>NC_091619.1:67863850-77863850 GCF_027580195.1 Bos mutus | reverse complement strand
ATTTCCTGCATATACTTATAGAAGATTCACGCATATGCAAGTTTATATACAACCACATAGACACATGCAGATTCCTACATACCCACACACACGTATACACATATTCATATACAATGTACACCTGTATATTCTGGAATCCTTCTATTCCTGCTCTTAGGAAACTTGATTTTTATTTAATACTATGTCTTGGATAACTTTCTACATTGGTACTTAGAGATGTAACTCATTTTCTGTAATGACTGCTTTGAATTCCACTGTGCAAGGTCCTCAAGTGATAGGTAGTAAATATCTTTGAACATATATTTTTGTGTACGTGTGGTATACTTATGGGGTAAATTCTTAGAAATGGCAATTTCTAAGAAAGAGCATATTCATTTCACATTATGGTAGATCTTGCCAGAGTGCTTTCTAAGAACCTTGTACCAACTTAGATTTCTACTAACAATGTGTGAGATTACTTTTTTCCCCACATCGTTGTCAAGTCTAAGTATTATCAAACATCTTAATTTTTGGCAATCTCATAAATGAGAAATAGTGATAGTTGTTTGTTTAAAACTAGCATTGCATCTTGATACTTCCATAAGTTATTTTTGGTTTTTGAAATGGGATGTGATTACTATTTTATTTCATAGGTAATACATTCTGTGCTGCGCTGTGCTTAGTCGTTCAGCCGTATCTCATTCTTTTCTGACCCCATGGACTGTAGCTTGCCGGACCCCTCTGTCCATGGGAGTCTCCAGGCCAGAATATTGGAGTGGGTTGCCATGCCCTGCTCCAAGGGATCTTCCCAATCCAGGGGTCAAACCCAGGTCTCCCCTTTGCAGGAGGATTCTTTACTGTCTGAGCCACCAGGGAAGCCCAAGAATACTGGAGTGGGTAGCCTATCCTTTCTCCAGGGGATCCTCCTGACCCAGGAATTGAACCAGGGTCTCCTTCATTGTGGGCGGATTCTTTACCAGCTGAGCTACCAGGGAAGCCCAGATAATACATATTTAGGGCAAAACAGTTTAGAAATGCAGAAAAGTGCATGCATACAAACAGACATACACAGAGAATAGCTGGTAAATTTATTTTCCGTGGATGGCCATTGTTAGCATTTTTGAATTTGCCCTTTTGTCTCTTATGTGAAAATATGAATGACAAGTTACCTTCTTGGCTCTCCATCAACTGTGGCTTCTAGTTTTCCCGTAGATACTGCAGTGCATCGTGGAGAGAGCCCTGGTGTTGGAGCTAGTGGTTGTTCTAGAGTCAAGTTTTGAAATCACTGACTATCTTTGGGACTTCGGACAGTGCTTTTCTCATCCAATTGTTAGGAGAGCGAAATGGTATACGGTATATAAAAGTGCCTAGTGCCTTCCCAGCCTGATAGTAGGTTCTTGCTAAGTGTTGGCTACGTTAAGAGGTTTAAGCTAAGTGAGTCCATGTTGGGCATGTTTTATTATCTTGAGTTTTTTCATTTTACAATGTTCTGAGCATTTTTTTTTAAGGACAATGTGTGGTTAGCATGTAGTACTTATAAGTATGTGGGGTTATCAGCAGAACTCTTGGACGAGGCTATCAGCAGGTTTGAGACATTATCCGGTGCTCAGGACAGCCTAGTCTAAGGAGAATTTTCAGGGTGAAGGATGAAACCCAGGAACTTTCCAAGGATGAAAGGGATCTACTATTTAGGTTCTAATCATGATTAGTCAATGCTTATTTTTGTTTATTTTTTTCTGTGTTGCTATCGAAGCTAGTTCATGTAAAGCTGGTTCCCAGTGACTCTGTGTCCCACTGCCTCTGCCCCTGACACTTGGCAATGTTTGGAGACATTTTTGGTGTCACAGTGTTGGGGGAGGGGTTGTTCCTGGCATCAAGTGGATAGAGGCCAGGATACTGCTAAACATCTTACAATGCACCAGACAGCTCTACACAGTGAAGAATTATTTGACCTAAAATATCAATAGTTTGAAGGCTGAGAAGCTCTGATATTAATGGGATGAATATATTTGTTTATGAGTTAAAGTTAGCGAATGTGGTGAGGTGTGCATTCATGGATTCATCAAACTGGTCAGTGCTAGGCTACAGGTGAAGCTGTACCTGAAAGGAATTTCTTCCTGGATGCAAAAAGGTTCTTTGCTTTTCAGGAAGATGTTGTGGGAAAGGCCTAAGTTATAAAATGGTTCTCTTCGGCTACGGTTATTACCTGGAAGGCGTCCCTGTTGCCTCAGATGGTAAAGAATCCGTCAGCAATGTAGGAGACTCGGGTTCAATCCCTGGGTTGGGAAGATCTCCTGGAGAAGAGAATGGCAATCCGCTCGAGTATTCTTGTCTGGAGAATCCAATGGACAGAGGAGCCTGGTGGGCTATGGTCCATGAGGTCACAAAGAGAGACATGACTGAGCTACTTAACACACACATACACATTACCTAGAGGCAGCCGAAGTCCTAGAAAGCTCAAGTTTGTGTCTCAGTTTCCATGGAATCCACGAGAGACTTCCTTTGTTCATTCAAGCATTTATTCATTCATCAAACACTATTAAATAACTACCAGCCAAGTAACTGGTGTGAAATCAAAGAGAGAAAGGAACAGAAGTCACAGTGTCTACCCTGGGGGAGCATAGAAGACAGTATTGTGGTTCAGAACTTGGGTCTGGATCTGGATTGTGTTCTGGGCTCAAATCCTGCCTCTGCCACTTGTGATTTATGTGACTCTGGTCATCATTTTTGGATGGAGTTAGTAATATCTACCTCACAGGAATATTGTGATGATCAAAATGTTGACAAACATAGGATGTTTAGAACAGTGTCTCACTCAATAACATTTTATTTTTCTTTCACTATCATTGGAATTTTGGAGCCCTATGGGTTATCTTCGGAGGAGGCAATGGCACCCCACTCCAGTACTCTTGCCTGGAAAATCCCATGGATGGAGGAGCCTGGTGGGCTGCAGTCCATGGGGTCGCTGAGGGTCAGACACGACTGAGCAACTTCACTTTCACTTTTCACTTTCATGCATTGGAGAAGGAAATGGCAACCCACTCCAGTGTTCTTGCCTGGAGAATCCCAGGGATGGGGGAGCCTGGTTGGCTGTTGTCTATGGGGTCACACAGAGTCAGACACAACTGAAGCCACTTAGCAGCAGCAGCAGCAACAGCAGCAGCATAGGTTATCTTGTTTAGGCTTTTCAAATTAGCACTATGTTCCTTTTTCAATAAAGCCTTACCCAGAATCCTACTATATGAAATACATGAGAACAGAGCAACTCTGGTTCAAGTAAGGATGGGGGGCTGGCACACTGCTTCCTTGGGACCACTTGCCTCTCCTGCCCAGAAGTGGTTTCTTGTGCATAACTGAAGAACCTGGGGCTGAGTAGAATTCAGTTGACAACCACTAAGCTCATCTAGTCCACTCCTTTTAAGAGTGAGGACATTGAGACCTGGAGAGAGGAAGTGACTTAAAGGGCGGATAAGGTAAGTACAGGCATCACTGTGATGAGCGTGTGCCAAGCACTGCTGTGCTCTAGGAGGGGCTTTTTGAGAAGGCAGAGACAGACTTCTCTGTGGTTAGGTTGTACTTAGGTCTGGTCTTGAAGGATGGGTAGACTTTGAACGTTTCAGATCAAGTTGGAAAGAACATTTTCAGAGGAAGAAGTAGGTGATAAAGGGAAGGAGGAAAAATCATTATTAGAGTCTTTAGTGAAGGCTCCATGTCTTGCTGAATTATCTTTGGTTGCAAGTAATTAAAACCAAAGGGAAGGAAGTTGTTATAAAGTCCCAGGGTCAGAGTGGAGCCCTGCTTCATTGGTGCCTGGAACTCCAGAGCTGAGAGATTCCTGGCAGCCACTCTGTCTAGTGCCTCATGGTTCTTGTTTTGCTTCCTTTTGTGCCTTTGCTTTTCCTTTGTTCTCTCTGTAGATCAGATTTCTTGTCTTCTCTGTGTGTGTGGCTTCCCCAGAGTTCCCAATGTACCTGTTGCTGATTCAAGCATTCAGTCTTTGCTGATCGTCTGTCTCTGAACCCCAAATCCTAAGTTTCAGAAGGAGAGGATCCTGTTGGCTTAATAGGTGTTACCTGTGTACCTCTCATCCAGTAGCTATAACTAAAGTAGGAGATGTGATGAACCTGTTTTATGTCAACACTTTTGGCAAAGCCCTACTCAAACTTGAAAAAGAAACAGCTTGGCCCACAAGTTTCTCCTTTACATCACTGTGGACAGACGTCTGCGTATCTATAACAAAGTATGAGGTAAAGAATATGGGCACAAAGCAAGTTAAGGGGGGTTAATGAAGGCTTTTCTGAGGAGGGACCATAGTGCCGGCTCTGAAGTGTTGGCGAGAAGGAGCTGAGGAAGACATTCTGCATAGGAGCTGACTGGAAAGGTAGAAGAATATGGAGTATTTGAGGAATAGTGAGCGTTGAGTAACTATATATGCATCAGTAAGTTCAGTCATTCATTTACATGGCAAATATTTATTGAGGACTTGCTAGAAGGAGTTTATGTTAATGGATGAAGAAACAAAATTAAAATACTTAAATTGCTTCCCCAGTGTCATAGAGAATGAGAATATGAACCATATCTAGAATATTTTAATCTTAAAAATTTTTTCCTCTATAGTTTTCTTCATTTATGATTTTTCTACTTATTCCTACAAGGTCAAAAATGACTTGGAGCAAGGTTGGCTGCTCATGCTTTTTTAAAAAAAGGATAGCTGTTGAAATTGTGCATTGTCCTTTTCTTTTTAAAGTGGGAATAGGCACATAAGTTCTATAACTATTAAACGTGGGGAAGGAATGATGCTAAAGCTGAAACTCCAGTACTTTGGCCACCTCATGCGAAGAGTTGACTCATTGGAAAAGACTCTGATGCTGGGAGGGATTGTGGGCAGGAGGAGAAGGGGAAGACAGAGGATGAGAGGGCTGGATGGCATCACTGACTTGATGGACGTGAGTCTGAGTGAACTCCGGGAGTTGGTGATGGACAGGGAGGCCTGGCATGCTGCGATTCATGGGGTCACAAAGAGTCGGACACGACTGAGCAACTGATCTGATCTGATCTGATCTGTTTGTTTCAGGGGATTGTTTGGGCATATAATTTCTAAGATCTTTTCTAACTCTAATATTTCAGTGTTCAGGGGCTGGCTCTCCTTCATCTCAGTAATGTTGGCAACCAGTTAGACTTAATTTATTGCAAAATTACTTATAATAGGAAAAAATTTAAAGCTACCTAAAATGTTCCATTAAGAAGATTGGTTCAGATTGTTATGATGTGACTATATGATATTTCTAAACAGCCATTAAAATAATTGTTCAAAGAATTTTAATGTAATGAGAAGGTCTTTAAAATATAAAATTCATGGAATAAGTAAAACTATATGCTGAATTAAACTATATAAAAACACAAATATATATTTATATACACACAGAAAAATCATTATAAGTTTATGTAATAGGCTAAAAGTGAAGGAACTAGATTTAAATGTTATAAAAGGATATTTGGATTGTAGGGTACTAGTAATTTTAACATATCATTTTTAAGGGTTTTGCTATAGTTTTAGCAATAAATTTGCATTTCATAACTACAATTTTATATAACTGTGTTCTTTTTCTGTAGCTAATTTTGTGGCTAAATTTTTATTTAAGTAATTATAGATTCACATGCAGTTGTAAGAAACAGTAGAGAGAGGTCTTTGTAGACTTTGCCTATTTCTCCCAATATTTTGCAATACTGTAGTATTTTATCACAGCCAAGATACTGACATAATTTCCTGGTATTATCTGTACAGTGTGTGTGTGTGTGTGTGTGTGTGCGTGTGCATGTGCGTGTGCGTGCGTGTGTGTGTGTGTGTGTGTGTGTGTGTGTGTGTGTGTGTGTGCGTGTGCGTGTGTGTGTGTGTGTGTGTGTGTGTGTGTGTGTGCATGGGGGAGTATAAGTTCTCTACTATTTGTCACCTGAGTGGGTTCTGAAATCAACCACCATAGTCAAGATACTGAACAGTTACAACATACCACCAGAAGCCCTCATATTGTCCTTTTATCATCATATCCACATCCCCCACTATTCTTTTAAAAATGTAGTCAGCTCTGATGTGTAGGGAAATTTATTTAATTTTGCTTCTTCATTGTAGAACTTTAGGATTGGAAGTGACTTGGCCATCTGATTGGTTACTCAGCATGCAGTGATCTTAGAGGGATGGTGAAGAGGTTTATGATCCTCTGGCCTCCTTCAAACACATATGAGCTTGAGCTCTCTCCCCACCCTTCACTCCAGACACCTTTGCCTCAGAAGTGTAAGTCTTAGGTTATCTCTCATTTTCTCTGGAAACCCTCATCTGACCCTCTAACTCTGGGTCAGATGCTTCTCCTCTGTGCCCTGATTATTCTCTGTATTTTCCTCATTGGAGTACTTTTCTCACATTATAATTGCTCATAGATAATCAATAAATGTTGGATAAGTACAAGATGTCTGGATGGGTCCTTCCCCAGGTTCTGATGAGACTCTATCTGCCAGCTCTCCTTCCTCTCCTACTCTTTCAGTGATGTTTGATCCTGCTGCACTTTGCAGCATTTATACGGCAAGCCCTAGTTTATTTTGGCCGTGCAACTACTTGCCCAGTCCACAAATTCCAGGCTTCTACCTGCTGATGCTGTCACCAGGATAAATAACTCTCATCTTCTTAGCTCCTCACAAAAGGAGGAACTTTTCTCTTTTCCTTCTCCGTATCTACAGTTAATATGATGTTAATGACCTTTATAAGTATCTATGAGCCTAGCACTGTGCTACATGCTTGATATGTATTATTCTCTTTTAGTACAATGTATTAAGGCAGTTAAGGCAGAATGTGATGGAGTGTTACAACCTGTCCCTGGCACATAGTAGGCTCTAATATTTACTTGCAGAATTAACCACCCTCTCTGAAAGAGTGGAGCCCTGCTCAACTCCTACTCCCAAGTTGCTTAAAGCCTAATCCTAATGCTCTGGTTTATCTTTTTTCTCCTAGCTTATAGTCTTTCCTTGTGAGACAGATTCTTTCAGCCTTCCTTTGCCCTAGTCCTTCTCCCATGAATACTTTTCAGCTGGCCACTGTCCCTCTTGATTTTGGAACTGATCTCAATATTCCAAATTTGATTTGATTGCCTGGAGCTCTGGAGAGGGTGTTTAGTTCTGCAAGTAAATACGAGAGCATTCTGTGTGGCAGGGGCATGTTGTAGGCCTCCATCACGTTCTGCCGTCTTTATTCCTTTCTCCACATTGTCTACAATATTTGTGGGAGTACAGGTTTGGCTGCAGGTAACAAAGGCCGTCATAACAATGGCTTCAATAGATGGAAGCTTATCTCTTACTCATAAAGCCTGATCTGCAATGGCAGCTTTACTCTTTGGAATAACTAGGGTCTCAGGCCCCTTCTATCTGGCTGCTTTATGCTCCTAGGGTTTTGCGCTCTTCTTCATTGCCTAAGATGACCAACTAACACTGTTATGTTCCAGCATACCTCTTCTCTCTAAGACATACCCTAGAAACTGCACTCACTGCCACTCACATCTCATTGGTCAGAACTTAGTCACATGGTCACAATTTGCTGAAGGGGAGCTTGGGAATGTAATCTTTTATTCTGGGAGGCCATGTGACCAGATAAAAAGTATTCCCAAGGAAGAAGGGGAAAACTGATATTAGTGTGACAAATAGCAGTCTCTGTCACATCCCTCTTTGTATTCCAGCTCCAAAAAAAGAAGTCCCAGTTTGGTACTCTATAGCGACTGTCCTCCCAGGCTTATGAAATTCCATTTCAAGGAAATATGGCAAAGCAGGACCTCCTACTGTGGACAAGAGAAATTTCAGAATTTCGTGAAAGACAAGTTCAGAATCCTTGATGAGAAGGTCACACTAGTACAAATAGCTGTCATTGTTTACGACTTACTATTTATCTGCCATGCAGGTTTTAAATATTTAATATTAATTGTATTATTTAATGTTGAGAAGATTTCTAGGAGGCAAGTACTATTATTAATCCCCAATTTACAGATCAAATTTTCCAGAGAGATGAAGTCACTTTCCTAAGGTCACACGTAATGAAACTGCCACCTGTTTATGTTAGTATGCTGGTGGCCTGAGGTCATTGTCCCTTCACTCTGATGCCAGACAAATCAAGGATGCTCATTAACACTTTATGAAGTTCTCTCATGTTCCTCATAATAGTCAGACATTCCTAATTATAACCTGAGCAGGAAGAGTTGTTGTAAGTAGGTTATGAGCCCCAAGTTGACAGGACAGGTTCTACATCTTGCTGGCTGAGTATGAGCTTGGATCACAGAGAAATATTTGGTCACCACATTGGCACAAGCTGTTGTCCTTGTGTGCCATCTTGCCATCATCAGTGCTCCTTAGGGTATTTTCTTTTGCCTGAGGAAGCAGATGCACAGAAATATCACAGAGCTTACGACATGTGGTAGAGTTGGGATTTGCCTCCATGTGGGTCTGATGCCAAGCAGGAACTCTGAATTTGTCTTCTGCCTCGTGTTCATTGCTTTGGTGAGCATGAACCCTGCTTCCTTATGTTCTGGAGTCTCTCAATGTATCTTAGGACCTGGTACCAAGCCTCAGTTTGCTAGCTTTGTTGTACTTGGTTAGAGATTGTAGGCTCTGATTTAACACAGATGTTTCCAGGTCTTTATTGGGGATAGTCTTGCCTTTTATCATTTATTTTTTCCCTCTTAACAGTATCGCAGATGGTTTATATGTGTACATATTAACAATAGGGCACTCCATGAGGAATCCATGTGTCTGTGGTTAAACTTCTTTTTCACCCCCAAATCAGCATATGTAGACAACAGGAGAGGGGCCCTTGTAACCTGGATATTTCAGAATCACAAATATTTGGTGACTTGTGGGGTAGTGATAGGGGCTGCTTTAGAACTGATAGGAGAGGGCACCTGTCTGAATGGGTAGCATTTGTAGTAGGATCTCCTGGAGAATGAGAAGGAATCAACCATGCAAAGAGCCAGGAAGAGCTTCCTAGTGGAAGGAATAGTAAAGGCAAATGCCCTGAGTGGGGAAGTGGGAAAGAGGCAAGAAATAAACTAGTATGTTTGAGCCTTGTATACTTTATATATATTTTGTAACTTTTTATTTTGTATTGGAGTGTAGCTGATTAACAATGTGATAATTTTAGGTGGGCAGAAAAGGACTCAGCCATACACATCTATGTGTCCATTCTCCCCCAGACTCCCCTCCCATTCAGAGCCTTGTATACTTTAGAGTTTGTTACCAAAGGGGAGTCAGAAGCTCATTGTCAGTGTTGCCTATCCCACCCCATCATGGAGAATCAATGGCTTATTTTTGGACAATCTTCAATGATGCTGGGGCAAACACCTTCATGCTTGTCAGACCCTACCTTGCCTAGGTACCTTTGGAAGAGAGATCAACAACTTCCTTGATGAAGTGTTTTTTTTTTTTGGCTTCATTAACCTAACTTTTAGAAGTGGTTACACTGACAGTGTTCCTTCAGAAATCTTTTGAGATCTCCCAGGGGCTTTGAACATAAGAAAGCACTGATGTTTTTGATGTTAGCAGTGATTTATAAAGATATTTAGATCACTCTTTCCTCTTAAAACCCATTCAAGCACTTAAATGGTTGAAAATCAGATGATTACATCAGAACCTGAAACCTGGAATTTATAGAAAATTGGAGGGTACTCAAAGGGTATTCTGTTGGCAGAGGGGCTGAGCTGCTCTGGAAACAATGACAGATTCTTTGATTTACAGTGACTAGAGCCTCACAGATGTGCATCCACTGGCAGCAATCCATCCATCACTAACGGAACTAGCAGATTTGCACATGGTTCCAGTTTGGGCACTTGGGTCTTAATCTAGTGCTAATTCATCTATTCATGTTAAGGTTTGTAATATACTAAGAGGTTCTTTAAAGAAAGGAAAAGAACACAAGCTCAGTAATTAATTGTGGGAACTTAATAGTACATTCTGGACTTGTTTGGTATTTGCCCAGGCTTAGAAGAGATCCTTCTGATGTACTTCCAATAACAATAAAAATAATAGCTTGGAGAAATAAGCAGCAGACTGTTAGGTGGAGAACTGAAGTTCTTGGAAGAGCATTATCTTTTAATCACATTACTCTTCGGCATTGGCCATCAGTACACGCCATCAATGCCTTATTTTTAGTTTACAAAGCGCTTCCACAGGCATAATTTTACTCCCTTTTTACAACTGCCTTTGAGCTGAGTTTAATTATCTTGGTTTTATGGCTGAGGAGTCTGAGGCTCAAAAGGGGTAACTTGCCCAAGATCACAACATAGCTGGCAGGTGACAGAACCAGGACTCCAACCCAGATATTGTATGTATAGTCAGAGTTCCTGAAAAATACAGTAGCTTTAAAATCTTAAAAAGCATTGGTGCCATCTGTAGGATAATAACTTAGGGATTTTTTCTCCTTGAATATTATTGTAAATACTTTCTGGAAATAACTGCAAATTCTATTTTATACTAACCTTAATAATGCATTCTATAACATCCTTGAGTCCAGAATTCTTCAGGACTATTTTTTTCCCCAAGCTTCAGTCTTTACTATCACCTTGTGTTTGATTATACCATATTGAAGGCAGAGCCTGGACAATCATCAAGGATTTGTAGGTTGTTTAAGGGACTTTTTTTTTTTTTTAAAAAAGGAAGAAACATAGTTATGAATATAAATAAAAATTATTTTGCAAAGTAACCAAGGCTTTAGCCATGTTCATATCTGATCTATTTATTATAAGAAATTCTTCTGAAGATATATTTTGAATCTCTTGGACTAGATAATTGAAAGAAAGGTGGCAGTTATGTTACTTTTAACTATCCCTGCTTTAGGAGAAGGCAATAACAAAACATAATAGCAAATGAAAAAGAGGGCTCCCAGTTGAGATTATACTTGCAAAATTTTCTAGGCTTACATGAAAACTGCAAGTATAAGATGCAATCATGTTTAATGCAAGAACTAGGAGAACATAGACTTCAAACGCTGAAGCCTGACAGCCTCTGGCAAGGTGGTAAATAATATGAGGTTTTTTAGAGTAGTTTCTTGGGGGGATATAGCACACCAAATGTAGTACATCTAACACATGCAGAATTGTTGCTGGAGAAGAGATAGCAAAAATACTCCTGAGACAGCAAAGGATACCTAGGAAAGCTTATGCAGAGTTCCGGTAAGTGAGAACATAGGCTGTTGGGAGAGCTGCAGGTGGTTCCCTGGGGCTGGAACAAAGAGCCAGAGAATCCAGGATGAATGAGGGAACGTGGGAGATGAGACTGTAGAGGCAAGAGGCTCCCATCATTCAAGGCTTGTAAACCCTGTTACCTGAAGCACCTAAATGTTTTTTAGAAGTGGAGTGATAAGATTAAATTTGCATATTATTAATAACAACATCCCTCTGGAGGGAATCAAAGAGATTCAAGGCTGGTGGTAGGAAGATCAGTTACAGGAAATCAGGAGACTAGAGATGAAAGGGACCTGAACCAAGGTGCTAGCTAGTAGTGGGTACTTAGACAGGATGGATGGGTTTGGTGCCTGCCTGTGGGAACAGGGGCCGGGGGCAGGAGGAGACAAGGTGACTCTTAGATTTCTTTGTATCCACTCTTTCTTACCTCATAACTTTCTATGCTATAAAGTCACAAGGGTACAAGGGCTTTTGTGGCCCATCAAGGCTTCCTTGGTTGCTCAGATAGTAAAGAATCTGCCTGCAATGTGGGAGACCTGGGTTCAATCCCTGGGTCAGGAAGATCCCCTGGAGAAGGGAATGGCAACCCACTCCAGTATTCTTGCCTGGAAAATTCCATGGACAAGGAGCCTGGTGGGCTTTAATCCGTGGGGTCACAAAGAGACACAACTGAGTGACTAACACACACACACACACACACACACACACACACACACACACAGTGAGAGTTTTGTTTCTTAAACAGTTTGCTCCCAAATAACCCCTTATACCCTAAGTTGCTAATGTCCTTGGGACCTTTTTATTCAAAAAATCTTGCAGGCAAATGATTGTCTCTTTTTTACATGCCCATATCTCTTTGTCTGGGGACATTTAATTCTAATTCAGGAGGATCCAGTTGTTTTAAGTAGCTAACCAGAAGTATGGTGATTCAGCTTTTTTAATTGGAAGATGATAAACCTTGTAATGTTTAAACCATATAAAGACTCAAAACACATTTATTTCCTTTAATGTAATAATGATGGTGGCAAAAATGACTATAATTAAAATTTTTTAAAAGTTATATATTTTTGGCTGTGCTGGGTCTTCATTGCTGCATGTGGAGTTTCTCTAGTTGCCGGGAGTGGGGACCACCGTCTAGCTGTGGCCTGTGGGTGCGTCTCACTTCGGTGGAGCACAGGCTCTCGGCGTGCACGTTTCAGTGGTGGTGGTGTGTGGGCTCAGTAGTTGCAGCTCCTAGGCTGCAGGGCTCGGGCTCATTAGTTGTGGCCCATGGCCTCAGTTGTCCTGTGGCCCAGGGGATCTTCCCAGACCAGGGATTGAACAGATGTCCCTTGCATCACAAGGCATATTTTTAACCACTAGATCACCAGGGGAAGCCCTGTAATTAAAATTTGAGGGCTTGTTGTCTATGGTTTTAGACTCCCCATCGCCTGTATGCAGGTCAAGAGGCACCAGTTAGAACTGAACATGGAACAACAGACTGGTTCCAAATTGGGAATGGAGTACGTCAAGGCTGTATATTGTCATCCTGCTTATTTAACTTCTATGCAGAGTACATCATGTGAAATGCCACGCAGGATGAAGCACAAGCTGGAATCAAGATTGTTGGGAGAAATATCAATAACCTTAGATATGCAGATGACACCACCCTTATGTCAGGAAGTGAAAAGAAACTAAAGAGCCTCTTTATGAAGATGAAAGACAAGAGTGAAAAAGCTGGCTTAAAACTCAACATTCAGAAAACTAAGATCATGACATCCAGTCCCATCGCTTCATGGAAAATAGATGGGGAAACAATGGAAGCAGTGACAGACTTTATTTTCTTGGTTTTCCAAATCACTGCAGATGGTGACTGCAGCCATGAAATTAAAACACATTTACTCCTTGGAAGAAAAGCTATGACAAACTTAGACAGTGTATTAAAAAGTTACAGATGTTACTTTGCTGACAAAGGTCCATCTGGTCAAAGCTATGATTTTTCCAGTGGTCATGTATGGATGTGAGAGTTGAACCATAAAGAAAGCCGAGTGCTGAAGAATTGATGCTTTTGAACTATGGTGTTGGAGAAGACTCTTAAGAGTGAGTCCCTTGGACTACAAAGAGATCAAACCAGTCAATCCTAAAGGAAATCAGTCCTGAATATTCATTAGAAGGCTGTTGCTGTTGCTGCTAAGTCGCGTCAGTCGTGTCCAACTCTGTGCGACCCCATAGACTGCAGCCCACCAGGCTCCCCTGTCCCTGGTATTCTCTGAAGAACTGATGCTGAAATTGAAGCTCCAATACTTTGGCCACCTGATGCGAAGAGCCAACTATTAGAAAAGACACTGATGCTGGGAAAGATTGAAGGCAGAAGGAGAAGGGGACGACAGAGGATGTGATGGTTGGATGGCGTCTCTGATTCAATGGACCTGAGTTTGAGCAAGCTCCAGGAGATGGTGATGGACAGGGAAGCCTGGCGTGTTGTAGTCCATGGGGTTGCAAAGAGTTGGACATGACAACCGAACAACAACAACAATCACCTGCAAGACAAAACTCCGTGTCTTAAAAAGGCTCACAGCCTTTCAAGCTGCGATTCCTACCTCCTGCACTACTCCTTGCTCAGCACTCCCTGTGCAGTGTTGGTGGCTAGTTTATAGTTCAGAATTTTGTTTTGTTTTGCTTTTGGTTACACCTAGTGGCTTGTGGGATTTTAGTTCCCCAACTAGGGATTGAACCCAGGCCCTTGGCAGTAAGAGCACTGAGTCCTAACCTCTGGGTCTCCAGGTAATTCCCTCCAGTTCAGAATTTAAGGTCAAAGTCAACAATATGTAATGAGCCAGACACTATGGGAAATAACAGTGCCCAAGCAAACTATATACATTCTTTTATAGAGCTTCCTTTTTAGTAGGTGGAAGAAAAAAGTCAAGAGTACCATGAGGACAAATAAACTAAAATAAGAGGACTGGGGATGCCACTTTATATAGGGAGATCTGGAAAACTCTGAAAAAGCATTTAAGCAGAGACCTGTAGGAAGTGAGGAAGTAAGCCATGTGGATATCTGAGGGGACAGTGGGATAGTAAATGTCAAGGCCCTGAGGCAGGTATGTGTTGAATAGAAGAATGAATAGTTTGTCTACAGCAAAGAGACGGGGAAAGAGAGGTGTGAGATATAAGCCAGAGATGAGTACAGAGGTCAGCTCCTATAGAGCCTTTAGGCCAGCGGTCCCCAACCTCTTTGGCACCAGGGACTGGTTTCTTGGATCACATTTTTTTTCCATGAACCAGTGGTGGTGGGGGGTGGTTTCAGAATAGTTCAAGCACATTACGCTTGCTGCTGCTGCTGCTATGTCGCTTCAGTCGTGTCCGACTCTGTGCAACCCCATAGATGGCAGCCCACCAGGCTTTGCCGTCCCTGGGATTCTCCAGGCAAGAACACTGGAGTGGGTTGCCATCTCCTTCTCCAATGCATGAAAGTGAAAAGTGAAAGTGAAGTCGCTTCTCGACCCCATGGACTGCAGCCTACCAGGCTCCTCCATCCATGGGATTTTCCAAGCAAGAGTACTGGAGTAGGGTGCCATTGCCTTCTCCGACATTACGCTTACTGTGCACTTTATTTCTGTTATTGTTATATTGTGACACTGTGGTGATGTGAGGGATGGAGAGTGGCTAGAAACACAGATGGATCTTCACTTGCTTGCCTGCTACTCATCTCTTGCTGTGTGTCCTTGTGTCCAGGACCCAGACTGCTCTGTGGCCCTACTTTAGGCCATAGTGAGAACTTTGCTTTTTACTCCAGGCAGGATGGGAATCCATTGGAAGATTTTAAGCAGAAGAGTAACACGACCCGCCTTATTTCTTAAAAGAACACTTTTATTGCTCTTTATATACCAGACTACAGGGACGTAAGAGTGGAGGCAAAAGCACCAGTTAAGAGACTGTTGCCATAATTCAGGTGATAAATGGTGATGACTTAGATTCACGGCTGGTTGTACCACAGGTAGTGAGGAAAGGTGGGTTATATCTAAATGTGTGTATATAAAAATATATACGTTATATATTGTGACCTATAATGTGTATGATATATAAAAATACATGATTTTAAATTTCAAATATATATAAAGGTAGGAAGGGGAGACAACATAAGTAAAGAGTGGAAACCCATGTCCTTGTCACCTAACTTCAGCAATTATCTGCCCATGAACAGTCTCATTTCTTTTGTATCTACCTGCCCCTCTGGATTATTATGAAGTAAATCTCAACCATAATAATCAGTTCATCCAAGGTGTCTCTAAGATAGAAGGGCTTCTTTTAAAAATGTGATCACAATACTTCATGTTATCTAAAATATTGTTAATTCCTTAATATTATAAAATATCTAGTCTGTTTAAAATTTTCCAGTTTTTAAAGTGGGGGTCTTATTTTTTTTTTCCTTTCTACAGTTTGCTTGAAGAAAGATCCATTTTAATATAATATTCATACATTGAAGTTGGTTGACATGTCTCTTAATTCTCTTTATTTTTCAAAGCTTTCTTTCCATCTGTTTTTTTGTCCCCTTGCATATGTATGTTGACATAAATCAGGTAATTTGCACTGTATGTTTTCCCCGAAGTCTGGATTTTGCTGACTGTATCAACGTGGTGGCACTTAATCCATTCCCATGTCCCCTATGTTCCCTGATACTTAGATGTAGAAGCTTGATGAGATTTAGATTCAGATTAGATTTTGTTTTATATTTCCATAGGGGTACGTAATACATGGTTGCTTCTGTTTTTGTGATCACTACCTTGTTACATTATGCTATCAGGACTTGCAAAGGGTAAATTTCATTCTTTTCATTCTTGCTTTGTTAGCTCGAAATACTTCCATGAAGAGAGAAATCCTTATCTTGAAGTATAGTTCATATACTAAGTCAGGAAAAAATCGGATTCTTCTCTTTCGTGAAAGTGAAAGTGAAGTCGCTCAGCCGTGCCCGACTCTTTGTGACCCCATGGACTGTAGCCTACCAGGCTTCTCGGTCCATGGGATTCTCCAGGCAAGAATATTGGAGTGGGTTACCATTTCCTTCTCCAGGGGATCTTCCCGACCCAGGGATCGAACCTGGGTCTCCCACATTGGGGGCAGACGCTTTAACCTCTAAGCCACTAGGGAAGCCATATTGGTTCCCTATCCTTCTCCAAAGGTGACTAATGAAGTTTTTCTCTCTTTTCTTTATGATCTTATTATAAACTCATGTTTGTAAACATATATTTATGTTTCAATCCATTGCAGTTATTATATTATTCTTACTGATGTTCAAATGGACCCATCCTTGGCCAGTGGGAGCCCCTTCAGTTGGCATCTGAGTCCTTTTCACACATCTCAATATTCATTTTCTCTTTCCTTGGTTTCTGGTATCACAAACTGGGCTCATCTTGTATATTTTCTGCCTCAGTCTTAGAATCAGGCACTTTTCAAAGGGCCCTAATTATTTTCAGCAGGGAGTATTGTGTCAAGTCTGTGTGTGATAGGTTCTCTTTGCTACTGGGTTGGTCTCTGTCTAGCTCTTTTCATTAGCCAGAGCTAGAAACAATTAAAAAATAGAATATAACATGGATTCATAATGCTAATTTAAACTCAGATTCAGGGACATGGGTTTCTTTTTTAAACTTCATTTGATTAATTTTTAAATATCAGTACCTCTTATGTCTGTTTTTCCTTTTTTCCCATGCCCAAAACCCTGGTTCTCAATTATACAAATATAATTTCTTATTTGCTTTATGCCATAATAATAATCACAGAACAATAATACCAGCACTACCACCAAAACCAGTTTAAGGATGTAAAATTGTTGGGTTTTTTAAGTTTTTGGCAGGCGGGGGAGGGTTTGGATAGATTTCACTTTAAGATAATTACTTTGTGTTTTAAGGTTACTTTAATATGTGGTTCAGAGAAGGCAATGGCACCCCACTCCAGTACTCTTGCTTGGAAAATCCCATGGATGGAGGAGCCTGTTAGGCTGCAATCCATGGGGTTGCTAAGAGTCAGACACGACTGAGCGACTTCACTTTCACTTTTCACTTTCATGCATTGGAGAAGGAAATGGCAACCCACTCCAGTGTTCTTGCCTGGAGAATCCCAGGGATGGGGGAGCCTGGTGGGCTGCCGTCTATGGGGTCGCACAGAGTCGGACACGACTGAAGTGACTTAGCATAGCATAGCATAATATGTGGTTATCTCATCAGTTTGGTACTTAGTTGGGTTAATTTGCTTCATTTTGCTTTCACTTTTTACGGGTTACTTTTATGTTTCCAATTACAAAGAATATTTACATAGTTTCAAATTCAAATCTATAAAACAAGTTGTATTAAAAAAAATTCAACTTCTATCCCTGCCCCCTATATCCTGTTTCCTGCCTCATAGGTGGCTTTGGGTTTATCTTTTCACTTTGTATATGTAAGTGTATGTGTATGTAATAAAATATATCCCCACTGCCAAGTCTCCTCCATTTTCTCTTAGATAAGTGGAAGCTCTGCACATGGTTTGGATTCTAGAAGAATTCGAAGGCAGCACAGTGAGTGTTTTCTGAAAGACTGAGTGTGAGATGTGAGAACAGGGTCAAGGTCAGTACCCTCATCAGCTGGGAATGAAATCATCTATCCAAGTGCGCCTGGCTAGCCTCACTCATCCTTGCGGATTCTGGTCAGCTCTCCTTGCCCTCAGGCGCTTCCCGCTATTTCCAGTGGGATCCAGTGCATCACACCATCTTTCCCTCCTGGTGTATACTGTTTTGTGTATGTTTGCCTGAGCAGCTTGAGGGCAGGGATTGTGGTTTCTTCTGTTTTCCTACCACCTGCCACAGAGCCTTTCACACAGTAGGAGCTTAGTAAATATATGAGTAGATGAGTAGGCCAGGGTTCTTTTATAGGAATTTGCCTCTGATCTTCAGAATAACCCCATAAAATAGATACTGTTATCCCATTTTACAGATGAAGTTACTGAGGTTCAGAAAGGTTTAAGCAGCTTATCCAAAGAAATAGCCAATAAATGGCTGAGCTAGAGTTTGGACCCAGGTCTGTCTGTCTGATGCCAAAGGAACACAGTCCCAACTGTGGTCTGTGTAATTTCATTCAGGAGATGGCTGTGGGAGACTGTCCACATTTGGCTTTTATTAACTCTGTGACCTCAGCAAGTGAGATAGGCTCTATCTGTTTCCACACAAATAAAATATAGGATAGCGGTAATATCTCATAGAGTTGTAAAGCATTTAGAACAATGTCTGGTACAGAATAGGTTCTCAGATATTAGCCTGCTTTAGTTACTGTTTGTTATTTTTAGTAGTGGAATACTAGAATCTTCTTACCACTGCTGTGTCCACAGCTCTGTGCTCTGCACTGCGTATTCAGTCTCATCTAACCCACCCAACTTGCCTTCCAGGAGCTTACAGTTGTCAAGGTAAGATGCAAATGTTTAAAGGTTACAAAGAAGGGCACCCTGGTAGAGATCAGTCCCTTTGAGATTAATGCCAAGGCAGAGAAAAAAGGACAGAAGTAGCTTGCAGCTGGCCAGCCTATTACATAACAGCCCACTCCAGGTCTTCCCGGACAGAAATAGAAAACGGAAGGCATGGTGGAGATAGGGATGTTTTTTGTTTGACCAGTGCTGTGAAGTAGGAAATGGCAACCCACTCCAGTATTCTTGCCTGGAAAATTCCACAGACAGAGGAGCCTGGTGGGCTTCAGTCCATGGGATTGCAAAGAGTCAGACATGACTGAGCAGTGCCCCCTGCACCCCCCCCTTCACCCCCCACAAGCTTTAGTGGCAGTTAAGACTTCAGCTCCCTGTCCAGTTTTGGTGGGGTTCCTACCAGTGCCTTGTCTTATAGCAGTTTGCATAAATGACAGTTTAACACTCATGTTTTAGAGAGTCTGTGAATCATGGAGTCTCCTGTGTCTTGGAACCTAAGGGAGCAGCATTTTACAGAGGAAGTGGCTTTGCCTGTGGAGGGAAAGCCTCCTGCTTCAGGACATACTGGTGTTTGAAACTGAACTCCTTTGATTACTCTCATGGGTCAGATAATGCAGATTCCAGAATGCCTGGACTCACGTGCGGAAGTGGGCTCACACGTGTAGGTGTGTGGGGAGGAGAGCCACTGGTCGTACTCATGTAGTGCCCCCCACTGTCCTCAGTGAGTCCAGGCACCTGTTCTCGTGGGAGGCGCAGTGACAGTGGCTGCTAGGGGAAGAGTTGGGCATCTTGGTCCTAGGCAGTTCTGATGTCCGATTTATATTGGATGCGGTCATCTTGGGGCTTTTTCAGAGGTACATCCACCCATGCCCTGTTGGCGATTACACTGAGAACCCTGCTCTTCTCTCTAGTGGGAAATGAAGAATGTGATGATGAGAGGGCGTGAGGTTTAGAACCAGGCAGATCCGCTTCATGTTTCATCCTGCTGTTTGTTACATATGTGACCTCTGATGCCATTGCTGGGGACACTTGTACACATATTAGTGAACGGGAGGATTAAAATCTGAGCAGCTGCTGACCCTAAAGAGTGCCTCTGCTGGTAAGGGTGGGTGGGATTGGGCAGCATGAAGAGACCAATTTAGGAAAGAACATCTTTTTTAAATTGAAATATATTTAACATATAACATTATATAACTGTAAAGTGTACAACATGTTAATTAGATAATATGTTTCTATGCTGTCATATGATTGCCATTATAGCATTCGTTAGCACCTCTATCACATCCATAATTATTATTGCTTTTTTTGTTGTTAAAATAATGAAGATATAGTATCTTAGCAGGTTGGACAATTGTGTTGTTTGTGTTCACTCTTTTGTGCATTAGATCAGTTCAGTTGAGTCACTCAGTCGTGTCCGACTCTTTGTGACCCCATGAATCACAGCATGCCAGGCCTCCCTGTCCATCACCAACTCCTAGAGTCCACACTAGTGTGTCCTGAAGCAGGCGGCTTTCCCTGCTGCAGGTCAGGTGGTCTGGTATTCCCATCTCTTTCAGAATTTTCCATAGTTTATTGTGATCCACGCAGTCAAAGGCTTTGGCATAGTCAATAAAGCAGAAATAGATGTCCATTGAGTCAGTGATGCCATCCAACCATCTCATCCTTTGTCATCCCCTTCTCCTCCTGCCCTCAATCTTTCCCAGCTTCAGGGTCTTTTCAAATGAGTCAGCTCTTCTCATCAGGTGGCCAAAGTATTGGAGTTTCAGCTTCAACATCAGTCCCTCCAATGAACACCCAGGACTGATCTGCTTGGAGGATGGACTGGTTGGATCTCCTTGCAGTCCAAGGGACTCTCAAGAGTCTTCTCCAACACCACAGTTCAAAAGCATCAATTCTTCAGTGCTCAGCCTTCTTTATAGTCCAACTCTCACATCCATACATGACCACTGGAAAAACCATAGCCTTGACTAGACAGACCTTTGTTGGCAAAGTAATGTCTCTGCTTTTTAATATGCTATCTAGGTTGGTCATAACTTTCCTTCCAAGGAGTAAGCGTCTTTTAATTTCATGGCTGCAATCACCATCTGCAGTGATTTTGGAGCCCAGAAGAATAAAGTCAGCCACTGTGTCCACTGTTTCCCCGTCTATTTGCCATGAAGTGATGGGACTGGATGCTGTGATCTTAGTTTTCTGAATGTTGAGCTTTAAGCCAACTTTTTCACTCTCCTCTTTCACTTTTATCAAGAGGCTCTTTAGTTCTTCTTCACTTTCTGCCATAAGGGTGATGTCATCTGCATATCTGAGGTTATTGATACTTCTCCTGGCAATCTTGATTCCAGCTTGTGCTTCTTCCAGCCCAGCGTTTCTCATGATGTACTCTGTATATAAGTTAAATAAGCAGGTTGACAATATACAGCCTTGACGTACTCCTTTTCCTATTTGGAACCAGTCTGTTGTTCCATGTTCAGTTCTAACTGTTGCTTCCTGACCTGCATACAGATTTCTCAAGAGGCAGGTCAGGTGGTCTGGTATTCCCATCTCTTTCAGAATTTTCCATAGTTTATTGTGATCCACGCAGTCAAAGGCTTTGGCATAGTCAATAAAGCAGAAATAGATGTTTTTCTATAATGCTCTTGCTTTTTCAATGATCCAGCAGATATTGGCAATTTGATCTCTGGTTCCTCTGCCTTTTCTAAAACCAGCTTGAACATCAGGCAGTTCACAGTTCACATATTGCTGAAGCCTGGCTTGGAGAATTTTGAGCATTACTTTACTAGCGTGTGAGATGAGTACAATTGTGCAGTAGTTTGAGCATTCTTTGATTGCTTTTCTTTGGGATTGGAATGAAAACGGACCTTTTCCAGTCCTGTGGCCACTGCTGAGTTTTCCAAATTTGCTGGCATATTGAGTGCAGCACTTTCACAGCATCATCTTTCAGGATTTGAAGTAGCTCAACTGGAATTCCATCACCTCCACTAGCTTTGTTCATATTGGATCAGTAGGACTTATTTTCAGCTCATTGTAAGTTTGTACCCTTAAAATCTCAGTCCTGCCTCCCCACCCTCCAGACCCTGGTAACCACCATTTTACTCTCTTTTTTTTACAAGTTTGGCTTTTTTACAGTCTGTATATAAAGAGCCTCTGAAGGCACTGCCCCCACCCCAGTGTGTGATCACTCACTCTGCACGAAGGACCACGAGCTGAGCTGGCCTCAGCTTTCCTCTCCTGCCTGCTAAAGACTCAGCATGTAGTTTTCATTCATTTGTGCCTTCCCAGCAAGTGATGTTTAGAGGTTTCCCCTCCTTAAAATCTGGTCCTAAGAATATCCTTAGATCATCTACAGAGCTGACATCACAGGACCTGGCTTCTCCGCTCCTACAATGCTTGCTGGTTTGAGTGTTTCCCTTTATGTTTTAAGCTTTTAACTAATATATAAAATGTCATGAGAAGAACATGGGCTTTGGAGGGAGACACATCTGGGGAAGAACCCTGGCTGTGTGACTGTATCTATGTCTTGGGTCCTCACTTTGCCCATCTGAAGAAGGGGGACGATAGAGCTAACTTGGCAACGTCGTTGTAAGGATTAAATGAGGTAATGGAGTCCCAGTTCCCAGCCATCAGAAGGTGAGTGATAAATGATAACCCCTGCCATTGTCACCATGCAGCACTTCAAAGCAATTTGCAGTTGGTGTAAGAGCGAAGTGGCGCTCTTGGTTTCTTGACAGATTTGATTCCATTAGATTCGGCGTCCTATCTTGAACTGTTTACCTTGGTAGGCCTCCTGCTGGGTGTTTCCTACAGACACAAATGAAGCACCATCTCTGTTCTCACTAAGCTGTTCTTGCACATTAATTTGTCTGTTTGCAGCTTCCAGCAAAAGCATTCCCACCTCCCTCCCAGTAACTCTAAATCACTCTGTTCTGTGGAAGGTTAGTTTGACCCTCAAGCCTTTTGGAATTTGAGGACCATTTACTTTATTCATCTTGTCTTCCACCCTCTGTAACACACTGTCTACATCCTCACAATTCCCTGAGGAAACAGCATGATATCCTGGTTCCAGAATGTTCTGTAGGCAAGCCTTAGACACATTACCCAGCATCTCAAGAGTTCCCTCCTTCCTTCTCTGTAGAGGAGAGTGTGATACCCATCTCAGTGTTGGGTGGGGATTCATGCCTGTAATCTTTGTCCCGAGAGCAGGTAGCCTCACACAGACTAGAGCGAAGGAAGTAGAAGAGACATGCTGGAATCTGCTATGTCAGATGCCAAGGAGAGGTAGAAGCTGCCTCGAGTGTAGGGAGGCTCTGAATGTACAGTGATTCGTCTGGTCATTTGTGGTTCCACTTCTGCAACCTGAGAAGAAAAGCCACACAACTCTTTCTTGTTCCCTTCTGCACCTCCAGGCTCCTTATAAGAGTTGTTGAGTTGCTAGTTCGTGTCCAACTCTTTTCGGACACCATGGACTGTAGCCTGTCAAGCTCCTCTATCTATGGAATTTCCCAGACAAGAATACTAGAGTGGGTTGTCATTTCCTTCTCCAGAGTCTCTTCCTGACCCAAGGATCAAACCTGGGTCTCTTGTATTGGCAGGTGGATTCTTTACCACTGAGCCACCTGGCAAGCCCCGCTTATGATAGCAGATGATGATAAACATGGGATGATGATAATGACTACTTCTTATTGAGCTATGTGTGTGTGCATTCACAGTGATTGCAAAACAGAGACTCAAAGAGGGTACACAGCATGCTTAAGCGTGTAGAAGACAGGGAGGTGGCTGAAATGGTGGTGATGGTCCCTTCAAAGCATGACAGAATTGGGAGCTCTATGCCAGGGAAATAATCAACTGTCTGTCTCCTCAGCAACACCCGATGTTTGACTTTGCTATCATTGGTGCATTTCAGTTATCTTCATGTGCTTGAAGAAACAGGTCTCATAAAATTTGATCCAGCTGGCTGTGCTATGCCCAGAATTCAATTAAGTCCATGATTTCTAATTAATGGGCCCTCATGCTAAGATTGAGGTCATATCATTAATCTTGCTTTTATTTTAGAATTTCCACCGTCGTGATTTACAATGCAGCCCCGCCAGTCTTGTCAGGATTATCGGTGCATAATTGAGCCTGAAAGACAGCCAGAGCAACTAGTTAATATGGGAGCCAGGGAGGGCCCCTTGCCTTTGCTTGGTAAGCCTGCCTCAGGCAGCATGGGGCCACATGTGAGGATTTTATCTGAGGACAATTCTCCTGCATGTCTGATCTCTGCAGTTCAAATCCTCATACAATAAGAAAAAACTCCAGACAAAGGATTTCAGAGCCCCCATTGGTGATCCATTGTGAACAGTGTTCTAGTTAATTCAGTACCACCTTATGCACCTCCACCTTAAGTTGCCATTTGCTAAGTTGTAAATGTAACAGTGTGTTTTTTATAGATGAAGGATTTAATCTTTATCATTCTATGAGGAAGGTGTCATAGGCTTTCCCTTTGCATGAGATCATACAGATAGGCAAAGGTCACTGAATGGATGGAAGAATGTCGCAGTTCCTAGATATAGACCATTTCTAAGTCCTGTTTCCTTCCCTTTCTCATGGTGGTTCTGCTCAGGAGGATCTCTTCCAGTTTCCCACAGGGGATAAGAAGACAGGCATGCATAGGAAAATACTGATTATGATTGCCTTCCCAGTGACAGATGTTTGTCTGTCATTATGTTGTTTAAACTCCACCACATACATGGGAGGAAGATATTCTCTGTCCCCATTTTACAGTTGAGGAAACTGAGGCTTAGATTAATAAGCCCGCCTGTTACACAGGTGATAAGAAAGGAAGGTCAGTGTCACGAAGCCAGGTCTGCGTATTTGCAAAGCCTTGGTCCTTTCAATTACATTATGCTGGTACCAAATGCTTCTCTTTTCCTGATTTTCTGGGAGTGCTTATTGTTGAGACTTTCTGGACAAGCAAGATGTGGACAGGCATTTTTTGAGTTGGGAAGGGATCTGAAGAAATACTGGAAAACAAACTATACTCATCAGGTAAAGGTGTCCTTGAGCTCCAGCTCACATCTGCTGCATGCTGAGACCAGATCTAGGTATCTCCCATCATTACCTTTGATTGAATTTGCTCAGTGTTTGGTTTTCCCAAAGGAGAGGGTAGGGGTGAGGCCTTTATGAGAATGTCTCCTAGACAAGTCCATGCCAGTTTTGTCCTGGGACCAGTGAAATGAGGAGTCGTCGGTTCTCTTTGCACTTAACTAGCAGATTTTCCTCCGATAGCTTGCTGTGGTGTTTTGTTTTGCTGTTTTTTTTTTTTTTTGTCCCAGGATTCACTTTCAAAGCATTTCCACGTTCCCTGTTGAGTTAGCATTTAGATGTATCCTCACTCTGAGTTCACTGAGCCTCACTGAGCATTTTTATGCTGGGCACGGCTTACTCCAGAGGCTGCCCATCACAGACTCCTACTAATACATTTATCTGATGATTAGATGCTGAAGGTACTGCCTTGAAATTTCCTTCAGGTGCCCTCAGATGGAATTCTGGCTTTTGAAATGTGTCCTAAAGTGTGTGTGCTAGCCCTGGGGAATTCCACTGGTCTGAGGCAGCATTAATCTGCTCTGCAGATTTTTTTCCTAAGAAGTCATTAGAAATCTGCTTCTTTGAAATCTGCTGATGACTGCTTTTTTGTCATTTGTTATGTCAGTGTGAGGACCAAATCCCACAGGCAGTTGTATAGAGAACAGGCAAAAGTTCTTGGTCTTTCGCTTGACCTTCAGTCCTCCTGGGTTCTGAGGCCCTCTCACCTTCCCGAGCTCACCCCCCTCCTTTTTGTAACACACCCTCCATTGCTCCTTAGTTGCTTCATTCATATCTGACTCTGTGCAGCCCTATGAACTGTAACCCACCAGGCTCCTCTGTCCATGGAATCCTCCAGGCAAGAATGTTGAAGTGGAAAAAATAAAAAATAATAAAAAAATGAAGAGAATGCTGGAGTTGGTGTCCATACCCTTCTCCACGGGATCTTCCCAATTCCAGGGATTGAACCTGGGTCTCCTGCATTGTAGGCGGATTCTTTACCACTGAGCTCCCAGGGAAGCCCCAACACACCTTCTGCCTCCTCCCAGTTCCCTGAGGAAACAGCGTGATATTCTGCTGCAGTGTGCACTGTACTTGGTCCCTTCGACAAATGACGGACCATCTCAACATCCCCCTCCTCCCTCTCCATTTAGTGGAGACTCTAAAATCCTAAAAACTGTGAAATTTCTTGAAAGTCTCTTGGACAGCAAGGAAATCAAACCAGTCAATCCTAAAGGAAGTCTACCCTGAATATTCATTGGAAGGACTGATGCTGAAGCTGAAGCTCCAGTACTTTGGCCATTAAGAGCTGACTCATTGGAAAAGACCCTGATGCTGGGAAAGATTGAGGGCGGGAGAAGGGGACGACAGGGGATGAGATGGTTGGATGGCATCACAGACTCAGTGGGCATGAGTTTGAGCAAACTCTGGGAGATAGTGAAGGACAGGGAAGCCTGGCATGCTGTAGTCCCTGGGTGGCAAAGAGTCAGGCATAACTTAGCGACTGAACAGCAGCAACAGCAACTAAAAACCCATCACTCAGTGTTCTTAGTATGGAATATGGTCCCCAGTACAGTTATAACTGGTACTCAGGTATGGTTCTTTCCCTTCTTGTGTATATCCTTGACTTGGTGTTCTCTTGGTCTGAGCTTTCTGTCCTCCCTCCACCTGAAATGTCCATTTCTACCTAAGCTGCAATTCAAATACTCCTTCTTCCATAAACCTGTCTTCTTTGCTGCTTCCAGCAACCTGCATCCCTCTCCTCAAGCTGGAAGTAAGCTCCTCTGAACTCCTGTTTACTCTATATCACCAGGATGGGAGATTAAAGGAGAAAAAAAGAAAATCTAGGATAAAACCAGAGAGGGGCCTGTGCAGTGTAGTATGATTAAGTTACTTCTCTATATCTGAGGTCCTCTAAAACCAAAGAAAATGGAGTGAAAACAGAGAATAAAATAAGCAAGAAAACAAACAGGGGTGACCACTGTTTACATTTTTGGAGAAATGTACATCTTTGCATTTTTTAGTTCTGTGTTTTTTGGGCGTGCATGCATATATATTATGTGTTCTATGTACAGTTACACAAGAAAAGGGTCATACTATGAAATAGTTTGGATTTGCCATATGACATAGTTTGGATTTGCCATTTTTTTCCAATTTACACTAAAAAGTAGTCTTCAAAGTCATGGCTATTTTTTTCTCTAACATCCCTCATAGAACTGCACCATTTATATTATATAATATATGTATGTAATAGTGGACAAGTCTAAGCAAAAGAAAAAGCAGTTAACAATGGTGCATCTGTTGGTTAATGCCTCCCTTGAGCTCTGAGATACATACATGGCTGTGCATGGCCTTTTCTTTGAATTGTCCCAAGCAATTGATCTAGGCTCCTAGTTCTTAGCACAGCACAGAGGTTTAGCAGAGAATTGCCATGACAATGGGGACGACTTTGAGGGACCAAGCATGGTAATTTGTGGTGATTCATGTGTTGTCTCATCTTCTCTCCAATCAGTCTGGACTCTGTTGGAAGGTATTGAAAGAGAGAGACCCAGGCTTTGGAGTTAGTACTGTGTGTGTGTGTATGGTTATGATGTATCCATACATACATGTGTGAATACTTACTGAATGTTTACATTTTAAATATGTATAGTTTATTGTATGTCAGTTTTGTATGCGTCAATAGAGCTGTTCTTTTTAATATTAATACTTTGTGGAGAATAATTTTGTCTTTGTGGTGTATCTGTATGAAGCATAAGAATATGTCACTGATATCCTGTTGAGTTTTGAAATGTTATGAATCTGTACTGCTTCCTCTCATGGTTCAAGCAGAACTTCCACCCCTGTGGTTGAATGTACTGACGTGACTGATGAAATGAAGAAAGCATGGGTCTTGGCATCACATAGGCATTATATATTTCCTATGAAATATATTCCTTGCATGACTTAATCTGCCTCCTTGAGACCCACTTGCCTTATCTGAAAAATAAGAGCAACAACATCAGTCAGTCTATTGTGTGGGGTACTGCATCTTCCTCACATGATGCTTTGCATGTAGTGAGGCTCCTTTGGTGTATGTGCAGCATCTGTGTTGTGTGTAGTATGTGTGCATCTGCTCTGAGTTTGTAAACAACAAATAAGATCTGTCCACGATAGTGCTGCGCCTTTGGAGAGCAGTGGTGGAAGCATTCTCTCAGAAGTCTGCTTATAGTGATAGTTTTAGAATTTCCGTCAATGAGGAGCTAAGAGAGGACAGTCTTATTGGAAGGAGGAGGGTTGAGAGAGTCCTCTTAGAACTTCATCTGCATAATAGACAGCGCTTTCCTAAGATTCTTGGTGTATCTGGGAAAACGGCTCAGCTGATAAAGAATCCGTCTGCAGTGCTGGAGATGCAGGAGATGTGGGTTTGATCCCTGGGTCGGGAAGATCTCCTGGAGGAGGAAATGACAACCCACTCCAGTATTCTTGCCTAGAGAATCCCATGGGCAGAGGAGCCTGGTGGGCTGCAGTCCATAGGGTCACAAAGAGTTGGACATGACTGAATGACTCAACACGGGAGTTGTTTGGGAGGAAAGTTGGGTTCTTAGTCACCCTTTGAGGACTCTATTGCCTCCCCTTTCCACATTAAATGGAACCCACATGATGAAAAGAAGATTTTGCTTGATTTTTTTTCTTGGCAGTATACTTTCAGCAGGCCATCAGTCTTTTGCTTTCTCTGTACTCTGTCATGGACAGTGTTGTTTTCTCTGTTCCAGGCAACAGGACTAGTCATTAGAAGGGAAATGTCATAGTCCATTTAATGCAATTTAAGCCTTGACCTTTTGTTAAAGAGGTAAAAATGTGATGGTCCCTCACTTCCTGGAGTTGAGAGGCCTTGTGGTGGGCAGAACATTTTCTGTTTCTTCAGAATTCCACTGAGAGTTCTGATCTCATTAGATTTGATCATTATTGTTTCATAAAGGGGAACCTCTATTTGGCCCAAGTTTTGGAGAGTAAAGATCTCCTAGACAGATCTGTTCCCCTGGTATACCATGAGTGCTTAAAATATTTGTTGAATCAAAGTAAGCAATATCCATGCATTGTTTTTATGAGAATTTACTGTGTCGAATTTGGATTGACAAATGTAGGCTGACTCTGACAATCAGTCCCTGAATGAACAAAATGTTACATCCATTTTACTGGGGTTTTCCTAGCATTACCAACCAGTTTGTGATCACTGTGCCTTGCCTTTTTCTACAGCAGAGTCAATTTCAGTCTCAGTGGTCTTCACTTTGACTCTATTTCTCATTCTTTGCACTCTTATCATCCTTTTTTAATATCTTGGATCCTTTCAGGAAAGAGGAGCTAGAGATGGTTACTTAATTAGCTTCTCTTATCTGAATATAAAAACTGTAGGCAGCAAATACAACCAGCTCTTGTTAAGTTTCATGAAATCTTCATCTTTTAGGCAAGCATGCTGAGTGGGTGCTGGATGATACAGTGCTACAATCAGAAATTAGAGAAATACGAGGAGACAATGAAAGCATCTGGTTATATTTGCAGCCTACAATAATGCCAAGACAAAGTCTTTCCAAGGTTGATCTGTTTGGTCTTCCTTGCCACCTCTGCCATCTTCTCTCTGATTCTTGCATTCTGCAGCAGCCCAGTTTCATGTTTATTTATTGAGTGTTTACTGTGTGCCAGGTATCTTGCTAAGATTTTAGGAAGGTATGAGGAAGTGTGGAACATTTTCCCTGTTACTGAAGACCCAAAGTGCTGGGATTAAGGTGCGTGGGTCAGACTCATTCACAAATAATTTTGTGTTGTTCAAACTACTCCACATCTTAGGATGGAGGTGCAAAGTGAGGTGCAAGAGTAGGGACAGAGTCCTTATGCAAGACTTCAGAATGGGAAGGGGGGTAAGGGCAGAGGCTTTGGGGACTTCTGTAGTGGTCTAGTGGCTAGGACTCTGGGCCGCAATGCAGAGGGCCCAGATTCAAGCCTTGGTCAGGAAACTAGATCCTGAATAATTCAACTAATAACAGCAACAAAATATATATATATGTTAATTTTAAAATTTTGTTTAAACCTATATGCTGCCACAAAGACCAGTGCAGCCAAATAAGTAAATAAGCAGAGGCTTTGAATCCAGCTAAACCTAGATTCACTTTCGTTCTGCCACCATGGTTACTAAACTTTACCAAAGCCTCAGTTTCCTCAGTGGGACTCCCAAGGACCATCAGGCTTACTGTGAAGGCCTAATTTAGTAGTGTATGGAAACTGCTTAGCAGTGTGCCTTGTCTAGGGCATGTGCTTCACAGATGACCTTTTTACAATGATGATAGTCTCCAAGAATTTTACAACTGAAAGAGACTTAACGAATCATCCATTTCCATCTTCTTTGAGACCTTGAGTCTATGATTCTGTTGTGGCCTCTTAGCTCCGTGAGGAGCTGGGGTTGCCCCTCCTATCGAAGTCCTGAAAGTGGGTGCAGAAATATTGTATATACTGGTTTGATGGTATCAGAAGTGATAGTAAAATCTTTAATAACTGTCATGATGAGATAAGTTAATATATAAATATATAATATATTCTCTAAAATATAAAGTATGAAATATAAGTATAAAATATAAATATATAGTATAAAGTATATTCTCTAAACAAGTAAATATACATGTGCACATATAACTGTTTACTATGTGATAGTGTTTATAGCACACATTATTTATCATTCAAATGTCCATCTTTTGTGTTGATTTGGGACATTCTCTGGAGTATCTTTTTCACTAGCTAAATGATCCCATTTACAAGTGTTGACTAGATGTAGGGAATGGCATCGGGTCCTTTCTGCAACATCCCCGATAAATTGACTGTCAAAGGGGCACATTATTGCAGTACAAGAAGGCCTGAGTGTGCTGCTGACGTGTCAGGACTGTGCTGCACTTTGAGGGCCCTTCCTGGTTTGGATGCTCAAAGCCAGCATCATTGACTTCACCTGCTCTGTGAGCTGTGCCTGCCAGTGCTGAGTTCCTTTAGAACTGCTGGTGGATGCCGCACACACCGAGGCCTTCTGCCCTCTTGGTCTGTCGAGCAGCTGCCAGACTGATCCACGTCTAGGGCCACCGCTGTGCAATGTCATCAAGTGCCTTATAGTTTCGTAGCTCATGTTATGTGCCAAGTAGTACAGAAGTATTTCAGTATTTCAAAAGCAGTATTTTTGATTCTGGGTGAACTTGAATATTAGTCGTGCAAACAGCATATAATTGTTCCCCATATTACATACCAGATTATTTCAGGGTGGGAAGAAGAAACACCAGAACTATAAAGAGGTTCACCTCTGTTAAACACTCATGATTCTGGACCATCAAATGTGAAGAATTAACATGTGCTGTAGCAGAAGCTTTAGAAAGAGATGCTGTCCTTGTCGCACATGTCCCTACTGTCTGTCTTCATCAAACCTGAAACTGAAGAGTGTGGCCTTTTTTTTTTTTTTTTTTTAATTTCTGAGGCTGCTTAACTCTGCTGGAGACAGCATTTTCATGGCTTTATTCTTTTCATTCCCCAGAGCCACCTTGTAGCTATCATTTAATAAGTGTGCACAGCACTCCAGGCACTGTGCTGAGAGTTTGTAGAACTTTGACTTATATAATCCTCACTGAGATCCTGTGTGAGATTCTATTAAAGCTTCCAGTTTGCAGATAAGGATATCAAGATCCTGATAAATTGTTTAACTTCAATAGGCTATATATCCAGCTAGTAGCAGAAGTTGACTCCTATCCCTGTTTTGACTTAAGCACCATATTTTGAGTGTGGTGGCTTTGACTCTTAAAACTTTGTTTGGCATAGGGTGTGTCAGTTTTTTCACTTACTTTTTTTTCTATGAAATTTGTTATCTCTAATCCAATCCTACCTTTTTGCCTTTTCATACTGTTCATGGGGTTCTCAAGGCAAGAATACTGAAGTGGTTTGCCATTTTCTTCTCCAGTGGACCACATTTTGTCAGAACTCTCCACCATGACCCATCCATTTTGGGTGGCCCCACATGGCATGGCTCATAGTTTCATTCAGTTAGACAAGGTTGTGGTCTGTGTGATCAGATTGGTTAGTTTTCTGTGATTGTGGTTTTCAGTCTGTCTGCCCTCTGATGGAGAAGGACAAGAGGCTTATGGAAGCTTCCTGATGGGAGAGACTGACTGTGGGTGAAACTGGGTCTTGTTCTGATGGGTGGGGCCATGCTCAGTAAATCTTTAATCCAATTTTCTGTTGATGGGTGGGGCTGTGTTCCCTCCCCGTTATTTGACCGGAGGCCAAACTATGGTGGCTGTAATGAAGATAATGGTGACCTCCTTCCAAAGGTCCACTGCTTCTTTCAGTGCCCCCAACCTTGCAGCAGGCCACCACCGACCCACGCCCCCACTGGAGACTCCTGGACACTCATGGCAAGTCTGGGTCAGTCTCTTGTGGGGTCACTGCTCCTTTCTCCTGAATCCTGGCACACACAGGTTTTGTTTGTATCCTCCATGAGTCTGTTTCCCCAGTCCTGTTTAAGTTCTGGTGGCTCTATGGTGGGCTTAATGGTGACCTCCTCCAAGAGGGCTTATGCCATCCCCTGGTCTACTGTACCCAGAGCCCCTGCCCCTGCAGCAGTCCACTGCTGACCCATACCTCCACAGGAGACACTCAAACACAGTTCTGTCTCAGTCTCTGTGGGGTCTCTGGGTCCTGGTGTGCAAAAGGTGTGTCTGAGCCCTCTGGTTATTGCAGCCATGAAATTAAAAGATGCTTCCTCCTTGGGAAAAAAGTTATAACTAACCTAGACAGCATATTAGAAAGCAGAGACATTACTTGTCCAACAAAGGTCCGTCTAGTCAAAGCTTTGGGTTTTCCAGTAGTCATGTATGGATGTGAGAGTTGGACTATAAAGAAGGCTGAGTGCAGCAGAATTTATGCCTTTGAATGGTGGTGTTGGAGAAGACTCTTGAGAGTCCCTTGGACTGCAAGGAGATACAACCAGTCCATCCTAAAGGAGATCAGTCCTGGGTGTTCATTGGAAGAACTGATGGTGAAGCTGAAACTCCAATACTTTGGCCACCTGATGCAAAGAACTGACTCATCTTAAAAGACCCTGATGCTGGGAAAGATTGAAGGCAGGAGAAGAAGGGGACGACAGAGGATGAGATAGTTGGATGGCATCACTGACTCAAAGGACATGAGTTTGAGTAAACTCCAGGAGTTGGTGATGGACAGGGAAGCCTGGCATGCTGCAGTCCATGGGGTTGCAAAGAGTCGGACACAACTGAGTGACTGGAATGAACTGAATCCAGTCCACTGACTCATTTGTATAAGAACTGAATTTATAAGAATTAAAATAAAAATTCCTGATTGTTTTAGAAAATCTTATTATTTAAAAATCACTTTGACATACATGATCACATTTGATCTTTTTGACACCATGAGACATGTAGGCAAGCTTTTTTTCTTAATTTGTTCCAATTTGCAAAGGCAGAAGCAGCTTTAAAAGAGTGAAAAATCATGTGTAGAGTCACACAGATTTAAGTGAAAAAATTAAGTCTTCAGTCTAAGATCTCTCTGCCCAAAGTCCATCCTGTTTTCTTTAAGATTCTTTGAACTGAGATGAATTGGGAATGAGGTTTAAGCAGTCTTTGATTTTTAGAAGCCAAGGTAGCAGGATTTTTCATGATATATCTAGTTGTTATCCCCATGTGATCCATTTCTTGAATGATGGAAGCCAAGAATTTGAAGAATCTGCTATAAAACAAGGATGATAAAGCCTTCTGTGGTGATGACACTGGTTCTTTGCCCCTTTGCCAAGTATTGAGGAGAAGAAATAGTAATATCCTAGCATAAGGGCTAATGGTGCATCTCTTCAAGGTCCCTTTAGTTTTGGGAATTTCTATCCCAACTTTGTAGAAGCCAGGAAAGGACATTTGTAGTTTGACGGCACTTAAATAAGTACAGAGGAAAATGCCCTGTTGGTGCAAAAGAATGTGAATATGAAAAGATAAACATGTCAGAATTTGGATTATCAGTTATCCCTCATACTGGCTGATCCTGAACACTATGGAATAATTCATAATTACTAGAACTGAATGACAAAGACTTCCAGAGGTGGGAAAGGTGATGCTGTGTAGAAATGTCTTTGTGGAGGCCCAAAGAACCCACTGGGGAAGGCTGGTGTCCCAAGAACTTTAACTGTTGCCAAGAGTCCTTTGCCATCTTTTCCTTGTTCTTAATGTAGTGGATTATCTTACCAGAGCTGAGACAGCTACTACCATGATGGAGCAGGTCTTAGGTCTTAGAAATAGAGTCAAGTACTGAAAAATGTTTGTGGTAGGTTCCCAGCCTGATTGGAGTTAAAGATCTATATAGGGCTGCTCAGGGGTTTCCTTGGTGGCTCAGACGGTAAAGAATCTGCCTGCAAATACTCAAGGGCTTATGGGCAACATTTGCTTATATCTCACAGGCTGGGCTGAGAAACTCCTGTGTGACTGTGAACTAATATGAATTACATGCAGAGGAGGGAGGTCTCTATTGAAGGACAAACTGAATTTTAACATTGGATCACTTGTCTTGTCTTTATTTTATATAACATTTTTAAATTATAAATCTAATGAATATAAAATATAGAAAGCTTAGAAGTTATAGTCTAGCAACAAAAAATCACTTATCATTCTCCCACTTAGATATAATTGCTGTAACTATTTTGAAAATGTAGCAGCTTGGACTTTCTGGTGGTCCAGTGCTTCCATTGCAGGGGGCCTGGGTTCCATCCCTGGTTGGGGAGCTAAGATCCCACATGCCTTGAAGCATAGCCAAAAAATAAATATATTAAAATAAAATTGAAAATGTTGCAACTAAGAGCCTAGACTCTGGAGCAGCCTGCCTGAGTAAAATCCTGGTTTACTAACTGTGGGACCTGGGTTAAGTCACTGATGTGTCTTTGCTCCAGTTTCCTCCTGTGGAAAATTGAGATAGTCTGGTATCTCCTTCATAGGATAATTGTGAAGATTAAATACTCTCTATAAAGAATTTGGGGCTCCCTGGTAGTACAGCTGGTAAAGAATCTGCCTGCAATGCAGGAGACCCCTGGTTTGAATCCTGAGTCAGGAAGATTCCCTGGAGAAGGGATAGGCTACCCAATCCAGTATTCTTGCCTGGAGAATCCCCATGGGCAGAGGAGCCTGGCAGGCTACTGTCCATGGGGTTGCAAAGAGTCAGACACAACTGAGCAACTAAGCACAGCACAGTATAAAGAACTGAGCTTCCCAGGTGGCACAGTGGTAAAGAATCTATCTGCCAATGCAGGAGACACAGGAGACGTGGGTTCAATCCCTGGGTCAGGAAGATCCCCTGGAGTAGGAAATGGCAACCCACTCCAGTATTCATGCCTGGGAAATCCCATGGACACAAGAGCCTGGCAGACTACAGTCCATGGAGTCACAAAGAGTCAGACACGACTGAGCACACACACTGCATAAAGAGTTTAGATTGGTGCCAGCAATTCAGAAAGTTTGAATTTTTATTTTCTGTTTACTATTTATGTTTGTGTTTAATAAATCATCTGAATTCTTTCTCTGAACTCAAATATTTTTCTTTTGTAAAAATTAGATTGTACTGTGCGTTTTTGTATCCTCTTTATCTCTCACTTAGCCTTTTGTCATGAGCATCTGTACTCTTCTACAAAGTGATATTAATAGCTAATTTAATAACTAGGAGCTAGTTGCATTCTTAGAGATACTCAATCAATCTCTTACTGTGGGACAATACATCCTTTATTGTCTCTTGCCATTGTAAGCAGTACCTCAGTGAACATCTTTATTTTTTTTTGGCTGCACTGGGTCTTCACTGCAGCCTGCAGCTTGCAGGCTTCTCTAGTTGCAGCACTCAGGCTGTCTCGCAGCAGGTGGGCTTAGTTGCCCCATGGCTTGTGGGATCTTAGTTCCCTCACCAGGGATCAAACCAACGTCCCCTGCGTGGGAAGGCAGATTTTTAACCACTGAAGTCTCAGTGAATATCTTTATGCATAAATATTTGCATACCTTCTTTTTCTTTTGGTGACAGTACTTTATGGAGGAACATCCTTTCTTAGGGGTTACCAAGTGAAAATATACGCAGCCTAGAGTGTCATAAGCATATATATATATTGCATTAGCAGTGAAAGCATATATGGGGAATGCCCACCGTCCATTATGGACTTTCCAAGATAAGGCCTCTGTCAACATCTGCCTTCTTATTTCACAGTGTTTCTCAGGGTGTTTTGCCCACAGCTGAAAAATCAATTAGATGTTTATGAAAAATACCCACACTTACTTTTCTTTTATTTCTAGTTACATTAAGGCAGTTAAGACCAATCTTAACATTTTTTTGGTCTTCTTAGTAGTCATGTATGGATGTGAGAGTTGGACTATAAAGAAAGCTGAGTGCAGAAGAATTGATGCTTTTGAACTGTGGTGTTGGAGAAGACTCTTGAGAGTCCCTTGGACTGCAAGGAGATCCAAGCAGTCCATCCTAAAGGAGACCAGTCCTGGGTGTTCATTGGAAGGACTGATGTTGAAGCTGAAACTCCAATGCTTTGTCCACCTGATGCGAAGAGTTGACTCATTTGAAAAGACCCTGATGCTGGGAAAGATTGAGGGCAGGAGGAGAAGGGGATGACAGAGGATAAGATGGTTAGATGGCATCACTGACTCAATGGACATAAGTTTGGATAAACTCCAGGAGTTGGTGATGGACAAGGAGGCCTGGTGTGCTGCTGTTCATGGGGTCACAAAGAGTTGGACATGACTGAGCGACTGAACTGAACTGAAAAATACATTTATTTTTTAAATTCTAAATAACTATCAGATCATCTCAAATCTTTTTTGGACTGATGCTTAGTATAAGTAAATGAGCAAACAGCTGACTAATAGACCCATGGGAAGAGACTCTGTCCTAGGAGAGATAAATTTGGTGTCACTCTGGGAGTAAGAACAGGTCAAGTCATAGCCATGGTGAGTTCTCATGACTTGGGAGAGATAGGATGCTGTTTCTAGTTTCCTAAACATTAGGAATCCCAAGAAAAACTTGTTTATCACATCTTAGAAATGACACAGGGAGCAAAGTGTAGTTCTCTTGTGCTTATCTTGGGTGGGATTAGATTTTAAAATGAAAAGACATCACAAGACAGGATTCTACCTGGAGGCTTAGGGGCACAGACCTGGACTCTTTCTCCTTGGGTGGCACTCTCATGCTGTCTCAACTCTGACGTTCCCCGCTCCCACCCTCTTAGACCTTCAAATCTCCAGAGACTCTTTCTAAGCCCAGGGTGTGTGTTTTTCACATGAAGCATTTAGAAAAGTGTTAGAGGTGGCAAGATCTGGATTCCTAAGAATGCAGAATCTTTCAGCCATTTAGTGCAAGGATTAAACAACTTTTTCTATAAAGGACCAGATAGTAAGTACATTGGATTTTATGAGCCATAAGGTCTCCATCACAGCTCTTCATCTTGGCCATCGTAGCATGAGAGAAGCCATAGACAGTGTGTAAATGAATGAGTATAGGTGTTTTCTACTAAGACTATACTTATAAACGTTGGAATTTGACCTTCATGTAGTTTTTAAGTGTGTTTAACATTATTCTTCTTTTGACTTTTTTTTCCAATCATTTAAAAGTGGTAAAAGCCATACTTATTTCACAGACTGTGTAAAAACAGACAGCAGACTGGGTTTGGCCTGTGGGCTGTGGTTTGTCAACCCCTGATCTATTAGTCACTGTCTTCCTCCTGCGTGTCACTGTTTCTCTCTCTGTTATGTAACTTTTCGAAGACTTTCTGCTTTTCCTCTTAACAAGCTGAGTCTCCAAAATCCTTTTTAGATTCTGTGCTTCTGACACTCATATAGCTGATTAGGGAAAGCCAAAATACACTCCTCAAAGCCCTGTAATGTCAGATAGTGTCTTTCTTTTCTTTTTTGTGTCCTGGTTAGTTTGACATATAACTTGGGTATATAGAGGTTACAGACGTTGTAGCTCTGCCAAATGGTTCTGGTTTCTGCAGGGTTCCAAGGCTCTAATGAACAGAGCATGCAGCCTGAGTGATGATAAGAGCCTGATTTTTAGATAATCAAGGGTATTTATATCTTTTAATAGGTTGGTGTCTTGGAGTTCTATTCCAGCAGGAAATCAAGAGTCAGAGAGAGGTCTGAATAATCAATTTGGTGTCATCTCTTGGAACAATCATATATGAGAATGGTATTCAGGCTTGAATGGGAACTTGGGGTGGAAATGAGGATTTATAAGCATATGTTGCCCTATCCTTATTGTATTTAAAATGAAAACACGATACAGCCTTTTATGTGTGAGTGTGTTTAAAGGGAAATAATATGCCCTTTTTCTCACGGAAGCAGAACACAAGAGAACATTCTTAGATCTGTGGCCCTAGCCCTCGCCTAGGAGGAGCTGCTCATTGGGCTGGCTCCTGGCAATTATGTAGGGCTGTGAAGCAGTGAGGGTGACAGAGGCTTAGCTGCCGGAGTAATGAGATTGGTTTGGTTGGTCTGACAGATGCAGTGATTTGTGAGAGAGCTTGTTGGGAGGACAGCTGCTGCCGAGAGCAGCCAGATGAAAGGCAGACATGTGGGAGGTGGAGAGGAGCAAAGAGTTGGAGAGGGATGGCTGTGTGTGAGGCAGCTGAGGATCCTCCTGAATACAGCTGTTGAAACTGTGGACTGGAATGGAGCTGTGGAGGAGTGTGCAATGGTAGGAGTGGCATAGACTTTGGAAGGGTACAGACTTGAGCTTGAATCCCTGGCTCTGTTGCTCATTAGCTGAGATCTTAGGTGAGTTGCTACCCTGTTTGAGCCTCTGTTTCTTTGCCTTTAAAATGGGGATAATAAACACCCTCCTTATCTCCCACAACATGAAACTGTACTAACATAAAAGTCCAAGTGGAGTCTAGTGCTTGAGAGAACTTGGTAAGTGGTAGACTTTATAAGTGTTTATTCGTGTGTCTATTCATTGATTGTTCTTTGCAATTTCTAATAGAGACTTGTTTTCAAATAGATGGCTAATGGTGACTTGGCCATCAAAAGCTCTTGTGATCAAGGGATAAGCACATTACAGTCAGCATGTATTTATAGGTATGTGTTTGAACTCCTACAGCTCGGAGGAGTTTAGTAGATATAGTGAAGTATGGTTTAAAGAACACCTACCTGGCCAGTAAACACAAGAAAAGATACCTCCTCTTCTGATAATTAGGGAAACCACAAATAAGACCAAAAGGAGATGTTGTCTCATTCACCAGGTTGGTAAAAATGTTAAAGTCTGACCATACTAAGTGTTAAGGAGAATGCAGTTTGAAAACATGAAAAATAATATTAATGTATTACCTGTGAATACCTACATATGTAAGAAAAGTTTAAAGAAATTATTTGGAATGATAAATATTAAATTCAAGATAGTATTAGGAGAAGAAAGAGGGATACTTTTGTCCAGGTTGCATAGGGCTTAAATCCCAAACTCTGCCCAAGACTTATTAGCCAATGAGCCATATACACTTAGACAAGTGGCTTAACCTCTATGCCTTGGTATTTTTGATGTATGAAATGGAAAAATAATATTATCTACCTCATAAGTATGCTTTTGGGATGAGTGAGCATAGGTAAGATGTTTAAAATAATACCTAGCAAATAGTGCTGTATATGTTAACAATTCAGGGTTTTATTACATGAATATTTTATTATTCTCTATTTGTTTTTTAAAATATAAAGCACTGCAATTTAAAATTTATAAATATTTCAGTATTCTAGAAGATAAGGACTACATGTAATATAACTACAATATCATTATTATACCTAAAAATTAACAATAAATCCTTAATGTTGAATACCCAGTTAATTGTTCAAATCCTTATTGCCCATAAATGTCATTAACTTTTTATTTATTTATGTAATTTTTTTGGCTCTGATGAGGGCTCCAACCCGTGTCTGCTTCAGTGGACGCTCAAGAGTCCCAATCACTGGACCACTAGAGAATTGTCATTAACTTTTTATGGTTTGTTCAGATTAAGTTCCATGCATTGTACTTGGTTGATTGGTCTTTTAAGACATTTTCATTTATAAATTCCTCCTCCAACTTTCCTTTTTCTGGCAGTTAATTTTTAAGCTTTATTGAGGTATCATTGATATATACAACATCACCATATTTAATGTATACATCTTGATGAGTTTAGATATATGCATATAGTCATGATACTATTACCACAACCTCCAAAAATTTTCCTGTGTTCTTTTGTGTGGCTTGCTTTTTGTTTTGTAAGAACACTTAACATGAGATCCGTCTTTTTTTGTTTGTGTTTTTTAAATTTTCTCTCCAGACTTCGCACAGACACATTTAGCCATTGTCCACACGCATGTATCTACTTGTCGCTTAAAATAACTGATCAGGTTGGAACATAGATGTGCATCCATCCCCCTGTCCTGAGGGAGGTATGAAGGGAAACTCAGTCAGCAACAGATTCAGAGTTACAGAGGTTTGCTCCTGTAAGTTAAATAAGGTCCTGTGTTCTACTGTACCTGAGATCCAGAGGTCTATCCTCTTAACATATTTTGAAGTATACAACAAATACTGCATTTAAAAAAAAAAAAAAAAACTAGAGGTGCCATTCTTGCCCTTTGTCATCATAGAGTTGAAAAGTGAACAAAGATGAAAAAATATCAACATAGGAATTTCAGGGTGCAGCATAGAAATAGTATAGCTGCAAATCTGTTGACTCCTTAATATAGTAGGTACTACTCTTGCCTGGAAAATCCCATGGACGGAGGACCTGGTAGGCTGCAGACCATGGGGTCGCAAAGAGTCGGACACGACTGAGCGACTTCACTTTCACTTTTCACTTTCATGCATTGGAGAAGGAAATGGCAACCCACTCCAGTGTTCTTGCCTGGAGAATCCCAGGGACGGGGGAGCCTGGTGGGCTGCCGTCTATGGGGTCTCATAGAGTCGGACACGACTGAAGTGACTTAGCAGCAGCAGCATGCTAATAGCTTAAAATACACTTATTTAATGTTTTCTGATGAAGTAGGCATTATTTTTATCCCAATTTTATAGACACCAAGAAAGAGGCTTAGAAAGGCTTCCCAAGTTCTTACAGTTAGGGATAGCAAGGCTGGGCCAGAACCCAGTGAGAGGGACTCAGACTCATACCTGCTGGTCTGTACAACCTGCCTGGCTGTTGTTTATATCAGCTTCCTCTGCACAGATTCCTCGGAGAAGGCAATGGCACCCCACTCCAGTACTTTTGCCTGGAAAATCCCATGGACGGAGGAGCCTGGTAGGCTGCAGTCTATGGGGTCGCTAGAGTCGGACACGACTGAGCGACTTCACTTTCATGCATTGGAGAAGGAAATGGCAACCCACTCCAGTGTTCTTGCCTGGAGAATCCCAGGGACGGGGAAGCCTGGTGGGCTGCCGTCTATGGGGTCGCACAGAGTCGGACACGACTGAAGTGACTTAGCAGCGCAGATTCCTACTTCCTTCATGTATCAATCTTGATAAGCTAAGCTATGGTATGGTAAGAAACAGTCCCCAAATGGGAACAGGGTTCAGTTCAGTTCAGTTCAGTCTCTCAGTCGTGTCCGACTCCTTGCAACCCCATGAATCGCACCACGCCAGGCCTCCCTGTCCATCACCAACTCCCGGAGTTCACTCAGACTCACGTCCATCGAGTCAGTGATGCCATCCAGCCATCTCATCCTCTGTTGTCCCCTTGTCCTCCTGCCCACAATCCCTCCCAGCATCAGAGTCTTTTCCAATGAGTCAACTCTTCGCATGAGGTGGCCAAAGTACTGGAGTTTCAGCTTTAGCATCATTCCTTCCAAAGAAATCCCAGGGCTGATCTTCAGAATGGACTGGTGTGTAGCTTCTAATAATAAAGGGATATTCCTCATCCATGCCACATATTCATCACGCTTAGCTGCTAGGTCGTGTCCAACTCTTTGTGACCCCATGGACTGTAGCCTACCAGGCTCCTCTGTCCATGGGATTCTCCAGGCAAGAATACTGGAGTGGGTTGCCATTTCCTTCTCCAGGGTATCTTCCAGACCCAGAGGTTGAACCCACGTTCTTCTGCATTTCTTACATTGGCACGCAGATTTTTTTTTTTTTACTGTGTCGAGCCACCTGGGAAACCCATTACCTCTTTTTCTGCTATTACTTCTTTTTCTGATTTCCGTTGGCAGGTGCCTCATCTCCAGACATGGAGCCCAGCTATGGCGGAGGTCTTTTTGACATGGTGAAAGGAGGGGCAGGGAGGCTCTTTAGCAACCTAAAGGACAACTTGAAAGACACTCTCAAAGACACGTCTTCCAGAGTTATACAATCTGTTACCAGGTATGTGCGTTCTTCCCTTTACGTTAATGGACTTTGTGCCCCCAGAGGATCTGGTTACCTGCCAACTGCTTATCTGCCTCAAAGACTATCAATTTTGTGATGCAGTCACATGGGTCTGATTGAGGAATGCCATTGAAGTCATCAGATTGAGTCTTTGAGAAGCTACAAGCACAGGCTAGGAGGACTTGGCTCACTGTACATTAGAGGATAGTGGTTGCCATCCCTGGCTTTCAAATCCATTATTCTGGATTTTAACGCAGTACCTGCCCTTGTTAACCTAAGGCACATTAACTAACCTCTTGGAGCTCTACTTTTATACTCTGCTAAGGTTTATGTCTTCAGTGGTTTAGGAATTAAGTGAGATAATAATGCACATGCAATCCAAGTAAGCAGTACTTATGGATTGTATTCAAAACAGAATTTTGTTTTTATATTTTAATAGCCCTTTAACATTTATTTACTGGGAGAAGTTTCCTACCTTTCTCCTGTATGAAACTTTTATAAGCGGGCCATATATTTTTTTTAACATTAGGAATTAGAAAGTTCTAGGGTCCTTTTAAGTTACAGTGTGCTGTGCTAGGCTAAGTCACTTCAGTTGTGTCTGATTCTTTGTGACGCTATGGACTGAAGCCCTCCAGGCTCCTCTGTCCATGGGATTTTCCAGGCAAGAATACTGGAGTGGGTTGCCATTTAGTTACAAAATGTGGTTTTAAAGCAGAAATCCATGTGTGTAGTCCAGTATATTAATCAGCATTTTAATTTTTGTTCAAATATAATTTTATCCTTTACCTTCAGTCTCCACCTAACACCTTATAGGCCTCAACAAAGGGTCCTCTGTTTTTCCTCCATCACTTCCTCTTCTACCTGCTTGAGAAGACTCTTGAGAGTCTTTTGGACTGCAAGGAGATCCAACCATTCCATCCCAGAGGAAATCTTAGGGGACACTTAGGGGAACTGTCTTCCTGTAGGTGAAGAGGCTGAGACAATCAGTGTTAATAAATTAGCAGTGTTTTCTCCTCTGAGATGGATTCTGTTCATGAAGTGGCATCTACAAAGGATTTTGGGGTGCTCTGTTTGGAGGGGTAGATGTGTGCTCCCGAGCGTGCGGGTTGTCTTCTGTCAACAATGCTTCCTTGGTAGAGAGAAGACGGCCTTGAGGGAAATAAAAATGTGGACTGGATGGAAATGTCCAGGGATGTGATGCACAGGTGGCTGAGAGAGAGAGAGAGATCTTGGGATATTTGGATCATTTTAATGAATGCCCTTTCCTGTCTTGCTTTTAGCTACACGAAAGGAGATTTAGACTTCACTTATGTTACCTCCAGAATTATTGGTAAGTTCCTCACGTTTATTAACAGCTCAGTGGCTCAGCTCTCAACGGCTGCCCGTTGTGACCGCACACCTGTTTAACCTATTTTCTTTCTGTGTTCACCTTCCCAGTGATGTCCTTTCCTCTGGACAGTGTTGACATAGGATTCAGGAATCAGGTTGATGATATTCGAAGCTTTTTGGATTCCAGACATCTTGACCACTACACGGTATACAATCTGTCGCCCAAGTCTTATCGAACTGCCAAGTTTCACAGCAGGGTAAGGAATTTTAGACCTGATCACAAGGTTAAAACAGGGTATTTTACCCTTAAAGAGCTATTCTCAAAGCCTGTGCCCCGAGGCACATGGAGCTGAAAAACTGTGTACTGTCTATACTTCTCTGTCTGTAAAATTCTTATTAGGCTACTATAAGATATTCTGAAGCTTTTCCTTGGGTGACGATGTTTGCAGGAAAGTTTCTGTGTCAGTGAGGTACCGGCTCATTGGGGGCCTCAAATCAGCTGTGACTGGCTGCTCAGTTGTTAGGGCACGTTGCTGTGTGGCTCAGTGAAGACTGGACTGCTCCGTAGGGCAGTTGGAGACCCTCCTACTGGAGCACTAATGAAGCCTTTCACCCTTCCTTACTGCTGCTTTGGCATCACGTTGAAGCAGTGTGGTGGGACCAGTAGAGACGCACCAGTTTTAATGGAAAGAGCTTTCTGACTTTTGGTAGAGGTACATTTTTCATAGGTGAGGTGTAGCACGTAAAAGTCCACACTGGGGTCTGGTGATGCGATTGCTCGTATTTATAGTGCTGACACCGGCAGCACATTTTTAGAACATTTCCAGTGTGCCGGGAACTTTACATGCAAGACATTATTAATTCCCTCAACAGTCCTCTGAAGTAGATGGAGAAACTGAGGTACAGAGAAGTGAGGTAACTTAGCCATTGCTCTGGGCTGAGAGTATTACCTAGAAAACAGATTTATCCTCTCAAGGAGCTTTTGGGACTGGGCACAGAAAGAGTTCTAGTTTCAGGCTGGTTAAGGAGTGATGCGAGCTGGCTTTGGTTTGAATCTAATGCCAAGTCTAATATTTCTGGCCACTGAATTCAATTTACTCACTAAAATAATAAGGCTTTTTCTCTCTCAAGAACATTTTCAAATATCTCAACTTAGCCTTTAGCTATGATTGGTTCTGCAGCTGCATCTGGATTTCTGAATAAATAGAAAGGGTTTTTTACACATTGGACCTTGTAAAAGTGAAGTTAGTCACTCGGTCATGTCCGACTCTTTGTGACACCATGGACTATAGCTCACCAGGCTCCTCTGTCCATGGAATTCTCCAAGCAAGAATACTGGAGTGGGTTGCCATTTGCCTTCTCCAGGGGATCTTCCCAATCCAAGGATCGAACCCATGTCTAGTGCATTGCAGATGGATTCTTTACTGTCTGAGCCACCAGGAAAGTCCTGTAAAAGTGAAACTTGATTTCAAATATGCAAAATAATACCTGGCTGTGTTTACTCTGCATCAAGGATCTCAGTTTTGATGCCAGAAAGCATTTTGCTCCAAACTTTAGTTGCCATTAATAATCTCTGGGCCTCAGTTTCCTGATCTGTAAAATCTAGAAATTATTCTGTATGCTCTCTTAGACCACTTCCTAGCCTAATGTTCAATAAGATAAGGGAGAATTTTGTGAAGGATTCTCTTTTCTCAGAGTGTTTCCAAATAAGGCAAGAGGTCACCCAGTGGTTCTCAAGATTTAATGTACATCAGAATCTCCTAGAGGGCTTTTAAACACCCAGACCTGGCCCTTCTGCTTCAGCAGAGGGGTGTGATGACAAGCTGCTGTGCTCACAACTTCCTGGATACTCCTTCTGCTGTTGCCCTGGGGACCACTTTCTGAGAAGCACTGATAAAACTGTTCTCAAGTGGTTTGCTCTAAATTCCCATTCTATAACAGATTTTAAATGCAGCTCTTTAAAATTTCACTATAATTAACTGCCCTTCCAACTCTTATTCCATCTATTACCTTATTGAGAGCAAGTAAATTAGCATCCACAAAAATGTGGGTAGATATTTTATTTATAATTCAACAAATCTTTTGAATTGATCTTTTTGGTTTAAAAACTCAGTGCCATCATTTTCTTTCTTCTTTGTTTTTATTGAAGTGTAGTTGATTTTCAGTGTTGTGCCAGTCTCTGCTTTATAGCAAAGTGACTCAGTTATACACAAAATGCCATTATTTTCATAATTGAAGGACCATGAAACATCCTGCATAATATTCCATAGAAATTTTATTTCATCTTGAAATATTTGTGATCATCTGAAAAATTTTCCCTCTGGAAGTAAATAAAGATATAATATCATTATAGAAGTATTCATGCATATTAATATATGCATATATGATTATGCATATATACATATATGATTTATAAAAGCAATCTCTATAAAGACATTTAAAGAAAGGCATCAATTAGTATAAGCACATATTTTGTGACCAGACTTAGCAGTCTTACCAAAGGAACAAGAAACTGAACATGGAACACCTGCCTTGGGCTGTTCTCACTGCCCTCAAAGAGCAGTTCAGTTCAGTTGCTCAATCATGTTCTACTCTTTGCAACCCCGTGGACTGCAGCATGCCAGGTCCCCCTTCCATCACCAACTCCCGGAGCCTGCTCAAACTCATGTCCATCAAGTTAGTGATGCCATCCAACCATCTCATCCTCTGTCATCCCCTTCTCCCCCTGCCTTCAATCTTTTCCAGCATCAGGGTCTTTTCCAATGAGTCAGTTCTTCACATTGGTGGCCAAAGTATTGGAGTTTCAGCTTCAAGATCAGCCCTTCCAATGAATATTTAGGACTGATTTCCTTTAGGATGGACTGGTTGGATCTCCTTGCAGACTAAGGGACTCTAAAGAGTCTTTTCCAACACAACAGTTCAAGAGCATCAATTCTTTGGTGCTCAGCTTTCTTTATAGTCCAACTCTCACATCCATACTTGATTACTGGAAAAACCATAGCTTTGACTAGATGGACCTTTGTTGGCAAGGTAATGTCTCTGCTTTTTAATATGCTGTCTAAGTTTGTCATAGCTTTTCTTCCAAGGAGCATCTTTTAATTTCATGGCTGCAGTCACCATCTGCAGTGATTTTAGAGCCCCCAAAATAAAGTCTCTCACTGTTTCCTCATCTATTTGCCATGAAGTAATGGGACCAGATGCCATGATCTTTGTCTTTTGAATGTTGAGTTTTAAGCCAGCTCTTTCACTCTCCTCTTTCACTTTCATCAAGAGGCTCCTCAGTTCCTCTTCACTTTCTGTCATAAAGGTGGTGTCATCTGCGTATCTGAGGTTATTGATATTTCCCTGGCAATCTTGATTCCAACTTGTGCTTTATCCTGTCTACACAGTCAAAGGCTTTGGCATAGTCAGTAAAACAGAAGTAGATGTTTTTCTGGAACTCTCTTGCTATTTTGATGACCCAATGGATGTTGGCAATTTGATCTCTGGCTCCTCTGCCTTTTCTAAATCCAGCTTGTACATCCAGAAGTTCTTGGTTCATGTACTGTTCATGCCTTGCTTGGAGAATTTTGAGTATTACTTTGCTAGTGTGTGAGATGAGTACAATTGTGCAGTAGTTTGAACATTCTTTGGCATTGTCTTTCTTTTGGATTGGAATGAAAACTGACCTTTTCCAATCCTGTGGCCACTGCTGAGTTTTCCAAATTTGCTGGCATATTGAGTGTAGCACTTTAACAGTATCATCTTTTAGGACTTGAAATAGCTCAGCTGGAATTCCACCACCTCCACTGGCTTTGTTCATTGTGATGCTTCTTAAGGCCCACTTGACTTTGGACTCCAGGATGTCTGGTTCTAGGTGAGTGATCACACCATTGTGGTTATCTGGGTCAAAGAGCAGAGAGCACGTTTTTTTAATTTGCTGCCTAGAGTGATGCCTGGCCTGGCTAGGAAAGGTTTCTCAGATGATCAAATGTGCCAAGTATTGTTGAATATGTAGATATCGAATAAAAATTTGATTCTTGTTCTCAAGGCACCTCAGCCTAGTTGGAGAAAGAAGCCAGGATGTTCTCAAGACAAATGGAAATAATATTTACAATACATACTGAGGAAGTTTGTGAAGGGAGACAGTAGTGAGAGCTGGACCCCAAAGCATGAGTAAATCTCATCTAGGTGAAAGGAGTGGGGTTATTTCTTCTCCATGCAAACTGTAGAGGGTATCTTACCTGTCTTTTCATGATCTGGCCTCTGTGCTCTCTAGCTCATCTTTCACTGTTCTTCATGTCCTGAGAACCCATGCTCCCACCAGGGGAGACACACTGTCTCATCCATGGCCACCCATTCCACAGCCCCACTCTTTCTTTGTTCGCCTAGCTTCACTAACAGGAGGATTTCTGTGTGCCAATTACAATTCTTTCCCCTAAAAGACAGAACTGCACTACATCGTTAGCCCTTTACAGATGATCCCAGAACTCCACAGAATGGGACTAGACCCTCTGACTTCACTCAACCCTCAGGTGCATCTCAGGAAGACAGTCCCACAGCCTTAGAATTTTCAGCATAGCTCTGCTTTTGATCAGACTGCATATCTTTCCAAGTCCCTAGTCCTTTCTCTTCCCAACACTAACACTACAAGCTGATTTGCATCATATTGTTGCATGACTTAGAAACATGTTCTTGGTTCTCATCTTCCTGTCTTCAAGGACTGAAATCATTTTCTCCTCCTTCCAGACCAGTGGAGGACTAGGTCTGCAGTTAAGTCTTATTTTAATAAATGTAGATGGACAAGGCTTCCATGGATACCACTGTTGGAAGAGACCAAACACAAGACCAGTTTTGTGTAGGGACTCACATGAATGGAGCTCTGTCTATGTCTCTGTACCTTGAAACTTGAACTCAGCCATTTGACATTTTTATTATGTGATGTGTGTTTGGAGATAAAGGTGGTGATGACAGAGACAGGCTGTTTCTAAAATGATCTTATTTTGCTGAGGGGCATCATTCTTTATTTTGATTAACTTTTATGCTTAGAAACCACATGGGTTGACAGGAATCATATGAAATAATTAAATAGCAGTTTCTTAGCATTTGCATATGTAGGTATGTATGAAAGTGTTAGTTGCTCAGCCGTGTCTGACTCTTTGTGACCCCATGCACAGAATATTAAAATAGGACTCTGTGTTTAGTTTCAGTTTTAGCAGAGGATCCACACAATTGCACTCATCTCACACGCTAGTAAAGTAATGCTCAAAATTCTCCAAGCCAGGCTTCAGCAATATGTGAACCGTGAACTTCCTGATGTTCAAGCTGGTTTTAGAAAAGGCAGAGGAACCAGAGATCAAATTGCCAACATCTGCTGGATCATGGAAAAAGCAAGAGAGTTCCAGAAAAACATCTATTTCTGCTTTATTGACTATGCCAAAGCCTTTGACTGTGTGGATCACAATAAATTGTGGAAAATTCTGAAAGAAATGGGAATACCAGACCACCTGACCTGCCTCTTGAGAAACCTGTATGCAGGTCAGGAAGCAACAGTTAGAACTGGACATGAAACAACAGACTGGTTCCAAATAGGAAAAGGAGTTCATCAAGGCTCTATATTGTCACCCTGTTTATTTAACTTATATGCAGAGTACATCATGAGAAATGCTGGACTGGAAGAAACACAAGCTGGAATCAAGATTGGCGGGAGAAATATCAATAACCTCAGATATGCAGATGACACCACCCTTATGGCAGAAAGTGAAGAGGAACTCAAAAGCCTCTTGATGAAAGTGAAAGAGGAGAGTGAAAAAGTTGGCTTAAAACTCAACATTCAGAAAATGAAGATCATGGCATCCGGTCCCATCACTTCATGGGAAATCGATGGGGAAACAGTGGAAACAGTGTCAGACTTTATTTTTTTGAGCTCCAAAATCACTGCAGATGGTGACTGCAGCCATGAAATTAAAAGATGCTTACTCCTTGGAAGGAAAATTATGACCAACGTAGATAGCATATTAAAAAGCAGAGACATTACTTTGCCAACAAAGGTTTGTCTAGTCAAGGCTATGGTTTTTCCTGTGGTCATGTATGGATGTAAGAGTTGGACTGTGAAGAAGGCTGAGCACTGAAGAATTGATGCTTTTGAACTGTGGTGTTGGAGAAGACTCTTGAGAGTCCCTTGGACTGCAAGGAGATCCAACCAGTCCATTCTGAAGGAGATCAGCCCTGGGATTTCTTTGGAAGAAATGATGCTAAAGCTGAAATTCCAGTCCTTTGGCCACCTCATGTGAAGAGTTGACTCATTGGAAAAGACTCTGATGCTGGGAGGGATTGGGGGCAAGAGGAGAAGGGGACGGCAGAGGATGAGATGGCTGGATGGCATCACTGACTCAATGGACGTGAGTCTGAGTGAACTCCGGGAGTTAGTGATGGACAGGGAGGCCTGGCGTGCTGCGATTCATGGGGTCGCAAAGAGTCGGACACGACAGAGCGACTGATCTGATCTGATCTGATCTGATCTTAACTCAAAACAAAGCATAGCTGATAGCCCTGTGTTCATAGTGTTAGAATTCCTATTCAGGACTGCAGAGGAGGTGTTGAATGTCAATTTTTTGCCTCTTCTTAGCCAGTATCCTCCTTGAGGAAATAAAAGTCATGCTGTTGACAGTGAAGTCCTGGAGACCAGTGAGATGCATCATCTAAACCAGATGTTCTGAATCTAAGTTAAACAGACATGAATCCATTGTATATTTTGATTCATGCATGGACTTCAGAGTTTAACCATGTATTTTCACTCCTATTTTTTCTTTATTATGATAGAAGACATATAACATAAACATACCATTTTAGACATTTTAAAGGTACAATTCAGCAGCATTAAATACACTCATAATAGTGTATAATCACCACCAGTATCTATACCCAACCTTTTTCATCATCCCCCAAATATACACTGTACTCATTCACTCTGAGTGAGTGTATGTGTGTGTGTACTGGTTCCATTTCTGCACAGTTTTGTAGCTATGTCCTAGTTTCAGGAACCACTGCTTTACACATTTCTTGGTGTTATTGTTGGCAATAAATGGAAAAGTGGATGAATGGCCAGCAAATCTAGGCTGCCCTAAAGTTCTTACATCCTGATAATGTAAATGTAAGTGCCACTTTGAGCCTCCTTCTCCCTCTGTGCAACCAGGAAGGAGCAAGCTGAAGGAGCCCAGTTAGTAACATAGAAAAGATAAACCCAGCTAGTTCTTTTAGAATCTTATTTTATTTCCACTAGTTCTAAACTGTATAATCTTATAGAATTTCTTCCTCTTTGCAAATAATTTAATTTTAGGAAAATATATGATCAAGTTGGGTTTCTTAAAGGGTTTGTAATTTTTTTTTGAAGGTCCCCTTTTTTTCCTTTTTCCTTCCAGAACTCACTAAAGAGGTCACCATAGCTCCTAGTTATTTCTCTGCTGGTTTTCTGGATGGTGAGGGGAGTTGGCCATAGAGGAATGACTTTATAGATTATCTTCATCTCTCCTCTGTCACTGTGCATCAATGTAAGGGTAGGAAATAATGGGGCAGAAAAATACCTCTGGCCTGGGAGCCAGAGAACCTCAAAGTCCCACATTCTAGTTTTGCAGCCTTCAGTGACTTGACTGTCTTATTAACCTTGGTAAAAAAAAAAAAAATAGCCCCCATGTGGTGCCATAACTGCCTCAGAAATGTATGGAATTGTAATTAATAATCATCAGACAATGTACAAATTTTTATTATTTTTTACTGAGGTGAAATTCATATGATGTGCACAAAAACTATCCTAGATTCACATCTCAACTCTTCCGCTTCTTGGGTAAGTCACTTCATGTCATGTAAAACTCATCCTCCTGTAGTAAGTGGAGATGACAATAAGGATTTCTGTCTCACAGATACTTAGAATATTTTTCTGTGGGTGTGCTATAAGGAATACATTTGACACCAGTGTCTGGCTTAGAGTAAGCCTTCAGTAAGGGGAAGCTATAATCACCATTTGGAGAAGGCAATGGCAGCCCACTCCAGTACTCTTGGCTGGAAAATCCCATGGACGGAGGAGCCTGGTGGGCTGCAGTCCCAATTGCCTGAAGTACCTCTGTCCTCCAAAAATGGAATCAGATTCTTAAAACACTGGATATGACTCTTCAGTCTGATTCTCTATAGCATCTTTTGCTCTTATGCTCAGCAAATGGGATGCTTCTGTCATCTCCTCTCTTGCCTGGGGAGACAGAAAGATGAAAACCGAACAGCATTCAGCCCTGTGCTGCTTTGGCCTCCTTTCCCTCCGGGTGGTATCATGGCAGCCTGTAATCCATATGGCGTTTTCTGCTGTCTGCTACTCCGGGAGGGGTTCAGAGAGACTGGAGGCAGCGTGATGAAGTGTCACCTGCCCAAGGATTGTGCTTATCGCACAAAGCTGTGAACCTCACAGAGCTACAAAAACCTCTTGCAGTGATTGATTTTGTTTAAAAATTTTTTTGTATTTTTTTTTACGCCTTAATGTTTTTCCCCTTTAGACAGAGCACATGCTTTTAAAAAATTCTAATTGTATGTTTGTCTAATGGTGTGTAATTATATATCAAGTAAATATGTAATTATGGAGTACTTTAAATTAATATTATTTACTTGATCAATTTAATGATTCTGAACAATTGGTGTATTGTGCTAAGAACAATTTAGCCAGCTTTTAGCTGAGACTCATTATAGATACTGACATTTAGTATTTGTAGGGGTGACATATAATTTCTAAAAGGTTTAAAAATGCTGCCTGAATACTACTTGAGAAAATAAATTTTCTACACTTTTACATAGTCATAATCTAAAAATACAACAAAATTGATTCACCATTGCTTCTTCAAGATCTTTTACACATAGACAAAGATAAATCATATTATAAGAAGAGATTACCACATAGTGTTCCTTCCTTGGTTCTTTCATTCGTTCATTCACTCAGCAAATACCTACTGAGTGCCTGCCATTGGACTAGCGTGTGGATTCTGTACTTGGGTTACAAAAACAAAAAATGGTCTCTCTTCTGGAGCTTAGTGTCTAAATGGGGGTGCCGGGGTCCTGCCCTGGCTGATCCAGGGTATTCGAAGCGGGGACGGCGTCGGCGACCTATTTATTTAAATATTTTATCAAAGATATAAAGAGTAATAGGATGAGGATAGCTCAGTAGGAAAATTCAGTGGAGAAAAGAGGCTGAGTAGCTTGGTTTACGCGGGAGACCAATAAAACTTCAAGACAAGAAGTTTGCACCACTTACGTAGGCATGCAGGCGCCCTTCCGTTCTCCCGAAGGAGAGGAGACACTGAGGCCTCCCCGGTCGGATCTTAGAAGCCCAGGCATAATTAGTAAGCATGGTGGGTTCCGCGCTCCAGATGGAGACTCAACCAGAGTGAGAGAGAGAGCGACATGGGGAGACCAGTATTTCGAGAAACTGATCCCAATTCTTTATTTTCCATGGTCTACTTTTTATACACTGAGATGTTATGCAAAAGTCACGCTGGGGTCAGCAGTCCTGACTTTTATCAAAGTCAGGTGCTTCATACAAATGTATACAGAGGTCTTAGGGTGTTACATCATCTTCTGGCCAGGGGGCCTGCTGACAATTCTGACCCTCTCCTTGTGACAGCGGTCAGTCAATCAGGACACTTATTTCTCCAGGGCTGATTATTCTCAAAACAGACGCCACCCAAATAAAGTTACATTCCTACAGGGTGAGGGTGTAGTGGGTTTTAGTTAAGGAAAGAATTTACTTAGCCTAAGGTCTAACGTGATTAATATCAAAGGTTAATTCTATATATTCATTAATGTGTGTAAGGGCAGGGGATGTGGAGACTTAGCAACAAACATTGGCTCAACAAATGAAAAACCCTTCACCAACACAATTTCTAATCAGCCCATTATACTTATAGTTTTCTAACTTCTCTAAAGAACCTGTTTTTAGAGGGTTTAAAGCATCTTGTGCCTCTCACGGTTGGGAGGCTGTGAGCAATCACATGTGGCTGGACGAGCCTGTCAGGCAGGCTAGAGAACCTTCAGAGGAGTTTGTAGGTTAAAACACTCTTATCACGCCCAGGAATTATTATAAACTGGAGCTCTAAGTTAACTCCTTCTCCGAAAGAGGTGGTGGGGGACAGCCCCCCATAAAGTCAGAGGTGTAGGTGAGCACAAAGTAGTAAAGTAGGCAGGCTCTGGTTATGGGGGTAGATGCTCGAGGAGTTCCAGGGGGACTCCTGAGGCTCGATCCCGCCTTTGCGTATGTCAAGCCTCCTTCCTCATGACCTTTGTCATGGGCGGAGTACCTCACTCTGGCCCCCAACATCTCCCCCTTTTTTATTTCTTAAAACAACCAGATGCAGCTCAGTCGCGAGCCTCCGAATGCTCTGCCGGAGAATCCTGACAATACAAGGAAGAATGATTATGAGAAGTAGAATTAGAGACTAGGGATATTAGACAGAATATTTTTTCCAGAAATAAAGTTAGAGAAGGTGTTAAAAAAATCATTAGCTGCTCCAGTGGTGGTAAAATCCAGTCGAGAGTGTTCCAAGGTCTGTGTTTGATTATGAAGTTTCCCTAAGTCCAGGCCAATATCAGAACTGTTCCAAACACCTGAGATATGATTTTTAATCTTTTCCCATTCATAATCTGTCTCGTTTACCTTCAAAGATGTCACGCATATCCACCTGTAATCAGCGTGGCATGTCAACGCCATCTTCACCTTTAAAGCCTGTAACTCAGTCCCAATATGCATAATTGCTTCTTCTAAGGCGTCTACTCTCATCTCTAATTTCCTATCTATAGCTTCCTGTGTTGCTAGAGTTAAAGAAACAATTTGAGACATGGTATCAACATATTGGGCAGTATGCACTTGTTGAGTCAATGATATTGCTGCCACAGTAACAGAAGTAATTGCTGCTATTAAAGCTGATATTCCTAGGATAAGCAAGACCACAAACCGTCGCGATTGCATTAAATCCTGCAGTTGTTGTAACACAGTAAGACCATAGCTATCATATAGGCACCATAAGATAGGATGGGCATTGTAACACCACAAAGGAGCAAACATTACATTGAGGGTTTAAACAAGATGAAAGCATACATTGTTCACAAGTCACTACGTTAGTTCCACCTGAATAATTCATGCCTACATTAAGTTTGTTGGAGTCATTAGTAAAAAGGAAAACATAAGGCAAGGGTGGACAAGCTAAAACAGAATAAGTAGAATTATTTTCTGGTTGGAGTTCACGCTGCAGCAGCCCTGTCAGTCTCGGCGGGATCTCGATGTTTATCTTGTCTCCCCTGCTGGCCGGCGCCGCGCTGGTCTGGACGGCACTTTGTGGGTGCACTCTCTTCTCTGGCCCTCACTCGCTGCACAAACTTCTTTGCTCTAGGTCGCGGGGTGCAGCGAGGAGGGTGCGGGGCGAGGCTGGAGGCGCAGAGGCGAGAGCTGCCTAGTGGGCGGGGCAAGCGAGTGCGCGCCGCGAACCGGGCCAGAGTGAGGTACTCCGCCCATGACATGGGGGGATAGATATAAACACTTAATTTGAATACGGCTTGTCAGTTAGCTGGCACTTACGTGTTTATGTCATGCTCCTTAATTCTTACAGCTGCCTTGTAATGCCCATTTTTACTTCACACACAAGAGACTTGAGTCTTGGAGAGGTTGCTGCTGCTGCTGCTAAGTCGCTTCAGTCGTGTCCGACTCTGTGCGACCCCATAGACGGCAGCCCACCAGGCTCCCCCGTTCCTGGGATTCTCCAGGCAAGAACACTGGAGTGGGTTCCCATTTCCTTCTCCAATGCATGAAAGTGAAAAGTGAAAGTGAAGTTGCTCAGTCGTGTCCGACTCTTAGCGACCCCATGGACTGCAGCCTACGAGGCTCCTCCATCATGGGGTTTTCCAGGCAAGAGTACTGGAGTGGGGTGCCATTGCCTTCTCCGCTTGGAGAGGTTAGCACCTTGCCAAAAGTTAATTAGGTAGTAAGTGGTAAAGCTAAGGTGAAAACTCAACCTGTGGGCTTCACCGTGTTGCTCTGATGATCAGGATGACTAAGCATTTCTGCCTGTGAGTGTTAAGAGAAACTGTCAGAGACAGGAGAACACTTGAACTTGGGCTTTGTATTGTGAATAGAAATTTACCAAGGGAAGGAAAAACATCACAGACAGGAAGCAGCTTGTATAAATGTCCATTTTGCAATTCCTCTGATGGCAGATCTTTTCTTCCCAATTATTCTATTTTTAATCATTATTTCCATACCTTGAGAGCACATCAATGGGGAATCTCTTTGAGGATAAAGAATGGGCCAGAAACAGCCTTAAATCATATTAGGTGAAAGCGGCAAGCTTTATGGAGTTTAAATTGACAGAGGCTCAACACTGGCTACCCTGAGTTGTTCGGTAGCTTCATTAGGTATTTTGTCTATTTTGTTTAATAAAGATAAATTGCACCTGTCATTCCCAAAGGTCTAGGATAATTAACAACCTGGAAAGTCTTCTGATGCCACCTATGATCATTTTACAGGAAAAAAAGTTACAAACTAACCAAAAAGAATGGGGTTTTTGGCATCCACAGAGAGAGAAACTCTGTGTTTGCTTTCGGGTGTCAACTATAGACAGCACAGATAATTTCCCACCCATATTTTGACTAGTTACTATATGGTTACTAGAAAAGCATGAACCAAACAGGTTATTCCTACCTCTTTCCCTACTGTTAAATGTAAAGAATTTGGGACATTTGGGTTTTCTTAGACCAGTATTGTTAGTGTTGCAGAGCACTTTTTGATGACACCGTCTGTAAAAGCCTGTTCCTTTGACCAGAATTCCCTGTCTCAATAATGGCACCTCCCATCCTTTTATCCAGCCATTCAGGCGGGAAATCTGGCAGTCATTTTTGTGTCCTCTGTCTGCACATCCCCGTCTACACTCATGCACTGCCACCCTCTGATTGATCACTAAGTCTTGTATACAGGCATTCCACTTCCTGTCTATTTTTTAAATTCCTCAAGTCTTTGTGCGTCCTACTACCACTCATCTAGCCTAAGCCACCATCGTTTCTTACTTAGATTCCACTTACAGCCATCTGACTGTTCTTTCTGACTTTGTCTTTTGTCATCTATATCCTTTCTTCATACTGAAATCTAATAAGAGTTACTTTCCTTCTTAAATATTTCTCTCAGTTCTTAACAAGGCCTTGTATGATCTGATCCTTCAGTCTAAACTTTTGCCCAAAAGGGTTTTATTCATTTTTTTCAACCATAGTTGCCTCTATCTGACCTTAAGGATTTGCACTACAGTTACCTGATTAAAAATAATAATAGTGATAGCCAGTATTTGTTGATCATTTTGTGTGTGTCAAATACTGAGCTAAGCCTTTGAAATACAGTCTCATGTGGTAGCCACAATCCTATAAGGTAGGTAGGTGATTATCATTCACAATATTTTACGGAGAAAGGCTTAGCGAGGTCATTAAAGAAAAGTGAAGGTGTTAGTCATTGAGTCATGTCTGACTCTCCTCAGTCCATGGAGTTCTCCACAGGCAAGAATACTGGAGTGGGTTGCCATACCCTCCTCCAGGGGATCTTCCTGACCCAGGGATTGAACCCAGGTCTCCTGCATTACAGGCAGATCCTTTACCATCTGAGCCACCAGGAAAGACCAGAGAGGTCATTGAGAAGAAAAGTGAAAGTGAAAGTAGCTCGGTCATGTCTGACTCTTTGCCACCCCATGAACTGGAGCCCTCCAGGCTTCTCTGTTTTCATGAGTTTGCCTAAATCTAAGCTTTTCCCTACCGAGACTCGTGCCTAGAATTTTGAGGCAAATAACAGTCTCAGCCAGTATACTGTTGCAGCAAAGTGACTTACATTCAGAAGACCTTGGTTGCAATCCTGGTGCTAACCAGTGGTGTGACTTTAGATAAGACGACCTCTGAGAGTCAGTCTTCTCATTTGCAAAATGGGAATCGTATTAGTACCCATCTTACATGATTTTTCAGATCAGAGCCAAGCAGAATTCTACATATGTAGTCAGTGTTCTATAATGTGCTAAATGATTGTATGTGTTAAATGAATGAAAATGCCAGATATCACCCCCATGGAGTTGTGGGTTCCTTCATTAAAAGAGAAAGAAATAAGACCCCTGAAAAAGCCTATCTTTGGCTTACTCAGCAGCACTTTTTCATGTTTTCACTTTTATCAGCTTGGATACAATTAAGGGTAGTGCAGGATTTATAATGTAACCCTATAATTAAGCATCTAGTAGGCAGATCAAAACATTTTGTACTAAATAGAAGTTAAATTCAGTGTAACCCCACAGAATTTTTAAAAATCCAAATAGGTAGTTTAAATCATCCAGTTTAATTTAAAATGTATTTCAAACTGTGTTTTCATACCATTTACTGAAACAGAATTTTTAAAGTAAAAAAAATTACAAGATTAAACTCTTCTGTGTTTGGACCCTGTTCCCAACTCTTCCCGCTGTGTCACTTCCAGAAGTTGTTTGGTGTGATACCTGCTCATGGAGAGGGAGTTGCTTGGGAATTCATTCCTTTCTGCTGTGTTCCTTTAGGTCTCAGAATGCAGTTGGCCCATCAGGCAGGCCCCCAGCCTGCACAACCTCTTTGCTGTGTGTCGGAATATGTATAACTGGCTACTACAGAATCCCAAAAACGTCTGTGTTGTCCACTGCTTGGTGAGTAACCTTTTCATGTTGCTGACGTGGCTGTCATGTTTGCTGGTTTGGTTTGGTCAAATACAAATGGCCTTATATAGACTAGTGAGCAGGTAATGCTTATATTGAATAAACATTTATTAAGAACCTCCTTAGAAATTACATGATGTAAGGGTTATAAATGAGGGGAACGCATTGTTCTTGCCTTAAAGCTTGAATGCCAATGGGAGAGGCAGATATGTATACAACCCCCATAGCGCAGAGCCTCTGAAATATGCTATTACTAATATAAAAGAGGTAGAAACAGGAGCTGTGGATGCCCAGGCAAAAATGCCAGAGTTTTGGTGAATAGAATTGACATAAGCATGTTGGAATATTTTATTCTCTTACCTTTATGTTTGAATAAAAACAAAATTAAAGACATTTATGCCCTTGTATGCAGTCACGTAGATTGATGATATTTTATAGCAGTTCTAGAGGGACTGATGATTTTTCTGACCACTGACCTCCTAGAGTCCCTTTACTCAAACTTCCGTCTGGAGGGCTTTTGCGTATTGCTTTAAACTCAACTTTAGGTAAAGTCTTCTTTTTCACAATATGGACATTCGATTATATATCTAAATATTTTTGGTGGCATTTAATGTACCGCATCATCATGACCTGGTGACCTGCCTGTTTTCCCACTAGACTACAAGCATCTTGTGGGCAAGAACTGTGCCTTTTTTACCTCTGTTTCCCAGGTACGAGAGATAAGAATAAGTGATGGACTACGTGAAGAAAGGAGCACAAAAGTGAAATCTGAGCTCAAGTATTAGAACTATTCATTATGCTGATAAACTTTAGGGTATATATTTTGCTATAATCTTAGTTGATGACTTTTCCCCTCTTTCTTAAGAGTCAGTTGGCTAAAAAAGGGATGAAAGCTGAGAACATTTTTTCTTCTTTCCATTTCACATCCCCAAAGTCTTGGTAATAAAGGAAAAACACTTGGTGTTCATAGCAGTTTAATGTGAAAGGCTGAAGGGTTTTCCTTTTAGAGGCAGAACAGATTGTTTAAAAGACAGATTATTTTAGAGACCAAGCAGCCTTTAGGCACTTTGGTGATTTTTCTCTTCACTTAGAAACTTTCTAAAAGTTCAACAAGCCTAGGTCTGGTGGCTTTGTAAGAGGAGATGGCTTGAGAGAGACCAGAGGCTCCCAGTTCTGATGATACAATCATGACAAATAAAAACCCAATGAAAGAAGAAAAAAAAAGAGGCAGACAAAGAGTTAAGACCCTATAGTCTGCTCTCCAGGCTTTCATGTGTTGGACATGTATGAGTTGGAAGTCTGCACTAAGTCTTCAGAAATGGAATTGAAGCTGGAGGTGGGAGCACTTGTTTTTATTCTATATACTCCTTTTTTTATTATTATTAAAAATAAGCACATGGACTTCCTTGGTGACACAGTGGATAAGAATCTGCCTGCCAATGCAGAGGACATGGGTTCCATCCCCAGCCCAGGAAGATCTCACATGCCACAGAACTTAGTTGGTTCAGCTAAGCCCGTGAACCAAAACTACTAAGCCTGCGCTCCACAAGGGAAGCCACTGCGATGAGAAGCCCTCTTGCCACAACTAGAGGAAGCCTGAGCAAAGCAGTGAAGACCCAGCACTGGGTCAAATATAAATAAAAATAAATAAATAAAATTTAAAAGCATATATTCGTCTTTTAATTAAAAAAAAAAAAAAACAAATAAAACTTTTAAAAGACCTGGATAGCAGATAAAGGGAGCGAACACATATCTAAGAGCCATGAACCTGTTAAAAGAGTGTCAGGAAGACTAAATTCTAAAATTCTAGAATTAAGATTGAGAAGTATGTCTTTTAAAAAAACTGTCCTTGGAGTAAGGACAGCAACAAATGCTTGAGGCACACAGTAAAACTGTCAATCTGTTATTCTGTTCCTTCCTCAGGGGAACAGATATCAAGCTAGAAAGGGAGGGACAATGATAATTAAGACAAAGCTGAGAGGTAGTGAGACAGTAAATTGCATCACAGTACTTAACAATAATCCTCTCTCTAGACTTAAATTATGTGACAGAATGCTAAAAGCACTTGGAGAAGAAAATATGGGTTCCTTATATGTTATCAGGAAACAGGAAAAAGAGTACCAGGCAGGCAAGGAAAGGAGGTTTTTTCCCCAAAAGACAGAGGAGTTGACCTTGAAAACTTACAGACTGGTGAGTCTGATGGTGATTCAAGGTGAAATTCTAATACAATTTTTGCGTAGATAATTTTAAACTCTTAGAATAAAGAAGTCCATGTTGATTCATTATAAACCTACATGTCAAAGCAACTGAACTTTTGGAATAAGACTAATAGATTAGTAGAGGTATTTCCCTATTTCTTATATTCAAGATAGAAAAATTTGGGCTAAATTGTTATACATTTAGTTAAAAATTGGCTGAATATTGCTTCCAAAGAAGGGTGATTAATGGATCAGCATCTTCCCAGGAAAAGGTTGCATTTGGTTGTCCTTTTAATTAACAACTTTGAAAATGTGGAGATAAGCTTATCAGCTTTCTCAGGCTAGGAAGGTCACATAATGAATCTGGATCTTAGAAGTTTTTACAGGTTAATAGAAACCACTAATGTGAAATTAAATACAGGATAAATGTAAAGTCCTGAATTCTGGTTCTTAAAGATTAAGTATATTTATCTATTATCACATCATCTGAAAAAGGGCTCACAGTTCTACTGGATAGAAAGATCAATAAAAGCTTATGGTATGATTTAGCTTGCATTTAGTTTAGTGTGGGACTATGTTAATAAAAGCATAGTGTTCTTACCACACAAAGGAAAATGGTATTTCCTCTCTAGTGTGGTCAGAACACATCTTATATCTTGCATTTCACATCTGGGCAGCACATTTGAGGCTGTTGTTTTTAAACTGGAGTCTGTTCAGAGGAAGTCCATCAAATGATGATCTCTCTTAAAATGAAACATCAAATGAGGAAGAATTGAAGAAATGGTGTGGTAGTCAAGATTCTCAGAACTGATGGGATGATACAGAGATACATATGCAAGAGGCGATTTATTATAGGAATTGGCTCAAGGGATTCTGGAAGCCTAGAAGTCCCACAGTCCACCTGCTGGAAGATGGTGGATCAAGAAAGGGAGTAGTAACATTTAGTCTATGTCCAAAGACCCGAAAACCGAGGAGGCCACTGGTGTTGGCTCAAAAACCAAGAGTTCCGATGTCCAAGAACAGAAGATGGAGGTCCCAGCTTAAGACGACAAAGAAAATTCTTCCTTCCTTTGCCTTTTTGTTCTGTTTGGGCCCTTGGTAGATTGGGTGATGCCAGCCCACTGTGGTGAGGGTATATACCTCTACTCAGTCTACTGATTCAATGCTGATCTCTTGCAGAAACGCACCGCCCCACCCCCGACACCGAACCCCCGGGCACACACAGAAATAATGTCTTACCAGTTCTCTGGGCATCTCTTAGCCCAATCAGTTGACACGTAAAATTAACCGTCACAGTTCAGGTGTGTTTTCAACCTGGAAAATAGAAAAGTTGATTGAGAGTATTTCAAATATGTGAAGGGTTGTCCTGGGAGAAAGGAGTAGGTTTCCTCTTTGTCCTGACAGAAGGAAGAACGAGGATCATTGAGTGGAATACATTGCAACTTCAACATACTCAGTATAAGGAAGAACTTGGAGTTCTTCCTGAAACAGGATGATCCCTGTCACTTAAAGTATTCTAGAAGAAGCTGGCTTACCATCTGTCAGGAATGTTACTGCGTGCATTCCTTTACCAAACATGGTTGAATCACGTGAAACTTCTTTATTTTATATCAATCTGAGAACATACTTTGGATAAAATGTACACCAGGCATAGTCCAACAAGCAGTATTTGCCTAACCTGAGAACTCTTTACCTTCACCCTAAACTGAGAGACCTCAACTGTTCTCATCCTTCCAGTCCAAAGTTACTTTGAAGACTAGATTATTTTTCAGTAAGTAAGTACAAATCAAATTTATATTGCTGGGTTTCTTAGGTTAGCAGAGTCAATCATATCCTAAGAACAAGCCTTCCCTTGCTGCTTTGTGATTTAAATAATTGGAACAGATTTTGGTTTTCAAGTGAACAATTTTTGAATTGATGAGTACCTCCAATTAGGTCTTCTCTCCTCCACATCCCACCCCCCCAGACTTCCCACCCTGACATGTCTCTTTTAATCACACTGCAGGTGCTGAGTTGCCTGACTGGCGCATATTTGTGACAAGTTTATACATTTTCTTTGATAGGATGGACGGGCAGCATCATCGATTCTGGTTGGTGCTATGTTCATTTTCTGTAATCTCTACTCTACTCCTGGCCCAGCCGTTCGATTGCTCTACGCAAAGCGACCAGGAATTGGACTTTCACCATCCCACAGGAGGTAAAGTCAGCTCTTGGCACAGGCATGGTCTAACTAGTATCATGTCCGTAAAAAAGATAAAGATCTTTAAATAACTGACATATTATCTTTTCTTTAGTCAGAGTGTCTTGTTTCTCTTATTTACATTGTATCTTTTTGTTTCCTTTTGGATTAAAAATTGCTTCTGGAGACTTCCCTGGTGGTTCACTGGTTAAGACTCCCTGCCTCCAGTGCAGGAGGCACAGGTTCGATCCCCGGTAGGGGAATAAGATCCCACATGTCATGCAGTATGGCCAAAAGACTAAAAAAATTGCTTCTGATGATAAATTCTGACTTTCCCCCAAAGCCAGCCTTCAGCTGATAACAAATTTAATCTGCTAGATCAAATATTGAGTAAAGTGTAAAGCTCCCGTAAACTTTTTTTATTTAATAAATATCTCACTATGAGATCTTTGGAGGGAAGTACAGCAGTGTCATTAGATAAAAGCTTTCCTAAATCATTGGCAACATTTCTCTTTTGCCAGTTAATGTTTAAGGGACTAACACAGTAAATTTTTACTGTAGGTTAATAACGTATGACAATAAACTTTATAGCAAATCGATTGCTTATTTCTTCTGGTGTTGTTGGCACCAACAGAATGTCAGTCTTGTGTTTTAGGTACCTGGGCTACATGTGTGACCTCCTAGCAGACAAACCCTACCGCCCTCACTTCAAGCCTCTCACAATTAAGTCGATCACTGTCAGTCCAGTTCCTTTTTTCAACAAACAGAGAAATGGATGTCGCCCTTACTGCGATGTACTGATTGGAGAAACCAAAATATATACAACCTGTGCAGATTTTGAACGAATGAAGTAAGTCGTGATGCCTTTCTTCATTTCTCCTTGTGAACTGCTCCATTCCTGTGTAAGTTGGATCCTATTCTTCCTTTGAGGACTATATCATTGTGAAGTGGCTGGTAATTTAAAAAATGTTCAACATAGGTGGTAATCATACAAAAGCACAGTGAAATCAAGGGATGCTGTAGCCCCCTTCAAGTGGTGATACAAGCTAAGGGACTCACATGAGTTATAATGAGGGTTAAGAAAGTGGTGTGGGCACAAGGCCTGGACATTAAAGGAGATGACCTTGATAAGAATTTGTGAGGACAGTGGAAGAATTGGAAATGAATGAGGTTTCTATGTGAGCAACTAGGTGGATGGTGATGTAACTAAAATGTTTCAGAACCTATTATAAAGAGCAGGTGCCAGTGGGAAGTGGTAGGGGATGTGGAGAAAAGGGACTGTGTGATAACAGGAAGTGAAGTTAATTTGAAATAGATTGAATTTCAAGATTGCTATACAAGACCTTCACAGAGTATTTCACTGCTGTTTCTATATTGATCTCCATTGAAGTTTTTGTTCTCTCTCTCTGTTCTTACCATAAAATTACAATTAGGGAAAGGTAAATACATTAAGACTACCCATATTTGAAGAGAGTGATTTCTGCTAATGGGCAATTGATTGATCTAGAAATCAGGATGGGATGAAGAGGGAGGACCTGGCAGAAGACCAGTGGCATCTCATGGCAGAACCAATTTGCATCCAGTTGGCATAGACTGTGCTCCTAACTGTGCTTAAGTTAGGAAATAGTTCCTGGGCTCAGGCCTGCACAAACAGATGCTTTGACCAGAGTCACAGAGGACTATACCTGTGAATCTATGTTATTGTGCCAAATTAGACTCTCTTTCAGTATGTTTTTGTCTCTGTTTAAAGGGAATACCGTGTCCAAGATGGAAAAATCTTCATTCCTTTGAGCATCACTGTGCAAGGAGATGTGGTTGTTTCCATGTATCACTTGAGGTCAACAATTGGAAGCAGGCTACAGGCTAAGGTATGGTTTCAGAAAGAATCATGACTAAACTCAGCTGACCCTTTAACAGGAGCATTTCAGTATTTTTTCTGTATCACGTTGGGCTTGAATAACTTCTGGTTTTAGAGTTAGAAAAAACATTTAAAGATTACTTACGGAAATGACGTATATGTCCATCAATAGATGAATGGATGAAGATGTTGTATACGCATATATACATACATACAATGGAGTATTATTCAGATAAAAACCGTCAAATAATGCCATTTGCAGCAACATGGATGGAATTAGAGATTATCATACTAAATAAAGTAAGTCAGAAAGAGAAAGACAAATACCATGTGCTGTCACTTATTTGGGCTTCCCAGGTGGCACTAGTGGTAAGGAACCCGCCTGCCAGTGCAGGAGACATAGGAGACTCGGGTTCAATCCCTGGGTCAGGAAGGTCCCCTGGAGGAGGGCATGGCAACCCACTCCAGTATTCTTGCCTGGAGAATCCCGTGGACAGAGAGGATCCTGGAGGGCTACAGTTGATAGAGTCACAAAGAGTCAGACATGACTGAAGCGACTTAGCATGCACACACAGATCACTTATATATGGAATCTAAAATATGATACAAATGAGCTTATCCACAAAACACAGACAGACTCATGGAGAGAACAGACTTGTGGTTGTCAAGGGAGAGAGGGAGATGGATTGGGAGTTTGTGCTTAACAGATGCAAACTATTGTATATAGAATAGATGAACAACAGTGTCCTACTGAATACCACAGGGAACTATATTCAAAACCGTGTGATAAACCGTAATGGGAAAGAATATAAAAAAGAATGTGTGTATATTTATATATAAATATACGTATACATATATATATATAACTGAATCACTTTGCTGTGCAGCAGAAATTAACACAACATTCTAAATCAACTATACTTCAATTAAAAAAAAGAAAACAACAAAAAAAATACTTATGCCCATTGCCCTCTTTCTACCGGGGAGAAAACTAAGACTTGGAAGTTGTGACTGCCCAGGTGGTGTTGCCGGGAGACGGCAGCCCTGAAGCAGAAGAGCAAATCTTGCTCTGTAGCAGCCTGTCTTTCTTTACAGTGCCCTGTTTGGATCACTGTGAGAGGAGATATCTCTGTTAAGAATGTGGGATTAAGTAATTACATTTTTTCAGTTTTTCAATTGGAATACATTTGATATGACATAAAATTCACCCTTTTGAAGTATGCAGCGCTCTTATCTTTAGTACTGTCAAAGAGTTGTACAGCACTGCGGTCTGATTCCCAAACGTTTTCATCACCCACAAAGGAAACTCTATGTATATTAGCAGCCACTAATTAGCAGCAGTCCATTCCTCCTCTTCCATCCCCTAGGCAACCAGGAATCTGCTTTCTATTTCTATGGACTTGCCTATTTTAGACATTTCATATAAATGGAACCATACAATGTATGCTCTTTTGTGGCTGGCTTCTTTCACTTAGCCTAATGTTTTCAAGGTTCATCCTTGCTGTATCAGTACTTTACATAGCCAGACAGTGTTCCGTTTTATGATTATATAGCTTTTGTTCATCCCTTCATCATTTGGTGAACATTTGAGTTATCGCCACTGTTGGGATATCACAAATGACGCTACAAGTAATTGCATTAAAAAAAATTATGTATTGAAGTACAGTTGACTTAAAATGTTATATTATTTCAAGTGTCCAGCATAGTGATTTGTATTTTTATAGAGTATACACCATACAGAGTTGTTATAAAATATTGACTATGCTCCCTTGTGTGCCATATACTACATTCTTGTGACTTTATTTTGTAACTGGCAACTTGTATCTCTTAGTCTCCTTCACCTATTTCACATTTCTCCCCTGTGACAACCACTGGTTTGTTCCATGTGTGTGTGAGTCTGTTCCTGTTTTATTGTTCATTTTTTTTTGTTTGTTTTTTATAGTCCACATATAAGTGAAAGCATACAGTATTTCTCTTTCTCTGTCTGACTTATCTCACTAAGCATAATACCCTTCAGGTCCGTGCATGGTGCTACAAATGGCAAGATTTTATTCTTTTTTTATGCTACATAAATATATATGTGTATGTGTGTATATATATACACATATATATGTATATGATTAACATATATCACATTATTCATTCATCTGTCAATGGGCACTCAGATTCTTCCATATCTATTGTGAATAATACTGCTATGAACTCAATATTAAGAAAACAAACAATCCAATTTAAAAATGGGCACAAGACCTAAACAGACATTTTTTTCCCCAAAGAAACATACAGATGGCCAACAGACTCATGAAAAGATGCTCAACATCACTAATCATCAGGGAAATGCAACTCAAAACCACGCTGAGATATCACCTCACACCCATCAGAATAGAATGGCTATTGTCAAAAAGACAAGAAATATCAAGTGTTATTGTGGCAGTGATGTGGAGGAAAGGGAACCCTAATACACAGCTGGTGGGGATGTAAGTTGCTACAGCAATATGGAAAGCAATATAGCGTTTCCCTCCCCCTCAAGTGAAGAGTAGCTACCATGTTGTCGTTGCTCGGTCACTAAGTTGTGTCTGACTCTTTGTGACTCCGTGGACTGCAGCACGTCAGGCTTCCTTGTCCTTCACTATCTCCTGGAGTTTGCTCAAACTCATGTTCATTGAGTCAGTGATACTATCCAACTGATCCTGCAATTTCACACTTGGGTATCTGTCTGAAGAAAATGAAAACACTAATTTGAAAATATATATGCACCCTAATGTTCATAGCAAATGTTCGTATTTTAAGTCACCAAGTATTTTCTAAGTACATGTTCTATGGCAGTCATTGCCTAGGGGTTTAGGATTGACAAAAGTAAGACTGCCTTTTAGGAGTTCAGGGGAAATTCACACATGTATGAGTATCCACTACCATTATAGAGGTAGGATGAGATGGCATAAAGGTAGCAGTTTATTCTATCCAGTGGTGGCTCAGAAAGGCTACAGAAGATGTGAAGGTGGATCTTGAAGGATTAGTTCATCAGGTTGGAATAGGGGCATCCTGGACAGAAGGAAAGTTCATCAGGTTGGAACAGGGGCATCCTGGACAGAAGGAATGAGATGAGTCAAAGTATGGCAAGGTGCAAGAACATAGGGTCTCAGAGATGAGGGAATGGCTTGCCACAAAAGAGTTTATGGAGAGGAGAGGTTGGAAGTGAAGCTGGGCTAGATCCAAATGAGGTTGTTTAATATTCATAGTAAACTTCAAAGTAACTAGTAAACTAAAAATTCAAAGTGCAGATATAGAAGCAGTTGATGATGTATGACTCCCCCAAATATAATCATTTGATCTGGTTCCCTCTTCACTGATTGATTGTAATGTGCTGCTTTTGTATTTTTTAGGTGACCAACACTCAAATATTTCAGCTTCAGTTTCATACTGGATTCATTCCACTGGACACAACAGTTTTAAAGTTCACCAAGTAAGTGCTACTTGGGCCAACCTGCCTTTTCAATCCAAGGAGCTGTGAAATGCTGGCAGTTAGTGCCAGCAATTAGTGCCCATGTGACAGCTTCCCCAGTCACCCCAAATCCTGTGCCTGTGGCTTAGCAGCATACTGGAGGCTGGTTGCATTTTACAACTCTCAGTTGGATATAATTTGTCATAAACACAAATGGATCAGACTTCAAATGAAAAGATCTGAAATACCTTGTGGGGGAACAGAAGTGAGCAGAGAAGGAACAGAGTTTCAGTATGGTCATCCTTTGCATCTGTATTTCTTTGTGTTTTGCAACAGGGAAGGAAATGGAATCAACAAAGACCCATCAGAATGGATGCCTGGCGGTAGCACTGAAGCAGGGTCCCCTGGGACCTCTGCATCAGATATTAGTTGCTGTATTATAGTGCAGTCTAGGGGACCCACGAGAGTGGCTGAAACTGGGGTGATAGGTGGGAATTGCTAGAGCCAGGTTAGGAGTAGACATTCAGGAGCTCAGGATGGTGGCTGTGAGCCTTTTTCACTATTTTAACAACTGATTTGGACATGCCAGTGTACACCGTCAGGATATATCTGCCCTGCTATCTGGAATGCTTTCACAAGCAGTAGTATCTAAATTCTACAAGTAGGCATTCTTCTCCTCTTTTATCTTGATGAGGAAACTGAGGCTCAGAACAGTAAAGTCTCTTATGCGGTAATGGTTGATTTTTCCTTAGAAATGAGTCTCAGACTGAACCTCAGAATCCATCTACAATGGTTTCTGCATTGAACATCATACTGGTTCCATTGTTTTTCACTGACTTTATTCTTCTAAATTCCTATTTAGGCCTGAGTTGGATGCATGTGATGTACCAGAAAAATATCCTCAGCTATTTCAGGTAACTCTGGATGTAGAACTACAGCCTCACGACAAAGTGATGGAGCTAACCCCACCGTGGGAACATTATTGCACAAAAGATGTCAACCCCAGCATCCTCTTCTCTTCTCACCAGGAGCATCAAGATACTCTGGTCTTAGGAGGTATGAGTCATCCAGTGGTTTAGTTTTCAGAATGAAGCCTCTGTGTTATTTATCTCATTTATTTATTTCCTGTGTTTCCTTGATATCTTTTGTCTTGCAGGACAGGCTCCAATAGATATCCCTCCAGATAATCCCAGACATTTTGGGCAAGGTGGCTTCTTTTCCACTCTCTGCTGGCAAGGTATTTATTTCCAAGCATTTCTTTAAGTTACATGGTTAGATGGTTAAATCACATGGTTCTTCTATAAAAATGATTAGTCCTTGAAACAGTCTAAAGTAAAAACAACACTAAGAAGTCATCTATCTAACATGTTATTTCACATTCTTCCTGCTCATTCCTTTTCCATATGAGGCAACTTTCCTACTCTGAACTCCATGGATGCTATTAGACTGATGCAAAAGGCCATTTTAAGCTGAACTCTACCTTTTCTATTATGCGGTGTTTTGGCTCACAGCACTGGGTTTATGAATAATCATGGTATTTTCTAGGATCTCCATTTACACTGCTGACACACACAAAAAATTAGCAAAGAACTCTATCTCACGGCCTTAACTAAATTCTCCAAAAATAAAAAATCTGGCAACACCCACCTCCACCCTGCCCAGGGCTTTGACCACTAGCAGAGCAGAGCTGAGCTTCCCTGGTGCAGGGAAGGCAAACACTACCTACATATCTCTGCTGCTGCTGCGGCTGCTGCTAAGTCGATTCATTTGTGTCTGACTCTGCGCGACCCCATAGATGGCAGCCCACCAGGCTCCGCCGTCCCTGTGATTCTTATATCTCTGCTACTTGCTTTAAAAACCTTGACAGAGGTTGGACTTGATTGCAATATCCTTTTTTGCAGAACCTGGAGATATGTTTAGAATCTTTCCCAACATAAAATTCTGGACAGCTCCCAGTAGATTAGCATTGGTATTCTGATTGATACCCCTTTGCTTGGGAGAAGGCAACGGCACCCCACTCCAGTACTCTTGCCTGGAAAATCCCATGGACGGAGGAGCCTGGCGTGCTTCAGTCCGTGGGGTCGCTAGGAGTCGGACACGACTGATTGACCTCACTTTCACTTTTCACTTTCGTGCATTGGAGAAGGAAATGGCAACCCATTCCAGTGTTCTTGCCTGGAGAATCCCAGGGACGGAGGAGCCTGGTGGGCTGCCGTCTATGCGGTCACACAGAGTCGGACACGACTGATGCGACTTAGCAGCAGCAGCAGCAACACCCCTTTGCTTTAGAGTTTGCTGAGGTTAACTGCAAGATTGAATGCGGAATTCCATGGTAAGGACTTTCTTAAGAAAGGGGTAGGAACCTGCCTCTGGCGATAGTGTACTTAAAATCCTCTTGGTTGACTTTCCTTTCCGTGTCAATATAACACACTATTCCCATTGCCTACACAGAGTTTTCCATGTGTGATGAAAAAGTTGTTTATAGAATTCCTTTGAATTGAAAGGTTTACTTTCAGAATTTTCTTTTTTTAAAATTTTTATTGGGAAATAGTTGATTTACAATGTTGTGGTGTTTTCAGGTGTACTATAAAGTGAATCTGTTGTACATATATCCACCCTTTTTAGATTCTTTCAGAATTTTCTACTGAGAATTGGGATCAAAAACATTTTAAAAATGGGAAAACCCAATGAAATCTAGATAGCAGGTAGATTTCCCAGTCCCCTCTTGGTTTTTCCTTCATCTTGCTTCTTCACATAAGAGCTTTTAATAAAACTTTACTTTTACTTTCCTCTGCTATTTTAGTAAGTACTTGAGAAATCTTCTTATCAGGCTATAAAATAGGTTTAGCACAAATGCACAGTCTTTTAACTGAACTGCACAGAGCCAGATGGATTTAGGAATGAAGAATTTTTTGCACGTTAGAAAGTCAATATGATAAATAAACTGCATATTACTTAGCACCCCTGAGTGTATCTCAGACAACAGCATGTCATTAAATATGTTAAAATGTCTGCAGTGAGGGGCTGGAAGAAGTTGCTGCTGTAGGTGTCCCAGCTTTAGGCAGACCAGATCACACATTGAGCTTTTGCAATGGACCAGGCATTGTAATAGGGGCTAGAGAAACAAGGATATCCTCAGTCCTCAAGGATCTTCCCTTCTGGTTTGCGAGGAAATGGCTATATTGTGAAATTTGGGGAGGTGAAACATCAGAAAAGTAGAAAAGTCAAACACTGAGGTCCTGGTACTCTCTGTTGGCCTCACTGCTCTCATAAAGTTTGCAACATTGTAGATCAAGCCCTGAGCATTTGGAGTGGGAGCACTGACTCCAAGACCTAGAGTACCAGAGAACTAACCCAAGGAGTGTCAAATAGTGAGAATTCACACAAAGGAAACTACTTGAATACAAGGCCTGGCATCACCCAACCACCATTAGTACTCTGTGCAGGATGCCTCACCTAAACAGCAAAAAGACAAAAATAAAAACCCAATCATCAGCAGACAGAATTACCACCTCACTCAGCTTTGCCCATCAGAGGAAAAACAAACAAACAAAAACTCAGCACAATTCTCACCCTGTACGAAGCTTACACAGACCACTGGACCAAGCTTAGGAGGGCAGAAACAAAAAGGAAGAAAGAATTCAACCTTCTTCAAGGAAAGAATTCAACTTTCCTTCAAGCCTGGGAAAAGGAGACCTCAAACACAATAAGTTAAAAATAATAATAATGAGAAGGGAGAGAAATACTATACAAAGGAAGGAACAAACTAGAAATACAGAAGTCCAAATAAATGAAGAGGAAATAAGCAAACTACATGAAAAAGAATTCAGAATAATGATAGTAAAAATGATCAAAAACTTGAAAACAGAACGGAGAAAATGGAAGAATCAATTAACAAAGACCTAGGAGAATTAAAGAATAAACATACAGAGACAAACAACACAATTACTGAAATTAAAAAAACTCTAGAAGGAATCAATAGCAGAATATCTGAAACAGAAGAACGAATCAGTGAGTTGGAAGATAAAATGGTGGAAATAACTTCTGAAGAGCAGAATAAGGTAAAAATTTTGAAGAGATTATAGTTGAAAATTTCCCCAACATGGAAAAGCAAATAGTCAATCAAGTCTAAGAGGCACAAAGAGCCCATACAGGATAAACCCAAGAAGAAACATGCCAAGACACATACTAATTAAACTAGCAAGACTAAACACAAAGAATATTAAAAGCAGTAAGGAAGAAGCAACAAGTAACATACAGGGGAAACCCCATACACTTAACAGTTGATCTTTCAGCAGAAACTCTGCAGGCCAGAAGGGAATGGCAGGATATATTTAAAGTACTGAAAGGGAAAAATCTACAATCAAGATTACTGTACCCGGCAAGGATCTCATTCAAAATTGATGGAGAAATAAAAAGCTTTTCAGACAAGCCAAAGTTAAGAGAATTCAGTACCACCAAACCAGCTTTACAACAAATGTTAAAGTGATTGACATAGTCAAGAAATACAAGAGAAGAAAAAGGATCTACAAATCAACCCCAAACAATCAAGAAAATGGCAATAGGAACATGATAATTACTTTAAATGTAAATGGATTAAATGTTCCAACAAAAAGACACAGACTGGCTGAATGGATACAAAAACAAGACCCATATATATGCTGTCTACAAGAAACCTACTTCAGACCTAAAGACACATATAGACTGAAAGTGAGAGGAAGGAAAAATATATTCCATGCAAATGGGAAGCAAAAGAAAGCTGGAGTAGCAATCCTCCTATCCAAAAAAATAGACCTTAATATAAAGAATATTACAAGAGATAAGGAAGGACATTCTTTAATGATCAAGGGATCAATACAAGAGGAAGACACAACAATTGTAAATATCTATGCACCTAACATAGGAGCACCTCAATACATAAGACAAATAGTAACAGACATAAAGGAGAAATTGACAGTAACAATAATAGTAGGAGACTTTAACACTCCACTCACACCAATGAACAGATTATCAAAACAGAAAATTAATAAGGAAACACAAGTCTTAAATGACACATTAGATGAGATGGATCTCATTGATATCTTCAGGACATTTGCATCCAAATGCAGAAGAATACACCTTCTTCTCAAGTGCACATGGAACATTCTCCAGGATAGACCACATCTTGGGTCCCAAATCAAACCTCAGTTAATTTAAGAAAATTGAAATCATAGCAAGCATCTTCTCCAATCACAGAGTTATGAGACTAGGTATCAATTATAAGAAAAAAAAGCTGTTAAGAAACACAAACACATGGAAATTAAACAACACATTTCTAAATAACCAACAGATTACTGAAGAAATCAAAAAAGAAATAAATTGCTAGAGACAAATGACAATGAAAACACAACAACTCAAAACCTGTGGGATGCAGCAAAACCAGTTCTAAGAGGGAAGTTTATAGCCATACAATCCTACCTCAACAAATAAGAAGCTCATCGAATAGACAACCTAACTTTACACCTAAAACAGCTGAAAAAGGAAGAACAAAACCCCAAAAAAACTTAGTAGAAGGAAAGAAATCATAAAGATCTGAGCAGAAATAAATGAAAAAGAAATGAAAGAAACAATAGTAAAGGTTAATAAAACCAAAAGCTAGTTCTTTGAGAAGATAAACAAAATTAGCAAACCTTTAGCCAGATTCATCCAAAAAAAAAAAAAAAAGAGAGAAGAATCAAATCAACAAAATTAGAAATAAAAAAGGAGAGGTTACAACAGACAATGCAGAAATACAAAGGATTAGAAGAGACTATTATGAACAACTATATGGCAATAAAATGGATAACCTGGAAGAAATGGACAGATTATTAGAAAAGTTCAATCTTCCAAGACTGAACCAGGAAGAAATAGAAATTATGAACAACCCAATTATAAGTACAGAAATTAAAGCTGTGATCAAATATCTCCCAAAAAACAAGAGCCCAGGACCAGATGGCTTCACAGGAAGATTCTGTCAAATATTTAGAGAAGAGCTAATGCCTATCCTTCTAAAACTCTTACAAAAAATTGCAGAGGAAAGAACACTTCCAAACTCATTCTACAAGGCTGCCATCACCCTGATACTAAAACCGGACAAAGACAACACAAAAGATGAAAACTACAGGCCAATATCACTGAAGAACATGGATGCAAAAATCCTCAACAAAATTTTAGCAAACAGAATTCAGTAACACATCACAAAGCTCATACACTGTGATCAAGTTGAGTTATTCCAAGAATGCAAGGACTCTACACCATATTAACAAATTGAAAGATAAAAATCATGTGATAATCTCAATAAATGCAGAAAAAGCCTTTGACAAAATTCAGCACCCATTTATGGTTTAAACTCTTCAAAAAATGGGCATAGAAGGAACCTACCTCAACATAGTAAAGGGCATATATGATGAACCTACAGCAAACATTATTCTCAATGTTGGGAAACTGAAAGCATTCCCCCTAAGATCAGAAACAAGACAAGGGTGTCCACTTTCACCCCTATTATTCAATAGTCCACTTTCGCCACTATTATTCAAGTCCTAGCTACCACAATCAGAGAAGAAAAAGAAATAAAAGGAATCCAGATCAGAAAAGAAGTCAAGTCTCACTGTTTGCAGATGACATGATACTGTACATAGAAACCCTTAAAGATAGTATCAGAAAATTACTAGAGCTAATCAGTGAATTTAGCAAAGTTGCAGGATACAAAATCAATACACAGAAACCACTTGTATTTCTATATACTAACAATGAAAAATCAGAAAGAGTAAATGAAGGAGTCAATCCCATTCACCATTACAACAAAAAGAATTAAATATCTAGGACTAAACTTACCTAAGGAGACAAAAGAGCTATACACAGAAAATTATAAGACACTAATGAAAGAAATCAAAGATGATATAAACAGATGGAGAGATATCCATGTTCCTGGGTAGGAAGAATCAATACTGTGAAAATGACAATACTACCAAATGCAATCTACAGGCAATGGCACCCCACTCCAGTACTCTTGCCTGGAGAATCCCATGGATGGAGGAGCCTGGTAGGCTACAGTCCATGGGGTCGCTAAGGGTTAGACATGACTGAGCGACTTCACTTTCACTTTTCACATTCATGCATTGGAGAAGGAAGTGGCAACCCACTCCAGTATTCTTGCCTGGAGAATCCCAGCGACAGAGGAGCCTGTTGGGCTGCTGTCTATGGGGTCACACAGAGTCGGACAGATTCAATGTAATCCCTATCAAATTACCAATGGTATTTTTCACAGAACTGGAACAAAAAATTTCACAATTCACATGGAAACACGAAAGACCCCAAATAGCCAAAGTAGTCTTGAGAAAGAAGAATGGAGCTGGAGGAATCAACCTTCCTGACTTCAGATTATACTACAAACTTACAGTCATCAAGACAGTACGGTACTGGCACAAAAACAGAAATATAGACCAATGGAACAAGATAGAAAGCCCAGAAATAAACCCATGCACCTATGGGTACCTTATTTTTGACAAAGGAGGTAGGAATATACAATGGGGCAAAGACCGCCTCTTCAATAAATGGTGCTGGGAAAACTGGACAGCTGCATGTAAAAGAATGAAATTAGAACACTTCCTAAAGACCTAAATGTAAGACCAGAAACTATAAAACTCTTAGGAGGAAAACATAGGCAGAATGCTGGATGACATAAATCAAAGCAAGATCCTCTATGACCCACCTCCTAGAGTAATGGAAATAAAAACAAAAGTAAATAAGTGGGACCTGATTAAACTGAAAAACTTTAGAACAGCAAAGGAAATTATAAGCAAGGTGAAAAGACAGCCCTCAGAATGGGAGAAAATAACAGCAAATGAAACAACTGACAAAGGATTAATTTCCAAAATATACAAGCAGTTCATGCCAGAAAAACAACCCAATTAAAAAGTAGGAAAAAGATCTAAACAGACATTTCTCCAAAGAAGACATACAGATGGCTAACAAACACATGAAAAGATGCTCAACATCACTCATTATTAGAGAAATGCAAATCAAAACTACAATGAAATATCACCTCACACCAGTCAGAATGGCCATCATCAAAAAGTCTACAAACAATAGATGCTGGAGAGGGTATGGAGAAGGAATGCTCTTGCACTGTTAGTGGGAATGTAGATTGATACAGCTACTGTGGAAGACGGTATGGAGATTCCTTAAAAAACTAGGAATAAACCCACCATATGACCCAGAAATTCCACTCCTAGGCATATACCTGAGGAAACCAAAATTGAAAAGGTGCATGTATCCTAATGTTCATTGCAGCACTATTTACAATAGCTAGAACATGGAAGCAACCTAGATGCCCATCAACAGATGAATGGATAAAGAATTTGTGGTACATATACACAATGGAATATTACTCAGGCCATAAAAAGGAACCCATTTGAGTCAGTTCTGATGAGGTGGATGAACCTAGAACCTATTATACAGAGTGAAGTGAGTCAGAAAGATAAATATCATATTCTAATGCACATGTACAGAATCTAGAAAAATGGTACTGAAGAATTTATTTACAGGGCAGCAGTGGAGAAACAGACATAGAGAATAGACTTATGGACATGGAGAGAGAGGAGGAGAGGGTGAGATGTATGGAAAGAGTAACATGGAAACTTACATTACCATATGTAAAATAGATAGCCAATGGGAATTTGCTGTATGGCTCAGGAAACTCAAACAGGCTCTGTATCAACCTAGAGGGGTGGGATGGGGAGGGAGATGGGAGGGAGGTTCAAAAGGGAGGGGATATATGTATACCTATGGCTGATACATGTTGAAGTTTGACAGAAAACAACAGAATTCTGTAAAGCAATTATCCTTCAATAAAAAAAGAAAAAGAAAAAAAAAATGTCTGCAGTGAAACATAACTCATAGCCCTGAGTGAAATCAATGAAGACATTTATAAGTAACTTTCACATCAGGTCTAGTCAGATTTTCCCACAAACGTAGGGAACCTTTAGTTTTTCACAGCTTTTTGCTTTTCAGAACTGGGGAGGAGGGATGTGGATCTGCACTTGGTTTGGAACAGGGATCTAGCTGCCAGGAGATGAAGTTCCATAGGGCCATCTGCCCCATGGAGGGCCTGGAATGTCACTCACCAGCCTCTCCATTCCTTCCCCAGAAGAAAGGAATTTCCTGCTGCAAATCTTTCCTGCTGCCCATTTTATGCTGAAAGTAGCTCCTCCCAGTTGGTGTAAAGGGCCATCCTAACACCAGAGCCATTTCCTCTGGTCACTTATTAGGCATGGGGTTCACTTCTGCTCCAGACTGTGGGAAAAAGGCCCTGCTTTTGGCTGCAGGTCATTTGAAGAAGAAAAAGACCATGAGAGGAGGCAGCAAGGACTAGGAAACGATGTTTTGTTTTTTTTCAAAGCACCTAGCATAGTGCTGGGAAGAAAAAGAGGATGGTGGTAGTAGTAATTTTAAAAATAAGAAAAACCACTTAAGTACTACTTACTATTGATCTGAGCACTTTCCATATCGAATCTCATGTAATTTTCACAACACTCAATGGGAGCTAGGTTCTATTTACTACTCCCGTTTTGCAGAGGGGAAAACCAAGGCACAGAGAAGTAAAGCCACTTTCTCAGCACAGAGCCAGTAAGTAGCAGAGATGAGATTCAAACTTGGGCTGATTCTAGAGTTTTTGGTCTTCATGCCTATGCTATATTCCTCTCAAATGCTCATCAGATAGTAATTGAATGTTATGTGAAATACATCAAGTTTTCCATCAGTAAGAGTCTAAAAGCATTGTTTTTTCCAGGCTGCTCTTTCTCTCTTTCTGAACTTAAGTGTGTAGACTCTAACAAAAAGCAGTAATTCTGTGGCTGGTGACTGACTGTTTCTGGCATACTGGCCTTCCTTAGATCAGAAATCGGAGAAGTCATTCTGCGAGGAGGACCACGCTGCCCTAGTGAATCAGGAGAGTGAGCAGTCAGACGATGAGCTTCTGACGCTGTCCAGCCCACATGGCAATGCCAATGGTGACAAACCTCACGCAGCCAGGAAGCCCAGCAAAAAGCAGCAGGAGCCAGCTGCCCCTGCACCCCCTGAGGATGTGGATCTTCTGGGTCTAGAAGGGTCTGCAGTGAGTAAGAACTTCTCTTCGCCGGCAGCTCCTCCCTCCAATTCCGAACTTCTGAGTGACCTGTTCGGGGGCGGAGGTGCAGCCGGTCCCGTCCAGTCTGGACAGTCAGGGGTGGACGACGTGTTTCACCCGAGTGGACCTACATCCACCCAGTCCACACCACGCCGATCTGCCACCTCCACCTCTGCATCTCCAACACTGAGAGTAGGAGAAGGTAATTGTTTCCATATTGTGGTGTACTTCTCAGTGTTGAATTATAACTTTTGGGTCAAGCAGGTGGAATCGAACTTTCCTCATAATCTAGCCTTTTCTGATCTCCCTAAAAGTCTGCAGAAGGTCTGTATCTTCATGTCAGTGGGAACCACAAGAGGAAGTAGAAATACTGTCCATTTTGGTAGGACAGTCTAAGAAAGAATATTTGAGTTTATCACCCTTACTTTTTTTTTAAGGCTTCAATCCCTCAGCTGCTTATTTATTTCTTCTTGGAGGTGTAGATTGATGAATTGTTATTAACAATAACAGCAACTATTTGTGGGGTACTCACTATTTGCCAAACATGGAATTTAACACCAGCCATGAATTCAGTCTTTATAAAAACACAGTAAATAAGGTGCTATTGTTATCTGCATTTTCTAGTTGAGGAAACAGAGGCTTAGAGTCAAATTAGTAATGTACTTTTATATAGCGAGTCCCTGGGCCCAAAACTAGGTCATTTGACTCCTGAGCTTTCCCTCAGTTTTCCTGTAATGGCTTCTTGAAACTGTAGTTTTCTGAATACGTTTTTGCTGTGCAGAGAAGCACTTAATTAATTTAAGATATATTTAAGGGACCCCTGCCAGCAGCACAGCTGATGGAGTGGAGCAGTTGGTGCCAGATAAAGAGTTTGAGCCCCATGAGGCTCAGTCAGCTTCACTCCGCTCATTGCCACAGACTCAATCCTTCTTGTGGCTGGCCATCCACATTTTTTTGACGTTTGCAGGCAGACTCTTTAACATCTGAGCCACCAGGGAGGCCTAATTTAACATAGGTTGGTATTAAAAGTGTCCCAAGTAATAGTGAGAAGATTTTAGCATTCTGTACTGGTGGACATCAAAGTTAGGTGTCTGCTTGCAGGTATTCTATAAATCTCAGTATTCTCATTTTATAGAAGGGATAAAGTTTGGTTAGTATTAAATGAGCTAAATGACACACATCATGTAATAGAGTGCCTGATGTATAGTTGATTCATTGCTGCTATGTAAGGCTAATCTACTGCCCGGCAGACATTAGGAGAGCACTATGCCAATGAAGTTGTAGCTGAACACATATTAAATCATATCCCTCCCTGGGTTTTGAGAATGGGGTTTATTCATTAACTCGTTTGACTGTAGTTATCTATTCCTAGAATAGGTCACTCCTACTCCAGGAAGCAGTCAGCCCATTAGCTTGATGCTTACAAATTAGGAAGTGACATCTCATTATAGGGAGCTAATTCCCTTGCCCATTAATGCAAAATTAAAGTCCAGTTATATATATGCCACTCTGTCATTTTCATCACATTTATCTCACGTCTGTGAAGAATGTGACATGCCTTTGGGAAATTCCTGGAATTTGAAGTCCAAAAACTTGAACATGAGTCCAGTCTTATCATTTACTTGATATTGGGCAAGAAACTCGGCTCTCTGAACCTCAGTTTTACTGTCTATAGAATGAAAATGCTATCACTTCTGTCTGACAGCTAACAGGATCAGCTGATGTACTCTTTATGAAAGGCAACATAAACCCTAAAGAAATGATGCAATACTAAGTTACTGCATTGTTGGGCTTCCCTGATGGCTCAGTGGTTACAAATTCTCCTGCCAATGCAGGAGACATGGGTTTGATCCCTGGTCTGGGAAGATCCCACATGCCACAAAGCAACTAAGCCCGTGTGTCACAACTGTTGAGCCAGTGCTCTAGAGCCCAGGAATCGCAACTACTGAGCCCATACGCTGCAACTGTTGAAGCCCACGTGCCCTCCACAGCAAGTGCAGCCACTGTAATGAGAAGCCCAGGCACCATAACAAGAGAAAAGCCTGCACAGCAATGAAGATCCAACATACTCAAAATAAATAAATAAAATTTAAAAATACTATTATTGTGTTGTTGCTGGAAACCTCAGCTGCCACTTTGTTGTAGTTTTCTTGGTTCATTCACAAACTTTTTTGCATTTTACTACATCTGCACCTGGTTTCTAGCAAGTTGTAAGCAAGCAATGTTTTGAAAGCATTTCGTGTCATAGAACATAAGGTGTGATGAGAGCTCAGTTTTTGTCACACTCATTTTCTTTTCTTTTTAACTTTTGATGTGCCAGGACCACTAAAAACACAAAACTAAGCAAAACCTGGTCAGTGAGGTTTTCTACTGTTCACCTTAATAGCAAAGCTCCTCATGCCTGGTGTTTGTTCACTAATTCACTGAACATGATCACAGTTCATTCATTGATCATCTCTTGTGATCCAGGCCATGGTTTCACCACTTATCTATTAGTCTATAAACTTGCTTGATTTATTTCATGTTATTAAGATGTCCAAAGGCCCACAGGGCCCTTGTTTATAGAGTTTATGGATCATCCTACAGGTAAATCAGGAGTTCTCCTTTGTCCTCAAAGAAAGGGTTATTCACATGTAGTCAGAAATCCTTGGGCTTCACTGTTAACCCTGAAGGAAGTTTTAAGGATAGGATGGGCCTGTGGAGCAGCCCATGAGGCAGGTGTCATCCTGACTTTTCCAGTATTTGGCCTAGGGCCTTGTAAGAGTGACAGCTGTCCAATATTTATGGAATGAGTGAACCCATAGGACAAAGAAACACCTTTTTCCTGTTTTCTAGGTGCCACCTTTGACCCATTTGGAGCACCTTCTAAACCATCAGGTCAAGATTTGCTGGGTTCTTTTTTGAACACAGCCAGTGCTTCCAGTGACCCCTTTCTTCAGCCTACGAGGAGTCCTTCTCCTACAGTGCATGGTAAGGAAGTATTTATGCTGTGTTTAGTGGAACAGGGTTCCCTACAAGACATCAGTAGGTGTTCAGATATAAAAACATCTTGTAGGCAGGGTTTTGTTTTGGCTTTTGTTTTTGTTTTTTCTCCTTTGAATCTGCATACATTTTTTTTTTAAACTTTACAATATTGTATTAGTTTTGCCAAATATCGAAATGAATCCTCCACAGGTATACCCGCGTTCCCCATCCTGAACCCTCCTCCCTCCTCCCTCCCCTACCCTCCCTTTGGGTCGTCCCAGTGCACCAGCCCCAAGCATCCAGTACCGTGCATCGAACCTGGACTGGCGACTCGTTTCATACATGATATTATACATGTTTCAATGCTATTCTCCCAAGTCTCCCCACCCTCTCCCTCTCCCACAGAGTCCATAAGACTGATCTATACATCGGTGTCTCTTTTGCTGTCTTGTACACAGGGTTATTGTTACCATCTTTCTAAATTCCATATATATGCGTTAGTATACTGTATTGGTGTTTTTCTTTCTGGCTTACTTCACTCTGTATAATAGGTTCCAGTTTCATCCACCTCATTAGAACTGATTCAAATGTATCCTTTTTAATGGCTGAGTAATACTCCATTGTGTATATGTACCATAGCTTTCTTATCCATTCATCTGCTGATGGGCATCTAGGTTGCTTCCATGTCCTGGCTATTATAAACAGTGCTGCGATGAACATTGGGGTACACGTGTCTCTTTCCCTTCTGGTTTCCTCAGTGTGTATGCCCAGCAGTGGGATTGCTGGATCATAGGGCAGTTCTATTTCCAGTTTTTTAAAGAATCTCCACACTGTTCTCCATAGTGGCTGTACTAGTTTGCACTCCCACCAACAGTGTAAGAGAGTTCCCTTTTCTCCACACCCTCTCCAGCATTTATTGCTTGTAGACTTTTGGATAGCAGCCATTCTGACTGGCATGAAATGGTACCTCATAGTGGTTTTGATTTGCATTTCTCTGATAATGAGTGATGTTGAGCATCTTTTCATGTGTTTGTTAGCCATCTGTATGTCTTCCTTGGAGAAATGTCTATTTAGTTCTTTGGCCCATTTTTTGATTGGGTCATTTATTTTTCTGGAGTTGAGCTGTAGGAGTTGCTTGTATATTTTTGAGATTAGTTGTTTGTCCGTTGCTTCATTTGCTATTATTTTCTCCCATTCTGAAGGCTGTCTTTTCACCTTGCTAATAGTTTCCTTTGTTGTGCAGAAGCTTTTAAGTTTAATTAGGTCCCATTTGTTTATTTTTGCATTTATTTCCAATATTGGCTTTTGTTTTTGAAAAGCTACATATCTCTTAAAAATTAACAATTCATATTAACATATTAAAAGTTCTGCAGTGTTTTACAGTAAAGAAGCCTGCTTAACTTTTACTCAGCTTCCCTAAAATTTAATTTGGAAATTTTTTTTGCATTAGAGCTACATGCACAAAATGCATAGGGCACCACCAGTTGTAGGACATATCTTTATTTTATGTGCTGTCACTTTCAGTTGATTGGAAGATGCCTACTAGTTGAAATCTTTGAATTATGAAAAAGTATGTGTCTTGAGTTAATAAAATGCAATATGACAAGCATTCCACAAAATTAGTATTCCACAGAGCAGTTTAGAATACAATATCCCAATATATGAAACTAGTTCTAAGATGAAGCCACTAACCACACTCGACTGTTGAGCACTTAAAATGTGCCAGTCTGATTTGAAACATACTAAGTGTAAAGTGCATACCAGAATTCAAAACTTAGTACAAAAAAGCAATGTAACATGTCATTAATATATTTATATTAGTCATTTAATATAATATTTTGAATATATTAGGTTAAATAAAATGTTATATTAATATTAATTTTGCCAGTGTCTTTTTACCTTTTTAAATGTGACTACTAGAAAAATTTTAAATTATACAAGGCCCACATTATATTTCTAAGTTAGAGACAAACTTTGTGGAAAGAATCATAATCACATTTGTTTGTAAGAGCAAAAAGGTATCACTTAGGTAGCACTGATTAAAACTGAAGGTCTTCAGTGAAGGATATATGGCTTTGAGCTGGAGAAATGAAGCTCCTTCTTGATGCTGAAGGATGCTGAACCCAAGTGGCCTAGACTTAGAGGACGATGTATTTATAGTTGAAGGCCCCCTGAGCCCCTCTGGGGAACACAGTGTAGTGATCAGCTTGACTTCATGGGAGCTATGCAAATGCAAAAGGAAACTGTGCAACACTGAGTTGAGTTGTGCAACTCTGGTCAAACTGCAATGACAGAAAATGAGGAAGCAGTCCAGGAACAAACTTTATGGGTGATTTCCTATTGCTCTTAAATCTCAAACTGTATGAAGTGGATCCACAGGACGATATGCAAGAAATTCACCTCTGACCCTTGTGCCATGCCCACTTAAAAGAATCTCTGGATTGGAAGTTGGCTACCCCAAGAGGAAAGATGCAGGGTGATAGGTTAAAGCTGTTGTTTTTGTTCACTTATTTAAAATGTAGGTTATGTCATTGCTGTCCCTGCAGTGGCTCCCTGCTTCACTCAGCATGGAAGCCAAAGTCATTGGGATGGCCTTGGTCGGCCCTCTGTGCTCGAATACCCAGGGCTGTGACCTCCTTCCCTACTTGCTCCCTCTGCTCGTTCCATTCCAGTCACATGGCTCTCCACTGTTGCACTGGCCGTCCTCTCTTCCCCAGACCATGGCATGGCTAATTCCTTCTCCTCTTTTATCTTTGCTCAGCAATCAGCTTCTCAGTGGGGTCTCCTCTGACTGCTCTATTTCACATGGAAACTTCTCCTCCTGTCTATCTTTCCCCACTAGAACATGAGTTCAGAGGCAGAGACTTTTGTTAGTTTTGTTTACAAATGCTTTCCTAGTGCCTACAAGATCTATATGATGTGTTGTATTATCTACCTGTCTTTCCATATAAAATGAATTATATTTTTTCCTATATAAATCTCTTTGATGCATACTGATAATATTAATAAGGTTATCTATTGTCCTGACTTTAATACTTTGAATTTACTGTTTTCATGTGAGTACCACCTTTTATGTCCCGTGGGTATGGATGTTCGTACTTGAGCATGGCAGTACGGACTTGGTTCTACCTTGTGAGTTGGCTAGATGTTTATCCCTCCGTTTCAGCCAGTTAGAACTCTTTTCTTTCGTGGCTGTGCTGCTGATTTTGATCTGTGTGATGCTAGTGTGTGAAAGAATGTTCCACTGTCCTTGCTGAGAAGGGAATTATTCCATTGTTAGTGGGTCAGTTGCATCCTCTTCATATATAGATGAGACTCAGGCATCAGTTTGGGAAGTCAGATTGCCCACCTCTAGTTTCTACAAGGCACTATCCATCACTTGTGAAAATCAAGAAATGTTACCTTCAAGTTCTATGAATATTTACTGAACATTTTCTCTGAAGAGAATAATTATTTAGGGCTTAATCTGAGAAGAAAAACTGAACAAGTAACCATAATAAAAAGCTAAGTAGAAGTTTAAAATACTGGGTATTATCTTTTCATTTGTTTATTCCTTTCTCTCCAGCAGATTTTAAATTTCTGGAGGATAGGCACTTGTCCTTTAGCTCTCTGTTCCCTGATGGTGCCTTGTGTGTGGTAGGTTTGTGGGTTTGATTAGTAATACAGTTGAAGTACTAATTCCTAGTTCTGCATCCTAGTTGGGTGTAAGACTAAGGTCAGAGTTTAAAGGAAGTCAAACAGAAAAAGTTAGCAAAATTATCTAGTTTCCACCTCAGTTTTCATGGATTACTGTGGAAAAAGAGAAGAGAAAACTGAAAGAAAAGAACTGTTATTTCTGATAATGGAATATTCTATTTAATTCAGTGATGGGAAGGTACAGTGTCTTGGTTCGTACTAAGGAAATAAAACAGGTAAATATAAGGCTTGATAAGGATGGCTTGGTGCCTTGATGAACCTTTTGGTGGTGATATGTGTACTGTGTCTTAAATCCTACTTGCAGTGTTATTTTAGTATTTGCTTTGTATTCTTTGATTTAATGAACAGAACCTAGAAGAGTCTTAGAAAGAAGTTCTTTCTTATGGCATCCAGTTTCTTATTTGCATTCTACAGATGCAGAAAAAGTTTACTCTACCAATGTGTACTCTAATAGACCTGATTATATTTAACTGAACATTTCTTTTAAATTCTCCACTTGAAACTTTGAGAAGGGTCAGTCAGTTCAGTCGCTCAGTTGTGTATGACTCTTTCTTACCCCATGGACTGCAGCATGCCAGGCTTCCCTGTCTTTCACTAACTCCTGGAGCTTGCTCAAATACATGTCCATTGAGTCGGTGATGCCATCCAACCATCTCATCCTTTGTTGTTGCCTTCTCTGCCTGCCTTCAACCTTTCCCAGCATCAGGGTCTTTTCCAATAAGTCAGATTTTTGCATCAGGTGGCCAAAGTTTTGGAGTTTCAGCTTCAGCATTAGTCCTTCCAATGAATATTCAGGACTGATTTCCTTTAGTATGGACTGGTTGGGTCTCCTTGCAGTCCAAGGGATTCTCAAGAGTCTTCTCCAACACCACAGTTCAAAAGCATCAATTCTTTGCACTCAGCTTTCTTTACAGTCCAACTCTCACATCCATACATGACCACTGGAAAAATCATAGCTTTGACTAGATGGACCTTTGTTGGTGAGGTAATGTCTCTCCTTTTTAATATGCTGTCTAGGTTGGTCATATCTTTTTCTCCAAGGAGTAAGAATCTTTTAATTTCATGGCTGCGGTCACTATCTGCAGTGATTTTGGAGCCCAAGAAGGTAAAGTCTGTCACTGATTCCACTGTTTCCCCATCTATTTGCCATGAAGTGATGAGACCAGATGCTATGATTTTAGTTTTTTGAATGTTGAGTTTTGAGCCAGCTTTTTCACTCTCCTCTTTCAGTTTATCGCATTCTGCCATAAGAGTGGTGTCATCTGCATATCTGAGGTTATTGATATTTTTCCTGGCAATCTTGATTCTAGCTTGTGCTTCGTCCAGCCCAGCATTTCTCATGATGTGCTCTGCATATAAGTTAAAGAAGCAGGGTGAAAACATACAGCCTTGATGTACTCTTTTCCCAATTTTGAACCAGTCTGTCTGTCGTTCCATGTCCAGTTCTAACTGTTGCTTCTTGACCTTCATGCAGATTTCTCAGGAGACAGGTAAGGTGATCTGGTATTCCCATCTGTTTGAGAATTTTCCACAGTTTTTTTGTGAGCCACACAGTCAAAGATTTTGGCGTAGTCAATAAAGCAGAAGTAGATGTTTTTCTGGAACTCTCTTGCTTTTTCGATGATCTAATGGATGTGGGCAGTTTTATCTCTGGTTCCTCTGCCTAAATGCAGCTTGAACATCTGGAAATTCACAGTTCACATACTGTTGAAACCTGGCTTGGAGAATTTTGAGCATAACTTTGCTAGCGTGTGAGATGAGTGCAATTGTGCAATAGTTTGAAAATTCTTTGACATTGCCTTTCTTTGGGATTGGAATGAAAACTGACCTTTTCCAGTCCTGTGGCCACTGCTGAATTTTCCAAACTTGCTGGCATATTGAGTGCAGTACTTTCACAGCATCATCTTTTAGGATTTGAAATAGCTCAACTGGAATTTTATCACCTCCACTAGCTTTGTTCATAGAGATATTTCCTAAGGCCCACCTGACTTCACATTCCAGGATGTCTGGCTCTAGGTGGGTGATCACACCATCATGGTTATCTGGGTCATGAAGATCTTTTTTGTATAGTTCTTCTGTGTATTCTTGTCATCTCTTCTTAGTATCTTCTGCTTCTGTTAGGTCCATACCATTTTCTGTCCTTTATTGAGCCCATCTTTGCATGAAATGTCCCCTTGGTATCTCTAATTTTCTTGAAGAGACTCTAGTCTTTCCCATTATATTGTTCCCCTCTATTTCTTTGCGTTGATCACTGGATGGCTTTCTTATCTCTCCTTGCTGTTCTTTGGAACTCTGCATTCAAATGGGTATATCTTTCTTTTTCTCCTTTGCCTTTCACTTCTCTTCTTTTCTCAGCTAGCTGTTTGTAATGCCTTCTAAGACAACCATTTTGCCTTTTTGCATTTCTTTTTCTTGGGAATAGTCTAGATCACTGCCTCCTGTACAGTGTCATGAACCTCCGTCCATAGTTCTTCTAGCACTCTATCAGATGTAATCCCTTGACCTCCCTTGAGAGTGGTCAGAATGATCTATTTTGAAGCTGTAGTGAGTTTGTTGTTTTAGTGACAGTAGATACATCCCTGACAGCAGCATGGTGGGTGGATGGTATCTAGTCAGTTCCTAGTAAGTGTTCTGATTGACTCATATTCTCTGTTAATGTCCCAGCAGAGGAGACAAAAACAAAAAAAATTTAATTTTTATTCATTTTTTAATGCAAAATACATTTCCTATTGGGGTACAACAATGTTGCGATAATTTCAGGTGAACAGTGAAGGGACTCAGCCACACATATACATGGATCCATTCTCCCCCAAATGATAAAACAACATTTTTGTTCTAAGTTGCTCATGTAGTTTATGCCAGCTTAAGGCAAATTGAGTTTGAGTTTCATTTCACCTTTTTTCTATTGCCTACTGACTTTGTGTTAAGGGTAGAGGTGGGACCCATGCAGATGGATAAGATAATTCTTGCTTTCACAGCGTACTCGAGACAGATATATGCACAGTTACAATTCAGAGTGTACCTTTGGAGGTAAAATAAAGGCGAACAAGGAAGTAACAGAGACAAACAGTATATGGCTTCCACCAGTGCTCATATAAGTAAGTACAGATGAAGGCAGAAAATACCAATGTTGCAGAATGTGGAGAGAGCTCAGAGGGAGAGTAGAATCACGTGAGACATGGGCATATCATGAGAGGGAGAGCATTTTCTTTTGTGAACTCAGAAAAGTGGATTCTGAGCTATTTTGTCCTGATTCTTTTTCTTCTCCTCGTTTGCAGCTTCTAGTACCCCTGCTGTGAATATTCAGCCAGATGTTTCAGGAGCCTGGGACTGGCATACCAAACCAGGTAAAGATCAGCAGATGAATTTTGTGCCACATAATTGGTCACTGGAGCATAATCCTTCACCCAAGGTGAAGTGAGTACTTGCAGAGTGCTAGCCCCATTTATGGAAGTTCCTAAAGGTTCCCAATCTGAGAAAGCTTTTCACATTGCCCTTGATGACATGGTAGTGCTGCATGTCTTATGATAATTTCTCTAAGTCTCAATTTGCTAAATGTTTGCCGTGACAATAGAGTTAGACAGATCTGGGTATACATCTAACTCAACCATTTAGAAGCTCTTGAATTTTTTTTTACCAGTCTGAACTTCAGTTTTCTTATCTGTAAAATGGAATTCACAATTCTTATCGCACACAGTTTAAGTGAAATTACTTACATGAAATTTTCTGGCGTAGAGTAGGTGTTGCATAATCTGAATGGTTTTCTCTCTTACAGAGAACTTGTTTTAGATCTGAATTTGTCTATAGTAAATAAATTCTCTTTCTTATGGCTAGTATTGTATTTTTTGAGAGCCATCTTGTGTGATTATCTTTCTGACACTGTGCAAGTTACACACACACACACACACACACACACACACACACTATGTCTGTCACAGCACCTTTCTAAAGCAGTTGCTGTTTCCTTATGTAACCAATGAGAAAATATCGACACTCAGAAAAGTTAAGCAACGTGTCAAAGGTCACTCAGCTAGGAAGTGGCAGAACCAGAATTCAACTCTGACTCCTCTCATAGGAAATCCCATAGGAAAGAATGGAGTCAGGTGACATGAGGTAAGCACCAGATGTAATGGTTTAGAGGAGTGGCTGCTACTGCTAAGTCACTTCAGTCATGTCCGACTCTGTGCGACCCATAGACGGCAGCCCACCAGGCTCCCCCATCCCTGGGATTCTCCTGGCAAGAACACTGGAGTGGGTTGCCATTTCCTTCTCCAATGCATGAAAGTGAAAAGTGAAAGTGAAGTCGCTCAGTTGTGTCCGACTGTTAGCGACCCCATGGACTGCAGCCTACCAGTCTCCTCCGTCCATGGGGTTTTCCAGGCAAGAGTACTGGAGTGGGGTGCCATTGCTTGGTAATGACTTATACCTTTTCTGTTCCCTGTCCTTGCTCCAGGTCACTACTCCCTTAAATTAGGGAAATGGGGTCTAGCTACTTCTAACATATTTGCAAACCTTGTCCTAATTTGCCCTTAGAGATGAGGTGAGCAGTAGCTCTAGATTTCTGAACTTCAGAATTCAGCCTCAGACAACTAATTCATTTGCAATGACCTTCTTATTTTTTTCAGGAGGTTTTGGAATGGGAAGCAAATCAGCTGCCACCAGCCCAACAGGCTCCTCGCATGGTACTCCCACCCATCAAAACAAACCCCAGACTCTGGACCCTTTTGCTGACCTTGGGACATTAGGTATACACATAACAAATGAAGATACATACTTATTTTTGGCTACAAAGCCTCAAATCTAAATCTTTGGGGTTAAAAATAAGCTGTAGTGTTTACCTGGGGTCTAAAATAATCTGTATTTTTAAGCTATATTCTAAAACCTAAAGCTGTCTTTTTAGAAAAGGAAACAGGCTTCAAATACTGGGTTGGAGCTAACCCCTATTAATGCATTTCTCCAATCCCTGAGTTTGGAGTAGTAGTGTAAATAAAGTTAGAACTTCTGGGAGCATCTGAAAATAGAGTTTGCACCGAAAGTAGTGACTATGTAGGGAAACAGTGAGAGACAAGGGTGGTCAAATAGAGCTGTGCCACGAGGGGCCCGCTGTGTGCAGGTCTTATTCTGAAGTTGCCAGTGAGGTCCTCACACTGTGCCTCTCTTCTCTCCATGGGCCACAGTCCTCTCTGGTCGGTTTGTAATCTTCCATACAGAAAATAGACCCTCTGGAGAGTATTTCTAAAGAGTTTTTTCATCAGATGTTAATTATTATTATTATTATAGGATAAGTGTTTTATCCAACCAGTCCATTCTGAAGGAGATCAGCCCTGGGATTTCTTTGGAAGGAATGATGCTAAAGCTGAAACTCCAGTACTTTGGCCACCTCATGCGAAGAGTTGACTCACTGGAAAAGACTCTGATGCTGGGAGGGATTGGGGGCAGGAGGAAAAGGGGATGACAGAGGATGAGATGGCTGGATGGCATCACTGACTCGATGGACGTGGGTTTGAGTGAACTCAGGGAGTTGATGATGGACAGGGAGGCCTGGCGTGCTGCGATTCATGGGGTCGCAAAGAGTCGGACACGACTGCAATAATCAAAGTCCACGGAAGCTGGTGTTTCCAAAACTACTCGCTCATAAAACACTTAATTGAAGTTCATTGAACCCAGTGTTTCCAAAATTACTTGCTCATAAAACACTTCAGTTCAGTTCAGTTCAGTCACTCAGTCGTGTCCAACTGTTTGTGACCCCATGAATCGCAGCACGCCAGGCCTCCCTGCATCGGTGCTCGTGGTGATGCTCCCTAGAGAGGGGTACAGTGTGCAGGGTTCTGTTTTACCAAGAAATCTCTCTTCAAGGCGTAGTTGATTGGACTAGTGTGTTTTGAAACTTTTTCCCTCCTCCTTTTCTATCCTCTCCCGTGAAGTGCAGAGTTGTTAAATAAGGATGAGGTAGCTCTGACACAAAGGTTTAAATAAGCCAACTTGATATTTTAGTTTCCCCAAAAGGCCTCCGGAAGCATTTAGAGCTGAATTATCTGCAGGGAATGAGAACATGCTACCGTTTTATTTTTCTTAGTAGTTATGTTAGAATCTTGACCTTTCCTTTTATATAATTTAGATCTTCTTTCCTTTTAAGAATTTCTCAAATTATTTTCCCTTTTTTTGTATCTTAAAGTTCAAATTTTAGAATAATAACATTCTATAAAACAGGTAAAGTTTTATTTCAAGTAAAATCTTTTCAGTGTTCATTTTTTATGCATTTATTCATCCCACAATTAATTATTAAGTGCCTTCTGTGTTCTAACATTGTTTTAGTGAAAACCAACCAGCCAAACTAACAAAACCAAAACAAAATTCCTTCTTCTTAAAGTTGATATTCTAGAAGGGGAAATAAACATTAAATGAATAAATATACAATATAATGTCAACCAATAAAAGCAATTAATGTTTAGCTGGACATTTTACTCTGTACCAGGGTCTATTTTAAGTGCATTACATATATCATTTCATTTAATCTTCCCAATATTTTTTGAAGTAGAAACTATTATAATCCTCATTTTACAGATGAAGAAACGGACACGGAAGTTTCAGGAACACGCCCAAATCACAGGGTTTCAGCACCATGAACTCTAGGTCTGTGGCTTGCACTATGACCCCATGAGGAGTCCTGTGAAAAAAATCAGGCAGAAAGTGATGGCGCGTGGGGGATGGGCCAGGGTGTTATTTTAAATATCAAGTGGTTAGGGAAGGGCCTTACTGAATAGGTGACCTTTATAAGAAGTTCTTTTAAAAAATTCAGCATCATGTCTTGCATCTAGTTGTCATGTCCTTTTAGACGCCTTTAACCTGGAATCATTCCTCAACCTTTCATGACATTGGTATTTGAAGGGTACAGGCCAGTTGCCAAAGTCTTGATTTGTTAACTTTGATCACTTGGTTAAGGTGATGTCTGCCAGGTTTGCTTCACCATGAAGTTACCATTTTTCCCTTCAGTAATTAATGAGTAATCTGGAGAGAGAATTTGAGATTATCCAATTCTCCATCTGACCTTTACCTGCTGGTTTTAGCATTCATTGGTGATTCTTGCCTAAAGCAGTTATTGCCATGATATCTGCAAAACTGTGCTTTTCTGATTCCCTTCTTCTTTCTGTATATATTAATTGGCATTTCATTCTAAGGAAGAATCTCCTGTCTCTCCCTGTCCCATCCCCTTCCTTCCTTTCTGACTCCCTCCATCTCTCACATCATAATGGACTAATGGATTCTTTTTTGACTTGGTTGGTTATCATCTATTACTGTTATTATTTAATGTTCACATGGTCCCACATTTGATTTGTGAAAGCTCCTTTCTTCTGACTTCTATATCATTTTCACTTGATTCCATCATTTTCGAGAACTTTCTTTATGGCACACGGTTTCCTAGGCTTCTCTTGAACTTTTTACATGCCTGTCCTATAATCAGGCATTTCTGAGAAATCTCATTCCTTTTTGTGGGGAATGGTATTTAGAAACCAAAATCTCTGCTATAAGTATGTCTTTTTTGCTCTGGGGTGGGTGTCACTGCTCTGCCTTCCAGGAGATGGAGATAGGTGATCAGTGGATATTAACACATAATTTAATCCCATCCACTGCCACAGGGTCTTCCTTACCTTCCCCTGTTCCACATCTGTATCTTGCATTTCCTTGGATCTCAACAACATTAATAGACAACAAAAATAGTTTTAGAATAGCTGCATCTTTATTACTACAACAACATACCTATTCAAAGGAGTTCAAGAGTAGTGGTTATTTTTGTTTGTTTTTTTTTTTGCCACGCCTCATAGCTTGCGGGACTTTTCCCAACCAGGGATTGAATCCAGGCCACCACAGTGAAAGCCCATGAATCCTAACCACTAGGCACCAGGGAAATTCAAAAATATTTTTTCGAAGAGTTACTTATTTTTGAAATGCAATAATTCTTAAAAACTGCTGGGGAAACTAGTTTCCTTTTGCCTCATTTTCGAGTCACATAATTTAGGAAAGGTAAGTGATTTTCCTGAAACTGTACAGCAAATGAGTATATAAGCAAGGGCTACTTACACACTAAAAATTTTGACTCCTAGGCAATTGCTTTAGAGTAAAAATTAAACTTCTAAGTTATATAGCTGCAATTAAAAAAAGATAGCATGCTTCTCCTTTAGGTATTTTCACATTGAACAATTCTGATACAAACACCATAGTTTTTCCCATAGATTCCGATTTAATTAGTTTGGTTGTGGCTTGGGTATAGAGAATTTTTAAAGCTCCCCAAGTGAGTCTAATGCACAGCCAAGTTTGACAACTGCTGCTTTTGCTTTTAATGAGAATAGCTGTGGCTCTGGGTTTAGCTACTACTCTATATTTCCGTCAGTTCTCTGCTTCAGTGGCTTTAAAAATTAGAATTGCTAACCAGTCTAAAAAATATTTAGGAAAGAATTCTGAAAGGGTAACATCAGAAAGCCCTGCAATGTTGATGAGCAGCTTGAGATCAGAGGCAGCATCTGCCATTTCACCACTGTATCTGCAGCCTCATGTGGAGAAGACGCTCAATAGTGTATTATAAATGAACAAATAAATGGCAAAGCGGTGGGAACATGGAAGAACTTTTTAAGTTTTTGAGGTCTTTCTGTAGTTACTGACTTTTTAAATAATAAACGTAATATATTCAGAAAGAAGATTGTAAGCATCCTTAAAATAAAAGATGAAATTCCAGTGTGGAATGTCTACCCAACCTCAGGTATGTTGAGGTGCTGTTGGCAGAGGGGCCCAGAGGCTCACAGAGAAGGGCTTCACAACAGGGGCGATGCCAGCCTATAGTGCGCAACAGTGCCATTCCCTTTTTCTATTACCAAGTATTTATTGAGCCTTTATGGTGGATGGGTACATGCTGGGAATATGAATTTGCATTATTTTAAAATGGTGCCTCTTATTTGCTTAGTTCAGGAATTGTGAAGAGCTTTCACATAGTCATTGTGCCTTTATGTTTTTTCTGCGATGTAGACATAGTTCTGATTTTACAGGTGATAACACTGAGGTCAAGGAGATAAGTTTTTCACTGAACTTCAGAAGAGCGAGGATTCTCCGTAGGCTGTTTTTGGCTATATTCCTGGGGCACTGTATCTGGTACCTAGTTGTTGTTGTTTAGTTACTAAGTTGTGTCTGACTCTTTGCGACCTCAGGGACCGCAGCATGCCAGGCTCTTCTGTCTTTCACTGTCTCCCAGAGTTTGCTCAAACTCATGTCCATTGAGACAATGATGCCATCCAACCATCTCACCCTCTGTCATCCCCTTCCCTCCTGCCCTCAATCTTTCCCAGCATCTGGGTCTTTTCCAGTGAATTGGCTCTTTGCATCAGGTACCCAAAGTGTTGAAGCTTCAGTTTCAGCATCCATCTTTCCAATGAATATTCAGGGTTGATTTCTTTTAGGATTGACTGGTTTCATCTCCTTGCAGTCCAAGAGACTCTTAAGAGCCTTCTCCAGCACCACAGTTCAAAAGCATCAATTCTTTGGCACTCAGCCTTCCTTATAGTTCAACTGTCACATATGTACATGACTACTGGAAAAAAACATAGCTTTGACTAGACGGACCTTTGTTGGCAAACTGATGTCCTTGCTTTTTTAATATACTATCTAGGTTTGTCATAGCTGTTCTTCCAAGGAGCAAGTGTCTTTTAATTTCTTTATAATTTCTTAGCTGTACTCATCATCCTCAGTGATTTTGGAGCCTAAGAAAATCTTTTTATTTTCTGGTACTTGGTAATGCTCAACAAATACTGATGAATGAATATGTGAATGAATGAATAAATAAACGAATGTAAGAATGAATGCATGAATGTGTGATGGAGCAGAGACAGATTGGTTCCAAGTCTGCTGGTCATAACACAGCATTCCCAGTGGGAGTGGGACGAGGAACCCACATCAGACCAGAGGAACAATACCGATAGAAAGAAGAGACAGTAAGTGAGGGATGACTCACTTACTCAGAGATTTGTAGTAAAAGACTCAGAGATTTGGGGAGGAATTTGACATTATGGATGCAGGAAATGAACATGACATGTGGAGATGGGAAGTTCATAGTCAAGTCCCAGCTCCATGAACTAGATGTGTGACCATAAGCCTGTAAGTATACCAAGTATACCTCCTTTATTTCCTTATCTTTAAAGTGGGGCCAGACTGTGGAAAATGGTATGGACATTTTTCAAAAAACTGAAAATAGAACTAACATATGACCTAGCAATTCCACTCTTGGGTATACATCTGGGAAAAAAATCCACTAATTTGAAAAGATATGTGCACCCCAATGTTCATAGCAACATTATTTACAATTACCAAGATATGGAAGTGACCAAGTGTCCGTCAGCAGAGGAGTGGTTAAAGAGGATATGGCATATGGCAGTATACACAGTGGAATACTATTCAGTCATAAAAAGAACAAAAATTTTTGCCATTAATAGCAACATGGATGGATTTGGAGGGCATTATGCTAAGCGATGTATGTCAGAGAGAGAACGACAAATACTGTATAATATCATTTATATGTGGAACCTGAAAAATACAAGAAATACAGCAGATAAGAAGTAGACTCACAGATATAGAGAACAAGTTAGAGCTTACCAGTGGGGAGCAGGGGGAGGGCAAGAGAGGGGTGAGGAAATGGGAGGTACAAATTATTGGGTATAAGATAGGCTCAGGGATGTACTGTAAAACATTGGAAGTATAGCCAAGATTTTGTAATAACTAAATGGAAAGTAACCTTTAAAAATTGTATAAAAATGAAAAAATAAATGGTAATTTTGACAAAGAAAAATAAATAAAGTGGAACCAGTAATACTACCTATTTCCTAAGGGTGTTGTGTAGATTAAAGGCAGTAATAGTCATAAACATATTTTGTAAATTCTAAAAGAGCTATATAAATGCTATTTTATTATCACTGTTGCTTCGGTATTGGTGCCTGAAAGTGTTCCTGGAGATCACCTCTTCAAACATGAGTCACAGCTAGTCTTCATATTTTGGGAAAAGCCCAGCATTTATGCAGTGAGTACTTAAAAGTTAGGAGTTACAGAGTCAGGATTCTACTTAAATTCCCAGGACAGAGTAATATCATTTTTTAAAGCTTGAATAAGTTTCTTTACCCTATTCAGAGTTGTCAGAGTGTTAGCTGTGTTTACTCTCCTGCAATGAAGTGCAAGTAGTGTGAAATTGAAACCTAGTTATGAAATTTTGAAACACCTTTGTTTACTCGTGGGCACTAACCACGCTGGTATTTATAACAGACAGTGAATAATCCTGATGGTTGATGTTTAAGTAGCAGCTTCACCAGTGAATGTATTTTTGTTTTATTCCCTGTTCTTGTCATTTGATAGATTTTGCTCAAGTTAAGAAATAGAATCTTCTGAGAGGGTGGGAGGGAGAGCTGCAATGGCACCGTGGAGGAGCCAGGGCTCGTCTGGCTTGGAGTCAGACTTGGACGCGGTTCCCAGTTCTGCCACTTTCTGGCTGTGTAACTTTCAGAAAATCGCTTACCTATTCTGAGCTACAGTTTGTTTATCAGAAGGAAAAATGGAACTGTTAGTACATACCTAAAAATGTCATTGTGAGGATTAAAGGAAAATATATGAATGCAATTTATTTAGCTATTCAGTTCAGTTCAGTTCAGTCTCAGTCGTGTGCGACTCTTTGCGACCCCATGAATTGCAGGATGCCAGGCCTCCCTGTCCATCACCCAACTCCTGGAGTTTACTCAAACTCACGTCCATCGAGTCGGTGATGCCATCCAGCCATCTCATCCTCTGCCGTCCCCTTCTCCTCCTGCCCCCAATCCTTCCCAGCATCAGAGTCTTTTCCAATGGGTCAACTCTTCGCATGAGGTGGCCAAAGTACTGGAGTTTCAGCTTTAGCATCATTCCTTCCAAAGAACACCCAGGGCTGATCTCCTTCAGAATGGACTGGGTAGGAAGGCTAATCATGCCACTAGTCAAGGGAGGTTCCACTAAAGTCATTGTAAGCAGTGACTTGGGACACAGGAGTTAGAGGCTACTCACAATAGCATTACCTTCTTTCTCTCTTTCTCTTTCTGTTTTTCCTATAGGTGGTTCTTCATTTGCCAGCAAACCTTCCACACCAACTGGATTGGGTGGTGGATTTCCACCTCTCAGCTCACCACAGAAAGCATCTCCCCAGCCCATGGGTGGGGGGTGGCAGCAGGGAGGGGGCTACAACTGGCAGCAGACACAGTCCAAGCCACAGTCCAGCATGCCCCACTCCTCTCCCCAGAACCGGCCCAACTACAACGTGAGCTTCTCATCCATGCCTGGGGGCCAGAACGAACGCGGGAAAGCAGCAGCTAATTTGGGTAAGGATGATGGTATGGGGCCTGGCTAGAGGGTACCCAGCGGTATGCATGTCTGAAGAAGGAGACAGGGAATTTGGCAGTTTCTGAGGCAGTCTTTGAATTGTAATGATGCAGCACGATCCCTCCCAGTGCTGTGCCTGGAGCTCCTAGGTTTATCATTCTCCCCGCACACTGTGGTTTTGTGAGTGCTGGCTCACCTGTCTGCCTTTCTCCACACTGAGACCAAATGGTGGGCAGGGACTGGGTCTTTTTTTAACTCATTAGCATTAGCACCTAGCAGAACACTAGACAGGTAGGAGGCACTAAAGGAGTATTGAATGAAAGTGAGTGGATGGGTGGATGGATCTTGAAACTGCCATCCCTTTGGAAGAGGGGGTGGAAGACGAAAGCTGGAAACATTTCAAGCACTGCGTTCATGTTTTCTCTTGGCTCCCAGTTAGAGGAATGGACATGTCTTGGACATTTGGTCTTGATTATCCTCTGGCTGGGGGATGTTCCTGAGATCTTTGGGTTTCCTGTGATGGTTTTTCCCTCTCTTCTGAGAAGAAAGTTAAAAGAACACAAAGTGGCCCAAAAGCTAAGGCTGGAGGATAACTCTGGATGGGATTCTTTCTTTTTTCAAATGGGGTTCTTGATAGCAAGTGAAAAATAATATATTTTTCATAGAAGGGATGGTTACATTTGAATTTTCTAAAAGGCCTGTAATGATATGTTTTATATCTCAGTTGATTTCATTATACCCAAGAATGGAATGTATAGGGACGTGATGAGGAAACAGGCCTTTCTATGGAACATGGGAAAGGAAATTATTCTACTTTTCTTAGTAGCTTTAGCTGACATCTTTTGAGGGCTTATTATATGTCAGGTGCTATTCTAAGCAGTTTTCACATATTATTTCATATAATCTCCAAACCCTTGTTGTAGACAGAGATCAATAATTTTCTTAGTCCATACAGCTTGTAAGTGACAGAGCCAAGATCTACCAGGGCAATGTGACTCCAGAGCCTCTACCATTCACCACCACACCCTGCTTCTCACGATACTTACATGGCAAGGAGTCTTTTTTAGGTCTTTGTAACATCGTGTTTGTTCTTTGGTTAGCAGTGGATATTCTCTGGTAATTCCGTAGAGTCATTTGGCTTCCCCTCCATTTTTATTCTGAGTAGATATGGGGTGAGTGTTGTCAATCAGTGAACACTTATGGAGTATCTTCAGTGTAGAAAACATTGGGGATACAGCTGCAAACAAGACAGACAAAACCCCTAATCTCAGAGCACCCACATTTGAGTGTGTGTGTGTGCGACAGTGTATGTTCAGGATGCCTGACAGTATAGGGACGGCAGGTGGGTTTCAAGTGAGACAACAGAGTTGGTTGAAGGCATGGACTGAATGGACTCTTGTGTTGTGGTTCTGTTTTAACAGCAAACATTTAATAGCCAGGCACTGTTTTGAGCACTTAAAAATATTTAACTCGCCAATTTTCACAACAACCTTATGAGATAAGTCATGTTATTAACACCACGCCTGGTTGACAGATGAGGACACTGAGGCAGGAAGATGGTAAGGAACTTGTCCCAAGGTCACATTGCTAATAAAGGCAGAGCTGGAATTCAAACCAGGGGGTCTGTCTCCAGAGCCCTTGCCATTTGCTACTACCACGCTAGGCTGCTTTTCCAAGCAGATTGATAAAGATTGTGAGGCAAAACCAGACTTAGGGGAAAAGAGTTCTATGATGGACTAAAAGTGTCAGCCGAGTGTGGGCAGGAAAGCAGCAGTGTGCGTGCATTTCAAGCACCGAAACCCAGGTCGTAGGCCCATCACTGCTGCTAGCCAGTTGTATGACTGGGGCCTGAGGTGGGGAGGGAGCAGTGGGTACAATCGTGACTGTCCTCATCTGTGAAAGGCTGGAACGGTGGACATGGAATCATGGAATTAGGTTAGTGCAACAACCCAACCTCGAGTCTGAGCTTGGCCGTGGACATTGCATGCGATCCTGAAAGATCTCTTAAGTTTTCCAGACTTCACTTTCTCATCTATAAAATGGACATGACAGTCTCATACGCTACTCACAGGCTAAGTGAGAGGATTAAGGGGCATAGTGCCTGTGAAAGCCCTATGCAGTGTGCCTAAGTGTTATGATACTATGTTTATGAGTAAACACTATAATAATTTTAAAAATACTATGTTGCAGAGGGGAAACAAAAAGCAGCTGACTTTGAAGACCTGCTCTCTGGTCAAGGTTTTAATGCTCACAAAGACAAAAAGGGACCTCGAACAATAGCTGAGATGAGAAAGGAGGAAATGGCTAAGGAGATGGATCCTGAGAAGTTAAAGGTGAGTGAGCCCCTGGCCCGCAGTGACTATCGTGTTGTGTGGAACCGTCAGTGTGGGACTAACCTATAGAAGGTGCCATGTTGAGTTTCTAGCATCTACCATATTTCATTTGGTTCTTGTAGTTCTGATTTGAGTATAGCTCGTCCTTTAATAGAAAAATACTTTCAGGGAGTGCTGTATATGTTGTTTCATTTCTTTAGTACAATGCACTTATTCCATAATATATAGTGTAGATTTTCTTCATTTACATTTTCAAATAAGCAATGGCACTCTTTAAGATGTGATCTTATTATTCAGATGGCATTGCAATCTGTAGGTAAGTCATTATGATTTGGTGGTAAGAAGAATGCATTATTTATATTCTCTGTTTCTGCTTTGGTAGCTTTATATAGGACTAGATTAGCTGATGCCCTCAGGATCTCTTCTTTGCTGATAGAGAGGGAGCTATTGATTGATGTGCCTGAGAATTACTCACTCCCATAATGTTAGACCTAGAGGTTTGGGAACGTGAAAGGGATGGAGGCTAAGGGAAGTGGGGTCTCTGGCTTCTACACTGCTTCACTTCACTTTTAACCAGAGCATTTCTACTTTTATCTGTTTCTGATTCTTGGATGTCTAGGTAAGATTTTATTTGGAAAAAGAGAATGTTTTCATATTCTTTTCTTCTAAGGTTTACAAACCAGTGTCTATAACTTTATTGTTTCATAGATGAGATAACAGACATGTTACTTCATAGCTGAAGATATTATCTGGACAATGGTTAATTGGGGGACAAAAGGATGGTTATGTTGATGAATGGTGTGAGGTAGTGAAACAGTTTGTGAAGATCAAGAGAACTGGAAAGCTTGTCACAGACAGGCTGAATTCCCACGTGACAAAATACACTGACACTGTTCCAGCCTGGAAGATGAGAGTCTAATCTAGTGCTCCAAAACCAGAATGGCACAACCACTCAATGTTACACATGTTGAAAAACATACCACTGTTGTTTTCCATAATTTGTTGAAGATGCAGCGATACAATTTGCAGTACAATATATGATGCTCTGTTTATATTTGCTATTCACTTCATGCAGTGTTATAAAGGTTTTATCTGCCACAAACACTGTGCTCCACCTCAAGAGCCTTTGTGTATTAGGTAAACTCTGACAATTTTCTGGAAAAGAAAGTGGTTTATGTCTTTTAAACCATGCTTGGTTGTTTAGTTGGTATGGAGTATTTAATTGTTTGGGAGAGTAGTCATCATTCACTTTGACTGAGCTTCTGTTAAGTGCTAACTGCTGATTCATTGTTACAAACCTTTCAATTTAGTGACCTCATTTGTTCCAACTATGGTGATGCAAACTATGAATGGTCATAGTTGGAATGAATGACTAAATGTATTGATTCATTTAACAGACCTTTTCAAGCTCTTTTCCTGCCAGGCATACTGTTTCTGAGTTAGAATGATATGTAAGAAACACTATCCTTCTTCAAACAGGTCTGCCTAATGGCAAGGGGAAAACAAATGCACGATTATGGTGAAGTATAGCACATTTTATGATAGAAATATGTTTAAAAGGTAGCCTGGAGAAATTTGTTTTGTTTTTTTCAAGGAATTTGTGTGTGTGTGTGTGTGTGTGTGTGTGTGTGTGTGTGTGTGTGTGTACATGTCAGACACTCTACTAGACATACGAGATAGCAGGGACCCAGACAGACATGATGTGTGCCCTCGTGGAGTTCATACTTTAGGCATAAGTCATTAACTCAGGGGGACCAGAGAGGAAGGAAGGTGTTTAGACTTTCCAAGGTGGAACAGTGTGAAATTCCTGAGCAGGCTTTTGAAGGCTGATAAGGAGTTAACCAGAAAGAAGAGGTGTAGGGGGCGGAGGAAGAAGAGCCGTCCTGGTAGTGGGAAGGATGACCTAGGCAGGTACCTGATGTTGCTGGAGCTGGAGGGGTTTCCAGAGTCACAGTGGAGATGCTCTGGACTCAGAAGCATTTGAATTTCTTAACTGCCCCTGTGTTAACAGATTCTAGAATGGATTGAAGGCAAAGAGAGGAATATCAGAGCCCTTCTGTCCACAATGCACACTGTGCTGTGGGCTGGGGAGACTAAGTGGAAACCTGTTGGCATGGCAGACCTGGTCACCCCGGAGCAGGTGAAGAAGGTGTACAGGAAGGCTGTGCTAGTGGTGCACCCGGATAAAGTGAGTACAACCTGTCCTCCTGCACCCCTGGGGGTGTCTGGTCCTCCTGTCCTTGGTTTATAAGCGTGTGTCAAGGAGTCATACTTTCAACTTGCTTCTTATTAGGCCATTTATATGATAAAATAAATTTCATAGGCTCAAAAAGGTACTTAAACAAACAGTTATACTTTATGACACAGAAGCAAAGAAGTCAAGCTATACATTACAAATAATGGAATGAGGGCTTTACTTAGGTATGAGATTCATTACTGACTAATTTTCAGGGATCAGATAGAAGTTGTGTCTGACTAAAGGATGAACTCAGAGTTGGACAGAGGAAAATTTTCTCCTACAGTAATATGGCAGTATATTCAGCCAGGATTATACAGTGAAAAAACTTTAGAATGTAGTTGGTAAAATTGGTGAGAATCAACAAAATATTGAAAATGGAGCTAAATTCATTACTATATTGATTATGGCAGTTTATTTTCACTGAAGTACACACACACACACACACACACACATACATGCTCTGCACTGTCAGAGACTTCAACCAGTGGATGGCCCAGTTGAGATCACCATAACACACGGAAACCTCTTTGACAGAATTGGATCACTTGCCATCATATGGACTTTGTTATTGTTGACTAGTCACTAAGCTGGTTCTGACTCTTTGTGATCCCATGGACTGTAGCCCACCAGCCTCCTCTGTCCATGGGATTTCCTAGGCAAGGATAGTAGAGTGGGTTGCCATTCCCTTCTCCAGGGGTTCGTCCCTACCCAGGGAGTGAACACGCATTGTGGGCGGATTCTTTACTGCTGAGCCACCAGGGAAGCCCCATCATATGGACCGTGTGAGTCCTACAGTGTGAGGCTGTGACTGAATCCTACTTGAGAACACACACTTGATTTGATGTCTTAGATTTTCATCTCTCTAAACTTTTGGTGACAATCCAGATAGTAGTAAAGAAATGATATATTTCAGTGACTTGAAGAGAAAGGGAAAGAGCCCAGAAAAACCCACAAACTGTATGCCTGTGTTATGGGTCTCCAAGAAAAATTTTTTAAGAAATAGAATAAAGAGTGTTTCAAAATGCAGTCCATCAATCAGAGCTACGCAGTCTTTGTCATTTGGTAGGTAACTCTGGAGAATGGAGATACATCTTGTGCTGACCAATAAATTCTGTTACCTACTCAGTGACTGATCACTACTACCATATGTGAATTCCTGGGGGAGGGCTTTGTGGAGAGGTCATAGTAATTAGGGTCATGTAGATGGGGCTATTGGCTTCCTTAGTGTCTCAAGCGGTATAGAATCTGCCTGCCCATGCAGGAGATGCGGGTTTAATCCCTGGGTCAGGAAGATCCCCTGAAGAAAGAAATGGCAACCCAATCCAGTATTCTTAACTGGGAAATCCCATGGACAGAAGAGCCTGTTGGGCTCTGTGGAGTCACAAAGAACTGGACATGACTTAGTGACCAAACAGCAACAGCAGCAAGATGGGGCTGTAAAGAGAGAAATGGTCTAACAGAAAAAGATTTCAATTACTCAGAGCCCACATTAGCAATGAAAATTTTAATATAAATAAAATTTTGGTCTGTGGTATCTAATGTGTTTTTTTTTTTTTTTTTTTTTCTGTAGGCTACTGGGCAACCCTATGAACAATATGCAAAGATGATTTTCATGGAGCTCAATGATGCCTGGTCAGAATTTGAAAATCAAGGCCAAAAGCCCTTGTATTAACTTATGAGCTTTTCCATTTCTGCTGCAGACCCGTGCTAGTGCTTAGTGTGTGTCACAGTCCTGAGGTTTTTGCAGGTGAACCAAAAACTCCAGCAATGTGTATCCAGTACTTAACTGTTAAGTTACTTGTGAATTAATTCCTCTTTAATAAGGAATGTGGATGTTTGTTTTCTCAAGTCCCCACCATAAAAAGTCCAAAACAGGAAAGGAACTTTTAGTCAGATGACCTGGCAGAGTATTTTTACAACATTCCAGCCTGCCCTGTGGGGAGCCTACTCAGCAATTTGTGGGGAAATTGAAAATAAAGGCTACCAAAGGCATAGCACCCATCTCATTGTCTGAGGATAGGATAATGAGCCAAAGTTATAATAATAGGATTACATGATGGATTTTAACTAATAGTTTTGAGATTTTCTTGGAAAGATAAAATTTGAGCCATGGCTTTACGTAGACTTCAGGAACATGACCATTAAGTTTTGTTTGTTTGTTTGTTTTAACAGAAATTTACTATGGTCTATAGTATAATACTGTACACTTCTTTTGGTCAAGAGGACTAACAGATGTAAAAGAACCTGAACTGTGGGAAGTAATTCTATTATAATCCAGTGATTACTACCAACACTTCCTTCCCGGATAAGCTAAAATTTAGTGAAAATGCTGACTGAAGAAAACTAGGGACGCTAAAGCTGTAGAAATCTGTATTCCTGGTCAGAGAGTTGGGCTACTATCTTCTTTTCCCTTTAGAAAGATGTGGTAGCTTGAAGAATGTCTGAATGCCATAACAACAACCTGATTTGATGAAACTTCTAATTTTTCCTGTAAGGCTTAATGCTCCTCCTTTTTCTTAGCAGAGAAAATGCTCTTAGCTGGGAACAGATTGTAAGGCAGTTTGGCGTGTTCACAGTTGATCAGGAAGACTGTCTAGTATGGATCCCCTGTCCTCCAGGTTTGTGATTGGCTGGGGGAAGGAAATGGATGACCACAGTGACAGGGGCAATTGCAGCGAGAGACAGAGAGAGGCCACTTCAGACCAAGTCACATGGCTTATCAAGACTGGCTTCTCTGAGGAACCAGGTTCCTCTTCCCACATGATGAAATAGGACCTCTTGGATTATTACAGTGGGGTTTATTGTTCTAAAAGTCGTTGGGGGTCCACAGGAATAACAGTTGCACAGGAATGTCTGTGAAAATAAAGCAGGAGTGAAACCTTTGCAGACTTCAGACTGGTTGGATTTCAGTTCAGTATTTTGGCTGTTTCTCACTTTAAGGGGCAAGTGATTGTTTTCCATGACTTTGGTAGATCTCTTTGGGTGTGCAGGTACACGGTGTGCAGAGGATATTCATACAAGGCAGATGGGCAGAAAGATCTTGATCTAATCTTAAAAGGTTTGTGCTCAGTATTGTGAAAAGCTTTCAAAAATTGTTTTTAAAAGACAATCTTTTTTGTTGTTTCTTTCTGTTTTTCATTTTCTTGTGGCAAACTGTACTGGAAAAGCAGCATGTCAAAAATACTTTATGTTCTATATACAACTCTCTTCTTTCTTTCTCTCTTTCTTCCTTTCTTTCCTTTGTTCTTTTTTTTGTTGTTGTTATAAAGGTTCATTATTTATTTTACCTTTTGCTGACAATGTGAAACTCGCCTCAAATATTCTCTTTTTAAATATACAGCTGTAAACTGTTCAAAGTAACCATAAAAAACTAGGTGTTATTTATTAACATATTATAAAATAATGTTTGCAGTATGTGCTTGTCTTATTTAAAATTGGAATGTGAGACATGTTGCTGTGACTTTTTTTCTCATTCACATCTGTAGATATTGTGTGAACTACAGTATATAATAATAATTAAAAGGATACTATGTGAATGTCACGTACATTTTGAAATGATAGAACTATATTAGCTTGGTATCATGTTTGGATAATTCATCCATGTTCACAGTTTAAAACATCATTAAACATTATGTAATTAGCAATGAGAAAGAATCTTATCTAACTTAAATTTGGGATGCTCCCTGTCTCTTTTCCGGATACATTATAATTCTGGACCCCTATTTATCTCAAAGCTCTTAACATATACAGACCAACAGGTTTTCGCATTCCTTTTAAATATCTGGTTGTGACAGAGCTTGTTGTTGATCGGATTCACTGTTTCATTCATATTTATTGTAATATATTTTTGTTTTGTAAATATGTTACACTCAACAAAATGTGATTGGTCTAAAATATTTGTAATGTATATTAAAAGGCTCAAAAATATTTGTAGAAACATAAGTTATTTTTTCACTCATAGGAATGCGACAACAAGCTTGAATTACACCTTCTGACATGATTCACTTTTAAGAAAAGTTATGGGGAAAGAATATGCTGCTGCTGCTGCACATATAATACATTTGCACCAAAACATAATCTGATAGAATTTATTGATTTATACTTTAACCACCCCCCTTACCACCCTTGCCTCCATATACAGACACACTTTTGATCATGCGGCATGAATGCTGTGTTCCTAAAAGAATCAGCACAGAAATCCTGGCTCTAGCTAGGATATTAATACATTTTTGTGCTGAGGCAAAGGGTTGGATCCTGGGAGTCTGAGACTTTGTTGCAGAAAACAGATCATTTAGCTCTTTAAGAAGAGAAGCAGCATGTTTACTTGGAAACAAATGTTGCAAATCAAAAGTATTTGAATTATCATTGCTGTACCCTGTCTAGAAGAATCTTCAAGTTGGACCCTAGGTGGCGCTAGTGGTAAATAATGCTCCTGCCAATGCACGAAACTTAAGAGAGGTGGGTTCCATCCCTGGGTGGAGAAGATTCCCTGGAGTAGGAAATGGCAAACCACTCCAGTATTCTTGCCTGGGAAATCCCGTGGACAAAGGAGCCTGGCGGACTATAGTCCATGGGGTTAAGAAAGAGTCAGACACAACTCAAGCGACTTAGCACACTATTGACGAAAAACACTGTGTAAGGAATGAACATGCAAGTTGAATTCCAGAGCCAGTTATCACAGCAACAGGACAGTTTCCCTGCTGACAACGTATACTGGGGAATTTAGGTCAAGTAGACAGGTTTTGGTTGTTCTACGATTTAAAATGGGGAACAATTCAAGTGCTGATTTTCTGACTTCACATTTAAACTGTTTAATGTTTGATCTCAGCTTTCCTACTCAGTAGGTACCATCTGAGCCTCAGTTTTCTCATCTGTAAAGTGAAGATAATAAAACCTAGTTCATAGTGTGAGAATTGAATGCAAGGAGAGAATATAAAAAATTTATCCTAAGAGGTCCTGTTTAGTCCTAGCCAGTTTGACAGAGGACGTGGATCTTATACTTCCAGGTAACACACTGACAGCAAGTTGGGAAAGGGTTCGGCTTCTAAGGTTTTTACTTTCTGTTTTTGATTGAAAGTCTTCTTTATTCTTGAGGAAATACAGAATGGGGTAGTAGAAGAACAGTTTTTCAGTGAACCTCTGGTAAGAGGAAAGCAGATTTTCTCAGAAGATGGTTAAAGCCTCTGGTAAGATGGCTAAGTTCCTCTTTAAAGTGTTGCGTAAACTGGGAAGAACGGCTGGTGTGGACAGGAAAGTTAACTGGAGACAAATACTGTCTCTGCATTTTTCTGATTCTGGACATCACCCTGGGGCAAGCTCCTCATCTTTTTGCCATCTTCCAGTTTCTTACTGCTGAGTCCAAGGCACTCAAACCAAGCTTTGCCTCTGAAGTGTCACTTTTCTCCAAATCATTTCTCTTCCATGGGACTAGCCTTAGGGTGATACGGGAGGCTCCAGCAAGCCGTTATATATGGTTTTCTACACACCTGGTGCTGTGCTCAGTCTCCCAGTCATGTCCAACTCTGTGCAACCCCATGGACTGCATAGCCTACCAGATTCCTCTATCTATGGGATTCTCCAGGCAAGAATATAGAAGTGGGTTGCCATTTCCTCCTCCAGGAGATCTTCCCAACCCAGGGATGAAACCCAGGTCTCCTGGATTGCAGGCGGACTTTTACCATCTTGTGCCACCAGGGAAATCACACACATTTGGCAGGTGGTTGGAAATCGAAGGGAAAATGTGAGATTTGACCCCATAGAAAATCCTCATCAATTAAGGAGAATTTTCCTCATGAGTGCAGCTTTGCACTTCAGTAAGGGAGCTAAAAAAGGGGCTTCCCTGGTAGCTCAGCGGTAAAGAATCTGTCTGCAATGCAGATGTGTATTCAATCCCTGGGTTGGGAAGATCCCCTGGAGAAGGAAATGCCAACCTTCTGTAGTATTCTTGCCTGAGAAATCCCATGGACAGAGGAGCCTGGCTACAATTCCATGGGGTCGAAAGAGCCAGACATGACTTAGTGGCTGAACCACCATCACCACCAAGCGAGCTAAAAACCTAGGCTGCCAGAGTTTGGGTGGTGGGCAGTTTTCACTGCCACCCAATATAGGGAACTCAGAATAGGGAAAGAGAAGTTCTCAGTGATCTTGGATAGATCACAGGCTACAAAGTAAAGAATGCAGTGTAATTCTGGATCTGCAAGTTGTGCAGTGAGCTAGGGACTAGCAACAAAGTTTTTAATAAGTATACCTTCTATCTAGGAGGAGAAATGGGAGGATCTAGAAACATAAACTCACAAGTAATTAAACGTGTTGAGACAATAATATGCTCAGTGTACAATTTAAAAAAGGAAACCAAGCAGGGGTCCTGAAAGGTGGTGGTAGTGAGATTTTGTGTTTCTATCGTCAGGGGAACCTGGATTCCCCAGAACTCCTTTAGCTTTCAGTCCTGTTGAAAAATTTTAAAAAGCGAAAGAAAAGGAGCAGCATCATAAGGTGTAGGGGTTCTCAGCTAGAAAGAGGGATAAGTGACCCATAATCCAACCTTCCCCAAAGAGTTGTGTGAGGAGGGAAGTCCTAACCTTTCTGGGCCTCTTTCTGTAGAGGTAAAATGAAGCCTTTGGACCAGATGGTTTTTAATCTCTTCCAGATTGTACCCACGAAGCCAAAACTCTGTCCTGTGAGCAGACTACGAAGTGGTCCAGTGAAGTCTGCAGACCTCGAGGCCCATGATATAGAAATAATAGCTGTTTATTTAAATGTTCATGAAAGCCTCAAGCACAAAATAGCTTGTTTTTCGTTTCTATAGATACACCTGAGTGTAAAGGAGAAAACGCTAGTGCCCGAAAAGCGCTCAAGTTGGTATTATTAAGCAAGGCCAGGCCAGGCTCCTTGGGGCCTCTTCTCTGGTGTCCCCATCCCTTCCTCCGCCACAGCTATGTAAACGCAGACAGGCACACAAACGCAGTCTAGGCCTTAGAGAAAGTAATGCCAGAGAAAGCAGGTATCCCTGCTCTACCGACTATAATTTTCCCCCTCCCCTCTCTATTTTCGCTATCCTCACGCAGAAATTCCTTGCAGCCAGGAATCGCGGTTCCCGCTCTTCCGTGCTATGGTGGACGCGTCCCTAGTGGGCTGTGTTGGGGAGCTCTGGGCCTGCGGACCCAGCGATTCGGCAGAGCCGGGATTCCGGCCAACCGACGGAAAGGAGGAGCGTGGGGCAATTTGGAGGATTATGCAGAAGCTCAGGACCTAAGGGAGCATCGTCGCCGCTATCCTGAGAAAGCGGGTTTGCGGTACACTCCCATCAGCGTGACGGGTGGGTAGGAGCGGGGATCTCCTTGGGTGGGCGGGAGGAGATGCGGTCTGGTCTGGGAGGGTTCTGAGTGGCGGGGACAGGGGCGGGGCTCTGAGTGTCAGGGGCCGAGACGAGCAGGGGCGTGGCTATGCGTAGCGGGGGCGGGGACTGGCAGGGGCGGGGCCCTGAGTGGCTAGGCCTGGGGAGATCGGAGCCGTTAGGGGCGGGGCTCTGCCAGGCGGGGCGGGGTCGCGAGCCTAGGTACGGCCCTGGACCCGGCCTCGGGCGGGGCTGGGGCCGTGGCAGGAAGCCGGAAGCAGCCGCGGCCCCAGCTCGGGAGACATGGCTGGCGTTAAAGGTACATCCTAGGTTCCTAGCTCGCTAGTCCTGCGGTGGGGTCGCCGCCTTGGCTCTGGGCTAATCCTGGAGCTGCGCCTTTAGCGCGTGGGCTGGAAACGGCCTCCCCAGATGTGCCATCGTTTTCTCCTTTCCCGGTGGGAAGGAGTTCCCCTGCTCTCTTCGCTCCTTGGGGTGCGGGTGGAGGCGTGTTTTGGGGAACCTCAACCTTTTTCTGCAAGGCTACTAGTCTTCACTCTTTCACCCGGCGTGTCCGGGTCGCTGCAGGCGAAGCCCTCGCCGGGAGCATTCCTTCCCTGGGAATCACCGGCTAGCCCGGGTGGGGCATCACCTCCCGGATTGCTTCCCAGTTCCTCGGGAAGCAGTTCCCACCCCCTCCTCTGCCTAGTTTTAAACTGGGCTTTCACTTCCCGTCATGTTCACCCTAATGCCTCTCCCTGCTTTTCCTGCCACTTTGCCGAGTTTCCCACTTTTTCCAGACGAGCCATTGTCTCCAGTGTTCTCGGCATTAGAACCCTTACATCTGTCGTGTCGTGTAAATTGATTTTTACAATTGGGCAGAGTTGGCTGCAGGCGGGTGTCAGCGAAAAGCACCCTGAAATGCTGTATTTGTCTTAATTGTACAGAGTAGATTAGGTGGGATTTTATCGTTACTTTCATCAGTGTTTATTCCTTTATGGACAGACAGGAGGGTGGTGTTTGTATAGTACTTAAAAAAAAAAACAAAACAAATGTTTATTTACAATATCGTGTTAATTTCAGGTGTACAGCACAACAATTCAGACACACACACACATATATACTTCAGATTCTCTTCCCTTATAGGTTATTACAAAATATTGAATATAGTTCCCTATGCTATACAGTAGGTCTTTGTGCAGTGGGGCTTTCCTGGTGGCTCAGACAGTAAACTGTCTGCTTGCAATGTGTGAGACCTGGGTTCGATCCTTGGGTCGGGAAGATCCTCTGGAGCAGGAAATGGCAACGCACTCCAGTACTCTTGTCTGAAAAATTCCATGGACTGAGAAGGCTAGTAGGGTACAGTCCATGGGATCACAAAGAGTCGGACACGACTGAGCAACTTCACTTTGTGCAGTGAGTGTTTTTGCATGGGACAGTTGATTTTTAAAAAGGGGGTACCAAGAACACCAGTTCCCTCATCTGTGCACCTTCAGAGTGAAGGGGAATGCCAGCAGTGGGAGAGGTTATTGGAAGGCTTCCTTAGGTGGTAGGACCCACCCCATTAGATGTCTAATCTTTTGAATAGAGTAGGATAACTTGTTTCCATGTTGGAGCCCCTGTCCTTGAAATTTGTACACAAAGATCTTCCTTCTCTAGTTAATCAACATATGCTGTAAACATGCATACGGGTATATTTGTACACATGCATGTGTTTGCTATGAAGTTTATCTGAGTGTGTAAACTGTTAGCAGACATATTTTAAAATTATTTCTGGCGGACTTTTATAATTGGCATTAATATAGTAAACATGATTTACTTGGACAGTGTTCATTTTGTAATATTCCACCTGAAGCCAGTGCAGAAAACCGATAAGAAGTAGCACCACTACGCTTTGTTTAGTCGTGTCCGGAAACTATCAAATAATAATGTTTATGTGTGAATGTGTTAGAAATTGCATTGTAGTAAAAAAAAGAAGATAGGTTATGAAATGGAAAAGGACTAAGGAAGTGTTTTGCAGATAACTTTTAAAGAAGAACTGCTGTGTGCCTGAGGCTTGGGATAAAAGGTTAAATGATCAGTTATTGTGTGACAGGGCTGGAAATAATTGTGTTACTGTTTAAATGTCTAAGGTGTGCTCAGATACAGTGTGAGGACCAAGATGGTATTGCAGGCTGACTGTATCCCCCCAATAAATACATTCAAGTTCCAACTCCCCAGTGTCTGTGAATTTGACCTTATTTGGAAATAGGGTCTTTGCAGATATAATCAAGTTAGGATGATATCGGATTAGTTGGACTCTAACCCAATGACTCGGAGAAGGCAATGGCACCCCACTCCAGTACTCTTGCCTGGAAAATCCATGGATGGAAGAGCCTGGAAGGCTGCAGTCCATGGGGTCTCGAGGAGTCGGACACGACTGAGTGACTTCACTTTCACTTTCATGCACTGGAGAAGGAAATGGCAACCCACTCCAGTGTTCTTGCCTGGAGAATCCCAGGGACGGGGGAGCCTGGTGGGCTGCCGTCTATGGGATCGCACAGAGTCAGACATGACTGAAGCGACTTAGCAGCAGCAGCCGCAGCAGCCGCAGCAGCCCAATGACTAGTGTCCTTGTAAGAAAAGGGAAATTTAGACATGGATAAATATAGGGAGAACAGCATAGGAGGACAGAGGCAGAACTTGGAATGATGCAACTGTGAGCTAGAGAGGACCAGAGATGGCAGGCAACTGCCACTAGTTAAAAAGAGGCATGGAAGGATTCTTCCCTTAGAGTCTTCAGAGGGAGCAGATGTCCTTTCTAGATATGAGAGAGTAAATTTCTGTTCTTCTAAGCCACCCAGTTTGTGATACATTTTTAATAGCAGGTCTAGGAAACTAATACAGATGGCATTACCAAACCCTGCTCCAGGGAGGAAGAGGACCAGTCTCCCAAAAGAGGCATTCCTTGCTCTGAATCTAAAAGGATCAATAAGACTTCACCTGGCAAAGGATTGGGGTTGAGGGCAGAGTTTATTCTAATGGAGAGAACATGTGAGACGGGGCAGAGGTGCGCCTCCAGTGCTAGAACAGCTCATAGGCTGTGAAAGCAACTGTGCAGGTGACACCAGCTTTGTATATTCGAGAGGTCACCATCTGCTGTGCGGAGGATAGATTGGAAGAGTCATGAGGTGAAGGCGGGCCTGAGATGATAAGGGTCTGCACACAGATGATAAGTAGCTGAGGGCACGAGAGAAGAGGTGGTTGTCTTAATCCTTTAAGGCTGCAGGACAAAAATACCATAAGCTGGGTGGCTTAAATACATTTATTTCTTAGTTTGAGAGGCTGGGATCTCCACAATCAAGGTGCCAGCAGATTTGTTGTCTGGTGAAGGCTTGCTTCCTGGTTCCTGGACAGGTATCTTTTTGCTGTGTCCCCACACAACAGAAGGGATTAGGAAGCTCTGTGGAGTCCCTTTATAAGGGTCCTAATCCTGTCGTGATCTAATCACCTCCTACCACCATCTCGCTGGATGTGAAAATTTAATAGATGAATTTGGGGAGTGGGGACATAATCACTTAGTCTTTTGCAGTGGGTTTGAGTGAGGTCTGGGAGATTGAGTCACCCTGACTTACTGATTTTCTAGAAAGTGGAGTGTAGGGCTGGTGTTAGTCTTTCAAGATAGAACCTTGGAAAGGAAGAAGTGTGTGTTTGGGAGGATAAGGGGAGATGTTTCAGTTTTACACATGTTGAAGTTGAGTTCTATGTTGACTACCCAGAGAAATCCAGATTGGAGTTGGAGGTGCAGGCTGAGTTCTTAGGAGTTACTTCAAACTGCAGCATTAGATGTAGCTGGGTCCTTGTGGTACCAGGGAGCTTTGTGTTGAATGCAGTATCCCAGCAAGAGTGTGGAGTGATAGGTGAATTTGGATTTCTGGTTAGCTCTGAGTTTAACAGATGGCCGAGGATGCAATTCCTGAAAAAGAAAAAGGAGGTAAAGAGCATCAGTTGGAGATACAATTGTGAACTTTGAGTGATTGGTGTCCCAGAACAGAAGGAAGAGGTCTATGGTTCATAGCTCTGAATGGTCTCCTGTAGGACAGAGTGGTGCAGGTGGTTAGGCACAGGCAGGGGACAGAACCGATGAGGAAAAGATCATCTGTAGTGAAACAATATGGGAAAAGTTACTTTTGTCCATTTTTTCCCCCCAAAAGTGACATGTACTAAATGGAAAAATATATAAAACTGACTGTCCTTCCTTGTCCTCTAACATCTGTATGCTCCCAGATGTTTTTAAAAATCACCTAGGTATCTTCCCATAAAAGTCTCCCCAGATTGCCTCTTAAAGTAAAAGGAAGCAATCAAAATGTTAATTGGTTTACCTAATGACTAATTTTGAGTATTATGGATTTTTTTTCAGAGGAGTACTCGGATAATTCAGTGTCCGGTGCTTGTGATTGCTACCTTTACCGAAGACCGTTGCTAAAATGAGCATATACTTATATCAGCATTTGCTTACTGAGCTCCTGCCTTTGCCAGTCACTTTATATAGGTTATCTCATTTGAGTCCCATAAATTCCCTAATAAGTTGGCATCGTTATTCCCATTTTACAGCTGCATAATCCGGTTTAAGGAGGTTCAGCTTCTACCACAGTCACACAACCAGTCAGGGACAGAGTTACCAACATGAACCCATGTTGGCGACCCAGAGCAGCGCAAGATTTTTTAAACAACTCTGTTATTCTCTCACTCAGCAGTGGACAAAGCAAACACATTTCTACCTCCTCAAAGATTAGTGTCCAACAGATGCAGGGAATCGATATTCAGGGGATACTAGTTGGGAAGAATTTTCTAGGAAGACATGAAAGTAATCTTCAAATACTTGAAGCCCTGTGGTATGGGGAGGCACAGTGATCAAAGGGTTTATATTACAGGGAGACAGTTTGGGGTACAGTTTAAGGAAAGAGGGTTTTCAGCATTTGAAAATTGTCAGAATGAAATAATCTGCCTCAGGAGATAGTGAGTTTCCCTTCACTGGTATTGTATCAACTGGCTGTCTGGCCTCTTAGTATGGGTGTTAGGGAATTCATACATTAGACAGGGGCTGAGTCCTGGAAAGGCTTGAGCTCTTTCTCCACCTGAAGATTTAAGAGTAACAGACATAGGCTGTCATTTGCTAGTCAAATGTAACATCAACCAATGAAATAAGGAAATCTCTTTCAATGAAATAAGCAATTTTTTTTTGTTAAAAAATTTAAAATTGAGCTATCATTCACATATCAAAAATTAGCCTTTTTCAAGTGTAAAATTCTTTACACTCTAAAAATTCTTTCAGTGGTTTTTAATATATACACAAGGTTGTACAACCATTACTACTTTCTAATTCCAGGACATTTCATCCATCCCAGAAGAATCCTTCTCCATTCCTCTCCCCCTCCCCCAGTCCCTGATAACCATTGGAACCTATAACTCTTGATTTTATTTTTCCCAGCTCTTGTGGCCTTATCTTTCAGTGGGGCTATTGGGCTGACTTTTCTGATGCTGGGATGTGCCTTAGAGGATTATGGGTAAGTTATTTCAGAAAGAACTATTCTTTTTATGTCTTTGTCACTATTAGTATGGGTGTTAGAGAATTTGGTCAATTTAGCACCAAGCTCTAATGAATGAATTAATGAAGCCCAAATTACAAAGCCAGTCCCTTAGTTAGTTGTATTTGTACAGAGAAAAGCTCTTTTCAAAATTGATGTGTTCATTTAATGAGAATTTATTGAAGACTTCCTCCAGACCAGCTGAGGATACAAGAATGATGAGACACAATCCTGTCCTCAGGGAGCTTGCAGTTCTAGTTATGAGTAAGAGACAGGCAGACAGTCCAGTCAGGAGAGATGTGTACAAAGTACAGTGAGAGCGTCCAGAAAGGGAACCCGAATTTCCCTGGTAAAGTCAGGGAGAACTGCATAGAAGAGGTTGTCCTTAACCTGAGACTTTGTGGATAAATAAGTTTATCAGGTCAATGAGTCAGGAGCGGGCATTCCAGGTAGAGGGAGTCTTTAAGAAATAGAAAAACTAATGTGGCTACAGATGAAGCAAATGAGGGAAGATGGCACGGAATGAATGGAAGAAGTTGGCCAGATCATGTGAGGCTTTGTAGTCCAGGGCAAGGAATCTTGAGTTTTACTCCAAGAAATTGAAAGGTTTCCAACCTGTGCACACTCAGATAATTTCTCCTGAATGAACATGTACAAGGCACTGTGCTGTGTTCTATATGGAAAGCAAAGATGACTAAGTTAGGATTCTGTCCCTAAAGAAACTACAGCTCAGTAACACAGAAAACCATGAAGATTCTAGACTTTATATTGTGTCATTGTTTCTTAACACAGTATAAGCTGTCTGCGTATTAATGTACTGGTAATTTTTAATCATCACTACTTAATCATCAGCTGTTCCTGGAAAATAATCATCTCATGCACTAATGTTGACAACTGAATAAATAATTGTTGACCTAGACATTTAGAATAATATAAACTTTGAAACAGGAGTGTATCTTTAATTACGATGTAACTAACTTTCCCTTTTGGGTTTCTCCTGGGTCCGACCAACAGCGTTTACTGGCCCTTGTTTGTCCTGATTTTCCACGCCATCTCTCCCATCCCCCATTTCATTGCCAAACGAGCAACATACGACTCCGATGCAACAAGTAGCGCCTGTCGGGAACTGGCTTATTTTTTCACTACAGGAATTGTTGTTTCTGCCTTTGGATTTCCTGTTATTCTTGCTCGTGTGTCTGTGGTAAGTCTTGTCTATTGTTCTGCCCAGCTATCGCTGAGGTTACTTCACAGGCCTGTGTCTGGAACCACAGTTTCATTTCCACTGCTTAGACGTCATACTCAAAGCCAGACATATTTTTAGTTTCTGTATTCCCCTGATTTAGATCTACCTATCAGTATCTTGCGCATGCTTTCAGAATGCTTTCTTTGTTCCTCTTGCGATTTTTAGCCAGACCAAGTGATTTCTTGCTTTTTCTGTTGTAAGCTATTTTCTGGAAGTATTCTGAAATCCTTGCCTCTTCTTGTAGGGCAATCTAGAGTCTCATGTAGCAATACTTTTCTAGTTCCAAAATAAATATCAAAAGGGGTCCTGGTCACCTAATTCCAGTGTGTGTATGTGTGTGTGTGGTGGCGGGGGGTGGGGGTCGGGTTGTTCCCTACACCATTAAGGAGCAATTCTTCCACACCAGGTGAGTATCCTACAATTCAGCTCAAGTCTGATTCCATCTACCTGGAGACAGCAACAGATTCTACTGGTTCAGGGCTCAGTCCCACAAGACTACCTCCCTCTTCAGATGCCAATCACAAGTCTCATGCTTCTGACTGACTGGCTGTAAATCAGAGGTTTCCACCATAAAAATAGTCACTCTCATCACTTACGAAGTTGCAAGGATTTTAGAAGCTCTTTGCAGAATATGGGGACTGATCAAATATATATTTTTTAATATAAATCACAACATCATACCCAATTCTTCTGCAAATAGGATCATGGACATAATTCTCAACACAATAGTTACATATTGAGGGAAAGCTATATAGCTACTGGAAGATACAGTGAGTAATATGACATCTTCATATTGTCAATGAGGAAAATGACTCACTCACTCAATCAAAGAAATAGAAAATGTTATTTCCCCTAACCTGAGGATCATACCCTGGGAGATGACTGTTCCTTCTGTAAGAGATCAAACCACAGCTGCATAAGTTTTAGAGACAAATGGTTATATGTCAGATGGCATACTGTTGGCCATTTACGCAATCCAGATTGGCATGTATGAAGTGAGCAGTGGGTCGTCATGGCCCACTACATCATTAAGAAGAAAGATTATCTCCTAAGCAGTTATGACGTTCATGAGATTAGGAAGGTGTGTTAGGAAGCAATGTTATCTCCTAAGGAGGTCTGGTTAATACAGATGCAAAGTACACAAAGGGGAGGGAGGAGGCCTGAACAAGAAGAGAAAATTTTATGTTTAAGTTTTTCTTGTCTTGCCATAAATATGCACTTTATTTAATCAGTATCCAATATAAAGTTTTTATCTCCAAAATACACATTATGGGTATAATTTATTCAGTTCTTTGATATTCACTGTCTTCCATACTGTTTGCTTTTATTTCCCCTAATTACATACTGTTTCAATTTCATGAGACTCTTATTTGGGACGTTGAATATCAGACCTACACAAGTGCTATTTATTCGTACAGTAAACAGCATATGCTATTTGTAGGGCACTCGGAATAAGAACTAGATACTGTCTCTGTTCTCAAAAGAACAGAAATTAGCCTGATGGGTAAGTATAGCATAAGTGTACTATATGTGGTCATTAAAACATGATCAGAATGCCATAGGTGCACCAAGGAGAGAAATTAACCTCTGGTATTTGGTGTGGCTTCTATGGATAAATACTATTTTGATTAAAGTAGAAAAGACAATCATATGGAATGGTTCTCAAATGCAAAAATGAAATGTATGGACTAAAGAGTAGTCCAATATGATGGAGCAAAAAGGGAGAGGTTGAGATTGAGGCTAGAAAGGCTGGGGAAGCCTGACTGGGGAAGGTCTGGAATGCCAGGCCAGTGTGAACTCTTTTTAGATAACAGAAGCATGGAAGGTTTTTCAATGTAAGATTGTCATGATCTTATCCCTCTTGTGCCTTAGACTAGTACTTCTTAAATTTTTCTTTAAGGATTTCTATTTTTACCTTTCAAATGCTGCATCATGTTTTATGAAAAAATTTTCACTGATGTTCTCTGCTTGTTAAAACAAAATATGCCCACTAGAGGGTACTCTCATCCCCAACTGTGCCTCTGGAAAACCATCTGCCACGCTGGAAAGCTCTTTTTAGTTGTATCCCGAGTATTATTTAAAATCTTTTGCCTGGAAAAGAAACAAATCAGTCTGTAACTCTCCAATTCCTATTTTCATGAAAAAAGGCAATCTATCCAGGACTTCCGGTAACCAATATTGTAATTGGACCCTTTCTAATCTTGCTTTGTGTATTTTACTGAAGGCAGTCATTGTCTCATGAAAACACGTAGAGAAGTATGTCTAATGGGGAAAATGTTACGGATGATACCAGACTTAATTAACAAGCGTCACAAAGTGATTGGACTAATTACTGAACTGTCTCCTGCCTATTACATTGTTAAGCCTTTTAGCAGTTTTATTTAGTATTTCATTGGCTGTTTCTGATGCAAAAAATAATGTTTGCAAAGAGTACAGTATAAAGTAAAGATTTAATCCTCTTTTTAATCCTCTTGTGTTTCAGATCAAATGGGGAGCCTGTGGCCTGGTGCTGGCAGGCAATGCAGTGATTTTCCTTACAATTCAAGGTTTCTTCCTTGTATTTGGAAGAGGAGATGATTTTAGCTGGGAGCAGTGGTAGCCCGTGTTTTATCCTGACAAAAATGCATTTAATTTCTTAGAATCCATGTTGTATGTATATGTGTGCACATGTGGCCTTTTACTATGAAATTTAATACGCTGTTTTTTTATACCTTTGTAATCATGTAATCACTTTAAGGAGGACTACATGGGGGAAAAGGTTAGTTTTATTCCCAACGAGTAGACTTCTCCATTCACTCAAGTTGAGTTATGTTGTTCAGCTGTTCATATAGTCATAGTATGGTGCTGTCAGAAAATATGTTAACATACATTGCCCACTCAGTGTGCCACATCTCCATCTGCAGCCCAGGGATGTGCTTGGGTGGGTCCATAACACTGGGGTTATCTCAACTCTCCTCAGGACTTCCAACATATACTCGTGGCCCAGAGAGAAGGAGGTGGCCCCCTCTTTGTGTTGCAGACTCTTGCTTCTCAAAGTGTGGTCCATAGGAGCTTAACTACAAATGCAGAACCTGTGGCCCCAGCCCCAACCCAGCTCACTTTGGTGAGATCCCATGTGAATCCAATGCACATGAAAGTTTGAGAAGCATGTTCATGAAGAAATAAGCATTGCCGTCCCCTTGGCGGAACCACTTAGCCTGTGTGGGCATTAGCGGCTTGTAAAAGCTGTTTCCCCTTCCCCTCATGTTGAGGCCTAGTTCAGATTCTCCTTGATGTTTGTGCAGTGTCCAAACCTATAATTTATAGGCTGTTCCTCAGGTTTGTGAAGTGTTCTCAATAGCAAACAGCCATGGCTTCACATTGTCTGAAAAGCAAATGCTGTCTTCACAGTGGAGGGGAACAGAGCCCCTGCTGGGAGACAGTGGATGGAGGCTGGACTGGAGCTGTCCCTTGCTTCAGCAGGATGGGGAGGAGTGGACTAGTAATACTGTTTAATTTCCCTTTATAGTCTGACATTTCTCCCCAGTTATTTCCCTGTGCTGTTTCCCCCCACCTTCACCAGTCCCCCTAAACCCCCTAAACACACTCCCAGCGGTTCTGATTGGCCCACACTTCTTTATGGCTCGGCTTCTCCTTTCTACAGAGACATGGAGCCAAGTAAGCAAGCAGAGGGTGAGCTGCTTAATTGTATTTCCATGTGATGTACTTACTGTCTTCCACGTCCTATAGGACTTTTAATAACACGTTATGCTACTTTTAAATGAATCATTGAGAATTAGTGTGATGCTAGGTTCTGTAATCTCAGTTTTTCTAGCTCAACTTTTTGTCCAAGACCTATTGAGAAAAGGGATTATTGGAACTAGAACCACTTGATTAGAATATAAGCAATGATTTTAAAGCATTATTAATGTGTGATAACTGACATACATTCAAAACACTGAAACCTTGATGTTTGTAACCCCTTCGTATTCTGGAATGATGTTGGGATCAGAAGAGTGATACCTAAAATGATAATGTGCAGTGATACTTAGCTTTGTGCGTGATTTTATGTTTTCAGTGTACTGTGTACTTACAGAATTGTTAAAGTTGTTATTTCCAATATTTATACTAGAAAAATTGTATAGACACTTTATGATTTTAACCAGCATTTTTAATAACATTTGCACTTACTGTATTGTAATAAACTTCACTTTTAACACAAAAGTTTTAACTGAAAGTCTTTATTCTGATGTTGATTTGCATAAATGGTAACCAAAACAATGAAAATTTCTTGGTGTTCTGAAATGTGCAGTTTTAAGCAATAATCTGTCCTGCATCAGAATAATAGCAATAAGTTGTAAGGTACCATTTTGGATGTGTAGTTGGCTTGTAATAGCTTTTCTTTTCCTAAGATGGAGATACTGTTAATACTACATTTTGCAAAAGTTCCTTTGTTGCTTGTACACATTTTAAATAACCAGTGTAGCTTTAATGTGTAGTCTTCCAGCATTGCTTCTTGATTATTTTTCCAGGATGATATAAAGTCCTTCATGTAGAGTATTTGTGGAATGGAAAGACTAATGTGTTGGAAACACTAATGTGGCTACTAATGGAATGGTTTATCGAAATGATAGGTTATTGGATTTGCTAAGTGTCTGAAACGGGCATTTATTCTGCAGCACCTAAGTGTCATGTAAGTAATAAACTTCAGTATTATTTAAGAAATAAATGTCGGTAAGAAGTATTGCTTGATATGAATGTATGGTACAAAAGTTTCACCTTGGTAACCCAAATCTTCGGCACTTTTCATCCTCATAAAAAGTTCATTTTTTCTCCCTTTATATGTTATAATATATTTTGGAAATTCAAAGCACATTAATAATATTCTAAAACTGAGAATGCACATAAAGAATTGCCCAGAAAAGAAATTTTCTATCATGTTCCAAACAACTGGCTTACATCTTGAAACGCTTTTCCCACAGAAACAATATTAGGAATGCCAAACCCTAACATAGCTGACCTTGAATACTCAAGGTACCTGCCTGAGATTTGGGTCTTGGCACTGGGGTCGTGCTGATCTCGAGTGGCCTTGGTCTGCAACAACCTGAAGCAGGGCTTTGGTTCCTGGCCAGAGATTGAGGTCAGGTTGTGGAGGTTGAGAACACGGAATCCTAGTCACTAGACTAGTGCTCAGTGACAAGGCCTTGGCCCTTTGGCTTTTAGAAAAACAATTCCCAGAAAGATAGAAAGTAGTGAAACAAAGTATCTATTAGGAAAAAGAGTCCAGCACGTGTGGATAGACACACAGGTGGGCTCAGAGAGTCATGCCCTCGTGGTGGTTTGGATCACTTTTATGGGGCATTTCTGCCGGTTTTCCTGTGGCCAATCATTTTGACTTGCCCAGTTCTTTAGTCCATGTTGATATGTCTCAGGTCCTCCCACGTGTGTGAGCTCATCTCTTAGTCAAGATAGATTCTAGTGAAGAGGCCTATGGGTAGTCAGCATCACTTACTATGAGGTGATGCCCTCTCCCTTTTTGACCTCCAAGGAGACTTGCGTAGTCAGGGAGGTGTCCTTCACTTCAAGAATGAGAAGTATGTGGTCTTTTTATCTCTTGTCTGGGCAGGGCTCAGCCTCCTTCATCATCCTGCTTTTATGGAGCTTCTGCTATTACGGAGTTTCGTCCACAGGGAAGAGATTGTTCAGTCGGGGGCCCATCTATCTCCTGCCTCAGTGTGAGCAGTTTGAAGGAAAGGAAGTGTGAATTTCCACCTCCTTTCCCAAGAACAAGGTCTTTCTCACTTTGGTTTTTGCAGCCTTCTGCATCCCCTAATGCCCTTGGGGTCCATTAAACCTGTGATGTTTGCTGGCCTCCTCTCCTGGCTCAGAGGCATCCTCCTAGTCTGCCCCATATCCTGAGGTTCTTCTTATTCCAAAGTCACCCACCGTACTGCTCCTACTGATCAGGTTTCTTAGTGCTGACATCTTGGGATGTGTAAGGGGAAAGTGGCCTGCTCATGCTCTTCCCTAGAGAGAATGAAGGATGGTGATTATTCTCCCGACATCTGGAACACATCCATGCCTGGCCAGTGCAGTTACCACGTAAGGCTGCAGCTGCGTTGTTACAAGGGTGTGCCTTGGAACCCATTCGCAGAGATGGTAATGTTTCAAAGTAGAGTGAAGAAAGTACTCCAGCAGTTTATAGAAGCATGTGATATTTTGAGCCACCCCATCACACATCATCCCTTCCTCGGTGAGTTCTCAGTTGGTTCCACATTTCATAGTTGTTTCTTTTCCTCCACTTAGGAATCTGCAGATTTTTCTTATGGTCCCCCAGAAATCTACCTCTGGGGTATCTTCTTGATGAAGACCCTTCTAGAGATTGAAAAGTTTTCATGAAGTTAATAGCTTTAGGCTCTCAGAAATGCTTAGGAGATGTCATGAAAATGTGCCTTTTCAAAATTCAGATTTTGCACCATAATTTACTCAAAATATTTATGAGGATTTTAGCATTTTCCAAGTATTGTAATTAACTCACAACTGGGAAATCAGTATTTCTGTAGATGAATATAAGTTGTGTGTTTAAATGTTCTTTTGACATTCTTCCTCACGAAGTACCTTATTCGCAAAAATCCCAGTGTATAATGACTCATGCGTTGCAATCTGCTTTCATGTGGCCACGCTCCTGGAGTAGAGCAATGACACATGACCCCAGACTTGATGTGAAAAATCCCCGAGGCTGCTTTAGAATGCAGTTATATACATATGATGAGGATGAATCTCTTTTTCTCTTTTTTTCTTTCCTCCAGCAGGGTTGCCCGAGGATGATTTCCTTTAAAATAAAGCTTGTCATTTACCGTTGAACAAAGACTTTTGTGTACATTATTAAACAAAAATTCTTATATGGTATTACTATCGTGGGATGCATTATATTTGGACAGGAGACCAGCAGATTTCTTTTCCAAGTTTTTTGTTTGGATAATCTTAATCAAATTTGGAGAATTTGACTAGTTTTGAACCTATATTTATTGTAGTTCCTATATTTATTCAGGAAACGTGTAACTGGGAGAACTCCAGTTCCTACTTACAGTTTTGCTAACATTCCAGGGCTGGAGCTGGGTATGTGGGGCATGGTTAATCAAGAATTTGCTGTATTGAAAAAGAAAGAAAAAGTCAACACTTGAAAATAGTGCTGTACGTATTCTATAGAGTTGTTTTGTACACTGCATAAAAGAATGCACACATTCTTAAGTACCACTTAAGGAGTAATGTGTCCCCCTTATACACAAAGCATTTGGGGACGATCTGATGTTTTCAAGGTGGATTGAAGCAGTTAGATTATAAAGAAACTGAGCTAGCTATTTCATTGCATTGTCAAACTAAGCATGAAATTAAATTCTTAATAGAAATTGGGTAATACAACATAACTATAAAATGCCTGTAAGAGAAAAACAGTTCCCAAGGAAGCCTTTCTGGTTCAAGGGGTTGAACACATGCATATTCATTCAAAAAAACATGCTGGGTGCGTTGAGAGACCTACTCTGGGACTGAGAATTGATGTGTCTTGAGAAATCATGTACCTGCTATTTAAACATAGTATCTTCTGTCTTGAGATTTTTTTTTTTTAATGCCTGCCTATTATTTTTGTCAGTTAAATGTAAATAAAAATGTTTTATCCAGTATCCAGTAATTATAATTTGTAAGTTATTTTCTTTTCTTCCTACAATGGCTCTCAGAAATCTCTATTTAGGTTATCAGTCAAGTTTCATCTTTTCTTTGCTTTTGCAGAAGTAGAAAACACCTCTTTGTTCTTTAAAACAAATGAAAGTTACAAAGAGTTTAAATTTCAAGCATTTCCCCATGTTTTAAAAAAGTGTAACTTGGTAGAAAATAAATTTCAATTCATTTCCCTGTAGTTATGAAGCACAGTGCAGAATTAATAGATGACCACTTTCCTGGTAGCTCAGCTATAAAGAATCCGCCTGCAATGTGGGAGACCTGGGTTCAATCCCTGGATTGGGAAGATCCCCTGCAGAAGGGAAAGGCTACCCACTGCAGTATTCTGGCCTGGAGAATTCCATGAAGTCCATGGAGTTGCAAAGAGTCGGACACAACAGAGCAGCTTTCACTTTCACTTTGGAATAAGGATTCATCTTCAATACTGAGCATATAGGCAAAGTGGTCTTAATCTTTGAAATTACTCACTTGGAAAAGGACACACTTAAAGACTTGGCATAAATAAATCAATAGTGATGAGCTACTGTTGACTTATCTATTAAAATTGAATAGTTACAGCTGTTTTGTATACTTACAAATTAATTACTAGATATTATTAAAAGTTGCTCATTCCCTTTCTGTCCTCAGAATAATTAAATAAGATTATCAATTTGATCTTAGCTGGATAATTATTTCATTTAATAATTTAAAGCATAAATGTACATCTATGCTTCTGTCTCAATACTTTAATGTCATCTGCAGTTGAAAAACAAATTTTGCTACCACATTCTGTAAAATTTAATGATTTTTACTGCCCTGCCCCCAAAATTATGCTTGTCCTGCTGACAAATCCAGAATTCTCCAGCAGTTCTATCATTGCTGCAGCCTAACCATTTGGGGTTTCTTGGTGATGCTCTTGCTAAAATCCGCTTGCTGCTGATGAAAATGAGTCGAATGAACTTAATCTACACCTTAGATTACACCTCTGTAATCTATTCACTTTACTTGTGCCTGTGTCCTCTTTTATGGATGTTTTCTGTCATTCTGAGGCCATTTAGTTAGAGGCTCTGAAACCAAGGGTCCCCCTAAACAACTAACATCAATATTTATCTCCTCTTTTTCTGTAGCTTATCAATAAGGGGAGATTGAGATTATAAGACAGGTACACAGGCTGTGTGAAGATGAGACTATTTGGACCCCCCTTTGACAGATGAATGTGAGATGTCACATAAAACATATTTATGAAAGCTAATTAGAGGCATAAGTAGCTACAGGGTTAATATACTTCCCACAGATCAAATGTGAAATTTATGTTGCCTTTATCATTTATTTGCTAAGTCATGTCTGACTCTTTGCAACCCCAGAGACTATAGCCCACCAGTCTCCTCTGTCCATGGGATTTCCCAGGCAAGAATACTGGAGTGGGTTGCTAGTGCTAGATGCTTTTATAACACCTATATATGTAAATCATAGATAAATAGTAAACATCATTTGTTCAACAAAAATCTTTTCTATTCTGTATCAGACTTGATGATCTCATGCTACTTCCTGGCTTTAGTTACCTTTCTAAGCAGCTAACTCATGTGTGTTTCTCTAGCCTAGACTTCACTAAATCCCAGAACTGTGCATCTGACTGCCAATATCATCTCTCTACTTGGATGCTTAACAGGCATCTCAAATTTAGCATGTCCAGAATCAAAGCTCCTGACACTTCCTATTATTCCTGTTTCTCCAGAACAAAAGACCTGGAGTATTTCAAAACATCTCATTACTGCATATCGCCCAGGTACTCCATCAGGGAATCATGTTGCTTCTATCTACAACATGTATCCTGCGTCAAAACATGTCTTATATTCTTGCTACTACCAAAGGTTCAAGTCACTATGGTCTTATTTGGGTTATTGCTCTGGCCTCCTAACTGGTCTCACTGCTTTTGCCCTTCCCCACCCCACTTCAGACTAGTTTCAACAGAGCCGTAAGAGTCAACCTGTAAAATGTAAATCAGATCAAGTTATCCCTCTGTCCACTGACTTCACTTCAATAGTAAAATGACAATCCAGTTGAGAAATGGACAAAGCTTCTGAATAGGTATTTCTCCAAAGATGTGCAGATGGCCAATAAGCACATGAAAAGATGTTCAACATCACTAGACATCAGGGAAATGGAAATCGAAAACCAGTATGAGCTTTCATTTCACACCCACTAGAATGGCTAGAAACAAAAAGACAGGCAGTAACTAGTGTTGGCAAGGATAGGATACAGTCAGAGCCCTTGTAAATTTCTGGGGGAATGTAAAATGGTGTAGCCACTATAGAAAATTTTGAAAGTTCCTCAAGGTGTTAAACACTGAGTTGCCATCTGACCCAGCAAACCCATTTCTAAGCATATATCAAGACAGATGAAAACATATATCACACAAAAACTTGTATACAAATGCTCATAGCAGCATTATTCATAATAGCCCCAAAGTGGAAACAATCCAAATGTCTATTAACTGATGAATGGATACAGTGGTCTATCCATAAAGTGGAATATTTTTCAGCCATAAAAAGAGAGGAAGTATCAATAAATGCTACAACATGGATAAAATTTGAAAGCATCATGTTAAGTGGGAAAAAGTCACAAAAGCCCATATAAAATATAATTCTATCTGTATGAAATATCCAGAATAAGCAAAGCCGTAGAAACAGTGTAGATATGTAGTTGCCAGGGGCTGAGGGAAGAGGAAATGAAGAATGACTGCTCATGGGTATGGGCTTGTTTTTTGGGGTGATGAAAATGGTGGGGAATTAGTTGCGATAGTTGCACAGCTTTTGAATATACTAGAAACCAGTGGACTGCACACTTCGCAAAGGTGAATTGTGCAGAAGGTAAATTTCATCTCAATAAGAAAACACAGAAAACAAAAAATCAAACAAACAAATGAAAAGAGGAAGCAACCTCAATGTCTATCACCTGAAAAGTATGCTGCAGACTTACCTTGGGTGATGAAGATATTCTAGATTGATTGTGGTGATGTTTGAACACCTTGTTGACTATGCTATCAACTACTGAACTGGACTCTTGAAATGCATATTATGGTGTGTGAACTGTATTTTAGTAATCTACAAAACATAATGAATGAGTGGATGAACTTTTTGAACTACAGAAAAGTGAAGGTACATCAGTTATTCCCATACTTGCCTTTAGGAATATCTTTCGAAATCCAGCCAATAATAAAACAACTCAAATGCTGAGCTTTAATTTACCAGCATTATCATTTTTCTAGATTTTATAGTATTTATTTTATTTATCAGATTCTTAAAATGTGATGTTTTTTGGAAAACACTTTTTTTTAAAAAGGAGAACCCCCAAATCATGTGTCAGGAGCCGTAAAATGTAGGACTATCTCTGGCCATACATAGGACTCACATTTCAGTGGGAAAAGAAAATTAAAAGCTAGATAAAAACAAAATACATGATATGACAGGTGCCATAGGGGAAAATACAGAAGGGGAGGGGTATAAGTAGTATGTGGGTCCTTGCAATGTCAGATTGGGTGACATAGACCTCACTGTGAAAAAGGCATCTGAGTTCAGACCTAAAGGAGATGAGAAAGAGAGCTGTGTGGATGTGAGGGAGGAGTCAGTCTTTGTACAGATCCTTAATTAGCTCTTTAAGATGCTTTTCTAGAAGTGCAAAGTTGGGTTGAAGAGTAAACACATGTTTCATGGTGCCAACGCGTCTTCCTGCTCAGCAGTTCTTGAGAATGCTCTGCCCCCTGCCTAAAAAATATGCCTTTATATTTTAACAGAATTGCTAATTTGTTCAGAAAAAAAAACCACTCCAACTTCATTGTTATTTTTAATTGAATGTTTACATAAAATTGTATATTTAGAAACTGGTGATGTTGAATTCTTTTTCATACTTTTTTTCTAAAACCTTGCTCTCTCTTTTATGAATTGCCTACATGTCTTTTAGAACATTTATCTTTTTATTGATTTGTAAGAGTTCTTTACATACTAAGATTCTAAACACTGTCTTTTATATTACATATGTATATTTTTAATCAGATGGTATCATATAAAAGACTAGCAAGAGATAGTCCTGTGAATTTCCTACCTGTAGAATTTTCTGAATTTTGTGTAGCCAAAGATATTACTTTTTCCTAAAAATTTGAATTTGTGTGTATTCCTAGAAATGTCTCCTCTACTCTAAGAGAAGAAAAATATTCCCTCCTAGAGCTATCATAGCTTCATTCATTCACTTAGAATTTACTTTGGTAAATGGTATCAACCAAGAGTATTTCTCCTGATATTTTTAGCTAGGTAGCTCCATTGGCTAGTAAGTTGGTTAAATGATTTAATTTCAAATATCACTTTTAACATATAGTAAAACTTTATATCCACCTAGCTTATTTCTGGGGCTTCCCAGGTGACTCAGTGTTAAAGAATACATGTGCCAATGGTGTATGTGCCAGGAGATGTGAGTTTGATCCCTAGGTCAGCAAGATCCCCTGGAGAAGGAAATGGCAACCCTCTCCAGCATTCTTGCCTGAGAAACCCCATGGAGAGAGGAACCTGGCTGGGCTACGTTCCACTTGGGTCACAAAAAGTTGGACACAACTTAGCAACTGAACAGCAAAAGTTTGTGTCTAGAATTTTCTCTTCTGTTCTTTTTGATTTGGGCTTCCGTCATAGCACAGCTGGTAAAGAATCCGCCTGTAATGCAGGAGACCCCAGATCGATTCCTGGTTCGGGAAGATCCCCTGGCTACCCACTCCAATATTCTTGGGCTTCCATTATGGCTCAGCTGGTAAAGAATTCACCTGCAATGCTGGAGACCTGTGTTTGATCCCTGGGTTGGGAAGATCGTTTGGAGAAGGAAAAGGCTTCCCACTCCAGTATTCTGGCCTGGAAAATTCCATGGATTGTATGTGTAGTCCATGGGGTCACAAAGAGTCGGACGCGACTTTCACTTTTTCTTTTTGACTTATCTCTTCCTGAACTGGTGTGCATGCATGCCGTTGCTTCAGGAGTTTCCAACTCTTTGCGACTTTATGGATTATAGCTTGACACGCTCTTTTGTCCATGGGATTTCCCAGGCAAGAATACTGGAGTGGGTTGCCATTTCCTTCTCCAGGGGATCTTTCCAATTCAGGGATGGAACCTCTATCTCCTGCACTGGCAGGCTGATTCTTTACCACTGAGCCACCTGGGTCTGGTACTGCATTTAAAAAATGTGTAGCTTTATAACAAGAACACTTTTGGGACTTCCCTGGTGATCCAGTGGCTAAGGCTCTGTGCTTGCTAATACAGGGGACCTGGGCTGGATTTCTGGTCAGGGAACTAGATCCCATATGCTGCAATGAAGATTGAAGATCCTGTGTGCCACAGCTAAGATCCGACCCAGCCAAATACATAAATAGTAATTTTTTTTTTAAGAGCACTTTTAAATTTGATAGAATAAATTTGCATAAATAATCTGCCTTCAGTGCAGGAGATACGTGTTTGATCTCTGGGTTGGGAAGATTCCCTGGAGAAGAAAATGGCGGCATTTTTTTCTGGGAAATCCCATGGACAGAGGAGCCTGGTGGACTATATAGTCCACAGGATCACAAAAGAGTCAAATATGACTTAGCAACTAAACAACAACAACAATTTTTCTTCTTTTTTTTAAATAAAAAAACAATATTAGGACTTTCTTAGAGAAGGGTTAGTAGAGTAAGATTAAGTAGCTTTAGCTAAAAATAGGTTTATTTTGTTTCAAGAGATTAGATTGTGACCTATATTTGAGCCTCTGCTTTTCAGTCCTTGGCAATTTAGAACTGTGGTTTCTTATTAAAAGTATTTTTAATTGATTTTCAAGTTTGCCTCTTTCACCCCAATGAGAAATTCTCAAGTTCCTTCTTCTAGCTTGTTTGGGTTTGACACATTCTTAGTAAATGGGAATAAACAGAGTCTGAGTTGATAACTGAGTTAAATTAACTCACAGATAGACTGGTTTGCATACATGATTTGTTGTACTGTCTTTTTAACTTTCTTAAATAAAAGTTTTATTGAGACATAATTCACATATCATACAATTTGCCTATTTAGAGTGTGTAATTCAGTGGTTTTTAATCTATTCACAGAGTTGTACAGCCATCACTGCAGTCAATTTTAAAACATTTTCATCACTCCAAAAGGAATCCTGTACACAGTGACAGCCACCCATCCCACACCCCCACTACCACACCACAGAGCCCTAAGAAACCGGTAATCAACCTTCTGTCTTTATGGATTTGCCTATCCTGGGTATTTCCTATAGATGGAATCACACAGTACATCATCTTTGTGACTGGCTTCTTACACTTAGCAAAATGGTTTTTTTCATTTAAAAAATTTGTGTTGACGAATAAAAATTGCATATATTTAAAGGTGGATTATATGATGTCTTTTTAAATTTAAGGTTCTTATTTTGTATTTGGTTAACAATATAGTTTCAGATGAGCAGTGAAGGGATTCAGCCATACACATACATGTATCGATTCTTCCCCAAACTCTCCTTCAAAAAAGGCTGCCACATAACATTGAACAGAGATCCATGTGCTATACAGTAGATCCTTGTTGGTTATCCATTTTAAATGTAGCTGTGTGGACGTGACCATCCCATGCTTCCTAGCTATCCCGTCTCCCTATCCTTCCCCTCAACAGTCATAAGTTTGTTCTCCAAGTTTGTGAGTCTCTTTCTAGTTTGTAAGTTCATTTGTATCATTTCTTTTTAGATTTCCCGTATAAGGGGTGTCATACAATATTTGTTCTCTGACTTACTTCACTCAGTATGATAATCTCTAGGTCCATCCATGTTGCTACAAATGGCATTATTTCATGCTTTTTAACGGCTGAGTATTATTCCATTGTATATATGTACCACATCTTCCTTATCCACTCCTTTGTTGATGAACGTTTAGGTTGCTTCCATTTCTTGGCTATAAAATATGATGCTTTGATACTGGTATGCATTATGCAATGATGACCACAATGGATTTAATTAACACATTCACCACCTCACATAACTACCATGTGTGTGTGTGTGTGCATCTGAGAACAGTTGAGATCTACTTTATTACTGAATTCCAAATATGTAATACAGTGTGTGTGCTCTCAGTGGCTCTGTTGTGTCCAGCTCTTTGTGACCCCATGGACTGTAACCAGCCAGGATCCTCTGTACAAGGAATTTTCCAGGCAAGAATACTGGAGTGGGTTGCCATTTACTACACTGGGGGATCTTCCCAACCCAGGGATCAAGCCTGCATGTCTTGCATCTCCTGAATTGGCAGGTGGATTCTTTACCACTGTGTCACCTGGGAAGCCCTATACAATGCAGCAGTGTTAACTATAGTCACTATGTTATACCCTCAGTCTTCGGAAACTCTTCATGTTATAACCAAAGGCATGTACCCTTTTATCAACATATCTCAATTTCTTCACCATACTCCCTCCCCTGCCCCACCCCCAGGTCCTGGTTACTACCATTCTACTTTCTATTCCTATGAGCTTGACTCTTTTTAATAAAAAATTCCACATGTAAGTGATGTCATACAGTATTTGTCTTTCTCTGTCTGGCTTATTTCACTCATATCATGTCCTTCAGTTTCAGCCATGCTGTTGCAAATGTTAGGACTTCCTTTTTTTCTCCTGGCTGAATAATATTCCATTGTATATTCATCACATCTTTATCCATTCATCCATTAATGGATATGTAGCCTGTTTTCATATATTAGCCACTGTAAATAATGCCACAATGAACATGGATGTGCAGATAGCCCTTTGAGATTTTGATCTTATTTCCTTTGGATATACATCCAGGAGTGGGATTGTTGAGTCGTCTGGTAATTCACTTAATTTTTTCAGGAACCACATATTATTTTCCACTATTGCTGTACATTCCAACCAACAATGGATAAGGGTCCCCTTTCCTTCTCATCCTCACCAACATTTTTTATCTCTTGTATTTTTGATAATAGCCATCTTAACAGGTGTTCAGTGATATCTCATGGTGGCTTTATTTTTAATCTATCTATCATTTATCTACTTATTTATGTTTTATTTGGCCTCACTACCCTGCATGTAGGATCTCAATCCTTGACCAGGGATTGAACCTGTGCCCCCCTGCAGTAGAAGTACAGAGTCTTAACCACTGGACCATCAGGGAAATCCTTTATGGTGATTTTAATTTGCATCTCCCTTATTAATGAAGTTGATTACCTATTGGCCATTTGAATGTCTTCTTTGGAAAAAAATGTCTATTTTCCCTCTGTCCATTTAAAAAATCTGATTATTTGGCTTTTTGCTATTGAGTTGTAATGAGCTCTTTATATATTTTGGATATTAACCCCTTATTAAATATATAGTGTTAACCTAAAACAAAAAACGCCCAGTTATTTTATCAGCAAAACTGGTTTATTTGGGAGCAGTAGAGAATTGCAAATTGGGACATACAACTGTGAAAAACCCTATAAAGCGAAAGAGAGAAAACTCCTTTTTGAGAAGCATGGAAAATTGGGAGGGGCTATTATAAACTAAAAGTCCATGGGAGGAAGCTGAGAGTTCATTGGCTGAGGTGTGACTGTTTCTCATTGGCAAAACTGTTGCCAGGCAGAGAAAAGCTCTTTCTCCTGCTAGCTATAGTAAAGGACTATCACTTCCTGCCAGAGGCGCAAGGCACATCTCTTCCTGTTGGGCCCTGAATTGGCTTGTGTGGTACATACATGAGAGCTTCTGCTTCTAGCCTCCTGACCCTGTTTTAGTCAGGTTCCCCTCTGTTAATTTTCATGATGGTCTGCAATTATCTTCTCCCATTCTGTAGGTTGCCTTTTCAATTTATTGCCCTCATGATGTTTAAGATAAATTATTTATTTAAAGTAAACAAATATTTAAGGAATAAAATTTGACAATGGTGAAGGCTATGAGGAATAAATCAGGAAAAAGGCTTAGGGAATGACTTCTAATAACGGCTGCTTAGTGTGGAGCGAGATGATTATTAAGTAGCAATGTGGCTGATGAGAAGGAACAGACATGATGGCTGAAGTGAGCATTTCTGTTTTTTTGTTGTTAATTTGTTTATTCATCCTTTCAATAAACTTTTGTTGAGTTCCTACTGTGTGCGACATATTATTCTAGGAGTTGAAAATATAGTAGTGAAGAAGCTATATTTAAAAAGCCTACCCCTAGGCAGCTTATGATTTTTTGTAAAGTAACAAGGAATAAAGTACATAAATAATTAAAGGGCATGGAATGTTAGTGGAAATGCTAAAGTAAAAAACATAAAAAAAGGAAAAGGATAAAGAGAGTGAATGTGCACATAGGTATGGGTGAATGGTGGTTTTCATTTAAGGTACAGTGGCCAGGAAAGACTTAGAAGATGACGTTTGAAGGAAGTGAAGGAAGACTTACATAGTTATGCAGGTAGCAGTGAGGAAAGATGATCCAAGAAAAATGGCAAGCAGGTCCAAACGTCCTGAGGTGGAGCATGCACACTGGCTAGCAAGGCGGGTGGCTGGGGGAGAGTGGAAAGCAAAAGACAGTGTGTATACGGGCTAGACAGACCCTATGGGCCTTATGCATGTACGGAAATGATTTTTGCTTAGAGAGGAGAAGCCACTAGAGGGATCTGAGCAGAAGTAACATATGACTTAGCTCTTAATGGGGTTGCTTTCATTGTGATTTAATTTAAGCTTTTTTTTTTTTTTTTAGAAAGAGGAATAAACAGCTTTGCTTTTCCAATAACTGTGTCGCCTTTGAAAGAAGAAAAAAAAGAGAGATCAAAAACTTCGGAAAGCATAAATAAATGCATTTTATTCAGGGACAGATGGCTAAGACAACAAGGGTGACTCACAGTCACAAAATCAGTTAAGTGCTCAGGAAATGGCTTGGTCCCTAATTAATCACTCCGTGTTGTTAAACTCTGTGGAGATAAATTTAGCTGGCAGTAGGTGGAATAAGACTGGTTCTCATGAAAACATGTTTTCAATAAAGTTGGCCAAAAATGCTGTGTAAAACTCAAATAACCCAAACCATGTTCTAATAATGTTGCATTTGGTGTTTCACGTTCCCAGCAGCGACCACTTGAGGCAGGTAGACTGAGGAAAACATTTGATTTAGCAGAAGGGGCTAGGTTACTGTGGTGGGTGAGAGAAGGGATAGTCCTGCAATATACAAATGCTTTGGTGTTACCGCCCTCTGGTGGCGATTCTATAAGTTGATTTCCGTGGGATTCGGGCCTATTTGCTGTCTAGGCTCACACTTGGTCAAATTCGAACTATCAATAAAAGGAAAGTGATTTCTTAGTATTAGTCCTTGGATTGCATTTATTTAATGCGCTTAATAAGTAGGCAGAAAGTCTCTATTTTAATGACTGGCAGCACTATTTTTTATGAGGAAAAATGATTTTTCGTATATTTAAACTCAGAGGAGCCTTTTAAGTGTCAAGGACAGGGACCCCGGACAAGGTGAGGGGTTTGAAGTGTTTTGCATAATAAAATTTTGAGAGAAAGCTGGGCTTTGTGGGAGAAAGAGGAAGGAGGTGCAGTTGTGGGGTTGGGGATGTGGTGGGGAATACATCTGAGAAGGAGTCCTGGGGAAGAAGACAAATCCTGCCCGGAAGAGCTGGAGCTTGAGGTTAAAACAGTGCCTGTGAGACCCTCCTTTGAAGATGACAGTCCAAGGATTTTTAGCACAAAGATATTGAATAATACTGTTTCAGTCATCTGCACGTCAGAGGTGAAACCCTCTGATATCCACGCTGCCTCTCCCTCCTTTGCCTAGACTCACAGTCAAACCTACAATATACATTGTCAGTGGACTTGTGTTCAGGTACATCCAAGGAGTGGGGGTTTGAAGAAAAAGAGGATGATTGCATGCTGGAGTAAAGGTGGGCCAACTGAGAGCGAGAGTTGTGAGTCACAGGGTAAAGATAAAGAATTCAGAGTTGAGGTAGGGGATATTTGTATACTAACGACTGGTTCACGCTGTTGTACAGCAGAAGCCAACACAACGTTGTAAAGCAACTATCCTCCAATTTAAAATTTTTTTTAAAAAGAATTCAGAGTAAAATGGACACAATGAGGCCAGTGGAAGAAGTGTTCAGTCGCTCAGTCGTGTCTGACTCTTTGTGACCCCATGGACTGCAGCACACCAGGCTTCCCTGATCTTCACCATCCCTGAGCTTCCTCAAACTCATGTCCATCGAACTGATGATGCCCTCCAGTCATCTCATCCTTTGTCCTCCTCTTCTCCTCCTGCCTTCAGTCTTTCCCAGCATCAGGGTGTCTTCTAATGAACAGGCTCTTTGCACCATGTAGCCAAAGTATTGGAGTTCCAGCTTAAGCACCAGTCCTTCCAATGAGTATTCAGGGTTGATTTTCTTTAAGATGGACTGGTTTGATCTCCTTGCCATCCAAGGGACTGTCAAGAGTCTTCTCTAGCACCGCAGTTCAAAAGCATCAACTCTTTGGCACTCAGCCTTCTTTATGGTCCAGCTCTCACATCCATACATGACTGCTGGAAAAACCATAGCTTTGACTAGATGGACCTTTCAACAGTATGAAAAGGAAAAAGTATAAGCAACCCCAAATACTTTAGAAATACTTGTTAGAGAAAACTCTGCTATATGTGGTTGTGAAATAGAATTTATATTTTGTAGAAAGGCAAGAAAAATTTGGGCCTTCTCAAGTGGCACTAATGATAAAAGAATTTGCCTGCCAACTCAGGAGACATAAGAGACATAGGTTCAGTCCCTGGGTTGGGAAGATCCCCTGGAGTTGGAAATGGCAACCCACTCCAGTTTTCTTGCCTGGAAAATTTCATGGACAAAGGAGCTCCATGGGCTACAGTGCATGGGGACACAGATGAAAACTTTTCTCTGTCCTCTGGCCTCTTCTCTCCAGTCTACTGTGCATTGTTTATCTGCATTATGCATTGACCAGAACTTCCCATTGGCAGGAATGCCTGCTCAATCATAAAAAGCAATATTCTCTTAGCATCAATAAGACAACTCTTTAAAGGTAACATTCCTTCTTGATTAGGGGTCACAAGAAGCTTAGATCTGGATTAGATGGTTGACTTTAAAAAATGCACAATGTGAGAATTGTGAATTATGTTTTATTTGAGGCAAAATGAGGACCACAGCCTGGGAGACAGCACCTCAGATAGCTCTGTGAAACTGTTCCAAAGAGGTAGGGGGAAGGACTGTATATATGTGTGATTTTGGTGAAGGGGGAGTTCATGCAATCAAGCATATATTTTTCCAAAAGGTTTCTGCTGTTCTTGTGAAGCTTCTGCCAGTCATGAGAAATAGTCATCATTGTGAAGGATTTTAGATTTACTCCTTATAGAAGTAGACAGCAAGTACCAACAGCAAGTGCTAATTTATAGTTGACAGAACTGTATAGTCTTCAGTTTAGCAGATGGACAATGGCTAGTCCATTCTAAATGAGATCAGTCCTGGGCGTTCTTTGGAAGGAATGATGCTAAAGCTGAAACTCCAGTACTTTGGCCATCTCATGAGAAGAGTTGACTCATTGGAAAAGACTCTGATGCTAGGAGGGATTGGGGGCAGGAGGAGAAGGGGACGACAGAGGATGAAATGGCTGGATGGCATCACCAACTCAATGGACATGAGTTTGGGTGAACTCTGGGAGTTGGTGATGGACAGGGAGGCCTGGTATACTGTGATTCATGGGGTTGCAAAGAGTCAGACATGACTGAGCGACTGAACTGAATTGAACTCAAGGCTACGGTTTTTCCAGTGGTCATGTATGGATGTGAGAGTTGGAGTATAAAGAAAGCTGAGTGCAGAAGAATTGATGCTTTTGAACTGTGGTGCTGGAGAAGATTATTGAGAATCCCTTGGACTGCAAGGAGATCCAACCAGTCCATCCTAAAGGAGATCAGTCCTGGGTGTTCATTGGAAGGACTGATGTTGAAGCTGAAACTCCAATACTTTGGCCACCTGATGCGAAGAGCTGACTCATTGGAAAAGACCCTGATGCTGGGAAAGATTGAAGGCGAGAGAAGGGGATGATAGAGGATGAGATGGTTGGATGGCATCACCGACTCAATGGACATGGGTTTGGGTGGACTCTGGGAGTTGTTGATGGACAGGGAGGCCTGGCATGCTGTGGTTCATGGGTGGCAGAAAGTCAGACACAACTGAGTGACTGAACTGAACTGAATGGACAATGGCAGGTTATTTCTTTCTTAGCCCCATTACAAACTCACTCAGTTTAATTTCATTTGCCTCTCAAATAAGACAAACAAAATCATTAAAGAAAGTGGACATCAAATTTCAAACAGATGATACAGTTCATAGGGAAAAGCAAAAAGGACATAAGAGTTGAGCATACTTGGGATAAAACTTCAAAATTTCATTGCAGGATGTATAAGCTCTAAAGGAATAAAAATATATACTCTAAGTATTAGGAATATAATAGTAAGTACTCAATGAACACAGAATAAATGATTGAATGGGTTAATTGATGTGGGAAAGGGTGCATCTTATTTTTTGGTTTTGGTATCCTTTCTTCATAGAACAACTAGAATAGTACCTGATCCATAGTAGGGACTCAAAAATATTGAAAGGAAGAATACAAAGGAAGGAGGGGAGAGGAGGAAAGGATGAGTCACTTCAAGTAAGAAGTATGGTCAGGAAGCAACAGTTAGAACTGGACATGGAACAACAGACTGATTCCAAATAGGAAAAGGAGTTCGTCAAGGCTGTATATTGTCACCCTGCTTATTTAACTTCTATGCAGAGTACATCATGAGAAACGCTGGGCTAGAAGAAACACAAGCTGTAATCAAGATTGCCGGGAGAAATATCAATAACTTCAGATATGCAGATGATACCACCCTTATGGCAGAAAGTGAAGAGGAACTCAAAAGCCTCTTGATGAAAGTGAAAGTGGAGAGTAAAAAAGTTGGCTTAAAGCTCAACATTCAGAAAATGAAGATCATGGCATCCAGTCCCATCACTTCATGGGAAATAGATGTGGAAACAGTGGAAACAGTGTCAGACTTTATTTTTCTGGGCTCCAAAATCACTGCAGATGGTGACTGCAGCCATGAAATTAAAAGACGCTTACTCCTTGGAAGGAAAGTTATGACCAACCTAGATAGCATATTCAAAGGCAGAGACATTACTTTGCCAACAAAGGTCCGGCTAGTCAAGGCTATGGTTTTTCCTGTGGTCGTGTATGGATGTGAGAGTTGGACTGTGAAGAAGGCTGAGCACCGAAGAATTGATGCTTTTGAACTGTGGTGTTGGAGAAGACTCTTGAGAGTCCCTTGGACTGCAAGGAGATCCAACCAGTCCATTCTGAAGGAGATCAGCCCTGGGATTTCTTTGGAAGGAATGATGCTGAAGCTGAAACTCCAGTACTTTGGCCATCTCATGCAAAGAGTTGACTCATTGGAAAAGACTCCAATGCTGGGAGGGATTGGGGGCAGGAGGAGAAGGGGACAACAGAGGATGAGATGGCTGGATGGCATCACTGACTCGATGGACGTGAGTCTCAGTGAACTCCAGGAGTTGGTGATGGACAGGGAGACCTGGCGTGCTGTGATTCGTGGGATCGCAAAGAGTCGGACACGACTGAGCGACCGATCTGATCTGATCTGATCTGATGGTGTTCTTAGTCGCTTCAGTCATGTCCAACTCTTTGGGACCCTATGGACTGTAGCCTGCCAGGCTCCTCTGTCCATGGGATTCTCCAGGCAAGAATACTGGAGTAGGTTGCCATATCCTTCTCAAGGGGAACTTCCCGACCCAGTGATCGAACCCGGGTCTCCTGTATTGCAGGCAGGTTCTTTACCTTCTGAGCCACCAGGGAAGCCCCTGGCTTTGGGGAAGAAGTGTGGCATTGGGTCAAAAAACTATTAAACATTTTAAGTTCTTTCATTCCATTGCAGTTTTCACTTTTGCTACCACCCACTTGCTTCATTGTTGTAATACTGTATTTGTTTCATCCCTTATGGTTTACAAAGTTCTTGCATTTTCATGTTTTCACATAGTCCATGAAACACTATGTGAAAAAGCAGCAGCATCCTTGGGAAAACTCTGGGCTCTCCAGCTTTAGATAAGAAATAACCTAACTGTTTTTCAGACTCAAGTTTTCTAAGTTCAAGAGTAGTGATTTTCCACTCTACGAATTCCAACATATAAGGACAGTAAGCTAAAAGTGTGGGTTATCTTGCCCTCCCAACTGGTATACTTTTGATAGTAGAAATAGGTGCCATTCATTATGCTTGGACAGCAAGTGTTGAGACTGTCCGAATTACTATATCTGAGATATAGTAACTCTATGTGTTGTTGGTCAGTCGCTAAGTCATGTCCGACTCTTTGTGACCCCATGGACTATACCAGGCTTCCCTGTCCTTCACTATCTCCTGGAGTTTGGTCAAACTCATGTCCATTGAGTCAGTGATGCCATCCAGCCACCTCATTCTCTGTCACCTCTTTCTTGTCCTGCCCTCTTCCCACCATCAGGGTCTTTTCCAATAAGTCGGCTCTTTGCATCAGGTGGCCAAAGTATTGCAGCTTCAGCTTCAGCATCAGTCCTTCCACTAAGTATTCAGGATTGATTTCCTTTAGGATTGACTGGTTTCATCTTGCAGTCCAGGGGACTCTCAAGAGTCTTTTTAAGCACCACAATTCAAAAATATTAATTCTTTGATGCTCAGCCTTCTTTGTGGTCCAACTCTCATATCTGTACATGACTACTGGAAAAAACATAGCTTTGAGTATGTGGACCTTTGTTGGAAAAGTGATGCCTCTGCTTTTTAATATCTGTCTAGGTTTGTCATAGCTTTCCTTTCAAGGAGCAAGCATCTTTTAATTTCAAGGCTGCAGTCACTGTCTCCAGTGATTTTGGAGCCAAGAAAATAAAATCTGTAACTGTTTCCACTTTTCCCCCTTCTATTTGCTAGGAAATAATGGGACCAGATGTCATGATCTTAGTTTTTTGAATGCTGAGTTTTAAGCCAGCTTTTTCTCTCTCCTCTTTCACCTTCATCAAGAGGCTATTTAGTTCCTCTTTACTTTCTGCCATTGGAGTGGTATCATTTGCATATCTGAAGTTGTTGATATTTCTGCCACAATCTTAATTCCAGCTTGTGATTCATCTAGCCCAGGATTTCCCATGATGTACTCTGCATAGAAATTAATTAAGCAGGATGACAATATACAGCCTTGATGTACTTCTTTCCCAATTTGAAACCAGTTCATTGTTTCACGTCTGGTTCTAACTGTTGCTTCTTGACCATATACCAGTTTTTCAGGAGGCAGGTAAGGTGGTTTGTATTCCCATCTCTTTAAGAATTTTCCACAGTTTGTTGTAATGCACACAAAGTCTTTAGCGTAGTCAATGAAGCAGAAGTAGATGTTTTTCTGGAATCCCCTTGCTTTTTCTATGATCCAACGAATGCTGACAATTTGATTTCTGTTTACTCTGCCTTTTTTAAATCCAGCTTATACATCTGGGAGTTCTCTGTTCACATACTATTGAAGCCTAGCTTGAAGGATTTTGAGCCTTACCTTGCTAGCATGTGAAATGAGTGCAATTATGTGGTAGTTTGAACATTCTTTGGCATTGTCCTTCTTTGGGATTGCAATGAAAACTGACCTTTTCCAATCCTGTGGCTACTGCTGAGTTTTCCAAATTTGTTGACATATTGAGTGCAGCACTTTAACAGCATCATCTTTTAAGATTTGAAATAGATCTGCTGGAATTCCATCATCTCCACTATCTTTTTCATAGTAATGCTTGTTAAGGCCCACTTGACTTCACATTTCCAAGATCCTGGCTCTAGGTGAGTGACCACACCATCGTGGTTATCCAGGTCATTAAGACCTTTTTGTACAGTTCTGTATATTCTTGCCACCTCTTTCTCATCTCCTTTGTTTCTGCTAGGTCCTTAACTCTACATAACTCTGTAGACAAATTAACCCTCCTTAAAGGCAGCACAGGTCAGAAGCCCTTTATCAAGGCACAGAGATTCTAAATGCTGTCCCTGGGTATGTTTACCGTGTTTCTGAGGAAAGCCAATAATAAATAGCTTAATAAAGATTAGTTAAGATTGAAATTTGCTTTGGTTTTTTGGTAGAAGAAATGCCACTTGCTTAGAGAGGTTAAGTTGCTGCATGTAGGGCCAAGTTGCTGCTGAATATTATTCTTCCTGTTGTCCTCATAACCCCAAATGGCATTTCTCTTTTGTGTGTCTAGCACAGTGTGGGTTAAGATAACGTGGGGAGCTGGCTGTAATCTTACTGTCTTTCTTGAAGTCTTTTATAGTGTGAAGATACTAGGTAGATCTGTGGCTGAACTCATTACTAGGAATAGTTAATACTTGTCTTCCTGTGGTGCTTTTGGTGATTACATTAACCTGATAGAGAATTTTCTTTAACTGCGCCATCTTCATTATATTAGCAATTTTAAGGTTGGCAGTCTCTAACCTGAAAAGGATCTTCCATGGTGGTTCAGTGGTAAAGAACTCACCTGTAATGCAAAAGATGTGGGTTTGATCCTTGGGTCAGGAAGATCCCCTGGAGGAAGAAATGGCAACCCACTCTAGTATTCTTGCCTGGGAAACCCCATGGACAGAGGGGTCTGGCAGGCTACAGTCCACGGGGTCACAAAAGAGATACGACCTAGCGACTGAATGAGAACAACCTGTCAAGATGTTGACAAGATGTTTTTCTAAAACACATGTTCCGTTTCTACAAATAAACAAGAAAATGTGAACTTAAGATTGAAGGCTAATTGCTTAATGACATATTTCATATTAACCTCCTCAGAAGTGAAACTCTTTTAACACTTTAAGTACATACAGTCTCCAATATGAAGACTTAATACAAAAATATTAATGTTAAGGAGTTGATTCTCTTCAACATTTCAATGCTTAACTAAATCTTCTGAGGATAAGATGTTTTCCAGTTGAGAAGAAAATTATGTCATCTCAAGTAATTTGGGGAGAAACTATTTAGCCAAATGAGATTGCATAATGACCAGAGGTATTAGCTGAGGTGCTGGCTGTATTCCTGTCTGGGATACCACTGAGTCTTTTAACTTGGTTAAAAACTTAGGGCAGGAGGATGGGGGAGGAGGCATTTTCTGCATTGAATAGTGTGTGTTTCATTTTGTAATAAAATGCCATTTTGTTTTCCAAAGTGGCTGTACCAGTTTGCATCCCTGTCAACAATGTATGAGAGCCCTAGTTCTACATCACCATCAGTACAAGGAATTGACAATAAATAAAAATGTATAATATGGATGATAGGCAACCAAATCTCATTTTCTAATACTATTCTCCAATAAAAATAATAGGGTCTTCTAGGACAAATGGTTGATTTTAGCATCATGGAAAGAAATAAAAGGTAATCCTGCTATATCTGAAGATGTGCCTGAAGTGTCAGAAAGTAAAGAAGTGCTCAAAAAATAGAGAAAGATCCCACAATAATGCGGATGTGTTAAATTGAAGCCGGAGCTAAGAGAAAGAGTTCCCAATGGCCAATTTTGAGTAACAACAACAAAAATAAAGTGAAATAATAAAAATAATAAGATATTAGATTATAATCCAAAGGATAAAATAAGTATATACATAATTGATTAAATAAGCAAACAGGCAAATAAAGGGAGAATAGACAAATCTCCTGTACGGAACTCCAAATTATTTGTCTTTGGGTTTTTTGTCCTCAAGGAGGTGGGAGCATAACTCCTACTCCTGATGCATGAATTGTACATCAGTCAGTCAGTTCAGTCGCTCAGTTGTGTCCAACTCTTTGTGACCCTGTGAATTGCAGCACGCCAGGCCTCCCTGTGCATCACCAACTCCCAGAGTTTACTCAAACTCATGTCCATCGAGTTGGTGATGCCATCCAGCCATGTCATCCTCTGTCGTCCCCTTCTCTTCCTGCCCCCAATCCCTCCCAGCATCAGAGTCTTTTCCAATGAGTCAACTCTTCCCATGAGGTGGCCAAAGTATTGGAGTTTCAGCTTCAGCATCAGTCCTTCCAAAGAACACCCAGGACTGACTGACCTCCTTTAGGATGGACTGGTTGGATCTCTTTGCCATCCAGGGGACTCTCGAGAGTCTTCTCCAACACCACAGTTCAAAAGCATCAATTCTTTGGTGCTCAGCTTTCTTCACAGTCCAACTCTCACTGTACATAGTGACTTCCAAAAGTACAGTATGGAAAGGGGAGAAAAAGAGAAATGGCACAGTGCCGAAATCACAACCTCAGCCAGGAGGTCAAAGTTTACATTCATCAATAGTTTATACTCTGAACATGATGCAGTGAGGATGATGTTTGTCTCTCTGGTCCTCCTCACTGAAACCCACAACCCTAGTCTAGTCATGACCAAAACCCTCAGTCATCTTCCAGTTTAGGGACATTCTATAATGTACCTGACCTGCACTTCTCAAATCTGTCAAGGTCATAGAAAACAACGAAAAGTCTGAGAAATTCTGAGACAAGAGAAGATTAAGAAGACATGATAACTAAATGTCACATGGCTAGAATCTTGAGAACTTCTAGAAAAGGGGCACTAGGTTAAAAACTAGGGAAATCTGAATTAAGTATGGACTTTAGTTAGTAATTCTGTATTAATATTGGTTTACAGTTGTCACAAATGACCCATACTAGTGTAAGCTATTAATAACAGTGAAAACTTGGTCTGGGAAACAACCTGTATTATCTTAGCAACATTTCTGTGAATCTAAAACTATTCTAAAGTAGAAAGTTTACAGTAATAATGGATAGTAGAAGAGGAGTAATAGTTTTGTCTCACAGTCTTGGAAAAAAGAGAATTGGAACACAGTTCACATTGGACTAGTACCTATATTTCTCTTTGGTGTGGGAGGAAGGAGATGACCTTTGTTAGGAGAAGGGACTGAACCAAAATAGGGGGTGCAGCTTGTTTTGCTTTGCTGTCTCATGGCTCTTCCTGGGAAGGGCTATGGCTCTATACAGTAGAGTGATTTGGAGGATGACATTGAACAGTTCCTTGGTGCAAAAGGTGGTGATGTTCAAACTCAAATACCTATAACATCCAGTTAGGTGGACTAAATGAGTAAAGCAAGTTGGTTATAAGAAATTTTTGATAGGACTTCCCTGGTGGTCCGGTGGTTAGGAATCTGCCTTGCAAAGCAGAGGACATGGGTTTGACCCCTGGTCAGGAAACTAAGATCAGACATGCTGTGAAGCGGCTTGGCCCACATGTCACAGCAACTGAAGCCCGTGTGCTGCAACTAGAGTCCGTTCACCACAAAAATCCCATGTGATGCAATGAAGGTTTTGCATGCTGCAACTAGGATCTGACATGGCAAATAAATATATAAAAAAAGGAATGTGGGAGCACAAGGAGCTGTAGCAAATAAAAGAAATGAACCTCAGATGAGAAGACAGTGGCTACTCAGTGAGTACTGGCTGATTTTTGCTATTCAGGAAGGTAAGCTAAGATGCCTTGTTTCCTGATATTTTGAAAGAAGCTGTAAATTCAGGTTTTAAAAAATAATAATGTGGAATGGTCTACCTTTTTAACATTGGCAACTAATTTAGAAATTTTTTGTTAAATATCATGCATACCCAAACTGTACCAAAGGAAGTAATTCTGTAAATATGGTCGTCACACTGCCAGTTTGCAACCACTCTTTATAAACCTGGGCTCCACTGAGCCAGGTAGGTTAATCTCAGGTAACCAGAGCTTTGTGTATAAAATGTGGAGTTAGTCTATGTCCTGGGCTATGACAAGATCAATCTGTGGGAATAAATGCCTAAGCTTCTTAAAAGTTTTGAACAATGGTGAAGATAGTTGGGTGCACTGATGGCTAACAGAGTGAGTAAAGATCAAGAGCTATAACATCACAGGGTGTGTTTAGGGGGCTGGATGATTGAGATTCATCAAGAGAAGTTACTGCGCTAGAAAGTTATGTTGGAGCTAGATTATGTTGGGACGGGGCATTTGGACTTGAAGCAGCTGGCAACAGATGACTATCTCTAGGTAATCTTGAAAAAGCACAGAGCAGAAAACCAGGCACTATATGGAGAAATGTGACATTAACACCTGGAATTTCTAGACACAAAGAGAAAGCAGAGTATATTAATATATTGAGTCTAGTTTGAATAATTGGGTTTCAATTAAAGTGTTCATTATTGCAATCAGCCAAATTGCATGTGTGTGTGTATGTGTGTGTGTGCACGTGCATCCGTCTGTAGTTACTAGATATGTGCATAACCTTTCTAACTGGGCTATGCTGGCCCATGTGGGCCCTGTCAGATCAGCTTCTGTGGGCAACCCCAGCTTTATAACAGTAAGCAAACTATACATTCATTCTCATTCTCACTCCTCTCTTGGTACCTCTTGAACCCCTCCAAGGATTACTGCACTGATCCAGAGCTGCCAAAAGGGAGAAATCCACGCCTGACCTGTGCACACAGCGCACAGCAGTGATATTTGATGTAAGATTAGGTCAGACTCAGCCAGGAGCCTTTTGAAATACAGCACACAGCTAACAAAATGAAAAAAGTTTGTTTAGGGGCAAAACATTTTCCTCTCTTCCTGGCTGTCCCTTCTCACCCTCCCTCAGGCGTCCTTTCCCCTAGATTCTAGTCCATAATTTTTATCTGAAACTCTTCACATTCTACTGGGCCATTAGATGAGCACTAACGGCTCGTCGAGCACTAATGACGAGCATTATTTCTTCCTAAACAAAAGGATTATATTTCAAACTCTTATTGTTCTAAGGCTTGCTTTTTAATAGCCCACAGGAGGCTGAAAAAACTACCCTCACCTTACCACCACCGTTAAGAAGATAATATATCATTTCTAGGATTTATGATAAGTTCCTTCCATTGTGATTAAAGCACAAAATCTAGAGGCCAGGAAACTGGCAGCTATGTATTTTAAGTAGAATTTTGCTAATGGTTGGCTGGTCTTTTCTAACAATGAGTTAAAGTAGGTGTTTTCCACTCATTGGTTCTAGTTCTATCCAGTGAGGCAACTCAGAGCAGCTCTAATTTCATTTCCACCCTACAAAAGAGCAATTTATTAATAACAGCAACTATTAGCAACTTCATAAAGTTCTAAAGGAATAGGGTAAGTCCCTGGTGGGGCTCTCTCTAATCCCTAGGTTCCCTGGAAAACAAGCCAACAGAGAAAAACATCTGATTTTAGTTGTGGTGATTTACCACTGATAATCCAAAGTTGCTTATGATTTATAATGAATTAAACTTTACATGAAAACGTAAATGATGATCATCCTTGATATCCAAATGAGTGTTTTCTGTATTTAAACAACAGCATGAGGAATGGGTCCTACTCTTACTACAAAAATGTCCAAAGTATTTTGTAATAATTGAATAGTTGGGAACATTATCAAGGACTATTTGAAGTCAACTATGATGACGAAAGTGGATAATTGAGACATCTGATAATCATTTGGGGTGGTAAACAGGATACAAGTGATGATCAAGACAGTCTTTCCAAAATGAGGTTTAGAAATAGCTCTTGAAGACAATTCACATAGTGTTCTTTGTAAGTGGTGATAAAGAAAGACAATACTTATGATGATTGGTAATCAAGTACTGTTGGGTTAAAGAGCTACCATTTTATAACCAAACTTCCCACTGATATAAAGGTTTCTATTTATTTATTGCTTTTTTAGAATTATTATTTTTTTATTGCAGTATAATTTGCAACATTACATACGTTTCAGGTGTTCAACATAGTGATTCACAATTTTTTAAGTTATACTTGATTTATAGTTATTATAAAATATTACCTATATTCCCTGTGCTGTATAATATATCCTTGTAGCCTATTTATTTTATACATAGTAGTTTGTACCCCTTAATTTCCTACCCTTACTTGCTCCTTCTCACTACCCTCTCCCCACTGTTAACTACTAGTTTGTTTCCTATATCTGTGAGTCTGTTTCTTTTTTGTTATATTCACCAGTTTGTTTTAATTTTTTGATTCCACATATAAGTGATAACATATAGTATTTACCTTTCTCTATCTGACTTATTTCACTAGCATAGTACCACCCAAATTCATTCATGCTGTTACAAGTGGCAAAATTTCATTCTTTTTTATGGCTCAGTGATATTGCACTGTAAATATATGTACCACATCTTTTTTGTCCATTCATCTGTTGAAGGATACTCAGGTTGCTTCCATATCTTGGCTATTGTAATTAATGGTGCTATGAACCTTGGAGTACGTGTGTCTTTTCAAATTTGTGTTTTTGTTTTTCTTCAGATATGTACCCAAGAGTGGAATTACTGGTTCATTTATTGCTTTGATTACACTTACTTTGCTTCTGTGCAAGGAGAATTATACTTATGGTAGGATCCATTCATTTATTCAGTGATTGCTTATCGAGTACCTTCTCTGTGCTAGGAAAAAATGTAAGATGAAGAACATTGTGGACTTGGTCCCTGACTTCAAAAATCTATAGTAAGAATAGGATTACGGGGTCAGGGTGTGGAAAAACCAAAAAGCAAAATAGAGACGCAGACACAGAAAACAGACGTGTGGACACGGGATGGATAAGGAGGGCGCCATGAACTGGAAAATTGGGATTGACTTATACACATTACCATGTGTGAAGTAGGTAGCTAGTGGGAACCTGCTGTGCAGTGCAGGAAGCTCAGCTCGGTGCTCTGTGAAGACCTAGATGGGTAGGATGTGGGAGGAGGGAGGAGGGAGAGCCAAGAGGGAGGGGACATATGTACAAGTACAGCTGACTCCCTTGGTTGTACCGCAGAAATTAACACAACATTGTAAAGCAATTATACTCCAACAAAACAAATGAACAAAAAACCAAAAAGCTAACCTTTCAGGCAAAACGGAAACCACTTCTACTGGTTCAATATGCCCACAGTCTGGTTTAAAATTTCATTTTTCCCCAAAGCATTATCTTGACAATACAGGAAGTATTAGGGAAAGCAGTGGTGAAATTGTGGCTGGTCTTGTGCCTTTATAATGTTTGCCTCGCTTGTGACCTTTGTGCATGATTGCTTTTGCCCACGTGACTTGTAAAAAATGATCTGGTTGACTTGTTTTTCTGAAAGACCTTTGTCCAAATCTTTGATGGGCAAACAGAGAATCGTGTTTTCAAACAGAAACTATTTACAAATAAAATTCCATATTGTCTTACGTTTTAAGTAAGACATGGACCAAAGTTGAAAAAAGCAAAAGGCAGTAGTGAGGAGCTGAGTTGGACTTTTAATGTTTAGAGGAGACGTACCCTGTTAGAAATTTAACATCGAGTTATTTTTCTTTGATTTAATATCATGAATATTTAGAGTGCACACAGTCATTCAACATATATTTATATATGCCAAACACTGCTTATTCTTTATTAACATAACTATAAATATTGAGGAGACAGAGATGAATAATGCAAGAGTGCGATGAAGGTCTGGGACACAGAGCTTTAGTGCAAGGTGTACAGGGAAGGCTGTGTGAGGAAGTAATGTCTTTAAGCAGAGACTTGAAGGATAAGTAGAAAATGGTCTTGCCAAGAGTGAAGAGAAGACATTTCCAGGCAGGAGGAGCAACATGGGGCAGAGTGTATTTTGACTTTAATAAATTTCGTACTGTGAAAAATTCCCAAGTCCAACACAGAAATTCAGCATCCCGTGATATGAGAAAAATCTCATCACTTTACCTTAGGCTGGCCAGAAATGTGTCAGGCAGAAAACATCAAAGAGGTAGATTTCATCTCTCTGACTGGTAAACAAAGTGCTTGGAACTCGTCCCCAGCCCTTGAGGTCAGTTTGTAATTACTCTCTTTCGTCATCCCAGATGAATTCCCAGACTTTAGTAATCTAGTAAAACTTTTTTTCTGCCTTTGTAAATAGGGACGCTACTATGAAATCTGGCTCAGAAGATAAAGCAAAGAGCAACTAAGGTCTTCAAAACATGGTGTAAATATGAGGATCTCCCAAACAGTCATCAAAAACAAAAGGGATAAAATCAGTCCACCAATGGCGTGGTAGTGTGAGGTTGTAAAATGAAGCAACTCAGATCAGATGCTGTAATTCATAAACAAGGCTGTCATCTAGGAGAAGGTGCAGGGGGCAGAGGCCAAAGAAGTTAACATGAGGTCATGCCATCTGTCCTTTCCTTTTCTGTTTTAACCCTATTCAACTATATTTCTCTGGGTCATTTAGCTGTGGATATTGTATCATCTCTCTTTCTATCACCTACACACACGTACACACACACACACACACACACACACATATTTGTTATTGTTTAGTTGCTAAATCATATCTGACTCTTTTGCAACACCATGGATTGTAGCCCACCAGGCTCCTCTGTCCATGGAATTCTCCAGGCAAGAAAACTGGAGTGGGTTGGCATTTTTTCTCCAGGGGATCTTTCCGACCAGGGATCCAACCTGCATCTCTTGCATCTCCTGCATTGTTGGCAGGCAGATTCTTTTCCAGTGTGCCACCGGGGAAGCCCATATTTTATTTAAATATGTAAAACCATCATTGAGGCCAAAATCATCTGCTCAATGATACAAAGATTTCTTGCTAACCTGGAATTACAAATAGTCCTTTAGTTTGCTAGACTTCTGAAAAGAGCATGTCTTTGAGCCCATGGGGAGTGGGTAAGATGGTGACAGAGTTTCTCCCCGTGCTTATCTCACCCCACTGCTGCAGCTGAAAGCATGGGTCCTACTGCTGGTTAGTCAGCACCTTTGGGAGATGGAAGAAAGTACATCTGTTCTTTTTTTTTTTTTAACTTTTAATTTTGTATTGGAGTATAGCTGATCAACAATTTTGTGATAGTTTCAGATAGACAGCAGAGTGATTCAGCCATATATATACATGTATCCATTCTCCCCCAGACTCCCCTCCCATTCAGGCTGCCGCATAACATTGAGCAGGGTTCCCTAGCACATGTGTTCTTATTCAGAATCTCAGCTTTAAAAGGGGCCTCAGAGAACACCTCATCTGATGCAGTGCCTTATTTGCCTAAGCACGTGTATATTAATAGATTGACTAAGTGTCGGTTGCCCCTCCCCAGCCCAGAATGCTGCTGCTGCTGCTGCTAAGTCGCCTAAGTCGTGTTCGACTCTGTGTGACACCATAGACAGCAGTTCACTATTTCTTGAGGCAGCTAATTATCTTTCTGACAGCTGCCATCTTTAAAGGTTCATCTTAGTATCAAAGTAAAGCCCATTTTCCTTTAACTTCTGCAAAGAGCAGAAATAATGCTATCTTCTACTTCTAGGGATCAGAGCTGTACCAAGGATTTTCACATGCATTGTTTCCAGTGCCCCTAATAGTACTGGCAGGAAGGAATCAACATGCGTATTTTATAGATGCGGAAGCTGGCGCAAGGTCACACAGTTAAGAGGGGTGGATCCAGTCTGGTTAAATCTAACACCTAGGCCTCTTCCTCAACACCAGGCATAAGTCTTGTTCCAAATTTGTGTATTTTAAGGCATCTCTTAAACTCTTCTTAGTTGCTTAGTTTGTATTTTATACGCATGCTTTCAAATGCTCTCAGGAGAAATTGTTACTGTATCTTTATAAAAGGTATATATAGATCAAAATAAAAATTATTCATTCCCAGAAAAATGCACACAGTACTGCAATAGCAATCTGAGCATTGCAAACAGACTCCCTTGAGTCTCTTATTAATGGAATTTATTCTTAAACAATAATAGTAGCACATTGGTTAAAGCATGGATTTAGGTAGGTTTAACTCCTGGTTTCAACACTGACAAGCTGTTGGACTCTGGACATTTATTTCTCAAATTATTTAGTTTTATCACGTATAACATGAGGACTATGACAATGATATTATTGATGAATTGTTAGAATTGTTTTAGAACTATTGTGAGAATTAACATAATATATATAAAGAACTTACTATGATGCATACCACTATTTTCAATAAATGATAAACATATCATCTTTTTAAAAAACTTTTTATTTTGTGTTGGGATATAACTGAGGAACAATGTTGTGACAGATTCAGGTGAACAGAGAAAGGACTTAGCCATACATATGTATTTATCCATTCTCTCCCAAAGTCCCTTCCCATTCAGGCTGCCACATAACATAGAGCAGAGTTCCATGTGTTATACAATAGGTCCTTGCTGGTTATCCATTTTAAATAGAGCAGTGTGTACATGTCTATCCCAAACTCCTAACTATCCCTCCCCCGCCCCCATCCTTCCCTCTGGCAACCATAAATTCTTTCTCTAAGTCTGTGAGTCTCTTTCTATTTTGTAAGTAAGTTCATTTGCATCATTTCTGTTTAGATTCCACATATAAGGGTTGTCATATGATATTTCTCCTCCTCTGTCTGACTTACTTCACTCAGTATGACAATCTCTAGGTCCACTCATGTGGCTGCAAATGGCATTATTCATTCTTTTTAATGGCTGAGTAGTATCTCACAGTATATATATACCCCATCTTTTTATCCTTTCCTCTGTCAGTGGACATTTAGGTTGCTTCCATGTCTTAGCTATTATAAACAGTGCTGCAATGAGTATTGGGGTATTATCAGTATTATTATTTCTTTATTTGCAGTAATCCAAAATCCCTATGACTGTTGTCAAGCCAGGCTTACCCTATACTGTGTCTGTAAATATAAATTTTAGATATACATAAAAGAAAAATTTTTTAATCTGTGTTAAATTTTATCTAGCCAACAGTTCCATCTGGAATCTTGTTTCTGTCAATTGTTAAATTGGTAATCATTAGTAATACTTTTCCTGAGAAGGCAATGGCAACCCACTCCAGTACTCTTGCCTGGAAAATCCCACCATCAGAGGAGCCTGGTAGGCTGCAGTGCATGGGGTCCCTAATAGTCGGGCGTGACTGAGTGACTTCACTTTCACTTTTCACTTTCATGCATTGGAGAAGGAAATGGCAACCCACTCCAGTGCTTGCCTGGAGAATCCCAGGGACAGAGGAGCCTGGTGGGCTGCCGTCTATGGGGTCGCACAGAGTCGGACATGACTGAAGCGATGTAGCAGCAGCAGTAAAAGTTTCCAGTTTTATGTCACCTGAAAATTGTTAAATGTATTTTCAGTGTTTCATCTGAGTTGTTGCTAAAAGTCATTACACAGTGAAATCTATGTTTGTTTCCATTTAGTTGAGTTATGCTGTTCTGTATTTGTTCCCATTTACTTACATGGGTCTCAGGATTTTGAGCTTGTTTTACAGCTAGGTATGGGATTTTCTCTGTGCTTTTCTGTCTATATCATACACTTGTTCTATCCCTTACTGACCCCTTGAGTTTTAGGCTGCCTGTGACCTATGATTCTGTAGATCTCCTGATATTGACATAGCTGAATCTATTAACTAAATTCTGGAAGGGAAATCAGGACACTTGGGGCTGAGCACTCACTTTCCCATCCATGTACTTTAAACTCTCTGCAGCCCCATCCGTATACTTGTCAAACTCAGACAATATTTGCCCTTTCCTTTCTTTCAGTGTTACTGTGAAGATGAAATAAAAAATGATAAAACATTAAAGAACACTGTGTCCTTTAAAAAAATGGCAGCATACCATTTACAGAGAATTCCTCATCTAGTAATTATCAAATCAGCTAAACAACTAAACATTAGCAAAGTAAATGTTTGAGCAGGGATGCAAAGATGCAGATGACACCAAGTCTGTGTTTACCACCCGTATTTTACTCATAGACCTATACTCACTTGCAGCCTCATTAAACACATATCTAACAGGCTTGGTTCTTTCATTTCTTAGTCCATAGCCAGGTATAGGAGGCAAGAAAATTAAAAGTAGTGAGGTAGGTAAATTGGAAGTACCCAAATCAGGCAAACTGAAAGTAGCAAGAAACAAATTTTAAAAGAAAAAGAGAGATAAAAGAATTATAAAAATTAGAGCCCCCAGAAATACCGAAGTCTGGGACCATTAAGTAAAGGGGAAAAGTAGTCTTGAATAGATGACTAGGTTTCAAGAACATCACTGGATTATAATCTAGTACAGAGGTTAAAGCGTCTGCCTGCAATGTGGGAGAACTGAGTTCAATCCCTGGGTCGGGAAGACCCCCTGGAGAAGGAAACGGCAACCCACTCCAGTATTCTTGCTTGGAGAATCCCATGGACGGAGGAGCCTGGTGGGCTACAGTCCACAGGGTCGCAAAAAGTCGGCCATGACTGAGCGACTTCACTTCACTTCACTGTAACGGATGTGCAGAATGATCACTAATTCTTGTGTTGGACCTGTGTGTGTTTACTTGTCTAGTTTTACTGCGATTTTCCTTTGGAAATCTACCATTCCCAAGTTGTACTCAGTTCCAGTGGAACCATCACTGAAGTGTCCTCTCCTCTCCTGGATAAGGTTGAGCATATGTTCCAAGCCAGGTCAGGTGAATTGTTTTCTTGCAGGAATTTGGGGGTTGAGCAGAGTGACTCAAAGTTAGGAGAACTGTTTTATCCAGTGGTGGTACCCTGAATAGACGGTCCATTCTTCCATTCCACACGGACCGCAGCTTCCTTTGAGCTGCAGAGTCCCTAACTCTTCAAGGTTGGTCTTCCAGTTTCCCTTTAACTTGGGGTACTAACCTAAAACACTCCAATAAAGTACTTTTCTTGCTTAAATTAGCCAAAAGTATTTTCTTTGCTGCTCACAGTGTGTAATCTGTTACTGACTCAGATTCATTAAATGAAAAGCTCAATTTTGTTCTATATGCCACAGTATTTGTAATAAAAATTTAATAATTTCCATATAACTTTGTTAAAATAAAATTTAAACATTTTAGCATTAAAAGAATATTTTAATTCTAAAGAATTTACTAATTTCCTAACCATGTCAAATAAATGAGTTTTTATTTCAGACAGACCCAATGAATGTTTACATTTTATTTTGATAGCTTGAGTGTATCTTGGTTAATGTCTTTTCTTAGCATGGCTCTTGTTAGCACCTTGTTTAAATGATGACTGATGTCATAGAATGATTTGAGGACACACCTTTTAGTTGTGGTCAAAATACTTTGAACACTCTACAAATAATGTACATCTCTTTTGTGTCCTGTGCTAAGTTCTAGGATAAGGCAGTGAACAAGGTGGATGCAGTCCCAGCACTTGAAGAAACTTGTGGTCTAATAGCCTCGTACTCTATACAAAATGAAAGGAAGAGCTGCCTTTGCTCACGATCAGCTCATTGTCCACGTCTTTGGCCGGGCATTTCTCCCTCCTAAAAGTCTAGTATCTGACCTTTAATCACATCATTTGGTTTGATCCCTAGGTTGGGAAGATCCCCTGGAGAAGGGAAAGGTTACCCACTCCTGTATTCTGGCCTGGAGAATTCCATGGACTGTATAGTCCATGGGGTCACAAAGAGTCAGACACAACTGGACGACTTTCACTAATACCCATCCTTATCCCATTCTTTTTTCAAAGTCTGGGTCAAATAGCTTATTCTCCATTAAGAGTCATACACTAATAACAACTAAACATTTATTGAGGAGGCTGTCAACCTCTTCATATCATTTATTTGTCACAATGCACTATGAGATATTTATATGACTTTTTAGAACACTATTTTATGGAAGTATTGGAAAAAATTAAAGTATATAAAATTTGATTTAAAAATATTGAATTCAGTATGCTCAGAATTATTGAGATCTTTATTTAGAATTGCCTAGAATCTAATTATCTAGAATCTAAAATGTAAGGTGAGAAAGAAACAGTTTTCTATCTGACTGTGCATCAGAATTGTCTTGGAGGGCTTTTAAAAAAGAGAGTTATCTGACATTCTCAAAAATTCCAATTAAAAAACACACAAGTACACAGACATAGAATATAGCATACAAAAAAATTTATCCCAAATCCCACCTTCTTTAAAAAAAAAAAGCATTTATTTATCTATTTATTTGACTGCTTTCATTCCTTCTCCATGATGCTTAAGTTATTTTTTCTATAGAATTTCTCACCTTCTACTTATTAATGACAATTTAATTCATTTATTTTTCTCCCCCAAAGTGCCTCATTTCCCACTGCCTCTCTCATCCCTGCCACTAGAATGTCAGCTCCAACAGGGCAGAGAGTTTTGTCTGATTTGTTCATTGCATTATCTACAGCCCCTAGAAGAGTGGCTGGCATGGAGACAGGGCTTAATAGTCTTTGTCGAATGATAAACAGATGAATGAATGAAATTGCCAAATTGTTCTTCAGAAATGCCATGCTATTTCCACTCCTGCAAGAAGTACAAGGCAGTGTCCACGTTAGATATTTTTGTTGGGTAGGACCTTGAGGCCCTGCTGGAATCCTTCCTAGGATCTCTGTGGAGGGTATTAGGAGTTAGGAGCCTTGCAATCCTAAAGCAGCTTGCAGTGCCTCGGAACACTTGGCCAACAGCAGGTGAGGGCAATGCCCTGCAGGAGACTACCTGCCCTCAAACAAGTTCAATAGGAATATTTTAAAAACATTCCCAGCCAGTTATTGGTTTCAGCATTTGGGCACATAACTTGTCCATGTAAGTTTGGGAACTTGTTTAGGACTATGTTCTGGTTCTTTTAGTTTACTTCTTTCTACCACCACCCAGACTGACTAATTTTTGAACTTTGATGAGTAGAGTACTGCTTTCAGTGCTATTTAGTCATTTCCCACAGCTCTCTATCCCTTTAGAATAGCTTTTAGAGTAACTTGGACCATTTTGGGTAGAGTACATTGGATGACTATTTTCGTGCAACTAAATAAATGGATGGCTTCTTGGTATTAGTAATGTTCAAAACATGCAATCCACATTCATAGTATTCAACTGCAGGTTGTTTTGAAGTCATTCTTTAATTACAGAATTTCCAAATCAGGACCTATATCTGAAAATAGATATTTGCAACTCATTACACAAAAGATCATGAAGGGCTTTTTATAAAAATGAAGAGGGGAAGCAAAGTTGAGTGGAAAAGCACCAAGGCTAGGACTCAGGAGATCTGAGTCCCACAGGCATCTCTGCCCATTATTAGCCCTGCAGATCCCCCTATTTGGTTGGGAAATGAGGTTCATCCTAATTCACAAGCTTTGCTGTGAGGAACTTTATAGTTTCCCACATGCATATTGTATATATGTGAATCACAATGAAAACTGTAAAATTATATTGCATCTAACAGGCTGCACAAATTTTCTTAAACACTGGAGACTGATGGTAGCCCAGTAGAGAAAGAATTTGAAGGGTGTTAGAGCTCATTTTCTCAAACTGTTTTGCATAACACACTACTTTAGTGAGAGGTGTTCCATCAGTTTTTGAACACCTCTGTTTGCCAACAGTATTTCAGTGGCTTATCCTCCATACACATTTATTTTCATGCTTAAGGTCTGCAGTTCAACAACAGTGAGGCTGAGCTGGACCAGGCTGCAGTGTGTGGTCTGTTTCAAAGTTCTGGTCACCAAGAGTTTGTTCCAAGCTACTGACTGGTTTGGCTCAGATCTTCTCTGTTTGTCATCATACTGGAGAAGTGGCTAACCAGGACAGGTCCTCAAGGCAAAGAAAGAAGTGAAAGAGAGAAATTGATCTGTTCAAGAATATCTAAGGTCTCTGTTCTAGTCATATCCTTAACATTGCATTGACCAAAGCAAGTCATATCTCTAAGCCCAACATCAAGATTTAGAAAGTACATTTCACCTATAGTAAATAGAGAGGGAATCACTCTTTCCTATAGATTAACCCAAACTTTCACAGATGTCCTTTGGAAAAAATGGAGCATATTTAAAAGACCTTGGCAATTTCTTAGATTTTCTGGACTAAATAAACTTGTTTGTTTTTGCTTTGCATAGTGGATCCTAAATTTATGTGGCCATAGTATCTTTCAACTGCACTTCACAAAGCCTATTTATATTTCATGGGCTAGATGTTTGCTGAATGCACTTTGGAAAATGCTATTCCCAAGTATCAGTATCAGTATCAGTTCAGTCATTCAGTCATGTCTGACTCTGTGACTCCATGGACTGCAGCACCCCAGACTTAACCTGTCCATCAGCAACTCCGAGAGCTTACTCAAACTCATGTCCATGGAGTTGTTGATGTCACCCAACCATCTCATCCTCTGTTGTCCCCTTCTCCTCCCACCTTCAATCTTTCCCAGTATCAGGGTCTTTTCCAATGAGTCAGTTCTTTGCATCAAGGGGCCAAGGTATTGGAGTTTCAGCTTTAGCGTCAGTCCTCCCAATGAATACCCAGGACTGATCTCCTTTAGGATGGACTGGTTGGATCTCCTTGCAGTTCAAGGGACTCTCAAGAGTCTTCTCCAACACCACAGTTCAAAAGCATCAACTCTTCGGTGCTCAGCTTTCTTTATAGTCCAACTCTCACATCCATACATGACCACTGGAAAAACCATAGCTTTGACCAGACAGACCTTTGTTGGTAAAGTAATGTCTCTGCTTTTTAATATGCTATCTAGGTTAGTTATAGCTTTTCTTTCAAGGAGCAAGCGTCTTTTAATTTCATGGCTGCCGTCTCCATCTGCAGCCCCCCAAAATAAAGTCTGTCACTGTTTCCATTGTTTCCCCATCTATTTGCAATGCATGCAATTAAATAATTGTCAAGTACACTAGCTTTGGATCAGATAGATTTTCCTTTGACTCCTGGCTTTGAAATTATTTCAAGTATCTGGAATTCTTGTAGTAGACAGTAGGTTGTAGTAGAGTTGAGGGTTTTGTTTTTGTTTCAGAACAGAGAATGATTTATTGCAGAGCCATGCACAGAGAGTGGGTAATTTTTGCTCAGAAAAATCCCAAACTCCCTGAAGGGTTTCAACAAAGCATTTTTAAAGGCAAAGTGAGGGAGTAGAGTTAAGTTTGATTTGGGGAAGTGAAGATGGCTGTGTAACCTATGCTAACATAATGAAAAAGAAAAGACGTGAACTCTGGTAGGTTAGACCAGAGTGTCACTGACTGTTTTCATGGTAGGTTCTGCACAAACCTAGTAAAAAAGAATACTCTGCCATCATGAGGTTAGGTCCTGATTTAGATAATGTAGAGGATAAAGCCTCATCTTGTTAGGAGACATTACAAATGTGTGATTTGTAAGATTTATTTTTAACCTCTTTCCATTCCCAAATATTTTGCACACCTAGTTAATGATGCCTGAGATCTCCACCCAGGTGGCTCAGTGGTAAAGAATTCACCTGCCAATGTAGGAGACACAGGAGACATTGACACGATCCCTGGGTTGGGAAGATTCCCTGGAGGAGGAAATGGTAAACCACTACAGTATTCTTGCCTGGAAAATTCTGTGGACAGAGGAGTCTGGCGGGCTGCAGTCCATAGGGTCATGAAGAGCTGGACATAATTTAGTGACTTAGCACACACACACAAGGGTCTTTTACCAGGTAACAATGCTCTACATTGTATAGTGAGTAATAAAAATTTGATTTATTAGTATGACTAAAACATTCATACAACGTACAAAAGTATAGTCAATGAATTAATTGGTACAGGGATTAGCTCAATTTGGAGAAGAGTAGCATATTGATAAGAAAAAGGACCCAGGAATCTGAAATAGAAAGTGTTATGGAGTAAGGTTTAGGTGCCCCTGAAATTACTAAGTTGAAACCCTATGCCCCTGATGTGATGGTACGATGGGGTGGAGGCTTAGGTAGGTAATTAGTATTTGCTGAGATAATGAGAGTAGAACCTTAGTGAATGGGCTTAGTGTCCTTTTAAGAGTCCTGAGAGAGCTTGATTCTCTGCTGTTTTCCATGTAAGGATACAAGGAGAAGTTGGTCGTCTGTCATCCAGAAGGCCCTTACCAGAGCCTGACTTTACTGACACCTGATCCCATGCTTCCAGCCTCCAGAACTGTAAGAAATAAATTTTTATTGTTTAAAAGGCACCCACTTTATGCTATTTTGTTACAGTGCTCCAAGCTAAGACAGAGGGAAAAAACCTCAGACAGGGCATAAGAAAAAAGAAACACACACTGCAAAAGCGACATGTTTGCAGGGCCAGTTGAAGACAAATAGAACTTTGTAATAACATGCTTGTCCCAGGCCCACTTGTCCCAGGCCCAGGTCTGTTTCATGGGATTTAAAGACTTATGTTTGTTTAATGCTGACTTCTTTTAAAGGCTCTCTGTTTCCAGAGGATGCATGATACAGAGTGTTACTATAGCTTCACAGGATCTTAGTAAGTCAGAATAGACAGGATTTTTGAAGACTCTGTATCCCAACACCATATTTTCAAGTGAGAAAATTAAGGCACAGAGAAGGAAATAGAGCTCAAAACAATAAGGTGCAAATTTCTACTTATAAATTTAAGTACTAGGGATGTAATGTACAACATGACAAATATAAGTATATATTTGCAATTCAGTATAATAACTGTAGACAAATTATCTTTCAGATACATATCTTTCAAAATAATTCTACAAATAAAACTAATAGAATAAAATATACTAACAAGAAAAAGAAATATAAGAATTAGAAGGAAAGATGAAATTATAATTATGAGGAACTTAGGATAATTTGTATAGAATACAAATTCATTACTAAAATTGATTACAAGTTTAGATAAGTTTGGCAAAAATTAATATTTAACAATCTATTGTATTTTTGTACAATGGCAACAAGACTTAGAAAAAGGGCTGAAATTAAGAGGTACAATTCTATTTACAATAGCAATTTTATACACAGACACACACCTGGGAACTGTATTTTAAACAACTACTTACAACATTTAATTCCTTTATAAAAGAATTGATACAATATTATTTGTCTCATAAAATCACACTGATGCAAACTGTTATGGCAAATGTTGTATGTAATGCAGTATGTTATATTAATGTGTGGGGCTTCCCAGGTGGCTCAGTGGTAAAAAATCCGCTTGCCAATGCAGGAGACGTAGGACATGCAGGTTTGATCCCTGGGTCAGGAAGATCCCCTGGAGGAGGAAATGACAACCCATTCTGGTATTCTTGCCTGGGAAATCCCATGGACAAAGGAGCCTGGCGGGCTACAGTCCTTGGAGTTGCAAGAGTTGGACAGGATTGAACAATTGTGCATGCATATTAATATGTAACTTCATCATAGATACACACACACACGCCAGGCCAGGCCTCCCTGTCTATCACCAAATCCCGGAGTTTACCCAAACTCACGTCCATTGAGTTGGTGATGCCATCCAACCATCTCATCCTCTGTCGTCCCCTTCTCCTCCTGCCTTCAATCTTTCCCAGCATCAGGGTCTTTTCAAATGAGTCACTTCTTCACATCAGGTGGCCAAAGTATTGGAGTTTCAGCTTCAACATCAGTCCTTCCAAGGAACACTCAGGACTGATCTCCTTTAAGATGGACTGGTTGGATCTCCTTGCAATTCAAGGGACTCTCAAGAATCATTTCCAATGCCACTGTTCAAAAGCATCAATTCTTCTGGGCTCAGCTTTCTTTATAGTCCAACTCTCACATCCATACATGACTACTGGAAAAACCATAGCCTTGACTAGACGGACCTTTTTTTGGCAAAGTAATGTCTCTGCTTTTTAATATGCTGTCTAGGTTAGTCATAACTATCTGCAGTACATGAGGTCTCAGTCAGACACGAATGAGCGACTGAACTGAATTGAACTGATACATATCATTCGTACATATTTTCAAATGTATGTGTGTGTGTGTGTGTGTGTGTATCTGGCAATTAATTGCATGATTGGTATTCAGAATACACATTATTTCTACAAATCAATGAGAGAAAGACAAAAACCGTGAAATGTAGTCAAACTCACTAGCAATTTTGGGAATGCAAATTAAAACAACAATGAGGTCCTAGTTCAGTCTCAAGCTTGGTGTTAAAGAAGCCAGGCAGAGAAGATACACTTGAGGTGGAGCTGTATTCATTAGTTAGAATACAGAATTAGTTGGAATACTAATTACTAATTAGTAGTTTGTTGAGTTTAAATTCTTGGTTTAAAACTGCTTGGGTTGAAATTCCAGTTCTGTCACTCCCCATCTGACTTTGAACAATTTACTTAACTCCTAATTCTCAAAGTTCTTATCTATAAAACAGAGAAAAGCAATGAGAAAATGTAGGCAAAGTAGTCAGTACATTGCCTGGAACATAGAAAGAACACTGACCGCATGTTCACTGTTGCATAAATTTTGTAACTAGACTATTTTGAGTGCTTACTATGGGCCAGGCACCGAACTGGGCTAAGTGCCATAGATGTACTATCTTTTTAAATCATCTGTGTTGTGATTATATCCATTTTACAAACGAGGGAATAGGCATGGAATAGAGATGAGGAAACCAGGACTCAGACTCACATCTGGTGGAACTGAAGTCTGCATGTAAAGTCTCAGATTTAGTGCCTCCCACTGTTGCCATAGGAGAGCACTGCACCTTAGGGGGACGTAGATGGTCTCCGAGGTTGCTTACGTAAATCCTTTATTGCCTTTGCAGGCACATACACACACACACAAACACAGCCTATTTCCCTTTCTGATTAGAAATTGCGTCATTCTGCATGTTTTCTAAAGAACAGATTAGTGACAATAGATCCTATAGTGCTTCTATTACCAGTTTGTACACTCAGCCTACAACATTACTCATAAAAATGTTCTTTTGGAGCCACTGTGGGTCGCTGAGCATATCTGTAATTCTGTCTGTACAGAGAGTACCTCAGAGAAGAATGAGGATAGGGAACAACATAATTAAGCCTGTTGGGAAGCCCTCTCTATGAGATAAACTGGAGGTTCAGATGTGGGTATTATGATTTTGAACTCTGTTCCCTGATGCTCTATTTTGGAATCTCAGAGTTGTAAAGGACCTTAGCCAGCATCTTGTTTCAACTTTTCTCCTCTGCCAGAATCACTCTGACAGTATTCCTGATAGTTATTGCCACTTGTGAGAGTTGGAGAGGGAGGTGCTATCGCATGCATTTTTCATTTCAGTTTTTGACCTCCACTAACAGTTATTTCATTCTTCTATCCTCATTTCTGTAGCTTTCACTTCCTGATAAGTTCTGACTTTTAAAGCAGCATAGAATAAATATATCTTTTATATATGACAAATCTTTAAGCTTTGAAGAGAACAGTCAGGTTTCTATCCTGATGCAGGTTCCTATGGAAGAAATTGGGTCTCATTTTGTGCTCCAGTATCCCTGGAGGAGGGAATGGCAACCCACTCCAGTATTCTTGCCTGGAGAATCCCACAGACTGAGGAACCTGGAAGGCTATAGTCCATGGGATCACAGAGTCAGACACAACTAAGAGACTAACACTTTGTGCTCCAGTATAACCACAGCATCTAGAATGGTGTGGGAAATACAGTAGGTACTCATGTCATTTCCTGGTGAACTGCATGCTTTTTCCACACTAACAGCTTCAAAGTCTTGAATAATTCTTCATAAGATATGGCTTCTAAATTTCTCATGGACTTAGCAACCCGTCTATGAACATGGTCTACTTTCTTGAAATCTATTTCTTTGAGTGTGAAACATCACATATGACTATTAACTCTCCCTAAATGTGATCTCTAGGTGGTCATGGACCACATATTATTTGTAGACAGGTAAATGAGTGATTGAATGAATAAACGCTAAGGGTTGCTTTTGGCAGTTATGGGATAACATTTGACCCCATCACACTTGGCTACAAATGTTTGGAATAATGGTAAATATTTGATTTCATTTGGGCCAATTAGATTCCTCTCCTGGGGATATGGAATAAAAACCAAAATCTAGGGAGAGGACATGAAAGGTCTAGCATTGAGGCTAGTTACCGCCTCATGGAGCAGAACCAGGAGCAACAGTAGTTCCACAGGGAGAAACACAATCCTGTTGAGAAAGGACCGCATAGCTGCCTACAAACCACGTGGCTCCCCAGTGACAGGCTCCAGTTTCTATACGGGTCGGTGTCTCCACTTTGTGAGATCTCTGAATCCTTACAGTAATCACTGTCCCACTCTGACAGAGGGACACACACACACACACACACACCCTTTATTAAAGGCTGCTTAGGTTAGTTCTATTCCTTCCAAACTATCACTGCATAGAACAGTTTATTCAAGCTAATATAACACTACTTCTTTTTTTAAAAATTTTTATTGGAGTATAGCTGATTTACAATGTTGTATTAGTTTTAAGTGTATGGCAAAGTGAATGAGTTATATATACACATACGTCCTTCTTTTTAAGATTTTTTTCCCATATAGGTCACTGAAGAGTATTGAGTAGAGTTCCCTGTGCTATACAGTCGGTCCTCGTGAGCTACCAGTTTTATGTATAATAGTATGTATGTGTGCATGCTAAGTTACTCAGTCGTGTCCAACTCTTGGTGACCCCATGGACTGTAGCCCACCAGGCTCTTCTGTCCATGGGATTCTCCAGGCAAAAATACTGGAGTGGATAGCCATTTCCTTTTCCAGGGGATCTTCCCAATCCAGGGATCAAACCCAGGGCTCTTACATTTCCCGCATTGGCAGGCAGGTTCTTTACCACTAGTGCTACCGGGGAAGCCCACGGTAGTGTGCACATGCCAATCCCCATTTCCCAGTTTATTCCTCCCCCTCCGTCCCTCTCTGGTAACCACTGTTGTCGTTGTTCAGTCGCTAAGTTGCGTCTGACTCTTTATGACCCCATGGGCTGCAGCACGCTAGCCTTCCTTGTTCTTCACTGTCTCCCCAAGTTTGCTCCAATTCATGTCCACTGAGTCAGTAACCATAGGTTTCTGTAATACCAGTTCTTGAGTCATATTCTGCACACAGATAACTAAAAGGCCCAAGTGTTTTCACTTAAAGTGCTTCTAAAATGATTGTGTATTTGATCATTTGGGAAAGTTTGCTCATTCACCCATTCTTTCAGCAATAGTATATTAAGTAACTACTATATGCAAATATGGAGAAGAGAATGGCAACCCACTTTCGTATTCTGGCCTGGAGAATCCCATGGACAGAGGAGCCTGACAGGCTAAAGTCCATGGGGTTGCAAAGAGTCGGACACAACTGAGCGACTAACATACACACACATATGTGAATATACTGTTTATAGTTCAGCTATTTCCCTGTCAGTTGCCATTTCTTGCTGCTGACAAGGACGGTTGCCTCTAATAATCTTCCCTTTCTATTCACTTCTTATCAGCACTGGTAAAACAAACAAACAGATTACCAAATACCAGGATCGCGAGCAGTAACGAGGATAAGAGTTCTTAAGCTCTTAGTGTGGGCATGTACAGGGATAATGCAGTGCTCAAAGTACATGATGTTTACTCAATCTATTTTGAGTACAAAGAGAACATTTTGCCTACTTCCTGTTTTTCTCTTAGTTTTGGCTGTTGAAGGTGTAGTAAATAAATAGTGCATAACTGAAGGTTATGTGTGATTATATATATATATATACATGTACACACACACACACACACACAGGCTTTCCAGGTAGCTCAGTAGTAAAAAACCCACTTGCCAAGGCAGGAGCTGCGGGAGACTGGGGTTGGATCCCTGGGTTTGGAGGATCCCCTGGAGGAGGAAATAGCAACCCACTCCTGTATTCTTGCCTTGAAAATTCCACGGACAGAGGAGTCTGGCAGGCTACAGACCGTGGAGTAAGTTCAGTTCAGTACAGTTGCTCAGTCTTGTCTGACTTTTGCGACCTCATGGACTGTAGCGCGCCAGGCTTCTCTGTCCATCACCAACTCCTGGAGCTTGCTCAAACTCATTTCTACCAAGTAGGTGATGCCATCCAACCATCTCATCCTCTGTCATCCCCTTCTCCTCCCACCTTCAATCTTTCCCAGCATCAGGGTCTTTTCAGTAAGTCAGTTCTTTGCATCAAGTGGCCAAAGTATTGGAGTTTCAGCTTCAGCATCAGTACTTCCAATGAATATTCAGGACTGATTTTTTTCAGGATTGACTGGTTTTATCTCCTTGCAGTTCAAGGGACTCTCAAGAGTCTTCTCCAACACCATAGTTCAAAAGCATCAATTCTTTGGCGCTCAGCTTTCCTTATGGTCCAACTCACACTCATACATGACTACTGGAAAAACCATAACTTTGACTAGACGAACCTTTTTTAGCAAAGTAATGTCTCTGCTTTTTAATATACTGTCTAGGTTGGTCATAGCTTGTCTTCCAAGGAGCAAGCGTCTTTTAATTTCATGGCTGCAGTCACCATCTGCAGTGATTTGGAATCCAAAAAAATAAAGTCTGTCACTGTTTCCATTGTTTCTTCATCTATTTCCCATGAAGTGATGGGACCAGATGCCATGATCTTAGTTTTCTGAATGTTGAGTTTTAAGCCAACTTTTTCATGCTCCTCTTTCACTTTCATCAAGAGGCTCTTTAGTTCTTCTTCACTTTCTGCCATAAGGGTGGTGTCATCTGCATATCTGAGGTTATTGATATTTCTTTGGGCAACCTTGATTCCAGCTTGTGCTTCATCCAGCCCAGCATTTCATATGATGTACTCTGCAAATAAGTTAAATAAGTAGGGTGACAATACACAGCCTTGATGTACTTTTCCCAGTTTGGAACCAGTCTGTTATTCCATGTCCAGTTATAACTGCTGCCTCTTGACCCGCATACAGATTTCTCAGGAGACCGGTAAGGTGGTCTGGTATTCTCATCTCTTGAAGAACTTTCCACAGTCTGTTGTGATCCACACCACCAAAGGCTTTGGTGTAGTCAATAAAACATAAGTAGATGTTTTTCTGGAACACTCTTGCTTTTTTGATGATCTAGTGGATGTTGTCAATTTGGTCCCACAGCTACCAGCTTGTCAATGTCTTGGGCTTTCCTCATAGCTCAGTTGGTAAAGAATCCACCTGCAATGCAGGAGACCCCAGTTTGATTCTTGGGATGGGATGATCTCCTGGAGAAGGGATAGGCTACCCCCTCCAGTATTCTTGGGCTTCCCTTGTGGCTCAGCTGGTAAAGAATCTGCCTGCAATGCGTGAGACCTGGGTTAGATCCCTGGGTTGGGAAGATCCTCTGGAGAAGGGAAAGGCTCCCCACTCTAGTATTCTGGCCTGGAGAATTCCACAGTCCATGGGATCACAAAGAGTCAGACATGACTGTGCAACTGAGCATACACACGCGCACACAGATAACTACCACTAAGTGCTATGACCTATTGCCTATCTCCACGTATTAATATATATATATATACATATTTCATGTATTTGCAGGACTTCTCTGGTGGCTTAGACGTGAAGCATCTACCTACAATGAGGGAGACCTGGGTTCAATCCCTGGGTCGGGAAGATCTCCTGGAGAAGGAAATGGCAACCCACTTCAGTATTCTTGCCTGGAAAATCCCATGGACAGAGGAGCCTGGTAGGCTACAGTCCGTGGGGTTGCAAAGAGTTGGACACAACTGAGTGACTTCACTCACTCACATATTTCATATACATTTCTAGGTAAATACATATACATAGCTAAGGAAAAACTCAGTAAGGTTTATATTATACCAGAATCCAACAGTGAGGAAACTTCAATTACATTTAGGGAAATTAATCTGGTTACATTTATGGACCAGCAGATGTAGTACTAGAGACTTTTTCCTCTCTGATTATGCATCATGAATAAAACCAAAGATTAAACTTCCCATTTAAACTTCCCATTAAACTTCCCTCCATCCCATTATTTATTTTAACCAAATTAACCAACACCCATATCCAAGATGTTTTTCTGAAATTTCAATCTGTATGGTACTCTCTTGGCCCCCATCACTGGTAGGTTCAGTTTTAGGGGTAAGAAGGGACATGAAGAAGCAAACTTTTTGTAGTCTAAATGGTAGTGTGGTGTTCAAGCTTATGCTTGGTTCATCCTCCATTTTCATTAGCAATGAAAGCAGTTAGGGCTCTGGGATAAGAGATTTGAATCCTGCCTTTGTCAGCTCTTAGCCATACAACCTTTCTGAAATTCTATTCTCTTTGCATTTCAGTTTCTTTATATCTAAAATGAGATTGACACTACCAACTTATAGGAATTGCTGTGAGGGTTAAAAGACTTCATATTTGTAAAATAGTTAGCATACTGCCTGGCACCAGCAAGCCTTTAATAGATCACAAATGTCTGTAGTCAATGCTCCTAAAGAGAAATATAGTAAACATTTTGTGAGATAGAGGACTGAGAGAAGCATTTTATAATGGCATGGCTCATTTTCCGACAGTTCTTATGTTACTTTAAAAATTCTTAAAAATTTGTCAATGGTCATACAATTTATTTAGAGGCCTATTCTTGGGATAATATGAATTCTCCTATGAGGACTATCCTAGGCTTCTTCTGTGAGAAAAAATTCCCTTGTGCTTCTTAAATTTCTGTTTTCTTGGTAGAGAGACTGTTTTCTCTAATGCACCATGGGTTTTCCCAATGTTTCTACTTTCAGTCTTGGTAGTTTTAATCTGGGCTATGGCCAGAATGGTATTTAGAGGAAAGAGAAGAGAGAAATAGCAGTTCTTAGCAATGAACATTTTGAAGGCCCCAGATAATGCTACAATAATCTTTTATCCCTTCTTAAACATTTTGTAGAAAACGGCCCATCCTGTTTATTTTAAATCCTTGGATCTAAGAAAAAAGTTATTACTAGCCAACTGCTAAGTCTTTCAAGGTTGAAATGCTTGTATTTAAGTTTGCACCCTGTTGGATGCAGAGATACTTTGACAATAAAGGTCTATATAGTCAAAGCTATGGTTTTTTTCAGTAGTCATTTACAGATGCGAGAGTTGGACCGAAGAAGGCTGAGCACCAAAGAACTGAGACTTTCAAATTTTGGTGCTAGAAAAGACTGTCGAGAGTCCCTGCAAAGAGATCAAACCAGTCAATCCTAAAGGAAGTCAATCCTGCAAATTCATTGTAAGAACTGATGCTAAAGCTGAAGCTCCAATACTTTGGCCACCTGATGTGAAGAACTGACTCATTGGAAAAGACTCTGATGCTGGGAAAGATTGAAGGAGAATGAGACAGCGGAGGATGAGATGGTTAGATAGCATCATTGACTCAATGGACATGAGTTTGAGCAAACTCTGGAAGATAATGGAGGATAGAGGAGCCTGATGTGCTGTAGTCCAAGGGATCACAAAGAGTCAGACATGACAGCGACTGAACAACAACAGCAATAAAACAATAAACTCTAGGATGACTAGTGTAAGTACTTTCCAACCTCTTGCCTGAGTGAGTTTCCTCAGACTTAAACTAAGAATCAGAAAGGACTGTGATGATACAGTTGATATCAGAAGTGTAAATAATTGATCAAGTTCTTGAAATACTGCGCTGAACTTGTAGAGGAGGCTGAGGAATCTGGATGCCCATCAATAATTAATAATAAAGATCAAACACTGGAAAACAGGGAATTGGATAGACCAGACAATCACAAAGTTACCACTCCAAGATAAAAACTGTTGGCTGAGCAATACACATTTGGACACAGAAGTATGTGATGTGCTTCTGTTTCCTTACTCCAAATAAGTCTTACTGTTGGTAGGGAGGTCAGCCTGGCTTTCAGAATTTGCTGCTGCTTGTTCAGATGTTAAGTGGTTAATGTTTGCCAGGTACTTAAAAATATCTTTATGGTACTTCCCTGGCAGTTCACTTGTTAAAACTCCGCACTTCGGATGCAGGGTATGTGGGTTTGATCCCTGGTTGGAGAACTATTAATACAATCCCACATGTCAGCATGGTGCAGCCAAAAAAAAAAATCTCTTTATGGTAAATGGTACAAGCAATTAATTTCCAATTAACACAGAATTTATCAAGGAGAACAAAGAGTTTAGAAGAGGTCCCATTTCCTGCTAATGAGCCTGTGTCTGTTTGTGCTTAGATTGTTAAAGTTCAGAAAAACCTCAAATTCTCATGTTACTCTGAAGCAAGAGATGCAATTTCTTGGTGAATATCTCATTAAACAACTCACTTTTGCTATTAATAAATAATAGACTATTAAGATAACCAAATATCATCCTTTACCTGTCCTTTAGTTTAAGATTTCAAAGAGAACTGTTGTCAGATTTATCAATGTGACTCATTCTCTAACATTTTCTCTGCTAGGAGAGAGTTCCTTTCTTCCCTGACTGACTGTTTAGGGGAATCTCTGGTAAAAAGAACAAGTAGCCTTTTTAGTAAATAGCCAGATATGACAGTAGTGAGTATGTAGATCATCTTGCTTGTTTTACTACCCATCAGGACAGAGATGGAAATGTTGTGAGCTGGGAATTTTGAGTTTAATTTTTACTGGTATTTTGCCTTTTAGAAGGTATCTGTTAGGAGTAAAGCAAAATGAGTTGCTTCTAAAATTGTGAGATGAGCTATAAGGCCACATTTCTATTTAATTAGCTTTTTTTTTTTTTCTTTTTCTATTTTCTGTTAAGAAAAAAAGGAGTGGGATCTAAGCTATCTATTCAATGAAGCATTGAGGTTGTTTAGAATCCTTTTAGGTTAAAAGGATAGGTTCTTAGGGAAGCTAAGACCACTGTTTATGGGCACCCGACAAAGTCCAACTAGCCAATCTGCAAATTCAATTTCATGTCAATTATTATCTACTTTTATGCTCCTTTCTGTGCTGTGGGTGTTTACCAAGCTCAACGATAGTTTCTACCTCTAATGAGAAAGACTGGCAGTAAAATCTTTTCTACTCACAGGTGGAGGTAGAAGACAGTATCTTCTTCCTTCCTTCTCAAAGCATCCAAACTCCTAATTTCATATAGTTTTCCTCCACTTCTAATCTAATATTAAGTTATATTGATTTTGTCAGTCCTTTCTCTATTTGTTCCCCACTTTCCATTACCATTGTCGTTATTTTAGCCCAAGCACTCTTACTTCCTTCATTCAGTGTTTGTCATTGAATTAGTACTGAGCCCCTGATGTGCTCAGTCTCTCAGTTGTGTCTAACTCTGCAACCCTATGGACTGTAACCCACCAGGCTCCTCTGTTCATGGAATTTTCCAGGCAAGAGTATTGGAGTGGGTTGCCATTTCCTACTCCAGGGAATCTTTCTATCCCAGGGATTGAACCAGCATCTGTTGTGTCTCCTGCATTGGCAGGGGGATTCTTTACCACTGAGCCACCTGTGAAGCCCTGATTAAATTTACTCTGAAAAAAAAAGTTTACTCTGCATTTATTTATGCATTCAACAATATTTATTATTTACATACTATGTATTAAGGATTAGCAAATGGAAATACCAGCAATAATCAAGATGAAACCTTATGTCAGGTACAATCTTCTTAACTGAGTTACTGCAAAATCCTTCAAATAGGTTTTTTTATGTTGTCTCTCTTCCTACACTACATTAAAAACACTACTGCCAGTTTAATCTTGTTTAATGCTTCATTCTGACTTGCAAGACTGAGTGTGTGGCCCTAGTCTTCTTTCCAGGGTCGTCTCACATTATTTTCTTCATTTTCCTACATTTGGATAAATCCATTCATCTGCTAGGTATGCTACCATGATCCCTGGCCTTTCCTGGTTTCAGCGGTAACATTGTTTTTTTTTTTTTATGAATTCACCCACTCTCCCCCTACCCTCCTACCCCTGCATCCCATATGACAAACTCCGTTCACTTTTAAAGCTCACTTTAATGATCATTTTCTTCAGGAAGATTTTTCTGATCTTCCTCCTTCCTCTTTGGCTGATCTTTGGGATTTGTTCTCCAGCATTTGTTTTTATTATCTAGTTGCCCAGACTCCCTCTTGAAACATTCTGAATTGCTTACCTAACAACCTAGAAAGGGAGCTAGACCTGCCCTAAGCAGTTGTTAGCAACTGCTCCAGCATTTTTTCTCTCATTTCTGGTACACTCTTGTTCTCTGCCAATTCTCCTTGGACTCTGCCAGTTCTCTGCCCATCTCTGTCCTCATTTCTCTGTACCTCCACACCAATTCTGGTTTTTAGGTATTTCTACGTGTTCTTTTTGCATTTGATAATGGATTCTTCTTAGTGGAACTTGAACTAGTTTGTGTGTTATTTTTTTCTTAAAGTGGATATTCATAGGTAGCAGTAGTGTGTCTTTAGTTGAATCTTGTGACCCCATGGACTGTAGCCCACCAGGCTCTTCTGTCCATGGAATTTTCCAGACAAGAATAATGGAGTGGATTGCCATTTCCTCCTCCAGGGGATCTTCCCAACCCAGGGATTGAACCCGCATCTTCTGCATTGCAAGCAGGGTCTTTACTGCTGAGCCACAAGGGAAACCCTATTCATGGTAAAGATTCTGCCTTTATTCCAATCACTTCAAAATCCAATCTTGCCTGGAGCCAAACCAACGCTGACCTTCCACTCTCTATTTCCCCAAGGTGAGGAAGTGGTCAATAAGTTATCTTTTTCTCATACTCATTTTTCTTTTTATTAATTGTGAGAAAAGCATGTAACATAAGATTTACCATCTTTATCATTTTAAGTGTACAGTTCAGCAGTGTTAAGTATACTCATATTGTTGTGCAACCAATCTCCAGAACTCTCATCTTGCAGACTTTCTTTATATTTTTGTATGGCTATTTATTTGCTTGCTTTACCTTGCCTATTAGACCGAAAGTTCATGAAAACAAGGCTGTGTTACTGACTTTCTATCAAACTATTATAATCAATGAACAATTGCTTCATGAAGTTGAATTGACCCAAGTTTCCCCCATGTTCTCATCTAATGTGCTCTCCAAGGAAACTCTGACAAACCCTGCTAACAGATCTGGATTCTGCCATAACGAAATAGAGTGCATCTTGAAAACATTTCCTCTTATCTAAGCCAGGGAGATGAACATCAACAGTTTGAAGCTGGACTAAGCAGTATTGCATCTGCTTAGGAGGTTTTGCTTTTTGCCTTAACTGTTACAGGGCACTGCTGTTTTTGTTCTGGGAGGTGGGAGAGCTGTTTTATTTATTTTAAGGAGGCAGGAAGCCAGAAACATAATTGAAAGGAAGTTTCTGTGCTGGCATATTATTATTGTAACTAAGATGGTAACACATAAATTGCAACTTCCTTTTGTTTGAAGTGGTTGATGTGAACTGGAGCTTAATATTTTTCACTCATAAATTTGCCAAGTGACAAATTCTTTCATGATTCCTGTTTTCTAAAAAAAAGTCTCTGAATTTACACTGTATTAGGAATGTGTTTCTTTCCATAATAGCCTCACAGAATTATACTGTACACGTCACTCAGGTTCTCTCCAGATTTAGGGAAACCTGTTATCTCCCTGGAGAAGGCAATGGCACCCCCTTCCAGTACTTTGGGCCTGGAAAATCCCATGGACGGAGGAGCCTGGTAGGCTGTAGTCCATATGGTTGCTAGAGTCGGACACGACTGAATGACTTCACTTTCACTTTTCACTTTCATGCATTGGAGAAGGAAATGGCAACCCACTCCAGTGTTCTTGCCTGGAGAATCCCAGGGATGCGGGAGCCTGGTGGGCTGCCGTCTATGGGGTCACACAGAGTCGGACACGACTGAAGCGACTTAGCAGCAGCAGCAGCAATTATCTCCCTGGTCCCCATCCATATCTCTGAAGGCACTCAGAGGGCTTATGTCTTTTACAGATAGCTCTAATTTCTGATTTCCTGCTTCTGGAATTCTTTTTCTTATTTGCATTTTGCTTCTTGTGGTTGTTTTCTATCTTCTATCCAACATGTGCCTCAAAGCATTTCATTTTCCTTAATTTCTCAAAAATACCACTTATGTAAGACAGCTGTCCAGGAGAGATATTTGAATGGAGAAAGAGATAACACAGAGGTGGAGGTTACTTTACATAATAATGGTACAAAATTAAAAAAATCAGATATTATGTACCTTGTCTTTAAACTCACTTAACCATTTTTCACCACTGGAAATATTTGGGGGACTGACTTCAGTTTCCAGTCTCCTGCATATCACTGATTTCTTTCCACTTTCTTTATTGCTCATCTCTGGGCCCTTACTCTGCTTCTGCAAGTTGGTTCTTGGCATATCACAATCCCTCCAAATTTTGTCCTCTGTTTATCTTGTCCAAATTTCTATCTATCATGCCTTGGGATTATCATTCCATAATTATAATGGCAAATAGCTTTTGTTTGTTTTTACTAAAAAGGTAATTATCTTCCCAGAAGAAATTTAGTTTTTTAAAAAACCTTTTGTTTTAGAACAGTTTTAGGTGTAAATAAAAATTACAAAGATAGTACAGAGAGTTTCCATGTACTCGTATGGCTCCTTTGTCACGATTGATGCATTGATATTGATACGTGATTATAATTAAGTTCATCAGATCAGATCAGATCAGATCAGTCGCTCAGTCGTGTCCAACTCTCTGCTTTATTCAAATTTTCTTAATATTTTTCTAATGCCCCTTTTCTGTTACAGAATACCATCAGGATACCACATTACATTTAATTGTCACATGTCCTTAGACTTCATAGCTGTGATAGTTTCTAAGACTATTTTTGACCATCTTGCCAGTTATAAGAAGTACTGGATAAGTATTTTGTAGAATGTCCCTCAGTTGAGATTGTGTGATGTTTTTCTCATGATTACACTGGAGGTGTGTGTTTTTTGGGGGAAGATCACAAAGGTGAAGCGTGATTTTCCTCCACATGACTAATCAGTGTGGATGTTGACCCTGATCATTTGGTTGAGACAGTGTTTATTAGGTTTCTCAATAGTAAAATTACTCTTTTTCCCCCTTTCCATATTGTACTCTTTGGAAGGAAGTTACTATGTGCAGCCTACACTTAAGAAGTGGGGAATTATGTCCCATTTCTACATACATTATTAGAGTCCTTTTGCAGGGTAGATTTGTCTCTTCTCCCTCATTAATTTATTTGTTCAATCATTTATTTTTATCAGTATGGACTCATGGATGTTTATTTTGTGTTCTGATTTATAATCCATTACTACTTTACTTATTTTGTTGCTTCAGGTTTTCCATTTTTGGCCACTGGGAGCTTTTTTTCATTGACTTCTGGGCTCCTGGTTCTCTTTGACTTGCTCCTATCATTGTGGGATTTGTGGTTTATTTGTTTTAGAACTTCTTTACTTTCTGGCACTATAAAATATTCTGGTCTATCTTATACATTTCCCACTCCAGCTCTGGAACTATTCATTTCTCCAAGGATGAATAGGTGGTGCAGTGGTAAAGAATCCCCCTGCCAATGCAGGAAAAGCAGGTTCAATCCTTGGGTTTGGAAGATCCCTTGGAGGAAGAAATGTCGACCCACTCCAGGATTCTTGCCTGGGAAATACCATGGACAGAGGAGCCTGGTGAGCTCCATCAGGTCACAAAGAGTGGGACATGACTGAGCGACTGGGCATGCACGCATGTATCAGAAACCAAGATCTAGGTGCTAGGTGTGTTCATTGCTACTGGGTTGTCATGGCTTCTAGGCCGTTTCAGCTGACAGAGCAAGGAAATATATGTGTGTGTGCCAACATTGTGTATTATTGTTGTTGTTCAGCCGCTGTCATGACCAACTCTGTGATCCCATAAACTGAAGCATGCCAGGCTTCCCTGTCCTTCACTATCTCCAAGAGTTAGCTCAAACTCACGTCCCCTGAGTCAGTGATGCCATCTGACCATCTCATCCTCTGTCTCCCCCTTCTCCTCTTGCCTTCAGTCTTTTGCAGCATCAGTCTTTTCCAATGAGTCGGCTCTTCATATCAGATGGCCAAAGTATTGGAACTTCAGCTTCAGCATCAGTCCAGTATACTTATATCTATAAATATTCCTGTTTGTATCCACCTATATGTGTATTAAGCTAAAGATGAGTTCGTACTAATGTCTCCAGCTCTAATCCATTAACACATGGATCATCCTAGTCTTCTCCCCTTTATTGTCTGTTACTTCCCACTCAGACATCGAGAAGCCTGGCTCTCACCATCTGCTGTACATTTACTTAATTGTTTAGTTTCAGTACGCATGTAGAGTGGATTTCTCTGGTGGCTCAGATAGTAAAGAGTCTGCCTGCAATGCAGGAGACCCAGGTTTGATCCCTGCGTCAGGAAGATCCCCTGGAGAAGGAAATGGCAACCCACTCCAGTATTCTTGCCTGGAAAATCCAATGTATGGAGGAGCCTGGTGGGCTACAGTCCATGGGGTCACAAAGAGTTGGACACAGCTGAGCAACTAATGCATAGTGCAAGCATGTAGAGTAGTTTCAGAATTGCTCAACTGTTCCCCCAGGATACAGCTTTATCAAGTAGAGCACAGTGTTCATCTCAACTTCTTTTGCCTTTTGTATTAAGCCTTTTGTATACAAGCCTCCTTTTGTATCATTGGCAAAGATGCTTTAAGGCTGCACCATTCTCCTTAACTCCCTTCAGTGAGATTGTTTCATATGTTTGTAATGTAGTTAGATTATTTTTGTTCTGAATTCCTTTTTGAGATTCCCTAAATGATTTTCTAAGATTTGCATACATAAAGGTTCATTTATTATGCTTAAATTTCTTTGGATTTTGACAAATGCATAATGCAAATGATATTCACAAGTACAATATTGTAAAGGATAATTTTAATGTCCTAAAAAAATCCTTGTGCTTCACCTATTCATTTTTTCCGCCTTTGCCTCTGAATCCTAGGAACCACTGATCTTTTTAACCATCTTTATACTTTTGGTTTTTCCAGATGTCATACAATTAGAATACAGTATATAAATTTTTCAGACTGCCTTTTACTGAACAATATACATTTAACATTAATCTATGTTCTTTTTGTGACTTTATAGCTCATTCCTTTTTACTGTTGAATAGTATTCTACTGAATGGGGGTACCTATATAATTTTCCTTTTCCCTTAAAGAACTTGTTACAACATTATTTTGCATCTCCTGTTCTACTGGAGATGAATTCATTCAGTTTTGTTAGTTTGAAGTCTTTATTTCTCTTTCACTTTTGAAGTATAATTTCACTGGATATAGAATTCTAGGCTTTTGGTTTTTTATTTTCAACACTGAAATATTTAATTTCATTCTTGGTTGCATGACTTCTGGTGAGAAGTCCTTTGTCATTCTTAACTTTTGTTTCCCTGTCTAGGTAGATTGTTTTTTCTCTTTTGGCTTTTTAAAAAATTTTGTCTTTGTCTTGTTCACTTGTCTGTAGTTTGAATACGATCTGCCTATTTTTTTTTTTTTTTAAGAAAACTTTTCTTTTTGATGTTCTCCCTGAGTTTCCTGTGTTTTGGTCTGATGACTTTCATTACTTTTGGAAAATTTTTACCCTTTAGTAATGTCTTCTGTTCCAGTATTTCTTTCTTCTCTACCCCCTGTTACAGCTTCACAATTATTACCCTTTTGAAATTGTCCCACAGAAGATCTCAAATATTCTAGTTTTTCATTCTTTTATCTCTTTGAATTTCAGTTTAGGGAGTTTTATTGACCTGTATTCAAGCTCATTCTTTGCTTGGCTAAGTCTGTTGATGTGCCCTTTGAAGGCGTTCTTCATTTTTATTACAGTGTTTTTGGTTTCTAGCCTTTAAAAAAATTCTTATAGTTTCCATCTCCCTACTTATATTAGTGACTTCTGCTTTTCTTTTTCCTTTATTGCCCTTAATATATTATTCATAGTTGTTTTAAATTCTTCTCTAATAATTTTAAAATTTGTGTCATATCTGAGTCTGGCTCTGATAATTGTTTTCTCTCTTTAGACTGTGTTTATCTTGCTATTTGTCATGTAATTTTTTTCTTGAACCCTGGGCATGTTATACTGGGCAATAGCAACTATAATAAGTAGACCTTCAGTGTGAGAATTTATATTGATCTGGCTAAGATTTGGGCTGTTTTTCATATTTTCCTTAGCAACATGTACCAGAAACTTCAAATTCCTCTAGTATTTTCATTTTTGTCTCCACACTCAATTTAGGGCTTCCCTAACCACTGCTTTTCATAAAGAGTGTGCTGTGCAGCCATGCCTCTGTGAGACCAACCACAGACTTGAAGGTCAGTTCATTATATCGTAGTTCTTTCACTTTAGAAGGATAACAACTACATATTTACTGTAGTTGACATATAGTGGTACTGGCTGACACACTATAGGCAGGTATTGGTCTGCTTTTCCTGCCTATAGTGAGGCACTCTATGAGGGCTCAGAGAGTTTTTCATACACTGACACAGCAGCTGATAAAACACTACATTGGATTAATAGACGCACTTTACAGTAAAGAAGATGTGGAGGTGGGCATGTAACCATGGGGCCCTTAGTTCTTTCACATTCTGTGCCATTCAGAAGCTGCTGGCCTGATGAAGTGATGCAGTGGCCTTTCAAGGGGCAGCTGTGGTGACAGCTTAGAGATGATACTTTGCAAGGATGGAGTGCTATCCTCTGGGATATACCCTGGATAGCCTCCAGTGGTCACTGATATACCCCCTGCACTAATGGCTTCCCTGGTGGCTCAGTTGGTAAAGAATCTGCCTGCAGTTCAGGAGATGTGGGTTTGATTCCTGGATCAGGAAGATCCCCTGGAGAAGGAAATGGCAACCCACTCCACTATTCTTGCCTGGGAAATCCCATGGACAGAAGAATCTGGTGGGCTACGGTCCATGGGGTCACAAGAATTGGACACGACTTGATGACTAAATCACCACTAACCACCACACCACTGTACTAATGATTGTTATATAGTGCTGTGTCCCCAAATGGTAGGAGACATGAGAAGCAAGAGATAGAAGCAGGGATTTTCCAGTTTCCTGTTGCTCCCAGTAATCGATTTGGTAAATTTATGCTTTTACGGGGCTAGAGTTCCTGTATATCACGTGTGGAACAATTTTTCAGCAAATCTCGCTAAATGTTATGCTTCAGTTAGCTCTGGCTACTTTAGGTTCCTCCTACCAGGAGACAAGCAACAAAAACAAGACACTGTCCTGGTAGGGATGATTAATGCCTGGAAATGGTGGGACTTTTGATATTGACATAGGAAAAATAAATTTAGCACCCAGATAAGCCACTAAGTCTCCTGATGCTCTCCTGCCTACGTTCACAGTAAATGTCAACTAAAGTATCCATGGCCTGAGAAGGAGGGCATGGTAACCAGGGGCTCATACATATCAAGAACACAAGTCTGAGTCACCCATAAGTTTAGCTACATAGATTAGCAGAGATGCTAGTTGAGTAAAGGAATTGAGAATAAGTAGAGGAGGGTAATGATAAGAATCAGCTGTGGTCCAGAGACCAGCTGCAATGGTTAGAGCTATAGTTTGTCCCACCACCCTTCTTCTTGAAAGTTTTTCCTAAAGAAAAGACTAACCAGAATCCTGGAAGAGCTCTTCCCAGGTGAGGTAAATTTATTACATGAAGCAAATAGATTAAAGCAGCACATGATGTGGATTGTAGTAGACACCGAGGTACATCGCTCAGATTCAGTTCAGTTCAGTTCAGTCACTCAGTCGTGTCTGACTCTTTGCAGCCCCATGAATTGCAGCACGCCAGGCCTCCCTGTCCATTACCAACTCCCGGAGTTCACTCAGACTCACATCCATCGAGTCGGTGATGCCATCCAGCCATCTCATCCTCTGTTGTCCCCTTTTCCTCCTGCCCCCAATCCCTCCCAGCATCAGAGTCTTTTCCAATGAGTCAACTCTTCACATGAGGTGGCCAAAGTACTGGAGTTTCAGCTTCAGCATCAGTCCTTCCAATGAACACCCAGCACTGATCTCCTTCAGAATGGACTGGTTGGATCTCCTTGCAGTCCAAGGGACCCTCAAGAGTCTTCTCCAACACCGCAGTTCAAAAGCATCAATTCTTCAGCGCTCAGCTTTCTTCACAGTCCAACTCTCACATCCATACATGACCACAGGAAAAACCATAGCCTTGACTAGATGGACCTTTGTTGGCAAGGTAATATCTCTGCTTTTCAATATGCTCTCTAGGTTGGACATAACTTTCCTTCCAAGGAGTAAGCGTCTTTTAATTTCATGGCTGCAGTCACCATCTGCAGTGATTTTGCTCAGATTACACCTTGATAAACAAGACTCTCATCTCTCCAGGTTCCAGGAGTGTTGATATCCCACAGCTGAATCCAACCCTAAGACTTTGTAGAGAAACGTTGTAGAGAGAAAGCCAACTCACCCAAGACTATGCCTCCACCCCAGAGCAGCCCACATATCTGGTGGCTCAGACGGTAAAGCGTCTGTCTACAATGTGGGAAACCCAGGTTTGATCCCTGGGTTGGGAAGATCCCCTGGAGAAGGAAATGGCAATCCACTCCAGGACTATTGCCTGGAAAATCCCATGGACAGAGAAGCCTGGTAGGCTACAGTCCATGTGGTCGCAAAGAGTCGGACACAACTGAGCGACTTCACTATTCACTAAGTGGTCAATAAATTCATTATATGAAAGAATGAATTTTAGGCAAGTCATTTAATGTCTAAGATCTTCTGTTTTCACATCTATTGAAGTGGGAGGAAAAGAATTATTTTAATTTCTTCATTATCTATGTGCAGTTTTAATATTTAGAAGAAATAATTGCATGTAGAATTAGTTCTCTTTTTTTAGATTAAAATTTTCTTTTTTTAAAGAATTTTATTGTATTTTTAAACTTTACATAATTGTATTAGTTTTGCCAAATATCAAAATGAATCCGCCACAGGTATACATGTGTTCCCCATCCTGAACCCTCCTCCCTCCTCCTTCCCCATACCATCCCTCTGGGTCATCCCAGTGCACTAGCCCCAAGCATCCAGTATCGTGCATCGAACCTGGACTGGCAACTCGTTTCATACATGATATTTTACATGTTTCAATGCCATTCTCCCAAATCTTCCCACCCTCTCCCTCTATAAAAAGCCTGAATCAAACCATTTAGATTCAAAAGGAAATACCTAGCCCACTCTCGCATGTGGTACAGCAATCTCTTCTGCTGTATTCCTGACAAATAGTTATTCAACTTCTCCTTAAATAGTTGCAGGGTCTGGCAACCCAGTCTGTTTTAATGAGCTCCACTGTCAGAGAACTCTAGAGCAGTGATACATGAGATGTGGTCTTAGGACCAGGAGCATCACACAACTTGGAATCTAGTTAGAAATGAAGAATCTTGGGTCCCACACCACACCTGAATCAGAATCTACATTTAACAGAATCCCTTGGTGATTCATCCGCACATTAAAATTTGAAAACTATTGCCCTAAAGTTTTTGTTTACAGTATCCATCTGAAAGTTTATTCTTTATGGTAACCACTCATTAGTCTCAATTTTGTTTCTTGCAATTTTATATAAATTCAGTCTTTTTTATTCCACGTGACATCTGTTCAAATATTTGAAGGCAGAATCCAAATTGTTCTTTGACTGGACTCTTCTCAGATTGTGAAACCTGGGACCCTTCTTCCTGTTCTGAGCTATCTCAAAGTACCTTTGTCCTGCAGGATTGTTTGAATGAGAATTAATATTAGTCTGTAACTGCAGCATTTATGAAAGGAATGGCAGGCTACCTCTTCCCTTTGCCCTTGACTGAAAGAATGCAATGAACAAGAAAGGACATTTGAGCTGATTATTTACACACTTAAGCTTCAGGGCATATAAACAGGATGAAACTACTTCTCTCATCAGTAGGTTTCCTACAGGTTGTGGCATTTTCCTAAATTTGTTATCTTTTCAGGGATAGTTCTTCAAGCTCAGTCTTCTCTTTTCTAAACTAAAAACACCCTGTTTATTTAACTATGTTTTGTATGACAGGAATGGAATGGAAACTTTTTGAGGGAAGGGATAATGTCTTAATATATATATATTTAAAATTTTTAAGTTAGATCAGTGCTCAGCACATAATATGCTATTAATAAATATTTTTAATATACAAAATTAATGAATGAATGAGGGAATGAATGTGATTGTAGGCTTTGGTTGCCATCTTTTGAAAACACATTACTCTTTTGAAAACACGTTACCTGTCACAGAGAGTGTGTTATTCTTTGTGACAAGATGTGGCATCATGCATTGGGCAGAATACTCCATGTATGGTGTGATTATTTTAAAGTAGTGGTATTACTGATTCCTTTAATGCTTTGATGAGCTCAGCCTAATAATGACAAAAGAAAATAACTATGTTTAGAAAGTCCTAACAGACCTTGACAAAGTTGATTTACCGTATCAAGGTGGTGCGTATGTGCACACACGAGTCATGTCTGACTCTTTGAGACCCCCTGGACGGTAGCCCACCAGACTCCTTTGTCCCTGGAATTTTCTAGGCAAGAATACTGGCGTGTGTTGCCATTTCCTGCTCCAGGAGCTCTTCCTGACCAAGGAATTGAACCTGCATCTCTTGCATCTCCTACATTGGCAGGCAGATTCTTTACCACTGCGCCACCTGGAAAGCAATATCAACAAGGTGGAATTTGCTTTAAAGGGCGTTTTTAAAGTTTTCCCTTTGGAATCTGAGGGGCTTTTCAAGGTTTGGGTTGGTCTCCTGGCTAAATAAACGGTTGAGTATTTCCCCTTATCTCCTTGCCATCAGTCTTTGCTTCCAGATTCCTCTAACTCTACTGAAATCACTTCCTTCATCTGAAATTACTTCTTCACTAAGTATTAACTATCAAAAAAACTGGGGAGAGTAGTAAGTGTAGAGCAGACGGGTAAACATAATGATCCAAAAAAGAAGGTGAAATATGACATTTTCTTGTGTTGGGTATAATAAAGGGAAAAAACAGAGGAATGGGAAACAGACTGGCTCCTTTGCCATGGCAACATTAAATGCATTTATTATATAAACAGAAGGAGGAAAGGCAATTGTTTGGTCCCTGTGCTTTTGTTTCCTAATCCTGTGGTTCTCTAATTTGGGGTTTAATTTAGATTCTTAAAAATGGCAGCCAGTTACTTGCAATAACATTGATCATTTCCTTAAATACCCAAGATGTGCAGGTATACATTTGATTTTATTATATTACTATTAAAAATAAATAAATCAAGGATTTCTCTAAAAGCTCATCAAACAATAGCTTGTTTCCTATGTTGTCAGGCACAGAAGAGTACCTTCTTAAAAAATTCATATCTTTATTTTGATACAATAAACTTGCAGTCAGGAATCAATGTACCGTTTTCTTCCCAATTCAACATCATTAGAAAATTGCCTGATTCATTCACATAGGTCTCACGGTTAAACGGTCACCTGTGAGTGTGTGACAGAGAAACACTAAGTGATTCTATCATTTAAAAGGGAAACCAATGTGCATTGAGTAGCTGCACTTCATAAATAGTTCAAAAAGGTACTTTTCCTTTGCTATGTCAAAACACACCTGATGTCCTCTGGTACCAGTGGGAAAATGAAAGCTATTAAATGTTTGTGATAATGAAACATTGTATTTTAGGAGATAGGATAAATGGAGGGGGTGGGGGTAAGGCAGGGAATAGATGGCAAATGAATTGCAATCCAAGAATACAGTACATTTCCCAAAGAGAATGGCTGTGTTTTCACAATGTTCTTCTCTTTCTGGAAGGGGTTGTGCAAAACTGAAAAATGTAGCTAAGTTGTCTGAAGAATTCAAAATTTGAAACATAAGCTATAGGATGTATTGTGGTGTTTCTTACACACCTAAACATAATGTTACCATATGATCCAGAAATTGATTTCTAGGGATTTGCCTAGTTAATTTGAAAATTCAAGTCCACGGACTTCCCTGGCAGTCCAGTGGTTAAGACTTCACCTTCCAGTGAGGAGGGCGTGGGTTTGATCCCTAGTCGGAGAGCTAGGATCTCACGTTCCTTGAGCCCAAATAATCAAAACTTAAAACAGAAGCAGTATAGTAACAAATTCAATAAAGACTTTAAAAATGGTCCACAGTAAAGAAAGAAAATTCATTCCCTCACAAAAACCTGCATGTGAAATTTTATAGCAGTTTTACTCATAATCAACAAATCCTTGAAATAACCAAGATGTCCTCCAATAGGTAAATGGATAAACAAACTATGCAGGAACATACAATGAAGTACTATTTGGCAGTAAAAAAGAATGAGCTATCAAGTCATACAAGATATGGATGAAAATTAACTGCATATTTCTAAGTGAAAGAAGCCGATCTGAAAGGGCTATATACTCCATGACTTTATTTACATTCTGGAAGGGCAGAACTATATAAACAATAAACAGATCAGTCATTACTGGAATTTTGGGAGGAAGGAAATTTGAATAGGTAAAGTACAGAGAATCCTCCTGTCACTTCAGTCGTGTCTGACTCTGTGCGACCCCATAGACGGCAGCCCACCAGGCTCCCCTGTCCCTGGGATTCTCCAGGCAAGAACACTGGAGTGGGTTGCCATTGCCTTCTCCAATGCATGAAAGTGAAAAGTGAAAGTGAAGTCACTCAGTTGTGTCCGACTCTGCGACCTCATGGACTGCAGCCCATCAGGCTCCTCTATCCATGGGATTTTCCAGGCAAGAGCACTGGAGTGGGCTGCCATTAAGTACAGAGAATAACGGTGGCAAAATCATTCTGTGTGATACTGTAATTGTGTTTCCTGACACTATGCGTTTGTCAAAACACATAGAATTCTACAGCACAAGGAGTGAGCCTCAATGTATGTGGATTTTAAAAAATTTACAAGTTTGAAGAATCTCAGGTGGAATACAGATCATGGAAAAATAATATATATTATAAATGTATGAATAAAACCTCAGGGTAAGGGTTAGGGGAAAAGTTGGCTAACCTAAATAACTTTGGAAAAGAGTTTTAAAAAAGCAGTTGTGCATAAACACTGTACTCTAGTTGATGAAGTCTTCCCTGGGTGAATGGGTTGACAATTCTGAAACTACTGTAGTTGTAAAATGGAATTAAAAAATTAAGTAACTGGATGTCAGTAGTAGGAGCCAGGTTTCTTACTGTTGGAGTGAGAATTTATAGGCAAGGAAGTCTAGGAGGCAGGAATCATCTCTATGGATATGGATTAGATTTGGAGACTTAAGTATGAACTAACTCATGCTTACCTTAACACAGAGATGTTTACATATACATATGGGGACACACACAGAGACACACACACGTTTATTTTATTTTTTTGTCAGCTGAAATGGCCTAGAAGCAAAGTCACATCTATCACCTATATAATTGATTCTAAGACTAATTTTCCAGTAAAAAGAACCAGGAATCCTTGGAGACATGGCTGAGTATAAGGAAATTTACAAGATGAATTGGGAGCATCTTACAGTTCTATGAAGTACAGAAGTGCTAAAAAAAGAATACCCATAGTAATGGGACTTATCAAGGGGGACAAGAGCCAATGGAAGAATTCCTAATGGCCAGTGGAACAATTTGAGCAACAAAATAAATAAAGTAGCATTGGTGTTATAATCTAGAATATGAAATAAATATCCATGAGCCTGTGCCAATATAAATAAGTGATTAAGTAAATAATTATGAGAGAATAGAAAAATCTCCCATGCAGAATTCCAAATACTTTGCATAGATCCTCTGTTCTTAAGGTGGTGGAACAAATGTCTAGTTTTAAAAAAAAAAAAAAACTTATTACTTTGCATTGGAGCATAGCTGATTAACAATGTTCTGATAGTTTCAGGTGGACAGCAAAGGGACACAGCCATGCATATACATGTATCCATTCTAAAGTTCTCTAATTCTTAAGTGTGGGTTGTGCATGTTGACTTTCTCCCTAAGAATGCAGTATGGAAAGGACCGAAAGGGAAACTCTATAGTGGAGAAATCTGACCAACCAGGTGCTCAGGATGGTGGGAAGTCACGTTGATAGTAGATACTCTTGGTATGATGTGATGAGAATAGCCTTTTACTTGTGATCTCCCTCCCCACATAACCTATAACTATGGTCTAAGCATGAGAATATTAGACAGATCTGAATTGAGAGATATTATACAAAATATCTGACAAATACTCCTCATTACTGTCAAAGACATCAAAAACAAGAAAACTTTGAGACATTGTCTCAGCCAAGAGGAGCTAATAGAGACATGGTGACTAATTGTAATTGTAACGTCAAACCCTGGATTGAATCCTGGAACAAAAAAGAACATGAATTAAACACTAATGAAATCTGAATGAAGTATGGACGTTAGTTAAAAATATTGTGTATCAACATTCATTCACCATGACAAATGCATCATACGAATGTAAGATGTCAATAGGCAAGAGTGGGTATGAGGTATATTGGAACTCTACTATCTTTATAACTTTTCTTTAAACCTAAAGCCAAAAGCAAACATTTATTTTAAAATTCCTATTCCAAGTTTCACCCTACAGTGCTAAATCAGAATATCTGGGGTGCGAGCAAGGCATCGGTATTTTATTTTTTTAAGATCCCAAGTGATAACGATATGTAGCATAGTTTGGGAACCTCTAGGGCAGACGTTTCTGAGGCATGGAGGCTATATTTTGGCATTCCTCAATTCATTTAAAATGGTCCAAACTAAATAAAAGTGTTCCTTCTAGTTTATAGCTTTGTGAGGTTGAGTTTTTAATAACGAATGTGATAAAAATAAAGTACTGGAACAAGGTGCCCATTTGAGCACCACTTGATGCTACACCATTGACCACGGAGCCACTAATTGACAAATATATCAAGCATATAATTACAAACAATATTATATCTTAAAATAAAATTTCTCTTGTAATTTTACTGAAATTGAAATTAAAAAAAATTCACATGTGTACTCTTTCCTCTATCTGGTCTCAATCCCTCTCACCAGAGTATATCATGATGTTCTAGTGGATCCATTTTTCCACCCCTTTTTGACCTATTCTGTGCTCCCTGAGGCTGACTCTCTGGATTGCAATATGCAGGGTCCCATGCCCTCTGACCTACAGCTGGGTTCTTGCAGGATGGAGGAGATGGATAGGGTACTGTATGCCCCATTCTTTCCCTTCCTCATCATAGTTCTAGCAGTGGCTGCATTTATCGTCAGTCCAGTTCCTGTCATCTCCAGCTCTCACTTAACTCTGGAGACACTGTTCCCTTTCCTTAAAGCCCTTCAAGCCCCAAGGAAGTAATGGCTTCCTGCTGTGGCTAGTCTCTGGGTAACTCACCATTTTTATTGTTGGATTTTCAAAAATTTGCCTGCACCTCTATAAATAGTCTCTTCACTGAAATATTTTTACTTTCACCCTTAGAAAGTGCCATCTGTGCCCTGTCAGAATTATGATGGAAACAATCAGTATATCGTTGTCTACTCTTGGTACTTGGAAATGATGACCACTCCCTTAAAAAAAAAAAGTTGAGATAATGGTCTGCTTACTACATTGGCCTTAAACTGTCCTCTATTTTGTAAAGGGATGTGGCTAGGAGAATACATTATTTTCCCTAAAGCTTTACTTGGCAAAGAAAAAGTTGGCAAACATATGCTGGTTCACCACACATTTTTGAAATTTCACTTTTGAAATCTAGAGTGTGGGAACCATTGATCTAGATGAGTATTTGACTTTGAAACATTCAGGGAATTCAGCTGTAACTCATTTTACCACAAGAATCTTACAAATCTAGCGAAAGACGCCAATGTGAAAGTTGTCATGGCAGGCACTCAAGTTACTGGGGTTCAGTTGTTTGTATAACTACTGATGGTCTCACTCCTGGTTAAGAGGGAAATAGTATCAGGGGAAAACAGAAGGAACTACAAAAACTGAAGTGGTTATTTTCTGCATCTGTCAGTACTGCATGTCGTTGGAGATCTGATTGAGGAAGGGCTAGAGGAAAAGATATGGGTGCACCTGGGAGTTTTAGCAAGAAGTTGAAAAGACTTTTCCATCATTTGTGACGTTTTGGTGAGAGTGACCTAGAACTTCTAAATTCACAGATCCAGAAACATCTGATTCAAACTATTCAAATTCTTTTATTATAAATAATTACAGAGGCTCGTTTATAGATGACTCCATTGCTAAGCAACACATAACTGTCATTAGACATTTGTGTTTACTGGTGTTTCATAATGTCAAGAACAGTCAATTTATAACTGAAACAAAATCTCTGAAGTGCCCTGTTCTTGGTAGAGGAAATAGGGTATATATTTATCACAGTTCAGTCTCCTTGACTTTAAAATTATTCTGTGTTGGGAATGAGATATCTTTCTCTGCTGTGTTTTATCACATTTAATTTCGACTGCGAAGGCACTGACGTGTTTGGGGTTTTTTGGTTTGTTTGTTTTCATCTCTTAAAATCATTCTTTTTTTCTTTTAATAGAATTTTTATTTTATTTTGATTAATTTATTTTTTAATTGAAGGATAATTGCTTTACAGAATTTTGTTGTTTTCTGTCAAACATCAGCATGAATTAGCCATAGGTTTTGTTTTTATACTCATTACTTTCTTTTGCATTTAACACAAGAAAGACACAAAATAATCTTTTAAAATTCATTCTTTCCTTTAAACACTTTTAAAATGGAGTTTTAGAAAGGTCAAATAGCTTTGTCATAGAGAGGAATTTTTTTTTCTCACACAGCTAAAATCCAGAGCCAATCTATTGTTTACATAGCATGAAACAAGAATTGGTAAACTCAAGGATTTTCTTTCTCTTTACATTTCTACCACTGAAACAAATTAATATAGAAACTTTAAACCTTTGTATATTTTATCCTTTATCTGGTGGTAAAGACTTATTGATGAAAAGCCTGGTTATGTCAGTAACTATGTTTTCTACCTTGTGGAGAGGTTCAGCTGGTAAGAGGGAACGAAGCCCACCCATGCTGGGAAGCAGAGAGAAGAGACTGAGAAGTTACTGATGGTTTTAGGGTTCTTGAAGACTGGCAACATGTCTGCTCTTCCTGTTACTTGACCATTCAATTTTACCTGATTCCATGAAATAAAAATCCCTCCTGCTGGCTATTATGTTGGGTTAGCTAATTACAACTGAATTAGCTCAAGTAAAAAGAGGGACTTAAGGAAAGATCCCACGGTAGCTCCAGACTTAGAAAATTGATCAGTGGGGGTTCAGGAAAATGAGAGCAGGCACTCATGCAGGCACCCAGAGCCTAGGACCAGGAGTTAGGTACCATCAAGACTCACTTTTCCCTCATGTGGCCTCTGTCGAGGAATCGTTTGATATATTACCTGCTATGTTTTCTCCCCAGTATTTACCCCTTAACCCTCTTCCATTCACGGACATTGTTATGTCCATTGCCATAGAAGGAGATGTTATAGCAGACTGTGTTTGAGTCTCAGAAACAGACACCAGGAGCCAATTCAAGTTCTGAGCACTAAGAAAACTTTCCCAAGTTCAGTTCAGCTCAGTTGCCCAGTTGTGTCTGACTCTTTGCGACCCCATGAACTGCAGCATGCCAGGCCTCCCTGAATATCACCAACTGCCAGAGTCTACCCAAACTCATGTCCATTGAGTGATGCCATCCAACCATCTCATCTTCTATTGTCCCCTTCTCCTCCTGCCCTCAGTCTTTCCCAGCATCAGGGTCTTTTCAAATGAGTCAGTTCTTTGCATCAAGTGGCCAAAGTATTGGAGTTTCACCTTCAGCATCAGTCCTCCCAGTGAACACCCAGGACTGATCTCCTTTGGGATAGACTGGTTGGATCTCCTTGCAGTCCAAGAGACTCTCAAGAGTCTTCTCCAACACCACAGTTCAAAAGCATCAATTCTTTGGTGCTCAGCTTTCTTTATAGTCAAACTCTCACATCCATACATAACTACTGGAAAAACCATAGCCTTGATGAGACAGACCTTTTTGTTGGCAAAGTAACGTCTCTGCTTTTTAAGATGCTGTCTAGATTGGTCATAATTTTCCTTCCACGGAATAAGTGTCTTTTAATTTCATGGCTGCAAACACCATCTACAGTGATTTTGGAGCCCCCAAATATAAAGTCAGCCACTATTTCCCCATCTATTTGCCATGAAGTGATGGGACCGGATGCCACGGTCTTAGTTTTCTGAATGTTGAGCTTTAAGCCAACTTTTTCACTCTCCTCTTTCACTTTCATCAAGAGACTCTTTAGTTCTTCTTCCCTTTCTGCCATAAGGGTGGTGTCATCTGCATATCTGAGGTGACTGACATTTCTCCCGGCAATCTTGATTCCCAAGTTAGGGGGAGAAGAAGAATGCCAAGAGGAAAGCAAGGAAAGCTAGGCTGGTGTACCACGGAAAAAGAGGCCCTGCACCCACAGATGATTCCATCACTAAGCAGCACACAGTGACCATTTGTGTTTATTGGTATTTTAATTGAGTATTTTTCATCCTATCAAGTACAGCCAATCTATAATTGAAACAAAAATTTTGAAGTATCCTGTGAAGTTTGTATCAGAGGACTGAATCCTATGGCGGAGCAGTAACAGACACTCCCAATGAATCTAGGGGAACTCCAAGAGTTGAGAGAATCACACAGTAGGAATAGCCACCGCCCTTCAACACCTAGGTAGAGATCAGGATGGAGAGAAGGCCCTAGAGCTGTTGGCAACTTGAGGCAGCATGGGACAGTACATAGGAATGGCTGTGTGATGAAGGAAGTCAAACCTACAGCAGCTTTGTAAAGTTCCAACTTGACTCCCTTAAGGTATAGGAGCAGTAGGATAATTCCTGAGAGTAGCATACACATGGTTCTGTGCCCTGGAAAGCCTCACCACGGTAGTATAGCCCAGAGAGGTGTTGGTGAACACCTCAGCATACTTCAGAAAGGCTTCTGGGGCAAATAAGGAGAGTCATTAATCCTGAAGTGACCTTTGGCATGAACCCATGCAGATCAGCACCTGAAAAACAGACAAGAGGGAGTCAGATGCTAAATTCAACAGATGACAAGAATCAGTACCTTTGTTCATCCTGGGCCCTGCTTTCCCTTCCCCTCCACTATCCCCTGCTTAGAAGTTAAGAAAAAGAAATAGGACCTGGCATTCACTGAGGTTTGCTGCTGCTGCTGCTAAGTCGCTTCAGTCGTGTCTGACTCTGTGCGACCCCATAGACGGCAGCCCACCAGGCTCCCCCGTCCCTGGGATTCTCCAGGCAAGAACACTGGAGTGGGTTGCCATTTCCTCCTCCAATGCATGAAAGTGAAAAGTGAAAGTGAAGTCGCTTAGTCGTGTCCGACTCTTTCTATCAATTGGTAAAACAGGATTTCACTGAAAAAATTAAGCTCATTGGCATAAAAAAAAAATTGACATACTTTCTCAATACCTGCTTATATGGCTTAAAGTTCAAATTCTGTCTTCTACTGCAGACTGTACTTATTCCTATGGTAGAGAGTCTGGCTGCTGGCAAATGCAGCTCACAACCACACAGAGTCATATCTGAGGGGAAAAAGCACTTCATCTTCCCTTTGACTCCCATCCCAGAGACCCATCCCAGCTTTTATTGGCAAAGCCTCAGGAGGACAACTTTGACTGGCCTTCCTCTAGTCATGGTCCTACCTCAGTGACCAATTATAGAGCCAGGAGTGTAAGATTCTACCATAGATCCAGCTTGGACGACATGCTTCTGTAGCCTTGGAAGCCAGTTTGCTGTAACTGGCAGCCCCAACAGGATCCACGTGCCTGGAGTCAGGCAGTTCCTCCACCAAAAGGAGACTCTTTGACAAGAAGAAGAGGAGAAGGGGAGGTGGCTGATGAAATAGTGCATATCCTCTATAATCTGTATTGGGTACCAGTTTGGCATCTGTGCGTGCTCTGTGCTCAGATGTGTCTGACTCTTTGTAACCCTGTGGTCTGCAGCCTGCTAGGCTTCTCTGTCCATGGGGTTTTCCAGGTAAGAATACTGGAGTAGGTTGCCATTTCCTCCTCCAGGGGTATCTTCCCGACCCAGGGATTGAACCCATGTCCTCTGTGTCACCTGCATTGACTTGTTTACCACTGAGCTACCCGGAAAGCCCTATTAATCTGGTAGGACGATGCTAATAAAGGTTTCCTTAATGCCACATTGGTATGATCAAGGAAAGTAAAATAATGAACAGGATACTTCATCATTTACAGCCTAATAGTTTAGTGTTAGAACCAGGCCTCTGAAAAAAAAAAAAAAGACAAAACCTCCCACAACACTTAGTCTTTTCATTTAAAATTTGTAAATTTTGCATCAGTTTAACTATGAGACTTGGTTTAAAGGCCAGCGAACATTCCCTGGTGCTTTTTGCTCTCAAATCCCGTTACCCTCATCCAGAGAACAAAGTGCTTTGTGCTATGTGAAAACCATAGCACATGGGAACCAATCACCAGGCTTCCCAGGTGGCTCAGCGTTAAAGCATCTGGCTGCCAATGAACACAGGGGAACGTGCGTTTGATCGTGGGTCAGGAAGGAGGAAGTGGCAACCCACTCCAGTATTCTTGCCTGAAAAAAATCCCATGGACAGAGGAGCCTGGTGTGCTGCAGTTCATAGGGTAGCTAAGAGTCGGATTCGACCGAGCGACTGAGTGCACATGCTTGTACCAATCATCAGGATTATCAGAGATATTGACCACTTTCTCATATGATCCATAGGAACTTAAATCTGAAAAGCATTTCTATGAAAATTTCATTCAGCGGCATGATTCTGAAATGATTCTAGTTCATTCACAGCAGCATTTTCAGGCAACTGTCGGGCAGTAATTTCCCGACATTTATTCTTTTAATTTACTTGTAGTCTTTCAGGTCAAAGAAATAATAATTACTTTGGATTAAGCATGAAATTTGAAGAACTTTGTAATTTTTCTTATACCTTGATGCCCACTTTTGGTAAAGAGGTAAATAACTAATAAATATGAAGATATAGCATGAAATACTGAACTAATGTAATAAAAGATAAATTCCTTGAGGAAAAGTCATATTTTAGTCCAGGTTCTGCTATAAATTTTAAGATTGGAATGAAAGAAGTTTTATTCTTGGTAGTAAATTGTAAGCAAATAATCTGACCGATTTACCTTTCAACTAGAATTAGATTCTTGGTCACAACTCAAAAGCCACTGAGAGGGAATTCCTTGCTGGTCCAGGGATTAGGATACCATGCTTCCACTGCACTAAGATCCTTCATGCCACATGGCATGGCCAGAAAACAAACAAACAAAAATGGCTGCTGTGAAAATACTGGGTGTTTAGATAGGCTCAAGAATGTACTATACAGCATGGAGAATATAGCCAGTACTGTGTAATAACTCTAAGTGGAAAGTACCCTTTCAAAATTGTGTAAAAAAAAATAATAAGACTAAATAGCTGCTATGATTTCCATTGGTATTATATACCTTTTTCCGTAGTCAGGAGTAATGTAATTTTCCCTTATTTATGTTGGCAGCATTCTAAAGAGAGAGGGAGAAAAAAAAAGATGTTCCCATAGATTAGGAGCTCATTTAGATGAGTTACAGGTAGGGCCTGCTGGCCAGTGAACAGCACCTGACTGGACCTGGGTTGTCCCAGGCCTTAAGGAGTATCTGAATGACTCTAGTTCCCAGAAATAGATTTCAAAGAATGGATGATCTTACATAGATATTTTCTAATAACTTTTTCCTCTATGAAAGTAACATATGATCATTTTAGATAACTTCAGTTCAGTTCAGTTCAGTTCAGTTGCTCAGTCGTGTCCGACTCTTTGTGACCCCATGAATCCCAGCAGGCCAGGCCTCCCTGTCCATCACCAACTCCCGGAGTTCACTCAGACTCACATCCATTGAGTCGGTGATGCCATCCAGCCATCTCATCCTCTGTCGTCCCCTTCTCCTCCTGCCCCCAATCCCTCCCAGCATCACAGTCTTTTCCAATGAGTCAACTCTTTGCATGAGCTGGCCAAAGTACTGGAGTCTCAGCTTTAGCATCATCCCTTCCAAAGAAATCCCAGGGCTGATCTCCTTCAGAATGGACTGGTTGGATCTCCTTGCAGTCCAAAGGACTCTCAAGAGTCTTCTCCAACACTACAGTTCAAAAGCATCAATTCTTCCACGCTCAGTCTTCACAGTCCAACTCTCACATCCATAGAAAGGGACAAATAGCCAACAAAACAATCTCCTAAATTAGATAATCTAGAGATAGCTACTGGAAACATTTTGGTATATTTTTCATCTTTTTTTCCTGTGCCTCTATCATTTAAAATCCACTGAGACTGTGTTACGTATTTAACTCCTATAATATGTATGCCATGGAAAGTTAGAATAAAATTCTCTTTGGTATATGAATTTTAAACAGTGCAATAGGTACATAATCTTTGTGAAGTACTTATCATAAACAAGCATTTTTTTTTGTTTTTGTTCTTTTAATTATGCAAATGGAAAATTACAAGATTTGCTTTTTATTCTTCAGTCTAATGCATATTGGAGAAGGCAATGGCGACCCACTCCAGTACTCTTGCTTGGAAAATCCCATGGACGGAGGAGCCTGGTAGGCTGCAGTCCATGGGGTCGCTAAGAGTTGGACACGACTGAGCAACTTCACTTTCACTTTTCACTTTCATGCATTGGAGAAGGAAATGGCAACCCACTCCAGTGTTCTTGCCTGGAGAGTCCCAGGGATAGCGGAGCCTGGTGGGCTACCATCTATGAGGTCGCACAGAGTCGGACATGACTGAAGTGACTTAGCAGTAGCAGCTAATGCATATTAATTGAGTAATTTCTACATCCAAGATAACGTGATATACACATGGCTGATTAAAAACAGAATCAAAAATTTGTAAGACACAACTTTGGCTCTCAGGGCATTTTATATAGATACATATACAACTAACCACTAGATAAATCAGAGAGTGCTTCATTATAAAAGAGACAAAATAAATTTCCAAATGATCATGGGCCAGAAATAGATGAGTTCCAATTTGGGGGTCAGTTAACTGACTCAAGATGGGTCCATTAAGTTGGTGTATTGGTCAGTTGATCTTGGTGTATGGTTAAGATTTCAACCAGCAGATGATGACAGTAGGTAATGGTTGAGGGAAAGGTGCTATAGAATGGAGGAAGAACATTCAGTATGGAATAGCACGAACACTCTAAGTTATTTGGTTAGGGTGAAATCAATTCTTTTCCCATTTCCTGTTTTCCAGGAGTGCACAGGTGACTCACACCTGTCTGGTCATCATATTCCAAGTCATTGGCCACCATGACTGGTTCAGATGTGGGCTTGTGACCCACATAAATCAATGAATGAGACTCAGTTTGGCAGATATTAACACATTGATTGATGGTTTATAATTGTGAGAATGGAAGAATAAGAAGGAAACCTAAAGAGGGAAGAGGTGAATCAGCAGAGAGTGGCATCATTGAAATCACTGTTAAAGAGTTTCAAGAAGTGACAGCAAAAGAGACACAGATATATAGAACAGTCTTTTGGACTCTGTGGGAGAGGGCGAGGGTGTGATGATTCGGGAGAATGGCATTGAAACATGTATATTATCAAAAAAGAAAAAAAAAAGAAGTGATTCATCAGTATAATGAAATTAATAGTTGAAACTATCAACCAAGATACTTGGACAAAATATTTTATTCATTTTAACTATGACTTCAGTTATGATGGTTCCCAGCAGGATTGGTATCTGTGTAAATAGTCACATAATGATTTTTTTTTTAAGATGAGATAGGTGAGCTCATTATGTTCTTTTTTAAATCAAATATTTCTTTTTAGGGATTTTTTTCCTTCACTTAGGAAAATACTGAATGAGTCAGGGTGTTAATCTGTTTTGCAATAGTAAATCCTATCTTCTTATTATGGAGATGTTTTTCACTGTGGTGATAATTGCTTAGTTGATGGGTAGTGATTTATTTTTACTCATCTATTTATTCAACAACTCTTTATCAAGCTTCAGATATGCATCAGACATGGTGCCAGAGGAAATGAGATTCAAATGTGTCCCCTAACCTAGACTGTAAGCTCCATAGGAGCTCATTACTCAGAGCTTGCTGCCTTGTAGACATTCAGTATTGGATCACAGTATCAGAAATCCATACATATGGATGTGGGATGTATTTATATATTAATTTAGCAATGGGGAATCTATGCTTGGCCTTCAAATATTGCCTGTGACTCAAACATGAAATAAAGGCTTGGGCCTTTGAACTTCTTTTCCTTACAACAGTTATTCCTCATGAACCCAGGTTTAATGACACTTATTTTTAGCATTTCACTTAAAATAATTCATTATACTTAGTACTGATACAATTTTAAATGGTGGTCCTGGAATGACACTGTGATACCACGGCAGACAATTTTGGTACCTATTAGTTAACTAGTTTTAGTGTGTTGAGTGGTGGCTTCTCCCTAACATATGTCCACATCCTAAACTCCAGTACCTGTGAACATGATCTTATTTGGAAAAGGGTCTTTGCTGAGCAAATAGGTAAACACGTGTGTGTGTGTGTGTGTGTGTGTGTGTGTGTGTGTATGCATGACTATGCTGGGTCTTCTAGTTGCTGCAAGAGGGCTTCGTTGCTTTGAGACATGTGGGATCTTAGTTCCTGGACCAGGGATCGAACTCACATCCCCTGCATTGGAAGGTGGCTTCTTAATCACTGAATTGCCAGGGAAGTCCCAAGTGAAGATGAGTTGAGATCATCCTGATCATCTGGATGGTTTTCATATCCAAAGACAAATGTCTTTATAGGAGACAGAAAAGAAGACACAGATACAGAGGAGAAGGCCATGTGAAGATAGAGACTGGAGAGATTCAGCTGTAAGCCAATAGAGTTCTGGAGCCACCAGAAGCTGAATGAGCAAAGAAAGGATTCTCTCCTAAGGCTTTGGGAGGAGTATGGACCTGGTAACACCTTGACTTTGGACTTCTGGCCTCCAGAACAGTGAACGAATACATTTCTGGTGTATTAAGCATTTAGTCTGTGATCATTTGTTAAGGTAATCCTAGAAAACTAAAATGCTAGTTCATATCAAATAATTTAGGATCCTATTGTATTGTTTTATTTTGTAACAATTTGGGGAAGTCAGTATCTCTACTCTAATTCTGTTTTCATCCAATGAAAATGTTTGTCTCCATTAAAGTGACACTGGTCCTGGGAGGATATTTCCCTCTGGGGAAAGTTCCATTTACAAAGCTCCAGGCATTGGCCAAGTAAGAGGCTGGGTCCGGGAGCAGGGAGGCATTGCTCCTGGCTCTACCGGTCTCTGGGCTAAGTTGTCTCTGTGTCTCTGATGCCTTACCCTGTGAGGGTGTTAGGCAAGTTCATTTCTAGAGACCTTTGAAAATGAGCCATTCACCCAATCTAGAGTAGTCTACTCCCTTTTATTCTTTCTTCCACACTCTGTTGGTTTCCTTCATATACTCATCACAATTGGTAATTAGATGAATATTTGCTTGTCATAGCTTCAAGTTCAAGGAACACAATAACTGCACTTAGCATGTTGTGCGTCACTCTGTGGAGTCTCAACAAAAAATGTATTAATAAATAAACAAATCAGTGAGTGAACACTTTGAGTGGAGAACAAAAAAGTGCTTATTACTTTGGGGTTGGAATCAGACTGGTCAAGGACGGATTTTCTTAAACTTACTACGTCATACGCCATTGAATTTCAAGGTTGAAAAGAAACAATCATGCCTTCCTGACAAGCATGGCCAAAGTGTTTGGTTGAATCATTCTTGGTGACAGGAAACTCACTACCTCACCGCTTCTGATCTTTCCATTTCGCTTTTCTTTCCCACACCCTTCAGTTATGGAGATCTTCATTGTAGCATATTGCACACCTGATGCACAAAGGCTTGGAAGTCTGGAAGTAGGAGGGACGGAGGGAATCCCAATGCCCAGCCCAGGGTCTGAGACCCGCGGTTCAGTGTGGGCACTGCAGCTGACTGTTGGGTAAAGAAGCTGTGCCACCTTTCTCGTGGGTTTGCCTGGACTCTAGGCTTCCCTGCGGGCAGAGGGTCCTTCTTTCCAAACCCCTCGCTTTTCCTCCTCGTGCCCGCCACCAGGGGCAGCCGCATCCGCGCTGCCACCCCCGTCACCTACGCGGCCGCCCTGGCGGCTCGGGGGCCGCTCCTCTGGCCCGGGAAGCGGTGGCGGAGGGCGCTGGGCGCGCAGGCGGCCACCCGGCTCTGCCCCGACCTCTCTCTTCCGACTCCCGTCTCTCCCTCCGCTCCCCCTCGGCCCCTCCTTCCACACTGCGCTGCCTCCTCTCTTCGGAGAGCTTCCCGGCACCTTCCGCGACGAGTTTGGAGCCGCCCCACAGCAGAGCCCACGGCCGTCCGAGCGCGAGCGACGCAGGTGTCCGAGCCCCCGAGCCGCCGTCATCTTCGCCTCCGCCTGGGTGGGACCTGGGCCTCGAGGTGGGATCCAACTCTCTCTCCGCCGCCCCCACCGCTCCCTCTTCCTGCACCTGGCCAGGCGAGGAGCCAGGCGCTCGGGCGCGCGCGCGGGTGGCTGGAGCCCGCGAGCCACCTGGGGTCCGAGAGGCCGGGGCGGGTCCGGCGGCGTCACTGGAGGGTCGGCGGGGACTCTGGTTCCCCCGGGGCAGGCGCTCCGGGGTAACCCTGGGCGAGGAGCATCGGGGCGCGCGGCCGAGGGCAGTCGGCCCAGCCTGGGCGCGAACCTGCCCGGCGCCCCCGAAAGGACTTGCCATCCGGCCAACTTCTTTTCCAGGTCTCCTCGCTACTTTGGAAACTGAAGGGACTGCGACGGAAACCAGTAAGCCCTGGGGCCCGGAGGAGGAAAGATTTGTTGGTTTGGATGACAAAAGAAAAACAAATGTGCTGTAGGGGTGGTTTAGCCCAGAGCTTATGTTTCCACCATCTAAGCTCTCCCCAAGCATATTAATAGAGCAAAACAACAACAAAACCCAATCCCAACCAAAGCACTTATTTAAGGGAGATTGTAGGTGTGAGAAAAAGAGACCCAGCTGAGGAATCGCTTTGGAAACCCCAGGTAGGAATCACTTTGGAAACCCCAGGTAGGATGAGGCCATTTGAGAAAGTCGTTATTTGGGGTGCTATTTCTAGAACTTGGGTTTGCAAGGACTAGAGGAGACTGGCTCTTTTAAGCCAGAGGGGATTCTTTATATTGAGGGGCTGCCTGAGTGTCCTCTGTTAACCTTCATTTCCTCAAATATTAAAGTATGTTGAGACAAATGCTCTTTCAGAGCTCTGCACTGGGAGTCAGAAAATCTGGCTTTTGATATAATTTGTATTTACCGTGACAGCTGTGGTTCATTTAACCTCTTTGGGTCTCTGTTTCCTCATCTGTCAAGTTAGAGGGTTGGATTACAATTCTGAGGGCCTCTTGATAATATCTAAAATGTTTCCCAGCTTAAACATTTATAATTCTTTGACTTTTTAACATTTACAAACATTACTAGCTTTACAATTTCATGAAATTAAAAAAAATCTGTATTGATGTTGGCATTTTTTGTAATATGCACTTATGGTTTATGCGTTTAAGGCTTTGCAACCAAAATTTGAAGAGAAAAACACTTTTTTAGCTTAGAAATATATAGTTTATATGTAAATAATTAGATCATCTTTCAGTCTAGCTTAAAGAATCACATTCAACTCGAAGTTAATATTTGCAACACTACAACAAAAACATGTGGCTTTAGTATAGTACCTATTCACTTTCAGTGTGGTATATTTGGAGGAAATAAAAATTGTTTTGGAGGAAAACAAAAATTGCACCTTTCCGGTCAATTACTGTTCTTGAAGTGTTTGTTACTTTTTAGCATGATATTGTGTGCAGAATATTAAAAATTGGTTTCAGAACACTTTAGAGCCTGTCAGAAATTAAGCTCAATAGTATAGATGCCAATTTTAGTAATGCCTTTTAGTTGTCTTGGAATGAATCCCAGAAAAATAGCAGAGGTTAACTAAACAGATAAGCTTGAAATTAGGAATTGACACACACACTCAAAGTTGTACAGGAAGTGTGTTCTATAAAGTGTCACTGATATTTTTATTTCCTTTTGATAAAAAGCAGACAACAACCAACTGTTGACTTGTTTTAGCAGACAGAATGTTAGGATAGCTTTTGTTGTTACTTGTTAATTCAAAATTATTTGAGACTTAGTCATCAGTAGTTAGGATAGGTTTATAAATGTCTGTGGCTCTTTTTGGTGGTGTTGATCTAAAATAAAATAATGTGCTCACACCCTGCACATGCTCTTTATTCTGTCTGGGAGAGTGGAATAAATTTGAAGCAGTCTTTTATGAGGGCTTCCCAGGTGGCTCTAGCAGTAAAGAACCTGCTCGCCTATGCAAGAGACATGAGATGATGGGTAGTTCCCTGGGTCAGGAAGATCCCCTGAAGGAGGGCACAGCAACCTACTCCAGTATTCTTGCCTGGAAAATCCTGTGGACAGAGGAGCCTGGTGGGCCATAGTTCATAGACTCACAAAGAGTCAGGTTTGACTGAAGTGATTTAGTATGTACCTACTCTTTAATAAACACATTTAAATTTATTTTCCTTGCCTTTTCACCTTTGGACTGGAAGTGCCATCAATTATTCAGGCATTTGTCTTCCATCATAGTCTCTGGTGAAGTAAACGATCATCGCCTTTGAAAGAGATACCCAGAGAGTTAAGGAAATTGGTTGTTGAATGAACAGAGAGTCGTCGAACTCAAATATCCTGGCTTCTAGTCTCTTGGAAAACAACTGAAAACAGTGGATGGATCTGCTTACAGTCCAACTCATTCATGGTTTGGGAGGGCCATTCTCGTTGGCAGAAGCTCTACTTCTCTTTTGTAATGAAATTACCGAGAGAAAACAGCCGTGTCTTCAGTTAGATCACTGTTATGTAACTAAAAGGTTTGTGTTTGTGAAGGGCAGTATCCCAAGGGGGGTCTTAGAAATAGAACTTAAAAAATATCCAGAGAAAGGAAAGAATTGCCTTGGCAGATACTGTACCGCATTTTTCATACTGAGAGCCAAATGCATACTAAAAAATATGTCCTGTGGAGTTAAAAATGAAGAAAAGGGCTTATAGTCTGCTCTAATTCAAGATTTTTATGTGATTTACAAATTCCAGTTTTAATTAAATTACAAGTGTTCACCTCCTGGACAGACCTAGTACATATAACCTTTTGGTGTTTCAATTCAAATTTGGTCTGGTTATAATTTATCCTTCTCAAGTATTTTTGAAAACTTCTGTAACTCCATAGTGATCTTGTTGTCTTTTCACACACATGATCTTATTAATCTGTAAATATTTTGAACTATGACATATGCAGGGAGAAGAGTACATAAAACAAATGTTGGTACTGGTTTACAAATAATATAGCAAATCACTGTAGCCAATGAGTTCAGTTGCTCAGTTGTGTCCGACTCTTTGTGACCCCATGAACTGCAGCACGCCAGGCTTCCCTGTCCATCACCAACTCCTTGAGCCTGCTCAAACTCATGTCCATTGAGTTGGTGATGCCATCCAGCCATCTCATCCTCTGTCGTCCTCTTCTCTTCTTGCCTTCAATTTTCCCCAGCATGAGGGTCTTTTCCAGTGAGTCAGTTCTTCGCATCAGGTGGAACATCAGTCCTTCCAACGACTATTCAGGACTAATTTCCTTTAGGATTGACTGGTTTGTAATTGTAACTGTCTTGTAATTGTAACAGATAATTCAAGGCAAATACTCATTATTCACCATACAAATAAGAGAACATGCCAATACCCAGAAACCTTTTTCTTGTTCCTTCCTAATCACAGTTTTCCTTTTATTTAAAAAATTATATGCACACAGGAGGCATCCTTTCATAGATTCTCTCGCTTAACATTATGTTGATGAGACTAAGCCATTTCCTCTCCCTTTTAAAGCATTAACTTCTAAAAAGAGATGTCTATATTCCCTATCATTTGATTCCTTTTCATTTCTCTCTTAAACCTACTTCTGTCACTCTCATTTTCAGTACTCTGCCCACTGTCACCGGTGACATCACCTTTCCCAAACTCAGTGGTCAGTTGTCACCTTTGATCTTACGTCCCCTGTTGATAGCACTCTCAGTTATCACCCTTTGCTCTCTGATATTTCCTTGTTGGCCTCCAGGATACCATGTATTCTTGATTTTTCCTGCTTCTTCACTAGCCATTACTTTCTCTCCCCGTTGCTGGTCTCTCTTCTGCTCTCAGAGGTTTTAACCTTAGATTGTCTTCAGCTCTAGTTCTTGGGAGTTCTTTTCTGTCTATACTCTTTGATGATTTCATGCAAACTCTATATTTGTGCACTGATGACTCCAAAATGGTAGGTGAAACTTTGAGTTATCTCCCTGAACGTTAGACTTCTATGTCTATAAAGACCTGCCTGCTCAACATTTCCACTTGGATGTCTAGAAGAGATCTCCAGTTCAACATGCTCCAAATGGGATCTTCATCTCACCCAAGCCCTCTCTGCAGCCTTCCCTATCTTCATCCTTCATGCTGCTCAGGCCAAAACCTGGGAGTCATCTTTGATATCTCCCATTCCCTCATATCTTAGATGTAATATGTCAGGAGGTCCTCTTTGATCTATCTTCGAAATAATTCCTGAATATAGTTACTCTTATCACCTCCATGGCTATCATCCAAACCTGAGCTGCCGTCATGTCCCACATGGATTATTGTAAGGACCTCCTAACTGGTCTCCCTGCTTTCATCCTCTGCCCTCCATAATCCAGTCTCAAATTGTAATCAGAGCTCTGCTTACAACATGTGGCAGATCCTGTCACTTTTTTCCTCCAGAATCTCCAATCTCAAATGTTCCTTAGAATTACCTACAAAGTGCTACCTATTTTTTCCTCTCCCTTTTATCTATCTGATCTCATTTTCTTTGCTGTTTCTCTTATTCACTCAGTTCCAGCCACGCTGGTCTCCTTGCTATTCTTTGAGTATATCAGAGACCATCTTTGCTCTGACTGGGATGCTCTTCTCCCAGATATCCACATGACTTAATCTATTATTTTCACTTCTTTCAAATTTTTGTTCAGTTGTCTCCTTTTCAATGAGGTCTACTCTGGTCATCATAGTTTAAATTGCACATCTTACCTTGCAAAACACTCTCCCCTTCCTTAGCTTTTCCTCATGTTCTTACCACATTTAAAAATACTTACTGGCTTATTATTAATCATTTTTTTTCCTGTCTTATTTTTATTAGAATGCAGACTCCATGAGGGTGGATTTTTTTTTTTTCCCCTGTTTTATTCACTGTTATATCCCTAGTACCTGAAACAGAGCCAAGCATGTAAGGGGAGCTTAGTAACTTTTTTGTTGTTGTTGATTGAATGCTGTTGCTGACAGTGACTGTTCATTTTTATTATTGGATATATTTTGTTTTATGAAAATAATACTTTTATTTTTTACTCATTGTGATTAAGGATATTTGGATCATTTCTACCCTCTCCTTCCCTCTCTCCCTTTTTTCTTTCCTTCTCTCCTTTTTCTTTTTTTCTCCCTTCCTCCGTCCCTTTGTCCTTCCTCCCTTCCTCCTCTCTCCTCCTTCCTCCTCCTCTCTTCTCCCTCTCTCCTTCCCTCCTTTCCTTTCTTTTACTGTCATAAATAAACCACCTATGATTCTTCTTCTACAAATGTCATGGTCCTTAGATGTAGGAGTTTCTTTTTGTTGTTCAGTTGCTCAGTGACTCTTCGTGACCTCATGGACTGCAGCGTGCCAGGCTTCCCTGCCCTTCACTATCTCCTGGAGTTTGCTCAAACTCATGTCCATTGAGTTGGTGATGTCATCCAACCATCTTGTCCTCTGTGTCTTTAGAGTATAAAACTCCTAGTCACATTACTAGATCACAGGGCTTGCAGATGTCAGCTTTGTTAGACAACGCCATGCTTTTCCAGCATGTTTCTACCCATTTATGTTCCTACTTTCATTCCTCTACATCTCTGCCAAAATTTAGTGTTATCAGAAACTTTAATTTTTGCCCATTTGGTGGGTATGTATTATCTCATTGCCTTTTGTTTCTTTAATTACTAGTGAGATGGAGCCTAGTATCTGTAAAAATAGGCTAGGTTATGCTTTGGTAACAAATTATCCCCAAATCTCATTGACTTAATGTGCTAAAGATTTATTTGTCATTCAAGTAAAGTTTCCTCTGGTTTAGGACATCTCTCCAGCACAACTATTTTCAGAAACTTAGAAGTCTAAATTCAGGAAAACTGCTATCATTCTGTACAATCTGGAACACAGGACTTTCCCAGTTGATGTAGTATGGAGAAAATTGTGGAGAATTGTGAACTAACTTTAAATGCCTCCATCTGGAAGTGACATGAATGATTTGCACTCATGTTTTAGATGCAAAAGAAATCCTAACTTCAAGGAGACAGAGAAGGTTAATCTTCTGTGCTAAAAGGAAAAATAAAGGTGAATACTGGTTATCTGTTTTTGTTTTAATAAGATACCCTCAAATTTAGTGGCTCAAAACAAGAAATACTTATTATTGGTATTTTCAAATACCAAGTGTTGACATATGTGTGGGTTTGTTTCTGAGTGTTGTATTTGTTCTTTATGTCTCTTTCTCTAATTACTGCAGGTTTAAATTGTCTTGCTATCTGGTAAGTGGGGCAGTAAATCCTCCCTCTTGGTCCAGTTTTTTCAGGAGTGCTATAGCATTCGTTGACCCTTTATCTTTCCATATATGTTTTTCAAATCGGCTTATCTAGTTCTAAAAAGTTTGTTAGGAATTTAATGGAGATTCCACTGAGATTATTTTGTCTATAAACAATTAAAAGGAAATTGATACTTTGTAAATATTCAGTTTTAGAATACAAGACTGTCTCTCAATATATTTAGATCTTCTCTGACATGACAATATTATAACCATTATAATAGTACACTTTTTCTCTTAGGAGTCCTTGAACATTTTGTTCTATTTATTTACAGAAACTGCATATTTTTGAAGTTATCTTAAATGATATCTTTTCAAAAAATTCATTGTCTTTTTGCTACTGCCATAGAGAAATAAACTTGACCTCTAAAAACAATAGCTTTATTGGACTATAATTCATATATCATAAAATTTTCCTTTTATAGTGTACAAATCACTGGTTTTCAGTACATGAACACAGTTATGTAACCGTCACCATTATTTAACTTTAAAGCATTATTATCACTCCCAAAAGCAACCCCATACCCCTTAGCAGTCACTCCCTATGTTCCCTTCTCTGATCCCTGGAAATTATTGATTTACTTTCTGTGTCTATGGTTTGCTTATTCTGGACATTTTATATTAATAAAATCATAGGGGCTTTGGTGAACAGATTCTTTCACTTAGCATGCTATTTTTAAGATATATCCATGCTGTATCATGGATCAGCGCTTCATTCTTTTTTTTAATCATAAAAAAACATTTTCTTGGGGTTTACATTGAAAACATGATTCCATGGAAATACTTCATTCTTTTTATGGCCAAATAATATTTTATTATATGGATACACCACATTTTGTTCATTCACTCATCAGTTGATGAATATTTGGGTAGTTTCCATTTTTTGACTATTAGGAATAGAGCTGTCACTAATATTTGCATACAAGTTTTTATGTGAACATATGTTTTCATCTCTTGGGTATATACCTAGGAGTAGAATTGCTCAGTCATATGGCAACATTATGTTTAACATTTGAAAATCTGCCTGTTTTCCAAAAGAAGTTTTCAACATTTTATATTCCCACCAGCAATGTATTAATAGGGGTTTTAATTTCTCCATCTCCTTGTCAACACTTGTTACCACCCAAAGCTTTAAGATATCATAGTGAATGTGAAGTGATACTCATGGTTTTGACTTGCATTTTCTGATGACTGATGATCTTGAGCATTTTTTTTCATGTGCTTGTTGGCCATGAAAAGATATTTATATATCTTTTTTGAGAAATGTTCTTTGTTTGTTTATTAATTGGATTGCTTGTCTATTTTTGTGGTTGTTATGAGAGTTCTTTATATAGTGTATGATCTCTTTTAAGATACAGAATTTCAAATAGTTTCTCCCATCCTGTGGCTTTTTCACTTATTTGAAGGTATCCTTTGAAACCCCGAAGTTTAAAATTTTAATTAAGTCTAGTTAATCTATTTTTATACTTAATTTTGGTATCATATCTAAAAAGCCATTACCTAATTCAGGGTTGAAGAGTTTTACTTCTATGTTTTACTTATAAGAATATTATAGTTTTAGCTTTTATATTTTGGTTTTTGATTACTTTGAATATATAGAGTGAAGGAAAGGACCAATTTCCTTTGCATCTGGATATCTACTTGTCACAGCACCATTTATAGAAAAGACCATTTTTTCCTCATGTCTAGATGTCTTGTTAAAAACCATTTAAAAGGTTTATTTCTGGACTCTCAGCTTTATTCCATTGCTCTATTTCTGTCCTTTTATGAGGTACTACATTGTCTTGATTCAGTTGAGTTCAGTTCAGTTTAGTCACTCAGTTGTGTCCAACTCTTTGTGACCCCATGGACTGCAACACGCCAGGCTTCCCTGTTCATCATCAACTCCTGGAGCTTGTTAAAACTCATGTCCATTGAGTCAGTGATCCCATCCAACCATCTCATCCTCTGTCATCCCCTTCTCCTTCTGCCTTCAATCTTTCCCAGTATCAGAGTCTTTTCCAATGAGTCAGTTCTTCACATCAGGTGGCCAAATAATTGGAGTTTCAGCCTCAAAATCAGTCCTTCCAATGAATATTCAGGACTGATTTCCTTTAGGATGGACTGGTTGGATCTCCTTGCAGTCCAAGGGACTCTCAAGGCTCTTCTCCAACACCACAGTTCAAGAGCACCAATTCTTCGGTGCTCAGCTTTCCTTATAGTCCAACTCTCACATCTGTACACGACTACTGGAAAAACCATAGCTTTGACTAGACAGATCTTCGTCAGCAAAATAATGTCTTATGTCTAGGTTTGTCATAGCTTTTCTTCCAAGGAGCAAGCGTCTTTTAATTTCATGGCTGTAGTCACCATCTGCAGTGATTTTGGAGCCCAGGAATATAAAGTCTGTCACTGTTTCCATGGTTTCCCCATCTATTTGCCATGAAGTGATGGAACTGGATGCCATGGTCTTAGTTTGATTGTCTTGATTACTGTAGCTTTGTAGGTTCAAAATTGGGAAAGGTTTATGTCAAGGCTGCATATTGTCACCCTGCTTATTTAACTTATATGCAGAGTACATCATGTGAAATGCTGAGCTGGATGAATCACAAACTGAAATTAGGATTGCAAGGAGAAATATCGACAGTCTCAGATATGCAGATGATACCATTCTAATGGCAGAAAGTGAAGAGGAACTAAAGATCCTCTTGATGAGGGTGAAAGAGGAGAGTGAAAAAGCTGGTTTAAAACTCGCCATTCAAAATACTAGGACTGTGGTCCCATCACTTCATGGCAAATAGATGGCAAAAAAGGAGAAGCAGTGACAGATTTTATTTTCTTGAGCTCCAGATCACTTCAAATGGTGACTGCAGCTATGAAATTAAAAGACATTTGCTCTTTGGAAGAAAAGGTATGACAAATCTAGACAGTATATTATAAGCACAGACATTACTTTTCAACAAAGATCCATCTAGTCAAAGCTATGGTTTTTCCAGTAGTCATGTATGGATGTGAGAGTTGAGCCATAAAGAAGACTGAGCACTGAAGAACTGATGCTTTTGAATTATGGTGCTGGAGAAGACTCTTGAGAGTTCCTTGGACAGCAAATAGATCAAACCAGTCAGTCCTAAAGGGAATCAACCCTGAATATTCATTGGAAGGACTGGTGCTGAAGTTGCAGGACATTGGCCACCTGATGCCAAGAGCCAACTCATTGGAAAAGACCCCGAGGCTGGGATAGATTGAGGGCAGGAGGTGAAGGGGCGACAAAGGATGAGTTGGTTTGATTACTCAATGGACATGAGTTTGAACAAACTCTGGGAGATAGTGAAGGACAAGAAGCCTAGAATGCTGTAATTCTTGGGGTTGCAAATAGTCAGACATGACTTAATGACTGAACAACAGAAATATTTTTGTGTGTGTGAATTCCTTAGTATTTTCTATGTACAAGATCATGTCATTTGAGAATAAAGATACTTTTACTTCTCTTTACAATTTAGATGTTTTCTATTTCTTTTTCTTGCTCAATTGCCCTAGCTGAAACCTCTAATTGAATAGAAAGTGCAGGTGAATAATGTTATCTGATCCTACTCACTCAGCAGGGAAGCAGCCAGTCTTTTACCGTTAAGTATGATGTTAGCCGGGGCTTCCTTGGTGGCTGAGTGGTAAAGAATCTGCCTGCCAAGCAGAAGTGGGTTCTATCCCTGGGTCAGGAAGATCCCTTAGAGAAAGAAATGGCAATCCACTCCAGTATTCTTGCCTGGGAAATTCCGTGGACAGAAGAGCCTGGTAGGCTACAGCCCATGGGTCGCAAAGAGTTGAACATGACTTAGTGACTAAGCAACAGCAACAATAATGATGTAAACTATGGGTTATTCATATGCAGCTTTATCAAGTTGGAGAAGTTCTATGTCCTGTTGAATCTTTTTGTCATGAAATAGCATTGGAATTTGTCAAATGCTTTTGCTATTGACTTGTCATGTCTTTTATTCTATTATTATGATTGATCAAACATTGATTTTCATATTTTAAATGAAACTTGCATTCCTGAGGTAAATCATATTTGATTACAGTGTATAATCCTTTTTATACATTGGAGGGTTTGGTTTGCTAGTATTTTTTGCATCTATATTCATGAGAGATATTGGTCTGTAGTTTCTTTTATTGTGATGTCTTTGTCTAGTTTTGGTGTCAGAGTAATACTGGCCTCATATAAAAAGTTGGGAAGTATTTAAAATACTTGGTTTTATGTTTTTCACCAGCAATCTTGCTAAATTTTGTAACTAAGTTTAACAACTTACATATAGATTCTTTGGGATTGTCCATTTTTATTGTCATTCGTGAATAATGGCAATTTGTTTCTTTCTTTATAATCCTTAATCTTTTCCCACTTCTCTTTCTGCCTTGCCTAGCACCTCAGGTATAATGTTATTTTGAAGTGCTCACAGAATAAATCATTTCACATTAAGAATGATGTTTCTTTCTGACTTTGAATTTTCCTCTCAATACTGCTTTATCTGTGTGAAATTAAGTTTTGAGATGCTTTTTTCATTATCATAAGTTTAAAATGTATTTTGATTTTGATTCTATCTTTTTTTGCCCTGTAGATTACCAAAAACAATTTTTATTGTCCTAATATATGACATTTGTGTAGTTATATTTTTGTTATTTTTTTTCCTGCCTTAAAAACACTGTGGACAGAGAATGTGGTCTGTATCTGTATGATTTTAGAATTTGGATTTGTTTGTAACTTGCCTTATGTCTTTGTATGTGGTCAGATTTTGTAAACACCTCACTGGTGATTAAAAATAATGTGCCATCTACAGTTTGGAGGAGCTGAGTTCAATGTATGTCAAATTTGTTAATGTTTTTGTTCCAGTGTCATTTGTTAATACTATTTCAGTCATATATCCTCATGTATTTATGTTTGCTGTTCTGTTTTTTTTTGTTTCTATACATAAATTGATATAAATTTGTTTTATCAGTTCAAATGCACGCACTTAAAAATGTAACTGTAGCACACAATCATTTTATTGTTTAGTTGCTAAGTCTTGTCTGAGTCTTTTGGGACCCCATGGACTATAGCCCGCCAGACTCCTCTGTACATAAGATTTCCCAGGTAAGAATACTGGAGTGGATTGCCATTTCATTCCCCATCCATTCATTCTTTAAGGAGAAAGTATTAAAAATTTCTACCATGTGTGTGGATATCTGTTGTTTTCCTTGTGGTACTCTGAGTTTTCACCATATATCAATGTACTTTGAAGCTACATTGTAATAAGCATATGTTATTTTGAAGTTATACTATATGTATGCATTTAAAATTATTATATATTCCTGCTGAATGGAAACTTTCATTAATTTGGAGTGATTCTCTTCACTTATATTTCTGTTTCTATAGGGTATTATTAAGGAGATGTTTTAAAATACATATTTATGTGTTTAACAACCTTTTTAAGGTTGTTCTGACTTATGATTATCCTCATGCTTCCTGTTGGCTTTAAAATGAAAACCAGAAATGTCCACTCCTGTAACTCTTAAATCCATATTTCTGAGCTTAAACATGTGATTAATGCCATTGTAATATTTTAAAGTGAGATTTTGTGTTTGTAAGAAATATCAGACACAGAAATGCTGAATCTGTAGTAAAACATCAATGTCAAATTTAAGTGCTATGAACTCATAAGTTTAAAATCTTTTCCAGAATGCAAACACTCAATGTCTAAGGTAGGCTATGTGAAATTTTTGTGGATATTGATTCTCACTGAATGAAAGTCAGCAAGTCACTTGTTATTTCATAGAACTGCTAGGCTAGATTCACCCCACTTATACAATTTTATGATACCAATAAAATGTCTTCTGAAGTGAATACAGACCACTGTCAGTGTGGGACAGTATTTGCCTGGCTTTGGTGTCTTCGGGAGGTCTAGTTGACTGGGTTAAAGCTGTAACTCTGTTAGCATAGCATGGAGACTTGCTGAGGAGAGAATAGAGTTATGGGAACCATTGTCTGTGGACCATGGATGGTCTTTAAGGAGAGAGTCACACATTTGAGAACTATTTGAGTGAAAATTCCTAGTACCTATGGTGGTGATGGTTTTAGTCTCTAAGTCATGTCTGATCCTTTTGTGACCCCATGAACGGTAGGGGTCACAAACTGTAGGAGGCTGGTGGTAGCCCACCAGCCTCCTCTGTCCATGGGATTTCCCAGGCAAGAATACTGAAATGGGTTGCTGTTTCCTTCTCCAGGGGATCTTCCTGACCCAGGGATCAAACCCACATCTCCTGCATTGCAGGCAGATTCTTTACCACTGAGCCACCAGGGAAACCCCTTCTGGTACCTATCAGTTCAGTTGCTCAGTCGTGTCCGACTCCTTTCAGCCCCATGGACTGCAGCACATCAGGCTTCCATGTCCATCACCAACTCCCAGAGCTTGCCAAACTCATGTCCATTGAGTTGGTGATGCCATCCAACCATCTCATACTCTGTCATCCCCATCTCCTCCTGCCTTCAATCTTTCCCAGCATCAAGGTCTTTTCCAAAGAGTCAGTTCTTCACATCAGGTGGCCAAAGTATTGGACTTTCAGCTTCAGCATCAGTCCTTTCAATGAATTTTCAGGACCGATTTCCTTTAGGATTGACTGGTTTGATCTCCTTGCAGTCCAAGGGACTCTCAAGAGTCTCCTCCAATACCACAGTTCAAAAGCATCCATTCTTGGGCGCTCAGCTTTCTTTATAGTCCAACTCTTAACATCCATACATGACTACTGGATTGCTTCTTGGTCTTTTGGCTAAGATCAAGTATGGTATCTGGTACCTATGGACCTCTTTAATTCAAACTAAGGTTATATGGACTAGTAAATAAAAATGACCCAGCTGGAGACACTCTAAAGTGGCATTGTGGCATTGATATTAATTTTAGTCTTTGCCAATTAGAAAATCCAGAAATAGCACAGACTTAAAAAATCTGTGTATATATATGTGTGTGTGTGTGTGTGTATAATAGTGAGTGAGACAGATATAGAGAAAAGGAGGAGGGGAGGGAATGAAGAGAAGAGAGAGAGAGAGTAACTGACTGACTCTACTCTTGGGCTAATAATTTCTATAAAGTTTATGGAAATATATAAGTGCTTTATCTGTTTATGCTAGATAATAGCTAAAGATGTGAGCCAAGTACAGATTCTCAGGAGCATCTATAATAGTATTATAATAGGCTTTAAAAATGTGAACTCATGTGTAAGAACAGCTGTTACCAAATAGCCGTTTAGTGAAGGCATAGGACAACTTAGTTTTTCTCAGAATTATATTTTCTCATTTCACTTTAACTAGCAGCTGTTATTTGGGTGTCTCAACCTAGAAGATAATCAAACAATTGGATTTCTGTATGCACCAACAATATTTTTGAACCAGACTGGTTTCAGCATGAAGGAGATGAAAGAGAAAAAATAGCACATACACATGTGAGTGTATGTGTCTATGCATAAACACATAGAGAAAACATACTGGCACATACATAATAAGCACCTGATAATTATAGTTGCTGTTAGGAGTGGGCTGCTGTGTCCTCCTCCAGGGTATCTTCTCGACCCAGGGAGCAAACCCACATCTCTTAAGTCTCCTGTGTTGACGGACGGGTTCTTTACCACTAGCACCACCGGGGAAGCCCGGTTTTATTGTTAAGATGTTATCTGTTAGGATTGTGACTACCCAGGAGGTAGTTGAGTATTTCTCTAGTGACCTGGGTATTTTACAGTAACACTGTTGGTTAGAAGTCTGCTTTGGGGAAGAACAGCTTTTCACACAGGACAAACTATGTAAAAATGTTCCTTCTATAAAAAGTAGTCATCTGGGAAAATGGTTTCTTGGTCTTTTGACGAATACTATTCTGAACTTGCAAATCAGCTCTTACACAAGAGTTCCTATTGTCTTTTACCCATACCTTTGGCTGACCTTTGTTTTAACATTTCAAAGGTTCTATAGGAAAACCTTTTTTTAAAATGATACTTATGATATGCATCATATTCCTCCTCATTCTTCAAAGGGCAGTTAAATCCTCACTCCTCTCTGGAATCTGTTATGATTTATCCAAATTAAGAGTAATCTTCAGTTTCTACTAATTAGCACTCTTTCTGGTTGTAATTCTTTAAATCTAAGACATCGTGGATTTTTAAGATACACCACCATTTTTGTACAGCTAAGAAAGGAAAAACTCTGCCTATTTATTTTTACAATGCTTTCTTATCATTTAGAATTTTAGTTTTATACCTACTGAAAGGACTCTTAGAATGATTTAGATAAAGATTTTTGTTTATATCATACCACTTTCATAAGGAAAATAAAAGTCAAAGAAATCCATTAAGGAATTCTTTTTCATATTCAGAATCTGGTTTTTCTGAGTCACTTTTCAACTCAGTGTTGTTGATGTCACTGTTTTCTTAAATGGTACCATTCCCTGGATTATCAAGACTATTTGTGATGTTGAACTTCATAAAAGAGTGATTCACCATGGTTTCTGAGATTTTCTGTTTGTCTATTTACAAATTTTATGCTGACTCTATATTGATCTTAGTAAAAGATGTCCACAAAAGGTTTTCAGACAATACTCAAGGCTCATCTTCCTTCCTTCCTCAAAAGGTTTTAAAATAGTCTGTTGACTGAAATGTTGATGGCTAAAAATTGTCTAGTCGGTCATTAGTTTGTATATATGCAGTCAGTGACAACTAGATCACAGCTGCTACCAAGCCATAAGTGGTTATAAGATGACATTGATTTTAGCAAAGATCCTGCTGTCAGAGGTGTTAAAATATTGTGAATCTTAGAAGAAATATGACACTACTCTCTCCCTTTGTATTTCTTGGAATTCAACTAATATTCCACTTCTGTGAACCTCTAATTAGCTCCTAGGACTTTGTTAGTAGCTGTCTTCTTTGAAATCCAATAGCACCTTTTAATTTAATTAAAAGGACAAAATAATAAGTTTGCATGAAAATAATCCATGCACACAGTTACAGAAACTTACTGTAATAAAGCACAGCAGTCCCTTACCCCACTCCCTTCACTTTGTTATTCCTGGTTTTGAGAACAACTGACTTGAACCATTTTTGGTTTTAGGTTTTCCTTTGGCTAACTCTGTAAGGCTAAATAATATGGTTATACTGACTTTTTTTCTTTTCATTTATAACCTTTAAATAGATACCATGGTAGGAAGGAATTTATCTTAATAATTTCACCTTTCTCTCTTTCTCCTCCATTATAATTATATTAATTTTCTGACATCTTTTATTGGTTACATTTAAATTCCACAACCTTTTTTTGTTTCATTCACTATAGATAGTTTCTCTTGACTCATTACTTCAAGAGGTTGGGCTATTTCCACCCTTTGCCTTCTCACCATCTCTCCTTTTATAATTATACCACCCCTATTTTTTTATACTACTATAATTTTGACAACTGTACAGTGAGAATACTGATGATATTTATGTTTAATATTTGTAATTAAGTCTTTCATTTTTGTCTATTGATTAGGCCAAAAAATTGAAAAATCAATAAATAGCAGCATTAATGCTTTTAGAACTTTGTATTACTCATCACAGAACCAAGAAGAGTCCTAGAATCATATTTTGCTCAGTATGACTTCTAAGCCACCCAATGGAGAATATTCCTAGAATCAAGGTTAAAGGGATCTTCCTTCTTTCAAATGGATTAATTCCAGTGTTTGCTTAAAATTGTGCCATATTTTATTAGAGTTCATATTTAGATCAGGACTTTTTATAAAGCTTTTTTCCAGCTAACTTATTTTTTTCTTCTAGAAGATTTATGAGTCTTATTTATTAATTCTTAATTTTCAGTGTTTTACTCATTCTCTTTATTTTTTGGAATCCATTCCATTCTTTGTTTTGAAGTCTATTTTGAACTCATATTCTTATTTGGACTGGTGGCTTCAAATTTAGACTATGACTTTCTTTTTTCCCTTGTGTAATTCTGATTTCTTGTTTTATTTTCAAATTTTTGCAGCTTCAGAATCGTAGTATGTTTTGAGTTGCCTTCCTTTATCCTGGCCTTTTCCTTTCAGGGGTCACCTGTACTCCATCTGCTATCTGGACAGGTCATTCTCAAGACTGCAGAGCCATCAATTGGCTTGTAGTCAAGCTTTTCAGGATCCCAAATCCCCAGTCCTTTCCTGGTTTACTCCTCATTTTGTTAGAATACATCATAAAGTTACTTCGGAGAAAGAGATTCACAGGATGTAAATTTTCTAAGTCATTGTGTTGTTTAAATTTATTTGTTTTGTTCAGATACTTTCTTGATTGGCTAATAGAATTTTAAACTGCAAATAATTTTCCATCGTCATTCTAGATAGCTTTCTGTAATTCTGTGTTTTGAGATGAAACATTTGTTTTAATTAGGTTCTCATTGCTTTGGTTATTTTTTTCTTCTCTGGAAACTCTTCTTTTCTCTTCTGCAATTTTTAAATGGTATGTTTAGGAATGGATTTTTGTTTTCCATTCCTTTTCCTTGGAAGTTGCTAGATTTTTTTTTTTTCCAGTTTAAAGACTTGAGTCTCATCAGTTCTGGGAAATTTTCTTATATTATTTCACTGATTATTTTCTCTTTAGTCTGTTTTTCTGGAAATGCTATTGGTTGGTTATGAATCACTTGATCTTATTCCCCACTCTCTACCTTGGGGAGGAATTAATTATGCAAATGTGTTTAAATAAAAGAATGGTTGTCTTATGTAAGGAAGAACAATATGATCTATTTGGTCACTTAACTCAGTGAATCAGTTGAATTAAAGTGAGTCAAATCAATTATTGGACTGAATTACTTAGTCACTAGTCAGCTCAGTCAAAACACTTAGTCTAGTGATATGTGTATTTGTGACATACCCTGATTATGAAATTGCCTTTAGGTTTATTCTATGAGACAATGTTGTATCAGAAAGAGGTAGCATAAAAAAAGCTGGGAGGACTTTGCACACATTTAATACCATTAGATAATGAAGATGCCACACTAAATTGGTTTCTAGAAATCCTTAAGATACATTGTGGGATCAAGTGTGTAAAGAACAAAAATTCTGGTGAAAAACTCAGAGTCTGACAAACAAATTTACCAGACTACAAAATGGTAATACTCACCCATCTTTTTCCTAAGAGTCATTTAAGTTGTGAACTAAACAAGCGTGTTTTTCTGTTTGCTTGTCACATGCTACCAGTTCTCAGATACAACTTATAAGATGTGTTTCTCACTTAATACTTTATAATATTCTTTGTGATCAAGCTGTGATTTCTGTTTTAAACTAAAGCCTCACTTTCACTTTTCCCTTTCATGCATTGGAGAAGGAAATGGCAACCCACTCCAGTGTTCTTGCCTGGAGAATCCCAGGGACGGGGGAGCCTGGTGGGCCGCCGTCTATGGGGTCGCATAGAGTCGGACACGACTGAAGCGACTTAGCAGCAGCAGCAGCACAGGGCTTAACATAATAAATATTCACTTCCTTCTGTTCTCTTCCTTGCAAAACATGTAAACAAGCTCCCTGGCAGTGGGATTTCCAGACAGAAAGATGCATTGGTATGTAAGTTTTAGGATCGTGAAATTGTTACAAGTGAATAAAACAATTACTGCTGTTGTATTTTCCAAATAAAAGTAATGTATTCTTAAAGGAGACTTATTTCCCCCTTTTTAAGCAAAGATTTTGTACTAAAAATGTTCAGAAAGCTCCCAGGGATTATTTCTCTATTCAAGTACAGTGTTACAGATTCTAAGGGTAGAGAATGAATGATAATTAACTCTACAGATTGTGAAGGTGCTGGTCGCTCGGTCGTGTCCGACTCCTTGCCAGCCCATGGACTGTACAGTCCATGGAATTCTCCAGGCAAGAATACTGGAGTGGGTAGCCTTTCCCTTCTCCAGGGGCTCTTCCCAAGGCAGGGATCGAACCCGTGTCTCCACATTGCAGGTGGATTCTTTACCAGCTGAGCCACAAGGGAAGCCCAAAAAAGAAAAAAAACAAAAAAACAAAAAAACTAAAGCCTCTCAGAATCATAAGCAGCTCTGAAAGGGATTGTAGGGATGGTCCTTCAGTCTGATAAGGAAGCTGAGATCAAGATCAAGAATAGTGATGTCCCAGGTCTTACACCTGATTAATCAAAAGGGCCTCGATTGGCATCCAAGACTTCTGATACCTAATTCAGGGCTTTTTACCTCAGATTAATTTTCATATAGTGAACTGAATCCCAAATATGAGATAATAAAAAAGACTAGAACACCAAAAGCCTTTAATGTTTCCTTATAAATCTAAGGTAAATATATTTAAATTATACTCTCATTCGATTTCATGACATAGTAGTAAAAATAATCTTATTCGTGGTATATTTCAAATTGGATAGAATTCATGGGAAAGTTTGTCTCTGAAGTCATCCCTATCATCTGCATATATGAAGCCATCAAACTCTCCTTGAATTACCGATAAGTTGCTAATGTGAATATTGTGTGTGAGCTAAGTCACTTCAGTCATGCCTGACTCTGCGACAGGGGTTTCCAAAACCATGTTGCAAAAATTTCTCTTCATTGGAAATAAATATGCAGTTCATTACCTATGCTATAATCATTCAACTTTGTGGTATTATAATAAAGATAAAGACTTTAGGAAATGAAAGGAAGTTAAGAATTGAGCACACATACACACACACAAAAATGAAGAGTGTGATATTTATGATGTTAGGTCAGCTGTACATATTTATTTGGCATTGTAAGCTTTTTTTGTTTAGGTAAAAATTCAGTCTCATCTATGATACCTGTCCTGATTTGTCATGTAATGAAGGAACATTGCCATTTTTTTGATTAAGCCATATATGAATGTATTGCTTATGTTTTAACTCTGTAAAATAGCATGTGCATAGGAATGAACCTAAAACTTACAGTTTTACATTCTGTAAATGTAAATACTGTTAAATGCTGATACTGATCCAGAGTATTATTATCGGATTACAGTTTAAATAATTCTTAATTTTAATCCTTTTCCTTTTATATTTTCCCATAGGTGGCTTGTGTATATGTTATTTTTTTAATTTGTGTGTGTACTGGTTTTAGATTTACTGTTTTTTAGGTGTACTTCTCTGAAGATGATTTGTCAAAAATTCTGTGTGGCTTTGTTACATTGGGGTAAGTTATTTGCTTTTAAAATGTCCATATATGAGGTAGAGATTTTACCCTTAGAGATGTTGTTTCGTTTATTGGCTGACTAAATTTCCCATTTCCAGTTAGGAATTCTCTTGCCCTTGATTAAAAATGCAAACCAAACAAAAATAGAAGTGTGAAAATGAATACTCTTCCCAGCCTCCTGGAAACAGTATGATGGGTATCCTTCCAGAAACATACCCTCCCCCCACCACACACACACACACATTCATATCTCCAGTCACAAAAATAGAATTGGTCTGTCTATTCTGTATTTTTCTTTTTCCTGCTTAACAGTTTTCCAGTTTATCCTCATAACTTTTCTTGTTAGTGTTCATTAATATACATATTTATTTAATGATTGCATAACAATGAACTTTAGGAATATACCTTACATTATAAACTTATTTGAACAATTCCCATTGTTAGACATTTCTTTTTCTGTAATAAATTAAGCTACATTGAAATTCATATTACATACATCTTTGTGTATTTGGGAGAGTATTTCTATAGGTTAATTTATGAAGAGGAATTTCTATGTTGAGTAGTAAATACAAGTTTGAATTTGATAGGTACTGTGAAATCTCCTCCAAGCTTTTTGCCTTTTGCAGTCTAACATGAGTATGTAAGTGGTAGCTAAGACAGTAAAGACCCAGGTTCAATCCCTGGGTCACGAAGATCCCTGGAGAAGGGAATGGCTACCCACTCCAATATTCTTGCCTGGAGAATTCCATGGACAGAGGAGCCTGGTGGGCTACAGTCCATGGGGTCACAAAGAGTCAGACATGACTGATTAACACACATTTGATTGCATTCCTGCCAAAGATATGCATTATCATTCCTTTACTTGGAAATAAGGTATAATGACATTTAAATATTTTGGTTTTATTTAGCAAATGTAGCATTATTAAATTACAAATATGTATGTATCAGATGATCATCAAAACTTTAATTCTCTTTATCTAGGACTGGTTTACTTGGCGATAATATTTAAAATAAATGGCTATCCTATAGAATAACAGATTTATTCTAAAATGGAAAAGAAATGTCATTTAAAAGGTATTCCCCATTATGAATCTGGTAAACAATAACAAGATAATGTTATAAGGGGATATTATCAATGGATTGTGTATGCCTTGGGAATTCCCACATTGACTACCACCAGAAGATTATGTTCAAAAATTAAATGTATACTAGTCTTCCTCCTACTTATTGCAGGAATATCCTGGAGAGAAAGCATTCTTTTAAAATCTTGTGTTTTAACTTTCTGTGAAGCATGACAGGCTTCTGTTTGAAAGTAGTCACACAATGCCAGTAACTTTTGAGTATATAGCTATGGTTTTCTCAGGTCCACTTATACTTGGATTTTTTAAAAATAGTGAATACCACGGTACTGCACGGTCCAAGGTTAGTGGAATCTGCAGATGCAGAGAAGTTGTGCATACAGAGGAACTGTGTATAGGGAGGGCCAACTACAAGTTATATGCAAATTTTCTACTGCTTAGAGGGTCAATGGCCTGAACCCATGCATTGTACTGTTCTCAATGGTTTCTTACAGCATTCTAGAAATATTTTTATTTTCTTTAAACTCAAATCATCTAATTTAGATTGTGTTCCAAGTCTTTGAAATTAAAGTCAGGCTGTCTTTAGGAAAACCCTTTTTTTCCCCCCTAGCAACCATTACATGTGAATCAACTGGTTCTGAGCATCTCTTTGGTTACACTAGTCTTTAAAGGTGCCCTGAGAAGCTTTCCTATGGCTCTTCTATCTTACACATATTATTGTTTGTCATGCTAGCCAGCTATGTAGCTACAGAAAATATCCAGAATAATTCCACTGTTACAGAATTCAGAAAAACTGGGCCACAAGGGACTATCAAAGAAAGATAACCCTCTCTTTTATAGTTTCTAATTTTTATTAGGTTCCATGGTAATGTTTTACATTGGTTTTTCAAAAGGTTTGTGGTTTGGTCAAGTTTTGTGAATCAGAAGATGTCTGGGGCTTTAATGTATAACATATGACAATACATATCATATGATAACATAAACTTATGCCTTCAGATGAATATTCTGGACTCCTTGCCATTTAGGGTTCATTTTTGGGGAAAGAAATATCATTTGCAAAGGAAGCATGTAAACAAAATAGAATCATCTTTTAATTAAGCTGATTCAGTAGTTACCATGTGACATTCAGTATTACATTTTAATTTTCAAATACTTTGAGGATTTTATGCTAATTTCAGTTTAGTCAACTGAATCTTCCATGTGCAGCTAGAGACTATAATGTTCTTAATTAGTATTTATTGTTTTGTAAAATGAAAGAAACACCCTAATTTCTTTTTAGTGAGAAGTTCTAATTTCAAAAACACATGTTAGAAGGATTGAGTCCAAAGGATCACAATTGCAGCGATGATTCACTTTTGATGATGTTATGATACCTAATTGTTCAGTGTGGGAAAAATAAAATTAGTTCATGATAGTCCTTTTTGCCTTAATTTTTATATCTGATACATATTTCTATTAATATTTATAGAATGCTCTAGAAACCAAAGTTAAGAGTCATTACTTGTGTATTTGAATATTTTTACATGTATTACTTTTGTAATTTAGAATAGCACTTTTGTGAACTGATTTTAAAAATTTCTGTTTTCTCACATTTTAACATTTACCATAATCCTTCAAAGGTCTCACTCTATAGACGCCATGCAAAATTCTTAGAATTCTTATTCTGCATTGCTTTGTATATGAGGCAACACAATTGTTGGATGATTAGAATAACTTGTAAAAGAAAGAATTATGGAGAATTAATTATTTTATTTTCAAACAATTATTTAAAAAACAAGTATCACTTTTAAGGTTTTCTGGAAGGGTACAGGTTTATAAAATTGTTCTTAATTTTATGGGTGAGTGATACATTATCTTTAATCAGCAGTGAATGTTTCCTGTAAGAAGTCTGTCATTGTTCATCAATTATTGGAGGATACTAAGGACATATCTTACGTGATATTGCATATCTGGAGAATCATGGGCATATTCAGGAAATCATCCAGCTGTTCTGATGTTGAAGACAGACCCTTTCTAAAATCACTCATTGAAAGTAGTGTTAACATTTTGGCATTATTCTCCTTAAGAAATATTAAAACAGCACTTTAATATTTGCTTATATAATTGCACATCCAGATGCCATTAGGCTGGAAGTCCATTAGAGTAATTTATTTATTTTTTTGGTAAAGGAAATTGAGTTTAGCTGTAATTTACTTTCATTAAAATATAAATATGAATTGTTAGATTAATGGGGTAAATGAAGTGTGAATTTCCAAAAAGGGTTGCTAAAGAGTCAAGTTATCTCCATAAGTAAATGTACCCTCTTAAGTATAACACAGTGTTCAATGGAAGCACCGAGTTATGCATTAGGCATTGATTGAGCACTTAGAAAGTTTAATAATAACTATTGAGAACTACATCATTTACTCTTAGATACTTCCTATTGATATCTTAATCAAAATGATTAATTGCTTTTCTCTGTGTCTTTTAAATGTCCTAACAGAATTTATTTATGTAATAACTGCATTTAACTTGGCATATCCAATTACTCCCTGGAAATTTAAGTTGTCTTGCATGCCATCAAATACAACATATGACTTCCTCTTTCCTCCTGGAATCTCAAAGAACACTTCAAATTTGAATGGACGTTATGAGGCAGTTGTTGAAACTAAGCTTAATTCAAGTGGTACCTACTTATCTAACTTATCATCCAGAACACCTTTCCACTGTTGCTTATGGAGCGAGGAAGATAAAAACTGCTCTGTATATACAGATGACATTGAAGGGAAGGCATTTGTTACAACAGTAAATTCTTTAGTTTTTCAGCAAACAGGTAAGTATTTTAATGTTCCAAGCATTAGTTGTTACTTAACTATATTGGATAAAATATTTTCATTCTCTGAAACTTGTGTGAAATAGATGTCTCTGGATGTGATTCTGAGTAAATATTACCATTTTATATTAGTGATAAAATTAGGATTATCATGTGACCAAACTAATAAGTCCCCAGTTATTTTATGTCCCATGGAAATAAAAATGTAAATGAGGGAATTTTTTAACCTTAAAATATATTTTTATAGTCTTCTAAATTTGCTTTAAAATAAAAAGTGTATCTTATTCTTTTTAAATAGATAAAATATCAAATGGCAGATAATCCTGTTGAATTAAATTCTGAAGCAAGTAAGGAATCTGAGTAGCCAATGCATATATTTTAAATCACTTTTTTCTTGTTATTTAAGTGTAATGTATACTGAATGTAGCTAGTGTAATTAATAATTTTGCATCTGGAAATATAAACAACAAAATTATCTCCAAGCCTTCTGGAAGAGCTAAATAGAACAGAGACAATTGACTTAGCACCATAAACATCTATAATATGAAAATAAAGGCATATATCAATATAGTACTCCTGTGTAGGGTTCATCAGAATTTCTCAGCCTCAAAATTTTTGACATTGTGGGCCAGGTGATTCTTGGTTATGGGGGACTGGTTTGTGCGTTATACCAGTGACTCAGTGGTAAAGAATCCACCTGCAATGCAGGAGACACAGGAGCCATGGACTTGATCCCTGGGTTGGGAAGATTCCCTGGAGAAGGAAATGGCAACCCACTCCAGTATTCTTGCCTGGAGAATCCCATGGACAGAGGAGCCTGGCGGTTTACAGTCCATAGAGTCGCAAAGAGTCGGACATAACTGAGCCGCTAAGCTCAAGCACGGGATGTTTAGAAGCATCCCTGGCTTCTACCCAGCTGATGCCTGTAACACTCACTCAGCAGTTGTGACAATCAAAATGGATCTCCAAACTTTGCCACATGTCCCTTGTAGTGCCAAAGCACCACTGATTAGATGGAAGAAATAGTTTGTTGAGATCAGGTTAGGAGTAAGGATAAAGCATAACTATTCAGTAAGATCAGAGTTTTAAAACAAGTTAGAGGTAATACTGATCTTCCCTGGTGGCTCAAACGGTAAAAACGTCTGCCTACAATGCCTACCATGTAGGAGACCCGGGTTCAATCCCTGGGTCGGGAAGATCTCCTGGAGAAGGAAATGGCAACCCACTCCAGTATTCTTGCCTGGAAAATCCCATGGATGGTGGAACCTGGTAGGCTACAGTCCATGGGGTCGCAAAAAGTCGGACACGACTGAGCAACTTCTCTTCAAATACTTCCTAGTGTCTCTGTCTTTAGGCATTTAATTTTAAATGAAGCACTTTTTTTAATTTGTAAGGGAGCTTAACTTTACCATTCCAGTGATTGTTGGATATATTAAGAATGGACTTAAAATGTGAAGGTCCTTGTGACTAGCCTTGAAATGATCAAAAAATGTTAGCACTTTTTTCAGTTATCAAGTGAAATGATTATGATGCTGCAGATTTTAATTTATGTATAGAGAAGGCAGTAGCACCCCACTCCAGTACTCTTGCCTGGAAAATCCCATGGATGGAGGAGCCTGGTAGGCTGCAGTCCATGGGGTCGAGAAGAGCTGGACACGATGGAGCGACTTCACTTTCACTTTTCACTTTCACACACTAGAGAAGGAAATGGCAACCCACTCCGGTGTTCTTGCCTGGAGAATCCCAGGGACGGGGGAGCCTGGTGGGCTGCCGTCTATGGGGTTGCACAGAGTCGGACACGAAGTGACTTAGCAGCAAGGGCTATTAACTAGTTAGTTTATTGAGTTTAACTTTGTGTAACTAAAGTTACTAGGTTAAGTGGTGGTTACTGAGGATTTCCATGTAATTTTCTGCCACATGGGCTATTTACTTCATAAGGCTCAACCGATGCGAAGTCACTACTAGCTAGAAATTCTCCAAATGGGGAAATATGTTAGTATTGCTTAAGATACTTTTGGTGTTGTATTAAATTAGTCATAATTTTTAGCTGTTGCTGTGCCTGCTTTCTAAATTACAAATCACCAATAGTTTATCAGGTGAATTTTTCAGTATACGGTGAAATATACTCTCCTTATTTGTATGTGGGGCCTATAATATTATAATAACAAAAATTTAAGATATGCATCTTATTGGTGATTCCAGTGTGAATCACCATGCTTTACCGCTAAAGCAGACACAGAAATGCTACACTAAATTTGCTGTACTTTGATCATTCATGGTCTCTTGTCTCTTGGAAAGTGGGGATGAACTGAACTAGGTGAGTTTTGGGGTCTTCTGTCCTACATAAGTGGTTCAAGATTTTAAAAAATTTGAGAAACAATAATTGAATTTAATTCTCTTGCTTTATGAAGAAGGAAACTGAAGGCCAAAGGAACTAAATGGGCACAGACATATGACCAATTAGAGCTTGTTCTTTTTCTCTCAGAATGGACAGTGGTAGTTGTATCAGAACACTGGTAAATTTAATTTAGCCCTTCCCTTTCATTGGGCTGTTCAGAATGGTTTTTTCAGATTTAATTTAGTTTATTTTTAATTCAGGTGCAAACTGGAACATACAGTGCTGGATGAAAGAGGACTTGAAATTATTCATCTGTAATATTGAGTCATTATTTAAGAATCCTTTCAAGAATTATGACCTTAAGGTCCATCTTTTATATGTTCTGTAAGTACCAAATAAATAAAATTTGACATTCCCATGACACAATTTTTTTTTTCTGTAATACAAGAGCTTCCATATACAGAAGTAGATTACAAAAGCTCTCCTATCCCTATATTTCCTTTTATATCAGTGTACATTTCTGTGTTTTTTGTATGACTTTCTCCTCCCATTAGGTTTTCTCTTTTCTCCTCATATTGGTTCAGGTAGCAAGACATTGTAGATGTGGATGGGCATATATTTGCAAAGAAGTGTAAACTCAATTCAGGAGTCTTAGGTATTTGACTGAAGAAAGGGGGAAAGTTTATATTTATTTTTCTGGCAGATTTTTCTCTCATATTTGATCTTTTTATTGTCTTGAAAATGTGTGTGCTTAATATATGTTTGTGCTCGGTTGAAAGCCACAACAGTGGTTTCAAACAGCCATACTTAACAATTCTTACAGTAAATAGGTCATTCAAATTTTTCTAATAATTCCAGTGATAATACCTATTCAATAATTCCTATTTGAATTAAAATAAAATTGTTTGGCTGTGCTGTGCTAGAAACTGTCCATATAAAGATGAATAGAGACAGAAAGCAGAATGATGGCTGCCGGGGACTAGAGGAGGGGTAATGAAGAATTCTTGTTTAAATGGGTATAGAGTTTCAGTTTGGGAAGATGACAAAAGTTCTGAAGTTGAATGGTAAGGATGGTTACCCAACAGTGTGAATGTACTGTCACTGAATTTTGTACACTTAAAATGGTATATATTGTGTACATTTTACCACAGTAAAAACATTTAAAGAACACAGATGTCAACAAAAGGATGTATTCAGACACTTTGCTAAATGTGTGTTTTACTTCAACTTTTTAAGATAACTGGAATGGTTGATTTATATATTTCTTCTCACTATTTTGCCATATGTTGTCCTATGTATTTTTAGACTCTATTGTTGGATAGATCTATGTTCATAACTGTTACATCTTCTTGATATACTTTCCCATTAACCTTACACAACATCATTCTTTGTTTTGCCTCATGCTTTTAATTTTGAAAATGTATTTTGTCTTATATTTTAAAAAAGAATAGTTATAATCTCTGCTCTTGAGCCATTCATAGATTAGTGATTTGGACAGATATGTACAAATATGTCTCAAAATAGGATTTGAGTTTTAGTGATTACTGATGTGGGAGCACAAGACTGATGTGAGAGCCTCAGGTGGGGAAGTCTAGTGTACTGGTGGGAAAAGAGAGGAGTGAAGGTTTCCCTAGGAAGGAGACAGCTGAGTTGAGATTTCAAGGATGAGTGAGCTAATAACCAAAATATGAAAAATTTCTTGTATAAAGGTAAATAAGACAAATTTTAGAAGAAGCAAAGCTACTATCATCCTTATTTTTCTACTGACTATCAGACTGTAGTTAATATTTACAACTTACGTTAAATGGCTGGACTGATTTTGTCTTTTGGTCCTGCCACGTGGCTTGCAGGATCTTAGTTCCCTGCCCAGGGATCAGACCAGTGCCCTCTGCAGTGGAAGTGCTGGTCTCTAACCACTGGAGCGCCAGGGGATTCCCTGAACTAATTTTTAAAGTCACCCTAGGAGTAGAACAGATAAGACACCCCCTGCTGTCTCATCTGGAGATTGAGTGTGATAATTTTCACCTCTGATGCTGATCACTAGATAAGTCTAGAAGTCCCTGCAAACCCCTGCTGCTTTAACAAGTGCAGGTCTCATTAGGGCCAGTGTCTTGAATGGGCGTATCTGATTGGTGAGAATGTGCTATATCTATCTGCCAGTGTTTCAGTCTACCAGAAGAGTAGTTTTTCCAGGCAGATGCTGGGGGCAGCTAGTAGATAAATGTCCACAACAGAAATGACTGGGCTGCAAATCTCAAGAGGCCCAAGAAGCTTAGCTGAGTAGTGAAATGGGGAAGGTGGAGGAGTAATAGGCAATGCTCAGCCAAAGGAGAACATCTAAAAGATGGGAAAGAATGAGCTTGCTTCTAGTTTATAGAAAATGACCCAGCAGAGAGAGAAAAATTGAAGATATGGTAGAAGGGGACACGCTGAATATTTGTGACAGAGAGTGAATAGTTGAATAGGCAAGTTCCAGAAAAAGAGCACAGATGAAGGGTTGGTCTTAGAGCAAAGGAGACTCACCACAACTTCTGGGTCTTGAGCGAAGAAAGGAAGCATTGTGGTTGATGAAGATATATTTGACCTCTGGGGCATAAAGTTTCCTGCTTTATTTAACCAAAACACATTTTAGCTCAGAGAAACTAATTCCTTTACAATGAAGTACCTTTTTGTGATGATCTGAATACTTTGGTGGTGATCAAAATCTCACTAGGTGCCATTTGAGAGAATTTCAAATATTATCAGTGAGGTAGGGTAATGTGCCCAGTTTGATAGCTCTATGACAATGTGTAAGGATTTATATTTTATAATGTGTGGGCCATAGTTATGTCTGGAGGTCTGCATTCTATGATATATTCTATGTATGAATATATCAGAGCATTTCAAAATTGCATAGTAAATTAGGAATAGCTGAGAATTTGAACTTTAGTCAGCTAAGTGGTCATTGGTCTGTTCATCTAAATGGACCCAGAAAAATGAGAAAATTATAATATTAAACAGATTTTTCAACTTGCTCATATGATGAATTTAGTACATTCTTTCAACCTTCTTTTATTTTGAACTCAGGTTTCTAAAAATATGAATATAGGAAAACCTGTCCTATTACATACCATTTGAGAAATGTCTTGTTTTTCTTTTCTTTCCACTTATTAAAAGAAATAATTTTTATTATTTTTGGCCATACCATGTGGTGTGTGGGATCTTTATTCGCCAGCTGAGGATTGAACCCTGGTCCCCTGCAGTGGACGTGTGGAGTCTTAACCACTGGATTGCCAGGGAATTCCCATTTGCCACTTTATTTGTAGTCTTCACTGTATAATTTGGTTACTATGTCCATTTTACCAACTCTCACATGCTGTTTCTGTCTTGAATGATATTTTTGTGTACATCTTTGGGCAATACATCTCCAAATAATTTAAATAAGACTCTTCAGCTCAGGAGGAAGAACTGACCAATATAACAGATGAAACCTCTATGGAATAGGAAATCTATAATGATGATTACTATAGAAAAGTTTTTCATCAAAAGCACCTCCCTAATGCGTTAGAAAATTCACAAGAGAACTCTTTCAAATTCTTCTGTGTGTAAATAAGTATATATTTAAAGGGAACTAAAATCTTGCATTGTTTGAACTCAGATATTAATGTTTGTCAGAGAATCCAAAGTACAGCATGACAGATATTTGCTATTTTGAAATTTTCTCTTAAACCTAGGAAGGAAATCCTCTTCTTCCTTTGTGAAGTGCCTATGAGTACATCAGACACTGAACTGAGTATAGGGAACAGCGGTTAAGCAATTCAGACTCAACCCTTGCCCTCTTGGACCTAATAGTAAAGATAAAGAACATAAAGTTTGAAAATGCTGTGATATAATACCTATGGGGACTTGCAGAAACATATGCTAGAAGTATCTGTTTAGATTCTAAGCGGGGAGAGAAGAATGAACCAGAGAGAGTGAAGAGCATTTTCAATAAAACACAGTCAAATAAAGGCATTTGAGAACTTGAAATTCCCAAATGTGTGGTTGGGAAGCTGGGGAATGATGAGAAAGCAAGGTGGATGAATAGGCAAGGGTGACGAGGGAGTTTGGACTTTTGTAACTGCTAACACCCAGTTTATTTGTCTCTTCAGAATCGCTCTGTCAGCATTCTCAGTGATTTCAGCACCCACCTGAATGGTCTTCAATTTCTTCAAAGCTTTATTTTGACTCATCTTGTTTTCAGCACATCTAGTTCACCAATTCTCATGGATCTTGCCACTGCTGATAAACTGGATCTTTTTTATAATTTCAGTTTCAAGGATCCTACTCTTTGACCACCTCTCCCCCAACCCCTCATATTAGGCCTACTCCCTTTATTACCTCAGCCTCCTGCAGTCTAAGCCAAAGTGTTTCTCTCACAAGATCACACAGCAGCCTGGGAATCTTACTAGGATTCACTCTATTAGATAAAAGCCCATAGAGCTCTTAGAAATAAGCTCTTCCCTGCCTTCCCTTTGATTTTTGCTCAGAAGCCATTTCATAGTTCTAACATTGTTTGCCAACTGGAGAGGCTGAGAATGTCACAACTCTCAAGTACTATTAAAAATTCTTTTGTCTAACAGCCCTTTCTCAAGGAATATCTCTCCTCTTGCAGCACGAAGAAACAAGAGGCACTTTCAACACTTGTTTGGAAATTGCCTGGAGAGAGATCACCAGTTCAGTAGGCACCTTCTATTCTGTCCACAGAACCGCAGATGTGTTACATAGCTTTCGGCCACAACATAAAGAAGACCCCATTTCCTCCAGTCTCCAATCACATATTTCCCACTTCCTTTCATGTCCTCACTGGCAGTGTCCTTAAAATGTTGGTTTCTGCCAACAGTCTATTCAAGGTATTTCACGCTTTCTCCACATGCTTCTCCAAATACTTCCAGCCTCTCTCCATCACCTAGTTTGAAAGCCACAGCCACTTTTTTAGGTATTATAGCAGCACCCCACTTCCAGGTACTGGTATCTTCCTTGGCTATCTATGCCATATAATAAATTACCCCAAATTTAGTGGCCTAAAACAAAAATCATTCATCATTTCATAGCTTCTATGGGTCCAGAACCCAGCTGCAACATCTGGAGACATCTGCCTCAGTGTCTTTCACAAGGCTGCCATGCATATGTCAGCTAGGACTGCAGTTATTTTAAGGTTCAATTTTAGGAGGATCTGTTTGCGAGCTCACTCCCTCGGCTTCCAAGGTCCCCAGGGACCACTGGTCAGAAAGCCTTTGTCTCTCCCTGGCTTTGACAGGAGGCCTCCCCCAGTTCTTTGTCTCATGGGTTCTCCATGGAGCACATCACACTATGGCAGCTGGCTTCCCTTGGAGGGAGCCTGAGAAACTCACTGATGATCTTGCTTTTGGTTTCCACTGGGAAAACGGGAGTGGGGGTGCGAGTTCTCATTTTCGCTTTTCTCACCAAAATCTATCATCCTGCTGATGTCTGTGCCTGTGCAGTTTTCCTTGTCATCTTTAACTGCTAATGTGCTCCAATATAAAATGAACCCTTTCTTCTGTGTTTTGAGTCCCATCCCCTGTTGTCACTCAAGGAATTTGTTCTTGCAGTTATTTCCTCTCGTTCCTGCATCATCAAGTTTTCCTCTCAGCCAAAACATATGCTGCAATAACTCTCATTTACTTTTGAATTTATGTTTTAATTGGAGTATAATTACTTTACAATGTTTTGTTAGTTTCTGCTGTACAGCAATGTGAATAAGCTCTAATTATAAATATACCTCCTCCCTCTTAAGCTTTCCTCCCACCTCCCCATCTCACCCCTTTAGGTCATAACAGAGCACCAAGATAAGCTCCCTGCTATATAGCAGCTTCATACTAGCTATCTCTTTTACACATGATAGTGTATTTATTTATTTATTTTTTAACCAATCCATTGATTTTTAATGTATGAAGTGTAACATTTTCAAATATCAAGTGAAAAGCATATTATAAATCTATTTTTTGGCACTTTAACATGTCTTTAATGCAAATGTCCATTTTAGTATTCATTTGGTGCCCAAGCTCCAATGAATCATTGGAGTGGAATTTTGTTGCCTACCAGGACCCTGAGCTAGGGGTGGGGGCAGAAATTAGCAGAAGACCCGTGACTTAATTCTGGAACTTCTTGGCTGCATGGCCCTAAACCATTTTTTGGATTCCTTGTGCTTCATTTTCATCCTGTGTAAAATGAGTCTTAATGGTACCTGTTCCTCAAGTCCTTAACTCAGTAAGGTATAGACCACAATGCTTACTCTCCTGGTTTGGATTCGTATAAGCATGGTCTGTACTAACCCAGTATATGACCTCCTGGGCATGTTGCATGTTGCTGAATAACTGCTAACATCTGTGTCTAAACATTGGTATACACTCAGGCCAAGAGTTTCAAGAGATGGTTTGCTTTTATTTCCATTACTCTGGGAGGTGGGTCATAGAGGATCCTGCTGTGATTTATGTCAGAGAGTGTTTTGCCTATGTTTTCCTCTAGGAGTTTTATAGTTTCTGGTCTTACATTTAGATCTTTAATCCATTTTGAGTTTGTTTTTGTGTTTGGTGTTAGAAAGTTTTTTAATTTCATCCTTTTACAAGTCGTTGACCAGTTTTCCCAGCAGCACTTGTTAAAGAGATTATCTTTTCTCCATTAGCTTCCAATGATAGTGTGTTTATGTCAGTGTTGCTTCTCAATTCATCCCACCCTCTCCTTCCCCTCCTGTGTCGACAAGTCCATTCTCTATGTCTGTCTCTATTCCTGCCCTACACATAAGTTCATCAGTACCATTTTTCTAGATTCCATATACATGCATTAATATACAATATTTATTTTTCTGTTTCTGACATAATTCACTCTGTATGACAGACTCTAGCTTCATCTAAATCATTACAAATGACTCAATTTCATTCCTTTTTATGGCTGAGCAACATTTAATTACATATATATATATATATACACACACATACACACACCAAATCAATAACTCCCATTTAAAACATAGATTTCCTTGGTCACAAATTTCCACCAAGTAATTACCCAGTTTCACTACTGCCTTTAAAGAAAACCAAGTTTTGAATTATGTGAATACAGTCTTCAGAAGTTAATATAAAAAGGTCAACAAAACTGTCTTCTGGCCATAAGGGAATAGTATATTCTGGAATTACTCCTCTGTTATAAACAATTAGAAAGCCTGATAAAAGAAGAAACATCTGTTTTCAGATAATGGACAAAGTCAAAACAGAACAGTGATTCCTGAGAGAAGGAAACAAAGCAAGTTCTATATTATTAACGTTTTCTGGGCTGGAGGCAGCTTCCAGGACATGATACAAGGAGGGGGAACTCAAACAGAACCCTACAATATTGCTGAACTGAGGAGACAAGAGAGAAGAGTTCAGAATAAAATCGGGCTTGATTAATGGAGCAGAATACTCAAAGTAGAGAGGTACAGAGAAATTAGCATACAGTTCAGTTCAGTCGCTCAGTCAAGTCTGACTCTTTGCAACCCATGGACTGCAGCACGCCAGGCCTCCCTGTCCGTCACCAACTCCCAGAGTTTACTCAAACTCATGTCCATTGAGTCAGTAATGCCATCCAACCATCTCATCCTCTGTCGTCTCCTTCTCCTCCTGCCTTCAATCTTTCCTAGCATCAGAGTCTTTTTAAATGAGTCAGTTCTTCTCATTAGGTGGCCTAAGTATTGGAGTTTCAGGTTCAATATCAGTCCTTCCAATGAACATTCAGGACTGATTTCCTTTAGGATGGACTGTTGGGTCTCCTTGCGGTCCAAGGGACTCTCAAGAGTCTTCTCCAAAGCATCAATTCTTCATCACTCAGCTTTCTTTATAGTCCAACTCTCACATCCATACATGACCACTGGAAAAACCATAGCCTTGACTAGACAGGCCTCTGTTGGCAAAGTAATGTCTCTGCTTTTTACTATGCTGTCTAGGTTGCTCATAACCTTTCTTCCAAGGAGTAAGCATCTTTTAACTTCATGGCTGTAGTCACCATCTGCAGTGATTTTGTAACCTAAAAAAATAAAGTCTCTTACTGTTTCCCCATCTATTTGCCATGAAGTGATGGGACCAGATGCCATGATCTTAATTTTCTGAATGTTGAGCTTTAATCCAACTGTTTCACTCTCCTCTTTCACTTACATCAAGAGGCTCTTTAGTTTTTCTTCGCTTTCTGCCATAAGGGTGGTGTCATCTGCATATCTGAGGTTATTGATATTTCTCCTGGCAATCTTGATTCCAGCTTGTGCTTCATCCAGCCCAGTGTTTCTCATGATGTACTCTGCATATAAGTTAATTAAGCAGGGTGACAATATACAGCCTTGATGTACTCCTTTCCCTGTTTGGAACCAGTCTGTTGTTCCATGTCCAGTTCTAACTGTTGCTTCCTGACCTGTATACAGATTTCTCAAGAGGCAGGTCAGGTGATCTGGTATGCTCATCTCTTTCAGAATTTTCCACAGTTTGTGGTGATCCACACAGTCAATGGCTTAGGCATAGTCAATAAAGTAGAAATAGATGTTTTTCTGGAACTCTCTTGCTTTTTTGATAACCCAGTGGGTGTTGGCAATTTGATCTCTGGTTCCTCTGCCTTTTCTAAAACCAACTTGAGCATCTGGAAGTTCATGGTTCACTTATTGTTGAAGCCTGGCTTGAAGAATTTTGAACATTACTTTAATAGCATGTGAGATGAGTGCAATTGTGCAATAGTTTGAGCATTCTTTGGGATTGCCTTTCTTTGGGAATTAGCATCGGGGTTGCCTTGATTCTTTGTCTAAATACCAGTCCATCCATGATCTTGGGAAAGAAAACTTCTTGAAAAAGAAGTCAGTAGAACTGTAAGCTAAGGAATTCCCAGAAGTCACACAGGGCCAGGAATAATTAGTTTCTTATAAAGAGATTTGGAGAGTCCTTGTTGAAAGGCAAAGGAGAAAAGGAAAGATATACCCACTTGAATGCAGGGTCTCAAAGAATAGCAAGAAGAAATAAGAATGCCTTCCTCTGTGATCAATGCAAAGAAATAGAGGAAAACAACAGAATGGGAAAGACTAGAGATCTCTTCAAGAAAATTAGAGATACCAAGGGAACATTTCATGCAAAGATGGGCACAATAAAGGACAGAAATGGTATGGACCTAACAGAAGCAGAAGATATTAAGAAGAGGTGGCAAGAATACACAGAAGAACTATCCAAAAAAGATCTTCATGACCCAGATAACCATGATGGTGTGATCACTCACCTCGAGCCAGACATCCTGGAATGTGAAGTCAAGTGGGCCTTAGGAAGAATCACTATGCACAAAGCTAGTGGAGGTGATGAAATTCCAGTTGAGCAATTTCAAATCCTAAAAGATGATGCTGTGAAAGTGATGCACTTAATATGTCAGCCAATTTGGAAAACTCAGCAGTGGCCACAGGACTGGAAAAGGTCAGTTTTCATTCCAATCCCAAAGAAGGGCAATGCCAAAGAATGTTTAAACTATCGCACAATTGCACTCATCTCACACGCTAGCAAAGTAATGCTCAAAATTCTCCAAGTCATGCTTCAACAATATGTGAACCATGAACTTCCAGATGTTCAAGCTGGACTTAGAAAAGGCAGAGGAACCAGAGATCAAATTGCCAATATCTGTTGGATCATTGAAAAAGCAAGTGAGTTCCAGAAAAATATCTACTTCTGCTTCATTGATCACACTTAAGTCTTTGTGTAGATCACAGCAAACTGGCAAATTCTTCAAAAGATGGGAATACCAGACCACCTGACCTGCCTCCTGAGAAATCTGTATGCAGGTCAAGAAATAACAGTTAGACCCGGACATGGAACAACAGACTGGTTCCAAATTTGGAAAGGAGTATGTCAAGGCTGTATATTGTCACCCTGTTTATTTACCTCATATGCAGAGTACATCATGAGAAATGCCAGGCTGGATGAAGCACAAGCTGGAATCAAGATTGCTAGGAGAAATATCAATAATCTCAGATACGCAGATGACACCACCCTTATGACAGAAAGTGAAGAAGAACTAAAGAACTTCTTGATGAAAGTGAAAGAAGAGAGTGAAAAAGTTGGTTTAAATCTCAACATTCAAAAAGCCAAGGTCATGGCATCTGGTTGCATCACTTCACAGCAAATTGATGGGGAAGCAATGGCTGCTGCTAAGCTGCTAAGTCACTTCAGTCATGTCCGACTCTGTGCGAACCCATAGATGGCCTCCCAGCAAGCTCTCCTGTCCCTGGGATTCTCCAGGCAAGAACACTGGAGTGGGTTGCCATCTCCTTCTCCAATGCCTGAAAGTGAAAAGGGAAAGTGAAGTCACTCAGTCGTGTCCAACTCTTATCAAACTCAAGGACTGCAGCCTACCAGGCTCCTCGGTCCGTGGGATTTTCCAGGTACTGGAGTGGGGTGCCATTGCCTTCTCCGGGGAAGCAATGGAAACAGTGACAAACTTTATTTTCTTAGGCTCCAAAATCACTGCAGATGGTAACTGGCCATGAAATTAAAGATACTTTTTCCATGGAAGAAAAACTATGACCAACCTAGACAGCATATTAAAAAGAGATATTACTTTGCTGACAAAGGTCTGTCTAGTCAAAGCTATGGTTTTTCCAGTAGTCATTTATGGATGTGAGATCTGGACCATAAAGAAAGCTGAGTGATGAAGAATTGATGCTCTTGAACTGTGATGTTGGAGGAGACTCTTGAGAGTCCCTTGGACTGCAAGGAAATCCAACCAGTCAATCCTAAAGGAAATGAATCCTGAATATTCATTGGAAGGAGTGATGTTGAAGCTGAAACTCCAATACTTTGGCTACCTGATGTGAAGAACTGACTCACTGGAAAAGACCCTGACTCTGGGAAAGATTGAAGGCAGGAGGAGAAAGGGATGACAGAGGTTGAGATGGTTGGATGGCATCACTGACTCAATGGACATGAGTTAGAGCAAGTTCAAGGGAGTTGGTAATGGACAGGGAAGCCTGGCGTGATGCAGTCCATGGGGTTTGCAAAGAGTTGGACATGACTGAGCTACTGAAGTGTTGAATACCAGCAGAAACCCCATAATATCCACACTTTAAAATGGGTCCAGCCAGCCTGGATGAGAAGCCAATTTGGGGGAGAATTGATACATGTCTTTGTATGACTGAGTCCCTTCACTATTCATCTGAAACTATCACAACATTATTAATAGTCTATCCCCCAATACCCAAAATAAAAAGTTTAAAAAAAGTGTGGCCAGATTAGCCCTAGCGTCAAGGCTGATCTACATTTCCCCCTAAAGAGCTTAAAAGGTTCACACTTAAGTCACCCAAATAACCAATTGCCAGAACAAAATTCAACATTCTCTAAGAAAAAACAGCATGATCCAACACTCAAAAATGTAATATTCACCATGTCTGGCATCCTGTGAAAAATTCTGCATATATGAAGGACAGGAAAAAGTAAACCATAACCCAGAGAAAAAGAAAAAAATAGACAATAGATGCGGACTCAGAAATGGCCGAGATGATAGAACCAGCAGATGATTAGTAGTAATATCCTCCAAAATATGAATGTAATAAGAGAAATTGACAGTATAAAAAAGAACCAACTAAAATTTTGAGAGAAGAAACATGCGTTATTTGTAAAGTAAACAAGTGTGCTCAGTGTTAATTGAGAAATTTTAGACATCAGATCAGATCAGTCACTCAGTCGTGTCCGACTCTTTGCAACCCCATGAATCGCAGCATGCCAGGCCTCCCTGTCCATCACCAACCCCTGGAGTTCACTGAGACTCACGTCCATCGAGTCAGTGATGCCATCCAGCCATCTCATCCTCTGTCGTCCCCTTCTCCTCCTGCCCCCAATCCCTCCCAGCATCAGGGTCTTTTCCAATGAATCAACTCTTCTCATGAGGTGGCCAAAGTACTGGAGTTTCAGCTTTAGCATCAGTCCTTCCAAAGAACACCCAGGACTGATCTCCTTCAGAATGGACTGGTTGGATCTCCTTGCAGTCCAAGGGACTCTCAAGCGTCTTCTCCAACACCACAGTTCAAAAGTATCAATTCTTTGGCGCTCAGCCTTCTTCACAGTCCAACTCTCACATCCATACATGAACACAGGAAAAACCATAGCCTTGACTAGAGGAATTTTTGTTGGCAAAGTAATGTCTCTGCTTTTGAATATGCTATCTAGGTTGGTCATGACTTTCCTTCCAAGGAGTAAGCGTCTTTTAATTTCATGGCTGCAGTCACCATCTGTAGTGATTTTGGAGCCCAGAAAATAAAGTCTGACACTGTTTCCACTGTTTCCCCATCTATTTCCCATGAAGTGGTGGGACTGGATGCCATGATCTTTGTTTTCTGAATGTTGAGCTTTAAGTCAACTTTTCCACTCTCCACTTTCACTTTCATCAACAGGCTTTTTAGTTCCTCTTCATTTTCTGCCATAAGGGTGGTGTCATCTGCATATCTGAGGTTATTGATATTTCTTGTGGCAATCTTGATTCCAGCTTGTGTTTCTTCCAGTCCAGCGTTTCTCATGATGTACTCTGCATAGAAGTTAAATAAACAGAGTGACAATATACAGCCTTGACGAACTCCTTTTCCTATTTGGAACCAGTCTGTTGTTCTATGTCCAGTTCTAACTGTTGCTTCCTGACCTGCATACAAATTTCTCAAGAGGCATATCAGGTGGTCTGGTATTCCCATCTCTTTCAGAATTTCCCACAGTTTATTGTGATCCACACAGTCAAAGGCTTTGGCATAGTCAATAAAGCAGAAATAGATGTTTTTCTGGAACTCTCTTGCTTTTTCTATGATCCAGTGGATGTTGGCAATTTGATCTCTGGTTCCTCTGCCTTTTCTAAAACCAGCTTGAACATCAGGAAGTTCACGGCTCACGTATTGCTGAAGCCTGGCTTGGAGAATTTTGAGCATTACTGTACTAGCGTGTGAGATGAGTGCAATTGTGCGGTAGTTTGAGCATTCTTTGGCATTGCCTTTCTTTGGGTATAGTGTTTCTTTAGACATAGTGTTATTTAATCAAGAAGCTGTATGCAAGCCACAATACTAGGCTCTGTGAGAAGTACTTTCCATTCTTTTGCTCTTACCTTTTTTTCTTTCCTTCCCCTTCTCCTTTTCCTTCCTTCTTTCCCATCAAGATGGACTCACAGATTATTATTTTATTTGATGAGCTATACAAATCATTATTTTATTTGATGAGCTATTTAGTTACTATTATTATTTATTTTTTTGATCACACTGTCCAACATTTGCCGAGTTGGGGCTTATTTAAACTGGCTTCTGTGTCCTTTTGATGTTTTCCATCTATCTTTTTTTTTTTTTTTAATAGGACTCCTTACTTTCTAACACTACAAGAAATTTCAGGTTGATTTTATGCTTTTCCTGCTCTGACACTGGAATCGGCCATTTCTCCAAAGAGCCCTGATTCCATTTTGTTGGAGAATGATGTTCACAAAGTGGTGTCTGGGGGCTAAATGCTCAGTGTTCCTTGAGTGGCATTGTTTCTAGGCCCCCTTAGTTACAGAGTTTGTTATATGTATGCATACACACAGTACACACACAATGTGCATAATACACATAATACTCAGAAATCTATATTTTTGTATCTCTCTGTATATACATAACAAAAAAGCGTGTGTTCATACTGATATCTCTTGTTCTAGTTCAAAACTGCAGGATCTATTCTAGCAGTGCTTTTCTTTTCTTGTAACAATAGTGACTTCAGTCATGAAATTAAAGACACTTGCTCCTTGGAAGGAAAGCCATGACAAACCTAAACAGCATATTAAAAGACAAAGACATCACTTTGCCAACAAAGGTCCAGAGAGTCAAAGCTATGATTTTTCCAGTAATCATGGATGGATGTGAGAGTTGGACCATAAACAAGGCTGAGTGCTGAAGAATTGATGCCTTTGAATTGTGTTGCTGGAGAAGCTCTTGAGAGTCCCTTGGACAGCAAGGAGGTCAAACCAGTCAATCCTAAAGGAAATCAACCCTGAATACTCACTGGAAGGACTGATGCTGAAACTGAAGCTCCAATACTTTGGCCATCTGATGTGAAGAGCCAACTCATTGGAAAAGACTCTTAGGCTGGAAAAGATTGAGGGCAGGCCGAGAAGGCGGGCAATAGAAGATGAGATGGCTAGATGGCATCACCGACTTAATGGACATGAGCTTGAACAAACTCCAGGAGATAGTGAAGGACAGAGGAGCCTGGTGTGCTGCAGTCCATGGGGTCACAAAGAGTTGGACATGACTTAGTGACTGAGCAACAACAAACACCTTTTTCTAGAAGTGAGAAATCTTGCTTCCCTTTCCAACAATACGTTATCTAGTTGCTTAGTCCTAAAATACACACAAAGTAATTTTGGAATAGCTAAGCCATACTGCTGTAGAAAACAAAGAGTCCGGCGTACAGTGACTAGAGCGCAGTGTCTGTGTTGACTCACCTTGCCTTTGCTAATGCTGAAGGTTGCATGATCGAGATTCTGTGCAGTTAACTAGGGTATCCCCTCCCCTTCCACTTCACGTGGTTATGTTGTTAACTTGACATATATTTAGGTCCCTTTGCTTTTGTTTGTATTCCTTTTTTATTTCTTTTTTCTTTTTTTCTTCCTTCATGTCCTCCTTGTTGATTTTCCATTTGTTTGGTAATATTGTACAACTGACAAGTACTTTGTGTTATACAGAATGCTTCTTAAATTTGTCTCCTTGATGAAATTTGTCAGCTTCTCACCTGGACCTAATTCATGAGGTCTGGGCTGGGTTTGCATTTCTATCAAGTTCCAGATGATGCTAATATTATTGGCTTGGGAACCATACTATGAGAACCTCTGATCTATGACACTTACTAAAAACAGATTCCTTGGCCCCAGATATACTGAATTCCATGGAGCATCCAGGAATCTAGTTTTAAAAGATGCCAGGTGATTTTTATGATGAAACTAGTCTGGGATGCTAACCTATTTTTTGAAATTCCTTTTGATGGGTAAAGTAGACTTTTGGGAGTAACATTTGTATAGGTTACCAGTCTGGGATTTAAAATGTGACTTGATTAAATTATTCACAAAACTAATGCTAAATTTTCCAGTTATTTAATGGTTCACCAACTATGTTTTGCTCTCAGTTTATGTCACAGTAAAGAACACTCATTTGGTGTTACTCCTATAATAATTTAGTGTAGATCTCTCTTAGAGAAGTTTTAAAATATTGATAGAAAATTTTGGGGGGAAATAAGTAACATGACCAAAGGTCAGAGGATAGAATGTGCTTTCTATAAACCACTGTGACTAAAAGATGAAATTTCAGTGCTAATTATATACCTAGCTTCTGAGTAGAAATATTGCTTGAATTGTGAAATTTGCAAAGAAACCAAATTTAAAATTATTTGACAACTTTTTTTTATTATTTTCGCTTGCAAGTATCAGTTCAGTTCAGTTGCTCAGTCGTGTCCAACTCTTTGCAACCCCATGAATCGCAGCACACCAGGCCTCCCTGTCCATCACCAACTCCCGGAGTTCACTCAGACTCACGTCCGTCGAGTCAGTGATGCCATCCAGCCATCTCATCCTCTGTCGTCCCCTTCTCCTCCTGCCCCCAATCCCTCCCAGCAACAGAGTCGTTTCCAATGAGTCAACTCTTCGCATGAGGTGGCCAAAGTACTGGAGTTTCAGCTTTAGCATCAGTCCTTCCAAAGATCACCCAGGGCTGATCTCCTTCAGAATGGACTGGTTGGATCTCCTTGCAGTCCTCATATATAGAGGGATTAAATAAATAGTGGCACTAAATTTATGTGTGTGAGTACTGGCAAATGCATAAAATATTTTGCTGAATAAACATTTTTCAAGAATGTCAGAAATTCTTAAGTTTTGATTATTTTAAGCCAATGTATTGCTTTCTTATTTTAAAATTTTGATCACCATTTTGATTTACACTACTTTGAAATTTTGATAATTTACACTACTTTGATATTATCAAAATTTTGAAGTACCTTTTAAAACTCTGTTTTCTTCTTTGAAATAATTTTATTTATTGATTGATTTTATTTTTGGCTGTACTGGGTCTTTGCTGCTAAGTGTGGGCTTTCTCTAGTTGTGGTGACTGGAGGCTTCTCTTGTTGTAGATCATGGGCTCCCGAGCATGAGGGCTTCAGTAGCTGTGGCACACAGGCTTAGTTGCCCCATGGGATGTAGAATCTTCCCAGATCAGGGATTGAACCCATGACCCGTACATTGGCAGGTGTATTCTTAACCACTGGACCACCAGGGAAGTCCCTGAAGTATCATTTGATGTATGTAAATACTTAAAACTTTAGAAAATCTTTTGGAAGATAAAAGAAGTTGTTATGCTTACTTTGACAAGTAACAAGGCTGTATAGTCCAGGTTTCGCACAAACTTGGAAAAACTGCTCTAATAAATGTGAGAAATATCTAGTGTTTTCCTCAAGGAAAAAATAATTGAAAATAATTCTATAATTTTCTAATTTTCTGAATTTTTGAAATATTAACAATTCAGATTATAATTATTCTTTGGTTGTGGCCATTAAAATCTTTGCTAATCCCTTAAGTAAAATGATAATGGTAACAGTGAACTTACCTTGTGATCATAACGCATCTTGGATGTAATGAATTGAGTACTGAACATGGAAGCATGAGACTTGAGATGAATTCCAGTCCATGTTCTCCTTGAGCCTCAGTTTTTTACTTGTAAAATAGGTGATATTAGTTCCCTCATAAAGTGGTTTGACGGAGAAGGCAATGGCACCCCACTCCAGTACTCTTGCTTGGAAAATCCCATGGATGGAGGAGTCTGAGGAGCCTGGTGGGCTGCAGTCCATGGGGTTGCTAAGAGTCGGACACGACTGAGCGACTTCACTTTCACTTTTCACTTTTCATGCATTGGAGAAGGAAATGGCAACCCGCTCCAGTGTTCTTGCCTGGAGAATCCCAGGGATGGGGGAGCCTGGTGGGCTGCTGTCTATGGGGTCAGACACAACTGAAGTGACTTAGCAGCAGCAGCAAAGTGGTTTGAAAAATTGAAGTAGATAGTGATCCTCAAGATGTTTTGTGTGCATTATAGATATGCTAAATAGTGAAATTTGATGGTATATTTTTGTGTCCTTTTTTCATCAAGTAGTCACCAGTTCAGTTCAGTCGCCCAAGTCGAGTCTGACTCTTTGTGACCCCATGGACTGCAGCACGCCAGGCTTTCCTGTCCATCACCAGCTCCTGAAGTTTACTCAAACTAATGTCCATTGAGTCAGTGATGCCATTCAACCATCTCATTCTCTGCCATCCCCTTCTCCTCCCACCTTCAATCTTTCCCAGCATCAGGGTCTTTTCAAATGAATCAGGTGGTCAAAGTATTGGAATTCAGCTTCAACATCAGTCCTTCCAATGAATATTCAGGACTGATTTCCTTTAGGATGGACTGTTGGATCTCCTTACAGTCCAAGGGATTCTCAAGAGTCTTCTCCAACACCACAGTTCGAAAGCATCAGTTCTTCAGTGCTCAGCTTTCTTCACAGTCCAACTCTCACATCCATACATAACCACTGGAAGAACCATAGCCTTGACTAGACAGACCTTTGTTGGCAAAGTAATGTCTCTGATTTTTAATATGATGTCTAGGTAGGTCAAAATTTTTTTCCAAGGAGTAAGCGTCTTTTAACTTCATGGCTGCAATCACCATCTGCAGTGATTTTGGAGTTCCCCAAAATAAAGTCTATCACTGTTTCTACTGTTTCCCCATCTATTTCCCATGAAGTGATGGGACCAGATGCCATGATCTTCGTTTTCTGAATGTTGAGTTTTAAGCCAACTTATTCACTCTCCTCTTTCACTTTCATCAAGAGGCTCTTTAGTTCTTCTTCACTTTCTGCCATAAGGGTGGTGTCATCTGCATATCTGAGGTTACTGATATTTCTCCTGACAATCTTGATTCCAGCTTGTGCCTCATCCAGCCCCGCATGTCTCATGATGTACTCTGCATATAAGTTAAATAAACAGGGTGACAATATACAGCCTTGATGTACTCCTTTCCCTATTTGGAACCAGTCTGTTGTTCCATGTCCAGTTCTAACTGTTGCTTCCTGACCTGCATACAGATTTCTCAAGAGACAGGTCAGGTGGTCTGGTATACTGGTAGTTAGCAGTAGGGAGTACGAAATGTTTTTGGCCTATAGCTGGGATAGAAAATCTTTTTTTTTTAAGGTGAAGATAATAAATATTTTAGGCTTTACTCTCCGTTCTCTCTGTATCACAACCTTGTGGTCATAGTTACTAATGAATGAATTAGTAAATGAATGAGCATGACTGTGTTTATGGACACTTAAATGTGAATTTTATATAATTTCCATGATTGTGGGATATTCTTCCTTCTTTTTTTAAACCAGTAGATAATGTAAGAAATGCTTCTTAGCTCATAGGCTGTACAAAAGCAATTGTATTTGGCTTGTGGGATACAGTTTCCTCACCCCTGAGTTTCATGATGGGATTATTTGTTGGAATGATTTGGGAAATTCCTGTGTGGAGATTTTTACTAAAAACCCTATAAATTATGAAATACTATGATATATATTGTATAGTACATGTATTCTATAATACATAATCATTATATATCATCATTATAAATATATATTATGCATATTTTTGTGTATACTGAAATTATAAAGTAAATGAAAATGAGATTGATTAAATGGAACACAGCAGTGAAGTGGTAGAGAAACCAGAGAGTTAATCTCTTTAGGAATCAGCCCTATATAAATATCCACTGTATTTAGAAAAAATGGCATTGGTGAGACCATCTAAAGTAAGAGTATAATTCTAACTTTTTATTTTACAAAAGAAAAAAATCACCAGAATTTCCTCTTAAAAATATTGGTGGGGAATATGTTTTCTGTTCAGTTCTTTTTTGCCTTAAAATTTGGAAGTTTTTCAGTCAAAACACAATACAAGCTGCAAGCATATTTCTGACATAAAATACTGCAATTTATTTAATTTGTTCCATACTCTTTTGATAAAAACTTTTAATATTTGAAAAACACATAAAAGTCATGGTGCGATATTTTTAAAAATCACATTTTATTGGAATTGTTTAAAGGTTTAGGTGAAGTTGAAAGTACTAAGTCATTCTACCTTCAATTCAAAATGGAATTTTATGAGTGTATAGCATTTTGAAATTTTCAAAAACACTTTTTTGGCACAGTATTTTTATTTTAAGGTAAATTTTGCATATAATAAAATGCACCTTAAATATAAGGTTGATGAATTTTGGGAAGTATGTTCACCTATGTAACCAATATCTTAATCAAATACATTGCATTTCTTTAATAATTAATGATGTTGAACACCTTTTCATATGTTTTTTGGCCATGTGTATGTCTTCATTGGAGACATGTCTGTTTAGATCTTCTGCCCATTTTTTGATTGACCCTTTTGTTATCTTTTTATCTTTCATAGTATCTTCTGAAGAACAGAAGTTTTTAATATTGATAAAAATAAAATTATCAATTTGTAATTTTGTGACTCATGCTTTTGTGTTGCATCTAAGAAATTATTATTTAAAACAAGGTCACAAATTTTTTTCCCAAAGTTTCTTCTGATTCATAGCTTTAAATTCTGCATTTAGATTAATGATCTATTTTGAATTAATATTTGAATCTTATGTGAGGTGTGGATTAAAGTTGAATTTTTGTGTGGAGGGGGGCGTATAGATATCCCACTGTTTGAGCACAATTTATTGAAAAGATTACTCTTTCTCCACAGAATTGCTTTTGCACCTTTGTAGAAAATTGATTGTCCATATAGGTGTTGGTTTCTTCTGTCCATTAATCTATTTTTTTCTCTTTATGTTCGTACTCCTTTGGCTTGATTATTGTAGCTTATTGTGACTTCTTGTTTTATTATTTTAGTGGTGGCTTTAGGATTTAGAATATAGGTCTTTAACTTAATATAGCCGAACTGATGTTATACCTCCAACTGACATTTCACCACTACATGTATAGTGGAAGAAATTTATAGCTGTATATATACACGTCTCCCCTTTCCCCAAGTTTGGTATTAATGTCATACATTTTATTTCTACCTATGTTATAAACCCCACACTTTATGGTTATTATTTTTGCTTTAATTAGTCAATAAATATTTATCCTTTAAGTTAAATTTCATTTCCTTGTGTGGAACCAGACTTCTATTTGCTATCATTTTCTTTTTGTCTGAAGGACTTCCTTCAGCATTTTTTTTTCTAAAGGAAGTTTTTGCAACTTTGATTGATGATAAATTCTTTCCATTTTGGTGTGTCTGTAAAAAGCCTTTATTACATGTTTATTTTGACAGATATTTTTATTGAATATAGGATTTAAAAATCACGATTTTTCTTTCAGTACTTCACTGTTGCCTCATTGTCTTCTTGCTTATATTATTTCTAACTTGCTTTATTGATTCTAACTTATACTGATTGCTAACTTGCTTTAACCCTTATCTTTCTGTCTCTGCTATAATGTAGCTTTCCCCCCCGAGAAGCTCTATAAGCTGGGTGTGCAGAACAGTTTACCTCAATTTGGATTTTGTGTCCTCCATTTTAAACATATCTAGTGCTTTCACATCTATGTTAATATGTAGCTCTTCTTTTCTCATATAGGCTTGACGTGTTAGAAGAGTCACCTCTGCTCCCCCAGAAAGACAGTTTTCAGGTTGTTCAGTGCAACTGCAGTGTTCATGAATGTTGTGAATGTCATGTGCCTGTGCCGACAGCCAAGCTCAATAACTCCCTTCTTATGTATTTGAAAATCACATCTGGTGGAGCAGTTTTTCACTCACCTCCAATGTCAGCTCAGCCCATTAATGTTGGTAAGTTGTGCCTAAGAAAGATAATATCTTTAAACATCAGTCATTCAAACAGGCTGAAAATTGTTTACAAGATGTTTCATTAGCTTATCTCACTTTGACTGACACTGTAATGATGATAAATGTAGTCCTAAGGGGTATTAAAAGCAGCTTCTAGAATGATTTAACAACAGTATAGATATTTCTGCAATTGTAACAAATTCATTTTGAAAACAGTTTGATTTCTTTAAATCCTAGGTCAGTCTAATGGATATGTTTTGTTTGATTATGACTTTTTCACATCTCAGATAACTATTTCTGAAAATAATTAAAAGCTCCTTTTTACCTGACTTTATGCCTTCAATAAATATTTTTTAGAGACTCGTGGGTATCAGTCACTGATCTAGGAGCTGGGGGAAACAATGGTGAGTGAGACAAAGTTCCTGCCTCACAGAGCAGGGGTAGACAATACTGGGCAGAGAAAAACAATATAAACATAAGCAAACTAATTGGCTGTACAAATCTGATTAGAAGAAAAACTTATATAATAGACAAGTGCCCACATTATTAGTGCAAAGATTCCCCAGATTTCTTTCATCAGCTTGAATATATAATTATAAATATTCAGTGTATTCAATTACATTATTCAATGTGAATAATATAGATGAATGCTAAATTATTAATTTATTAACTCAGTTTTGTGTGTATGTGTTAAATTATGTTACATATGATACATAATTTAATAGTGTTACTGTTTTACATTTCCTGAAATAATTATTGCAAATTCTTTATGTGCTTCTCTGCATCATTGTTTTTGCCATCACTGGAACCACTTTTTCAGACATCTGACACCATATTCCTTACAACTTCATCCTCACTTCTTTTTAAGTACTAAGGGTATAGCATTTTTTGAATCTACCTATGATGTCATATTTAACATTAGGACTTTTAAATAATTTGTCTTTTAGGGATATATTTGTGATTTCCACGTGATTACTATGATATCCAAGCAATTCAGTCATGATGTTATACCATAGGGAAAAAACAAAAAAAATCTATAAAATGTCATTATCTTCTCTTTTTAAAACCAGTTCTATCAAGTGATTTTTAAGAAGTATTTAGAGCCAACATTGAATTAAATTGTTTTTAAAAATAAAGTAGTTAAGACAAGGTGTTGTGATAGACTTTATAAGAAACTTTAAAAAAATTTGTCTTATTTCAGATAATTTTTGGGAAAAAAATCTTTTTTTGTATTTGGGTATAAGTGATTAAGATCCCAAAATTGAAAGAAATAAAATAAGACAAATTGTACGATAGAGACTATCAGGTGTAGGAGTCTATTATTTCAGCTATGGAAGTCCTCTTTTAGGAAATAGCATTTTAAACTTAAAAAAAAAGATAACTATGCAAAAATCCAGAACAAAAGGTGCTCTAAACAGTAAGAACAGCACTCACAAAATTCCTGGGATAGAATGAGCTCAGAATTTGGAAGAACCAAAGACAAGAGCCTTTTGCTTGGAGTAATTAAGGTAGGAGAACATTCAGAGATGTGGTTAGAGAGTCATCTGCATTCAGATCATACCACAGGCTATGGTTACAAAGTTTGGATTTTATTCTAATTGCAGTGTAAGCTTTTGTACCAGGAGAGTGATGTGATCAGACGTGTGTGTATGTGTGTGTGTGTGGGCACACACACGCACACATGCGTGCTCATACACATGTTTAAAATGTATGCTCTATTGAAGAAATAGATTGATGGGGAAGGGAAAAAGGACACTTGCAAGAATGGAAGACGAGTCAGGTAGGCAGCTGCTAGAGTTGTCCAGTTGGCTTGGGGTTGCTGTAGTGAAGTAAAGAAATGTTCAGGCTTGGGATCTATTAGGAGATGGTGTTTCCCTCATACTCAGTTGGTAAAGAATCTACCTGCAATGCAGGAGACCCCAGTTCAATTACTGGGTTGGGAGGATCCACTGGAGAAGGGGTAGGCTACCCACTCCAGTATTCTTGGTCTTCCCTTGTGGCTAAGCTGGTAAAGAATCCGCCTGCAATGTGGGAGACCTGGGTTCAATCCCTGGGTTGGGAAGATCCCCTGGAGAAGGGAAAGGCTAGCCATTCCAGTATTGTGGCCTGGAGAATTCCATGGACTGTATAATCCATGAGGTTGCAAAGAGTCGTACACGACTGAGTGACTTTCACTTTCACTTTTCAGGAGATGGTGCAGACTGAAGTGGATTGGGTATGGAGTGTGAAGGACAGAGAGGAGTCAAGGATGACACTTAGGCTTGGACCTGGTTAGTAGCAGAATAGTGTTACCAAATGGGGATATTGGAGATAATTAGGTATGTGACGAATTATATTTGAGATGCTTATTAGAAATCAAAGAGACGTTGAGTAGGTAGTTAGATATATGATTCTAGAGTTCAGGGAGATATATATTTGGGAGTCTCTAGCATCAGATGTTTATGGGATTGTATGAGGTCACATATTTAGAGTCCAGTGAGAGAAAGACTGAGGCAATCAGAGAGAAGAGGAGTAAAGGAATGTGACAGCTGGAAACCAGGTGGACAAAGTATTTCTACTTGTCTGCTACTCACAGAATAAGCAGTTGGGACACTGCTGAGAGATGGAGCAAAATGAATCAGACAATTAACATTGGATTCAGCAAAGAGTAGTAACCTTGGTAAGAGTAGTTTTAGTGGACTAGCAAGAAGGAAGACCTGATCAGAATAGGTTGGTTAGGAAAATGGAATGCAAAATGGAGAGTAAGTAATGCCAACTCTTTGGAGGAATTTTTCCCTGAAAGAAGCCAGTATGTGTGGTCTCTGACTGAGTACCTAGGGGATCCAGGGAAAGATTTATTGTTAGATTTTTAATACAAAGCCATATGTGTATGCATATAAGAAATGTAAAATAGTTTATAATTTTATGATTTCATTTCTGTTTGGTGTCTATTTTGTTTTCTATCTTTTTGGTCCTGAATTTCACCTGTTACTTCTAGACTTTAGAGTTTAGCCATTCCTGCTTTAAAGTAACTAAAATTTCTACTATGTCACAGAGAGTAAAACTTCATTAATTTTGACTTGAGGAAAAGGAAAAAACTATGACTGAATTCTTGAAATTAAGGAATGTAGAAAATATTAATGTGCCATTATTTTTTTTAAATAAAATACATGTCAGTATATATTTCAATGTAATGATGATTTCTATGTTTATGAGTAACTCTTGTTAATCATAAAAATCTTGAAAGCATAGAGATGCACACAGAAGAAAAATGCATCATTTATTTTCTACTATTTTGGCATTTTTTCTATTTTAATGCATATTTACACATATCCTTTTATTTGTTCAAATTTTAATGAATTCAAGTAAATACATTGCCTAATGGGCTTCCCTTTAAGCCCATTAAGATGGCTCAGATGGTAAAGAATCTGCAGTGTAGGAGACCTGGTTCGATCCCTGGGTTGGGAAGATCCCCTGGAGAAGGGAATGACTACCCACTCCAGTATTCTGGCCTGGAGAATTCCATGGACTGTATAGTCCATGGGGTCACAAAGAGTTGGACACGACTGAGCGACTAACACTTTCACTTTCACATTGCTTAATAAACTTTCAAAACTAGCAATATTAAACTTTTTCAACATTCTTCTCTAATATGATTTTAATGACTGTAGATTACTTTTTAGGGTATGAACTATTATTTGTTCAATCAGCTGTTTATTATAAGATGTTTGCGTTGTTTCTACAGATGATTTAAAGTTTGTTGTATGTTTTAAACTCCACAGACATACATCTCCACATATGTATATACACAAATGATATGCATACATAAAACACATAGACAAATAAACTCAGAAATTAGATGCTGAGTTAAATACACCATTAGGATAAGAACTCTATCTCCATTTCTGGTGACAAGCCAAGTCCTGCTAATGTTGTGTTTACTGCATGTAAATTGTGTATGCTATGGGTTATTCGAGTGGGTATGTCTCGATTTGTTGAATTCAAAAATTAATGTTTAATGTTTTACATACAGATTTACATGAATCTGCATGCTTATATGCATTGATTTTTGCATACAAAATTTATATGTATTTTCCAAGTAGTGCTCTGCAAAATGCTTTTTCTTCTTGTCATTCACTAAAACAGTGGGTTTCATCAAGGGAGGCTTCGAATAAGTGTGGGAAAATCTAGGTTCAATAAAGTTAAGCAGCGTTTTTTTTTTATAGCAGGAATCACATTTGTCAAAATAACATCATTTTCTGATTTATAGTTTTTACCAAGTAGGGAGAAGGAAACAAAAATACATGGATTGCTATGGTAAGTTACAGTAGTAGAATATTTTGGTTCTGTAATTAGCCTTTGGATAAGGACTCCTTAGTTTAAAGAATAGGATATGCTAAAATTCATTTTGACTTCATTTTATGATTATCATGAAAATAACTTGACTTAAAAGTGTTCTCTTTTTTCCTTAAGTGAAGCCTGATCCACCATTAGGTTTGCGTATGGAAATCACAGACACTGGTAGTTTAAAGATTTCGTGGTCCAGCCCAACACTGGTACCATTTCAACTTCAATATCAAGTGCAATATTCAGAGAATTCTACAAAATATATAAGAAAAGTAAGTATATTTTAGTTAATAAAATGAAAAGTTGAGAAGCAATTAAAGAAAAGGTGAGATGCCCTCCAAGTCCCATAGAGAATGCCTCTGCCTATCAAATGTGTATACTGTTTTTGAGGAGATTCAGTCATACTTCAATATCGTACATTCAAGCTTTCATTCAAGATCAGCAAAAGAAATGAGCATGTACGCAAAATTTCTGCATCTTCTATAAAATGACTTTAGAAAAGTTGTTCAGTGTTACTAAATATCTCTTACATGTGGATCTGTGTTATATTTTGATAAGCTTGGCAAATTTCTCTTAGAATTTACTGCCAGAAAAAGTTCCTTTTCCAAAAGCTTAGTATATTAGATTGTCTTTTTTCTCCCCCTCACTCTCCTCTGTCTCGTTAACACAGACACACATACACACACACACGACTAATGACTACAAGAAGTCCAGATACAGAACTACTGAATTCGTAATCATAGTATTTTCACTTAAAGACCTTCTCTGGCTTTTGATTTTACATGCCATCCTTATTTTTTCTTATTACTCAATATATTTGTTTACATGCACTCCATGCATTTATACAGTTGCTGCTGCTGCTGCTGCTAAGTCACGTCAGTCGTGTCCGACTCTGTGCAACCCCAGAGATGGCAGCCCACCAGGCTCCCCCGTCCCTGGGATTCTCCAGGCAAGAACACTGGAGTGGGTTGCCATTTCCTTCTCCAATGCATGAAAGTGAAAAGTGAAAGTGAAGTCGCTCAGTCGTGTCCGACTCTTAGCGACCCCATGGACTATAGCCTACCGGGCTCCTCCATCCGTGGGATTCTCCAGGCAAAAGTACTGGAGTGGGTTGCCATTGCCTTCTCCAGGATTTATATAGTATAGTCTGTCAAATCTTTTTTTCAGAAAGTGTTGTGCACTCACTAGGTGCCAAGAACTCAGGATACACTAGAAGAACAGGATAGGGGAGCTTGCAGTCGCAAGTGGTAGAGGATGGGTTGTATTATTAATTAGAGGGAGGGGAAGATCTCTTTAAGAAAGTGATATTTGAGCAGGGATTTGAAGGAGGTGGTGATGCAGGGAAATTAGGGTCTAAATAGAGGAAATAGCGATTTAGAGGACCTTAGGGATGGGAAGTTGGAGGTCAGGGCAGTGAGTGAAGTTAAGAGCAGTAGTGGAGGGGTAGGAGAGAAGGAGGAGTCGTCAAGAGCCTCATGGGTCATAACTTTGGCATTTTAATTTGTAAAACTGTTATATAACTTAGAGGTGAAAACTTGTCTTTTTATATCTGGGCTAATTTTCTAAGACTTGCAATTTAGTTGCTCAATTGTGTACGACTCTTTGCGACCCCATGGACTACAGCATGCCAGGCTTCCCTGTCCATCATCAACTCCTGGGGCTTGATCACATACATGTCCATCAAGTCAGTGGTGCCATCCAACCATCTCATCCTCTGTCATCCTTGTCTCTTCCTGCCTTCAATCTTTCCCAGCATCAGGGTCTTTTCCAGTGAGTCAGTTCTTTGCATCAGGTGGCCAAAGTATTGAAGTTTCAGCTTCAGCATCAGTCCTTCCAATGAATATTCAGGACTGATTTTCTTCAGAATTGACTGGTTGGATTTCCTTGCAGTCCAAGGGACTCTCAAGAGTCTCCTCCAACACCACAGTTCAAAAGCATCAATTCTTTGGCACTTAGCTTTCTTTATAGTCCAACTCTCACATCCATATATAACTACTGGAAAAACCACAGGTTTGACTAGATGGACATTTGTCTGCAACGTAATGTCTCTCCTTTTCAATATGCTGTCTAGGTTGGTCATAGCTTTTCTTCCAGGGAGCAAGTGTCTTTTAATTTCATGGCTGCAGTCAGCATCTGCAGTGATCTGGAGCACCCCAAAATAAAGCCTCTTACTGTTTCCACTGTTCCCCCATCTATTTGCCATGAAGTGATGGGACCAGATGCCATGATCTTAGTTTTCTGAATGTTGAGCTTTAAGCCAACTTTTTCACTCTTCTCTTTCACTTTCACCAAGAGGCTTGTTATTTCTTCTTCACCTTCTGCCATAAGGGTGGTGTCCTCTGCCTATCTGAGGTTATTGATATTTCTCCTGGCAATCTTGATTCCAGCTTGTGTTTCTTCCAGCACTGCATTTTGCATGATATACTCTGCACATAAGTTAAATAAGCAGGGTGACAGTATACGGCCTTGACATACTCTTTCCCCTATTTGGAACCAGTCTTTTGTCCATGTCCAGTTCTAACTGTTGCTTCTTGACCTGCATACAGATTTATCAGGAGGCAGGTAGGGTGGTCTGGTATACCCATCTCTTGAAGAATTTTCCACAGTTTGTTGTGATCCACACAGTCAAAGGCTTTGGCATAGTCAATAAAGCAGATTTTTTTTGGGGGGGGAACTCTCTTGCTTTTTCAATGATCCAACAGATGTTGGCAATTTGATCATTGGTTCCTCTGCCCTTTCTGAATCCAGCTTGAACATCTGGGAGTTCACGGTTCACATACTGTTGAAGCCTGGCTTGGAGAATTTTGAGCATTACTTTGCTAGCATGTGAGATGAGTGCAATTGTGCAATAGTTTGAACATTCTTGACATTGCCCTTCTTTAGGATTGGAATGAAAATTGACCTTTTCCAGTCCTTTTCCAGCAGGGGCCACTGCTGAGTTTTCCAAATTTGCTGGCATATTGAAGGTAGCACTTTAACAGCAGCATCTTTTAGAATTTGAAACAGCTCAACTAGAATTCCATCACCTCTACTAGGTTTGTTCATCGTGATGCTTCGTAATGCCACTTGACTTCAGGATTTTAAATATAGGCGATCTGATATTGTTTAATGTATTGCTGAGGCTTTTTGCCATTTTTAGTCTGTGTTGCCCCACAGTCAAATGGGCCAGGAAGTTCAATAATTTTGAAATACCTCATTGGTTGTTTTATGAAGTTATGTCTCTTAGATGTTTTCACTCTGGTTTTTAAACTGTATTTTGATTGACTGTAGCTGATCATCACGGAGAATGAAATGGCAACCCACTCCAGTATTCTTGCCTAGAGAATTCCATGGACAGAGGAGCCTGGCAGGCTCCAGTCCATGGAGTTGCAAAGAGTCAGACACGACTGAGCAATTAACCCACACAGCTGATCATCAGACCAGGGTTCTTAAAATTATTCATGCCCTCCTTCTGTGACCCATTGCTCTAGGAAGGTTTATAGCTCTATGCCTACCCTATGCATCATCTTTTAAAAAAATATTTACTTATTTATTTGGCTGCGTCAGGTCTTAACTGTTGCACGCAGGATCTTTGCTGTGTCACGTGGGATCTTTCATTGTGCTGTGTGGGTTTAGTTGCTCCATGGGATGTGGGATCTTATTTCCCCAACCAAGGATCAGACCTGTGTCCCCTGCGTTACAGGCAGGTTCTTAACCACTGGATGATCAAGGATGTCCCTCTGTGCATTGTTGTCTATTAATATCTTGTATGTTATCGATGTCAGCAAAGGCTTGAAGCTTCCCACTGAGTTTAGCTGTTCCTCTCAAAGTTTGAAAAGTCAATATTCATTATCATTCAGTTAAAAATATATGCTGATTATCACTGTGATTTTTTTCCCTTGAACTTACAGGCTTTTAAAAATACTATTGACTAATGTCAGTCAAACGTGTGTTACTGGGTTATTGATCTCTGTTAAATTCCACTGTGGCCAGCTAACTACTCTGTAAGATTTTAATTCTTTGAAATTTGTAGAGACCTGCTTGTAATCGATTTTGGTAAAGGTTTCACATCAACCTAATGCTCTGATGTTTTCAAATGATATTTAACAGACTGATGAGATTGTCTCAGCTACGTCTCTGCTAGTAGACAGTGTGCTTCCTGGGTCTTCGTATGGCGCACAGGTGAGGTGCAAGAGATTGGATGGCCTAGGAATCTGGAGTGATTGGAGTGCCCTTCTTACCTTTACTACACAAGGTAGGTTTGTTAAGAGTCACTTCTGTTCACAGGGGAGTGTGATTCCTGAATTGCCTTTGGCATATTATACTTGTCTTAAAGTTTGTGGTGATAAATCAACAGGAGGAACACCATATTAACTTCTAATTTAAACTTTGAACAAGGTCATCCTTTAGTGAAAAGTTGTATGAGAGCTTCCTCATTTATATGGATTCATAGCAGTATCTTGCTGAATTACTCTTTCTTACTCAAAAGACAGAGTTGATATAAAAGTTCCAAATTTGTAAATTCAGAACACTGCTTGTACTGATGTTTCCTGAATTTACACTTGAAAATCAGATATACTTATTGGGTATAAGTTTTAAATATTAAAATTTTATTTGAATATTATATATGTTATATAATTAAGCAATTCTTTTCACTCCAGATGCTCACTTTGCAAAGCTTTTACTTGCAGTTTTCATGTTTTTAAAATAATCTTTAACGTCAGAAAAACTGCAGTTTATTCACAGCTTCCTCATGGAGTTGAGGTACATTGTTTTACATAGAGGCCCAGGAGTCTAACGGTGGTAACCCTGGCACAAGCCAGGCTGTGAATGCAGGAAGGCAGTTCATAGTTCTTTGACTAGTTTTCAATCTATCAAATGTGCAAAGTTATTCCCACTCAAACTTGTTCAGGTTGATAGTAGATACACGGAGAAAGCAAGTACCATGTAAACACTAAACCATGTAAACGTGTAAAACATGTAAAACACTAAACAGGCTTATTTATTAATTGCTTATTATTTAAAAAGCATTGATTGTTAAAAAGTAAGTATCAATAGTAGTTTAAAAGCACTGACTTTGGAGTCTGACAGAATTTTGTAGGAGTCCTGCCCACCCCCCTTATTTGGAAAGTTTCTTAACCTCCCTATACCTCAATTTCCTCATCTATAGAATAAGGAGTTTTTATATGGATAGAATGAAATGATGCACATAAAGTGCTTACTGCAGTGCCTGACTCTTAGTAAGCACTTGTGAAATAATGGATCATAGTTTATAAATATCTAGCTTGTAAATTGACAAACAATATTTAGAATGTCAAAGTCTAATGAAATTTAGAGGCTGACATGATACTTATCTAATTGCTTAGCATAAATAACACTGTGAGAAGAGCTAGAGTAAGTGCTAAGCATTAGAAGGGATTAATTCTCACTTGAAAAGTCAGGAACCTTGAGTGAACAGACTTAGAAGGCAGGGATTTCTCATCTCTATTCCTCAAATCACTATTGAGTATCACAGTGTGTGTCATAGGATGCTGAAAATTCAACTTTTGTTCTATCTTGAATTATATATCATTGATTAATAGGTCTTAATGACCAGCTGTGAAATACATAGAGTGGAGTGAATTAACAGCATCGAATTTCAATGAGTGTCCCATGGAGGTTTTTATACAGTGGGATTGGGGGAAGTGGGTGGTGGGGTAGAGAAGTTGATAAGGGAGGTGGAGGCAGCAGCCCCTGCTCCCATTCTGAATGGCCTATAAGTTGTACCTGTATTTTGCTGTCTGGTGAAGTGTTTCTCTTCCACAAGAAAATGGCTTCATTCTTTGCTGTTATTCTTCTTAATAAGATCTGAGAACCTACCCTCGCTGAAGAAAAGGGAAATTCTAAAAGAATCATGATTGTTTTAAAGTTTTCTGATGTTCAAGTTATACGTTTATACCTTCCTACTATAATGATTCTTAGCAATGTTATGTATTCAGTTGGATTAAATGAAATCTTTGATCCAGAATAATAACTACTTGTATTACATTTCATATAAAATTTTATTTTGGGTTGTTCAACTTAGGTTCTTAGACCTTCCGATGGACATATTTCTAGTTCTATTTTGCTTTAATAGAACTATTTCTAGTTCTATTAAACCCTTTTATACTTCTATTTCTTTCCTAGTTCATATCAGTATCTGTAGGATTAAATTTGCTTGGTTTACTAATATGTTGTATCATTTTTATGCTTTCATAATAAACCAGATATTTTAATATATACTATAAAACACATATGTATGCATGTATATGGCCTTTCATAGGCAAATATTATGTGTTTTGTTTACATGAAGGTAATAAAGGTATGTTTTGTTGAAAAGAAGCATTGCTAATTTATTTGCTTGTGCAGTATCCAATAATTGTTGTTCTTCAGTCACTGAAGAAATTCCTTGGTGGCTCAGATGGTAAAGCGTCTGCCTGCAATGTGGGAGACCTGGGTTTGATCCCTGGGTCGGGAAGATCCTCTGGAGAAGGAAATGGCAACCCACTCCAGTACTCTTGCCTGGAAAATTCCATGGACAGAGGAGCCTGGTAGGCTACAGTCCATGGGGTCACAAAGAGTTGGACACGACTGAGCAAAATCACTTGGTGCTGCATAACTCATTTTGAGTCACTAAGTAATGTCCAACTCTTTGTGACTCCAGGGACTGCAGCACTCTAGGCTTCCCTGTCCTTCACTATCTCCCAGAGTTTGCTCAAATTCGTGTTCATTGAGTTAGTGATGCTATCCCATCCTCTCATCCTCTGCCACCTGCTTCTGCTTTTGCTTTCATTCTTTCCCAGCATCTTTTCCAGTGAATCAGCTATTCTCATCAGGTGGCCAAAGTATTCGGGCTTCAACTTCAACATCAGTCTTTCCAATGCATATTCAGAGTTAAATGATTTCCTTTAGGATTTACTGGTTTTATCTTCTTCCTGTCCAAGGGACTCTCAAGAGTCTTCTCCAGCACCACAGTTCAAAAACATCAATTATTTGGCGCTCAGCCTTCTTGATGGTCCAAGTCTCACATCCGTAGATGACTATGGAAAAATTATAGCTTTGACTATATGGACCTTTGTTGGCAAAGTGATGTCTTTGCTTTTTAATATGCCGTCTAGGTTTGTCATAGTTTACCTTCCGAGGAGCAAGCATCTTTTAATTTCTTGGTTGCAGTCACCGTCTGCAGTGATTTTGGATACCAAGAAACAATATTACCATTAATAGCTAGCCTTTTACTTATTCAACACAGATGTGTCCCTTTAGTGACTGTTGACATTCCAAACAGAAAAACCTGAAAATGAGGAATGAATGCAGACAGTGAGTAAACAGCTACCTCAAAGGCCAGAATTTGTTGACGTAGCAGAGAGTGTGAGGTTAAGCTTACTAATGTAACCAACTTGGATAGTTAAGATGCCATGCCATCAGATAGTGATACCATTTGATTATCAAGGGAAAGACAGAAACTTGTCAAATAGAAAGTAGATTAGGACACCGGTGGAGAAGGCAATGGCACCCCTCTCCAGTACTCTTGCCTGGAAAATCCCATGGACGGAGGAGCCTGGTAGGCTGCAGTCCATGGGGTCGCTAAGAGTTGGACATGACTGAGCAACTTCACTTTCACTTTTCACTTTTCATGCATTGGAGAAGGAAATGGCAACCCACTCCAGCGTTCTTGCCTGGAGAATCCCAGGGACGGGGTAACCTGGTGGGCTGCCGTCTATGGGGTCGCACAGAGTTGGATACGACTGAAGCGACTTAGCAGCAGCAGCAGCAGGACACAGGTAGAGGGGAGGAGAGCTTATACACTTTAGCATCTCCCAAGCACATTTTCCTATTCCAGTATTATCTGCTGTAATGATGTAATATGTATTAAATCACAAATAAAAGGTAGAAGTAGATTGAGAACTCCTTCTTAAATAATAATATTGACACTTAAAGAGTGCTTCCTGTGTTTCAGGCACTATGTGCTTTGCACGTACTAACATTTTATCCTTTCAATGACCTGTGGGATAAGTACTGTTATCCCTCTTTTATAAATGAAGTTGAGAATTAGATAGAGTTAAGTACTTATAACAGTTGATACAATTACAAAATAGCCTAACTCCAAAGTTCATGTTTATAACCACTAGTAAGGCAATTAAGTGCATAATGTATAATTATACAAGATTTCTGGTAGCCCTAGAAATTGACCCTCAAAGCTAGTAAGCAGTAAATTTAATTATATAGGGCATTTTATTGGAATACCTCATTTCCTTCATGATTCCTGGTAAATGAGGTTTTAGCATTGCTTAGGTTTTTTGGTTTAGGTTTGCTGAGTTATGCTGGCTGCAATGTCTGCACCACACTTGAGACTTATTTCCTGAAAGCTGTGCAACAGCAAAGTATGTCTCCAAACTTGGGGACTTCCTATTCCTGTGTAAAGAGATTCGAATCCTTCTCCCTTAAGTCTAGTTACTTAATATGATTAGGTTCACTACCATTGTTCACTGTCCAGCAAACAGAAACATTCCATGAGATTGAGGCGTTAATTTACTTAGAATGTGTTATCACACCTGTTTTATTATTTCCAAACACTTAAAGGTTACTTGATGTAAATATTGCTGCAGACAGAATACTAATTCTCAGGACCTTTGTAACTGCTACATTTTATTCATTAATGCATTTAAGCTGTACCTACCAAGTGCATAGTTAATGAAGCATTGACTATTCCTAGTCAAGGAATTCTTATGGATTCTTTTAGAGTGAATTTAATAGGTTCTTTCTCTATAGCTGCTGGGAGATGCTTTTCAAGGAAAACCCAGGACCTTCCCAGAACTTATGAATATTGCAATTTACATACTAAAAACAATTTTGGAAGTGCTGAATTCCTGTAGTAACTTTATTAACTGCATTCTTGTTGCTATGAAAGAAGAGGAGAAACACATGTTAGATAATATCTACATTTCTTGTGCAGCTCTTATACCAGGTTAGAGAAAATACTTTTTTCTTAAAGAAAAATAGGTAATCTGCTCCAAGAATTAAAAAATCTATTTTATGGAGCTATGATAAAGACACGCATTTTAAAATAATTTATCTAAAATGTTTGATTCATGATTTATGTTCTTTTGAGTAATTTACTAATATTTGTCAATAGAATTTCCTTTTTAAATAGAATTCATTAATGCAGATCCTGTAAAGGTATTGATATTTGGTCATGGGAAGAAAATCATTATTGTTGTTTTAATTTACAAACTGTTGTATAGTAGTATCTCACATGAGAATAAAAGATAGATATATTTATATTATTTTAAAAATTAAACAGTCAGCACATATCAATTTCACATTTGTTCAATGTAAATTTTATAGATCATCAGGTTTTTAATAACTTGTTTTTAAAGCTATTTTAGCATTTAATTACATGAAAATGCTGTGACTTTAATCCTGTTTTTCAATTAAGTCTTAGGCTTCAATTTCAAAGTGAAATGCTTTGAGCTTTTTATTATCTTTCAAATTAAAGCGTCAATTTAATTTTGGAAATCTTATTTGTACTCTTTTTTAAAAAACTGAATTGAGACTTTTGAGGCAGTTGGTAATGAGGTGTGTGGTAAGTAAGTAATTACCAGTGAAGCCTGAGTGCCGCCCTAGGTGAGATTCATAAATATAAGGCCTAACTTCTGTCCAGTAATTTCATGCCATGAAGTTTTTTCCTGTTTATACTTGACTGTAGACATAGCAAATGCAAATATCTTCTATGGATTCGGAGGTTAGCATGCTATTACAGAAAAGAGAAAAATAATAAGAACTAATCAAAGTTTTTGGATTTGTTTTGAGGGTAATTCAAAGGATATATATGGAAACAGATATTCATATTCCCTCAGCAGAAAATAGCTTACCTTAAATTTTACAACTGAAATATCCTGTTTTCGTAATGCACTATGGCAGAAATAATTTGTTCCTGTGTAAACATTCATTTACTTTTATTCTGTTTCTAATTAAAAAATAGAGACTTAACTATGGCTTCAGGTGGCGCAATGGTAAAGAATCCACTTGCCAGTGCAGGAGACATGGGTTTGATTCCTGGATCGGGAATATAAGTGGCAACCCACTCCAGTACTCTTGCCTGGAGAATTCCATGGACAAAGGAGCCTGCAACAGTCCATTGGGTCACAGAGTCGGAGACGACTGAGCACACAAAGAAAAAGAAAATGTTTCCAGTAATAGGAGACTGAAACAGTACTATGGAATAGTGCATAGGTGTTAAGAATAATATTTTAGAGAAATATTGATTCCCCTTGTCCTCGCCACACGACACTGGCACTGAATACTTAAAATGATGTTACAGAACAGTATTTGCAGTTTTGTCTGCCTTGGTGCATCATTGATTTTACGTTTCCTAACAAGTTCTCGTATTTAAAGCTTATTTCTCTACTCGCTTACTTGAAATTTTCATGTATTCAAATACGAGAAGGGCTATCACCATTTATTCTTCAGGATTTTGCTTTGTAGGGATTTGATTTGAGAACCTGCCTAAAGTTTGCTGATTCTGAAAGCAGAGTCTGATGGAAGACATGCCATGGTAGAATTAGACTATATTTCATTTTCACTAATTTTCTGCCTATCAGCAAGTGACAGTTATTCACTAAAATATATTTTATAATGAATAAATCTCTGTTCTTAGAAAATTCTGAAGGCATTTATGGGCATTCAAGTCATTTGAGAATGAGAATGCTTGGGATGCTTACTAACTATACATGAATGGACAGCTACAGTTCTGCAGTCTCTCAGCACACTCATTTTATTTGGGGCAGTATAATCCTGAATGCCTGGTGAATCCTTTTTGCGTGGTATCAATTACTTACGTGATGTTTTCTTTCTTGATCTCATATCATATCTTTCTTCCCCCATTACAGATGTCATATATTTTCCACCTAAAATTCTGACAGCGGTTGGGTCTAACATTTCTTTTCACTGTATCTATAAAAATGAAAAGAAGATCGTTTCCTCAAAAAAGATTGTTTGGTGGTTGAATTTAGCTGAGAAAATTCCTCAAAGCCAGTATGATGTTGTGGATGACCATATTAGCAAAGTTACTTTTCCCAACTTGAATGCAACCAAACCCCGAGGAAAGTTCACCTATGATGCAGTGTACTGCTGCAATGAGCAAGAGTGCCACCATCGCTATGCTGAGTTATATGTGATTGGTAAGAAGCCCAGGCTTGTCTTCTTTTTTCCCATGAGGTACACTTTTATTATGGACTCTATCTTAGAGTTCCATTGAAGATGCTAAGGAAATTGTATTTTCATTAAAAAATGTTTTGGTGTTTTTGCTTTATAGTAATATTTTAATGTGTTTTAAATAGATGTCAATATCAATATATCATGTGAAACTGATGGGTACTTAACTAAAATGACTTGCAGATGGTCACCCAATGCAATCCAATCACTTGCAGGAAGCAATTTGCAGCTGAGGTATCATAGGTATGTATTATTTTTGTTATTTTTTTTTCTGTGGATATGGTGAGATAAACATTTCTTATAAAAATGTCATGATAGTGATACTCTTGTAGTATCCTCTTTCCTCCTGAAAGAGGAAAGTAGAATATACTTAATTAGGAAATTTTTGAGGAGTTAAATAAATTGGTGATTCTTGAAAAAATTCACACACAAAAAAAGTTGTAATTTGTTTTTATGTTATTGTTTTTTCCTGATGATCAGTTAATTCTCCACAATTGCATTTAATGTGGAGAAATAATTAATGTGTAGTTAATGAATGAAATCCCCAAAACTAATGTCTATACATTTTTAATTTGACTTGGAGAATTGACTGAGGAAAATATGAAGGATTATAGAAGCCTCATATCATTTGCTGAAGATTAAGGTTTTAGAAAAAATTGGAGGTAGTGGCACAGAGATTGTGAGAGACAATATGAATGGTTTTTATAAATAGGTAAGATTATTTTTTTAATTGAACTATAGTTGATTGACAATCTTGTGCTAGTTTCAGGTGTGCTGCAAAGTGATTCAGTTATGTCTATATATATGTGTGTGTGTGTGTATTTATTCTTTTTCAGATTCTTTTCATTATAGGTTATTATAAGATACTGAATATAGTTCTCTGTGCTATATAGTAAATCCTTGTTGTTTATCTATTTTATAAATAGTAGTATGTATCTGTTAATCCCAAACTCCAAAATTATTTATTTCTTCCCTCCTTTCCCCTTTGGTAACCATAACTTTGTTTACTTCACAATGATTAAACTATTCTAGTAAAGAGTAATTTCATTTGTTCTTTACCCTTCTATGTTTTAAAAAGAATTCAAGTTTATTGTCTTCCTATAGTATTCTCCTTCTCTCTATAAGTGCTTTTATCTAAAATGTGTCAATTAGGACAAGATAGACATATTTTAATTTTTATAATACTCTTTAGTAATTATCAAGGACATGTATACTCTTAAACACCCTGTCTCCATTTGTATCAGGACTTTTAGTTTTATATCTTGTGCTCATTTATTCTTAAAATCTAAAGTTTCTACTTGAAAAATCCATTTTCTCAAATAATGTGTTCTGATCTATTCCTATTGCTACCAATCTATTCTTATGTAGTATTAGAAAAAACAGGGCAATTTCTTCATCTCTCATGTGGGAATAATAGCTGTCTTCATCTTACCTGATATGAGTACTTTAAAATCAATAGAATGTTCACTGTATACCACATTACTTTTGTAATCTCTTTACTTTCTTTCCATGACATTTTCAGTGGCGTTTGTGGATGACTGTTCTCTAAGCATTTGAGTCATTTATCTTCCTAGTATTTTCAGAAGAACCATGAAACTAGCTGGTCAAGATTTTTAACCTCTCTAAGCTTCATTTTCCTTATCTGTACAATGGAACAAATAATAGGACTTGAAGGGTTTCTGTGAAAATTAATAATATCTTATTTAATTATAATTAAGTGATATGATTTCTTCTGGTAAATATTCAATAAATGTTTGTATCTATCATAATGATAACCATGCTAATCTTTGAATTCCAAGCGGACTGCTAATGTGCTTTTGTACAAGATGATGACTCCTCATCCCACTCTCTCATCTAACCTCACCCATCACAGGCTTTCACACACACATACACAAACTCACACATGGTTGTAATTTTGAGGAAATAGGAAGAAAAAGGTGTCACAAAAAATGGAAAATAAGGGACAGAAGAATATAGATTTTCCATTTTCACATAACCTCCTTACCCCCATTCCTAAGGAAATAGTAACTGCTACTTTTAGCACTTAACTACTATATTTAAAGCAAATAATGGCAGAAGAGTTATTTCAAAGAAGAGGTGAAATGCTTTATATTCTCTAAGGTATAGTGTTGATTGGGATGTGGTGATAAAAATATTTTCTTAATTTTCTTCTCTGAGAAAATAAGTGATATATCTGACTATATGCCTGCATGCTCAGTTGTGTCCAACTCTTTGCAACCTCATGGACTGTAGCCCATCAGGCTCCTCTACCCATGGGATTCTTCAGGCAAGAATACTGGAGTGGGTGCCATTTCCTTCTCCAGAGTATCTCCCCAACTCAGAGGTTGAACCCATGTCTCCTCTGTACTGGCAGGTGAATTCTTTACCACTGGGTCACTTGGGAAGCTCACCTGACTATACGATCCATATATAAGTCAAGAATTGGTATTATTTTAATTATATTGCTTTGAACTAGAATATATTAGGGAAATGTCAATTAAGATATAATTTACTATCAATTATGTTTTCAATTTGTGGTAGAATTTAAAGTGCAAGGAATTTATCTTTCTTTCCATCTCAGGAATGTCCCATTACCACTTATGATCTTTATTTTAAAAATTCAATCACTGAGCTATATTAGCATAGCTTCCAAAGTGGTGTAAGTCCTGTCTCTAATTGGATCCTTCTCTCCTTATTAGAAAATTGTCATTTACTTCAATTGCATACCCACTTACTGTCAAGCGAAATATTTAATAAATGTTTTCTATTTTAATGGAAAGATTGTAATATAGCTGGGAATTCAAAAATGCCTTTTCAATAAGAACAACTACTTTTAGATGGAGCAAAAACTGTGTATTTTAAACAACAAAGAAGTCTTCTCAGATATCTTATTGCTTTCATCATTGTTGTATACTTATTGATTATTTTTTTATCTTTTAAGGAGCAGCCTGTACTGTTCTGATGTTCCGTCTATTCATCCTGTATCTGAACCCAAAGATTGCCACTTGCAGAGAGATGGTTTTTATGAATGCATATTTCAGCCAATCTTTCTATTATCTGGCTATACAATGTGGATTAGAATTAATCACACGTTGGGCTCACTGGACTCTCCACCAGCTTGTGTCATTCCTGATTCTGTGGGTACGTCAAAAACTATATGTATGTCTTCATTTTTATTAGCAGATTTGGATTCAGACTGATTCAGGGTAACAGTTGAATTTTGCTATTTTCTGATCACACTAGATTAAAAAATTATTTTCCTATTTGCAGTGGGATTGAAAAGGCAATCAGCCTTAGACAAGTTTACAATTTTTATTTTACTTATAGCACAATTTTTAACAATAGGAATATGTTTAGCACATAATTTGCTGAGTTATGTTGGTTACTGGGTTTGAAATTTGGTCTAATATTATTCTAAATAATACACTATTTTATGTTTTTTCTCAATATACATATGGCAACATCTGATGTTTTTAATTTAAAAGTTTAATTGGATGTTCTGATGGTTTTTGAAATCTGAGTAGTCATAACTCAAAGCTTAAATTTGTAAGGCTGGGTAGGAAGCAGAAGGATTCAAAATAACTCAAGTGAAATAAAGAGAAAATAATCAAGATGATGACATCCACCATAGTATTTTAAAAAGATATTTTTATTTCAAAGGACAAAGAGAACCCTTGGAAATTTTGGTATATTGCTCCAAGTATCACTGTGAAATCTTTGAAAAATGGCCCATTTATGATTTTCTGGCAAAGACAGAAGAGTATCTTTTGATGCTGTATACTATTTTGTTGGGAAATTATACCAAAAATTAATATTGGTCCATTGTATTTTCAGATAATTAATACATATCTGACTTCAAATCTAAATTTTATTAGATACAGGATGAAATTGTCATAATCAAAAAAGTTTTCTTTCAATATGAAGTCCCAATTAATTGATCTGCCCTCTTCAGGCCCCTCACTAGTTTGGTTCCATTTTAAGTGATTTTATCGTAAGGAGTACTTATCTGATACTAAATATCCTAGGGTAGCAAAGAACTCTTCTACACCCCTCCCCACAAACATGCACAGATACACCCTCACATCTATTATGTGACAATTGCAACATGGATTCAGTTTGATATCTGAACAGTTTTTGATGTTACTTTTTTCAGTACTAATATAAGGCATTTAAGTTGGACTTAATATTGCCTACTATATACTAGAAGACACTGTGAAAATTCAACTTTGGGAATGACAGCTCCTCATTTTACTAGCTTTGTTAACTTGGGCTAGTTGCTTAAATGCTCCGAGACTATTTAATCATGTATAAAATGTAGAAAATTCCTTCTTCCCTAAGGTCGGTATTCTGGGGATCACGTGAACTATTGTACTTCAAATCATTCCTTGTACAAACTAGGCATTCATGGAATATATAGATGTGATGTGCACATGATTCAGTCAAGTGCAATCACAGATTTAATGCCTAAGGGTCTTTTGGAAGCTCATACTTCTTTTCTTGAGGAGGAATTATTAATACCTTTTCAAAAGGGGAAAAATATGTCATCATACTGGTTGGTGAAGAATGTCTTCTTGACATATGAAGAACTGAATAAGCATGAGATACTGAGTAATAATAAGAAAAGTTTAGGAGTTTTGGTTATCCACAGTCTGAAGAAGTATTGTGGATGAAATCTGGAGCTTCAAATATTCACATTATAGTGATTATGCTTTGAGATATTAGTTCCCAAATACATTGAGTTTGAGTAATGTCTTTTACTATTTTTTAAAAAATCTCTTGCCATCTGGTTCTCTTTGCCTTTGTTTCTACCTTTAAAAAACTTATTTTCCTCAGACTGTAGAGAACCAAAGCTTTACTCTGCAAGACTACCTCTGACCTTAACCTAAAAATACCTTTTAACAAACAGCAGAAAAGTTTGAAACCACATGTGTGGAAATGGATGCACTGTATAGTTTTTTGCTTTTAATTAAAGTTCTATATAGAACAGAGTTTGCTATTAAATTTCTTATGTGTTCAGTATGGTATCTTTTGCATGCGGAGACAATAGCTCCATTTCTAATCAGGTCTTACTATTAATTTGGAGAGTGACATGGACAATGAATTGACCTTTTTTCAATCAATAGCTCTATTTGCAAAATAGACATAATCTTTTTCTTATGTATCACATACAGTTGTAAGGAATAAAATGAGACAATGAATGAGAAAATTTTAAGAAAGAGATGTTGCTTTATAAATAGAAGGTATGGAAGATTATTGTTGCTAAGTTGTATATGACTCTTTATAACCATATGGACTACAACCTGTCAGGCTTCTCTGTCCATGGCATTTCCCAGGAAAGATACTGAAGTGGGTTGCCATTTCCTTCTCCAGAGTATCTTCCTGACCCAGGGATTGAACTTCCATCTCCGGCTTGGCAGCTGGATTCTTTACCACTGAGCCTCCTGGGAAGCACAATGGAAGATTATAAAATCATAATAACATTTAAAAACATTGTTACTGTTTAAATTACTGTTACATAATACTTTAAATTTTTTTCTAGTGAAACCACTGCCTCCATCCAGTGTGAAAGCAGAAATTACTGTAAAAATTGGATTATTGAAAATATCTTGGGAAAAGCCGGTCTTTCCAGAGAATAATCTTCAGTTCCAGATTCGCTATGGTTTAAGTGGAAAACAAGTACAATGGAAGGTATTTTTTACCTGGAAATTTCTTCAGCTTGCCTCACTAAATATTATTTCTTATAACTGTTTAAGAATTTTATTGCATAAGATTTATTTTACTGGCATAAAAATACATCCTCCTGTATTCTGTAGTTCTTTTTGTTAAATTTTTGTTGTTGTTGAGTCGCTCAGTCATGTCCAACTCTTTGCAATCCCACTGACTGCAGCACAACAGGCTTCCCTGTCTTCCACTATCTCCCGGAGTTTGCCTAAGTTCTATCCATTGAGCTGCTAACCCTTTCAAGGAATGAAATGTCCTGTGACTGAGCATTTCCCAAGGTGTGTTTTACAGAACATTGATCCCATAAAATGTTTCTTGAACAAAGATCACATTAAATAAAGTCTAGGAAACCTTGCATCACTAGTGTAGCATCATGATACTTTGCATGTTAAAGGTTTGGAGAAGTCCTGAATTTAAGAAACACTTGTGACTTCATTTCATCCTGTTTCTCAAACTCATTTTACCAAGGAATCTCTTTTCTTCTAACACACATATTCAATGCGACACAGTTTGGAAGCTGCTTTTATCAAACAACCGGAATGACACCCACAGTGGCAAGTGAATATATGATACCTCTTGTGTTTTGGCTTTCTGACAGCAGCCTGCAAAACCTAGAAATAGCAGGAGCTCCCATTATGTCTAGATCACAGTGATTTCAGCTGAATGTGACAGTTTACCTACTTATTGAAGAGACTGAATATCAGACAGGCCCTGTAGAGTAGGCCATATCTAACCACTAGGTTAAAATTATTAAAAGTCTGTGGACAGAGGTTAGCACTAGGGTAAGAGGGTGATTGGGAAGTGAGGTTGCAAGAGAACTCTTGTCCTACCTAGTCTTGTCATGAGATGGAAACAACAAGATGCTAAGGCAATCCTTAACTTGAAGGAACTCACATTGCAAGCCTAGTAAATTTCTAAAGTCAGAAAACACAAAGTCAGTTCTCTCTTAGTTTTGGAATAGTGTTAGAGTGTAAAATAAAATGCACCTCAGGGTTTTTAGCTACATATGTGTTAGTAATAATTTAGCTACATATGTGTCTAATGATTTGACTTATTTTACAGATGTTTGAGGTATATGATGCAAAATTAAAATCTGCCAGTCTCCCAGTGCCAGACCTCTGTGCAGTCTATACTGTCCAGGTGCGCTGTAAGAGGCTAGATGGACTGGGATATTGGAGTAATTGGAGTACTCCAGCCCACACAGTTGTCATGGATGTGAAAGGTCTGTAGAGATTTTGTGAATGTGTCTTAAAAATGCCTAAGTATGTGCTTCAAATATGACTGAAAGATAATCCTTCTAAGATCATATGTACAACTTGGGCTCCTTGTCATTTTGCAGTTCCTATCAGAGGACCTGAATTTTGGAGACTAATTAGTGAAGACACCACTAAAAAAGAGAGAAATGTCACTTTGCTTTGGAAGGTATTCCTGATTTTTATGTTATTTAAAATTTTACTTCTGTATCCTGAAAGATTTGCTTCATTGTAAAAAGATTTACTCAATAATACCATCTTTTATAAACTCTGCAATCCCAAATTTATTTCTGTTTGAAGATGTTGATTACAGAGAGTCGAGATGTAGAGTGGAGGAAGCACTGGTCTGGAGTTTGGAGACTTTAATTCTGTTTTTGGCTTGACATGGTGTAGTTAATCAGTGCTATGTTGACAGTCACTTAGACCTTTCACCCGCAGTTCCCTCATCTCTATCAACATAAGATTGGACTGGATACTATCTAGTGTTCCTTCAAGTCCCAAAAATTCCATTAGTGTTTAATCCTAACCAGAGTAAACATGGCCTTCCCTACATGCCTCGAGGACATTGAGATTGTTCTTTCTGTATGATGGCAAGTATACAACAGATATTTCTAAAAACAATGAGTATAGAACTTAGCAATTTTGAAAGCATTCTTTCTCCCAAATGAATTGATTTCTGTCCCAAGTGAATGTATTTTTTTTTGTTAGAATCTTCAGGGGATACAAACATTCAGTCCTTACAAACATCATTTGTCATTAGGGAAATCCATACTAGAACAACAATAAGACACAATACATACTTTTTAGGGTGGTTAAAATCCAGAAAACTCACAATAAATTGCTGACTAGAATGTGAAGCAACAGGAACTTTTATTCTTTGCCGGCGATAATGCAAAATTGCACAACCACTTTGGAATATAGTTTGATAGATTCTTATAAAAAAACTTTGGTACTTTCATATAATGGAATAATGTGTGTGTGCTAAGTCTCTACAGTCCTGTCTGACTCTTTGTAACGCTATGGACTGTAGCCCACCAGGCGCCTCTGTTCATGGGATTCTCTGGAAAACAATGAGTTGAGTGGGTTGCCATGTTCTCCTCCAGGGGATCTTCCTGACCCAGGGATCAAACCTGCATTTCTTAGCATTGGCAGGCGGGTTCTTTACCATTAGTGCTGCCTGGGAATAATATTCAGTGATAAAAAGAATATAAAGCCACAAAAGATATGGATGAGTCTTAAATGAATGTTGCTAAGTGCTAGAAGCCTGTGTAAAGGGCTACATTATAATTCCACTTAGATGACATTCAAGAAAAGATAGATGTAACTATCAGATCAGATCAGTCACTCAGTCGTGTCCGACTCTTTGCGACCCCATGAACTGCAGCATGCCAGGCTTCCCTGTCCATCACCAACTCCTGGAGTTCACTGAGACTCACGTCCATCGAGTCAGTGATGCCATCCAGCCATCTCATCCTCTGTCGTCCCCTTCTCCTCTTGCCCCCAATCCCTCCCAGCATCAGAGTCTTTTCCAATGAGTCAACTCTTTGCATGAGGTGGCCAAAGTACTGGAGTTTCAGCTTTAGCATCATTCCTTCCAAAGAAATCCCAGGGCTGATCTCCTTCAGAATGGACTGGTTGGATCTCCTTGCAGTCCAAGGGACTCTCAAGAGTCTTCTCCAACACCACAGTTCAAAAGCATCAATTCTTTGGCGCTCAGCTTTCTTCACAGTCCAACTCTCACATCCATACATGACCACAGGAAAAACCATAGCCTTGACTAGATGGACCTTTGTTGGCAAAGTAAGTCTCTGCTTTTGAATATGCTATCCAGGTTGGTCATAACTTTCCTTCCAAGGAGTAAGCGTCTTTTAGTTTCATGGCTGCAGTCACCATCTGCAGTGATTTTGGAGCCCAGAAAAATAAAGTCTGACACTGTTTCCACTGTTTCCCCATCTATTTCCCATGAAGTGATGTAACTATAGAGACAGCAAAAAGATCAATGGTTTCCAGGTGTTTGGTTGATGGGGAAATGTTTGAATGGGTGAAGAACAGGGGATTTTTTATGATGGTGAAACTATTTGGTATAATATTGTCCTAGTGAGTACATGCTGCTGCTGCTAAGTCACTTCAGTCGTGTCCGACTCTGTGCGACCCCATAGATGGCAGCCTACCAGGCTCCCCCGTCCCTGGGATTCTCCAGGCAAGAACATTGGAGTGGGTTGCCATTTCCTTCTAGTGTGTGAAAGTGAAAAGTGAAAGTGAAGTCGCTCAGTCGTGTCTGACTCTTAGCGACCCCATGGACTGCAGCCTACCAAACTCCTCCGTCCATGGGATTTTCCAGGCAAGAGTACTGGAGTGGGGTACCATTGCCTTCTCCGAATGGAAGATTATTCAGCACTAAAAAGAAATGAGCTATCAAAGTCATAAAAAGGCATGAAGGAACCTCAAATTTAGTATGACTAAATTTAAAAAGACAATATGAAATGGCTATGTACAGTATAATTCCAACACTACTACATGCTGCATAGCCTTATGTATTTCTAAAAATTCATAAAACCCTATAGCATAAAGAGAAAACCTTAATGTATGCAAATTAAAGAGAAATCATTAGGAGGTTGGAGAATCCTAGAATGGAGTTCAGGCTGCAACAAGAGAATCTAACTGTACTACAAGTGTATGAAACAACCTCACTGAAGGAGTTGGGCAAAAAAGGTCCAGGCCTGGGCAACCTTTTTAATGAGTAGATTTTTAAGAATGAAGTCAAAAGGAACTATACATAACCACTGTATTCTAGTTGGTAAAGTCATTTTTCTCACAAGGTATGGGTTAACAGTTTTGGTATCATTCAGTTCAGTTCAGTTCAGTTCAGTCGCTCAGTTGTGTCTGACTCTTTGTGACCCCATGAATCGCAGCACGCCAGGCCTCCCTGTCCATCACCAACTCCCAGAGTTCACTCAGACTCACGTCCATCGAGTCAGTGATGCCATCCAGCCATCTCATCCTCTGTTGTCCCCTTCTCCTCCTGCCCCCAATCCCTCCCAGCATCAGAGTCTTTTCCAATGAGTCAACTCTTTGCATGAGGTGGCCAAAGTACTGGAGTTTCAGCTTTAGCATCATTCCTTAGATATATAAATTGGAATTGAACAATTAAGTACTGGATGATGGGTGGTAAGAAGGACTCAAGTTTGTTACTGTTTAACTGATTATAGATAAGCAAAGAATGATCCATGTGGTAATGGGCTAGGGTATGAACTCATGTTTAGCTTAATATGGATACAGATAGATTCACATAGAAATTTTCAGTGGGAAGAACCTCCAACCAAGAATACTCTACCCAGCAAGACTCTTGTTCAGATTTGATGGAGAAATCAAAAGCTTTCCAGGCAAGCAAAAGTTAAGAGAATTCAGCAATATCAAGTCAGCTTTATAACAAATGATAAAAGAGGTTCTCTAGGCAGGAATCACAAGTGAAGGAAAAGACCTACACAAAATAAACCCTAAACAATTAAGAAAATGGTAATAGATCATACATATCAATAATTACCTTAATGTAAATGGGTTAAATGCACCAACCAAAAGACAAACTGGCTGGGCGGATGAAAACATATGCATGCATGCACTTCCACTTACCATATCACTCTACTTAACCCCCTAAATTGTATGTAATTATTTTATATTGTTAGGGTAATTATGTTTCCATTACAGCTTGTAATTATAGTTCTCTTTTCTCTTTTGTCTGGCTATTGATTGAGAAATTTTCATAGATATGTGTATATATAGATATAATACACACACATGCATTTCCTTAATCTGTCAACCGAGAAAGCCATATTCTGGTAGTAAGCAACATTCTCAGATTTGTTTCTAGTACTATTCTCCAATAAAGAAACTAAGGCTCTGTGAAAAAATGCTTGGTAATAGGTCTGGGGCAGGAAATACACAAGATGAGCCTAGAGTAACTTGCAGGACTAGAAAGTAAGGAAGTTTACCATCAATTTTACTTGAGGGTTACAAAAGTAAACATTTGTATGTGAAAACTGACAGGTTGTTTAAAAACAAAATGCAACATAGGTATGATTTTTCATTTATTTCTTGCTGTGCTGTGCTTAGTCGCTCAGTGGTGTCCAACTCTTTGTGACCCCATGGACTGTAGCCTGCCAGGCTCCTCTATCCATGGGGATTCTCCAGGCAAGGAGTGGGTTGCCATGCCTTCCTCCAGGGGACTTTGCCAACCCAGGGATTGAACCCAGGTCTCCCATGTTGCAGGCGGATACTTTACCGTCTGAGCCACCAGGGAAGCCCTTATTTCTTGCAGTGGCTGCTAATATCTTCTCACCACCTACCCAGGTTCTTCCAAGACCTGCAGGGATATAGTTATATGTGTTTGTATTTATGTTTCTCAATTTCTGACTTTTAGAAGAAGAATCTCAATGACAAAAAATGAGAAGCACTGCTCTAGTCTGTTGTGTAGTGTCAAGCTTGCTAAAGGCTGACAAGGTATTAGTAGCACTTAAATCTTACCTGAAACAGGTGAAGGTGATGGCAAAGTGGGATGTATTGTTAATGCTCTGTAGGATGGAAGGATAGAATTGTACTAAGAATGTATTTTACACTGGCATCTCGGTGACCTGGTATGATTTTTTTAACTACAAGACAGACGTTCTGGGGTGCCTTGTACACTGTCCTGATGCTCTCTGTGACTTGTAGTGTCAGCATGTCATGGGAAGAAAAAAAAATGACCAGTCTTACTAAGATTGATAGAAGTGGTGATTAATTTCTTTTCAGCTCTTTCTCATTTCTGCTTTACAGAAACAAAGGGTTACTCCTTTTTTTTTGCTTTTTAGATGAAGAAATGCTCAACTCCCCATTAGTCTTTCTTTTCTCTAAAATTAGAGTGAAACTTCCTGGTAGAAAAGTATCCTATTTATAATCCATACTTCATTATCTTCAAGTGATTTATTCTCTGAGTCTTAAAGAAAAAAAAATCCATAAGGAGAAAACAAGTTTCCCATGTTCCATAGTCACCCAGACAGCTTCAGGGAGACTGTCAGAGCAGCCCACACTTCAGCCTTGAATTCATCAGAGGTTGCTCTGGTCTGGCCCCTGCCTACCAATGGGAAATGTTTAATCAGAGTTCCAGGAGCTCGGCTTGTATAAAAAGCACTGTAGCCCTTCAGCTAATCAACTTTTGTGTTTACTGTAGCCCCTGATGAAAAATGACTCATTGTGCAGTGTAAGAAGATATGTGGTAAAACATCATACTTCCCACAATGGAACGTGGTTGGAAGATGTGGGAAACCACACTAAACTCACTTTCCTTTGGACAGAGCAAGCACATTCTGTTATGGTGCTGGCCATCAATTCAATTGGTGCTTCTTCTGCAAATTTTAATTTAACATTCTCACGGGCTATCAGCAAAGGTAAGAAAAGGTATAGGGTATTAAACCTGTGCTCCTTTTAATATTTAATCTTTGCAAACCCCTCCCATTCTAAATGATCTTCCAAGAAGCTTACAATTCCCTGAATCAGTCTCTTTTTTACCTTTTATCTCTGTTTTGTCTAAAAAACAATGTAAGTGTATATCCTGATTATGTGATGTGGTCCTTGGGTTTTCACATGGTAGAACATTGTTGAAATAGTATTGTAATAAATGTGAATGTTCTGATAAATCTAAAACTTAAAACTTCTGGGCCAGTGTGGGTTGTAGGTGAATGAATCTCTCTCTCTCTCTTTATATACGTATGTACATATGCATATAATGAGTCCATATATATACACACACATATATTAATAGGTAAAATACACATGTGTGTGTCATATATACTACATATATATATGTGATAGTATAACATTAGATAGGTACAAGTAATTGCTTAGATTTGAAAATAACTTGTATTTCATTTAATATGTGATGAACCCTCATATTAATTTTGATATATTTGATTAATCAAGGAATTAAGAACCACTTTATATAGGAGCTTGTATAGTATATTCAATGTATAATTTTTAATGAAAAATTCAAATTTCACTTCCCTCTACTAATCATGTACCTTCCTGAAATATTTGCTTATTGCTTTACTTAGATGTGTCCTATCCTTTTTTTTAGTTCTCAGAATACTTTCTACCTTTTCTATGGTATTTTATATCCTGCCTTGTATAGTAATTACTTGTGTACATATAGTGTAAACTTTATGTAAGTTTTTTTGCACTGTATTTTACACTTAAATATTCTCAATCAATATGTTCTATTAATAGAAATATTTGTTTAATGCTGCACTATGCTAGGTGGTAGAAATTCAGAATGTGGGTAAAATTATAATGGTCTCACAGACTTTAATATGTGAGATGAGACAGACTTTAGTCAAATAATCATATAAGTTAATGCCTATTTACAAACTGAGATGCATGTTCCTAGGAAAGGAATATAATTTTATAAAAGAAAAAATATAGGAGCCTAAACCAGTATTGAGGGTCAGAGAAGTTTTCTTGAGGATGCGGTATAGGAATTAAACTTCCATGAAAGGTGGGAAGAAGAGCTCCCCTGAGAGAGGAACAGTCTGACCAAAAATCCTGCGGTCCAGGAGGGGACATGAAGGAGGATCACCAGGGGCGCGCGTGCGCGCATGCGTGTGTGTGTGTATGTGTGTGTGTGTGTGTGTGTGTGTGTGCAGCAAAGCCGGCAGATGTGCTGAGACACGGCCCTTGGGGCATTGTAGGTGTGATGAGAATTTTGTCCTCACTTGTGGAAGTCTGGAGGTTTTGAAGTGGGACTCTGTGCAGAGGGTGTTAAAATGATTAGTTTTATACTTTGAAAGCATGATTCCATCAGTGGGACAGAAGAGTTGGGGGGAATTAGGATGATTAATAGGCATGTACATTACTACAGAAGAGAACATCTTTTGAACATATCCAATTTGGATTTTAGGTAGAATCTTATTTATCGAGAGCATATATTTCCACATCTCTCTGCTTATATGACTTCTGTGATACAAAAATAATTGCCATGTTTTATATTTATTTGTGTAAATATCTGCTTTCTCTTCCTTCTTCCTTTTTCACTAAGTTTTATGTTTCTAAAGACAATTTGGAGATTTTCATTCATTTTGAAGTTAAAAATAAATTTCCTTCTTTTCCCCTCAGTAAATATCGTGCAGTCACTCAGTGCTTACCCTTTAAACAGCAGTTGTGTGATTCTTTCCTGGATGCTGTCACCCAGCGATTACAATCTGATGTATTTTATTCTTGAGTGGAAAATTCTTAATGAAGACAGTGAAATTAAATGGCTTAGAATCCCTTCCTCTGTTAAGAAGTATTATGTCCATGGTAAGCTTACTGTATTTTGATAAGTTTTTCCTATGGGTTAATATGACTCTACAGATTATTAATTCAAATAACACAGTTAATGGAAACTTCAAAAATATAGATAATCCATCTTATTACCTTTAATTCTGTCACCTTGTCACCAGCATTTAATTCTATTTCATTTGTTTTTCACTTAAATATTTATAGTTGTAATCATATTGTATCATTTATAACTTTTCTTCTGGTTGGTTCCTTTGATATATCACAAACATGTTTCTATTTTATCCCTCAATCCTTTAACCATCATTAATGATTATATAGCATTTTACTACAAAATATACTTAAACCATTTATTTATTTGAGAACTTTTATGTTGCATCCAGTTTAACCTTTTTAAAAAAATGAGTTTTAACGGCTTTTGATATCTACTGCCAGATTGTTTTCCCAAATTGTATACCAACTTATGATGCCACTAACAATGAGTGGGAGGGCCAGGCTGAAGGTCTGATGAATAATTTCCCAAAAGTAGACCAGTTACCCTGTAAGGTGAATAAAGTACACAATGTAAGTGCACAGTACAGAATCTCCAAGTTTGAGTAAGCTTTAAGCAGGGACGCTAAGGATTGCTGTAGTACTATTTACAGTGTTATCCCAAAGGCTCATACTTTTCATTCCAAGACCCTAGAATTTAGCGTCAGAGTAAAGAGAAACAAATGACTGATGGAGAACTAAATTCAATTCATTATTACTGTTGTCCAGGTGGTTACTCTATGCTTCAAAGGGATTTATCTCTCGTGGAGTAATATTTGTGTGTCATTAGCATTTGTGAAAATGATAGATCACCGATAGATCCATTTTGAGCTTTGCTATGGAGATGGTCATCTTCCGTAGATCTAGACACCTGGATATGTACAAAGATTCCTGGTCCCCATTCCCAAGTTCTTTACATAGGATTTCCTAAGACTTTAATCTCCCAACTCCCTTGAATAGAGAAGCTGAGTAAACTGAATTCCTATGGAAAGGGAATATTGCTGGCTTTGATCTGGTGGGAAAAGAGGTAGAGCAGATTGTCCAGGAAAGGGAAATGGAACAGCTCATACAGCCCGAACTTGAACAAACTGACTGTCACTGGAACATGCCTTTGAAAAATTGCAATTTTCTATCTCTGGGTAAAATTTTTAAAACATTATTTGGAAAATTATTGGTGTTACTAGGAGAATTTAGAGTGCTCAGATTCTCTTTGAAACTCCCCAATTATATTTCAGTCCATAGATAGCAGTCATCAGTTTCCAATCCAATTTCAATCAATAAATCATCAGTTTTATATGCATGAAAATATGAGTCACTTAAAACTTTTATATAGATTTCACTCATTAATATTAATTCAGTAAGGATGACTCTTTAAAATATTTTTTTCTCCTCAGATCATTTTATCCCCATTGAGAAGTATCAGTTCAGTCTTTATCCAATATTTACGGAAGGAGTAGGGAAACCGAAGATAATTAATAGTTTTGCTCAAGGTAAAAATTTTTAGTTTCCTTTTACACAGATATGTGGTTTCTTCCTTAGTTAGCAATAATGCTGCCATCTGATTATTCTCTTTCTGATGAAATCATGGAAGAGCCCAGAGTCTTTGTAGATGTGTCATGTATTAAGGGTATATGGTTCCATGGTGTCATTAAGAATAATCAGGCACGATATTGTGTTTCTGTATTGGTAAGTAAAACTTTCAGTCTCAAATTGGTTAGAAAGTTGATTGCTATTTGGTCGCTAAGTTGTCTCCAACTCTTTGTAACCCCATGGACTGCATCACGCCAGGCTTCCCTGTCCTTCACTATCTCCCAAAGTTTGCTCAAACTCATGTCCATTGAGTCAGTGATGCCATCCAACCATATCATCCTGTTACCCACTTCTCCTCTTGCTGTCAATCTTTCCCAGCGTCAGAGTCTCTTCTAATGAGTCTGCTCTTCACATCAGAAAGTTGATGGAAACAAAAATGGAAATACCCAGCTATGCCACAAAGTATATCATCATAAAGGTTAATTGAAAAAATATTAATTTGCTGCACAATTAATATAAACACACCTACCCCAAACAATAAGCTTTGACATACTTATGGAGTCTTTAAATTTTCATCATCTTCTAAGGAAAATTTTTCTGAAAATAAAACTGGAGAGACAGGTATAGAAGAAAGTTCACTGGGTGTCATATTTCTAACTCATCTTACTGTACTTGGAGCGGGAAGATTTTTATTTTACTATTATTTTTCAAGTTGTTTTAAAATCTAAGCAACCCAATAATGAAGTTTCAAGAGAGAAATATTTTACTTGGTTTTAGAAGTAAAATAATTATATATAACTTCATTCATGTACTGTTCAACAAATATATATTGAACACTGTTCTAAGCATTGGGGATTGAATATTGAACATCAGTCTGTGCCCTAAATGGAGCTTAAACTCCAGTACTCAAATGACAGACAATAAACAAATAATATAGTCTCATATAGAAATAAGTATATGAAATTAAAATAAAAGTAAAATGAAGGGATAGAGTTAAAATGTGGTGCCTTAGTGTGTGTGTTAGTCGCTCAATCATGTCCTACTCTTTGTGACCCAATGGACTTTAGCCCACCAGGCTCCTCTGTCCATGGAATTTTCCAGGCAAGAATACTGGAGTGGGTTGCCGTTTGTTTCCTTCTCCAAGGGATCTTCCCAATTCAGGAATTGAATCCAGGTCTACCCACACTGCAGGCATATTCTTTACTGTCTGAGCAGTAATGGTGGCCAAAAATGATGGTCTTTTTCTCTAAGAAGGTGGTAAGTCCTGCAAGGACAAAGGGGAAGAACATTTGAGCAAGGGGACAGCAAGTGCAAAGACCCTGAAGAGTGAGCATGCTTGGTGGTCCAAGAAGCAACAAAGAAGTCAATGTGTCTGAAGTGAACAAGATAGAAGTTGATGGGTCTTGTAGAATGCCTTCTCCAGAAGCAGATGACTGATGCAGAGAGCCATCATAACAACTTTAACTGACACTTTGATTCATATAATTGAAAAGTGATCAGATGGAGAGAGCTGGCAAATAAATACTTTTGAGAAAATGTTTTGCTACATTACAAGAAGCATAACTCTGAACAAAATAGTAATTATTTTATGATCAAAGCTATGCTTATGTCTTTCTGATTTTGGTATCTTTAAAGGTCATTCAGATTTACGATGAAATCAGAAAAGGGTATGTTATGATTTTTGATACAGAAATTACTTACTTCCTAAAGATTTTGAGTTGTGTGATTTTTTTCTTTTTCAGATGATGAAAAACACCAGCATGATGCAGATCTATATGTAATCGTGCCAATAATAATTTCCTCCTCAATCTTATTGCTTGGAATATTGTCAGTATCACATCAAAGGTATTGTATGTGGTGTTAAAAATCTCAAGCATATTTAAACCATTTTAAACCCAAATCAGAAACACTAAAATATGCTAAATATTTTATATGTATTCAGTATATAATAAGATGGCATAAGAAGAAAAAGGATTCTTTATTTCAGAAATCCACACTGCATTTTGCTAGCACACATAAGCCTCAGGGAAGAAATTAGATTTTTAACAAAAGTATATACATTCATGAAATAACAAGCTTATAACAGAAAAGCCTAGGCAGTATATTCATAGAGAAATTGTAAATCTAGGTTGAGGATTTTTAGTTGCGAAAATTTATTTGGAACAGTCAATTCACTTATGGTTAGTAGGCATTCTGCTTTTTAAATTTTAGCACTGTGTGGCTCCCTTCTGTCTCATTTGAACTGCTTGAATGGTTCTTTATGTGCGCCATCACTCTGTGCTGAGAGGTCCAGACCACTGAGGTTATTTCACATGTGGCAAATCTCTACAGAAAGTTTTGTCTTCTAGCAGTGAAGAGGGAAAAGTGATTTTAGAATCTGCATTCATCTTCCAATCAAGTGAGCTGATGGGGCCTGTGCAAAGTATTTAGCACAGGGCTAGGCATACAGTTTTCAATAAATGTTAGCTATTTTTTTTTATTATTATTATAGTGATCATTAACTTTGGTCTAGACATAAAGTTGGTAGAAATCTTCCTGTGATGGCATATGAAAGGAAATTTGATCCTACTGTGGCATAACCAGTCTGGTAGACTTAGTTTCTAGTTGGTCGCTTATAAACTGTTAACATTTTCAATGTGAATGTTCTCTAATTCTAATGCCTTGTTTATCCTTTGTAGAATGAAAAAGTTGTTTTGGGAAGATGTTCCAAACCCCAAGAACTGTTCCTGGGCACAAGGACTTAATTTTCAGAAGGTCCTTTTTTCAATTTTTTTAAACCCCAAGTATATAATATTTCATTTTAGATGCTGTATACCTTTTAGAACTTCAAACATTTTTGAGGTTCAAAACTTTTTTTTTAAGGATAAGGTTTAAATTTTATTTTATTCAATTCATCTTAATATGAATCTGTCTAATTTGTTATTTATTTTCATGGATAGGAAGATGCAGGGATTTGAAACCAGGACAAAACAAAATTCAATAGAAAGTTTATCATCTGAATTAACAATACACATACCTTTCTTATGTGTCATAGTATATCATAAAACAAATATTAGAATGTTAGGGTCAAATCTGATGAAGAACAAATATTTATATATACTTTTTGGGTATAAATTGATTGTTCTTTGGAAAAGGCTGGAATCAATATTTTTAACCCTTGTAATTATCTTCATATTTACTTAAATCAATTAAAAACTACATAATCCTTTCCTAAAACGCCACAATCTGAAAATGCAATTATCATAGTAAAGCTTACATTTATGAAGATAGCTCCTTTCAAGCTACTTATGAAACAATTAGTCAACTTTAATAATTTGCACTTATGTCTATAATAGATTTTCTCAGAAAACTCTAGAATTTAACAAATATATCATTAATTTCCCAAGTTTTCCTTGAAGCAGGGTTGGCTTTCTACCTATAACACTGGGAAAATAGAATTCAGTTTTCATGGCAAAATATCTAAGCGATGTTTTGAACAATAATCATATGGGGTTATTCAGTCTCAATAATTGTGTCATTGTAGTCACGGTTACACGTCTTCAGTGGTTTCTGTTTAGCTACAAGATCAAGTATAGTCCTTTTAAGCTGGTTCTCAATGACTTCTGTCTACAGTCTGTTATCAACTTATATATTCCATTTTTCCTGTCCATGGGCCTTAGTCATGCTGACACTATTTCTCTCACCTCTACAGACCCCTCTATGTCAGTGAAGAGTTTGCTCTAAGCTCTTCTTTCCCCAAACCTTCTGTGAACAATGTAGTTCAGAAGAAATTCTGCCCCCTCCAAGTTTCCAGAGCATTTCATTATTTGTTGTGAAGAGTGTTCTGAGTTCTAGGGCTGTATTTTAAGACCACATATATTATTGAGCTCCTCCTGCTAAACGCAAAATACTAAGGTCAAGATTCACAAAAGAATTAATAAAATGCTGATATAATATGTCCATTTATTTATGTGCAGATCATTGAGATACATATCCTTACATTCATTAAGATTTTTATTTCAGTTCTTGGTGGCTTAGTTTCCTCTCCTGTAAAATGAGGTTTAATAGAACTTACCTCATTGAGTTGTTTCAGGGAGTAAAGAAGATGGTACTTCCAAATAGTAGTGTCTCAATAAATTATCATTATATTGCATATTTACATGTTTTACATTATTATTCTGTCAGTTACCCCACGGAATAAGTATTAGCATCTCCATTTATAGAAGGAAAAACCCGTCTTATACTGGCTAGGTAACTTGTTTTAGAGTCTGACTTAGTTTACTAATTTGTCTAATTTTTAAGCCCATTCTATTAGTAATTGTTCTCTCTGGCTTTCCTGTTTTTGACCATGACCCTTGGTGAGAAATATGCTTTACCTTGCAACCTAGTAAATGTATAGATATAAATAATATGCATTTGCAGTGTCCTCTATCTTCAAAATTTTATTTCATTTAAAAAATACTGGTTACAACCCTCTAACTTCATTCACATACTAATGAATATGATTTGCAATAACAAAATCACTGCTCTACAATTTACCAATGAACAAGTGAGTGAACAAAATAAGTAATATTGTGGGCAAAACAATGCAAGCAACTAAATTATAATCTTTCAGCAGAAGAGAGTGTTTTATCTTCAGACTTGGTAGCACTGTAGTTTCACATACTTACATGCATACATTATCTTTACAGAAACTTCACTTTGCCTGAATCTAACCAGCCCCATACCCATACACTTCTCAGCTATGCCCTTACTATAAGCCACAGAATCTCCTTTCATGAAAACAGACCTGATGATTTTTTCAATTAGTAAAATATTTATTCCTCTCCTTTCTCTTCCATTATGAATTCTTACAGTGACAGTTATTGAAGTGATAGTGACATTTCAGCCATGTATATTTATTTGTCATTCATTCATTCCTTTGTTCAACAAGCACATAATGAGAATGAGTATTTACGTGTAAGTCTAGGATGTTGCTAGGCTCTGGGAAAACAATTTTTAAGATATCGTTCTTACCATCTAGGCAGTGACAGGGAGGTCACAGAGGAATGACTGGCTAAAAGCAGTATAGAATGAGCTTGTCTTCTTTTCTCTCTCTAAAATTGTTTATTCATTTATAGTTCAATCATTAATTCATCCCATGCATTTATTCAAGGGATATTTATTGAATAGTTATCCTAATGCCAGTCAACTCATCTAGGCCTTGGGGTTAAAATGGTGGGAAAATAAAAACTCTTGGAGTGTACAGTCTATGGGAAAGATAAGATTAATCAGTTTATAACTGAAATAACTATATGTGTTATATATAATATATATTATGATACTATTACAAACACTAATAATGATAAACGTGTTGTGAAATAAAGGGACCCAGTGTGCTGAGTGTATTATGTGGGATCAGGGGTGGTGAGTGAGTGAATGTAAGAACGTGGCAGTTGAGCTAAGATCTGGGAGATGAACGGTGATCAAGCAGGATTTGTGGTGGAGGGTGAGAGCCCAGGCAAGTCCACCTGTGAAAACAAAGCCCTGTGGTAGGAAGGACCTTAGCACATTCACAAACTGAAAATAGGGGGGTTAAAAGACAAAGAGTAAAAAGGAGACTATTTGCTTAAATATTGAGGTTTTTTTTTTTTTTAATATGAGAGGAATTTTGTAAAAAAAATCGAAGTACTTATCTAACTAAAAATGTAAACACTTCACCGTGTCAGTATATATACATTCTGGAAATAACAATCCTACTGTCTCAGAGAAGCTGAAACTCTCAGTCTTCAAAATGGTAAGCTCTGAAATCTCTATGAACCACCAGGAATAATGGCTTCTAAGTATTTGCCAGGGCAGGGAAATGGTCAGGCCCACCTCAGCAAAATGTAGTTTGACCCTGCATCAAGTTTTTCCATTTTCCAGAAAATGCTGGACACAAAAGAATGTAGACTGAGTCAGTGACTCTAGCCTACAGGCTACCCCGCTGTGTCATGTAGCTCCCTGAGGAGGAGCGTCATGCCAGAGCAGATCACCTGGCAGACATGTGCAATAGACAGAAATATCACCACATGTCCCCAGGTTCTGGTAAACTGAGAAAGAGTGAAGAATTTCTAAGTAGGGTGGGTGAATGACATTATTTGTAAGACTGATTTTTTTTTTTTTACTTTTGCAAATATTAGACTTTAAAATCTTATAAGATATTCTTTAAGCATAACGAGCCCTCAAGGTACTCAGTTTATTACTTGGCTTAACAGGTACTCAGTTAGGAATAAAGCAGTTTTTGGAATGTATCAGGAATATTTGAAGAGTAAAGAAGAATGTAAAAAATTTCAAAGGTTTTACTGATGATAAATTCAATGACTAAATAACTAAAATTCAATAACTTCTTAAAATCTCACCTTCTACTTTAATCTCCTAACTAAAAGTACTTTTTTGGGGACAAATAATACAGTATAATTCACATTATATTTCTAAAGAGGACAAGACAATTTACTATCTGCTCCAAACTTTCATATTCATATTATTTTATTTGATTTGGTCATAGACCTAATAGCTTTATATTTTCTGATTACAAAACTGAGGCACAGATTGGTTCAGCAGCTTGTCTTGATCAGACAGCCTGTAGGTGTGAAAACCTTGTTTAAACTCAGGTTCATTGTGCTCACATTGATACCCTTCCCATCAAGTCCATGTTAACAATGGATTGCTTAATATACTTAATGCCACTAAATTGTGCACTTAAAAATAGTTGAAATAATAAATTTTATGTATATCTTAACACAAAAAAATTGGCAAAGAATCCGAATAGACATTTCTGCAAAGAAGATGTACAAATAGCCAAAAAGGAAAAATGAATATATGTTCAATGTGATTAGGAAGAGATTAGGGAAATGTAAACCAAAAGCACAAGCTAGCACTCTGTGCTATACCATACTAGGATGGTATAATAAAAACAACAGGTAGTAAGTGTTGGTGAGAATGTGGAGAAACTGGAACTTTCCTGTACTGCCAACATGAACGTTAAAATGGTGCAGCCATTTGCTCTTAATTTTTCTGGCCGGTCACCTTTGTATTTCTAAAAATAAGATACTTATGTCATTATGAGATGTAAATATTTAGTGATTTCTGGCTGAAATGAGGACTTAATTCTGCACATACTTTTTTGCCCCTTCTTTCCCCATGCTATTTCCATATCATATTGTTAGTCACTTCTTTTTTCAGTTCCTTCAGTAATCAGTCTATAATCTCAGGATAGTCTTCTAAAACTCCATTTGTTGTTCCGTGAAATAGAGACTGTTTCTTAGAACCTCCCCCCTTTATTAAAATAAAATAAAGACATTAGTACTCTTACCTTTCCCTCCATGTCTCTCTCCACTTTCCAATCTTTGTCAACTGTAACTTTACATTTTCACTTAAGTCAGGGTCGATAGCATGTTCTGTGCGATAATTTGTCTGGAGTTAATTTTAAAAAATGAAAACCCAATAAACTGTATTTTCATTGTTATGAGTTTATAAATATTGTTCCTTGCAGAACCAAGTAATATAATGAGATTATATTACCACACTTTGTGGTTCCAATGACACAAAATAGTTAAAAAAAATATTTTAGAAACGCTCCACCCTGTTGATCTGAATTTTGTGAAATTTTAGTTGGCCTCATTTTTAATTTTTATGCTTTGTTTTGTGTTTGTTTTGCTTTTTCTAGAGCTTCTAATTGCTTCTTAATTTTTTTTTAACCTTCTGTGTGCTGTCATTGTATGTGCATCTTCACTGGAGACCTGTTCCCCAGGCACTCTGTCCAGGAAATCCTCTATCCTCCTACTGTGATCTGGATTAGGCCTTTTCTAACATTACTACAAGCCATCCCTCTGAATTTTCCCTTAATTGGTTTCTAGTCGGGGGATGCAATGCAGGAGACCCTGGTTTGATTCTGGTGTCAGGAAGATCCCTTGGAGAAGGGAAAGCTGGTTTCTAGTGGAAAACTGTTCTCTAGACTCTTTTCTTCCTCTTTTTTGATTAACTACTTCCTTACATAACCTGCCAGGAAATATTGTGTAAGTTGAAGTCTCTCCAAGCCTGAAATTCTTTTTATTGTGCCTTCCTTTATTGATATTTTGGTGGAATAGCAAGTTCTAGGTTGACAAGCCTTTCCAATAAAACTTTGAGACAATTCCTGCCTTATCCTGTAGCATCTGGTATCACTTCTGAGAAGTCTAGTGCCACTCTGATTTTTACTCCTCACTGGTATCATGCAGTTTTCTTGCTTTTAATATATTATCCCTGTAGTTGATGTTCTAAAATTTTAGTGATAGGTCTAAACCTATTTAGGAAGATTCTTTTTCATTTAACTTTGTTCTTGTTTGAAAACACTTTTGATTCCAATCCCCTGTCAATTCTAAGAAATTATATTATTTCTTTGATAACTTCCTCTCCTCTTATTTCTTTGGATCTCATTCTAGAATATATATTACATGGATGTTGGACCCTCTGCATAGATATATACTTCTTATCTCTTCTCTAATATGTTCTGTTTCTTTGTCTTTTTTTAAATTTATATTTGAGACCTTGCCATACCCTGTTCCTTCAGTGCTTCTATTGAACATTTGCTCTTTATAGTTGTAAATTTCCAACTATTAATTTTCAGTGTATCCTGTTCTGACTTTATGCATGCAATATTTTCTTACTAAAAATACCAATTCAGAGGATCATTCTTTGTTTTAAAAATTCTCTTTTCTTTTATTCCTTGAACTCTGTTTCTGCTAGGATCATATTCGCCTCCTGTTTATCTTGGCTTTTTAAAAAATCTCACACTTTCCACACATATGTGGTAATCCTTTGTTTTTCTTTCATATTTAAGAAAGGGATTGCTTCCCTGAATGGGTTAGAAAGAGCTCTGCTAGATGAGGAAAGACAGGTTCATAGACACCAATACTCCTCAGCTGCTAGATTCCTCCCCAGATAATTTTCCAATTACTTTTAAGAACAAATCTTCAATTTGAGTGTGGGGAGTATGAAGCCTTTTCCATGTGTAGTAGAGGGAATAGAAGAGCCCCATTCCATATAAAGAATTTTCTATTTTCAGACAAAGGTCTCATTTCTTCCTGTGTTTTTACCTGCCATTTCTTCACTCCTCCCCCCATCTCCACTATATCAGTTCAGTTGGTTCACTCAGTTGTGTCCAACTCTTTGTGACCCCATGGACTGCAGCACTCCAGGCTTCCCTGTCTGTCACCAACTCCCGGAGCTTGCACAAACTCATGTCCATCGAGACAGTGATGCCATCCAGCCATCTCATCCTCTGTCACCCCCTTCTCCTCCTGCCTTTAATCCTTCCCAACATCAGGATCTTTTCCAATGAGTTAGTTCTTTGCATCAGGTGGCCAAAGTATTGGAGCTTCAGCTTCAACATCAGTTCTTCCAATGAATATTCAGGACTCATTTCCTTTAGGATTGACTGGTTGGATCTCCTTGCAGTTCAAGGGACTCTCAAGAGTCTTTTCCAACACCACAATTCAAAACCATCAGTTCTTCAGCACTCAGCTTTCTTTATGGTACAACACTCACATCCGTACATGACTACTGGAAAAACCATAGCTTTGACTAGATGGACCTTTGTTGGCAAAGTAACGTCTTTGCTTTTTAATATGCTATCTAGGTTGGGCATAGCTTTTCTTCCAAGGAGCAAGTGTCTTTTAATTTCATGGCTGCAGTCACCATCTGCAGTGATTTTGGAACCCAAGAAAATGAAGTCTGTCACTGTTTCCGTGGTTTCCCCATCTATTTGCCATGAAGTGATGGGACTGGATGCCATGATCTTTGGTTTTTTGAATGTTGTGTTTTAAGCCAACTTTTTCACTCTCCTCTTTCACTTTCATCAAGAGGCTTGTTAGTTCTTCTTTGCTTTCTGCTGTAATGGTGGTGTCATCTGCATATCTGAGGTTATTGATATATGATCTCCACTATATGCAACAGGGCAAACTGTCTTTCTCTTCATCTAGGGCTTCCCTGGTGGCTCAGCTGGTAAAGAATCCGCTTGCAATGTGGGAGACCTGGGTTCAATCCCTGGGTTGGGAAGATTCCCTGGAGAAGGGAAAGGCTAGCCACTACAGTATTCTGGCCTGGAGAATTCCATGGACTGTAAAGTCCCCCAGGTCGCAAAGAGTCAGACACGACTGAGTGACTTTCACTTTCACTTTTCACTTTCCCCCCCATCTCCAGTATATGCAACAGGGCAAACTGTCTTTCTCTTCAGCTATAGCCCACCCTGGAGGTATTTCAGTCTGCAGCTCATCTCCTTTGGTCTACTACACTCCTCCACTTGTTTTCCATCTATTAGAAATTTGAGATCTCATTCCCTCTTAACCTTCTCAGATTATCTCATTTGATTTATTCATGCACTTTCATTCTAACAGAGCCTCTATAGAGATAAGAAAGAAACATGCATGCTCAAACTGCCATCTTGAACCACAATACTTTCCTACACCATTTCTCACAATACTTTAAAAACCAGAATCTTTAACAGCATTGCAATCAATTATACTTCAATAAAATAAATGAAACAAATCAAAATCTTTTTAAAAGTTCTGAAATAGTTTAAAAATAAAAATTTTAAACAAAGGTTGAAATTCTTGTTGTAGGAAAACATATTGCAGTAAGTCAATAGCCTTGTTTTGCTTCTAATTCAAAACTTTTTTTAACCTCTTTGTTTAGCATTTTGTCTAATCTGTTAGTTTCTTCCTCTAAATCCAAACCATCTACATTTGAGGTGTCTGCATGTGATCTAACCCTGCTCCTTTGTTGTCTACATTTATGTCTATTTCCACGAAGTGTACTCCCACTTAACAACCTAAATACTTTGGAGTGTTTAAACTAAAACCAAATGGATTTTTTTTCTTTTGAGTCAAAGACTATCCGAGATTACACCACCTGTTCTAGTTCTCAAAAGAAAAAGCTTAGCAACCCATAATGGAGAAGGCAATGGCACCCTACTCCAGTACTCTTGCCTGGAAAATCCCGTGGACGGAGGAGCCTGGTAGGCTGCAGTCCATGGGGTTGCTAAGAGTCGGACACGACTGAGCGACTTCAACTTTCACTTTTCACTTTCATGCATTGGAGAAGGAAATCGCAACCCTCTCCAGTATTCTTGCCTGGAGAATCCCAAGGATGGGGGAGCCTGGTGGGCTGCTGTCTATGGGGTCGCACAGAGTCAGACACGACTGAAGCGACTTAGCAGCAGCAGCAGCAGCAACCCATAAACTCCTAATACCGTTCTCATGGACCTGAGGCAGATTGTCCCTGAAATTACTAGAACAGCCTTGCAGAAGTGTGAAAGAGCTAATGTAGTCCCCCAAAATATGATTTCCATTTTCTCTATTTTCTTGTCCTTCTTAATATCTATATATGTGCCCTTGGGTCATAATGAACCAGAAGAGACGGTAAATTAATCAGCTCAAATCTATCACAGCAAATAGAAAAAGCAAAAGAAAGAACATGTTCTCCTCCCTATTTGTGTTTAAAATATCTTTCATCTTCCACTGTATTATAGACATTGTTTGGTTAGAAAAACATTCAGAGTCCTCACTCTACTTTGGTTAGCTGTACAACTTTAAGCCTTGATCGCTTTGTCTATAATAAAGGGAGAAATGTGGACCAGATGATTTCTTTGAACTTTTTTCTAGATTAAAAAAAACATGATAATTTTATTCTTCTTTACTATTTCAAGTCTTCTCTATTTTAATTGAAAAAAATTATTTTCAGAGATCTACTACTTTACTCTTTCTTGTTCCAAATTCTCTAATATTTGCTGTTTTTCCTCCACTTGCTTTTAATTTTCTCAGCTCTTTGTTCTTCTTTGCTTTTACTTATTCTATTATTCCTCTATAGATTTTCTTTTCTGGGATCGCTAAGGCTATCCTTAGAGTGTGATATTAAGGCCTGCATTAAGAAAATGATAGAGACCACCTTAGTTCAAAATGTTATCTTTTCTTAAAAACATGCATTACTGTAGTTTAACACAAGAATTTATGATCCACAACCCATCCCTGACAGAACATCTCTTTGATTTCTTTTATCTTTTGCTTTCTGAGTGTTTTTTTATTTTGCTTCCTTATTTTGTTTTATTTTATCTGAACAGAGAACGGACATTCTTTGAAGTCTAATCACGATCACTACCGATGAACCCAATCTGCCAGCTTCCCAACATTCTATAGAGTATTAGAAGATTTTTACATTTTGAAGAAGGGGAGACAATCTAAAAAAAGATTGGTGAAACTATTGAGAACTAAAATATGGTGAATTATGTTGATTTAGAACTTAAAATAGATGGGTAAATTTGGAATTCAAGACATTGATCTCAGTCCAGTTCAGTTTGGATGTATGATTACTTCTCAGGTCATCTCAAAAGTAGTATTTATGATATCTGGCTTTTGATTTGTCCTTTGTCTGGTCATAAAACATTAAAAATATGACTGTTGCCCTCAGCACATATCTATTAGTTACCATCAAATTTATAGTAGATAATGCTGTAACTGCAAATACAATGACTCTAAATATAAAATGTAGCAAAAGTTTTTAGTTTACATTTTATGTCCAAAAATTTCCATTTTATATCCTTTTGTAGACACTTCAGCCTATAAATTGAACCATTTCGGTATTCTTTATAATGTCTTGGAGATCTTATATATATTTAACTCTGATCCATATGGGAATTTTCATTTTAGCCTTGAAAATGGCCTAAATGCTAACTTCCATTTCAGTTCAAAGACAGTTTGTTCTGGTCAAGGCCAGTAGAAGTTACAGTTCATTTTGGGTTGACCTGACATATCCAGGTCAGACTGACCAGATAAGAAAACACATCAGCTTCCAATTCAGCATCTTTGTGAAATTCTTGAATAAATTTAATTTATTTACACTGAACCACCAAAAGCTTCTAGCAGGCAGGGAAGTGGGCGGTGATGCAAAAAGGGAGACTCTAGAGCTTTTAGTAATAGCTCAAAGCAAACCCAGGACTTTCCTCCCTGAAAAAAAGACCACCATTAATGCTATGAATTACCTTGTGTGCTATGCTGCTCACATTCAAAATAAACCAAAGCCTCTGCTTGATTAACCCAAATAATATTTAAATTTAGGATACATATGCATCACTTACTTTTAGATTTCATTTACAGTTTGATTTGAATGTTAAAAAAAAAACCCTAAAAATCAAGAAGAAAGAGTCCTTTCCCCACTTCATTGACTTTTAAGAGATGTCATTGGAATGTAATTGAAGTGTGAAAATATGAAAGGATATTAATTCCTTCTAACTGAGTACATATTTAATATGCTCTCAGACTGTTCTAAAATCTTGAAATATTAGACGCATGTGGTAATTGAAATGATTTTTTAAACATACTCTTAATAAATGTTTGTGACCCATTGATAAAATATACTTTAATAATATATGAATATGTGTTTGCTGTTGTTGTCTTCCATTATTAGTGAACTCTTTCATCAAATGCATTTGAAGAAGTAAATTATTTGGTATAACAGATTAATTACCGATTATGAAGTTTTAGAGGGCATGAAATATGTCAAACATGTCATTTGAAGAACATCTGTGAGTTTGCATGTTATGTGCTATTCTTATTTTTGTTTTCAATGTTAATAGTATGTAGTTCCTTTATTTGTAGATCTTAATTTCTTGGTTCATTTAAATTTTAAGAAAATCAATACATATATAGTAGTAACCTTAAGAAAAAATAAAATGAGCAAAAAATTTGTGAAGGAAATTATATAAATTTAATTATGTATTTCTCTCAGAAAGAAAACAGGAAGAGGAATAGTTTTCTCTTTACACATTATGTTCATAGAATAATAGAAAACTTTGTGTTAATACAGTATTTGTTATTATATAGTATTTTAATCTCTGTATAAATCTATTCCATTATATTTGGTATATTTATTCCTTTATGGTTATTATCACCCATATATTTCATTGAGTTCAACATTATGTTAAATGAATTGTCTTTTTATATGGAATATATTTGCCATTATGAATGTTGATTATATCATTATTTCAAGCAATATATCTGAATTCATTCTGTTAGTTTAAGAATTATAAAGTTCAAAATTTTAATTATATGTATAGCATAAAATTGAACACATTTTCTATAGTACTTTATTTAGTTGTGTTAATTTTTCAATCTGCTGTGTCTACAGTTTTGTTTATTTTGCATTTATTTTTTCAATATGTTTACATTGTATGAGTTGAGCTTTTTTGCACATAGATGCTTGCTTGTAGCTGCTTAGCAGGGTTTGTTGTTGTAATGTAACCACTGTTCTTATAAAACTATGATGTACATTTGTTTTGCATCTTTGTCTTCATTCCACATGTCCTATAGTTTATATTTTTATGTGAAGTTATTTATAAGGAATGGTTATTTAAAAGGCTGTGATCATCTCTTTCACCTTAATTGTTTTCAACAAATAGATATTCTTAGTTCTTATTTTCTGATAGTCATAAATAGATTTTTAGTATGATGTAAGGTAGATAAGATCACATATAGTTTACCTTCATATCATATATTAGGTCATGGAGTAGTTATTTTAGCTATCTGTAGCCAAGTTGTATTGCTCCTTTGATTTTTGAAAACATTTTTTTATTCATTTCTGTCTATGCTGTGTCTTCACTGTCATGCGGGCTTTTCTCTAGTTGTGGAGCCAGGGTTTCTCGTTGCGGTGGCTTCTCTTATTGCAGAGCACGGGCTCTAGGGTGAGCGGGCTTCAGTAGCTGCAGGAGTTGTGGCTCCCGGGCTCTAGAGTGCAGGCTCAATAGTTGCGGCCCACAGGCTTAGCTGCTCCATGGCGCGTGGGATCTGTCAGCATCAGGGATGGAACCTGTGTCTCCTGAATTGTCACGTGGATTCTTTACCACTGCACCACCAAGGAAGGCCTGCTCATTCGATTTTGTATCAATTTACCTTTTAAACTTGATGTAAGAGATTTCAGTTTGTGGAAGTGTAATTTGCTATACAATATTAGAAATTCTTCTAGAGATAACACTTTCTAATTTCAGTGTTCTCAGTCACATCTGACTCTTTGAAACCTCATGGACTATAGCCCGTCAGGCTCCTATGTCCATGGGATTTTCCAGGCAAGAATACTGGATCCCCTTCTCCAGGGGATCTTCCTGACCCAGGAATCGAACCCACGTCTATTGTGTCTCCTGCGTTGGCAGGCATATTTACCACAAGCACGACCTGGGAAGCCATTGAGAGCTATGCACTTTCAGGTACTATCTAATATATTCCTTGTACAAAGCTACAAGGTATATATTGAACACAATTTTACACATGAGGAAACTGAAAGGCAGAGAGGTTAATGTACTTGTCCATGATCATAGAAACGGAAGGGCTCAAATTTAAGTCTTTCTCATTCCTCTTTTAAACAGTATCTTATACTACCTGTCCCTTATGATTTTTGATCTATTTATTTCAGTCCAAAATCAATTAGTTTATGGTTGATTTATGTCCTTTCATACTAACTTTCACACTTCCATTTCTTCCATGATATCATAGTGAAGCAAAACAAAACAAAACAGAAATCAATACAATTGAGGATTAAAATATGTCTTTTCTTTTAGCCAGAAACATTTGAGCATCTTTTTATCAAGCATACAGAATCAACGACCTTTGGTCCTCTTCTTTTGGAGCCTGAAACCATTTCAGAAGATATCAGTGTTGATACATCATGGAAAAATAAAGATGAGATGGTGCCAGCAACTACAGATGCTCTACTTTTGACGACTCCAGATCTTGAAAAGGGTTCTGTTTGTATTAGTGACCAATGCAGCAGTGCTCAATTCTCTGAGGCTGAGAACACAGACATAACCTGTGAGGATGAGAGCAGGAGACAGCCCTCTGTTAAATATGCCACCCTGCTCAGCAACTCTAAATCAGGTGAAACTGAGGAGGAGCAAGGACTTATAAATAGCTCAGTCAGCAAATGCTTTTTGAGCAACAATTCTCCACCAAAGGATTCTTCCTCTAAGAGATCATGGGAAATAGAAACCCAGGCATTTTTTATATTGTCAGATCAGCATCCCAATATAATTTCACCACACCTTCCGTTCTCAGAAGGCCTGGATGAACTTTTGAAACTTGAGGGAAATTTCCCTGAGGAAAATAATAATGAAAGGCCTGTCTATTATTTAGGAGTCACTTCAATCAAAAAGAGAGAGAGTGATGTGTTTTTGACCAATGAGTCAAGAGTGTTGTCCCCATTCCCAGCCCACTGTTTATTCACTGACATCAGAATCCTCCAGGACAGTTGCTCACACCTTGTAGAAAATAACTTCAACTTAGGAACTTCTGGTCAGAAGACTTTTGTATCTTACATGCCTCAATTTCAGACTTGTTCCACTCAGACTCAGAAAATAATGGAAAACAAGATGTGTGACCTAACTGTTTAATTTCATTCTGGAAATATCTAAGATTTATGATGTAAATGAGTCATATGAAGGTTAATATATTTCATCATTGGTTAGGAGAGTAGAAAAGAAAACAGAGTCAAATTTGAAAATGATTGTTCCAGAACTAATGGTAGCCATACTCACTCAAATAATACAGACAAAGGTTGTGAGAAAGCCTTCAAGAGCCTAACAATGTAGACTGACTCTTCTAATGATTTTGCTAATCAGCTACAGTGGGACAGTCTCCAGAGACTTTTGTCTAGCTAGCCATAAACTCAACAGTAGTATATTTGGGGACATAGAACCTATATAGAAGGAGCTAATCATCTGAATTACATTCACATCTGAAAGACTTCACATTAACACTTGTGAAAATGTAACTATTTTCAAGGGTGTGGTTATTTTGCCTTCAGTTGTCTTTACTGTGCGTTCATTTACACACACACACACACACACACACACACACATCAATCATCCAATAGGCATCCTTGTGCATTTTAAATGTACGTGATGTATGTGTATTTTGTGATGTTAGACTGTGTGATTTAAAAGTGTTTTTATTTAACAGACTTACCTTGAGCGCTTACTCTGTGATCCACACTCAGCTAAATGTGTAGATAAATAGAGGATATTGCCCTGGGCTAGGGGATATACTCGGAAAAGGCGATGACACCCCACTCCAGTACTCTTGCCTGGAAAATCCCACGGACGGAAGAGCCTGGTAGGCTGCAGTCCATGGGGTCGTGAAGAGTCAAACACGACTGAGCCACTTCCCTTTCACTTTTCGCTTTCATGCATTGGAGAAGGAAATGGCAGCCTACTCCAGTGTTCTTGCTTGGAGAATCCCAGGGATGGGGGAGCCTGGTGGGCTGCCATCTATGGGGTCACACAGAGTCAGACACGACTGAAGTGACTTAGCAACAGCAAGGGGATATACTTGTGAAGATACATAAGAAATCAGTCTTTATATATTAAATCTAAGATCTGTACCATAGAATAAAACTACCTATTAGAATGATGATACCCACAGGTATTTTGGTAGCCACACGTATTTGTGAAAATATACTGTCTGCCTTAACTTTTCTTTGGCTTCTCTGGTAGGTTGGTTGGTAAAGAATCTGCCTGCAATGCAGGAGACCCCAGTTCAATTCCTGGGTTGGAAAGATCCTCTGAGAAGGGATAGGCTACCCACTCCAGTATTTTTAGGCTTCCCTTGTGGCTCAGCTGGTAAAGAATCTGCCTGCAATGTGGGAGACCTGGGTTCGACCCCTGGGTTGGGAAGATCCCCTGGAGAAGGGAAAGGCTACCCACTCCAGTGTTCTGGCCTGGAGAATTCATGGACTGTATAGTCCATGGGGTTGCAAAGAGTTGGACACGGCTAAGTGACTTTAACTTCACTAACTCTTCTTTATAAAGATGTTGACATGCTCATTTTCTGATACAATTAGATAGTTAGATATTACTGTATGTGACTCTGGAGTCCTTGTCTTCCTCATTCTCTCTTGCATATACACTAGTTTTTTCTCATTTACTGAGCATTCTCCCTATGTATAAACGAACCACTATGCTAATACTTTCCTTGCTGCTGTGCTGTGCTTAGTCACTCAGTCGTGTCTGACTCTTTGCGATCCCATGGAATGCATCCTACCAGGCTCTTCTGTCCCATGGAATGCATCCTACCAGGCTCTTCTGTCCATGGGGATTCTCCAGGCAAGAATACTGGAGTGGGTTGCCATACCTTCCACCAGGGGATCTTCGCAACCCAGGGGTCAAACCCAGGTCTCCCACATTGCCGGCGGATTCTTTACCAGCTGAGCTAACAGGGAAGCCCCAATACTTTCCTAACTTTAGGTAAATTAATTATTGAAATAATTGTATGAAACATGTTCTACTATTATATTCCTTTTAAAAATTAGAAGATTAAGTAATTTTCCCCAAGATCATAGGTAGTGGAATTCAGTTATAAACCCAGAACTTTTTAAGCTAGTGATTATGCTTTTAACCCATACCTTACATTGTCATCCATTAAAAAAAAAGATCTGACCTGTAATCTAATAAAATTTAAGTAGAATTCAGACTTAAATTGAAGAAAGTAGGGAAGGCCTCTAGACCATTCAGGTATTACCTAAATCAAATCCTTTATGATTATACAATGGAAGTGACAAATAGATTCAAGGGATTAGATCTGATAGAGTGCCTGAAGAACTATGGATGGAAGTTCACGACATTGTACAGGAGGCAGTGATTAAGACCATCCAAAGAAAAACAAATGCAAAAAGGCAAAATGGTTTCTGAGAAGACCTTACAAATAGCTGTGAAAAGAAGAGATACAAAAGGCAAAGGAGAAAAGGAAAGATATACCCATTTGAATGAACAGGGGAGATAAGAAAGCCTTCCTCAGTGATCAATGCAAAGAAGTAGAGGGAAACAATAGAATGGACTAGCAATCTCTTCAAGAAAATTAGAAATACCAAGGGAACATTTCCTGCAAAGATGGTCACAATAAAGGACAGAAATGGTATGGACCTAACAGAAGCAGAAGATATTAAGAAGAGGTGGCAAGAATACACAGAACTATACAAAAGAGATCATCATGACCCAGATAACCACAATGGTGTGATCACTCACCTAGAGCCAGACATCCTCGAATGCGAAATCAAGTGGACCTTGGGAAGCATCAGACAAAGCTAGTGGAGGTGATGGAATTCCAGTTGAACTATTTTAAATCCTGAAAGATGATGCTGTGAAAGTGCTGCACTCAATATGCCAGCAAATTTGAAAAACTGAGCAGTGGCTGCAGGACTGGAAAAGGTCAGTTTTCAACCAATCCCAAAGAAGGGCAATGCCAAAGAATGTTTAAACTATCCCACAATTGCACTTATCTCCCATGCTAGCAAAGTAATGCTCAAAATTCTCCAAGCCAGGCTTCACCAGTATGTGAACTGTGAAATTCCAGATGTTCAAGCTGGACTTAGAAAAGGCAGAGGAACCAGAGATCAAATTGCCACCATCCGCTGGATCATTGAAAAAGCAAGAGAGTTCCAGAAAAACATCTACTTCTGTTTTATTGATTACACCAAAGCCTTTAACTGTGTAGATCACAACAAACTGTGGAAAATTCTTCAAAAGACGAGAATACCAGACTACCTGACCTGCCTCCTGATAAATCTGTATGCAGGTCAAGAAGCAACAGTTAGAATTGGACATGGGACAAAAGACTGGTTCCAAAGTGGGAAAGGAGTATGTTAAGGCTGTATATTGTCACCCTGCTAATTTAACTTATATGCAGAGTACATCATGTGAAATGCCAGGCTGAATGAATCACAATCTGGGATCAAGATTGCCCAAAGAAATATCTATAACCTCAGATATGCAGATGATACCACCCTTATCAGAAAGGGTAAGGCAGAAAGTGAAGAGGAACTAAAGAGCCTCTTGATGAAAGTGAAAAAAGAGAGTAAAAAAGCTGGCTTAAAACTCAGTATTCAAAAAACTAAGATCATGGCATCTGGTCCCATCACTCCATGGCAAATAGATGGGGAAACAATGGAAACAGTGACAAACTTTATTTTCTTGGGCTCTAAAATCACTGCAGATGGTGACTGCAGCCATGAAATTAAAAGATGCTTGCTTCTTGGAAAAAAAAAACTATGACTAACCTAGACAATATATTAAAAAGCAGAGACATTACTTTGCCATTAAAGTTCCATCTAGTCAAAGCTATGGTTTTTCCAGTAGTCATGTATGGATGTGAGAGTTGGACTGTAAAGAAAGCTGAGTGCCAAAGAATTGATGCTTTTGAACTGTGGTGTTGGAGAAGACTCTTGAGTCCCTTGGACTGCAAGGAAATCCAACCAGTTAATGAGTTGGAACTCATTAACTAATATAACTAAAGGAAATGAGTCCTGAATATTCATTGGAAGAACTGATGTTGAAGCTGAAACTCCAATTATTTGGCCACCTGATGCAAAGAACTGACTCACTGGAAAAGACCCTGATGCTGGGGAAGATTGAAGGCAGGAGGAGAAGGGGATGACAGAGATGGTTGGATGGCTTCACTGACTTGATGGACATGTGTCTGAGCAAGCTCCAGGAGTTGGTGATGGATAGGGAAGCCTGGCGTGGTGCTGTCCATGGGATTGCAGAGTCAGACATGGCTGAGCTACTGAACTGAACTGAACTGTTAATACTGGATAAAAATTAAGTGAGAATTACACAGATGTTGTCTTTGCCTTTAAAGCCCCAATTGGTATGAGTTCAGTTCAGTTCAGCTGCTCAGTCATGTCTGACTCCTTGCGACCCCATGAATTGCAGCACGCCAGGCCTCCCTGTCCATCACTCAAACTTATGTCCATCGAGTCGGTGATGCCATCCAGCCATCTCATCCTCTGTCATCCCCTTCTCCTCCTGCCCCCAATCCCTCCCAGCATCAGAGTCTTTCCAATGAGTCAACTCTTCGCATGAGGTGGACAAAGTACTGGAGTTTCAGCTTTAGCATCATTCCTTCCAAAGAACACCTAGGGCTGATCTCCTTTAGAATGGACTGGTTGGATCTCCTTGCCTTCCAAGGGACTCTCAAGAGTCTTCTCCAATACCACAGTTCAAAAGCATCAATTGTTCGGCGCTCAGCTTTCTTCACAGTCCAACTCTCACATCCAGGCCTCCTACTGGAGCCCTCTGTTCCCATTTAGAGGTTACACGGTGGCAAGAGGAATAGGGACAGAGGTCTTTAATTTTTAAATCTAGTCTCCAGTAGTAGAAAGACTTGGATGAAATTCCCAAACCAGTGAGTGATCCTGGACCGAGAATAATGTTTTATGACAGTAAGCATGACATTCTTCTACCTCCTCTTATTCATTTCCAATAAAATCAACTCCCTCTTCCCAAATATCAAACATATGGTCATATTCTCTTAGGAATATCCATTTTAACTTCTCAAAAGTTTAGTGGAAAGGTAAACTTCCTCCACAAATTGATACCAGATCCAAAGTTACTTTGGTTGCACAGTATAGTGATGAAGCAGTAAGAGTTGTGACCACAGGGCTCATGTGAGATTTGGCAACATGCTAAATGAATTGAGACATATTGCAACCATATGTCATGTAGACATGGCTGAAAAAAAAGTCCTCTCCAGATTATCTCCTGTAGTTTTTAAAAGATACGTGCTTTACTTGTCACCTTTGAAGGGTCATCTTGATAGTTACAGACTCTTTTAAAGTATTTACTATTGAGGAAAAACATTCTCAAATTTTAAAACACAAGATTAAAATTGTCCACTCTATTATGATGAGAAGAAGCACATTGGAGAAAAAAATTAAACATAGTCACCAAAAATATGAAGAACTGTTTGTAAAAGGAAACTAGGTAAGCCAGTAGTTTTACTCCTTCTTGAACAATTGTTTAAAACAAAAAAGTGTTCCTACACCTCATTATGATGTTGGACAAGCAGCTTAGAACACAAAAGATTGAATTAAAACTGAAATATTGTTGCATACATTTGTATGAACATCAAGAAATGGTTTCCATGGGTTTTTATATTGAATGAATTATTTTTATACAAAGTTTATCAATCAATATTTATTGTGGAAAGATGCTGATGTCTGTTTTTCAAAATTAAATATACTTAAGATGTATGGCATTAAATTCAATTTTGTTGGGATCTTTGATAGGATATTTTAGATAACATGTCCATTCAAAATGTCTGAACTGAGAAATAATTTGGGAGATATTTAATTTTATAGTGCAATACTTATATTGTAGATATTGTACTTGTAAAATTTGTCATTGTGTATTTGGCACGCAGTTAACACTTTCTCTTTATTCACAGTTGGTATGTTAATGTTATAAACATAAGTGCTGAGATATGCATCACCAGTTGTTCTATACAATTTAATTGTCCTATTTCACCTTTTTGTCCCTAAATTCATTAAAAAAATGTGTAAATTATGATGACTGTGAATTTTTCATCACTGTGAATCATAGTGTTGACATTGATGTGAGATCAAATATGAAAAATGGAAAGTGAAAATAGAATTCTTATGACTTAAGTTATTTTAGGGTTATTTTATCTATTACATGATTACTACTTTCAGCAAAATTTGGAAAACATGAAGAAATAATCCTTGTAGTTTATGTGAATAGGTAATATATTTATTTTTATTCATTGTTAGCATTTGTGTTTTTAAAATTCTTACAAACATGCTTTGCCTTTAGGGATTTGAAAACATTTCAGATCCAAGCATCTCTCTTTATGGTTATTCTCTCTGTATTCTCGATATATCCCCCACACCAAATTCTTGCTGGCATTATAGCCACTTATATGAAAAATTACTCATTTTAAGCAGCAAGAGCTCTTTACTTTGACTCTCTATTTCCTTAAGAAATCTTAATGTACAGTGATCTGTAACATTAGTTTCATCACTTAGCTTTCTGGCAATTTGAGTTTTGGGGCTGGTATTTGGGCTACTATTCATATATGTTCTCTTTCTTGCTTAATTTTAAAATGTAAATAAAACAAACACATACAAAAAATTTCAAACAGTACCGAGAAATATAAAATAAAAAGTGTTGTCTCCTTCCACTCTCAATCTTTATTTTCTATTCCTCAAAATAACCTGTTATTATTATACCACATACTTCTAAAATTTTATATAATTGGGATCATATTCTGCTTGCTGTTATAAAATTACCCTTTTCCTTAATATTTCTTGGTGATATTTCCATATAAGCTCAAACATACTTCATTATTTTAATGTTTGTGTAGTATTCCATTATATCAAAATACAGTTATTTAAGTAAACAGTTCAAAACTGGTGAACATTTAGGTTGTTTCTTTTACTTTTGGGGGCAACATTGAAGTGAGCATTCTTTTAAAAAAAAAAAAAGATGTATTTATTTGTCTGTGTGGGGTCTTAGTTGCTCCATGGCATGTGAGGTCTTAGTTCCCCAACCAGGGATTGAACCTGCACCCCTGCGTTACAAGGCAGACTCTCAATCACTGGACCACCAGCAAAGCCCCTGAAGTGAGCATTCTTATACGTAATTATATCTTGGCATACTTTTTCAAATATACTGTTAAGACTCTTGGTTACAAGTGTAAGAAACCAGCTGTAAATGTCTGAAGTACCTTTTTGCTATTTTAATTTTAACTTGATGAATGAAATTGAGCATATGTTCATGTTTATAAGCCATTTGTTTTTCTCTACCTTCCTATTCATTGCTTAATTTTCTATTGTAATTTTATTGCTTTCTAATCATTTTTTCATACATGGGATCTAAATGTTCATAATTGAAATATGATTTATGTACTGTAAAATACACATCTTCACTGTGAGCTGAATGAATTTTCACACATTTTCCCCTGAGTAAATGCCTGAGTAAAATAGATAACACGCTGCCGAATAATGGTTGGAAAAATTAACATTGCTCTTCTGGTGCTTCATATACCAATTCCTTAGTCAACATTGGTATCATCAGGTTTTAATTTTAGCCATTCTGATGGTTGTGTAATGGTTTTAGTTTGTACTTCTTTAATGTGTAATGATTTACAAATCCCTCTCCTACTTTTTTTGTTATTTTGTCATACATTTTATTTCTGTGTATTTCATAAATATCTAAAATATTGTTATATTGATGCCTTAGGCAGTACCTTATCTTTTAAATTTCCCCTTTGTAGTGTTTGTTTAGAGAAGGCAATGGCACCCCACTCCAGTACTCTTGCCTGGAAACTCCCATGGATGGAGGAGCCTGGTAGGCTGCAGTCCATGGAGTCGCTGAGGGTCGTACACGACTGAGCGACTTCCCTTTCACTTTTCACTTTCATGCATTGGAGAAGGAAATGGCAACCCACTCCAGTGTTCTTGCCTGGAGAATCCCAGGGATGGGGGAGCCTGGTGGGCTGCCATCTATGGGGTCGCACAGAGTCGGGCACGACTGAAGCGACTTAGCAGCAGCAGCAGCAGTGTTTGTTTATTACTTCTTTCTTCTTTCTGTTTCCATCTGGCATAATTTTCCTTCATCCTAAAGAACTTTATTGTACTGTGGATCAATTGTGACAAGGTGTTGTTTGGGAAGGTCTATATTTTATCTTCAATTTTAATAGATATTTTTTCTGACTATTGAATTCCAAGTTGGCAGTATTTTCCATCTTTGTAAGTTGTCATTTTGCTGTCTTCTGGTATGCATGGGTGTTGTTGAGAAGTTAGCTGTCATTTAAATTGTTATTTCTCTTAAAGTAATATGTCTTTTTGTTTGTTTGCTTGCTTTTAAGATTGTTCTCTTTGTCTTTTGTTTTTAGAAGTTTGACTATTATGGGTTTAGATGTGCTTTCTTTTTTACTTGTCCAGGTTGGTATTCACTGAGCTTTTTCAGTGCAAGGGTTGGGGTGTGTGTGTATGTGTGTGCATGGATGCACACGTGTGTGCTCAATTGTATCTGACTCTTTGTGACCTCATGGACTGAACTCCACTAGGCTCCTATGTCCATGGAATTTTCCAGGCAAGAATACTGGAGTGGATTGCCATTTCCTTCTCCAGTGGATCTTCCTGATCCAGGGATCAAACTTGTGTCTCTTGTGTCTCCTGCATTGGCAAGTGTTTTTATTACTAGTTGAGCCACTAGGGAAGCCCATGTATGTATATATGTCTCCTGCAGTGGCAGGCAGGTTTTTTTAACCACTCATGCCACCTGGGAAACCCTTTTATACCTTGAAGATTTCATTAATTTTTGTCCAGCATTAGATGTCTTGTGTGTGGGGGAGTGTCTATTTGTTCGAGACTCTCTAGTCTACCCTCCTGTTCAAAACAGAATCCCCACTTCCACTTTATATAATACTTTATGTGGTTTTGGACTCCATCTGATTACTTTAAAGTGTTTTATATCTGAGTGGGAAAAGCTTTTTGATTTCAAAGAATAGTTATGTGAATTTAAGGAGACAAGTATTCATTTTAAAAGGAAATAACCTTAGCCAGATAGATCTTCTATGGCATGTTTCCCAATTATTCTGGGATACTGGAACTGCAAAAGAATCACTTTATAAAACTTACTGTTTCAGACCTAATGTAAATCTCCCATACTCAAGAAGTTTTTATATGTAAGAATCTTTCCGAGTCATTTGTAGTGAGGTGGATGAACCTAGAGTCCATCATACAGAGTGAAGTAAGTCAGAAAGAGAAAAACAAATATTTTATGTTAGTGCATAGATATGGAATCTAGGAAAATGGTACCGATGAACCTATTTTCAGGGCAGAAATAGAGATGCAGACATAGAAGAGTTGTGGACATGGGGTGAGGGGAAGGAGAAGGTGGGATGAATTCAGAGAGTACCACTGACATATTTACACTAGCAGATATAAAATAGAGAGGTAGTGGGAAGTTGCTGTATAGCACAGGGAGCTCAGCTTGGAGTTCTGTGATGACCTAGAAAGGCAGGATGGGGGCGGTGGGACGGAGGCTCATGAGGGAGGAGATAAATTCATACTTATAGCAGATTCACGTTGTTGTCCAGCAGAAACTAACACAACATCATAGAGCAATTATCCTCCAATTTGAAAAAGAAAGAATCTTTCCTACTTACTTCTTTAGTTTGCTCCAACTGAGTGTAAAATCTTTCATCTTTGCAAAATTGGTGTTGTTTGAATGAATGGAGATACTTTAGATTTAATTTTGAAAAATTACACTCTTAGTCACCTGAGGACTGAGTCCCTGGCCTCTAAGCCTGCCTCTTTTTATTTCCCACTGATGATCCCTGAGCAACCACCTATGTAGTCAACTACTTCTGCTTGAGATTGGTGCTGGCACTGGAACTGGAAGCCTGTCAGAGACAAGGCAGCTCCAGGGGATGCTTATTTCATGATCTTTGTCCCAACAATGGAGCAGGTTGTCTTTCAGATACCTCTTTTTATGAATACACTCTTCTCTGCATTCCACTGTCTGAATAACAGAGTGACAGTTTGACTGGTTTACTAGTTTCCAGCAGTCCTATTAGGCAGTCCTTTGTGCCTGTATGCGTGTTGCATTTAGTTTTGTGCCCACCACTGATACAATCATTGGGTATCAGTGTGAAAAGAATTACCTGTTGCTTCTTCCCTGGGGCAGGGATGGGACAAGGCTTAAAAGTAGAAGGTCACTTTGAATGCTGTGCACACTAAAGCTCTCTACTCACTTATGCATAACATCATCACACCTTTTACACTTCCTAATATCATTGAAACGTCAAGTGAAAGGATGACTGTATCTAACAAATGAGGTTATTTAAATAAGAAAATGCTGAAAGGAAATGAAAGCTTGGTGAAGTGGAAGACAGGTGCACAGCAGGCAGTTATTCTTTCTAAGCTGGGAGGTGTGGGTCTGCAGTCTAGGGCACTTGAAGTGAGAAATGTTCGTTAGTTTCTCCAGGGCAACTGTCCAATTAGAGTACTTGCAGCAAATTGACTGACTCAAATTCCCTAAATAGTCTCCTTTCAGTAACTTCAACAACATGTGCTCAGCACTGTCTGGTACAAGGCTTTCTGCCCTGCATGCTCTGGTCATGAAAACTGAGCAGAGAGACTGCTCCCAGCTGAGATGTACAGCTGGACTGAATAGCTCCATCAGGTGTGTAGGCCAGGCCTGCTGGAGAATAAGGGCATTAGCAGAGGTGTTATGGGGAGTATAGCACAGCAGAAGAGAGAGAATATTTAGAGAGAATAATTAGGCCTGGAAGGAAGACATTGACGCTGTGTAGTACCTGAAAGTATAGAAATACAGGTCAGCCATTTTATCCTTAACTTCATCAGAAATATGCACACTTAAACCTGGAAAAATATATGATTCTGAAAAATTCCATAGGAGAAAGTTAGTTTTCTAAAAATAAAAATTCCTTACAGACATGTAATGTTAATCTTATTTCAAATAGCTAATGTATTATATATCACTGAATTATGTATTATGATCATTACTTTCGAAATCTTACCCAGCAAAAGGCTTTCATTTTAACCACCAGGAGGCATATGCCAAGGAACTTGCAAATTGAAAAATGAAGCCTTTAGCTTTATAGTAATGGCAAAATGTTAGCTGGAGCTACAGTGTAGCTCTGAATGACTTCATGTGAATCAGGCTGAGATGGTGTTTTTGTAGGTTCATGTTGTCTGCTTTATTCCAGCTGGGGTTTGCATCAGCTTTCTAGACAACTCACTTGCACCTCTGGTGTCTACCTTAGGAGCTGGCTACTTAGGTGAGTATTATGACTCATGGCTGGGAAACAGAGAGGCCGATGCAGTGCTCATGCCCTCTGTCTAAAGTGACTAGTGCAGGTAGTTTTAAAATCCTAGATGGAAAGTATAACTATTCATTTTGTATAATAACACCAATTCTGCAAAGATTAAAAAGTCTACATACAGTTGGGATGAACTAAAATTCTAAGTAGGAAAGATTATAGCATATACAAATTTGTTGAGCTTGGGAGCTTTGTATTAGATTTGAAAAACTGAGGTTGACAAAGTGACTCTTGCAGCTTTAATATTCCCAGAATATTGAAAAATGCAAAATATTTAGATTATATTCTTTTTTCCAAGGGTTTTTTGTAGTCAAATAATGATGTATTCATTCCTTTCTTCCAAAGCTTTGCTATACTAACAACATCCAATATCAACCAAGGGTATTCTCTCTACTTAGAACTGTTAAAGGTGGAGATAAAGCTATAATACACACCTGGACATTTACAAATGGACTGGAAATTAGATGATAGCTGGGAATTATTGTTCAGTGTTCTTAGGTTATGTAGGAAAATGTCTTCACTCTCAGAAGAGGTATATTGACATTTTAAGGATGAAATGTCAAAATGACTACAACTTACTTTCAAATGATTGCATATATATCTATCAGTTCAGTTCAGTTCAGTCACTCAGTCGTGTTTGACTCTTTGCGACCCCATGAATCACAGCACTCCAGGCCTCCCTGTCCATCACCAACTCCTGGAGTTCACTCAAACTCACGTCCATTGAGTCAGTGATGCCATCCAGCCATCTCATCCTCTGTTGTCCCCTTCTGCTCCTGCACCCAATCCCCCCCAGCATTAGGGTCTTTTCCAATGACTCAACTCTTCGCATGAGGTGGCCAAAGTATTGGAGTTTCAGCTTTGGCATCAGTCCTTCCAATGAACACCCAGGACTGATCTCCTTTACAATGGATTGTTTGGATCTCCTTGCAGTCCAAGGGACTCTCAAGAGTCTTCTCCAACACCATAGTTCAAAAGCATCAATTGTTCGGCGCTCAGCTTTCTTCACAGTCCATCTCTCACATCCATACATGACCAGTGGAAAAGCCATAGCCTTTACTAGACGGACCTTTGTTGGCAAAGTAATGTCTCTGCTTTTCAATATGCTATCTAGGTTGGTCATAACTTTCCTTCCAAGGAGTAAGCGTCTTTTAATTTCATGGCTGCAGTCACCATCTGCAGTGATTTTGGAGCCCAAAAAAATAGTCTGACACTGTTTCCACTGTTTCCCCATCAATTTCCCATGAAGTGATGGGACCGGATACCATGATGTTAGTTTTCTGAATGTTGAGCTTTAAGCCAACTTTTTCGCTCTCCTTTTTCACTTTCATCAAGAGGCTTTTTAATTCCTCTTCACTTTCTGCCATAAGGGTGGTGTCATGTGCATATCTGAAGTTATTGATATTTCTCCCGGCAATCTTGAGTCCAGCTTGTGCTTCTTCCAGCCCAGCGTTTCTCATGATGTACTCTGCATAAAAGTTGAATAAGCAGGGTGACAATATACAGCCTTGACGTACTCCTTTCCTATTTAGAACCAGTTTGTTGTTCCATGTCCAGTTCTAACTGTTGCTTCCTGACCTGCATATAGGTTTCTCAAGAGGCAGGTCAGGTGGTCTGGTATTCCCATCTCTTTCAGAATTTTCCACCATTTATTGTGATCCACACAGTCTTTAAAGCAGAAATTGATGTTTTTCTGGAACTCTCTTGCTTTTTCCATGATCCAGCGGATGTTGGCAATTTGAGCTCTGGTTCCTCTGACTTTTCTAAAACCATGCATGCATGTATATAATCTCCTTAGGCATACATATCATTTAAAATGTAGAAAAATTTAAACAATTATTGAATCTAGATGGTGGATTTGTGGTGGTGGTTTAGTTGCTCAGTCATGTCCTACTCTTGTGACCCCATGGATTGTAGCCTGCCAGGCTTCTCTGTCCATGGAATTTCCCAGGCAAGAATACTGGAGTGGCTTGCCATTTCCTTCTTCAGGGGATCTTCCCAACCCAGGGATTGAACCCACAGACCTGCTTTTACTGCACTGCAGGCAGATTTTTACTGCTGAGACACCAGGGAAGCCCTGGTGGATTTGTGTGCATTTTATCATTCTTTTAACTTTCTATTTGAAATTTTTATAATGTTGAAAGAGAAACATATTTTAAAAAGAAGATGCTTTTTACAGCCAGAAGATGCTGGCTAATAACCTTATTAGCCAGCATATTGTGAACCTAACATACCTTTTCTTCCCAGTAATTTCCTGAATCCTTATTCCACAGCCATGTACTTATTAAAACTAAGTTATGTCTAAAGTTCATTAGTTCAGGGAATCAGAAAGATATATATTGCTCAGATGAAGAAGTTACATTTCAGCTTTGACTTTCTAAATAAAAAATAAATTTTTAAACACTGTGGCCAAAACCAGAGTCTGGGAAGCCTGAACTTCATCCAAAAGAATCATGCTTTGTTGGTGGGGATAAAGTGCTACATGCAAAGAGTCATAGCTTAGAGGGTTAATATTAGAGATTATTTTATAAATCATACAGAAAGAGGTCTTGCCTCATCTTTAGGGTGGGTGAAATAAGTTGGAAGTTTCTCTTATTAAAAAAAAACTAGAAATGCTCATTAACTATGATAAATATCTTTTAAAATGTATGACTAATCCCACAAAAATGAAAGCATATTTTCATAGGCTTAAAACAAATAGGAACTGAAAACCAGAGCTATAAGCCCCTAAACTTCTGTTGCTGATTCTCTGTACTATTTGCTGGTCGAAGTAACACAGGACCTTGGGCCTCAGTACCTTCTTAGGGGCAAATGAGATACCAGGCCTTCATTCAGTTGGTGGTTCAGACGGTAAAGTGTCTGCCTATAATGCAGGAGACCTGGGTTCAACCCCTGCATCGGGAAGATCTCCTGGAGAAGGAAATGGCAACCCATTCCAGTATTCTTGCCTGGAAAATCCCATGGATGGAGGAACCTGGTAGGCTACAGTCCATGGGGTCGCAAAGAGTCAGGCAAGACTGAGCAACTTCACTTTCTTTCTTTCTATTCAGTTCAGTTCAGTCGTCAGTCATGTCTGACTCTTAGCGACCCCATGGACTACAGCATGCCAGGCCTCCCTGTCCATCACCAACTCCCAGAGCTTGCCCAAACTCACGTCCATTGAGTCGGAGATGCCATCCAGCCATCTCATCCTGTCGTTCCCTTTTCCTCCCACCTTCAATCTTTCCCAGCAATCAGGCCTTTGGGAGATATATATTTAGAATTAAGTTCAGATTCCTTGAATGACTCCACCCCTAGTCAAATTATTAGATAAAATCTTGCTATCACCAATGGGAGAATAACAGTAACCTTATCTATTTGTCCTGAGATCTGAGTGGAAAGATATCTTCCCTGAAAATTTATAACCAGAGTTCTGTCATCGCACAAATTTGGGAAATTTCCACCCTTTGCAAGGTCTGGAACCAACAAGTCAAGATGTTAATATACATGTGTGTGCATGGTAAGTTGCTTCAATTGTGTCTGACTCTTTGCGACCCTATGGACTGTAAACTGTCAGGCTTCCCTGTCTATGGGATTCTCCGGGCAAGAGCACTGAAGTGGGTTACCATGCCCTCCTCCAGGGGATCTTTGTGAACCATGGATCAAATTATGTCTCTTATATCTCCTGTATTTGCAGGCAAGTTCTTTACCACTAGCACCACCTGGGAAGCCCCTAATATGCATGTGGTCCTACGTAATATTCTCACCAAAATCAAATTCTAAACCGCTTAAGAGATACCATCTTCAACACAGATTCCACGGGATTACATAGATTTAAATCAGCCAAACATGAATTCACAGTCCAACATTATGAAACACGGGAGAAAACAGCCTTCCAAGAATAGGAGAGAGAAGACAAACATCAAAATTGGACCATTCTTAGATTCCCAAGAATCTCCAGGAAACCCTGGGTCATGAAGATCCCCTGGAGGAGGAAATGGCAAGCTACTCCAGGATTCTTGCCTAGAGGATCCCCATGGACAGAGGAGCCTGGCAGGCCATGGTCCATAGGGTCACAAAGAGTCAAACATGACTGAAAGCACTTAGCACACCTGCTCGCACACGGCTTTTATTAAGTGCTGTCTCCTGGTCTCTTCCACGCCCATATCTATTTTGAAGTCAGGAAAGCAATTCCATGGCATCGTACTGCATGGTCATTTTCTTTCCCAGAGTATAGTCACCACCGAGTGCTTCAAGGGTGAAGGTGCCCCTCATGAGGACTCAGTTAGTGCCCCGAGGACCCTCACGTCCTCTGAGGAGGGTGTGACGAGATGGCTGAACAGGTCACCCGTAATAGATCCATTCCAACCCATCCATTCCTCTGAGATGTTGGTCTTCTTTTTCAAAAGGATATCAAGAAAGTAACAGCCAAACTGTTACCATCCTGAGTCCCAAGAGCTGAGGGGGTTGGAGTTCTCCCCAGAGACCATGTGTGTGAGAGAGACAGACAGACAGAGAGGGAATTAGCTGCTTTGAGAGGAACAGTGGGGTCACTGAGGGACACAGAAAGCTGAAGCCTTGCAGCCTCCATCAGGGAGGGAGCTGGGGAATAGCCACCTCAATATTGCTCTCCTCACCTCCCTCCACTTTCCTCCAAGAGTTTCAACCAGCCAAACCCAACCTGAGAAAGAGAGCTTGGAGCCCTGTTGATGCAGTCATAGATCTCAGCCTTCTGGAGTGAAGAGAAGCGTGGATAAGAGGGGAGCATGGATGAGGAAAGACAGAGAGATGTTTATATCCTCTCTTCAGAAAAGAAGTATCTTTGTAGTTAGTGTCTTTGTTGAAGAAAAAGGTCACATTTCTTCCAGCATAGCAATAATGTAGAAATGTTAAAGCAAGCTGTACTAGTATTTTTTGGTCTTCCTAAAGAAAGCTAAAGAAGAACACAGGAAGATACATCAAGATTGAGAGGTCAGCTAAATTAACCTGGGTAAGAACACATTAGAGGCACACTGTCAGAACATCGACAATCTGGTTCTCACTTAGGACCTGTCAACCTGAAATGCTGTACCCTGTTCAGGGGTCACTGCCTCACTTCAGGAATGTCTCTGCTCAGATTGATTTCCTCTCCTCAGAGAGACCATCCAAAACCAAACCATCTAAGCTATGCCTTTTCAAGTCATTTTTCTTTTTAAAAATCATCCTTTAAATTTTAGTAATATTTGTTTTGCTTACTTGTTGCTGCTGCTGCTGCTGCTAAGTCGCTTCAGTCGTGTCCGACTCTGTGCGACCCCATAGACGGCAGCCCACCAGGCTCCCCCATCCCTGGGATTCTCCAGGCAAGAACACTGGAGTGGGTTGCCAGTTCCTTCTCCAATGTATGAAAGTGAAAAGTGAAAGTGAAGTTTCTCAGTCGTGCCTGACTCCTAGCGACCCCATGGACTGCAGCCTACCAGGCTCCTCCGTCCATGGGATTTTCCAGGCAAGAGTACCGGAGTGGGGTGCCATTGCTTACTTGTTATAGCCTGGATATTTCATTAAAATACAAGCTTATACAAGTATAGAATTAAAAAAAAAATTCTATATCCTTAATGCCTAAAACAGTGCATGAAACATTGTACACCCATCATTTTTTCCCCTCAGTACATACATATTGAACTGCTAGAAGCCTAACCATTATTTTAGCATCATTGGAATCCTTATCACATATCAAGACAGGCACTTTTCAAAGTCAGTCTTTTTCTTGGTGTTATTTTCTACCCATCATGGTCTCTGCTTAATAGATCAAAGTGGCACAACTCAAACAAAATTTAGAGAGTAACTACAAATAAAGCTAGTGGAGGTTATGGAATTCCAGTTGAGCTATTTCAAATCCTAAAAGATGATGCTGTGAAAGTGCTGCACTCAATATACCAGCAAATTTGGAAAACTCAGCAGTGGCCACAGGACTGGAAAAGGTCAGTTTTTGTTCCAATCCTAAAGAAAGGCAATGCCAAAGAATGCTCAAATTACCACACAATTGCACTCATCTCGCACTCTAGCAAAGTAATGCTCAAAATTCTCCAAGTCAGGCTCAGTGATACATGAACCATGAACTTTCAGATATTCAAGCTGAATTTAGAAAAGGCAGAGGAACAAGAGATCAAATTGCCAACATCTGTTGGATCATCGAAAAAGTCAGAGAGTTCCAGAAAAACATTTACTTATGCTTTATTGACTATGCCAAAGCCTTTGACTGTGTGGATCACAACAAACTATGGAAAATTCTGAAAGAGATGGGAATACCAGACCACCTGACCTGTGTCCTGAGAAATCTGTATGCAGGTCAAGAAGAAACAGTTAGAACCAGACATGGAACAATAGACTGTTTCCAAATCGGGAAGGGAGTACGTCAAGGCTGTATATTGTCACCCTGCTTATTTAACTTATATGTAGAGTATATCATGAGAAATGCTGGACTGGATGAAGCACAAGCTGGAATCAAGATTGCCAGGAGAAATATCAATAACCTAAGATATGCAGATGAGACGACACTTATGGCAGAAAGCGAAGAAGAACTGAAGAGCCTCTTGATGAAAGTGAAAGAAGAGAGTGAAAAAGCTGGCTTAAAACTCAACATTATGAAAACTAGGATCATAGCATCTGGTCCCATCACTTCATGGCAAATAGATGGGGAAGCAGTGGAAACAGTGACAGACTTTATTTTGGGGGGCTCCAAAATCACTGCAGATGGTGACTGCAGCCATGAAATTAAAAGACACTTGCTCCTTGGAAGAAAAGTTATGACCAACCTAGATAGCATATTAAAAAGCAGAGACATTACTTTGCCAGTGAAGGTCTGTCTAGTCAAAGCTATGATTTTTCCAGTAGTCATGTATGGATGTGAGAGTTGGACCATAAAGAAAGCTGAGCACCAAAGAATTGATGCTTTTGAACTGTGGTATTGGAGGAAACTCTTGAGAGTCCCTTTGACAGCAAGGAGACCCAACCAGTCCATCCTGAAGGAAATTAGTCCTGAATATTCATTGGAAGGACTGATGCTGAAGCTAAAACTCTAATATTTTAGCCACCTGATGGGAATAACTGATTCACTGGAAAAGACCCTAATTCTGGGAAAGATTGAAGGCAAAAGGAGAAGGGGACGACAGAAGATAAGATGGTTGGATGGCATCACCGACTCAATGGACATGAGTTTGACTAAACTCCGAGAGTTGGTGATGGACAGGGAGGCCTGGCGTGCTGCAGTCCTTGGGGTTGCAAAGAGTCGGACACAACTGAATGACTGAACTGAACTGAACAGCTTACATAAATTTGACCAGTTCCTTGAAAGACACAAATTACTTAGTCAAAAAGAAATAGTTAACCTGACCAGTTCTGTATCTATTAAAGAAATGGAATTTTTCATTAAAAATGTCCCCAAAAGAAAACTCTAGGCCCAGATGTTTCCACTGATGAATTCTGCTAACTTAAAGACAGATATAATACCAATTCTGCACAATCTCTTCCAAAATTAAAAAGAGGAAGCAATATTTGCTGACTTATTTTTGAGGCTATAAATGCCCCAATACTGAAACAAAAGACATTGCAATAAAAACAAACAAACTACAGTCCTGAATATCAACATAAAATCTTCAAGAAAATAGAAACAAATCAAATGTCTTGTGTTTGTACCTTCAGGGTCTATGATAGTGTGTGTTACCTAGTAAGTCTTCGGTAACTTTTTATTGAATGTCATTTTTTCAGTCACTCAGTTGTGTCCAACGCTTTGCTACCCCATGGACTGCAGCATGCCATGCTTCCCTGTCCTTCATTATCTCCTGGAGTTTGCTCAAACTCATGTCCGTTGAGTTGATGATGCCATTCAACCATCTCATCCTCTGTGTCCCCTTCTCCTCCTGCCTTCAGTCCTTCCCAGCATCAGGGTCTTTTCCAGTTACTTGGCTCTTAGCATCAGGTGGCCAAAGTATTGGAGCTTCAGCTACAGCAACAGTCTTTCCAGTGAATATCCAAGGTTGATCTCATTTAGGATTGACTGGTTTGATCTCCTTGCTGTCCAAGGGACTCTCAAGAGTCTTCTCCAGCAGCACAATTCCAAAGCTTCGGTTCTTCAGTGCTCAGCTTTCTTTCTGGTCCAACTCTCATTGCTGGTGCTAGTGTTGGTTGCTCAGTCATGTCTGACTCTTTGTGACCCCACGGACTGTATGGACTGTAGCCTGTCAGGTTCCTCCGTCCATGGAATTCTCCAAGCAAGAATACTGGAGTGGGTTTCCATTTCCTTCTCCAGGGGATCTTCCAAAGCCAGGGATAGAACCTGGGTCTCCTGCATTGTAAGCAGATTCTTTACTGTGTGAGCCACCAGGGAATTCAACTCTCATTGGATGTCATTGAACAAGACAGTTTGATGTATTGACATGCTTGCATTACACAGCGGGGTTAAAAATAAACTAACAAGGAAAATACTGGTTTAGAATCATTTTCTCTAACTCTTTTAAACTATTTTAAATGGCACCTCTCCCTGTAATAGATGATCTCTTTACTTACCTTGCCTCTCTGTGGTCTTGGCTAGAGCATCATAGCAGGCACTTACTGAGAACTTCCCATGGGGCTGGTGGTGTGCTGGTGATTTATATTTGTTCTTATTTTAATCCTTGTAATGATAAAATCCCGTGAGAAAATAAATGTAACTTTTCCAATTAAAAACTAGTAAGTGGTTGAGTTAAAAAAAAACAAAAAGGAGTCCAGACCTAAAGATATATAAAGATAGAAAACAGATTGTCAAATAGTGGGATTCTCATAGGAAAGATCTGTCTTGGAATGCGAAAACTAGAATAGTGGTGGATGAGGACATAGGATCCCCATACTGCAAATCTCCAAAGAGTTAGGAGACAATCATGGGAAAAACAACTGCAGTGGGCTTCATCAAGTTATCCATGAGGCAAAAAAAGTAGCAAACAATAAATATATATATATGATGGTTCCAACTCCTGGCTTTCCCAGATTCTGCCAACAGCCCTCCTGATTTGAGTTGTGCTCTGCTGCCACCTGCTGCTCATCTATGGGAAGGCAGAAGGAAACGTCATACGTGGTTCTCGCTCTGCTGTCATTACCAGCCCAGCATTACAAAGTGACTGCAGCGTCACCGTCCCCTGCAGCTGTTCTCAAGGGGATGGTTTTGAAATCCTTGGCTTGTCTCTATCTATCAGGTGTTTCTGAAAAGCTCTGAGTGAAGGGTTTGTTGTTTAGTCCCTAAGTCGTGTCTGACTCTTCTGCGACCCCCCGAACTGTAGCCAGCCAGGCAACTCTGTCCACGGGATTTCCCAGCAAGAATACTGTAATGGGTTGCCATTTCCTTTTCCGGGGATTTTCCTGACCCAGGGACTGAACCTGCGTTTCCTGCATTGGCGGGTGGATTCTTTACCACTGAGCCACCAGGGAAGTCCTCTTAGTGAAGGACCTCTCCCCAAAGTCTGATATTCTGGTCTTCAAACAAGGTGCAGGCCTCTCCCCTGGGTCCCCTGAACCTCCGATATACAAGATGCTTCACCCAGCAGTGCCTGACTGGTGCATAGTGGACATTTTCCAAGTAAGAGTTCTTCCTTCTTCTCCCTGCCCCTCCCACCCCCCAACAAAACAAATGGATAGCCCTTGTAGTCCTCACCATTTAGAGCACACTGAGAGCCTGAAATAGACCCAAGAATTTGGAGCATTCTGGTTGGCATTTAGGACTCCCTTGGCTGAAAATATCTGCCATAGAAGAGAGACTCACCCCATTCGAGGTGCACTCACTACTGGAGAGTCTGCAGGCAGCTGACCTGGTTATGCCAAGACTTCAGCTGGGAGGGTTGTTGAGGTCAGCAGGGGACTCAGACTCCAGATTGTGCAGTAGGACTGAAAAACATCCATTAGTCACTTTAGAAGACTGCCTATTATTTTTTCCCACCTAAAATCTGGGACACATTATGAAATAATGTGTGAATGCATATATTCACACATATACAAAGAATGTAACATGTCTAATAAAAGATCAAATATCAACAGTACTTATTTGACAAGACAAGGTGATGAGATTATTATTTTCCCTTACTGTATTTTATAGGTTTTTTCCCCCTAAGGTGAATATTTATTACTGGTGTAACATTTTTTAACCTACAAAAAAAAAAACAAACTTTTTAATCAGAGACCCAGGTACCTTGGACATTTTGCTGTGGGTAGGACGGATACGGGTCTCCCAGGCAGGAGATGGGAAAGCAGAAAAGAAAAGGCAATTCTGGGGAGTTCCTTGGTGGTCTAGTGGTTAGGATTCTGAGCTTTCTCTGGATTGCCAGGGCTCAGGTTCAATTCCTGGTCTGGGAACTGAGATCCGGCAAACCAGTGCAGCGACCAAAAGGAAAGGAAAAAAAAAAGCAATCCCTTTTTCTGATTGCAGCTCACTCACATCAGCAGTTTGAAGACAGCAGACTGTTATTCAGCCTTTCTTATGTTACCACCAGTTTGGCTTGGATGTCAGGTTGCTGGTTCTGGAATCCAGAGAGTTAGCACCACTTTGTCAACACCTGTTTTCATTCCTGCTTCACCCATGATTTCCTACCACTTGCTCTGTTCCTAGCCCTCCCTGCTTGTGGGAATTGTTCTGTCCTCACTAGGACATCTCTTTCCACTGTCTGGTAAAATGATCACGAACAAGTGGCTAGAGACAGGCATTGTTCATTCAGTATTAAGTGAAGAGAGAGAGGAGAAGAGGGGGACAACAAGGACTTGATTTTATTTTTGCCATTGGAGATGTTGTAAATATCAGAGGTTAAGACTTAATAACCTATACAGTTTAACATGAACTGAGAGGGGCTAAAATCTAGGCTCTCCCTATTAGTAAGTGGAACACCACATGAATGAAATCAAACCCAACTTCTCACTCACAATGAGATCTTTTGTTCTTGTCTTCTCCTTTCTGAAAACAGGGCCATCACCCTTCCAGAAACTTAAACATAAAATCTGAGGACTATATTCACCTCTTTTCCCCATCTAAACAAGTGTTCAGTCTTGAAGATTCTGTCTCAGGGATGTTCGTATCTTCCCTCTTTCCCACTGTGGTTTCCCTGCTCCATCCCAAAGCCTCTGCTCACCCTGTAGCACTGGCCTCTGAAGACCTTTCATGCTCCCAGTCTGCCCTGATCCACTTCATCTGATTAAGACGAGGGCCATTTTTCACCACGCAGCCAAAAGCATTCTCAAGTAGGAGTACTGAAGAAGAATGTCGCCTGCCGCATCAGTAAACAAAGGATGCTGTGGCCATCAGGCCATCGGCCACTTCAGACACCCCAGGCTGCACCCTGAGGGGTGAAGGATGAAGGAAGGCAGGATACTGGCCCTAGTAGTTAAGGTGCACCTCAAAGGAATACTTTCAGCGAGCCTGAGGCCGGTCTCTTGAATCCTCCCATACATAGAAATGCACTATATTCATTAACTTGAGAGGCCTTATTTAATTAACAGTAACCTTTTTATGTTCCTGTGTTTTCACTTTTGCAAAATCTCCTTTATATTCTCACTCTTCCCTTACCTCTTTAGAGCAGCCCCTCAGAGCTATCTGAGAGGATGCCTTCTGGACTTAAGTCCTCAGAAATCTGCCAAATAAAATATAATTCTCAAGTTTTAGGTTGTGTATTTTTTTTTTTTTCCAGTGGACACCCAGTACTAACCAAATACAATCTGAATTTCAAAGCTGGGCGTAGAAGTCCCTCAACAACTCAATCTCAGGCTTATCTTCCCCACTTCCCTCCTTGTAACTTTGTTGTTGTTCAGTCTCTGACTCTTTGCAACCCTATGAACTGCAGCATGCTGTGCTTCCCTGTCTTTCACTATCTCCCAGAGCTTGCTCAAACTCGTGTCCATTGAGTCGGTGATGCCATCCAACCTTCTCATCCACTATCATCCCATTCTCTTCCTGCCTTCAATCTTTCCCAGAATCAGCTCTGCATCAGGTGGACAAAGTATTGGAACTTCAGCTTCAGCCTCAGTCCTTCCAATGAATATTCAAGGTTGATTTCCTTTAGGATGGACTGGTTTGATCTCCTTGCTGCCCAAGAGACTCGTAACTTAGCAGACACATTTAATGATTATGTTCCAGCCACTCAACTTGACACTGGGTCTGTAGACATGAGTGAGACACAGTGCACCCCCATCAGCAGCATCGAGTCCCATTAGAGAAGCAGCGCAGTGTAATGAGTTTTGTAGAGGGATGCCCAAGGCTAGGATGGACAGCGTCAGGCTAGGGGCAAGTAAGGAGTGGAATTAGCTTGTTAGCTGTAGTGGGTAAAGGGGCTGGGGACATTTCAGGCGGAGGCAGCAGCTACACAGATGCATGGGCTTGCAAGAGTACATGGCAGGTTTAGAACGACTAAAGCGGTTTAGAATCCCAGCTGCTTTCCTACTAGGTTTTACCAATAGGAGGCACTAGAATGAGCTGGAGAGTGAGAGAGGCGGTAAGTTGATGTCTCCTGTTGTCCCTGTTTCTCAAGAGTCATGGGCAGTTGGCTCCAGCCTTTCCATGCCCCTTGGGTTCCAGCAGCTGCTGGGTAGTGACGCTTTTAACAGTGAGTGAACCAGCCCCAGTAGTCCTTCATCAGATGAGCCTTAAAATTCCTTGATAGTTAGTTCAAGCCGCTGCTGGATTCTCCTTCCTTGGTGGTCTGTGTGCCAGCTTTGCAGAGCTTTCTCTAAGAAGTCTAAATTCCAGGCTCTCAGAATTCCTCCTGCAAGCTCTCTGGTCCTGGAAACATCATCAGTTCAGTTCAGTTCAGTTGCTCAGTTGTGTCCGACTCTTTGTGACCCCATGAATTGCAGCACGCCAGGCCTCCCTGTCCATCACCAACTCCCAGAGTTCACTCAGATTCACGTCCATCGAGTCAGTGATGCCATCCAGCCATCTCATCCTCTGTCGTCCCCTTCTCCTCGTGCCCCCAATCCCTCCCAGCATCAGAGTCTTTTCCAATGAGTCAACTCTTCACATGAGGTGGCCAAAGTACTGGAGTTTCAGCTTTAGCATCATTCCCTCCAAAGAAATCCCAGGGCTGATCTCCTTTAGAATGGACTGGTTGGATCTTCTTGCAGTCCAAGGGACTCTCAAGAGTCTTCTCCAACACCACAGTTCAAAAGCATCAATTCTTCGGCACTCAGCTTTCTTCACAGTCCAACTCTCACATCCATACATGACCACAGGAAAAACCATAGCCTTGACTAGACGGGACCTTTGTTGGCAAAGTAATGTCTCTGCTTTTGAATATGCTATCTAGGTTGGTCTTAACTTTTCTTCCAAGGAGTAAGCGTCTTATAATTTCATGGCTGCAGTCACCATCTGCAGTGATTTTGGAGCCCCCCAAAATAAAGTCTGACACTGTTTCCACTGTTTCCCCATCTATTTGCCATGAAGTGATGGGACTAGATGTCATGACCTTCGTTTTCTGAATGTTGAACTTTAAGCCAACTTTTTCACTCTCCACTTTCACTTTCATCAAGAGGCTTTTTAGTTCCTCTTCACTTTCTGCCATAAAGGAAACATCATAGGTTCCCCAGTTCAAGAAGGAACTGTGGTTTGCTTCCTGCATTTCTTACTTTCTGATTATCATCCTGTTCCCCTCTACACTCTCAGTCTGCCAGTGCTTGAGTGATCACTCCTGGTATTAAGTTCCTGCTCCTTAAGAAACTTCATGTGTCCCATTTTTATATCATGTTTATGACTATTTCTCTTAGGCAGAAAACTGACTCTTTGAAGCAGAGCTTATTTTATTCTGTCTTTTGGGAGCATTTGACTCTGTTGATGGGCTTCCCAGGTTGTGCTAGTGGTAAAGAACCCGCCAGCCAATGCAGGAGATGTAAGTGATATAGATTCAATCCCTGGGTCCCTCCAGGGAAGATTCCCCTGGAGAAGGGCATGGCAGCCCACTCCAGTATTCTTGCCTGGAGAATCCCATGGACAGAGGAGCCTGGTGGCCTACGGCTCTGTTGATAACTTTTCCTTCATTTAAACATTACATTATCTTGGCTTCTATCCTGTCATGCTCTCATGGTTCCTCAATAGTTTGACTAGATGGATCCAGATGGCAATAGATGAAACTGGGTTTGACTTTGTTCCTTCCAGTGATTCAAGTGGGTTATGGTATGTTTGTTCTCCCAACCTTAAGTTCTGCTGTGAGAGGTCCCGATTCCGTAAGAGTGGGAAATTCCTCTCCCATGACATGCCTGTGCACAGATCTCTGAATTGGAGGCTGTGGCTGCCACCTTGCCACTTTGGGCTCCTTGTGCACATAACCCATCCAGTAAATAAAAGATTTACCGTGTTGGTTGTCACAGTGAATCCTGATCACCATGAGGGGCTAGTATTGCTGCTACACAGTGGGTTGTGGGCACATAGGAGTATGTTTGAATTCAGAGAATTCATTGAATTCATTCAAGCCTCTAGATCAGAAATGAACAAAAAGTTTTCCCGCAGGGCCAGATAGTAGACATTTTCAGCTTTGCAGACAATATGGTCTCTGTTACAACTATTCAACTCTACTGATGTAGCAGTCATAGACAAGGCATAAATAGACGAGCATGGCTGTGTTCCAAAAAACAAAGTTATTTACAAAAACAGGAGCTGGCCTGTGTTTGGGCCTACAGTTTGCTGACTTCTGCTCTAGATTTAACCTCAAGTAAGTGAGTGACTAACACACACACACACACACACAACCAAGAATGAGAGAACATAGAGAAAGATGTCAAATGGTACCATGAAGTCAGCATCAGCCAGATCCAGAATGTGAGCAATTTCACAAATGTCATGTTTTCTTCAGATATATGATATGAAAACAAAAGAGGAAGAACCTCTCTATATTAAAATCTATCTAAGAACATGTTAATAAAATTCAATATGTGGAGCTTCAGTTATAAAAAAATGTTTTTTTAGATTATCAGGAAAAATCAAACATAAGTTGGGAATTACATGATGCTGAAGAATTGAAAAAAATTTACTGGTATGATATTGATATGTGGCATATATAGTGAGGCTGCTGCTGCTAAGTCACTTCAGTCGTGTCTGACAGTTATGCATATACTTATATCCACTCCTTTTTAGATTCCTTTCCCATATAGGTCACTACAGAGTAGTGTGTAGAGTTCCCTGTCGTCTTCCCCATTTTTTTTTTTTTTTTTTTTTTAGCGTATTGTATTGACTTATAAGCTTTTAACACCCATGATGAAGATAATAAACCCCCAGGCCTATGGATTTTTCAAGGACATATCCTGTGTAAAGTCTAGCCTTAAAGGTTTTAACCTTATTCATTATTCAAAGCCAGCAAAGGCAGAGAAAAAAACACTATTAATTAGAAAGTTGGGGCTGGACTGAGGAGTTTAGCCCTCCCTGAATATCCTTTGGAGGGGCTGTCTGCTGAAGGAGATTGGGAGTCCAGGTGGGGAGAAGCACAGGCCTCCCCATCTTGAACCTTTAAACTCACCCCACACAGAACCTCAGACCCAACATCAGTTCTCCTTGGCTTAGCAAGGAGCCTTGCTAAGCTTAGCAAAGAGGCTTAGCTCTGAAGCCTCTCTGCCTACCTTCTATCACCTGCTCAATCCTGGTTGTAAGAAAAAAGGCCTTCATTTAACCCAAGAAGGGTGAACATTTTAAAAAATTCATTTGCCTAGAGGGAGACACCTTTGTTCAATTTTGTAGGATCGTCCTACAGCCAAAAGCTCTAGCTTGCCCAGAGCTTATGAAAATAATCAAGTCCTGAGGAATAAAACATACTGGCTTTAAAATACACAAAGAAAACTGCAAAATTAAAATAAATAAATGAATAATTAAATGTGTTCTCAAGAAAAGTTCACCACTGAACTGAAAAATCTTACATATATATTAAATGTGATATGGGATGTGGGGGCATTATAATGTGCTTGGTATTTGAAAGATGGGCTCTTCAAAAGTAAGCTCTCAGGGCCTCGAAAGGCTAGAAAACAGCCTTATAGGACACAAAAACACTGGGGGTCCTACTTCTCTGGAGACAGCATAGATTCTATTACAGCCCCTCAGGAATCAGAACAGTGACAGGCCTCAGAGCACACTCAAAGTGAGATTTCACTCGGAGTAAAATGTGGGAGTTTTGCTGTCTCCCACTCTTAGCGTGACCCTGTCTTCCCCTTTCTGAGTTTCCATTTCCTCCTCAAGGAAGTAGAGAAGGTTCAGAAGGAAGTCAGCCCCCTGGGTTCAGGAAGACAAATTGTTTTAAGGTCAGAGTTCAAAGCAGTTCTACAACCAGTAGAAGTACTCTAGAGCAGAAGGCTCCTCCCACTCCCACAAGGAGTGTCAAGGAGCAAATCTCCTTCTCACACCTCTGAATCTTAACATACACCTCACTGGCCCCCACACAATCCCAGAAGTCCATTAAGCTCTGGGTTTCTCGTGCAAATGAATTGTCTTGGCTAAAATTGGTTTAAAGTTCTGCAAAGGACTCTAGCCAGGAGACTTGAATCATAATCCCAAAGTGATATTCTGGTTTCAGTTGTCATCTCAATGAGTGGCTACCAGGTGGTATCCTGGTGAAAGAAAAAGAATAAAGCAACATTTGAAAACGGCCTGCACTTTTAAATATCTCACTTAACAAACCAATGGTAACCAAACACCTACACTCTGCCGGGTTCCTTCTTGCTTCTGTCCCCGCTTTTCCCAAGGCACCAAACCTGTCCTTCCTCAGCCCTTTGTTTTCAATCCAAGTGTTTAACACATCGGTTCAGACTGTATCTGAAGGAACAACGGAAAAAGACTGAAGTACCTGCTGGAGTATGCTTGTGTGGAATTCACCTTTGGGTATGTCTCCATTTCATGGAGGCAGTGGGAATAGGATGGGTCTTAGAATCCAAGAGGGTATGGGGGAAATGCCTGCTTTCCAAGTTATCTGCTGCAGGATCAAATAGGTCACTTAATCTTGAGTTGAATTTTGTTCTTTAAAAACAGTGATAATTACAATAATAACTACCTAGACAGTATTTGAGGGACTAAATAATGTATGTAGGCAAATTGCTGGCCCATTATAGATTCTTAACAAACATTAGATTCTTCCCATCCCTCCAACCTCCAGTATGGTCTCACTGCGTATTTACCTTGGGCTGCAAAAGTGCTTTTTATTGAAAAACCCAAAATGACTTAATTCTGATGTTACTAAACTCAGGTTCAGCTGCTCACTGCTTGCAAGCCAATACTTGAGAGATAAGTGTTGGCTGGAAAGGAAAGTTTGCTTTGTTCAGGAGACTAGCAACCTGGGGAAAGGTGGACTCGTGTTCATTTTCGTACACATACTACCAGTGGCCAGTGAACAGAAATAAGGCAGACAGTATTGTAATCACAAGTGGGAATGGACTGGGGGAGATGAAAATGAATTGACCAAATAGAAGGAATACTGTGTCGACAATATAGTCACAACCTGAATGTAGAGGGTTATTTTATTTGGTGGAAATGTTTAGCACTCTGAGTGCCCAGGAGACAGCATCTCAGTAGCTCTGAGAAAACTACTCCAAATAAGAGGGATGGGCAGCCAGGGTATATACAAGTTTGCAACAAAGGGAACAGGAAGTCTGAACATCAAAGATTAGATATCAAGTTAAAGAATTTAGCATTCTATTTATGAGCAAATGCAAGACTTTGGGCTCACTGAAATCACTCCCTTCATGTGTACCTCAGCTTGTTGTTGTTCAGTCGCTCAGTCATTTCTTTGTGACCCCATGGATTGCAGCACACCAGACTTCCCTGTTCTTTACCATCTCCTGGAGTTTGCTCAAACTCATGTCCATTGAGTAAGTGATGCCATCCAACCATCTCATCCTCTATCATCCCCTTCTCTTCCTGCCTTCAATCTTTCTCAGCATCAGGGTTTTTTCCAGTGAGTCAGCTCTTCACAACAAGTGGCTCAGCGATCAGGGGCCAAATCCTGTTTCCTCATTCATAAGAAATGACAGATGGCTGCTTCTTGCATTCCTCCAGCTCCTCAGCAATCACTGTGGTTGGGGCGGCGGTGGCAGCATCTGTTGGATCTCAGTTTTGGGAGCCGTCATTCACTTTTGGAGGCCAGAAATCACTTATGACTGTGATATTTCTTGTTTATTGATATGGCAGGAGATATTTTCATTTCACAATTGCTTTATGAAAAAAATACATGATCAATATCTAAAATAGATAGTTAATAAGGACATACTCTACAGTACAGCAAACTCTACTCAATACTCTGTAGTGACTTATATTGAAAAAGAATCTAAAAAAAGAGTGGATATGTTTATATGTATAACTGATTCATTTTGCTATATAGCAGAAAATAACACAACTTTGTAAATCAACTCTTCTCCAATAAAAACTGAAAAAGTATATAGGACCGGCTCAGTTCAGTTCAGTTCAGTTGCTCAGTTGTGTCTGACTCTTTGCGACCCCATGAACCACAGTACGCCAGGCCTCCCGGTCCATCACCAACTCCTGGAGTCCACCCAAACCCATGTCCATCGAGTCGGTGATGCCATCCAACCAGCTCATCCTCTGTCTTTCCCTTCTCCTCCTGCCCTCAATCTTTCCCAGCATCAGGGTCTTTTGCAATGAGTCAGCTCTTCACATCAGGTGGCCAAAGTACTGGAGTTTCAGTTTCAACATCAGTCCTTCCAATGAACACCCAGGACTGATTTCCTTTAGAATGGACTTGTTGGATCTTCTTGCAGTCCAAGGGACTCTCAAGAGTCTTCTCCAACACCACAGTTCCAAAGCATCAATTCTTCAGCGCTCAGCTTTCTTTATAGTCCAACTCTCACATCCATACATGACCACAGGAAAAACTATAGCCTTGACTAGACCCAGAAATACCACCAAACATTTGTATCATTTATCTCACCTCTTGGCTTTCACAGATTGAAGGCAGGAGGAGAAGGGGACAACAGAGGATAAGATGGTTAGATGGCATCACCAACTCAATGGACATGAGTTTGGGTAAACTCTGGGGGTTGCTGATGGACAGGGAGGCCTGGTGTGCTATGGTTCATGGGGTTGCAAAGAGTTGGACATGACTGAGCGGTTGAACTGAACTGAACTGAACTTGGCTTTCACTAGATGTGGAATTAATTGCTGTATCCCCAGTTATGTATGCATTCAGATTTCACTCACAACATTTCCACTTTCCAGCAAGTGTCTGCATTATTATTACCAAAAGGGACACCCAGGAAGTTCCCTATTTCTAACAGTTTTTCTGAGGTGTATCTTTGAAACCAGGCAGGACCCTCCTGGGTACAAATTCTTTTTGCATCTCCCACTTCTTGCTTGCAGAAAAAAGAGTTCTGCTTCCTGGATATTCCCAGAGTATCAAAGGGCACATTTAAAGAGTTGTGAAAAAGAAAGGGAAGGGAATGCAGAAACAAAGGAGCAACCATTGAAAAACAATAGTGTAGCAGTAAAACATGATCCTAGTTTCTCCTCAAGGGATATACATAACAACATCTTTGAGTTCTTCAACATAATCCCAGATGGCTCAACTGGTAAAGAAACTGCCTGCAATACAGGAGACACAAGAGATGCCCGTTTGATCCCTGGGTCTGGAAGATCCCTTGGAGAAAGAAATGGCAACTCACTCCAGTATTTGTTGCCTGAAGCCCATAGGGTCAGGTCACAGAGTCGGATGCCGGGAGCCTGCGAGAGACATTCTGCTCGTGACAAAGGTCATGAGGAAGGAGGCTCGGCATACGCAAAGGCGGGATCGAGCCTCGGGAGTCTCCCCGGATATTCTCGAGTATCTTCCCCCCAAAAAACCAGAGTCTGCCTGCTTTATTGCTTTGTGCTCTCACCTCTGACTTTACTGGGGGCTGTCCCCTACCACCATCTCTCTCTCTCTGTCAAAGAGTTAACTTACAGCTCCAATTAATAAAGTTCCTGGGCAATTAGGAGTGTTTAAATCCAAACCCCTCAGATGGCTCTCTAACTCGCCTGACAAGTTTACTGGGACTCCTGCAGCTATGCATACTATTGTTTACAGTCTCCCAGCCTCCAGAGGCACGGGAAGCTTAAGATATTCAAATAGCTTAGAGCCTCTCAGAGAGTTAGAAACTGTCAGAATAAGACTAGTAAAGGATTTCATTGATGAGCCAATACTTGCTGCCAAGTTTTCACATCCCCTGAATTGTATCCTTGAATGTGTATTAATTAATATAGTTGGTATATAGAAAAAATAAGTAGTGGCCTTGGTGTTAGTAACTTTAGACCCTTAAGGTAATAAATTCTTTCCTTTTTTTGTAAACCCATTACACATCCACCCTATAGGAATGCAATTTTATCTTTGGAAGATGGCGCCAAACCTTAAAATAATTACTCTTAGAGAAAATAAGTCTTTGTTGATAAGTCCTTGTCAAGAGTCATAAAATGTTAATAGGCCTTCTGGCCAGAAGATGATGTAAATCACCTAAACCATTTGTATACGATAAATTTGCAGGAAAGAAACCCTGGTTTTTGATAAGAATCAAAGACTGCTGACTTTGCATCCCCTATTATCCTCTATGTGTAACTTAGGGTGTATAAGCCCCTGTTGAAAATAAAGCTAGGGGCCTTGCTCACCAGCGCTTGGTCTCCCCATGTCATTCTTTTCACATTCTGGCTGAAGTCTCCATCTGGAGCGCGGAACCCACCACGCTTACTAATTATGCCTGGGCTTCTAAGACCCACTCGAGAAGGTGTCTAGGGTGAGGCACCTTCCGCTATTCGAGAGGGCGCCTGCGGCCTACGTAAGTGGTGCAAACTTCTTGTCTTGAAGTTTTATTGGTCTCCCGCGTAAACCAAGCTACTCAGTCTCTTTTCTCCACTGAATTTTCCTACTGAGCTATCCTCATTCTATTATTCTTTATATCTCTAATTAGCATATAAATAGTCGCCTAGGCCGTCTCTCCTTCGAATACCCTGGATCAGCTGGGGCTGGTTCCCCGCAGTCAGACACGACTGAACAACTTTCACTTCAGCAGGAACTAAGGTCCCCACCCAAGTGGAGGATGGTAAATTTGGGCCAAGCACAAAAGTCCTGGAACACTGTCCTGTTATCTCACCAACCGTCAATCAGAAGACAGTCTGCTGCTGCTGCTGCTGCTAAGTCACTTTAGTCATGTCCGACTCTGTGCGACCCCATAGATGGCAGCCCACCAGGCTCCTCTGTCCCTGGGATTCTCCAGGCAAGAACACTGGAGTGGGTTGCCATTTCTTTCTCCAATGCATGAAAGTGAAAGTGAAATCGCTCAGTCATGTCTGATTCTTCGCGACCCCATGGACTGTAGCTTACCAGGCTCCTGCATCCATGGGATTTTCCAGGCAAGAGTACTGGAGCGGGTTGCTATATCCTTTTCCAGAAGACAGTCCACACAGGGTAAAAGATAGTGAAGACTCTAAACCTCTCTCCAGATGATTAACTATGATTAACTTCCACTTTCTCCTGTTAGAAACGGTCATGGTTGAGCAGAATCTTCAGAGTTGGTTCTTGGACACAAGTCCACCTTCTCCTGAGGTTGCAGGCCCCCTGAACAAAGCAACCTTTCTTTTCCAACCAACACTTGTCTCTCAGTTGGCAGCCAAACTCCAATTTGGTAACATCTTGATTGTACATATGTTGCCGGAAGGGGGACCCCTTCCAAGGCTCAGGAACGGTCTCTTGTCTAACACTCAGAAATGAATTGTCCCAGGAGACACACATGCTGACACAGTAAGAGACTTTATTGGGGAGGGGCCCCTGGGTGGAGAGCAGGAGGGTGAGGGAAATCAGGAGGACTGCAGTGCCACATGGCTCACAGTCTCAGGTTTTATGGTGATGGAATTAGTTTCCAGTTTGTCTCTAGCCAATCACTCTGACCCAGGGTCCTTCCTGGTAATGCGTGCATCACTTAGCCAAGATGGATTCCAACAAGGAGGATTCTGGGAGGATATATGGACCGTCGTCTCCTGTCTACTTTTGACCTTTCCCAAATTCTTCCAGTTGGTGGTGGCTTGTTACCTTACCAGTGGCTTGTTATCTGGCCAGGGTGGGCGGTTTCAGTCAGTGTTTCCCCTAACACATATACATCAAAAGCCTTAAAATGGACATGCTCCTTAACTTGGCAATTCTAATTCTAGGAAATTATTCAAAGGAAATAATTACAATGTGCTAAAAAATGTATGAACAAGGATGCTATTTATAAATTAATATGGAATGTTATGTAGCTATTAAAAATGTGTTACAGAAGAATCATGACATGGGAAAATAGTCATAATTAATTTCTATTCTGGAAAACAAGTAGGCCACGAGGCATTTTGATTTTTATAACTCATTGCTTTAAAATCTGGGCTACATGGCATCTAGAAATAGGCAAATTGTTTCATGATTATTTCTGGATAATAAAATAGGGAGAAAAATTTTCCTTTGTCTTCCTAGGTTCTTCTGACTGATGTAAGAATTAAATTGACATGAGACAGATTAACAGGAGAAAGTAAAGCAAAAGCTGAATAACATGTATATATGGGAGAGTGGGGCTTCCCAAGTGGCTCTAGTGGTAAAGAACCCATTTGCCAATGCAGGAGATATACAAAAAATGCCAGTTCAAGCTCTAGGTGGGGAAGATCTCCTGGAGGAGGGCATGACAACCCACTCCAGTGTTGTAGCCACGCGTTCCAGGAAACAAACTCACTCAGAAGGACAATGCAGATAGTGGAGTGCAGTTTATTACACCGGTGGACCCAAGGCAGCGTCTCCTCTTAGCCAAGGACCCCGACCAGTTTTTGTGCAAACCTTATATACCCTAAGTGTATATACTAAAACCCACCTCCCCGATTTCCTTGAAACTAGTCTGGACAAGGTAAAAGAGAGATACGATCAAAGTTAACCCATGATTCACATGTCATAAGCCTAGATAGTTAAACAGTGGACATTTATCAATAGGCCTGTGGTCATACCCCGATAAGCATAATGGGATTTACAACTTTGTTCTGTTACAGAGATAATTAGCATATTCATTTAGGCGACGGAAAGTCTAGGTACAAGTCCTGAGGCTCCTTATCTGAGGGGTCTGGTTTTCCAGTTTGTATGTCATTTCCATAGATACAGGGTATATAGCTCACTGTCCACAGTCTGGCCCAAGATGGAGTCCTGTTTTCAAGATGGAACCTGTTCTGTCTGTTTCCTCCTTCACTGGTATTCTTGCCTGAAAAATCCCATGGACAGAGGAGCCTGGCTAGCTACAGTCCATAGGGTCTCAAAGAGTTGGACATGACTGACGCCACTTAGCATGCACACGCATATATGGGAGAGGAGTAGTAGTCATCGTGGTGCATGCTCCGTCATGTCCAACTCTTTTCGACCCCGTGGACTGTAGCCCACCATGCTCCTCTGCCCGTGGGATTTTCCAGGCAAGAATATTGGAGTGGGTTGCCATTCCCAACTCAAGGATCAAGCCCGTGTTTCTGGAGTTTCCTGCATGGGTAGGCAGATTCTTTACTATAGAATTTGTCGTAAAATATGTTTCTTTGGCATATTAATCTTTTTAATATGATAATTTTCTGAGAAACAGCAGACATGGGAAGGGCTCTGAAAACCTACTAGAATTTGCTTTTTTGTAAGTAACACATATGTCAAGGAAATCACTTGTAAGGGTGTCTCCCTCTCTGTACTTGGAAGAGGATGACCAAATCTCTAGAAACCCTTACTATGAAGAAGACTACAACTTAAATCTGCATTGCAATCACCCTCATCTACCACACTTTTTCCTAGAAATCTATAGGTGACTCTCCCCACCCTCAACACTCTCTTGTCTTTACCTAAAGATGGTATTTACTGTGAAGGATTCCACCATTTTGGAGAGTTACTTAGTTTTCCTGAGTCTCTTCCACATATGAAAGTGAAAGTGTTAGTCACTCAGTTGTGTCCAACTCTTTGTGACCCCGAGGACTGAAGCCCATAAGGTTACTCTGTCCATGGGATTCTCCAGGCAAAAATACTGGAGTGGGAACTTACCTGGTAGTCCCGTGGCTAAGATGCTGTCTCCCAATCCAAGGGGCCTGGGTTCAATCCCTGGTCAGGGAGCTAGACCCCACATGCCAAAACTAATAGTTCACATGCTGCAACTAAAACCCGGTTCAGCCAAATACATAAATAAAATACAAGATATATATATATATATATATATATATATATATAAATAAAGAATAATATTGGAGTGGGTTGCCATTTCCTCCCCAGGGGATCTTCCTGACCCAGGGATCAAATGCATGTCTCTTGTGTCTCCTGCATGGGCAGGCCAGTTCTTTACCGCTAGTGCCACCTAGGAAGCCTACCACAACCTGTTACAATTGCTTCTGTGCTCTTTACTCCCTCTTGCACCTTGAGTTTTTGAGGACAGCAGGGACTAAATCCTCAGCACCAACCATTCTCAGAGATAAATATTTACAGAATATATAAAGTCGGTCAAGACTTGAGTCAGGAAATAGATGGCATCCAGGTTAGACAGTTACGACTGGCCTCCTGTTTGCATTTCATGGGGGCACAAAGAAGTGGGCTTCAGCCTGGATACTTACAAAAGTTAGCATTTCTTTAGACAAGAGATAGGTGGGCTTCAGTTAAGGCATTTACAATCAGCCTCCAGCCCTCTGAAATGGAAGCAACAATAGAAACAGGGTAAACAGCCAGTGTTTGTCTCTTGCGGAGACCTTAAGGTAATAGTCATGGCAAGGACAAAGAGGGACAAAACCCTGTTTGAATAAAGGATTAATGGATCTCCACTACCCCCTCTTTTGGGACATGGGAGACACTACACATGCACAGAAAGGCTCCTTGTGTGTCAAAAGTCAAGGGATAACACCTGAATAATGTCTTGTTCATCCCAGAAGGCTTCACTTAAAGATCCATCTTGGCTGAGGGGTGTGTGCACACCCAATGGAGGGTCCCAGGGTATGGGACCAGAACCCAGATAGTTGGCCTGGAACAATACACAGACCCGGAAGAACTGACCTATATAAATGACTTAAGTGCCTCTTTACAAATGCTTTTCCTCACTAAGGGGGGATGTCCACGTCCTTTCTTTTTGGGTGTGTATCTCTGCCTTGCTTCTGTCTTAACTAAACTGTTTCTCTCTTACCTAGAGCCAGACATCCTGGAGAGCAAAGTCAAGTGGGCCTTAGGAAGCATCACTATGAACAAAGCTAGTGGAGGTGATGAAATTCTAGCTGAGCTATTTCAAATCCTAAAAGATGGTGCTGTGAAAGTGCTGCACTCAATATGCCAGCAAATCTGGAAAACTCAGCAGTGGCCACAGGACTGGAAAAGGTCAGTTTTCATTCCAATACCACAGAAAGGCATGTCAAAAAATATTCAAACTACTGCACAATTGCACTCATCTCCCATGCGACTAAAGTAATGTTCAAATTCTCCAAACGAGGCTTCAACAATACATTCACTGAGAATTTCCAGATGTTCAAGCTGGATTTAGAAAAGGCAGAGGATCAGAGATCAAACTGCCAACATCTATTGGATGATAATTCCAGAAAAACATCTACTTCTGCTTCAGTGACTATGCTAAATCCTTTGACTGTGTGGATCACAGCAAACTGTAGAAAATTCTTAAAGAGTTGAAAATACCAGACCACCTTACCTCCCTCCTGAAAAATCTGTATGCAGGTCAAGAAGCAACAGTTAGAACTGGACATGGAACAACAGACTGTTTCCAAATTGGGAAAGGAGTATGTCAAGGCGGTGTATTGTCACTCTGTTTATTTAGCTTATATACAGAGTAAAAGTGAAAGTCACTCAGTCATGTCCAACTCTTTACTACCCCATGGACTATACAGTCCATGGAATTTTCCAGGCCAGAATACTGAAATGGGTAGTTTTTTCCTTCTCCAGGTGATCTTCCCAACCCAGGGATCAAACCCAGGTCTCCCGCATTGCAGGTGGATTCTTTGCCAGCTGAGCCACAAGGGAAGCCCATGTGCAGAGTACGGAGTACATCATGCAAAATTCCCCAGCTGGATGAAGCACAAGCTGGAATCAAGATTGCCAGGAGAAATATCAATAACCTCAGATATGCAGATGACACCACCCTTATGGCAGAAAGTGAAGAACTAAAAAGCCTCTTGATGAAGGTGAAAGAGGAGAGTGAAAAAAGTGGCTTAAAACTCAACATTCAAAAAACTAACATCATGGCAGCCGGTCTCATCATTTCATGGCAAGTAGATGCGGAAACAATGGAAACTGACAGACTTTATTTTCTTGGGCTCCAAAATCACTGCAAAAAGTGACTGCAGCCATGAAATTAAAAGCTGCTCACTCCCTGGAAGAAAAACTATGACCAACCTAGACAACATATTAAAAAGCAGAGGCATTACTTGGCCAACAAAGGTCCATTTGATCAAAGCTATGGTTTTTCCAATAGTCATGTAGGGATGTGAGAGTTGGACCACAAAGAAAGCTGAGCACCAAAGAATTGATGCTTTTGAATTGTGGTGTTGGATAAAACTCTTGAGAGTCCCTTGGACTGCAAGGAGATCCAACCAGTCCATGCTAAAGGAAATCAACACTGAATATCTACTGATGTTGAAGCTGAAGCTCCAATACTTTGGCCACCTGATGTGAAGAGTCGACTCATTGGAAAAGACCATGATGCTGAGAAAGATTGAAGGCAGGAGGAGAAGGGGATGACAGAGGATGAGATGGTTGGATGACATTACCGACTTGATGGACATGAGTTGGAGCAAGCTCCGGAAGTTGGTGATGGATAGGGAAGCCTGGCGTGCCATAGTCCATGAGGTTGCAAAAGTCAGACATGCCTGAGCGACTGAACTGAACTAAAATGCCTTTTTACAGTGCTCCTCCTCACTGGGAGGCGGGGGGGATGGCCACACCCTTTCTTTTTGGATCTCATCCTTGCTTTTGTCTTAAATAGACTGTTTTTCTATGTGCTCTCTGACCTGTTGTTGTGCTATGTCTCTAATAATAAACTTAGTACTTGCATTTACAGTTTATGCCTCTTTGATAAATGCACTTTTCATTGAGGGCAAAGATCCAGGGAAAAATAGCTTCTAGCCTCTGGTCTTTGCTGGTCTGGTGGTTAGGATTTCTGGTTCTCATCCAGACTACCTAGGTTTAATTCCTAGGCAGGGAATTAAGATCTCACTTTGTACCAGTGCTCACTACTGCCTTCCTGAGTTCAGACTTACCAGTGCTATTAAGTACCAAATAAATATTTATTATGATAGAAAAGAAGTGGAAGGAAGGGGAGGAGAAGGAAGAGAAAGAAAAGAAACAAAGAGGAAAAACAGAAAAATGGGTTTGCAGAAGTAATAAAAAAGTATCTGAGGCTTTAGGGCCATACAACAGATGGCCCACTCACCTCCATTTTGTAGAAGTCCAATTCAGTGATTTAGAAACAATTTTTTAAAAAAGCATCAGACATTTTTTTAAAAATCAAGTGAAATATTGTACTCAAGACAAACATATAAAACAAATGACATTGGGATGGGACTTGCTGTACTCATCTGGATAATTCCTAATCTCATTTGGCCCTGCTCCAGCTCTGAGACAGTTCTAAAGAACTGCTAGGATCTAAGAACAATTTGAAGCCCCTGACATCATTCATTTCTGGATGATGGTCACAAGTGTGCCTTTGTGAGTAGAACCCTTATCTCCTATAGGATCAGTGTTACAATTTGTGATCTGTTTTTGAGATCCCATTTCAAACCCTACTAAACCCCAAAACAGTCATTAAAATAAGGGTAAAGAAGATGAAAGATTTATGTAACATAGTATTTGCATTAAATATGTTCCCTTTGGAAGACTTTTTTCCTATGTGAGTTTTATTGGCTGATGAATTTATTTCACTTGAGCCTGATAAACATTCCTACACTAAGTATAGGCCGTCTCATTGTTCCTGGGATTTTCAAACTGCTTTCAAAATTAGTATTATTTATACTGAAATTTTCTGTGGTCATTTGATATACATGAATGCCTTTGAAAAGCTTTGAATGAAACAAGAAAAGGTGTGGAAAATTTTCCAAGGTCACTATCTTCATTTATTTCTTGCTCAAAACACAGAATGTATCTGATTTCAACCAGCTAGTTTTTCATTGTTTCAGTAGGCTCTATTATAGAATTACCCAAAGTCATTAGAATCATACTTCACAGTGTGGATCACTACAGTGGGGTTTTATTTATGATAAAGAATATTACAAAAGCAAGATTTTTCCAGTCAAAGTAATATACTGGCTGTAGTCTGCATTTTAGTCTATAGCTACTCTTGAGTGAACAAGTTATAATGTTATTATCAGCCACAACAGGCATGGGTAGGTGTTGAGAATATTTATAGATGATGTGGAGGAGATATTTATGGGACATAGGTTATGTTTCAAATGTCTTCTCTACAGTTTACACATCTGGGATAGGATGTGTGAAGTATAATACAGCTAGTACAATGAAGGGAGGCTAGCTTGTGGTAAATTCATTCCATTAATGAGAAAGGACTCTTCAAGTACCCACCTTATAATCATATATCCTTTAAAAAAGTGTTGCATTTGTAAATAAAACAACTTTGATATATCTTTGATATTTCAGTTGTTTGGTGAATCAGGAAAATATTCATTAAAAACTTTCTGAATGCAATCATCATTATTAATTTGACATATATCAGCAGATTTTTATCCTCAAGAGAACTCTATGAGTAGGTTCCATTAATGTCCATTTATAAAACTTGCTCAGAATCTTTGACTTGCTCAAGGTGACACAGCCGGTAAGAAGTATAGGGCTGGAAAAATTTTCCCTTCTTCCCTTCTAGGTTCTTTGGCTGGTCTAATAATTATATTGACATACAACACACTAACAGATGAAAAGTAAATTTAATTTTATATATATGAGAGTCCCAAAGATGTGAGACCCAAGGGCATGTTGACACAAGTTGTGCCATCCTGAGCTAAGGAATGGAACAGGGGCCTGGAGTTTAAGGCAGGGAGGAGGGAAAATCACAGTGCAATAAAATGAGCAGATGTTTGGTAATTAGATGTCCATCCTGCTATTTCAGATTAAAAAGTTAACCTCTGGTATTAGCTCTTTTTCCCAGCCAGGCCCTCAGTAAAAATTCTTTTAGGGAGTTATGGGAGAAGTAGACATTTTTCTTGACTCTGCTGATCTTGACTGCCTTCAGCACAAAATGATCCACATGCCAAAGTGGCATATTTTGGGATTGCATATTCTGCTCCCCTTTAGAAGCGTGGTCAGAATTCAAACCAGCCCATTTGACTCTGAAGCCCACACTCTCGACTGCCCTGCTAAATGGATGTTTCCAATTATATCTGTATCTTTGTTCATTGTACTAATTCTTCCATGTCTAGCACATATGCCTTTAATAAATGTTTGTCTAGAGAATTAATGAATAAAAATTGAGTTGTGAATAATCAAAATAATACACCAATTACTTCTTAAATACAACTAGGCTCTACTTACTTTTTTTCCATTGTATTGTCAGTAGTAGGTCAAGCCCCCAACTGTTTGGCCTAGACTGCTTTAAAAACTTGATTGCCTCCAATCTATTCTCACTGTAGCAACCAGAGACAGCACTCTGAAATGCAAAGCTGTTCCCCCTACACCCTCAGAAAAAAATCTTCAGTGGTTTCCCTTGCTTCTAGAATTGAGTCCCAAATCCTTAACACTGGATACAAATGCCTTTCAGCCTTATCTCATACTGTGTCCCCCTGGCCCTCAGCAGTCCCCCTGCTTGGGTCTTCAGTTCTCACAGTGTTGCTTCTGACCTCAGAAATTTGCCCATGCTCTTTCATGTGTTGGAAATATACTTTCCTCTTCCCTCCATCCTCCACCTCTAGTAATTTTTCTTTATCCTTTAGATCTCAGGTCAATTGCTCTTGCCCAGAAAAGACCTCCCAGACCCCTGTGTGTTAGTTGCTCAGTGGGATCCAACTCTTAGCGACCTCGTGGACAGTAGCCCACTAGGCTACTCTGTCCTTGAGATTCTTTGTCTATGTCCATTCCTTTCTCCAGGGGATCTTCCCTTCTTGGGGACTGAACTTGCGTCTCCGTCATTGCAGGCAGATTCTTTACCTTCTGAGCACCAGGGAAGTGCCCCACCCCCACTCCAGACCTCTAAGTCTAGATGAAATCCTAAAATTCCTGTCTTTGGCACCTGGAGCTTCTTATTGGCATTGATCACTACTAGAAATTCACATTCATTTGATTTATTTTTCCCATTTCAATGTAACTTCCATGGGGCAGGTCTCTGATTGTTTTTATTCTTTTTTGTGAAGATTGTCAGTGTCTGCCCCACAGTAATCACTCAATAGCTATTTAACATTCAAAGGTTTGTTTGAATGTATGAATACAATTAGGGCTTTCCTGATAGCTCAGGTGGTAAAGAATCCACCTGCAATGCCAATGCACGTGACTCTGATTCCATTCTTGGGTCTGGAAGATCCCCTGGAGAACGGGTGGGCCACCCACTCCGATATTTTTGGGCTTCCCCTGTGGCTCAGCTGGATCATGGAAAAAGCAGGAGAGTTCCAGAAAAACATCTATTTCTGTTTTATTGACTATGCCAAAGCCTTTGACTGTGTGGATCACAATAAACTGTGGAAAATTCTGAAAGAGATGGGAATACCAGACCACCTGACCTGCCTCTTGAGAAATGTGTATGCAGGTCAGGAAGCAACAGTTAGAACTGGACATGGAACAACAGACTGGTTCCAAATAGGAAAAGGAGTACGTCAAGGCTGTATATTATCACCCTGCTTATTTAACTTCTATGCAGAGTACATCATGAGAAACGCTGGACTGGAAGAAACACAAACTGGAATCAAGATTGCTGGGAGAAATATCAATAACCTCAGATATGCAGATGACACCACCCTTATGGCAGAAAGTGAAGAGGAACTCAAAAGCCTCTTGATGAAAGTGAAAGTGGAGAGTGAAAAAGTTGGCTTAAAGCTCAACATTCAGAAAATGAAGATCATGGCATCCGGTCCCATCACTTCATGGGAAATAGATGGGGAAACAGTGGAAACAGTGTCAGATTTTATTTTTCTGGGCTCCAAAATCACTACAGTTGGTGACTGCAGCCATGAAATTAAAAGACGCTTACTCCTTGGAAGGAAAGTTATGACCAACCTAGATAGAATATTCAAAAGCAGAGACATTACTTTGCCAACAAAGGTTCATCTAGTCAAGGCTATGGTTTTTCCTGTGGTCGTGTATGGACGTGAGAGTTGGACTGTGAAGAAGGCTGGGCACAGAAGAATTGATGCTTTTGAACTGTGGTGTTGGAGAAGACTCTTGAGAGTCCCTTGGACTGCAAGGAGATACAACCAGTCCATTCTGAAGGAGATCAGCCCTGGGATTTCTTTGGAAGGAATGATGCTGAAGCTGAAACTCCAGTACTTTGGCCATCTCATGCGAAGAGTTGACTCATTGGAAAAGACTCTGATGCTGGGAGGGATCAGGGGCAGGAGGAAAAGGGGACGACAGAGGATGAGATGGCTGGATGGCATCACTGACTCGATGGACCTGAGTCTGAGTGAACTCCGGGAGTTGGTGATGGACAGGGAGGCCTGGCGTGCTGCGATTCATGGGGTCGCAAAGAGTCGGACACGACTGAGCGACTGAACTGAACTGAACTGTGGCTCAGCTGGTAAAGAATCCACCAGCAATACAGGAGATGGGTTTGATCCCTGGGTTGGGAAGATCCTCTGGAGAAGGGGAAAGGCTACCCACTCCAGTATTTCTGGCCTGGAGAATTCCACCCACTCCAGGGTTTCTGGCCTGGAGAATTCGAGTCATGTTTGATTCTTTGCAGCCCCTGGGTTGCAAAGAATCAGATGCGATGCGACTTTCATTTTCATGAATACAATTGGGATATTTCTATTGGATTTTCTCATGTTCCCATCCTCTATTTTTATGATCATGATCTAACATTTCTGAAGCAAATATTTTGCATAGGGCACAGTGATGTTTAGAGTGGATTTAAAAACTATTTGCACATCTGTTACCAGGGCCCAAGGCTAGGGAAGCTCACAGAGTTAGGATGAGAAAAAGCAAAGCCCTTGTGTAACAGGAAGGTCATAAAGGGAAGCCACAGTCCCAACACGGCTGGGTCACTGTCCACCTGTGAGTTGCTTTCATTCTCTTCTCATGAGCACCCTCCATTTTCCTTCAAGTGAGAAAACGGGCAAGTACAAATGCAGACAGCCTGCTGGCTGCCGAGAGAGTCCCTGATTAAATCAGGAGATGGAACTCCTTTTCCCAGTTTCATTTTCTTGAACCTGATAACCAGCTGGGTTTCAAGCTGAGCTACCACACACCTGCTGGGAAACTGTTTGCTACCTGATGCTTGAAAAGGATGGCATTTACTCCTTCAGGTGTGAGAGATGATCGGCTCATTAGGAGGCCAGAGGAAGAAAAAGATTTTTTAAATTAAGTGTGCATCTTTCATGTTCTGCCCAGTTAAAGGGTTAAGAACAGAAGTGTGTGTGGGAGAGGGGTGGTTCGGGGGTGTATGTTGAACAGTGTTGATGCGAAATTCTCTATTTCCCAAGCATCTATCACTGTAGACAAATTTAATTTCACAAAATTCAAATTGTGGATGTCATGCTGGCTCTTGAAGGTGCCACTGGCCTGAAGCTCTGGAGTCTCTCCTCTGCTCTGTCTCTGACCCTTCTGGCTCCGTTTGGAAAAGTAGAATTTAGGGAGGCAGAATGTACACTCCTTCCTTGAGTACATTATTAAAAAGCAAGATTTCTTACAAAAAATGAACAGACAGAAGACAAAGAGAAGAGAACAAAGTTTTTCTGTACCGGGCACAGAATGTTTATTTTCAAGAACCTTTTAGAACTTACCCTAGAGGAAAGAAAAAAATTCAATATGCAGTTATCTAAGGGGAAAAATGAAATGTGCTAAGATGGATATTTCTATTCATATATGCACATCATATCTGCCCTGCATGATTAGCACTCCCAAGGAGTAAGAATTTTATTTTTACTTTTTAAAAAAATCCTTTTTTATGATTTGGATTTACAAGTATTAGAATATTAGGTGCTGCATGGGGTTGAGATGTTTGGAGTCATATTGTAAAATTTATAATCTAAATATTTCCTACCCTGATTTTTAGGAAACCAGCCAAACAAGTTTGTTAAAGCCAGCAGCTTCCTTTCAACGTAAGGAACATTTACCTTTCTATGTTGTCATTATATGTTTTTAAGGGTGATACATTTGGCATACAACACAGAATTCATCTGGACCTGCAAGATCATGTCTATCTTGTTCTCTATTGGATTCTCATTGTAAAGCATAGAGCCTAGATTATAGTAGGCCCTCAAGAAAATGTTTTGATGAAACGAGTAATTAAATGATTCTTTCATCATCATTATCACCATCAACACTATCCTCCTGAACACCCAGATTTTGTAAGGTCCTTTCTTCCACTCTGCTTAGCTATAGACACCAATGACCATCATCCCATAGATTAGCACCCAACTCCATCCCTCAGTCTGGGTTAGAAGACTTTGTCATATATTATTTCCTCACTGGTGGGTGAATTCTGGAGTAAATCATGTTGCTCTAAGCCCAGCATTTGCTGTATCTGGATGAAACCTCAGTGTGAAATGCCAGGAGATGCTTAGACCTCCCAGCCTCATTCCTGTGCTTAGGAGTCTGTCCCTCTGTTACTGTCTAGCAGGGGTTTTGCTACAACAATAGTCAACCGATAAACAGCCTTAGACAGTCTAACTGCAAGTTTCACCTCTGCCTGGTGCCTCCTGCCATCCTGAGTGCACAGACTTGACCTTGTAACTCAGAGAAATTAACAAATATAACCAATGCTCACTGAGCATTTGTGTACTTGGTATAATTCTAATTGTGTGTCTATTCTAGAATATTTCATCTTCTTAACACTGTGAAGAAAGTACTATTTTTACATATTCTTTATAGATGAGGAGATTGGGTACAGAGAGTCAAAGAAAATTTTTCTGTGATTAAACAGCCACATGATTCAATGCAATTTATTTAATTGAAGAGCACATGTTCCTATATTAATGTCCTAACTAGTATCCCCTTAGGCAGGGAGAACATTCAGCCAATACTTGCAACCATTACAGGTAGTGACCATTCTGACTGGTTGGGAGTCTACTCTGCTTCAGTATTTTGAGTATCAGCTCTTCCCCTTGTGAGGGAAATTCTTGGCCATCTTTTGGAACCTGGTATATAGCTAAGTTCCGTGATGCTTCTCCATCTGGCTGTTGATTTCATTCTTTCTCAATTTGTTCTACACAGTAAGGGTGCGTAACTATAGACGATATGGAGAGGAACAAGGCAAGGTCCTCGATCTCAACCTTGTTAAGAGAGGCCATGAGTGTCATATAACAGACAGTGCCTAGTTAGAGGCATCTAAAAGTTACAAAACACCAGCTCAGGGGCATAGACAAAGCCACACAGAAGCCCAGAAAGGGAAATATCACGGAGACTTCTCCTAAGGGAGGTGGGACTTGAGCTGAGTGTTGAGGGAAAATTTGGGCCAGTAGTATGAAGAGAGACTGGCACCTTTGGCATCAGCCGTTTCTTAAGTGACTTTAATTCAATGTGATCCATATGTGCTTGAGACATATTTTGTGGTGAGCTATCCTAGGCTCAACACTATCATGAAGTCTGCCATTGTTCTCTTAATTTTTTTTTCTTTTGGAGAGGAAATAATGTCCTTTTCCTTGATAAAAGTTCATCTCTGTCAGGTCCCAAGAGACAATTTTGTCTCATTAACTTTAAGTCTGGATCACAAGTTTAAAATATCCAATCCAATATTGATTTTCACTTATATGATAATTGAAAGGTTGGACTTTGTCTAATTTATGAGCCATCAACTTCCAGGGTCTCTGCTCTGTGTTTACTTCCTGACCAAAGAGCCGCTGCTGTTTCTGTCCTTGGCCATAGGGCTTCATGATCTTCAAGGGGACTCACTTTTGGGGGGCTTCTGTGGCCTCAGTGCCGCTCCTTTGATGCAGGCAGTGCTTTGGCTTTTTCTCTCCACCCCTCCTCATCATGCCATCCTAGTCCCTTGTTTCCCAGCTGTCTCTTCAGCAGATTCTCCTTATTGGAGTTCTTCACCCTTCTAGATATTCCTCCAGAAGGGGCTTAACATAGCTCCAGCCTGGCCTTCTCCCTTGTCTGATTCGTATCAGGCCCACAAAGAACAGACACTTGTGTCTCACCATGACAGCCTGAGAGTGCTGGCTCAGAGCAATGCAGTGGCTTTTATCTTCTGCATGCAGGTCACTTTCATCTTTTTCACATGAGGCTTAAGGCAACCTTTCTTACAGTTCTTCAACTTTAGATACCTGATCGAAACCTCTTGTGGAAGCCAGTGAATGCCCCTTCAGTAGCTAAAGGGGACAGAGATAAACCCTTTTCTCATTTGGTGGTGTAGGTTGGGATTTCACAGGAAAGCCAAACTCTTTCCAAGGAAATTTCTCTATGAGTTCTGTCTTTATATCCACTCTCTCACCCTTTTTATCGGCTGAACTTGCAGTTTGATATCTGCTATGTAACCAAAATTGAGATAAAAAGATCTCATTTTAACATTATGTTACTATTATTTTTAAAATTAATTTATTTTTAACATGTATTTATTTATTTGGCTGCACCAGAATCTTTAGTTGTGGCATGAAGGATCTAGTTCCCTGACCAGGGATCAAACCCGGGCATTGGGAATGTGAAGTCTTAGCCACTGGACCACCCCGGAATTTTCACTATTATTTTTTAATCATAACTGGGCATGGGAAAATCTGCAAAATTTTATTTTTCCCTTTTGCCATATCAAGGACCTAGAGATTCAGCTAAAGAAAATGTCTGATAATCTTTCCATTTTGAAGAATATTGGTGAAGAATCACCTATATAGAAACAAAAAAGCTGGGTCGAGTTTCAGTCAGAAGATGGCAGAAATCTCATGTCTTAAACTGGCAGCTCAATTTAAGCTTCTTTTCTATGTTGCTTATCTCATTAACCACTGGGAAAGGATGCCAGTATGCAGCCTTAGGGACTTGGTTAAAAGCTTTTTAGATTGATAATTGCAGGATCTTGAAATGAATAGTAGTCTCAGCTTTACCAGTGACTTTGCTGAAAACAAACAATTCTTAATACATTTCACTTAAGCTACAGAAATAATTACAAATATGCATTTATATTAATTCAAGTTAGAGATTGTGATGGGGCTCCATGATGGTTCAGTAAGTGGAGAATAACCAATAGTTCTTTCATAATTCTCAAAAATGATACTGATCTCTTTCTTTGTCCTTTTAACCCATAGCAACCACTTTGGTAATAAAAATATTCCCTTTAGGAGTAAATTAGCATAAGTACATAAATACTTGGTATTGATGGAGTGTAAGTATATAAGAGCTGTTACATAATCCAGGTGGAAGTGTAATTGTCATAGCCTTTCAAACAATAATTTGATAAAAAGGCACCAAAAGCCTTAAAAATTTCCTACTCTTAAATCCAGTAATTCTCTTCTAGAAATATATCTTATGGAAGAAAAAAACATGCAAAGGTATTTTTTAAAAGACATTTTTATAAGTTGAAGCAATCTTAATATTCAACAATAAAGATTTACTATATTATCACATATATATGATGAAAATTTATGGAATCTTTTAAAATTAGAATATGAGTCCATATTTATCAACACAGACAATGTTGAAATGAAAGCAGGTACAGAGGAATATGTAGAATCAAATATCATTTTTGTTTACATTTTATATATTAATATATGATACACAGGTCAAGAATAACCAATACTGAAATAGTGGTTATCTTTTAGTAGTAGAATTTTGAATGTATTCACCTTTTCTTCTTACCTGTATTTTATAATTTTTCCATTACAGATATGAATCATGAACACTTAAAAAGAAGAAAGTAATTAGAAGAGGTTTCATGTGGTTCAGAAGTAAGGAAAAAATCCAAAGATGAAAAAATACATCTACCCAACATTAATGAAGAGTATAAGAGAAAAACAAAGCTTAGTGCTAATGGAAAAGACAAAACTGGAATCTTCTCAATAAATGTTATTGATCTCCTGCTAACCACGTGGTTCTGTGCAGCAGAGAATCCCTGAGATACCTAAGGCAAAAGGATAAGATAAAAGGAGCTTTAAAAAAAAATAAGGACATGTTTTATATTTGAATGAAGAGTTCAATTAAATTTCCTAGATTCTGAATAAATATCTGTCCCCAATAATTCACCTATTAATGTCAATAGATTTTGAATTCTATTTTATTTTTTAACTGAATTAGGTAAAATTGGTCTTTTAGTTTTTGCATGTTTCCCTTCTAGAAGATATCAGTTACCTTCTAGATATTATCTATGTAATTAACGTAGAGCACATCATGGTTGCATTCTATTTGGGTTCATTCAGCTAAAACCTCCTGAATGACCTTTATTCCAAACCCCCATTTGCCATGCAAGTGTATTCTTCTACAAGGCAAATGTTTCTAAGGAAACTTCATGGAAATGAAAAAGCTCCAGACAAATCATCTCATATCCAAAGGAGCAAATGACACACCCATTAATAACAAATGTGATTGTCTCAGGCTCAATGAAGTAAGTTTTGGATGTTGTGTTCCCAATGGAGACCAGTAACTAAAAGGGATTCCCTAGCTCTGTTCTCTTGGAGAAGGCAGTGGCACCCCACTCCAGTACTTTTGCCTAGAAAATCCCATGGATGGAGGAGCCTGGTAGGCTGCAGTCCATGGGGTTGCTAGAGTCGGACACGACTGAGCGACTTCACTTTCACTTTTCACTTTCATACATTGGAGAAGGAAATGGCAACCCACTCCAGTGTTCTTGCCTGGAGAATCCCAGGGACGGGAAAGCCTGGTGGGCTGCTGTCTATGGGGTCGCACAGAGTTGGACAAGACTGAAACGACTTAGCAGCAGCAGCAGCAGCAGCTCTGTTCTATATGCCAAAAGAGAAATGTGTTCACATTGTGAGCTGTAAACCATGAAAGGGAGGGTGTGTTTGTGGGAATAAATGGAAAGTCACTAGCAAGTCTCTGTTAAGAAGGTAAGGAAGCTAATGAATTAAGGCCAAACTGACTTCTCAGAATATGTTCATCAAATCTATTACCTTCCTCCATCAACCCTCTCCCCCTCTTTGCTTTCTGTTTCCAGTTCATCTGAGCCTTGGTCTGTAAGAGAAAGAAGTTATTAATACTTAAATTCTATGGGTAAAATAGCTGACCAACCCAGAATAGGAAGTACAATATAACAGGAGAATGACTGACATTACCTATCAGTAAGGCTTACTATTAAGCCACAATAATCAGCACAGTGCAGTATATGAATAGACCAAAAAAAAAAAGGAATACAGGAAAAGATCAATGGAACAGAGTAGAGAGCTCAGAAATAGACCCTCACAGATATAGCCAGTTGATGCCTGATAAAAGAGCAAAAGCAATACAGTGAAGCAAAGACAGTCTCTTCAATAAACGGTGCTTGAAATAATGATATCCACATGCAAGAAAAAAAAGAATCTAGACACAGACCTTACACTCTCACAAAAATTAACTCAAAGTGAACCATAGACCTAAACGTAAAGCACAAAAATATAAAACTCCAATCTCTTATATGATAATAGAGGAGAAAACCTAGATGACCTTGGATATGGTGATGTCTTTTTATGTACACCACCAAAGATATGATCCATAAAAGAAACCACTGATAAGCTGGATTTCATTAAAATTGAAAATTTTGCCTTTGTAAAAGACAATGCCAAGGGAATGAGAAGATGAGCCATAGACTGGGAGAAAAATATTTTCAAATGCCATATCTGATAAAGGACAGTTGCTGCTGCTAAGTCACGTCAGTTGTGTCCGACTCTGTGTGATCCCATAGACGGCAGCCCACCAGGCTCCTCCGTCCCTGGGATTCTCCAGGAAAGGACAGTTAGCCAAAGTATATACAGAGCTCTTAAAAAGGCTCCCAGGGGGCTCAGTGGTAAAGAATCCTCCTGTCAATGCAGGAGACATGGGTTCAATTCCTGAGTCAGGAAGATCCCCTGGAGAAGGGGATGGCAACTCACTTCAGTATTCTTGCCTGGAGAATTCCATGGACAGGGAAGCCTGGTGGGCTATAGTCTGATGGATCACAAAGAGTCAGACATGACTGAGCAACTAAAGAAAATAACTTGATTAAAAAATGAGTCATAGACCTTAACAGACACATCATAGGAAAGATACATAAATGGCAAATAAGCATATGAAAAGATGTCCCATATCATATGTCACCAGGAAAATGAAAATAATGAGATACTGCTGTGCATCTATTAGAATGGCTACAGTATGAACACTGACAGCAGCTAATGCTGGTGAGGATGTGGAAAAACAGTAACTCTTATACAATACAGCACAGTGCATGCTCAGTCATGTCTGACTCTTTGGGACTCCATGGACTATAGCCTGCCAGGCTCCAGATGCAAAATAATATAGTTACTTTGGAAGGCAGTTTGGCAGTTTCTTACAAACTAAACATACTCTTGTCATAAGATCTAGTAATTTCTCTCCTTGGTATTTACTCAAAGAGTTTGAAAACTTAAGTCTCTATAAAAATCTGCATCAGGATGTTTATAGACACTTTGCTCGTAATTGCCAAAACTTGGAAGCACTTGAGATGTCCTTTCATAGGTAAATGGACAAATAAATTGTGGAACATCCAGACAATGGAATAGAATTTAGTAATAAAAAGAAATAGTTATGAAGTCATGAAAAGATATGAAGGAATCTGAAATGCATATTGCTAAGTGAAAGAAGTCAGTTTGAAAAGGCTATGGATGTTTTGATTTCAACTATTTGATCTCTATGGGCTTCTCAGGTGATGCTAGTGGTAAAGAATCTGCCTGCCAATGCGGAAGTTATAAGAGACTTGGGTTCGATCCCTGGGTCAGGAAGATCCCCTGGACTAAGAAATGGCAACCCACTCCAGTCTTCTTGACTGGAAAATTCGTGGACAGAGGTGTCTAGCAGGCTGCAGTCCATGGTGTCACAAAGAGTCCGGACATGGCTGAGCTACTGAACACACACACATTTGATCTCTGGAAAAGTTAAAAATGTAGACAGTAAAAAGATTAATGATTGCTAGGGAAGAAAAGATGAATAGGCAGAGCACAGAGGATTTTTGGGATGGTGAAATATTCTATATGATATTATAGTGATGGATTCATGTCATTATATGTTTGCCCAAACTCACAGAATGTGCAATAGCAGTAATTATCTCTAAGGTAAAGTGTGGACTTTGGGTGATTGTGATGTATAATATAGGTTCAACCTCTGTAACACAGGTACCACTATTGAGTGGTGTTGATAATGGAGGTGGCTCTACATGAGTATGGAGAAGGCAATGGCAACCCATTCCAGTACTCTTGTCTGGAAAATCCCATGGACAGAGGAGTCTGGTGGGCTGCTGTCTATGAGGTTGCACAGAGTTGGACACAACTGAAGTGACTTAGCAGCAGCAGCCTGAGCTGATGCTGGGAAAGATTGAGGGCAGGAGGAGAAGGGGACAAAAGAGGATGAGATGGTTGGATGATATCACTGACTCAATGGACATGAGTTTGGGTAGACTTTGGGAGCTGGTGATGGACAGGGAGGCCTGGCATGCTGCAGTCCATGGGGTCGCAAAGGGTAGGACACGACTGAGTGACTAACCTGAACTGAACTGAGAAAAATCTCTCTCGTCTCCTCCACCTTATTGAAGTTATGCATATGGTTAACAGCATACACTGTTCAGTTGTAAAAAAATGAATTCACTTCTTTACATAAAACTATAAACATTCTAGGAATATGTCCTAAGGAAAAACTGACACATGTATCAAGATGAATTTGTAAGGACAGTAACACAAATGTTGCAGGCTATAAAATAGCAAATGTGATGCAACTTTTATAAAATATATATGTGCCTGTTTATACATACACATTTCTATCCAGTCATCTGTCTGTATGTTCTTCTATCCAATCTGGGAGAATATACAATAAAATCTTATCAGGTGTCTCCAAGTTGGGAAATTACTTGAGATTTCTCACTTTTTTTCTTATACTTTCAGTTATTTTTCAATTTAATAAAAAGGAATAAAAGCTATTTTCATTAAAAAATAAAAGGCAAATGAAAAACAGAAAATTTTGGTAAAGGATATAGCAAATTATTATCATCCTTCCATATCATGTATTACAGATCAACATCAAAGCTGTCTCTCCAAGTAGCACTCAAACATGTATATTACCATATGTAAAACAGACACCAGTGGGAATTTACTAGGCTTCCCTGGTGGCTCAAAAGGTAAAGAATCTGCCTGCTATGTGGGAGACTGGGTTTGATCCTTGGGTCGAGAAGATCCTCTGGAGAAGGAAATGGCAACCTACTCCAATATTCTTGCCTGGAGAATTTCATGGACAAGAGGAACCTGGTGGAATTTACTGCCTGACATAGGGAGCTCAACCTGGTGCTCTGTGACAACCTAGAGGAGTGGGATGGGGTGGAAAGTGGAAGGGAGGTTCAAGAGTGAGGAAACAGATGTACACCTATAACTGATTACATTGATGTATGGCAGAAAACAAGACAACATTGTAAAACAATTATCCTCCAATTAAAAATAAAAATAAATTTAAAAAACTGACTCTCCAAATAAACACAGTTAAAAATCTTGAAGAAAAAATTCATGAAAGAATAAAAAAGTTAACCTTCTAATAACCAAAGGAATGCATTAAAATAACCCTTTTTCCTAAGGTTTTTCATCACATGGAAAAATATATATATATTTTTTATTTCATTAATGTTGTACATATATGAGAAGATGGATATCCATTAAAGTTGTTGTCATCATCATTTCATGATGTATGTAAGTCAAATCTTTATGTCACACAGCTTAAGTTTATGCAGTGCTGCATATTTCTCAAATATTGTCTGAGAAATCCCATGGACAGAGGAGACTGGCGGGCTATAGTCCATGGGGTTGCAAAAGATATGGCACTAAACAACGTCAATTATATCTCAATTCAGTTCAGTTCCGTTCATTTCAGTCACTCAGTCATGTCCGACTCTTTGCGACCCCATGAATCGCAGCACGCCAGGCCTCCCTGTCCATCACCAACTCCCGGAGTTCACTCAGACTCACGTCCATCAAGTCAGTGATGCCATCCAGCCATCTCATCCTCTGTCGTCCTCTTCTCCTCCTGCCCCCAATCCCTCCCAGCATCAGAGTCCTTTCCAATGAGTCAACTCTTTGCATGAGGTGGCCAAAGTATTGGAGTTTCAGCTTCAGCATCAGTCCTCCCAATGAATACCCAGAACTGATCTCCTTTAGAATGGACTGGTTGGATCTCCTTGCAGTTCAAGGGACTCTCAAGAGTCTTCTCCAGCACCACAGTTCAAAAGCATCAATTCTTGGGTGCTCAGCTTTCTTCACAGTCCAACTCTCAGCCTATAAACCCAAACAAAAACAAAATAATAAAATCAAATGAGACTCTTATTTTTCCCTATCAAGGTAGAAAATTACTTTTTAAAGCTAAACAATTCCATGTAGAATATTAGCAAACATTTGGGCAGAACCTCCATTTGTTTTGACTCATATTTACACATGGAAGGACATCAACTTGATTAACACTTCTGGCTTCTTTCTTCCCAGCTCTCTCACTGTCCTCTGATTCCCAAGGGAGAAGGGGGTGACTTGGTGTATTTTGGAGAACCAAGAATGTGCATCTAAAGTCTTTCCCTTTTCTGGTTCTGAGCAGGCTCACCTTCTGGAAGCCTCTAATCTTCTATATGTTCAGCTTGCTGGGCAGGACCCCAGAGGGCAGCTTGTGGAAGTGCACTTGGTCCAGGGAGGGAGGCTGTAAATCTGACTGGTTTAGAAATCAGATAACAATCCAGTTTGACTGCAAACCTTCAGCATCATCTTCCAGTTCAGTTTTTATCAGTAATAAAACTGATGGTTTTTTTGTCTTCATTTGTCTGAATCTTGCATCTCTTAAAAATCTCAGGAGAAGGGTGAATGGAGCGAAGAACTCATAGACACCACTAGGGGCAGCTTAAGACAACCATCTTTCTGGAGGGCAGTTTCACATTGTGTTACAAAGGGTTTACCTATTCCTGGGCCACTCTTTTTAAGAACACATGCTAAGAAAGCAGTTAGAGTAATGGATGAAATATGTGTATTACAAATGTTTGTGAGTGAAAGTCATTCAGTTGTGTCTGCCTCTTTGTGACTGCATGGACTATACAGTCCGTGGAATTCTCCATGCCAGAATACTGGAGTGGTTAGCCTTTCTCTTCTCCAGGGGATCTTCCCAACCCAGGGATTGAACCCAGGTCTCCCACGTTGCAGGCAGATTCTTTACCAGCTGAGCCACCAGGAAAGCCCAAATACAAATGTTTAGTATCGTTTTCATTTTATTTATAATAGCTAAAGTTGTTACCAAGCAAAGGGCCCACTTGTCAACACCCATAGAAGCCAGTGGTACAGCACTAGGTTTTGAGAAAAGAAAGAGTTTTATTGCAAGGTTGACCAACAAAGAGAAAGGAGGCAGACTCTCCATCTGGCATTTAGTCAGATTTTTATAAAAGGAGGAAGGCTGATACATGGAAGTGCTGGTGGACAGTGTTTTGATTGGAAGATTTGGAACTTTGTTATTTACGGTATGATTAAGGGGCTTCAGCACATGATCTTCCTGGCCAGTGAACTCTTCGCTTCTGAAAGATTCCTGTCTTTAGGTTCTTGCCGTGTCCTAGTTCTTTGATTATATGGTGGGGGTGGGAGGTGGGGAGAAGACTTTGGTTCTTGGCATTATTCAAAGTCAAAATTTCTCTGTGCATGCTTTTGCTGTATGACTTGCATTTTTTTTTTTTTATTGTTTTCTCTGAAAAACAACTCAGTATCTTATAGAAACAAAAAGGACCAATTTGGGCTTCTTCTGCAGTTACGAAATTGGAAAAAAACAAACCAACCCAAATGTCCAACTACATAGTATAATTAAGAAAAATATATTTGTATGTCATACAAGGATATGATAAATCATATTAGGGAAGAGTATTTTTGGTGGGGGAAGCTGTTCACTATATATTGCTTAATTTAAAAAATGAGCTACAGAATGTTGTATGCAATGTGATATCAAATTTGTAAAGTATTTTTAAGTCTTATAAGTTTGAATTTAAAAATACTGGTAGACTATGGTATTTTTCAGAGAACTTGAACTAATAATTTCACAATTTGTATGGAAATACAAAAAACCTCAAATAGCCAAAGCAATCTTGAGAAAGAAGAATGGAACTGGAGGGATCAACCTGCCTGACTTCAGACTATACTATAAAGCTACAGTCATCAAGACAGTCTGGCACTGGCACAAAGACAGAAATATATATCAGTGGAACAAAATAGAAAGATCAGAGATAAATCCATGCACCTATGGACACCTTATCTTTGACAAAGGAGACAAGAATATACAATGGAGAAAAGACAATCTCTTCAACAAGTGGTGCTGGGAAAACTAGTCAATCACCTGTGAAAGAATGAAACTAGAACACTTTCTAACACCAGACACAAAAATAAACTCAAAATGGACTAAAGATCTAAATGTAACACCAGAAACTATAAAACTCCTACAGGAAAACATAGGCAAAACACTCTCTGACATAAATCACAGCAGGATCCTCTATGACCCACCTCCCAGAGTCATGGAAATAAAAGTAAAAGTAACAAATGGGACCTAATTCAACTTAAAAGCTTTTGCACAACGAAGGAAACTATAAGCAAGGTAAAAAGACAGCCTTTAGAATGGGAGAAAATAATAGCAAATGAAGCAACTGACAAAGAATTAATCTCAAAAATATACATGCAACTCCTGCAGCTCAATTCCAGAAAAATAAATGACCCAAAAAAATAGGCCAAAGAGCTAAACAAACATTTCTCCAAAGAAGACATACAGATGGCTAACAAACATATGAAAAGATGCTCAACATCACTCATTATCAGAGAAATGCAAATCAAAACCACAATGAGGCACCATCTCACACCGGTCAGAATGGCTGCTATCAAAAATCTACAAACAATAAATGCTGGAGAGGGTGTGGAAAAAGGGAACCCTCTTACACTGCTGGTGGGAACACAAACTAGTACAGCCACTATGGAGAACAGTGTGGAGATTCCTTAAAAAACTGGAAATAGAATTGCCATACGACCCAGCAATCCCACTGCTGGGCATACACACCGAGGAAACCAGAATTGAAAGAGACACGAGTACCCCAGTGTTCATTGCAGCACTGTTTGCAATAGCTAGGACATGGAAGCAATCAAGATGTCCATCAGCAGATGAATGGATAAGGAAGCTGTGGTACATACAGAGTGGAATGTTACTCAGCTATTAAAAATAATACATTTCAATCAGTTCTAATGAGGTGGATGAAACTGGAGCCTATTATACAGAGTGAAGTAAACCAGAAAGAAAAACACCAACACAGTATCAGATCAGATCAGATCAGTCGCTCAGTCTTGTCCGACTCTTTGCGACCCCAAGAATCGCAGCACGCCAGGCCTCCCTGTCCATCACCAACCCCCAGAGTTCACTCAGACTCATGTCCATCGAGTCGGTGATGCCATCCAGCCATCTCATCCTCTGTCGTCCCCTTCTCCTCTTGCCCCCAATCCTTCCTAGCATCAGAATCTTTTCCAATGAGTCAACTCTTCGCATGAGGTGGCCAAAGTACTGGAGTTTCAGCTTTAGCATCATTCCTTCCAAAGAAATCCCAGGGCTGATCTCCTTCAGAATGGACTGGTTGGATCTCCTTGTAGTCCAAGGGACTCTCAAAAGTCTTCTCCAACACCACAGTTCAAAAGCATCAATTCTTCGGCGCTCAGCCTTCTTCACAGTCCAACTCTCACATCCATACATGACCACAGGAAAAACCATAGCCTTGACTAGACAGACCTTTGTTGGCAAAGTAATGTCTCTGCTTTTGAATATGCTATCTAGGTTGGTCATAACTTTCCTTCCAAGGAGTAAGCATCTTTTAATTTCATGGCTGCAGTCACCATCTGTAGTGATTTGGGAGCCCAAAAAAATAAAGTCTGACACTGTTTCCACTGTTTCCCCATCTATTTGCCATGAAGTGATGGGACCGGATGCCATGATCTTCATTTTCTGAAAGTTGAGCTTTAAGCCAAGTTTTTCACTCTCCTCTTTCACCTTCATCAAGAGGCTTTTGAGTTCCTCTTCACTTTCTGCCATAAGGGTGGTGTCATCTGCATATCTGAGGTTATTGATATTTCTCCCTGCAATCTTGATTCCAGCTTGTGTTTCTTCCAGTCCAGCGTTTCTCATGATGTACTCTGCATATAAGTTAAATAAGTAGGATGACAATATACAGCCTTGACGGACTCCTTTTCCTATTTGGAACCAGTCTGTTGTTCCATGTCCAGTTCTAACTGTTGCTTCCTGACCTGCATACAAATTTCTCAAGAGGCAGATCAGGTGGTCTGGTATTCCCATCTCCTTCAGAATTTTCCACCATTTATTGTGATCCACACAGTCAAAGGCTTTGGCATAGTCAATAAAGCAGAAATAGATGTTTTTCTGGAACTCTCTTGCTTTTTCCATGATCCAGCGGATGTTGGCAATTTGATCTCTGGTTCCTCTGCCTTTTCTAAAACCAGCTTGAACATCAGGAAGTTCACGGTTCACGTATTGCTGAAGCCTGGCTTGGAGAATCTTGAGCATTACTTTACTAGCGTGTGAGATGAGTGCAATTGTGTGGTAGCTTGAGCATTCCTTGGCATTGCCTTTCTTTGGGATTGGAATGAAAACTGACCTTTTCCAGTCCTGTGGCCACTGCTGAGTTTTCCAAATTTGCTGGCATACTGAGTGCAGCACTTTCACAGCATCATCTTTCAGGATTTGGAATAGCCCAACTGGAATTCCATCACCTCCACTAGCTTTGTTCATAGTGATTCTTTCTAAGGCCCACTTGACTTCACATTCCAGGATGTCTGGCTCTAGGTCAGTGATCACACCACAGTGATTATCTGGGTCGTGAAGATCTTTTTTGTACAGTTCTTCTGTGTATTCTTGCCATCTCTTCTTAATATCTTCTGCTTCTGTTAGGTCCATACCATTTCTGTCCTTTATTGTGCCCATCTTTGCATGAAATGTTCCTTTGGTATCCCTGATTTTCTTGAAGAGATCCCTAGCTTTCCTATTCTGTTGTTTTCCTCTATTTCTTTGCATTGATCGCTGAAGAAGGCTTTCTTATCTCTTCTGGCTATTCTTTGGAACTCTGCATTCAGATGTTTATATCTTTCCTTTTCTCCTTTGCTTTTTGCTTCTCTTTTTTCACAGCTATTTGTAAGGCCTCCCCAGACAGCCATTTTGCTTTTTTGCATTTCCTTTCCATGGGGATGGTCTTGATCCCTGTCTCCTGTACAATGTCACGAACCTCATTCCATAGTTCATCAGGCACTCTATCTATCAGATCTAGGCCCTTAAATCTATTTCTCACTTCCACTGTATAATCATAAGGGATTTGATTTAGGTCATACCTGAATGGTCTAGTGGTTTTCCCTACTTTCTTCAATTTAAGTCTGAATTTGGCAATAAGGAGTTCATGGTCTGAGCCACAGTCAGCTCCTGGTCTTGTTTTTGCTGACTGTATAGAGCTTCTCCATCTTTGGCTGCAAAGAATATAATCAATCTGATTTCAGTGTTGACCATCTGGTGATGTCCATGTATAGTGTCTTCTCTTGCATTGTTGGAAGAGGGTGTTTGTTATGATCAGTGCATTTTCTTGGCAAAACTCTATTAGTCTTTGCCCTGCTTCATTCCGTATTCCAAGGCCAAATTTGCCTGTTACTCCAGGTGTTTCTTGACTTCCTGCTTTTGCATTCCAGTCCCCTATAATGAAAAGGACATCTTTTTTGGGTGTTAGTTCTAAAAGGTCTTGTAGGTCTTCATAGAACTGTTCAACTTCAGCTTCTTCAGCGTTACTGGTTGGGGCATAGACTTGGATTACTGTGATATTGAATGGTTTGCCTTGGAAATGAACAGAGATCATTCTGTCGTTTTTGAGATTGCATCCAAGTACTGCATTTCGGACTCTTTTGTTGACCACGATGGCCACTCCATTTCTTCTGAGGGATTCTTGCCTGCAGTAGTAGATATAATGGTCATCTGAGTTAAACTCACCCATTCCAAGTCCATTTCAGTTCGCTGATTCCTAGAATGTCGACATTCACTCTTGCCATCTCTTGTTTGACCAGTTCCAGTTTGCCTTGATTCATGGACCTGACATTCCAGGTTCCTATGCAATATTGCTCTTTACAGCATCGGACCTTGCTTCTATCACCATTCACATCCACAGCTGGGTATTGTTTTTGCTTTGGCTCCATCCCTTCATTCTTTCTGGAGTTATTTCTCCACTGATCTCCAGTAACATATTGGGCACCTCCTGACCTGGGGAGTTTCTCTTTCAGTATCCTATCATTTTGCCTTTTCATACTGTTCATGGGGTTCTCAAGGCAAGAATACTGAAGTGTCTTGCCATTCCCTTCTCCAGTGGACCACATTCTGTCAGATCTCTCCACCATGACCTGCCCATTTTGGGTTGCCCCATGGGCATGGCTTTGTTTCATTGAGTTAGACAAGGCTGTGGTCCTAATGTGTTTAGACTGACTAGTTTTCCGTGAGTATGGTTTCAATGTGCTTGCCCTCTGATGCCCTCTTGCAACACCTACCATCTTACTTGGGTTTCTCTTACCTTGGGCATGGAGTATCTCTTCATGGCTGCTCCAGCAAAGTGCAGCCATTGCTCCTTAGCTTGGACGAGGGGTATCTCCTCACCACCACCCTTCCTGACCTTCAACGTGGGATAGCTCCTCTAGGCCCTCCTGCATGTGCACAGCCAGGGCTCCATGGACATGGGGTTGGTCCTCCCGGCCACCACCCCTGGCTTCGGCGTGGGGTAGCTCCTCCCGCCCGACGTCCCTGGCCTCCAGCTTGGGGCGTGGGGTATCTCCTCCCAGCCGCTGCTCCTGACCTCGGATGGGGGGTAACTCTTCCCGTCACAGCCCCTGACCTCGGACGCTGGTTATCTCCTCTGGGCCGCCCCACCCCCACCCCGCCCGACCTTGGACGCTGGGTAGCTCCTCTAGGCCCGTTCCTGTGCGGTTGCAGTCTGGTACTGTTGGCCGCTGCCCCTGACCTTGGACGTGGGGTAACTCCTCTATATTAACACATATATATGGAATTTAGAAAGATGATAATGATGACCCTATATGTGAGACAGCAAAAGAGACACATATGTGAAGAACAGACCTTTGAACTCTGTGGGAGAAGGTGAGGGTGGGATGATTTGAGAGATAGCATTGAAACATGTATATTACCATATGTAAAATAGATTGCCAGTCCAGGTTTGATGCATGAGACAGGGTGCTCAGGGCTGGTGCCCTGGGACGACCCTGAGGGATGGGGTGGGGAGGGAGGTGGGTGGGGGTTCAGTGTGGGGAACACATGTACATCCATGGCTGATTCATGTCAATGTATGGCAAAAACCACTACAATATTGTAAAGTAATTAGCCTCCAATTAAAATTAAAAAATTAATTTACAAAAAAATACTGGTAGAACATATGAAAATATTGATAGTAATTACTTTTAGATTACACGAGATAGTTTCTTTTTTTGCTTTTGATTTTCCAAGTTTTGTAATGTACTAATAAAGTAACTAGAAAAATATTATTCACGTATAACTAAACAGTAGCTGCAGCAAATCAATAACTTTAATTCATTATTATTGTTTATAAAAAACTCTCTTCCCATTGAATGCCAGTTAGTTAATAACTATGATCATGTTTAAAAGAATTTTTAAATATAAAGAAGAAAATTTCTAATTGAAAGGAATGAATTTACCATGGGTCAAAAAGAAGTGGGTTAATGTCCTGGCTTTGTTATTTATATGAATTTATATCTTCTAAGGAGAAGGCAATGGCACCCCACTCCAGTACTCTTGCCTGGAAAATCCCATGGATGGAGGAGCCTGGTAGGCTGCAGTCCATGGGGTCTCAAAGAGTAGGACATGACTGAATGACTTCACTTTCACTTTTCACTTTGATGCATTGGAGAAGGAAATGGCAACTCACTCCAGTGTTCTTGCCTGGAGAATCCCATGGACGGGGAGCCTGGTGGGCTGCCGTCTATGGGGTCACACAGAGTCGGACACGACTGAAGCAAATTTGCAGCAGCAGCAGCAGCATATCTTCTAAATCTCAGGGGATTATAATACATACCTTGCAAAATTGTGGAGGATGAAAGATTTATAAATCGGTGAGCCTGAGATGAAATATGATCTCAACAGATGGTTAATATACTGTTATTAAAGCATGATGATGGCATTTAGAGGAATGGGGTGGCTTTCACCTGGGGTCTTAAGAAGATGTAAACCCTTTTCCCATAATTCTAGCAGACTTCCTCTTATATTTTATTTGCCAGAAGATAGTACCTTTTCTAAGCCTATGTTTGGAAAAAAGAATGAGGTGATTTCAGTTGGATTACACTAATTAGAGTTTACTGAAGACTCTTGAGAGTCCCTTGGACTTCAAGGAGGTCAAACCTGTCAGTCCTACAGGAAATCAACCCTGAATCTTCATTGGAAGGACTGAGGCTGAAGCTGAAGCTCCAATACTTTGTCCACCTGATGCAAAGAGCTGACTCATTGGAAAAGACCCTGATGCTGGGAAAGATTGAGGGCAGGAGGAGAAGATAGGAGCAGAGAATTAGATGGTTAGATAGCATCACCAACTCAGTGAACATGAATCTGAGCAAACTCTGGGAGATAGTAAAGGAAAGGGAAGCCTGGCATGCTGCAGTCCTTGGGGTCACAAAGAATTGGACATGACTTAGCGACTGAACAAGAATAACAACTGGAGTTGACTCCTAAGTGGAGTTTCTTCTGAAGCACATAGCTTGGTGAAGTCATGGTGGTTACTTGTACCAAAGCAGAGTTGTTCTAGAAATTTTAAAAAAGTGAGAGTGGTGGGGATTGGGTAAGCAAAGAACAGTGTCTCCTGAAACTTTTACAGAGCTAAACACTTAGCTCTTTTGTTGGATGGAAAATTATGAGAAAAATTATTCCTGTTAAGATTAGGACATATACTGAGGAATGAGGAAATATCCAGATGCAAGGGGGAAAGAGGAGAAATTAGAAAGGAATGAGAGAATATAGAAGGGAAACTCATGACACAAGAATGGCTCAACAGAAGTGTTTGCACAGAAGGTGTGAGCCCTGATAAAAGCAGTTCTGGAAAGCCCTCTGGAGAGGAAGTAGGGCATAAAAAACTCAAGATTTTCAGAGATATGGGGTGCATTTGGAGGAGTATCTAAAGAGAGACGAGGAATAAAGTGACAGGTAAGAAATAAGAAATAAAGGGTGAGAAGCCCTGCTGGTCTGTAATGATCAGAGGAAGGTGCTGTTGCTGGGATACCTGTGCAAGGGCTGCTGGGAATCATGTCTCTGACAGCTGGGCTCTGAAGAGAAAGAGTGGCTCTTAAGTGGCTGACATCCTTTGAGCCTCTGGTCATTACAAATGCAATTTAATGATGAGGAGCAGAGCTGTGATTCTGAGGCTATGCATTGTGATTCCGATTCTTGTGCTTACTGTCTGGTAAGAAAAGTTTCCCACTCTGTTTTGCTCCTGGCTGAACTTAAAGCTGGAGTACTTAAGTGTGGGAGGTCTCAACATTGCAATGAATAGTACCTTACTTCCTCTTCAAATTTTCCCAGAACGTCTGTGTTCAGTTCAGTTCCAATCAGTCACTCAGTTGTGTCTGACTCTTTGCAACCCTATGGACTGCAGTATACCAGGTTTCCCTAACTGTTAGTTTTCCCTAACTGTTAAAACTAACAGAAAAAGTTAGTTTTCATCACTAACTCATGGAGCTTGCTCAAACTCATGTCCTTTGAGTTGGTGATGTCATCCAACCATCTCATCATCTGTTGTCCCCTTTTCCTCCTATCTTCAATCTTGCCCAGCGTCAGGATGTTGTCCAATGAATCAGTTCTTTGCATCAGGTGGCCAAAGTATTAGAGCTTCAGCTTCAGCATCAGTCCTTCCACTCTATATTCAGGACTCATTTCCTTTAGGATTGATTGGTTGGATCTCCTTGCAGTCCAAGGGACTCTCAAGTGTTTTCTCCAATACCACAGTTCAAAAGCATCAATTCTTCATTGCTCAGCCTTCTTTACGGTTCAACTCTCACATCCATATATGACTATTGGAAAAATCATAGCTTTGATTATATGGACCTTTTTTGGCAAAATAATGTTTCTGTTTTTTTTTATATGCTGTCCAGGCTTGTATAGCTTTTCTTCCAAGGAGAAAATGTCTTAATTTTATGGCAACAGTCACCATCTGCAGTGATTTTGGAGCCCAAGGTAATAAAGTCTCTCATGGTTTCCATTGTTTCCCCATTTATTTGCCATGAAATGTTGGGCCAGATGCTATGATCATAGTTTTTTTAATGTTGAGTTTTAAGCCAGCCTTTTCACTCTCCCCTTTCACTTTCGTCAAGAGGCTTTTTAGTTCCTCTTCACTCTCTGCTATAAGGGTGGTGTAATCTGTGTATCTGAGGTTACTGATATTTCTCCCAGCATTCTTGATTCCAGCTCGTTCTTCTCTCAGCCCAGCATTTCTCATGATGTACTCTGCATATAAGTTAAATAAGCAGGGTGACAATATACAGCCTTGATGTACTCCTTTCCCAAATGGAGGCAGGAAGTTGTTCCATATTTGGTTCTAACTGTTGCTTCTTGACCTTCATACAGATTTCTCAGGAGGTAGGTAAGGTGGTCTGATACTCCCATCTCTTGAAGAATTTCCCATAGTTTGTTGTGATCCACAAAGTGAAAGGCTTTGGTGTAGTATTAAAGCAGAAGTAGATATTTTTCTTCCCTGGTGGCTCAGATGGTAAAAGCATCTGCCTACAATGCGGGAGACCTGGGTTTGATCCCTGGGTTGAGAATATCCCCTGGAGAAGGAAATGGCAGCCCATTCCAGTATTGTTGCCTGGAAAATCCCATGGACAGAGGAGCCTGGCAGGCTGCAGTCCATGGGGTCGCAAAGAGTTGGACATGACTGAGTGACTTCACTTTCACTTTCACTTTCTTTCAGATATTTTTCTGGAACTCGCTTACTCTTTCTATGACCCAACAGATGTTGCAATTTGACCTCTGATTCCTCTGCCTTTTCTAAATCCAGCTTGAACATCTGAAGGTTCTTGATTCATGTACTGTTGAAGCCTGGCTTGGAGAATTTTGAGCATTACTTTGCTAGCCTGTGAGTTGAGTGTAACTGTGTGGTAGTTTGAACATTCATTGGCATTGCCTTTCTGTGGGATTGGAATGAAAACTGACCTTTTCCAGTCCTGTGGCCACTGCCGAGTTTTCCAAATTTGCTAGCATGTTGAGTGCAGCTCTTTCACAGCATCATAATTAGGATTTGAAATAGCTCAACTGGAATTCCATCACCTCCACTAGCTTTGTTAACAGTGATGCTTCCTGAAGCCCACTTGACTTCACATTCTAGGATGTCTGGCTCTAGGCGAGTAATCACGCCATCATGGTTATCTAGGTCATGAAGATCTTTTTTGGATAGTTCTTCTGTGTATTCTTGCCACCTCTTCTTAATATCTTCTGCTTCTGTTAGGTCCATACCATTTCTGTCCTTTATTGTGCCCATCTTTGCATGAAATGTTCCCTTGGTATCTCTAATTTTCTTGGAGAGATCTCTAGCCTTTCCCATTCTATTGTTTTCCTCTATTTCTTTGCACTGATCACTGAGAAAGGCTTTCTTATCTCTTCTTGCTATTCTTTGGAACTCTGCATTCAGATGGGTATATCTTTTCTTTTCTCCTTTTCCTTTAGTTTCTCTTCTTTCCTCAGCTGTTTGTAGGGCCTCCTCAGACAACCATTTTGCCTTTTTGCATTTCTTTTTCTTGGGGATGGTCTTGATCACTTCCTCCTGTAAAATGTCACAAACCTCTGTCCACAGTTCTTCAGGCATTCTATCAGATCTAATCTGTTGAATCTATTTGTCACTTCCACTGTATAATCATAAGGGATTTGATTTAGTTCATACCTGAATGGACTAGGGATTTCCCCTACTTTCTTCAATTTAAGTGTAAACATTGCAATAAGGAGTTCATGATCTGAGCCACAGTCAGCTCTTGGTCTTATTTTTGCTTACTGTATGGAGCCCTCATAGTCAACAAAAGAAATGCAGTACTTGGGTGCAACCTCAAAAATGAGAGAATGATCTCTGTTCATTTCCAAGGCAAACAATTCAATATCACAGTAATTCAAGTCTATGCCCTCATCAGTAATGCTGAAGAAGCTTAACAGTTCTATGAAGACCTACAAGACCTTCTAGAACTAACACCCAAAAAAGATGTCCCTTTAATTTTAGGGGACTCAAATGCAAAAGTAGGAAGTCAAGAAATAGCTGAAGTAACAGGAAAATTTTGCCTTAGAGTACAGAATGAAGCAGGGCAAAGGCTAATAGAGCTTTGCCAAGAGAACGCACTGATCATAGCAAACACCCTCTTCCAACAACACAAGAGAAGACTCTACACTTGGACATCACCAGATAGCTAATACCAAAATCAGATTGATTATATTCTTTGCAGCCAAAGATGGAGAAGCTTTATGCAGTCAGCAAAAACAAGACCAACAGCTGACTGTGGCTCAGATCATGAACTCCTTATGCTAAATTCAGACTTTAATTGAAGAAAGTAGGGAAAACCACTAGACCATTCAGGTATGATCTAAATCAAATCCCTTATGATTACACAGTGGAAGTGAAAAATGGATTCAAGGGATTAGATCTGATAGACAGAGTGACTGAAGAACTGTGGACAGAGGTTCATGATATTGTACAGGAGGCAGTGATCAAGACCATCCCCAAGAAAAAGAAATGCAAAAAGGCAAAATGGTTGTCTGAGGAGGCCTTACAAACAGCTATGAAAAGAAGAGAAGCAAAAAGCAAAGGAGAAGAGGAAACATATGCCCATTTGAATGCAGAGTTCCAAAGTATAGCAAGGAGAGATAAGAAAGCTTTCCTCAGCGACAAGTGCAAAGAAATAGAGGAAAACAATAAAATAGGAAAGCCTAGGGATCTCTTCAAGAAAATTAGAGATACCAAGGGAACATTTCATGCAAAGATGGGCACAATAAAGGACAGAAATGGTTTGGACTTAAGAGAAGCAGAAGATATTAAGAAGAGGTGGCAAGAATACACAGAAGAACTATCCAAAAAAGATCCTCATGACCCAGATAACCATGATGGTGTGATCACTCACCTAGAGCCAGACATCCTGAAATGCAAAATCAAGTGGGCCTTAGGAAACATCACTACGAACAAAGCCAGTGGAGGTAAAGGAATTCAGGTTAAGCTATTTCAAATCCTAAAGGATGATGCTGTGAAAGAGCTGCACTCAATATGCCAGCAAATTTGGAAAACTCAGCAGTGTCCACAGAACTGGAAAAGGTCAGTTTTCATTCCAATCCAAAAGAAAGGCAGTGCCAAAGAATGTTCAGACTACCACATAATTGCACTCATCTCCCATGTTAGCAAAGTAATGCTCAAAATTCTCCAAGCCAGGCTTCAACAGTATGTGAATCGTGAACTTCCAGATGTTCTAGTTGGTTTTAGAAAAGGCAGAGGAACCACAGATCAAATTGCCAACATCTGCTGGGTCATCAAAAAAGGGAGAGAGTTCCAGTAAAACATCTACTTCTGCTTTATTGACTATGCCCAAGCCTTTGACTGTGTGGATCACAACAAACTGTGGAAAATTTACCAAGAGATGGGAATACCAGACCACTCGAACTGCCTCCTGAGAAATCTGTATGTAGGTCAAGAAGCAGCAGTTACAAATGGACATGGAACAACAGACTGGTTCCAAATCAGGAAAGGAGTACATCAAGGCTGTATATTGTCATCCTGCTTATTTAACTTATATGCAGAGTACATCATGAGAAATGCTGGACTGAATGAAGCTCAAGCTGGAACCAAGATGACTGGGAGAAATATCAATAACTTCAGATATGCAGATGATACCACACTTATGCCAGAAAGTGAAGAGGAACTAAAGAGCCTCTTGATGAAAGTGAAAGACGAGAGTGAAAAAGTTGGCTTAAAACTCAAAATTCAGAAAACTAAGATCATGGCATCTGGTCCCATCACTTCATGGCAAATAGATGGGGAAACAATGGAAACTGTGATAGACTTAATTTTGGGGGGTTCCAAAATTGCTACAGATGATGACTGCAGCCATGAAAATAAAAGACACTTGCTCCTTGGAAGAAAAGTTATGACCAACCTCAGCATATTCAAAAGCAGAGACATTATTTGCCAACAAAGGTCCATCTAGTCAAAACTATGGTTTTTCCAGTAGTCATGTATGGATGTTAGAGTTGGACTCTAAAGAAATCTAAGCACCGAAGAATTGATGCTTTTGAACTGTAGTGTTGGAGAAAAATCTTGTGAGTCTCTTGGACTGCAAGGAGATCCAACCAGTCCATCCCAAAGGAAATCAGTCCTGAATATTCTGTGAAAGGACTAATGCTGAAACTGAAATGCCAATACTTTGGCCACCTAATGTGAAGAACTGACTCATTTGAAAAGACCCTGATGCTGGGAAAGATTGAGGGCAGGAGGAGAAGGGAACAACAGAAGATGAGATGGTTGGATGGCATCACCAACTCAAAGGACATGAGTGTGAGTAAGTTCCAGGAGTTGGTGATGGACAGAGAAGCCTGTCGTGCTGCAGTCCATGGGGTTGCATATAGTCAGACAGGACTGAGCAACTGAACTGAACTGTACTTATAAAGCTTCTCCATCTTCAGCTGCAAAGAATATATTCGATCTTAATTCAGTATTGACCATCTGGTAATGTGTGTGTGGAGAGTCATCTCTTGTGTTGTTGGAAGAGGGTGTTTGCTATGATCAGTGAGTTCTCTTGGCAAAAGTCTGTTAGCCTTTGCTTAGCTTCATTTTGTACTCCAAGACCAACACTGCCTGTCACGCCAGTTATCTCTTGACTTCCTACTTTTGCATTCCAGGCCTCTATGATGAAAAGGACATCTTTTTTTGTTTGTTAGTTCTAGAAGGTTTTGTAGGTCCTCATAGAACCGTTCAACTTCAGCTTCTTCAACATTAGTGGTTGGGACATAGACTCAGATTACTGTGATATTGAATGGTTTGCCTTGGAAGCGAACAGAGATCATTCTGTCATTTTTGAGATTGCACCCAAGTACTGTATTTCAGGCTCTTTTGTTGACTATGAGGGCTACTCCATTTCTTCTAAGGGATTCTTGCCCACAATTGTAGAGATAATGGTTATCTGAATTAAATTAGCCCATTCCAGTCCATTTTAGTTCATTGATTTCTAAAGTGTTAATATTCATTCTTGCCATTTCCTTTTTGACTACTTTCAATTTACCTTGATTCATGGACCTAACACTTCAGGTTCCTCTGCAGTATTGTTCTTTACAGCATTGGAATTTACTTCCATCACTAGTCACATCCACAGCTGGGAATTGTTTTTGCTTTGGCTCAGCCTCTTCATTCTTTCTGGAGTTATTTCTCCACTGATCTCCAGTAGCATCTTGGGCACCTTCTGACCTGGGGAGTTCATCTTTCAGTGTTATATCTTTTTGCCTTTTTATACTGTTCATTGGTTTCTCAAGGCAAGAATACTGAAGTAGTTTGCCATTCCCTTCTCCAGTGGACCACGTTTTGTCCAAAGTCCCCACCATGATCCATCTGCTTGGGTGGCCCTATGCAGCATGGCTCATTGTTTCATTGAGTTAGACAAGGCTGTGATATGTATGTTACTACATCATAAACCACCACTGTGTTCCTCTGGAGTACTTTCTGGGAATATCACTGTGCAGATGCTTTCAAGGAGCCTTCCAATCCTCAGATCTTCATCTCCTGTAATTTCTTTATGTTGCATTTTTAGTTTTATAGTTGTTGTTCAATTGCTAAGTTGTATCTGACAATTTGCAACCCCATGGACTGTAGCCTGCCAGGCTCCTCTGTCCATGGGATTTCCCAGGTAAGAACACTGGAGTGGGTTGCCATGTGTTTGCATTTAAATGCAGCTGACCTGTCTAAGCATAAGGTTGCAAAAAGATGGAAAAAGTCAGCCTTAGAAAACAGCCCTTTTCTGATACTTACTTATTCTATCATTTTTTTGACTTTTTGATTCTCACACATGTATTCCCACTGTTATCTTTGGCTGTTGTTCCATGTTCTGTAACCTGTTTACATTCTTTATCTTTATATCTCACTTCCATTTTCAACTTTCCATTCAAAATTTTCCTCTACTTCAAGCTCCCATGCTGCTGCTGCTAAGTCACTTCAGTCGTGTCCGACTCTGTGTGACCCCATAGACGTCAGCCCATGAGGCTCCCCCGTCCCTGGGATTCTCCAGGCAAGAACACTGGAGTGGGTTGCCATCTCCTTCTCCAATGCAGGAAAGTGAAAAGTGAGAGTGAAGTCACTCAGTCGTGTCTGACTCTTAGGAACCCCATGGACTGCAGCCCACCAGGCTCCTCCATCCATGGGATTTTCCAGGCAAGAGTACTGGAGTGGGGTGCCACTGCCTTCTCCTCAAGCTCCCATGGATGTCTATAAAAAAGTTTCCTGTAACAGCTCCGACTGTGCTGGCCTTAGTTGCAGCTATTGTAGAAGAAAGCCAGATAGCTGGTATAAATGTTCCAGTGGGGAAGATCTCTTCACCTTTCAAGAGCTAAGCACTGAGCGTATCCAGAAAAAGTGTTATGCTGATTGTTTCTGTTGTTGTTGTTGCTTGTTTATAGGATGTATTCAAATTAGGATTGAAGCACATGTACTACCTTTGAGCTTGGGGAGAAAGTAGGAGAGAGGCTAGTTTTCCTTTGGAAAATCAGGATTCATTACCAGAAGAAGAAAGCACAGATGCTGGGCATCCAGAATAATAGGTAATTACTGTAATTATCCACATAGATGTTTCAGTAATTTAGTGGGTTATCAGTTCAAAGTGTTTACATTTCAAACCTGCAATTAGATTTTTGAATCTTGAAATAAATTTCAGGTCATGGAGCCTGAGGGTTTTCCTAGGTGGCACTAGTGGTAAAGAACATGCCTCCCAATGCAGGAGGCTGTAAGAGACTTGGTGTTCCATCCCTGGATTGGGAAGATCCCCTGGAGTAGGAAATGGCACACTACTCCAGTATTCTTGCCTGGAAAATCCCATGGACCTGGTGGGCTACAGTCTACAGGGTTGCAAAGTGTTGGATATGACTGAAGTGACCCTGCATGCACAGAGTCTGAGAAACCCTAGTTGTTTTACACTACATGTCTTGGAAACCTCATCTTTCCTCTTGATTTTTAAATTATGTATCTGAAAAGGGCATTATATTTGGCTGACTTACATTTTAAAAATAAAAAAAATCATGTTACATTCTTTGAGAGACCAAAGCTATTTTTCCCTAGATTACAGTATCAAGGAGAGCCTTCACTACACCTCAGTATAAATTACACAAATACATCAATTTCCATACTTGTTTAGTTGGAATAATTCCACAAAATGTAGAATACCATCCAAAGCGACAAAGCAAGTAGTTTAATATGTATTTAAATTTTACCATGCACATATAAAGCAATCTAAAGTTTAACTTTCATGTATAAAGCAATCTTTTGAAGAGAGGTGCGGGGCTCATTCCAACCTGTGATTTAGTTTCACTGTATAACAGAGTATAACAGGTTATAGTTACTGCAAAGGAATGCTTTAACTAATATTGGGGTGTTATTACACAGAAATTTGTAGTTCTGATTAGAGAACAAATGCCATGTGTTTACCTGCTCCACCAAAATATTCTACTTGTGCACCCTGGGTACATACCCAGCTACATGCTTGGCAGTACTCAATCTGGAAAGTACTATTATATTAGATAGTCCCCCGATCTGCTCAATAGGAGTGGAAGAGATTGTCAGTCACATTCAGTCTTGACAGTCCTCTTTGCACATTCAAGAATGAGAACTAATGGTCGTAACATCCCTTCTTTGCTAAATACTCAAGGTAGATTAGGCTTTAGTGGATAAGGAAGTCTGTAATCTCAGCTGCTCCTTGTTCTTACCCATGGTTGTTTGCAGACAGGAAAGGGACTCCTCTGAAAGCTGAAAATCTTGGAGATAGTTTACAGATAACTACTTAGTTATCCCTGGTAGCTCAGTGGTAAAGAATGCAGAAGATGTGGGTTTTATCCCTGGGTCAGGAAGATCCCTTGGAGAAGGAAATGGCAACCCACTCAAGTATTCTTGCCTGGAAAATTCCATGGACAGAGCAGCCTGGCGGGCTACAGTCCATGGGGTTGCAAAAGAGTAGGAAACGACTTAGCAACTAAATGGCAAACACTTAGTTAATAAAGTAGGATTTCTCTCTCGTCCTTTTTGGGTAACCTGCACTTGGATATCAATCTGTATCTCTGAGGCCTATACCAACTATTGTTATTTGTGGTCTCAGTTCTACAGTTTTGAGAACTAACAGCTTTCTTTCTGGTACAGAGATCATTCTTATTTTGTCAAAGCTTTTGAAGGAGATAAGAGAATAGCAGTAATCTGGTGATGTAGATTTGGGATACGGATGATTAACTATGGAGCTTGAAAAGTTTGTAAGTTGCTAAAGTGATAAAATCAAAAGTACTAGCTGTTGTAGCTTGGAGAGGTTGGAGAAAAATATCATGCAAATTTTGTATCATGGAAATTTTTTCTTTTCTGGCCTGTGGGAGTATAGCTGCATTACTTGGCACAAAGTAAGTGTTTCATAGATAGATATTGCATGTTGAATGAATGAAATATAAAAACACCATGAACATAGGAGAGTCTTATTTTTCACTAATAACACCTGGGTAAATACGAGAGCATGAAGATGTGTCACATAATTTCCTTCTTAATTATTAATCGAATGAGGGGAAAGAGCAGTAAAACAAATAGAAAATAGGAATTAGCAAAAAAAATCTAACAGGTAAATAGGAATAATATAACATTTAAAAATATATGGAGCCATAGAAAGAAAGAAGACCTGAGCCTTGTTTTGTTGGCTCCTGATCTGGCTGGCCCCAATTCCATAAAATCAATTCTACTGAAAGAAAAGAGGTCAGTCAAATTCTGATCTTTTATTTTTCCTCTCTTGTCTTGGATAGAATAGAATTAACTTCAAGGACAGGGAGAAAATAGGCAAAGTTAATAACTGCTGCTGCTGCGTCACTTCAGTTGTGTCTGACTCTGTGCGACCCCATAGACGGCAGCCAACCAGGCTTCCCGTCCCTGGGATTCTCCAGGCAAGAACACTGGAGTGGGTTGCCATTTCCTTCTCCAATGCATGAAAGTGAAAAGTGAAAGTGAACTCGCTCAGTCGTGTCCAACTCTAGCGACCCCATGAACTGCAGCCTACTAGGCTCCTCCGTCCATGGGATTTTCCAGGCAAAAGTACTGGAGTGGGGTGCCATTGCCTTCTCCGAAGTTAATAACTAGCATATGCTAACTCTGATGAAGTGTAAAAGCTTCCTATTAAATGGTGGTAATACCAAAAGGCCTGAAGATACCCCTGGTGAATAGATTATATGCCCTCATGTCAAGTAAATAATGATAAGAGATAGTTGACAGAATGCCAAAAGAGAGAACAAAACTAAGACCATATTACAAAAACTGCACTAAACCATCTTGGTATTTCATGAAACCCATTCCCTATTCTCAAACCACAGTTTGGATAAGATGGGAAGATAATTTTAGAGAATTTGTCAATAGAATATCAGAAAAATGAAATACATGCTCAGAGTAGTCAACATTAGCATTGGATATATGTGAAAAAATTGTGTGGCAACCATGCAAACAATTTATAAATTGGAAGTTTAGAGGAATGGAACATGAAAAAGAAAAACGGATAGCTGAGATTGGAAAGCATATTACTCCAGGGTCAGAGGCAGTCACCTGCGACCATTTTTTGCTACAAAAGGATTAATAAAAGCACACATTTGGTAAAATGAGAGTTCTGATAAATCAACAGAATAAGATGGCACAAGAAATTGCAGAAATGAGAAAAAAAAAGTGTTACCAAAATAAAACCATTACATAATGAGTAAATAAATGGGAAACACCAAGAACAGAGTGTATATGACTCATATTCAAATTACTGATATAGAGAAAAGGGAGGAAATGATCACATTGAAGAGAAAAAACATGAAGAATTTAAGGCAGTTTTAGAGATATTTAGAAGTAAAGAAAAAAGATGACAAAACATTGTTGCACTTGGTCTTTTTGAAGCAGAGATGCCAATAAAGAAGCAGAAAAGATCTTCAAGCATTAATGAAAAAAAAAAAACTTTTGAAATGAAAGAATCAAATCTGAAGATTAATAGGAAAATCAATTTAGAATTAGTGACACAAACTGTTTTAAGATCCCTCAAAAATTTAGAAAAAAGGGAAGTAAGACGTTGAAACCAGAAACCCTTAGAGTTCTATGCTTCTATAGGATATAGGAGTACCTCTCATGTATTGTTTTCAGCTTTGGGTCTTTGAAATGTTGACATACAAAAGCAAAAGTTCTGTTCTTTAATCTGTCCCTGTACATAGGCACAAGAGCTACTGAGTATGACATTCATCCCAATGGGTAGAGGAATGTGGCTCAGATATTGTAAAAAATTCCCTCTATTTTTTTTATAATTGGTCTGTATCATGTTACAAATTTAATGCCATTATTCTTTTAAAAACTTCTACAGAATACAGAAATTTCCAAATTTTCTTATGTACTTATATATAAAACAGTATCTATTTGCAATATCCTTTAAGGAATCCTAAACAAGACAAAAGAACTGAGTTCCAGTGTCTACATCTGCCAGCCTTCTGATATGACCATGGACAAGTCACTTACTCTTCTTGTTCATTTTCTTTACCTGTCAAATGGGTAGGTATTCCTATCCTCTCTTTATAGAAGAGCAAACATGCTTGGAGAGATTTAATGAATTGTCCATGCATAGCAAACTTTCTGATTCAAGACGTTGTGACTTACCCATTGTACTACATGTTGAGATAAAATAAATGAATGGTTTGAAAAGTACTTGGAAAACTGTGTATGCAAAGTTTATAGTATCAGTTTTATGGTGGCATCATAGAAGTAGAACTTAGGAGAAACTTCAAGGATTTTACCTTTTATTTTATTATTTTTTAAACATTAAAGTCAAGTGCATGTTCTATTGCAATGAAAAAGGGTATCTTTTCCTATCATTTTAAGGTGTTTCATGTTCTAAACAGGGCTTCCCAGGTGGCTCAGTGGTAAAGAATCTGCCTGCCAAGGCAGGAGACTCTGCTTTGACCCTTGGGTCAGGAAGATCCCCTGGAGAAGGAAAGGGCAAACCACTCCAGTTCTTGCCTGGAAAATCTCATGGACAAAGGACCCTGGCAGGCTGCAGTCCATGGGGTTGCAAAGAGTCAGATATAACTTAGGGATGAAACAACAACAAAAACAGTGTTCTAAACAAATTTTGGGGACCAAACACTAGTAATACAGGTGAAAGATGATTTCCTCCTTGTTTGAAAGTGGTGAATAAAGAAACATTTCATTTCTGCCAGGCTCGTTTCTGACTCCACTTAGTCTTTACACCCCAGCTTTAGCCTTGTGTAACAGAGGACACACTGTTATTTGCCCTCCTTCCCCTTTGTTTGTGTGAGTGATCTTCATTTACAGTTATATCTGAGCACAGACAGCAGCAAAAGTACATTCCCAGGCACAGGGGAAATGATGGCTCTTCCTGTTCCTTCTTTGCACTCCCTAATTGTAGCTGGTTCACCCAACAATAAGAAGGGAAATAGAGTTTACTAGCACATCAGTACGTGGGATGGAAAAAGAAACCACCGGGAAGAAGGCTTCCGGAAGAAACATTACGATAGGACATTTATTAAATAAAAGTAAACTGAAATATATCTCATCCTTGGAAATCCAATTAAAACATCCAGCCTGGATGAACTTAGTATTTCCAAACCAATTCTTGTCTTACTTTTCTGAAGCTATCCAGACAATACCAGTTGAAGATCTTTGCAGTGTTGCAAACAAAACAAAACATCACCACTAAAAAACCCCTATGCTTTCTGTATACTATTTAAAAACTGTTGTTGTTGAATCATTCATTCAGTCAATTCATTAATTCATGTTCAATTCAATTCGTGAATCCATCATTAAGTTCCTACTGTGTGTCAGGTACTAAATTAAATAAGAAATGTTCATTTGCAGCGACATGGATGGACTTAGAGATTGTTATACTGAGTGAAGTAAGTCAGACAAAGGCAAATATCATTTCAAACATCCTGTATTTCCATTATGTGGAATCTAAAAAAATGGTCCAAATGAACTTATTTACAAAGCAGAAACAGAGTCACAGATTTAGAAAACAGTCTTTTGGTTACCAGGGGTATGAGGGGGGAGGGATAAATTGGGAGATTGGGATTGACATATACACACTACTATATGTGAAATAGATAGCTAACAAGGAACTCCTGTAGAGCACAGGGAACCCTACTCAATACTCTGTAACGACCTATATGGAAAAGAATCTAAAAGAGAGTGCTTATGTGTATATACATAGCAGAAACTAACACAACACTATAAATCAACTATACTCCAACAAAGATTAAAACACACAAAAGCACAAATAATAATAAAATACTAATATATTCAACAAGGCACTCTGCCTGTTGCTAATGGATGAGACTGATTAGTCTCATAGGACTGATCAATCAGGACTGTCTTGGGTCACCTAAGAAGGGCCAGGCTGGCAGGAACCCCGGTGTGGGGTGCATGCAGGGACTTGACTGTTGGATTACCTGTCTTCTCTCTTCCTTGCTCTCACTCTTGTACTCCCTTTCTTCTTTTCCATCTAAACATCTCCTATTTCTCTCTAGATATTAACTTTTTTCTCCTACTCCTGGCCGTATACCCACCTCCCAGGCCAGGAAACTAGGGTCTGTTACCAGGATGTGAGAAGAGGAGAGGAGAAAAGGGTACAGTATTCTGTAAAGAATAGTTGTCTCAAAGGCAGCGTTTCACTAGTGTTGTGTTCAAAGACGTGCCAGGAGAAAAGCCATCTGAAATCATACACTGCCTGTGTAAAAGCAGATGCAATTTCAATTAAAAGTGTGAAAAACAAATAATCATAAAATCTATGAATGACGGGAAAAAACTGTCGAAAACAATTTTTGCAATGTCTTACTAACTCACACTAACCACCAAGACTCAGCTTAATGCCCTGAAGACTGGGTCAGATCAGATCAGATCAGTCAGTTGTGTCCGACTCCTTGAGACCCCATGAATCGCAGCACGCCAGGCCTCCCTGTCCATCACCAACTCCCAGAGTTCACTCAGACTCACGTCCATCGAGTCAGTGATGCCAACCAGCCATCTCATCCTCTGTCGTCCCCTTCTCCTCCTGCCCCCAATCCCTCCCAGCATCAGAGTCTTTTCCAATGAGTCAACTCTTCGCATGAGGTGGCCAAAGTACTGGAGTTGCAGCTTTAGCATCATTTCTTCCGAAGAAATCCCAGGGCTGATCTCCTTCAGAATGGACTGGTTGGATCTCCTTGCGGTCCAAGGGACTCTCAAGAGTCTTCTCCAACACCACAGTTCAAAAGCATCAATTCTTCGGTGCTCAGCCTTCTTCACAGTCCAACTCTAACATCCATACATGACCACAGGAAAAACCATAGCCTTGACTAGACGAACCTTTGTTGGCAAAGTAATGTCTCTGCTTTTGAACATGCTATCTAGGTTGGTCATAACTTTCCTTCCAAGGAGTAAGCGTCTTTTAATTTCATGGCTGTAGTCACCATCTGTAGTGATTCTGGAGCCCCCAAAAATAAAGTCTGACACTGTTTCCACTGTTTCCCCATCTATTTCCCATTAAGTGGTGGGACCAGATGCCATGATCTTCCTTTTCTGAATGTTGAACTTTAAGCCAAGTTTTTCACTCTCCTCTTTCACTTTCATCAAGAGGCTTTTGTGTTCCTCTTCACTTTCTGCCATAAGGGTGGTGTCATCTGCATATCTGAGGTTATTGATATTTCTCCCAGCAATCTTGATTCTAGTTTGTGTTTCTTCCAGCCCAGCGTTTCTCATGATGTAATCTGCATAGAAGTTAAATAAACAGGGTGACAATATACAGCCTTGACGAACTCCTTTTCCTATTTGGAACCAGTCTGTTGTTCCATGTCCAGTTCTAACTGTTGCTTCCTGACCTGCATACAAATTTCTCAAGAGGCAGATCAGGTGGTCTGGTATTCCCATCTCTTTCAGAATTTCCCACAGTTTCTTGTGATCCACACAGTCAAAGGCTTTGGCATAGTCAATAAAGCAGAAATAGATGTTTTTCTGGAACTCTCTAGCTTTTTCCATGATCCAGTGGATGTTGGCAATTTGATCTTTGGTTCCTCTGCCTTTTCTAAAACCAGCTTGAACATCAGGAAGTTCACGGTTCACGTATTGCTGAAGCCTGGCTTGGAGAATTTTGAGCATTACTTTACTAGTGTGTGAGATGAGTGCAATTGTGCGGTAGTTTGAGCATTCTTTGACATTGCCTTTCTTTGGGATTGGAATGAAAACTGACCTTTTCCAGTCCTGTGGCCACTGCTGAGTTTTCCAAATTTGCTGGCATATTGAGTGCAGCACTTTCACAGCATCATCTTTCAGGATTTGGAATAGATCAACTGGAATTCCATCACCTCCACTAGCTTTGTTCGTAGTGATGCTTTCTAACGCCCACTTGACTTCACATTCCAGGATGTCTGGCTCTAGGTCAGTGATCACACCTTCATGATTATCTGGGAGATCTTTTTTGTACAGTTCTTCTGTGTATTCTTGCCATCTCTTCTTAATATCTTCTGCTTCTGTTAGGTCCATACCATTTCTGTCCTTTATCGAGCTCATCTTTGTATGAAATGTTCCTTTGGTATCTCTGATTTTCTTGAAGAGATCCCTAGTCTTTCCCATTCTGTTGTTTTCCTCTATTTCTTTGCATTGATCACTGAAGAAGGCTTTCTTATCTCTTCTTGCTATTCTTTGGCACTCTGCATTCAGATGTTTATATCTTTCCTTTTCTCCTTTGCTTTTCGCTTCTCTTCTTTTCACAGCTATTTGTAAGGCCTCCCAAGACAGCCATTTTGCTTTTTTTGCATTTCTTTTCCATGGGGATCGTCTTGATCCATGTCTCCTGTACAATGTCACAAACCTCATTCCATAGTTCATCAGGCACTCTATCTATCAGATCTAGGCCCTTAAATCTATTTCTCACTTCCACTGTATAATCATAAGGGATTTGATTTAGGTCATACCTGAATGGTCTGGTGGTTTTCCCTACTTTCTTCAATTTAAGTCTAAATTTGGCAATAAGGAGTTCATGGTCTGAGCCACAGTCAGCTCCTGGTCTTGTTTTTGCTGACTGTATAGAGCTTCTCCATCTCTGGCTGCAAAGAATATAATCAATCTGATATTGGTGTTGACCACCTGGTGATGTCCATGTATAGAGTCTTCTCTTGTGTTGTTGGAAGAGGGTGTTTGTTATGACCAATGCATTTTCTTGGCAAAACTCTATTAGTCTTTGCCCTGCTTCATTCTGTATTCCAAGGCCAAATTTGCCTGTTACTCCAGGTGTTTCTTGGAGCCATGCCCGTGGGACAACCCAAGACGGGCGGGTCATGGTGGAGAGATTTGACAGAACGTGGTCCACTGGAGAAGGGAATGGCAAACCACTTCAGTATTCTTGCCTTGAGAACCCCATGAACAGTATGAAAAGCAAAATGATAGGATACTGAAAGAGAAACTCCCCAGGTCAGTAGGTGCCCAATATGCTACTGGAGATCAGTGGAGAAATAACTCCAGAAAGAATGAAGGAATGGAGCCAAAGCAAAAAGAATACCCAGCTGTGGATGTGACTGGTGATAGAAGCAAGGTCCAATGCTGTAAAGAGCAATATTGCATAGGAACCTGGAATGTCAGGTCCACGAATCAAGGCAAATTAGAAATGGTCAAACAAGAGATGGCAAGAGTGAATGTTGACATTCTAGGAATCAGCGAACTAAAATGGACTGGAATGGGTGAATTTAATTCAAATGACCATTATATCTACTACTGCGGGCAAGAATCCCTCAGAAGAAATGGAGTGGCCATCATGGTCAACAAAAGAGTCTGAAATGCAGTACTTGGATGCAATCTCAAAAACGACAGAATGATCTCTGTTCATTTCCAAGGCAAACCAGTCAATATCACAGTAATCCAAGTCTATGCCCCAACCAGTAACGCTGAAGAAGCTGAAGTTGAACGGTTCTATGAAGACCTACAAGACCTTTTAGAACTAACACCCAAAAGAGATGTCCTTTTCATCATAGGGGACTAGAATGCAAAAGTAGGAAGACTGGGTAGGTGCCACCTATTATACTGGTATTCCCAAGCAACACCTGTACTCTTCTTTCCCTACAGTTGACACAATCATAACTAATTAGTTGCTTGTTTAAAATCTTTCTGGTGAGATTAAAACCTCTATGAGAGCAGGGATAAATTCAGAGTCTAATACAATATCTGACAGATAGTGAGCACTCACTAGATGTTAATTTAAAGAATGAAATGAGAAGAAAGCAACAGTTTGATGTAATTCTTGCTAAAATTTGCAAAGAGTTTTTTTTTTTAACTTTTTATTTTGTAGTGGGGTATAGCAGATTAACCGGAGAAGGCAGTGGCACCCCACTCCAGTACTCTTGCCTGGAATATCCCATGGACGGAGGAGCCTGGTAGGTTGCAGTCCATAGGGTCGCTAAGAGTCTGGCACAACTTCACTTTCACTTTTTACCTTCATGCATTGGAGAAGGAAATGGCAACCCACTCCAGTATTCTTGCCTGGAGAATCCCAGGGACAGGGGAGCCTGGTGGGCTGCTGTCTATGGGGTTGCACAGAGTCGGACACGACTGAAGGGACTTAGCAGCAGCAGCAGCAGCAGGTTAACAACGTTGTAATAGTTTTACGTAAACAGCAAAGGGACTCGGCCATACATATACATGTAAGGAGTTTTAAACTGATCATTTTCAGTGTTAGCTAAGATACTGAAAAAGGACATTCTTTTCTTTAAGATTTATTCATTTATTATATTTTTTGTTTGCGACCAGTCTTTATTGCTGCATGCGGACTTTCTCTAGCTGTGGCAAGCAGGTGCTACTTTTCCTTGCAGTGCTTGGGCTTCTCATTGTGGTGGCTTCTCTTGTGGCCTTCGGTAAATAAGGCTCGTGGGCTCTAGAGCATGAGATCAGTAGTTGTGGTCCAAGGGCTTCACTGCTCTGCTGCACGTGGGCTCTTCCTGGACCAGGGATCGAACCAGTGTACCTTGCATTACAAGGCAGATTCTTAACCACTGGACCACCAGGGAAGCCTGAAAAGGACATTCATATATACTGTTGTGAAATTGTAAATTGATGCCACATTTCTAGAGGATAGTTTGGCAATTGGAACTAGAGATCAAAATGTTCATAGCCTTTTATAATTCAGAAATATATCTTAAGGAAATAATCTTATATACAAGGCTATTCTTGCAAATACAGTAATTTTCTCCTTGATATCTTCTTAACCACTCCCATCCCCAGTTTTAAACCTATTTAAGTAGAATTTACTATCCGCTATCACTTTTTGTGCAGTTTTTTAAAGATTGTGAATTATTCTCTCTTCCTCTTAAAGATTTGATCTCCTGACTCATTACCAGTATCTCAAGCACTGCTCTTGCATTGAATCTTAGTGACTTCAATATCTGTATTGACAATTCTTTCAAAACCCTGACCTCTCAGTTACTAAACCTTTTCTCCTCCAGTGGTTTCTATCTCCATCCCAGCTGAGATATCCATTTCCATGGTTATCTTCTAGACTCCATCATGCTGCCCAAGAGCTTAGTCTCAGTTCTGAGCATCCCAATTCTTTGAACATCCCTTTTGTCTTTACCATTAATTTCCTCTAAGATAGTCTTAGAAAGACTGTGAGAGTTAAGATAACTCTATTCTAACAATTCATAAACCCCTCCAGGACCTACAATCCACCTGGTCCTTTTCATGGCCTAATTCCTTCCTCACTCTGTTCTATTCAATGTTGTTGCATATAGGTATTCTCCTGACTTTTTCTTCCTCTGCTGCACTCAAGTGGCTCAAATAAAATTCTGGTTAAAGCAACTTCTCCAGGTATTCCATCTTTGTATTCGAGCTGCTGAACTGACTGGAGAAACATAAAAAGTTTGGTGACTGACTACTCTCAGTTTAATTTTATGACTTGCAGCCACAAGGGGGCTCTTATTACCTGGTAATTCTACCATTTTACACTCAGCTTTTTACTTCCCATCAGTGCCTTTAATCTATATATCATCCTCTCCTTCTCTTCTGTCACATCTGCTGTTCTTGTTTTCCATATTTGCTTTTGATTTCCCTCCAATGGGCACTTCTTTCCACTCCACAGAAACAGCTTTTATAAAAATCATCAGTGACCGCTGTCTCTAGAGCGATGAGCAATTCTTAGTCTTCAGCTTATTTAAGCTGGGCAGGAAGCATCTGATACAGTTAATCACTCCTTTTTGAACCACTTATTCCACCTTAGGAGAAGGCAATGGCAACCCACTCCAGTACTCTTGCCTGGCAAATCCCATGGATGGAGGAGCCTGGTGGGCTACAGTCCATGGGGTCGCTAGGAGTCGGATACAACCGAGCGACTTCACTTTCACTTTTCACTTTCATGCATTGGAGAAGGAAATGGCAACCCACTCCAGTGTTCTTGCCTGGAGAATTCCAGGGACTGAGGAGCCTGGTGGGCTGCCATCTCTGGGGTTGCACAGAGTCGGACACGACTGAAGTGACTTAGCAACAGTAGCAGCATTCCACCTCAGCTTCAGAAATAATCCTTCTTTGTGGTTTTCTTCCTACTTCAGTGGTCATGCAGGTCTCTTTTACTCAATTCTCCTCATCTCCTGACTTCTAAATATTGCATTACCTGGAGACTCAGTCTGAACACATTTTTTCTTTTCTATCTATGCTTTCTTCCAAGGTTATTTTTTCCATCCTACTGGTTTTAAATATCATGTTAATGTTAATGTGGTGTTAATGTTAATTAACACCACCATGTTAATGCTGGTGACTTTTGAAGTATTTCTTTATGCCAGACTAGTCTCACGAATTCCAGGCTCAAATATCCAACTGGCTACTCAGCTTGGGAGTTTAATTTGCATGTCAATTTTAACAGAACAAAACCTGACCATATGATCCTCCCACCTTGCTACTCCTAGTCTCATTAAACGACAGCACTATTTTTTCAGCAGTTAAGGTCTAGCCCTCAAATTTATCACTGTTGCTGCTGCTGCTGCTAAGGTCGCTTCAGTCGTGTCTGACTCTGTGTGACCCTATAGACAGCAGCCCACCAGGCTCCCCCGTCCCTGGGATTCTCCAAGCAAGAATACTGGAGTGGGTTGCCATTTCCTTCTCCAATGCATAAAAGTGAAAAGTGAAAGTGAAGTCACTCAGTCGTGTCCGACTCCCAGCGATCCCAAGGACTGCAGCCTACAGGCTCTTTCGTCCATGGGATTTTCCAGGCAAGAGTACTGGAGTAGGGTGCCATTGCCTTCTCCAAAATTTATCACTAACTTCTCTCTTTTCATCAAATCATTTATTTAGAAAATTGACACCATCTTCAATACCCAGAATCTGACTCCTAACTGGTCTCCCTGTTACCACTGTTATCCCATTTTAGTCCACTCAATACAGCATCCAGAGTGATCTTTTAAAAATGTAAGTTTGGTCGTATCAGTCCTCTGTGTAAAACTCTCCAGGTCTTCCCATCTCCCTCAGGTTGAAAATCTTAGTTTTCACCAATGCTCACTAATATCTGGCCACTAACTCTGTGACCAATCCTCCTACTGTTCACCCATTTGGTCCATTTATCATTTACTCCAGCCATTCTGACCTCCTTGCTTTTTGAACACATGAGTAAAATCCTATCTTATGGCACTGGCACTGGCCCTGCTTGAGATGCTTCCCACCAGCTATACAAATAGTTCTCTTTAACACTTTTTAAAAGTTTTCTATGCAAATAACACATCAGACAAGGCCTTACATTACCAGGCTGTTTAAGTTATAACTGATTATTTTTAGAAAACTGTGTTCATATTTCCTACCTTCTACCTTTTGGTAAAGAGAAATGTTATATAATTCTTATATAACATATTTTTTGCTTGCTTATTATATACTGGAAAGATAGTTTTCCTTTCTCTTTTGCTTCATTTATATTGCTAATATAATTACCTTGTCCAATTGCATTAACTAATCTTTTTGCAGAAATATTCAACAATAGAATTAGTAGTCACCATTATTATTTTGCTGTATTTCTTTTCAATATTTTTATTCTTATGTATTTGCAAAGTTAATACAATTTATATATTATAAATTAGTTTGCAAACTACTTTTGTTTTCAAATTTTAATAGAATTTTTATTCTATTCTACAGAAATCTTTTGTTATTTTATTTTCCTTCATTTAGTAGATAGTACATTTCCCTTTCACCAAATAGTCTTCTAATTTTACTTTTGATGAATGTGTTTGTTTAATCATTTAGTTACACCATGATTTACTTAGTCTTTATCATATTATTGGATACGTAGCTATCTCTAACTCTTCAATTTCTCTAAAGCTGTTGCATTCATTCATTTGTCAAAATTCCTGTCTCATGAAGATTACATTTCCAGTGATGTATATAATAAGCAAGCAAAAAATATGTTATATAAGAATTTTTATTCAACTTTCATAGTAGGATAAGTTACAGACTTTGATGAGACCCAGTGCTTGTGATAGCATGAAGAGTGCTATCATACTTTTGGTGAAAAAGGACTTTATTGTAGCCTCTTTAAATGTTATAGTCAAACAACATTTTACGTAAATATGCCTTGTGAATCTAGCTGCCAAGAATTTACTCAATGAATATATTTACAAAATTCAATAATATACATAATGATATTTGTCAAAATATTATTAATAATAACAAAATAAAACACAATCATAAATGTTTCTCAGTGGGAAATTAGGTAAATAAAATAAATTTTATTTTATAAATATTTATTATATAAATATATATATTTATTTTTAAATAAATTTCAAGTAGAATATAATGTTGTTAGGAAAAGGAACAAGACAGTTCATTCCATACATTAGCATGAAAGATCAGCAAAAGAGAAACCTACAGGAAGTATGATGCATTTCCTCATAACAAACTATATCACAAAGTCATAGTAATTAAAACATGGTATTGGCATAAAAACAGATACATAGATCAATGGGACAGAATAGAGAAACTAGAAATAAATCCATGCAACATGGTCAATAAGATTCAACAAAGGCATCAAGAATGTGCAATGGGGTAAGGGCAATCTTTTCAATAAATGGTTTGGGGAAACAGGATATTCATATAAGAATGAAATTGAAACTTTAATACCAAATACAAAATTCAAATAAAAATGAATCAAAAAAGAAATCTAGAGCAATGTTATTGTTTTAAAAATTCGTATATAGATATAATTTTATTTTGTACAGATAATGAAAAAATATGTATGGAAATATGTACCTTGGTGTTGGCATAAATTTTTCTGAAAGTAAACAAGGAAGTATTCCAGTGATTTTCCTTGGGAAGAGCAGTTGGTGGGAAATGTATGAGAGAACGTAAAATTTTCAATCTCTATCCTCAGGATTGTTTGAATGTTAAAACTACTTTCATGTTTTATTTTTTAGTTTTCTTAACAATGTCACAATATGTTATCTACATTATGGAATAATGGTCTTATTTTACTTTTGTTTTTTTCATATATATAAGAATTGTAAAATAATAAATCTTCCTGATTTTTTTCTTTTAAATCTCAGTAGTTTTAGTTGGTTTTAGTTTTTTAGTCACTCAGTCATTTCTGACTCTGGACCACTGGACTGCAGCATGCCAGGCTTCCCTGTCCTACACCATCTCCCCGAGCTTGTTCAAACTCATGTCCATTGAGTTAGTGATGTCATCCAACCATCTCATCCTCTGTTGTTTCCTTCTCCTCCTGCCTTCTATCTTTCCCAACATGAGTGAATTTGCAGTGAATTGGCTCTTTGCGTCAGGTGGCCAAGTATTGGAACTTCAGCTTTAGCATCAGTCCTTCCAATCAATATTCAGGGTTGATGTTCTTGCAGTCCAAGGGACTCTCAAGAGTCTTCTCCAACCCCACAGTTCAAAAGCATCAATTCTTTGTTGCTCAGCCTTCTTTATGGTTCAGCTCTCACATCCATACATGACTATTGGAAAAACCAAGGTTTTGACTATATGGACTCTTTTTTGGCAAGGTAATGTCTCTGCCTTTTAATATGCTGTCTAGGTTTGTCATAGCTTTACTTCCAAGGAGTAAGTGTCTTTTAATTTCATGGCTGCAGTCACCATCTGCAGTGATTTTGAAAAGAAAATAAAGTGTGTCTCTGTTTTCCCATCTATTTGCCATGAAGTGATGAGACTGGATGCCGTGATCATAGTTCTTTGAATGTTGTTTTAAGCCATCTTTTTCACTCCCCTCTTTCAACTTTATCAAGAGGCTCTTTAGTTCCTCTTCCCTCTCTGACATAAAGGTGGTATCATCTGCACCATGTCTGAGGTATTTGGTATTTCTCCTGGCAATCTTGATTCCAGCTTGTGCTCCAACAAGCCAGGCATTTTGCATGATGAATTCTGCATATAAGTTAAATAAACAGGGCAACAATATACAGCCTTGATATACTCCTTTCCCAATTTGAAACCAGTCTTTGTTCCATGTTCGGTTCTGACTGCTGCTTCTTGACCTGCATACAGGTTTCTCAGGAGGCAGGTAAGGTGATCTGGTATTCCCTTCTCTTTGAGAATTTTCCACAGTTTGTTGTGATCCCCAGAGTCAAAGATTTTAGCGTAGCTAATGATGCAGAAGTAGATGTTTTTCTGGAATTCTCTTGCTTTTTTGATGATCCAACAGATGTTGGCAGTTTATCTCTGGTTCCTCTGCCTTTTCTGAATCCAGCTTTAACATCTGGAAGTTCTTGATTCACGTACTGTTGAAGCCTAGCTTGGAGGATTTTGAGCATGACCTAGCCAGCATGTGAAATGAGTGCAATTGTGTGGTAGTTTGAACATTCTTTGACATTGTCTTTCTTTGGGATTGGAATGAAAATTGACCTTTTCCAGTCCTGTGACCACTGCTGAGTTTTTCAAATTTGCTGGCATATTGAGTGCAGCAGTTCAATAGCATCATCTTTTAGAGTTTGAAATAGCTCAGCTGAAATTTCATCACCTCCACTAGATTTGCGTATAGTGATGCTTCCTAAGGCCCATTTGACTTCACACTCCAAGATGTCTGGCTCTAGATGAGTGATCACACCATCATGGTTTTCTGGGTCATTAAGATCTTTTTTGTATAGTTCTTCTGTATATTCTTGCCATCTTTTCTTAATATATTCTGCTTCAATTGGGTCAATACCATCTGGGTCCTTTATTGTGCCTATCGTTACATGAAGTGTTCCCTTGGTATCTTTGATTTTCTCGAAGAAATCTTTAGTGTTTTTTTTTTTCCAGTCCATTGTTTTCCTCTGTTTCTTTGTATTGTTCACTTAAGAAGGCTTTCTTATCTCTCCTTGCTATTCTTTGGAACTCTGCATTCAGATGGATATATAATTCCTTTTCTCCTTTGCCTTTTGCTTCTCTTCTTTTCTCAGCTATTTGTAAGGCCTCCTCAGACAACCATTTTGCCTTTTTGCATTTCTTTTTCTTGGGGATGGTTTTGATCACTGCCTCCTGTACTATGTTATGAACCTCTGTCCATAGTTCTTCAAGCACTCTGTCTATCAGATCTAATCTCTTGAATCTATTTCTCATTTCCACTGTATAATGATAAGGGATTTGTTTACAGACCTAGTAGTTTAGGGAATAGATAATTCTACATCCTGTATATCCTTCAAGGTAACTCTAGAAAATGCTTATCTATGGTAAATGAGTAGGGGATTCTGTTCTAAAGAATTTTAGGAGTAGATACAAAAAAAATCAATCTTCAATTTGAAAATTGCTCATCTGTAGCTGTTCTTTCTTTTAATAATAAGATAACAAGAGTAGCTGATGTAAAAGCCACTGGTACATAATGGTATAAAATCATTTTCTCTGTGGGAAAGTGAGGTGAATCATACTGTTCTTTATAGTAAAAGAATATGCAATCATCTTATCCAAATAGAATTAAGTTCACTTAAGAAGAATTTAAAAGATATAGAATTCCATGCTAGAATGTTTCCACTGCCAGTTTTTAACTTCTCTTATTAAAAATGGGCACTAAATAAAAACCTTCACTGATAACATGTTTGAAAGCTAAAGAAAGTGTATTTACCTGGTATTTATTGTGGTTTCATCAATAATATGGAAATAAAGGTCTTTCACACACTTTAATTCATTTAGATTGCCAGAACAACCCTTTGAAATTGGCATTATGATGATTATTTTGTTATCATATTGTTTTTCTGGATGACACCCTGGGGCTTGAAGGACGTTAAGTCAATAAGGGAAGGTTTCAGCACCAAGGACAGTACACGGAAACCACAGCTTTCAGTAGCATATAGTGAATGAATAACTTGCTATTATCATGCGTGCATGCTCAGTTGCTTCAGTCGTGTCTGACTGCAATGCTATGGACTGTAGCTCACCAGTCCTCTCTGTCCATAGGATTCTCCAGGCAAGAATACTGGAGTGGGTTTCCCTTTTCTCTTTCAGAGACTCTTCCTGACCCAGGGATCAAACTTGGGTCTGCCTGCATCTCCTGCCCTGCAGGTGGATTCTTTACCCACTGAGCCACCTGGGAAGCCAGAAGGATAAGTAAATCTAGGTCAGAGATAAGGAATATATAATGATCACTGATTATGTGTTATTAACATAATAAGCTTTTTACTTGTGATAACACATTTAATCCTCAAGTAAATTTCATGAGCTGAACACCATTATCACCTGATTTGACAAACAGGAAAATAGAATCTGAGTGAGATTCAGTTCAGTTCAGTAGTTCAGCCGCTCAGTCATGTCTGACTCTTTGCGACCCCAAGAATCGCAGCACTCCAGGCCTCCCTGTCCATCACCAATTCCCGTAGTTCACTCAGACTCACGTCCATCGAGTTGGTGATACCATCCAGCCATCTCATTCTCTCTTGTCCCCTTTTCCTCCTGCCCCCAATCCCTCCCAGCATCAGAGTCTTTTCCAATGAGTCAACTCTTCGCATGAGGTGGCCAAAGTACTGGAGTTTCAGCTTCAGCATCATTCCTTCCAAAGAACACCCAGGGCTGATCTCCTTCAGAATGGACTGGTTGGATCTCCTTGCAGTCCAAGGGACTCTCAAGAGTCTTCTCCAACACCACAGTTCAAAAGCATCAATTCTTCGGTGCTCAGATTTCTTCACAGTCCAACTCTCACATCCATGCATAACCACTGGAAAAACCATAGCCTGGACTAGATGGACCTTTGTTGGCAAAGTTATGTCTCTGCTTTTCAATATGCTATCTAGGTTGGTCATAACTTTTCTTCCAAGGAGCAAGCATCTTTTAAGTGAGTTGTTTATGTTCGCCCAGCATAGATGGGCAGCAGTGGCACAGCCAAGAGCTCAAGGCAGCCCAGATCACTGTTCGTGATATCTCCTCAACCTCGTATGCACATACACTGGGAGCCCGTGGAGCAGGCTATCCAGCAAGCCAGCCACCTGACTTTTGTCTTCTGCAGCAGACTAGAGATGCTGCAGCCCAAGCCATGCACAGTTCACTAGGCTTGTGAAGAGGGAGGTCTTTCTAGTTCCCAGTTCCAGACGCACCCACAGGGCCCCTTACTTACATGCTTGTTCATCTGCATGCTTGTTCATCAGGCTTGGATTGACTGCACCACTGGAAAGTTACTTTCCATGGTCTTCTGAGGCAAACATCATGTGCTACAGGTCATGTATCACAGTGGTGCTTGTTTCCCTCTGAACTCACTTCCTCTGTGTATGTGCTTCCAACCTCAGCTTGTCTGCAACCCTTTAGGTTGTTTGTACTTTATCAGAGACTAAGAGCAGTGAAACTCAGGGAGCTTCTTCATTACTTTCTTCAATAAGGTATGAATCACCCTTCCAAGTTTTTCCTTCCTTCATTATTCTCCCTCAATCCTAAAATATCCTTCTTAGTTCTCTTTCCAACATACTTACTCATACACAATAGCTGAATAGTTCTTTATGTTAAAATGTGCCTGTTTAAATTACTGTGTAGTTTTTGGTTTCTCACTGAAATGTACCCATACAGAGGTCTTCAAAGGACAGTAAAAGCCTAAAGAAAGGAATTGAGAACTCTCCCCCACCATTATTTTAAAACTCAAACATTCAAACCTGACTCATGGGTTATTGGCTTTAAATATTCCTTTGTCTTCCAAACAACTAAGGTAGAAACATATTGATTACTACAATTTTTTTTTCTAATTTTATTTTTAAACTTTACATAATTGTATTAGTTTTGCCAAATATCAAAATGATTACTACAATTTACTTACTTTTTGCAAGATAATATACATAAAAATGAGCAACAAATAAATAAGGCCTTTTAATCTTATTATATACAAATTATGATTATATTTCTTTAACACACTTCAGGGTTATTTTGTATTTATATTTAAGACAGGCATAATAATTAGATATGTTTCTTAATATCTTAATAGTAAGTGAATAACAAGACAAGAGCTTGAAAATGGCATCCCACTTGATAAGTTTGTTTTATTTCTGTTTTGACAGAATTAATGACATTTCTGATTAGCCAAGGTTGCTGAACTGCAGTCATGTTTAAGGAATCCCAAACAGTTTAACCTGATTTGACTTCGATTAGAAGGAAATGGCAACCCACTCTAGTATTCTTGCCTGGAGAATCCCATGGACAGAGGAGCCTGGTGGGTTACAGTTCACGGGGTTGCAAAGAGTTGGACACGACTGAGTGACTTCACTTCACTTTAATGTAGCATAAAGTACAACATGAGGTCACAAAGAGTTGGACATGACTTAGCTATTGAACAACAACAAAAGTACAAAAGAGCTAAACAGCTTGTTGGGTTTTTAAAGATCACCTTTAGGATGTTTAAAGTAGAATGTTTTATTTACTATAGTTATACTCTGTGACTCCCTTTTATGTCAACTGTTTTGTTGACCTATGCTGTAATCCATCAAAAAAAAAAAAAAAGCCCCCAGACACTGAGAAAGAGATGCAAACAAGCAAGGCAATATGTAAGCTCCATTTATTGAAAAGTCCATGCAATGAAGATGACTGAAAGCACAGAACAGTCTAACATGGGGCATGTGCCACGTGTCAAGCACTGTGTTAGCTCTTATAGGAAAAGCTCATATCTCACAGAATCCTGAAAATCTCATTTATTGTACAAATATTTCTGAATTTCCATTTTGTACAAGCCACTACTATTCTAGGTTCAGAAGATATAGCAGTGAACAAAATAGTTCTTGATGCTATACTGGACGCTTCTTGGTGAAGTGTGGCAAAGTCAACTAGCTGTCTACCAAAGACTCAACTCCTATTCTAGAAGGCAGAGGAATGTTGAGGAGTGGTTACTCAGACAGAGAATGTCTTACAGTTCTCCCTCCCACTTCAACCAGGAGGGTTCATGTGACTGAGTTTTGCCAACAGAATGTGGGTATAAATATTGTGTGCTTCTTCCAGGCCTAAGCCATAAAAAACCTTCCATATATCCTCCAACTGCTTTCTCTTTCCCAAGTGACTGACTAGATGTTGTAGTCCAGAACAACCATTAAAGACTACAAAGGCTTCAATGACTGGATTCTTAAATAAATAATTGGTAACAAGGCATTATCTGATGCAATGTTATCTGACATATTTTATAATGTTCATCTGAGACTTCTATGGAATTAGAGAGGTAAGCTTGAAAGCAGGAAGACCAAGCAGAAGGATATTGCAATTGTTAAAGTAAAAAATGATGGTGACTTAGTCCAGGAGGTAGTGGCTAAAGTACTGGTAGAAGTGATGTGTTTTATTCCTGAATCTGACCTATAAAACCCTTACATTAATTCTACTTGCTATTCCCCCTCAGTCAGATCTTTTGAAGGTACACTTGACTACGACTACCCTCATTTTATAGACAAAGGTATATAAAAGCTGCTCTGGTGGCTCAGATGGTAAAAAATCTGCCTGCAGTGCAGGAGACCCAGGTTCAATGTCTTCAAAGCTAGGTGGCTCAGTGGTAAAGAATCTGCCTGCAATGACGGATTGGGTTTGAGAAACAAGAGACAAAGATTTGATCCCTGGGTTGAGAAGATCCCCTGGACTAGGAAATGGCAACCCAACCCAGTATTCTTGCTTGGTGGACAGGAGAGTCTGGCGGATTACAGTCCAGGGGGTCTCAAAGAGCCAGACACGACTGAGCATGCACGCACAGAGATAGATGGTTACCCAGTTGATGAAAGTGGGACTTGAACATAGGCCAGACTGCACAGCCTGGGTATGGCTGATGATCCTTGAGTGAATCACTGTGAACATTTTAAAAGCAGCAGTTAAGTTTTGGCAAGAAAATGTCTGTTATTTCATTGTCAAATTGGGAACACTGCAGTGAGTTTACACTGCATTTACACTGTTTATACTCGGAGCATGACCTTGCTGCTTTTCAGCTTCTGGATCCATCTACAAAGGCTGGCCAGAGGAACACTTGATTCTGATGTAATTAAATCCCTTAAAGCAGAGACTGCCATGAAGAAAGTAACACAAATCTTTAGTTGAGCATAGTTCCGGAATAGGCAACCATTACACTTAATAATGTACGAGAAGAAATATCAATAATGTACAGAGCAAATGGGCTACTTTTTCAAAGGTTTTGAGGCCATTCTGGAAAGATAAAATCACACTGAAAAGTTGTAATTCAGCTCTTTGAGAGATGTACTTTGATCAAGGAATCTTTTGGTGTCTCATACTTGAGAGTCCTTATATTTATGTAGCAAATTAAAACTTGGTTCTTTGCAGTTTACTGGTTTTATTATGTGGATTTTCTCTCTTTAGCTGTGAAAAATAATGTGAAGAAGGCTGGAGGGTATTCCTCCATAGAAGAGGAAATGAAATTAAAGAGAAGTTACATATCTCATCTAAAGAGACCAAATAGAAACTGTACTCATGTCTGTAAATTTCTATCCCTGAATTCTCTCCTCTGTACCACACTGCCTCTCAAATACCACAACCTGAGAATCAGCCTGGCTTTCTTCCTTATGTGGCAAACCAACTCTGATTGCCAGAATCATCCCACAGTAAAAGACTTATTATTGTAGAGGAAAACCTACATTATGCTGCTGCTGAGTCACTTCAGTCATGTCCGACTCTGTGCGACCCTATAGACGGCAGCCCACCAGGATGCCCCGTCCCTGGGATTCTCCAGGCAAGAACACTGGAGTGGGTTGCCATTTCCTTCTCCAATGCATGAAAGTAAAAAGTGAAAGTGAAGTTGCTCAGTCATGTCTGACCCTCAGTGATCCCATGGACTGCAGCCTTCCAGGCTCCTCCATCCATGGGATTTTCCAGGCAAGAATACTAGAGTGGGGTGCCATTGCCTTCTCCAACCTACATTATAAACCTCAGAAAATATGAAGAAAGCCCTGTGACTTAAAGAAGTGTTTCACCTTTTTATCAGTTTATTATTTATACTCAGAGACTATGATCTATACACGGTATGAATCACATTCTGTGAGGTTTTCTGTCTTATTAATTTTATACTCAGTCACCTTTACCTTTTTCACTGCATACAATAATGTTCACTGCTGCACACCCAAAATTATTTTGTCATTGTGCTGTGAAATCTCACCCCTTTGAAAACATGGTTGTTTTTCAGTCACCAACTGAAGTGAAAGTCGCTCAGTTGTGTCTGACTCTTTGCGACTGCATGGGCTATACAGTCCATTGAATTCTCCAGGTCAGAATACTGGGTATTCTTTCCCAGTGGGTACCCTTTCCCTTCTCCAGGGGATCTTCCCAACCCAGGGATTGAACCCAGATCTTCTGCATTGCAGGAGGAGTCTTTACCAGCTGAGCCACAAGGGAAGCCCTTTTCAGTTGTTAAGTTGTGTCCAACTCTTTTCTCAAACTCATGTCCATTTAGTTGGTGATGCCATCCAACCATCTCATTCTCTGCTGCCCCCTTCTCCTTCTGCCTTCTATCTTTCCCAAAATCAGGGTCTTTCCCAATGAGTTGACTCTTGGCATCAGGAGGCCAAACTATTGGAGCTTCAGCATCAGTCTTTTCAATGAATATTCAGGAAATTCAGTTTTCCTTTAAGAATGACTGCTTTGATCTCTTTGCAGTCCAAAGGACTCTCAAGAGACTTCTCCAGCACCACAATTCAAAAGCATCAATTCTTTGGCACACACCCTTCTTGATGATCCAGCTCTCACATCCATACATGACTATTGGAAAAACCATAGCTTTGACTATATGGACCTTTGTTGGCAAAGTGATAGCTGTTTGGCAAAGTGTTGGCAACTTTGCTGTTGGCAAAGTGATTTGCTTTTTCATAGCTGTCTAGGTTTGTCATGGATTTTCTTCTAATAAGCAAGTGTCTTAAAATTTTGTGGCTGCAGTCACTGTCCACAGTGATTTTGGAGCCCAAGAAAATAAAAATTATCACTGTTTCCACTCCTCCCCTCTCCTGCATTTGCCATGAAATGATGGGACCAGATGCATGATCTTCATTTTTTGAATGCTGAATTTTAAGCCAGCTTTTTCACTCTCCTCTTTCACCTTCATCAAGAGGCTCTTTAGTCTCTCTTTGCTTTCTGCCATTAGGGTGGTATCATCTGCATATATGAGACTGTTGACATTTCTCCCAGCAATCTTAATTCCAGCTTGTGCTTCAACGAGCCTGGCATTTTGCATGATGTACTCTGCATGTGGGGGGCTTCCCAGGTGCGGCTAGTGGTAAAGAACACATATGCCAATGCAGGAGACATAAGAGATGCGGGTTTGATCCCTCGGTTGGGAATATCCCCTGGAGGAGGAAATGGCAACCCACTCTAGTACACTTGCTTAGAGAATCCTATGGACAGAGAAGCCTGGCGGGCTATAGTCCTTAGGGTTGCAAAGAGTCAGACATGACTGAAGCAACTTAGCAGGCATACACACACTCTACATACAAGTTAAATAAGCAGGGTGACAAAGTACACCCTTAAATGTACTCCTTTCCCAATTTTGAACCAATCCATTGTCCATGTCTAGAGACATTAATATATTACTGTTAAAAACTCTGAAGAAGATTTGATAGTATACATATAAATCATATAGGCATTTATTAGGAACTAATTGCTCTCATATACCAAGAATGTTCAATAAACAGCTAATGAAAAATTAAAGAGTATCTTAGCAGAGATGAATTATCAGAAAAGTGGGGATCTTACTGTGTGATTGGTCTGTTATGAAAGCATAGTGAGCAGTTTACTTCCTTATAAGATCTGACTCCAAGGGAATAAGAGACATTAAACATTTATTTATTGAAAATAACAATTCTTACAAATAGATCCTGAAAGGAATCATAATCTTCTTGCTTTTTCCACTGACAAACCTGATACAACACAAAGAATTAACCCCAAACTTATCAATGTTTTTTCTTAGGAGCAGAGGTTAAAACTACAAGTCTTGTTTTCTAAACTCACCAGTCATCATTTTAACTTTCTTTTGTTGGCCTATTGGCTTTCTAAGCTTCCAGAGATTTTTTGAGATTAATTTTTAAGGATCTAATACTTAAATATAATACATAATTTACTGTGTAGTCATTGTTTCAATCATTTACAAGTGGCTGTTTGCAACAGGAAACTACATAAGAACATCAGAATCACTCAAAGAAGCCTTGCAAAACACACCTTTCTTTCATTTTCTTCTCTACTATGCTCTCTCCCTACTCCTGAAGACCATTTCTGAAGTCACTTCTTATAAATATCTTTGGAATAAATTAGTGGAAACACTGCTAGATCTTTCCCTCCTAAGCCTTTTTGATTGCATAATCACCAAGAGAGCAAAAGTTTTCACTGACTAGGAACAAGAGTCACAAGTCGCCCAAGCACAGCAAAACACAGACTATAAACTAGGGCAATAAAGTATGAGAAGTAAATTACATTTTAAAATTCTTTTTATGTTAATAGTCTCTAAACTATTACTGACAATAGTTACAAGGAATTTATAATGTATTACCTCTGCACATTTATGCTCCCAATGGTTTAGTATAATATGAGCTTAATTTTATAGAATTTTTCCAATTCATTCCTCCAAGATACTATTACTTTGCAGAACAACTAAGAAATAGGTAAGTGCTTACCCAACATACTCTAGATGTTCATCATTAAGCTCTGAAGACCTGCACCTGGAGAACTGAGCCCCCTGTACTTAAAAATTAACTGGGTGAAAGGAAAAGTAAGTGTAAGTGCCTTAGAGACAGCTTAGGCGTTTTCTAGTAGAAAGGCCTTGAATTAGGTGTGGGTCAGGAAAAGTTAAGGAGGCAGGTTCAGAATATGTGAAAAGGGTGAAGAGGAAACAGAAAGAACTAGTGTCTGATGTTGAATATCCCTGAGTCTGCTTATGAAATTTCATGTTCCTAAGTTTTAAATATCTGAAAAGCCCTGCCCTCTCTGTGGTCTTCCTCTCACAGGTGATTGATTCTCATTTTGCTGTATTATTACTGCATGTGTTAAACACTGCAACTGCCCCACTCATAGCTCCTTGTCTAAGAAACACTCTCCACTCACTGCCATTGCTGTCCCCTGGCTATAGCTAATGAGACCAAGAGAAGAAGAGGGATCTAAAAGAATCCATCCACAGCCTAGCCAAACTCTCTGATGTCTAGTGAAAGTATGGGCAAGGGATTTGGGATAGAAATCTAGTTTTGGGAGAGAGAGAGCAAAGATGGAAAATTATTAAAACTCAAAGGTTGAGTCTAGATCAAGAAAAGACTTGAATACTTGTTAATTCCATACAAAGTACAAGAAGGGGATTTACAACAGAAAATGGGCAATCAGAAAAACTATCTAAAATACAGAAACAGGCAAAGAGATTATTGGGCATTCCTTCAGGGTGCTGCTGCTATGGCTTTTTATTGACTAGGGTATTTTATTACTCAGCAGGAACAGAAGTTAGGTTGTAGGTTTTTGTATGGTATAGAGGCAAATAATTTCCACCAGGGGAACGATACAGCAAAGTTTACAATCTGTTACCCTGGAAGACATTAACCACTCTTGTATCTAAGCCAGCTATCTTACCCTAGAATTTTCGATTCAATTCCCCATGTACATATTGCTCTTCAAATGTTCTTTGGGCCAGTTTTAATATCTTTAATATTCTTCTCATTAATTAATGAATTAAATAACAAAACCTAACATACTTTTGCTTTGTATTTTTATGAAATCATGATTTTTTTATCTTTTGAGAATTAGACTTTAACAATTTTGGAGTTCAACCACCAAGGTGTCCAATAAAACTCAACTGGCAAAAACAAGTGAATTGTGTTGATAGAGGTGTACACTTTATGGGCTACTAAGCCCACATATATCTCTTCTTGGCTCCCAGGGTGAATTCCCAGTGACTTTGTTGACTCTGTCCCCTGTCATGACTCTGTCATTTTTTCCTATCTAGTTTTGTCCCCTTAATATCCTCCCCTCACAGCTCCACTTTGAAATGATCTTTTCTCCACTGCCTGAAGGATGACAGAATCCACTTTGTCATTTATTAGTGATCTCAAATTAATTAAAAATTTCATGCTAACAGGAAAGAAAAACAGTTGCTTGAGACATAAACCAGTGAGGTTTTGTATTTTTATGTTGACATTTGACCTGTGACTGAATTGTTAAACAAGCTTAAAATTCTCTGTTTCTGCATGCCTGTGATCAGAAAAGTAACTTTCTTAACTGTAGAATGTGTTAATAAACTAGATAATTGTCTCTCAAAATATAGGACCTTTGTTTGGATTCATTTGCTGAGATAGAAAAGTGCTTTATGGACTAAAATATCAGATTCACAAATGAGAAACTGAATTTCTAATGATTATAAGTGTGTTAGAAAGTGAAGAAGAACTAAAGAGACTCTTGATGAAAGTGAAAGAGGAGAGTGAAAAAGTTGGCTTAAAGCTCTTTAAAGTTTTCATTCAGAAAACTAAGATCATGGCATCTGGTCCCATCACTTCATGGGAAATAGTTGGGGAAACAGTGGAAACAGTGGCTGACTTTATTTTGGGGGCTCCAAAATCACTGCAGATGGTGACTGCAGCCATGAAAGTAAAAGACGCTTACTCCTTGGAAGGAAAGTTATGACCAACCTAGATAGCATATTCAAAAGCAGAGACATTACTTTGCCAACAAAGGTCCGTCTAGTCAAGACTATGGTTTTTCCAGTGGTCATGTATGGATGTGAAAGTTGGACTCTAAAGAAAGCTGAGCACTGAAGAATTGATGCTTTTGAACTGTGGTGTTGGAGAAGACTCTTGAGAGTCCCTTGGACTGATTATGATGGATATTTGAACAAATTAGATTAGTTGAGTGATTTTGGTTTTAAAAAGTAATAACAGTTTTTGGTCTTTTCCTTAAATGAATCATTACATAATATGAAGAAAGCATACTTTAAAAAACTTAAAGATTTGTTTTCTCATGAAAACACTAGTTAAGATAAATACTTTAAACTTCATATATTGGTTTCTTCATCAAGTAAGTTAACATTACTCCTATATACTGCTTAAGAATATGACAGGAAAATTTGCTTTCAACTGAATTAAATGATAATTCCAACAAACATTTTTATAACAGTAACCATATTTTATAGCATATAAACTTAAAATTAATTTCCAAGATTTTCAGGTAATAAATATTTGTATTAATTTCAGTTTGAGATATTTTTGAATGATCCTTGAGTAGTTGGCAATTTATATTTAAAGTGGATTATGAAACATTGATTACTGAGCATAAACATAAGTTTATAAACTTTTGCTTGTTTTACTCTATGGGGAGGATATATATTTTGTAATTAAATTAGTGAACATATTGATTTTTGCTTCTGTAATAAAACTGAAATAGATGAAAAAAGAGAAATTTCTCCCTGTAATTTATTGAATTACATGTATTCATGAGATTTGCTTGTTGACTAGAAGGCTTGTGAATGATAGATTGTTATGAATTACCTACCTTTTAGTTTTCTCTGTAAAACAGGAGTTACTGTTTAATTAAATGTTAAAATCAATATGGGTGGTTCAGACTGTCTTTGAAAAAATACAACTGGGTATATTATTTTGTTTATCAAGAAAAAAGTAGAGTACTTTTTTTCTAAAGTAAAAGCCCATCCTGATCTAGAACATGAAAAAACATAGCAAAAGACAAAACTTGAAGGATTAGACAAATGTAGTTTTGAAAGGGTTGAATTTACTTGTTTTGGTTTATAACAGTCTATAAAGGACCAATTAAATGAGTTAAATCTGGAAAATTTTATACAATTTTCATGGGCACATTCAATAAGCTAATAAGGAAAAAAGTGCTTATGAAACCTTTATTACTAAATATATGCATATACACATATATTCTACTCTCTCTTTCAGGGCCTTGTTTTAGAACTAGGCCAACAGTGGGCAAACTTCTAGAGACACTGATATGGGCCCACAACCCAGCCCGGTACCTGGACCTTCACCAGGTGAACAAATAGGTTATTAGAGATGTCCCTGAAGGCCTGGAGCCTGGACAGTCAGTCCTCTCCCACTTTGCCTCCTGACGTTTCCTCAGAGCAAAGTCACTCCTCCATCACAACCATATTTGAGGCCAGCACTGAAGTGACTAGGTCTTTGGGCTCAGCTAGTCCATCCTCTCAGCCTCTGATTGTAGAAGGGGCTACACTGCAGAAGAACAGGCCCTGGTCCCTCCTGCTCCAGATAGTGGGGCCTAGTGGGGAGACCTGCGCTTGAAATTCAGAACTGACCATTGACCTGAGTCAGTGCTCACTTCCCGTTCCTTAATAGCACAGCTGCCCAAGAGATGTTCTTTGCTAGGACAGATGGCCCCTGTGAGATGAGGGGACAGTAAGGGCAGCCTTTAGAGGCAAATCATCCTTTAGCTCACCCAGTTATGCACTGGGATAAGATTTAGAGGGGTGGGAAAGTTTTTAAGGATTAGGATGGATCTTTCCTAATTGTCAAACTACCACACAACTGCACTCATCTCACACGCTAGTAAAGTAATGCTCAAAATTCTCCAAGCCAGGCTTCAGCAATATATGAACCATGAACTTCCAGATGTTCAAGCTGGTTTTAGAAAAGGCAGAGGAACCAGAGATCAAATTGCCAACATCCACTGGATGATTGAAAAAGCAAGAGGGTTTCAGAAAAACATCTATTTCTGCTTTATTGACTATGCCAAAGCCTTTAACTGTGTGGACCACAATAAACTGTGGAAAATTCTGAGAGAGACGGGAATACCAGACCACCTGACCTGCCTTCTGAGAAATCTGTATGGAGGTCAGGAAGCAACAGTTAGAACTGGACATGGAACAACAGACTGGTTCCAAATAGGAAAACAAGCACGTCAAGGCTATATATCGTCACCCTGCTTATTTAACTTATATGCAGAGTACATCATGAGAAACGCTGGGCTGGAGGAAGCACAAGCTGGAATCAAGATTGCCGGGAGAAATATCAATAACCTCAGATATGCAGATGACACAACCCTTATGGCAGACAGTGAAGAAGAACTAAAGAGCCTCTTGATGAAAGTGAAAGAGGAGAGTGAAAAAGTTGGCCTAAAACTCAACATTCAGAAAACTAAGATCATGGGATCTGGTCCCATCACTTCATGGCAAATAGATGGGGAAACAGTGGAAACAGTGGCTGACGATACTTACTTCTTGGAAAGAAAGTTGTGACTAACCTAGACAGCATATTAAAAAGCAGAGACATTACTTTGCCAACAAAGGTCCGTCTAGTCAAAGCTATGGTTTTTCCAGTAGTCACGTATGGATGTGAGAGTTGGACTGTAAAGAAAGCTGAGCACAGAAGAATTGATGCTTTTGAACTGTGGTATTGTAGTCCCTTGAGAGTCCCTTGGACTGCAAGGATATCCAACCAGTCCATCCTAAAGGAGATCTGTCCTGGGTGTTCACTGGAAGGACTGATGTTTTGGAGGCTGAAACTCCAAAACTTTGTTTACCTGATGCGAATAGCTGACTCATTGGCAACCCACTCCAGTATTCTTGCCTGGAGAATCCCATGGACGGAGGAGCCTGGTGGGCTACAGTCCACGGGGTCGCAAAGAGTCGGACGCGACTGAGTGACTTCACTTTCACTTTCTTTCATGCTGGCAAAGATTGAGGGCAGGAGGAGAAAGGGATGACAGAGGATGAGATGGTTGGATGGCATCACTGACTCAATGGACATGAGTTTGAGTGAACTCTGGGAGTTGGTGATGGACAGGGAGGCCTGGTGTGCTGTGGTCTATGGGGTCGTGAAGAGTCGGACACAACTAAGCAAATGAACTGAACTGAACTGAACTTCCTAAATGTTATTACTTGTAAATAAAGTCTATTTTACTCCTTTAGGAGAAAATACTACTAAACACAAAACTAGAATTTCACTATCTCTGTAATATAATACTTGATGTTAGAGCTTTACTATTCAGATACTCTCCCCAAATAGCGGAAACTTCGTATCTCAACAGAATAAACTGTGCCTTTAGTCAACATTATCATATCCTTGTTTTGCTGGGGTTTTTTCTCTTTTTTAAAAAGCCTTATCGATTTTATTTTATTCATTATTTTTTGGCAGTACTGAGTGTTGCTGTGTGCAGGCTTTCTCTAGTGGCAGGGAGTGGGGAGTACTCTGTAGTTGTGGTATGTGGGCTTAGTACAGACTCTAGGGCATGGGGGCTTCAGTAGTTGTGGTGTGTGGGCTTAGTTGCCTTGTGGTGTGTGAGATCTTAGTTCCTGGACCAAGGATCAGACCCATGTCCCCTGCATTGGCAGGCAGATCCTTAACCACTGGATCACCAGGGGAGTCTCTATTGCTGCTGTTTTTAAAGAACAAAATTTCCTCACTTGTAAAAGAGCTAAGTTTTCATAATGTGCTTATTTGACTACATAGGTAACCAAGTGTTATTTTTCAGGGATCCAAGATTTAAATTTTATAATTGATGTAAAACCTTATATTTGTTTCAGGAGCACAATATAATGACTTACTGTTTATATGGTCAGTAAAGTGTTAGCCACTCAGTCATGTTCAACTCTTTATGACCCCATGGACTATAGCCTATGGGGTTACAGTCTCCTTTGTCCATGGAATTCTCCAGACAAGAACATTGGAGTGGGTAGCCATTTCCTTCTCCAGGGGATCTTCCTGACTCAGGGACTGAACCCCATATATATTGTGAAATACTCACCATAATAAATTGAATTAACATCTGTCACTGAATACAGTTACAAATGTTTTTCCTTGTGATGAGAATTTTTTTACTCTTAGCAGCTTTCAAATATGATAGAGTATTATTAATTATAGTCACTGTACAGTCCATGATATCCCCTTGACTTATTTATTTTATAACTAGGAGTTTGTACTTTTTGACCACTTTCACCCATTTTAACCACCTCTAATTTGTCTTAATCAAACAACCACATCTCCATAGATTTTTCCTTCTCAAAACTAGATTCTAATTAAAAAAAAAAAAACAGAAAAGAATCTTAGGATATTTTTCACACCTGAAATTATGTTTGAATTTTCTCAAAAGTCCCTGGAAATTTGCAGAAGTTTGTTACTGTGCCTTATAAAAATAGGAAAGCTAAAAATAGGTTTGTTTGATTTGTCTCATGTTTCTTGTTTAGATTAATACTATTGCAATTGTTGACTGGGAAGAATTAGAAAAGATGACTAATCTTTCCCGGGTTAAGTATGTACAGAAAGAATGCTATTCACAGGGATAGTTCACAAAATTTACAGTTTGTGGGAAGGCTCTGGAGATTTTTCAATGGTTTCATAATCTATAATATGCTCTTATCCTAAAGGAAAATATCAACTAACTTCCTGGGAGATAGTATTGTACTCACAATAGAAAGTTGTACTTTCCTCCATTCTGATATTATTGGCCTTGGGATTAAAATAATCGCAACCACTCAGTCTCATTCTCAAATAGGTTTTTGCATCCCTCTGATACTGGTTTAAAGATCCTGCTGCACAAGCATCAGTATAAAATTTTTATCTTCAACATATATAGACAGTCTCAGAGTCTTGTAGAAGGGATTGTTTCAGGTACATGGAACAACTGATGCTTTGAAAAATAAAATGTGGGATAAAGGACTCCTAGTCGACTTCAGTTAAACAGTTTTCAGACTGCACCAGTGTACTGAGTCAGCATCTTCAGGACTTTTTTCCAGTTCCAAAAGCTGACTACTGACACAAGATCGAGATCCATAACAGGACTGAAGAAGGAAATTTAATTGTAGTCTGTTTGGATTACTGTTGACATTACTTTTAATATACTATTTTTTAATGACTATATGAGGAAGTTCTTTTTCTCTCAATTTAAGCAATTGCTAACCCATTTACTGGGTTTCCCTGGTGGCTCAGTGGTAAAGAATCTGCCTACAAATGCAGGAGACACAGGAGATGAGAGTTCAGTTTCTGGGTTGGGAAGATCCCCTGGAGGAGGGCATGGCAACCCACTCCAGTATTCTTGCCTGGGAAAATCTGGTGGACAGAGGAACCTGGTAGGCTATGGTACCTGGGGTTACAGAGTCAGACATAACTGAAGTGACTGAGCGTACACAACCCATTTAGTAGACTACAATTTTACAGACTGAAATGAAACATTAAAAAATAGTATTTAATTCTCACTAATCCCTTATACTTTAGCAACAAATCTTTTTTGAGTCTTATTTTTCATAGCAATAAAGTTTATATAATCGATAAGATCTTATCCTCTTTTCCACCAGTATATGATTGAACAAATCAATTATGCAACCAAGACTGCACCTGGAGGACCATATTTGACAGTTCAGTTCAGTCACTCAGTCGTGTCTGACTCTTTACGACTCCATGGACCACAGAATGCCAGGCCTCCCTGTCCATCACCAACTCCTGGAGTTTACCCAAACTCATGTCCATTGAGTCGATGATGCTATCAAACCATCTCATCCTCTGTCTTCCCCTTCTCCTCCTGCCCTCAATCTTTCCCAGCATCAGGGTCTTTTCAAATGAGTCAGCTCTTCACATCAGGTGGCCAAAGTATTGGAGTTTCAGCCTCAACATCAGTCCTTCCAATGAACACCCAGGACTGATCTCCTTTAGGATGGACTGGTTGGGTATCCTTGCAGTCCAAGCAACTCTCAAGAGTCTTCTCCAACCAGTTCAAAAGCATCAATTCTTCTCGCTCAGCTTTCTTTAGAGTCCAACTCTCACATTCATACATGACTAATGGAAAAACCATAGCCTTGACTAGATGGACTTTTGTTGGCAAAGTAATGTCTCTGCTTTTTAATATGCTGTCAAGTTTGGTCATAACTTTCTTTCCAAGGAGCAAGCATCTTTCAATTTCATAGCTGCAATCACCATCTGCAGTGATTTTGGAGCCACTGTTTCCCCATCTATTTGCCATGGAGTGATAGGACCGGATGCTATGATCTTCGTTTTCTGAATGTTGAGCTTTAAGCCAACTTTTTCACTCTCCTCTTTCACTTTCATCAAGAGGCTCTTTAGTTCTTCTTCACTTTCTGCCATAAGCGTGGTGTAAATCCCATTTAATCAAGTATTACAGGCTGGCTGATAAAGAACAAGGATCAATCTTATATGAGAGGCCAATGTGTATATACAGCCCTAAGAAAACTGGTTTGCTACATGGATTTGAGAATTCTGGTCTCATGGGTGACAAAAGGGCACTTCTTGGTAGACTACTCTTTAGCAAATTTTGAAGGCCTCAAAAAGAGATGCCACCCAAATTTATAGGCACTGTAGATAAAATCTGGTGAATAGAGAGAGTATCCTGGTATTCTTTTTAAGTCTCAGGATAGAGGGCAAATAATAGAAACTTCTAAAAATTCAATACAAGCTTCCTTATGAAAATCCCCAGACAGAAGTCAATGATTTTGCATTGGCAGCTGTTCAGTTGTGTGCAGCTCTAGATTGGCAGAATAAACCATGGAGGTCAATGCTTATTAACATTCCTGTTGGATCTATGTAACTAATCAGTCTGAATTTCATGAGACTATCTACTTTGTGATCATGAATGTTATTTTGAGATTACTTATAATCCTCAAGGGGAGACTGTCAGAAAAAATCATCTAAAAATTGGAAATAATGATTATTTTATGTATAAAAATAATGAGCGTGGTGCTGGGCTTGACCATATCTTGAGCAAGCTGTCTTATAGTTTGGTAGGAACAGAGATTAATTTATAGACTTTTTCCCCCTATACTTTACTAACTGAATTAAATGATATATTTGACACATGCTCATTTAATGTTTGTATGAGAATACAAATTTTTCTAACCTCTTGAAAACTATAGTTTAACACTGATAGTGATAAAAGTTCTAGGACAGGTCTTTGGTATTGCAATATATTATATTGCTAAATGGAATGAGACTCTACTATGATCTTAAGAGGCACTTGGCTAACTGTTTAAGGATACAACTTGTCAAGAATATCAATAATAGTAAGAATCTTTTTCAAAGAGTATTGTGGGATAGTTGATAGTCTTTGCATATATTACATATTATTCTCACCACAGCCTACATAGAAAGTATTTTCCCTCTTTCACTGATCAAAAAAAAAAAAAAAAATTGAGCATGTGGGTTAGTATTTTTTCAGTATCATAGGTTTAACCTTCTGGCTGTGGAAGCTACCTTACTACTTCTTGTTCTAGGTCACTGCTGTAGACTGAATTTTGTCTCCCCAAATTCATATGTCAAAGCTGTAACCCCAAAGATGATGGCATTTGAGGTGAACCTTTGGGAGAACTTAGGTTTAGATGAAGTCATGAGAATGAGGACTGCATTATGTGACTAGTGATCTTATCAGAGGGAACATCAGAGAGCTTGCTCCTTTCCCTCTCGCTCTCCCTCCATTTCCCTCACACATGGTGGAAAAGCCACGTGAGGACATTTGTATCAGTAAGGAGAGTTCTCACCAGACACCAACACCACTGCAACTTGATCTCAAACTTCCAGTCTCCAGAACTATGAGGAATAAACGTTTAAGTCACTCAGTCCATGGTATTTTGTTGACACCCCAAGCTGATAGTCACCATACAGATACAGACAACTAGGGCCCAATGCCCAGAAAAACGGGTTAGCTTTTGCTATGTCTTAACTTGGAAGAACTTGGACCTTAACTATAAGCTGCTACACAGACAAATTATAGCTATGCTTCCTCTAGGAAAGTTAGCAGAAGCCAGATGCTTGACCCAAAGTCCCCTGGCAGATTCTATTTTGGATTAGACAGAAGCCAAGTGTGACACTTGATAGTCATTGGCAGTTCTCAGCGCTCATTCTGTTTGACACTTACTCTGCATTGTTCATGGCACATGGGAGCATTCAATATGTGTTATTTGTTTGATGAATGTTGACTGAATGAACACAGAGCGAAGTCTCCTTTTCTAATATCAGCCATTAAATAGGCTGATAATATATATTTTCATTTTTTATTTTTTGAAGGTTTACTTTTCAGTGCTACCATTAGAAATGAGGATGTTTTCTGCCCTTTCCTGCCTACATAGTTAACATGATGATATGTAATTGAGCTCTCTGGGGCTAAATATGCTACATTCAAATTGATTTTTTCATACTACTGCTTCTCATTTGTAGGATTAATAGTGCTTTTGTCCAGACTAAAAATAACTATCCAAAATCATTTGGCAAACAGGCATTACTATAAATTCTCATGAAAATGCAAAGAATATGCAAGTTTTCATAAATGTCAGATCATTGGTTAATACATCCTGTTCAGAATTCTCCATATTCTTAAATAATGACTTATTGCTATATAGAAAATGGGAGGATTGGGTTCATTTAATTATGGCTAAGTAAATTGATTCTGTTCACTCGTCTGGAAATAAGTGAACGACTCAATTCACGCCAAACGCTTTTCAATTTTTTTCTCACTTAATTTTCCAATAGTCCTCTGGAGTATATATTATTATCATACATATTACAAATGATCACATACTATAGATATCCAAACTCTCCACAAAATCCTGGCAAATTCTACTACCAGAAGGCTACTGTAAATCTCCATATAGAGAAGACTGACAACTTTAGTGACATTGCTATTGTTTTGGTTCTTGTAGATGAAATGAGTGGACTTACAAATATCAAGTATCATATTCTAATTAGTGCCTTAGAAACCAGGAGGAACTGAAGTATATTTATGAGATAGGTAGTAGAAGGAGACTTGAAGATTGAATTGCCTTGAATCATGTTTTCATTGTAAAATAGGTCATTGTCTGTTTATGCTCACTCTCCCAAAGAACGGGTCGTAGAGGTGAAAACAGAGCAAGTCTGCAGTTTTCCAGAACACAGAATGTTTGATTCTGTTCTTCCAATACTCACAGTGACTTTCAGTTTTTGCTGTGTGATTCTCTATGAGATAAGCCAGAGATCCTCCTCTGGTTGACCTGATCAGAGGATGATTCTTATTTTCTGCTTAAGAGCCAAGGTTTGAGAACAGAAGGCTTGAATTTGTACATTCTTCAAGTTCATTAAGTAGCTAGGTTTACACCTTCATGCTTTTGAAGTTCATGCTTCTGGCAATCTTGGCCTGAAGTCTAATATAAAAGAATTTTTAAACAGGACATGAGTAGATATATCATTTCTTTAGACATTGTCATCCCTTTTGATACTTGAATATATGATTAATTAATAACAAAGGAAGATTATGCACCTGAAATAACCATGTGAATCATGTCTGCTAACATGATTATACCCTGCATGTGGAAATTAGCTTGAACTTTTTATAGAAAGAAAGTACTTGTGGTATTATTATTTTTATGTGGCACATCACATTTTTTCCCAACTTTAAAGAGAAGATGGCAGATAAACATAATTCACATTATATCTAATGATTTTAAAATTTACTTTACTTAATATAGACAAAAATTATCATGATTTTCAAATCAAACAGTATTAAAAATTCACTGAAAAGCTTGTTATCATCTCCCAGATTTAACTACCTCAGCTTGTTGAGTGTCCTTTCAGAGATTTTTAAAATGCATATTCAATTCAGACAAATATATATTCTTAATTTTAGCCCTTTGTTATCTAAAGGTAACCTAGTGCTTTTTTAACTTAATGATATACCTTGGAAAAATTTCCATATCATACCTTGGAAAAATTTCCGTATCATTACACTTCCTCTTATGCTTTATATCTGCATAGTAATATACCATTGTATGACTGTGTCTCTGTTTAAAATAAATAAGAAAACCAAACAACAACAAAAAACCACTTTTGAGTTGTTTCCAGCATATTATTTCAAATAATGTCACCACAAATAAATTTCCATATATACTATTTTATCAGTTTTAACAACTGTCAGTATATTTATTCAATATGTTCAGTATACTTAGTAACTGACATATATTAAAAAAATGAGATTTGTGAGTCAGACTGTACATGCATTTTTGATGTTAATTTCTGTGGCTAAATTAATTGCCTGCCAGAGTTTAATCTATTTATGCTTCCACCACTAATGATTGAAAGGCTACCAAATTCAAATAGTTTATACTAGTTTGTCCTTTACCTTTACTGATGGTGTTTGTTTAATGTTATTTTTCCCTTTTCTCTTTCTTTTTGCCATACAGAACTTTTTCTGAGTCAAACTTTAATATACTTTGAATGACTTTTGAATTTGAGTTTTGCCCAAATTTTCCTCTAAAACGTTTCTTCTTAGTTTATTTTTAGATAAATAAATATTTAGATAAATAAATATTTAGTGATTTTAGAATCAGTTTTATGGTTCAAAAAAAAAAAAAAAAAAAAAACCCAAAAAACCAGCTTGAGAGAAATTACTTTAAAATTTTAAATTAATTAATGATTTATTTAATTATTATTGTAATTCAGGATGTTGAATCTACCTATTTAAAACCATGAAATGTCTTTACATGTGTTCATACTTTCTTCTGTGCCCTTCAGCAATCTACCAAAATTTTCTATCTATAGATCTTATATATTTTCTGCCTAATGTATTTTTTTGATTTTTCAGTGTTTTTGTTTCTAATATAAATGAGATATTTTATTCATTATTTTATCTCAGTTCAGTTCAGTCCCTCAGTCGTGACCGACTCTTCATGACCCCATGGAATGCAGCATGCCAGGCCTCCCTGTCCATCACCAGCTCCTGAAGTCTGCTCAAACTCGTCTCCATTGAGTCGGTGATGCCATCCAACCATCTCATCCTCTGTCATCCTCTTCTCCTCTTGCCTTCAATCTTTCCCAGAATCAGGGTCTTTTCAAATGAGTCAGCTCTTTGCATCAGGTGGCCAAAGTACTGGAGTTTCAGCTTCAGCATCAGTCCTTCCAACGAACACTCAGGACTAATCTCCTTTAGGATGGACTGGTTGGATCTCCTTGCAGTCCAGGGGACTCTCAAGAGTCCTCTTCAGTTCAAAAGCATCAGTTCTGTGCTCAGCTTTCTTTAGAGTCTAACTCTCACATCCATACATGACTACTGGAAAAATCATAGCCTTGACGAGACGGACCTTTGTTGGCAAAGTAATGTCTCTGCTTTTTAATATGCTGTCAAGGCTGGTCATAACTTTCCTTCCAAGAAGTAAGCATCTTTTAATTTCATGGCTGCAGTCATCATCTTCAGTGATTTTGGAGCCCCCCAAAATAAAGTCAGCCACTGTTTCCCCACCTATTTGCCATGAAGTGATGGGACCAGATGCCATGATCTTAGTTTTCTGAATGTTGAGCTTTAAGCCAACTTTTTCACTCTCCTCTTTCACTTTCATAAAAAAGGCTCTTTAGTTCTTCTTCACTTTCTGCCATAAGGGTGGTGTCATCTGCATATCTGAGGTTATTGATAATTCTCCTGGCAATCTTGATTGCAGCTTGTGCTTCCTCCAGCCCAGCGTTTTTCATGATGTACTCGGCATATAAGTTAAATAAGCAGGGTGACAATATACAGCCTTGACGTGCTTGTTTTCCTATTTGGAACCAGTCTGTTGTTCCATGTCCAGTTCTAACTGTTGCTTCCTGACCTGCATACAGATTTCTCAGGAGGCAGGTCAGGTGGTCTGGTATTCCCATCTCTTGAAGAATTTTCCATAGTTTATTGTGATCCACATGGTCAAAGGCTTTGGCACAGTCAATAAAGCAGAAATAGATGTTTTTCTGAAACACTCTTGCTTTTTCTATGATCCAGCATATGTTGGCTATTTGATCTCTGGTTCCTCTGCCTTTTCTAAAACCATCTTGAACACTGGTTGTTATTTGTATACGTAAAAATTACTTTTATTTATATTGATATACTGTTTATTATTTGTAATAGTTTTCAACTCATTTGATTGGGTTTTCCAGATACACTTTTATATTTCCTACATTATGATGGTTTTATAGCCTTAATTTATGAAAAATGGCCATGGATGAAGCCATAAAGAAAATTTCAATAAAATCTGAAAATATAGAATTATGGACACCATTCTATGATTGCAATGAAACTAGAAATCAATAGAAAAATCAGAAAAAAGCCTCTCCAACTGGAAATTATAAGCAAAAAATTCTCATATACTTCTGAACAAAAATTGAAGGATTTTTATGAAATAATGCTAAAACACTACTTATCAGAATTCTGTGATGCAGCATTAACTTAATTAGCTAAGTAAGCACCAACTCAAAAATATAATAAGAATATTACATAAAAGGAAGCCAAACATAATAAAAGAACTAAGTTATTTAGAAAAAGAAATAAAGGTGCTAGGAAAGGAAAATGATCTGAATTAATACATAATTCCAATTGTTGGGTTTTTTATTGTAAAAATAAGATATCTTAAAATATTGTTAATCAAGAAAAAGAGATGTAAACTACAGTGTATAAAATAGATAAGCAACAAGGATATATTGTACAGTACAGGAATATGCAGCCATTGGAAAAGACTCTGATGCTGGGAGGGATTGGGGGCAGGAGGAGAAGGGGACGACAGAGGATGAGATGGCTGGGTGGCATCACTGACTCGATGGACGTGAGTCTGAGTGAACTCCGGGAGTTGGTGATGGACAGGGAGGCCTGGCGTGCTGCGATTCATGGGGTCGCAAAGAGTCGGACACGACTGAGCGACTGATCTAATCTGATCTGATCTGATTTTGCAATAATTTTAGAGCACAATCTGTAAGTGTACTGAATCACTGTGTTGTAAACTTGAAATTAATATAATGTTGTAAATCAATTACACTTCATTTTAAAAAGAAGAAAAAAGATATAAAAACTAAAAATTAGAAATGATAAAGGGGTAAGACATAGAAAAAGAGAATGTTAATATAATCCTAATGATTATTCTAATCTACTATAATGGGTCCCCATAATTTTTTTTATGTTTGCACTCTTTAAGAGAAAATTTTAATTTAAGTTCTTCCTAGTGAGAGAAATTAAATTCTAAGGAATAATATGTCTTGGCTTAACTATCATAAACCAAATTCCTTTATTGCATGTTGTTTACTTTCAACATGTAGATTCAATTCATTTTTTAAATTTCTTGAAAATTCTTTCATAATTTTGTTTGAAAGTATTTGCTCTGTCCCATTGCCAAGGTTTTCTTCTCTAGAGACACAGTTTACAGGTGTGTTGGCTCTGTATTATATTTCTTCAATCACTATCATTTTTATGAAATACTTTAGAAATATATATCTAATTATTTTCATTTAATTTTGGCCACTCTCTTATATCTGTCTTCCCTGTTTCTTACTTATCTACAGTGCTAATTTCTTTCTGTGTTTCCTCCAATTTGTGCTGTATTCATTTTTGCGACAGTTTGTTTCTCTTTTCTTCTTCATACCTAATTTATATCAACTCATTTCAAGTCTCATCTCTCTTCTGTGTTTCTTCATTTGTGTTTTGTTATCATTCACAATAGATCATATTGCTTTTTTAACATAATAGTAAAAATATTTCATTAAGGGAGGCAATATAACTTAAGAGTTATAAGCTATAACTTAAATAAGAGTACACACACTGGAGAAAGAATGAGCAGATTTCAACACTGGCTTATCTTCTGTGATTAAGCAAATTATTTAATTTTGTGTACTTTAGTTCCTTTCATATATATATATTAATAATAGGAATGACAATGATGTCTAATTCACAGGGTGTTTCTTTGAGATTCTGCTGAGTTCATATCTGTAAAGTGGTTAGAATATTGCCTGGCAACAGTAAACACTATTCAAACTATGAAATCTATTGTGTTGTGTTTTTGTTCATTTTCATTGGCCTTTTGGCAACTCCTTCCCCCACCTCTTTTGATGTTTTTTTAAAATTATTATCTTTGTATCCTTTTTGTGCCAGTTTCTTCTTTATCATTTCTCACTACTAAATGAATTATGTATTTTTCTGGTCAGTCCTTGTAGAAAGTTCCTGACATGGAGGATTCAAGGTAGCTTTCCTATTCTCTCAATCAAAAAGTTCTTGCTTTCTGTGGTAGACTATTATATTAAAGACTTCCAATAATAACACCATTCCATATCGATACCCTCCCATGTTGACTCTAGTCTTAGCTATATAACTTGCTTTAGCCAATGAGACATTAGCAAACATGACATGCAGAATTCTGAAAAGGTGTGAACACTGGGGCCTGCCTTATCTCTTGCTGCTGGGAACTCCTTCACCTCCATGTGGAAAATCCTGAGCTAGCTTTCTGGAAAGAGGCTCCAGGTATCCAAACCTTTCCTGTGTGTGTGTGTGTGTGTGATGGATTATTACTCAGCCATAAAAAGGAACACATTTGAGTCAGTGCTAATCAGGTGAATGAACCAAGAGCCTATTATATAGAGTGAAGTGAGTCAGAAAAAGAAAAACAAATATTGTATGTTAATACATATATATGGAATCTAGAAAGATGGTATTGATGAACCTATTTACAGGGCAACAGTGGAGATGGGAGATGCAGACATAGAGAACACTTATGGACACAGGCGGGGCGGGGGGTGAGGAAAGAGAGGGTGGGACAAAGGCAGAGAGTAACATGGGAGCATATGCACTACCATGCGTAAAACGATAACCAATGGGAACTTGGTGTATAACTTAGGGAACTCAAACCCGGGCTCTGTAACAATTAGAGGAGTGGGAAGGGGTGGGAGGTAGGAGGAAGGTTAAAGAGGGAGGGGACACATGTATGTATACCTATGGCTAACTCATGTTGAAGGATGGCAGAGGCCAATGCAATATTGTGAAGCAATTTTCCTTCAATTAAAAATAAGTTTAAAAAAAACCCAACAGACTGCTTCTAGTAATTATAGGTCTTCTGTAAACATACCGTCTTTGAATATCTGAAGTAAATCTGGCTCAGGAGACCTTTTGCTAACGGTTCTGTGCTCCCCAGTTCTTGCAAACAAGGAACAAGGCTTCTACATCTCACAGTAATTACCTCATCTTTAAGGATTATAGTTTTGCTGACCCTGAGACCTACTACAGGGTTCCCTGGAAATCCTCTGTGCCTCTTATCCGCTCCATGTATGCCTTTTCTGCCTTACATATTCTGCTTTTGCTCTGGTTCTTGAGTGACAACTGCTTTTGTGTGTTATACTAACTACCCGCCCCCCTCCCCAAACTTCCAGGAAATACACCTTTTCTGATGTTTTCTGATATTCCTACTGCTGGTTTCCTCTCACTCTCCTTGGGCCTTTTCCATGTGACTTCTGCTCAAACTCAGCTGGCTTTTAGCAATCTTTACAAGTACTTTGGAGTTTGTGAGTAAAATCTGTATGTTTGCTGAAAATGGCATTTAACATTTTTTCCCATTCTTTCTGTTAGTTTATATAATTTCTAAGGAGAAGTGGGAAAGATGTTTAAATGGATGACATCATCTTCATACTAGAGTCCATTTAGTTCTTTTTGCAACAATAACCCTTTGGACATATGTTTCTGAAGATGATATAATAACCTTGTGTGCTTTAGTAATCCTTAAGATTTTTCAAGGTTCTAACATTCAGAGAGGGGGAGCTTGTCACTCAAACTGGTTCTTTTCTTCCTAGATTTAGTCACAATTTAGTTTCCCATCCCACACTATTCGGGCAACAGTCTCTTTATATTTAATGAGTCTGACTAATTAATCGTCACTGAGTTCAGGAAAAAGATTATACTGTCATCATTTTACAGAGACTGTGTCAGAACTATGACTGCATTGTAGGATTTATTGGCTTCCCTCCAAATGCTCATTGCTTCCATAGTATTAATTTTGGCTTTGGGCTCAATTTCAAGCTAGTAGATAAGGTAGATGATATAGGATTAAAAGCAATAGGTCCAAGAAGATAGCATCTCAGCTGGGGACAGCTGGGTGTTTTACACTGCAAGGGCTAGTGTTTGAAAATGTTTGCTCCAAAACTGTAAAGGGGAAACAGTACAGAGCAGGAATTCATTACCTACCTACACTGAAAAGTTTCTCAAGTATGACTTTGAATGAATGGGTATGTAAAGCTGGTTTGGATTAATGGATGAATAATAAAAGGTTATATTGCTACTTCTTTGGGATGCCCCTATTTGCCCCTTAGTGCACAGAGGGATCTAATTCCCTAAACCCATTTCCCTTCCAACTAGAAAAAAACCTCTTTCCACTAATGTAATTTGTGTGTGCTTCTGTTGTGTAATAGTGGTCCATTCTGGGCTTTCATAGTTGCTTCTCCCACTAGGCTGTGGGCTCCTTGGGTGCAGGAACTCTATCCTAATCATCTCTGTACCCCAGCATCTGGTGCAGTATATTTTGCTTAGTGCAAAATGGGCGTACCCTAATGTTTATTTGAATCAACTGATAAATAGGCCAATTTTATCCATTAGTCTTTCTGGTCTCTAGCTGATTGTAGTGGTCCAACAGGTAAAGTTACTCCATCCTTAATCTTCCTCTTCTTTTCCTTGCCAGCTTTCTTCTCCCCTTCTATGACTGCAAAGGTAGGACAACGGGGAAAAGGAAGCCTGTCCACCCTCGCCCCCTCCCCCACCTCTCTCTCTCTTTCTCTCCTAAGACCCCCATAGGTGGCAGGCCTTCACCCAGCTACGTTCTTTTAAGGTGGGACAATCAGGTTCCCAGGTGCCTGTTGCTCATTCATACCAAATCCCAAATTCTGCGACCCCCTTCCCAGGGCATCTTGATGGGCCACCTCCGCGGTAGTGATCTGACCGGTTGCCTCAATAGCACTGCGCTGATCCACTCCTAGAGCTCCTTTGTGCAACAGCAGGGCTCTCAGGGTCACACGGGCTCAGTCCACGCAATTGCCCCACTCACTCCCTCGCCTCCCCCTACCCCAAGCTCTGAGGGCTCTCCCTCCCCATCCCCCTTTATGCAACCCTAGGCTGTGGAGCTTCTAGTACTGTATTCATGGCAGATGAAGAGCCGGTGACTGACACGTTCCAGGGACTGCGAATCGCGGCGAGCGCGGGCGGTTGGGGGAGGGCGCGTAGTGGCAGACGGCCGCTGGGATTATGAATGGGGGCGGGGGCGGTGAGTGTGGGGTTCAAACCAGGATTTTCGGCATCCGGCTTTGGCTAGGCACGCAGGGACTGTGCGTGATCCTTCAGCCCGGATGGGAAGGGAGATGCCGTGAGCTCCTGGCAAAGAGTGAGGGTTATTTTGCAAAACTCCCTTGGTCTCGTGCCGGCGGAGTACTGCGGCCGGTCGGCGAGGTAGGTAGGGAAGCAAAACAAGCGGGGTGGGGAATCCGGGAGAGGCCAGCCCGCTGGGGACCGTGTGACAGGTGGTGGCCTCAGCAGTTACAAGCTACTACACTAGAATACAGTCCGTGCAATACGATCCAATTGTTATTCCCCGCGCCGGGCTGAAGAGCGCAGCGCGGCAGACCAAGTGCCGCCGGCGAGCTGTCTCTTTGGAGGAGGGGGGTAGTGGGGGGACAGAGGAGGGATTCAGGGGGCCAGAGGAGAAGAGAGGAGCTCCTGGGCTCATCGCGGCCGCCCGTGCCACCCCGGCGGGGTCCTCCACGCCAGCTGGTCCGCGCGCGCTCCGCAACCGCCCCCGGCTCGTGCGCCCCTCTCCCCGGCCGCCAGCCCCGCTTCGGCGAATGCGGTCGCCCGGTGGCCGGCAGGGCTGCACGCGAGCGGCGCGCCAGCGTCTCCTCACCGCCTCTCGTGCCCCGTGCAGGGCAGCGCGGGAGGCACGCTTGCCTCGCACGGAAGAGCTGCGCCCGGCGAAGCTGCGGCCGGAGCGCAGGCGTCCAGAGCGCTGCGGCTGCGGTGGTGCACCCGCGGCGCCCCGGACAGGACGAGGGCAGCTTCCGCCAGGGTAGCCTGAGGTAAGGAACGCGCGGAGGCTGCGGGTTTATTCCCCTCCTTCTCTTACTTCGTCACACAGCGAAGCTGAAATGGAGAGTGTGGGTCCCGTGGGGTTGATAGGGAGCGCGGGGGAAACGCGGCGGCGCGAGGATGGTCGACTTGACCGTTACGTTCCTATCGCTGGTAGGAAATCCGCCAACCGGCCCTTACTCTTCGCTCGCTCCTTCTCTGCCTCTGCCTGCGGCCCTAGACTCCTTGGCAAGCCCCCGGGAAGGAGAGAGCCAAGGGAGGATGGAGAGAGGCAGAAGGATTCCCTCAGAAGTGGGCGATGAATTGGCGCGCGGTGCCCTGTGATTGACAGCGGGCACGGGAGGGGAGCTTGAAGTACCCGAGAGTTTCCAGGGCTGCGGCCTCAGGATGGTTCTGCCGGCCCGGTGGTTGGGGCACCAAGTGGATGCAGTCAGGCCACGGCTTCACGAAAGCTCCGCTCGGAACTTTTAGGAGGCTCCTCTTTGGGGAGGGGTGCTGGATTGTGTTTAGGGCCTGGCCGTTTCTAACCTAGGAGTGTGTGCGTGTTTATGTGTCTGTAGGGTTTTTGCCCCCCTTCCTTCCTGCCTTCCCTCCTTTACATCTTCCTGTTTTGCTTCCTTCTTTCTCTTTTTCACAGACCACCCCCACCCCTTCCAAATGCTGTCTTTCAAAATAATCTGAACCTGTTACAGTCAATAGCTTTAAAGCAAGTATAAAGAAGAGAGCACAGAGGAATAGCTCTTAACTACAGTGTGGCTCATTTTAAAGGCGAATATGTGTATATAAATAACATATACTAAATTACATATAGTATAATATGTAATATACACACTTGCCTGGGTTAAATGTAAAGAAATACTTTGGGACTCTTGCCTAAAGTTATATTACATTTACATTAAGTTTATATCACATGTATATCATGTTACTAAACAGAAATGATAAGTCTGTGCATTTTATGTCTTTAATCTGAGATACAACTGTTCTTTGAATCAAATTCATCTTTTTAAATTCAGGGGTTTCTGGTTACTTGAAAGCTCTGAGCTACAGTGTAAGAATAAAAGATATGTTGCATTATTTTTGAAGAAGTACAGATACTGTTTTTTTTTTTTTTTAGTGGACCATCCACCCTCCCCATCTTCCTTTTACTAAAAGCTGATTGTTATGCAAATAATGTTCATAAAAATAAAAAGAATCTGAGAACTTCAAAGTGTTTTTACCTAGACCTGAGATGTAGGGAGGGGTCTGGAAGTTATCTATGCGTGACTTTGACGTGAAATTCGTAAGGTAAATGATTTCACTTCGGGTGAAAGGAAATTCAGCTGTACTTCCCTCTAAGGGTACATCATTTATCTTATGATCTCCCAAGAGAGGAATCCTCTTAATGTCAACATGTGTCTTTAGCATCACAATAGTGTGTTCACCTCTTCAAACCATTAGTTGGACTTGGCATATTTGGCTGTTTCTGTTCTTTTTCAACAACAGAATCCCAATTACACAAAATAAGTAAAGTTGTTAGACTTTACTAACACTGTTGAGATGGTATGATTGATGCATTTGAGGCTATCTATCTGTATATCTATCATCTCTCTATATTTCTCATTACAATTGTGAGGTAATCAAGTTTGCAATATGTCTACTCACGTTTTTCTTCTTAGCCCATTTTCCTTTTATATTTCTGACTTGATATATTTTACAAAGATAAGTTATATTGAATTTCTCTAGAGGGTAGCCACTTGTGCATGCTTGTTTCTTATGACTAGACCTGGTTTTGAAATGAGGTATAAGATATTTGGTAATAATACTGTAATAATAATATTAGTACTAATATTATAGTACTAATAATATAGTACTACTACTAATAATACTATAACCCAAGTAAGGGCTTGTGTTTGATCAAAATATTAGACACAGAAAAGATATTTTCATTTTGGGTTACAAACTGAAGCTTTAACATTGTGAAGGAATAAAAAGTCCCAGGTTGCTTTTGATATCTTATTTGATTTACTTTAATTTGGAAGCAAGAAGTATATGATGTAGTCTCGAGTTAGAAAGATTTGGGGGGTTAGTAATTTGAATGATCTTTTATTATTATGGCATAACACTTCATTGCTCTAAGAAAATTATAGTAGCAGATTTGGAGAAGGTGTGGGGATGTTGATCACAGGACACATGTGTTTCCTTGAGCACTGTTTTTTTGCAGTCACCTTGTGGTAGTATGGCAGACACTATGATGTGCCAAGTCCCCCTTCAAGGAAGAGCATGTTGCCCCAGCCCTGGGAGTGCTATCAGCAGATGGTTTTCAAGTGTCAGTCTCTTTGAGGATTGCCCATTTGGGTCCAGGGTGGCACCACTTCCCAGGGCAGCTCACATCCAGTGACTGATCCATGTGGGAGTATAAAGGCCTGACCATATCAACCCAACTCCCAATCACTCTGAAGGATCATTCTGGCTCTGGAACCACCCGTGGGACTCGCATTGCAGTACCAAATCTCTCTTGGCTGATTCTGCTTCCTTCTCCATTCTCAGATGTTCATAGCAAGGCAGTCCTTAATAAAATTGCATGTTCAACTTCATCTTGAAGCCGGCTTCCCTGGGAAGCCATCCTGTAGCAACACTTCCTCCCTGCATGTTCATTTTGCCAGTTTTAATCTTTTATCTTTGAAAATAGAGCGTCACTTCTCATTGGAGGACATTTCTATGGGCCTGTTCCTCTTCTGTCCCTCCTTGTTTTACCATTCTTTCCTGTTAGTGGATTTACAGTTTCTTTAGTCTCTTTTCAGTCTACTGATTTGAGTACTATATACATTTCTATACTTTTTTTATGTTTCTAACATTCATGTTTTGTCTTAGTAAATGATATTAATCAAAATATCTACTCTTCTCTTGGATAATAAGAGAGTCTTATAATGTTATAATTTTGATCATATGCCATATTTCATAATATCATTTAGTGATATAGTTGTGCCATATTTTTTGCAGCCATTTTGTCATTTTTATATAATTTTTCTTTAAAAAAATTTTAAGATCAATGCTTATTTTATTTACCCATATTTTCTGTGTTCACTGTTGCTTCTTGCATCCTTCTTCCTTCTGGATTCAAATTCCTCCTTATAGAAGTGTGTATCTATTTGGTAAGCATATGTAGATGATAAAACTCTCTTCATCTTTTTATTGTTGTTTGTTTGAAACTGTATTTGAACTTAACACTTGAATACTAGAGCAGAATTCTATGTTGACAATTACTTTTTTCATAATTTTGGAGATACTGTCTCTCTTGTTGATCATTAGAAGTTTCTTCATTGCTTTAAGATCACTCTATAAATTAGAATTTTGAGATTAACAGATACACACTACTGTATGTAAAATAGATAAGCGACAAGGACATACTGTATATCACAGGGAATTATATTTAATATCTTGTGATAACCTATAATGGGAAGGAATATGAACAAGTATATATAAATATAACCAAATCACTTTGCTGTGCATCTGAAACTGACACAACATTGTAAATCAACTGACTTTAATAAAAAAAAAAGAGATTACTCTGCCTTTGGCGTTCTGCAGTTTTACTGTGGTATGCCCAAGTATGGGTAAAATTTACTGTTTCTTCTTGGAATTTCTTGTCTTTAGTCAGATGACTCTTGTGTTTCTTGAATTATTAAAAATCCACAGTGTATTTCATCATAAATTATCTTTTTTTTTCCTCTATTCTTTCCACTAGGATTCTTATATATATTTTGGACCTTCTTGTTTTATCTCTCATGTCTATTACCTCTGTATTATTTTCAATTAGGAAAGTTTTTTTTTTTAAAAAGCATTTGGGTAATTATTCATAACTATTATTCCTTGATATTTATTGTTTTAATTTCCGTTGAGCTATGACTAATTTTTTTATTTCTAGGAGTACTCTTTGATGCCTTTTTCACATTTTTCTGTTTTTTTCTGAAGTTTTCTTTTTTATTATGAACTCTACCCATATTAATTATAGTGTACTTATTTTATAATAAGTCTCAGGTTGTTTTCTTACTTGAAATTCTTCTGGGAGTTAGTTTTCCCAATTGGGTCTGCTGGTTCTTCCAGAACTATACATCCACTTAAAGGGGGATCCTTTCCTCATGAGGTTTGTTATTTGGATTATCTTCAGCTGGGTTTCTGCTTTTGGTTTTTCCCTCTGGTAGTCATATTTTTTCTAGTTTTTGGAAGTTTCCCTGTAGAGTGGTTCTGTGTTTGCTTCTGTAGATTAGCCTGGGAAATTTGCTGGTCTGGGATCAATCAGATTAAAAAAAAAATTAAGTTATAATTGACATTTTATTAGTTTCAGGTGTACAACATAATGATTTGATATTTGTATATATTGTGAAATGATCACCATGTTATGTCTAGTTAACATTTGTATAATCAGCTTTTACATTAATTTCCTGGCTTGAGATTCCTATATCATGCAGATGATGTAAATTCAAACTGTGTGTGGGGGAGGTGGTTAATTCAAAGAATCCTTTTTTCCCCCTTCTGTGCAGAGCCCCAAGGGCTTCCCAGGTGACACTAGTGGTAAAGAATCCACCTGGCAATGCAGGAGATGCAAGAGGTGGGTTCGATCCATGGGTCAGGAAGATCCCCTGGAGTAGGAAATAGCAACCCATTCCAGTATTCTTGCCTGGAAAATCCCATGGACAGAGGAGCATAGTGTACTATAGTGCATGGGATTGCAAAAAGTCGGATAGAACTGAACAACTGAGCACACGCAGAGCTCCAGGAAGAGATAAACTTTCTTGCTGCTTCCAGGACAAACTTCTATTTCTTATTAAACTGAAAGGTTAACTGTCTTGGGGTTCTTTAGGCAGAGGTCTCAGTTCCTTCTTTCCATGGGCCCCAAATAAAATTTATTGTCCCTGAACACAGGTGACATCTTCAGCCTGTAGGCATTCATGCCTGCGTCTAAGTTCTGTGTCACTTTGGGTTGCTGTATTACCAGTTTATGTGCCTGCTAGTCCTGTATCTGTTTCCTTTCTTACTAACAGCTACAGATTACCTTTTTCTCTTCAAACTTAACTATTTAACCTATTTAATTTTCCTGGTCTTTTAAAAATCTAAGTATGTATGTGTTTATAGCAGAAAGGAGTTTGGTTCATATGAAGTCAGTCTGCCATGCTAGTGGCATAAGGTGTCTTTCTGTGACTATATACACTGTGAGAATCAATCCTTTTCAGTTACTTTCTCCCCCTCCCCCACAATATCCTCAAATTATTTTAAAAAGTTTAATTATGCTAGTCTATTTATTTTGGTGACATCAACGTTTGTGTTGAGTCCAGGGAAACTGTCTTATAAGAGTGTCTCTGAGTATGGATTTGTCTAATGGCTTACTCACTCAATTAGGTTCAGGGTAAACACTTTTAGCAAGAATACTCCTACATCTGTGATGTGTACTTCCTGTTGCATCACAGCAGGAGAGTCTGTTTGTCCTGTTACATGTGACTAAGTCAGATCACTTGAAAGATGGTACCTATAAAATTATTCCTTTTTTTTTCCTTTGAAAATAATATATACTCTGTATATATTATAGTCTCAAAGTATCAGACTATGTGAAAACTAGCTTCCCCACAACTTTCACCCAATATTTTTTATTAGAATTTTATTTTGAGATAATTATAGATGTACATGCAGTTTGAGAAATAGTACAGAGAGATCCTGTGTACCCTTCAGTGTTCCCCAAGAGTAATATCTTGCATAACTATAATACAGTATTATAACCAGGAACCTGACATTGACAGAATCCACAGCTTTTATTCAAATTTAGCAGTTTTATGCTTGTTTGTATGTGTGTGTTTTTGTTCAGTGACCTAGTTATGTCTGACTCTTTGTGCCCTATGGACTGCAGCATGCCAGGCTTCCCTGTTGCTCATCGTCTCCCAGAGTTTCCCAAGTTCATATCCATTGCATCAGTGATGCCATCCAGCCATCTCATGCATTTGCTGTGCTGGGTTTAGTCACTCAGTCATGTCCAACTGTTTGTGACCCAATGGACTGTAACCCACCAGGCTCCTCTGGTCATGGGCATTTTCTAGGCAAGAATACTGGAGTGGGTTGCCATGCCCTCCTCCAGGGGATTTTCCCAACCCAGGAATAGAACCCAAGTTTCCTGCATTGCAGGCAGATTCTTTACCGTATGAGCTACCAGGGAAGCCCAAGAATACTGGAATGGGCAACCTATCCCTACTCCAGGGAATCTTCCTGACCCAGGAATCAAACCAGGGTCTCCTGCATTGCAGGCGGATTCTTTATCAGCTGAGCTACCAGGAAAGCCCCCTCATTCATTTAGTTCTATGCAATTTTAGCACATGGGTAGGTTTGTATATTCACCACAGTCATGATATAGAATAGTTCCAACACCACAAGGAGTCCTTTTGCTGCCCTTTTTATAACTGCACCCTCCTCCCTCACACTCACTGCCCCATTCCTAACCTCTGACAATCACTAATCTGCTCTTTATCTCTACAGATTTGTGTATTTCCAAACTGTTACATAAATGGGATCATAGATTATATAAACTTTGAGGTTGCTTTTGTTCTCCAGTCACCACCATAATCCCCAGAGTATTTCAAGATTTTGTACATGTCAGTGGTTTATTCCTTTTTTATTGCTGAGTGGTATTTTGTGGTATGGGCATACCACAGCTTGTTTAGGCACTGAAGGACATTTGAGTTGTTTCCAGTTTTCAGCATTATGATTAAATCTGGTATGCACGTGTATGGACAGGTGTTTGTGTGGGTGTAAATGTTCACTTCTCTGGGATCAAAAATGCCCAGGGTGTGATTGTTGGGTCCTATGTAGTTACACATTTAGTTTTATAAGAAATTGTTTTCCAGAGAAGCTGTTATCTTTCCATGCCCACCAGCAATGTATGAATAATCCAATTTCTCTGTGTTATGTTTGTCTGAGATTTTATTTAATATGTTTTCTGTTTGTTTTCTCTTTTTCTTATTCCTTTATTTCCCTTTTCTCACCTTTCTGTGAGTTACTTGAACATTTTATAAGATTCCATTTTGATTTGTTTGTAGTGTTTGTGAGTGTATCTCTTTGTTTGGTTTTCTCAGTGGTTGCTCTGGCTATTACTGTTTTTGTTTGGATCTCTTTCCTTTTCCTTCTTTTATAAGTGCTGTTGTTTTGAACGTAGGACAGTGTTACAGTTTTTTATTTCACTTACTGAATATGAATTAAGCAGTTCATGTTGGGAAAGAATCTGTGGTTGACAGTTCTTTTCTTTAAGCACTTGAAAAATACGCCACTACCTTCAGGCCTCTATGGTTTGTGATGAGAAAATTGTTGTCATTTGAATTGATGGTCTGCTAAAGGCAATGTGCCATTTCTCTCAGGCTGGTTTAAGATACTTTCCTTGTCTTCAGTTTTTTAGAAGCTTAGTGGTGATGTGTCTTGGTGTGGATTTCTTTGGGTTTATTCCATTTAAGATTTGCTCTTATATCCATAGGTTTGTGTCTTGTACCAAGTTTTTCCTAGCATTATTTCTTCAAGTACACTGCAACTCTCCTATCTTTCTCGTGTCCTTCTGGGATGTGATGATATGAACATTGGATCATTTGTCACTGTCCCACAGAACCCTGAGGCTCTGTTTGTCATCTTCTTCTCTTTTTTTTTTGGAGGGGTTCCTAGTTTCTCTCTGTTATTCAGTTTGGATACATTATATTGATCTAGTCTCAAGTGCACTGATTCTACCCTCTATCATCTCCACTACTGAGCCCATCCAATGATTGTTTTATTTCATTTCTTGTATTTTTTAGCTCTGTGATTGCCATTTGGTTCTTTCTAGCACTTATGTGTCTTTGTTGAAATTTTCCTTTTTTTCCCCAGAGAATTTGCTTGTTGAAGCACTTTTATAATGGATGCTCTAAAATTCTTACTAAATAATTCTAACATATGATTCATTTTGGTGTTGGTTTTAGTCTATTTTTTTTTTTCTCATTTAAGTTGTGATTGTATCCTTGGTATTTTGGCTACAATATCAAGAGGTTCTGGGTCCTACTGAAATCTTATACTTTAACAGACAGTCACCCTGTTTAGATTTAGGACACAAGTCCTGAATTACTTTTGTGGGCTGTAGTTCCAATGACAGTTTAATTTCCAGAGGCTTTGTAGTGCTATTTCAGATTGCCTGACTTGTCTGGTGTTTCTGGAGCTCCCAGTGAGCCCTGCTGATGTCCCTGCAAGGGGCCAGAAGGGATCTGCCCAGGCCAGTCCTGCTGATGCTTGTAGGTGAGAGAACGGACTTTTTAGCCTTCAGGGATAAGAAGCACTGCTGGGCCTGGAGCTGGTTGTGGCAGGATTCCCCCTGCCAGTGTGGTGAGGCCATCTGGTGTTGCTGGCTGGACCCCAGTTAGATGAGAGGGAGGAATGTAAGCCTACCTATATCACCTACGGCTAGATAGTGGGGCTGCGGGGGTGGGTTGGAGACTCAGGGCCCACATAACCTGCTATTGGGTAGGGAGTCCTAAGGCGCCTTCTGCTCTGTTGTTCCTCTAGTCCAGGGCCACTAACTAATCCATCTCCTTTTCACTGTTCTGAGCACTCCTCTGTTTGCCTGTTTCCTTATTTTCAATATTCATAGTTACATTGAGTGAAGAGGAGGGATGTGTGCGCCATCTTGCCTGCACCAGAAGCATATGCTTTTTAAAAGCACTCTAACTCCTCAGCCATGTTTTCTGTTAATGTAGTTGAAAATACTGGTTTCAATTGTGTTTTCCAGGAATTCACATTTGTTTCAGTTTAACCAGTTTAAAAAATCAGTACATATTTTATATGTTGTTTAATTTACTTAATATTGCTATAATTGGATAGTTAAATGTTATGTCACATCCTGCCAGTGAACTAAGCAAAAATCTATGTATGTATTTTCTGTACTGAATCTTTTTCTCTAAGTTGTCTGAAAGCATTTGAAAAATATCAATACTTATTATCTGTTGCCATCTCTAGGAAATGCTAAAAAGATCCTATATTAGATGGACTTTAAGCAGTAGAGAAAATAAATGATGTTATTTGCATGAGCAACTTGCTGACATTTTGTTCAGATTAAGGAAAAGATAACAGGATTCTGTTTTTGACTGTCCTGGTTTATACCACAGTGCTGACTCATAGAATTACAACCTTTCTACACTGAAAGCGAGCTTAGAGATCACCTATTTCAATCTTATTGTTCTATAGTTAAGAAAACTGATACCTTGAAAGGCCATAGGGAGCTTAAATTCCTTTAATTCAATAATGGCAAGGCTTGTTTATTATAAGTTCTTAGTATTTCTTAATTTTATATTTTCTTTAAGAAACCAGAATCACTTTATTTTGAGAAGACAACATTTTATATTGAGGCATGGTTTTTCAGCACTTTTTTCTAAAGAGAAAATAATACTTTCATAAGTTGGGATGGCATGATGATATCTTTAAAAAATAAGTATGTTTGAAAATCTGATGAACATATGGACCAATTATCTAGCAAAATTAACATAAACCCAAAATTTGTGTATAATCTTGGAGGTTTATGAAGTCCTAAGAAAGATGCCTAGATTCTGTTTTTGTGTTGTTTGTACTGAGTGATATCTGCGGATGGTCTTTCCTGGGACAGGTGACTTGAATGCTTCATATTGTAGACAGGCTCCCCTTTAAAGGCTTGTGGGTTGTGGCACAGTGCATTCTTGTGCTGAGGAATTTTTCTTCCTGAAGGTTCTAGAGAGTCAGTAGGTGAGAAGGATATAGCAGGACCAGCAGATGTTAAAACAGACTGTTGGAGATAAAAACAGGCAACTCAGCCTGCAACACCACTCCCACCTCCCCCCACCACACACATGCAGAGATCTTATGATTCCTTGGAAAGACTCTTTCTCTGCTTCTGTCTTCTTTCACTCTCTCACTGTATGGAGAAACATTGCCCTTGGAGATATTTTCCTTTCCTCTAGTAAGGCTGCTCTGGTGGTCATTTAAACCTACTTTTACCCATATCACATGTTATGGGCTCAAAGAAGACAGCATAGAGTGGCATTTGAGGTATTGACTGGGGACTTTTTGAGAGTAAGAAGAAAACGACATCCATGGTTTTCTTATATTATGCATCATAATAATTTAAGAGCATAGAATGACAAATGTCTCTAAATTCAGAGATAAGGAAGTGAGAACAGTATTTATTAGAATAGTTATAATTACTTCTAGGAAGCTACCTATATATGTTTAAAGGAAGCTACTCTATACTTCTCTGTAACTGGTGCAACTCCATGGATGAGAAATAAAACCCTGAAATGACTTGAAGTGCCATGATATATACTAGGTGAAAAACTCAATACAGAAAAATGGAGAGTTGTAGAAAAACAAAAAACAGAATAACAGATTTTTCCCCTAGTGCTTTTATCTCTTTTATTTATTTATTAAAAAAATTTTGTTTGCGTATAGTTGCTTTACATTGTTGCGTTAGTTTTTATTTTACAGCAAAGTAAATTGGCTATACATATACATATATCCCCTCTTTTGGATTTCCTTCCTATTTAGGTTACCACCGAGCAGTGAGTATAGAGTTCCCTGTGCTACACAGTAGGTTGTCATTAGTTTAATAGCGTATATATGTCAGTCCCAATCTCTTAATTCATCCTATCACCATCCCCCTTTCCTCTTGGTATCCATACGTTTGTTCTCTACATCTGTGTACATCTTTTAAAGGAGTTTTGTTATAAGGGTTGCTTTTTAAATAACTAAATAAGTGAGAACTGGGAATCAGAAGCCCTGAGTTCCTGTTCTGCTGTGTCACTAAGTGGGTATATGACATCCCTGTGTAAGCCTCAGGGCATAATTAAGACTTTGAATTATGATAATAATTTCTAAGATTCTTTTCAGCATTATAATTTAGTGAAACTTTAGGGAGTATTATTTGATACAGCATTAGGGGAATTTTTGGATAAGTCTGTGCAATTAAGTATAGTCAGTATCTGTGGGTTCTGCATCCATGGATTTAACCAACTGTGGTTGAATGAGAGCTGACCCACTACATGGATGTGGAGTCTATGGATAATGAAATGTCACTGTACTATGCCATTATATTGGAGAAGGCAATGGCACCCCACTCCAGTACTCTTGCCTGGAAAATCCCATGAACGGAGGAGCCTGGTAGGCTGCAGTCCATGGGGTTGCGAAGAGTTGGACACGACTGAGTGACTTCACTTTGATTTTTCACTTTCATGCATTGGAGAAGGAAATGGCAACCCACTCCAGTATTCTTGCCTAGAGAATCTCAGGGATAGGGGAGCCTGGTGGGCTGCCGTCTATGGGGTCGCACAGAATTGGACACGACTGAAGCGACTTAGCAGCAGCAGCATGCCATTATATATGAAGGACTTGATCATTCACAGATGATTTTCGTGTCTGTGGGAGTCCTGAAACCAATTCACCCCTCTTCCCCAAACTGAGGGACTGCCGTGTTATTCACTCCAGGGAACAAATTTTTTTTAGTTTGAACTTATTGTAATACCTAGACTTGGTCCGAAATTTGCAATGATTAGAGAGGTCATGGTTGAATGAGGACTACTCAATTATATGGAAATAATACACCACAATTTGCAGAACAAATACTTTAATGCTGATGTTGAAAATGACAATAGTGATGATATTAATGTGCATGGCTCTAAATCTGATTGGCCTGGAGATGTGATATTGTAGATTGCTCATGAAGCATCCATTCATCATCTTTCTCTTTTATCTGTTGTACACGTTGGAAAGGAAATCATTCAACTTTCCAGTCTCCCATGAAGCTAGGATTGGCCCACATTACAACGATTAGATGGAGATGTCTGGGGATCAGGTACAGCTTTGAAAAGGCAAAGTTTCTCAAGGAGAAGGCTCTTGCCCTTGACCCTTACGACCTTTTTGCTTTGAGGTGAGCGGCTATCTTGCTAGCATGAGGAATAAAACCACTCACTTAGGATGATGAAGCAAAAAGGAGGAAGTAGCTTGGAGTTTTGATGACATCTTAAAGTAGATTTATCATCTTTGCACTGCCTACCTTCACTCTTATTATTCCATGAGAAGAAGAAGAAAAAAAAAACCTCCTATTTCTTCCACTATTTATTAGGTTTCCTGTCACTCCCAGCCAAATAGATTCCCAACTGAATATGTAAACTGATCGTCATGAATTTGGTCTTACATTTTTGAAGGATAAAATGAGTGTTTGTAGATCTTTGTAATTACTGATCTCGGCCTGCAACATTTAGACTAGTATATGGTATAAATATCCTTATTCTGAGGAAGTTTGGGTGTGAAAATTTGGATAATCTGTAAAATTTTTATTTTACTGTTGAGAGCATGAGGAATAGCATAAGACTCAAAGAGTCTCTATTTTGTCTTGCTCAGAGAATATTTCAGATTTTATTCAATGGGTAAAATTTATGTGAGGAAAACTATTTCTGTGAGTCACACCTCCTACTTATCTATAATCTTCACTAAGATGAGGATACAGCTGGAGAATACCAATGAGTCTTAAAAATTTTTTTCCTCATTTGGATTTATAGGCAAAAATGTATAGCAGAGTTGGTTACCCTCTTTAGTCTAGGTTTATTTTCTTCTGACTTCACACTTTCACATGACTGAGAAATATTTTCAAGCTGGACTTTAGAGGTTAGAGAAGGATAGCCATTCACAGTAAGTGTATATAAAAGATGCAAGATAATTTTTGTGTGACATAGCATCTGTCCACCCTTCATTTGAATTTGCCTTTCTTAAGTGTAGGGGATTAATTTTTCATTATGTCATATGATGAAAGAAAAGAAGAATTCAATTGAAATACATGTGTTATTTTATCAAGGTTGTATTCATTCAAGAGTAAAAAGTGAAATGTAGTACTACAAATAAGGAGTTTATTTGTGTTTTAAATTAAAAAATGTTTTATTTTATATTGGGGTATAGTCGATTCACAATGTTGTGATAGTTGTTAGTGTACAGCAAAGGTCCGTCTAGTCAAGGCTATGGTTTTTCCAGTGGTCATGTATGGATGTGAGAGTTGGACTGTGAAGAAGGCTGAGCACTGAAGAATTGATGCTTTTGAACTGTGGTGTTGGAGAAGGCTCTTGAGAGTCCCTTGGACTGCAAGGAGATCCAACCAGTCCATTCTAAAGGAGATCAGCCCTGGGTGTTCTTTGGAAGGAATGATGCTAAAGCTGAAACTCCAGTACTTTGGCCACCTCATGCGAAGAGTTGACTCATTGGAAAAGACTCTGATGCTGGGAGGGATTGGGGGCAGGAGGAGAAGGGGACAACAGAGGGTGAGATGGCTGGATGGCATCACCAACTCGATGGACATAAGTTTGAGTGAACTCCTGGAGTTGGTGATGGACAGGGAGGCCTGGCGTGCTGTGATTCATGGGGTAGCAAAGAGTCGGACACGACTGAGCGACTGAACTGAACTGAAAGTGATTTAGTTATGATATTCATATGTGTATTCTTTTTCAGATTCTTTTGCCACATAGGTTATTACAAAGTATTAAGTATAGTTCCCTGTGCTATACAGTAGATCCTTGTTGATTATCTATTTTGCATATAGTAGTGTGCATATGCCAATCCCAACCTCCCAATTCATCCCTCCCCTCCATCTTTCCCCCTTGTCAACCGCACATAAGGAGTTTATTTTTTGTATGCCATGAGATATCTGGAGGGAGATAGTATAAAGCTGGAGCAACTGCACCATCCTTGAAGTTACCAAGAATTCAGGCTCCTTGCTTTTAACTCTACCATCATTAACATATGGTTTTCCTTCTTTTGGTGAAAAGACAGTTAGTGAGCCTACAGAGTAGCTGCTGTACTAAAGACAGGAAGAAGGGCTGGACAAAAAGACAAGGCGTGCATCAGGTGATAGTCCTTTTATTAAATTATTTATTCCACCCTGTAACATGTGAGATCTTAGTTCTCTGGCCAGAAATGATACTGTGCCTCTGCACTGGGGGCATGGAGTCTTAACCCTTGGACCACCAGGAAAATCCATAGTCTTTTTAATAAGGAAAATGATAGCACCCAGGAAGATGCATTTGATAGACTTCCACTAATGTCTTATTGACCAGAACTATGTCAGTGGCCATCTCTAATGGCAGGGAAGTCTGAGAACTAGAAGGCTTAAAATTAAAAAAAAATTTTTAATCTGGGAAGATCAGTACCTCCCCAAATGCTAGGATCCCTTTATTATTAAAAAAGAGGGGGAGAATGGATATTGGGTAGGCAACCATCACTGTCATTGCACATGAAGAATATTTTTCAGCTTTAAAAATAATATTCATTGTGTTATATCAATAATGTATAGCCTGGTGATTTCTTAAAATATTATAGCTTAAAAATAGTTATTAATTATTACTTACCTTAAAGTCCTAGAAGATTCAGTCTTTTGAAGTTTGTTATCAGTTGTCACTTTGTGTCAAGAATGGCCGACTGACATGTAAAACTCAAAGTGTATATTAATAGTCATTAGGATTAAGCTAATTGTGGGCAGAAAAGGTTATAATTTCCTTCTGTAATGACATCTGTAAGTATGCAATTCTGAGATATCAGTGACAATATATAATAGTATAGTTATACTATTATATACTGTAATATATACTTACAATATTATATAGAGAATGTATATAATTCTATTCATTAATGAAATACTGTTCTTTATTTTTTGTTTAGATTTGCATTTATATATTTAGGGCTATTTTGTTGTCCCAAAAGGTTTAATGACATATATGAAAAATATCCAAGAACGGGCATTTATTTTAAAATGAATAAAATTGGCAGAATTGCAGTATTTATACCTTGCTGTTCTCATTCAGGATATTGACAGAGATATCCTGTAATTGAGGGTTTATTCTTCAATTGATGTAGATACTCTTCATAGAAGCTGTTTATCCACATCAAGTATAATGGATCTTTTCTGGTTAAGTTTTTTTCCATTAAAATAGGGTGAGGCAACTATACTCACCACACTTCAGAGGAATGGTACAAAGATAAATGGAATAATGGATGTGAAGTGCATTTTTTCCTTTGCACAAAGATGTTACATAAATTCTGTTAATAGTATCAGTAACGTGTAAATAAGATAATGGGTGAGCATTTCCAAAAGTGAATATCATAACCAAAAATTCTGAATGTGGTCCTCAGTGTCTGTTTTTTTCAAAGAAGAGCAACATAGCAACACACTCTTACATTCTTGCATTGAAATATCAAAGGTAAGCTTCATTGTGAGGGGAAGAGAATGTATAGAAAGAGTTTAAAAAGAGGGATTTATTAAATAATGCAATATAGTAATAGGTTTTGTCTAGGTGCACCCCACTCCAGTACTCTTGCCTGGAAAATCCCATGGATGGAGGAGCCTGGTAGGCTGTAGTCCATGGGGTCGCTAAGAGTCGGACACGACTGAATGACTTCACTTTCACTTTTCACTTTCATGCATTGGAGAAGGAAATGGCAACCCACTCCAGTGTTCTTGCCTGGAGAATCCCAGGGATAGGGGAGCCTGGTGGGCTGCCGTCTATGGGGTCGCACAGAGTCGGACACGACTGAAGCAACTTAGCAGCAGCAAAAGGCCTTTGGGTCTTTTAAATGGTTAAATAAATGGGAATACTCTGATTAAAATGTGAATGCTGGTTATAACCTAGAGCGGAACTTTCAGTGGTTCTATCTGGAAAATAATGAGGCTCTGCTTGGTTCATAAAAATCTTCAAAAAAGATTTTTATAATATCTCTGTAAAGGTTTTTGTCATCCTCTTGCCCACAATTTTTTTTTTTTGAAAGATGATTTGAGAAAGGAAGTTTTTCCTTATTTCTGACTTAACCACAATGCTTTTTATGTGCTGATCCCCATTAAGGATGAATTGCATTGTGTGATGATAAGAACCCTTAACTTTGAGCCAGGACTAGGGTTCCTGTCTTAGGTTTGTGCCTAATTTATTTTTGTAACTGGGAAAGTTTTTGAATTGCTTTGTGTGAATAAACACCTTTAGGTTGTATCCATCTCCCCTTGGCTGACCAATTGAGGTCATGGGAAAAAGACATATTTCACTGGGAAGAAGGGGCCTTTCATGTCAGTCTTATGCGAAGTGTGTTCAGTCATGAAACTGGCGTGAAAGCTGGTCTGGAAATGAGTACGAGGAAGGAAGTTTGCTTTTTCTGTCCTATTTACTTGGATGATTTGTGGAAGGTAATGTTTAGGTTTGGGCTCATTGGTAGTATATGCTAAAGAGACAGTGATTTAAAGTGGAACAGAGTTTGCCTTTTCATTCTGTTCATGGGGTTCTTACGGCAAGAATACTAAAGTTGTTTGCCATACTCTTCTCCAGTGGACCACATTTTGTCAGAATTCTCCACCATGACCCGTCTGTCTTAGGTGGCCCCACGCGGCATGGCTCATAGTTTCATTGAGTTATACAAGGCAGTGGTCCATGTGATCAGTTTGGTTAGTTTTCTGTGATTGTGGTTTTCATTCTGTCTGCCCTCTGATGGAGAAGGATTAGAGGCTTATGGAAGCTTCCTGATGGGAGAGACTGACTGTGGGGGGAACTGGGCTTTCTTCTGATGGGTGGGGCCAAGCTCAGTAAATCTTTAATCCAATTTTCTGTTGATGAGTGGGGCTGTGTTCCCTCCCCGTTGTTTGACCTGAGGCCAAACTGTGGTAGGGGTAATGCAGATAATGGCGACCTCCTTCAAAAGGACTTGTGGACACACCATTGTATTCAGTGCCCCTGACCCTGCAGCAGGCCACTGTCGACCTACGCCTGTGCTGGAAACTCCTAGACACTCACAGGCAAGTCTGACTGAGTTCCTTGTGGGGACACTGTTCCTTTCTCCTGGGTCCTGGTGTGCACAGGTTTTGATTGTGCCCTCCAAGAATCTGTTTTCCCAGTCTTGTGTAAATTCTATAATAAAATCCCACTGCCCTCCAAAATCAAATTCCAAGGGGGTTCTCAGTCCCTTTGCCAGATCTCCAGCTTGGGAAATCTGTTGTGGGTCCTAGAACTTTCTTAACAGTGCAGGAATTTCTTTGGTATAATTGTTCTGCAGTTGTGGTTCGTCTGCTTGGCGGCTCTATGGTGCAGCTAATGGTGACCTTCTCCAAGAGGGCTTTGGACACATGCTATGTGACCCAGGTCTGCTGCATCCAGAGCCCCTGCCCCGGCAAGCTCCCAGAGTTGGTGATGGACAGGAAAGCCTGGAGTTGCAAAGAGTCGGACCTGACTGAGTGACTGAACTGAACTGAAAGTTTGCCAGTTAAGGAAAGCATGTCCTACTTTGTAAAGATTATTCAGATTATTTGATCTGTGTATCTGTTTATCTATTTACTTACTGGAGTAGTAACTGGCAACTCACTCCAGTATTTTTGCCTGGAAAATTCCATGGTGGGCTACAGTCTATGGGATTGCAAAGAATTGGACATGACTGAATGCACACACACACACACACACACACACCTCTATGTATCTATTTATCTATCTTTATTCTACATCTGTAGAAAGTCTTGTTTAATTGTCTTACCTGTTTTATGAAAATTCAGGGGAATGTCCAAGTTTGGCAACAGCTGTAGTAAGAGTACCCCCATCTCAAACCAGTGTGGTAATAGCAATAGCAGCAACAATAATTAACTAGTATGAAATTCCCAAGAGAAAGTGTGGAGGACATTATAGTAGAAAATGAGCAACTGTGGTTGTTAAACAACACTGGAGATCTAGCTTCATTTTCCAAATGAAAGCTCCTCTTCCACTGCACTGTAAAAGCTTGACGTTTACTTTTCTTGACGATGGTAGCAGATTCACGGAAAGGTTGCAGTTTTCTCATCTAGAAAATGAGAAGATTAGGCCTGGTTAGTTTCACAGCCATTTTAACTCCTGACCCCCGTCCCTGACTCCCTTCTTTTGAAAATATTTTGTCTATCAAACTGTGTCAATAGTTGTATCTTTTTAAAGTAATCGGTATCATATAAAGCAGCCCATTAGAGCTTCCAATTAACATGAGATAAATAGTGTTACCTTTTTGGAGAAGTTATAATTCACCCTAAAGCAAACAGATTTTATATTTTTTGTTTATTCAAAAATGCAATAAATGTTGAAACAATTATCAAATTGCTTATTAGCAATTTGACATGTTATCTCAAAGCAGTGGTTCCCATTGTCCTTCCCCATCTCTGATTTTGTTTCTAGAGACATCACCTTCAGATAGTTCACTGTTTCATCATGTTTGACTCCATTTTGTGAGAACAAGATGCTCATGATGCTCTTTCTTGATTTTGTTAGTTTTCTTCTTTATATAGTTATTTCCTGATATGACTGATGATACATGTACATTCTCCTACTTTGCTTCCTCAATTTAATTTTTAAATTGCTCTGACTGTAACTTTCATTCACAACTGAATCCTTTGGCATATTGTGATATGATTACATTTCCTTTCTTATAAATGTTTTTATTTTCTCATATTTTATGACTGTTTTAATTATTTTATTTTGCTCAGTTTTCAAAGTCTTTCTCACTATTTTACCCTCCAAGTCTCCATCTAAATTGTAAATCTCTTCTTAATATATTTAGTTGAATCTGACGGCATATACGTTCATATTTTTCTTGGGCACATGCATCCTCAAGATGTTCCAACATTGGGTCACTGTTGTCATTTTGGAATCTTTCTTTTCCATATAAATTAGTTAGGGTAATCTTAGGCAGAAGTAACCAGTAGTCCACAAATGAATAATGATTCAAACGCAGCGTAAATACATTTCTCACTCAAGTAACACTACTGAGCTCTTCCAGGTGAGGAGGGTGGGGTGCTGCTCTGTTTCATGCAATCACTCAGGGACCTGATGAGAGGCACTACTGTTCTCAGTATGGGGGTTCCACAGTAGTCACAGTCAACTCCATTTAGTCAAGACTAGGACATGGAAGCAATCTAGATGTCCATTGGCAGATGAATGGATAAGGAAGTTGTAGTACGTATACACAGAACAATGTGACTCAGCTATAAAAAGGAACACATTTGAGTCAGTTCTAATGAGTTGGATGAACGTAGAGCCTATTATACAGAGTGCAGTCAGTCAGAAAGTGAAAGAAAAACATTATATATTCACACACACACACACACACACACATATATATATGAAACCTAGAAAGGTGGTACTGATGATCCTGTGTGCAGGCCAGCAAAGGAGACACAGGCATAAAGAACAAGATTTTGGGCTCAGTGTGAGAAGGAGAAGGTGGGATGATTTGAAAGAATAACATTGAAATGTATACATTACTATATGTAAAATAGATAACCACTGGGAGTTTGATGTATCTTGCAGGGCATCTGAAGTCGGTGTTCTCTGACAACCTAGAGGGATGGGCTGGTGAGGGAGGTGAGGGGGAGGTTAAGGTGGAAGGGGACACACATGTGCCTATGACTGATTGCTGTTCAGTTCAGTTCAGTGCAGTCGCTCAGTCATGTTGGACTCTTTGCAACGCCATGGACTGGAGCACACCAGGCATCCCTGTGCATCACCAACTCCTGGAGCTTGCTCAAACTCATGTCCATCGAGTCAGTGATGCCATCCAACCATCTCATCCTCTGTTGTCCCTTTCTCCTCCTGCCTTCAAACTTTCCCAGCATCAGGGTCTTTTCCAATGAGTCAGTTCTTTGCATCAGATGCCTAAAATATTGGAGTTTCAGCTTCAGCATCAGTCCTTCCAATGAACACCCAGGACTGATTTCCTTTAGGATGGACTGGTTTGATCTCCATGCAGTCCAAGGGACTCTCAAGATTCTCCTCCAATACCACAGTTCAAAAGCATCAATTCTTTGGCACTCAGCTTTATTGTCCAACTCTCACATCCATACATGACTACTGGAAAAACCACAGCTTTTGCTAGACAGACCTTCATTGGCAAAGTAATGTCTCTCCTTTTTAATATGCTGTCTAGGTTTGTCATAGATTTTCTTCCAAGGAGCAAGCATCTTTTCATTTCTTGGCTTCAGTCACCATCTGCAGTGATTTTGGAGCCCAAGAAAATAAATTCTCTTAATGTTTCCATTATTTCCCCATTTATTTGCCATGAAATGATGGGACCAGATGCCATGATCTTAGTGTTTTGAATGTTAAGTTTTAAGCCAGCTTTTTCACTCTCCTCTTTCACTTTCATCAAGAGGCTCTTTAGTTCTTCGCTTTCAGCTGTAAGGGTGGTGTCACCTGCATCAGCGCCTGAGGTTACTGATATTTTTCCCAGCAATCTTGATTCCAGCTTGTGCTTCATCCAGCCTGGCATTTCGCATGATATACTCTGTATATAAGTTAAATAAGCAGGGTGACAATATACAGCCTTGATGTACTCCTTTCCCAATTTGGAACCAGTCTGTTGTTCCATGTCCAGTTCTAACTGTTGCTTCTTGACCTGCATACAGATTTCTCAGGAAGCAGGTAAGGCGGTCTGGTATTCCCATCTCTTGAATAATTTTCCAGTTTGTTGTGATCCACAGTCAAAGGCTTTGGTATAGTCAATAAAGCAAAAGTAGATGTTTTTCTGGAACTCTCTCTCTTTTTCAGTAATCCAATGGATGTTGCAATTTGATCTCTGGTTCCTCTGCCTTTTCTAAATGCAGCTTGAACATCTGGAAGTTCACAGTTCAAGTACTACTGAAGTCTGTGTTTGAGAATTTTGAGCATTACTTTGCTAGCGTGTGAGATGAGTGCAATTGTGCGGTAGTTTGAACATTGTTTGACATTGCCTTTCTTTGAGATTGGAATGGAGACTGATCTTTTCCAGTCCTATGGCCAATGCTGAGTTTTCCAAATTTGCTGGAAAATTGAGTGCAGCACTTTAATAGCATCATCTTTTAGAATTTGTATTAGCTCAACGGGAATTCCATCACCTCCGCTAGCTTTGTTCATATTGATGTTTCCTAAGGCTGACTTGACTTTGCACTCCAGGATTTCTGGCTCTAGGTGAGTTATCACACCAGTGTGGTTATCTGGGTTATTAAGATCTTTTTTGTATAGTTCTGTGTATTCTTGCTGCCTCTTTTTAATATCTTCTGCTTCTGTTAGTCTATACTATTTGTGTCCTTTATTCTGCCCATCTTTGCATGAAATATTCCCTTGATATCTCTAATTTTCTTGAAGATATCCCTAGTCTTTCCCATTCTCTTATTTTCCTTTATTTCTTTGCATTGATCATTGAGGAAGGCTTTCTTACCTCTCCTTACTATTCTTTGGAACTCTGCATTCAGATGGGTATATATTTCCTTTTCTCCTTTGCTTTTAGCTTCTCTTATTTTCTCAGCTATATGTAAGGCCTCCTCAGTCAACCATTTTACCTTTTTGCATTTCTTTTTCTTGGGGATGGTCTTAATCTCTGCCTCTTGTTCAATGTCACAAACCTCCATCCATGGTTCTTCAGGCACTCAGTCTATCAAATCTAATCCCTTGAATCCATTTGTCACTTGAGAACCCTATGAACACCATGAGAAGGCAAAAAGATATGACAATGAAAGTTGAATTCCCCAGGTCGGTAGGTGCCCAATATGCTACTGGAGATCAGTGGAGAAATAACTCCAGAAAGAATGAAGGGATGGAACCAAAGCAAAAAGAATACCCAGCTGTGGATGTGACTGGTGATAGAAGCAAGGTCCGATGCTGTAAAGAGCAATATTGCATAGGAACCTGGAATGTCAGGTCCATGAATCAAGGCAAACTGGAACTGGTCAAACAAGAGATGGCAAGGGTGAATGTTGACATTCTAGAAATCAGCGAACTGAAATGGACTGGAATGGGTGAATTTAACTCAGATGACCATTATATCTACTACTGTGGGCAGGAATCCCTCAGAAGAAATGGAGTAGCCATCATGGTCAACAAAAGAGTCTGAAATGCAGTACTTGGATGCAATCTCAAAAATGACAGAATGATCTCTATTCATTTCCATGGCAAACCATTCAGTATCACAGTAATCCAAGTCTATGCCCCAACCAGTAATGCTGAAGAAGCTGAAGCTGAATGGTTCTATGAAGACCTACAAGACCTTTTAGAACTAACACCCAAAAAAGATGTCCTTTTCATTATAGGGGACTGGAATGCAAAAGTAGGAAGTCAAGAACACCTGGAGTAACAGGCAAACTTGGCCTTGGAATAAGGAATGAAGAGGGCAAAGACTAATAGAGTTTTGCCAAGAAAATGCACTGGTCATAGCAAACACTCTCTTCTAACAACGCAAGAGAAGACTCTATACATGGACATCACCAGATGGTCAACACTGAAATCAGATTGATTATATTCTTTGCAGCCAAAGATGGAGAAGCTCTATACAGTCAGCAAAAACAAGACCAGGAGCTGACTGTGGCTCAGACCATGAACTCCTTATTGCCAAATTCAGACTTAAAATGAAGAAAGTAGGGAAAACCACTAGACCATTCAGGTATGACCTAAATCAAATCCCTTATGATTATATAGTGAAAGTGAGAAATAGATTTAAGGGCCTAGATCTGATAGATAGAGTGCCTGATGAACTATGGAATGAGGTTCGTGACATTGTACAGGAGACAGGGATCAAGACCATCCCCATGGAAAAGAAATGCAAAAAAGCAAAATGGCTGTCTAGGGAGGCCTTACAAATAGCTGTGAAGAGAAGAGAAGCGAAAAGCAAAGGAGAAAAGGAAAGATATAAACATCTGAATGCAGAGTTCCAAAGAATAGCAAGAAGAGATAAGAAAGCCTTTTTCAGCAATCAATGCAAAGAAATAGAGGAAAACAACAGAATGGGAAAGACTAGAGATCTCTTCAAGAAAATCAGAGATACTAAAAGAACGTTTCATGCAAAGATGGGCTCGATAAAGGACAGAAATGGTATGGACCTAACAAAAGCAGAAGATATTAAGAAGAGATGGCAAGAATACACAGAAGAACTGTACAAAAAAGATCTTCATGACCCAGATAATCACGAAGGTGTGATCACTGACCTAGAACCAGACATCCTAGAATGTGAAGTCAAGTGGGCCTTAGAAAGCATCACTATGAACAAAGCTAGTGGAGGTGAAAGAATTCCAGTTGGGCTATTCCAAATCCTGAAAGATGATGCTGTGAAAGTGCTGCACTCAATATGCCAGCAAATTTGGAAAACTCGGCAGTGGCCACAAGACTGGAAAAGGTCAGTTTTCATTCCAATCCCAGAGAAAGGCAATGCCAAAGAATGTTCAAACTGCCACACAATTGCACTCATGTCACACGCTAGTAAAGTAATGCTCAAAATTCTCCAAGCCAGGCTTCAGCAATACGTGAACCGTGAACTTCCTGATGTTCAAGCTGGTTTTAGAAAAGGCAGAGGAACCAGAGATCAAGTTGCCAACATCCGCTGCATCATGGAAAAAGCAGGGGAGTTCCAGAAAAACATCTATTTCTGCTTTATTGACTATGCCAAAGCCTTTGACTGTGTGGATCACAAGAAACTGTGGAAAATTCTGAAAGAGATGGGAATACCAGACCACCTGATCTGCCTCTTGAGAAATTTGTATGCAGGTCAGGAAGCAACAGTTAGAACTGGACATGGAACAACAGATTGGTTCCAATTAGGAAAAGGAGTACGTCAAGGCTGTATATTGTCACCCTGTTTATTTAACTTCTATGCAGAGTACATCATGAGAAATGCTGGACTGGAAGAAACACAAGCTGGAATCAAGATTGCCGGGAGAAATATCAATCACCTCAGATATGCAGATGACACCACCCTTATGGCAGAAAGTGAAGAGGAACTCAAAAGCCTCTTGATGAAAGTGAAAGTGGAGAGTGAAAAAGTTGGCTTAAAGCTCAACATTCAGAAAACAAAGATCATGGCATCTGGTCCCATCACTTCATGGGAAATAGATGGGGAAACAGTGGAAACAGTGTCAGACTTTATTTTTCTGGGCTCCAAAATCACTGCAGATGGCGACTGCAGCCATGAAATTAAAAGACGCTTACTCCTTGGAAGGAAAGTTATGACCAACCTAGATAGCATATTCAAAAGCAGAGACATTACTTTGCCAACAAAGGTTCATCTCGTCAAGGCTATGGTTTTTCCTGTGGTCATGTATGGATGTGAGAGTTGGACTGTGAAGAAGGCTGAGCACTGAAGAATTGATGCTTTTGAACTGTGGTGTTGGAGAAGACTCTTGAGAGTCCCTTGGACTGCAAGGAGATCCAACCAGTCCATTCTGAAGGAGATCAGCCCTGGGATTTCTTTGGAGGGAATGATGCTAAAGCTGCAACTCCAGTACTTTGGCCACCTCATGCGAAGAGTTGACTCATTGGAAAAGACTCTGATGCTGGGAGGGATTGGGGACAGGAGGAGAAGGGGACAATGGAGGATGAGATGGCTGGATGGCATCACTGACTTGATGGACGTGAGTCTGGGTGAACTCCAGGAATTGGTGATGGACAGGGAGGCCTGGCGTGCTGTGATTCATGGGGTCGCAAAGAGTTGGACACGACTGAGTGACTGATCTGATCTGATCTGAATAATTAGTGATTTTGGGCATCTTTTCATATGCTTTTTGGCTATCTGTATTTCTCCTTTGGAGAAATGTCTGTTTAGATCCTCTGCCCATTTTTGAATGAGTTATTTGTTTTTTTGATATTGAGCTTGAGCTGTTTGTACATTTTGGATATTAATCCTTTGTCAGTTGCTTCATTTGCAAATGTTTTCTCCCAGTCTGAGAGTTATCAGTTTTTTTTGTTGTTTATGATTTCCTTTGATGTGCAGAAGCTTTTAAGTTTAATTAGATCCCATTTGTTTATTTTTGTTTTTATATTCATTAGGTTAATCAAAAAAGTTCTTGCTGTGATTTATGTCAAAGAATGCTCTGCTTATGTTTTCCTCTAAGAGTTTTATAGTATATGGCCTTACATTTAGGTCTTTAATCCATTTTGAGTTTATTTTTGTGTATGTATTAGGGAGTGTTCTAATTTAATCTTTGTACATGTTTCTGTCCACCTTTCTCAGCACCACTTATTGAAGAAATTGTCTTTTCTCCATTATATATTCTTACCTCCTTTGTCATAGATTAGGTGACCACAGATGTGTGGGTTTCTCTCTAGGCTTTATATCCTGTTCTGTTAATCTGTATTTCTATTTTTTTTTTTTTTGCCAGTATTATACTGTTTCCATGTCTGTAGCTCTCCAGGAAAACATTAAACTTGTCAACATTTGAATCATAGGGGTCCCAGAGGAGAAAGATAAAAGCCCTGAGAAAATATTTGAAGAGATCATAGTTGAAAACTTTCCTAACGTTGGAAAGGAAATAGTTACCAAAGTCCAGAAAGTGCAGAGAATCCCACACAGGATAAACATGCTGAGACACATATTAATCAAACTAGCAAAAGTTAAATACAAGAAAAAATATTAAAAGCAACAAGGGAAAATGAACAAATGATGTATTCAATACAAGGGATTCCCCATAAGGTTATCAGCTGGTTTTTTAGCAAAGAAACTCTGCAGGCCAGAAGGGAGAGACAGGCTATATTTAAATTAATGAAAAGAAAAACTTACGACTAAGAATACTCTATCCAACAAGGCGCTCATTTAGAGTTGCCAGAGAAATCAAAAGATTTACAGACAAGCAAAAGCTCAGAGAATTCAGTACCACCAAACCAGCTTTACAACAAATACTAAAGGAACATCTTTAGGCAAGAAACACAAGAGAAGTGAACAACAGAGGAAGGGAAGAAAAAAAAAAACCTACAAAAACAAAGCCCAAACAATTAAGAAAATGGCAATAGGAACATACATATCAATAATTACTTAAAGTGCAAATGGACTAAATACTCCAACCAAAAGACCTAGACTGGCTGAATGTATACACAAGCAAGACCCATATATATTTGCTGTCTACAGAGACCCACTTCAGACTTAGGGACATATACAGACTGAAAGTGAGAGGTTGGAAAAAGATATTCCATGCAAATGGAAATCAAAAGAAATCTGGAGTAGCAATACTTATATCAGAACAAATAGACTTTAAAGTAAAGACTATTATAAGAGAGACAAGGAAGGATACTACATAATGATCAAGGGATCTATCTAAGAAGATATAACAATTGTAAATGTTTATGCACTCAACATAAGAGCACTTCAATACATAAGGCAAATGCTGCTGCTGCTGCTGCTGAGTTGCTTCGGTCGTGTCCGACTCTGTGTGACCCCATAGACGGCAGCCCACCAGGCTCCACTGTCCCTGGGATGCTAAACAGCCGTAAAAGGGGAAATTTACAGTAACACAATAATGGTGGAGGTCTTTAACACTCTGCTTATATCAGTGGACAGATCATGAGACAGAAAATTAATAAGGAAACACCAATCTTAAATGACACATAGACCAGGTAGGCTTAATTGACCTTTAAAGGACATTACATCTGAAAGCAGCAGAATACATTTTCTTCTCAAGTGCACTCAGAACATTCTCCGGGGTAGATCACATCTTAGGTCACAAATCAAGCCTCGGTAAATTTAAGAAAACTGAAATTATGTCAAGCATCTTTTTGGACCATGATGCTATGAGATTAGAAATCAATTACAGAAAAATACAAAACAAAACTGTAAAAACTCCCTCAGCATTTTGCTGGAGTATTTCATAGTCTTCTTGGTGCCATTTTAGCCAAAGAGAAGTCTGATGCTATTCTGTCTCTTGAGCCTTTAAATGTGAGCTTTTTTTTTTTTTCTTCTTCTCTAATTTGAAGCTTTTATTGTCATCTTATTATCCTTGGAATTTTGAAATTTCAAGATGATGTACCTGACATGATTTTTAATTGATTGTGTGGGGAAATGCAATGGATTTTTTCTATCTGGATATTTGCCTTTCAGTTTTGAGATTTTTTCTTGTAGTATTTATTTTATCAATAATAAAGTCAACTTCCCCCTACAATTTAACATCTCAAATTTGGTAATGAGGATGCATATTTAATCGGTGGTTTCTTATAATAACTATCAGTCAGGTGGCAGTAATGACATGGCTGTGTAAAAAAAACATTCTGTTGACACTTTCTTATTTGACCAGCATCAAAGAATCTTGTGTTCCATGAAACATTGCAAATTCTTTCATTTGGTTTTCTTGATTCTCTTTTTCTAGAACATCTGCTACTATATTTTATCTAATTTAATCTGCTTTCTGTTGTAAGATACACCATTATTTTATGTATCATGAAGAAAAATATACTTTCAATTAAACTATAAGAATATTTTATTGTGTTTTCATTTGCAATGTTAATTTTATTCTGATTCAAAGAATATGTTTAAACTTAATTAAATATAAAATGTATCATATATTTCTCCAGTGGGTACATAAAACAGAACACTCACTAAAATAAATTGGATGTCACCCTGAAAACTTATCCATATTCAGAATTCATCTCTCTGAATCCCTTTTGAATTCCAAGTCATTAATATCTTGCTCATTCATGAAGTATCCCTTTGTGTGCCATGAATAGTGCTGGTCCTGAAAAGATGCTTAATAATCATGTCGAGTGAGCTTGCTTTGTGATTCCTTCTATGAGAACGTTGTTAAAAATGCTTTGTTCTCTATTGTTCCTTTTGCTTCCTCACAAAGTATATGGTTTCTAGATGTTAAAAGAGCATTCCATTATTGTCTCTTGAATTTTCTTGAAACCAAAATAATACAAATTTTTCAGGTTTTCATAAATGTGCAAGTCATGACAACTAGTTTATTACTGCAGCCACTCTGAGAATAATTGTGAGATACTATCGATTCTGAGATGTATCTGATTTCGTGGCTATAATAATTTGGAAAATGTGCTTTGTATTTAGATGTTGAACCATATGGATGAATCCTCTAAAAATGTCTTATTTTTTAAAATCCAGTTTTCACATCTTATATATTTATATTGTTATAAATGTCCTTAATTGTAAGGAAGAAGAACTTGAATTTTGTCAAGATGAAATGGTAAGGATTCCTGGAAATCTTTGATCTCTAAAAGCAGCACATGTGCCAGAAGATCTACCTGAACTTAGAGGGATTGAAAAATACGAAATACCATGTTTACGGATCAGGCATCCTTTTACAGGTGCCCTGGGGAACCATGCCTAAAAGCAGCAGGAAGCATTTTTCCAGCTGTCCTTCTGTAGAGATTCACAATCATAGTGTACATGCTGTAGTGTAACTGGATCTATTCACTCAAATGTAGATTTCCTGCAACTTTATGAATGACTGCATGGTATAGTTCAGTTCAGTTCAGTTCAGTCGCTCAGTCGTGTCCGACTCTTCACGACCCCATGAATCACAGCACACCAGGCCTCCCTGTCGATCACCAATTCCTGGAGTTCACCCAGACTCACATCCATCAAGTCAGTGATGCCATCCAGCCATCTCATCCTCCATTGTCCCCTTCTCCTCCTGCCCCCAATCCCTCCCAGCATCAGAGTCTTTTCCAATGAGTCAACTCTTCGCATGAGGTGGCCAAAGTACTGGAGTTTCAGCTTTAGCATCATTCCCTCCAAAGAAATCCCAGGGCTGATCTCCTTCAGAATGGACTGGTTGGATCTCCTTGCAGTCCAAGGGACTCTCAAGAGTCTTCTCCAACACCACAGTTCAAAAGCATCAATTCTTGGGCGCTTAGCCTTCTTCACAGTCCAACTCTCACATCCATACATGACCACAGGAAAAACCATAGCCTTGACTAGACGGACCTTTGTTGGCAAAGTAATGTCTCTGCTTTTCAATATGCTATCCAGGTTGGTCATAACTTTGCTACCAAGGAGTAAGCGTCTTTTAATTTTATGGTAGTCTATTGAATAAATGCACTGTGCTTTATTTAATCCTTTCTTTAATGTTGATCATGAAACTGCTTCCATTTTAATTTTTGCATTAATCAATGCTGTGATAAACATCCAAATATCAGTGTTTGTAATTTGTTGAGTTAAGGGCTATACACATTTTAGTCTTTTTTGCTGCCAAATTGCCTTTCAGAAAGGTTATATCAATTTATATTTTCACCAACTATCCAGCAGAATGATCATTTCCACACAGTTCTTTAATTCTGAGTTTTGTCAGTCTTTGTTAACATGAGGAGAAAGAAATGATCTCCTTATTGGTTTCATTTTTTAAAAATTACTTGGAGCCTGAAGAACTTTCTTATGTGCCATGGTGTCCTGTGAAAGAGAAAGAGGCTGCTCGCTCAGGTGGCTGGAACACGGCAGCTGGAGGGGCTTTGGGGTTGATGTCAGTAGAAGGTATATGGAAGGGAATGGGTAGTTTCTACTTGCAGGAGGCTTGCAGGGTCTGGGGCACTGTGTGGTTTAAATCCTGTTACCTTACCAGAGACCCTTGTCATCACCTTCTCTAAATGGCTAGATGCATTCCAGGTAGCATAGGTTTTGTTGCTTTGACTATGATGTTTGTGAGAATATATAGCTGCAACCTCCAGACTGTATGGTCCCCACTAGTCCTGAAGAGCGAGTGATCTTGGGGCAGTAAGTAGGGGAGGTGTAAGCAGGCATTTGAGTCAATGGAGAGTCGAGAGAGGGTCTACCAAGCAGGGGAAGAGTGCAGATGATATAAAGCACAATGAGGGAAGTTTAACTCTAGACAATTGTCCATACAGGAGAGGAAGGGCAGGTGCATTTGAAAGGTGAACTGAGGTCACATTGTAGACTTTGAGGCACCTTAAAAGTGAGTTTGTGGAATATGTTCTTTATATTGAAGGCAGTGAGGGTGTGACGGTGCCAAGTATGGCTAGTCCTAGTATGGTGAGAATGGACAAATGCCATGATTTAGGAAAGTTAATAGCATTAGATGGCATTGGAGATGGATGCAGGCAATACAAAAGGTTGTATTGCTGGCTTTACGTGGATCATGCAGTTGATAAAGCCTAGAACTTTTTCCATTGTGACTGACTTATGTTTAATGAGACACAGAATCAGGGAATGCTTCCAGTTCAGGATTGTTGTTATTCTCTATTTCCCAAAAATGAAAGTAGGAAGTAGTTCATATTTTGACAGACAGGTCAGGCCTTTGGAAGAGGCTGTAACAGAAAGTAAAATAGTTTTTGAACACATCGTATGGTAGGTGGGTAGATTCTGGACATATAAAAAGGCAAAATGAATTCAGAAACTCCATTAGAGAACCTTATAGACTTACCATAAGATAATTTACTTTGCCAAATGGCAGCTAAAGTATAATTCAAGTGGAACATGCACTCATTAAGCCATTTAGACAAGGAAAGTTTACATGCGTTTCATTTATTTCATTTGTATGGGCACATCTTTTGTACTTGAAATATTAGACTAAATGATATCCAAACATTGCCTTCATTTGATTGGGAGATCATCTTAAGCACATGGTACAGGGTATTTAAAAAGGCCTTGATATTAATAGCTTGGAATTAGATGGTTTATGATTATTTTCATTAAAATTTAAACGATGTTTTCTGAAATAACATTTACTATACTCTTAGATATAATCTGCCTTAGCAGTCAGTACCTGAATAAATAATTTCACCTCTCACATTCCTGCCTGACAAACAGTGATTTTCAGAGATGATCATAAAACCTCATTACTGATTATTTTTTAGAGGTAGAATGGCAAATATCTTCTAATAAATCATGCCTTAGCTCATTTATGAATAGTTATTAATAATTATTGCTGTGGATCTATTTTGTGCTCATAAAATGCAGTTACATTTGTAGTTGAAGAATTCAGTTTTATTCTCTTTCAGCCTAGCTAAGTCATAGTGGCATTCTTAGGTCAAAAGGAAGATACATGTTGAAAGCTGGAGGCTGGTGTGAAAGAAATGCACTGTATGTATAACTTTCCTTTCAAATGCAGAGGACTTCTCCAAGGTGGACTGTTCGTAAATTATGGAGTATTCTAGTCCTTCTCTATCTAGACTTTCTGCTCTAGCAAAGGCAATTTTTATTATTTGTTTTGACCTTAGTACCTTCATTAAAACCTTTTAAAAAACTCTTTGGGGAGAAGATGGGTAAAATGTATTGAATAACCCTGGCCCCCTCTCCCCCATAAGCCAGGCACCTTACTCAGTTCTTTACAATGTTGATTCATTTAATTCTTAGTATAATTTTACAGTATAGGTTTTTTATAAACATTTGAAGATGCAAAGAATGTCTGCCAGATTAAATACCTTGCTTAAGTTTATATAGAAATAAATGGTTTATTTTTCTTTTCTCTAATCCAAAGTCTGTACTTTTGTCAAGGCCCTGCTTAAGACTCACTATATTAAAAATACTTATGGAGAGTTTTATTATGATCCAGGTACATAAATTATCTCATTTAATCTTCACCTAAATAAAAGAGAATTTTATTTTCACTTGAAAAATGAGGAAACCTAGAGGTTCAAAGTCTGAGTAATTTGTTCAGCATCACACAGATCTGGTATTCAAACCTAGGTTCATCGGATTCCAAAGCCTTTACTCTTACCTACTACATTGCTTTGTTAAATCTTGTCTTTAAAGGTTATGTTTTAAAATTATTCCTTTTCACTATTATTTTGAAATTATTGTTATTTTGATGCTCAAATATGTACACTGCTAACTTTTTATGTAGGTGCAATCAGAGCTAATATGGAGGTGCTACAGACTATTAGCACTCTGTTCCATGCCTTTTCTACAATAGGGTTTCTCAGCCTCACCACTATTGACATTTAGGGCCAGATGATTCCCTGTTGCCGGGGAGAGAGGGACTGTCCTATGCATTACAGAATGTTTAACAGCATCCCTGGCCTTTTCCAATAGTACCCCACCCCTTTTGGACAGTTGTGACAATCAAAAGTCCTTTCAGGCATTGCCAAATATCCTTTGGTGGGGAGAAAGCACCTGCGATTGAGAACCACTGGTCTGCATTATCTCATCTTATCCTCTGAGTCCCCTGGGAAGCTCACACCCCTATGATCTCATTTTCACACAAGCTGAATAATTGCTCAGGGTCGTTTTGCTGGGCAATGGCACCTCCAGGATTCAAACTTAAGGCTTACATATAACATTGGGCTAATTTTTGCTTTGTTTCATGGATTATATCTTCAAACTTAGCTTCAGAGTTCTAGAAGGCTTTGGATGTATAGGATTTTTCTTTTGCCCCAAGGGTGCATGAAAAGTACTTAATATCACAGTGCTTTGACAGCTGTTCATTAACCAAATGGCCCATTTTATGTGGGGCATATTTAAACAAGAGTCTTTTAAACAAAATTTAGCTTTGTGCAGTAATTAAGAACAGGTTTGGAATCAGACACATCACAAATTTAAATCTCATCCCTGCCATCTGTTAGTTCTAGGATCCAGGGAAAAGTTTCTGACCTCTTTTAACTTTGGTTTCCTTGTCTGCTTTGGGACTAATAATTCCTCCTGTAGATATTGTGAGAAATAAATATCACCTAGCACAGTATACGGCACGAGGTTTAAAAAAATTTAGTGAATGGTAGCCATTAGTAATACAAATAATCATAACATTAATGATAGAAACATTTTGGATTTTTCCTTTATGAGATTGTTACATATACTTAATTTCAATCAGGTTAAAAAAACATTTTCTTTGGTGTCTGTGGAACAACTTGAAAGTTGCTGTTGCCTTAGCATTAAATAAAAATTACATAAACAAGCATTCAGAAGAGAAATGAGGAAAGTAGGGAAGAAACATAAAGTAGAAGAAACAAAAAAACAGAGCTGTTACATAATATGACATACTGAATTATTTAGGTTTCAAAAAATAATTAAGTTTAATTCATTTTATTTCGGTAAAGAAAGATTAACCCTCTTGGTGGCTCAAAGAAGAACCCTCTTTTGGTGTCAAGAACGGCTGACTTAACTCATCCCTGATCTCAACCCTTAGCCGTCTGCTGGTTTGGCATCTCTTGTTTCCTTCCCCAAGGTTTGACCTTTAGCTGCATTTCCTCTGACTCATTTTTGGGTTCATCTCCTGGCTTTCAGCTTCTGCTCTGAGGGTTCCTTTCCTAGGTTCCCAGGTCCTCCAGTTAACTCCCAACTGGGTTTAGTTTCCATACCGGACTCCTTCTTCCGTGGAAGACACTCCAAACCCCACCATGCCTGAGCTGCACCAACTGCTCAGGGCCAGGCTTCCTCACCTTCCGCCACTCCTGTTGGCCCTAAGCCAACTTTAATGAATCCCTTCTGAGCATAATTGGCTGTAGTCATTTTGGTTTTAACTATAGGTTGGTGGCGTTGGACTCCCCAGAGGGTAAAATGCAATGATGCAAATTCATTGTTTTTAGACTCTTGAGGGTATTTTTGTGCTTGCAGTGCTTCTCATTTTTTCACCTTTTGGCACATTTGGGAAATATTGTTTGTTGGGAATGCTGACATACATAGATGAAGCTGTTCTTTGTTCCAGGGCCTGCATGTTTATGGGGGGATGACTATCTCAGCCTGCTATACAAAGTGATATTTTATACTGGGAAGTTGAGAGCACTGGGGATGGGGTGGGAGAATGTAAACAATTATTCTATAGCCTCTTCACTTTCTATTTAACTGTCACCTGCTTTCTGAAAGGCCTAGTCAGCTCTGGAAAAGCTGCCCCATGAATAAAAAGACGTAAGAATGAGAGTAAGGATACAAGTTCTTGTACGGGGCAGTGAGGGGAAAGCTAAATCCCTTTGAGGTCATGGTGGGAGATGTTAGAACTGGAAGGAGACTGGGAACAGGGAGAGTGAGACAGCTACTGATGGAGTCCCAGAGTGAGGTCTTGAGGACTTGGGGTATTATCTACCAAACTGGAGAGGAATGAGTCACTTGTTTTATTCATACAGAAAAAACTTGGGTGTATATGATGGGCCAGCATTAGAAATACATTTGTGGGCCTGTGTGCTAAGTGGCTTCAGTCTTTGCAACCCCATGGACTATAGCTCCTGGCTCTTCTGTCCATGAAATTCTCCAGACAAGAATACTGGAGTGGGTTGTCATGCCCTCCTCTAGGTGATCTTTCTGACTCAGGGATCAAACCCTGAGTGTGATCTATAGTATCTATTATATCTCTTATATTGGCAGGTAGGTTCTTTACCACTAACGCCACCGGGAAGCCTGAGACATACATTTACCACCTTGGCAAATAAAGCTCTATTTATACCCTTGTTGAATTTTGTCAGGCTATCATTATTACCATTTAGATGTGAGGGGTGTGGGGAAAAAGGAGTTAACAATACTATTCAAGTTACTATGTTAAATAATTGGGGAGATGGTGTTGCGAGTCACTAAAAAACAGAGCAAGAAAAAGATGCAGTTTTGAGTAGGGAGATGGTGTGTTGAGTTTTGAACATTCTGAGTTTGATGTTTGTGCAACATAAAATAAATGCTGTCTGGAAGGTACTGGAAAAGTGGTTATGGAACTCTTAAGACAGAGTCACATCAGAGAATCCATATTTTAGAAATGAACAATGTAGAGATCCATACATTTTTGGTTAGGGGCTGGGGGTCGGGGGTGGTCCATGAAAGTAAAAGACTGTATGAAAACGCTGCGTGCCAGTGTGGTTTTTTGGAGGCAAGGGTCTGCTGTGGTTTAAAGGAGTCACTACCTCAGACAGTAAATTAAGACCTGAAGAGTGAATTGGCAGAAATTATTTTTAAAGTAAAAGAGGTGAGAATCAAAGATGACTTTAAGGTTTTTTTTTTTCCCCTTGGCAATAATGCTAGAGTGTGAAAAGGAATTGGTTTGGGGAAAATATATGATTAGAATATTGAATATGAGTTGGAACAGAACTTTGGAAACTAGTATATCCAACAGGCAGGAGTGATTGTGGCAAAGGAAAACGAGTGAGAGATCTGGAATTTAGATCTGTTAGTGTTCAACATCACAGTGATGTTGGAAGCTGTGAGTGTGTTTGAGTTCTCAGCAAAGGTTTCTAATAAAGAAAGAATCATGCATAAAGCCAAGTTTTGAGCTCTGGGTAATACCAAGAGTAGAGAGCCAGGTGAACAGAAGGACGAGGGCATTCCGGGCACTTGATGGAAATTCAGTCATGAATTGACTAAAGCACCTGGCTTGCCAAATCCTTGCTTGACACAGCTGCTGTTTGGTAGAAGCAGCTCGAGAGACATATCATCATTCCTTTCCTCCAGTTTTCTAGATTGCTAGTCTTTAAATCTCCTTGCTCCTTAGTCCTTATAATTAAGTTCATTTAAAGCACACTGTCCTAAACTAACAAGTTAGGAATTTGGGATTAACAGATAAACAGTACTATGTATAAAATGGATAAACAATAAGGACTTACTGTATAACAGTAATAATCTATCATGGAAAATAATCTGAAAAATTTACATATATATATAAAACTGATGAAGTATATATATATATATATAAAAACTGAAGATGTATATATATGAGTCATATATACATATATACATTTTGACTCATTTCCAGGGATTCCTGGCTGGTGTTGCTTGAGGACCACCGTGCCTCTCTCTGTGCCAGGAGCAGAACTTACCAAGACCTGAGTGAAGTAATGTTGTTCCCAGTTTAGCTTCAGTTCTGGTTCATCAGTTGCCCTGCCAGTGGTCTTAAAAATTAGCAGGCACAAATTTGAGAGGATTAGATTAAGGTCAGGGGAAAGTTTAATCATTGCCTGCTTTTTAGTAGTAGGACAATCAAATCTTAACACCTAGAGGAAAGTGAAAGAGATGAAGGCGTTAATTACAGAAAACCTGTGTAGGGAGGATACTGGAATAGATAACAGCATCACTGAATTTCCCTCCCTTGTGTGAGGAGGGATCATAACACAGGGCAACACGAAGCTCTCCCAGAAAAGCCAGAGAAAAGCCTAAATCTTGAAGAGGCTCTTTTATTCCAGGAGTCATCTGGCTGAAAAATTTTGCCCAAAGGGAATACTTCCAGAATGAGATTTCTCAGTGTGGGTCCCAAGTCCTGCACGGCCCCACCATCCACAAAGGCTTGCTGGGAAATCAAGGCGAACATTCATTTCTTCAGCGGTCACCTCGAGAACTGCTTTGGAGTTCTTGGAGTGATCCCGATCAGGTGGAGGAATAGACACATGGCTAAATCTGGAACGCTAGAGCAAAATCGTTGACCACAGGGAAAGACCAGATGAAAACCTGCCTTTGCTCCCCGAGGGAAAAGTAGAACCACCACATCACTGTTGGAGCTAGAAAAGCCTGTCAGTCAGTTGAAGTGTCAGAACAACCTCTGCCCTAGGGCACTATTCACTTGGGCATCTCAGATTATCCTACACTTTCTGCCCCAGTTTCCTGCCCAAGCTACCCTAGACTGCTTACTGCCTCACAGCAGTTGGGTGCCCTGCTTTTCTGAAAAGCAGATGTTCAAATCTCCCAGAACAAATGCTTTGGGAGCTGGTGTGGCCTGACTGGCCCACTTGCCAGTACAGCATTTGCAGCAGGTCAGCCATGGGGGCAGCAGGCACCCCACAGCCTTTCTGACATTCTTTCCAACTCCACGTCCACGACTGGTAAAGGTGACGCAGACCTAGCTTTTGCCCCTCCCTAAGGGAAAAGCCAGCCCTGCTTCACATCCTAAGGGCAATTTGGTTTCCTCTCTCATTGACTTCTGGAGCTGGGGTCTCACCCTGAAGGCAGTGCGTAGTCACATCTTATTTCTTAATGGCTGAGATGGTACTATAAACAGAGGCTGGCTTTGGGAGATGTCGCCTGGGTGTGTAGCCTCCTCCTGGTCACCTCCTGGAGTTGGCATCTCTGAAGGATCCTGACAGCAGGCATCACTAGGTCAGTCTGTGGACCACTGTAACCTCTGCTGCAGAGATGAAGGCTCATCCTTGACACCTTGTAGTGCTGTAGCCAGGACCACCGTTCTGTGCGTTTTTCTTGTCCTTTTAGCTAACATCTGGTGTATATCTGTGGGCTCCTGATCACTGAAAGCAAATTGTTCCCCTAAATGAATTTATCAATGGTTAACTTCAAGAATAATGTCAAAATAAGTAAAAATGTATTCATTTTGATGTACACCTGAAACTAACACAGCACTGTAAATCAACTATTACTCAATATAAAAGAAAGTTATTTAAAAATTTAAAAAGTTCACTAAAAAAAGCATGCTATCATATGTGTCTGTATATAAATATGTGTGTGTGTAATGTAGAGAATACATGAAAACAAAACTTTATAAAGATGAAATAATTGATAAAGAATGAGTTTAATATATATGCTTATAATCAATTTTGCTCACCTTCTGAAATGTTTTTAAAGCAACTCTATTGAGGTATTTCTTATATATGATAAATTGCACTCATTTTTAATCTATAATTTGGTAATTTTTGACAAATGGATTCATTGTGAAACTACCACAGCAATCACAATATTTATGTTATCTTCAAAAGTTCCCTCCTGCAGTGAGTTGTCCCCCTGCCCCAGTTCTTGGCAACCACTGATCTCCTTTCTTACACTGTAGCTTAGCGTGTAGTTTTAGAATTTGGTATAAATAGAATCACACACGATGTATTCTTTTTGTTTCTTTTTTCCCTCCCCTCAATGCCTTTCCTTTTAATTACTACATGGATATAACATACTTTTTTATCCATTTACCTATTGATTGGAATTTAGGTTGCTCTCAACAATGGGCTATTACAAATATGCCAGCTACAAACTGAAAAAATAAGTCTGTGTGTGGACATATGTTTTCATTTGTCATGGGGAAATACCTAGTTATGGAATAGCTTAGTTGTTCTAGGTTATCAAAAAGTGTATGGCTATACTAAAATGATCACATTTCACAGAAAAAAAAATGTTCATTCATTCTGCATTTGACACACATTTTTGAGCAAACACATTTTGTGCTTTGAGAGTCAAAATTAAATATTGCATCTCCTCTTTTTAGGAATTTAATTTAAGAAATACCGATTTGGAAGTCACTTATAAGATTTAAGTTGGTGTTTCTAGTCACTGGAGAATGCAGTTATTACTTGTCAAATGATTGGTCATTTTGGGAGAAGAAATTAAACATTCTTGGCTCTGTAAATTAAATAAAAAGGAAGTATAACCAAAATTAAAAATCAAACTGAGATTAAATGCAATATGGTATCCTGGATTGGATCCTGGAGCAGTAAAAGATGTTAGTGGGAAAATGGGTAGACTGTATGTAGGAACTCTGTGCAATCTTTGCAAATTTTCTGTAAGTTTAAACTTATAAGAAAATTTAAAAAGATGTTTTAAAGTTTTATTGAGAAATCAAATGCATAATTAAGTTTCTGCTAAATAAAATTATAAGCTGAGAAATAGTGTGAAAAATATTTGATGTGTATATGACAAAGATATATCCTTACTGAGTAAAAAGCACTTACAAGTTAGTAGTAAAATATTAATCTCCTGTAAGAAAAATGGGCAAAGGACATAAAGGCAGTCAATAAAATAACTTGTTCATATGGCTTATGTAGTGAGTAGATCATACTTCCCTGACTCATGTTTCCACAGGAATGCATCAGTCTTAGACCATTTCCCCATGTCTCAGTCTGTCTTATGTGGGAAGAATTTACCTATCTGGTTTTAAGGACTTGGGGGGAAATATCACACATGAATGGCTTGGCTGTTTTTCTCTTTTCTTTGGATGTACCTCTGCTGCTTTGAATGTTAGAAGAATCTTGGGATACCCGATTGTCATCTAAAGTTAATCCTTTTTTGATCAGACTAAATATTAAAAAAGTTATTTTAGGTTAGTTTGACTCCTGCTTCTTTGTTAGTGATTATTAATGTGTGTGTGTGGAAAGTGTTATTAGTTATCAAAAACTCTTATAGCTGATAAACACCTGAAAATATATCAATTCTGCATAGTCATTAAAGCAGTGCAATTTAAAACAAGAGGGTACCATTTTTTCTCCTACTAAATTGATAATTTATGAAAGGTTTCATAGAGAGAGTTCATATTGAGGAAATTGTTATGAAAGCGTCTTTTAAACTGTAGATTGGAATAAAAATTGATATTTTTTTTTCAAAAGCAAATATGTCATTGATTTGTATCAATAATCATAAAAGGTTCATACTCATCATTTTTAGGATAATCTAAGGTAGTAATCTAAGATTTATATGCAGGAATGTCAATCACAACATTATTTATAGTGGGCAAAAATGGAAGGCAACTTGTCTATAATAAGAAAGTATTGTACTACTTATGATTAAAGTCATAAAAAGGCATTCTTTGAGGCATATTTGAAGATTGAGAAAATGCATATGATCAAGTATAAATTAAATAAGATATAATACCATGTATGTGATCCTATTTTTGTAAGTAGCCTTTGGGAAATAAGTTCTATAAAAAACATTTTTCTAAAATTATAATTTGAAAAAGAATTTTGGGACTAAACAAAAACAAACATTCAGAAACATAGTCATAGAATATCAGGTGAACAATACGTATCAATATCTTCTTTTCTTTTTGTAGGTAAATGTGTATATTATATATATGCTTTTTTCAATTATGTTTTATGTTCTGCTTCTTAGTATAAGGTGTCAGGATGTTGATTGTGTCACAAATAGTGGAGAGATATTTATAATAATAAAGGAGAGTAAACGTTGGAAAAAAAAAAGAATATCAGGTGAGATTATTCTTGTTTTCTGGATTTCCAGTTGGGCTCCAAAACTGAGAACAAAGGTGAATTACAAGGTACCCTGGAAAAATGGTTTTCTTTGAGGAGAGTTCAGTGTTTGGGAAGAGAGCCCAATAAAAGGGACGTTATAAAGACACCTGCTACATGGAAAGCATCTAAAGCCAGGGTGTCATTATTAATCAGTGAAACAAAAACCAGGAAAATATTGAGGGAAGGATACCCTCCCAGTTAAACTATGAGAGATTTGCCCCTTTCACCCTCCTTTGGAGGAGTTAACCTTGAAGAGGAAGGAGGCAGAGTGTCACGATGCTTCATTTCACTTTATAGCTTTTAAGAGTCAACTCAAAGCTTTCACTTGTGGCCTGGGAATAGAACTCTGGATGCAGTTTAAGGCTGAAATTTTAAAATGAAAGGTTGCTGTTGTTGTTGTTCAATTGCTAAGTCCTGTCCAATTCTTTGTGACCCCACAGACTGCAGCATGTCAGGCTTCCCTGTCTTGCACTATCTTCCAGAGTTTGCTCAGATTCATGTCCATGGAGTTGGTGATGCCATCCACCCATCTCATCCTCTGTTGTCCCCTTCTCCTCCTGCCTTCAGTCTTTTCCAGCATCATGGTCTTTTCCAATGAGTCAGCTTTTCACATCAGGCGGCCAGAGTATTGGAGCATCAGCTTCAGCATCACTTCTTCCAATGAATATTTTGGGTTGATTTCCTTTAGGATTGACTGGTTTGATCTCATTGCTGTCCAAGGGACTGTCAAGAGTCTTTTCCAGCACTACAATTCAGGGGCATCAGTCCTTTGATGCTCAGCCTTCTTTATGGTCCAGCTCTCATATCCATACACAACTACTGGAAAAACTATGTCTGATTATATAGACCTTTGTCAGCAAAGCGATGGTCTCTGCTTTTCAATACATTGCCTAAGTTTGTCATAGCTTTCCTTCCAAGGAGCAAGCGTTTTTTAAATTCATGGCTGCAGTCACCATCCACAGTGATTTTGGAGCCCAAGGAAATAAAATCTGTCATTGCTTCCACTTTTTCTCTTTTTATTTGCCTTGAAATGATGGGACCAGATGCCATGATCTTAGTTTTTTTTTTTTTTTTTATTGAAGGATAATTGCTTTACAGAATTTTGTTGTTTTCTGTCAAACCTCAACATAAATAACCATAGGTATATATATCCACACCCTTTGGAACCTCCCTCCCATCTCCCTCCCCATCCCACCCCTCTAGGTTGATACAGAGCCCCTGTTTGAGTTTCATGAGGCATACAGCAAATTCCTGTTGGCTATATATTTTACATATGGTAATGTAAGTTTCCATGTCACTCCTTCCATACATCTCACCCTCTCTTCCCCTCTCCCCGTGTACAAAAGTCTGTTCTCTATGTCTGTTTCTGTCTTACTTCACTCTATAATAGGTTCTAGATTCATCCACCTCATCAGAACTGACTCAAGTGTGTTCCTTTTTATAACTGAGTAATATCCCATTGTGTATATGTACCAAACTTCTTTATACATTCATCCGTTGATAGACATGTAGGTTGCTTCCACATTTTAGCTGTTGTAAATAACGCTGCAATGAACAATGGGATACATGTGTATTTTTCAATTTTGGTTTCCTCAGGGTATATGCCTGGGAGTGGGATTTCTGGGTCACATGGTGGTTTTATTCCTAGTTTTTTAAGGAATCTCCATACCGTCTTCCATAGTGGCTGTATCAATTTACATTCCCACCAAAAGTGCAAGAGCATTCCCTTTTCTCCACACCCTCTCCAGCATTTATTGTTTGTAGACTTTTTGATGATGGCCATTCTGACCGGTGTGAGATGATATCTCATTGTAGTTTTGACTTGCATTTCTCTAATAATGAGGAAAGTTGAGCATCTTTTCAAGTGATTGTTAGCTATCTGAATGTCTTCTTTGCAGAAATGTCTGTCTTTTTTGCACTTTTTGACTGGGTTGTTTTTTTTTTTTTTTCTGGCATTGAGTTGTATATTTTTGAAATTAATCCTTTGTCAGTTGTTTCATTTGTGATTATTTTCTCCCATTATGAGTGTTGTCTTGCTTATAGTTTCCTTTGCTGTGCAAAAGCTTTTAAGTTTAATCATGTCCCACTTGTTTACTTTTGTTTTTATTTCCATTAATCTAGGATCTTGCTTTGATTTATGTCATTGAGTGTTCTGCCTATGTTTTCCTCTAAGAGTTTTATAGTTTCTGGTCTTACATGTAGGTCTTTAATCCATTTTGAGTTTATCTTTGTGTATGTATGGTGTTAGGAAGTGTTCTAATTTCTTTCTTTTACAGGTAGCTGTCCAGTTTTCCCAGCACCATTTATTGAAAAGGCTGTCTTTGCCCCATTGTATGTTCTTGCCTCCTTTGTCAAAAATAAGGTACCCATAGGAGCATGGGTTTATTTCTGGGCTTTCTATCTTGTTCAATTAGTGTATATTTATGTTTTTGTGCCAGTACCATACTGTTTTGATGACTATGAGTTTGTAGTATAATCTGAAGTCAGGAAGGTTGATTCCTCCAGCTCCATTCTTCTTTCTCAAGACTACTTTGGCTATTCAGGGTCTTTTGTGTTTCCATATGAATTGTGAAATCTTTTGTTCTAGTTCTGTGAAAAATGCCATTGATAATTTGATAGGGATTGCACTGAATCTGTAGATTGTGTTTGGTGGTAGTATAGTCATTTTCATAATATTGATTCTTCATACCCAGGAACATGGAATATCTCATCTATTTATGTCTTCTTTGCTTTTTCATCAGTCTTATAATTTTCTGTGTATAATACTTTTGTCTCCTTAGGTAAGTGTATTCCTAGATATTTAATTCTTTTTGTTGCAATGGTGAATGGGATTGATTCCTTAAATACTCTTTCTGATTTTTCATCATAGATATATAAAAATGCAAGTGATTTCTGTGTACTGATTTTATATCCTGAAACTTTGCTAAATTCACTGATTAGCTCTAGTAATTTTCTGACACTATTTTTAGGGTTTTCTATGTATAAGTAAGTGAAGTTGCTTAGTCGTGTCCAACTCTTTGTGACCCCGTGGACTGTAGCCTGCCAGGCTTCTCCATCCATGGGATTCTCCAGGCAAGAATACTGGAGTGGGTTACCATTTCCTTCTCCAGGGGATCTTCCCAGCCCAGGGATTGAACCTGGGTCTCCCGCATTGGAGGCAGATGTTTTAACCATGTCATCTGCAAACAGTGAGAGCTTGACTTCTTCTTTTCCAATCTGGATTCCTAGGACTTCCAGAACTATGATGAATAATAACAGTGAAAGTGGACACCCTTGTCTTGTTCCTGATCGTAGGGGGAATGCTTTCAGTTTTTCACCATTGAGAATAATGTTTGCCATAGGCTTATCATATATGGCCTTTACTATGTTGAGGTAGGTTCCTTCTATGCCCATTTTTTTGAAGAGTTTTAATCATAAATGGGTACTGGATTTTCTCAAAGGCTTTTTCTGCATCTATTGAGATGATATGATTTTTATCTTTTAATTTGTTAATATGGTGTATCAAAATAATTTGTATATATTGAAGAATCATTTCATTCCTGGAATAAACCCAACTTGATCATGGTGTATAAGCTTTTTGATGTGTTGCTGAATTCTATTTGCTAAAATTTTATTGAGCATTTTTGCATCTATATTGATCAGTGATATTGGCCTATAGTTTTCTTTTTTTGTGTTGTGTTTGGTTTTGGTATCAAGGTGACAGTAGCCTTATAGATTGAGTTTGGAAGTGTTCCTTCCTCTGCAATTTTTTGAAAGAATTTTAGAAGGAAAGGGATTAGCTCTTCTCTAAATGCTTGATAGAATTCTCCTGTGAAGCCATCTGGTCCTGGGCTTTTGTTTTCTGGGATATTTTATCATAGCTTCAATTTCAGTGCTTGTGATTGGGTTGTTCATAATTTCTATTTCTTCCTGGTTCAGTGAAAATGAATTTCTAAGAATCTGTCCGTTTCTTCCAGGTTATCCATTTTATTGCCATATAGTTGTTTATTATAGTCTCTTATAATCCTTTTTGTTTCTGCATTGTATGTTGTAACCTCTCCTTTTTTATTTCTAATTTTGTTGATTTGATTCCGCTCTCTTTTTTTCTTGATGAGTCTGGCTAAAGGCTTGTCAATTTTGTTTATCTTATCAAAGAACCACCTTTTAGTTTTATTAATCTTTACTATTGTTTCTTTCATTTCTTTTTATTTCTGCTTGGATCTTTATGATTTCTTTCCTTCTACTAATTTTTTGTTGTAGTTCTTTTTTTCCCCAGTTGTTTCAAGTGTAAAGTTAGGTTGTTTATTCGATATTTTTATTGTTTCTTGAGGTAGGATTGTATTGCTATCAACTTCCCTCTTAGAACTGCTTTGGCTGCATCCCATAGGTTTTGAGTTGTCATGTTTTCATTGTCATTTGTTTCTAGAAATTTTTCGATTTTCCTTTTGATTTTTTCAGTAACCTGTTGGTTATTTAGAAACATGTTTAATTTCCATGATTTGTATTTCTTACAGTTTTTTTCTTGTATTTGATATCTAGTCTCATAGCATTGTGGTTGGAGAAGATGCTTGATATGATTTCAATTTTCTTAAATTTACTGAGGTTTGATTTGTGACCCAAGATGTGGTCTGTCCTGGAGAATGTTCCATGTACACTTGAGAAGAAGGTGTATTCTTCTGCATTTGGATGGAATGTCTTGAAGGTATCAATGAGATCCATCTCATCTAATGTATCATTTAAGAGTTGTGTTTCCTTATTAATTTTCTGTTTTGATGATCTGTCCATGGGGTGAGTGGGGTGTTAATGTCTCCTACTATTATTGTGTTACTGTCAATTTCTCCTTTTATGTCTGTTTGTGTTTGTCTTATGTATTGAGGTGCTCCTGTGTTGGTGCATAGATATTTACAACTGTTATGTCTTCCTCTTGGATTGATCCCTTGATCATTATGGAGTGTCCTTCCTTATCTCTTGTAATATTCTTTATTTTAAGGTCTATTTTGTCTGATATGAGGATTGGTACTCCAGCTTTCTTTGCTTTCCATTTGCATGGAATATATTTTTCCATCCTCTCACTTTCAGTCTATATGTGTCTTGAGGTCAGAAGTGGGTATCTTGTAGACAGCATATGTATGGGTCTTGTTTTTTTGTATCTATTTAGCCAGTCTATACCTTTTGGTTGGAGCATTTAATCCATTTACATTTAAAGTAATTATTGATATATATGTTCCAATTGCCATTTTCTTAATTGTTTTGAGTTAATTTTGTAGATCTTTTTTCTTCTTTTGTATTTTTTGACTATATAAGTCCCTTTAACATTTGTTGTAAAGCTGGTTTGGTGGCACTGAATTCTTTAACTTTGACTTGTCTGAAAGCTTTTTATTTCTCCATCAATTTTGAATGAGATCCCTGCCGGGCACAGTAATCTTGGTTGTAGATTTTCCCCTTTCAATACTTTAAATATATCCTGCCATTTCCTTCTGGCCTGTAGGGTTTCTACTGAAAGATCATCTGTTATGCAAATGGAGTTTCCCTTGTATGTTACTTGTTGCTTCTCCCTTGCTGCTTTTAATATTCTTTCTTTCTGTTTAGTCTTTTTTAGTTTGATCAGTGTGTGTCTTGGTGTGTTTCTCCTTGGATTTATCCTGTATGGGACTCTTTATGCCTCTTGGACTTGATTGACTATTTCTTTTTCCATGTTGAAGAAATTTTCAACTATAATCTCTTCAAAAATTTTCTCATACCTTTCCTTTTTCTCTTCTTCTTCTGGGACCCCTAAGATTCAAATGCTGGTGCATTTGATATTGTCACAGAGGTCTCTAAGACTGTCCTCAGTTCTTTTCATTCTTTTTATTTTATTCTGCTCTTCAGAAGTTATTTCCATCATTTTATCTTCCAGCTCACTGGATTCATTCTTCTGCTTCAGATATTCTGCTATTGATTCCTTCTAGAGTATTTTTAATTTCAGTAATCATGTTGCTTGTCTTTGTATGTTTATTCTTTAATTCTTCTAGGTCTTTGTTAATTGATTCTTGCATTTTCTCCATTCTGTTTTCAAGGTTTTGATCATCTTTACTATCATTATTATGAATTCTTTTTTAGGTAGCTTGCCTATTTCCTCTTCATCTATTTGGACTTCTGTGTTTCTAGTTTGTTCCTTCATTTGTGTAATATTTCTCTGCCTTTTTATTATTATTATTTTTTTAACTTATTGTGTTTGAGGTCTCCTTTTCCCAGGCTTCAAGGAAAGTTGAATTCTTTCCTTGAAGAAGGTTGAATTCTTTCTTCCTTTTGGTTTCTGCCCTCTGAAGGTTGGTCCAGTGCTTTGTGTAAGCTTGGAATAGGGTGAGATCTGTGCTGAGTTTTTGTTTGTTTGTTTGTTTTTCCTCTGATGGGCAAGGCTGAGTGAAGTGGTAATCATGTCTGCTGATGATTGAGTTTGTTTTTTTGTTTTGCTTGTTGTTTAGATGAGGTGTCCTGCACAGGGTCCTCTTGGTTGTTGGGTGATGCTCAGTCTTGTATTCAAGTGGTTTCGTTTGTGTGAGTTCTCACTATTTGATACTCCCTCAGGTTATTTCTCTGGTAGTCTAGGGTCTTGGAGTCAGTGCTCCCACTCCAAGGCTCAGGACTTGATCTCTGGTCAGGAACGAAGATTCCACAAGTGTGTGTTATGGCCTTACGTGAGATTAAAACAAATATCCAAAAATGAGAAACAAAAGATGAATCCCAGACACATGGCAATTACAAAATCAGGCAAATAATATTAAAATAATGGAATAAATACAACCATATACCAAGCGGGGAATAAATCAATGAAAACAAAACTAACAAATATGTTGAAAGGAAAGGAAAGAAAGAAAAGAAAGAATATATATGCAAAGTTAAATAGAGGTAGATAAAGAAGATTTATACACATTAGAGATTAACTGCAAGGGGAAAAGAACAGTAGGAAAGGTAAACAAGGGAATAAATGTAGGAAAAAATAATAACAGGTTTTAAAAAATTAACATTATAAAAAAGAGAAAATAAAAAAAAAAGGAAAATTCCACAGAATTGCAAAAGCCCAATGTAGAGGTTTATAACAACAATAAAAAATGTAACTGAGGAAAAAAAAAACGGCTCAAAAGCTTAATTAGCTTTCATAGTGCCCATGAAATCAACAAGTACAACAGAGGGGAAATAAAAGAAAAAAAAAAAGGAAAAATATCCAAAAGAATCTGCAGAAAAAGTCAAAACATAAGAATAATAAATGTTTTTCTTGAGTCACTGCTGTCAGAGTCCTTTTCCCTCACGGGGAGTCACAGTCCACCTCACCTCCCTAGGATGCCCGTCAACACTACTGATCTCTGGACCTGCTGTGGGGGCAGCTCAGATTCTAATCTGGTCCTACTCTTGTGTGTTCTTGCCGCCAATGTCCACAGCTATCAGAGCTAGTGCATTTTTTTTGTGTGTGGGAAAATGCTTGTACAGCTGGTGGGACGGTTTTGTGTCTTCTTTCTTAGCCACACTGCCCATGGGTTTCAATTGTGGCTTTATTTCCACTTCTACATGTGGGTCGTCCACTGGGGTTTGCTCTTGAGGCTGCCCTGGAGGACTTGGGTTTGCCCCTGTGTATGGAGGTGGTGCAGCTGCTTGGGTCGCAGGGGTTCTAGCAGCACCAGGTACTCAGGGGAATTGGTGGCTAGGGCAGCAGGATATACAGTGCTCTAGAAGGTCATGGCAACCAGTATTGGCCAACACACTTCAGTATTCTTGCCTGGAGAACCCCCCCTCCTGACAGAGAAACCTGGCAGGCCACAGTCTATAGGGTCACAAAGAGTCGGACACTACCGAAGCAATCCTGTGAGCATAGATGCAAGACTTTTTTTGCCTGTGGCAGCTCTGTCCCAGTGAGAGTTGAGCATGAAGGTGGAATAGCTGCTTGGCTTGCAGAGACCCTGGTGGCGCCTAGTGTGCAGGGGCACAGACTGCCTCTGCTGCAGGAGCTATGGACCTATCAGAGCCTTTTTTTGAGCCTCTTGTAGCTGGTGATCAGAAGGCCTCTTTGGCCAGTCTTTCTCTGTAGCTCCGCCCATTCAGGCACATAGAGGGGTGCATCAGTGGTCCTACTCTGTAGTTCGGTGCATCAGTCACTTAAAGGAGCACCCTGGGTGGGGTCCTACTCTGTAGTTCAGTACCTCAGGCGTTTGATGGGCAAGCCTGTCTATTGTTCAGTTGCCGATGCTGGACGAGTTTTGTGTGGTTCTATGTATTCTTTTCCTCTGGTCAGGTACTCCTGTCCACTCTCAGCTGGTGTTCTGCATGCACTTCTGTGTCTGAAGGTGTATTCCTGATGTATCCATGGAGAGAGATTTACTCCACGTTCACCTACTCCTCCACCATCTTCCACCCCGCAAGTCTATTATTTAAATAAAGGACTATGTAGTAAGTATCTCATGGGTTATGAGCTGCACCTTTTTACAGGTTAGGGTGTTTACAAACTTAGGGGATCATGGACAGACCTTGTCCCTTCCCAAAAGCCATGCTGGGGGACTGGTAGGACTCCACTGACCTGATGACCTTCTGCCTCCCAGCCCCAACAGCCTGCAGGTCATCCTTAGTCCTTAGTTTTTCTTTTTTTTTTTTTTTAATGTTGAGTTTCAAGGACTGAGCCTGAAGCATCAAAGCAAGGCTGTTCTAATAATTGAACATTTATATGTGTGTATCAGTAGATGTGTAATTTTTTGAGGATTATTAGTGCTTTGCAGTGTAACAGGAATTGATTTTATTTTTTTGCAATACCAATTGGAAAACTCTAGTCTTCCTTTTTTTATTGCAATATATTATGTTGGCTGGATTCTATATAAAAATTTACTTTAAAAATATAAAATTGTGCTTCTGCTTTGTACACGTATGAATGAGCAAAAAGGGCTAGAAGAATACACACTAAAAGTAATGATAGCACATCTGTTGGAAGTGGAATTATGCATTTTATTCATATATTTAGTCTTCAGTGTATTTTCACTAACAAAGAAGTATAATTTATGATTTTACCATTATATATAAGGATATGTCGTTTGTAAAATTGTAATTAAGACAATGCTCATTGCATTACTTTATTTGCATTTTAGAAGGATCCATATACCACTGTCACTCTTAAAAGATTAATACCTCAGGAAAATAAGCTTGTAAGATTCAGATAAACTTGTAAGATTTCTTCTGTCAGATAAAAATATAGGGCCTCTTCTAGTTTATTTACCAGAGCTCCAAGCTAAATTCATCGCTCAGCTGTCACTGACGCTGCTTTTTCTCTCATCACATCTCATCTAGAATGCCTTGGCTGCCTTCTAACTAGTGTCTGCTCTGGTCTTTTCCACCCTCAACACTGCCTTCTGAGGGATGTTTCTGGAATACAGGTTTGGCTGTGGTTATTTTCCTATTAAAGACCAAATCTGGGTCTGGCACATGGAACCCTCCCCCCCTTGACTCCACCTAAACACCATCCTGGGTGTCTTGCTTCTTTCCTTATTAGAATCCTATTCTTTAGCTTTATTTAACTATTTGTAATTTTCCTGGAGTGCTACGATGTTTTTTCATACTTTCTCTTGGTTTCTCATGCTCTTTTTCTCTTCCCCCCTTCATTCTTGCTACTACTGTCTTTTTTTGTGGTGAAAATTTCAATTTTTCCTTTAATGAGCTTAGGTTTACCTGGCAGAATAATCTATTCCTTTCTGGTATTCCCAGCACCATATGTGCAAAACTGAAGTTTTTTGTTTCTATGTGTGCCTTCCTTATAAATATGGGGAAGTACTCAAAGGCTAGAACCATGTTTTCCTCAGCTAGCTGAGGCCTTGTTATGTAATGGATGTTTAATACTTACATGTATAAAAGTTAGAAACTTTATGAATATTGTCTTTTTTAATTCCTAGGAAGTGGAAGCTTAGAGACACATTTATTGTGTTGTCATTTGCTCACAAAACAGCCTTTGTCTGGAGCATTGCCAGTTGTCACAGCAGAAATAAAGGGACATGGAGTCACATGGTGGTTTTTGAATATCTGCCCATTTCATTGGCCAAAACAAGTCACATGACCACTCCTCATCACAACAAGATGGGTATATATAATCCTTCTATGAGGTTGGCACCCAAGAGAGAAAACTGAGCTATTTGGCAGACATTAATAAAATCTACCACAGGGAACTTAACTGCTTTGTTTGCCACTGCTTATTCAGCACATACTACTCTGCCTGGTATGTTGAAGATCTCAGTATTTGGTGAGTGAATGACTGAATGTCACAAAGCTAGTAGTGTTCCAGTGCTGTGATTTGGTTAGTCTCACGTCAGAGCCCATTCTGAATGACTCTGCTATTTGTATTACTTAGTCTCAGGTACTTACTATTATCTTTTTCTCTAATATCTCTCTGCTCATTCTCTTTTGTTTGCTTTTATTCTGTCAGAAGTAGAAAAATATTTGCAATGATGATTAAAGACGAGGAAGAATGACCTCAGAGGTAGAATGAGGCCAGAGATGCATGGTTTCAGAGAAATTACATTAAGAAAAAAAATTCAGAAAGGAAAGAACAAGAGCAGGATCAAACATATTAATAGAAAGATTGATTAGAAAGAGACTGTAAGATTTGGTTAGAAAAGGTCTTTGCTGTCAGATACGTCAGAGAGGCCAAGGGGGGCAAATAAGTGAGTATTTTCAGATTTGATCGGACTGTAAAAGGCAGAATTGATAGTGACAGTATTTATCTTTCAGAGCATTTGGAGACAGAGATCGGGGAGGGAGTGCTGTCAAGATCCTGTATCAGAGAGATATAGGTTTTTCTCTCTGCAGTAAATTCGAGTGGTCTAATTTTTCATTTTCTCAGATACACAGAAGGAAATATATTTAAAGTGAAGAATGAATAAGCTTTCATATCCATGAATAACCACATTTATCTCCTTGAATGACTGAAACAAATCTCAGTAATTCTCTACAGAAAAAAAGTGGACCTTTGTATGTTGTAAGTTAGATAGGCACTTTTTGAAATTCTAGGAATTTATTTTATGGGTAGGGCAAAGTATGAAATCATGAAGATTCATCAAATTGCTTTCTCACTTATGAGATTAGATTGTGTATGGTCAGAAGTGTGTATTAATACAGAAGATTTAGTGAGGGCTATGAAAATTACCTGAAGAGGAGATCTAGGGCAGGGGAATAGAACCTGATTTAAGTAAGATGAATTTAGGTTGTATAAAATTTTTCTTAACTTCTTGGATTTAGATTTTAATTCAGCCTGTACTCCTTGATAGCAGAGACTTTGGGGAAATTAATCTCTTTGATTCCTACTTTCTTAATCTACAAATTATTGGGATATTTACCTTGGTATTTTATTTTAATAAATAATATATGTGAAATATTGACAATCAGTGGTAGCTCTGATGATGTACTAATTGAAATAATTGCAGTGATAATTACTCATCCACTTTTAGTTCTTAGGAACTTGCAGTATTAGAGAGGTTAGAAAGACAGAATTTGATCAGCACTGATTTATTTTTGGATACTTCCTGTATCCTTGTAAGATAAACCAGGGTTAACAGCAGTGCATGGAGGTCCCCGGCAAAGGAAATTTCTTTTCCCAGAGCCTCAAAATCCATTTAGCTATTTGAAAACTTAATAAGAAATGTCCGATACCCTGACCATAATTTGCAAACCTTACAGCTTGTGTGAATCCACTGAGGAAAGACATGTGCAGAGCAGTAGACAGGGCACTCTGTCTCCAGTGATGACTCCAACTTGACCACAGCTTGGTCAGACACAGGGAACATAGCTCATGCTGCCCTTGAAAAGAATCAAGTGGTGTGTCATTTATAAACAGCAGCCTTTTTATTCTTAAGATTGTGGCAAAGTAATTACCATAGCAACAGCTATCCCCTCCAATGCAGATAAGTACAAGAATATCCCTTAGTAGAGAAGACTAGAAATTTGGAGATGCTAATCCTGTTATTATTTATTTAAAAGCCTTTTAATTTTAAAGGAGTTTAATAAGTCCTTTTGTCATGTGTTCCTGGAAAGTATCATAGATCCCATAGGATAGTTTTTGGGGCTGGAGGTTACGTCCTAAAGAAATCTACTTTCTCTAGTCCTGGTCTTCAGTCAGATAAAGGTTCTCTATTTAATGAAAATTAACTGCTTTATCCAGTTACTTTCAACAAGTGGTCTTGGTCCTATCTGTACCTTAAATTTATCTTGTTCATGGTTCTCCCTAATTCAGTTCTCCTTCTGAATTCCCTGTTTCGGTTAATGGTACCTGTTTCTCTCCCTAGAAATAGAAGTTCACAATTCAGTGTCATTTGATACTCCTATCCTACAGCCTAAAAACCAATTTTGTTGTCCTAATACAGTGATTCCTAGAATGTGTCGAGAGTCACTTGTGGAGCCTTTTAAAAATACTACTTCTAAAATCCATCCCCAGATATGTTGCGGTATGAGTATCTATATTTTGTGTTGGGAAGGTTTCACAGATACTGAAGAATAAATACACTATAAAATACAAAAATAGGATATGGATATAATATACTGGCTTTTTAAAGCTACCATGTACTTCAAGAAGATGGAACATTGCCAATAGAGCTAAAGTCTCTTAAGTACTACTGGCCTCCCATTTCTTTCTCCCTACTTTCAGGGAAATTTCTATTCTGAATATTTAAGTGTTTTCCCTTTAGATTTCATTGTAGTTTTCTTACAGATACATATCTTCCTAACCAACATGTGTCAAATTTTGTTTGTTGACCTTATATCTATACTCTGTGACTTGCCTTTATTATTCTCCATTATCATTTTGAGATTCATCTATGCTGTTACGTACAGCTATGGCTCATTTGTTTAATACAGTATGCATCTTACCAGTACAGCCCAGTTTATTCATCCACTGTCCCATGGATAGATGTTTAGGTTGTTTTTTTCTTTTTTCCTGGAGGCACATATTATACAAGTTTTAAGGGCATATACCTAGGAGCAGAATTATTGGACTGTATCTTCACATTTACATTTTCAACTTTCCCAAGTAATGGCACATTATTCCCCCTCCATAGTGGTTGTATCCATTTAGTTCCAGCCATACCTGAGAATTTGTGTTGTTCCATATTTTTGTCTTCACTTGTTAATACCCAAGTTCTGGGTTTTGTTTTTCATTTTCATGCCGGAGGATGTGAAGTTGAATCTCACAGTGATTTTAATTTGCCTTTTCTTGATAACTAATGAGGCTGAGCATCTTTTCTTATGTATATTTACCATTCTTGCTTCTTCTCCTGCAGAATTTGTGTTCTCTTTTGTTGTGCATCTAAATGTTTAAAGTTCCACAGGTAATTTGGAAAGTAGACAGGAGTGAGAGTAACTGCCTCTGTGTCTGTCCCTTCCTTATTGTTCTTCCTTCTTGTTCCTTATCGTTCAAACACGTGCGTTTGCACGTGTTAGGCCCTCACCACCTCAGCACATCTCATCTATTTGCAGTACTCCTTTCACTGATCTCTGAGCATCCAATCTCCCCACCATTAATTCATCTGACCAAGTTCTTTTTCCAGGAACTTGGTTCTGATTGATTATCCAGCTTCCTTGTAGAAAATGTTGCTGACCTGCAAATAAAGTCTGAAATTTTTGTGCCTTTTTGATGAATACCTCCCTACACACTGGGTACCTCTAGTTTTATCACATACCTATTACTGCTGTCGATCCTAATATCTTGTTAATATCAACAGGAGCACCATGATTTCTTCTTCCCATGCCTGCTCCACTGTTGTAACATTCTATTAATTGTGTATATTTTCTTTATTCTACTTATCACATTTTACCTTGTGTTATCATTGTCTTTGCCATTTCATGACTCCATGAAGGTACAATCCTCCATTTTTCCCACCCTCATCTCAGTGCTTTAAACATACTAGGTGATAGTAATTTTTTGTGGATGAATGGAATTGTGGAGTGGAAATAAAACCAAACTTTCAGAATTTTGTCTCCTATTTTTCTTTTTCTGTTAAGCCGGTCAACTTCTCAAGGCCAAGGACTGTGTCTTACGAGTTGTGTGTTTGATTTTTTCCTAACTAGAGTATCTTTCACATGTTTAGTGTGAAGATAAAAGAAGGTTATGGGCTTCATTGTTGACAAATATATTATATAAAAATATTGAAGGATTAATTGTGAAGAAATATAAAGGAATAAGCGTCAGTTTCTTATGTGATTATAAACTGTCCCTAAAGTCATTTCTACATGCATGTTCCAAAAATATTTTTAGAGATGACATCATCATTGAAATATATATATTCTCCAACAAAACAATCCATATATATCTAATTTATACGTGAATAGGTTCTCTTGTTTAAAACCTTTCTTGTTGTTTTACAATCTCATCTTACAGTAGACTTTTCTTCATAGATTTTTTGTGGTCTTGATCCTGAATGCAACTTTGTTGCTGCTTCCTTAGGTCTCTGAGTTGGGTTCATGTGTAAGCCATAGGAGGACCAGGTTCAGAAGCTCAGATGAATCAGACTCCTTAGTGATACCCTGTATCATTAGAAGGGTTATTTTGACTGATACCAAAGGTCCAGTAGACCTAGCCTATCTCTCAGAACAAAAGTTGAAGAATGTGAATATTTTCTTTAATGAAATCTCCCAATATCATTTAGATCAGTACCAGACTTGATGGTGACTCCAAAGTATTTCTGCACCTTTCTTCTTTTATGTCTTGTCCCTTTAGCGAAGGGAACTTCTAGCGAAGTTAAAATCCAGATGTGATCCAAAGAGACTTGGTGAAAAGACTATTGAGAACCTTCTAAGAATGATAATATTCTTCCCAATGAAAAAGATAGGCATATGAAGAGAGGTCTTTGGCATTCCTTTACTTCTTTATTGCGATATTGTTGAGATGATGCTATATATGAAATTGTAGCAGTCATCCTGTGACTCCAAGGGCAAAAGCCTGTGCATGAAGCTCAGGTATGGAGCACAAGAAATGGAAAGAGTCTGGCTCATGATGATTCTATTAAGAAACAGAATGAACCTGGGACATGCCACCTCCACACTTGGTAGAAGTAAAAAAATAATTGTCTTACTGTTTACTGTTCATTGGGTTTTCTGTTATTCGAAGCTGAATACATCCTAGGTGATAGAATCATCCATCTGTAATTCTCATACCTTCTTGAAAACATCTGTCTTTAATTTTAACAACCTCTTGCTGAGGTTTTTGCTATCTGTCCTGAAATGAGCTTCATAAGATTCTCCCTTAATTTCTTTTCCTGAGATTTTATAGCAACTTCTTACTCATTCTTTTTATATACTACATCTTTCTGGCACTGGTTGTGAATACTTTTATGATGATGATATTATCATCATTATGGAAATCTGACTCATTACAGTTTCATCATGTTTTACATCTGGACTGCCATAAAATGTTCTGTGCTCATCTACATGTAGGAACGCCTGGTTTACAAAAGAATTGCTAATTTTACCCCTTTACTGAGTTTTAACAAACTCTTCACCTACAGAACAGCTATCCTTCCTGAAGTTCACATTTCTGAGGAATTCGTGAGACTTCTTACTTTGGAAAAGTTGCCTTGTTGGGGCTAGGTTTACTCAGAGATCTGTGTAATACGCCCTTGCAAGATAATTTTAGTAGTGTAAGTGGTTATTTTTTTGTCCATGCTTTCTTACTTTCTGTTGGAGTTGAATGGAATTATCGAACTTAAGCCATAGATTTCCAGAGAACATGGGGCTTTTTGTTCTAGAGCAGGAGTAGGCAGATTTTTCCTGAAAAGTTTCAGAAAGTAAGTGACTTAGGTTTTGCAGGCAGTGCATATGGTCAGTTTTGCATATTTTTGTTTTTTTTTATGGCCCCTTAGAAATGTGAAAGTGATTCTTAGCTCATGGTTCATACAAAAGCAAGGCATAGGTTGGATTCTGTCCATGGATTGTCTTTTTCTGAAGGGTTATCCTGGTATTTAAGGGTAAGAAATTTCTGCAGCCCCCACTCCCAAATAGAAGTAAAATAGCTGACAGTACTTAATATAAAAGTCAAGAGAGGGAGGAGAAAAGAAGAGAGAATATTCTAGTATTTAGCATTTATTGAATGTAATAAGCATGAGGTTAACTTTGGGTTCCATCTAGGAATATAGAGACCTGGAAAGATTATCACTCTCCTCCTTACAACAAGAATAAAGCTTGACAAGCTGCACGTTCATGCCTTTTCCTTTCTTTTGTATTTAGACATGTTTTCCTGGCTTTGCCCATTAGTTATTTTGAGGTCCCTGAGTAGACTCTGGTATATATCTTTTGGAGGGGTTATTTCTACTGAGAATTATTTTTGCCATTTGTGGTTTCTTTCTGAAGGTTTAATTCTCAGATGGCAACATCGATTCCACTCATGGTAGTCATAGACAACCTCTTTGGAAGTGTTAGAAGTCAAAATCAGAAGTGGTGGAAAGGTATGTTTTCTTCAGTCAGTGGTTTTCAGTAGAGAATAATAGGTGAAAGTAGTGGTAAATGTCAGAATTTCATGTGGTGCTAAAGATCTAAGATTAAAGGACACACACCTTATCCACAAACCCCACTCTTCATGTTCTTAACGATCCTTAATCAGATGGAAAAAGAATTGTAGTTTAGTCCTAAGTCATGTCTGACTCTTTTGCGACCCCATGGACTGTAGCCTGCCAGGCTCCTCTGTCCATGGGATTTCCCAGGCAAGAATACTGGCTTGGGTTGCAGTTCCTTCTTCAGGGGTCTCCCCAACCCAGGGATTGAACTTGCGGCTTCTGCATTGGAAGGCAGATTCTTTGCCACTGAGCCACTAGCAAAGCCGGGAAAAAGAATAGAACGGGTTATATTTGTTTATGCTATCAGGAGGGGTAACTATTTTAAGCCTAGTTATTAACCTGATAACTTAAATTCAAATCCCAAGCAACCTTTAAAGATGCTCCGAGACAATCTCTTGTACTCAGGTCCTAATCACCACAGTATGGAAACGGCAATCTGGCTCAATCCATTCTGACTCTGAAGATCCCATGGTTCTCTAGGGAGGAGTCCTGTAGTCCAGTGGGATGGGATCTTGGTGCAATGTCCTTCATTTGGACTTGATTTCAGAGACGGTCTCCTTGGGTCGTCTTGGTCAGGATCAGCCCTTGCAGAGGAGTTTGGAGGATGCCATAAACCACCACAGAAGCTTGGAAACACAGTCATATCTGTCCTCTGCCTTCCCCTTGGCTCACAGCCTGCTTCCTTCAGACACTGCAGGAAGAAACTGAATGCTCGAGCAGGTGTCCCATGTATCCTTACTTCACAATCCCTCTTGGTCTCCAGGGGAAAAAAAAATTTGTTTTCACAGTCCTTAAAAACGTATTCCTTCTGTCGCTCCCAGGGTTATCTTTCCAAATACATAAAGCCCATCACTCTGGTTTTAAAGCCTGAACGGCCCTCCCATGTCCACTCCTTTACTATAGCATCCTTTTTTAGGATTTGAAATAGCTCAACTGTAATTCCCTCATGTTTACAAGCTTTGTTTGTATTGATGCTTCCTAAGGCCCACTTGACTTTGCATTTGAGGATGTCTGGCTCTAGGTGAGTGATCATACCATCGTGATTATCTGGGTTGTGAAGATCTTTTTTGCATTGTTCTTCTATGTATTCTTGCCACCTCATCTTAATATCTTTTGCTTCTGTTAGGTCCATGCCATCTGTGTCCTTTATTGTGCCCATCTTTGCTTGAAATGTTCCCTTTGTATCTCTAATTTTCTTGAAGAGATCTCTAGTTTTTCCCATGCTATTGTTTTACTTTATTTCTTTGCAATAGAGGAAAATTGGTGGAAGTATAATATGCAAATATATATAAGTAATATATAAATAACAAATATATATAGTTATGGGATTCCCTGGTGGCTCAGACAGTAGAGAGTCCACCTGCAATGCAGGAGGCCCAGTTTAGTCGCTGAGTTGGGAAGATCCTCTGGAGAAAGGAATGGCAACCCACTCCAGTATTCTTGCCTGGAGAATTCCATGGACAGAGGAGTCTGATAGGCGAGAGTCCATGGGGTGGCAGAGTTGGATATGACTGAGCAACTAACACTTTCACTTTCATATATAGTTATAGAAGTGGATCTCAACTAGGTTTTAACAATAAAAATATTTTCTCAACTACAAATTTAAGGAGATTTCCCATAGTATAAAAAGGTATAAATTGTGCATTTACTTAGAGCAGATTGGCTCCCTCTAGCCAGCCTTCCCATCCTTTCCCTCACCAGACTTTGAGGTCTCTGAGATCTTTGGGGCCTATTTTGAACTCCTAAGTCTTAAGAAAGCAAAGTTTGTAAACCAGCTCAGTAGAAGGAAATACTTTCTCCCAGTCAGAAATATCCAAAGATGGAGGCAGCACTAAAGAGTGAGATGCCGTCATGGAAAGTGTTAAAGCATTGACTGATTGTACAGAGTATGTGGTAGAAGACATTCTGTCATCAGCTGGCCATTTCTCGCCTCATGGTTTCTGATTCTTAGGTCTCTTCCAATGGATAACTTCCTCTATTATTCTTTATCTCATCCTTATTTGTCTTAGTCTAATCTATCACTTCTGTTTTTATTCTATTAGAAATCCATCTAGTTATCAATCTATCCAGTACTGTGTTGGAACCAGCTTGTACTAAGTCAAGAGAACCAAATTTTAAATTTGGGAATTTTTGGAGCTAGTTGTTAAACACATACATTATTAAGAGCTAAATCATGTAAACATACAATGAAATGATTTATGTTAAAGAACAGGGGATGACACTAAAAACTCATCACTTCCTAATTACTTTGCTGTGTTTTACTATTATCAGTATTTATGCTTGAGGTTATTTTTATAAATCACATCTGTAGGGTGGAAACATACAAAGGTGTGTTACTAAATATCTTTCTCAATTTTGCCTTCAGTGATGTACATTGGTAGCTTGAAATCAGCATGGTGGGAGTATTTATAACAGAACTCATCAAACATTACAAGTCAGAGGCTTCTCTCTGGAGAACTGCTAGTTCAACATTTACCACACCCACTGTACCTATCTATATCTCTTTCTGCTTCTAGAGTTTAAGCTCTATGAGGATGCAGTCTCTGTTTGCTCTTGTTGGTCCTCAATGAATGTTTATTTATTGAATGGATTAATGACAGGGCCAGTGGGAAGTTTAGAACAAGCAAGATGAGGGAGGGAACACGAATGGGAAGGTTTTGATGATGTTAAAATTGCTTTGTGTTCTTTGCTGTGCCTGCCTGGTCTGTATTATACAGCCAGTACATAGGAAATGGCACCTAACATCATTCCTTTTGCAACAGGAATTATCCCACCCAGCCCTCTGAAGAGATCTTCCCCAAACTAGCTCTGCACCATTCATAAGTTCCTAAGGAAACTTTGTCATCTTTTCTTTGCTTGTGGTGCCGAATGCAGTTGCATTTATAGGCAAGAGTGCTGATTTTGAGGGCAAGAGATAAAAATCTTCTCTCAGAAAGACCTTAATTCCCAACTCACTCAGAGCAAAACCAAAGACAAGGCTGTGAAGTGGATTGCCTGTCAGTGCAGAGAAGCCAGTACAATTAGGTGGCCATCAAGGGTAGCTGAGCAAGGGAAAATAAAGGCAAATCACACCAACCACTTAAACAGGTTTCACTGAAAAGTTCCCTGGCCTGAATTCTGTTGGCTATCTTAATGAAGTCAGTAAAGACATCACTTTTGGGCCAGTTGACCACATGAAAAATGTTTTCTGAGGACATTTGGACTGCTGTTGACCAGGATTCGTGAGCTAGCAATCTGTTGACAGTGTCTGGGCTGCAGATATATTGGATCTGTGTGGGAGTTAAAAAACTCAAATTAGTTTCTCACAATTAAATATCAAGGGATTTCCACTAAATATCTGGATTTCTGACTTCTCTTGAAAATTCATTATATCGAATAACACCAGGCCTGTATTCCCACAAGAATCCACTTAAGAATTGGGTTGACCAAAAAGTTCGTTCAGATTTTTCTGAAGATGTTATGGAAAAACCTGAATGAGCTCTGACCAACACAGTGGTTTTGCTCTCTTTAGATGGGTCATGCACTCTCCAGCTCATCTCCTTCCCTACCATGTCTCAGTGTTCTGAAGTCCTTATCTGATCTGCCCTGTTCCATCAGGTTATTTGCTTGGGCCTTGTATTCCTTTGATATTGTTGAATAGCCATTTTCCTGTGATACTGGTAACGTTTGATGGTTGGGTGGCCAACAGAGGCTGCATTCTGTTGTTCAGGAGCCAGTAATCCTGCTAGACAGTTCACCTCCCCGAGTCTCACTGTTCTTAGGTATAAGTGAAATGATTAGCCAGCGTGATCACTAAGGCTTCTTACTGCTCTGATGTTCTGTGCTCACACTGAATAACCTAGACAGTTATCCTGTTTTCTTACAGTTTTTGTTTCCAACTCATATTTCTATCTCTATGCTCTTTCTCCATCTCCGTCTCTATCATTATCATCATCCAAAAGGTTATTTTTCTCTTGCTGTGTGTTTTAGACCACGATGCCTAAAGGTTATCTGTGGTAAAGAGGAAGAGTGTGGAGCTTGAGGGAAGTAAAGAAATGTGCCTGATTCTCCAGTCTGTGTTCTCTCTTCTTATAAGAGAGAACGCTGGCTTTGTTCAGAGTCTGTATAGGGCTTGAAGCAGACAAAAGTGCTTATTCAAAAAGAAGATCCCAGAACTCAGTGAAAATACTTCTTTTTAAAAAAGATTTCCGCTGTATTTTCTAAGTATAATTTGCTCAATTATTAAAGAGTTCAGTTGCTAAAAAGGTGCATTATATACTTTTCTAAGTTGAATATAATAGTTAGCCAAGTTTTTGTCATAAGCTGTATGGTGATAGATACCCTGCATGCGTGCTTGCTAAGTTGCTTCAGTCATGTCCGGCCATCAGGCCCCTCTGTCCATGAGATTCTCCAGGAAAGAATACTGGAGTAGGTTGTTGTGCCCTCCTTCAGGAGGTCTTCCTGACCTGGGGACCGAACCTGCATCTCTTATGTCTCCTTTACCATTGAGGCACCTGGGAACTCATTTGGATGTAAAACATCATTATAGAAATGAAATACTTTCTTTTTTTTTTTTAGTTTCATAGCTAAATGATATATGCATAAATTAGAAGTGTATCTTTAGCCAGTGAAGACTCTGTATGTAATTTGTATTTAAAATGCCTAGGAATTGACACTTTCTTTCTTGACAGAAAAGATATTTAACCAATACTTCTGCTATTTTGCAGATTGCTACTATGATTTTCTAGATTATTAAATAAATGTTCATAATGACAAGAAATGTAATTCCCTTCTGATAGCAGAGGATAACATTAGAGATTATCTGGAAATAAAAGCTATAGCAGAAACACATACTTTTAAGATTTAATAAGGTTTCTAATTTAGAAATAATTTTGTTTGCATAATTTACAGTTCGAACCCACTGATTCTTTCTTCTTCCTCTAGATCACTGCATTTTTTTCTTTTCCATTTCTTTATTGCTGGAGCATAACGTGCTAGTGATTGATCTAGCCCTGGGAGATGGCTGGAAAATACCAGAATTCTCTAACTGTATTCATTCCTTTATTTTCTTTTTCTTTTAATAAGAAGGGCAGAAAAAAAAAATCCGTTTTTCCTTTTTTTTTTTTTTGGAAAAACTCTTCTAATGTTAATCATTCCTACTGATTTATAACCTCTTGGGTTTCTGTTACTTGAAAATGACGAGTGCAAGCAAAAGTTTTGTGCAACCAAAAAAGACCTTATAGCTAATAAATGATTTTAATGATTTCATTGTGTTGAGTGATGAGCTTAAAATAATAGTACTAGGGAAAATAGTTTATTTCTGAAGACTAGTTGTACCTAGTAGCTTGTGTAGTAGGCATATGTAAGATATGAAATATTGTTCTATCCTTTGGGATTTGGAGGGCTTCCTTGGTGTCTCAAACAGAAGAGAATCTGCCTGCAGTGCAGAAGACCTGAGTTTGATCCCTGGGTTGGAAAGATCCCCTGGAGAAGTGAATGGCTATTCACTCCAGTATTCTTGCCTGGAGAATCCAATGGACAGAGGAGCCTGGCAGGCTTCAGTCCATGGGGTCACAAAGAGTTGGGCACAACTAAGCAACTAACCCTTTTACTTGGGATTTGTACATAACTAAAACAGCTGAAGTTAAAATCTCATACTTTTGAAGTAGGTCAGAAAGAAAAACACAAATACACTGTATTAATGAATATATATGGAATTTAGAAAGATGGTAACGATGACCCTATATGTGAGACAGCAAAAGAGACACAAATATAAAGAATAGACTTTTGGACTCTGTGGGAGAAGGCGAGGGTGGGATGATTTGCGAGAATAGCATTGAAACATGTATATTACCATATGTGAAATAGATCACCAGTCCAAGTTTGATGCATGAAACAGGGCACTGAAAGCCGTTGCACTGGGTCAACCCTGAGAGGTGGGATGGGGAGGCAGGTGGGAGGGGGTTGCAGGGAGGCAAAAGCCATTACAATATTGTAAAGTGATTAGCCTCCAGTTAAAATAAATCAATAATTAAAAAAAAAATCTCATACTTTTTACCTTCAGCTTTCCCAGATTAGGTCTAAGTTTGTTTGTTACATGCGTATCTTTTTGTGCTCTTAAATATAGTAAAAAAAGAAGCAAACAAAATGAAGGTAATGTATGTATATGTTATAAAACATTAAACAAAAAAAGGTAACCATCAGAGTTAATAAAAACTAAACTGGGGTGTTCCCTGGCTGTCCAATTGCCTGAGTTCAATTCCTGGTCAGGGAACTAACACCCTCAAGCCATGCTACCAAGAAAAAAAAAAAAAAAGAAAGTTAAACTGTGAAATATAATCATGTCCTTAAAATTCAGTTAGTAAATAGTCTAACACTCAGGAAAGGAAATAGAAAGAAATTCAAGGCATCAGAATTGGAAATAAAGAAGTAAAATTGTTTCTATTTGCTGATGACATTGTATATTTAGATACTCTTAACAAGTCTATCAAAAAACTGTTAGATATAACCAATGAATTCACTAAAGTTGCAGGGTACAAAATTAACATACAAAAATCAGTAGTGTGTGTATACTAACAGCAAAATTGCCTGGAAAAAGAAGCAAATGATTCTATTCACAAGGAAAAAAAAAAAAAAAACAGTTCCATTAGTTAATTATTCATCAGTAAATATGGTAAGGATTGTGGCTTATATATATATATATATATATATATATATATATAAAAACTATGGAAAGAATGAAAAAGTTGTAATGTAAGCAAAGAAGCTATATTCAGTGTGAAAGTGAAGTCGCTCAGTCATGTCCGACTCTGCAACTCCATGGACTGTAGCCCACCAGGCTCCTCTGTCCATGGGATTTGCCAGGCAAGAATACTGGAGTGGGTTGCCATTTCCTTCTCCAGGAGATCTTCCCAACCCAGGGATTGAATCCGGGTCTCCCACATTGTAGGCAGACACTTTACCGTCTGAGCCACCAGGGAAGTCCTATATTCAGTGTAGCATACTTCAAAATAATTAATTTAAAAGAATAAAAGTTAAAAAAAACATGTAGTTATGCTTTTTAAACTTGATGTAAAAAATAACTAATTGGATTTTAAAAGAATAATTTTCTTAGGATATTAAAAACATTATCTTGATTTTTTAAATGAATAACTATTTTTATTATAACCTCTTAAAAGTTAAGTTGGATTGTCTTTAGAATTTTTGAATATTATGATTAGCATTAACGATACTAAAATTATTTTTTAAAGCAACAGATTGATGATTCAGTCTAGGAGAACAGAAATAACAAGGAAAAAATTTTTCAAGAAAATATGAGCCGTTTAAGGGCATGTGCCACATCTTCTATTATTTTCAACATAAACCTTAGGAGTACTCATTAGTTACCACATCCTGTGCTGGGCATCAGATGAATTAGATACACTTCCTGTCTCCAAGGACAGATGAACTGACTAGCTTTGTCTCTTGTATGTATATTATTTATCTCTGTGCTTTTAGCACCTAGCACAAAGTTCAGCACATAAAGAAGCAGTCAATATCTGCTAGTTGCATTGAATCAAATTTTTGTTGCCAGAGTGAGAAACCAAGATTTTGGACTCACTAAGCTGAGTCATGTTTGTTCTCAGAAATTTTGTAAATGGAAAAAAACACAGGTGTAGGATCTCTGGAACTTGCTAGGATGCAAATTATTATTCAAATAATAGCATTGCATTTAAGCATTGATGGTATTAAACATTTCTGTTTGTTTTTAACACTTAGTATAGTGGAAAGAGCAGGAGTCTGAGGGTAAGATACCTTTGTGATCTTGGGCAAGTGCCTACAATCTTTGAACCTGAGAATTTTCATCTCTAACATGAGGGTCAAAGAAAGTTTTTTAATCTGAAGTCACAAATGACCTTAAGGGAGACCTTGAATGACTTTATATGGTATAAAAGATATGTTGATATTTAAGACTATATGGTTTTACCTGGAGAATAACTTCAACAAACTCTCAGGAGTCTACACCTAATTTATCTTTCTACCATCCATGTTTAATTTCTGATCTAAATTGTTGCTAACGTTTATTTTACTTTAAAAAATAGTCTTTAATGTAACATGCAAAAATTTTGTTCAGTAGATTAAAATTAGGAAAGAAAAAATTTAGCTGGATATTGTACAAGAGAAATCCTATTTTGGGTTGTTTTCTATTTCCTACCCTAATTGAATAATTAGCCCATCAAGTACAAATGAATATTTATTGATAACCATTATATATTTTTGCTTCCCAGGTAGAACTAGTGATAAAGAACCCACCTGACAATGCAGGAGACATAAGAGACATGGGTTCGATCCCTGGGTTGGCAAGATGCCCTGGAGAAGGAAATGACAACCCACTGCAGTATTCTTGCCTGGAGAATCCCATGGACAGAGGAGCCTGCTGGCCACAGTCCATGGGGTCGCAAAGAGTCGGGCACAACTGAAGCAACTTAGCATATCAGTTCAGTTCAGTTCAGTTACCCTGTCATGTCTGACTCTTTGGAACCCCATGAACTGCAGCACGCCAGGCCTCCCTGTCCATCACCAACTCCTGGAGTCTACCCAAACCCATGTCCATTGAGTTGGTGATGCCATTCAACCATCTCATCCTCTGTCATCCCCTTTTCCTCCTGCCCTCAATCTTTCCCAGCATCAGGGTCTTTTCAAATGAGTCAGCTCTTCGCATCAGGTGGCCAAACAATTGGAGTTTCAGCTTCAACATCAGTCCTTCCAATGAACACCCAGGACTGATCTCCTTTAGGATGGACTGGTTGGATCTCTTTGCAGTCCAAGGGACTCTCAAGCGTCTTCTCCAACACCACAGTTCAAAAGCATCAATTCTTCTGCTGTCAGCTTTCTTTATAGTCCAACTCTCACATCCATACATGACCACTAGAAAAACCATAGCCTTGAATAGACAGACCTTTGTTGGCAAAGTAATGTCTCTGCTTTTTAATATACTGTCTAGTTTGGTCATAACTTTCCTTCCAAGGAGTAAGCGTCTTTTAATTTCATGGCTGCAGTCACCATCTGCAGTGATTTTGAAGCCCAGAAAAATAAAGGCAGCCACTGTTTCCCCATCTATTTCCCATAAAATGATGGGACCAGATGCCATGGTTTTAGTTTTCTGAATGTTGAACTGTAAGCCAGCTTTTTCACTCTCCTCTTGCACTTTCATCAAGAGGCTCTTTAGTTCTTCACTTTCTGCCATAAGGGTGGTGTCATCTGCATATCTGAAGTTATTGATATTTCTCCTGGCAATCTTGATTCCGGCTTGTGCTTCCTCCAGCCCAGCGTTTCTCATGATGTACTCTGCATATAAGTTAAATGAGCAGGGTGACAATATATAGCCTTGACGTACTCCTTTTCCTATTTGGAAGCAGTCTGTTGTTCCATTCTAGTTCTAACTGTTGCTTCCTGACCTGCATACAGGTTTCTCAAGAGGCAGGTCAGGGCGACTGGTATTCCCATCTCTTTCAGAATTTTCCACAGTTTATTGTGATCCACACAGTCAAAGGCTTTGGCATAGTCAATAAAGCAGAAATAGATGTTTTTCTGGAACTCTCTTGCTTTTTCAGTGATCCAGCATATGTTGGCAATTTGATCTCTGGTTCCTCTGCCTTTTCTAAAACCAGCTTGAACATCTGGAAGTTCGTGGTTCACATATTGCTGAAGCCTGGCTTGGAGAATTTTAAGCATCACTTTACTAGCATGTATTTTGAATTGTTGTAGCAAAAGGAAATAGTAAAGTGTTCTCCAGTATTCTTGCCTGGGAAATCCCATGGACAGAGGAGCCTGGTGGGCTTCATGGTCTTTCAGAGAGTCAGACACAACTGAGCACACAGCACATACCATTATCGAAGAACTCAGACTAAACCCCAAGGATTAAATTGCAGGGAAGCTATATTTAAGACTATACTGGCTATAAGTGAAACATTATTTATTCTAACTGAGGTATTAAAGAGATATTTCCAGAGTTTAATCCCTTGTATTAATCCATTCATGCAAGGCAAAGTTATTGAGCACTGACAGGCTCAAAAATATGCAGGCACATATCAGGCACAAAAATATGCACTAAAAAATAATATACAGTCTTTCAACAACTCACTCCATGCTAAACATTATGCAAAATAATGAGAACAGAGGCAGATAAGAATAACCTGTGCCCTCACATAGCTCACAATCAAAAGGTTATGTGTGTTTTTGTACTCAGAAACATACTCATTCCCTTAAGACAGTCCCAGTAGAATCCTTAAGGAAGATATTTAAAAAGATTAATTTGCTGGCTTCTTCTCCATTATTTGGCTTCACTTTTTGGAGCTGCTGCTGCTGCTGCTAAGTCGCTTCAGTCGTGTCCAACTCTGTGCGACCCCATAGACGGCAGCCCACCGGGCTCCCGCATCCCTGGGATTCTCCAGGCAAGAACACTGGAGTGGGTTGCCATTTCTTTCTCCAAGGAAGGTAGATACCCCAATTTTGGAGCTAGATACCTCAATTCCTACATGGGAATCCTACACCCGTATAGGAATTAGAGTCGTATGCCAAGTACCTAGGTGCATTGAAGAAGCCTTCACATGGGCATCCTCAGAAAATGGGTAGCACCCAGTAGGATGCATGGGAGCCATGCAAGGGGGCTGAGGAAGGTGGAGGAAGGTGTTCCAGACAGAAGGCATTGAATGTTCTAGGCGTGGCTGTGTGAAAGTACATGATTGTTGAGCAGATTATTAGATTCCTAGGATCTCAGTGGTAAAGAATCTGCCTGAGATGCGGAAGAGGCAGGAGACCCACATGTCCTGCATGACTTCTTTACCACTAGTGCCACCTGGGAAGCTAAATGGGAAACTTTGAACTTTGCTTTCCAAGGTACAGTTATTTAGAGTGCCCTTGAAAATTTCCCACCGCTAAAGTCATAGGTGGCCATGAGAGGCACCCCATGTTAACAGTTAAAAACATAAGCTGTATTTTGGACTTTCAGCTTTTTTACTTCTTAGCTATCTGACTGTCTGACTTGGGGCATTGTCTGTTAGTATATCTAAATTTGACTTTATCATCTTAAAAAAATAAGGCTAAAATTTCATAAGAAAATGCATTTAATCACTCTGTTAGATTATTTTTAAGTCACTAGATGTTTAAAGATAGAATAGATTTTTTCCAAGCTGCTTTTTTCCCCCTTACATTTGCAAATAAGAAGTTTTGTACTCAAACATCATTCTTCCACATTTTTAAAGGATAAAGATATATATTTTTGAAAGCAGTCATCTAAAATTTTCTTTCAGTTAAATATATTTATTCTAAAAATGTCATATCTCTGCATATGCTTGCATGGTAAAATTGAATATTAGTCACATTGTTTCTAGAGTGTGACATAGTGGGAATAAGACAATTATAGATAATTCTGGTAACAAAGTTGCCATATAAGGTTTGCGGATGACTTAGTTAGATTTGTTTATTTGTTTCAGGTAGTTGAGTTTATTTTTTCCTGGTTTTTACTTTCAGTTTCATCTTGAGGGAAACAAAGTACATCAAACTGCATGTACCTCAAACATTTCTTATCTATGTCTTCAATATATAATCATAATGCTTGGTACATCTGAAATACCTGACATCTGACATTCATAAATTGCTTTATAAATGTGGATTTAGGCCTTGTGGACAAGAAGGCGAAAGCAGTCGATAGCATAAGAACATTTATTGGATACTAATGAATGTACTGGTGCTGGAGGGGTGCTGCAGGAACTAACAAAATTGGGAAAGAAATTTTTTTCTATGCTTTCAAGTAGCCTACAATTTAGCCCCGGCAATCCAAGCACAAATACTTTTTTTGAAGAGGCATAAAAGTAGTGCCCATGGGAATGTATTCAGAATTGCTTTGGTGATACGTTACTGAAGAAATGTGTTCTCAGAGCTGGAAGCTTGGAGATTGTTGTGTTCTCTTAGATAAATGGAAGCTTTCCAGCTAAACTGGTTCACTCATTACCATTAACTGGCAGCTGAAGATGGTTTGCAAACTCATTTTGTTTTGAATTTGAAATTCAAAAAAACTGAAACAAAACAAAAACGAATTTGGGTTTCTTATAAGCTCTTTTATCACAGGAGTTTTGTTTCAAGACTGCTTAGTAACCAAACCGAAAAGCCTGCTTTTTTTTAAATATGTAGTTGAAAACGTATAGTTATTTTCCATTTGACCATATTCCTTGAAAGAACAGCAACTGAAAAAGGAAAATAAAAAGAAGCAGAGGGAAGACCCAGGACATTCTATCTTGCTGCTTCGTGGCTCAAAAGTCAGAAAGAAGATGTGTATAGTGGTGGTGGTTTAGTTGCTAAGTTGTTTCCAACTCTTGTGACTACATGGACTCTATGTAGCCTGTCAGGCTCCTTTGTCCATGGGATTTCCCAGGCAAGAATGCTCGATTGGTATTTCCTTCTCACTTTATATATATTTATATATATCTCATTTTTAATATTTATTTATACATATTTACATATATTTAATTTTATATATTCACATTATATATAATGTGTTTTTTTAATATATATATAATGGAATATTACTTAGCCATAAAAATAAATAATTCCATTTGCAACAACATGGATGGACCTAAAGATTATCATACTAAGTAAAGTAAGTCATCCAGAGAGACAGATATCATATAATATCACTTATATGTGAAATTTAAAATATGATACATACTCACAGATGTAGAAGACAAACTTATGGTTACCAAAGGGTAAAGGGGGGAAGGAAGGATAAACTGGGAATTTAGGATTAACTGATACACACTGCCATGTATAAAATAGATAAACAACAAGGACCTACTCTGTAGCACAGGGAACTATATGCAGTATCTTGTAACAACTTATAATGGAAAAGAATCTGAAAAAATGTGTGTGTGTATATATATATAAAACTGAATCACTTTGCTATACCCTGGAAACATTGTAAATCAACTATACTTCAATAAGAATTTGTTTTTTGGCTGCATCGTGTGGCATGCATGGGGTCCAAGTTCCCCGGCCAAGCATGGAACCCATGCCCCTGCAGTGACAGCACAGAGCCCTAACCACCGAACTGCCAGGGAGGTCCCTAAACAATATTTCAAAAACAATGGTGTGACCAGTCGGACAGCTTTCCAGATTCATAAGCAGAAGAATGGACCAGTTGTTGTTCTCATTATAGAATTGTTAAAGAATTCTGAGGTGAAAGTGATATGTAAAGCAGCTCTGTTTTGGATAGTTGTTCTTAAGTTTGTATCATTTCAGTGGGTTGTAGTTTGACATACACAGTGATAACCATACGCCTGGACAATCCCAGTTGTTGAATTTGCAACTGCAATGGAGAGTTCTGCTCAAGCCCCCATCTAACTAAGGGGCCTCACCACCTATCATTTCTGTGTTCTGTGTTTCTCTGGCATGACAAATTGTTTTCTATTTGTACTGAAACAATTTCTCCTGATCTGGATAATAAATATCTTGGCATCCAACAGAACCTCCAACATAGCATCTTTGGCAGTTTTCAGAAGTGAGTTTATATGACATACATTTTTCCACAGTTGTCAACACTTGTAAATGATTTGTTAAAGAATATACATTTATTGCAGTATAAATATGAAGTACTTTTATTTTTCCAAGTCTAAATATTTAACCGTGCTATGTGAAATCCCTGTTAGCATCCCTTAACAGTATCTTGAATAAATTCTGTAGCTTTCTATTCATTTTCAGTTATTCGACTTAGTTCAGTCTGGTTTAAAATTCCACTCTCATATCTGAATCAAAGTTCCCACCTTCTACACTGAGGACTGGAGCTGTAACCCTTACTTTATTGTAGGGGTGAGGCACAGCTGTTTCACAGAAGCCTTCTCCAGTTTTTATTCCAAGGTTGAGCTCTTTTGGTTTGGGGAAAGGTGGGCAGAATGCAGGAAGGCTGAGATCTTGTGGTGTAGCTGGTTTTGTTTTGGTGATGCCATGAAGTGTCTTTGCACTCACTGTAGTCCATCTTGGACCTGGCTGATCCTGGTAGCCCATTACTTTGCAGGGATGTCTGTACCAGTGCTGTGCATGTGGTCTTTCTTTGGTACTTTATGTTTGTTCCTTTTATCCTCAAGGACCCTTTCAAACTGAGAAAGTCTTATCTTTCTTGAGTTCTACATCTCGCTTCTGTGGATGTGTATCCCGTCAGAAAAATCCACAAGAACCCTCAAGGTCCTCTCCAGTGCTTCTGATGAGCTTAGAGAATAGAGGGTTCCCTTCTAGTTCTTCAAAATGCAGTGTACCATCATGTCTTTAAGCTTTGCTACCCTGGCCACTTCAGTGGGTTTTCTGGCTTCAGAAATCTCTTTTCCAGGAAAAGGTGTCAGGCTGTATGGTCACCTATCCATGTAACTTTGGGGACTGTGTTCCCTATCATCTTGCTCAACTCTGTGGCAACCCTCAAGCTAGCCTGCCCATTCCTTGCTCCATTCAGCCAGGATGGATGTCAGGACTTCCTGATCTCTTGTTCTTCCTGAACAAGTCTCTGGGAGCCTCTCTTACTTAAACCCACAGGACAAGGAGAGGCTGGCCTATCTCTATGAACTCTGCACTCTTCAAAGCTTCTAGGGACAGATAGCAAGCATCAAGAGACTTGGTTGAATATTTAAATAGTTGATAAATCATATTTTAACAAATGGATATAGGGGAAGATTGTGAGATTGTAAATAGAGAATGGACCTTCAGTTGAGAAAGTATAGGACATGCTTGGATACAAAGAAATATTAATCATCCAGTTTGGTTCTGGCATAGGGAGGTAAGTTGTAGAAAGGAGAAATATTTGGGTTACATTGTCGACAGTCTCGAATGCTGGTTGAAGAGCTTCAATTTAATTTAATTTAGGGAGAGTAATGAAGACTTTAGGCTTCCCTGGTGGCTCAGCCGTAAAGAATCTGCCTGCAGTGCAGGAGATGCAGGTTTGATCCCTGGGTCAGGAAGATCCCCTGGAGAAGGAAATGGCAACCCACTCCAGTATTTTTGCCTGGGAAATCTCATGGACAGAGGAGCCTGGCGGGCTACAGTTCTTGCTATCATAAAAGTTTTAGACACGGCTTAGCAACTAAACAAAAACAAATGAAGACATTGTTTTTAAGCAGGAGAGGATTAGAATTATGATTTTGTTTAAAAACTGTTATTTTGTCAACGATGGGTCCCTTCCTTAGCCTTCTTCTTACTGGATGTCCTTCATTGACTGTCTGACTGTAGCAGATGGGACATCTCTGAAGTGTGGGACTTGTTGAGGTGTCGTGGTTTTCCACAGTTCTCAGTAGCCTGTATGTGAGGGACACAGCTGCATTCCTGTCCCTGCTTTATTGTCATTCCCTTTCATGTAATTATAGCACATAGGACACTCAGAAAGAAAGAGTATTAACAGAAATCCAGAAAATGGACCTTCTTTCGTATGATGCTGTGCTCTGCTTAGTCATGGTCCGACTCTTCGGACTGTAGCCTGCCAGGCTCCTCTGTCCGTGGGATTCTCCAGGCAAGAATACCAGAGTGGGTTGCCATTTCCTCCTCCAGGGGATTTTCCTGACCCAGGTATTGAACCTGAGTCTCCTACATTGGAAGTCAAATTCTTTGCCACTGTACCACCTGGGAAGCAATATAATATCATCATTCAGTACCGAGTCCTTAGCTTTAAACATCTGAAAACTCATTTAATAAGAGTTTTTTCATATAATAAGAGTTCAATAAGCTCAGGGGGACAACCTCAATGAAATTGAATGAACAGAGACTAAATTATTAACAAATTTTGGGAACTCATTAATTTTCAAATCAACTGTTAGGTATAATTTTTAAACAGCAAAATGGACGCACTTTTAATGTACAATGTGATGAATTTTAAAAGTGTGTAGAACTGTGAAAAATCAACCAGGGTTAATGTGTAGAACTTTCCATTATCCCTCAGAGTCCCTCTTGCCAAGTTCCAGTCACTTCCCACGCCCTACGTTCAGCCTCAGGCAACCACCGACAGGCTTTCTCTCACCAAAGATTAAATCTTCTTTCTAAAGTTTGGTATAAATGGAATCATGTACTATATACTCTTTTGTGGGTGGCCTCTCTTGTTCAACAAAATATTTCTGAGTTTCATTCATGTTGTTTGACATGTCGTTAGTTCCTTCACTTTTATTGCTGACAGTATTATATCAATACACTAAAATTATTTAGCCACTTCCCTGATGATGAGGATTTGAGTTGTTGCCAACTTTTAGCTATTATAAATGAAGCTACTCTGAATGTTTATGTGCAAGCCTTTTTGTGAATGTAAGCATTCATTCTTTCATCATTAAGTGTGATGTTAGAAGGAGTTTTTGATAGATTCGTTTTCTGTTGCTAGTTTTCTGACAGGTTTAAAACATTTTAAATCAGGAATCCTTTTTCCAGCATCTATTGAAATAATACCATGTATTTTATATTATCAATGTGGTGAATTACATTGATTGATTTTTGAATGTGAAACTAGCCTTACATTCCTAGGATAAAACCTTCCTGGTTATGGTGTATATCCCTTTTTGTATACGGCTGGATTGTGTTTCCAAAAATGTTTTGAGTTTTTTGTGTCTACATTCATGAAGGATATTGATCTGTAGTTTTCTTGTTTATTTTCTCTGGCTAGCTAGGGTGTCTGAGTTATGCTGGCTTCATAAAATGTGTTGGAAATATTTCCTTGTATTCAAATATCTAAAGAGTTTTTATTGCATTAGTATTATGTTCTGCTTAAATATTTGACAGAAATCTTCAATGAAGCCATCTGGGTTTCTAATTTTTGTTGTTGTTAAGATTTTAATAATAAATTCATTTTGTTTAATTTATATAGGATAAACACAAGCAAAGGACACACATCTAAATTAAATTTTCCAAAGGCTATGATAATCATACATACCTAAAAGCAACCAGAGAAAAATAAGACATATGTAGAGAAACAAATATGAGAATGATTACAAACTTCTCAAGCCAGCAGTAAATGGAACAACCTCTTTAAAGTGAAGAAGATAAGCTTTATTAGAACCTAAAATGCACACATTTGTTATCCTGAGTACTGACTTCCTAATACCACTGGGTAGATTGCATTAACAATTGAAAGCTTTCCTGGTGAGCATGGAATCAATATCAACATATAGGGAGATGGATATTTTCAAGGGTTTGTTTGCTTCAGCCAAGAAAGTCTTGTGAACACAATCAGTTTTACAGGTATGCTCTTCCCAAGTTGCCCCCATCTCAGATAATTACAGCCTTGCCTTGCCAGTAGGCCATGCTAAATATCTTGGAGGCATCCTTGATATCTCACTTTCTTTTGTGTTATCACCTAATCTCTCAGGAAATTCTGTCAATTCGACCATCAGAATCATCCACTCTCTTATTATTTCCATCACCACGGTGTTTGTCACCATTAACGGTGCTTGTTATTATTATTTTGTGCCTAGACTATTGCAGCTCCCTGTTTTCTCTACTTTCTCTCTTATAACCTGTACATACTCCTCTCCCCAATTTAATGTTGATGTAGTACCAAAGTAATGCTGTTAAAATTCAAGTCAGATCATATTAACCCTCTGCAATGATTTTCCGTTTGATCCTGAGTAAGAGCCAAACTCCTGAGAATAGTCTATGAGGCCTATATAGACTAACCTCAGTTGCTTCTTTTTTCCCATCATATAAGCATTCCAGAAACAGCAGGTCCTTTCCATTTCTCAGACACACCAGGCATGCTTTCACTCCAAGGCTTTAGCATATCTGTTTTCCTTGTTCTTTGCTTTTTGCATCTGGTGTACACATTTCTCCTTTTGCCAGCAGCAGGTGTTTATTCAAAGCCACTTTCTTGGATGGACCTAAAATCTGTTTTATAGAGTGAATTAAGTCAGAAAAAGAAAAACAGATATTGTATATTAAGGCACATGTATGGAATCTAGGAATCTGGAAAAGTGGTACAGGTGAGCCTGTTTGCAGAACAGAAATAGAGATGCAGAAGTAAAGAGTAGACATGTGGACACAAGTGCAGAAGGGGAGGGAGGGATGAACTGGGATATTAGGATTGATATATATATACACTAACATGTGTAAAATGGCAAGCTCTGTAGCACAGGGAGCTCAGCTTGGTGCCCTGTGATGACCTAGATGGGAGGGCTGGGAGGAGGCAGTGGAAGGGAGGTTCAAGAGCGAGAGGATACATATACATATAGCTGATTCACTTCACTGTATGGCAGAAACCAACACAACATTTTAAAGCAACTATATTTCAATTTAAAGAAGTCACCTTCTCTGCTGGGTTTCCCTCATCAATCTATTTGTTAGTCACTCAGTCGTGTCTGACTCCACCTCATGGACTATAGCCTGTCAGGCTCCTCTGTTTATGGAATTCTCTAGGCAAGAATACTGGAGTGGGTACCAGTTCCTTCTTGAGGGAATCTTCCTGACCCAGTCATCGAACCTGGTTCTCCTGCATTGCAGGCTGATTCTTTACCATCTGAGCCACCAGGGAAGGTGGCACTAGTGGTAAAGAACTCGCCTGCCAATGCAGGAGAAATAAGAGACTCAGGTTTGGTGCCTAGGTTGGGAAGATCCTCTGGAGGAGAGCATGGTGACTCACTCCAGTATTCTTGCCTGGAGAATTCCATGGACAGAAGAGACTGGCAAGCTATATTCCATAGGGTTGCAAAAGAGTTGGGCATGACTGAATCAACTTCACAAGCACATCAATCTATTTAGAATTATACCCTTCTACATCATGTGAAACGCAAGCTGGAATCAAGATTGCCGGGAGAAATATCAAGAACCTCAGATACGCAGATGACACCACCCTTATGGCAGAAACTGAAGAGGAACTAAAAAGCCTCTTGATGAAAGTGAAAGTGGAGAGTGAAAAAGTTGACTTAAAGCTCAACATTCAGAAAACGAAGATCATGGCATCCGGTGCCATCACTTCATGGGGAATAGATGGGGAAACAGTGCAAACAGTGTCAGACTTTATTTTTTTGGGCTCCAAACTCACTGCAGATGGTGACTACAGCCATGAAATTAAAAGACGCTTACTCCTTGGAAGTAATGACCAACCTAGGAAAAGGAAAGTTATGACCAACCTAGATAGCATATTCAAAAGCAGAGACATTACTTTGCCAACAAAGGTCCATCTAGTCAAGGCTATGGTTTTTCCAGTGGTCATGTATGGATGTGAGAGTTGGACTGTGAAGAAAGCTGGGCACCGAAGAATTGATGCTTTTGAACTGTGGTGTTGGAGAAGACTCTTGAGAGTCCCTTGGACTGCAAGGAGATCCATCCAGTCCATTCTGAAGGAGATCAGCCCTGGGATTTCTTTGGAAGGAATGTTGCTAAAGCTGAAACTCCAGTACTTTGGCCACCTCATGTGAAGTGTTGACTCATTGGAAAAGACTCTGATGCTGGGAGGGATTGGGGGCAGGAGGAGAAGGGGACGACAGAGGATGAGATGGCTGGATGGTATCACTGACTCGATGGACGTGAGTCTGAGTCACCTCCGGGAGTTGGTGATGGACAGGGAGGCCTGGTGTGCTGCAATTCATGGGGTCGCAAAGAGTCGGACATGACTGAGCGACTGAACTGAACTGAACTTCTTTGTTAGTCTCCTTCTTTTCTCTTTTTTTTTTTCAGTAGAATGGATCATCATCCAACATAGCCGAATATCTTATTGCTTTTTTGTTTGTTTTCTTTCTGACTTGCCTAGAATGTAATTTTGGTCTGATTTCATCACTAGAATGTCTCTGTTGCCTAAAACTTCATTGAGCACATCATACACACTCAAGAGGTATTTGTGGAGTAAATGAATGTTTGAAGTCAGTTTTTTTAGTGCCCAGATATTCATGCCTTGCACACTCAGTATTTCTTTTCCATTGGCTGAGTTTTACAAAAAACTTGCCAGGACCTGACATGATTCTCCACCCCACCTTTTAAGACTTTACTTTCTGTTTTTGAGGGCAGTTACACAATACCCATATCCAGTGTAGAGCATTCTTTTGTTTTCAGACATGTTTTCCTGGCTTTGTACAATAGTTATTTTGCATACACTTGAAAGTGCCCAAATAGAATCAGGTATATACCTCTTGGAGTGTGTTATTTCTACTGAGCATTAATTCATTATTTGTAGTTTCTTTCTGTAGGTTTAATTCTCAGATGGCAACTTTAATTTAAGCTTCAGAACTCGTAGTCACCGATAACCTCTTTGAATGTGTTGAAATTGAGTTCAGTCCAGCTGTGAACATTTGAATTTATATAATCAGTGTTTATCCTTTGCCACCTCCTTGTTATAAATGGTGGTTAGGTGCACAGGCCAATCCACAGAAACCTATTTTATCCACATGAAGCTGAACAGTAGTTCTAATAATATCATTGTACCTACATGATTTTTAAGTTTTTTTAAAATGAGGACATCTATCCAGTTTCTAAGTGGCTGTGAGGTCTATCTGGCTACTAGTTCCAAGTACTTGATTTCACAGATATTTTTGGAATTAGCTTAATGGCATGTTGGGGATTACATTTACTTGGGATATTTCATTATCTTGGATAAAATGTGACAGTGTTGATTAAATGTAGAATACAGGAATAAGAAGTTCAAAAGCATGAAGTTGTAACATTTAGGATTAATTCTGTAGCTTTTTCATCCTCTCATACAAACATGTGGCCCTTCTTACCAGCTTGTATACAAAATTCTCTTTCTTTTGTGCCTGTATCACCTGGTTAGCAAATCAGACATTTGGATTGACCATTTTAATATTTGAAAGACTGGCAATTTTGTTAACAGAAGGACAGAGAATTTACCACAAAATGGCAAAGGACCACTCTTGCAGTCCTAACTTACTTTGTCAAGCAATCTCTTAATGGAGGAAATGAGAGACAGGAGATGCAGTTAAATTCTGAATTCTGATCTGGAACATTTGTGAAGACAATCTATGTTCCTGCCATCATGATACTTAGCAGTGGTCCCTTAGAATCACACAGTGATCTACAGACAAAAAGAGAACCATTTGTCCTCTGAAAGAATGAGCAAACTTCTCGTCTCATGATCAGACTGAACTGTGCAATGTCACCGGGCTGATTCAATAACTCTGCAGTGGATTGTGTACATGTCCCTATCTTTATTCTCTTTAGCCTTCCTTCTAGTACCTAACAATCCCCATTCCGTAGTAGACCATTATTGAAAGAGATGAGAAGAGGGAGACGTTTACTCTCATTTTAGACATGTTCGCCTCTGGTGGTATGTGAATACTTAGTTTTCTCTGGAACTGTTTGAGTTTTACCACTTACTATACTGCCACACTTTATCATCCATGTATTTAACCTCAGATATTTGTGTGCTCTCTTCTCTGCTCAGTATTTCTGAAAATAACATTTACAGATACCTGGAACCTTGACAACCTAACGTTGGTTATCCACAATATAAGGAGAATGTTTAGATTTTATATTCAATGATGTAAAATAATTTATATAAAATATTTAAATTATCTGGATACTCATTTTCTGTTGACTTTTCATTTATGTTGGAGCAAAGTAAAAGTCAACTGACATCACAATAATTACTGTGAAAGTTTTTCCTTTGTTTGAATTGAGAGAATTGAATCTTCACAGGATAACACTATATAATGTCAAATACAAAAGAATATGTACCATACCATGTTTATCTTGCATATGAATGTGTTGGGTGATGGGTAGATTCTATCTTTGTACTATTGCAACATTCTTTCTTTATGGTTTTCAATTCAGTGAAGATATTTTCATAAGCTGTATTTAAGAAACATGGGTATTGCGTTTATGTTCTTCGTCACATAAAATGACCAATTGGTTGTCCAAAGGAGTTTGCTAGTAAAAAAGGGAAATTATGAAAATTAATCAATGATCAAAATATGCTTAAATCAATGGTAATCAAACCAGTAGTAATTGGTTTGAAATGAAATATATGAATACTGTAGATAAATAGAACTTTCTACTAGTTTACTCAGTTTTAGAAAAACATTATATATCATGTTAGCTTAATGTGGTTAAGTTGATTGGCAGTTGTTTTGTAATTTCAGTGAGAGGAAATTTCTCCACTTTCCTTATTTCTGTGTGGACATGTACCCATTAAAGAAACATTCCTGCCATCTTATTCCATCCGTCATTCTATCCACAGAGGTAGAGTGAATTGCCTTGTTGGAAGATAATAAGCATTGATTTATCATAGGTTGTGGCTGCTCAGTAGACCCTAACTTTCTTCATGTATGTTATCCTGAGATTTAGACTTGGAAGAACTGAGCAGGGAATGCTTGTCCTAATACTGAGCCAGGTTTTTAGTGCTTTATCAGTATGAAAAATGATGTGTCAATTTCCATCCATCTATCTCTTTCTCTGGACTGGTTCCTGCCTTGGGAGAGAGAGTAATTAATCATTATTGAGTATCTTAAACCCTGACAGTTTTTCTTTTCATTTATTTTGTAAATTTGTTTTATTTTTAAAGTTATATGGGAGCAAAATGCAAAGGATTTCATTCCTTTTATGTTATATAAATATAAGTAAAATTATAATGAAAATGATTTAAGTCAACCCCAAGAATCCCTGATGATGGTTTTTCTTTCATGTGCATCTGTATGTCACTTAAGTTAGAAGAAATCTGAGATAAGAGAATTGTCATTAACATTCTCAAACTCAAAGAATACTAAGGCAATATCTCTTGAAACTTAAAAAATAAAGTCAGTTTTAAGGAATATTTTTAGAATATAGTAGTGATAATAGCTAGTTTAAAAATTTTCCTGAATTCACAATAAAAAAGCCCAAAAGCAGATAGGATAGCAATGCCACAAATCTGTAGAAAGTATTTGTAGCAAAATTAGCTGATGAGGTATGAATTCCAAAATATGATCAGGTAGGTAAAACACCAACAGTAGTAACAACTACATCATAACAAGTTCTCCATGTGACTACTCATTTCCTGGAAATACAGCATAGGAATATGTTAAACCCCACTACAGGAACGCAATCAGCATGTTCTGGGTTATGGGGAGAAATTGTCTTGGAGAAAGTTGCCTTTAAAAAAGAACTGAAAAAATAAAAAAAGAATAGACTTAAGAGACTTCAGTGACACTGCAAAGTCTAGATTATGTTAGGATCTTGATTCAAGCAAATTATAAAAATTATAAAATATGAATATATTTGATTATATTAATGAATTATCATTAATTATATTTTAAAAGATGTGATAATGGTATTATGGTCATTTAAAAAAGAATTCCTAACTTTTAGAGATGTATAATGAAATATTTATAGTTAATATGTCTTTTGTTTTTGTTGTTTTGTAGCTAAATTCTGTCCAACTCTTTGCAACCCCGTAGACTGTAGCCCATCAGGCTCCTCTGTGAGATTTCCCAGGCAAGAATATTGGAGTGGGTTGCCATTTCCTTCTCTAGGGCATCTTCCTGACCCAGGGATTGAACCCTCATTTCCTGCTTTGCGGGCAGATTCTTTACTGAGCTAGGAGGAAATAAAATGGTAGAGGAAGATTGGTTGTGAATTAGTAATTTCTGAAGGTGGGCAATTGAGGTTCATTATAGTATTTTGTCTCTGCTTTGGCATCTGTTTGAAGTTTTTTATAAGGAAAATTTTTAAAACATCCACCAAAAGAACAAAGATGTTTAAATGAGACTATAGGAACTAGAGGATGGGCCAATAAGACTTTAGAGAACATGGTTTTCATAGTATAAAATGAAAGAAGGATAAAGAAAAATTTAAAATCTTGGATAGCTAGTAAAATCAATCCAGTTCTGTTCAAATATTATAGCTCCCTAGCAATCTATAATAGCAGATAAGTGCAAAATACTTTCTTTTTTACTTTGTAATATATTTATGTGAATGTGAATGTGAAAGTTGCTCAGTCGTGTCCGACTCTTTGCAACCCCAAGGACTGTATAGTCCATGGAATTCTCTAGGCCAGAATACGGGAGTGGGTAGCCTTTCCCTTCTCCAGGGGATCTTCCCAACCCAGGGATCGAACCCAGGTCTCCCACATCTTACACTTAAAAAGCCCTGTTTGACAGATTGGCAGTTCCCACAACTTTTTACTAAATCCAAGTTTGCATGATGAGAATAGTTTACAGATTTGCTTCAGCCATTGGAGTGACTGAGATGTCTAATCTCCTGAACTAGGACTTTATCTGTGTCCAGCTGTAAGTAACATTGTCTTTTGGCTTTAATATATTATATAGAGATATAATTTCTTATTTATGTCATACTCTCCACATGCTTGGGAAACACTAGACTAAATCATAAATCTGACTTCTTATCCCCTTTACTTAGGAACTCTATGGCCTACATCATTGCTCAGAATTGGTCAATGTCATTTTTAAGCGATACACACTTCAGAAAGAAGCAGATGCCAATCTGTCAGTCAACACATATTTATTGATTTTCTAGGCATAGTGGAGGAGGGAGACTACATACTTTGCTTTACCATCTGTTCTCGATCAAAATCCCTTTATTTATCCACTGATTCTGATATTGCAAATTCCACTGACACTGATACTACAGCAGTCACCAGGCACTCAGTTCAGTTCAGTTCAATTCATTCTAGTCCCTCAGTCATGTCCGACTCTTTGAGACCTCACGGACTGCAGCGTGCCATGCCTCCCTGTCCATCACTAACTCCTGGAGTTTACTCAAACTCATGTCCATCGAGTCGGTGATGCCATCCAACCATCTCAGCCTCTGTCGTCCCCTGCACTCACTTGGTAGTTATTTAGTAAACATTTCATGAGTGGCTAACAAGTATTTGACTCAGAGCTGAGTCCTGGAAATTAAAAGCTGAATATGTGAGGCATGGTTCTTGCTCCCCTGTTCTTTCTTTTCTTAATGCTCAGTCTCTTAGTCTTCAGTGCTAAATTTGACATCAATGTCCTCTGCTTTATAAAAACTTCCTAATTCTTAAGGTTCCAGATGGCTCCCTAGACTCCCTCTGGTCTAAGCTTATTCCATCTCTTGGATAATTCACCAATTCCTGCTGCCTCTGATGAAATACAGCCCTTTCTATCATCATTTTCCATTCATTTAACAGTAGCTATTGTTGTTCAGTTGTGTCCTACTTAGTAAGACTACAAAATATTTTGACTACGAAAAATATTTGACTACAAAAAACTTTTTTCCAAAAAACCCTAGTTGTGTCCTACTCTTGTGATCCCATGGACTGCAGCACGGTAGGCTTCCCTGTTCCTCACCATCTCCTGGAGCTTGCTCAAACTTATGTTCATTGAGTCAGTGATGCCATCCAACCATCTTGTCCTCTGTCTTCCCCTTCTCTTCTTGCCTTTTATCTTTTCCAGCATCAGGTTCTTTCCCAATGAGTTGGCTCTTCACATCAGGTGGCCAAAGTGTTGGAGCTTCAGCTTCAGCATTAGTCTTTCCAATGAATATTCAGTAGTTGAGCATCCTACCCTGCTGTATAGTGAGAGACAGAGAATGGTGAACACTATAATAGTATGACAGGTTTCCCAGGAGGGGCTAGTGCCTGGCCCCTAGAACCCACGTGCCAATGCAGGTAGATGTAAGAGACCTGGGTTTGATCCCTGGGTTGGGAAGATCCCCTGGAGAAGGAAATGGCAACCCATTCCAGTATGCTTGCCTGGGAAATCCCATGGACAGAGGAGCCTGGTGGACTACAGTCCATGGGGTCACACACAGTTGGACACAACTGAAACAACTTAGCATCATAATGGTATAAGAGTGTACAAGGAACAGAGGGAATTCTGAGTGACACTGCTTGGTAGCTAAGGAAGGACTTCACAGAGTATGGAAATTAGTTTGAGTTTCAAAGAATAACATACAGAATTGGGATAACATTTTCCTTCTACAGCCCCTCCCTCTTCAACATAGTTGGGTTTAGCCATATAGCACTCATTTATTTGAGTCATTGAATAAATATTTATCAAGTACCTACTATATGACAGGGACTCTACTAGACCCTGATTCAGCAGGTGAACAGGGTGCCAATCCAACAAAGAGACAGTATGGGGAATACTGATAATCTGGGTCAAGGATGCGGAGTGGGATAGGATCAGACATTCACAGATCAAGTCCAAGTCAAGAGTACTGGGACTCTCAGTCTGATTCTTGGAAGATGCTTTTGTCCTCAGAAATTTGGGGTAGGCTCATAATCAGACAGCTTTGGAAGTGCAAGCGTATAATGCAGGTGACTCATTTTCCACTTCAGGTATAATCAGTATCATTTATGTGGGTTCAAATTGAAAATGTGTTATCTTGGCAAAGATATTCATTTTGTGCCCTTGTTTCCATATTTTTAAAATGAAAATAAGTGTTACCACCATACAGATTCTTGGGAATATCAAACATAACTTATGTAACTCAAGAATGTTTGTCACTTGGAAGGTGCTCAATAAATATAATCATTTAAAATTTGGGGATCTTGAACCAATGGTAGTTACAGCATTTCCAAAAGGATGAAACAGCAGGGATCTGAGTGTGTGTGTGTGTTTGGTAGGTAGCTCCCACACACAGTGTAAGAGCGTACATGCTACAGAAAGAATTTGTGAGCCAGTGATAGTCACCAATCATCGTGGAATTAAGTTTCAGCTGTCACTTTGCAGTGGTATGAATTTACATCAAGGAGTGTTGGAACTCCATCTTATTTTTCTGAGAGTGAGGTGACATGGTTCTGGTACATTTTTCGATAGCTGAAATCTATTAAAATCCACTCTTTATAGTTTTTCAGGTGATATTTGTATGAGTTTATTTAAGTTTTAGTAACCAGAGTGCTTGGATAGAGCTGCACCTATTACTTGCCTTTATCACATTTTTTTTTTTAATGTGGAGTTTTGTGTATTTCAGTCTTCTTTGGTGGCTCAGAGGTTAAAGCGTCTGCCTCCAATGTGGGAGGCCTGGGTTCGATCCTTAGGTTGAAGATTCCCCTGGAGAAGGAGATGGCAATCCACTCCAGTATTCTTGCCTGGAGAATCCCATGATGGGAGGAGCCTGGTAGGCTACAGTCCACGGGGTCGCAAAGAGTCGGACACGACTGAGCGACTTCACTTTCACTTTCACTTTTGTGTATTTCATATGAAAGACAATATCCCAGTTTAAGTTATAACTTGTGATTTTTTTTCATGATCTCACAGAAATGCTCCCATAAAGGCAATTAGAGCCTTTCGTCTTTATCACCAGAACTTTGACTGCTTTCATTAGAGATGTGAAAATGTGAGTATGGTGGTGGGAAGAATTTGAGAACTGAGACAGCTCAAGTATGTCATAAGATTAATTTTAGACTAGGTATTTTTTTCTATTCAGTGCTCACTTACTTTCTCATTTTTATAGTATCATGCTAAGATTTAAAATATCCAAGACATTTTTGACCAGAGAGACAGAATTACTTCCCAAGAGGATTGATTCATTGTGCATTTATATTCTTCTCCAAGCTGAATAAATTTCAGAGCTAGGCCAAGAAATGTGTAAAAGGTTTGCATAGTCTAACCATGTCTCTAGAACCAACATATTCATGCTCTTTGATGCTACTTTGTTTTCAAGTCGTGTCCTGGAATGCCCACAATAGCACATTCTGTTGCTTATTGAGCACAAAGTTATTTTATCAAAGTATATAATTTCTCAATAGTTTTCTACCAATCCCTTATCTCCCTTGCCACTGGCCAAAAACTGTAGCAGCAACAAAAACAGGCCAAGCCAAAACTAAACTAAAAATGTAAACAGTAGAGGGTTTTAAAAATCACTTTCTACTTAGAACACGTTAAAATCATCCAGATCATATTTGAGGTTTAATTAAAAAAAAATAAATTCCCATCTGGGGTCCTTGATGGCACTCCATGGTAAAATATCTTTGAGACTAACAAGAAAATTAGCAAAATTGTTTTAGTGCAGTAACTTATCTTTTAAACTACCAATAACTAAAGTTTTTAGTGAGAGGAGAGGGACTGCATTTTCATTTTTCCCATGTAGATCAGACGGTTTAAGTAAATTAACAACAAGACAAGTATCTTATTGTCACTAATGGGTGTGGCTAAGCCTGTCCTTGTTTAATTGAGAGCCATGAAAGATGATCAGAGAGTACATTAATAGATAGCAACATGTTGTGACCTAGATAGGTCAAAGTATAAATAATTTTAATGGTCTAAAAGTCAAACTGGTAAGAAAGAAACTCATCTGGGTCAAGACAGTTGTACTTTAGAGATGGCTCTGTTAGAGGAAGAACCATGCCTTAATCCTAATGACCAAGGGCAGCACTGCAGCCCTGAAATGTGATCAACATTGAGGTTCTGGGCAGACTATTTAGACCAGGAACTGTTTAGACCAGGGGGCTAAGGTTGGAGGTACAGATTTGCTGCCAAGCACATGATAAAAGCTTAGCTATTAGGGTGAGACCTACAGTCAGAGCCCTTCAGATGGCAGAGTAATTTGATGTACTTTGAGTATGCTTTACATCTTCACAAATTAAAGACAGAGTTGGTCCTGGACCTGTGATGCTGAGCAAGGACTTGCAGATGAGAATTAAGACCTAAAATATTCCTATTCATGATTTATCCCTTAGTGAATCACAGTTTCTTTCTGTTCCTAACTGGTCTGTTCATTTGACTGCTAACTAATATATAGGATGGTGGTTAAACAGCCCTTTTGGTTTAGGACATATCCCTTCACTAGATTTGGGACCCAGGTCAGGTTGTTTAGCTTTTCAAAGCTTCTGTTTCTTTATCTATAGTAAGAGAATAAGAAAATTACTTCACAATCTGATAGTTAGCATTGATGTAAAACAGTTGGTTTAATGCCAGGCACAGGGTCATTAGAATTTGCACTCTATTTTTAATTCTAACTAGTTTGGCTAAAGGGTTGATACACAGGCATCTGTTGATACACAGCCTTCCATCATCTGACCACTCAGTGGGTTCCTCCTTCTACCTCTTTTCTTGTGCCTGTCAGCCTGGCTGAATTGTGTGACACTTCCATAGTAAGTTTCAATAAAAAAAAAAACCTGTGACCATGCTTGCTGAGAAACATAACATCTGAATCCTACCTCTAGAGGTCTGTTTAATAGATTAATCAATTTTGCCTAAGCTTTGAATATGATTTTTTCTTCTGAATACAATATGGAGAGTTTTTTCCCCCCCTCTGGGTATGATTCTTTTGTGAAAATGTTGAGCATTGTATTAAGAATAAGATGCAAATATGCTTTTAAAAAAGGGATAGGCGAGGTTAAAAATTGTTTTCTAAGTGGTTAATTGTTTTGGCTTCATGATTAATTTTATGGGGAAACCCTAAATATATACTATTAAGTTATTGTCCAATTTCTTTTTGCTTATCAAACGTGGTTTTTAAAGATTTATCCGGGCCAGATTTAGCCATATTTTAGAAAATGTAAATTTTTTTAAAAAGTTGCTGCCTACGCACAAATTATTTAAGGCTTTGTCTGAAATCATTTTAGAAAAATAGTTATGTTTATGAGTAATGAAATAATGAATGCTTATATTTATGAGTAATGAAATAACATGTACAATTTATTGAATAATTGTTAATAATTAATAACAAATAATGAAATACAGTCAAGAAATAGATTCTAGCCTTGAAAAATGGACAGTGCTTAAAATGTGATCATGAGAGATTTCTCTCAGTAAGGTTGGTGTTTCAGCTGACACTGGGTTCCTGTGACAATGGGAAGTAAAGAAAGAACAGTGGAGGTTTAACTGTACCTTACTTAGTACTTAGATCAAAGAGTTACTAACAATTCAGAACCATAGCAGCTCTGTAATCCTCAGCACTCAATAAATAGATTGCTGAAGTAAAGGTCAGTTTGCTTAATGTCTAGAGAAAAAGAAAAGACCCTGATGCTGGAAAGATTGAGGGCAGGAGGAGAAGAGGACAACAGAGGATGAGATGGTTGGATGGGAAAAAGGCAGCTATTTAGCCCTCACAGTTTTCAAAGTAGAAAAGAATGGAGGTGATAATGGATGTGGAATTTTTTTCCAATTTTCAACCATTCAGCATGATTCATTGAATACTTATTGCATGCAAAGCACTTTGTGCAAAGTACTGTATGTTAAGCTTTGTGGAGGGATATGAAAAACGTATAATAAAAGCATTTATGTAGCACATTTCAAGTAAAGAAAATTTTTTCACATACATCATCTCATGTAACCTTGACAACATCCCTGTGAAGAAGAAATACAGATGTGATTGTTTTTCCCACTTAGAGATATGATAGTTTAAGGTCTTATGAAATTAAATGATTTGTCCAGTCACCTGTAGCATTGGCATCTGGATCCACATCTTCATCTACGAATATTCATTCATTTGAAAATATTTACTGTGGTCCTACTATGTGCCAAGCATGGTGCCGAGTATTGGTGCAATGATAGAAAGCCCTTGCTCTTCCAGAGCTCACAGTCCAGATGGGGAGATGGGAAAATAATAATTCCAAGTACAAAATGCTGGGCTCTGTGTGGGTGGTACAGATGTCAAGTGAAATACACTGACAGTTTAGAGAGGGAAGTCCCTTTCACTCCAGCAAAAAATGCAGGGCCTTGACATCAATAGAAACATAGGCATAGAGAACAAACATGTGGGTACCAAGGGGTGAGAGGGAATGGGATCGATTGGGAGATCAGTATTGACATATATACAGCACTGTGATGAAACAGAGGATGTGAGGTGGTCTATAAAAAAAGCTGAGCGCCGAAGAATTGATGCTTTGAACTGTGGTGTTGGAAAAGCCTCTTGAGAGTCCCTTGGACTGCAAGGAGATCCAACCAGTCCATTCTAAAGGAGATCAGTCCTGGGTGTTCATTGATGGGACTGATGTTGAAGCTGAAACTTCGATACTTTGGCCACCTGATGCAAAGAGCTAACTTATTGGAAAAGACCCTGATGCTGGAAAGATTGAGGGCAGGAGGAGAAGAGGACAACAGAGGATGAGATGGTTGGATGGCATCACTGATTCAACGGACATGAGTTTGAGTGGACTCTGGGAGTTGATGATGGACAGGAAGGCCTGGCATCCTGCGGTTCATGGGGTTGCAAAGAGTCGGACACAACTGAGCTACTGAACTGAACTGAATGAGAACATGATCAACATTTTGAAACCCCATGGACTGTAGCCCGCCAGGCTTCTCTATCCATGGGATTTTTCAGGCAAGAATACTGGAGTGGGTTGTCATTTTCTTCTCCAGGGGATCCTTCAGACCCAGGGATTTAACCCACGTCTCCTACATCTCCTGAACTGGCAGGCGGATCCTTCATGGACTGGAAGTCCATGAAGTTAAAAGATGCTTGCTCCTTGGAAGAAAAGCTGTGACCAACCTAGACAGCTTATTAAAAATCAGAGACGTTGCTTTGCCAACAAAGGTCTGTCTAGTCAAAGCTATGGTTTTTCTAATAGTCATTTATGGATGTGAGAGTTGCACCATAAAGAAGGCTGAATGCTGAAGAATTGATACTTTTGAACTGTGGTGTTGGAGAAGACTCTTGAGAGTCCCTTGGACTACAGGGAGATGCAACAGTCCATCCTTAAGGAAATCAGTCCTGAATATTCATTGGAATGACTGATGTTGAAGTTGAATACTTCAATACTTCCAATACTTTGTCCACCTAATGCGAAGAGCTGACTCATTTGAAAAAACCCTGATGCTGGGAAAGATTGAAGGCAGAAGGAGAAGGGAGTGACAGAGGATGAGATGGTTGGATGGCATCACCAACTCAATGGACATGAGTTTGAGCAAACTCCAGGAGATAGTGAAGGACAGGGGAGCCTGGCATGCTGTAGTCCATGGGGTCGCAAAGAGTCAGATACGACTGAGCGACTGAACAACAACAAGGAGAACATACTGTATAGCATAGGGAACTCTGCTTGATGCTCTGTGGTGACCTAAATGGCAAGGAGATCCAAGGAAGAGGGGGATGCAGGTATATGTGTGGCTGATTTACTGTGCTGTACAGCAAGAAACTAACAACATTGTAGAGCAACTATACTCCAAAAAAAAGACACACAAGGCTTTGAAGTTGTGTGTGTGTGTATGGTGAGGGGGTCAGGAGCGACAAAATAGACCCCAGGAAGTGTAAGATAAGGCGTTTTTAAGCATTAGAATGAGCTACAAAAAAATAATGAAGATAAATATGGTAAAGTGTGATGTGTGGGTTATAAAGTGTGAGATAAGAGGCAACAAACTAGTTTTTTTTTTTTGATGATCAGTTTAAAGCATTTATCTTCTAAATTAACTATTTTGTATGAAGCAATTAGCATAATAGTTATCATAAAACTTTCCCCATTTGTTCTTTTAGAAGACATTTAAAAATATTTGGGGAATTAATTAGGAATTTGATATAAAAGAACTCAATTGAATATATGAAAATGAACAATTATCTTTTGTTATCAAGATTTTTTTTTCATGAGTCAGTGACTAAGACTTATTTTCATAGAAGCACTGAGTTCTGCACATGTGTGCTGGGGCTTGACTTGATTTGATACTTCACAAATGGAGCTAGAGATTATTGCCAGTTTCTGATAATTTTCTTCTCCACACTTTATTCAAGGAGATTCTCTGTAATTTTTTTACATTTTTCTTTATATTATATTCTGATCTTCATCCTATTGCAGTTAATTCATTTTCCTGGACAAGTAGATTGGAAATTGACGCAAGGTGGAGTAACAGGATGAATTTTTTCAGATTTAAAGGACAATATAGATAAAAAAGTTTTATTATATATTCTAAACCTCCATCTTTAAACTGAATTGGTTACTAATTGTTTTATTGTAGTTTCTTTTCTGGATTTCCTCTTTAGTTAGTTCAGTTAGTTCAGTCAGTCAGTCATGTCCGACTCTTTGCGACCCCATGAATTGCAGCACACCAGGCCTCCCTGTCCATCACCAACTCCCGCAGTTCACTCAGACTCACGTCCATTGAGTCATCGATGCCATCCAGCATCTCATCCTCTGTCATCTCCTTCTCCTCCTGCCCCCAATCCCTCCCAGCATCAGAGTCTTTTCCAATGAGTCAACTCTTCGCATGAGGTGGCCAAAGTACTGGAGTTTCAGCTTTAGCATCATTCCTTCCAAAGAAATCCCAGGGCTGATCTCCTTCAGAATGGACTGGTTGGATCTCCTTGCAGTCCAAGGGACTCTCAAGAGTCTTCTCCAACACCACAGTTCAAAAGCATCAGTTCTTTGGCGCTCAGCCTTCTTCACAGTCCAACTCTCACATCCATACATGACCACAGGAAAAACCATAGCCTTGACTAGATGGACCTTTGTTGGCAAAGTAATGTCTCTGCTTTTCAATATGCTATCTAGGTTGGTCATAACTTTCCTTCCAAGGAGCAAGCGTCTTTTGATTTCATGGCTGCAGTCACCATCTGCAGTGATTTTGGAGCCCCCCAAAATAAAGTCTGACACTGTTTCCACTGTTTCCCCATCTATTTGCCATGAAGTGATGGGACCGGATGCCATGATCTTCGTTTTCTGAATGTTGAGCTTTAAGCCAACTTTTTCACTCTCCACTTTCACTTTCATCAAGAGGCTTTTGAGTTCCTCTTCACTTTCTGCCATAAGGGTGGTGTCATCTGCATATCTGAGGTGATTGATATTTCTCCCGGCAATCTTGATTCCAGCTTGTGTTTCTTCCAGTCCAGCGTTTCTCATGATGTACTCTGCATAGAAGTTAAATACACAGGGTGACAATATACAGCCTTGACGTACTCCTTTTCCTATTTGGAACCAGTCTGTGTTCCATGTCCAGTTCTAACTGTTGCTTCCTGACCTGCATACAAATTTCTCAAGAGGCAGATCAGGTGGTCTGGTATTCCCATCTCTTTCAGAATTTTCCACAGTTTATTGTGATTTCCTCAGTACTAGTTAGTAATACAGTATGTTTTTTTTTTAATCACAAGCATTTCTTTATATAATTTAATGCTGTCCATCTTTACAAAAATTCAATTAACTAAAACATAGTCTCTTTTAAAAAGTGCATGTTGTTTAGGATCATCAATTTTCTTATGAATATCATAGAACGCAATGAAAAATACTTATCATTTTGTCAAATGACCAAAGCAAATATTCACAGATATGTACATTTATATAATATGTGTGTAAAATTTTATTAAGTTGACATTGATTAAATTAGAAAAGTAAGGTGGATGTATATTTTCTTTACTATTAAATCTTTTTTATTAGTGTCAGTTCATAAGCCTAATCCTTTAGAGTCCTCTTCAGTAACTTATATAAATTATCGGTGGTCAGAGTTCCCAAAATATATGTTCTTAAAAGTGTTGATTAATACATATTTATAATTTATCACACATTGTGCTACTGCTGCTGCTAAGTCGCTTCAGTCGTGTCCGACTCTGTGCGACCCCATAGACGGCAGCCCACCAGGCTCCCCTGTCCCTGGGATTCTCCCGGCAAGAACACTGGAGTGGGTCGCCATTTCCTTCTCCAATGCATAAAAGTGAAAAGTGAAGGTGAAGTTGCTCAGTCGTGTCCGACTCCTAGCCACCCCATGGACTGCAGCCTACCAGGCTCCTCTCCATGGCATTTGCCAGGCAAGAGTACCGGAGTGGGGTGCCATTGCCTTCTCCAATCATACATTGTAGATATATAGAATTATTAATCATTATTGTCTCTATTGGAGAAGGCAGTGGTACCCCACTCCAGTACTCTTGCCTGGAAAATCCCATGGACGGAGGAGCCTGGTGAGCTGCAGTCCATGGGGTCGCTAGGAGTCGGACACGACTGAGCGACTTCACTTTGACTTTTCACTTTCATGCATTGGAGGAGGAAATGGCAACCCACTCCATTGTTCTTGCCTGGAGAATCCCATGGACAGAGGAGCCTGGTGGGCTGCTGTCTATGGGGTCGCACAGAGTCGGACACGACTGAAGCGACTTAGCAGCAGCAGCATTGTTTCTATTCATAAAATTTGAAATATTTTCGTGGCTGGGAATCATAGTCTAAAAGTATGTTTCTGTGTAACAGTTTCAAATTAACACAATTAACAGAGAACTTTTCAAAGAGTATAAAGTCATTATGAAAAATTTTAGAAAGTACTTAAATAATGAGAAAAACTAATTTGTTGAGGATTTACTATATGCCAGGTATTACCTGAACTCTTTTAGTACTTATCTTCATGTATATTCTATGAGATAACTATTATTATTTTAGAAATAAAGAAGTTGAAATGCAGAAAACTGATACACTGGTTTTTCTCTTCCTCTTGCCTTCCAATCTTCTATCAGTGTTTCTATTGGCTGAAACCAGCCATAAGCCATCTGTCAGGGCTTCTTGGGAAATAGAGTAGTCAAAGTTCAATACTCTGAAAGATACCCCAAACTAGGGAGGGGCGAAGAGTGGCTCCCAGGACAAAGAGGTCCAGAACTAACACATGCCTACTGTGTAGCAAGCACAGGTGTGTGCTGTTGTTTGCCAAGGTTTCATATGAAATACTACTTGGTCATTCATTTCTTTAGCAAATGTTAACTACCTGCTAGTGAGTGTGATTAAGATATATATAAAATAAACTGCTTAGTAAGGGAAGAGTTAGGTTCCTAAATACAGACAGAGCATAAATAATGAAAAGTAAATGTGTATGGAGAGTGTTCCAGAAGAACAGATGAAAAAAGATTTAATTCAGACCAGAGGAAGCAGAAGTGTGAAAGCTACAGAAAAAGAATGGTTTGAGCTGGATTTTAAAAGAAATGGGAAGATTGGCTGAAAGCCAGTTAGGTGGGCTTTCAGGCCCAGAAAAAGCATGAATAAAGACATTGAAAGATTTAAAGGGAGTTGTTTATCAAGTACAGTGTTTATAGCTGGAGTACAAAGGATATGAAAGAAACTGGAGAAGGAATGGTCAATTCCACTTTAACTCAAGGTCACTCTGTATTTGAAGAGTACTGATTCTTAACCAGACTTCAGGACTATTTACCCTTGCAGATTAGTTGCATCCATCTTTCTCTTCTCACTGCTTGCATAGACCAGCGTAGGTCTAATCCTATTCTTGGTCTGAGTATCTTCCTTGCGTTGTATAAGGACTCTTAAATAGAAGAACAAAAGGGAAAAATGCAGACGGCTTGCCTTCCCCAAGCTTAGTATATACTGCTTCCCCAAGTATTCAACTATAAGACAGGAGACGGTGATGCAATGGCTATATGTGAGATCTGACCAGAAAAGAGAATCTGAACAATAACTCCAGCTATGCTGCTTCAATTTCACTCTGATACCTGGACAGAAGGAGTCACCTATGATAACAACCACTGAGGACACCTCTGATGACTTTTGACTAGCGAGGACTCAGAATTTAAAGAAAAGTGAATCAGGTCAGGACTGAGTATGTGGCCATCCAGACAATGTAAATCTGAGTAGCAAAATGTTTCCCTGACTATGCTTTCTGTTTGCTCCTCCAAATGCATTCTCTGTTCTTCTCTGTGTTCTAGGAAGCTGACCTCTAGGTTTGCCTCTTAGGTGCTCCTATCCTTTGGAATCCTGTTGATTTTGCTCTTTGGGAAGCATTAGTGGAAGAGGAGAGGGAAGGTGAAGAGAATAGAGGTGTTTATTGCCCCTCGTCTTCTCTCCCAGACCATAGTTTTGCAGAGGCTGTGTTCCTTTAGCTACTGTCAGATGGTCCCTCATTCTTGACTCTCTCTTTTATGAGATTTCAGTGGCGCTGTACCCTTCCTTATCCTTTCTGGTGGAGGGGTGATAACAATTCCCCACTGTTGCTAGTCTTCAGCTGCTTAACCATTCTTTGTCAGTTTCCTTAATCCTGCCTATACCTCTGTAAAAGGTCCCTTAAATTAATGGATACTGTGCTGTACCATTGTAAACCTTCCATCAGAACTGATGAATGGCTCTCAGTTCTCTCAGGAATTGCCCTCAGTCATGTGCCTTCTCCACAGTTCTGTTCCCTTCCTGGAGCAGTCTGCATCAAGGACTGATCACCGTGGGGCACAGGACAGCCACCGGCTTGTTCGAGACCTTTGTTGGAACTACACTGAGACTCAGCTTCTGCCCCTTCCAGATCTGCTTTCTCTTCCTGAGTTTTAGAAGCATGGATCCTGAGAGTGCTCCCTAAAATTGACCTGGAACTCTGATCTCAGACTTGATATCTGCTTTCACAGAGACCCCAGTTTACAACACTCATTCTTAAAAATTAAGATTCCTGTAAATTATAATTGTCTTTTTTTTTTTTGTTTGCCTGTAGTGATCAATAGGACCCACACTGGGCCTAATTTTTTCCTATACCTTCCCCATTCATTTCCATAGGATCCTTTATGGTCTTCTCATACTCATGTCAATCTGTGCCCTTAAAATTTATCTAAAACTAAGCATTGAAACTATCTTAAACTCCAAATGTATGCCTTGTAAGTCAGAAGATATTTAAAAATATAATAGCATCCAGTATTGTTGAAATTGTTAAGGCACAGATATATTTATATACTGCTGACAGCACTGTTAATCAAAATAACTCGAGAAAAATGCATGCCATTACACGTCATTGTGCTATTTGCCTAATAGTCACTTTCCTGAGAATTTATTCTTAAACAATAAAAAGGAAAAACAAATCTGTATCCATAAATTATCATCTTTGTTGAGAGAAGAGACTACCTTTAAATATCTGAAACAAAATACTGAATTTCTATTACAAGGTTGTGAGAGCCTTGCATTTAAGGCTCAGCCCTTTCTGAGAAAATCATGCATTTGATTTCATGAAATTTTTGAGAAGCTTGGAGTTTAGGTATTTTCAGACCTAAAATAACACAGAACTGCTTAGTGATTGATTGACAATTTGTTGTAGAAGCATAGTTACTAGTGTATGTCTGTCGTTGACTGGCTTTCAAAAGTGCGATCACTGGCTTTTATGATCCTGCTGTGTGGCCTGGTTCCTAATGATAGCTTACGGTGAATGGTGTTGGATTCGTGATCTCCGAAGAAGAAGATTTATCTTTGGTACCAGGGACCAGTCTTGATCACTCAGGAGCTTTTGTGTAGCAGAGTTTTATTAAAGTACGAAGAGGGGCAGAGAAAGCTTCTGACATAGATATCAGAAGGAGGACGGAGAATGCCCCCTTCTAGTGTTAGCAAGGGAGTTATATACTTTTTAAATTGGTTATTACAATAAATCAAAAGAATGTCTCAATGTTGTAAAGATCTTACTAGACCCACTCTCACAATTTACATTTTAAGATAACAGGATTAGAACTTAACAACAGAAAGATTTTACCAAACCCACTCCCATAATATACATTCTAAGATATCAAGATTAGTCAGAAGGTTTTTGAGAAGGGCTTCCCTTGTGGTTCAGCTGGTAAAGAATCTGCCCATGAATCGGGAGACCTGGGTTTGATCCCTGAGTTGGGAAGATCCCCTGGAGAAGGGAAAGGCTACCCACTCCAGTATTCTGGCCTGGAGCATTCCATGGACTGTATAGTCCATGGGGTTGCAAAGAGTTGGACACAACTGAGCGACTTTCACTTTCAAGAAGGAGAAACTGTCCTCAAGCAGGATACATTGTTTTTATATAATCCTTAGTACAGAGTTTAAACTAAGTTGTATAATCATCAGTTTTAAAGAAAAAGACGTTTTATGTGACTAAGGAATGTAGAGAAAAAAAGACGTTTGTCCTTTCCTCCTCCTTGAGAATTCCAGACCCCTATATCCTTCTTCTTTGAGAGCTCCAGACCCCTCTCTCTTTCTTGGGGATCCTGGACTTCTAATCAACCTGCCTAGAAATAGAGTTTCTCACTAACAGGCCATAGACTGGTACCATGAACACTCTTACCTAATGGGGTGAAAAGAATTAGATGAGATTCCTGTGTGAAAGGGCTTTGTAAAACTGTGAAATGTTATGCAAACTCTATTATTAATATCTTGCCTTTCACATCTTAATATTTATACAGTTGGGAATTTATAGCTAATTGCTAAAAAATATAAAACTAAATATAAAGTTTTTTGAAAAATAAAAATGCTCCATAATATCAAGTATGTTTAGAATTGAAACCAAGGAAGGCACATGCTGTTGCTGAAAATATTTATCCAGATAACTTGGCATCTGACTGAGAGTTGGCCAGGGGAGGGACAGGGACGTCTTCCTAATGCACTCTAGCAGGCCTCGCATTATGTGACTGCTGTGCTGGTGGGGGCCCTAGAACAGACATGGTGCATCAACATTATGGGCTATAGTGTTCCTTTGCTCAGAAGTTTCCTTCGGTTTGGGCCATTGTGTTCAGTAGACATCCTCATGGAAAAGCTAGAATTCTATGTTATTATATATTACAGAGTATACAATAACTATTGCTATGAATGATAAACGTAGTGCATATTCCTTCCTATTTTAGAGCCTTCACTGGATTCGTAATGCTGCCAAAGGTTAAACGTTCTCCAACTGAATCATGCTAAGTTTGAATAGCTATTAGTTTGGTTAACCCAATAGTTTTAAAGTTCAGCCATCTTCAGATTAAATAGCTAATCCATAGATTTAGAAAAACCTTATGGCTATCGTAAAAAAGGCCACAAATAATAAATGTAGACAATGTCATGGAGATACTTGCTCATACACTGTTTGTGGGAATTTAAATTGGTGTGGCCACTATGGAAAAGAGTATGGAGATTTCCCCCCCCCCCAAAAAAAAACCCACAAAAAACTAAAAATAAAACTATCATATGACCCAACAATTTTACTCCTGGGTATTTATCTTAAAAAAAAATGAAAACTATAATTTGAAAAGATATGTGTACCCCAATGTTCTTTGAAGCATTATTTACAACAGCCAAGATATGGAAGCAATTTCAGTATCCAACAGCAGATGACTGGATAAAGAAGATGTAGTCTGCATCTCCTGCATTGGTAGGTATATTCTTTAACACTGTGCCACTTGGGAAGTCCCAGCATACACAAATACACACACAGACACACACAAATACTTATACAATACAATGGAATAGTGTACAACCATAAAAAGAATGAAATTTTGCCACATGCAAAAATATGGATGGACTCGGAGGGTATTATACTAAGTCAGCAGTTGGCAACTTTTATGGCACCAGGGACAGGTTTCCTGGAAGACAGTTTTTTCACAGACGGGGTGGGATGAAGTGATGGGAATTCCCTGTAAATATACATGAAGCTTCACTCGCTCACCTGCTTCTCACCTCCTGCTGTGTGGCCCTGTATGGTCTGTGACTCAAGGCTTAGGGACCCTTGTACTAAGTGAAATAAGCAAGACAGAGAAAGACAAATACTGTGTGATATAGTTTATATGTGGAATATAAAGAATAAAACAAAATAATGAATATAGCAAAGCAAAAAAAAAAAAAGAAACAGATTCATAGAGAACAAACTAGTGGTTACCAGTGGAGAGAAGGGAAGGGGGAGGGGCAGTATAAGGGCAAGGGATTAAGAGGTAAAAATTACTGTCACTCATGGTAAAGAATCTGCCTGCCAATGCAGGAGATGTAAGAGATGTGGGTTCAGTCCCTGGGTGAGGAGGATCTCCTGGAGGAGGAAATGGCAATCTACTCCAGTATTCTTGCCAGGAGAATCCCATGGACAGAAGAGCCTGGTGGGCTACAGTCCTTGGCATCGCAAAGAGTGGGACATGACAATATCTGAGCATAAGATAAATAAACTACAAGGAGATACAGTACAACACAAGGAATATAGCCAATATTTTATAATAACTATAAATGGAATATAACCTTAAAATTGTGAATCACTGTGTTGTAAACTTCACATTTACATAGTCTGTACACCAAGTATACCTCAATTAAAAATGTTTTAAAGCCTTAATTTGTACTGTTGAAAATACAAAATGGTTTTCAACTTACAGTGATTTGACTTAACTATTTTTCAACTTTTCAATGGTGTGAAAGCGAAATATATTCAGCCGAAAGCTTACTTCTGATATTTACTTTTGATCTTTTCCCAAGCTAGCTGTATGCAGTAGGGTACTCTCATGTTGTTGGGTGGTGCCAGTGAGGTACAGATCTCACTCAGCCACGTGATCGTGAAGATAAACAACTGATACACTTGCAACTATTCTATACCTAGACAACTATTCTCTCTTTCACTTTCAGTACAATATTCAATAGATTACATGAGCAATGAATTACATTTTATTTTTAAAATACGCTTTGTGTTAGGTGATTTGCCAGACTGTAGGCTAATGTAAGTGTTTCAAGGAAGTTTAAGGTAGACTGGGCTAAATTACGAGGTTCAGTAGGCTAGGTGTATTAAATGCATTTTTGACTTAAGATATTTTCAACTTACAATTGGTTTATTGGCACATAACTCCATTATAAATGGAGGAAGATCTGTATGAGCAATTTTGAATTGCTGGAACTGTAAGGGAATTTCTGTAATTTAAAGCTTATGAATTTATTTCCACCCCCATGGCAAAATCCAATATCATCTTTGCTTATTTTTCAAATTCAGTTTCAGTTCTTTTACTTAAATAAAACCAAAAAAAGTATTTGCTTTATGTTGGTTTGCATGTTCATGGAAAGGCCATTTCTATGTCCAATCATATGTAATTGTATATGTGAATATGTGTGTTTAAGTACATTGAGTTATATGTTTATTTTAATACAGTTAAAATCTAAACATTTTTTACTTTGGAAGCTAGAGAGTTCTGAAATTTAAATCAATGGATACATTAGATACCATAGCAAATGCAAATATTCATATCTCAGTATTATTTCTGCCCCCACTCTGGTAACTCAAGTATCCAAACCAACTTAACTTAAAAAAACTAGACATTGTAAAAGATTGAAAAATGCATGTTTTCACACACTTAGTTGGAGACAGGGTAATATTGATCAATTAAAGAAGAATGAAAGTCTTGTGGCTCAGGATGGTAAAGAATCTGCCTGCCACCTGGGAGACCCGGGTTCAATCCTTGGGTCCCGAAGATCCTCTGGAGAAGGGAATGGCAACCCAGTCCAATATTCTTGCCTGGAGAATCCCATGAACAGAGGAGCCTGGCAGACCACAGTCCATAGGGTCGCAAAAATCAGACTCGATTGAACCGACTTAGCATGCACGTACACTGTAGTCAGCGTTGAGAGAGGCATAGAGTCCCCTGAGAGAGATGATATTTAACTTGATTTTAAAGAATTTGGATATATGGAGGAGGATGGACATGCAAAAGAAAGAAGTGTATGCAATTATCTTGAGGGGATTTCCATCTACTAATGGACACCACTTAGATTATTTTTATAGCTTATTGTAAATAATGCTATAGTGAACATGGGGATGCATATATCTTCTTGAATTAGTGTGTTCATTTTCTTCAGATAAATACCCAAAGTTAAAATTGCTGGATCATATGGTATGGTGTGCTGCAGTCCATGGTGTTGCAAAGAGTTGTAGATGACTGAGCGGCTGAACTGGACTGAACTGAACTGAATAGTAGTTCTATTTTTGATTTTTTGAGATACTGTTTTTCTACAGTGGCTGCACAAATTTACATCTCCACTAACAGTGTACAAGGGTTCCTTTTTCTCCATATCCTTGCCAGCACTTATTATTTCTTATCTTTTTGGTAATAGCCATTCAAATAGGTGTGAGGTGATATCTCATTGTGGTTTTGATTTGCGTTTCCCTAATGATTAGTGATATTGAACATCTTTTTATGTACCTGTTGGTACTCTATGTCTTTTTGGAAAATATCTATTCAGATCCTCTGCCAGTTTTTAAATTGTTCTTTTTTGCTGTTGAGTTGTTTGAGTTTCTTATATATTTTGGGTATTACCTCCTTATCAGATATATGATTTACAAACATTTTCCTTCATTCAGAAGGTTGTCTTTTCATTTTGTTGATGATCTCCTTTGCTGTAAAGAAGTTTTTTAGTTTGATGTAGTCCACATTGTCTATTTTTGCTTTGGTTGCCTTTGTTTTAGGGTCATATCCAAAACTGATATGAAAGAGGTTACTGCCTATATTTTCTTCTAGTTTTATGGTTTCTGGTCTTATATACTCAAGACTTTAATCCACTTTGAGTTAATTTTTGTGTACAGTGTGAAATAGAAGTCTAGTTTCTTTAGTTTCTTTTTTTTCCCTTTTTTTTTCATGTGATATTTGGTTTTCCTAACACCATTTATTGAATGTGTTGTTCACTGTATATTCTTGTTTTTTTTTTTTTAAATATTAAAGTACCATAGATGAGTGTGTTTATTTCTGGGGTCTGTACTCTGTTCCACTGATCTATGTGTCTATTATTGTGCCCAAACCACATGATTTTGATTACTATACCTTTGTAGTATAGTTTGAAATCAAGGAGCATGATTTCTTCCAGCTTTGTTCTTCTTTCTCAATATTGTTCCAACTATTCAGGGTCTTTTATGGTTTCATGTAAATTTTAGGATTGTTTGTTCTGTTTTTATAAAGAATGCCAATAGAATGTTGGTAGGGATTGTACTGAATATGTAGATTGCTTTCAATAGTATGGACATTTTAATAATGTTAATTTTTAAAATCCATGAACACAGAATATCTTCACATTTGTTTGTGTCTTTTCAGTTTCTTTCATCAATGTCTTATACTTTTCAGTATACAGGTCATCTACCTCCTTGGCTAAATGTATTCCTATGCATTTTATTCTTTTTTATGCAATTGTAAATGTGAGTGTTTTATTAATTTTGCTTCTCATGGTGTTGCTGTTTAGTTGCTGAGTCATATCTAACTCTTTTGTGACCCCATGGACTGTAACCTGCCAGGCTTCTCTGTTCATGGGATTTCCCCGGCAAGAATATTGGAGTGGGTAGTCATTTCCTTCTCCAGGGGATCTTCCTAACCCAGGAATTAAACCCAGGCCTTCTGCATTGCAGGCAGATTCTTTACTACTGAGCCACTGGGGAAGACCTTTGCTTCTGATAGCTTGTTATTAATGTATAGAAATCCAACAGATTTTGCATATTTATTTTGTATCCTGCAACTCTTCTGCATTATTTAATTGGTTCTAACATTTTTCGATAGTCTTTAGGATTTTCTATATACAGTGTCATGTCATCTGCAAATAGTGACAATTTTCCTTCTTCCTTTCCAATTTGGATGACTGTATTTTTATTGCCTAATGACTCTGGTTTGAACTTCAATAATATGTTGAATAAACAGTGAGAATTGGTGCTCTTGTCTTTTTCTTGATCTTAGAAGAAAAACTTTCAGCTTTTCACTGCTGAGTATGATGTTAGCTGTGGGTTTGTCATATATAACCATTATTATATTATGTTTTCTCTATAATGACTTCATTGAAAGTTTTAAAAATCATAAATGGATGTTGAATTTTATTTTTCATTGTATAAATGTAGTGCCCTAGTTTTTGGTTATCTCCAGAACCTTTGTGATTATCTGAAAAACTTGTTTAATTTTTAATAGCCCCCAGTTTTTCAGGTTCTGCCTAGACTTTTCAATGTCCCACAGAAGAGTATCTTGGTCAGCATCTAGATTTAGACTGATTGACAGCCAGACACTCAGTCAGCAGCTTTTAAAGTATGCAGATGTATACTGTCCTGTGAAACCATAAGAATTAGCCCTGATGGCCAACAGACCAGATCACCTGGAGCTGTCTCCTGTGCAGTGGTGATAAAAATTGAGGTTCCAAGAATGTAAGCTTCTTTTGGGGAGAATCAGTGCTGTAGTGGGGCAGAGAGAGAGCACCAGGATGGCGTCCCTGGCCTATGTTTACTGAGAGCCCCTGTGTAGACCTGTAGATGTGCACTATACCTGAAGCTTGCCCCTCGGGCCAAAGCTCCAGATTAAGCAAATAGGACACTTTCACACAAAAAAACTGGAGATGTGTTTCAGTCTGTGGTTGATTTTGTGCCCTGAGGGTGGTAGGCTGCCAAGAAGTGTCTTTTCTGTTGTTGCAGTCCCATGGGACCCAGAAATCCCTGGACACAAGAGCCAGGCATTCAAAGACAATCTCAGCTACAAAAACTGGGGCACCAGATATAAATACTGAGGCACAAGACATGGAGGAGCCCCCTTTCAATAGGTGTTGGCATTTTAGAATGCAGCAGAGGGAGACTGCAAAGGTAGTGCCCACCTTCTGAGGTCTCTGGAAATGTTTACAATCAGCCCTCACGTTTCGGTTGCCCCACTGGCTGTGGCTATGGTGATTAGCTGATAGTCCTCCTTCATAGGAAAACTGAGCTCCTGGATCTGTTGCTTCTTTTCTCTTTCAAAATTGCTAAACAATTTCGAAAAAGGAAAATAGAATTAGAGGAGTTATAGTAACTGATTTTAGGACAGTGTGATGTAGGGATAGATACTAAAGACCACTGGGAGTTCATGCATATATGATAAAATAATTTTTAGAGTACAGCACCTAAGTAATTCAGTGAGGAAAACAATACTGTTTTCAACTCTTAAGTGCTGGATATTTTAACTTGCATATGGAGAAACATAATCTGGATCATAATTCATGCCATATATTTAAAAAATTCAATTTGGAATTTAGATTTATACAGGAACTGAAATATATATATATATATAATTTCTGGTAGAAAATGTATGATAATCTATGTGACCATGGGTTAAAGATTTCTTATAACACTAAAAGCACACTAAATAAATAAATAAATTGTAAAATATAAAAACTTAAAAGAATTGCTTTATGAAAGACACTATCAGAAAATAGAGCTACATACCTTAGCTTTAGAGGAAATATTTGCAAAATACATGTCTGGTATAAAATTAGTTTTTAGAATATGTAAATAACTTCTACACATCAGGAAAGAGAAAAATAACCAGATAAAATTATAAACAAAATATTTGAACACATAATTCATGAAGGAAGATATATAAATGAAAAATACATGAAAATATGCTCAATTTGGGGGAAATGGCTATGTGTATACATATGGCTGAGTCCCTTCACTGTACACCTGAAATTATCACAACGTTGTTAATTGGCCATACCTCAATACAAAATAAAAGGTAAAAAAACCCAACAAAATGCAGAATCATGCTGCTGTACACCTGAAACTAACACATATTGTAAATCAATTATGCTTCAATAAAAAGATGCTCCATATTATTGGTAATTAGGGAAATGTAAATCCAAACCACGATAAGATATCATTACACTCCCATTGAATGGTAAAGTAAGAAAATAAACAAATGAAAAAATCCTGATAGCAAGTTTTGACAAGGATGCAGAGCATTTGGAACTCATTCACTGCTAAGGAGAATGCCAAATAGTTTAGATTTAAACAGCTTGGTAGTCTTTTTTTAATGAAGTTGAACATACATTTACCCAATGACTCAAATATCCTAGTCCTAGGTATTTCAGTTCAGTTCAGTCGCTCAGTCGTGTCTGACTTTTTGCAACCCCATGAACCGCAGCATGCCAAGCCTCCCTGTCCATCACCAACTCCCAGAGTTTACCCAAACTCATGTCCGTTGAGTCAGTGATGCCATCCAACCATCTCATCCTCTGTCATCCCCTTCTCCTCCTGCCTTCAGTCCTTCCCAACATCAGGGTCTCATATAATGAGTCAGTTCTTCGCATCAGGTGGCCAAAATATTGGAGTTTCAGCTTCAACATCAGTCCTCCCAATGAACACCCAGGACTGATCTCCTTTAGGATGGACTGGTTGGATCTCCTTGCAGTCCAAGGGACTCTTAAGAGTCTTCTCCAACACCACAGTTCAAAAGCATCAATTCTTTGGCGCTCAGCTTTCTTTATAGTCCAACTCTCACATCCATACATGACTACTGGAAAAACCATAGCCTTGACTAGACGGACCTTTGTTGACAAAGTAATGTCTCTGCTTTTGAATATGCTGTCTAGGTTGGTCATAGCTTTCCTTCCAAGGAGTAAGCGTCTTTTAATTTCATGGCTGAAGTCACCATCTGCAGTGATTTTGGAACCCCCCAAAATAAAGTCAGCCACTGTTTCCCCATCTATTTGCCATGAAGTGATGGGACCAGATACCATGATCTTAGTTTTCTGAATGTTGACCTTTAAGCCAAGTTTTTCACTCTCCTCTTTCACCTTCATCAAGAGGCTCTTTAGTTCTTCTTCACTTTCTGCCATAAGGGTGGTGTCATCTGCATATCTGAGGTGATTGATATTTCTCCCGGCAATCTTGATTCCAGCTTGTGCTTCTTCCAGCCCAGCGTTTCTCATGATGTACTCTGCATACAAGTTAAATAAGCAGGGTGACAATAGGTATATACCCATGATAAATTAAAACATATGTTTTTAACAAATGTTTTATTATATTTGAATGTTTACTGTAACTTTTTTCATGGTAACCCAAACCTCAGAACAATTCAAATATCTATTAATCAGTTAATGGATAAGCAAATTGGTACATCCATATCATGAAATACTATTCAGCAGTAACAGTAAAACTCCTGATACACATGACAACATGAATTGATCTCAAAAGCATTATCTTGAATGAAAGAAGCTACACATGAAAGATTACATGGTATATTATTTTATTCATATTAAATTGATGATGAAGATGAGGGAGGAAAATATTCAGTTGTAGAAAAGGCAAGCTTACGGACAAGAAGCATATTGGAGGTTGCAAGAGCTAGTTGTAGGAGAAGGGATTTATTGCAAATGGGCAAGAGAGTACTCTTTGGAATGATGGAAATATTATATATATTGATTGTGTTTATGTTATAGAAATTGGTACATTATTTAGCTTAAAGTTAGCAAATTTCAATAGGTTATTTTTACTTCAGATATGTTAATTTTTAAAATCACACTTTAACAACTGGATAAACATTGGAACAACATGACCATTGGTCCTGTCTCCCATCACATATAAACATTAATTTCATACGGACCATAATATTTAACATAAAGAATAAGATTATAAAGTCACATCTAACTCTTTGTGACCCCCTGGACTGTACCCACCAGTCTCCTCTGTCCATGAGATTTTTAGGCAATAATACTGGAGTGGGTTGTAAACATTAATTTCATATGGACCATAATATTTAACATAAAGAATAAAATTATAAAGTCACATCTAACTCTTTGTGACCCCCTGGACTGTATCCACCAGTCTCCTCTGTCCATGAGATTTTCTAGGCAATAATACTGGAGTGGGTTGCTATTTCCTCCTCCAGGGGAACTTCCCGACCCTGCGTTTCTTGTGTCTCCTGCATTGCAGGCAGATTCATTACCATTGGTGTCACCTGGAAAGATTATAGTATTTAACATAAAGGATAAGATCGTAAAACTTTTAGAAGAACAAATGTGAAAAGCTCTTTGTGACTTTGGGTGGGCAAATATCTTAGAGTATGCTGCTGCTAAGTCACTTCAGTCATGTCCGACTCTGTGTGACCCCATAGACAGCAGCCCACCAGGCTCCCCTGTCCCTGGGATTCTCCAGGCAAGAACACTGGAGTGGGTTGCCATTTTCCTTCTCCAATGCATGAAAGTAAAAAGTGAAAGTGAAGTTGCTCAGTCGTGTCCGACTCTTAGTGACCCCATGGACTGCAGCCTACCAGGCTCCTCCGTCCATGGGATTTCCCAGGCAAGAGTACTGGAGTGGGGTGCCAGTGCCTTCTCCGATCTTAGAGTATAAATGATACCAAATGTAAAAGAAAAAAATTTATAGTGTGAGTTCAGTAATTCACTAAAAATTTCTCACTACATAACACTTTTATTAAACTGAATAGGCATGCCACAAATTGGAGGAGATATATCTACTGAAGGATAAATATCAATGTATAATGAATGCCTACAAAAATTAATAATGAAAACACAGATAACTAAATTAAAATAGTCAATGCATTTGATTAGACACTTCATAAAATATGATATGCCAAAGGCCAATGACACTTGACAAAGTTCTCAACATTACTAATCGTATCTGGCAAATGAAAGTTAAAACCACAATTTGACACCATTTCAAACCTTGTCAAAGGTCTAAAGTTAAAAAAATAAAGCTGACATTACCAAATGCTGGTGAGAATTTGCAACTACTGGAATTTTCATATTTTGCTGTGGGTTATATAAAACATTAAAACCACTGTGGAAAACTGCTTAGTAGTTTCTTTTAAATTTAAACATACTCTGTGACTATATTCAGAAATTTCACACCTAGGTAGTTACTAAGAAAAATGAATATATGTGAACACTTAAAACCTGTACAAAACATTTTTAGCAGTTATTCATAAATACCCTCGAATGGTAGGAACTCAATTGTTTTTCAGTAGGAGAAAGGATAAACAAATTTTTATATATTTACAAAGTGGAATACTAATCAGCACTATACATTAAAAAAAGAATGAAGTACTGGTGGATGTGACAAAACGGAACTCAGTGACGTTAAGCTGAACAGAAGAAACTAGAGATAAGAAAATAGACTGTACAATTGCATATGATACACTGATAGAAATTTTTATTTTTAGAAGTTTTATTACTGGCTTATATTTTTTATTAGAATCTACTTTTTTCTAGATTCTTTTTTCACTTTTGAGTCCGTTAACTTTACCAAGAGATGAATGTTATCGGTCACTTTTTCCTGGACCACACTGTAACGTTCTTCAGTGTTCTTTTATTTCTAACCAAGCTGTCTTAAATCATATCTTTAGATATTTGCTTCATATTAATGCCTTTTTATTTTTTGGTTCCTTTTTCAGAAATATTAATTATATGTTGCTTGCTTCTTTTTTGTCATTATTTCTCCAGCCCCTTTAAACTCTTTGTTAATTTCCAATTTACTTAGTGTTATTTATGTTTGTATGTTCCCTAAATATATTTCAGCATGACCTATTTGGCTTTCTGTTGCTTCCAATTTGGCCTTTTTTTTCTATGTTGATTTTACTGTGTGCTTCACTTCTTCATTAAATTCTGTGAATCCATGTATTCATGTTTATCTTCTTTTGTTGTTTTATAGGTCATTCACTTGACAGTTCATTATGGAATGTCTTCTACCACATATTAGACATTTCTCTCAATTGCTGTGTCTCTTTTATGTAATCTTTTTTTGTGTGTGTGTGTAATAAAGTTTTATTAAAGTATAAAGGAGATAGAGAAAGCTTCTGACATAGGCATCAGAAGGGGGCAGAAAGAGTACCCGCTTGCTAGTGTTAACAATGAAGTTATATAATCCAAAGACTATCTGGAGGTTGTAAAGACCTCATCAGACCTACTCTCATAATTTACATTTTAAGATAACACTGTCCTCAGACAAGATACATCCTTGTAAAGACCAGGTCTACTCCCATAATTAACATTTTAAGATAACAGAAGGTTTAATCCAAAGACTGTCCTCAGGCAGGATACATTATTGTTATATAATCCTAAGGAATGTGGAGAAAGAAAAAAAGTTTGTCCTTTCTTCCTCCTTGAGAATTCCAGACCCCTCTCTCCTTGGGGACCCCTAGACTCCCTATCAACCTGCCTAGGAACTGACTCTCTCATTCCCCCCTTTTCTTTTAGGAGAATTATGTTGCCTAGGGAAAAGGGGCGTCGTTCTCATTCCATAACTACTTTCGAGCTGACAAGGGGCGTTGTCCCTAAATTGGTGAGGCAACATATTCTCCTAATCTTCATATTGAGGATATCTGATCCAGGGGCCCCAAATATCTCTCTTTCTTGCTCTCTTTCATCCGTATACTCTCTATTTTTACACACACATGTGTGTCTGTATTAAGCTGTTTCAGTCGTGTCTGACTGTTTGTGACTGTAGCCCTCCAGGCCCCTCTGTCCAAGGGATTCTCTAGGCAAGAATGCTGGAGTGGGTTGCCATGCCTTCCTCCAGGGGATCTTCCTGACCCAGGGATCAAACCCAGGTCTCCTGCATTGCAAGCAGATTCTTTACTGTCTGAGCCACCAGGGAAACCCATCTTACATTGATGATTGTATAATAATTTTTCAGTATTGTTATTTCCACTTGTCATTCATGAATGGATTGTAGTTTAAAGGACTTGGGATTAATGCCATTTCAGATACTATATTCTCTCATCTTATGGTTTGCCCTTTTGTAATGTTTGTAATATTTACCTTGTCAGATTCATCTTGACCCCCTGGTTGAATCCTTGGAGACTTTGCCCTGTGAAGCAGTTGTTATATTCTCTTAGTAATAAAATTCAGGCATAAATAGCTCTAGAGCACAGTTATATAAGGTTGTGTTATTTCAGTTGTGTGTTTTTTTAAAGGAAAGAAGTTGAAAGAGGGCATCTTTGTGGTGAGGTGTCAAGAGATAAGACTTAACTGAAATGTTTTGATGGGATTGTGATTCAGCAAGCCACTTAATGAGGATCTATTACATTCAAGACCCTGCAAGGCATATCTGCCTATTTCATTTAATCCTCACGATAACACTGTGAGATAGGAGGCATTGTGCCTGTTTTTATAAGGAAGAACGAATCTCTGAGAGGTCATGAAAATTGCTAAAATCCCCCAGTATTGTACACGATAAAGTTGGTTTCTCAACCTAGAATTGAATCCAGTTTCAGAGTGCTTTCCTTATAAAACTACTGGCTTGCACTGAATGTAGTTTATATTGGAGAATCTATAAATGCTTATTGCTAAAATCAGAAATATTAACTGCTGTCTTCATTTTAAAGCATACAACATTTTAGCCATGTTTAATATTGATCATATATGGTTGCAACCACATCAAAAATACGTACAACAAATCCCCGGTTTTCCATCGATAGACATACAAGATTAGAAGGATCAAATGACTTGTTAAACATTCTGTAATCATTCATTGGGCTCTTACTAGTAGCTGAAGATCAGTGAGATAAAGTCTTGTTTTATTTGGGAATTGACTACTGTCCTTTACATTCCTGATAAAATTTTAGTTATCCTACAAGAGCACATTTCTGATTTATCTTCTCTATGAATCCTTTCCTGGTTCTCCTTTGCAGTCTTATATAACCTTCCGGTTTGCTGTTACTATTTCAATAATATATCAGTAACTATTTACATCAATTGTTCAATCCCATTCTGCTACTCTGCTTAGACTGTATAATCCTTGAAGACAGAGATCATGCCTTTTCATCGATGTATTCTCAGGGCTTATTCAGTACATAGCCCTCAATAATGCTCAGTGAATGATTGTCAGGTAATTGGTAAATGAATAAGAGTATTTGAGTACATTGATATATGAATTCATAAATGAATTGCTTTGTCCTAAACTCTTTTTTGCATGAGTTTTAGCATGATCTTTAAAGTGTAAGTACAATTTTGCTAAAACAAAACAAACAACATCCTTTCTGACAGTGCATTCAATGCAAGCCCTTAAAAAAAAAATGGCTGAAAATTCTCCCAGATTAGAGGAGGCTTCCTTGATAGCTCAGAAAGAAAAAAAAAAAAAACCTTTAATTTAGAGGTAGCAAATGTAAGCACTGTAATTGGAACAACATTTGGACTAAATCCAGGTTACCAGAATTTTAGTCCTTGTTATGCCATTGTTAAGTGGGTGGCAAGTCACTTTGTTTAGGACTTTATATTTCTTCTGTGAAATGAGGGAACCCCATATGGCAAGTGTTACAAAATGACACTTGAATAAACTTCGAAAACCTCTGCTCTAAGGAACTGATCGAGGAGGGGTATTATAGGCAGTACTGGTTTTCAAGCTTTTCTCTAACTGACAGAATATCTTGTCAAATAAAATCTTCCATGCGGCCCCCAAATATAAAATAGGTAAAAATTGAGATTTTATGACTGCCAGCATCTTTGTCTTCTACCTGCTCAGTCTGTTCATTCATTCCATATATATATCAGATATGTTAAATACTTTTCAAATTCATGAATGAGTCCATTCTTATGATGAGGTCTAATCTTGCATCTTTAAAAATAAGCAAAGAAATTATAGTTCCTGAATATGATGATAGTTAAAGACCAGTAAATATATTTCTGTATGTTCCTTTATGCTCTATCACAACAATGTTACAAGCATTCTGGTATATTCAGCCTTCTGCTCTTGAAAGATTTCCTCTTTTTTCATATGTCCACCTCAATCTGAACCCCCAGTCTTTCAGTGCAGCTGGAATAGACTGTTTGGCCCCAAATTAAGTGTCTGCTTCTAAACAGGTGGTAATCATGGGCAGAGTTCATATCCCATTTATTCAGTCAAGTCAGAAAATATCATGCCATTGGTTCATTTGAGGTCCTGGGAAGATTCCTCACATTTTTGTCATCTTCCTCATAAGAAGTCTGTAATGATGTGGTATTAGTATTTCTGAGAAAGGAGCACACAGAAATTGTGTGTGTGCCTGCTTGCTTAAAATAATAATGAGCTTTGTTACTTCAATCTTCTTCCCAAGAAAAGAAGAATTTTACATTGATGATGAGTGTGTGAGTATTTGGGGGCTTCCCTGGTGGCTCAGATGGTAAGGAATCTGCCTATAATATGGGAGGCCCAGGTTCAATGAAGAAAATCCCCTGGAGAAGGAAACGGCAATCTGCTCCAGTGTTCTTGCCTGGAGAATCCCATGGACAGACAAGCCTAGTGGGCTACAGTCCATGGGATTGCTAAGACTCCGACATGACCTGAGTGACTAGCACATTCACACTTTTTCTTTTCATGTAAGTATTTGGGGTCTTTGATTAAAAAAGAAGACTTTGATCAAAACCAGAATCTCCCACGTGTCACACAAAACATATATGAAAAGCATTATACTGATGGACAATTCTAAAAAGCCAAGAGACTAGGTCTTGTGAACCAACATCAAGAGTCTTCTGTATTAACTTAAAATTATTTTTAGATATTAAAGCAAATACCTAATTTAGAAGAAGAAAATACTTGTGAATCCTTGCTCAAGCACAAGAGAAAGTAGAGGCAAATTATTATGCCATTTTAGCTGTTTTAGATCTACAGTTGTTGTATAGCCTAAGTTTTTTAATTTGATGTAAATTTGTATGAGATTACATAAAAGAGTAGCTTTTCATAGGCTCCATATGTTCTGCAAACAGCAAACTCTTATCTCTTTTTTGTTTCATTATTTTAAAAAATATGGTTTTTTTCTTGTCCTGAGATCCCACTTTAATGCCCCATTATCTTCTGTATTTTGGTCCTAGACCATCTTCATTTGCTGCTTGTTCTATAATAAATAATTGTTTGCTGCTTCCAAGAGGCAACAGAGGATAATGGTTAATTGTGTGAACTCTGCAGGCATATTGCCTGGCTGTGAAATCTGTCTCTATCCTTTCCTAGATGAGTGAGCTTGGATGAGTCATTTACTCTTTCTGTGCTTCAGAATTCTCACCTGTAAAATGGAGGCAAAAATAACTGTGAGAATTACATGGTATGCTGTATTTAGATATCATAGAATGTGCCTTTGTGTGGGCTAAGTCACTTCAGTCATGTCCAACTCTTTGTGACCCTACGGACTGTAGCCTACCAGGCTCCTCTGTCCATGGGATTCTCCAGGCAAGACTACTGCAATGAGTTGCCATTTCCTTGTCCAGGGGATCTTCCTGACCCAGGGATCAAACTTACCTCTCTAGCCTCCTGCATTGGCAGGCAGATTCTTTACCACTAGCACCACCCGGGAAGCCCATAGAATGTGCCTAACACAAAGCTAATGGGGTCCCAATCACAAGAGTAAGAATATATTTCCTGTCAATATTGGTTATTTGTTAGCTGGTATTTGTAGTTTACCAGGCATTCTGTTTCTGTCTCTTCCCCTGCTCCTATCTGCTGCCTTTGGATTATCACAGTTTTAGTGGATGCAGGGAGAGGCAGAGAGCATGCCTATTTTATCCACTCAAACGCTTTCCAGTAAATACTGATTGCTCTGCACAGGGAGTAAAGTGACTAGCAATATTCACAATGAGCTTCTGTGAACTATGCATTCTTACAAATAAATACATAACTTTAATGAATAGTGTAAATAAGGAAAAAAGTAATGATGTGATAAGACCTTGTGACATGTAGGGGAAGTCAGGAAAGGCTTTTCAGAAGAAATAATATGTAAATTAAAGGCTGAGGAATGAGTTAGTCAGGCAAAATGGATGGTTACAATCCTTCCCAGGCAGGAAAGGCATGTTGGTAAACCCTAAATGCACTTTGGCTGAAGCTAAATGAGTTACAGGGGACAGTGGTGTGGGATAAGGTGGAGGAGCCAGTAGCAGCCAACATAGGAAGCTGAGGCTGAAAGGGCAACCTGGGACCAGATCTGAAAGCACTGATGTGTCATATTATCCCAAATGTTACAGGAAGCCATGAGGAGTGAAAAGCAGGGAAGTAATATAAGGAATTTTGCATCTAAAATAAATTTATTTTTATTTTTGGCTGCATCTGGGTCTTCCTTGCTGCGAGTGGGCTTTCTCTCCTTGCAGTGAGCAGGGGCTGCTCTCGAGTTGCAATGTGTGCCGTGGCTTCTCTTGTTGTGGGGCACGGGCTCTGTGGTGAGCAGACTTCAGTAGCTGCAGCATGTGGGCTCTGTTTTGTGCAGCTCTCAGGCTCTAGAGCACAGGGTTAGTAGTTCTGACGTAGGGTCTTAGTTGCCATGTGGCATGTGGGATCCTCCCAGAGCACGGATGGAACCTGTGTCCCCTGCATTGGGAGGTGGACTCCCAACCACTGGACTACCAGGGAAGTCTGGAATTTTGCATTTTTAAAAGATCATTCTGGAAAATGCAGAGAGAGGGAGTAGAAGAACTTCTTTCTTTGTTCCTTAGTTGCAGTGCCTGTAAAAGGACTGGAACCTCCTCTTTGAAGCTTTCCTTGATGATTTTTGCCCATAGAGGTGATCTTTACTCATTTGTTCACCTAATGAAACCATTCTATTCCTGTCATAGCAGTCATCACACTGCACTGTGAGCCTGACCCATGCCAAGGATGACTATGTATTGTAGAGTGAATAATAACTGATTCATTCCTCTGAAGACTAGACTGTGAGCATTTTAAGGTCAAGGATTATGTCATTCATCTTGTATTACCCACAGCATCTAGCAAGTCTCTTGTCACACAGCAGGTTCTCAATGGTTTTTGTTGCTGCTCTTGGGAAACCGAAGGAAAAGAAGTGTCAATATTCATGATGGATGGAAATGGGAATTTTGGATCATAGATGCAATTTAATTTTTTATACCATCATTGAAATTTGGTAACATTAATTGGGGTCCTAGAACAGCTGTGATAGGTTTATGGAAGTTACTAAATAGCACTGAAGGTGGAATTAAAATATTTCAGTTTGAGCCTGAATAGGTACCCCAAAAACACTTAATTGAGTTAAACATTTTTCATCCATACTGGCCCTTTACAACTGTCTGTAGGCTTTCTATGGTTCATTTTAGAGAGTAAGCAGAGACATTACTTTGCCAACAAAGGTCCATCTGGTCAAGGCTACGGTTTTTCCATTGGTCATGTATGGATGTGAGAGTTGGACTGTGAAAAAAGCTGAGCGCCGAAGAATTGATGCTTTTGAACTGTGGTGTTGGAGAAGACTCTTTAGAGTCCCTTGGACTGCAAGGAGGTCCAACCAGTCCATCCTAAAGGAGGTCAGTCCTGGGTGTTCATTGGAAGGACTGATGTTGAAGCTGAAACTCCAGTACTTTGGCCACCTCATGCAAAGAGTTGACTCATTGGAAAAGACCCTGATGCTGGGAGGGATTGGGGGCAGGAGGAAAAGGGGACGACAGAGGATGAGATGGCTGGATGGTATCACCGACTTGATGGACATGAGTTTGGGTGAACTCTGGGAGCTGGTGATGGACAGGGAGGCCTGGCATGCCTCGATTCATGGGGTCACAAAGAGTTGGACACGACTGAGTGACTGAACTGAACCGAAATGAACTGAAAAATTCCTTCACCCTTTCTAAATCTTCCCTGATCACATCATCACTTTGGTACAATGATAACTCAGAGATGTAAACCCTCAGATGCTGAGAGAGCTTACAATATCAAATTGTTCATTATTTAAATATATGGGTTGAATTTAATAACGGACTTCTTTGTTCTTTCCCTCTTGTTGAAAATGGAACCCCAAATGGATGAAAAACAAAGCAATTTATATTCTGTCTTATGGCATTTTAAACTATAAAAATTTAATCAGTGTACTAGTTACTTTTTTTAGAATAGGAAAAATAATTCAACCCTTAAAAAATTTTCTACTTAGATACTTTTTATTGGAGAGAAACTCACTAATAATCCCATTAAGACATATATGAGTGGAAACATGGCAACTGTTTGTTACTTTCTTGTTCTATTATTGTCAGGAATTAACATCCATCCAAACAAATTATATAATAAGAATTGTTTCTTTTTTTCTTGTCAGCATCTGTATTGATTTCAAGTTTGTGTTCTATTAGCAAATTATAAAAACACATTTTATAGTAGAAACTGGTTTTAAGTGGCTGTTTGGGAAAGATGCTTTACTCAGAGTAGAATTTAGCCTAGCTACTTTGCAATCTGATGACTATTAAAGGATGCCATTATCTCTCTGTTACTTATAATTCTCTCAGGTTTAGCTAGTGATTTAAGTTCATATTAATTTTTAATACTTTTCAGTTTTTATCTCAAAATCTTTGATGCTTATTGCCTCACTAAACAAATGGATTTTTCTCCCCCAGAAATGGCTACATCTAAATGTTGGGTGCTTATAGTTTTAAGAAGTTTTACACAGAATATCTTTTTGGATTACATATATCTTTTTGCTCTCCATTATTTGTATCCCATTACAACGGTTTTGGGGAGGAAGCGCATTTGTCTCTTCCCAACAGTCAAATCCCAAATCATACCTAATTGGGCACAGTAGCCCTGAATTTCTGAAAGTTTGATGAGGCTCAGTAGATACAAACTTCATCTCCTTTTGCCTTCAATCTTTCCCAGCATCAGTCTTCTCCAGGGAGTCAGCTCTTTCTATCAGGTGGCCAAAGTATTGGAGCTTCAGCATCAGTCCTTCCAATGAATATTCAGGATTGTACTTTATGAATTAGTAAAATTTCCAAAGAATTAGAGGATTGACATAGAAATTGCCAACTTCTAACTCTCCCAATTGAGACCATTAAGAAACAAAAGAAATGCTCAGGACTTCCTGGTGGGTGGTCCATTGGTTAAGAATTTGCATTCCAAAGCAGGGTACATGGGTTGGATCCCTGGTGGGGGAACTAAGATCCCATAGGCCAAGGGGCAACTAACCAACCCTACACAGGGAAACTACTGATCAATCCCACACACCACACCTAGAGAGAAGCCTGCTCCTCACAATGAAGATTCCTTAAGCAGCACCTAAGACCTGATGTAGCCAAAATAAAATTATATAAAAAAAGAAATGCTCATGTTCCATTTTGTCATCTCAAAAATGGACATTTTTATATCTGAAAGAATGATGAGTAGGTCTTCTGTTGAAAAAGAAATGGGGACTGTAATCCCAAACAGAGGACCAAGAAGCATCCAGGTATCCCACATTCTCCAAGGAGAGCTGTGTATAAAAGTGCTCAGGCAACTCCCTCTGAGAGGGAACCAGGTGGGTCCTGACATCAGTTGTCACTCCAGCAGCCAAAACTGCCTCTGGGTGAGGGGAGGATGGAATGTGAAGGGGTGCTGGAGAAGTGAATTACTGACCTACTGAAGAACCACTTCTAGAGATGTGGGATATTTTCAGTGAAAAGAAGGTCAGCTTCTGTAGCCCTTAGGAAAACAAAAGTGATTTAATACAAGAAACTGATTATATAAATATGAATGATGCAAATGAAAGCAGACAAGTGAGATAATCCAAAGATTAGTGAAGCAACTACCATTCCAAGTGCAGAGGGAGAAAGGGATGGTGGTATTATGAGGGTTTAGTGGTGCAAAGGAGGGGTCACCACCATAGGAGCTGGTATCACCAAGGGGTCACTCTGAAGCTAGTGAGCAGACATCTGATAGGGTATTGTGTAGCTGCTTCGGGGTATGCCAGGATGGAGGGCCAGTGTTGCCTATGCTACTGAAATAGGGAGAGAGTTCCTTCTCCTGATTTTCTTCTTCCACTTTCTTCTTCATGATTCCTGTTGTCAACATCTAAAGGAAGCCAGCCAGGGAGAGAATTTGTGAAATGCAATTTGCAACGTCTCAGCCTGCACATCACACAGCAGAGTTTAGAATGGTTGGCTTGGGTCTGGAAGACATTGATAAACAACTGAGACAATATCTCATTTCTCCATTAATCATCTATGCAGAAGACATCCTGAACCATTTTTTTTTTAAATTAATGAATTAATTTATTTGGCTGTATTGGGTCTTAGTTGTGGCATGGGGGATCTTTCATTGTGGTACACTGACTCTCAAGTTGTACTTAGTTGTGGAATCTTGGTTCCCTGACCAGGGATCAAACCAGCATTCCCTGCATTGGAAGGTGGCCCCTTTCTGATCTGTTCTTTATGTCCCTTGAGCTAAGAAGAAGAAATGGAGAAAGATATCAGGAGAGAGAGAAGAGATAGCAGCAAAGCATCTTAACCTTCATTACTTGGGTTAACAAGAATGCTTGAACTTATTCTGGATAAATGCACTGTGGCTTGAGCCATCTCATTTTTACTTCAACCACAAGAATAGACTTGTTCAAGGGACCCTACCAACAAGAGTTTCAATGTGTATCAATGGGAATGGCAGCTGAGGAGATGAGAAAATTTATTTTTTTTCCTACTTATCCCTAAGAAGAGAGCCACTATTTGGACACCTGCCTTAGAGAAGGTGTCAATATATAGTCTCCTTTTGTTAGAGAAGCAGTGACACTCAACAGAGGACTGCAATTAAAGGCCCAGTTATATAACAGGGCTTTCTTTTTATTAACTCCTCCACTCTGCTGTAGTGTGGAAGCAGGTAGAACCTAAAGAAGAGAGGGGAGAGAAAGAATGAATGAATAGACTATTCCCTCTTCCCAGTCTAAGTCCTACACACTGGCCATTGAGTAGCTCCACAGGTTGTGAACACTGAACTGAGAAAAGGGAAGGAGATGTGGTGTAAAGCTGTTAGTTATGTTATGTACTCAATTTGAACTGTTGTTAAGGAAGAGGATATAGATTTAACATTGCAGATGGAAAGCAGTTATTGGAGAAAAATGAAAACATATACAAAATGTTCAATAGATCAATTATACAAAAAACAAAATTAAACTCCTTTGAATATCGTCTCAGAATAAAGAGAAATCTTTAAATTGAAAAAGATAACTTTATTCAAAACTCAAAGTATTACATTATTTTTTTTTTCATTTCTTCAAGGTTTGGTTGTTTCATATATGGTTTCTATCCATAAAGTAGGATTTTAGAATGACTGCCATTATTTATTGAAATTTCTATCAATCAAGAATTACTACTGGTAACTGAAACCTGCTGAAAGAGAAATTTACATGATAGCTGTATCAGTCAGTGTCTTCTCCCTTGTTTTAGATTGTATAAAAGAAGGAAATAACATATGATGAATACTATAGTCTTAGAAAAATAACAGAATGTTGTGAAAGATTAATATGTTTAAAAGTACCATTTAAGTGATGAAAGATAAAACTACAGGAAAACTATTCATACATGCCAATATGGAATTTATTGTCATCATACTTGCTCATAACTTTAGGAATTCTTAGAAATACTTCATTTTAATGAAGCATATGGCATTCTATGTATTGAGAAGCAAATTTTGCTGACAGAAGAATAGTTTCAGATTAGGAGAACTTGACTTCTTCTCTCTGTTTACATTTGCCTTAAATTTGAGGCCTTATAAAACATCAGTATCTTTTTAAAATTACTCTTTTTTGTCCTAACATGATTAGGGAGCATGATTCCAGAAAACTGATCAATTTAACTTGTAGTCCAACATCAGAAAAAGAAATAAAAATCACTTTTCTATCTTGAAAAGATGTGAATAAGCCCCCAATGAGTTGCATAGTGATTGGTGAAGAGTCTTGGCTTAGAAATAATGTCTTAGTCTGAAACAACAGAGCATGTGACTCTGTGAGTATTTTATTACTGCTCTGAGCCTTTATTCCCTCACCTATCATGAGAGTTGTGCCCACCTCATTTGGCTAGCGGCTCTAATGAGACATAATTGGACTCATATATGTGTAGTGCATATACTGGCACAAGATGAATTCTCTATCCATGTTAGTCCAAAGGATAGGCAACTGACACTCAGTTCAGTTCAGTTCAGTTGCTCCGTTGTGTCCGACTCTTTGCAACCCCATGGACCACAGCACTCCAGACTCCCCTGTCCATCACCAACTTCTGGAGCTTACTCAAACTCATATCCATTGAGATGGTGAGGCCATCCAACCATCTCATCCTCTGTCATCCCCTTCTCCTCCCGCCTTCAATCTTTCCCAGCATCAGGGTCTTTTTCAGTGAGTCATTTCTTTGCATCAGGTGGCCAAAGTATTGGAGTTTCAGCTTCAGCATCAGTCCTTCCAATGAATATTCAGGACTGATTTCCTTTAGGGATGGACTTGTTGGATCTCCTTCCTGTCCAAAGGACTCTCAGGAATCTTCTGCAACACCACAGTTCAAAAGCATCAATTCTTCAGTTCTCAGCTTTCTTTATAGTCTCAACTCTCACATCCATACATGACTCCGGGAAAAACCATAGCTTTGACTAGACGGACCTTTGTTGGCAAAGTAATATCTCTGCTTTTGAATATACTGTCTAGGTTGGTCATAGCTTTTCTTCCAAGGAGTAAGCGTCTTTTAATTTCATGGCTACAGTCACCATCTGAAGTGTTTTTGGAGCCCCCCAAAATAAAGTCTGACACTGCTTCCACTGTTTCCCCATCTATTTGCCATGAAGTGATGGAGCCAGATGCCATGATTTTAGTTTTCTGAATGTTAAGTTTTAAACCAACTTTTTCACTCTCCTCTTTCACTTTCATCAACAGGCTCTTTAGTTCTTCGCTTTCTGCAGTAAGTGTGATGTCATCTGCATATCTGAGGTTATTGATATTTCTCCCAGCAATCTTGATTCCAGCTTGTGCTTCATCCAGCCCAGCATTTCTCATGATGTACTCTGCGTTTAAGTTAAATAAACAGGGTGACAATATACAGCCTTGATGTACTCCTTTCCCTATTTGGAACCAGTCTGTTGTTCCATGTCAGGTTCTAACTGTTGCTTCTTGACCTGCATACAGATTTCTCAAGAGGAAGGTCAGGTGGTCTGGTATTCCCATCTCTTGAAGAATTTTCCACAGTTTGTTGCAATCAGCAATAACATGGCACTTATAATCTCTCTTTTTCTATTTTATAATATATCAATAATATATAATGTAATGCTAAGTTATATTGTATGTTATCAATATTATATGGGCTTCCTTGATGGCTCAGACAGTAAAGAATCTGCCCGTAATGTGGGAGACCTGGGTTTGATCCCTGGGTTGGGAAGATCCCCTCGACGAAGGCATGCAACTTGCTCCAGTATTCTTGCCTGGAGAATCCCCATGGATAGAGGAGCCTGGCAGGCTACAGTCCATGGGGTTGCAAAGAGTCAGACATGACTGAGCAACTAAGCACAGTACATTAATATTATATAGCAATAGTATAATACAGTAATATAACAGTATAGTATTAAACATAACATTTCTCTGATTTCCCAAACAGAACTACTATTGCCACCCACGAGTGATGACATAGAACTATTTCTGCCTTACAAAAGCAACTTTAAATCTTGCCTGCTGACCTTCTTTTCTAAAAGCCATAAAACCATTCTAAAACTCCAACTAGATTTTACTTACTCTTTCTCTAACAGTTGTTTATTGAGACCCTGCTTTGTATCAGCCACTGTACTACATGCTGAGGGGGTAAATTTGAAACTAGCCCTCTGGCTTTGTAAATTTTTTGGACAAATCTGTTTTCAGTCAGGGTTTCCATAGGAAATAGATTGCATTCCCACAGGGAATGAAAGAAAATTTAATGGAGGTCCTATTTACAATGGAGTAGGAGATGGCAACTCACTCCAGTATTCTTGCTTGAGAATCCCATGGACAGAGGAGCCTGGCGGTCTATGGTCCATAGGGTTCCCAAGAGTCGGACACTACTGAAGCAACTTTGCATGCACACACTATATTTACAAAAAGTGTGGACAGGGTTGAGGATGACCCAAAGGGATAACCAAGCACTATAAGAATAGCAACAGTGGAAAGCTGCCATCAGCTTTATGTTTGAAAGGTGAAGTGGAAGCAGTAGTTAATGGAAGTTAGGGAAACCTGTCTTCTTAGAGATGGGTGATTATAGGAGTTGTGATCTAGAGAAAGGGCTTTCATTACTGTTGCACTCTGGCCAGTAGAGAGGACCCTTTCTTTCCTCCTGCCTTCCCGCTGTACTTCTCAGGAGTCAGACGGCTAGAGAGCCCATGGATTCAGTCTGTGAGGACCAGCCTCCTGTGACACAACCAAGATGGAGAAGGTATTGGAGTGGATCTCGAGGAGACAAATGTAAACTACCTAGAAAATAATCTCCTCTTCCCTCCTTTATCTTGTTTTTTGTAACAAGTGCTGGTTTTTATTTCTGAGTGTAAAAGTAATATATTTTATATGTAGAACATTTGAAAAACTGCCTTGTAACTTTTGTAACTTGAGATCTTGCTTTTTCCTAGCCAGGACATGCTCCCAGTTGAAGGCACATGAATCTGTCCAGTCAGCTTTCACACTCAGAGTGTTATAAAACCTAAGTTTATTTTCATGGCTAAGACCTCACAAAAATACTGTTGCATGCCCCAGATCTACTGATGTTACCCTGGAACATGTTGTCTTTCTGCCTGTCATAAACTTCCTTAGCATGGCATCTTCTTGCATAGTCACAGTCTTAGTACATTAGATTCCTTTCCATATTTTTGCACACCATATTTTTTTCCACTATCTCTGCTAAACAAATTCTACTCATTATTTAAGGCTAAAATAAAACCTCATTTATTTCCCAGAAACCCAAAGATTTTAATATTTAATTATATTCTTTGATTCACTCATTTTACAAATATTTTTGAGAACCTATGAAGTGCATATTTAACATATGTAAGTCTTTCCTGCCTGACTAGACCTAAAATTCTTGAGAGTCGTATTTGCGTTGAGCTTCATTTGGATCCTATCACAGCTTTGCTCACTTCTAAGAAAATATAGCTAAGGTCTTACCTTCATTTCTGCTGGGGAAGCTTGATCACAGTTCCTTCCTGCTGAAGACAGCCTCAGAATTTCTATTCCAGTTGTGCTGTTTTATCCTATTTTTAAGTGCATTTCCTGCCAAGCAAAATGGATCACTTTTTTTGGCTTGGAAAAGAATATCACAAAAGTTTGGAAAAGAAAGAAAAATTTCTATGCCTCTTACATAATGTTCGCTGTTACAACGTTACACAGCTTCTTTAATATTTTTCTGTGCTTATATTTTTGAGAATTATAATCATTGGCTGTGTCCAATTTTATATCCTACATATAAAACTTACATCTTGAATCTTGCCTTTTCTTTTAACATAGGGGTATAAACATTTTTTTTTTTCAGGTTCTGCCTCAGAGAGGCACTCAAGATTGAATATAACAGAGATAAAATATATCTGTTATTTGTTGAATCTTTGCTAGGTTTCCGGAGAAGGCAATGGCACCCCACTCCAGTACTCTTGCCTGGAAAATCCCATGGATGGAGGAGCCTGGTAGGCTGCAGTCCAGGGGTTCACTAAGGGTCGGACACGACTGAGCGACTTCATTTTCACTTTTCACTTTCATTCATTGGAGAAGGAAATGGCAACCCACTCCAGCGTTCTTGCCTGGAGAATCCCAGGGACAGGGGAGCCTAGTGGGCTGCTGTCTAGGGGTCGCACAGAGTCGGACATGACTGAAGCGACTTAGCAGCAGCAGCAACTAGGTTTCAAGCAGGTTTTGAGTAAGAGCTCTAAATTTCTGCTTATTCCTCTTTGGTCAGTGTTAGAAAAGCTCAATAATTGTAATTATGCCTCGGTGTATGATGAGGAAATTCTTTTCCTTGTCATATTGAACTGAACACCTGGAAAGCCTGTGGGGTTCTCTCCTTAGAAGACTTACAGAGGTGCAGTTTCTCCCTCCCCCACTCTCCTATCTACTCTGTCAATTTTGCTGCCAACCTCTGCATAATATAGTCAAATTATGTGCGAGAAATTCAACCCTGGTTTCCTGGGTGATGGTACAATGCCACTACTTAGTATTCCTAGTCACATAGCTACAGTTCCATCACTCTGTTAATCTATATATATCTTCATGTTCGAGAAGCAGACATTTCAAATCCAGCATGTATTAAGGGTTTTCAATGTACCAAGTAAGAAAACATAGGAGCTTCTGGATCTCAGTATTGATGAAGCCATTTTTTTATTACTAAAAATTATATTTATTTTTTAAACTTTTTTCTTATGGAAAATCTTAAACACACAAAAGTGGGAGGTTTTTGATATTAAGATTTGAGAATCCACTGTCTGGACCAATATTTTTGGATTCAATGATTTCTGCAGTATATCTTTTCCAGTTCAATTTTGCAAAGTCAAAACTCTTCATATTCTTTTTTAGACTATTGTATGTCTGAACTTTAAATTTTGGCCTGTTTTAATAGCCTGAGTTTTCCTATTCATAAACCAGTGACTCTTTTTCCTCTGGAGTTTGCACAAGTATGGTGCACCCTTAAATTTTGGAAATGTTATTGAGGTTCTTTGTTTCTGAAGTGAATTCTAGTGCTCTACACAAAACAAATGTCATGAACTGAAGTGTCTTGCTTCAGAATGGCCAAGTTTGTGTGATTTAAACCAGGAAATTCTAGCTCTTTCTACCTCTTGGTTGCTAAATTCTCTGTGATGAGTATTTGCATACGTACATATAAGAAGTTTAAACTAATGGTAAAATTGAAATTAAGATTTTTTGGGTCACGCATATTTTTTGTATTGGTTTAGTTTTCCTTTTTATTGACAGTAGCATCAATGGATCATGGAGAAGGAAATGGCAACCCACTCCAGTATTCCTGTCTGGAGAATCCTATGGACTGAGAAGCTTGGCGGGCCACAGTCCATAGGGTCACAGAGTCGGACACAACTGAAGTGACTTAGCATGCATGCATGCATCAATGGATCATATACCTTAAATTCTAAATCTGCTATATTTTAACTGTGTTGGTGGTTTAGGCACTAAGTCATGTCCAACTCTTGCAACCCCATGGACTGTAGCCCACCAGGCTCCTCTGTCCATAGGATTTTCCAGGTAAGAATACTGAACTGGGTTGCTATTTCTTTTCTAGTTTTAGATGTGTTACTTTGGCCAAATCAATTTTCTGATCCTCTGTTATCTCATTATTTAAAAAAAGATGAAAGCAATTTCACAGATTGTTATGGAGATCAAATGAAATACTGGTTGGGAAGATAATTCATAAGTATAAAGCCTTTCACTAAAACCTAGTATTTCTATAGTCTTAAAGATCGTTGATAATTTGGGAGCCTAATTATTACCCGCTATTCCTTTTCTCTCCCTTTAGATAGCTTTTCTTGGACTTTTGCATGTTGTGAACCTCTTTTCTCACAGCTCAGCTTTAGTTAGCTTGGTAAATTGTGATATTTGCTTATCCACATGCATTGTATACCATCAGATGTTAGTGCAGAGAACTCTGTGTATTTGTATTTAACTAAGGACACTGAGCTGTTCTTTTTTTGTGTGTCTTTTTTCCCTGTAGGTCTTAAAAATTGACAGCAAAGCTGCCCTGAATAACAGACATCCTGAGAGGGGCTGTTTTTCACCTGTATAATGAAGAAAAGCAGGAGTGTGATGACGGTGACGGCTGATGATGTAAGTTCCAAAAGCCATAGAATTGCCGATTCTACCCACTCTTTGTCTGCCTAATAAAGAAGGCATTCCATGATTCTGTTCTAAGGGCAGGTAAGGTTGTTTAGAAGTACCACTCCATCACTAGGTATTTCTATGACACGGGGCATTGCCAGCCCTTGGACCCAGAACTCTGCAAGGTAGACAGCAGGCATACCACCCTCTTTACAGCTTGGAAATAGGCTCAGTTTGAGCTTTGTGGTTTTTATTTACAAAATACCAGTCTGGAAATTTTTCTTTTCACCATTTCTTGATGACTTTCTTGTACATTTTTATCCATGTATAGCTAGTCCTTGAGTCACTGCTTGAGGTGGGGTCTTTGACAGCTGTTTGTATTTAGAAGAAATTTGTGAGGTACACATCTTCTAGGACTTAACTGCTCAGTGTGGGCCTCAGACCAGCAGTGCTAGCATCATCTGTGGATTCATTAGAAATGCAGAATCTCAGAACCATACCTTAGACCTATTGATCAAACTTTGTATTAACAAGTTCCCAGGGAGACCAGTTATGTACAGTATATTTGAGAAGCCCTGCTCTGGGTCCTTTGAAGAAGTGAAGAAGTCTATAGACATTATTTTCAATAGCTTTGCATCTTGGTCAGCTGAGATTATCTTTTTTGCTTTCAATTGATCAATCCCCCATTCATGTCTCTTAAAGAAAAAAACCCTGGGATTTTCCCATAGTACTATTTGTATAAGGTATGCTCCAGATTCTATTTCTTTGGAAGAGTAAAACTAAGCAATACAATCTGTCTATAAAGGATGATCAATTATTTTTTCTTTTCATTCTATCATCGCAGTGATTATCCTAATCCTCTCTGAGGTAATGGTTGACACAATCAAAAGATAGGGAAGTTTTCTCAGAAGAATGTGCAGGAAAGAAATGCATGTTTGAAGAATACAAACCCCACCTGGAGAGGATTGTTTTTACCTAGATTTGCACTGTCCAGCATGGTAGCCACTAGTCACATGTGACTCTGAAGCACTAGTGTGAATGGAGAGGTGCTGTAAATGTGAAATACATTTTGGATCTTGAATTCATAACAGTGCAGATAGAAAAGAATATAAAATATGTCATTAGTAATTTTTGATATAGATTACATGTTGAAATGTCAATATTTTGGACAATCTAGGCTAAGTAAAATATATTATTAAAGGTAATTTCATATTTCTTTTTTTTAATGCGATTACTAGAATATTTAAAATTATACATTTAGCTCCCATTTGTGGTTTGTTCTTTATTTCTAGTGAACAGTAATAATCTAAAACTTTTCACCATGTACCTCAACTTTTCAAATATAGTACAGAAGATCATATCAAATGTTACACACAGTATCTCTTCCCTAACAATGAAAGCAACTTGGCAGATACTATGTTTTATATGCCACACTCTGAAGAAAGATTCACCCTTAAGTCAAGGATATTTTATTATATTCTTCATTATTTCAGCTCAGCAAACAGTTACTCAGTGATTTAAATGTTCACTTGATATTATTTAGCACCTCTTATGCACCAACCACTGGTTAGTTCTAGGGATTAGTGTTCTTGTCCCTTTGAAGTTTATATTACAGAGGGGAGGGCATAAATAAATCAATAAATTATAAAATAAGTCCAGCTATAATAAGAGCTGTACAGAAAAATGAAGTTGGTCGGGTGGGGGGGAAGAATAACTGGATGATGACTATAAGTGTTTATAGAAGGATGACATGAAGAGATGACATATGGACAGTGAAGACATATGAACGTTGAAGGAATGAACTCTGAGAAGATCTGGGGGAGGAGCATTTCTGGCAAAGGGAACATGTGATTTCCAGAAGTAACATTCAAATTAATGTTTTTTCCCTCTGCAAATCTTTGATCTGATAAATGATACAGTCAACCAATATCATGCTGGTTAAAATAGGAAAAGAAATCCAGGATCACAAATTCAGTAGTTTAGAATTGACAGAATTAGATTTTGCCTTTGAGGGTGTTAGCAAATTGGGGACAGTAATTATGAGTATGAATTAGAGTTTGAGGTAATTATATTGATAATGCAACACGGGTTAATGAAGTGTTTGTAAAACAGTGTTAATGTTTTCAACATTTAACGTAATTTCTAAAAGGCTATTCCATTATGTTCTTTTGTGGCAATGCATGTTCACATTAATTGGAGTCTTTAGAAGAAATTCTTAAGACTCAAAGAATGACTCCACATCTCTATTTCAAGTATGTTCACAAGTCAGTATGGGAGATATTTTGTGGTAGGTGGTGACTTTGTTACCTTTCAAATAAGTATCATGTAAGTACCCACTTAGTTTATTCACTGCACTTATACCTGGTTGGTAATATTTACTTTCCTAAAAGAGGAAAAAATATCCAATAACTTTATTATAAGACCATTGTGATTTGTGGTTTAACTAAGTAACATTCTCATTTTGGTTCTTTTGTACAGTATTTCTTGTATAGGTGGTAAAATATTTGCTGAAGACTTTGGTTTCCAGATAATTGGTACTGTCTTTACATGTATATTTGGAACAAACTGATATATAGAAGTTCTGACTTTTAGTTTGTTCCTGAATCTCTTTAGGAAGACTTTGTCTCTTCTAAGACTTTCTTTCTCCTCTAGTCTTTTTGAGAAAGAAACTTACATATGCTATGTTTTCTTCTCAGCTCTTATTTCTAACACATACAAATACACATACATACATACATACATACACACACACACACACACACACACACACACACACACACATGAGTAAGTGCCAAGCCATGGTAGATTTAATATAATCAGTTTTTAAACCAGTTTGTTTGTTTAAACCAAAGGTGGCCTAGTCCCAATTACTAAACAGTTAAATCCTGAGCACATTCCAGAATATTTCAAACTCTGGAGAATTCTAGATTGTTTGAGCTTCTTCCTGCTACTGAATTGTGGTTCTACTGAATTTTAAATAAGTGGTATTTGAAAACCTTAAGTCAAACAGAAAAAAATATGATGACATCCAATTTCCAGGTGGAGAGAACGGGGCCCCTGAAAATTGTCAGGCCTATGCATGCCAAGATTTTCATCATGAAAATGTGGCTTTGTATAGATGAGATAAGCATAAATAACTAGAACATAAGTCCTGCTGCTTTTTGCTGTTGTACCCTCTCAAATTAGGACTGTACAAGATTCTAATATGTGTGCTACAAATATTTGTTGAATGATCCCAGCTAGGCCCTTAAACTTGAATTAATTATTCTTATGTGAGCTAGTATAGGGATGGGTAGAGGAGTGGTGGGTGGAGAAATTCTGTTTGTTTAAAGGCAGTCTAGTACCAGGCTCTCCTAAGTCTATTTTGAAGGGCAATAGGAAGTACCTGTCTTTTAAGAGCTACTGAATGACTTCCAGGTGAGAGATCTTGGTCTGATGTTAGGACTTCAATTATTGCTTAAGATACGAGTGGAGAGTGACAGATAGAACTTTTAAACTCCAAGTGGCTATCAGTGGCTATTTGCATTGCCGCAACATTTGCTGTCTAGCTCAGAGGTTAAAGCGTCTGCCTGCAACTCAGGAGACCTGGGTTCGAACCCTGAGTTGGGAAGATCTCCTGGAGAAAGAAATGGCAACCTACTCCAGTATTCTTGCCTGGAGAGTCCCATGGACGGAGGAGCCTGGCGGGCTACAGTCCACAGGGTCTTAAAGAGTCGAATACGACTGAGCGTCTTCACTTTCACTTTCACTTTCAAGCCAGTATGAGTGGTGAACCAGGCAGAGGCTCTTTGGGGTCTTCTACTCTCCACAGTACCAGGAACCAGAGTCACCAAGAGATACAGGAAGAATGAATAACTCTTATTGTTGGTTATAATTCAACGCCATTATCTTCTCACAAGTATTTCATTTCATGTCAGCCTTAGGGCACATATTGAACATATGGCAGTTCAATTCAGGACCAGATAAAGTATATTCTTTTTTTTCTGAACTCTTATATATTTAACTCCCTCCCCCTATTGACCCCTAAACCCCCTCAACTCTGAGGAGAACTTTTATGAGAAAAGGAAAAGTCAGGTACCCAGTCACCCACAATTATGAGTATCTCCCTGGTCTGAGATAGAAAATATTTTTCCTTCAAAACATTGGGCAAGAAATGTTATACTTTAACTAGTATAGCTTATTCCCATGTTGCAGAATGATAACATCAGTATCCAAAATATATTTTCAGTGAATAGCTTTTATTTTAGCAAGTTAAAAGAGAAAGAAAAAAAAAAAGAATAATTTAAAAAAGACAAGATATCCACAGTCGTAAAGATCACCATGACTATGCAACTGATATGTTTAAAATTTGAGCATTAGCCCCCATGCCTATATGTCTTCTCTTAAGCTTTTGATGTCAGTGTTAGATTCTGATTGTGAGATACTGAATAAGGACTTTATGAGTGACAGCTTGATCATTTAGTTTCTTATTTTACTACATTGTGCATCATTTTAAACATTTGAATCTCACTTTCTTTTTCCTCTTTTTTCTTCCCCTGTGGTTCCTCTAGAATGTTAAAGATTATTTTGAATGTAGCTTGAGTAAATCCTACAGTTCTTCAAGTAACACACTTGGGATCGACCTCTGGAGGGGGAGAAGGTGCTGCTCAGGAAACTTGCAGTTGCCACCACTGTCTCAAAGACAGAGCGGAAGGTCAAGGACACCTGAGGGAGATGGCATTTCCAGACCAACCACGCTTCCTCTGATGACACTGCCAAGCATTGCTATTACAACTGTAACCCAGGAGTGGTGAGTAGCCCCCAGTGTAAATGTCAGCTGGGAGTTTTATTTTCCAGTTACTCCAGATACAATTTTCTTGTTACTAAAATGTTAGTTATCTGTGGAATAACTAAGGCTTTTGACATTTTGAGAATTTGTTTCCCTTTGGGTAGCAAAATGAGATCTTTTAAACACTGGAGATACTGTCTAACTTCTTAAGATTGGGAGGAGCCTGTTGAAGAAGGAATGAGATGCATTTTTATTAATGGCTGGGAAAGCAAAATTACTGCCTATGATCTTTTTTTTTTTTTAACTTCAGTGAATGTTGACATGTTTAATTTAGAAAAGAACAATCATATAGGAGTACCTAAAGGAAATACATATATATGATATATATAAATCATCTATATTATATATATGAATGACAAGAGATATTCTTATTGCTATACTCAAAATATAATTATTCTTAATTTCTTTTCACTATAATCCCACTTTAATAATTTCAGTTTATGATTAGATAGTAAATAAAACACTTTTGTAAATCAAAAGAGGAATGAAAATTGTACTATGGGAGATGCTTGGACTTTTTGCAGAAGCTATGTGAAAGAGACTATAGTGTTGAAACATTAATCAAGTACATATAATTTATGACTGTGGTTAAAATTGTGCCATGATATTTCTTCAAATATGTGTTTTTATCACATATTTAGTATTTAGCACTTTCTCTGATTTTTCTTTTTCCTTTACATAATCCAAATATTTTTCCAAGAATAGCCTGCGTATATAACATGGAGTCCTGTTCAAATGAAAAATACTTTCTCTATATTTTATATAATTTTAAATTATAATAATGTGGTGCTTTTAAAATGACTTTTAAAGTCATTTTTTAAGGAAAATAACTAAACATTAAATCACTGCGCAATATCATTGCTGTAAATCCTTAAAATCTGTGAGCTTCGTTGAGTGCCACATTCCATGACCATATACTGAGCTGTGCAGTGCTGATGAGTAGTCCCGTGTGTGCTCACTGGGTGATGCAGGAAAGCTTTTAGCTGGTGGTTATCAAATACACTAAGAATTAGATCCCTGAGACTTCAGGTATCACAGTTACTAGCACGAAATGCTTCACCAAGCAGTCTGTATATGATAGACAAGCATGTAAAACATTATAAGGGGAATGGGTTAAAGTTTTGAAAAGTAGTAACTGGCATCTTCTCCTTAGCTGAATTAACATTACAATAGTCATAACCAATCACTGAGAACTCAAATGGGCATGTGGCTCCCACATCGCTTACTCAGTCACATAGCCTATGTGATCAGTCTTGGTTTGCTTCTATAATATGACAGATTTGGAATCTGAAATATAAATCTATACAGATTTATATTTCAGTAAGTTGGCACCAGTGCGGTAGTACCAGTTGTTACAAGATTGAAATGCTTCCTGATGTTGGTAAATACATGCTTTCCTGGGCTTTATGATTATCCTTATTACTATCCCAGGCTCTTCCCCAGAAGGAAATTCTTCACAAACCAACAGTAAAGAGGTGATCAGTTGACGACTAGTACAGGAGGAGCCCAGTTTCTTTGGGCATTGGTGCTTTCTCTGTTAGAATAACAGTCTGGATAAAATGTACCTTGCAGTGTTGTAGTTCATTTTACCCAAAGACCCTTTGGGAGTTATGGAATTGTTCTTTCCTTAAAGTATTGAATCCAGACTCTGACATGTTGGGCACGCTTCTTTACCTCTCTAAGTTGAATGTGTTCATCTGTACATACAAAGAGAATAATTGTACTCAATCTCATGGGCTATTGTAAGGATTAGATATGGTGATCTCTATAAAATGCCTAGTTTAGTAAAAAGCACATATTAGGCAGTCAACAAGCATTAGTTTCTCTTCTCTTGATCATTATCCATTAAAGCCTTTTGAACATGAGAAACCATGTTTCAAGTATCAGTAGCCTCAGGCTGAGCATCAGTAGTTTAGAATGAAATGGAGGATTTACCCATTATCCAGTTGGTCTTGCAGTCAGCCAGCACCACATATGAGTAATTAACTTATAATTTTCTTTTTTTTCCCAATCACCTGGATACTTTTTAAAGTGTGAGAGTATTCAGTCATTGACTGCAAATTTATATTTAAGTATAAGCAACTAAAAGCATTTCAATGCATCCCTTAGAAATATTTCTTTTGTAATATTGATAGAGACTGGAGGAATTCTGGCAGAGGAATTTTCATTGAAAGACCATTTGATTAGAAGTGAGAAAGTAGGGTTCAGATATCATCAGGGCCATCACTTGATGAAAGGTCCTAGAGATAAGGAATGCAGCCTACAACCCTGTGTGGGAAAGAATTATACTCACCACTTAGAGTGTGGAGAATGTGGAATCAATCTACAAGCCTAGATGATGGGTCAGTAAACTTTTCTTGCCAGTTAGTAAATATTTTTGGCTTTGTGGGCTTTATAGTCACTGTTGTGACTATTCAGCATCACCAGTGTAGTATGAATGTGGCCATAGACAGTGCATAAATGAATGTAGCTGGTCTCCAGTAAAACTTTATTTACATAAACAGGCAGGAGGCTAGATTTTGCCTGCCAGTCAGTTTGATGACTTCTGTTCTAGACTAGCAAATATCCCCAAGATATGATGCCCTCTCTGATAATTGCTTTGACAGCTGTAACTGGGTGAAACTGACCTTGAGTTCCTGGTTGGTGTTCTAAACGTGTCAAAGATATGGGAATATGTGCTATATATCAAGTCTTTAAAGCTAGTGAAGGAATTTGAATGAGAACAAATAATAATTACTACCCAGTGTATATAAAGTTAAATATTGGGTTGGCCAAAAAGTTCGTTTGGGTTTTTTCTATAAGATGTTATGGAAAAACTTGTACAAACTTTTTGGCTAACCCAATAGAAAAGATTGCTGTAAATTTAGCTCTTGTTTGGGGAGAATACATTGGATGAAGGGAGTTGGGCATCATCACAGGCAAAAGGCCTGGAATAGAAGGAAAGTGACTTGATTTACTGTGGAGAAAGGAAGAGTGAGGACCTGAGCCCAGTTGGGTGAATATCCATCTTGCTACCTTTTGGGTGAATTTCATCATTCCACAAAAACTCAAATGAATAAACAGAGATAAACAGAGATGATATAACTTTTCAGAGTTGTGGTGAGAGAGAAAATGTTTTTGGTGTATGTAGCATAGTAACTAGCACTTGAGTGGTTATTTTGATATTATTGTTATTTTATTGTTAAATATTGACTAAACAGCCAGTATTATGCATTTTTTTTATTGCTGGGGATTCCGGGGGAATTTCACCACCTGCATTATTAGAACCATCTTGGAAATATGATGAAAGAAGAATTCATATATGAAAGCAGGATGCTATTTTTATTACTGATAAAGTTGATACTGGAATATGTACTCTATGTCTGTGGGCAAGTAGATGTCTAACACTGTGCACCATAATTATACAGACTTACCACGCAGTAATAGGAAGTGCTGGTGCTGGCCAGGCAGATCTTGTCCTCAGAGAGAGAATCTAACTCTAAAAAACTTGAACATGAAAGAGTTGTAGAATCCTGCCCAGGTGAGACAGTAGGAAGGAAGGACTGATTTCTGCATGTCTGCTTTCTCCTCTGAAAAGACCAATGTGGATTAAATTATTCCTTCTCCCTATGGAAGGCTGAGTGAAAAGGCAGAAGGTGGTTAGAAATGTTAAGACAGTGGCATTTGACACTTGGAAGACATGTCCAAAGTGGAAAAAATATGTTCTTCCTGACATTCCCCAACCTTTCCCCTTCTTTTCACCTTTAGTCTGGGGTTACACTAGGGACATGGCTGATGCCACATATCTGGTGGTCTTTATTTTTTTTTAATAGTTCAAGGAGTTTACTGACCTACCAAATTTATTAATGTCACTACAGTCACCACAACCAAATTAGGAAAATAAGTCAATACTCAGCCTTGACTGTCTATAGTTAAATCTTTAATTTAAACTTTCCTCCATGAGGCTCTTAGAACTCTTTGACTCCTTCTAACACTTCCTTGTTTGCAATTGTTAATTATCTGTTTTTTAACCTGAAAATATACTAGCTCTCTGTTTGGGATCATTTACCTTTTTGCTTGAAGTAAGTCCTTTAGAATTTACTGTCATTTTTTTTCTGTTTCTCTGAAAATTTCCTTATTTTGTCTCATGCTTGAAAGTGTTTTCTTTTTCATTATGTAGCAGTCTGTTTAATTCAACACTTTCCCCTTGCCTTTTGGCTTCCATTACTGTTGTTGGGAAAATGGCTCTAATTGTTTTACTGTGTAAATAAACTGCATTTGGGGTGGGGGACCCTTGATTTCTGAACTCCATCTTTGATGTGTCTATGGGTGGATTTCCTTTTATTTATCCTCCATGAGATTTACTGGACTTCTTGAATATGTTTTTTGGTATCTTTTATCATTGGATCTGGAATATTCTTTGTCATTATTTCTTCAAATATTTTCTCTGTCAGCCTTTTGCTCCTCTGCTATTGGACTTTGTATTTTGGATCTATTGGAATGTATTTTGGATCTACTTCTTTATCTTCCATTTCTTTTAATGTCTTTCACACATATATGGTTAAACGGTATTTGTCTTTGGGGTTGTATTCTTGTAATTGCTTTTGGCCTGCTTCTGGTTTGCTAATTCTCTTTTCAACTATGTTTAATTTGCTGTTAAACCTATTATATTGCATATGTCAATTTTGATTATTATATTTTTTATTTTTAAAATTTGTATTTATTTAGCTTTTAAGTGTGAGGTAATTTTATGTAGTTTTCTTTTCCCTACATGTATTAGTTAACTATTATTGCATAACAAATAACCCCCAAATGTAATGGCTTAAAATAACAAGCATGTTTTATCTACTTTCTGTGGGCCAGGAATCTAGTTGTGATCTAGCTGGGTCCCTCTGGCTGGGTCTGTCACAAGGCCAGAGTCAAGTTACTAACCAGTGATACCATCATTTCAATGGTTGACTGGGTGGGAGGGACAGCTTCCAAGCTCACTCACATGGTTTTTGACAGGTTCATGTCCTTGTTGCCTGTTGACTGAAAACATCAGTTTTTGCTATATGGACCTCTCTCTTGGGCTACTCACGACATGGCGGTTTGCTTTGTATGGAACAAAGGCTTTTGATAGAGAAAGATCGATAGAAATAAAAAAAATTTTTAGTGATATCACATCACTTTTGCACATTATATTCATTAGATCTAGCCCATACAAAGGAGAGGAATTGTGCAACTCCTGAATATGAGGAGGTGGGCATCACTGAGGACTAAGTTGGAGGTTGCCTATCATATTGCTTCCCAGGTGGTGCTAGTGGTAAAGAACCTGCCTGCCAACGCAGGAGACTTAAGATATGCAGTTTCGATCCCTGAGTCAGGAAGATCCCCTGAAGGATGGCATAGCCACCCACTCCATTCTTGCCTGGAAAATCCCATGGACAGAGGAGCGTGGCAGGCTACAGTCCATAGGGTCACAAAGAGTGGGACAGGACTGACGTGACTTAGCACACACACATCGTACTGCAGATGTCTACAGCTTTTAAAAAGTTCTCTAAATATAGCAAGAGAAAGGAGAATAGACAAATCCACTATTAAGTTGTAGACTTCAACACTGCAGAAAACTGATAGAGCAAACAAGGAGAAAATCATTAGAAATATATTTGACCTGAACAGCATTATCAATCAACTTTATGTAATTGAAGTTTTTAGAATACTTCATCCAATAACAACACAATATGTATTCTTCTCAAGATTGCATTGAATGCTCACCAAGATGCATCTATTCTGGGCTATTACCCATAGCTTAACAAATTTAAAATAATTAAATGGTCTGTGCTCTCAGACATAGTGGAATTAAATAAGAAATCAACAACAGAAACATAAGTGGGAAGTTCCAAATATTCAGAGATTAGAAATCCAACTATAAATAATAGACCAAAATAGCCAAAGAGAAATCTCAAGAAAAAATTAAAAGTATTTCGAACTAAGTAAAAATAAAAGTAATATTTACTATAATTTATAGAATGCAAAAAGCATTGCTTAAAGGGAAATTTATTTCTATATCTATATCTATCTATATATCTGTTTCTATCTCTTCCTGTGTATATATTTGACAAGAACAAAGAACTAAATCAATAAGCCTTCTGTATAAGAAAACTATAAAGAAAAGGAACAATTTAAGATTTAAGTAAGCAGAAGAAAAATAATAATTAGAGCAGAAATCAATGCAATTGAAGACAGGAAAATAATAGAGAAAATTAGTGCAATCAAAAGATGGTGCTTTGTAAAAGTCAATACACTGATAAACTTTTGATCAGGTTAGCCAAGAAAAAGAAGAAAAGACATAAATTACCACTTTTAGAAATGAAAGAGAGAACATTACTATTGATTCCCTGGAGATGAAAAAAATAATAAAGGAATACTGTGAGCCACTCTCCCACATATTAGAAAATTTAGTTGAAATGGACTAATCCCTGTACTGTGCGTGGGAAGTTGCTTCAGTCATGTCTGACTCTTTGCAACCCCAGGGACTGAAACACACCAGGCTTCTCTGTTCATGGGATTCTTGAGGTAAGAATACTGGAGTGGGTTGCCATTTCCTCCTCCAGGGAATCTTCCTGACCCAGGGGTTGAACCTGAGTCTCTTATGTATTATGCATTGGCAAGCAGTTTCTTTACCACTAGCGCCACCTTGTAGGTGAACTGGTGAGTTGTGATACATACACACAGTACAATGCAGTAATTGATATAAAATATAGTAGGAGGTGCACAGAGAAAGATGAATTTTAGACAATATTAGAAATTTCTTCTTTTGAGACATGTAAATTCAGTGCAGAAAAGAAGGAATGTATTGGAAATGACAAGGAGAGAAATAGGAAAAACTCATTTCCAAAGGTGGAGATAAGTTCAGTTCAGTCGCTGGGTTGTGTCCGACTCTTTGAGACCCCATGAATCACAGCATGCCAGGCCTCCCTGTCCATCACCAACTCCCAGAGTTTACTCAAACTCATGTTCATCGAGTTGGTGATGCCTCCAGCCATCTCATCCTCTGTCGTCCCCTTCTCCTCCTGGCCTTAATCCCTCCTAGCATCAGGGTCTTTTCCAATGAGTCAACTCTTTGCACGAGGTGGCCAAAGTATTGGAGTTTCAGCTTCAACATCAGTCCTTCCAATGAACACCCAGGACTGATCTCCTTTAGGATGGACTGTTTGGATCTCCTTGTAGTCCAAGGGACTCTCAAGAGTCTTCTCCAACACCACAGTTCAAAAGCATCAATTCTTCGGCACTCAGCTTTCTTCATAGTCCAACTCTCACATCCATACATGACTACTGGAAAAACCATAGCCTTGACTAGACCGACCTTTGTTGGCAAAGTAATGTCTCTGCTTTTCAATATGCTATCTAGGTTGGTCATAACTTTCCTTCCAAGGAGTAAGCATCTTTTAACTTCATGGCTGCAATCACCATCTGCAGTGATTTTGGAGCCCCCCAAAATAAAGTCTGACACTGCTTCCACTGTTTCCCCATCTATTTGCCATGAAGTGATGGGACCAGATGCCATGAGCTTAGTTTTCTGAATGTTGTTTTAAGCCAACTTTTCCACTCTCCTCTTTCACTTTCATCAAGAGGCTCTTTAGTTCTTCTTCAGTTTCTGCCATAAGGGTGGTGTCATCTGCATATCTGAGGTTGTTGATATTTCTCCCGGAAATCTTGATTCCAGCTTGTGCTTCTTCCAGCCCAGCATTTCTCATGATGTACTCTGCATACAAGTTAAATAAGCAGGGTGACAATGTATGGTGTAGATCAGTGGTTTCCAAATGTTAGAGTGATTCAGGATCACTTGGATAACTTACTGAAAAACACATTGCTGAACCCCAACCATAGAGCTGGGAGTTTGGGATAGAGATGGTGATCTGTAGTTCTAAGAAGTTCCTAGGTGATACTGAGGACATTGGTAAGTTACTGAAGGACTTTAAAAAATGAAATAAGACAAATGTTCTTATTTTAAATAGCTCGCTTTGATGACAGTATGGTATTGATATTGAGACAGAAAGGTAATGTAGACTTGCTTTAGTCCAAGTGAGCAATGATGATGGCTGAGTCAGGACAAAGTCTAGGAAAATGGTCAGAGGACACATGTGTTATAGGACACTGTTCTAGGAGCTGAGATACAATGGAATGTGATGGAGAAATTCTCTGTTTTTATGCAGTTTCCATTCTAAGGAGGTATATGGAGCTTCCCTGGTGGCTCAGATGGTAAAGAATATACCAGAGTGCAGGAGATGCAGGTTCAATCCCTGAGTCAGAAAGATCCCCTGGAGAAGGGAGTGGCTACCCACCCCAGTATTCTTGTCTGGAGAATTCCATTGACAGAGAAGCATGGCGGGCTACAGTCTATGGGGTCACAAAGAATTGGACATGACTGAGCAACTAACACTTTCACTTTTTCATAGAATAGAACTAATATCCATACTTTCCTTCTTTCCAACAACAAGAAAGCTAGCATTGTAACTGAGCACATGGTTCCCCAGAAAACAAACAGTTCTTTCAAAGCCATTCTTGCAGCTTCCTTTTAGTCTAGCTAGAACCTATATACACTAGGTTCTGGGAGATCATACCAAAAATCAGAGGGTGTCCATTCACTTCCATTTCCCCCATCTCTGTGGACTGGAGTGGGTGTGCAGTGCTGAGATTTATTGTACTGTGTGGCCAAGGTAACACCGTGGGCCTGATGGAACAGCAAAACTGAAGGGCCCTGAGCATGTGATAGCTGCATGGAGAGCTACCACCCACGCTGGGTTTTCATGGGAAGTAAATACAATTCTTTTGTTGTTTTGGGCTTGTCTCTGATACAGTAGCTGAACCTGTATCATAAGTAATACTGGGGGAAGTATATAATTGTAGTGGAGGTTTACATAAAGGGGACGCCCAGATCATGAGTCTCACAAAGGCAGTCATTTAAAAGTATAAATAAGTTATATAAATATGTTGTTTACAGCTGTATCCGTTAAACTTAACATATTATTCAAAATGACTATTAGCTATACTTTGCATGCAAGGAAGAGTTTTACAGAATGCCCAAGCCAGTCAGTTGGTTATTACTCAGTCAAGAAAGATTCACTTGTACAAGGTACTTACATCTGAGTGTGCCAGCCAGTGTGATGACTGCTGAATATCCCTTCATTATGTCTTCTTATTATGTGGTATACTTACTAATCCAATACTAAGTAAAGTGGGTAATTAATTGATAAAGGCATGAGTCTGTTCATGGAGGTGCCATCTAATTACAATAGTGATTTAAATAAGTAGCAGAACACTATAGAATGAAATAATGTGATAACAGGAAATAAGCAGGGTGATCTGACAGAGTAATGTGAGCTGAGCCAAAGAATGGTACTTAGATAAAGTAACTATGAAATACTTCCAAGAGGAGATGATATTTGATTGATATCTAAATGATAAAAAGCAGTTAATCTGTTCAAAAAGTGGATACAGGCTCTTAATAGGCAGAGGGAATAGAACTATAAAAGCCCTGGGTTGGGAAAGAGCCTAGTATATTTGAATAGGAGAAAGGAGACCAGTGTGGCTGGAGCACAGAAAACAAGGGAGAAGAAGATAGAAGTTGGGATTTGAAAGGAGCGGTTAGATTAGATACTCACTTGTAGTCTATTACAAGGAGTTTTGTTTTATTCTAAGAGCAATGACTAACAACCTCAGATAGGCAGATGATACCACTCTAATGACAGAAAGTGAAGAGGAACTAAAGAGCCTCTTGATGAGGGTAAAAGGGGAGAGTGAAAAAACTGGCTTAAAGCTCAACATTCATAAAACTAGGATTATGGCATCTGAGCCTATTACTTTATGACAAATAGATGGGGGGAAATGGAAACTGGCAAATTTTATTTTCTTGGGCTCCAAAATCACTGTGAATGGTGACTGCAGCCGTGAAATGAAAAGACACTTGCTCTTGGAAGAAAAGCTATGACAAACCTAGAAAGCATATTAAAAAGCAGTGACATCACTTTGCTGACAAAAGTCCATCTAGTCAAAGCTGTGTTTTTTCCAGTACTCATGTTCAGATGTGAAAGTTGGACTATAAAGAAGCCTGAGTATGGAAGAACTGATGCTTTTGAATTGTGGTTCTGGAGAAAATTGTTGAGAGTTCTTTGGACTTCAAGGAGATCAAACCAGTCAACCCTGAAGGAAATCAACCCTGAATATTCATTGGAAAGACTGAAGCTGAAGCTCCAATACTTTGGCCACCTTATGCGAATAACTAGATCATTGGAAAAGACCCTGATGCTGGGAAAGATTGAGGGCATGAGGAGAAGGGGACAACAGAGGATGGGATGGCTGGATAGCAGCACTAACTTAATGGACATGAGTTTGAGTAAACTCAGGGAGATAGTGAAAGACAGGGAAACCTGGCATGCTGCAGTGGGGTCACAAAGAATTGGATATGACTTAACAACAAAGAGCAGTGAGAAGTCTTAATAATGTTTTAAACAAAAAATATGACAGGATCTGACTTTGAAAGAATAATGTTTTGGGTACAGGTATAATGAATTGTAGGGTCAAAGTGGAAGCAGAGATGAATGCAGAGAAGTCATTTGAAGCAGGATGAGGCCAGAGAGATGGAGAAAAGTGAAAGGATTTAATTGATGTTTACAAGTGTGTTGATAGGGCTTGCTAGGGGATGCATGCAGAGGTCTGGGAAAGGAAGGCATCAACAACCAGTTCTGTGCTTTTTGCTTGGGTTGATATTGGTGTCATTTGTTGAAATTAGAACTACCGGGGGAAGATTTTAGGGGGTTTAATCCAAAAGACTCATTTTGGACAAGTTAACTATGAAGGTGCTGATGATTTGTGATAGCCATTAGCAGTTAGAGGTATATGGGTCTGGGCTTCACAGGAAAGAGAAATTTAATAACTTATCAGAATAAATGTAACATTAATGTTTTAACAGTTCATTTTGTTTATACATGCTTCAAACAAACTAAATGTATAGAAAATAATTCAACAAACATTCACCATCTATTGATATACCTGCTACCTAGACTTAACAAGTGTTGACACTTTGCCTATTTGCTTCAGCCCTCTTAAAAATACGATGTTGCAGAAAAAGAATGAGAGAACATTTCTAAAGATGCTGGGAAGACAATGGCTTAAATACATTTCATTTCTCATCCTCTCTGAGCTCTTCTTCTTCTGCCAGTAGACAGATCCTGGAGGATGAGAAAGAAGCTTTGAATTATGTCACAGTCATGCCAAAGATAGAAGGAGAGGAACAAGGAGAAAACACGTAGCAGGCTCCTGTGAAGTGGAGTTATTAGGGAAGACAGACAAAGACTTAAGGCAATAACAAAGTACTTGACATTCAAGTACAGCATATAGGAAGACTTTTTGAAACCAAAATCATTTCATATATTCAGCATATAAATTAAAAAAGAGTACAATCTTTGATATTAAAAATAGCAACACAGAGAGACATATACAAACACACAACTCACACATACAGAAACTAATGGTTCTGAAAAATGAAATGGTAGAACTATCTCAAATGTCAGAGAAAAATACAAGGACATAAAAATCTTTTAAGAAAAGAAAAAATAATGGAAATTTAGCTCAGTAAGCCCTAATATGTAAGTGATGAGTTCAGTTCAGTTCAGTCACTCAGTCGTGTCCGACTGTTTGCGACCCCATGAATCACAGCACGCCAGGCCTCCCTGTCCATCACCATCTCCCGGAGTTCACTCAAACTCACGTCCATCGAGTTGGTGATGCCATCCAGACATCTCTGTCGTCCCCTTCTCCTCCTGCCCCCAATCCCTCCCAGGATCAGAGTCTTTTCCAATGAGTCAACTCTTTGCATGAGGTGGCCAAAGTACTGGAGTTTCAGCTTTAGCATCATTCCTTCCAAAGAAAACCCAGGGCTGATCTCCTCTAGAATGGACTGGTTGGATCTCCTTGCAGTCCAAGGGACTCTCAAGAGTCTTCTCCAACACCACAGTTCAAAAGCCTCAATTCTATAAGGAGTTCTGAAAGAAGAAAAAGGAATAGATGGAAGGTAGGCAATAGTTTAATAATTATCAGACAAGTATTTCCCAGAGTTTAAGAAAGACTTGAGTCTGAAAGCTGAGCAGGCTTTCAATCTTGCATTGCCTTACAATTTAAGGCAAGATTGATGAAAACAGACTCACATCTTGATACACTGTAGTAAAGTACCTGCCTTTTTAAGTACATATAAGAAAAATGTCTTTAAGCTTTCAGCGGGAAAGAACAATTCAGTTACAAGAAAAAATGTAAAATGAAATTTGATTATTGATCTTCAACATGAAAAACTAAATAGTAGAAAGGGATAATGTACAGACTACTAAGAAAAAAGACTACAACCTAGAATTTTGTATCCAACCAAGATGTAATTCACAACTGTGTTAGGGAAAACAGTCGGTTTGATTAATATGAATGACCTTGAGATGGAAAGATTATCCTGAAATATTTGTTGTTGTTGTTCAGTTGCTCAGTTGTGTCCTACTCTTTGTGGCTCCATGGACTGTAGCCTGCCATGCTTCTTGGTGCATGGAATTTCCCAGGCAAGAATATTGCAGTGAAGTGCCATTTCCTACTCCACAGGATGTTCCTGATGGGGTCTGAACCCATGTTTATTATTTCTCCTGCATTGGCAGAGGGATTCATTACCTCTAGTGCCATGTTAAGTTAAAACTAAGTGAACAGTTGTGGACTATAAGGGAATGTGTAATACATATAATAAATAAGAATTATGGATGGGCATCCACTATGGAAATAGTATGGGAGTTTCTTAAAACTAAAAATAGAACTACCATAAGGTTCAACAATTTCACTCTTAGGTACTTATTCAGAAAAATGAAAGTACTAATTGGAAAATATGCATATACCCCAATATATGATCATAGCAGCACTATTTACAACAGTAAAGTTATGCAAGTAACCAAAGCCTCCATCAACAGACAAATAGAGAAAGTTGTGGCATACACACACACACACATAAACATGTTATTGTTCTGTTGCTCAGTTGTGTCCAACTCTTTGTGACCCACGGACTGCAGCATGCCAAGCTTTCTTGTACATCACCATCTCCCTGAGTTTTCCCAAACTCATGTCCCTTGAGTTGGTGATGCCATACAAACATCTCATCCTCTGTCGTCACCTTTGCCTCCTGTCTTCTATCTTTCCCAGCATCAGGGTCTTTTCTAATGAGTTGGTTTTTTGCATCAGGTGACAAAAGTATTGGCACTTCAGCTTCAGCATCAGTCCTTCCAGTGAATATTCAGAACTGATTTCCTAAGGATTTACTGGTTTGACCTCCTTGCAGTCCATGGGACTCTCAAGAGTCTTTTCTAACACCACAGTTCAAAAGGATCAATTCTTCGGTACTCAGCCTTCTTCATGGTTCAACTCTCACATCCATACTATTGGAAAAACCATAGCTTTGACTGTACAGACTTTTGTCAGCAAGATAGTGCTCTGCTTTTTAATATGCTTTCTAGGTTTGTCATAGCTTTTCTTCCAAGGAGCAAGCATCTTTTCATTTCATGGCTTCAGTCACCATCTGCAGTGATTTTGGAGCCCAGGAAAACAAAGTCTGTCACTGTTTCCATTGTTTCCCCATCTATTAGCCATGAAGTAATGGGCCTGTATGTCACGATCTTAGTTTTTTGAATGTTGAGTTTTAAGTTTTTTCACTCTTCTCTTTCACCTTCATCAAGAGGCCCTTTAGTTCCTCTTTGCTTTCTGCCATAAGAGTGGTGTCATCTGCATATTTGAAGTCATTGCTATTTCTCCCGGCCATTTTGATTCCAGCTTGTAATTCATCTAGCCCAGCATTTCACATGGTGTACTCTGTACACAATTTAAATAGCAGGGTGACAATATACAGCTTTGACATACTCCTTTTCCTATTTGGAACCAATCCATTGTCCCATGTCCATTTCTAACTGTTGCTACTTGATCTGCATATAATCTTCCTAGGAGTCAGGTAAGGTGGTCTGGTATTCCCATCTTTTTAAGAATTTTCCACAGTTTGTTGTGAACCACACAGACAAAGGCTTTGGTGTAGTCAATGAAGCATAAGTAGATGTTTTTCTGAAGTTCTCTTGCTTTTTCTACAATCTTAAGGATATTGTCAATTTGATCTCTGGTTCCTCTGCTTTTCTAAATCCAGCTTGAACATCTGGAAGTTCTCGGTTCATGTACTGTTGAAGTCTAGCTTGGAGAATTTTGAGCATTACTTTGCTAGTGTGTGAGATGAGTGCAACTGTGCAGTAGTTTGAACATTTTTTGGCATTGCCTTTCTTTGGGATTGGAATGAAAACTGACCCTTTTCCAGTCCTGTGGCCACTGCTGAGTTTTCTACTCAGTCATAAAAGGAATGAAACTGCCATATGTAAAACCATGAATGGGCCTGGAGGGTATTTTGCCAAGTGAAATAAGTCAGACAAAGACAAATGCTGTGTGATATCACTTATATGTGGAATCTAAAAAAAAAATAGTACACATGGATATACATAGCAGAAATGAAACAAACTCACAGATACAGAAAATAAGCTAGTAGTTACCAGTGGGGAGAGTGAAGAAAATTTATGTAATTAAGTGATATAAACTACTCTGTATAGAATAAATAAGCATCAAGGGTATAGTACATATAATTTGGGAATTAGAGCTTTTATATTTATAATAACTATTAATAGAGTAAAATTATAAAAATATGAATCACTATATTGTATGCTGAAACTAATATACTATTGTAAATCTACTATACCTAAGTAAAAATAATCCAACCAACCAAAGAGCCAACCCAGGATTATCACAAAGGCCAAAAAAAAAAAATTATGGAATGAAAATGACATGATGAAGGGAAAACTAATAATCAGGAAATAAATGTAATAACCATTTTATCATAGCCTGGGAACTAGGGGCTTCAGTGAAAGCCCTGCAAAATTTGCTTCCAAATAGTTGGAAGGACAGGAAAATATTGTAAAAGACCAATCATATCTGGGGGAAGTGAGGGAAGAGAACCTCACTATCTTCCCTAATGGTAAAGGACATACTAGATATCTTATAGTCACATCATAGTAAAGAAGTTGGTTTGATTATGCGTGCTTGTGCTCAGTCACTTAGTCCTGTCTGATTCTTTGTGACCTCACAGACTTTACCCACCAGGCTCCTCTGTCCATGGGATTTTCTAGGCAAGGATACTGGAGTGGGTAGCCATTCCCTTCTCCAGATCTTCCTTACCTAGGGACTGAATCCGGGTCTCCTGCATTGCAGGTGAATTCTTTATTGTCTGAATGTGTACTTACATAATGTATTTTGCTACCACAAGTAATTCCAGTATGATGGTTGATGTAGCCCAAGCAACCATCCAGGACCTTATGCAGAACATTTTTTTATCCTGGGCTCTGCTCAACAGCTTTCTGAAGAATGGATCAAAGCAGTATCCTCAAGTGTACTATGGGAGAAGGCAATGGCATCCCACTCCAGTACTCTTGCCTGGAAAATCCCATGGACAGAGGAGCCTGGTGCGCTGCAGTCCATGGGGTCGCTAGGAGTCGGACACGACTGAGCGGACTTCGCTTTCACTTTTCACTTTCATGCATTGGAGAAGGAAATGGCAGCCCATTCCAGTGTTCTTGCCTGGAGAATCCCAGGGATGGGGAAGCCTGGTGGGCTGCCGTCTATGGGGTCGCACAGAGTCAGACACGACTGATGCAACTTAGCAGCAGCAGCAGCAGCAAGTGTATTATATGCTGCCTCTCAAAATTAAAGATGCCTGTTAAGCATTATAATTATTTTTCCTGCTAAGAGATGTAAACTAATAACTTATCTTTTACTTTCAAGTGAATATTGCAGGGTTCCCATAACACTTGACTCCTAGAAACTTCACCTGTGTGCCAGACTCCTAAATCTTTCTGAATTTTATCTTCTTCTGAAGCACATATGTTTTTCTGAGGCATCCAGGAAACTTCCTGCTTCTTGCTCATTGGGTGCAATTAACATGGCATCATCAGTAGAGTGGAACGGAGTGATAATTGGCAGAACATTCGTAGAAGGCTCTTCTGGTAATATTATTACAGAGGGCAGGGGGATTAAAACAGACCCAAGGCGGCAAGACGGTGGATGTACACTGTTATCTGTCCATGTGAATTGGAGCTTCTGACTCTCCTTCCTGATAAGAATGAAGAAGAAAACATTTGTCAGGACTGTGTTCATCTGCTCTGGTAAATATACAGCAGGACACAACAGCTGCCATTGAAGTGACTGCTTGATTAACTTGTGCTTAGTGCTTAGTTGCTCAGTTGTGTCCAACTGTTTACGACCCCATAGACTGTAGCCCACCAGACCTTTGTCCATGGAGATTCTCCAGGCAAGAATACTGGAGTGGGTTACCATTTCCTTCTCCAACTTGTTGTAGTCCATTGTAATCTTCTGAGATCTAGCTAACTTTTGCAGAGGCCAGACCTAGTGTATTAAATAAGGTTATATTGGGGGCTACCACTCCTAAGTTCTTTAAGATTTTGAGGGTGCCGCTGATTTGAGGTCCTACCTGTGAACATACCTTATTTGTAAATAGAGTCATTGTAGATATAATGAGTTAGTTCAGTTCAGTTTAGTCACTCATTCGTGTCCAACTCTTTGTGACCCCATGGACTGCAGCACGCCAGGCTTCTGTGTCCATCACCAACTCCCAGAGCTTGCTCAAACTCATGTCCATTGAGTTGGTGATGCCATCCAACCATATCATCATCTGTCATCCCCTTCTGCTCCTGCCTTCAATCTTTCCCAGCATCAAGGTCTTTTCCAATGAATCAGTTCTTCACACCAGGTGGCCAAAGCATTGGAGTTTTAGCTTCAGCATGAGTCCTTCCAATGATTATTCAGGATCGATTTCATTTAGCATTGACTGGTTTAATCTCCTTGCAGTCCAAGGGACTCTCAAGAATCTTCTTCAACACCACAGTTCAAAAGCATCAATTCTTCGGTTCTCAGCTTTCTTTATGGTCTAAATCTCACATAATGAGTTGAGATATACTCATACTAGAGTAGGATGGGCCCTTCATCTAGACTGGTGTCCTTATAAGAAGAAGGAGACTCAGACACAGATACAGACACAGAGGGAATATAGCTCGAGAGAAAACAGAAGGAGGCAGATGGAAGTAGTGTCACAAGTCAAGGGATGTCTTGGGGCTCCCAGAAGCTGGAAGAGGCAAGGAGAGGTCTCCTGTAGAGGCTTTGGAGGGAGCATGACCCTGCTGACCCCTTGCTTTCAGACTTCCAGCCCTCAGAATGGTCAGAGAATAAATTTCTGTTGTTTAAAGTCATCCAGTTTATAATTATTTGTTACAGTAGTCCCATGAAACTAACAGAGATGTGGTATCAGTTTTATATAATTATTATCCTTGTGAAGCACTTCCAGGATCTTCTCTTGTCTTTCCTACAAAACTTTACAATCCAAGGAATAAAGATATTGTTCTACCAGTTGCTAAGTATGCTCATCCCAAACGTGCATTTGGAAACCAGGAGAATGACCACTGTGAGACAAACAGGGTTAGGATGCTATTTATCAACTGACGTCCACACACCTCTGCTCTTAAAGCAGAGTTCAATAGCTTTGAGAGATCTGAACAATCCAGAGGGCTAGCTGTAGTGTTGCAGGGGCTTTCCTTTAGATGATATGTTCTGGGTCAGAGAACTGGACATGTGAACACAAGTTTTCGTTGGGGGTGGCTGACATCAAACATCTCTTCAGTTCTTAATCTCTATTGTGTATGTGTGTGTCTATACCCTTTTGCACTGCCCATCTATCTTGTCCCTGGGTTTTATGAGCTATTTCCATATATTCATGTGGGTTAGGCCTTGCTGATATTCTGAATCTGCTACATTTTTTACCTCCCTTCTACTGGTTATGTGCTGCCACCTGGCCTCTGCCATTTCCAGATCCTATTGCTATTAGGGAACACAGTACTATCACAGATATTCCCAGCTGTCTCTTAAAATTATTGTCCCTATAAAAGGAGTGTCTTCTCTGCCTTCCTAAGAAGAGCTACAGGGTTTTCTGTCTTATAGAGGACCTTATGTGTGCTTCTCTCTGCTTTTTAAACCCTTCCCCCATGTTTTGTTACAGCAATTCTAGCATCTCTACTTTGTTTGGGCTTCTCTAGTGGTTCTGATGGTTAAGAATCTACCTGCAGTGCAGGAGACCTGGGTTTGATCTCTGGGTGAGGAAGATTCCCTGGAGAAGGGAATGGCTACCCACTTCAGCATTCTTGTCTGGAATATTCCAGGGACAGAGAGCCTGGCAGGCTACAGTCCATGGGGTTGCAAAGAGTCGAACATGACTGAGTGACTTTCACTTCACTACTCTGATTAATATAGGGTTTTTTCTCCAGATTTCAAGGGCCTTTGCAACATCCTGTTACAACTCCCACCAGAGCCCATGCTAGGGCGTTGAATCTTGTATCACTGGAAAATACTACCACATTGCAAAACCCTCCCTAATCCAGCTTGATTGATCTGTCCCCTCTTGATCTAGCCCTATCAAGGACTGTTCCTCGTTCCCGATGGTAATATGTTATCCAAGTCCTAAAGCTTTTTGGGCATATACTTTCTCCTCTGCCTTAGCTGGCTCCGCATTTCCTGAGTTAGGTTATGCTAAGATTTGGTTCTAGTTATGAGCCAAGAGGAGGTAGAGCCAATCTTGAGAAGTGCAATAAATATCTTCCAAGGCACTTGCCACATTTAAGGCCTTTATATAACTTCCAAGTGTGTGTGTGTGTCTGTGTGTGTGTGTCTGTGTGTGTGTGTGTGTGTCTGTCTGTCTGTCTTCCAATGGGGGAGGGGAGGATTGGTGATTTCTTCAGGCTTCCCAGGTGGCTCAGTGGTAAAGAATCATCTGCCAATGCAGGAGATGTGAGTTCAATCCCTGGGTCAGAAAGATTCCCTGGAGGAGGGCATGGCAACCCACTCTAATATTCTTGACTGGAGAATCCCATGGACAGAGGAGCCTGGAGGGCTATAGTTCATGGGGTCCCAAAGAATCAGACATGACTGAATGACTGAACACACACACACGTGGTGATTTCTTCAGGCCCATAGGATTCAGGATAACTTCAGGATTTGAGATTCTTAACCATGTCTTCACAGATATCTCTTTTCCAGTGTCAGGATGACTCTCCTTCCCTGCAAGGCTCTGAGTTTGTGTAAGAGACTTGCCTAGGCTGAGATTCAGCCTTCTCTGAAGCTCTGCAAATAATTAAGTTCTGTCCCTATTTTACTATTGATATGACTGCTGCAGGAGCAGAAGGTCTCTTTGAATGCTACCCAAGAATCCCTCCTGCTCTCACACTTTGATTAAAATTAACAAATCCAAGCCTATCATTTTTCTCTCTTAAATCAATGATGCTCAGCAACAGCCAACCAATTCCCCAGTTTTATAGTTAGTGTAATAGTAAGTCAAGTGGGCCTTAGGAAGCATCACTATGAGCAAAGTGAGTGGAGGTGATGGAATTCCAGTTGAGCTATTTCAAGCCCTAAAAGATGATGCTGTGAAAGTGCTGCACTCAATATGCCAGTAAATTGGAAAACTCAGCAGTGGCCACAGGACTGGAAAAGGTCAGTTTTCATTCCAATTCCAAAGAAAGACAATGCCAAAGAATGTTCAGACCTCCCCACAGTTGCACTCATTTCACACTCTAGCAAAGTAATGCTCAAAATTCTCCAAGCTAGACTTCAACAGAACATGAAATGAGAACTTCCTGATGTTCAAGCTGGATTTAGAAAAGCAGAGGAACCAGAGATCAAATTGACAATATCCTTTAGATTATAGAAAAAGCAAGAGAATTCCAGAAAAACATCTACTTCTGCTTCATTGACTATGCCAAAGCCTTTGACTGTGTGGATCACAACAAACTGTGGAAAATTCTTAAAAAGATGGGAATACCAGACTACCTTACCTCACTCCTGAGAAACCTATATGCAGGTCAAGAAGCAACAGTTAGAACTGGACATGGAACAGTAGACTGGTTCCAAATAGGGAAAGGAGTACGTCAAGGCTGTTATATTGTCACCCTGATATTTAAATTGTGTACAGAGTACACCATGTGAGGTGCCCGGCTAGATGAATCATAAGCTGAAATCAAGATGGCCAGGAGAAATATCAATGACTTTAGATATGCAGATGACACCACTCTTGTGGCAGAAAGCAAAGAGGAACTAAAGAGCTTCTTGCTGAAGGTGAAAGAGGAGAGTGAAAAAACTTAATACTCAACATTCAAAAAACTAAGGTCATGGCATATGGGCCCATTACATCATGACTAATAGGTGGGGAAACAATGGAAACAGTGACAGACTGTTTTCTTGGGCTCCAAAATCACTGCAGATGGTGACTGCAGCCGTGCAATGAAAAGATGCTTGCTCCTTGGAAGAAAAGCTATGACAAACCTAGAAAGCATATTAAAAAGCAGAGCCATTACTTTGCTGACAGAGGTGTCTAGTCAAAGCTATGGTTTTTCCAGTAGTTATGTATGGGTGTGAGAGTTGGACGATAAAGCTGAGCACCGAAGAATTGATGCTCTTGAACTGTGGTGTTGGAGAAGACTCTTGAGAGTCCCTTGGACTGCAAGGAGATTAAACCAGTCCATCCTAAAGGAAATCAGTCCTGAATATTCATTGGAAGGGCTGATTCTGAAGCTAAAACTCCAATACTTTGGCCACCTGATGCAAAGAACTGAGTAATTGGAAAAGACCTTGCTGCTGAGAAAGACTGAAGGCAGGAGAAGAAGGAGACGACAGAGGATGAAATGGTTGGATGGCATCACTGACTCAATGAACATGAGTTTGATTAAACTCTGGAAGTTCGTGGTGGACAGGGAAGCCTGGCGTGCTGCAGTGCATGGGGTCGCAAATACCTGGACACAACTGAGCAAGTGAAATGAACTGAATTGATAGTGTTTCCTCAGATCACTGGGCTTCCCAAGTAGTGCTAGTGGTAAAGAACCTGCCTGCCAGTGCTAGAGACATAAGAGAGGTTGGTTGATCCCTGGGTTAGGAAGATCCCTTAGAGAAGGGCATGGCAACCCACTCCAGTATTCTTGCCTGGAGAATCTCATGTACAGAGGAGCTGGGTGGGCTACAGTTCATAGTGTCGCAAACAGTTGAACACAACTGAAGCAACTTAGCATCACACACGCACACAGACCACTAAAATGCTAAAAGTGTTGCTCCAGCCATTGCATCCCCTTCCACCTGTCATAATGGATGACCACTGGTGGAAACCAGAAACATGCCCTAGCATTCCAAGGACTATCCCCACTTTTATCTGTCGGCAGTGATGGGTTCTTACTGATTTCCAGCAGGAAAATGGTCTAATTCCAAATTCCTATCTTTAGAGTCTGCTTTCCAGGAACATTTCTGGTATCAACTGTCTTAGATTGAGTTCCTCAGGGCAAAACCCGAAGTAGGAACCCATGCTTAAGAAATTTATTTGGAATGAGCCCTCAGTAAGTGAGGAAAACATAACAGGGCAGGGGAAAATTGCCAAGCGAGAATGTGGTCTTACACAATGAACGTATCTATGAAACAGAAACAGACATAGAGAATAGACTTATGGTTGCCATCGAGGGGAGTGGGGGAGGTAGGGATTGGGAGTTTGGGATTAGCAGATGTAAAATATTATATGTAGAATGGATAAACAAAAAGGTCATGCTGTATAGCACAGGGAACTATATTCAATATCCTATGATAAACTGTAATGGAAAAAAATACAAAATTATATGTATATATCACTTTGCTGTACACCTGAAATGAACACAATATTGTAAATTAACCTTACTTCAATTAAAATAAAGAATGTGGTCTCAGTAGAGACTGGCTTCAGTCTGATCCCACAAGATACTCTAGAACATAAGTGACACGACAGAGCTCGTGTTCAGGCAAGGGGACTGGCCTTCTATGTTTGATGCCCACAGGTCACTGACGAAGTCAACCGTGTTGGAGTGTGGAGGGAGGTATAACCTCCCAGACAAGGTGCTTCCATTTGGTTCAGGAGAATTCTCCGTGTTGTTCTCTCCACTTAGAGCAAGTGGGAGAGAGGTGCACCAGCCTGAGGAGGGGATCATCCCCTATAACAGCATAGAGCTATTCTGAACTGTAATGATCAGTAAACTCTTTGAGTTATTCTGTACACAGGGTAAGAAATATATTTCTTTATTTGGAAATATGCTCTATGTTTGGGTAAGAAGGTTGTATTTGTCTTTTCCTTCCTTTTTGTGAAATTACACTCAATCTCTTTGGCCATAAATCCCAAATGACTAATTCACCGACTTTGACTAAGGACGCTCATGAAAATGAGATATCCTCTCCTGATCTGCTATCAGTTCACCATCTTCAAATTGAGACTGTTATTCCTCCCTGTGACCCTTGGTTGATTTAATAATTTGCCCCCTCCTTCTGACCCTTACTTTTACTCTGTGGTAGCTAGAGTGAGAGCTTATGAGGACATTATCCCACTTGGAATGGGATGATGTGGTGTGAACACGGCTTTCCCTGTTCCTTTTTTATGTGCAATTGAAAATGTCTCTGTACTGGTATAAAGTATGTATGAGAAGTGGACAGAAAGTGAAAAAGGAAAGAGAAAATGAAAGATCCAAAGGTAATGTACAAACAGATGAGAGTGAGATTTTTATTTTCTTTTTTTGCAGTTTGAGTTTGGGAATTTTTACTTTTTTGCCAGAAAAATGATATATAACCTCACTCAGAACTTCAGTCTTCTTGAAGAGTTTAGAAATGTCATTGTCTTCCAAGGTGACACAAAGTGGTTTATGGTTAAAATTCTCCTGTTCTCTACTCTCCAGAACTTACAGTATACAGTGTACTGAGTAGTCTGTGCTCCACAAACACTTAAAAAATGGTGGAGCATGCTAAAGTACTTTGAAAGCTGTCAAAATTCATGTTAAAATAAGGTGTTATGGTGTTGCTTTAAGTGACCTTCTCCAAGGTCTGCACTAAAGTTGTCTTTCAACCTATTACACCACTTACCCCCATATGTAAATCCTTTGTTTTAGCCTGAGATTCTTCCTCCCACTTGCCACACCCCTTTTCATTTTCTCCTTCCTCGCTATCAAAATTCCATTCATAATTCTAAGCTTGGTTTAAACCCCCAGTCTCAGGAAACAAACCATGATACTCCAAATTTTGGCAACAGAGAGTGAATCTCCCTGGGAAAACCACAGCAGAGACCTGTTCGTTTCACTCTTGTGTACTGAGATTCTTCTTCCTCGAGGGAACTCTTTTCCTTTGGATGGTGTTCTCAAAGTGTGGTCTTCAAGCTAGAGTATCAATGTCAATGGAGAATTGGTTAAAATGAAAATTACTGGCTCCACCTCAGACCTGTGAAATTAGACATCTAGGGGTATGACCCACAACCTGTGTTTTTAATAAAACTTCCAGGTGATTCTGAAGTCTGCTAAAGCTTGATAATCACTGTCTGAGGGAGTCTCTTACTGATCACCTTTGGTGCATCCTGCTGACCTCAGGCAGTACTCCTCCATGTACCATGCAAGCTAAATAAACCCTTAACTGCCATGGCACAGTTGTAACATTTAAACTACCTTTCCTAATGGCTCATCATAATAAAAGGAAAATTAATTTTGCCAGTTATGTGTAATTAGATACAGTGATTCATCAAATATGGAAATGTATTATAGTGGCTAAAAGCAGAAGGTTTATAGTCAGATGAACTAGACCTTGAATCCAGCTTGTCACTTAATCATGTTGACATGAAAGCTCTGTAGCCATAATAATAATGTTGTGAAGATTAAGTGAGGTGATGAAAGTAAAGCAATTAGCAAAGCACCTGACTCATAGAAAGTGTTCAGCAAAGAGTAATAAGCTGGATTTTGCTTAGTCATCATCAATGCATAGCCCCCTCTTTGCAGTGGATATCAGCAATCAACTCTCTGGCCACCTCTACAGGGCTTGGGACATTTTTCACCCTTGGAATTCCAAGGCACTCTCAGCCTTGACGTCTAGGCCGAAAGAGATATAGGAATTCACTCTTCCTAGCCCAATTCTAGCCCAATTCCTAATTTATCATCTCGGTGCCGTCCTATCATCTTGGCTGTCATTTTGGGGGAACATCAGGCCCACTCCAACATTTGCAGAGTTTAAGACAAGAGTATAACTTGGAGTCCCACAGAACATACACTTATATTTATAATTTAACAGAGCAAGCTTAAAAAAAAAAAAGAAGAAGTCATCGTATCTATGTGGGCAGAATAGCAGCCCCTACAATCCCTGTAACCTGTGGGTACATTACCTTATATGATAAAGAGACTTTGCGAGTGTGATTAAGTAAAGACCTTGAGATGGGGAGATTATCCTGAATAATCAGTCATGTAATCATCAGGATCCTTTTAAGAGGAAGGCAGGCAAGTCAGAGAAGGAAATGTGACAACGCGCAAAAGTCAGAGCAGTAAGGAATGCAGGCAGACTAGAACAGGGGTTTCCAACCCGGGCCATGGACCGCTACTGGTCCTCGGGCTGTTGGGTACCCGGCTGCACAGCAGAAGGTGAGTGGCAGGTGAGTGAGTGAAGCTTTATCTGCTGCTTCCTATCGGTCCCCATCACTCGAATTACCACCTGAACCATCACTCCCACCCCCTACCCACACCCTCCCACCTCACTGTCCGTGGAAAAATTGTCTTCCACAAAACTGGTCCCTGTTTCCTAAAAGGTTGGGGACTGCTGCTTTAGAAGATAGAAAAAGAGAGGAAATAAATTCTCCCCTAGAATCTTCAGGGAGACCAGAGCCTTGCTGACCTATTCTGGATTTCTGAACTTCAAAATTGTTCAGTAACACATAGGTGTAATTTTTATAGCAGCATTCTGAAACGAATAGCCCTTCATAACAAAGAAATTTTTTAAAATGTGTACAAATGCTTTTACAATACTGAAGATTAGCAAAATATCAATGGTGATTAAGCCTAATGATTATTTTGCATAGTAAATTATCCAGTGACATTTAAATGAATAATACAATTAGTTTTTATTTTTATTTTTATCTATTTTCCTTGCCTTTATTTCAGCGTACTTATGAATTACATTATTCAGGTAGTTTGCTTTTAATAGAAAGTATTGCCACATTAGATCACCTTTTAAAAATTATTGTAGTTATTAGATGATATTTTTGATTACTTACAATATGGAGAAATTTGGCTTTATGAAGGCATCGGCTACTGAATTGTCATTAAAACTCTTAAAGAATAGTTAGATTTAGAAATAAACCATTAATTTACATATAATGTTTACACATTTTAAGGGAACTACATATAATAAATTATCATGATCTTGGGAAAAAGCCTAAATATTTAACTTAAGAAAATAATTCACTGTCAATTATAACTGTTGTTATTAACATCTATAAAGCAGTATCTAGTTGTATAGAACTTTGTCTAAATTCTTTTTCTCTTATTTTTTTTAATGCTGATACTTAATTTTTTTCAAGCCTCCCACTTCAGTTGAAACAATAGCAAGACTTAAAATGGTTAGAATGAGTCTCAAGTTTATTTTGTATGCAAATCTTATCCTTCATCATCATGCAAGTGTTTTCATTTTCTTTTTATAGTTTCTTTGTATTTTATTGGAATGTCACTTGTTGCATATTTTGCAGGCAATGTATTTCGATTTAGAAACATTTTTTTTCTAAAAAGTAAAAAATGCTTTTTATAATTTTCTAAATGAAGTAACCAGACTCATATCTATTTGTGTTTTTGTTGGAAATACTGCACAAGTTGTGAGTACCTCAAGACCATGAGCAGGGACACAGAGAGATGTAAGACAGCGGATGCTTGGCACTACTAGAAAATGAATGTTATAAGAAAATCTATTGCATTCATTTTATAGGCGAGGACATATTTAAGCAATTTGTGTGGTCTTTCCCCTAAATCATTCCCCAGACTCTGAAGCCTTATCTGTCTCAATGTCAGTTATACCACAGAACATATATCTTCAGGTTTAAGACACTGATGTTACAAGTAGCAGATCTATTAATCACCTACTGGATTACATGCTAGTCTACTGATCTCTGAGTTCCTTGAGGACAGGAATTGTGTCTTATTCATTTCTGTATTTTGGAGACATCACAGCATGCCTGGAATATGTTAGGAACTGAACAAAGAAGTTTTGATTAAATTAAATGGAATAATAAGGTTATTATTGATCAAAAAATAGATCATTATTATTGATGATCAAATTATTGATCTAAAAAAAGAAATCTGCTTCTCCTATAAATTCAGCAAATAGAGAAACATAAGTATGAGCATGACATGCCGAAGTTACTGAAATGTCTTTAGGTTCCAGACTGATTAGCCCCAGGGATATTTTAAGAGAGATCCTGAGAAGATTCCCCAGTTTTTTTCAAGGCCCTTCCATGCTGTCAGCAAATTCTTCCTGATATTTAACCTGAAGCAGTACTTTCTAAATGATGTGCTGCAACTCAGAGAGAGCTGCTGTAATTGCCAAAGTTTCAATCTTACCACTGGGGCATATTTAAGGTATGAGAACATCTTAACTCAGCAGATTTTAAAGAGCGGTATTTTTAGTTTCTTGGCTGGATGGTCCTGTTTTAATTCAGGAAACAAAAGGTGTTGGTTTAAGTAACAATGATAGCATCTCACTGTTTTTCTCTCTGAGGTATTTCCATCAACTGTTTTCCTTTCCAGACCCAACTGTTCGCTCTTTCTCCGTGTTCTCAAAGCCATTTCATTTAAAACATGCATACATTCCTGCTGACACAAACATATGCAGAGTATTACATTATGTATATATGCTATTTTACATGTGTTAATAGATATATAAAGCAATAAATAGATTGTGGTTCCTTGATTTTCTGAGAGTTTCTTCCTTGTGCAGTTCTACAGTGAGAGCAGAATTTCAGTAAATGTGAAATACTGGAATTAATAAGTGAGATAAAATGAAGTAAGGATTGAAGTAATCTTGCTACCTTTGTTTCTGTTGCTGTATTATGTATACATGTCTCCCTGCGAGATTTTGTTGGAGAGATATGTACTGATGACAATGCTGGCATAGAGGGTGTACACCCTGAACTTTTCTAGGAAACACAAATTGTTTTTCAAAGAGGTTGAAAATGTGCAGTCCTACCAGCAGTGTGTAAAAATTCCTATTTATCTATTCACTCTATGATCCTTGATATTTTCAGACATCTTGGATTTTACCAACCTGGTTGGTTTGTAATATCTCATTATGACTAATTTGTGTTACAAAATTACTAATGAATTTGAGCAAATTTTCAAATGTTTATGTGCCATTTTTGACTTTATTTTTTTAGAACAGTTTTAGCATTACCACAGAATCGAGAGGCCAGTACGGATTTCCCACACATCTGCTCCCCTGCTCCTCACATGCATAGTCTCCCTCATTACCAGCATAACTCTTCCGAAGGGTACATTTATTTATTTATTTATTTTTACCACGGATGGACCTACATTGACACATCATAATCACCCAACATCCAAAAGTCCCCTTAAGGTTCATCTTTGGTGTTGTACATTCTATGGATATAAATCCATCACTATAATACACTACAGAGGTTTAGTCCTAAAAATTCTCTGTGTTCTCCCTATTCACCCCCAGCCCACTTCAAAACCATTGATATTTTTATTGTCTCTATAGTTCTGCATTTTCTAGAAGTCATATAGCTGGAGTCATAAGTATGTAGCCTTTAAGCTTGGCTTCTTTCACTTAGTTATTGCATTTAAAGTTTCTTCATGTCTTTTTATGACTTGAAAGCTTGTTTATTTTTGTGTTGAAAAATATTCCATTGTCTGTTGTCCATATTTATTTATCTTTCTACTGGTAGGAGTCTTGGTTGCCTCCAAGTTTTGGTGATAAACATCTTTGTGCAGGTTTTGAGTGGACATAACTTTGCAAATCTTTTGGGTAGATATCATTTTGCTGACAAAGGTCCGTATTGTCAAAGGTATGGTGTTTCCAGTAGTCATGCATGGATGTGAGAGTTGGACCATAAAGAAGGCTGAGTGCTGAAGAACTGATGCTTTCAAATAGTGGTTCTGGAGAAGACTCTTGAGAGTCCTTGGACAGCAAGATCAAACTAAATTCTAAAGGGGAAATCAACCTTGAATACTCATTGGAAGGACTGGTGCTGAAGCTCCAATACTTTGGCCGCCTGATGTGAAGAGCCAATTCATTGGAAAAGACTGAGGGCAGGAGAAGAAAGGGGAGACAAAGGATGAGATGGTTGGATGGCATCACTGACTCAATGGACATGAATTTCAGCAAACTTTAGGAAACAGTGAAGGACAGGGAAACCTGGCATGCTGCAGTCCATGGGTCACTAAGAGTTGGACATGACTTAGTGATTTAACTACAACGGGGAATATAATTGCTGAATCATGTGATAAAAATATGTTTTGTTTTGTAAGAAACCGCCAAACCTTCTTTCAAGGTGTACCATTTTGCATTCCCACCAGCATGAGAGTTTCTATAGCCTCATTAACACTTTATTTTGTAAGTGTTCTGGATTTTCTCCATTTTAATAGATGTATAATGGTATCTTGGTTTAATTTGCATTTTTTCCTGATGACACTTGATCTTTTAATATGCTTATTTGCCATTTGTATATCTTTGTTGAGATGTCTGTTAAAATATTTGGTCCATTTTAAAATTAGGCTGTTTATTTTCTCTGTTGAGTATTAAGAGTTCTTTGTATATCTTGGATAACAGTCTTTTAATCAGGTGTCTGTTGCAAATATTTCCTCCCAGTCTGTGGCTTGTCTTCGAATTTTCTTGACATTGTCCTCTGCAGAACAGAAACTTTCAATGATCATGTCATCTATGAATAGAGACAGTTTTCTGTCTTCTTTCCCAATCTGTATACCTTTTGTTTTCTTTATTTGTCTTTTTGAATTAGCAAGGATTTCCAGTTCAGTGTTGAAAAAGAGGGATGAAAGGGGACATCATTACTTTATACCTGATTGTTAGTGAGAAAGTTTCAAATTTCTTATGATTAAATATAATGTTAGCTGTAGGTTTTTGTAGATAGTTTATCAAGTTAAGAAAGTATCCTCTATTCCTAGTTTACTGGGAGTTTTTATTATGAATAGGTGTATTTTGTTGAGTTATTTTTGCATATGTGTTTATGAGAGATATAAACTTTGTAATTTTCTTTTCTTGGTAATTATTTGTCTGTTTTTGGTGTGAGGGTAATACTGGCCACATAGAATAAAGTTAAGAAGCATTTCTCCTGCTTCTATCCTCTGAAATAAATTGTAGAAAATTGGTATACTTTCTTCCTACATGTTTGGTAGAATTCGTCAGGGGACCCTTTTAGGCTGGTGCTTTCTGTTTGAAAGGTTATTAATTATTGATTTAATTTATTTAATAGATATAAGGCTATTCAGGTTATTTCTAGCTTCTGTGAATTTTGGTAGATAGTGTCTTTGAAGGAATGGATCCATTTTATATACAACACCAGCTTTGTGGGCATAGAATTATTGCCATTTGTTTTTTATTTCTGTGACATGCTTGTGTGTTTTGTCCATTTTTCTGTATTTTTTTTCTCTATTAGTGATTTTCAGGCATTCTTTACATATATCTAAATACTTGGGCTTTATCAATAAATGTGCTGCAAATGTCTTTAATATAATTGTATGTATTCCTGATGTAATAAATTTTCTTTAGTGCTAATAATGATGGTCTTTAACTCTTTTTGTCTGATATTTTGTTTTGTTTTTTTTGTCCATCATCTATTTGTCTATGGTGCCTTTTTTTCTATGTATTTGTGTTCAAAATTTCCACGTCTTTATGAGTTAGGGATATGTCTCGTAGTGTATAGCTGGAATGGTTTTGTTTCTGTTTTTCATTGTGGTCCCATAATCTTTGTTTTTAAAGGGCAAATTTAAGCCCTTTATAATCATTATGATTATTGGTATCATTGGACTTGTTTCTATTGTATTGTTTTTGTTCTCTGTCCTTTTTTCTATGCATTTTTCTTCTTTTGATTTATTGAGGCAATTTTCCCTCAATTTTATTCTTTATTTTATACTATTCTTAGTGGTTACTCTTAAGCCACAGCCCTCCGAAAAGCCTCACAGCCTTTAAACACTTCCCTTATTTATCATGCTATTTTAGTTCTGCCCTATTTTTTTTAACTTCCCTGGTAGCTCAGACGGTAAAGAATCCACCTGTAATGCAGGAGATTGGATTCGATCCCTGGTTTGAGAAGATCCCCTGGAGAAGGGAATGGCTACCCACTCCAATATTCTTGCCTGGAGAATCCCATGGACAGAGGAGCCTGGTGGGTTACTGTCCAGAGGATCACAAAGAGTTGGATGTGACCGAGTGATCCAAACTTATTTTTTTAGCAACTGCCACATATCGAATATTCTTATTTTTTTCATTTTTTAAAAAATTTTATTTTATTTTTAAACTTTACAATATTGTATTAGTTTTGCCAAATATCGAAATGAATCCACCACAGGTATACGTGTGTTCCCCATCCTGAACCCTCCTCCCTCCTCCCTCCCCATGCCATCCCTCTGGGTCGTCCCAGAGCACCAGCCCCAAGCATCCAGTATCATGCATCGAACCTGGACTGGCGACTCGTTTCATACATGATATTATACATGTTTCAATGCCATTCTCCCAAATCTTCCCACCCTCTCCCTCTCCCACAGAGTCCATAAGACTGTTCTATACATCAGTGTCTCTTTTGCTGTCTTGTACACAGGGTTATTGTTACCATCTTTCTAAATTCCATATATATGCGTTAGTATACTGTATTGGTTTTCTTTCTGGCTTACTTCACTCTGTATAATAGGCTCCAGTTTCATCCACCTCATTAGAACTGATTCAAATGTATTCTTTTTAATGGCTGAGTAGTACTCCATTGTGTACATGTACCATAGCTTTCTTATCCATTCATCTGCTGATGGGCATCTAGGTTGCTTCCATGTCCTGGCTATTATAAACAGTGCTGCGATGAACATTGGGGTACACATGTCTCTTTCCCTTCTGGTTTCCTCAGTGTGTATGCCCAGCAGTGGGATTGCTGGATCATAAGGCAGTTCTATTTCCAGTTTCTTAAGGAATTTCCACACTGTTCTCCATAGTGGCTGTACTAGTTTGCATTCCCACCAACAGTGTAAGAGGGTTCCCTTTTCTCCACACCCTCTCCAGCATTTATTGCTTGTAGACTTTTGGATCGCAGCCATTCTGACTGGCGTGAAATGGTACCTCATAGTGGTTTTGATTTGCATTTCTCTGATAATGAGTGATGTTGAGCATCTTTTCATGTGTTTGTTAGCCATCTGTATGTCTTCTTTGGAGAAATGTCTATTTAGTTCTTTGGCCCATTTTTTGATTGGGTCATTTATTTTTCTGGAGTTGAGCTGTAGGAGTTGCTTGTATATTTTTGATATTAGTTGTTTGTCAGTTGCTTCATTTGCTATTATTTTCTCCCATTCTGAAGGCTGTTTTTCACCTTGCTAATATTTTCCTTTGATGTGCAGAAGCTTTTAAGTTTAATTAGGTCCCATTTGTTTATTTTTGCTTTTATTTCCAATATTCTGGGAGGTGGGTCATAGAGGATCCTGCTGTGGTGTATGTCAGAGAGTGTTTTGCCTATGTTCTCCTCTAGGAGTTTCAACACACAGAAATCCCTTGCATTCCTATACACTAATAATGAGAAAACAGAAAGAGAAATTAAGGAAACAATTCGATTCACCATTGCAACGGAAAGAATAAAATACTTAGGAATATATCTACCTAAAGAAACTAAAGACCTATATATAGAAAACTATAAAACACTGGTGAAAGAAATCAAAGAGGACACTAATAGATGGAGAAATATACCTTGTTCATGGATTGGAAGAATCAATATAGTGAAAATGAGTATACTACCCAAAGCAATTTATAGATTCAATGCAATCCCTATCAAGCTACCAACGGTATTCTTCACAGAGCTAGAACAAATAATTTCACAATTTGTATGGAAATACAAAAAACCTCGAATAGCCAAAGCTATCTTGAGAAAGAAGAATGGAACTGGAGGAATCAACCTACCTGACTTTAGGCTCTACTACAAAGCCACAGTCATCAAGACAGTATGGTACTGGCACAAAGACAGAAATAGAGATCAGTGGAACAAAATAGAAAGCCCAGAGATAAATCCACACACCTATGGACACCTTATCTTTGACAAAGGAGGCAAGAATATACAATGGATTAAAGACAATCTCTTTAACAAATGGTGCTGGGAAAACTGGTCAACCACTTGTAAAAGAATGAAACTAGAACACTTTCTAACACCATACACAAAAATAAACTCAAAATGGATTAAAGATCTAAATGTAAGACCAGAAACTATAAAACTCCTAGAGGAGAACATAGGCAAAACACTCTCCGACATACAGCACAGCAGGATCCTCTGTGACCCATTTTTTTTTTTTTTGATTAAGCAACACATTTCCATTTTGTTTGCTCACCATTTCCTCTTTCTTCTTGGATACATTGCCCTGGGATCTTTACTTCTTGAAGTACATCCTTTAGAAGTTCCTTTAGTGAAGGTTTGGTAATGGTCTGCATTTGCCTTTACTTTCTCTCTTTCTTAAAAGATTGTTTTAATTGATTGAAAATACCACTCTGACAGTCATTTTCTTTCAACGGCTCCACCTACTCATTTCTTTTTTCATGTTGTTCAGAAAACTGCTCCCCTGCCTGGCCAGCTGTCCTTTGTAGATGTTCTGTCTTTTTGCTGTAACTGCTTTCTTTTCTAATTCATCTTTTAATTTTGAGATAATTGTAGATTCACTTATAGTTGAGTACCCTTTACCTAGTACATTATTTCCCTAGTTCCTCTTAACTTCTTAAAAAATTGCAGTGTAATATCACTCTTCTTTGTAATTTTATTCTGCACTTATTTAAACATTTTAAACCTAGTAATGCTACATTCTGCACTGGACAATTCCAACATCTATAGACTCTGGAGATCTCTGACTTTCACTTATTGCAGCTGACCCTAATGTGCTTTGTGACACGTTAATACGTGCTCAATACTTACTCATGTTATGTGAGGATCTTGCCAGCCTAAGCTGGGGTGGCTTCCTTCAAGCGATGATTTGTGTCATGTTTTGCTTGGATTGAGGGATGCCACAGACCCAGGACCATTTTGAGACCCTTAGAAGCCTGTCTTGGTGAAGGACTCACAGGCTTATTTCCTCTTATTCTGCATCCTTCAGCAGTCCCGTTGTGGTCCTTTGTCCTCAAGGCACCTCTGCCTCTGCTCAGTTCTCACTGCTCACTGCTTTCAGTGGCTGCCCTGCTTAAGGCTTATTTGTTTTTAGTGGTGTTTGTGAGCACAGAAATATATCACAAATTGGGTTCTATTGAAGATCCGGCTGCTTTGTAGCAGGTCAGTAGAGCTTTCAGCCCACCATATTGCTGGAAGCAGAAGTACTGGGGAAAAGGTGACAGTGGTTATTGATCTTTGGAATGAGTATTGTCTTTGTATTGTTTGAGTTGTACTGTTACCACAATACAAGACAAACCCTTTTGACCCCCTTACAGGACTGAAGCACTCATTTCCCCAGCTGCTGGATACCACTCCCCTCTCAGACTTGCCCTTGGCTGAAGAGGACTTTCATACCCAAGGGTCAGTCTGTATCCAATGACTATTGATGTATCTATGTGTGTGTAATTCAGGACACCTCTCAAGGACCATCCTAGCTCAGAGTCCCCTGTGAAGTTACTCGAGAACTTTATTGTAATTGTATGTTCTCTGCAAATCCTGCTTTTGTCACTTCCCCACAGGCATTGATCTTGTGGGCAATCCCCCCCAGTAAAATCTCTGCAGGCAAATCTGTCTCAGAATCAACTTTCCTGGAGGAAATTGAACTAAAACAGTCTTGTTTTTAAAAATTTTTGGAACTTTCATGGCCCCATAGAATATGTAATTAAAATATCTATACTATGTCATGAATTTTAGTCCTGGGAGCCATTTAGAAAGAATCTAGTTTTACATCATTCTAAAATTTAAAAAAAATTGAGACCTAGAGTTGACTATTTCATAAAAGATCATCAGCTTACTTTGTGGTCTCTGTTGTCTCCAAACGAAGGGGACTGACCTCTGACCTTTGTTCTTTAAGTTCTATTATTCAATTGATCTGTGGTTCTGAGCTTTGAGACCAAGGCACTTGCCAGTCTCTGGTGTTGTTTTCCTTCTTTGCCTCTTTGTATAATTTTTTGTTCTTCCATGTTCTTCTAGCAAGTTTGTTCAAATAATTTTGACTGTGGCCATAAAATAGAGTATAGGAAATGTAGCCAAAGATAACAAAAAAATTTGATGCATTTTGCTTGCTTGTTTCCTGCAGCACCCTCATTACATTGGGCATGGATGTAGGTGCAGGGCCAGCTTCGTGGGCCTATGACTGGTCCCAGATTCAGAGTTTTCTAGCTGTTGATTTCATCCTCACTATCGGATGCCTTGAAATTGATAATCATTTTTTTAACCAGGGGGCCCACATTTTAATTTTTCAATAGGTCTCACAAATAATATAGCTGGCTCTGGGTAGACAGTTTGGTATAGAAGATGTCAGAAAGATGTGTGGGGTCGAATCATGCCTTTGTCTCTTACATTTTATGGTCTTGGCCAAAATTCTTAAACCCTCTGGATCTCTTTCCTCATTGAGAAAATATTGCTGGCAGGGCCTACAAATATTTGAAATTTGCTATTGAAAAGACTAATTAACAAATACTATTACAGTAGCTATCATTTTGAGCTTCCCTCATAGCTCATTTGGTAAAGAATTTGCCTGCAATGCAGGAGACTCTGGATCCAAGATTCCCTGGAGAAGGGATAGGCTACCTACTCCAGTATTCTTGGACTTCCCTTGTGGCTTAGTTGGTAAAGAATCCGCCTGCAATGCAAGAGACCTGGTTCGATTCCTGGATCGGGAAGATCTGCTGGAGGAGGGATAGGCTACCCACTCCAGTATTCTTGGGCTTCCCTTGTGACTCAGCTGGTAAAGAATCCGGCTGCATTGCAGGAGACCTGGGCTCAATCCCTGGGTTGGGAAGGTCCTCTGGAGAAGGGAAAGGCTACCCACTCCATTATTCTGGCCTGGAGAATTTCATGGACTGTATAGTCCATGGGGAGCTATAATATGAAAAACTTAGAATTAGTGAAGTTAAGCCAGTGGGTTCTGGGGTCAGATTTCCTGGGTTCATGTCTGAGCTTTGTGATTTACCAATGGTGATACGTTGAGTAAATTCCCTAAACATTCTTTGTGTCTCATCATAGGATGTATGTGAATGTTAAATGAATTAATTGCAACTTCTTGGCATGGTACTTGGTTTTAGGTATGATACTGGTTTTAGGAAAGATAACCAAACTCTTCTAAAACATGCATGCTATGAGAGAAAATAATCAAAAGGGTCCTTGGTAGAGAAAGAGAAAAGTTTGGGAACATATATGAACAACACTGTGGAGAAGGACGTGACAACTACAAACCACAGAATTAACTGTTTGTGTTGGTCAGTGCAGCACCTCTACTTAGCACTCACTTATGGATGGGTCAGTGTGTCCTTTAGGGAAGGCAGTAACAATTTTACACAGTTTTACCTAACAGGAAACCTGGAGGCATAGATTCCCTGTGATGGTTGTATACTCATTGTTCTCAATTTTATACTTGGCAGCTAGTTGGAATACAGACTCCTTCTATCATCATTAACCTCATTAGTCATCCCCAAATGAGGAAAGCCCAGGATGAGGTTTGAGAGGGAAGTCCAAATTCTTGGAAGACATCTCAGAATGTTCCCAAGGTATAGTGTAGTGAGCAAGTAAACTGAAGCAAATAAGCCTCTTCCACCAAAAAAAGTCTTCCCTGATGGCTCAGTGGGAAAAGAATCCACCTGCAGTGCAGAAGACACTCGAGACGTGGGTTCAATCCCTGGGTCAGGAAGATCCCCTGGAGAAGGAAATGGCAACTCACTCCAGTATTCTTGCCTGAAAAATTCTATGGATAGAGGAACCTGGCAGGCTGTCGTCCAAAGGATGGCAAAGAGTTGAACAGGACTAAGGACTAAGCAAGCAGGCCCCCCAGGAAAGCAAGCATGTCTTTTCTCTGAATTAGTCTTTCCCTGATGTGCACTGAAATTGTGTACCCCCAAAATTCCTATGTTGAATCTCCTAACACCTACTGTGGTGGCATTTGGAAAAGGCCTTTGGGAGATAATTAGAGTCAGACTCAGTCATGAGGATAGAGTCTTCATGTGGGATCAGTGGCTTTCTAGGAGAATCCCAGGGACAGAGGAGCGTAGTGGGCTGCCGTCTATGGGGTCGCACAGAGTTGGACACGACTGAAGCGACTTAGCAGCAGCAGCAGCAGCAGAATGAGGAAGAGAGATATTTCTCTCCACAAGCCCACACCAAGGTCAGGGGAGGACACACAGAGAAGGTAGCTTTCTGCAGGCCAGAAAGAGAGTGCTTCCCAGAACATGAGCATGATCTCTGATCTCAAACTTCCAGCCTCCAGAACTGTGAGAAAATAAACTTGTATTGTTAAACCCACACAGCCTCTGGTATTTTGTTATGGCAGCCTGAGCTAAGATGATCCTTTCGACAACTGTCTTCTGTCATGTTTTTCCTCCTGTTCTCCTTTGCATTGATGCTCTATGATCACTAGTTGAATAATTACCAGAAATATTTATAATTATAATCCATCATGTGCTCAGTCATGTCTGACTCTTTGTGACCCCATGGACTGTAGCCCACTAGTCTCCTCTGTCCATGAGATTTTCCATGCAAGAATACTGAAGTGGATTGTCATTTACTTCCCCAGGGAATCTTCCCAACCAAGGGATCGAACCCGCATCTCCTGTATCTCCTGCATTGCAGGCAGATTCTTTACCCAGAAATATTTAGCTAAAAATTAATAAATCCTTCCCCATAAGAGTATCAAGAGAGTATTCAGCCTGCTGTTGTGGGTTGAATTGTGCCCCGCAAAGATATGTTGAATCCCCAATATCCATGGATGTGATTTTATTTGAAAATAAGGTCTTTGTAGATGTGATCAAGGTGAGGTCCTATTGAAGTACCATGAGACCCCTAGTCCAGTGTAACTGGGTTCTTCATAAGAAGAGGAAAAATGCCATGTGAAGACACACACATAGAAAGAAGGCCTGGAGATGATAGAGGCAGATATTGGAGTGATGCAGCTAAAAGCTAAGGAATGCCAAGGATCTATGGCCACCATCAGAAGTCAGGAAGAGGCAAGGAAGTACTCTACCCAATGTCTCAGAGCCTGGCTGTGCTAACACCTTGGCTTCAGATTTCTACCCTCCATAACTGCTGGAGAGTGTATTTCTGTATCGTCACCCAAGTCTGTGGTACTTTGCTAAGGCTGCCCTAAGAAACAAATTCACGTGCCTCCCTTCACATAAGCAGTATTTTATTCTTGCTTTGAATCTCATTTCCTAGTGATTGTCATCAGTATGATTGCCTTCAAAGCAGAGGAACAAGATACAAAGGCATGAGGACCTTTTAAATTATAGTTGTTTTGTAGAATAAAAGATAATCTGAAAAAGAATAGAAACATGTATATGTATAACTCAACATTCAGAAAACTAAGATCATGGCATCTGGTCCCATTACTTCATGGCAAATAGATGGGGGAAACAATGGAAACAGTGACAGACTTTATTTTGGGGGGAGGGACTCCAAAAAAACTGCAGATGGTGACTGCAGCCATGAAATTAAAAGATGCTTGCTCCTTGGAAGAAAAGTTATGACCAACCTAGACAGCATATTAAAAAGCAGAGACATTACTTTGCCAACAAAGGTCCATCTAGTCAAAGCTAGGGTTTTTCCAGTAGTCATGTATGGATGTTGAGAGTTGGACTCTAAAGAAAGCTGAGTGCTGAAGAATTGATGCTTTTGAGGTGGTGTTGGAGAAGATTCTTGAGAGTCCCTTGGACAGCAAAGAGATCCAACTAGTCCATCCTAAAGGAAATCAGTCCTGAATATTCATTGGAAGGACTGATGCTGAAGCTAAAACTCCAATATTTTGGCCACCTGATGTGAAGGGTGCAAAGACCCTGATGCTGGGAAAGATTGAAGGCAGGAGGAGAAGGGGGCAACAGAGCATGAGATGGTTGGATGGCATCACCAACTCAATGGAAACGAGTCTGAGTAAGCTCCGGGAGTTGGTGATGGACAGGGAAGCCTGGCATGCTGCAATCCATGGGTTTGCAAAGAGTCGGACATGATTGAGCGACTGAACTGAGCTGAACTGATACATATAAATGAATCTCTTTGCTGTACACCTGAAACTAACACAACATTCTTAAAACTATAGTCCAGTATGAAATAAAAATTAGAAAAATTTTTTACTTTAAAAGAAAAGTTGCTGTGGGTATGGAATCCATCCCACAATACCACCCAATCTCCCAGGGCCAACCCATTCTTTAACCTGTTAAGTAAACCCAACCAACCACTAATGAACAATGTAGTGGTGCTGATTTAGTCACTAAGTCGTATTCGACTGTTTGAGACCCAGTAGACAGTAGCCCGCTAGCCTGCTCTGTCCACAGGCTTTCCTGGGTAAGAATACTGGATTTGCCATTTCCTTCTCCAAGAGATGGATCTTCATGATGTAGGGATCAAACCCAGGTCTCCTGCATTGCAAGCAGATTCTTTACCTCTGAGCCACCAGGGAAGTCCTAATGAACAAAGTGTACATGCATATTTGATGGTGAATGGGAGATGATTTCAGTTCGTGATGGATGAAAGATCACAGTATGTTTGTCTCAGATGTAGAGGGAGCTATAAAAACTGGAAAGGACAGTAAAGATATGAGATGGTTTTACTACAGGTGCCTTTTGTTTATGGAATCTTACTTCCAATTATGGACATATTCTTTTAAAAATTCTTGAAATGTTTGCCTTTATAACTATGTGTCATTCAGTCTGTCCCAGAAAAGCAGAAATAGCGTTATTTCCATTTGTTTTATTTTCCAACACAAGAGGGCAGCATTGCAGCATTGTTCATGTCCTGTAGGCCTCACACTGCTGTACTTCGCGTTTAAATACGCAGGGTACCTTTTTCAAATGGATAATCAGTTGAGAATTGCACAAAGGAGGACCCAGGCTATTTATCCATCACCTGACATTTATTTTAATGTTAGTTTTGAAAACAGTACCCTCTGATGAGCATTCATACATTTTATATTTGCTTCATTGTTTCAGATTCTATACTAATCACCCAGTTTCAAGAAGAAGAGGTACTTTTGTGTTTTGTAGTGTTTGTGTAGGGTAATTGTCTAAAAATCTGAATTCATTTAAATGGCATTTTCAATCACATTACTCAGAAGTACATAGGGTACCAGGACATAGACAGTTTGACATAAAGGATAAGTAACCCACTGGGCAGGGGGGTTTCCTGCTTGCTTGACACAAGTCTGTGAGAGAGTAAACCCGGTGCCACGGATTCCATCAGGTCTGTGCAAATAAATGGGCTGGGAGATAGGGGATGATGGGAGTGCAGTAAAAATAGTAAGAATAATGATACAAAGAAGTACCATTTTTGACTGCTTGTTTTATCTTTGTCGTGGTTTAGTCACTAAGTTGTATCCAACTCTGCAGCCCCATGAATTGTAGCATGCCCGGCTTCCCTGTCCTACCCTATCCCCCAGAATTTGCTAAAACTCGTGTCCATTGAGTTGGTGATGCTATCAATTTTATCTTAGATCCGTTATTTGCATAGCTATATTGTTCTTAACACTCCTGCATAGTTCCTCTCATTTTTATAGGTGAGAAAGCAGAAGCTTGGCTTAGGTAAGTGATTCACCCCTCAACTCATGAAGCTCATAGGTGGCAGCACTGACTGCCAAGCTCAGGTTTCTCCCACTACTTCATGTTGACAGTGAAAGAGATTGAATTTAGTGATTCACTCTAAAAAGTTATTGATTTGATATTCAAACTTCTTCATCCCTACCCTATCCACTTCATATATTTGATTTAGTCTAGACTACTGTGATGGTTAATTTTATGTGTCAGCTTTACTGGTCTAAGTGATTCCCAGATAGCCAGCCGGTAAAATGTTATTTCTGGATGTGCCTATGAGGTCGTTTCTGGAAGAGATTAACATTTGCATCAGGAAAGAAGATGACCCTCACCAATGTAGATGGGTATCATCCAATCCCTTGAGGGTCTGAATAAAACAAAAAAGGCAGAAGAAAGAATTTCTTTGTTTAAGCTGAAACATCAGCACTCCTGGCTCTTGGGCTTATGGACCAAGACCAGGACTTGGCTGGATTACACTACTGGTATTACTGCTTCTCCAACTTGCAGATGGCAGGTGTACTATTTTCTAACCCTCATAATGGTGTGAGCCAATTTTTATAATAAATGTCCATATTTTATATATGTATAAAATATACACATATATATCCATATATGTATGTCTATGTATGTTCTGTTTCTCTAAAAATTTTGACTATACAGCTACCTTAAGTAAAATACAAAATGCTATATAAGGTCTAAATTTTATTTTTGCGTTTATTATTTTTTGCTCTTTGCATCTGAGCAATAATTTAATGCCTTATGTCTGAGAATCTTCATCTCAACAGAACTGTGGAGTAGATCCCAGAAGATTCGAGTCCCTTTTAGAAGACTGAGGAGGGAGCATTTGCTTTAGTGTGGTAGCACAGTGCATTCACATAACACATTTTCCTCTGAGGAGCTCAAGGCAAAGACGGCGGGTTACTATCTGCATTACCTGCCAGTGGCAGATATGAAAGATGGCATCTTAACCTTTGAAGAAGAGAAAACATGTCCACAAGAATCTTTTTTGTTGCAAGAACAAATTGCTGAAGTAGATTGTCCATGATTGCTAATGGTTGAACTCTTTGAACCGGCATTGTTTATTCCTGAACCTGGACTGTATCTTTTGAGGTTAACAGCACTTTAGGAGTCAGGCTTGAATTTTTGTCCCAGGTTTGCCATGGGACAATTTTTGTCCCAGGCTCTTGGCTTTGAGAAAACTCCCTGAGCCTCCAGAGAAGGCAGTGGCAACCCACTCCAGTACTCTTGCCTGGAAAATCCCATGGATGGAGGGAGGAGCCTGGTAGGCTGCAGTCCATGGGGTCGCTGAGGGTTGGACACGACTGAGGAACTTCACTTTCACTTTTCACTTTCATGCATCGGAAAAGGAAATGGCAACCCACTCCAGTGTTCTTGCCTGGAGAATCCCAAGGGCCGGGGAGCCTGGTGGGCTGCCGTCTATGGGGTCGCACAGAGTTGGACACGACTGAAATGACTTAGCAGCAGCAGCAGCAGCAGCAGCCTGAGCCTCAGATTCTTCATCTGTGAAAGAAAAATAAGAATAATATAAACTTCTTGGAATTATTACATAGATAAAGTAATGTGTGTATGTGTATATATGTATGTAGGCATGTGTATACTTTTTTTTTTGGTACACATACCCATTCAGTGTACTCTGCTCTGTGACAAGGGCACCAGTCTGTAACTCAGAGTTATCTGCAATTCTGAGCAGTGCCCAGTGAGACCACTGGGTGTCTCTAGAAAGCTTGATTTTTAAGAGTAAGAAAAAAGATGCTTGTGAACATGTTTTAGAAACTGTAAAGCTTTGTAAAAAATAAGATTGTAATGGTTCCTTCACTGAATTCAACTTCTATTAATACTTGATATATACCTATGCTTTTGCATTTATCTAGTTAGTTCAAATCTAAACATTTACAGAGCACCTAATATATACTAGGGAAACGTTCCTTCACTTTATAATGTGCACTGCTCTAGGGACTGTATATTCAGCAGTGTACAAAGTGGACTAATATTTTGCCTCTGGAGCTTATATTTGTAAGGGTGACAGTGAGCAGGCACATACACATATGTAGAATGGTAGAATGTTTGGTAATAATATGAAGGAAAAAATGAAGCTTGGTAAAATAGAGAATCATAGTGGATGCCATTTTAGGTAATAGACCTTAAAAGTCATCTTTGAGAGGATTAAAACTGAGCAAAAAAACCTGAATTAAATAAAAGAATGAGCCACATATATACCCAGAAAAAGTGAGCGCTCATCAGAGAGAACAAAAAGTAAAAGGCCTTAAAAGCAAGATGTGTGGTTATTATGTTTGAGAAACAGCAAAGAACCATGGGCAAACCATGCACATTGATAGGGTTTTCTATATAATTCATTGTCTTTTGGGGAGACAATATCTATTATAATATTATACCTTTATAGCTCCTTTCTGTAAGTGTATTCACCTAAATATTATATTACAATAATTAGTACTTACTGAGTACTCATTGTATTCTGAGTTAGTCCTTACAAACCTACCATGTAAATATAATTACCCCCTATTATTCAGAGACTCTAAAGAGCTTCTTAAGGTAACATATCCAGGAAGTTGGTGAGGCAACACTTGGCCTTGTTTGAAAGTGCAGTAACTCAGTGGGAAGACAGATGAGTAAAAAATAATGAAGTGATAGGAGCAATGGAAAGTTACCAAGAGCAGGTGACATGTGACTTGTGACATGTGACTTGGAGGATGAGGTTGGATTCTTAAAGGAGGAGAAGATGGGGATGAGAGTGGAGAGAGAATCTCCTGGTAGAAAACAAAGCAATGGGGGCTTCAAAGAGCATGGTTTATGGAGGAAATAACACACAGTTGAGTGTAGCTGAAGAATCTGTAGCACTAAGTGTAATAGATACGCTGTGGTGCCTGCAAGTGCCAGGAGGGAAAGCCTTCTACCACTATTAGGAGGAGATGGAACCCTGACCCAAAGGCAGCAGAGTCTCTGGTATTACCAGGGACATAAACCTGTGTGACTTGGCTTGAACATGTCAGATGGCTGAATCAGATTCTCTCTTTCAAAATTTTGAAACAAAGATACCAAGACTATTGCTAGTCTATGGAGGACCCTAGAATAGGGAAGTTATCTGAATTTGGGGACTCAGGAAGTTATCTGAGGTCATGTGAAACTGTTCCAAATTGGGAAAGGAGTACGTCAAGGCTATATGCTGTCACCCTGCTTATTTAACTTATATGCAGAGTACAACATGTGAAATGCCAGGCTGGATGAATCACAAGCTGAATCAAGATTGCTGGGAGAAATATCAATAACCTCAGATATGCAGATGACACCATTTTTATGGCAGAAAGCAAAGAGGAACTAAAGATCCTCTTGATGAAGGTGGAAGAGTGAAAAAGCTGGCTTGAAACTCAACATTCAAAAAACTAAGATCATGGCATCTGGTTCCATCACTTCACGGCAAATAGTTGGGGGGAAAGTGGAAACAGTGACAGACATTATTTTCTTGGGCTCCAAAATCACTGCAGATGGTGACTGCAGCCATGAAATTAAAAGACGCTTGCTCCTTGTTTAAGACCAACTTAGACAACTTATTAAAAAGCAGAGACATTACTTTGCTGACAAAGGGCCATCTAGTTATACTATGGTTTTTCCAGTAGTCATGTATAGATGTGAGAGTTGGATGATAAAGAAAACTAAGCACTGAAGAATTGATGCTTTTGAACTGTGGTGTTGGAGAAGACTCTTGAGAGTCCCTTGGATAGCAAGGAGATCTAACCAGTCAATCCTAGAGGAAATTAGTCCTGAATATTCATTGGAAGAACTGATGGTGATGCTCCAATACTTTGGCCACCTGATGTGAAGAACTGACTCATTTGAAAAGACCCTGATGCTGGGAAAGATTGAAGGCAGGGGGAGAAGGGGATGACAGAGGTTGAAATGGTTGAATGGCATCACCGACTCAATGAACAAGCTCTGGGAGTTGGTGAAGGACGGGGAAGGCTGGTATGCTGCAGTCTATGGGGTCAGAGTCAGATACGATTGAGCAACTGAACTGAACTGAAACCTGATAAGGTAGCTGGCTGTAGAAAAAGTGCAGCAAGTGCAGAGATTAACAAAGATGGAACACCATGAGGTGTCTGAGAAAAAGAAGTGGGAACATCAGCTCTCTAGTTTCTGCTGCATTTACAGTTCTTAACTCATTAGGGCTCATGGGGCAGTCTAGTTTCTGTCTTGATCCCAGAGATCTGTGTATCCTAAAATTAGGGGGATCATATGATCTGTTATTCAAACTGGCATATTTTTGAAAGTGAAAGTGGGTACTATTAATAATTGCAAGCATTAACTGGATGATGATAGATATGAACTGGGATGTAGGCAATGGTGGATGGAAGAACCACTTCTCTCCAGAAAATAACAGTGATGATGATGGGAGCAGCAGAACAAAATTTAATTTGTAGTGTTTGCAGATTTCCATGGTATAAATACTACCACCACAGTTGATTCTAAACTCCCAAGGCAAAATCAGCTGGTTGCAAATTCCTGAAGATTTAATAATCAGCTTCCTCAAGCTGTGACAAGTCAGCTCCAGCCGCCTGCTGGATGCACACTGCCCCACCTATAGTACTCTCTCCACCAGGTCCACTCTCCTTCATTTTCACTTAGGTTTTGTTGAGAGCATGTGATTCTCACAACTCCAAAAGTTCTGATTAGAACATTTGGGTGTGAAACTAGTGGGAAGTCTGCTTCCCAGCCTCCCTTGTACCTCCTCCAAGGGACAGACTGCCTGCAGCCTCCTCTCACTCCCAGGTACCTAGCACTGTGAGGAATATGCAGAAGCTGTCAGTAAATACTGATGATAATGCTTCCGGGGTCACGCCTTGCCTCCCCTAGAGGAAGGTTGGTGGTATTAGGTGGTATTAGTCTTTCCGTCATGTCTAATTCTTTGTGACTCCATGGACATAGCCCACCAGGCCCCTCTGCCCTTGGAATTCTCCATGAATACTGGCGTGGGTAGCCATTCCCTTCTCCAGGGGATCTTCCTGACTCAGGGATCCAACCTGGGCCTCCTGAATTGCAGGCAGATTCTTTACCATCTGAGCCACCAGAGAAAGGTTGCCCAGCCGTGGTTTGCAATTTGCCTGTCAGCAGTGGGATAGCACCTTTGTGACAGGTTAGCTACGGAGGAGCCTGGTAGGGCTGCAGTCCATGGGGTCACTAAGAGTCAGACACGACTGAGCGACTTCACTTTCACTTTTCACTTTCATGCATTGGAGAAGGAAATGGCAACCCACTCCACTGTTCTTGCCTGGAGAATCCCAGGGATGGGGGAGCCTGGTGGGCTGCCCTCTATGGGGTCACACAGAGTCGGACATGACTGAAGCGACTTAGCAGCAGCAGCAGCAGCAGCAGCAGCAGCAGCCGCCAACAGCAGCTTCTCAGAGGATTCTAAGACCTGGGCTCTGACATTCTCCCCCAAGGCTGATTGCTATAAGCCCAACATCTTCTGTCAAATTGTAGCCTTCCATATACAGATGAAGTTTATTTATTCAGTGGGGGGAATGGTTATGGTTATAAGTTGATCAGTTGTATCCGACTCTTTATGACCCCATGACCTGTAGGCTGTCAGGCACCTCTGTCCCTGGGATTTTCCAGGCAAGGATATTGGAGTGGGTTGCCATTTTCTCTCCAGAGGATCTTCCTAACCCAGGGATCGAATCTGGGTCTCCCACATTGCAGGAAGACTCTACCATCTGAGCCACTAGGGGATCCTTATAGCCACGTGAGTACTAAGTGTCTGATCAGGGTTCCTCTTTAACTTGCTCATATTGGCCTGAGGCAACCACTGTCACACTTATTCCTCAGTCTTCTTTCTTCAAATAACACAATCCTTGCCTTCCAAAAAGCAGAGTCTCCAAGCTGCTCTGGAAATAAACTGGTTACCCAAGCTTATTAGATGAGCCTTGCTTGTGCAAACACATTCTTACTTGGACTTTATATTTTTCTTTCTCACCCCACCTTTTTGTTCTTATTTCTGCTTGTATATAAATATTTTTTATACCTTTTTGAATAATAGTGAAATATCAGAAGAATTCAGTTTCTAACAGACTTTGTACAAGCAATTTTCCTTGTTTCTGAGAAATGATAAGACTGGGAGACATTGCCTCTGGACATCCTAAATGTATTCATTAGTTCAATGGTTGATGTTGCTGGGGAAGAATTTAGTCCAGGTCAGACACACATGTGCTCATATATACACATGCTAATACACAGACACACAATTTCTGTTCCAACTGTTCTCAGCTGAAATGAAATCAGGTGAAATGACAGTTCTGCACTTTTCCTACCACCATCCTTTTTAAGTGAATTGATTAAATAGATGTTTATTTAAGAAAGTCTTCCCAGTTTATGTGCCAGCCAATAAAATAATTATTTTCCAAGGTGAATTATATATATATAAATTAAGGTACAAAATCATACCTGTGTCCAAAGACTCTTAAGTATCAGCTTTCCGTACACATGCATCGAGTCAAGAGGTTAGCATTGACTGTTGTTGGTACTTTTGGTTGTGGCAAGAGTTGTTAACTTTCCTAACTTGTGCATGCATGTGTGCTAAGTCACTTCAGTGACGGCTGACTCTTTGTGACCCTGTGGACAGTAGCCTGCCTGGTTCCTCTGTCCATGGGATTCTCCAGGCAAGAATACTGAACTGGGTTACTGTGCCATCTTTCCGACCCAGGGATTGAACCCATGTCTCTTCTGTCTCCTGCCTTGGCAGCTGATTTCCTTATGACTAGTGCCACCTGGGAAGCCCCTTATAACCTGAAGTGTTATGAAATCAATTCACCACAAAATGCTATGGACCTACAATGTGTCCATTAATGTCTTTGATAATGTGAAATAATGACATAAATCTAAATAACAGATGTTCATAAAGTGGTATATGTGTGTGTGTGTATATATATGTACATGTATGTATATAAAACTATTTGCTAAAGCAATTTTTACAATTGTGTAAAAGAGTAAAAATTCTGCAGTCTAATAAATAAGGGTGATTTAATTTTCAGTCACTTAATGAATTGCTATCAGACCATTTAAAACTGTGTTGTAGAAGAATATTTGCTGCTGTGGAAAGATATTCAGAACATATTGCCAAGTGGTGAAAATAATCTACAAAACTTTATGGTAACATTTTTACCCATATGGTTATGGTGTTTCATGTGTGTGTGTGTTTTTCACAAGACTAGAAAAATGTATACCAACATGATCTGTGAACATTGATTATAGCTGGATGGAATGATTAAACTGGTTTATGTCCTATTTCCATTTCTCACTGTGCTCTGTCTTTACTTCTTGAGCATGCTTCACTACTGAAGTTAAAGGAAAAGTTACTCTTAATGAACTCATTGAATTTTGAAGGAGGTAGAGTTACACACAGTTAGCTATAAAGTGAGGCATGTATATGTACTAAATATGGACTAGTATATGTACTTAAATAGTATATGTACTATTTAGTACATGTATTAAACTTGTGGAGGTCTTCCCTGGTGACTCAGAATTTGCCTGCAATGCAGGAGATGCAAGAGATGTGGGTTTGATCCCTGGGTTGGGAAGATCCCCTGGAGAAGGAAATTGCAACCCACTCAGGTACTCTTGCCTGGGAAATCCAAAGGACAGAGGAGCCTGGCTGGCTATAGTCCATGGGGTCACAAGAGTTGGACCTGACTTAGCCACTAAACCACCACACCACCACCAAACTTATGGAGTAGGGGCATGTGAGTAAGTCATTAAATTCCTGTCCTTCTGTTCAGGGGTATATTTTAGAAAGGTGATTAGGGTAACCTAGAGGAAAGGGTACACCTTAGGTGACATGAACTGATCCCTGCTTAAAGAGTTAAAGAATCTAACTTATGCCCCTATGGAGCAAGGAGAACAAAGCTTTTACTGTACTATTAATTAGAATTCAGCTTTGCATAGTCTGTGGTTACAGACTTCAGTGAAATTGGTGCAGGATCCTATTCTCAAAGGGTTACAAAGCACATATTGTTGTCAGAGTAATTCTAGTACAGAAAGATGGTATCCTTGGAAAAAAGATAAAATACATTTTATATGGAGCAAACCACATTAGACAATTTCATAGTTTTAAATGTTAAACAGTAATGAACATTTCTAGGAATCTTGTCAACTTTTTAACTTAAAAACAAATGACTCTATTTTCCATAAATGCAAAACAACATATTTTTAACAGTTTATCTGATGGAAAACATTTGAACTGAAATATAACACTAAAATATAACACTGAAATATAACATTTGAACTGAAATAAACACCATGATGGTTCCCAATTAATGGATCAAGGTAACCAAGAATAAATTTCTATAAAGCAAGCATCCTATCCTATTCAACTTCTCCCCATTGTGCTTGGCACAGTGACTGACTCATGATAGGCATTCACCGAAAGTGTGCATATTTGATAGAGCTGGAAAATGTACTTACTTGAATGTCTCTAGTCTGCTCACTGTTGAATAGAATAGTGGAAAGAATAATGGATTGAGAGACCAGTGATTTCAGTTTTAATCCCAGCTCTTCTGTTGACTCAGGACATGACTTCTCTTTGTGGCTTTATTTACCTGTTTGCTATAAAGGAGACTGCATAGATGAACTCCAATGGGAGTTTTCTCTATAATTATTAAAAAGTACCTAAGGTTCTAAGGGATCCCACAAGGGTTTTTTCCTTTCTCTCCCTGTCACCCAAGCTCTTATATTTGTTAATGTAGTCTATGTGCTTACTGAATGTTTTCTGTGTGTTAGGCATTGTGCTACATCATACAGAATAGGCCTGTAAATAAGACACACACAGTCCTTGGCATTTGGGTCTCTTCCTCCAGTGAGAGAGTTGTGTGCCCTCCTACTCAACTGATTATATTTTGAAAAATTTTACTCATCGTTTAATGTATGATCTTATAGTTGTTGTCGTACAGTCACCCAGTTGTGTCCAACTCTTTGCAATCCCATGGACTGCAGCATGCCAGGCCTCCCTGTCCCTTACCATCTCCTGTAGTTTGCCCAAATTCATGTCCATTGCACTGGTGATGCCATCCAGCCATCTCATCCTTTGATGCCCTCTACTCCTGCCCTCAACCTTTCCCAGCATCAGGGACTTTTCCAATGAGCCGTTTGTTCGTATCAGATGACCAAAATACTGGAGCTTCAGCTTCAGCATCAGTCATTCAAATGAGTATTCACTCATTTGAATAAGGTTGATTTCCCTTAAGATTTACTGGTTTGATCTCCTTGCTGTCCATGGGACTCTCAGGAGTCTTCTCCAGAACCACAGTTTGAAGGCATCAGTTCTTTGATGTTCTGCTTTCTTTATGGTCCAGCTCTCACAACCGTACATGACCACTGGGAAGACCATAGCCTTGACTAACCAGACTTTATGAGCAAAGTAATGTCTCTGCTTTTCAACACACTAGGTTTGTCATAGATTTCCTGCCAAGAAGCAATCATCTTCTGATTTCATGGCTGTAGTCACCATCCGCAGTGATTTTTAGAGCCCAAGAAGAGAAAATCTGTCACTACTTCCACCTTTCCCCCTTCTATTTGCCATGAAATAATGGTGCTGGATGGTACTGGATGCCATGGTCTTAGTTTTTTTAATATTTAGTTTGTAACCAGCTTTTTTACTCTCCTCCTTCACCCTCATCAAGGGGCTCTTTAATTCCTCTTCAATTTCTGCCATTAGAATGGAATCATCTGCATATTTGAGATTGTTGATATTTCTCTCACCTATCTTGATTCTAGCTTGTAACTCATCCAGCCCGGCATTTCTCATGATGTGCTCAGCCTATAAGCTAAACAAACAGGGTGACAGCAGATAGCCCTGTCGTACTGCTTTCTCAGTCTTGAACCAAGCTGTTGTTCCATACAGGTTTCTAACTGTTGCTTCTTGACCTGTATATGGATGTCTCAGGAGACAGGTAATCTAGTCTGGTATTCCCATCTCTTTAAGAGCTTTCCACTGTTTGTTATGATCCATATAGGCAATGAAACAGAGGAGTCAATAGCATAGTCAATGAAACAGAGGTACATGTTCTTCTGGAGTTCCCTAACTTTCTCTATGATCCCAGTGATTGTTGGCAATTTGATCTCTGGTTCCTCTTCCTTTTCTAAACCCAGCTTGGACATCTGTACATTCTTAGTTCACATAATGCTGAAGCCTAGCATGCAAGATTTTTAAGCATGACCTTACTAGTATGCTTAAAAAGAGATGGGAATACCAGACTACCTGACTTGCCTCCTGAGAAATCTGTATGCAGGTCAAGAAGCAACAGTTAGAACTGGACATGAAACAACAGACTGGTTCCAAATCAGGAAAGGAGTATGTCAAGGCTGTATTTTGTTACCCTGCTTATTTAACTTATATGCAGAGTACATCATGTGAAATGCTGGGCTGGATGAAGCACAAGCTGGAATCAAGATTGCCGGGAAAAATATCAATAACCTCAGATATGCAGATGACACCACCCTTAGGGCAGAAAGCAAAGAAGAACTAACAAGCCTCTTGATGAAAGTGAAAGAGGAAAGTGAAAAAGCTGGCTTAAAACACAAAATTCAGAAAACTAAGATCATGGCATCCAGTCCCATCACTTCATGGCAAGTAGATGGGGAAACAATGTAAACCATGACAGACTTTATTTTTTGGGCTCCCAAATCACTACAGATGGTGACTGCAGCCATGAAATTAAAAGACGCTTGCTTCTTGAAAGAAAAGTTATGGCCAACCTAGACACCATATTAAAAAGCAAAGACATTTACTTTTCCAGGAAAGGTCTGTCTAGTCAAAGCTATGGTTTTTCCAGTAGTCATGTATAGATGTGAGAGTTGGATGATAAAGAAAGTTGAGTGCTGAAGAATTGATGCTTTTGAACTGTGGTGTTGGAGAAGACTCTTGAGAGTCCCTTGGACTGCAAGGAGATCCAACCAGTCCATCCTAAAGGAGATCAATCCTGAGTACTCATTGGATGCTGAAGCTGAAACTCCAATGTGATGTGAAGAACTGACTCATATGAAAAGACCCTGATGGTGGAAAATATTGAAGGCGGGAGGAGAAGGGGATGACAGAGGATGAGATGGTTAGATGGCATCAGCGACTCAATGGACATGAGTTTTTGCAAGCTCTGGGAGTTGGTGAAGGACAGGGAAGCCTGGTGTGCTGCAGTCATGGGGTTGCAAAGAGTTGGACATGACTGAGTGACTGAACTGAGGTAAGCTTACTAGCATGGGAGAGGAGTGCAATTGTCTGATGCTTAGCACATTCTTTGGTACTACCCTTTTTGGGAATTTGGATGAAGATTGACCTTTTCCAGTCCCGTGGCCACTGCTGGGTCTTCCAGATTTGCTAACATATTGAATGCAACACCTTGATGGCATCATCCTTCAGGGTTTTGAATGGTTCTACTAGAATTCTGTCGCACCCACTAGCTTTATTAGCGCAGTGCTTCCTAAGGCCCACTTGTCTTTGCTCTCCAGAATGTCTAGGTCTGGGTAGCTGACCACACCATCATAGTAATCCAGTTCATTAAGATCTTTTTTGTAGTTTTTTTTGTGTATTCTTTCCATCTATTCTTAATCTCTTCATTGTCTACTAGGTCTCTACCATTTCTGTCCTTTATTGTGCCCATCTTTGAGTAAAATGATCTTATAGTAATCGGAAGTTATTGTTATTGGGGGGATTGTTTGTGATCATAGAGCTCTCTGATAAGATAAATGAATTCGGAAAGATTAAACTCATAGGTTATATTTGCTTGTTTATTATTTGGACCAAAACAGTGACAAATTTAATGTTTTCCAGTTTTTAGTGACACAGTGAATATACTTCACATTACAGTTTTGATGTGTGTTTAAAATATGCAGTTTATGAATTATATTTTATAAATGGTCATATTTTCATTGTACCAGAGTAAACTGATACTTAAAAGGAATATTCAATGACATAATGAAGGCATGGGAAAAGTGAAAGTGTTCATTGCTCAGTCATGTTTGTGACCCATGGACTGTAGCCTGCCTGGCTCCTCTATCCATGGGATTCTCCAGGGAAGAATATTGGAGTGGGTTGCCATTCCCTCCTCCAGGGAATCTTCCCAACTCAGGAATCAAACCCGGGTCTCCCATATTGCAGGCAGATTCTTTACCATCTGAACCACCAGAGAAGCCCTCCATATTGTTATGTAATTATGATTCAAGCTACATACATTTTTCTTTTACTTTAAGATTTTTCTTAGTGCAAAATATCTCTCTACTTTTATAAAATGGATTATACTAAAATAATCATAGGCACATTTTGGCATAGCATAGATCTTTTTATTACATCAATCTCATAGAGAATGTACTGAAATAGTCTATCTGGTTTTACTATATAAAACTTTCTCAGGGTAAGTCAGAATAAGCTGGTCATGTTGCTGTGACAAAACCCCTAAACTCCCAGAGGCTTAAATCCTGTAGATTTTCTTCTTGCTCATCCTACATATTTATCTTGGAAATGGATGAGCTGGACTGATCATAATCCTTCTGGGATGCAGGGTGACAATCACCACCACCTCAAATATTTTAATGGCAAGTGCAAGAGAATAAAGAGAGCTCTGGAAAGTCTCACCATGGCAATGAATTATTTGTCTACATCCAGTTGCAAATCATTGGTCAGAATTAGTCACATGCTCCATCATCTCACAGGGGGCCAGAAAGTGTTATCCTACCATCTGCCTCAAAGGAAGACAGCTGGAATCCTTGGTGAATAACACCAATTACTACCATACATGGTGTGAAAGATTTGTTTTCAGCCATTAGCTTTCTTAATTGTCTTGGGAATCAATTAACTCTTGGTTATCCTAGTCACTTGTTCAGTTGAGAAACCATTTTTTCAAAAATATCAAAGCACTATCTTTTTAAAAAAAGATCTACTGTGTTATATATATTGCTAAAATTTATCAATATTTTTAAATGTTAGATTTATAGCAACATTTGCAGTGGTGTATATTTCTACATCTTGCCCATGGACATTAATCACTTTATTACTATGATTCTCCAAAGCATTAAAAAAGAAATAACTTTAGGTTATAGTAGAGGTTTTGTTTCTTTAATGCTACTTTTCCCTTTTGTGTTTTTATTAGATGCTTTCAGGGTTTTGCTTTGAATTGCTATTTCAGTATTATCCTTTGACAGTACTCTACTAGGGCTTGCTCATTTTCCATTCTAATGCAGTTCTGATCCAGAGTAGATAGGAGTTTGTCAGAAAACCGTTTTAGACTCACAATACTTCTGAATATCAATCATGAAAGTCCACTTTGTTGTTCAGCTTCCTTAGGTAAAATAGTAAACAATGTATGAATGGCTTTTACTTTGCATCTTCAAGCTAAAGCAGTTTTATATTCATTAACAATTTTATTCATTTTTATTTACTTACTCAAAAAATTTTCATTGTACTCCTAGTGTAGTAGGCACTCAAACTGATTTAATTATATGAATATTATTAAGAATTTATGGGGAGTCACAGATAATTTTCTAAATAAGTTAGTTATAATTTGAGTCATAAAGGTTCTATTCTTTTGTATGAAGCTGGCAATACATGCATAACAATTAAACCTGCACTCTGAAAGACATGTCCAGTGGCAGGGGCTCTACAGGAAGGGGTTCCTTCCTGTCATCCTTTGCAGAAGAGTGCTATATACATTTGAAAGATCAGGGGTCTTCCCAGGTGACACTATTGGCAAGAACTCACCTGCCAATGCAGGAGATGTAAGAGATGCAGGTTTGATCCCTGGGTTGCAAAGATCCCCCTGGAGGAGAGCATGGCAACCCGCTCCCGTATTCTTGCCTGGAGAATCCCATGGACAAGAGGATCCTGGTGGATCCATGGGGTTGCAAAGAGTCAGACATGACTGAACTGACTATGCCCTCACACAGGCACCAATATGATGATATGTTGCCATTAAATGTTCTGGAACCCATACTTTATTCACTTAGTCAGACAAAAGTAACTGTATGTCTACACTATGCCTTACTTTTTGGTAGAAACTTAGAATATAAAGATCATTAAAATATCAGCCATATTCTCATGGAGTTCACAGTAAACTGGGGGAAATAGATATATTAATGTATGATTAACAAGTGTATAGGGTAATAAGATTTAGGATAAAGGTACCAACTGAGTATCATACAAATACCAAGAACTTGTGGAAAACCAACTTGGAAGTATTGGTAAGATCTTCCAAGACTGAGGTTATCAAGTGACATATACCAAAGTCTTGAGTGGAATTCAAGGAGCAAGGAAGGGGAGAGAACACTACAAACATAACCAGTGACATGAGTGATTGAATGCATGTGTAAACATGCAAAGCCCAAAGGCCGTGTACAGACTATGGGGAGTGTTTGGGGGTGTTGGCAGGAGATGAAGCTAAAAGAATGCCCTGATCCAGGCAGAACAGAGGCTTGGCTTGGGTTTGTCTCTGAATAATATATTACTTTTTCAGGATAAGAAAAGAGAGGCATTACCTAAAGGGATTGGAATTTATCTGGGATCTTTGAAACTTACAAGGCAAGAGAGTGATGCAGTCAGGTTGATATATTCAGGGATATAAGTAATTGTAGTGGGAATAGAGAGAGAGAAATAGCGAGATCTAGAGCCACAGAAAACTTAAATCTTGGTTTCTTCAGCAGTTAATTTTCCAGTGACTAGATTCTAGGCTGTTGAGATAGGTGACTAATTCTTGTCCTTTAATTTATAATATTATGACTGTGTGCTTGGAAAACGGCAGCTAGTGCTTTAATAACTTGATTGCTTTTCCTATGTAAGACATTTCTATTAAATTTTCTTTCAAGTACCAATACATTTGTTAGAAAGCTGCATACATTTTAACAGCAATCATTGGCTTCCTCAGCTATGTACATCTGTGTGTTGCTAAGTACTTATTTAACAGCTTCTATTAATAGAGCATAATAGGTATACTGGGGCAATTTCTCAGGGAATTATTTCATGAAGAGCCTCATGTGACTCAAATACAGGAACCCGTCAGTGAATAGATGTCACATATGTAACCATCGATAGTTTGAAGAGTGATACATAGATGAAGTGAAATAAAAGTGCTGAGAATGATATTTATTTCAACTATTTCAAAAGTAGAATATAATAGTCCCTGAAGGTGTTCAGAGAGGATGCTGTTGTCAGCAGTATTAGCTATTTTTGACAAATCAAGAATAACAATGAGGGAGAATGATTAGCACCAACATTGACTAACTCTAAATAATTATCTCTAGAAGGCCTAAGTAGGTGTTTTGCTATATTCTTATATAACGATGTATAATTTGAGAGATTTCAGAAATTAACATCATTATTAATGAAGCAAAGTAGGTCATGATCTCTTCTTCTTTTGGACTTTTCAATGCAATGTTTTGAATCTTATGAATATAAAAGCCTTTATCTGTGTTACCAAGAAACATCCACCATTGTTGCTTCTCTCTGTTATGAAATCATACTATTTTTTTCCAGCCAGACTGGGTAGAGACTACGGTACAAAAACTTTGTTAAAGTATTATTACTGTGTATTTGTTGGACTTTTTGTTTCTTTTAAACTGATGTATTTGATTTTTAAGTTTCTGAGCATTTAGGTCCCTTGTACTTTCACATAAAATGTTTTGATGCTTACATTTTGTGGTCAGATTGCCAATTGTTTTACAAATCAGTTGGAAGGCTTCTCTGGTGGCTCATTGGTAAGGAATTGATGCTGGAGATGCAGTTCGATCCCCAGGTCAGAAAGATCCCCTGGAGAAGGAAATGACAACCCACTCTAATATTCTTGCCTGGAAAATTCCTTGGACAGTAGAACCTGGTGGGTCACAGAGAATCACGACGACTGAGTGACTGAGCACGCACCTTCATTGCCACTTAGATGATCGGACTCCCCAAAACTTAAGAGATTATTCCTTCAAATTGTCTTCTGCGTGTGTTTGTACAGTTCCCTAGAGGATCATATCGTACCATATTACACGGAAGATTTTTTTTGTCATTTGGATTATGTGTTTATTATAGATCTTGAGATCCCAGGAAATCCATGTATCTTTACCTTTTAAGTTTTAGTTTTTTTTTCCTACAATATTTTATAGGTATTGATTATTTAGGAAGAGATGTAGTAAAGTGTGATATTTTCCTGAAGAAGGGACAGTTTGTAATCTTCTAAGTCAGTCTTTCTGGGATCAAAGAAGGTTTGGCAAAAAAATCGTGATATTTTTCAATTGGTGAGCGTGAAATTGGGTAAGACAGAAGCAACCTGAAGGTCTGTAATATTTACCAAAAAATAGGTAAATATTTGATATACCCCAACTTACTGTTTCTGTTTCTGGACAATATTTTCAATTATTTCCCCTTGTTTAGTTGCAATTATACTATAACTAATTAGTCTTCTTACCTTTTCAGTGAAGAGGGGAGGTGATAACCTACTCTTTTTTTTTTTTTTTTTTAACTTTACAATATTGTAATGGTTTTGCCATATATCGAAATGAATCCACCACAGGTATACATGTGTTCCCCACCCTAAACCCTCCTCCCTCCTCCCTCCGCATACCATCCCCTCGGGTCATCCCAGTGCACCAGCCCCAAGCATCCAGTATCGTACATCGATCTTTAGCTTCTCTAGGACCAAACACTTACTGAATGCCCATTTTGTGGCATAAAGGTGATTGTGACAAATTGTTGCCCTAGAGAATTTCTAGTCTGGTGATTATTTTGTCTTGTATGTTCTTTTGATTGTATTAAAGTTCTAGGAGCAGAGTGTTCTTTTGGCTGGAAATCTATTCCTTCTGTTTTTATCAGGAAACCCCAGAGCTAGCTGGCTTTGAGCATTAGCTAATTGACAATATTGGAAAAAATATCAGCTCCAGAACCAAGACCTTTTCTCATTACTTGGAAACCACACAGAATTATTCCTTAATATAGTTCCCCTTCCACAGAACTAAACTGAAGGTGAATAGATGTCAGAGAAATGCTTTAATTCATAGATCATTATGAATGGATGTATGTGTACTTATATAAGTATTCAAACTCAGTGGCCATTTTATATTTATCTGTAGTAGATATGTATAAAATAATAAATATATACTATATTTTATAGAGTAATTGATTATTAGAGAAGATTTTCTATTTGGAGGAAGAACTTTGGAATGAGACAGCTAGGTTTGAATTGAACTTTCAGGAATTACTAGTTTTCAGCTTTGAACCTTACTTCTCAGAACATGAGTTTCTTTAAGTGTACAATGGGAGATAAAAATATGTTTGTGAAAAGTTATTTTAATATCTGCAAAGCAACTAGAACACAGTAGACACTTCAGAATTGGTAGCTTTTTACCTTTTGTTGTTAACTCATTTTGAATGAATATCTAAGTGCTATTATGAACAAAAGATTGCAAGGAGATATTATGGGAGGGATGCAGAGAGAAAAAACACAATATGTGTCTTTGAAGGAGTTTCCCACAATTTGGGTGGGGAGACAGATGCATTCATCCATCAAAGAATTTGGAAATAATCCAAGACATAAAAAATAATGCAAAATCTTTATAGGGAAGAAAAGTAGTTCTGGAATAATTTTTATGTCATAGAATGGAAATTCTATATTATCACTGTCCTCTCTCCAAATCTCTATAAGAAATCTCTTCCCTGGATGTAGATGTAATAAAATACTTTTTTTTGGAAAAAGACTATTTTTCAAAGTAGTTTCAGGTTTACAACAAAACTGAAAGAGAGGTACAAAGATTTCTTCTACATCCCCTGCCCTTACACATACACAGCCTCCCTCAGTATCAGTCTCATTTGGAAACTGGTACACTGCTTTTTACCAAGGATGAACATACATTGGCATATCATAATCACCCCCCTTAAGGTTTACTCTTGGTGTTGTGCATTCTGTGCATTTGCACATCTGTAAAATGATGTATAACCCTCATTACAGTATCAGGCAGAGTATTTTCACTCCTCTAAAAAACCTGTATTCTGCCTATTAATCTCTACCACCCACTCTACCTCTGGTAGCCACTAATCTTTTTATTATCTCCATAGTTTTACCTTTTTCCAGAATTTTGGATTCACACAGCACATAGCCTTTTCAGGTTGGCTTCTTTCACTTAGTAATATTCAAAGTTCCAATAAAATGCTTTGAGTAAAGTCAAATATGTTCTTGAGAACCATTATTAATTGTGTTACCAATAAGTGGTCCAATTGTAACAACAGGACTGTGCCTGTAATTATCATGTATTGCTTCAATTCTGTATTATCTCCAGTAGGCCCCAATCTTTAAAATCTTTAAATCGGCTTGTTGTACTCAGATGTAGGCATAATTAGAGGTGCTCACTGTTGGCCACTGTACCGCTTAGGTACTTCATCCTGACCCATGGCAGACCTTACTAATTGATCACAGCATTCTTTCCCATTGAGTGCAGCCTCCCCATCTGGGTCTCCACATTTAAGGTAGTCACAGCAATTGATTTGATTTGACACCTGCAATAACATCTGTGTGTTATCCTGACTTACACATGTCTTGGGGCTTGAGAATGTCCCTGCTTACTATCTTAACTGAAGGCAGATTTCTCTAGCCTAGTAAATCTACATTTAGGAAATTGACCTATTATTTATTTCTGTATTTCCCTTCTTTTCAACTCATATGCTTGAATTCCATGAGATAAACTCTGAAAATATCAGGAAATACCATGGTTCACAAACATCAGTGTGCATCATACAGTGCACTGCGGGTCTCACCACCAGGGTTTCTGATTCAAGGTAGCAATCTTTAACAACAGGTCCAGGATACTCTTTAGGAAATAAAACCACAAATGATGCTGGTTATTGAGGTTATGGAACCACACTTGGAAAAACACTAGTGTAGTGAAAAGAACACAGAATAACATACAGAAAGACCTTAGGGCATCATTACTAGTGCTCTGACTTTGAATAAGTTTCCTAAGATATTTGGGCCTCAAATTATTTACCTATAAACTTTTCTATGTTATAAAGCCTATATCATGGAATTATGTTAAAGTGCTACATGAAATAATATTTTAAGCACTTAGTGAAAATAACCCCTTAACACGTTTATTTTCTTTATGTGCTTTTTTTTTTTTTTGTACTTTGTAATTAAAAAAAAAAATCAGATTGAGCATGTTTTTGGATACTTTAGGAAAATAGAGACAGTCATGCATTGTTCTTGCTCTTTCTTCCATGAAATGTTATGAAGTCTAATCTTCACAGTCTCATTCAATGTTATTTTAAAGATAGTTTTGCTTTGGTTTGCAAATCTTGCCTTAGGCTCTGAGGACAAAGTTTTATTTAGGAAGGTGGACAAATGGTAACTTAGCAGGGAACTATGTATAAAAGCCAAGGAGCCACATGGAGGCTGGAATTTCCCTCTTTACAGGGAATACTTTAAAATGAGGGAGTTCCCTGGTGGTCGAGTGATTAAGAATCCACCTTCCAATGCAGGGGACACAGATTTGATCCCTGGAGGGGAACTAAAATCACACATGCCTTGGGTATCTAAGCCCAAGAGCCACAATTACTGAGCCTGCACACTCTAGAGCCCCTGCTACTCATTAAGAGAAGCCTGTGCACCACAAAGAGATGCCTAGGTGCAGCACCAAAGACCCAGTGCAGCCAAAAAAAGTGAATTTGATCATGTCTGTAACAGTTTTTCAATCCTTCAAGGGAGTGTACTATCTAAATATACGTACCAGATTGCATCGCAAATGCAGTGCCATTTACAATTTAAATTATAATTTGTTAATTTACATGAATTACCCTGTAACATACTTGGTATGAACACTTACATCTTACAGGCAAGAAACTGAGAAACAGAAAGCTGAAGGAATTGCCTGATGATGATGAAGAAGTTGGTATATGTTAGATCTCTAAGCAAGACTCCTGCTAATTCACTCACTTAGGTCATTCTCTTACTTGATTGCTGTTCAGTTTACCAGGGGTTTAATTTGTTTCCAACAAGCGTTTTCACACACAGATTTTGTAAACATAGATTGCTATATGTTTTGTGCTTAGTAATCTTAATAAAAAACATCAAGATTACTCTTTAGGAAATATAATGTTATCTATGGCAAAATAGTTCTTAATTATAATGCAGTGCTTCTGGATGGTATAAATGATAGCATAGAATGGAAAGGAGGATTACTCTGCTTACTATAAATCTCCTTGACAACAAGCTCAATGTTTTGAATACTGAATCATTTAGAATTTTATGCAGATTTAAGGGTCTTTCACCTTAGCATCTCTGGGTTTTTAGTAGGTGATTTTCAGAATCCCTTAAAATATTCTCTGTATTTATTTTGTCACCTAATTCAGTTATATTTGAAATGTTTCTCTAATTTTCAACATCATCACGACATTTCTCATAGCATTTATTGAGCTATGAGAAACTAAAAATCAAGTTCAAGAAATATTTTGATTACCAAAGTTAAGCTCATTATTGGAACTCGGGTCCAGAACAAGGGAAGTTATTCACACATCCTGGGTTTTCCCACCTAAGGGACATATATTCCTGCTTGGATAGTTCATATCCAACCCCTCCCACCTCCCCCTACCCCGCCACCCCCCGCTCATGCTTGCTTCTCATTTTGAAATGAAAAGAAACCCTCTCAGTGTATAGTATTCTGTACAGATTGCCTTCTTGCCTTTGGCAGAGCTCCTGTTCCGTGAATCATGCTTTTGCATACAGTGTTACCATTGTGCGAACTGAATCCTGCTGGGTGGCGGTGGCACAGCTACTCTGATGGGAAGGTCACAAGTTCATGTCTGCTTTGCCTTGTGTCTAGCAAGAAGTGCTCCGGCTAAGCCATAGATGTTTGCAGTATTCCTCTGCATATTGAAGGTTTGACTTTCAGTGATACCCTTGTTCAGTTCAGTTCAGTTCCGTTCAGTTGCTCAGGCGTGTCCGACTCTTTGCGACCCGATGAATCGCAGCACGCCAGGCCTCCCTGTCCATCACCAACTCCCGGACTTCACTCAAACTCATGTCGTCGAGTCGGTGATGCCATCCAGCCATCTCATCCTCTGTTGTCCCCTTCTTCTCCTGCCCCCAATCCCTCCCAGCATCAGAGTCTTCTCCAATGAGTCAACTCTTCCTATGAGGTGGCCGAAGTATTGGAGTTTTAGCTTTAGCATCATTCCTTCTAAAGAACACCCAGGACTGATTTCCTTTAGAATGGACTGGTTGGATATCCTTGCAGTTCAAGGGACTCTCAAGAGTCTTCTCCAACACCACAGTTGAAAAGCATCAGTTCTTCAGCGCTCAGCTTTCTTCATAGTCCAACTCTCACATCCATACATGACCACTGGAAAAACCATAGTCTTGACTAGATGGACCTTTGTTGGCAAAGTAATGTTTCTGCTTTTGAATATGCTATCTAGGTTGGTCATAACTTTCCTTCCAAGGAGTAAGCGTCCTTTAATTTCATGGCTGCAGTCACCATCTGCAGTGATTTTGGAGCCCAAAATAATAACATCTGACACTGTTTCCACTGTTCCCCCATCTTTTAGCCATGAAGTGATGGGACCAGATGCCATGATCTTCATTTTCTGAATGTTGAGCTTTAAGCCAACTTTTTCACTCTCCACTTTCACTTTCATCAAGAGGCTTTTTAGTTCCTCTTCACTTTCTGCCATAAGGGTGGTATCATCTGCATGTCTGAGGTTCTTGATATTTCTCCTGGCAGTCTTGATTCCAGCTTGTGCTTCCTCCAGCCCAGCGTTTCTCATGATGTACTCTGCATAGAAGTTAAATAAGCAGGGTGACAATATATAGCCTTGATGTACTCCTTTTCCTAATTGGAACCAGTCTGTTGTTCCATGTCCAGTTCTAACTGTTGCTTCCTGACCTGTATATAGGTTTCTCAAGAGGCAGGTCAGGTGGTCTGGTATTCCCATCTCTTTCAGAACTTTGCACAGTTTATTATGATCCACACAGTCAAAGGCTTTGGCATAGTCAATAAAGCAGAAATAGATGTTTTTCTGGAACTCTCTTGCTTTTTCCATGATCCAGCAGATGTTGGCAATTTGATCTCTGGTTCCTCTGCCTTTTCTAAAACCAGCTTGAACATCTGGAAGTTCATGGTTCACGTATTGCTGAAGCCTGGCTTGGAGAATTTTGAGCATTACTTTAGTAGCGTGTGAGATGAGTGCAATTGTGCAGTAGTTTGAGCATTCTTTGGAATTGCCTTTCTTTGGTATTGGAATGAAAACTGACCTTTTCCAGTCCTGTGGCCACTGCTGAGTTTTCCAAATTTGCTGGCATATTGAGTGCAGCACTTTCACAGCATCATCTTCCAGGATTTGAAATAGCTCAACTGGAATTCCATCACTTTCACTAGCTTTGTCTGTAGTGATGCTTTCTAAGGCCCACTTGACTTCACATTCCAGGATGTCTGGCTCTAGGTGAATGATAGCGAGAGGCATCAGAGGGCAGACACACAAACCATAATCACAGAAAACTAGTCAATCTAATCACGCGGACCACAGCCTTGTCTAACTCAATGAAACTAAGCCATGCCTTGTGGGGCCACCCAAGATGGGCGGGTCATGGTGGAGAGGTCTGGCAGAACGTGGTCCACTGGAGAAGGGAAAGGCAAACCACTCAGTGTTCTTGCCTTGAGAACCCATGAACAGTATGAAAAAAAAGGTCATTAGGAGTGGTTACTTCAAGATAAGTCTTATTCTTGCATTTGCTCTGTCATTGTGAGCGTGTCTTTCAGCATCTCTTTGCAGTGACTGTAAGAATAGATTTGCTTACAGACCTCACTGAGGTGACTGAGAAGGAGACAGATGGTCCTTAATTGGAGCACAGAGTAAATGCTCCTGCTAGTTAACTAAGTGACCTTTATTTATTAACAAGACATGTATTAAACTCCTGTTATATGCCAGGCAGTGTTTTGCGTGCTGGTGTCAGTATGGAAAATAAAACTAAAGGAATCTGTGCTCACTGATTATAGTGCAAGTGACGGACAACAACAAAGTCTGAGAGCCATGGATGCTGTTAGAAGAAGAAACTGTGGGAGGGTGGGGTGCTTTCGCAGGAGAAGATGTATGACTAGGTCTCTGAAGGAAGCAGGGAGGGAACTATAGAAGGATCTAGAGAAAGTTTTCCAAGCAGAGGGAAAAGCAAATAGCCTCTCAGGTGAGTGTGCCTCAGCAGGTGATGAGCTGTGTGTCAACTCAGCGTTTATTTGAAATAGAGATGTTTTGTTAATAAAAAGCATATATATCTACATAAAATACATTTGAAAATATTACATCAAGAAAGAAAAGGAGCCATTGCCATTTTATAGATGTGGTATCAGGAAGGCATAAAATAACATTTTCTGTTATAAATCTTTTTCCCAGGGAAACCATCACAGGGTTAAAATGATATATTTCACACATAATGTACTGTAACTGCTTTTTTAACAACTGAAAATGTACAGAAAATGCTGTTTTGACTCTCTATCTTTAGTCCTCAGCTGTTGCTGTCACGATTCAGAAATTTGGATCCCTGCCTTAAAAGGCACATTTCCTTAGCTGTAAAAAATAATCTGATGGAATCTACAGCTGTAATCATAGCCTGTGATTTTAAAACACAAATCACCTGCTATAAAGGGGATAGGGCATTTCTTGTGTTTTTTATTTGATTTTCATTTATATTCTCAATATGGCTTACTTTGAGTTTGTTTGTATTTTCATGAAATGAAATTTTCTTTGGCTTCTGTATTTGGCAAGTGGTACCCATTAATTTTAGTGGATACTGTACCAATTGAGTCCCAAAATGTGTCTAAAAATCTAGAAAACTGAAACAAGAAATGGTGCTCAGCACAGTTTGGAAGGATGATTAAAGAATCCCTAGATTTTATTTTGGCAGCTGGTATGAAGCAACACCTTTGAGGACTGTCTGAGAGTGGACCTGCTTTCCAAAAAAGAGAAAAATTAGGAGAGGTTAAACAACAGCAGTATCATTAGGAATTTGGTCTTCCACTTCTAAAATTTCTAAATTACCAAACATAAAATGAAAATATTGGTTATGGCTAATGTAGCACAAATAAAGCAGTTTAAAATCTGAGTGTAGAATTTGCAAAATCAGTGCAGATTTCATACCAAAACAGTTCCTAGTAATAACTGCCAACCGAATGAAGTTTCTTGCCTGGGAGTCCCCAAAAAGTAACTCTCAAGAATGTTTATTAGAAGCTGAAATAGGCTAGGGAGAGAATCATAGGAAGACAGTTCTATCTTTAATATTTAAGATCATAAAGAAAAGGAGGTATATAAGACAATTTTTTTAGTTTTTAACTGCACATGAAGGTAAAAACAAATCTCATTTTGAGTTGCAATGAATGAATACCCTAAGGCACATTAAACCAATATCCCCTCTTTCAAAATTGACTCGAAACTGATATAGGTGCATTCAGACAAAATTATTTAAAAAATAACTAGTGAAATGTATTGTTGGTTGGGTGAAATTAATCATTTTTGTTGCATATTCAAATTATTTTGTATTGTACTGAAATATGGCATTTATAGAGAAATAGATCTAGTTTCAGGTATAACATAATTGGAGCCAACAGGTTTTTCTACAATCAATTTTTATATTTAGGGCATATTCTTATGTTTCCTTTGTGATGTTATACAGTGGATTAAAGCATGAGTTTTGAATTTCAGTGACTTTGGGTTCAAATCCTAACTGACTGGATCATCTTGGATAGTTCATCCTTCATTCTTTAATTCAGTTTCTTTATCTGTAAAGGGTATATTTACAAAAATACCTTATAAAGGATATATATACAGATATAGTCTTTGAGAGTTGGACTATAAAGAAAGCTCAGCGCTGAAGAATTGATACTTTTGAACTGTGGTGTTGGAGAAGACTCTTGAGGGTCCCTTGGACTGCAAGGAGATCCAACAGTCTATCCTAAAGGAAATCAGTCCTGAATATTCATTGGAAGGACTGATGCTGAAGCTGAAACTCCCAATACTTGGGCACCTGATGCAAAGAGTTGACTCATTTGAAAAGACCCTGATGCTGGGAAAGATTGAAGGTGGGAGGAGAAGGGAATGACAGAGGATGAGATGGTTGGATGGCATTGCCGACTCAATGGACATGAGTTTGAGCAAGCTCTGGGAGTTGGTAATGGACAGGGAAGCCTGGTGTGCTGCAGTCCATGGGGTCACAAAGAGTCAGACATGACTGAGCAGCTGAACTGAGAGGGTATATTATATATTTCAAAGGGGTTTTGTGAGGTTTAAATGTGGGAATCATGCATGCTGAAGTACCTAATATATAGTCCACTCTCAGTGAATACTAGTGATATCTTAATCCTTGACTTTCTCTTTCTCCTTCTGCCTACCACTTGAGAGAGGCCTGGAAAAGATCTGTTTTCCACAGCCCTTAGAAGGAACCAACTCTGCTTGATTTTGTACTTATAGCCTCCAAAACTGTGAGACAATAAATTTATGTTGTTTAACCACTCAGTCAGCAATACTTTCTTACAACAGCTCTGGCAAAGTAATATAGATTATAGTACCCAAAAGTTGGATGCTGCTGTAACAAGTACTTAAAATATGGGAGTGGCATTGAAATTGAATTGTGGATAGAAATGGAAAGAGACACCTGATGGAGAAAGCCTAGATTGCCTTGAGGAGAATGTTAGAAGTACTTCTGTTGAGATCACAGATGGAAATGAGGAACATGTTCCTGGATGCATGGCAAAGTGGCAAAAAACTTGGCTGAACCGTGTTCTCATTTTTGGTAGATACGAAGTAGAAATTGTGGGTGACAAACGGATTTGTAATTGAGGAGATTTCTAAGCAGGTGTTGAAGGTATGATTTGGTTTTCTTTTTCTGCTAATAGTAAAATTCAAGAGTAGAGAGAGAAATTAAAAAATGAATTGTTAAACAAAAAGTAAGCAGGACTTGAAAACTTGGAAAATTCTCAGCCTATTCCTATTGCAAAATAAAAGAAAATATATTCTAGAGAGAACATCAAAATGTGACTGGACAGATGTTTGTTAAGAAAATTAGGCATGTGACCCATGGATCTAATCAACTGTCTTAGAAGAAGTTAAGAATAGAGACGTGGTTATTCAGGAAGGATCCATGGGAGACTCCTGTCTGATAGTTTAGACCCCCATGGATTGCTCAGGAGATCAACAATGTTTATGAGAAATTTATATCAAAGGAAACATTGACAGCTTGGAGTGAAGGGAGACAGAGTCAGGATGAAATGAAGGAAGGCTCTCAGACTTCTGGGGTACCACAAGCAATAGAGCCTAACAGAGTCTGAGAGATCTATCCAGGTGCAAATGTGTCATCTTGCAAGAAAAGTGAATATTGACCTTGAAAGCAACTCAGAAGCCAGCAGATGCTCCTGACACCACAGGCCAAGAGGAAACAAGCCCATGAAGTTTGGGCAGTCTCCTCCTCAGTTTCTGAAGGTGGGGCTACTTTCTTAGTTCCCGAGAGTGGAGTAACCTTATTGGTTTCAGAGGGCAGAATCCCCACTGCTCAGGGCTAAGGGGATGGGGCGGCCACCCTAGTGAGCCCAGAGGATAGAGCATTGGGCCAAGAGGATTATTCTCAAGCGTCACATTCTCATTAATTTGTCCTAGCAAGTTTCAAACTTGATTGGGAAACTTTTCTTCCTTAAAATTTATCCCTTTTGTAGTGGGAATGTCTATCCTATGTCTGTCCCATCATTGTTGTCTGACAGAAAGGAGCTTTGCCCCGGGATGAATCTTGCCTTGAGTTTTACACATAACTGATTTGGCTGATTTAAATGATTTTAGAGGTACAGTTGATGCCAGGATAGTTAAGACTTTTGGAGACTTTATTTATTTTAATTGGAGGCTAATTACTTTACAATATTGTATTGGTTTTGCCATACATCAACATGAATCCGCCACGGGTGTATACGTGTTCCCAGTCCTGAAACCCCCTCCCACCTCCCTCTCCATACCATCCCTCTGGGTCATCCCAGTGCACCAGCCCCAAGCATCTTGTATCCTGCATCAAATCTGGATTGGCGATTCATTTCTTATATGATATTATACATGTTTCAATGCCATTCTCCCAAATCATCCCCCCCGCCCACAGAGTCCAAAAGACTTTTCTATACATCTGTGTCTCTTTTGCTGTCTCGCATAGTTTAGAGACTTTAAAATGGAGTGAGTATATTTTGTATGTGAGGACATGAATTTTGAAGAGTCAGAGAATGGAATGGGGACTTTCCTGGTTGCTCAGTGGTAAAGAATCTGCCAGCCAAGCAGGAAATGTGGGTTTTTTACCTGGGTCAAAAAGATCCCTGGAGAAGCAAATGACAACCCACTCTAGTATTCTTGCCTGGGAAATCCTATGGCCAGAGGAGCCTGGTAGGCTCTAGTCCATGGGGTCTCAAAAGAGTTGGACATGACTTAATGACTAAACAACAGTACAAGGGTGGGATGTTATGCACTGAAATGTATCCCACCTCAAGTTCATATGTTGAAGTCCTAAGTCCCACAGCCTTAGAACATGATCTTATTTGGAAACAGGATCTTTACAGAGGTAATCAAGTTAAACTAAGGTCACTAAGATGGATTCTAATCTAACAGTAATGGTGTTTTTAATAAAAAGGGAAAATTTGGACACCAAGACATACATAAAGTGATGATGTGAAGAGATACAGGGTGAAGATGGTCATCCACAAGCCAAGGAGAGTGACTTGTGAGAGAACAGGTCCTTCTTTCACAACCCTCAAAAGGCACCAACTCTGTCAACATCTTGACTTTGGATCTCAGGCTCTTAGAACTGCGAGGCAATAAATTTCTGTTGTTTAAACCACCCAGTCTGTGGTACTTTTTTACAACAGCCCGAGTAAACTAATACAACCTCTCTCGTTGCTATTGTATATGCCAGGGTTTCAGTCTAAGTATTATTTTAAGAAGATATAATATGTGTTTGATAAGGAAAGTTGAAAGAGATGTATTTATTTAGAATGGAGAATAAATGTGTTGGAAGATACATCTTTGAAGGGCATTCAGATGACTTATTCTTTGTAATTTGAGGTGACCAAACTAAAATTTATAGGAGGATATTGAGAATCAGACTTTGGTTCAATAGAAAGGAACACTACTTGCCATTTATAATTAGAATGGGACAGAAATTGCCTATGAGCCAGTTGGAATTCAAGGAAAGTTGAAACAAATACCAGAAAAGATATATTGATGGCAAATAAGCACTCAAAAAGAAAATCGTAGTAACCATAAACTAAAAGCACCATGAGATACCACTGCAGATCTATTAGAATGACTAAAATTAATAATAGATAAAAGAAGAAGTGCTGACAAGTCTGTGGAGCAACTGCAAACCTTCATAGAGTGCTGATGGACATGCAAAATGATGCAACCATTATGGAAAAAGATTGACATTTTGTTGTAAAGATGATCGTACAGTTACTGTATAAGCCAACAATCCCAAACCTGGGTAATTACAGTAGAGGAATGACAGCATGTATTTGTATAAGACCTGTACACGAATGTTTATTAACAGCTCTATTCATAATTGTCCCAAGTTGGAAACAACTTAGTGTTCTTAAAGGGATAAACAAACTATGGTACATCCATATAGCTGAACACTATTTGGCAACGAAAAGGAACTATTAATAAATGTATCATCTTGGCTAAACTCCAGAGACATTTTCTGAGTGAAAGAAGGTTGTCTCGAAGGCTCAGTTCTGTGTGATTTCATGTATATGACATTATTGAAAGGATGAAATTATAGTGGTGGAGAGTAGATGAGGGCTTGCCATCATTTAGGAGTGGGAAGAGAATATGACTATAAAGGTACAGAATTGGAGGGATTTTGGGGATGATAGAACTGCTCGGTATCTTGATTGTAGTCATAGTTACATGAATCTATACATATGCTAAAATTTACAGAACAATGCACCAAAAATGTTAATCATATTGTAGGATACATTTAAAAATAAAGGAAATAAAAGAGTAGCCAAAGGAACTTTACAAAAATATTTATTTTATTTAAAAGTCTTTGCTACAAGGCTCAGCATGCTTATGTAAATGTGTCTCCAGTCTTGAATTTTACATATGCTAATATTACAGTATTGATCATACGAAATATTTTTATGAAACTAAGTTTGAGTTATTTCTTAATACCAGAACTTCAAAGTTGGTCTTGATAGATGAAATTCTATTTTTAGATGATAAGTCCAAAAGTCGTCATTAATAATATCACTAAGTTAAAAAAACTAATATGAACAGATTGAAAATTAAAAGAATGTGTAACAAATAAATAAAACTTGAAATTAAATGACCCAATGTTGATCCAACCCACTATTTGGGAAACATTTTCCATGTTTCTGTGTATTCTGGATCATTTTAAAACTCATACAATTAAAATAACAATTTAGGAAAATTTTGTTTAGCTTCCTAATATATGCTTAAACATGAAATGAATCCCTGGAAATTATTCTCTTTTTAAGAGCAGTGGAATGAATTTCACTTAATTTTCATGTTTGCGGTACTCTTTCTGTGATCTCTGTAGTGTCATAGCTATTTGGTCTTACAAAGATAATTATTTACATTTAAAAATTTAATCATAAAGATCTGAGTAGAAACAAATTAAAAAAAATGAAAGAAACAATAGCAAAGATTAATAAAATTAAAAGCTAGTTCTTTGAGAAGATAAACTAAATTGACAAACCTTTCCAACTCATCAAGAAAAAAAGAGAGAAAAATCAAATCAATAAATTGAGAAATGAAAAAGGAGAGATTACAACAGACAATACAGAAATACAAAGGATTACAAGATGAACAACTATATGGCAATAAAATGAATAACCTGGAAGAAATGGAGATTCTTAGAAAAGTTCAATCTTCCGAGTCTGAAAGAGGAAGAAATAGAAATTATGAACAACCCAATTACAAGCACTGAAATTGAAACTGTGATCAAAAATCTCCCCAAAAACAAAAGCCCAGGACCAGATGGCTTCACAGGAGAATTCTATCAAACATTTAGAGAAGAGCTAATGCCTATCCTTCTAAAACTCTTTCAAAGAATTGCAGAGGAAGGAACACTTCCAAACGCACCCTGATACCAAGATCAGACAAAGACAACACAAAGAAAGAAAATCACAAGCCAGTATCACTGATGAACATAGATGCAAAAATCCTCAACAAAATTTTAGCAAACAGAATTCAGCAACACATTAAAAAGTTCATATACCATGATCAAGTTGGGTTTATTCCAGGAATGCAAGGATTCTTCAATATATGCAAATCAATCAAAGTGATATACCATATTAACACATTTAAAGATAAAAATCATATCTCATCTCAATAGATGCAGAAAAAGCCTTTGACAAAATCCAGCACCCGTTTATGATTAAAACTCTTCCAAAATTGGACATGGAAAGAACCTACCTCAACATAGTAAAGGCCATATATGATAAGCCTATGGCAAACATTATTCTCAATGGTGGAAAACTGAAAGCATTCCCCCTATGATCAGGAACAAGACAAGGGTGTCCACTTTCACTGTTATTATTCATCATAGTTCTGGAAGTCCTAGCTACAGCAATTAGAGAAGAAAAAGAGATAAAAGGAATCCAGATCAGAAAAGAAGAAGTAAAATTCTCACTGTTTGCAGATGTCATGATACTCTACATAGAAAACCCTAAAAATAGTGTCAGAAAATTACTAGAGCCCATCAGTGAATTTAGCAAAGTTGCAGGATACAAAATCAATACACAGAAATCACTTGAATTTCTATATACTAATGCTGAAAAATCAGAAAGAGAATTTAAGGAATCAATCCCATTCACCATTGCAACAAAAAGAATTAAATAGGAATAAACTTACTTGAGACAAAAGAACTGTACACAGAAGATTATAAGACACTGATGAAAGAAATAAAAAATGACATAAATAGATGAAGAGATATTCCATGTTCCTGGGTAGGAAGAATCAATATTGTGAAAATGACTATACTACCACCAAACACAATCTACAGATTCAATGCGATCCCTATCAAATTATCAATGGCATTTTTCACAGAACTAGGACAAAAAATTTCCACAATTCATATGGAAACACAAAAGACCCCAAATAGCCAAAGCGGTCTTAAGAAGAATGGAGCTGGAGGAATCAATCTTCCTGACTTCAGATTATATTACAAAGCTACAGTCATCAAGACTGTGCCAGTATGGTACTGGCACAAAAACAGAAATATAGACCAATTGAACAAGATAGAAAGCCCAGAAATAAATCCATGCACCTATGGGTACCTTATTTTTGACAAAGGAGGCAAGAATATAGAATGGGGCAAAGACAGCTTCTTCAATAAATGGTGCTGGGAAAACTGGACAGCTACATGTAAAAGAATGAAATTAGAACAGTTCCTAACACCACAAAGATAAACTCAAAAAGGATTAAAGACCTAAATTTAAAACCAGAAACTATAAAACTATTAGAGGAAAACACAGGTAGAACACTCAATGACATATATCAAAGCAAGATCCTCTGTGACCCACCTCGTAGAGTAATGGAAATAAAAGTAAACAAGTGTGACCTGATTAAACTTAAAAGCTTTTGCACAGCAAAGGAAACTATAAGCAAGGTGAAAAGACAACCCTCAGAATGGGAGAAAATAATAGCAAATGAAACAACTGACAAAGGGTTAATTTCAAAAATATACAACTCAATGCCAGAAAAACAAATGACCCAATCAAAAGGTGCAAAAAGACTTAAACAGACATTTCTCCAAAGAAGCTATGCAGATGGGTAACAAACACATGAAAAGATGCTCAACTTTGCTCATTATTAGAGAAATGCAAATCAAAACTATAATGAGATATCATCTCATACCAGTCAGAATGGCCATCATCAAAAAGTTTACAAACTATAAATTCTGGAGAGGGTGTGGAGAAAAGGGAGTGCTCTTGCACTTTGGGTGGGAATGTAAATTGATACAGCCACTATGGAAGACAGTATGGAGATTCCTTAAAAAACTAGGAATAAAACCACCATATGACCCAGCAATCCCACTCCCAAGTCATATACCCTGAGGAAACCAAAATTGAAAACAACACATGTATCCCATTTTTCATTGCAGCACTGTTTACAATAGCTAGAAAATGGAAGTAACCTAGATGTCCATCGACAGATGAATGGATAAAGAAGTTGTGGTACATATACATAATGAAATATTACTCAGCCATAAAAAGGAATGTATTTGAATCAGTTCTGATGAGATGGAAGAACCTAGAACCTGTTATACAGAGTGAAGTGAATCAGAAACAGAAAGATAAATATTTTATTCTAACACACATATACAGAATCTAGAAAAATGGTACTGAAGAATTTATTTACGGGGTAGCAATGGAGAAACAGACATAGAGAATAGACTTATGGACATGGGGAGGTGGGAGGAGAGGGTGAGATGTATGGAAAGGGTAGCATGGAAACTTACATTACCATAAGTAAAATAGATAGCCAACAGGAATTTGCTGTATGGCTCAGGAAACTCAAACAGGGGCTCTGTATCAACCCAGAGGAGTGGGATGGGGAGGAAGATGGCAGACAGTTTAAAAGGGAGGTGATATTTGTATACTTATGGGTGATTCATGTTGAGGTTTGACAGAAAACAGCAAAATTTTATAAAGCAATTATGCTTCAATAAAAAAATAAAAAGAAAAAGATTAAAAAAAAATTAAACCATATATTCATACTATACTATTTTTTTTCTTACAGATTTCATAGAAGACTGCTGACAGGTTAGAAAGTAATGAAAAGATGAAAGCTTATTTTAGAGAAAGAGGTTTTCCCAATTATGCCTTTGTTTTTTAACATATATGTCCCTAATAGCCTATTCATCTGTAATCACCCTTTTAGATAATTTGCTGACAGGTTAGTATTTTCTTTGGGAATTGGGGTACCCTGTTTTGATGCAGATTTTAAAACACCTACCATGGGAATAGTTTCTCTCCTCGCATTTATGTATCTGATTCATCCTTGTTAATATATCTTGATGTTAACAATGACCTAGGAAACAAAGAGAGGCGCTTCCTTAGTGTTTTTGTCTGTACAGTCTTCCTTCACAGAATGTGCCTTGTGAAAGAAGCTCCATATTACTCTGTCAAAATCAAAAGCAGTGTGAGGAGAGGGCATAGCAAATCTCTCCTACCTGTATACCACCTAATGGAAAGAAATTGCAATGCATAGGTATTCTGCTTTTGCATTGCTGTGAAGATGTTAATAATGATAGCAGTAGTAATAATAATAATAATGTTTTAAAAAGCAAAAAATGCTAGTTAGAATGGCAAAACATAGTCAAACTTCTATGATTTAGGAAGTTCAATTTGGAATCCTGTGTTGATCAAGAACAAGAAGTTATAATATTGACTGGACTAGCTTTCAAGACAATAAGAAAAATATGAGACTAACAGGAGAACATGATTTGGGACACTATATTAGTTTTCTATTTATATTTTCAGCCAATAAATACAAATCGATCAGGATGAAATCACAGGCTCTGGCGATATAAACATAAATAGAATAGTACAGATCCTTAGAGAGCTCATAGGTTAGTTCAGGAGACAAATGAAAATATGTACTGTAATATACTATGAAACTGAGAGACGAATCCAGTGCTGGTGGAGTACAATTGGGGTGGAACAGCTGGCTCTGCCTATGAAAGTTGGAAAAGATTCCACTGAAGAGTTTTCATTTGAATTTAGCCTTAGTGGATAAGACATTCAGGCAGTGAAAACTTCATAGTATAATGCACAAAATCATGAAAGAGTTACTGCTTAATGCTGCTATCATTCTGGCTCTCATTTGAGAGAGAGATATTTTATCTTTCTTTTGCCTACTGCCTTTTACCCCCACTTGTCTCATTCTGCACTGAGGAGATCACTGTTTTCTTCATTCAACAAATGTTTACTTAAATACCTACCATGTGGTCACTACACTTCTGAGTATTGGGATTATTCTTATTGTTGTTGTTCAGTCGTTTAGTCATATTTAACTCTTTGCAACTCCATGAACTGCAGCATGCCAGGCTTCCCTGTCCATCACCAACTCCGGGAGCTTACTCAAACTCATGTCCATTGAGTCAGTGATGCCATCCAACCATCTCATCCTCTGTCCCCCGCTTCCCCTCCTGCCCTCAATCTTTCCCAGCATAAGGGTCTTTTCCAATAAGTCAGCTGATCTTATGAAACTTTGAATTCTAAGGGGAGTAAATGATGGTAAATAAGTAATACAGGTGAATATTATGAAAACAAATGGAGCCAAATGGGGGAGATTGTAGTTTTAAATAGAGCGATAAGACAAGACATCCTCAAGCAAGTGATCTTTGGGCAAACGGTAGAAGAAGATGAAGGAACATACTGTATAGATAAACATGCAAGAGGAAACTTTTGTGATATGTTCAGTGAACAGAAATGAGGCCAGTGAGGCTGCAGCAGAGAGATCCAGGCAGAGAGTGGAAGGAGATGAAGTTCAAGAGATACTGAGAGGAGAATGGAGAAAGCCTAGTGCCTTCTAGGCCATTATGTGGGCTTCTGCTTTTATTCTTGAGCGTAATGTGGATCCATTGGAAGGTCTTTCTTTCTTGAATAGGACTCTCTAAGAACCTTATGATACCATGCTCAAGCATCTAGAGTACAGGCTTCCCACCTCCTCCCTAGGATTCAGGTGATATTGCAAGTAGTACAAGAAGAACATCTTTCTGAAGCATCAGTTTACTAATGGTGTGTAATTAAATTGTATCATATGGATAAAAGTGAAACGTTGCTATCATCATATAAAGATAGCATGCTAGATAATTTCAGACTCAGGGACATTAGAACATGTGAACCTATACTTTTGGTAACATGCCTAGACCACCCAGGAGCTTGCATCCCCTCTTCTGTCTCATTAGGTATCTTCTGTTATAAAAAGCTTGATGTAGGATCAGCTCCTCAAGTGTTGTGCGGTTTTGTGCCTTGATGTTCTCATCTAAAATGAGCAATATAATGTGCATTTGATGTACAAAATTTATTGAGTATCCACTCTGTGCCAAAGTCTGTTCTATGTTCTAGAAATAGACAAGACTCAGCCTAGCCCTAAAGGACATCATAGTTTAATATCATGAGGAAGTCCAACAAGGATTTCAACCGCTCCTGTCTGATGTATCTGTAATCAGGGTGAGATGAAATACTTTATTAAAAAATACTTAGAAAACTATCTGGCACCCAGGAGGTATGTAATAAATGTTAACTCTTTCTTTGTAATCTCTTAATTTTTAACAGTAGTCAGCTAATTGTTCTCTTCCAAGATAGCTAGACAACTATTTACATTCAGTTGAATGTTGTCTTTTCTTCAATCAAGTTAGAATTATTCTATAGTTCCATTTCTTCTGAGATAGAGCAGTTGGGAGGAGTTGTCATTTGTGGTGAGCTGGGTTTTCAGTTGAAAGAGGTTACAGTTGTTTCTTGGTATTCTGCTAAACGACAACAAAAATTCACTTACTAGCTTGTCCAACTGAAGGAAGAGCTTGTGTATCTTCAATTGAATAGAACCTAATGGCTGTGCTCAGATGGTGTGTTGTTTTTGAAAAACTGAATAGTGATATAAATTAAGATAAAATCAAAATAATTTAATTGTAAATATTGATAGCCTTAAATCTATTTCTTTTTAAAAAGAAACAACTGAATAAACTGTGTTTTCAAATATCTAGCTTTGTATTTACAGTAAATGTGGATCATGTTATTTTGTGTTTGATATTATGTATACTATTATCACACGGAATCTAGTTTTGTGTTTTATAATGTATTTTAAAGAACACAAAACTAGATTTCTTGTGATAATAGTATACATAACAATATCAAACAGTTAAAAATTGGTTATTCAGTTCAGAGAAAATGTATTTCAAAGTTAACTTTTAAATCCTGAAAGGCATTGAATATTAAAAGAGTGTAATTATCATGTATACCTGTGGTGGATTCATTTCGATATTTGGCACCAATACAATATTGTAAAGTTTAAAAATAAAATAAAATTAAAAAACAATAAAAAAAAATAATAATTTGGTTACAAAGCTGTTACCTTTAAAAGACATTTTAATAATGTTATAGTACTTGCACTATAAGTTTATTTTGTTTGGTTGAAATTAATTTGCTTCCCATTTCGATTTAATGAAAATCATGTTCAATTGATCCAAAATAGTTATAAATAATACTGATTGAGTGTTATGGGCCATATAACTCTATTCTGATCCATGAATGATACTTTATTATGATAATTCTTGACTCTTGTTGCTTTGTTAGGATGTGAATATCAGGAATTTCATTATTTAAAATTGAGACTAGCTGTAATTGGAATTCTCAAGAGCAATTATCTCTACATTAATAGACTCGCTTACTCATTTCTCCCTTTGAGGTGCCAAGGGCTAAGCATTACATGTAAATAGAAGAGTTTTCACTGTGGTTTTTAAACTCCTTTCTAGGCACTCAGAAGGGCACATCAATTCTATTTTCTTTTCCTTGGCTTTTTCTGCTGTTTGGCTCTTTCTCTTGAAACAGTATTTTCTCTGCTGAACTATTGCAGGGTGCTATTTGCTTTTACTGTGCTTTTTGTTTTACATTTTCTTAGATAACTTCTGACCTAGATACCTTCTCCTGATGACTTCAGTAGTCATCTTGATTTCAATATTTAACACAATATCAAGTTTTTCTATAGCATATTGACTCTAGAAACAAACTTTCCTGCATGTGTCTGTAAACATGCATTTCCTTTTCTCAGAGGTAACTAAATTCAGACTTTAAAATAGTCTGTTAACTTTTAGGTTTTGTATTTCAATTAGCTGTCTTTGGTATTTGTAAATGTTATTTAAAGTAGGTAGAATTAATTGACTACGTTTTTTTTTCTTTCTTTTTTAAGTTATGAAAGAATGATAACACATTTACAGAAGATTTGGCAAATACAGAACAAAGTTACATACAGTTCCATGATATATTACAATTATTTTTTTAAGTAGGTAAATTGAGATTTTTAGTTGGAGTTTCTGTATGAAACTCTCAAAAGTTAATAGAATTAATCGACAGAAAAGTAGACAGAAAAGCACTTCTGACCCAACTCAACATAGAACTGGAGTCTCCGGCATTGCAGGCAGAGTCTTTACCAGCTGAGCTACCAGGGAAGCCCTAAATTTATACAATTTTTACAAAATAGAAGATTGCAAATTCTATTCAAGTTCCCACAAAGTATAAACCAGGAGACACTGGAGCATATCCGGGAACATAAAACAAGGTGTAAAAATTTCATGGTCTAAAAAGGTATTGAAATCAAAGAGTCTGTTCTCTTATTACTGTGGAATTATGTTAAAATCAATATCAAAAGGTATTTGAGAATAATTCTCATATTTTCAAGTGCAATATGACATTTACAAAGAGAAATATTTGACTTAGCCACTGAAAGCCTCAATAGAGTTAAAAGATTGAAAAACGCAAAAGGGAATGGTAGAGAAGCAGCACTTAAATGAGAAATTAATATCAAAATGAGAAACCAGTATCAGAGATACTTTAAAGATCCATGTATTTGGAAATTAAATGTCCATTTTAAAATTATGAGTGTATCTAAGAAGCTATAACAAGGAAAATTGGAAAAAGTTTGTAACTGCATAAAAACAAAAAGAATTTATTAGAATTTGTTGCACACAGCTGAAGCTGCTCAGTGTATATCTTGAATAAGGTATGAAAACAAATAGTGGAGACTAGCATAAAATTTTGTGAAATTTGAACAAAATCTGTACTTTAGTTAATAATAATTCTGTATCACATGTTAATTTCCTGTTTTTCTTTTTTTTACAACATTGCTCAGTTACTTCAGTCATGTCCCACTCCTTGTGACCCTGTAGACTGTGGCCCATCAGGCTCTTCTGTCCATGTGATTCTCCAGGCAAGAATATGGAGTGAGTTGTCATTTCCTCTGGGTCCTCCTGACCCAGGGATCAAACACTCATCTGTCATAGCTCCTGCGTTGCAGGCAGACTCTACCACTGAGCCACCAGGGAGCCTTTTTACAATATAGTATTTCTTTATATTCTCAAAATTGAATCAGAAGTTTCAAGCCTCATTCAAATTTTCTTTAAATCAACAAGTTATTAAGCTTTCTAGACTTTTAGCAATAATATTGGTGGAGTCATACAAGTAGAATCAAAATGTCATAAATTTTTTAGCGAGACAAAAAGTTATGTTTTCCTATGTGTGTGTATATATATATATATATATATATATATACATATACACAAAAACATTTTCTATGATCTTGATAAAGGCTTGAGAAAAAATAACAAGGAAAAAGAGATGGAGTATCGGAGAACATAAACTAAGTGAGTTTGTGAGAGAGCCCTGAGTAATTGGAAAACATAGCTCATTTAGTTATAAACTCATTTAGTTTATGAGAGAGCACTGAATATGAAATAAAAAAAGTGAAACAAGCTAGATAAAAGTAAAAGATCATCATATAGTCCAGTTGTTAGTTGTTTTTAAACATACTGTTCCTTAGAATCACATTTGGAGCTTGGGAGAAAAAAACACTACTGGGGCATTTGTACTTTTCAGAAAATCCCAAGATTATTCTAATGTGCATCTGGATTTTAAAAAGTGATTATGGGCTTTTCTATTAAATGGTTGTTTTAGTAATATAGAATCCTATTATTTTCTATTGACTAATCATGATACAATTAATAATAATTATTCATGATAAATGGATAATATTTACATAATCACAGTAGCCATGAAATTAAAAGACGCTTACTCCTTGGAAGGAAAGTTATGACCAACCTGGATAGTATATTGAAGGGCAAAGATATTACTTAGCCGACAAAGGTCCGTTCTAGTCAAGGCTATGGTTTTTCCACTGGTCACATATGGATGTGAGAGTTGGACTGTGAAGAAAGCTGAGCACTGAAGAATTAATGCTTTTGAACTGTGATGTTGGAGAAGACTCTTGAGAGTCCCTTGGACTGCAAGGAGATCCAATCAGTCCATCCTAAAGGAGATCAGTCCTGGGTGTTCATTGGAAGGATTGATGCTGAAGCTGAAACTCCAATACTTTGGCCACCTGATGTGAAGAGTTGACTCATTGGAAAAGACCCTGATGCTGGGAGGGATTAGGGGCAGGAGGAGAAGGGGGCAACAGGGGATGAGATGGCTGGATGGCATCACTAACTCGATGGACATGGGTTTGAGTGAACTCCGGGAGTTGGTGATGGACAGGGAGGCCTGGTGTGCTGTTATTCACGGGGTCACAAAGACTTGGACACGACTGAGCAACTGAACTGAACTGAACTGAATCACAGTAGTGGGCTTCCTGGTGGCTCAGACAATAAAGAATCCCCCTTCAATGCCAGGGACCTGGGTTTGATCCCTGGGTTGGGAAGATTCCCTGGAGGAGGGTATGGCAATGCACTGCAGTGTTCTTGCCTGGAGAATCCCCGTGGACAGAGGAGCCTGGTGGGCTGCAGTCCGTGGCATCGCAAACAATCAGACACAACTGAGCAACTAAGGACACACACAGGAATCACAATAGTAAAAGATGTTTATCAGTTTTCACAGTCACTAGCCAGACAAAAAATAAAAGATAAATTGCAATTTTAAACCATAATGGAAATATAATTAACCTAAAAATATAAAATAAGTACATACAATTTGGGGGTTAAGTAGAGTGAGGTGGTAGGTGGAAGTGTTTACATGCACATGTTTTTATCCACCCAGTCAGTATATGTCTTGGTTGGTACATTTAATCCATTTGCATTTATAGTAATTGTTGATATGTATGATCCTATTAAAGGTGGGAGGAGAAGGGGACAACAGGAGATGAGATGGTTGGATGGCATCACCAATGCAATGAATATGAATTTGAGTAGGCTCCGGGAGTTGGTGATGGACAGGGAAGCCTGACGTGCTGTAGCCCATGGGGTTGCAGAGTAGGACATGACCAAGTGACTGAACTGAACTGATGATTCTATTACCATATTCTGAATTGTTCTGGGCCTTTTTTTTTTTTTTTTTAGGTCTCTTCTTCTCTTGTGTTTCCTGCCTGGAGAAGTTCCTTTAGCATTTGTTGTAAAGCTGGTTTGATGGTGCTGAATTCTCTTAATTTTTGCTTGTCTGTAAAGCTTTTGGTTTCTCTGTCAAATCTGAATGAGATTCTTTCTGAGTAGAGTATTCTTGGTTGTAGCTTCTTCCCTTTAATTACTTTAAATATATCATGCCATTCCCTGCTTCTTGTAGAGTTTCTGTTGAGAAATCAGCTGATAACCTTATGGGAGTTCCTGTGTATGTTATTTGTTGTTTTTCCCTTGGTGCTTTTAATAATTTGTCTTTTATTTTTTGTCATTTTGATTACTATGTGTCTTGATGTGTTTCACCTTGGGTTTATCCTGCTTGGGACTCTCTGTGTTTCCTGGACTCAGTTGACTATTTCCTTTCCCACGTTAAGGAACTTTTCAGCCATTATCACTTCCAATATTTTCTGGGGTCCTTTCCCTCTCTCTTCTCCTTCTGGTACTCCTATAATCTGAATGTGGTGTGATTAATGTTGTTCCAGAGGTCCTCTGAGGCCATCTTCATTTTTTTTTCACTCTTTTTTCTATATTCTGTTTTGTGGCATTGATTTCCACCATTCTGTTTTTCAGATCACTTAGCTGTTCCTCTGCCTCAGTTATTCAGCTATTTATTCTTTCTAGTGTGTTGTTCATCTCTGTTTGTTCTTTAGTTCTTCTAGGTGTTTGGTAAACATTTCTTACATCTTCTCCTTTCCATTTCTGAGATTCTGGATCATCTTCAATATCATTATTCTGAATTCTTTTCCTGGAAAGTTGCTATCTCCGCTTCATGTAGTTGTTTTTCTGGAGTTTTATCTTGTCCTTTTATCTGGGATTTATCTTCTGCCTTTTCATTTTTATTAACTTCATGTGATGTGGTTTTCATTCTGTAGGTTGCAGGATTGTAGTTCTTCTTGATTCTTTTGTCTGCCCTCTGGTGGATGAGGCTAAGAGGCTTGTGTAAGCTTCCTAATGGGATGGACTGGTGGTGGGAAAAACTGGGCCTTGCTCAGGTAGGCAGGGCTATGTTCAGTAAAACTTTAATCAAATTGTCTGCTGGTGGGTGGGGCTGTGTTCTCTCTCTATTAGTTGTTTGGCCTGAGCCAATCCAGCCCTGGAGTCTACCGGCTCTATGGTAGGGTTAATGGTGACCTTAGAGCTTCTCTGGTGGTTCAGAGGTTAAAGCGTCTGCCTGCAATGCCGGAGATCTGGGTTTGATCCCTGGGTTGTGAAGATCCCCTAGAGAAGGAAATGGCAACCCACTCCAGTATTCCTGCCTGGAAAATCCCATGGACTGAGGAGCCTGGTAGGCTACATGTGTCCATGGGGTCACAGAGTTGGACACGACTGAGCAACTTCACTTTCACTTTCTCTTTTCAAGAGAGCCCCTATCCCTGTGGCAAGCCATGGCCAACCCATGCCTCCACCAGAGACTCCAACACTAGCAGCTAGGTTTGGTTTAGTCTTGTGTGAAGTCACTGCCCCTTTCCCCTGTGTCCTGGTACATGCAAGATTTTGTTTGTGTTTTCTAAGAGTGGAGTCTGTTTCCCCCAGTTCTGTGAAAGCCCTGTAATCAAATCCTGCTTCCCTTCAAAGTCAGATTCCCTGCAGGTTCCCAGTCCTTTTGCTGGATCCCCAGACTGGGAAGTCCGACAGGGGCTCAGAACCTGCACAACAGAGGGAGAACTTCTTTGGTACTACTGTTCTCCAGTTTGTGGGTTGCCCACCCAGTGGTATAAGATTTGATTTTATCATGATTGCACCCCACCTACCATCTCATTGTGACTTCTCCTTTGTCTTTGGACATCTTTTTTTTTGGTGGATTCCAGAGTCCTGTTGATAGCTAATCAACAGCTAGTTGCAATTTTGGTCTTGACTTTACATAGTTTTGAAATTCTTTCTTTTAGGATGATTCTTAAAATTTCTTTAACTAGTACATTGATTGTCATGGTATGAAAAGTGAAAGAATAATGTGAAATGTCACATAATGTTACATAAGTTGACAATAAGAATTAGAAAGTAATTGTAATTCTACCACTATTCTTCTTTTGGTATGTTTATGTCAACATTTCCTCATCTGAATCCCAGTTCACATACAGCTAAATCTGGGTTGTGAAATTTGCTATGATTTGGGGAGAGGTAAAAATCCCTGAAATGCTTATTGTGTTTTGGCAGCCTTTAAAAGTGAATAAGAGAAAGACTTCAAATTGCTAATTCATTTTTTTGCAAATAGGTCACTCTGAATATTGGCAGTATCACATATTCCAGTTTTATATCCCATTATTGTTGGGAAAAGTTTGACTTTGTTTTCATAATGAAGTAAATAATAGATAGTTTTAACTACATTTTTCTCCCATGACATTACTAGACATTACTAACAATTCATTCTCAAATAGAGCAGTTACAATATCTTCAAATCTATAAAGTGCATGGGCTAGGGCTTAGCAGGACAAAATGACTGTGTTAGGCTCTCTTATAATGGAAGAACCCTCAAATGGGAATCCGAAGGCCTGGGTTTTAGCTTTTCCTCTAATATCAACTACAAAAAAGGACTTTGGACAAGTCGTTGACAGTTTCTAAGTCTGTGTCCTGGTCTTTAAAATGAGGAGCCAAACAAGGTGATTACTGGGATTCACTCAAATTTTGAAATTTCATGACTTTGCTTTTGTTCAATAATATACTTTTACTATATTATTGCAATACTGATATCTTTCCAAGGCAGTACCTATAAGCTAGGAGTTTAAATCCTTCCTGTTAAGTTTAAACCATTTCCCCAAGGGCTGGAGTGGGACTTATTTTTTTCCTGTGCACAGGTCATAGTCTGTTCTTATTCAGCTTTTAGATATTTAACCAGAGTATTTGACACATATAAATGATTTTATTATAAAGGTGAAAGTTCTCACACATTAGAGAAAAAATAAATTTCTTGCTTTCTCACTGAAGTCTTGCTGTGAATGATTCCTGAACTGTCACTCTCGCTGGCTAGCCCTAATTCTGCCTTGTCAAATTTGTGTGAGATCAGGCTGGCCTGGTAGTAAGTGTTGCAGGTACAGAGTTTCATAGCATATGTATACTTAAGTACCATACTAGTCTTTTCACTTCTTTTAAAGTGTAGAAGCTGCATGCCAGTATATTTCTAAATGAAATTTCAGGTTGCAATGATCTGCTTTGGAATTTGAGACATTTTTGGGGGCTCCCCTACCCATATATCTCATTATGCCTTGTGAACCAAGTACACACACACTAGCAAGTTAAGATACCCACACACAGACACTATTGTTTACATCTACCCATATGTGTGTGTGCACACACATGTGTGCATGATGCTTGACTTTGGACCCTGCACTTATAATGGGGAGCATTCATTTCTCCTGGTTGTTACCTCCATTTCCATTCTAGACAACTTTGCCTTTTGGAAGTGACTTTACATCTAACAGAGAGTGGCTGTTGTGGGTACCTCAGGGACAATGAACTTAAGCAGAAGAATGAAGGTAATTTTTATTGGATTAAAGATTAGTCTTTAAATTCCTTAGGGGAATGAACCAAATCTAATGTTTTTCTGTTATGTTTCCAAACCTAATGTTTTCCTGACTCTTTTTATATTGTAGTTTTATATCTTCTGGAGAGGAAAGAGGGGGAAAAAAGCTTTAGCAAATCAGTTCTTTCATTCAGAAATGGAATTTGGAGGGGTCTGTTTTAGCTAGGCTCTTTGACAGTGTCTGATTTAATGTTTTTGCTGATGATGCAAGTGGCTTCGCAAATGTGAAAATCTGGGTGATGGAGGGTGTTGTTGAGGGGGAAACAGAGTGCGGTTGTTTAAATAGTCCTGGGCCAATAAGTGTTTGGTGGGTGGAGTTACTGTTGTATGCATTACAGAGAAAGATAATTCTGAATGAAGACTTTAACATCACACATGCTGGCTGGGCTCTGGTTCTGTGCTTTGTGCAAACAAAAATGAGTGACTCAGTGACTAGGTTTTGCTTACTATCCATTAGTGGATGCAGCGTGTTTGAAAAGATTTCTTTAAAAAAAAATGCATGTAAAGGATTTATCAGAAGCCCTCATGAATATTTCATGAGTTGATATATTCAGCTGAATGAATTCAGCGAGTGTCAGTGTGTAGCTTGCAGACAAACCTCATCCACAAGGAGGCTACTGACATAGGAAGCACTTTGGCGCATTTTCAGAAGCAAAGCCAGGCTGATAAAGCTCCTTGTGACAGGCTGACTTGCCATTCTTCGATTATGCTGCTCCTGCTCTAAGCAGCTCCTACTTTGGAGCCACAGCTTCCTAAATTAAACTGGGAACAGTTTGCAGACTTACCAGCCTCCTAACCTGCAGCTGTGTCTCTGCTATGTTTGACATTTTTGTTTTGGATGGTGAAAGCCAGCACTCCATATAAGACATGACAGCAAAAGATTCTTCAAGAGAACTTACTGCCTCTGAATCTGAGGTTTGCATAAAGACATTCAAGGAGCAAATGCACTTAGAGCTTGAGCTTCCGAGACTACCGGCAAACAGACCTACATCTCCTAAAATTTCTCCACGCAGTTCGCCAAGGAACTCACCGTGCTTTTTCAGAAAGTTGCTGGTGAATAAAAGCATTCGGCAGCGTCGTCGCTTCACTGTGGCTCATACATGGTAAGGAGGGATTTGGTGGTGTTTGGAGTGCTTTTGACTAGCAACAGTGATTTAGAAATGTAGCAAATGGAATATTTGAATTTTGTTCATAATACAGTCCTCAAGTGTGAGGTGAGTGGAGAGCAGGTCCGCTGAAGAATACATAGTGCTCTGTGTGTTCATGTCACTGTGCCTAGCTGTTTCCAGATAAAAAAGGCTCTCACTGGAGAGAGTCTTTAAAATTACTGCTTATAAAAAACACCTAGCTAATTCTAGGGCAACTGAGTATTGAAGGAGTTTTTAAAATTCATTTTTTAATCTCTGTGGAGGTGATTGGTGACTTTTTTTGTGTGTGTTTTTGTGTTGATGTTGATGAGTTTTTCTGATAGTATATTTTTGGTACAAAAATAAATGATTCAATCTTGGATTTGTTTCTTAAAACAATGTATAAAGTCAAACTTAATTTATGGCATTGCCATATTGTAGTATGTCAACTAGTGATTTTGATTTATTGCCTCTGTCTTTACACTTGTTAAATAAAGGGAAAACTAAATTCCCACTTCTGAAATTATGTGATTAATTAATTTAATGTATGATTCAAATTGCTATTATCTTTGAGATTCTTATTGTAAAAAAAGTGACTTAAAATTTGTAGATAATAATAAATAAACTCCCAATTTACTTGGGAATGCCAAGTAAATAAATCCAAGAGCCCTCTATAAAAACTGTACTGAGCCTTTAATATATATAATATGCTATATACAACAGAGTAGTTTCCTTAAACCAGTATAATAACAAAATACAAGGGAAAGTACAAAAGAAATTGAACTTTAATTGCAAAAGCTAGGCTTTTTCAGATGTCTTTGAATATTATACTTTCTTTCAGATTAAAATACCCTTCAAAATTGGGTACCTATAATTTTTATTTAATAGGGACCTTAGCAGTGAAGGGAGCTATTACCTCTTAAGGATAATTCTAACACACTGATTTTGTCTGCATCTTAGATTGCCAACCAACATTATAAACTGAGGAGATCCTGTTTTTGAAAATTATTATTTACTTGAACTCTGTTTTTTACTCATCTGAAGTGTTTGTCTGCCTGATCTACTGCACAGTATATTGGGAAATTCAAGTTACCCCTAGAAATATGTAGCTTGCCTTTGATAGACACCACATGTTAAGGCCAGTATTCATGCTTTACTTAACTAAAAATGATATGGTTATTTTTGTTTTCTGAGAATGCAATGTTGTTGACTTAATTGCTTTATTGGCAAACTTTTTTTTTGATCACCTTTCTGATGAGTTAAATCTTATTATTCAATTATAATCTCATACTTGTAGAGTACATGTGAGTAATTTTCTCAAAACCAACCAATGGTAGCATTTGTACAAAGAGAAGATTTATATGTAAGGATGTACTGCTTTGAAGAAGTCCTCTCTCATGATTTACCCCACCCCTAAAGTGTATGTATTTTCATATAGTTTGCTAAGTAGTATAACTGAATAGGAGAAAGGTATATAGTTATATTGCTAATTAGTTCTCATAAAAGGAATAAAGGTGAAAAACATACAATTAATTGACTCATGTTTTACTAATTGGTTAATATTAAACCATTATTTTGACTAGACAGACATTTAATTTTAACTAACTGATTCTCAGATAATGGTGAATCTTCATAAAACCTTGGTAATATTTCTTTATTATAGAGTTCCTGAATATAATAACATGACCTTTCTTTTACTTAGAATAGATTTTGGATGTAGCAGGAAGGTAGAGCTATAAATACTGATTTTGTTTTCAAAATAACCCAAAGTTTAAAATGACTAAAGAGCCAGTTTCACTCTTGCATTATACAAATTTTCTTGCAGCAAATTACAAAAAGAACAATTAAATGGTATTTGAGATAACTTATGCTATTAAAGTGATCTTCTTCTAGCTGAGTTAAAACAAAAATTTCCACAAATTGCCAAAAATTAAAAAAAAGCCTATATGACTTTAATATGATGTATCATAAGTTTAAAGAATCCATTAATCATCAAACTTACAAAATAACTTTAGTTTGACAATGATTCATTTTCACCCATTTTTACCTCCCAGCTCACACACTCTTCTTGTATTTCTTAATAAAGGTATATCATAGTTTCTTTTAACTTCTTATTAAGTCTCTATTTATGTTTATTTTTTTCTCAGTGCATATTTCATATTTTTCAAATTTTTTTTTCATGGAGCATTCAATGAAATTTTCATAAAATACAAACATATGTATTTGAATGACTTTTTCACTAACCTTAAAAATTATGTACTCCTTTTTTAAAAGCATCATATGTAATTTACATGAGGAAATAAGAGCATAAGTACTTTATTTTTGCCTCTTTGTCATGATGAAATGTAACCATTCTTTTCATGATCAACAATTAGTATTTTCCAAACCATGCATTTAAGTTAGTAATTCCAGGATATGCACTTAGAAGTCTCTAAAAACATGTTATTACTTTACAGTAGACAGTAGACATCTTTTAAAAAGACTGGATTGTTTTGATCCCAGCATTGAAATTAAAGTAATCTTCATGATGAGCTAAACAATGCAGAGGATGCAGTTTATATCTAAACCCACTGAACAGTTTTTTTTTATCTTCAGTTATTTGTAGATTTCATATTTTTTTCAGATGAATGTATAGTTCTGATTTTGAAAACCCAAGTTATGAAGTGTGGGTTAATGGCAGAAGATTTAAGAAACACTTATGAAATACTGACTCTGTGATTCTTTTTAAAATATCTGAACAAAGATAAATATTCAGTGTCTTTTCACTAATCAGAGTATTGATGCAGTCCTAAATCTGGAAGGAATCTGGGTGATTTATCTAGTTGCTTTCTTTTACTCTTGGGCAGGACCAGTTACTCCATCTTTGACACATGGGAATCTAGCCTATTTCTAAGACTGGAAAAAAAGTTCTAGAACCTCACTTAGTACACAGTCTTACTACTTAATAGTCCTGGTATTGAAAATTATATTGGTCTTCGATGGATATTAAGAAAAAACTTATAATTACTTGCATGAAAATGAAGATCATTATTAACCAGTCCTAGGATTTTTTTTTTCTCTCAACATATATAATTGAGCTCTGCTGTGAGCAAGAAAAGAAAAAAATGCTGATTCGATCTACGTGGATTCCAACATCGCCTATATTTTCGGTTCTTTACTAGGATATTCACACGTATTATCTCATTTAAGTTTTATTAGGAGAATAGGAATACTCTAATATTACATGCTGCATTTATAAAAATGTTCTGAATTGCTTTAGTTTCTTCCAAGTATTTCTATTCCCTTAATTATTATTTGACTGTGTACCATTATCCCAAATTTCTAAATTCTCCTTTGAATTCTGAAACCCAAAAGTGGACACTCAAATCCATGTTAATTGATATGAGACAATATAGATTTTTTAAAAATTTGTCCTACACTTCAAAGCATCAATGGAATGTCAAGCATTGGTGAACAGGGAGAAGGGAAAATTCATCCCTAACCCCAAATCAGGGGTGGAAACTCCTGAGACATAACCTTATCCTCCTTGTCTTATGTGGTCTGCTTGTTCTTATTTTTTTTTTTTCAAATTTGAACTTTTTATTTTGTATCAGGATATAACAATTAACAATGTTGTGTGGCCTGCTTGCTCTAGACTTACACTTGCCACCTGTAGCTTTGTCAGCCTTCTATCCTTTGCTCATGTTCCAACCTCAGTTATCAGTTCTCCTACATCATCAGCAGCGTGATGCTCTCTGATGGAAGCTACTGGTGATGGTCCTGAATGCATTTCAGGCCTAACACACTGCTCTTGAAGAGCAAGTGCATTGGTGAACACCACCACTCTCTGTCTGTCTGTCCATGCTTGCGTGTGGGATATGCTTCACAGAGGACAGTATACTTTCAGAGTTAGTATTAGAAAGAAGACTTGTTTTTTTTTTTCCAATTCCCCATTTAGTTCTACCTAGACCTTGGAAATATTTCCTCATTTTTATGAAAGTTCATGAAATATAAACTTTTGTGCCTAATATTTGACCACAAAAGTATGAAAAGAGATAGTTCATACTCTGAAGGAACTTGCTTACACCTGAAAAGACAAAGCTAGAATAACTGTAGAAGAGTGAAAAGAAAATGTTTAATAGTACACGTTTAACTTTTCTCTAAAGCTTTGGGCACATTTACTGCCTTATACAATTTAGTCCTAGTTTGTGAGCTAAATCTAAATCTGTGCCTTGTGTTACTTCTTATATTTCCTGAATTATTTCCTAGCAGTATGGAAAATTTTTGAAAAATATCTGTGCCTTTAAGTACTTACTGATTGAACATTTGATTGAACAGAACATTTGTTGAGAGCCTACCATGCTCTGGGTGCCACTCTGGGAGAAAGAGTCCTCACCTTCAGAGAATGCTCGTGCCCCATGGAAGACAAATGTAGGCATTAAGAATTAATCAATGGTATGTGTATAATGCTAATGAAGAATGACACTCAACTTGTAAGAGCACAAGAAGAGATAAATACTGCTAGAGAGTGAGTCAGTGTGTTAGGGAAGGTTTGGAGAGGAGATGACATTTGTGTGGGGTCTTGAAGAATGATTAGGAGTTTTTCAGAAGAGTGGGCAGAAAGGGCAATTTTTTTGGCCAAAGTGACAATAATAAAATTCTATCAACCAGTAACAATAATAATAACTCACATTTATTTTGTACTTAGAATGCATCTGACGTTATTTTAAATTATTTACTTATTTTTGTGCCATGATATATGGTAAAAACCATTGCAATATTACAAAGTAATGATCCACCAATTAAAATAAATAAATAAATAAACAAAACAAGCAAAAACATCCAGGTTATGTACTGATATTTCCATTTTATTGGAAAGGGAATGAAGCATAGGGAGGACTAGTTATTTGCCTAAGAGTACATGGCAAGTAAGGGGCTGAGTTGGGATTTAACTCAGAGGATGGTGGAAAGTGAATAAAGTTCATTGGTGTTATAGCCTTAGGTGCAAGGTTGGAGTGGGCCTGGAGAATCCCGGGGGCTGGGGAGCCTGGTGGGATTATGTCTATGGGGTCACACAGAGTCGGACATGAGTCAAGTGAGTTAGCAGCAGCAGCAGCAGCAAGATGGGAGAAGTGACTTAGCAGCAGCAGCAGCAAGGTGGGAGAGAGGAAGTCAGACTCTTCCTGGAGATTGGAGTCACGCTCTAGGGCTTCCAGTATTGTGAACAGACTTGGGGATTTATCCCATCATCAGCAGAGAGCCACTGCAAGGCTATGAGAAGGGGGTTGCCTTAAATAGCTTTTACTTTGGAAAGGTCTTTGCAGGCATTGTGGAGAATGGATTGGAAGGTGAGAGGATTTAGAAGCCTGGGGTAAAGGGAGAATGTTCGTTTGAGAGATAATGACTTCTAATTATTGTGTATGTTCCATAGCATCAAAACTATGCTTATAACATTCTTTATGACTTAACAAATTATGGTTTATGGAAACTGGGAAGAAAAGTAAGAAAATTCTGTATGCCTTGCATTTATCACCTCCAGCATGGTGCTATGCATAGTTCTAGTTAATGCACTACTTCCAAATGCATCAAAGAATCTTAGCAAACGTGCTAGGGAGGATGACTGCATCCAGGGAAAACCGATTAGCTCAGTCCAAATTTATTAGAGGTGCTTTTTGTTGTGTTTGTGTATAATCCTGGTGAGTTTTTTTTATAGAAATTATCTATGTCTGCCATCTGATCTCAATGCCAGTGGAAATCTATGCCTCATAGCCCTATTCTATTGCTTAATCAGGGCAACTGTTTTCTCAGTAATGCAAGTCTGTAAATGGTGTTTTTCTGGCCTTTTAGTGTGTACAAGTCTTCAATATATTGGATTTTAAAAATACTTACTGGAGAAAGGGCTTTGAAAGTAGTGATGACAAACCCCCTGCCGGGAGACACATTGGAAGGTGACCCAGCAGGCGTGCCAACTGCCCAACTGCTAAAGTTTAAGTTCTTTTGTGAAATTCCATTTGCTTTCTTTTCCCATTCTTCCTCCTTTTGGTGACTCCCAGTTTTTAATCCTTGGATATTTATTGTGCTTCCTTCTGGAGCATCACTGTCAAGTCACCTGCAACATTATACTTGTAGTATTTAAATGATTCCCAGAAAAGTATCTAAAATGCTTGCCATGGTTCACAAGGCATTACATTTTCTGGCTCCAGAATACCTGTGACCTCATCTCTGATTCCCCAGCCATGTTAGGCTCTTTTCTGTTTTTCAGCAAACCTTATATGTTTCTACTTCCGGGCCTTTGTTTGATGTTGCTTCTGCCTGGAAGTCTAGTTCCCTAGATGTTGACGTGGTTCACTATCTCACTTCCATCCAGGTTTCTACTCAAACCTCACTTGGTAGAGAGGCTTCTGCTGACCCCTTCATCTAAAAAAAGCACTGTTTGCTTTCTTGTCCCCTGTTTTGCTTTCTTTATCTTCTTGGGTGTTATTACCTGGAAATATATTGCTAGAAAAGACACACTTGTTTGTATGTCGTTTTTCTCTTCTATTGTCTACCAATCTAGCAAAATTGCATGACAGCAGAGATTCTGTCTTGTTTACTGTATCCTGGGCACCTGAAGAAAGGCTGGCGCTTAGTATATATTTGATGAAAAAATAAAAGAAAAAATGAATATAAGTCCCTATGTCCTATTTTTTTTTATTCTTCTAGCACTTTCCCTTTAGCTTATTATGAAGGAAGAGAAAAGGAAAGTTAGTTGATACTCTATAAGCGCCCTTACTTCATCCATCTCTTAATAGTTGTTTCCCTTTTTGCTGGTAGGGCTACTCTAACTTGCTTTCTGTTTTGTGTTCTGTAATACTGTAGGTACAAGTTTAATCATGATATCTCACTAGAGGCTAGGTGTTTTACATGGTAGCCTATTTAATTAAGCCACTGTGTACAAACCACACTACCTAGCCTGTAGTGCTGTAAAGTAAATATTTGTCTGTAGCACTGTACAATTATTATTTGCTTATTCTTCATGCATCAAACAGCACATCAAATAGTTGGTGTTTCAGCTTAGGAAAGCTCTCCATATCTCTTATTAACTATCTGAGTGGAAGCATCATAGAGACAAACCTATTTGTTGTTTGGCCTTTAAAATATCTGCATATTATTTGTTAGAATGCTTCATTATTGATCATTTTCTACTAATGCAGCATCTAAAAAATATTAAGCTTTCTGAGCTTTTGATAGAATTTTCCTGGGGAACTTGGAAGAAAGAGTCCATTCCTTGCAGAGTAAGGAAATTGTGAATTAATAACCATTGTATTCTAGAAAAGACATCCTCAGGAGCAAAAATTTTCACTTGGTTCTGTTTCATTTTTTTCTGGACTGAGAGGTTGGGACCTCTGTCACTCCTAGTAATTTGTTTGACAGAGATATGTTTGAATCCCACTGTGTACTTTGAGTTTAAAAAATAGAAGTGATTTGTTGACCTCAAATTGCTTGAAGTTCTTCTTGCTAGAACTTAGACATTTTGTCTTATAGGGAGAATATGAATGACTGCTTCTCTCGACCTTTTGTGGAAAAGAACACTCGTCACTAGGCACGCTCTCCTGACAGACAGCGTATCCCCTCCTTCACCCTATAGCCTCACAATGTCAACTTCAGCAAATAACGCAGATTGTAAATAAAGGAGGAGGAGGTAATACAGCTTTCAGAAAAACTGCTTTCAAACTGTGTTTTGTGAAGCATTAGTGTTCTAGGACCCATTTTGGGAATTCCTTGAAAAATAAGATAGTGATGATCTTTTTGCTGATCCTGGGCCCAAACAAAGAAACACGGATGAATCTGGGGGAATTTCGGGAAATTTGGGGGAGTACAGATTCCATAATCTCCAAGTGTCTGAAAAACCACCAATGTAAGAGATAAAGGAGTAGATAAAAATTCTTGGGTAGCTAATGCTTGGTAGAGTCATAGACATTTTCAGATATTAAAATTATATGCATCTAAGATGTCCAGGAATGGCAGCAGAATAAATGAGGAAGGTGGACATAATTTGGGTCAAGGAGAAGTTACTGGTAGTGAGGATTTAAAATTTCAAGAAGTTGAAAGAATAGTAGTAGTATAATGAAACCTTCTACTTCGATTTACTGATTGCTAGTGGTTTTCCACATTTACTCTATCTCTGTACCTCTCTCCATATTTAAATGCTTATATATGCTTTCTTTACTTTCAAGGGAGTGCACCTGAATGGAAAGCATTAGTTTTGGATAAAAAAAAGCACCTCATTTTAAAGTGTAATTATTTCCATTTAATTAGCATGTTCTCATATCATAATTTGAGTTTAATTCTTAATAATTGACTAATGTCTTGACAAGTTATAAAAAGTTTGTGGCCCATTTTTATTTTATTTTATTTTTTTTTAAAAATTTTATTTTATTTTTAAACTTTACAATATTGTATTGGTTTTGCCAAATATTGAAATGAATCCGCCACAGGTATACATGTGTTCCCCATCCTGAACCCTCCTCCCTCCTCCCTCCCCATACCATCCCTCTGGGTCGTCCCAGTGCACCAGCCCCAAGCATCCAGTATCATGCATCGAACCTGGACTGGTGACTCATTTCATATATGATATTATACGTATTTCAATGCCATTCTCCCAAATCATCCCACAGTGATAGTGAAGGGTTGTTGGTGTTCAGTCGCTCAGTTGTGTCCGACTCTTTGCAACCCCATGGACTGCAGCATGCCAGACTTCCATATCCTTCACTGTCTCCTGGAATTTGCTCAGATTTATGTCCACTGAGTTGGTGATGCTATTTAGCCATCTCATCATCTCCTGCCCCCTTTTCTTTTTGCCTTCAATCTTCCCCAGCATCAGGACTTTTTCAGTGAGCTGGCTCTTTGCATCAGGTGGCCAAAGTATTGGAGCTTCAGCTTCAGTTCAGTTCAGTCACTCAGTCATGTCTGACTCTTTGTGACCCCATGAACCACAGCACACCATGCCTCCCTGTCCATCACCAACTCCTGGAGTCTACCCAAACCCATTTCCATCGAGTCGGTGATGCCATCCAACAAACTCATCCTCTGTCATCCCCTTCTCCTCCTACCCTCAATCTTTCCCAGCATCAGGGTCTTTTCAAATGAGTCAGCTCTTTGCATGAGGTGGCCAAAGTATTGGAGTTTCAGCTTCAACATCAGTCCCTCCAGTGAACACCCAGGATCTGATCTCATTCCTTCCAATAAATATTTAGGATTGATTTACTCTAAGATTGACTAGTTTGATCTCCTTGAAGTCCAAAGGACTCTCAAGAGCCTTTTCCAGCACAATTTGAAAGCATCAATTTGTTGGCCTCCAGACTTCTTTATTGTCCAACTCTCACATCCATACATGACTACTGGAAAAAACCATAGCTTTGATTATATGGACCTTTTTTGGCAAAGCAATGCCTCTGCTTTTTAATATGCTATCTAGATTTGTCTTAGCATTTATTCCAAGGAGCAAGCATCTTCTAATTTCATGGCTGCAGTCACAGTCTTCAGTGATTTTGGAGACCAAGAAAAGGAAATCTGTCATTGCTTCCACTTTTCCCCATCTATTTGCCGTGAAGTAATGGGACCAGATGCAGTGATCTTAGATTTTTGAATGTTGAATTTTAAGCCAGCTCTTTTTTCACTCTCCTCTTTCACCTTCATCAAAAGGCTCTTTAGTTTCTTGTCACTTTCTGCCATTAGAGTGGTATCATCTGCATATCTGAGGTTGTTGATATTTCTCCCTGCAGTCTTGATTCTAGCTTGTGATTCATCCAGCCTGGCATTTCATGTGAGGTACTCTGAATATAAGTTAAATAAGCAGGCTGACAGTATATAGTCTTGACACACTTCTTTCCCAATTTGGAACCAATCCGTTGTTCCATGTCCTTATGGACCTAGTATCCCAGGTTCCTATGCAATATTGTTCTTTATATCATTGGACTTTACTTTCACCACCAGACACATCCAAAACTGAGAGTTGTTTCTGCTTTGGCCCAGCTGCTTCATTCTTTCTAGAGCTATTAGTAATTGCCATCAGCTTTTCACCAGTAGTATACTGGACACCTACTGACCTGGGGGGGCTTATTCTGGTATCATATATTTTTGCCTTTGCATACTGTTCATGGGCTTCTTGTGGCAAGAATACTGGAGTGGTTTGCCATTCACTCCTTCAGTGGACAATGTTTTTTTCGTAACTCTCCAATATGACTTGTCTGTCATGGGTGGACCTGCATGGTGTGGCTCATACTTTCAAGCCCCTTTGCAATGACAAGGCTGGGATACATGAAGGGGCGTGGAGGATTAGAGATATCTATAATATTAATAGTTTATAAGTAATCTTGGTGACAAATTGTTGGTTTTAGGTACTTGAAACTACTTCTAAGAGGATGGGTGTCAGTAGCATTTTTTTTTTCTTCCCTCTGAAAGAGATGTTACTTCTTTCTATAAAACTATAAGACATAACATGAATATGGAAAACTGTATTTCTTAATATAGTACAGATGAACTTCTATCATTATATACTTTTGATGTTATCTTCAATTTTATTTTTACAGTTGATCTTTTTTTTATGTTATATTATTTGGAGTCAAGTAAGTTAGCTAACTCATTTGAAAAGACCCTGATGCTGGGAAAGATTGAGGGCAGGAGGAGAAGGGGACGACAGAGGATGAGATGGCTGGATGGTATCACTGACTCGATGGAAATGGGTTTGGGTAGACTCCGGGAGTTGGTGATGGACAGGGAAGCCTGGCGTTCTGCAGTTCATGGGGTCACAAAGAGTTGGACACGACTGAGTGACTGAACTGAACTGAACTGAGGTTTGGTTTTAATATTTTGTCTTGAATTGCTATTGAAATTTTAGACCGGTTAATTCTCTGTCTTGGACCTCAGTTCCTTCATTTGTAAAGTGGAGAAAATAGCCTCATATTTAAATATTTTCAAATGTTAATTTAATTTAAGCATGTATTTGTTAACTGTCCTGCTATCTATCTATCTATGCATCCCACTGTCTATCTACTACTTAGTGAAATACTTTATGCATTATAAGTCACATAATAGATACTACTGTTTAACTATCTTACTAAATCTCTAAACATACACAAACATTCACATTATTGTCAGCCTCGGTTGGTAAAGCAGAAATTATTTTTCATCATCTGAAAAGCATATGCTAAGTCACTTCAGTCGTGTCCGACTCTGTGCGACCCCATGGACGGCAGCCCACCAGGCTCCCCTGTCCCTGGGATTCTCCAGGCAAGAACACTGGAGTGGGTTGCCATTTCCTTCTTCAATGCATGAAAGTGAAAAGTGAAAGTGAAGTTGCTCAGTCATGTCCGACTCTTAGAGAGCCCATGGACTGCAGCCTACCAGGCTCCTCTGTCCATGGGATTTTCCAAGCAGGAGTACTGGAGTGGGGTGCCATTGCCTTCTCCGATAGCTGGGTATTAAATATGCTAGTTTGAAAGAGTCAAAGTGCACTTGCATTTGTAAAAAAATAATTCTGTAATATTCACAGTGTGACCATTACTGAGGAAACAAAGTATCATTCATTTATTTTCATGTGATAATCACATTCTAATGAACCAAGCTAAATTGTATTGAAACGCATATCAGATCTAGTGTGAATAGCTTACATCCCTAATAAGAAACTTTATAGCCTTGTTTGGCTGCTATCAGCAACATATTTTTAAAAGCCATATGCAAAAGAGATAGGAACAGAAGCACTTTGATGTAATTCCATCCACTTGCACCAATAAGCTTGAGAGCAAAAAGAAAAAAAAAAAAAAAAAGCATGAGAAGTTGCCTTGTCTATTTCAGGATCCTACATATAAAAAGCCAATATAGGATTCAGTGAACAAATGCCTTGGAAAAATTCCAGTGTCATCAAAAACTCATTTTTCTCAAAAACTCTCCTTGCTACTCTTCATATTTATGCACAAATTAATAAGTACAGACTGTTTGTCACAGCACAGAGAATCTGAGAGTGCTTTTGTGGCTTATTTGGGCCACAGTTACCTCAGCAGTCAATTTATACAGGAAGCCTCTTTTTCACCATCAGAACTATTTAGGCCTCCTGAAGGGAGGTCTAGGAAGGTAGGACAAAGAAACTCAGGGATCCAAGTCTCTCTTGCTGATGATGTCTTAACTGCCCAAGACTTCCTTCTGAGATGTTACCATTGAAATTCACACATGGATTTTAACTTGCTGGGGATAATCATGGCCTTTGTCCTTACCTGTCATCCTGCTCAGCCAGGACTGAGCTTACCCAGAAAATATGGTTGTGTCTCTAACATGCTCATATTTACCAAAACAACATGAATCTTTAGGAGGCTGGGTGGTGCAAAGAGCACAGCATTTGAATCCCAACTCCACCTTTGACCAGATACTAGGTTTTAAGCAAACCATTTAACCTTAGTTCCACTCTCTGCTTCTGCAAAATTAGAAGAAGACTACTTGTGTCTCACTAGTCTCTATGAAGACTGAAAGAAGTAATGTGTGTACAGTGCTTAGCATAGTCCTTGGCCAATGAAAGGTAATCAGCAGACTTCATTCACTAATGTATCCAGAGCTTATGATTTCATATAAAAATTATAATATATGTATAGTAATATAAACTAAATATTTGTATGCTGCTGCTGCTGCTAAGTCACGTCAGTCATGTCCGACTCTGTGCGATCCCATAGACAGCAGCCCACCAGGCTCCCGTCCCTGGGATTCTCCAGGCAAAAACACTGGAGTGGGTTGCCATGTCCTTCTCTAGTGCATGAAAGTGAAAAGTGAAAGTGAAGTCGCTCAGTCGTGTCCGACTCTTCACAACCCCATGGACTGTAGCCTACCAGGCTCCTCCGTCCATGGGATTTGCCAGGCAAGAGTATTGGAGTGGGTTGCGATTGCCTTCTCCAAAATATTTGTATAGCATGGTTTAATTAAATAAGTTTTTATTGAGCAATGCTGTACATATTAAATACATTCTTTTTAGACTACTTAGATATTACTTAATTTCACAGGATAGTATGTTATCTTAAAGCCCAAATTAAATGTTCTTACAACAGTAAAATAAAATTTAAAAAGAAAAATAAATCACTATGCATTATGGGGTTTAATCACTCTCATTTTTCACAGAGACGACTGCAGATGACTTTGGCCATAAAATGCTGTTTATTCTTTAAAATGCCTGTTATCTTCCTGAATTTGGTGCTTGTCTCCATTAATGAAACTAGATGCCAATGAAACACTTTTTCTCTAAGTGAATTTGAATCAATTATTATTAAAAATATAGTGTTATTTTCAAAGTACCAGAATGTGCCTGCAGTTGTTTTCCCTAGTCAGTAGAATCTAACCTCCTAGTGATTTGTTTACATAAGAAAGTTTATTCACAAGAGGCGATGAGAAAAGAGCTTAAGACCTAGAGTCCTAGACTCTAGACATGCATCCTGGCGCCACCACTTACAAACTGTTTTGCTTTGTCTTGTTTTGTTTTTTGAATGGCAAAGGGATAGTCATTTAACCTTTTGGACGTGAAACTTACTCATCAGTATAGATAAAGCAATTATTTCCTTATTCATATATGATATTTATAAAATTAATTAGAACAGTTGAAAAACACAAAGAATTGGAACTTGTTTTCTGAAAGAAGAGGAAATATACATTAATAGAGCCGAAAGTAATGGTAAACTATTGCTGCTGCTGCTGCTGCTGCTGCTGCTGCTAAGTCGCTTCAGTCGTGTCCGACTCTGTGTGACCCCATAGACGGCAGCCCACCAGGCTCCCCCGTCCCTGGGATTCTCCAGGCAAGAACACTAGAGTGGGTTGCCATTTCCTTCTCCAATGCATGAAAGTGAAAAGCAAAAGTGAAGTCGCTCAGTCATGTCTGACTCTTAGCGACCCCATGGACTGTAGCCTACCAGGCTTCTCTGTCCATGGGATTTTCCAGGCAAGAGTATTGGAGTGGGGTACCATTGCCTTCTCCGAAATTATTGCTAATGAGTATGAAATGCTGCAGGTGTATTTGGGTTGTATGTAAAGAACATGGTGTTAATAAACACGATTAAATACCATGAACATTGCCTTATAAACATTTTATTTTACAGAAAGAAGAGGAGTTTCTGCTGTATGGGACCATTTAAGGGAGAGACAGTGTGGAGACGGGGACTAGACTAAGTGGTACCTTTGGGTCTTACTACCCTCATTGGTCTTTACATCACTTTCATGCTTCCTGCAGAAAGATAACAGAAAGCTCAGAAAATAATATTCAGTCCAAGGAAAGTTGTATTTAACCTTTATCCAGATGCCTTTACAGCATTTAAGTCAAATTGCTCTGTTTATCTTGGTTGTTTCCAGGAATATTTAAGGGATGAAAGCAGAAATAAAGGTTATGGCTTCTCTTTTGACAAAGACTTCCTTCTCACATTATCACTGATCAGGTTGATTCTGTCTCTGAGCAACTGAAAGACAGTAAAAGATTATACCTTTAAGACAAGGGGTTCTCTGTTCAAGCAAATTTATACATCACCGAAAAATGACTGTCCACATAAACTCAAAGTTTTGTGACAGTGCAAAATAAAACACTTTCAGGCTTCCAAAGGATTATGCCAAATTTCTGATTCTGTCTAAATTAATAAAAATAAGATTTTTAGGAACCTATCTGGCAATTGTAGATTAAATTAAGCAGCTGCTTCATCTGAATAAAGCTTTGCAGAGTCTAATATTATGAAAGAGCTATCTTTTATAAACACAGTACTTGCTTGGGATTCAGTGGATTTGGGTTTTAATGCCAGCAGCATCCCAAATGCCCAGTAAGCACATATACATACATTTGCCACTGGTAGCTTTTTTGTCAAGAGGGATTAATAATCACCTGGGCCTACCATCCTTACTTTATGCATTATGGTATGAATATTGAATGCCAGTGGTTATAGAGTGCTTTGGTGTTCTGCAGAGTCACTTGGCAAAGACATTCAGGAGAAAAAAAAGGCTTCTAAGTAGTCTTATACATATCAGATTTTTGAAAATGTGATTCAACTTTAAAATGCATTAATAGATTTTATATTTTATGTGAACCTTAAAAATGGCTTTGCCAAGTATTTAGTACTTGGGAAGTTTGGATTTTAAGTTTATATTTAGAGTTTCTCAAGCATTACTATAATTGTGTATGTTAGTCCTTTTTTAATGCACCCCCCCGCCAACATTGCTTAGTGAATTAATTCTTTGTAGCATGCAGTTTTTCTTTTTTTTATTCCAATAAACAAATGTATATGGTTTAATGATGCAAATATAATATGCCTTGCCATTAAAAATCTCTGCTGCCCTGCTAAGTCGCTTCAGTCGTGTCTGACTCTGCGCAACTCCATAGACGGCAGCCCACCAGGCTTCCCGTCCCTGGGATTCTCTAGGCAAGAACACTGGAGTGGGTTGCCATTTCCTTCTCCAATGCAGGAAAGTGAAAAGTGAAAGTGAAGTAGCTCAGTCGTGTCCGACTCTAGTGACCCCATGGACTGCAGCCTACCAGGCTCCTCCGTCCATGGGATGATTTCTAGGCAAAAGTACTGGAATGGGGTGCCATTGCCTTCTAACCCAAAAATGTATATAGTAATTAAGTATGTGAAATCATTTTATTTGATAGATACAAGTATTAAAAGTATACAGGTATAAAATAATAATGCTCTCTCATGACTACTGAGAGGGGTCAACCTAATTTTGAAACTAAAAATCTACAGAGCAATGGTGGTGCTCCCTTTTCCAAATGCCTGTGAACTTTGGATCAGCATCTGTTATGATGACTTATTTTTGAGAGTCAATCAGTATAAGTATAGTGACCTGTACTTGGCAATCTAATATACTGGCGTGAGGTCAGATATAAGCAGACTGCTGGTGTGAGCAAGCAGAAAATATGATCTAAGAGAGAAAGGAGCAAGATAGAAATATTTTAATATTATAAATAAAAAATGAAGCAATAATATGAAAATGATACCACATATACCTTATATTATTTAATGGTCACCTCTATTTAAAATGGGGAAACTGAGATTCATGAGGTCAACTGACCGATGCTAGGTAACCAAGCTACAGAGTAGTAAACCAAGAATTAGCCCATATGTTCTGGTTTAGAGTTACACATCTTATATGTTGACAAGGTTCGCAGATTCAATGAACTTCACACAACCCACTCCACTTCCACCTCAACCCCCAACTCCCAGCTCCTATGGGAAAACATCTAGAGTTATCATACTCTAATGTCCCCTTATTAAAAGCCTTCTCACAGTGAGGGCTGACAAATTCATTTGCACTTAAGCGTAATTGACTCATGGGTTTTAATGTGTTATTCCATTTTTCGAAATAAATAGTAAATCAGGAGAATTAATCTCTGCTTGTAGAGTTTGACACATTAGATAGCAGAGGCAAAGGAAGTATTTGGAAGGATAAAAGGTTGTTTTCCAGTCCCCTCAGGGCCTGGGACACAGAGGATGGGCAGAATGTCCCAGGCATGTAATTGTGTTTGCAAGCCTTTTATTCATTCACCGAATTATTCATACCACCTACCTGTTCCATACCCATGTTACCTGTCTTCCTTCCTATCTCTGTGGATCAGCTCTGTGTACCTGGTTAAGGCCAATCCCTCCCTTCTCACCCTTAAAGGGCTTTGCTCTTGCACTTGTCCTTGCTGTCTCTGCGTCATTGGTTTTCCATCCTATTAGATTATGTCTATCTGGCTATAAACACTTTAAAACTCTGTCCTTTCAAAGGTCCTCTTTGACCCCATGCACCCCTCTATCTACTACCTTATATCTGTTTCCCTTTACAGCAGAACTATCCAAAATAATAGTCTCTAGGCTATAGACAGAGATATAGACTATAAACTATATGTCTATAGACATATAGACTATATAATAATTTATATGTCTTAGTATACTTTGGCTACTTGATGTAAACAGCTGACTCATTGGAAAAGACCCTAATTCTGAGAAAGACTGAAGGCAGAAGGAGAAGAGGGTGACAGAGGATGAGATGGTTGGATGGTATCACAGATTCAAGGACATGAAATTGGGCAAACTCCAGGAGATGGAGGCCTGGCCTGCTGCAGTCCACGAGGTTGCAAAGAGTCAGACACAACTTGGGGACTGAACAACAACAAGTCCTTTTTTGAAAACTTTGAGTTTTGCCCTCACAACTCCACTAAAAGTGTTCTTACTGAGGTTATGAAATCCATGTGACAAATCAAATGATCAACTAGCAACCCTCATCTTGCTCAGCTCATCAACAGCATATCATACAGTTGGTTACATCTTCTTTCTTGAAACATTGCCTTCATTTGGCTTCCTGGACACTGTAATCTCTTTCCTTTCTCAGAGGCTGTTCTTTCTCAATTTCCTCAGCTGGTTCCTCTTCCCAAACTCTAAACATTGGAAGGTCCCCAGAGGAATGTGGTCTCTCTCTGTTTTGTCTGCGCCACTCCCTAGGCCAAGTATCTCCCTTAGACTCATGACGTTAAATAATATCTGTGCACTGATGATTACAGTTTGTGTCTTTAGATAGACTTTCTGAACTCCAGGCCTATGTACCTGTCCAACAGCCTTCTTGACAGCAAAACTGAGCACGTCCGAAACCGACATCTTAATTTTGACCCCTGGCATCCCACCCCTGTTGCAATCTGTTCCCAGTCTTCTCCATCTTGGTAAAATGCAATTCCATTTTTTTTTCCTAATTGTTCAGGCCAGAAATCTTGGAGTCCTCCATGGCTCTTGATTTTCTCTGATATTTCACATTCCAAATGTATCAACAAATTCTATCAGCTTTGCTTCTGCAGTGTCTTCAGAATCTGACTACTTCTCATCACCGCCACTGCTGCCATTCTGATCCAGGTTACCATTAGCTCATACCTGGATGATTTAATTAACCTCTTGCCTGATTCTCCTGCTTTCCACCCTTTCCTCCTTATAAGGTATTCCCCACATAGCTGCCACAGTGATTCTTTATAACATATGAGCGATTGTGCCACTACTCTATTCAGAATCCTTCAAGGGTAGCCCATGTCACTCAGAATGTATGTGCCATAGGTGCAAGGCCCTGTTGGTCTTGCCCAGAGATCTCGTCTACTTCTTAGACTCCCTTCTCCACCGACACCATTCCAGACACACTGATATACTTGCTGGCCCTCAAACAGTCTCAGCAGCATCCCTTATCAGGGTCTCTGCCTTTTTTGTTATCAAAAAAGAATATCTCCTAGATATCTATATGGCCTTCATTCTTTTTTCAGATCATTGCTTGAATTCATCTCATTGGAGAGAATCTTCCTGACCATGAATATAAAACCAATATAAAATAGCCTTCCACTCCACTACTCTTGCCTGGAAAATCCCATGGACAGAGGAGCCTGGTAGGCCGCAGTCCACGGGGTCCCGAAGAGTTGGACACGACTGAGCAACTTCACTTTCACTTTTCACTTTCATGCATTGGAGAAGGAAATGACAACCCACTCCAGTGTTCTTGCCTGGAGAATCCCAGGGATGGGGGAGCCTGGTGGGCTGCCGTCTATGGGGTCTCACAGAGTCGGACACGACTGAAGCGACTTAGCAGCAGCAGCAGCAGCTTATCCTTAGGTATGCTTTGATTTCTTTGTACCACATATCCGTACCTGATGTACAGCTCTACATCATTTTCTGTACGTAGATATCTACACCCACAGCTATATTCATGTCTGTATTTACATCGTCTCTATCAATCCATCATCTACCTTATTGTCTGCCTTTTCCCACTAGAATATAAATGCCCTAATGACAGAGACTTTGTGTATTTTGCTCATCGTAAATCCATAATACAAACTAGCACATTGTTGTTGTTCAGTCACTAAGTCATGTCTAATTTTGTGACCCCATGGGCTGTAGCACGGGTTCCTCTGTCCTCCACTATCTTCAGAGATTGCTCAAATTCATGTCAGTTAGCTGGTTATGCTATATAAAAATCATAGTTTTGACTAGACAGATATTTGTCAGCAAAGTGATAGCTCTGTTTTTTAATATGCTGTTTAGGTTTGTCATAGCTTTTCTTCCAAGAAGCAAGTGTCTTTTAATTTCATGGCTACAGTCACTGTCCACATTGATTCTGGAGCCAAAGAAAATAAAATTTGTCACTTCTTTTACTTTTCCCCCTTTCATTTGCCATGAAATGATGGGACAAGAAGCCATGGCCTTAGTTTTTTGAATGTTGAGTTTTCAGCCAGCTTTTTCAGTCTCCTCTTTTACCCTCATCAAGAGGCTCTTTCGTTCCTCTTCACTTTCTGCCATAAGGTGGTGTCATCTGCGTATCTGAGGTTGTTGATATTTCTCCCAGCAATCTTGATTCCACTTTGTGATTCATCCAGCCTGACATTTTGCATGATGTACTCTGCATCTTCCCTGGTGGCTCAGAGGGTAAAGCGTCTGCCAGCAATGCGGGAGACCTGGGTTCAATCCCTGGGTCAGGAAGATCCCCTGGAGAAGGAAATGGCAACCCACTCTGGTACTCTTGCCTGGAAAATCCCATCGATGGAGAAGCCTGTAGGCTACAGTCTATGGTAGGCTACAGTCTATGGTAGGCTACAGTCTATGGGATCACAAAGAGTCAGACCTGACTGAGCGACTTCACTTTCACTTTCACTCTTCATCGAAGTGAAATAAGCAGGGTAACGAAATAAGCCTTGATGTACTCCTTTCCCAATTTGGAACCAGTCTGTCGTTCCATGCCTGGTTCTAACTGTTATTTCTTGATCCACATACAGGTTTTTCAGGAGACAAGTAAGGTGGTCTGATATTCCCATCCTTTTAAGGATTTTTGACAGTTTGTTGTGATCCACACAGTCCCCAAGTTGAATAGAAGAAGTCCCCAAGTTGAAGCATTGAGTCCCCAAGTTGAATAGAAGAGAGAAATGTGAACAGATTCCTTAAAATACAATGATAAATATTAAATAATTGTAGTGATGTTATAATAGTAAAATAACTTCCCCTCAAAGAAGCAATTTTATATGCAAATATACATTTTAAAAAATTAAAAAACCTTAAAATTTGATAATAGATTAAAATGAGAGAGGTGAGAGATCTACAGGAAATATAGAAAGTATATTGAACTTATAATAAGACTTTTATTCCTATTCTGATTACATTATTTACTAGTTGTGTGATCTTAGGCAAATAAATAACCTAGTCTTTTCCTCCCATTATACCCACTAGGCCATCAACTTTATTTTTGTGAAGGTTAAGTCAAATAATATGATGTATAATAGGCATTGAGTTGATATTATTTTTCTTTGTTCCCATATGCAATAATTCTCTTTACAGTCACAGGTTAGCCCTCTATAATCTGTTTTACTCCTCTATCATTTCTCAATTACTTTCTAAATTTCTGCCTCATTGACTCTCTTCTGTTTTCTTCCTACAAGAATTTTTAGCATCATGTGATAATATAATCAACCTCACCAGCCTGTCAAAGATTAATCAACCTTCTCTCCTTGCTTTCAGTTCAGTTCAGTCCAGTCGCTCAGTCGTGTTTGACTCTTTGTGACCCCATGAACCGCAGCACGCCAGGCCTCCTTGCTTTACCTATGTACATATAAACTGGCGAGTCCTTTAGCTATATTTCTAAGGGCAGAAAGTTGAATCAATTCTCAGAATTATAGGACAGTAATATATGTATATTATTCTTTAATTGATCAAACCAGTCAGTCCTAAAGGAAATCAGTCCTGAATATTCATTGAAAGGACTGATGCTGAAGCTGAAGCTTTAATACTTTGTCCACTTGATGTGAAGAGCTGACTCATTAGAAAAGACCCTGATGCTGGGAAAGATAGCAGGCAGGAGAAGAAGGGAATGACAGAGGATGAGATGTTGGATGGCATCACCAACTCAATGGACATGAATTTGAGCAAGCTCCGGGGGATGATTAAGGACAGGGAAACCTGGTGTGCTGCAGTCCATGGGGTCGCAAAGAGTCAGACACGACTGAGTGACTGAACAACAACATTCTTTAATGAGAAGTATGTTTATTTGACTCACACTAGAACAGTGGTTCTTATCATGCCACTAATATGTCATGAATCAGCGAGAGTGAAAAGGGTATTCATAGAGTAAATGCAGTGTGAATTGCACCTAAGTATAGATTACCATGCCATCCCCCCACCCCCACACCCCGCAACCCCGGGCTACAACCAGACTATTAAAACAACAGCAGCATGAGTATTTTTAGGACAGAGTATCACAATTGTAAATGTTTTTTGTAGAACATTATGTAGAAGAAAAAAGAAAAAAATATTGGAAATAATTGTATTAGATTCATTTCTTTGAGACCGGGTGCTCTGTCTGTTTTTTTTTTTTTAATTGGAAAGGATTTTATATTATTTTGTTTTTGTTTCCAGTTTTATCAATGTATAATTGACATATACCATTTATACAATGGCAGAACATATGTGCATATGTTAAAGTATACAGCATGTTGATTTTATATATGTATATGTTTCAAAACAACTACCACAATTATTTAGTCTTATTTACTTGCATGCTATCTGGTAAGTGACTATTTAACTGATTTTCTTATTTTTTTTCTCTCTAAGGTATCTATATTTTTGTTGTACATGAGACAGACTTATTTTTGTCCCTGTTTTACCCTTGGGGTATTGGCAAGGCAGAGGGTGATATAATAATATAACATCCAAAATTATAAGATATGAGGAAATTTACACACATACTGTTTGTCAAACAATTAGAATATTTCTAAAAACATGAGTGGATGTATAATAGAAATTAACAAAATGAAAGACAACCCATTTTTTTGTTTTTTATATAAACAGAGAATTTATATATGGTTTTCAAGGTTATGGTAGTTAAAACTTATTTGTTCTAGGTACTCAGCTGAGAAACTGATTAATTAAAGACTAGAATTAATAAGTGTTTTCTTTTTCTATTATAATTATGGCAAATATCAAGAGTTATCCATGGGGTCGCAAAGAGTTGAACATGACTGAGTGACTGAACTGAACTGATCAAGAGTTATGTCTTACCACTTTTTGGCGGGGTCCAAAGCCTGTTTGTTAAACTTCTATGCAAGACTTTTTTATCCAAGTTTTCACCAGTTGGAAACTCTTAAGGGTTGTTTAGTTTTCAATGAAAGAATCTTTGATGGAGTTTATGTCCTAAATATTTTCTGGTTTTGCAGTAGCATACATCAGACATCGCTATTGTGTTTGGATTGGGATTTTCATTTTTAACATCTTCTCAATTCTCTAGGCATTTATTGTTTCCATCTGGTCCTCATAAAATATTTCACATTTGTGATGCAGCTCAGGCTCCTGCCCAGAAAGCATCATTGTAATTCTATCCATGACTCCGGTTTGATAGAGTAAATACGTTTTTAACTCTGCGTTTTTTTGTTTTTACTTTTTTTTCTTCTTTCTTAAACAACACTTGATTTTAGTGATGTATTTCTCTTTGGAAACAATCACAGTGTGCACACTGGGCCAATGTGCTTGCACCCCACTGTCTTCTGTGTATTTCAAAGCTGTGAGGGCAGGAGAAGGAGCTACACTGTGAGGCCAGTACAAGAAAACTTAGCAGTCGTCACACTTCCTTCGCGTTAAACACGCTGTTCTCAGTCATCACAGATGGAGGGGATATTTTCAAAGACTCAAACATTTTCTTTAAATAGCCCACAACTAGGAATTCCCCTAGAGAAGGCAATGGCACCCCACTCCAGCACTCTTGCCTGGAAAATCCCATGGATGGAGGAGCCTGGTGGGCTGCAGTCCATGGGGTCGCTAAGAGTCGGACACGACTGAGCGACTTTACTTTCACTTTTTCACTTTCATGCATTGGAGAAGGAAATGGCAACCCACTCCAGTGTTCTTGCCTGGAGAATCCCAGGGGCAGGAGAGCCTGGTGGGCTGACGTCTATGGGGTCACACAGAGTCGCACACGACTGAAGTGACTTAGCAGCAGCAGCAGGAATTCCCTTTTCACTGTTAAGTAGTAGGTTCTAGGGCACAGTTCAAGCAATGTTCAAGTTTCTAACAAACTTGAACAAAACTTTTGTATTTAGTTAGGTGCTCAGCACATGTTTGTGAATTTGTTTGGTGAATACTTACATAGCTCTTAATACATGCCCAGCAGTGCTGTCACAGCTTCAAGAATATTAAATCATTTAATCTTTATAGTAACTTTATGAAAAAGGTATTATTAGTATCCCCATTTTAAGGATGAGGAAACTAAGGCAAAAAAGCAAAATGACCACTGTTAGCAAGCGGCAGAGCCAGAATTCAAACCTACATAGGCAGGTCTGGGTCTGTGTTCTAAACTACTTAACTATGTGATGATTGATTTGGAAGTCAGCTGCAGAATTCCAAAAATCAAATATTACTTTCCCAGAATTGAACTACACACTCTAACTCCCTCAGCGCTATGCTTGACCTAGAGTTGGCGCTGGCACTGGATGGATGTTTGTTTACACAAGTGTTTAATTAAGATGATTCAGTTTGACATACTTTGAAATGATGATTCAGTTTGACATTCTTTGAAATAGGCAGAACCAAAGGCAAATCACAGTGTTACCCAGTGCAGAGGCTGCTCTTTGTTCAGAGGTGCCACTGGGCTCTAGTATCTAATAATAACCCATACTTAAGGCCCTAATACTAGTAGGATGATGCTTTGCATCTTGGATTTCCAAATGTTTGAGAGAATTGTCTTCATTTTACTAATTGCTCTTTACTGATACAATTTTTAAAAATTAGCTGTGGTGAAATACACATACCAGAATTTACCATCTTCAGATCAGATCAGATCAGTCGCTCAGTCATGTCCGACTCTTTGCGATCCCATGAATTGCAGCACAGTGTTAAGTACATTCATTTTGTTTTGTAACCAATTTCCAGGACTCTCATTTTGCAAAACTAAAACTTTATACCCATTAAACAACAACTCCCTGCTCTCCCTTCCTTCTAACCTTTGGAAACCATTACATTTTATCTGTTCATTACCTATGGATCTTTTGGTCTCATGCTTTCACTGACTAGCTGATGTGAAGAGCACTGCTGTGAACATGGGTGTGCATATATCTCTTTGAGACCCTGATTTCAATTTTGGGGGTTTATGCTCAGAAGTAGAATTATTGTATTTTATAATAATTCTATTTTACATCCTTTGAATGGCCCTCATACTGTTTTCTCTAAAGGCTGCACCATTTTACATTCCCACCAACAGTGTACAAGTGTTCCATTTTTTCCTACATCCTTGCCAACCTTTGTTATTTTCTCAGTCTTTTTTTGACAGTGAGTGTCCTACTGAGTATAGGATGTATCTAATATCTCACTGTAGATACTGCAATGCAAATTTGATTTGCATTTTCTTAATAGTGACACTGAACATCATTTCATTTGGTTTTTTTTTTTTTGGCCATTTGTATGTCTTTTTTGGAGAAATGTCTTTCAAGTCCTTTACCCATTTTTTAAGTTGAATTGTTTTTGTTGTTGTTGAACGCTTTATGTTAATATATTGTGTATGTTAATTCCAAATCTGATAGGATTTGCAAATATTTTCTCCCATTTTGGAGGCTGCCTTTCCACTCTGTTGAGTGTGCACTTTGATGCACAAACGTTTCACTTTCTGATATAGTTTAATTTTACTTTTTTTGCCTGTGCCTTTGGTGTCATAGCTAAGAAAATGTTACCAAATCTGAAGTCATAAAACATTCACCTGTGTTTTCTTCTAGGAGTTTTGCAATCATAGCTCTTATGTTTAGGTTTTGATTCACTTTAAGTTGATTTTTTTTTTTGTATAGTGTAAGGTAAATGTCCAGCTTCATTCTTTTACATGTGAATATCTAGTTTTCTCAGCTCTGTTTGTTGAAAAGACTGATGGATATTTAAGTGAAATTTAAGCCATTTTCAAAATATTCATTGATACACTGAGGCACAATTTCTCTTTCAAGAATTTTCATTAGTATTGGGGAGACTAGACATATGTATATTTTAAATGCCTGTTGGAAATTTGGTCTGGAAATTTCACTGCTGTTCAGTAGTACAGCTAGCTGGGCTAGTTGCAAGAACATATAATAAAGTCAGGATAATAGATGCAATGTAACATTTTGCTAGATATAGTAGGATTCAGATTAGGGCAGGTGTCTGACATTGTAATCATGGAAAGTGAAAGTGTTAGTTGCTCAGTTGTGTCTGACTCTTTGTGACCCCATGGACTGGAACCTGCCAGACTCCTCTGTCTGTGGAAATGTCCAAGCAAGTATACTGGAGTAAGTAGCCATTCTGTTCTCCAGGGGATTTTCCCCACCCGGGGATTATAGTGTAAGTCACATAAAAAATGAGTGTGTAAGTAAGCAAGTAAATAAGTAAGTAAACACTATCACCTAAAGAACACAGAGAAACGGGACTCTTAGCATTGGGTGGGTAGCCTGAGTGGCTCTAGTCCTTTGGTACCTTGGAGAGCTCTCAATAATCTCTAACTGATTTTGTTAAAGGTCCTACTGACTCTTTTTGTCCTTCTAGGCCTAGGCCTACATGATTAGGTTTATCATCGTGGTGGAACTAAAATTTAGTCACTACTGTTGCTGCTGCTAAGTCGCTTCAGTCATGTCCGACTCTGTGCGATCCCATAGACGACAGCCCACCAGGCTTCCCCGTCCCTGGGATTCTCCAGGCAAGAACACTGGAGTGGGTTGCCATTTCCTTCTCCAATGCATGAAAGTGAAAAGTGAAAGTGAAGTCACTCAGTCGTGTCCGACTCTTATCGACCCCATGGACTGCAGCCCACCAGGCTCCTCCATCCATGGGATTCTCCAGGCAAAAGTACTGGAGTGGGGTGCCATTGCAGCACTACAGCTATACTTCAATTAGCTGTGATTAGGCTGCATGGTGCCAGGATAGCACCTTCATCCTATTAAACCTTTTGGCCTTCTCACTGGATCATGAGCAGTGTTTGGGGGTTTCTCAAAGGTTCCAATGTACTGAGAAGGACAAATAAGCTTATCATGGGCTCACATTGTGGGCATGCTTTCTTTCCAGGGGAAGGATCCTGTTTCTTACTCAGACAGCAGAAGTGTTGCCAAGGACAAGGTGACATATGCTCAGTTCCAATTAGTGTGAAGACAGTAAACACGATAAAAACTCAGAGAAGGAAATTGTTACTAAGGGCAATAGAACCCATGAAAGACTCTGCGCAATAACTGGCCCTGTAGTAATGAAAGTTCAGACACCTGAGGAAAGGGAGTGGGAATTCCACGTGGAGAAAATGGTTAACATTAACATTCCATTAATTTCTGGGAAAGACAATTGCAAGACAAAGTCTTTATCTTTAAATTACGTGTAAACCACCTGCGAGAGAAAAGAAACACAGAAGCCTGAACGAACATTAAAAGAATTACTCGTTATGTGGTAAAAGAATAAAGAGGTAGAGTATAAATGCAATAATGATGCTTAAGAGATAAAGTCTTAGGAATAAAAGATGGATGTGAAGAGGGCTAATTAGGGCAGTGTTCAGATTAGTCTTCTGACCTGAGTTACTGTTTTGTTTCTTATAATGTTGTTGTTGTTTAGTCACTAAATTGTGTCTGACTCTTCTGCAACCCCATGGAAGCCTGCCAGGTTTCTCTGTCCATGGGATTTCCCAGGCAAGAATACTGGAGTGGGTAGCCTTTTCCTTCTCCAGGGGATCTTTCTGACCCAGGAATTGAACCTGCATCTCATGCCTTGGCATACTGATTCTTTACTGCTGAGCCACCTAGAAAGCCTGTCTCTTATCTTAGTACTTCAAAAATAGATGTTATGTTTGTTTACCTGGACAGTTGACCTCTGGAAGAAATCTGGTAAAATAAAGGCAAAAACTCTTGTATTGAGGAAGATTTCAGTTATATGTATTTAGATCATTACTTCTGTGAGTTATTTCAGCCTGAGTTTAGTTTTTTAGCTCTTGGGCTGCTTCCTCACTCGTGCTTGTGCTTCTGTCTGTCAGCCTCTTGGCTCTTTGGTTCTCCATTCTAGGAGATTCCCCATGCATGGGGGAATAGAGTCGCTTGTCCTTACAAAGCACACTCAGTTCAGTTCAATTCAGTCGCTCAGTCGTGTCCAGCTCTTTGCAACCCCATGAATCGCAGCACGCCGGGCCTCCCTGTCCATCATCAACTCCCACAGTTCACCCAGACTCACGTCCATCGAGTCGGTGATGCCATCCAGCTATCTCATCCTCTGTCATCCCCTTCTCCTCCTGTCTCCAACCCCTCTCAGCATCAGAGTCTTTTCCAATGAGTCAACTCTGTGCATGAGGTGGCCAAAGTACTGGAGTTTCAGCTTTAGCATCATTCCTTCCAAAGAAATCCCAGGGCTGATCTCCTTCAGAATGGATGGGTTGGATCTCCTTGCAGTCCAAGGGACTCCAAGAGTCTTCTCCAACACCACAGTTCAAAAGCATCAATTCTTCAGCGCTCAGCCTTCTTCACAGTCCAACTCTCATATCCATACATGACCACAGGAAAAACCATAGCCTTGACTAGACAAACCTTTTTTGGCAAAATAATGTCTCTGCTTTTGAACATGCTATCTAGGTTGGTCATAACTTTCCTTCCAAGGAGTAAGTGTCTTTTAATTTCATGGCTGCAGTCACCATCTGCAGTGATTTTGGAGCCCCAAAAAATAAAGTCTGACACTGTTTCCACTGTTTCCCCATCTATTTCCCATGAAGTGATGGGACCAGATGCCATGATCTTCGTTTTCTGAATGTTGAGCTTTAAGCCAACTTTTTCACTCTCCACTTTCACTTTCATCAAGAGGCTTTTGAGTTCCTCTTCACTTTCTGCCATAAGGGTGGTGTCATCTGCATATCTGAGGTTCTTGATATTTCTCCTGGCAATCTTGATTCCAGCTTGTATTTCTTCCAGTCCAGCGTTTCTCATGATGTACTCTGCATATAAGTTAAATAAGCAGGGTGACAATATACAGCCTTGACGTACTCCTTTTCCTATTTGGAACCAGTCTGTTGTTCCATGTCCAGTTCTAACTTTTGCTTCCTGGCCTGCATACAAATTTCTCAAGAAATTTGTGGTCTGGTCAGGTGGTCTGGTATTCCCATCTCTTTCAGAATTTTCCACAGTTTATTGTGATCCACACAGTCAAAGGCTTTGGCATAGTCAATAAAGCAGAAATAGATGTTTTTCTGGAACTCTCTTGCTTTTTCCATGATCCAGCGGATGTTGGCAATTTGATCTCTGGTTCCTCTGCCTTTTCTAAAACCAGCTTGAACATCAGGAAGTTCACAGTTCACATATTGCTGAAGCCTGGCTTGGAGAATTTTGAGCATTACTAAACTAGCGTGTGAGATGAGTGCAATTGTGCAGTAGTTCGAGCATTCTTTGGCATTGCCTTTCTTTGGGATTGGAATGAAAACTGACATTTTCCAGTCCTGTGGCCACTGCTGAGTTTTCCAAATTTGCTGGCATATTGAGTGCAGCACTTCCACAGCATCATCTTTCAGGATTTGAAAGAGCTCAACTGGAATTCCATCACCTCCACTAGCTTTGTTCGTAGTGATGCTTTCTAAGGCCCACTTGACTTCACATTCCAGGATGTCTGGCTCTAGGTCAGTGATCACACCATTGTGATTATCTGGGTCGTGAAGATCTTTTTTGTAAAGTTCTTCTGTGTATTATTGCCATCTCTTCTTGATATTTTCTGCTTCTGTTAGGTCCATCCCATTTCTGTCCTTTATCGAGCCCATCTTTGCATGAAATGTTCCCTTGGTATCTCTAATTTTCTTGAAGAGATCTCTAGTCTTTCCCATTCTGTTGTTTTCCTCTATTTCTTTGCATTGATCGCTGAAGAAGGCTTTCTTATCTCTCCTTGCTATTCTTTGGAACTCTGCATTCAGATGCTTATATCTTTCCTTTTCTCCTTTGCTTTTCGCTTCTCTTCTTTTTTTTTTTTTTTTTTCACAGCTATTTGTAAGGCCTCCGCAGACAGCCATTTTGCTTTTTTTGCATTTCTTTTCCATGGGGATGGTCTTGATCCTTGTCTCCTGTACAATGTCACAAACCTCATTCCGTAGTTCATCAGGCACTCCATCTATCAGATCTAGGCCCTGAAATCTATTTCTCATTTCTACTGTATAATCATAAGGGATTTTATTTAGGTCATACCTGAATGGTCTGGTGGTTTTCCCTACTTTCTTCAATTTAAGTCTGAATTTGGCAATAAGGAGTTCATGGTCTGAGCCACAGTCAGCTCCTGGTCTTGTTTTTGCTGACTGTATAGAGCTTCTCCATCTCTGGCTGCAAAGAATATAATCAGTCTGATTTCAGTGTTGACCATCTGGTGATGTCCATGTATAGAGTCTTTTCTTGTGTTGTTGGAAGAGGGTGTTTGTTATGACCAGTGCATTTTCTTGGCAAAACTCTATTAGTCTTTGCCCTGCTTCATTCCGTATTCCATGGCCAAATTTGCCTGTTACTCCAGGTGTTTCTTGACTTCCTGCTTTTGCATTCCAGTCCCCTATAATGAAAAAGACGTCTTTTTTGGGTGTTAATTCTAAAAGGTCTTGTAGGTCTTCATAGAACCGTTCAACTTCAGCTTCTTCAGCATTACTGCTTGAGGCAAAGACTTGAATTACTGTGATATTGAATGGTTTGCCTTGGAAACGAACAGAGATCATTCTGTCATTTTTGAGATTGCATCCAAGTACTGCATTTCGGACTCTTTTGTTGACCATGATGGCTACTCCATTTCTTCTGAGGGATTCCTGCCTGCAGTAGTAAATATAATAGTCATCTGAATTAAATTCACCCATTCCAGTCCATTTTAGTTCGCTGATTCCTAGAATGTCGACATTCACTCTTGCCATGTCTTGTTTGACCACTTCCAATTTGCCTTGATTCATGGACCTGACATTCCAGGTTCCTATGCAATATTGCTCTTTACAGCATCGGACCTTGCTTCTATCACCAGTCACATCCACAGCTGGGTATTATTTTTGCTTTGGCTCCATCCCTTCATTCTTTCTAGAGTTATTTCTCCATTGATCTCCAGTAGCATATTGGGCACCTACTGACCTGGGGAGTTCCTCTTTCAGTATCCTATCATTTTGCCTTTTCATACTGTTCATGGGGTTCTCAAGGCAAGAATACTGAAGTGGTTTGCCAATCCCTTCTCCAGTGGACCACATTCTGTCAGATCTCTCCACCATGACCCGCCCATCTTGGGTTGCTCCATGGGCATGGCTTAGTTTCATTGAGTTAGACAAGGCTGTGGTCTAGTGTGATTCGATTGACTAGTTTTCTCTGAGTATGGTTTCAGTGTGTCTGCCCTCTGATGCCCTCTTGCAAGCACGCTACAGGATAGAAAAATAATCATTGATAGGTACAAATGATAGAAAAACTCTACTTTGAACAGTATTCAGTTTGATCTTTTACCAAGCCATTTTCAGAATGTCTCTAAAAATTATTCAGTCCAACCTCAATACATCTTGGAGTTGAAAATGTTTCAGAGACTGCCTCACTTACTCCTTACCCAATCAGGTAGCCTTTCAACCTGCATCACTTCTCTGGCAGCTGGTCACCAGGCTCTGTGTGAACATTTTCAAAGATGGGAGGCTCACTATCCAAGGAAGCTGTTCTGCTGCTGACTAATTTTAACACTTGGAAAGGTCTTGCATTAAGCTAGCATCTGTATCCAAGACTTTAAATCAGTTGTGCCAGTTTCTTTCTAGGGAAGCTATGCCAAAGTAGGTCAATTCATATATTTATTCAGCAAAATTTACTGGGCATTTAATGTGTACAAGGAATTTTCTAGACCTCCAAATGCTAAAATTGTGTATAAGTATATAATTTTCCTGGTAAGAAGACAGATTTTTAGTAAATGCTTTTTGTATCAGTAAATGGATGGATAGATGAATAAATTGTAATGTTTTCTGTTTTATATTATGAAATAATAAACTATTGCTATATAAGTAAATTTGATGTATTTCTTGATAAATGAAGAATGTGAGATTGAGCATATTAATATCTTCTACAGGGATATTATTATTTACTTATTTTACTGCATGCTGTAGTATAAAAAATTCAGTCAAGTTAGTATATATGTATTTATGTAAGATACATATTATAATTATAAATATGAAATACTGGATTAAAGTATTATGTGTGTATCCTAAGGAGGCATATTTTAAAATATTTAATGCAAATGCACACATATGTATATATATATCTCTCAATAAAATGCCTTTCATTTCCCACTTTGAAGACCATGTGTATGACATAGTTAAGATTTATGGCTTTATTAACTTTCAAATATTTATATAGCCTCTCAACTAGCATTTCAGGTGTCCAATACTAACCTTTGTTCTTTCTGTTACAAGTCCAGTGAATGTAATGTGGTAACATTTCAGATTTGGTTCAAGGACATATTGAGACTCACCAAGTTTAAAAACATAGGCTTTGAGAGAATATTAAGAGAGAACTTTAAGGAAGGCTAGAAGTAATGCCTGAAAAACAAAAAAAAAATTATAAGAAAGCTGTGTTAATATAAAAGTACTACAGAAAAAAACCCTCTGTAGCAATGAATAAAAAGAAGTAAAAGTTTGAAACAATGCCAAAAAGCTAATATTTTGATTTCTTCAGGGGCATTATAATCAATTTGGAGTACCACATATAGTAGAAATCTAGGATTTTTTTTAGAGGTAGATATTTTCAAAGAAAACAACTGTACAGAGCTGAAATGTAAGTAATGAAATTCAGGGAAAGAAAAAAAAAAAAAAAGGAAGTAATCCAAGTCTATGCCCTGACAGTAATGCTGAAGAAGCTGAAGTTGAATGATTCTATGAAGACCTACAAGACCTTCTAGAAGTAAACCAAAAAAAGATGTCCTTCCAACAACACAAGAGAAGACTCCACACATGGAAATCACCAGATGGTCAATACAGAAATCAGATTGATTATATTCTTTGCAGACAAAGATGGAGAAGCTCTATACAGTCAGCAAAAAAAAAAAAAGTCTGGGAGCTGACTGTGGTTCAGATCATTAACTCCTTATTGCCAAATTCAGACTTAAATTGAAGAAAGTAGGGAAAACCACTAGACCATTCAGGTATGACCTAAATAAAATCCCTTATGATTATACAGTGGAAGTGACAAATGGATTCAAGGGATTAGATCTGATAGACAAAGTGCCTGAAGAACTATGGATGGAGGTTCATGACATTGTACAGGAGGCAGTGATTGAGATCATCCCCAAGAAAAAGAAATTCAAGAAGGCAAAATGGTTGTCTGAGGAGACCTTACAGATAGCTGAGAAAGAAGAGAAGCTAAAGATAAAGGAGAAAAGGAAAGATATAGCCATTTGAATGCAGAGTTCCAAAGAATAGCAAGGAGAGATAAGAAACCCTTCCTCAGTGATCAGTGCAAAGAAATAGAGGAAAACAATAGAATGGGAAAGACTATAGATCTCTTCAAGAAAATTAGAGATACCAAGGGAACATTTCATGCAAAGATGGGAGCAATAAAAGACAGAAATGGTATGGACCTAACAGAAGCAGTAGATTTTAAGAAGAGGTGGCAAGAATACATGAAGAACTATACAAAAAAGATCTTCATGATCCAGATAACCATGATGGTGTGATCACTCACTTAGAGCCAGACATCCTCAAATGTGAAATCAAGTGGGACTTAGGAAGCATCGCTATGAACAAAGCTAGTGAAGGTGATGGAATTCCAGTTGAGGTATTTCAAATCTTAAAAGATGATGCTGTGAAAGTGCTGCACTCAATATGCCAGCAAATCTGGAAAACTCAGCAGTGGCCACAGGACTGGAAAAGGTCAATTTTCATTCCAATCCCAAAGAAAAGCAATGCCAAAGATTGTTTAAACTACTGCACAGTTGCACTCATCTTACATGTTAGGAAAGTAATGCTTAAAATTCTCCAAGTCAGGCTTCAATAGTATGTGAACCATGAATTTCCAGATGTTCAAGATGGATTTAGAAAAGGCAGACGAACCAGAGATTAAATTGCCAACATCCGCTGGATTATAGAAAAGGCAAGAGAGTTCCAGAAAAACATCTACTTTTGCTTAATTGACTACGCCAAAGCCTTTGACTGTGTATCACAACAAACTGTGGAAAATTCTTCAAGAGATGGGAATACCCAACCACCTGACCTGTCTCCTGAGAAATCTGTATGCAGGTCAAGAAGCAACAGTTAGAACCTGACATGGAACAACAGACTGGTTCCAAATCAGGAAAGGAGTATGTCAAGGCTGTATATTGTCACCCTGCTTATTTAACTTATATGCAGAGTACATCATATGAAATGCCAGGCTGGATGAAGCACAAGTTGGAATCAAGATTGCTGGGAGATATATCAGTAACCTCAGATATGCCGATGACACCACCCTTATGGCAAAAAGTGAAGAACTACAAAACCTCTTGATGAAAGTGAAAGAGTAGAGGGAAAAAGTTGGCTTAAAGCTCAACATTTAGAAAACTAAGACATGGCATCCGGTCCCATCATTTTGCGGCAAATAGATGGGGAAACAATGGAAATAGTGAGAGACTTTATTTTCTTTGATTCCAAAATCACTGCAGATAGTGAGTGACTATAGCCATGAAATTAAAAGACTCATACTCCTTGGAAGAAAAGCTATGACCAACCTAGACAGCATGTTAAAAAGCAGAGACAATGGTTTGTCTAGTCAAAGCTATGGTTTTTCCAGTAGTCATGTATGGATATGAGAGTTGTACTATAACAAAAGCTGAGTGCCAAAGAATTGATTCTTTCTAACTGTGGTGTTGAAGAAGACTCTTGAGAGTCCATTGGACTGCAAGGAGATCCAACCAGTCCATCCCAAAGGAAATCAGTCCTGAATGTTCATTGGAAGGACTGATGCTGAAGGTGAAACTCCAATACTTTGGCTACCTGATGTGAAGAGCTGACTCATTTGAAAAGACTCTGATGCTGGGAGAGATTGAAGGCAGGAGGAGAAGGGGACGACACAGGATGAGATGGCATTACCGACTCAATGGACATGAGTTTGAGTAAACTCTGGGAGTTGGTGATAGACAGGGAGGCCTGGTGTGTTGTCGTTTGTGGGGTGGCAAAGAGTCAGACACGACTGAGTTACTGAACTGAACTGAATACCTTTCTATCCTTCATTCCTACTATCTTATATGTCAATTAAATTTATCACACTATAAATTTAACAGGCTTGTAGCTGAACTAATTTCTTTCCAGACTGATGCTTTCATGAGTTTCCTAATTTTGTTTATGGCATCACCACCCTCTAAATCTCCCAAGCTGCATGTTTTAAACTCGTCATTCTCTCCCCCATTTCACAACTAATTAGTTACCAAACTGTTATTCTGTGTTTGCAAATCTAGGTAGTAATTTAGCCTATCTTCTTAGGTACAGTAAACACTTAGATCTTTACCAACAATAGAGGTTTTATGCTTTTATTTCATTGTCAGTGCTGGGAAATTAAATGTCAAGCTTAGGATGGAAAATAGATTTAGATTAGCAATTTCACTCTTAGTGTTAGTTTTGAAGAATCTTGTCAAATATATATGTTTTAGAATATAAACACTGATGTCCTTTTTTTCTGATTGATGTTTTATTGTTTTCATTCTTCTTAGTCAGGCTTACAACTCTTGAGAAAGAATTTTAAGTATCAAAAGCATTTGGTTGGTATTGTTTTATAAGATAAAGGTGTGAATGCAAGTTTAGTTTTTTACTTATACAAACTTAGGAGATGCTCTTGAAGTATCAATGACAGGTTTTGTTTTGTTTTTTTCTCAAGAGTTTAACTTGTATGTTGGAAAGGATCATGAAGGTGATAAGAATTCAGGGTTATACTTCCTGCTTTGACATACCTGACTTTGGGCCTTGGGTAAATAATCAGTCTCAGTCAGAAATAGAGCTTGGACTTGATCATGTCAATGACTCCTTTCTAGATCTAGATAACACTGTGTCTCATGTCCTCTATCTTCCCACCCTGATTAGGTGAGGTCTATAGGATGGCTTAGATTAAGCCCTCAGGCTTTGGAGTCTGGAAATTTGGATATATATCCCGGACCTGTCAGCTCTGACACCAAGGAAAGGGTACTTACTTTTCTATGTCTTTGTTTCCCGGTCTTTAAAATAGGGTTAATAATTGTGAGAATTCCACCTGTTAATATATAAAAGGCTCTGAGGATCCAGGCTAGCATATAAAACTACTATTTCTTTGCTATTATTGATACTCTTATGAAGCATTCAACATGGTTCTGGCATGTAGTGTATACTCTGAAAAGTATTTGCTATTATTCTTATTGCCAGATATTGCTTTCCAGTTTCTACAAGCAGCATCTCAGACTTTGGCCACAAAGAAAAATAGACGAGAGTATATGCTCTTAACACAAATCTGTGCTTTTTTACTTCAGCAAAGTAACCAAGAAAATGAGCTGGGCAAATGGCCTTGTGAGGGAAGTGTGCATTTCATCTGGTAATGCTATAACATATGCCTATAAAGGACTACTATACAAGACATGGCTGAATCAGCTTGCTTTTTCTTTTCCCCAACTGCAAACCAAGATTTGCTTTGAGTAATGCTATCAGTTTGTGGCCAAGTGTTACTGTGAAAATGCATATTTAAATTTGTGACCATTATTTTACCTGTTATCTTTGTGTACTTCTTTAGTGGGCTTCCCTGGTGGTTCAGACTCTTGGTAAAACAATCTGCTGCAATGCAGGCCACCCAGGTTTGATCACTTTGTCAGGAAGATCCCCTGGAGAAGGGCATGACAACCCACTCCAGTATTCTTTCCTAGAGAATCCCATGGATAGAGGAGCCTGGAGGAGTATAGTTCATGGGGTCGTAGAGTCAGACACGACTGAGTGACTAACACACACACACTCTATTAGTATTATAAGCCAGTGAAATTTGAAGCTGTATAATTATATAGGAAGATTGCTGTAAGCTGGTAGAATGTAATTTTAAACAAGAGAGTGCCTGGAAACATTTTTAGATAAATATGATTTACATTACACATATTTTAGAGCAAATATTTTTCCATGTTACCATTGTTTAATGTTTTAGATTAGAAGATGGAAGATGAAGAGTCTGCTCTTTCTTAAACTATAACAATCTCAATATCTATTTATATACAATATTTATGAATGGTAATTTTACTTTTCCAGATAATTATAAGACTTGCAACTATAATAGCTCTGTGGACAAAATTTCTTGTTAACTATCATCATAACATAATGAAATCATTTCCTTACATCTAGACATAAAATCATGAACTATTTTGACTATTAAATTTATATTTTATTTTATAATCTTAACTTTAAAATGACCAGTTTTAAATTTCTCACCTAGTGATAATAATGATAAGTTATGTTTGCTAGATATGCAAAAGTATTTTCAACTGGTATCCCATTTTTATTTTTCATCAGAAATTATTAACCCTAATTTAAGAATTAAATTCAGAGATATTAAGTGACACAGTCAAGTGCAGTGATAAAATTAGTATTTAAATCTGGGCTTCTGATGGCAAATACTGTATTTTCAGATATTTAAAATAAGTAGATTGAAATAGTTGATTAGAGAATCATGGATGAGAACATAACACTCTTTTGGCACAGATTAATGAGATAGGAATTATTACCACTTCTTTTTTTTTGGTATTCCTTTACAAAGAAGGACAATGGAAAGGGGAATGGGACAGGAAACATAGTCGAAGGAAAGTGATTCATAATCAATATGTATGGTTTAGCCATGAGAAACGCTATATCCCATTGGTAAAAATTTGGTGCAGTATGCCGAAAACAAAAAACCAATTCACATTTTTTAAATTGAAAAAATTTTGGAATTGATAATGTAGAAGAAATATAAAATATCTCAGTGACCCACATATTTACTTTTATGTGTGTGCATTTGGCTGTTTGCCTGTTATTCCAGAATTGGGCTCAGCCTGCAAGTAAATTAGAGAAGACTTGTTTTCATTTTTAATTATTGATCAGCTGCCTGTAAGATTCATTTTCTATTAATGCGGAGGTGGGATTGTGTTTTTCCTTTCTCTTTAGTTCTTGATGAACCCCATATGGTTCTGGTGCTCAGTGCTCTTTAATAATTCAAGCTTATCATGGAAAAAAGTCAAGTTAAAAAAATCTACATTGATGGTTCTCAAAGTATTTTTTCCTATTAGCAGTAGAAATAGTTCTTCAAGTTAAATTGTAATCTAGACTCAAACTTTTAAAAGCACATTTAAGCAGAGCTGCTTGGTTTGCATATGAGAAGACTATGACCCTCTCGTTCCCTCAACTTTCCATCCCTCTGTGATGGCCCCAGAAATGGCTCCTTTAAAGCCTGGGCATCCATTGAACAGAGTTAGAAATATATTGATGTGGATGATAAAATGATTAGATAGAATTAGCCCTGGCCCAGGGCTGAGACAACCAGATCTGAATGTAAACCATCACCATACTACCAACAGGCTTTATTACCTTGAGCAATTTTATTACATGTTGTTTCATCCTCAGCAAAAACGAAGATAAAATGGTGCCCACTTCATAAAACTGTTCTAAGAATTGAAGTCATACATTATAAAGTGCTTTGCACATATTATTACTAATGTCAATATTTAATCATCTCTTCTAAGACATTCTCTACAGTGTTGCAGTGTTGGCAGCATAATGAAGTGGTAAAGATAACGCTGCTCACAGTAATTATGACTTTCTTGAGAGACATGAATATTTCAAATTATAATCCTGAGACACTACAGTTTATGTTTTTTTTTTTTTTTCATCTCAGGTTTGTGTGAAGACATATGTAAAATGTACCCTCTTTGAATAATAAACTGTAAAATATTCTTTAAGATACTGAACTGGTGAAAATCTTTAGATATGATCTAATTTTCTTTGATGGTGTGTACAGTTAAAATAATTTCATAAGGGCAAGATGGCATACCTTAATCTTGCCATGTGCAAATAGGCTCTCAATTCCACTCAGGGTAGGCTTCTAAAACAGAGTTGCTATGTCATGGTATCATTATTCAGTTCTTAATAAGCAATCCATTTCCCTTTATGCCTTCGCTCCTTCCTTTCTTCTCCCCTTTCCTTATTTCTGTTTTCTGCACACACTGTGTTTTAATTACAAAGCAAAAAATAAAATGGGTGTTTCAACCTAAGATGGTGGTGGCTGTCCAAAAATAATCGAACCTTCTATTATCAAATGTCACTTTAATCTCAGTACTATGCAACTAAAAATTTTAGCAAAAGCATGAAGTTAGGGCTCTCTGGGAGAAGTTATCCTCCAAGGCAGTGTGGACAGAGTGAAGCAGTGAACGCTTTGCTCCCACTCTCTCTGTGCCCACCAGACCATCTTGCTTTCCATTGGGTCTGCCACCCAGTCCCTGACCCGGGCTCTTCTTGCTCATCCTTTCTTATGGCTCACTGGCTTCTTGGAGAGCTGCACTTAGCTCTAACAGGATAATGCCTATTCACCACTGACTCCCAGGACTAATGCATACAATTCTCCTGTTTATTGAATGAATTAAAAAGATTTCTTCTTTTAAAATATACATGCCTCTGAAAAGTAGTGTATAGTCATACCTTGGAGATATTGCTGGCTGGGTTCCAGACCACCATAACAAAGCAAATATGGCAATAAAGGTCGTCAAAAAAATTTTTTTTGGTTTTTCAGTGCATATAAAAGTTATGTTTACCCTATCCTGTAATCTATTTAAGTATTCAATAGTATTTTGTCTGAAAACAATATATATACCTTATTAGAAATACTTTATTGCTGCAAATGCTAACCATCATCTGAGCCTTCAGCAAGTCATAATCTTTTTACTGGTAGAGAGTCCTGCCTCAATGTTGTGGCTGCTGACTGATCAGGATGATGACTGAATGTTGGGGTGGCTGTAGCAATTTCTCAAGGTAAGAATTTGAAGTTTGCCACATCAATTGACTCTTCCTTCCAAGAAGTGATTGCTGGGTATCATGCAATTTTTTGGTAGCATTTTATCCACAGTCGAATTTTTTCAAAATTGTATTCAATCCTCAAGGCCCTGTGGTTGCTTGATTAATTAAATTTATGTAATATTCTAAATCATTTGTTGTCATTTCAACAGTCTTCACTGCATTTTTACCAGGAGTAGATTCAATCTCAAGAAACCACTTTCTTTGTGCATCCGTAAGACTCAACTCCTCATCTGTTCAAGTTTTAATCATGAGATAGTAGCAGTTTAGTACATCTTCACGCTCCACTTCTAGTTCTCTTGCTATTTCCTCCATGTTCTCAGTTACTTCTACTGAAGTCTTGAACCTTTCAAAGTCATCCATGAATCATGACATTTTAGTGGCATCTAGAATGATGAGTCCTTTCCAGAAGCTTTTCAATTGACTGTCCTTATCCATCAGAGGAATCACTATTTTGTGTAGCTATAGCTTTACAAAATCTTTCTTAAATAATAAGACTTGGAAGTCAAAATTATTCTTTGATACATGGACTACAGAATGGGTGTTATGTTTGTAGGCATGAAAACAACATTAATCTTTTTGCACATCTCCATCAGATCTTTTGGGAGACCAGGTACATTGTCAATGAGCAGTAATATTTTGAAAGGAATCTTTTTTTTTTCTGATCAGTAAGTCTCAACAGTAGGCTTAAAATAGTCTATAAATCATGTACACAGATGTGCTGTCATCTAGGCTTTGTTGTTCCACTTACAGATCACAAGCATAGTAGATTTAGCATAACTCTTAAGGGCTTTAAGATTTTTGAAATGTTAAATGATCATTGGCTTCAACCTAATGTCACCAGCTGCATTAGCCCCTAACAAGAGAGTCAGACTGTTCTTCGAAGCTTTGCTGCCCGGTATTGACTTCTCCTCTCTAACTACGAGAAGTCCTGATGGCATCTTCTTCCACTACAAGGCTGTTTTGTCTACACTGAAAGTCTGTTTAGTATAACCACCTTCATTGATTATCTTAGCTAGATCTTCTGGATAATTTGTTGCAGCTTCTACAACAGCACTTGCTGTTTACCCTGAACTTTTATGTTACGCAGACAGCTTTTTTTCTTAAACTTCATGAGCCTGACTCTGCTAACTTCAAACTATTCTTCTGCAGCTTCCTCACTGCTCTTAGCCTGCATAGCATTGAAGAGAGTTAGGGCCTTGCTCTGGATTAAACTTTGACTTAAAGGGAATGTTGTAGTTGGTTAGATCCTCTATCCAGACCACTGAAACTTCATCCATATCAGCAATAAGACTGTTTAACTTTTTTGTCATTTGTGTGTTCACTGGAGCAGCACTTTTAATATCCTTCAAAAACTTTTCCTTTGCATTCGCAACTTGGGTAACTGGTAAAGGAGGCCTAGATTTCTACCTGTGTCAACTTTGAACATGCCTTCCTCACTCAACTTTACATTTCTAATTTTTGATATAAAGTAGGAGATGTTTAACTCTTCCTTTCATTTTAACACTTAGAAGTTATTGTAGGGTTATTAGTTGGCCTAATTTCAATATTATTCTATCTCTGGGAATAGGGTGAAGAGGGAGAGTTATCAAAGAACAGCTGATCTTTGAAGCAGTCAGACAGAACACTTATGTTTGTTATGTTTATTGTCTTATATGGGCCTGGTTCATGACTCCAAAAACCAGTTATGATAGTAAAGATCACTGATCACAGGTCACCATAACAAATATAATAATAACGAGCAAGTTTGAAATACTGCAGAATAACCAAAGTGTGACACAGAGACATGAAGAGATCAAATGCTGTTGGCAAAATGGTGCTGATAGACTTGCTCAGTGCAGAGTTGCCACAAAACTTCTATTTTTAAAAAGCACAATATCTGTGAAGCTCAATAAAAAGAAGTGTAATAAAACTGTATATACGTGTACTTGAGGGTATACTTTGATATTTAGTTAGAACGTTAGCTGGAATATGTTAGCAGCCAGCTGAAAGCAAGACAAACCCAGGAAAGATGCCAGAAAGCAGTAGATACGCCAAACAAGACAAAAGCACCAGAGCTGGAAAAATGGGAGGAGCAGAAGAGGAGGCTGAAAGTAAATTTCTTTCTGGTTTTTTTTTTTTTTTTTGTAATTTTGGCCTTAAGCTTTCCATTAAAGTCATCTTGTGCTTCTTGGACTAGTTATTAATATTAGACTTTGGTTAATTAGCATTTCAAAGAGATAGAGACAATGGGTGATGATTTTGTGAATCACTGGCTCTAATGAATGGCAGCTTGACTAACCCAGTGACACAGGTCCCAGCCCCGTCTCTGTGCTGTACTTCTTGGAATTTTCTCCCCAATCTCAAACTTCCTGTGCCTGTCATTCTGTTTTATCAGACTCTTCTTGCCTCTTCTACTGAATCCTCTGTTTTTCTAATCTTTCTGTTTTTATAGTTCTCCATCACCATCTTTGTGAATTAGCTTTTTCTCTCCTCTCTCTTTTTTTTCCCCCCTCTAAGTGGTTTCCCTACCCTTAACTCTTATCTGTATGTGACTGTTGGATTGAATGTTAAACATATTACTTGTAGTTACTTCATAAAGACTTACAACCCCTAATTCTGCTCCCCCCCAAAAAAAAGGGGATTGAAAGCTTTACATTTCATATTTTAAAGAGAGAAATGACTTTTTTGCTATGTAATCAACTCCTCCTTTGGATTTTAGGTTGGGATATTTCAGTGGGAAAACAATCATCAGCCTTAATATGCTGTTATTTTAATGTTATGGCAACCTACTCCAGTATTCTTGCCTAGAGAATCCCGTGGACAGAGGAGCCTGGGGGCTGCTGTCCATAGGGTCGCACAGAGTCGGACACAACTGAAGCGACTTAGCATGCATAGCATGCATTAATGTTACTAAACAGTGAACTTAATTTATTCATAGTATCATGGGCTATGGCCTGGTTACCTGGCCTTCTAATTTTGTGCACACATTTTTAAAATTGGCCTGACTACAGAAAATATTCTCTGAAATATATACCAAACATTTAAAGGGAGAAAGCATTCAGACACCAAACAATTCTATACAAACCTCTGTCTGCCTGTAAATTCATTAAACTCACTCAGCACCTTTGTTCTTTTTCCTTCTATGTTTTAAGAGACGTTTACTTTCCTGTAAAGTAACCCTTAGCATTTCTTAAAACTCATGCTGCATGTGCTGAATCTTAGAAGTGACCATCAGTCAATTCAGTTGCTCGGTCGTGTCCGACTCTTTGCAACAGCATGAACTGTAGCATGCCAAGCTTCCCTGTTCCATCACCAGCTCTTAGATCTTGCTCAAACTCATGGCCATCGAGTCGATGATGCCATCCAACCATCTCATCCTCTGTCATCCCCTTTTCCTCCTGCCTTCAATCTTTCCCAGCCTCAGGGTCTTTTCTAATGAGTCAGCTCCTCACATCAAGTGGCCAAAGTATTGAAGCTTAAGCTTCAGCATCAGTCCTTCCAATGAATATTCAGGACTGATTTCTTTTAGGATTGACTGGTTTGATCTCCTTGCAGTCCAAGGGACTTGCAAGAGTCTTCTTTAACACCACAGTCTAAAAACATCACTTCTTCGATGCTCAGCTTTCTTTATGGTCCGACTCTCACATCCATGCATGACTACTGGAAAAACCATAGGTTTGATTAGACTGATCTTTGTCAGCAAAGTAATGTCTCTGCTTTTTAATATGCTGTCTAGGTTGGTCATAGCTTTTCTTCCAAGGGGTAAGCATCTTTTAATTTCATGGCTGCAGTCACCATCTTCAGTGATTTTAGAAAGAAAGTGAAAGAAAGTGAAGTTGCTCAGTCGTACTCAACTCTGCGACCCCATGGACTGTAGCCCTCCAGGCTCCTCTGTCCATGGGATTCTCCACACAAGAATATTGGAGTGGGTTGCCATTTCCTTCTCCAGCAGTGATTTTGGAGCCCAAGAAAATAAAGTCTGTGACTGTTTCCATTGTTTCCCCATCTATTTGCCATAAAGTGATGGGAAAAGATATCATGATCTTCATTTTTTTAATGTTGAGTTTTGAACCAGCTTTTTCACTCTTCTCTTTCACCTTCATCAAGAGGCTCTTTAGTTCCTCTTTGCTCTCTGTCAGTAATTCTTCATCTCAGTTCTATCAAGGAGAAGAAGTGGATGCTTTAGCAAACAGAAATAACAATGCCAGTCCAGTTGAGATGCTTCCTGGGAGAAAAGAGACAGTAGAAGGTATGATCAAAAGTTTAGAACCGGAGCAGGGATGGGGGATGGGGCAGGGTAGAGGGAGCACTAGAGCAGATGGAACTGAATAAAGGTAGAAATAAAAAGGAAATATGGTCACTTCTGTTTCATACTGTCTACTGTTTACTGTCTCTTTTCTCCCAGGAAGCCTCTCAACCGGACTGGCGTTGTTATTTCTGTTTGGTAAAGCATCCATTCCCTCTCTTTGATAGAACTGAGGTGAAGAATTGCTTAAACTTTTTCACTTTCAGGTCACCATTCTATCTCCTTCTCTGGTATCTTCTCTCTGCTGGAGAGGAGCGTCTTAATCTATCTGAATCCTTTAGGAACCTCTTCACGTATTCATCTTCTAATACTTCCTTGCATTATGCTTTGAGTCTGTGTAGTTTGGATCATTTCTTGGTGTCCATTGCAAACATGAATTAAATTAAAATTGAAATTTTATTTTAATTAAAGGCTGTCATCATTTTCAACAATAAAAATATTTTAAAAAATTTTGAGTTGCAGCAAAAATAACTTTTGAAGGGTATTTTTTATTATTGGTGGAAGATTGTGAATCAGAAAAATGTTATTAAAAAAAACTTCCCTTTTATCTTTACTTAATATGTGTCTAAATTGCATGGTAAATCAGAAACAGAAGTGACCAATGAAATCAAAGGCTTTTTTAAAAAGAATTTTGAAGGATTTATACTATTTGGATAGAGAAAAATTGGGAAGGATCTTCCAGGAGCCCAGACAGCAAGAGTAGCAGGGCTTTAGGTTGTGGGATAAAATTGGTACATGTTGGTATGTTTCATTGCTAGAACAAGATGTGTGCGGTGGGTAGGATTCATTGAGTCAATCAGTCACATATTTAAAATATTACCTAGCTGCACTTACCTTGTCCCCATCAGTATATTAGGTTTTGGAGTTTCAGTGGTAATTAAAAACAAATAACATAAAATATATTCCTATGTAGGCATTAGTTGAATAATTGCATAAGAATTTAATGGTAAACCATGTAATATATGTTTTGCAAGGAAAGAATTTGAATTTATAAAAGTATACACCTGCAGGTCTTGGTATGTAGAGTGTGGGATCAGAGAATTTCATGATGAAGGGACATTGACCTAATATCTAAAATGGGATGAAGAGAAAATTCTTTTTGTTTTGCTTTAAGATTGGAAGCCCACTATAGGGAGTAGTTGAAAATATGGAGGAAAGGAAGATGTCTGTAACATATCCAAAATGGTAGAAGTTGAACATGAAGTCGTAGGATTTCAGATGGGGTTTCACATTTTGGTGGCATTTCTAAGATGGGGGAAATAGTTGAGATTGTTTAGCAAGTAGACTCTTGAGCTGGGAGTTAACTGATGAAGGCATTGCTTTAAGAATCTGGTGGCAATGGATTGTTGAGTGATGGCAGCAGGAAAAGCTCAGGTGGAAGATTGCTGCATGGAAGCAGGCATGGAGTAATAAGGTCATGAATTAAGAGAGCTTAAAGTCCGTGTGAAAAATATTCTCTACGCGTTCTCAGTTTTTGTGACACTTTTTCACTCCTTTTTTTTTCTTTTAAGAGAGTTGACTGTGTGTATTGCAGAAGTCGTATATTTAGTAAAATCTCTTCTTATTCCCTCAGGAAGAGTTATAGCTGCTTCCCAGAATTCCACAGCTTTCTATTTCTACCTCTATTAGCACATACTTCATGAAGCAATTAATTATTTATGTTCTTGTTCTCTGAATAAAACTGTTAACTTCCCATGGGCTGGGATTTGTTGTTTATTTTATGTAGGGCACCTAAAGTTGAATTTGGAAAGTCATGGGCACACTGTGGCTACAGTTAATGATTGACGGAGTAACTAAAAGAATAGGGTCAATATTTATACTGTCTACATTTTCCACATGCAACATGTCTTGTTGCCTAGCTTCTTAGTGTGTCTTTAAGCAAAAGACTTTATAATTTGGAAAAAGTACTTTTCTTGTTGAAATCAGTTGCATGCCCAAAGAAAAAGCATTACACTTTAAGACACAAAGAGAGAGTGGTAAATGATTTCTCTAAAAGTTTATTTTTTTAGGTTTTAGTATGCTACATACCAAAACATTTTCTGTTTTTCCGTTCTGAGTAGCTGATTCAGAGGTCACCAAAGACAGTGTTCGCTCTCTCTGTCTGATCTATCTATCTATCATATATCTCTATCCTCTCTCCACCTACCTATCTCCACATGTATATGCACTCTGAAGGCAAATAAACATGGGTTTTAATCTTGACTTCATTAAACTGTAATTCAGAAAAGCCATGTAGTCACAAAGTCAGTTTCTGAATTTCAAGAAAGGTGACTAGTTTCTCCTGTCTTATGGAGTTTATGGCAGGATTAGAAATATCTGTCAAGAATTTCATAATTGGTATGCAATACAAAGTAGATATTATTTTGTTACATTTTGTGGTGTTATTGTTTTCCAGATTTTCATAACTGACTTACTCAATGTTTTCTAATCACCTTTGGTGAGTATTTGAGAGGAAAGTCTGAATTCAGATGCTTCTTCTTTAAGAATGGAACACTGGGAGTATGTGGCTGGGATTCTGCACTCCCCTCTCTCCATCAGATCCACACTGGAGCCTTCAGGATGGAGGGTGATGGAGCCTCCTGTCATGGAAGGTGGTTGACCATCTGTACATTCGCTCTTCCTAGGACTCTATGTTCATCTTTCAGCCCGTTCAATTAGGAAGACTCTTGTATTGGCAGGAAAATTGATTCTTGGTATTTAGTGTAGTCTATGCCCAACTCCTAGCAAGTAAACGTAGCACAGGCCATCCAGGACACTGAGGCTCTCGTTGTCATTAAATGGAGAAACTAGTACCCTGATCTCTTCAAAGGAACCTTACAGTCTCTTAAAGTGGAGCTTAATTCTCTCCCCTTCCTTTGTCAGCAGGAAGAAGGGGACTGGAGGCACAAATGCACGTTTATTCCCATTCCCAAAGAGAAAGTCTATGGAGCGGGAGGAGGATGTTAACATTCTTTGCTGCGTTAGGAAATTAAAATGACAGGTGACTCTTGAGAAGCTAGACAACAACCTAGGGAAAAAGGTTGTTTGCTTTGAGTTGCCTTTTAATAAGAAGAATATACTCAGGCACAGGGTGTTAGGAAACAAAGAATAGATAAGGGGTTTGACAAAATGACTGGGAATAAAAGCAGGTGCATTTCTTGTACGTCAGACACACAGAAAATGTCATCATAAAGTATCTGAGACTTTTCTGGATGTAGGTTTAAATAAGTAACTTTATTCAGGAAATGAATATTTTGATCAGACAGAGAAAAGATGAAGGTGAAATTTGCAGTTTGGGCCCATTTCTAGGGAAGACCTCAGGTGTCATGTAAGAGCCATTTGGGAGTCAGTCTTGAGCTCAGGGTGGGGGCTTCTCAGGTGACACAGTTCTAAAGAATATGCCTGCCAGTGCAGGAGCCGCAGGTGACATGGGTTTGATCCCTGGGTTGCGAAGATCCCCTTGAGTAGGAAAGGGCAACCCACTCTCAATTTTAATTTTAATATAAAAGTTTAGAAAGATGTATAGGATTTGATTTCCCATTTTCCAAGGAACTGTCATACGTGGAGGTTACTAATCATGCAGTTAGTTCCTTTTAAATCAACTTCTGTTTATTTTTAATCACACATAGCTTCAAATAAGCATTAAAATTATTTATGTAGATGTTAGAGCGATTCATAGAGCTATTACATTTAAATAGCTTTTAAAATGTTTTAATATTTTTATTTTCAAGCCAAAACAGCATAAAGTGTACTTTATTCATGTTTTTTCCAAAGAAAGGAACTTATATTACTGCTACTTAATCATAGTGTAATTCATAATTAACTATGATTAATCCATGTCAAACTTTATTTTTTTGGGCTCCAAAATCACTTCAGATGGTGACTGCAGCCATGAAATTAAAAGACACTTACTCCTTGGAAGGAAAGTTATGACCAACCTAGATAGCATATTGAAAAGCAGAGACATTACTTTGCCAACAAAGGTCCATCTAGTCAAGGCTATGGTTTTTCCAGTGGTCATGTATGGATGTGAGAGTTGGACTGTGAAGAAAGCTGAGCGCTGAAGAATTGATGCTTTTGAACTGTGGTGTTGGAGAAGACTCTTGAGAGTCCCTTGGACTGCAAGGAGATCCAACCAGTCCATCCTAAAGGGGATTGGTCCTGGGTGTTCTTTGGAAGGACTGATGCTAAAGCTGAAACTCCAATACTTTGGCCACCTCATGCGAAGAGTTGACTCATTGGAAAAGACCCTGAGGCTGGGAGGGATTGGGGGCAGGAGGAGAACGGGATGACAGAGGATGAGATGGCTGAGGAGGAGGGGACGACAGAGGACTAGATGGCTGGATGGCATCACCGACTCGATGGACATGAGTTTGGGTGAACTCTGGGAGTTGATAATGGACAGGGAGGCCTGGCGTGCTGCAATTCATGGGGTCGCAAAGAGTCAGATATGACTGAGTGACTGAACTGAAATGAACTGAATCCGTAATTCATCTAATAATATTAAAAGATAAAAAATAATAACGTATTTGCTTATCTGAAGAAAGTATATGTTGAGGCTTATTATATTTTAATATACTGGTTTATTACTACATATGGCAGTGATTCTTCTCATGTGTCTGAAATAATTTTTTGAATGAGAAATTTATTTACTGAAGTTGAGGAATTGAATAAATTAGAATAAAGCAGAAAGCATGGCTAGAGCTGGGAGAACAAAACTGGGAACAACACAGTTTGAATTCAGAGTCCCTCACTTAATAGCCCTGAGAACTTAGTTGCTTAACATTCCTGTGCCCCCATTTCCTCAAGTGAAACAGGTTGATAATGTTACCTAGTTCACAGTGTTGTTAAGAAGCTTGAAAGAGATAATGCATGGAAAGCAGTCAGCCCTGTTCGTAGCACACAGCGGGTACTCAATAAAGCACCAATTCTCTTTTCTTCATATAGTCACTCTTCTTGAGGAAGTGTATTGCAGTGTTTTTTCTTAGTCTGGCAGTCTGTATTTAAGAAGCAGTTTCATGGGCATTGAAAAATTTTTGATCTTTTAAAGAAAGGAAATTTTTATTGAAAAGACTGATTATTTTGTATTACCAAAATTAGATATAATTACTAATATAAAAATAGATTGGATAGTGCTTATAGTTAATGGTTTCTTATGTACTTGAAAGTTGCTGGAAGAGTAAATCTTAAATTCTGTCACCGTAAAAAGAATTGGTAACTATGTGACATGATGGAAGTGTTATCTAATGCTATGGTGGTAGTCATTTTGCAGCATATTGGTATGTCAATTGTACACCTTAAATGTGGGCTTCCCTAGTGACTCAGTGGTAAAGAATCTTCCTGCCAATCCAAGAAACATGGGTTCAGTCCCCAGGTTGGGAAGAGTCCCTGGAGAAGGGCATGGCAACCCACTCCAGTATCCTACCTGGGAAATCCCATGCAGAGGAGCCTAGCGGGCTCTAGTCTGTGGGGACGCAAAAGAATCGGACATGACTGAGCAACTAAAATAACAAACAACACCTTAACTGTACATATCCTATTCAACAATTATGTCTCAATAAACCTGGAAAAATTAATTGGATGTATTACTTAAAAATATTTGACTATGTAATACCTCTGAAATTTCTAAATAGCATCAATAGCATGAGCCCAGCAACTAGTGAATCCGATTGGAACTATACTCTAGCAATGCTATAATTTGTCACAATGTGGTCTTCAACATTAACTATTTTCTTACCGTGTGAAATTCATGTGTTCTTTCAAAAAATGTGCAGTTATAAAAGACTGATGTCTTTTGAGTTTGGAGCTTTGGGTTGAGCTTTAAGAGGCCTCTTAAAAGAAAAAGGGGGCAGATGGATCAGAGTGCCTACTGTGTGTTCTGCTGAATATCCGCATGTGTTAGTGCTTTTGGAATAAAAATGTCTGAAGCCCTGACTTTAACAATAGCTCTTTAGAGCTTTTAGAAGAAGGAAAGGAAACTAAAGATAATTCCTTTGAATTGTGACCATAGAGTGCAGTTATAAAATAAAGTGAAATGGAGAAGTCAACTAATTGGATTCATTCCACTATTTCAGTTAATCTGTGTTGAATCTGAGCTCAACTGGTCGAGCGGCTTTACATGACAGCCCTCAAGTAAATGGAAAATTTCCTGAGCTCATGCTGGTTAAGAAACAGAAGCCCTCTTTGAAAGCAGTGCAAAACTCAGCAGTTTGGGTTTCATTGAACTGGTTTAGTGGTTTCAACTTATATAACTTCCATATGGAAACTTAAAGTGAGCACAGAAACTTAATCCTCCTATTGTATTACCTGAGAACAGCTACAATTTCGGGGGTCTCTACTCAAGTACTCTGAAAACTTTCTTTCTGGTAAAATTGGATTTCTTCCCCAAAGATCAACAGAACCAGTCACACTTATGTAAACTGATTTCTAATAGCAGTGAAAAGAAATCCAGTTTAGTCTCCTTTTCAAAGTTCAGGAGCAGTTATAACTAGTTCACCTAAAAATCAGTAAAGGGTCTAAACAGAACCAGACAGACATCAACATTGTGCTCTGCAATGCAATTTGGATGGTGCAGTAATTTTGTTTTTCTTTTGCAGTAGTCCAGAGACAAATGATGGGTTTCCTTGGTGGCACTAGTGGTAAAGAACCCCCCTGCTAATGCAGGAGACCTAAGAGATGCTGACTTGATCCCTGGGTTGGAAAGATCCCCTGGAGGAGGGCGTGGCAACTCACTCTAGTAGTCATGCTTGGAGAAGCTCGTGGACAGAGGAGCCTGGACGGCCACAGTCCACGGGGTCTCAGAGTTGGACACGACTGAAGCAACTTGGAATGCATGCACAGAGACTAATGACAAAATTAGGCTGAACATTGTAAATTAAAGTCAGCTAGGGACAATGATTGGCAAGCACTAAGGATATAGTCTTTAAATTAAAACAAAATCTATTTCTCAGTTGATTACAGGAAGGCTTCCTTGTGGCTCAGATTGTAAAAAATCTGCCTGCAATGCAGGAGACCCAGTCTGTACCTGGGTGGGGAAGATCCCGTGGCGAAGGAAATGGTAATCTGCTCCAATATTCTTGCCTAGAGAATTCCACGGACAGAGGAGTCTGGTGGGCTACAGTCTATGGTGTCACAAAGAGTTGGACCTGACTGATCAACTACACTTTCACTATAGGACGGCAGGCTTTCCTGGTGGCTCAGATAGTAAAGAATCTGCCCACAAGGTGGGAGATCTGAGTACAATCCCTGGGTTGGGAAGTTCCCCTGGGAAAGGGAATGGCTACCCACTCCAGTGTTCTTGCCTGGAGAATTCCATGGACAGAAGAGCCTGGTGGGCTACAGTCTATGGGGTTGCAAAAAGTTAGTTACTACTGAACAACTAACACTTTTCACTAGGTAAGAGGGCACCCTCACCTTGAGGGTTGACCAAGCATTATGCTAAACTTCTTAAATGATTTTCTCCTGTAATTTTCTTCCCAATTCTATAGGGTAGGAATTATTTTAGCCTCATTTTAGCTTCTGAAGAAAATAATTGAGAGATGCAGCGTCTTCTGAGGGTCATACAGCTGAAGGGGTGTATTCAGGATTGAATCTCAGGTGTGTCTCAAGCTCTTTCAATCACACCAAACTCTATTTTGAGGAGTTCATAATTTCTCTCTTAACTGCATGAATTTAAAAATTATTAGAGTAGTTTAATCCTCAAAATATTGACAATTAGATTAAAAATTATTTCAAAAGCCTTTGCATGCCTAAAAGTTTTGACTACTGTTTTGAATAAAGTTTTACATAGGCAGATATCTGTTGTGAAACGAGAAAACTTATGTTTTAAAAGAAAAAAAATAATGTGCTATTTGATGACTCAGCAGTGTTTCCATCTGCTTGTTTCAATTGCCTTTAGCAGCAATATAATATAAACTCAGCATTTTTAAAGTAAACATTTAAAAGATTGGCTATATCTTTTATTAGATAAAACTTTCTAGAACAACAGAAGGCAAAGAAATTTGAGAAAATTGATATTTTATTTTATGCTAATTATATTTGACTATATATGATATGATATTATATCAAAGTCAAACTCACATGTTCAGCAAAGTTGCATTACGTTTCTTTTACGCTTTGAGAGATAAAAATGAGATATTCTATATAGCTAAAACAGAATTTTAACTCTAAGAGCCAAAGATACTATTTTTAGAATTTTGAATAAATATTTATATTAAAAAAATTCCATCTTGTTACTGACCTTATGTTTTTATATCCTGAGTGAAGTTTTACCTTTCCTTGATCTTCGTCATCATTAGATACATCAGCTATTGAATTATTCTATTAATTGTCACTGATGCAACTTTTATGAAATATAACCTTGAGTAACTACTGGTTCTAGCTTTAAAAAAACACAGAAAACTACATTATCCATTTCCTTGTAATAATGATATATTTTAAAGTCCCTTTACCTGGAATAACCTATCAATATGTGTATTTGACCCACTTGTATTCTAATTCCAACCACATAGTATAGGTGAAGCTCCTGCAAGGTGTATGATGTATGTCTGAAGATAGAGATTTAACTCAGGACGTTTGACTCTTTCCAGGATGATCTTTTATCTTCTTTAACTCTTTTCCTTCATTTTAGAAGCTCAAAATAGTGATTAGTGTCAAATTTCCATTGCTTCTGTTTTGAAGCCTAATCTAACTCCTCTTGCTTCCCAAAGACAATGTTGATTCCCAAAGAGGAGGCATCCTTAATTCAAATTCCTATGATCCATCAAATAACTCCTCCCACCATGTTTTCAATAAACTGATTCATATCACAAATTTCTTTTACCAAAATATTTTCCTAACATGTGCCTCATAATTTTGTTCGTATATGTAGTTGGAAGTTCATTAAGCATTGATGAAGTACCTACGAAATGGGGGGCACTCTCTCAGATGCTGTACAAATATATCTAAGAGGTACAGTCAGTTCCCAAGATACATTAAGGAAGGGGACAAAGACATAAAGATGTATGTGTATGGATTATTGTAAAAAGATATAAAATTTAATCAAAGAAGAGGTGTTCTTGCAAAATGAGTCTTGAAGAGTAAAGGGGAGTGAATATGACAGGCAGTGGGACAAGGGACATGGAAACTTATGTTGTACTTCACACAACGTGTGAAGTTGTCCAGTGCTGAGCAGAGAAGTGGGAAAGATGGCGGGTGTAGGGAGAGCAGTCTGTGGAGTGGGAACCAGATCAAGACTGGCTGGAAGCCATGTTGGGGAACTGGACTTGATTTCTGTACATGATGGGGGTGCTACTGGAGTGTTTTCAATTTAGTTAGATTATTTTCTAATGGCAGTATGAATATACACTTGAAAAGGGCAAAACTAGAGGCAGGGAGACCAGTTAAGAAGTGAGAACAAATGACTTAAGCTGGATATAGTGAAGACTTGGACCAAGTCTGTGGTGATAGAGGAGAGGGGAGGAGACAATTTAGAGAAATATTCAATAAAATCTTAAATGACATAGAGAGTTCTAAATGTTTACCAAGAACAGACAAATCCAGGTTTTGTGGGGCCTGAAACTTACACAGTTTATGAAAAAGAATGCAAAATTATGGATTCAAAATGAAGTACAAAAGTAAACATTTACTTAAAATTAGAAAAGAAACCACAAAGTTGTGCATTTTGAGAGCATGCCAGGAACCATAAACCTCACAAAATTAAGAGAGATATATCTCATTAAGCACAAACTAAATGTTTTTACCGCCTCAACTTTCCTTTAGCCATATCCAAAACCTGGCTGTACCCATTTTAAATATTTCCCAACACAAAAAAATATGACAGAGATAAAAACCGGAGCAGAGTGGAAAGAGTCAGGAGAAAGTAGAACACCCAAAACATTTTGTCCCTGGTGATAAATTGAGTACTCATGGTTGGTGAGCAATCAACATAGATATATATATTATTCTTAGACTTTCTTAGCTGCACAAAGTATTTTCAACTTTTTTATCTGGAAGATTCTGAATTATCAGGAATTGCATGTTTTTGGCCTTAAGAAAATAATAATGACTATAATTGTTAACAGTGAGGAGTGAGAAAGACTATCCAATGAAGAAAAGAATTGTACCACTGCCTCACAAAGACGTGCTATCTCTCTCCAGTATTTATTCTTTTGGTATCTTACTGAATTAAGAAACCTGCAGTATTCACATATATTGGACTCTGATATGAATCACTCTTTTTTTTTTTAATTTTATTTTATTTTTAAACTTTACATGATTGTATTAGTTTTGCCAAATATCAAAATGAATCCATCACAGGTATACATGTGCTCCCCATCCTGAACCCTCCTCCTTCCTCCCTCCCCATACCATCCCTCTGGGTCGTCCCAGTGCACTAGCCCCAAGCATCCAGTATCGTGCATTGAACCTGGACTGGCATCTCGTTTCATACATGATATTTTACATGTTTCAATGCCATTCTCCCAAATCTTCCCACCCTCTCCCTCTCCCACAGAGTCCGTAAGACTGTTCCATACATCAGTGTCTCTTTTGCTGTCTCGTACACAGGGTTATTGTTATCATCTTTCTAAATTCCATATATATGCGTTAGTATACTGTATTGGTGTTTTTCCTTCTGGCTTACTTCACTCTGTATAATAGGCTCCAGTTTCATCCACCTCATTAGAACTGATTCAAATGTATTCTTTTTAATGGCTGAGTAATACTCCATTGTGTATATGTACCACAGCTTAAAGAATGTACTCTTTAAGAACAATAAACTTGATACCATAATGTATCAATGCAAATAAACTTCTCTAAACTTTAGATAATTTTATCCAATTTGAGATCTATATGTGAAAACGAGACAGCAAAACTAAAAGTGAGACGATTTTGTAAATTGCTTTATTTAGAGAATAGCAAAGAGTTAGCATTGGCTACCCACTCCAGTACTCTTGCCTGGCAAATCCCATGGACGGAGGAGCCTGGTGGGCTGTAGTCCATGGGGTCGCTAGGAGTTGGACATGACTGAGCGACTTCCCTTTCACTTTTCACTTTCATGCATTGGAGAAGGCAATGGCAACCCACTCCAGTGTTCTTGCCTGGAGAATCCCAGGGACGGGGGAGCCTGGTGGGCTGCTGTCTCTGGGGTCGCACAGAGTCGGACACGACTGAAGCGACTTAGCAGCATTGCAGTTATTAATTCCCGGATTTTGTTTGTAATTTGTGAGTCAACTAGTCATTCAATGAGAAATGGGGCAAGATTTGGTGAAATACAAAATTCACGAAACTTTCTATCTCTACTTTGAGAGACAGTACATCTTTGGGATTAAGGGTAAGGACCCTAGAACCTTACTGATTTGAGTTGGGCTCTCAGCTTCACTGCTGACTGGTTGTATTTAACCTCTTTGGGCTTCAGTTTCATTATCTGTTAAGTGGGTATTAATAATACCTACCTTTCTGGGTTGTTGAGTGAATGATAGGTATCAATGGATATAAAGATCTTAGAAGCAATACCTGACACATAATAATATGTATTATATAAGTGTTTACTATTTTTGTTTTCCAAAGAGAAGGCACCATAGTTTTCCTTAGAATGCTCCAGAAGTCCCTGTATAACTGAGTAGTTAGATTTTCCAACTTTATTGCTGGCCGTTGTGCCAAGTATGCTGACCTCCAGCCCAGTGTTTCTTAAACTGTTCCATATGGGTGTTCTGAGATAAATTATGGTGCCCAATAAAGATTGAGCTGAATCAAATTAAATGTTTTAGAGGTAATAGAAATTTCTAAGTAGTTTTTCATGCCCCAGATTATAACTCCACATGGTACACCCATGGACTCTGAAGATGATTGAACAATAACTTTTTTGTTTGAGGGGACTGCAGGAATACTGTTACCGGATTTTCACTGACTATAATGTACTATGCTAAGACTTGCCTACTTTGGATGGTGCACATTCAGGCCCTTTGAAGAGGCAGATTGTAAGTGCCAATCAAACAAATTACACCCCAGCATCCACTACCCTGCCCTGCACAGGAAAGTGTCATTTGTTTATTTAACATTTGTGACCTTGTTAAAAAAAAAAAAAAAAAGGAACCTTAATACTGGCGATGGTGATGGCCACTTGGTGTAAATAGGGCTAACGAGCTAAGTGACAAATGAGTCATTTCTATGGGTGTGCATATCTGTTCTGTTCTTTGGATTGTGGCTGGAGCTGTCCTTGGCAGACCATTGTCACTTTCAGATTTTCTTCCAGTATCCTATTTTGCTCATCACATCCCAGCAACTTGTTCCCTAACTTAGGTAGAAAGCGCAGTTTCCTCATTGCTGCTCCTTTAGCACCATTCTCGGAGCACAAGGTTTAGGCGACTGCCAGCATCACTTCTCTTGCCTTTTGATCACTAAAATTCCATTATCTAGGCATCACTTGTATTCATGAGTAAACTTTTCCCTTTGAGCCACCCCCATTCTCAAAGGCTTCTAGAAGAGCCGTTTCCTGACAGCTAAGGAGCAATCAACTCCACTATCCTCCTACATAACAATGAGTAATCTTTTCTGCAGTCAGTATTACAGGCTCCCACGAGTGTACCCTCTTATGACTTGGGGATGATAGAAAAGAAACTTGACCAGATATTATCAGATTTGGAACAGTAGAACAAAATGAGTATGGTATTCAATATGCTTTTTAATTGGAGAAGAAAATAGCAACCCACTCCAGTACTCTTGCCTGGAAAATCCCATGGATGGAGAAGCCTGGTAGGCTACAGTCCATGGGGTCGTGAAGAGTCAGACACGACTAAGTGACTTCACTTTCACTTTTCACTTTCATGCATTGGAGAAAGAAATGGCAACCCACTCCAGTGTTCTTGCCTGGAGAATCCCAGGGATGGGGTCGCACAGAGTTGGTCACGACTGAAGTGACTTAGCAGCAGCAGCAGCAGCATGCTTTTTAATAACTATGTGGAACATGTAGCTATCAAAGAAAATAGTCAAGAAGAAATAAACCATTCATGGGTGTTTAGTGATGAAAGCAACCTTGTTGCTCCTTACTTGCTCAAGAGCATGCATTTAGTCAAGGAGCTGCAATAATTCTGGAATGGCTTTCTGATTCACCGCCCAGTGTTCTTCATTCTCAAACACTTTATATCTGATAATATGTTTGAAAATGCCTAAATGTTTTTGGCTGGGAGGCTACTTGAGGTAGTTTCCTTTTTACTTGTTATGTCAGAGGATGTATAAGTAGTACGCTTTTTACATGTCAGTTAGTCAGTGATGGAGTGAGGGAATAAGTATAGACTTTTTCATATTTAAGTTATATTGTTGAGGAGGGTAGAAAATTCTCTAATTAATTCTAGATCCGTCTTGAGTCTTTCTGCTACAATTGCTGCAGTAATTGATTGACCCACTGAACTGTGGAGCTTTTATTAGATTCTCTCTCTCTTATATTTGAATTATTTTTTTAGAAAATTATTTACTTGTGATTTGGGGAGAGGAAAGAGTATAAACCTAGGATAAATAATTTAAGTTCTACTCCAAGTTCCACTTTGAACCTGAAGCCTGATCATGAGCGAGTCATTTTACCAGTTTTGGCCTCATTTTTTTCTTTCAGTTATAAACAGGAAAAGCTACATGTCCTTGAATGTTACAACTGTCATGTCAGTTAGCCTCATGCATTTCATACATTTCCAATACTTGATTGTTGGAAGAAAGACTAGAGCAGGAGTTTGGCATCTGCAATTGTGTTATCAACTGATGGGCTTTAAAATAGGAGTCCTATGTTTTGAGTAACAAAAAGACCATCGCAGGGTTTCTCACTCAATAATAAGAGAATGCTGAAGAGAATTTCTGAGTAAGAGCACTGAGATATTTTTGGAGGTTTTTCAATTAGGCCTCTATTTCATCTTAAAAACTAAAACTCATGTAATTAAAATGTGGCTGATTTGTGTTAAAAATAGTATGTTAGCATATGTTGTAAAACTAGAATGCAAGCATGGGTTTTCTAAATCTTTCAAGGGACTAGAGCAGGAAATTAGAGTTATTGAGCCTAACTCATACTTACTTGCAATGTGGTCTGGGTCTTCCTGAAAGAATAACAGGGAAGGCATTGGGGTGAGTGGCTCTGGATACTAGTGATGCCAAGAACTTTCTTTTAGTTTTCCTTAGCCCTTGGTATTCCACTGTTTTGTACCTCATCAAAGTGTCTTTCACTTTTCTCTTTCAAAAATACAAATTGAGCCCTTAGTTACTCTCTGCCTTGAGGGTGGAAAAATATATTTAAGATTGCCCATACTAATGCTGAATAGTAAAGAAAAGTAGAGTGAAAAGCCCACATAAAGAAATAAAAATATATTTGAAAATACTTCTAGAAGTATAACGAAATGGAGGTATTTTTTGAGGATTAGGCAACAACAACAACAAAAATCTCTTTTGACTAGGTTTTCCTCATTCAGTGCTTTGTCATTCTAGACTTATGGAGATAGACATCGACCCAGTGAATTAAAAAAGACAGGATGTTCATTGTCATTTTAAGAAACATTGAGAAAATTAAATTCTCCCCACGCCCCCCCCCATAAATCATAAGTTCAATTGAGAATAGATATTTAATTCAAGATCAGTAGAAAATCTATTGTTTGTTACTAATGACTCAGCTACTCAAATGATCTATTGTATCAGTGTCCGGTGGCAGGAAGGAGGCTTTGTGCAGTATCGTTGTAACCATGACATTAGTGACATCATTTAGTAGAAACAGAATTTGGAACATTTGGGAAACAAAGCAATGGCTTCTTTGCTTGATTCTGTGAAAACTCAATGAATACTAAGAGAGTATAATAGGCAATGTTGATTTCTCTGCAAATATTTAGCAGTGTTATATGTACACATACATATGTACATAATAAAATTTTTTACTTAAATTTTCATACTGATCCTGAGATTCACAGTGTTCCATAGACTCTAAATAATGTTGTCCTTGTATTGCAAAGCCATGCTCTACTTTGAAAGCAATACCTTTGGATTATACAGAGTATTGATTCAACAGGGCCTAGAAAACACACAAGATTGGTTCTACTCTGAGGTATGCCTTTGTTTAACAACAAAAAAAAGAATCCCTTCAGCTTTTCCTTTCTTGACCTCACTAATAATAATGAAAGAAAGGGAGGGTATTCTACGAGGCTGTGTCAGTCAGTAGTGTAGGGAGATCCGTGAGGGAAGCATCATTGTTACCATAGAAATGAATGCTGCTCCTGTCAGGGGCATACAAAGGACAGACTGAACATTGAGGAGTGGAAAAGCAATGGGAAGAAAGGGTGCCATCCAGTGAGAATGGGAGAAACTATACTGAATTAATTTATTGGGAAAAGAACAGCATGAATCAGGGTGGGGGACCTAGGTCCTGAAAAACCCCCAAAGAAAATGTGATAAACAGTATCACAGTTTGGGTGGAAACTGCAAAGAAAAGGTGATTTCTACTTTTAAAAATTAAATTTTGGGGACTTCCCCAGTGGGGCCTGGTTGTTAGGATTCTTGGGCTCACTCCCTGGTCTGAGAACTAAGATCTTACAAGCTGTGTGGTGCTGCTGCCTCCAGAAAAAAAAAAAAAAAAAAGCTTTTAATTTTCCTCTAAATTAGATATTTTGTGTATTTTTGCCTTTAAAGCTACTTCTTGAATCCTGAGGTTTTCTTAAAAATTAAGTTTGGAAGAAAACAAAGTGAGGAAAATATTAGCATTTGTGCTAGACTGTGTATTTTAAGGGCTTCCCAGGTGTCTCAGTGGTAAAAAAAATCCACCTGCCAAGGCTGGAGATGTGAGCTCAATCCCTGGGTCAGGAAGATCCCTTGGAGAAGGAAATGCAACTCACTTCAGTATTTCTTGCCTGGGAAATACCACAGACAGAGGAGCCTGGCAGACTACCATCCATGGGATCACAAAAGAGTTGAATATTTCTTGGTGACTAAACAGCATTGTATTTTAATCCTGAGTTCTTTTCTTCCTTGTCTTGGAATTTGGGGCAAGTCACTTGACCACAGCTTAAATCAGGGTGTTAAATAATACCAGCTTCACAATTAATGGGTTAATATATGAGAGAACCAAAGTCAAATCTCAGGCCATGGAGTGAACATTTTTAATTGGAAGAAAAGTTTAGGGAATGGAATCTGAGATATAAATCATTAAAATCAATATAAATCATTTTGCATGTTTGAAAATGAAGAGAAAACGTAGGATAAAAAGTTTTTTTTCCCCCCTTCATCTCTCTCTCGAAAAAAGAGAAAAACCTGTTCATGTTTGATAACCATGGATAGAGATAGAAAACATACACATGTGAATATATAAGTGGGTGGTAATTTACAAAAGGGATTAATAAAATGCTATTAAAATGTTACTTTTGGCCTTCAGAAAGATCTTAATGGGCTTAATACTTTCATTTATTTGCTAATTTGGGTAGATTGTCAAAATAAAATTTAAAGTGTTTATTCATGCCCTGAATAGAATGCAAGGGTGATATTTTGATAAAATTTGATATATATCCTGGAAAATGTTTATCTGTAGATTAATATTATTTATGTACTATGGTGAACATGGTGATATGCCATCCAGATACTCCTCCAAAGAAAATTTTGTCTCAGCTCTGGCCTCCTCATTCCAAGATCATGCCATTCTCAGAGCAGCCCACTTTCATGGTTGATGAAGATTAGGAGTATGAGTCCAGGCCTTTTTATTCAATGTGAAACAACTCTGATGTCCAGTGGAGTTGGCCAAGGCAATAGGAGGGTCTTAACTGAAGCTCAGTTTCTCCTTCTGGCAATCCTGCTTCCCTCCCCTCCTTTCCACAGATGTTCAGTCCAAAAGCACTCCTTAATAAACATCCCACATGCTAAACTCCATCTCAGAATCTGATTTCTGGAGAACCTAATTGGCTTCATGAACTTCTTTCTATTGCATGCAAATTCTCATATGGACATATTTTGTGCATAAAATAAAGTCAGTTTTCAAATGTCCAGATGCCATCAAATTATCTGTCTCATATTCTTTTAAGAATTCACAAAGCAAAGAAGTAGTGCTGGTAAAATTTCAGTTTGCTTATGTTTTACATGCAGAGTCTTAGCTACTAAAGGGTTCTAAGGAAATACCTGATTACATTTAGAGGATTTAAGGAGACCCTGGTCTTTCCATATGGTGCTAGTGATAAAGAACCCACCTGCCAATGCAGGAGACCTAAGAGATGCAGGTTCGATCCCTGGGTTGGGAAGATGTCCTGGAGGAGGGCATGGCAGCCTGCTCTAGTGTTTCTGCCTGGAGAATCCCATGGACAGAGGAGCCTGGAGGGCTACAGTCCAAAGGGTTGCAAAGAGTTGGACACGACTGAAGCGACTTAGCATGCATGCATGCACGCAGGGGGCCCACTAAATGCACGCATATAGATAAGAAAGCTGGAGCCTAGAGGGGTGAAAGGACACACTCTAGGTATTACTGTCATACTAGAGGTTAGAACACAAGGCAGTTTACTACTCCTTCCTTAGCTTCCTGTGATCAGAGATGTTTTTTTTCATCTTTTTTCTCTCTTTCTTTCTTTTTCTGTTTCTCAAGCCCAGTTTCTTTCCTCATCATCCTAAGCCACAGCTGTTTACCACAAATGTAAAATCCTTTTAGAGAAATGATTGGGAGTGTGGTGTGTGTAGAAGTATACAAAGGGAGCACATAGCTCTTGTAATTGTCAGCTTGTAACTGTGCTCATAACTGATCAAATTGGAGGGTGCTTTCTGAACTCCATGACATGAAGCAGGTCTCCATGAGGAAATGAATATTAGCCCTTCTTCCTCTGAGCATGCAGGAGAGACTGAAGGACAGCTTATTCATTTCACATTTAGGACCTTCTTCCCATGAGCACAAGAATTATATTCAGTATTTCTTGGGATTTAGAGTCAACAAAGTAGAGATATTTCAGTCTAGATAAGTATATTATTTCAGAGACCATGTTAGCCTTTGCAGTGTGGAAAAGACAGTACATTTATTGCTGATTGTGTTCTGGTGGGATGGTCTGGCTATTTTCTGTATTTATTTCATTTCTATTGATCTCTAAGTAGTTGAGATCCATTTATCCTTCCTATAATACCTTAATAATATTTTCATAACCATTTAGAATTGTATAAAATGCTTTCACTTATAAACATTAAATATTTATCAAATAAATAATACAATACATGTAAATTCAGATACCAGAGAAGGGAGTTATGTATAATTTTACCTAATGTTTACTGACAGTAACCATGTGAGGTAGATATGATCATCTTCATTTTCAGATAAGAAATCTAAGATTCATCAAGTTTGTGATGGTTACTACTTGCACTTGCTGTTTATTATGTCTCAGACATGCTCTAAGAGCTTTATATATATTCATTATTTATTGCTCTGAATGGCTCCATTAAAATGGGCCCAATTATCGTCACTGGCATTTTGCAGATGAGAAAACATACACAGAGATGAGGTAACCTGACCAAGGTCTTCCCATGGGTTAATGATGAATGGGATTCAGCACAGATTGGCTGACTGGCCTTCCTCATTTGCCCAGGACTGAGGGGTTTCCCAGGATATAAGGACTTCCATTGTTAAAACTGCAGTAGTCCCTGGAAAACTGGAACAGTTTGTCAGGCTAGATCAAGGTTGTCTGTGCAGTTGCTCACACTTTGAAGTACTTAACTCTTCTGTCTCTCAGGTAGAAGTTGGTGCATTCAGAGTTTGAACCTTTCTCTATGTGATTCTGAAGCTTGCCTTTTCTCTTTCCATCCTATGGCCATGTTTTGTAATGTGTTTTTTGTATTAACTTGTACTAATTTGCACCAACTTGTAATGTGTCTGGATAGGTAGTCATAGGCCTCATATTTGTTATTATTCTTTTGTTTTACAAGCTCTACTGAGGTATAATTGATATATAAAACTGCATATATTTTATGTATATATTTTATGAGCTTGGGCATATGTATACACCTGTGAAAACTTTATCACTACAATTAAGATAATAAATATATCTAATACTTCCAGAAATTCCTTGTGCCCTTAAAAAAAATAAGTTCTAGAGATCTCTCATACAACATAGGGGCTATAGTTAACAATATTGTATTGTGTGACTTAAAAAATGTTAAGAGTGTAGTGCTCATGTAAATTAATTAATTCTTAATTAACTTCATCTCATTTTGGGTCAGGCCGTTTATTTTTCTTATGCTTTGGTTTCTCCCAGGCTTATTATTCATTTTCCGTAAGTCACTGGAACTCAGTATGGATTGATGCCTTATTTTCCCCGTCCCATGGGTCACTTCTGAATGACACCCTTCTCACATATACCCTACTCTTGTTTCACTTCCCCCCATGGCTCTGGAACCCATGATGCGTGCATTCAGTATCCACAGGTGACTCTCAGCATCCTCTATGTCCTGTCAGCTCCTCTTCGGCTCCTCTTTCTCTAAGTGATATTGTTTTCCTTATTCCCCCCACTGTCACTGCCTCCTTAGTCAGTGTCATGGCATCTCCCTATAAGAGAGGACCAATAAAACTATCTTAGGTTTTAGTAGAGAGAAATTTGTATTATGTTTTCATGGCCATCTTCATAGAGAAGATCAAGCCAAGTTTTGAGGAGTGCAAACACTGTAGATGACCATCACTAAAATCAAAAGCTTGATTTTACTGATCTTGATTTTGATACTGAGGAAGAATTACAGTCTAGGAACTAAGGAATATTAGTTTTTTAATTGCATGATCTTTAACCATAAGTAACTTAACCACTGACTATCTTAATTAACAAGTTTTTATAGTTTCTGTGTTTGAAGGTAGTATTTTGTAAATGCCTGGTGACTGATAGTACATGATTGTATTGGGGGTTGCCTTAACATTGTAGAGGGTATGTGAAACACTTACTCAGTGAATAACTTTTGATTAGCACATGTTTACCTTCTCTGAATCTCAGTTATCATCTGGCTAGCAATATCTGTTGCATAGAGTTATTATGAGGACAAAAATAGAGAAAGCATTTATTAATAATATAGCTAATTTGATGCCTGGCACAAAATAGCTAATATTAATCTTAGCAAAAATCTTTATCATTCTATTCATGGATAAAAGCACATTAAAAACAACTGATTTTTATGCTTCTTTCAATAGCCTGATAAATAGATGGGAATTGGTGACTGTGGTTAGTACTCTAGGTCAATAATAGGACACTATTTTTAAACATATCCCACTCTTTCCCTCTATAACTGTGCCTTTTTTGTGTGGGCTTGGATTTATGTAGGTGCTTTTTCCCTGTGCCTCAATTCTAGATTTTAACAGGCCAGATATAGTTTTTACTTTTTAAAGCTTACTTTTGCACCTAAAATGATGTGTGTGAAACCTGAACATGGATAGGAGATGAAATGTTGTGATATAAAATAGACCGTTGAAGCAAAAACCCTGAAAAATTTTGCATTTAAGTATGTTAATATATTAGATTTTAATAGTGAGGTTGACAGGGAGTTTCAGATCGAATATTTTGTCCTCAAAAAGGTAAATATCAGAAATGGTTCAGTGCTCAACAGTTTGAATTCATATTTCAGTAGAGCTGCTACTTGTTTAATACAAATATGTGGATTTTTCTGGCTACACTTCTCTTAGGATGAAAAAATAAAGGCCAAAGTGGCTTTAACTATATTTTACCTATGATTGTCTTAATTTTATTATTCAGATGCATTTTATAATCTGGTGTATAGATGATATTTTATCTCTGATATCTAATTGTTTTTTATCATTCTTCTACAATGTAGGAAATATTGGGCTGAGGGAACTACTGAAGGCAATAAGAAACAGATAGCCAGGGGGAATTAAATAAAACTTTCAATTTCAACTTAAATTACTATCTTTATGTGATCTCTATTTTTTCAGACCCTTGGCCTAGTACAGAAAAATGGAAAGAGAAACAAAGAGAGAATGAAAGAGAGGGAAAAAAAGAGAGAGAGAGAGAGGAGAAGAGAGGGAGAAAGAGATATATAGCCGTTTAGAGGTAAATATAGCATTTTTTCGCTTTCTCTTGTGATCAGAGAGGTATGAGACTATAGCCGAATGACCAGAGATGTAATGTTGATGGCTTTGGAAATGGAGGAAGGTCGCTGTGTGTCAAGGATACAGGTAACATTTAGAAGCTGGAAAAGATAAGGAGATGGATTGCCCCTAGAGCTTCCAGAAAGGAACGTAGCCTTGCTGTCACCTACCAAAATGAGACTTGTGTCAGCTGTCTGACTTCCAGAACTCTAAGATAACAAATTTGCATTGTTTAACCACTAAATTTGTCATAATTTTTAGGGCAGTAATAAAAAATTAATATAAGCATGTACACATTTCATATCATATTGAAGGAAGTACAGTTTTTTTATTGTTTTTAATTTATTTGATTTACTTCTACCATGTTCTTATGCTACATATAAAATATATGTTCAAATCACCATCCCCTATGAAGCAAAAAGCAAGGAAGAGAGGGAAAGGTACATCCAATTAAACACAGAGTTCCAAAAAATAGCTAGAAGAGACAAGCAGGCCCTCTTCAATGAACAATGCTTAATAATTGAAGAAAACAACAAAAGGGGAAAGATTAGAGATCTCTTCAGGAAAACTGGAAACATCAAGGGAACGTGTCTCCTAAAGATGGACATAATAAAGGATAAAAATGGGCAAGACCTAGTAGACACTGAAGAGATCAAGAAGAGGTGGAAGGAATACACAGAAGAACTGTATAAAAAAGATCTTAATGAACTGGATTACTCTGATGGTGTGGTTAGTCACCCAGAGCCAGACATTCTGGAGTGTGAAGTCAAGAAGTCAAGTGGGCCTTAAGAAGCACTGCTGTTAATAAAGCTAGTAGATGTGATGAAATTCCAGCAGAACTATTCAGATCCCGAAAGAATGATGCCATCAAGGTTTTGCATTCATTATGTCAGCAAATCTGGAAGACCCAGCTTTGGCCACAGGATTAGAAAGGTCAATCCTCATCCCAATTCCCAAGAGGAGTAGCTCACCAAAGAATGTGCTAACCATTGGACAGTTGCATTTATCTCCCATGCTCATAAGATCAAAATTAAAATCATGCTTGCTACACTTCAGCATTATGCGAACCAAGAACTTCCAGATTTCAAGCTGGGTGTAGAAAAGGAAGAGAACTAGAGATCAAATTGCCAACATTTGCTAGATTATAGAGAAAGCAAGGGAATTTCAGAAAAACGTCTATTTCCATTTCATCAACTATACTAAAGCCTTTGACTGTGTGGATCATGACAAACCGTGGAAAGCTCTTAGAGAGATGGGAATACCAGACCATCTTACCTGTCTCCTGAGAAACCTGTATGCAGGTCAAGAAGCAATAGTTAGAACACTGTATGGAATAACTGTTTGGTTCAAGATTGAGAAAGGAGTATGACAGGTCTGTCTGCTGTCCCCTCAGCTATATGCTGAGCACATCATAAGAAATGCCAGGCTGGATGAGTTAAAAGCTGGAATCAAGATAGGGAGGAGAAACATCAACAATCTTAGATATGTGGATGATCACTCTAATGGCAGAAAGCGAAGAGGAACTAAAGGGCCTCTTGATGAGGGTGAAGGAGAGTGAAAGAGCTGGTTTAAGATTAAATATTTAAAAAAAAAAAAACCAAGATCATGGCATTCAGTCCCACTACTGCATGGCCAATAGAAGGGGAATAGGTGAAAGTACTGATGATTTCATCTACTTGGGCTCCAAAATCACAGTGGACGTTGACTGTAGCCATGAAATCGGAAGACAATTGCTTCTTGGCAGGAAAACGATGACAAACCTAGACAGTGTGTTGAAAAGCAGAGACATTACTCTGCTGACAGAGGTCCGATTAGTCTATGCTATGTCTTTGCATAGTCTATGCATAGTCTTATTCAAGGCGATGGTCTTCTCACTGGTCATGTGTGGTTGTGACAGCTGAACCGTAAAGAATGCAGAATGCAAAAAATTGATGCCTTCGAACTGTGGTGCTGGAAAAGACTCCTGAAAGTCCCCTGGACAGCAGGGAGATCAAAGCAGTCAATCTTAAGGGAGATCAACCCTGAATATTCACTGGAAGGACTGATGCTAAAGCTAAAGCTCCAGTATTTAGGTTATCTGATGAAAAAGACGACTCATTGGAAAAGTCCCTGATGCTGGGAAAGATTGAAGGCAGAGTTGAGGAGAGCGTCAGAGGATGAGATGGCTGGATGGCATCACCAATACAATGGACATGAACTTGAGCAAACTACGGGAGATGGTGAGAGACAAGGAGGCCTGGCGTGCTGCATTCCATGGTGTCTCAAAGTGTTGGATGTGACTAGGCGACTGAACAACAACAACAATGTAAAACAGATTTGTTATGGAAACTCTCAGTTTGCTGTATCATGAGAATTCACTGAGGGAATTATACCCTTCATTCAGTGAATATTTATAGAGTACTTTATACGCCAGAAACTCTGCTAAGTGGCAGAGATACTGAAAAGAGTAATAGCCGTTCAGATTGTCTGCCTATTTTTTAATTGAGTTGTTTGGTTTTTGAAACTGATTTGTATGAGCTCTTTATATGGTTTGGATATTAACTCTTTATAAAACATATCGTTTGCAGATACTTCTCCTGTTCAATAGGATGCTTTTTCATTTTGTTACTGGTTTCCTTTGCTGTGCAAAACCTTTTAAGTTTGATTAGATTCCATTTGTTTAGCTTTTGCTATTCCTTTTTTCGCCAAAAAAAAAAAATTGCTAAGACATGTCAAAGAGTACACCGCTAGTTTTCTTCAAGAAGTTCTATGACTTCATTTATGCTTTTAATCCATTTAAAATTTATTTTTGCACATATTGTGAAAAACTGTCCAAAGAAGTCATACAGTTGGCCAACAAGCACATGAAAAAATGTTCAATACCAATCATCAGGGAAATGCAAATTGACACTACAATGAAATATTACCTCACACCTGTCAGAACGGCTCTTATCAAAAAGACAACAAATAATAAATGTTGGCAACAGTGTGGAGAAAAAGCCACCCTAGTACACTGTTGGTGGGAATGTAAATTGGTACAGCCACCTTGGGAAATAGTATGGAGGCTCCTCAAAAATTAATATGATCAAGCAATTCCACTTCTAGGTATATATCAAAAAATGAAAATGCTTACTTGAAAAGATATACACACCCAATATTCATAGCAGCACTATTTATAATAGCCAAGGTATGGAAGCAACCCGAGTGATCATCAACAGTTCAATTCAGTCGCTAAGTTGTGTCTGACTCTTTGCGACCCCATGAACCGCAGCACGCCAGGCCTCCCTGTCCATCACCAACTCCCGGAGTCCACCCAAACCCATGTCCATTGAGTCGGTGATGCCATTCAACCATCTCATCCTCTCTTGTCCCCTTCTCCTCCTGTCCTCAATCTTCCCCAGCATCAGGGTCTTTTCAAATGAATCAGCTCTTCACATCAGGTGGCCAAAGTACTGGAGTTTCAACTTCAACATCAGTCCTTCCAATGAACACCCAGGACTGATCTCCTTTAGGATGGACTGGTTGGAATGAATAAAGAAGATGTGGTATATTCTTTATATATGTATATATAAAACACACACACTGAAATACTATTGAGTCATCTCAGCCTATAAAAGGATAAACTTGCCATTTGCAACAATATGATAGACTTGGAGGGTATTGTGACTAGTGAAATAAGTCAGACAAAGACAAATGCTATGTTTTCACTTATATGTGGAATCTGAAAATAGAACAAATGAATAAATATAGCAAAACAGAAACAGACTCACAGATATGGAGAGCAAACTAGTGATTACCCTTGGGGAGAGGGGTTGACAGAGGGGCAAGATAGAGGAAGAAGATTAAGAGGTAAAAACTACTAGGTATAAAGTAAGTAAGATACAAGATTGCAATGTGCACCACAATGAATATAGACAGTTTTGTTTGATAACAATTAATGGAGCTACTTAATTGGGCTTCTGTGGTGGCTCAGATAGTAAAGAATCTACCTGCAATGCAGGAGACCTGGGTTTGATCCCTGGATTGGAAAGATCCCCTGGAGAAGGGCATGGCAACCCACTCCAGTATCCTTGGCTGGAGAATCTCCGTGGATAGAGGAGCCTGGTGGACTACCATCCGTGGGGTCTGAAAGAGTCAGATATGATGGAGCGAATTAACATAAGCATACAAACACAACACAGTGGAGTATAATCTATTAAATTATTGAGTCACTGTATTGTGCACCTGAAATTAATCTAATATTATATATCAATGTGCCAGTGTGTGTGTTCAGTCATGTCTGATTCTTTGTGACCCCATAGACTGTAGTACTAGGCTCTTCTGTCCATGGAATTTTCCAGACAATAATATTGAAATGGGTTGCCATTTCCTCTTACCGACTCAGGGATCAAACCCCATCACTTGGAAATACTGCATTGTCAGGCAGATTCTTTACCACTGGGCCACCAGAGAAGCTCCTATGTAAATTTAAAAAGAAAAGCCATTTTCTTACTATATTCAGTTCAGTTCAATTCATTTGCTCAGTCGTGTCCAAGTCTTTGGAACCACATAGACTGCAGCATACCAGGCTTCCCTGTCCATCACCAACTCCTGGAGATTGCTCAAACTAAAGTCCATCGAGTCAGTGATGCCATCCAGCCATCTCATCCTCTGTCACCCCTTTCTCCTCCTGCCCTCAGTCTTTCCCAGTCTTTTCCAATGAGTTCAGTTCTTTGCATCAGGTGGCCAAAGTATTGGAGCTTCAGCTTCAGTATCAGTCCTTCCAATGAATATTCAGGACTAATTTCCGTTAGGATTGACTGGTTTGATCTACTTGCAGTAGAAGGGACTCTAGAGTCTTCTTCAACATCATAGTTCAAAAGCATCAGTTCTTCAGTGCTCAGCTTTCTTTATAGTCCAACTCTCACACCATACATGACTACTGGAAAAATCATAGCCTTGACTAGATGGACCTTTGTTGGCAAAGTAATGTCTGTTTTTTTAATATGCTGTTTAGGTTTGTTATGGCTTTTCTTCCAAAGAGTAAGCGTCTTTTAATTTCATGGCTGCAGTCACCATCTGCAGTAATTTTGGAGCCCAAGATATTAAAAACTCTCACTGTTTCCATTGTTTCCCCATCTATTTGCCATGAAGTGATGGGACTGGTTGCCATGATCTTTGTATTTTGAGTGTTGAATTTTAAGCCAGTTTTTTCTGAAATAGAAACTTTCCTGTTTCACTTTCCTCAAGAGGTTCTTCAGTTCCTCTTCACTTTCTTCCATAAGGGTGGTGTCATCTGTATATCTGAGGTTACTGATATTTCTCCTGGCAATCTTTATTCCAGCTTGTGCTTCATCCAGCCTGGCATTTCTCATGATGTACTCTGTATATGAGGTAAATAAGCAAGGTGACAATATACAGCCTTATTGTACTCTTTTCCCAATTTGGAACCAGTCTTGTTCCATGTGCAGTTCTAATTGTTGCTTCTTGACCTGCATACAGATTTCTCAGGAGGCAGGTCAGGTGGTCTGGTATTCCCATCTCTTTAAAAATTTTCCACAGTTTGTTGTGATCCACACAGTCAAAGACTTTGATGTAGTCAACGAAGCAGAAATAGATGTTTTTCTGGTATTCTCTTGCTTTTTCTATGATCCAACAGATGTTGGAAGTTTGATCTCTGTCTTCCTCTGCCTTTTCTAAATCCAGCTTGAACATCTGGGATTTCATGGTTCACGTACTGTTGAAGCCTGGATTGGAGAATTTTGAGCATTGCTTTGCTAGCGTGTGAGATGGGTGCAGTTGTGTGCTAATTTGAGCATTCTTTGGCATTGTCTTTCTTTGGGATTGGTATGAAAGCAGACCTTTCCAGTCTTCTGGCCACTGCTCAGTTTTCCACATTTGCTGGTATATGGAGTGCAGCACTTTCACAGCATCATCTTTTAGAACTTGAAATAGCTCAGCTGAAATTCCATCACCTCTACTAGCTTTGTTCATAGTAATGCTTCCTAAGCCCAACTTGACTTCACATTCCAGGACGTCTGGCTCTAGGTTTGTGATCGCACCATGGTGGTTATCTGGGTCATGAAGATCTTTTTTGTATAGTTCTTTTGTGTATTCTTGCCACCTCTTCTTAATATCTTCTGTTTCTGTTAGGTACGTACCATTTCTGTCCTTTATTGTTCCCATCTTTGCATGAAAACTTCCCTTGGTATCTCTAATTTTCCTGAAGAGATCTCTAATCTTTCCCATTCTATTGTTTTCCTCTATTTCTTTGCATTGATCACTGAGGAAGGCTTTCTTATCTCTCCTTGCTATTCTTCAGAACTCTGCATTTAGATGGGTATATCTTTCCTTTTTTCCTTTGCCTTTAGCTTCTCTTCTTTTCTCAACTATTTGTAAGTCTTCCTTAGACAACCATTTTGCCTTTTTGCATTTCCTTTTCTTGGGGATGGCCTTGATCACTGCCTCCTGTACAATGTCATGAACCTCTGTCCATAGTTCTTCAGGTACTCTGTCTATCACATCTAATCCTTTGAATCTATTTGTCACTTCCACTTCCTTAATCATAAGGGATTTGACCTGGGTTATACCTGAATGGTCTAGTGGTTTTCCCTATTTTCTTTAAGTCTTAATTTTTCAATGAGGAGTTCATGATCTGAACCACAGTCAACTCCTGGTCTTGTTTTTGCTGTCTGTATAGAGCTTCTCCCTTTTTGGCTACAAAGAATATAATCAATCTGATTTTGGTATTGACCATCTAGTGATGTCCATGTGTAGAGTCTTTTCTTGTGTTGTTGGAAGAGGGTGTTTGCTATGACCAGTTCATTTTTTTGGCAAAACTCTGTTAGCCCTTTCCCTGCTTCATTTTGTACTCTGAGGCCAAATTTGTCTGTTACTTCAGGTATCTCTTGAATTCCTACTTTTGCAGTCCAGTCCTCTATGAAGAAAAGGACTTCTTTTTTGGGTTTTAGTTCTAGGTCTTGTAGGTACTCACAGAACCGTTCAACTTCAGCATAGACTTGTATTACTGTGATATTGATTGGTTTGCCTTGGAAATGAACAGAGATCATTCTGTTGTTTTTGAGCTTGCACCCAAGTAACTGCATTTCAGACTCTTTTGTTGACTATGAGGGCTACTCCATTTCTTCTAAGGTATTCTTGCCCATAGTAGTAGATATAATGGTCATCTGAATTAAATTCACCTATTCCAGTCCATTTTCATTTTCGCTGATTCCTAAAATGTCGATGTTCACTCTTGCTATCTCCTGTCTGATTGCTTCCAATTTACCTTGATTCATGGGCCGAACATTCCAGGTTCCTGTGCAGTATTGTTCTTTACAGCATTGGACTTTATTTCCATCATGGGTCACATCCATAAGAGTCATGTCCACAACTTGGCGTTTTCACTTTGGCTCCATCTCTTCATTTTTTCTGGAGTTATTTCTCCACTCTTCTCCAGTAGCATATTGGACACCACCGACCTGGGGAATTCATCTTTCAGTTTCCTACCTTTTTCCCTTTTCATACTGTTCATGGGGTTCTCAAGGCAAGAATACTGAAGTGTTTTTCCATTGCCTTCTCCAGTGGACCATGTTTTGTCAGAACTCTTCTCCATGACCCATCTGTCTTGGGTGGCCCTACATGGCATGGCGCATGGTTCATTGAGTTAGAAAGCCTGTGGTCCATGTGATCAGTTTGGTTGGTTTTCTGTGATTCTGGTATTCATTCTGTCTGCCCTCTAATGAATAAGGATAAGAAGCTATGGAAACTTCCTGATGGTCTACTAAATTATCACAACATTAGTCATGCCAGACTTCCCCCTCCCCTTTTTTTTTTTGTTAAATACTTATTCATTTACTTATTGAAGTATATTTGATATATAGTATTATATTCATTTCAGATATACAGCCTTTTAGATTGCATATTTCTTAAGTACAATGATTCATTCTTCCTTTGTTTCTACTTAGCATTGTTCTAGCCTTATGACAGCATAAGTCATTTTTAAAAGGTGGGAATTTTTCAGAAGCTAGCATTTATATATATATATGTATTTTAAAATTTCCCTATATAATGTGGAATCAAGAGAGAGCTTTTTTTTTTTTTTGGTTTATTGCATTGTTTTTAAGGTACCTCTTACAGTGGAATCTTAGGGAACTTAAAACAATTTTTGGCTAAAGCAGGGGTGAGCAAGGAAAAAGTCCAAATAGAATCCCAAGTCTAGATACACATTAGTAATCTAGCCCTGACTTCAGAAACACTTTTAAAGTAAGTTGTTCTGTGAAAACTAAATCATAAATGACAGTTCTTCCAAGATTAATTCTTAAACTACTATGATATAATACGTTTCATGAATACCAATGGCTCTTATTTGGTTCAGAAGGGACTACAACCAGTAAATGATGTCTTGTGGTTCTCCATCTGGCTTTATTTATCATTGTATTCTGAAGCTTCAGGAATAAGATTTGTAAGACTACTGGATATAAAACATTTCTTTAATGTTCTTGATACTACTTCTAAATCTTTAGGAATTGTGCAAAAATGGGAGAGAAAAAAGTACATAGGACCTAATAAATTTTTAAGAGTTTTAACATGTTATGAAACTTGTTCTTTTATTTAAAATATATAATACAATAACTTTTTTCTCCCTGAAAGAACATTCAGTGAGATGTAGGATCCTCTGTGCTGTCTAACATGGTACCAACTATCCACATATGTGACTGTGAGCACTTCAATATGGTTGGTCCAAACCGAGATGTGATATAAATATAAACTGTGCACCACATTTTGAAGACTTCATATTAAAGAAAATATAATGTAAACTATGTCAAAGTAAGTTTGTATAGGTTATATGTGAAATGATAATATTTTGGATATGTTTGGCTAAGTAGTTCAGTTCAGTTCAGTTGCTCAGTCGTGTCCGACTCTTTGTGACCCCATGAATCACAGCACACCAGGCCTCCCTGTCCATCACCAACTCCCAGAGTTCACTCAAATTCACGTCCATTGAGTCAGGGATGCCATCCAGCCATCTCATCCTCTGTCGTCCCCTTCTCCTCCTGCCCCCAATCCCTCCTAGCATCAGAGTCTTTTCCAATGAGTCAACTCTTCCCATGAGGTGGCCAAAGTACTGGAGTTTCAGCTTTAGCATCATTCCTTCCAAAGAACACCCAGGACTGATCTCCTTTAGAATGGACTGGTTCGATCTCCTTGCAGTCCAAGGGACTCTCAAGAGTCTTCTCCAACACCACAGTTCAAAAGCATCAATTCTTTGGTGCTCAGCTTTCTTCACAGTCCAACTCTCACATCCATACATGACCACTGGAAAAACCATAGCCTTGACTAGACGGACCTTTGTTGACAAAGTAATGTCTCTGCTTTTCAATATGCTATCTAGGTTGGTCATAACTTTCCTTCCAAAGAGTAAGTGTCTTTTAATTTCATGGCTTCAATTACCATCTGCAGTGATTTTGGAGCCCTAAAAAATAAAGTCTGACACTGATGGGACAGATGCCATGATCTTCGTTTTCTGAATGTTGAGCTTTAAGCCAACTTTTTCACTCTCCTCTTTCACCTTCATCAAGAGGCTCTTTAGTTCCTCTTCACTTTCTGCCATAAGGGTGGTGTCATCTGCATATTTGACATTATTGATATTTCTCCCAGCAGTCTTGATTCCAGCTTGTGGTTCTTCCAGCCCAGCGTTTCTCAAGATGTACTCTGTATATATTAAAATTAACTTTCCTTGTTTATTTGCTTCTTTTAATGTGGCTACTAGAACATTTACAGTGTGTTTTCCTTTTGTGTCTCACATATTCTATTGGACAATGCTGCTTTATTTATTTATTTTGAAATTTATTTGGATCATTCATTATAATTTTATTCCTGTTTCTTACTTTGGAAATATTCATGTGTTTTTCACTTTTTAATTTTATATTGGAATATAGTTGAGTAACAATGTTGTGATAGTTTCAGGTGTACAGCAAAGTGATTCAGTTTATATATATATATATGCATACACACACATGTATTCACTTCTTTTTGAATTCTTTTCCCATTTAGGTTGTCACATAATCATGAGCAGAGTTCCCTGTGCTATACACTAGGTTCTTGTTTGGACAATGCTGCTTTAGATCACTGAATAATCTTTCATTTCAGCTATAGGAATATATAGGCAACCATGTTCAAATTCTTAAATATTAAGTGTCTCTTGCTTGTGAGGCCCTTTTTCCTCTTCCTGAGACTGGAATAAGGGTATCCTTCTTATTAATCTGTTGAGAGACAGATTAATAGGTAAAATAGACATAAGAGAAATATTAGAGCATCAGTGATATGCCATGTGCCATATGAATATTCACTGGAAGAAATGATGCTGAAGCTGAAGCTCCAGTACTTTGGTCACCTGATGCAAAGAACTGACTCATTGGGAAAAACCCCTGATGCTGGGAAAGATTGAAAGCAGGAATAAAAGGGGACGACAGAGGATGAGATGGTTGGATGCCATCACCGACTCAATGGACATGAGTTTGAGTAGGCTCTGGGAGAGTGATGGACAGGGAAGCCTGGCATGCTGCGGTCCATGGGGTCGCAAAGAATCGGACACGACTGAGTGACTGAACTGAACTGATAGGCCGTCAACAGAGTAGAGATAGAAGTGGGCAGCATATTCTGTCAGCTGCAAGTAGGTTGTTTTCCCTTTTTCAAGAAAACTCTAGAATTCATCCCTTGAAAATGAGAGTCTAATCCCCTGGTAAAGATTAGATTATACCTACAGCCAAAACTGTGGACCTCATAGAATATGAGAATGACAAATTTTAACATTATTTGAGAGGAAAGAACTGGGTGAGATGGATTAAATATTGTGATTTTATACTGTCTTCTGATTTGATAGTGACTGAAATTGATTTATAAGATAGCATTTATTATTTTATTGCAATCTGTGCTTTGAGAATGGGGAAGTGTTTAAGTAGCCATACTTTCTAAAGAAATAGCCTTCTAAAGAAGGAGCCAAACATCTGACATCTCCTGGACATGAGTTCAAACTATCCTCCCACTGAGAGTAAAGACTTCTTAGTTTCATGAAGAAGAGGATGGAGAGGAGGCTGAGTTATAAAATCTCTAAGCTTTTGTTCAACATTAAGATTTTTTTCCTTTTCTTTTTTCAAGGCTTTGTGGCAGTCCTGTAAACTACACTGTTTAGAATTAATGAAAGATAATATTGTCACCATGTAATCTGTTGGAATCTTATTATTTTATTTAAATAAAAGGAAACCATGAGTTTTGTGTTAGCAAAAAGGGAGACATTTTCAATAACCTCTTACTGCTTCTGAACATATGTTTTAGACGTTCTTAATTGTCTCCAGGGAGAGAAGGACATAATAGTGATGTTCACAAGGAAGCAATTTAAGTGGCTGCACTTGGTTCCCCAAATGGATCTTTGCTTGTTTTAGGAGCGGAAATGGGAGGGGGGTGCTTATTCATCTAGTTTGCAAAATGTTGAATACATCACCCATTTTAGCGTTTGAAAATTGCTAATATTCCATTCCCTGAGCCATGGAAATGGATAATTTTGCCTAACCAATTAAGTGAAATGCTGTAATGTCTTGGTTAAGATATAAAGACAGGCATTGCTATGGGTTTCTTTGTTGTTGTTGTTTAGTCCAAGTCATGTCCAACTCTTTTGTGACCTCATGGACTGTAGCCTTCCAGGCTTCTTTGTTTATGCCATTCTCTAGGAAAGAATACTGGAATGGGTTGCCATTTCCTTCTCCAGGGGATCTTTCCGACCCAGGGGTTGAACCTGCACCTCCTGCATTTAGCAAGCAGATTCTTTACCACTGAGCCACCAGGGAAGCCCCCGAGTTTCTTTTTAAAATGCATTCTTTCTATTCGACAGATAAACTGTTGGATGCTAATCAAGGGAACTGTAGTAGTTATAGCACCTAAAGATAGCATTCCATCCATCAGCACCATGGAGTGTTAACAGAAGAGGCTTTGAAGTGTCTACTGGGGGAGTCAACTTAGAGATGCTGTCTTCCAGGACTTTAGAATGCTTTCAGATGGTATAGGAAATTTGACTTGTCCTATATGGTGGCTCAGTGGTAAAGAATCCTCCTGCCAATGCAGGGGACATGGCTTCAATCCGTGAATTGGGAAAATACCCTGGAGAAGGAAATAGCAACCCACTCCAGTATTCTTGCCTGGGAAATCCCATGGACAGAGGAGCCTGGTGGGCTACAGTCCATGGGTTCACAAAATAATCAGACATGACTTAGCCACTAAACAACAGCATGTGACTTCAAGTGAATTAGGAAAAAGAGATGATCATAAAAGATGAGGGAAGTTTCTTTTAAGTTCACCCAAGAGAATCCTGGTAACTCAGTTGGTAAAAAGTCTGCCTGCAATGCAGGATACCCCTGGTTCAATTCCTGGGTCAGGAAGATCCCCTGAAGAAGGAATGGGCTACCCATCCCAGTATTCTTGGGCTTCCCTGGTGGCTCAGACAGTAGAGAATCTGCCTGCAATGTGGGAGATCTGGGTTCATTCCCTGGGTTGGGAATATCCCCTGGAGGAGTGCATGGCAACCCACTCCAGTATTCTTGCCTGGAGAATCCTCATGGACAGACAAGCCTAGTGGGCTGCAGTCCACGGAGTTGCAAAGAGTCAGACACAATTGAGCAACTAAGCACCAGAGAAACCTGACAAATAGAAATAACAGTGAAATTGGTGACACTTGGACGTCAGGTTTACCCACAAAAGGATGTGTTTAAGCAGAGGATGGACAGTGGTTTATAAAGTATCCTGTAGTGGAATTTCAACCTTTGGGTTGAATTTAATAGGATATTAGACAGACTAACTTTCAAAAACCTTTCAATGTTAAGATTATATGAAAAACAGTAACTACTGTGTGTTAAGAGGTTTCTAAAAAGAAAACTTCTGGTATCTGGATTGCATTATCCATTGCAAATTCTATGAAATACATTTTTATGTTTTAAACTGTTGACTATTAGTATTAAAATTTACATCCCCACTTGAGTGCAATGAAGAACATGTTTATTAGCATGGGTCTCTATATTCTAGGAAAATCGCTTTTGGTGACAGGTGACTAAGAAGTGTAGGTGTTTATGCAGCCCTCCCACACATAGCGGAACCTGGAAGCTGATAGTTCTGTTGGCACAGCTATTCTGCACACTGACCTGATTAAAATATCAATCAGCTAAGGCCTTGTGAGACTTATTTGCACACAGCTGCTTCATAGGAGATAGCATTCGTTTTGTGCCCTTGCGATTTTACACAGTGAGGATTTGAAAGAGACCAAACTTAAAACCCTCACGAAACTGTGAAGATGGGAATGTGTCTCTTGTCTAGTTTCTTACTAAGTTGGCATGACAAGATATTAGAGCAAAGGAGAAGGTGAAAATTTCCTTTCTCATTGGTTTTCAATCCTGGTTATCCCTTGGAATTGCTGGAGACTAAGAATTAAATTCAAATCTGGACCACATACTCAGGGATTTTTTTGCTTGGACTAAAGTGGTTATTGGGCTCTGGTTTAGGGTTTTTTGTTTTTTGTTTTTTGACAGCTCCCCAGGTAATTCTAATATGTAATCAAGGTGGGAAGCAATAATCTTTTCTAACTTTTACATTTTCTTAATAGGGATATTAGGACTTACAGGAATAGTTCTCAAAAGCTTTGATGCTTGTAACACACTCTTAAAAGTTGTAGGTTTGGGGAATACCCTTGAGGGAATCAGAAGACTGAAAACCACTCGAAACCACAAAGTGATAGTCACAACGCAGCACACTCTCTTATTGCGGTATGATGATGACTCACGGTGTCCACAGAAGCATCCCTGATCATTGTTCTGGTGTCCTGGTCAACTTTGTCAACAACTCTTTACTGTCCTGACTGTGCGCTCTTACATATTCACAGTCAAATTCTTGCAGCTTCTCCAAATATACGACCTTTCTTTGTTGCCGGCTTCTTATTCACTCATAATTGCAGCAAGCTTTACTATCCTTGACACCCAATTCCATGACCTGCCTTGTTCAACAGTTTGTCTAATGGAATTTCATTCTTCCATTCATCACTGGAGATGTGGTAGTGAAAAAGAAGCAAACACAGTTCTTGTCTTTCTAGAACTTGTAGACCTTAACCAAATAATCACTTATACAAATGTAAAATTGTGTCTATAACAAGTACAAAGAAGGTGCACATCTCTGTGAGAAGATGTAAAGCAAGGATTTGACCAAATTAGAGAAGTCTAGACAAGGTTTCCTTGATGAAGAGAAAGATGAGCAGGATTTAACTAAGCAAAAAGTGAAAGGGAAGATCATTCCTGATTTAAGATATTAAATGTTTTACTCTAAGAATTGCTACTCAGTTGTAACAAAGTGTAATTTTATATGTTGATCAAACTTAGCTGAATACCTCAGAATGGTTTGAATGTCAAAGGATTTCAATTAGGAATGTAACAAATATAATGTGTTGAAGTGAAACTTGTTTGGAAATGATTAGGTTAATGAAAAACTGTTTATTGATATTGTTAACTATTGAAATTACACACATACTAAGGGATAATGTTTTATAAATGGCCATGGAATCAGGGATGATATAAAAATTTGCATACATAGTTGCATTTGTCTCAATAGATTTCAGCATTTTTGATAAGGAGTTTTCAAAAAAATAATCAACCTACCCTGACACTCTTATGAAATATGGTGCTTATGATGGTTTTTTAAAGTATATTGTGTTTTTTTTTTAATTCAGATCAAACCCCTTGCATGTTCTATTTGTCCTAATTTTATGAGTAGAATAAGTTAGTTTCTCCAATGTGCTTATAATTATTTATAAGAAAGTAGACTGCTAAAGTGTCTCTGAACAAAATGCCCAAGTCTTCCATAAATTTAAGGAAGGGCAGAAAATAATAGATGAATCAGCACTTATTGGGCCTTTCTATTGAGACCACATGATGGACGATACAGTTCTTGAGTACACATTATAGATCCAATAGTTAAATGTCCGCTTCTGGTTCTTCTGGTCATGAACGCATATAAGATTGCATGTAAGTGAGAAGAGTCTTATAGAGCTATTTTTGATACTTGAATTAAAATAGATACCTGTGTTTCAAACTTCTATATCTTCTTAAATAATATTTGATCCATCTCATTCTTAAACATAGTTCAACATTTATCCATTTCAGCTCTGTCTTAAAAGTTAAGGGATTGTTTTCTCGTTTAACATTAAGTTCAGATATCTTATAAATAATGGGAAGAGAATCTTTATTCTAACAAGTAGGCCATTGAGCTGGTGTTCATTTCTATAGAGAAATCTCCAGCTGGGTCTTTTTGGTAGCTTCAGTGAGACAGTCTTCCCTAGAAAGTATTACCACCTTCTCTCTGAACTAACATGACTCTCTCAGAGGTGATAGGTGTTGCGTTAAACTAACAGAGACTGAAGATACACACACACACACACACATGCTCACACTCCACTCCCCCACACACATCACATCTTTATTCATCTATCTGTCAATGGACATTTAGTTTGCTTCCATGTCTTGGCTATTGTAAATAACGTGGCTATGAACATTGGGGTGCTTGTATCTTTTCAATTCATAGTTTTCTCTGGATATATGCCCAGGGATGGGATTGCAGGATCATGTGGTAGCTCTGTTTTTAGTTTGTTAAAAAGGAACCTGCATACTGTTCTCCATAGTGGCTGAACCAGCTTACATGTTACCAACCTATTCATTCCTTAAATACAACTCCAGTGTTACTCTTCCTTAAGGCTTCCTTCACGTCTTCAAGGAAGTATTAGCTACTCCCATCAACTGTGTACTCAGTCCATAGTGCTCCTGCATGTTATGTTCTCTGTTTTACAATTTACTTACCTTCACATGAAACTTGAACTCCTCAAAGCTAGGCACTGGCAAAGGTGTGATCTATTCAGGTACGTTATAGCATAGATTTGGCGTGGATTACACACCAGAGAGAGGTTTACTGAAGTAAACAATTGGGTAGGTACATGAATGAGTGAGTGTGAGTGAGGATGAAAGGCCTTTTGTTCTCACTGGGAAGCTGCAGCAGATTAAACAAGTGTTAAGGACATGGGTTTCTGCCTTGAACCGTGCAAATGCTCAGTATACAAAGAATATCGCTAGAGTCTTGCTTTAATGAGCAATAAAAATATCTAACATCTTAGGTCTTGGTAACAAGAGACCATAAAAAATCAAGGTGGAGGACCCTCAGACACTGGTGATGTCAGCCTCAGTTTTAACAGTTTTGTGAAGGATGGCATTTTGAGGACTGTAAGAACAAGGCTTTATTTTTTTATTGTTTCAGTGATATGCATTGAGTTATGACAGTCTGGGAGCCAGGAGCATGTGACTTACAACCTTCTGGCTGCTTTCTCAAATATGTGCACCTAGGAGTATCTGGAGCCTGTTTCCTATACACAGACTATATTACCTTGAACTTCCTAATACCAAGCTGTCTTGACGCTATTTATTATTCTGGTTGCCTTTATAATTTTGAAAACCTTGAGTCCTGAGAAAAATTACTTAAGTCCTTGGCTAGTGAGCTGACTAGCTACTAAGCCTACAACATAAGAGGATAAAGGGTTATTGTCTAGGTGCTCTTTAGGCTGTCCAGTAGACAGTTCTGCAACATCTCTCATTTCTTTGCTTTCCTGCTCCAGCACCCTTTCCCAGGGTACCACCAATCTACCACGTATGTTGTCCCTGAGGTCTTAGAGCCCTCCAGGCACTGTTGTACCTGTCTGACATACTACTATGGATAAATGGTTTGGTTAGTATTTTTTCAAGACCTAGAAAAACTTAGCTTATACACCAAATAGAGAAACTATTTTTTTAAAGTACATTGAATAAAGGAGTGTTTATTTTTTCCTTTTGGTATGTTAATTTTATAAATTTCAAAGTAGACAACTTCTAAATGTTTTAAAATAAATGAACTCTCAAAGCTCAGATCAGAAGCTGACAGTTTTATAGATGATGCTTTTGCAGAATGTAATCCATAAAGAACATCCAGCCTGTTTACTACTGAAACGAATTAGAACTGCCAATGCCGAACATCCTAATGAGGTTTCAGAAAGGTCAGGCTTAACAATAGAGCCACCCAAAGCTGAGTCAGTGCTTTTCTCCTGAGAGTAATGAGATGACTTGTGAAAAAAAATGTCAAGGTACAATTAAGCAGAATTAGATTTTCATACTCCTCAAGATTATTCATTTGGAGGTTTCACCTGGGTTTCTCCTAGCCTTTGTTAGTCAGAGACACAGCAAAAATAGAACTCCAATCAGATGGTTGTAGTGGGGAGATCTTAGTGAAGGAACTTCTTACAGAGATGAGGAATAGGAAGGAGACAAGTGACGGTCTATGAGACAGGAGTGGGAAACCTAGGCCTCAAGGAGCAGGAAGTGAGACTGTTAATGGGCTGTGAGCTGAAGCTGAAAAACCCTGCCCTTAGGAGGAAAACCTGCCTATGGAAATGGAGGGTCATGATGAATTAAAAAGGAAACAAAGGACAAGAAAGAAAACAAACAAACAAAAAATAAGCATCTCATGGCTGGAAGGACATGCAGAAGGAAATAGATGGCCTCTTTTTGCACTCTCGGTTCCTACTGGCGTTTACCGTTGGTCACATCCACATGGAAGCCAAGTGACGCTTTCTCCTCAGACCGCTGATCAGAAGTTGTCTCACTGATTCTTGTCTTTGTCATCTGTTATTTTCTGGGACTGGTCTATTTTTTCCTACTTTCTGTATGGAACTCTATAGTTGCAGTATGTCTTACTGCTTTCTTGCATTTTGCATTCTCATCCCCTATCTTTATTAGAATGTTACACGATATATGTCAACTTGAGTGCCAACTCCTATTATTAGCATTTGTTTAAAAATTAATCTGAATAAAATTTATGTGTTTGGTATTTCTTACAGAATTAGAAAGTTAAAAAAAAACACTTTCCCTTGTTGGTTTCAGATGTACAAAATAATGATTCACACTCTCTGTGTCTTTTTGGTTTTTTAACTTTATTGCGGCTTTCAATGGCTAAGGCAAAGATCTTTCCTGGTAAAGGTCATAGTGCGTTTGAAAATATCAGGATTATTCTCAAATATCTTCAACGTAATTCCACAGTGCTAAGAGAACAGACTCTATATGATTTCAGTACCTTTAGATCATGAAATTTTTGTACCTTGTTAAATGGCTATGTTCCAGTGTCTCCTGGTTTATAGTTTATGGGAACTTGAATAGAATTTGTATCCAGCTATTGGGTGAAAATTATATAATTCTTAATTATATTGAATTGGTTCAAGGTGCTTTTCAGGTCTACTATATACTTCTACTTTTCTGTCTATTCATCCTATTAATTTTTGAGAGTTTTATATTGGAACTCCAACTAAAAAATCTTAATTTATCTACTTAATAAAATAATTATAATGTGTAGTGGAACTATATGCAACTTTGTTCTGTACTTTCCAAGTCTCCTATAAATATGTTATCATACTTTCATGATTTAAAAAATAAAAAAGAAAGAAAAAAATAGTGATTTGGTATTTTTATAGATAATACTTCATTTAAAGTTATTATAAAATATTGGTTATATATTTAAACACACACACACACAAACTTTCCAGAAAAATCTGCAGTTTTTTTCCCTAGATTATTTTTGCTTTTCCCATATTATAACTCTGAAACATGAATTTGGAAATAAAGTAAGCATTTTGGTTGCTTTAAAATATACATATAATTTGCTGATATATCTTCCAGTATTTACATACAGATAGATTTCAAGGGTAATATGTTAAATTTATTTTTTAAGCATAAAAGAAACTCCTTATGGTTTCATTAATAAAAACAAGAGACTAAAATCAACTTGTTCTTAGTTCACATCAATCTTTTATTATTTCACCCATTGATTCATTCATACATGGAACAGATTATTTATTGAGTAACTATTACCATATGTCATTGAATATAAATCATTATTAGTTTTAAGGAATATCTTGATTTCAGAAGTATTAAAATGTGAAAAAAGTACATGTTAGAATTGTTGAAATAATCTTTGTGGTGGGTGTATTTATATTTAAAGTAGCTTCAGTTGGGAAATAGCTTATGATCTAGAATTTCTAACCAAAGGGAAACAAAATAAAAGAAAAAATTATTATCTGGGTCCAGGGTGTCATTTTTTGTATCTTGATCTTCTTTTAAAGTAAGTATATTTTATATTTTAAGTAAGTATATTTTATATATTTTATGTAGGAGCTGTGCTATATTTCTTTGACATTCTCTTCAGTGTGATTATACAATATTATCATAGATGTTAATGATAGAAGAGGCTTTAGAAATCATTGAGTGAATCTAGTCCAAACTCCTTCTTTCAGTTCAGTTCAGTTCAGTCTCTCAGTTGTGTCCGACTCTTTGCGACCCCATGAATTGCAGCACACCAGGCCTCCCTGTCCATCACCAACTCCCAGAGTTCACCCAGACTCATGTCCATCGAGTCAGTGATGCCATCCAGCCATCTCATCCTCTGTCGTCCCCTTCTCCTCCTGCCCCCAATCCATTCCAGCATCACAGTCTTTTCCAATGAGTCAACTCCTCGCATGAGGTGGCCGAAGTACTGGAGTTTCAGCTTTAGCATCATTCCTTCCAAAGAAATCCCAGGGCTGATCTCCTTCCGAATGGACTGGTTGGATCTCCTTGCAGTCCAAGGGACTCTCAAGAGTCTTCTCCAACACCACAGTTCAAAAGCATCAATTCTTCGGCACTCAGCCTTCTTCACAGTCTAACTATTACATCCATACATGACCACAGGAAAAACCATAGCCTTGACTAGACGGACGTTTATTGGGAAAGTAATGTCTCTGCTTTTGAATATGCTATCTAGGTTGGTCATAACTTTCCTTCCAAGGAGTAAGTGTCTTTTAATTTCATGGCTGCAATCACCATCTGCAGTGATTTTGGAGCCCAGAAAAATAAAGTCTGACACTGTTTCCACTGTTTCCGCATCTATTTCCCATGAAGTGATGGGACCAGATGCCATGATCTTCGTTTTCTGAATGTTGAGCTTTAAGCCAACTTTTTCACTCTCCACTTTCACTTTCATCAAGAGACTTTTTAGTTCCTCTTCATTTTCTGCCATAAGGGTGGTGTCATCTGCATATCTGAGGTTATTGATATTTCTCTGGGCAATCTTGATTCCAGCTTGTGCTTTTTCCAGTCCAGCGTTTCTCATGATGTACTCTGCATATAAGTTAAAGAAGCAGAGTGACAATATACAGCCTTGACGTACTCCTTTTCCTAATTGGAACCAGTCTGTTGTTCCATGTCCAGTTCTAACTGTTGCTTCCTGACCTGCATACAAATTTCTCAAGAGGCAGATCAGAAGAGGGAATCAGAGTGATGGATTAGACTTGTCCTGGTCATTTAGCTAGTCTAAGTGGAGTGGAGACTAAAATGCATTTCTCAAATTCATGTTCCAGTATTTTATTCATTATCCAGTGCAGTTTTTAAGCAGTAAATAATCAGTGAATAACAACACATGTGCTCTCTGTTTCATAATTAGTTTTCAGGATTAAACACATAGAGTTTTAATGTCATTAATCTTAGTACAAAAAGGTTTAGTGGTGGCTTTACTTCACTTTTAGGTGCACTTGTGTGTTAATGGTTTTTATTTTAGGAAAACTTCATTGAGTTTTTGTTATACTGAATGGTTTATCTAGTCTTCTTTTGGGTGCCTTTGTTCTTCCTTCCAGGAATAAGAATTAGAATGAAAGTAATAAACATGATAAGTAATTTGTATGTTTAAAATATGTAATATGTATAAGCAATTTGATCATTTATTTATTAATCCAATCCTTACCAAGCATTTAATTTTCATTTTCACTGATGAGTATTCTCATTTCCTTAATTAATTTTGTTGTACTTACTAATGAGATTTCTACTCCTCCACTTCCTAAGTTAGCTATTCACTTTGAAGTCACATAGATATAGTGGGAATTAAAAAGAAATATGTATTGGACACATTGAATCAACATGTTTTGTCACAAGAACTGCTCTGCTCTAATGTGCTTTTAATCTACTACTTTCAAGTATATAATCTTCTACATTTACTTTTGTATCATTGATTACATGAAAAGAAAAAGCTTGCCCTGAAGTCTCACAGATTGTTGAATAGTATTTTTTATACAGATTCTTAAATGTTCAAAGACAAATTATTTCCAGCATAAGTAGGAAATGATTGGTAGTATTTCTGTTGAATAAACAAAACTGATTTTGCCTTTGAATTTAACTCCCATACTTAGCACTAAGCTTTGTTGAAATGTTAATGTAGATGTGATGTGTCAACATTCAGAAAAATGGAAATCAAATTGTAAAGTTCCGGTGGAGGCATAGATTTCTTAAAAGTGGCAGAATATAAATATGCACGTAAATACCAGTTGACTCTTCATTCTGAGCACAAAGCTAAAGCTTCATGTCCATTTCTGCTTTTCAATCCCTTATAGCTTACATCTCTTGTTCACTCTCCTCAACTAATTATCTGAAGACACAGCACATGAAACCCAGTAACTAAGAATGTTGGTTTTGGAGTTACAAAGACTTAAATATGAATCTTGGCTCAGACTCCTAAGTAGATATATGACTTTAGGTATGCTGCTTCATCTGAGACTCAGTTGTCTTATATGTAAAATATAATAGAACTTCACAAAATTGCTGGGACAATTTGACAGGAAAATGAATGTAATTTGTTGTTGCTCAGTGTATAGCATATGATACATTTGAGCTGCTGTTTTTATTCTGTACTGTTTACACACAAAAAATGAAATTCCTAGTGCTGGTGAACACATAAGATATGGCAACCAAAAGACAGTGTCTTTAGGGGGCTGTATGTATGATGGTTCTTGTCTCACTAAAAAGCCAGGAGTAAAACAACTTAGAGAACTCTCACTGGAAGAATGACACAGAGCAGAAATACAGCTCAAAACCAGTGAAGCTATTTCTAGGAAATCAGGGTAGGAGTCAGTAAGCGTTTTCACCAGGTCGGAGATTTGTGTAGCAGCTATCATAAGAATCTGCCTGAAATGCAGAAGACCTTCAGCATTGCAGGAGATGCGGGTTCAATCCCTGGGATCCGGAAGATTCCCTGGAGAAGGAAATGGCAACCCATTCCATTATTCTTAACTATGAAATTCCATGGACAGAGAAGCCTGGCAGGCTATGGTCCATTGTGTCACAAAGAGTTGGACACAACTGAAGTGACTGAGCACCAATGCACACCTTTACAAGACTGTGAACTCTTTTGAAACAAATGTCACCATTTACTCTGAGTCATATTCACAGGTACTCAGCTCAGTGCCTGTAACATACAGGGCAAGTGCTCAACATATATGTTAAGCTAGATTGATTAACATGTCTATGTACATTTTTTTTTTCAGGAGGAAAAGATCTGTTGCAATTTTTTGTTGAAATATATGAGTGTTCTTGTTACTATATATAGTCTGTAACTTCATGGAGGAAAGGCTTTGAGGGTGGAAGAGAGATTTGCAAGGTAGAGAAAAAAGAATGTGTCAATATATGGGAGGATGGCAGAGGGAGAGGTAGATAGAGTGGGAAGTTGGGGGTAGTGAAGGTGGTAAAATGAAACACAAAATGACAATAAGAAACTTAAAAATAATTTGTCCTGACATGCTGGCTAATCTAAATTAATATTTGCAGAAAATTTTTTCTTTTTGGTTCATTTTTTTTGGAAAAGTGGTAATTTAAGCTTAGAGAAAAAGTAGATAAGTTCAAATTTCCATGGAAGCAATTATCATAAAATATTGATTGATGAAGACATTAGGAAGCAGGTAAGGAAAGAGATAGTTGCCATGGAAACATGGACATTCAGAGAAATGCACTTGAAGACATTCCATCTTATTTTTTTAGCTAAATATCTGATTAATCTAAAATTGCTACATCTTAGTAATTTATTTTTAATATTTCTTAAGATTTATTTAAGAGTATTTTTATATCTTAGTAAGTTTTAGTCACAGAAATTTAAGGAATATTTTTATTTCAATTTTATAAGACATCACTTTCATGATTATAAGATCTTTTTAAAAATGATATATTTACTTGAGAAGGTATAAAAGCACTATTTTATAAACATGAATCTATTAATTTCTTTAAAGCATTCTCTTTTCTTTAGAGTGTAAAGTCATGTTAAGAATGACAGTTTACTTAATGAAATTTCAATTCTTGCTTTTAATTTGCACTGAATAGCAGCATGAAATATAAATATTAAGAGAAGAGCACTTCTAGTATTATGGGACAATAGAAACAGGCTCACTTTTTCTCTAAACAAGTTTTCATTTGAATTTTATTGAAAAACAGTTGATTTACAATATTATGTTAGTTTCAGTTGTACAGCAAAGTGATTCAGTTATATACACATATGTATAAATTCTTAATATATCTATTATTTTTACATTCTTTTCCATTATAGGTTATAACAAGATATTGAGTATAGTTCCACATGCAATACAGTAGGTCCTTGTTGGTTATCTGTTTTATATATAGTACTGTATATATTTTAAGTTTTCATAACTGAGATTTTGAGATCCTTTTGGGGTTGAGAATTTTATTTTGGTTATTTTGACTGTCAATATACTGTTGAAACATGAGGAAGTTTCTATTATGGATAATACATTTGTAGTGGAGGAATATGTAGAAATTAGATGATTGAAAAAACCCTTGCATATAAAAATGCAAAATGAAGAAATTTGAATTGATAAAGCAAGATATTAAAATTTAGTGTTTGTTACCTGTACATTTTTAGGATTCAAGCTTTAAAGTTCCCTTTGCTGAGTACTTTAGATAATATATCCTAAAAGTTATTCCTTACTTTTTAGTCCTATAAAACTGAAATGTAAAGATCTTACAGGGAATACATGATTTCCTGCCAGATATTACTATACCTTAAGTGTCACACTTAGATTGAATTGCCTTTTTGAGAACTGCTTTCCCCTCCAAGCTGTCACCTCTTGTCATTTTCTTGGGCATTCAAAATTTAGTGTTTGAACGGGAGAGCATGTAGACCCTTTGCGGATGCCTCCCATGTTATAACTGATTTTTGTACCTCAAAAAAATATGTTACAAGAAAAGCTTCATTAGATACTGTAAGGCTAGATATTATCCACAACCTTAGGAAAATACAGCATGTTGATTTCTCACACACTACAGGCAACTGAAAAACTCTCTTGTTTTCTTAAGGTCTTACAACTGTATAGGTAGAAGGGACTTGGAGGTGAACTTGTCCAAATCTTACATTTCAAATGGGAAAACACTGAGATACAAAGAGATTAGGTGATGAATTTAAAGTCGTGTCTCCTATTTGTCCATGTAGTGTTCACTCCATAGCCCCAGTAGATTTCCAAGCCATGGCTCGGGTATACTTGAGCCTATAGTCTCATCTCTATTGTTGTTTTTTCTCTGACTCTTTTGCGACTCAAATGGACTGTAGCCCACAAGGCTCATCAGTCCGTGGGATTTTTCTAGGTAAGAATACTGAAGTGGGTTGCCATTTCCTTCTGCAGGGGATCTTCCTGATCCAGGGATCAAATCAGAGTCTCCTGCACTGGCAGGTGGGCTCTTTACTACTGAGCACCAGAGTAGCCCATTAACCTACTGCTCAGTTCAGTTCAGTCATTCAGTTGTGTCCGACTCTTTGAACCCCATGGACTTCAGCATGCCAGGCTTCCCTGTCCATCAACAACACCTGGAGCTTGCTCAAACTCATGTCCATTGAGACAGTGATGCCATCCAACCATCTCATTCTCTGTTGTCACCTTATCCTCCTGCTTTCAATCTTTCCCAGCATCAGAGTCTTTTCTAAGGAGTCATTCTTCTCATCAGGTGGCCAAAGTGGAGTTTCAGCTTCAGCATCAGTCTTTCCAGTGAATGTTCAGGACTGATTAAGATTGGCTGGTTTGATCTCCTTGCAGTCCAAGGGATTGTCAGGAGTCTTCTCCAACACCACAGTTCAAAAGCATCAATTCTTCAATGCTCAGTTTTTTTTACAGTCCAACTCTCACATCCATACATGACTACGGTTAAAACTATAACTTTGACTAGATGGACTTTTGTTGGTAAAGTAATATCTCTGCTTTTTCATACTCTGTCTAGGGTGGTCACAGCTTTTCTTCCAAGGAGCAAGAGTCTTAATTTCATGGCTGCAATCACCATCTGCAGTGATTTTGGGGCCCCCACCAAAATAAAGTCTCTTACTGTTTTCATTGTTTCCCCATCTATTTGTGATGAAGTGATGGGACTGGAAGCCATTGCTTAGTATTTTGAATGTTGAGTTTTAAGCCAGCTTTTTCACTTCTCCTCTTTCACTTCAATCAAGAGGCTCTTTAGTTCCTCTTCACTTTCTACCGTAAGGGGTGGTGTCATCTGCATATCTGAGGTTATTGATATTTCTCCTGGCAATCTGATTCTAGCTTGTGCTTCATCCAGCCCAGGATTTTGCATGATGTATTCTGCATATAAATTAAATAGGCAGGGTGACAGTATACAGCCTTGATGTACTCCTTTCCCAATTAGTAACCAGTCTGTTGTTCAATGACCATTTTAACTGTTGCTTTTTGACCTGCATACAGATTTCTCAGGAGGCAGGTAAGGTGGTCTGGTATTCCCATCTCAAAGAATTTTCCATACTTTGCTGTGATACACACAGTCAAATGCTTTGGCATAGTCAATAAAGCAGAAGGAGATGTTTTACTGGTATTTTCTTGCTTTTTTGATGATCCAGCAGATGTTGGTGCTTTAATCTCTGCTTCCTCTGCCTTTTCTTAATCCAGCTTTACTATTTGGAAATTCTCAGTTCATGTACTGTTGAAGCATAACTTGGAGAATTTTGAGCATTACTTTGCTAGTGTGTGAGATGAGTGCAATTGTGTGGTAGTTTGAACATTTTTTCATATTGCGTTTCTTTGGGATTGGAATGAAAACTGACCTTTTCCAGTCCTGTGACCACTACTGAGTTTTCCAAATTTGCTGACATATTTAGTGCAGCACTTTAATAGCATCATCTTTTAGTATTTGAAATAACTTAGTTAAAATTCCATCACCTCCACTAGCTTTGTTCATAGTGATGCTTCCTAAAGCCCACTTGACTTCACACTCCACAATGTCTGTCTCTAGGTTTGTGAGCACACCACTGTGGTTATTTGGATCATTAAGATCATTTTTGTATAGTTCTTTTGTATATTCTTACTACCTCTTCTTAATATATTCTGCTTCATTAGGTCCATTACATATCAGTAAGTACTTGAAATGTAAAGGGACCAAGAGTTCCAATCAAAAGACATAGAGTGGCTGAATGGATACAAATGCAAGACCCATATATGCTGCCTACAAGAGACTCACTTCAGATCTAAAGACTCACACAGACTGAAAGTGATGGGATGGAAAGAGGTATTCCATGGAAATAGAAATCAAAGAAAGCCAGGGTACCAACACTTAACATGAGAAAAATTAAAGACAATTTTTATTGGAGTATAGTTGATTTACAATGTTGTGCTATTTTAGGGGTAAAGCAAAGTGAATCAATTATACATTTACATATATCCACTGTTTTTTTAGATCTCTTCCTGTATAGACTATTACACACAGTATTGAGTAGAGTACTCTGTGCTATAAAATCAGTTCAGTTCAGTCACTCAAGATGTCTGACTCTTTGCAACCGCATGGACTGCAGCACCCCAGGTCTCCCTGTCCATCACCAACTCCCGGAGTTTACTCAAACTCAACTCCATTGAGTCAGTGATGCCATCCAACCATCTCATCCTCTGTCATCCCCTTCCTCCTGCCTTCAGTATTTCCCAGCATCAGGGTCTTTTCAAAGGAGTCATTTCTTGGCATCAAGTGCCAAATTATTGGAGTTTCAGCTTCAACATCAGTCCTTCTAGTGAATATTCAGGACTGATTTCCTTTAGGATGGACTGGTTGGATCTCCTTGCAGTCCAAGGGACTCTCAAGAGTCTTCGCAAACACCACAGTTCAAAAGCATCAATTCTTCGGCACTCAGCTTTCATTATAGTCCAACTGACACATCCATAAATGAATCCTGGAAAAACCATAGCCTTGATGAGACGGACCTTCATTGGCAAAGTAGTCTCTGCTTTTTAATATGCTGTCTAGGTTGGTCATAACTTTTCTTCCAAGGAGTAAGCATCTTTTCATTTCATGGCTACAGTCACTATCTGCAGTGATTTTGAAGCCTCCCAAAATAAATTCTGTAACTGTTTCCATGTTTCCCCATCTATTTGCCATAAGTGATGGGACCAGATGCCATGATCTTAGTTTTCTGAATGTTGAGCTTTAAGCTAATTTCTTCATTCTCCTCTTTTACTTCCATCCAGAGGCTCTTTAGTTCTTCACTTTCTGCCAGAAGGGTGGTGTCATTTGCATATCTGAGGTTATTGATATTTCTCCTAGCCATCTTGATTCCAGCTTGTGCTTCATCCAGCCCAGCATTTCTCATGATGTACTCTGCATATAAGTTAAATAAGCAGGGTGACAATATACAGCCTTGACATACTCCTTTCCCAAATTGGAACCAGTCTGTTTCTTGTGCAGTTCTTTTTTTTTTTTTAGATGTTAGTGAAGTGAGTAAACTATCGCTAATGAAAATAATACTGTATAGAGTTAAACCTCAGGAGAGTAACTGGTGTTTATAACACCCTGAGATATATAAAAAACTTTATTTTTAGTCCACATATCCAGTGTTTAATATAGTGTTTTTTTTTTTTTACATATGGAACATACATTTATTAAATGCTCAAGTATATTATTCCTATAAGTATTCCTCATTGATAAGTAGAGACATATTAACTCTGCATCACACTCTTGGCAAAGAATTGACTTTATACATGAAAGTTTTTGAAAGGAGATTTAAAACATTCAGGCAAAATGGTGAGAAAAGGTGAAACCCTACTCCCAATTGATGTAAGACGGAAACAGATGTAAGCTAAAGCAGCCCAGGCAGAGAAGGGACGGTTCTTCAGTTCCTGACACATTCATACTGTATGTTATTTGCTGGAAGTCACCTCTGTGTCATGGTAGCCCGCCAGTTTCTCTCTACATTTCTGTAAGTATTGAAACAATATGGACACGATTTTATTTTATTTATTTATTTTTTACCATGAGGTACTTTAGTTATTTTCAGTATTCATCCCGCTTGCATAATATCTAAGACAGAACTATGTCATACCATATTCTTTTTTTTTTTTTTCTGAAAAATTTCACAATATAATGTTCATAGTTTACCATGAAGAAATTAAGAAAAGAGAATAGTTTCTAATGTTTATCCATGTATTGACTGTTCAGAGTGCTCTTTACTCCTTCCAGTATTTCCCAGTTTTGTTTTGATATTATCATCATTCATAAAGGACTTTATCATTTTTTATAGCTCGTGCATGCTTCCTTAGCTTGCATTTCTCTGAAGGTGTTTTCACCCCATTTCAAAAGATACTTTCAATGAATATCTATTACAGAATTGACAGCTTTAATTTTTCAGCACTTTATTATTTTTTTATTTGATAAATTTAATGCCTTTTATTGCCATACCTCATTTTACTGTGCTTTGCTTTAGTGAGCTTTATAGATACATGTTTTTTTTTTTTTTTCTTGTTAATTTTCTGTTTAGTTGATCTATCCATAAGTGTGAATGGGGTATTAAAGTCTCCCACTATTATTGTGTTATTGTTAATTTCTCCTTTCATACTTGTTAGGATTTGTCTTACATACTCATGTGCTCCCATGTTGGGTGGATATATATTTATAATTGTTATATCTTCTTCTTGGATTGATCCTTTGATCATTATGTAGTGACCTTCTTTGTCTCTTTTCACAGCCTTTGTTTTAAAGTCTAATTTATCTGATACGAGTATTGTGACTCCTGCTTTCTTTTGGTCCCAATTTGCATGGAAAATCTTTTTCCAGCCCTTCACTTTCAGCCTGTATGTGTCCCCTGTTTTGAGGTGGGTCTCTTGTAGACAACATATGTAGGGTCTTGTTTTTGTGTCCATTCAGCCAGTCTTTGTCTTTTTGGTTGGGGCATTCAACCCATTTACGTTTAAGGTAATTACTAATAAGTATGATCCCGTTGCCATTTACTTTATTGTTTTGGGTTCGAGATTATACACCATTTTTGTGTTTCCTGTCTAGAGAATATCCTTTAGTATTTGTTGGAGAGCTGGTTTGGTGGTGCAGAATTCTCTCAGCTTTTGCTTGTCTGAAAAGCTTTTGATTTCTCCTTCATACTTGAATGAGATCCTTGCTGGGTACAATAATCTGGGCTGTAGCTTATTTTCTTTCATCATTTTAAGTATGTCTTGCCATTCCCTCCTGGCTTGAAGAGTTTCTATTGAAAGATCAGCTGTTATCCTTATGGGAATTCCCTTGTGTGTTATTTGTTGTTTTTCCCTTGCTGCTTTTAATATTTGTTCTTTGTGTTTGATCTTTGTTAATTTGATTAATATGTGTCTTGGGGTGTTTCTCCTTGGGTTTATCCTGTTTGGGACTCTCTGGGTTTCTTGGACTTGGGTGATTATTTCTTTCCCCATTTTAGGAAGTTTTCCACTATTATCTCCTCAAGTATTTTCTCATGGTCTTTCTTTTTGTCTTCTTCTTCTGGAACCCCTATGATTCAATGTTGTAGCGTTTAATATTGTCCTGGAGGTCTCTGAGATTGTCCTCATTTCTTTTAATTGCTTTTTCTTTTATCCTCTCTGATTCACTTATTTCTACCATTCTATCTTCTAATTCACTAATCCTATCTTCTGCCTCTGTTATTCTACTATTTGTTGGCTCCAGAGTGTTTTTCCCTAACCAGGAAACCTTGACAAGCCACCTCTACATACCCACACACAGCGAGGAAACGCCACAATAAAGAGAACTCCACAAACTGCCAGAATACAGAAAGGACTCCCAAACTCAGCAATTTAAACAAGATGAAGAGACAGAGGAATACCCAGCAGATAAAGGAACAGGATAAATGCCCACCAAACCAAACAAAAGAGGAAGAGATAGGGAATCTACCTGATAAAGAATTCCAAATAATGATAGTGAAATTGATCCAAAATCTTGAAATTAAAATGGAATCACAGATAAATAGCCTGGAGACAAGGATTGAGAAGATGCAAGAAAGGTTTAACAAGGACCTAGAAGAAATAAAAAGAGTCAATATATAATGAATAATGCAATAAATGAAATTAAAAACACTCTGCAGTTCTAACTATTGTTTCTCAACCTGCACCCAGATTTCTCAGGAGGCAGGTAAGGTTTTCTAGTATTCCTATCTCTTGAAGAATTTTCCACAGTTTGCTGTGATCCACACAGTCAAAGGCTTTGGCATGGTCAATAAAGCAGAAGAAGATATTTTTCTGGAACTCTCTTGCTTTTTCGATGATCTAGCGGATGTTGGCAATTTGATCTCTGGTTCCTCTGCCTTCTGTAAATCCAGGTGAACACCTGGAAGTTCATGGTTCATGTATTATTGAAGCCTGACTTGGAGAACTTTGAGCATCACTTTGCTAGCATATGAGATGAGTGCAATTGTGCTGTAGTTTGAGCATTCTTTAGTATTGCTTTTCTTTGGGATTGGAATGAACACTAACATTTTCCAGTCCTGTGGCCACTGCTGAGTTTTCCACATTTGTTGACATATTGAGTGCAGCACTTTCACAGCATCATCTTTTAGGATTTGAAATGCCTCAACTGGAATTCTGTCACCTCCACTAGATTTGTTTGTAGTGATGTTTCCTAAGGCCCACTTGACTTCACATTCTAGGATGTCTGGCTCTAGGTGAGTGATCATACCATCATAATTATCTGGGTCATGAAGATCTTTTTTGTACAGTTCTTCTGTGTATTCTTGCCACCTCTTCTAAATACCTTCTGCTACTGTTAGGCCATTCCATTTCTGTCTTTTATTGTTCCCATCTTTGCATTAAAACTTCCCTTTGTACCTCTAATTTTCTTGAAGAGATCTCTAGTCTTTCCCATTCTATTATTTTCCTCTATTTCTTTGCCTTGATCACTGAGGAAGGCTTTCTTATCTCTCCTTGCTATTCTTTAGAACTCTGCATTCAAATGGGTATATCTTTCCTTTTCTCCTTTGCCTTTCCCTTCTCTTCTTTTCACAGCTATTTGTAAGGCCTCCTCAGACAACCATTTTACCTTTTTGCATTTCTTCTTGGGAATGGTCTTGATCACTGCCTCTTGTACAATGTCACGAATCTCAGTCCATAGTTCTTCAGGCACTCTATCAGATATAATCCCTTGAATCTATTTGTCACTTCCACTCTATAATCATAAGGGACTTCATTTAGGTCATACCTGAATGGTTTAGTTGTTTTCCCTACTTTTTTCAATTTAAGTCTGAATTTGGCAATAAGGAGTCATGATCTGAGCCACAGTCAGCTCCTGATCTTGTATTTGCAGATTGTATAGATAAAGCTTCTCCATCTTTGGTTTCAAAGGATATAATCAATCTGATTTCTGAATTGACAGTCTGGTGATGTCCATATGTAGAGTCTTCTCATGTGTTATTGGAAGAGGTTGTTTGCTATGACCAGTGCATTCTCTTGGAAAAACTGTATTAGCCTTAGCCCTGCTTCATTCTGTATTACAAGGCCAAATTTGCCTGTTACTCCAGGTATCTCTTGACTTCCTACTTTTGCTGAAATGAAAAAGATATCTTTCTTGGGTATTAGTTCTAGAAGTTCTTATATGTATTCATTGGAATTGTTCAACTTCAGCTCTTTCAGCATTACTGCTTGGGGCTCAGACTTGGATTACTATAATATTGAATGGTTTGCCTTGGAAAGCAACAAAGATCATTGTGTCATTTTTTAGACTGCATCCAAGTACTCCATTTCAGACTCTTTTGTTGACTAATGCTACTCTATTTCTTCTAAAGTATTCTTTCCCATAGTAGGAGATATAATGGTTCCATCACTTCATGGCAAATAGATAGGGAAACAGTGGAAACAGTGACTGACTTTATTTTTCTAGGCTCCAAAATAACTGCAGATGGTGATTACAGCCATGAAATTAAAAAATGCTTACTCCTTGGAAGGAAAGTTATGACCAACCTAGACAGCATATTAAAAAGCAGAGACATTACTTTGTCAACAAAGGTCTGTCTAGTCAAGGGTATGGTTTTCCAGTGGTCATTATGGATGTGAGAGTTTGACTATAAAGAAAGCTGAGCACAGAAGAATGGATGCTTTTAAACTGTGGTATTGGAGAAGACTCTTGAGAGTCCCTTGGACTGCAAGGAGATCCAACCATTCCATCCTAAAGGAGATCAGTCCTGAATGTTCATTGGAAGGACTGATGTTGAAGCTGAAACTCCAATACTTCGGCCACTTGATGCAAAGAGCTGACTCATTTGAAAAGACCCTGATACTGGGAAATATTGAATGCTGGAGGAGAAGGGGATGACAGAGGATGAGATGGTTGGATGGCATCACCAACTCGATGGACATGGGTTTGGGTGGACTCCAGGAGTTAGTGATGGACAAGAAGGCCTGGCATGCTGTGGTTCATGGGGTCACAAAGCGTCGGATATGATAGAGCGACTGAACTGAACTGAAAAAGTCACCCATTCGAGACCATTTTAGTTTGCTGATTCCTAAAATGTCGATGTTCACTCTTGCCATCTCCTGTTTGACCATTTCCAATTTGCCTTGAATCATGGACCTAACATTCCAGGTTACTACGCAGTATTGCTCTTTATGGCATCATACTTTGTGTCACCACCAGGCACATCCACAACTGAGTGTTGTTTTTGCTTTGGCTCTGTCTCTTTATTCTTTCTAGAGTTACTTCTCCACTCTTTTCCCGTAGCATATTGGGCACCTACCGTCCTGAGGAGTTCATCTTTCAGTGTCATATCTTTTTACCTTTTCATACTGCTCCTGGGGTTCTCAAGGCAAGAATACTGAAGTAGTTTGCCATTCCCTTCTCCAGTGAACCACATTTTGTCAGAACTCTCCAGTATGACTCATCCATCTTGGGTGGCCCTACACGACATGGCTCATACTTTCATTGAGTTAGGCAAGGCTGTGGTCCATGTGATCAGTTTGATTAGTTTTATGTTATTGTGGTTTTCATTCTATCTGCCCTCTGATGGAGAAGGACAAGAGGCATATGGAAGCTTCCTGATGGGAGTGACTAACTGTGGGGGGAAAGGGTCTTGTTCTGATGGGTGGAGCCATGCTCAGTAGATCTTTAATCCAACTTTTTGTGGATGGGTGGGGCTGTGTTCCCTTTCTGTTATTTGACCTGAGGCCAAACTATGGTGGAGGTAATGAAGATAATGGAGACCTCCTTCAAAAGGTCCCATGCACACACTTCTACACTCAGCGTCCCCAACCCTGCAGCAGGCCACTGTGGACCCACACCTCTGCCAGATATTCCTAGACACTCACAGGCAAGTCTGGGTCAGTCTCTTGTGGGGTCACCGCTCCTTTCTCCTGGGTCCTGGTGCACACAGTATTCTGTTTGTGCCCTCCAAGAGTCTGTTTCCCCAGTCCTGTGTAAGTCCTGGTGGCTCTGTGTGGCGTTAATGGCTACCTCCTCCGAGAGGGCTTATGCCATACCCAGGTCTACTGCACCTAGAGCTGCTGCCCCTGCAGCAGTCTACTGCTTACCTGTACCTCCCCAGAAGACACTGAAACACAGTTCTGTCTCAGTCTGAGGTCTCTGGGTCCTGGTGTGCACAAGGTATGTTTGAGCCCTCTGAACATCTCTGGTGAGTATGCTGTTTGATTCTAAATGCAATTTAGCCCTTCCTACCATCTTGCTGGGGCTTCTTCTTTGCCCTTAGATGTGGGGTATCTCCTCAATGTTACCCGAGCACTGTACAGCCCCCACTCCAGCACCACGCAGCTGCTGCTCCAGCACCTACCATCATGCTACACCATAGGTCCTTATTATTTATCTATATGTGTGTATATGTCAGTCCCAGTATTCCAATTTATCCCCCTCACCTTCTGGTAGTCATAAATTTCTTTTCTATATCTGTAATTCTATTTATGTTTTGTAAATAAGTTCATTTGTATTGTTTTTTTAGATTCCACATATGAACAATATCATAAGATATTTGTCTTTCTGTGTCTGACTTACTTCACTCTATGACAATCTCTAGATTCATCCATATTGCTGCAAATGGCATTATTTTGTTCTTTTTTTATGGCTGAGTCATATTACATTGTTTATATGTACCACATCTTCTTTCTCCATTCCTCTGTTTATGGACATTTAGGTTGCTTCTGTGTCCTGGCAATTGTAAAGGGGCCACATTGAGCATTGGGTCACATACATCATTTGAATTATGGTTTTCTCCAGATATAGGCCCAGTAGTGGGATTGCTGGTTTATATGATAGTTCTATTTTTTGTTTTCTAAGGAGCCTCCATACTGTTTTCCATAGTGCTTGTACCAATTTACATTCCCACATAAAATGCTCAACAAAATATCGGCAATCTGAATACAACGATACATTAAAAGGATCATACACCATGATCAAGTGGGATTTATACCACAGATGCAAGCATTATTCAATATCTGCATATCAACCAATGTATAACACCACACTTACAAATTGAATTACAGAAATTATACAACCATCTCTGACATATGATATAAAATTCACTGTTCACTCATGATAAAAAGAACTCTACAAAATGTTTGCATAGGGGAAGTAATAATTCAATGTAATAAAAGTTATATGTGACAAGCTACAGATAACATCATACTCAGTGGTGAAAAACTGAAAACGTTCCCTCTAAAATCAGGAACAAGATAAAGATGCCTACTCTCACCACTTTCATTCATTGTAATATTGCAAGTCCTAGCCACAGCAATCATAGAAGAAAAAAGACATGAAAGGAATCCAGATTGAAAAGGAAGCACTAAAACTCACTGTTGGCAGATGATGTGAAACTATACATAGAATATCTTAAAGATGCCACCAAATAACTATTGGTGCTCATCAATGAATTTTGGTAAAGTTGCAGGATACAAAATTAATATATAGAAATCTGTTGCGTTTCTATACACTAGCAACAAACTATCTAAAAGAGAAATTGATGAAACAATCTCATTTATGGTTGCATCAAAGAGAATAAAATATTTGGGAATAAACCTACCTAAGGAAGGAAAGTTATGTCCAACCTAGATAGCATATTGAAAAGCAGAGACATTACTTTGCCAACAAAGGTCCATCTAGTCAAGGTTATGGTTTTTCCAGTGGTCATGTATGGATGTGAGAGTTGGACTGTGAAGAAGGCTGAGCACTGAAGAATTGATGCTTTTGAACTGTGGTGTTGGAGAAGACTCTTGAGAGTCCCTTGGACTGCAAGGAGATCCAACCAGTCCATTCTGAAGTAGATCAGCCCTGGGATTTCTTTGGAAGGAATGATGCTAAAGCTGAAACTCCAGTACTTTGGCCACCTCATGTGAAGAGTTGACTCATTGGAAAAGACTCTGATGCTGGGAGGGATTGGGGGCAGGAGGAGAAGAGGACGACAGAGGATGAGATGGCTGGATGGCATCACTGACTCAATGGACGTGAGTCTGGGTGAACTCTGGGAGTTGGTGATGGACAGGGAGGCCTGGCGTGCTGCGATTCATGGGGTTGCAAAGAGTCAGACACGACTGAGCGACTGAACTAAACTGAACTGAAGGAGATAAAAGATCTATATTTGGAATGATACGACACTGGTGAAATAAATTGAAGATGACACAAACAAATGTAAAGATATGCCATGTTCATGGATTGGAAGAATTAATATTGTTAAAATGACCATACTACCCAAGACAATCTACAGATTCAATGCAATTTTATCAAAATATCAATGAAAATTTCCATAGACATAGAACAAATAATTTAAAAATTTGTATGGAAACACAAAAGAATTTGATTAGCCAAAAACAGTCCTGAGAAAGAAGGACAGATCAGGAAGTATCATACACCCTGAATTCAGACTATAGTACAAAGCTACAGTAATAAAAACAGAATGGTACTGGCACAAAAAAAGGCACATAGGTCAATGGAACAGAATAGAGTGCCCCAAAATAAACCCACACATTTGTGATCAGTTCATTGCTGGCAGAAGAAGAATCTGCAATACAGAAAAAACAGCTTCCTCAATAAGTGATGCTGGAAAATTTTACAGCTACATGCAAAAGAATGAAAGAATGTTTCTCATACCACCATATACAAAAGTAAACTCAAAATATATTAAAGGCCTAAACCTAAGACTAGAAAAATTCTAGGAGAAAATGTACACAGAACATTGATGTAAATTGTAGCTAGTTTTTTGGATCTGTCTTCTAAGGCAAAGGAAACAAAGCAAAAATAAATGGGACCAAATTAAACATAAATTTTTTTTAGTTTAAATCATTAAAAAAATAAAAAGAAAGCCTGCTGAATGAGAGAAAAAAATTGCAAGTAATATAACCAATAAGTTCAGTTCAGTTCAGTCGATCAGTTGTGTCCGACGCTTTGCAACCCCAGGAACCCTAGCACGCCAGACTTCCCTGTCCATCACCAACTCCCGGAGTCCACCCAAACTCATGTCCATCGAGTTGGTGATGCCATCCAACCATCTCATCCTCTGTCATCCCCTTCTCCTCCTGCCCTCAATCTTCTCCAGCATGAGGGTCTTTTCAAATGAGTCAGCTCTTTGCATGAGGTGGCCAAAGTATTGGACTTTCAGCTTCAATATCAGTCCTTCCAATGAACATTCAGAACTGATCTCCTTTAGGATAGACTGGCTGGAAATCCTTGCAGTCCAAGGGGCTCTCAAGAGTCTTCTCCAACACCACAGTTCAAAAGCATCAATTCTTTGGTGCTCAGCTTTCCTTACCGTCCAACTCTCACATCCATACATGACCAGTGGAAAAACCATAGCCTTGACTAGATGGACCTTTGTTGGCAAAGTAATGTCTCTGCTTTTGAATATGCTATCTAGGTTGGTCATAACTTTCCTTCCAAGGAGTAAGCGTCTTTTAATTTCATGGCTGCATTCACCATCTGCAATGATTTTGGAGCCCAGAAAAATAAAGTCTGACACTGTTTCCACTGTTTCCCCATCTATTTCCCATGAAGTGATGGGACCGGATGCCATGATCTTCGTTTTCTGAATGTTGAGCTTTAAGCCAACTTTTTCACTCTCCTCTTTCACTTTCATTAGAGGCTCTTTAGTTCTTCTTCACTTTCTGCCGTAAAGGTGGTGTCATCTGCATATCTGAGGTTATTGATATTTCTCCCAGCATTCTTGATTCCAGCTTGTGCTTCTTCCAGCCCAGCGTTTATCATGATATACTCTGCATAGAAGTTAAATAAGCAGGGTGACAATATACAGCCTTGACGTGCTTGTTTTCCTATTTGGAACCAGTCTGTTGTTCCATGTCCAGTTCTAACTTTTGCTTCCTGAGGTGCATACAAATTTCTCAAGAGGCAGGTCAGGTGGTCTGGTATTCCCTTCTTTTTCAGAATTTTCCACAGTTTCTTGTGATCCACACAGTCAAAGGCTTTGGCATAGTCAATAAAGCAGAAATAGATGTTTTTCTGGAACTCTTTTGCTTTTTCCATGATCCAGTGGATGTTGGCAATTTGATCTCTGGTTCCTCTGCCTATTCTAAAACCAGCTTGAATATCTGGAAATTCGCGATTCATGTATTGCTGAAACCTGGCTTGGAGAATTTTAAGCATTACTTTACTAGGGTGTGAGATGACTGCAATTGTGCAGTAGTTTGAGCATTCTTTAGCATTGCCTTTCTTTGGGATTGGAATGAAAACTGACCTTTTCCAGTCTTGTGGCCACTGCTGAGTTTTCCAAATTTGCTGGCATATTGAGTGCAGCACTTTCACAGCATCATCTTTCAGGATTTGAAATAGCTCAACTGGAATTCCATCACCTCCACTAGCTTTGTTCGTAGTGATGCTTCCTAAGGCCCACTTGACTTCACATTCCAGGATGTCTGGCTCTAGGTGAGTGATCACACCATCATGATTATCTGGGTCGTGATAATCTTTTTTGTACTGTTCTTCAGTGTATTCTTGCCACCTCTTAATATTTTCTGCTTCTGTTAGGTCCATACCATTTCTGTCCTTTATTGAGCCCATCTTTGCATGAAAAGTTCCCTTGGTGTCTCTAATTTTCTTGAAGAGATCTCTAGTCTTTCCCATTCTATTGTTTTCCTCTATTTCTTTGCATTGATTGCTTAGGAAGCTTTTCATATCTGTCCTTGCTATTCTTTGGAACTCTGCATTCAAATGGGTGTATCTTTCCTTTTCTCCTTTGCTTTTTGCCTCCCTTCTTTTCACAGCTATTTGTAAGGCCTCCGCAGACAGCCATTTTGCTTTTTTTGCATTTCTTTTTCTTGGGGATGGTCTTGATTCCTGTCTCCTGTACAATGTTACGAACCTACATCCATAGTTCTTCAGGCACTCTGTCTATCAGATCTAGTCCCTGAAATCTACTTCTCACTTCCACTGTATAATCATAAGGGATTTGATTTAGGTCATACCTGAATGGTCTAGTGGTTTTCTGCACTTTCTTCAATTTAAGTCTGAATTTGGCAATAAGGAGTTCATGATCTGAGCCACAGTCAGCTCCTGGTCTTGTTTTTGATGACTGTATAGAGCTTCTCCATCTTTGCCTGCAAAGAATATAATCAATCTGATTTTGGTGTCAACCATCTGGTGATGTCCATGTGTAGAGTCTTTTCTTGTGTTGTTGGAAGAGGGTGTTTGCTGTGACCAGTGCTTTCTCTTGGCAGAACTCTATTAGCCTTTGCCCTGCTTCATTCTGTACTCCAAGGCCAAATTTGCCTATTACTCCAGGTATTTCTTGACTTCCTACTTTTGCATTCCAGTCCCCTATAATCAAAACCAATAAGAGCCTAATGTAAAAAATAAATCAACAGTTTATGCAGCTCAATATCCAAAAAAGAAACATCACAATTAAGAAAAAAGCAGAAGACCTGAATAGACATTTTTCCAGTAAAGACATACAGACAGCCAGTGGGCACATGGAAAGATGCTCACCATTTCTTAATCATCAGAAAAATGCAAATCACAACTTTGGTGCAATATCACCTCATACCTTTCAGAATGACTGTTATTAAAAAGACTACAAGTCAGAAATGTTGGTGAAGATGTGGAGAAAACAGAGCCCTTGGGCAACACTGATAGAAATGTTAATTGATTTATTCACTGTGGAAAATGGTACAGCGTTTCCTTAAAAACTAAACATGGATTACCATATGAGCCAGCAATTCCACTCATGGGTATATATCCAAATAAAGCAAAAACACTAATTCAAAATGATGCATTTTGAACACTAATTCAAAATGATACACTGAGCACCTCAGTGTTCATAACAGTGTTATTTATGGTAGCCAAAATACAGAAGCAATCTAAGTGAATGGATAACGATGTGTATATCTACATATATTCAATGGAATGCTATTTAGTCATAAAAAGAAGGAAAATATGACATTTGAAACATGGAAAGACCTGAAGGGTATTATGCTTAGTGAAGTGAGTCAGACAGAGAAAAATACTTATATCACTTATATCATATTTCTTTACCAGCCTCTTCAGACTTAATTTCCCTGTTCCTACTTCCTGTCCCTTCTCTACTGTTTAATGGTATGACTATGTCTCCCCCTTAATCTTTTTGAAGAAAATCATTTGCAGCCATCTCCAAGTTTTCATTTGCAACAAGCCCAATAGGAGACCAAATAACATGCTGTTCCCGAAATCAAATATTAATTTAAACTGCATCCATAGAAGTGTGGATTTCAGAACTCTGGAAATCCTTCTTTGGCACTTTTGTGGACTGAATTTGGAACTCTGAGCCTAGTTTTTGATGCTGTTCCTGAGGACATCAACAAATGAGAAAGCATCCCAGGAAGAGTGTGAAGATTATTTAATGCTATGGAAACCATAGCACAGAAAGAAAGAGTTGACAGATATAGGGATATTTCATAGAAAAAAGAGTAGACACAGGATTATAGGAAAGTCATTTTTAAACGGAAAGAGGCTGTTAATGCAAAGTGGAATGATCCTTAGGAAAATCAAGCCCGAACCCTTCAGACATTGCTTTTGTTTTGTGGTGCTATAAGTAAAGCATAAACAAATACCACCTGCTTTTTAGGCAGGCATCTCTGCCCATTTGAGACTCACTGCCTGTGTTAGAAAAGGTTCTGGAGATGTGATTGCTCATTTATACATCCTTAGGAGAAGGGTTAGAAGTCCTCTGGTTTAATGAATTCGTTTGTGCACTTATAATGGCAAACATATCCAAATGTTTTCTTGGTCAGAAAATATTATTAGTTAATATGACAACAGCTCATTTCAATCAGGTCATGCTTTCTTTCACTCAATAATTGTTTGATATTCATTCACATAGCCCCGATTAAGCCATCCATTTATGTAAGAGGAGCTTACTGAGCAAAGATAACTTTGATGAAAGAGAACAAATACTGTGCATTTAGAGAATCTAAGTCCTGTAAATAATGCCTTTAAAAAATTATATTGGAATACACATAATATTTACCATTTTAACCTCTTTAAAGTATAAAATCCGGTGGATTTTAGTACATTCACAGTGTTTGTAACTACCATCACTCTAGTTCCAGAACATTTTCATCATTCAAAAGGAAAGGAAACATGCATCCATTAACAGAGTCACTCTTCATTTCTCCTTCCTCCAGTCTCTAGCTACTACGAACTTGCTTTCTATTTCTGTCCCTATGAATTTGCCTATTCTGGATATTTCATATAAATGGAATCATGTAATATGGGGCTGTTTGTGTTTGGCTTCTTTCATGCAGGAAGTATTCCAAGTTCATTTGTGATGTAGCGTGTATCCATACTTCATTTCTTTGTATGGCTGAATCATATAGTCCATTGTATAGATGTACTGCATTTTATCTGTCCATCAGTTGATGGACAGTTGGGTTGTATCCACATTTTGATTACTGTGAATAGTCCTGCTATGAACATTGCTGGGCAAGTTATTGTTTAGTTGGCTGTTTTATGTTGTTTATGTGTCTACTTAGATATGGAATTAGATGATAATTTTTTAACTAACTGAAGAACTTTTATTTTTTAAAGTGAGACTTTAGGCTTCCTGTTCTCTGGTTTGCCTATCGTTTTTTGGATTATGAAAGATTGTCAGTACATGATTCCCACTTCTTTAGAGCTTTAGCAATAACAGTGACCAAAATCTTATAAATAAATTTTTAGGAAATGTATAAATATATAGAGGGATTTCTGCAGTCCTCAAGCTAGCATTTTATATCGTTCCTTGTTTGCAAGGTGTTGTGCAAATGGCATGCTGGATCTCTGCTTCCAAGTTGGTCTCTATACCATACACTGGGTTAAGGACATTCAGGCCTTGAGCTGGTTAAACCCTGGCTCTTGCTAGTGTTGGCCAGGCGGAAATGTGCTCTCATATTTTTATTTTTTTCAGAAGATACTAGAAATCTAGATCTTACATAATATTCTAATTTTTAAATTTGGCAACTTATTCATATAAATAAGTAAATAACCCAACCAATGAACCAACTAACGAACCAACCAACAAACCAGTGTGAACCAAACACAACGAGACTGGGAGTTCGATTTGGCTAGTAGTGTCATGTGTGTGCTCAGTCATGTCTGACTCTTTGCAACCTGATGGACTGTAGCTAGCCAGACTCCTCTGTCCATGAGGTTTTCCAGGCCAGAATACTATAATGGAGTGCCATTTCCTTCTCCAGGGGATCTTCCCAATCCAGGGATCAAGCCTGCATCTCCTGCATTGGTAGGCAGATTCTTTACCTCTACGCCACCTGGGAATTGGATTTGACCTGGCTAACAGGCCATCAATTTACTACTTTTGCTCTGTTTTTCTTTATGGCTATACCATTACTTAGAGCATTATAATAACAATAAAGCCAATAATAGCTAGTGCATTCATTCCAAATATCACATTCCAGGTACAAGTCCAAGCATTTTACACATGTCAACTTAATCCTCATGACAATTCAACAAGGTAGGTGTAGTTTATCATTATTTCTGAAGAACACTTCTCAGAATACTTCAGTTAGCTTTTTATGAATTTAGTTTCCTTTATATACTATAGGCAACTTGTGGGCAGGGACTTATGACCCCAGAACTGAGTCCAGTGCCAAGTATATGTAGATATTCTCTAAATATCAGTTAAGTGAATGAATGAATTGTATCTGTCTCCAAGAATCGTATAATTCTTGTCTGCTCTGAAATAGTAGAATCGGTCACTAACATTTAAGGGTTTCTGTGTGCTTAGGGAATTGTCAGCCACATACCAGAGCTTTTAGGTTTTTAATAAAGCCCATACTATGAAGTTTCTGGATCTCTAGAAAAACTTTCTGCTTCTAATCCTACCTCTGTTAGTTATAATTTTTGTGCTCTTGATCAAATCACATGCCTCTATGTACCTCATTTTAATTATCATCAGAATAGTGATAATGATGTGATGATAGTCATGTCTTCATGGTTACCATATGCTCTGTCTTAATCTAAGAAATTTGTAGGAATGATATCTCTTAATGATATCTAGCTCCTGGACTTTGTGAGGATTAAATGAGTTAATTCATGTAAGGATTTCTACTTTGCTTAGCATACAGTGAGCATTCAGCAGAGTTGGCTATTATTTTTATGTCCATTTTACCAAAGAGGAAATTTAGTAGTAAATTGAGTAAATTATCTAAGGTTACATGACTAGCAAACTGCAGGATTTGGATTCAGATCACTGCCTACCTGGATTAAAGATTCTTTCCTTAACCACCATACTGTACTGCCCAACTCCCAGAATATTCTTTGCCATTCCCCATTTCTCTGTAGTATCTATATTTAGACCCTAGAAGTGTGGCCAAAATTAGCTCTCTCTCCCTTCTCTGACCTTCTTTGTTATTTATTGGGCAGTTCATTTTGTACAAAACTGTGACATTTCCCTCTATCATCATATTAATCTGTATTTTAAATCTTACAGAGTTTAGCTCTTGTCTTTCTTTTCTATGACACAGCCTAGCAAAGTACACAGTGCATGAGGGGTTGAACCACTTGGTAACGTCAAGAAGAGAATTCCTATACTCTTGAGGTGTGGGTCACTTACAGCTTTGGAGAGAGTGGACAGTAGCAGAAGGAAAGTGGCATCATCCATGAATGCACTTACTCTTGCTTACTCTTGCAAGAAGTTTTTTGGTTTTAGAGCCTCTCCTAGGTGCTATAATAGACTCATTCCCTTTCTCCGAGGAGCTTGGCCACAGGTATATTCAGATCAGAATGATGATCAAAAGTGTGATGAATTTTGTAACCAGGTAGCCTACACATCTTTCTCATATACTGCATATTGCTTCACCTCAAACAGAATGAAAAATTAAAATGTGTGCTTGGAGCATTCTTTCATTGTCTCTGAGTTGTCTGTATTTCTCAGCCTCTATCTTCTTTTGGTCTTGGTCATTCTCATTTCCATTTAAAACTTTCTCAGTGGACTTGGGTGTGGACAGCCATTATTTCTGGTTAAAACATCACTTTTCTTTTTTGGTTAAAAACTCCTGCTGATTGGGTCATAGTTGGATAGGTGACCCTGTTGATGACTTAAAGGAGCTTGACAATTCTGACCTTTGATCTTAGTTGTTCTATGTACCAGGTAGCCTGTAGGTTGCATGTGAAATATGTCATGTAAACCTGCTGGAGTTCTAAATTCCCCATGGGCATTCTGCAGGGTAGTTAATCAAATGTATTGTACATAGTTTTTGTACTGAACCTATAAAGCCACATGTGATGCAGCTCAACAAATGACAGTGAATTAAAAAAGAAAACTGCAGACTGCACAAACTGATTAAGAGAATGGAGAGGATTATTTAGAGAAAAGATTAGAGGAGCTAATTACACACAGCTTGACTGAACAGGAACTAAAGGGGGAGTTAATGACTCTTTCATGTTGTTTGAAGATGCTGAATATTGAGGAGGAAAAAATATTTTATGTAATACAATGAAATGTTATTAAGAGCGATGAGGCAGAATTGAGAATGAGAATATTTAAATGAAGTACATGTGAACTCTATTAAAGATAAAATTTATTAAATTATGAGGTAGTCTTTCCAATTATAAGACAGAAGCCTCTCCTTGAAGAAATAAAAATAAGCATTTAAAGTGGGCTAAAAAGTTTTCTTAAAAATAATTTTAATATTTGTCAAGCAGTTTAAATGACATGCTATTTTTTCATATTTATTAGTCTTCAGTTTGAGAAATCTTTTTGTTCCAACAAAGACCCATTCTGTCCCACGTATTTCTACGATGTGTGTCCTGTAAATTCCTAGGTCATTAACCAGTGTCACAATATTAAAACAGCTGCTTTTTAGGATTTTGTTTCATTGTGTATGCTAAGTTGCTTCAGTTGTGTCTGACTCTTTGAGACCTCGTGGATTGTAGCCCTCCAAGCTTTTCTACATCCTTGGTATTCTCCAGGCAAGAATACTGGAGTGGGGTGCCATCCTCTCCTCCACGGGATCTTCCTGACCCAGGATCAAACCCTTGTCTCTTAAGTCTCCTGTATTGGCAGGCAGGTTCTTTACCACTAGCGCCACCTGGCTAGCAGTGGTGCCGCAGTAAAGAATCTGCTTGCAATGCAGAAAACCTGGGTTTCACCCCAGGTCAGGAAGATTCCCTAGAGAAGGAATGGCAACCCACTCAAATATTCTTGCTTGGGAAATCCCGTAGACAGGGGAGCCTAGTGGACTGTAGTCCACGGGTCATGGTTGGATAGGACTTAGCGACTAAACAACAAATCAGTCACGGTATGAAACAAAATACACTGGTCAATGAATACTAAATACAAAAAAAAAAAAAAATTATTCCATTGGTATGGTCCTAAGAGTAATGGTCCTAAGACCTGTTGACAAGGGTATGACATTTAGATATATCTATGCCATTGTGTTTTCCTTTTCCAAGTGAGAAAGTTATTCCAGATCACACAGGAAAATTGTAAATTGTTACTAACAAGCCCCCTAAACCATCATGAAAGGACAAATGGAACATATCTGTATTGTAAGTTGTTAAAAACTGAATAAACAAAATGAACTTAAGTAAATACTATGACAAAACCTTCTTCAAAAGGTTCCACACTGCCGCATCAGTGCCTCTGACCTGCAGCAGGTCACCGCTGACCTCACGCCTCTGCTCTAGACTCCTAGACGCTCATAGGTAAGTCTGGGTCAGTGTCTTGTGGGGTCACAGCTCCTTTCTCCTGAGTCCTGGTGCACACAAGGTTTAGTTTGTACTATGTTCAAGCTGCATTTAGAAAAGGCAGGGGAACCAGAGATTAAACTGCCAACATCTGTTGGATCATCAAAAAAGCAAGAGAATACCAGAAAAACATCTACTTCTGCTTTATCGATATGCCAAAGCCTTTTAGTGTGTTCAGTTCAGTTCAGTTGCTCAATCGTGTCCGACTCTTTGCGACCCCATGAATTGCAGCACGCAAGGCCTCCCTGTCCATCACCAACTCCTGGAGTTTACCCAAACTCATGTCCATCGAGTTGGTGATGCCATCCAGCCATCTCATCCTCTGTCGTCCCCTTTTCCTCCTGCCCCCAATCCCTCCCAGCATCAGGGTCTTTTCCAACGAGTCAACTCTTCGCATGAGGTGGCCAAAGTATTGGAGCTTCAGCTTCAGCATCAGTCCTTCCAATGAACACCCAGAACTGATCTCCTTTAGGAAGGACTGGTTGGATCTCCTTTCAGTCCAAGGGACTCTCAAGAGTCTTCTCCAACACCACAGTTCAAAAGCATCAATTCTTCAGTGCTCAGCTTTCTTCACAGTCCAACTCTCACATCCGTACATGATCACTGGAAAAACCATAGCCTTGACTAGACGGACCTTTGTTGGCAAAGCAATGTCTCTGCTTTTGAATATGCTATCTAGGTTGGACCTAACTTTCCTTCCAAGGAGTAAGTGTCTTTTAATTTCATGGCAGCAATCACCATCCACAGTGATTTTGAAGCCCCCCAAAATAAAGTCTGACACTGTTTCCACTGTTTCCCCATCCACTTCCCATGACGTGATGGGACCGGATGCCATGATCTTAGTTTTCTGAATGTTGAACTTTAAGAAAGTCTTCCTCAGCCATCAATGCAAGGAAAAAGAGGAAAACAACAGAATGGGAAAGACTAGAAATTTCTTCAAGAAAATTAGAGATACCAAGGGAACATTTACTGGGTAGATCACAACAAATTGTGGAAAATTCTTCACGAGATGAGAATACCAGACCACCTTACCTGCCTCTTGAGAAATCTGTATGCAGGTCAGGAAGCAACAGTTAGAACTGGACATGGAACAACAGACTGGTTCCAAATCAGGAAAGGAGTACATCAAGGCTGTATATTGTCACCCTGCTTATTTAACTGTTCTGCAGAGCACATCATGCAAAATGCTGGGCTGGATGAAGTGCAAGCTGGAATCAAGATTGCTGGGAGAAATATCAATAACTTCAGATATACAGATGACACCACACTTATGGCAGAAAATGAAGAAGTACTAAAGAGCCTCTTGATGAAAGTGAAAGAGGAGAGTGAAAAAGCTGGCTTAAAACTCAACATTTAAAAAACTAAGACCGTGGCATCCAGTCCCATCACTTTATGGCAAGTAAATGGAAAAACAATGAAAACCGTGACAGACCTTATTTTCTTTTGGCTCCAAAATCACTGCAAATGGTGAATGTAGCCATGAAATTAAAAGATAGTTGCTCCTTAGAAGAGATGCTATGACCAACCTAGATGTCATATTAAAAAGCAGAGACATTACTTTGCTGACAAAGGTCTGTATAGTCAAAGTTTTGGTTTTTCCACTAGTCATGTATGGATGTGAGAGTTGGACCATAAAGAAAGCTGAGCACTGAAGAACTGATGCTTTTGAACTGTAGTGTTGGGGAAGACTCTTGAAAGTCCCTTGGACTCCAAGGAGATCAAACCAGTCAATCCTAAAGGAAATCAGTCCTGAATATTCTTTGGAAGGACTGATGCTGAAGCTGAAGCTCCAATATTTTGGCCACCTGATGCAAAGAGCTGATTCATTGTAAAAGACTGTGATGCTGGGAAAGATTGAAGGCAGGAGAAGGGTACGACAGAGAATGAGATGGTTTGATTGTATCACTGACTCAATGGACATGAGTTTGACCAAACTCTGGGAATTTGTGACAGACAGGGAAGCCTGGCATGCTGCAGTCCATGGGGTCATAAAGAGTTGGACATGACTGGGTGACTGAAATGAAGCTGATGAAAAAATCAACCAGTTAAAGAATTTTGTTGTCTTTTTAGTCTTTGAGAAGATGAGAAGATAGTGGCTTACGTAAATGTTACATAAATAAGATTATGGTATTGAGAAAAAAAGGAGGGGTGGGAGGAGACCTGATTCTTGATTACCTGAGTAAAATTCAAAAAGTAATCATTGAAAATATTGGCAAAGATTTTGGTGTTTGGTTTTTATTGCTGAGGTAGCCTGAACTCAGAGGAAAAATAATAGGAAGTCTAGCCTATGATGAGAAACGCAGAAAAGAAAGTGAGGGAATGTCTTCACCAAAGTGCCCCCAAGTGCTAACAAAGAGGCTTCCTTTCGAGGCAACATGGAGGCGGCCCCTGTGTGCATTACTGGCAGATTCTCTCCCGTTTTCTTACCCCTTATGAGAATGTTGTTGATGTTTAGTAGAAAGAGGTCTCTCACATTCCATTTGGTTCTTAGTGCAGATCTTCTGAACCTTCCTCTGCTTTTTCCTCATGGTCTTCCTGATTCATTGTTATTGACTATCACAGGGTTTTCTATTTGGTCTTTCCCCCATGTGAGGAAATTCTATTTCAATCTATTATTTTTCTTCATAACAATTTTTGTGCAATCTTCAAGTGGTAGAGCTTCTAACATTGGCATTGTTGTTGTTCAGTCACGCAATTGTGTCCAAGTCTTTGCAACCCCATGGATTGCAGCACACCAAGCTTCCCTGTCTTTCACTATCTCCTGGAGTTTGCTCAAACTCATGTCCATTGAGTTGGTGATGTCATCCACCCATCTCATCCTCTGTCACCCCTTTCTTGTTCTGCCATCAATCTTTCCCAGCATCAGGGTCTTTTCCAATGAGTTGGCTCTTCGCATCAGGTCTCATCAAAGTATTGGAGCTTCAGCTTCAGCATCACTCCTTCTAATGAATATTCAGGGTTGATTTCCTTTAGGATTGCCTGGTTTGATCTCCTTGCAGTCCAGAAGCTCCTTATCCTAGCTATTTTGTGGCCTACATTTTTCTTCATAAAATTTCAACAAAGTTAAGTTTAGAAAATGTTAAAGTCATATTAAAAATAGAACTCATCGAAATATATATACTAATCATCATCTATGTGTACTAATTTCTAAGGTAGAGTAAATAGTATATGATACATATGTCAGGAATAAAGAAAATTCTATCTATGGAATTGGCAGTTCTATGATGTTGATGATTCAAAAGGAAATTCCTCTTTTATCAATGTGGAAATCGAGGCTCAGAGAAGTGACTAATTCAAGGTTAAACAACAGGAGAGTAAAAACACAGATCCTTTCAATGCTACTATCATATGCAGAACACTTCCCACTACTCCAAGTTCTCTACCAAAAAATGTAGTTTCCTTTTGAATCATCAATATCATAGAACTGCTAATTCCATAGATAGAATTTTGATAAAAGAGGGTTAATAAAACCTTTCTTTCTAAAAGTTGGGACTTCCCTGGTGGCTCAGACGGTAAAGCATCTGTCTACAATGTTGGAGGCCCGGGTTCAATCCCTGGGTTGGGAAGATCCCCAGGAGAAGGAAATGGCAATCCACTCCAGTACTGTTGCCTGGGAAATCCCATGGACAGAGGAGCCTGGTAGGCTACAGTCCATGGGGTCGCAAAGAGTCGGACACGACTGAGCGACTTCACTTTCACTCTCTAAAAGTTATTAGATGTTTATTTCTGCCACTTAATCATGTAAGCATTTGCCAGTGAATTACTTAACATCAGTGCAAATCTTAATCTTCTAACCTGTAAACTAGAGATAACATTATGCTTACTTCATAGAGCTCTGAGGATTTAATGAACTGATATGTAAGTACTTAGAATAATGTCTGGCACAAACTAAATATTAGAGAAGTATTTATTATTATTACAGCATATGAGGATTACAAATTGTTTTTATAAAATTTATGGGAGAAATTATATTATAGTGACTGAGGAATTGGATTTAGAGTATAGAAACTAAGATTGTGTCACATAAATTTAGTATCTTACTTTTAAACTCTGTCTTAGGAGAGTTACTTAACCTCATGAAGCCCAACTTTTATCACTTGCAAAATGGGAATAACAGTTACAGCCAGTATCTACCAGATGCATCTGCAGTATTTTAAGAGTTTGTGTTATTATCTCACTTAATTATCCCTACAATTGCTTGCTGCTGCTCCTGCTAAGTCACTTTAATCATGTCTGACTCTAAGCAATATTATTAATTAACCCATTTTACACATGAGAAGATTGAAGTATAAAATAGTTAAATAGCTCCATAGAGTAGCTAATAAATGATAATGATGGGATTTGAATCCAAGTACTTGAAAGTCTGGAATCCTTGACCCACAGGTTGATCACCATGTTATTATACTGTCCCCAAAGATGATGATACTATAATACCTCTTAGTATTATTGTGAGGATTAAATAAATGAATCCATGTAAAGGGTTTAGTCTAAATCCTGACACATGAAAAATGCTCAGTAAATGATAGCTCTCATTAAGGAACATGATCATTATATTGGGTTAGCCAAAAAGTTTGTTCTGGCTTTTCTATAACATCTTACAGAAAAACCCAAACAAACCTTTTGATCAACCAAATAATACGGTTTGTAAGTCTTAAGGCTGTGCCACATGGAAGCAATGTTTATCAGTAGTCAGAGACATAACTGTGTTAACAGATTTGAGTCTCAGTCTCTTCTTGCTAACTGTAACCTTGGTCAACTTACTTAGTTTTTTTTTTTTTTTTTTTCATCCCTCTATTAGACAGGGGAGAAACACCTACAGATGCCAATTATTCACCTATTGTCTCTCATCTCCAGCATCCCTCCTGCCCCCTACCCTTTTATTTTACCACTCTGCAATACTGAAGGTGGAACTCAGTGGACTGCATTTCTCAACCTCACTGATTAGCATTCTGAGCACCAACTGTGTAGAGACTTTTCCTCTGAATCTGTAAGTTCTGTTAACCCCACATCTTCCCTTTTTCTCCAGCCTGAGGACTTCCTGCACTTACTAATACCTGCTTTACCTCTACATACTTACTTCTCTTTCAGTCACCTAATACCTGTGCTAAATTCCCATTTTGGAATATCTACCTGGTCTTCATTTTAATGACAGGGCCCATACAAAATACACATTCCTAGGGTTCCTGTGAAAATCAACTAAAATAATCTTGCAAAAATTACTTACTTTAGAGCCTGGCATAAAGCAAACATTCAAGAAGTGATAATCTCTAGCATTATCTGGAGATAGAATTGGCAGAATTTGTCTATTTCTAGATTGGTTCAGGCCCTGTAAGCAGTGTAAGCCATACTGTTCCATACTTTAATGATGAGGAGCCAGATCCTGAGTAACCAGAATGAACACCAAGGTTGTGGATGGGAGACCTGAGAGTTGAGTGTATTGCTCTTGGCCAGTTGGTGTTGCAAAGGTTTGCCCTGAGGGACTGATGATATATGTTAAGCCTGTCCTTTTTAGTAGAAACCCAATAATGTATATGGAGAAGTGTACACTTTAGAAATGTACCTGACATATTTGCTGTTGTTTAGTTGCTCAGTCATGTCCAACTCTTTGCGACCCCCATGGACTTCATTACTACCTGACGTATATTGAGGACCTGTTCACTGTCAGAGAAACAGATTTGGAACAATCGGAGAAGGCAATGGCAACCCACTCCAGTACTCTTGCCTGGAAAATCCCATGGATGGAGGAGCCTGGTAGGCTGCAGTCCATGGGGTTGCTAAGAGTCAGATATGACTGAGCGACTTCACTTTCACTTTTCACTTTCATGCATTGGAGAAGGAAATGGCAACCCACTCCAGTGTTCCTGCCTGGAGAATCCCAGGGACGGGGGAGCGTGGTAGGCTGCCATCTATGGGGTCTCAAAGAGTCGGACACAACTGAAGCGACTTAGCAGCAGCAGGTCATCAGCCTAGTGTTGAAAGTGTTAGTTGCTCAGTCATATCCGATGCCTTGCGTCCTCATAGACCATAGCCCACCAGGCTCCTCTGTCCATGGAATTCTTCAGACATGAATACCGGAGTGGGTAGCCATTCCCTACACCAGGGTATCTTCCCAACCCAGAGACTGAACCCGTGTCTCCTGCATTGCAGGCGGATTCTTTACCATCTGAGCCAACAGAGAAGACATGTACCTGACACATTCAGTTCAGTTCAGTTGCTCAGTTGAGTCTGACTCTTTGTGACCCCATGGACTGCAGCACGCCAGGCCTCCCTGTCCATCACCAACTCCAGGAGTTTACTCAAACTCATGTCTATTGAGTCGATGATGCCATCCAACCATCTCATCCTCTGTTGTCCCCCTTTCCTCCCGCCTTCCATCTTTCCCAGCATCAGGGTCTTTTCAAATGAGTCAATTCTTCGCATCAGGTGGCCAAAGTATTGGAGTTTCAGCTTCAACATCAGTCCTTCCAATGAATATTCAGGACTGATTTCCTTTAGGATTTACTGACATGTAGTGAGGATCTATTCTCTGTTAGAGAACAAGATTTGGAGAAATCTAAATCATCAACCTAGGGCCTCATCAATTCTATTTTTGGGGGGGCCTCATTGATTCTTCCCCATCAGTTTCTATAGCTTGCATAGTGAATACATAAATAACTGATATTCATAAATATGTCCCTGAGTCCTGGTCTAGAGTAATGGTTCACAATCCTGGTTTTACATTATAATCATCAGAGGCACTTAAAAAAGAAAGCCTGACGTTCTTGGCCTAAGCTTCAGAGATTCTAATTTAATTTGTGTGGGGGAGGGCAGAAAATGGATATGTTTTTAAAAGTTCTCCAGTTGATTCTAAGATGCAGCCAAATCTGTGATTTAAAGATGAATTATATATTTCACATACCATTATTAACATGGTAAAAGACCATATGTGCATGCATGCTAAGTCACTTCAGTCATGTCCGACTCTTTGCAGCCATGTAAACTGTAGCCCACCAGGCTTCTCTGTCCATGATACTCTTCAGGCAAGAATACTGGAGTGGGTTGCCATGCCCTCTTCCAGGGGATCTTCCCAACCCAGGAACTGAACCCATGTCTCTTGTGCCTTCTGCATTGCTGGTGGATTCTTTACCCACTGAGCCACCTGGGAAACCCAGAAAACCATATAGTTTGTATTTTAAAATATTTCCATTGTAAAATTTCTTTATTTGAGGAATGGAGGGGCTTTTCTTAGCTTTCTGGGAAACCGAGTAATGTTCATTGTCTTAGATTCTCCTCCATAACTGTTTCCTCTGTGTACCTTTGGTCTGTTGCTGCTCTTTTTACAACATAGAGATATCTAGAATATTTCATAGAACTAGTTCTAGTTTAGTAATTCAATAATTCTTTAAACATTTTTTTTTGATTGAGGTATAGTTGATTTACAACACTACTAGTTTTAGGTATACCCACTCCAGTGTTCTTGCCTGGAGAATCCCAGGGACGGGGGAGCCTGGTGGGCTGCTGTCTGTGGGGTCACACAGAGTCGGACACGACTGAATCGACTTAGCAGCAGCAGCAGCAGTTTTAGGTATACAACATAGTGATTCAAATTTTTATAGATGTTGCTCATTTAAAATTATAAAATATTGTCTATATTCCCTTGCTGTAGAGTATATTCTTGAAGTTTATTTTATACCTAGTAATTTGTACTTCTTAATCCCCTACCCATCTTTTGGCCCTCCCCCTTCTCTCTCCCCACTGTTTACCACTAGTTTGTTCTCTGTATCCGTGAGTCTGCTTCTGTTTTGTTATATTCACTAGTTTGTTTTATTTCTTAGATTCCACATAGAAGTGATAACATACAGTATTTTTATTTTTCAATATGACCTGTTTCACTAGGCATAATACCTCCAAATCCATCCATGTTGTTGCAAATGGCAAAATGTCCTTGTTTTTTCTGACTCAATAGTATTCCATTGTATATAAATATACCACCTCCTCTTTTTCCATTCTTCTGCTGATGGACATTTATGTTCTATATCTGGGCTATAATAAATAATACTGCTTTGAACATTGGTATGCATATGTCTTTTTGAATTACTGTTTTCATTTTCTTAGGATATATACCCAGGAGTGGAACTGCTGGTTCATATGGTAGTTATATTTTTAGTTTGTTGAGGAAGCTCCATACTGTTTTCCACAGTGACTGAACCAATTCATATTTCCACCAATAATGTACAAAGGTTCCCTTTTCTCCACATATTTACCATCATTACTTGTAGTCTTTTTGATAATAGCCTTTGTGACAGGTGTGAGATGATATTTCATCATGGTTTTGATTTGCATTTCTGTGGTAATGAGTGATGTTGAGCATCTTTTCATGTTCCTGTTGGCCATCTGTGTGTCTTCTTTGGGAAAAGGCCTATTCAGATTTTCTGCCCTTTGTCTAACCAGGTTGGTTGTTTTTTTGATACTGAGCAACCCACTCCAGTATTCTTATTGTATGAGATGTTTATATATTTTTGATATTAACCCCTTGTTGGTAATATCATTTGCAAATAATTTTCTGCATTTCAGCATGCTGTCCTTAAATTTTGTCTGTGGTTTCCTTTGCTGCAACTCAATAATTCTGAATGCAATTGAAATTCTTTACTACGGAAAAATTCTATATGAGGATGAAAGGGCAATGTGTGTTTAGCTACAAGTACTCTAGATGTGTGTGCTAAAATGGCATGTGTTCACTTCACAAGTCATCTATTTTAAAGTATTATCATATGCCTGGAAAGGGGATTTTTCCAAAGTATTTTCTAAAATACTCTTGAAATAGGATATTGCAATTTATATAATCTTATAACAGAGAACTGGGAGAGGGCAATGGCACCCCACTCCAGTACTCTTGCCTGGAAAATCGCATGGATGGAGGAGTCTGGTAGGCTGCAGTCCACGGGGTCGCTAGGAGTTGGACTCGACTGAGCAACTTCACTTTCACTTTTCACTTTCAGGCATTGGAGGAGGAAATGGCAACCCACTCCAGTGTTCTTGCCTGGAGAATCCCAGGGATGGTGTGGCCTGGTGGGCTGCCGTCTATGGGGTCGCACAGAGTCGGACATGACTGAAGTGACTTAGCAGCAGCAGCATAACAGAGAAACACAATTGGAAGTGTATTCTCAGAAAGAAGTAAGAAAATAAAATCAGAGGTGCTTTGGACAAAGAAATATGGTAGCATTCATTCTCACTTTCCAAATTGTAACTGTTATTAATCTATATCTTCCTTGCATGCTGGATCAACAGCAGTTTTGTGATTTATCTTTTACTGTTGTCTTTTGGCTTATTTTTCTTGTCACATGTACTTTCTTCTACTTATTTTTCCTATCCTTGAGAACATGGAAGCATCTTTTTCTTTCTAGGGACCTTACTTACCCACAGTAGGAGACCAACATATGTGAATATCTACCTGTGGAACTGATATGAAGAATAAATATTTATAAAGTGCAAATTGTACCACAGTTAACTGGCTTCCATTTCTTCTGCCTTTCTTTTGACATGGCTTTATTTTTCCAAGGCCGACTCCCACTTTTCTGAGTAAGTGCACAGGCTTTGGCAGTGAAAGGCATAGGTTTGAATCCTGGCTCTGTCATTTTCTAGTTAAGCAACCTTGGGTAAATTGCCTGAATTTGATGTGCTTCATTTTAAATGCAGATAAAACAGTGTCTAGTCTATAGGAATTTTGTTAGGACTGGAATAAGATATTTAATGTAAATAAAGATTTACAAAATGCTCAATAGAAAGTGCTCAGATTTGGTCAACTATAGAGATATGGATGGACCTAGAGACCATTATACAGATTGAAGTAAGTCAGAAAGACAAAAGCAAATATCATGTATTAATGCATATATGTTGAATAGAAAACATAGTATAGATGACCTTATTTACAAAATAGAATAGAGACACAGACGTGAGAACAAACCTATGGTCACTTAAATGGGGAAAGGGAGTAGGGTGGAATGAATTTGGAGATTGGGATTGATTTATGTACACTATTGATACTTTGTATAAAATAGATAATAATAACATAGTGTATAGCTCATGGAACCCTACTTTGTACTCTGTGGTGATCTAAGTGGGAAGGAAACCCCCAAAAGAGGAGATATATGTATACATATGGCTTATTCACTTTGCTGTGCAGTAGAAACTAACACAAATTGTAAAGCAACTATACTCTAATAAAAATTAATTTTAAAAAGATAAAGAAACCATGAAACCTTTTCACCAGTAGCCAAATGGAAGTTTAGCTAATATGATGTACAGTATATAGTAAAAGGTAGATGTTTCCTTCGGTATGTCTTGTTTGTGATGTTTGCCAAATTAACTGGTGTTATCCTAGTGAATTTATTCCATTTTTATAAATAACCTACATCACATTAAAAAAAGTGCTCAGTGCATGGTCACTATTTTTATTTGTGGCAGTCATTGATGTTATTTATTTATTCATTCAGTTTATTTTCCATGAATAAAATTCATTCATGAATTTATTATTCATTAATGAAATGCATTTTAAAATATCATGATTATCTTCTATGCTTGAAATACCATTCAAGGCACTGCACTGGTGAGGCAGATAGAAATGTTTTCCCTTGCAGAATTCCGGATCCAGTGGGAGATAAAGAGAAACAACTGGCAATTTGTAGGACAATCACTATGATTAGGCTTGACCTTTGACTCATCATCTCCCCTATAGAGTCAGTCACAAAATCCTTTCTAAAGAAAGTAAAGAAATATTTTCTTTATAGTGTTTCTAAGCCTCCCCTTTGTAGTCCTCTGACACCTCCCTTATCCTGTACTTTGTCACTTTCTGCCTATCGTCACAACAGCCTTTGCATTAGTGTCCATGCCCATAGTATTTTTTCCTTCACTCTCTTCCTCTTTGACCACATTAATCCTCTTTAAACACTGCTTTCATCATGTCACTGCCCTGTTCAGTAACTCAAATAACTCATTTGTTACTCTTCTGTCAAGTCCAAAGTTATCTGCTAACTTACCAGACCACCCACCATTTGTCCCCAGCTCTATGTAATTATGTTTTCCACTTCTCACAGTAGAGCAGCTGCTGTAGGAGGAAGGAATCTGTGTGCCAGAGACACTAAATCTCACCTCCAGACTTCTTACCATTCTCATAGAAATGGCTTCTTTTGAGTGAGAGATATTGTATAGCTGTTTTACAATTTATCTCTAATTCTTGAAAAAGTGAGACTCTTAGTAGATATCATTATCCTGATTTACACATCAGGAGAAGGAACTTACCCATGTCAAGCCAGGATCCAAACTCACCTCTGTTTCACCTCAAATTTCTTCTCTGTTCCTTGTACCTCTACCCCATGCTGTACTCTATATTACACTCTATACTTCATTTGGTCCAGAATGTCCTCATTCTCATTCTGTTAATCTAAAACCTTAAATTCTCTCCATGATGTAAGTGCAAGTTCAAGTCCTATCTCTTTCAGAAAATCTCTAATTCTTCCTGCCTTTGTTAATGCAAGGCTTCCCTGATAGCTCAGTTGGTAAAGAATCCACCTGCAATGCAGGAAACCCTGGTTTGATTCCTGTGTTGGGAAGACCCGCTAGAGAAGGGATAGGCTACCCACTCCAGTATCCTGGCCTGGAGAATTCCATGAACTGTATAGTCCATTGAGTCACAAAGAATCGGACACAACTGAGTGACTTTCACTTTTACTTTGTTACTGTTGACTAAAAAAGATGCACATCTTGAGAGTTGCGAGTTAAGTTTTATTTGGGGCAAAACGAGGACTGTAGCCTGGGAGGTAGCACATCAGATAGCTCTGAGAGACTGCTCCAAAGCAGCAGTGAGAGAAGGTCAATATATAAGGTTTTGGTGAAGGGGAAGTTCAATACCATTAAGCACTCATTTTATAAAAGCTTTTTTGTTAGTCATGAGGAGCTGATGTCACCCTGGATTTAGTGCTTCTCTAGATATGAGAAGATGCAAGGACTGAGATCATAAAATTTGTTCCTAAGAACATCCAACTATCTAAAGACCTGTCCCACTGGAGCACAGAGCCTCACTCCACCCGGAACTCCCTTAGGGGTTGTTGAAGGTCAACAGCTATAGCAGCATGGAGCTCTCCATAGAAGCAGATGGCAAATGCCTTTGTTGTTCAGTCATTGACAGTGTTCTTGGTAAGTGCCAGTTTGTAGTTGACACCCTAAAAAAACCACTAATTCCCTGAAAAGTTTCTTCAAAGCATTTGTGAAAGCCAAGTGAGGGAGGTGAGGGTTGCAAAGTACAGAATAAGATCATGCACAGTTCTTTGACTGGCTGGTAATGAGGAAACTGGGTGGTGTCACAGGTGTTAACTATAGTCTTTAGGCTCCAGGAGGACTGGGGCTCTGTTCTCAAGGTCATCAAGTAGTTGGTGGGGTGTTTTCACATTGGCAAAACAACTTGGGAAATTTGCATCAAATACTATTATCTAGGATCTTCAGAAAGAAACTACAGCTGAGGATATGAGGCAAAACTTGTCCTAGGAAGGCCTCGTAAGATCCTGCTCCATTACACCTTCATTGATTTCCTTCATCTTTGAAGTCCTGCACGGTTCACCATCAATACCACTGTGTTGCTAGCATTTCCCATTGCACTGTGTTCCGTGGTTCTATATATGCCAGTCTTATTCCCCTAGCTGCATTGTAAGTGCCTTAAGAGCAAGCACTTTGTCTTACTTTAAAATCCCTCAGATGAGTTGCAATTTTTCTGAGCATCAGTCGGTATGAAATACATGCTTGTTTGATAGGACCATTTGTCATGCTTAGCCTTTGAGTTATCTTGTTATCTTAGACCCAGATGGGCAAGACAGAAAGAAGTCAAGAGTAAACTTTCATTCAGTTAAAAAAAATATTAAGACACTCTATAAGAAATGTAGAGGCTTCCCAGGTGGCACAATGGTAAAGAATCTGCCTGCCAGTGCAGGAGACGGGGGTTTGATCCCTGGGTCAGGAACATCCCCTGGAGAAGGAAATGTCAACCTGCACCAGTATTCTTGCCTGAAAAATTCCATGAACAGAGGAGCCTGGTGGGCTACCGTCCATGGGGTCTGAGTGACTGAGTACACACTTAAGAGCATATAAGAGATATGAGAAATACAGTAAGAGAGTATTTGTATGAAATAAAATAGAAAAATAAACTGATCACAATTGCTGGGAATATGACTTAAAACATACAACATAATACTAGAGGGAGGGTCTGCTTCCTGGCAGTCAAAGGCAAAAATGGAAACCTCTCTTACAAAATCCAGTGTCAATGTGATGAAAAACAAATCAATTGCTCATAAACAGTAAATCTGTTTTTGGTATCAAGACCAGACAGAAATTTCTCCCCAAGGAAAAGATAAGAGGAAATTGGTAGATTAGTGAATAACATTCTGGCCAACATTGTAACAGTAGTTACAGTAAAGAATTTCATAGGAATTTTTCTAATAATGACCCTGAGTCCAGCTAGTGACATCATAGCAATGAAGTAAAAAACAGTAAGAACATTGGGGTACATGTGTCTCTTTCAATTCTGGTTTCCTCGGTGTGTATGTCCAGAAGTGGGATTGCTGGGTTGTATGGCAGTTCTATTTCCAGATTGTTAAGGAATCTCCACACTGTTCTCCATGGTGGCTGTATTAGTTTGCATTCCCACCAACAGTGTAAGAGGGTTCCCTTTTCTCCACACCCTCTCCAGCATTTATTGCTTGTAGACTTTTGGATCGCAGCCATTCTGACTGGCGTGAAATGGTACCTCATAGTGGTTTTGATTTGCATTTCTCTGATAATGAGTGATGTTGAGCATCTTTTCATGTGTTTGTTAGCTATCTATATTTCTTCTTTGGAGAAATGTCTGTTTAGTTCTTTGGCCCATTTTTTGATTGGGTCATTTATTTTTCTGGTATTGAGCTACATGATGAGTTGCTTGTATATTTTTGATATTAGTTGTTTGTCAGTTGCTTCATTTGCTATTATTTTCTCCCATTCTTAAGGCTGTCTTTTCACCTTGCTTATAATTTCCTTCGTTGTGCAAAAGCTTTTACATTTAATTAGGTCTCATTTGTTTATTTTTGCTTTTATTTCCATTACTCTGGGAGGTGGGTCACAGAGGATCCTGCTGTGATTTATGTCAGAGAATGTTTGGCCTGTGCATTCCTCTAGGAATTTTATAGTTTCTGGTCTTACATTTAGATCTTTAATCCATTTTGAGTTTATTTTTGTGTATGGTGTTAGAAAGTTTTCGTTTCATTCTTTTATAGGTGGTTGACCAGTTATCCCAGCACCACTCGTTAAAGAGATTGTCTTTTCTCCACTGTATATTCTTGCTTCCTTTGTCAACAATAAGGTGTCCATAGGTGCATGGATTTTCTCTCTCGGCTTTCTATTTTGTTGCATTGATCTATATGTCTGTCTTTGTGCCAGTACCATACTGTCTTTATGACTGTAACTTTATAGTATAGTCTAAAGTTAGGCAGGTTGATTCTTCCAGTTCCATTCTTCTTTCTCAAGATTGCTTTGGCTATTTGAGGTTTTATGTATTTCCATACAAATTGTGAAATTATTTGTTCTAGTTCTGTGAAAAATACCATTGGTAGCTTGATAGGGATTGCATTGAATCTATAGATTGCTTTGAGTAGTATACTCATTTTCACTGTATTGAGTTTTCTGATCCATGAGCATGGTATATTTCTCCATTGATTTGTGTCATCTTTGATTTCCCTCATCAGTGTTTTATAGTTTTCTATATATAGGTCTTTTGTTTCTGTAGGTAGATTTATTCCTAAGTATTTTATTCTTTTCATTGCATTGGTGAATGGACTTGTTTCCTTAATTTCTCTTTGTTTTCTCATTGTTAGTGTATAGGAATGCAAGGGATTTCTGTGGGATAATTTTACATCCTGCAACTTTACTATATTCATTGATTAGCTCTAGTAATTTTTTGCTGGTGTCTTTAGGATTTTCTATGTAGAGGATCATGTCATCTGCAAACAGTGAGAGTTTTACAACAGCTAGGACATGGAAGCAACCTAGAGGTCCATCGGCTGGATGGATAAGACGAATGGATAAGAAAGCTGTGGTACATATACTCAATGGAATATTACTCAGCTATTAAAAAGAACACATTTGAATCAGTTCTAATGAGGTAGATGAAACTGGAGCCTATTATACAGAATGAAGTAAGTCAGAAAGAAAAAGAGCAGTAGAGTATATTAATGCATATATATGGAATTTACAAAGATGGTAACAATGACCCTATATATGAGACAGCAAAAGAGGCACAGATACAAAGAACAGACTTTTGGACTCTGTGAGAGAAGGCGAGGGTGAGATGATTTGAGAGAATAGCATTGAAACATGTATATTACCATATGTGAAATAGATCACCAGTCCAAGTTCGATGCATGAAACAGAGCACTGAAAGCCAGTGCACTGGGTCAACCCTGAGGGATGGGATGGGGAGGCAGGTGGGAGGGGGGTTCAGGATGGGGGACACATGTACACCCATGGCTGATTCATGTCAGTGTATGGCAAAAACCACTACAATATTGTAAAGTAATTAGCCTCCAATTAAATAAATAAAATAATTTTTAAAAATAGTAAGAAATAATTTTCACATGGCAAGCAGGGAAATTGCTGTGGCTTTACCCCCCAAAACTCTTATCCAGTAGACGGGCTAAGGATCTAACTGTTAGAGAAGATGCTGTCCAGGTGAATACTCTAGAGGTCTTGAGACTTATATGTAGAAGTTGGGGATAGCATGCATCCAGTGGGATCAGGTATGTTAGATCTCACCTGTTTTTCCAGATAGGTGTTGTTCTCTTCATTCTCCTGGGAACTGTGTCTGGAGTTTTGGTAGAAATTCAGACTGTAATTGGGGTAGATTCTCTCTGATGAAAACTAGGCAGAGTGTCAGAGCCACACCATTTTCATTTTGGCTAGAAACATAAGACTAATCAAGAATTGTGGGTTAGCACTGCCATGCGCACAGAGATAGGGCAGAAATGGTGAAGGATGTGGGATTAGCTGGATGGATTTGTTTATGTGCTGATTCACTCAAATCAGGATATATGAAATGTAGGATTAGTGAGATGGGGCTAAAAACATGAATGCTGGGACTTTGTTCTTATTGACTTGTGGATGGTTCTCAGCATGTATAACAGAATCACTTAGAGGTGCTTATCAGCATGCACGCTCCTGTGCCCCAACCAGGTCCATCTAGGACCTACTGAGTCAGTAGCTTTGGCATAGGTCTTGGGGAGCTGCATGCTTTAAAAACTCCCAAGTGATTGTCAAATAGGCTAAGATTTAAGAACCAATGATTTAGGGACCAAGTTGGGTAGAATCTACAGGTTGCAGGTATAAGTATCTGTCCTTAGAAAGTCCTTAGACTGACTTTGAGCTGACATTAGACACAGAGTAATTTTAGTAAGACTTAGAGGATTGGATCCCATTAAATTTTTTATGAAACATAGGATGATGAAGTGGTTTGGAACAAGTCATTGAGTTTAAAAAAAGGATTTTTATGAGAAAAGTACAGACAGGGAAATTGAGACGTTCTCTTAATAATGGGAGAAGGTACAAATTTAATGAATGGGGAAGTTTTAATATGAGCTAGCAGCACTTCCTGCCATGTACCTTCAAAGGAAGCAGCTCTAAGAGCATCTTAGAAGTTTTATTTTGGGAGAAGGGGAATCTAGAGTGGTTCTACAAGCAGCTAGGGAAATGATAACTTGGCAGAAGATGAAAACAGAACAATAGGCTGCCATCATAAGCAGAATGTCTGGGCACTCTTACCCCAGCAACTTCTCCTGGGTTCTGGATACACTTTGCCAGCATGAGCACAAAGATCTGGGGCATACAGTGCACATTATCCTTGGTCTTGACAGGTGAGGGGAAAGTATGACAGGCTTTGTTTGCATTAGCCTCAAAAATAGGTGTTTTGACTGCAGGTTTATGCAGCTGTCATTCGTGATGAGGGGCTCGCCCACGCTGCTGCTTGTTGTGTTATTGTTTCATTTGTTTGTTGTAGTGATTTTAAATAGAGAAAGAAAGGAAATGGGGAAAAGGTTTGAACCAAAGCAATCAGGCAGCTTCAATAATGAAAAGCTACCCAAGCATTTGCCATAGGAAATCTATGCAATCCCACCGCTAATGCTACTCTCGCTATAGGGATTCATCGAGCCAATTTTATCAGCTCAGCAGGGTTCAGAGCCTTTCTTCTCTGAAGAGAAAAAAAGAGAATTATCACCAGGGTAATGAAACACACCCCTCCCACGTTTATGGAGTGTTTTATTAAAAGCATGTTGCTTTGGTCTCACATACCAGTTGCAACAAGTGAGTATAAAATGCCAGAACAGTTCTCAAGGGAAATGCTTTCCTTTTTGCTAATTTAAAATTCCTCAAAGACCATGCAGTCAGGTGTGATGTTAATATTTGGGATCTTTGCTACCTGAGATTTTTATAAAGGGGTTCGTCAGTGCAGTATTGCAAAGGATCAGCAGAGTTTGGGAGCCACCTGACCAAGGTGGCTCTTCACCATGACCTTCCTTCAGGAAGGTCATTTTAGCGACATTTTTAGCATTCTGCACTTCCTGATATCCCAGACCCTCAAGCTTATTTTCTTATATGGTTAATCATTGGTGAATTCTAATTAATGAACAGACCAGGAGCATTGTGCTTACTGATGTTGCTAATAATCATCATTTTTTCTATCTTAAGCTTTTATTTTGCCTGTGACATGTTCACAATTTACTTAGTTTAAACTTTTAACCCAACAGTACTGTTTGTACATCTCACCATTAGTTCCATCCAATTAGCATTTCGCTCTCCAGCTCATCTCCATCCTAAGTCTTCCAAAACTTTAGGGCTTATGTTAAGTTCTAGGGCAATTAACTCCTATCACACCATGTAGTCTAGCAGAGGAGATAGATTTGTAAAGAAGTAATTCTAATACAGTATGGTAAGGATGATAATAGAGTTGTTTGAAGAGCGAAGTGTAATTGAGAAAAGTGATATTTGAGTTGGATCATAAAAAAATTGAATGGAAATTCACCAGACTGTGTAGAGACAGGTACTCATGCCAGGGAGAGACCTGCAAGTTACAAGGGAACAGTTATGGAATAGCAGAGTGTTTGGGATGCTCAGAGAATGACTGGTAGCTTCAAGCCAGTGAGGTGTGGATTGACAGACAAAAGATGAAGCCATAACTCAGACAGTAAAACAATCTGTCTGCAATGCAGGAGACTTGGAATTCAATCCCTCAGTTGGGAAAAGCCCCTAGAGAAGGGAATGACAATCCACTCCAGTATTCTTGCCTGGAGAATTCCATGGACAGAAGAGCCCGAGGGGTTACAGTCCATGGGATCACAAAAGAATCAGACATGACTGAGCAATTAACACTAGGTTTCACACAGTTGGGCTTGAACTTTTTTTCTGTGAATATTAACAGCCATTGGGCTTTCAATTAGGGAGACCATATTTTGAGGAGCATCTTAGAAAGATGACAGTGGCAGAAATATGCAAAATTATTTGAAGTGAACCAAACTAGAGTCAAGGAGATCAGCTAAGAGGCTATGGCAATAGTTCTGAAAATAGCTGAGGCCAAGTTTTTTTAGCTGAGGCCTAAATACAAATTAGGCCAAGTTTGATCTTTGCTCAAGAGAACTTGGTAGTCAGCAGTCTGAAGCAGAGAAGAGGAAAGGGAAGAAAACACAGGAATCTGAGCTTTCTAACTTGGGATATTGGTTGGGGCTGTGTCAGTTTAGATAAGGAACATGTGACTATGTTCCTGAGTTATATTTTAAGGACAAGAAATTATTAAGTTCAGTTTTGGAATAATGAGTTCCAAGTACCCTGGATATCCAAGTGGAGATGTCTAGTATTTAGTTAGATGAAGGGGCCTGGAGCTTAGAAAGAAAGTTTTGACAGGAGACCTGGATTGAAAATGTGGGGACTTCTTATTGGCCTGCCTGAATCATGACTTTATAATGCTATTAATAAGCCTATTCATGCAGCTTCATTACATAGATGGCTCCTTGCGAGGTTCTACTCTCATAAATCTTAACTATTTTTATAACTTGTGCTGCTGAGTCAAATCTACTCTAGGCTATACTTGTATTTCTGTATTTTTTTCACCCTAAATGAAATGGAGACTTGTCTATTTATCTTTGTTTCCAATATCATACTATTGAGTATTCAACAAGGTAAAGTGGAGAAAATTTGGACTTAGGGGTCTGGTAATCACCAGGGCTTTTCATAAAAGTTTCAGTTCTTCTGCCTGGAGCAGTAGGATTAAAATCCTTCTCCCCCATAAGTTAGATTTAGCTCAGTGACCAACTCTTAGCTCCTGGAATGTGAGTAGGCAGACCATGTCATTTCTAGGCAGAAGCTATAAGATTTACTTTACGAATTAGCACATCTGCAGTCTTAGAGACAGGATTCCTTGTCTACTAGGGTCCCTGAGTGACTATAATAAGCAGAGTTCCCCTACATGACCCACTTTAGACAGGTAGTATGACTGAATAATAAAATTTCCTGCCTTAAGCCACTGAGCTTGTTTTTCTCAAAGTATAAACTAACCAGTCTAACTAACTAGACATGAGCATAAGCCCTGGCTCTGTTACTAATTAACTTAACTCTTACACAACTTGTCTGAAGAGCAAGTTCATTTCTGAAATAAGAATAATAATATTGAGGTTGTGAGAGCTCCATAAAGTACCTTATAAATTGTAGCCATTCATTACATTGCAGCTTTTATTATCTTTATAGATAGTTCCTCATTTTTAGCATACTGATTTTGTAATACCTTATGGTCATTTCCCTCTCAGATTTGTTGGACTCCGGTATCTTAAATATGTTTTTTGTTTATCTGAGTTGTTGCTACAGTAGGGGAACAAGAAAGGGACGAGGACAGGACCAGTTTGGCCATGCCAGCATAGATCATCTCATGGGTATGCCGTTGATTAATGGTTTATCATTAGTGTTGTGCAGACAGTTCACCTGCGGTCTCCCCAAATTTTTCATCTTGTCTATGAAGATGAAGAGATTTTTTTCAAAAGTACCATAAAAAGTACATATAAAGTACCAAGTCAGTCTCTTGCTGAGATTGCATCTGAGATAATCCCATAGACTTCTTGAAGATTTATAAACTGTTTAGTGATATCCCAGCTCTTTTCAAGCTAAACAAAAACAAGCTTATTTTTGTGTGTGTTCTGAAATACACAAATAGTTTCTTAACTATTCTGTTTACTTCCAGTGTTATCTTACACCAAAACTTGTTATTTGATTGCCATCAAAATTATCTACCAGGATCTGATTATCAGCTTATATCATCTCCCTTATTTAAAACTCTCCAGAGATGAGTGATTTCTCCTTATCCCTGGGATCAGGAGATCCCCTGCATTAGGGCAGAAACCCACTCTAGTACTTTTGCCTGGAGAATCCCATTGACAGAGGCACCTGGAGATCTACAGTCCATAGGGTCACAAATGGTCAGACGCAACAGAAAGGACTTAGCATGCACTCAGTGGTCCCATAGGATCACTGCCTACAGGATACAATTTATGGAAGCTTTTTATTCATTTGAATATCAACAGGAAATCTAAATCTACCTTCAGAGAGGCATATAATAGACCCTTGATTTATGTGGTTGACAAAACTCTTAGAAAGCAGAAAAAGAGATTATCAGAATTGCATCCCATAAATTTATTTTGAAAAACATAAATTGGTAATATAAGGGAGATGGCAACTTTGGGACAAAATAGTCTTGGCAAACATAGAGATAATAGAACTGGAGAAAAAAAGAGTGTGAATAAGGTAAATGTAGTTCTAGAATAGTAGAAAGAATTACCTTGAAAGTTAGGTTTGAAGCATATAAAAGGAAGTATCATTTCCTGTGATTATGTGCTCAGGCTATAAATCCTATTTTTTCCAGGTATGGTAGGGGCTAGAAATATATTCAGAGACTAAACAGGTTTAGATAGATTTACAAATGCATCACTAATAATTCTATGTAGGGAAGGACAGATGACAGGAAAACAAATACAGTATTTGAAGGAAACTTTGGGTCACTCTATTTTCTAAAAGGGAACTTAGATGGTTCAGAAGCTTGGCCAAGGTTAGCCATTTCTTTGTCCTAATATTGTATCATCACAATTTAATTTAAAAATTTAAGAAGGAGGCATGGACTTCTATTCTCCTTAAAGCATACCAGAGATTGTTGGAAGTCATGGGTCTGAAAATATTCAATTACAAATGTGCATGTTTTTTAAAATAATCTGTCCTTCAGTTGGGGTGACAGTAGCTGTCAGTACATCCCTTCCCTAGGTGGCTAAATTAATTGGGGAAGGGAAGAATTTGTGTACTGAAGCCGAGATTCACACAAGATACAGTGCCCATTTCCTGCAGCCCTGGCAGCACCCTGCGGTGGCCCCTGTTCTACCTGTGTGATGGCCTTTCAGAAAGGACAAATGGTTCCTCTTAGGAGAAAAGATTTAACTGGCAATTAAAGAGACATCCTAGGTTGAAAAAAAAGTGACTATAACTTCATAATTTTATTTTCCTAGCATCTGTTCTATTCAAGCCAAGCCTACTGTGGTGATCTTCATGGAGACAATTCAGTGGTTTCCTAGCAACCAAGTTTCCTGTGGTTTCCTTGGTTATAAGCAACGACATAACTCTTGTGGGCAACTTCAAAAGCTCAGAAGAAAACTCTCCTTCTAAAGAATGAGGTTCCAAAAAATTCAGGTTACTGCTCACTGTGTCACTGTGTTTATAAGGAAGAGCTCTTTCCCCATGGACATTAATAACTCTAATAAATGATTATATGGAAATTACAAAGTAAAATCACATGTTAGATTGTACATTGTTTTCATGGTATGCCTCCTAAATTTTTTCTAAATTAGGATACTTTTCCTATCACTTCTAATTGACTACTATCCATAGACATACCCAGCAGATGAAACTTCAGTTCAGTTCAGTTTCTCAGTCGTGTCCGACTCTTTGCGAGCCCATGAACTGCAGCACGCCAGGCCTCCCTGTCCGTCACCAACTACCGGAGTCTACCCAAACCCATGTCCATCGAGTTGGTGATGCCATCCAACTATCTCATCCTCTGTCATCCCCTTCTCCTCCTGCCCTCAATCTTTCCCAGCATCGGGGTCTTTTCAAATGAGTCAGCTCTTCCAATCAGGTGGCCAAAGTATGGGAGTTTCAGCTTCAGCATCAGTCCTTCCAATGAATATTCAGGACCGATTTAGGATTGACTGGCTGGATCTCCTTGCAGTCCAAGGGACTTTCAAGAGTCTTCTCCCACACCACAGTTCAAAAGCATCAATTCTTTGGTGCTCAGCTTTCTTTATAGTCCAACTCTCATATCCATATACGACTACTGGAAAAGCCATAGCTTTGACTACGTGGACCTTTGTTGGCAAAGTAATGTTTCTGCTTTTTAATATGCTGTCTAGTTTGGTCATAACTTTTCTTCTAAGGAGCAAGCGTCTTTACCATCTGCAGTGATTTTGGAGCCTTAAAAAATAAAGTCTGTCACTGTTTCCATTGTTTCCCCATTTATTTGCCATGAAGTGATGGGACCGGATGCCATGATCTTAGTTTTCTGAATGTTGAGTTTTAAGCCAGCTTTTTAACTCTCTTCTTTCACTTTCATCAAGAGGCTCTTATAGTTCTTCTTCACTTTCTGCCATAAGAGTGGTGTCATCTGCATATCTAAGGTTATTGATATTTTCTCCCAGCAATCTTGATTCCAGTTTGTGCTTCATCCAGCCCAGGGTTTCTTATGATGCGCTTTACATATAAGTTAAATAAGCAGGGTGACAATATACAGCCTTGACTTACTCTTCTGGAACCAGTCTTTTGTTCCATGTCCAGTTCTAACTGTTGCTTCCTGACCTGTATACAGATTTCTTTGCATATTATCTGTTTATTCTTTCAGATATTTATCATGGACCTACTATGTATTTGTCTGTGTGTTAAGTGCTCATAGTACAATGGTAAATAATGTAAACATGATTCCTAACTCAAAGAGCTTGAAAAGATGAAGTTACTGGGAATTATAAATGAATTAAATGAAAGTACAAACAAAGGGGTTTCCAGGTGGCGCAGTGGTAAAGAATCTGCCTGCCAATGCAGGAGTGCAAGAGATGCGGGTTCAATCCCTGAATCAGGAAGTTCCCCTGGAGGAGGAAATGGCAACCTATTTCAATATTATTGCCTGGAAAATTCCATGGGCAGAGGAGCCTGGCAGACCACAGCCCATGGGTTACAAAGAGTCCGACACGACTGAGCATGCATGCACGTATGTACAAACAAAAATAAAAATGTAACTTTGATCAGAACTATAAAGAGAGGATACACAATGTGATGAGTTTAACAAGGACATCTGTTCTGATTCAGGGGTCAGGGAAAATCTCTCAGAAGTAACATTTGAGCTAAGAAATGAAGGGTTGAAGGGTTGGATAGGCATGAGGAAAGAAAAGATGGATGGAAATAGTATAGACAGAGAAAAGAACATGTGTGAAGGACCTGTGAGAATTGAGAGTAGCCCAAAAAAGTCCAGGGAGATTGGAATTGAGAAAGTAGAAGTGAGCCTAGAACAGGAGGAGATTTCAGTCAAGAAAGATCCAAAGATCCCTTAACTAGTCTTCTTGGCCACATTCATCACTTAGGAGAAACAATTTAGAAAAAGTTTGGGAACTTTGCACATCAGATGAGATCAGATCAGTCACTCAGTTGTGTCCGACTCTTTGCGACCCCATGAATCGCAGCACGCCAGGCCTCCCTGTCCATCACCAACTCCTGGAGTTCGCTCAGACTCACGTCCATCGAGTCAGTGATGCCATCCAGCCATCTCATCCTCTGTCGTCCCCTTCTCCTCCTGCCCCCAATCCCTCCCAGCATCACAGTCTTTTCCAATGAGTCAACTCTTCGCATGAGGTGGCCAAAGTACTGGAATTTCAGCTTTAGCAGCATTCCTTCCAAAGAAATCCCAGGGCTGATCTCCTGCAGAATGGACTGGTTGGATCTCCTTGCAGTCCAAGGGACTCTCAAGAGTCTTCTCCAACACCACAGTTCAAAAGCATCAATTCTTCGGTGCTCAGCCTTCTTCACAGTCCAACTCTTACATCCATACATGCCACAGGAAAAACCGTAGCCTTGACTAGACGGACCTTTGTTGGCAAAGTAATGTCTGCTTTTCAATATGCTATCTAGGTTGGTCATAACTTTCCTTCCAAGGAGTAAGCATCTTTTAATTTCATGGCTGCAATCACTATCTGCAGTGATTTTGGAGCCCAGAAAAATAAAGTCTGACACTGTTTCCACTGTTTCCCCATCTATTTCCCATGAAGTGATGGGACCAGATGCCATGATCTTCATTTTCTGAATGTTGAGCTTTAAGGCAACTTTTTCATTCTCCACTTTCACTTTCATCAAGAGGCTTTTGAGTTCCTCTTTACTTTCTGCCATAAGGGTGGTGTCATCTGCACATCTGAGGTTATTGATACTTCTTCCGGCAATCTTGATTCCAGCTTGTGCTTCTTCCAGTCCAGCGTTTCTCATGATGTACTCTGCATATAAGTTAAATAAGCAGGGTGACAATATACAGCCTTGACGTACTCCTTTTCCTATTTGGAATGAGTCTGTTGTTCTATGTCCAGTTCTAACTGTTACTTCCTGACCTGCATACAAATTTCTCAAGAGGCAGATGAGGTGGTCTGGTATTCCCATCTCTTTCAGAATTTCCCACAGTTTATTGTGATCCACACAGTCAAAGGCTTTGGCATAGTCAATAAAGCAGAAATAGATATTTTTCTGGAACTCTCTTGCTTTTTCCATGATCCAGCGGATGTTGGCAATTTGATCTCTGGTTCCTCTGCCTTTTCTAAAACCAGCTTGAACATCAGGAGGTTCACGGTTCACATATTGCTGAAGCCTGGCTTGGAGAATTTTGAGCATTACTTTACTAGCATGTGATTGAGGAATAGGGACAGTAAATAACATACCCTGGATGGCATAATAGCAGTGAAGCTGAGTTTAGGATCTAGGATGTTCTTGGGTTTTAAAAGCTGTGCTTTCTTTTTTCAGTATAATATATATTTCTAATCTTCTGTACTGTAGTTTAGGTCAAAGTGTCTTTTTTGTCAATATGCCCTTTCTATATTGGCCAACAACGATGAGAGAGGCAAAGATTTATCCTACTCTTACTTACTTGAAACTTCTAGAAAATGGACAACACTAATCCTAATCTAGCTGAAGTGAATTTCTTCTTTAACTTTTTTCATACAAGCATTTATTTATGTATTTATTTTTTAAGCAACTGTGTTGAATTGTCCTTAAAATTGCTTGTTTAGCAAGCATTTTGAAATGGACCTATTTGTAATTTGATGTTTTAGTTCTGTGCCAAGAAGAAGAGTGACAAATCAGTTTACCTCTATGCCCCTTAAATTTTAGAGTCAAACATTTAGAACCAGAACAGACCAAGGGATCATTTGGACCTCTGAGGTTCATTCATACATTCAATGATTTCTAAAATTGTACTTCTCTTCTATGCTAGGTACAGTTCTAGGTATTGTGGATACTCCATTGAACAAAGTCATTGAAATTATAGGAAAACACACATACACACATATACACACACATTAAGAAAATCAGTATAACTCATAGTCAAGGCATGAGAAATATATGAAGTAAAACCAATGGATGAGAGCAGTAAAAGGTGGTTAGGGAAGAACTTTCTGAGGAAGTGACATCTGATCAGAGACCTTAGGGAAGGTAAGAGATTCTGTATGAGTCAAGAGAATTCCAGACAGAAAGAATGGAAAATACACTGACTCTGAAAGAGGTGGCAGCTTGATATGTTAGAAGAAGGGCTGCCCTTTAGATTTTATAAAAACTTAATGGTTAATGACTTTTCAAAATAATAGACTGAGTTTATAGTTGTTGCCTAACAGAAGAGCCTTGCAAAGATCTCTCACATACCTAATGAATTAATGAGTCCCTGCAACAGAAGGCATATCCATCCAAACTAGGCTTCTTTTAGTTTGGACAGTTGTATTAAAAGCAGTTTCTTTTTAGCATTTTAGCATTGGGCTTCCCTGGTAGCTCAAACAGTAGAGAACCTGCCTGCAGTGCAGGAGACTCGGGTTCAATCCCAGAGTCGGGAAGATCCCCTGGAGAAGGAAATGGCAACCCATCCCAGTACTCTTGCCTGGAGAATTCCATGAACATAAGAGCCTGGTGGGCTACTCTTATGGGGTCACAAAGAGTCAGACACGACGGAGCTATTAATTTTCACTTTTTCTTTTTAGCATTAGGATTTAATCAACTGAAAACTAAAAATCACTCTTAGTTTATAAACTTTGCAAACCACTTTGGAATTTTTAAGGCAAAACACAAATTCAAAGGGAAAATGGTTCACTATTGGTGCACAATAATTTATAAATTATAGAATCGTTAGAACTGTAAAATTTAAAGTGATTGCCACAGTCATCTAGAAAAACAATGATAATAGCTAACAACAGTTATAGAGCCAACGACAATTCTAAATGTCTAAATCATATTAACTTATTTTGTCCTCAGTATCTTTGGGGAAGTTAAGAAGAACAGGGGTTAAGTAATGTCCCCCAAATCACACAACAGATAAGCAATGCACCTGGGGAGTCTGACTGCAGAATCTTTGCATACTAGACAGTATGAAGAAATGGAGACTGGTGGTTCAATAAAATCTTTCAGAGGCAGGGGTGGAATTTTAGCCTTATCCTAATGCCGTCTATGGGGTCACACAGAGTCATACATGACTGAAGCGACTTAGCAGCAGCAGCAATGACCCTAGAATTTGTGTTCTTGGTCACCACTTTGTGCTATAGTGTATCATCAGTCCTTGGAGAACATCCAGCCTTAAGTCTATCTTGGGAGCAAATGCTGTCTAGTAGAATGTATATGGGCTTTTTGAACTAGAAGAACCTTCATTTAAATCTAATTCAGTACTTAATAGCTTGCAATCTTGAGTAAGTTACTTCTCTAAGTCTTAGTTTGCTTATCTATAAAATTTGGATAATAGTCCTTGCTAAATTTTGTTGTAGAGAGAAAGGAATGATGCAAAATGCCCGATGCAGCACTGAGTATATACGAGGTAATTTAAAAGAATGGTGAAGCAACTTAAAGTGGTACAGTTATTATTACAGAGAGGAAACTAGTCAGATAAGTATATCACATAACTAACTAGTGGAGGAATATTCAGGATACAGATCAGGATTCCTGATTTCTGTATTTCTTGCATTGAACTAAAGGACTTCGTTGTGATAAGGTTCATAGAAAAATAACCTGCCAGCTTTTATATATGTCTTGCTATTCCAGTTCAGAATCGGTGGCATTAGTTCCTAGAACCAATTTACTGAACTTGAATTTGGAACCAAAACCACTTCGATATTATGTATGTCATGGATTTCTTTGCAATATAATTTATATTAGTTTTGCTTTCCCTTTAGATTTTAAAATTCTTATACAGGAGTGTTTCTTGTTTGTTTGTTTTTCTATTTCCTCTGTATTCTTGAGCCTTGCTTTCCAGGGTGGGAGAAAAGGTCTTTTATGTGAGCAGACTCACAAATCAACTACTTTGCTTTTTTTAAAAAAATTAGCTTTACATATCTTATATACAATAAACTATGCCAACTTTGAATGTATGATTCAATGAGTTTTAATAAAAGTATACAGTTGTGTAACCACAACCACAATCATAATGTGGAACTACCTTGTCCAAAATGGTAGCCACCAGCCACTTGTGGTATTGATCACTTAAAATGTGGCTAGTCCTAATTAACTTGTGCTTTGTAGTTGTTCGTTGTTGTTCAGTAGCTAAGTCATATCCAACTCTTTGCAACTCCATGGACTGAAGCATGCCATGCTTCCCTGTCCTTTACTGTCTCCCAGAGGTTGCTCACACTCCTGTCCATTGAATTGGTGATGCCATCCATCCAACCATCTCATCCTCTGTCACCCCCTTCTCCTTCTGCCCTCAGTCTTTCCCAGCATCAGGGTCTTTTCCAGTGAGTCAGTTCTTCACATCAGGTGGCCACATTATTGGAGCTTCAGCTTCAGCATCAGTCTTTCCAAACATCCAAGGTTGATTTCCTTTAGAATTGACTGGTTTGATATCCTTGCTGTCTAAGGGATTCTCAAAAGTCCTCTCCAGCACCACAATTCAAAATCATCAATTCTTCAGCACTCAGCCTTCTTTATGATCCAACTCTTATATACATACATGACTACTGGAAAAGTAGCTTTGAGTATACAGACCTTTGTTGGCAGAGTGATGGCTCTGCTTTTTAATACACCGTCTAGGTTTGACATAGCTCTTCTTCCAAGGAGGTAAAGCATCTACTAATTCTGTGGCTGCAGTCACCATCTGTAGTGATTTTGCAGCCCAAGAAAATGAAATTTGTCACTGTTTCTACTTTTTCTCCATCTATTCGCCATGAAGTGGTGGGACCGGATGCCATGATCTTAGTTTTATGAATGTTGAGTTTTAAATCAGCTTTTTCACTCTACTTTTTCACCCTCATTTAAGTGGGAAATATACAAAGGCTTCAAAGGCTTAGTATGAAAGAAATTGAAATATCTCATTAATAATTTATGTGGATTGTTCATTGAAAATATTTAGATATCTCAAATTAAATAAAAATATAATACTAAAATTAATTTGACCTCTTCCCATTCACTTTTTTAATGTGGTTAGTACTGTTGCTGTTCAGTTGCTAAGCAGTGTCCGACTCTGCAACCCCATGAAGTGCAGCATACTAGGCTTCTCTGTCCTCTGCAATCTCCTGGAGCTTGCTTAAATTCATGTTCATTGAGTCGGTGATGCTATGTAACTATCTCATCCTCTCCCATCTTTCCCACGTGTTACTAGTGGTAAAGAATCCACCTGCCAATGCAGGGGTCACAAGGGATGTGGGTTTGATCTCTGGGTTCAGGAAGACCCTCTGCAGGAGGGCATGGCAATTCATTCCAGTATTCTTACCTAGGAAATTACCTGAACAGAGGATCCTGGTGGTCTACAGTCCACAGGGTCACAAAGAATTGGACATGACTGGGCACACACACACACACATAATGTGGCTAGTAGAATATTTAAATTATATGTATGATCTATGCATCTATGCATGCTCAGTCAGGTCTGACTCTTTGCAACTCCATGGACTTAAGTCTGCCATGTTCCTCTGTCCATGGAATTTTTCAAGCAAGAACTGAAGTAGGTTGCCATTTCCTATTCCAGGGAAATTACATGTATAGCTGGCCCTATATTTCTATTGGACAATAGAAAATTTCTACTGGACAAGGTTGTAGTAGATATACAAACTTGCCATCACCCCTAAAAACTCCCCTCCTGCCACTTTGCCGTCAGTCTCCTCAGCCCTCTGCAATCACTGGGATTCTTTCTATCACTGTAGTTTTGCCTTTTCTAGAACACCAAACAAATGAAGTCATAGTGTACTGTCTTTTGTATCTGGTTTCTTTCATCGAACATAATGCTTTTCAAATTCATCTTGTGTTGTTATGAATCAGAAATTTGCTCCTTTATTGTTGAAGCGTGTTTATGAAGGGATATTCTACAATATTTTAATCTACTTAGCTGATGAATATTTGGGTTATTTCCAGGTTTTGGCTATTGTAATAAAGCCCATTCTATTGTTTTTCTCCATTTCTTTGCAGTGATCACTGAGGAAGGCTTTCTTATCTCTCCTTGGTCTTCTTTGGAACTCTGCATTCAAATGGGTATATATTTCCTTTTCTCCTTTGCCTTTCCCTTCTCTTCTTTTCACAGCTATTTGTAAGGCCTCTTCAGACAACCATTTTACCTTTTTGCATTTCTTTTTCTTGAGGATGGGCTTGATCACTGCCTCCTATACAATGTCACGAACCTCTGTCCATAGTTCTCTAGGCACTCCTATCAGATCTAATCCCTTGAATCTATTTATCACTTCCACTTCCTTAATCGTAAGGGATTTTGATTTATGTCATACCTTAATGGTTTAGTGGTTTTCCCTACTTTCTTCAATTTAAGTCTGAATTTGGTTATAAGGAGTTCATAATCTGAGCCACAGTCAGCGCTTGGTCTTGTTTTTGCTGGCTGTATAGATAGAGTTTCTCCATCTTTGGCTGCAAAGAATATAATTAGTCTGATTTTGGTATTGACCATCTGGTGATGGCCATATGTAGATTCTTCTCTTGTGTTGTTGGAAGAGGCTGTTTGCTATGACCAGGGCGTTCTCTTGGCAAAACTCTGTTAGCCTTTGCCCTGCTTCATTCTGTACTCCAAGGCTAAATTTGCCTGTACTCCAGGTATTTCTTGACTTCCTACTTTTGCATTCTAGTCCAGCCACCTCATGCGAAGAGTTGACTCATTGGAAAAGACTCTGATGCTGGGAGGGATTGGGGGCAAGAGGAGAAGGGGACGACAGAGGATGAGATGGCTGGATGGCATCACTGACTCGATGGACATGAGTCTCAATGGACTCCGGGAGTTGGTGATGGACAGGGAGGCCTGGCGTGCTGCGATTCATGGGGTCGCAAAGAGTTGGACACGACTGAGCGACTGATCTGATCTGATCTGATAATGAAAAGGACATCTTCTTTGGGTTTTAGTTCTAGAAGGTCTTATAGGTCTTCATAGAACCATTCAACTTCATCTTCTTTAGCATTCTTGGTTTGGACATAGACTTGGATTACTGTGATATTGAATGGTTTGCCTTGGAAATGAACAGAGATCATTCTGTCGTTTTTGAGATTGCATCCAGGTACTGCATTTTGGACTCTTCTGTTGACTATGATGGCTACTGCATTTCTTCTAAGGGATTCTTGCCCACAGTTGTAGATATAATGGTCATCTGAGTTAAATTCACCTATTCCAGTCCATTTCAGTTTGCTGATTCCTAAAATGTCTAATATTCACTCTTGCCATCTCCTGTCTGACCACTTCCAATTGGCCTTGATTCATGGACCTCACTTTCCAGGTCTATGCAATATTGCTCTTTACAGCATTGGACTTTAATTCCATCACCCATTGCATCCAAACAGCTGTTGTTTTTGCTTTGGCTCTGTCTCTTCATGCTTTCTGGAGTTATTTCTCCACTGATCTCCAGTAGCATTTTGGGAACCTACTGACCTGGGGAGTTCATCTTTCAGTGTCCTATCTTTTTCCCTTTTCATACTGTTCATGGGGTTCTCAAGGCAAGAATACTGAAGTAGTTTGCCATTCCCTTCTCCAGTGGACCACGTTTTGTCAGAACTCTCCACCATGACCCGTCCATCTTGGGTGGCCCTACATGGCATGGCTCATAGTTTCATTGAGTTATACAAGGCTGTGGTCCATGTGATCAGATCAGTTAGTTTTATGTTGATTGTGGTTTTCATTCTGTCTGCCCTCTGATGAAGAAGGATAAGAGGCTTATGGAAGCTTCTTGATGGGAGAGACTGACTGAAGGGGAAACTGGGTCTTGCCCATGAGTATCCAGGAGTCTCTGGTGGAGGCATGGGTTAGTGGTAGCCTGCTGCATGGTTGGGGGCACTGAGTGCAGCAGTGCCTGCATGTGACCTTTTGAAGGAGGTTGCCATTATCTTCATCACCTCCACCATAGTTTGGCCTCGGGTCAAATAACAGGGAGGGAAATTAGCCCCACCCATCAACAGAAAATTGGATTAAAGATATATTGAGCGTGACCCTGCCCATCAGAACAAGACCTTTCATCTTCTTGGGGGCCAGATCCATGATTTCCCTCTAGTCAAAGCTATGGTTTTTCCAGTAGTCATGTATGGTTGTGAGAGTTGGACTATAAAGAAAACTGAGCACCTAAGAATTGATGCTTTTGAACTGTGGCATTGGAGAAGACTTTTGAGAGTCCCTTGGACAGCAAGAAGATCCAACCAGTCCATTCTAAAGGATATCAGTCCTGAATATTCATTGGAAGGACTGATGCTGAAGCTGAAACTCAAATACTTTGGCCACCTTATAGGAAGAACTGACTCATTTGAAAAGACCCTGATGCTGGGAAAGACTGAAGGCAGGAGGGGAAGGGGATGACAAAGGATGAGATGGTTGGATGGCATCACTGACTCAATGGACATGAGTTTAAGTAAGCTCCAGGAGTTGGTGATGGACAGGGAGGCCTGGCATGCTGCAGTCCATGGGGTTGCAAAGAATCGGACACGACTGAGTGACTGAACTGAATAAAGCTGCTATGGACATGTGAGCACAACTCTGTATGCACACGTTTTCATTACTATTAGGTAAATATAACGGGATGGGTTTACTGGATGGTGTATGGTGAGTATAGATTCAGTTTTAGAAGAACCTGCTAAGCTATTTTCCAAAGAACTTGAACCAATTTGCAATTCCACTAGCAGTGTATGAATGTTCCAAGGATTCCACATTTTCATCAGCTTGATATATATTATCATTCTCTAAATTGTACTCATTCTAGTGAATATCTATGGTATCTCATTGATGTTTTAGTTTATATTTTCCTATGACTAATGATGTTGAGGATATTTTCATGTTCTTATTGGCCATTTACATTTCTTCTTCAGTGAAATGTATCATTCAAACATTTTGCCTTTTTAAAAAATGTTATTTGTTTTCTAATTGAGTTGAAAAAGTAAAGTGAGTGAAGTCGCTCAGTCATGTCCGACTCTTTGGGACCCCGTGGACTGTAGCTTACCAGGCTCCTCCATTCGTGGGGTTCTCCAGGCAAGAATACTGGGGTGGGTTGCCATTTCCTTCTTCAGGGGATCTTCCCGACCCAGGGATCGAACCTAGGTCTACCGCATTGCAGGCAGATGCTTTACCCTCTTAGCTACCAGGGAAGCCCCTGAAAAAATAAAGGGTTCTTTATACATACTGGATTTGATATTTTCTATTTTTATGTAATTAAGTTCAGTTATATTTTTCTTCTGCTGTGTTTACTCTGCTGACAATAGAATGTATTGTATCTCTTCATTTCAGATATTGAAATTTTCATCTTTAAATTTCCACCTGGCTCTTTGTTATATCTTACATTTTTTCTTCATTATATTTGTGTTTTCCTCTACATCCTGAAACAAATTGAGCATATTTTTAATAGTTTTTTAAAAAGATCTTTCGCTGCAAATGCCATTGTCTTTGTTATTTCTGGATTTTTTAATTGATTGATTGCTCCCCTGTTTATTGATTTTATTTTCCTCCCTTTTTATTGATGCTGGACATTTGGGGTTTTATATGATTTGCTGCTGGCATTTGTTGTGCTTATTTAAATAGTGATAGATTTTTTTCTGGCATAGTTAAGCTACTTGGAATCAGTTTTATTCTTTTGAAGTTTGCTTTTGAACTAGTTAAAACAGGTTCATCGTAGCCTTTAGTCAAAAAATAATTGACCTTCACTATTATCAGTTCAGTTCAGTTCAGTTCAGTCGCTCAGTCGTGTCCAACTCTTTGCGACCCCATGAATTGCAGCACGCCAGGCCTCCCTTTCCATCACAAACTCCCGGAGTTCACCCAGACTCACGTCCATCGAGTCAGTGATGCCATCCAGCCATCTCATCCTCTGGCGTCCCCTTCTCCTCTTGCCCCCAATCCCTCCCAGCATCAGTCTTTTCCAATGAGTCAGCCGTTCGCATGAGGTGGCCAAAGTACTGAAGTTTCAGCTTTAGCATCATTCCTTCCAAAGAAATCCCAGGGCTGATCTCCTTCAGAATGGACTGGTCAGATCTCCTTGCAGTCCAAGGGACTCTCAAGAGTCTTCTCCAACACCACAGTTCAAAAGCATCAATTCTTCAGTGCTCAGCCTTCTTCACAGTCCAACTCTCACATCCACACATGACCACAGGAAAAACCATAGCCTTGACTAGATGGACCTTTGTTGGCAAAGTAATGTCTCTGCTTTTGAATATGCTATCTAGGTTGGTCATAACTTTCCTTCCAAGGAGTAAACGTCTTTTAATATTATGGTGATAACTAAATGATGTTTCATATCGGTACTCCATGTCATCACACTGGATGATGGAACATGGATTGTGATTAACTCTGCATAAATGCAAAGAATTGTCCAGACTGGGGTTCGTCCTTCAGTCTTGGGTAGTTTTTTCTCACATAATTGCTTATCAGTATTCAGTCGGACTCAGTGGGCAACCCTCAGTGGATCCCTGAAGCACCATCTCTGTACAGCTTCTTTATCTCTATGCGATACTTTTTCTTGCAATTTCCAACCCCCTTGCCTTCCCTCAACTCTGATCTCAACTCGGTGAGAATGCTGGGTCTGTCTGGATTCTTCTTGAACTGCAGCCAGGCAGCTATCTTTGGATACAGCTGGGGCTTTCATTGGATTCACCAGACTTATTTTACCTTCTCTAAGGAATCACAGTTGGTCCATTGCTTTATATATTTTGTCCATTTTTCTGGTTGTTTGAGGTGGGGGCATTATTTGTTATTCCAATATGATCAGAAGCAGAAGTCCAAATACTTTAACTTTGAAATCAAACATCATCTTTTAAACCTATACATATTGCATATGCACCTGGAGTGTTTCGTTTCCCTCACCAGCTCAGAATGTCAACCCTGCTGGTGAGTCTTCTAGGGGTTAGTTGAATTGTTGCTTGCTAGAATCCAAGAAAAATATACTTAAGAATATTAATAGATGAATATTTTAAGAAAGGTAGTCTACAGATTATAATGAATATACTTGCTTTAAAATTTTTGCATTCCATTTCTATAGCAAGTTAGTCCACTAAAAAGCATTTTAGTTGGAATGCTTTCATTTAACTCTTCCATAAATGACTTCATTCAGCTGTAATAAGACTTATAGCTTTCATGAAGGCCTTATAAAAAGATATTGCGTCTTCTGTTTTAAACACACACACACACACACACACACTGAACTTTAATTACTCTAATATACCTCACATCATTTTTTTGCTTCCTTGGTTGCTAAGAAGCTCTGAACTAAATTTAATTCTCAGACCTTTTCTTTCTGACTTGGTGAAAATCTTGAACAATTTGAAAGAATAAATAGATGCCATTTAATATATTTTTATAGTTTTGACTCTTACTTCAACTTTGTTGTTTCTATTCACTTTTTATATTTTTATGTTATCATGGCAACCCACTCCAATATTCTTGCCTGGAAAATTTCATGGATAGAGAAGCCTGGTTAGACTACAGTCTCTGGGGTCACAAAGAGTCAGACATGACTAAGCACGTACACAGCATATAATAGTAGAATATACATTTTAAAATAATAAAATGGTTTTAAAAAATCTTTACAAGGCTGAACACATAGTTGGCATTCAGTAAACCCTAATAAAATTGAAATCCATTGCTGATAGATGAAAGCTAGTGAACATATCCTTTCTTCCTTTCTTGAATTCTAAAGTAGCAGGTATTGAATTTATTAGTCAATTCATCTCAGTGCCAAGCACATATCAGCTCCTACACTGTGCAAAATATTGTGGTGGGTGCTGGGTGATAAATTGAGGGATGTGGTCTCTGTCCTCATGGAACAATCGCTCCAGAATTCTTTTCTTTATTGATGTTATCAGAACTTAATTCTTTCTTTGCTTGGAATGTTTCTTATCTCTGTGACACACCTCACCTAGATAATATCCTGTCTTACTCCCTGCTTCATTTAAATCCGTCCTTGCTTAAATGTCCCTGGGTTGAAGATGTCTTCATTGACCATTTTTCCTAAAAGTAAAGTGCCCCTTTATTCTCTTGCTCTGGTTTATGTTTCTTCATAGGTTTTGGTCCTAAAATAGTGCCTTGTAAAGTAAATGCTTAATAAATATTTGCTTTGTCAATCAGTGATGAATAAAAAAAATGAATTCTTTATTCAGATGATTATAGGTCTTTTAAGTTTAAACAATTTGTAGCTTGCTAGAATTTCCCACTGATGGCTGGCTGTACTAGATATTACTAAGAATAGTTTCCAAACTCACTGTTGTTTGTGTGGAGGGTGTTCTAAGTGTAGATTTTAATTGCACATTTCCCAAAAAGCATTAGTGCTGAATCAAGATGCCTAAATCCTTCACTGTTAACTATCTATGGTTAAGTTAAATTCCAAGTTTTTAGTTTTTATACTTTGATTCTAGTAGCTAATTCAAAAAGACCCTGGTCATTTTACATATTAAGAAGATCTATTAGGGGTTTTGGTTTGTTTTTAAGGAAAAAATGTATTGTACCATTACTCTGCTTTGAATTCATTGTATACTTTCAGAGAGAAGAGTTGTGTCTGCCTAAGTGTTATTTCAAATGTTATGAAAAAAATGTAGCTAGTCTCAGACACACTGAATCCTGCAATTCAGAAATTATCATTCTAGCAGCTCATGGGGAGTGATAGGATTAATTTTGCTGTGAGTATAGTCAGTAAAGTGAACAGGACTGTTATACTTAGAATCTTTGATGTTTTAGAAGGTTACCTTTAAGGTCTTTTAATCATACATTTTCAACTTATGAGAAAGTATCTGAGGTTATTCTAACATCTTTTTTTCTGAAATGCCCACAAAATAGATCTCTTTTTGTATATTTTGACTTGACTTACACATTTTTTAATATGGTTCAACAAAATGAAGCAAACCAATATCTTTTATTATTAGATATAGAAAGGATCTGCAAGATCATTTAGGTCTACTTTTTCAATTTACAAAAACAAACAAACAAACAAACAAAACAACTGAGCCCGACTTTTCATGTGTCAGAACATGACTTTCTCCAAGACATAAAGTTAATGATGGTCAGGACTAGAAATCAGAAACCTCCTGCCCAATTTACTAACATGCCAAGCTTCTTTGACTCCAAATTCTTTGGATATTATGCCTTAAGTATTGTTTCAACGGTAACATTTTCCTCTTGGGGTAGATACTCCAGAGAATAAATCTACAGTCCACTTTTTAGAACATTACATCAGAGGAAAGTTCTTTATGATTCTCCATGAAAATATTTTCTAAAATAGATAAATGAAGGTTTGTTATTAGCAATTGAGTAAAATCACATTGCCCCCCCTCCCCCAGATTATTTAGTTTAGTTGTAAGAATGCATTGTTAACATATTTGTAAATTGTTGATTTTTCTAGAGAATCACCGTGCCTCTTCATGGAAAGATTAAAATGACTTGTTGATATTGTTGAGTAAGAGAAATCTCTGCCTTACGCATGTTTCTTCATATTGCTTCTTTCTTCTCTAGATCTTGAGGAAACTCAAGTACCAGAGACAAAGCTGATGTTGAACAGATTTCTCCAAAAAGCTGGAACTTTTTAAAAAGAATTTGAACTTTAGTTTTCATCAAAGTTCCTGGTCTTACCTTATTCTTTATCTTAAACTTCTGAAATGAGGCCAGCATGTCTGCTGCTGAAAAATGGCCTTAGAGTTCCTCTTTTAGTGAAGTTGTATATTTGCCTGTCCATGTCCACAGTCAGAGTTTAGACATTGATTTAGTGTGATAAAGCTCTAGAAGAAGATTTGGCTTTTCTAGTGAAAATCATGGTAACCTTTTTTCCTTTATACTTACAGTTTCCAAAAAGGTATTAAAGCCACAGAGAAAAACAAGCCAATAAGTACACATAAATAAACAATGTAATTCCATAGCACTGAGTTGGAATGATAGCCATTAAACCCAAATGAATCAGCTATATAGATATATTTCCCCCTGTGCAAACTAACAAACATTTTAGGCTTCCAAGTGGTCTCTGAGTGAAATTCACTTTTCATTACAAAATCTGTTTATATTAAAGCATATGCTCCATTTCTTTCCAGAAAACGGGAAATCATAGCCTACTGTGAATGCATAAAAACATACCAACACAATACATACACATTAAATTAAGATGGATAGGTGTCATTCATTATTTTCAATGTGCACTTGAAATGATAAAAGCGTAGTAATGAACTTAGGTGGTTAATACCATCACATTTCCCACTGTTTATTCAAGATCGTGGTGTACAGTGACCTCTAAAACTATTTTTGCCTTTGTACTTTAAAAAATGTTTTAAGCTGTTCCAGTCATTTAGAAAACAGCAAAAAATGCCTGCCTTCCCATGAGAATTCATGACAAGTCTAGCATGGCAACCAAAAAGACTTTATTTGTTGAGTCCTTGCCTCAGGATATGGTATGCTGTCATGCAGATGCATTCATTTCAAGGCAGAACACCACATTATTTGATGGTATTTATCTCTGTAGGAGCTTTCCTGATTTTAAACCTTTTGTGAATTGGGTAAAACAAGTCTTTCTGAAAACAAATGGGATACTGTTGAATGCAAAACTGTTCTAAGCTACCAGGTGAAAATGGTCAATCTCAGTCGTATAAGCATCAACCTAAGACAATAAAGGGTATTTTGCAGTTCTTGTTGCTATGAAGTAAATGTCAATATAAAATAAAACAGCAAGTGCAAATGTTGAAACTTATGGTAAAATGTTCAGAGGTTTCATTTGTACCTTTTTAATAAGATACACATTCAGTTTAATATCTGTTAATGATATTATAGTGTTAATATATAAGCATTTAATGAGCATAGTATCAAAACATTCGATTTCAACTTACAGAGCAATTTTAAATTATTATGATGCAACTAAAAAATCAAGTCAGATGATTTGATATAATTTTTAATGAAATTATCTTACCTAATTTCTAGTTTTTTAGTGATTTTAAGTCAAACCATTGGTCATATAAAAAGTCTGTTCTCACAGTATTACCTTTGTCCCATTGTGAAAGTGAAAGTCACTCAGTTGTGTCCGACACTTTGTGACCCCATATACTATACAGTCCCTGGAATTCTTCAGGCCAGAATACTGGAGTGGGTAGCCTATCCCTTCGCCAGCAGATCTTCCTGACCCAGGAATTGAACTGGGGTCTCCTGTATTGCAGGTGGATTCGTTACCAGCTGGCTACCAGGGAAGTCCTTTGTCCCATGAGTTTCCTCATCAACCATTTTTTTCTGCCCAATGTCTTGATTGTTGTTCTTACGGTATATGGAGAAATGAAATCGACCCAAATAACCAAGGTTTTTAAAATATCTCTTGCTAATCATTGCACCTGATAATTAAAGGGGAAGGTAATTGAGTTAGTGAAACTACTTTAGACAATCTTGGTGAAGATATATCTAAAATATACCAACAGATATCTCAGGAAACTTCTTAAAATTATATTGGTTTCTTAGAGTTTCTTTGCCAATTATGTTGGAGAAAACACATATGACTGATGATAATGGGATAATTCTTTGAGTGAGCATAATAGTAGTTGTGTATGTGAAATTAAAGGGCCATGTTAATATTGATAGAATTTTCACATTAGGTATTTTTTTAGGATATCAGGGGTCAAATCTGTGGGACTCTTTCTAAAAAGATACATGGATGACTCAGTTAATTTCTGTGGAGTACTCCTAGAAAAGAGACATTTTGATTTGTCTGGTTGCAGAATGATCAAGCCATTTATTGTCAACATTTTTTAATTGAAAAGCTACCTTAATATAAATTTCCAGCACTAGATACCATATAAACCCATTTGTTCTAGCATAAAGTTCGGAAGTGTTCATAAATGCAGATCAATATTGGTGAAGAAGGTCTTGATTGTTAAATTTTTAAATCATTACTTAAACCTAGATTTTCAGTAAAGGGCAGAAATTGATGAGAATTTGAGACAATAGCGCCAATGGACATAGTCAAAATAGTAACTTCTGTCGCCTTTCTAAGTATGGGAGTGTGAATGGAGATGTTTGGAGACGCTTTGAGCTCCTCACTGCCTCCAACTTAACCAGCTTTAACTGGATTGGGAAAATTCCAGTGTGTAGGTATTGCCAGTAACTAGAAGAGGGCAATGGATGAACTGACTCCACAAATCATGTCTCCAGCTCTTCAGTATGATTTTCTGAGATAAGGTATGAAAAAGCACATAGCCTGATACCTGGCACACAGTAAATGCCAAATACGTGGTAGATATCACTAATGGTAGTGAAAGTGAAAGTGGAGTCGCTCAGTCGTGTCTGATTCTTTGCGACCCCGTGGACTGTAGCCCGCCAGGCTCCTCTGTCCATGGGATTCTCCAGACAAGAATACTGGAGTGGGTTGCCGTTTCCTTCTCCAGGGGATCTTCCCAACCCAGGGATCGAACCGGATCTCCTGCATTGCAGACAGACGCTTTATCCTCTGAGCCATTTAATGGCTAAAGAAGCATGGATTCTGAAGTCAAACCATATGCATTTTCATCTTCTACCATAACCAGCTGGGTAAACTTGGAAATACTGTTTAACTTCTGTGACGCTTACAAGATAATAATAGTTTCTACCTCACATAATTATCAGAAAAATAAATGAATGAATACATAGAAAGCAAATAAAACAATGTGTAGTATGTAGTAACCACTCAAGTTAAATATCAGGTGTTTCTACCACAACTACAACTATGATGATGACTACAACTGTTCCCAATACTACCACTGATACTACAACTACTATTATCTTTCCAACTTGTTAGGAATTGGCTGGATTGAGATTTTGGATAGCAGCATTACATAGGTCACAAGCTGATTAATATGACCAATTTTGACAGGGCAGAATCTTACTTTGTAACACCTATGAATCAAGTATGAAAAAAAAAAGGTTAAAATGAATATTAACCTATATGAGAAAACAAGCACTTTTATAAACATTAGCAAAGAATTTATAAGTAAATGATGAAATGATGCTCTTTAGATCAAAGATTTAAGGTGTGCCAAATTCTTACCAAGAGGAAAAGACCTGAATACCAGGATTCATGAAGAAAAGCCTTATATGATATGAACTTTGAAAGTTTTCTAGCAGTGATTTGGGGTGTTTTAAAAGAATTGATTTGTTTCTTTTTTACTGTGGTAAAATATGCATAACATAAAAGTTACCATTTTAACCATCCTCAAGTGTGCAGTTCAGTGATACTAAGTACTTTCACATTGTTGCATGACCATCACTGCCACTCACCTCCAGAGCATTTCCATACTCCCAAACTGAAACTCTACCCATTAAATAGCATCTCCCCATCTTTCTTCCCCTTAACCCCTCACAACCACCATTCTATCTCTATGAACTTGATTAGGCATTCAAGTAAATGGAATCATACAATATTTGTCCTCTTGTATCTGGCTTATCTCACTTAGCATAATGTTTTCATCATTCACTCACATTGTAGTACTTGCCAGGATTTCATTTTTTCCAAAGGCTTAATAATATTACATTGTAGGCTTTCCCCATGGCTCAGCAGTAAAGAATTCGCCTGCAGTGTAGGAGATGCAAGAGACATGGGTTCAATACCTGGGTCAGCAAAATCCCTTGGAGGAGGAAATGGCAACACGCTCTAATAGTTTTGCCTGGAGAATTCCATGGACAGAAGAGTCTGGTGGGCTACAATTCGTGGGGTCACAAAGAGTCGAACATGACTGAGCATGATGAGTGATATTACATTGTTTACCCATTCATCTGCGGGACACTTGACTTACTTTCTTCTTTCCATATTTTGGCCTTTATAGATAATACTGCTATGAATACTGATATACCAGTTTCTCTTTTAAGACTATTATTTAACTGAGGCTTCCTATTGAAATGAACTTTCTCCCATAATAGTTTCAGTTAGTGAGCTTTTTCTTATCTCATATGTTTAATATTAGAATGGTACCTTAAAACAGTAGTTACTAAACTTTAGTATGCATCAGAATCACCTATCTAGAGAGCTTGAGAGATACAGACTGCTGGTCCTGACCCCAGAATTTCTGATCCAGTAGGTCTAGAGTAGGGCCTGAAAATGTGTCCTCCTAAAACATCACCTAGTGATGCTGTTACTGTTGGTCTGGGGACCACACTTTAAGAGCCATTGCCTTATAGCATTGTCTTAGTTGATAAAAAATACTCTCTGGTGTTGGTTTCATCACTAACTTTGTCACTTTGAGCAAGCTACTTTCTCTCTCTTCATCTAAAAACTGAAGCGGTATACTAATATGTGTGAACTTTCCTCTAATTTAAAATTTTACATATATATGCATTACTCAAGATCTTAATGGGAAACAGATAGTGGTCCCAAATTAGGATGACTGGAGAAGGTTTATAAAAAGATTTATGTTCAAAGGTGCATCCAGGAAGCCACCAAGGATACTTCAGTAGCTCGGGTTAGTATATGCCCTTACTGTCCCTAAGATTCAAGAGGAGAGAAGAAGGAGCAGTTTGAGAAGGAAGGTTGAGTAGAGATAGTCATCTAAGGAGATGAGCATTTTAGCAGTCCTCATTGACCTCTTGGATATAAGCCTGGAGAATAAATGCCTCTCCGGTTCTACCTCCACTCCCCACCAGCTGAACACAAAGAGAAGTTGAGGCAAGACAGGCAGTCAGTCATGGTGGGCATCCTTTGGTAGCATAAAGCAGAGTGGGGAAGGGTGGAGTGGATATGTGGTGAGAGCAAGCAGAGTACCCAGCACAACAGAACTGTAAATAGAAGAAGTGAGAGTGTGTGCTCAGTTGTGTCTGACTCTTTGCAACCCCACGAACTATAGCCCCCCAAGCTCCTCTGTCCATAGGATTTCCCAGGCAAGAATACTGGAATGCGTTGCCATTTCCTTCTCCAGGGGATCTTTTCAATGCAGGGATTGAACCCGCATCTCTTGTGACTCCTGCATTGGCAGGCAGATTCTTTATCATTGAGCCACCTGGGAAGTCCAAATAGAAGAAGCAACTGCTAGAAATCTATCATAATAAGTTGCTTTTAAAAAAATCAGTTACTTTTTTTTCTGTTGCCACTATGATGTCTCAAAACATGATCTTAAATTATGTTTCTTTGCCTTTTCAGCCCCAAGTGAGCATAATTGCGATGTCTAACAGATGTTGATTAGTCGTATTCATTATAGTCTAGGGCTTTGTTTATGTCACAGAAACATTTGCAGGTGTGATTACATGTAGAATGAAGCTTGGAGGAGAAGGACACTGCCTCCGCTTGATTTCAGCTTTCTCACTGACAGTAGATCAATAAGTGATATGTTCATAAGATCCATATGGCTTGGTCTGATTTGTAGTTGATTAAAAGGGTTCCTACTTTCTTTGATCAGGTATTTTTGTATCATCTGATTATGGTTCTCTGTCAAAAGAGAGAAATTGAGAGTTCACAACAATCTCCATTTCCTACTTTAATGAAGCAACTGAGCATCCCCAGCATCTTTGGTAGGACTAATCTTTTATATTGGAAACCCACAATTTATGTGTTTATCTAAGAATGGATTCAAGACAAGTAAAATGACCAAAGAGAATATGAGTTAAGCTGATTACTATATTCATTAAGTATTATAGGCTAATAATTGACTGAGATGCTGGGAGAAATATAAAGAACTATAACTACTTTTTATATTTACTTTATAAAGTAAGTAGTTATGCCTCTAACTACTTTGAGTCATATTTATGACCTTAAGTTTATTTGTAGAGAAAAAGAAGACATGTTTGAAAAAGTCAAAGTAGTCATAAAGAGATTGAAATCCTCCCTAACTCTTCTAAGTTGGATGGATGTTCTTGTGTTGCTTCCTTTTACAGAATTCATTACAAGTTATAATTACATATTTGGAGAAATTATGTATTGAATGTCTGTCTCACCTCAGACCAAACAAGAATAGAGTTAATATAATAATTTATCCCTCCAGTGGAGCACTGGGGCTTCCCTGGTGGCTCTGATGGTAAAGAATCTGCCTGCAATGCGAGAGATAGGTTCAATTCCTGGGTCTGGGAGATTCCTTGGAGAAAGGAATAGATACTCATTCCAGTATTCTTGCCTGGAGAATCCCATGGACAGAGGAGCCTGGTGGACTACAGTCCATGGGGTTGCAAAGAGTTGGATACAATTGAGTGACTAAGCATACACGCACATGCCAGTGGTAATGTCTGTTGGTAAACTGGTAAGTGTAAGCATTGACAAATGTCTGTTGGTAATGTCTGTTGAATCAGTTAATCAAATAACCGTATAAACACAGCAAAAATAAGTCATAAGGTTAATAGTTGAAAGTGGAAAAGAAAAGATTTACTGTCTGTCTACTGGGAGCCAGAGACTGCATAGATCTTGTTTAATTGACCTAGTCAGGATGACAATCATAAACAAGGAAGTGAGAATGCACCCAACTGCATGATGTGGCGCTGCCACTCCTACTGCGTGATTATTATAGATTCACTCTCCCTTTCTCTGTGCTGTTATGCGCATTTCCTCACATGCCTCTGGCATTGATGCAGCCACACCTTTTCATTTTGAAACACTTTGAAGTGCTTTTCAATTTATGGAGGAACCGACAAATCTCCATAGCACCTCTAGGGAGAATGTGGTATCCTCCCCACTTTAAAAAGGAGGACAGAGACAGAAATGCGATGACCCTCCTAAGATGATGCAGCAAGTAAATAGCAGAACAGAACTTAAACGGGGTCTTCCAATTCCAAATCTAGTGTTGCTGCAAGCAATAAGTTGGTGCTCTTGCTTGTTTCTAGTGATTGTGAAAGCGTCTGAAGTGGCCAAGTTTTCTTTTTGTTCCTCCTCTCCCTTGATGTTAAGTTTTTGAGACAAAATTGGGGTTCACATTTAGAATTCTCAAGTACTGAAAGGTGCTTTCCCCTGTGGTTTTGAATTAGATGTACCAGTAGCGTGCAAAAAGGTTAAACTGTTTACCGAACTAGAACATTTTGCACAGCAGAAAAAAATCCGGGAGTTGCATTGCTGGGTTGCTCCAGATGTCTTATGCTTTGAGCTGCTTTATTTGCATTTGGTATTTCAAAGCTTGTGATCAATTTACAATTATAATTGCCATCAAAATTTTTCTTGAACTAGCATTTTGTGAAGGAAAACATCAATTTACATTATTTTACAGAGTTGGAAAATATCTGATGATTTGTAAAACAAAATTGGGTTTCATCAAGACGAGTGAGTACAAAATTGCTGTTGCTGCTCTGTGTTGTAATCATTTCCTAATACAAGATCCTGTTATTTTCATACATGTGTTTTACATTCACTGTGCTAGTCCGTAATAAGATAATTTTAATCATTGAATTATACAGCTGCTCTAAGAGAATGAAGAGCCCAAATGTGAAGAAGAAAGTGAAACATCTGATTATAAAATGTGCATCAAATGTCTGTCTAAGCAACACTTGTAACTAGATCAACTGTGAGCCTAATTTCATTTTAGGTGTTTCTTACTTATATCTTTTTAAAAATGCAAAAATGTACTCACTACAAATAATATCAATAGAGTTATTGTCAGTGAGATTGAGAAATTCCAATAAATATGTTTCCTTAAACTCTAATAATAGCAGACAAAAAGAAATATAAATTATGCATTGAATATATTGTTTTGAGAGTTGATAGACAATGATAAACATTAAGTACTTTGTGTTAGGCACTGTGCTAAGAACATTATATGCATAATTCATTTAATGCTTACAAAAATCTTTTGAGGGTAAGCACTTCTACTCTTATGAACCCTTTCTTAAAAATGAGGAAATTAAAGTTAGGTTGTTTAAGTTGCCTAAGGTTTTACTTCTTCTTGCCAATAAGAGGTAGATAAAGCATCAAATAATACAGTAGATTTTAAAATGAAAGTGAAATTGAAGAAAATGCAAAAAGTACTAATGCCTATTTCTGAATTTTATTACTAATCTGATAAAAGTAAAATAATTGATGTGCAAATTATACAAGCTTAGCATAAGAAAGAAACTTAGATTGAAACCTCTCTGAAAACAGAGTTTGTGTCTAATTCATTTTTGGATCTCCTTCCATACAATATCCCACAGAAAATATTGAATTGAATTGTGTCCAACTCAAAGCCTTCCAAGATTAGGGAGTTTGTGATCCAATCTGTACTTGAGAAGTTCTAGGCATTAAAAATTATTTTATCTGTTAGGTAGCAATCATTCTCACCATAATTTCCCCCTGTTGAAATTGTCTGATTGTGGAGCAAAAAGGAATATGATAAATATTGATAATATTGGTATAAAAAATGGATAAGATTCATACTGAGCTATCAGCAGTCCAATGTTAGTTTAAACTCCTGACCTACAGTGACTTACCTCAAAGAAATGGTTCTCTTCTCTTGCTTACTTTTGGGTCACCTGGGAAAGCACTTAAAAATTATCAATGCCCAGATGCCAGCCAAGGTCAGATAAACTGAATATCTGGAGATGGTCCATATATCAGAATTATTTTAAACGTCTCCTCAGTTAATTCTAATTAGCCAGAATTGAAAGTCACTCTTTTGAAAATAACACTACATATGAAGAATTATTGTCAGGTGAGGAGCAATCTAGCTGCCCAGTCAAGACAATCTAGAATGGCGTAATTTTTGTGAATTCATCAGAACTTGAAGTCCAAAATTGGTTCTAACACTGCATAGGAGTTAATCAAACCCTATGAAATTGATAGTATGTTAATCAAATACAAAATTGTCTGCTCTAGAATACAGAATGCTGAGATTGTGGGGACTGTATATTGGGCACATCCATTGTCTGAAAACCCCTTTCTCTGTGTTAACTAGTTGGTTAATGTACTTATTAAATTATTGCTCTGAATGACTGGAAGCTGAGCAAAAAGGATCAGGTGCTGGCATATTTTGCTTAAGGTGTTCAGTTCAGTTCAGTTCAGTTGCTCAGTCGTGTCCGACTCTTTGCAACACCACAAATCGCAGCATGCCAGGCCTCCCTGTCCATCACCAACTCCCGGAGTTCACTCAAACTCATGTCCATTGAGTCGGTGATGCCATCCAGCCATCTCATCCTCTGTCGTCCCCTTCTCCTCCTGCCCCCAATCCCTCCCAACATGAGTCTTTTCCAATGAGTCAACTCTTCGCATGAGGTGGCCAAAGTATTGGAGTTTCAGCTTCAACATCAGTCCTTCCAATTGAACACCCAGGACTGATCTCCTTTAGGATTGGCTGGTTGGATCTCCTTGCAGTCCAAGGGACTCTCAAGAGTCTTCTCCAACACCACAGTTCAAAAGCATCAATTCTTCGGCGCTCAGCTTTCTACACAGTGCAAGTCTCACCTCCATACATGACCACTGGAAAAACCATAACCTTGACTAGATGGACCTTTGTTGGCAAAGTAATATCTCTGCTTTTGAATATGCTATCCATGTTGGTCATAACCTTCCAGAATCCTGATAAAATATTCCTTCCCTAAAAACTAATGCCAATGCTCTTTTGTTCAAATTCTCATGTTCTATAGGTTCAGAACTGTATTCTTGAAACTGTCCCCTGGATATTCTAAATTAACAATGCCAAATCTACTTCTTTGACTCCAAAGAACCATTTAGCATTGGCAGCAGTCTATTTCTATTGTATTTCCCTGATTCTATTAGTAAAGGTTCTAGAACTCTTAGAGCATAGACTATAGAACACTCATCCAATGTGCAGAGGATAGGAAATCTGGGGGGATAGAACAAACATTAGAAGAGAAGTTAATTCTTAACCTATTTTTCTGCTGAGACAGTCACCAAGAGGGATGTTCACTAACATGGGCATAACCTAATTTTGAAAATTTTGTTCAATTGTCTCTGTTTCCTGTTTCTTTATCTGGGGCTCTCACATGTTTAAGCTTTTCTCAAATGTGTAATGATTCTTGATTGTCCTTTTATATTTAGGAACAAATCAATAAAGGAATTCAATGTGGAGAAGCAGGTATAGCTTTAGGAAAATCAGACAGAGCAAGTGGACAGAACATTGAACTGGGTACTTATTGCTCAAGAGCTCCCCTTCCATCCTTGGCACCACACACACATCCTGGAACCCTCACCATACAGGTTAGTCTAATTCTTTTAAGGAGCTCTTTGAATTTTGTCTCAGGATTTGGGATGGAGGTATAATTATCTTGAACTCTATCTATAAAAAAGACTTTTAACTGCTTTTCCAGTTTTCCAGCCTAGGACTCATTCTGACTCCTTTTTCAGCTGCAGTCCCTAGAATGTCACTAGTCTGCATTACTTCTTGCCCTGCTTCATCATTTATCACTCTTCAGTCCAGTTTTCATCTTCCAAATACTGATGGCAGATTCCTGTATCTGCTTCACTGTATCATTGTGTATTCATCATATTTTTGAAAGTTCCACTTTTATTTTTAAAATATCTCAGGAGGGGAAGAAGACAAACACTTGTGTGTAAAGTAAAACAGACCTTCAGGAAAATTGTGAATGTAGGCTGAAGCATGGATAAGTAGATGTAGATAATGCACAACTCCAGCTGCTCTAGCTGTATTCTGTCTCCTTGTTCTTCTCAAGAAGCTCTTACTAATTGCAAAAAAATAAAAAGAAAGATTGTTGATAATATAGAGGTTTTTTTTTTTTAACTTCTCGAATCAAATTCATGGATGCAGGTATTTGAGTGTTAATGAGAAATTGCTTCTGACCCTCTTCACAACTGTTTATGAATAGCCACCCAGTTGTAACACTAATTTAAAAATAATTTCATTAGAAAACTTGAGAGCCCGGAAGATCTTCACAACCTATAATTATGGGAATTATCTGGCAAGGTAATAATTAATACTGGTAGATGGAAGATTGTACTTGAGTGCAGAAAAATTAGCAGATGAAGTGTACAGGTTGGACGAGATGCAGTGGTAACACAGAGAATTCACTTCAACATTGAGCTTCCAAGGATACAGCTATTTCTAAATTATTTTACATCCCCTACCCTCTCCAGATAGCTCAGTGGTAAAGAATCTGCCTGGTAATGCAGGAAACTCAGGAAACGTGTATTCGATCCCTGAATTGGAAGATGCCCTGGAGTAGGAAGTAGCAACCCACTTCAGTATTCTTGCCTGGAGAGTTCCACAGACAAAGAAGCCTGGCAGGCTACTGTTCATGGAGTTGCAAAGAGTGGGGCATGACTAAGCTACTGAGCTCTCTTGCACAGACTAGACCCTCCCATAGCATTTAGCTCATAGCTTTATCCACAGTGAGTACTCAGTTTTCCATTGATCAGTTGAATTAGTTTCCAGGACCCTGATAGCCACTAATACAAAATATTAGGGCTGGATGGGATTTATCAGATTATCTAGTTTTTTCTTGATTGTAAGATATTTTTCTTTTTATATATCGTCCTTGCTGAAAAGAGAATGTGTATGAAAACTGGGATGCACAGGTATGCAATAGTGAGTCTCTTTCTAAAAAAACACACCAAAAATGTTGTTATATCTTTTACATTGATGAATTGTCTCAGAGTTGGATCCATTTAAGAACTAAGTAGATACATCCTTGCTTGTTTCTAATGTGCCATATTTTTTCCTTCCCTCTCTTCTTTTGCACATGCTTTTATCATTGCCGGAATGCCTATTTCTTCTTCCTGTCTTGGTGAATTCCTCACTAATTTTTTCAAAACCAGTTCAGATATTATCTCTTTGGTGAAAACTTCTGGGATCCTCACAGAAACAACTAATGCTATCTTCATCTTTATTTATAATAGTCTTCAATTTTTTCGTTTTAAGTAGCAAAATTCATCCAGAGAAATGACTTGGGTTTTCAAGACTTCACATCATCAAGGCCTCAGAGAAGCAAGAGGAGTCTCATTTAAGACCCATGTAATCTCCATGAATCTAGCTGGGTGAATCTAGCCCACCTGGGTTCTGGATAGTTTCTGTTTGGGTTGAATTCTAATGGTATTTGAGGAGGAAATAGGGGAGTTGGAAAGTTCAGGAGTTCATTGTAAGGGGGGTTTTCAGAAGACTTCTTCACCATGCAGTTCCTGTATGTGCAGAAATGCAGCAATGTGTTTTTCACTGTGATTTTGGCCAGTGAGCTGCTCTATACAGAGGCAGTTGGTGCATTTAGTCCTGCAGAATCAGGTAGGACCTGACCCTTTAAGTCATTTAGTCTGAGGCAGAACACACAGAAAAACTGCTAGTGCATTTGGTCACAAGTACAGATAGCTGAGCATATCCTCATATTACAAGGAGGACAGAAAGATATTTATTTGTTTCTCAGTGATGAAGAACCTGTCTGCCAGTGCTGAAGACATAAGAGACATGGGTTCAGTCCCTGGGTTGGGAAGATCCCCTGCCGAGGGGAATGGCTACCCACTCCAGTATTCTTTCCTGGAGAATCCCATGGACAGAAGAGCATGGGAGCTACAGTCCTTGGGGTCACAAAGAATTGGACATGGCTGAGCTTCTTAGCGCACATACACACAAATAGTTGAGCGTATCCTCATATTATAGGGAGGACAGAAAGATATTTACTTGTTTCTCAGGAGAAGTAATGTTGTCTCCAGCATTCTCCATCAGCAGTAGGAAATGATTTCCATGTCCCAGGACTGTGCTTTTTAAAAGATGTTACTGCCATAGTTCCCAATTCTCTATTCCTGGCACAGACTTGTGCTGGGATTTTCAAGTTGCAGAGGGAGCTCTGCAGGAGGCTCTGGAATGTGGACAGTAATCACTGTTAATGGGTTGAATTGTGTTCCCCAAAAGATGTCAATATGCGAGAAAATATGGAAAACTCAGCAGTGGCAACAGGACTGGAAAAGATCAGTTTTCATTCCAATCCCAAAGAAGGGAAATGCCAAAGAATGTTCAAAATACCGCACAGTTGCACGCATTTCACATGCTAAAAAAGTAATGCTCGAAATTCTCCAAGCCAGGCTTCAATAGTATGTGAACCGAGAACTTCCAGATGTTCAAGCTGGATTTAGAAAAGCAGAGGAGTCAGAGATCAAATTGCCAACATCCACTGGATCATAGAAAAAGCAAGGGAATTCCAGAAAAACATCTATTGCTGCTTCATTGACTATGCTAAAGCCTTTGACTGAGTGGATCACGACAAACTGTGGAAAATTCTTCAAGAGATGGGAATACCAGACCACCTGACCTGCCTCCTGAGAAATCTGTATGCAGGTTAAGAAGCAACAGTTAGAACTGGACATGGAACAATGGACTGGTTCCAAGTCAGGAAAGGAGTATATCAAGGCTATATATATATTGTCACCCTGCTTATTTAACTTATATGCAGAGTGTATCATGTGAAATGCTGGGCTGGATGAAGCACAAGCTAAGAGAAATATCAATAACCTCAGATATGCAGATGATATCACCCTTATGACAGAAAGCAAAGAGGAACTAAAGAGCCTCTTGATGAAGGTGAAAGAGGACAGGGAAAAGTCTGGTTTAAAACTCAAAATTCAAAAACTAATCATGGCATCTGGCTCCATCACTTCATGGCAAATAGATGGAGGAAAAGTGGAAACGTGCACAGACTTTATTTTGGGAGGCTCCAAAGTCGCTGCAGATGGTGACTGCAGCCTTGAAATTAAGGAGCCTTTGCTCCTTGGAAGAAAAGCTATGACCAACCTAGACAGCATATTAAAAAGCAGAGATGTTACTTTACTAGCAAAGGTCTGTGTAGTCAAAGCTATGGGTTTTCCAGTAGTCATGTATGGATGTGAGAGTTGGACTATAAAGAAAGCTGAGTGCAGAAGAATTGATTCTTTTTAATTGTGGTGTTGGAGAAGACTCTTGAGAGTCCTTTGGACTGCAAGGAGATCCAACTAGTCCATCCTAAAGGAAATAAGTCCTGAATATTTGTTGGAAGGACTGATGCTAAAGCTGAAACTCCAAAACTTTGGCCACCTTATTAGAAAAGACCCTCATGCTGTGGAAGATTGAAGGCAGGAGGAGAAGGGGATGATAGAGGATGAGATGGTTGGATGGCATCACTGACTCAATGGACATGAGTTTGAGCAAGCTCTGGCAGATCATTAAGGACAGGGAAGCCTGGCGTGCTGCAGTCCATGGGGCTGCAGAGTCATACATGACTGAATGAACAACAATAACAAAAAGTCAAAGTTCTAGCACCCAGGACCAGTGAATGCACCTTACCTGGAAATGGGATCTTTGCAGATGATAAGTTAAGATAATGATCATTAGAGTAGATCCTAATCCAATATAACTGTGTCCTTATGAAAAGGGAGAATTTAGGCAGAGACAGATGACTCCATGAAGACACAGTGTGAATGCCATCTATAGGCCAAAGAGCACCTGAGGCTACCAGAAGCTGGGGAAAGGCATGGAATTGATTCTCCCACAAAGCACTCAGAAGAATTCACCCTGCTGACACCATGAGTTTGGACTTCTAGTCCCCAGAACGTTGAGACAATAAATTTCCGTGTTTAAACCCCACAGATACCATGGCTAAGAGCCATTGTACCCTTCTCCAGTCTCCTGGAGAAATTTACTGTACTTCCTTCCCGTGCCCTGAAAGTGATGGAAAGAGTTATAGTAAAGACTCCCTGTGTTTTATGTAAATGTCATAGATCTCTGACCTTCTGTCTTTTCATCACACCTGCCTGAAAATTTCAGGTCTGATAGTCTAAGCTGGTGATCATAGTTTGGATTCAGCAAACAAATGGGTTTTATTTGCCTGCACAGTGTTTGATTAAAGTAAAAAAAAATAATAATCATAACAGTTGCAAAAATATAAAAATTGCAAGATTTCACATCAATATTTGAATTTCTGGCACAGTAGGCCGGCATTCGCATGCAGTAATGATGAGCTATTTCCAGCTTGTTTCCAATGACTGATGATCACTTTTGAAGGGTTCACTTTCCACTTCCACTGCCTCCATCCCTCCATCTTCTTCCTGCATCAGGCCCAGTGCTGGCTTCTCTCACGGATACTATCTCCATGGGTCCTACAGGCATTTGAGTTTGTGGCCTCAGTAGACATCATTATGAGAACTATTTGTTTGCTCACTAATTCCTCTGGGAGTCTAGAACTAAATTTAAGTCATTTTAGATGCCGGGAAAGATTGAAAACAAAAGGAGAAGAGGGCAGCAGAGGATGAGATGGTTAGATAGCATCACTGACTCAGTGGGTATGAATTTGAGCAAACTCCAGGAGATGGTGAAAGACTGGGAAGCCTGGAGTAATACAGTCCACTGGGTCACAAAGAGTTGGACAGAACTTGGCAACTAAGCAACAGTAGCAACATTATATGTCTATGTAGATATATACCCTGTAATGAGTATGTATATGCCCCAATAGTGGAATATATATGGTGGAAATTAAGCAAATATTTAAAGTCTAGTTTGTCCACTCTCTCAAAATCAATCCTTTAAGTACCATGAGGTCTCTAAAGGTAGATCCAATAGTGGGGCTGCCTCAGAGGTTACAGTCTGCCCTGAAGAAGTAAGATGTTGAATCATCCATGTAAGAGAGTCAAGAAAAAAATGAAACGTGTAAAGAAAAATGCAGAGGAAGTTAAACAAATGCAGACAAAGTTAAACAAATTCAGAGGAAGGAAAGCACCATTCTGGTGGAGCCACCAAAAGGAACCATCAGGAAAGTTTTGTAGTGGGAGTTGGGGGTGTTTTAACTGGGCCTTGGAGAGTGTAGAATTTGGCCAAGCATGAAGAAAACTGAGTATTTGTGTGGGCAAGTACGGGATAATTTGAGAAATAATTAATAGTTCAATTTGCCTGAGCTAAGGGAAGTTATGGAGAATAAGATAGACAAGATTACTTGGAGCCATCTAATCATAATGGAATGTCAGGCCTAAGGTTAGGCAGTGGTGACTTATGAGTCTCTTAAAGGAACTCTGTTTATTCTTTGGCTAAGAATAGGCAAGAATAACTAAGATTTAAACAAGAAGCCTGTGCCTTAACCTCTGGTGCTCCAGAAGAAAACTAGCCCCTTAACATTTGCATCTAGTGGATGCATGGTGGAAAATTTGCCTTCATTTATTTGTTCTTTTGTTAGGAGCGGTTTTCAGGGAATGGATCCAACACAACTCCTGGTAGGCAGTCCTAAAGAAGGAATGCGGCATTATTTCTGCTGCGAGTTCGCCTCCCCAGCTTTCTCACATGAGTGTGTTAGTGTGCCTCACTTTCCCAGAAGCATTCTCCGTGACTTACTGAGTTTCACAGCTGTTCATTGAGAGGTCTCATCTGTCATTTTGAAACGAGTTAAATTCTTTCCTCTGATCTTTTTCTGTCTCTATTCCACCCACCCAGTGTTCTTCCACTCTCCCTCCTAGCTCTGTGTTCCCTCCTTGCCTTCTTTTCTTTGTTCCCATTCTTTCTCCCCTTCCTCTTCCCATCCTCTCTTCTTCCTTTCTCCCTTCCTGATTCCTTTGTGCCTTTGTAACATAATGCAGAGGTTAAGAATAACTTTGGAGTCACATGGTCTGTATTATAATCCTAGAGCACCTACGGACTGGTTGTGAAACTCTGAGGTAACTGTTTAGCTTCTTCAAACCTCAGTTTTCTCATCCGCAAGATGGGATAATAATAATACTCACCTCATAGGGATCTTGACAATATTTATACATTAATATACGCAAAGCACTTAGAACAGAGCATGGCACATGTTAAGTACACAGTGTTAGTATTAACTCAGTGTTAGCTTGTTGTTGTTCTCATTGAAGATGGGTGGGCTCTTTCTAAAATATGCAAAGAAATTATGCTACTTATCATTTAATTTTAGACCTAAAAGATTTATTTTGATATTGAAAAAAAATTATGAAATGACATGTAGAGTCTATAACCAAGGTTCAGGTAATGAAAACCATGGATTATTGGAGGCTGACTGATAAATAGGTTAATTTTACAAGTATAATCAACATTAGATAACTTTTAGGAGAATACAGCTGTATTGTAGATACCTTCTTCTAGTCTCTTGAGAAAGAGAAACTTTTCTGTCATATGACATATTTTATGCATAAGGCCTGAGGGCTTTTGGGTTTCTTTGGGATTTTCCAAGAGCCATATGATTTGACCAATCCAATTTCTCTTTTCTTTTTTCCTTATGGGAATAGCCAGCCTATCATACCTTGACGTTTGAAAAGGTCAGTATTTTTCCACATGCTAGTAAGCATGTTCTACTTAAAATATTTGGAATAATGAAGTTCTGAGACATCTTTGTTAGGACAGTGATTTTTAGCAAAAGAAAAATATCACAACTTAAGCTTGTTCTAGTAAGTGTGGATTCAACAGGTATGATCATTGAAATCCTAATAGATTTGACAAGAAAGTGTACGAATGTAACATTCTTGACGCCATTTTGAAGGCTTTCCCTCTAGAGTACCTTTGTATATCTGTGTACCTTGCTTCCTGAAATATTTATGTTCATCGACCTTTTCAGATTCTGATTTTTCAAGTGAAGTGTAGAATATGAGTGGGGGTGCAGCCTGCCTTCCTTCCTTCCTCTCTTCTTCTCTCCCTCCCATTTCTTCTTTCCATCTTGTATTGATTTTTCTTTTTCAAAAGCTCTAATATCATTCTATTTCTTTTAAATTTGTAAAGTGAAGTGAAAGTCGCTAAGCTGTGTCCGACTCTTTGCGACCCCATGGACTACAGTTCATAGAATTCCCCAGGCTAGAATACTGGAGTGGGTAACCTTTTCCTTCTCCAGGGAATCTTCCCAACCCAGGGATCGAACCCTGGTCTCCTGCATTGCAGGCAGATTCTTTACCAGGTGAGCCACAAGGGAAGCCCAAGAATACTGGAGTGGATAGCCTATCCCTTCTCTAGCAGATCTTCCCAGCCCAGGAATTGAACCAGGGTCTCCTGCATTGCAGGTGGATTCTTTAACAACTGAGCTATCAGGGAAGTCCAGAACTTTTAAATGTTGCCATTAAATAATTATCACAGAGACTTTGCCCTCCGCTCACTGTCACTTCATCAAATAAAACATATTAGTTGTATTTATATGTGAAAGTGAAAAGTGAAAGTGTTAGTCATTAAGTTGTGTCCAAATCTTACAGACCTTATGGACTGTAGCCCACCAGGCTCCTCTGTCCATGGAATTCTCCAGGCAAGAGTACTGGAGTGTGTTGCCATGCCCTCCTCCAGGGAATCTTCCTGAACCTAGAGATTGAACCCATGCCTCCTGCTTGGCAGGCAGATTCTTTACCATCTGAGTGCTCAGGGAAGCACAGTCTATTAAATTGTGAGTGCCTTTGTGTGCTAGTTGCTCTGTTGTGTCTGACTCTTTGCAACCCCATGGATTGTAGCCTTCTAGGCTCCTCTGTCCATGGGATTCTCCAGGCAAGAATACTGGAGTGGTTTGCCATCACCTTTCACAGTACCTGGAAGTCACAGGGACATGTGATCATGAGTGATCCCTTGGCCTGGCTGTGGCTTTGTTACTTGTACACTTGGATAATGATTCTTACCCTCTGTCTACCTCACCAGGTCATCATATCGTTACAACAGTAACAACAACATGACTTATGCTCAGCTCCTAAACATTTTTAAAATGTTTCCTTGTACAAAGTGATGAATGTGAAAGCCCTTTGAAATATAAGATGCAAATCAAATGCAAGGTATTGTTTTCATTAATAAGTTTAAGGCAAACTGTTCTATACAGAAAGAAGTCTGTGTGATGCCATTAAGCATTTAATTTTATTTATCAAATTATGGATTCATCCCATGAGAGGTGATGTGTGAAGCAGCATGTGTGAAGTAGGATTAGCATAATGCATAAATGTTGTTCCAGGAGAGTTGGGAAGGCATCAAAAATGCCTACTTTTACCATAACTTGAAATAGAAAAATGATCATGCTTCTTGGTTAGTTCTGAAGAGCTAACAGATTGACAGTCATATGAAAAAGATCTAATTTTATACTGATGCAGTTTAGATAAAATATATAAGTGTTCTGGTGTTAGAACATGTGTACTTGCTTTAAGTTTTATTCAGTTAGACATTTTGTGTACCTATGAGTACAGTAATCCTATTTCAATGATATTCAAGTAGATGTTAGAGTGATGGAAAGTATTATTGTTGTAAATAACTTTAGGAATCACCTAATCAGTTTATTTATGGGGAAACTGAAAGCTGGAAAGGAAATTAATTTGCTATGTCCACATAGCTTTTCAATGGCTGAGCCAGACTCTTTTTATATATTACCCCTTTACTTTGCCTGTAATAATTACAATTATGACTAATTTAAGCTTCCTGAGGGCAGGTATTTTGGCCCATCCATCCATCCATCCATCTATCTGTCTGTCAAGAATTTATACACAGTAAAATGAAAACCCATATGCATTAACACTGCGTTATAACCTAAATAGTATATTGAAAAGCAGAGATATTACTTTGCCAACAAAGGTCTGTCTAGTCAAGACTATGGTTTTTACAGTGGTCATGTATGGATGTGAGAGTTGGACTGTGAAGAAAGCTGAGCGCCGAAGAATTGATACTTTTGAACTGTGGTGTGGGAGAAGACTCTTGAGAGTCCCTTGGACTGCAAGGAGATCCAACCAGTCCATCCTAGAGGAGATCAGTCCTGGGTGTTCATTGGAAGGACTGATGCTGAAGCTGAAACTCCAATACTTTGGCCACCTGATGCGAAGAGTTGACTTATTGGAAAAGACCGTAATGCTGGGAGGGACTGGGGGCAGGAGGAGAAGGGGACGACAAAGAATGAGATGGCTGGATGGCATCACCAACTCGATGGACATGAGTTTGAGTGAGCTCCGGGAGTTGGTGATGGACAGGGAGGCCTGGCGTGCTGTGATTCATGGGGTCACAAAGAGTCGGACACGACTGAGCAACTGAACTGAACTGAACTGAACTGAAGTATTGGAGATACAATGGTAAATCAGATGAGGGGACTGATCCCAAGGAGTTTGTAGTCTTAGAGGAAAGAGAAAGGGAGAGAGGTTGAGGGTGGGGAAGAATGTCCACAATTGAAATACAATGTAAAAAGTCTAGCAAATATCAGAGCCACTAACTGAGAATGAAGAAAAAGGTGAATAACTGCTCTGCAGAACAAATCAAAAAAAGATTTCGAGAAGAGATATTTGAGTTGGGTTGTGAAATATGATCAGTTCCTTACTCAGCAAAATATCTTCAATTTCTTGAATACATAATTGAATAATCGAGACTTGATAATTCTCTAATATGCCTCTGCTGTTACTAACATCAAATACAAATAAAGAGTTTCCGAGATTGAAGCTTTCTATATAGTATTTGCTTTATGGACCCTTTATTTTTTTTTAGTTTTCTTGGCCCATGATAACATTTCTTCATACCAACCCCACCTTATTAAGATAACAACTTTAGTCTTCTAAAACTTAAGTTGTTTCAGAAGACCTAGGACAAAGCAATAAAATGTTCGTTTATTTGCAAAACAACCCAAAATAAAAACAAAGGACTGTCCTTATAACTCCCTTTTACAGAAGAATTCCAATGAATGCACATAGAAAGAATGAGAGAAACAGAAAGGCACCATTAAAACATCGCAGTAACAGCTGTAGGCAAGATCCACCAATAGACACTAAAACTGTTTTTTAGTTGCTAAGTCCTGTCCAATTCTCTTGTGACCCCATGGACTGTAGCCCACCACACGCCTCTGTCCATGGTATTTCTCAGGCAAGAATACTGGAGTCGGTTGCCTTTTCTTCCTCCAGAGAATCTTCGTGACCCAGGGATCGAACCTGCTTCTTCTGCACTAACAGGCGAATTCTTTACTGCACCACCCGGGAAACCCAAAGGATGACGGGTACTCAGCAACTCTCTACTACTTTGCCACTTTCCTATAAGTTTAAATTTATTTCAAAGTTAAAGCTTTAAAGATAATTCTGTCTATACATTGTGGACACTTCTAAGTGATTTGAACTTTGAAGACAGGGTAAAATGTTGAAAGTCATTTCATTAAAGAAAATGTCAAAACACTAAGAAAGGAGGCATTTCTGTAGCATTTGTTTCTAGAGTTTAAATTAATTATAGAATTTAACTAAAGTATACGATCACTTTTATTAATCGTTTGAGCCTGAGAAATATCAGAATTAGTCATAACTTCCCCATATTTTGATTTTTACACTGCAAATAGTATATAATACAAAAAAAGAAAGTCTGTGAGTTCTCAAGTATATCCAGAAGGTTGATTCTGTAAAAAAAGAAAAAGACTGCAGAAAGACAAATAGTATATGATATCACTTATATGTGGACTATAAAGTAATGATTCAAATAGTTTATTTACAAAATAGAAATAGACATAGGAAACAAACTTATGGTTACCAAAGGGGAAAGTGATAGAGGGATCAATTTGAAATTTGTAATTAATAGATATATACCGCTGTATATAAAATAAACAAGGACCTAGTGTATAGCACAGGGAAACATTTTTAATATCTTGCAATAACCTATAATGGAAAAGAATCTGAAAAAAGAATACATACATATAAATGTATATATACAAATATAAATGTGTATATAATTCATGTATGTGTATATGTAATGTGTATACCTATATGTACATATATATGTAAAGCTGAATCACTTTGCTGTGTACCTAAAACACTCTAAATCAACTATAATTCAATATAAAAGTTTTAAATAAATAAAAACTATATGCATGGGGGAATAAAAGCAAAGGATCTAAGACCCCCCCCTTCCCTGCACCCTTTACCAAAGAAAACAGATTTTGTTTCCCTATAGAAAACATTTTGATTTGAGATTATTGGCTGATCGTCACAGTATTGACTTCCTCATGATGAAACTTTCTAATAATATTGTGTTACTCAAATTGTGTCTTTCTTAGGTTTTTCTTTTTGACCATCATCTGATGATTTGAACTGAGGGGTTTTCTAAGCTATTGAAGTATGAGTCCTTAGGTAATTCTATTTCAGTGTTTAGAATTCCAGATGTCTATCTATACTTTTCAAACATGTAAAGGTTTATTTGTTTGACCTTAACTGAGCTAACTGGGTTTTATTGTACATTACTTCTAATAATATCATGTGTTTGAAAATTCCCCTAGTTTAAAACAGGTAGATTCTGGGCCTAATTACTAAATTTTCATTGCTTGAATTTCTGTGCAATGAAGGTGAAAGGGTTTGTTTCCAAGGAAACAAATGCACTCCATTTTCGTCATGTAAAATGTTTTCTGCAAGAAAATTCCATAATCAGTCTCCAGGGAGATACCATGTCATAAGATAGCTCTCACTGGAGATTTCTCCAAAGAAACATTTTATTTTTGTTCCCTTGAAAATCAGCCTGTATTAGTGTAATTGAGAATGTATTGGATTTCAAAAAAAAATTAACAACAGAACCATTGTTATCACCTTATTAGAGTCATAAAATGTACAGTTCCAGGAGAATGTGATTTTCCTCTGGCCATTAAGTTTCATTTATATTGGAGTCTAAAAAGCATGTATTTGAGATGTTCGCTTGAGAAGAAACAGCCTCTTCAAAGGATATTTCTCACACTGAGGGCTAAGGAAGAACTTCACCCTTTATCAATTATTAGTCGAGGTTAAAAGTGACTGCTTTTTCTTAAGAAATTTGAAAACCATGTAAGTAGCTTGACTTCGTGTACTCTAATGGTTGAACAACAAGTAAAACTCTGAAGGAAGCAGATTCAGCTCACAAAGGTCCAAGGCTTTGTTCTGACGCATTTCTGGCGGCGGTCGTTTGTCTTGCCCATGTGAGTACCTGCATTCAGTGACACTATTACTCATCTTGCAGTGTGGACTTGGTGTAGAATAAGTAGCACAAAAATGTTTCATGATGGAATGAAAGAAGTAACTAATTATACAGTGAGAAGGCAAGTTTTTGAGGGAGACAATAAAATCACTGAGATATTATTCAGGGTGGACCTGGCATAATGGTCAAAATTAGAAGCCATAGTCCTGTTCCTTACAAACCCTCAGCAAGTCACTTAAACCTCTCTGTAAATGTGGGAATAAGTATTTATCTCACACAATTATTAATTAATATGTTTTAAAAATATATTCATTATTGGAATGTCTTTAAAATATGGGATCTATTCCATGAAGAGGAGTGTAAATTCTTACTTTGTAAAAGAAATAACTGCATAACATGACTTTCTCTTGATTCAGATGTGTAACATTTGCTTCTATGGCAAATTTCATATATGGGCCTGCTGAAATGAAATAATTAGAAAATATTGCCCTGTGAGGCTAGCCTGAGAACCTAAAAAATAGAATTGATTTTTGAAAAATTCTATAAATGATTAGACTTCAGTCAGCCTCACCATGATGCTAAAAATCCCCCAAATTCTGTTTTCAAAGGTTCAACATGCTGTCTAACTTAATCTACTTAGTCCAGTCCTTTCTATAACTTAGAAATGCAGCTGGTCAATCAAATAAAATGGGAAAATGAATCAGTTTGTAAAATGGGGACAGATCCTTCATGGTAGATGCAACAAAACCTCTCTGAAAAGTTGTCTTTGTAGTCACATATTTTATGGAGGAGAGACATAGGTCATAGACAATAGCACATGCTGCTGCTGCTGCTAAGTTGCTTCAGTTGTGTCCGACTCTGTGCAACCCCATAGACGGAAGCCCACCAGGCTCCCCCGTCCCTGGGATTCTCCAGGAAAAAACACTGGAGTGGGTTGCGTTTCCTTCTCCAATGCATGAAAGTGAAAAGTGAAAGCAAAGTCACTCAGTCGTGTCCGACTCTTCGCAACCCCATGGACTGCAGCCTACCAGGCTCCTCCGTCCATGGAATTTTCCACGCAAGAGTACTGGAGTGGGGTGCCATTGCCTTCTCCGAATAGCACATGGGAAATAGCAAATATAACAAAATGTGGCATCAGTAAAATATTTATTCATTTTTCTTTGTTCATTCATATGGCAAATTTTTATTGTCATTTAAGTGTCTGGGACTAGGCTAAAGATGCTTTCAACACACGAGATTTCATTTGGTATCACATGAATTCTGGCAAAGAAATATGACTAACCCCACATAGTTAATGCTGTGGGGCACCATCCAGACATCTTTAAGGGCCAAAGCACTCATTCCCCCAGCTGACCCCAAGCATTAGCAGTTGAAGCTTCTTGCCTGACTCTCTGTCAGGAGTTGCTATCAACCAAAGACAGGCCCTTGTCCAGGTTACACTTCCTCCTATGGGCAGCCTGTATCCAGTGACTGATACGGATTATCAAGATCCAATACCTAGTCTCAACATCACTGAAAGGGCATCTCAGCTCCAAGGCATCAATAGGCTCAGCTGAGGCCTCTGTTTGTAGCATCACAGTTCATCTACTCTGCCCAGTCCTTTTTCTCCACCCCTTATTGTGTGATGTTCTCAAAAGCATCGGCCCACAAATCTTGTGTATACAAATCATAAAAACTCAAAATCTATTAGAAATAATCCCCTTTTGGGTCTATTTGGTCAAAGGTCCATATAGTCAAAGCTATGGTTTTTCCAGTAGTCATGTATGGATATGAGAGTTGGACCATAAAGAAAGCTGAGTGTTGAAGAATTGATACTTTTGAACTGTGGTGTTGGAGAAGACTCTTGAGAATCCTTTGAACTACAAGGAGATTGATTAAACCAGTCAATCCTAAAGGAAATCATTGCTGAATATTCATGGGAAGGACTAATGCTGATGCTGAAGCTCCAATACTTTGGCCACCTGATGCAAAGAACTGATCATTAGAGAAGATCCTGATGCTGAGAAAGATTGAAGGCAGGAGGAGAAAGGGGAAACACAGGATGAGATGGTTGATGGCATCACCAACTCGATGGACATGAGTCTGAGTAAGCTCTAGGTGTTGGTGATGGAAAGGGAAGTCTGGCAAGCTGCAGTCCATGGGGTCACAAAGAGTCGGACACGACTGAGTGACGGAACTGAACTGAGGTTTGTTTAATTTCTCAGTCCCAGACTGGCAGTATGATGCTTTCTGAATTGGTCTAAAGGGTTGTGCGGTACTAATTCTGAGGGCAGAGGGATATGTTGAAATGTCACCATTAGCAGGAAGAGGACAGGAGCTGCTGCTGCTGCTGCTGCTAAGTTGCTTCAGTCGTGTCCAACTCTGTGCGACCCCATTGACGGAAGCCCACCAGGCTCCCCCATCCCTGGGATTCTCCAGGCAAGAACACTGGAGTGGGTTGCCATTTCCTTCTCCAATGCATGAAAGTGAAAAGTGAAAGTGGAGTCGCTCAGTCGTGTCCGACTCTAGCGACCCCGTGGACTGCAGCCTACCAGGCTCCTCCGTCCATGGGATTTTCCAGGCAAAAGTACTGGAGTGGGTTGCCATTGCCTTCTCCGAGGACAGGAGCTAGTGGACAGATAAAACTTGGTGAAAATATTGCCAACTGGAGGCAAGCATTTACTTCCTTTGTTCTACGGGGACCTTTTTAATAAGTCAATTCCACTTCGTAGATATGCATTTAACTTTATTGTTTTCAATATAACACCAAAAATTGAATAGTCAAAATGAGGAGCTGTAAACAACATAAAATATTTATGGGAAATCATGTTTTTTTAAAAAAGAAGCTGTTAGTAATATAGAAAACAGATTCTGAATTTAGAATAGGTATGGATATGAGAAAAAAAAATCAGCATTTATATTAAACAATAATTATATTGTTTAATGGACTTCCCTGGTGGCTCAGACGGTTTAATATAACAATAAAAAAATGCCTATGAAAATGCAAAATCAAACTTTATGCCACTATTAACCTCTAGTATTTTGCGAATCCCAAATATTTATTAATACCCAAGGAAAGGATGATGATTTAACATTTTGAATTTTTCTGATAATAATAACAAATTAATTCAGTTAAGAAATATTTATTGAGTGCCTGCTGTGTGCCACACACTGTTCTGAATAGTGAATGGGGGGCATGGTCCTTGTCATATCATGTTACCTTATTCCAGGGGTACATAGACAGCCAACACTTTACCTTACACCAAGGGTACACAGACAGCCAACACCTTACATTATACTAGGGGTACATAGACAGCCAGTAACTTGCTTTATACTAGGAGTAGACAGCCAACACCTTGCCTTATACCAGGGACACACAGACAGCCAATAAGTAAATAAACAAACATGTAACCTATGTTAATCTGTGAGCTGACATCTCAATGGTTAAGGGTCAGCCACTTCAGTATCTGTGAAAAGGACGTTCAGGCAAAAGACCCATGCAGAACACTATGAGGGAATGAAGGGAACTTTGAAAGAAGGGCAGGATGGCTGGAGCAGAGCAACAGATGTGGAGAATGTAGAAGAAGCTCCAGGATTAGGTGAGGGCCAGGTTACAAGTGGATCATGAAAGAGAGTTTCAATTTTAATCTAAGTGTGATAATTCATTAGCGTATTTTAAACAATGGAGTATGACCTTACTTGTATCTTTATGAGATTGTTCCACCTTGGAGTGGCCCTGAAAAATGTGGGCTCTTTGAATAGCCCCTAAAGCATTAATTAGTGCCACAGGTGAAAGAAGAGATGGTGAGGAAGCAGTCAGTACAGTGAGTGGGGAGATGAGACCCAACCTATTTCAAATTCCAGCTCCAATTCTTCCATACCAGAAGTTATCCTCTGAGTCCCGGTTTCCCCATATGTGAAAGAATGAAATGACTCATGTGTGGTGCCTGACATAGGGTAGATGTTTCATATTTGTAACAGAGACGAATGCAGAGCATAGCACTGAATGAATACTGATGTAACTATGCTGGCTTTTCTCTGATCTTTTTGTTGTTCTAAAAAGGCCTAGACATAAACTCTGACCTTTATTAAAGAGAAAAACAATTGTTTTATTGGCCTTTTGGCTTCAAAGAGAGTTGGAAGTGAAAGGCTGCTGAGTCTATGAGACTGGAATGTTTCTGTTTTTCTCATTGCCTTGAAATCCTATACCTCCAGCTGAATGTTTTTGTTGTCTCCAGGTCACGCAACCCTAGATAGCAGCCTGGGCTGACACGAGTGATGTAGGCTGTGTGTGCATTTGCATTTAATATTCCTCTTCTTTGCTTTAGAAATGATTCAAGAACAAAGCACCAGGGAAGACCTAAGTTGTCCAACTTTTTTAACAGGCTTTTCAGGATTAGGGTAATTCAGATACAACTCAGAAGCAGCAGCAGCAGCATGAAAATATTATGTTTGGAAAATCTACTCCTCTGAGTGGCAATTGGATGCAAGAGTTAATACAATCAGGGTTCTTTGCTTAGAGGGTATGCATCAAAGGCAAGGTGTGCCAGTGAGCCTTCTAATATTGCAGTTTGGTGATTTTTAAAAATTTTATTTTATTGAAGTATAGTTGATTTACAATGTTGTATTAATTTCTTCTGTGGAGCAAAGCGATTAAATTATTCATGTGCGTGTGTGCTAAGTTGCTTTAGTCGTGTCTGACTCTTTGCGACCCCATGGACTGTAGCCTGCCAGGCTCCTCTGTGGAATTTTCCAGGCAAGAATTCTGGAGTGGGTTGCCATTTCCTTCTCCAGTTGACTATAGGGCAACCTTGTCTTTGGCCACTGGACCCTGCAGATTGGCTTGACCATGTAAAGAAGCCTATTGTCCCTGTCCTCATGGTTTGTTTAGGTCTGGCATTCTTTTGTTGCTTCCTTGCCATGCATGTGGCCCAGGAATCTTAAGCAAGTTTTCCTCTGATCCTGTGTACATAGAAACCCCAGGAAGCCATCTACCTCCTGGGGTCTTGCCACCTTCCTGGTGATACTACTGAAGAACAGAGCTCAGGACTTCTGTCCTCTCAGGAATCTGGCCTCAGGTGGTGAGGAGAGGTGGTAGCTAGGGTTGAGCCCCTCTCTGTGTTCCCATTATCTACTGTCCTAAAAGCATTCTGCCTTTCCTTATTTCTCCCTTGAGACAGTGAGCTCAGAGCCTACCTCTTAATTCAATGAATTTAGAGAACAGGGAAAAGGCAGGGAGGGAAAAGCGTAGGTTGTTGTCTCAAATATCATATAGACAAAACTGGAAAAAAAAGACTGCCATGAAAGAATAGAAATCTTTTCTAAGATGAGATAGAGATCCTGATGAATATGTTAAAACCAAAAGAACAGCTTTTTTATTGTGCCAGAATCATGCTGGCTTCCTACAGAAAACATACTCTGATTCAGCCTGAGAAACAATTGTATCTCCAGTGGAGAGTTACAGAGTTGGCACTGTGGAGTCACTTTGGATAATTCAATGTCCTGATGCTGGGAAAGACTGAGGGCAGGAGGAGAAGGGGACGACAGAGGATGAGATGGTTGGATGGCATCACCGACTCAATGGACATGGGTTTGGGTGGGCTCCGGGAGTTGGTGATGGACAGGGAGGCCTGGCGTGCTGCGGTCCATGGGGTCGCAAAGAGTCGGAGATGACTGAGCGACCAAACTGAACTGAACTGAAGTCATTATGTGGTAGTTTAAAGACTTCTTTATTTAATAATAGGATGCGCTAAGATACAAGTGGTATAGAAATGGTCCAATGGTCCTTTACCTCATCTCTTCACACTCAACCCTAGTTTCTTTTATTTTTATTATGATTTGATTCTTTTCTTTTTGGTATTTCAGAGCTGGAGAAAAAGCCTGTTAACAGTATCAGAGACTTCATGCCTTATTTCACATATGTATTTAGGTTCAGCACTCAAAGATGCCATTGTGGTAGAGTGGGCTAAACATGGATCCTAGCCCTAAAATACACAGATACATGTCTCTTGCTACACTTAACGCCCTTGGTTGTCATTAGCAGGTTCCCTGTGCTATCTAAGGCTCGTAAAATAGGAATTTAAATATTTACTTCATAATTATATTCTGTAAGCTGAAGCTCCAATACTTTGGCTACCTGATGTAAAGAGCCAACTTATTGGAAAAGACCCTGATCCTGGGAAAGAGTGAAGGCAAAAGGAGATGGGAGCAGCAGAGGATGAGATAGTTAGATAGTATCACTGACTCAGTGGGCATGAATTTAAACAAACTCCAGGAGATAATGAAGGACAGAGGAGCCTAGTGTGCTATGGTCCATGGGGTCACAAAGAGTTGAACATGACTTAGTGACTGAGCAACAACAACAAATTTTGTTCTGAGAGTCAAATGAAATAGTATGGTGAAAGGAGGTAAAAAATTTTATACAATTTCTTCCTTTTTTTCAAAAGTGTTTGTTACATGTGTGCCACATGCCAAAAACTTTGCTTGTAGCTATACAGATAAAATACAATAAGTTCCCTCCAGAAATATAATATGATAAAGTAGAATGATAAATAGAAAGATACAGCGTAAGGCAGTATCTGCAGATACAGAACCATGTTACATCATGTATAAGAGAGGTAACTACATAGTCTGTATAAGGAAAAATAATGCTAGAATGGGCTTTCTGAAGGAATTGATACCGAAATTGGGTCTTAGAGGATGAAGAGTTTGATGGTATGAGGAGGATTGGTGAGAAAAATATTCCACTGTATCAGTAACAGAACAGGACAGTAAAGCAGCAAATGCCCAGGCATTGATGTGTGTTGGTAGAAGCAGAGGATTCAGACATATCAGTATGGCTAAGCATACAATTTAAAGCAAAATGTAACTAGAGATGAAAATGGAGAAATAGTTAAGGGCCAGAATACTCTGATAAGAGAATTTTTCAGGTGATGAGAAATCACCAAAGAGTCATCAATACCATCAGATTTTGATTTTAAATAGGTAACCACAATGCAGAGCTTCATTGAGTCAGCTGGAGATGAACATATCAAGACCATAGTCAAAGAAGTTAGTCCAGTAGTCCAATGAAAACAGGGATGAAGAAGACTTGAGCTAGCACAATGGCATTGAGAATAGAGTTTTAAGAATAAAGCAATGCTTAGAAATTGATTTGGCTGTTGGGGATATTGACATAAATAAGGAAATCAAAGATGGAAATCAAGGTTGATCCCATCTGAGAAAAATAGAGGTAAAAATAAGTTTAGTCAAGGAAGAGTTTAGTTTGAACGTGTATTACTTAAGGCATCTAGGTGAAGATGTGTGGTTGAATGTTAGAATTATGAACATGAAGCCCAGAGAAGAGTCTGGGCCAGTAATATAGATGTATTCATTATATTTAATAAATGCAACTTGAGAGACAGTAGTCATTGAGCTCTTTTGGTCACTTTTAGTTACCCAAGTCGGAGAAGGCAATGGCACCCCACTCCAGTACTCTTGCTTGGAAAATCCCATGGACGGAGGAGCCTGGAAGGCTGCAGTCCATGGGGTTGCTAAGAGTTGGACACGACTGAGCGACTTCACTTTCACTTTCACTTTCATGCATTGGAGAAAGAAATGGCAACCCACTCCAGTGTTCTTGCCTGGAGAATCCCAGGGATGAGGGAGCCTGGTGGGCTGCTGTCTATGGGGTCACCACTGAAGTGACTTAGCATAGCATAGTTACCCAAGTAGTCTCATTTAGTAATGAACATATCTGATCTCATGTCATAGTTGAAATTTCAAATCTGCATTTTAAGTCAAAGCTCCTGCCTTACTGTATTGTGAGCAGACAATAGATGGAAGGAAGGAGAAAACTAAGGATCAGAAAGTCTTTCTTGAATAGCACCAGTATAATCTGGTTCAGTTCAGTTCAGTTCAGTCACTCAGTTGTGTCCGACTCTTTGCAACCCCATGAACTGCAGCACACCAGGCCTCCCTGTCCAACACCAACTCCCAGAGCCCACACAAACTCATGTCCAGTGAGTTGGTGATGCCATCCAACCATCTCATCCTCTGTCGTCCCCTTCTCCTCCTGCCCTCAATCCTTCCCAGCATCAGGGTCTTTTCAAATGAGTCAGCTCTTTGCATCAGGTGGCCAAAGTATTGGAATTTCAGCTTCAACATCAGACCTTCCAATGAACACCCAGGACTGATCTCCTTTAGGATGGACTGGTTGGATCTCCTTGTAGTCCAAGGGACTCTTAAGAGTCTACTCCATACCACAGTTCAAAAGCATCAATTCTACTGCGCTCAGCTTTCTTTATAGTCCAATTCTCACATCCATACGTGACCACTGGAAAAACCATAGCCTTAGCTAGACAGACCTTTGTTGGCAAAGTAATGTCTCTGCTTTTGAATATGCTGTCTAGGTTGGTCATAACTTTCCTTCCAAGGAGTAAGCGTCTTTTAATTTCATGGTTGCAATCACCATCTGCAGTGATTTTGGAGCCCCCCAAAATAAAGTCTCTTACTGTTTCCACTGTTTCCCCATCTATTTGGCGTAATCTGGTATCGGGTTGCTATGGTTGTTCCAGATGTTTCAAGGTGATTCTTTCCCTTTTGAGCACTTCCATGGATTCATTGGAGAGGTGTGTACTGAACTGTGCTGACTACACACACCAGCAGTTTGTCTCCTTTGACTGATTACTTATCTCTCCTCCACATCCTTACCCCTGCACTTTCAGTTTGTGAAGATACATTAGTACAACTCTAACCTGAGATGTGCTTTCCACTTTCAGTTTTGCTCAGGTACTATAGAACTTCACTTTAGAACATGGTACTAGTTGACATCTGTTGTCTTGGGGCCTCAATCAAAACCCAAGTCGATCGAATCCCACTTTCAGATCCTGTTTCAGAGGTGTGTGAATTGCTTCATTAGAAGTTATGACTGAAATGTTTAGACCCCCACCTCCCCTAGGAAAATGCTCATGTGAAAAGACAAGTGAATAGGGACAGATTGCTAGTGGAAACCATCATTCAGAAAGAGAGCTGAAGCAGAGAAGGAGAGAGACAGAAACAATAGTCATCAAGGTAAGAAAACCAGGAGAGGAAGGAGTCACAGAAATTGTAGACTGGGTTTCAAGAAGGAGGGCGTACTCAGCATATCAGATACGTGTGAATAGATAAGAACTAGAATAAGAAACGAAGAAGGCAATGGCACCCCACTCCAGTACTCGTGCCTGGAAAAACCCCATGGATGGAGGAGCCTGGTGGGCTGCAGTCCATGGGGTCGCTAAGAGTCGGACATGACTGAGTGACTTCACTTTCACTTTTCACTTTCATGCATTGGAGAAGGAAATGGCAACCCACTCCAGTGTTCTTGCCTTGAGAATCCCAGGGATGGGGGAGCCTGGTGGGCTGCCGTCTATGAGGTCACACAGAGTCGGACACGACTGAAGCGACTTAGGAGTAGCAGCAGAATAAGAAAACGTTAGATGTAGCAATTAGGAGATCAGTCATTACCAAATCAAGCAAATACAGTAAAAGAAGGGGGAGGGGTAAAGCCTTTTGAGAAGTTTAGATGAAAGAGGAGAGATCTTAGATGTTAGCGGGAATGTGAGATTAATGATTTTGGAATGAGAGATTTAAGCAGGCTCATGGGCTGAGGGAAAACAGGCATTAGTGAGGGGTGATTAGAAGATACAGGGAAGAAAGAAGATAACTGCTGGTAAACGGTTAAACCTGATTACTTCTTTGTGTGCATTTTCATCACCTCATGGGGTGTAGGAAAGAAAGGACAGAAAGCTGTCCTATAGCCAAGGACAGCTATAGCACTAACAATATTGGCACTTTTACTAATACTCAGCACTAGCAAGTATCTGTTGAATTTAATTGATTAAAGAGAAATCATCAGGTACTTCAAGGGAACTTGTCTTTATTTGCATGTATATAAACCCTTAGACTCTGATACTAAATCCAAATTCCCAGACCAGGCTTAATTTTCTTAAGTAAATTCCCTCTTAGGACCTTTACTTTATTTTACTGCTAACAAATCTAAGTTAGAATCTTCTCAGTGCATAGTAATATGTTATAATAACTTGAAAAAAAAAAGCAAGTTGTTTATAAACAGAAACAGAATCACAGACTTACAAAACAAACATGATTCCACAGGGGAAAGTTTGGAGGGGAGGGATAAATTGGGAGTTTGGGATTGACATATATACACTACTAAATTTAAAATGGATAAATAACAAGGACCTACTGTATAGCACAGGGAGCTCTGCTTAATATTCTATAAGAACCTAAATGGGAAAAGAATTTGAAAAAGAATACATACATGTTTATGTATAACTGAATCACTCTGCTGTACACCTGAAATGAACACAGAATTGTTAATCAACTATCATCCGTTCAGTTCAGGCTCTCAGTCATGTCAACCTCTCTGCAACCCCATGGACTGCAGCAAGCCAGGCTTCCCTGTCCATCACCAACTCCTGGAGCTTACTCAAACTCATGTCCGTTGTGTTGGTGATGCCGTCCAAGCATCTCATCCTCTATCGTCCCCTTCTGCTCCTGCCTTCAATTTTTCTCAGAATCAGGGTTTTTTCCATTGAATCGATTCCTAGTATCAGGTGGCCAAAGTATTGGAGTTTCAGCTTCAGCATCAGTCCTTCCAATGAATATCCAGGACTGATTTCCTTTAAGATGGACTGGTTGGGTCTCCTTGCAGTCCAAAGGACTCTCAAGAGTCTTCTCCAACACCACAGCTCAAAAGCATCAATTCTTCAGTGCTCAACTTTCTTTATAGTTCAACTATCACATCCATACATGACTACAAACTATAGCTTTGACTAGATGGACCTTTTTTGTTAAAATAATGTCTCTGCATTTTAATATACTGTCTAGGTTGGTCATAGGTTTTCTTCCAAGGAGCAAGCATCTTTTAATTTCATGGCTGCAGTCACCATCTGTAGTGATTTTGCAGCCCCCCAAAATAAAGTCTCTCACTGTTTCCATTATTTCCCCATCTATTTGCCATGAAGTGATGGGACCAGATGCGATGATCTTAGTTTTCTGAATGTTGAGCTTTACGCCAACTTCTTCACTCTCCTCTTTCACTTTCATCAAGAGGCTCTTTAGTTCTTCTTCAGTTTCTGCCATTAGCGTGGTGTCATCTGCATAGCTGAGGTTATTGACATTTCTCCTAGCCTCTTGATTCCAGCTTCTGCTGGTGAGTGATCACACTATTGTGATTATCTGGGTCATGAAGATCTTTTTTGGATAGTTCTTCTGTGTATTCTTGCCACCTCTTCTTAATATCTTCTGCTTCCGTTAGGCCCATACTGTTTCTGTCCTTTATTGTGCCCATCTTTGCATGAAATATTCCCTTGGTATCTCTCATTTTCTTGAAGAGATCTCTAGTCTTTCCCATTCTATTATTTTCCTCTATTTCTTTGCATTGATTACTGAGGAAGGCTTTCTTATCTCTCCTTGCTATTCTTTGGAACTCTGCATTCAAATGGGTATATCTTTCCTTTTCTCCTTTGCCTTTTGCTTCTTTTCTTTTCACAGCTATTTGTGGCCTCTTTAGACAGCCATTTTGCCTTTTTGCATTTATTTTTCTTGGAGATGTTCTTGACCACTGCCTCCTGTACAATGTCATAAACCTCCGTCCATAGTTCTGCAAGTACTCTATCAGATCTATTCCCTTTAATCTATTTGTCACTTCTACTTCCTTAATTATAAGGGATTTGATTTAGGTCAAACCTGAATGGTCTAGTGGTTTTCCCTACTTTCTTCTATTTAAGTCTAATTTAGCAATAAGGAGCTCATGATCTGAGCCACAGTCAGCTCCTAGTCTTGTTTTTGCTGACTGTATAGATAGAGCTTCTCCATCTTTGACTACAAAGAATATAATCAATCTGATTTATGTATTGACCATCTCATGATGTCCATGTGTAGAGTCTTCTCATGTGTTGTTGGAAGAGGTTGTTTACTATGACCAGTGCATTCTCTTGGCAAAACTCTATTAGCCTTTGCCCTGCTTCATTCTGTACTCCAAGGCCAAATTTGCCTATTACTCCAGCTATTTCTTGACTTCCTACTTTTGCATTCTACTCCCCTATAATGAAAAGGAAATATTTTGGGGGTGTTAGTTCTAGAAGGTCTTATAGGTCTTCATAGAACCATTCAAATTCAGCCACTTCAGCATTACTGGTTGGGGCATAGACTTGGATTACTGTGATATTGAATGGTTTGCCTTGTTAATGAACAGAGATCATTCTGTCATTTTTGAGATTGCATCCCAAGTACTGCATTTTGGACTCTTATGTTGACTATAATGGCTACTCCATTTCTTCTAAGGGATTCTTGCCCACAGTAGTGGATATAATGGTCATCTGAGTTAAATTCACCCATTCTGGTACATTTGAGTTCCTAAATGTCCTAAAATGTCCTTGTCATTCCTAAAATGTCCACGTTCACTCTTGCCATCTCCTGTTTGACCACTTCCAATTTGCCTTGATTCATGCATCTGAAATTCCAGGTTCCTCTGCAGTATTGCCCTTACAGCATCAGACTTTACTTCCATCACCAGTCACATCCACACTGGGTGTTCTTTTGGCTTTGGCTCCGTCTCTTCATTCTTTCTGAAGTTATTTCTTCATTTTTTCTGCAGTAATCAGCTGCACTCCTATATAAAATAAAAATCTTCAAAAAGCAAGCAGGTGAGAGTCTTTATCCTTTTTTCTTCCAAGGAAGCTCTTTAACCACTGCTAAAAATTTACTGGATTTCTCATTAATTTATCCACATAGGTGTGGATGAAGATAAATTATCCAAAGGTGTGTTGGGAGGGACAGTTTGTATCAGGATCCAGTGGGTCTGGGCACAACCTCTGCATTATGTTTTTATTGCTGATGTAATGAATTATCACAAATTGAGTGAGTTAGAGCAGCACTTATTATTTCAGAGTTTTGATATCAGAATCCCAAGTGCAGTTTGGTTGAACTGGCTCTACTGCTTAGACTCCCAAGTTAGAATCAGTGTATCAGCATGACTGCTTTCCTTTTGGGGAGGGTGGGTCTGGGGCTGAAGTTCATGCAGATTCTTGGCAGAATCAGTTTCTTGTAGCTATGGTCCTTGTTTATTTGTGCCGAAATCGCTCAGTCATGTCCGACTCTTTGCGACCCCATGGACAGTAGCCTACCAGGCTCTGCCATCCATGGGATTTTCCAGGCAAGAATACTGGAGTGTGCTGCCATTTCCTTCTCCAGGGGATCTTCCCAACCCAGGGATTGAACCTGGGTCTCCTGCATTGCAGGCAGACGCTTTACCGTCTGAGCCACCAGGGAAGCCTGAAAGTCAGCCAGGAGCTTCTATTAATCCCTTAGTGGACATGTTGCACTCTCCCCTCCATTCTCAAACCAGCAAAACCTCATCCTTCTCACACTTTAAATCCCCCAGACTTTGCCTTCTGCTTTATCTCTCTCCTGCCTCCAGTAGAAGAGCATTCTCTGTTTTTAAGGACTCACCTTGATTAGATTAGGCTCACCATGATAATACAAGATCATCTTCCTACTTTAAAGTCCATAACTTTAATTATATCTATTATATCTTAATTATATTTTATCTAACATATCTAATTATTTTGTATCATTTGCCTTTTGACATAACATATTCACAAATTCTGGAGCATTTGGATATAGGCATCTTTGAAGGTCCTTCTTCCTTCTACACCCTCCCTCATGAAACAATAGGGCTTCTTACTCAGAACAGCCACTGAAGTGATTCTTTCTGTAAGAATACATATCTGCTCCAGGGCCAGATACTTACTGCCTTCCAGCTCTCGCTAGAAAAGCGGTGGACACATTATTGGGAAAAATAAGTTTTCATCAGGCATCCCATTGTGTGTATACTAGGTATAGGACTACTCTTGACCTGTGTGAGACACTTAGTGTATTAATAAATGGTAGTTGGCGTGATACTGTTGACAGCAATGATCTGCCTCCATTTGACATAAGACTCAATGCTAGTGACTGAAGCAGATTCAAAGCAAATAAAACATAGCCTCTGCCTAGGAAAAATAACAGTTATACAGATACATATATGGAACAAATGAAATGGAAAATGCTTTGAGAAGAGGTGCTTCTTTTCCTCTTGATGATGTTCCTGATGCTCCTTTTAAACTGTTCTTGTTTGTTGTTGTTGTTGTTGAGTCACTAAGTCATGTCTCAGTCTTTGCGACCTTATGGAAACTCTTCTTACCCAGATAAAAAGTGATATGAAGGGTGGAGAGCAATTGGTTAACATGCAATTTGTTCTGGCTGGTGCTCACACTCTGCAGAGCCAATCTGGTAAGCCCAGAAAGGCCAGCTAATTGACGAAATTCCCTCGGAGAGGGCCAGAAACTGGGAAAAGGTCAGCAAAGCTTCTCAGATTTAAAAATAGAGAGCCAGGAAACAAAAGATTCAATGCAACTTTTACAACTACAAATTAAATGCAAAGAATGACACATCATTACATAAGCAGCATAAAATATAATTTAAATGTCAAAAGAGCTGAAGCTTCTTTAATCATGTGAGGGAAAAAAAATGGCAAAATGTGTTAAATGTCTCCATTTGTACTCTACAAAAAAAGTGAAAAGTAAAAATGGCGTTGTTTTATAATGCAAAAATTAAAAAATCAGTTGTGTTTTTTTACTGTTTATAGGAATCTTTATGTTTATTTTGTCCAACTTTAAAGATATCTATCTTTTAAAAGTTCTTTTGACTTTCAGGAACTGTGGATATATTTGAATACAGGGAGGTATCATTCAGCTTATGACAGTGCTTGAATGTGATATGTGTGCTTATTAAAGCTAGAGTTAAGTCTTAGATATGTGAAGGGTACATTTTCATTGGAAGGAGTAGGCGTATTACAGATTGCTCTTGCTCTACTACTTGGAATATGATTTCACATACATTTTGCTCTCTTGAAAATTAGCTTTGTGGCAGTTGGTTTCCCTACTTCTGCCACCCACTTACATTTTAGATCTCTGTTTTGAAGCTTGTGAGATATATTTAAAAACATCATATTAACGTTTTAGGTCTCTGTCTGGATACAGTGGTTTCACATATGCTGTTCTTCAACAGATGCAGAATTTTACTAGCTTTTGGTTGTCAAAGATGTCAATCCAATCAAAGTTAAATATGTACCACATATGTGTATGTGTTTGTGTGTGCGAGTGTGTGTGTGTGTGTATATATATATATATATATATATGCTATAATTTAGGAATTTTACTCTTCATTCATTTCAGCTCTGTCGTTCAGTCATGTCCGACTCTTTGCGACCCCATGGACTGCAGCATACCAGGCCTCCCTGTCTTTCACCAACTCCCGGAGTTTACTCAAACTCGTCTCCATTGAGTCGGTGATGCCATCCAACCACTTCATCCTCCGTTGACCCTTTCTCCTCCTGCCTTCAATCTTTTCCAACATCAGGGTCTTTTCCAGAGAGTCAGTTCTTCCCATCAGGTGGCCAAAGTATTGGAGTTTCAGCATCAATCCTTACAATGAATATTCAGGACTGATTTCTTTTAGGATGGACTGGTTGGATCTCCTTGCAGTCCAAGGGACTCTCAAGACTCTTCTCCAACACCACAGTTCAAAAGCATCTTCATTCATTTAGTAAACATTTATTAAGCTCCTACTGTGTTCTTTTTAGTGACCTGAGCACTGAGAATGCTAAGGTTTATTAAGACACAAGATCCTGGTCTTGAGCACTCAGAACTCAGGTTGAGAGAAACTTGGAATAGTGTATTGTGGTAAATGCTGTCCTGCTGCTGCTGCTGCTGAGTCGCTTCAGTCGTGTCCAACTCTGTGTGACCCCATGGACGGCAGCCCACCAGGCTTCACTGTCCCTGGGATTCTCCAGGCAAGAACACTGGCATGGGTTGCCATTTCCTTCTCCAGTGCATGCAAGTGAAAAGTGAAAGTGAAGTCACTCAGTTGTGTCTGACTCTATGTGACCCCATGGACTGCAGCCCACCAGGCTCCTCTGTCCATGGGACTTTCCAGGCAAGAGTACTGGTGTAGGGTGCCATTGCCTTCTCCAGTGCTGTCCTAGCAGCCAGTACTGCATGCAGAGAGCTTTGGGAATACACAGGAGAGAAACCTACCCTGAACCAGGGCAGAAAGATTTGAGCCAGGGTTCCTGGAGATAACTTTATTTTAGTGAACCAGTCTTTAGAAGTAATTTCTTTTTTTAGGTCTCTGATATTTTCAATATCTTATTCCCCAGTTTATTGGAGGATGAGATATAAGGGAAAGGAGATTGAGTTAGGAAGAAAAAGAGAGAGTGAAGAGCTATCTCAGAAATCTGTGATTTGCCCTGGGATATAACTTCCATTACAGGTGACTGTTTTTGACTCTGGGTTTCTTAGAAGCAAGGAGTCATTCCCATGCTTATAGGAGAAATCACAACATAATATATAATTTTCTCTGGGTCTATGAGAGGAAAGGCATGAAGGACATCTTAAACATTGCCTCAGAGCAGCATTTCCTCAGCCAGTCTTGACTGATGATAAGTGACCACATGAACTTCCCTTCCAGGTCAGTCATTGCTCCAACTAGGAAAGCAACGCAAGGTGTTATGCACCTGAGGTATCGTGAAAATGAAACAATTCTGTGTAACCTCTAAAAAAGTCAGTAAAAGATGGTGCTATAAAAGATTCAGAGTCACCTCTGCCAGTTCACAAGTTGCTTCACAAGGCTCTCCCCCAAATTAGTCCAGGTCTTATACAGTCCTTTGCCAAGAATTTAGTATGGAAATATTTCTGATAAAGAAAACCTTAGGAAGAACTTGAATTTTATTGCAGTATGCCAACATACTCACAGTGTGTTTTTTTAAAACAGAAAACAATAATAGAAAGCAAGCGCAATAGACTTTATTTATAAGAACACCTGCTTTAAAAATAACCCTACTGTTCAGAAGGAACAGTTTCTGAACTGTTTTGTTTTTCTGCAAGGAAAAATCCACAAATGAATTGAAAATTACCAAGTTGCTGTTAGTTGTATGCACAAAATTGGCCTTGTGGGGCCAGCTGTATATTTCATTTGCAGTGTCAGGGTCATAATCCAATGTAATGATATTATAATATTGTAAGACACACACACACACACACACACACACACATATATATATATAATGTTACTAAAAAACCTGAAATGAGTTTTTGGCCAGCCCAATATATCTATCCTTCAAAATAGAAGGGCTAGAAGGAAGAAACATTTGAGAGTTGTCTTCAACATTCACATCAACCACCAGGAAAGATCTCTAAAGAAAACCTCCCAGCATCAGGGAGTGGATGAATAAGATGCAAAATAGCTGAGACAGAGAGAGAGTTCACTTCAAATTTCATGCTTTGCATCTGTGTTATAGCAAGTATTTATAATGTAGATGCAGAGTGAGAATCTCAACACAGAAGCCAGATAGTAATTTAGAAAAAGAAGCACAGAAAATGCTTGAAAAATCAAGAAAAAAATCACATTAGTATGTTGTAGTTGTTGTTCAGTCGATCAGTCATGTCTGAGTCTTTGCAATATGGACTGCAGCATGCCAGACTTCCCTGTCCCTCCCCATCTCCCAGAGCTTGCTCAAAATTATGTGCATTGAGTCGGTGATGCCATCCAACCATCTCATCATCTGTTGTCCCCTTCTCCTGCCTTCAATCTTTCCAAGCATCAGGGTCTTTTCTAATGAGCCAGCCCTTTGTATCAGGTGGCCAAAATATTGGAGCTTCAGCTTCAGCATCAGTCCTTCCAATGAATATTAAGGGTTGATTTCCTTTAGGATTAACTGCTTTGATCTCTTTGCAATCCAAGAGACTCTCAAGAATCTTCTTCAGCACCACAATTTGAAAGCATCAATTCTTCAATGTTCAGCCTGCTTTATGGTCCAACTCTCACATCCATGCATGACTACTGGAAAAAACCATAACTTTATACAGACCTTTTTTTGGCAAAATAATGCTTTTTAATACACCTTTGAGGTTTGTCATAGCTTTTTTCCCAAGGAGCCAGAATCTTTAAATTTCATGGCCACAGTCACCTTCTGCAGTGATTTTGCAGCCCAAGAAAATAAAGTCTGTCACTGTTTCCATTGTTTCCTCATCTATTTGCCACAAAGTAATGGCACTGGATGCCCTGGGTTTTTTTGAATGCTGAGTTTTAAGCCAGCTTTTTCACTCTCCTCTTTTACCTTCACAAAGAGGCTCTTTAGTTACTCTTCACTTTCTGCTATATGGATGGTATCATCTGCATATCTGAGGTTATTGCTATTTCTCCTGGCCATCTTGATTCCAGCTTGTGCTTCATCCAGCCTGGCATTTTGCATAATGTACTCTGCATGTAAGTTAAATAAGCAGGGTGACAATACATAGCCTTGACATACTCCTTTCCCAATTTTGAACCAGTCCATTGTTTCATGTTCAGTTCTAATTGTTGCTTCTTGACCTGCATACACATTTCACAGGAGGCAGGTCAGGTGGTCTGGTATTCCCATCTCTTGAAGAATTTTCCACAGTTTATTGTGATCCACACTGTCAAAGGCTCTGGCATAGTCAATAACACAAAAGTAGATGTTTTTCTGGAACTCTTTCATTTTTTCGATGATCAAATGGATGTTGGCAATTTGATCTCTGGTTCCTCTGCCTTTTCTAAATCCAGCTTGAACATTTGGAATTTCACAGTTCATGTACTGTTGAAGCCTAGCTTGAAGGATTTGGGGCATGACTTTGCTAACATATGAAATGAGTGCAATTGTGTGGTAGTTTGAGCATTCTTTGGCATTGCCTTTCTTTGGGATTGGAATGAAAACTGACCTTTTCCAGTCCTGTGGCCACTGCTGAGTTTTCCAAATTTGCTGGCATATTGAGTGCAGTACTTTCACAGCATCATCTTTCAGGATTTGAAATAGCTCAACTGGAATTCCATCACCTCCACTAGCTTTGTTCATAGTGCTGCTTCCTAAGGCCCATTTGACTTCACACTCCAGGATGTCTAGCTCTAGGTGACTGATCACACCATGTTATCCAGGTCATTAAGATTATTTTTGTATAGTTCTTTTGTGTATACTTGCCTCTTCTTAATACCTTCTGTTTCTATTAGATCCATACTGTTTCTGTCCTTTATTGTGCCTATCTTTGCGTGAAATGTCCCCTTGGTATCTCTCATTTTCTTGAAGAGATCTCTAGTCTTTCCCATTCTATTCTTTTCCTCTATTTCTTTGCATTGATCACTGAAGAAGGCTTTCTTATCTCTCCTTGCTAGTCTTTGGAACTGTGCATTAAGATGGGTATATCTTTCTTTTTTTCCTTTGCCTTTTGCTTTTCTTCTGTTCTCAGCTATTTGTGAGGTCTCATCAGCAACCATTCTGCCATTTTGCTTTTTTTTTTCTTGGCAATGGTTTTGACCACTTCCTCCTGTATAATGTTATGTACCTCTGTCCATAGTTCTTCAGGCAATCTTTCTATCAGATCTAATCCCTTGAATCTATTTGTCACTTTCACTGTATAATCATAAAGGATTTGATTTAGGGCGTACCTGAATGGCCTAGTGGTTTTCCCTACTTTCTTCAATATAAGTCTGAATTTTGCATTAATGAGTTCATTATCTGAGCCACAGTCAGCTCCCTATCTTGTTTTTGCAGACTGCATAGAGCTTCTCCATCATCGGCTGCAAAGAATATAATCAGTCTGATTTCAGCATTGACCATCTGGTGATGTCCATGTGTAGAGTTGTCACTTGGAGGGTGTTTTCTCTGACCAGTGCTTTCTCTTGGCAAAACTCTGTTAGCCTTTGCCATGCTTCATTTTGTACTCCAAGGCCAAACTTACCCATTACTCCAGGTATCTCTCTTTTTTTTTTTTTAAACTTTACATAATTGTATTAATTTTGCCAAATATCAAAATGAATCCGCCACAGGTATACATGTGTTCCCCATCCCGAACCCTCCTCCCTCCTCCCTCCCCATACCATCCCTCTGGGCCGTCCCAGTGCACCAGCCCCAAGCATCCAGCATCGTGCATCGAACCTGGACTGGCAACTCGTTTCCTACATGATATTTTACATGTTTCATTGCCATTCTCCCAAATCTTCCCACCCTCTCCCTCTCCCACAGAGTCCATAAGACTGTTCTATACATCAGTGTCTCTTTTGCTGTCTCGTACACCGGGTTATTGTTACCATCTTTCTAAATACCATATATATGCGTTAGTATACTGTATTTATGTTTTTCCTTCTGGCTTACTTCACTCTGTATAATAGGCTCCAGTTTCATCCACCTCATTAGAACTGATTCAAATGTATTCTTTTTAATGGCTGAGTAATACTCCATTGTGTATATGTACCACAGCTTTCTTATCCATTCATCTGCTGATGGACATCTAGGTTGCTTCCATGTCTTGGCTATTATAAACAGTGCTGAGATGAACATTGGGGTACACGTGTCTCTTTCCCTTCTGGTTTCCTCAGTGTGTATGCCCAGCAGTGGGATTGCTGGATCATAAGGCAGTTCTATTTCCAGTTTTTTAAGGAATCTCCACACTGTTCTCCATAGTGGCTGTACTAGTTTGCATTCCCACCAACAGTGTAAGAGGGTTCCCTTTTCTCCACACCCTCTCCAGCATTTATTATTTGTAGACTTTTGGATCGCAGCCATTCTGACTGGTGTGAAATGGTACCGCATAGTGGTTTTGATTTGCATTTCTCTGATAAAGAGTGATGTTGAGCATCTTTTCATGTGTTTGTTAGCCATCTGTATGTCTTCTTTGGAGAAATGTCTATTTAGTTCTTTGGCCCATTTTTTGATTGGGTCGTTTATTTTTCTGGAGTTGAGCTGTAGGAGTTGCTTGTATATTTTTGAGATTAGTTGTTTGTCGGTTGCTTCATTTGCTATTATTTTCTCCCATTCTGAAGGCTGTCTTTTCACCTTGCTAATAGTTTCCTTTGATGTGCAGAAGCTTTTAAGGTTAATTAGGTCCTATTTGTTTATTTTTGCTTTTATTTCCAATATTCTGGGAGGTGGGTCATAGAGGATCCTGCTGTGATGTATGTCAGAGAGTGTTTTGCCTATGTTCTCCTCTAGGAGTTTTATACTTTCTGGTCTTACGTTTAGATCTTTAATCCATTTTGAGTTTATTTTTGTGTATGGTGTTAGAAAGTGGTCCAGTTTCATTCTTTTACAAGTGGTTGACCAGATTTCCCAGCACCACTTGTTAAAGAGATTGTCTTTAATCCATTGTATATTCTTGCCTCCTTTGTCAAAGATAAGGTGTCCATATGTGCGTGGATTTATCTCTGGGCTTTCTATTTTATTCCATTGATCAATATTTCTGTCTTTGTGCCAGTACCATACTGTCTTGATAACTGTGGCTTTGTAGTAGAGCCTGAAGTCAGGTAGGTTGATTCCTCCAGTTCCATTCTTCTTTCTCAAGATCGCTTTGGCTATTCGAGGTTTTTTGTATTTCCATACAAATTGTGAAATTATTTGTTCTAGCTCTGTGAAGAATACTGTTGGTAGCTTGATAGGGATTGCGTTGAATCTATAAATTTCTTTGGGTAGTATACTCATTTTCACTATATTGATTCTTCCAATCCATGAACATGGTATATTTCTCCATCTATTAGTGTCCTCTTTGATTTGTTTCACCAGTGTTTTATAGTTTTTCTATATATAGGTCTTTAGTTTCTTTAGGTAGATATATTCCTAAGTATTTTATTCTTTCCGTTGCAATGGTGAATGGAATTGTTTCCTTAATTTCTCTTTCTGTTTTCTCATTATTAGTGTATAGAAATGCAAGGGATTTCTGTGTGTTGATTTTATATCCTGCAACTTTACTATAGTCATTGATTATTTCTAGTAATTTTCTGGTGGAATCTTTAGGGTTTTCTATGTAGAGGATCATGTCATCTGCAAATAGTGAGAGTTTTACTTCTTCTTTTCCAATTTGGATTCCTTTTCTTTTTCTGCTCTGATTGCTGTGGCCAAAACTTCCAAAACTATGTTGAATAGTAATGGTGAAAGTGGGCACCCTTGTCTTGTTCCTGACTTTAGAGGAAATGCTTTCAATTTTTCACCATTGAGGATAATGTTTGCTGTGGGTTTGTCATATATAGCTTTTATTATGTTGAGGTATGTTCCTTCTATTCCTGCTTTCTGGAGAGTTTTTATCATAAATGGATGTTGAATTTTGTCAAAGGCTTTCTCTGCATCTATTGAGATAATCATATGGTTTTTATTTTTCAATTTGTTAATATGGTGTATTACATTGATTGATTTGCAGATATTGAAGAATCCTTGCATCCCTGGGATAAAGCCCACTTGATCATGGTGTATGATCTTTTTAATGTGTTGTTGGATTCTGATTGCTAGAATTTTGTTAAGGATTTTTGCATCTATGTTCATCAGCGATATTGGCCTGTAGTTTTCTTTTTTTGTGGCATCTTTGTCAGGTTTTGGTATTAGGGTGATGGTGGCCTCATAGAATGAGTTTGGAAGTTTATCTTCCTCTGCAATTTTCTGGAAGAGTTTGAGCAGGATAGGTGTTAGCTCTTCTCTAAATTTTTGGTAGAATTCAGCTGTGAAGCCGTCTGGACCGGGGCTTTTGTTTGCTGGAAGATTTTTGATTACAGTTTCAATTTCCATGCTTGTGATGGGTCTGTTAAGATTTTCTATTTCTTCCTGGTCCAGTTTTGGAAAGTTGTACTTTTCTAAGAATTTGTCCATTTCTTCCACGTTGTCCATTTTATTGGCATATAATTGTTGATAGTAGTCTCTTATGATCCTTTGTATTTCTGTGTTGTCTGTTGTGATCTCTCCATTTTCGTTTCTAATTTTGTTGATTTGATTTTTCTCCTTTGTTTCTTGATGAGTCTGGCTAATGGTTTGTCAATTTTATTTATCCTTTCAAAGAACCAGCTTTTGGTTTTGTTGATTTTTGCTATGGTCTCTTTTGTTTCTTTTGCATTTATTTCTGCTCTAATTTTTAAGATTTCTTTCCTTCTACTAACCCTGGGGTTCTTCATTTCTTCCTTTTCTAGTTGCTTTAGGTGTAGAGTTAGGTTATTTATTTGACTTTTTTCTTGTTTCTTGAGGTGTGCCTGTATTGCTATGAACTTTCCCCTTAGGACTGCTTTTACCGTGTCCATAGGTTTTGGGTTGTTGTGTTTTCATTTTCATTCGTTTCTATGCAAATTTTGATTTCTTTTTTGATTTCTTCTGTGATTTGTTGGTTATTCAGCAGTGTGTTGTTCAGCCTCCGTATGTTGGAATTTTTAATAGTTTTTCTCCTGTAATTGAGATCTAATCTTACTGCATTGTGGTCAGAAAAAAATGCTTGGAATGATTTCTATTTTTTTGAATTTACCAAGGCTAGATTTATGGCCCAGGATGTGATCTATCCTGGAGAAGGTTCCATGTGCGCTTGAGAAAAAGGTGAAATTCATTGTTTTGGGATGAAATGTCCTATAGATATCAATTAGGTCTAACTGCTCTATTGTATCATTTAAAGTTTGTGTTTGCTTGTTAATTTTCTGTTTAGTTGATCTATCCATAGGTGTAAGTGGGGTATTAAAGTCTCCCACTATTATTGTGTTATTGTTAATTTCTCCTTTCATACTTGTTAGCATTTGTCTTATGTACTGTGGTGCTCCCGTGTTGGGTGCATATATATTTATAATTGTTATATCTTCTTCTTGGATTGATCCTTTGATCATTATGTAGTGACCTTCTTTGTCTCTTTTCACAGCCTTTGTTTTAAAGTCTATTTTATCTGATATGAGTATTGCTACTCCTGCTTTCTTTTGGTCCCTATTTGCATGAAAAAAATCTTTTTCCAGCCCTTCACTTTCAGTCTGTATGTGTCCCCTGTTTTGAGGTGGGTCTCTTGTAGACAACATATGTAGGGTCTTGTTTTTGTATCCATTCAGCCAGTCTTTGTCTTTTTGGTTGGGGCATTCAACCCATTTACGTTTAAGGTAATTACTGATAAGTATGATCCCGTTGCCATTTACTTTATTGTTTTGGGTTCTGAGTTTATACACCATTTTTGTGTTTCCTGTCTAGAGAATATCCTTTAGTATTTGTTGGAGAGCTGGTTTGGTGGTGCAGAATTCTCTCAGCTTTTGCTTGTCTGAAAAGCTTTTGATTTCTCCTTCATACTTGAATGAGATCCTTGCTGGGTACAATAATCTGGGCTGTAGGTTATTTTCTTTCATCATTTTAAGTATGTCTTGCCATTCCCTCCTGGCTTGAAGAGTTTCTATTGAAAGATCAGCTGTTATCCTTATGGGAATTCCCTTGTGTGTTATTTGTTGTTTTTCCCTTGCTGCTTTTAATATTTGTTCTTTGTGTTTGATCTTTGTTAATTTGATTAATATGTGTCTTGGGGTGTTTCTCCTTGGGTTTATCCTGTTTGGGACTCTCTGGGTTTCTTGGACTTGGGTGATTATTTCCTTCCCCATTTTAGGGAAGTTTTCCACTATTATCTCCTCAAGTATTTTCTCATGGTCTTTCTTTTTGTCTTCATCTTCTGGAACCCCTATGATTCGAATGTTGTAGCGTTTAATATTGTCCTGGAGGTCTCTGAGATTGTCCTCATTTCTTTTAATTCGTTTTTCTTTTATCCTCTCTGATTCATTTATTTCTACCATTCTATCTTCTAATTCACTAATCCTGTCTTCTGCCTCTGTTATTGTACTATTTGTTGCCTTCAGAGTGTTTTTAATTTCACTTATTGCATTATTCATTATATATTGACTCTTTTTATTTCTTCTAGGTCCTTGTTAAACCTTTCTTGCATCTTCTCAATCCTTGTCTCCAGGCTATTTATCTGTGATTCCATTTTAGTTTGAAGATTTTGGATCAATTTCACTATCATTATTCAGAATTCTTTATCAGGTAGATTCCCTATCTCTTCCTCTTTTTGTTTGGTTTGGTGGGCATTTATCCTGTTCCTTTATCTGCTGAGTATTCCTCTGTCTCTTCATTTTGTTTAAATTGCTGAGTTGGGGTGTCCTTTCTGTATTCTGGCAGTTTGTGGAGTTCTCTTTATTGTGGCGTTTCTCACTGTGTGTGGGTTTGTACAGGTGGCTTGTCAAGGTTTCCTGGTTAGGGAAGCTTGTGTCGGTGTTCTGGTGGGTGGAGCTGTATTTCTTCTCTCTGGAGTGCAATGAAATGTCCAGTAATGAGTTATGAGATGTCTATAGTTTTGGGGTGACTTTGGGCAGCCTGTATCTTGAAAGCTCAGGGCTGTGTTCCTTTGTTGCTGGAGAATTTGCTTGGTATGTCTTGCCCTGGAACTTATTGGCCCTTGTGTGGTGCTTGGTTTCAGTGTCGGTATGGAGGCATTTGATGAGCTCCTGTCAATTAATGTTCCTTGGAGTCAGGAGTTCCCTGGAGTCAGGGTTTGGACTTAAGTCTCCTGCTTCCGGTTATCGGTCTTATTTTTACAGTAGTTTCAAAACTTCTCCTTCTATACAGCACCATTGATAAAACATCTACATTAAAGATGAAAAGTTTCTCTACAGTGAGGGTCACTCAGAGAGGTTCACAGGGTTACATGGAGAAGAGAAGAGGGAGGAGGGAGTTAGAGGTGACCCAAATGAGATGAGGTGAATCAATAGTGGAGAAAGTGAGCTAGCCAGTAGTCACTTCCTTATGTGCACTCCACAACTGGACCACTCAGAGATGTTCACGGGGTTATACAGAGAAGAGAAGAAGGAGGAAGGTAACAGAGGTGGCCAGAAGGATAAAAGTGGGGAATGAAAAGGAGGGAGACAGATCCAGCCAGTAATCAGTTCCCTAAGTGTTCTCCACCGTCTGGAACACACAGAAATTCACAGAGTTGGGTAGAGTAGAGAGGGGTTAGGGAGGAGACACAGGCGACCTGGTGGAGAAAAAGGAGAGTCCAAAGGGAGAGAGAGCAGTCAAGCCAGTAATCTCACTCCCTAGTGAAAAATGGGTCCTGAAGATTGGGTCCTTAAAGGTACAAAATTGGCAACAAATACATAAAAGCAAAAATTTTAAATCTAGAGTAGAGTTTGGAATTTCAAAAATACGATGTTAAAGAAAAGAAGAAGGAAAAGAAAGAGAGAAAAAACGAACAAACAAAAACAAACAAGGTCGTGAAAATTATAAAGAAAGTACAGGTACAAAATTGATAACTAATACCAGAAAGCAAAAATTAAAAATCTAGAGTAGAGTTTGGAATTTCAAAAATACGATGTTAAAGAAATGAAGAAGGAAAAGAAAGAGAGAAAAAACGAACAAAGAAAAACAAACAAGGTCACGAAAATTATAAAGAAAGTACAGGTACAAAATTGATAACTAATACCAGGAAGCAAAAATTAAAAATCTAGAGTAGACTTTGGAATTTCAAAAATACAATGTTAAAAAAAAAGAAGAAGAAGAAGAAAAATAAAGAGAGAAAACAAACAAACAAATACGAACAATGTCACAAAAATTATAAAGAAAATACAGGTACAAAATTGATATCAAATACCAAAAAGCATAAATTAAAAATCTAGAGTAAAGTTTGGAATTTCAGATATACAATGTTATATAAAAGAAGAAGAGAAAGAAACAGAGAAGAAGAAAAAAAAAAAGTCACAGAAATTATATAAAAAAAAACTATAGGTACAAAATTGATAACATATACCAAAAAGCGAAAATTAAAAATCTAGAGTAGAGTTTGGAATTTCAAAAATACAATGTTAAAGAAAAGAAGAAAAAAACAAAACCAAAAAAACAAACAAAAAAAAAAAAAAAAAAGGTCAAAAAATTATAAAATATATATATATGAAGTTTGCTGAAGAAGAAAAAAATAGGGTCTTTTTTTTTTTTTTGCAAAGTAATAGGTTATAAAAGTGAAAATTAAAGGAACAATAGAGGACTTAAAAAAATTTTTTTAATTAAAAAAAAAAAAGAAAGAATGATCGTAAAAATAATAAAAATATATCTAGGACTTTTTGTGGGTGTTGTGGGTTCAGTTCATTTTTGGCTAGTTCCTTGGTCAGATTTATATTTCTCAAGATCTATAGGCCCCTTCCTATGTAGTCCGTAGTAACCACAGGGTTTTGATCTATTGCCTGTAGCTTCCAAGGCATTTCCCTCTGTTATATCTTCTTCTGTTTGCTAGTCTCTTCAGTATCTGGTTTCCACCCTGACACAAAGGGCACGGTGGAGGACACTTTTTTTTTTTTTTTTTTTTTTTAGGCTTACTTGTTCAGTCACGCTGTGGGGAGGGAGGGAGGGATGCTGCAAACAAATAACACTGGCGTGGGCTCGCAGTGCCTCAGCCACCCTGGGTCTGCTCCCGCTCACGGCGCGTGTAGCCTCCCTGTCCACACTGCTCAGACTCTAGGTTGTTCCGCCGGGAACAATCCGAGGCCGGCCCTGGGCTGCATGCACCTCCCAGGTCCAAGCCGCTCAGGTTCAGGCACTCGGGTAGTCCTCAGAGGCGCAGACTCAGTTGGGGCTGCGTTTTGTGCTCTTCCCAGGTCCGAGCAGCTCAGGTGATGAGGTGTTTGGCGAGCGCCAGTGCTGCGACGTATCGCCTCCCTGCCATTCGGTTATCTGGGTGTAAAACCGGCGCACCTTCTCAGGCAGATGTTGACCGTCCAGACCCCCAAGAAGTTTTAGTTAGCAAAGAAGCCTGCTTACAGTTTTATAGATAATGTCTCTCTGGGGCTGCGATTGCCCCCTTCCTGCTCTGGCTGCCTGTCACCGGAGGGGGAAGATCTGCAGCCAGCTATCTCTGTTCAGTCCTTTGTTCTGTGCGCGGGCCTGGCGGTCTTAGGTTAGGGCTGGCTTTTCGCGTGGTAGATATCCCACAGTCTGGTTTGCTAGCCCAAATTATTTCGCTCAGATAGCGCTCAGGGTATTCAGGCCAGATTCTTACTCTCAGCGATGCAGCCCACGCCGCGCCTCCCTGCCCAGCCCCGGCTTGCTAATGACGGATGCAGGCGTCTGCGCTGCTTCTCCGCTGGGGGAGTTACTGTAGGGCTCGCAATCTGCGAGTTTTAATTGTTTATTTATTTTTTCTCCCTGTTATGTTTCCCTCTGTGCTTCCAAAGCTCGGCACAGATTCGGCAGTGAGAAGGTTTCCTGGTGTTTGGAAACTTCTCTCTTTTTAAGATTCCCTTCCCGGGACGGAACTCCGTCCCTCCCTCTTTTGTCTCTTTTTTTTTTGTTTTTAATATTTTTTCCTACCTCCTTTCGAAGAGTTGGGTTGCTTTTCTGGGTGCCTGATGTCCTCTGCCGGCATTCAGAAGTTGTTTTGTGGAATTTACTCGACGTTTAAATGCTCTTTTGATGAATTTGTGGGGGGAGAAAGTGTTCTCCCCGTCCTACTCCTCCGCCATCTTGGCTCCTCCCCCCCTACTCCAGGTATCTCTTGACTCCCTACTTTTACATTCCAGCCCCCTCTGATGAAAAGGACATCTTTTTTTCACATTAATATAAAATATACTTATTGAGGAGTTACTATTTTGCCAGACATTGAGCCGCAATAAAATATAAGGCACAGCCTTTATCTTCAAGATTTTGCCTTCCAATGAGGGAAAGTGGTCCATCTACGACTAATTATATGCTAATACGGTCTAACCCATTAGTACACTAAAATGTTGATTAATTCTCATCAGGAGAAGTAAGAAGGCATCACTGAGTAGAAACATTTGAGCAGAGCCTTGACAAATATGGAGGATATCAACAGGCAGAGAAGAAAATAGTGGCAATAATAGGTCCAGATCCAACATTAGATCTGGAATCCAAGATAACATTCTGAGCATGGTCAAAACATTAAGAAGTGACATAGGATAATGAGACTAACAAGAATGGTGAATTGGAATAGGACAATGTAGTCAGAAGACCCTTGACACTCTGCCAGCCAGGGTGCTTCTAAGATAGATGGTAGTATAGATACTGCTAGGTATCTATCTTGTATCTATCTAACTTGTATCCATCCCCTTTTTTCTCCTTGTTAATAGGGACCTAATTCTAATTTAGGAGGCAAAGTTCTGCATAAAATACCTTACCTTCTCAAAACTCCCTTGTATCCAGGGATGGATATGTAACTTAGTTTGGACTATTAAGATATAAGCAGAAGTTTCTCAGGATATTTTTAAGAGGAGACACAGCTGACGTCTGTATTTTTCATACTGACTTTGCATTTCTTTCCACCCATCTCACAAAGATGAATAGCTATTTCATAACTAGGGTGGCAAAAGTCTTACAGTGAGGATCATAGAACAGGAAGGAGCCTGGTTCTCAAGCGATAGCTCTGGTCTACCACCCCTGGATCCCTTGTTATGGGGGAAAAATAAACTAATTTGTTTAATCCCTTGTGGCTAGGTTCCTATTAATGCAGCTAAGTTCAGTCCTGATTGATAGAGATGGCTTGTAGGGGAAAGCAAAAATAATTGAAAAAAAAGTAAGAGCAATTCTAACTGGAAGTTGAAACCCCAAGAATTGTGAGGGTGGGAGCAGGCCAGCACTAGCCTTGAGCACCCCAACCCCATGTCCATGCAGACAGCCCACCCATCAGTGGTCGACAGCAACTCTGCACTCTCCACCCCAAGGCCATGTAGCCAGTGACATGGAAAGCCTACTATGCCATCCAGTGGGTCTTCAGCCACCACATGAAGCAGGGCTTTCCAGCTAGTGGGGCTGCGGGCCAATCCCAGCAACCAGTATGCCCATAGCAGTCAGCCCTGCCACAACAGAAGGGTGAATGGAGCCCACACAGAAAGTACTCCTAGAGCATATAGCTCTGATGACCATAGGGGATTGTGCTCTTGAATCCAACTGGATATCTTCTATAAAAGTTCTCTTCTCCTAGATCAGGAAATGTAATCAACCTACCTGACACAAAGAAATAAACACAAGGGAATAGACAAAATGATAGAGGAATACTTTCCAAATGAAGAAATAAGACAAAAGCTCAGAAAAAGGACTAAAATTTAGAGGTAAGAAATCTACTGGGTAAAGAGTTCAAGGTGATGATTGTAAAGATGCTCACTGAGCTCAAGAGAAGGATGGATGAACACAGTGAAAATGAGAATTTCAGCAGTTAGCAAATGTAAAGAAGAATTAAATGGAGCTGAAGAAAACAATAACTGGAAAAAAGAAAACTAGAAAGAATCAACAGCTAATTCGATGATACGAAGGAATGGATCAGGAATCTGGAATACAGAGTGGTGTAATCATTTAAGCTAACCAGAAAAAAAGAATTAAAAACACGAGGATAGTTTAAGAGACTTCTGGAAAAAAGTCAAGTGTACTAACTTTCACATTAGGAGTCCCAGAAGAAGAGAGGGAGAAAGCAGCATAACTAAGTTGAAAATGTAGAGTTGTTAGAATGAACTTAAGCAATCACCAACGTAAAATAATTACATGTATTGATACATGAACCTTGTGGTAACCACAAACCAGAAACCTATGATAGATACACCTGCCAAAAAAAAAAAAAAAAGGAAAAGGAATCTAAATATAACACTAAAAATAGCCATCAAATCATAAGAGAAGAGAGCAAAAGAAGAAAGAAATGAAAAAGTATGAAAACAACCAGAAAACAATGTACAAAATGGCAATAAGCACATACCTATCAATAATATCTTTAAATATACATAGACTAATGATCCAATCAGAAGACCTAGAGTGGTTGGATAAAACAAAAACACAAGAACCATATATATGCTGCCTGTAGGAAACTTATTTCAGATGTGAAGATGCACACAGGCTGAAAGTGAGAGAATTTGGAAAAGTATTCCATACAAATGGAAGCAAAAAGAAATCTTGAGTAGCAATACATATATCAGACAAAATTGACTTTAAAGCAAATATTGTAATAAGAGACAAAGAAGGACATAGCATGATAAAAAAAGATCACTCCAACAACAGGATATAGCAATTAAAATATATATACACCCATTATCAGATCAGATGAGATCAGATCAGTCGCTCATTCACTCAGTCGTGTCCTACTCTTTGCGACCCCATGAATCGCAACACTCCAGGCCTCCCTATCCATCACCAACTCCCGGAGTTCACCCAGACTCACGTCCATCGAGTCAGTGATGCCATCCAGCCATCTCATCCTCTGTCGTCCCCTTCTCCTCTTGCCCCCAATCCCTACCACCATCAGAGTCTTTTCCAATGAGTCAGCTCTTCGCATGAGGTGGCCAAAGTATTGGAGTTTCAGCTTTACCATCATTCCTTCCAAAGAAATCCCAGGGCTGATCTCCTTCAGAATGGACTGGTTGGATCTCCTTGCAGTCCAAGGGACTCTCAAGAGTCTTCTCCAACACCACAGTTCAAAAGCATCAATTCTTCGGCACTCAGCCTTCTTCACAGTCCAACTCTCACATCCATACATGACCACAGGAAAAACCATAGCCTTGACTAGACGGACCTTTGTTGGCAAAATAATGTCTCTGCTTTTGAATATGTTATCTAGGTTGGTCATAACTTTCCTTCTAAGGAGTAAGCGTCTTTTAATTTCATGGCTGCAGTCACCATCTGTAGTGATTTTGGAGCCCAGAAAAATAAAGTCTGACACTGTTTCCACTGTTTCCCCATCTATTTCCCATGAAGTGATGGGACCAGATGCCATGATCTTCGTTTTCTGAATGTTGAGCTTTAAGCCAACTTTTTGACTCTCCACTTTCATTTTCATCAAGAGACTTTTTAGTTCCTCTTCACTTTCTGCCATAAGGGTGGTATCATCTGCATATCTGAGGTTATTGATATTTCTCTGGGCAATCTTGATTCCAGCTTGTGTTTCTTCCAGTCCAGTGTTTCTCATGATGTACTCTGCATAGAAGTTAAATAAACAGGGTGACAATATACAGCCTTGACGAACTCCTTTTCCTATTTGGAACCAGTCTGTTGTTCCATGTCCAGTTCTAACTGTTGCTTCCTGACCTGCATACAGATTTCTCAAGAGGAAGATCAGGTGGTCTGGTATTCCCTTCTCTTTCAGAATTTTCCACAGTTTATTGTGATCCACACTGTCAAAGGCTTTGGCATAGTCAATAAAGCAGAAATAGATGCTTTTCTGGAACTCTCTTGCTTTTTCCATGATCCAGTGGATGTTGGCAATTTGATCTCTGGTTCCTCTGCCTTTTCTAAATCCAGCTTGAACATCAGGAAGTTCACGGTTCACATATTGCTGAAGCCTGGCTTGGAGAATTTTGAGCATTACTTTACTAGCGTGTGAGATGAGTGCAATTGTGTGGTAGTTTGAGCATTCTTTGACATTGCCTTTCTTTGGGATTGGAATGAAAACTGACTTTTCCAGTCCTGTGGCCACTGCTGAGTTTTCCAAATTTGCTGGCATATTGAGTGCAGCACTTTCACAGCATCATCTTTCAGGATTTGGAATAGCCCAACTGGAATTCTATCACCTCCACTAGCTTTGTTCATAGTGATGCTTTCTAAGGCCCACTTGACTTCACATTCCAGGATGTCTGGCTCTAGGTCAGTGATCACACCTTCGTGATTATCTGGGTCATGAAGATCTTTTTTGTACAGTTCTTCTGTGTATTCTTGCCATCTCTTCTTAATATCTTCTGCTTCTGTTAGGTCCATACCATTTCTGTCCTTTATCGAGCCCATCTTTGCATGAAATGTTCCTTTGGTATCTCTGATTTTCTTGAAGAGATCTCTAGTCTTTCCCATTCTGTTGTTTTCTTCTATTTCTTTGCATTGATCGCTGAAGAAGGCTTTCTTATCTCTTCTTGCTATTTGTTGGAACTCTGCATTCAGATGTTTATATCTTTCCTTTTCTCCTTTGCTTTTCGCTTCTCTTCTTTTCACAGCTATTTGTAAGGCCTCCACAGACAGCCATTTTGCTTTTTTGCATTTCTTTTCCATGGGGATTGTCTTGACCCCTGTCTCCTGTACAATGTTGTGAACTTCATTCCATAGTTCATCAGGCACTCTATCAGATCTAGGCCCTTAAATCTATTTCTCACTTCCACTGTATAATCATAAGGGATTTGATTTAGGTCATACCTGAATGGTCTAGTGGTGTTCCCTACTTTCTTCAATTTGAGTCTGAATTTGGCAATAAGGAGTTCATGGTCTGAGCCACAGTCAGCTCCTGGTCTTGTTTTTGCTGACTGTATAGAGCTTCTCCATCTTTGGCTGCAAAGAATATAATCAATCTGATTTTGGTGTTGGCCATCTGGTGATGTCCATGTATAGAGTCTTCTCTTGTGTTGTTTGAAGAGGGTGTTTGTTATGACCAGTGCATTTTCTTGGCAAAACTCTATTCGATTCTGAGGAATCCCTCAGAAGAAATGGAGTAGCCATCATGGTCAACAAAAGAGTCTGAAATGCAGTACTTGGATGCAATCTGAAAAACGACAGAATCTGTTCGTTTCCAAGGCAAACCATTCAATATCACGATAATCCAAGTCTATGCCCCAACCAGTATCACTGAAGAAGCTGAAGTTGAACGGTTCTATGAAGACCTACAAGACCTTTTAGAACCAACACCCAAAAAAGATGTCCTTTTCATTATAGGGGACTGGAATGCAAAAGTAGGAAGTCAAGAAACACCTGGAGTAACAGGCAAATTTGGCCTTGGAATACGGAATGAAGCAGGGCAAAGACTTATACACCCATTATAGGAGCTCCTAAATAAATGAAGCCAGTATTAGGAGATATAAAGGAAGAAACTGACACAATAACAGTATGAAACTTTAACATTCCACTCACGTCAATGGACAGATCATTTAGGCAGAAGATCAATAAGAAAACACTGGCCTTAAAGATTACATCAGACCAGATTAAATTAATAGACACACAGACTGTTTCATGCAAAATGGCAGAATAAACATTCTTTTCAAGTGCACGTGTAGTGTAACATTTTCCTGGGTAGATCACATGCATGACCAGACAACTTACGAGTTTTTACCTGAGGAGAACAAAAGCATTCATTTGAAAAGATATCCACCCCTATGTTCATTGCATAGTATTTGGAAGCAACCTAAGTGTCCATTGGAAGTAAACTAAGTGTCCATTGATATCTGAGCAGATAAAGAAAATATGGAATATATCTACACACACAATATATATATACACACACACAGTGTTATATTACTTAGCCTTAAAAATGAAATGGTGCCATTTGTGACAACATAGATGGATCTAGAAGGGATTATGCTAAGTGAAATAGGTCAAAGATAAAAAGTGTATAATCTCATTTATATGTGGAATCTAAGGAACAAAGCAAACAGATAAAACAAAACAAAACAAAAATAGACTCCTAGATTCAGAGAAGAAACTGGTGCTTCCCAGAGGGGAGAGTTGTGGGGGGTTGGACAAAATAGTTGAAGAGGATTAAGGGATACAAGCTTTCAGTTATAAAATAAATAAAGCCCAGGGGATGTAACATACAGCATAAGGAATATCATAATAATTTTGTATGGGATGGATTGTTACTAGGCTCACCATATCGGTCATTTCATAATATATGCAAATGTCAAGTCTGTATGGAGTACACTTGAAACTAACATAATATTGTATGTCCATAGTATTTCAACGAAAAAAATTTTGTGAGAATGGAGAAAAGTAAACTTTCCTAATCTTAAATCAGTACTTAGCAAAAGTTCCAGTTCCTCTTTTCTTTCCTATTGAACTATTATGCATTCTTAGAACATCCATCCATTCATCATTTAAATAAATATGTATGGTGCACTTGCTACATGTCAGGCACTGTGCTAGGTTCCAGGATACAAAAACAGTTATGATGTGGCTCTGCAGGAAGCACATGATCCAGTGAAAATGAGTATTAGATTTAATCACAGGGACTTCCCTGGTGGTCCAGTGGTTAAGAACTCACCTTGAAATGCATGGTACATGAGTTGGATCCCTGGTCAGGGAACTAAGATCCCACATGCCTTGGAGTAACTAACCTCATGCTCCACAACTCCTGAATCCCACACGCCAGAGCTAGAGATTCTGTGCGCCTCAAAGAAAGATCCTGCATGAGGCAATGAAGATCCCACATGCCACAACTAAGACAAATAAGCCAAATAAATAATGTAAATCAATATTAAAAATTTAATCATAGGTCTGGATTTGAAAATGGGATCTGAAAAATTTCTGAAATTCTAACATAGAATAAATTATTCTCTTTCAGCTGTACTAACAATTTGAAGTTTAAATTGGTTACTGATACATTAGTACCACAGAAGAAAAGGGGCCTTCACGTTTTATTACTAGTGATCTTGAGTTAAGGAAACACAGTTAGCATCTTTCTAAAGGAAAATGAATTAAGTAGCTGAAGACAGAACGTCTTAGAAGACATGTAAATGCCACCTCTGGACAGTTATGGTTGGTAACACTGCTTTGATAAAATTCTAGACACACTAATCTCCACTTTTTCAAACCACTGCACCCCATCAAACATCTAACTTCTTAAGGCAGTAAATGGTCTAGTGTGTGTCATAGAACCTCTTTATGCCCTGATAATGCTCTGTTGTTTAGTTGCCAAGTCTTGTCCAACTCTTTTGCAACACCATGGATTATAGCCTGCCAGGCTGTACTGTCCATGGGATTTCCCAGGCAAGAATAGTGGAGTAGGTTTCCATTTCTTTCTCTAGGGATCTTCCTGACTCAGGGATTGAACCCACGTCTCCTGCACTGGCACACTGATTCTTTACCGCTGAGCCACCTGGAAAGCCCCTGATAATACGCTAGGGATCACAAAAAGAAATCCACTGCTAGCTCTTAAAATAAACGTTAAATTTTAGTATTGATAGATAACTTTCAAGACATTCAGAAAACATTACTGGCCACCTGTTATGTACCTGAACCTGTGTTAGGTGATGAGAAGACAGAGTGGCATGTTGCTTGCCCTCAAGCTCCTGGGAGCCTGTACATGCAAAAGGAAACAAGCAGGTAGCAGTTTCCAGAGCAAGCACCTAGCAGAGCTGCAGAAGATGCATGAATGTTAGTTAGTAGGAAGCCTAACAGCTTTGATGGTATCAGAGCCCAAGAAAATCTTGTAAATAGGGTAACTCAAGCAGTTTTAGTGAGGCTACTGCAACAATGAGTAAGACTGTTATTTCTCTGCCCAGATATTTGTGGACCTTACTACAAATAGATGGAGAAGTGCACTCAGGTATGTAACTTGAGGTTCTGTTAGCTCTCATATACTGAAAAAGTAAAAATGTGGGTCTTTGATGGAAGGAAGGGCACCTCATTATCCATCTTTGTATGATGCATGCAGTGTGTTTTGAGATCCTGAGTCTCAGGGATTTCTGAAAGTCATTTTCAAGCTTTTTATTTAAGTAACAATCTTGTGGTCTTCATTTGATGGTAAATGATTTCTGCAAATGCTTTTATGCCTTTTAATTGCTTGCCCTTTAAGAAATGTGGAATAAGATAAAATGAAGAAGGTGCCTTTCCAGCTGTTTCATTGCTCCTTTGCTTCCCACAGTGGATTATTGTGCTTTTTGGGACAGATACTAAATATTGTTTTCCTCCTAATTATTTCCGCAGAGGGATAGTAGCAGCTCTCTGACGTTGAATGATGATCCCTGCTATTATTAAGATTTTTTGAGTGTGTGTTTTGAAAATGGTGTCACTGATATATGACTGCAATTTTGTTTCATTTCACAAAAGTTTGACAGGCCAACCAGTCCATCCCCGTACTCGTTTCCAGAAGTGACTTCCTGAAAACTGCTGTTAGATATTCTTATCCTTTTTTATTGTGTTGACAACATAATAATAAGAATATATTAAAAACCACTCATCCTGAACAAGACGTAGGAGAAGACCATATTCTAGATAGCATGAGTTTTAGGGACTTGTCTACTAAGACTGTCCTCTAGATGAAGAGCTGAATAATTACCACTGTTGCATAACTCCAGGGGGCAGTGTTTGAATCAGAGTCTCCTTGGATGGGGACCTTGACACTGTGCAATAAATAATCCACACAGTCAAACCTCACAACTTTGAGCTAAGATACTTGAAATCTGCCCACCTTAGCATCATACATTTTGGTAGTCTGCTTGCTTTCCCAAAAGACTCAAGGTTATATATTAAAATTTCATCTAAATTTTGACCCTATTCTATGTCTTAAGTGTTTAAAATTTTTTACCGTAGAGGCAAATGAATGCCCCAGAAAAACTCACTGTGTTTAAAATCCTGTACTTTCTTATACCCATTGCACAGTAAAAATGATGGGTAAACACGAAGGATGACTTCTCTGTTGAGTTGCTGTGGGCAACTCCAGGGTCTGGAAACTCAACCTATTTTTGATTTGTGAGTCCACGCTTTCCAGGCTACATTAATCAACCAGCCAATAGCCCTGATATAGGTGGACAGCTCTGAAGCCCAAGTGAGCAATTTGTGTGGGAAGGAATAATTCATGTGGAAGAAAAAACAAGAATGACATCTAAGTTTGATCAGTATATTATCCTTTGCAAAGTTCTCTGACACTAGACTGAGCTTCTTTAAGTCAAAGACCATTGTAAATTCATTATGTCATAGTTCAAAGTAAATTCTCAATTAGGATTTATTGAGCTAATTAACATTTGTTTCTGACCCTCTTTACAACATTATAAGTTAGGAAATGCTGCTGTTCTTCAGATAATGGGTTGGAGATTGAGAGTCAACTTGCTCAAGATAACGTTGGTTCATGGCAGAACTGGGAGAGGGAATGTGAACCCATGCCCACTGGTGCATGAGCAATGCGCCATCCATGACCCTGGTTACCTTCCACTCGCCCGCATTCAGGCTCTCCTCTCAATAACCACACCATTTCAAGGTCCACACACATTACATTGTCTTTTCTGGTTCAAATATCTGGCTTAGAGTAAAAGCTTTTTTCTAAATCTTGTAAATCTTCTTGTCATCTTGGATTCAGTCAAACTTCAGGATAGAATGAACAAATTATAGATGGCAATAATAGGGTGCTTCCAGGCGGATATTTCTTAGTTACTTCTTACCTACTTTATTCTGCTTCTCGACATTCCACTCAGAACAGTTTTAAATCACCCAGGAAGAAAAACTAGAATAAAAAAGTCTGACTTGCAGTAGGAGCTCTGTCCTGATGGGTATCTAATGACTTTTTTTACTCTGTCATTTGAGGCTATAATTATTTGCACTCTACCAATGTAATTATACTAAATTTTGCAGAAAGACAATAGAAAATGAGAATATGTTTTCTTCTCTTTTGGGGATGGCTATCTTATCTGTATCATTAAAGGAACGCATTCACGCAAATGTGAAAATTTGTACCAGTTTTCATGGAATTTCCTATGATCTACTTCCTGGTGTCTAAATCCTATTTATTTTTCAAGGTTGCTGAAATCCCCTTCTTCCTTAAGCTTTCTATGGCAATTCTATCTCCCAATAGTAGCTTCCATATCTGACATCAGCACATTTTTGTTTTAACATCTTTGTTGATGTATAATTCACATGCCATAAATGAATCCTTATAAAGCATGCAATTGAATCATTTTTAGTATATTCACATAACTATGCAATTATCACCAAAATCTAAGTTTAAAATATTCCATCCCCAAAAATGCACCCTGTGTTAGCATTTATTTTCCATTAGCATTCACTCTCCAATCTCACTCTCTTCAGCTCTAGGCAGTCACTAATTAACTCTCTACCCCTATGGATTTGCCTACTCTAGACATTTCATGTATTAATAAATGGCACAATACATGTGGTCTTTTGTGACTAATGGTTCACTTAATGTATTTTCAGATATAGTCATGTTGTAGCATGCACTGACACTTCATTTCTTTTTATCACTGAATAATATTCCATTGTGTGGATATACCACATTTTGTTTACCCATTTAGCAATAGATGGGTTGTTTATAACTTTTGGCTGTCATGAATAATGCTGTTATAAACATTCATATAAAAGATTTTGTATGTAACTAGGAAGGTGATTTCTAGGTCTTATAATAATTTTTTGAGAAATTGCCAAACATTTCTAAAGTGGCTGAGCCATTTTATAATCCCACCAGAAATGAATGAGCATTCTAATATTTTTACATCCTCACCAACACTTGTTATTGCCATTCGTTATTATTTAGCTATCCTAGTGGGAGTAAGTAGTATCTGATTCTGTTTTGATATGTGTCTCTCTTTAATAATGACTATATCTTTTATGTGCTCATGAACATTTCTATATAATTTTTTGCAAACTGTCTTTTAAAATGAGTTTTTATTAATTAATGAGTTCTTTATTTGACACAGATATATGCAGTTATAAGTTATAAGATTTGAAAATATTTTATCCCATTCTATTTGTCTTTTCACTTTCTTGATGGTATCATTTGTACACATTAATTTTGGTGTGGTCAAATTTCTATTTTTATCTTTTATCACTTATGCTTTTGGTATCATATCTAAGAAACAATTGTTGAAACTGACATCATGAAAACAATAAAACAGTGTTTTGTTTGGAAAATTTTAAGTTTTTCATATTATATTTAGGTCTATAACACATTTTGAGTTAACTATTGAATAGGTGGTAGGTAGGGGTCCAACCTTACTAATTTAAATGGGGGTAACTGGTTTTCTCAGCACCCTTTATTGAAAAGACTATTCTTTCCCCCATTGAACTATGTTGACATCCTTGTAGAAAATCAGTTAACCATCAGTTCAGTTCAGTCACTCAGTCATGTCCGACTCTTTGTGACCCCATGAATCGCAGCACGCCAGGCCTCCCTGTCCATCACCAACTCCCAGAGTTCACTCAGACTCATGTCCGTCGAGTCAGTGATGCCATCCAGCCATCTCATCCTCTGTCGTCCCCTTTTCCTCCTGCCCCTAATCCCTCCCAGCATCAGAGTCTTTTCCAATGAGTCAACTCTTCGCATGAGGTGGCCAAAGTACTGGAGTTTCAGCTTTAGCATCATTCCTTCCAAAGAAATCCCAGGGCTGATCTCCTTCAGAATGGACTGGTTGGATCCCCTTGCAGTCCAAGGGGCCACAGATGGATGAATTTATTTCTGTATTCTCAATTATATTCCACTTATCTATATGTCTGTCCTTATGGTAATACCATACTGTTTTGATTACAAGTTAACTTTTCCTTTCATGACATTTAACACAATTTATTCTATACATTTGTTTTGTCAGTATACAGCATATAAGAAGTTAGCTTCATCCCTAATTCTATTAGACTTAAAATTTTTGTTTTGTTTTTAATTTTTTTTAATTTTATTTTATTTTTAAACTTTACAATAATGTATTAGTTTTGCCAAACATCGAAATGAATCTGCCACAGGTATAACTGTGTTCCCCATCCTGAACCCTCCTCCCTCCCCCCGTCCCCATACCCTCCCTCTGGGTCATCCCAGTGCACCAGCCCCAAGCATCCAGCATCATGCATCGAACCTGGACTGGCGACCCGTCTCATACATGACATTACACATGTTTCAATGCCATTCTCCCAAATCTTCCCACCCTCTCCCTCTCCCACAGAGTCCATAAGACTGATCTATACATCAGTGTCTCTATTTCTGTCTCATACACAGGGTTATTGTTACCATCTTTCTAAATTCCATATATATGCATTAGTATACTGTATTGGTGTTTTTCTTTCTGGCTTACTTCACTCTGTATAATAGGTTCCAGTTTCATCCATCTCATTAGAACTGATTCAAATGTATTCTTTTTAATGGCTGGGTAATATTCCATTGTGTATATGTACCACAGCTTTCTTATCCATTCATCTGCTGATGGGCATCTAGGTTGCTTCCATGTCCTGTCTATTATAAACAGTGCTGCGATGAACATTGGGGTACACGTGTCTCTTTCCCTTCTGGTTTCCTCAGTGTGTATGCCCAGCAGTGGGATTGCTTGTTTTTAATTTTTATTGAAATACAGTTGATTTACAATGTTGTATTTGTTTCAGGTATACAGCAAAATAATTCCATCATATATATATCTATACAGTTTCCTTTGTAGGTTATTACAAGATATTGAGTAGGGTTCCTTGTGCTATACAGTAAGTCCTTGTTGATTATCTATTTTATATATAGTAGTATGTGTATTTTGAACCCAAACTCCCAATTTATCCCCCCTTCCTTTTTGATAGCCATGTTTGTTTTATATGTCTGTGAGTCGATTTCTGTTTTGTAAGTTTATCTGTATCATTTTTTATATTCCACATATAAGTGGTATCATACAAGTTAAGTTTTGAAATTGGAAGTGTGAATCCTTCACCTTTGTTTTTCAAAGTTGTTTTTGGCAATGTGAAATCCCTTGTAATTTTATATGAATTTTAGAATCAGTTTTTCTGTTTATGTAAAGAAAAAAGCCTTTGGGATTTTGATGGAGATTTCAGTGAATTTGTAGATCACTTTAGGGAATATTGTCATGTTAACAATGTTCAGTTTTCCAATCAATAAACTTGGCATGTCTTTCTATTTATTTAATTCTTTAATTTTTTTAAGCAACATTTCATAGTTTTCAGTATGCAGGTCTTACATTTCCTTGATGTGCTAGTCTGTTAAGGATACTATAACAAAATATCATCAACTTCTGATGTTTCTCTGCTGCTGCTGATCAATCTCTATGTCATGTCCAACTCTTTGGCGACCCCATGGACTATAATCTTCCAGACTCCTCAGTCCATGGGATTTCCCAGGCAAGAATACTGGAGTGGGTTGTCATTTCCTTCTCTGGGGGATCTTCCTGACCCAGGAGTTGAATCCATGTCTCCTATTTGGCAGGCAGATTCTTTACCACTGAGCTACCTAGAAAACCCACCACCAACACGATGCCTTATAAACAACAGAAATGTGCTGCTGACCATTCTGGAGGCTGGGAAGTCAAGATTAGGGTCCCAGCATGGTTGCTTTCTTGTGAGGGCCCATGTCCTTGTTCATAGCCAGCATCTTCTCACTGTCTTCTCAATGGTAGAAGAGGCTAGAGGTCTCACTGGAACCTTTTTCATGTGGCACTGATCCTATTCGTAAAAGCATCACTCTCATGGTGTAAGCATCTTCTAAAGGGCCCATTTAGTAATACCATCAAATGTGAGGCTTAGGATGTCAATGTATGAGTTTTGGGAGGATGCAAACATTCAGACCATATCACTTGATCAAATTTATTCCTAAATATTTTATTCTTTGTGATGTCATTGTAAATGAAATTGTTCTCTCAATTTGATTTTCTGATTGTTTATTGCTAGTATATAGAAATTGATTTTTGTATATTCTTCTTATATTCTGAAACCTGACTGAACTCATTTATTAGCTTTAATAGTTTTCTAGCAAGTTCCTTAAGATTTTCTATTTTTATAACCAAATAGAGATGTTTCTACTTCTTTCTTTCCAATCATGGTGGCTTTTATTTCTTTTTCTTGCCTAAAACCCCCAATACAATGTTGAACAGAAATGATAAGAGCAGACATCCTTTTATTGTTTTTGATTATAAGGGGAAGTCCTTTAGTTTCTCACTGTTAAATATGAATAGCTGTGGGGTTTTCATAAATTAAGTCAGTTTCCTCCTCTTCCTAGTTTGCTGAGTGAGTGTGCTGTGAAATTATATTGGAATTTGTCATATGCTTTTACTGTCTTTTTTGAGATTATTGCTTGATTTTTGTTCCTCACTTTATGAATATTGTATATTAATTGATTTTTATATGTTAAACCAACCTTGGATTCCTGGGTTAAATTCCACTTTTATGCTAACACTTCTTATATGTTGCTGAATTCAGTTTTCTAGTATGTTGTTAAGAATTTTTGCACCTATATTTATAAGGGAATATAATTTTCTTTTCTGGTGATACCTTTGAGTGGTTTTGAAAGTAGGGTTACTGGGTTCACAGAATGAGTTGTAAAGTGTTCCTCTTCTTTTATTTTATTTTTTTGGAAGGACTTAATAAGAATTTGTGTAAACACTTAAATGTTTAGGAGAATGTAACAGTGAAGTCATCTGGACTTTTCTTTGTTGGTGTTTTGGGGTCGGAGGATTTATAGGCAAAGAGGACAGGAAGATATACTGGATTTTGATGGTTTTTTCAGAAACAGAAAGCCAAAGTAGCTGGAACTGAAGTGATTCATTGCCTGCATGTTGAAATTTAATCTCTTTAGCTTGGTTCATGACTCTTCCTAATGGGGAGCTTGCTTTACCTCTCCAGCCTCATTCATCTCTTGTTACTACTTCTCTCATACTGTAAGCATCATCTATGATGAACTAATGATAATAAGTTATTCTCTTCCAGGCACTATGTTAGGTCTGTAACACAATCTCAGTTAGCGATTCAGTTTCCCAGAAATTAAAGCCCTTCTTATTTCATGACTTTATTCACAAAGTTCCCACTCCGCAATGACTCTGCCTTTTGTTCATCCCTGCTGTATCCCTGCTTCAGTCTTGTGCAGTTAACAAACACCTACTCATGGTTTAAGACTCAAGTGTCACTTTCACTATAAAGACTTTTTACGTTCCCAAATAAAATATCAGTGAAGAGCATCTAACAAATTTGAATACTTTTTGTTAACCTGCTATTCTCGTGTACTATAAATAATTGATGGCAATAACCAAATTTGATTCATCTCTTTATCTTAAATCTAGTAGAGTGCCTGTCACATAGTAAACATTCAACAAATATTTGTTAAACTATTTAGACAAACTAATAGACAAATAGACAAATTTAGACTAATAGACGAACCTAGCTATCTACAATGGGTTTTTCTCCAGCATTGTATATAGCTGAGATGTTATTATGCTTCTCTGTGCTTCTCACAGCACCTGATATGGTACTGATAAATGCTCATTGAAGTTAACTCAGCTGAATGACAATTTAATATTATAATGTCAGTAGCACGTTTTGAACCCTTCAGGAAAAAAGGCACCATAAAACTTCAAAGTAGCTGTAGAAAATAGAGATGATAAAAATCTATTTGGATGACATCTTTTATTGAAAATACAGAAACAAATCTGTTGTGTTTTCAAACATAATTATACTTGAATATTTTCAGTGTAACAGAGTGTGTTTGGGGATTCTGGTTATCATCACAACACTACTTGATGCTAGGGGAGGAGAAACTCATTTTAGAAGCTTTTCACTGACAAGTTTTGTTTTCTGTATCTGGAAGCTATCCCCCGTGCTGTTTACTTAAATGTCTTGGAATATGGAAAACTCAGTGTCATTGTAGGGGCCCCAGTGGGAGGAACACATTGAGTATAGCTTACACTCTCCCTCTGTCACGAGACATAGGGAGCAGTTGGAGTGGCAGCATTACCTGTAGTACCAGTGACAATACATCACTGCTACCGAAGTAAGGTCTGTGCTTTTTAGCATTAATATTTGGGGTTTGTATTAGTCAGAGTTTTCCAGAGAAAGAGAAATAATAGGATATATATATGTGAATCCATAGTGAAGAACAGGGAAGCCTGGCATGCTGCAGTCCATGGGGTCACAAAGAGTCAGACATGTCTTAGAGACTGAACAACAATATATATTTATATATATATGGAGTTTTTTTTTTAATTAAGGAATTGGCTCACATGATTATGGGTACTAGCAAATCCAAAGTTTGTAGGGTGGCCGGCAGGCTAGATTGATAATACAGTCATAAGACTGAAATAGAAGGCTGGAAACTCAGGTAGGCGTTAATGCAGCAGCTTTGAGGCAGGATCTTCTGGGAAACTTGTTCTTGCTCTTAAAGCCTTTGACTGCTTAGATGAGGTCCAACTCACTCTACTGGGGGTAATGTCCTTTACTTAAAGTCAACTGACTGTAGATGTTAACTACATCTACAAAACACCTCAGAGATGCATAGATCAGTGTTTGATTAAATATTGATTCTGTAGCCTAGCCAAGTTGATACATAAAGCAAATCATCACAAAGTTCTTTGTCACTTGGGCCTGCCTCTCTCCCATTTCACAACTTTGCATGCCTTTTTATGCCCCATATCGGACTATCCTCACACCCCACACTTCCCTGCCTTCTGGTGCCTTTGCTGCCCACCCCATACCCCCTCTCAAGTCTTTCTCCTTCTCTACATCAGCTATCAGATTCCTCCTTTTCTCCCTTTGGACTCAATGCAAATACCCTTTGCCTTCACAAATCTTGGCCACTTTCCTGTTTAGATATCATCTCTCCTTCTCTAAAACCCCCAACAGATTTCCTGGCAGTACAGTCACCCTTGGCTTCATATTATTCTAAAATGTATTCAGAGCAACCACCCTCCTCCAGGTGGCCTGAAGGAATCAAAAACCCCATTCTTTTTTGTTTTGTTTCAAATTTTTTATCATCTCTGTGGTGTATAGAGTTTTCATTCATGTACCGATCTTTATACTTCCTCTGTGTCAGGCCCTGTGCTAACCGCCCAGGGTATGTAAAGATCAATTAGACAAGTTTTCAGCACTTTGAGAGTTTATAGCCCAGTAAGGAGAGTGAATAAGTAACCTGTAGGTGTCCATAAGTATTTGCTGAACTGAATCACTTCCTGCTGTAGAGGTGTGATCACTTTCCCCTCAGTGTCTCCTCACCTAAATCCTCCTACATACAGACATTAGCCAGAGCAGACAGCCGGCCGGTAGTGGGCTGGAAATTCTGTCCTCATAAAACCTGTAAAGGAATATTGTGTGTGGTATGATCTGAGGAGCATCAAAGCAGTCAACTGATCCAAAAATAGCTCTGTTGCTAAGATGTGTAATGCTTGATATACCACCACTGGGAATCCTCTCATTTGGGTTTGGAGTTATCCAATCTCCAAATGTATCTGGGAGATACTACTTAATACATGATATCTCCTGATATCTCCTTTAAAATTCCTTTCTCTTCCTTCTTTAGCTCTGTATCATCTCCTTTAAGGGCCCTAACTGGCCCTCCCTGAAGACTCTCACCACCTTGAGGAGTTAGGGACTTCTACTCTGCGTCCCCACAGCACTCTGCAGATTACAACATACATTTTCCATCCTTTGTTGTTTAGCTGTTTATTTGCCCAAGCTGCCCACTAGACTGAGCTCTTAAAGGGAAAAAGGGAGTCTTCACCTCTGTTATCCCAACATTTAGCATAGTAGCAGACACACAGTGGGATGCTCTTGAAGGATTCTTGGTATGACTAAGTGGTTCTTTGGTAGGAAGAGCCCTGTGCATATCTAGAGGATAGGCTGGATGAAAGGGAATCAAAGGGCAAAGATAGAGGGCATTTAAGAAAAGAGTCCTTAAGGAAACAACTTTAGTGCCTGGGGGCATCCTTGATCCTGCTTTTTGCTGTTGTCCACTTTTTGCTTTCATTCATGGATAAAGCACTTTGTGAATTAAACATGCTCTTTTCTTTTGTTCTATGAAACACAATCTAAAGCACTGTCAGCTGGCAGGGTGTTTTTCTCAAAGCATTTGTTGAGTGTAAAAGTGGCTACACATGCTTCACTTATAAAAGCAAAATACTTTCAAAATATCTTTTATTTCTGCTTGAACTGAGACCATAAACCCTTTCTCATGCTTGTCTCTCCCATCCTCCACCCTTTGCCTTTGCTCAAAGTATAAGCTAGTAAAGATGACCAACAAAGTATTTTTTTCCAAGTCCTCTGTGCTGCAAGAAAGACAAACATATGCAAGTTTTCTCAAGTAATAGGGCTCGCATTTTTAAGGTGCATATAGATCAGAGCTGAAGCCAAGATGCCCTTGGAGTCCTGTGTTCTTATCTGTTGCTCTCTCATTAGCTGACTGAGCTCTATATTTCTCATGATGTCTCCTCTGTAGATATGCTCCATTCGCCTCTTGCTCTTCCTCCCCTACATGTCTCTTCTCTTTTCTCATATCTGCTGCTTACCTATAACTTCTCTTTCACAACTTCAAGTGACCAATCATGGCTACCCCAGACACTGACTACCTTATGACGTTTAAGCTTCAAAAATATATACCTCCAAATAGCCTCTGGTTCATAAAAATTTTAATTTTTCCACAAATGTATTTTTCAAATTAATTTTTAGCAGATTTGATCCATGGATTGGTTAATTTCCCATAACACAATCATGAGTCAGTCCTGTATTGTAGCTACGTGTCAGTTATTGTGTGTGTGTGTGTGTCCGGCTTTTTGGGACTGCAGGGACTGTAGCCTGCCAGGCTCCTCTGTCCATGGAATTTTCCAGGCAAGAATACTGGTGTGATTTACCATTTCCTATTCCAGGAGATCTTCACAACCCAGGGATTGAACCTGCATCTTTTGCTTCTCCTAAATTGGCAAGCAGATTCTTTACCACTGCCACCTGGGCAGCCCATCAGTTATTACCATTAGGTTATTTATTATATGTTTATGTTATAATATATATTATACTTCATTCTATTCATGTATTTATTTTAAAGTATATATGTAATATAGTTATTACTGCTAGGGCAGAGTTAAATTTTCTCTTGTTATTTTCCCCAGGACCTAGCACAATTCCTGGCACCCTGTAGGTACTCCAGATATTGAATGCATGGATAAATGAGGCTCCTGACACCCTTGCTTCTCACTCACCCTTTTCTAGTGCACCTTCAAAAAAGTAATCATTCCAGAACACCAATCAAACTATGATAGTCCCTGTTTAAAATTACTAATGACTTTTATCATCCAAATCAGTATGAGGATATTTATTGCCTACTTCTCCAGCTTTATCCACCCCTCCCCACTCAATTTCTTGTCCTTATATTTTTACAAAGCCAAAGTCACTCATGAAATATATTATGCTGTTCCATGTCTTGCCTTTGTACATGGAAGAATCAATAGAAATGCAAAGTATAGGACAGAGTGAAGAGGGTCTTGGAGATAGGTTGATAAGATGTCTTAATGCTTTAGGAAAGGAAAGGAAAGTGAAAGTTGCTCAGTTGTGTCCGACTCTTTGTGACCCCATGGACCATACAGTCCATGGAATTCTCCAGGCCAGAATACTGGAGTGGGTAGCTGTTCCCTTCTCCAGTAGATCTTCCTAACCAAGGGATTGAATGCTGGTCTCTCTCATTGCAGGCGGCTTCTTTACCGCCATGGATTAAGCCCAGGTATGCATCATTACAGGCAGATTCTTTACAGCTGAGCCACTAGGGAAGACCAGAAATACTGGAGTGGGTAGCATATCCCTTCTCCAGGGATCATCCCAACCCAGGAGTCGAACCAAGGTCTCCTGCATTGTAGCTGAATTCATTACCAGCTGAGCTACCAGGGAAGCCCCTAAATGCTTTAACTAATGTATAAATCTCACAAAACTTACCACTGCCTTCTACATAATAAGAATTTGGTATGTTCTTACTAGAGTGGATTAAAAAGTGGCATTCATGTTTTTATCTTGCCTCAGATCCAGTAGGAATGAGTAGGATGAGTTCATGAATATGAACAGTTTCATCTTTTCTCAAACTCAATAGCTGTTATTGAGACTAACAAAGCAACTCTTGTGAGTTGAACACTAACAAAAAGTAATAAGAAGAGTGTTTATGATGTCATCATAAATATTTATAAAAGGGACATGATGCAGTGTTTTGTGAAATGTGGGTTATGAAAAGTTAGACTGTGAATGTTCATTTAAATTAAATCACTAAACACCTGAAACTTGTGTTTTCTGATTTACAGAGCACACTCACATTGATTATCTTATTTAAATTTCAATTTCTCAACCTCCATTGGACCATTATCTTCAGAATGTAAACATTCTATAATATTTCCATCCTTAAGATTGCCTCTCTGGACCTCATATTCCCCATCAGAAACAACTGCTAGTGGTCTTCTTTTTTACAGCAAAGCCCATGAGCTGTGACTGTCTCCCTCTACTTTATCATCTGACATTCTCTCCTTAGTCAACTCAGATCTGATTTTCATTCCCACAACTCCACTGAAATTGCTTTTATTCAGATAATTAGGAACCTATACCTTATCTATTTACTCCCTTCTCATCAAAACATTCTTCTTCACCTGTCTTCAGACACAGTATATTGCCCTGCTTTTCTAACTACTCACTGGCTCATCCTCCTCCATCTTGTCATAGTCTAGACTTATGAGTCTACACTATGAGGTTCCTAAGGTAACCTCAACCAAATCCTGGTTTTTAATATTGTCTGCAACCTGGTGACTCCCACATTAATATCTTCAACCCAGTTTGCTCCTTAAGGCTCCAAATTTGTGTATCCGAGAGTCTTCTCAATTCTCTCTCTAGATAAGCATCTCAAGCTTATATTTCTAAAACAAAATTCTGGAAAATCCTGTTCTAGTGCTAGTGCTCCCCTTCTTGAGAAGTGGTACTAAATTCATCCAGGTGCCCTAGCCAAACATCTAGATGTCATTGTTAACGCCTCTTTCTTCAGGCCGAATATTTCATCAATCAGTAAGTCTTCTTTAACTCTACCTTATGATGTTACCTGCAGTCTGACTACTTATTACCATCCCTGCCTCTACCAATCTGGGCAAAGCCAGCATTATCACCAGCGTGGACTTCTGAAATACCCTTCTAACTGGGCTCTCTGCTTCCTTTCTTTCCCCTAGTTATTCTGTTCTCCACTGAACAGCCAAGGTAGTCATTTTAAATGTAAAACCACTCATGGGATTCCTTTCTCATTCTATTTAAAACTCACAGTCTCTTTCAGAACCTATAACGTCTACTTCTTCCTTTCCAGGTTTATTTCTACCTTAACGTATTGGCACTTACTAGTCCTGTCTGGAATATTCTTTTACCACATTTTCCCATGATTCACTACCTGAATTCCTTCTGATTTTACTCAAAGTTATCCTCCCCCACAATTCCATGTCCCTTAACTCACTTTATTTTTTCTTATTCACTTACTTGTCAATATATAATATATTTGCTTAATTCATTATCACCCCTATTTTTCTCAGTAGAACATCAGTCCAGGCGTTGTATTATTTCAAGAGGCCCAACAAATATTTGTTGAATGAGAGAATGAGTTCAGTTCAGTTCAGTTGCTCAGTCATGTCCGACTCTTTGTGACCCCATGAACTACAGCACGCCAGGCCTCCCTGTCCATTACCAACTCCCGGAGTCCACCCAAACCCATGTCCATTGAGTTGGAAATGCCATCCAACCATCTCACCCTCTGTCATCCCCTTCTCCTCCTGCCCTGAATCTTTCCCAGCATCAGGGTCTTTTCAAATGAGTCAGCTCTTCCAATCAGGTAGCCAAAGTATTGGAGTTTCAGCTTCAACATCAGTCCTTCCAATGAAGAGCCAGGACTGATCTCCTTTAGAATGGGCTGGTTGGATCTCCTTGCAGTCCAAGGGACTCTCAAGAGTCTTCTCCAACACCACAGTTCAAAAGCATCAATTCTTCAGTGCTCAGCTTTCTTTATAGTCGAACTCTCACATCCATACATGACCACTGGAAAAACCCTAGCCTTGACTAGACGGACCTTTCTTGACAAAGTAATGTCTCTGCTTTTTAATATGCTGTCTAGGTTGATCATAACTTTCCTTCCAAGGAGTAAGCGTCTTTTAATTTCATGGCTGCAATAACCATCTGCGGTGATTTTGGAGCCCAGAAAAATAAAGTCAGCCACTGTTTCCACTTTTTCCCATCTATTTGCTATGAAGTGATGGGACCAGATGCAACTCGAACATAAATCCTTTGACTAGAGATTGAGTATTTTTTCCCTAACCCTAAAGAAAAGTGATCATCTTTGCATTTTACGATATCTCCAGAATATTCTGAGGAAACATTTTGAGAAGCTTGACTTTAGATTCTTGTAGATAAATGAGGATTTGTTGTATTAGTGCAGTGATGTAATTGCAGTTGGGGTTGGTGTGGTGCAGGCTTGTGATAGGAACATCGGCAGCATTCCATTGGCTCAGAGTCACCTCACACTAGTGCTCCACTGAGTAGATTTTTGCATAATGCCAAAAGGGGCAGAAAAAAAGCACCCTAAAAAGTAGGAATTCTTAGATTTAAAATTTTGACATAAGTACAGTGTATTATTTCCATGTTACAGATGTAAACCTTTCTGTAAGTTACAGAGAAATTAAATTGTTACCTGTTAACTGGGAAAATGTGATTTGAATTTAGGTCTGTGGGTATCTGACCACCTCTGTTGTCCACCACAGCGCATTGCCACAGCTTTCTACTCCTCTAAAGGAGCTAGCACTGAGCCAATACTTTAACACTGGCACAGTCTGCTTAGGGATTTGTTATTGCTGTTGTTTGTTTGCTTTTTGATGGAGACAAGTATAGAGTATAGTTATAGAGAAAAATTTCTAGCTATCCAAGTGGCCCCACAGAAGTCTCTGCTTAAGTCTCTTTATTTGCAAAATGACCAAGTTGGATTCGGTGACCTCTGAGATAATTTTTTTCTCATGGAAAATTTCTAAAGATCTTAGTGCCTCTGAAGATCTAATTATACTGACTGTGCCTCTGAGATTTCTTTAAATATGAAAACAAGAGCCATCAAGAGGAGGTTCTCCATTAGCCTTCATGATCAGAAGCCAAGTTGGCTTCCAGCCCTCCAGCAATAATTCCAGAGTGGTGCTGTCAGAACATCAATATGTTATTATCTCCAGATCAGAGTCCTATCCTAAAGTACACGTGTGCATTGTCAGGAAGGAATTTAAAAATATCCAGGTACATCTGATCTTTTGAAAGATGAAAAACCCAGTTCTTTTCTTTTCTTGAAAATTATACCACATATTCCCAAATCATAAAAACACATTATTTTGGAATGGTTCCTATGAGTACCTTTCTTAGCATTCAAATTGGGTGCTTGACAACCCCCACAGAACATCTGGAGCTCTCTAGATGACCACACTGAGAGGTGAAATCAGTGTGGTGAAGCTCATTTCAGCACAGACATGCACAAACAGACACAGGTGTGCAAACTTGAGCAGAAACACACACACACACATGCACACAGAGTGGCCTTTGTTTTCTTTGGAATCTGTTCTTAGGCTGGGAAATTGTCTCCCATGGATGCTTTTTGATATCAGCCAAGTCTAAAGTCGGAGAAGGCAATGGCACCCCACTCCAGTACACCTGCCCGGAAAATCCCACGGATGGAGGAGCCTGGAAGGCTGCAGTCCATGGGGTCACTGAGGGTCGGACACGACTGAACGACTTCACTTTCACTTTCATGCATTGGAGAAGGAAATGGCAACCCACTCCAGTGTTCTTGCCTGGAGAATCCCAGGGACGGGAGAGCCTGGTGGGCTGCCGTCTGTGGGGTCGCACAGAGTCAGACATGACTGTAGTGACTTAGCAGCAAGTCTAAAGTATTGGGATCATCTTACTCTAAGTGTGTTTCTGGTTTAGCACTCTATTCTTTGAATAAGAAATCAGTTTGTGTTTTTAGAATCTCTTTGCTAAAGAGATTTGCTACAGAAGTTCAAATTATTTTTCAGTTCATATTTATAAGGTATTTTATTGTTTACCAAGGGTTTGCATTGCAAACTAAGTTGTCTATGAAACCTATGAGGTTGTTGGTAACTATTATTTATATGCTGTGTGTGCTGTGCTTAGTCACTCAGTTGTGTCTGACTCTTTGAAAGGATTCTCCTGGAAAGAATACTGGAGTGAGTTGCCATACCCTCCTCCAGGGGATCTTCCAAACTCAGGGATGAACCCAGATGTCCCACATTGCAGGTTTCTTTACCATCTGAGCCATCAGGGAAGCCCCACTATTAAAGATGAAGACTCTGATGGTATCCATGACTCATCCTGGGACATATAACTAATAAGTGGTGGAGCTTCTGATAGCACAGAGCAAGGGCTTTAAAGCCAAAAATATCCAGACTGGATTCCTAAGTTCTCACAGTAGTTACGTAACCTCCAGTAGGTAACTTCATCTCTTGCATCCTTGGTTCCATTATCTTAAAAATGGAATTAATGATATCAAAATACATAAGCTTCTTTGGAGAATTAAATAAGAAATCATATAAAGCCCTTAACACTCATCACTGCCCATGTGGGTACTTATCAATGCCAAGTAGATATTCATCAAATGACTCTAGTTTTAATCCAAGAGCTTTTACTGCTGGAAAAAAAACAGTGCTCTAGTCAGCATTGGTATCATGGGGGTCTTTGTAATCACCACACTTTATTGCACTGAATGGTCAGGGCTGAGGTGCTTTGAGACTCTAAGGATTTTCCACAGCCTCAGTTTACACTTAATTGAAAACTAATGCACTGGACAAGCTGTACTCTCACTAAGTTCTTTAGCAGTAAGGTTCATGGACTTATCTACTTTGCATTCTATCATTCTGGTGACACTTTACTCTCACACACATATAGAATCTAACCATCTATGGCTTCTGGGAAAGGGTAAGCAGCTGTTCCATCGTCTGTTGATGCTGCCGTCTGGGATTAGTATCTAACAGAGCAGGTACATTTTGTTAGAACATAAATCAGACCTCAGATAAACCAACTAGTTTCCCTCTGTTCTGTGACTATAGATCTCAGCTTGCTGCCCAATCTATCCTGGTTTCTAGTCACAGTGCATGGATGATGTGGTGCTGGACCCAAGGTAAACTGAGAAATGAGTTAAGGTTTACTAGTAACTAGGATAATGGATCGGAGAAGGCAATGGCAACCCACTCCAGTACTCTTGCCCAGAAAATCCCAGGGGCGGAGGAGCCTGGTAGGCTGCAGTCCATGGGGTCGCAAAGAGTCGGGCATGACTGAGAGACTTCACTTTCACTTTTCACTTTCATGCATTGTAGAAGGAAATGGCAACTCACTCCAGTGTTCTTGCCTGGAGAATCCCAGGGACAGGGGAGCCTGGTGGGCTGCCGTCTATGGGGTCGCACAGAGTCGGACATGACTGAAGCGACTTAGCAGCAGCAGCAGCAGCCATACTGTAGTTATGGGTAATTTATCAAACTTCCCGTGGTTTCAGTTTTCAGTATTTTAAGTAGAGGTAATAATATGGAGATATGGATAATATGGATTAAATGATAATAAGTTCAAAGTGCTTACTTAACCCAATGTTTGTCATACAGTAAATAGTCAATGAATATGAACCATTGTTATTGCCACTGATTTTCTTGTTGAGGCTCAGAAGCAAAATACAACTTCCCATATTTATAACCATCATGAAAACTTTAGTCAAACAGTTTTATTTATAAACATTCTCAAGAACTATAATTTCTTACTAGAAGAGCACAACTTTGAAGTAAAATAAAAACTGTGCTCAAATTTCTTTACTGCTTCCTACTAGCTAAAGGATTGGGCAATTTAATTCTCCATGAGATTAATCTGCATAGTGGAATTAACAATAGCTTCCTCAAATGGTATTGTGAGTGGGAGATAAGACTGCTTGGGTGGCAATACCTAGCATATGCCTAATACACTGATATTTGTTGAGACTAAATCTGGATCTCAGTTTCCTTATCTATAAAATGAAAATTAGATATTTACCCCCAGAAGACTGTAATGAGGATTAAATGCAACAAAATATGTGAAAGCTCTTTGTAAAACTCCAAAGTACAATGAAAAGGTATTATTTCATCATTATTATTAATCTCATTACTATCATTTAAAATAATAATACTAGTATTACTAATGTAAAAATAATAATAGTACTAAATAATGAATGATAACAAGTAATAATTATTGCTTATTACTACTGTTAATCATTATTATTGCCTTTACTATTTCTAGGTCAACTAGTATAGCATCTGTTTTTTCATATCAAATAAATCCTACCCATGTAAGGAGATGGCTTGAAAATAATTTTTCAAATTCTTTAGCCCTTAAGATTTCATTCAGAGCCACATTTATTGAAAGATACTTGAACCAAAAAAATCACATTTCAGTATGTAAAATTATTTCTGAGTGAAATGATTTTTGGGGCTTTCCTGGTGGCTCAGATGATAAAGCATCTGCCTACAATCTGGGAGAACTGGGTTTGATCCCTGGGTCGGGAGGATCCTCTGGAGAAGGAAATGGCAACTCATTCTAGTACTCTTGTCTGGGAAATTCCATGGACGGAGGAGCCTGGAAGGCTACAATCCATGGGATCGCAGAGTTGGAAATGACTGAGCAAACTCACTCGTTTTGAAATGATTTTTTAAAGTCATTGAAAAAACTAGTAAGGTTTAAAATTAGTGAAATAAAATAAGTGTGCCCTATTTAAGTACTTAAAACTGCCTAGCTGCCTTTCACACTTCAGATTTTCAGCGCCAGCCTGGGAAGATCTGTACCAGGCACTGGTGCATGACTTATTACTGAATGAAAAACAGCCTGCCCAGGGAAAGTTGTTTGGTGTCTTTCGTGCTATAAGCTGTTGATGGATGGCCTACGTGTCTCGGTGCTATCAGTTAACATTCTTTTTCCCCTGTTGCTTTTCCTCCTTGTGAGCTTTAAGCACAAATTTTAAGATGTGTTGGTCTGTAAGTATGCAAGTCTCTGCCATTATTTTCTCCTGTTTATTTCCTGATGTAGCCCAGCCCCCTCAGCTAGAAACTGGGGTACACTCCATCACTAAGATATGTTTCAGTAGAAATCCAAAAGAAAGCCACTTTGCAAGCATAATCCTAGAGTAATACATTTTGTATGTACATTCTTTTTTCCCACCCATTATGAGGAATTTCTATTACCAGTAGTTCAGCTTTTATGAAAAGATGAACAATCTCTGTTATAGGTAGCAGGGCATCCTGCACATGAAATACAGAGTCAGAGGATTTAGGTTTTGACTCTTGACTCTGGGATGTTCTAGAAGAACGACAGTGAGCTTAGTTTCTTCAACTTGCTTGTGAATTCTTGTGTTGCCACTCTCATCAGTTATGCCCTTGGGCTTCACTGAGATCATAAACTTTTGTGCTTCCCAGGACATCATTAAGAAGTGTAAAGACAATTATTAGAATGGGAGAAGACATTTGTAAATTATATATCAGATAAAAGATTTATTTGCAGAATATATGAAGAATTCTCACACACTAGCAAAGTAATGCTCAAAATTCTCCAAGCCAGGCTTCAACAGTACATGAACTGTGAACTTCCAAATGTTCAAGCTGGATTTAAAACAGACAGAGGAACCAGAGCTCAAATTGCCAATATCTGCTAGATAATCGAAAAAGCAAGAAAGTTCCAGAAAAAAACATCTACTTTTGCTTAATTGACTATGCCAAAGCCTTTGACTGTGTGGATCACAGCAAACTGTGGAAAATTCTTCAAGAGATGGGAAAAACAGACCACCTGATGTGCCTCCTAAGAAATGTGTATGCAGGTCAAAAAGCAACAGTTAGAACTGGACATGGAACAACAGACTGGTTCCAAATCGGGAAAGGAGTACATCAAGGCTGTATACACCCTGCTTATTTAACTTATATGCAGAGTACATCATGAGAAATGCCAAGCTGGATGTAGCACAAGCTGGAATCAAGATTGCTGGAAAAAACAGCAATAACCTCAGATATGCAGATGACACCACCCTTATGGGAGAAAGTGAAGAAGAACTAAAGAGCCTCTTGATGAAAGTGAAAGAAGGGAGTGAAAAAGTTGGTTTAAAACTCAACAAGTAGAAAACTAAGATCATGGCATCTGGTCCCATCACTTCATGGCAAATAGATGGGGAAAGGATGGAAACAGTGGTAGACTTTATTTTGGGGGGCCTCAAAATCACTGCAGATGGTGACTGAAATTAAAAGATGCTTGCTCCTTGGAAGAAAAGTTATGACAAACCTAGACAACACATTAAAAAGCAGAGACATTACTTTACCAACAAAGGTCCATCTAGTCAAGCTATGGTTTTTCCAGTAGTCATGTATGGATGTGAGAGTTGGACAATAAAGAAAGCTGAGCACCAAAGAATTGATGCTTTTGAAATATTTTAAAGAAGACTCTTGAGAGTCCCTTGGACAGCAAGGAGATCCAACCCGTCAATCGTAAAGGAAATCAATCCTGAATATTCATTGGAAGGACTGATGCTGAAGCAAAAACTGAAACTCCAATACTTTGGCCACCTGATGTGAAGAACTGACTCATTGGAAAATACCCTGATGCTGGGAAAGATTGAAGGTGGGAGGAGAAGGGGATGACAGAGGATGAGATGGTTGGATGGCATCACCGATGCGATGAACATGAGTTTGAGTAAGCTCCGGGAGTTGGTGATGGACAGGGAGGCCTGATGTGCTGCAGTCCAAGGGATCGCAGAGTCAGACATGACTGAGTGACTGAACTGAACTTAAAAGTACAATAAAAAGTTAAGTAATCCAACTTGAAAACAGGCAAAGTATTTGAATATACATTTTTCTAAAGAAAATGCACAAATGGCCAAAAACCACATGAAAATATACTGATCATTATTTATTAGAAAAATGCAAATCAAAACCACAGTGAGAAACCTGTTCACACCCACTAAAATGGCTATAAAAAAGACAAACAATAACAAATGTTGCAGAGGATGTAGAGAATTTAGACTCCTCAGACATTATTTTGTTTTTAATTTTTATTGAAATATAGTTGTTTTACAATGCTGTATTTGTTCCAGGGGTATAGCAAAGTGATGCAGTTATACATATACAGATAGATATCTATATTTATATTCTTTTTTAGATTCTTTTCCATTATACATTGATACAAGATATTGAATACCATTGTCTGTGCCATACAGTAGGTCCTTATTGGTTATCCACTCCACATATAGTAGTGTGTATAATCCCATACTCTTAGTTTATTCTTCCTGTAAGTTTGTTTTTTGATTCTATTTCTGTTTTGTAAATAAGTTCAATTCCACATGTAAGTGCGCATCATATATTTGCTGTTCTCTGTATGACTTAAACTGCAATAATTATGACAATTTCTAAGTCCATCCATTTTGCTACAAATGGCATTATTTCACCCCTTTATGGCTGAGTAATATTCCATTGTATATATGTACCATACCTTCTTTATCCATCCCTCTACTGATGGACATTTAGGTTGCTTCCTTGTCTTGGCTATTGTAAAAAGTGCTGCTATGAACATTGGGGTGCATATAGTTTTTCAAAGTATAGTTTTCTCCAGATTTTTGCTCAGAAGTGGGATCTCTGGATCGTACAATAGCTCTAGTTTTAGTTTTTAAGGAATTTCCATACTATTCTGCCTAATTGTTGCACCAATTTATATTCCCACCAACAATATAGGTGGGGAAGCTTCAGACATTTCTGATGACACTGAAAAATGGTACAGCCATTTTGGAAATGATTTGAGTATTCCTCAAAATGTAAAGCATAGAGGTATGATATGACTCAGCAATTCCACTCCTAGATATATCCAGGAAAAATGCAAGCATACTTTTGCACAAAAACTTTTATGTGAGTGTTCATAGGAACATTATTGATACAAAATAGCCAAAAAGTGGAAACAACAGAAATGGCAATCAACATATATTCATTTCTGTAATATATGCATATATGCATAAATGGAATATTTTTAGCAAAAAAGAGGAACAAAGTACTGATACATGCACAACATGAATGAACCTTAAAAACTTTATGGTATAAGTGAAAAAAGTTACATATTATATGATTACATTTACATGAAATTTTCAGAAGAAGCAAATCCACAGAAACAGAAGGTTGATTAGTGATTGCCAAGGGCTAGAGGAGAGGTAAGTGAAGATGAGATTTCTTTTCAGTATGATGAAAATGTTCTAAAATTGGATAATGGTGATGGTTGCACAACAGTGAATAAACTAAAAGATTTTGAATTGGACACTTGATAAAGTTAAATTTTATGGCATGTGAATTATATCTCAATAAAGCAAAGAAAATAAAAAATAAAAAGGATGCAGAACTGTAAAAAAATAAAAATTAAGGAACATAAGTTTTTGGTAATCCTATGGAATTGAAACAGAATATAAGGTACCTTTCTTTTCTGTTTCTAAAAGTAAGAGCATAGTCTCTTGTGGCAGTAGTTGTGGTGGTGAATTAGGCATATATCTTTCAAATTCCCCTTATCAGTTTTACTAGATCAGTTCAGTTCAGTCACTCAGTCATGTATGACTCTTTGTGACCCCATGGACTGCGGCACGCCAGGCTTCCCTGTCCATTACCAACTCCAAGAGCTTGCTCAAATTGATGTCCATCAAGTCGGTGATGCCATCCAACCATCTCATCCTTTGTCGTCCCCTTCTCCTCCTGCCTTCAGTCTTTCCCAGCATCAGGGTCTTTTCCAATGAGTCAGTTATTTGCATTAGGTGGCCAAAGTATTGGAGCTTCAGCATCAGCATCAGTCCTTCCAATGAATATTCAGGACTGATTTCCTTTATGATTGACTGGTTTGATCTCCTGGCTATCTAAGGGACTGTCTTCTCCAACACCACAGTTCAAAAGCATCAAATCTTCAGTGCTCAGCTTTCTTTAACTTTCAACTCTCACATCCATACATGACTACTGGAAAAACCATAGCTTTGAATAGATAGACCTTTGTCAGCAAAGTAATGTCTCTGCTTTTTAATATGCTGTCTAGGTTTGTCATAGCTTTTCTTCAAAGGAGCAAGCATCTTTTAATTTCATGGCTGCAGAAACCATCTGCAGTGATTTTGAAGCCCAAGAAAATAGTCTGTCACTGTTTCCATGATTTCCCCATCTATTTGCCATGAAATGATGGAACTGGATGTCATGATCTGAGTTTTTTGAATGTTGAGTTTTAAGCCAGCTTTTTCACCCTCCTCTTTCATTTTCATCAAGAGGCTGTTTAGTTCCTCTTTGCTTTCTTTTGGAAGGATAGTGTCATATGCATTTCTGAGGTTATTGATATTTCTCCCTGAATTCTTGATTCCAGCTTGTGCTTCATCCAGTCTAGCCTTTGATAACTTTATATTTCCTTCATAATCTAAAAACAATCCTTTTTAGCATTTTCAAAAGCCATCATGCTGCCTGTTTGTATTGAATGAACTACATTCCTCCATGCTGCACTATTCTGTTTAGTCCTTCTCAACAATCATATTCCTCTCTAAACCACAAGAGAAAATAAAGGCTTTTCCTATAGGCTTTCCTATAGGAGATCTACTGGAGCATTCATCCCTGACCCAACATATTATTTTCATAAAAATTTCTTCTGTTTAATTATGAGCTGGGCCAACTACCTTCTTTGTTGTTAGCTATAAGCTTGTGAATTAGCACTTGTTTTTATTCATTTATTAATGAATTCACTTTTCAATAAACATTAATTGAGCACCTGCTTTGTGCTAGGTACTAAAGTAGGTGCTGGCAATGAAACATCAGGAATCTTGTTTCTCTTGGAGTCACATTGTAGTGGGAGGATACAGAGGATACAAACATTAAACAAAGTAGGTATGTGAGAAGCTGATGAGTGCTGTGCACAAAAACAATAGAGCAAGGTAAAGAGAGTGCCAGGACAAGGGTGGTCAGGGTAGGTCTCGGTCACAAGGTGACATTTGAGCAATGACTTAAGGAAGTTTGGGAGTGGACCAGAGAGGGAACTGGGGAAGAGCATTTAAGGCAGAGAGGATACCCACTGAAAACTTCTTGAGACAGAGGCATACCTGACAAGTTTCAGGAACAGCAAAGGGCCAGCACAAGTTCAGAATGAGTAAGAGGGTGCCTAGTGAGCAGCAGGATTAGGAAGACCATGGGAATTGTATCTAAGCCCTTGTACACCATTGGCAGGGCTTTGATTCCCAATTGGAATAAAAGGGAACCAAGTGGAAGGTGCTGGGCTGATGAATAATGTGACCTGAGTTAGGTTTTCAAAGAATTACCCTGACTACTGTTTTGACAACAGACTGTAGTGGGGCCGGGACACAAGAGGAAGTCTAGTTAGAAAACTGGTTTTCATGTTAAGCTTCGATCACCTGTGAATATATTTATATATGCTTATATATGTATATTTATACCTTATATATAAAAACTTACACCTGTAGCTGCCTTGCATAAAATGAATTCTATCTTAAGGTCAGCTTCTCTGAGACACAGTGAGGCTTGGGTAGTTGAAATGTGAAGGCAAACCTGAAGTAATGAAACCAAATATCCCTTTAGAAGCACAGATTTAGTTACAATACAGGATTATTAAAGGATGTTAAATAAAACTAAGTCCTATAACAAGAGACAAAGGGGAAGCCATGAAGACATGTCTCATCTCCTCATTTGATTGCAAACCAGTGTTTGTCAGAATGAGCCTTAGCCATGATCACATTCCACTTGGAGATCCAGAATGCTGAGATCCTTGTCTTTCCTGTTGAATGTCTTTGGGGTATAATTTGTCACTCTGGGAGATGCCTTTAGTTCTTCAGTGTCTGAGGAGTTTTGAACCTGTTACTGCCTTGAAGTGTTAATAATGATCCTAGTGGCAGTTAAGGTCTATTGTATCTGCTTAAAAGCCAGTCTTCCTGGGCCAGAGGTGGAAGTTTAAATAGCCACCAGTGTGCTTAGAGCAGTCAGGGATGTTGATCCCAAACCTGGGCAAAATAGAATTTGTTATTCCAGTCACACAGTTATTTCTTTATGTAACATAGACATTTTCTTTGCTCTGTAATCTCCTGTGATGAAAAGGACTTGTAATCTCTCCGGGGTTTTCTCCTTTGTTGTGGTCTAACATATGTCATTCAGGAAATCTGACCCTGTGTGTTAGGTGTTCTTTCATCGTGCTCCGAATGGGCTGAACAACACAGAACGAGGCAGACAGGAGGTTTGATAGCTCCAAATGCAATGCAAAAGGTAGAAGGAGAGAGGCTTGTATTTGATTAATCTGATCACTCACTACCTCAGTTAAAAGAAAACCCGAAAACATGCTGACACATCACCAAGCATGGAGGAGAAAATGCAAAATGAGAAAGAAAACAGAGGATACTGTTTAAAGGGAGATTTTTCAGCAATCTTAGCAACTCAGATGCTTTCCTTTTCTGAGGTAAATTGCAAGAAATGCTCCACGCACCACCATGGGAAGCTATCATTCAGATATGACTGCAGATCGATTTCCTCATTTGATATCTAAAGGAAACTACTGATGATGTTCCAGTTGAATGCTCACATGTTGATTGCTAAGGCATTTGTATTCATATTGAAAATGATATCTACTCTGCACTGGGAAGTGGCATGCCATCGGAAAGAAAATTAAAAGGACAAAGAGCTAAGCAATAGCTAAATGGCAGCAAGAACACAGGGAAATTAATGAAAAAGAACTAAGTTCCTGAGTGCTGGGATCCTGAGAGAACCCCAGCCCTTCAGGATGTTGCATGTTGGAGATGTACCTCCTCCCCGGAGACATTCATGGATATGGTAGGTGTTGGTAATGTTGTGAGCAACAAACTTTATCTGACAGTTAGAAATGGAGCTGGGACGTGGTTTCATATTTAAAATCACTGAATAATAAGAAATCAAATATAAGCCAAAAGACTAAGGAAAATGTTGTGCTTTGTAAAATCATGTGATTTTTTTTTTAGAAAAATAATCTGAGTACCTTCATATATTAAAAGTTCTCTATATTATCTTTTTTTTTTAGGCTATAGGAGTGGATAGTGAATTGAGTGAAATTTTTCTGTAAGAATAAATTATCTGTTTTCCCAGGCCATGGTAAAATTTGTGAATGATATCATTTAGAGAATCATTTTTCTCTACTTGAAGTTGAAAGTAGACTTTCTGAAAAGCTTTCCTTTATTAGACTCTTAGAAAAAGAAATATAAGAAAATGAGCAGGTACTAGAAATTGTAAAGGTTTTTTAACCATTCTCAAATATATGTACTTTTATGTGGCTAATGAATAGTTCAGTTTTTTTTTTTTTAATCTTGTTGTTTAGAGCTATGGGAGGAGGTAAACTACTTTGCATTGTTAATGTATTTCATTATCTATGAACTGTGTCTTCATTTTGAGAGTTAAGACAGTAAGAAACATGGAATTCTGGGTACATGGGAATCAATGTGTATCACAAACTAGAACCAAACAGTGCTTCATGTGATTTTTACACTGATTTACCCTGGTCAGTCATCTCACAGCCCCACATCTACATCTACATCAAAATAAAGAAATGTGAGCATACATTTTAAACATAGTCATTGCTTATTTGGGGCTTTTATTTTCCAGCTTTCTGAATGCCAGGCTTTCCAGAGGACAGGAATTATAGCTGGCATAATTTTTTGCCCAGTGCCTAGCATAGGCTCCAGAAAGTTCATTCAACAAATACATTTGATAAGTAAATCAGAGAAGAAAAATACTTTCAACTCTGAGCCTAATTAGTTCTCATAAATCAGACCACAATTTTTCCTGATCATATTTTTATCCTACGGTCAATTGAAAATTAAGGGGTCATAAAAGGAAAAGGAACTTAAGAGTTTTTAATCTTCCCATCAAAATGGAATTCGAAAGAGGTTTGGGTCAAAAAAGAACCTCTTTTACCCTATTTTAATATAACTTCAGTTGAAGGCATTCATGAACTTTATGGGCATAACTTTAATGGTCTGTAAAGAAATTAAAATGAGGTACTTTCTTAAAACTGGAAGCTGTGATATACAACTAATGTCATTGTGAATTTCTAAAAGAGAATCTATTTGTAAAAGGAAAAAGTATTTTAAACTTATCTAACCGCAAAACCTTTTTTGGGAGTGGTGTGTGTTAGTCGGTCAGTCGTGTCCAACTCTGTGATCCCATGGACTGTAGTCTGCAAGGCTCTGCTGTCCATGGGATTTCCCAGGCGAGAATACTGGAGTGGATTGCCAGGAGTGGAGCAAGCTATTAATATCTTAATAGATCTCTAGAAAACAGTTTGCATGATGTGATATTGTTTCAATGAAATAAACACTGCCTAGAGAACCAATCAGTGTGGGTGAAAAATCTGAACTTCATTGTTTACCAACTTTATGAGCTTGGGGCCTGTCTGAGCACTAATTTTCTTTTTTATAAATTAAGTTATAGTGCTTCCTTTGAAATGTTGTGACAGTTAAGTGGTGTGATGTGAATCACCTGACACCTTTACTGGCACATATGTAGTACTCAATAAATGCTAAGTTACATTAAGAATAATACATGAAAAATATTATCAGTATTATGTGTAGGATTGTTGTATTTAAATGAGATGAAACGTACTTAGCGCAGGATCTTGTCCAAATAATTAATTCAACAAATATAGGCCTCTTATCTCCTTATCTCATCACCTTACGTATTTATAAATTGGTTGGTGTTTTGTTAAAAATCCAGGGGATTCCTTTCAGTTATGATATACTGTTCAAATTAACTTTTAAAAAATTCCACTTACCTATTGTTAGGGTTGATTCATTGATCTTTCCAGCATACATTTACTGAGCACTTACTATGCACCTAAGTACTGCACTAGGCTTCTGGGATATAAAGTTGTGTGGCCATCAGAGAAAACCCCCAAATAAATCACTGTTTATAAATAAATATGTTAAAACAATAGAGTATGCTATAGCCTGCTTTGGCTTCACCTAGATCAGATGGAGACATGAAGAAGGTGACTCATAACTGGAATTCTGATGGTTAAGTAGGCCATAACTAGACAGAGTCAGAAGAAAGACCTTCCAGGCATAACGCAGCTGAGCATGATTCATCTGGGGCAAAGCTGTTGTTGTTCCAAATCATAAGGGGAGTGGTTGCCTGAGACAGTGTAGAAAAGACAGATAGGAGTAGATAAGCATTCACGATGACTTCAAGTTTATCCTGAAAGCTGTGAGGGGCCATTAAGGGGCTTAAAGTAGGGAAGAACATAGGTCAGTGTGTGGGGCCAGTCTGCAGGCAGATACTGGTTCCAGTATGTTCTCTGAAAGCAAAGGGCACTTCTATAGAAGTAGAATAGTACTCTATTTTGTAGGAAAAAATTCAGTCAAGTGCTGCTAAACACACAAAAGTCTATTTTTGTTTATAATAATCTTTGAGATGACCCAATGGCTCAGTCAATTTGCAAAGATAAAAATGGAACTCACAATTAAACTGTTCAATTGTATATTGTAATGTTTCCAAGTTCAACACTAAAGGCTTGGAAAGTTGCATTGCGTACCCTTATAGGCCCTCTGAAAAGTGAAAGTGAAGTCGCTCAGTCGTGTCCGACTCTTTGCTACCCCATGGACTGTAGCCCATTAGGCTCCTCCATCCATGGGATTCTCCAGATAAGAATACTGGCGTGAGTTGCCACTTCCTTCTCCAGGGGATCTTCCTGACCTAAGGATTGAACCCAGGTCTCCCGCATTAGAGGCAGACGCTTTAACCTCTGACACCAGGGAAGCCCCTCTACCTGGTAAGATTTATCTCTTTTTATCAACTCCTTAAGAGTTAAATGTAAAGTTATTTTTTCTAGTTGAGCTTATTTGACTTACATAATTTTTTAGTTATTTTACTGACATTTTTTGCCCTATTGAGCTGTAGTTAATGGTGAATTCAATGAGAAAATAAAATTGAGCTCTGCATTTTCAGTTACATTTTCAATGTTTAATTATATGTACACATCACTTAAATGCACTAGAGGAACTAAACTTAAAGGAACCCTAGGGGAAAACCTTTAGATATAAAAAATTATTTTTATAGTAAAATTACTTTCCAATTTATTTGTTTTATGTACACATATTTGTACTAGATGGTTCCTTAAAACAGGGCACACATATTTAATATGTTTAGTAGGTGGGATTATGCACTTAACTTTAACTTATGTTGGCTCCCAAAGCAATCATATTAGAAGTTAAGTTACAGATTTGTAAATGTTTCCAGAAATCAGTAAGTATTTGTTTCTTCTTTGAAACGATAGAAAATCTATAGAGCCTGACAGAGTGTATTTGTCACTGCTAAACACCAGACAGAAACTAATGTTCAAGAGCTGATTTTTGACAGCCATTAGGCTACAATTCTGCATGCAATTATGTTGTGAAAGATACTCTTTTTTTTTTTTTTTTTTAGCTCAGAGAAGGCTCTTTGCTTTAATTACCCCAAAGAAAAAAGTGTGCCCAAAACAAGGTCCCTGTGATGAAGTTATAACAAAAATCAGTAAAATTTGAATTCAAATTCACAAAAATTCAAATACATTATCTTTTACTAGTAGTCACTGATAGGTATAGAGAACAGAAAAACTCATTTCAATCAACAACTAGTTTATTTAGCTGGAATATAAACACCCACGCCTTCTAAAAGTATATATTCATGATTTTTTTTTTCTGTGTTGTAGACATTATACTACTCTTGAGACTTTCACCATAGCAGTAGCAGTATGAGTGAATTTTGATAAGGAAAACTATATATAATGTTTGAAGAATTACCTTACTTCTTCCTCCCTATGCTATTTAAAGGAACTGCATACAGCATGCTCAAGCAAAACCACACATTTCTAAGTAAGACTAATACATTGATCATCACATACTTGCTGTGCTCAACATGAAGCTAAGTGGTGGGGCTATGCAAGTGTGAATGCATTTGCCTTAGATTTGGGGTAGAGAAATTTTTTTCCATGAAATCATGTCCTTGAAAAGTCAGTAAAGTTCAAGAAGGAATGCCTTCTTATTTAGTATCAACAGCTACATAGTACTTTGTGTTATACACCGGTTAAAGGCAGATGGTTCTAGTTATCAGTTTTGTAGAAGATCTAATATTACCCTGACAGTTGATTGCAGACATAGATATTAGCCTGCTCCTAAACGTTCCTCTATATCAGAAATGCAACTTCCTCTTTGATTGCATGATTGAATAAATGAACACAAGGTTCTCTGAGGTGAAGATAGACTGAAGAAAAGTCTAAGACTGGAGACCACTGGCAAAGAAGCAGTCTGTAATCTGATAGATAATGTCTTGAGAGGGTCCACTCTGCAGAACCACAGATCTGATACTGCAGTGGGGCATAGCTTATGAGGACTTCCACTCTTAGACTACCCCCTGCCTTAAATCGCAGGTCCCCAAAGGAATCTCTGTCCACTGTGCCAGTCACAGTAACTTACTCAGAGGGCTGACTTCCTTCTCAGAGTAACACAGTAATTTAATTTTCTTGTGATAATTAGAAGCTTGAAGAAAATAAACATCGTAACTAAACTCAACATCCAAATGATTATAGCACAGATAAAATTTTCAAAGATAATCAAGCTACAGAATTAGTATTTCTATCCAGGCTATTTGTATCAACTAATTAAAAGTTTGCTTTTGAATTGCCATGCTTGCCAAATTGGCTATTAGTTAAACAATGCCATTATATTTCACATAAAATAGTTTTATTTCAAGCATAGTCTTTCTTAAGTTTATGTCCAAACTTTGGTGTGGATTGTGTGAAAAGAAACATCCAGTCTAGTTAACCTCACAAGTAATCTTTCTTTTCCTTATTACAGAATAAAACTGCATTCAGTCTTAAACTGTATATTCATTGAAGATGTGACTTGATTATGCTCTGTACTGGGTGGCCTGGTGATTCAATACTTACCAAGAATTTTTCTTTGCTAGTTCCTAACTTGGAGGAATTTGTCTTCCACTGAGACAGACATGTGTCTTCAATTAGAAGACAATCATAAATACCATAAAAGAGCTACAATAAATCTCCATGTGGCCTTAGGAGAGCTAGCACAGTCTTCATAGAGAAGGTGATTGACTTTGGTCTATTAGGATGACAAAAAGGCATTCCAGATACAGAGAAAAGCAAATCCAAAGACATGAAGACAGATATGGGCACAACTGGCCCAGGGAAAGCTGAAGTCTACACTATGGCTTATGTGTATTGTTATATTTTTTTCTCCATTTCTCCCACATCACCCACACCCCGTGGTGGGGCGGGGCAGTGTGACCTTCATGAGGGCAGGGAATTTTGTGTTCGGTTAATGAATATATCCTACATGTGCAGAACAGTGTCTAGCACATAGTAAATGGTTGATAAATGCTTTAAAAACTGCATGAATGTGTGTGTGTGTATGAGTTATAATTGTGTGACTTGGGACTTAGGCATCTCCATGATTTCAAGTGACTTTGAAGAAGACCAGCTTTGGTCTTTGATTTTCTTACCCCCTGGTGAATGCTTGACCTCAAGGAGGATTTTATTTTGAAACTAAAAGTCACTCTGTAACCTTTATTCTTATAGCAACAGAGTTTTAAAGCCCTGAAAGCTTTTTTTGTCATTGAGAAGTATCAAAAGCTTCAGACAGGAATAAGTCAAGTTCAGGCTTGTGTCCATAGCATGTTGAAGCCAGATAATAAATATTCAGGCTCTGTGACATTTTAGGAAACCTTGTTCAAAAATACTTAGTGTAGGCCTATGGTGTTGATTTCTAAGTAAGCAAGAGGAATGCCCTGTGGCCTTTCTTAATGATGGGGTATGCTGATGGTTCAGTAACCAAAGCTTTGAAAGAGTTGTCACAGGCTTCAGTAGGCATTCTTTCTGTGAAAAATCCAAAATATTTAGTCATGTTAAAAATAACTTTCTATGGAGAAGGCAATGGCACCCCACTCCAGTACTCTTGCCTGGAAAATCCTATGGACGGAGGAGCCTGGTAGGCTGCAGTCCATGGGCTCGCTAAGAGTCGGATACAACTGAACGACTTCATTTTCACTTTTCACTTTCATGCATTGGAGAAGGAAATGGCAACCCACTCCAGTGTTCTTGCCTGGAGAATCCCAAGGACGGGGTAGCCTGGTGGGCTGCCGTCTATGGGGTCTCACAGAGTCGGACACGACTGAAGCGACTTAGCAGTAGCAGCAGCATGCTACAAAGAACCAGTCTTGGAATTACAATTCAGACTTTAAAATACTATAAAGTCTCATCACAATGCCTACAATTATTTTTTGAGACAGTAAAAGAAAGAGATGATCTATGCATCTCTTATTCTCTTATTTATTATTCATTATGCAATGGCACCCCACTCCAGTACTCTTGCCTGGAAAATCCCATGGACGGAGGAGCCTGGTGCGCTGCAGTCCATGGGGTCGCTAAGAGTCAGAGACGACTGAGCGACTTCACTTTCACTTTTCACTTTCATGCATTGGAGAAGGAAATGACAACCCACTCCAGTGTTCTTGCCTTGAGAATCCCAGGGACGGGTAGCCTGGTGGGCTGCCGTCTATGGGGCTGCACAGAGTCCGACACGACTGAAGTGACTTAGCAGCATAGTGACATATTCTGAAATTACCATGTAACAGTTTTCCCTGTCCTCCCTCAAAAACTTGAAATAAAAAAACTATAGTATATCACTTAAAAATATTAAATATTTGTGTGCTCAGTTGTTCTGTTGTGTCCACCTCTTTGCAACCCCATGAACTATAGCCCACCAGGCTCCTCTGTCCATGAGATTTTCCATGCAAAAATACTGGAGTGGGATGCCATTTCCTTCTCCAGGGATTACATATTTACTCTGTGCCAGTTAGGATACTTTATGCGTACTTATTTATTCTTCATAATAAACTATGAGATAAGCTGTCATCCCTGCTTACAGATTAAATGCTGAGGCTTTTGTGTGTGTGCTTAGTCACTCAGTTGTGTCCATCTCTTTTCGATCCTATGGACTATAGCCCACCAGGCTCCTTTGTTCATGGGGTTCTCCAGGTAAGAACTCTGGAGTGGGTAGCCATTTCCTTCTCCAAAGGATCTTCCCGACCCAGGGATGGACCCAGGTCTCCTGCTTTGCCAGCAGATTCTTTACCATCTGAGCCACCAGGGAAGTTCACTGAGGCTTGGAAAGTATTAATTTGCCCCTTTACATGGAACATCTTGTAAGCAGAATTTGAATACAAATTCTAGTCTGTATAACTTTAAAACTCTTACTCTTTATATCACATATTAAAGACAATTTATATAAGTATTGATTTCTTGATGGCTAATGACAGTGGTTTTAATTTATCATTTATAAATTTATAAATATTTGCATTTTATTTAATGAATATATTTAAATTCTTTTGTGGCTTTTATTAACAGAAAAATAATATCTGTTTCCCAGTTTACTTAACATATTTGGTACTTTTGACTGGAAATATTTTAATTACTTACAAGAGCAACAGTCCACAAATTTTTATGGTACTCATACTGTGGGCAAGAAGGTGCTATATAAGGTATACTGTGTGCTGAAACTGATGTAAATAAAGGAAAGATCCCTCAAAGACCTTATATTTGTTTGGAAGATGAAGCTTAATAACCTAGTTTCTGCCTATCAATAACCTGTCAGAAAAAATCCATTTTCATTTTTTACTGCTTTGATTAATTCAAAGTCACTGATTCATTAGTGTTTGCCAACCTTACCAGGGAAACTCACCCTGTGTATTTTTTTTAATGTCAAAATAGCATCAGATGGTGAATTGGTCAATGCCAGACTATTTAGGTATCTGCTTTGCCTACTTTTTCTTTTCTTTTTTATCTGCACTTTGTATTAGTGAGACAAAGACAGTGAGACTGGACTTTGTATTAGAACAGAATACAGTGGGGTGTAGGAACTGCACACCGAAACAAGTTGCATGGAGAAGATGACCCAGTAGTATGGCATGAGAGTGAGAGCTCGCCAGTGACAAAAAGGGCTATCCATCATCATCTAACACATCAAAGTGTGTTAGAAGGAAAGAAGCATACTATGGCAGATGCTCAATAAAAATGCAAATCTGTTTGTTCACCATTAAATTTGCAATGTCTAGGATGACACGGTTGTCAATCAATATTTGCTGAAATGAATGAGTAAATGATCAAGGATGCTCAGATCATTTGGATACCAGTAGTTGTCAATAAATGATTAATTAACTTCCTGCATAGACTGTTGTAGGCTTTGATCTCTGGCATCACTGCAATTCCTGGATTGAAATGGTAAGCTATGCTATTCTTTAGAAGAACTGGGGACACTCAGGGTGTGTGGGTTTTGAATCTGAATCTGATTCTAGAACTTCTAGTATCCTTTCTCATAGCTGCAGAATCCAGTACCTATTTCCTCAATCAAAACAACATCTAGGGGAAAGAAATTGGACCTAATTGCCCAAGAGTCTCCCTAAAGATCCGTCCTGTTCTACAGGAGGAATTCTAAAATCTCTTCTTGTTCAGTTCAGTTCAATTCAGTTCAGTCGCTCAGTCGTGTCTGACTCCTTGCGACCCCATGGACTGCAGCACACCAGGCCTCCCTGTCCATCACCAACTCCTGTAGTTTACTCAGACTCATGTCCATCGAGTCGGTGAGGCCATCCAGCCATCTCATCCTCTGTCGTCCCCTTCTCCTTCTGCCCCAATCCCTCCCAGCATCAGAGCCTTTTCCAATGAGTCAACTCTTTGCATGAGGTGGCCAAAGTATTGGAGTTTCAGCTTGAGCATCAGTCCTTCTAATGAACACCCAGGATTGATCTCCTTTAGAATGGACTGGTTGGATCTCCTTGCAGTCCAAGGGACTCTCGAGAGTCTTCTCCAACACCACAGTTCAAAAGCATCAATTCTTCGGCACTCAGCTTTCTTCACAGTCCAACTCTAACATCCATACATGACTACTGGAAAAACCATAGCTTTGACCAAATGGACCTTTGTTGACAAAGTAATGTCTCTGCTTTTTAATATGCTATCTAGGTTGGTCATAACTTTCCTTCCAAAGAGTAAGCATCTTTTAATTTCATGGCTGCAATCACGGAGTCAACTGAAGTTATAGATACTAATGTTTATTGATTCATTCAGAATTAAAAAAAAAAAAAAAAAGCCAGCATGCCATTCTGTGCCTAGCTAGGAGATATATAGAAATAAACAATAGGTAGTCATTACTGTCAGAGAAGGCAATGGCAACCCACTCCAGAACTCTTGTCTGGAAAATCCCATGGGTGGAGGAGCCTGGTATGCTGCAGTCCATGGGGTCTACTAAGAGTCGGGCACGACTGAGTGACTTCACTTTCACTTTTCACTTTCATGCATTGGAGAAGGAAATGGCAACCCACTCCAGTATTCTTGCCTGGAGAGTCCCAGGGACAGAGGAGCCTAGTGGGCTGCCGTCTATGGGGTCGCACAGAGTCGGACATGACTGAAGCGGCTTAGCAGCAGCAGCAGCAGCAGTCATTACTGTTCAGGACTCATACTTGGTTAGGGAATAAGAAGACATGTGAGCAAATGCATGGATTGCGATCTGATTAAGTGTTTGTCATAATAAAAATGTGAAATAATAGAAATTAGAAGGTAAAGGGCAGAAAACATGGAAATATGAAATAGCACAGATAATTGTGAGAACTGAATGACACAAGTAAGTATTAAAGGTCACATCAAGAGGATAAAGCTGGAAAATTAGTCAAGTTGCATAGCATATAGGATCTTCTGTGACTTGCAGAATTTTTTTCCATAAAAGCTTGGAGAAGTCATGGAAGTTTTTAAGCAGAGAGTGGTATGGCTAGATTATTCTTTTAAACAGTGATTCCCAACCTTTTTGGCATCTGGGACCTGTTTTGTGGAAGACAGTGTTTCCATGGGATGGGGACAAAGGGAGGCTTTCAGATGATTCAAGTGGATTACATTTATTGTGCACTTTCTTTCTATTATTATTACATCAGCTCCACCTCAGATCATCAGGTATTAGATGCTAGAGGTTGGGACCCCTGCTTTAAAAGGATGGTCTTGTAAGTAAAGCAAGGGAACTGGTTAGGAGGCTACGTGGTAATCCAGGCAAGAGATGATTATTACATAAACTAGGTCCTCTGTGGCCAGATAAAGAGAAAACCAATTCAAGAAAGGTAAAAGAGGTAGACTCCTCCAGACTGGGAGACCACGTGGGCTGGTACTTGCTTGTCCATGACCTTGGCAGGGTTCGGCGACCTCTTGCTGACTAGGTCTGATTTCCCCCAGCTGTGAAAGAGCCCCTCTCTGCTTTTATTGGTAATGGTAGAGATGATTAGATGGGAAGGTAAGAATGATTCTCAAGTTGCCAGCTTGGTTTACCCAGTGCATTTTGTGTTATTTTCTGTGTTTGTGTGTGTTTTGATTGCCTAGCATAGTACTTGGCAGTGAAGCACAATAATACACATTTTAAAGAAACATCTAAAAATAATATCTATCACATTTAGAATCCCTACAAGATGTTTATTCATGTGTCATTTCATTTCATTATCATTTCGCAGACTGAGTCATTCAAGGACACGTATCTACATGGAGCTGGGATATAAACCCACATCCACCGGGCCTTGGTGCCCATGTCATTACCATTATGCTGACTGAAAAGAATGGATAAAGGGATGATGAGTCTCATGGTGGGAGAAAATTTAGGGCTGGATCAGTTAGGAAGCTCAACCTTGTAAATAGTATACCAGATATTTGGTAGCTTTGGCTATGATTTATTGTCAGTTTCACAGCTAAATGAAGGAAAGGGGGTGGCAAAAAGAAACTTATTGTTGAAATCTAAACAATAAAGAACATTTTTGGTACATGATACTTGGGTAAACGTGACTAATTGCCAAGGCATTTGTTATTCTAGCTAACCTAAATTCTTAGTGCTGGGCTAAACACATGTTCTCTTTTATAGTCCTTATTGAAATAGTCAGTATCCTGCATCATGGCCTTTCCTAGTTTTGGAATCTGTTATTAAGATAGAGAAATATATGTCATATAAAATATTACCTCGTGTGATGCTTCCCAGATAATGGCAGTTGCTGAAGAATATTTTTCATATTTCTTGGTTTGGGCCATTTTGACTTTCTAGACTAAATGGCTGTGAATCTCATTCAGTATGATCACATCACCTCAAGACTGACTTTGGTATTTTCTCCCTGACTTTACCCCTGGTTTTCACTCTCATCCACTTTGCACTTATTTTTATCACCACTATTGTGTTTGTCAACAAGCTTTCCAGAAATCAAGGAGAGGCAGGGCAGCAGTCAGTTTTGTTTTCTTCCTTCTGGGGAGAGTGTTCTATGCCTGGCTCTTCTAGGTAACTTTGAAAACAAAAATCTGTTCTAAGGGTATTTATTGGTCAGATTTGCTAAGATTAGTCTCGGGTGTTGTTAGTAGTTTAAAGTTTTCTTCTTTAAAAAGAGAGAGTGAGACAGAGAGAGAGAATGAAGACCTTTACTTTAGAACTATGTAATTAGGTTAAGTGCTGTATTTTTTTCAGATTTCAATATGCTATTTTATATTCAGGCAAGGAAGACTATTCCTAAGAAGACACTCTTAAAATTCAGTAAATAGTATATTGTGCTTAACAAACACAAGAGCAGTGGACTCTGTTTTCTTCTTTTTGGTTTTATTTTGAATGTTTCTGGAAGAAATGTGAATTCACAGAATGCTGGTTTCCTTTCTGTGGATGATTTCTGAGTTTTGTTTTTGTTGTTTTCTAAATAATAGTAAAGCTTTGCTATAGAGAAATAGATAGATACACATATTTTCTCCTGGACATTTGGACATTTCTTAGAAACTGGCTAAAGTTTATCATTTGCTTTTGTTAGTATTTTCAAAAGAGGTCATAATTTGTTTTGAATTTCTTATACAAAAAATATATAGAGAATGATCTTTATAAGCTGATAATTGAACCATTAAAGGAAAGAACTCCCATATTTAAATTAAATATTTTAGTAAGCATTCTCTTGTTTAATTCAGTTTTAATTGCATTATTAATTGTCGTGAACAAGATATTCCTAGGGAAAAAGCTGAGCAGCTCATCTAATTGCAGCTTTTACTGCTTTGAATGATAAAATGCCTTTGATTTGGTGCTGAGCCAAGAGGGCTTGATTGATAATATCTGTCTCAGATGTCACCCTGGGAGAAAAGAATAAAACCTCAGTAGACTTGGTGCATTGCAGCTGTCTCCGCTGCTCCAATTTCTCTGCCCCATTGACGTCATTGCAGGTTTCAAACTAGTCCATGGTGTCTCATATACCTGCAGAAAAATGAAATGAAGGAACAGAAAAACACTGATTCAGAACCCAGCCCTCACTCCAAAGACATAGCTGTTGTATTTTCTCAGATGATGGGCAGACTTTTTTCTCCTTCCCTGCATTAAAAAAAAAAAAAAAAAATTTATTAAAATGTCATCAGCTATCCAGAAATGTGGGAAAGCCTCAGATAAGGAATGCGAGTTGGATAAGCCCTTCTAAAATCAGATTATGTCTCAATAAGCCACATTTGTCCAGGGTTCTCAGATATAACCTGCATCCAGTTTGTCTCTACCATCGCGGATATCTAAAGCAGAAAGTGACCTAGGAAATGGCTTTCCTTGGGGGCAGGACTGATCTAATTGCCCAGCCTAGTTCCAGCACCCTGTCCTCTAGTCTCTCTTTTGTGTTGAATTCTAAATGAGGGGTGCCCAAAGATCATGATATGAGCACAGAGTAGAGCTACTGTATTTTCTAAGGAAAATAACAGACTCTCATTGTTATATTTTTTAAAATGAATATAGCAAGGAGAAAATATACAAGAGGAAGTAGAGGACAAAAAATAACCCTTTGGCTATTTTAAAGCTGGTTTGTCAGCTTAAAACGTTAAATATATGATAACTCTAAGCCTCAAAATAATTTATTATAGGGTATCTTTTCTATATGCTGTAACATAGCAACTTAGTGACCTGGCTGAGCATTAATGTTAAAAATATGTGTCCAAATGCTGATTTGTTTCTTCTGTTGGACAATTGGACAGCTGGCAGAAGGCGATGCTCTCCATTTCCCTTATTAGGCACACCTGTCCTCCTTCTTCACCAGGAATGGCAAAGCAGGACTCACAAGTACCAGAAGTTTCCATCTCGCAAAGAGTCAGACACATGAAAAACGGAAGGAAAGTTTTGTAAACTTCAAATGTTATATAGAGATTCAGTTGTTTTTCCAACTGCATGCCATGCAGCTTGTCCTTCCATTTTTCATTTTAAGTCTGACAGACAACACTGTGAGGTTAATAATATTCAGTTCAGTTCAGTCGCTCAGTCGTGTCTGACTCTTTGTGACCCCATGGACTGCAGTACACCAGGCCTCCCTGTCCATCATCAACTCCCAGAGTTTACTCAAACTCATATCCATTGAGTCAGTGATGCCATTCAACCATCTCATCCTCTGTCGTCTCTTTCTTGTCCTGCCTTCGATCTTTCCCAGCATCAGGGTCTTTTCCAATGAGTCACCTCTTGACATCAGGTAGCCAAAGTATTGGACTCTCAACTTCAACATCAGTCCTTCCAGTGAATATTTAGGACTGATTTCCTTTAAGATTGACTGGTTGGATCTCCTTGCTGTCCAAGGGACTTTCAAGAGTCTTCTCCAACACCACAGTTCAAAAGCATCAATTCTTCGGCTGTCAGCTTTCTTGATAGTCCAACTCTTACATTCATACATGACTATTGGAAAAACCATAGCCTTCACTAGACAGACTTTTCTTGGCAAAGTAATATGCTTTTTAATATGCTGTCTAGATTGGTCATAACTTTCCTTCCAAGTAGCAAGTGTATTTTAATTTCATGGATGCAATCACCATCTGCAGTGATTTGGGAGCCCAAAAAAAGAAAGTCTGCCACTGTTTCCACAGTTTCTCCATATTTGCCATGAAGTGATGGGACCGCATGCCATTAACTTTGTTTTCTTAATGTTGAGCTTTAAGCCAACTCTTTCACTCTTTTCTTCACTTTCATCAAGAGGCTCTTCAGTTCTTCTTTACCTTCTGCCATAAAGGTGCTGTCATCTGCATATCTGAGGTTATTGATATTTCTCACAGCAATCTTGATTCCAGCTTGTGCTTCATCCAGCCCAGCGTTTCTCATGATGTACTCTGCATATAAGTAAAATAAGCAGGGTGACAATATACAGCCTTGACGTACTCCTTTTCCTATTTGGAACCAGTCTGTTGTTCCATGTCCAGCTCTAACTGTTGCTTCCTGACCTGCATACAGATTTCTCAGGAGTCAGGTCAAGTTGTCTGGTATTCCCATCTCTTTCCAAATTTTCCACAGTTTATTGTGATCCACACAGTCAAAGGGTTTGGCATAGTCAGTAAAGCAGGAATAGATGTTTTTTCTGGAACTCTCTTGCTTTTTTGATGGTCCAGCGGATGTTGGCAATTTGATCTCTGGTTACTCTGCCTTTTCTAAATCCAGCATAATAATATAGTTGGCATCATTTTATAGATGAGGAGATAGCTTCAACCAGGTTAAAAGGAAAAATAAAAGAATCTTTCCTGAGCTACTCATCTTGTAAAAGGCAAGGCTGAGATTGAAATCCCAATTTTTGAAATTCTACCTTCATCTTCTGCTTTCCTTTGTTATATGTGCATTGATGTAGCAGTTTTGATCCTATGGTGTCACTTTTGAAATCTCTTCAACTTGGCAGGTATATATTGACCGTTTAGGGCTTCCCAGGTAGCACTAGTGGTAAAGAACTTGCCTGCCTATGTAGGATACTTTAGACACATGGGTTTGGTTCCTGGGTCAGGAAGATTCCCTGGAGAACACTGCAACCCACTCCAGTTTTCTTGCTTGGAGAATCCCATGAACAGAAAAGTCTGGCAGGCTACGGTCAACTGGGTTGCAAAGAGTCAGACACAATTTAAGTGACTTAGCATGAATGCACTGACGATTTACCTTTTGTTTAAGGTAGAATTTATGTGAGACAGAGTTGTTGGCCTTATGGAACTTAGAATATTGAGCATAAGACATGGATCCACATATTACTAGGCAAAATAAGATAGATGTATAAGACGAAGTGCTGTTATCTGATCAGTGTATCTGGAATGAAGTAGCCTTTCACATAAATACCAAAAAACATGATATTTCCATAGATAAAGTTGGTGGGTGTGGCCATGTGACCCAAGGGACCTGCATGAACAGAGTCAAACAGTCAAGATGGTCTGAGGATTGACAGGAATGATACAAAGGGTCTTATTTTGCAACTGAAGGCTGGGGTCTCATCAAAGTTCAGTTGGAGTCATTAGTGATATACTTTAAATACCAGGGTGAGGAGTTTGTAATAATAAGGAGAAACTTGAATGCTTGCTGCCCTGGAGGAAGCACAAGCTGGAATCAAGATTGCTGTGAGAAATATTAATAACCTCAGATATGCAGATGATACCACGCTTATGGCAGAAAGCGAAGAAGAACTAAAGAGCCTCTTGATGAAAGTGAGAGAAGAGAGTGAAAAAGTTGGCTTAAAACTCAACATTCAGAAAACAAAGTTTATGGCATCTGGTCCCATCAGTTCGTGGCAAATAGATGGGGAAACAATGGAAACAGTGACAGACTTTAATTTTTTGGACTCAAAAATCACTGCAGATGGTGACTGCAGCCATGAAATTAAAAGACACTTGCTCCTTGGAAGAAAACTTATGACCAACCTAGACAGCTTATTAAAAAGCAGAGACATTACTTTGCTGACAAGTCTGTCTAGTCAAAACTATGGTTTTTCCAGTAGTCATGTATGGATGTGAGAGTTGGACTGTAAAGAAAGCTGAGTGCCGAAGAATTGATGCTTTTGAACTATGGTGATGGAGAAGATTCTTGAGAGTCTCTTGGACAGCAAGGAGATACAACCAGTCCATCCTAAAGGAAATGAGTCCTAAATATTCATCGGAAGGACTGATGTTGAAGCTGAAAGTCCAATACTTTGGCAACCTGATGTGAAGAACTGACTCATTTGAAAAGACCCTGATTCTGGGAAAGATTAAAGGCAGGAGGAGAATGGGACGACAGAGGATGAGATGGTTGGATGGCATCACTGACTCAATGGATATGAGTAAACTCCAGGAGTTGGCGATGGACAAGGAGGCCTGGTGTGCTGCAGTCCATGGGGTCGCAAAGAGTCAGACATGACTGAGTGACTGAACTGAACTGAGCTGAACTGTACTCAGTGTAATTGGTTAAGCAACCCTGGATAAGGTGCATGAAAGAATAGAAAATCTGACTCATAATGCCAATTAGGAGTTTTTGTAGACAAGGGGAGAAGAATTTGAGGAAACAGGACAATGTGGTGATATAAGAATTTATTCATTTGTTTTAAAGTATTTATTGAGCACCTACTATATGTCAGGCATATCTCACTCTAGGTGTGAGAATATACAATCACAGACAGATAAACTGCCTCCCTAATCAGTCTTTCATTTTATAAGAGAAAAAATGGAGTGGAGATAAATTCACTTAGAACAAAGAGGCAAAACTAACAGCACTTTGTAACAAGTGGTTATGAATGGAAGAAGAGTCAGTACTGACTTGGAGATTACTCTGCCAAGAGAACATGCCCCATTACCTGTTTACTACAAATGCACTTTCTCTATGAAGTTAGCCCTCTTCAGGCACTATAGTAATACTTCACATGGAAATTCTATAGCTCAAAGAATCAGTACAGTTCAGTTCAGTCACTCAGTTCTGTCTGACTCTTTGCGACCCATGAACTGCAGAATGCCAGGCCTCACTGTCCATCACCAACTCCCAGAGCATACCCAAACTCATGTCCGTTGAGTCGGTGATGCCATCTAGCCATCTAATCCTATGTTTTCCCCTTCTCCTCCTGCCCTCAATTTTCCCACTATCAGGGTCTTTTCAAATGAGTCAGTTCTTCACGTCAGATGGGCAAAGTATTGGAGTTTCAGCCTCAACATCAGTCCTTCCAATGAACACCCAGGACTGATCTCCTCTAGGATGGACTGGTTGGATCTCCTTGAAGTCCAAGGGACTCTGAAGAGTCTTCTCCAACACAATAGTTCCAAAGCATCAATTCTTCAGTGCTCAGCTTTTTTTAGAGTCCAACTCTCACATTCATACACGACCACTGGAAAAACCATAGCCTTGACTAGATGGACCTTTGTTGACAAAGTAATGTCTCTGCTTTTTAATATGCTATCTAGGTTGGTCATAACTTTTCTTCCAAAGGTAAGCGTCTTTTAATTTCATGGATGCAATCACCATCTGCAGTGATTTTGGAGCCCAGAAAAATAGTCAGCTACTGTGTCCACTGTTTCCCCATCTTTTAGCCATGAAGTGATGGGAGTGGATGCCATGATCTTTGTTTTCTGAATGTTGAGCTTTAAGCCAACTTTTTCACTCTCCTCTTTCACTTTCATCAAGAGGCTTTTTCTAGTTCCTCTTCACTTTCTGCCATAAGGGTGGTATCATCTGCATATCTGAGGTTATTGATATTTCTCCGGGCAATCTTGACTCCAGCTTATGCTTCTTCCAGCCCAGTTTTCTCATGATGTACCCTGCATATAAGTTAAATAAGCAGGGTGACAATATACAGCCTTGACGTACTCCTTTTCCTATTTGGAACCAGTCTGTTGTTCCATGTACAGTTCTAACTGTTGCTTCCTGGCCTGCATACAGGTTTCTCAAGAGGCAGGTCAGGTGGTCTGGTATTCCCATCTCTTTCAGAATTTTCCACAGTTTCTTGTGATCCATGCAGTCAAAGGCTTTGACATGGTCAATAAATCAGAAATAGATGTTTTTCTGGAACTTCCTTGCTTTTTCCATGATTCAGCAGATGTTGGCAATTTGATCTCTGGTCCTCTGCCTTTTCTAAAATCAGCTTGAATATCTGGAAGTGCACGGTTCACGTATTGCTGAAGCCTGGCTAGGAGAATTTTGCGCATTACTTTACTAGCATGTGAGATGAGTGCAATTGTGCGGTAGTTTGAGCATTCTCTGGCATTGCCTTTCTTTGGGATTGAGAAGAAAACTGACCTTTTCCAGTCCTGTGGCCACTGCTGAGTTTTCCAAGTTTGGAGATATTGAGTGCAGCACTTTAACAGCATCATCTTTTAGGATTTGAAATTGCTCAACTGGAATTCCATCACCTCCTTTAGCTTTGTTCATAGTGATGCTTCCTAAGGCCCGCTTGACTTCACATTCCAGGATGTCTTTCTCAAGGTGAGTGATCACACCATTGTGAGTATCTTGGTCATGAAGATCTTTTTTGTACAGTTCTTCTGTGTCTTCTTGCCACCTCTTCTTAATATCTTGTGCTTCTGTTAGGTCCATACGATTTCTGTGCTTTATTGAGCCCATCTTTGGGTGAAATATTCCCTTGATATCTCTAATTTTCCTGAAGAGATCTCTAGTCTTTCCCCTTCTATTGTTTTCATCTATTTCTTTGCATTGATTGCTGAAGAAGGCTTTCTTATCTCTCCTTGCTATTCTTTGAAACTTTGCTATATCTTTCCTTTTCTCCTTTGCTTTTCACTTCTCTTCTTTTAACAGCTATTTGTAAGGCCTCCTCAGACAGCCATATTGCTTTTTTGCATTTCTTTTTCTTGGGGATGGTCTTAATCCCCGTCTCCTGTACAATGTCACGAACCTCTGTCCATAGTTCTTCATGCACTCTATCAGATCTAGTCCCTTAAATCTATTTCTCACTTCCACTGTATAATCATAAGGGATTTGATTTAGGTCATACCTGAATGGGCTGGAGGAAGCACAAGCTGGAATCAAGATTGCTGTGACAAATAACAATAATCTCAAATATGCAGATGATACCACCCTTATGAGCCTCTTGATGAAAGTGAAAGAGGAGAGTGAAAAGGTTCACTTAAAGCTCAACATTCAGAAAACTAAGCTCATGGCATCTGGTCCCATCACTTTATAATAAATAGATGGGGAAACAGTGGCTGACTTTATTTTCCTGGGCTCCAAAATCACTGCAGATGGTGATTACAGCCATGAAATTAAAAGACGCTTACTCCTTGGAAGGAAAGTTATGACCAGCCTAGACAGCATATTAAAAAGCAGAGACATTACTTTGTCAGCAAAGGTCCATCTAGTCAAGGCTATGGTTTTTCCAGTAGTCATGTATGGATGTGAGAGTTAGCTGAGTGCCGAAGAACTGATGCTTTTGAACTGTGGTGTTGGAGAAGACTCTTGAGAGTTCCTTGGACTGCAAAGAGATCCAACCAGTCCATCCTAAAGGAAATCAGTCCTGAATATTCATTGGAAGGACTGAAACTGAAACTCCAATACTCTGGCCACCTCATGCGAAGAGCTGACTCATTTGAAAAGACCCTGATGATGGGAAAGATTGAGGGCAGGAGGAGAAGGGGACGACAGAGGACGAGATGGTTGGATGACATCACCGACTCAATGAACATGAGTGTGAGTATACTCAGGGAGTTGGCAATGGGCAGGGAGGCCTGGCGTACTGTGGTCCATGGGGTCGCAAAGAGTCGGACATGCCTGATGACTGAACTGATAGTGATACTGATATCTGAATGGTCTAGTGGTTTTCCCCACTTTCTTCAGTTTAAGTCTGAATTTGGCAATAAGGAGTTCATGATCTGAGCCACAGTCAGCTCCCAGTCTTGCTTTTGCTGACTGTATAGAGCTTCTCCATCTTTGGCTGCAAAGAATATAATCAGTCTTATTTTGGTGTTGGCCATCTGGTGATGTCCATGTGTAGAGTCTTCTCTTGTGTTGTTGGAAGAGGGTGTTTGCTATGACCAGTGCGTTCTCTTGGCAAAACCCTATTAGCCTTTGTCCTGCTTCATTCTGTACTCTAAGGCCAAATTTGCCTGTTACTCTAGGTGTTTCTTGACTTCCTACTTTTGCATTCCAGTCCCCTATAATGAAAAGGACATCTTTTTGGGTGTTAGTTCTAAAAGGTCCTGTAGGTCTTCATAGAACCGTTCAACTTCAGCTTCTTCAGCGTTACTGGTCAGGGGATAGACTTGGATTACTGTGATATTGAATGGTTTGCCTTGTTAACGAACAGAAATCATTCTGTCGTTTTTGAGATTGCATCCAAGTACTGTATTTCGGACTCTTTTGTTGACTATGATGACTACTTCATTTCTTCTAAGAATCAATTACTACATAAATGTTATCAATATTATCAAGTTGTGAATTAGGTTTTTTAGTGTATTTTTATTTTGATAAAGGATTTCCCTGGTGGCTCAGTGGTAAAGAATCCATCTGCTAATGCAGGAGACATAGGAGATGAGGGTTTGATTCCTAGGTCAGGAAGATCCCTGGAGGAGGAAATAGCAATCCACTCCAGTATTCTGACCTGGAAAACGCTATGGACAGAGGAGCCTGGTGGGCTACAGTCCATGGGGTTGCAAAGAGTCTGGCACGACTTAGCCACTGAGTATGCACACATGCATCTTCTTTGAGGTTATTTAGATGAGTGAGAGAGCATAGGTGATTGTCCTACATATCTAAAAGTCTCAGAGCTTATTTATACTGCTGATCTGTGGGTTATAGTAACATTACAAGTAAGATGTTTTTACCATGTGTACTTAAAAATTAGCAGACATTAAGACTCTTACCTCATATCCAAGCAAATGTGAACAATATAACTAGGTTATTCTCCGTTCAGTAGAAACCCTGAAGATTTTAATAATGACCACCTTTAATGTCTGCCTTTTGTCAAATAGGAATCCAGGTGGAAACCTAAGTGAGGAGTTGAGAACATTACCTGGATAATTATCTTTGAGGAACTATGTTAGTAAAAATAAGAGGATAATAAAATGACCTTCTTATGTTGATAATTACCCCCAACAAATTACAGATTTACTGAAAAAGGTTTACCCAGCAAGTAGTTACTGATGTGCCAGGCATGGTGCCTGGAATAATTATGTTTCTCTCTCTCTCTCTCAGACTCTTATATTTTGTAATCCTTTCTGTCCAACTGAATTAAGATGAAACAAATAAGAGAAAAATTTGAACAGTGACTTCTTTTTGGCTTTATAATTTTAGTTTAAAAAAAAGCTATTTAGGGATCGTGAACCTCCATTGTCTTGTTGCTTAAACTTTAGACTCAACTGATATGATGGAATTTTCTGACAAGCCTTTCCAAATTCCTCCCACCGCTCTTCCTAATTCTCCCCCATCCTCTCAACTTGTACTGTCCTTTCTGCTCTCTTTGCCACGTCACATTGTATTTATCTATTTGTTTCTTTTAACTCTAGACCATGAAACCCTGGCGGAGCACATAGCTGTTTCCTTCATTCTTATATCCACGGCACTTAGTAGAGCCTCTGACATAGATTAGCTCCATGGGAAATGCAGAAATTGTCAGTTAAACTGAACTTTTGACCCTGAAGACATGGATTTCATGGCTTTAGGACAGGGGAGAGGTGGTTTTCCTAAGAGAGAGCTCTTTTATATCTGTTATGCCTAATGGAAAGGTTGTGTCTCTCATCATCTCTCAGGGTAACTTTCTGAGTGTTGAAGTGTATGGGAATAATAATAATAGTAACAACAACAATAACAATAGAACCTGTAGTTTACTGAGCTCTTAGTGTTCGCAAGGCCTGTACTAAGCATTTAACACATTATAATAATATCTTGGTCAACCTAGGTATATCTTCATTTTACAGAAGGGGAAACAGACAGGTTAAATTACTTGTCCAAGGCCACAGAAATATTAGCTGTTGAAAAAGTTAAGATTAACCTGTTCTTCTGCCTCTAAAGCCTGCTCTTAAAGGGGGAAATTGGCAAGTGAGCATCAATCAAATCCATTAAAAAAGATATGGATTTGATATGGATTTTACAGAATATGGTAATTACATATAAATGGAATGACTTACAAATATCTGTCAGTGCAAGAAGATACATGATTTTTTTTCATTTATTTATATTGGAGTGTAGTTGGTTATGTTGTATTAGTTTCAGGAGTATAGCAAAGTGATTCAATACGTGTATATATTCTTTTTCAAATTCTTTTCCCACTTAGGTTATTACAGAATATTGAGCAGAGTTCCCTTTACTGTACAGTAGGTCCTTGTAGGCTATCTATTTTAAATATAGTATGTATACATTCAATCTCAAACTCCCCATCTATCCCCCCACAAAGAGAAAGTCAGATGTTTCCACAACAAAGGAATTTCAAGTTGTCTTATCTTTTAGCATCTGGATATATATGGAAGTATGATTGTTTTTAAACTCTCCTTTGGTTCTTTCAAGATGAAAAATATGCTTTTAAAAACAGACACTTATAGGGAGTCAAAAGACTTGAATCCTGATCTCAGCTTTGTATTCTGCTAACCTGTGTGATCCTGCACTAATGAATTAAAGAGTCTGATCCTGTTTCTTTGCTGTTGAATAAATGAACTGGGTGGAGTCATACCTTGGATTCATCATATCCCATATCTTCCTCTGCTATGCTTGGTCTGCTTCTTAGCAACCTCTGAAACTCAATAGCAACTTAATTTGGTGAGAAAAAACTTGTGGGGATATTTGTAAGGAGGATATTATTATCTCAGAGCTTTATAATGACAGTTTCCACTGGGGTTCTCCATGGTTTGGGGTGGAAATGAAGTAGTATGACAACATTTTATTAAATATTAGCACTTTCCTACATTAGGCATTTTAACCCTCATAAAAAATGATCAAAACAACTTTAAATTGTTTCTAGCTGACATTTGAAGGATTACTGTTTATATGGAAATATTAGCAAAATGAAAGGGAGACTTTAGGTACTGTAACTTTAGCATCAAATGGTCTTTTGCCACAAAAAGATGTTTTCAGGTGCTGAAATCATCATAGTGATAGAGTTATTATGCTGAAAAGAACTTTGAGGAGCCATCTATCTGGTTCACCTTTCTGCCTGGGGCCATGTCACATTTGAGCTATAAAAAGAGATTAGAAATCGTTTTTGTTTTTAAGGGAAATTCCATAACTTCCCCTGGTATCCTTCTCCAGTAACTGACAATCTTACCTGTCAGCAAATAGTTTTTTAGAACTAACCTAAATCCCCAGGGCTTCAGTTTGAATTCATTTTCTTCCATTCTTAGAGGTAAAACACAGCTGGTGTAATAACTCCTCATGTACATGAAGATTGTTATCAAGATGTTATTCTGCTCTCATCTGAAAGCCAAAGTCCTTCAACCTTTTTTCATAAGTTCTTTTGCCTAACCCTTAATCACCTTCCTTTTGTACATGTAAGCTCTCCCCAAGTCTTAATCTTCTTAGTTGTGAGTCCCAGGGTAATATATAATCGCATATTTAGCATTTATACCTTGGGAATTGCTTAGCTGAAAGCCATACATGAACTTGATCATTTGGATTCTGTTTCTAGTTAAACTAACATATACTGAAAACTTTTCCTTTTAACATTCGAAAGGCAAAGCATTATATTAAAGGCTACAGAAATTACAAGGGTGCACATTGCCTTAAAAATCTCAGATTTACAAAAACCATAAACTAAAAACTAATAAATTAAGAGAGACTGTTTTAAAAAAAAAATTTTGGCCATTTCCCCCACATCTGTATTCCCAAGCTAAACAGAAGTTTGATGTAGTATGAGAAGAATAAACTGTGGTATCAACTTCAGTCTCAGTCCTGGATGTAACTGGATTCAATGGGCAAGTATATTCTAGCTTTCAAGATTTACTTACCTAGTATGTTACATATGATGATAATAATAAAAATAGTGAATTCCTTGAAGGCCCGGACTGTTTCTTATTTTTTTTCTGTATCTCTCAGGCCTAGCCCAATTCATATTACTGACTAATGGTCACTTAATGTTTGAATTTTATTTACAAAAGAGTTGCTTATGAGAATTAAATGAGATTTATATATATGAAACTATTTTGTCAACTGTTGAACTCTATAAACAGTGATTCATTAGTATTAATTTTTAAAAGAGTCATTACTAGTAATGAATTTTTTAAAAATTTCAACTAAACTGATTTGTACTCATCTTTTCAGAACCTTTCTGCTATCTGTTGTGTATCTTATAAAAATATGATAAAGATGTGTTTCCTGAAATGAACAATCAATAGTGCACAGCTTATTGGTTGGAGTTTAACCCTCTGTCTCTTCTAATGAGAAATCTGAAAATGACAAATGAACTCAAAATGTGACTAAGGTGGCCTCCTGTAGCCAATCTAGTCACCCTGGCACCAGAACAGAGCTACTCTGAAAAATTTATAGTTTTCTAGGCATCCCATGATCAGTTCCCAGGTGGCTCAGTGGTAGAGAATCCACCTGCCAACCCAGGAGCCGCAGGAGATGCGGGTTCCATCTCTGGGTCACGGAGATTCCCTGGAGAAGGAAATGGCAAGCCACTCCAATATTTTTGCCTGGGAAATCCCATGGACAGAGGAGCCTGGTGGACTATAGTATAGGGGGTCGCAAAAGTTTTCCATGACCTTCTGTACATTCCCTATGTAGGGAAGAATATTAGTGATATCATTGACTGACAAAATCACCTAAAGGTTTAAATAACATTGCTTTGTTTATTAACAGCATTAAAGGAGTCTTTTAGGTACTTCACCTTCTTCTATGGGGAACATTGACAGAGGACCAGAAGAGTCATATAGGGAAATTTTTAATGTCAGAGACATAGTTTGATCTTTCTAAAGAACAACTTCCTCTATCTTTATACTTCACTTAAAAACATTTGACTCAACAAGCTTGTGCTTGTAAATCAAAGTGGTTCAGGTTGAGATCCTAGTTCTGCTGTGTAAGTAGACCCTTGGCAAAATTACCCAGATCTCTAATCTGTTTTCTTTTTTTCTTTTCTGTAAAATGAGAAATATGTTACCAAGTTCTTAAGTCTCCTGGAACTATTGGATCTTGGGGAATTTCATTACCTTCTTCACTTCTGTTATCCTTCTCTTTTGCCTGTCTTGTTAGTAAGAATTGGTTAGTTAATAGGACTTATAAAACTAGTACATTCAATGGATTTTAAGAGACTCCTGCAAGAAGAGGCTGAAACTTTTATAAAGCATTTTATTGAATTTCTTCCCAAGAGGGATAGTGATCACTTGATAATGACACAAAGCCATGAAGCTCCAGGAATATGTTCTTTTTTGAGGAACTAAGTTAAAAAAAAAGTATAACTTTAAAAGTGAAAATTGATTACAGCCTGCCAAGGCCAAACAGTATGGGGAAAAAAATTCTGGACTAGGAATCAGGAGGCCTGCATTTGGAGCCAGCTCTGCCACAAATTAGATAACCTTGGACAAGTCACTTTTTTTTTTACTGGATCTTAATTACTTCATCTTTGAAATGAGAGGATTATATCCAAGGCCTTCCTGTATCAACAGCCTAGGTACTGAGATTAAGACATTGTTACTCTTTCAAAGAGATACTGCCTAGAGCACTAAAGAGTTGAGGGTTGTTTTGCCATCACAACTTCAGACATGAAGGACTTCTGCAAAGTGGCATGTCCCTTAGGCCAGCACATCTCTGTAGGGAAATATCAGGTGCCCCAGTCTGAGCACGAGAAGATTCTATAGTCAGTCTGTCCCCTCACATTTGTTTTTTACATGAAGATTGTACTATCTTGATTGGTAAGAAAGTTTATCACTAGTCAGAAATGTAGAAAGAACAATAACAACAAAAAGAACACTAAGCAGGAGTTCAGGGTAAAGAAAATGACAGAAAGAGGTTGAGAACCATATAAATCTGAAATCAGAAAAATAATTACTCTGCTAAAGCAAATTTCAGAGATTGAAGTCTGAACCCACGTGTTTGTTGCTGCAGTCTCTGTTGAATTTAGCAAATACAAATTACACTCTCAATTTAATGTTCATGGAGCTGGAAGGATATAGATAGTTGTGACTCTCCCACTTATGGCCTAAGTTAGATCTCTTTATTTGGAATAAAAAATAAATTTGAAAATTGTATTTTTATTCTTTCTTCATATTCTTTGCACTTGAAAATGGATCGTGTCTAATTGTATGCTTGGCCTAGAACCGTATTTTTGACCATAACAGATGATAAATCAACTCATTTCACCCATCCAAAGAAGCAAGATAATTTATAGATGTTACTATCTCATAGCTAGCAGCTTTCTTTCCTCCTGGTAAAGAGGGCAAGAAAATCAGCCAGACACACATCATGTTTATTGCTTTATAAGCAGAATATTCAGGAATGGTGTTTCTCACAGTAAAAATTGAATTTAAGTATCCCACAGATGTGCCACCTAAACTACAGTGAGGAAACTGTCTTTGCTCTTTTCCTGTTGCTGATGAGGAAGGATACAAAACCTGAAGAGCTTTGGTTTCTTCAGAATCTGTTGTTTATGACTTGGAGTTCATATTTTGTACAAATTTATTTTTTTCACTCAAAAGATCCAAATAAAGAAAAAACTAAAACTTAAGATTAAGGTAAACAAGAAATACATAGACAACATTTGGAATCCCTAACTACTCATCCTGGAAGTATTCAAAATGCACTAGCATTCAATTTGAGAAGGAAAAGGAAGACCCTGCTGCTGTGTATTTCTGTTCAAAATTTACTGCTGTTACACTGGAAGAGGAAGGAACAGGCTTCTGTTAGGTTGGCAAGTTAGTGTGCTTGAATGGAATCAAGAGATGTGGGCCAAGGAAATCACACTGCTTTTGGTACTTTTCTTTGCAGAGAGCTTTTTTGGACCAAGTCCACACTGCTACAGTAAGCACGCAGTTACAAGAAGAAAAAGAGTGGAGACCAAGTCGGCTGAGGCTTTGTATTAATACACTATTAATGTTACTATCCTTAATTCGAATCTAGAGACCTAGTAGCAAACCAAATGTCTAATATCCTGCAAGGAGCCTCAGGCCCCTTTCCTAGTGAGTCTTGGATGTAGAGGTCATTAATTAAACCTTATCCAAAAATCCACTCTTCTGAGTAATTGCAAAATAGTTGCTGTTAGAGTTCTGTATCTTAACTTCACACTCACTTATCATGGTATTATTATTAACTTCTCTATTTTACATATGAAAGAAGCATAAAGTCATACAACTAGTAAATGGCCCTTTCCAGTTCACAGTTTCAAATCCTATTTTCTTGCATTTATGCCCTATTGCTTTCCCTGTTATTTTTCTATATTCAGATAGGCTGACTCGGGACTTCCCAGGCAGTTCAGTGGTTAAAGACTCTGCACTTTCAATGCATCTGGGGGGTGGGTTCGATCCCTAATCAAAGAACTAAGACCCCACATTCTTCATGGCATTGTCAAAAAGAGAAATAGAGAGACTGAGTGACTCTGTTCTTCAAGACACAATAATAATTAATATTTATCCTCCTGCTGGGATCTTTTTAGACACATACAGTGACTGCAGGGGTGAAGGGGGAAGGTGAGAAAGGGAGCTGAAGCAACCTATTAGGAATCAGTGGCAGTAGTATGGCTGCCGAATGGTTGAGCACAGTCACTTTGTTCCCAGACCCTCTGCCATTCCTCCCCATGGCCTGTACTGCTTGCCACGCTCACACCTGTGTATCTTCTCTCTGGGGCCTCTTTTAATTTCTTCTTCCAATCTAGTTTCCTTCAGGGAAACTTGTAATATAGCCCATAGAAGTGAAATCTGCTTCTGGGTTAGGTTCAAAGGATCTCCCAGAAGGCTTGTGTTTCAGGATCCCTGATGTTCAGAAACAGGAGTTGCTTGGCCTGGAACACAGATAGAACTTCTGGGAGTCATGCAGCCAGCTCGCATGACAGTATCTCCCATACATAGCCCAATGACCAGAGAATAGATGGGTCTAGTTACCCTGAGAAGAAAGTAAAGAAAGCAGGAAGAATGTAGAAGTCTTGGTCATACTGGATGTATAATCATTTCCTAGCTTAAAAAAAATTTTTTTGAGTGGGATAATAATGACCAATACTATGAAATGTGGATAATTTATTGTAAAGACCTTCTTTCATTTTGCCAGCAGCTGGCTTGGTTCAGCAATATGCTTGCTAGGCATCTGTTCACAGGTAAAGAGGTTGATTAGTTCCATAGGTGAGATCTGACCTAGGTAGTCCAAGCATAGCTAGAGTTTACATGGGGAATCTATAGGGCAGAGAGTGAGGAATTTCAGAGGCTGTGTGATCCTCCATCTCAGGGCCTGGTTTTCATTATATCTTTGAATTTCTAGTATATGAGTCTAAAACATGTAAATTAAACGAAAGATGGGTTATAGGGCTAAATATGAGCAAGGTTCTATATTATAGCATATTTTAGGATGGACTAATTAGACCACAGCTTACCCTTGCTGCTCTTTAGCATTTTCTTGTTTGTGTTTCTCAGACAAAACATCCAAGGCTGAGTTCACTTTTTGGTGAAGGATTACCAAGGTTTATAGTAAAAGGAGGTCTTACATTTTTTTTAGCTATAAGCTTTGCTGAAAAATAATAATGGAAATTAGTAAATAAGCATAATTTATGGGGCAAAAATTTATAAATTTTCAATTTCTTTTTGAGATAAATGGAAGGTTAAAAGATTTTTTTGCCAATTTTATTGGGAAATAATTGATATATATCACTAGAAGTTGAGAGTGTACTGTTTGATTTACATATACTGTGAAAAAATTACTCCACTAGGTTCAGCTAGCTTCTAAAAATATCATTTTTATTTTTAGAATAATTTGTTTATAGTCATGTTATTACTTTATTACCAATAAATTTTTAGTCTTGAGTGCTGTAATGTATTCTTAATAATATGTAGATTTTCAATGAGGTTGTTATAATATTTACTGATTAAAATTCAGCAGCAAGATTAGAGCAAATGAAATGTTTCTTACTGTAATATATGATGTTAGTCTTAAGAATTTAAAAACTAAACTCCAATTATTTACACAGATGGCATTTTGCTATCATAAATATTTATGAAACTACAGGTCACTGAAGATATACATTAATTTCCTGCCAGTGAAGACCAACAATTTAAGGCATATGAAAAACATTTCAAAAGAGAAACTTCTTATATTTTTAATAATAGCTTAACCCTGTTGCTGATCTTGTTACTGGCAAGAGTCTCAGAAACTGAATTAGGGTTTGGAGTTTCTAAATTTAAAAAAAAATTACTAGGAAATATAGTCTGCTTAATTTCTTATATGATACACAATGGGGAAAAAAAAAAAAAAAAACTAATCTAGGATGTCGTCCCAGTTGTAACAGTGAGTCATTCTCTGCAGCACTCATAATAATAGAGGAGTCTATTTTTTCCTGTTCTCTGAGCTTTGCACAATGAAGCCATGCAGAAATTATATAATTATTCCTCCTGGATGGATTTTCTTATTGGTTTGTAATTACAAAATACTCTTTGAGTACTTTTGTATCCTGAAATTAAGTCTTCAGCATTGTATGAAGAAACCATGAGGTTTGATCTCAGCTTGTTTATCCTCTTTGTATTTGATTTTACCAATTAATAGGGTAGCTTTCGAGGTGTTAAAATGTGACTTCTTTATCTTTTGTGTGGCTCAATTATTTAGACTAATTTTGAATAAAACCTAAAGGAAACCTCTTATTTTCACAGTCATATGGTATATTTTTTCCACTAATTATAACTCTTTCCTGTATAAATTAAATAGCCTATGTTGTTAATGTTCCATGCTCTCTAGGTGTGCCTCCTTCAGTATTTCCTGTCAGTTTTGATCGTTGCTCATGAATGGTTGCTGATCATTCCTATCATTTTCTGTGAAAGGAGGCTTGAAAAGAAGCTCAGGTTCCTGTATACAAGCTATTATCGGTACTGCTTACTCTCAATCTCCCTTTCCCCAACCCCAGCTAACAACTCTTAAGGGTGTATTATGTCCCAGAAGATAAGTGTAAAAAAATGAATGAATCCTCAAAAAATTCATGGTCTATGTGTCACCTACTCCCAGTGAGCTGTTCTAACTAGCACCTGCCAGTTTCAGCTAGAGATGCCCATGCAAATTATTACTGATAATAAGGGCTTAACTCCCTGAAGATTCTCCTGGAATGATTCTGAAGGTAATTGTCAAGGGTAGCTCTGATATTCTTTCTCTTCAGCAGATTCTCATTTCTTTGTATCGATACCCATAGATATGGAGAGCCTAAAATATGCTTTGTCATAGTAAGTTTATAGGTATAACCAGAGCCATATACAGTGCTTTCTCACTTCTCTAAAGTCCTTCTAATTTTACAAAACTGGACTTATTCTGTATGTTGTTTAAAATAGAGCTATCAAAAATAACAAGTAGACTGCAATGGATGGGTCCATTAAATAAATACAGAGAAGACATCAGTTTAGTAATGACAAAATAATATTGTGCTCAATGTTTTGACTGTATTACCTCACTTAAAAATTCTCGCAGCAACCATTTGAAGTACGTGTTGTATGTCCTCCCATTTACGGATGAAAATCTGAAGCTTGGGAAGGGAACTTGCATGCTCAAAGTTCTTACTTGGTAAATAGCAGTGGGTTAGGATTGTCTTGACTCCAAAGAACATGCTCCAACCCTGCATAGCTTCAGACTCACCAGAGTTCTGTTATGCTCAACAGTATGCCAGATATGAATCTTCAGTCTCATGTCATAAGTTTAGAACCTTTTTTCATGTGTGTTCCACAGACAGTGATAATTCAGTCTAATTATGGTTTCTTGCCCCACAGCAATCTACATGCAAGCAGTTGCTAATTTTGCTTTCCTCAGAAGTAAGCTAGTGTATAGCTTTACTCAGAGCACCATGAATTCAATTTAGTAGTATATGGAAACTAGAATCTTGAGTTTCTACTGTGTGCTAAATAGTTTCAGGTTATCTCCTTTAATCCTCATTGTGAAATATGTGAGGATTTCAATATTCTAAAACCTGGGGTAAATTAGTCAAGATTATATAGCTACAAAATGAAGGGAATGTCTTAGATTCATATTCAGCTGTTTGATTTCAAAATCTATACAAACTAAGGTGTTAAATCAGAGCTTATGTTTACTATGGGCTTCTCTGGTGGCGCAGTAGTAAAGAATCTTCCTACAATGCAAGAGATTTAGGTTCAGTCCCTGGGTCAAGAAGATGCCCTGGAGAAAGAAATGGCAACCCACTCCGGTAGTCTTGCCTGAGAAATCCCATGGACAGGGGAGCCTGGTGGGCTATAGTCCATGGGGTCACAAAAGAGTTGGACATGACTTAGAGACTAAACAACAACAAAATGTTTACCATACATTTATGTTTGACCAGTTCATGAGTTTTCTAATCAACTTTGTTGAGATATAATTTATGTACAATTAAATGAGTACCTCTAAGAGTGATGTGTTTGATGAGACTTGAAAATTGTCTATATAATTGGAACCACCACTCCTTTCAAGCTGTACAGCGTTTCCATCATCCAGTATATTGCTTTGTGCCCCTTTAAAGTCTTTCCCTCCCCCTTACCTCAGACTACCATTGATGTGATGGCTGTTAGTACAGATTAGTTTTTGCCAGTTCTAGAACTTTATGTAAAAGAAAATGTATAATATATGCTCTCATGCAACATAATATTGTGTGAGATTCGCCACATATGGTTGCATATATCAGTAGTTCATTGTTTATTACTAAATAATGGTCCATTTTATTGTTACATGATATTTTTTCTTCCATTTGCCTGATGATGGATAATATGGTTGTGTCTAGTTAGGGGCTATTGTAAATCAAGCTGCTATGAATGTTCACATCCCACTTTTATGGCCTCGTGAGCTTCATTAATCCAAAAATATTTCTTGAACTCTGCATGCATCTTGAGGGATGCTCTGATTGCCCTTCATACAAGCCCAACCTCATGGAACACAACATGGATTCCAGCCAATTTCTGAAACTCATGATTATTGGTTGGCCTTTTTTCTCACAGATATTTGGTTATGCATTTACACTGACTTCCATTTGCACTACAATGTGTTCTTCTGATTGATTGCATTGCTTTTAGGGTCAGTGACCTTTTTACTTCCATGTGAGTGATATTTATCACTGTATCTATCAGCCAGGCTTTTTAGTTCCAAGATTCTGAAATCAATCTGGGCTCCCTTATAAAGTAGATGAGTTTATGGAAAAGATATATGGCAGTTTGTGCAATCACCAAGAACCTACATGACAAGATTTATCAAATAGGCAGGGAAAAGGAAAGCTAGGCAGCTGCCAGGACCACAGCCAAGGTCCCTTTGCCTTTAGAAGGCTGCTCCTAAGAAACTTCCAATGGGGTCACTGATATGGGCTGAGGAAGAGGAGAACAGCAGGAGTAAGCACAATAGAGGTGTGGCCTGAAAGCCTTGCCTTCTCTCACTCTGAAACTTACTCAGAACAAGATGCCTTCGAGTCACTGGTCAAGTGAGTTTAGACTGAGCATCATAGTATGGTATGCATTGCCTCCAAAGTCTACGGAGGCCCCAGAGTTTTGTTCCTGTCTCTTGGTGGTGGCTCAGTCAAGCCTTGTTTCCCAGACATGGGTTTTTATTGCTGTTCTTGTTTCCAGTTAAATCAATAAGGGCCATAATTGGCTCTACCCATTTATTTCAGCCTCAGAGACCCTGTAATTAATTAGTCTGTATTTCTGTGGACACTATTTCATTGTGCATCATTGAATTCTCTAAAGGAAATCTCCTTTTTGAAAAAGCTGTAAAAAGCTTCTGGAGACTGAACTAGATGTACTTCAGTGGCACAAACTTGTCCATCAAACAAAAATTCTCTTTCTTAAGAAAGGACTGAGGTACCTTATTGAGAGAGATTTTGTTGTCCTCCCTGGGAGCTCCTGTCCAGGTATTGTCTTCTGGCTAAGAATAATTAGTCCTAAAGTTTCTTTCAATGTGTACCCTAAGATGCCCATTAAGTCTGCAAATAGGACTCTTCATGCCCAGGTACAGTATCCAGGTGTTCCATAGGCAGTCTTAATCCCTAGATCCTTGCTACATTCTTGTGACATTTCTGACTTTAGTTTTTCTTTCAGTGTTATATATGTATATAATAAGGGAGATATAATTTATATACAGTGTTTTCAAGGTCCGTAACAAAATGACTTGACTTAGATACATTGCAAAATGATTACCACCTCAGTTTAGTTAACATCCATCACATCAAATAGTTTAAAAAAAGGGAGAAAATAAATTTTTTTTCCTTTGTGATGAGAACTTTTAGGATCTACCCTCTCGACAATTTTCAAATATATCGTACAAGAGTGTTAACTACAATCATCGTGTTGTTCATTAGATCTCAAGAACTTGTTTATTTTATAATGGAACTTTGTACCTTTTGATGACCTTCCCCCAGCATTTGTTATATATCAACTTCACCTAAGCAATATAAGCATTATTACTGCAGAATAATAGGTTTCAATGTGACCTAACATAATTTGTGCTCTCCATTCTGAAAACCGAATTTGAAAACAATAAGCAACTATATATAGTAAAGTTGTTTTTCTTCTTCTTCCTGCTTGCTGGTGACTCTGTGTGGCTGGACTTAATTGACTTTTGGTCCATTGCACCTTCACCAGGCATCTACTGGCTTGGGATTTAAGGACCTTGGTGGCTTTGGGCTCCAGTGTAGAGAGAGAGCATCTCTGCTTTCATTCATTCATTTCTTCATCACATTGCCCTGAATGACTTCCTTGAAAATGCAAATAATGATCTGATTATCTCATTCTTATCTATTTAAATCTTTTCATGCTCTCCCATCACATTCAGGCAGAGAAGGCAATGGAAAACCATGGATGGAGGAGCCTGGTAGGCTGCAGTCCATGGGGTCCCTAAGAGTCGGGCACGACTGAGTGACTTCACTTTCACTTTTCACTTCCATGCATTGGAGAAGGAAATGGCAACCCACTCCAGTGTTCTTGCCTGGAGGATCCCAGGGACAGGGGAGCCTAGTGGGCTGCCGTCTGTGGGATCGCACAGAGTCGGACACAACTGAAGCGACTTAGCAGCAGCAGCATCACATTCAGGAGAACAGTTTGAACTAATTATCATGACCAAGAGTTTCTCCATAATATCACCCTGCCTAATTATATAGCCTTTTTTGGTGGCCATACAGATGCCTACTATACAAAAATAGCATTTCTGTGTTAAAAAATTGAAATGTCCCCCTAAATATACCTGTGGCAAGCGATATATTATGATCTTGGTGATAATACAGTGAAAACTGAGCAACATCTCTTTTCCTCTGTTTTATGCCTGGTCCATGAATTTTCCCTAACTCCAAAGGTGGACCAACCATTTTCTTCAGGAAACTATATTTCTGGGGTTAGCACTATGTTTAGACTTTAAGAGAGAAAAAAGCTTCTGTTTAGACAAAAAGACAAAATCAAAATAATTTCCACCTAGAGACTGTCATACAGAGTGAAATCAGAAAGAGAAGAACATATATTGTGAAATAACACTTATATGTGGAATCCAGAAAAATGGTACAAATGGGCTTATTTACAAAGCGGAAATAGAGACACAGGTGTAGAGAGCAAACTTATGGCTACCAAGGAGGGAAAGGGGGGGTGGGATGAACTGGGAGATTGGATTGACATATAGATACTTTCATATATGAAATAGATGATTAATGAGAACCTACTGTGTAGCACAGGGAACTCTACTCAGTGCTGCCCTAAATGAGTGGTGAGCTAAATGGGAATGAAAGCTAAAAACGAGGGGATATGTGTATACATATGACTGACTCACTTTGCCGTACAGTAGAAACTAACGCAACATTGTAAAGCAGCTGTACTTTAGTAGTGAAAGTGAAAGTCACTCAGTAGTGTTCGAATCTTTGCAACCCCTGGACTATACAGTCCATGGAATTCTCCAGGCCAGAATACTGGAGTGGGTAGCCTTTCCCTTCTCCAAGGGATCTTCCCAACCCCGAGATCTAACCCACACTGCGGGCAGATGCTTTATCAGCTGAGCCACCAGGGAAGCCCAAGAATATCGGAGTGGGTAGCCTAATCCCTTCTCAAGTGGATCTTCCCGACCCAGGAATCAAACCGGGGTCTCCTGCATTGCAGATTCTTTACCAACTGAGATATCAGGTAAGCCCCTACTTTAGTAATACTTAACTACTTTACTAATAATTAACTGAAAAATAATTCCCAGATCTTTTATTCATCCCCTACTTTCCCTTCTGATGTTTTCGTTTTGTTTTTTTCCATTGATTTGTAAAGAGGAAGGAGACAGTGGGGTAAAGGGAAATCAAAGAGATGAGGAAGGGAAATGAGTCTGATCTACTGAGCACTTACTCTTGGTCAGATATTGGGCTAAAAGTGTTGTTTGTACATTTTCACATCAATTCTAAGATACACATTTTTCTTAAATATTAACATCTCATAAACTGTCTTAAAATCAATAATGCCTTATAGCCAACAAAATATGCTTTGCTTAATCCAAGCATTATGTCCATTAAATTTTATAGATGAAGACTTTGTAATCAGAGAGATTATTCCTTCCAAGTCATAAGTAGCAGAACTAAGGTTCAAGCTCAGGTCTGAGTAATTTCAAAAACCAATGGCAAATCATTACTTTAATTGGAGGTAAATGCCAACAATTCCTTATGACAAATTCAGGATACAAAATAATCACAACTGGCTAGGGCAGTTCAGTGCAAAATATGGCCAGGATTGAAGGGAATGAATAACAGTGGGAGGGTAGGAGCAAGAATAAGGCACACCTCCTAGAATAGAACAGTTACTGCAGTGGGCTAGAGGTTACAACTGTAGATAAGGAGGAAAGCAGGAAGTCTCAACTTTTTAGTAACAGACAAGAAACCTGCTGTGACAGGTGAGGGAAGTTTAGTAAGAGGTAATGGGGTGTTTTGACAAGTTGACAGAGCCCAGGAGGTGGAAAGCTCAGCACAGGCAGTGTATAAAGATGCAGACAAAAGGTCTCAGAGATCTTCAGCAGGTCATAGGAAACACATCCGTGGGAAGGTTATAGTTTGCAAATATTTTCACTCTAGAAGCTAAGAGTTTTGACAGTCAGTGAAGAACATGATTTTTCTAGCGTAGTACATGAGACTAAATCCTGGGGCAGGAAGATGCCAGGAAGGAGATGAGAGAGCCAGTGGGTATGATAATGCAAAGCATCCTTGGCTGGGTTTCTAAAACAGATAACCAGCAAGGACCTACTCCACAGCATAGGGAAATAGACTCGATGTTTTGTAATAACCTATAAGAGAAAAGAATCTGAAAAAAAAGATATATATGTATGTATAACTGAATCACTTTGCTGTACACCTCAAACTAACACAGCATTGTAAATCAACTGTAGTTCAATTTTTAAAAAGTAGAATTGACAAAGAAGTTGATTCTGCATCATCTCATAAGGTGCTGGACTGGGAGGAGTGAAGGAGTAAAGGTTAGATGTCTCACCAGCAGTGAGGAGAGGAAAACATTGGACATGAAATTGGATTTGTAAAGTAGCATGAACTATACTATTAAAGCTGCTTGCAAAGCTGTGGGGTCTTCCCTGGCTGTTATTCAATTGTCATAGCAAATGAAGCTTTCAAAAGTACATTTGAAGAAAGGAATTAGAAAAAAAAGACATTATTGTTTGTCCCTACAGAGCTGATATTTTGCTGTCAACTGACTACACTAATGTTCTATAGTGGTACCACAGTATTTAACTGTGAACATTCAGCTAAATGTCTGAATTTCCTGCATTACTTTCATGAATTCAATTCCAATACATCTAACAAGTTAGTCTTTAAATACAGTATGTTACTTTTAACAAAAGTATATTTTATTATTAGAGAAGGCAATGAAATTTGGCTGTGAGTCTGTTTTCCTAAGACATCCCTGAAAATGTCTTAAAGCACAGTCAACTGTTGGCTAGGGACACAATCTGGTATGTTCGTTTCTCAACAGTCAGTCCATGGTATGCAATAGAAGAAAGGAAAAGGGATCTGAAACAACTCATTTTAGCCACAGCAAAGAGGAGGCTATTTGGAGAAGTCTATCTTGGAGGTAGTACAGTCATTAATTTGCCCAATTCTTTTTGTATTTCACTGTGACTATCTGGACTGCATGTCCCCAACTCATTCTCAGTCCTTATGCACAGCAAAATGAGTTGAGGACAAGTCATGGCCCCAGATCCAGTGCCAACTACAAATTCCCTTCCTTTTGAAATTGAATAAATCTTTGAATTTAGATTACTCTCTTCTTATGCCATCCTATCAGCTTCATTTGCTCCAAGTTTATTCTTTCAACCTGAAAAATAAGGCAGGTCATTAAGTCTAAGAGGAGGAAAGCAATAATTTGTAGGGGTCTTATCCTACAAGGCCTTGTCCATGTGGATGTCATTGGTGTCCACATTTAATCTACTGGATCACATTGTATCTAGGGCTTCCCTGGTGGCTCAGCAGTAAAGAATCTGCTTGTATGCAGGAGACACAGGAGATGCACGTTTGATCCCTGAGTTGGGAAGATCCCTTGGAAATGGCAACCCACTCCAGTTTTCTTGCCTGAAAAATCCCATGGACAGAGGAGCCTGGCAAGCTACAGTCCATGGGAGTACGATTGAGTGACTAAGCACAGCACAAAGGAAGCGATAAGAGATGTTAAGGTGCTTAAGGTCTGGCCAGAGCGGGAAGCAGTTACTAGGGCTGGTCTGAAAGGAACAGCAGGAGCAAACAGGGTTAGGACAGTATGGTATGAAACCACCATCAGAACTGCAGGGCCACACCGGGAAGAGCGAAGAAAGAAATGCTCCAACATCTTTCTTCTGCCTGCCTATCTCCATTTATTGCCTTCAGTTGGCCGAACTCAAGCAAAAGGGAGAAGGCAAGAGAATCTAGGGTTCAGCCCCATAGATCACAAGAAGGATGGAGAATGAATGGAGTGTAGGTAGGGGAAGAGAGAAGCAAATGGAGAATAATCAATCTATTTGGGTTATTTATATGGTTTAGTTTATTATTTTTATTAGTTTTCCATTTCTTATTAGAATACTTCATAATCAAAATTTTTATCTCTGTGTCAAGGGCTGGGTTTTGTCATGCAATTGTTATTTATTATCCTAACATTCCTGGCACAGGAACTGCACCTGGGTTCTTCTAAACAATATGTCATTTACTCTTTGTTGTGACTGCAAGGTGAATATATTACTGACTCCATTTTGTAGATGAAGAACAGCAGCTGAGAGAAGACGAACCTTCTCAAATTCTCATAACAATAAATGACAGAACTGAAATTTGCATCCAAGGCTTCTGATGCCCAATCCATTTTCCTTTTCATGCCCCATGAAATGATGGGTGAAACTGGATCAAGTCCAACAGACATGCATTTATGCATCCACTCAAACGCTTATCCACCCATCCATGCCCCCACCCACCATCTACCCACCAATCCATCCATTCATTCATCCCTTCACTCCTTTTCCAGACTCCTTTGGGGAATATTCTGAAATGAGGAAATGCACATTAAGTTCCTGACTACTGCTCTGTCACCCCTTTATGTGACCTTGAGCAAGTCTCATTAATTATCTGAGCCTCCGATTTTTCACTGGAAAATACAAGAAATGGCCAAGATTACTGGTTTTAAACTTATTAACCACAGCAAACTTTTTTAAAAGTAAGATCCTTCTTAGAAACTTAAATAAAGCTAATGAAATTGCAGTTCTCTGTGTGTGAAACCTAGAGAATAGATGCCTGGAATCCTGCTAAGTATTTCCCTGAATCCTGACCACACCCTGGTGGCTCAACAGTAAAATAATCTGCCTGCAGTGCAGGAGATGCAGGAGACACGGGTTTGAACCCTGGGTCGGGGGATCCCATGGAGGAGCAAATGGCAACCTGCTCAGTATTCTTGCCTGGGAAATCCCATGGACAGAGGAGCGTGGCAGGCTGCAGTCCATGGAGTCTCAAAGAGTCAGACAGGACTTAGTACCTGAGCACACACAGCGCCACCTGGGTTCACCCTCAAAGATCTCCATAGAGTGCAGGTAGACAGCACTGGGGCACCCCTGATTTCTAAAACCCAACCCAACTCTCAACACTGTGTGGATCTTTAACTGATCTCCTGACGCTGTGTAAACACAAAAGCAGGGAGAGGGGTTCTGGCCACGTTTCCGCTAGTAATTAATGGCAGCACACTAGGTATAATGTCTAGAAGATGAAGACAAAGAGGATGTTTATAACTCCTCCAGATACCAAGCTTTTCAGCTAATTTGTGAAATCACTGGATTTTTCCAGACCTAAACTTATGAGAGACTATCCTCTGTGATTCTACTTTCCTTCTCTTCCATTTCTAAATTACATTCTCATTCTCAAATTGTAGTGCTGCATTTTTTTTTCTTCAAAATGTAACCGATGAATAGGTTATAAAATTGAAGAGTGTAAATGTTTCCAACTCTAGACAGAAAATGATGTATATTTCTTCTACTGTAATTCAGGTAAAAAAAAAAAAAGTAAAAGAGGAAAATTGCTTTTAAACTTCCAAGAATATAATTTTGTATGTGTCTAGAATCTACTAGGAAAAGCAGTCATGTTTGCTGAATAAATTTTTAGCTCTTTATATTACCCTCTTGTATTAAACAGTAGATTTTTTGTGGGGAAAAAAAATGTGAAAGAACTTCCCTAGTGGCTCATATAGTAAAGAATTTGCCTGCAATGCGGAAGGCCTGGGTGCCATCTTTGGGTTGGGAAGATCTCCTAGAAAAGGGAATGGCAACCCACTCCAATATTCTTGCCTGGAGAATCCTGTGGACAGAGGAGCCTGGTGGGCTATCGTTCTGAGGGTCACAAAGAGTTGGACATGACTCAAGCAATTTAGGATGGACAGATGGACGATGCACATGCTGTCTGTTTATTAAATGACTCAAATTAATTTGGGATATTATGCAGATAATTTGTGGAGAAGGCACTGGCGACCCACTACAGTACTCTTGCCTGGAAAATCCCATGGATGGAGGAGCCTGGTGGGCTGCAGTTCATGGGGTGGCTAAGAGTCGGACAAGACTGAGCGACTTCACTTTCACTTTTCACTTTCATGCATTGGAGAAGGAAATGGCAACCCACTCTGGTCTTCTTGCCTGGAGAATCCCAGGGACGGGGGAGCCTCGTGGGCTGCCATCTATGGGGTCGTACAGAGTCGGACATGATTGACATGACTTAGCAGCAGCAGCAGCAGCATATAATTTGAGATATCATGAGATAACTTTCTGGAGGCACCATTAGAAAACAGCCTTGGATGATGGCTGGGATTTCACGGATGGGAAAGAAAAAGTGCTTTCCAAGCAGTAGAATAATAAGCAAGATCCTGAGGCAGGAAACTTAATTGTAGACATGGGATTGGAGAAATTATGCATAGTTGCTGGTTAAGATTTAAGGAAAAAAGACCAAAAAGCAAACAAAAAACAAAGTACAGCTGGAGAAGTATGTTGAGGCCAGATCACTGAGACCTTTCATTAACTAGTAAGGATTATGATAAGCCATGGGAAGGCAATGAAGAATGTTGAGGATGGTGGTGGTTTAGTTAGAAATAGATTACAGAAGGATTAAGCTGACAGCATTATATCAGATGGATTGATAAGGGAGAAATGAAAGATAGGAAGTAGATACTGCTACTGGGGAAGCAGCATAGCCTGGTAATAACCCACTGAACACCTCTGTGAGGCTGTTGGGTGCACGTTGATAGGACGTTTGTATCCAGTGCATGGGAAATTCAGGAAAATTCAGTCCCCATCTAAAACATTAGCTCCTATTAGATGGAGGACTAGACAGAAGCTAGAATACTCCCAGTCAGGGCCCGCTGAGTTTTCACATGCAAAGAGAGACAGAATATCCTATAAGTTCAAGGACAGAGTCATTAGGCCAGGAATTACTGACCTCTCTCTGTCTCAACTGTCTGGAAAGTGCACTGGAGGAAGATAGAGAGATGACTCACTAGCCACACTTGGCAGCGTTTCCATTTGCTAAAAAGTTATGTTGCTCTTAGACAATCAATCCTTTTTAATATCAGTATTTACTGCCCTACCATACTTCTAATCCAACAAATTTTAATCTCTTTATGACCCTCGTGGCACCTCTTTGCTATCCTTCAGAAATGCTGTGATCTTGAAGGAAATAAGCTTTCAGATCCTTAGGCATGTATTATTCTACCACTGGACCATGATGTTTTTGCAAGCAAAAATACTATTTCCTCATCTTGGCACTCTTAACATCTAGTATAAGACCTAATATTTGATAGAATCAAAGAAATTGTGCTTGATTGCTTACATAAAGTAATAACAATAGCAATAGCCATCTTTTAAAAAAACCTGTTGCAAGTTTGAACTGTGAGATTCAATCATGTTTTTTATAGAAGAATCATGCTTTCATTGCATTTACGAATGTGCACCATTTCTGCCAACAGCATTTGATAGCATCAGCATTCTTTCTCTTCAGATTGAGTAAATAAAGTCAAATTACCTCTCACTTAGGGGCTGCTAACATGTAGGCGTTCCTTTCTCACAAATGGAGAACTTAATTACGTACAGGCTCAGGGAAGATAAATCACTGGAAGATTCTTTTTCTAATATGGTTTGCCCCAGAATATGATCCGGTGGCAAGGGTGCAGGTACCAGTGGGCGTGTATTATGTCCTGATGTAAGTTGCATGATTCTCGGCTAATTCTGTTAGCTGCTACTAAGGATGAATTGCTTTTTTCTTGCTGCCATGGAAGTTTCTCAGGTTGAAACTGATGAGTAAACCATCACAGAGAGAGATTTTATAGTTGACTCAAATCATTTCACATGTAAAGCATTTTCCTAAGTTGTGGTTTCATTATGACGCTCTGTCTCTATTGTTTCCGTTTCAAAGTGTGCTGTCCCTATTCTGCCTATGAAGACCACGTCATGGGGAAAACTGAAATCCAAAGTCACAAAGCACAACATTAGCCCTTCCTTTGTCCCTGGTTTACCTTTGGATTCTACACCCCATTTTCAGGCTGAAAGCTATTTTAATGATCTGGGTTGGGCAATGACATTTGAGGAGGTGTTACTTCATCTGGCACTGCAATACAAAGATTAAGTTATCCAAATAAAATTCTCTTTAATGGGCTCATTTCCATTTGCCAAAAATTATGCTCTCAAAAATGGTGGTTGGAATCTTCAGGTTAAGCACTGGCAGGAAGACTGGTGTTGAGGAAGGGATCTGCATGACCCTACAGAGGGACAGGATCAGACAAAAACTAGAGATGGAGATGGGCCTCATCCTCAATAGAAAATCAGAGTGTGAGAGTGCAATAGAACTTCTAGACACCAGGACTTAGTAGGACCAAAGACTGCATCCTCTGCACAATGCTGTTAATCTTTGTCATTTCTCAGGCGCTTCCCTGATGGCTCATATAGTAAAGAATCCACCTGCAGCGCAGGAGACAGGGGTTTAATCCCTGGGTCAGGAAGGTCCCCTGGATAAGGGAATGGCTACCCACTGCAGTAATCTTGCCTAGAGAATTCCATGGACAGAGGAGCCTGGAGGGCTACAATCCATGGGGTCACAAACAGTCAGACATGACTGAGCGAATAACACTTTCACTTACTTTCACTTTGTCATTTCTCTAGCTTATTATTATTTTTATGATTCCTTGATAGTTTTTCAGTTGTGACTGGCATCAAAATCCTTAAAACTGGAAAGACTTATTTATCTTCCAAGACATGGTTAACTAAAAAAATATGCGAAAACTAAAAGTTGAGAGTTAGTTTTTTTTTGGTGGGAAGGTTAGGACTCGAGTCTGGGAGACAGTATCTCAGATAACCCCAAAGAGCTGATTCTGAGGAGGCAGGGGAGGGACCAGACTATATACAAGTTTGCAGCAAGGGGCAGATAATCAGAATATTAAAAGATTACTGTTAATTAAGAGAAAACTAAGTCTCTCACATGAAGAGAGTAACTATTTTCTATGTATGGGAAGATGCAAGCATTCAGGCTTGCTGAAATCATTTCTTTCATATGCATTTAGCTATCTGGGGCCAATCCTTTCTTTATTGTTCATGTAATAATTCCTTGTTTACCATAAGAGGTCACAAATGTGGCTGACGACCACCTCTCACATCCTGCTATCTCCTCAGTGCTTATGGGAAGGAAATAGCTGGTGACTTCCAAATAGATGGCCTTGTTTCACCTGGGCTCAGAAATTTGCATTTCGAAAAGGCTTGTTTACTGGTAGTGCTTAGAATAGAAAATATTTCATTTTACAACATCATGGAATTTGGGGCTGAGGAAGCCACATACTCCAAGTCAGTTTGGGGAGAGATTCATGAAGGATCACAGAAGCTACCTAATGACAGGACAAAAATGAAGTAAAAGAAAGGAAGCAGAAGGGGACTTCCCTGGTGGTCCAGTGGTTAAGAAGCCACCTTGCAATGCAGGGGTCTCTCTCGGATTTAATCCCTGGTTGGGGAACTAAGATCCCACATGCCTCGGAGCAACTAAGTCCATGCAACTAGAGTCCATGCATTGCAAGGAAAGATCCCCCATGGTGCAACAAAGATTCTGCGTGCTGCAACTAAGACCCGATGTAGCCAAATAAGTAAATAAACAAATACAGAAGGAAGCAGGGAGTGCAGGAATGTCTGGAGTCTTGGAGGTGGTCTGAGGTGAGACAAAGCAGCCAAAAAACTCACAAGATCTAGTGTTGTCCTTAGTACAGAAAGACAAGAGAAGAGGAACTTATAAGCAGAATGCTGTTTGATCCCCTTCTATTTCAAAGCATTGCAGGTTAGATTAATATTCAGTACTTCTTTGTTCAGGTACTTTTTTCTTAGCCTCCCCTCCGCTCCTATCCATTAGAGACAGAGAGGGGGGAAAAAAAAAACATGTTACAGTTTCCAAATTGTCTCTCCTTAAATTCCTAGGGATAAATTCGGAGACATTCAGGAGCCTGGCACATCAGTGTCCTCTTAATGTAGCATGAAATTGAGGGGCTTTTAATATGGATATTAGTTATCCAAACTGATTATTGAAATTGTAAAGAAGCTTTGTATGCTGCTTGCAGGCTAAGATGGCTGATGACAGCGGAGTCTTTTGCATTATAAATTAGAATGGATGCTCCGTTTTTTGAGTCATTGCTTTTTCAGATTGTTAATTTATCTTTTTATCCGTGATTTATCCTTCCTCACTCACATTCTTAAACTGCCTTTCCCTTTGCTATTATTTTGTAATGGCATAGAGTTGGATTTACTGTGACTGGTTTGGCAAATTTATAGCTTTAGAAAGGTGTCTTATAATTGTTGCTGAGAGCCTTGTTGGAGATGGGTAATGACATTGATTGGGATTGATAGTCCTTTGAAGGAGAATGAGTTGAAAATGTTTCCAGGGCTCCAGGGAATAATATGAACTTGATCTCTTCATTTATTTTTCCAATTAAGCCTTGTCTATTTCTGTCCAAAGTGGTAGACAGACACATTGTTTTTATTGCTATTAGTAGCAGCAGTAGCAGTAACAATATTTATATAGTATGTCTTAATACATAGTTAGGGCTTTTGGTTTTTAGAACAGATAGTGATTTTAACTAACTCAAGCAAATGGGATTTATTGAAAAGTTACTGAGAGCTCCTACAACTGTTGGGGCTTTTCCAGGCAGGTAAAGAAACTGCCTGCCAATGTGAGAGATGTAAGAGACACACATCGGATTCCTGGGTTGGGAAGATGCCCTGGAAAAGGAAATGACAACTGGCTCCCTTATTCTTGCTTGGAAAATTCCAAGGACAGAGGAGCCTGGCATGCTACAGTCCATGGGGCTGCAAAGAGACACTACAATTGTTGGAAGCTTGGAAAGCCAGCCCTGAAAATAGGCAAGAAAGAAGGAAGCCCTGGAGGAAAGAAGCAGAAACCTCCAGGAGAGCCTACCAAATAGAACCTTCTGATAAAGACCACCCCACAAGGATGAAAAAGAACTCTATCCATTTTTAGCTTTTTTGTCCATCTGGGATTTAAATTTCAAGGATGGGACATCTTGTTTAGCCAGATTATATATTAATAATTGTTATGTCAACTGACTTTCTTTAATAGGGGAGATGAAATTGTTTAAGGGTAAGTTAAGATATTGTTAAGAATGAAATGCAGGCTTGGTAACCAAAAAATAAATCCAATGTATTTTACTTTTCATAAAAAAACTGAAATGCATTAATCAACAATTAATCTTTGTAACAACACTATGAGAAGTGCTATATTAAAACTGTTTTATAGATTATGTAATTTAGAATTTAAAAAATAAATCATATAATTCAAAATTCTCCCAAGAATGTAGCGATTAAATGACAGAAGCATATTTAAGAAAAAAATCTCCTATTTATGTATAATATCTTATATTCTTTCCTCTCTAGCTCTCCTATTCTGCAGTTCCTCGATATTCAAACAGTAAGATCTTTGAAGAACTTCAGTTCTGAAATCTTTTCTTCTTTCCTCTCTTTGATTGTCTCACCCTCCATCACCATCCCTTGCATATTTCTTCCTCTGTTACCATTAAAAGTCCGAGCTTTCCTTAATCACCCTAACATTTAGCCACATATGGCCAGACCCATCCCCAGTATGAACCAATCTTCCCACCATGCCTCTGGGACTCTTGGTCAGAGAACCATCAAGGAGTCTTGTATTCTTTGTTCTGTAGCCTACTATTCCCTTTTCTTGTTCTGACACTGGATCTCCCTTGGCCACTGAGCTATCCTTGCAGTGCCCTCAAGAGATAGTACCCTTTTTCCTCCCATATTCTATGCACTAGAGAGCTTAGAGAGAGAGACATCCTCCTTACTTTTCATTGCTGTTTAGGGACCACTTTATTACCCTTCTCTGTTGAAAAACCTGGCTCCTTTGAAGTGCATGCCATCAGACTGTATCACCCACTACTCTTCCTGAGTGTAGTCATCCACTGACCTCTGGGTCACTTCTAATTTTTTGAATATTGAAGCAGTTGACTCACTCTTTCTCTCCATTATAAATTTTGTCATGATTTTCAGTCACTTCCACATTCATGTATACAATCCATTCAATATTCTGGTCTCACAGTCACTTGTTATCACTTTGAATAATCTTTTCATCCACACCAACTAAGCCATCTTCTCTCCCATGTTTATCCTTTATTTACCAATAACTAAACTGTCCCCAGAATCTTGATGTTGAGCACCCACTGTCGGACTCCCACTTTTCTATCTCCCAGCTCATTAGTCTGTTCCCTACTGCTTAGGCTGTACCCCATGATGACTTCCAATTCACTGGCCTACCACCTTCCCTCAACAGCTCACACACACATCCCTCATTTCTTTCTGTACCCAGCTTAGACTTCAGGGTTTATCACCAAAATCACTCCGTTATAAACATCTTAAGCTGCCCACCATACTCACGGTCAATGTTTCAGAACTGGTTAGACCAGCTCTTCACCCACCCAACATCCACACAAGAAAGAGCAGCTGAACCTGGCTGGAGAGTAACACTCAACCATGTTCCTTTAATTCATTCTGGATTAATGACCATGGATCTCAGATGAGCTGTCAGCAATACTCAGCAAGCTTACTTCATGTTTCAGGTCAGTTCACTCTCCCAGTCTCTAAAACAATCAATTCACACCATTTCATCACTCCTGAAACCTGTAGAACCATGTCCATCTATTTCACACTTACTGAGAAAATAGAAGAAATCATAGGAGAGCTAAATCCCCTAACTGTCCCCAAATCTAGCAATGCCCTCTGCCCTTTCTTGGGAGACAGTCCATTAACCCAGTCCAGCCTCCCCACTGTAGACTAGACCCCATCCCCTCTTGCCTTCTCCAGAACTTCACACCTACATCTCTCTCTTCCTGTACCTTGATCATCATTCTCCTTCTTTCGAGCACTCAAGCATGGCATTAAAGAAAGCAAATGGACTCCACAGCCTCCTCCAGTGACTGTTGTATTTCTGCCCTTCCCTTCACAGCAAAACTCTTTCAAAAACTGTCCTTATTTCCTCCCCTCTCATTCTCACTTCAGTCCACTTCAATCAAGTTTTTGTTTACTACTCTCAAATTTAAACCAAATGGAAAATAGAAATGGAATGGAAATGGAAATTCTCAAATGGAAAAATTAGTATTTTTCCCAAACCTATAGTGCATGATCAATCTTCATTTTACTCTACTTAGTACATAATATTTCTAAAAACTACTGCAGTCTTAATGTAAGCTCAAATATTTTTCACCCTCACATTTTATAATAGGAGATCATGAGTAATAGGAATTCTTTTATACTCATCAAGTGGATTTGACCTGAATTAAGTGAAGAATGACTGTTTCTCCTTGGGTGTGGATGTACCAACTCTCATGGCATTCTCCTGATAGCTTTGAAGCAAGATATATACAGACCCAACCAGGATGCATCAAGACTTGGGTTCTAGAAATTATAAACTGAGTATTTGGGCCCAGCAACCAGAGAAGGGATAGCTAATACTTAACCTAGCTATGAAATCTTTTTACAAGCACCCTGTTTAAAGCTTAAATACTTTTTTGGACTTTCACTTCCTTATCTGTGAGACCCCTGTGTACATGGGGAAAAAGTTAAAATCTTAACATCAAAAATAAATTAATTAATAAATTAAATGAAAGCACCTTGTTTAACTAATGTAAATTCATACTATTTTTTTTTGTCTCCGGTTTTATTTTATTTGTGAGCAGATGTTTCAATCCCTTATTTTCCTTTGAAGGTGGTTTGTTTTCCTGGATTTTGTAAATTTTCCCATCAATAAATTTCCCACCAGGGAGGAATAACACATTCATTTTATGTGTCATGTTTAAAGAAAGACTAGGTAGCTGGATGATTTCTTCTGTTGATGCAATCACTACAGATCTAGGACAAAAATATTTCTCTGGAAAGCACTTGCTCATTTGCAAACTAAAATCCATAAAGAAAGCTGAGCAAAGAATTGAGGCTTTCAAATTGTGGTTCTAGAGAAGACTCTTGAGAGTCCTTTGGACAGCAAGAAGATCAAACCAGTCAATCCTAAAGGAAATCAGCCTTGACTATTCATTGTAAGGGCTGATGCTGAAGCTGAAGCTCCAATACTTTGGCCACCTGATGTGAAGAACTGATTCACTGGAAAAGACCCTGATGCCGGGAAAGATTGAGGTCTGGAGGAGAAGAGGGCAACAGAGGATGAGATGATTGGATGGCATCTCTCACTCAATGCACATGAGTTTGACCAAACTCTGGGAGATAGTGAAGTGTCCTGCAGGTCCTGCAGCCTGGTGTGCTGCAGTCTGTGGGCTTGCCAAGACTGGGACATGACTTAGCAACTGAACAACAACTCTAAAATCCAGTGTCATTCATTCTATCTCTAGGTTTTCATGTCTTCAACCTTGTGGAATTGGTGAGGATGGGCCATAAGGTGAAATGGTGGACTGTAGGGATTGTAAATTCCATAAGACCTTTGGATTTGGCCAATAAAGTATTTTTTTAATTTAATTTTTATACATTGAGTATGTATTCAGTTCTCTAAGATACCAATAGTTTCTACCTATTATCTGATATTCAACTAATCAATCAATCAATCAATCAATGTAACAGATCTTTGTTGAAGCTCTTCTATGTGTCAGGCAATGTGCTAGGCCCTGCAGGGAATAAGAAAGGATAGGGTCTCAGATCTCAGGAGGCTTACATTCTCCTGGAGAAAGACTGATGAAAATGAGTCAACAAATCAAGCAACAGGAAAAATTCCAGTAATGATAAGAACATAATGAAGTAAATAAAATAAGATGATGCTGTGTTGGTGTTTGTAAGAGGAAGTGATAATATAGATGGAACAGATCAGGAAGACCTTCCTGAAATGACATTTGCTCTGAGGGCTCAATGATATGAAGAACCAGGGACAGAGGATGGTAAACAAAGCCAACAGCAAGAGCAAGACCCTGTGGCAGGAAGAGTTTGGTTTGTTTGAGGAAGGTCAATACAACTAAAAATATAATGAGCAAGAGGGACACTAGTTTAAAATAAGGTCAGACGCAGAGAGTAGATCACAGAGAGTCATGTAAGTTATATTGAGGATGTGGGGTGTTATTCCAAACATGATGAACAGCTATCTGGTGTGTGTATATGTGTATATATATATATATATATACACTTTAAATATATATATATATATTTAAAGTTAATTCTGGTTGCTATGGGCAAAACTGATTATAGGAGCCAAGAATGGAAACAGGAAGACCAGTGAGTATTGAAAAAAAAATAATACAGATAATGTCAGCTTAAAATCATGGCTGGAACTGTGAATCTGAATAAAATTTACAAACATGGGATAAATACTGAAAATAGAACCATTGAGCCTTACTGATGATTTGGATGTATCAGATGAGGAAAAGGGAGAGATCAAGGACAATTCCTGGGTTTTTGGCGTAAGCAACTGGCAGATGACAGTGCCATTAATTGATACGGGAAGCTAAATGAGTAAAGGAGAAACAGGTTTAGTTGGGAAAATAAAGGATTCTGTTTTGGCCACGTGGAGTCTAAGATGCCCATTTGACACCCCTGTGTACATGGGTCAGCACTGGCTATAGGAATCACTGCATGAATTTACATTGGCCCTAAGGGCTTCTTAGTTTGTTACTCTGGTTAAGAACATTCATTCAGGAGTAAAAAAAAATCTTTGTATCAATCCAGATCCTGCTGCTTCCCAGCTCTCTGACCTTGAGCAAGATTGTTAAGTTGTCCGAACATCAGTATCCTCTTTTATAAGAAAAATAAAAAGTTTAAAATATTATATACCTGATCAATTGATTAGAAAGATTAAATTTGTTAATTTAAACATGCATGCTAAGTCATGTCAGACTCTTTGCAGCTCTACTGACTATAGCCCGCCAGGCTTCTCTGTCAATTCTTGGAATTCTCCAAGCAAGGATCTTAGAGTGGGTTGCCATTTCCTCCTCCAGGGGATCATCCCAACCCAGGGATCAAACCCTCATTTCTTAAGTCTGCTGTATTGGTAGGTGGGTTCTTTACCATAGCACCTCATCAATTGACTGAAAAGATTAAATATGTTAATTTATGCATAGTGCTTAACAAAATTTCTGGAAAAATATAAGTACATAATGTATCTATTGGGTATTAGTTCTTTGAACATTTATTCTGTTGTACCTTTTATTTTTAGAGCTTTAAGGATCTGTTACCTTTGTCTTGCTTTTTTTCTGTGATGCCTTTTATATATTGAATACATTATTTCACCTAAATCTCCCCAAACTTCTCATATTGACTGGATCAGATAAATATCAGTGTACAGGAGACTGAGAAAATATAGATGCAAATACAAATGTATCATTCATTTTTCAAAAAACTATGAGCATCCTTTTACAGACTACTCTTGATTTAGCAATCTGGGAAACATTCATATGAACCTGAAATGTATATCTCTCCACTTACATCCAGCTGCCCAGTTGACATCTCTTCTTTGATGTCTGTCATCTCAAACTTAATGTGATCTGGTCTTCACCCCCAGGCCCAAAACTGGCTTCTTCCACTGTCTTCCTCATTTCAGAAGATGGATGACATCTCAGTCTTTCTAATTGCTCAGGTATAAAGCCTTGCAGGCATCATTGGCCCTGTCTTTCTCACACATGCTTTATGAAAACTCTGTATAAAACAGCCCCCTACCTTCATCTCCTGCTCTCTCCCTTGCTTACTTTGCTCCAGCTGCTGCTGCTGCTAAGTCACTTCAGTCGTGTCCGACTCTGTGCGACCCCATAGACGGCAGCCCACCAGGCTCTGCCGTCCCTGGGATTCTCCAGGCAAGAACACTGGAGTGGGTTGCCATTTCCTTCTCCAATGCATGCAAGTGAAAAGTGAAAGTGAAGTCGCTCCAGCTACCACTGGCCTATTTGCTGTTATTCAACTATGCTAAGTGAAATAAGAGACAGACAAATACTGTATGATATCACTTATATATGGAATCTAAAAAATACAATAAACTAGTATAATAGAACAAAAATGAAGCAGACTCACAGATATAGAGAACAAACTAGTGGGGAGAAGGAAAGGGAGAGAGTTAACAAAGAGGTAGGGGAGTAAAGATACAAACTACTAGATATAAAATAATCTACAAGGATAAATTGTACAAGGGGGATATAGCCAATATTTTGTAATAACTATCAATGGAGTATGCCCTTTAAAAATTGTGAGTCACTATATTGTTCTTCTGTAACATATAATAGTCTATAGCAACCATCCGGAGAAGGCAATGGCACCCCACTCCAGTACTCTTGCCTGGAAAATCTCATGGACAGAGGAGCCTGGTGGGCTGCAGACCATGGGGTCGCTAAGAGTCAGACACGACTGAGCAACTTCACTTTCACGCATTGGAGGAGGAAATGGCAACCCACTCCAGTGTTCTTGCCTGGAGAATCCCAGGGACGGGGGAGCCTGGTGGGCTGCTGTCTACGGGGTCGCGAAGAGTCGGACACGACTGAAGTGACTTAGCAGCAGCAACCATCCTTCAATTAAAAAAATAAATCAGGGATGTTCTTGCCTTCGGACCATTTGACTTCCAGTTTCCTCAGCCAAATATTCCCTCAGAATCTGCTTTGCTAACCAGATCACTCTGTTTAAAACTGCAGCTCTCCTGGAACTGTGTTCCTTCTCCTCTTGGCCTTTCCCTCACCTTCCCTCACTTTCTTTTCCAGAAAAGGAATCATACTGTGTTGCCTCCAGGGACAGCATAAGGTTTGCTTCTACTCTAGGTGTTTTTGATCATCTTGAGAGGTACTTTACTCCCTGAAACCAGTTCTCTGGGGTTAGATTTTCAGCCCAGGTAAGGTCTATTGGTTCTCTGCCTTCTGACTCAGCACCATGACATCTACCAGGGGTATTTCCAGATATAAGCAAGACTCCCTACAGAAGTGGCTGAACAGTGAGGGCTGTCTTTGTCTCATGGAATAGGAACATCAGAAGTAGATAATCCAGGACCTTACATTACTCATTGGAGTCCTTTTATCTTCTTTTCCTGCCACCCTGGTCCTTATCCTCAAAGCCGTAAGATTGTTATTGTCTGTGCATTGAATTCCCTGTTTCAGGGGACAAAAAGAGGAGGAAAGAGTAAAAAGCAAAGGATAAAGAGCTGTCCTAGGTAGAAAGGTTTGTCTTCTCTAGGTTGAACATTTGAAATTGCTGGTTTTCGACCTTAAAAAATAGCAGTTTTTTTTTTTTTTTTTTTTTTTTTTATGTCTGACCTAAGATTTAGGAAGGAATCCCTTTCCCAGAGACTTGCACCTACATCTCACTGGCCAAAACTATGTCACGTGGACACTCTTAGCCTCAAAGCAGAGTAAGAAACTAAGACTGCGTGAGCCTCTGGGCAGCCAGTCCCATGCCTGCCTTACAGTCTGGCTCTTTCTGGGTTATTTATCTTCCAAGATTCTGTTCAGTCGTCTGCTTTGTGTCGTTGTCCTCAGAGCCTCTGTTACTGGGTGGGACACCACACTTTCACAGATCTAAGGATTCTCAGCTCTTTGCTGAATTCCTGCTCCACACTTCGACAGGTTCTAAGATCACATGAAAAAAATTTGGGTCTGCTATGTGATATCTACAAATCTTGGAAAACTACGTTTTAGGAGTACGGGCAGGTAGTGATAAAATCTCAGGGGTCTGCTGTCTAAAACCATACTTTCATCTCTGTTCTGCATTTGTCCTGTGTTGGCATTGCTAGCAAACTGTAGAACTGAACTTCTACATTTTTACACATATTTTTCAATTTGACCCTTTAGTTTTTTCTTCTATCATGATTCTACACATAAGGAAACTAAGGTTCAGAAGAGTTAAATCCGAGGCCTCTCTTTTACTTAGCAAATGGCAAGGCTTCTGTTCAGACCCACATCTGTCTGTCTCAGTCTGAGCCTCTGCATGATCCATTACATTAAACTGCTTCTAAGGAGAGCTTTTCCAGGGCAATCACTTCCCACTATATATAGGACCCCTTGAGTCACTCTGAGTATTTCTTAATGGGGCTGACAACACAGAGAAGCTTAACAGTCTCTAGGCAGTCACTCCCACAGTTAGAGCTGCTGAATTCTCCCTAATTCTTGGGCTTTCCATCCCCTACGTAGTCCCTTGCTCACGCGTGGCTCTAAATTTGTGAAAATGTCAGAAAGCATATTCCAGATGGAAGGATAGTCTAGGAAATAGGAAGAACATAAGCAGAAGCAAATCATATGGCTCTGGGAGAGTGTGTAATTCAGCCTGACTGAAGCACAGATAGGAGATCCAAGCATAGATGATCAGGTTCAAGTCACACCATTAGGACCTTGACTATCTGACAGAAGAGTCTGAACTTTCTTCTGAGTCTGCATTAGTGATGTATTAGAGTATTTGGCGGGAGAAGGTAATGGCACCCCACTCCAGTAGTCTTGCCTGGAAAATCCCATGGACAGAGGAGCCTGGAAGGCTGCAGTCCATGGGGTCACTAAGAGTCGGGCACGACTGAGCGACTTCACTTTCCCTTTTCACTTTCATGCATTGGAGAGGGAAATGGCAACCCACTTCAGTGTTCTTGCCTGGAGAATCCCAGGGTCGGTGGAGCCTGCTGGGCTGCCGTCTATGGGGTCGCACAGAGTCGGATACGACTGAAGCGACTTAGCAGCACCAGCAGCAGCAGCAGAGTATTTGGTGTAAGAATACAAATTGCACTTTGTATTTTGTGCTGAAATTTTTAAAAAAATTATTTGAAAAGTGCCTTGAGTACCCACAGATATGATAATCCCACTGAAGGAATTATTAAGGGATGTTTGAGAGTATCCTGCCCTTTTCTGTCATATTTTTTCTAAGATAACAATGAAATTTATAGTTTGTGCATCAGGAGAACTGTTAGCCTAAAAACAGAAAAAAAAAAATCAACTATTCCCAAGCTCAATTTTCCTAATAAGAATAAAAGTTGCTTCTACTTATATTAAACAATCAATATATGACCTTAACCATCTCCCAATTCTGTATTAAAATAGTTCCTAAGTTGTAAAACCTGTGTGGAGAAATAGAAAGTGTATTATGGCTTCCTTGTCTAGAGTAGGATGGTCATAATTCAGAATAGAACTTAAAAAAAATATGTTAAAGAATATTCAAGAAGTTAAATGACTCATTTATAAAATTGAGAAGGAAACATGTAAGAAACTCAGCTAGACTGCGTAAGGTGACAGCTTTTATTTGTCCAAGTAATGCCACATTACTGAGGTCGCACAGAACACAGTACATCCATCTGTGAGTCAGAGATATGTGAGTCATAAACACTACGTGAAGAGCCCTCTGTCCTTTTGATTACTGAACCTGATGTTTTGGTTTGACTGGGTAATTTACCAGTAAGTTAAGATAATTGAGTATTAAAGAGGAAATCCATGTTGAGAGAATTGTTTGTGAAAAGATAAAACAAGGAAATAGGATTATTGACAGAACTGAGAAAACATATTCAGGGGATGTCTTTATCAAATAAATCAGCCCGTCCAATGACTTGTTTAACTGTTCTGAGTCAGTCAAAGCATGGAGAAGTAGGAGAAGCAACTGAAAAGAAGAGAATGCCTTGCCAGTTTGTTTTTTCAGAACTTAAATTTGGAGGCAGTGCTTATTGATGTTATTTAAAAGATGGATTTGTAAAGTAACAATGCCCTTTCCAAAATAAGGAGTCATGAATAGGAATTGATATCTGAAGAGGAAAGTGAATTCACATTGGCTAAAAAATTAAATCTTCTCTATCTACTTCAAAACATGGATCCTGTAATTCTCTTTCGAAAGGATTGCTCTGGGAAAAAAAAGCTGAAACCTGTCCTAGTGAATTAGGGCTCTCATTCTCCTTGTGAGGGTCAGGTGTGAGGTAAAAACGATCCTCAGGGTTCCCCAAGGAGACTGTGCTGGTAAGGCCACCCCCACCCACAAGCCTGACTGGCCCCACCTTAACCTTGGTTTTGGGGAAGGAAAAGAGTCATTGCCTGCCCTGATGAGGGCCAACTGTGACCTGCTCAGAGGCATTTGGTTTAAATTACAGGAAGATTTAATTTCCAAAAATAATGGCAAGGAACAGCAAAGCCTGGAGACTTTGCTTAAGCTCTAATAGAATCATGATACCATTTATTTTTGGAACGTTGACATCTCTGAAACTCTTCAGATGTAAAATCAATGCTAAGTAGTTTTATAGAAATTGGATGCATTTTACATAAAATTACCACCAGAGCTGAGGACAGTGATGCATAAAAGCAGTGCAGACAGTGTTTCGAATACACTGAAAAGCACAGTCTGGGCCCCTCTCTGGCAGCCTCTGGCATCTGCACCACATTTTTAAACATTTGTCCTTTAAATAGTCTTTGTTCCTCTTGAAGTTTCCAGCCTCTCGGCCATTCATTGTACTGTTATTACATTGTTTTAAACACATTAGTGCGTCATTAGTGAACAGGTAACATTTTATACCATGATAAGAGCAATGATAAAATCACATAGGAAATGAGTGTAGATAAAGAAAAAACAAATCTGTGAGCTGAGACCAGGGACTGTCCAACATGTAGACTTAGGAAAGGCAATGAAACAGGAAGAAGAGCAGGAGAAGATGATATCTTGAAAGTCAAAATAAGAGAGATTTATGTCAAATACTCCTGACATTTTGAGAAAGATGGTACCTAAGAATTAATCATTGGTTTGGGCAAGATGTAAGACACTGATGATCTTGACAGAAGGAATTTCCTATGAAGTACTGTGAACCAAATCTTTATTATGGTATGTTAAAGTGAAAGAAAGTAAAGTCGCTCAGTCGTGTCCGACTCTTTGCCATCCCATGGACTGTAGTCTACCAGGCTTCTCTGTCCATGGGATTTTCCAGGCAAGAGTACTGGAGTGGGTTGCCATTTCCTTCTCCAGGGGATCTTCCTGACCCAGGGATCGAACCCAGGTCTCCTGCATTGCAGGCAGACACTTTACCCCACCAAGAACATAAATGTTGAGGAAATGGAGACAGCAAATAGAGGCAACATTTTGAAGTGTTTTGCTTAAAAAAAAAAAAAAAAAGAGTCTAAGAAAGTAGGGCAATAGATGGAGAGATATGTATAGTAATCACAAGTTTTGTGTGTTTTTTTAAGTTTATTCCTTTTTATTGCTAAGTGGTATTGCATTGTATGAATATTTTATAATTTGTTTATCCATTCACTTGTTACATTTAGGTTGCTTCCATTTTTAACTACAACAAAGTTGCAATGAGTTTTTGACAGAGACAATCATATTATCTATGAACAGAAACAATTTTACTTCCTCTTTTTCTAGTAGAGATGCCTTTGTATCTTTGTCTTGCCTATTAAACTGACTAGAACCTCTAGTAAAATTCTAAATAGAAGTGATGAGAACAGACATTCTTTTTCCCTAATTTTAATGGTAAATAATTCAGTCTTTCACTCTTAAGTATGATGTAGCATTTTTCTTTTTAGATTCTTTTTAGAATTCACAGATTCTATTTACCTGGTTGAGAAATTTCCATTCTATTATTAGGTTTCTGGAAGTTTTTTTTAATCAGGAATAGATGTTTAATTTTATCATATTTTTTCCTACATCTACTAGGATGATCATATTTTTTATCTTCTGTCTATTAATATGAATTACTTTGATTAACCTTTGAGTGTTTATAACAACCTTATATTCCTTGGATAAAGCCCCCTTGATCATAGTTGTCCTCCTTTTTATATATTATTTGATTCAATTTGCTATAATTTTGTTAAGTACTTTTGCATGTGTGTTCATGGTGGAAATTACAGTTTTCTTTTCTTGGGTTGTCTTTGTCTAATTTTAGAGAAAGCATCAGAGAAACGCTGACCTTATATAGTGAGTTGGGAAGCATTCCTTCTTTTTCAATTTTCTGAACGAGTATGTAGAATTAGTATTATCACTTCTTTAGATTTTTGGCAGAATTCACCAGGGAAGCCATCTGGGCTTGCAGTTTTCTTTGTGGGAATGTTTTACATATTAAAATACAATTTCTGTAATAGATATAGGCCTATCACAGTGTCTCTTTCTTCTTGAGTAACCTTTGGTAACTTGTTGTTTTCAAGAAATTTATCCATTTCAGCTTTTGTCAAATTAGTTGTCATATTTCGCTATTATTTTTATAATAACTTTAGAATCTGTACTGATGTCTCCTCTCTCATTCCTAATATTGTTAATCCATATGGTCTCTTTCTTTCCCCTGATAAATCTGGCTGAATGTCTGTCAGTTATGGTGGTTACACAAAGAACTTATTTTGGCTTTGCTGATTCTCGCTCTCTCTTCCTCTGTTCTATTTCCACTGTAACCTCTCCTCCCTCCTTCCCTCCTTCTCCTCCCCATCCTCCTTCTTCTACTTCCTTGGGTTTCATTTGCTCTTAACCTAGAAAGTGAGGTCATTTATTTTATTCTTTTCTAATAAAAATTTAGCACTATAGATTTCCCTGCTTTAGCTGCATCCCACAGATTTTGATATGTCACATTGTTACATTTAATTCAGTTAAAAATACTGTTTCTCTTTGGATTTTATCCTTAACTCATGAGTTATTTAGAATGTGTAATTCCAAATACATGGAACATTATTAGCATTCTGGTGTGATTTCTAATTTAATTTCACTCTGATCAAAGGACATATTTTGTATACTTAAATTCTTAAAAGCCTGTTGAACTTGTTTTATGGCCTAGAATATTACCTATCTTGGTAAATGTCCATGTGCACTTGAAAAGAATGTGTATTCAGTTGTTGCTGAGTGTAGCTCTCTATCAGTCAATTAGGTCACATTGATAGTGATTTTTGAGCCTTCTATGTATTTGGGGGGCTTCTATTTGATCTATCAGTTATTGAGGTTATGCTTGTAAATTGCTCTACTTGTCCTTTTTTGTTTCACGCATTTTGAAATAATGTTGTTAGGCACAACAGTTGTTAGAATTGTTATATCCTCTTTATCATTGTGAAATGCCCCTCTTTATCCTGTTAGTAGTCTTTGCTCTGAAATCTATTTGTTCTTTTAATATGGCCATTCTAGATTTCTTTTGATTAGTGTTATCATGATACATCTTTTTTCATTCTTTTCCCTTTAATTTATTTGTGTCTATGTATTTAAAGTGACTTCTTATAGGCAGCATACGGTTGAGTCATGCTCTTTTATCCATTTTGAAAATGTCTGCTTTTCAATTATGGTGTTAAGACCACTTACATTTAAAGAGACTGTTAATATGGTCAGGTTTAAAGTTGCCATGTTGATATTTATTTTCTGTTTGTCTTATCTGTACATTATATACTTTTTTTTTCTCCTTCCCTGCTCAGCTTTGTTCTCTGCTCCTTCTCTGGAAGATAGAGGACAGGGAAGGCTGGTGTGCTGCAGTCCATGGGGTCTCAAAGAGCTGGACATGACTGAGCACTAAACAACAGCAGGTGCTCTGTTTTGGATAATTAAGTACTTTGTGCTTCCACCTTATTTCCTTAGGTGTAGCTCTTCATTAAAAAAAAAAAAAAGGAAAATTAATGGTTACTTGAGGGCTTCCCTGGTGACTCAGATGGTAAAGAATCTGTATTCAATGCAGCAGACCCAGGTTTGATCCCTGGGTCAGGAAGATCCCCCAGAGAAGGTAATGGCTACCCATTCCAGTATTCTTGCCTGGAGAATTCCACACAGTCTTTGAATAGGGAGGAAGTGTGGGGTTCAGGAGCCTTTTTAGTCAATTATATTTTTCAGATATTTTATAGTCCATGGAGTTGCAAAGAATTGGACCTGACTGAGCGACTAACACTTTCACACTTTCACTTGGAGATTCTAATATAAGTTTTAGCTTACGACAGTCTTCCTTTAAGCAGTACCTATAGTATAATAACTTTTCCACAATAATTTCGATTTCTCCCTTTGCCTCTGTGTACTTACTGTTATACGGCTTACTTCTACATGTGTCATAAATATCAAATATATTTTTTTTTTGGCTTTTCAGTCAATTATATTTTTCAGATATTTTAATAAGAAGCAAAAAACCCTTCATTTTTTGTGTGTATATTCAAAGTTTCATCTGATATTTTCCTTCTGCCTAAAGGATTTTCTTTACCATTTCTTATACTTCAAGTCTGCTGATGATGAATTCTTTCAAATTTTATCTGGCAGAAGTCTTTTTGTTATTTTTTATTGTGGACTTTTTATTGTGCTTAGATATAAATCTTTAAAGTTTGATTATTTGCTGATATGCAAAATGGAAAATGATGCAGGAGCAAATAAAGCAGCACAGTCTTTGAATAGGGAGGAAGGGTGGGGTTCAGAACAGAAGACTCGACTTCACATGTCATCATGGAGTTTTACTGATGGTAACAAGAGGAGAGACTGAGCAGATATTTATTGATAGGAGTGAGTTAATTGAATCTGTTAATGGTTCCAATCAAACTGAGTTTAAATCCAAGATCCACCATTCAATAGCTGAGTGGTCTTCAGCAAAGTATTTAAACGCTTTGAACTTCAGGTTTCACATCCACGGAATCATGTTAATATCTTCCCCACAGAGTGATTATAGCAATGAAATGAGTTAATGTCTACCAAACACATAACACATAGCCAGGCACACACACTGTGTCTGTAGGAAAAAAACAAAAAAGTGTCACCTTTATAATTTTACCGCCAAAGTCAAGGAGAAAAGATCCTGTGACCTCATTTTTCTACCTCCATTTCTCTTATCTTCCTTCTCTCACCCCTCCCTCCTTTCCAAAAGAACATATTTAAAACTCAAATACCAGGCTGTCTGCAGGTGCAGTGTTCAAGACTGATAACATTTGGAGGCCAGATGTTAACAGACGTAAACACTATTAAGTGCTCTGTAGACCGGAGGCTGAGGCAATGATTTCCAATTTTATGATTATTTGAGTTAATAGCAAACCATACTGCCACTCCCTCCACCCTCCTGCCTCCACCAAAAAGGAGATATATAGCCTATTTGTTCCCAAAAGAATGTAGTTTTTTGAAATACAAAGTTCTTGAAATATTAAGTAGTGGCATTTCACAAGCTTAGGACTGGAAAGGCAGCCTCAGTGCAGACCTCAACACCTACTTGAAGTTCTCTCTAAAAGGTCAAGGACTTGTGAAATTTGATGTTAGAACTAGTTTCATTTTCTGAAATAAGTCCAGAGTAATAATCACAAAAGATGCTTCAAACCTGTAACAAGTTTTTATGCCAACTGATATATTCAATTTGAACTTCCTAAAGATTCGTGTGGGTGAATGCCAATGACAGGAAATCAATAAATGAGTCCTTCTCCTAATGAAGAAGTATTGTTTTTAAAATAGCAGTTAGTTGGATCTGCTTTGAATCAATAAGTTGATTGTTGGTGTTTAATATACTTACACACTCATTTATTTATTCATTAATCCACTGAATAGACATTGATCCACAACTAGCAATATGTCCCAGGCACATTGCCAGGCACTAGGTAATACATTGGTAAATACAACAAATGATCCTCTTGAAGCTTGGAGTTTTATGCAAGAGGAAGACAATTTCAAAATAATGCGCAAATAGATGTAGCAAAAAAAATTATAGTAGTACTGTGATGCAAAGGGGCCCTATTTAAACAATGGGTTGGGGAAGGAATTTTTAGTAGGTGCTTAATCCAAGGCTTAAAGAATGAGAAGAAGGTAGCCATACAAAGAGTGGAGGAGATAATAAGCAAAGAGCAGCATTTATTCATTCACTCAACAAATATTTGTTCAGCACTTTCTGTAAGCCAGGAACTATTCAAAGCAAAGAAAATATACCAGTGAACAAACACACATGCAAAACTGCTGATGTGGGAAAGGATTTGACATCTTTCTGGAACAGAAAAGAAGCCCTTGAAGCTGAATCATACTGAGCAGAAGAGGGGAGTGTGGTACAAGCTGAGGTGGCAGTGGCAGGGGTAATACTATGTAGGGATTTGTAATCCAGGTAAGGAGTTAGGATTTTATGCCAAATGCAATGACATGATTTGCTGTATGTGTTAAGGAATTGCTCTTGCTGTTGTGTGGAGAAAGGTTTGGAGGGTGAAGAGAGGGTATAAGCAAGATTCATAGGGTGGCTATGCTAGTTCAAGTGAGATTTTAATGCCCTGAAACAGTGGTAGTAGCAGAGATAGAGTGTACAGTTTTGAGGTAGGAAGGATAGGACTTGTTGATCAATAGAAAAAGAGGAAGGGGAGTTGAGGAAAGATGTAAAATCATGGATGATTCAGCTGAAGAGATAGTGGCTTCATTTACCACAATGAGGAAGACTAGGTAAGTGGATGGAGGAGGTTCAGACTAAAGATTAAAATAAATTCAAGTTTTCTGGCCCAAGTTTTAAATAATGAAATCAATACAATTTGAAAAAGTGAAATTCAGTATCTCATGGGGTTAACATGTCCCCCATTATTGGAGTATATACAAGCATACCAAATGACCGTTTACCTACAATATTTTAGCTATAGATTTCAAGCAGAATTCTGTAACTGGTTTCCAGATGGTATGTGAGAATTTATAAAAGAAAGCAACAGTTTCTTGAAGCCATCACTGGTTGAGTAAAAAATGGTTTTCCTAAATCAATCTCATTTCTCTCAAAGGTGATTTCATTTGCCTTTGAGCTACTGGAAGCTGGCACTGTATTTCTTAATAAATACTTTATTTCATTAATAATTAGGTTTATAATTGGCAGGGCTACCAAACATAAATGAGAGTATTTATATCTTGTTAAGACACCATTTGAATATCTTTTGCGATAACCTCTTAGGAAGAAGAGTGAATGTAGACTGAGAAATATAGAGCTGGTAAGATAAATTGTATATCCCAAGGGCAACTAGGTCAGTAGCAACACAAAGAAGTAAGTTCTCAACCTTATGGTAAGTCTCCACCCTCCCACACCACTGCTTTATAAAGTCAACATACAAAACACATTCCCACACAGGAGAATGAGAATTCTTCTCATCTGGAAGACCCCTACCTTTCCTGAGAATCACTGCCTTTACTGTTATTCTGTCTTGGAAAGTATTAGTGGATAAAAGTTTGAGAGTGAGTTTGCCAAATTTTAGCCCTAATTAGGAAACATAGAGAAACATATACTTTATAACATTTTTATTTCTGAAAATTATTTTTTACCTAGAAATAGGCAGATCACTTTGTAAGCATATTAGAAATAATGTTCTTGTAATTATGAGGTAGGTCTGTTTATATTTGGTACTAGTTTTCTTGTGCATCAAATTATATAGGAATAGCACAGTGTGAAGTTACTAAAGGATCATTAAAATATACTCCTAAACATTTGAAACAAATATTTTTAAATGACCCACATTTTATAATCCCATTAGAAAAAGTAGGCATTGGTATTACTTTTTTAATTGATGCATTTCCTTAGTGAAATGTTAACAACCTGAGAAAGGATCTCAAGAAACAAATAAATGAACTTGCAACATAGAATCCTCAGCCAAAGGAACATCAAGAGGAATATTCATGTCATTTCCATCCCTAACACCATCAACATCAAGGAATGAGGATGATCATTGACAAGCAGGATCATTTGCCTTTTTCTTAGGCTTCCCTGGTGGTTCAGATGGTAAAGAGTCCACCTGGAATGCAGGAGACCCAGGTTTGATCCCTGGGTTAGGAAGATCCCCTGGAGAAGGAAATGACAACCTACTCCAGTATTCTTGCCTGGAGAATTCCATGGACAGAGGAGCCTGGAGGGCTACAGTCCACGGGGTCACAAAGAATCAGACATGACTGAATGACTAACACACTGGGCTCGGTGCCTTATGGAAAGTGTTACAGCCTTCTTTACAAGTGGTATTTGGTAACAAACTCCTCCTTCTTTTCAGGGCAATCACAGCAGAGGGCAGGAGATGACTCCGCATCCCCACACCACTTACATTTGCTTTTGTTGGAGAAGTACATCTGTGCAGTCTGTGGAGGGCATCAAAGAGGAGTCAGAATAAGATACTTGGTTTCAAACCATTCATTCCTTCATTTTGTTTATTCATTAGACATTTGCTAAGTACTTCTGATAGACATGACCCTTAGCAATGGGATAAATAATATGAAAAAGAAGTTCTGTGTCTCTGAGTTTCACAGCCCTTTGTGGGCAGATGAGATTGCTAAAAATTCTGCTGGACAAGTGCTAGTGGAGAGATACGTCAATAGATAGATATCAATGCAGAGAGAGCTGTATGAGACAATGGAACAACTAACTGAACTCAGGGAAAAGGAAAATTATATCACTAGCTTACTAAATGGCACCATATTTAACCCCAAATATCATTTGATCCAGTTTTTTAAGTTTAAAAGTGTGTGTAAATGCAGATTGGAAAAAAAAACCATAACACAGTTTGTTACTACCTCTTTCTGGTTTCAACTCAAAGGACACCATCTGAGGAAGGTGGGTGGTGTGCCCAGTATAGATAGTCTATGCAGCTGTGTAGAGTGGGCCTGCTGACACCCAAACCAGAAACATTCTTCTCTATACGTATGTCTGCCATACTATTATGCTTTATCTTCTCCATAGCTTTTATCACTGTCTGAAATTATCACATTTGATTTATTTATTGTCCATCCCTCCCCACAAGGACCTTGTCTTACACATTGTTGAATTCTCAGGTCTCGAATAACTCCTTGTTTCATAAATATTTGTTGAGTGAATGAATTATCACAACAGTATAAAACCACACTAAATCACTCTTGAGAACCAATATTTCTTTTGTTTTGAAAATCTCTGCAAGATATGTTTAGGTAGCACTAGTGGTGAAGAGCCCACCTGCCACTGTAGGAGACACGAGAGACACAGGTTCAGTCCCTGGGTTGGGAAAATCCCCTGGGGAGGGCATGGCAACCCGTTCCAGTATTCTTGCCCGGAGAATCCCATGGACAGAGGAGCCTGGCAGGCTACAGTACATAGGGTTGCAAAGAGTCAGACACAACTGAAGCGACTTAGCACACAAGCATACATGTAAGATATTTGATCTCAGACACACCTTAGAGATCTTCTATGGATTCATGTCTTCATTCATTTCAGTGGGGAAAGACTAAGGCTTGGGTGTAGGGGTGCATACAGAGAGTCCCTGTTTCATATCAAGTTATTTTTCCCCAGAGCAGAAACTGGAAGCCAGGGCTCCAGAATCCCAGGGCTCTTGGGCACTACTCTGCTCCCTTGGTCTAAACGTCTCTGTGGGGAAAGTAGATGTAATTTTCAAAGGTGCTAAGAGAAAAGGAAAGCCATGCTAAGCTGCTTTTGCAATTCAGATGAGTTGAACATAATAGTTTTCTTTCCTACTCTATGGGAGGGAAGTCAAGACTCCGGAACTGGATTTTTAGGGCAAGACTGGGATATTCTGCTGTAACTATAGCCAGAGAGCTGCCTGTTTTCAGCAGAGACATGGGCTCTGCCTCATGCTGGCTGTGATTTTGCATAGTTAAGTCCTTCATTCGAAATTAGGACTCACTGCAGCTTGCAAATTAATTCTATAAAGGTAGGTCACTGTAACTATGGGCAAAATGCATGCCACTGTGCAGCTTCCCCATCCACAGGGACCAGATAGCACATGGAGGTGATAGCTAATCTAAGTATATAAGGGAATGGTATATTTTATCAAAGTGAAAAGCAAGCTTTAGAAGGTGTTAGTTTCTGAGTATAACTGATGAAAATGTTTTCCAACAGAACTTTAAAGAAACACTGCATTTTTCAAGAATATACCACTACCCCCAAACACACACATACAAACATACACAATAGCCAAACATATACCTTATGATACACAAAAAAGTTCTCCAAAGCTGCAACTCCTGGCGTGGAGTTCCTGACACACTGCAGGGAGATTGGGGAAAGTGGATTCTCTCGATTACATCTGGGGACTCCTCTGAGGTTTTACCTGCCAGAGGTTTTAATCCAAATAGAAATGGCTTTTTGTCAGATAAGAGATAAAAACTGGTGAGATGTATTCATTCAATAAATGTTTGTAGGATGCCTTCTGGCATGAAACTCAGTTCAAAGCCTTAGGAATACAAAACGAATAAGGCTTAGTCCCAGCTTCAAGGCCACAGTCCAGTGGAGTGAGAGAGATAAGTAAACAAAGAAATCCAATCCAGCGTGGTAGGTTCTGGGCTCAGAAAGGGTCTGTGGGGACACAGAACAGAGGGCCCTGAGTGCAGTTGACAGGATGTAATTAAAAGAGGCCACATTTGGGGATTTTTCAAATGACGTTTCAGATTTTGGAGCCTTCTGTTTTCTCCTTTTGGAAATGAGGGGAGGAAAGTCAGCCCAGAGTTGTGAAAATTCGATGATATATTACCTAGAGAAGGAATGAGTTTTCAAAGAAAAGTCTCCTCTGATTCAGAAACGAATGATTCCTAGGATGTTGCTTCAAGACTCTTTGTTACAGAAATTGGGGTATGCACAGGTAATTAGGGATCTAGAAACAACCACCCTGGGGACAATTGCAGGCAATTCTGCAACCACCTGGCTTAACTTGAATTCTTGAAAGTACAGCTTCTCTTGGTGTAATAAAAGGTTTCATGTACACCTTGTGCTTCTGTTCTTTATCCCCGATTTTTCCTCCCAGGCTTATGAATAAGGCTTCAGTCCTATTTCTCCCTTGGAGACTGGCAAGCAGCCCCACCTTCTCCGGGTGGAGGCTGGGGAAGCTGTAGCTGTCTTCTGCCACCTGCTGGCTCCCTCTTAGCACCAGTGCGGGGCTGGCTTTGCGTGGACTCCCAGGGAATGGAATCCATTAGGGGAGAAAGAAGGGCAGAGAAGGTTCCTGCTTTTATTAAAAAGCAAGAGATGAGAAGATGGCAGACAGAAGCTGGTACAGGAACGCTTTTCTCATCATGGGGGTTTGTCATAAAGCTATCACCATCTCGAACATCTAACCAAGTGATTTTTGTTCAGGGAGAACAGTGCTTTTTATTTATTTTTTTATTTTTACTTTTAGGTCATTGTCTCACAAAACTTATCAAATAAGTTAATGCTGCACCTGCATAGACTCATTTGAAGGAAACAGCAGAAACACCTGCTAGTGGGAATTGAGATTGAGGGTAGGGAGGCAGGAAGAGGGAAGGTACACGAGGAACATTTCACAGTGAGTTGCAGTATTCTTTCATTGGTTCAGCCAGCATTTTTAAAGACCTGCTATTTATAAGGCTCTAATCCAGATCCCTTGGCCCAGTTCAGCCACTCAGTCGTGTCCGGCTATTTGCAACTCCCTGGACTGCAGCACATCAGGTTTCCCTGTCCATCACCAGCTCCCGGAGCTTGCTCAAACTCATGTCCATCCAGTCAGTGATGCCATCCCACCATCTCATCCTCTGTCTTCCCCTTCTCCTCCTGCCTTCAGTCTTTCCCATTATCAGGGTCTTTTCCAGTGAGTCAGTTCTTCTCATCAGGTGACCAAAATATTGGAGCTTCAGCTTCAGCATCAGTCCTTGCAATGAATATTCAGGACTAATTTCCTTTAAGATTGAGTGGTTTGATCTCCTTGCAATCCAAGGGACTCTCAAGAGTCTTCACTAACACCACGGTTCAAAAGCATCAATTCTTCAGCACTCAGCTTTCTTTATGGTCCAACTCTCACATCCATACATGACTACTGCAAAAACCATAGCTTTGACTAGACAGACCTTTGTCAGCAAAGTAATGTCTCTGCTTTTTAATATGCTATCTAGGTTAGTCATAGCTTTTCTTCCAAGGAGTAAGCGTCTTTTAATTTCATGGCTGCAGTCACCATCTGCAGTGGTTTTGGAGCCCCCAAAAATAAAGTCTGACACTATTTCCACTGTTTCCCCATCTATTTCCCATGAAGTGATGGAACCGGATGCCATGATCTTAGTTTTCTGAATGTTGCGTTTTCAGCCAGCTTTTTCACTCTCCTCTTTCACTTTTATCAAGAGGCTCTTTAGTTCTTCTTTGATTTCTGCCATAAGGGTGGTGTCATCTGCATATATGAGGTTACTGATGTTTCTCCCAGCAGTCTTGATTCCAGTTTGTGCTTCATCCAGCCCAGCATTTCACATGATACTCTGCATGTAAGTTAAATAAACAGTGTGACAACATGCAGCCTTGACATATTCCTTTCTCTATTTGGAATCAGTCTGTTGTTCCATGTCCAGTTCTAGCTGTTGCTTCTTGACCTGCATACAGATTTCTCAGGAGGCAGGTAAGGTGGTCTAGTATTCCCATCTCTTTAAGAATTTTCCACAGTTTGTTGTGATCCATACAGTCAAATGCTTTGGCATAGTCAATAAAGCAGAAGTAGACATTTTTCTGGAACTCTCTTGCTTTTTCTATGACCCAACGGATGTTGGCAATTTGATCTCTGGTTCCTCTGCCTTTTCTAAATCCAACTTGAACATCTGCAAGTTCTTGGTTCCTGTACTGTTGAAGCCTTGCTTGGAGAATTTTGAGCATTACTTTGCTAGCATGTGAGATGAGTGCAAAAGAATCTGCCTGTCAGTGCAGGAGACATGGTTCAATTCCTGGGTCAGGAAGATTCCCTGGAGGAGGAAATGGCAACCCACTCCAGTACTCTTGCCTAGAAAATCCCATGGACAGAGAAGCCTGGTGAAATATGTTCATGGGGTCACTAAGTGTTGGACACGTCTTAGCGAGTAAACAAAAACAACAAATCCAGATGCCCGAGATACAAAAGTGAGTAATATTGGTTCCTTCTTTTTTGGGGTTAAGAATCTATTGGAGAGCAGCTAGATAAGAAGATGGTTAAATAAAGGGAGAATTAAATAGAGATCACAAGTACTGTGATCATGTATTGCTATAAAGACATCTAGTGGATCACAAAGAAAGAGCATGTATCTAGATCGAACTGGTAGCTTCAGTGTTAGAAAATATTTACTGGAGGAGGTGATATGAGCTGAATTTGAAAGGGTGACTTATTGGAAACAGTGGGAAGAAGGGCATTCCAGTTATGGGGAGCACTACCTCCCACACGCAGCATCACCCACTACAAACACTGCTTTGGGAAGCTGAGACCTCTAGAATCAAAGCAGGAAGAAGTTGTTAAAATATTAGGTCTTAGATAACAAGTGATTGATTCAGTCCAGGGTGATCTGCCAAAGCATGCTGAATCACATAGGACGGCAGCATACAGAATCCTGGACATCAGAGGGCAGGACTGGTGGTGGGGAGCTTGTTTCCAATCCTTGGGAAAAGGCTGCTTTTCATACTGTTTCAGTCCATATGCTGGATATGGGCAGGTACCATCAAATATTCAGAAGCCTGTCCATGACATCCTCTCAATCTATCCGAAACTTCTCAATGAACTCATCCAAATATTGAAGTACTTGTAAGCTCAAATGGAAAATGCCTCAAGAGGTTTGGAACAACTTCTGGGTGAACTGTTAAGTTCCATAGGCGTGGAAAATGATGATTCTGGAAACGGTACAGTATGTGGGGGGAAAAAAAAAACTTGTGAAAAAAATCATGATTTAAGCCTGCAGGAAAAATATTAATAGTCAGAAAAAATATTAAACTGCTAATGTTTTTTCTCTGTTGTTTACATTTTATATCACATCCTTAGTTAGTTTTATGATAATATTTTTAATATAATGAAGCCTAAAGGTGAAATATGGCTTCCCTGGTGGCGCCAGTGGTAAAGAACCTGCCTGCCAATGCAAGAGATGTAAGAGATGCAGGTTCTATCCCTGGGTCAGGTAGATCCCCTCGAGGAGGGCCTGGCAACCCACTCCAGTATTCTTGCCTGGAGAATCCCATGGACAGAGGAGCCTGGCGGGCTATAGTCCATAGGGTCACAAAGAGTTGGACATGACTGAAGTGACTTAGCATGCACGCTAAGGTGAAATATGGGTGCTGATTAAGCCACTTCCTTCTCCAAAGGCAGAAGCAAAAAAGCCCTAAATAAATAATTACCCTTTTGTATGTTAGTTTCCGATATTTCAGATTCCACTTTCCCCCTAATTGTATTTCAGTTTGTGTGGTGTATTTGTTTTGCTTGTTAAGTCTGTCCTGCGTCTTGTCCTTGCCCACACCCCTCTTCCCACCCTGGATCTGTGGGATGCATTGTGATGTCTGTCTGCTAATTTTGCTGTGACTGGGGCTGGTGTCTGGTTGGTGATTCATGTTTGTTCCTAAATTGTACATCTGTGTTGGTTGCTTTGAAACATGCCCCAGGGAATATGAAAGGCCCTTTGTCTCCTTGAATCTGCTTCTTTGCCCCCAGGGAATTCTTCTTTGGCTTCTGAATTCTGGCAAGCTCTTCTATGAATTTAGGCAGGGTAAAAAAGAAAGAAAAAAGAAAACAAAGGGAAGCAACAGGGAGAGAGTTTGAGGGTCTGGGTCTAGTCCCTGCTTACCTGGCAGGACCAAACCTCCTGGATACAAAAACTGGGGGGCACATGCTTTGTGACATCTACTTAAAAGGTAATACTTGCGGACTTGTTGTCTTCCCACTAGGAATTCCTGCCTGCAGCAGGAAGGAGGGCAGATTGAGCCCTGATGGAAACCCTTAATGGAAAAAGTTCTGACAGTTTGGTAGGCATACCCACTTGGCAACTCTTCTAAGAGTTTAGCACAGATATACACAGAAGTGACATTCATAATATTTAATGACTGGTACTGCATGGACACTGACCAATTAAATGGACACAGGCCACCGTGCTGAAGGTGGAGGCCCCCTGCTGTTCCAGACATCAACCCTTCAGTTACTGGATAACCAGGAGGTCCAGCGGCTCCTGGAGGGTCTGGGGGCAGGGGCTGGCTGCCAGCTGTTACCAAAGTATTTCAGTGTTTTAATACCCATTAAGGATGTATAGACAGAGACCAAATGAAGTACTGCATGGTTACTCATAAAAGTTCAAAGCTTATGCCCACTCTTAAGCTTTATGTAGTCCCATCTTTACCTATTAAGAGCCTGCCATCTTTGTCTTAAAGAAGAGTTCAGAGCTGACATCAAGACCTAGTCGTACTACAGGCTCCAGGTGGCACAAAGAAGTCCTTATCCACAAAGGAGCTCTTTATTTTCCTCAACGACTAGTATAGATCTTACCCAAGGGAAATTTGTAAGTCAGCTTACATTATATTTTCACTTGCTGCAATATATTTGCCTTACAACATAGCTTTACCTCCGGGCAGGCTGGCAAACAGGCTGAAATGTGTGAGTGATTGCCCACCTGCCTGCTTGCCTGCAGAGTCTGAAAGACCGTCCCATCCCAGACCATGAGCCTGCTGTGAAAATCCATCTGCAGTACCATGAAAGCCCAAATACGTATATTGGATTGTTATGGCTCTTCCTTGTCCTCTTCATGGGAGATTCTCACTTGCTGCTTCTTATCAGACACCTAGAGTCTGCGGGTTGGCTAAAAGCAGCTTCTCGGAATGGTCTCTGGGGAAGCATTATAACCCCAGATTCTCTCATTTCTTATTTCCCTGTTTCAGTAAAACCTACAGCTTCAGCATAATTTGCTGCCTCCCCTGCCTTCACTCCAGATAATGGCCAGGGTTGCTCATAATCCGACTAACTCTCTACATACCAAGCGCAACTTTTGTCTGAATGTAGAGACTGAAAGGAAGTTTCACTCTACCCAGAAAGCCATTGAGAAGCTCTGTGATTACAGAAGTGTGACATTGTAGAAGACTGAGTTGGAAAACTTGGATTTTCCAATTCTCCTTGCACATTTACTAGCCTGTGCCTTCATGCAGGCATTTAAAATCTCTCGAAGCCTCATCTTCCTCAAATGTAGAGTGGAATCATACTGTGGAGTTCACAGGGTCATGATAAGGATTGTAAATGAAATAATAAATGAGAAAGCCATCTGTAAACTAAAAACATCCACCGCAAGAACATAGGCTGGAAGAACTAGTGAACAAAAAGAATCACAAATGTAGAAATAAATCGTGGCAGCTGGATGAGTATGAAGTAAGCCCACTACTGTGGTCCAGCCTGGAAAAGAGAGCATCCTGTAACTTCTCCAACAGCTTTCTGCAGAGCTTTAGCTGGAGGGCAGTGAGTGGTCTAGAGAAATGCTAGGCAAGAGGGTTACTGCCAGTCTGAGGTTGTGCATGCAGGAAAAATATAGAGAGGATGGTGGAAAGCACGGGAAAGACAGAGTACCTAAGGTAATACCAGGACTGGGAGAGAGAAAATAGACAGAGTCTACTGCTTCCGCCTGTGTGGTCATTGCTCAGAAATTGTTCAAATGAATCTGGACTTGAGGGTACCATTCCAGAGTGAGGGAGACTGACCAGAAATCTCAACAATACTCTTTATTTTGAGTCAATAGCTGCATCCTCTCTCCTCCGGAAAGAAAGCTCTGCTGCCCTGAAGGCCTATTTGGCATTATTAGATTAATTAAGTTATTTTCTGTGCTTAAACTTGAGTATGAATGGTAAGTTGCAGACTGGGCCTCCCGTTTAATCAGCCAGTGGATGTTTTCAGGATAGCACTTTGTTCCTAAAAACATTCAGAAATATGCACATTGTATCTTTAATGAGACTGTGGTATTTATTTATGGCAGAAAGAAGTCTCCCAGCTAAGAAGACTCATTCAAGTGATAGTTGAGTGTCTGGCACTTAGAGCTGTGTTAGATGCTGTATCTGGAGTCGCTTATTATCACCAGTTCATTTTATGAATTTGTTAAAGTTATCATGCTGCTGAAAGGCCATAGGACTTTGCGCTGGGGATCCAATCCTGGTTCCACTCTTTGCTAATGACTAAACTTCTGTGGACTGTTCCCTTTATATAAAATAGAGGATTAGATGACTTTTTATATAAAAGATATTGAGGATGACTGCAACTCAGAGCTGTTTGGAGACATAAAACTCCGTGGCGTGTGAAATGCTATGTAACGTGCCCAGCACACGTGGTTCTCCGTGTATGTCAGTTCTCATGTGACTGGGTTTTTTTCTTTCTCTTTAAGCTTTGATGTGGAAAATGGCCCTTCCCCAGGTCGGAGCCCACTGGACCCCCAGGCCAGCTCTTCTTCTGGGCTGGTTCTTCATGCCACCTTCCCTGGGCACAGCCAGCGCAGAGAGTCCTTTCTGTACAGATCAGACAGCGACTATGACTTGTCACCGAAGGCGATGTCAAGAAATTCTTCACTTCCAAGTGAGCAGTAAGTACGAGCTGTCTGGCTCCCTGTCTCACACTTACCTCACCTTTAACACATCAGAGGAGCAACACTGTTCCCCTTTAACACAAGGGAAGAGGGAGAAAAAAAGTGAACAGGAGCAGAGATGACAATGATAACCACCTTAAGGGCATACATGCTCTCTTGAGTGCGAAATGTATAGAGGATCCACAAGAGTATTTAAAAACCTTAGGCACAGTGTTTGCTTTACTTCTGTTATTGATACTTTTTAAGCTTTTGATTTTATACTGGAGTATAGCCAATCAACAATGTGATAGTTTCAGGTGGACAACAAAGGGACTCAGTCATATACATACATGTATCCATTCTCCCCCAAACCTCCCTCCCATCCAGGCTGCCACATAACATTGAGCAGAGTTTCCTGTGCTAAACAGTAGGACCTTGTTAGTTATCCATTTTAAATATAGCACCTTGTACCCAAACTCCCTAAGTATCTCTTTCCCCTAGTCTCCCCACCCTGCTGAAGTTCATTCTCTAATACTTAAAAAAAAAAATCAGCTTCATTTCCTGAACTGCTGAATCGTTTATGGCACGAGAACCTTAACAGTTTTTTGCAAACCACAATCTGACTTTGCAAGGCATGTGCAGTTTACATCAGGCTATAGCAGAGAAGGAAAGGTGGTTGGTGACATGCAACTTCTCTGAGTGGCCTTTGCTGGGTAACATTTAGTGAATTGTCATCTAGTCACATGTCTGTGTCCCTTCTCTGGAACCTTGACACAATGCCCACTTATTGCCTGGCTCCTAGGTGAGACAGGACACACTTCCACCACCCTATTAAGCATGGCTGATATTTCTGTTTTGCTGCTATTAACTGGAGATCTCTAATTTGTATTTAAAGAACAGTGACAGGGTTGTGTTACTTATTTATTGAGTTTCTGAAACCAAATAAAATTGGATGATGGAATGCGAGCCTTAAAAGTTTTCTGGGCACATGTACAATTGTTTTTAATATCATATGTTATAAAAATATCAGTAGCTCCCTAAAGTCTCCAGACTGGAAAGTTCCACTGGGCTCTCCTCAGTTGTTGGAAAGGAAGCTAAAAAGGGTCACCCTTTTGTGAAAGGGGCACAGGGTATTTTAAACCAACCAATAAGATAATATGCCCCAGGGCACTTCTACCAGCTAATTTTAATAGAAGCATGTACTCAGTCGCTCAGTCGTGTCTGACTCTGCAATCATATAGACTATAGTCTACCAGTCTCCTCTATCCATAGAATTCTCCAAGCAAGAATACTGGTGTGGGTTGCCATTTCCTCCTCCAGGGGATTTTCCTGTCCCAGGAATAGAACCCAAGTCTCCTGCATCTTCTGCACTGGCAGGTGGATTCTTTGCCATTGAGCCATCTAGAAAGCCCTTAATAGAAGCACTCCTGCCGTAAAACATCTCAATCATTGGTGGACCAAAACTCATTTGGCTAATATTTACTGACAATCAGGGCTTCCCTTGTGGCTAAGCTGCTAAACAATCTGCCTGCAATGAGGGAGACCTGGGTTCGATCCCTGGGTTGGGAAGATCCCCTGGAGAAGGGAAAGGATACCCACTCCAGTGTTCTGGACTGGAGAATTGCATGGACTGTACGGTCTATGTGGTCGCAAAGAGTCAGACACAACTGAGCAACTTTTACTTTCACTTTCTCTACTGAAGCTCACCTATGTTCCAGGCAGTGTGCCAGGCTCTGGGAGTAAAAGATGAACAGAATAGTGGAAAAATCACAGAGAAGTTAAAAAATAAATGCTATTCTCAAAAAAGTTGCATGTTCTCAGGAAGGTTACAGTTACATAAGAAAGAGGAACTCTGGTGTTATGTGGAAGGAAGCATTCAGTTAGTGCATACCAGGGAGCCCTGTTTGTTTACATATGTTATGCTTTTTAATCTTTGCCACAGTCCTGTCAGGTGGGCGGCATTATTATCTCTTCTCTATAGAGGATGAAACAAGAGATTCTGAGAAGTTGAGAAACCTACCCCTCCTATATGACTCTGTGCTACGCTATTATCCCTTGATGTAGATAAGACAGGCAGTTTTGTACAGGCAAAACTTTTGGACTCTGCCGAGGCAATGGCACCCCACTCCAGTACTCTTGCCTGGAAAATCCCATGGACAGAGGAGCCTGGTGGGCTGTAGTCCATGGGGTCGCTGAGGGCCGGACACGACTGAGTGACTTCACTTTCACTTTTCACTTTCATGCATTGGAGAAGGAAATGGCACCCCACTCCAGTGTTCTTGCCTGGAGAATCCCAGGGATGGGGGAGCCTGGTGGGCTGCCATCTATGGGGCCGCACAGAGTCGGACACGACTGAAGTGACTTAGCATGCTCTTCAAACTGCAAAGTAGAATCTCTACTAAGAGGTAGAAAACGTGAATGCAGGGTAGATACCTCTTTGCTGTAGATCACGTAGTGCTAAGGAAGTTTCTGACCAAGGCTCAAATGGAGACTTTGACAGTGAACATACCTGGAATTCTCTCTTCCACCAAAACAAACACCTTTCACCTTTCTCCTCCCTGGGCGGAAGATGTGGCAAGATGGAGGTAATTAGAGCCTCATTCAGAGTGTTTCATGGGAGAAAGACTAACTTTGGACAGCAGCTGGTGGCTCCCCCAGACTCATGACAAACAGCTTGATGTGTCTCCGGGTCACTCAGAGGCTTCCCAGCAGATTCTAACCAAATTTAAAATTAAACTCCACCAATTCCTTACTTACAATCAAAAGGTTATAGAAATTTTGAACTTGAAGAGATCTTAAAGATCACAGTTCAACTCAGTCTATAGCTGTAGAAACAGACATCTAGTTCTGAATGACTCTGCATCCAGGGTCCCTAAATTAATGGTTAGCCTCTTTTCAGTTTTATCAACCAGCAAAAATTTCCCCTAGCTTTAGAACCTATAGAGTGTTGCCAACTTTAGATTTAGACAGATAAGAATTATATATGCAAAATAACTAGTATCATTCTCACTTAAAAAAAAAAAACAAACAAACTTTAAAACATGGGGCACACTTTCAAAATAAAGAATAGTCCTTCCCAAGAAAAAACATTTGACAACATGATCTCATCCTGTCAAAGATACTGATAACAAAATATATTAACATTTTTGAGTGAATAAAAATAGCACACAATGTTGTTTTGCAAATATTTCAACATGACAGTAAAACTTTCATATATTTGTCAGTCTAGGAATTTATATTTCTAAACACAGCAAGAAGTAGGACTTGAATATCCAGATTCTTCTGGAATTTCATTTTATCAGGACTACGTTGGAAAATCCCATTTTACATGGGTGTGTGCTCAGTCTTTTCAGTTATGTCCAACTGTTTGTGACCCCATGGACCACAGCCCACCAGGCTTCTCTGTCCATGGAATTCTCCAGGCAAGAATACTGGAGTGGATTCCCATTTCCTCCTTCAAGGAGTCTTCCCAATCCAGGAATCAAACCCAGGTCTCCTGTATTGTAGGCAGATTTACACAGGTATCTTGAGCTAAATTGAAGTCATTCTCTCAAAGCTATTTGACCCAACTATTACTCTTCAGGATGACTTGACATAAATAGAGGAACCACAGTCCCTGAACCTCTTGCTGCTTCTCCTGCCTTCTATTCACAAAGTCAAGAGAAAGAAGGACAATAATAGAGCTGGAATCTTCACGTGAAGGCTATGGGATGAGGGCTGCAGCGTGTTCCCCACTCAGGAGTCCTCATATCCAGCACAGAAGAGTCATGAATGTACATAAGAGGTAGAACATCCTGCATAATTCCTTGGCATTAAATCTTAACAGTAGAGACCATGCTGTCTTTTTACAGGTTTTCATCTGAACTCTTTCAGGAGGAAAAATATAGGCAGGGAGAATGAATGAACAGATGACTAAGTAAAAATGTGAATGGAAAACTAAAAGGGGCTTTAACATACAGCAACAAAAGAGATTGAAAGAAGGGTTTCTAGTAAAGAAAACTAGATGACCATTGGATCCCAAAAGGAAGTTCCCCTTGCTTTCTTAGATGTGGCAATAATTTATTGATCTCTGTTCAGTTCCTGTGTTCTGGTCATCTTTAATGGAGTGCATCTATATACCAAAGGCCAGTTATATTGTCCAAAACTTTGGAGGAACCAACCTGGGCAGAACCAACCTTTGATTATCCACCAGTAAAGCCACAGGGAAGGAAGATCCCTGTTTCCTTTATTTAGTCATCCTATTTGCAGTCTTATACAGACAAGTTTTTAAAGCTACTGTTGATGTGAGAAGTGATTTCTAGAGAGAGCAGTCACGGGAAATGAGATCTGAAAACCAAGAGGAAAAGTAGAAATAACAGCCCACTTAAATTTAAGACCTGTTTATTGATGGGCTACCAAAAAAATACAATGTGGTATCTAAGACTTGAGTTACAGCCATTATACCTACTAGTACCATAACTTTAAGACACTGAATGTTTTTCATAGTGTCTAAATTATCTATGAATAAAAGCACACATTTACTAAGCATTTCCTATATACTATTTGAAGTGTTTACATATTGTAACTCATTTATTCCCCTTAATGCATGAATACTATAATTCAGTATTGTAGTACTATCATTGCTTTGGTACTGTAATTGTCTTGGTGGTACTGTGACTGTCTTGGTACTATAATTGTCTTCTCTTAAAGAGGAGAACAGTGGAGCACAGAGAGGTTAAGTAATTTGCCCAGTAAACAGGGAAACACAACTCAAATTCAGGTAATCTAGATGACTAAACCATATGGATATTCAGTATATAAACAGGCTAAATAATGATGAAAAATAAAAATAATGATACAAATCTCTGCTCTGCCTACCTTTCCAGCTTACAAAAATTATACCCATCCTTTCTTTGAACAAAAACTTGCTTACATTTAAACACCTTGCAAGCAAATGAGACATCTTCTGTGTCTTCAAGGGAGCTAAAATATTAGTAAATCAATGTGCTGTACTTAGTCACTCAGTCATGTCCTACCCTTTGCGATTCCATGGACTGTAGCCCACCCGGCTCCTCTGTCCATTGGATTCTCCAGGCAAGAATACTGGAGTGGATTGCCATGCCCTCCTCCAGGGGATATTCCCCACCCAGGGATCAAACCTGGGTCTGCCACATTGCAGGCAGATTCTTTACTGACTAAGCCAAGTCAATAGATAGTTGTAATATCTTCAGAAAACGGCAATGGTAGAAAGGGATGCCCAGGACTTTGAGAGATCTGGCCTGGCAAAGTGAGAGGCCTACTTTGAGGAATTACAGCTAAACTAAAGGAATTAGCAGAAGGGTGTGCAGGAAGAAGGGCCATGTGCTCACCAACTCTAGTTCTCAAGAATGTTTTGGGGAACCACAGCTCCGTGTGGCTCAGGCAAAGAATGCAAAAAGATGAGGAAGTGGTGAGAGACTTGCTAGAGAAATAAGCAGGACCCTCACCAGGAAGGGCCTGTGAGGACTTAGCATTTATGCTGCAGGCAAGCAGCCTGGAGCTACTAAAGGCTTTTAAGCAGGAAGATACATAATCAGACAAAAGTTTTTGAAAGATAACTGATTACAATCTAAAGAACAGTTTGGAGGGTGGACAAAGCCTAAAGCTATTTCCAAGAGCCAAATGGGAGGGGCTTTGGTAATTTACGTAATAAAGGATTGGATTCTATGTTAGAACAGATCTAGTGGGCAATTAATAAATATTTGCAAGTTAGGATCCACAGGTGGTAGTGGTTGACTGTGGGATGAGAGAGACGCAGGTTTCAGCCTTGACCAACAAGATCAGTGCTTACACCATTCCCTAGGGTCAAGGACATTCCCTTACCACATGAAATAAAATACAGGAAAATGCTTTGTAACTGTAAAGTACAATATAAATATTAGTGCTCTGGATTTTAATGGGGGCAGAAATGACTGTCTTAAAGAAGTTCTCACCAGTTGGAAAGATAGACATGCAGTTCTTTAATTATAATAATGATGATACCTACTACTAATGCAAGTAACTATTACAGAAGAGCAAAAGTGCTTTTATGTGCCAAGCACTGTTGTAAGAGTGGTACATACATAATAACGCATTTAAATCTCACGTTGTGAGAGTCCCATAGTTTGTAATAGTGCAGCTGAGAAGCAAACCAAAAGCCGTCTGGCGGCAAAAGCTGTACTCTTAACTACAGTATAGTCTATTTCTCTAAGACAGCCTAAAATCAATGTTACAAAAAAAAGTACAAGTAAAATTCTGCATGTAGATAGGAAACAGAGAAAGGTGAAATTGATAAAGTCCAGAGTGTAGCAGTAGGAAGAAGCATTTTTGCTTTCTAGAAAAGTATTTCATTGTTGAGAGCAGACCCACACTCAATTAAGACCCACAGAGTTGTTGTTTGGTTGCTAAGCTGTGTCCGAGACCCCATGGACTATAGCCTGCCAGGCTCCTCTGTCCATGGGATCTTCCAGGCAAGAATACTGGAGTGGGTTGCCATTTCCTTCCAGGAAATGGGCATCTCCCTGACCCAGGAATCAAACCCAAGCCTCCAGCATTGGCAGGCAGATTCTTTATCACTGAGCCACCTGGGAAGCCCATTAAGACCCTCAGAGTTGCTGCTGCTGCTGCTAAGTCGCTTCAGTCGTGTCCGACTCTGTGCGACCCCATAGAGGGCAGCCCACCAGGCCCCGCAGTCCCTGGGATTCTCTAGGCAGTACTCCAATTAGCCTACAAAATTGTAATGTGCTGGGTTTGTCGCTAGATGGTGCTCGTGCCATGGTTCTGAATATCTGGTTTTGTTCCTGTGGGATAGTGCCCTCTCTAGTGGTTTGGGCAACTAACAACTACATCAGTTTCTATAATCAATCAAGTATTTTGTTATATTCATTCCCTTTTCTTATTCATATATCAAATTATGATTTAAAAAATTTGAACTAGTTTTATAAATTATATGGCTGTACTCAAACAGAAGTTTTTTTGTTTTCTTATCTACAGATTATCTGATCGTTTCTATAGCAGTTACTGTCTGACATACAGCCTTAGCTTTTACAGTTCAAATTCTTCAAGGGACCCAGTGCTCAGGATCTGAAAATTCATCGCTTGCCTCTGAATGTTCTACTCTCATAAATTTCAGAAGTTTCATAAAAAAGTGATTTTGACACAGGGCCCTCTGAATTTTTTTATTTCAGTTCATTTCAGTTCAGCCGCTCAGTCTTGTCCAACTCTTTGCGACCCCATGGACTGCAGCACACCAGGCCTCCCTGTTCATCACCAACTCCTGGAGTTGACTCAAACTCATGTCCATTGAGTTGGTGATGCCATTCAACCATCTCATCCTTTGTTGTCCCCTTCTCCTCCTGCCCTCAATCTTTCCCAGCATCAGGATGTTTTCAAATGAGTTGGTTCTTTACATCAGATGGCCAAAGTATTGGAGTTTCAGCTTCACCATCAGTCCTTCCAATGAATATTCAGGACTGATTTCCTTTAGGATGGACTGGTTGGGTCTCCTTGCTGTCCAAGGGACTCTCAAGAGTCTTCTCCAATACCACAGTTCAAAAGCATCAATTCTTAGGCACTCAGTTTTCTTCACAGTCCAACTCTCACATTCATACATGACTACCGGAAAAATCATAGCTTTGACTAGACTTACCTTTGTTAGCAAAGTAATGTCTCTGCTTTTTAATATGCTATCTAGGTTGGTCATAACTTTTCCTCCAAGGAGCAAGCGTCTTTTAATTTCATGACTGCAGTTACCATCTGCAGTGATTTTGGAGCTCAAAAAAATGAAGTCTGTTACTGTTTCCATTCTTTCCACATCTGTTTGCCATGAAGTGATGGGACCAGATGCCATGATCTTAGTTTTCTGAATGTTGAGCTTGGGCTACCTGCTGTGGGTCCATGCCTGAGCTCCACACCAGCTGAACCCAAGTTGGCCCAGGTGCCCGTGTGCTGCTGGCCAGGCTTCATACTCGCTCACTGTCTGAATTTTTTTAACCCGCCTTGAATCATTAGTTTGTACAGTTTTAGTAGCTCCCTATTCATGCAAAAGTATATCAGCTTTTGGCACTATTTATGTGTGAAATTTGCTCATATTATTTAACTTTTGTTGGGAATTTAGATTCCAGAAATCCAGGAGCCATAGCTGATCTACTTAAGTCTAACACTGTCACTGTATTCCCAACTCACCCAGGATGTCTTCTGAACAATATGAACTTCACAGGAGAAATCTGAACAAATAGTAGGCTATTTCACCCATCTGAAGTTCATCCCCCCAAAAAAGCTTGGGAAGGGGCAGTTCTTGTAACATCTCACCACCCTGCATTTATTACAACTGCATGTCTCTTCACTCTTACTCTGTCTCTCGTTTTCACTCCTCTCCAAGAACCCTGAGGTTCTTCCTTTGAATCTCTCTATATACTCCCATCCATGAAGCCACTCTCTGCCATTACTTCAATGGTTGCCCATTGTTGTAAGTAAGTCCTAAATCTCTAGCTCTAATCCCCATATTTTAGTCTTCCCACTTGCTATTTCCACCAGGATATCAATGAGTATCTTAAAACTCAATGTGTGAGAAAGTGACACATCTCCTCCAACTCCTCCTCACTTTTTTATTTCTACTCATGACTTCACTATTTTCCCAGATACCTGTTCTAAAAATGAAAATAGTGTTTCTTTATGAACCGTATCCAACTAATGCCAAGTCCTTGGCAACATGTTCAGGGTCTCTTCCAGTTGTCTTTGCTTGTTTCTTCCTCTCCCTCACCAAAGTCTACTCATCTGACTGACAGCAACATCCTTCCAACCATTCTTCTTGGCGCTGTCCTCGCTTCTGTCTATCTTTCATGCCCATAGCATTTTGCTTTCCAAAGCACTTTTCTGTTCGCCTCAGTTAGCCAGTTCAGTCACTCAGTCGTGTCTGACTCTTTGCGACCCCATGAATTGCAGCATGCCAGCCTCCCTGTCCAACGCCTGGAGCTCACCCAAACCCATGTCCATCGAGTTGGTGATGCCATCCAGCCATCTCATCCTCTGTCATCCCCTTCTGCTCCTGCCACCAATCCCTCCCAACATCAGAGTCTTTTCCAATGAGTCAACTCTTCTATAAGGTGGCCAAAGTATTGGAGTTTCAGCTTGAGCACCAGTCCTTCCAGTGAATACCCAGGACTGATCTCCTTTAGAACGGACTAATTGGATCTCCTTGCAGTCCAGGGGACTCTCAGGAGTCTTCTCCAACACCACAGTTCAAAAGCATCAATTCTTCGGATGGGGTCGCACAGAGTCGGACACGACTGAAGCAGCTTAGCAGCAGAAGCAGCAGCTTTCTTCACAGTCCAACTCTCACATCCATACATGACCACTGGAAAAACCATAGCCTTGACTAGACAGACCTTTGTTGGCAAAGTAATGTCTCTACTTTTGAATATGCTATCAAGCTTGGTCATAACTTTCCTTCCAAGGAGTAAGCATCCTTTAATTTCATGGCTGCAGTCACCATCTGAGTGATTTGGGAGCCCCCCAAAATAAAGTCTGACACTGCTTCCACTGTTTCCCCATCTATTTGCCATGAAGTGATGGGACCAGATGCCATGATCTTCGTTTTCTGAATGTTGAGCTTTCAGCCAACTTTTTCACTCTCCTCTTTCACTTTCATCAAGAGGCTTTTTAGTTCCTCTTCACTTTCTGCCATAAGGGTGGTATCATCTGCATGTCTGAGGTTCTTGATATTTCTCCCAGCAATCTTGATTTCCAGGTTGTGCTTCTTCCAGCCCAGCATTTCTCATGATGTACTCTGCATATAAGTTAAATAAACAGGGTGACAGTATACAGCCTTGACGTACTCCTTTTCCTATTTGGAACCAGTCTGTTGTTCCATGCCCAGTTCTAACTGTTGCTTCCTGACCTGCATACAGATTTCTCAAGAGGCAGGTCAGGTGGTCTGGTATTCCCATCTCTTTCAGAATTGTCCACAGTTTATTGTGATCCACACAGTCAAAGGCTTTGGCATAGTCAATAAAGCAGAAATAGATGTTTTTCTGGAATTCTTTTGCTTTTTCCATGATCTAGTGGATGTTAGCAATTTGATCTCTGGTTCCTTTGCCTTTTCTAAAACCAGCTTGAACATCTGGAAGTTCACGGTTCACGTATTGTTGAAGCCTGGCTTGGAGAATTTTGAGCATTCCTTTACTAGCATGTGTGATGAGTGCAATTGTGCGGTAGTTTGAGCATTCTTTGGCGTTGCCTTTCTTTGGGATTGGAATGAAAACTGACGTTTTACAGTCCTGTGGCCACTGCTGAGTTTTCCAAATTTGCTGGCATATTGAGTGCAGCACTTTCACAGCATCATCTTCCAGGATTTGAAATAGCTCAACTGGAATTCCATCACCTCCACTAGCTTTGTTCGTAGTGATGCTTTCTAAGGCCCACTTGACTTCACATTCGCCTATCTCACCGCAAACCTCATTTCTTCTGCAGAATTAAGCACCAATTCCACAACCGTTGTTCACAATGTCCATAATATGAGTGTGGGGGACCTTCGAGTATTGTCCTCTGCAAATGTCTGTTATGTACTCAGCTCTGTCCAAACAACCACCAAGCATCTCCAGGTCCAGTATTTTCCCATTTCAGGACCTCTATTCTTGTATTGCTCTCATTAGAAGCATCTACCATCCCTACCTTTTAAAGCCTATACTTGCAAATTCATTTCAAATACCACCTGTTCAATCAAACCTTTCCTGTCTTGTCTGATCTGTAATTAACACTTCTCCTTTGTACCCCCATTAAGTATCTATTGTTCATATTCTCATTCTATATTTATATGATTTATACTATCTACTGCAGTGTTTTGGATTTTTTTTTTTTTTTTTTTTGTCTCCTGTTTTAATTTGAGGGGATCGTGAACTCTGTCAACCATGAATTTAGTCAACCATGCAGGGCCATCAAAAAATAGGAAAACATAATGGTTAATAGCACAGATTTTTGGAATCTGATAGTCTTAGTTCTTCCATTTATTAGCTATGTGCTGGTTAAGCAATGGCTTACCTACTCTGAGCTTTGATATTATCTATAAAATAGGCCTAAGATTAGCTGCTTCAAGTCTTCTTACAAGAGTTAAACGAGGCTTCCCGGAGGACCTGACAGATGGCAATCATTCAAAGAATGCTTAGTCTTGTCAGTGTTCTTTTTATAGTCACTGTACAAAGCAGATGCACAGAAAGTTTACTAGATGAAATTGAAGGGGGACTTCTAGCTAAAAACCACAGTAGAACAGAAAATATTGTACTAAATGAAACCCTAAAATAAAAACCCACACTAAAGAAGAGGTCCCCAAGGATACAGGTGTTATCCAAGCCTGGATCCCAAGGCCTCACCTGATGCCTGGTGCTGGGCAGGTGCTTAATAACCATTGGTTGCACTCTGATAGCTAGCAAATAAGTGCCATATTTGTACAGTGATCGATGATACAAAGCAGATGATCAGACAGTGAAGGAAAGTCACTGTCCACTACTTTCTGCGCAACTTATGATTCACACTGTGATAGCAAATTGGCCCGATTATGTGTCTACAGCTCAGCCCAGTGTGTCCTCTAATGGTTTTAATGGAGATCTTGCTATGTGGATTTAAGGAGATTTATCAAAGCCTGTACCAGAGAGAGAAGTCTCCTGAAAACACACTTCTGAGTATTCCCAAGTACAGAATTTATGTGGCTCAGCTCTATCAAATCTTTGGGACAAAGTGAGAGATGGTGATATGATAATAGTAGGTTCAATCCCTACACTCCCGTAAAAGCTTTTCCTTGGGTACTTTAAGAAAAAAGTTATATTAAAAACAAAAGTAATGGGATTCCCAGACAGAAATCTGTGTTTAAATGGCATTAAGGCTGTGGTTCAAATCAACAAAAGCCAGGAAATCCAAAGTTAACCTTTATCCAGACTGTTAGGCCATTTTTTCCAGCCCTGTGTGTGCCTGTGAGCAGCCCTCCCTTTGAATTTCCTGGCTCTGGCAACCAAAATCCACAAATCGCTTTGAATTACAGTTCTCTGGGTCTGCTATTTAATGAGAATATACCCTGAAGATATAAACTTACTTGCAAGTGTTTTTATGTGTAGCCACTGTAAATCTAGGAGCTATGAACCTGGTGGGTTTTTCTTTTTTCTTTCAAGGTCCTGAAATTCCCATCTCTGCCTAAATCAGTCCTGCCTTATATCCAGGTAGAATGACTTGTCTAACATTTGTGTTGCTAACACCGATGAAGTTTAATGACAGTTTATATGTCATAGTTATAATGCAAATACATTTTAAAGTTTTTTTTTTTTCTCTCTCTCTCTCTTTTCACCAGACATGGCGATGACTTGATTGTAACACCTTTTGCCCAGGTACGTATCATGCTGCCTGGCTCATTCTCACTCTGTCCCTGGGTATAGTTTCTAAGAGTGGTCTGTGAACCTACCTAGCCCTCTCCTTTTGTTCCTAACCACTCCTAACTGTGGAAAATATTTTCCTTTTAGGTCCTTGCCAGCTTGCGAAGTGTGAGAAACAACTTTACTCTGCTGACAAACCTTCACGGAACATCCAATAAGTAAGCACACATATTTGTGAAGTTATGAATCCCTTCCAAAAGGTGAAACACTGAATAGCACTAACACACACAAACACACAACTTAACACTAATGAATGGAAATTTGTCCTCCTCTCTAGGTTAGGGTACATGATAACATTTGGAAGTAGGATGGATCACCATAGTATTTTAGAACTGGTATCACTTCATGGCAAATAGATGGGGAAACAGTAAAAACAGTGGCTGACTTTATTTTACTGGGCTCCAAAATCACTGCAGATGGTGACTGTGGCCATGGAGTTAAAATATGCTTACTCTTTGGAAGGAAAGTTATGACCAACCTAGACAGCATATTGAAAAGCAGAGACATTACTTTGTCAACAATGGTCTGTCTAGTCAAGGCTATGGTTTTTCCAGAGGCTATGGTTTTTCCAATAGTCATGTATGGATGTGAGAGTTGAACTATAAAGAAAGCTGAGTGCCGAAGAATTGATGCTTTTGAATTATGGTGTTGGAGAAGACTCTTGAGAGTCCCTTGGACAGCAAGGAGATCTAACCAGTCCATCCTAAAGAAAATCATTCCTGAATATTTATTGGAAGGACTGATAGTGAAGCTGAAACTCCAATACTTTGGCCACCTGATGCGAAGAACTGACTCGCTTGAAAAGATCCTGATTCTGGGAAAGATTGAGGGGAGGAGGAAGAAGGGGACGACAGAGGATGAGATAGTTACATGGCATCACCGACTCAATGGATATGGGTTTGGGTGAACTCTGGGAGTTGGTAATGGACAGGGAGGCCTGGTGTGCTGTGGTTCATGGGGTCGCAAAGAGTCGGACACGACTGAGTGACTGAACTGAACCGAAGACGTTAGAAATTAGTCCAGATCTTATTAATCTTTTTATCTTTAACACTTAGTAAACAAGAGTTTAACAAATGAAAGGATGAGATTTTTTTTTTCCTTTCTCCTTTTGTATTTACTGCTTGAAAATATGAATCAGTTCAGTTCAGTTCAGTTGCTCAGTCGTGTCCAACTCTTTGTGACCTCATGAATCATAGCACACCAGCAACCCTGTCCATCACCAACTCCCAGAGTTTACACAAACTCATGTCCATTAAGTCAGTGATGCCATCCAGCCATCTCATCCTCTGTCGTCCCCTTCTCCTCCTGCCCCCAGTCCCTCCCAGCATCAGGGTCTTTTCCAATGAGTCAACTCTTTGCATGAGGTGGCCAAAGTATTGGAGTTTCAGCTTGAGCATCAGTCCTTCCAGGGAACACCCAGGAATGATCTCCTTTAGAATGGACTGGTTGGATCTTCTTGCAGTCCAAGGGACTCTCAAGAGTCTTCTCCAACACCACAGTTCAAAAGCATCAATTCTTCAGCGCTCAGCTTTCTTCACAGTCCAACTCTCACATCCATACATGACCACTGGAAAAACCATAGCCTTGACTAGACGGACCTTTGTTGACAAAGTAATATCTCTGCTTTTTAATATGCTATCTAGATTGGTCATAACTTTCCTTCCAAGGAGTAAGCATCTTTTAATTTCATGCCTGCAATCACCATCTGCAGTGATTTTGGAGCCCCCAAAGATAAAGTCAGCCACTGTTTCCACTGTTTCCCCATCTATTTCCCATGAAGTGATGGGACTGGATGCCATGATCTTAGTTTTCTGAATGTTGAGCTTTAAGCCAACTTTTTCACTCTCCTCTTTCACTTTCATCAAGAGGCTTTTTAGTCCCTCTTCACTTTCTGCCATTAGGGTGGTGTCATCTAAGATATATGAGTACTCATCAGTAAAGACCATAAATTCTATTAAAATTATTTTGGATTAAGCTATTAATGAGTTCAGAAGTTCAAATTTAAGATTAAAAGTAGCAAAAGGTCAGGTCCAAGTTGCCTATGTTTTGGTAATATATAAACAGATGCATGTAATTTGATGATTAAGAGTAGCACTATCCTCTCTTCTTTTTTTTTTTTTTTTTTAATTTTATTTCATTTTTAAACCTCTCTTCTGTCTTTAACAAGCTACATAAGCTTGGCCATTTCAACTAACATGGCTGAACTGTGGTCACCTTATCTGTTAAATGAAAGGTTTGAGCTGATCATACTGCAGTAGCTTTCTCCTCCAAAATCATTTCAATCTGTGGGTCTAAGTGCTATGTCGCTCACTATCCAGCAATTTAACAATCATCGCAGAAATCAGAAGGTTATAGAACAAAACTTCCCTGGTGTTTCAGTGGATAGAGTCTGCCTACCAATGCAGGGGACACAAGTTCGATCCCTGATCCAGGAAGATTTTATGTGCTGTGGAGCAACTGAAGTCCATTCATAACAACAGCTGAGCCCATGTGCCGCAACCACTGAAGCCTGTGGGCCTAGAATCTGTGCTCTGCAACAAAAGAAGCCATCCCAATGAGAAGCCTGCATGCCTCAAGAAAGAATAGCAATGAAGAGTGGCCCCTGCTCACTGCAACTAGAGAAAGTCGTGTGCAGCAAGGAAGACCTAGCACAACCAAAAATAATTTTTTTTTTTTTTTTTTTTAAGAAAAGGAGATCATAGAACTCGTGATCCTGGAATGGTAGGGCCAGAGGAGAACTTTGAGACCATTGATTCCGCAGCTTTGTTTTACAGAAGGAGAAATTAGGCCCTCAGAAATCCAGCAAGTTGCTAACAACCATACCATAGGCTAAAGACACACCAGGACAAAACCTTAAGTCTCCTGATTTTTCTAAGCTAGTGTTCACCCTGTAGGAAATCCTGTCTCTCTAGTCTTTCTGAAATTATTCTTCAACCCTCTGTTTTGCTTTTATCCAAATTTTTATTGAATGGCGTTATTAAAAGTAAGAGTAGACCCTACCTTGAAAGCTAACTTTTCCTTTCACTGTTCTATCATTTTTCACGGGGGCTTCCTGTGAGATGGTCCTGCATATTTCTATGGAGTTTTTCCCATCATCAGTTTCTCCTCCTCTGAATTATTCTCCAAAGTGCCACCGTAGTCATCTTTTTCACTACTATGTGGCTGTGTCACTTTCCAGCTTCAGTGGTTCACTGTCTAATCATTAAGATGAATGCAGGTGCTTGGCCCCAAGGGTGTCTTGTGATCTAACTCAAGCTAGTTGGATTGATAGTTGATCGAGTTTACACTGGATGCAGTATACAGGAAAGCTAGAAGCTTTCCCAACCTCATTTGCAGTGGTGAAGTGAGTAAAAGTCGCTCGGTCATCTCCGACTCTTTGTGACCCCATGGGCTATACAGTCCATGGAATTCTCCAGGCCAGAATACTGCAGTGGGTAGCCTTTCCCTTCTTCAGGGGATCTTCCCAACCCAGGGATAGAACCCTGATCTCCAGCATTGCAGGCGGATTCTTTACCAGCTGAACCACAAGGAAAGCCCTCATTTGCAGAGGTGCTCTGTGTTTATTATTAAATAATTCTCAATAATATTTAATTAAATAATTAAATAAATACTCAACAAGTATTTATTCAGATACTATTCATCCACGTATTTTTGTTTGTACTTAACAAATATGTATTGAGCACCACCTTGTACCAGGCATTGGTGATATAATTAGTGACCATAACATACAAGTTCTCTGCCCTTTTCAGGATTTCCATTCTAATGGGACATTCCCAGAGGTACAGAGGTGTACAATCAGACCAGGAGTCTGGCCACATGACATCACGTTCTATCATCTGCGTCATGTTTGTTCCCTGCGTGTTCTATTCTATATCCTAATCATGGACTTACTGTTCTCACCTCCTAAAGTGTCTCTCTCCACCTTCCATTGATTGTGCCACTGAATCTTGCTGGTCCTTTATACACACCTCTGTGTCACCTTCACCAGGATGCTTCCCCCGACCCTGTCAAGCCTGGCTGAGCATCCTTCAGTGACCCCAGAACACTCTGCAAATCATGGATGGGTCTTTGCCACTCCTACTACTAGACTGTGTGTCTTGTAAGGACCCTTGAAAATTACATTTTCTTTTCCTTGACTCTCTAAGAATTAGCAGAACACCTGACAAATAGTGTTTGCTCCATAAGTATTCATCATTAATTCTCTGAATTAATAATTGTTAGGGAAATGTTTTGAAAATTACTTTTTCAAAAGTGATCCTTTCTGTTTCCCCACTTTTTTTTCTTTACAGAATATGGCTTCTGGGGCCTTATTTATCACTTCCTAACTCAATTCTACCTATTGAAAATTATGTGACTTGGGGAAATTATTTCACCTCTCTGGAGCTCAGTTTCCCAGTCTATAAATAGGGTTGTTCTGAGAATGAAATTTGTTGATATTTGTAAAGCACTTATAACAACTTACAGCACATGGTAAGTGCTCAATAAATGTGAATTATTGTAAGTGATGGTTACATTTCTCTTGCTGAAGCCAGAAATAGTGTGACTTTGGAGTTTTCATGTCCATTATCTCAGTTATCATCACCATAAATAAGATTTGTGATGTGACAGGCATGTTGCCTCTGCTCAATGGACAAGGAACCAGAGCTCAGGGAAATCAAATGATTAGTGCAAAAATAGCTCACTTCTGGAGACATGCCAAACCAGTCCTGAAACCTGGCATCCTAATTCTTGCAGTGCTCTTTTGTAAGAAAAACTCAGTTTTTTCCTTCCTGTGTGGTGAGAAACTTAGTTCTTCCCACGTGGGTTCTGTCTTCCTGTGAGTCTTCTTTACTATCCACACAAAACACTTCATTTCTGACATGTCTGGTCACCAATCCATGCAGATTTTTCCCCACAATTACAAGCAAATGTTGGACACCAACTGAATGTCTGATAGTTTAATTCAATCCCAACACTCTCTACTTGGAGATAGCGTCAGATCCCATAAGTGCTCAGTCCCACAAGATTGCACACTGCCTTCCTCCCCACTTTTCAGACACCAGTCACAAGCTCAGATTATCATCTGTGCTTCTGATCACACCAGCTGTAGATTCTAATGAATCTATGTCTATCCTATTTCAACCTGTATCTAATTTATTCTAACCCACCCCTCCCCCAGGTCTCATTAATTTGCCTGAGCTGCTCACAGAATCTAAGGAAACACTTACATATGTTTACCAGTTTAGTAAAGAATGTGATAGAGGATACAGGTGAACAGCCTGATGAAAAGACACACAGGGTCGAGCCTGGGAGGGTCCATCCTCATGGAGCTGGGGTGTATCACCCTCCTAGTGTGGATGTGTTTGCCAGCTTGAAGCTCTCTGATACCTGTATTATTAGGATTTGACAGAGGTTTCTTCACATAGTCATGATCAATGATTATCTCCGTTCCCAGTCCTTCTCTCCTTTCTGGAGGATGAGGGATATGGCTGAAAATTCTAAGCTTCTATTCATGGCTCGGTATTTCAGGTGACCAGCTCCCATCCAGGAGTCACCCAGATGCAGAGTCACCCCTTTAGAACAAAATATGCTCCCAGTGCTCTTCTTTCTTAGGAAATTACAGGAGTTTGGGGAGCTCTGTATCAGGAAGCAGGGCAGAGACCTATCAGATCAGATCAGTCGCTCAGTCCTGTCCAACTCTGTGACCCCATGAATCGCAGCACGCCAGGCCTCCCTGTCCGTCACCAACTCCCGGAGTTCACCCAGACTCACGTCCAACGAGTCAGTGATGCCATCCAGCCATCTCATCCTCCGTGTCCCCTTCTCCTCTTGCCCCCAATCCCCCCCAGCATCAGAGTCTTTTCCAATGAGTCAACTCTTCGCATGAGGTGGCCAAAGTACTGTGGAGTTTCAGCTTTAGCATCATTGCTTCCAAAGAAATCCCAGGGCTGATCTCCTTCAGAATGGACTGGCTGGATCTCCTTGTAGTCCAAGGGACTCTCAAGAGTCTTCTCCAACACCACAGTTCAAAAGCATCAATTCTTCGGCGATCAGTCTTCTTCACAGTCCAACTCTCACATCCATACATGACCACAGGAAAAACCATAGCCTTGACTAGATGGACCTTTGTTGGCAAAATAATGTCTCTGCTTTTGAATATGCTATCTAGGTTGGTCATAACTTTCCTTCCAAGGAGTAAGCGTCTTTTAATTTCATGGCTGCAGTCACCATCTGTAGTGATTTTGGAGCCCAGAAAAAAAAAGTCTGACACTGTTTCCACTGTTTCCCCATCTATTTGCCATGAAGTGATGGGACCAGATGCCATGATCTTCGTTTTCTGAATGTTGAGCTTTAAGCCAACTTTTTCACTCTCCACTTTCACTTTTATCAAGAGGCTTTTTAGTTGCTCTTCACTTTCTGCCATAAGGTTGGTGTCATCTGCATATATATATATAAAATAAAAATATATATTTTATTATCTCACATCTTTCCATTTACTACACTTTCACATTTACTACTATTCAGTCTTCTGCATTATGGGATGAAATCTCTGAAGGTTTTGTAAGAGAGTCATTTAAGAACTTACAGAATAGCTGAAGGTCAGAGAACCTGAGGCAGAGACATGAGCTAGGAAATGGTTTCAAGAATTAAACTGTGAGGAGTGAAACTCTGAACCAAGATGATGGAGGTGGGAATTGAGGAAGAAGGGGTGAATAAGGTACATTCCAAAGGCTTCTTTAGCATAGCAGGACCCCAAACCACTACACTGCACAGCTCCAAGGAGAATTGGTGTCGGGGGTGATGTGATGGAATGTTTTCAGTTACTGTTTTCTTAGCATGGGCTTGGAGGTCTTTCCTCTGTGAAAGTATCAGGGAATTCCTTCTAATCCTGCTGATTAGGTGGCATTAATGGTAAAGAATCAGCCAGCTAATGCAAGAGACTCAGGAGACAAGGGTTCAGTCTTTGGGTCAGGAAGATCCCCTGAAGGAGGGCATGGCAATCCACTCCAGTATTCTTGCTTGGAGAATCCCACGAACAGAGGAGCCTGGTGGGTTACAGTCCATGGGGTCCCAAAGAGTCAGACATGACTGAGCAACTAAGCATGCACACACACACTGATGATTACAGTCTGTTAGCTGAAGCATTTTCTGGGGAATCAGATTTTTCCATAGCCTTGGGGTTTTGAACCACATACAGATGCAGAGTTGCTGTACACAGAGTGTCCTAGGACCATAGCTGCCATACAGAGAGCTCATCCAGAACTGAGGATTGAGGACTCAGGCTGAGGACTGCCCTCCAAATCATGGCCCTTTGTGTCACTTCTGGTCCAAAGCACACTCAGCAAATGTAGTAGATCCCCAGCAGTAAGAAAGTTGCATCTAATTTGGTGTCGTTGTTCAGTTGTTCAGTTGTGTCCAACTCCTGCAGCACACTAGGCTTCCCTGTCTTTCACCATCTCCTGGAGTTTGCTCAAACTCATGTCCATTGAGTTGGTGATGTCATCCAATCAGCCATCTTCTGTCATCCCTTTCTCTTCCTACCCTCAATCTTTCCCAGCATCAGGGTCTTTTCCAGTGATTTGGCTCTTTGCATCAGGTGGCCAAAGAATTGGAGCTTTAGCTTCAGCATCAGTCCTTCCAGTGAATATGACTAATGCTGCTGCTGCTGCTGCTGCTGCTGCTGCTGCTGCTGCTAAGTCACTTCAGTTGTGTCCGACTCTGTGCGACCCCATAGACAGCAGCCCACCAGGCTCCCCAGTCCCTGGGATTCTCCAGGCAAGAACACTGGAGTGGGTTGCCATTTCCTTCTCCAATGGTCATTCCCAAATTCATATCCATATTTGTACAGAGTTGATCCTCCTATTAAGTTCAAGTACTTCCTTAAAATCAACACCAACCAACATGTCCATCAGTAGAGCTTCACCAAAGGGGCTGAGATTGCTTCAGTCTAGCTCAGGCTCAGAAGTGAACATTGGGGCAGCCTGGCAGGGGCAGGTTGGAAAACTGAGGGTCCATTTAATGCACTCCATTCTATTCCCAGTCGATACCATCAAACAAATAAAGACAACTCAACACAAAAATATCTATTAGGAATGTATCCACCAGACTAAGAGGATTGTCCTTCCCACCCCAACCCTGATATTCACTGATCTCAACAACTGAAACAGCAAGGTTCATGGAACTCAGACGTTGCTTTCTGGGATGCTTGACTTGGGTTCCTGAGAGCCATTCCTTGACTTGAATGTAATAATTTAAGTAAAAATTATATCCTTAGAATGGTTTTCATAAGACATGTGGGTAGTGTGTGTTTTCTTTTTAATATGAAAAGGAACTCCCACATAGAACTATACTGTTCACAAGTCAAGATTTCCTTTATCTCTTGGCTCTTTGCTTAGTATAAAATCAGTCCATTGTCTGAGCTTTACCACCCAAAGGGTGAAAAATCTCAGAGTTCCTGTTGAGGTGATTTCCTTGCACTTCCATGAAATGTTTTATTGAGGGCTGCTTGATTGGGCTTGTATTTCTTGGCTTCAAATTGAAACCTATATTTCCTTTGTCCCAGGAATTTTGAAACTAAGGCTTTCATTTAGAGTTAATTCAGATAAGCATCCCTAAAGCATTTACTGGCTTTCAACAGACTGCTGGAGGAATCGCATGTGAATGAGAATGCCTGCCATTCAGCAGTCTGATAGCCAGGGAATAGAGCTGGAGCAAAGACGTGTCCCTCATCATCCAGCTCTGTCAGTAACATCACTAGTATCACTGGTGGCTTCCAGGAGATCATGTTACATCACTGCATTAACATTCTTCCACAGTGTAATTAAATCAACATTATATGAAATCTTTGAAAATTAATAGCCACTGATTTTTTTTTTTTTTTATATATCTGAAGTGTCTTTCATTGCTTTGTGTCCTTTGGCATGGGACTTAAATTAGCTGAGAATAATAAAATCTTGAGCATTCAGAGCTGGAAAAAACCTAGCCAAATTTCCTCAGAGTGAGGGAGGAAATATATGTAAAACCTCTCACACAGGAGCTGGCACATTGTAAATTAGCAGTAAATGTTACTTGCTGCCTGTTCTCCCCAAGTGAGGAAGAAACTGGGAATTTCAGTGAGTTGCCCAGGGCTATATAGTTAGAAGGTGCCAGAACCAGGATTAGAATTCCTGTCTTCTTATTCATAGTCCAGCTCTTTTTCCACTGTGCTATTCAGGGCTGGAAAGTATTAACTGCTGTGGCCATATTATCCTCCCTATTAATATCACCACCTTTACAACCCAGGGGTAGAACTTATGATTATTCCATAAGTTAGGGACCTTTGGACTCACAGTGGCCATTTTCTTCTGGCACTCCCATGCCCCACAAGCAATACTGCACCCACCAGACATCATTCGTTCATTTAAAATATAGTGAGCTTCTTCTTTCTACTGGATCTTGAGAAAAGTGACAGACCTTTATAAATGTTGTTGTTGTTTAGTCACTAAGACCCCATAGACTGTATAGCCCTCCAAGTTCCTCTGTCCATGGGATTTCCCAGGCAAGAATACTGGAGTGGGGTGCCATTTCCTTCTCCAAGGGATCTTCCTGACCCAGGTAGTCCTTGCTTTTCTGAAGCTTACACACACAGATGCTTACCTGAATTAATAGCTGTAAATAAAAGTTATATTTTCAAAATAACTGCTAGGACAAAGGAATTTAAATTATTTAAATTGTGTAGTTTTAAAGAAGTTATTGGAAGAATCAGGTGCAATGCATTGCTGTACTATTAAGGAAGCAGAGATTTCCAATATTTAGGGTCTCTTATTTCTATGTCTCTTTTTGCAGACATTTTCTTTGGAACTCAGGAAGATAGGTAAAATAAAAATATTTAAAAATATATTATTAATCTAATCAACACCTATCAGCTACCTATGTTGTATCAAATATTTTGCCAATTCCAAGGTTACAAAGGTGAATGAGATTCAGTCTTTGCTTAAAGTTCTCACAGGTAAGTTGAGAAGATGGGAAAATGGGAATTGTAATGCAGTAAGAGCAGCACTAGGGTGAGACAAGCATGGAAAAGTACAAGTAACGCAATGACTAGTCAGAGGAGGGAAGATTTCTCTGAAAAGGTGATGCTTGAGTGCAGTCCTAGAACATGTAAAGGAGTTTGCCACTTAAAGAGGAAGAGAATAGTGGTCAACTGAGCGAAACAGATTCAAAGGACACAGCAACACAAGCATTTTCTGTGTCTGAGGAACAGTGAGGAGTATGTAGAACTAAGGCTATATGGAAAAAGGAAACCAGATAAAACATTCATATGGTGCTAGGCTTCTCGAATCATTTTCACATCATATAGTTTTCTAATATTTATGGAGTTCCTACTCTTCACAAGGCAGGTTGGTAGGTCCTGCAGAAGGCATATGGAAAGGGATAATAACTGGACCCCACCATCAGTGGGTCATAGATTAGACATGGGGATAGTCCATGACCATATGAGTTGTAACATGACAAAATAACCCTAAAGGTACAAATACAGTGCCAGGGGAGATTAGTGGAAGGGTCATTTTTTAGCTAAGAGAATGATATTTTCAAGAAGGAAGAAATTTTCCTCTTTTCTTCTAGGTTTTCTTGGCTGGTCTAAGAATTAAGTTGACATGAGACAGATTAATAAGAGAAAGTCAAACAAATGTCTAATAACATGTGTATATGGAACAGACCCAGGAAAACTGAGTGGTGACAAAATGGCTGAAACCCTCCCCTTAAGCAGCATTTTCAGCTAAAGACAAAAGAGAATATTGTGGGGTAGGGAGTTGGGACTTGAAAAGGAAGGAAGGCAATTGACATGGAAATGGAAAAGCAAATGTTTGGTAAATAAATGTTTGCTGGGCCATATGGAGACAGACAGTGAAACATAGAATGGAATTTTGACAAACAGACTCTCCTGGGTTCCTCCCTGTCTAGTATACCTAATTCATACTACTCTTATCTATTGTGATAGCTCTGTTCCTCTATTGACATTCCTTTAGTTAGTGAAGGGAAAGCTCAGTCTTTGGGGCCTTTTCAGCTTGAAACCATTCACATGCTAAGAGACATTTGGGGTAGCAAGTTTTCCTCCCCTATAACCACATTCCTTGGAGAAGGTGGCATTTGAAGGTGTGATTCTGGATACCAGGTCTTTTTTTCTTCCCCACACATCCAAGCACCAGCTAGGTGTCCTATAAGTCAATGAAGTTCTAACATGATTTACTTGGAGACAATGTCAGACCCCACAGGTTAAGGGCCCAGTTCTATGAGACTGTCCCCCCAATACACACGAACACACACACACACACACACACACACACACTTCAGACCCCATTGGCAAGCCCAGGTTCTTGTAGGTATCTGATCCACTGGCTATAGGTTGGAAGTTCCCGTGACCCCTTCCTTGGGTTCAGTTAACTTACTAGAAGAGCCCACAGAGCCTGGAGAAACATTTTACTTACTAGATCACAGCTTTGTTATAAATGGATATGACTCAGGAATAGCCAGATAGAGGAGGTTCCGGGGTTGAGGGGTAGGGGGTAGGGAGGAGAGGATGGTAAAGCTCCCAAGCTCTCTGAGTGCATCATTCTTTCTGAATGATGTTCACCAACCCAGGTTTTTTGAGTTTTTATGAAAGTTTCATTACAGATGTATGATTGATTAAATTATTGGCCACTGATGGTTGAATTCAATTTCCGGCCTCTCTCCCCTCCTCAGAGGTTCCAGGTGGGCCTAAAGTTCAAACTCTCTAATCGCGTGATTGGGTAGTCTGGCACCTAGCCTCCTCCTTAGGTTACCTATTTGCTGGTCCAAAGGTCACTTCATTAATATGTCAAAAAACACATATCAAAGATGGCCTTCCTCACTTTGTTGTTGTTCATTTGATAAGTTGTGTCCAACTCTTTGCACTCCCATGGACTGCAGCACAACAGCCTCCCCTGTCTTTCACTATCTCCAGGAGTTTGCTCAAACTCATGTCTATTGAGTTGGTGATGCCATTCAACTGTCTCATCTTCTATTGTCCCTTTCTCTTCCTGCTCTTAGTCCTTCCAGTGAATATTCAGGGTTGATTTCATCTAGGATTGACTGGTTTGATTGACTGGTTTCCTCTCCTCACTTAGGAAACTCTTAGGATTTTAGGAGCTCTGTGCCAAGAATTGAGCCAAAGACCAAATATATATGTGTGTGTGTGTGTGTGTGTGTATACATATGCATAGTCAAGCTATGGTTTTTCCAGCAGTCATGTATGAGTGTGAGACTTGGAACACAAAAAAGGCTGAGCACTGAGGAATCGGTGCTTTCAAATTGTGGTACTGCAGAAGTCTCTGGAGAGTCCCTTGGACTTGCAAAGAAAAGGTCAGTTTTCATTCCAATCCCAAAGAAAGGCAATGCCAAAGAATGTTCAAACTGCCTTACAAGTGCGCTCATTTCACATACTAGCAAAGTAATGCTCAAAATCCTTCAAGCTAAGCTTCAGCAATATGTGAACCAAGAACTTCCAGATGTAAAAACTTGATTTAGAAAAGGCAGAGGAACGAATTGCCAACATCTGTTGGATCATAGAAAAATGCAAGAAAATTCCAGAAAAACATCTACTTCTGCTTCATTGACTACACTAAAGCCTTTGACTGTGTGGATCACAACAAACTTGAAATTCTTAAAGAGATGAGAATACCAGACCACCTTACCTGCCTCCTGAGAAACCTGTATGCAGGCCAAGAAGCAACAGTTAGAACCAGACTTGGAACAATAGACTGCTTCAAAATTGAGAAAGAAGAATGTCAAGGCTGTATACTGTCACCCTGCTTATTCAACTTATATGCAGAGTACATCATGTGACATGGCAGGCTAGATAAAGCTCAAGCTGGAATCAAGATTGCTGGGAGAAATATCAACAACCTCAAATATGCAGATGATATCATCCTAATGGCCAAAAGTGAAGAGGAACTAAAGAGCCTTTAGATGAAGGTGAAAGAGGAGAGTGAAAAAGCTGGCTTAAAACTCAGCATTCATAAAACTAAGACTATGGCATCCAGTCCCATCACTTCATGGCAAATAGATGGGGAAGCAATAGAAACAGTGGTAGACTTTATTTTCTTGGGCTCCAAAATCACTGAGGATGGTGACTGCAGCCATGAAATTAAAAGGTGCTTACTCCTTGGAAGAAAAACAATGACAAACCTAGACAGTATATTAAAAAACAGAGACATCACTTTGCCAACAAAAGTCCATATAGTCAAAGCTATTGTTTTTCTAGTAGTCATGTCCGGATGTGAGAATTGGACCATAAAGAAGGCTGAGCATCAAAGAATTAATGCTTTTGAACTGTGGTGTTGGAGAAGACTCACATGTCCCTTGGACAACAAGGAGATCAAACCAGTCAATCCTAAAGGAAATAAATCCTGAATATTCATTGGAAGGACTGAAGTTGAAGCTCCATTATTTTGGCCACCATATATGAAGAGCCAACTCATCGGAAAAGACCCTGACGCTGGGAAAGATTGAGGGCAGGAGAAGAAGGGGACAACAGAGGATGAGTTGGTTGGATGGTGTCACCAATTCAATGGACCTGAGTTTAAGCATACTCTGGGAGTTGGTGAAGGAAAGGGAAGCCTGGTTTGCTGCAGTCCATGGGGTCGCAAAGAGTCAGACAGGACTGAGCAATGGAATAGCAACAGCAACAAGGTCAGCAGCATCAGCATCACTTGGAATGAGTTAGAAATGCAGACTCTTAAGCCCAACGCTGGCAGACTGAACCAGAAACCCTAGACGTAAGGTTCAGCAGTGTGTCTTAATCAGCTCTCCAGGTGATTCTATGCACCCTAAAGCTTGAGGGCCACTGCTCATTCCTGTTTCTGGGAGGCTTTCCAACAATGCACCGGGAATCCTGGAGAGCCTGGCAAAGCATGAGAAGGATGGCAAGAAAATTAGGGTTTCTGGGGTGGGGGATATAAAAGATAAATAAAGAAGAAATAAAAACAAGAAAGAAAAGGAGAAAGAACCCCTGTAATTGTGGGGCATGGGTTTATCTGCTTGCTTCATCTGACTCTCAACTTGAGCAGGCTTGCTTTGTGATATAGAAAAATGCCCAGTTCTACCAAGAAAAGGCCTTTCCATAAATTAAGCCACCTGGATTACTGTTCCTAATGGCTCAGGGATCTTTGGTAAGTGACTTCACTTCTCCCACTCTCAGGTTTCTAAGGTGTAAAAGTGGGAGACCTAGACCAATTCACATCCAAGCATTCCTCTCCTTTAAGCACTGCCCGAAGGATTGAGATTTGCTCTTACATTTGATGTCATTTCTGATCAAGTGTATCATCTTCAAGGGCCACCCGGGGCAGGGAAATCTAAAACAGAAGGACTGGTTAGGGACCTGGAGTAAATGACTTCCTTCCTGGAGTGTTGGAGCATCCAGGAGGCTGGGCAGAGGGAAATTCCAGGCCATCTGGATGTGAGAATCACAGTCATCACCCGAGTTACAGGAGCCTGCCTTCCGGAGATGGCATGATGTCACTTGATAGCTCATTCTGACCTGGAAAACTCCTCAGTGATCAGGGGGTGTAGGGAAGGGTATTCTTACAGAGACTCAGGCCTTCTTTTCTCTCCCTCTCCATAGGAGGTCTCCAGCTGCTGGTCAGCCATCTGTCTCCAGAGTCAACCTGCCAGGTAAGCCATGTCATCAGGCTTATCTCCATATTTCAAAATAATAAATGTACCTCTTTTCTAGACCCTTTTCTAGAATAATAGCGTTTGTTTGCTCCCAGTCTGTGTCTTGGTGACTCTTTTCAAAGGCAGACTAGAACTTTACTGTAGTCCACATGAAACCAAATGAAAAGCAGCATTAAATAATTTTCCCATCGTATGCATGCCTCCAATTTCAGAATGTGATGGATGTGTGGTCATGCTGCTTCCTGGAACCAGAGTCGGAGTACAACCTTGACCTCAGCTTGCCGGCCCCAGTGAACTCCGGGGGAGCTAACCTCAAAGGCCCCAGGTGCCTCTGCATTGGCCTGAGGGCCCCACAGTGAATGTTAGTGGTTTTCCTCTTAGCGTCAACTATACATCCCACTTGAATCTACATCCTTTCCAGGTGTGAAACCAAAAGCTTTTTCCAGGTCACAAATCATTTCCCTTGGAGGTCATCCAACTTTGTTCCTCAAAGGTGTTTTTTTAAAAAAGAAACCTAACCTCTTGTTTGTTAATACTGTGCATATGCTTCTCATGTGGAGTTGAGAGCTGCAGAGAGGAAGGGCCACATTGAAGGAACATCTATCCTGGAGATGTGTTGAGCATGAAATTCTTCTTGCATAAGATGCAACCAGCTAGATGACATTGTTTTAAGTGTGAAATGGAGTTTTTCCTCTTGAATCTCTCCCACTAGTAGAGCAGTGGACTTGAGTAGAACCACAGGAGAAACAAGTAAGATGAACTCATGATGAGATCACCTAACACTTAATGTTGCCTCATAGGTGTCTGTATTTCCATTTAACACCTAACGTTGCCTCATAGATTTCTGTGTTACCCTTTGCTTTATTCTTATGATCTTTCTTGCTCAGATGCTGTGTTTTCTTCCTGGTATGATGGTCATACATATAACAGAAATAATACACAAGTCCAACTTTTGAAAGTAGAGAACAAAAGCTGGGGGTCCCATTGGCTCATTGGCTTCTGAAGTATTTATGGTACATGCCTTAAAAATATTTTTGTGAGAAACAGATTGAGAACAAGAATAAAAGGAAGATATTAAGTAAGGTCAAGTCCTAAGACATAAAATTAAAGAAAATGGTAATCTATCCATGAACTATAAAAACCTTGATGTGCTGATGTACTATTTCCTTTAGAAGTTTTATGAAAAGAAACTAAATAACTAGAGTGTCTTAACATATAACTGGTATTACATACTTGGAGATCAAAGTGGGTAGTTTTGAAACTCCTATCATTTCATCATCTTGGCCGACTCATAAGACATTGTCACTCCCATTTCTATTAGCCAAATTTCCCAAGATGCTTTTGACAGCAATTTGAATCTTTAAACTATGTTTTCTTTTTCTTATAATGAATACTGACAAACATTAGGAAAATATGTGATATTTCGAGTTCTATAAATCAGCTCATTAGCTAAAGATGCTGTTGGAAAGATCATATTGTGATTATTGGCACAATAACTACAGCTTGGCAACTGGAGAGTTCTTTTGCTAAATTCTTTTAAAACAATGGACCAAAGAAATGACAATAATACTTAGGCAATTTGTTTTTGTCTGTCTTTGTGGCAAACTACAAAAATCCTGACTTTTCATTGGGAAGAGAATGTAGTGATACCAATTATTACGTAATTATAGGTTTCAAAACCTTCTTAACGCTTAACCACAGTCAAAAAAGGAAGGAGGACACACACATCCTGTGTTTTGTTCTTATTATCAGCTTAAATAAGTCAAGCAGATTTTTCCTGTTATTTTAATATTTATCAGCATATGACAAAGAGGTGTGTTTAAATAGAAACTTTAAAGGGGAATGAAAAACAAGTGGCTTACAGCACACAAAAAAATTGAAAACTGGGTTGCTGCTTTAAAAAATGATTTATCATGATAATGAGACTAGGTTTCCATTTATTAGCACTAATGCTGACCTTATGCATTTCTGTTGAAATCTAAGATAAAAGATACATGAAACCCACAATAATTTAAACAGATTTAACAACAACCAGTTGTGAAAGTCTGGCTGACTTAGGTAACTATATTTTTGTACAAAAAGCAAGTTTAAAACAGTGACGGAGAAAAGCCAGAGGAAACCTTTATTTTAAAAACATTTTTTTAAAGACAATCTAAATGGAGGAAATGGAATTTATTTTAAAAGTTATTTGTCAAAAACCATGGTTAAACTGGTACCTTTGCTCTTACAAATTGATCAGTAACTGAGTAAATTCATGAGGGAAATCAAATCCAGCCTCTCAGTCTACAATACCTTTTCCCTCAGTGTTTTTTTTTAAAAAAAAAATCAGTGTAATTGTTCCCTTTTTTGTGTGCTATGGAAAGAATTCCATTCTAGAATATGCTACAATTTGTGGCTTATATGCCTCCTTCATTGGAGCTTCTTGAAGTCAGGGGCTGTCTATACTGTATTCATCGCCTTATCATTTAAGATGCTTCTGCATGGTTATTTTCACATAGCAGGAAGATAGGTAAAAATTAAACTGAGCAGGAGAACTACATAAAGTTTGGGGACTTTATCTTAAAGAAAAAGCTCATAAATTAAATTTTAATAATGAGTCAGTATTTTATCTCCATGGCTATGATGAGTATTCAACTGTGTGTTTTTACTATTTTTTTTTTTAAATCAGTTATTACATCAAAATTGAAAGAAGTTTGAAACATACTCTATAGCTGCATGATCTAAATCTCTATGGTCATTTTTATAGGTTTCGAACAAAAAAAGTTAAACCTAAAAAGTTGGCATTTTGTGCTTTAAATAGGAAAGCCAGAGTAGAATAATAGAGGATTTAAAACCCAGAATATAGAGCAATGTGGAAATCATATGCTCCTGCATTAAGGAGAAAATGTAGTAAATCCTCCTGGGGGTGTTGAAAATGTTAACACTGTGAAATTTAATGAGCATCTCAATTTTTATCACATTTTGCCTTTTTGCGGGCCTGAATTTCAGGCCTTTTCTACATGATGTGCAAGGATTGGAACAGAAAGGGCAAAAAATAGAATTGAAAAAAGAACACTCCAACACAAGGCAGAGCTAAAGTTCTGTCATCTGTATACAGTCAAAATGGAAAGTTGAAGTAATTCTTAGGATATCAGGCCCCCAAATTGTTTTCAAAAGAAAAAAAAGATAATTGAGGAAAATCAATGTGTGTGTGTATCTGTGTGTGTGTGTGATGAATGTTCCAGTTTTTCTGCCCAAACCATCCCTTGCTTTTGCATGGATTTCAGTAGTGATCACTGGTATATCATGAAAGTAAGAAGATACTGAAAGGATAAATTGTGTTCACTGCATTTACAGAATGATCTTTGCTTTGCAAAAGGATTAGGGAAGTATTCCTTTTAATGGCCAGCACTTCTGAGTATTATAAATGTGACTTGATTTTTAATAATATGTGTCATATATGACATATTATATGATATTACATATTATATTGAGATGGCATCACCAACTCAATGGGTGGGCATGAGTTTGAGCAATCTCCAGGAGATAGTGAAGGACAGGGAAGCCTGGCATGCTGCAGTCCATGGGGTTGCAAAGAATCAGACACGACTGAGCAACTGAACAACAAAATCATATATAGAGCACTTTAGCAGCCAAATCAATGTGTAAGGTGAAATATTTGATGCTAATTTTCTTCTTCCAAAATTTACTAATGAATGTATTTGAGCAGGAACATCACCCATGTAACGTTATAAACAACAGCCCCCAAGGCCATGGGTCATGGGAAATGACAGCAAACTGTGTCACAAAGATGACTAGAGGATTGCATTGAGGACTTCAGGCTAGACTGCTGCAGGCCCGAAGTCTCTCTCAGCTTGGCTATCCACAATCTCGATTCATGGGGATTTTCAACACCGTCAATTAGTTGTATTTCAAGGAAAGCCTGTGAATGGAGAAATAGGATGAGATAATATAGGGCTTTCCAGTAAGTCTGAAATAGGTTGGCCTACGTGAGAAACAGACTTAATTAATATTTTTTTAGTGCTCATGGGAATCCAGTTCTTCTAAAACATGTCCTCCAGGACACGCTAGGGAGGAAATGGCTTTTTACTGGTTAATAAAACAGAAGAAACTTTCTCCTAAGAAGCCTATTTCTCAGTATGAATTTCTTCCATGTCTTTGCTTGATTATGAACATCCCCTTGGAGGTTCATGTGGGTGTGTCAGACACAGGGTCTATTTGAGGAGCAAACAAGAAGCTCCATGAGTTACCTTGGAGTAGCTCAAAAAGTAAGAAATTCAGAAAGTCATGACCTTGATTCATTTCTCATTCTTTGCCAGAGTAGCCAGAGCCTAGACTGAGAGATGGACTGTGTGTGCATGAGTGAAGGGCTCTCTGAGAAACACAGCAGTGGCCTGAGAGCTGATCTGAGTCAGATGACTGGAAATGAAGCCCAACACAAGCAGAACTTGGTTTTCACATTAAGCAAGAAATGTCAAGCAGGGTTACAACACTTATGAACAAATACTAATAAAATCAATTTTGTTACCACAGGCTGTGGCCACCATGACAAAGGAGAAATTGGAGGGAATTACAAAGGAAAGGGGGCTTCCCAGGTGGCGCTAGTGGTAAAGAACCTGTCTGCTCTTGCCTGGAAAAATCCCATGGCGGAAGAGCCTGGTAGGCTGCAGTCCATGGGGTCGTGAAGAGTCGGACATGACTGAGTGGCTTCACTTTCACTTTTCACTCTCATGCATTGGAGAAGGAAGTGGCAACCCACTCCAGTATTCTTGCCTGGAGAATCCCAGGGACGGGGAAGCCTTGTGGGCAGCCATCTATGGGGTCGCACAGAGTTGGACACAACTGAAGCGACTTAACAGCAACAGCAGCCAATGAAGGATACTGAAGAGACATAGGTTCAGTCCCTGGGTCAGGAAGATCCCTTGGAAGAGAGCATGGCAACCCACTCCAGTACTCTTGCCTGGAGAATCTCATGGACAGAGGAGCCTGGCGGGCTACAGTCCATGGGGTCACAAAAAGTTAGACACAACTACAGCAACTTAGCATGCGTGCACAAAGAAAAAGAAAGAATGAGAGAGAGAAAACAAGAGAGGAAAGGAGAAAAATTAAAATCTAATAATGTCAGGTTATTTTTTTTCTTTGTTCTGAATGTTGTATGGTCTGGACTATTGGGATAATTGCCCTAAGTATTCATCTTGAGTGTTTAGCCAGTCTGCATACAAAACGTTAGGACAGATGCACTAGAAAAGCCCTTGTCATTCCGAGAATACTTCCCCAAATGGTTGTTTTATAAGAATTGCTTTTGTCTAAATTAGCTGTCCTGTGTAAGTTTACCTCCGCACATCAACACTGAGCTATTTATATAGATTTGCAATTATTCCATATGTGTCTAAAATTAGGTAAGGGTAAGTTGCAAAAAAGCACTGACAAGTGAGCTAAAGTGCTAATAATTAAAATGTTACCCTTGAGCAAACATTACCAAAAATAATACCCTGCTTATTAATGGCTATTCCACTAGTTGGAAATTAGTTTCTAAATTTAGTGTGAATGTTTCTTCCCATTAAATGGAACTGATGAGACCCCTAGCATTTCATCTCTCACTTGCTGCTGAAAAGACTGGAGTCCATTCCACCTTGACTCCACTTCATGTTTTTGTACTGCTGAGAAACACCATCCCCCCACCCCCCCTCTGAAAGTTGGAATCATGCATGTTAGTAAGTATTTCAGTTATGCTATTGACGTCAATGGAGTCATTAAATAGATTGCTGGCCCTCCCAGAGGCAAATCACTGCCAGGGACCTAGATACAGACACGTTTTTTACAAAGACAACCATCAGGTTTTGCTACAGCAGTGCGCCAGAGAAAGGGAAAAGTTTATACTGTAGCAGACCTATCTCCAAACACAGTTTTTTTCTTTCTTTTGCATTTTAGTTCCGGCCTTTCTTTCTCTTTGGTTACAGTAGACTCTGGGAGATTCATAGGTATTGTTGCCTGAAGCTTTTGTGTGCTAAACCATCTCCTGTCATTGAGACTCCAAAGGAGACACCCCACTTTTAAAAATGTGTCACCTTTAGCTGTACACAGCCTGTCCTGGTGTTTATTTGGTGGCATAAATTATCTAGGCAACTCACTATTGTCTGCCTGTAAGACTTTGCTTGGCAGTTCCCTGAATAAGATAGTTTCCTGCACGCACATACACACACACACCCACACACACACAATTCTGTCCTTTCTGCTACTTCTGTGTGGCTTCTAGCTGCAGCCCCTCATCTGTGAATCAATCTCTATGCAGCCCGCATGCTGCTGTGGCACTGGGGCTCTGAAGCAAAGGGTGGAGGAGGAGGCTGGGAAGAAAGAATCACTTCTCTCAGCCACCTCATCTGCAGAGTCCTTCAGGAGGCAGGAGGCTGCCCATATGCCTGTGTCCTCCCAAACCCCAGCTGCTGCCTGCCTCAAGCCTGGTCTTGCAGCTCCCAGGCGTGTTGGAGAGAGCCCTTCAGGAAACAGCTGTCTCTTTCTGGGTATTCTTGACAGCTCTATTAACCTGGAGAGCCCCGGAACTCAGAGCCAAATTTTCCCCTCACACCTGGACTTTCTCCCTCCCCCTTCCAGTCTCAGAGTTGGAACCATCTTGAGCAGACAACTTTCTTCATATCTGGTTGCCCAACCCACCGTGTTGGCTTAGCACTCATCTCGATGCCTCGCCCTGTCCCTTTCCTCCCTGCACTCCTTATCAGTAAGTGTGTACATACTTCTCAGCAAGTATGTACAGAAATGCCAGACGTCCAGTCACCTTTAGTAACCCCTTTGGGTTCATCCGGAGGCCCAGACCCATCCCCGCTTCCATCACTGCTCTTTTTCCCATATTCCAGGCTTTAGTGGCTCTTCACTGTCTTTAATATCTCTCCTTGCCTCCCACAGACAATTCTTATAGTCATTTCCTCTGATCATATCCCCTCCTTTCCTTCTCGATTTCCTCTCCTTCAGTTTAATGCTTCATTTTCCCTTCCTACGCCATTGTAGGGACCTTACAACTTGGTTTATTATCTTTCATCTTTCCCCACTTCAATCCACTCTTCGTTCTGGTACTAGAATTATTCTTTAAAAACCCAGTTATGCTGTTTTCTGAGTTGGTTAACCTTCACCTTCAGGATAAGATCCTTACTTCTTACCAGTTATGCAGTCTTTCAGGATGTTGCTTCTAATTCCTTCTTTGTCCTCATCTGCCCCCTGCCCCCATGCACAGCCAATGGCTGAGATGCACTGAACATACTGTCCTTCAACTACACCAGTGTCTTCTTGCCTTCCTGCCTTTGTACACACTGTTCCCTCTGCCCGAGTTGTCCTTTCCCCAAAATAATCACATGTTCAGCTCAGGGATTTTCTTACCTGGTCATGGTGAATGAGTTCTTTATTCTCTCTGGTTATTGGATTAAACTAAATATATAGTCTCAATGCAGGGCCTGATATCTAGTATGTGCTTAGTAAATAGTTCCTTTGGTTTGTGGTTTAGTCATTATGTCTGACTTTTTGGGACCCTATGGACTGTAGCCTGCCAGACTCCTCTGTCCATGGGATTTTCAAGGCAAGAATACTGGAGTGGGTTGCCATTTCCTTCTCTAGGGGATCATCCCAACCCAAGGATCGAACTTGGGTCTCCTGCACTGTGGGCAGACTCAAGAGTTCGTTTATCCATTTCCATCTGGAAAGTGCATTTTTTGTCACTCAGATATCAGCATATATGCCATCTTCTGCAACTCACCCAAACCACTCTCAATTATTATCTTAATTATTACCTCATAATCAATTACTGTACTTGTCATGTGTGTGTGTGCTCAATTGTGTCCGACTCTTTGTGACCCCATGGACTGTAGCCCTCCAGGCTCTTCTGTCCATGGAATTGTCCAGGCAAGAATACTGGAATGGGTTGCCATTTCTTACTCCAGAGGATCTTCCCAACCCAGGAACCAAACCCGTGTCTCTTGTGGCTCCTGCATTGGCCAGTCGATTCTTTACCACTGTACTTATCATAGCATGCTGTAATCTTTATTTTCATTTTCTCTTCTTCTAAACTAAGAGTGTCCCAAATCAAGTATGAGTCCTCTTCTTTTATATCCCCAGTGTATAGAATAAAGTCTGGAACATAGTAGATGCTTAATAAATGTTTATGAAATGAACAAAGACACATGAGTAAATTCTCGTTCCTGAATCAGAAAGGATTGGAAGGATGCTGAGGCTCATAGTTGGCCTTATTCAGGCAAGCTTTATTTTCTGGCTCTCAGGCATGTGCCCAGTGCCAGCACTCCTGGCTAATCTTGACTACAGATGACTTTTCTTCCCTCAAAATGAACTCTTTATTACCTATCACTTCAGCAAGAAGTGACAGTGTTAAAAGAAATGAAAAAAATGAAAACAACTAAACATGACCAGTTTCTCATGCTATACTATGCTCTTCCTGTCTAGCACAGAGCCTGGCACAAGGTAGGTACTTGCCATATTGAGTTGAGTTAGCTCGAGATCATGGGTCAACCTTTCAGAAAACTGAGACTCACTTTTCTCATCTGGAAGATGGCTATCTTAATATTCTATCTCATAAGAATTCTGTATGGACTAAATGAGAAAAACTATGCATAGGGATTAACAGTAAAGATTCTGGAGCCAGACTGCCTCTTCCACATCTCAGCTGCACCACTGTGTGACCTTAGGGTAATGTCCCAATTGTCTCCTCTCCAGAATTGGGATGGATATTGTACAGAGCTCATATATTGGTTGTAAGAATTGAATACACAAACCAATGGGAAACACTTAGAATAGCTCCTGGCACTTCAAAAGTGTCAATATTAGTGTCGGTATTATAAGTATTATGTAACACACTTCCCATAGCGCCCAGGACAGAGCAGCTGGTCACTATGTGACAGGAGAGAGGCCTGCTGGCATTAATAGGGAACCAAAACAGAAAGCTTTGTTGAGATCTTTTAAAAATTTTCTGACCAATTTCTCTTTCATAGTAATACAATCTAGAAAACAATCTCTTTTTTTGAAAGATTCTTACCCCCTGAAACCATGAAACTTGCTTATATGGAAATAGATTTAGAGCTGAAGGTAGGATTCTCCAGAACATACTGTGGAAAGCTAAGAGGGCTAGTGGCAGAATGGACCTGTTCCCAAATGTAACTGGGCACAAGTGTGGCTCTTTCTCTTAAAAACAGACTGCAAAGAAGAATGTCCAGCTAGCATGCTGATAAACATGGACAGAGGAGCCTGGCAGGCTACCGTCCATAGGGTCACAGAGAGTCGGGTATGACTGAAGCGACTTAGCATGCATGCACAAACTGCATCTTGGGGCTTTCCCAGGTGGTGCTAGTGGTAAAGAATCCACCTGCTAATGCAGGAGACACAAGAGACATAGGTTTGATTCCTGAGTTAGGAAGATCCCCTGGAGAAGGTCATGGCAACCCACTCCAGTGTTATTCCCAGGAAAATCCCATGGGCAGACGAGCATGGCGGGCTACTCTCCATTGGGTCGCAGAGTAGGACATGACTGAAGCGACTCAGCACGCAGGCGGAAACTGGATCTTAGTTAAGTGAAAGTTTTCTTTTGCATAAATCTGAAAGGACTTCACTTCACTTTGTAGGATAGAATAATTACAGCTACACAAGCATCACAGTTGTACATAAATGCATGTTCAGGTCTGGGCACAAACCTTCAGGGGTGCAGGTTGTTCAGCCCACAGAGCTCAGCAGAGAACAGCAGCATGAGCTGGTGCAAAGTTTCTGTATGGGGAGAAGACAGAACCCACTAGCAGAGTCAGCATCACAGGGGCTTTGACTCCATTTGGAAAGACTTTTATGCCCCTCTCAATACCCCCGTGTCACCTACCCACTTCTCTCCTCTTTATTGGGAGGGAGGGAGATGAAAAGGTCAGGTTGGCCTAGAGAGGGATGAATATGGACATTGGGAGATGAAGGAGGAAGGAAGAGGGCCATCTGTGTTCCCTTTTCTCCCTCCTGCATCCTTAAGACCAAGTAACCCTGGGGGATGGGGCAGAGTAAATTCGACTTACTTGCTTCTCATCAAACCCTGGCCAGCAGTTTACGGAGTTGCCTCCAGAGCTGTTCTCGGAAGCCAGGAGCATTTCAGGGAACAGCGCTTTCACCAGAGAGAAGAGAAACAAAGCAGGGACTGTGCCCTTGCAATAGAGAACAGGCAACAGAACTCACTGGATCTTTGTCTTGGTTTATTGTCTTGACTTACTCCAAGTCAGAGCTGTTGACAGGGACCAAAAGAGACCCTTCTGAGGGAGGTTTGTGTGCTTTTCCCACCCCCTTCTTGACTGTGTTCTCAGAGTGAGCTGGGTCCATGGCGACTGTCCAGCTCATTTGATCCGTGGAGACAGCTAGGTCAGCTAATTCAGCCTTTGGCCCTGCCTCTCAGTTGCTCTTTGGGCTTCATGTCCTAGGGTCTAGTGTGGCTAGTGCTGCTTGTCCAGTACTCTAGGTCGTTTCCAACCCCCCACAGGCCTGCCTCTGATCTCAGGAGAGGATCTCCTGGTACATGCCGGGCACTGTGCTCACCCTCAGTAGACATCATTTTCTTATCTAATTCTCCCAACCGAACTGTTTGGCTGTGGTCCCTGTTTCACAGATTTAGAAAAGGAGGCTCAGCGGATGTATGGCGCTTCCTCAAGACCACACAGTTAGTAAGTGATTAAGTGAGAACTGAAACCTAGATCTGTGTTTCTTAAAAACCCATGCATGGCCTTCCCTCTAGTCTAGACCATGCTTCCCGGCCTCCACCACCCTCTAAACCTCAGATGTTATAACGAACGGAAAGTGGGTGATGAGATTTCACAACAGGAGAGCAATCATAAAAGCTGAGTTATCTGCAGCCTCAGTAAGACTATATAATAGAGAATTTTCCTTAATTCTTTTGTCATCTGCCTGTTTTATTGTAAAGTGTGTTAAGAAAAATATCTCATAATGTCTATTATTCATGTATTCAATAAGCATTTATTATTTACCTACTATTTACGGGACCCTGTGCTAGACACTGGGAATACAATAATGTTAATGAATTCAGACGCTGACCTTGTGGAGCTTACAGCCCAGGAAATATGCAATGAATACACATGTGATTATACATTTGATTATCACTTTGGAGAAAAGTATTATTATACATTTGATTATCATTGGAGAAAAGTACAGAATGCTATCTAATATTGCCTAAGTTTTTCGCCTGTGAAAATGGGAATAGTACTCATACTTCCCATAAAGATTGTTATAAAACTGAAATGGTATTATAAGTAAAGCATTTAGAATGTTGCTTACCACTTAGCATTATTTCCTGTTTGCTCTGATTATCATTACCCTTGGTTATCTTTGGGATTAATGTAGATGAGGGGACAGGGAAGCCTTCTGTAAATGAATGACTTGAATTTGAGACCTAACCATTGAGTAGGAGCCGGGTGGGTGGAGACAGTAATTAACACCTAAAAGATGTTGCGAACAGAGGCCTGGATTAATAAGAGTGACAGTTAATAGACTAAGGCCAGAGAGGTCAGACAGCACAGAGCATTTGTAAGCCATGGTTGAATGTGTAGCTTTTATTCTAAATCCAGTTGGGGAGCCATTAAAGGATTTTGAGAAAGGTTAACATGATCTAATTTGAGCTCTAAATACAGCACTTCCTGAGACACAAGTCTACATTCCCTGCACTCCTATGTGCTCCCTGACCCCTATACTTTCTGTGTCAAGATATTCAGCACCTCACCCTTCTGTCCACCTGCATGGTTAAGAAGGCAAGCTCAGGAGCCACACTGTCTGAGTTTATAATAGTTCTGGTTCTATTCCTTTTTTTTCTGTACGATTATAGATAGGTAATTCAATGTCTCTGGGTCTTAGTTTCCTCATCTGTACAATGGGGATAGTAACAGGAACTTTGGCATAGTATTCTACTGTTAGGAGAGCTAAATTATTTTATGTAAAGTGTCTAGAATAGTGACTGGTACTCACAAAGTGTCAGTCGCTCAGTTGTGTCTGACTCTTTGTGACCCCATGGACTGTAGCCCGCCAGGCTCCTCTGTTCATGGAATTCCCCAGGCAAGAATACTGGAATGGGTAGCCATTCCTTTCTCCAGGGAATCTTCCTGACTAAGGGATTGAACCTGGGTCTCTTGATTGCAGGCGGATTCTTTACCTTTGGAGCCACCAGGGCACTCAGAAAGCACTAAATAAAACTTAATATTCTTAATATATCATAACTATCTATTTTCTTGGTTGCTTATACCATTAGCTGTATGCTCAGTGCCTGGCACAAGGCAGATGCTCAAATAATATTTATTGAAAAAAACAAATGAGCAATGAAAGAGAGGTAGTACAACAAATGGTAAGTAAAAGGAGAAAAAGATGGCTTATCTATGCATGGAAAAATGGGCTTCCTTGAGTCAGGGGTAGATTCTGATAAGGAGGAGCTTGCTTATGGGAGGGGCTTCCCAGGTGGCTCAGTAGTAAAGAATCCACCTGCCAATGCAAGACACAGGGGTTTTATGCCTGGGTCAGGAAAACCCCCTAGAGAAGGAAATCGTAACCCACTCCAGTATTCTTGTCTGAAATATTCCATGGACAGAGGAGCCTGTCAAGCTACAGGGATTGCAAAGAGTCAGACACGACTGAGACTGAGCTACTGAGCATGCACGCACACACGCTTATGGGTGACAGAGAAACTGAATGGCTTTCAGCTCCCTGGCTGCTCCAGCTTTGGGGAACTTGAAACAATATCTGCGGGACAAAAATCTGTTTCACAATCTGAGATGCCAATCTGGATTGCCATCTGTACGGAAAGAAAATTGGGCTCATTAAAGAGCTGCTTCATTTTCCTGAGCTATGTGATGTCTCTGAAGGCAAAGGCAAGTGTGACCCTCCAGAGTTCCCTGTGTGCTGGCTTTGGAAGGACAGTCCCTCCGAGGAGCCATAATCCTATGGAGAACAGGTCACCATCATTTCCTTTTCATCCCTGCATTGCTAATAGGGCCTCAGGCTAACAGAGACTGGGTTCTAGGAAGTCAGCACACGCCTTAAGTGTGGTACATAAGCATGGGGTGAGGCTCTTCACGTATTTGTTCAGCTGGGCAGTCTTAGGCACTCAGGTCCTTTACGTCTCCGTGCAGAGTACCTGCCCAAATAAACAATGAAATCTTCAGCTCTCCCAATCCTCCAGCTCAATGCCAAGTGCATGCTTGCATGCGTGTGCATGCTGGTTTGTTACGTTTTTATCCCAGGGGAAAATAAAGGGTTCTTCTCATGCATTTGTCAACACAATGGGCCTCTGTCCTCACTGACCTGGTTTTCCATTCTTTCTTTCTCTTTCATCACAGGTTTGACTGGCCTGTCTCTCTTCACCTTCAGATCATTTCTAGGCCTCCCTCTGATTTACCCCTCACTCCATGCCCCTCAAACTTCTAAACCATCTTCCTTGCAGTCTTTTCTTTTTTGGCTGCACCAACCAGGGACCAATTCCAGCCCCCTGCAGTGGAAGCTCCAAGTCCTAACCACTGGACCACCAGAGAATTCCCAGTCCCCATAATCTGACTCAAAATTGGCCTATAGAAAGCCTCATGCAGTTAGTCCTGCCTAACGACGCTTACTCCTTGGCAGGAAAGTTATGACCAGCCTAGATAGCATATTAAAAAGCAGAAACATTACTTTGCCAACAAAGGTCTGTCTAGTCAAGGCTATGGTTTTTCCAGTGCTCATGTATGGATGTGAGAGTTGAACTATAAAGAAAGCTGAGCACAGAAGAATTGATGCTTTTGAACTGTGGTGTTGGAGAAGACTCTTGAGAGTCCCTTGGACTGCAAGGAGATCCAACCAGTCCATCCTAAAGGAGATCAGTCCTGGGTGTTCATTGGAAGGACTGATGTTGAAGCTGAGACTCCAATACTTTGACCACCTGATGTGAAGAGCTGACTCATTTGAAAAGACCCTGATGCTGGGAAAGATTGACGGCAGGAGGAGAAGGGGATGACAAAGGATGAGATGGCTGGATGGCATCACCTACTCAATGGACATGAGTTTGAGTAAACTCCAGGAGTTGGTGATGGACAGGGAGGCCTGGCATGCTGCAGCCCGTGGGGTTGCAAAGAATCAGACATGACTGAGTGACTGAACTGAACTGAACTGAATGTCCTAATTGACTACTCGGATTACATTATATTGAACTATGCATGTTCCATGTTGCTTTTTAAAAGCATCATAGTTCTTTAGACTTTCAGTTCAGTTCAGTCGCTCAGTCATGTCTGACTGTTTGCAGTTCAAAGGACTGCTGCATGCAGTCTTACCAGTCCATCACCAACTCCCAGAGTTGACCCAAACTCATGTCCATTGAGTTGGTGATGCCATCCAACCATCTCATCCTCTGGCGTCCCCTTCTCCTCCCACCTTCAATCTTTCCCAGCATCAGGGTCTTTTCAAATGAGTCAGTTCTTCACATCAGGTGGCCAAAGTACAGGAGTTTCAGCTTCACCATCAGTCCTTCCAATGAATATTCAAGACTAATCTCCTTTAGGATGGACTGGTTGGATCTCCTTGCAGTCCAAGGGACTCTCAAGAGTCTTCTCCAACACCACAGTTCAAAAGCATCAGTTCTTTGGCACTCAGCTTTCTTTATAGTCCAACTCTCACATCCATACACGACTACTGGAAAAACCAAAGCTTTGACTAGATGCATCTTTGTTGGCAAAGTAATGTTTCTGCTTTTTAATATGCTGTCTAGGTTGGTCATAACTTTTCTTCCAAGGAGCAAGTGTCTTTTAATTTCATGGCTGCAGTCACCATCTGCAGTGATTTTGGAGCCCAAAAACATCTGTCACTGTTTTCCATTGTTTTCCATCTATTTGCTGTGAAGTGTTGGACTGGATGCCATGATCTTAGTTTTCTGAACGTTGAGTTTTAAGCCAACTTTTTCACTCTGCTCTTTCACTTTCATCAAGAGTCTCGTTAGTTCTTCTTCACTTTCTGCCATAAGGGTGGTGTCATCTGCATATCTGAGGTTATTGATATTTCACCAGGCCATCTTGAGTCCATCTTGTGCTTCATCCAGTCCAGCATTTCTCATGATGTACTCTGCATATAAGTTAAATAAGCAGGGTGACAGTATACAGCTTTGACGTACTCCTTTCCCAATTTGGAGCCAGAATGTTGTTCTTCGTCTACTTCTAACTGCTGCTTCTTGACCCACATACAGATTTCTCAGGAGGCAGGTCAGGTGGTCTGGTATTCCCATCTCTTTCAGAATTTTCCACAGTTTGTTGTGATCCACACAGTCAAAGGCTTTGGCATAGTTAATAAAGCAGAAGTGGATGTTTTTCTGGAACTCTTGCTTTTTCAGATCAAACAGATGTTGGCAATTTGATCTCTGGTTCCTCTGCCTTTTCTAAATCCAGCTTGAACATTTGGAAGTTCACAGTTTGTGTGCTGTTGAAGCCTGGCTTGGAAAACTTTGAGCATTACTTTACTAGCGTGTGAGATGAGTGAAATTGTGCGGTAGTTTGAGCATTCTTGGCATTGTCTTTCTTTGGGATTGGAATGAAAACTGATCTTTTCCATCCTGTGACCACTGCTGAGTTTCCAAATTTGCTGGCATATTGAGTGCAGCACTTTCACAGCATTATCTCTTAGGATTTGAAATAGCTCACCTGGAATTCCATCACCTCCACTAGTTTTGTTCATAGTGATGCTTCCTAAGGCCCACTTGACTTCACATTCCAGGATGTCTGGCTCTAGGTGAGTGTCACACCATTGTGATTATCTTTTTTGTATAGTTCTGTGTATTCTTGCCACCTCTTCTTACTAGCTTCCCCTTCTGTTAGGTCCATACCATTTCTGTCCTTTATTGTGCCCATCTTTGCATGAAATATTCCCTTGGTATCTCTGATTTTCCTGAAGAGCTCTCTAGTCTTTCCCATTCTACTGTTTTCCTCTATTTCTTTGCATTGATCACCAAGGAAGGCTTTCTTATTTCTCCTTGCTATTCTTTGGAACTCTGCATTTAGATGGGTATATCTTTCCTTTTCTCCTTTGCCTTTCACTTCTCTTCTTTTCACAGTTATTTTTAAGGCCTCCTCAGACAACCATTTTGCCTTTTTGCCTCTCTAGGCCATGGGCCTAAGTTTTTTCTACATTTTATCCATTTGTGTAGGTTTTTATGTATTTCTTACGCTTTTTTTGGTTTTTCCATAGATTGTTACAGAAAAATCCAAACTTTTTGGCCAACCCTATGATTTATTTTGAGACTCTTTGAAACTTCATGGAGACTGTAGCCCACCAGGCTTCTCTGTCCATGGAAGTGGGTAGCCAGTCCCTTCTCCAGTGGAACTTCCTGACCCAGGGTCTCCTGCACTGCAGGTGGGTTCTTTACCATCTGAGCCACCATTCAGCGTACATGCATGCGTACGTGCTTGCTAAGTAGCCTCAGTTGTGTCTCTTTGCCACCCATAGACTGTGGCCCGCCAAGCTCCTCTGTCCACGGGATTCTCCAGGCAAGAATACTGGAGTGGTTGCCACGCCCTCCTCCAGGGGAATTTCCCAACCCAGGGATCAAGCCCGTGTCTCTTATGTTTCCTGCATTGGCAAGCGGGTTCTTTACCACTAGTGCCACCTGGGAAGCCCTATTTTGAGAATTTGCCTCATGTAGTTGCGGCAAGTTTGAAATCCACAGAGCATGCTAGAAACTCAGACAAAAGTTAATGCTTCAGTCTTGAGAGAATCTGTACTTTACTGCAAAATCTCCGTTTTTGTTCTTAAGACCTTCAACTGACTAGCCAAGGCCCACCAACATTAGCTGAAGTAATCTCTTTTACTTGAAGTTCACCAATTGTGGATGTTAACCACATCTACAGAATTCTTTCACAACAACATCTACATTTGGTGTGGATTACATAGCTAATTCCTAGTCAAGTTGACACATAAAACTAATCATCACTAGGACTACCAACAAATAAAAATTCTGTCTTGGAAATCTTACTAAAATTGTGCCCAACTCTACTTCAAATCAATTATATAAGATTCAGAAAACTAAAACTCTTTACATTTCTTCTGACCTACTGAGACTTTTTTCAAAGCACAGTAAAATAGGGACTTCCCTCGTGGTCCAGTGGTTAAGACTCTATGCTTCCAATGCAGGGGGTGCCAGTTCAATCCCTGGTTGGGGAACTAAAATTCCACATGCCACTGGGCACAAGCGCAGTAAAATAACCGTGCCACCCAGCTCACAAAATTGCTTTGAAAACCATATGATAGTTTGAAAGAACAGAAGTGCAAAGTGGTGGGAATTTGAATCCAGGCAGTGGCAGCACAGAGCCTCATATTGGTGATACTACCTCATCATTCTTCTCACAGTTCTCTCCACTGAGTGGCTGTGAAAGAAAAGAGCAAAGCTTGGGTTTCACAAGACGTATAAGAAAGCCAGTCAGTTTGTGCCCCATTTCTGGAGACTGCAACCAGTGATCTTAGACTTAATAGAGAGACATATCTCAAAAGAAGTTAATTTTGGCCTGAAATATCTCAGGGTGGTGGGAGTGGAGAAGTGAAGTGGGAATCTTCTTTGTGCATAGTACTTATTTCTACCAAATGCAGTTTGAAACATTCATATCCTCTTACACAATGTATAAATTTGACTATCAACCCTATTCTCCAGGTCTTTCTTGGGACTCCTTCCTTGTTGAAAGTGCATTGACATATATATGCTACTGGGCTTCTCAGGGAGTGCTAGTGGTAAGGAACCCACCTGCCAATGCAGGAAACATAAGAGCCAGGGGTTTGATTCCTGGGTTGGGAAATTCCCCTGGAGGAGGGCGTGGCAACCACTCCAGTATTCTTGCCTGGAGAATTCCACGGACAGAGGAGCCTGGCAGGTGGGCTACAGTCCATGGGTAGCAAAGAGTCAGACACGACTGAAGCGACTTAGCACACACGTGTGTAAAATAGCTAGTGGGAAGCTGCTGTATAACACAGGGAGCTCAGCTTGGTGCTCTGTTATGACCTAGAGGGGAGAGCTGCAGGGGAGAAGGGTAGGAGGCTCAAGAGGGAGGGGATATATGTGTACTTACAGTTGATTCATTTTGTTATACAACAGAAACTAATGCAACATTGTAAGGCAATTATACTCCAATAATAAAATGAAAACAAAAAATAACGCTGTAGAAAGTTAAAAATAAAATAAAATCTCCATTATCTCCATTTCCCTCTGAGTCCTGTGCTCTTGTCACAGAGAAAGCTGCTGCTGCTGCTGCTAAGTCGCTTCAGTCGTGTCAGATTCTTTGCGACCCCATAGACGGCAGCCCACCAGGCTCCCCCGTCCCTGGGATTCTCCAGGCAAGAACACTGGAATGGGTTGCTATTTCCTTCTCCAGTGCATGAAAGTGAAAAGTGAAAGGGAAGTCGCTCAGTCGTGTCCGACTCTTAGCGACACCATGGACTATAGCCTACCAGGCTCCTCCATCCATGGGATTTTCCAGGCAAGGGTACTGGAGTGGGGTGCCATGGCCTTCTCCTACAGAGAAAGCAGATACTCACAACTGAGGCCTCCAGCCCCTGGGCGGAGCACTTTTGCACCAGGCAGCTCTCCACACCCTGTTCACAGGCTTGTGTTCACCAGGGTTCCAAGTGGTTGCTCTCACCTCTGCATCTCAGTAAGATCCCTGGTAATTTAATCCCAAGGCACGTGGCTGCTGTATCCACTCCCTGTCTGGAATGCCTCAGACCTACAGGCCTGCCTTCATGGTGCAATTTCCTCCTAATTCTCTTTTATCTTGTGATAAAGAATTGCTCTCACCGAATTATTTACCTGTTGATACTTTCTGCAGTTTAAGGAATTAGCATTTCACTAAGCTCCCCCTGTTCCCACCAAATCTTACCTTTCCCTCAGGTTTTGAGTAACTTGTTTTACTCAAGTTCTAAAAACCTTTACCTCTAGCTCCTCTTTTTCTGCAGCACTGGAATGTGCTACTTTTTTTTCTATTTCCGAATTTGTTGGAGGAATCCTTCCTCGCATCCCCGAGGGCTTCCCAGGTGGCGCAGTGGTAAAGAATCCGCCTGCCAATGCAAGAGACACAGTTTCAGTCCCTTGGTTGGGTCGGGAAGATCCCCTGGAATAGGAAATGGCAACCCACTCCAGTATTCTTGCCTGGAAAATTCCATGGACAGAGGAACCTAGCAGGCTACAGTCCATGGGATTGCAAAAAGTCGGACACGACTGAGAATGCACGTATGCCCATCCCTGCCTGACTCAAGTTTCTGTGGAGGGAATTCTCTCTAGTCTGACAGGAAACAGTCTTTTTTCACCACTCTGCTACCAGGGCAGGAAGCAAAGGCAGATTACAGTGGGTGGAGTTTACAAGAGAGATTTTTGTGTCTGGGAGCCATCTGCCCCATTAGAGATATGGCAGAAAGTAGAAGGGGTTTCTTTACCAGCTGAGCTTCCAGGGAAGGGGTTTAATCTGCCTTCCCCTGTTGGAAGAGCACTTGTCCAGATATATGTAGACAGTTTAATTTAGGATTCTCTCATTCAGCAGAAGGATGGACATGGGAAATTCTGAGATGTTTTTGCATTGGGAGTATCAATGATAGAACAGTGGTTTGATCAATTAGCTTTATTTCTATGACTGCCCCAAAGTGTGTGTTTCCAGAAAACTCTCAATAAACCATGTGTTTCAATTATAGGGCATGGCGTAGAAGTATTAACATACTATTTGACCCCTACTAAGTACCACATTTGCTATTAGGAACTCTGCACATGAGAGCTCTTTTCTCATGTTGATGAGTTCATCATCAACTCCATATAGAATCCGTATTATTATCCCTTTTTCAAATCAGTGAAATCATGCCTCAGTGAGGGGGTAACTAGTAATATAATGATACTAAATTAATAACAAAGGACATTTTACCCTGGCTTGTTTCCCAAGACTGTATACTTAGCACTAGCCCTCTGTGTTATCTGGTAAGTAAAAGTGCCTCAGGTGATGGCTACACTGGTACCTGCCTTAAAGGTACATACTCCTTGGGTTTGGTGTTTCCATCTGCTGCTTCACTCATGTTCAACTGTCTCCAGAAAATATCTGCTTGTTTCTGTGCTACATTTAATGTATGCCTTTCTCTGGATTCTTGGTGAGAAAATCTAGAGGAAAATGTGATTGAATCCCACGTCTCCCTCTAAGGAAATCATTGAGTGAATGGAGAAGTGACCGTGTCTTCCTCTGTTCTAGGGATAAGTCTTCTTCACTGAGATATATTCCTTTTGGGTTTTGAGTCCTAAGAGGGAGAGGAGGCAAGAGAAATTTTAGGACAGAGTAGACCAGTGAGGGACTTCTCTCCAGAGGCATTACTCACTGCTGGAAAGATATCCCCAGTCTCTTACATCACAAGGAGAGAGTTTGATTTCAGATCTGTAGTGAAACTGGGGTGTGCCTCGCTGAACACAGGAGGCAGCTGTCCAGTTCTAGGCTGGCTCTGGAAAGTCCCGTTTTGAATAATTTGCTTCTTATGGTGTTTTGTTCAACTTCCCTACCTCAAATGAAACTGTGTGACTTAAATGAAAGAGCACTGGGCTGAAACTCAGGAAACTGAAGTTTAGTACTGCTACCAACCAGGTGTGTGACCTGAGGTAAATCTTTTAACCTCAGACTTAGTCATCTTTATTTTGAATTATTTTGAATCTTTGAGTTTAGAATTCAATCTTACAGAACTTTCAAACTTCCAAAATGGCTCCTGGCCCAGAAATGGTGGTGTGTGGGTGTTGGGACAGATGAATTTTTGTCCAAGAAGAAATAGCTCCTGAGCTAGTTACTGGTGAATCTGAAGTTCAAGCTAAGGTCTCGTGGGTTTGGCTCCAAAACCTGGGCTTCTTCCACCGCTTCCCACTCTGACTTTGGCTATATTATTGTTGCATAACACAGTGTATCTTTATTATTTTCCTAATCCCTGCCAGCCGTAGTTGGCACAGAGAATAGCAAGTGGTCATCAAGTCCTTATGAGTGCTGGAGAAATAAAAATGAAGGGGTTGTGGCCCCTCACCTCAGGTTAAAAGCATTCTCATAGGGAAAGTCTGGAGCCAGACTGCCTGATTTAGATCCCAGTTCTACTACTTAATAAGATAATGACTTCTTAAACCTTCTTTATACTTCAGAGTCTTCATTGTAATTTTCTTCATCTTAATACCTTCCTCTCAGGGTTGTTAGGAAGATTCAGTGAGTTACTTCATATAAAACACTTAAAATAGTGCCAGTCCCAGGGTAATGACTGAATACAAAATGTTGTTCTTGTTACTATTATATACTCTTTATATATACCTATTGACTTAATCAGGCGAGCCCTCTGGAAAAAGAAGTGTTAACAGTAAGCCAATGGGAAGAAGAGTCATTCTTGAAGGAGAAACCTCTTTTAGAACCCTGAAATCAGACAAGAGAGCACTATCTAATTTTATTTATTTTCTAAATTAATTTTTGCTGGAGTATAGTTGCTTTATAATGTTATATTAGTTTCTACAGCATAATGAAATGAATCAGTCATACACATACATGTATGCCCTCCCTTTGGGACTTCCTTCCCATTCAGGTCACCACAGTGCATTACCTAGAATTCCCTGTGCTAGAGAGTATGTTCTCATTAGTTCTCTGTTTTGTACATAGTATCAATAGTGTTTCTGTGGAGCACTCCCTACTTTTAATGGGCTACCTTTGTCAGATGGAGGGAGAGCATCTCATGCTCTCATTCACTCACCCTCTCATTCATTCACTCATTTCACTCACCCAGTGAGTACTCACCATCATGTGAATCAGACATTGTTCCGGGTGATGGGTACACAGGAGTTAATAAAATAGTTTCCTCTCTGGAGGAGCTCAGTCTTGTGGGGTAGGTAAACATACAAGGATATATAAAAGCCTGTGATAAGAGTTTGCCTGAAGCATGAGTGTTCTGGACACTCCTATCCTCTAAACAAACAACACTGTGTATTGTGCTATACCTAGGAATTGTATAAATAAATTTTTATTGAAGTTTTTAAACTTAGTACTTCCCAGAGCTGGATCATTCATTACACAGCTAGGCTTATTTCAGTCATGTCAGCTCAAGTCAGTGGGTTCACTGAGTACTTATTATAACTAAGTGGATTAGGAAACTCCTAGTTAGTTTTGTCCTGAGCCACTAAAATAGGAAAAGAGAGGAGATTTGATTTAAACTCTGCCTTGCAGGATGGATAAGGTTTCATAGAGGGAAAAGTTGAAAACTACCATTCAAGAAGGCAGATCATGCTCCAACAAAGGTATAGTGGCCCAAAGAATCTAGGCTGAATTAGTGCCACACAAGTCACCTTGAAAGACTCATGAAGGAAGGTTAGGGTGAGGTTGTGTGGTGGGAGAGTAGGAAGGAAATATTGGTGGGAAAATAATAGGGGGCTTTGTATACTTAGCAGACAAGCTGAAAGTTTATTTTATGTGCAGCACGGAGCCACTGATGATATTTGTTTGGTAGGAGATCATGTTGTCAGAGCTGCACTCCTCAGGATGGTTAATGTGGTATTTGCTATGGTGGTGGGAAAAAGTGTCAGGCTTGGAGTTAGAAATCATGCGAGAAAATTCTAGTTTGTCCATTGATTGGCTGTGTGATCTTGAGCAAGTTGATACTCTTTCTGAGCTTTATTTTAGCCTCCTCACCTACATGGTAAACAAAATGAAAAGTGAAGTCACTCAGTCGTGTCCAACTCTTTGCAATCCCATGGACTGTAGCCTACCATGCTCCTCTGTCCATGGGGTTTTCCAGGCAAGAGTACTGGAGTGGATTGCCATTTCCTTCTCCAGGGTAAACAAAGTGAAACCTCCTTAAAAGAAGAGCAGCAACAACCACCACACAATTTGCATTGATCATTACTCCCTTGTAGCAGTGGGCTGGGCCATTTCTGTGTAATACTTAAGCCTCAAAACAGCTCTCTATGAGTTCTTAAAAGGTCAAAGAGAAATTTACCATCAGTTCAGTTCAGTTCAGTTGCTCAGTCGTGTCCGACTCTTTGCGACCCCATGAATCGCAGCACGCCAGACCTCCCTGTCCATCACCAACCCCCGGAGTTCACTCAGACTCACACCCATCGAGTCAGTGATGCCATCCAGCCATCTAATCCTCTGTCGTCCCCTTCTCCTCCTGCCCCCAATCCCTCCCAGCATCAGAGTCTTTTCCAATGAGTCAACTCTTCGCATGAGGTGGCCAAAGGACTGGAGTTTCAGCTTTACCATCATTCCTTCCAAAGAAATCGCAGAGCTGGACTCCTTCAGAATGGACTGGTTGGATCTCCTTGCTGTCCAAGGGACTCTCAAGAGTCTTCTCCAACACCACAGTTCAAAAGCATCAATTCTTCAGTGCTCAGCCTTCTTCACAGTCCAACTCTCACATCCATACATGACCACAGGAAAAACCATAGCCTTGACTAGATGGACCTTTGTTGACAAAGTAATGTCTCTGCTTTTCAATATGCTATCTAGGTTGGACATAACTTCCCCTCCAAAGAGTAAGCGTCTTTTAATTTCATGTCTGCAGTCACCATCTGCAGTGATTTTGGAGCCCAAAAAAATAAAGTCTGACACTGTTTCCACTGTTTCCCCATCTATTTGCCATGAAGTGATGGGACCAGATGCCATGATCTTCGTTTTCTGAATGTTGAGCTTTAAGCCAACTTTTTCACTCTCCTCTTTCACTTTCATCAAGAGGCTTTTTACTTATTTCCTCTTCACTTTCTACCATAAGGGTGGTGTCATCTGCATATCTGAGGTTATTGATATTTCTCCCGGCAATCTTGATTCCAGCTTGTGTTTCTTCCAGTCCAGCGTTTCTCATGATGTACTCTGCATATAAGTTAAATAAGCAGGGTGACAATATACAGCCTTGACATACTCCTTTTCCTATTTGGAACCAGTCTGTTGTTCCATGTCCAGTTATAACTAAGTTTACCATATATCCCACCAATTCCACAGTTAGGTATCTTTACAGAGAACTGAAGACACATATCCACACAAAGTCTTGAATACAAATGTTCTTAGCGGTATTATTTACAATAAATAAAAAAATGGTACAATAGCTAAAAAAGTGAGATGGTTGGATGGCATCACTGACTCAATGGACATGAGTTTGAGTAAGCTCCGAAAGTTGGTGATGGACAGGGAAGCCTGGCATGCCACAGTCCATAGGGTCGCAAAGAGTCAGACATGACTGAGAGACTGAACTAAACTGATCTGAAAAAAGTGGAAACAACCCAACTGCCCATCAGCTGGTGAATAAATAGATAAAAATGCTATATCCATGGAAATGTTATTTACCAGTAGAAAGGAGCAAACTAAGGCTACATACTATATGTAACATGGATGAACCTCAAAAGTATTATACTCAGTGAAAGAAGGCGACATGAAATACTCCATATTGTATGATGCCATAATTGTATTTCATTTGCATGAAATATCCAGAAAAAGCAAAGATATAAAAATAAAAACATGGGGCAGGGGCAGGAGACAGGGATTAACAGTAATGGTTCATGTGGGCTCATGCTGCTACTGCTGCTAAGTCGCTTCAGTCGTGTCCGACTCTGTGTAACCCCATAGACGGCAGCCCACCAGGCTCCCCCGTCCCTGGCAAGAACGCTGGAGTGGGTTGCCATTTCCTTCTCCAATGCATGAAAGGGAAAAGTGAAAGTGAAGTCGCTCAGTCGTGTCCTACTCTTCACAATCCCATGGTCTGCAGCCTACCAGGCTCCTCCGTCCATGGGATTTTCCAGGCAAGAGTACTGGAGTGGGGTGCCATTGCCTTCTCCAATGTGGGCTCATACTGGGCTGTTAAAAATGGTTTTAAGCTGATTTATAATGATGTTCACACAACTTAGTAAATCTATTAAAAATCATCAAATTGTACACTTGAAAAATGTGAAGTATATGATATGCAAAATAAGCCTCAAATTTTTCTTGAAACCAAAACTCTATTAAGTAATTACTGTTCTTATTCCTATTTTATAAATGAGGCTATTGACTTTCTCAGTCTCCCCTGAAGTGTAGAAAAGTAATGGATGTGTTACCTAAATTTACTTTGGTTATCATTTCACAATGTGTACGTGTATCAGTCATCATGGTGTATACCTTAAACATACACAGTGTTGCATGTCAACTATGGCTCAATAAAACTGGGCGAAGAAGTAGTGGAGACAGGATTGAAAACTTTCTGCCTGATTGAGCCCATGCCCTTGGCTGCTGTTAATGCTGTACCCTTTCTTATGTCACAGAGTGGTTGTGAGAATTAAATTACATGTAGAACACATTTGATCATATTATATGCAGAGTGGATGTATGCTCAGCTCTCAGAAAATCTTAGCTGATTCTGATTTTGACAGTCATTGACCAGATGAATTGGATATGTTTTGAGAGGACACCTGATAAAGGGCTATATACAGTGTTCTAGGCAGGAGCCTGCCCAGGATGTAATCAGGAGGAAAGAACAGAAGATGTAGGAAGCTCAGCTAGGGTTATGCTCTTACTCGTCACATATTTTAACTTTTCTAAATAAACATGTAGGAAGCTTGGCTCTATTATGAGTTAAGACAAAGAACAGAGCTCTTTCTTTCCTTCAGCAAATAGCTGACACACGTTCCCATCATAAATTTTGTAATTCAGGATGTAAAACCAAATCCAACAACCAAGCCATCCAGAAGGTTAAATAAATAAATGCTAAATAAATAAATGTAGGTGTTGTTCCTTTGCCCATGTGTCTCCACAGAAGATGCCACATGCTTCTGTTCATTGAAGTCTACTAGCCCATTTCTTTCTGCATAAATTTGGGGAAACAGCCTACTCAGGGTTGTGAGTTGAAACTTGAAGGAGTTGAAACTATGGGGATGTTTTGTTTTACATTTTCCCATCAAGAACACCACCATTAATAATAATTCTGAATCACAGGTGAGAGATCACACCTACATCTCTTCTTTTATTTTGCAATGCTGTTAAAACTCAAAAGGCAGAAACATAGCCCACAGCCTTGGCAGATGCAGGACTTGGTGACTGAATGGGATTTTTCCTGAGTTACTTTCTGTGGCTGGTGCTTTGTGACCCAGATGTGTCTGCCACATGGAGAAACTTTATTATTAATAAATGCACATTCCACCCCCCCCCCCCATAAACAAGACCGCATGGCAAACAGTGGTGTTTGCTGTGTATACATTTGAGTTGGTTTTTCATCATTTCCAAAGACCAAGACCCAGGGTGTTTCCCATTGCACTGGTAAAAGAAAAAAAAATAAAAAAGTAAGAATTCAGTTTGCCTATTTTGGCGACTTAAACATGAGACAATTTGTGGTCACCCAGGCAGGACTCCTCATTCCGGAGGGCTTGGCAGAGGCGAATGGGGCTGTGAGGTTCCCTGGGGAGGACAATATTGAATCTGGACGTGCCTAGGACCTAGGCTGTGTGGTAAGGAGATGATTTGGAGCACCTCCTGGTTTTATGACATTCAGTCTTTGAGTCACAGTCCCACAAAGAGCCAGGAAAAGCTAGTGTGTGTCTGCCATGGTAATTAAGTGTTCATGTTTGAAGATGCTTGAAGAAATCTTAAATGTAGCAAAACTACTTCTGCCAGCTTTGTTAACTGTTTCAAGAGCTCACCCAATCAGAACTCGTTCAAGATTTATTGGACACTGATGCTGTGTGGAGCACAGTCCCAAACACTGTGAATAATATTAGAGTCCCAGTCTTCTAGAAGATTGCTATGAGTGAGGATGGGAAGATTTCAACGTGAAGCATTCAGCTATTTAAATGTTAATAGTAAAAGTAGTAAGTGGTGGTTTCCTTCTCAGTGAAGTGTTTCAGCGATGCCCCACTTCCACCAACTGAGTGTGAAGGTTCCTGTCTGAACTCAGTTTGATGTAACTCTATTAGAATGGGATCATAGGAAGGTCATAAATGTTGGAGTCAAAAGTACCTAAATCTAACCCCCCTGTTGCCTGGAATATTACTTAGCCATTAAAAAGAATGAAATAATGCCATTTGCAACAACACAGATAGGGCCTAGAGACTGTCATACTGAGTGAAGTAAGTCAGGCAGAGAATGAGAAATATCGTATGACATCCCTTATATATGGAATCTGAAAAGAAATTATACAAATAAACTTATTTACAACACAGAAACAGACTCACAGACTTAGATAAGGAATTTATGGTTGCCTAGGGGGAAGGATGGCGGGAAAGAGAGAGTTAGGGAGTTTGGGATCCATAGGACACACTGCTATATTTTAAATGGATAACCAACAAGGACCTATAGCACAGGGTACTCTGCTCAATGTTATGTGGCAGCCTGGATGACAGGGGAATTTGGGGGAGAATGGATACATGTATATGTATGGCTGAGTCCCTTTGCTGTCCACTTGAAACTATCACAACATTGTTAATTGGCTATATGCCTATATAACATAAAAAGTATTTTTAAAAATAAAATAAATTCCTCATTGCCCATGAATTACCTGATGGTAAGCTCCCAGAGGACAGGTCTGATTAAATGTGATGTATCTTAAACTCAGCACAGTGCCTGCTGTTTACTAGAGACTCTATAAATATTTACTGTTGAATACCTGAATGAATTATGGAACCCTAGCAAAGTTAACCTGTGAGTCCAGAGTTCCCCTGGGTGGTGCAGGAACAATCACATCTGCCTGATGGGCTTTGGAAAGTTGTCTAGAATGATGTTTGAGGATGGAGGCTCTGGAGTCCCATTGTCCAGGCCCAAGTTCTGACCTGTCATTTATTAATTCTGTGGTTTTGAGCAAGTAACTTGTCTTTGCCTCCATTTCCCACACTATCAAGTAAGGCTAATAGTATCAATACTACCAACCTCTTAGGTTTGTTGTGAGGATTAAATTAATGAACATGTGTATAGCCCTGAGTCTAGGGCCTGGCACATAGTTTGTGCTATAAAAAAAATATTTGTAAAGTAAAAATAAAATATAAATAGAAAGTGGGTTTGCATGGGAATTAATGAGTGTTGGTGTTGTAAAATGCTTAACATAGCCTGGTTCAAAAGGTGTTAAATAAATGTTAGTTCAAAGAAGTTTATGTTTGAACCTCATTTCCTAAGCCAGTGCCTGGATCATTAAAAAATGCACAAGATGGAATATAATTATTAAGAGAGTGCTATAAGTTTTCTAATAAGGATCATAAGAACCTTGTGGGTTAGCAATACTGGGAGAGGTTTCATCAAGAACAGAGAATTAAAGTTGGCTCTTGGTTAGAAATTAAACAGGATTAGGGAGTTCACAGAGGAGGCAGATAATCTGCATACACTGGAGGGGGGAAAATCCAATCACAGTCATGAGATGCTCTGTCATCAACAGGACTTGGCACTAATTTCTGGGAGAATAACTTGTCATGGTCCATCTTTTGAAGTGAGTTTGGCCAAAATGCTGCTTCAATTCTAGGGCTTCAGCTGCTCAGATTAAGACTTTGATGACTGCTTACTTACTCACTCATTTTTTGAGTAAGCATTTTGTAGATTCCACTATGCATCAGGCGTTTTATTAGGAAGTGGTGAATAAAATAGAAATGGACCTTACCGCTTTGGGAGCAGGAGGGAGATACAGACTATAAATAGAAAAGTAAATAAATTTTTATAAGTGCTTTGAAAGACATTAAGAGGGTATAGAAGTAGAAAATAGTGGGAGGGAAGGGGAATTATCAGATGGGAAAATAAGAAAATGTCTCTCCAAACACATGACATTTCACCTGAAGCTAGAAAGCTAAGAAGGAAAGGGGGACTATTTCAGGCATGGAAATGGAATGTTCAAAGATGTTGAGCTTGGTGTATTTCAGAAAGAAGACCAGTGGGCCTGGAGTGGAGTGACTTGGGAGAAAAGGGTAGAAAATGAGATTGGAAATGGGCAAGGGCTTGAACTTGCAGGGTCTTATAAGGGATATTAAGGAGACAGAAACAAATTAAAGTGAACTGGGAAGGCACCAAAAAATAGAAGGGAAAACATATAACTTTTAAAAGTTCTCTTAGACATCAGTGTCAATAGTAAATTGGATTGGGAAAAAAGAGGAAGTGGGAGAAACAATGAGGCAGTCTAGGTAAAGAGGTGATGTTTGCTTAGTCCTGGATGGTAGAGAAGCAGGGATAGAAAGATGTGGACAGATTTGCAATGTATTTTTGAGTTGGGATAGATAAGACTTGTTAATGGATTGGATGGAGAAGTTGGTAAAAGTAGAAATTTAAGAGAATGAAAAGGGTCAAGAATGAAATCCAGGCTTCTGGCTCGAGCCACTGTATGGGTTGTTGCCCTTGACTAAAATGGATAAGATCAGAAGAGGAAATTTTGGAAGGTGGTGGGAGAAGAAGTAAAAAATTTGGCTTTAGCTGCCAATTTTGAGTAGGGAGATGCCTCCTTGAGTAGATGTCAGGTCACCATAAGAGAGGTTAGGCTAGAGATCCAAATTTAGAGTTTTCAGTTTATAAATTGGGAATAAATCCATGGGCTTGAGTGAGAGTCTAGAGAGAGCGTACAAGTCCAGGAAGAATGACGGCATCGAGACACTGAGTAAAGGAGGAGGGGATCAGGAAGAAGACTGAGATGGCATGATCAGAGAGGTAAGAGGAAACTCTGGAGAGTGTAGTGTCACAGAACCTGAGTGAGGAGAGTACTTTGAGAAGGAGATGGCCATCAGCCTTATTGAAGTCACACTGAGGATAGAGAAGTGGCCACTGGTTTTGCCAACACAGAAGTCATTGATGATCTTGACAAGAGTGGGTTCGCAGGACTTATAAGGATAGAAGCCAGATTCACAATAGGTTGGACACTTGAGAAAGGTAAAGTATACGTTACGTTGCTGAAAAATTCAGAGACAAGGAAAGAAAAAGGAAATAATCAAAAGAAGAAACCCAGAACAGGTAAAGGGCAGTGGGAGCCAGAAAGCAGGTTGAGGGCTTGCCCTTTGGCCAGAGCGGGAACACCTTTTTGGGTGAAAGAGGGAAGGGGAGGAAATGAGTTTAGACACAGGAAATAATCACCATCATTACAGCTAATATTTATCGAGTTTACATTGCCAGGTAATGTTCTAAGTAATTTTCATTCAACACATTTAATCCTCAAAACAATCTTATGAGATAGGTTCATACACATAGTCAATCAAAACACAGGCAGTTCTTTCTCATCTGATAGTTTAAATTGTGGAGTGGAAGACAGATGGGAGGTTTGAGAAGGGAAAATGTAGGACATAGTGTCACAGAAGGTAAGGGGACTCAATGGGACTTCTGGGCAGCCTTGAGAGTTCATCTGAGATTTTAAATCATGAATAAAAAGCAAATCTAACATAAAGTTCAATGAGTCTTCTACAGCATTCAGCAGTCATACTTCAGTGGCCTGACTTAATTGATGCTTAATTTAGAAACGGGTAAATTTCCAATGCCAGGAGTAATAAAATACACTAGAATCCCCTACTAGCCCTTAATAAACTTTCATGAAACTGCTTTGGAGACTTGGCCACAAGGAGACTTCCTCTACCCCACCAAACTCCATGCCCCCACTCAGAGGGAAGAAACACAGCCTCTATGAGAGAATGACATATAGAATGAACTCCAGTAAGCCACCAGCATGATGATAGAAATAACTGGCTGAGTTTGACTATTATACCTAAAAGAAGTCCAAGCTGGATGCTCTGTGTTGCTGTACCTCACAGTTTACCAGATTTCCATCAACAACAAGGGTACCTCCTTTGCCTGGGAAATCACCATTAGCTCTCCCATTGTCAAGATCTCATGAACGGAGAAGGGGTGGTGGTGGTGGTTTAGTCGCTAAGTCATGTCCGACTGTTGTGACTCCATAGATTGTAGCCTGCTGGGCTCCTCTGTGCATGGAGTTCTCCAAGAAAGAATACTGGAGTGGGTTGCCATTTGCTTCTCCAGGGGATCTTCCCCACACAGGGATCAAACCTGGGTCTCCTGCATTGCAGGCAGATTCTTTACCAACTGAGCCATGAGGGAAGGAGTACAAAATCTTTACTTGACACAGAAAGTTTTGGACTGACAAAAAATAATAGTAGCTAAGATTTATTGAATATTTAATCTATATCAGGATCTGGGCAAAGTACTTTTTTTATACGCACTATGTCCCTTAATCTTGAAAACAACACAGTGAGGTATGTATTGTTATAATGTCCATATTATAGATAAGAAAAATGAGCTTCAAGGAGATTAAATAATGTTTCTAGTATCAGGAAGTTAACAAGTGGAGAAGCCAAGAGCTGATTCTAGGAAGCCTGACTCCAGAATCCAGGCTCTTTAAACAGGTACATTATAACAGCAAAATCGGTGAGCAGGCTTGCCAGACCAATCTACTGTGCATATTCATGTTATCATACCCTACCACCATTCTATAAATTTTATTCAAAAAATTTATGAGTTCTGTTTTCAACTCTATTAAGACCTGTTTCTACTCTTCCATGTTCTCAAAATAAGGAATTAATGCTATGGAACTGAGTGTAGAATTGATGGCTTTTATTCAAATTTCCCTCTTTTCATGGCAGCCAGCCTGTTAAAGAAAAGGGTTTATGGCTGTTGGCTTTTGCAAGCTTGGTGACCTGTGCTAAGACAATTTCCCCTGAAGCAAAAGGTGTTGACACATGTGACACAGCATAAATTGAGCTCCACGGGCCCTAAGGACTGGCAATGACCTGATCTTTTCCCACCATGTAATTATGAATTGAAAATTATTCTTTACAAAAAAATCCCAGATAACTGAATTCAATGTGCAAATTTTAGTCTCATTATCTGGGCATCTTAACTGTCCAGGTTACTTGTGAATATAGTAATAATATACTACCATTACAATAATGATAAAAGCCAACAACAGGTCAAATGCTTACTCTGTGCCAGCTCAGGGCTTTATTTGCCCTTTTCATGTATAACAAATACTTAGCAGAGACTATTATTAACCCTATTTTGAAGATAAAATGAGATGGAGACGGGTGAAGTAACTAGTCCAAGGTCACATAGTTACTAAAAGGTAAAATGAGAATTGAAAGCTTTTGAAGGCCAAGTCATCATTGAGACAGAGAACCATGGAAACAGATCAAAGCTTCAGCCCTTAGCAGTTTGAAAGATAAAGTTTACAAAACTGACTTTGCAAGGATGACAGAGCAATCCACATAAAGTATCAAGTACACACCTGTCAGGATATGTAGATGCTCACTGAATGGTGGCTACGGTTTTTGAATAGAATGAGCTAGAGAGTTGAATCAGGATCCCATCATTTTGATCACTGTAATCAGTGGACATATGTATTCCAAATACCCACCCAGAATAAAATACACGCTTCTCTCCTTATTGTTTTAAGTGTCCAAGTTACTCAGGTAATCAACTCTACCTCCCCTTCCTTCTAGCTTTGTGGATGTGGTCTGTGCCTGAGACTCCCTCAGACACACTAATTCTACATCATTTGAAAAATAACATACGTATTTCTGTCGTCCTTCTGTTCTTTCTAAATAAATTTTAATGAATTCAAGATACTCTTCCAAAGCTTTAGGTATAGATGTTTGCAATGGGCCAGAGCTCCCCAGGGGTAAGATGAAAAACAAACCCAGCTGGAACAGCCTGGTGACCCAGTAGCCCAGACCTGCCATAATAACCTATTTGGGGATGCCATGGTAATCTGGTCCGTGGCATTTGGCTGAGTGGTTCCAATTGTGACATATGATGATTCAAGTTTACTCATGTACACACCAGAACTTCACAAAATGACCTTTCTGTGTCCCTGAGGTTAGGGTGGGAGGCGGGAGGAGCACCAAGGCGCTCTAAACAAAGCAGCTTTGTTTTTACACCACTTGTTTGGACAAGTGTCCCCTCGTGTGCAGCAGCTATTTGCTGCCGGGCTCTTGGCAGAATGACTAAAATGGGACAGAAATTAAGGACACATTCTGAAGTCCCCTGGAAAATCACCCTCTCCCTTTCCGGCAAATGTCAGCCATGCAAATCATAATTCAGTAGATGATTTCTTGTCATTCATGTCCTTAGTCACTCTTTTCCTTAATGGGCATTTTCAAGGTGGTTGGATTGGATACTTCAGCATCTGCTGTACATATCCTGTACCAGGTCTATGGAGGATCGAGCCTGCAGTAAAATCATATATCATCTTTGGGACTCATCCTCCTGGTCTATAAAATGAAGAATTATACTACATCAATGATCCCCAAGTTTTATATGTATTTAATAAAACCTGTTCAATATTACATTTTTCATTTTGAAAAGAAAGGAAAAATATCTTCAGAAACCACAGAAAATAAGACTTCACGAACTCTTCTTAGCCAGTAGAGATATAAAAAGCATCAAATCCAAACAAAAGAGTCATCTGAATCTATATAAGGGCAAGTTATGTGATATTTTTATGCTTTTAACCTTATAAAACTGGTTGAAAATTAAAAAAAAAAAAAAAAAAAGGTTGAGAAACTCTGGACCAGATCATCTCTAAGGTTGTTTTCCAGTTCAGGAAGTCTATGCTTTTACAAAATCACCTCTCAATAAGAACTTGTGCTTTTATAGCTCAGAGAAGAGAAATGTATTCTTCAGTTCAATTCAGTTCAGTTCAGTTGCTCAGTCACGTCCAACTCTTTGCGACCCCATGAATCGCAGCACGCCAGGCCTCCCTGTCCATCACCATCTCCCAGAGTTCACTCAAACTCACATCCATCGAGTCAGTGATGCCATCCAGCCGTCTCATCCTCTGGCGTCCCCTTCTCCTCCTGCCTCCAATCCCTCCCAGCATCAGAGTCTTTTCCAATGAGTCAACTCTTCGCACGAGGTGGCCAAAGTACTGGAGTTTCAGCTTTAGCATCATTCCTTCCAAGGAAATCCCAGGGCTGATCTCCTTCAGAATAGACTGGCTGGATCTCCTTGCAGTCCAAGGAACTCTCAAGAGTCTTCTCCAATACCACAGTTCAAAAGCATCAATTCTTCAGTGCTCAGCTTTCTTCACAGTCCAACTCTCACATCCATACATGACCACAGGAAAAATCATAGCCTTGACTAGACGGACCTTTGTTGGAAAGCTAATGTATTCTTAGAGGACAATAAATCATTAGGGCTTGAGAGATTATCAGTCATTTCCAGCACTGACTTCTGATTGTTGATTCATAAACTCATGTATGTACCGACTCACAAAACACAATTTCTGACTAATTCTACTGATATTGGCCAGTGATCTAATTAATTTAGGCCCAAACTGAATTTTTGATTTGATTTATCAATCTCTCTCTTACTAGCCTAAATTAGCCAGATAATTTAGTGAAGTATTTATTAAACTACTTCAGTTAATTTTTTGTTTAACTCTGATGCTTTGCAGACCAATGAGTAATAAATTTAAAAGAAAGAAATAGTAACATCTTAAGTTCTTTATTTTTTAGAGCTATACTTATGTAGATTTTCTTTGCATATGAACTTTTTTATTCTTGTTAATTCTGAATGATGAGACAAAAGAAGAGAGAAACAGATTAAGCATTGTAAAAGAAAAATTGAAGAGCTGAGAAACTGGCCAGAAATTGAATTAGAAGAGAAAGTGAGGAATAAAATCCAAACAAAAATTTAGGGAAAATCCCTGTGTAAAGGAACAGAATACAAAGATACAACACAGGGTATGCTTCATGACTCAAATGTGTTGGCTCTGTACCTGGGTGATTCATTTGGTGGAAAACATAGCTGGGTCAGAGGATTTTTGCTGGCCCCAAACTTACTTAGAGTCATTTGAAGCTTCATTTTGTGTACGTCTTTTTTTCTCACTTCTTCAAAATGGAAATATTAATTGCTTTTCAGAAATAGCCCTGGTCATTGGAGTTTTATCTCTATGAGCACTTGAGATTTAGAATTAGATCATGGACTTTGGAGTATGGAAAAATATTTAAGAAACTGGGACAGATTAGTTTCAAGTGACCTCTCTTTGTCTCCTCACAGGAATAGATAGTAGATTCCACCAGGGAGCCCTATTGAATAGGTCCAAAGGGGTAGTCTGCTCCTTGGAAGATATAGTGGTTCAACTTTTTGGATCATGACTCACAGTAAGACACACATTTTACATGGATCTAGAGAGATAATACTGATGAACCTATGTGCTGGGCAGCGATGGAGATGCCGCAGATATGGAGAACAGACTTGTGGCCACAGTGGTGGAAGGAGTGGGTAGGATGAATTGAGAGAGTGGCATCAAAACATATACATTAACATATGTAAAACAGATAGTCAGTGGGAATCTGCTGTATGACTCAGGGAGCTCAAACCCAGTGCTCTGTGACCACCTAGAGGGGTAGGATGGGGTGGGAGGTGGGAGAAAGGTACAAGGGGTGGGAGGACATGTGTATACCTATGGCTGATTCATGTTGATTTAAGGCAGAAACCAACACAACATTGTAAAGCACTTTTCCTCTAATTAAAGATAAATTTAAAGAAGACATACACTTTATACCAAGACTTAGTTCCCACATATGCGTGTGTTTTCTAAAACACGATCTTACTACCTGCCACTTTCTATTCTAGCCTAGTCATTTGTTGTTTAAATAAATACTGCCCAAGACCCATTACATAGGTTTCATAACTTATTACTGGATTTCTACGTATGTTCCCCAGTTTCTTTTCTATCTGTGACACCTCCCCCCAAACACGCACACATTGCTCAAATACAGCACAGCTCGTTTTCAGAAGCATCCCACTCACACCCGACCCGGCACGTTGAAATACTTGCAGTTTCTTGAGCATCATGCTGTCTTTTCACTTCCCTGCACATGTCATTCTCTGTCTCTACTCAAAGCACTTTAGAGTTTTCTCACTCCACCTCCCTTTTCTGCACCAAGCTAGCTCCATCTGCTTAAGGCTCAGCCCAAGGCTCAACAGTCCTTACTGTCAGGCTGTGTTGACCTGTTTTCTGCTCTCTCCAGAGCATCCTGGAGACATCCTTGTCTTTATCTCAGCTTCATTGTGCTTCATTATGACGATCCATTTATATGCTCTTCTTTCCCACTAGACTCCTTGAAAGCAAAGGCCATGCCTTATATTTTCAGGAACTGGTCTAAGGTTTGACACATACCTGGTTCATAAATTATGGATGGATGAGAGCCTGCCTATTGGTTAGCACACAGTAGTGAATTGCTGCCTCCTTAGTAAGTTGTAATGTGCTTACCACAAGCATGAAATGAGTGTTCTTTAATGGAGAATATGGGCTTCACAAGTGACGTTAGTGGTAAAGAACCCACCTACCAATGCAATAGAGTCTCTTAAGAGATGCGGGTTCCATCCCTGGATTGGGAAGATCCCCTGGAGAAGGGTATGGCAATTTGCCTATATTCTTGCCTGGAGAATTCCATGGACAGAAGTAGTCTGGTGGGCTACAGTCCGTAGGGTCGCAAAGACTTAGACTCAACTCATCATGCACACACAGTGGAGAATATGTGCCTAAGTTGGAGTGGATGTGCTAACCCTCAGTAGAATCTTTTTTCTTTTGCTCCTAAGATATGGTGTAGCAAAGTGGGTGAAAACTCAGGCTTTGAAGGTGCCCAGAACTCGATTTGAATTTTGACTCATTGGTTACATGCTCTGTGACCTTAAGCAAGTTACTCATTTTTCCCTGGTGGTCCAGTGGTTAAGACTCTATGCTTCCAATTCAGGGGACATGAGTTTGATCCCTGGTTGGAGAACTAAGATCCCACATGTCTTATGGACCCCTCTCCCCACCCCACCCCCGAAAAGCATAAAATATAATAACTTTAAAAAAAAAAAATCTTAGTTTCCTCATCTGCAGTAATGACTGTTTATGGCTGTTCTGTAGATGTTAACTAAAGGGATATAAGCTCCGTGAGGGCAGGAGTTTTTATCACCTTAGTACCTTCTCATGGACTTAGAAAAATGGCTGCCACATATTTGTTGCACTGGTGAATATTTTACTGCTCTTAACAGGCCCTCAGTAATTCAAAACCACTCTTAATCCTGTGTCTTACCAAGTTTTGCACAGGATTCCTTGGAATATGTAGATAAGTCCTTATAACTTCTTTGATCAGAAGTTAGGCTTATACCTATGAGGTGACACTTTCATACCCTGTCATTCAGTGACTCAAGATGCAGGTAGAAACATTTGTCTTCTGGAAGAATGTTGTATTTCATGCTGTTAGTCTAGAATGAAGCTTAGTCAGTTCTAGGTTGGTTGATTTTCTAGGGATTCTTCAGTTCTGTTTTTGAATTACCATGTATGGGCCTTTGATTCTTTCTTCTTGTCTTGCCTCTTTCTTGTTAGACAGCCACGAACCGTATCATCATTCACTGCATGTTAGTTAGCGTCACATAGATTCTGATTCAGGGTCTTGGGAAACATGACTGAATTTTTCAGTGTTCCTAGACTTGTTTCATTCTCTTCCTCTACAAAGATCTTGTGTAAGATCCATAAGGATGGAAAATCCATTATTACCTAATGTCCTTACTGTGTCCCATTTCCATGAATGGATGTTTGTATTCCTAGGTTTCATTTTGGGCCTTTCCCATTTTCAGAACTTTATAAGTAACTTGTTGTGCCACATAATGAAAGTTTTGTTTTAAGCTCCTTTGAATTTCATTAGCTCACGGACATCTCTCAATACTACATTTCTACCAGAAAAATAAAGCAAAGAGACAGATTTTAAAAAGCAACTCTCAAAGTCTTCCACAAAACAAGACAAATAAAATGATGTTATTGCTTCATTGTTATAGTCTATCCAAACAATAAGAATGAAGAGAGCCACATCAGAGTGTTCTAACCTTCACTTTCTCATGCCCCAAAGCCACTTCATTGGAGTATTTTCTGCAGAATCTGTTAAGTAATAAGCCAGATTATTAGTCCATTATGATTGTTTACCTTATATTTCACATGTTGATAACAGAATTGTCTTACTCCATTATATTTAAAAGTCTGCCAAACACTATTTTACTCGTTTATTAGTGAATTTAAGTGTGAATTCCAAAGTGTGTTCCTTATTATAAATTCAATTATAAACTCCAATAAAGGAGTGTATACAAAAAAGAATGATAAATCCTATGAAACTATATTAATGTAATGTCTTAAGCCCATCAACAGAACAATGTAATAATATGCTTTTGTTCTCTTACTGCCTTCTGTTCTCAAAGTTAAAACTACCCCTAAGTCATTGTGGCTCAGCTGGTAAAGAATCCACCTGCAATGCGGGATCCCTGGGTTGGGAAGATCCCCTGGAGAAGGGAAAGGTTACCCACTCCAGTATTCTGGCCTGGGGAATTCCATGGACTCTGTAGTCCATCGGGTCGCAAAGAGTCGGACACGACTGAGCAACTTTCACTTTCACTTTTCACTTTAAGTCATTATGGTCGTGTCAGGCTAGGTGGGACTTTTCATTGAATTTCTGAAAGTAAGAGGAGGACTATCTTGGAGGGCAGGAAGAAGACACATTTTGATAAGTGGAATTAAGAGAAGAAACTTTCTTGACTGATAGGTTGGTTTTGGTTAACTAACTAATACGAAGTTAGTTAACCAACTGAGTTAGTTGGTTCAGTGGTGGAGGACAGATAGACCACAGAAAGGAAGAGCTGTCTGAAGAAAAGAGGAAGATTAACATCTTTGGAACACTTACTATGTGCTAGGTGTTTCACAGTCTTTTACATCCTCACACAGAAACTCTGGGGAAAATTATTGCATTAAATCAAAGATATGCTGTCCATAAAAAAATTCAGTCATCTGTCCAAAGTCATATGACTCTTATGGGGCAGGGTCCAAATTTGAACTCAAGCTTTCACAACTTGGGATCTTTCCACAAACAACAGCCTTAGAATACTCCAGATAAACAGGTGAATGTTGCACCTGACATCTTTTAGACTTCCACTTTACAAACATTTCTTAGCAAACTGAGAAGTTCCACACAATGGAACTAAGATATTCATCTCTGCTTGCTAACTTGAATGTCCCTCTGAGTGCATCACTGGAGCCCTTTACATGGATATAAAAACATTTAGTAAAGTGGAAAGCACTGTGTTCATGGCAGCCATCCCTATAGTACTTTTTAGTAATAATAAAGTTGATTGCAGAATGAAAATAACAAGGAAAACTAACATGCTCTGGTATAAACTCCTAATCATATGAATATTAAAATCCAACAAAATACATATTGAAGACATTTGCTCCTTTGCACAAACACAGGCATCCAGAGGAATATCTTCTCTCTAGTATTCTGGCCTTTACCTTGAGCCATGTAAGACTTTCAAGAGTGACCAGCTAAAGCCAACGGCTTCCTTGAATAAATTCATTTTCCGGTGATTTTGGTTCCCCTCTTCACAAGATTTCCTGAGAAACTGATTATGGAAGGGAATATTACCCATTTAGTTCTGGGCACTCAGTCAGTACTCAGACCTCATTCCTGGCTGCAGCCTGGAACATCACTTCTGACTGGATTCACTCCTCTTTGCCTACCAAGGAGAGATTAGCCAGTTCACTGCACTTTATCAATTATGGGCTGCTGATTTATCCAGTGTTCTCATTTCACATGTGAGGGACAGAGATTTGGAATGACTTCCCTCTGCTCACATAGCTGTTGATAGAATGTGGGCTAGCATCCACATTTGACTCCCAGTCTAGAACTCTTTCCATTCCCCAGTCACTCATTTATTAAGACATTCATCAAACATGCCTACACTGTATAAGTAGCTGTGACCACAGGTGAATTAAGATGTAGACTCTGAGCTCAAGGCCTTTACCCTTTTTTTATGTTTTTGGTTTCCAGAGGGTCTGAGTTCCATTAAGAAGAGGACTCTATGCCAGGGCACTCTCTCTACCCTGGATGGATTGGGCAATCACAACTGGTCACATACTGCTCCATTTCTGGTATCCAAATGTATTATTCATAAATGGGTTATTTTCTAGTTTTCTAAAATTTTTATTGGGGTTTCTCACCCAAACATGACATTATTGATAAGTAACAGTTAAATGGGTGCGCTCTGAAGATCAAGCCACTAATACCTCAGAATGACTCCATTTTTTCCCTAGTAGAAAGTAACATGGATATGTATGCATGTGTGTGTCTGTGTGTGCACAGGGTATAATACTCTGAAACACTCAGAAGAAAATTGTTCATGAATGGGCCACAGTGCAAGCCTACAGATATCTTCTAGACCTCACAGTGACTTCCACATATACCTGACTACCGATATTAGGTTAGCCGATTTTAGTCAACTGATAATTTTTTAATAATTTAAGAACACTTTCCCCCCATTAATTTAAGGACCCATTTTGGAGCTTCTTCATTTGACCAGCAAGTATTTCCTGAGAGTCTGCTGTATTCCCAGTCTGTAAAGGTTTGCGTTTTGTGAGATTGAATCAGAGATCATGGTCCTTAGCTAACATTTAGGAGAAGGCAATGGCAACCCGCTCCAGTACTCTTGTCTGGAGAATCCCATGGATGGAGGAGCCTGGTAGGCTGTGGTCCATGGGGTCGCAAAGAGTCTGACACGACTGAGCAACTTCGCTTACACTTTTCACTTTCACGGATTGGAGAAGGAAATGGCAACCCACTCCAGTGTTCTTGCCTGGAGAATCCCAGGGACGGGGGAGCCTGGTGGGCTGCCGTCTATGGGGTTGCACAGAGTCAGACACGACTGAAGCGACTTAGCAGCAGCAGCAGCAGGTAACATTTATGCTTCTTGTAGCTGTCATTCTTGCTCCAGCATATCCTGAAGTAAAGCAGACTCATGATATCTCCACATCACAGAGGAGGAAGCTGAGGCCCAGAGAAGCTTATTGACATGCTAAGATCCTCAGTACTAGTGAGCAATAGAGCTGAGGCTACATTGCCAGTCTTTTTGCCACTGGAAAGTGTTCTTTTGTTTTAACTACTCCAAATTACCTGCCCATTTCAAAAACAAGGGAGATATTAGAGAAAAATGTCTGCAAACACGTAAGTGTGACCTCATGATAGAATAATAACAATGAAATGAAAATGTTAAAGTTCACTTTAAGTGCTACCTAAAACTAGGTCAGGAATGTATTCCACAGCCTAGGACATAAATAAGTTCCTTTCCCAAATGACAGGTTTGGTTTTTACACCCATTAGTTACAAAGACCTTTTTCTTACAGGGATCCCTGCTCAACTTCTCCTAAGGAGTGCCTATAAGGGAGAAATACAAGTAACAGCTTCACTGGGTGTTTATAACTTGAGAGAAAGCTCCTGCTAAAGTTTGGCACTTACTACTCATCCAACTGATTACCTTTGTCTGGGAAGTGTCACCCAGAAGCAGGGAGAGATTAGGACACAGCTTCACAGGGAGAAAATGGGGAAGGCTAAACTGCTTCCAGATTGCATTTCACTGTCCCTGCACTTGTTTCTGGAGGACTTGAGAAGGTCCTGAAACAGAAGGGACCCACTGACTTTGGAGGCAGGAGCTGATGGAAATGCACAGTTCATCCACAAGCCAGACGCCCTTATCATCACCCCCTAACTGGGTGACACGTATGGGACTCTTCCCCATGGGTTTCCACATTTGTCAAATGAGCAAGAAAGACAAAGAATTACAGATTGCCCAGTTTTGTAAGTTTCCCCGAAGATCACCTTGTTGTGTTAGGGGCTTCCCTGGTGGCTCAAATGGTAAAGAATCTGCCTACAATGTAGAAAACCTGGGTTTGATCCCTGGGTCAGGAAGATTCCCCTGGAGAAGGAAATGGCAAACCACTCCTGTATTCTTTCCTAGAGAATCCAATGGACTGCTACATATTACGTGGGCTATGATGCCATGCAGCCTGGGAGAATCTAAAACTCTGGTCTTTTGGCTCTTGATCACTATATTTGATTTATTTTCAGCAGATGACATTAAAATTAGCTTGCATTTGCTGAGCCGATCTGGATGGGCAGCAGTGGATGGAAACAGGGAGTGGCCTGGGCAATGGCAGGAATTAGAATAATAATCCTTTGCATTTTACAGATTACAGCTTTCCTGCACATTATGTCATTGGATTCCTGCAAGTCTTTCAAGGGCATGTATTCTTAGCCCAATTTGACAAATGCAAAAATTTATATTCTGAAAGGTTAAGTGATGGCCAGAGTTCACACACATACACACACATACACCAAATGGTGGCAATATAAAAAGTAGAATGTTCATGTTGATTCCCATAACATTGTAAAGTAATGAGCTTCCAATTAAGATAAATAAATGAATTAAAACAAATAAAAATTAACGAAAAAAAGTCCAAAACCCTTGTTGTCTTATACAACATACCAGAGAGTGATGGGAACCTACCAGAAAGATTTGTAGCTGTATTCAGATATATGCGACTGTTTATAGCGTATTATTGACATGGGTCTCTGGTATTTTATACTTTGTGGGGTTTTAGAACTTCTCATTTTTTGGTTTCTCTCCGCTATTTCCTCTTGATCTGTGTAGCTCTTTCAGTTTACCACTTAGGTACCACTTCCTCCAAGAAGTCCCCAAGACTTTGTTAGGTGACCATTCTGTAGTCTTGCATGGTATCCAGTGATTATCACTACTTCATCTTCATGCTTAAATTACCCATATGAGAATATAACTGTCTAGGCACTAAAACTAGTTATTTATAAGTCATCCACTAATGTTTATTCTTTCACCATTTAACCTCAACATAAAGCACGATAGACTCTGTCTGGATAAATATTTCTTGAATAAATGCTGCATCATCTACTGTAGCCAAAAGGGAATTTTGCTTCCACGTTACCCTCGGGGTAGGAGGAGATAGAAAGCTCTTTTAAAGCCATTTAAAACAGTACCATTTCCAGGAGGAAGCTCTCAGGAAACCAAACTCTAGCCATTTGCCTAAAATGTTTGGTTATTCCCAGAAGTAAGACTTAGAGTTGGGTGAGGACTAGAAGTGTGATAAGGATGGAAATTAGTGTTTGTGTAACTATATGGGGAAAGAGGTGAAAGGGGTTATTTTGGGAGTTACTGGAAAACTTAGCCATGACACCCTGCCTGCTCATATGTCTGGTGCTATTGCTGGGAACCAAGCTTCATACCAATCCACTAACCGTCAGATATCAGTTTCTGAGAAGAGACTTGAACTTGCTGTGTGGTTATTTGTAACTATATCTTCCTGTTCTGTGCCAGGTTGGAAGACCCTACAATACCACTGATTTATGTTATCGGAACCGCATATATAGAGAGTATGATAAATATGATAGATGATAAGCAAGGTCTAGGACTCACAAGTCATGTAAATATAGAACCCAGCACTTTAACATAGAACCTGTATATCCCAAATCCTTTCAAGTATCTGGGAATTAATGAATGGCTAAGTGTAATCGTCACAGAAAATGAATTAGTTGAGTCTTGACAATGAGGCCATTTCTGCAATGGCAGAATCTTAAAGGACTCGTAGTGCTTGACGAGAGTTGGTATTACAGACACTGTGCTAAACTTCCAGTGAAAGCAGTTCCAGGCAACGTGTAAACCAAGGAGCTTGGCTGTGTTCCACTTAAACTTTATTTACAAAAATAGGAAGTGGACTGTGTTTGGTTCCCCAGAGTTTCCTGATTCTGGTATAAATTACAGCTAGCAATTCCTAGTTTTACAATTTTATTTCCCTCTGAAAATCCTTCCTTTATTCTCCATTGCCTATAAGCTGGTGGACAAATTTCTTAACTCTGTTCCAATCTGAGCAGTACTTTTATGCTACCTGATAGCTTATGTTCTTTTTCTTCTCATTGTGTTCCATTCACATTGTTCTGTGCTAATAATACCATACTTAATGCTTTCTGCTTAACCAAATCCTATCCATCCTTTGTGGAAGAAGTTCTCAAATAGGGTAGAGGGATTATATTAGAACCATCTGGAGAGCCTTTTGACATTAAACATAGTGCTTATCAACCACCATAAATTCTGACTGGCCCAGCGAGGAGGGGGAGAGGGCTTAAGAATATATAGCTTAAGAATGTTCCTAAGCTTATTCAAGTGATATGCACCCTCCCCAAAACCACTGTTCAATGGCATTTCTAAAATCCCACTTCCTCCAAGAAGCCTTCCTTAACCACTTTAGCCCACCCAGCTTTCTTCTTTTGGAGCCCATTAGTCCTCTTTTGGCAGCCCACGCCAATACTCTTGCCTGGAAAATCCATGGATGGAGGAGCCTGGTGGGCTGCAGTCCATGGGGTCGCGACTGAGCGACTTCACTTTCATTTTTCACTTTCCTGCATTGGAGAAGGAAATGGCAACCCACTCCAGTGTTCTTGCCTGGAGAATCCCAGGGACGGGGGAGCCTGGTGGGCTGCCGTCTATGGGGTCGCACAGAGTCGGACACCACTGAAGCGACTTAGTGGCAGCAGCAGCAGCGGTCCTCTTTGACCAAAAAATTCATTTTTAGCACTTACTGTATTTTTGTTTTTTGTTTAAGCATTTCATACACCTGCTATGATTGTCGTGCTGCTGCTAAGTCACTTCAGTCGTGTCCGACTCTGTGCGACCCCATAGATGGCAGCCCAACAGGTTCCCCCATCCCTGGGATTCTCCAGGCAAGAACACCAGAGGGGGTTGCCATTTCCTTCTCCAATGCATGAAAGTGAAAAGTGAAAGGGGAAGTCGCTCAGTCGTGTCCAACTCTTTGTGACCCCGTGGACTGCAGCCTACCAGGCTCCTCCATCCAAGGGATTTTCCAGGCAAGAGTACTGGAGTGGGGTGCCATTGCCTTCTCCGATGATTGTCCTAGGTGCTGGATTATAGCAGTGAACGGGATAGTAAAGACCCTTCTCTCTGAAGATTACAGTCTAGTGACAGAGAGAGGCAATCATCATGTGCCCAGAAGAGTGGAGAAGATACTTTCAGATAACAGAAAGAAAACAAGCTAATGGGATAAACAGTGATCAGAGAGGGCAACTGGAAGGATAAGAAGGTACTGTGTTTGACAGGAGAGTCAAAGGGTTTTACAGCATCTATAACTGAACTCAAATCTGAGTGTAGTGACCTCAGGGAAGGGAATTATAAGCCAAGGGAACAGCACAATTTTATCTTTCCTTTCTCTGAAAATACTATTGAATGTATAATTTTAGAGTAGTCAGCCTCAGAGATAGTTAAGAACAGTTCCCTCATTTGGGCTGCCAAATAAAATGCAGGATGCCAGCTAAAACTGAATTTCATATAAATAACAAATAATTCTTTAGTATAAGAACTAAAAGATTACTTGTCTGAAATTGAAATTTAACTGGCTGTCTTTGTTTTGGGGTTTCTTTTCTTTTTTTTTTTTTTTAAATTAGACACTTCTACATTTTACTCATAAGAAAAGTAATCCAGGGCAATTTATGTTTGATATTATCCAGTTGGAGCCGAGTTGGAACAAACTCTGAATCTAAAGCAGAAGCAATTCAATTTGATGGTGATATGTTAGAAAATCTTACATTGTTTCATGATTGTCTCCTTAGGTAGTAATTTGTCTCCCCCACTACTCCTTAAAAGCATGTTTCCTGTGATTTTTATTTTTTTGTCATACACTAAGTGCAATATTAGATACTTAATTCATTCTTTTATCCCCCTTCTGTTGTGAGCCTGCAATAGAAATACTGATCTGAATGCAAAGGAGACATGGCCTCTGCTCTACAGACAATAGGAAAAATAAGTTTATATAAGTTACTTTTAATCAGCTATAAATATGATTAAGGGTCACCAAGAATGTGATGTCGGTGCCATCTGAGCAGGCAGAGAGGGCTTCCAGATGTGTGATTCAAGGAAGACTTAAAGTAGAAGGTAACATCTGACTTGGGGCTTGATTGATGGCAAGGATTTCAATTAGGGATTACAGAGAACATCGTCTAGGCAGAGAAAACAGCACAAACCAAGACAGAGTGGTGAAAATAACAGTACTTATTTGGGGAACAAATCAATCTCTGTGTTTGCAACTGAGATTAGGTAAAGGAGAAGAGTAGGTGATGTTAGACTTGGGTTATAAAGAACTGAACATCAAATAAAGGTATTTGGATGTATTAGAAAAATCATGGGAGTCATTAGAGATGTTTGAGCTGGCATTTGATGTAATAAGAGCCATATATGAAGAAAATCTATCTTTTGATGGTATAAAACATGGAGACCAGTGAGAAAGTGACTGCAAAATGGTTGGTTAAATGAGGGCTTGACTATAATTTATAATGAGAGAAAGGAAAAGATGGGACTAGATGCAATAGATATTTTTGAGGTAGAACTCACTGAACTGCCAACTGGTGGGTTATAGAAATTAAGAAAAAAGGACGCCTGGGAGATAAAGCTGAGATTTTAAGGTGGTACCATTAATAAAATAGAAGTCAGGGAAAAGGGCGGATTGTAGGTAGGAAGAAGACAATGGCTTTATCTTTTTAAACATTGCATTATAGAACTTCACACCTATGAAAGTCATTATGATTATGTCCAATCCCTTTGTCTCACTGAGAAGAAAATCCAGTAAGAATAAATAACTTGCCTATGATTGCTCTGTAGGTTAGCAAAATAACCAGTTTGGGAAATCAAATGCCCTGAACAGTGTTTATTCCATAAAATGACCTATTTTATGATAAGTCTGAGTTTGTAGAAGTAGAATAATAATGTGGTAAGTTGCATTAGTCAATTGGAGATGTAGATGTGGCACTTCAATAAAAGATCAGGGCCAAAAATTTGGGAGCTATCAAAATGAAAATAACATTTAAAGACGTGGAAGTAACTGGGATCACCAAAGGAGAGATTAGAGTTGCTAAGTTAAGTGTGGCATGTCCATGGATACTAAGGAGTACCCACTAAATTTCACATTTAGGGGGCCACTGGTTCTTGAGAGAGAGGGAACACAGTTGCCATTGAAAGAGAGTAGAAGCAGGACTACGAACATTGAAGTTCGATGGACTGGTGAGGAAGTGGAACTAGAACTTAAAGTTATTTCTCTGGAAGGTGGCAATAAAAGAAAGTTGGGATAATGTTGAAACAGGACCTAAAGAGAAACTTTTATGTTGTTGTAGGATGAGCGAAACATATATGATCGTGTAGGTAAAAACAGTGAACGTCATGAATAACAAATGCTAAAGGGGTAAATGAGTGAGGGTGTGACTGAAATTGGGCTGGCTCGGTGGTAAAAAATTCACCTGAAATGCAGGAGACGTGGCTTCGATCCCTAGGTGAAGAAGATCCACTGGAGAAGGAAATGGCAACCCACTACAGTATTCTTGCCTAGGAAATCCCATGGACAAGAGCCTGACGGGCTACAGTTCATGGGGTCACAAAAAAGTTGGACATGATTTAGCGACTAAACAACAACAACAAAACAACAACACATAACTGAAATCAGCAAGGTCCTGGGTGGGCTGGGGGTGGAAATTGAGATGGAAAAGAAAAACAAAGCAAAATGAGGAGGGACACTAAAATGGATAGGTAAACATGAAGATAAAGAAGCCTCCTGAGGCATAAAAGGGGTGAAGCTGTGGAATTCAAATTGACCTTTATCTTACCAGTGAAGTAGGAAATTGGATCTTTGGTAAAAGTGAGAGGGTAGATAGATCTGGGAGTGGAAATTTGTGAGCAGTGGGAATGTTTTCATATAAAACTATGGGAAATCGGTAGGGAGATGATAAAACTGCACTTAGAACCCTGCTGAGATTAGAGTAAGGCATTTGTGGTAGATTTAATTAACCTAGGGTGATGCTTTTCAGCTATAGCAGAAGAGAAAATATAAACAATGGGAATTTCCCAGGAATTCCCAGGTAGTGGGGAATACTGTTGTTTTATTTATTACTGTTGATGGGATTCATGTTAGATGAAGATTCAAGCAGACTGGGCAGGGTGGGGATAAGTGAAGGGCAAAGGTCAGATTTCCAGGATTGCCTTTATACTAGGATTTCTAATTGCTTTTGCACACATTATTTCATCTAATCCTCATTATGAGTAATCATAACCTTTTGAAGCAACTTTATGAAGCAACCTTTATTTCCCCAGTTTTACAGGTAGAAATCCTTAAAGTCACACTGAACAAGCAACTGCTCAAAGATTCACAGTTGTAAATGTCAGAACCTTTTCTTCTTCAAGCCATGTTGGCTTTGCTCTCTTAGCCATGAAAAAATACAAAACTGGGCAGATAAGGTTGAGGTTAGTTGAGGAATTTCAGAATTAAATGTAGAACACTGCCCACTGAGAAGTTCCAAAGGGAAATAGAGTATTAGTCGCTCAGTCGTGTCCAACTCTTTACAACCCTATGAACTATAGCCCACCAGGCTCCACGGTCCATGGGATTTCCCAGGCAAAAATACTGGAGTGAGTTGCCATTCCCTTCAAGTGGTCTTCCCCACCCAGGGATCTAACCTGAGTCTCCTGCATTGAAGACAGATGATTTATGCTCTGAGCCACAAGGGAAACAGACGTGATGGAAAAAACAAGATGATAGTGATAGGTGTCAAGGCCCAAGAAGTTTGAGAGTTATTTTTCCCCAGAAACATTTTATTGAAATGCAATAAAAGTGCACACATCACAGGTGTAGAAGTCAGTGAATTTTTATAAAATTAATATACCCATGCAGTCAGTATCCACAACAAGAAAAGCATCATTGTCAGCCCCACAAAAGGGCTCTCTCAAATCCCCTCCTAGTCACAACCCCCCTCAAGGTAAGCACTATCTTGACTTCCAACATCACAGATTCATTTTTCCCTCTTGTGAACTTTATATAAATTACCTCATATTTTTATGTGCTTTTTAATATTTTATTTCTGTTGTTTGACATTTACATTTATGAGATTCATCCCTGTTGTTTCACTTGGAAATTGCTCTGATAAACACCATCAGTTCAGTTCAGTTCAGTCGCTCAGTCGTGTCCGACTCTTTGCGACCCCATGAATCGCAGCACGCCAGGCCTCCCTGTCCATCACCAACTCCTGGAGTTCACCCAGACTCACGTCCATCGAGTCAGTGATGCCATCTAGCCATCTCATCCTCTGTCGTCCCCTTCTCCTCCTGCCTCCAATCCCTCCCAGCATCAGAGTCTTTTCCAAGGAGTCAACTCTTTCCATGAGGTGGCCAAAGTACTGGAGTTTCAGCCTTAGCATCATTCCTTCCAAAGAAATGCCAGGGCTGATCTCCTTCAGAATGGACTGGTTGGATCTCCTTGCTGTCCAAGGGACTCTCAAGAGTCTTCTCCAACACCACAGCTCAAAAGCATCAATTCTTTGGCGCTCAGCTTTCATCACAGTCCAACTCTCATATCCATACATGACCACAGGAAAAACCATAGCCTTGACTAGATGGACCTTTGTTGGCAAAGTAATGTCTCTGCTTCTGAATATGCTATCTAGGTTGGTCATAACTTTCCTTCCAAGGAGTAAGTGTCTTTTAATTTCATGTCTGCAGTCACCATCTGCAGTGATTTTGGAGCCCAAAAAAATAAAGTCTGACACTGTTTCCACTGTTTCCCCATCTATTTCCCATGAAGTGATGGGACCAGATGCCATGATCTTCGTTTTTTGAATGTTGAGCTTTAAGCCAACTTTTTCACTCTCCACTTTCATCAAGAAACTTTTTAGTTCCTCTTCACTTTCTGCCATAAAGGTGGTGTCATCTGCATATCTGAGGTTATTGATATTTCTCCCATACAACCTTGCAAACCTTGTACCACCTTCTCTAGCAGTCAGAGAGTCTGATTATGTAAGACAGAGAAACAAAACATTATTAATCTTTCTTTTCTTTTTCTTAATTACTTATTTTAATTGGAGGCTAATTACATTACAACACTGTAGTGTTTTTGCCATACATTGACATGAATCAGCCATGGGTGTACATGTGTTCCCCCCTCCCACATCCCTCCGCATCCCATCCCTCAGGGTCATCCCAGTGCACCAGCCCTGAGCACCCTGTCTCATGCATCAAACCTGGACTGGTGATACATTTCACATATGGTAATATACATGTTTCAATGCTATTCTCTCAAATCATCTCACTCTCACCTTCTCCCACAGAGTCCAAAAGTCTGTTCTTTACATCTGTGTCTCTTTTGCTGTCTCGCATACAGGGTTATCGTTACCTTCTTTCTAAATTCCATATATATGTGTTAGTATACTGTATTAGGCTCAGTGAACTCAAAGATTGTTTTTTAAATCTCTATTTTCCTAGCACCACATATGTGTATGTGTGTGTGTGTGTGCAAAGAATAAGTTAAGCCCAAACCCCAAATAATATTTTTTAAATTATTTATTTTACTTTACAATATTGTATTGGTTTTGCCATACATTGACTTGAATCTGCCATGAGTGCACATGTGTTCCCCATCCTGAACCTCCATCCCACCTCCCTCCCCATCCCATCCCTCTGGGTCATCCCAGTGCACCAGCCCCAAGCACCCTGTATCATGCATCAAACCTGGACTGGCGATTTGTTTCACATATGATATTTTACATGTTTCAATGCCATTCTCCCCTATCATCCTGCCCTCGCCCTCTCCCACAGAGTCCAAAAGACTGTTCAATACATCTGTGTCTCTTTTGCTGTTTCGCATACAGGGTTATTGTTACCTTCTTTCTAAATTCCATATATATGCGTTAGTATACTGTATTGGTGTTTTTCTTTCTGGCTTACTTCACTCTATATAATAGGCTCCAGTTTCATCCACCTCATTAAAACTGATTCAAGTGTATTTTTTTAATGGCTGAGTAATATTCCATTGTGTATATGTACCACAGCTTTCTTATCCATTCATCTGCTGATGGACGTCTAGGTTGCTTCCATGTCCTGGATATTATAAACAGTGCTGCGATGAACATTGGGGTACACGTGTCTCTTTCGATTCTGGTTTCTGTATGCCCAGCAGTGGGATTGCTGGGTCGTATGGGAAGGAGATCCAACCAGTCATTCTAAAGGAGATCAGCCCTGGGATTTCTTTGGAAGGAATGATACTAAAGCTGAAACTCCAGTACTTTGGCCACCTCATGCGAAGAGTTGACTCATTGGAAAAGACTCTGATGCTGGGAGGGATTGGGGGCAGGAGGAGAAGGGGACGACAGAGGATGAGATGGCTAGATGGCATCACTGACTCGATGGACATGAGTCTGAGTGAACTTCAGGAGTTGGTGATGGACAAGGAGGCCTGGCGTGCTGCGATTCATGGGGTCGCAAAGAGTTGGACACGACTGAGCGACTGAACTGACTGACTGACTGGCTGATGGGAATTCTGTTTCCAGTTTTTTAAGGAATCTCCACACTGTTCTCCATAGTGGCTGTACTAGTTTGCATTCCCACCAACAGTGTAAGAGGGTTCCCTTTTCTCTGCACCCTCCCTGGCATTTATTGTTTGTAGACTTTTTGATAGCAGCCATTCTGACCAGCATGAGATGGTACCTCATTGTGGTTTTGATTTGCATTTCTCTGATAATGAGTGATGTTGAGCATCTTTTCATGTGTTTGTTAGCCATCTGTATGTCTTCTTTGGAGAAATGTCTATTTAGTTCTTTGGCCCTTTTTTTGATTGGGTCGTTTATTTTTCTGGAATTGAGCTGCATGAACAGTTTGTATATTTTTGAGATTAATTCTTTGTCAGTTTCATCATTTGCTATTGTCTCCCATTCTGAAGGCTGTCTCTTTACCTTGCTTATAGTTTCCTTTGTTGTACAAAAGCTTTTAATTTTAATTAGGTCCCATTTGTTCATTTTTTATTTTATTTCCATTACTCTGGGAGGTGGGTCAAAGAGGATCCTGCTGTGATTTATGTCAGAGTGTTTTGCCTATGTTTTCTTCTAGGAGTTTTATAGTTTCTGGTCTTACATTTAGATCTTTAATCCATTTTGAGTTTATTTTTGTGTATGATGTTAGAAAGTGTTCTAGTTTCATTCTTTTAAAAGTGGTTGACTAGTTTTCCCAACACCACTTGTTAAAGAGATTTTCTTTTCTTCATTGTGTACTCTGCCTCCTTTGTCATAGATAAGGTTTCCATAGGTGTGTGGATTTATCTCTGGGCTTTCTATTTTGTTCCATTGATCTATATTTCTGTCTTGTGCCAGTACCATACTGTCTTAATGACTGTGGCTTTGTAGTATAGTCTGAAGTCAGGCAGGCTGATTCCTCCCATTCCATTTTTCTTTCTCAAGATTGCTTTGGCTCTTCGAGGTTTTTTGTATTTCCATACAAATTGTGAAAATATTTGTTCTAGTTCTGTGAAAAATACTGTTGGTAGCTTGATAGGGATTGCATTGAATCTATAGATTGCTTTGGGTAGTATACTCATTTTCACTTTATTGATTTTTCTGATCTATGAACATGGTGTATTTCTCCATCTATTTGTGTCATCTTTGATTTCTTTCATCAGTGTTTTATAGTTTTCTATATATAGGTCTTTTGTTTCTTTAGGTAGATTTATCCTAAGTATTTTATTCTTTTCATCGCAATGGTGAATGGACTTGTTTCCTCAAATTCTCTTTCTGTTTTCTCATTGTTAGTGTATAGGAATGCAAGGGATTTCTGTGTGTTAATTTTGTATCTTACAACTTTACTGTATTCATTGATTAGCTCTAGTAATTTTCTGGTGGTGTCTTTAGGATTTTCTAAGTAGTGGATCATGTCATCTGCAAACAGAGAAAGTTTTACTTCTTATTTTCCAGTCTGGATTCCTTTTATGATAGTGGGCATACTTGTCTTATTCAGGACTTTAGAGGAAATGCTTTCAATTTTTCACCATTGAGGATAATGTTTGCTGTGGTATGTTTATTATATATGGCTTTTATTATGTTGAGGTATGTTCCTTCTATGCCTGCTTTCTGGAGGGTTTTCATCATAAGTGGATGTTGAATTTTGTCAAAGGCTTTCTCTGCAGTTATTGATATAATCATATGGGTTTTATCTTTCAATTTGTTAATGTGGTGTATCACATAGATTGATTTGCAAATGTTGAAGAATCCTTGCATCCCTGGGATAAAGCCCACTTGGTCATGATGTATGATCTTTGTAATATACTGTTGGATTCTGTTTGCTAGAATTTTGTTAAGGATTTTTGCCTCTATGTTCATCAGTGATATTGGCCTGTAGTTTTCTTTTTTTGTGGCATCTTTGTCTGGTTTTGGTATTAGGGTGATGGTGGCCTCATAGAATGAGTTTGGCAGTTTACCTTCCTCTGCAATTTTCTGGAAGAGTTTGAGTAGGATAGGTGTTAGGTCTTCTCTAAATCTTTGGTAAAATTCACCTGTGAAGCCATCTGATCCTGGGCTTTTGTTTGCTGGAAGATTTCTGATTACAGTTTCAATTTTCATGGTTGTGATGGGTCTGTTAAGATTTTCTATTTCTTCCTGGCTCAGTTTTGGAAGGTTATGCTTTTCTAAGAATTTGTCCATTTCTTCCAAGTTGTCCATTTTATTGCCATATAGTTGCTGATAGTAGTCTCTTATGATCCTTTGTGTTTCTGTGTTGTCTGTTGTGATTTCTCCATTTTCATTTCTAATTTTGTTGATTTGATTCTTCTCTCTTTTTTTCTTGATGAGTCTGGCTAATGGTTTGTCTATTTTATCTTCTCAAAGAACCAGCTTTTAGTTTTGTTGATTTTTGCTATAGTCTCCTTTGTTTCTTTTTCATTTATTTCTGCCATAATTTTTATGATTTTTTTCCTTCTACTAACCCTGGGGTTCTTCATTTCTTCCTTTTCTAGTTGCTTTAGGTGTAAAGTTAGGTTATTTTTTTTTAATTTTTCTTGTTTCTTGAGGTAAGCTTGTATTGCTATGAACCTTCCCCTTAGCATTGCTTTTACTGAATCCCATAGGTTTTGGGTTTTCATGTTTTCATTCGTTTCTATGCATATTTTTGATTTCTTTTTTTATTTATTCTGTGATTTGTCAGTTATTCAGAAGTGTGTTGTTTAGCCTTCATACATTTGTATTTTTAATAGTTTTTTTTTTTCCTGTAGTTGACATCTAATATTACTGCATTGTGATCAGAAAAGATGCTTGAGATGATTTCAATTTTTTTGAATTTACCAAGGCTAGATTTATGGCCCAGGATGTGATCTATCCTGGAGAATGTTCTGTGTGGACTTGAGAAAAAGGTGAAATTCATTGTTTTGGGGTGAAATACCCTATAGATATCAATTAGGTCTAACTTGTCTATTGTATTATTTAAAGTTTGTGTTTCCTTGATAATTTTCTGTTTGGTTGATCTATCCATAGGTGTGAGTGGGGTATTAAAGTCTCCCACTATTATTGCATTACTGTTAATTTCCCCTTTCATACTTGTTAGCATTTGCCTTACATATTGTGATGCTATGTTGGGTGCATATATATTTATAATTGTTATATCTTCTTCTTGGATTGATCTTTTGATCATTATGTAGTGTCCTTCTTTGTCTCTTTTCATGGCCTTTATTTCAAAGTCTATTTTCTCTGATATGAGTGTTGCTACTCCTGCTTTTTTTTGGTCTCCATTTGCATGAAATACCTTTTTCCAGCCCTTCACTTCAGTCTGTATGTGTCCCTTGTTTTGAGGTGGGTCTCTTGTAGACAGCATATATAGGGGTCTTCTTTTTGTATCTATTCAGCCAGTCTTTGTCTTTTGGTTAGGGCATTCAACCCATTTACACTTAGGGTAATTATTGGTAAGTATGATCCCATTGCCATTTACTTTGTTGTTTTGTGTTCGAGTTTATAAACCCTTTCTGTGTTTCCTGTCTAGAGAAGATCCTTTTGCATTTGTTGAAGAGCTGGTTTGGTGGTGCTGAATTCTCTGTTTTTGCTTCTCTGTAAAGCTTTTGATTTCTCCTTCATATGTGAATGAGATCCTTGCTAGGTATAGTAATCTGGGTTGTACATTTTTCTCTTTCATCACTTTAAATATGTCCTGCAATTCCCTTCTGGCCTTAAGAGTTTCTATTGAAAGATTGGCTTTTATCCTTATGGGAAGTCCCTTGTGTGTTATTTGTTGCTTTTCCCTTGCTGCTTTTAATATTTGTTCTTTGTGTTTGATCTTTGTTAATTTGATTAATATGCATCTTGGGCTGTTTTGCCTTGGGTTTATCCTGTTTGGGACCCTCTGGGTTTCTTGGACTTGGGTGGCCATTTCCTTCCCCATTTTAGGGAAGTTTTCAACTATTATCTCCTCAAGTATTTTCTCATGGCCTTTCTTTTTGTCTTCTTTTTCTGGGACTCCTATGATTCGAATGTTGGGACATTTAACATTGTCCCAGAGGTCTCTGAGGTTGTCCTCATTTCTTTTAATTCTTTTTTCATTTTTCCTTTCTGCTTCATTTATTTCCACTATTCTATCTTCCACCTCACTTATCCTATCTTCTGTCTCAGTTATTCTACTATTGGTTCCATCCAGAGTGCTTTTGATCTCAGTTATTGCATTATTCATTATTGATTGACTCTTTTTTATTTCTTCTAGGTCCTTGTTAAACATTTCTTGCATCTTCTTAATCTTTGTCTCTAATCTATGCATCTGTAACTCCATTTTGTTTTCAAGATTTTGGATCATCTTTACTATCATTATTCTGAATTCTTTTTCAGGTAGACTCCCTATCTCCTCCTCTTTTGTTTGATTTGGTGGGCATTTATCATGTTCCTTTACCTGCTGAATATTTCTCTGCCTTTTCATTTTGTTTAGATTGCTCTGTTTGTGGTGGCCTTTCGGTTCTCTGGAAGTTTGTGGTTCCTCTTTATTGTGGAGGTTGCTCCCTGTGGGTGGGGTTGGACAAGTGGCTTGTCAAGGTTTCCTGATTAGGGAAGCTTATGTTGGTGTTCTGGTGGGTGGCATTGGATCCTTTCTCTCTGGAGTGCAATGAAGTGTCCAGTAGTGAGTTTTGAGGTGTCTATGGGTTTGGTGTGACTTTGGGCAGCCTGTATTTTAATGCTCAGGGCTATGTTCCTGAGTTGCTGGAGAATTAGCATGGTGTGTCTTACTCTGAAACTTGTTGGCTCTTGGGTGGAGCTTGGTTTCAGTGTAGGTATGGAGGCTTTTGGATGAGCTCTTGTCAATTAATGCTCCCTAGAGTCAGTTTGGAGAAGGCAATGGCACCCCACTCCAGTACTTTTGCCTGGAAAATCCCATGGACGGAGCCTGGTAGGCTGCAGTCCATGGGGTCGCTAGAGTTGGACACGACTGAGCGACTTCACTTTCACTTTTCACTTTCATGCATTGGAGAAGGAAATGGCAACCCACTCCAGTGTTCTTGCCTGGAGAATCCCAGGGGTGGGGAAGCCTGGTGGGCTGCTGTCTATGGGGTCGCACAGAGTCAGACACGACTGAAGCAACTTAGCAGCAGCAGCAGGAGTCAATTCTCTGGTGTGTCTTGCTCTGAAACTTGTTGGCTCTTGAGTGGAGCTTGGTTTCAGTGTAGGCATGGAGGCTTTTGGATGAGCTCTTGTTGATTAATGCTCCCTGGAGTCAGGAGTTCTCTGATGTTCTCAAGTTTTGGATTTAAGCCTCCTGCCTGTGGCTTTCAGTCTTATTCTTACAGTAGCCTCAAGACTTCTCCATCCATACAGCACTGATGATAAAACATCTAGGTTAACGGTGAAAAGATTCTCTACAGCGAGGGACACCCAGAGAGGTTCACAGAGTTACATGAGAAGAGAAGAGGGAGGAGGGAGATAGAGGTGACCAGGAGGAGAACAGGGAAAATCAAAAGGAGAGAGACCAGTCTAGCCAGTAATCAATTTTCTATGTGTTCTCCACAGTCTGAAACACCCAGAGAGGTTCACGGAGTTACATAAAGAAGAGAAGAGGGAGAAGGGAGATAGAGGTGACCAGGAGGAGGAGAGGGGCAGTCAAAAGGGGAAAGACCAATCTAGACAATAATCAGTTCCCTAAGTGTTCTCCACTGCCTGGAACACCCAGAGAGATTCACACAGAATCTTTAGTAGAGAAGAGAAGGGGAAGGGAGGAGATGGAGGTGACCTAGGGGAGAAAAGGGAGAGTCAAAAGGCGAGAGAGCAATCAAGTCAGTAATCACACCACTTCTTTCAAAGAGAATGGGCTGCCTTTCTGGGTGCCCAGTGTCCGCTAGCGTTCAGAAGTTGTTTTGTGGAAGTTGCTCAGCATTCAGATGATCTTTTGATGAATTTGTGGGGGAGAAAGTAGTTTCCCTCTCCTATTCTTAGGGCCGCCTCTTTTTACCTTTCTCTTCTATGTACTTTCTTGGGGTATACAGTTGAGAAGACTTGATAGATATGTATCTGATATAGACAAAGTCTTGCTAAATTGCATTTAGATGTGATTTGTATAAAATATATAAGAAAGTTCTTAATGATCTATTCCATAGCACTGCATACAGTCTTATCCTCAGAAAAGCAGGCTCAAAATGTTCTATGAAATTTATATAAACATTGTCAACTCAGTAAAGAGGATAGGGTTCAATGAGTGTACTGGCATTTTGAAAGAAAAAAAGATGTATTATTGTGACAGTTGGGATTCACTGGACTATTCTTAGTTGTTTGGAAATTACTTACACTGAGTCCTGGAAGAAGATTTAAGGAAACACCAGTTGCCATTTGGTCGTTTCTCTCCGGGAAGGCCCTACGTTAGCCATGCTGCAATCCAAATATAAATAACTGGATACATTTTAAGATACATGACACAATGTTCTGAAAAATAATGCCTCAGAAATTTAGATGAGTACATGATTAGCATGGCAAGGAGGTTTAAGAGAACTTCAAGTTACTCACTTCCCTTGAGACTCAGTTTCTTCTTCTATAAAATGGAAATAATGCTCCATCTCACTCTATGGCTTCCATGAGAATCAGATGATGGATTTATGAGAAAGCACTTTGCAAACTGTAAGGTGAGTATTTGGTATGATTTGTACAGGCTACTTTACAGACTTTTCAGTTGCTCATTGCACACTAAAGAGAAGGAAGGATACCCAGATTGGAAGCATCACAGATTATCTAGCAGGGGGATGAAGAGCTATGCCTTTGGGGTCAGACAGTCCTGGGTGGGAGTATAGGCTCTGCCATGGACTGGTTGCCCTGTGGCCTCAGGCAAGTTATTTAACCTTCTCCACCCACAGATTCATTTCTAGAGTAGAGATAGTCACACTGCTTACCTTTGGCAATAAGAGTAGATAATTGTCAGCAAAACACTCCTTGTGGCACCTTACACATAGAATACACCCAGTAAATAGTCAGTTACTGTAATTTTATAACAACAGCATAATAATACTATAATACCTTCAAGTAGCTACTTGGTGCTATGGATATATACAGGGCATCTTAAAAATGTTGATCTCTTGGGGCACTGGTTTGTGGTTTCATTATTTAGAGGACCCTCTGCAAGGTTGAGAGTAGAGAACGGGCAGGGGACCAATGAGGCTGGTGGGCACTGGCAGGATTCAGGATTCAAAGGCACCTCCTATGGGATGGCTTCTGATGAGATCAACGGCTCTCTCCCTCTCCAGCCTACTGCTCCAGGTAAGCTCTTATCCTCTACTTCCTCATGAGTCAGAATAGTAGAATATCAGAGCTAGAAGAGGCCCTGGATATCATCTGTCTCAACACTGGATTTGCTACAGAAATGGAACTGAGAGGCTGAGGGGCTTACTGGATGAACTGGTGATAAAACTGGGACTGGAATCCAGATCTCCCTGCTCCCAGTTCAGAAGTCTTTTTTCTACCCTACACCACTCTTAAGAAGTGGTTTCACCTCCCCTCTCTCAGTGCAAATACAGGATTACCTCCTTCAGAGCTGGACCTGAATCTGATTCCTCATGAAATCCCCAGATAATGCTTTGCATGTGATAGTTGCTCAGAAAAAAATATTTTTAAATGGTATCAATTTTCTGGGATACTCTCTCCTAGTGTTCAGTTTTTAGAATCAGGGATCAAACTTAAAGATCATCTTTAAATGACCTGGTTCATTCCTCTCTGCTGCTATATATGCACATATCCACTTTCTAGGGAAAGTGTCCTTCTCTAATTCTTCTGGGCCTACAAGCCATCTTTCTTCGCTCTTTCACTGTTCTGGCATAGAGCTCTATGTTTGTGAGTACAGTGACATAGCACAGCAGAGTGGCCAAGACTGTGAGATGGGGAATTAAGACAGAACAGGGATCTGGCTACAAATTACAAGGTACTTAATGAGTCCCAGTCCATTCTAAAGGAGATCAGTCCTGGGTGTTCTTTGGAAGGAATGATGCCAAAGCTGAAAGACCAGTACTTTGGCCACCTCATGCAAAGAGTTGACTCATTGGAAAAGACTCTGGGATGGGATTGGGAGCAGGAGGAAAAGGGGACGACAGAGGATGAGATGGCTGGATGGCATCACAGACTCAATGGATGTGAGTCTGAGTGAACTCTGGGAGTTGGTGATGGACAGGGAGGCCTGGCATGCTGCGATTCATGGGGTCGCAAAGAGTCAGACACGACTGAGTGACTGAACTGAATGAGTCTAAAGTTATATTTCCTTCCCTGTAAAGTAAGGAAGATAATATCTACATCATACGATGTTAAATGTTAATCATACAGTACCTAGCACAGAGAGTACTCAATAAGTGTCTTAATTTTAGGTTGTATCAGTTTGCACAGTGACGTGTCTGCCTCCCTTGCCAAACTATGATCTTCTTCAGGTCCAGAACCTTCCTAGTTAACTTTATATCCATGGGGTCTTGGATAATGTTGTCTGGTACATAGTAAATACTCAGTGTTTCCAGAAAGTAGAGAGGAAGAGAAGGCAGGGAGGGAGGAGAGATTCTGAGATGCAGATGAACTCCCAGTCTAAGACACTGAAGACCTGGGTTCAGGCCCAACTCCTCCAGCTCCGAGCTGTGGAGTGTGAGCCCAGTCACTTAGTGCCTGTGAAATTCAGATCCTCCTCCACAAAATGGTATTTGTTGTTTGGTCGCTAAGTCCTATCCAACTCTTTTGCGACCCCATGAGCTGTAGCCCACCAGGCTCCTCTGTCCGTGGCATTTCCCAGGCAAGAATACTGAGAGGGTTTCTATTGGCTCCTCCAGGGGATCTTCCTGACCCAGGGATCGAACCCATGTCTCCTGCATTGGCAGACAGATACTTTACCACTGAGCTACCAGGGAATCCCCAGCTAAATGGAGGTTTGCTAATCCTCACTGCGTAGCATCCTTAAGTGGATCATTTGAGACCGTGTATGTGAGGATGTTTTGTACATTGAAATGTGCTTCTTGAATTTATGGTGAGAATTCGTATTGTTGTGAGATCTGCCTTCACTGTCTCCTGGATTTTACTATTAATCAGGTAGCCACTGGGCAAGGACCTGGCTATGGAGGAGAAGTCACTGTGTCAGCTGCTTGAGGAACTCTTTGGTTTCAGGATGTTTGCAGTGTGGAAGGGAGGTTAGAATCATGGCCTCCCCCATACCACGGAAGGCAGTTTGAGTGGGCTCTTGGGCAGAGGCCCTTGACCTCAGTTGACCTACCTCTTTGAGTGCCCAGCAGTGGTGGCTGTCTCTGAAATGACCCCTCCCAGCACTGCCAGGCCTGCCCGAGCTCGTCTTTGGCTTGCTGCCTCCTTTGTCAAATGCCACCGGCATCATGTTCTCATTTCCCTCATAACACACATTTCAGAGCAGCAAACTGTATTCCCTGTGACGTAAATGGTACAGTGGCATAGCAGAGGGCAAGGGGGTGGCCAGCTGCGGGCAGAATAGAAAGTCAGGGGCTGATGTCTGACAACCTACTTCCCCGCTCTGAGCCTGCATACAGGACCTGCTCTGGGACTTTCATCTACACCCTCACATACACAAGTTCTCTTTCCTGAGGTCTACATCCCCAAGTGTGTAAGTCTGGGAGCCCCTGGAGAAACACAAATCAAGGGATATTTTGTTATAATGCCTCTTATACAGAGAGCCATAAAGCCTGTTTGGTGTAAAAGAGGCTCCTTATTCTAGACACTCCCAGAAGCATTGCCTAATTTCCCCACATCCAAATCCAGATTTCTTTAACCTTCCCTTTTCTTTTGAATGAGGCATTGAAATGATTGTTATACCTGAGTTCTTAACTCTGGAAGCTGGAGAGTTTCTCCACAGTGTTCAGAAGGTTTAGCTCACGTGCATATTGTATTAGTTATCGACGGCCTTTGTAAGAAATTTCACAAACTTCATAGCTTAAAAGGTTTTAGCAGGGATGTGTTCCTCTCTGGAATCTCTAGGGGAAAATCCATCTTCTTGCCTTTTCCAGCTTCTAGAGGCTGCCTGCATTCCTTGGCTCCTGGCCCTCTTCCATATTCAAAGCCAGAAGTGGTCAGTTGAATATTTCTCACATTCCATCATTCGGACACTGACTCATCTGTCTTCCTCTCCCACATTTAAGAACCCTTATACATTAGGCCCACCTAGATAACCCTAAAATAATATTTTTATTTTAGGGTTAACTCGTTAGCAGTGTGTGTGCTCCATCATGTCCGACTCTTTGTGACTCCATCGACTGTAGCCTGCCAGGCTCTTCTGCCCATGGAATTTTCCAGGCAAAAATACTAGAGTGTGTTGCCATTTCCTAATCCAGGGCATCTTCCCAACCCAGGGATTGACCCATGTCTCTTGCATCTCCTGCATTGACAGGTGGATTCTTTACAACCGTGCCACCTGAGAAGCCCATTAGCAACTTTATTTTCATCAAGAACCTTAATCCTCTTTTGCCTGGTAGTATAGTATATTTGTAGGTTGCAAGGATTAAGATGCATGCCTTTGTTCTTTCTCCCATAGGTGATGTCAGTATCTCAGGATGTCTCTGCAGTAATGATTGGCAAATATGGCCCTTGGGATGGATACTTGTTTTTGCAAATAAAGGTTCATTGGAACACAGTCACATGCATCTGTTTTTGTATTATCTGTGACTGTTTTCATGCATAAATAGCAGAGTCTAATATTTGCAACTCAGACCATGTGGCTCACAAGCCCAGAATAATTACTATCTGGTCCTTTTCAAAGTTTGTTGACTTTTGCTCTCTAACACTTCATATATCTCTTATGCTAACTATAACTCTAGAGAATATCACACAGGGCCCTTGTGGATGTTTTCTCCATGTTTTTCACTTCCCTACCCCCTATACTGGAGAAGGAAATGGCAACCTACTCCAGTGTTCTTGCCTGGAGAATCCCAGGGACGGGGGAGCCTGGTGGGCTGCCATCTATGGGGTCACACAGAGTTGGACACGACTGAAGCGACTTAGCAGCAGCAGCAGCAGCACCCCCTATACACATACTTTTAAAATTCCTAGCAGTGCTCTGCTTGCCTCTCCTGTTGTTCCCTCTCTCCCTTAATTATGATAAAACTACTAAACTCTTAAAGGAATGCCAAATACTGTATTGTACCATCTCTTTCCTTCGATTTATGCTATTCCTTTTGCTTATAAAGTATATTTCTTTCTTTTTCTATTTCTTGCCAGGCAAACTCCTATTCATCCTTTAAAACCTTGCCAAGGTATAGCTTCCTCCAGGAAGCCTTCTCTACTACTCCTACACAAGGAAAAGCAGTTACTCCTATTCTCAAAACATTCTTTCTTTTCTGTAAGTGCCTCAATGTCAGTGATTGCTCTGTTTACTCTTGTGGCATCCTCTGTGTCTAGCATGGGGACTGACATCTGTTATGTATCCACAAATACTAGTTTAATTGAATAGTACTTTAACTGTTGCCAGTCAGAGATGAGACACAGTAAAGTGGTAACAAGAGTTTCCGTAAAAATTCAAAACTGGTCCCTGCTGTTTCACAGAGGGAATGGCTGCATGATCTTGGAGATGTCAGTTCAATTCTCCTGGCTTCAGTTTCATCACCTATGAACCAAGGAGTTGGTTTAAATATGATGGGTCTCTTGGGCCTCTTCCAGTTTTAGTGGTCCTCTCTGTGGAGAACTTGGCCTTCTTCCTTGCAGATGTTGAGAAGAGAGAAATCTCCTGCTTTAGGCTTATGCCTTTCAGAACTAGAAATCACCCAAGACTTGTATCACTCTTAGCTTTGCTTTGACTGTGTTGCAACTGGGACCTGAGGAGATGGGGGAGGAGACAGTGGAGGAGAGCAAGGAGTTGGTGAGATAAACTAGTTGAATCTTATATTTGTTACTGGTCTTTCTCTAGGAATCAATTAGAAGATAGACACAAGCCCTGGAGAGTCATGGACAGGGAGTGTGTGCTCATAATCCCCAGCTCATAATGCTTGGCAGCAATCCATGCTTGGAGCTCAGTCCACACCCCAAGTCCTTACAATTATATGGGTATCACATGAAACTCCAAGCAGTCCAAATTAACATTTCCCCACCTACCCCAACTCCCTCATATCAGTCTCCCTCATATCAGTTCTGTTCTTATGTCCACTCCAAGACTAGAAACTATAGCTACACCTTCCTCTCCCTGGAACCTTTTGGACACCTTCCTCTTCCTGGTCATCTCTTATTGAGAATGACATACATTTTTGCCTTATTATGAATGGCATATATATATATATATATATATTTTTTTTTTTTTTTTTTTGCTTCCAGACGTTACTTAGAACTCATCTCTTCCATTCTGTTGTCACTACCTTTTCTAGCCTGTGTTGTTTTTAATTTATATCCCTACAGTTGGGTCTTCCTGGGATCCCTAACTCTAGCTACTTCCCACTGAGAGTCATCTTACATATTCCTGTTGGTCAAATTGTCCTAAATTCCCTCTTTCCTTGTGTTTCTCCCCTCCCCAAGAGCTTCCAGGAGTTCCTTGCTGCTCCTACATCAAGTCCAGAGTCCTCCACTTCACAGTCTGCTCCCCATTATTCTCTAACCATTTTTCTTCAACACCCCCTGCATTTCATTTTGAACTCCACATCTTTTCATCTACAATTACCTTTATTTGGCTTTTAACTCAGTTAAGTTCAGCACACTTCCGCAGACATATAAGCACCTGCTCTGTTCCAAGCACAAGCGTGCTTTAGCTTCCCCCACTCCCTGTTGGGTAATCCAGCCCACAGCCCACAGTGTGCCCTTGCTGGTTGCCTTCTGTGTCTGAACATCCCTGTTCCCCTTCAAGATCACACATTCCTTGAGGACAACAACAACCTGTCTTTTGCTTCTTTGTGCCCCAACTGGGGCCTATTATTGAGTTCAGACACTCAGGCCACCTCCCCAGCCTCATTCACCATTTCCCTGTTCTGTCATCTATACATTGATGGTAATGAAATCTACCTCACAAGCTTGTTTTGAAGATCAGAGATATTTTGTTCAGGCAGACTCTCAATTGATGTTGGCTCTGATTAACATTATCCTTATCCATCCTTCCCATGGTCCTCAGTTTTTGAAGCATAAGCTCTTGAGTATTTGCAGTTAGAGAAAGTAACCAAAGGAATTTTATCACAATGACTAGACTTAGAAACTGTTCTTGAGCCTAAGTCTTAATCAGAACATTCCACACTGAACTTATAAATTATAGTAGGCTATCACATTTCATTTTACTTGTTTATAAGGCAAGCATTTATTAAGTGCTTGCTGCTTACCAGCCTCTGTTCAAGGTTTGCCATTGGCAGTCTCAGTGGCCCTTTTTGTAGATGAGTCATTCTGTCTTCCTCATTTCAGACCCAGCCCTCTGTACATAAGAAGAAGTGTGGTATAGGAACATACAGCTTCACGTTTTTGCTACAGGCTTGGTCCTGAGCTTTGGCCATGTGAAATTCACTCAATCCCCACCTCTCCAGTCCTTCTCCTGAGGCTGTAGTGCCAGGTGCCAGCTGGGGCCTTCTGTCTGCTGGCTGCCCGGGCTATTCAATTTCAGAAAAATAATTTCACATCCAAACTACAACTATTTGAAATTCATTCAAAGTATACCAGTATTTCATTCATTCAATAAATTCAATCAGTGAATAAATTCAATTCAGTAAATGTTTACTAAATGAAAGCAATCACTCAACAAGACTGATTTAATCTCAAAATGTCTGTTGTATGTTTCTGCAAATAAATTTTGTGGTATAATCTACTTTGTAAAAGATCAGTATTCCCTTGTTTACTATTTTGAATACTACTAGTTCTCATAATTCAAGGAAGCCTTTTAAACTAAATTACATGACAGTGTATGATAAATGCTAGAAGAACCACCAGAGCAGAAACAAAACAAACAACAGCAAACCTCAGCTAATAGGAAAACAACTTCAAAAAATTAATACTGGAGTCAATTACCTAGATTATCCCAGTTTTAAGACTGTTCAGAACCTGTGTTAAATGGATACATGTGTGAAACTTGCAAAGCAAGAGGCCAGAAATGTCAGAAGTGACATGGAAAACATCTACAGTCCTTGTTTGTAAGTGTGTGTCCAGGGGGAGATTGAGCCAATATTTTCTACCTTGCCTGCGCATTTATGTTGGCGGGATTTCCCTGGTAAATATTGGTTTTTACCAGACACTGAAATCTTTAATCACATTTAACAAACACTGCATTATACTGAGTTAGACACTCCATTAGAAAAGGAGGAATACGGAAACATAACTGATACTACAGTCTTCCAAGAGTGAAAGGAAAAAATTGGAATCAAGTAAAATTCTTTAGAGGTAGAAACGCCAAAAAAACCATTGCTGAAATACAACATTTTGTTTTTCTAAAGTCTGGAGCTGAGTTCAGTTAAGTGACGTAGTTTACAAACCAGGGGAAATTAGGGTAGGAACGGAAATACTGCTAAATTAGGAGAAATTGGTCAAAGGAAGGCAGGCTAGCTGTGACACACACAATGTTGGCTTCTTTCTCAGATTCTCAAACAATTCTTGTTTGCTACCATGTCGAGTTGGGTTGCCATGAAACCTTGTGCCTAATTTTATATTTGTGTGCTAGTCAGAAGTTCTGAATCTGTCACGTAAAGCAACTGCTTGTCTACCTGCAAACAAGGCTGCAAAAAAAGCATGCCTGCATGCACACTATAGACATACATACAACCCCAACCTCCCCCCTCCACACACATACACACAACCCCAGCCCCCAAAAGTCACTTAGTTCTATTCACTTTGTGCCTTCATTCACATCCAGTGGTTCTTATGGAATCATCCAAGAATCCATAAATCACCTAGGGAGCCTATGAGTCTCCCACTACATTCCTTCCTCCCATCCGCCCCACCTCTATACTTCCTAAATCCCCACCTCTCTCATCTCAGACACAACCCTGAACTGCCTAGATGTTTCTAAGGATGTCTTCAGGAGGATTTGTTGTTTTATCTCTGAAGCCTATGTTTATGTCTGCTTACTTAAGTCATTACGTCCTGCCTTTTAGGGCAGATGATGATAAGATTTGAAGGAAGCAGGGACCTGGGGAAATGAGTAGTCTGCCCCACTGAGGTAGCCTAAGGGAAATACTGTTTTTGTTTGTTTGTTTCCTTTTCCTTTTTTCCCCCTAAGTTTTCATCAGCTCACAGGAGAGACTGAAGAGGTGAGACTCCCAGGAAAATGAAAAACTCAGATAGGGTGGTTATCGCCAAAGGTGGCCAACGGTGGGGGTCACCTGAAGCAATTCTAAGAACAAATTCCCAAAGCCTACCCCAGAAAGACTGCTTCAATACCTCAGGGGGTTTCACCTAGGGAGCACCCCCAAGGAGATTCAGGTGGAGCTCTTTCACAAACTGGCCTAGTGATGGAGTAGCAGCTTGAGGTTCAGGCTAGATTATGAACTGAGTCCCACCATGTCCCTAGTGTGACTTTGGGCAGGTTGCACAGTCTCATTAAGCCTCAGTTTACTTACCTATAAAAAGGACTAGTAACTATTTAATGGGGCTGTTGCAAAGATTAAATGAGATAATATTTAAAGTCTCTTACATGCAGCTTGACTTACGCTGCTGCTGCTAAGTCGCTTCAGTCGTGTCCGACTCTCTGCGACCCCATAGACGGCAGCCCACCAGGCTCCCCCGTCCCTGGGATTCTCCAGGCAAGAACACTGGAGTGGGTTGCCATTTCCTTCTCCAATGCGTGAAAGTGAAAAGTGAAAGTGAAGTCGCTCAGTCGTGTCCAACTCCTAGCGATCCCATGGACTGCAGCCTACCAGGCTCCTCCGTCCATGGGATTTGCCAGGCAAGAGTACTGGAGTGGGTTGCCATTGCCTTCTCCAAGCTTGATTTATAGTAGGTCACAAATAAAGTGAGTCAATCCAAATGTCTCCTTGGGACTTACCCAACTGAGGCAGCCACTAAAGCTTTCCGAAAGACCATGTGTGTGTGTGCGTGTCCGACTCTTTCCAACTGTAGCCCTCCAGGCTCCTCTGACCACAGAATTTTCCAGGCAAGAATACTGAAGCGGGTTGCCGTTTCCTCCTCCAGGGGCTCTTTCTCAGGGATCAAACCCGTTTCTCTTGTGTCTCCTGCACTCCAGGCAGACTCTTGACCACTATAGCACCTGGGAAGCCTTAGACGCAGGCTAAGTCTGAATTCTGACTCCACTAAATCTGTGGTTTACTGCATTTCTCTGTTTCTCATCTGCAAAATAAAATGATCTATTACATATAAAATAATAGGTCATGAAATTATCATAAGGTTAAATCAGTTCATGCATGTAAAGTGCTTAGAAACTTTGAAAGTGGATAAATAATAACTACAATCATTATCCTTATTACCGCCTCTTCTAAAGTGAGCATTTGGATGGGAATGAATATTGGCCATGGAGTATTCAAGTAGCGGCAATAGCTTTATGGTCTAGAACAGCGCTATCCAATTGGTATTATATATAACGCAAAGCTCATTAACAATTTAAAATTTTTTAGTAAACACATAAAAAGAAACAGGTGCAACTAATTTTAATAGTATATTTTACTCAATTCAATATATCCAAAATATGATAACTTGACATGTCAAATACAAAACTTCATGGATAAATTTTACATGACTTTTCTATACAAATTCTTTGAAATCCAATGTCTGTTACACCCACAGCACACCTCCCAGCAGACCTAGCCACATTTTAAAAGCTCAACAGCAATACATAATTTGTAACTACCATACTAGACAGTGCGGACATTCCAGATTCTGAAGCAAGTCCCCTCACCTTGATGAGCCTCAATAATCCTATTTGTAAAAATGGAGAGAATTTCCATGACTTTGTTTCTAAAAGAAAATGAACACACTTGAAAATTCTTTGTCAACTAGAAAAGACTGTATGTAGTAGGCTTGGGATCTCTTTTCTTCTTACTGACTAGCTTTTTCTGCAAATAATAATCCCTGATAATAATAATTTATCAAGTACTTATTCTCTTCTCCATCCTAGTATCCTTACATCTTTCAGATCAATAATTCATCTTAAAGGCTGCATTGCAGCCTAGGCTCAAGTCCCTGGGTTCTGTGTTTATTACTTATAGGACTTGGAGTGAGACATTTAAACTCCTAAACTTCAGTCTCTTCCTGATAAAACAAAGACCATACATCTCTCAAAAAGCATGACGAGGATTTAAAAAGACTGTTCAGATGAAAAAGATCTATAACTGCAAAACATACAACTGGACATCAGTATTGAGATATTTGTAAGCCACTGTGTGCCATCCTTCTGTTGAACAGTTTTCAATGGCACCCCACTGTCTGACAAATAAAGTCAGATTCCTTAGTTTAGCATAAAGAACTCTCCAAGATCTGGCCCTGACCATTATACTTTTGCAAATCTATTCCACACTGCATCCTTGCTGAAGCCCAGGGTTCTAACCAAATAGGACTATTATATTTGTTCTCCCAAACAGGACAGAACAGTGTGGCATGTTTCTAATTTCATACCTTTGTTCATGCTGTTGATTGTCTTAACCTCAGTTTCATCCATTCATCTTTACCTGGCCTCCAAGTCTCTCCTGATCTTCCTTTCCCCTATGTCTTTAAGATCTCTCTGTGCTGCCTCTCAACTTTATTTGTACCTTCCATACAATTGTCAACATCAATTTGGAATTCTAGTTTTGCTTAGTGTGCCAACACCTGCAGCTGTTATTTTGGGATTAAATAACAAATTCTGCATGTGATTTTGCAGCGATCCCTTTGACAGACAGAATATCCCCTATATTAAAATGAGCCAGCTAGAAATCTAATCAAAATATGCATGCAAAAGAAATGGAGCTTATGCACTGTGGTTACATTGGCTAAATCAGCAAAAGGAAGGTGGTTTGTTTGGAGACTAGTAAAAAAAGAAACAAGAACAAGAATTCCTGATATTACTTCTCCAATACTATTCAGTAGGCAAGACCCCATTCCTTTGGGCAGTGGATATCCCATCTATTGGTATTTGGGGCAAGTCAGCAGTTCAAGCAGTATTCTTTTGAGCTTCTGCTAGGTAAAGATATACTGTGCTGCATTAAAGAGCAGCCAAAAACATATGTTCCTTGCTCTCAAGAAGTCATGAGTGAAATAAGCCAAGAGAAAGAATTCTAATAACATGGTCAGTTGGAAATAAGAGTCTTGAACATGGTAGTTGTGAGAGCTGAGAGGAAGGGAGCTTAATCCAACCTCAGAAAATATGGAAAGCTTTGTAGAAGAGATAACTGTAGGCTGAATCCTAAATGATAAGAGTTAGCCAGGTGGACAGTTGGAAAGGGCACGTCAGGCCAATGGAAACACTTGAGCTAAGCGTATGAGGCTTGAGTAAAGCAGACATTTAAGTTGACTATCCAGCCAACTCCCCTGCTCTGATTTCATGTTTGCCAAGCAATCTTATGATTAGAACTTGGTCTCCTATGTCAAGGAATGTGTAACGACCAGAGGGTAATGAAAAGCTTCCTTTAAATTATTGCTCTCTAAATGAATTTACTGGTCTCTGATTTCTCATTGTACTCTTGTGAGTTGGACTCAGTTCAGTTCAGTTCAGTCGCTCAGTCGTGTCCGACTCTTTGCGACCCCATGAATCACAGCACGCCAGGCCTCCCTGTCCATCACCAACTCCCAGAGTTCACCCAGACTCACGTCCATCGAGTCAGCGATGCCATCTAGCCATCTCATCCTCTGTCGTCCCCTTCTCCTCCTGCCCTCAATCCCTCCCAGCATCAGAGTCTTTTCCAATGAGTCAACTCTTCGCATGAGGTGGCCAAAGTACTGGAGTTTCAGCCTTAGCATCATTCCTTCCAAAGAAAGCCCAGGGCTGATCTCCTTCAGAATGGACTGGTTGGATCTCCTTGCAGTCCAAGGGACTCTCAAGAGTCTTCTCCAACACCACAGTTCAAAAGCATCAATTCTTCAGTGCTCAGCCTTCTTCACAGTCCAACTCTCACATCCATACATGACCACAGGAAAAACCATAGCCTTGACTAGACGAACCTTTGTTGGCAAAGTAATGTCTCTGCTTCTGAATATGCTATCTAGGTTGGTCATAACTTTCCTTCCTAGGAGTAAGCGTCTTTTAATTTCATGGCTGCAGTCACCATCTGCAGTGATTTTGGAGCCCAAAATAATAAAGTCTGACACTATTTCCACTGTTTCCCCATCTATTTCCCATGAAGTGATGGGACCGGATGCCATGATCTTCGTTTTCTGAATGGTGAGCTTTAAGCCAACTTTTTCACTCTCCACTTTCACTTTCATCAAGAGGCTTTTGAGTTCCTCTTCACTTTCTGCCATAAGGGTGGTGTCATCTGCATATCTGAGGTTATTGATATTTCTCCCGGAAATCTTGATTCCAGCTTGTGCTTCTTCCAGTCCAGAGTTTCTCATGATGTACTCTGCATAGAAGTTAAATAAGCAGGGTGACAATATACAGCCTTGACGTACTCCTTTTCCTATTTGGAACCAGTCTGTTGTTCCATGTACAGTTCTAACTGTTGCTTCCTGACCTATATACACATTTCTCAAGAGGCAGATCAAGTGGTCTGGTATTCCCATCTCTTTCAGAATTGTCCACAGTTTATTGTGATCCACACAGTCAAAGGCTTTGGCATAGTCAATAAAGCAGAAATAGATGTTTTTCTGGAACTCTCTTGCTTTTTCCATGATCCAGCAGATGTTGGCAATTTGATCTCTGGTTCCTCTGCCTTTTCTAAAACCAGCTTGAACATCAGGAAGTTCACGGTTCACGTATTGCTGAAGCCTGGCTTGGAGAATTTTGAGCATTACTTTACTAGCATGTGAGATGAGTGCAATTGTGCGGGAGTTTGAGCATTCTTTGGCATTGCCTTTCTTTGGGATTGGAATGAAAACTGACCTAGTATAAGAAAAATAAAGTTAAAATACACTGACGGAAATCACATTCTGATCTGAAAAGCTCAGATAACAGAGGGTTTTGATCATCAACCAATTACCATCATCCTAGGGATCATATAGTTTCAGCTCATAAATATCTCAAATACATTTGTCTCTCTCCATCTGCAATGCTACATTATAATTCTAGCCATCTCTATCTCCTGCATAGGCTAAGGCAATAAAATAAGTTACTACTAGCAACTGGCAAGAATACTTTCGAGGCTGGTTACTGTTCTAAGTGCTATAATGTGAATTACTTCATTTAATCCTCATAACCACCCCACCAGAAAGATATATGTCCCCCAATTTTAGAAATGAGGAAATTAAAACTCAGAAAAATTAAGTAACTCACCCAAGTTCGCACTGCTAACAAAAGAAATGACAGAGCCAGAAAGTAAACTTGGCTGTCTTCCTCCATATCCTGAGCTTTTAAATACTATTTAGCTAGCCTCCTTGCAGCTATTCTCATCTTCAAGTTCATTCTCTAGGTTGCATGGAGAGTGATATGTTTTACATGCACATTTGGCTAGGCCATCCCAGGTTTCTCTCCGTGGCCATCCCATAGCTGTGCAGAACCTGATCTAAACTCACATCAGTCTTTTTCTCCTGGTGTGTTCCTACCACATGGACAGATCTCAGTCCATGGAGTATGCTCTGATGTTTTTCCTGCCTGGAATGCCTTCCTTCCTCTTTGCACCTAATTCTTATTCCATCAGATCTTGTATGTTAGACCTTCCCTAAACTTTCTATCACATCCCACTTCTCAAACTTTTGAGTCCTGTTATCCTTGTTATAAATTCTTAGAACACTCTAAAAATTTTAGTAGCTCCCTTGCCAATTGCAATTCAATAAGTTTTTGTCTAATTGTCTCTTCCTGCTAGAATCTAGGCTTCGAGTAAGCAAAAACTATGTTTATAGAATTCACCATTATACCCTTAGAGTTCCATGCTGTGCCTATAACATGATGAAAGAAAGAAAGTGTTAGTCGCTCAGTTGTGTCTGATTCTTTACAATCCCATGGACTGTAACCCGCCAGGCTCCTCCGTCCATGGAATTCTCCAGGCAAGAATACTGGAGTAGGTTGCCATTTCCTTCTACTACATAAAAATCCACTCATTACATAAACATTTGTTGTCTCGTATTCAACAAACAATAGCCAGCATTTATCTGATCCTTATATCATGGACTGTCTTAAGCACTTTACATTTATTTATTTATTAATTAATTAAAGACTACAATCCATTATATAAACATCATTTTTTTTATTTTATTTTATTTTTAAACTTTATAATATTGTATTAGTTTTGCCCAACATCAAAATGAATCCGCCACAAGTATTCCCGTGCTCCCCATCCTGAACCCTCCTCCCTCCTCCCTCCCCATACCCTCCCTCTGGGCCGTCCCAGTGCACCAGCCCCAAGCATCCAGCATCGTGCATCGAACCTGGACTGGCAACTCGTCTCATACATGATATTACACATGTTTTATTCTCATTACATTGGTGAGGAAACTGAGGCACAGAGAAGTAACTTCTCTAAGGTTAAACAAAGGAATATGAACCCAGACTGTCTAGTTCCAGAGACCAGCTTTTAACTTCTACTCTAAAATCTTCATAACGGGCTTCCCTGGTGGCTCAGCAGTAAAAAAAGAATCTGCCTGCAGTTCAGGAGATGCAGGAGATAAGGGCTTGATCCCTAGGTTGGGAAGATCCCCTGGAGGAGCACATGGCAACCCACTCCAGGATTCTTGCCTGGGAAATCCCATGGACAGAGGAGCCTGGTGGGTTATGGTCCATAGGATTGCAAAGAGTAGGACACAACTAAAGTGAACGAGCACATATTCTTCATAAATATTTCTTGTATTAGAAAAATAATTGGACACCAACTGATCTCCATGACTGAAGGCTTTCTTGTATCATTGCCTTTAACACTAGCATGGGTAGATAATTAAGTTCCTTGGGCACCCTTTCACATTGGTGGTACATGTTGTTACCTAAATGAGTACAAATTCTTGTTGGTAAGTAAAGCCAAAGTCAGAGTCCTTCTGGAGAGCAGGCTTTGGCAAGGGTAAAGACACTGAAAGGAAACAAAGTTATGAGGCGGGCACGTCAGAGACAGTTTCTCCTTGTGCAATCTTACCTGGGGTGAATGAAGAGAAAGTTGGGCCATTTGTTTGTGACAGACCTCATGGCTTAGCCAAAAAGATCCTGGAATTCAGAATCAGAGAACTTAGGTTCTCCTTCTGCTGCCTTCCTTTCTCTGTTCTCTCTCCCTCCCTCTTCATCTCTCATCTCTCTCTCTCTCTGTCTTTCATCAGATGACTTTGAGCAAATTATTAAACATCTCCAGGCCTCAGATTTCTCACATGCATAATGGAAAATCTATGTCATAATAATAATGCTTTCTATCTCATGGGATTTATTTTTCAAGAGGAAAATGAGATCTGCAAGTGAAAGCACTTGGTAAACTGTCAAGTTGTATATACAAAAGCTAGTTGTGACTGGTGTTTTTTTAACTCATAGTCTTAGAGGAGTTTGCTAAGGAGATCAGCATCAAAATGACCTACTTTTCACTGTGATTTCCCTTGAGGGCAGTGAACCTCTTCTTCCGTGAATCCACCCAGAGTGAAATCCCTGTCATGTGCAATTGCAAAGTCCCTCATATTTATAAAGACACATTAACAAAGTCCTGCCTAAAGAGAGACCATTTGGGGCTCACAGATAGCCTTTGGAAGAACTGTGTGAGAACACTGTGTGAGTGTTCTCCAGTTCCTGGGGTTTGTTCTAAGAATGTTTGACTCAAGTTTAAATCAACAGCCTTCTGGAAAAGTTGCACTCTGACACAAGTGCATGTCATTTACCTAAGAGTTATAAAAGAAAATATCTACCTTTGGACTTAATGAAAAGAACAGCTATTGTTAATTGTTAGGGGAAAAACCAAACATCATAACCAAGATCACTAAACAAATAGGCTTATAGCCAAATCGTTTTAAATAAAAAAGAGGCATATTTCCATATGTGTGAAATACTTTTACATTTTAACAGATACTTATTGCATTTTGTGGAGGAACCAAGGAGTGAAACAAGTCTGCTAACTTCAAAGCCCTTTGAATCTAGGAAAACATCTACAGGGCTAGAATCTTATGGAAAAAGCTAGTTATTAGCTGGATGTAGAGAATCCAATTCATATACACTTCTCACTTCCAAGAATCAGAAGAAGAATTTTGTCCATCAAGGACTCTTTTAACATTTTTTCCCAAGAGAGCCCTTGCTTTCGAAATTTTATCTACAAAAACTGCATTTAAAGATAACAGTGAGTCTACCGAATTAATTTTATTGTTATTTTACAGAGGCTTAATATTATTTCAGTTATTTAATGATATTCGCAATGTGGAGGTCTTGGGATGCTTTCCTTTCAACATCAAGGGTTTACTTTGTTTTGAGGTTCAAAGTGCAGGCTTTGCTGTGACCAGGGCAAGCTTCATGCTAGCTTGCCCTTACATCCATGTGCCACTGGATCATTGCAAAAGGTCACTGTGTAGTTTGGGTACTGATCAAAAGTACTCAAAAGGTGGTGAAGGGAGCTGAAATTCAGCCCTTCCCTCACTTTTCAAGCTTTCTGCTCAAGGGCTATGTCTGCTAAGGGACAGCAAGTTTTTCTGACTTTCGCAAAGGTGCAGTGCAAGCTGGGGTGGGAGCAAGGGAGAGAAGGAAGATGAGAAGGCACCCAGTGTTACAGAATGACAGTTTTGAAGATGGAGAAGTGTGCAATCAATGAACACCTCTTCTTCATTGCTGTGGCCCCAGCAGGAGGCTTGGGGTGTGCTAGACACTCAGTGCATATTTTGTGGAATACATGCATGAACAAGTGACTTTCTTATACAATTCTCGTCATCTAAATGTCCTTTAATTGGGTGTGTCAATTGCGATTGGGTGAATGCAGAATGACAAATTCGGCAAGTTCTATATTTTAGAAGTGAAACCCAATAAGCTCTAACCTATCAAGAACCAGTTTCCTATCTAAGGTCATGCATCTAGAGGCAGACTTTAGGATTTCATGGCCACTTTATATGTCTTCCCCTACCACTAAATCCCAGGGCCAGAGCAAAACTCTACCAACTCAGCTATCAAATATATGGCCATCTACTCTCAGGAATGGGCTTTCCAGGTGGCTTAGTGGTAAAGAAACCACCTGCCAATGCAGGAGATCCAGGTTCAATCCTTGGGTCAGGAAGATCATCTGGAGGAGGAAATGGCAACCCACTCCAGTATTCTTGCCTGGAGAATTCCATGGACAGAGGAACCTGGCGGGCTACAGTCCAGGGGGTCACAAAGAGTCAGACACAACTAAGTGACTGAGTACTCACACACCCTCAGGAAAGTGGCCAGGACAAGGCAGAGGCTTGTGGGAAGTTGGGGTAGAGGAAAATGTTCCTGACAGACAGGTACTAAGCTCCATATCAAAGCCTTGGCATGCCTTGCTTCACTTAATTCTCATAGCTAGGTCACAGCACTAGTAAATGAATTGTAGAGTCAGGCTCTGCAGACAGCCGGGCCAAACATCAGCATGTTCCACTCAGTTTTGAGTTGGTAAGAGCATCCTGGTCTATGCAATGTCAAAACCAATATCCTTTTCAGCTGTGTGTGATTTAACTCATTCTGTTTCTACACATTGCTATGGTTCAACGAAAGGAAGGGAAACATTTTTTTTAGAAACCCTGTTCCTTTTTTTTAAACTGGAGTTTCCCTAGGTGAGTCTCTCTGTTGAATACATACACAAAACATCAGGAAGACAGGGAAAAGTACACAAATCACACATGTAGAAATCAGGGAATTTTCATAAAGTGAACAGACTCTTGTAATTAGTATCTAGACTAAGAAGTACATCATTGTCAGCCCCATGGAAGTCCCCCTCCAGTTCTTGCCTGGTTGCTAACCCTCCAAGGGAACCACTATCTTGACATCATAGATCTAACTAACATCATAGATTCATTTTGGCTTCTTTGAAATTTTATATAAATTGCATCACATTTTATGTGATTTTTAACCTCTAGTTTCTTTTACTCAGTGTTTACATTCATGAGATTCCTCTCTGTCTTTGCCTATTGCAATTGTTCTGATTGATCTAACCACCACACAATTTTGAAAATAGTACCACCTTCTCTAATGAAGAGTTCTGACTATGTGAGAGAGAGACACAGAACTGTGAAAGTCGCTCAGTCATGTCTGACTCTTTGTGACCCCATGGACTATACAGTCCATGGAATTTTCTAGGCCAGAATACTGGAGTGGGTAGCCTATCCCTTCTCCAGGGGATCTTCCCAACCCAGGGATCAAACCCAGGTCTCCCACATTGCAGGCGGATTCTTTACCAGCTGAACCACAAGGGAAGCCCAAGAATACTGGAGTGGGTAGTCTATCCCTTCCCCAGGGGATCTTAATGAACCCAGGAATCGAACTGGGGTCTCCTGCATTGCAGGTGGATTCTTTACCAACTGAGCTGTCAGGGAAGAGAAACAAAAGGTTACTTATTTTTTTTTTCTATGCCCTGGGTTGGGGTAGAAAGTCTGGGAATCTTGACAGATTGGTTTGTGATATCCACAAAGCTGTGTTAAAATTGCATTTAGAATGATCCCTTATATCAGGAATCTGAATTACTCAAACCCATAAAAGCTGAGAGTACTAGTTACCAGGGGTGATGGAGGATTGGAGAAGTGTTGATCAAAAGGTACATAGTTTCAGATCCTCAAAGTGAATAAAATCCTAGAGACCTGCTATATAGCATGATACCTATGGCTCACCATACTGTATAATATTTGTAAATATTAGTTAAGATAGATCTTCTTTAAATGTTCTTATCACACACGTATACACACACACACATACACAAAGAAGGAGGGAGGAAACTTTTAGAGGTGATGGTTGAGTTTATGAGATTATTTATGGTGATAATTTCACAGGTATTTACTTATCTTCAAACTCATCAAGCTGTATACATGAAACATGCCCAGCTTTTTTGTATGCCAATCATATCTCAATAAAAAACAAACTGCATTTAGATAGAGTTTATAGAAAATTTATATTGGGGGTGTATTGTGATGCTTTCATCTGCTAATTATATGAATTTGGGACCTCTCTAAGACCCAGTTTTCTCATCTGTATTGAGAAATCCTCATTCTGATGGCTTCTAAGCCAAATGATATAGTTATGTAAAGGTCCTCCATCTTGATTTTTTCCCAGAGATCAGTAATAAGATCCTGCTTTCCTGCACAGAGTGTGTGGGGCCAACTTTTAGGGCATCTAAGGTCTGTTACCAGCTGGACCATTGACTTCATCATTGCTCAAAATCCGGTTCCCTGCTTTCCAGCTCTGAGCAGCTTGCTATTTATGGCCAGGCTGAGGTTTCTCATTGCCCTTTCCTTTTGCCCTTCTCTGCATCTCTCCCATCCAATACCTCTCTTCTAGAACACATAGACATACGCACACATGTTCTACTGAATTTGCATGAAAAAAACTGGGAATACTGAAATATGAGCTAAATATTAGCTGAGCTGGAAAATTATTAAAGCAGAAGAGGGGAGATCATTGACTGAAAAAGAAGAATGTTACGCAACAGTTTGTACAATGTTGCCTATTTTCCTTTCCTTTTTTTTTTTTTTTTGGCCATGCTGCATGGCTTGTGGGATCTTAGTTTCCCAACCAGGGATCAAACCCCGGGCCCTTGGCATTGAAAGCATGGAGGCCTAGCCACTGGACCACTGGGGAATTCCAAGTGTTGTCTATTTTGACTATATGCATGCTACATGAAAGGACATACACAGGGGGATAACAGTAGTGATCTCTGCTTGGTCAAATGTGACATTTTATCATTTCAAATATTTTGCTTCTCTATAATATTCTAGTTGTCTCCAATGCACCGATATCTTCTCTATAATAATAAATGTGATATTTATAAAAGTGCATTAAACTTAAAGGTAAAGTCTTGTTTTGTGTGAATTCTCCTATTTTAGCTTCCCTGTCAGAACAGTGTAAGTATTCTTCTTATATTCACTTTCCAGATAGAGAAATGTATTCTCAGCAAACTTAGGTAACTTGCCTGAGGTTACCCACAGAAACAAGAGGCGGGACCAGAACCAAGCCAGTCTTCTGAGTAAATATTGCACAGTAAATATTTTGCTAATAGCTGTGTTAGGTGGATCAGAAAAGGGAAGAGGAGACTCGAGAAATGACAACATTCAGGAAAGCAATTACACAATTTGAAACAGAAAAGACCCAAGGGTAAGATGCCACTTTAAACACAGCAATTTCAGGAATGCATGGATTTCCAGCCCTGTAGTGAATCCTCTATTTTATTGACCAAGATATGGTCTTGCCCTGGAAATCTTGCTCGGTTAATTTAGCCTGTGATTTAGGTTGTGCCTTAAGGTGCATTAGAAATAAGTCATACCTCTTCGGTGTTTATCGCACAGAGATGTTGCAAGGATTAATGGGTAGTGTCCTGGCGCTCCTTTGAGGAAAGAGCTTTATGAATGCCATGTATAATTATCAGATTAATATTATAATTATTCATTCATCCTTTCTTCCTGTTTCTCAGCATGAAATGCAATACTTATCAGACCCACAGAAGGAAGTAAATCTTTTGTCATTCTTGTTGAAGTGAAAGAGGAAAAGAAGGGAAACATAGAAGGGAGGTTCTCCCAGCTCCTTCTTCCCTCTGAAAATTCTTGACAAGTAGGGTCACCCCATGACCATACGTAGTCCCATTATCTGCTCTTATCCTCTTAAGACTTGCTTCTGAGGTGCTAAGCATCCTTCCTTCCCAGAGTCATTTTTGTAAGAAAAGGAACATAACCAGCTTTGTGGGCACGTGACCTGCACAGCAGGGCTCCTCACTCACAAGGACCTTATAGTCTCAGTGCTGAAACTTGTGATGATTTTATCTTTGATCTGATTTTTAAGTAAAGTCTGATGGGGAAATGGAGCATAGACCCTGGTGACTTGGAGCATCAGCTCATCTGTGCCCCATCTCCTGCCACCTGCCTGTCTCCCCTGGAAGTATTCTCAGCACCAGTTTCCCTGATCCTTGTCGTCCTGGGGCTCCTCCAGCACCCCTCCCCCTCCCCCGTCCCAGGACCACTGCTGCTGTCCACTCCCAGTGAGGGCCTGGGTCCAAGTGCAGAGAGGGTTTGAGTTGGACATGGATGCCTTTGCAAAGTCTCAGGTGGGGCATGGGAGCAGCCATCCCTGCCCTGGGCCAGCATGGCAGTGCCACAGTAGACAGGGGCCATGTCTTGATCCTCTTGTCCACCCCAACCAAGGTATCTAGTGCATCCTTGTGCAGAGGTTGTAGCCTGTTTTCTGGGGCTTGAGGCATTGGCACCATGGCAAAGGGGAATGTCTGACTTCCCCAGAGCCTGCCCAGGCCTGGGGCATGAAACACAGTTTGGAAGTTGGCAGGTAGGTGCCCTCCAGCAACTGGTAAGTTGTGCATGGGCCCTAAGTCAGAGGCTGCACGGTCTCTGGGGTCCTACAAGGGTCTGCACTCTCCTCCTGGTATCCCTCTGCCTGAAGTAACATGATATTAAAGGGTAAATGAAACACACCGTGCTATTCATTCATTGTGACAAATGTGCCATTTTAAGATATTAACTATAGGGAACCCTGGATATGGGGTAGATGCAAACTCTCTATTATCTCTGCAACATTTCTGTAAATCTAGAACTATTTTATAATAAGCAGTTTACTTAGAAAAAATAACAATACCTCCACGAAAGGTTGAGAGAGAGCAACTTCAGAAAAAAGAAAAAAGCTTCACATTTTAAGACCTTTCACAGCACTTTTTCCTGCTTTTTGAACAAGGGATCGTACATTCCATTTTTCACTGGGCCCAGCCAATTATGGAACTGATTCCGACTATAAAACCTCTTTTGAATATGCAATTCTTCTATCTCTCTTCTCTTTCCTCCCCACCCTCACAAACCAGGTTTGGGGGGTTCCTTTGATTGTCGCTAATAATTATACTTCTGACTGATTACCTACTAAGAACTGATTATCCTATGAGATGGGGCTTCCCTGGTGGCTCAGATGGTAAAGAATCTGCCTGCAATTCAAGAGACCGGTGTTCGATCCCTGGTCCAAGAAGATCCCCTGGAGAAGGGAATGTCTACCCACTCCAGTATTCTTGCCTGGAGAATCCCATGAACAGAGGAACCTGGCAGGCTACAGTCCATAGGACCACAGAGAATTGGACACGACTGAGGGACTAACATACACACACACACATCATGGAGATATTTTATATACTTTATCTCATTTAGCCCCTTTATAACTTTATGAGATAGATATTCTCCTTATTTGAAGATGTGGGAAATAGAGTTCCAGGATCATGCAGTAAGTGGTAGGAGAGAAAGTCAAAATGCCTGAGGTTCACTTCAAAGCTGGTGCTCTTTCCTCAGTGCTCCAGATGTATCCTCAGCCTCCAGATACCCAAGTATTTGCATGCTGCTTGGACAAGCACTTTCGTTTCCATTCCTCTGAGTATCTACTGAGAGTCTACTAGATACCAAGCATGAGATTTGGTGCTAGAGCCACAGAGTTCTAGTGTGGAGGCCAGCCTGAGCTGCACTGATCCTTTCCTTTGACTGTACTGATAAGTAGCTGGGCTGTGATGCCCCCATCCTTAAGCCACTCTGACATCTGTGCCTCCTGCCTTAGTTACTGTGATAAGAAGGCTCTCAAAGGGGGCATAAAGAAAGCCTTGACAATGGATGAAGAATCTGGGAAGGAGCAAATTTTCATTTACTTCAAAATTTAACTTTTTACCCAGAAAATATCGTGAATGACCAGAATAAGAGAAAGCAGTGGAGTAAGATCCTGCCATATCTGTTGGCCAGTCACTGGCACCTCACTAATTTTTTTTAATATTTATTTTTATTTATTTGGCTGTGCTGCGTCTTAGTTGTGGCACCCAGGATCTTTAGTTGCAGCATGTGAGATCTAGTTCCCTGACCAGGGATTGAACCAGGGCCCCTTGTATTGGAAGCATGGAGTCTTAGCCACTGGACTGCCAGGGAAGTCCCTGGCATCTCACTCTTGTCCCAACTCTAGGAGCATGTGTGTGCTCTTTCTGTATAATAGACAAGGAATGAGTTGTGGTGATGGCACTTAATTGATAGATCACTGAAGAGTTTTCCTCTTTCTTCAGGGCTTCACTGCTATCCTTACTGTTTTTCTTTGTGAGTGGAGATCTGATCCCTTTTTTCCTCTTCCTGAAAGAGAAATGTAACATATCATCCCACAGTCATTTTGTACATCAGTCTATTCAAAATGCTCCACACAAGCTGCTCACTCCCCACCATCCTAGTGAATGCCTAATCTTAATTGCTGAGAACCATGGGTTGTGATGTGGAAGATACCAGGGTGGTGAAGCCTGAGGAGTTAGGAAGTGGTTAGACTTTTTTATGAGAGGTCTGGAGGGAGAATGGGAGAGTTCTGTCACTTCAGAAAAAGCTTCCTTAGCTGAAGTACTCTTCTGGAAGGAAATAGAGAAGAGGGGGTGTTTCAGATACACAACAGAGAGTCAATGAGGAGATGCTTTGCGTTGAAGCAGCATGGCAAAATTGAGGAAGAAAGGAAGGAAGGCATGTGTGAGTCTAGCTTGAAATGAGTTTTACTAAAAACACCTGAATTCTGGTCTGCACATTTTTGAGGAGTGTGAAAAAAAAGGAGGAAGTCACCTCCAGTGGTTTTGTGGCTTTTTAAGTGTGACATACAGGATATTGAATTTTAACCCCTGGTTTCCCTGAAGGGTAAGCATATGTGGGGGATAAACAAAACACCTCTTCTTTGAAATGTGCGTCTGTGCTAAGTGGTTCCAGCCACTTGGAATCTCTCTTGTGTTTATTCCCCTTTCTGCTTCAAGTGTGAGTGTCACACACATAAAATTACTCAAATAATAACAATGAACTATGTGGTCTCCCTAGGAGTTCTGTATGAACATATAAAAAAATGTATTCTAAATATGACAGGAACATGTGAGTCTTTTCTTTATAATAGAATTTCATGTGAGATTTTTAATTTTAATAGTGTCTATTGTGTGCTTCCATTCCAGAAAGCTCTGTAGACTTAAAGGATGTTGTTCCCCTCAATATCAGTCACATATGCAGGAGAGCCCAAATAGTTTTTATAGCTGTCTGTAGCATCATTAGTTCATGTAGCATTTATAAAATTAATTTCAGTGTTTACTAAGATAGGGTTCTTAACTCAGTAGCCTTAAGTGTTAGCTTAGACTCACAAACTTTTGGGTATGGAATGATGTACTGCAAACACTTAAAAACAGTTTCATTACCCAGCAAAAATATGAACTTAAAAGCAATGCTCTATTTTTTTTTTTTAACAGACCACTGAGAAATATTTACAGAAAGCCTACATTCCTATGGTAACAAATCTGAGCCCCCAGCCTTCATCAAAAAATCTGCCACGGTTACATCTGGCTCCACCTAAAAGTCCGGTTCAGAATTTCCCTGTGATCCTGGGAGTTGAAGAAGAGAAGTTTTAGCTTTGTTTAGTATAACAAGAACTGCCTAGACTCCAGGGCCAATAAATGTGTTCACGTAAAACTCCAGACAGTGTCTCTGAGACTGAAGCCTTATCGGGGAGACCTCATTTTGCCTCGACTTAAAGGGAGACTCAGAACGGAGGATGGCTAGCCTTCTCCCCTCACTTGTGTGGGTCAGTGTCTGCTGAACTGAAAGTTATTCCAACATTTGCACATTCCCCCGGAATGAATGAATGCACAGGCCTTCCAACGTAACTGTCAGTTTCCCCCTCCACTTTTCGGTTGTACGTTTCATTTAGAAGAAAAGCCAAATGAGAAAACGCTTTCCTCATTTCTCCTCTAGATTGCAAACACTCAGAAATGACATCACGCACCCTAAAGAATCCCGAGATGACTAAGGCACAGAAAGCCTGAGAAAACTGACGGCTTCTGCCTTTAGTTTTAGGACTCATGTATGCAGATGAGCTTTTAAGAGCCGGTTCCCCGCCTTCTTCCTCAGAGGAAGTTTCTTGGTAGATCGCAGACACCTCATCTAGCCCGGGGGCGGGGGGGTGAAAACTTGGCATCAGCCATCCCGGGCAGAGCACCACGGTGATTTGTTCTCCTGGTGGAGAGAGCTGGAAGGAAGGAGTCGGCGCGCAAATAATGAAGGAGCACGGGGCCACCTTCAGTAGCGCCGGGATCAGCGGCGGCAGCGGTGACTCGGCTATGGACAGTCTGCAGCCGCTCCAGCCTAACTACATGTCTGTGTGTTTGTTTGCAGAAGAATCTTATCAAAAATTAGCAATGGAAACGCTAGAGGAACTGGACTGGTGCTTAGACCAGCTAGAGACCATACAGACCTACCGCTCTGTCAGTGAGATGGCATCTAACAAGGTAAGAGATGACCGTTTTATTCATGAAAGTGTGACCGCGCCGCGAGCTGTGGGCTCTCCTGGCCTCTGCCAGCTGCAGAGGTGCACGGGGACTCGACTATCAGCTTTGTTAATTTGCCTCCGATGATTCTGTTTTAAAATGCCACACTTTGCTTGTGTCTTGATGCTTCAGCCCAAGCTATTATCCTCAGTACAATCCCCAGAAACCAAACCTTTTTCTTATTGATGTCTTTTGGAATGTGTTTAAGGTGAGAAGTGTTTATGAAGTATACAAATCACTATACAAGTGAAAAAAATTTTTGTTTTATATCTGAATGAATCCATAGGTGAAATTGTTGTGTTGCAATCAAGTGTTATATATGTTTTTTGAACAAGAAAATAATGCGACTTCTGTATACCAATGGCGAGAATGATTTGCCCTGAAGTTTCCTAAATTCTGAAATTCTCAGGACATTCTAGGATTCTCAAACCTTTCTTTTCGGATGCTGGTATGACCTAAGATTAAAAAAAGAAGCAATATACTTTGTCTCCAAAACAAAAAATTACTTTTTTAAAGTTTGCTGCTTTGCATAATGGAATCGTTTGAAATGAAGTCCCACTCATATTGCAAAGAAATGGTTTTATGTACAATGCCCAGACAAAACTTAGTGTTGGGGCGCTTTAATTATCTACCATTATATCATTTGTTTAAGTAACACCTGGATTTAGAGTGCTAATTTATGAAATGAGAGTTGTTGCTTTTTGTTTGTATTTTTCTCTCATAGAATGTTAATTACATACATATACATATGAACATATGTGTATTTATCTATTATTTTAATTGAAATCTTAACACTGCACCCTCATAAATACACATTTCAAAATCTCCAATCATCCTAGCCTGAGGTATTATCTTTTGTCTTAAGAGTTCTGGGAATGGGAAGAGACTTTGCTTCACACCTGCCAAATGCCCTTTCCAGCCCTGAATGTGTGTCCCTCCTCCCTTTTTCCTGGGGTTAAAAGGATTGCCTTCCTATCAAGACTTGCTGGCTCCTGCTCAAAGGATCTGAGCAGAGGAAGCATCACATCCCAAAGTTTAGTGGGGTTGCACAGAGAGTGGACTTTTCTTACTCTTGTTTATTGGTTAATGAAAGGGAAAAAAAAAAAAAAAAGTCTCTCTCAAAATCTAGTTCAGATTCAAGTTGGAAAAAAAGGTTGAGGTTTAACTATTTATTGACTTTTCTCTGAATTTCTCAATTGAAGCTAAATTCTGGGTTTTTCCAGGCTGTTGTAAATCTCAACCAACTGCTTCCCCATGAGAAGGGCTTAACTGTGTAACTTCTCCAAACCACACTGGCGTCCATGTACACAGAAGGACTCTCACACAAGCTCTAGCCCCCTTTGAAGAATTCATAGAGTCTTTGTTCTTTGCATTTTGTGATCATTGATACGTATGCAAGATGTAGATTCAGTGTTTAGGGGTAGTTTTTTGTTTTTTGTTTTTTTTCCCAGCAAGTTTCACCATAAAGGATACCTTGAACTTTCTTCTGGAGTCACTAAGATAAAGTAGGCACCTAGCTTTAGAGGCAGAAAAAGGTTACTCATTGAAAAACTGCAAATTGCCATTAGTTTTAATTTTGAATGTTGGTGCCTTATGTATTCTAACTAGTTTAGTGTATGGAGTGCTGAAATTAGACATTGTGTGTCTTGCAAATTTATTATAAATAATTTCATATTCAATGTATAGTTCACGAGACACTGACACCAGGGACCATGTAGGTCCTAGTGAGAATTCTAAATGCTTCGGGCTTCCGCTTCTCTTTATGGTGTCATGTGCAGGAAGCAATGAAAGTTGAATAGAGCTAACCCTAAAGAAAAGGCTAAACCTTAATGTTGACACAGTTAGCTTAAGTAGAAGGCATGCAGCTTTACCTGTTTCTAGAGCTACATTGGAGAGGTTATAGGGCAAAGCAATTACCCTGTGATGAATAATGCCCAGCTGACAGCAGAAGTCAATTTCAGTTTTTACAAAGATCTCTCTTTTTACTTAGCCATTTACCCCCAACCCCAAAGTCTTAATTATCCAGATAATCATCTCAGGTGAAGCTTAAGTCATAGCACATATAATGTAATATAATGAGAATATTTTTATGGCCACCGAAAAGATCTTGATTTATACCAGTTTAGGAGGAACCAAATTATCTGTGGTAAAATTAAAATTCCATATTCAATTTTAACTATTGTCAAAATTATTTGAGTATTTCATCTGAACTGCTGTTTAAAATTATCATCATCATCATGTAGTCTTTTTTGGTCATCTTTGGCTTACTCTCAGTGAATAAAGATGCTGTGGCAAATCTCTGAGTTACAGACTTGGAAGTAAGTGTGAAGATATTCTATACTGGAAGTATGTGAAAAGCATGGGCTTTGGAGTCAAAAGATTACGGTTGAAATCCTGTTTCTGTCGTTTATTAGCTACTTGGCCTTGGCCAACTTACTTAACTGCTCTAAGACTTAGTTTTCTTCTCTGTAAAACAGGGATAAAAGTGGTACCTATGTTGCTGAGGTTGCTGTGAAGACTGAGATTATGCATCTGAAGCACTTAGCAAGGCCCCTGATATGTAGGAAAAGTTCAAGAAGTGATCATTTATTCATAGCATCCATTGTTGCTAAGTGTGTAAGTGGCTTCAGTCATATCCAACTCTGTGTAACAGGCTCCTCTGTCCATGGGATTCTTGAGGCAAGAATACTGGAGTGGGTTGCCATGCCCTTCTCCAGGGGATCTTCCCAACCCAAGGATCGAACCCGCATCTCTTTCGTCTCCTGCATTGGCAGGCAGGCTCTTTACCACGAGAGCCACCTAGGAAGCATCCACTCCATATTTGCAAAAAAAATGTGTCTCTAGTTGTGATCAGCTAAGTGACTGCTGAGTTTTGTTTGCAGCCTCTGAACTTACATAAGAATGGTGATGGGAGAGCCAGTGTTTTGCTTTAGTGTTTGGGGATTAGATGTGTGCCAGTCTACATGCAAATGGTAGAATATCGACTGCATTTAGTAGAGGAAAAGCAAGTAGTCTATATTTGGTTCACCTTGTTTGGGATGTATTTGTTTATTGTTTTTTCTTAACCATTTTGAAGAAAGCTGTGACTCAAATATTACAACTGTCCCAAGTGAACTTCAGAGCTCAGAGAGTTAGATAAGAAACTGTTTCTATGACTTCTCCTTAGCCCAAATTTCCCTCATCCTTTAGGCCAAATGGAATTCCAGAATTACAGAGAAAGATGCAGTCAGGTGGCTCAGTATTGTAGATTATTTTCCTCCCAAGAATTACAGCAAGATGGAATAGATTAAGCAGGAGGTTTACGAAGCAAAGACATTGTCTTTCAAGATGAGAAGAATGTCTAGTGAACTTCTGCCAGCAGCCCAAGTTCAGCTAGATGTGTGAGAGCTGTTTTCTGTAACCACAGCTCGCCTGCATACACTTATTCATTAATTTTTGTTTTAACTTTTATCGCCTCCTGAATTAGAATTGTCTTGCACTTCAGTGAAATGCATCAGAGCCTGAGTTCCTCAGTGGCAAAACAGTCAGATGTTTTGAAAACAGGATGCTTGGGCTCCACATTAGAAAAAGAGGAACGGAAAGAGAAACAGTATAGAAAGGAAGAAAGCAAATAACCTCAGCAGGATCCCCAGCCCAACAACGGCATAAACACTGACCTATCTTCCTGACCTTCACTGTGGCTCAGTTCCTGACCTCGTGTCACCAAAGCCAACCGACGTCATTGGAGGAGGAGAGGAGGAATGGCGCAGCTGCTGTGAGGGTGACTAGAATTTCCTGTCTCCTTCCTGACTGACATACGCAGGCAGAAAAGTACAGAGTTACAACAACAGTGGCTGAGGAGGCACCGACACAGAACAGTCCCAGTGAGGCGGCATTGTGACCGGCAGAGAAGGGGGAGATTTGACTGAGAAGCAGCATTTCTTCTCTAAAATTTTCAGGTGAAAAACATCGAAGGGGTCATTTGTACCCAGCATGTTGAATGCTTTTCAAAAGATGAACAGACTGTGATATGCACAAGGAGCTGTATTCAAGCAGTTGGTCACTGATCTAACTTTCCCCCAAAGTCCCCCATTACCTTTCTCTTCCTCAACTAGCTTTGCTCTGGGGCTGTTTTATGTGTAGGACAAGATTGGAGCCTTCTTGGTGAAAATGGAGGTTCTGCTGTTATAAAGAGAAGACCTGAATAGTATCAGTACTTCTTTACAATGGAGCATCAGGACCCAGCCTTTCAGTAAATATTTGCTAAGGAAGTCTGTAAGATGGCAAAGGGAAATAGAGGGACCTTTTTCTCTAAGGGCACCAGAAAGTCTTCTACAGACAGCATCACAGGGGGAATGCGTCCTCTCAGCTATGCAGGTTTATTTTTCTGCTTCTTCAGATGTGGCCGTACTATAGCACCAAATGTGAAGCCAACTAATTGCCTGTGCCCTTGGGTGGGAGGGAATAAAGTCATAGAATTCTGCCAGCTTGGAGCCTCCTGGGACCCCAGATGCATGGCACTGAAATATGACCATGATAGGTTGATTTCCTTACAGTTGGTGAGTCATTCTCTATCTACTTGTATAGTCAATAAGGATGGGAAATCTTGGATCTAGCAGAACTGAAAAAGAATAGACCTTATTGGTCAACAAATTTATCTCACACCTCTGTTAGGAAGATGATAGGCCAATGACCATTTATTAAAAGGGATTAATTCCACTTTGCCCCATATCAAATGACATGATTAGAAGAGTGCTCATCTTGGGGCAGGAGGAGTCTTCTTCCTGGACCCTGTGCTTATAGAGAGCCTAGCCTAGTCTTTGTCCACCTGTGTTCTGCTCCAGGGGGTGAAGAGGCTGCTGGGTCGAGGGAGCACCTGTGCTACCCCTTCCAGTCTATACTGCATCCACTAGACTCCCACATTTCTGCTCAAATGGCTTTGAACTCACTTCCAGGGTCTATGCAGACCTCTTTGGGGTGTGCTGCAGGAAAGCATAACTTTAGGTCCAGAGAGTGGCCAAGAGGCAGCAGTTTGGCTTGAGAGAGTTGTGTGGAAGTTTAGACATGCTGGCTGTCCAAGCAGAGAGTGTACATATCGGGGGGAGGGCCCACATACAAGACCCCTGACAGTACTGGGACATGGAGAAAGAATGGGGTATGGCATGGTCCACAAGCTAGATCCCCCTGCACTACCATATCCAAGGCATTCAAGATTTCTAAATTCAATCTGATCTTCCATAGGAAGCGATGTCTCTTAAGGTAGGAGTATTGGAGGTAGCTTAGTTTATATTCTTCCGTATTTAGACTTATGATATGTGACCCCACAAATGTTAGAGATGACGTTGGATTAGAGGGAAGAACACAATAAAAATCAGTTCTTATGGCCAAGTGTGGGACTTATATATTGTTTTGATCCAACTTTTCTTTTTTGCTTGCTCAGATGTATGTAAGTACTGGGGGCAACAAAGTGGAAGGAGCCTGGGAATAAGCCATGAGTTTGAGTTCTAGCTCTGTCTTTATTGAGGTGTATTATCTTAAACAATTGAATCATTTTGAATCTTTGCCTTTTCTTAACAACAACAAAAAAATTGCTGGAGAAGACTATCTCCATAGTCTACTTCAGCTCTAGTGTTTATTGATGGAACAATAATAGTAAACAACCAGTCTACTTTTACAAGTGAATGTTTGTGTGCAGACACGGCTAATCTGTCCATACATTCTATCATTAATACTCATAGAAACTTTTTAAATAGGTACTGTTCTTATCCCCATTATACAGATGAGTAGAGTGAGGCTTAGAGAGTTGAAATAAATTATCTAAGGTAAAGATTAGAACCAGGATTCATACCCAGGGCCATCTGACTCACTACTAATGATCCCAATAGGACAGATAAATATAGAGATATAGAGATACTGAATTACTCTTACAAGGAAATTTTATTGTGGTTTCTGGGAGGTCTTACTCTTCCAACTCTAGCCATCACTGGTGGTAATTCTGATTCAAAATTCTAATCTGCAGATACCATATTCTGGGCTTGTAAAAGTGTTAGTCACTCAGTCATGTCTGACTCTTTGTGACCCATGGATTGTAGCCCACCATGCTCCTCTGTCCATGGAATTCTCCAGGCAAGGATACTGGAATGAGTAGCCATTCCCTTCTCCAGGGGATCTTTCCAACCCAGGGATCAAACCTAGGTCTCCTTTATTGCAGGTGGATTCTTTACCATCTGAACCACCAGGGAAACCCACTGGGCTTGTAGACCGGCCATTAATAACCTCCAGCTCTTGGCTGGGAAGCAGTGTCTGTTAACATAAAAAAGGGGGAAGAATAACATAGTTATATAAAATGGTTGTAAAGCACCCAGAAAACTGTAAACAATGATATTAAACTAATCTACTGCATCAGCATGCCAAATTCAAGATCTCTAACATGGCCTAAGAAAGATAGTAAAGTTTTGTTTAAAGGACTTTAGCCTACCCTCTAATTCCCTTTTTACCTATCCTCCCCCAAATAAAAAGAAAATGGAGAGAGGCTATTATTGGTATCTTCAAATTTTATTATGATTAAAATAGAGCTTCCCTGGTAGCTCAGCTGGTAAAGAATCCACCTGCAATGTGGGAGACCTGGGTTCGATTCCTGGGTTGGGAAGATCCCCTGGAGAAGGGATAGGCTACCCATTCCAGTATTCTTGGGCTACCCTGGAAAAGGGAATGGCTACCCACTCCAGTAATTGGGGCAATTTCATCCTATACAATGTCCTTTCAGTGCATGCAGTATGACCATAAAACAGAAGAGCATTGCTTCTGTAGCAATAATTAATACAGGGAGATTTCCTACAAGTAACATGGAGACTGTCTTCTTTGGATTTGTTTTCATACAAAGATGAAATAGAAATTTAACTTGGTTTTTCTTTATCCAACATTATTTCAGTTATTCTTTCTTTGACAAAATAGAGTTGTATTATTCCATGTAATTTGGTATTCCACATTCTACTCTTATTAAAACTTAAAGATTTGGAAAGTTGTTTAGTGCTTTGTAATAGATTCAATCTGTAATCTATTTCACTTAATTTAAATATTTCTGCATTGATATTTACAGAATCGTTTCCTTCACTGAATTCTAATCCATTAACTTTAATCTTTCTGCTTAACTCACTTGGAAGTCCCCAAGTGAACACATCTCTAAAAAACAAGCAGAAATGTGATGCACCTATTTGCAGGGCAGCAATAGAGAACAGACTTAAGAGCACAGCGGGGGAAGGAGACGGTGGGATGAACTGAGAAAGTAGCATGGACATGTACACACTACCGTGTGTAAAATAGACGGCTAGTGGGAATTTGCTGTATGACGCAGGGAGCTCAGCCCGGTGCTCCGTGACACCCTAGAAGGGTGTGATAAAGTGGGAGTTAGGAAGGAGTCTCAAGAGGTAGGGGATAAATGTGTATGTATGGCTGATTCTTGTTGATATCTGGCAGAAACCAATACAACATTGTAAAGCAGTTATCCTCCAATTAAAAAAAAACAAGCAGAAATGAAGTGAAGGAACGTTACCTTTGAGTGGTGTACCTCTGGCTAGCAGTTGAGATATTCTCAAAATAGAATAAATAAGCCATTTTAAGGGGAACCTTTCTCTCCATATTAAAAAATAATAATAATTATATTTAGAGTGCAATTTAAGTGTAGAACACTAGTTTTGAAAAATAGAAGTACACTATGTCAATGGAATAAAGCTCTGTTTTACATCTTTTTATACTTTTTTCTCATCTTTTTTTTTTTTCTTTTAGAGTGTACGCCAGTCTAGAAGGTTCCCCAAATCCATACCATTGTTATCTATGAAATAAAAGGCCAAGGGTGGAACTTGCTTTTGTGCTATTCTCCCAAAACATCTTCCTTCTAAGTAAAAGTATGCTCAGCAAGTCAAGATAGCTCAGCCCTGGAAGCTAGGACTTACCAAACCAGAAGATGCCAGAGAAAACTTGTGCTGTGGCCAGTGGATTTCACACTCCAGAAGGCTCCATGCCAGTTGTTTCTGTGCATCTCTGCACATCCCTCCACGTTAGCATTTTTCAGGGACCTGCCAGCCCCTCTCTGTCTTGCCCACTTGTACGTGATGTTTCCCTCAACTGGTGCCAAGCTGTTTAGTCTCTTGGATATTTTACTGTAACTTCCTTTGTTTGATTTACTTTAAAGTAGCCAAGTATTTCCACAAAGAAAGGGCTGTTGCGTTATTTAGAAACGAAGAAGACAGTAAAACTCCTGTTTCTTTTGTTTCTGTTGTGGGAAGTGACTGATAATCTTTTTCTCTTTATAAAGTGCTGATAATTTTTTCTCTCTGTGAAAGTAGAGTTTAAAAGCTATAAATCAGGCAGTTCTACTCATGAATCATATATTTCCTTCAGCTAATTACTTGCTATTTCAAATGCTTCAGAGATTGAAGTTCAGTGAACTTATTGAAAAGAAAATTCATCTCCATGACTCAATTTCACCTTTTTTTTTTTAGCTATTCAAAATACGGTCATCTTAAAAATGGTCATTTAAAACTCTCTGTGGTCTAATTCCCTTCACTCTTTACTAACAGCATAGTGCATAATGTTATAACCCTCAGCAAATTATAAAATTGAAATTTGAGTGCAGATGCTAGGAGGTAAAATGATGTATCCAGTTTTAAGAATTTACCTTTAAGACAAGAGGTTTTGGCATTTTATATCTGAAAATTGTAAACAGTTGTTTGGGGCACAGTAAGAAGAGGTATGATAGTTAAATAAAGATGTCTGTCTAACCCTACCACATAGACTGTGTGATAAAACTAATCAGACAGGGTGAAGTGGAGTGTTAATTTGGCAACTATCTACTGTTTTTGGTCAGAATGGATGGTAAAAGTTAATAAACCTAACCAAAAAAGATCTGAATATATTCTTTTTTGTTATAGTCTTTGTGGTTACATTTGACAAAATTGTAGAACTTTGAGCCCAAAAGGGACCCATAAATATCTGTCTGAAGACTTCATTTTATAGATGAGGATTATTAAAAACTGAGGATTAAATATCCAGTATGCTCCAAAGATCTTTATAAAATGTAAAATACAATCTAAATGAAGAGTAATTTTATTATGGCATGACCTCTCCAAGGTCATCAGGTTAATTAGTGGAAGATTGAGGTACAAAATCCAACTTGCTCTTCATCTTCAGCAAAAAGCTGATTAAGCTTAATAAAGACATGGGACATTCCTTTCTTCGTTTTAATTTGCATTGATTTTTAACCTTCTCATTACCTTTCCTGCATAAAAGCTGTCCATGTCTTAATCATTTCAAATAAAGAGAACTAATTTAGTATTCTTGAAACTTTTGTGATCAAAATCTAGCAGGAAATAGTTGGGGCGAGTTACTTTAAATGCCCCTGACTTTGGTTGTTTTGTTTTGCTTCTCTTTGTTTTTTGCTATTTCAACTTCTGAATAAATATGAATAATAATATATCTGAATTAATATATCATCAGATAAAAAAATCTCATTAAGGCAACCAGGATTAACATTTTTATTTTCATGTAACTGAAATGGTACCCTACAGATAATTTATTTTCAACTTTTTCAGTTAACATAATCATGTATTTTTTCACTCTTTTCTTAGATTAGATTCCCATATATGAAATTAATGGATTAAAGGACAATATTTTTAAAACTTCAGATACTCATTTGCTTTTCCACTGATCCCAATGCCAAAGTTTAAGTAGTAAAAACCCTGTGATTTGCATAACTGCCCTCAACTTCCTTCTATTTCTTCCTTTCCTCTCTCTGAAATTGAAGGTGATAAATTGGAGAGTTTTACCAACTGGTGAAAAAATAGTCAATGTTTCGATTTTCTCTGCTGCTTAATAGAGCTATTAGTTTAGGAAGTAGAAATGAAGACAGTTATCTCAGATTAACTCTATCCCTGCAACCCAGAATGTTTCTGCCCAGTGGCCCAAATTATGCAAAGCTCTCTCAACTCAAATATGCTTTCTGGATTCTTGAGTTGTGTTACCAACATCTTGGTGAAGCTGTGTTTAACAGTGTTGGCAGCTACATATTTACAAACAATATTGATGTAATTAATGCCTTGTCAACATTTTAAATCAAATAAACCTCATTTATAATAGATAGAGGTACATTTTGATGTGTCTAGGTAGCTCAAGATGAATTTTGATGTTTGTAGATATCTGAGTTAAGCAAATGTTGCAAATATCTTGCAGTAAAACATTGATGAATTTTAAGCTATTAACCTAAATCCTTAAAATGAAAAGATACAGGAAAAAATGAAGGGAAAATGACTTGGGAAGAACTGATCCTCTGGTTTGTAGTAGCCCCACGTGGTTTTGCTTTCCACTGTTTCAGTAACCTGTGGTCAACAGCAGTCCAAAAATATTAAATGGAAAATTCCAGAGGTAAACAATTTATAAGTTTTAAATTGTGCACTGTTCTGATTAATGTGGTAAAATCACGCACTGTCCCACTCCACTCACCCAGAGGCACGTGATTCCAACATATCCTGCCCGTAGTCACTTAGTAGCCAGGAGAGTCATCCCATCAACTGTTCTGGTATCCCAGTGCTTGTTTTCAAATGGCCTTTATTTTACGTTTCACATATTAATAGCCCCAAAAGCACAAGAGTAGTGCTGCTGGCCATTCAATATGCCTGAGACAAGTCATAAAATGTGCATCCTTTAAGTGAAAAGGTAAAAATTCTTGACTTAATAAGGAAAAGAAAACAAAAATTGTATCTGAGATTGCTAAGATGTATGGTAAGAACAAATCTTCTATTGGTGAAATTGTGAAAAAGAGAAGAAAAAATTGTGCAAGTTTTACTCCTCAAGGTGCAAAAGCTATGGCCATAGTGTGTGATAAGTGCTTAATTGAGATGGAGAAAGCACTAAATTTGTACAATATTTTGAGAGACTGCATTCACATAACTTTTATTACATATATTGTTATAATTGTTCTATTTTAGTGTTATTTACTATTGTTAATCTCTAACTGTGCCTAATTGTAAATTAAACTTTATCGTTGGTAAAAGAAAAAGCATTGTATGTACAGAGTTCAGTGCAGTCTTCGGTTTCATGCATCTACCAGGAGTCTTGGAACATACCCTCCACTAATACAAGGGGACTACTGGATAGTATTTACTAGGGGAAATTATTCCATGCCTAAAATATGCTTAATAGTCTAACCTTAGCTCTTTTGATATTTACTCATTGCTAACCAGGCAGTGGCACCCTACTCCAGTACTCTTGCCTGGAAACTCCCATGGTCGGAGGAGCCTGGTAGGCTGCAGCCCATGGGGTCGCTAAGAGTCTGACACCACTGAGCGACTTCACTTTCACTTTTCACTTTCATGCATTGGAGAAGGAAATGGCAACCCACTCCAGTGTTCTTGCCTGGAGAATCCCAGGGACGGAGGAGACTGATGGGCTGCCGTCTATGGGATCTCACAGAGTCGGACACGACCAAAGCGACTTAGCAGCAGCAGCAACCATTACTTATTATGTAGAACAAAGTGAGCATGTAATGTAGGAAATGAAAATTTCTAACTCTTGGATGAATAAGAAAGCTTAATTTTTTCACCATTGTTATAAGATATACAGGACTTGAATTTGAAAACTAAAAAAATGTAAAAGGTTTCATTTCTGTAGGTGAAAGTAGGGAGAAGAGATTATTTAATAGCCAGGATAATCATTTAAGTATAAGAAAAGAACTGACAGAGTTGAAAAATATAGTCTAAAATTTGAGTAGCACTTGTTCACAGCAGTGAACTTCTAACTTCCTCTCTACCCTCTATCTGCTCAATATCAGCAGACCTATTGAAAGTAAGGAAGTTTTATGATAACTTGAGAATGAGGAAATGTAGGCTTTACCCCTCTTTTGGTATTTTGTTGCCTAGAAAACCTCTCTTGGCTCAAATGCATCATAGGTCTTCTTGACTTTCTTTTTTTGAAATCCTGCCTTAGCTACTTTGACTTGAATCAAATTTTCATAGACTATTCTCTTAGCTATCTTATCAGTTAATATCATATCTAACATTTTCATTATCTGGGGTTTTATTTATGTCTGTTCCAAACTGTAGGCTCTTGACTCCTGAAATTGTGCTTCAAATTTTTGAGGCTTCACGTTTGCTTCGGGTAGTGGGGCTAAAAATTATTAAGGAGGCATAGCTCTACTTCTGTCTTACGGTCAAAACAGAAGTGAAAAGCAAATGAAGGCTTTGGCCAGTTGATGGTAATTGGTTTGGGGGTGGTTTTCTTTGGAAAAGCTCTCTGCAGTTCTGCTTGATTTGGTCACTTAGGAAATTTGTTGGCTTGAAGAATTTTGATAACTTACCGTGGTTTTGACCAACACTAGGACAGGTAATGACTTCACCAGTGGGCACAGCGCTTTAAAGATGGGACATTTTTTGTTGCATTTTCATAAATTCATGGAACATGCTTAGATTATCCAGGGGTAATGTGTATTTCTGGTATCCTTTTGCACACCAATTTGATTGTGAGAAGCTAGGAACTTTCTGATGGGTCACTAATGAGACGGACTCCAACTCCTGCTGTAATAGCCCAGAAGGATCAGTTTCACTGGTCAGATGCTACCCATCTACCAAGATGAAAGGGCACAGTGCCTTCCCTCTCTCAGCTCCTGTCCATTGTGATCGCTGATACTGGCTCCGTTCTGTAATTGGTCAGAATGATTTAGCTAGATCTGCATTTATTGATGCAATGGATATGTTTTTTTGATGAGGACCAGTACATTTCTTGTGTTCTTGACAAGATGAACTGCCACAGAATTTTTTCCTGCTGCATTGTAACACACTTAGGATCCAGTTACACAACATTCATTTGCATCTTCCTTACCAATTGCATGGGAGCTTCCCTGACCATATCTCAAGATTAATCAGTGTTGTTTTTCAAGCACTTTATAATCAGTATAATCTAATTTCAGGGCATTCATTTTGTTTTGCTTGCAATACTTAAAAATGCTCCTTTACTAGTAATCTTTTATGTGTTTGAGGCATTAAAGTAAGGTCATCGTTGAATGCTATAATCGTAAAATAGGAGAACTTTGCCAAAAATAAACAAACAAAACATGACTCCGGGGCCAGAATGGATTCTCTTTATTTTTAGAGTAAGATAAATATATTGAGTAAAAAAAAAATGAGCTTTTTCATAAAGGTAATGAATAAGGAGGAGATATTAGTAAGTAATAATTCAAGAGAGATTTTTCTTCTTTGACCACTTCTTTTCAAATCTAACAGTGTGAGCCAGGACGGCACTTTCCCAAGAACTCTGGTTCTGCCTGAGTGAACATTAATTATGGGGCCATGTAGAGATTTTTAAGGACCATGTCTTCACTTACAGCTTATTTGCTCTTAAATCTTCCTGAGGTACCAGGATAGAGCATTACATAAGGATCCATTCTGTTTAAGTGTATAGCTGTTTGTTATTTTTGTGTTATCAGATCCAAGATAGCACGGTAAGGAAAGCTATCTGAAGAGCACTTTGCTTCTTACACAGCACTCTCATCTATGTTGTCTCATCTGATGATCACCAAGAAGAAAGTATTATTATATCTCCATATTCAATGTGAAACCAAGATGCAAGCTGATGTGTCTAAGATCCTCAGACACTAAATCATGATGCTTTGAATCAAATCTATTCTCTTTGCTTCAAAGTCAGATGACTTGAAAATAATAATTAAAGGGAAATTCACAATGTAATTTATTTTATTTTTCTATGACTTGCTAACAAAACATATAATCAAAGAATTTTAAAGTTAGCATTCAACCAATCCTCCTTATTATTATTCAGACCTCAGCTTAGATGGTATCTCTTTAGAGAGGCCATTTTTATTGTGATTATCCTAACTCAGTAGCTTATTTGTTTTACAATTTGCTCTCAGAATATATGGTTTTTTACTTTTGTTGTTGTTATAGAACTTCTTTTTTTTTTTTTTTTTTTACTAATCCCCTCTCTTTGACTCTAATGTTATTGGTGACATGAATTGTTTCTACCTAATTCATTACTTGGAGAAGGACATGGCAACCCACTTCAGTGTTCTTGCCTGGAGAATCCCAGGGACGGGGGAGCCTGGTGGGCTGCCGTCTATGGGGTCGCACAGAGTTGGACACGACTGAAGTGACTTAGCAGCAGCAGCAGCAGTTCATTACTATATATCTGGCATTTGGAATAGCTCTAGGCATGTGGTAGGCATTCAAGTAAATATTTGTTGGATCAATTGCATGAAGGCTGGGCTTGCTTGATGGCTCAGGCGGTAAAGAATCTGCCCGCAATGTGGGAGACCCAGGTTTGATTCCTGGGTTGAGAAGATCCCTTAGAGAAGGGAATGGCTACCCACTCCAGTATTCTTATCGGGAAAATTCCATGGAGAGAAGAGCCTGGTGAGCTACAGTACATGGGGTCCCAAAGAGTTGGGCATGGCTGAGCGACTAAAACTTTCACACACTTGGAAACTTAATTTGTTGAGAACCAGCTATATTATTTGTAGCAAATCTATTAGAATCCAAGAATTCTGTTTCCTGTTGCACTATACCATGCTACACATAGGTGCTTCCTATAAGCAAAACTAGTTTTCCTAATTGTTAGCTTTGTTAAGAGGTCCCCATCTGGTTCACAGTGACTCTTCAAAGTACCCTCAGAAGCAGGAAAAGTTTGTACAGGAGCCTTATCCCAAATCAATTAGATAATAGAGAACAAAGTCTTAGAAATATATGCTCTTTCTTTGTAAGCAGAAATATGAAGCACGTTTTTATTGTTGTTTGGTTTGACACTGGAGTATTCAGCTTATTTTTCTCTTGGAAAATCTGCATTCTGTGGACGAGAATATAAAGTCTACAGAGACTGACAATAGTCATTGCACACTCAGTTGGGAGCATGGAGGTGAATACATGTAGTGTCTAAAATACAGCATATCTGCTGTGTCTGAAGCATAGCAGCTTAGTCCTTACGCCATTATTGGTTGTACTTTTTCCTGACATATTGCTGATATTCCTCTCATCCCTACCCTGGCCATATATTCAATTCAGATGTGCCACTGGATTGACCTCAACTGTGGAAATCTGAATAAAATCCATATTTAGTGCAGTTATCACCTTATATCAGGCAGTCAGTCTGTGGCCATTCATGGCTTCTGTTTAATACAAGATAACTTCCGAAGTCTCTTAATTTCACTAAATTGGCTAAGTCATGAAATCATGAAAGGCTAGATTTGAAACAGCTGGACATCTCCAAAATAAACTTTCTAAAGGTATGGCTTTAACACAAGGCCATGTTGAGTTACAGCTTCATCTGACGGGCTTCGTCTATCTTTCTGGCAATTCTGGTTTGCACTCCTTAGACTAGTGAATAATCTAAATGTCAACCAGCAAGCCAGAACTTCTATGAGTAACTCATGGGTCACATAATCTATATGACATAGCACTGCATCACACCTGCAGCAGCATATCAGGGGAATTCTCTAGTTAATTTCTTGTCAACAATGAAAGGAGTTTAGGTGCTGAAGAGCCAACTGAAACCTCCACCCAGATGCAAATCAAGTGAAAAAGATGCCAGGAGCTCAGATTATTTTAAAATTCAGAGACAAAATTCAGTTTGAAGTGCAAATTCTACAAAGGTCTCATACACTTTGGCAACCACTGTATATATAATTTTCCAACCTTCTCATTTTAAAGGTAGAAGAACAGTCTCCAAGAAGCTCAACAACTTGCCAAGTTTCTCAGTCTAAGTTACGATATAGGATTTTATTTTCAGACCTAATTGGATACTCAGCTGATCCTATTCATGGTATTATGATGTTGAGTCTATTGTTAGAGTCTTATTTATGCTGTTAGACCCCACTGGTAAAGCCATCCTATAATCAGAACCCTTTCTACTTCATGTATAATCCATGCATCCAACTCTGAAACTATTTTTATAAGCCTTTCATGCTCCAACAAACTTAAACATCTGGGAGTGCACTGTATGGATACTTGTTCAAAGTATCCATCCATCTCTTACAAATTTTAGTAGCTAATAACAGGAAAGACAAAATGTAAAACAAGTTGACTATCTTTTTTGAAGATAAATTACTTAAGACAATTCATCCTTTAAGGTTTAAAAATATACTCAAATCTCTAATCTATGGCAGATTCTTCTCAATTTGAAAATACATATTCTAGTATAGGGATTGTCAAAATACTAAAACAGATAGCATATATTTATTCAAGGAAGAAAAGGATATTTCAGTGTCATCTGAGGATTTTCTTTCTTTATTTGATGGTCCCTAGGAGGAAATGGCAACCCACTCCACTGTTCTTGCCTGGAGAATCCCAGGGACGGCAGAGCCTGGTGGGCTGCCATCTATGGGGTTGCACAGAGTTGGATATGACTGAAGCGACTTAGCAACAGCAGCAGACTTAATCTTGAAAATTTCCAAACTAGGGGGTTGTCCCAAACCTGGAAAGTAGTGATTTCCAGGGCAAGTTTTGAAGTATCCTGTTGTCTTTTATCTCAAAGGGCATATGACAATTGGTAGCAGAAATCAATATCATTAACATTAAACACAATATATGCCACATAATGTGTTTAAAATAGTTATAGTAGTAATCTCAAAAATCAGCTATGGTAGCTTTTTATGGCTGCAAAAATACTGAATATTTTAATAAGGTAATATTTAATACAGGATTTTAAACAACACAGAGGATGTAATAAGATAAAACTGGAAATCAGTTCTTAAAGAGAGTCATGACCAGTCCTTATGGGGATGATTTTCTTGTTCTGGGGTATTGCTTTCAAGTTAAATATGAAGGCCTTCAAGCATAGATCATGTTTTCCACTAGTCAAGAGAGGGCATTAGACTGAACTGTCCATGGGTCTGATCCATGGTAAGATTTCTAATTTTAAAAATGTAACAAGTTGTAGAACCTCTGGCTGTGAAATGGTTCAAAAGAAACCTTGGTTATCTACTTTGGAATCATATTAACATCCCATGGCCTTAGAACTAGCTTTAGAAGCTTGAGGTTAAATATTAACCATCTTGCACAGAAAAAGTGATAGAAGGCTTAAATGTAAAAGCAAACAAGTAATAGTGTACCTTGATTCCTCGATTTTTTTTCAATTGCTACAATGATTTTTATGATCTGTAAAAATAAATAAATAAATAAAGCCTATGCTGTATTTAGTTATCGGGCCAGCATCCCAAATCTGCCATAGCCCCTTTTTTTTGGTGGGGGAGGGGGCTGTGGGGTTGGGGTCTGTCACTATTAATAACCAGATTAAAAGGGAAAATTCAAGTACATAAATTGAAATTATGAAACAGGTGTTTCTTATCAGTAACCGTTGCAGGTGTTTCTTATCAGAAGGAAAGACTTCTATCAAAAAGAACAAGCTTGTATGCCTGTGGTGGATTCATTTCGATATTTGGCAAAAACTAATACAATTATGTAAAGTTTAAAAATAAAATAAAATAAAAAAAAAAAAAAAAAAAAAAAAAAAAAAAAGAACAAGCTTGAATATTTTAAATTATCTAAGAATATACTATACTTCCAAACCTGACACGTTATCAGTGTTATGAGTTTAAAATCCAATCTCTTTAAGAGATATTTGGGACATGTAATATCTGGTACATATTTATACTAAAAAGAAACATGTTGTTTATCTGAAATTTAAATTTAACTCAGTATCTTGAATATTTATTTACTAAATCTAGAAACCCTACATATATGAAAACATACATATGCTCTTATACTATATTTATAAGCTATAAACTATAGTTATATAATTTATAGTTAAATGCATATAAGTTATAGTTAAATGCATAGTGAAAATATGTCTTTAGATATAAAAATAGTGTCTTTTGTCTATTTAATTGTGTCATTGAGCTACTCTCAGAGTTAGGGGAAAGTTAGTTTATGAAACATTTCTCTAAATATTTTTATGAGGAATCCTTTAGGCCTAGGAAAAGTCAGTTTTTTAGCATGCCGATAATATGTGTCAATTCTCCTCTTGAAAAGTTTTTAGAAAATCTAAAAAAAAAAAAAGCAGCAAAGAGTATAGATAAACAGATGGGTAAGAAGAAACAACTAATGATTTTGAGAACTGTTCAAGACCTAGTATCAAGTTGTAAAGCGATTATATTCAAAATTATATTTAAATTCTTTTGATGTTTTTCAGTTCTACATATGAAAGTGCCGATGGTTTGTCTCTACCTTGACTTTTAAAATGTCACTTGAACAGATACTAGTCCTCTAACCAGCAAATGGAATTTACTCCATTTTAGCTTCATCCTAAATGCCAGTGTTTTGTTACAGAATTATGGTAGAGGTTTCCATGATTGTTTTTCATTGCATACTTATTTAGTGTGGATTATGATGTTACTGTACAGTTAAGAGAATCACTCAATTCTAATATGTTTAAATGTTCTTCTTTCTGATCTGGCACATGGACAGTAAGAATGACTTAGCTATGTTCCTTGGAGCACCAGGGATTTACTCCAGGTATTAATACAGCAGTATGTGTATGCTAGAATGCCCAATCATGGAATTGTCAGCTTAAAAAAAAAAAGCACAACATGAAAGATGTGAGTTAAGTTTTATTTGACGCTAAATGCGGACCGCACCCAGGGACACAGTACTTTAGATAGCTCTGGGAAAGTGCTTCAAAGCAGCAGCCGGAAAGGTCAGTATATATATATGATTTTGGTGAAGGGGGAATACATGCAATTGAGCACATATTCTTCCAGAAAGTTTCTGCTTCTTCCATGAAGTTTTCTGCTAGTCACAAGAAGCAGTCCTCACTATGAAGGATTTTGGTGCTTTTATAGATATAAGGAGATACAAGAATTGGGCTCATAAAATCAGCTCCTGAAAATCTTTAACCATCTGAAGACCTGTCCTGCCAAGTTTCCCCTAAGCACAGAGTGCCTCATTTCTGCTGTCACCCTGAACTCCCTTTAGAGGGTATTGAAGGTCACCAGCTGTGGCAGCATGTGATTTAATCCTGTAGAGGTAGATGGCAAGTGCCAATTTGTAGTTGACAGAACTATATAGTCTCTAGTTAAGTAGATATTAATGGACAATGGCAGATTATTCCTTTCTTAACCCCATTACCAACTCACTCAGTTCAATTCCATTTGCCTCTTAAATAGGACAAACATGTCATCAAAGAAATTGGACAGCAAGTTTCAAACAGCTAATAGAGTTCATAGGGAAAGACTAAAGGACCCAAGAGATGAGATGCACATTGTCAGATAATCTGAAACGCTAAGAACTATGAAAACTGTGAGTTTATAAAGGGTTTTAGAAAAAGTACACTGTATTCCCATTTTTATTGTTGTTTTTTAAATCAGATTTTGCAAAGAAAAGTGTAAGTGTTTAGGAATCAGGTCCTTCATTTCTTTGGGTCTTCTTCATTTTTTCTCATGTAAAATTAGGAATATGGAAGATGCAGTTTGTTTTAATCAAAAAGAACCTGAGAAATTCACCATTTTACAACTACAGGAATTGAGCACCAAGAATTTCATTCATCTTTACCCAAGATCATACATCTGGCCAGTGCCAGAACTAAAAGACGAGCTCATCTTACTTCCATTTCTTGCTAAACTGGGCCACCACAGTTTCAACTTCCTTCTACTGCTACTAGCATTCTATGATTTCAGGCAGAATGTTAAGCCTCTTCACTTTTCCTGATGCCCGGGAATTCTTATTAAGTTATGACTAACAAAGTGTAAAATATGAGTCAAAATTTCGTCCCTAATAAAGTCATTGTGACTTTAATGACTTTGGCAGTTGTTTCATACTGCAAAAACAGGAAGATCTCACACAATAAGGCGCCTGTCTCACAGATGGGCTCCTGCGCAGACGGCCACCCACAAGGGTGACTTCGGGGGCTGTCTTCCTCTCCGGAGAACCTTTTTTTCATCTGTACAATTTCATCTACTTACTTTATCTTAAGGTTGTCAATGAGAGCAAAGTACCTGGTTTATCTAGTCTTTGATAGGCTGAAGAGTATTTTTGATCACTAAAAACTCACTCTTAAGTGATTTCTAGGTCCCCCTAACAAGCTCAGATTAGTTTTAAAAGTAACCGTCTTATATGCTTGATACTAGCCTCTTGTATTATTACTCTTCTAGATGGTTTTATACTCAGAAATATAGAATTACCAAGTTTTAGAACAGGGATGAATTTCTGAGATCATTCTAATCCTGCCTTCCTATGTGATCAATTTAAGAACTATTCAAGAGAGTTTCTAACCTGCCTGTAGATCTTTGCACAAAGTCCAAACTAGTCCTCTGATGAGAAATATAATAAAGTGATGAAGTGTTCCATCCCTTAAGGAGAAATTGGCTTGGAAACAAATATTCTTTGTATGTAGCATTGAAGCTAAAGAAAAATTGAAGCCATAAAACCAAATGTTTACATCAAGTGTTAACTGAATTTCAACTTTTGCTTGTCTATATATTTTAAGTAACTTCCCATTATAAAGCCATCCTACCAAAAAAAAAAAAAATTCACGTATGATTTTACAGAGGAGATATATACTAGGCAAAGAATATCGAATAATTTAAACTGAGAATGCTATCTTTTTCTTTTCCCAAAAATATCACTGTAATCTCTGGCAGTGTTCATGAATCGAGTGTTGGGTGTAAGCTTAAGGAAGCATTGGAGGAATTTGGATTACTAAGGGTTCATTCACAAACTTTGCTTGTCTGTGTTGAAAAGAGGCTTTGCCATTTCCTCTGGGACCTTATTTCTAGGTGAGCTCTAACAGGGTTTTCTTGTGAAGGCAGATTCTTAACAGAATAGGATCTGTGTACCTTAAGTTGTAGAGACACATTTGTCTTTGAAATAGTGTGCTTCTGTTTGTGGATTTCTCTATTCCATTTGTTAAAGTAAATAATGTCTAATTCCCTTTTAATCTTGTAACTCCTGGGGCCACAGTGTCCCTAAGGAACTATTTAATCTTATCTGGACTGAACAACCAACTTGATAAGGAGACAGGGAGACTACAAGGGTCTTGGGATATAAAACTCTGGAGGGAGAATAACCACTTCTCTTCCTTTGTTGGTGACTTATTCTTAAGGACTGAAGCATTTCCGATTTGGGTTGTTTTTCTCAGTAATGTTAAGAGAGTTTTGTTTTCTGGGAAATTTTGGTTGCTGGTAAACCAAGCTTCTGTCCAGACTGTAGGAGGCAGCCACAAAATGCATCATAGACTCTTGACAGGTTTGGGCTGAGATCCTAAAATCATGCATCACTCTCATTTTGTATAAAGAGCTAAGGTGACTTCACCAGACTGCTATCTGTTATCAAGAGCTAAGAATGAAAATCTAGATTCATCTACTATATCATAGCTGCCTCTGGCTCAACAGAAACAACTCCCATCTGGGAATCAGATGCTGAAAATCCCACTAAGCTAAGCTCCCTAACTCTCTTCCCAGCCTAAACCCCAAACATAAGCTATTCCGTTCCTTGGTGTGTCTCATCACGCAGTCCAGCTCTTATCATACTCTGCATTACTAGAATGTAAAAGATACCCCCTGTCTGCTCCTCCATGGCAATGTCTGCCTTAATTTGTACCCAGCTCAATATAAATGGGCCATTCATAAATGCTTTTTGATGGGAGCAGTGATTGCCTTTAGTCGAACCCTTCCTTAGGAAGGAGAAAAACCAAAGACTATTGCTAAGCAATATTTAAAGGACACGGTCAGTTTCTGAGTGACCTCCATCCGCATACTTCATCATGTTGCATGTTTTATGTTTGCCTTAAGATGACGTTGGGTTTCAGTGGCACCGTCATGCCCTTAGCAAAATGCTTATGTTGCTTGTTGTTTAGTCACTAAGTCTTGTCCAATTCTTTTGTGACCTCATGGACTGTATCCTGCCAGGCTCCTCTATATATGGGATTTCCCAGGCAAGAATATTGGAGTGGATGGCCATTTCCTTCTCCAGGGGATCTTCCAGACAAGGGATCCAACCTGCATCTCCTGCACTGCAGGTGGATTCTTTCCCTGCACTGAGCCACCAGGGAAGCCCTAAAGGCTCATTGAAGAACTAATTTAGGCATGAGAAGGAGAAAGGCAGTTTTCACCTGTTACTTACATGAGTTCCCTGACCCTTCTGTGAGCTCTGCAAGAAAGGTGAGGAGTCTGGTTTATTCTCAGCCCTATATCTTAGAGCCACCTCCCTGTTCCCACGCTGGGACTGATTGACACTGTATAGCAACAGGATCTTCTGGCAATGAGAGGAAATAGGAAAAACATAAGAAGCAAAGTCTCTCCTAGTCTATTATGATTTAATTTCTACCTGCTCTTATATTCTGAACTGAGGGGCCAATTTGGCCAATAAAGAGTTGGCCCCACCCTCACCTGACAGTTAACTGCGGTGGTTAAGGAAGAGGCCCTAATATATCTGATAATTTCTACTAGGGTGAAACTGATTAAAAGCATGAAAAGTGTTTTTTGTTTGTTTGTTTGGAGGAGTTTTTGTTTTTGTGTTTTTACTGCTATATCCTCAATGTGTTGCTTGGCATGTCTCGGGTGTCCATCAAATATTTATAAAATACATGGGATGAAACAACATTATTCAACTAGTATGAACCTGACTGATGCCAAGATCTTCCTAAGTTTTTTTCCAAGAGATTAAAGGAACCAAAATGAAGATGACTGTGTGAATGTTGCGTTTGGCTAAGTCTAGCGCATAGACATAATTAAAGATATCATCTGTCTCTATGTTTTCTACAAGATATTTTTTGCAATGCTCCTAGTAAAGTTTGTTTCTTTGCCAAAATTCAGCTGATCCATCAGAGCACAGAAACCTGTCTTTTTCAGTTTCTAATTCTTTAGTGTAAGTGCCTATCTTTTGAGAACTGAAAATGAGAGGCTATTATGACTGAGTGGTTATGTCTTAAAAAATAAAGAACTTGGAACTTACACCTGGAAGTTCTGATTCACCTGGAGTTCAAATTGCAGAGTGGTTCAATAAGTAAAACACACTAGCTCAGATGATTAATTCAGAGATTTCTGGTGACTGTCACTAACATTTGTATCATGGGAGGGAAGACCCAAACATCCACCAGCAGGGTTCCCCAAAAAGAGGGTGATGGATGGTACATGCCTCTTTGAGGACAGTTCCTAGAGCGGTGAGCCAGAGGACCACAATACTGACTTGCATTGGCTTCACCTTGAAAAGCTTGGTATCCTGGGCACAGGGAGTGGTGTGAAGTGGGCCTGGATGCGTGACGTGAAGCCATTGCCAGTGCAGGATGCTCATTTGAAAGGGGAATGCCTCACAGGAAAGAGAGCCAATTGCAGTTGCGTGCAGGGGCTGTTGCCATGGTGCTTCGCTGTTCCTTTAGCATGCTGTACTTGAACTGAAGTCCAGGGGTAGGGTAATGGAGGAGGGAGGAGGGGAGTAGGATGGCCTGGGTGGGGAATCCCACTGCAGAGCTCTAGTCTCTGACTTTCTTCATGCCTGTGATCTTTCTAAAGCTGACAAGGTAAGAGAGAGAGAGAAAGAAAGAGACACTATAGGAAAGAATTCCTCAACATGCTCTATATTGCAAAAACAAAACAAAGATTAATTTAACTCAAATATTTTTTTCATGAATTAGAAGATGTGACACTGAAATACCGAAACAGCACAGTCATTCATAACCCTGAATAATTCTCCATTCATGCAGCAAACGATAGCTTGTATTTCCTAACACACTCCAGATCCTAAATGGAAAGGTTAAATGTGTTTAATTCATTTGTCGAATGCAGTCTCATGTGCATATTAATGAGCTGGTGGAGGACAGAGAATTGCATTCTGTGTACGAAGTACTTTTAAAATTAAATAGATTAATTCCCAATCATTTCATTGTGAAAGAAGTCTAAATGCACTGGCCTGCCATTGGTGTGCAAAAAATCCCCCGAAAAGCTAGCTTAAAAAAATATTCTTGTATTCTGAAAGTCTAATTTGAAAAACAGCCACAGTTTTAACTTTTTCAGTGTTCAGAAAATAATAAAACACACCATCACTTGGAAACCCTTAAATCAGCTTAGCTCTGTGCAAAGGCTGTGTCTGCGATATCCGGATCTCCGCAGTGGAGAGGGTTAAAAACACCTAGATGAAATGGGGGAGGGTACAGACTTCGGATTCCTTAAATATTCATGGGGCTTCCTCCATTTTAATCTTCTCCTTTTAAAAAGATGGCTGTGTTTCCCAGCCTGGTATCCCCTCAGGAAAGAAGAATTGTTCCTTCCTTGCAGAGTTCAGCTGAGCAGGACTAATCTAGAGTGGAAACCCCTTCGGCCACCAGGACTATTCATAATTCATAAGTGTTGCAAACCAGCCAGCTGAATGCATTTGGACAGGCTCTTGCTCCTTCGTGCAATTCCTGATTTCATTACTCTCTCTGCCAGGAAAGAAGCAGGGAGCACAGGCGAAGATGGGCTTTGTTTGGATTAGGAAATGCCCTAAATTTTGGAGGCTTTGTCTTTCATAAGTTTTGATTATTTCACCACTGAATCTGCAAGGCTTTCCCGATCCTGTTGGGACTGCTCTCAGAACTGTGAATTCTTTCAAAGGGATTTGTGGATTGTGGCAAGGAGTGCTTTCCAAAATGCCTGAGGCAAACTATTTGTTATCTGTATCTTGGGGTTACATCAAGGTGGGTTAATTTGATTCCATTATCTTTGGTAGCATGTGAAACCTTTACAGCTGTATGTTTTCTGTGAAGTAGAAAAGCCTCTGTAATGATTTATCTGTGTTATCACTTAGCCTGCTGAGGCGGCTTATTGTGAAGCAAGGACATGTTATATTACATTGTATTTAAATAGACTGTGCTGTATTTTAACCCTGTTCTTTTTACTCATCTCTGTTTTTAAGGATGCTTTTCTTCTCCCTTAAATTTTTCATATTTAATTGCCTCTTACTGTATAGGTTATTAAGTTATATTTTAAAGTTAATTTTCAATAAATATATTTTAAAATGTGATTACATTTTTAAGTGAAATTATCTTAACTTCTATTAAAATTCCTTTTCCTGTGTTTACATCTTCAAAAGAAATCAGATGTTAATTCTAAGACATCCTGAGAAAACCTCTTTTTTCTAAGGTGACGTTGGAACAATTTCACATTAAGGGGATATTGTATTTTGTAGAAACAGAGTTATTTATCTAATGACATCTACTTACCCAGTCTCTTGGTTCTTAATAAAGTTGGAAGCATCTAAAATAATAATTTGCCATTTTTTGGGTGGTTAATACATTTTTGTTCTTTATAAACAGTTCAAAAGAATGCTGAACCGGGAGCTGACACACCTTTCAGAAATGAGCCGATCAGGGAACCAGGTGTCTGAATACATTTCAAATACTTTCTTAGGTAAGATATTCACCAAGAAAACTGTTCCACAACTGAATACTTTTTAGTATTAATTTCTGCAATCTATCTGGGAATATTACTATGTGAGTTTGGAGTTGGGTTAAGTCACAGAAAAGCAAATCCATTTAAAATAAGAACTGAAGACAACCTTTAAGGTAAAAAAAAGAAAGAAAAGAAAGAAGGTTTTGTTTTAAAAAAACGAATTAAAATATCCGTCAAAGAGAGAAGGTTATTATGGGCTAGTTGAATTTATATAGACCTCAGGCCACTCTTTATCTACCCACCCACCTTGGTCTCTGTCAAGACCTCTGAAAGGGTGGGAGTGGGGGGCTGTGATCATCCAAACCTTAGGGACAATTCCAATTAGCTCTTCTGATGTGCTATTCTTTCAATTCTTCCAATAACTGGGCTTTGAGCAAAAGGTGATTTGACCCATGATAACAGGCTTTGGAAACTGACTATTGCTTTGCTAAGGTATTTCTTAAAGATAAATTGGAAGAGGGCAGAAAGAATCATCACCTCTCTGAAAGAGGTGGCCTTCTGCAAGCAGCATGCTTATCTCCCTGATTTCATACTTACCTTTTATCCTCTGCCTTCACATTGCTAGTATTTAAAACATGGCACTGACAGGAAGGGTTTGCAGCCATGCCTAGTGACTACTGTCATGCATCCTGTTTGATTACTAGGAATTTCTAATCTTGTGTTTAAAGCCATTCCATTGCATATTTTTCTTATATCAGGCCTGCAGGATCTGCCAATCTGTACTTCAAAGTGAATGGGTAGCATTTAGACTCTGATCCTGTTGACTTTCAATTATCACTGCACTATGCTTGTTTAGCAGAATTCCATTTTCCAGGGAAATGACCTATCCTTACAGCTGAACATTACACCTCTCTTTTTGGCATTGCTACATATCCTTACATCAATGAACATTTGCCTGGACATCTTATGGAAACACATACCTCTTCTGGTTTTATTTTTAAAAAACATTTCTATTTCCCTAACACCAAAGCAGTTCCTGCTATCAGCAGATCAATCTTCGATCAGCCTAATACAAAGCTCACAGCACTTCTCTGTGGCCAGTGGGCACTGACGTGATTGACAAGTGCCTTTCCAACTATTTCCAGTATGTGGGTATCTGCAGCACCTGGTTTTCCTCAGCGGCAGTTGCAACAACCTTTGTCAGAGAACAAAGAAAAGATTTTTTCATGTAGCCTAGTTCCAAGAGGAGCTAGAATCTAATCAAACAGAAAGCATTATATACTTATCCTTATCTTCTCCATTATTCCCACTTTATTCCTTTGAAGACAGGCATCTTCTCCTGTCCATTTTAAATATGCTCTGCTCTGTGAAACACCCAATCATTTTTCATAACCTAGGGGCCGTTTTAGGGACATTTTACAGGTTAATGACTATGGTAAAGGAGACTAAAATTAATAGATGCAAGAACTCATTTTTGTTTTTGTAAACATTGCATGTTAAGATACCAAGGCTTGTCTGTCTTCTCAAAAAAGAATCTGAGCACTGGAGTAAAGCTGCAGGAAGTCTCTGAGCCTGTCATCACCCAAGGTTGCACCTAAGCAGTCCTCTTTACTTGTCCCCTCTTTCACTAATGGCTTACCAAGGACCATGAGAATATTTTAGTATACCAATTATTCTTATTTTAGCATCGAAGGCTATCAAGTGAGAAAGCTGAGAAGATAATAAAAATGAGTTCTCAGTCTCAACACTGCATCTCAAGAATTAAGAACTGTCAATTCTGTGGAATATTTCATTTGCTATTGAAGTGTATATCTTGAGGAAAGCCTATCATCTGGCTTCTCTTTATTCCAAAATTAAATTACCAAGAGCAGGTTGTTTGAGGAAGGCTGTTAGAATCTCAGTCCGTACACACCTAGCATTTGGAGGGTTTTGAGTGTGAGCATGTGTTTGTGTGCATTTGTATACATGAATGTGTGCATGTACAAGGTAGACCTGATCAAACTAGACAGACGGATAAAAATTTTAAATATTCTTCAGAAAATTTAGGGAGAAAAAAGTCCATCATATAAGCAAAAGATTCATCAGCTACCTCAGTTGTAAAATGGGAATACTGGAGTAGATGGCATCCTCAGTCCATTCCAGCTCTAACTTTCTGTGACTCTGGTATGGACAGAGTTTATCATTTTACTAAGACAAACCTGGCAACCCAGACTCTCTGGAATGGATTGTAGGCTTATAGTTTGATAATATTCAAAAGCAAACAAACAAACCTTGTTTCCAAATAGCAAGTGCAAGACATGGAACTCTACTTTCTGTCCTGTGAGCATGCTGGGTATTCCTGGAGGACTATGAAATCTTCTTCATAAAATGTCAGATCTGAAAGGGACTTTAATGGCTTCATCTAGTTTCCTTATTTTCCAAGACAGAGAACTGAGGAACAGAAGGCAACTTAGCTTGACCAAATTAATTTGTTGGCTAAAATGTTCTAGGGTCAGAATTAGGACTTTGCTCTCTTGACTCCTAAATCTAAATACCTGTCTATTTACTGAGATGACTGAGGATGTCATCTACTCCAGTATTCCCATTTTACAACTGAGGTAGCTGATGAATCTAAATCTAAATACTTCTTTGGGAAAGAAGGCTATTAGGCTGTCAGAACATATAGAAGAAAATCACCTTTAAGTAATAGATGTATTCTTTGGGGAAAAGTCTTTGGGAATCAGGATTGCTGTACCTAACAATAAAACATTTTATTAACAACTTCCAGTAATATAAAAGGCTCTTAGAGCACAGCTCCAAGAGTATAAAATGATAAGATCTTATTGATTACAGTTAAACTTGAAGAGCAATATCACAGTAAGAGTCACTGAAAGTTACAATATGTCATCCAGGACAGAGGGAAATCCCCCATTGCAGGGCTCTGTGAAACTTGTGTGTTTCATTTAAGAGGATGGTATTCAGATAGACAGCCTGAAAGGCAGGTGAGAGACAATCAGTGCAGACACTCTGTGATGGTGATATAGGATAATGGGCTCAAGTTGCTGGTACAGGAGGAAGTAAGGACTCAGGGGGTAGGAGCATAGATTAAAGCAAGATCTTTAGATGTGATATTACAATTTAGTTAGTATTGCTACAAACAGAGCAAAGTCACCCCTTTAGATCCCCGACTTACTGTCAGGGGATTGAAAATCTTTCCTACATCTTGAAAATCTTGAAAAAGAATTTAGGAATTTTGTAGGATTAAATGCTGCAACCTAGCCAAGAAAGCACCTCCAATGATGTCATTATCAGAGTTTTGATGTGACCATTTCTTGCTTCTGTTTATTTCCTTATTTATTTTGTACAGTTCCACTGTTTCCCCATTGTAGTCTGATCATTCTATAAACGTAAATTCACAAACTGTTTATTATGATTCTTTGAGTGTATGTTTCAGGTTATTTCCGTATGGCGCTGGCTAAGCATTTAACAGGAAATTCAGAGTAGGGAAACCCATCAGTTGTTCCAATGCCTGCATAGGGAAACACCCATTAATGTCAAAATGGCATTCTCTGCAGGTAATGGGTTTCTTCTTTATTGTAACATCCCAGACAGAGTAGTGGTTTGGCTCAATGACTCCCTGTTGCAGGGAATCTTTAATTAAACGCAGAGAAAAAGCTGCTAGTTTCACTACAGATTTTTGTGTCTGCATTGGCACAGAAGAATCCAACAGCTTCTTTAACCAGAATGGTAAAGAATGACATTAGGAGAGGCAGGGGTTATAGTGGCCTTTTAGCAAAAGTAGTCATTATTAGGAGTGAGGTGACAGGGAGAAAAGTAAATTCAAAAATAATGCCAATATAGTTTTGTGCCAAAGACTGAGAGACCAGAAAGAGATTTTAACGGGAACCTTAAGGGGCCTGGGTTCTATGCTATTAAATCACTGTCTGGAACAAGGTAATTGCAAAATAAATATCTGTTGAATAAATTGCCCTTTGAGCTTGGGAAAGTTGCTGACTTCATCTGAAAAATGAGTGTGTGGGATTATTATTGGTTCCCAAACCTGGCTCTGACCATCAGAGTCACTTGGACAGCTTTTTTTTAAAAAATTGGTTCAGTAGGACTGGGTGGGGCTCATAAGTCTGTATTTTTCAAAAGTTCCCTGGGTTATGCTGAACCATGCTGGAAACCCCTAAACTAATCAAGATGACCACTAAAATTCTTCCCTAAAGTAGAGTCATAGGCTGATGAATCGAGGAGGTGGGGGACACCCAGAGACAGCACTGAGATTCCAGGGATAGAGAAAACCCTTGCTCCAGCCCTGCAGCCAGGTGCCCAGGGTCCAGAACAGCTGCTTCCGTGTCTGTCTCTGGGCTCGCTTTGCTTTGATGAGTTGTCCACAGGGTCCTGTGAGCAGGCGGAGGTCTCTAGGGAGAACATGTGACTATGCCATCAGCTGCCAGAGTTGAGAGCAAATCATCTAGATCCCGGCAGGCCATCTGGAAACGTGTCATTTTCAAATGGGGAAGTTGTCTTTGGATTCATTTTCGCTGAAACAAGTAGAGATAAATGTAGGAACTTTTGGAAGCTGCATTAACTCTTTCAGCCACAGGGTCTCATTTAGTTCAGTGATGTAGCTGTCGAGCACTTTGATAAATGATAGCCTCGGTGCACCCACAGGCATATCTGTGGCCTGAGAGTTGATGCGTTTTGAAGAAGAACTCTCAGGATCCATCCATCCCCCTGTGAAGTGAAATAGAATATTTGATTGCTGATGTTTTAATCTCATGATATAGAAGAAAGAGCTTTTGAGCATGTAGATATGTTTCTCTCACTAACCCCGCTGCTGCTGCTGCTGCTGCTAAGTCGCTTCAGTCGTGTCAGACTCTGTGCGACCCCATAGACGGCAGCCCACCAGGCTCCCCCGTCCCTGGGATTCTCCAGGCAAGAACACTGGAGTGGGTTGCCATTTCCTTCTCCAATGCATGAAAGTGAAAAGTGAAAAGGAAGTCGCTCAGTCGTGTCTGACTCTCAGTGACCCCATGGACTGCAGCCTACCAGGCCCCTCCATCCATGGGATTTTCCAGGCAAGAGTACTGGAATGGGGTGCCATTGCCTTTTCCGCTCACTAACCCTAGCTCTCCTATTATCTTGTTGTAGCAGAATTTTTTAAAAGATTAAATGAGATGATTATAAATATTTAATATGCATATTTTAATAAATGTAATGCCTGTTACAAATGAGAGGCATTGTTATTATTCATGGGATTCATAGACGCAAGGTATGAAATAATACTGAAAGTATAGTCTTTGTCTAAACCTCAAATGGTAATAAACCAAAGCTTTAAAGTAATCATTCAAAGATTATAAACCATTCATTTTTCTAATATATATGCCACTCATCTAAACTGAACCTAGCTACAGTTATATGGATCTTTTAAATTAAAAAAATAAATACAAATATAATAAAGTGAGCAAAACATAAAGCATGTTTTTATTAACCTGGGCTTGGCTACATGAACATTTTTGATTATATACACAGACAAGTTATTCATTTTAATGAGAAATTTACATATAAATGTTGATGTCACACCTTGAAAATGTATGAGTGTAATTCCCCCAAATCACCCTGCAAACAGAAGACCTGGGATTGAGTTCCAACTGCCATTCTTGAACAAGTGATTTAGCTCCTCTGGACCTCAGTTGGCTGCTTTAGAGATTAAATCACCTATCACAGGATTGTCCTGGAGGTCAACTGAGATAATGCTAGGATAGCCCTTCCTAAGGTGTGCTATCCATGACAGACCATTAGAAGTTGTTTTGAATATTGTAATGGGTTTTCACTGGCACACAGGGGTTCTCATTGGCATGCAGGGACTGAAAAACCTTTTTTTTTTTTTTTGTTATTGCAGACAAACAGAATGACGTGGAGATTCCATCTCCCACCCAGAAAGACAGGGAGAAAAAGAAAAAGCAACAGCTCATGACACAGATAAGCGGAGTGAAAAAACTGATGCATAGTTCAAGCTTAAATAATACAAGCATCTCACGCTTTGGAGTCAACACGGAAAATGAAGATCATCTAGCCAAGGTGTGTATAAGCTGGGTGTGTGCACATGTGGCACTGCTTTACAGCAGACAGATGCCCAAAACCTATTAGAAAATGATAGTGGTCGCTTTTGCTTTATTATTAAATAGTATGATGAGGCTGATGTGCCCTGTTTTTCCATTGCGGTACACCTAGTTAAAGACCCTTTTTTTATACCAAAAGACCAGATTTTGACCTGAGTTGGGTTCATTAACTCACGAATGGAGAATCCTGTTGAACACGTATTAGGAGAATCCAAGGTAAGGGCAGTAGGCAGGACTGAATTATCCCAAAGGATATTTCAGAGACTGTATGCAAAGGATCAGTAAGAAAATATGTACTGATTGGCAGAACTGGAGAAGAAATGAGAGAAATTGACAGCATTGACTCTTGAGCCTTAACCCTAGTAGTAGAGGAAGGCTCAGAAAGAATTCATACCTCTTCTCGGAGGCTGTGCAAGGTGACTTTTCAGCCTTGTGAGACTATGAAATGAGATCAAATGTACATTCAGTGAGGCGGTAGCTGAAAGATGTCATTAGCGGAAGGCTGATTACATATCAGGCCAAGACTCTACAGAGAGCCTGTATTCCTAGTGTGTGCATGCTAAGTCACTTCAGTCATGTCTGACTCTGTAGCCCTTTGGACTTTAGCCCACCAGAGCTCCTCTGTTGATGGGATTCTCCAGGCAAGAATACTGGAGTGGGCTGCCAAACCTCCTCCCCCTGTATCACTTACTCTGGGCAATAATTAATAATAGAATAAATTGCTCCTTTAATCAGATAATCTTGGAATAATCCCACAACACAGGATGGAATGATGTTTCTTCCAGGTCTTTCTGTAGCCCAGAAGCTCTAGGAGATAATGGGTGACTAGCATCTTCATGACCTTTTACACTAAATTAGGGTTGATTCACATACATTCTAGCAGCTAAGTCTCCTTGACCTGGTTCTCAGTGATAATTAGCAAAGGGCAGAGGAGTTTTCTAGCTGAGATTGTTTTCTAGTTGTTACTGATGGACCAGTGAGCAGAGAAGGGGAGCTACAGGGAAATAGGGCTAGGATGACCTCTAATCACTTATACCTACTTCTGAAAGCAACATTGGTTGAGGACTGACATGGCAGAAAAATTATAGGCCAGCAGCCAGATTTACAAATATACACACACTCTCCCTCTTCTGAAAAATATATACAAAAGCGTGTAACTAACATGAAGAGGACACCCAACCTCCCAGACCATTCCATTTTCAAATGTTCATGTAACTGGAACACTAAATAGATACTCTATAGACTGAGTCAACTCGTGCCCCCAAAATAAATGAAAACGCTGAGGCCTGCTAACAAAAGTGTTTTTATTTCTAAATTTCTCTCATTTTGATGACAGGAGCTGGAAGACCTGAACAAATGGGGCCTTAACATCTTCAATGTAGCTGGATATTCACATAATAGGCCCCTAACATGCATCATGTATGCCATATTCCAGGTGAGTAAATAGGAGTGAATGTTGGTTATCCAATTGGATCTTCTTTATGGTTTTTTTTCCATCCCAGTTTACCTTTCTGATTTGGCTTTTCTTCATCTTTGGACATCCACTTATTTATTTTTTATCCCATTTTGTTATACAGGAAAGAGACCTCCTGAAGACATTCAAAATCTCATCTGACACCTTTGTTACCTACATGATGACTTTGGAAGACCATTACCATGCAGATGTGGCGTACCATAACAGCCTACATGCTGCTGATGTGGCCCAGTCAACCCATGTTCTTCTTTCTACGCCAGCTTTAGATGTGAGTAGTTATGATCTGGTTTGCATACCTTGCCCATCCTCTTTAAAAAGTACCATAGAAGATATGATATATTTAGAGAAATAATGTAATTAGGTGATTGTACATACTTGAACTGGCTCTTTATATTATGTATAACATGTATCAATCAGGTTATTAATATAAGTGGATGACATTTCTACTTGCTTTCTGGTATTAGAGTAGCCTTTCCTTTGCCTCTTTTACATTTGAAAAAATATTTAATTATCAAGCTGGTAACAGGGAGCTTTATTTTTCATTGTGTCTCCAGTACCTAATAAGTATCTAGTTTGACATCTAGTGTATAGTCTGTATGTGCTGATCTGAATTGCTGCCACACTATCCCAGGCACTGTGAGAGAGAGCACAGAAATATAATATAAAATGTTACCAATAGTTCCTATCGGGCTTCCCTAGTGGCTCAGACAGTGAAGAATCTGCCTGCAATATGGGAGTCTGGGTTCGATCCCTGGGTTGGGAAGATTCCCTGGAGGAGGGCATGGCAACCCACTCCAGTATTCTTCTGGAGAATCCCCATAGACAGAGGAGCCTAGTCAATTACAGTCCATGGGGTCACAGAGAATCAGACACAACTGAGTGACTAAGCATACAGTTCCTATTAATAATAAGCATCCATAGGCTTATTCTCCTAAGAGTTCATAAAACTGATTCTATGTATTGAAGGAAAAGTAACTGAAAATCTAGAACTGAGGATTTAATAATGCTGAAGCAAATAGAGATAGCATTCCATCTTGTCTGATATCTTTCTAGAAGGTGGCTGTGGCTGCTTCCCTCACTGACAGTACATTTGTATATATCAATATATGCAGCCCAGGGGGTCCAGCAGGCCATACTCTCCCTTGACAGATGGCAGTGGTGGTTAGGTATTTCCAAAATGTGCAGGCTCACCCAGGAAGAGACTGTCTATGCCCTAGCCCAGACCACTTTTGCACGTTCAGCTTGGAGGGTGAAGAAAGATTAAATTGACCCCTGCTCTATTGCTTGGATTCCATATATTCTGAGAAATGAAATCCAAGAAGTTAAGACTGTTTTATTTCCCTGAAGGAAAAAACAATATTATTTTTATGTCCGTGTAAGTATCACACGGTGGGACAACACTGTTTATCAACTATCTATCGCTGTTACTACTATGTGGCTGGGGCTTCCCTGGTGGCTCAGTCAGCAAAGAATCTGCCTGCAATACAGGCAATCTGGGTTCAATCCCTAGGTTAGGAAGATCCCCAATATTCTTGCCTGGGAAATCCCATGGACAGAGGAGACCTGGCAGGCTACAGTCTGTGGGGTCAAAAGTATTGGACACAACTTAGCAACTAAACCACCACCACTGTGTGGCTAGAAATTGATTGTGAGTGCCACAGATGTTTAGAGAAGGAAGAGTTAAATGTGTGTGTGCATAATTTGATTTGAAGGATCAGAGATGTAAGTAACCCCAAAGGATGATGAAAGACATTTCAGCCAGAGGAAGACATTTTAGCCAGAAGCAAGTTATACCTAAATAAATACTAGGTTTAAATCATTGTGTACAGGTGGGGCAAAGGATGCTTCACAGGAGTTGAGTACTGGGCATCAGGTCTCACTTATTAGAAATGTTCTCATATTCTGTCGAGAGTAATCACTGAGTGGATAGGTATTTATTGAATGTATGAATGAAAAGTGCAAAAGCTTCTGACCACACTACAAGGTTAGTTTTTAAAAAACAACTTATTGGCAGTCTTATAAATCTGGAATTTGGCCTTACTCAGCCTGAAAACATACGAAGGTTTTTATGTCTCTGGGCGGAGCCAGTCTGACTTGCTTCTTTGACCTGTATGTGCTTGCGTTACATAAGCACTATCCTGCCCTACCACTTATCCGAGAAACAAACATTGGGTACCACCTGATCTTTTACTATAAGCATTCCCCGAGCCACAGCCTGCAGGCTTGATGTGCACATTAAGAGACCTTGTGATGATGGACAGAATCTACATTGAATTGAATGTGTATTGAGAGATTATGTAAATCAACAAACCACATGAATGAAATGGGGTACCTCAGTGTGAAGCTGAATCAGCAGGCTAGGCTAATGGAACACGGAATTCAATGAGCTCATTTTGCTCTACAGGCCGTCTTCACAGATTTGGAAATTCTGGCTGCCATTTTTGCAGCTGCTATCCATGACGTTGATCATCCTGGAGTCTCCAATCAGTTTCTCATCAACACAAGTGAGTTCACCACTAGAATAGTCATTCGAGATAATTGTATGATTCACTGCTTCATTTTTTTCCTCCTAATGTTTTCATTATGGATAATAATAAGAGTAATAATGAGGTCATCCTTCCATTCCACTAGACTAGTTAGACCTTTCCTGGATACTGTGTCCAGTCTAGCAACATCATTTTGAGCTGCATGGAGAACTTGGGAAAGGTCAGAGGGGACCCATAAAAAGCACTCAATGTTTGGAAAATACAATATGTGAGGAAAGAGTACCTGATGTGGAATTATCTAGTAAGGACAAGGAAAGGCTTGGGAATAACGTGGTAATGATTTTCAGGATTATGCAGTGCTCTCACAGAGAGCATGGTGACCCACTAGTGTCCCTTTCTACAGAGGAAGCAGGTCCAAATGTTGGCTCTGAGCATGCAAGCCTCCAAATAGAAATAAGACTCCAGAAAAAGCACTGGAATAGGCTTCTACAATTCAGGGTGGATGGCTGGGTCATTAAAAGTCTCCCACCCTCTCTTCCAACTGCATAGGTTTGATTATGGACTGGTCAGTAATATGGACTGGTCTGACTTCAGTGACCTTCAGGGTTGGTCCAACCTTAGGATCCCAAGCCCTACTTGAAGCATTTATCATGCTCAAAACATTAAGTATCCATGCTAATGAAAACCCATGATTTTCCCCACCATTTCTAAATGCTGAAAACCTAAATACTTTTCTCTTCTGAGAATATTGTTATCTTGTTGTGGTCAAGATTAACATCAAGTGCTGACAGTTTTAAGAAATGTTGGAGCTACTTGTTGTCAAAGAGCCCTTATCATCTTTTATCATCAGAATATTTGAATGACTAGGTATGAGGTACCTTGTTTATTTTACCTCATTTTTCCATTGAAAGAACATAATCTCTGGGCAGCTGCTTGTCTGTGTGAGTTATATCAGCTGGTGTATTGTGGCATCATGAGTCATCCCATATATAGGCCAGTTCACACAGAAAAATGGCCTTTCTGCCAGAGCCATGTACAGCATTACAATACATAAAAGCCAGCTTGCAGATCTATGCTGTTGATCACAGGATGAACGAGGCAAGAGTGCTGAAATGACTTCACATTTCCCACCACCTTTTCTGAAGATGTAACTCAAAGCACAGTTAAAACAATGGTTTATGACTAATAGCACCTACTGCTAGTAACATATTATCATCACTTGACTATTATTCTTGACTAGGAGAAAATGTGGCTTCAAGAGTTTGATGACCGTGTTCTCAACAACAGATCATGGCGCTGTTCAAAGGATGCCTGTGATTTTTCTGTGTGAAAGGCAGGCTAGAAACTATAGTTTAGGTATCCACATAATGCAGTTTCTGGCATTATAGGGCCCTAGGGCAGAAAATCGGAGAAGGCAATGGCACCCCACTCCAGTACTTTTGCCTGGAATATCCCATGGATGGAGGACCCTGGTGGGCTACAGTCCATGGGGTTGCTAAGAGTTGGACACAACTGAGTGACTTCACTTTCACTCTTCACTTTCATGCATTGGAGAAGGAAATGACAACCCACTCCAGTGTTCTTGCCTTGAGAATCCCAGGGATGGGGGAGCCTGGTGGGCTGCCATCTATAGGGTCACACAGAGTCAGACATGACTGAAGCGACTTAGCAGCAGCAGCAGCAGCAGGGCAGAAAATGGGACATCAAGATTGCTGTAAAAAATTATTGTTTTGTTACCATATTTATAAAAAACTTCAAAAAGCTATATTATTTGGATAAAGTAAAAATTTAAACTCACACCATTATATTCTTCGAAAATCCAAAACTCACAATTGACAGAGCTGGGAAATATATCAAAAAGTGAAATAATGTGAAAAATTGTAATACCTCAGATAAAATTTAGTGACATTTTCAGTCTTTTCTTTTCCGAAGTACAAAATATGTGAAGACATGAAGTTGCAAACTGAGATAAAAATAGGATTTAATTGCTTGGGAATGCCCTTACCTAAAATGTCAAATTCTTCAACTGAAGTGAAAAAGAGAAAAAGGATTTTAAAAATACTATAACTTTTAACCAAAAAGAACATTTATATGCTAATATATACTAGAAGCTTTTTTTTTTAGAAAGTGACTCTTTTTAGAGGGAGACTGTTTCTCTAAGGGAAAATGACATATAGGGTCTTGGTTCTTGAAATCATTTGGAGAGAACTTGCTCTGATTTCATACTGAGGTAATGTCACTGTTTGAATTGTATCCCTTTTCATTAAATCATAATCTTGTTTACTAGATTCAGAACTTGCTTTGATGTATAATGATGAGTCTGTGTTGGAAAACCATCACCTTGCCGTGGGTTTCAAACTGCTCCAAGAAGAACACTGTGACATCTTCCAGAATCTCACCAAGAAACAACGTCAAACACTCAGGAAGATGGTTATTGACATGGTGAGACTTTGGCCTCTCTGTGATCCTTACTTACTTTTACTTCTGCGGGAAGAGAAAATCCATTCATTCTCCTTGATAAACTGAGTTTGTTGAGAGTTTTCTTTTCTTTTTTTTAACCCCAGGTCTTAGCAACTGACATGTCCAAACACATGAGCCTGCTGGCAGACCTGAAGACAATGGTAGAAACAAAGAAAGTTACAAGTTCGGGTGTTCTTCTCCTGGACAACTATACTGATCGTATACAGGTATTGGATGGAAGCCTTTGATTTAACACAAAGCCGCACCGCACTAAATGAAACAACAATTAAAAAAAGGAAACAAATAAATGTACTTAGTTGCATGTCCTAGGTTACGATTACAACTTCAGGCTTATTTTAAGAACAAGCAAAGGAAATGGATATTCAAGTTGATCCTCTAATTTACAAAGAAAAACAGAACTCTACTTATTGAGTTGCTTAATTCTAAAAATAAACAGCAAAATCTCATTGTAATAGGGTGTACGTGCCTGCTGATCCCGAAAGCTCGTGTTTGGATATAAATCCCACTGACTTGAGCTTTGTCAGGTCTGTTTTGGTTACAAACTGCCCTCAGCTGGTCTCCTCTTTCCACAAGTGGAAAATATGAAGACATCTACTTTGAGTAATTCTTTGCATTTTTTCCAAACTGAGGAAAAGAAACTATGGCAGCAGCATCTGACCTCTCATGTCCCTTTCAATTTTTAAATTCAGTGAGTGTCAATAGAAGAAGACACATTTTCCCTTTCGGGACACTAATAATGGCAAATAACCAACTCTGGCCAGCACCGTTGTAATCTTGCTTTTTTGGTGCAAACACCATAATTATAATGCAACTAAAATGTTCTTGGGTCTGGTACCAAGAGTACTAGTACAAGAGGGATGAGATGTTCTGGTAGTATTTATACCTAATTTTATGGGATTTTCAAAACTTGATGATTTCAGGTCCTTCGCAACATGGTACACTGTGCAGACCTGAGTAACCCCACCAAGTCCCTGGAATTGTATCGACAGTGGACAGACCGAATCATGGAGGAATTTTTCCAGCAGGGAGACAAAGAGCGGGAGAGGGGAATGGAGATCAGCCCCATGTGTGATAAGCACACAGCTTCTGTGGAAAAATCCCAGGTATCTAATATAAGGTTTTTAAAGTTTCTGTAGGCTCTGCTGATGGTTGAACTGGAGGACTCTTTCTAGCTATTTTCTCTTAAATATATATATATGTATATTATATATAATATACCTATATAAAATATGTATTATATATATATGTATATGTGTGTGTATATACACACACACACACAGATATACACGGGCTTCCCAGGTAGCAGCACTAGTGGTAAAGAATCCACCTGCCAGTGCAGGAGACACAAAAGACATGGGTTCAATCCCTAGGTCAGGAAGATCCCCTGGAGTAGGAAATGGCAACCTGCTCCAGTATGCTTATCTGGACAGTTCCATGGTTAGAGGAGCCTGGCGGGCTGTATTTCATGGGGCCACAGAGAGTCAAACACAACAGAGCAACTAAGTAGCATATATACATATATATACACATATGCATATATATACATATATATGTGGGTGTGAAATTATAAGGAAGCAACTACTTATTTAGTTTCATTATACTCGTGACTCATTTGCCTTCTCCATTACACTCAATTTCGCAGTGAGGAGATAAAGCGGTCTTCAGAAAACCCATCAAAGTTTGGATGGTGTATCCTCAGTGTAGATCAGTACCTATGACCATAGCAAATCCAACTGAGTTAACCGAATGCTGCCATCTCATCCCTCCAGGTTTCCCCCAGCTCTGTCTTTATCTAGAACCTCTACTCTTCACCCTTGTTTCTTGAACCTTGTTTTCAGTGTCCAGAATCATACACACTGCCACCATCACCAGAGGTGGCGAATCTCTTTTCCACATATCTCTTCTGCCTCATGGTCAAAGCCCTGTCCTGTGTCCCAAATATACATATTATATATGTGTGTGTGTGTGTGTGTGTGTGTGTGTGTGTGTGTGTGTGTACACACACACATACACATGGGCTTCCCAGGTGGCACTAGTGGTAAAGAATCCACCTGTCAGGGCAGAACTTAAAAGACGTGGTTTTGATCTGTAGATCCAAGTTTGCCTCTACACTTCTGAGACTAGACTGAGATCTTTTGGTTGTATCCAAAGTTAGTTACAAACTCCCTCTGTGCTGGAGGTACATTAGACTGTAGGCAGGGAGATGCCCCTAGCTGAAAAATACGTAGCACTAGAAAGTATCGATATCCTTACAGCAGGGTGTCAGGTGAATAACCTGCCCTCTTGGTTCAGTTCACCAGCTCATCACTGTCCTCCACCCAGAGCACTCTCCATCACTGTGAACAGGTCTCCCTGTTTCCATGACATTGTGGTCCACTGTGGCATTTCCCACAGATGGGCTTTGGTGAGCACTGTCTGAGTAGACTGGTGGTGAAACCTTTGACTAGGTGCTCTTCAGATCTGTAGTGTTCTCTCACCCCAGGGCCTAGGAAATAAGCAACTAGAGGCTGCCTTTCTTATAAATGCTGAACATTTAGCAAGAGCAAAACAAATGAAGAAAGAAAATGGCTGCACTGTAGTTCAGCTGATTGAATTTTCTCCATTGCCATGAGCTTTTTTTTTTTTTTCCAAATCCCTGGAAAACACATTGAAAATAGTATTTAAAAACCTTTAAACACATGTAAAGAATTAAAAGAGAGGAAAGAAGAGTGGGTGGAAGAGAAATATTTGAATCATCTATAGTCGGTCTTATAACCAGTACAGATCAGAGATACCCTGACTTTGGTGTGAATTCTGTTAATGCTAGGGAAACACCAGAGAAAAGAATGAAAGAGAGGAAGGAAGGAAAGAAAATAGGAAGATAAGAGTCATGTATGGCTAAGGTTCTTTGATATGGTACAACTTGGGATGTATGAAATAACTGGCCCCAAACCAGAATATTAACAAAGAGGTTTCCAGCAGTGTGGAGAGTTAGCTGTGTAATGCCCCATGGGTGCACAGAAGTTGCCCTTGCTTGTCTACCCCTGGATCCTGACCCAGCATCTCTCCAGCTCCTCAGACCACAACAGGGGAATTCCATTCCCTCATTCACCTAGTGCCTGTTCTTTCTCTCAACCTGCTCCCACCCCCAATGTTTCCTGTTTGTCCCACAGTGGACGGGTCAGCATAAGGCCACAGAGCCAGCACATGCAGGATGCATAGCCCCTGCGTAAACCAGAACAGAGCCATAAGCTTCATGTTTCTTCACAGGAACACTAGCAAAGGAACCGCTTAATTGTCTTTATTTTTTCCTTCTTTCTCCCAATGGAAATGATGGTGTGCCCTCTGGATCTAAAACAATTGCAGACATGTCCACAGAGGGGATATTTATTTGTTTAGGAGCTTGAAGTATTTTCAAGTGTTTTACCTACGTCGTCTACAAACCAAAAGCATTCCACAGGACTTGAGACATGCCAGAGTCATCCTGGGCTGGCTCCCTTTCGTTTTAAAACCACGGCATATTTTAAAGTTATCAGGGAAAGAATGTTGAGTCAGAGCTCAGTGGACCAGGGGCTTCCTTCTTCAGAGAATGACTCACAGAATCCAAGGAGTGACAAAGCCATTCCCAGCCAGGGTTATATCCAGACTTCTTATTTGGCACACGTCAGAGGAAAAGTAATCTAGTTTTAGTGAGACCAACACAGGCTTTGGAGTCAGACAAAGTTGGGACAGAGTCCCAGCTCCACCGTTTACTGGCTCTGTGACCTCTGACAAGATATTTCTGAACCTCGATGAGTCTCACTGAACCTCAGTGGGTCTCCTCAGTTTTCCTTTGTGAATGGTGAATATCCATTCTCAATCTGTGGGATTAAGAGCAATAATGCATATATTGCATTCAGTGCAGGATGTACCATATAGTAAATGCCCAAATAACAGAATCTGGTATTATTTAATCTTTGTTGGGTTGTTGTGTCTTTTTTCTTTTTCCTCTTGCAAACCAGGGCAGCTTGCTTGCTTTTCCAGGGCCCATCACAATAACAGAGATGTAACTTTATTTTTCTTCAGGTGGGCTTCATCGACTACATTGTCCATCCCTTGTGGGAGACCTGGGCGGACCTGGTGCAGCCTGATGCCCAGGACATTCTGGATACTTTAGAAGATAACAGGAACTGGTATCAGAGCATGATACCCCAGAGCCCCTCCCCACCACTGGACGAGCAGAACAGAGACTGCCAAGGTCTGATGGAGAAGTTTCAGTTTGAACTAACCCTCGAAGAGGAGGATTCTGAAGGCCCCGAAAAAGATGGCGAGGGCCACAGCTATTTTGGCAGCACAAAGACGCTCTGTGTGATCGATCCGGAAAATAGGGATCCTCTGGGAGAGACTGAGGTAGATATCACCACAGAAGACAAGTCCCCGATCAACACATAATCTCCCTCTTCATGCGGAGATGAACATTCCACCCTTGACGAGCATGCCAGCTGTATGGTAGGGCCAGCCTGCCATGGGGGCCGAGGCCTGCAGGGGACAAGGGCCATGTGGCCTTTCCAGTTACTTGAGTTCGGAGCCAGAATGCAAGACCGTGAAGCAAATAGCAGCGGCTCAGGAAATTCCACGGTTGACTTGCCTTGCTTGCAAGCTGAGTGGAGAGCTGAAGCTTTCTGTGGTTCTGGAGGCCAACTGTGCATCACGACCGAATGGCTTGAAAGTGGAAGACACCAAACTGAGAGATTTTTCTGCACTATGTTTTGGGCATCTGTCCCCTCTGGTGACTGAACTGACTAATAAGGTCATTTCTAAATCTGCTTACCTGTCCCCTTGTCTGCCACCCCGTGTGCCTTTTTTGTAAAACATTTTCACGTGTTTAAAATCCTGTTGAATACCTAGAATTTAGTATCAGCTTCTACACAGATAAGCATTACAAGCTGACAAAAACTTTTTTGACTCTTTCTGAGGGGAAAAAAAAAGGAAAGGAAATTGTCTTCCTTCTTTCTTGGGCAATATCTTTCACTCAATTACAGTTACTTTTGCAAATAGAAAGGCTACACTTCTAACCACATTCGACTTCCTTCCCCTATGGTCCCAAACAACTCCTCAGTTGCCCTTAAAACAGATCTCTGTCTGCCTGCTTTGAACAGTACTTTTTTCCCTCTAGAATTGCACCTCTTTGCTGTAAACAGAATAAAGTTGAACAAACTAAGGGGTAGGAATGGGTAGTTGTCTTGTTCACAGTAACAGTCTGTGTAGAATTCAGCTTCACAAGGCAATTGCCCTGTCGGGTCCTGAACCCCTGTGCCGCTGGGGTTGCACGATCCCCATCCTGTTCTCTTGCTCCCCTCTTCATGCTCACACCAGTTACACTGTTTCCAATTTAATGCTGCCGTCTTTCTCTTGCACTGCCTTCTGTACTAACACCTCCATTTCTGTTTATAACTGTGTATTTATTACTTAATGTATATAATGTAATGTTTTGTAAGTTATTAATTTATATATCTAACATTGCCTGCCAACGGTGGTGTTCAATTTGTGTAGAAGACTCTGCCTAAGAGTTGCAACTTTTCTTGTAACGTTTTGTATTGTGTATTATTATATAACCTGAACATTGCTGAAGAGATGTCCCCCTCGCCAGTTGGGTCTGCCCTTTTCCTGGTCTGAGTTGCTAATACTGCTCAACTCCTTCATGAACTGGCTTTGAAAACAGGACTCTCACATTAGATACTAATGGTTTCTACTGAGATTTTACTTTTGTATAGTTTGCTGGGGTGTGGGGGCAGTGGGCTATGGTTTTTACCCCTGTTCTATTCAAATCTGTACACATGAGTTGAGTTTTAACTGAGTTCTACTATAATTGAGGCTTCAGTTTAACAAGAAACACTACGTTTGGTTTAACAAGCAACTCACCAATCATTCTTCTGAGAGTCCCCAAACTACTGACTTTGAAGAGAAATTTCCCAGCCTGCCATTAAGCAGGAATGTCAATGTTCCAATTAATTACTAAAGAAAACAATAAAAACAATGTGAATTTTACAATGAAATGTGAACTGACATAGTAAATTATGCAAATGTGAAGCTTCTGATAACACTTGTTAGACCTCTGACTGGCTTCAGTCTCTGTAAAATCTATTTCATGCTTTCAGTTCAGCATTGTGACTCAGTAGTTCAAGAAATGGCACAAATGTGCATGACCAATGGGTTTCTATGTCTATGAACACTGCTTATTTCAGGTGGACATTTTATTGTTTTCCAAAGTTTCTCACAATGTATGTTATAGTATTATTATTATATATTGTGCTCAAATGCATTCTTAAGAGACTTTTATATGAGGTGAATAAACAAAAGCATGATTAGACTGCAGGCCCAATTATTTTGTGGTTAGTTCTGATGCATTAAAAGCAGATATTTTTTTCTCTTCTCTCCTACCATACTCCACAAAGAAAACCACCCACTTTGCTTGGCCAACATCACACCTAAAGTTTCATAATCTGTGTCCAAAAAGTCCCCTAGCTTGGAACATTTACTTTTTTAGCAACTGTTCGACAAGGTCGGTGGTGCAAGAAGGGAGATGGTGAATTAGAAGAAACAAAGCCCCTTTAAGAATCTGAAGAGTTTAATCTGCTAGATGAATAAAAGTAATCTCCCACGTGGTTGGATCCTCTAGAAAAATGAATCCCAGACTCAAAGAACATTAGCTTGATGTAGTCAGATGGTCCTATTGATTCATTTGACACATGAAGAATCGGAGGTCCAAAGAGTCACGTTAAAGCACAATGCAAGGAGTGCTGGCTGACACTCATGGTCACCTCAGTGATCCATGGAGTCTCCTGTTGACCATATGGTTATGCTTTTCTTTCTGGAAAGAACTATGTAAATATCATAAGCAAAATAACTCTTTGTAGAAAAAGTCAACTTAGAAAAATTTTATCCTGAGAAAGTTGTGTGTGTGTGTTGACAAAGGCTGCAAATAAGAATCAGTGGTAACCCATGATATTTAAACCACAAAGGGAAGTGGTTGTGAACTAGGAAGGGGGTCTGCTCTAGAAGAACTCCACTCAATAAACTGAAATTACTGTATTTCTTTTTGAAGATGACTGAAGGTGAGCCACTGTTGCAGAACCAACTTGCCTGCTGGTTCCAAAGTAGGGTTTATAGCTCTTTGCCACCATCCTGATCTCTGATTTCACCTGTCTGTCTCTAAGCTTTTACTGATTGAGTGACAAGTGAATTGGTTAGAATAGCCACAAGTGTGACTTCAAAATATCTAGAGCTATAAATATTTATAAATATTTGCAGGTCTGTTCCTACAGAGTAGTTCCTAACCTTTGGTTCAAAATTAGAATCATCTGGAGAATAAATATTTTGAAAAATACTGATGTTTGAGTTCCATTCTCACTCCCAGATTTCTGTTTGAATTGGTCTTGGGTGGAGCCCTGGTCACTGGATTTTTCGGTCTCCCCAGGTAATTCTAACATATAACCTGAATGGAGAATCAACTGCTTCAGAAGAGAGAAGCACACTTGTAGATAAGGCTTTTGTCTCAGTCTGTTCAGGCTGCTATAACAAAATTCCAGACTCTGTATCTTAGAAGCAAGAGAAATTTATTTCTCATAGTTCTAGAGGCTGGGAAGACAAAGATTAATATAATAGCAAGATCACTTCATATCTGCTTCATATCTGGTGCCTGCTCACTTGTGTCCTCACCTGGTGAAGGGGCTGGAGATCTCTCTGGATCCTCTTTCACAAAGACACTGATCCCATCCATGAGGGCTCCACTCTCATGACTTAGGCATCTCCCAAAAGTGCTACCTCCTAATACTATCATCTTTGGGATTTTGGATTTTGACATATAAATTTTGGGGAGACAAACATTCAGAAAATAACAGCCTTCTTTCATCCCAGCTGTCTTCAGACACTCTGCACTCACCATGGCCATGCTCTGGTTCAAGTATAGAAACAAGGAAAGGGATAAGAGATGAGTAAGATGAAGCTCTGCACTCCCAGAGCTTACAATGTGCTGTTGTTGAGCTCATCACTTGCCTTCCAGATTGTAAAATCATAATCATGTTCTCAGGAAAACCACAGTGCAGGTCAATCTAAAAGAAAGTTCATCTTCTGATTCCAAAACATAGGCCATAAGTGTAATTGTCCTCCCACTCGATGGCCGGGAGCTATTATAGAAGCAAAAGTTACTGAGGCATCTTTGCCAAGGCTGAGAGTGATAACTTTTGCTTAACAAGATGCACATGAGCTAAAGACTGATTTACAGACTTAGGAACTGTCCGAGTTGGAAACACACACACATACACGCTGGATGGTGTTTCCCTGACTTATTCCCACAAGCTTATTTTGATATAAATAAACTGGAGGTCATTGTAATTCTCAGTCCACTAAAGGAAGCCTAATGGAGTCCCTGTGAAGGGAGGTGGTTTACTGTATTGATTCTGGAGCCAAATGACCTGGATTCAAATTCTAACTCCTTCATTTATTACCTGTCCTGCCTTAAATAAATCACTTACTCACTGGGCTACAGTATAATGGGGATTATAAATCTGTCAGATGGGGCTAATAAACCCAGGGCTCTTTCTACAGTTTCATTGCTACTTCTCTGAGCCTCATGTTGTTCAAGAATGATGAAATCACTGATTGTATGAGCTTTAAAACCTATGAGCCAGGATGGACAAAGATGTCTGGCAAATCCTATTTATTAACCCATTGTTTGTGCAGCCTATACCCCTTACCAAGGATTCTCCACCCTAGTTTTCTCTTACATCCTTCAAGATTCATACCAGGTGACCTCTAATAGATACTTCCCTGATCCCTAAGGTTGGGATAAGGTCACTTTATCTGAGATTCCAGAACATCTCATGCTTTGACATTAATTAACAGTATAACCCTGGGCAAGTTCCTTAACTCCCCTATGCCTCAACTTTATCTGTAAAATGGAGATAATTATAATGATAGCTAGCTCATAATGGATTATGTGAGAATTACATGATCTGATATACATAAAGTTCTAAGAAATGTTATAACTATTAATACCTACTACTATATATTTGTTAGGTTTTTCTCTTTCCCTAAAGACTATAACTCATTGAGATCAGAAGGTGGATCTTATTCCCTATTGAACTTCAAGTACCCAATCCAATTTCTGGAATAAACATACATTTGGCAAAATAAAGTGAATCAAGTAATTTTGTGAAAGAGTGAAAGACCCATGCCTCGGGCTTTCCAAACCAAAAACGGTGTTGATCTCAGAGCACTGAAATTATAAGCTATATAATTTCAGAACCAAAGGTTCTTCAGAGATGTTCTGGTCTGTGCCTTTTCTTTTATAATCAAAGGAACTGAGGCCCAAAGGTGGCCAGTGACCTGCTTGAGATGACAAGATATGTTAATGTCACAGGTTTGCCGTAACTAAATACCACAAGCTGGGTAGTTTAAACAATTCAAATGTTTTGTCTCATAGTCCCAGAGGCTAGAGGTCCAAGGTCATGATGTCAGGGTCAATTTCTGCTGAGGACTTTGAGGGAGAATCTGTTTTTGCCTCTCCTCTAGCTTTGGGTGATTTGTGGGCAGGCTTTGGCATTCTTAGCTTGTAGATGCAGCACCCAAATCTCTGCCTTCATGTTCACATGATGTTGTCTTAGTGTGCACATCCATGTCCAAATTTCCCCTTTTGACAAGTCACCAGTCATGTCACATTAAGGGTCCACCCTACTGCAGTATCACTTTAAGTAGCTATATCTGCAAGAACACTATTTTCAAACAAAGTTACATTCTGAAGTATTGGAGTTGGTCAAAAAGTTCATTCTGTTTTTTCTATAATGTCTTAGGGAAGAATCCAAATGAACTTTTTGGCCAATGCAATACTAGAAGTTGGCCTTCCCCAGTGGCTCAGTGGTAAAGAACCTGACTGCAATGCAGGAGATGCAGGAGACCCTGATTTGATCCCTGTGTGGGGAAGATTGCCTGGAGAAGAGGAAAGGCAACCACTCCATTATTCTTGTCTGGAGAATCCCATGGACAGAGGATCCTGGCAGGTACAATCCATAAAGTCAAAAAGGGTGGGATAGGACTGAAGCGACTGAGCACAGAACAGTAATACTAGGGGTTAGAACTTCAACATATAAATTTGAGGGGGATGTAATGCAAACCATAACACACAGTTGCTCACTAGAAGATTTCCTGATTCCTTCCAAAGGGATATTTCTGCAACATCATGGAATCTGAGGGTCTTATCAACTTCTCTGCACCTTTGTTGTTGTTGTTCAGCTTCTCAGGCATGTCCAGCTCTTTGCAATCCCATGGACTGAAGCATGTCAGGCTTCCCTGTCCTTCTCCATCTCCCGGAGCTTGCTCAAACTAATGTCTATTCAGTTGGTGATGCCAACCAACCATCTCATCCTCTGTCGTCCCCTACTCCTCCTGCCCTCAATCTTTCCCAGCATCAGGGTCTTTTCCAATGAGTCAGCTCTTCACATCAGTTGGCCAAAGTATTGGAGTGTCAGCTTCAACATCAGTCCTTCTAATGAATATTCAGGGTTGATTTCCTTTAGGATTAACTGGTTTGATCTCCTGGCAGTCCAAGGGACTCTCAAGAGTTTTCTCCAACACCACAGTTCAAAAGCATTAATTCTTTGGCACTCAGCCTTCTTTGTGGTCCAACTCTCACATCCATACATGATTACTGGAAAAACCATAGCTTTGACTAGACAGACCTTTGTCAGCAAAGTGATGTCTCTGCTTTTTAATTCACTGCCTAGGTTTGTCATAGCTTTTCTTCCAAGGAGCAAGCATCTTTTCATTTCATGGCTGCAGTCACCATCTGCAGTGATTTTGGAGCCCAAGAAAATAAAGTCTGTCACTATTTCCAGTTTTTCCCCATCTATTTGCCATGAAGTGATGGGACCAGATGCCATGATCTTCATTTTTTTAATGTTGAGTTTTAAGCCAGCTTTTTCACTCTCCTCTTTCACCTTCATCAAGAGGCTCTTTAGTTTCCCTTCAATTTCTGTCATTAAGGTGGTGTCATCTGCATATTTGAGGTTATTGACATTTCTCCTGATGATCTTGATTCTGGATTGAGTTTCATCCAGCCCGGCATTTCATATGATGTACTCTGTATATAAGTTAAATAAGCAGTGTAACAATAAACAGCCTTAAAGTAATTCTTTCCCAATTTTGAACCAGTCCATTATTCCATGTCAGGTTTATCAGGAGGCAGGTAAGGCGGTCTGGTATTCCCATCTTTCTTTTTTTTTTTTTTCTTTTTTTTTAAAAAAAAAATCACATGCTCCCCATCCTGAACCCTCCTCCCTCCCAACCTCCCCATACCATCCCCCCTGGGCCTTCCCAGCGCACCAGCCCCAAGCATCCAGCATCGTGCACTGAACCTGGACTGGCATCTCGTTTCATACATGACATTTCACATGTTTCAATGACATTCTCCCAAATCTTCCCACCCTCTCCCACAGAGTCCATAAGACTGTTCTATACATCAGTGTCTCTTTTGCTGTCTCGTACACAGGGTTATCGTTACCATCTTTCTAAATTCCATATACATGCGTTAGTATACTGTATTTATGTTTTTCCTTCTGGCTTACTTCACTCTGTATAATAGTCTCCAGTTTCATCCACCTCATTAGAACTGATTCAAATGTATTCTTTTTAATGGCTGAGTAATACTCCATTGTGTATATGTACCACTGCTTTCTTATCCATTCATCTGCTGATGGACATCTAGGTTGCTTCCATGTCCTGGCTATTATAAACAGTGCTGCGATGAACATTGGGGTACACGTGTCTCTTTCCTTCTGGTTTCCTCAGTGTGTATGCCCAGCAGTGGGATTGCTGGATCATAAGGCAGTTCTATTTCCAGTTTTTTTAAGGAATCTCCACACTGTTCTCCATAGTGGCTGTACTAATTTGCATTCCACCAACAGTGTAAGAGGGTTCCCTTTTCTCCACACCCTCTCCAGCATTTATTATTTGTAGACTTTTGGATCATAGCCATTCTGACTGGTGTGAAATGGTACCTCATAGTGGTTTTTTTGATTTGCATTTCTCTGATAAAGTGATGTTGAACATCTTTTCAAGTGTTTGTTAGCCATCTGTATGTCTTCTTTGGAGAAATGTCTATTTAGATCTTTGGCCCATTTTTTGATTGGGTCATTTATTTTCTGGAGTTGAGCTGTAGGAGTTGCTTGTATATTTTTGAGATTAGTTGTTTGTCGGTTGCTTCATTTGCTATTATTTTCTCCCATTCTGAAGGCTGTCTTTTCACCTTGCTAATAGTTTCCTTTGATGTGCAGAAGCTTTTAAGTTTAATTAGGTCCCATTTTGTTTATTTTGCTTTTATTTCCAATATTCTGGGAGGTGGGTCATAGAGGATCCTGCTGTGATGTATGTCAGAGAGTGTTTTGCCTATGTTCTCCTCTAGGAGTTTTATAGTTTCTGGTCTTATGTTGAGATCTTTAATCCATTTTGAGTTTTTTTTTTGTATATGGTGTTAGAAAGTGTTCTAGTTTCATTCTTTTACAAGTGGTTGACCAGATTTCCCAGCACCACTTGTTAAAGAGATTGTCTTTAATCCACTGTATATTCTTGCCTCCTTTGTCAAAGATAAGGTGTCCATATGTGCGTGGATTTATCTCTGGGCTTTTTATTTTGTTCCATTGATCTATATTTCTGTCTTTGTGCCAGTACCATACTGTCTTGATAACTGTGGCTTTGTAGTAGAGCCTGAAGTCAGGTAGGTTGATTCCTCCAGTTCCATTTTTCTTTCTCAAGATCGCTTTGGCTATTCAGGTTTTTGTATTTCCATACAAATTGTGAAATTATTTGTTCTAGCTCTGTGAAGAATACTGTTGGTAGCTTGATAGGGATTGCATTGAATCTATAAATTGCTTTGGGTAGTATACTCATTTTCACTATATTGATTCTTCCAATCCATGAACATGGTATATTTCTCCATCTATTAGTGTCCTCTTTGATTTCTTTCACCAGTGTTTTATAGTTTTTTCTATATATAGGTCTTTAGTTTCTTTAGGTAGATATATTCCTAAGTATTTTATTCTCTTGTTGCAATGGTGAATGGAATTGTTTCCTTAATTTCTCTTTCTGTTTCTCATTATTAGTGTATAGGAATGCAAGGGATTTCTGTGTGTTGATTTTATATCCTGCAACTTTACTATAATCATTGATTAGTTCTAGTAATTTTCTGGTGGAGTCTTTAGGGTTTTCTATGTAGAGGATCATGTCATCTGCAAATAGTGAGAGTTTTACTTCTTCTTTTCCAATTTGGATTCCTTTTATTTCTTTTCTGCTCTGATTGCTGTAGCCAAAACTTCCAAAACTATGTTGAATAGTAATGGTGAAAGTGGGCACCCTTGTTTTGTTCCTGACTTTAGAGGAAATGCTTTCAATTTTCACCATTGAGGATAATGTTTGCTGTGGGTTTGTCATATATAGCTTTTATTATGTTGAGGTATGTTCCTTCTATTCCTGCTTTCTGGAGAGTTTTTAACATAAATGGGTGTTGAATTTTGTCAAAGGCTTTCTCTGCATCTATTGAGATAATCATATGGTTTTATTCCCATCTTTCTAAGAATTTTCCACAGTTTGTTAAAGAATGAACTGTAAGTTTGAGTCAGTACTGTTCAGTTCTAAAAAGTATAATTTCTTTATATGAAGGTATTTTTGTTTTCTTAAGGTTTTTCTGAGTTCTTCAAACAAATTAATTATTTCCTTGATGTAGCTTGATGCCACATGGAGAGGCCAGGGAGAAGGAGAAGCAGGGTCTTGGGGTAGAAGGACAAACACAGGCCTGGAGTTAAGAGCTTAGGCTCCAATAGTAAACGATTCCAGTTCAAATCCCTGCTCTTCCACTTCTTAGGTATATACTATGGGCTAATACTTAGCTGCTTCAAACCTAAGTTTTATCCACATTAAAGTGAGGATTTTGTAAAGACTAGTGAATAATGCGTCTAAACTGCACGTGTCAGCCACTGTATCACAGGTATCAGCTAAGGTTCATTTTTTTCTACAAATATTTATAGAGTGGCCAGTTGCATGCCAGGCAATGTGTAATGAACCAGACAGACAAATGCCCTGTCCTTGTAAAGTTTATATTTTAGAGGGAGAGAAAAAAACAATAAATGAAAAGATAAATAATACAGTATCAGGTAGCTTTGCATGTTTGGTGAGTGACAGTGGTTAAGAGCAGTGTCTTTGGAGTTCAACTACCTGGTTTGGAATCCCAGCTTCTCCCATTATTAATGGTATGGATTGGGGTACAGCAAATACAAAGGCCCTGAAAATATAGTGTGCAAGTCAACCGCTGCACAGAGCAGCAAGAAGGCCAGGGAAGGCAGAGGAATAGAAAACACAGTTGGTAGCCAGGTCACAGGGAGCCCTTGTGCTATTGTAAAGATTTGGGTGAGTCACTGGGCAGTCTTAAGCAGGGAAGTCAGATGATTGTACCTACATTTCTAAAAATTAATTCTGTGTGGAGAATAAACAATATTGAGACACGTGCAGAATCAGGCAGACCAGCTAGGAGGCTCCTGAAAGTGTCTTCTGAAGTGACAGGAAACTTAACAAGATTAGTAGTGGTAGAAGTATTGAGTTGGAAGATTTGGGGTAGGTTTTTATTTTTTAAAAAATGATCCACAGCCTGGTATTAGTGTTATTATTTTATTTTTTTGCCATGCTTCATGGCATGTGGGATCTTAGTTCCCTGACTGACCAGGGATCAAACCCACACTCCCTGCAGTGGAAGCACAGAGTCCTAACCCCTTGACCACCAGGAGATTTCCTGGGGGTAGATTTTCAAAGCAGAGCCATCAGTACTTGCTTCCGGATTTGAAAATGAAACCAGAGAAGTGAAAAAGATCCCATAGCCTGAGCAATCCACTGAATGGTGGGAATATTTCCTGTGATAGGGAGCCTCTGGGGAGGAAGAGATTTAGGTGAAGGACTCTTGACATTTGAGGTGCTTTTTTCTCACCCAAGTGGAGATGTTGAAGAGGCTGTCAGGTGTATGCTCTTGAAGTTCAGGGTAGGGTTCCTGAGAATCCTCAACGCTGAGTGCCCTGTCAGTGAGGAGGCTCCCACTCCACTTGGTGTTGTGTCCTTCTGGGATAACTGTTTTACCCCAAATTATCCTTCACCCACAATGTGACCTCTTGCATAGCTTCTCCAAGGAAGCTGCCCACACACAGTATTGTGTGATTTCATAGAATTTTCTAGAAACTACTGGGTGTCCAGAAGGTCAGTTGCAATAGCACACTGCTTTCTCCTGACACAGAGCTGCCTCATTTCCTCTCTCCTTTTCACTCTCTCTTCCAACTCATTGAACCTCCCTCTCAAGAGCAAAACCAGTTCTTTTCCCTGGCTTCTGCCCCATGGTCAGCATTCATATTTTATGGGTGGAGCTTGATTTGGGGGAATCTCACCACCTAAACCAAAGAGCTTCCGATTGATATTTTATTAAAAAAGGTGTTTTGTAAAAATACATACATTGGTCTCCCAAAAGAAATTCAGATATAAGAACCTTTCTTCCTTATGTTATTTCCTCAAGTAAAAATGGGAGGGCTCAGTCATAGCCTTTCTGAGAGGTGCATGAGGAGAAAACAAAGTTCTTCTTGTACCACCAGAGGCTCCCCACCTCATAACCCAACCCTGTCCACACGCTTGACCAGATTTGCATGGATGCTGAGCTTTGCCCTCTGGCATTGCTCAGTAGTTGGGACTTCAGAGTTCTGGGTAGTGATTTTTACCAGATCTCTTTCTTTTTCTCCTTAAAATTTTACCTGATCCCTGCGTGTGAGTGCTCAGTCACTCAGTTGTGTCCAACTCTTTGCAACCCCATGGACTGTAGCCCACCAGGCTCCTCTGTCCATGGGATTCTCCAGGCAAGAATCCTGGAGTGGTTGCCATTTCCTCCTCCAGGGGATCTTCCTAATGTAGAGATCAAACCCAGATTGCCTGCATTTGAAGGCAGATTCTTTACCACCGAGTCACCTGGGAAGCCCACCTTATCTCTACAAGGTCATCAGATTCTTCGTGTCTTTGATAGAAAAATTCATTGTTTGTGTGAATGTTCTTTGGGTCTCTTGCTTTGCCCCAAGCAGCTCTGCCAGCTCTGTAGTTCAGAGCCCTGAGAGCAGGCGGAGAGAGTAAGCGGAGACACATATAAATGCTGCCCCCTTCACTCAATCTCAGATCCTGCCTTGTGTTTGTTGGGTGCTGTATTTAATATCCCAAGATAGGATTTTATTGTGCAATGTGGGCCCTCAAATCAAGTCTATTGTCTAGTGCTTAGAAAGAAATAAAAAATTTTTTAATAATTTGTTATAACACCAGGGGATTAAAAAAAGAAAAAAAACCTTGGCCATTCTGGATCCTTTGAATTACAGCATGTCATGTCAGATATAGTTATTATCAACAGTAACCATGTATGTATTTATTTTGTCTTTCTCATTGACTTTTAATCAAACATCCAACTAAGACATGACTCCACAGTTTCTCTAGTTTCCCACATGAAAATCCCAAGAGCCAGGCAGCTGGAGCCTCTGTGAGGGCAGAGAGTGTTTGGTGTCTCGCCCTCCCTTTCCAGAGTGCATTGCACTGTGTCAGGCACAGAGTTGATGTTCAAACAGTTTTTGAATAAATTTGATGCTGAGGACAGTAAAACCGCACTTAACAGGAAGATGAGACGAATGTGTCCAGAAGGCAAGTTGACTCTGAGTCTCGCCCACTAGTGTGTGATGCTCTATTTTCAGATCTGTCTCCCTACTCAGCACTGAGTCCCTCAAGATAGGAAAATGTCTTTTTGTTTGTTTGTTTCATCTTGTCTTCCTCCCCAACAATCACTCCTTTCATTCCCAGTGAAAGGAGTGTCCTGTGATAAGGTAGAAAACTTTGTTATTGAAATTATTTCGGAAATACATCTGTGGGTCTTGGGGAAGAAGTAAAGTATCCTGGGGAAAGCAAAGTTTGACAAACCTGTGTTCCAGGCCTTGTTATGCCCTTTCTTAGCTGTGAGAATTTGGGCAAATCATTTAAATTTTCCAAGCCTAAATTTTCTCCTAATTAAAAGGAACGCACAATAGGCAGTCAAAAATGGAATCGATATAGCATTACACATAGTGGGTGCTCAACAAATCTTTATTGTCTGGATGTGTGTTCTCATGGATGGAAGGATTAAAAATCATCTCTCTTTGAAAACATAATACAGCAGTATATTTTGATTAAGGTTCAACAAATCAAGACTGGGTTAATCTAGATTTTTCCAAACATAATTTATGATTCCATCCAAATATAAATTACGATTCTAGAAAGATAAATGCTCTCACTCCAACTCACCAATAGGGGATTATGCAGACACTGATAGACTCATTGAAATGGAAAGAAATGTAGAAATCACACTAGCCCGCATTCTTCCAAAGCTGACTGCAAGCTTGCAGAGAACTTAGCAAGATTCTTCTGAGATGACATGAGCTGTTAGATTTTTGAGATGGAATCAAATTGTACACTTCTAGAGCACTCACTCTAGCTTACTTTTTCCTTCTGTAGCCAAATAATGTATTTAATTTCTCTTCTAATTTCTTGTTCCAATTGAAAATAGGAAGCAAACTTTCAGCGGCTGTGACTATGAGATCTTGGGAAAGGTTATATAACCTCTCTGTGCCTCAGTTTCCTTATCTGTAAAATAGAAACAATAACACCAGAACTTGTGTTGAAGATAACTGTGAAGCTTAAATGAATAGGACTGTAAAATATTCAGGACAGTGTCCGTTCTGTAGTATACATTAACACATATTAACTGTATGTAGCTGGAGGTAGCATGGTTTCTATATTGTAGTCTTCAAACACATTCCTTATGACTTAAATTCATCATTCGGGTCTGATCATCCTGGGTTTGCACACATCCACCGTGTTTCCTGAGGATGAGTGTCCAGAAACACTGTATTCCAGCCTCAATGGAGCACATTGTGACACTTGCCCTTCTTTGTTCTGGGCACAGGTCCAGAGCCCAGATCGTATTCATTTGGGGAAAAGTCAGTGACTCACCCTGGTGATTCACAGGTGCTTACAGGCAAACAAGCCCTTCACACCTTTTCACAGGAACCACGGTAAAACCATAGCTCCTACTTTCTGTGCTTGTCAAATTGAGTTTCTGTGACTCGGTGCATCATTTACACTTAAATGATAACGTTTTATCTGAAAAATCAGTGAGTTAAAGGAAAGAGGGTTTTCTGTTTGGGTGTCAGACTGACCTGTGTGTCAACCCCAGCTCTAGTACTATGTTTGAGAACTTAGAGAAGACATTTAACTTGTTTGATCTTCAGTTTCCTTTTCTATAAAATGGAGGAGTGATAGCCATACCAAAGGATGATTTAGAAAGACATAACTAATGCAGTCTGGCACATTCAGGCATGCGATAAATGGGAATTATTCATAATATTAATACCCTATTATGATGGTTAAATGAGACAACATATATGTGGGGAAAAAAATCTGCATGTTGTAGGTTTTAATTCTAAAACCAAATTACTTTTAACCTAAAAACAATTTTGAATTTTGATTCTGATCATCTATTAGCTATGGGCCTACCCCAGTCCTCGCAATTGTAATCTACATCGTCAATAATCATGTATTCTATATTTTCATTTACATTGTTAGTAAAAATGTTAACCAGAAATGCATACGTGCTCAGTCGTGTCCACCTCTTTGTGATCCCATAGACTGTAGCTTGCCAGGCTCTTCTGTCCATGGACTTTTCCAGGCAAGGATACTGGAGTGGCTTGCCATTTCCTCCTCCAGGGAATCTTCTTGACTTGGGATTTGAACCCATGCCTTCCGTGTCTTCTGCATTGGCAGACAGATTCTTTACCTCTCCATCACCTGGGAAGCTCCACAATGGAGGTGTGTTAAGACACAAACAGTCTTCCAGATCAGCACTGATCCATTTGTCAGTGTTTCATAGGGTGTCAGTCAATTATAAATTCAGCTCTGTATACCATTTATCTATGTTTAAAAAATATCATAAAAATGTGACCAAACACTTATCTGAAATTCAGACATATTTTTTCTAAAGCATTTCCCTCCTGGGTGCAATCTACTAAATCCTAACTAACTGGGAGAAGTGACTATTACAGAATGACATTCTTAGGGGACTCATGCTAGTCACTTTCCTGTCAATGTCCTACACATTTAATTCTTAATTTATTATATGTCCTACATATAATTCTTAATTTATTCTAGAACTTTTCATACAATTGATGTCACACTCAGCAATTTGTACTGATGGGTTCTATCCTTCCTTGTAATGATTGAGATAATATCTGTCCATCACACACCCCCAGATGCCCAGATGCATGACATATTTTGTGTCCTCTCTGATTTCTCAGAGATTACCAATCATGAGTCAAAGCATATTGGTAAGGCCTTTTAACATCCTGGGAAACCATGTATCTAGAGACATGAAACCACTTAGCAAGAGTGTTCTTCTAATACCTCTGTGCTTCATTTGGCAGATCTAGCAGAAGAGCATGGGGAAGAAGGGCAGGAGGGGTTTTCTGCCAGGAGGAAGGAAGAGCACAGGAAAAGAGCAGAGATACAAAAAGGTATCGCTGAAGCTCACCCATATACTCATTCATCCCACAAGTATTTATTAAGTGCCTACTGTTGGGCCAGATGCTGTAATAGACAATGGAGATACAGAGAAATTTAATCAAATAAAAGCCCTACTCACAGTAAATACAAAAGAAATCACCTAGGCCTTCTTGTATGGGAAGCTTTGCATGATTGTAAGAACAATTTGTGCTAAAGCTCTGGAGCAGGAGAGAGCAGAGTGTCCATGAGGACCTGAAAGAAGGCCAGTTTGACTTGAGATGGTGGCTGGTGAGGCAGGCACAGGCCAGATCTCACGAGGTATTTTAAGGATTTTGCTCTTCCTTAAGCACAATGAGAACCATCAAAAATTTTAAGTAGAGAGGCAGTACATTCAAACTTGAATTTTGGACAGATCACTGATGACAGAAAGATCACTGACGACAGACCATCTGATGACAGATCCTGAGAGGACAATAAAAATGTGGGAGACAAGTTAGCAGGTGACTGCAGCTGTCCCACAAAAATGAGATGATGTCTTGGTTTAGGATGAGACTGCAGAGATGGATAGAAACGCTCCAATGTGGAGCAATTTAGGCCTTGCATTTATAGATGCTGGTGACGGATGATATGAGGAAGAAAGAGGGAGAAAAGATTAAAGGAAAAATCCTAAGTCTTTGGCTTCTACTATTAGAAAGGTAGTGGAGTTGTTTTCTCAAAAAAGAAAAAGGAACTCTAGGGAAGATCCCCTGGAGAAGAAAATGGCAATCCACTCTAGTATTCTTGCCTGAGAAATCCCATGGACAGAGGAGCCTGGGGGGCTACAGTCCAAGGGGTCACAAAGATTCAGACACAACTGAGTGACTGAACATGCAGGCAGGGAAGAACAGTTTTGAGGAGGCATGACTCTAGTTTGGGGTGTGTTGATTTTTAGTTTGGTTGTCTTAGTGATATCCAAGTGTATGTGAAGTAGATAGTTGAGTATGACAGTTTGGAACTCAAAAAGCCTAGGCTAAGAGGTACCCATAAATCATCCATATGGTAACTGAAGCCACAGGCTGTCCTAGGAAAAGAGTGTATAGTGAGAAAAGAGGGCTGAGGGTAGTACTAATCTTTGAGGAACTCTGTTATTCAATGAGAGAATATAAAAAAGATAGGCCTGTAAAGAAGAATAAGAAAGAGAAATCAAAGAACTGGGGAGTGTACCAGGGGAATCTGGTGTCTAAGAAGCCTAAAGAAAAAGAAAGTTTTAATAAGGAAGTGGTCCACAATATTGAATTCTGCTGAGACAATAAGCAGAATAAGCAAATAAGCAAAGAAAAATATTTATTTTATTTAGAATTGGGGGTATTACTGGTGAACTTAGGTTATTTTCAGTGAAGTGATAGCCTCGTAGCCAGTTTTCAGTGAATAAAGAATAAGGAGGAAAGTAAAAAAAAAAAAAAAGAAAAGAAACAGTGAGACCAGACAAGAACTCTCAGAAATGAAGAAGACTGGGAGGGACTGAGTGAAGGAGGAGGGATCGTTGAGAGTGTCTTCTCAGGAAGGCAGAGTGGTGTGGTCCACAGCACTAGTGGAGAGATCAGTCTCAGAAGAAAAGCCACCTTGTCTACTACACCAGAAAAGGAGGGGACAGGTACAAGTGGATTTGTGAGTTCAGCGAAGGAAAGTGAAAAGACTTTCTTTCTTCTGGTAACTTTGATTTTCTTTCAGCAAAAGAACATTGCCCTTTCACACCAGCCAGTTCTTTTAACCAAAAGAAACATTTAGTCAAAATCAAGTATATACACTTCCAGAGGATACTAAAGGAACTCAACCATCCATTTGTTGGAGGAAAACCAGAGTACTGAGCCTGAAGACATGGTAACTCCACTTGGAGAAGGGAAATAGAAGCAGTGCTTAAATATGTAAGTAATTTTTATGTTTAAAAAAATGAGTTTGTTCTTAATTACAGTAAGAGTGGGACCTGGGTCAATTGAAGATATAGAAAGTTTCTTGTGTGGGCTCAGAATTATGATAAGCTGGATTTTCTAATTGTTCTTGTCCAAAGATGTAATAATATAATCAAAGGTGGTGAGTTCAAGATACTAGAAGTGGTTGCTCAAGGAGACTTTTATTTGTTGGGACTGATGCAAAGGGACTGATGTAAAAAGGAAAATTCAAGCCTGAGATGGGAGACTGGATGTTGAGAGTTTCTCTTTCTTTGACTATTTTTCTCTCCTTTACAACATGAAGACCATTTGCTATCTCCTTCAGCATTATGTTTATTCTCCTTGAGAAGACAGAAAAATAGGAAAATAGCAAAGAAAGAGAAGATAACAAAGATAGAAAGCAAGAAGATAGCAAAGAAAGAAAGTGAGAATTACTAGGTTGGAATTTTCCTGTAATTTATAATATTTCCAAACTATCTGCCAAGCTCTAAGACTCTCTGCCCTTCCTCGACTGTGTGCACACCTGTGTGTGTGTGTGTGTGTGTGTGTGTGTGTGTGTTATTTGGCTTGATTTTCATCAGAGCTTTGAATACTCCCTTTATTTTCTACCAAGCTCATTTTCATTGTTTTCTTGCTAAGCATATATTCACATTCATCAAGTGGCTTTCTTGATTCTTGTCTTGTGGTCTCAAACTTTTGTGTTCACTCTGGGAAAGCTGTTCCTCTTTCTAACATTCTTTATGCCTATATACAAACTGAGCTCTTTAGAGAGCATCTTTGTGAAGGCACATTAGTTTTTCTCATTTCCTTTCTAATATCCAAGAATAATGGCCATTTGTATAGCACTTGATAACATTATAGTATCCATCCATAGCCATCACTGCAGTTGATTATTACAAAGACTCCTTGAGATACAAGTTATGTGCCATCCAGCTCCAACAACATCACCACTACTGTGGTCACCATTATAATAATCTCCACCAACTCAGTTTTAAAGATAGAGGCCTGGAGAAAATTAGGAATGTGCCTCAAGTCATTTCACTGAACCAGTGAAAAGCAGACATTCAGAGATGTACATGCTCTGAAAAGTCTACACTTTTTCTATACATAAAGCTGCTGCCCTAGGACTGTGTCCTTAGCTAGGGTAAATCTGGAGTTGGCATGGTCACTTTCTCCAAAACTGCCTGCTATTTCCTCCTTAGCATGTTCTTCCTCTTCGCTTGTAATTACATGGAATTTCAGCTCTCTTCCTCACTTCCTTAATCATAATGTTTTTTGAATTATTGAATAAACTTTCTGGGACAGTCTCCTGTATGAAATTCTCTTGAATTTTAGTATTTCTTAGGTAGTCTGAGCCATCCCTTCTGAGTCAAATTATTCTGCCCCTTTGAGCTCTCTGTTTCTAAATTATCCATCTTAGAGGCATATAAATACCCACCTTGATAGTGCATCTAACCTTTTAGTCTGTTGGTCAGTCAGTCAGTCAATTTACTGAGTGCCTAACACATGCCAAGTACTATCCAGGCTCTTAGGGTACATTGGTTAAAAACCAAAGATATACATAACCCATGTAGAGAAACATTAACCAAATAATTGCAAAAATAAGTGTAAGTTATGTGAGTATTTGTTTGTCTTTTTGTCCTTTCTTAGGTTTTTAATTGTTTCCTTTGTTAGGTCTTTTGCAGTCAATATGACAAGCCTACCCTAGAAACTTCTGTCTTTAACGTACTTTTTAACATACAACTTTTCTACAACATACCTTGCTCTCTTAGAAACCTTCTTACCTATTCTACCAGCACAAAGAACTTTAGTTAGAAGGCAACTTTTAAGTTAGCTAGGCTGGTATTTCTGAATGTGCATACTAATCAGTTGGTAATCTTATTAAAACACAGATTCTGATTCAGTAGATCTTGGGGGAGGCATGAGATTCTGTATTTTGTTGCAAGCTCTCAGATGATGCTGATGCTGCTGGATAGCACTTTGAATATCAAATATCTAGTCTTCTGGGATATAATGAGGAGTATCCATCAGAATATCTTGCTTTTGCAAAACACAGATTCTGAGTCAGACTTTTACAGGAATTGATACGTATGAAATTTGAAAAAGCAGTCTTCCACTTCCAGTTAATATAAATTAACTGGGCTTACCATCTTGTCTGAAACAACCAAAAGAAAACACAACTGACAAATTATGATACAATGATTTTCAAAACTCTGGACATTAGTCAATGAAGGGGAGTGATCTCTGAAAAACAAGAAACAAATGAGGTTAGCCCAATAGTTTCTCTTGAAAGAATTTCCAAATTATGTAATCCAAGCAAAGCCCAGCTGACTCCCTGAGTTGAAGAGATAGAACTGAGTGTCAGAGGAGAACAAGGTGGCTAGAGTTCTTAGAATGGAGCACCAGAAAAGAGGAAATTTCATAGAGAGAAAAATCCAGAGGTCTACAGAATGCCCTTCTCAAGCATATGGCAGAGTATTGATCACCACATACCTGTGACAAAACAACCCAAGTCAAAGGTAAGATTTATTGGAATGGATAAGAGATGACAGTCCCCTGTGGTCACACAGAGTTAGAAAGAATGCCTGTACCTACCCACTGGAGATAGTGATTGCAGCCATGAAATTAAAAGACACTTACTCCTTGGAAGGAAAGTTATGACCAACTTAGACAGCATATTAAAAAGCAGAGACATTACTTTGTCATCAAAGGTCCGTCTAGTCAAGGCTATGGTTTTTCCAGTGGTCATGTATGGATGTGAGAGTTGGACTATAAAGAAAGCTGAGCACCAAAGAATTGACGCTTTTGAACTGTGGTGTTGGAGAAGACTCTTGAGAGTCCCTTGGACTGCAAAGAAATCCAACCAGTCCATCCTAAAGGAGATCAGTCCTGGGTGTTCATTGGAAGGACTGATGTTGAAGCTGAAACTCCAGTACTTTGGCCACCTCATGCGAAGAGTTGACTCACTGGAAAAGACCCTGATGCTGGGGAAGATTGAGGATAGGAGGATAAGGGGACAACAGAGGATGAGATGGCTGGATGGCATCACTGACTCGATGAACATGGGTTTGGGTAAACTCCAGGAGTTGGTGATGGACAGGGGGCCTGGCGTGCTGAGGTTCATGGTGTCACAAAGAGTCAGACACGAGTGATAGAATGAACTGAACTGAACCCACTAGACTGAAAAAGTTCATGATTCATGGGGCATTAGTTAGAGTACTCAGGAAGAACTGTCTCTGGTAAGGAATAATTACCCTCAAATAAAGCACTATTATAGTTTCAATTAATAAATCTTAAAAAACCATAGGATCACAGTATTATCAAGTAAATTAACTGCATCACAAAATAAAGCTCAAGAATGTTAACAGGAATACAAATTATCCAGCACCAAACAAGGTAAAATTCAAAATGTGTGGCATCTAATAAAAATTTACCAGACACGGAAAAAAGAGAATATAATACATAATGAGGATAAAAATCAATCAAACAAAAGTAGCAGAAATGTTACAGTTAGGAGATAGAAATATAGTTGAAACTGTATTTCTTATGCTCAAAATATTAAGAAGAGGTAAGAAAGATATTGTTGTTGTTGCTCAGTTGCTCAGTCGTGTCCAACTCTTTGTGACCTCATGGACTGTATCAATGCCACGCTTCTCTGTCCTTCACCATCTCCCAGAGTTTGCCCAAACTCATGTCCATTGAGTCAGTGATGCCATCCAACCTTCTTATCTTCTGTCGTCCCTTTCGCCTCCTGTCTTCAATCTTTCTCAGCATCAGGGTCTTTTCTAATGAGTTAGCTCTTCTCATCAGATGGCCAAAGTATTGGAGTTTCAGCTTAAGCATCAGGTCTTCCAATGAATATTCAGCATTGATTTCCTTTAGGATTGACTAGTTTAATCTCCTTGCAGTCCGAGGGACTCTCCAAGAGTCTTCTCCAACACCACAGTTACAAAGCATCAATTCTTTGACGCTCAGCCTTCTTTATGGTCCAACTCTCACACCCATACATGACTACTGTAAAAAACATAGCTTTGACTAGACAGAACTTTGTTGGCAAAGTAATGTCTTTGTTTTTTAATATGCTGTCTAGGTAGGTCACAGCTTTTCTTCCAAGGAGCAAGAAAGATATAAACATACATTAATTATGAGTAATAGCAGATTAAACATTTGAAAAGAAAAGATTAATGAACTTCAAGATATAGTGATGGAAAATATTCAAACTGAAACACAAAAGAAGAGAACTTTTAAAAAAAGAAACGAAATTAACCAATCATCACCAGGTTTTGGGATAGCATCAAGGAAGCTAATAATAATAGATGGAATCCCTGAGGAAGTGAGAAGAGCTAATTGAAATCTTTCGAAAAATAAATCCTGAAAAATTTCCATGCTTGATGAAAACTATGGGAAATAGATGGGGAAACAGTGGAAACAGTGTTAGACTTTATTTCTTTTTGGACTCCAAAATCACTGCAGATGGTGACTGCAGCCATGAAATTAAAAGACGCTTACTCCTTGGAAGGAAAGTTATGACCAACCTAGATAGCATATTAAAAAGCAGAGACATTACTTTGCCATCAAACGTCCGTCTAGTCAAGGCTATGGTTTTTCCTGTGGTCATGTATGGATGTGAAAGTTGGACTGTGAAGAAGGCTGAGCACCGAAGAATTGATGCTTTTGAACTGTGGTGTTGGAGAAGACTCTTGAGAGTCCCTTGGACTGCAAGGAGATCCAACCAGTCCATTCTGAAGGAGATCAACCCTGGGATTTCCTTGGAAGGAATGATGCTAAAGCTGAAACTCCAGTACTTTGGCCACCTCATGCGAAGAGTTGACTCATTGGAAAAGACTCTGATGCTGGGAGGGATTGGGGGCAGGAGGAGAAGGGGACACCAGAGGATGAGATGGCTGGCATCACTGACTCAATGGACATGAGTCTGAGTGAACTCCGGGAGTTGGTGATGGACAGGGAGGCCTGGTGTGCTGCGATTCATGGCGTCGAAGGAGTTGGACACGACTGAGAGACTGAACTGAACTGAACTGATAAGCCCACAAATATAAGGTCAATGAAACCCAAGAATAAGAAACTTGAAGAAAGCAATATCAAAGCACATCATAACCAAATTTTTTAAAGCCAGTGATAAAAAAATTCTTAAAAGAAAGAGATAGGAATACCTGACTACCTGACCTGCCTCTTGAGAAACATGTACGCAGTTCAGGAAGCAACAGTTAGAACTGGACATGGAACAACAGACTGGTTCCAAATAGGAAAAGGAGTTTGTCAAGGCTGTATATTGTCACCCTGCTTCTTTAACGTATATGCAGAGTACATCATGAGAAACGCTGGGCTGGAGGAAGCACAAGCTGGAATCAAGATTGCCAGGAGAAATATTAATAACCTCAGATATGCAGATGACACCCCCTTTATGGCAGAAAGTGAAGAAGAACTAAAAAGCCTCTTGATGAAAGTGAAAGAGGAGAGTGAAAAAGTTGGCTTAAAGCTCAACATTCAGAAAACTAAGATCATGGCATCTGGTCCCATCACTTCATGGGAAATAGATGGGGAAACAGTGGAAATAGTGTCAGACTTTTTTTTTTCTGGGCTCCAAAATCACAGCAGATGGTGACTGCAGTCATGAAATTAAAAGATGTCTGCTCCTTGGAAGGAAAGTTATGACCAACATAGACAGCATATTAAAAAGCATAGACGTTACTTTGTCAACAAATGTCCGTCTAGTCAAGGCTATGATTTTTCCAGTGGTCATGTATGGATGTGATAGTTGGACTATAAAGAAATCTGACTGCAGAAGAATTGATGCTTTTGAGCTGTGATGTTGGAGAAGGGACTTCTCTTGAGAGTCCCTTGGACTGCAAGGAGATCCAACCAGTCCATGCTAAAGGAGATCAGTCCTGGGTGTTCATTGGAAGGACTGATGTTGAAGCTGAAACTCCAATACTTTGGCCACTGGATATGAAGAGCTGACTCATTTGAAAAGACCCTGATGCTGGGAAAGATTGGGGGCAGGAGGAGAAGGGGACAATGCAGGATGAGATGGTTGGATGGCATCACCGACACAATGGACAAGGGTATGGGTAAACTCTGGGAGTTGGTGATGGACAGGGGGGCCTGGTGTGCTGAGGTTCAAAGAGTGTCAAAGAGTCGGACATGACTGAGCGACTGAACTGACCTGAACTGAAAAGCAGGCAACGAGGGTGGAGCAGGGAATTAGGTAATGCACAGAGGAGCAAAGATAAACATGTTAACAGATTTCTTGTCAGAATAATGGAAGCAAAGAGATAATGGAACAACATTTTTAAAGTACTGAAAGAACTGTTATCCAAGAATTCTATACCAAGTGAAAATACCTCTCAAAATGATGGAGAAACAAAAGATTTTTTTCATATATACCAAAGGTACAAGAGCATATGGCCGGCACTTGCGCGGCGCCCGTTGGGCGTCCCACTACCAGCCCCGGGGAGCGGGCGCGCGCGCGCCCCTTCGGCCCCGCCCCCAGGGGCGCGCGCCCGTAAGGCGGCCGAGGGGTGGGGGACGCGGGCGAGGCCGGTCATGGAGGCCCTACGGAGGGCCCACGAGGCTGTGCTTCGTCTGCTGCTGTGCCGGCCCTGGGCCGCGGGCGCCGCCTCCCGCCCGAAGCCCCGAGCCTCGGAGGTGCTGACGCGGCACCTGCTGCAGCGGCGCCTGCCTCACTGGACCTCCTTCTGCGTGCCCTACAGCGCCGTCCGGAACGACCAGTTCGGCCTCTCGCACTTCAACTGGCCGGTGCAAGGCGCCAACTACCACGTCCTGCGCACCGGCTGCTTCCCCTTCATCAAGTACCACTGCTCCAAGGCTCCCTGGCAGGACTTGGCCGGGCAGGACCGATTCTTCACGGCGCTCAAGGTCGTCAACCTCGGTATTCCAACTTTATTATATGGACTTGGCTCCTGGTTATTTGCTAGAGTCACAGAGACTGTGCACACCAGTTACGGACCAATAACAGTTTATTTTCTAAATAAAGAAGATGAAGGTGCCATGTACTGAAAGTGTGCGTTGAAGGACGTAAATATCAATAGATTTTTTTTCTCGTGTATGTGCAATATTTATTTTTGATCCTTTAAAATAAAACTTTGCAAACACCTAAAAAAAAAAAAAAAAAAAAGAGCATATGGCCAACAGACTCATTCTATAAGAAATTTTAAAGGAAATTCTCAAGCAAATGGAAAAGGAAACCATATGGAAACTTGAAGCTATACCAAGAAATTAAGAGCACCAGAAATGACAACTATACCACTAAATACATACTTTTTTATTTTTAAAAATCTCCTCAAAAGATAATTGACTCTTTAAGCAAAAGTGAAAACAGTATAGCATGGAGTTTACAAGATAATCCATATAAGGATGCTACATTGCTAAAAACTTTAGATTCAATGGGTAATATTAACTAAAATGTATTGAAGTTTTACATATAATAACTCATCTATACCCTACCATAACCCAATGTGACAAATATCTATATGAGCCCAATTTTATTGATGAGAAAACTAAGACACGAACTAATGAAGATTAGAGATAGGACCTAAACCCAGGAGTTCAGACCTGGAGTCTTCATGCTTAACCACTGTACATACAGCCCTCTCTTTTTGTTTGTTCATTTTCATTAATTAAGGATTTACTCTTTTTAAGATCTTCTAAGTTAAAAATCTTTTGACCTCACTTGGCACATCTAAGGGGTCTTGATTGTTTCTCTCAAAATATTATTTGGGGTTTGGGCTTAACTTATTCTTTGCACACACACACATACACACACATGTAGTGCTAGGAACATAGAGATTTAAAAAACAATCTTTGAGTTCACTGAGCTCACAGTTAGTGGGGGCAAAGTGGGGGTGGGAGGCAGGTAAGAGAACCTTTTTGCAGTGGAGAAAGTATATGGTTAGCAGAAAACAGAGGATATTTTGAAATCAGAGAAAGAAGCTTTTTCTAGGTCTTCTTAGGAAGCTGGAAGAGCTGTGGCAAGTATTCTTGGAAGAGCTGATTAGAATTCTGCAGTTGCTTCACAAATTAGTCTGTCTTTTAAGATTTGATTTAAATCATGCATGTCTGTGCTTGGCGAGCATGTACACGTGTGTGTGGCTGCCTGACACAAGGGATTGGCAAAGAAAGAAAAAGTACTGAAATATTTGCTAAGTCAACAAAATTTGCACACACACATGTCCATTTAAGCACCAGAAACTGTCTTTAACTTTTTATTTCATGCCTCTCTTTCTCTCTACACACCTTGCAACACCGGCAGCTTCCATGGCCTGCATCTGACAGTTGATACTTCTTAACTCAGTCTGGCTTACAAAATTCTTCCCAACATACCTGCTATAATCATTGTCAAGGGCTGCTGTAACAACAACAAATGGCCACAAACTTGGCCACTTGCAACAGTGGAAATTTATGGAAATTTATTCTCTAACAGCCTGGATGCCAGGATTCTAAGATGAAGTCATTGGCAGGGCTGTGCTCTCGGGAAGACTCTTTCTTGCGTCTTTCAGTTCCTGCCTTCTCCTTGATTGTGGGTTCATAACTCCAGCCTCTGCTTCTGTCTTCACATGGCTTCCTCTTCTGTATTGCCTTCTCTTCTCTGTTATCTCGACAACTGTCACTGGATTTAGGACCCTGATAATCCAGGATGGTCTCATCTTGAGATCTTAATTATATCTACAAAGACCCTTTTCCCTAATAAGGTCACATTCACAGCTTCTGGGGGCTCAAGGTGGTCATAGTTTTGGGAGGACCCACAATTCACCTCACTTTAGAGGCATGTGCAGCAGGGTCAGGACTAGAGTGAAGAGAGTGAGGCACTCAACTCAGCTGCAAAATTGAAGGAGGCACCAAACAAAACTCAGAAAGATAAATTAATGATATAAATAAATATTTCAATATAACATCTTCCCCCAAATCAAAATGAGAGCCAAAAGTCAATAATTTAAAAATATTAATATTTTAAATAAAGACAAAATCAATGCTTTTTTATTTTCCTTTCAGGTTTCTAACATGGCTTAGCTTGCCCTCACTTCCAGAAACAGACAAGTCTCTGATCCATAGCGAGGACTAGCTGAGCCAGATCCACCATTTCCCTCATCACAATTTAGATCACGCTTCCCAGAAATACTGCTCCCGGGAGCTTTACTCTGGAGACCAGGCCACTAGGCACTGGGCTTCTCACTTTTAAAGCAGGCTTATTTGTCTTATGAATTGTGCAAACACCTCCTGAGAAGCTAATTAAAATGGAAGCCCATGATGCCAAATCCGGGAAGCCTCCAAATAAGCATGGTGAAGCTGCCAGAAAGTGTTATTAATACACACACCCAACCTCTCACTGTGGCTTAAGGGGGCAGAGGACTCAGAAGGACAAATTCAGAAAGGTGACTTTAAGGTGGAAGGTGCTGAGCCCCAATGTCAAGCACAGCACGAGGCAGAGGGACGGCACTCGACTTGAGTGGAAATGAGTCTTTGACTGCTGGTGGGTGGATGGAATTCAGGAACAGGAATAAAACCGAATCCCATGCTTCCTAGCGCCAGTTAGAAGGAAAAATGCTATTTCCATGTGATTTGTATGCTATCACCTCAAGCTAAGTAATTACTATTGATTATGTAACCTAAATGGAAACAGTCATGTTTAATGCTAAATAATCAGAGTGAAATGATAACCACAGAAAACATGTCATATGGAGCAAGGGGAAAATGGATACCTGTATATGTATGGCTAAGTCCCTTTGCTTCAAAGGTGAACTTTGGATACTTCACCTGAAGCTGTCACAACACTGTTAGTTGGCTAAACTTCAATACAAAATAAAGTCTTTAAAAACATGGTCACATTTACAAGAATATAGAAAAAATAGTTTAAAATATGTGGGAACATACTTAAGAGAAAATAGACAGGAACTATAAGGAAAAAACCTGGAACTTAAGGGCATCAAGGAATACTTTTCTAAGTGACATTATATTATACTCCCGACTGATAAATTCAGTATCATAAAAATCTAAATTTACCTCAAATTCACATAGGAACTTAATGTAATTTCAAAAAAGAATCAGTGGTAGTTTTTTGGAGGAAGTTAGAAAACTGATTTGAAAATTCATCTAACACATGTATACCTGTGGTGGATTCATTTTGATATTTGGCAAAACTAATAAAATTATGTAAAGTTTAAAAATAAAATTAAAAAAAAAAAAAAAAAATTCATCTGGAAGATCAAAGCCATGAGAATAGTTGAAGAACTTTTGAAAGAAAAAGTATAGACAACATGAACTCCCAGGTAATTAAAGTATAAAACTGTATACTGTAATATAATAATATCACAGTATATAATATTAATATATAATACATACAGTATATGTAATATATGACTTCCCTGGTGGCTCAGACGATAAAGCATCTGTCTACAATTTGGGAGACCTGGGTTCGATCCCTGGGTCAGGAAGTTCCCTGGAGAAGGAAATGGCAACCCACTCCAGTAAAACTGTAATTATCGAGACAAGGGACTGTGTTACAGGATAAGGAAATGAACATGTATAACAGAAGAGAAAGCCTAAAAACAGAACTGTTTATGAATAAAACTTCAATATGTGATAGAGACTTCATATCAAATCAGTTTTGAAAGGAAGTCTTGAGTAATATTGTTCAAACCTGGAGCTATTTATTTTGGATAAAAATAGATTCAAATTCCATATTATGTATTACTTATATATTTTATAAATTTAAATTTGTTATAGAACTAAAGGTAGAAATGAATTATAAGAAATTACAGGAAGCTCTCTGATCTCAAGGTGGAGCTAGATGTTCTATGCATAAAAATAAGGAAAGAAACTATAAAGGAAAAGATTGATCAGTTCTTCTCCATTAAATTTAAAATATGTGTTTTAAAATTTTCTATAGGTAGGGAATTCCCTGGCAGTCCAGTGGTCAGGACTCCAGGTTTTCACTGGTAAGTGCTGGGGTTCAATCTCTAATCAGGGAACTCAGATCCTGCAAGCATACAGCCAGCCCTCTCCCCCAAAATTACTATATACAAAAATAAAGGAAACAAAAATACAAAAATAAAGGAATAAATATAGACAATATATGTCACATATACAAAAGGCAAAGAATATAATTCCTTATATAATAGTCTTCCCAAAGATCAATAAGGGATGGTATTTATACACAAAATCAATAAGCAGTTCTCAAAAATCAATAAAAAGAAATGAGAAGTACCAAAAAAGTGAGTTAAATTCACAATAATAGAATTCATTTTAAAAAGAAAATAAATGGCCAGTTATTGTGTGAAAAATATTAGCTTTACAAGTAACAAAACAAACACAAGTTACAGTTACAATGAGATACCGTTTCTCAAATTGACAATTTAAAAAAATCAAAACCACTATTGATATTGCAATAAAATTAGTACTCATATTGCCATATACTCAGTTCTGGCAGAAGTAGCAATCAATATGAGTCTTCTGAAAAGAATTTGCGTGCATGCTAAGTCACTTCAGTTGTGTCTGACTAGGCGACCATGTAGCCCACTACATGGCTCCTCTGTCCATGGGATTCTCCAGGCAAGAATACTGGAGTGGGTTGCCATATCCTCCTCAGGAATTTGGGTACTATATATCAAAAGCCTAAAAATAATTCTAATCCTTTAACTTATCAATTCTATTTTTAAATGGAATTGACTAAGGAAATGATTTAAGCATACACATAGATTTAGAGATATTCATTCTATAATATCACATATAACCTATTCATTGTAATATTAAATTGGAGAAAAGCTTAAAACAGTCTCAACATCCAACACCATGAAAACAATGAAATCATGGGATTCTATGATGCCATCAAATATTAAATTATCAAAATTAAATATTTTGAAAAATAATTATATATTTAGGTTTAAATTTATTAAAAAACTATATAATGAATAAATAAAACAACAGAAAAAATATTAAACACACAAAAGTATACAATAAGAAAAAGAATAATTGACACTGATACATGAAGTTTTTCTGAGGGATAAGAGTTCTACTGGCTTGTTGTACAATTTTCTATGTTATTCAGATTTTCTACAATTAGAGTGCACTATTCTATAATCAGAAAAAAGAAGAAAAGGATAAAAAATATTTAAAGATTCTTTATCATCAGCTAATCGAATGTTAGCACTTAAAAGGGCATTAGCAAGAACCAGACCCAATTCCCTCATTTTTCAGATAAAGAAATCAAACACCCAGAAAACTGATAATTAGAGAGGCAAGCATGCATGGTAGGTGTGTCTGTCCGAAGCCCAGACAATTTCAGAGGGTCCCTTTGCAATCATGTTTTTCTTGGGGACTTGCAAGACCACTGGCAAATTTCCCATTCATCTCTGGCCATTCCTGAGTGATGCATTAAGACCAGAAAGTGGAGGGTATAACTACAACCCATGGACTGTGAGAAGTCAAAACCAGGGGTGGACAGTGGAGGGAGGAGGAAATGAACAATGCAAGGCCCAATCCCTGACAGAGGATGAGCAACTATTGACCAGGAGAGGGTGAACCAGCCCATGAATTAGCCGCAGTTCCTGGGGGACCATAGCCAGAGTCATCAAATATCTCCAACCTGAGGCCCAGGCCAGCTCGGACAGTCTCAGTAGGAGGATCTGGATTGCCAAAACCACATCCCTGCCCTAGCTGTGCATTTCCTCCTTGCATGTCTGAGGATGGACAGCTAACCAATCTATAGTTTCAAAAGAAAAAAGTGAAGCTGAGACTAAACCAGGAAAGGAAGTGACAGAACATTGCTGAGAAGAATTCTCAACTATGAGGAAAATCTTCCAGAAAGGCTAAAAGGAATTCTGCTCCACAGTGCTTGGCTGAGAGCTACCACCTCAGCTCATGGGTGTCAGATGTGCTTCGATGGTAGATGAGCTTAGAAATGGAGGACTGTGTTCATGTTCCCACTCCACCACTTCCTAGTGATGGTGGGCAAGTTACTTATCCTTGCCAAGCCTCCACTTTCTCATACATAAAATGAGAATAAAAATAATCCCTATCTTGTGGGGTTATGGAGAAGATAAAAATGAGATACTACATAAAGCGTGAGAAACACTGAATTATCATTATCTTTTCTTTCTCTTTTCATCTTCCTGGAGGCCAGATTCATGATTTCCTTCTAGTCAAAGCTATGGTTTTTCCAGTAGTCATGTATGGATATGAGAGTTGGACCATAAAGAAAACTGAGCACTGAAGAATTTATGCTTTTGAACTGTGGTGTTGGAGAAGACTCTTGACAATCCCTTGGACTGCAAGGAGATTAAACCAGTCAATCCTAAAGGAAATCAGTCCTGAATATTGATTGGAAGGACTGATGCTGAAGCTGAAACTCCAATACTTTGGCCACCTGATGCTAAGAACTGACTCACTGTCCAGACCCTGATGCTGGGAAAGATTGAAGGTGGGAGGAGAAGGGGATGACAGAGAATGAGATGGTTGGATGGCATCACCGACTCAATGGACATGAGTTTGAGTCAATTCTGGAAGTTGGTGATGGACAGGGAGGCCTGGCGTGCTGCAGTCCAAAGAGTCAGGCATGACAGTGACTGAACCGAACTAGAAGAGGAGAGTAAAGGAATAAGTAAACAGCTGCTTACTGAGTCTCTGCCCTGCGCTTTACACTGATTGCCCTCTTAATCTTCCCCAGGGCCCACTAGAAAGGCATTAAGATTTCTCATTTGCAGAGAAGTTATAACTCAGAGAAGCTAGGATGCTTGTGTAAGATCTAACTTGAGGCAGAGAATTCTACTTTCTTACAAAATTACTGCACGATCCAGCAGTCAGCCTTCCCCCAGCCCATGCTGCCTTACCATGCCCTAATCCCCACAAACTCCATGCCACGGCCCCTATACACCCGCTGCCATGGGAACAGGGCTCCTCACCCATCAGACACACAGACCTGGAAGACGGCCCTGGTTTTACTGGCCGGCTGACCCAGGCCAGGACAGAGCCAGACATGCCATCCCTGGGCTCAGAATGGCTTGCAAGTCACAAGCACCCTGTTGACAGAGAGACACCACACCCAGAGTCCACAGCCTAGGAAAATACAGAAGTTCAGAGGAAAGCACTGATCAAAAAACTGTGTGTGTGCTTCTAGCCCACAGGAGCTGAAGGAAGCCTGTCAGGATAGAGAGAATCCAGAGGAAAGAGAGGCTAGGAAGGATGTTTGTGAGTCAGGATGGCAATTTGTGTGTGTGTGTGTGTGTGAAGTCTGTGGTGGGGTGGAGAGCTGGGGGAGACCTCCTCTTCAGCAAACTAAGTTCCCACATGCCATACAACATGGCCAAAAAATTAAAAAAAAAAAAAAAAAGACTCCTCAGCATGGCTTATCCCTTTCACTCTAAGTAAGATACTGAGGTTCAGACATGCCAGAGAAAGGCTGCATTGCATGGTGGAAGAGCTGGGCTTGTCATTCTCTGAGATCTTTGTTCCAATTCTAGTTTCTTTACTTACTTTGGTGTGTGAACTAGGTCCTAGATTGGAGAAGAAAATGGCAACCCACTCCAGTATTCTTGCCTGGGAAGTCCCATGGACAGAGGAGCCAAAGAGTGGGACACAACTGAGTGACTGGGCACTAGGTCCTAGATGTGTACCAACACTACTACAACTCACATTCATGGAGTGCTAACTGAGGAGTGAAGCCCTGTCCTAAGCTCTGAATATTTGCTACCCCCCGACCCAAATCCTTAGAATAACCCCAGGGATAGGCTCCATTACGTTCTCCCTTTTGCGGCTGAGACTGAGGCACTGTGCAGACCCCTGCCTCTTCCTGGGGCTCAGAGTGCTCAGCATATATCCTGAGGCACCTTGGGTGAACTCTTGACCTTTATCGTGCAGGAAGACTCTGACAATCAAAAGGCCAAGGTCAGAAAAAAATTTTTTTCTATTAAAACCACTGGTTCCTAGAGGAACATTCACAAAGGTTTTGAAAGGCAGGGACAGTGTGGCTGGAACCCAGACTGCTAAATCTGGTCACCAAGACTCCCTCCCGTTCATAAGAGTAGTGCTCTCTTCCCCCAGGCTGGGCTCTGCATTTCCGGAACCTTGGTCTCAGCTCTCTCAGAGCCTCAGAAGTGTTGAAACTCTGTAGAATTCAGGGGAAGTCTGGGCTGGGTCAGAGCCTGTGTATTTATCCCTCTGGGAGTTTCCAGCTTTGTGTGGGCTCAATGTCAACAATTTTTATCCGAGAAACTCTAGAGCTGGTCAAGGGCCAAAGTTCTCTTTACCCAGCCCAGGTTATTGGCAAGAAAACTCAAAGCTTACGTTTTTATGAAAGAAAGAGATTTGATTGTCAGGAGAGGAGAAGGCCAACGTTTGTCTGATGCCAGGTGTGTGCTGGCGTTTTACATTCGTCCTCTTGCTTGGCTCTCATCCTGGAGGCTGGGGGTGGGGGCACTATATCCATTTTGAACAAGGGAGAACTGAGCTGGCCAGGTCACCCAGGGAATAGCAAAACTGGGAGATGGTTCTCTTTCCAAAGCTAATGATCTTTTCACTGCCTATGATTCCTTTCTACTTTATCAGCTAACAGACAATAGCACGTAGTGGTCTAAGAGTATAAACAAACTGGGTTTATGATGACAGTTAGCTATGTGACTTTAAGTTACTTCATCTCTCTGAAGCGCAGTTTCCTCATGTAAAATGAAGCTGATAATACTAGTGCTTTCTTCATATGGCTCTTCTAAGTTTAAAATAGATTAATATAGGAGGAATATTTAGACTATGGTCTGTAGGATAATGTCAACCATTTTAATTTTTTAACTTGACTGAAGAAATGCACTGCTGTTTTCCCAGGTATGTAGTGTACCCTAGGGGAAGGAAGAACTCTCATACAGTAAGCGAGTCTCTGTGCTGGGAGGGTACTTTGGATTCATTAACCCATTGTGCCTCCCCAGGAATCCTATGAGTGAGGGATTTTACAGATGAGGAAATTGAGGACTAGAGAAGTTAAGCCACGTGACAAATGCTGCACGGCTACAGAGCATTAGAGCTGGAACTCAACCCCTGGCCCCAGCACTCCGCTTTCTCCTTTATCACTCTATCCATGCCTCTGGATGGAAGTGGTATAGTCCAGCAAGAGAGCATGCGTGTGTCCATGTGACCAGGGGCCTAGTGGGAAAAGAAGGGTGGTCATTTGCCTGGTGTGGCCCCACTTCACAAAAGTATTATTTCCTGACAGGGCCTCTGCATGTTTATTGCCGTTAATACTTGAAACGTTCAAAGCACAAAGGAAACTGGCCATTCAGGAGACTCCTGTAATGATTTGAAGTTTGAAGACCCTGGTCTGTGTTTGCCTATTGTCTGCCTACTATGTGTCAGACACGGAGGCTATGAAATTCAATGGAGAAGTGATAGAATTGATTTAAAAATGCAATGAATGCATAGTCATAAACCATGGTAAGTTGCATGAAATAAAGTTCCAGAGTGTTAAAAGCAGTAGATGACATGGGGGTCTGACCTGATCTAGCTGGGACTCAAGAGATAGCATATGGAGATCTAGGAAGAGAAGTTCACCAGGTAAAGAAGGAGAGGATAAATGTTACAGAGAGTAAGAGCAGCATATGCAAAGGCCCTGAGTAGCAAAGGAACAGGGACTCTTTGAGGAAATGAAAGATTCCCATGCGTCCAGAGGACAGAAATATAGGGAAAAAGAGACTCAGGATGACGTTGTAAAGCTAGGAAGGGGCCAGAGTTACAAAATCTCAGTGAGCACGTAGAATTAGTTTGCTCTAAGAGAATGGGAAGGAATTCAGTTAAAAGGAATTAAGATTTTGGGGGGAACTTCCCTGGCAGTCCAGTAGCTAAAACTCTATTCCATGTTCCCAAAGCAGGGGGCCCAAGTTCAATCCCTGGTCAGGGAACTAAAAAGAGTTTTCATGCCACAACTAAAGATCCCATGTGCTGCAAATAAGACCCAGCACAGCCAAAAAATAAATAAATAGTTTTTTTTTTTAAGAATTAAAATTTTTGATAGATTGTAAAAACGTATCTGTTGAGGATACGGTTTATATAAGAGTACCCATCAAGTTGTGAAGAGATGACAAAGCCTTCTGCTTACCTGCCAGCTTTGAAAGGTAATGAGCGGCCATGGGAATACTGTGCTGGAGATACTGTGGGTGTATCTGAATCCAGGGGGAATAAGTATTGCTGGTCACTAATGATGGAGGCCTGGGGTAGCCTAGAGCTGGCTGCTCTGACTGAGGCTATATAAAGCACAGTACCCACTCCAGTGTTCTTGCCTGGAGAATCCCAGGGACAGGGGAGTCTGGTGAGCTGCTGTCTATGGGGTTGCACAGGGTCAGCCACGACTGAAGTGACTTAGCAGCAGCAGCATAAAGCACAGTGGCTCAGACTGACACAGGTTTGAATCACACCTCTGCCACTTGCTGTCTGTCAGAATGTTGGCAGCTTACTTAATAACTCAGAAGCTCTGCTTCCCAAGTTGTAAAATAAACAAAGCAGCACTCACCTGCAAGAGATTTTGTGAGGATTATAGGAATTAAAATGTTAAACAATCCGGCTCAAGATGGACTCCATAATAATAAGCTTCCTTAGTATATAAAGGAAATTGCAGAGTATAATCATGGAATAATAAAAGTTGAAATTACCTTAGAGTGAGAAAGAAGGAAAAAAATAGAAAGGCCAATTTATTTCATCCTTTCACAACAGATTTTTGACCTGTTTTCTGCGTACTGTGAAAACTCTTAGCACAGGGAACTGACAACCAACACGTAGGCTGTGCTGAATCAGGCTTCTAGGATACAGAAGAAAGTTTTGGAGAATATACGTTGGCTTCAAGTATAATGCTGTGCAACAGATCTTCATAGAAAAAACCAAGTAGGCAGTTTGGTTCATTTGTGTTCATTTACTGGGTTTGATAAATGGGATGTATCCAAGGCACCAAAATCTTAGACACTGAAGCAAATGTTGTGTGTGTGCACCCAGAAGGCCAGCAAGCATGAAGTAGACAGGAGACTGTTGGATAACTTAAATACACTGAGAAAGTAAGAGGTTTGCGATGCTGAAGAATTAAAAGGGGATTAGTGAAGACGATTTCTTCAGAGAAAGCTGTTAGTAAGCTGTCAATGCCTGCCACCCCCTTGGAAATAAGCAAGGACTAGAAAAAGAGCATATAGTTTAACTTCTTGCCTTTCAAATACATAAGTGTCATATCCCACAGAGTTGAGAAAAGTTGCAATTCTGATGAGGGAGCCATGTTTCTATGACCTTTGACAAGTATGAAGTAAGGTTCCAGAAGACTAGAAATAAGCAAAGTTTCTAATTTTCCAAAGTTGAATTTCAGAAATGGTAAGACTATGCCTCTGATTTGGGCAAAAGCCTAGAGTATATTTCTAAACATTTAGGCATGAAAATGATCATCACTAGACGCCAGCACTTGTCTGAGAGGATTACTGGAGTAGCCTGGCCAGGAGCATGCTAAAAAAATGTATTCTGATTTTAGAGGGAGATTTGACAATTAGCTTCATTAGAGATGTCAGTGCAGTGATAAACCAGGGTCATAGCTGATAACCACTTTACTCACATACCTTCATGGCTTATTGGTCTAGAGGAGTAACCTTGGACTCACAACATAGGGCTGTGGTTCTCAGTCCTGGCTGATGGTTAGAATAAACTGGGGAAGTTTTAAAACACGTCAATACCTGGCTCTACGCCCAGAGACTCGGAGTTTGCTTGTCTGTCATTGCCATGAGTTATTTGCATGTATCAACAATTCTCTAGCATGTACAAAGGTTTAGCTCTGCTTCCTTAGTGTTGTCTTCTCGGTCATAGGATTCACAATATATTTTTTAAAAATAGAGTGAATGAAGACAGAGAAGCCAACTGTACTATAGTTCAGAGTTTTTATTTGCTTATTTTAAACTTACTTCTATCACTTCCTATGTTTAAAGTGATGGAATTAAGTTTAAAATAAGCAAATAAAGACTCTCAACAAGCTAGAAAATTAAGAAAGAGAAGAGACCCTAACAAAATGAAATGTTATAGAAATAGCATGCAAATAAAATGAGTCAACACATGTAAAGAGCTTAGAGCAGAATCAGGCACATAATAAGTGCACCGCTTAGTACCGCTGCAACATCCAACCCTCTTATCCTATGAGGTCAGTGCTATCTCCTTGTTAGAAAAACTGAGGCCCAAAGAACATGCCATCCTTCACCAAGGTCATGAGGTAAGTGGCAAAGTGAGTGAGAGTGAAACTCAATCCTGACTGACTCCAGTGCCCAAGCTCTTGTTTACTATCCTAGGCATTAGGGTTCAATTTGATTTTAGGGCTGAAAGAGGTGTTTTCACTTTATATCACTTTATATATTTTAGATACCCACAGAGGTTAATTTTGCCCAAGGGCACATAGAGAGTAGGAAAGTGAGGACTTGGAAATAAGTTTAATTTAAACACACACACAAATGATGGGAGAAAAAAAAATGAAGGGAGAAAGGGAAAAAGGAAAGGAAGGCAGGCAGGAAGGCAATTCCTGTGTTGAGGGGCCTTGCCAGAGCAAAAGAAATCTGGGAAGGTTCTGGCTTATCCCACAGAAATGGAATGCATTAGTAGAGAGTTCTGGTTCTGATTAGGGAAAGCCCAAGGAAGCTTCTGGGAAGTGAAAGTCATTCAGTCGAGTCTGATTCTTTGCGACCGCATGGACTGTAGTCCATGGAATTCTCCAGCCAGACTACTAGAGTGGATAGCCTTTCCCTTCTCCAGGGGATCTTTCCAACCCTGGGATCGAACGTAGGTCTCCAGTATTGCAGACAGATTCTTTACCAGCTGAGCCACAAGGGAAGTCCAAGAATACTGGAGTGGGTAGCCTATCCCTTCTCCAGCAGATCTTCCAGACTCAGGAATCAAACTGGGGTCGTATGCATCCCAAGCAGATTCTTTACCAACTGAGCTATCAGGGAAGCCCGAAGCTTCTAGGAAATGCTCACAAAGAGGTCCTTTGATGTGCTCACAGACAATACTGGAATTTTTCTGAACTGAAAAGTTCAATTAAACAGGTGAGCGCTCATTTCAAGGAGAGTGGTAAGGGGTAGGAGTTGAAGTTTATGTTCATTAGCAGAGGAAAATTCCAGCCCAGAGTTACAGAGATGGATATTGCAAATATTTTATAGCAAAACACCAAACCTTTGACAAGGAGCTAGTTCAGAAGAACTATGTAATATGAAGGTGTCTAGTGCTTGCCTCCACTTGTTAAGGACTTTAGGCCCCAGAGAGTACACCCCAGGGGTTAGGAGTCCCTTGAGGGGATCCCACATCTACTCAAGAATGAGGGTACTTTGGGGGAGAGGATTACCATGTTGCTTCTACTCCATTTTTCTTCTTCTCTTTCAGTCTGTCTCCATGAGACTTCCATTCCATGTGATGGAGTTGCTTCATTCTCTAGTGAGTATGTAGATTAAATGAGATGACACGTAGCAGGCACTCAACTAATTAAAGTTAGTTATAATAACAGCATCAATAATGGAGAAAACAACTTTTCTGTATCTTTCTACTGCTTTAAACTACAAGGCCACAGAAATTAGGAGAGACCTGTAGAAGCTAGTTTGGAATACTGGAAGGAAAGATAATTCTTTCCTATTGATGATGGTGATTCAGTCCGCAAATGCAGGAGGACAACCCAGTCAGGATGCAATAATGATTCCAGACATGAGTCACTATAGTAACAAGGTCTCTTAAACAGACTCCTGGTGGACACTTGATCAGGAAATCAGATTCCTCCAGCCTGCCCATCTCAGCTCCAACCACCTTGGAGAATGAGGTTAAAGATAGCGATGCTTTAGAGGGTGTGTGCTGAGGGTCAGGGCCTGAGCTAAGTGCTCTAGACATTTTGTGACCTCACTTAGGTCTCACAGCAGCCTGTGAAGCCAGAACTCTTATTATCACCCCTATTAGACAGAGGGGATAAACAGTCTATGGAATTAAAGAAACTGCCCAAGGAAGAATCAGTTTTCTGATCCCAAGATATGCCCTTAACTCCTTTGACACCTTGGAAATCTCTGGCAGATACAGTGTACCCAGACCTCTTCCTCCTCCCCTCACTGGCTCAAACCCAAGACCATCCCTACATCTTGGCCCCCTCCAGTTCCAGCCAGGGTGTTTTCGCTCTTATGCGAGTCGTTATGAAGGACCAGTTTAGCTTTCTGCCCCTACATCTTTGCTTCTGAACCAGATGCAGGACTCATATGACTCTGAGCCTCGGGTCCCCAGGGAGAGGGTGTGCAAACACCAGCTGCCACTGCAGCTCCTTCTGCACACCCAGTGTTGGAGGGGCCCAGATGCATGCTCTGAGGAGCTGAGCACCCTGGTCCCTTTTGGGTGCAGAAGCGACATCTGGGGGTCATCCTGCCTTGATCAAGGTGCCTACTTCTCGGCATGAAAAGGCAGAGTCCCTCTCAGCATTCCTAGCACATGCATGCTTGCCTTGTTGCTTCAGTCATGTCTAACTCTTTGCAACTCCATGGACTGTTGCCCACCAGGCTCCTCTGTACATGGGATTCTACAGGCAAGAATACTGGAATATGTTGCTGTGCCCTACTCCAGGGGATCTTCCCTACCCAGGGATCAAACCCAACCGAGTCTCTTACAGCTCCTGCATTGGCAGGCAGGTTCTTTACCACTAGTGCCATCTGGGAAGCCCTGTTCCTAGCACAGATAGGCCTAATGCTGGGGGGAAAACTATCAGCAAGAGGTGGTGCAGCCGGATGGTACTTGTTCTCCCATCTCAGCTGATTTTCCTAATTTCCTTTCTCCAGGATGGAGGCAGCATCCACCAAAATCAGCTCCTCCTACTGGCAAGAAACTCAGCAGAACCTGCACATGCACTTTGAAGAAGAAACCTTGATCAGTCCCCCAGGTGTGAGGTGAGATTTCCCCTCCAGTTTTCTATGTAGGCCTTTGAAAAACTTTGTCTAATTGAGTTTCCCTGTTCGTGTCTCAAACTCCCCAATGCTGCATCATGTATATAAGAGGAGGTCTGCCACTCCTCTGAATCTTCACGGCCTTCCAGAAAATATGTGTCTTGATCCCATGTTATTTTAAAATTTCCATGGAGAATCCCTAGAGTCTGTATTAAGGATTTCAGAGGAAGATAACTTTGATCTTTTAAAGTTGGGAACTAATCCAACAGTTCTGTAATCACTAAAGTGGGCTCAAATGCATACAGAGGCCAGATGGAGCCCTGGAGTCCATAAATGCCATCTTACACTGAGGGTCCAAGAGAGTTGGCCTGCCTGAGTCAAGATCAATTTTACTGAAAGATCAAGAGCATTCTATTCTCTCCTCGAGTCTGGTGACTTTGCCTATGTTATAGCAAGCTTTGGATAGTGTCTCAGGTTTTCTTGGTAGAGGAATCATACAGCCTCTGCAGATCATTTCTCTAATTCCTTGAAGTTCTGTTTTTCTTGAGCCCAGGCTAATAGCTGACCCACTTCTGTCAGGAAATTGCTTGATCGTGGGCGTCTGCAAACAGTGAGATGAGGCTACGTGACCATTGCTCAGAGCCTCCATCCCCCTTCTCGTTCCTGCTGCCACCAGATGGTCCTGAGATAATGCCACGTCTTTCCTGCAAGAAACAACATTCCTGAACCATTCTGCCAATCCCCACTGATCGTCTTGGGAATGCAATTCCTCAGCCTCTCCCCTCTTGTCATCGTTTCCCCTGTCTTATCTTCAGAGGGCTGGGGGACCTGAGCTGGTCTCTTTCCAAGGAGAATCAATCATCTCATGTCAGGCGCTCAGGGGGCTCACGTAGCTGATATAAACGTGCAGTCTGGGAGTTCCGGCTTGCCCATGGGGCCTTACAATGTGTGTGTGACTACGCTATCATTCTCAAAATTATTTATGATACCAATCTTACTCCTTCTATCTTGAGATTCATGTTCTTTAGTCAAACAAATCAAACAAGTGGAGTTCTTGCCTCTCACAATTCCCTGGGAGACTAAAAACAAGATGATGTTAGCTCATAAACCTGGCTTCCAGCCAAGCTTTGATCTCTGATCCCAGCCCTTCCCTTGGTCCACAGCATGATTCTAGCCACAGTTAGACAACATCTCTTTCTAGCTCTGCTGATGACAGAAGAAGCAAGGAGTGGAGATTATTGAATCAATAGTTACTGTTCCTGGATATTAATTAGTAAGAGGGAGAATGAGACCTCAGAGATGAGATCATTGTTAGCTGGAAGAAAAAGCTGGCAGAAATAGATGGCACTATTAGCCTATATCATTCATCTTTTGAAGTGTGAAACTGATGGCTGACATGCAAAGGCCTGAGGGTTTCAAACCCAGAAACTATGGAAGATCCTTTGAATGCATGGCTTGACATAGGCGAATTTGGGCACTTGTAGCTTTCATATTTGAGGTTTCAGTGATTTTCACGCTACCCTCCAAAGGCCATATTATACCACTGTTTAAAATTTTTGCCAAGGCACAAATTCGGATTACACTATGAAAAGCAAGTCATCTAGCAAATGAATGAGCTTAGCTTGATGGCCTAGCATCAGATTCTCTATGGTGTTTTATCTCCACTTACCACATGATTTCACTACATTTTCCCAAAACTCCTGTTGGGCAGATATTATTACCCTTCTTTCATAGATGAATGTATAGGAGATTGTGGGCTGTGGTAATACTTGTGAAGATGAGGATTTGAGAAAATTTCAGAAAGTATCTCATTTGCATGTCAAGAATCTGCTGGGCTAATTTTCTTCTTCTCTACTTGAAATAATCCAGCCAAAAGAAAAGACATAAGTGCAATCATTTGGAGAATGTCTTATAACTCAAGCATCAACTGAGGCTTCTGTAGACTATAAAATCTCATTCGATCTGCTACAACCTTCCATTCTGCCATCCACAAGAGCTTCCTCCCAGAGTTATCTGCCAGCCCTCTGTGCCTTAGGCTCATATGATCAGCTTCCCTGAAGACAAGTTCTACCTTTATTACTTTGGGAATATCCCCTGGCCAACCCTTTCAAAGGTTTCTGTAAAAATCTAAATGTTTTAGGGTTTTGTAGACTTCACAGAATTTTTTTGGGGGGAGGGGCAGGGGATAGTAAAGAAGAGATACATGAGGAAGCGCACAGCAGGCCACCATTTCACTCACCCTCCCTCCTTTCCCCTTTTTTATATGCTCATTCTCCAAGCCCTCTGAGAGCTACAAGTCATTCTCTCTCTTACACAATCCTTGGTCCTTCTCTCTAAAACGGCACTAGCCAACTCTTAGACCTCAAGAGGCTAGACTGCCCTCAAAAGAGGCTATCAAAGTGTTTTCCTGTGAAAATGTTCTTGTATCTGCTGTTGAAAAAATAAAACTTTCTCTCTTTGGTGATTTAACCATGAGAATGGTCCTAAAATGGAGCAAATTGCCCCCAGGAAATAGGGAGATTGATTTCTCCAAGCCAAATCCATGAGAACCATTTAGGGAGACACTGAAGAAAGATTTAGATGGACGATTATGCCAAGTTACCTTTAAGATCCTTCCAACCCAGAGATCCTTTACTGGAAAAGCTCTGAGCACTTCCAAACTCTGACAACAAGGATTTGAGTCCATGCTCATCTCTCACCATCTGCAGGAAGGTGGGTACAGCATTAAATCCCCTCCACTACTCATTCCCCACAACTGGAAAATATTGGTGATAATTGATAAATGACAAGAGGTTTCTCAGGTGTTTAGCACAATGCTGCTACGTAGTCATAGCATCATAAAAGAGGGCTGCTGGTATTATTCGTATTTCACTGTCACTACTGTTTTGTTTGGTTGGGTTATCCAAGTCAAGGAGGGAGTAGAATTTAATGAAAACTCAGTTAAGAGTAAAAAGAAAGAAACTCTAGTACCACATTTGCTACTTATAACCTGAGTGGTGTTAAACAGATCACGTGGCTGATCTGGGCCACAGTGTCTTCTTTGAAACTGTAGCGGGGTGATCAGGATCCTCCTTGACTACTTTGGACAGTTGTCATGAGAGTGACAGGAGGAAATTCAGGTAACTGTTTCCCGAAAACTTTAATTACCTTAAAAATTGGTCCAAATGACAGAGTTTGTCCCATGTGCCTTAGACGTCTGCTCCAGAGTTTCTGAATTCTTTTTTCCCTGATGCGTGTGTGGGACCCACCAAGGCATGCCAGCTAATTCATGGTCTTTGAGAAATAACCCCCAAATCTTCCCTCAATCCCTCCTCCCTGACTCCCTTGAAAAGCTTACTGTTCAGTGGTCCCCACTCTTTGCTGGTTCAATAACTTATTAATGACTTTGCAAGCTACCATTCTCTAAGAACATATTTGCATTTTCAATAGGAGTCTTCTAGAGATATGATCTCATAAGCCAACAGGAGGTTAAAGATGGTGGAATTATTTTAGAGAAGATGGATCTACTGGGTCAATACTGAAAAAAAAACAGTCTACTTCATCTCAGTTCATTTCAGTTCAGTCACTCAGTCGTGTCTGACTCTGCGACCCCAAGAATCTCAGCACGCCAGGCCTCCCTGTCCATCACCAACTCCCGGAGTTACTCAGACTCACATCCATCGAGTCAGTGATGCCATCCAGAGAGGTAAGTCAATTTCACTCTGTTTTGCGTCCTACTGGAACTTCCATCCAAAGGCTCTGTTGACCAGCTGTGAGATCCACAGACACTCATATCCTTGGAACAGCTTTCATTTTATACCAACCTACCTCTTCTTTATGGACAGAAGCAGAGGCATGGCCAGATGACCTTGAGACTTCCCTTCCAATTCTTGGAATTTAATATCAAAGAGATCACAAGCAAAGTAACTACAAGTCTTTCTCATTTCTTCAACAACAAACATTCACTAACTCCTACAGTAAACCAGGCACATTGCCAGAGTCCGAGCATGCAAAGCTGAATAAATGCAAACATAACCTTAACCAGGATGCCAACCTTTTGACGTGAAACTAAAGGAAAGGACCACTAATTTCTAATATTTGAAAGAAAAAAAGGAACAATAACTTTTTACATGCAGTTTCTTATTTGTTCTTCAAATAACTCCATAATCAAATAAATGATCTTTCCATTCAACATAGGAGGCATCTGAGGCTTGGAGGACTTGAGGAATTTGTCTAATGTCAAAAAAATCATTCAACAGCAGAGCTGGAATTTGAGAGGGCAGGTATAATAAGCGAGTCACTCCTCCTTAGTCTCCGCCATTCATCTTTGGGATTCTGGGCCTGTGTAAATCATGTAAATCACACTGGATCAAACCAGTGTGAACCAAACAAAAGTACATATTATATGATCAACTCACCCTAGTCCATCTCATATATCAGAGGCCCTCTGTTCTCTCTCTCTGTTAGCCCCTTGCTCTCTCTGCACTGTAAGCTAGGCTGACGCAAATGCAAAGTGTGGCTTTGCATGTTCAAAATACTCAGTACAGACCTTGAGGGGGGTGTTACCTGCTTGAATCATTATCTTCCTCTTTATCAAAAGAGTCCTAATTTCACAGTACCTTTTAGAACTAAAATGGGGGAGTCATAAATAAAACCAGAAGTCTAGTATTAGAACAGTCTTGAAGCTCCTGGGCCTCTTAGCTAGGGACAATAACTTAGAGGACTTTTAGTTCCTCATTCAGGTCCAGAGAGGACTGTAGCTATCTGCAGTTTCCATGACAACCAGTTTCTATAAGTAGATCTGCCCCAAGCACAGTAGAAGCTGGTAATCAGTTCTTAATAAATGTTCACAAATGGCTGATTGATGACTGGAAATATATCTGTCATCTCCAGTGTACAGCTTACTCACTCCCAACAATGAGTTCATAAGCACTTCTTCTACATTAGAGGGAAATTTACCCTAGTGTCCATGGACACTAACAGAAGCAGATTTAAATAAACTTTGCCTGTGTTGTTATTATTCAACTCTTTCTTAAAATAGTCTTTCACTAGAATTTCTTTAGCCCAACCAATAATTCCATATCAAAAAACAGCATACTTTGGCTCTTCCTCCCCAACTCCACCTGCTACTGCAGTAGTTCCAGTTTCCTCAGGCTCTTCTCTGTTTATTCTGGGAGTCCCCAGGATGTTGCCCATCTCACGCAGTGCTCACTTTCCTGTTTTCCTGTTGAGGCTTGTAGCACTGCTGTCTTCTGCCATGACCAATGCCAAGGACTCCATACTACGATTTTGTTTCTGGAGCATGGTGATCTCTCCCTTCCAGAAGTGAGCTGACATTGGCTTGGACAATAGTCCTTCACAGGGACACGGGAGGCCCACACCCCTGGTCCTATATGCTTGGGACTGTGTCCTAGGACAACTACAACTTAGACTGTCAGGCTGCAGCCCTTGCTATTGCATTCGCTGTGGCAGCATGTGGTTGTTACACTAGTCTGGATTTGACCAAAGAGGTGATGCTAAGTGTGCAGGCCACATTTGGGTCTCTTTCATTCCTGGTATAAGTACTTAAGCTAATGCTACTTCTCATTTGTAGAGTGATTGGAAGAAGGAGAACTGAGCCTATTTACTCCTTCTCCTTGTAAAAGGAATTCGGAGCCTTTTTCCAAATTGGGAGCCTGTTTCCGAAGTGGGAGACAGTCCCTTGGTGGACTTGAGGAACATAGTTTCTCTACCAGACGTTGAGACAACACATCTGACAAGTGAGTTTATAAGGGCAATGGAACAGATTATTTGAAAGGAAGGTTCTTTCAGATGCCACATGTGTTTGTTATTCCCTGCCTTGGTCCATATAGCAGTTGATGCAGCTGTTAGGGATATTTAAAAAGAGTAAAGGAAATTTAAACAAGAAGCACATAAAAAAAAAAAGACAGGGACTTCCCTGGCCATCCAGTGGTTAAGATTTTGCACTTCCACTGCATGGGCCAAGGGTTCGATCCCTGGTCAGGGATCAAAATCCCACAAGCCTCAAGATCCAGCCAAACTGCAGAATAACTTTGGAATTTCCTCATGGTCCAAGAGTTAGGACTCTCTGCGTTTATTGCCAAGGCCCAGGCTCAGTCCCTGGTCAAGAACTAAGATCCCATAAGCCGTATGGTGTGGCCAAAAGTAAAAAAGACAAACATAATTGGAGCATAAAATGGAGTTGAAATGAGGCTGAAGCAAAAATGTCACTCAAGAGGGTTTAAGCTTCCCAGCATTGATACACAAAAAGAAAACCTAATGTTATGGGATCCCTAGATTTCTCAGGATTTGTTTTAAATTTCTTAAGAAAAGATGGCTATTCTGACACCTGATAGAAATAAATTGCTCTCAAGAGCTCTTGTCAAGTGAGCTGCATGAGTGATTCTAGAAAATGCAGATAAGGAAACCAAGAAAACCACTCAATGGGCAAAGGGCGATTGTAAGCACACAAATTACAGCGCCTGACAATGGAAGATGAAAGGAGCCCCAGCCAGAGACGGCAGGCTCCGCTCTCTTCTCCCCACCCGCTGCTGGCCACTACCTTTCATGTTTTTCCCTTCCCATCTGGCACTCCTCTTTCTACCCCCCTCCCCCCACCTATTTTTGATCAGTGACTCTATCCCTCTACTAATATCCCTCGCCTTCAGTAAAATTGCTTCCTCTTCTTGTCCTAAAGTTCAGGAAGGATGTTGCAAGTTATGTGCCTTAAGGCTTTGAGTCAGACCTATGTTTCAACTCAATCTCTATCCCTAAATATTTAGCAGGTTTACTGAGTTCTAGCCAGGAGAAGGCAATGGCACCTCCCACTCCAGTACTCTTGCCTGGATAATCCCATGGATGGAGGAGCCTGGTAGGCTGCAGTCCATGGGGTCGCTAAGAGTCGGACACGACTGAGCAACTTCACTTTCACTTTTCACTTTCATGCTTTGGAGAAGGAAATGGCAACCCACTCCAGTATTCTTGCCTGGAGAATCCCAAGGACGGGGGAGCCTGGTGGGCTGCCATCTATGGGGTTGCACAGACTCGGACACGACTGAAGCGACTTAGCAGCAGTAGCAGCAACAGCTAAGGCTATTTCATCTAGTCTTCAGACTTGAAACTTCAGCTGTATACTCATCTCCCATGTTTGTACATCTAGTCCTAACCTCACCCTGAAATCCCAGCTCTTACACCCATCTATCCAATGCCTCTCAACATCACCACTCAGATCCAGGTCAGATCAGATCAGATCAGTCGCTCAGTCGTGTCCGACTCTTTGCGACCCCATGAATCGCAGCACGCCAGGCCTCCCTGTCCATCACCAACTCCCGGAGTTCACTCAGACTCATGTCCATCGAGTCAGTGATGCCATCCAGCCATCTCATCCTCTGTCGTCCCCTTCTCCTCTTGCCCCCAATCCCTCCCAGCATCAGAGTCTTTTAAATGTCCATATGCAAGTACCATGAAGTCTAAGTCTTTCTTCTGGTGGTCTCCTGCCCAAGTCTTCTATACCTCATGAAATGGTATCTCCATTTACCCAGTTATGCAAGTGAAGTTGCTCAGTCATGTCCAACTCCTTGCAACCCCATGGACTGTAGCCTACCAGGCTCCTCCATCCATGGGACTTTCCAGGCAAGAATACTGGAGTAAGTTGCCATTTCCTTCTCCAGGGGCTCTTCCCAACCCAAGGATCGAACCCAGGTCTCCCGCATTGTAAGCAGATGCTTTACTGTCTGAGCCACCAGTGAAGTTACCACCCAGTTACCCAAGTCATTTCTTTTCCCACTCCCATTTGAATACATTTGGAAACCAATCTGCTTCACCTTCAAAATAGACCCCAAAATTCAGCCATTTCTTTTCATCCCCAATACCCCAGTCCAAGTTCTCTCTCTCCTGTTTAAGTGCTAAAATACCTACATAACCTCCCTATGTCAAATCTTCCTCCAACCCCCAGCTAACTTCCACACGGCCTCTACCATAATCTAGTTGAAGCTAAAGCATATCATGGCATTCCTTTCAAAACCCCTCAGTGCTAGCAAGCATGCTAAGTCACCTCAGTAGTTGTGTCCAACAACTTTGCCACCCTATCGGCTGTAGCCCACCAGGCTCCTCTATTCATGGGATTCTCCAGGCAAGAATACTGGAGTGGGTTGTCATGCCCTTCCCCAGGGGATCTTCCCCACCCAGGGATCGAACCTGAGTCTCTTGTGTCTCCTGCATTGGCAGGTAGGTTCTTTATCACTAGCACCACCTGGGTAAAACTTAAATTCCATATCAGGGAGTGGTTTCAAGGCTGTCTGTATATGACCTTCCCTATCTCTCTGAACTCATCTCTAACCACTTTCCCCTTTATTTGTTACAAGCTAGCCATACTGGTTTTGTTATTCCCAGAACAGGCCAAGTTCACTCCCACCTCAGGGCCTTCGCACTTGTCCTACCGCCTAGAGCACGGTTCACCAGGTTTTCTTAGGAGTCATTCTCTCCTTCATTCTGGTGTATCAAACTCAGTCTTTGTAAAGAGGCCTTCCCTCCTCATCACCCCGCCCCACTACTTTCTATCCCCTCCTTTGCTTTGTTTTTCCTCATAGCGCATATTGCTTTCTGTTATTTTATACACTTCTTTATTTGTTAATTGCCTGTCTCTCTCAGGCAGAATGTAAATCCCATGAGGCAGGGACCTTGCCTGTCTTGTTCCAACAGCACTCTCAGCACCAGGTGACAGTGACTGGCACATTAGACGAATTTAATGCATCATTGTTGAGTAACCATGTGAAGGTACCAGACCCACAATGGAAGTTGGGTGTCTGTTAAATGAGTGAATAAATATCACATGTGCTGGGGATATAACAGGAAACAGGCCTCCTGTATGCTCATGGCACTTAGCAGAAAAGGCAGCCATTAAGTACATAATAACAATAAAATAGCATAAATAAAATAGCAATAAATAACAATAAAATAGCAAAATAAAATAAAATAACAATAAAACAGGTTTGATCTCTGGGTTGGGAAGATCCCCTGGAAAAGGAAATGGCAACCCACTCCAGTATTCTTGCCTCAAGAATCTCATGGACAGAGGAGCCTGGTGGGCTACAGTCCATGGGGTCACAAAGAGTTGGACATGACGGAGCGACCAACACAACAATAAAATAGCCCCTGGTGGCTCAGTGGTAAAAGAATCCATGTGCCAATGCAGGAGACACAGGTTTGATCCCTGGATTGGGAAGATCTCCTGGAATAGGAAATGGCAACCCACTCCAGTATTCTTACTTGGGAAATTCCATGGACAGAGGAGCCTGGGGGGGCCACAGTCCATGGAGTCCCAAAAGAGTCAGACTTAGTGACTAAACAATAGCAACAAACAATAAAAATACGGAGAGTTCTATGATAGAGGAAGTTCAAGGAGGTAGCAAGATCTGTAATTTAATCTGGTATAGAACTTAACACATTAACGTTATGGTCTTAAGAAACTAACCTGTCCCAGCCCTAGTGTCTACCTATGTGAAATGGGGATACTAAGAGTATCAGTTGTGTGGCAAGGAAGAAAATAAAAATGTTTGTAAAATGCCTAACACTTAATATATGCTCAGTAAGTTACAGCTATTATTGTTGCTATAAGATATTACTATCTGATATACCTCATAGAACCCCTCAGCATCTTTTTTTTTTTTTTTAATGGAATACTGTTGCTTTACAATGTTGTGTCAGTTTCTGCTGTACAACACAGTGAATCAGCTGTATGTATACATACATCCCTTCTCTCTTGGACATCCCTCCCACCCACCCCCATGCCACCTATCTAGTGAACCACCTTCCTACATTTGGGAGAGTAGTTTACATTCTGAATTCTGCTCTGCCAAGTTAGAAGCCAGAGTCTCTTTTTAGCCTTCCTTGAAGCTCAAATCACTGCAGATGGTGATTGCAGCCATGAAAGTAAAAGACGCTTACTCCTTGGAAGCAAAGTTATGACCAACCTAGATAGCATATTCAAAAGCAGAGACATTACTTTGCCAACAAAGGTCCGTCTAGTCAAGGCTATGGTTTTTCCAGTAGTCTTGAGTGGATGTGAAAGTTGGACTGTGAAGAAAGCTGAGAGCTGAAGAATTGATGCTTTTGAACTGTGGTGTTGGAGAAGACTCTTGAGAGTCCCTTGGACTGCAAGGAGGTCCAACCAGTCCATTCTGAAGGAGATCAGCCCTGGGATTTCTTTGGAGGGAATGATGCTAAAGCTGAAACTCCAGTACTTTGGCCACCTTATGTGAAGAGTTGACTCATTGGAAAAGACCCTGATGCTGGGAAAGATTGGGGGCAGGAGGAGAAGGGGATGACAGAGGATGAGATGGCTGGATGGCATCACCAACTCGATGAACATGAGTTTGGGTAAACTCCAGGAGTTGGTGATAGACAGGGAGGCCTGGTGTGCTGCGGTTCATGGGGTTGCAAAGAGCTGGACACGATTGAGCAACTGAACTGAACTGAACTGAAGCTCAAATGTCCATACATAAATCTGGGTTTCCCCTAGCAACCTCATGCTCTTTGATTAGGAAGAGAACAATGTGATGATGCAGACCTCCCATGGACTCCGTCTTTTAACAAAAAGGTGGCTGGAGTGTCCAGGCTTGGAGTACAGCTTTGGCTGAGTTCTGGCATTCTTGATCTAACATCATCACTGTAGGCTGAGGTAGTTGTCCCCAGTCATGAAAGGGTATAAACATCTAATCTGCAGGGTGTCTGGGTGTTCTTTCTGGCTGAATAGCACCTCACCCTGATTCTCTGCTCCCTCTGGAGATTTTGTGAGCTCCCTAAGATTCTCAGTAAATTTCTTTTGTACTTAAGCTAGTTAGGGTGGGTTCATGTGGTTGCAGCGTAGGACCCAAGTGCCACATAGATCATCTGAATAATTAAGTGACTGAGGACCCTGTGCTGTGCACACCATGTTGGTTACTGATCAGGGGCTTGTACAGGCCAAAAGTATTGAGGAAGGGACCCTCAGGTAAAGGGGCATTGTTATCTCAAAGGTAACCTCCTCCATGCAGCCTTTTCCTGATGGCAGCTGAAGAAGAGTCTTCTGCCTCTCACATGGTTGAGGCCACTTATTAGCACTTGTCACAACCACCTGGCCTGAAACATTATAATCTGTCACATTCTTAGCCTCCTTTTCAGTCTGCGTTTATTCAGGTTTCACTGAGTACCTATTATGTGCCAAGCATTAAAGGCACATCTCACTCCTAAAAATTTTAGAGTTTCTCCAGATAACTAACCTGCAAGCAACAACTAAAAGGTGCTGTAATGCCAGGTCCATAAGGTGTTAGGTTAACAAAATAATGTAATGTCCAAATGCTTTGAGATCAGACTGACCAAGATACAAATTCTGGCTCTGACACTAGGTGGTGATTTTTGTTAAACTGTTTAATATCTTAAGCATCAATTTCCTCATCTATAAAATAAAGATAATAATGATTAATACATAAGGTGAGTTTCCAAGGTGGCTCAGTGGTAAAAAAATGTGCCTGCCAATTCAGAAGACGCAAGAGATGCAGATTCGATCCCTGTGTCGGGAAAATCCCTTAGAGTAGGAAATGACAACCCATGCCAGTATTCCTGCCTGGAAAATCCCCATGGACAGAGGAGCCTGGTGGGCTACAGTCCATGGAGTCACAAAGAGTCAGACACGACTGAGCGACAGCTCATACACACAATACATAAGCTGGCTGTGAAAATTGCGTAACATAATGTATATGATTCTTTATAATGTTCTATAAATGTTATTACATTAACAACAACAAATACATCTGATGATGCCAGGAAATCCTCCACAGAGAGGAAAGGGCTTGTGTTATTACTTAGAGGAAGCATTCTTAATTCAAGCAGGCAGATACACCTGTTCATTTTGTTTCTTGGTCAACAATTAATCATTTTGAATAAATGGTTTCTTGTAACATCCTGGGATGAGGAGTATCCTGTTTTGGTTCTTGTATTTTGCAAACAGAGAAAAATGTCAGAAGTTAATTAACTCAGTCAAGTGCATACTAGCTTTGTTGTTTAAACAGAGAATGCATTCTGTGGGAAAAGGATGTACAGTAAGTCTGTATCAAATGCCATCTCTGTGCACAGCCTGGGGAGGATACAGAAACGCATAACTACTAGATGCCACTGTGCTCAAGGCAGGTGAGGAGACCGAGATACACAATGTAGGGAGAAATGTTACCATGATCATTTCATTGTGTCGGGCTAAAGAAATCAAGAGCTCACTGTCAAGAGGGGTGGTCAGAAAAGACATCCTAAAGGAGGTGAGCTTTAAAGTTGTTCTTCCAAAAATGAATAGAATTTAGACAGTGGGTACAAAGCAGTTAAGGGGAGAGTTTAAGGACGAAAACATGATGTGAGCAAAGCTTTGTTGATGATGACACACAGGCTCATTCAGGAGACTCAGTAGTCAGATTCTCTTAGCACAGAGCATTCCTAGGGAAGACCCACGGAAGACAAGGATGTGGAGACACTTGCTTGATTAAGAAGTTTGGGTTTCATCCTACAGACAACCAATCCCCTTTGTACGGTTCTGATGAGATGTTAGGAATATATGCAGACTCTAGTAATAGGACATGGACGACAAAATAATGGGATCAGGAATTCAAATCAGAAGTCATTGCTATCATCCTGGCATAAAATTGGTTTTGCTGTGGCATTCAAGGGAAGGGATGGATGAGGCAGATAATTTGCCTGAGTAATCACCAGCGCTTGGTGATTGGTTAACTACAGGGAGAGATGAACAATCCACACAACACGAGCAGAAGGGGCCCTCACTCTTGCAGTATTTCTGAAAGTGTTGTCTGCAGACCACTTCTAGCAGAATTACTTGGGTGCTTGTTAAAAAATCAGATTCCTGTGCCTTATTTCAACCTACTGTATCAGAATCATAGGGACCAAGATCCCCATGAGTATTCATTTTAACCCCAAGTGATTTTTCTTTTATGAAATTCAAACATTTTAATCACACTTGTTCACCAAGGTAGAATATTTTACTAAAACTATTTAAAAAATAGAAAGAAAGTGAATGTATAAACCAATTAGTTCCTCTATTTCTTATATAAATATGTTAAGATGTGTTCATTCTTATTTGTGTTTAATATGATAAATCTGTATTATACTAAACCCATTTTTATACTCAAATCTTCCCAGTCATTCTTAATGCCTGTTGAAAAGATTTAGAGTCATCTGTCTTAGAGATTATTTTACCAACTGATTTTGTTTTGAAGACATGGAAATAAGTTTAAAGAGGTCAAGTGACTTTCCCAAGGTCACACAACTGCCTGTAACTAGGATGATATCTTCTAACTCACAGGTCTGACTTGTTCTGCCCTGCTGTTCAAGATTGATATCTGATGGCTGGGTGTTGCATGGAAGGTACTATTTCCTCACTTGCAAAGTGGAGTGGTGGAGAGGCTAAGACATAATGGATGCAGGTGTGGCTGCCTTCGAATTCCAGCAAGCTGATGCCTACCTGTCCTGGCCGAGGGAACCATCCCTCTAGGAGGCTACTGCTGCTGTCCTGGTCTTCCTGCCATGGCCTGACTCTTGGATTCTGAGCATGTGGGTTCATGGGAATATCCATGAGCATGGTCAGATGACCTTCCTCAGGGTATCCCTGACACATGACCACACAGAGAAGGTTGATCCACACACAGGAGGCTGGTCCACACAGACTCTTCCGGCTCTGAGATGGAAAGCAGCACAGGGACTTTTCTTGACATTGTTACCTGAGATATAGCAAGATTTGGACTCCAGTTAACTGTCCTCTTTAAAAAGTCATGTTATTGAGAAGAACACTTACTGAGTTTGGAGGGAGAATATATGAGTTAAAGTTCTTTTCTATCAGTGATTTGGGCTAACTTCATTATGATGTGAGCTTCCCAGGTGCAACCAGTGGTAGAGAACCCACCTGCCAATGCAGGAGACACAAGAGAGGCGGGTTCGATCCCTGGGTCAAGAAGATCCCCTGGAGGAATAAATGGCAACCCACTCCAGTACTCTTGCCTGGAGACTCCCATGGACAGAGAAGCCTGGCAAGCTACATTCCATAGGTTTGCAAAGAGTTGGACACAACTAAAGCAACTGAGCACTCACACACGCAATTATGATACATTGTTACTGATATTGTTATTGTGAGAATAAGCTACGCTAATCCCCCTACTTTATAGGTTAAAAAACAATGATGGAAAAGTAGAATCCCTTGTTCAAAGTTATACAACTTGTTAACTCTCTAAATCTCCATTTCCTCAAAATGAGAAAAAGAATACAAGTCTACCTTCTTCACAAAGCTTCTGGGAGTCTTCTCTAAGAACATATGAGAAAATATTTATATGAAAATACAGCACAGTATTTAATGTGTGTATCAGGGGCTCTTAAGCTTCTTCTTTCACATGAGTAAGTTGGTAGTAGTCATTCTCTCTCTCTCACACACACACACATGCACAACAATACGATATGATGTACACACACTCGCATAAGGTTCATGTGAAAGGACTTTGAGGACTTCCCTGGTGGTCCAGCGGTTAAGCCTCCAAGCTCCCAATGCAGGGAGCACGGGTTCAATCCCTCGGGGAACTAGGGATGCTGCAACTCAAGATCCCACATGCCACAACCAAAACACAGCACAGTCAAATAAATATATATATATATATTTTTTTTTTTTTTTAATAAAAAGGACTTTGAGAAGAAAGTTATTAACACAGGGTGAAAATGTGTTTATAAGCCCATTTCTGGGCTTCCATTATGGGCTCTAGTGTGCGGTTTCCTGGGGTAACACCTCTTCCATAACTGGTAAGCAGTGTTCTGAGGTTTCCCACATCCTGCATTCTGATAGGCCTTCACTAGCAACACCTCCTCTATCCTGTTCTTTCACTGTCCACCTCCCCTTTTCTGGGGACAGAGTGGGGAATCTAGCACAAGTGAGTCGAGTCAGGTTGCCTAAAACAAGGGGAGTCTTAACAGGTATTTGCACTTGGGGTGCACAGAGAAGGGTCAAAGACTCAAAAGACCAGGGAAGCTTGTGGCTTGGCCATTCTACTTGTAATGGGGTTTTTATATAAATAACTTGCATTCATTCAAGGGAAAATAGCAAAAAACATTTTCCCAGCTTCGAAATAGATAAAAGCAGAAAGGGAGAGGAGAGGGATTTTTTTGTTTAACTTTAAGTAATAATTTACAACATGAATATCCTAAATATGAGTTATCTAGGAGAAACGAGAACTGTTTAAATTTAAAAAATAAAACGTTTCCACTCACCATTTGCAACGTCCACATTATATAATGCAATCAAGCTCTAAGGTCTTACTTCTGTCTCAGCATTTCTCAATCAGATAATCTCAGAGTGCTTGTTAAAGTGTAGATCTGTAGGCTTCAGTCCAAACCAACTGATTTAGAATTACTTGCCAAAATAAGTTAAACAAACTTCTAATGAGCTTCTCCTGCACCCTGGAGTTTGGAAACCACTGCATGTCCCTTCAAGCACTTAAAATTATTTCCATTTTTTTTCTCAGATAAAATGACCTGTTATTTTGACCTCTTGGATTTTTGTAACCTTTGGGTCACAGTGTCTCCTTACAGGTCACCAAGATCTGGTGTTCACCGTAAGACTCAGCCAAAGATATTAGAGGGAGTAAAGTGGAAATATTGCCTCATGTTCTCTGCTATAAATCTTCACCCTCCTCTCTTCCTGCTGCAACTTTCTTCACAAACAGACAGCAGTAAAACACATCCATCTTTTAAATTTCCTTTCTCGTGTATATCAAAGCTTGAGAAACGCTGCCCTCTCTGTGGTAGGTGCTGAACAAGCCAACATCTTTAACTAGTAGGCTAGTTCCATGAGGAATTTGTGGTGAATGAGTCACTGGGAAGAAGGAAGACAGAGAGGGGGAAAAATGACAAGAAATGAAGGATCTACATGGCTGTGGTACCAGGAACCAGAGAGTTAGCTTCCGGCCCCAGCTCCGTCATTAACATGTGACCTGGGGTGACACGCACCCTTCTCTGAGCCATGGGGTACTCACCTGGAACCAGGAAGAAATCTCCAAGGCAGAACTTTCCCCAAGCTGTGTGCCACATTACAAGGTGCGCTACAGTGGTGTGCCACAAATGGATTCCAAGTATGCTGTGAATTAGTCTCTCAACACTCAAGTGCCTGGTGGGGCTTGGAGTAACGAGCTCTGGAGCCAGGTGCCTCTAACTAAGAGGGGTCTTCTCACCACTCTTCAGGGAGTAGTCTTGGCAGGGTGGTTTAAGGACCACCCTCATAGTCTCCAGAGACGACGACTAGCGCACTGTGCCGTATTTGCCATGTGCTGCTTCACGTGATGCCCTGACTGCAGCCAAGAAGGTGCTCCTCAGCCTGGAAATTTCAACACCCGAATTCAGAATACATCGCTAGCCATCCTAGGTAAAGTCTGAAGACCAGCAGGGAGTTTATTTGCCAGATTCCTAGAGCTTGGAGCTTAGGCCAAGATGCAGCTAGTTTGGGATAGATAGGTGCAGAAATTGGTGGGGCTTACTGGTCTCTTCAGAGACAAATGGTAACCCAGGATTTCTGTCTTCACATATATCAAATTATCTTGTCCACCTGCAGCTGATGGACAAGAAGTCCATTTAGTGGTTTTCATGCTGGCTCCTGGTGAAAATGTGTTCTTAGAGTACATATGCAATATAGAAACTCAACCCTCATTGTTATTTTGAAACACAAGATAGATAAAAGTTCAAATCTGAAATACTTTTGCTTTATTATAAGAAATTATCTGTATAATAAAAGGATAAGCTATTAGGTTCTTTAATTTCAAAAGTTATAAATCTTCTATTGAATGTAAACAATGATTTAAATGTTTTGCATCATCTGCTTATATGACTGAAGTTTCTTGCTGGTAGAGACTACTAAAAATTTGAAGTGATCATCATTAAAATATCTTGATCAGCATTGCATAAAACCATTTAAAGTGTAGTATTTTCTGTAAAAAGATATGTCACTGAAAATAAGTTCAAATTTCTCATTTAGAGTTTTGAAATGATTTCATTTAGAATTTTAAAATAAATTTAAATATTTAATATTTTGTATCCTATTTTTCCTATAAATGTATAAAGTGTCAAGACTTTTTTCATTGAGCCTTACATAATTATTCTCAGATTCCTTCCAGTTTACTTTTTGTCCTATGTAATTATTTTCATTCTTTTATGTGCACAGGGTGTGAGAGGGGTTATATACAGTGTCCCAGAGCAGTGGTTTTCAACCAGGGGTGATTTTAACCCCACTCCCAAGAGTACTTGATAACATCTTGAAGCGTTATTGGTTGTCACCACTAGGAAGCTGTTTACTGGCATCTAGACCAAAGATGCTGCTAACCACCCTACATTGCACAGAACAGTCCTTCACAAAGAGAATTATTGCACCTTAAATATCAGTAGTGACAAGGATAGAAACTCTGTTCAGGGTGTCCCTACAGTTCTATGATTCTGACTATAACTGTTCAGAGATTACGATTAGTGATAGTGGATATGGCTAAGGATGACCAGCTCTAATCTCCTAACTGCATTTATAATCACTGACCCAGAAGGCAAATAAAACATGAGGACAGAGTTTCCTGTCTATTAACTGGAAATCCACCACGGATATCTGTTTGAGATGGTATACATTTCAAGCAGCAGATGTGTAACTTCTGTGAATATAAACTAGAAACCCCAGGTAAATATCTCTCTCCTTTTGTTTTAAAATTCCATATTCTGAAAATAGCTTTTTTGTTCCATTGAACTGGCACCCATCTTACTTTTCAACAACTGCCCCCTCCTCAATCCAAGTATCACCAGGTTTGGCTTAGTGGGATGTATCTCCCAAAAGGCAGAAATTTGCATGAAAGTTTTTCAGCTCATTCCCCCACCCATAAATCTTCATCCCCACTGTTCCCAGCTACAATGTCTTTTAGAAATTGAAGTCATCTTGCATGTTGCCATTAACACCTTACTTTCAGGGCTAGACAAAGCTTCTGCACACTTCCTCTTTACTATATCCTCCCTGTTGAATTTGTAGCACTTCAGGATAATTCAAGTGATGGAAGATTCAAGCAATCTGAGTGGCCAAACTCCTTTATCACTATGACTCCTACCATCCCCTCAGTCAATTTTTTTCAACAGATTCACACATCTGCCACCTGCTACCAAGAGTAGGTTTAATGGAGTTATTGTGTTCTCAGTCATTCAATCGTGTCTCACTCTTTTCAACCCCATAGACTGTAGCCTATCAGGCTCCTCTGTCTGTGGAATTTTCCAAGCAAAAATACTCGAGTGGGTTGCCATTTCCTACTCCAGGGGATCTTCCCAACCCAGGGATTGAACCCGTGTCCCTTGAGTCTTCTGCATTGGCAGGTGGATTCTTTACCAGTGCGCCACCTGAGAAGCTCCCTTAATGGAGTATTAGATACTTAACTTTATCCTAGGATTTAACTGAGGATGGGCAATTCTGCTAATCCCTCCTCTTGGAGAGATGAAATATCAATAGTCCCAGGGTCTATGTCTATGTGACATATATAACCAAGTCGTTCAGGGCTTCACTTTGCTCCTTTGTAAAAGAGCAGTAACAGGTAGGAGGCTGTTGAAATTCATTCCAACGTAGGGAAAAATGGAAAAAGCACTGAGAAATTTTTAAAAAATATGTCAGTATTAGGAAATGCATGTTTTATGGTATTGACTTGTTGCTAATGGTGTCATTTCCACTGAAATGAGGAAGTTGGTTTTTACAGTTGGAGTCAGGAAACAGTTTACATCCTCTGTAGGGTTTAGAGTCCCTGGAAGATAATGGTCATTGATGTGACCTGTGATAGCACTTAAGCATTGAAGAAATCAATCCATTAATTCACTTAAGGAATATATGTTAGACCTCTAGTATGCTCTTTGAGAACAAAAAGATTTGTCTCTATTTTACAGAGGAGAACATGAAGGCACCAGATGGTTAAAGGGACTACAAGCAACCTCACAGCTCTGACCAAGGAGGAAGGGGAAGGGCAGCAGGGTACAACGAAATGTGTCCAGAGCAGTTAAAAATTTTGCAGTTCTCAGTTTCATGGCTTGAATCCTGCATGTGTGCTTCTCTGGCTATGAATGCAGCTGTTGAAGTTGAATACTCATTATTAAATGCCTTATTATTCATAGTGTTGTTATTCATCAGAAATAAGAACTTATTGTCATTTTTTAAAATACTTGATTTATTGTTTTACTTGTTTAAAAACACTTCTGACCTTTTCCTCACACTTCTAGGTCATCCTCGCCAGAAGGACAACATCCAATATTACCCCACAATGTCTCCAATATTTCTCCCCCTTTCATTTCCCTCCCATTTTTAGCAGATGAGTTGCAATATCAAACTGCAGTTCATGATGGGGATTTGGACTATGGACACTGACAGTCCCGTAAGAACATGTGTCCTGCTGACGTGTATCACAGTTTATAGGCCTCCCTTTCTGCCTTCTTTCATCAGGCTCCCTCAGGTGGGGTTCTGTTACTCACCCACTAAATCTGAGTCTGTGTTGTTGTTGTTGTTGTTGAGTCACTCAGTTATGTCCAGCTCTTTGCCACCTCATGGACTACAGCATGCCAGGCTTCCCTGTCCTTCACCATCTCCCTGAGCTTGCTCAAACGCATGTCCATTGAGTTGATGATGCCATCCAACCATCTCATCCTCCGTTGCCCCCTTCTCCTGCCCTCAATACCCTGATAGTGTTGGCAAAGCAAAGCAATCAGAAATATGTTCAGGGAGCTGCTTCCATCTTGCATACTAGTTAAAGATCTCTGTCTTCACCAGCAGGTTTTATTGTCCATCTTTTTAATTTTTAGCCACTAAAATAGTTTTTTAGTAGTATCACATTCTAGTTTTAATTTACATCTCCCTATTCTTGCCTGGGAAACCCCATGGACAGAGGAGTCTGGTTGGCTACAGTCCACTGGGTCACAAACAGCTGGACATAACTCAGTGACTGAGCATACATGCAATGGTTAATGATGTTAAGTATATTTTCAAGCTCTAATTTTTAATGCCTATATCTGTATCTATTGGGTTGACCAAAAGGTTCATTTGGGTTTTTCTGTAACATCTTATGGAAAAATCAGAGCAAATTTTTTTGGTTAACTCTATATATCTATATCTCCTTTGGTGAAGTGACTTGAATATATGTATGACCAAGTCTTTTATCAGATACATGATTTGCAAAAATCTTCTATTAGGCTGTAGGCTGTCTTTTCATTCTCTTAACAGAATTTTTCAAAGACCACCTGTCTTAAAATTTGATGAAATCCAAGTTATCAATTTTTAATTTTTGCATATTATACTTTTGATGTCACACCTAAGAAGACTTTGCCTAACCCGAGGTCATAAAAATCTCCTGTGTTCTAGAGGTTCAGAGGTTGTGTTGTTGTCAGTTTTAAATTTACATCTGTGATTCATTTGGAGTTATTTTTTTGTATATTGTATGCGATGCATCAAACTTAATTTTCTGCGTATGGATATTTTCTTGTTCCATTACTATTTGTTGAAGATTATCCTTTCTCCACTCATTTCTTCTGTGCCTCATCAAAAATCAGTTATCATATACATGTGGTCTACTTCTGGACACTCTCTTTTGATCCAATGATCAATTTGCCTATATTGGTGCCAATATGGTACTGTTTTCATTACTATAACTTTATAATAAGTTCAAAATCAGGTAGCGCTACTCCTCCAACTTGACTCTTCTGTTTCAAAGTTGCCTGGGCTATTTTGAGTCGTTTGCATTTCCGTTTGAACTTCACAGTCAAATGATCACTTCTACAGAAACTGCTCAGGGAGCCCACCCTGCTTCTCTGTGTTCCCCCTCCCTGTGCCACACCTGGACTCTGGGCAATAACCCGGCTGAAGGAGGACACACCTCATCTATTTCTCATATCTCGGGTAGCACTGTCCTTCATTGTTTGATGTCCAGTGCCTTGGAAACATCATTTCACATATTTTCCCTTTTTTCTTTTTGGTTGTTTCAGGCAGGAGGGTAAATCTAGTTCCTGTAGCCCCATCTTAGCCATCAGCTGACTTGTGGTTGCAATTGTTATCTTTTAGATTAACACACTGAGCTCTGTACAGAAAAGACATCATGTCGGAAATTACTTCAGCATACTCTTGACATCAGAAAATGTGTGAGACATAGATGAAACACCACTGGCTCTGAATTGATAACTGTTCATACTGGTGATGAGTATAATGAAACTAATTATACTTCAAAAAAGAAAAAGGTTTTTGTATGGACTTGACACTTTCTATAAAAATTTCCAACGTGAAGGTATTAATATCTGCCTGTCTCATGAGATTGTTGGGAGGATTAAATGTGGAATTATGTGTAAAGTGCTTAGCACTATGCTTAGAACTTAATGAAGAGTAGCTATTAATACTACATAATAGTATGAAAGCAGCCAGCAAAGATATACAAAAGTATGAGTTTGAAATCTTTCATAAAAGGAATTACTTGGTTGCCCAGTGGTTAGAGTTTGGGGCTTTCATGCTAGGGCCTGGGTTCGATCCCTGGCCAAGAACTAAGACCCTGCAAAACATGAGGCAAGGCCAAAAAAGAAAAAAATACTTTCATCAGATCAGATCAGTCGCTCAGTGGTGTCCGACTCTTTGCGACCCCATGAATCGCAGCACGCCAGGCCTCCCTGTCCATCACCAACTCCCAGAGTTCACTCAGACTCATGTCCATTGAGTCAGTGATGCCATCCAGCCATCTCATCCTCTGTCGTCCCCTTCTCCTCCTGCCCCCAATCCCTCCCAGCATCAGAGTCTTTGCAAATGAGTCAACTCTTTGCATGAGGTGGCCAAAGTACTGGAGTTTCAGCTTTAGCATCATTCCTTCCAAAGAAATCTCAGGGCTGATCTCCTTCAGAATGGACTGGTTGGATCTCCTTGCAGTCCAAGGGACTCTCAAGAGTCTTCTCCAACACCACAGATCCAAAGCATCAATTCTTCGGCGTTCAGCCTTCTTCACAATCCAACTCTCACATCCGTACATGACCACAGGAAAAACCATAGCCTTGACTTTCATAAACAACTGATAAAAGCCTTTTCCTTAAGTATGATTGCAGCAGTGGTCTCTGGGGTGAAGGAGATTCAGTTTGGGTGTCCCCCTACAGGAAGTCTCCTAAAGCCACCAGCTAAGTTCAGTGTCTTCTCTCTGAATTGCTATAGCATCATTTTCCATGCACTCCCAAAGCACTTACGCATAGTCTGATGGCACTCCGTTTATGTGTCTGCCTCACATCTCCTGATATCTCCTTACATTCATCTCTGTATCCTTAGAGACCGGCATACAGCGGATACTCAAAACATGCTTGCTGAACTGGTCTACATGATTTTCTCACCTGCCCATCTCTGAGACCAACTTCTTTGTGTACACTTTGTTCCTGCCTCTGTGTATAGTCTGCCCTGGGTGGGTGCTTTCCTGTTACAGAGCCTTGGCATTCATTTTCTGCCTACGTACTTCCTTGAGCTCACTATGCCTGCATGCTCAGTCACTTCCATCATGTCCAACTCTCTGCAATACTATGGACTGTAGCCTGCCAGGCTCCTCTGTCCATGGGATTCTGCAGGCAAGAATACGGGAGTGGGTTGCCATTTTCTATCCCAGGGGATTTCCCTGACCCAGGGATTGAACCCATGTCTCTTATGTCTCCTGCATTGGCAAGCAGGTTCTTTACCACTAACACCACCTGGGAAACCCCAAGCTCACTATAAGAAATGGGTATATTTTTAGTTGGGTTTCCCAGGTGGCACAGTGGTAAAGAATCTGCCTGTCATTGCAGGATATGCAGGAGACACAGGTTCGATTTCTGGGTTGGGAATATCCTGTGGAGAAGGAAATGACAACCTACTCCAGTATTCTTGTCTGAAAAAGTCTATGAACAGAAGAGCCTGGCAGACTACAGTCCATGGAGTCATAAAGAGTGGGACATGACTGAGCAACTGAACACACATTTTTTTCAACGAATTTTACTACCACGAAGCTCTGCATCTCTCCAGTCCTTCTCCGAAGACCTCCTCCTGAGTGGTGGCTTCTTTGAGCCAGGCAGCCAGAGCTCAGGGTCACAGGAAGGAGATGACGCCAAGGCAAGGGCACCGAGGGTGAGCGCAGACCTGCCTGTTGCTGCCCTCAGACCAGTCAGAGCCCTGCGTCCTCTTAGCCCACATGCAGTCTGACCAAGGTGAAACATTCAGTCAAGAAATGAAGGAACTTAGAACCATCATTGAACTCTGCAGTTTGTTCAAATTTTCTTCTGAAAGAGTGTAACATTCTTAAAAACCAACCAAAAAAAAAAAAAAAGGTTTTGTTTCCTATCCCCATAACTGACATGGAACTATTCTGGTTGAAAGGGCTGGAAGGAACAGTCCTTTTCTTTTTTTTTTTTCAAACTTAAAACTTTTTATTTTGTACTAGGATATACCCAGGTGGCGCTGGTGGTAGAGAACCTACCTGCCAATGCAGGAGACTCAAGAGACTCAGATTTGATCCCTGGGTCAGGAAGATCCCCTGGAGGAGGGCGTGACTACCCCTTCCTGTATTCTTGCCTGGAGAATCCCGTGAACAGAGGAGCCTGGCCAGCTACTGTCCATGAGGTTGCAAAGTCAGACATGACTGAAGCGACTTAGCACTCACAGCACAATAGTGAGTTAGGGGGGCTTCCCAGGTGGCTGTAGTGGTAAAGAACCCTGGAGAATGCCATGGGAGAGGAGCCTGGTGGGCTACCGTCCACAGGATCACAAAGAGTTGGACACGACTGAAGTGACTTAGCACATAGCCAATTAACATCACTGTGGTAGTTTCAGGTGAACAGCCAAGGGAGTCAGCCATATGTACACATATATCCATTTTCCCCTAAACTCCTCTCCCATGGGAGGAACGGTCTTTCTCTCATTCCCTTTTTGCCTATCCTCTAAATACACACACACACACACACACACACACACACACACACACTGTCAGTTGAAGGCATCTCTGAAGAATTCTTAGGTCACTGAGAAACAAGAGCACAATTTGAAAATCATTGCTCAAGTCGAACACTTTCACTTTGAAGAAAGTTATAAGGGGATGTTGCTTCTGGGAGCCAAAGCCTAGAATTCCTGGTTTCCTCTCTTTCGATTAATTACACTGCCACTCTTAACAAAAACAACAAAATTCTCAATAGATGTGTCCATCTTCTGAGTGTCAGAGCTGTAGAAATCTTCCCAGTGTGGATCCAACTTTAGCAGAAGTGCTGCTGGAAAATATCACTGCCTTGAGGAATTAATCAGAGGAAAGGAAGAACAGGCAGAACAAGAGGATTTTTAGGATGGTGAAAAGTATCCTGCACGATACTATCAGGATGGACACATATCATTATACATTTGATGAAATGAACAGCAGAATGAGCAACACTGAAAATGAATCCTAATATAAACTTAAGACTGAGAATGAATCCTAATGTAGACTTGAGACTTTAGGTGATTTTGATGTGTCCAGGTAAGTTCACCAACTGTAGCAAATGTACCACTCTGGTAGGGAATATGTTGATAGTTGGAGGCAATGCATGTGTGGGGGCTGCCCAGGTGGCACTAGTGGTAAAGAACCCGCCTGCCAATGAAGGAAACACAAGAGATGCAGATTCAATCCCTGGGTTCTGAAGATCCCCTGGAAAAGGGCATGGCAACTCACTCCAGTATTCTTACCTGGGAAATTCCACTGAGAGAGGATCCTGGGGGGATATAGTCTATAGGGTCACAGAGAGTTAGACGTAACTGAAGCTTCTTAGCATGCACATACGCATATGTGGAGTAAGAGATACATAAGAAATTATGTCTTAATTTTGCTGTCAACCTAAATTGCTCTAGAAAGATAAAGTTGTTCAAAAAAACAGTTCAGTCAGAAATGTTTTCAGCTTTTCTCAGAGAGAAAAGTCTACATGATGTCCAGGTTGTGGTGGTTTGAAAAGCACAGACAGAAAAATCTCATGATTAGAAGGCCAAAAAGCATCAGAATCTGCACTCTGTGTATTTGTGAGTGGTTTTATGGCACCACCCAGTGGCGGAAAGCAGTATTGTCATCAACGCTCAAAAACAAGATTCAAGAATGCTTACTTTATAAAAAATTTTCAATCAACAAACATTTATTTGAAAACATCTAAATATGTCTGGCTTTACTCTAGCCACTAGGAGTATAGCAAGTGTTATTTACAAAAACCTACACACTGATTTCAGAAATATCTGTCCATGTTATTTTAATAGGAATCCCTAATCAGCTGTCTGCACTACAAAAAGGTCAGCCAGGCCTCTATGGTCGCTAAAACAGATCTCCCTCCTAACTCCTTAATCTATGATCTTAAGTGACCTCAGGCTTTCTCAGAATCTACAAAATTGACAACTTTTAAACCCCAAGCTTGTGGTGTGGACATTTGTGGGGAAGCAAGACTTTCACAAAATGTCCCTTGGAATATTACCAACCATCTGATACCAGCTTAAGAATGCTTTCTTGAGTCTTGGGGAATAAAGCGTCTAGATTTGGGTCATCCCCATGAAATCCTGAAAACAGGTAACCTATTATGTGTCCAGGGCACAAAAAGTATTTGATCAACTGGTCAATTTTCCTTCTTTCCAGCTTATCATTCCACTTTGTCAGTGCTGATCAGATGCAGGTTGGAAGGAACTATGGCTTGAACCCAAAATAAGCAGAGAAGATGTCCTTGATGGACACCATGGATTGCTTGGACAGGCCAAAGAGTCTACTGCTAGGGGAGCTCTTACTCTGCCATTTTCTTTGGATTTTTTTCTGAGTCTGATTCACAGACCATTGGATAAATCTGAAAAGTTTCTTCATTCCCAGTGATCAGTTATAATCCTTTTTTGAAAATTGTTTTTCAGTTGCATAAATAACTTGGAAAAGTCATTTCATCCCTCTGACCTTCATTTCTCTCTTTAGAAAAATAGTATGAAATAATTGGACATAGATAATCAGAAGACATGTCATATTTCTAGAGAATGTATGCAGAAATATTTAGAGTTTCAGACAATCCACACTCAGCCTTCCTGGAAAGCTACTTTATCAAAGAAATGTTTGGTTTTCAGTTTCTGGCAATATGACCAACTAGTTACTTTAAAGGGCCTTCCAGATAAAATATAATTAGAAGATGAATCACACAAACACAGTAAGCTAATGTCCATGTATTGCTGCACTTATTAGAGTGAAGGAAATTTCTGAGGGTCAAAGAACTAAGTGAACAGTAATAGTAACAGTTAACAGGAATTAAGCGAGGAGAGGAGGGAGTTCATCTCATAAGATGAGATGGCCTGGGAGGAAATGTTCACATCTTTGTAACCAACATGCCCAGCATAGACTCTTGAGATTCTTGTAGATTTCATTCAACAGACTATAAACCACAATTAAAACACACACACACACACACACACACACACAAAAACAATTGAGAGGCAGCAGCAGCAATAAAGGGCTTCCCAGGTGGCACTAGTTGGTAAAGAATCCACCTGCCAATGCAGGAGACACAGGAGATGGGGGTTCAATTGCTGGGTGGGGAAGATCCCCCAGAGAAGGAAATGGCAACCCACTCCAGTGTTCTTGCCTGGAGAATCACATGAACAGGAGTCTGGTGGGCCCAATCCACGGGGTTGCAAAGAGTTGGACATGATCGAGTAGCACTAGAAATAATAAATAGAAGACTCATACATTCCAAAAACTTCAGATGGAATTATCTGATGAAAGTGTGAAATAACCATGAGCAAAATGTTCGAAGAAATAAGAGAGAAAATAAAAAATGAGAAACAAAAAATTGAGCATTAAAAAAAGATCAGACAGGTTTTAGAACTAAGTAAGAGTAGTAGATTTCAAATACACAAACATATCTCAGTGGCTGAATGGAACAGAAAATTAAACAGATGTAAAGAGGCAATGAGTTGGAAAATATAACTTGAAGGAATTACCTGTAATGTAGTGTAGAGAGAAAAAGAGATTGTATATATAAATAGAAGACCAAGAGATACAGATCATGAAAAGTAAATTTTAACATAACTAATTGGAGTCATGGAAGTAAAAATTGGTATGCAAGTGGGAGGGAACCTTTAAAAACAGCCATTGAGAGGGTGGACCCTGGAGTCACATGGCCAGAACTCACAAGGGGTTCTCCCATTTCTCAGCTTTGTGACTAAAGACAAGTATCGTAAGCTCATTACAACTATTAAATACGGACGATAAGAGCCTCTATGGTGTTGTAAGCATTAAATCAGTTATTACACGTTAAACACTTTGAATATTGCTTTATATAAAAAAGTTTTTTAAAAATCTTGCCCAGTTCAGTTCAGTTCAGTCGCTCAGTCGTGTCTGACTTTTTGCGACCCCGTGAACCACAGCATGCCAGGCCTCCCTGTCCATCACCAATTCCCGGAGTCCACCAAAACCCATGTCCATTGAGTCAGTGATGCCATCCAACCATCTCATTCTCTGTCATCCCCTTCTCCTCCTGCTCCCAATCCCTCCCAGTATCAGAGTCTTTTCAAATGAGTCAGCTCTTTGCATCAGGTGGCCACAGTATTGGAGTTGCGGCTTCAACATCAGTCCTTCCAATGAACATCCAGGACTGATCTCCTTTAGGATGGACTGGTTGGATCTCTTTGCAGTCAAGGGACTCTCAAGAGTCTTCTCCAACACCACAGTTCAAAAGCATCAATTCTTCGGCACTCAGCTTTCTTCACAGTCCAACTCGCACAACCATACATGACCACTGGAAAAACCATAGCCTTGACTAGACAGATCTTTGTTCACAAAGTAATGTCTATGCTTTTTAATATGCTATCTAGGTTGGTCATAACTTTCCTTCCAAGGAGTAAGCATCTTTCATTTTCATGGCTGCAATCACCATCTGCAGTGATTTGGAACCCAGAAAAATAAAGTCAGCCACTGTTTCCCCATCTATATGCCATGAAGTGATGGGACCAGATGCCGTGATCTTAGTTTTCTGAATTTTGAGCTTTAAGCCAACTTTTTCACTCTCCTCTTTCATTTTCATCAAGAGGCTCTTTAGTTCTTCTTCACTTTCTGCCATAAGGGTGGTGTCATCTGCATATCTGAGGTTCTTGATATTTCTCCCAGCAGTCTTGATTCCAGCTTGTGCTTCTTCCAGCCCAGCGTTTTTCATGATGTACTCTGCATAGAAGTTAAATAAGCAGGGTAATTCATTATTTTTTTCAGCCAAAGATGTGCAAGTGTTGTAACTATTTGTTCCTCTGAATCTCACTGGGTGTGTGTTCAATTGCTTCAGTCATGTCTGACTCTTTGTGACCCCATGGACTGTAGCCCACCAGGCTCCTGTGTCCATGGGATTTCCCAGGCAAGAATACTCGAGTGGGTTGCCATTTATTCCTCCAAGGATCTTCCCAACCCAGGGATCAAACCCTAGTCTCCTATGTCTCCTGCATTGGCAAGCGAATTCTTTACCACTGAGCCATCTGGGAAAAAAAGTGGCCATGTCCGTTATACAGACCATAAGAACAACTTAAGGACCAAAGTATATCCCCACGAGTAGGAATTCATAGTCTTTTACTAGTATCAAAAAAGAAAAACTATAAAGCATCCACTATCTTGTGTTTTTATCTGGAAGTCAAATGATATAGGTAGGAACAAGCTTAACCTTTGGGGAGAAATGTTTAGTCAAATGGCACAGTTTTTATCCAAGAAGTTCCTTCCTTTCCTTCAATTTTTTAACAAATAGATGCTTTCCTCAAAGACCGTGTATTAAGTTTCTAGGGCTATTGTGACAGAAACCACAGGCTGAGTGGCTTAAAAAATAGTAATTAATTTGCTCACATCTTGGAAACTTGAGTTGTAAGAACAAGTTGTCAGCAGAGCTGGTGTCTCCTGAGACCTCCTTCTATGGCCTCAGATGGCTGTCTTCTCCATGTCTTTCCACGGTCATCCCTCTGTGTATTGTCTGTCCAAATCTCCTCTTAGAAGGACACCAGTAGTGTTGGATTAGGACCTACCTTAATGAGCTTATTTTAACTTAATTAGCCCTTCAAAGACTCAATGCAATCACTTTGAAATACTGGAAGTTAGAACTTGAGCATATGAATTTTGGTTGGACACAACAATACAATTTTGGTTGCCCATAACTGTTGGTGCCATACATCCAAAATAAATAACTTGGCTGGGCTAAATTGGTTGGGTCTGACTGAAAGATGAAACTTATTTGAACTTCTACATTGTTCTCATCAGGAGGCTGGGTACAGTGGACTACTCAAAAAAGAATGACACATCCTTAGATTTAAGGAGATTATCAGCCACAAGGGAAAATTTTCTCACAGATTCTTTACCCTGAGTCAGAATCTCCCAGATTCCTTGATTCAAAAACAGGTCTTATGGTTTAAGTGGATACAGAGGGCCCTGGAAGCCCCATGAAGAAAGGCTGAGCTACAGTTTCTTACCAAATGAGGGTGGCTAGAAAGTCAACAGATTAAAGTGCTTCACTTGATATCTTCGCATCCAATTCTTTAACAAAGCCTCATACAGTGCATTTGTCTGTGTGTGTGTGTGTGTGTATGTGTGTGTGTGGATGTGACTGGTGATAGAAGCAAGGTCTGATTCTATAAAGAGCAATATTGCATGGGAACCTGGGGTGTTAGGTCCATGAATCAAGGCAAATTGGGAGTGGTCAAACAGGAGATGGCAAGAGTGAATGTCAACATTCTAGGAATCAGTGAACTAAAATGGACTGGAATGGGTGAATGTAACTCAGATGATCATTATATATATTACTGTAGGCAGGAATCCCTTAGAAGAAATGGAGTAGCCATTATGGTCAACAAAAGAGTCCGAAATGCAGTACTTGGACGCAATCTCAAAAATGACAGAATGATCTCTGTTTGTTTCCAAGGCAAACCATTCAATATCACGGTAATCCAAGCCTATGCCCCAACCAGTAACACTGAAGAAGCTGCAGTTGAATGGTTCTATTCTATGGAGACCTACAAGACCTTTCAGAACTAACATCCCCAAAAGATGTCCTTTTCATTATAGGGGACTGGAATGCAAAAGTAGGAACTCAAGAAATACCTGGAGTAACAGGCAAATTTGGCTTTGGAGTACAGAATGAAGCAGGGCAAAGGCTAATAGAGTTTTGCCAAGAGAATGCACTGGTCATAGCAAACACACTCTTCCAACAACACAAGAGAAGACTCTACACATGGACATCACCAGATGGTCAACACTGAAATCAGATTGATTATATTCTTTGCAGCCAAAGATGGAGAAGCTCTATACAGTCAGCAAAACAAGACTGGGAGCTGACTGTGGCTCAGATCATGAACTCCTTATTGCCAAATTCAGACGTAAAATGAAGAAAGTGGGGAAAACCACTAGGCCATTCAGGTATGACCTAAATCAAATCCCTTATGATTATACAGTGGAAGTGAGAACTAGATTTAAGGGACTAGACCTGATAGACAGAGTGCCTGATGAGCTATGGACTGAGGTTCGTGACATTGTACAGGAGACAGGGATCAAGACCATCCCCATAGAAAAGAAATGCAAAAAAGCAAAATGGCTGTCTGGGGAGGCCTTACAAATAGCTGTGAAAACAAGAGAAGCGAAAAGCAAAGGAAAAAAGGAAAGACATAAGCATCTCAGTGCAGAGTTCCAAAGAATAGCAAGAAGAGATAAGAAAGCCTTACTCACTGATCAATGCAAAGAAATAAAGGAAAACAACAGAATGGGAAAGACTAGAGATCTACTCAAGAAATATTAGAGATACCAAGGGAACATTTCATGCAAAGATGGGCTCTATAAGGGACAGGAATGGTATGGCCCTATTGGCAAGAATACACAGAACGGTACAAAAAAGATCTTCACGACCCAGATAATCATGATGGTGTGATCATTCACCTAGAGCCAGACATCCTGGAATGTGAAGTCAAGTGGGCCTTGGAAAGCATCACTACGAACAAAGTTAGTGGAGGTGATGGAATTCCAGTCGAGCTATTTCAAATCCTGAAAGATGATGCTGTGAAAGTGCCACACTCAGTATGCCAGCAAATTTGGAAAACTCAGCAATGGCCACAGGACTGGAAAAGGTCAGTTTTCATTCCAATCCCAAAGAAAGGCAATGCCAAAGAATGCTCAAACTACTGCACAATTGCACTCATCTCACATGCTAGTAAAGTAATGCTCAAAATTCTCCAAGCCACGCTTCAGCAAAAGATGAACCGTGAACTTCCAGATGTTCAAGCTGGTTTTAGAAAAGGCAGAGGAACCAGAGATCAAATTGCCAACATCCACTGGATCATGGAAAAAGGAAGAGAGTTCCAGAAAAACATCTATTTCTGCTTTATTGACTATGCCCAAGCCTTTGACTGTGTGGATCACAATAAACTGTGGAAAATTCTGAAAGAGATGGGAATACCAGACCACCTGATCTGCCTCTTGAGAAACCTATATGCAGGTCAGGAAGCAACAGTTAGAACTGGACATGGAACAACAGACTGGTTTCAAATAGGAAAAGGAGTACGTCAAGGCTGTATATTGTCACCCTGTTTATTCAACTTATATGCAGAGTACATCATGAAAAACGCTGGGCTGGAAGAAGCATAAGCTGGAATCAAGATTGCCCAGAGAAATATCAATAACCTCAGATATGCAGATGACACTACCCTTATGGCAGAAAGTGAAGAAGAATTAAAGAGCCTCTTGATAAAAGTGAAAGAGGAGAGTGAAAAAGTTGGCTTAAAGCTCAACATTCAGAAAAAGTAAGATCATGGCATCTGGTCCCATCACTTCATGGCAAATAGATGGGGAAACAGTGGAAACAGTGGCTGACTTTATTGTTTTGGGCTCCAAAATCACTGCAGATGGTGATTGAAGCCATGAAATTAAAAGATGCTTACTCCTTGGAAGGAAGGTTATGAACAAGCTAGACAGCATATTAAAAAGAAGAGATATTACTTTGCCAACAAAGGTCCATCTAGTCAAGGCTATGGTTTTTCCAGTGGTCATGTATGGATGTGAGAGTTGGACTGTGAAGAAAGCTGAGCGCCAAAGAATTGATGCTTTTGAACTGTGATGTTGGAGAAGACTCTTGAGAGTCCCTTGGATTGCAAGAAGATCCAACCAGTCCATCCTAAAGGAGATCAGTCCTGGATCTTCACTGGAAGGACTGATGCTGAAGCTGAACCTCCAATACTCTGGCCACCTCATGCAAAGAGTTGACTCATTGGAAAAGACACTGATGCTGGGAGGGATTGGGGGCAGGAAGAGAATGGGACAACAGAGGATAAGATGGTTGGATGGCATCACTGACTCGATGGATATGAGTTTGGGTAAACCCGGAAGTTGGTGATGGACAGGGAGGCCTGGCGTGCTGCGATTCATGGGGTCGCAAAGAGTCAGACACGACTGAGCGACTGATCTAAACTGAACTGAACTGTGTATGTGTATGTTCTTCCTTTTTCTTCTTTTTGTTGTCAGTTGCTCAGTCATGTCCGACTCTTTGCCACTCCATGGACTGCATCACGCCAGGTTTCCCTGTCCTTCACTGTCTCCTGGAGTTCGCTCAAATTCATGTTCATTGAGCCAGTGATGTTATCCAACCACGTTATCCTCTGTCGCCCCTTTCTCCTCCTGCCCTCAATCTTTCCCAGCATCAGGGTCTTTTCCAATGAGTTGCTCTTCACATCAGGTGGCCAAAATATTGGAGCTTTAGCTTCAGCATTAGTCTTTCCAATGAATATTCAGAGTTGATTTCCTTTAGGATTGACTGGTTTGATCTCCTTGCAATCCAAGGGACTCTCAAGAGTCTTCTCCAACACCACAATTTGAAAGCATCATTATTTGGCACTCAGCCTTCTTCATGGTCCAACTATCACATTCATATATGACTACTGGAAAAGCCATATCTTTGACTGGACAACGTTTGTCAGCAAAGTGATGTCTCTACTTTTTAATACATGATCTAGGTTTGTCATCGCTTTTCTTTCAAGAAGCAAGTGTCTTTTAATTTCATGTCTGCAGTCACACCATCCACAGTGATTTTGGAGCCCATACTGGGGCAAAATATACATAATATAAAATTTAATTTTGACCATTTTACATGTACAACTTAGTTATATTAAGTACATTTATGCATCATCATCCCCAAGTGAAACTTGATTTTCATTAAACAATAGTTCTCCATTCTTCCCTCCCTGTGTCCAGTCCTTGATAGCCACTATTCTATTTTCTGACTCTATGAATTAGGTCAAATTCTAAGCACTTCTTTACAGGTAGAATTACATCACATGTGCTCTTTTGTGCTTGGCTTATTTAATTTAAAGTTTGTACGTTTCATGCATATTGTAGCATGTATTCAAATTTCACTCCTTTATAAGGCTGAATATTACTTCACAGGGGGACTTCCCAGGTAGCACAGTGGTAAAGAATCCACCTTCCGATGCAGGTGATGTGGGTTTGATCCCTGGGTGGGGAAGATCCCCTGGAGATGGAAATGACAACCCACTCCAGTATTCTTGCCTGGATAATCCCATGGACAGAGGAGCCTGGAGGGCGACAGAGCTGGACATGACTTAGTGACTAAACAACAACATTGCATTGAATGTGTATACCACATTTTATTTACTCACTCATTCATCAACAGACATTTGGGCCTGTGGTCTAATAAAAAATATATTTAGTCTTTGTCCCTGGTTCTTGACACAGATTTCCTGACGCCTTAGGAATTTCCTAAGTGATAGAAGTGTCTTTTGTTATCCATAAGAAGCCCCTTGGTCAGAATGGGGCTTCCCTGGTGGCTCAAGGGTAAACAACCCACCTGCAATGCAGGAGGCACAGAAGATGAGGGTTCGGTCCCTAGGTCAGGAAGATCCCCTGGAGAAGGAAATGGCAACCCATTCTAATATTCTTGCTGGGAAAATCCCATGGACAGAGGAGCCTGGTGGGCTACAGTCCATGGGGTTGAGAAGAGTCAGACATGACTCAGCACACATGCCTGTGGCTGTTCAACAAAAAGAAAAAGTGATTATAGGTGTGGAACTTTCCGCTTCTTCCCCTGCCCACTGGTAAAGGGGGTGGACATTAAAACTCCATAAAAACTCTTGAACAACTTGGAAGAGAGCCCTCACCAGAACCTGAGAGTACTAGTCCTCTGATCTTGGACTTCCAGTCTCCAGAACCATAAGAAATACATTTTTGTTGTTTATAAGCCAGCCGGTCTATGGTAGTTTATTATAGCAGCTCAAGAAGACAAAGACCAGTTCCTTATCTGTAAATGGAGATACAATCACAGTTACTTCAGGGCATTGTGGAGATTAAATGGTTTACCTGTATATCATCAATTCTAAGAACACTTTGTTTTTTTCATGTTTTAACAACTTTAAATCAAGATGATTTGTCAATGAATGGCGCTTCTACTTGGGGATGGCCACACAGTGGTCCTGATGAAGTTGCTATTAATATCTATTGCTGATGAGCTAAGACTTCTGCTGCTCCAGGTGAGAGTCAGGACATCTGGCATCACTCCAGGTGTCAGGCCACAAGTTGTCTCAGGACTATATTAGAAGCAACATGCATCCTGATTGTTGGAAAATGTTCTTCTTGTAAGGTCCAGAAAGCTCCAGTGTATAAAATTGGAGAATGGCTGTCAGTGGGCTGGAAGAAATTAATGGAACTGGAATTTTGAAGTAGAAACTCTTAATAGATGGTCTCCAAAGATAAATGAGTTTTAGAAAAATGTTAAATGATCACCTGTATTTTCTTTTTTATGTATGAACAATGGTGATCTCTAATATAAAAAAATACATTAAGTGCCATTTTGATTAGTATAAAATAAAAGTCAGAATGCAGGAAACTAGTATTCGAATTTAATTAACAGCATATTTTTCTTAGTGGCTCATAAAATAGTAATAATCTTACAAATGATGCATCAGCATCAATGAAATACAGGTGAATCTTTTAGAATAGTGACCACTTCTAAGAAAAAGAAGTCAGTCTGAAAAGCTATATACTGTACAATTCCATCTGTATGAAATTCTGAAAGAGGTAAAACTATGGAGACAGTAAAAAGATCAGTGGAAGCCAGGGTTTAGGCAGGATCGATTAGGTGGAGAGAGCAGGATCGATTAGGTGAAGCACAGAGGATTTTTAGAGCAGTGAAACTGCTCTGCATGGTACTGTAACATTGGGTGTATATCATCATACATTTGACCCAATCCGAAGTACACCACCAAGAGTGAACCCCAACGTAAAATACGAACCTTGGTTCAATTTAGTTGAATACTTAACACTCATGTTCACCAATTATAATAAATGTACCCTCCAGGGGGGGTGTCGACATTGCGGAAGGCATACACACATTGTACGTGGGAAATCTCTGTACCTTTTGTTTTATTTTGCTGTGAGCCTAAAACTGTTCTGAAAAAATAATATCTACTTAAAAAAAAAAAAAAAGCTGAAGTCCTGGAATAAACTATAGATTTTTAAGAAAATTTTCCTGATCAGTTTTTCCCACTCCATTGTGTTATTCATCCCCCATCAAACATGCAAAAAAGTAAATACAAACACTGCTGCTGCTGCTGCTGCTAAGTCGCTTCAGTCGTGTCCGACTCTGTGCGACCCCATAGACGGCAGCCCAGCAGGCTCCCCTGTCCCTGGGATTCTCCAGGCAAGAACACTGGAGTGGGTTGCCATTTCCTTCTCCAATGCATGAAAGTGAAAAGTGAAAGTGAAGTCTCTCAGTCGTGTCCAACTCTTAGCGACCCCATGGACTGCAGCCTACCAGGCTCCTCCATCCATGGGATTTTCCAGGCAAGAGTACTGGAGTGGGGTGCCATCGCCTTCTCCGATACAAACAGTAGGAGATATTAAAATACCTCCAGGGTGAGAAGAGAGAGCTCTAAGAAATTCAGAAAAGAAGCTGGTGCTGGATTTTGAAAAGTGGCACTGACCCCTGTCATCGTGCCTTCAGTGTCAAAGAGGTGACTGTAGGGGATGATAGTGCACAGAGAAATGTGAGGGTGTAAGACTAGGGAAGGCCTATGCTTCGCTTCCCACCTCTACTGGGAGTCAGGGACCAGCTGTGGAGTTTTCCATTTCATCATGGTTATGGGCGTAGAGAAGAGGTGCAGTGTGAGGATCCCAGGCCAATGGTCCAGAGGGGTTCTCAGAGCTCCTTCACTCAGTGAGAGGAACAAAATGTTTCTGGTGTAGCCAAGAAGACTGTGCATGTGACACTGAAAGACAGAGGCACTAGGGGTGCCTAGGGGCCCAGACAATTCCTGCATCTCATTATTGTCAGGAGGCTCTGAGGAACCGCAGAGACCTGGGTGCCATATCAGAGGGGACAAGACTGAGGAAAAAGTGCAGGGCAATGCTTTCTCTAATCATCTAAGAAAGCCTAAAAGGAAGTGAAGCCGTTCAGTCGTGTCCGACTCTTTTTGACCGCATGGACTGTAGCCTACAAGGCTCCTCCATCCATAAGATTTTCCAGGCAAGAGTACTGGAGTGGGTTGCCATTTCCTGCTCCAGAGGATCTTCCTGACCTAGGGATTGAACCTGGTCTCCCGCATTGTAGACAGACGCTTTACTATCTGAGCCACCAAGGAAATCCCTAAGATGTCAAAATTTACTCTGAGTTGATAACATGTGTCCTGTTACTGATGGAGCAGGGGCATGAGGAAGAAACTAAGTTTAGTTCTAAGGGAAATTTTTCTTACTTTCTATACATATCTAAGTACATGGCTTGAAAATTCTTACCTACTCTGTGCATAAATCCTTAGAAATATCCTCAGTTTGGAGGAATTATGGATGAGGAGCAGTGTGCTAGGTTGCTTCAGTCGTGTCCAATGCGTTGCAACTCCATGGACTGCAGCCTGCAAGGTTTCTCTGTCCATGGGATTTCCCAGGCAAGAATACGGAAGTGGGTTGCCATTTCCTTCTCCAGGGGATCTTCTCTACTCAGGGATCAAACCCGTGTCTCTTCAGTTCAGTTCAGTTGCTTAGTCGTTTTCAACTTTTTGCAATCCCATGGACTGTAGCACTCCAGGCTTCCCTGTCCATCACCAACTCCCAAAGCTTGCTCAAACTCATGTCCATCAAATTGGTGATACCATTGAACCATCTCATCCTCTGTCATCCCCTTCTCCTTCTGCCTTCAATCTTTCCCAGCATCAGGATCTTTTTCAGTGAGACAATTCTTCACATCAGGTGGCTGAAGTACTGGAGCTTCAGCTTCAGCATCAGTTATTCCAATGAATATTCAGGACTGGTTTCTTTAAGATTGACTGGTTTGATCTCGTTGCTGTCCAAGGGACTCTCAAGAGTCTTCTCCAACACCACAGTTCAAAAGCATCAATTCTTCGGTTCTCAGCTTTCTATATAGTCCAACTCTCACGTCCATACATGACTACTGGAAAAACCATAGCTTTGACTAGACAAACCTCTGTCAACAAAGTAATGTTTCTGCTTCTTAATATGCTGTCTAGGTTGGTCATAGCTATTTTTCCAAAGAGCAAGCATCTTCTAATTTCATGGCTGCAGTCACCATCTGCAATGATTTTGGAGCCCCTCCCAAAATAAAGTCTGTCACTGTTTCCATTGTTTCCACATCTATTTCCCATGAAGTCACGGGACCAGATGCCATGATCTTAGTTTTTTGAATGTTGAGTTTTAATCCAACTTTTTCACTCTTTCACTTTCATCAAAAGGCTATTTAGTTCTTCGCTTCCTGCCATAAGGGTGGTGTTATCTACATATATGAGGTTACTAATGTTTCTCCCAGAAATCTTGATTCCAGCTTGCGCTTCGTCCAGCCAGGCATTTCACATGATGTACTCTACATATAAGTTAAATAAGCAGGGTGTATACAGCCTTGATGTACTCCTTTCCCGATTTGGAACCAGTCTGTTGTTCCATGTCTGGTTCTAATTGTTGCTTCTTGAACTGCATACACATTTCTCAGGAGGCAGATAAGGTGGACTGGTATTTCCATCTCTTGAAGAATTTTCCACAGTTTATTGTGATCCACACAGTCAAAGGCTTTGGCATAGTCAATAAAACAGAAATAGATGCTTTTCTTGAACTCTCTTGCTTTTTCTATGATCCAATAGATGTTGGCAATTTGAACTCTGATTCATCTGCCTTTTCTAAATCTAGCTTGTATATCTGGAAGTTCACAGTTTGCATACTATTAAAGCCTGGCTTGGAGAATTTTGAGCATTACTTTGCTAGCATGTTAGATGAGTGTAATTGTGTGGTAGTTTGAACATTCTTTGGAATTGCCTTTCTTTGGAATTGGAATAAAACTGACCTTTTCTAGTCCTATTGGCCATTGCTGAGTTTTCCAAATTTGCTGGCATATTGAGTACAGCACTTTTACAGCATCATCTTTTAGGGTTTGAAATAGTTGAACTGGAATTCCATCACCTCCACTACCTTTGTTCATAGTGATACTTCTTAAGGCCATCTTGACTTCACATTCCAGGGTGTCTGACTCTAGGTGAGTGATCACACTGTTATGGTTATCTGGGTCATGAAGATCTTTCTTGCATGGTTCTTTTGTGTATTCTTGCCATCTCGTCTTAATATATCTTCTGCTTCTGTTAGGTCCATACCATTTCTGTCCTTTTTGTGCCCATCTTTGCATGAAATGTTCCTTTGGTATCTCTAATTTTCTTGAAGAGATCTAGTCTTTCCCATTCTATTGTTTTCCTCTTGTCTCCTTCATTGGCAGGCTGGTTCTTTACCACTAGCACCACCTGGGTGAGCAGTGTAGTCTAAACCTGTAACTTAAAGGAAAATTTCTTCAACTATCAAGGCATTTCCCTGATCTTGCAGTCATTTTCTTAGAGGAATATAGACAAAAGATTTATCACAAAAGAGCAATATTAGTTTCCTTTTGGATGGTCTCTTTGGATGTTCCAAAGTGATTTGACATTAGTTCAGTTCAGTTCAGTCGCTCTGTTGTGTCCGACTCTTTGCGACCCCATGAATTGCAGCATGCCAGGCCTCCCTGTCCATCACCAACTTCCAGAGTTCACCCAAACTCATGTCCATTGAGTCGGTGATACCATCCAGCCATCTCATCCTGTGTCGTCCCCTTCTCCTCCTGCCCCCAATCCCTCCCAGCATTAGAGTCTTTTCCAATGAGTCAACTCTTCGCATGAGGTGGCCAAAGTACTGGAGTTTCAGCTTTAGCATCAGTCCTTCCAAAGAACACCCAGGACTGATCTCCTTTAGAATGGACTGGTTGGATCTCCTTGCAGCCCAAGGGACTCTCAAGAGTCTTCTCCAACACCACAGTTCAAAAGCATCAATTCTTCGGTGCTCAGCCTTCTTCACAGTCCAACTCTCACATCCATACATGACCACTGGAAAAACCATAGCCTTGACTAGACGGACCTTTGTTGGCAAAGTCATGTTTCTGCTTTTGAATATGCTATCTAGGTTGGTCATAACTTTCCTTCCAAGGAGTAAGCATCTTTGATGATTTGATATTAAGTTCTTTCAATTAAGTGATGCACCTTTTTTGTTGTTGTTTTCTTTGAGGGATAGGAGACCCCAGCCCACTCTTTCTGCCATGGATGTATTAACACATTGAAAAATACTCAGGGAAGTTTGTTTCCACTTAAAAATATATTGATTCTCATGATGGGTCCATTAAATTGCCCTTTACCTTTGCTACCCATGTCCTTTATTTCAAACATTTCTATTTGGCATCCTATTTCAGTATTGAGTCCTCTTGGTTGATATTTCCCATATGTTCATGCACGTTGTGCATCTTTTCTACTAGAATATTTAATATATTAATCATTATTGATTTATATTCCTAGTTGATAGCCCCAATACCTGCGTAATCACTGAGTATGGTCCTGTTGATCATTTTGTCTCCTGACAGTGGTTATTTTTATCTTTATATTGCAAGCTAGATATAGCAAATAGAACAGTAGAGAGTGTAGAATAAACAGTATTTATGCTTGCAAATAATTACTGACCCAGTGGACATGAGTTTGAGCAAGCTCCATAAAATGGTGAAAGACAGGGAAGCCTGGCGTGCTGCAGTCTATGGGATTGCAAAGAGTCAAACACGACTCAGAGACTGAACAACAACAAATGCTTGCAAATAGGAATAATATCTGGGGTTTGAGTCAGTGTGAGCAGAGACTCAACTTGCTTCACTTTTGTTGTTGCTTTAGTGCCCCACCAGCTTCACTTCCCTGGCATTGTTGCTGTTGTTGTTTAGCCCCTAAGTAGTGCCCAGCTCTTTGCAGCCTCATGGACTGCAGCACTCCAGGCTCCTCTGGCCTCCACTGTCTCCCTTAGTTTATTCAGATTCTTGCCCATGGAGTCAGTGATGCCACCTAACCATCTCATCCTCTAGTATTATCTTGTGCTTAAGGTGGGGGGCTGGTTACCAGATGGTTTTGTCATGTCCCCGCTCTGCCCTCAGCTTTACCCCTTTCCTATGTATCTGCATGTCACAGAAATTGTCTCTCCAATACTGTCTTTCTCCCAGCAGTAGACTGTTATTGCTTGGTGCTTGGTGGTTGCTAGCACAGCAGTGATAGTGGGGTTTGGGAGGTGTTCTCTGTTGCCCTGCTTCTGCCTCATTCCTAGACAGGCTCTATATCCAAGGGTCTCAGAGTCTGGATTTAGTGATCTTACCCTTCCCCCAAAATAGGAGACCTCAAGTGGTCTGGACCAGGTCCAATTTGCTGCCCATCCTCTAATCATAGAGTTTTTTGGTCTGTTTTCTTTGCTACAGCTAAAATGAGTCTTTACCTGTGCTCTGGAAGCAAGAGGGTTTGCTGTCTTTCCACTGACAACTTAAGTATTTGTTCCTTAGGGGAGAAGGGTCTGAGCAGGATTTGTGCTTTTCTCCCCTGTCCATGTTGTCCTAAAAGATCTCAGAATTTTGTTGGATTTTCTGGAATCTTCTATTGTAAATTAGGAGCAACATTCTCTCAGCTTTCTATATCCTAATGGAGACTAGAAGTCTCTAGACATATTATTTTCAGTTGCCCTTTTGTTTGTTTACAAATTTGATTCATGATCACTATAAAGAGTTGAAGTCATGGCAAGACTTACTTAAAAAAAATTAAGTTAACTGAATCATTTCACACAAATACAACTCCTTCAAGATTTATTTTTCTGGTTCAATTATAAGCTTTGGAGAAAATGGCTACGAATTTGAACTAAAGTATAACTACTCTTTACCAACTGAGCTATTAGGGAAACCCTGGACTTCCCTGGTGGCTCAGATGGTAAAGCATCTGTCTACAATGTAGGAGACCTGGGCTTGATACCTGGGTCAGGAAGATCCTCTGGAGAAGGAAATGGCAACCCACTCCAATACTCTTACCTGGAAAATCCCATGGACGGAGGAGCATGGTAGGCTACGGTCCATGGGGTTGGCAAAGAGTCGGACACGACTGAGAGACTTCACTTTCACTTTCATAACAACTCTGGACCTCAGGGTGAGGTGCTAACACTTCAGTTTTAACACTGGTTAAGAATCTGGACATGGAAAGGTATCACTTGATGGTGAACAGGTTCTAACCTAATGGTATAGAGTGAGTGCTCAGCAGTGAACCATACAGAAATGATCAAAGTGTCAGTGCTAGGAGGCATGGATTTCCTAGTTCTCTCTGAAAGTATCTGAGGACAAAACTCTTCCACAGTTGTATCTCCAGCACCTGGAACAGTGTCTAGCACACAATGGTTACTTCATAATATTTTTTCTATGAATAAATGAATGAATGAGAAAGCCCCATATTTCTTGCACAGTTAGTGATGTAGCCTCAAGAAGGAGACACTGGGCTTTCTGCTGCTTATAAGGGTATATGAAAAGTTCCATCACTAATCGGAAAGATGAAAGAGGTATACCAAATTACATTATAGGCTGGTAAACAGTGTAAGTTAGGTTTCTTTAATGAGATTGATGGTGTTTTATAAACTGCATTTTCAATCCATTATTAGTTTTGGACAAATCTCTACTAAAAAGAAGCAAATAAGAAAAATAAACCAGAAAACTGGTGGTGGAATAGAAAATAAAACAAGGAAACATAAGGAAAGAGCAATTCACAAAAAAGTATAGTTGAATACCTTCTATTTATCTAGTTCTGTGATATGCACTGTGCAGTGTAAGTTCGAAAAATGTGTTGAATAAGTTTCATCAGATATAAAAGAGGGCTGGGTAGAATTTGATAGAGGGAAAAAAAATCAAGAGAAAAAAAAGCCAGATCTGCACAGACCTGTGTCTTATTGATAAGAAATTCAAAAAGTAAAAAAAAAAAAAATTAGATGAAGAAGTTAAACAAAGCAACTGAGATCCATCATAGAAGGTTCCATTCTCATATTAACTGATCATTTTAACCCACTGAAGAATGTCTAAAAATATGAATTAAAAAATTAGTTACCTTTTCTCTGGCTGACCTATCTCTGGATATCTAAAGGATCCTCCAACAATCAGATCAGATCAGTTGCTCAGTCGTGTCTGACTCTTTGTGACCCCATGAATCACAACACGCCAGGCCTCCCTGTCCATCACCAACTCCCGGAGTTCACTCAGACTCATGTCCATTGAGTCAGTGATGCCATCCAGCCCTCATCCTCTGTCGTCCCCTTCTCCTCCTGCCCCCAATCCATCCCAGCATCAGAGTCTTTTCCAATGAGTCAACTCTTCGCATGAGGTGGCCAAAGTACTGGAGTTTCAGCTTTAGCATCATTCCTTCCAAAGAAATCCCAGGGCTGATCTCCTTCAGAATGGACTGGTTGGATCTCTTTGCAGTCCAAGGGACTCTCAAGAGTCTACTCCAACACCACAGTTCAAAAGCATCAATTCTTTGGTGCTCAGCCTTCTTCACAGTCCAACTCTCACAACCATACATGACCAGAGGAAAAACCATAGCCTTGACTAGACGGACCTTTGTTGGCAAAGTAATGTCTCTGCTTTTGAATATGCTATCTAGGTTGGTCATAACTTTCCTTCCAAGGAGTAAGCGTCTTTTAATTTCATGGCCGCAGTCACCATCTGCAGTGATTTGGGAGCCCAGAAAAATAAAGTCTGACACTGTTTCCACTGTTTCCCCATCTATTTCCCATGAAGTGGTGGGACCAGATGACATGATCTTCATTTTCTGAATGTTGAGCTTTAAGCCAACTTTTGGTTTTCACAGTGAAAAAATATATTGAAAAAAGGATAGTCTGTTTCTACGCTGCCACCTTACACTACTGTCATGGTCAGACTCTGTTGCCTTGGCAACTTCACAAGATAAAATGTGCAGCTGTATCCACCTGTGATGTCATAACAGATGGCATGGTCTTGGCAGCAGAATAAAATGGATGCTTTCTCATTAGCTATTTTCTGTCTGGACTGTCTCAGCATCATTACTCATAGGAAAGATCACATGCTGTCTGTTTTAAGTGTGGTACTCTTTGAAGCACAAACTCCTGAGTTCTTCATCTTTCTTCCTTCATATCAGTCAGTCAGCATGGGATTGGAATATACTGAGTCCCTGGGTTCCTATGGTTGATACTGTTTGTTGCTTACCTAGTATCCATTCCCTCCTTTCTAATTTTGTTTGGATAATTGCCTGTCACCAATCTTTAACAGTCATATATGTCTCAGGAAGCTGAACTTATCTGCACTCCAGAAAATGGATTTTAACATTTAAGCCAATTAGAGTAATTCTATCCCCTTGCTAGTGATTTATTCAGGGACCCAGGTTTAAGCTAATCAGTGCACCTACACCCTTTGGGCTGTATTGATGCAGGATTGAGTACACGATTAGTTTGGTTCAATCAGGTTCAAAAAACTTTCATTCTATGGTTGGAGGAAAGAATTTCTTTCACTGGTTAGACAAGAACAAGAAAGTTATTTTTGCCACAGTTACAGTGAGCAGGCATGTTGAGTTTGGGGGATGTGAGTCTGACCCAAAGCTGACACCTAGTAGAAGGGCAGGCAGAGAGAAGAGCTGAGTCATACAGTCAGAGCTCTTCATGGTGCTTTTTTGTAGACCATCCCACCCCAGGACCTCGAGTTACACAATGCAACGCATTCCGTTACTGCTTAACCCAGGTTAGCGTAGGGTTTCCGGTAACCAAGAGCATCCTGACTGATATGATTCTAGTTTCCAGTAACAAGTATGTGATCCTAAACAGACCCCCTTCATGTCTTTGGACCTCAGGACTTCCATTGAACAATTAAGGGAGTGGACAGCAATCCACGTCTAAAAGGCAAAATACATGAAAATGTGTTTTGTTACAGACATCATGAAGTTTTTAAAACAGTGTAAGAAGTCAAGTGGGCAATTAGGGTCCAAAGTTTAAAGGCAAAAGATTGCAAAATTTGTCACATTTTAATAACAATGGGCATGTGGAAGTGTGCCTGAAGGGCTTTGTGGGAGGTCCCAAAATGCTCAAACTCTAGCTGTTACAAGAAGACTCAAGAAGGGGAAAGTAGTGAACTTTTTGGAAAGCGCAGAGTTTACAGAGTGACTGTTTCCTTCCTCACGTTACCTGTAGAGGAGGGATGGGGTTGCTTCACTTCCTCCTTAGGGACTCTGGGAGAATAGCTCATGCAGATTGGGAGTGCGTGCAACAGAGGAGACCTTATCGGCTTGGCTAGTGGCTTCATAGGCTTCCCAGGTGGTGCCAGTGGTAAAGAATCTGCCTGTCAATGCAGGAGACACCGGTTCCAGCACTGGGTCAGGAAGATCCCCTGGAGAAGGAAATGGCTACCCACTCCGGTATTCTTGCTGGAGCAATCTCATGGACAGAGAAGCCTGGAGGGCTACAGTCCATGGGGTCTCAAAGAGTTGGACATGACTGAGCAACTAAGCACACAGTTGCTTATTAATCCTACCCTTTATCGCTCTGAACAAGGAAAGAGAGAACTAGAAAACAGCAAAGCTGAGAAAGGAACATAGTGAAGCAGTGTGTCCTGAGTTTGGCTGAGATTCTTGAGGATGGCACCAAAATAGTATTAGCCTGGGTCACCTGCTGAATCAGGGTGCCCAAGTAGGATGGATCACATTTTCAGGGGACTGGGAATATGAGTAAATTGGACATAGACTGGGGCTCCAAAAGCTATGAAATTGTGCAGATAAGGGATGGCCTGCAGCCTTGAGTGAGGATTTCAACATCTGATGTACCTCACACAAGGTCAGTCCTCCCTAGTATAGCAGGATGGTCATCACTTTTGGAAGGAAGGTAGGAAAGAAAGAAATTTTTTTTTTTTTTATACAATACTTACCAATGCTCTTGCATAATTACACATTTCTAAATTTTTTTGAGAGGAGAATAATAAACTAATTTCCTGGCTCTGATCCTATTCCTTCTCCCACTTCACACCTTTCTAATTTTTTTATACTCATATGGAACTCTTGGCATACTGGGCCCACCTGCTACTCGTGAAGTACACACGTCCTTGCTCACACACTTGGACCTGAGTCCCAAATGCCTTCTCTCCTGGTCTATTTGGCAAACCCATCTTCCTCTATCAAGAAGGGACCTTGAAAGTTTTTCTGACCAACCTATACATGATTTGGATCTTCCAGAACATCCTGTGCATCTCTTTTTATTCTTCTTTATTTACTTCCTGGATCAAGGATATTTGAAATTTCTCATGTGTGTGTGTGTGGGTGTGGGTGTGTGCGTGCGCGTGCACACACGCACTTAGTAACTCAGTCACATGTCCGACTCTTTGCAACCTCATGGACTGTAACCTGCCAGACTCCTCTGTCCATGGGATTTTCCAGGCAAGAATACTGGAGTGAGTAACCATTCCCTTCTCCAGGAGATCTTCCAAACCCAGGGACCAAACCCAGGTCTCCTACATTGGCAGGCAGATTCATTATTGTCTGAGCCACCAGGGAAGGCTCTCAGGTAATCCAAATTTGATATTTTTCTAAACTTGAATTTGTACCATTTGCTTTTCTTTGTATTAGTTTCCAATGAACACTTTTTCACTTTTTCTCCCTAATTCTCTGCCATCATAAAGTTTTTTGGAATTCAAATGGCATTCTCCACTCTCTCCTTTCTAGAAAAGTATTGACAGAGCTGGTCATATAGTAAAATCCTATTATTTGAATAAATAGAGATGTTTTTAATGATTATCTAATCAACATCCTTGTTTCAGTGATAAGGAATTCGAGTTTGTCAGAGGTGAAATGACTTCTCCAATTGAGCTATTTTATAAGAAATCTAAAGCACAAACCCTGACATCCCAAGAAGCAGTAAAGTGTTGTGAGATTCTGCCCCCAACCCCCGTACCCTAGTACTGAAGTCAAAGCCAAACAAGCCATCTTAATTGGAGCTCACTCATGAATCCCAAACATCTAAACATCATGAACACTAAACATCTCCTAAGTAATCTCACATTGATTTAAGAAACTCTGGTCACAGATTTGAACACAGTGTACTCCAAGCCAATAAGTGACATGCTTAGATAGGACCACAATGTATATAAGATAGAAAAGAACAGTAAAAGGTATCTAGTACAAATTATGGTGTACCCCATGCACCATTCTCAGAATTTGGGATTCTCAAAACTGGAAGTGACCCTCCAAGTTACTCAGGAGTGCTTTCTATGTGTCAAGCATTTCAACAGATCATTGACATACAAAACCTTATTCATTCATTACAAGGCAAACATGCAGAAGAAAGTTTACCTCTATTTTTTTAATAGAAAGTTACCTCTATTTTTAAAATTAGAGAACTCAGGTTCAGATAAAGTCAATTTCTTATCCATATTTATAGCCAAGAAGTTGTAGGGTGATAGATACACTCAGGTGTACCCAACTCTAGTACCTTAACCTTCTGTTCCTAAATCAGATTTACTTCCTCTGGTTTCACAGATTACAGGGAACGGAGTTCCTAGCTTCAACTGGAATATCAGAGCCTGGGATGGATTCTGTCCTTGCTGTATTGAATACCCCTGGTTTTTTCCCTCTAATTTTAGACCCCCAAATTTGCTTTGAGAGTCAGTCTTTGCTATATTTGAATACCCCTGGTTTTTTCCCTCTAATTTTAGATCCCCAAATTTGCCTACTAGAAACTCCCTCCCATGAGTCTTTATGTAGCCTTTTGGAGAAAACCAATTCTTTGTAACTCTGTTTTTCCTTAGCTCCTGTCATCTTCATCAACCTGGAATCTTCATTTCTTCGGGGAAAACAGCCAGTATTGTCTCAACTATCATTTGTGAAACTTTCTTTCTAGATTCCTTTCTGAGTGGCACTTCCTGTACCTTACATTTTAGAACTGTCAGCATCACTGTTGAAGTAACAGTACCCAGAACAGGGCATGACACTCCATCTCTGGTCTATTTTCAACTTGATATTAAATTTCAATACAAGCAGTTTAAGTGTGTTGGCTTTTTTATCAAGATTCCATCCAGCACACTACAAACAGATTTTTCTGAGCACCATTCCAAGGCTTAAGGACACTCAAGAAACTCTCAAAAACTAAGCCAACAACACTTAAGATTCATCCCATTGAAACAAAACACTATTAACGTGCAGTCAAATGCAGTGGAATTGGATCTCAAGTGCCAACTTTAAAGACTTTTCAGGAAATCGCAAGTTTCTCAGCTCTGGGTTAATTTTGTTCAATTAGAGTTGAGTCCTGTATGGGGAGACTTTTGTCAGCATCTGTGCTGAGAGGAGCATTTCTGACACCATTTCCATGAACTCTCCAGTTAGTGAAATCAGTTCAAGATGAATAGAACCACAAGTTGAAGACGGGGTCATATGCTAAGAAATTTAGTTCTTTCGACTGTACTTTTCAGAAATGTGCTTTTTTTTAATGGGTTCCCAGAGCACCTGTGGACCCTCTTTTCCCACACAAGGGAGAGTCAGTAACAATGTAAAGAATCATGTTTCTCTGTGTTGTTCTCCATCATCAAGAATAGCTGGGAAACTTGCAATCAGCTGCAAAATAACAGACCTCTAAAGTTGTTAGTACAGAAGTAATGTGTACAAGAAGAAAAATGTACATCTTGGATGTCACAGCTAGTAAACACTGACTGTTTATATGTTTACGATAAAGAGTCAGCGAGATTGTGAACAATACCAGAACATTTCTGTCTTTACCATCATATTACATGCATGGTAGATGATGCTGTATACATTTTCATGAATAAATAACTGAACCAACAGAATCAAACTGACAAATAGTTGAATCATGAAGTTTGGGTGTTTCCAGGTGGAGTCTCTAGATCCTCTTTCAATGATATAGTCTTTAGATTTGCAGCCATTGTTTATTCAGTTCAGTTCAGTTCAGTCGCTCAGTCATGTCCAACTCTTCGCAACCCTGTGAACTGCAGCACACCAGGCCTCCCTGTCTGTCACCAACTCCCGGAGTTCACCCAAACCCATGTCTATTGAGTCGGTGATGCCATCCAACCATCCTATCCTCTGTCGTCCCCTTCTCCTCTTGCCCTCAATCTTTCCCAATATCAGGATCTTTTCAAATGAGTCAGCACTTCGCATCAGGTGACCAAAGTATTGAAGTTTCAGCTTCAACATCATTCCTTCCAATGAACACCCAGGACTGATTTCCTTTAGGAAGAACTGATTGGACCTCCTTGCAGTCCAAGGGACTCTCAAGAGTCTTCTCCAACACCACAGCTCAAAAGCATCAATTCTTCAACGCTCAGCTTTCTTTATAGTCCAACTCTCACATCCATACATGACTACTGGAAAAACCATAGCCTTGACTAGCCAGACCTTTGTTGGCAAAGTAATGTCTCTGCTTTTGAATATGCTGTCTAGGTTGGTCATAACTTTCCTTCCAAGGAGTAAGCGTCTTTTAATTTCATGACTGCAATCACCATCTGCAGTGATTTTGGAGCCTAGAAAAATAAAATCAGCCACTGTTTCCACTGTTTCCCCATCTATTTCCCATGAAGTGATGAGACCGGATGCCATGATCTTCGTTTTCTGAATGTTGAGCTTTAAGCTAACTTTTTCACTCTCCTCTTTCACTTTCGTCAAGAGGCTCTTTAGCTCGTCTTCACTTTCTGCCATAAGGGGGTGGTGTCATCTGCATATCTGAGCTTATTGATATTTCTTCAGGCAATCTTGATTCCAGCTTGTGCTTCCTCCATCCCATCATTTCTCATGATGTACTCTGCATAGAAGTTAAATAAGCAGGCTGACAATATACAGCCTTGATGTACTCCTTTTCCTATTTGGAACCAGTCTGTTGTTCCATGTCCAGTTCTAACTGTTGCTTCCTGGCCTGCATACAGGTTTCTCAAGAGGCAGGTCGGTGGTCTGGTATTCCCATCTCTTTCAGAATTTTCCACAGTTTATTGTGATCCACACAGTCAAAGGCTTTGGCATAGTCAATAAAGCAGAAATAGATGTTTTTCTAGAGCTCTCTTGCTTTTTCGATGATCAGCAATGCCTATAACTAATGCCCTAGACAAAGTCAGATAACCTAGTTTATGCGGAGGTCAGATGTTTCTGAACAGTATCCTGCCAGGATTACTATTCTGTAAGAAGCAAGGTCAAAAATTATGTCAACAGGACAAAGATGTTAACCTCGTAACTCACAAGAAGTGTATGTTATCTCAGAAGAAAATGATCTTTACTTAGGTAGAGGGCTTGCTCTTAGGTAATTTGTGATGCAATCAGATCTTGTTGATACAGAGAGTAATCTGAAAGCAGAGAATCCAGTCTTTCTTGCTCACAGAATGAGAAATGTGTACCTTTCCATTTGTGAGATATCAAATCTTGGGCTAAGGAAATTCTTTTGCATCTAGGCAAAACTATTAGCTAAGATAAAGGACTGAGATTGTGTTCTCGCATGCAGATCCTCACATGCACACCATGCACACACGCACGCACGCACACACACACACACACACACACACACTTGCTACCAGGTAGTAAAGAGCATCACAGGGAAGCAAACAGGGTGGGTGGGGGAACCTGTTACACCATAACTGTGATAGTGCGACAGCACTTACCCCATGATGTAATTGTGCTTATTAGTCAATTATTGGACCAATGCTTTTCTCTTCTCACTGGGTTCCTCGCTCTCCTCTCTCTCTGCATCCCTAAGCTGTTATCTGGCATATAGTAATTCCTCTGTTTAAATGAATGAAAGTTAAATACAAATGAAAAGCTTCCTTTCTTAGTAAATACAAAACCCATAGCTTTCTAGGTTGGAACCAAAAGAAGACTCTTTCAGCAGTGATGGGTGACTGGAGAATAAGCACAAGTCTGTCCCAGAGATCCATCTTTCCCTCTGGGGTCAGTCACAGATTGTCCCTGACATCTCCATGTTGAACTACAATGCTTTCACACTTCTGTCCAAGCAAGGACACTGGACCTCTCACTTCAAATTCTCTTATTCCAGGTGACACAGGACTAGAACACTCAAGCAAAATTTTATTATAAACTTGGGGATAAAAAAGGGGAAGCAGAGCACCAGAAGCCTCAGTAGTCTAGTTTAAAGAATTTTTTTTCAAAATTTTGGATAGTTAAGAAATAAATTATTCGGTAGATTATTAGGATATATTTTTGAAAACTTAAGTGAGTTAACATCTGTTCTTATAAAAAATTAAAACAGGTTTATAATATAACCTTGGGATGTTCCAAATCCTAGAACATCATGTGGTCTAATTTCTTATATTTTCAGAGAATCCAAAAATATGGAAAGAATTGTTCAACATAACAGAGGACTAGTTGAAGAGATGGGCTTCCCTGGTGCCTTAGAAAGTAAAGAATCTGCCTGCAGTGCAGGAGACCTGGGGTCAATCCCTAGTTGGGAAGATCCCCTGGAGAAGGGGCGGGTTCTGCATGGCAACCCACTCCAGTATTCTTGCCTGGAGAATCCCCATGGACAGAGGAGCCTGGTGGGCTACAGTCCATGGGTCACAAAGAGTTGGACATGACTAAGCAACTAAGCACAGTACAGTAGAACAAATAGAACTGAAATTCAGTCCTCTTGACACCAGTCTAGGCCTTTGTTGCTTAGTATAATGTTTATTACCAGTTGCCTGTCTTTTAAGGTTCCCATAGGCTTTAAATACAGAAATCTAAAACAGTTTATGAATCAACTTAATGTTACTTATGTGGTATTCTATTAAAATACACCTTATCATTTTAACTTTATATTATTTTGCAACTGGAGATGTAACTAATGTATTAGAGAATTCTTGATAGTTGCTATTAACTGATACATAATGTATTTGTAAAGCAGAAAGACAGGATCTTCCCTGGTGGCTCAGTGGTAAAGAATCCACCTGCCAATGCAGGAGACAAGGGTTTGACCCCTGGTTCAGAAAGATCCCACTCACCATGTGCCACAACTGTAAGCTTGTGCTCTAGAGCCTGGAGCCACAACAATTGAGCCCAGACATCACAACTACTGAAGCCCGTGCACCCTAGAGCCTGTGCTTTTCAACAAGAGAAGCTGGCACATTGCGACTAAGGGTAGACCCCACTCACCACAACTAGAGAAAAGGCCCGGGCAACAACGAAGACTTAATCACAGCCAAAAATAAATAAATCAATGAATAATTTTTTTTTTAATGTAGGAAGATAAGAGGAGAAAGGATAGTTCCTTGTTTAGAAAAAGGTAATGTTGGGAGATAATGACAGCTCCCAATTTGTCATCTGAAGTTTTATGGATAATCATACATCAGATGATCACATAATAAACGGATGAACTGAATTGCTCTGGGCCAGGGGTTTGATGAAGAAGTCTTCAGGGCAGGATGAAGATGATGGCACAGAAAGAATGTTATGTAAGTTTGCCTGGGAGAAGCAAGTGGATTGGGCAGAAAAAAGGAGATAAGGAATGTGAGGAGGCTAATTTACTTAAATGTCAGCCTAGAAGATTGTAAATTCTTCTAAGTAGCCAACCATCCCTATTAGTTTATCTGCCCGGAATAAGAACGCACCATCTGACAAGGCTGCATCTCTAGGAGCACTGCAATCAGCAATAGCTGTTAGCTAAATTCTTGGATAAACAATTGCTAATGAGCAAGTTCAATCATTACACGGGAAGAGAAAAATGAAAATAATGATGTGGGCAGAAAGCCTCTGCCAAAGTAGTTTTTGGACTAAACTACGGAAAGTGGACCGGACCATGAGACATGATAAAATCTTCATAGAGAAGATGGCAGGCATGGTCATTAGGATGGGATAAAGGAAAATCAATTTGTCAACAGAGGCTGGAGAAAGCTTTAATTGGCATTTTTAAAAGACTGAGCAAGCTCAGATGTGATTCTGACTGGCATGAGAATCAAAGGGTTCTCATCCATGGGGTGGAGTATGTCCCTGGGAGTTGCCTTAATAAAGAGGAACGTGCCAACTCTGAATTACATACTGGGTCTAGTCAGTTTGTTGTTACTAGAAATAAGCAGTGGGCTAGGCAGAAAAACCAAGGCATAGATACAGGTCTTGGACTGGGATAGTCACAAAAGTGTTGGAAGGAAAAATCTGTGAAGATACTAGGGCACTCAGGGTTGACTCAGAACACTGAAGCTGAGTCTATGGCACCAAAGGCCACCAGCTTTGGTGCACTGGATAAGAGTAGTGAATTGAGGGTTAAAAGTATTTGTTCTAAATCCTGGCTTTGCTGTTTACCACCTCTGGGACTTTAGGAAAGAAAAATAAATTTCTTTGAGCCTCAGTTTCCCTATTTGTAAAATGAGGTCATGTCTAACTCATAGACTTTATCAAGATGATTAATGGAAATGCTATTTTAGTTCATAGTTCAGTGTGTAGCATATAGTAAGTATTCAGGAAATGGTCAATATTATTATTTTAATTTTTTTTTTTTTACAGGCAGGAGCAAATAGGCCCTAGTTAGGACTGACTTAACTAGATGAGTTTGGCTGACAGTCGTATCATAAGTTATAGATGATCCAGACAGAAAAATTGAGGAATTTAGAGACGCAATCTGTGGCTCAACCACCAAGGGGATCATCTTTGAGTGCATCTGTTTTGTTAATGCCTTCTTAAAATTTATTGACAAAAATGGAATATGGAAACTTCATGTCCCAGTCTCTGCAAAGTTTTGTTTTAAGGTTCAAACAAGGTTCAAGGTTCTATTGGATCTGCTTTACTCAGTAGAGATGAGCCATTTAAACCACTGGAATGTGAATACACCGGTATTGCTGAATACTCTAAAAAAAACTTGGATGAGAATTTAGTTGTTAAGTCATTAACCAGTTCCCCTGCAATTTTGTGCAGATTATCAGTTGACATAGCAAAACCTTACTTCAAACAATGGAGAAAATATACTTCAGACTAATTTGTAATGTCTTTATCATTACAAATTTATGGGAGCTAAATAAATAAGACATTAATGTGCTTGAGAATATGAGAGATTTTAAAAGAGATTTACAAATGTAAGTCAAAGATAACTTCACAGTTACTTAGGATTTCTATCTCCCCAAAAGTTGTGAATATGGATGCACAGTGTTAACAATAATAGTGGCAGGAAAATCATTTTTAGCTTAATTTGGCAAAGAAGGAAGAAAAAAAAAACAAAACCATAGACCAGGGGTCTGTTCCAAACCCTTTCTGAAATGCATAGAACTGTAGAGCTCTAGCTCTGCCAAAGACAAGCCCAAGTTTTGGAATTCATTTATCCATCCATCAACAAAACATTGAGTGTCTATGGCGACTGGGGAAGCAAGTGAATACAAGAGACAAAGTGCCTGCCCTCATGGAGCTTATATTCTATGGCACAGAGACAGACAATAAACAACAGAAAGCCCAAATATATAATATAATTCAAGTAGAGATTTTTTAAAAAGTTAAGACAAATGCAGAAGAGTAGGATTAGAAGACTACTGGGAGAATGGTTTTTATAGATAGCATGTCAGGCGCAGGCTCTTCTCTATGGAGGTGGCAGGTGAAGTAACCAGAATAAAGTGAGAAAGTGAATCTAGCAGAAGCCAGCCTAGGAAGGATCCTGTAAGCAATTCCACTGATCTCTGTCCTGCCAATAACAGAAGCTTCTTTCCTGCCAGCAATGCCACTTGGTGGGGCAGGCCCATGACGCTCGTTTTCTCCAAAGATGCAACCAGAGACACGCACCTACTCTGCTATGTGCTCTGCCACCCTTGTCACCACCCAGTTGTCACCTTTCTACTGCCATCAGTATTTGAATACAGTGGCGTCCCTAAGGATTTAGCAGCTCACCTCTTTAAGTACCATAGATAGGTGAGTGTCCATTTCTTATGAGTCTGAGAAAATAAATTTTATATATATATATATATATGCAACTCCATTCCAGGATGTCTGGCTCTAGGTGAGTGATCACACCATCATGATTATCTGGGTTGTAAAGATCTTTCTTGTGCAGTTCTTCTGTGTATTCTTGCCACCTCTTCTTAATATCTTCTGCTTCTGTTAGGTCCATACCATTTCTGTCCTTTATTGAGCCCATCTTTGCATGAAATGTTCCCTTGGTATCTCTAATTTTCTTGAAGAGATCTCTAGTCTTTCCCATTCTGTTGTTTTCCTCTATTTCTTCACTGATTGCTGAGGAAGGCTTTCTTATCTCTCCTTGCTCTTCTTTGGAAATCTGCATTCAATGAGTATATCTTATCTTTTCTCCTTTGCTTTTCCCTTCTCTACTTTTCACAGCTATTTGTAAGGTCTCCTCAGACAGCCATTTTGCTTTTTTGCATTTCTTTTTCTTGGGGATGGTCTTGATCCCTGTTCTGCACAATGTCACGAGCCTCCATCCATAGTTCATCAGGCATTCTGTCTATCAGATCTAGTCCCTTAAATCTATTTCTCACTTCCACTGTAAAATCATAAGGGATTTGATTTAGGTCATAGCTGAATGGTCTAGGTTTTCTCCACTTTCTTCAATTTAAGTCTGAATTTGGTAATAAGGAGTTCATGATCTGAGCCACAGTCAGCTCCCGGTCTTGTTTTTGCTGACTGTATAGAGCTTCTCCATCTTTGGCTGCAAAGAATATAATCAATCTGATTTTGGTGTTGGCCATCTGGTGATGTCCATGTGTCCATGACATCTTGGAATGTGAAGTCAAGTGGGCCTTAGGAAGTATTACTATGAACAAAGCTAGTGGAGGTGATGGAATTCCAGTTGAGCTATTTCAAATCCTAAAAGATGATGCTGTGAAAGTGCTGCATTCAATATGCCAGCAAATTTGGAAAACTCAGCAGTGGCCACAGGACTGGAAAAGGTCAGTTTTCATTCCAATCCCAAAGAAAGGCAATGCCAAAGAATGCTCAAACTACTGCACAATTGCACTCATCTCACATGCTAGTAAAGTAATGCTCAAAATTCTCCAAGCCAGGCTTCAGCAATATGTGAACTGTGAACTTCCAGATGTTCAAGCTGGTTTTAGAAAAGGCAGAGGAACCAGAGATCAAATTGCCAACGTCTGCTGGATCATGGAAAAAGCAAGAGGTTCCAGAAAAACATCTATTTCTGCTTTATTGACTATGCCAAAGCCTTTGACTATGTGGATCACAATAAACTGTGGAAAATTCTGAAAGAGATGGGAATACCAGACCACCTGACCTGCCTCTTAAGAAATCTGTATGCAGGTCAGGAAGCAACAGTTAGAACTGGACATGGAACAACAGACTGGTTCCAAATAGGAAAAGGAGTACATCAAGGCTGTATATTGTCACCCTGCTGTTTAACTTATATGCAGAGTACATCATGAGAAACGCTGGGCTGGAGGAAGCATAAGCTGGAATCAAGATTGCTGGGAGAAATATCAATAACCTCAGATATGCAGATGACACCACCCTTATGGCAGAAAGTGAAGAGGAACTAAAAAGCCTTTTGATGAAAGTGAAAGAGGAGAGTGAAAAAGTCAGCTTAAAGCTCAACATTCAGAAAATTAAGATCACGGCATCAGATCCCATCACTTCATGGCAAATAGATGGGGAAACAGTGGAAACAGTGGCTGACTTTATTTTTGGGCACTCCAAAATCACTGCAGATGATGATTGCAGTCATGAAATTAAAAGACGCTTACTCCTTGGAAGGAAAGTTATGACCAACCTAGACAGCATATTAAAAAGCAGAGACATTACTTTGTCAACAAAGGTCCATCTAGTCAAGGCTATGGTTTTTTCCTGTAGTCATGTATGGATGTGAGAGTTGGACTATAAAAAAGGCTGAGCACAGAAGAATTGATGCTTTTGAACTGTGGTGTTGGAGAAGACTCTTGAGAGTCCCTTGGACTGCAAGGAGATACAACCAGTCCATCCTAAAGGAAATCAGTCCTAGGTGTTCATTGGAAGGACTGATGTTGAAGCTGAAGCTCCAATATTTTGGCCACCTGATGCAAGAGCTGACTCATTTGAAAAGACCCTAATGTTGGGAAAGATTGAAGGCAGGAGGAGAAGGGGATGACAGAGGATGAGATGGTTAGATGGCATCACCGACTCATTGGACATGAGTTTGGGTAAACTCCAGGAGCTGGTGATGGACAGGGAGGCCTGGTGTGCTGCAGTTCATGGGGTTGCAAAGTGTTGGACATGACCAAGCAAATGAACTGATACAACCCTATGGACTGTAGCCCACCAGGTTTCTCTGTCCATGAGATTTCCCAGGCAAGAATACTGGGGTGGATTGCCATTCCCTTCTCCATGGGATCTTCCTGACCCAGAGATCAAAACCAGGTCTCCCACATTGCAGGCAGATTCTTTATCATCTGAGCCCCCAGGGAAGCCCATATATATGGATACTACCTGTTTACTTATTCCTTTTATACACATAAAGGACTTCCTTTATGTATATGTCACTTTATATACATTGTGACTTCCCTGGTGGCTCAGATGGTAAAGCATCTGCCTGCAATGAGGGAGACCCAGGTTCGATTCCTGGGTTGGGAAGATCCCCTGGAGAAGGAAATGGCAATCCACTCCAGCACTCTTGCCTGGAAAATCCCATGGACAGAGGATCCTGATAGGCTAAGTCCATGGGGTCTCAAAGAGTCGGACACGACTGAGCGACTTCACTTTCACTTTCACTTTCTATACATATATATGCAGGAACAAGTTTAGGTAGTTTGAAGGGTCTTTCTACATTAGAGAATTTTCAAAGTTGTTTTGGTAGCAGAAGCTCCTTTCTTGAACCTATATTATGTAAAATAGATGATACACTCTAAAACACAGAAAAAAGAACTGCTCTGCCTGACATGAGGCAGAGGTCTCAGAGATGTGATTGCCTGGCAAATACTTGGCCCCTCTCAAAGCCCTTGAAACAAGGTCTCCTTGGAACAAAAAAAAGGATTAAGTTCACAGAGGGTGGTTGGTCTGTCTGTGTGTTTTTTAAGATGTTCAACATTTAATTTTTGAGTTTCTGGTCAGTGAAAGGCACTGCCCGATAAATTGAGGACAAAAGTAAAGAATGGAGAAGGGATGAAATGAAATCATGTATTGACCACAATTTTGAAGAAATAAGCAGTGAGATACAATGGTTAAAAACATGAGATTTGAGCCATAATGTTTCAGAGCTTAGATCTGTCACTTTTTAGCAGTGTAGTCTTCAAGGACTTGGTCCTTCATCACATTATTACTTGTCCCTGTTATGCAATTAATCTCCAGACATGGATAAATCATACCCTTTCTCAAAAACAGCTTTACTAGATTGAACAATAAGGATATAACACAATGAGGATGCTATTTTAGACTCAGGAATCAATACAGGATATTCTGGCACCCAGTGGATTGTTCTATATTGGACCTGTTTTGCAGTTATTCCTGGATCCTTGTTACTTCTTATCTCTTGGAAGGTATCCAGATAAAAGTCTTGGGCCTTTAGCATGTTAGATGAGATCAAGTCCCTCTGTCCCTGGCCTTAGAAATTCAAAAGTTCCTTTGCAAGGCTTGGTTTTTTAAAATAACTTTCTGGAAGGCAAAGGCAGTCTATTCAAAGACCAATACCCTTTCCCAGATCTGTCTCTGTTAGCAGGCTGGCGAAGGGCCTGGTGGAGAGCACTCATGTGGTTGATCCTGCATTTTTGACATCACTTACATAGCAGAGGCACTTTGTTCAGGCAGGAAGAAACCCTTTTGCTTTGGTATTAGAAATAGACCAATTCCTTGATAACAGATATGAAGTCTGCCCATCTGGCAGATAAAGAAAGGGGAAGGGTTCACATACCAAAAGGTATCTGTGGGAACATAGTGTGTGAACCCAAGAGTATGTACAGAGCAGGTAAAGATGCCAGATGAAAGCTAAAAGAATCCTCTTTGATCAGTATGTTTATCTTATAATGATGAGAGAATTAAATAAAAGTATGCATTCATCTGACGATGGACATTTAGCTTGCTTCCACCTCCTGGCTATTGTAAATAGTGCTACAGTGGACATTTGGGTGCATATGTCATAGATGAATGGATAAAGAAGATGCGTACATATATATAATGGAATATTACTTGGTCATTAAATGGAACAAGATTGGGTCATTTGAAGAGATGTGGATGGACCTAGAATCTGTCATACAGAATGAAATAAGTCAGAAGGAGAAAAGCAAATATATATTAATGTGTATATGTGGAATCTAGAAAAATGCACAGATGAATCTTTCTGCAGGCCAGGAAGAAAGACACAAATATAGAGAACAGATATGTGGACACAGGGTGGGGGAGGGGCCTTCAGATGAATTGGGAGAAGGAGATTGATATAAATACATAACCATGTGTAAAACAGATAGCTAGTGGGAACCTGCAGTATAGGACAGTCTCTGTGGTGACCTAGATGGGTGGGACTGAGGGGAGTGAGAGGAAGGTCCAAGAGGGAAAAGATCTATGTATACATATAGCAGATTCACTTTGTTGTACAGGAAAAACCAAAACAACACTGTAAAGCAACTATACCCAATAAAAAAAAAGCATGCATATAAAGTAGTTACATACTACGTTGCATATAGTAAACATTCCAGACAAAGTGACTGCTGGTCTAAACAGTAACCTTGAAGCATACTTATGCAGGTCAGGAAAGATCTGATAGCAAGTGATAGAACCTCAGTTTAAACCACCTTAACCAAAAGCCAAGTGTTTGATGTGTCAGAAAGACAGGAATCACTATATATTTTCTGAGGGAATAATATATAGGAAACAGTTTCATAGATTTAGAAGGCTGAAAGGGGGAAAAGTGAACAGAGATGGTAAGTGCAGGAAGAAACTACCTCCTTCAGGTCAGGGGACCAAAACAGAAGGAGTGTGTTTCTAGAACCCTGGATCTCAGAGCGGTGACTGTGGAGATGATGCTTAGACTTTGAGGAAGGGTTAATTCCTTCTGGAGTGCCAAAGAAGGTGGAAGCTGTAGCAAACTGTCACTGCTGGGAAGCTGGTGATAATCACAGCCAGAGAATGAAAAAGAAGACCATGCTCTTTTGGGGCCTTCTTATTGCCCTCTGTGTCTCCTGTAAGCTATCAATGAGTCATCTAGCATAGGGGTTTAAGAAATGCAAGGTGTAGACTACAGAACGGTAGGTTGGAGCTAAGAGACAACACATAACTAATTGGCAAATTTTCTAATGGAATGCAAGGAAGGTTCAATCCAGAAACTGCTGGCACCAGGACTTGGATGTTGCCCACATTTTACGATGCTTCTCCAGCATCTCCTTTTCACTGCTCATCAGCTTGGGCAGTACTGTTCTCTGTGGAAACACATGGCAGCCTACCTACATCTCCCAAATCTGACTCCCAACAATTTTGGCCTCCAGAAAAAACATATTTTTTCTCTTAATTCTAGTTTTAAAAAATCTAAAACTCTGATTAATAAACTTCCAATTAGAGGTAGGAGCCCCACCTAGACCAGTCAAATGTGACCAGAAGAAAGCTTAAGAACAAAGGAACTGCACTGAAGAAATCATAGCAGATATTAAAGGATCCAAGTTGGTACAATCAGGTGTCAGGATAGGGATCCTGAACAGACAAAACAAAAGATATTCCCTACAGTGGTATGAAGGGCTGTAAAAGAGGAAAAAATGCTATGGAGTGGGAGCAGCAGAGATTGGAGAAAGCTTCTTAAATGGCTGATCATAGAGGTGAGTCTTGAAGCAAAGGGCCCATGGAAACTGGAAGAGGATGGAAGGGGCTTCAAGGAGAAAGGAACATTGAATGAAAAGCTTAGGAGACCAAAAAATTCACAAGATGTATAGAGCTCAGAAAGTGTTTAGTAAAAGTTGAAAATCTAGATTAGAGACAAACATGAAATACCAGGCTAAACTCTATGTTATTTACTCTTAAGATATAGAGACTTAGGGGCAAGGAGTTCTATGCTAGAGAGATATAAGAAGGATGAAAGTAAGGAAGAGGAAGGGAAAGTAGAGATATAGGAGGAGGAAGTATAGCACATAGAAGCTATTGCTGCACATCATTCTATGTCTTAGGCATTTGCCCAGATGAATTGAAACTATAACTAAATTATGCTTGCTTTCATTATAGTCTTGCTTTACTATGACCTTGAGCCAAATTTGTAGCCTTTTTGAATTTCAGATTTTTTTCCTCTTCAAAGGTAGAATGAATAAAACTGTACTGGATGACTAAGATAATGTTTATGAAATATTTGACTCCGGGGAACTAGTGATGAGTCTACCTTAAACTTAGAAGTCACACGGAGTACTTCTATTTTGTTATATTTCAGAGATGGGTCACTAACTAATATTTTAGGAGATTAAGCATTCCCACAAGAATCAGACTCACAGTCCGCGATTTCAGATGTGCCTCTGCTCTGCTCCCAGGACTGTGTAGTTGACTCAGGTAGGACGTCCCATTGTGACTCCTTCCCTTCCTCCCACACCAACAAGTGTGCCAGAGTGAGAAGAGGAAGAGAGAGTAAAACCAGTGAGATGTAGTTCAAACTAAATTATGTTTGTTCTTCAACATTTTCAAGAATTTGGGAACAGGAACAGCAACAAAACAAGCTAATAGAGCCTTAGGTTGCCACATATTAGCTCATGACCAGGAACCTCATCTGAGTCTGCTTTTTCATCTTTATAGTGAGAATATTAACAATTATATCTCACAGATAATATAAGGACAAAAAAAGGCAATATTTACAATTAAAAAAAAATCATTTCCAAGGATCTTCTGACCAGCATGAAAGGAGCTGAGGGCAAGATCCCCCACATTTAAACTACTTTGGTTCTGCTGACCTTTGCTGACCTCTCTGCTCAGACTCTCTCACCTGTCCCATTGCCAGATTTAGAGGTTATCAGGCTCAGAAGGGCTTCCTGGTGGCTCAGATGGTAAAGAGTCTGCCTGCAATGCAGGAGACCCAGGTTTGATCCCTGGGTTGGGAAGATCCCCTGGAGAAGCAAATGGCAACCCACTCCAGTATTCTTGCCTAGAGAATTTTATGGACAGAGGAGCCTGGCGGGCTACTGTCCATGGGGTCAAATAGAGTCGTACACAATTGAGCAACTAATACACACACACACACACATATACACATAGAGGCTCAGAAGAGCTCAAGTTCAAAAACAAGGATGTTCAAATTTCTAAGTGGTCCAAGTCTGAGAAGGACTCAGAACTTAAAAAGGTTAGGGGTACTTTGGGGGCAACTTCACCTGTCTTATGGATGAATCAACTTGAGTGAAACTGCTAGGATTGATAACTGGCAAGTACAAATTGATTAACTGGAAGAGAATAGGCCTAACAATGTATGAATAAAGATATAGAAATCTTAACTGTTTCTTAACAAAATGGATCCATTGCAGTCAAGCTGTGCCTTGACTTTGGGCCTTTGTCATTAAGAGAGCAGAATTGTATAACAAAGATTCGGGCTTCCCTGGTGGCTCAGCAGTAAAGAATCTGCCTACAATACAGGAGCCACATAAGACACAGGCTCAGTCCCTGGGTCAGGAAAATCCCCTGGATGAGGGCCTAGAAACCCACTCCAATATTCTTACCTGGAGAATCCCATGGACAGAGGAGCCTGTCAAGCTACAGTCCATAGGGTCACAAAGAATCGGACACGACTGAAGCAACTTAGTATGCACACATACAAAGATATTTGCCTAAAAATATTCATGCTCATATCAAAATAAATACCAAAACTAATGGATTCATTATTTAAAAGTTAGCACTTCAATCAGAAAATTTTCGATATGTACAATATTATTTTTATTGTTAAATGCATTGTATAGACAATGCATGCAAAGTGTCACAGATACAAAGCTTTTATGTATAATGGAATTTTACTGAAATTTTAGTAAAAAGTGGGTTGGTGAAGAGTCAATAGGTCGAGTGTAGGACAGGAAGCAATTTCCAGTTCAAAAGCAGATCTTGTTAGATCTAGAAATCTGGCAACCATCAATCTTGCATTTCCTTTCAGTTTCCCACTGGCTCTGCTGCTCAGTGTACCCACAGCCTCCTACCATGCTGCTAGACCTCCCTGATATCTAAGTGACTGAATTTCCTTCTACTTTTTCAGAAAGAATATGTAACTCATTCTCTGCCCTACACTCACTCATCTCAATTTTTTACTGTGTAATTGTGTTGGCACCATAGGATAACATTATCTGTTGTCACCAAAAAGACCCATCAACTGCTTTTCCTCCTTTTCTGCAAATAAACCGGAATAATCACCTACAAACTAGATAAGAATTTTGCCATTAATCTAGAAGCCAGGAATAACTGCAGTTTTAAATTTTTAATAGCATTTCTTCTACCTGCTAAATAAATACATATATTTATACCAGAGATTTAACAATACATTTCCCTGGAAAGGATTATTGATAAAAACTATTTTTTGTTTCACATATTTCTTATATGCAAAAATTTTTACATGCGAGATGCAATTGGAAAACAAACCAAAAGGTTTTTTGATTATTTTTTGAAAATTCTCCTAAATTGTACTGAAATATTATCCTGCATTTGTAATAGTGATTCTGAAATACTGGAAGTCTGAAATTAACACAATGGGTAGTGCTTTGAACGAATGATTACTATCAATTTATGCTATTATCATTCGTCTCTCCTAGAGAGATTACACATGCAGAAAAAGACTCTCTGAGACCTCTAGCTCATTAGACAAGAACATGTGTGCATGCGTTTGTGTGTGTGTGTGTTTATAAAGGAATGGCTCTGAAACTTGGAGTAAACTGCATGCATCATGTAACTGATCATATATGTATATTACACAATGCTCTTTGAGTCTAATTTTCAATTAATTGTTCTGTTAAATCTTCCCAGGCTTCAATTCTATCAGTACCTCATTTCCTCCTATTGCAAGCCTATCTTCAATCATATTACTCTCTTCATTTTTTTCTTATCTATCTGGTGATGCCATTTGACTAGCAGTATTTATTCACTCTTAAACAGCTAGAGGACTCTACTCCAAACCCCATATTCAAATCTAGAAGAGAGAAAAGCTAGACAATTTTCCTGTTTTCTTATCTATTTGAAATTGAATTTTCTCATTTTCTTGGATTATATCTTTGAATAACATTTGGATTGTTGTTGTTGTCACTCATTTGCATCCCACTCTTTGTGATCCCATGGGCTGCAGCAGCCAGGCCTCCCTGTCCTTCACTATCTCCCAGAATCTGCCCAAACTCACGTCCATTGAGTTGACGATGCCATCCAACCACTTCATCCTCTGTCGCCCCCTTCTCTTCCTGCCTTCAATCTTTCCCAGAATTGGGTCTTTTCCAATGAGTCAGTTCTTTGCATCAGGTGCCCAAAGTATTGGAGGGTCAGCTTCAGCATCAGTCCTTCCAATGAATATTCAGGACTGATTTCCTTTAGGATTGATTGGTTTGATCTCCTTTCAGTCCAAGGGACTCTCAAGAGTCTTATCCAACACCACAGTTCAAAAGCATCAATTCTTGAGTGCTCAGCTTTCCTTATGGTCCAACTCTCACATCCATACATGACTACTGGAAAAACCATAGCTTTGTAGTCCAAGTTATGTCTCTTCTTCTTAATATACTGTCTAGGTTTGTCATAGCTTTTCTTCCAAGGAGCAAGCATCTTTTAATTTTGTGGCTGCATTGACAGTCTGCAGTGATTTTGGAGCCCAAGAAAATAGTCTGTCACTAATCCCCTTTTTTCTCCATCTATTTGCCATGAAGTGATGGGACCGGAAGCCATGCTCCTAGTTTTGGAATGCTGAGTTTTAAGCCAGCTTTTTCACTCTCTTTTTTCACCTTTATCAAGAGACTCTTTAGTTCCTCTTTGCTTTCTATCATTAGGGGAGGTTGTGCAAAGGAGGGAGGGAATAGAAAGAAAATCTAGGACCAACTTCAGGAAGTATGTACTTAGCTGTGTGATCTAGTAAAACAACGCAGCGGTTTTTTCGTCAAAGAAAGCTGAGCATCTCCTCTGACTCCGGCGGTTTCTTGCTGCATGCTAAGTCATTTCAGTTGTGTCCAACTCTTTGTGACCCTATGGACTGTAGCCCGCCAGGCTCCTCTGTCCTTGGGGACTCTCTAGGCAAGAATATTGGAGTGAGTTGTCATGCTCTCTTCCAGGGGATCTTCCCAACCCAGGCATTGAAGCCGAGTCTCTCCTGTCTCCTGCCTTGGCAGGCAAGTTCTTTAACACTAGCACCACCTGGGAAGCCCAATTTCTTGCTATGTAACCACAAATAGGTCATTACAACTGAGTCTCAGTTTCCTCACTGTTAAGTGGGGATAGTATACCTACGTGGCTGAGTTATTATGAAGATTAGAGGTAATGTATCCAAATGAAAACTATTATTTTTATATCCACATCATGTATCCAATATCAAATATGTCCCCTAATTTAAACTCCAATTTTAAATATTCAGTATAACTTTGGACTAGCAACTTGATTTCTCTTGCTTCAGCTTTCTCATCTGTGATATAGAAATACTGGCATTTCTCCCTTGCCTCCAATTCTCCTTTCTTTATTAAAAAGTAATGCAAGTGAGAAGTTGTGTTTATTCTAGATGCCAAAAATACTTATTTTATTTCTCATGACTCATTTAATTAACTGACTGTTTACATATTTACCATCTAGGATTGCTGTGAGAATTAAATAAGTGATGCATGTAAAGAACAATGCCCCTGAAGAAGTATTAGTTATCACCATCATCTATGTTGAATACCTTTATCTTTCATATGCCATGAGACTCAGTTGCTGATTTTTGATTTGGAAAATATTTCTAGGTGTAGGCATAATATAGTTGTGTTTTTTTTTTTTTTTTTTTTTTGTACTTAACCATTTGCAGGAACAGCACGGACCCATTGGCTTCAAGGCTTCTCTAACATTTGTTCTCTGTCTTCAGAATAATTCAGAGCTTCTTGAATTATTTCATTGCTAAAAACTCTCTGTTCATCATAGATACAGCAAGGTCCTTTAGCATACTTGGCCAAAAACATTAAAACCCAGTCTATGGAAACATAGAAGCTGGGAAAGGACAGTGGTTCATTACCCAGGGCAGAGATATGGCACTGAGTGTACAGTCTGGTCAAACTTCAGTCTGGCTCTCCTGGTAACTAGCTTGACATCTCCACACGAAGCATGTTAATGTATAGATGTTACCTGTGATTTAGAGGCAGGAGGAGATCATTAATCAGATTTTCAGTTGTCTAATTACATTGTAAAAATTGACTTTTCTGCCACCGCTAGTTTCTGAGTCATTTTAGGGAAAGAAAACAGAGCAGAGAAATACGCTTCTCTTACATCTATGTAAAATGATAACTGAAGATTATAGGGGGAAAACAAATAAACCAAAAGGTAATTAAAAGGTAAGTTGGGACTTGGGGAGTAATAAAGCAAAGGTGAGTTATAATGAGAGTTATCCAATTAGAATTCTATGGGGAATAAAAAATAATACCCCATCAAGTTCTCTATCACAAAAGGCATTCATTTAAGGCCTGCAATTGTGAATAATTTTTCCAATTAAAGATTTGCATGAAGTCACAAAAAGTGGGATGTAAGCAATCAATTAATGAAATGAGCCATAAAGAATGAGATAAGCAGTTCTAATATCAACTATAAATGAACTCCCTTGATTTTTCTTCTTATAGAGCAGTGAGAAATGAAGGCCAAGTGATGGATAAAAAGAAAATTAAAGTGTGTGTACAGTAAAGCCACATCTCTTAACTAGAGGCCAAGTGTTAGGTCACCTGAACTGTTCACAATGGTGTCACTGACTAGAGGTAATGCTTATGACAAAATCCACAATAGAAGCTGTATTCTTATTTCATGCATGAACCTCAGAGGTTTAGCTTAAACTCTATTTATTATTAGTTCTTAATAGTTATTTGAGTTTTTAAAATTATTAAAGAGATGTTTTTCTTTTGTAGTTTAGATAAAATAGAATACAGGAAAGTTTAAAGAAAACATTAACCATTAATAATAATCTCAGGACACAGAAATTACCACTATTGCTGTCTTGTATATTTCATTCTAATATTTTTTCTTTACATATAAATAAATTGCAAAATGAGCATCACTCTCTCTCTATAACAGTTCATCTCCTGCCTTTTTCATACAGATTGTTATTTCAAGGCCAGAGTTAACAAATTTGGTTGTCCATAGTATTCAGAGCAATTTAGAAACAGTACATTGGAAGAGAGATTTGAGGACCATTAAAAAGAACTAGGTTCTCAACTGTTAAATGAAGTTCTGGGAGTACAGAAAGTTTGAAAAATATTTGAGTGAATAAAATAATAAAAATTTCAGGATTAGAAGGGAACTCAGAGAACATGTAATTCAACCCTTGTGCAAATGTTTAATTCCTTCTGAGTCACCCTTGCTGAAGGATACCTTAGTCACAAAAACTGCTTCCCAATGGAGCTCATTCCATTTTCACAGTCCTTATGTTAGTTAAGGCAGTACTAGTGTCTGACACAAGTAATCTAGTCAAATAAAGTTAGTAAAGTAAAGCTCAAAGTAGATTACCTGACTGGTAGCAGAACCTGCCTCTGAGCACTGATTGAGAGCACAGGCTTCCTTCACCATTGACATCTAGCTTCCAAGGCCTTTAGAACCATCCATATCAAGCCAGTGGGGGGAGAAAGAGCATGGAAGATCGTACAAGGAAGGTATTTATGGACCAGGCCTGAAACAGCGGCTTATCACTTTCCATTGGTCAGAACTTGATCACATGAACTCACCTAACTGCAAAGGAAACTAGGAAATGTTGTCTAACCATGTGTCCAGGATGAGAAGAAACAGATTTGGTAAATGGCTAGTCAGTTGATGTCAGTGTTATTTATCAGAAAGTTCATTATTACGTTGAGCCAAAATCCCATATGGATTGGTTCTGATTCTGTCCCCAAGACAACATAAAACAATTGTAATCTCTCTTCAACAAGAAAATCCTTCAAATGTTTAAATAATGATTTTATATCTCTCATATATCTTCTCTTTCTTCAATCCATATACCCCAAATTTCTTCAATTTCTTCTTGTGACATTACTGTTAACATAGTCATTTGGGGTACACAGTACATATGTTAGTACCCCACAAAGGCATGAAATTTTTAAGCATAATAACTAATATGCACAATAAAACTTTTAAGTTATCCATAAATAATTTAAGCACAGACTTAAAATATGTGTCACTGAAAATTATTAAAATAGAAAGAATCCACAGTTTTAAAAAGGTAAGCTTCATATAACAAGATGTTGCCATTGGGCTTGTTGGCTCTATCGTAGTATCAGTTAAGGCACTTGTACTACACATATCAGAATGGCAAAATGAGCCTGAGATAGAATTTTACCTCCATATGCTTCCATGTGAAAATTTAGAAACTACTCCAGGTCTCTTTAAATCCTCATTCAAATCAAAGACAAACATGAGGTCAGACAGAAAAAAATGGGAAAGGAAGTGTCTTTTGAGAAGTGAATTTGCCTTGCTGTGAATCTCTACCTGACCTCTATGGAATAGAAGTTCAGTAACAATTTTCTTACCTCAGTCCTAGTGAGGAGATCTTCCAGGGCACCACTTGGAGACATTTTATGTGTCCTCTGCAGTCAGAAGGTGTCAAGGAGAAAACTAGTGTCTAAGAAAGCAAGAGGATGGAGGGCTCAGTAAAAGGTGGGAAAGAGGTTAACTCCTTAGTTTAGGGACCGAGAATTAGAAGAGCACTGTTACGTTGGGACCAGTTTTTATGTCAGAGTTTGTCAGAGCGAATGATGCAGAAATGTGTTCTGAGGATGGCGGGAGCCACACAGGACAGTATCAGGATGTCATTTCTTGGGTCCAATTCAATAGAGTGAGCTGGAGGGGTAAGAAGATCCCTGGGAGCTGAGGAAGGATGCATCTTCCTAGGTCAAAAGAAATGGAAGAGAACACCATCAGCACAGCACCTTCATGTATGTGCTTAGTTGCTCAGTCATGTCCGACTCTTTGAGAAATTTTGGATTGTCTCCTTAGTCCATGGGATTCTCTAGGCAAGAATACTGGAATGGGTTGCCATGCATTCCTCAGAGGGATCTTCCCGACCCAGGAATCGAACCCATGTCTTCTGCATCTCCTGCATTGTAGGCAGATTCTTTATCTGCTGAGCCATTGGGGAAGCCTCTTCATAGAACCCTTCATAGAGCCCACAAAAGCACTCCAAGAGAAAGTCAACCTTAATTATCAGTCAGGACCAATTTAACCATGTTTCAGGGCCATAAGTCTTCCCTGGGGGCTCAGACAGTAAAGAGTCTGCCTGCAATACAGGAGACCAGGATTTGATCCCTGGGTCAGGAAAATCCCCTGGAGAAGGAAATGGCAACTCACTCCAGTATTCTTGCCTGGGAAATCCCATGGACAGAGGACCTCAGCAGGCCACAGTCCATGGGGTCGCAAAGAGTCAGACACAACTGAAGCAACTCACACTAACTAAAGCACCACAGGACACAAAGCTACACAGCCAAATAAAAACCATCCAGTGTTCTCATCTCACTTCCTTTCCATGCTGGTTCCATTCAGGCATTCGGAAAATTCACTAACATGGAGCACCTGCTTCCCAGATGATTCTAGATAAAAGGGATTTTGTGTAGCCCCAGGATGTGTGACTCAAAATGGATAAGTAGAAACACCCTTATGTTAAAACAGGATTGGCTAATGGTTGGGTAACAAGTAACCCCAGAAACCTTAGTGGTCTTACACATAAAAGTTTATTTATCACTCGTAATGTTTAAATCAGACAGATTTTCAAGGCTGTTCCCTTCCAAGGCTGGATCCACTCTTCTTCCAATTTGTGGCTACACCATCTGGAAAAAAATAGCTTTCAAAGATGCAAAAGAGAGAACTTACAGAGTTGACACCCACTCTCAAATGTTGCTGTGTCACAGACTACTGTCCAGAATTAGTCATATGGGTCCACTTAACTGTAAGTGCCTGGAACATGTTTCTTTGTGCTTAGGAAAGAAAGGAAAGCTGGATACAATGGACACTAGTTGTCTCCAGCACAAGCCTCCTGAATGACTGACTACTGCAGTGTAGACAAGAAGGACATTTAATGCTACATCACTGGAAGGGGCATAATGTCCATGATCCTTCCCAGCTGGAGATCCAATTTTCAGCTCATGTGCCTCTTAAGAAGTGACTCTTCTCACCAAAGAGAGAGAAATGCAAAAATAGACACTGTAGAGAAGATATACAACCTGAAGGGTGAACCCTCATATAGAGAGATGAGAATAGTCAGGTTACCAAGAATGCTGCAGGTTTAAGTAATATAGACATGCACTATTACTGGGTTAACAAATATTAATGACTGGTAAGTTTCAAAGTATGTTTGAAGGAACATTCTCCAAGGAAATCTGTGATGAAAATTTTGATGTGCATATTAAGAGTTACCATTAAACAGAGACCTATGAAAATAATGATGAGTGTCTTGAAAGATCAGAAATAATATAGTCATTATAATAAGACTGGTTACTTGATTAAATATACTCAATATGGCCAACAGTGGGCAAAATGTTTTATAAACACTTTATTCTTACTGCAAACCAAAGGGTGTATTATTACCCCAATTTTATAGATGAAGAAAGATGAGGTAAATAAAGACCATTTGAATTAGGATTCTTACAGCTGCAAGCAACAGAAACTCTTTTGCTTAAACGATATGGAAATGCAATATCTCACTTAGCATCAAACCCAGAGGTGCAGAGGTAGGGCAACCTCCAGGAATTAAGTCTTTATTGTGTTACTAGAACCCCAAGTTTCCGTCTTTTCGTTTTGCCATCTACAGCATTAGTCAATTCCCCTTTTGATCATAAGATAGCTGCCGTCAGGAGATGCTTCCTAATTAACATCCAGAAGGAGAAAGAAACTTGCTTTCCCCTTCTCAGAAGCCACCTGTTTCTCATTAGACTAGTGGTTCTCAACTGGGAATGATTATTTCTCCCAAAGGAAATTTGGAAATGTCTGGAGACATTCTTATTTGTTACGACAGGAAACAGAGGCATTGCTAGCTTCTAATGGGTAGAGAGGGAGAAGGCAATGGCACCCCACTCCAGTACTCTTGCCTGGAAAATCCCATGGACGGAGGAGCCTGGTGCATTGCAGTCCATGGGGTAGCTAGGAGTCGGACCGACTGAGCGACTTCACTTTCACTTTTCACTTTCATGCATTGGAGAAGGAAATGGCAACCCACTCCAGTGCTCTTGCCTGGAGAATCCCAGGGGCGGGGGAGCCTGCTGGGCTGCTGTCTATGGGGTCGCACAGAGTCGGACATGACTGACGCAACTTAGCAGCAGCAGCAGCAGCAATGGGTAGGCATGCTATTACAGGATAGTGTCCCACAGCAAAATATTACTCATTACAAAATATCAATTGTGCTGAGGTTGCGAAACCTTGTGTTAGACTAAAGCTTCATCACATCAAGAAGCATATCTGTGCCCACATGTGGCAAAGTGCCTGACACATAGAAAGTATGTGGTAAATATTTGCTTAAAAGATTGATGAAATAAATTTGATGCTTATGATGGTTCTAGGCAAGGTATCATTATTCTCACTTTCTCTTTTTATTTTTTTAAGAAAAGGATATTTATGTCCAGAGAGCTTAGTTGTTTAGTTGCTAAGTCGTGTCCGACTCTTTGTGACCCTGTGGACTGTAGCCCACCAGGCTTCTCTCCAGGGGATTCTCTAGGCAAGAATACTGGAGTGGGTTGTCATTTCCTTCTTCAGGGGATCTTCCCAACCTAGGGATTGAACCCACATATCCTGCATTTGCAGGAGGATTCTTAACCACTGAGCCACCAGGGAAGCCCCAAAGAATCTGAACTTGGTGCTATTAGTTAAGAAGGGGTCCTAGTTTAAAAAAAAGTGTGTTAATCTAGTTTTGAAAACACAGCCATCTAAAAGTAGGTATCATCTTGCTCTTCACAATGTTATACCAAGGTGGGGCGGAAATCGGACAACTTAAGTGCCTAACAGAATCAAAAAGTCACAGAATCAAAATTCATATCCAACTTTTCCAAAAAGGTCTAATAGTATCTTTTCCACTTCTAGCAGTATTTTCTAATAGTATTCTTTCTTTGTTCTTTCTATGCTTCTCCAGCAGCATAGATCTTGGTCTAAGACTACTCTCAGCTAGTTTCCAAGAAGTCAAGGTTCAAGTTGCCACATACAGATCATTGGTTCCCAAAGCCAAGTTCCTTCAGCCTTATACAACCTTTCTCTAGACACAGGTCCACACTTAACTTAAAAACCATTACTGAAGTCTATCTACATTGGGAACCACTGTCCCTGGCCCCAGGGACTGTGAAGCTCCTATTGTCTTGTTCTTTAATGCAGGCCTGGGATCTCAACTATATCTAAAATTTTAGCTAAAGTGTTTTTAATCTCCTGTTCTTGCTAAGTTTCCTTCTCTCTGTTATGAAAATAATTTGGTAGTCTGAATGATCTACTGGAAGGTGGAGTAAGCTGTTCACTCCCTTGATCTGACCCCTGAGGTTCCTGCAAAAACTTCACATACTGAATAAAAGCTTAGATGAGTGTCCATGATCTGGTTTAAGTGAGTACGTCAAATGTTGGAGAGTTTCTGAGAATTAGAAAGAGACTTGAAGACAGGATTGCTTAGAGCAGAGACTTTTAATTCCACTGTGTTTCATCATCCCAGCCTTTCCCAAGAGACTGTTGATATGATGGAATAGGGAATATATATTATCCATTGCTGTTCAGTTCAGTTCAGTTCAATTGCTCAGTTGTGTCTCTTTGTGACCATCTGGAGTGTTGCCACCAGGCTCCTCTGTCCATGGGATTTTCCAGGCAAGAATACTGGAGTGGGTTGCCATTTCCACCTCCAGGGGATCCTGCCAACCCAGGACTTGAACCCACATCTCCTGTGTCTCCTGCATTGCAGGCAGATTCTTTACCCAGTGAACCATCAGGGCTATATAGCACAATCAGGTTTTATGGAACACCCTATTCACAGCTCAACACAATCATACAAATTTCAGTACCCTCTGATAAAAAACCACACATACCATACAGGTTAATATGTGACTGGAGGAAATATTATCAGGCATTTGGGTACAAGTTAACTTATTAATGCAAGCTTCACCCTTTTTACACACACATTTATTTATATGTATATATATATAAATAAATACATATATATATATATATATATTTTGTGGGATTTAGTCTCTTCTTCTGCAAAATGGAGATCATAACAATCATACCATTTTCAAGAGGCTGATGTGTGCATGTGTGCTCAGTCGTTTCAGTCATGTCAAGATTCTTTACGACCCTATGGACTGTGGATTATCCAGGCAAGAATACTGGAGTGGGTTGCCATGCTCTCCTCCAGAAAATCTTCTCAGAACTGAACCCAGGTTCTCCTGCATCTCCTGCATTGTAGGCAGATTCTTTACCACTGAGCCATCTGGGAATCCTTCATGGGGCTGATAAAAGGAATTAAAAGAGACAGTATGTGCCAAATACTTAAAATAACATCTATAATGCATAAATAATAACGCTGTTGTCAAAAATAGAACCTTAGCACTCACAGTTTATTCACAAATTAAATTATTTGTGATCAGCCTTAAAGGCCTCTAACATGGACTAGCAAGAAATTCTCCTGGACCTTTCATTTGAATGATAACCTAGGAATGATTTACTAAGCTTAGAAAGCCATTGATCCAGTGAGATTAACAGATCCCTCTTACTTTGATGTTGTTTTACTCTAGAGATATTTTTGAAATACAAAAATGAAATGATTTATTCAAAGGATATATAATTAGATTAAGTTAGGTCTGTCTATTAGAAAGTTTAAAACAAACAAACAAAAGCCTTCCATTCATAGTCTCTGGAGGCAGGCAGGACAAGGCTCAAATTCTAATTCTTCCTCCTACTAGCTATCTGCCATTGGGAAGGTATTTAAACTCTTGGTACTCAGTTTCCTTACTATAAAATGGAGATAATAACATCTATCTCATAAGGCATTAAGCAGATTAAAGAAATACTACATTTGTGGTCCTTAGCAAAACACCTGGCACAGAGTAAGAGCTCAACAAATGCCTGTAACTCTTATCTGGCTGTATTTCCATGTCCATTTCCCTTTTGAAGTAACATGGCCTTAAAAACCCCACTTAAACTTTCCCTGGGTTTATATACAGCTGTGCATGGGAAACTAGGCAAGAAGTCTGCATCTAAGATTAGAACTGAGTATTAGAGGTGGAACAGCACCCTCCTGAGGACAAAGCAAGTTTGGCAGCTCCTTCCAGCTCAGGAGTCACTAGAAGATGGGCTGCACCCCAGGAAGAGAGAGTTGAGGATGGAAGATTCAGTTCAGCTCTCACATTCGCTGAGACCAGAACCAGCTACAAAATTGACAGGATATAGTGCAGAATGTGGGGCCCCTTGTTTACCAATTATCCCGATTTCAAGAAAGCAATAGCAGAGCATTAAGCCAAGTATGGGACCCTTTGAGCTTTGTGTGAGCGCACAGGTTACATGTCCATGAACTTGGCCTTGTCTAGAAGTGCCTCTCTTCATTTTAATTCTTGGAGAAACAGGATTTAGTTCTTATTGAAATCAATGAGTCTCATGTATCATCCTGAGTCAGTAACACTAAGTTTCAATTTGGGACTTTTCTGGGAGGCATATTTGGAATGGCTGTTTCTTTTTTGGGGATATTCAGTTCAGTTCAGTCCCTCAGTTGTGTCCGACTCTTTGCGACCCCATGAATCGTAGCACGCCAGGCCTCCCTGTCCATCACCAACTCCCAGAGTTTATTCAAACTCATGTCCATCAAGTCGGTGATGCCATCCAGCCATCTCATCCTCTGTTGTACCCTTCTCCTCCTGCCCCCAATCCCTCCCAGCATCAGGGTCTTTTTTCCAATGAGTCAACTCTTTGCATGAGGTGGCCAAAGTACTGGAGTTTCACCTTTAGCATCAGTCCTTCCAAAGAACACCCAGCACTGATCTCCTTTAGAATGGACTGGTTGGACCTCCTTGCAGTCCAGGGGATTCTCAAGAGTCTTCTCCAGCACCACAGTTCAAAAGCATCAATTCTTCAGTGCTCAGCTTTCTTCACAGTCCAACTCTCACATCCATACATGACCACTGGAAAAACCATAGCCTTGACTAGATGGACCTTTATTGGCAAAGTAATGTCTCTGCTTTTGAATATGCTATCTAGGTTGGTCATAACTTTCCTTCCAAGGAGTAAGCGTCTTTTAATTTCATGACTGCAATCATCATCTGCAGTGATTTTGGAGCCCAAAAAAAAAAAGTCTGACACTGTTTCCACTGTTTCCCCATCTATTTCCCATGAAGTGATGGGACCGGATGCCATGATCTTACTTTTCTAAACATTGAGCTTTAAGCCAACTTTTTCACTCTCCTCTTTCACTTTCATCAAGAGGCTTTTTAGTTCCTCTTCACTTTCTGCCATAAGGGTGGTGTCATCTGCATGTCTGAGGTTATTGATATTTCTCCCAGCAATCTTGATTCCAGCTTATGCTTCCTCCAGCCCAGCGTTTCTCATGATGTACTCTGCATATAAGTTAAAGAAGCAGGGCGACAATATACAGCCTTGATGTACTCCTTTTCCTATTTGGAACCAGTCTGTTATTCCATGTCCAGTTCTAACTGTTGCTTCGTGACCTGCATATAGGTTTCTCAAGAGGGAGGTCAGGTGGTCTGGTATGCCCATCTCTTTCAGAATTTCCACAGTTTATTGTGATCCACACAGTCAAAGGCTTTGCATAGTCAATAAAGCAGAAATAGATGTTTTTCTGGAACTCTCTTGCTTTTTCTATGATCCAGTGGATGTTGGCAATTTGATCTCTGGTTCCTCTGCCTTTTCTAAAACCAGCTTGAACATCTGGAATTTCACAGTTCACGTACTGCTGAAGCCTGGCTTGGAGAATTTTGAGCATTACTTTACTAGCATGTGAGATGAGTGCAATTGTGCAGTAGTTTGAGCATTCTTTGGCATTGCCTTTCTTTGGGATTGGAATGAAAACTGACCTTTTCCAGTCCTGTGGCCACTGCTGAGTTTTCCAAATTTGCTGGCGTATTGAGTGTGGCACTTTCACAGCATCATCTTTCAGGATTTGAAAGAGCTCAATTGGAATCCATCACCTCCACTAGCTTTGTTCGTAGTGATGCTTCCTAAGACCCACTTAACTTCACATTCCAGGATGTCTGGCTCTAGGTGAGTGATCACACCATCGTGATTATCTACAATGGGATATTAGTGTCTGTAAATAAACTCTACATGCATTCTCCTTTTAGCATTGTTAGGTCCACACATGTTAATAAGAATAAAATCTCTCCATAAATATAATTACTTTTAGAATTTATTTCTTTTAAAGGCCTTCCTAAATGAAAAATACCAAATTTGGCATAATAGCTACATCTGAGGAAGGAGGGAAGTGAAGAGACTTTGGGCAGAACTTGTGGGAAGGGCTTCAACTTTATCTAAACTTTCTTTCCCAAACCCAAAGACATTTTCAAGTTTAATAAGCTGGGTGGTAAGTACACATTTGTTAACCTATTAAAATCTGAAAGCTTTTGTAATAATGTTCGCAATATTTTACAACAAACATATTTCTAAAGATCCTAAACCAAAGAAATTATCATTTTAAAATTTAATTTGGAAGAGTTAAGACAAGAGTTTAAATTCCAATTATGCCATGCAGCGTGGTTCCTAACCTGGAACATATTACCTTAGCTCCCTATTCTTCCTTCTATTCTCTTCTTCTAAATTAAGAAGGTTGAACATAAGATACCTTTTAGACTCTTAATCGTTATTTCTATGAAGCAAAGTATATACTTAGAATATAATTTGAAATGAATTGTAATTTAAGGATGTTGATTCAATGAGGATGATTGCTTGTGAAGTGGTGGGGGAAATGTGGTAAAACTGCAATAAATTTAAATGCCAGCTCAAAAGAACCCTCCAACATGTAAATATTTTTCCTTTTCTGAGATTCACTTTTAAGAATAGCTTTAGCAATCTTGTACAGTCATTTGGCTAAAATATCATCTATTTATTTGACATGGTATTAAAAACTCAAATGCCTATAGATGAACTAATAAGTAATTTGGTTAAAGAGGCCAGGTGTGACACAAGGGAGTGATGGGGATTGCAACAAATTAGTGTATCCTGTTTGATGGGGCAGTCAGGACTCAACTTCACTGGATATTTCCTGCCTGTCAGTTTGAGCCCAATGTTGACAAAACTTTCCTTTTTTGAAAATTATTTTTGACTTATCCTTCCATTTCTTGATTCAGTTCAGTTCAGTCGCTTAGTTGTGTCCGACTCTTTGCGACCCCTTGAATCGCAGCACACCAGGCCTCCCTGTCCATCACCAACTCCCGGAGTTCACTCAGACTCACGTCCATCGAGTCAGTGATGCCATCCAGCCATCTCATCCTCTGTCATCCCCTTCTCCTCCTGCCCCCAATCCCTCCCAGCATCAGAGTCTTTTCCAATGAGTCAACTCTTCGCATGCGGTGGCCAAAGTACTGGAGTTTCAGCTTTAGCATCATTCCTTCCAAAGAAATCCCAGGACTGATCTCCTTCAGAATGGACTGGTTGGACCTCCTTGCAGTCCAAGGCACTCTCAAGAGTCTTCTCCAACACCACAGTTCAAAAGCATCAATTCTTCGGCGCTCAGCCTTCTTCACAATCCAACTCTCACATCCGTACATGACCACAGAAAAAACCATAGCCTTGACTAGACGAACCTTTGTTGGCAAAGTAATGTCTCTGCTTTTGAATATGCTATCTAGGTTGGTCATAACTTTCCTTCCAAGGAGTAAATGTCTTTTAATTTCATGGCTGCAACATTCAGAAAATGAAGATCGTGGCATCCGGTCCCATCAATCACTTCATGGGAAATAGATGGGGAAACAGTGGAAACGGTGTCAGACTTTGTTTCTTGATTACCCAACAATCGTTTATTTCTTAACTTCGGCCATGCAGCATGTGGGGCTTAGTTACCCATGTGCCTTGCATTGGAAGCATGGAGTCTTCACTGACAGGGAAGTCCCAAAATTTCCCATTTTTTAAGAGAAGGTGGAAGCCTAGACTTTTATGAAATTTCTTCCATTTTTATTTGTTGACAATGAATGCAAACTTTTTTAAAGTGTATTTCTCATCAGATAAAAATTGATCAATAGAGTTGATTTATTAACAGTTCTAGTGCTTTACTGGCCTAAACCTCTGGGCTAAAATGTTTTTATTGGTCTTTATGCTCAGTTCTGAGGTTTTCAGTAATATTACTATTGTGTCTAATGGAATTACAGCTGTTACCTACTGACACCCAAGTTATCACAGCATTTCCACATTTTTTGGCGATTCCAGCCCCTGGCTCATGCTCACACTCTCCATACTACTTATATCTTAACTCTTGGTAATTTCAATATGTGCCTCTGCAGTGCTTTCACAGTATGGCTGCTCACAACCTTAATGTCTCTCTCCTGATGATCTTGCTATCCACCCTATCTCAGCCTCCTCGGGCTCCCAGTCAAACTGTAGACTTTGTCAAGATTGTTACCTGCCACCCAGTCATCTGGGTGGAATGGAATCCCACTCTGATCACCATTTTTCATCTTTTCAACTTATTTTCTCTCCTCTAACTGTTAGTTCCAATGATCTTTGACTCTTCAAGTCATCTTTAATCAACTGATCCTTCTACCTTTTCACTGTTTCTCATGGTTCACTTCCTTCTCCTGCCTCCTATCCAGCTTAAGACTCCAAGGTCAATATTTGTATTCACTTGCACAGATCCAGTCCCTTGCCCATCTCTCTTATCATCTTACCTGCAGGCAAAGCTACAACCCTGGTTAAATCCAGCTTTCCTCTATTCCATATCCACATGTCAGCTGGAGGTGCCAAGGGAAAACAGTCAATTGAGCTGATAGAAATCACCTCAAATTGTTGACCAAGAACCTCAAGTGGGTCCTTTTTAGTTCTAGTCAGTTGTCCTATTTCCCCAGTTATTATGAGCAATGTGTGGGAAATGCTGCTAGTAAGCATGTATGTGTACAGTGTATAAAAAAAGGAAATGAATGTTTAAAATTAGTAGTGGAAAGCTTATGAATATTGCAAATGGATAAATTTGCAGTAAAATAAGATGGAGAGATTTTGAAAGACAGAGTTTAGATCATGCCACTGATAATAAATACAGTGCTTCTGCAAGATAGGAAGAAGGTTATGAGCAAAAGGAATAAACTTCTACATGCATGACTAAAGAATCAGCACCCATGCTGTAAGCCCCCTAGTCTATATTCATTCAGGAGAAGGTTCAAAGTTTGCTATGAGACTAAAGACCTAATTAACCTTAAAAGCTTCTGCACATCAAAGGAAACTATTAGCAAGGTGAAAAGACAGCCTTCAGAATGGGAGAAAATAATAGCAAATGAAGCAACTGACAAACAACTAATCTCAAAAATATACAAGCAACTCCTACAGCTCAATTCCAGAAAAATAAATGACCCAATCAAAAAATGGGCCAAAGAACTAAATAGACATTTCTCCAAAGAAGACATACAGATGGCTAACAAACACATGAAAAGATGCTCAACACCACTCACTATCAGAGAAATGCAAATCAAAACCACTATGAGGTACCATTTCACACCAGTCAGAATGGCTGCGATCCAAAAGTCTACAAATAATAAATGCTGGAGAGGGTGTGGAGAAAAGGGAACCCTCTTACACTGTTGGTGGGAATGCAAACTAGTACAGCCACTATGGAGAACAGTGTGGAGATTCCTTAAAAACTGGAAATAGAACTGCCTTATGATCCAGCAATCCCACTGCTGGGCATACACACTGAGGAAACCAGAAGGGAAAGAGACACATGTACCCCAATGTGCATCGCAGCACTGTTTATAATAGCCAGGACATGGAAGCAACCTAGATGTCCATCAGCAGATGAATGGATAAGAAAGCAGTGGTACATATACACAATGGAGTATTACTCAGCCATTAAAAAGAATACATTTGAATCAGTTCTAATGAGGTGGATGAAACTGGAGCCTATTATACAGAGTGAAGTAAGTCAGAAGGAAAAACACCAATACAGTATACTAACGCATATATATGGAATTTAGAAAGATGGTAACAATAACCCTGTGTACGAGACAGCAAAAGAGACACTGATGTATAGAACAGTCTTATGGACTCTGTGGGACAGGGAGAGGGTAGGAAGATTTGGGAGAATGGCATTGAAACATGTAAAATATCATGTATGAAATGAGATGCCAGTCCAGGTTCGATGCAGGATACTGGATGCTTGGGGCTAGTGCACTGGGACGACCCAGAGGGATGCTATGGTGAGGGAGGAGGGAGGAGGGTTCAGGATGGGGAACACATGTATACCTGTGGTGGATTCATTTTGATATTTGGCAAAACTAATACAATTATGTAAAGTTTAAAAATAAAATAAAATTTTAAAAATAAATAAATAAAAAATAGGGAAAAAAAAAAAAGACTCAACAAGGTGAAAAGGCTCTTGATAGAAAGAAGCTCTAGTGCAGCTCTTGACAGTGCAATGGTTCAATACTTCCTGGACTCTAAAGATCAAAGGAGTGATGAGGAGGCAAACAGACAGTAGGACATTCTGTGTTTGCCTTGAGACCATCATTTTGTGGCGTGTGTGTGTGTCTGTGTGTTGAGGGGGAAACCAGTGGTCAACAGCCTTTGCTAATTTTTAATGCAGATAAAAACTGATCCATTTCAGAAAAAGTTCTCTGAGACAACATCTAAAACGATCACTTTTTAGTTATTTTAGTGGTTTCTTTCTTTTTGGGGGAGGGGTCACCATGTGGCATGCAGGATCTTAGTTCCCCAGCCAGGGTGCCCCCTGCATTGGGAGCATGGAGTCTTAACCACTGAACCACTAAGGGAGTCCTGTTTAGTAATATATTATGTTTATTATTCATAGCACTAGACTGTAAGAATCTTGAGTAAAGAAATTATACTTACTGTCTTTGTATTCCTAGCATCTAGCAATCTGCTAGACATTCAAAAAATATACATACATTAAATGAATCATTGATAATCACTAATAACATACCTATCAATAAATCCTTAGATATCAACAACAAAAAATTCCAAGAATGTACCCATGTTATAGGTATAAAGTTTTAAAATGTTAATCTCGGAAGGTTTTCAAGTTCATGGGTAGAAAAAGAATAGGTGTTGGACTTCTTTCTCAGTTAAACAAACTCCTGCTCTTCTCTGAGCATTTTGGTTAATTAAAAATTGTATTGCATTTTGAATTAACTTTTTGAAAGTTTGATAGTGTACAAATGCTGTTCATTGTACTCAGTGCAGTTCCACCATAAACGTTAAAGGAGATTAAAGGAAGAAGAAGCACGGTGCTTGATGTCTTTTTAGATACTGAAAACTGTTTATACCATGTATAAAAAAGTGCCTACTCCTTTACTCACATGTCTTCATTTCTGAACTATCCTGTTTTATCCTTTATTATCTTCCTTTTTCACAGGATTGCCAGACAGACCTGTGATCCAGGCAGATTTGAGGAATAGGTGTTCCTGTCACATGAGCTTAGGCAACATACTTGCCCATGAAATTTCTCTGTTGCCTCAATTTCCTTATTTGTAAACTCAGTTGAATTTTTCAGTGCCTTCTATATTCCAGGAACTGCGCTTGGAGATTCACAAAGATGATCTTAATTCATCTTCGTAAGAATTCTATAGGGTAGTCATTCTTAGTCTCATTTTAAAGAAGAGAAACCTGGGGCCTCTGAAAACAAACTCGGACTGCTTTTGTTTACATCTTTAAAAAACAGTCATCCAAGCTAAAAATTGCGGGTCATCTCAGTATACCTCATCTCCCAGACCCCCATATCAAAAGTATGTGATAATATATACTATTTTAAGAAAAGTCTATGTACAAGATTTAGGTATATAAAGAAGTTATACACTCAGAACTGAAAAACTCCCTTCAGTTCAACTGCTTCATTTCCCAAATGTATAAACTGAAACACAGGAAGCTTAAGTCACCTGCCCAGGGCTGTCTAACAAGATAGCAAGTGAGGTGGGAGTAGAACCAAGCTCTTCTGATGGTCTATTCGCACTCCTTTCTTTATATCATGCTGTCACTTTTGCAAGGGATGGTGCCGTGGGCCTATCAGATGACACCTCATCAAATATTTACTGAGCACCTATTATGTATCAGGCACTGTGATGTAATGGTAAGCAAAACAGTTATAGTCTCTGTCCTCCTGGGACTTATAGTTCAGTGGGAGTTAGAGTTATTTATAAACAATGGCACAAGTATAAGGTACATACTATGATGAGTGTAATAAGGGAGTACAAAGAGCTGCTATAAGAATGTAGTCCGTCTGATCTGATGGGGTAGATCAGATCTATGGGAAGTCAGGTGAAAATTCTCCAAGGATGTGATGCTTCAACTAAAATCAGAGTGGTGGGGTCACAGAGTAAAGGAAATACAAAAAGGCTTCTATCTGCAGCTACCATGAAGATTTCGTTTTCGAAAGCCCAGAGGATTAGCAAAGCAAAATCAAGTTTAAACACATAAACCACCCGGCTCAGTCCAGAAATATGGTCTTCCAAACCAGTGAGTGTTATGTTCTGAAAAACAAAGTTAAGAGAAATATTGGAATCAAATTTAACTTGGAATCAAACGTAACTGGGCAGTTATGTTTGGAATACGATTCATGAAGGCCCGGAAGGATATTCAGAAGCAGACTGTGGTCAAACAAGCAAGAATCGAAACAGCAGGGCTGTCAAAGGTGGCAAAGTTTAATTACAAAGATTTATGAGTATTTGTAAAATGGATGAATGTGCTGCATTTGTTTTTGTTACCTTGACACTGTCACCACCAGTCCATTTTAAAGTTAAGAACTACGTTACCCAGAATTCCCTTATCTGTAAGTTTCTGAGTCAGAATTTGCCAACAAAAGTATTTGCATGAGATCTGAAAAAGAGGAGTGAAGCAGAAGCTCTTATTTAGAGCAGCCTAGCATTCATACATGTCAGGCTTTCAAATTTCTTTTGAAGGTTTTACTTTTAAGTCGCAGTGGTTTGCAGACTTCTCAAGTGGCAGCTTTCTTTTTCTGTTCCAGGACTTTCATTTATGTCACGCTGAAAGTTTCTCCAGGTCTTCAGCTTTAGTATACGAGATATCCCAGATTCCAAGATCATTCTGTTCTGTAAGCTCTAATTCATGTATTAAAGCACTTATTTTCATAGTTCTTCTTATAACTCTGTTATCCCAACCAAACCCAAACTAATGCAACTCTCTATATTCAAAGTAGTCTTAAGGGCACAGAAACTTGTGTCTGTGAGTCTTGTATTGATTCTTTGACTTGATTAGATTTAAAGGGCTTCATAACCTACATTTTCAGTGGAAATGAGTCATTAGTATAGTTTATGGCAGGTGGTAGCAAAACGGTCACTTCAATAAGCACCGTAGTCACTGGGAGGCAAGTTCTTGTAGGAGTCAAAGCTATAAGCTGCTACAATAGAACACTGTAATGAAATAACATGCATAAGAACTTTCAGATGGATTGGTTGCTTCTAAATATAATAGAGAATGTAGGTAGGGTGGGGAGTTGCACTTAGGGCTCTAAAATTCCAGCTCAAAGCTAGATAAATAATCAGAAAACTTCTATGACTATCCAACAGGAAGCCCCATTTCCTATGGCCTCAGAGTTTAAATTTCTAACAACCAAATCCAAAGTTGTATTCTCTCATGTTAAATTTAGGGCATTAATTAATGAGCATATCTGGCTGTATTTTAATCAAACTGAGGACCTGAAATTTCTAAATTCCCCTGAGCTTCCCTTGCCGGTGGAAGCAGCCTTTCCTTCTCTAGGTAAGAGAATTAGGTTCCTCTTGCCTACAGAACCCCTAATGACCGCTTCAGAGAGAGCTTCCTAGGAGGTGAATGCTGATCCTTAAGACCAGCCCCAACAAAGAGTATGGAGGTCCCTCAGAGAATTAAAAATAGAATTACCATATGATCTAACAATGCCACTCCTGGGCGTATACTGGAGCAAAACTAATTCAGAAAGATAGCATGCACTTCTGTGTTCACAGCAGCACTATTCACAATACCCAAAACATGGAAACAACCTAAATGTCCGCTGACAGATGAGTGGATAAAGAAAACGTGGTACATACATATACAATGTGAATGGGCTTCCCAGGTGGTGCTAGTGGTAAAGAACCTGCCTGCCAACGCAAGAAATGTAAGAGGTGCAGGTTCGATCCCTGGGTTGGGAAGATCCGCTGGAGGAGGGCATGACTACCCGCACCAGTGTTCTTGCCTGAAGAATCCCATGGACAGAGGAGCCTGGAGGATTACAGTTCATAGGGTCGCAAAGAGTCAGACACGACTGAAACGACTTAACACAGCACATATACAAAGGAATACTACCCAGCCATAAAAATGAACAAAATAATGCCATTTGCAGAAACATGGATGCAACTAGAAATTATCATGCTAAGTGAATTAAGTCAGAAAGAGAAAGAAAAATACCATATGATATCACTTATGTTGTGCTGTGCTGTGCTTAGTTGCTCAGTCATTTCCAACTCTTTGTGAGCCCGTGGGCTTAGCCTGCCAGGTTCCTTTGTCCATGGGATTCTCCAGGCAACAATACTGGAGTGGGTTGCCATGCCTTCTTCCAGGGAATCTTCCCAACCCAGAGAGTGAACCAGCATCTCCTGCATCTCCTTCATTGGCAGGCAGATTCTTTACTACTGAGCCACCTGGGAAGCCTGTGGAATGGTATAGGGCAATGTTTTTCAGTTTTAGCACTATTGATATTTTGGAGCCAGATAATTTTTTGTTAGAGACCAGGAGATTGTGCATTGTAGAATGTTTAAAAGTATCCCTAGCCACTACCTAGTAGATACCAGGAGAACCTCCTCCAATTTGTGACAACCAAAAATGTCTCTAGACATTGTCAAATGTCCCTAAAGGGCAGTAAAATTGGTTTCATTTGAGAATCAGTGCTACATCTGAAGGCTTATGGAAATTTGAAAGCTGAAGTAGATTTATTATGAGTGGACTACTTTTATATTGGGGCTTCCCTGATGGCTCAGCTGGTAAAGAATCCGCCTGCAGTGTGGGAGACCTGAGTTTGATTCCTGGGTTGGGAAGATCCCTTGGAGAAAGGAATAGCTACCCACTCCAATATTCTGGCCTAGAGAATTCCATGGACAGAGGAGCCTGGCAGACTACAGTCCAAGGGGTCGCAAAGAGTTGGACATGACTAGCAACTTTCACTTTCACTTACTGTTATATCACCTAAGCAGGCCCAGAGTACATATCCTTCATCAAGGCTTTGAGATATTAATTGGTGAAGGCAGTGTCAGCATCCTGGAAAGGATCTGTAGTGGCAATTGTCTGCAAGAAAAGCAAGAGATGCTGCCATGGAAATAGGAACTCTGAATTCTATGAGTGTTGAAACCTGAGTGACAAGATGCAAGAAGTAAACAGAGTGATTTTGCTTGTAGGGATCTTAGACTAGACCAAGTCGCTCAGTCGTGTCCAACTCTTTGCGACCCCATGGACTGTAACCTACCAGGCTCCTCTGTCCATGGGATTTTCCAGGCAATAGTACTGGAGTGGATTGTCATTTCCTTCTCCAGGGGATCTTTCCGACCCAGGGATCGAACCCAGGTCTCCTGCATTGTAGACAGGCGCTTTACCATTTCAGTCTGAGCCACTGGTGGCTAAATTATGATGGGATCCCTAGGAGAATGGTGAACCACCTACTTCATTTGTATAAGCAAGACATACAGAAAACAAAACTCAATCTTATAACAGAGGTCTGACATGAATTGATGTAATAGATGGTCATGTTTCCTTAACAAATTCCCAGACTTGAGCCACATCACAGACCCAGAACCCTTTTTAAAAGGGAGAGAATAGGTGTGGAAGGAGAATAATGGCTTCTCAAAGATGCCCACATCTTAACTCCCAAAACTGGTGAATGTGTCATGTTTCATGGCAAAGGGAAACCAAGCTGCAGAGCAAACGTTTCTAATTAATTGACCTTAAAATAAGATGATCCTGGGTTATCTGAGTGAGACCAATGTAATCAAACGGTTCTTAAAAAATGAAAGAGAGAGACCAAAGAATTAGAACCATAGATATGTCATTGCAAGCAAGATTATACTGGTCCCTGCTGTTTTTTTTTTTTTTTTAATTCTAGCGATACATTTTAATACTATATTTTAAAATAAGTCCCAGTTCATGGAGCGAATGTACAAACAACATCATGAAAGTTAAAGTTGCTCAGTTGTGTCCTATTCTTTGTAACCCATGGACTATATAGTCCATGGAATTCTCTAGGACAGGATACTGGAATGGGTAGCCTTTCCCTTCTCCAGGGGATCTTCCCAACACAGGGATGTAACCCAGGTCTCCTGCATTGCAGGCAGATTCTTTACTAGTTGAGCCACCAGGGAAGCCAAACAATATCATAGACTATCTAGAAAATAAAGATAATGTTAAAACAGTATATTAAAGAATTTATGATATTTCTCTAAAGCAGCACTTGGAGGAAAATAAATTGTTTTCAATACCTAGAGCAATATGCAAACAGAAAATGACAAACTAATACTGACTCAGATATTTTAAAATTTTTGAATAAAGAACACAATTTTTTTTAATTATTAAAAGAGAATTTAACGACTATGACAACAGAAAAACTAAAGCAGATAATTTGAGGTGTTGAAGCAGTAAGTTGCCTTGCATGGCAGTAAAAAAATTCATGAGACTGGAGCAATGAGAATAAGAAGGAGATCAGAAAAGATGAGTTCAGAGAATAGAAGTGCCCATGATGAAGGGTCTTGCAAGTGACAGAGCAGATTTTGACTGTTGCATTGAGAGTGGGCTTCTGGAAATTAGAGAGGAGGACCAGCTCAAATGTTAATACAGTAATTCAGGGGACAGATAATGGTGGTAAACAGAGATGATAAGCCACAGGTAACTTGTGGATGTATTTTGAAGTAGGGCCAATAGGATTTAGTGTTGAAACAATTTTGAGAGAAATAAAGAGAAAAGAATGGATGACGTCTCTCGCCTAAACAGGTAGAATGCAGATTTCAGGGACTGAGATGAAGAAAAGTAGAAATACACATTACCATATGTAAAATAGACAGCCAGTAGGAATTTGCTGTATGACTCAAGGAAACTAAACCCTGTGACATCTGTGACAACCTAGATGGGTGGGATGGTGTGGGAGGTGGGAGGGAGGTTCCAGAGGGAGGGGACACATGTAGACCTAAGGCTGATTTATGTTGATGGCAGAAACCAACACATTCTTGCAAAGCAATTACCTTTCAATTAAAAATAAATAAATTTTAAAAAGAAAACTAGAAATAGAACTGGTGTGGAAAGAGTTCTTGAGTTCCATTATAGACAAATTCATTTTGAGATGCCTATTGTATACCAGAGGATGAGATGGCTGGATGGCATCACTGACTCGATGGACGTGAGTCTCAGTGAACTCCGGGAGTTGGTGATGGACAGGGAGGCCTGGCGTGCTGCGATTCATGAGGTCGCAAAGAGTCAGACACAACTGAGCGACTGATCTGATCTGATTGTATACCCAAATGCAGATGCCAATTAGGTGGTTAGATATGTGGGTTTAGAATTAAGGGGAGAGGTCTGGTCTTTAAACTTGGGAATTATCAGTCTAGATATTAAATGTAATGAGTAAAGGAAAGATTGCTGTGTATATTATGCTGCCTGTTGTATGAAAAAAAGGGGGATATAATTATATTTACTTGTATATGGATTAAAAATCTTTGGAATTATGCATAAGACATATGCACACAAATCTATATATATAAATCTACTCAATAGCCTGCCACTTATTGATAGGGCAGAACTGGGCAGGGTTTGGAGGGAAATACTGATTGTATATCATCTATATCTATAAAAATAACTTAGGCATATGATTAAAGATACTGTTAATTTAAGATAAATACAATAATATAAAATGAAGTATAAATTAATGAAAAATTAAAGTACAAAGTATTACAAAAATTAACAAAAAATAAAACATTTTTATATGAATATTTCTGCTATTTATATAACAGCAGAAATATTTTGCTGTTTTGAGGATTGTTACTTTATAAACAATAAATCAAACATTGTTTAAAATAAAGTCATATTGCTTAAAGCTACTTCGAAAGACTCTTGAATGACTTATAATACCTTTAACCAAATCACCTTAATCAATGTTTGATAACAGTATTTCTTCAGTCTTACAATTGTAAATTATAAAAACCCTAAGCTTCCTTTGAAAAATAAAAGAAAAAATTTCAACTCAGGTAAACGGTTTCAGACACAACTAAGTCCTACTGCTCAAAAAGTCATCAGAGGTATTTTTTCTGGTTCTCCTGACTCTATTTCTTGTTTCTGGTAAAATCTTTCCTTTTTCCATGTATCGGTGGCTTCCAGTCTCTCCAAGCTCCCATGGTTCTTAGTGTCCAGAAGTGTAATGGTGACATTGTCTACATAGGCTGTTTTAACTGGAGTTCTCACTTCTTTTCTTGATGAGTATTGAATTGTTTTCTAGTCTATCTGCAATCTGTTATTTTGTTCTTGCCCCCACAGGGTTCAGTATTTGTCCTTGAAGAGTCATCAACAGTGGAAACCACCTGTACCGAGTAGAAAAATGTGAGCTGTCGTCAATCACTTGCTGGAGACTCAATCTGGACAATCCTGAAATTTAAAAACTCCAAGGGCATCCAAGCATCAGGGACCCCACAATTTTGTGAGAGTTACCTACAGGAACTCTCAGTAAATAGAACAGATGAATCCCCTTAGGCTCCCAGGGAAGCAAGGAGAGGGGAAAGGAGCCATCTTTAAACACCTGGTCCCTGCTGGTTTTGAAGACATAACGGGGTGATGAGCCAGTGCAAATAGTCTCCAGAATCTGGAAAAGACAAGAAAACAAACTGTACCCTATGGCCTCTAGAAAGGAACATAACCCTACAAACACCTTGATTTTAGGCCAGTGAGACCCATTTTGGACTTTTGACCTTCAAAACTGTAAGGTAATAAACTTGTATTTGCATTGTGTTAAGGCGTGAACCGTGAACTTCCAGATGTTCAAGCTGGTTTTAGAAAAGGCAGAGGAACCAGAGATCAAATTGCCAACATCTGCTGGATCATCGAAAAAGCAAGAGAGTTCCAGAAAAACATTTATTTCTGCATTATTGACTATGCCAAAGCCTTTGACTGTGTGGATCACAATAAACTGTGGAAAATTCTGAAAGAGATGGGAATACCAGACCACCTGACCTGCCTCTTGAGAAACCTTATATACAGGTCAGGAAGCAACAGTTAGAACTGGACGTGGAACAACAGACTGGTTCCAAATAGGAAAAGGAGTACATCAAGGCTGTATATTGTCACCCTGCTTATATAACTTATATGCAGAGTACATCATGAGAAACGCTGGGCTGGAAGAAGCACAAGCTGGAATCAAGATTGCAGGGAGAAATATCAATAACCTCAGATATGCAGATGACACCACCCTTATGACAGAAAGTGAAGAGGAACTAAAAAGCTACTTGATGAAAGTGAAAGAGGAGAGTGAAAAAGTTGGCTTAAAGCTCAACATTAAGAAAACAAAGATCACGGAATCCAGTCCAATCACTTCATGGGAAATAGATGGGGAAACAGTGGAAACAGTGTCAGACTTTATTTTTCTGGGCTCCAAAATCACTGCAGATGGTGACTGCAGCCATGAAATTAAAAGACGATTACTCCTTGGAAGGAAAGTTATGACCAACCTAGATGGCATATTAAAAAGCAGAGACATTACTTTGCCAACAAAGGTCCATCTAGTCAAGGCTATGGTTTTTCCAGTGGTCATGTATGGATGTGAGAGTTGGACTGTGAAGAAAGCTGAGCGCCAAAGAACTGATGCTTTTGAACTGTGGTGTTGGAGAAGACTCTTGAGAGTCCCTTGGACTGCAAGGAAATCCAACCAGTCCATCTTAAAGGAGATCAGTGCTGGGTATTCTTTGGAAGGACTAATGCTAAAGCTGAAGCTCCAGTACTTTGGCCACCTCATGCAAAGAGTTGACTCACTGGAAGAGACCCTGATGCTGGGAGGGGTTGGGGGCAGGAGGAGAAGGGGACAACAGAGAATGAGATGGCTGGATGGCATCACTGACTTGATGGACATGAGTTTGAGTAAACTCCGGGAGTTGGTGATGGATAGCGAGGCCTGGTGTGCTGTGATTCATGGGGTCACAAAGAGTCGGACACGACTGAGCGACTGAATTGAACTGAAGACACTACATTTATGGTAATTTATCACAGCAGGAAATTAATACACTATATCCAAGGTCATTTTAAGTAAAAGATTTGCTGTACTTATAAAAATTGCTCTACAAGTCTACCTCCCAACCTTCCCATAGGGATTTCTGTCCATTTGTTGCAGGAAGGGGACCCCTTCCAGGGCCTGAAACTGGGCTCTTGTCTAACACTCAGAAATGAATTGTCCAAGGAGACACGTGTGCTGACAAAGCAAGAGATTTTATTGGGAAACGGCACCCAGGTGGAGAGCAGTATGGTAAGGGAACCCAGGAGAACTGCTCTGCCACATGGCTCGCAATGTCAGGTTTTATGGTGATGGGATTAGTTTTCAGATGGTCTTTGTCCAATCACTCTAATTCAGAGTCTTTCCTGGTGGCGCATGCATTGCTCAGCCAAGATGGATGCTAGTGAGAGGGATTCTGGGAAGTGGACGGACACGCAGTGTCTCCTTTTGACCTTTCCCGAACTCTTCATGTTGGTGGTGACTTATTAGTTCCGTATTCCTTATCAGGATCTCTTGTCATAAAACAGCTCATGCAAATGGTTACTATGGTGCCTGGCCAGGGTGGGCGGTTTCAATCAGTGTGCTTCCCCTAACAACTCCCCCCTGAGAGACTTCATACTCAAGATACTTCTTGGGAATTGGGGCGGAGGTCTCTTTCTTCTGCAACTTCTTTCTGCTGTGCATGGGTGTAGGCCTGCCTTGCAGAGCAGAAGTCTCTCTCTACCAGATCTAAGTCAAGGTATTTTTTGCCTGAAACCAGCATTCACCCTTATAATAACAGCAATTTAGTTTGAAACTGTTGGCCCCTCTCAGAGATGAAATAGACAGGGGCCAAACAGGAGACCTAACAGAATGGTCATCTCTAGTCCCTGGAAACAGAAGGCAACATTTGGGGTGAGGGTTGCTGGGTTTGTGACTCTTTTTGATTGGTTGGTGGTGAGGCAACAGAGCTGTGCTCCAGGAATCTTCTGTTCAGTCTGAAGTTACCATCCTCCACCTGGGAGGGGGCTCAAAAACATTGTTATGCATATTTTTTTGAGTAGGAACCAGGACTCTGTCTGGAGGCTGTACCAACCTTTGATTGTTTCTCCTGTTTCTGTATCCCCTCCCTTCCCTGACTAGCAATTGTTTGAATCCACCCTTTGGAACTCAGGGAAGGTCAAGGAGGCTGAATGAAGCCTATATCCTACAGACAAGCAATGGAGAACACAGAACAGATCTGTACTCCAGAGCCCCACAGAGTCCTGCTCAGTTTTAATTTAGGGAACTAGGCAACTATGACTGTGATAACTTCCTGTCAAAATGGGGCATAGGACTGCCTCAGCTTGGAGAATTGACACTGAATGGGAAATATTCCTGAGCTCCAAGTTCTAGATCTGAGTCTTGTATGATTAAAATCTCAATCCCTTGGTCTGCCATTTTGGTGTAACAGACCCAGTTAGAAGTAGTTGGAGAAGTGATAACTGGAATTTAGTAGACAAAATAAATCTCATTTCTTTTTAGAAGAATAGGCCTGAAATCCAGTCTGGACCTGGCACTTTGGGGAGACTTGTAGCCAGGTAGCCAGTTACCTAGTTTTATAAAAAGTAAGCTTGCAGTTACTAGCTTCCAGCAGACATTGTGTTGAGAATGGTGGCATCCAAGCCTGATACAACTCAGAAAACTCAAGTGTTTAGTAATACTAGGTCTAGTCTGAAAGTACTCCCATAGCATCACCTAGTGATTTCCCAGGATGTCTGAATCAGCTACTCTATTTTGATTTTTAATTGTAAAACTTTCCTTAATAGCCAAAGCAGATGTCACCATTAATGACGTCAATGTTTTTCTAGGTATGAGAAGATGCAAGAATTGGAACTCGTAAAATCTTCTCCTGAAAAGATCTAACTATCTGAAGGCCTGTTCTGCCAGTTTTTCCCAGAGCACAGAGTGCCTCATTCCTGATTTTCACCCTGAACTCCTTTCAGGGGCGTTGAATCTTTGTAGATGTAGATGGCAAGTGTCAGTCTTCAGTTGGCAGAGCCCCTTTTTGCTCATAAACTTGACCATGATTTTGAGGGGGGCATTTGATGACCATTTTGTCCCATGGTGCTGAGAATGTCCATTCTCAGGTCTGACAAAGATTTTGTTTACAGGCTACTCAATGTGCTGTTACTGGACTAGGCCATAAAACAGTATCCAAAATTCTCTGGACTACCTGTCTTGCTAGCCTCTTGGTCCAGGAAAATATTCCCTCTTGTTGCTTCTTCCCATATCTAGAGTTACACTGTTACCATCATCGATCTCATATGGAACTATATATTATTCTATTAGAGGCCTCAAACACACATTTGACAGTGTGCTGCTGCTGCTAAGTCACTTCAGTCGTGTCCAACTCTGTGTGACCCCATAGACGGCAGCCCACCAGGCTCCCCCGTCCCTGGGATTCTCCAGGCAAGAACACCGGAGTGGTTTGCCACCTCCTTCTCCAATGCATGAAATCGAAAAGTGAAAGAGAAGTCTCTTAGTCGTGTCCGACCCTCAACGACCCCATGGACTGCAGCCTACCAGGCTCCTCCGTCCATGGGACTCTCCAGGCAAGAGTACTGGAGTGGGGTGCCATTGCCTTCTCCTATTTGACAGTGTAAGAAACAGCAATTTTGTAAAACAGGTGAAATACAAATAACATAGCCAGCAGTATTAGTAAAGTCACAAGTAAGACTTAAGTTAAGAGCTTCCATTAGATGTAGCCCAGTATATCTCAGGTCATCTGACTTAGTCTGCTCTATAGAATCTTTATCTTCCAGGGAAATTATATATTGGCACCATCTATAAGGCACATAGCCCAGTTTTCTAGTGTTACTGGACTGATTGTCCTTAGTGTGATTTAATTGTTTCCAACACAGAGGAGACTTTAAACCTAAATTACCATGCTACTGCTGCTACTGCTAAGTCACTTAAGTCGTGTCCAACCAGGCTCCCCGTCCCTGGGATTCTCCAGGCAAGAACACTGGAGTGGGTTGCCATTTCCTTCCCCAGTGCATGAAAGTGAAAAGTGAAAGTGAAGTCTCTCAGTCGTGTCCAACTCTTAGCGACCCCATGGATTGTAGCCTACCAGGCTCCTCCATCCATGGGATTTTCCAGGCAAGAGTACTGGAATGGGGTGCCATTGCCTTCTCCAAAATTACCATAGCCTGGTGTTATCTATATATCCATACCATAATGGTGGGAGATTTTTTTCCTCCTTTGCTGAAACCTTTCTTGTTGCTCTGATTGAGCTTGAGTAATAGAAAAAAGCTCAAATTTATGGCCAGAGTCAGAGCAGGCATTACTAATTGGCCCAGTGAGGGGATCCCATCTAGTAATACCACAGTGACCTGAATATGACTATAATTTTAAGTATATTTTCTCAGGGCCAACCAGTTAGAGTCTTGTAGTAGAGAAATTTACCAAGGTAATCCAGAACTAGACTCAGGTAATCAGTCACAAACCCAACAATTGAATTGATTTCTAAAACTAGCATAGAATCATGCCTATGATAGAAAAGCATTTGATTTATATGCACAGGTCTAAGAAGTCAAGAAAACATAAATGATCATATGAATCAGCTCCAGCATCTTGGGCAAGCTGTCTACCTCTGATGTTGTCATCTTCTCATCCTGGTGTAGTGTAGTTTCTCCTGCTTGAGCATCATTTTAAGGTGAGATCAAGTCAGCTGTCTTCTCTATAGACCAACCCAGTGTAGGGGCCTTTGGAAGTAGGAATTAATCTAAGAGTTAATTTCCCTTCAGTTTCATTGTGCATGAGCTAGTTAAGAGTACCTGATAAAAAAGTCCTTCCATCCAGGTTGGAGACAGTCCCTTAAATTATGTCTTTTTCCAGTCCTGGTTGCAGGTCATGAGGTGGTATCTGATCTTCATCCAAAGATAGATTACTGAGATAAGCTTCAGAAACAAATTTAGGGTGCTCTTTAAGAATTCAATTAAATTTTACATTAATATCACATAACATGCAGACCTCCATTAACAAACTGGGATTTAACATTTTTTGAAATATCTTTTTCTCCTTAAAGTTACCCTCATTTTTATCAAATATAACCAAATTAAGGCTAGCTTGTTTGCAAAATAGGTCTGGTCTGACTAATATTGGTATGGTGATTTATATAACCATAATTGATCATAGACTTTTTATTTTGTTGAAACATTGATAGAATCTCAGACTGAACTTTTAAAATAAAACAGGGCTGGGAAACTCACATCAAAGGCTTATCACAGATTTTGCCTAACAAATCTAGGTGAATTCTTCCCTTTTTAAGGTCTCAAAAATTTCTTGAGATTTTTGTACCCGTGAGATAACCTTCCTAACTCATTTGATAAACTTACTGGAGAAGGAAATGGCAACCCACTCCTGTACTCTTGCCTGGAAAATTCCATGGACAGAGGAGCCTTGTAGGCTACAGTCCATGGGGTCGCAAAGAGTCGGACATGACTGAGCAACTTCACTTCACTTCACTGGAAACCTAAGATTTTCGAATTTCTGGAGGAGTCAGATAGAGAGAAAATATAATTGTTTTGTTTATAACATTTAATTTTACCAAAGTAGTCTCATAATTAGTTTGAGAGGAAGGTTTTCCCTACTCCCTGAAAACCTAAGATTCAAACCCATAATTTTTCAGATAGAAACCATAAAAGTTATAAGCATATTTACTGGTTCATTCAGTCCTTTTGTTAACTTTTGTGAAGTCATCAGGTTTTCCATTAGAATACCAGGACATATCAAAATGTTAAGAACTCCATATAATTTCTAGGACATCTGTGTTAGTAATTTTACCATACATTATAACATGAGTAGATTTATTACTTATCTGATAATCTTTTTCCTGTAATTTAACCAACCAAATAAACACAGTTTAATATCTCTCTTTGGGATGTTTCAGGGGCCCTCTGAAGCACACCAAAGTTAGCCAGAGGTCAAAAGAACTTCAAAAGAATTCTATTTAGGAAGATTTATCGAAAAGATCAATTAAAAGGGTTTAGAACATTTGGTCAGATTTAGTCAATGTTGATGGGCGTATCATTTAGCTTGTTGATATGTCACAATAGGCCTAAATACCAAGGCTCAAGGTCTAGTGAAAGTCAGCTCTGCCACCTTGGACCTAGTTGACTCTAACCAGTTTTCTTATGGCTGTGTCATTTCTAATAAAATCCATTTATCTAACTAATTGTAATTCAATTTTAGAAAATCCTGATCATGCATAACTCTTTTTAGTATTTTTTCATACCTTTTTCTTTTTCTTTTCTTTTTTTTACTGAAAACACACTTCTTACTTTCCTTTAGCAACCAAGAACTAATTTTTATACTAGCATTTTATAGATTGGTGAGCATAAATACCAGCGATAGTTTCTAAAACCCTTGCTTTCTTAGAACATTTTAGGAAGGCACCAAACATTATTCATTTATAGTCCGAAATCTCTTTAGTTTCTCTGTAAAAGGAAATTAGTGTTTAGTAGTAAATGTTTCAAAATCTTATTTTATTAGGAAATGACCTAACTATTCAATAGATTTCCAACACTTTGCACACTTGGCACAACCCTTAGAAATTTAAGTTATGCAATCTGGAGAGACTATTTTAGACAGACATTTCTAAAGAATAATTATTCTTAATAGAGTTTATATAAAAGCTCATATCTCATTTACATTTTTTAGAAGTTTCTTCACTTGAGGTAATTTCCTTGTCAACAAACTTGTAACAGATATAATATTTAACTTATATTAAACCTAGGTATAATGAAAATATAATGTTAATTACCCTAAGCCATGTCTATATCAGATAGGTCAACAAACAAACATTAATATCAGGTATTTAATACTGAATATTTACCAGTTCACATGAACCTGGAATTTACTATTTAATTTAGAAGTATTTGATTTGTAAGCGCTTACCTTTCTTTAAGTTGATTAAATAGAGCTCATTTACAAATTAACCTCAAAAATATTACCCAGAGACAAAGACATACCAAGACATATTTAGACAGACACAGTGCAAGATCTAGCTTAATTTTCTAAGTTTAGTCATGAATTAGATAGTACAATATAAAATGTACTAGTTTATTAAAAAACAGTTGAAATAAAATTTTTAAAGTCTTTTTCCCCTTTTCCCTCGTCTCAGGAGTTAGAGATGGTCTAGATAAGTGCTCCTGAGAGCCCTGGTCTCAAGGCACAGGGAAAGAAAATCAAGTTCTAACAAAATGGCAGCAGGTCTAAACCAAATGGTGGCCAGACAAAGCAAAATGGCCATCAAAAATCACAACATAGAACACAGAGTTAAAACACACATATAAACCTGGCAGTCCTCATCAGACACTCCCTTAAATACAAGAATAAAGTCCCTCAGAAAACCTCCTATAGAGACATAGAACTTCAGATCCAAGTACTAACATCTTCAAAGATTTCAAAGGGAGGAAAGGAAGCCAGGTTGAAAGAAGAAGGGGGAGGAGGCGGGAGAGGGGGGTGAAAGGGGTGGCTTTACAGACGTCGTCTGCCACCTACAGATACCCAGGCGTTATGGGACTTTACCCTGGGCCTCCAGAGAAGGGAGGACTGGAACTTGGCCCTACCAGAAATCAGACCAGACCAGAGCAGAACCAGAATTCGAGTTCTCTGCCAAGAGGAGGTGATCAGTCTCCAATCCTCAGCTCAGGCTGAGGCCCTTCAACCAGATTCCTGCATCCAGGACTGGAGATCTAGAAAAATGGGGAAGGATAGGAAGGGTTGAGGAGAGGAAAGAGAGAGGGAAGGGGAAAGAGGTCAATAAAGTCTCTTGTTCCTTACCTGGTCGGGGCACTCTGGCCAGTTGTCCACGTCAGGAGGAGACCAGGGACAAAAGGGTCCCAGTTGCAGCCACTGGGTCTGGTCCATTGGCAGGCAAGCTGGCCCCTGAGTACCCCAAATAGTCAGGATGTCAGTCTCAGCGAAGAAGAGTCCCGCTAGAGTCACCATTTGTTGCAGGAAGGGGGACCCCTTCCAGGGCCTGAAACTGGGCTCTTGTCTAACACTCAGAAATGAATTGTCCAAGGAGACACGTGTGCTGACAAAGCAGGAGATTTTATTGGGAAAGGGCACCGAGGTGGAGAGCAGTAGGGTAAGGGAACCCAGGAGAAGGCAGTCTTGGGTTTTATAGTGATGGGATTAGTTTCCGGGTGGTCTTTGGCCAATCATTCTAATTCAGAGTCTTTCCTGGTGGTGCACGCATCGCTCAGCCAAGATGGATGCTAGCGAGAGTGATTCTGGGAAGTGGACGGACACGCAGTGTCTCCTTTCGACCTTTCTCGAACTCTTCCCTTTGGTGGTGACTTATTAGTTCCGTATTCGTTATCAGGATCTCCTGTCATAAAACAACTCATGCAAATGGTTACTATGGTGCCTGGCCAGGGTGGGTGGTTTCAATCAGTGTGCTTCCCCTAACACATTCACTGGGGTGACTGCACACTGAGGAAAGGAAACTAGACACATCTTCCAGGGATTAATAGAAACTGACTCTGAATGGCTGTTCATTCCTAAAAACAAATGGGGTCCACTAGTCAAAATTAGAGACTTATGGAGAACATGTGGTTGATGGAGTTTTGACCCATGCCTGTCTGTAAGTCCAAGTTCTGGCTATTTTCCTGGTTCTGAATGCATAGTTAGAACAGGCATATGCAGCCTTCTCATATTAGCACCTTGATCTGTGGAATGGCAAGTATTATGGTGGGAAAGGCCTCTTCCTGCTGAAATAGTAAACCAAAAGTAATACTGCATCAAAGTCTTGAAATATGGGGAGATACAGGTCTCTACAACTTTACCCATTCAATCTATCTACTAGGCCAGGACAGAGAAAATATAAATCCTGGAAATGACAGTGAATTATCATAAACCTAGTCAGATGGTGACTTCAATTGAAACTGTTGACCAGAAGTAAATTTTTACTGTAGCAAATCAACACAGCTCCTGATATCTGATATGTAGCTATTGATCTAACGAGTGCTTTTTTTTTTTTTTTCCCTTCCCTTGTTAGTAAACACAACCAGAACAAGTGTTCTTTCATATAGAGGGAGTAACAATGCACCTTCACTAGGTTGCCTTACCTCAAACCTCTCTAATACTTCTGTGCTCAAGGACTTTGTTTATCTAGTGATTCTATGGGAAAATATTTTTGCATTGATGCCATCAGGCTGATTGAAACTAGTGAGCAGGAAGCTGCTAATATCCTTGTATACCTTAACAAACCCAAGCATACCAGGGGGTAAGGCCACAAATTTCAGGGTTCACAAACTCAGTGAAATTTCTAGGAACTCAAGGAATTTCTGGGATACATTGAGATGATTTCTACAAAGTGAAGGACAAGTGACTCCAACAAGTAAGAAAAAGGTGTAGACCTAGTTGCCTCTTTGGATTATGAAATAATCTATACTTCATTTTGGAGAAGGGAATGGCAACCCACTCCAGTATTCTTGCCTGGAGAATCCCATGGACACAGGAGCCTGGTGGGCTACAGTCCACGGGATTGCAAAGAGTCAGCCACGATTGAATGACTAACACTCACTCACTCATACTTCATTTAAGAACACTGATTTGATCCATTTACTGAATAATCTGATAAAACTGCCAGTTTTGAACAGAGAAAAAGGGCAAGAAAAAGCTGTGCAACAGGCCCAGGTTGCTTGCTAGTCAAGCTGTTTTGCCACTTGAGCCATATAAACCTGCACACCCAATGATGGTGAAGTGTCTATGACAGATATGAATGCTATATGGAGTCTTTGGCAAGTCCTATAGATAAAGGACTATACAAAACACAGAAGAACTATACAAAAAATATCTTAATGACCCAGATAACCATGATGGTGTGATCACTCACCTAGAGCCAGACATCCTGGAGTGGGAAGTCAAGTGGACCTTAGGAAGCATCACTACAAAGAAAGCTAGTGAAGGTGATGGAATTCCAGCTGAGCTATTTAAAGTCCTAAAAGATGATGCTGTTAAAGTGTTGCACTTAATATGCCAACAAATTTGGAAAGCTCAGCAGTAGTCACAGGACTAAAAAAGGTCAGTTTTCATTCCAATCCCAAAGAAAGGCAATGCCAAAGAAGGTTCAAGCTACCACACAATTGTACTCATCTCACATGCTAGCAAACCAGTACTCAAAATTCTCCAAGTGAAGCTTCAACAGTATGCAAACTGGGAACTTCCAGATGTTCAAGCTGGATTTAGAAAAGATAGAGAAACCAGAGATCAAATTGCCAACATCCTTTGGGTCATTGAAAAAGCAAGAAAATTCCAGAAAAGCATCTACTTCTGCTTCATCGACTATGCCAAAGACTTTGCTGTGTGGATCACAACAAACTGTGGAAAATTCTTAGAGATGGTAATATCAGATCACCTTACCTGCCTCCTGAGGAACCTGGTGCAGGTCAAGAAGCAACAGTTAGAACCAGACATGGAAAAATGGACTGGTTCCAAACTGGGAAAAGAGTATGTCAAGTCTGTAGGTTGTCACCTTGCTTATTTAATTTATATGTAGAGTATATCAAGCGAAACTGTCAGACTGGATGAAGCACAAGTTGAAATTAAGATTGCCGGGAGAATTATCAATGACCTCAGAAATGCAGATGATACCACTCTTATTGAAGAAAGTGAAGAGGAACTAAAGAGCCTCTTGATGAAAGTGAAAGAGGAAAATGAAAAGCTGGCTTAAAACTCAGCATTCAAAAAACTAAGATCATGACATCTGGTCCCATCATTTCATGGCAAATAGATGGGGAAACAATGGAAACAGCAACAGACTTTATTTTCTTGGGCTCCAAAATCACTGCAGATGGTGACTGCAGCCATGAAATTAAAAGATGCTTGCTCTTTGGAAGAATAGCTATGACCAACATAGACAGCATATTAAGAAGCAGAGACATTACTTTGCTGACAAAGGTCCACTATTTATCAAGCAACCCTGAAACTTAAACAATTTATTTAGCAAGGACCTTCCTTATACTATTTTATGGGTGTAATAATTTGGTTTAATTGTCAACTGTAAGAGTGATAAGATTTAGAGAACTTAGTAATTTGTCCTTTTTATGGTAGAAACATTTTACCATGGCCTATTTCCAGTGAAGTGACTCAATAGAGGCACAATGATTTTCTTAAAGAGAGGTAGGGGAAAGCAGTCCTATAAGCATGTCTTCTTTGTGTGTAAATCTTAGGCCACGCCCTAATTTTAAAGCCTCCAACAACAAAAAAAAGTTGAATGATTATCATTAAACCATGGGCACATATTGATCCATTTAAATTAGCAACCCTCCACAATTTTAACCATACTACTTGACTGTATTAGTGGCAGATTCTTCAATGAGTTGGATTGATATTGCTCTTCTTCTGGACAATGATCACAGAAATTACAGGAAGTAATTGGAAATTCCACAATTTTTATTGGACTATGCCATATGTGAAAACACCACCCAATTACAGTTGATAAGCACACTTGTATATGTGCACACACATGTACAAACCACACATACCACATATGCATACAGGCACATCACAAAACAGAAAGTGAGTTCAAGGAATGTAATTGACTTCCAGCTGAAAAACCAAAGTTGTTTTCAATTCACAGGAGGGGCCAGATTGCAACGGAAGCTCCCAAGGCTCCTCCCACTTCTGTCAGCTCCCAGCAGTGCTCCCCTCGAATGGGATCTGTTGACAAGGCACCTTCTGGACACTTGCTGACTGGGACAAGAAGCTTATGGGTTTTGAATGGAAAGGATTTGCTAAATAAAGCTTCAGTCCAAGACTTCACCCCTTTCTCCTAGAGGTCAGGGCGCTAAAGTCCTTGGTAGCTTTGAAAATCACTAGATGAACCAATGAATTATTTACATTTTAGAGCCTGCTCCTTGACATGGATCTCTAGGTAAACCCAGTTAGGAAATTAAACTCTTGCAATTATATTTTTGCAATGAAAATGCAGACTGAGGAAGCTTCTTTTTTACAACCATATTAGTGTGCCTCTGCAGTCCATTGTCAAAGACTAATTCTCACTTAATCTAAACTGCAACACATCATCCTGATGAAATTAAGTCTACTCAGAGCCAAGGCTGTTTTTCATCTCTGAGTAAATTTTATATAACTCTAATTCTTGGCCAGTATGAGGTATTATATTGAATATCTTTGATTTCTTTTAGATTCTTCTTTGCATCTAGTATATGATTTATTTGGTTTGTAATGGTCATTAAAAAGAAGGTAGTGAATACCGGTAAAAAAAAAAAAAAAACTACCCTTTTAAGATAGGGCTGGCTTAATTCTTTCAAGGAATGATTTTATCTTATAAAATTCTGATTATTGCTCTTACTCAATCTATGCTTTTGAATAAGCTGACTTTTTTGGCTAATGACCTTTAAAAAAAAAAGTTTCAGGTCTCATAGAGCTCTTGAAGAATAAATGGTCTCAGTAGCTTTAATTTCACTGTCTCTCATCTCCAGATCCACTCTCAGCACTGTCTGATTTGCAACCTCTTGGCTTTGTCTTTTGCTTCCAACACTTCATTTGCTCCTTCATTGTGCTAACAGGTCTTAATTTTACTGACTTTTGACCTTCAGCACTTCCTGGGTTGGGCTGAATCATTTATGACTCTTTTGCGAATGAGAAAAAGCACTTGCTTGGGCAAAATAGGAAGTTATTGGTTCCTGTAACCATGGGAAGGTCAGAAGCAGTAAAGGAAAAAAGGGGGATTGCAAGCAATAGGGCTATCTCTCCTTCTCTCTCTCACCATGTCAGTTTTATTCTCTCTTGCACACAGTCTTCTTTCAGGAGGTGAGGGACATGCCATAGCTTCAGGTTTACATTCTTCTAATTGGAATACCTAACAGGAAAAGACTCCTCACTCACAGGTTTAGTCTCTTGACTCTTGAAGAAGAATCTTCACTGGGCCAGCGTGGGTCATGATCTGGAAATCAGGCGGTGCTGGCTCAGCTTGAGTAGCCATCTATTCCTCAACCAAATACTATGGATAAAGAGGCATTGTCATGTTGAGAGATGATAGCAAACATTACTTCTTCATGAAGGAGTGTGGCGGGAAGAAGAAGGGAATTTCTCCCTAAAGAAGCGAGTTGTAATACCAAAAGAATTGAGAAATATTAGACCCCCCCTCCCAAATCAATTACTAGTCACAGAACAAATTTAAACTCATCAAATTTTAAGGGTAAGTCATGGGCTTTAGAGTCAGATGTGAGTTCAAACCCTGGCTCTGATATTTGCTATTCTCTTAGAGAAGTCATTTACTAGTTCTGAGTCTATTTCCTTATCTGTAAAATGGGAATAGAATACCTAACTCAGAGGTTTGGAGGAATTGAAATAATAATCACCAAGCATTTAACAGACTGCCTGTAGAGTGCTTAATAAAATATAGAATGCTATGAGATGCTTCTAAACTCTAGCTGTTATCATGGTGCTCTGTAGTTTCTTTTTCTGATTTCTCTAATAAAAACTTCTCACAACCAGGTCCAGCTTCTGGATCCAATCAGATAAATAATTGCCAGGCTTATATTCCCACTGGGATTTTCACAGACCTCTCTGAGGAGATTAAACAAGAAATTTTTACTTTCTCCTCAATATTTTTTGAAGTAATTATGAGAAATAATTATGAGAAGTAATTATGAGAATAAGCAGATTAATGTTTTATTACTAGATTTACATACCAAAATAAAAATTATATATGTGTTTATCAAATAATTTTCTAATCACCAAATATATATCTATTATTGTGTTATTTGTTTAGAAAACATCAAATAAATAGAAAGTATGTTTCTTTTCTTACAGATTTCTATTGGGCAATGACTAGTAGATAAGAAAGAATCTGGAGATGACTTAAGCTAAGCTATATAATCAAAAGTTGATTTGGTTCCTGTAGTAGGAGTTAAAGAAGGAAAGATCCCTGTGTTTGGTTTCCTGATGAGAATTTGAGTTTGACCTTGAAGAATGACATTTATCAAGAGAAAAGACTAGAACAGATACTACTGTTATAGAACTAGAACAGATATTATTGAGTTTTGAGGGAGGGACTGCTTTCTTAGCTCACCACAGATTTTACTCCCAAGGCTATGAGAAGTGAATAAGAAAGAGCCACAGTCCTAGAGATCACAATAAGAAGCAAAAGTAGATTCAGGAGGTGTTAAGGCATACATATGGTATGTGAAGGGTGGAGAAGGGTGGATAAAGAGTTTAGAGGTTAGGTAAAAACCTCTATTTCTTTAGAGGTTCAGTCAAAGAAATAAAAATAAAGATGAGGTCCAAAATATGGCTATGCTTTTAGTGACTAAGATAAAAATAGTAAGAGAATTAAGGTCATCAGACTTAAGAAACTCAAGGAACTGTGAGGTAGGTATGCTGGATGATGGAAGAGATGCTGAAGCCATGAAAAATGAGGCCAGGTGGTGAGATAAAGAGGACTGTGATACAGTTGCTGAAGTCATAGAGGAAAACTTGACCTGGAGTTGGTCTGGGGTTGATATAATAAAAAGAAAAACAACAAAAGTGGGGGCAAGTAGGCAGGATGGACCTAGAAGATGTCTTTGGCAATGGCAACAAATGATCAACACAGAAGCTGAAATGGGGAAGTAAGACAATGTCACCCTCTCCTCACCTAGTGTGTTGGGCATGAAGAGTAGGATATGGCAGAGAGAGATGGTCTCCAGTAGAGTGGATACAGAGGAAAGAGAAAATATATCATTAAAGGAAAACCAGGATTGAGTTTAAGTAAGTTGATGCTAAAGTTTGACAATGGGCATTTTTGTCGACCACTGAACAGGAGATCTAGCCAGAACAATGAAAAGACTATCAGAAAAATCCAAGTTGAAGAGAAATAAGAATGAGGTAGGGCTGGATAAGAATGGGTCTGTAAGAGTATCCTATTTGCCCTTAAAAGACAGGTCAAGCAGTTCTTCTTGAAAGTCTTATTTGCCTCCCCTTTACCCCAGGTGCCCCTGTTTTGTGTTGCCTTAAATCTGAACATTTATAAACCAGGATCGTAATTTTTGGTTTGCTTATCTGCCTCCTCCCCTGTGCTATAGGCTTCTTGAAAAGTTTATGTCTTTTCTATTTTTGTGTCCCCCAAACCTGACACAGTGTCTGGGCATAGATAATTCTTAACAGTTCTTTGTTGGGTGAAAGTGAAAGGAAAGTGAAGTCGTTCAGTCATGTCCGACTCTTTGCGACCCCATGGACTATAGCCTACCAGGCTCCTCTGTCCATGGGATTTTCCAAGCAATAGTACTGGAGTGGATTGCCATTTCCTTCTCCAGCGGATCTTCCCGACCCAGGGATGGAACCCAGGTCTCCCTCATTGTAGATAGATTCTTTACTGTCTGAGCCACCAGGGAAGTCCTGGTGAAGAAATGAATAAATGTGAATGTGATCATGATATACACCCTTAACACATAACCTCTTAAATTAACTCATCCCGTACTTACTCACAATGTTTTGTTACTGGTTTTCTGTCAGTCTCCAGAAGAAAAACAGAAATATAACATGGACCACAAAAGTGAACCACATATATAATTTAAAATTTTCAAGTACACACATAAAAAAGAAACAAGATTAATTTACTAATATATTTTATTTAATCAAATATATAAAACATTATCATTTCAACAAGTAATCAATATCAAATTTATAAATGTGATATTTTAGGCTCTCTTTGTTTTGTCCTCTCTTCAAAATCAAGTGTGCATTTTACCCTTATATCACATCTCAATTCAGACTAGTCACATGTCTTTTTTTAAAAAATTATTGAAATATAGTTGATGTACAATGTTGCATTAGTTTCAGATGTACAGCAAAGTGATTCAGTTGCATATAATATATATATTCTTTTTAGATTCTTTTCCATTATAGGTTATTATAAGATATTGAATATAATTCCCTGTATGATATAGTATATAAAATATAGTGGGTCCTTGCTGGTTATGTATTTTATACACAGTAGTGTATATATGTTAATCCCAAGGTCCTAATTTATCCCTCTTCCATGCCTTTCCCCTTTGATAACCCTAAGTTTTTTTCTATCAGACCAGGCACATTTCAGCTGCTAAATAATCACATGTAGTAGTGATTACTGTATCAGACAGTGCAGTTTTAGATTCCAGAACATACCTAGTTATTTTCTTTGTTTTTTAAACATCACAAATAAGATCTTTTATTTATCATCATTAATTGTCTGAATTTTAAACAGATTCTTGGTGGCTCATATCCATTAGCTCATTTGACTTTAGCACCTGTCTCATCTCCAGTAGCTTCTCCAAAAATTGTCTTCACCATGGTGCTCTGGAGTTTTCCCAGTTCAAATTTGAGCTTCTTCAGAATTTTTACTTTTCTAACAAAGACATCATGGAGCAGATAAATAGACTGTCAAGCTTTTTCTACTTCTTTTCTGATGCTATCTGAAATCAATTTATTGACTACCTCTTTCAAGTCATTTGTCTACTCCTCTTGGGTCACGATTTCCATCATCATCTTCTAGACTTGGCAGACCTGTTGGTGCTGGGCATAGGAGATCTTCCAAATCTAATTGTTGCATTTTTAGTAAAACTCACACAGAATAGATGAAGCAAACACTATGGGTAGGCTTGACATCAATATGAGCTTCAATCATGATCTGCTATTTTTAGACCAGGGAGCACAGTCTGTCACAGGTAAGAAGTCAGCCATGGAACTTAGGCAGTTTTTCGAGTTACTGAATTACTGATTTAATTACTGAACATCTTCAGTAACTAGCTTGAATTTGATGATCTGTGAGGTCATCAGATGAGATTTTGTTTCCTTGAGTTCTCGTGACTAGTGTTTTCCCAGTATTTCTTATGTTGAACATAGCTGGCGTTTTCACATCATACCAGTTTTAGAACATGAGTCAACTACATCCTTCTTGGTTTCCTTTTTGCTACCTTCTGTAAGGCGCGTGTTCTTGCCAACCACCATGTTGCTGCTCAGCATCCTTTCCCTTTGATGGCCTCTACACCTGAAGTGTCCCCTGTTTGGATTACTCTTCCTCTAGCTCTTTTAAAGATATATACTATGGGATATATCATTCACAAAAGATTATACTCACTTATAATATGCTAACTGTACATATTCACATATATAATGTTAAAAAATGGTATAGAGATGAACACAATACAAGTTTAGTTTTTGCGCATTTGAAGTCTAATGAATATCAAGCAGCTCTTTGCCATTTGGAAGGGAAAAAAGAGGTATGGAGAGCATGTAGGGTGTCTGTAAAGGCCCGGCCTGGGAAATTCCACTGCCTTATTTCAGTCATATAACTCCATCCAGATGCAAGGAAAACCAACAAATGCAGTCTTCCTGTGTATTTGATAGAGAAAATGCTGTGATTAATACATGTCACTATCTTTGACACAATTTTATAATTTTTATCCTTAATTTTTTGGCCAGCATCCATAAAACAGTATTAAGTATTAAATAACAGGCATAATTTAAGTCTTATTTCTGATTTTAATAAAGATTGTTTTCAACATGTCTCCATTTAACAAGATGACAGATTTAGGGAAGAGATTTGCTTATCTCATCATACCAAGGAACTTTTAAAAATATCTTTCTATAATAGATTTTTATTTATTTAATGAGTGATAAAAGTTGAAATTTATCAGATATCTCCTTAGCAATTATGGAGATAATAACATAATTTTGTTTTCAATAGCTTAACATTGTGAATAATACTTTAGATTTCTTAATGTTGAATTACTTTTCTTACCCCTAAGATAAAGTCTAACTTATTAGCATATCTGTAATATATGTATATTAAATATATATAAATACATATAATGCTTTTGAAAAGCTAGATTTCATTTACTGTTATTTTATGTAAAAGTTTTGCATCAATATTCAGAAGCAAGATTGAGCTTTTTAAAGTATTTTTTGTTAGATTTTATAATTCACGAATGAATTTCAGAGCTTTATCTTTTTACTTTCTCAAACTGTTAAAGCTTTATCTGAGTTAACTGATTCTTCAAAGAGAAAAAAATTCCACTGTGTTTGGGACAGTCTATATTTCAAGCATATTGCCACTGGGCCCATTAATATTCCCTCTTAACAGTATCATATCTTTACTACAGCTATAACATTTAAAAATTTTAATAAGAATGCTTTTACTAATTTCATACTCTCTTTCTGGCCCTCAGTATACTCTTATCATAGCAGTCTGCTCTTGCTTACTGCTGCTATATCCCTGAAATTCTATCAAAAGTAAAAAATTGATTTTTTAAAGAATGCCTCTCTGGTTTTCTACATTTCCTCTACTTCAGTGGAGCTATGATTGTTTACCCTCTCCTTCTTGTGAAATTGCTGACTCAGCTGGTGTGTTCAGTCTTTACTGCTTATCTTTGTCAATGTAAGTCTAGATATAACAGTACTCCCAGCTGACAGAAGTTCCTGCAGTACTGGTATAGATCTAGATACACGGTTCTCTGGGAAGTGAAGAACCCAAGGGTGGCAAACATTTCAGGGTATGTCTTTGGTGTCTGTGGATCAACAAATAGGGAGCTGCTGCTGCTTGCTAAGTCGCTTCAGTTGTGTCCGACTCTGTGCAACCCCAGAGACAGCAGCCCACCAGGCTCCCCTGTCCCTCGGATTCTCCAGGTAAGAACACTGGAGTGGGTTGCCATTTCCTTTTCCAATGCATGAAAGTGAAAAGCGAAAAGTGAAAGTGAAGTCACTCAGTCTGACTCTTAGCAACCCCATGGACTGCAGCCTACCAGGTTCCTCCACCCATGGGATTTTCCAGGCAAGAGTATTGGAGTGGGGTGCCATTGCCTTCTCCATAAATAGGGAGAGTTCTCCCCTTTTCTGCCCTCCTTTCCCACAGAGAGGAAGAGGATGACTATAGGGTCTGCAATTCCCTCTGAATGTAGTGAGTGAGAATATACGAATAACCTTTCACATATGCTGAATGCTGTGAGTATGGCATCTGAGTCCCTCTGCCATCATGAATCCTTCTGCAAATTTTATCTTGGGTTCACTGACTAATGTCTACATGATGGACAGTTTTTGTTTTATAGTTTCTCTCCCAACATTTGTTCTGGTAATAGTGCCCTCTCTTCCTTTGACAATGTCTCTTCTATCCCTCCAATCGTAAGGGGTTCATATTATTGCTTGTCATAGAAACGTGCCTGTTTTCCTCCTGGGTTTAGTCTTAGTAATGGACATATGACTAAGCCCAAAGTAACTTTAGATTTGAAAAAGTCCATCATGAGACGTCATCAACCTGGCCTAGTTAATGGGTCCAAAGTTTGAACGGTGCTCCAAACCAGAGTCAGCCAGAGTCCTTCCTGGAAGTGTTTTTGAAGTAGATCTCGGATAGTCAAGCTATGAAGATATGAGCCTGAAAGACTTAAATGGCCAGCTCTCTGATCACAGGCAGAAAAACGAGGAAGCAAAAAGAAGTTGATGGGCTGGGAGAAACAGAGTTGTGAGTACTTGGTTCTGGTCACATTGTTTCCTGGAGGACTGAATTCCTGCTCTCCCTCAGCTGTGCAGTGCTTCCCATACTGTGAGATACCCATAAGATTCCTTCTCTGCCCATGTCAGTTCCAGTTGGGGTTTTTCCTGTTAACAAAGAATATAAATATACTGAGCATGGGTATATATATTTTCTGCTCCTTATCTGTTTCATCCCATGGAAATCTAATTCTTCAAGTGGGACCCTTGCTGATTTCCAGAGCTTAGAAAATATTTCCCTTCTGACATTCACTGAACTGCTTCAGCAGGGAGAACAAGAGGCACAGAGTCAATGTTGTCCTTAGGTCACTATCTTGGAGCTATGTATCTGGGTCCATTTTTAAAAGCTTTCCTTTTGTGTTAATTTTGTTTCTTCCTTTGTGACTCAGTTCTGATTATTTTCTTTCTCTTTCTGAAATATAAGCTGATTCCTGACCCCCACCACATACACACTACAATTGAGAAATAGTGAAGAAATTCAATGTGTATGGTAAATTATATAATAGGATTTGTTTTTTTAAAAAATGTGTAATAGGGCTTCAGTTCAGTTCAGTTTAGTTGTTAAGTCGTGTCTGACTCTTTGCCATCTCATGGACTGCAGCACACCTGGCTTCCCTGTCCTTCACTATCTCCCAGAGCTTGCTCAAACTCAGCACCAATGAGTCAGTGATGCCATCCAACCATCTCATCCTCTGTTGTCCCTTTCTCCTCCTGCTCTCAATCTTTCCCAGCATCAGGGTCTTTTCCAACAGGTTGGCTCTTCACATTAGCTAGCAAAGCATCACTAGCATACAAATATTATTTCAGAAAAAAATTTTAAATGTCTAGTAGTTTCGGCAATTAAGTTTTGGGGTCTTGGACTAGTCTCAGGCACTCTCTGAGAGCCTGGTGTGATCTGGGCACACATTTGCCATCCTGGGTTAGACTCCTGCATAGCCCTTGTACTTTGGGGCAAGTCAGTAATTTGCCAGATCTTTTCCACAGATCTTTTGTCTTCCATTTAAAACCAGAAAAAAGAAAAAAAGTATTTCACTATTATAGCAGCTAGAAATTCTCCTTTGTACTCTTTGGTAAGAAAAAGCTATCCTAGGAAGGGATGAAATCGGGGCTACAATTTAAAGTACTTTCTTCTTGAGAAAATAACTTTTCCCCCAAAAAAAACCTATGAAAAAAATTAGAATGTGTAATCTTTTTCTGATAATATAATTGAACAGTTTTTTATTTGAAGTAGAACTTTGCTCATCAGATGCTTTTATAACTGATGGTAATATTTTTTTTGATAAGCTTACATAAAGTTTAACCAGTCTTGATACTGACCTAACAACCTTTACCATACATCCCTTTCTTGTTCCTTCTCTAGCAATCGAAACTAGACACTTCTTTTTTCTATGAACACTCCACTAACCAAAAGAATCTCTGAGTTGTCTTCCTGTCTCTGCTGCTGCTGCCAAGTCTCTTCAGTCGTGTCCGACTCTGTGCAACCCCATAGACGGCAGCCCACCAACTAGGCTTGCTGTCTCTAGGATTCTCCATGCAAGAATACTGGAGTGAGTTGCCATTTCCTTCTCCACTTCCTGTTTCTGTCTAGTCGTAAACAAAACTGATGTGTGCCCACACTGAATCGGAGAGGTTTGCTCTAACACACTGTAAAACTCACATTAGGTGAGAAAAGGCAGGCAGTCTGGGTTTCCCTGGCTCTCCTTTCCCCTTATATCTTTGACAATGTTGCCTAGCCCTGCACCTCAGGGCCTCCACTTACCTCCAGACTCCATATTAAGACAATTTTCTAATTTAGAGTTCCCTATATTATTCAGTAATCACTCTTCTACACAGCAGTCTCTGAGAACTCTCTAATAACATTACACCTCTGGATGAATCACCTAATCTTTCACTAAGTTGTTTTCTGTGTATGTGGTATAACTCTCAGTTGGCTACAAGCTTCTTTGATGCCTCTGGTAGCCCTTTGGTAGAAATAATCTTAAAAAGACAATATGAAGGGTTTATTATGCTCCAGACACAATACTAAGTAATTAACTGGCAAAGTATTTAGGACACTGCTTAGCACACAGTAAGTCATTAATAAAGATTTGTTATTAGTACTATTTATAGTCCTATGAACTTGGTACTATTATCTCCATTTCACAAATAAGGAAGCTGTGAGTCACAGAGAATTACATAACTTGTCCAGGGTCACAGAGCTCATGAAGTGACAGAGACAGAACTTGATCTCAGTCTGTTTGACACTAATATCTATCCATATTCTTAACCATTAAAAAATGTTTGGCTAAAGACTCCTACACTAATCAATCTGCTTTTTGCAATAATACCCTTGCAGTTTTCAGAGAACTGTAAGTTGTACTCAAGACCATGTTTTGCTTCAGAATTCTTCCCTCTTTTAAAATTCAACTGCTTCACAGATATAAGGGAAAAGGCATAAGTGTCTGTATCTCCTGCAGAGTTTCATTTTGAAATTTCAAGGCCATTGAAATATGTGTCCTTAGGGAGACCAAGGAGTTTTTCAAAACTTCTAAGTTGCTAAGGAACTGAATTTTTTTCATCTGTTAATATGGTTTCAGTTAGCTCTTCTAGTTATATTTTCTCTAGTAGTTCTCAGCCGCCAATACCTCTCTCATAGAATATTTGCTCTCATAGAAAGAACTAGACTATGTCCACGGTTGGGCAATATCAAAAGTTCATGGGTAGATGTATAATATAAATAATTAACAATAGTATTGGAGATTCAACCCTGATGTGCAAAGCACCTTACTTCTTGACGTTATTTCCTTTGATGTTCACAATTGCTCTGTGATGTCATGGCCTTTCTCCTAGTCACGTCGTCAGATTGTAGAGGGAAACATGCCCGCTTGTGCTGTTGTCTCCTAGGGTTCTGAAGAGGCCTTTCCTTTCTTTCCTATCTTCCTTCTGTCTCCTCCTCCCTCCCAAACTCCGCCTGCCTTCTGCTTCCTCAGCGCTCTGAGGACTAAACCTGCTAGAATGGAACTGAGGAACTCCAGACCCTCTCGTACTTGGGAGCCCTCTGAAAGGCTCCCGGATCCCTAGGGACCAGTCAGGTGACAGTCTCAACCCAGCAGCCGAGGTGTCATAACCTTTCCAACATAAGCAGCAGCACGGGGCCCAGAGCCCATCCCTGGAAGCTGTATAACCGGGACTCCACCCGTCCTTCGGGCCAGGGCTCCACACTTGGGTCCCCCTCCGGATCCCCACTGGAGTGAACGAATGAGCTTTCAGGCCTGCAGATAGATCCTAGAGGTGCTTGAGGGGGAGGGGGCGAAGTGTCATTTAGAAGAAAGTTGGGTTTCCTACAGGGACTGCAGTGGGTAGTACCGGCCACTCTCCACCTGGGGCTGCGCGGCGGCTCACGTGCGCGCTGGGCCGGAAGGATGCGCTGGCGGCTGGACTCGAACGCTGCGGAGCAGAGCTGCGCCCCGCGGTCCCTGTGGCGTCCTGCTGCCCGGGTCCAGTAGGGAGGAAGGGAAGTCCATCTGAGGCCTCCCTCTCTGCCTGCTCCCCTCTCTCCCGCCTCCCGCCCCAGAAATTATCTCATGCGTTGCCAGTGCGATTCCAGAGCCCCACTCGGGTGGGTTCTTTTGTTTCTTTGTTTTAATGACAGTTCCCAGCCCTTCGGCATGTCATGCGCGATTAATCCCCTGGCTCTCTTGAAGGCAGCTGGGGTGAAATTTCTTCTGCACCATCCTTTTGGGGATAATTGTTTATGATGTGACGTCAGCCAGATTGAGTTTTCTCTCCTGAATGAGAGAGAGAGAGTCACAGATGTGTGCGGAGGCCACAGATACTGACATTTGGAATTCCTTCAGGGCAAAGGGAGATGGGAATGGGAGCTTGAGTGTGCGCAGCCAAGACTCCAGGCTGCACGGAATTATTAAGAAGTGTTTCTTTAAAATAATAATAATAATTCCTCTCCGCAGCGAGTCACTTAGGTGCGCCTTTCATGCCCGAGTCCGCGGTGAAGGTGGCGGCGTCTGATAATTAATCTCGGGTACCCAGCCGCTGCAATAAGCTTAAGAAGAAGAGGAGGGGCGGGGGAAGTGCGTCACCAGGTGGGGAAGGGGCTGTGCATTTGGTGACAAGCCGGAGGGGATGGGGGTGGAGGGGAATGGGGACGGGAAATAGGTTCTGTGTGCTCTCCCGGGGTATTGTGTCAGGAGATGCGGGCTGGCTACCATGTGACGCGGTCCAGAGCTGAAGGGATTGGCCGAGGCAACGCAGGCGGTGCAGCTCGGCCGGCTGCCTGTTCCTCTCCCTTTCTCTCGCAGCATCTTCCTGGGAGCCTGTAGGTGAAGCAGCACCAGCAGCATCCATGGCCTATCTATGGGGTTAACACTTGTCTCCTTTGGCTTCAGTAGCGGACACAGCTGATCTCTCAGCGGCGGCAGCAGCTTTGCGAGGACTTAAGCTGAGACCTGGAATCGTATCCTCCTGTGTTTTTTCAGACTCTTTGGAAATTAAGGAATGCAATTCTGCCACCATGATGGAAGGTAGGATGCTTTCTGTTGTGGTTGACTGGCTACAGGCAAGGTTTGGGGAGAACAGCGTTGAAATATGTGTGCAGCCTGTGTTTGTGGCTGGTCTAGAACCCGGTTGCCAGGATGTACAAACAGAAATGCTGCAGTTTGCTTGCAGCGGACCAGGGCTCAGACTAATGGAATCAAACCACAGGGCTTCTGTTTAGCTCAGAACCTACAGAGCTCCCAGCTCTTATGAGAGAGAAAAACCTAAAGTGCTTGCAAAGAACTGAGATAGAGCTAGGAAAGAGCTTGCAAAGCAGAGAAGTTGGGAGAGAAGATAAGGTTTTCTGCTCTGGGTTCCTGGGACTACACTGATTAAACATTTACAGTGGAAACTTGTCTTCTGAAATTGACAGTAGACAGGAGAGGTCATTGACACAGTTATCCATGCTGTCATTTTCAGTGAACTGTTTAAAAATTTTAAAAATTCTTCTAAGATGTTTTTATCTCTGCAATTTACAGCATACCCTTGGGGTGAGGGGTTTCATTTTGTCCACAGGCTCTAGTTGTAGGGGGCTGTCACTGCAACAGAATGAATGATGTGAGGAAAATATTTGGGACTCTTGTCTTCTTATTCGGGCTCTTATCAGGTTTTTTTAAGAAGAATTTTGTGCTTCTTAAATGCGTTCCCTGTGTCATGGTTCTTAGCCAAGCATCAAATTAACTGATTAGCTTTTTGCATTCAATATTAAGTGTAAAGAGGAACTTTCCTGGGAGACATGTTGTTTAAACTACATTTTATTCTACTAAACTACCCTTCTAAGCTTGACATGGTGACAACCAAGATTGCCTCAGAAAAGCAGCAAGCTGATTAGGAAAGAAGCAGGCAGCCCTACCCTGGCTTTGATTTTCTGCTTTCACACTACAGGATGGTGCAAAACTCCTGGCCTTTCCTAAGATGACAGGCAGAAATTTGTCCCCAGCCTGGATTTCACAATGCAGAATCGAGTGCATAATGGGTCTCAAATCTGCCATGAAAATGGCAGAGAGGCCACCTCTTAAGTCAAGGTCTGTCTTACAGATTTGAAACATTCCTTAGAAATTTACCAAAATGGAATAAGAAGAGAATGGTTGTGGAAAAAAAAGAAAAACAGCAGTGTTGCCTATACTTATTTGGCAGAAATGAATTCTTTTTGCTCTGTCCGTCATCATGTCAAACATTGTTAATGTGATTTGGGGGAGTGAAGAATTCTACAGTCATGGCCCACAGATTTTAGAAAATAGCCTTAAAAGAGAGATTGGATATCATTTTGTTATGGAGCCTGGTCTTGTTTGCGAAGAGTTCTTAAGCTAGTTCTTTAAACACCGGCCTAAATAAACTAAGTTTACTAATGATCAAGATTAAATCATTTTCATTAATTCAAACTGAATTTAACCTTTGCATAACAAGGCAAGACAAACAGAAAGAGCATTACTGAGGGAGTTTTCAGTTAGAAGCTCATGTGCATTGCCCTCTTCAGAAAAAAAATGTGTCTACAGAGGTACTAGATTTCTCCAGCTAAATTTCATGCAGCATTTCTTAATAAATCCACACACATTCTGATTAGATTTTAATCTTACACAGGGACTTGGAAGATTTACTTCTTGCCTTATAAACTATGGACTGAAATTATCTCTGAAGGAAGTGATATTTTTTGATGCTTGTTAAGGATTCTTCTGGTAATATTGTCTATTGTGCTATCCCAGAATGTCAGTTCAAAGCCCTGTGATAAGCTTATCTGGGCTGACTACACTGAAAGGAGAACTGTAACAAAGACTTGTGTTGGAGCTGAATTAACACTATTGCTCTGCATTTGCCAAATTTATCTAATGAAGGATGTTATCTTAGCACTGTTAGGAGTTAAAGATGACACTAGGGGTGTGGTTCCCATCCATCAGATCCTTGCAAAAGAAATTGGACAGGTGTTTCCAGTGGCTTAAAAATGTAAATGAGACTAATATTTTTTAATCTACCTATAGTTCCTGCTTCAGTGCTATTCAAGACTTATTATCTTCTTGGTTCAATGACTTTAGAAAGGCTGGTGGGAACCTTAACCAGAAGTCCAGTTTGCCTATCAATGGCCTTCCAACTTAGATGCCAGCCTTTCTGCCAATATATGCAAGTTTCTGATACTGCATCTCACAATTTCACCTCTTTAATGCTCTTACTCTGAAAGTGTGTCATAGCAGTTATCATTCCAACTTAACTCTTCCCTAGGCTTCTATCTATCAAGATAGCCTTGGAAAGATAAGAAACCCCCTAAAAGGAACTGAAAATCCAGTCATGGCAGCCATCTACCAAACATCAGTGGGCTCAGAGAATGTGTCACCGAACATCCAGATAGTTAAATGCTGTCTCTTCTCAATTAGTACATGTGACACAGACAATCACACACACACACACACTCATGCACAGTTATACACACATATGTCATCTGCCCATATACATTATTCTAGAAAGGGAGAGAACTCACATTTGCATTTGTGTGTATGTGTTTTGGTATTTATTAATGTCTATTGCTCAGGAAAAACATGACCATGGCAACTTTTCAAAGCTGCTTCTCTACTCTGTGTAAAGCAAGAGTGAACAGATATTCATCAGAATGGCTCATGGTTTACTTTTGTGTTCTCATTTTGATGGACTAGGATATATGCTCCATTCATTCAGTGTCTATTAGAAATTCTGACCATAGAGAAGCATTGTTACTACCTCTCCACTGGGTCCAGTATCACAGAAGGCAGTGAAATAATTCTACAGGGACCTCAAGCATGTTACTGGTATTATACTTTGTGCCTCCATGACTCTTTTCAAATATTTTTCTTTCAAAAGTGTATTTTAAGGGACTTGATTTGTTGATTTCTACATTGAAAAAAATTTTTTTGGCAATGATTAGTATTGGGTCTTTCCTAAAGAATATCATGTGATGTGGAGCCTTAAGTAGTATGACTATGAAGGGAAAGAGGATGAGCAAAGGGAATTATTAATACTCATAAAGGGTGTGTGTACTGGCCAAGCTTACAGTGCAGTCTGTGTGATTAGAGCAACTATTCAAGGACTTTGTTGTGTTACATATGTTATTATTAAAGTTTGAAAATGACCTTTTAGCTACTTTTTTTTTAAGGTAAGGGAAACTGAGTCAGGGTTTCCAGGGACATTTGTTAATTTGTAAGGCGGTATGGGAAGTTTTCCCTTGTCTGGCAGAACTGGACTAAACGCGCTGATGTTTTCAGTTCTCTATTCAGGCTCTTAGGTGTTTTACTGAAAAGAAAAGTTTGGGGGTGCCAATGGTTTCATCCTAAAATAATTTTTAAAGTTAACAAGCATATTTTAAGGATTCACTGGGTTTAATTGCAATGTGCAGATTAATTTAATAAATTTTATTGTCTTTATTAGTCATAATAGTCCATCAGTAAGTGTATTCTGTACTGAGTGCTTCTGCAGTACTTTTTCTAAATTGCAAGAATAAAAACTAATACATTGAGGTAAAAAAATAGGAGAACAGATTTTGGACCCATGTTCATCACAAATCTCCTAGTTTTGATCCCATAACATTTTAAATATGAACTTTTTCTTTTTGCTTTGTATCAAAGTGGACATGTTAACCTGATTGAAGACTAGGACTTAAGTTTTACTGGTTGCATCTGTCTTTCTTTTAAATATGAGTTTTCACAGAATCACACTTCTCAATTCCTTCTTAATACCTATTATCTCCAAAATCAATGTTTAGAAAAATTTAAGCAGTTCTAGGTTAACTGATCTTCTGTTGTTACAATGAACCTTGTAATGGTAAGAGCTTTTCTTTCCCCTATCTAGGAATGAAGTTTATTTGTTTGGAAGATTCTTTGCTATTATCAAAAAGGAACAAAGCATTTTGAAGCTGTAACTGTTCATTTTGTAGTTAGCTAAGAAGGAAATGGCAACCCACTCCAGTGTTCTTGCCTGGAGAATCCCAGGGATGGCGGAACCTGGTGGGCTGCTGTCTATGGGGTCGCACAGAGTTGGACACGACTAAAGCGACTTAGCAGCAGCAGCAGTAGCAAGAAGTTTTAAAGGGACTGCTTCTTACTTTTCTATCAATTCCCTTCCCAGAAATAGTGATGTTATTTTGGAAAATCATAAGGAGGCATATGAGATTTTAATATATATTCCATTCCTTATGCAATTTCTCTCCTTCTTAAAGGGCTCAGGGTTGGAAAAAGCCTCCTTTTATGTATAAATTCCCATCTAATTCCCAAGGTCAACTTTAAATCTCTAAAAGAACATGTAGTCTTTAAAAAAGATTAACTTAGATAAACCATGCTAGAAGACTGTGAATAATTTGGCACATATGCTATCCATGTTTCAAATAAACAAGTTGCAGGAAGTCAGCAACTCACAGTTTTTATGTTCCTGAGTTTGTCTGTGAAGCAGTCACTTGGAACAAATTTTTCTGTAGCGATATAAATAGTGGTTGGATTCTCTAACTAAGTCCATCAAAGATTATTTACCTGAAACTAAATATTTGCCATGAAATGTATAAAGAACACGACATTTTATACAGTAGTTAGCCAAAAGAAAACAATGCCATTAAATGTGTTTTCGGTTTCTCATATTGCTATTTGAGGGCAAGAAGGTTTACTAGAGGACAATGAAGAGATGGAGAGAAATTTCAAAACAATTTTTTTGGGTATTTTTAGAACTTTTAGAGACTCTAAATGCTGGATTTTAAAATTATGTTTAATTTTACTTTCATAATTGTGGTTTGTGCTGTGTTGTGCTGTCCTTAGTCACTCAGTTCAGTTCAGTTCAGTCGCTCAGTTGTGTCCAACTCTTTGCGACCCCTTGAATTGCAGCACGCCAGGCCTCCCTGTCCATCACCAACTCCTGGAGTTCACTCAGACTCATGTCCATCGAGTCAGTGATTCCATCCAGCCATCTCATCCTCTGTCGTCCCCTTCTCCTCCTGCCCCCAATCCCTCCCAGCATCAGTCTTTTCCAATGAGTCAACTCTTCTCATGAGGTGGCCAAAGTACTGGAGTTTCAGCTTTAGCATCATTCCTTCCAAAGAAACCCCAGGGCTGATCTCCTTCAGAATGGACTGGTTGGATCTCCTTGCAGTCGCTCAGTTGTGTCCGACTCTTTGCAATCCCATGGACTGTAGCCTGTCAGGCTCCTCTGTTCAAGGGATTTTTTAGTCAAGAATACTGGAGTGGGCTGCCATTTCCTTCTCCAGGGGATGGATCTTCCCGGCCCAGAGGTCAAAGCCATGTATCCTGCACTGGCAGGCAGAATCTTTACCACTGAGCCACCAGGGAAGCCCCGCTTGCATTATGGAAACTCATGAATGGAATTAAGAAAGGGAGAAAGATGATTGTAAAGGAGTTACAGGAGCCAAGAGCTCTGGCCTCCTGGGCTTGATCAAGCTCATCTAGTATGTCACATACACCAACGGCTTTGTTACCTGTCTCAGATTGTCTAGAGCAAATACTTCCCTGCCTCAGGGCTTTTGCCCTGCCAAGAACACTGTTTTTCCAGCTCACGGTGTAACTGATTCTCTTGTGGTCCCAGCAATACTGCCACCTTGTCTGGAGGCCTTCCCTCCCATCCTTGTCATCCCAAGCTCCCAGACACACACCCTGCGCACTGAGTCCATCTTGGTCTTCTGTCTTTCCTAAAAGCTATTTTTATGATCTGTGGTTGTTTAACAGTGTATCAACTGAATCTCTGACTCAGAGGTAAGCTCCATGAGGGCAAGAATTAGATCCATCATTTCCCTCTCTATTCTTATCTCGATATGCAGAGTGGATGCTTAGATGTTTATTGACTAAGTGAATAAAACCAGATGTAAGTGACTGATCACTTAACAGTGTACATTTTAAAGTATTATTTGGGGTATTATGGTGAATATGGGCTTCCCTGGTGGCTCAGAGGTTAAAACGTCTGCCTGGAATGTGGTAGACCCGGGTTCGATACCTGGGTCGGGAAGATCCCCTGGAGAAGGAACCCACTCCAGTACTCTTGCCTGGAGAATCCCATGGAGGGAGGAGCCTGGTAGGCTACAGTCCATGGGGTCGCAAAGAGTCAGACACGACTGAGCGACTTCACTTCCTTTCACTTTCACTTATGGTGAATATAACAAAAATAAATTCTCAAATCTATATTTTTCCTGGAGAAACAAGATCTATAAACATGAGATAACTAGGGAAATATACGTATTGTGGAGTGCTAATTGTAAGATATAGATAATACCTTTTGAGAAGCCAAAGAAAAGAAATAGTCCATTTGAAAATATGTACTTGAGCTTGAATTATTTTGGGGATTAGCGCCAAGGAAATGATTTCATAATGGAAAGAGACAAGTTATAGCAGAGCTATTCAAAGATATTCCCACAGGCATTGTTGTCAATACCCCGTACATTTTTTTCTTTTTTCTCTCCCTTCTGCTTTCCTTGTATCTTTGCCTTCCTTTCTCCACTTTTCTCATTCTTCAATTCCTCCTTTTCATTCTGGGTTCTATTTCCTTTTTCCTGGCTTATGACCAGATCTGAAAATAATGCCTATAGAGCCAGGCATTTGGAATTTGGGAAAGTATTGTAAGTAAATTAATGTGTGTAAACAAATGTAACGTTGTATGACATATTTGTGCATGCAGTGGCATGTGATGGATGTGAGGTTTTTCAGATGCCAAATTAGTCTTGACTGGAGAATTTATGAATCTTAGAAACTCAATATGTTCACTGAATTTGTGCATATTGGGTTTTTTGTTTCAAAGACCATGGACCCAGGCATCAGACTTAGGTTTGAGTCTTAAGTGTTGTCACCTCTCAGCTATGTGTGTGGAGAGGATTACTTTACCTTCCTGGAGTTCTGTTTCCTTGCAAACAAAGTACGAGCATTGATCCGTCATCCCTCTAGAAATTCCAGCTCTAAGAGTCTCTGGAATCTGCTGAATGATTTGGATTCCACATATTCACTCCCTCTAAGGTTTGAATTCTCATAATTGACTCCTCTTCCTCCCACCTCAAAGCATACTTTTCCTGACACACAAAAAATGATTCAGATATATTACTATCCGCTCTTACTGCTGTATTCTTCCTCTACTGTCCTATTGCACATATGCTGCAAGTTTGCTTTGCATCTTTGCTTTTGCTGTGCTGAAAAACAAAAATGCGCTTATGCAACTCTCCTATGTAGCTCTGAACATAGAACTATTTATGCATTAAAAATTGTATATTGAATGCATACTAGGTGTTAGACATGGTTCTAGGTGTTAGAGGCTGAGTAGTGAATAAAACAGATTCCTGCCTGCACAGAGCTTCTCTGAGAAGACATTTAAGCAAAGGCTTGAGGGAGGGAAGGGAGTGAGCAGTCAAGTAATTATCTAGAGGAATAATCCAAAGTAGCAGCAGGGAGAGCTAGTGAAAGGCTCAGAATGTGGGTAGAACAGCAAGGAGGCCAGTGTGTCTGGAGCAAAGGTCAGGGGAATGTTTAAGAGAGAGACTCAGAGAAGTAAGAACAAATAGACACATACCCTTGAGTCCCTTTCTCTTTTTTTTTTTGGTTGAAGTATAGTTGACCTACAATATTATATTAGTGTCTGATATATAATATAGTGATTCAATATTTTTATAGATTACTCACCATATAAAGTTATTATAATATTGTTGACAATTTTCTCTGTGCTGTACATTACATCCCTATTATTTATTTTATAGTTGGTAGTTTGTACCTTCACCTATTTCACCTGTTCCCTCACCCCCCTCCCCTCTGGCAACCACTAATTTTTTCTCTGTATCTGTGAGTTCATTTCTGTTCTATTGTATCTGTTTATCAGTTTTGTCTTTTAGATTCCACGTATAAGTGAAAACAAACAGTATTTGTCTTTCTCTGATTTACTTCACTTAACACAATACCCTCCAGGTCTACCCATGTTGTTGCACATGGCAAGATTTCATTCTCTTTTATGGCTGAGTAAGTAAATAATACCACTTAAGGAATTCTCCAGGCAACAATACTAGTGTGGGTAGCCATTCCCTTCTCTGGGGCATCTTCCTGACACAGTGATCAAACCTGGATCTCCTGCATTGCAAGCAGTTTCTAGATTCTTTCCCTGGTGGCTCAGATGATAAGGAATCTGCCTGCAGTGTAGGGGACCAGGGTTTGATCCCTGGGTAAGGACGATCCCCTGGAGAAGGGAATGGCTACCCACTCTCGTATTCTTTCCTGGAGAATTCCGTGGACAGAGGAGCCTGCCAGGCTACAGTCCATGGGGTTGCAAAGAGTTGAACATGATTGAGCAACTAACACTTCCACTTTTTTCACCTATTTATCATATCTTCTTTATTCATTCATCTGTTGAGGGACACTTAGATTGCTTCCATATCTTGACTATTGTAAATAAGGCTGTGATGAACACTGGGATGCATGTATCTTTTAGAACTAGTGTTTTTGTTTTCTTTAGACAAACAACCAGAAGTGGAATTGCTGGATCCCCTTCAATGGTAGGAAAGTCAGTTTCCTTTTGCAGAAGTCAGTCTGCATGGGCCTGTGTTATCCATGTGTCAGGAAACAGGTGGGTATTCAGAAGCCTGTTATTCTGACACTGGTTCTATGACTGTCTTACGATGGTGCCTATCAGACTCATTCTTCCCCCACATTTCAGTAAGTGGAGGCATATCATGCTCTTACCTTGGCTAATGGCACCAAGCTCAAAGTTAGAGCTCAAAGTTCAACTACAATTCTAGGCTTGAACATTTCCATGCAAAAGATAGAGCTCCATGACAAATGATGTCAGAATCATAGCTACACACCAATTCACAAATATTTTGACTATGTATCAGAGACTTTTGTTTCTCCTGAGTTCATATAGACTTCTATTATGAACTAGTATTTTAGGCTTTTTTTTTTTTTAAAGACTCAGAGTGATCCATGTCACATATCTTTAACAAACAGTAGAAGGAGATTATGCTCACTTAGGACACAGGTGTAAGATTATGTGATATACAGACCTCAAAGTTTCCAAGATGTTCATTCATTTACCAGGTATATCTGAAGCTTTTTCTTTAGTCTCAGTTATGATGCTAGGCCCAGTGAATATGACTGAAAAAAAAGACAGCTGTAGACTCCATCTTCAGAAGCTTAGATCTAGTATATAGAAGTACCACATCTTCAGTACTTATTTTATTCTACACTGTCTCTATGTGGTATAAATAGGTATTACTATCCTCATTTCAAACAGAAGGCATCCAAGGCTCAATGATGTTAAGTGACTTGTTCAAAGTGACAACCTTACCAAAAGGCAGAACCAGAATTTATGAGCCAATCTTGATTCCTAGTCAAGTGCTCTTTATTTGTATAATGCTGTAATTGGAAAATCTGGCTGGTGTTTGAAATTTAGCCCAGGTCTCTAGCTGACAAGCCAACAACAGATCATCTAAATTTGACTGATATTTAAAGAGCCTTCTTCAGAAATAAACAAGTTAATTTTATTATCAGATCGTGAGCCTCCAGACCAGTCACTATCCTGAAGAAGTCCAGCTAAGCAGGAGTGTTTTAGTCCAGTGAGCTCCTTTCAATGACACTGACTGATTCCTCTAATTTTATCATGGGAAGGGACATATGATATCACTAGTCCTCTGGACTCTAAACTTTCACAGCTTGCATTCTACAAAACACTTTATCAAAAAGCCTGGCTCCTACTACAAACAATAGCCCTTTCTCCCTGAGAAGGACAGCTGGGTGTTCATCGAGATTCCGTGAAAGCCTTGGCCATTATCATGAAAGTGTGATGATGTGTGCTACCCTGGAAGATGAACCAATCAAGTCCAGCCTCATTTTGCAGTTGAGGAAACCAAAGCCAAGTGAAACAGGCTTCCTGAGGATTTTTATTCCCTGTATAAGAGGACAGGTCAAATTTTACTTTAGTAGTGATTCCAAAAGCGTGAATAGACAAAGACTTGGAGCCTGTGGTGCCTTTCACGTTCAAAGGTGCTGGGGCTGGTTGGGTAACTGCCCAAAGGCACACAAATGAATGTGTCCCCAGGGCCATCTCTCTGCTGAGTACACATACAATGGGCCCATTTATAGCTTTGTCCTGGGCTGCCACAGCAGATGCTGTCTGTGAGTCAGGGGTGTGCAAAGGGAAGGATGAGGACCTGAAAAGACTCAATCTCCTGAACAGTTGTGCAACCTTGAGTGAGTTCTGGACCTTCTTTGGCCTCGCCCTCCCCATTTGTCAGGTAGCAGTAATGCTGGCTCCCGCCCTCAGTTGTCAGGAAAATCAAATGAGATCATAAATATGAAAACATCAAAAGGGTGTGATGCAAATGCCAGCTTCTTTTTCAGATGGCTCTCTCAGATTGGTTGTTACAATGTGGGTCTGATAGCTTTTGGTGGCTAGTCATTACTGCTTGCTATTTTGCTTTTCAGGTAGATTATTGCTGCATCTCATTGCGGAGAAGCCTTACAGAGTTCCCTCTTCTGTTCACTGTACTGTTAATTACTAGCATATTCTATAATCCTCTATTCTCAGTGTCTATGTCCTGTACTATCCCTTCATTGGCTGTAGCAGACATCACTAACAATCATGGTCATCTTTCTCTCTGGCCTCAGCACTTATCTCAACATCACATTCCAGGGCACCTCTGCCAATTGAGATGATGTTACTTTGCTTTTCCTACAATGAGCAGTTTCCCTAAGTTGAAATACAGGGCCTAAAACTAGAGTACTGGTGGTCTAGCTGTGCAGCCAGTACACCCAGCCTTTATAAATGCCCTTAGTGTGTCACTGAAAAATGACGTATGAAAAATTGCCCACAGCACTGGTATATGGTAGCGATGATAGAAAGTATTCTGTAAGCCCTGCAGCAGGTAGAACCCTACTCCTGTGCTATTGACCTTAATCATTAAGTTTCTCTTAGCCTCATTGTGCCCCTAATTCAAAGAACTGTGTCTACAAAGTAGCCAAGGCAGAGTCAGTGTTGGGATTCATTTCCAATTCTTCCTTTCTGACTCCCTCATGTCAGGAGGTCCTCAGGAGCTGTTGATTATCCTTCCTGACTCCGATCTGTCTTTTTCTTCCCCTGCTACCACGTCTGACAAGATCTTGCTGTTTCTACCTTCCAATCCATCCTCTTCACAGCCATCAGAGAGGTCACTTTCCTCACCTGCCTTTGATTGTTCCTCATGCTTTAAAGGCAAGCTCCAAATGTCTTTGTGTGCTGGGCAACATTTTCACTCGTGGGCTACTGTACACCCTTGTGTCTCATCGCCTGGGCCAGACAGGAGCTCCTTGCCTTCTCTTTCCCTTGCATACACTGTCCATTTCCTTCTCTGTGTGGTGACAGTCTGTTCTGATCATTCAAGGTCAAACAAAAGCAACCCCTTCAAGGAAGGAAGTCTTCCCACATTCTCCTAGGTTGAGGATGAGGTGCTCCCTGCCCTGTGCTGACTTAGTTCTTAATTCCAACTCTTCAAGGCCAAGTAGCAGAAGGTTTAAGAGCCCTGACTTTGGAGTCAGTCAGACCTAGGTTAAATCTCATGTGTGTGACCTTAGGAAGTCAGTGAACATGTTTTCTCATTTGGAAAGTGAGAGTGATGTGCTTAGTCACTCAGTCATGTCCAACTCTTTACAACCCCATGGACTGTAGTCCGCCAGGCTAGTTTGTCCATGAGATTCTCCAGGCAAGAGCACTGGAGTGGGTTGCCATGCCCTCCTCCAGCGGATATTCCCAACCCAAGGATCGAACTTGCATCTCTTTTGTATCCTGCATTGACAAGTGGGTTCTTTACCACTAGCACCACCTGGGAAGCCCAAGAGTGATATTAACTGTATCTTTTTCATGGTAATTTAATCACAGAAAAGTGTTAAGGATTAAACAGAAAGTTCATGTCTTGCAATCAGAGTTCTCCAGAGATATAGAACCAATAAGCTGAGAAAGAAAGGGAGAGAGGTTTTTAAGGAAATTTTTCACTTGATCATGGAGACCAGCATAGTAAGGCCAAACTCCACAGAACAGACTGGTGGGCTAGAAACTTAGGTAGAAACTTACGTATGATGTTGCGTTGAGGCAAAGTGTTAATCTCTCAATAAATCTTAGCTGCTATTTTCTGTTCATGTACCTACTGTATTTGTTCCTTCCCCAAGGACCAAGGACTCTGTCAGAGCTGGGACCATGTCTTAATCATTTTTGTATCACCAATGTGTGGCATGTGTAAGTGCTCAATAAATATCCAGTGAATGAAGGAATGAATCCTGTCAAGGGGTCACAGACCCTATGGAGGATATTCAAGCAACCCAGCATGCGGTTACCATGAAAATTAAATGAGTTAATACATGTAAGACATTTAGAAGAGTATTGGTCCATAGTAAAGACTTACTCAGCATTCTCTGTCGGGCACATAGAAGACTTCAGCCTGGTTCCTGGATGCCAGGAAGTACCCAGAACTCTGTTCACTCTGCTCTCCCCAAAGCATCCATCTGCTGCGTAGGCTCCCTCTGGCAGAGAGCCACACTCTGGTTCCAGGAGCATGCACTTAAATCTAGAATCTCACACATTCTGCCTCTTTTATTTGTGTTCCTCTCATTTTAAGGAAGACAAAGACAAGGTTTCATTGTAGAAAACTTTGAAAGATACAAAGAAGAAATTGAAATCAACAGTAATCTCATTATTAGAAAATAACAATAACTGCTGCTTCCATTTGGTGAGTGTAGAATATGGATTTTGGGAAGAGATAGTCTGAAGCTCTTTAAGCCTCAGCAATCTCACCAGTAAAGTGAAGGACATAATACCTACTGCAAGATGGTGGAGAATTAAATAAGATTTATATACAGATCGCACTTGGAACTTACCTGGGGTATTAAGTAAGCACTCAATAAATGCTAGCTCTTAGTAGTTTTATGATAAAAATACAGATTTATATCAAAGAAACCAATGTGTTATGTTTATACACATAACTTTTTTGGTTTCCATTAGATTGTAATCACTATCCTAGGCGTGGATGTTTGTTAAGAGCATGGGAACTAGAGTCGAAGTTCCCAGATTCAAATCCTGATCGCTCTGCCCTTGCCCACTATGCTAGCTTAGGAAAATATTTTAACCCCTCTGTTCCTCAGTTTCTTCTTCTATATGAGATAATGCCTAGTGAAAAGGTTATTATAAGGATTAAATGAACTTGATGTGTTATCTATGAAGTGAAGTCACTCAGTCGTGTCCGACTCTTTGCGACCCCATGGCCTATACTACCAGGCTCCTCAGTCCATGGGATTTTCTAGGCAAGAGTACTGGAGTGGGTTGCCATTTTCTTCTCCAGGGGATCTTCCTGACCCAGGGATCGAACCTGGGTCTCTCACATTGTAGGCAGATGCTTTACTGTCTGAGCTCTATAGTTATTATTATTTTTATAATACATGTGATATATTATGTAGTTAAAGAATAGTATTTGGTACAGAGTAAATGTCTGATCAACAAATGTTAGCTGTCATTATGATCCTTATGATATTATCTCCAGAGACATTATTTTGCTGGTTGTATAATATTCCATAACATCATACATTATTTTACTATTTCTTTGGTGTTAGACATTTAGACTGTTAACTGGACATTGATGAGTGTTTTGAGCCAGAATGGCTCATATCAAGTCTCATGAAATGGTATGGATTCTTGGTTTTCATTTAATAAGTTAGCTTGGTGAGGCAGTACATGTTTTGTATTGGGTTCTAGTCCTGGCAGTACCCCAACCAGTAGAGGTGACTTTGTTTTTGTTTAGTCACTGAGTCGTGGATGACTTTTTGGGAACCTATGGACTGCAGCACGCCAGGCTTCCCTCTCCTTCATCATCTGCAGCTTGTTCAAACTCATGTCCATTGAGTTGATGATGCCATCCAACCATCTCATCCTCTATCACTCCTTCTCCTCTTGCCCTCAATCTTTCCCAGCATCAGGATTTTTTGCAGTGGGGCAGCTCTTCCCATCAGGTGGCCAAAGTATTGGAGCTTCAGCTTTAGCATCAGTTCTTCCAGTGAATATTCAGGGTTGATTTCCTTTAGAATTGACTGGATTGATCTCCTTGCTGTCCAAGGGACCTTGGATAGCCATATAACATTGGGAAAAGAAAGCAAAGAGTAGAAAGAAAAATTGATTTTAATTCAAAAAATTCTAACATCTTTTGGTACCATTCTTAGCTGTGGGGATGAGGCCAAGAATTTGCCAGGTGGGTGTGCATTGATTTTTTACAGCTTGTTTCAAGGTTCTGGCTATGTACTTGAGCAAGTCACTATCTCTTTATTGTCCCAAATGTAGGATGGTAAATGATATGAACTTTCCTGCCTTTCTCACTAGATTATAAATATCAAGCATAAAATACATATGAAAGTATTTTGAAAGCTAAAAATTTTCATATAATGTAGTATTAGAACTGTTATTACATTTGATATCTAGGAAGCTCTGTTTTCAAGTGAAAGGTTAGATTAGGTAATTTTGAAGGTGCTAACTAGTTTTAAGAGTCTGTGATCTAGTACTAGGGTTTCAGAATGTGTCCCTGCTCGAGTTAAACCCTCCCCCTGTATCTTCCACCTTTCAAGCATACTAATGATTTTCTTCATTTCTGGATACCAGAAGAGAAATATCTTTCTTAATTTGGTGAGTTATTTATTTGAACAGGGAATGCTATAGTATATCATTCCATTAAACGGTAAAAATATTATTTCTAATGGTGAATTTGTAGTTGGGACAATTTAAAATATATTTAAAAGTGTGTCCAACTAAAATCTATGTTGCCTTAGTTACAAAGCCTAATATATAATTTCAGCAAAGTCTACTGTGCTCAATCTAAGTGCCAGATCAAATTATTTAATGTGGATTTCTTTTCTAGAGTTTTCTGGTATCTTCTGTCTTCATGGCAACTCACTTCAAGTTAGCGCATTGAAGAATAGAGCCCGTTGCTTTCTTGACAGACTTTGACTAAGATACAGAGTGGTGGCATTGGGATGCTGTGAGCTCGCATCCAGGTATAGTTCCAGGTATGGGGTACAGGTGAGCAAGATGCAGAGAGTCCTTGCTCTCGTGGAGCTTGCATCCTACTATGAGAAGACTAACAAAGCAAATGAATAAACAAGACAATTTCAGATGGTGGCAAAATCAATTTTAAAAAAAGAATCCTATGAAAGAGAATGGGGAATGGTGGTAAATGCTTCTTTAGGGGGTCCCAGAAGGCATTTGATCTGAGACTACTTCACACTGTGACACGTGAAGATCCTTCAGGAGTGAGGCTTGCAAGGGTCAGAGACCTAGGACTTGGTACGCTTAAGGAACAAAAGGAAAGCCAGGTTGGCTGGAGATCAGGGAAGGAGCAGGAAGGAGGCGAGAAAGAAGGAAGACAAGATTCGGGTCAGGGATGTATTAATGAGCAACAGAGGTGGATCTAAAATTTATTCTGAGGCAGTGGAAATCCACTGGAGGAGTTTTAGGAGAAGGTCATGCTTCCGTTTATGTCTTTAAACAATTACAGTGGATGTTGGATGAATTTGAGTGGCTACAGATGGCACTCTGGTTTGGGAGGGGAGAAGGGCTGTTTTTTGGTTTGGGTTTTTTTTTCTTCTTTCTTTCCTTTTTTTTTTTTTTTATTTTTGAGAGGAGATTGTCTTGCATCTGTGTATGAGTAATAAATACTCTGATATAACTCAAATTTTATGTTCATTTTGGGAAAGCTAAGAGAGATTGGAAGGAATTTTGGTGCCCTTCCCCCAAGAGCTTGGTGCTATCTGTGCTGAGATCTGAGGGCTCAAAATGAGAATTAATTTGACTATATTCATGCAACTCTTTTTCTAACACAAACGGCTCTGGCATTCAATTCTTTTTTTCAGAAGCATGTTGACAGGTGAAAAATTGAAGATATTAAAGATCCAAATATACCAACATGTGTGTGTGGGTGGTTTATGTACTTGTTTTTAAATGGCTTTGAAGCACTTCAATTCTTTGATAGTCATTTTGATACTGAGTTAGTTTATTAAGCTGACTTTCATCATTGAGGCTTTCTCTCCAAGCCAGATCAGAAAGAGAGAAGTATTAAGAGACCTCGCTGTTGACAGAGTTTGACCTCTCAGTGTTCCATTCTTTCCTACAAATGTTTCCATAAAAACCTCTTCTGCCCTCTCTGAATTTTATTACCTGACATTCGTTAACTAGACACCCGTGCACGCCTCCAGCTACATAGCTCTCTCTGCCTACCTGCAGGTGCCAAAACTGTCAGTGTTCTCTGGATTTTTCTCATTTCTGATGGTGGCACGTGTTCCTGTTCTAGTCTTCTTGATTCTTAGGACTCTGGTATGCTTTTCTCAGTATTCATAGCAGACAATTGCACAGGCTTGGCAGTCACATCAGACCTGGATTCAGATCCTGCTTCTGCAACTTATGTGTGCCTTCGGGCAAGCTTGAGCTTCAGGGGGTTTTGGATGTCTTTATTTTTTCAGGTTTTACTCTACCAAAAATTCATAAGATTGTCAACAAGTATTTATTCAGGTTCAAAATATTGTGCTCGGTACTAAGTGTCTATGGTGAGCAAACATCAGACCTTCTGGAGTTTACAGTATAGTAACAAAGACATAAAATTAATACAGATGATGAAATGATTCCAGGTGAGCAAAATGCTATGAAGGAAGCACTGAATGGGGTTCTGACAGAGCCATTTATTCATATATTTTTATTGAAATATAGTTGATTTACAATGTTACGTTAGTTTCTGTTATATAGCAAAAGTGATTCATATATATATATATATAAATGCTTATATATATATACTTTTTACATTATGGTTTATTTCAGTATATTAAATATCTTAGTCAAAGTTTGTCAAGTAAAGCAACGAGCTCTATCCTTCAATGCGCTAACTTGAAGTGGGTTGCCATTAAGACAGAAGATACCAGAAAGCTCTAGAAAAGAAATCCACATTAAATAATTTGTGCAATATAGTAAGACCTTGCTATTTACCTACTTTATATGTAGTGGTTTGTATCTGCTAATCTCAAACTCTTTATCTATCCTTCCCTGATCCCCTTTCCAATTTGGTAACCATAAGTAAGTTTGTTTTCCACGTCACAGAACTTTTCAGATATGGGTCCTAACCTGGTAAGGTGGGGTGAGTCAAAGCTGGGGGTGAGTCAAAGTCGTTGCAAGCATTAAATGACACTGCATGAAAAATATTTCCTATGACCTTTGCATTCAATCGGTCATAGTTGCTATTGTTATATTATCATTGTTATTGTCATTGTTAATACCACATGCATTCCATGACCACATGTATATATCCTTCATTCAGTGAGCTTTCCCAGAAGTTGCTACAGGGTGCTCCGAAAATGTCTATCGATTGTGTTCTCAGGGATTTGCCTGAAACTGCTCTGTGTCTGTGCTCCCTGATCCCTGCCAGTTTACCTACTTTTTACCTAATGACCTTTCTGAATAGTTTCTCAGACTAGCCACTTTGAGTTCCAGCCATGCCTTGACACTCCCAGATTCCTTAGAAGGCTCCTGATCTCCTGATCTTATTGCTTTATCTCCTGAATGAATGCCAACCAAATCCCAACATGACAAGTGCCTTGTTGCTAGGCAGTTCCAGAAGGGAAGATGAACATTTTAGATTTTCCAAAAGAAAAGGAGAATGCCCGCCTCTCTGTTTAAGCCCTTTTGAAGAGCCCGTGGCTACATTCACTTGACACCGTAAGCACCTGTTCTGGCCGAATTAAAAGCCTGAGGGAATATTTCTTCCCGTTGATATCCAGTAAGTCTTTCTTATTCATCACTGTCTTAGAGCTAACACCATAAATCAAATCCTCAGAGTTTTTCATTTCTTCATTTTTAAAGGCTGTGAAACTGGTTTAACTTTTTAAATTGTCAGTGCCTGTGTTATACATACATCTATGCATGGTAAGTTGTTGATTTTCCCAGCTGATGAGTGAGATGAACAGTTTTTTATAGCCATCAGCTCTGAATCACCTCTTCTTCTGAAGTTGTCCATAACTGACTTTCTTTCTCCCTTCCTTTCTTCCTATTCCCTAATTAGAGCTTATAGAAAGATAGCTGCCCTAGAACAATCCTAGATCTCCAGATGTTGTATACTAAGAAAGATTGAGAATGACATTATCCCTGAAATATTTCACAATTGCTCTTAACAAGTAAGTACTGCTGTAACTACTGCCCTCCCCAGGAGGAGGCAATGTTCGGGTAGAGTTCAGATTTACCAATGTATTTAAAGCTAGCTACCATTTCTTGAGCCCCTGCTATATTCCACAAACTTTTCTTAAATTCTTTATAAGCATTTTTCTCATTTAATCTTCACAATCATTCTCTGAGTTTGATACTATGATAATTATTCCCATTATAAGAAAAGAAAACCGAGAGTAAGAGAGTTTGTTGTTATTGCTAAGTCATGGCTGACTGTTTTACCACCCCATGGACTATAGCCCACCAGGCTCCTATGTCCATCGAATTTCCCAGGCAAGAATACTAGAGTGAGTTGCTATTTCCTTCTCCAGAGGATCTTCCCAACCCAGGAATCAAGCCTACGTCTTCTGCATTGGCAGGTGGATTCTTTACCCCTGAGCCACCAGGGAAGCCCATTAAGAGAGTTTATGACTTGCCTAAATATTTAGGACTTGAACACCAATCTGACTCTCAAACTTAGTAATACTGTCTTTCAAATTTTTAACCTTTGAGAAATTATATCCAACATATTGCCACATCAAGAAAAACAGTGATATCATCACCACAACTGATGGGTAACTGTTACAATTACAGCATGCTTACCTATTTCTTCTCACCAGGTAGATGGTAAATTTGAGATTACTGTCCAATTTCTCTATATGCTATAAAACATCCATAATACCTCACATAAAATTTTCTGGGTAATAAAAATAAGTAGATGATTGTAGAGGTAAGAAAAAAAAAAAAACTATGTCCAGGAGGTATTTGTTCTGATTCTTTTTAATCAAATTGGTTTCCAGTTTCTCACATTTTACATTATAGTTTTCTATGGCATTGTATGATAAAGCAAACTAATAAACTGCACTGGACATTTCAGAGAAATTTGCAATACCTTTTCAGTACTTAAAGCACTTTTCCTATGCTAGAATCAGAAATCTATTTCCCCCTCTGCTTAACAATCCGTTGGGCACATCATAGAATTTTTATTTTATAGCATTTTTAGAGGCAATTCAATCACCAGTTCACTTTTGTTTGATATAAGATATAAAGTCATTCTGACTGTGTGGTTTGAAAAGGTTGTAGTTCCCAATTCCACATTAATAACTTTACTGTTGTTAATACTTAACACTGCTTTTGATTTTAATATTCCTAACAGATTTCTCAGTCCTCAATAACTATAATAAAATGCATATTTTAGAAATGTGTAAAAATTTGCAGATCTTCTCCAAGCTTATTTATAAACCCAAAATAGGGCATTTATGCTATTTATTCTGCAGTAAATACAAATACAGCCCTAGGTATTGCTTTTTAACCTATGTGCTGTGTTTCTTGTCCTCTTTACAAGTTCTTTAGTCAGCAGGAAAAACAACAGTGTAGTTGAACTCACTATATAAGGCAAATGCTCCTGAAGCATGCAATGGTCTGAAGGTATAGGTTCTCTGGGGGTAAAATTGGCCACAATCACTGGAGACTGGTAGTGATGATATTCATTATTATTGCTATGTATAATTCATCAGTGTGCAGGGCTCTGAGTGACTGGCTGAATAAATGGTAGATCACCTGTTTCTCGCTATAACTCTATGAGGGTTATTCTTTTCTTTTTAATTGATGTATCGGAGAAGGCAGTGGCACCCCACTCCAGTACTCTTGCCTGGAAAATCCCATGGATGGAGGAGCCTGGTGGGCTGCAGTCCATGGGGCCACGAAGAGTCGGACACGACTGAGCGACTTCACTTTCACTTTCACGCATTGGAGAAGGAAATGGCAACCCACTCCAGTGTTCTTGCCTGGAGAATCCCAGGGACGGGGGAGCCTGGTGGGCTGCCGTCTATGGGGTCGCACAGAGTCAGACACGACTGAAGCGACGTAGCAGCAGCAGCAGCGTAGTTGGTTTATAATATTGTGTTAGTTTCAAATCAGTTCAGTTCAGTTGGTCAGTCATGTCTGACTCTTTGTAACTCCATGAACTGCAGCGTACTAGGCTTCTCTGTCCATCACCAACTCCCGGAGCTTGCTCAAACTCATGTCCATTGAGTCAGTGATGCCATCCAACCATTTCATCTGTTGTCCCCTTCTCCTCCTGCCTTCAGTCTTTCCTAGCATCAGGGTCTTTTCCAATGAGTCAGTTCTTCGCATCAGCTGGCCAAAGTATTGGAGCTTCAACATCACTCCTTCCAATGAATATTAAGACTGACTTCCTTTTGGGTTGACTAGTTTGATCTCCTTGCAGTCCAAGGGACTCTCAAGAGTCTTCTCCAACACCACAGTTCAAAAGCATCAGTTCTTTGGCACTCAGCTTTCTTTATCCATACATGACTACTGGAAAAACCATTGCTTTGACTAGACAGACCTTTGTTGGCAAAGTAGTGTCTCTGCTTTTTAATATGATGTCTAGGTTTATCATAGCTTTTCTTCCAAGGAGTAAGCATCTTTTAATTTCATGGCTGCAGGCACCATCTGCAGTGATTTTGGAGCCCCAAAAAATAAAGTCTGACACTGTTTCTATTGTTTCCCCAACTATTTACCATGAAGTGATGGGACCAGATGCCATGATCCTAGTTTTTTGAATGTTGAGTTTTAAGCCAACTTTTTCACTCTCCTCTTTCACTTTCATCAAGAGGTTCTTTAGTTCTTCTTCACTTTCTGCCATAAGGGTGGTGTCATCTGCATATCTGAGGTTATTGATATTTCTCTCAGCAATCTTGATTCCAGCTTGTACTTCATCCAGTCCGGCATTTTGCATGACATACTCTGCATATAAGTTAAATAAACAGGGTGACAATATACAGCCTTGACATACTCCTTTCCTTTCAGGTGTACAGCAAAATGATTCAGTTATATATGTATATGTATTTTCCAGATAATTCAGTTAGAGGTTATTGAATATAGGTCCCTGTGCTATACAGTAAATACCTGTTGCTTATCTCTTTTATACACAGTAGTGTGTATCTGTGTAATAAATCTAATTTACCCCTCTTCCCCCACTTCTCCTTTGGTAACCATAAGCTTGTTTTTGTTGTGATTCTGTTTCTGTTTTGTAAATAAATCAATTTGTATTGTTTTTTGCAACTTTATTTATTTTTAAATTGAAGGTAATTGCTTTATAGAATTTTGTTGTTTCCCATGAAATATCAACAAGAATCATCCATAGGTACTTCTTCCTGAACTTCCCTCCTATCTCCCTCCCCATCTCACCCTTCTAGATTATTATAGAACCCCTGTTTGAATTCCCTGAGTAATACAGCAAATTCCCATTGGCTATCTATTTTATGTATGGTATTGTAAGTTTCCATGTTACCTCTCGTGATACATCTTACCCTCTCCCTCCTCCCCTACCCCCTCCTCCGTGTCCATAGGTCTGTTCTCTATGTTTCTTCATTGCTGTCCTGCAAATAAATTTGTCAGTACCATCTTTCTAAATTCCATATATGTGCATCAGTTTTTATATTTATATTTCTGACTTACTTCACTCTATATAATAGGCTCTAGGTTCATCCATCTCATTAGAACTGACTCAAATGTGTTCCTTTTTATGGTTGAGTAATATTCCACCATATATATGTACCACAGCTTCTTTATCCATTCATCTGCTGATTGACATCTAGGTTGCTTACATGTTCTAGCTGTTGGAAACAGTGCTGCAATGAACACTGGGGTACATGTGTCCTTTTCAATTTTGGTTTCCCCAGGGTATATGCTAGGAGGGGAATTGCTGGGTGACATGGTGGTTTTATTCCTAGTTTTTTAAGGAATCTCTGTACTGTCTTCCATAGTGGCTGTATCAATTTACATTCCCACCAGCAATGAAAGAGGGTTCCTTTTTCATCACACCCTCTCCAGCATTTATTGTTTGTAGACTTTTTGATGATGGCTATTTTGACTGGTATTAGGTAGTATCTCATAGTTTTGATTTGCATTTCTCTAATAATGAGCAATGTTGAGCATCTTTTCATGTGTTTGTTAGCCATCTATATGTCTTCTTTGGAGAAATGTATGTTTGGTCTTTTTCCCACTTTTTGATTGAGTTGTTTGTTTTTCTGGTATTGAGTTGTATGAGCTGCTTGTATATTTTGGAAATTAATTCCTTGTCAGTTGTTTCCTATGCTATTATTTTCTCCAGTTCTGAGGGTCGTCTTTTCACTTTGTTTGTAGTTTCCTTTGCTTTGAAAAAGCTTTGAAGTGTAATTAAAAGCCTTTTTATTTTTTACTTTTATTTCCATTACTCTAGGAGGTGGGTCACAGAAGATCTTGCTTTGATTTATGTCTAGTGTTTTGCCTACGTTTTCCTCTAACAGTTTTATAGTTTCTGGTCTTACATTTAGGTCTTTAATCCATTTTGAGCTTATCTTTGTATATGGCACTAGAAAGTGTTCTAATTTCATCCTTTTGTATGTAGCTGTTCAGTTTCCCAGCACAACTTATTGAAGAGGCTGTCTTTGCCCCATTGTATATTTTGGCCTCCTTTGTCAAAAACAGCATACCCATAGGTGTGTGGGTTTATCTCTGGGCTCTCTAATTTGTTCTGTTGGTCTATATTTCTGTTTTTGTGCCAGTACCATACTGTCTTGATGACTGAAGGTTGATTCCTCCAGCTCCATTTCTCTTTCTCAAGACTGCTTTGGCTATTTGACGTCTTTTATGTTTCTATATGAATTGTGAAATTTTTTGTTCTAGTTCTGTGAAAAATGCCATTGGTAATTTGATAGGGATTGTGTTGAATCTGTAGATTGCATTCTGTACTACCAAAATTGATACCAATATTGATTCTTCCTCCCCAGGAACATGGAATATTTCTCCATCTGTTTATGTCATCTTTGATTTCTTTCATCAGTGTCTTATAATTTTCCATATATAGTTTTTTTGTCTCCTCAGGTAGGGTTTTTCCCCTATATATTTTATTTTTATTGCAATGCTGAATGGGACTGATTCCTTAATTTCTCTTTCTGTTTTTTCATTGTTAGTATATAGGAATGCAAGTGATTTCTGTGTATTAACCTTGTATGCTGAGACTTTGCTGAATTCACTGATTAGTTCTGGTAATTTTCTGATAGTTTCTTTTGGGTTTTCTTTGTATAGTAACATGTCATCTGCAAACAGTAATAGTATCATGTCATCTACAAGTAGTCATTTGTATTGTTTTTTTTATGATTCCACATATAAGTGATATTATATAACAGTTTGTCTTTCTCTGTCTGACTTCACTTAGTATAACCTTTTGGTCCATCCACGTTGCTACAAAATACATTATATATTTATATATCCACTATATATTATAAATATATATATATTTTTATAATATATGCATTATATATAATATGCATATTATATAATATGCATATTATGTATATTATACACACACACACACACACACCCACATCTCCTTAAGCCAATGCTCTGTTGATGGGCACGAGGGTTGTTTCATGTCTTGGCCGTTTTAGATAGTGCTGCTATGAACATTGGGGTATATGTATCTTTTAGAATTAGAGTTTTCATCTTTTTCAGATATACGCCCAGGAGTGAGATTGCTGGATCATATGGCAGCTTTATTTTTTAGTTTTTTAAGGAACCTCCATACTCTTTTACATAGTGGCCGCACCAGTTTCCACTCAGTGAGGGTTATTCTTAATCACACTTGATAAACAAGGGAAATGAGGTCAAAAGTCACACGCATTACTAGGAAATGGCAGAGCAGACTGGGACGGCTGAGCCCAGATCCTATCATCTCTGTTTAATGAGTGCCATTGTGGGCTTATCGGAGGAAGTTGGGTCGGTGAAGCTTTTGTCCATTGTCAAAAGCAGTCAAAGACTTCACCTGGGCCCTCTTTATCACCACTCATCACCCTACCTGAGATCTTGAATGTGCCTGTTTTGCTGGCTACATGTTTTAATGAGTCTTCATTGACTCCATCAAGCTTAGCAACATAATTTCCAGAGCTGCGCTCTGCCTGGCTGCTCCACGTGGCCCATCTTTGCTGCTCTGGGTGCTGTTTCACACTATTCCACTGCTCCCTCTTCCCTCCTCCTTCCTTCCTGTGCTCTCTTACCTGGTTGGCATCTTTTGCTGCTTCCCATGTTCCTGTTCTGTGGTCTCTGCCCTTCCTGCTCCCCTCCTGCAGTCAAGTTCGATAAGACAGAAGCCTTTCAGGGTTGGCTTCTGGGCTTCAAATCCTGCCCCCTTTACTTACAAGTTCTGAAATCTCAGCTAATTAATTCTCTATGCCTCTGTTTTCTGTTTTCTCAGACTTCAAAATCAACATTGCAATACTGATACCTATCTCATAGAGTTATTATGAGGAATAAATGAGCTAATATATATATAGAAAGTGCTTAGTTTAGTACCTGGCACATAGCAATCACTTGCCTAATAAAATTTTTTATACATTTTTACAATGGTGAGTAATTTATATCAAGAAATCTCATCCTTTGGTTGAGAGATAAATGACTTTAGCCATTGTAAGGAAAACCCTTCCCCCCAGAGAGGAAACAAGTTATCCCTTTAAGGTGCTTCCCATTCCTTCAAGTTCTCCTTGGCCACAAAGAGCCTTGGCTGACTGCCACAGGGACTAATACAGCAGCCAAGTTTTGTTTTTCTCTTAACTCTTGCTATTCCTGTCTTACCATATGCCTTCCATATTTCCAGTGCAGGGATGGGGGGTGTTGGCAATAGCTCCATGGTCTGGGTCTTGTGGTCTTAGGAGGTTGGGAAGAAAACTGAGGGAACAATGGCTTTCTGTTCACTTGCTCACAACAGTCATGCGTTAGAGCACATATGATAACTTCGTGTGCAGGTCAGGAGGGGTAAGTGTCAAAATTCAAAAGATGCTCAGAACCAGCTCTGCCTAGCACTTTTCATTAAGCATTTTGTGTGAAGCCTCCTCTAACAGATGGTATTATTTTTTCCATTTTAAAAATAAGATCATCAAGTGAGGCCAAGAGAAGTTAAATAATTTGGTTCAGATCTACATGATGTGATTCCAGTGTCTGTACTCTTAACCACCTCACTGTCTTTCTCCTTTCACTTTGCTGCACACCCTCCTTGACACACTACCCTCCCTGTCTTCGGTTTCCTCATCCATAAATGACTGGGCGTTTCCTCCAGCTCTGACATTCTGGCAGTCTAGGTTGGCATCTGGGTTTTGACATACTATTGCTGGTGGTCCCCCTCTTGAGTGTCCATCTGGATGTGTATGGACTGGCTTTGTTTGCTCATTGCTGGCTGGTTTATGCTGCACCTGTCTTGTGATTTGGTCTCTTAATCAGATGAGAGAGTCCTTTACCGTGTTTCCCATACCAACCAAACACCCTTTGGTCTATTACCATCAAGTAAATCCTTTAAGGAATGCAAGAGGGCTTCAGGAATTCTCTTCTGGTAGTTCCTGAATATGTGTTGCCTTGGTCCATGAGTTCATACAATTTCAGAAGAAAAGATGCTCTGCAGAGTCTAATCAAGGTTGAAGTAAAGTATAGTAGAGTGAAAGCCCAACAGCTGTTGAGCTCTATTTAGTTATACATCATTTGCTTTGTTTTTCACAATCTTGTGAGTTAGGTAATTGCTCCAAGGCTCAGGCAGAATGAGGCCTCACAACTTGTGAGAGAGTTTGAATTGGAGTCTGCTTTATGTGACCTTTCTTTTGGTGTAATAGTAGAAAGAGGCGCTGGATTGGAAATTTCATTCCATCTCTGCTACTAATTTTTCATGTGCTGCTTTGATTCAGAAACTCTTCATTGATAAAATCAATCTATAAAACTGACTATTTTGAAACTAAGTAATCTAAAGAGATTCTGTACTTTGAGCCATGTTAATGCTTTATTCATCTCAACTGGTTAGGAGTCAGACATGGAATTGCCTTTAATTCTTCTCTCTCCCTTATCTCAAGGTTCAATTACCAAGTACCATCAATTCTTTCCTTAAAATGCCTCTCTGTAGTCTTCCTTACTATTTCTGTCACCCACTAGTATAAACTGGACCTTATTTCACCTCTGGAATCCTGAAATAGATTGTAAGCTGTCCATATTCCCAGGCTCTATCCAGTTTTCCTCCCCGTTCTTCTTGTGTGCCACATACATACTTGCTTACTTCTTGCCCTTGTTTGAAACCTCAATTGTTCTTTTTGTTATCACTATGGTATCAAGTTCTCTGGGCTTCTATAAGCAGAAACCGCTCCAAATAAGCTTTCTGTTCCTCCATGTCCACCATCTTTATCTTATCTCAAAACCTTTGTTAAGACTATTTTTTGTAACTTCCTTCTTTGAATTCTTCCAAGTCCTTCAAAGTCCAGCCGAAGTATAGAAAGCAAGCCCTGTACCTCTTGTTCATCAGGAAGAATGTATCCTGAGCACAAGCATAGGCCAGGCACATAAGGAGAACTTGGTAAGTGTTAATTGAATTAGTATCAATATATGACTCCCTTCCACAAAGGATCCTTGACTACTATATCTTACATTCTTGTCAGGATTCTTTAAACCCCAATGGTACTAATTTATAGGTTTGTGATCTTAGGGTCAGAGAGTTGCTTTGTTTCCAAATACTTAAGGAAAAATGAAATCAAAGAAGGGTTTTAGATTGGCAAAATTTGTCCCTAGTCACCTTTCTTCCAGGTGGGAAAAGACAGAATCTCTTCCTGTGTGTCAGGCCCTATTCTGAGCAATGTTTTGCTCACTGAATCATTACGTTAATGTTGTGAATCAGGTGCTGTATTGTGGTTGTTTAGTCGCTAAGTCAGTGCTTTATTACTCTCAACTTATCGATGGTGAAAATTGAAGTCCTCAGAGAGGTTAAGTTAATTTGCCTAAGATAAGAAAGCTAGAACATGGTTCAACCTGGATTCAAACCCAGGGGTGACAGAGTGTGCAGTTGTCAGCATTTTACTCTGCTAATCCTCACACCATTGCAAAACATAGGAAAATATTGAATATATCATCAGACTAACTCCAAGAATAAAAACATACAATCTCCTAAGGCAGATTCTACAATCAATGAAGCACAATATGATCTTATTAGGTATGGAAGGCCCTTTAAGTTCAGCTCTTGTTTATTCATCATCCCCAGTGAGATGTTCTCCTAGCTATTTATAAATAGATGTATCCTTGTGTTTGGGCATTAAATGATAGCAACCTTGCCCTAGCTCAAGCTCCTCTTTTTCCTTTTAAGGATTTTCTCTGGCCCTCTGAAAATGTGCCATGGCTAACGGCAGGATGTGCCTTCTTTAAGGAAGCTCTACTTCCTAGAGTTTCTCTGGCATGCTGTTCTAGGAAGCTCTGCAATGCAAGCTTCTGATCCTCTGAATAAAAATGAAGAGGGCATTTGTATTTCCCACTGGTTGAGTTGGCTCAACCTGATGTAGGTTCACATTCACAAAAGCACAGACAGGCTTGTTTCCAGGCTTGCAATGGAGATGGAGGAAGGCAGGCTGTGTGCCCAGCTTCCTTGTAAAGCATGGTATTGGATATGTGTCACTGGTACCCTTTAAAATCAAGGCTCCAGAGCTTTCCCTCCCCCACCACAAGTCACAGGATAGTTTATCCAAGATGCCCTACTTCTGATGCCAACTGGACCCTATTCAAATGAGTATGCAGATCGGAAATTGTTTTCTAAATGGTGAATGCATCCATCATGGATAAAATGATCTGAAATAAGATGTCTCAAACTTTCCCCCTATTGGATTTTCAAGCTTAATATTTATGCTCTACTTGAAAGTTTTTCCCTCAGAGAAGCTTAATTATGTGAATTTCAGTTATTTAAAGAATGTCAACCTGGTTAAATCACGTTTTTGGAGTCCATGCTTGACAAACAATAGTAGTAGTATTTTGATATTTACAAGTTTAGCATTCAGATTTCCAGTATTCATACCATGCATTTTAGATTCACAGTAAGGAGTGATTTGAAGGTCCTATGGTCTGACTATGAAACACCCAGGTATGAATTCAGAAGTTTAAGTGAGGGTCAATTATAGTATACAGTAAGTTCCCTACATATGAACAAGTTTCATTCCAAGACTGCATTCATAAGTGCAATTGTTCATAAGTCTAGCAAAGTTAGCCTAGGTACCCAACTAACAATTGGCTACATAGGACTGTACTGTAATAGATTTATAATACTTTTCATACAAATAATACATAAAAAACAAATGCAAAAAATAAAACATTTTAATCTTACAGTATAGTACCTTGAAAAGTACAGTAGTACAGTACAACAGCTGGCATACTGGGGCATGTTCAGATCTTGGAAAGTTCAGAACTTGAAGGTTTGCATGTAGGGGACTTACTGTATACCTAGCTGTGAATCCAACATCCACATCTCACATGCTCTGTTAGTCTCTGGAGTAGTAATTATAATTTGGGGATTCTCATCCAAATGTTAAGGATAAACTCTACATCTGAACACTACACCTGAAGTGAAATAACTTCAGGCTTTTGTAAAAATGGTTGTCGCATAAGGCTTTTAGAGCTTTCCCACTTCACACTCATAGCCAACATTGCTCATTCATCAACTGCCCTGGCCAGACGCAGCTTGCATCAGAATCCTCCACAAAAGGTTAACTGGCTTTGGTGTTTGAAGATGAGAAAATTGCCCAGCATTGGGATTTGGAAGGTCTAAAACAAAAGCAAAGGAGAAAAGGAAAGATATAAGCATGTGAATGCAGAGTTACAACGAATAGCAAGGAGAGATAAGAAAGCCTTCCTCAGCTATCAATGCAAAGAAATAGAGGAAAACAACAGAATGGGAAAGACTAGAGATCTCGTCAAGAAAATTAGAGATACCAAGGGAACATTTCATGCAAAGATGGGCTCGATAAAGGACAGAAATGGTATGGACCTAACAGAAGCAGAAGATACTAAGAAGAGGTGGCAAGAATACACAGAAGAACTGTACAAAAAGATCTTCACGACCAAGATAATCACAATGGTATGATCACTCACCTAGAGCCAGACATCCTGGAATGTGAAGTCAAGTGGGCCTTAGAAAGCATTACTATGAACAAAGCTAGTGGAGGTGATGGAATTCCAGTTGAGCTATTTCAAATCCTAAAAGATGATGCTGTGAAAGTGCTGCACTCAATATGCCAGCAAATTTGGAGAACTCAGCAGTGGCCACAGGACTGGAAAAGATCAGTTTTCATTCCAATCCCAAAGAAAGGCAATGCCAAAGAATGCTCAAACTACCACACAATTGCACTCATCTCACATGCTAGTAAAGTAATACTCAAAATTCTCCAAGCCAGGCTTCAGCAATATGTGAACTGTGAACTTCCAGATGTTCAAGCTGGCTTTAGAAAAGGCAGAGGAACCAGAGATCAAATTGCCAACATCCGCTGGATCATTGAAAAAGCAAGAGAGTTTCAGAAAAACATGTTTCTGCTTTATTGACTATGCCAAAGCCTTTGACTGTGTGGATCACAATAAACTGTGAAAATTCTGAAAGAGATGGGAATACCAGACCACCTGACCTGCCTCTTGAGAAACCTATATGCAGGTCAGGAAGCAACAGTTAGAACTGGACATGGAACAACAGACTGGTTCCAAATAGGAAAAGGAGTACGTCAAGGCTGTATATTGTCACCCTGCTTCTTTAACGTATATGCAGAGTACATCATGAGAAACGCTGGGCTGGAAGAAGCACAAGCTGGAATCAAGATTGCCAGGAAAAATATCAATAACCTCAGATATGCAGATGACACTACCCTTATGGCAGAAAGTGAAGAGGAACTAAAAGCCTCTTGATGAAAGTGAAAGAAGAGAGTGAAAAAGTTGGCTTAAAGCTCAACATTCAGAAAACGAAGATCATGGCATCTGGTCCCATCACTTCATGGCAAATAGATGAGGAAACAGTGGAAACAGTGACAGACTTTATTTGGGGGGGCTCCAAAATCACTGCAGATGGTGACTACAGCCATGAAATTAAAAGATGCTTACTCCTTGGAAGGAAAGTTATGACCAACCTAGATAGCATATTCAAAAGCAGAGACATTACTTTGCCAACAAAGGTCTGTCTAGTCAAGGCTATGGTTTTTCCAGTGGTCATGTATGGATGTGAAAGTTGGACTGTGAAGAAAGCTGAGCGCTGAAGAATTGATGCTTTTGAACTGTGGTGTTGGAGAAGAGTCTTGAGAGTCCCTTAGACTGCAAGGAGATCCAACCAGTCCATTCTGAAGGTGATCAGCCCTGGGATTTCTTTGGAAGAAATGATGCCAAAGCTGAAACTCCAATACTTTGGCCACCTCATGAGAAGAGTTGACTCACTGGAAAAGACTCTGATGCTGGGAGGGATTGGGGGCAGGAGGAGAAGGGGATGACAGAGGATGAGATGGCTGGATGGCATCACCGACTCGATGGACATGAGTTTGGGTGAACTCCGGGAGTTGGTGATGGACAGGGAGGCCTGGCGTGCTGCGATTCATGGGGTCGCAAAGAGTCGGACAAAAGTGAGCACAAAGTGAGCGCAAAGTGAGCGACTGAACTGAACTGAAAACAAACTGCCTCTTTTTTCTCTTTTTAACATAAAGCCTGACATTAAATGGAATTTCTTCCATTCTCTCCTTGCCAAGCAGTCTCCAAAAACATCAGGAAAATGGATCAGTTTATTTGGTCTGCCCATCTCTGGCAATGAGATTGGGATAAATGTTTTGAGAGGATATAATGAAGAAAGGAATAGTGGGGGCCATATCTCATGAAGGTGAAGAATAAGTAGGTGCACACTGGACAAAATTTCTACATAGGCAAAATGATGTACCTTGTTCCTCAGAAAGTCAACTTGTAGACCACTAAATCAGCCTACTTATTGGCTTCCTTTGAGAAGTTTGCAACAAGGAAAAGTAACTTTTTTTAGAAGGGTAACTTCACTAATTTCGTTACTAATTTACAGAACACACTTAGATTTTATGGGTTGGTGATTCAGTTTCAAGTACTTAACATTTTGGGATTCTTCCATGGCCTCAGATTATAGGTCTATTTTCATGTTAGTTTGCCAACTGGAGTGTGAGCACCATGAAGGTGGAGAATGTCTTTTTTAAAATTTGTATCCAAGAAACTAGCAACGTGCCTTGTTTTTGGTGAGTTTGAATGAAGAAATAAATAGATGATATTTGGAATGAATGCTTTTATCATGGAGTCTTATTCACCATAAGCCAATCTTAGACCTCTTCCAATGACAGTTTCTCTTTTTTGCAAAAGCTTTTCTGAAAGTAAATCCAGACAACTGGATTCATATTCTCTTCTGCCCATTTTTTCCTGAGTGTAGGCCTGGCTTTGTGTCTGTGTAACCTATCCTGTTGCATAAGGCTTAGAAGGGCTCTGCACTTGGCTCAGTGCCTTGCTCTTACTTGCTTAGAATTCTTAATTTTCATGTTGTACCAGGCCCCACAAATGAGGTACCAGATCATGTGCAATGACCAGATTGCAGGTCATTGCAGTGTACCAGGTCATTACAGTTACTAGTGGGCTAGATTAGCAGCTGTAGAATAACCAGTCTTTCCAATTTGGCTTTTCTTGCCCCGAGCTGAATGCACAAGTAATGGCTGAGTTTGTGAAGTGTGGTGCCCTTTGTTGAATGAGAGCCTTCTCTAGCAGCCATCATACCCGGGAAAGGCATTCCTTGCTACCTGGCTGCAGAGGAATGGCACTAGAATCCTGCCATGCAGGCATTGTAATTTGATTTCAAAGAGTAAAAGAGAAAAATCATTAGAGAAAGGGACTTGGAGAAGGATAACAAAGTACACAATTTCCAGGCCCTTCCCTCCCACTAAAGACGAGGAAAAGGGGGAGAAGACTGAGTCTTAAAAGTTTCCCAAGAGATCCCCCGAGGAACCATATTGCTGGGCCCTTTTCTTCCCCTTTTATTCCAGGATTCAAAGATTCTAGGATAATGCTTCAAATTTACCATGCGCTGGAAACACCAACCAATCTTGTTCAAATGTGTGATGTGATGGAGCAGGTCAGGTAGTGGGAAAGCAGTGGGGTTTGACATTCTACATATTTTTTTTTTATATTTCATTTCACTATTTTTTAATTGGATTATAATTGTTTTACAATGTTATGTTTGTTTCTGCTCTACAATGAAGTGAATCAGCTATATGTGCATTTATCCCCTCCCTCTTGGACCTCCCGCCCACATCTCACCCCTCTAGGTCATCACAGAACACCAAGCTGAGCTCCTCGTATTATACGGCAGGTTCTCTTCTCAACATCACTAATTATTAGAGAAATTCCAATCAAAACTACAATGAGGTATCACCTCACACCAGTCAGAATGGCCATCCCCCCAAAATCTACAAGCAATAAATGCTGGAGAGGGTGTGGAGAAAAGGGAACCCTTTTGCCCTGTTGGTGGGAATGTAAATTGATACAGCCACTGTAGAGAGCAGTATGGAGGTTCTTTAAAAAACTGAAAATAGAACTACCGTATGACCTAGCAATCACACTCCTGGGCATATTCCTGGAGGAAATCATAATTCAAAATGGCACATGTGTCCCAATGTTCATTGCAGTACTGTTTACAGTAGCATGGGCATGCAAACAACCTGAATGTCCAACACAGATGAGTGGACATTCTGCATTTCTAATAAGCTCATAGGTTAGGCTGACGCTGCTAGTCCAGGGACCACACTTTGGGGCAGCAAGCTGACAGGTTTGTCATGTTTTAGGTTTTGGGCAGATATTGAATTTCTGTTTCATCCTGACTTACAGTGGAGCTAGCACCCTTCCCTGAAAGCAGTCTGGTTAACGCTGAAACAAGCCTGCACAAGTGTAAGCATGCATGGTGGGGCTTAGAATCCTTAGGGATTCAAATATGGGGGAAGTTTAACTCAAACGCCTTCAATCATGAGGTTTATTATTTTACACAATGGATGGAGCAGAGAGAGTAAAAAACCAAGCTCTAGCCTTTTGCTACCACACCGCCACCATCATGGGGCGCATGCGCGCTCCCGGGAAGGGCCTGTCCCAGTCGGCTCTGCCCTATCGCCGCAGCGTCCCCACCTGGCTGAAGCTCACTTCTGACAACGTGAAGGAGCAGATCTACAAACTGGCCAAGAAGGGCCTGACTCCTTCACAGATCCGTGTGATCCTGAGAGACTCTCATGGTGTTGTGCAAGTACATTTTGTGACAGGCAACAGAATCCTGAGAATTCTTAAGTCCAAAAGACTTGCTCCTGATCTCCCTGAGGATCTCTATCATTTAATTAAGAAAGCTATTGCTGTCCGAAAGCATCTTGAGAGGAACAGAAAGGATAAAGATGCTAAATTACGTCTGATTCTGATTGAGAGCCATATTCACCAGGTGGCTCGATACTACAAGAACAAATGAGTCCTACCCCCAATTGGAAATACGAGTCATCCACAGCCTCTGCCCTGGTTGCATAAATTTGTGTATTGTACTAAAGTAATAAAATCATTGTTTAACAGGAAAAAAAAAAAAGGGTACTAGCAGCATACTGTCATCAGGATCTAGGCTTTCTTTCCTCCATATTGCTATCCTCAGAACTGGAAAATGACTATGACTGTAACAAGCATTAGCTTTGGATAAGACAATGTCCAGAGGCAGAGGGAGCCATCTCTAGGGTGTCTCTGTTTAGAACTCAGATACATTTCCCAGAAGCCCCAAGCAAATGTCTCATGTTTCATGTCTTGGGTCTATCCCTAACACAGTGGTTTAGCCAGGGGAATGAGACAACTGTGATCAGATTAGCTTAATGAGGGTAATCAGGGTCCACTTGCTGGAGCCAGAGAGGCGGGGGTTAGAGTCCCCTGAATCACATGGATATGTGGAGGAGGGGATATCTGAAATAAGTCCAGGTAGTGTCAGGAAGAGAAAGTGTGCTATGACCAGGGAGGCGGGGGGCTAGGTACTGGGCTAGGAACCAACCAAGTGTCTACTCACACACACTTCCCAACAAAAGGCCTTCATTTCAAGAAGGGCAGTAGCCCATCTCATCACGGGTGTGCAGCTTGGAAGTCTGGAGGGCCAAATGATCTTTTCCTTCGCTGGATTAGCCATTGCTGAAGCTGACCTTGAAAATGTTTGGTTTGATTTTAGGAAAATCATTTGAACTTCAGTCTTTGATTGGGCAGCTGATGGTTGATGCTTAATTACAGTGTGGGATAGGAATAAATGTGTGACTACAAAATAAGTACCAGATTGATTATGTGGTTGGCTTCATTTGATTGAAACATTAAATGTTTTTCAGACTCATAAGTCTCATGAATAAGGTCATCTTTGTAGCTCATACATCTACACAGATAGAGGAAACTCTGGCATCTAACACTTTGCTGATCCAGTTGTTGAAACGTTAACAATTTTTGCTAGTATTCTTTGGTATAGTTCTGTTTAGACAGTAGATGCATTTTATAGTAAACAATGGAAAAACAACCAGACTTCCTGACAACATTCCTGGAAGACCTAGTGAACTGCCATTTTGGCATTCCAGTGAGCTGCCAAAAGCTACTTTTAAAGTGTTTCAGAAGTATTTTGAGAGAATTTATTCCTTGATACAGAGTCCTATAGTTAGATTATGCATTCAATGAACCTACTGCCCCCATTTATTTAACAATGCTACTAAAAAAGTTAACAGGCAGGACAACATGGAAGGTAAAAACACAGACTCTTAAGTCTAATTGCCTGAGTTTAAATCTTAGTTAAGCCGCTAGCTAGCTGTGTGACCTTAGGCAAGTTACTTAACCTCTTTATGCTTCAGTTTCCTCATCTGTGAATTGAGGATAAGAAGAGTATCTATAGTTCTTGTCTGTTGTGAATATTAAATGGACATATATAGAACAGAGCTTGGTTTTGAGTAAACAGTTTGTAACTATTAACATATTTGCATGTTTATATATGCCTCCCATGGGGCAGGCCCTTTATCTCTAATCCTCAAAACAATCCTGAAAGATTTTGGAGTACTGCAAATACCAGTGGCTAACATTAGTTCAGCACCTACTATGATTATGCACCAGGCATTGTTTGGGGTACCAAGCAGGTATCATCTCACTGAAGCCTCACAATAACTCACAGGAACAATTTCCCCCATATTATAGATGAGGAAACAGATGTGAAACTGCTCAGAGAAATCAATTAGGAAAAAAAAAAACACTTTGTGCTTTTTAGATGTGGAAAGCTGGCCCCAGGGAATAGCCAAGGAGCATCATTAGAAAAGAGAGAGAACTGAATTGCTCTATAAAAGGAAGTTGGAAAAAATTCAAATATCCAGGAATTGCCCAGGAAAGGACTTTGAAAGGACTGTAGTGAGCTATGATCTGCAATAGACTGAGGAGCTGAGGAACAATGAAGAAATCTGACAGAAGGAAGATTCTCTGTGATAATAATGACTTGTGATTTTTAAGAGTAGAAATATTTAAAATTCAATTTTAAGTAAGCTGCATGTATGCTAAGTCACTTCAGTCATGTCCGACTCTGTGCAACCTTATGGGCTATAGGCCATGGACCATGGACTCTGTCCATCAGGTTCTCCAGGCAAGAATATTAGACTGGATTGCTGTGTCCTTCTCCAGAGGATCTTCCCAACCCAGGGATCAAACCTGCCTCTCTTTTTAAATCTCCTGCATTAGCGTGTGTGTGTGTGTGTTTTAACCACTAGTACCACCTGGGAAACCCCTTTAAGTAACCCACTTAGTAATAATATAACCTTTCCATTATTACTCTCTATTTGTTGTTGTTAGAATCTATTATCCACTACTCTTTAATATGTAATATTTAGGGGACATTGAGGGGGAAGCAGACATTGTCCTGAAATATCAGCATGAAGTACAGAGGAAATAAAAATGAGTTAGAAAAGGAAAAGCACATCAAGAATTTGATTTTACACTAGACCATCTGAACAAGATGTGCCTAAAACGATTATGCCCCACCCAGTAAACCTTGAAGGTACTGAGGAGCCAGTCAGTAAGAGTATCGTCATCTGCAGGGTTGGGGCTTAAGAGGTTTCTACTTCAATACTGAGAAGTGTTCCAGAGGCCAGGCGACTTGGGGCTGTCCATTTGGCTGAGTCCTGGGTTATTTGGAGGAACATTCTATGTTGTAGCAAGAAGAGACCTTAGTTAAACATACCTAGTCCAGAATCTTCCTTTGACAGATTTGAAAACCAACATCAGAGAAAAAAAAGTGACTTGCCCAATTCCAAACAAAGAGAAACAGAGGAAAGACCAGGAGGACCAGATCTCCTGAGTGGGAGCCTGCGGGCAGTCCTTTCTGCTGCTGCATCTTTCATAAGAGAGGGTTCTGTGCTTTTAGGATGCTTTGGGAAAGTCCTAATGGCTTAGAACTCTCCAGCAGGCCGATTGGCTTAGCATCTGGGAAATTCTGAATCACATCAGATGGAATGTTTTGTTTACTTCCTCCCCACAGTACTAAAAGGGAGAAAGCGTTCTTTTTTTTCTTCTTCAGCTAATTTGCTGGAAGCAGTAAATAATTTCCCAGTTCATCTGGTCTCCTTTGCAACCAGTGTCTTCCTGTGGCCATCTACTTGCCAGTTTCCGAGAAGGATTATCATCTGGAATATTTTGCTTCTTTTCAGAACTTAGCAAAGAAAAGCAAAAAGTTCTCTACCTAACTCTTCTCTTAGTAAACCTGCCATGCCTACTACTAGTGGCAAATTGTAACACCGAAGTCCCACCTAGGGCAGTCAGTTCAGCCAGGAATGGATGTGCATTCAGATTGTTCAGCCACGCTGTTAAACCAGGACTGTTAACAATCATCTAGTTCAATGTGTCAGAGGCGCTTTTTAACTCAAACTAAAGTCAACATGCAGTAAATTAAAAAAAAACAATAAAACTAGAGTTTCCCCAGTTGAAGTTAGGGGTTGAGAACATTTTAATCTCCTCTTTGCACTGGAGTAGCAGTCCCTGAAACAGGTCCCTAAAAAAGCAATTCAATAGCTATTACTAAACTTGTCCAACTTATTCACTTTACCCACAGTGACACTCATGTTTCAGAGTGACCTTCCCAAAGTCCAGTGGTTAATGAATAGCATGCCTGGAATTGAACTCAGTCTATTGACTGTCCTGTAACTCACTTAAGTTGATAAATGCCCTTTTGACTTCTTTCTCACCTGGAACCTGGAAATAAGATCTCCTGGGAAGCAGAGAGTGATGCGATGGGGCTGGATAGGCGCTATGCCTCTGTGTGCTATGCACAGGGAAAATTCAGTGTGAGGAAGCTATGGTTGAACCTGACTGATCTAAACTTAGTGCATACAAACATGCAAAGAAAGCACACAGAAATTTATTTAGTATTCTCAAGAGACTTGAGATTTCTATGTCATCTGCCATTTTCTCTTTACAAGGGTGCAAATATGGTCCCAGAATAGTTTGAAATTATGCATATAGAAAAGCATACTGCAGCAGTTATTCTTTTTGTAAAAATGGGATGGCAGGAGATATTTACCAGGCATGCAAGGGATCAAATGCTAAAAGTCACACAGTGGGCTAGCTAGCTGCAGGACCTTAGGCCCACACTTCACCACACTGTTTCAGTCACCTCCCTCACAAGAGAGGAACAAGAGAGAAGTGAGATACTATACATTGAGCCCTTGGCACAGTGCCTGGTACAGTAAGATGCACTACTATTAATTATTATTATTACTATTTAACTAGCTTAGTAATAGCACTTCTTAGAATAGCCCCTTGGGGTTTATAGTTACCCAAGTCCTCATTTTCCAAATGAAGGAACTGAGGTCTGGTGAGTTTAAATGCCTTGCCTGAAGTCACATAGTTAGGAAAGGGACAGAAAATGAGATATAAAACCAGGACAACCTGACTCCAGTGTCCATTTGCTTTCTGCTACAGAGACTCCTGATAAATTTTTATTCGGGTGTAATGTCATAGGGAGAAATGTTCTGGCCAGTGCATAGTTATCTGACATATAATTTGGATACCCTCTTTTTCTTTTTGTGCTGGAAAACTTGAAACCAAATTTATTGCCCAAGTACAATCTGTCTAATTAACTCTGAAAGAATGTATCCCCTTCTATTTACATGGACTCTTGCTTTCTATTTTATTGGTTTTTAGTTTTAAACATACTGTGTTTCTCTTGGGTGTGTCTTTATGGGAACTGCCCAGGTTATTAGAAAAAGGTGAAATGCAAATTTAAATATTTCAGGGCTGTACTAGGTTTCAGGGTATATAAAAAAGATAAACCTAAGTGTCCAGAATCTAGAAACTTCCAGTTAAAATTGAGGACAATAACACACACACATATATAAAGTGAGGTAAGTAAACTCTAAATGAGAGAGTTATGGACAGAAAATACAAAAGAAATCTGAAGAAGGGGAGATATTTCTAAATTGATGGGGGGTGGGGGTTAACAAATCAGAAGGACTTTCTGAAATTCAGGCTCAGAGTTCTAGAACAAAGTGTCAGAGTGGAATCCCAAAGCTGGAAGACTCGTGCTCCTCTGGGAAAGTTAAGTGAATCGTTTACTCACTCAGTTATTCGACACACTTTATTTATCTCTCCTGTGCAAGTCTCTGGGTAATTGCCAGGCAGTGAGTTCAATACATGTGGTCTTTGCCTTTGTAGAATTTCAAGTCTGGTTTGTCATGAAAAACTTTTCGGTTTCTACCATGTTGTAAATTCTAGGAGAAAGCAAAAAGCACTTGCCTGCCAATCCAGATGACTTACAAGATGCAGGTTCAATCCCTGGTCTGGGAAGATCCTCTGGAGGAGTGCATGGCAACCCACTCCGGTATTCTTGCCTGGAGAATCCCATGGACGAAGGAGTGTACGGGGTTATGGTCTATAGGGTCGCAAAGAGTTAGACATGACTGAAATGGCTTAACACATGCAGTCTGAACTTTAAGTGTTCATCCATTTTCCAGCCCATTTTATTAAAAGAGCAAATTTTAGGTATATCATTCTAAGTTGTTATGGCTTCAGTCAGGATCAACCCAGATCAGTCATTACACTGAGTGAAAGAGTAAAAGAAGTAATCATTTTGATGTCTTCCTTTAATTAGGGAAAATGAATCATTCATCTGTAGTATGTTGGAACTTCACAAGCAACTATGTAAATCTTAGGATTTCTTGCCTCAGCTGGCAAAGAATCTGCCTGCAATATAGGAGACCCCGGTTCGATTCCTGGGTTGGGAAGATCCACTGAAGAAGGGACAGATTACCCACTCCAGTATTCCTAGGCTTCCCTGGTGGCTCAGCTGGTAAAGAATCTGCCTGCAATGTGGGAGACCTGGGTTCGATCCCTGCGTTGGGAAGATCTCCTGGAGAAGGGAAAGGCTACCCACTCCAGTATTCTGGCCTGGAGAATTCCATGGACTGTATAGTCACAAAGAGTCAGACCTGACTGAAGTGACTTTCACTTTCATGTAAATCTTATCATTAGAAGGGTGCTAGGCTGATTTCTCTAGTGGTAAGCAACTGATCTCAGCACTCTCTGCCAGCAACTTTGCTATTTGAATCATGAGATGTTGTTAAGATCAATGTGAATTAGTGAACAATTGTTGTCTCTTGGGGCTATCAACTTTCTTAGGGGCTAATTCATACTCTATTCATCATATTGATTTCAGAGACATTGAAATAACAATTGAAAACTTGGAAAGAGGAATTTTTATATTTGCCTCCAAAATATTTTATTTTATCCAACAAGATAAAAAAGACTTTTTCTGGGAGAAGAGTTCTTTCATTCATTTTTGGAGTAATGAGTATTTATTCTACTATGCAGCACAATCTCGTTCAGCAGAATGACACCCAGCTAAGAGAAGGGAGACCTCATTTATAGTCCCAGCCACACCACTCAGCGAGCATCAGGTTCTCATTTGTGCGCTGGGGATGGTAGTCACAAGATAATATGAAAGCACAGTACAAAATAGGCAATTTTTTTAGAGTTGTTGTCTTGCTAGAATGCATCTGCTCTTCCTCTAGTATCCAAAATCTCCTCTGGGAGCTAGCCATTCCTCTATATGACATGTGGCACAGACTTAACCAAGCAGAACAAAATGACAATCCTTATAAAAATAAAATCAATAAAACATTTAGATCAGTGATGGGTTGAGTCAGAAATGAATTCTGGGAATTACGTGGGAGCTCCTGACAGTACTCTCTGTTCTCTTGAAGTTAAACCTGAGAGGATGTGCACCTGTAGCTACAGTCTCCAAACAGTGGAGCGTGAGAAGAACGTCCCCTCAGAAAATGGGGAATTGAGTGCTCAGGGTCATGGTGCCCTGATGGTGTGGTTCCAGTATGTCTGAAGGCAGTGCCATTCCTGATTTTTCACTAATGTGAACTGATAAGCCCCAAATTTTCACTAAAGTGGTATGAATCAGATTTTATCATTAATAAAAAAGAAGAGATTTAAAAAATAAGCACTGGTTAAACATATGATCCTTTCAGTTATTAAACCATTGAAAAGTAATGATTAATGGTAATAAATGCTACTAATCTGGTAGTAAGGAAGGAATATGATAATACAAACTTTCTTATCTTACTAGGAAGAATATAGATATTTTCAAACATTCAGAACAGAGGAGGTAATACAATTGTCCATTGGTATTCATGGGGGATTGGTTTCAGGCCCTGCTGCAGATACCAAACTCTGCGGATGCTCAAGTCCCATAGCTGGCCTTCCATATCCAGGTGTTCTGCATCTGTGAATTCAACCAACTACGGGTTGTAAATATAGTACTAAATGATCCTGCAGTTTGTTGAATCCACACATGTGCAACCTAAAGATAAGGAGGGCTGACAGCATTCTATGAGATTAAAAAAGATGTCATTTGAAAAAAAGAAAAGGGGAAAACACTACCATCATTAAAGACCAGAGTCTTTGCCTTGGTGGCCTATTTTAGGTCTTTTAAGTTTTATTTTTGTAAGTATCATTTTCATTATATAGTATTAGGTTTTTTATTATAATTTTAGTTTTTCCAGCATTGTTAAGATATAGTTGACTTACACCTTGGTATTTTTAAGATGATGATTTGGTATACTTGTTTGTTTTGAAATGATTGCAACAGCAGGGTTAGTTAACACTTCAGCCATATCACATAATTAACAGTTTCTTTTTTGTGGTGATAACAGTTAAGATCTAATCTCTTAGCAACTTTCAAGTATAAAATATAGTTTTGTTAACTATAATCACCATGTTTTACATTAGGTTGTCAGAACTTATTCATCTTATAACCGGAAGTTCAATAAGTTTTATTTTCAGATTGTGTTCTTTCACTTAGTGATACACATTTAAATTTCTTCCATGCCTTTTTGTATCTCGGTAGCTTATTTCTTTTTAGTGATGAATGATATTACATTGTCTGGGTGCACCACAGTTTATTTTTCCATTCATCTACTGAGCAACACCTCAATTGCTTCCAGGTTTTGGTAATTATGATAAAGCTGCTGTCAACATGCATGTGCAGGTTTTTGTATGGGCATAAGTTTTCATTTGGTTTGGGTAAATTCCAAGATGTGTGATTGCTGGGTTGTGTGATAAGAATATATATATTTTCGTAGGAAACTGCCAAACTGTCTTTCAAAGTGGCTATATCATTTTGCATTCCCACCAGCAATGAATGAGGGTCCCTGTTTCTCCTCATCCTTGTCAGCATTTGGTATTGTGAGTGTTCTGGATTTGGGCTATTCTAATGCATGAATAGTGGTACCTCATAATTGTCTTAATTTGTGATTTCCTAATGACATACGATATTGAAGCAGAGACATTACTTTGCCAACAAAGGTCCATCTAGGCAAAGCTATGGTTTTTCCAGTGGTCATGTATGGATGTGAAAGTTGGAATGTGAAGAAAGCTGAGCGCCGAAGAATTGATGCTTTTGAACTGTGGTGTTGGAGAAGACTCTTGAGAGTCCCTTGGACTGCAAGGAAATCCAACCAGTCCATTCTAAAGGAGATCAGTCCTGGGTGTTCTTTGGAAGAACTAATGCTAATGCTGAAACTCCAGTACTTTGGCCACCTCATGTGAAGGGTTGACTCATTGGAAAAGACTGATCCTGGGAGAGATTGGGGGCAGGAGGAGAAGTGGACGACAGAGGATAAGATGGCTGGATGGCATCACCAACTCGATGGACATGAGTTTGGGTGAACTCCGGGAGTTGGTGATGGACAGGGAGGCCTGCTGCTGCTGCTGCTGCTAAGTCACTTCAGTCGTGTCCGACTCTGTGCCACCCCATAGACAGCAGCCCACCAGGCTCCCCCATCCCTGGGATTCTTCCTCCAGGCAAGAACACTGAAGTGGGTTGCCATTTCCTTCTCCAATGCATGAAAGTGAAAAGTGAAAGTAAAGTCACTCCGTCGTATCCGACTCTTAGCGACCCCATGGACTGCAGCCTACCGGCTCCTCCATCCATGGGATTTTCCAGGCAAGAGTACTGGAGTGGGGTGCAATTGCCTTCTCTGACAGGGAGGCCTGACATGCTGCAATTCATGGGGTTGCAAAGAGTCGGACACGACTCAGAGACTGAACTGAACTGAACTGATGATATTGAAAATATTTTTATACACTTATGGGCTTCCCTAGTGGCTCAGTTGGTAAAAAATCTTCCTGCAATGCAGGAGACTCAGGTTCGATCCCTGGGTCGGTAAGATCCCCGGAGAAGGAAATGGCAACCCACTCCAGTATTCTTGCCTGGAGAATTCCATGGACAGAGGAGCCAGGCAGGCTATAGTCCATGGGATTGCAAAGAGTAGACATGACTGTGTGACCGATTTTCATTTTCACTTGTCACCTATATATCTTCTTTGGTGAAGTGTTTGTTCATGTCTTTGGTCTTTCAATTGTGTTTTGCATTTTATTTTTTATCAATGAGAATTTTTATTTTATTTTTAATTGGAGGATAATTATAATATTGCAATTATCTGCCACACATCAACATGAATCAGCCATAGGTATACATACGTCCCCCTCTCTTGAACCTCCCTCCCATTTCCCCGCCCCCCTGCAGCTCACCCCTCTAGGTTGTCACAGAGCGCCAGATTTGGTTTCCCTGCATCATTCGGCAAATTCCCACTGGCTATGTATTTTACATATGGTAATACACATGTTTCTCAAATCATCCCACCCTCTCCGTCCCCTACTGTGTCCAAAATTCTGTTCATGTTTGTGCCTTCTTTCCTGCCCTGCAAAATTGCTTCATCAATACCATCTCTCTAGATTCCATATATATGCTTTATTATACAGTATTTGTTTTTCTCTTTCTGACTTAACTTCACTCTGTATAATAGGTTCTAGGTTGATCCACATTGAGCTTTAAAAGGCTTTTGGGGGGTATATTTTGAATAACAATTCTTTATCATATTATCTTTTGCACACATTTTTTACCAGTCTATGGCTTGTCTTCTCATTTTCTTGATATTATCTTTTGCAGGACAGAGATTTTTAATTTTAATGAATTCCAGCTTGTCAGCTATTTCTTTCATGGATCATGCCTGTATGGTTATGTGTAAAAAGTCATTGCCATACCCAAGGTCACCTAATGACAATCTTTGCTTCACTGTGTTTCCTTTGCTGCATTGTCAAAGATAAGTGACTGTATTTAAGTGATTCTGTTTCTGGGCTCTCTATCTTCTTGAATGGTAGTATCAGTCGTCTAATTTTGTTCTTACCCTTAAATACTGTGCTATTCCAGATTTTTTGCCTCTCCATAAACCTTAGAATCAGTTTCTAGATATCTACAAAGTAACTTGCTAGAATTTTTATTGAGATTGCATTGAATCTAAAGATCAAGTTGGGAAGAACTGGATTTTTCCTATTCATGTACATGGAATATCTCTCTAATTATTCTCTGATATCTTTATTAGAGTTCATAATTCCACTCACATAGTTCTTATACCAGTTTGTTAGATTTATACCTATTTTATTTGTTGGACGGAGAAGGCAATGGCACCCCACTCCAGTACTCTTGCCTGGAAAATCCGATGGATGGAGGAGCCTGGTAGGCTGCAGTCCATGGGGTCGCTAAGAGTCGGACACAACTGAGCGACTTCACTTTCTCTTTTCACTTTCCTGCATTGGAGAAGGAAATGGCAACCCACTCCAGTGTTCTTGCTTGGAGAATCCCAGGAACGGGGGAGCCTGGTGGGCTGCCATCTATGGGGTTGCACAGAGTCGGACACAACTGAAGTGACTTAGCATATTTGTTGGAAATGATGCTGTGCTTTATTTCCACATTTTCAGTACTAGCATAAAGGAAAGTGATTTATATTTGCATATCAACTTTATATTCTGCAAACTCTCTGTAATCACTTACTAGTTCGAGGAGATTTTTGCTCATTTTTTTCAGACTTTCTACAAAAATGATCGTGTCATCTGTGAACGAAGTTTCATTTCTTCCTTCACAGTCTGTATACCTTTTATTTCCTTTCTTGCCTTATGTTTTTCCTGTATCTATTGATATGACTGTGCTATTTTTCCTTCTTTAGCCTGTTCATGTGATTGCATTAATTAATTTTTGAATGTTAAACCAGACTATATACCTAGGATAAATCCCACTTGATCACGATATATAATTCCTTATATACATTGTTGAATTCAATTTGCTAATACTTTGTTAACAATTTTTTAATCTATGTACATGAGAGATATTGATCTGCAGTTTTCTTTTTATGGAATGTTTTTGTCTGAATTTAGTAGTAGGGTAATCCTGATCTCTTAGAATGAGTTAGAAAATATTCCCTATATTTCTCCATTCTGGAAAAAATTATAGATAATTGGTATAATTTTTTCCTTAAATGTTTGGTAGAATTCACCAGTGAACCCATCTGAACCTGATGCTTTGGAAGAGTATTAGTTTTTTGACTAAAATTCCTTTATAGATATAAACCTGTCACATTTTTTATTTATTCTTTTATGGGTTTTTGCAAATTATGCCTTTCAAAGAATTGGTACATTCCATATAGATTATCAAATCTGTTGGCTTAATATTTTTTGTCATACTTTTGAAGTCTTTGCTGCTGCTGCTACTGCTGCTTTTGCTAAGTCGCTTCAGTCATGTCCGACTCTGTGCGACCCCATAGACGGAAGCCCACAAGGCTCCCCAGTCCCTGGGATTCTCCAGGCAAGAACACTGGAGCGGGTTGCCATTTTTAATTACATTAAAAGTGATGTCTCCATTTTTATTTTTGATATTAGCAGTTTGTGTCACCTCTCCTTTTTTTCTTAGTTAGTCTGGCTAGAGACTTACTGATTTTCAAGGAACCAGATCATTATTTTGCTAATAATTATGATTTTTAATATTCTTAACTTTATATGTTAAATGCCATTGATATAGATGCATAAATTCTCAGATTGTCATCATCCTAGAAACTTCCTAAAACTTTTTTATGATTTGAGGCCCCCAAATAATCACAAAGTTCATTCCTACATTCCTAAAATCCAGATATGAATCCCATGGACTAAATTTAGATTCATTTGCATCTTTTTTTTTACATTCCTGGGTTATACAATTTGAGATATACCTTACAGTGTTAAGCATTTTCCTGAGGTAGTAATAATCAATAGACAAATATCCTGAAGGCAAGTTAAATATGCAGGATCTCCCCAGCTACTAGCTGTAGTGTGAACATCCAACTAATTTTTTATTTTAGTAGCTTCCACACCTCTATCCACCTACCTGTCCATCCAACAATACAGTCATATATGGACTTAACACATATTTATCAGATACCTACTGTGTGCCAGGCACAGTGCTAAGCATTAAGAGTTTAGCATTGGGCAACATATACATAGTCTTTTGCTATCATGGAGCTTACATTCTTTTGTCCTCACCACTGGCTCACTTGACCCTATTCCCATCCCCCATCCAAATTTATAATATTAATGTATTTCCAGTCTTCCAATGATCCTACTCCAAAATTACTTGTCCATTATGGCATTCTCTCTGTTTATCTGTTTCCTGCCTCATGTCTACTTCATTGCTCCTATAATGCTGTAATACCTGATCTCCCTGCCACCAGAATGACTTCACCATAGTCCCATCTTCCACACAGACCTAGGTGAAGTCATCTTGGAAGCAAATCTGATCTTCAGTATTAACATCACTATGAGTGGAACAACTTGATATTAAGTGCTTCCCAGTGGGGTACAATATAAATTATGCAGTACCTCCTATGAAGTACTCTTGTCTGACAAAAAAATTGAGGCTGAATCTAATTAGGCCTTTCAGAGTAAATTTCCAGTTATAAGAAATAGTGGAAAATTAAATTACACCAATAAGGAAGCAAACAGATAAATGCAGTATGTGGGACAGACTTCAGAACATTATACCAGGTTTCTTAGGAAGTCAGTGGCATGGGGATAAAAGAGAGTGGGATGAAGAAGTAGTGTTCTAAACTAAAATTTTTAAGAATCCTTGCAACTTGCGCAACATAGGAAATTAATTGGGGGCTCTCATTTGAGCAAACCTACTATAAAAAGATATTTATAAGATAAGAGCATTTAAGTCCATAAATGATTAAATTATGCCAGTACAATATTATTTTATTTAGATGTGAAAGTGGATTGATAAGAACATATTTTCATGTAAAGATGTAGGAGTGAGATGAAATCAGGTGTGTGACTTGCTTTAAAATCCTCCATTTAAATAAAGCAAAAGTGGAAAAATGTTGACAATTGCCAGGTGGTTGATATGCATGTGGTAATCAACCACAATTCGTATCTTATTCTTTTGTGTGTGTATGTTTTTATAGTAAAACTTCAAAAATAACCCAACCACGTTAACTTATTTTAGAAAATAAGATATTTTAGAAAAATCTGCTAGTTCTCAGCTGGCTAAAGAACAAAATCTAAACTCATGAGCTCTATAGATTGAACCCAAACCAGTTTTTAACCTACTTCTGTATTCCCAGTAATTCTGCTTCGCATAACTCTCGTTTCACTTTTTCCTAAACTTTCCATGACTTATCATGACTCCAAATCTTTGTGGATTTCATTCCCACTATCCAGAATTTCCTTGTTCTCCTCACATAGCAAATTACTCATCCCAAGACCGTACACAATATATTTGCCATTGAGACAAGGCATTCAGTCAGAATTAGTCATTCTCTCCAAGTTTTCGTCTTTATCCATGACTCTCTACAGATTTTACTACATTCTGTTGTAATAACCAAGCCAGTGTCTCTATGTCTCTGTATTCCCAGCACCTCAATAGGGCCCAGGAAACAAGGAGTGCTTGATAAGTGTCTATCATATGAATGTAATGCCTGCAGAGTCAATTCTTTCTTTGTGAATGTCCTCCTGATGACCTAAAGAGAGCGAATACATAAGCAGCATTTTTCTGTCTTGCAATTTTTCTCCAGTCTTATAAATCTTCCCAGATAGTCAACTTCTCTACCATGAAAAGAAAAATCACAATTCTAAACTTCCAGGCTACAGAAATATGTTAATATTTCATTTGTAGACACCAGCAACAAATTAACTCTGTAATTAAGATTTAATGATTTTTTAGACTAAGCTGGGATTTATCTTTAGAAAAACATTGAGACTTGATTCCTTTAATGAACTTTTTTCCTGACCCAGCAAAACCTAATTTCTACTTAATTGCTTTGTGTTGACATTAGCTTTAGTTCTGTGGGTTCCTCCCCAAAATGCATCCTTATGGAGGCTACTGCCAAACTGTTTGCCTGCAGTGTATTATTTTTTTCTTAGAATTCTTGAATTAAAAGGTATAAAGCCATGTGCTTTCCTCTTGGGTTTTTTTTCCACTTTAAGGTGATTTGTATGTTATCACTCTAACAGGAATTTCGATTTTTCTGAATGACTGATTTTTTGAATGATTTTAAGTCAAATAAGCCATTTTTTTCGGAGAAAGCAATGGCACCCCACTCTAGCACTCTTGCCTGGAAAATCCCATGGATGGAGGAGCCTGGTAGGCTGCAGTCCATGGGGTCGCTAAGAGTCGGACACGACTGAGCGACTTCACTTTCACTTTTCACTTTCATGCATTGGAGAAGGAAATGGCAACCCACTCCAGTGTTCTTGCCTGGAAAATCCCAGGGACAGGGGAGCCTGGTGGGCTGCCGTCTACGGGGTTGCACAGAGTCAGACACGACTGAAGTAACTTAGCAGCAGTAGCAGCAGCAAGCCATTTTTTTGCAAAGTATTGATAGTTGTAACCCACAGGGCTTTGAATGTGTGTGTGCATCCTCTAGATAAATGAATCACCTCTTCAATATGATGATAGGATATTTTAAAGCTCCTACAGCAAATACAAGAAAAGCTTGGTTAACGAATGAAAGTGTACAATATGGTATATCCATACAGTGGGGTGTTACTCAGCAATAAAAAGAATGAAGAACTGATACATGCTACGTGGATGAACCTTGAAAACACTGTTCTAAGTAAGAGGGAATAATCACAAAAGACCAAATATTGTTTTATCCCATTTATACAAAGTGTCCAGAATAGGAAAATCTGTAGAGAGAGGAAGATAAGCACCTGTCTAGGACTGGAAGGGTTGGATGAAAATGGGAGGAGATTGCTAATGGGTATAGGATTTCTTTGTGAAGTGATTAAAATGCTCTAGAATTAGGTAGCTGTGATGACTGCACAAGTCTGAGAACATACTAAAGATCATTGGCTTGGAAACTTACTGTATATAAACTGTATCTCAATAAAGCTGTTCTTTTCTTTAGAACTTAGGCATGATCATCAGATACATTATTTTTATAGTGATGCTGGCTGGTATAACAAACAAACTCAGACATTATGGTGGCTTCACACTATCTAATGTGTCTTCTCATTCCCATAATGGGTATTCCTGGTAGGTAAGGAGTATCTGATGCATTCAGTCAGAGACCTAAGTTCTTGCCGTCTTATGTCTCTAGGTCTTCAGAGTCTTCTTTATGTAGCTGGGAGAGGCACAGCCATTCCTCTGCCCTCTCACTTGGGAGTACCTAGTATCACTTCCACTAAAGTTTTGTTGCATCACAAAGCACATCTAATTGCAAGAGACTCTTGGAAATATAACTTGGTTGTGGTCCACAAAGAGGAGGAAACTGGTTTAGCAAATGACTATCTAGTCTCTGGGAAGACCCCACCCTTCCCATTCTCTCCATCCTCTCTCCCTTTTCACACCTTCCCAACTTATGTGTGCTTATCTCCAAGTCTCTCATAGTTTACTCATCACCTAATATAGCTCTGTATTATATACATTCTAGGTCTTTAATTAGGCCCATATAGAATACATCTAGGGCTTCCTAGGTGGCACAGTGGTAAAGTATCCACCTGCCAAAGCAGGAGACGTGGGTTTCATCCCTGAGTGGGGAAGGTCCCCTGGAAGAGGAAATGGCAACCCACTCCAATATTCTTGCTTGCAAAGTTCCTTAGACAGAGGATCCTGGCAGGCTACAGTTCATGGGTTGCAGAGAGTCAGATATGACTTAGTGACAGCACAGCACAACAGACTATACATCTATTAGAACGATTAGACTGTTTTTAATTCTTTAAGTAGGAGGAGAGTACAGTTTGCTTCCTCTGCAGCACATGGGGATTTGTCACCTTGTCCTTTCACTCCTTAATTTATAGTCTTTGTCATCAAGTCTTTCTTTAACAAGTCTATTCTTGGTACTCTCCACTTAGCACATTTAATGGCTCCCATTGCTTACAGATATAGTTTTCAAATACCAGGCTGCAGACTGCTGTGAATCCACAGTGAAGTGATCAAAATTAAAACAATGTTATGTGTGTGTATGTTTGTGTTTAAGGTTGCCAACCACCCTTGTTCAAAAATTTTATTTAAAGATTGTGTCCTTCCAATCTTTGGGATATGATTTTTTTTTTCTTTCATGAAGCCATGGTGTTAGCTATTTATTATAAATGTCTTTCCATTCTAAATGGATTTAACTTTATATCCTGTCAAAATGTATGCAAACAGATACTTTGAGAGCCATGGAGCAAAACAATGTCTTTTGAAAGAAAAATGTATAGAGCTGCAATTCACAGAACACTTGAACTGTATATCCTCTCTGTCATTTTGACCTTCTGCTTAGAAGGTGTGTGTCTATATATGGTTCATGGGGATAAGAACAGGTGTCTTAGTTCATATATGGTTCATGGGGTTAAAAACGTGTGTCTTGGTTCATATACAGTTTATGGGGATAAAAGTGAAGATCTTCTGGGAATTTAGGGAGTGTTGTAAAGAGGGTGAGAGGTCTTGTACTAGATCATGTGTGAATTTCCCATAAGATTGATAGTGATGAAAGAAGAGCCTAAAGTCTTAGCTACAGTTTGTAGAGGAGGAAAAACTTCCTTCTCCCCCTTTAGGTTCTGTGACTAGCCTAAGAATTAAACTGACATGAGGCAGATTAACAGGAGAAAAGCATATACATTTATTTAATATTTTTACATGTAGACAGGAATCTTCAGAAGGAAAATGAAAACCTGAAGAAGACATTAGGCTCCCAAACTTATAAACTTTTTAACCCAGAGAACAATAAATTGTGAGGATGTGACAAGACAAAAGGGGCTTGGGCTGGGGGCAATAAACTGTGGGACAGTGACTAGGAAATATATGGGGGAACCAATGTAAGATAAGGGTGGTTTTAGCAGGTTGATTTGTACAGGTCCCTTTTGGTGTCAATGCCCAGTGTCTGGTGATAAGAATGTGCTTCTCTTCCTAGTACAGGGAGTACACCTTTCTCATGGGAAATTTTATGACCTCCTTTTGGGTAGAAAGGGAGCAGTCAGAGATCTCTTCCTGCATCTCCTCTTTCTCAAGTGCCTTTAGCTCAAAATAATCATAATGCCAAAGCAGTATATTTTGGGTGGCACATTCTGAACCCTCCAAGTCCATAAAGTGCATTGAAAACACCCAATTTCACTGACCAACTTTCTCATTGTTAAAGTTGGCCTTATATATACTTGGAGACATATCCCAAACATACCTCTACTTACTGTTGTTTTATAAATGAACCACTTAAAAATTGTAGTCCAAAACCTCAAAACTGGACCCAAGTAGCCCTATTTCAGATTTAGTAATTTTCTATTCTCTCAAACCCATATGTGTCAACATCTAGCATGTGGCTCAGTGTGTCCTCATGTAAGTTATGCCAGGCTGTTGGGCCTCAGCGTTCACCCATGGAAATGGAAAACAGTCAGTCTGATTCCTAGTGTCCCTTCATTTCTAACACTGTAGAAACTGAATGATTCATGCCTGGTGCATATGTATTCTGTGGTGAAATCCTATCAAAGCCTTTAATTTTCTGTCTATGGTTAGATTCTGACAAACCTCAAAGAAAACAAAATATGTGTTGTGTGTTTAAAGCTTAAATGGAAACTACCCATCATCTGGGTATCTTGGAAAGAAAACTAGAGATAGAGTTTGTCTTTGTTATCAGTGACCTGGGTTCTACATGGATCTAGGCTTCCCTCAGATGGTGGCGGCTTTATCCTTACACCAGGGGCAGTGTGAAACTTACTTCACTTCAGAACTTTTGTTGCTGGGGGCATGCAGACACGAGCTGAGTGTGAAGGTGCCAAGATGCAAAGGGGGCCAGGTGTGACTAGTGTGTTGCAGCAGCAGGTGACAATGAGAACAGAAGGTAGCAAGATGGAGATGGGACGTGTGATTGGGTCCCTCTGGAGTCATGAAGATAATTAGTTTGAAAGCTGTTGACAAGGAAGGAGGTACTGTATTAGCATTAGCATTTTTCTTCTCGAAAAGGAGGCTCTAATGGAGAATGTTTCAACTTGCAATCAGTGAAGTTGAGGAGGAAGGAGAATATCTTTCTGTTAAGTAAACTGGAATAACTGTACCCAAGCTGCTTCCCATGGCTGAACCTAACTGGTTAATCCCATTGTGATGGGGTTAGGAGCCTGGATTTCTAGAGTCAGTAAACGGGGTTCAATCTTTTTTTAATTCAGCTATTTTTAAAAAGCTTTATGAATCTATGCAAGTATTTACTTTTGCAAACCACAGTGTCCTCATCTGTCAAATGGAGATGAGACTGTAGGGTAAGGATGTAAAGGAGGCTTCCTAAGTAGCACAGTGTTAAAGAATATGCCTGCCAGTGTAGGAGATGCAGGACATGCAAGTTCGATCCCTGGGTGGAGAAGGTCCCTTGGAGGAGCAAATGACAATCCATTCCAGTATTCTTGCCTGGGAAATCCCATTACAGCGGAACCTGTTGAGCTACGGTCCGTGGGGTTGCAAAGAGTTGGACACGACTAAGAACAAGCAAGGATGTAAAGAGATAGTGAACCCAACACATATGGTGAACACTCAAGGAGTTGATAGCTGATTTTATCACTACACCAAACATTAATCCACATCCTGAGATCTCCTGAACCAAACTCTTTATCATCAATAAGTTAGCTCCAAAAATCCCTCTCTCTAAGTTTTGTGCAACTATCTGTGGTCTTGTTTTTTGTCTTCCCTTCCTATCCTTCTTTTTTCTTGTCCCTTTTCTCAGTTGGTAGCAGTGGGCAGTGACCATATGCCAAACTTCTTGAAAGAGTAGCCATGTATCACCTGAAGCCTGGGCTCTAGGAATTCTCCTTCAGTGATTACAAAATAGACAAGGGGAATGACTGTCTCATCTCCCCTCCCACATTCCCCCAAGGCAGACCAGGTGCCTGCTCAGGGCTGCAGCGTCAGCGGGTCCTGCCTGGTGATTGGCATGCAGCTGCAGCAGTTAGAGCTGAAAAAACTCTGTCTTATTTTGGGGGAAGGGCAGCTGCTAGGGTGTTGGGACACATTTGAATGTCCCAAATAACTACTGAACTGCTGTTCACTAGCAGGGAAGATGTTTTCCCAAATAAAGCTCAAGCTGCGACTGGGACTGTCTTCCTCTCATCTCTGCTAATTAAATGTTTTTTTCATTCTTCAAAGTCCATTTCAAGTATCAGTTCCTCTATAAAAGCCTTTGTTGGCCTCTCCTCTGGACTCCCTTTCACTCTTATCTCAGACCTCATGTTTGTCACAGAGGCTTGCCCTTGTACCCTTGCCTAATCTGGTGATATATTCCAGGGCCTCCTCATGGAAAGGAACCCCTTAGAGAATGCTTTTCTTTCTTAGACTGAGCCTGAATGGTTAATCTACGTATATCTTGGTTTGATAACCATTCTCTATTTTGAATTCACTCTATCCTTGATGCTTAAAATAACTAATTAACTTGATGGCCCCTGGCTTCTGATTCTGACCATGTGGCAGGCTGGTCACAAGGGAAGTGCACAGAGGAGAGAGGTGACGGGACTGTTTTAACTGGTGGAGGTTATCTTCCCTCATCTCTACTACAGTGACAGTTGTACTTGTTTCTCTCCCTTAAGCAAGATCCCAGACATTTGTTTTTCTACATAAAAGCAGACTTTGAACATAGCAGGTACTCAAATGATTAATAATTTGAATCTGATGAGCTAATTTACTGAGCTGTCTAGAAAAATGTTATGAGTCCAGTCCTATGTGTGTGTGTGTGTGCTGCGTACTGAGAGAGAAAAAAACTAAAAGGGGGAATAGGGAAGACACAGCGCCACCAGGCTCAATCTCAGGTTACACTTTGAAATGTTTCCTTCATTTCTTTCGCATTTTCCCTTTCTATAAGAAATCAGGATTCAAGAACCGACGATCAATTTTAGCTTCAAGACTCATTTCTAGGAATTATTCTCCTATTAAGATCTACTCTAACTAAAATATCACATTTCTCTTTGTAAATTACTGTGACTTTTTCAAGATCTTATGTCTTTCAGAGACATTTACATTTTAATCTTTCTCCATTACCAGAGTTAAGTTCCTGCTGTGTACTGACATTGGGCATTAGTTGGGGATTGGAAAATATCCAATGTCAAATAACAATAGTTCTCCATTCTGGCTGATCATCCAAGTCACATGGGAGCTCCTGCTCCTGGCCCATCCCTGGAGTTCTGAGTCAGGATATCTTCAATGTGTCAGGTGCTGGAAGTGTATCTTTAAAAAGCTTCCCAAATACAGTTCCCAAAAACTGATGTGGGAACCACTGGGGTAAAAAGATTGGATCCTGCCCACTAGATATAAGGAAAACCCAATCACAAGCTTTGATTATGTTATGAAATATATAATTTACATATTTAAAGCACATTGCCATTTGTGAAGCATTTTATAAAGTGCTCTCCTATACTTCATTCTTTCTGAAAGGTTTGTAAAGCAGTTGTTTTTATTTTATCTTTTTTATTGGCTATTGAGGCGAAGACATAAGCTGACTTGCCTAGAAATCCAAAGTCCTTACCAAGCCCAGATCCAAACACTGCACATCCCATGCTCTTTACTCAACAAATTCAGTGGTCCAAGGAATGTGTTCATGGCAAACAAATGTCTAGCACAATAAACAGAAAGAATCTGTGGGGCATCTACAAGGGACACTGCTGATCCAGAGACATCAGTAAGCATGTGTTTTCTGGATAAAAATCTAATGAGAGAAAAAGTATAATTTTTTTCTCCTTCTCTTTAAGTATTCTAGTATTTATGGTCTTACGTTTGTCTGTTTAGGGGTTCCTAAAGTCATACACATGTTTACTTGTAGGATTAGCCAACTTTCGTTGTTTCCATTGTTTATTTTCATGCTCTTTCAAAAACTGGAAATAAAACTGCCTTATGATCCAGCAATCCCACTGCTGGGCATACACACTGAGGAAACCAGAAGGGAAAGAGACACGTGTACCCCAATGGTCATCGCAGCACTGTTTATAATAGCCAGGACATGGAAGCAACCTAGATATCCATCAGCAGATGAATGGATAAGAAAGCTGTGGTACATATACACAATGGAGTATTACTCAGCCATTAAAAAGAATACATTTGAATCAGTTCTAATGAGGTGGATGAAACTGGAGCCTATTATACAGAGTGAAGTAAGCCAGAAGGGAAAACACCAATACAATATACTAACGCATATATATGGAATTTAGAAAGATGGTAACAATAACCCTGTATACGAGACAGCAAAAGAGACACTGATGTATAGAACAGTCTTATAGACTCTGTGGGAGAGGGAGAGGGTGGGAAGATTTGGGAGAATGGCATTGAAACATGTAAAATTTCATGTATGAAACGAGATGCCAGTCCAGGTTCGATGCATGATACTGGATGCTTGGGGCTAGAGCACTGGGACGACCCAGAGGGATGGTATGGGGAGGGAGGAGGGAGGAGGGTTCAGGATGGGGAACACATGTATACCTGTGGTGGATTCATTTTGATATTTGGCAAAACTAATACAATTTTGTAAAGTTTAAAAATAAAATTAAATTTAAAAAATAGTGAAAGTGAAGACTATACTGTAAATCAGCTATACCTCAACTTAAAATGTTTAAAAGAACAGTCTATAAAAGAAAAAATCAATAAACTGGAATTTATTTTTTAAAAAAGAGGAGAGAGAGAAGCTGTCACTGCCCTTTTTTCCCGCCATGTCTGTACTCGATACACCCTTTCTCAAGGCTGCTTGTCTTTAGCTTCATGCATTTTTTTCTAACTAACCCAGCTTTATGTCAGTTCCTGGGGACATCCATTGAGCTATATGATAATAAGCATAAGCTGATGGACATATGGGTGCCCATTGTCAAGAGTTTTTAGAAAGTTTTGTAAAAATGATAGACATAGTCATTTCACAGAATAGAAGAAGAGAGCTCTATGGGATAAGAACAGGCATATGGGAATAAAAAGTGATATCCAAATGGAATTTAGGAAGAAGGCAGACGTCCTGTGAGAAGAGCTTTAAAGCTCTGCAACCAGATCATGGTTCTCAAATCCTGTGCACTTGACAAGGGGCCTGTGGAATAAAGTGTGCATCTGAGAGGTTCTTCATTCATTGGGCCCTGCTGGCCTCCCCAGTCTCACACCTTCTGTTCCAGTCCTACCAGACTACCTGTGGTTCTCACAACATTCTTGCTATTTCATCTGCCTTGGCTTTGGCTCATGGCACCCAACCTGATGAAAATAAAAATCATCCATCCCTGCTCCGGGGCATCCTTCCCTAAGGTTATAATACCTATTCAAAACTGGGTTCAAGTGTTATTTCTTAACCAAAGCCTTCCCTTCTTCCCTGCCTGAGTAAATGCCAACCTTGTTCTTACAGTTGCTGTCACCAAGAATTTTGAGTCACTCTTGAATAATCTGTTTTTTGCATACCACGTCCAATCAACCAACTATGTTGTTCTCTCTCCTGTCAGAATATGTCCCCAGTACAATCACTTCTCCCTATCTCCAAAGCTTTCACCTTGGTCTAAGCCACAGTCTACCTTCAGAAGGCTTATTTTAATAGCCTCCTAATTACCAGCTCTGTTTTCATCGTGGTCCCATTTCTCTGTATTCTCTACATGACAGTAAAAGCAATCCTTTAAAAAATGTGATGTGGACCATTCTTTAACACACTCGAATGGCTTTCCATCTCCCACAGAGAAAGAATCAACTCTTAACAGTGCCTACAATACCCTGTGTAGCCTAGAGCCTGCCACCTCTCCAGCTTCCTCTTCTACCTTTTACCACCACATTAGGGTCCTTGTTGGCTCCTGTACCTTCCAGTGTCAGCATCTTTGCACTTGCTCTGCTTTTAACTGGAATCCTCATCCCTTGATAACCACGTGGTACATGTATATTCTCTTATTTCCTGTAAGTCTTTGCTCACACAGCACCTAGTCAGAGAGGCCTGTCTTGAGCACACCACATAAAATATCAATGGCAAACTCAAAACTGCACACCACCTGATTCTGTTTTTTCTTATGCATAGCATTTCTCTCTACCTGACACAAGATAAATTATTTATTTGTTCATCATCTATCTTTCCATATACAGCAAGAATTTTTTTTTTCTTACTATGTCTTCAGCAGTTAGTATAGTGCTTGATACGAGTCTTTTGATCTGTCAACTGTGACCTGGAGAAGAGCCATCATAGATAGATGCCAAAGCTTAAAAAATGTATGGAAATAATTGGAGAAATTTATTTTGTAACTTTTTTCTTGACATGATTACTTTTTTTATTAGTGGGCAAAAACTCAAGACCTTCCATCGAAGATGTGAGAGTAAATCTCACTGCTTAGGCTAATAAAGCCCAATCTGTTTAAGCTGCCAATTTGTTAATTTAAAGCAGTATGTGCGTGTGTGCTCAGTCATGTCAGACTGTTTGTGACCCCATGGACTGTAGCCTGCCAGGCTTCTCTGTCCATGGAATTGTCCAGGCAAGAATACTGGAGTGGATTGGCATTTCCTGCAACAAGGGATCTTCCCAACCCAGGGATCAAACCCATGTCTCTTGCATCTTCTGCGTTGGTAGGCAGATTCTTTACTATTGTGCCCCCTGGGAAGCCCTTAGGGCAGTATACTGTAGTGGTTTAAGGGTCAAGGCTCTGGAGTCAAGCTTTATATTTTTAAATTCTAGCTTGAACATTTACTAGTTGTGTGACCTTGAAAAATGACCACTTATCATTTCTGGTCTTTGTATATAAATGGGGATAATAATATATCACTTCATCATGTTATGAGAGGATTTAATGGCATGTATTCATAAAACTCTTAAAATAGTGCCTTGTAAATAGGAAAATCTTAATCTTAGCTATTATTATTATTCTGGAATATACTTTTATTACTTTTAATTGCACATAATAACTGTCAACAGGGTATTTCCTAGTAGGTCCTGCTGGTTTTGACTCAAAGAATAAGTAAAAGCTATTTATGATGAGTATCTATTTCTATAAAAGTAGTTCATTTATTAGGGTCCATACATTTTCTTAAGTTTAAATGCTTTGCCTGGAACATCCTCAATTCACCCCAAGCCAAGCTATCCTACATTCTTCATTAGAAAAACTCGATGTTAGTGGAGTTTCATTTTGTTTACCCTGCCAAAGACTGAAGAACGATTGTTTTAGTAACAACAGAGCACCAGACGTAAGTTTGGTCCTGATATAGTTAACATTTTAACATTAAAAAAATAAGGCTGGAGTCTGGTACTCAATTTTACTTCACCAAATAAAGGAAGACACAGAATGTTCTTTAGAGACAAGCAAGTAGATTGTAATTTGGCTAATTCTTTTGTATTTAGTTGAATTTGCCTCACAAGCAACCATTGCCCAAATAGCACCTGAGAGTCCCCATGAGTTCTCAAGAGATAACTCTTCATTCTGTGTATGGGGTGCTTATAGCAGATAGCATGGAACCTGGTGACCAGTGTGTATCTTGATGGAATGCAGCATTCCCACTAGTTGATGTCTTACTAGAAACAAGGTCAAGTCACCAACTACTTTGCCATCAGGAGAGTTATACAAAGAGAAAATGAGAAACATTGAAGTATAGCTCAGAGAGGAGGATGATGGATTCTGAATCTCACCTCACAGAAAGGAGAAGGGACCACCTAGTGCTGAGAACAGCATTGGAATCCCTGCCTCCTCAAGTCCATTCAGTGCTCTCTCCACACCTACCGTGCTTGTAGGGCAGGTAAAAGAGGTTGTGAGTTATCTAGAAATCTGGGAAAAGGTCATCTTGATTTTAAAAGGACTTGTATTCCCCATCCTGAACCCTCTGGGTCGTCCCAGTGCACCAGCCCCAAGCATCCAGTATCGTGCATCAAACCTGGACTGGCGACTTGTTTAATACATGATATTATACATGTTTCAATGCCATACCTGTGGTGGATTCATTTCAATATTTGGCAAAACTAATACAATATTGTAAAGTTTAAAAATAAAATTAAATTAAAAAAAAATAAAATAAAAGGACTTGTAAATTCTGAATGAGAGTAAGTGGACTCAAAGTAACAGGAGGGATATTATAAGACACCACATTTGTGAAACGTTGCCTTTGAAAATGAATGGATTTGCTCTGAGGTATTTTTTCTCAGGGGACGTGACCAGATGAGCTGGCAAGGGAAGATAGAAGGACTATCCTGTTCAGCAGCCCTTGTAGGAATAAGTTGTGTGAAGACGGGTCAGGTCTCAGGCCTACAAACGTGAATGGAGTATCATTGTTCTCTGGGATATCTGGGGAAATGCATTTACCCCTGAGTTTTTAATTAAATGAGGGGAAAACACATTTCACAGACTGAGCACAAGTTGTTTTTTTTTTTTTTATGCAAGGCTTTGCCAATTTATTTCAGTGGAAAACAGTTAACTCTTTCCAGTAAGAGACATAGGAAGCAATTAGAGCTATTCTTGCATAAAATAACCTAAAAAGATGAGCCACCTTGAGTAATCTAAGATTATGTTAAAATAATTTACCTTCCAAATCTCATTCTTAAACCCTCAGGTCTTAGTTTATCTTAATAGAGTGACAACCACTTGTACTATGCTAGAAAAAATGAGTATTAACCTATAGGTACATCTTACTTTAAAGTAAGCCCAACTTAAATTCAGATTTATGAAAAATATAGATTAGAAAGTGATTTTACTTTATCCATCTTTATAAGATTCTTTAATATATAAAGTCTCTGATGTGTATGACATCAATTGATTCATAAATATCTGAATTACACTTGGCTTTTTATACCCCGCCTAAAAAAATGGTTATCAAGAAGAGGGTGAGATAGGTATGCATATAAGTATTTTGAATTATACATGGTTTTTCAAATAAAACACCCCACTGTAATTGAATGCCTGAAAAGTCTAAGTGGCTTGGACAAGACCTGAAGATGAATTTGTGCAAGGGATGAGTCATCAGTTCTGAAAAGTAGTAGAAAAATTAGGAGTATTCTCAAAGTGTGGTTTATGAACTACTTGTACTAGAACCCCTTAAAATGTTATTATAAATTCAGTAACCCCATTACACTGAATCTCAGGGAGTGGGCCCCAATAATTGCATTGAATGAGTTCCTTAGTTTGATCTGATGCACCCCAAAGGTTGTCAACCATTGGGATTGACTTCATTTAGTGGTTGAGTTTCACCCTTGCAAAAACTGATGATCCTAATTTTAACAAATAAAAATCCAAGCTCCTCAGTTTGTGATTAAATACTTATAAGCATAATTTTTTGAACCCAAATACTCTTTCATTAGGTGAACTAAAGAGGAAACCCTGTGCTTTTGCAGCTGAGTCTGTTTCACCCCTTTGCTTCAGACCTCCTGTTTCCCACCAAGCAGATTAGTGGTATCTTTCTTCTGCATATTCCTTTGTCATATGCTGTTACATTTATTTACATAGCTAGTTCCTATCTCCCCTCTATGATCCTCATGAAAGAACAGAAATTATAGCTAGGAGATAGTTCACTAGCTAAAGGCAAATGGAATCACTGGATATGTATGCATCACTTGAAAACATACACGTGTGAAAGTAAAATAATATACAATTCATTATCACTCATACCCCATGTAGCCCCTGATTCACTGAACAGTCTCTTAGAAGGCACTTGCCTCCTGTCTCTCCTTTGGTGCCTTCACCTGCAAAAATGTGAAAGTGTTAGACTCTCTCCTATTTCACTGAACCATTGAAGAGAAAGTGGAGCAATGGTGTTTCAATGTTCTATGGATAGATTTATTAATATGCTGGATTTGTTAACCTTCAAGGCCAAGCAAAGGAGAAAAGGAAAGATATACCCATTTGAGTGCAGAGTTCCAAAGAATAGCAAGGAGAGATAAGAAAGCCTTCCTCAGCTATCAATGCAAAGAAATAGAGGAAAACAATAGAATGGGAAAGACTAGAGATATCTTCAATAAAATTAGGGATACCAAGGGAACATTTCATGCAAAGATGGGCCCAATAAAGGACAGAAATGCTATGAATCTGACAGAAGCAGAAGATATTAAGAAGAGGTGGCAAGAATACACAGAAGAACTGTAGAAAAAAGATCTTCATGACCCAGTTAATCACGAAGGTGTCATCGCTCACCTAGAGCCAGACATCCTGGAATGTGAAGTCAAGTGGGCCTTAGAAAGCATCACTATGAACAAAGCTAGTGGAGGTGATGAAATCCCAGTTAAGCTATTTCAAATCCTAAAATATGATGCTGTGAAAGTGCTGCACTCAATATGTCAACAAATTTGGGAAACTCAGCAATGGCCACAGGACTGGAAAAGGTCAGTTTTCATTCCAATTTCAGAGAAAGGAAATGCCAAAGAATGCTCAAACTACCAGACAATTGCACTCATTTCACATGCTAGTAAAGTAATGCTCAAAATTCTCAAAGCCAGGCTTCAGCAATACGTGGACCGTGAACTTCCAGATGTTCAAGCTGGTTTTAGAAAAGGCAGAGGAACCAGAGATCAAATTGCCAACATCTGCTGGATCACCAAAAAAGCAAGAGTTCCAGAAAACATCTATTTCTGCTTTATTGACTGTGCCAAAGCCTTTGACTGTGTGGATCACAATAAACTGTGAAAATTCTGAAAGAGATGGGAATACCAGACCACCTGACTTGCCTCTTGAGAAACCTGTATGCAGGTCAGGAAGCAACAGTTAGAACTGGACATGGAACAACAGACTGATTCCAAATAAGAAAAGGAGTGCATTAAGGCTGTGTATTGTCACGCTGCTTATTTAACTTCTATGCAGAGTACATCATGAGAAATGCTGGGCTGGAAGAAGCACAAGCTGGAATCAAGATTGCAGGAGATATATCAATAACCTCAGATATGCAGATGACACCACCCTTATGGCAGAAAGTGAAGAGAACTAAAGAGCCTCTTGATGAAAGTGAAAGAGGAGAGTGAAAAAGTTGGCTAATAGCTCAACATTCAGAAAACAAAGATCATGGTATCTGGTCCCATCACTTCATGGCAAATAGATGGGGAAACAATGGAAACAGTGAGAGACTTTATTTTGGAGGGCTCCAAAATCACTGTAGATGGTGACTGCAGCCATGAACTTAAAAGACGTTTGCTCCTTGGAAGAAAAGTTATGACCAACCTAGATAGCATATTAAAAAGCAGAGAATGGCATTGAAACATGTATAATATCATATAAGAAGAATCGCCAGTCCAGGTTTGATGCAGGATACAGGACGCTTGGGGCTGGTGCACTGGGATGACCCAGAGAGATGGTGTGGGGAGGAAGGTGGGAGGGGGATTCAGGATTGGGAACACGTGTACACCCGTGGCAGATTCATGTTGATATATGGCAAAACCAATACAATATTGTAAAGTAAAATAAAATAAAATAAAAATAAACATGGAAAAAAAAAAGCAGAGACATTACTTTGCTGACAAAGATCCATCTAGTTAAAGTTATGGTTTTTCCAGTAGTCATGTATAGATGTGAGAGTTGGACTATAAAGAAAGCTGAGCACAGAAGAATTGATGGTTTTGAACTGTGGTGTTGGAGAAGACACTTGAGAGTCCCTTGGACAGCAAGGAGATCCAACTAGTCCATTCTAAAGGAAATCAGTCCTGAGTGTTCATTGGAAGGACTGGTGTTGAAGCTGAAACTCAAATACTTTGGCCACCTAATATGAAGAACTAACTCATTTGAAAAGACCCTGATTCTGGGAAAGATTCAAGGCAGGAGGAGAAGGGGACAACAGAGGATGAGAGAGTTGGATGGCATCACCAACTCAATGAACATGAATTTGAGTAAATTCTGGGAGTTGGTGATGGACAGGGAGGCCTGGAGTGCTGTAGTCCATGGGGTCGCAAAGAGTCAGACACGACTGAACGAGTGAACTGAACTGAAGAGAGTTAATTTTTCACTTTTTAGTGGATCTTCCTTCCTGTATTTTCCATTTCATGCTAAATCTGTGAGCTAGAAAGCTCTAAGTGCAATTAGAAGTGGAGATAACCTTCACGATGTTCCTTTCTCATTCTTTATTCTTACCTCCCTTTTGATTTCATATTTAATTTGTGTTTTACTCTTTGCAGACCATTAGCAATAAATTCTTGTTGAACTTTTTCTCAGATGTAACCAAAACACTATTAATATGTTCTTTCAGTTTGTAAAATAATTTTACTGCCTCCTAGATTCTGACACTTAAAAGAATAAAATTGCTAGAAGTGTGTTAAAAAAAAAAAAAAAAAAAAATGCTTCTGTCTAACATAAGAAGCAGAAGTCTTTATTCTTTTTTTCCCCATCAATCAAACACAGTCCTGCTTTAATCAATAGGAAATCATACCTTATGTTCTACTTAGCATCTACATATGTCATCATTGTTTTTCTTTACTTAGATCCCTAATACCTACATGGTAACTTTAGGATAAAGAGAAGGTGAAGGGTTCAGGGATTTCTCATGACTAGAAGGAAACAGAATGAATTTATTTAGTGTTTGCTGAAGAGGCTAAGATGCGCCTATTTTAGACTTTGTTTTCTTAAATCATTTGGGCATAAAAAAAAAGTCCTCTGTCATTAACCCCAGTTTCTCTTTTTTTAAATCAAAACATAACAAATTTCCTAAACATTGGGCTAGAAGGTCAGGAGTCTTTAAAACAAATTCCAACTGTTGGCCTTTTTAGCCTATGAATTTTACAGTATTCCCAGCAGGTCTTGAGATTGTGATGGGAGTTTATACCTCCCCATCACTTAGCTTCCAAGCGATACCTGTGGTGAAAATTCAAACACTCAGGAAAATCACTCTCCTGATGCTTCACTTCTTATATCTGATGACTCTGAGCTCTGAAGATTCAGTAAGTGAGGTTTTTTGAGAGCATATTCCTAAAACATTATCTGTAAGTAAAGACATTTTAAAGGAACCATCTTCAGAAGTCATGGGATCAATGGGTTATTTAAACTTCCTCTGAATGTAAAAATTCCATATCTTCTTCTGAATATTTACTTCTGAATATCAAGGACTGACCTGCCCAGTCTTTCTAGCCTTGCCTAACTCTCATCTCATCTATAAAACTATTGTCCAATGACTCATAAAATTTCTATTATGTTTATTAACAGAAACACAGTTTTCTGCATGATGATATAATGCCACGTATTCTCTTTTTGTTTGCTGTGTGTTTTACTTACCCATCAAGTTTTTAAACTGCTTGGGGACAGAGATTAGATTAAGATTTCATTTCAATTTTTAGGTACTGAAGAACATTTTGGCATCCTATCCAATACCACATCTAATTCAAAATAAAAATGATGTTATTCAGTCAAATAAAGATAAGAAAGTCTAGCAAGTTCCAGAATCTTCCATATTTGTTTTAGGAAACATCATTCTTTAGTATTTTTTTCCTGTTTTTGATGCCTTAAGTAAATGCATAGATGGCCTATTGAGTAATCCTAATCTGTCTGAAGATAAAAACAAATATTATCCTCTTTGTGTGTTACTAAGAATAATTGGATTCTGTCAACATCTGTTAGTGTGATTAATAGAGTCCTATAGTAAATCTCTATAAAATTGGAAGACACATTAGAAAATAATTTTTTTCAGAATTATTGGTTTTAAATGTAGCTCTGTATATCTGAACTTTTTAAATAAGGAAAACAGTCTACAGTCTACTTCTGTAACTCAGATGTCCTCCTTCTCAAATTGTACCAACATCAATGCTTATCATTGCTTCTGATATTAGTGAACAATGTAAAATTTGCTAAATATTGTGTCAGATTGCTCAGTTGTGTCCGACTCTTTGCAACCCCATGGACTGCAGTGCGCCAGGCTTCCCTGTCTATCAGCAACTCCCAAAGCTTGCTTAAATTCATGTCCCTCAAGTCGCTGATGCCATCCAACTATCTCATCCTCTGTCTTCCCCTTCTCCTCCTGCCTTCAGTCTTTCCCAGAAATGTTGTTTAGGGGTGATAAAAAACATGTTAATATTGTGTAACTACAGTAAACTTGAAATCTTCTGTGTTCATTGGTTTGTCACTAAAGTTGAGCATTGGCTACAGTACTTCAGGAAAGGAGAAGAGATCTTTGACCCCTCTCTATCTTACAACCTCACTCTACATTTTGAATTTAGGACCAAGGTCTTATAGAGCCATTTCCCAGACGATGCTAGATTCCTTCTCACAAGGAATCTTGACCCAGACTGCTAAACAATAAAATTTCTCAGATAATTTTACCTCATTTAAGCCAAGAATATTATTATTCAGCTCTAAATAAGCCTGTGAGAATGATTATGTCTAGGGATGGACATATTCTCTTTGACCTCCATTTTGGTAAAGTCCTTTCCTTTCCCAGTTGTATTCATTTTTTCCCCCTTCTAATAGACTTTTTTAAAGAGAAGTTTTAAGTTCACAGAACAGTTGAGTGAAAAGCACAGATAATTTACATATCTTCCCAGCACCACCCCCAACACACACACACACACACACACACACACATATATAACCTCCCCAACTATCAACATCCCCCAACAGAATGATACATTTGTTATAACTGATGAGCCTACATTGATACGTCATCACCCAAAGTCCACAGTTTACATTTTGGGTCATTTTCTTAGTGTTGTATATATTATATGTGCACAAACATATAATGACATGGACTGACCGTTGTATGATACAGAATAGTTCCACTGCCCTAAAAATCCTCTAGGTTCAGCCTATTCACCCCCCTAACACACATGAACCCTCTTTTTACCTCTCCTTAATTTTACCTTTTCCAGAATGTCACATGCAAATTGGCTTCTTTCACTTAATTAATATGCATTTAAGTTTGCTTCATGTCTTCACAGCTTGATAGCTCATTTCATTTGTGCACTGAATAATATTCCTTCATCTGAAGGTACCACAGTTCATTTATCCATTCACCTACTGAAGGACATCTTGATCATTTCCAGTTTATGGCAACTATGAATAAATATGCTATAAACATTTGTGTACAGGTTTTGGTGTGGACATACGTTTTCAACTCCTCTAACTAAATACCATGGAGCTCAGTTGCTAGACTGCATGATAAGGGTATATTTGGTTTTATAAGAAACCGTTAAACTGTCTTCCAAGTGACTGTACCATTTTGCATTCCCATCAACAGTGAATGAGAGTTTCTGTTGCCCCACAGTTCTGTTCATTGTTGGTAGAGTCACTTGGCTCATAGCACTTACTAGTGTAAGTAGCTGATTAAGTACACAGTTCCCTTTTATGACTGTCTTCTAGCCAATTAGGAAAATGGAATATTTGTGTAAGCTCTAAGGCACAATGAATTTGACTTGAGATCACAGATGTGAGACCTGGTATCATTCTTCATTTGTGATGCAACTTGCCAGGTATTTTTTTTAATCTCTTATATACTTTGATTTACTATTCTTCTAAATAAGATTAATAGATACCAATATATTTTAAAGACTATTTACCTAATCATATTCTTAAATTAAAGAATAGAACAAATATTCAGATAAGCTTTGCAAGTTTCTTTATGAATAACATCATGAGAGGTGAAATAAAAGAATCTTATTCTTGACTACCTAATAACAAGAATGTGTTTTTTCTCTTCACAACTTAAAGTAATAAAGAGCAATATGAGTATAAATATAAAAATACTTCTATATTTATCATATCTAGAAGTGAGAATGAAGAGTATTCATGGAATGATTAAATGGGAATAAACAACATATGTAAAAGAAAAATAGAACCAATTTTTTTTGCTTAAATATAAAAGGTTTATACCCATTAAACTTTAACACTTATTTAGTTCTTAAAATTATTTTTCTACCCCCTTGTAAATCTCATTGGGAAACTCTCAATCTAATAGACTTGTTATTATTAACATAAACATAATTTCTCACACTGTAGGTGTTAAAAAAAAAACAGCAATTTTTTATCCAGTAGTTCTGTCGTTTGTGACAAGACCTGTGTTGTGGTATGTTAGGGTGATGAAGGATGTAACTTAGGAAGACTGGCTCAGAACTAAGCAAAGTGGCTTCAAAATGCTCACTTGAGTTTCCATTTCCAAGATCTGGTCCTTAACCGTGGGGATCCAGGCACTGGATTTTGCCATTGCCCAGAGGTAAGCAGGGATTGTGAAAATAATCATGTTGTCCAGAACCACCATAAGTTTGTATATTAAGCATACCTTTAATTTCTTTTAACCTAATAAAGAGAAAGAAATGACTATGGGGCAGGAAAGGCAGCGGAGATGGACACCAAGGGCTTCCTTTTCCTGGCTTCAGTGGTTACCAAATCTCTGTAAGCCTCAGTCCTCATCTGTGAATGAGGGTAATAATAGGACCGAATTTCACAATATTGTATAAGAATTAATGAGATAACGTATGTTGTTTAGTTGCTAAGTCACGTCCAACTGTTTGCGACCTCAAGGACTATAGCCGGCCAGACTCCTCTGTCCATGGGATTTCCCAGGCAAGAGTACTGGAGTGGGTTGCCATTTCCCTCTCCAGGGGATCTTCCTGACACAGGGGTTGAAACTGTGTCTTCTGCATTGGCAAGCAGAATCTTACCACTCGAGCCACCAGGGAAGATAATGTATATAAAATGCATTAGCACCCTCCTTGTCATGTACCAAACACTCAAAAATTAGGGGAAGAAGAAACTTCCACCTGCTAACTAGGTCAATGCTTTCTCTCTCAGTAAGAGCTATTTCACTGATGTGTGTAGAATGGAATTAAAAGGACTCAGTAGATTATTATGAAGTAGTTCCTGCTTGAGCCATCCTTTCCCACCACAAAGATAAACTTTCCAATGACACCTGCTTGCTGGGAGCTCCTTGCACCCAAAGTGCTAGAGACACAGGGGTTGGGTTTGATTTTCTAAACATTGTTCTTATAGGCTTCATGCTGGTCATCGACCTTCAGTTGATGCAGGCTTTCTTTAGTTCTAACTGGTGACAAACAGCTGGCACAGATGTGGCAATATTTCCACCAATGCCTGGGGTAGACATCAGGTTCTGTTCCTGCTGAGCCTGGACTCAGCCTCTGAATTCTCATCACTGCCCTCAGGCAGCCACAACCAATAGCTCATAATTTTTACTGGAAGGGAAATGTATTTGTCATCCTGGGAACAGGCCATAGTTATGTCATCAGTCCCTGTTTTTAGTTTAAAAACAGGCTGTTTCTCATCACTGAGTCCTGTTTCCTTTAATCAGATTTTCACCTTGCTAAGGGGCCTTGGGATACCCTCCAAATATCTTCCACAGCCTCACAAAATATGAGAGGATAAAGGTAAAAGTTATTTTGGTGAACTCCTGTGTTCCTCTATCAGATATTATGCATGTAAAGTTTGTACTTTTGGTACTTCCATTCACTGAATTTCTTAACCTAGCCATTCATTTTACAATAAGGGTGAATGGTTAAACCAGTCTATGGAATCCATGTTATAGAATACTATTCGGTGATGAAAAGGATGAATTAGTGACATGTAAACACACTGGATGGGTCTCAGGAGAATTAAGCTGTGTTGAAAAAGCTAATCTCAAAAGGTTACATATTGTATGAGTCCATTGATATAATATTCTTGAAATGACAGAATTATAGACAGAGGGGAAAAAAAAGTTCCCAGGGATTAAGAAGAGAGGAGAAAGGTGGCTATGGCTGTTAAGGAGTAGGACAAGGAGCGAGGTTTAAAGAGAAAATAAACCTACGTAAGTCTTAGTCTTGGATTTCTAGCCTTCAGAACTGTGATAAAATACATTTCTGTTGCTTAAGCCAAAAAAAAAAAAAAAAAATAGTTCAGGGGTTTCTTGTAATAGAACTGTTCTGTAGCTTGACTGTAGTGGCAGTCACAAGAATCTACATATGTTATAAAACTGAATTTGAAAAATGCAAATACACATTCACAACACATATGAGTGCATGAAAGTCTGATCAAATCTGATACAATTGATACATTGATACAATGACATTATTGTATGTCATTGGATGTGACATTATATTATAGTCATACAAGACAGCACTGGAAAAGGGAACTGGTTGAAGGGCACACGGTTCTCACTTTCTTATTTCTCACAACTGCATGTGAATCTACGGTTACCTCAAGTGGATTTTAAAAGATCTGTGATGAGCCCCTTGGAAATTGCAACTGCATTTTACAGCAATTAGATATCAAATAAAGAGAATTATTCCTTCAGAATAGTAGCAGAGGATGATGGTCAGGTGTTTTCAACCCTAACATGGTTGTGTGCTTAATACTTCCTAGTATTATTATAATGTTGCTACTTTGGGGACTGTTCTTAAAGATACATTTGCTCTCTCAGCTGACCTGAGTCTACATTATAGCAGAAAGCTATTTATCTTTACCGTATGTCAACTTGAGAAATTTATTTAAAATTTGAGAGAGTATTGGCTTGTAATTATTTGTTTTATTTTCTATTTTTAATGTAAAACAGTAAAAGAAGTAAGCAAAAATGGGTGTTTTGGATTTCTATATATTTCAGTCGGAAGTGGCAAATATGCAGCATGTACGCTTTCAGTCTCTGCTCCTGACATCACTAGGGGATCATTGCCCTTAATTTTTTGAAAGCCTGAATTTTCCCTCAGAGTCCTTCTTAACGTAACACTCCAGAGAAGCATTAACAATAAATTGCCATCGACACAAGATGGAGCCCCAGAGTCAGCATTTACGTGCTGTTTCTCCTGCCCTGAGAGATTTTTTCTACTGTACTCTATCCTCTGTCATGCCAAATAAAAAGGACTTTATGCATTAACTTTTTGTTTCCTCCTTCAGTTTCACCTCATTTAAGCATGATTCACATGCTGGCTGAAATGCCTTTATAATTCATAAATAAATATTCCCCAAATTGAGTGATTTTGCATTTAAATACAACATTCCTTAAAAAGTAATACCATATGCAGCTGGTAAATTGTGAACAGATTTTATTTAATTCCTTTATAGTTCAAGTAGGAAAAAGATCACAACTAGCCTGTGTAGGAGAAAGTAAGTTCTCTCGGGCATGTGGGTATTTTTAGATATGATTGCAGTGATTAATATATATGGGCAACCTTCAGTGTCAAAGATGATCAGTTTCTAGATACTGACACCAGTGACTTATTTTAATGATAAAGATGTCTTTTAATCCAGGAGAAAAGGGAAAGTAGTTGATTTAGATTTATTTTCTTATGAACTCTATCCAGACTAGTATAGAAAAAGCAATAAAAAACTAACAAATCATAGAAGTATTCACCTGAAAGAGATAATTCATCTACTTTGGATTTCTCCTGAGTAACTGCTATGTGCTAGAGCCGCAGTTCCCAAAATATGAGCCAAGTTGCCCCAGGGTACCATGGTGCCTTCAGAATTTAAAATTTTTCAGGGGAACACAATGTATTTGTCAGATGGTGAACAAACTTAAGGTGCTTCACATTTCAACCTTAGACCATGCTACTCTTTCAAATGATTTCATATTTTTGCAAAGTTGGGTTTTCGAGAGTTACGGTGACGAAAGCAAGTAAAGAATGAAAGTCCATGTGGGGCAGGAAATTAAGGAGGCAATGTTCCAGCAAGAACACACATTTCCTTAGGAAGTAATCGTGGTTATTTACAAATATAATAAAATTGTTCATTTTTTTATTCCAATATATGTGTATCTTTGTTCATACAATTCTTAAGCTGTTAAGGACAAAAAAATACTTATCAAGTTATTTGTACCTAACTACTAATGTGGGCTTCCCTCATACCTCAGTTGGTGAAGAATCTGCCTGCAATGCAGGAGACCCGGGTTCAGTTCTTGGGCCAGGAAGATCCCCTGGAGAAGGAAATGGCAACCCACTCCAGTATTCTTGCCTGGAAAATCCCATGAACAGAGGAGCCTGGCAAGCTGCAGTCCACGGGGTCGCAAAAGTCGGACACAACTTAGCAACTAAACCACCACCACTAATGGACAGAGCTCTTAGGTATTTTTATTTTGTGAAAATGTTACTTAGACATCAAATGGGTTGGGAACTTCTGCCGTAGGGCATTGGGACACATACTTCATCCATGTTCTTTGTCTATTCCTCATGAAATCTTCTAAGGTAGGTATGGGTTAGCCTAATTTTACATCCAAAGTAATTTATACTTAATGGAATTTGGGGAATTTGTCCATCTAAATGGCCAGTAAGTGACTGAAGCTGCAGAGCAGTGATTTGCCTGAAAATTCATAGCAATTCAGAGACAAAACTGAAATAGAATACTGGTGTCCTGATTCCCCTCCCAAGATGCCCCTCACAAGTCATGCTTTTCCCTCAATCCTCATTTGTCTCCTTCCTTCCAAGTTTCGATTTGTAGTGTAAAGAGATGGACTTCCATTCTATTTATTTAACGAACAAGAATATTTGTCTGACTTAATTGCTGCCCCTCTTGATTTTGAGTATGTGAGGAAAATACGCAAGATATTATGGCATTAGGATTTGAGTATGGTCTGAATACACACTAAAAAACATTAAAACAACTTTCAGCTCCTGTAACCAAGGAGACCCTGAGGTCTTTCAGAGGACGATCTCCTCTCCTTGGGTTTCTTGGAGCTAAATGGCTGATTCTGTCTTTCAGGGAACTGGACACTTGGGATCTATTTTCAACCTGCTGAGCTCCAATTTAACACTGAAGAGAGTCTGGATTTTCCCATCAGCCCTCACAGAAACTATCCTTGCTACCATCTTTTCAGATCAGAGAGGCAGGCAGTATTAAAACCCAAGGTCCAATGAATGCAAGAACTTTGACAAGATTTGACTCATTGCCTTTTATTATAATGGATATTTTAAAGCACAGCTTTTCCGAGCTTTGGTGAGCTTTTGCTGTGCTTTTGTTCAATGTCATTTAACATGCAGCCTTATGAACAGCATGTTAAACAGTCAGTCTTTGTGCCTTTGGGTTTATTTCAACAAACTTATAGAAATTTAATTTTCCAAAATAGATTAAAAAAAAAAAAACAGTGATTATGACTCACATCTAAGACAAAAATGTCTAAGATTGCATCTTTCATTGATTTGAATAACTTTCATTTGTTCAGATATTTATCAATATATATTATTTGCCAATCATTCTGCCGGAAGCTGGAGATGCAAAGATGAAGCAAGCATGAGACCTCCCTCCTATAAATGGAAGTCATAAAAATGAAAAGTTGTATTCATGAAGTAGTTGCAATAATAAGGCATTAATCATAAGGCAATAATAATAACAGTAGGCATTCACAAGTTCTGATGGCTGCAGCAAGGAAAGTAATTGATTCTATCTAGATGATGTTACTAAGGCAACCTTTACGGAAAAGGTATGATTAGGTTTTAACCTGAAGCTCAAGTAGGAGTTTTGCTGCCTGAACGTGTTGAGAAAAGGAATTCAAAGCAGAAAGGAAAGTGTGCTCAGGAACCAATAGCACACTCTTATGGAGGGTGCAAGAAGTGAAGTATTACTGGGTGGTGGCGTGACCCAGGGAGAGCAACAGGAAAGAAAGCCAGTGAATAAATGAGATTGTCATGTTGAATGATCTTAAACACTGTGCAGGGCTATTGATGGGGTCTAGAACTGACTGATTTTAGGCTGGAGGAAGACATAATCAGATTTGCAGATTTGGAAAACCACTCTGCCTATATTGTAGAGAATAGCTCAGAATAGATAAGAAGCCCCCAAACAGGAAGACCTACTCCAGGATCTTGCTACCTTTCAGGGGGATAACTATATATGCCAATTGTCACTGAATAGGACAGTAATAACTGGGCTGCATTTATATTAGGACCTAACTGGAAATTACATTTAAGAGTAAACCAGTGAGAAGAATTTAAATGTTATAAAAAATAATTTTTAAAAGAATATTATGTGGACAAAGAAGAAGCTAGTCACTCCAGTATTCTTGCCTGGGAAATCCCATGGACAGAGGAGCCATGGGGTCACGAGAGTTGAACATGACTTAGACTAACCAACAAGAAGACCCTGAGTAAAACTTTAACTCACGCACACACACAAAAGAATATTATGAACCAACTTCCCCAACTTGAACTTGTTCAAGGCTTTGTCTTGTTTAAAACCAGTGACCAGTCTCTGCATGACTGGTCTAGTGCTCTTGCTAATGCTTCATCAGGAAGGCTGCAAGGTATGGTGGAAACTGGAAAGTGCATGGCCATTGGAGTCAGACAGTTATGAGCTAGAATGCCACATATCTATGTCGTTTTTTTTTTCAGTGAGCTTGTTAACTCCCCTAAGCTTTGGCTTTCTCATCTATAAAAGGTCTTTAATAACTGATCATATTTCAGAGAATGTTAAGAATTATCTGAGCTTATTTAATCTTCTATAGAGAACAGTCCCGTCTCCTATCACTGTCTCCTTTTTACTTAGCTTTAGTAACAAATAGCAAATTGTGTTTATTTTCCATACATGTTATCCGTTTCATCATCCTGTGCCTATGTTTATATGGTTTACTCAGTCCATACCACTTTTCTTGCTCATCCCTTTTTTTTTTGTTTGTTTCCACCACACTAATTCTTACTTATCCTGTGATACTCAGGTTATGTATGTCAGGTGGGACTCTTCTCTAAGTCCCCAGGTTGGGGTGGGTACCCTTTTTATTTGCTGCCATAGACTCTAACTACTACATGTAAGCATATCCAGATATGCTCTATCAAAATTTTATGTTTATAAATCTCTCTTTCTAACTCAGCAGTGCTCTTCAAAGACAAAAGTTATACCTTATTTATTTCTGTAGAACAATATCTAGGGTAATGTCCAGAATATATTAGGTGCTCAGTAAGCATTTGCCAAATATTTTCACTTTCAGTTACAGGAGGCTGTTTCCGATGGGGGAGCCAGGGTCAGTTCCAAGCATGACTTTGGAAGATGTAGTCTGGAAACTTTCTTATCTGACTGTTCTTTTGTTCTACAGTGATAGTTCCCCAGGTAGAAGTCCCTGTGTTGGGTTTTCTGGACACATTGGCCCCTAGACTGTCTGCCTACCTCATCTCAGCTAACTTCCCCAAGAGGTAGAGAAATGAAAGGAGAGGTAGAAATGGGAAGCTTCCAAAGAAGGTGAAGAGAGGGGACACCTCTGTAAGATATAAAAAATTGTAGTGTGGCTGTTTTCAACCTGGATACTTGAAGTGAATTTTAAGAGAGTAGAACGACAGTCATTATATTCGACTGTTTGTTAATGGGATGTTGGGGGAAGGCAGTCAGTCAAGATATTACAAAATTACTGTGTTATCTGGTATGTCCCAGAGTTCTTAACAAATAGAGCAAAACAATGACTCATGACTCCTTTATAGTCCAAAACAAGCTGATGTTCCTGCCATGACAGTCCATAAAGGCTTTGCCTTTTGATCTAGGAGGAAATGTAGATAAAGGCTAATTTGTTGTCTGAGGGTGAATAGAAAGAGGAGACGAAGTTTCATCCTGACCGCCTGATAGCTCTGATCATCTCTGTGGTTGGTTTAATCATGTCTTGAGAGAAGAAGCAGGATGAGTGAGCACTCCTGGATGGAAGCCCAGTCCTCCACATACGGTTTCAATTGCTTTGTCTCAGCAAAATCCATGTGACCTCACTGTTTCACCTGAGTGTTCTGGGTGGTGTATGTCACCTTTTTCCCCCCCTTGCATAGCTTTTCATCTGAAGAAGCTTTGAGGTCTCTCAGACACAGATAGTTTCAAGATATTGGAAGCATAGAGTTAGATCTCAGGTGTTTTTAAATAGTACTTTTAAAAGCATTCATAAAAGTTGAAAAAATACTAGACACAAATATTTTTAAATATTAGTGAAATTTGTTAATCATGGTGTATTACACAAGTCACATAATCTCTTAGATTTTTACCCCATGTAAAAAGTGGACTGATAGTACCTAATAACAGGATTGATTTACAGATTAAATGAGATAGAATATGTGAGACAGCCCAGCATTGTAATCAACCCAGTAAAGGAACTAGGTTTATTTTTTCTTCCATTATCATTGCTGATAACCAAGCTCTTTAGCTTCTAGTTCTGCTTCCGAAATAACTGGGATTTTCTTCCCTGCTTCACGTGGTTTTGAAAGCTGCAGGTCCGGCAAAAGCACTGTGGCTTTTTGTAATAGAAACAAATGGATGACTAGACCAGCCAGAAGAAAAAATAGGGAGACTCCATGAGCGAGACATGACAAAGGACTCAGCTGATTTATTGTAATGTACAGCATCCATCATCATGGGTCCAGAGACAGACACTGTGAATTCTAAGCCTGATTCAAGCCCTGATTCTTTCTGAAGTGCTAAGTAACATTTAGTCCCTGTCAAAGATTCATCATAATGCCTGGCATTGCTGGGTTGTCTTGGCCGTGATCATTTATTTTATCCTATTGTTATATATCAATGCAAAACAATTTGAGTTCCTACAGAGGAAGGGACTTAACTTGAGATCTGTGATACATTTAGCCAGTCTATAATGCAGAAATGATATGCACAGGTTGGTAGATATATGTGTGTGCCAGTATCTTATGGGGAGAGGACCCATATTTTTATGAGATTCTCAATGGAGTCTGTGACCAAAAAAAAATAAAAGATGAAGACCACTGCTACGTAGTAAAAGACCAAATTTTTTATAGCTAGAGAGGCCGTTTACATGAGTATGTTCTTCCTGGAATTCTAAAGTATACTTCCTGAGAAAAACAGGATTGGAGCCGTGCATTATTTCTGTAAACTGTAGTATCTTATAATGCGGTTTCTAATACAGAATTCAAACAGATATTTTAAGGTCATTTAATTGCTTAAGAAACATGCCTGAGTTTATAATCTTCTTCCTTTAACTATGAACTTTCCCTGTTACTCTCTTATTTCAAAAACAAAATTCTGTTTAGTTATCTCAAATGAAAATTTTCTTTAGGATGAGGGACTAAGGCTTGTAGTTTTATTATGGACAGTGACCAGGTAGCCAAGCATCCCTGACTATGCAATACTTACAAATAAAACCTGCTAAGTCCTGGAGAGTGCCTTAGGCCGAAGTGAAAAACAGCCAACTGATTGTTTCAAGTATGGCCTACCGGTGGGTACAGCTGAGCAAGAGAGGGTGCACAATAGTGTCAGGGTACGTTTTGATGGCTGAGAGTAAGTGAAGAGGCTGATGTCACTGTCTCTATCTCTAAAATGAAAACTGATAATTCAGAGAGAGAAAAGATACGTTCCCTTCACCTTGCCTTCTGATTGCGGCTGCATCTGATCTAGTATGGGGGCATCCTGAAAGGCCCAGAGTGAGTTTCCCTGACCAAGGGACACCCCATACAGAGATGTCTGATCAACCTCTTCCATTTCTGCAGAGGGGAACCCTACTCAAAACATTAGGACTTGGTAGCAAAGGAAATATTCCATTCCTACATGCCAACCATTGACTTTGTCCTTGCTACTGCTACAACAGGCGGTCCCAGGAGTGCTGGCAGAGGAGACTGGGGAAGTGAGAAGAGAATCACCAGATCTCCCGAGCGCCCTCAGCAAGTGCCCAGTCAAGGCACTGCATACATCCCACCTAGCAGACACATGCAGTGGGTCAAGAGCACACGTCTTGGGTTTCAACAAGCCCACATGGGACCTCAGACCATCACTTCCTATCCATGCCGTACTGCCAAGCTGTGGAACTTCTCAGAGAAGTGTTCTTTATCTGCCAAACAGATGATTATACCCACAGCACAGTGTGGTGCTGTGTGTTCTGATGAGATGATGTATGAATAGTACCTGTTAGTGTTAGTCACTCAGTCATGTCCAGGTCTTTGTGACCACATGGACTGTAGCCCACCAGGCTCCTCTGTCCATGGGATTCTCCAGGCAAGATTACTGGAATGGGTTGGCATTTTCTCCTCCAGGGGATCTTCCTACAACCCAGGGATCAAACTCAGGTCTGCTGCATTGCAGACAGATTCTTTATTGTCTGAGCCACCAGGGAATGCTACCTTATGGCTAACCAGTTTTATCCCCAAAAATTAATTTTCGGAGAGAAAAATATTTTTTAATGTGCAATATATGTAGAAATGTAATGTATATTACATCCCTGGTGGCTCAGTTGATAAAGAATCTGCCTGCAATGCGGGAGACCTGGATTTAATCCCTGGATTTGGAAGATCTGCTGGAGAAGGGAATGGCTACCCACTCCAGTATTCTGTCCGGGAGAATTCCATGGACTATTCCATGGGGTCACAAAGACTCGGACATGACTGAGTGACTTTCACTTCACTTAGAAATATCTTAGAAGTTTTAATATATACCTTATATCTTTAATATAAGCAACAAATATTCTGACAAATCAGTGTTCTTATGTTGCTTATATTTCTTAAGCAAAGATGACCAAACATCATTTAATCCTTTTTTGATGGTGGGAAGTAGCAGTTTTGTAACTTGTGTTCAGTTCAGTTCAGTCGCTCAGTCGTGTCCAACTCTTTGCAACCCCATGAATCGCAGCACACCAGGCCTCCCTGTCCATCACCAACTTCCAGAGTTCACCCAGACTCACGTCCATTGAGTCAGTGATACCATCCAGCCATCTCATTCTCTGTCGTCCCCTTCTCCTCTTGCCCCCAGTCCCTCCCAGCATCACAGTCTTTTCCAATGAGTCAGCTCTTCACATGAGGTGGCCAAAGTACTGGAGTTTCAGCTTTAGCATCATTCCCTCCAAAGAAATCCCAGGGCTGATCTCCTTCAGAATGGACTGGTTGGACCTCCTTGCAGTCCAAGGGACTCTCAAGAGTCTTCTCCAACACCACAGTTCAAAAGCATCAATTCTTCGGCGCTCAGCCTTCTTCACAGTCCAACTCTCACATCCATACATGACCACAGGAAAAACCATAGCCTTGACTAGACGAACCTTTGTTGACAAAGTAATGTCTCTGCTTTTGAATATGCTATCTAGGTTGGTTATAACTTTCCTTCCAAGGAGTAAGCATCTTTTAATTTCCTGGCTGCAGTCACCATCTGCAGCGATTTTGGAGCCCAAAAAAATAAAGTCTGACATTGTTTCCACTGTTTCCCCATCTATTTCCCATGAAGTGGTGAGACTGGATGCCATGGTCTTCGTTTTCTGAATGTTGAGCTTTAAGCCAACTTTTTCACTCTCCACTTTCACTTTTATCAAGACGCTTTTTAGTTCCTCTTCACTTTCTGCCATAAGGGTGGTGTCATCTGCATATCTGAGGTTATTGATATTTCTCCAGGCAATCTTGATTCCAGCTTGTGCTTCTTCCAGTCCAGCGTTTCTCATGATGTACTCTGCATATAAGTTAAATAAGCAGGGTGACAATATACAGCCTTGATGTACTCCTTTTCCTATTTGGAACCAGTCTGTTGTTCCATGTCCAGTTCTAACTGTTGCTTCCTGACCTGCATACAGATTTCTCAAAAGGCAGATCAGGTGGTCTGGTATTCCCGTCTCTTTCAGAATTTTCCACAGTTTATTGTGATCCACACAGTCAAAGGCTTTGGCATAGTCAATAAAGCAGAAATAGATGTTTTTCTGGAACTCTCTTGCTTTTTCCATGATCCAGCAGATGTTGGCAATTTGATCTCTGGTTCCTCTGCCTTTTCTAAAACTTAAAAAGTGCTTTTTTAATTTATCATTGTTTAGAGTACCACTTAATGCCCCATTCTAGAATTTAACAAAACTAAGAGACTCTGTTGTAACAAGCTGGGCTGGTAGCCTGATGATAAAAGCCCTCTCATTTTCTTAAGAGTGTTATGTGCCATTTCCTCTCAAGCAGCTGCTATTGCTACTGATGCTTAGCTTTGCCTGTTTGACCTGCGCTAATTGGCTGCTGCCATTCAGGTCTGGAAGAGTAGATTAATGTTATCTCTGCCCTTAAAATAAGAGAGAACAGGCACTGAGGGAGCCTAAGGATCTCTTCTGTGTTGAAGACACAAGTGCGGTTGTTGTTCTTGTTTAGTTACTAAGTCATGTCCGACTCTTTTGCAACGCTATGGACTGTAGCCCTCCAGTCTCCTCTGTCCATGGGATTTCCCAGGCGAGAATACTGGAGTGGGTTGCCATTTCCTTCTCCAGGATATCTTCCCAACCCAGGGATTGAACGCACATCTCCCATGTTGGCAAGCAGATTCTTTGCCACTGAGCCACCAGGGAGGTCCATGCAAGTATTAGCGCATCGTATTTGTGTACATACACTCATGTATCTTCTTTCACCTTTGCTTCTACTTCTTCATTTACTTTGCTGGCTTTTTAGGGTGTTGGGTATATTTTTGACATGTACTTGAACACATGAAGATTAGCAAGTTTAGTGGAGTTTCTTTTCTCAGTGATGGAAGGAATTTAACTTAAAAGTTCCTGATTTGGTTGCTTATATCCAGCAGATATGGAGAAGGTCTTTTTCTGACACTTGGCCTTGGCCTGGCTTGGAACCCTTTTCTCAATTCATGAAAGTTAATGAACTACCTGCTGTGTGCGGGGCACTGAATTAGCTTCAGTGATGGGGCACAAGATGAGTGAGAAATGGATCCTGTCCTCATGCAGCTTAAACTCCAAAAGAATAAAGACAATGCAAACTGAGCACACATGCATGCAAACTGTCCTATGTGGCAAAGCTGGATGATTTTTGTCATGAAGTCTTAAGTTTTAGAAGAACTCAAGAGAAGAAATAATCAATTCTGGAGGAGACCCTCCTGCAGGTGTGTTGGGGTATTTCTGAAGCAGCTGGAGGATGGCTGGGTCTCTGTGGTTACTGGTTAAAAAGAAGGTGGGCCAAAGAGAGAGTCTTGAAAACAGAAGCTAAGATGTAGGGCGCAGAGGTGCACATTTGTCTAGGGAATGAGGAGAATTTTCATTCGGTTGCAGAGCAGACTATTTACAGAGTAATAGTGACAGCTAAAACTAGAGAAATATGATAGACCAGGTCTGAAATGCCAGCCTAAGCAAGATCTGTCTTCTGGTAACTTCAGAGCAGATTTAATTCTGCTTAAATCCTGGGGAGGGGGAATTGAATGGGCTCTACATAAGCGAATGGTGGTGCTGGACAGGGTGTGTGCCTGTGTTTAGGTGACTGCAGAAAAGAGTGTGGAGCCACACACCCTTTTCAAAGGCATTTTAGAGGAGGAATATCTGGGGCAGCCTAACTAGGATGCTAGCAAACTTTTGAATTTCGCATAGAATTACCCTTGTAAATGTGTCTGTTCCAGGAAGAACAACATACATTTGTGTAAAGTACCACATAATTAACTTAATTCAGACTCGGCATTTGGATCTTGGTGTTCCTTCTATAAACCCCATTTCTAATGCCTTTTTTTCTGTTTTGTTTTGGTTTCTTTATCATTATTAAAGTCACCTTTTACCTTCTTCTACCTTTGAGGTTATAGTCTCATAAATCGAAAAGTCTTCTTAGAGTACTTAGCAGAATATTTAATCAAAATGCTGAAAGCCATATTTCAGCTTGAAATGGTATTAGTGTCACTGGGAATGTGACCCAGATTGTTGGGGGAATGCTATTCAGCCAAATAGGGGTTCATGACACTGTTCTAGACATTTAGAAAGTAATGAGATATATTTAGCATAGAAATAGAAACAAAAACCATACTCAAAAAAAATTCTGTATTCTAGAACATCATGAGAAATAGTTTGTGTGTGCTCTCTCTCTCTCTGTCTCTCTTGATCTCTCTTTCTCTCTTACGTATATATATATATATTTTTTTAATTATATATTTATTTATACACACCTATGTTGCCCACTCACATATAATGAAGCAATATGGTAAAGTATATTCAGGGAGTTTGAGTTCAGGAGTTGTGGGAGTTTCATTAGTTTGAAGGCTCTGAATTAGTTTGAATCTCAATTAGGATTGTCAAATTTGGTATAATTACATACTGTCATAAATGGCAAACTCTTTAGTGGTGAGAAATGCTCAGATATTCAGCTATTCTAATAAATATTTTAGTTAGAGTTTCTAAACAGAACCTACTTCTAATGCTGGTTTTCAAATAATTGGTACATCAATGTGATTGTGTCTTTTAATGATCTAGAAGAGACAACTTATTTATTTAGCACATCGCAGTGACCATTATACAAATTACTATTGGAGCTCTCTGGTACTAACCAATTCACATTGCTGGTAGGAAAAAAAAAAAAAAGATATTTAGATGATGTCACTTTCTTGCTCCAATGCTTTCGATGTCTGCCCATTGTACTTTAAAATCTAAAGTCCTTAACTTGACCTTTAAGACCCTGTATAATCTGGCCCCTGACATCCTCATCTCATGTCACTCTTCATCTTAAACACCACACAGTTATGCACGCATGTCCTATCCATGAATTGGCAAGGAGATGCCAAAGTGGATGACACGTACTTAATTGAAGGAGAGTGTTTTAAGGTTTTAGTAACTGATCTTTGACCTCACATAATTCAAGCATCATATTAGATACTGCATCTCTAGTCCAGAAGCATCCATGGCACATGACAGATGTCCAGCACACCCCTATTCTATCAACCACCAAATGAGAAGATGAGATCTTCTGATGGTGATTCCAAATACTCGAAAGCTAGCAGGACTCTGGACATTTAATAAAAGGCTAGAGTTATCTGCCTGCCCAACATTGAGAAATTGGTGAAGAGAATACTGACCAGTGATGGGAAAAGTTACCATCTGAGCTTCCTAGGTAAATATGAGGGCCTAGAATCAGGGAATCATTCATTGGTAGACCAATAGACATGAATTTAAGTGATTAGATTATAAGATCTGTAAATAAAACACGGGAACAATAATATGACTGCTTAGCTTACCAAGCTGCTGAGGCAATGGCTTAATAAATCATCATACCTACCAAGGGTTAACTCTCCAAGAGGACTGACTTGATATTTTCTACCTCCAGTGAGAACAGACTAAAAGCGAGCAGCTTTTCATCGCAACTTGATAGATTTATATCATCCAACAGGCATAATTTCATGACAATGAACTTTATTACCTATTGGAAATTATAGTCAAAGGATGGATGGGTGGGTGAGTGGACAGAAGTACAGAGGATCGGTGAATAGATAGGTGAATGATGATGATAATGACTATTGTTAGTATAAACCTTAGAAACAGAATTAATCCACATGTATTCCAGAGACCTCTCAAAAGAAATTAGACCTAAATTCTGAACTTAGTTCCCTCTTAACCTTTATTTTGTATATGTTCCTCCAATAACTGACCTTCTTTTAAAAAGAAATAACTCCATACTTATGTGTTTTTAACTTTTTAAACCATTTGCATTCCTTTTTAGAAGCAGGCTCCATGGTTTCTCACTAAATAAAGCTAGCTAATAGCTATGATGTATTGAGTTTGCCATGCCATGTAAATCTCTTTCCCTTTGTTCACCTCTCTGCCTCCAAATAGTAAGTTAGAATGAAAACCAAAATAATTCTGTGTAGGACATGTTCCATCTTTCTTTAAAATTCATCCTTTGAAGAATTTAATTCACAGTGCTAAATGCCACATATACTAAAAATTTATAGAGATTTTACCAAAGGACTTGCCCCTTTCTCTCTGGGTGAAATATTAAAAAGAGAGAGAGAGAATATGAAAAGCATTTCCGTTATTGTGCAGTTTACTTGCTTTTGGGTTCATTTTCTTGTTGAAAATGGAGTTTTTTGCAAATGAGATTTGGTGAATTACAATTCAATTGAATTTTTCTGTTTATGCCTGAAAACCAGAGTCCTTCTGTGCAGGATCATTAACTTCAGTTCTGTCTACATGTCACTGTCAGGCTGGGGAGGGAATGGAGATGGAAGGGAGAGAAGAATGTCAGTGGATATAGGGAGAAAGAGTGAGAGAGAGAAAGAGGATAAGAGGAAAATCATTTACAGAACAAGGTTCTCATGGAACAGGTCAAATTAATTTCACTAGTGCTTGAAGTATTATTCTCCCTAGCTGGCAAGAAGCAGAAAACAAATTCCATACACTGCTAACCCAAGTAAGAGTAACACTGGCCTACTTTCAATCACGCTGGGATGACCAGCTGATTAGAGTTTGTAATAGATTTGCACACAGTAAAGTCTTCACCAATGATGTAATATTTTCCTGCTTTAGGAGATAGTTGTGTTTCTTACTGTGAGTATTAAACCATCCCCCACTTACCTTTTATGATGTGTGTGTGTTCAGTTGCTCAGTTGTGCCCAACTCTTTGTGACCCCATGGACTGTAACCTGCCAGGCTTCTCTGTCCATGGGATTTTACAGGCGAGAATACTGGAGTGGGTTGCCATTTCCTTCTCCAGGGGAAATTTTATGATAGATGTCAGTAAATTCCATTTCTTAATCTTGGTTTGGTTTTTATAGCTGTAACCAGGAAAACCTTGAGATTTTGAAATTTTGATTATTTTAAGATTTCATGTTATGTTTTTATTTCTAAAGGAATAGAGCAATGGAGATGCTGTAACTGCTGAAGTCAGTCATTTAGTTACTTTTAGTAATCTGTTAGAATAGCTGGTTTCTCATTGCTTTGTAAATAATCAAAACTGCAAAATAAAAGCAAGATAAATCTGCATAAAGTAATATACAATATATATTTTAGGTAAGATATAAAGTCTTTACACCCACTGAAACTTTACAAACACCTTTTGTAATAGATGAGAAAACAGACTCAGAGAGTTTGTGTAATTTGCCCCTGGAGGTAGTAAAGATGGGATTTGAACAAAAGTTTTTCAGAATTCAAAGCTCCTACATTTTTTTACAACTATGTATGTTTCCTATGGATCTTGTTACTGTTGTTGTTTAATCCTTAAGTCCTCTCTGACTCTTTTGTGACCCCATGGACTGTAGTCTGCTAGGTTTCTCTGTCCATGGGATTTCCCAAGCAAGAATACTGGAGTGGATTGCCATTTCCTTCTCCAGGGGATCTTCCTGACAGGAATCGAACTTGCCTCTGCTGCATTGCAGATAAATTCTTTACCACTGAGCCACCAGGAAAGCTCACCTTGTTGCTATATTTAATGCTTAATAGAAATTGTTCACCTGCTCAAAACTCTTCCCATTTTCACTCAACTCCTTCATTGCAGTGATATTGACATAGCAAATCTAGGTCCTTTTGTGGAAAGCCTGTTTCATGACCATTTTTGTTTCAACATTTTCTTCCATGTTACCATGTCCATGTTCCTTAAAAATCATTATTATTTTTAGCCCTTGAAGTCTTAAATGTCTTATGGCCATCTCCATTTTAGTGCACTAACCTGAACTCCCATATATCAAACCTGATCTTCAAGGTGCCATCCACATCAGCCTCTTTTGCAATCCAATTCTAATGGAGTGTGTCATTAACGTGCATATTTCTGAGAATAGACTCAGCTCAGAATGAAAGGGTGCTATTTTATAAAGAGGCTCTGTACTCACTAAGTACAAAGATCACCTGGATTTCCTTTGAGTCACATAAAAATGAAGGTAAAGCATTCAGACTGAAGAGCACATGCCCACCAGTTTTGAATAATTTGGATTAAAACGGTAAATGCGTAGATCAATCAAGAAACATTTGTTAACTGACTGTGCCAAGTACTGCTTGACATTGAACTTCATATTCCCTGGTACTTGCCTTTATTAAGCATCTCCCATACCTTAGGCAGTAGTCTTGATGCTGAAAATCATAAATATCATAAAAAATCATGGGAGGAACTGGCTTTCTTCTTAACTGGTCTTAAATTTTTCTGTCAGAACTTCTTAAAACAAACAATCTGAATTGGATTATAGTACCTATATTTAAAACTTAGAGGAAAAGCTAATACACAAAGTATTTTAATCTTTCCTGACAGAAATACAGTGGCCATCATAATGAATAGATATTACCAGTGAGAGTTGCTGTCAATATGCGGCATTATGCCCAGGGCAATTAAATTTGCCTGTTTTTTATTACTGAGACCAAATGTTTGGCCTGAGTTCCTGGAGAAAATAAGTAATTCCATTACATGCGATTCACCTTTGAGTAACCCCTCAAGCTGATGAAGACTTAAGCTGAGAATTCATGTTTATCACAGAAATAATTCATTTAGCAAACATTTATTGGGTCTCCTTATGTTCACTGGGCAGCACACAAAGATGTAAATATGCAAAATACAGTCTTTGTGCTTAACAAATGTCCTGCCTAATTTCCCTAAAAATGTCTTTCAATTTTAAAAAAATTAAGGTTTTTGTGTTTGCTTTTGCTCTTGTTTTTGATAAGAGGGCAAAACAAATTGTGAACTAACAGAAAGATATTCCAAAGACGTGAAGGGCATGGGCTCTGAAGTCAGGCAGAGGGGACTCTGAATGTGGTCTGTCAATTACCACCTGTGTGACCTGGCTCCAGTCACTCCTCATGAACCATGATATGTAATCAATAACATAATAGCTCCTACTTTGTAAGGTTGTGTTAATATAGGGAAGTTCCTGACAGATTTCCTGAAACATCTTAAGTACTTAAAACATTACATCTATTTGGTTTTTATTTATTCAGTGTGTTTTGGGCTAAATTGAGCTTTTCAATGTGCTGTTGTATATGTGCTGTTCACCTAAAAATGTGGTGAGGTCACACCACACTGCTTCCCTGATCTCTGTTCCTTGCCTTAATGCACATGCCTTCAGATAGGTCCACCCCATGCAGTTTAGGGCTCCTCCTCCTCTCCCCTGATACCTCTGTCTTCCCTGTCAGTCTTCCTCCCTGACAGTCTTCCCTGTCCTTCACCATCTCACGGAGCTTGCTCAAACTTATTTCCATTGAGTCAGTGATGCCATCCAGCCATCTCATACTCCATCGCTCCCTTCTCCTTCTGCCTTCAATCTTTCCCAGCTCAGGGTCCTAATGAGTTGACGCTTTGCATCAGGTGGCTAGAGTACTGGCACTTCAGCTTCAGCATCAGTTCCTCCAATGAATATTCAGGGTTGATTTCCTTTAGGATTGACTGGTTTAACCTCCTTGCTGTTCAAGGGACTCTCAAGACTCTTCTCCAGCACCCAGTTTGAAAGCATCAGTTCTTCAGTGCTCAGCCTTCTTTATGGTCCAACTTTCACATCCATACATGACTACTGAAAAAACCAAAGCTTTGACTAGATGGACCGTAGTCAGCAAAGTGACATCTCTGCTTTTTAATACACTGTCTAGGTTTGTCATAGCTTTTCTTCCAAGGAGCAAGCATCTTTTAATTTCATGGCCACAGTCACCATCCTCAATGATTTTGAAGCCCAAGATAATAAAGTCTCTCACTGTTTCCATTTTTTCCCCATCTTTTATCATGAAGTGATGGGACTAGATGCCATGATCTTAGTTTTCTGAATGTTGGGTTTTAAGCCAACTTTTTCACTCTCCTCTTTCACCTTCATCTAAAGGCTCTTTAGTTGTTCTTCACTTTCTGCCATAAGGGTGGTGTCATCTGCATATCTGAGGTTATTGATATTTCTCCCAGCAATCTTGATTCCAGCTTGGGATTCATCCAGCCTGTCATTCTCCATGATGTACTCTGCATATAAGTAAAATAAGCAGGGTGACAATATACAGCCCTGTCAGACACCTTTCCCAATCCTGAACTAGTCTGTTGTTCCATGTCCCACTCTAACTATTGTTTTTGACTTACATCCAGGTTTCTCAGGAGGCAGGTCAGGCGCTCTGGTATTCCCATCTCTTTTTTTTTTCCCCATCTCTTTAAGAATTTTCCACAGTTTGTTGTGATCCACATAGTCAAAAGTTTTAGCATAGCCAATGAAGCAGAAGAAGATATTTTTCTGGAATTCTCTTACTTTTTCTATGATCCAACTGATGTTGACAATTTGATCTGTGGTTCCTCTGCCTTTTCTAATCTAGCATGTACGTCTGGAATTTCTTGGTTCACATATTGTTGAAGACTAACTTGAAGGATTTTGACCATGACTTTGCTAACATGTGAAATGAGCACAGTCGTATGGTAGTTTGAACATTCTTTGGCATTGCCCTTCTTTGGAATTGGAATGAAAACTGACATTTTCCAGTCCTGTGGCAACTTCTGAGTTTTCCAAATTTGCTGGCATATTGAGAACAACATTTAACTGCATCATCTTTTAATATTTTAAATAGCTCAGCTGGCTAAATTTGAAAAAAGCTTAGCCTAGTGCCCGGCACATTGAAGGACCTAGTGAACCAGTGCTGCCTTCCCCTCACTTCTAGGGATTACAGAGAGAAAAATGAAGGTTGTTCCTCCAAACCTCATGTCCTGTGAAGACATGAATCTTATACTGAAATTAACACAATTCCTCTCATAGTGTCTGTAAGTTTTGCTGCAAATGACAGCCAGTAAGAAGTCAAATTGAGATATGATCCCAGATCTCCAGATTCCAAAGTAGGCCATGTATTCTGTTCCCTTCTACCATGTCCCCTGCAGGGCTTCTGGGAGGTGTGTCTTCATGCTTCTGAGGCAGATAATGAGATGGCTTGTATTCCTCTATGAACTGTGTTTTACATACCAACCTTAAACAATTGTCACTGCCACCCTCTCCTCCTTCCAGTGTTCCTCTTTCTTCCAAAGCTCCAGTTCACTCTTAGAGCTAGCCTTGTGCCCAAGCCTTTTCCTTTGTCCAAGCTCTGCTCAAAAGCACTGTTTGTAGCAGGTGGGAAGCAGAAGGACCAGATATACCCCAGGAACGTGTTCTCCAGAAGTGCCACCTTTTCAACAATTTTAAAAGCAGTATGCTTATATGGGGTGTTTAACACCATAATTCAGAGCTGTTAGTGAAAGCAGTATGTAAGCAAGACTGTGACATGAGTGAAAAAAGAAAGTGTTAGTCACTCAGTCCTGTCTGGACTGTGACCCAGTGGACTGTAACTTACCAGGCTCCTCCGTCCAGATTCTCCAGGCAAGAATACTGGAGTGGGTTGCCATTTTCCCTTCTCCAAGGGATCTTCCTGATCTAGGGATAGAACCTGAGTCTCCTGCATTGCAGGCAGATTCTTTACCATCTGAGCCACCAGTACATGAGTGAGAAAGGTGTTAAAAAGTAGTGCCACATCTTTTCCCTTCCCCCAGCCCCTTTAAGATAGCTGGAAGATAAACCAACTTGCTACCAACATGCTGATGGTGGTGACCGTTCTGCCTTTGACCTCTTGTTGTCCTACCAGCTAGCAGTGGAATGGTAAGAATTCAGTACAGGAGAGAAAGGAGGAGGTGCTGGCAGAACTCTGCGCTTACACTCCTGTGTGGCAGCATCTCTGCTGAAGAGCAGCATCTTCTGTGTTCTGTGTAGTTAGTCCTTGGCTACTGCCTACAGGATGCTTACACCTTGATTTCTCCTATTTGATCTCAGCTCCAGGACTGTTATCTCAATCTGTCCATCTAAAGAACTAATCTTTATTTTTAGGGAAAAGTATTAATATATCAAGAGTAATTTTTAAAACTAGGAGACATGAGACTAACCAAGCAAAAACTCTGTGGTTTCTTTTGAGTATCAGATTTTGATGTTTTATCTAAGATAAAACAGAGTACTGAGGCCAAATTCTTTTTTGGAAGGTCCTTCTTAAAAATTCTATTTTCTGTGTAACATTTAAAGGCTAAATTTAGAATTTAGTGTTTACTTAATGAATCCCTACAGAACAGTTATACTTGAGAGAAAAGAAAAATTGATAAAGGGAATTTTTTTGCTGTACTATTTCTTCTTCACCTGCAGAGCTGTACACTCAAAGTAAGGAAGTTCTAAGGTATCTTTAGATTCTAAGGTATCTAATTTAAAAATATAATTAGTTCAAAGACATTTCAGAGAAGAACATTAGTGAACACAGTCATTTGTGTTGTAAATTTAAAAGACTTTTTAAAGTTATTTTTAAACACTTTTGTACATTTTGGAGCTGTCATAAGAAAAGTATTTTACATGGTCACCCTGTTTGCAAACATTGACCACTCACATAACTGAGACCAAGAATTTCATGATATAGTCTTCATCCTTTCTACAGGTAATGTACACTTAGTTTTCATCTTCTATTTCATTTTTGAATGAAGGTTTCACCCTAACAAATTGATTTCATAAGCTTCCAGTGGTCTGACTTACAGTTTGAAAAGGGGATGAGAAATAGTGCCTCTATGTTATTACAATTGAATGAATTACTTTAAGGAATATTCTATTTGGGAACCACTATGGGACAATGAAAATAAAGACAGACATCTATTACACAGTGGAGGGGCTACCTTCATGGAGCTTACCATCTAGTAGGGGTTAACATAACATTGTGATCTGATGAGAAAAGCTGAAAGGAACATTAAAAATGTGTTCATGATGCTTTTTGTAAACATCTGTTACATGAGAAAGAAGTGCTGGAGGTTTAGTTGTAGTTATCAATTGTCATGGACATACCAGTTTCTTGATAGTGAAGGTCATCATGAAGAAAGATTTGTGACTATCTAGCTCCCAGTGTCTTTACTAAATATTGACAACTTTAGCACAAAAATAAATTAAAAGGAAAAAAAAAATCCCAAACTTTTAAGCCAATCCACCTTGTCTCTTTCTTTTCTTCTTTGCTCCCTCCTATCTTTCTCCCCTTGGTCACAGGACAATCTGGCTTGAATTATTCTGTTTCTTTTTTATTGTGATGAAATAAACATGACAGAATTTACCATGTTGGCCATGTTAAAGTGTATTCAGTACATTCTCAGTGTTGAGTAGCTGTCAGCACTATATATTTCCTGAACTTTCATACCATCCTAGAAGGAAACTCCATACCAACTAGGCAGACACTCCTCTTTTCCCCTCTTCCTCACCCCTGGCAACTTCTACTCGGTTTTCTATAACAATGAATTTGCTTGCCCTTGATATTTCACATAAATGGATTCATACACTGGGTGGTTCTTCGTATCTGGCTTCTTTCATTTAGCATAATGTTTTCAAGGTTCATGCATGTTGTAGCATGTGTCAGTACTGCATTCCTTTAAATAATATTACATTGTAAGGGTACACCACATTTCTTTTTAATTCATTTGTTCATGGAGAACTGTTTCATTTTAAGGGGGATTTATTCAGAAAACACTTGTAAGTGATTGGACATGCCTTTAAAGGTTTGGTTACATGTGTATAAGGTGGCACCTAAAGGCTTTCAAAGAAATATGATGCCTATTTATAGAAGCTTGAGTATGATAAAAAGTACTGTATATCCAGAAGCTCAGGAAATAGCACTAGATAGCATATTCAAAAGCAGAGACATTACTTTGCCAACAAAGGTTCATCTAGTCAAGGCTATGGTTTTTCCTGTGGTCATGTATGGATGTGAGAGTTGGACTGTGAAGAAGGCTGAGCACCGAAGAATTGATGCTTTTGAACTGTGGTGTTGGAGAAGACTCTTGAGAGTCCCTTGGACTGCAAGGAGATCCAACCAGTCCATTCTGAAGGAGATCAGCCCTGGGATTTCTTTGGAGGGAATGATGCTAAAGCTGAAACTCCAGTACTTCGGCCACCTCATGTGAAGAGTTGACTCATTGGAAAAGACTCTGATGCTGGGAGGGATTGGGGGCAGGAGGAGAAGGGGAGGACAGGATGAGATGGCTGGATGGCATCACTGACTCGATGGACGTGAGTCTGGGTGAACTCCGGGAGTTGGTGATGGACAGGGAGGCCTGGTGTGCTGCAATTCATGGGGTTGCAAAGAGTCGGACACGACTGAGCGACTGATCTGATCTGATCTGATCTGACCTATGGATTTAGGATTCGTCTACATATAGATGGAAAAGGAAACTATGAATGATCAATGAATGAAACTGTCCCCCACCCCAAGGAGGGGATGTAAAGAAAATTAGGACACAGTCCAGCAGAACTCTTGGGATCCGTGGGTAAAGAACCTCCATTACCCACCCCTAGAGATGATGATAAATAAAACCTAACTCAGGTAAACCCTCAGGCTCCTCATTTGCAAAGAAAATACCTTCTACTTTTTCACAAGGCTTGTTAGAAATTTAAATGAGTCAATATATGCAAAGCAGCTGGTACCTAACCCGTAGGCTGGACCTCAGTTTTGGTAGCTACAAACATTACTCTATATATTTGTGCTGTTGCTATTGTCCATTTCTGCATCTTTGCTATTTCATTACCTTGTAACATCATACCCAGGACTACCTATCTTGAAATAAGCTTTCCTACCATCTTAAAAATCTGTCTATTTTTAAATTTTGCTGTTGTAGTTCCAAGACTTTACTAGCTTCTCCCATAATACCAGAGGAGGCTAAAGGAATCTAAATGAGGTGGAGAGATGCTGCAGGCACAGGCCAGACTTCCGTGTGCCTGACCCAGTTCTGCATGAACATGGGAGTGTGTTCTTAGCTCCATAGCTTGGACGAGGACTGTCCTAGCCTCAGATCATCAGAACATTAAAACTCTTCCTCTTTAGAAATCTTTGTTTAGATGTTGGCAAGGGAAAAGTTAGTTACTTCATTTCTCAAAGACACTTGATTTTTTCCCTTCCATTTTTGGTAAAGAATAATTGACAAAAATTCATGACCCAGCCTAAAGGATAATTATACTGTAGAAATTCACTTTAAAACTTTCATGTGGTTTGAGAGTCAGAAGTGAAAAAAATCATTGGATATAGTATTTTTTAAGCTTATTATGTTACCATATGTGGTATCTTAAGCTTGTTACTACTATAAGATCTTTGACTATCCTTGTTCTCTTTTGAAGAATTTCTTTGGATATTTTTTAAAACTTTTTTTTTGTATTGGGGTATATCCAATTAACAATGTTGTGATAGTTTCAAGTGAACAGGGTAGGGATTCAGCCATACATATACATGTGTTCATTCTCCCTCAAACTCCCCTCCTATCCAGGCTGCCACATAACATTCAGCAGAGTTCCATGTGCTGTATAGTAGGTCCTTGTTGGTTATCCATTTTAAATATAGCAGTGTGGACATGTGTATGTTCTTTAAATATTTTTAAATAAACTCTCAAAATACTTGACCACACTTATCCATTCACTTTTAGTTCATTTGGTATGATTGTTTCTTCCTGCATCTTCTCAAAGAGCTATTAAGATATGAATAACTTTTGTATTTCATATTTTTTTGCCTTTCAGAATTTTCTTTATAGTTTTCTAAACTTTCACATCTTCCATCTTTCAAGGGGTAAAGGTTTTCAGTGTTTTCTCTTATTCAACAGTTTGATTAGTTTTGTTTTTCTGGATTGTCACACCTCTGGTGTATTTCTGTGTATATTCCATATATGAGAATGTATTCTACATATGGGAAATATGACTTTCATTGAAACTAAAACTACAGAATGGCATTGCATTTTGTGAATATGTGCAAATTCTTTCATTCCTTGTTACTGGCTGATTTGTTGTAAACTGAGAGATGGAAATACAAAAAAAAAATGTAACTCATATTCATCTATACAATTAGAAATGATGCTGGCGATGGACTCTGTCTCCTGAAGCCTGAGCCAGAGCAGTTTTCACTGGAAAATGGACAACTCATGACGTTCATGACCTAGTTCAAATTGGCTATTATCCAAATTTGGTGGTCAAAAACAGGACAGAGTCTATGGAAATCTTCTATTGCCTGTTCTGTTACTAATTTAATACAAGAATTACTGGAATTTGTCTGTATTTTCTCATCTGTTTGGTAGGACATGCTATCTCTTATCTCATGATCAAGTTACAGGAACTAAAGTAATTTGAAAACATAAGACAATAATAGCATTTGTTTTATAATCCTATAAAAACCAATATTGACCAGTGAATATAGCACTCACTGGGACCCCCAAAGCTGAATTAAGAGCATGGAGAAGCCAGTGAAGAGACTTAAAGCTCAAGAAAAATTATAGGAAGAAAATGACAATTTTGTCCCTATAAGGACATAAGGCAATTAGAGGTGAGAAGTTTCTCACACTCAAAATTTAAAATGACAGAGGGAAGGTATTCCTAAATGTAATGGGTGGATACTTTAAATGTCAGTAAGTTTTCTATGAACACCTCATGTGGAGAGTAATGGAGAATAGCTTAATGTGGGAGGAGATTTTTTTTAAACAAACATTGACATTTTAAAGACCTAAACCTCTTAAATGGAATGACTGTTCAAATGCAAAATTAGACAAACAGAGGCATTTGGAGATTATATTTGAGTAGTATCTTGAGAGTCAGATAATGAATGACTCAGATCATCCAAGTGGTCTGGGCTGATTCATATGTTTTAGAAGATGACATCAAATCTCTGATTTTGTCAGTGTTTTTCCCTTTGATCCACCTGGAGCATGCGTGCATGCTCAGTCACTTCAGTCACGTTCAACTCTTTGCAACCCCAAGGACTGTAGCCTGCCAGGATACTCTGTCCACGGGGATTCTCCAGGCAAAAATACTGGAGTGGGTTGCCGTGCCCTCCTCCAGGGGATTTTCCCAGCCCAGGGATCGTCTCCTGCACTGCATGTGGATTCTTTACCCACTGAGCCCCCTGGGACGCCCAATCCATCTGGTAGTGGTAGTCGCTCAGTCGTCTCCGACTCTTTGCAACCCCACGGACGGTAGCCTGCCAGGTTCTTCTGTCCATGGGATCCTCCAGGAAGAATACTGGAGTGGGTAGCCATTTTCTTCTCCAGATCCACCCGGTAGTACCAAACAAATTCTGAACATCAGTGACTTTTCCAGATATAATTTGTGAAGAAAAATTTCCAAACCACCAGTAACAAGTCTAAGGCTTTGAATATATAGGCAATGGTATATCTGAATAAGACTCACTAACATGAGGAACTGGTTTCCCCAATGGCTCAGTGGTAAAGAATCCACCTGCAATGCAGGAGATGCAGGTTTGAACCCTGGGTCTGGAAGATTCCCTGGAGGAGGAAATGGCAGCCGACTCCTGTATTCTTGCCAGGGAAGTCTTATGGAGAGAGGTGTCTGACCGGCTACAGTCCATGGGATCAAAGAGTTGGACACAACTGAGAACTCACACGACATGAGAAACGCAAGCCACACGTGTAACCACAGGACATGTAGGAGATGGGAATCCCAGACAGAACCTTGATAGGACAAGAATGGAACATACAAGATTGGGCTTGGTTTACCTAGGATGGAAGAAAGGAGCCTTCTTATTCCAATAGCACCTGAATGATGCTTCTTAGAAGACATCTTAAATCAACAAATATTATCTGGTTCCTGTGTTTGGTGCAGAGGATATAGAGAGCATATCCTTGGCCTCTGTCCTAGAAAGTCTTACAGTCTATGTGGGAAACTGACATAGGAATTAATAGGTGGAGTAATTTGTTGTATTATACTGTATCATTGTTGGTTAGTTGCTAAGTCAATACATATAAGAGCAAAATTTGAGGGGAGCACAGGACAGTCGTTTTCTGGCTACACTAAGATTAGGAGGCCCTCAACAGAGGAGGTGGAAGTTGATGGGGCCTTGGAAGCATGTATGGAAGTTCTAAATATCAACAAGATAGGAAAAACATTTCAGCCAGTGGTAAGGAAAAAGAGATGTTGGAGTATAGATGTTGTGGTATGTTCAGAGAATCCAATAAAGCCACCAAATTGAGAAAGTAGAAAAGGATGAATTGGGTATATGAATACAAAGATGTCAGACCAATGTGGCTCTCTCATGTGGTTTACATGATTTCTGTCTTGGAACTATCCTGTTCTCAAGAATACATCTAATCTGGAAATTACTGTTCGAAATCTGTGATTGGGTTTCTTGGCATAGTGCCTATTTGAAGAATGAATAACAATAGTCTAAGAAAAGCTTGCCAACTTTTCTGTACCTGGTTCTGATCTCCTTTCTATTTATTTATATTCTTTAAAAAAAATAATTTTGTTATTTACTTAGTTTTGCTTCATTGCTGTGTGGGCTTTTCTCTAGTTGCAGCAAGCCAGGCCTACTCTCCAAATGCAATTTACAGGCTTCTCATTGCAGTGGCTTCTCTTGCTGGGGACTATGGGCTCTAGGTGAGGGCTTTAGTAGTTGAGATTCCAGGGCTCTAGAGCACAGGCTCAATAGTTGTGGCAAATGGGCTTAGTGGCACCGCAGCATGAAGGATCTTCCCGAATCAGCGATTGAACCCACATCTCCTACATTAGCAGGTGGAGTCTTTACTGCTTGAGCTACCAGGGAAGCCTCACTTTTATATTCTTACATTGCTTATAGTGCTAAGAGCTTACAGTGCCATGTCCTTGATAAACTCTGTTGAAAAATATGATAATGAATCATACACATATGCACACACATGCATACACATGAAGAAACTTTCATGTCTTTTTGAACATTCAGATTTAACTAATGTGCTGCAACTTTAAAAATAGTTCCCTTGAATGTTGCTAGGAACATTCGAAAATAGACTTTCTGACCTTTTGTTGTTTTCCCACAGGATTGAAAAAACGTACAAGGAAGGCCTTTGGAATACGGAAGAAAGAAAAGGACACTGATTCTACGTATGTACTTGAGGAGAACACCACTGCTCAGCATCAGCTGATAGTGCCCATGTGGGAATGTGTATCTGGTTTGGGCTGCTGTATAGAAGAATAATGAGCCCGTTAAACCTCTTATTTGGCTAGAATCCCTGCAAGAAAGTTAGAAAATGGGAAAATCAATAGTTGTTTAGAAACAATTAAAAAGGAAAAGGGTTATCTTGATCTCACACCTTTAGCTTTTCCTTCTATACATGTTTGTCCTGCATAAATGTTATCACAAGATGTGGAGCATTACCTTGTGGCCTTGTCCTCTGATAATTTTTAATTCATGCAAATTGAAGTATCTTTCATATAATAAAACAGCTAACATTTAACATGACTACACTGGTAACTAGTACTTAGTAAATGCTCAGTGAATGGCAGCAGCCACTACTCCTATTACTAGTACAAATTAATATGTGGTAAGTTCCTTTTGAGCAACTAAAAATGGAATTTCCTGGGAAATTCAAGGGTGGAAAAGCTCATATTTAAAGAGATGTTCAATGAAGTTTCAAAGTGGGAGGACCCTTGAGTTTGATCTTCAAGAAGATGAGGACATGCATTTCATGCAAAGGGAGCAACAGCCAAAGCAGAGATGTAGAAAATCCAAGGAGGTCTTCAGGACAAGCCAAACAGGGCAGTCTGTCTGTCTGTCGACTGCTGGTAAATGTGATGCTGGGAGGTGAGGCTGAAAAGATCAGGGCTGGATAGGAAGGGCTTTAAGTGCCAGGCTGAGGTGTCTGGGCTTTCTTCCTTAGACAGTGCGCAACCTTGAAGTCTTGAGGCTTTTAAACCAGAGACTGTAACCGATTAAGGGGTAAAAAGCTATGTTTTGTCCAAATATCAGATGTTAAGTCTCCTGATCTTACCTTTTCTTTGTGCTTTCTCTTTTGGTAAATAGTTATTTCATGGAAACTACATTTGCTCTATCTAGTCTTGCCAATGTTTTTAAATGATTAAATTAGAAAAATTTCTGAGCATTATACAACTTCCGTTATTTCTTAAGAAATTGACATTTTTGAAAAGTTAATCAGAATAGGAGATGGTTCATTCAGCAGAGTCAGGAGACCTGGGCCCTGGCTTCAGCTTTGCCAATAGCTCCCCGGCCTTAGAATACACTTTCCTCTAATGGGCCTGCGTTGACGTTAGAGTCTAATTTCCCTGAAAGGCCAGACTCTGTCGCAGTCCGTCTGTCAGCAACACCGTGTCACCTACAATGTGCCACATGCTATGTGGGATACTATTAGACGTATCTCGGGAGAATGTTGTTAGCAGAAACCAAATCCAGTTTTCTTTGAAGATAGTGTCTGTAGCTGACTACACGTAATCTCTGGTGTGTGAAGAAAACTAAAAAGGATAAAAAGTCCCTGAAAAGGGAAAAGAGGTCAGACAACCTCCCCGGGGCAGGCTGAGCTATTTGCCTTTGGCGAAAGCACCGCTCTTCCATCATCACTTCTAAAATCATGAAAATGAGAAAGTTACTCCTCACGGCTTTGGGTAGATGGCCGACATCTCTCTGAAGTACTCTAATGAGACATTTGCTTGTAAAATCCCAAGTATCTCTTTCACTTCTTATAATCTGAGTGCCCCAGTTTACTTAGGTGTAGCAAATTAGCTATAAACTGGTTCCATCAGCGGTGATGGTCAAAAGACAAGCCATTTAATGTAAGCCTCTGCCTTTCAGGAACCCCCTGATCTCTGATTGGGTCACATATCATTCTTGCAGAAAGCTGGGGAAATATTCTGGCAATGTGCTATCCCTTCAAATTTAGGTAATGCTTATGATAGTCTGCCATCACTGAACCTTGCTGATTCAAACTGTTTTCAGGGCTGTTGCAACTCCATGAGGGTTGCCAAGCAACCTGCTATGGTAGCTGCCAGCTCCAAATTCAGCTGATTGGGTGCCCTTAGATAGAGTGGGGTTAGAACCAGAGCTTCCTGATTTGATCATCATCACAGTGGCTGATAGAAAGAGGAAAAGAGAGAGCCTGTGCTAAATGGCAGGCTCTGTGCAAGGTATTTTGTAATGCACTGATATCCTTTTTAATCCTCACAGTAATTCAATAAGGTTAGAAGTAATATCTCAATTTTAGAGATGAGAAATCAATGCCAAAATGAATTAATTGCTGAAGGCTTCCCAGAAAATAAGACATGGAGCCAGTTTTCTAGTCCAGAATCAAGTGCCTGTTCTTTTATCACCCAGGAGGGGAAAAAAAAAAAAACAGAATAGATGGATAAAATTATAATCAAGACCAATAGGGGGGTAAAAGAAAAGGGAGTAGTGGCAAGAGGTAACTGTCATTTTTAAAAACAGAGGCAAAAGGTGCCTGGTAGATGATCAGTTTTAAAATGCAAGTCAGTAAATATAGTGGGTCTGCTGTATTTATTTAAACACATAAAACTTAATAAAAGGGGGTTAGGAAATAAATTGAGGACATGTCCAATTGTCTGAGGCTACTAAAATCTCTACTCCTCATCCTGGGTCAGCTTATATTGATATAATAACTTTAATCTAGATAACATTTTATGAGTATTTACAATGTTCTAGGCACCATTCCAGGCTCTTCATTTATGTTAACTCACTGAATCCTTTAATAGCCCTGTGAGGTATATACCATTATCACAGCTATTACGTAACTGAGGAAACTGAAACACAAGGGGGTGAAGCTCTTGTTCAAAGTTATGCAGCTGGGAGATCTGAGCTGACTGAACCCTGCAGTCTGGTGCTACAGCTGGTGCCCTCCATCACCGTGCTTACTACCACCATACTGGGAAGAACCAGCCTCATTTCCATCAATGGATAAGACAAAGGATTCAAACAGACATCAACACTGCTGTGTACAATTACATTTATTCTGATGAAAATGTTTGAAATGCCATCCCTATAGTGGTAATATGCATGAAACCAAGTGGCCTCCCATTTTAGATCCCCTTGCATCTATCACCTGCCCCTAAAGACAGCCCCACGAGGATGAGTGCCGCTGTATCTGTCCTACGCAAAAGTTAACAAACTCTCCTCTCTCCTGATCCCTTTAGCAGAGGCTGAAATCCTAGTAAGAAATGTCTGTTTGTTTTTTCAGTATATAAATCTGATAAGGAAAATTGGCTTTGATGAGTGTGAGTCGGTACTTTTCTCTGTGCTTTCTTGCCACCTGGGTTTATTGTGGTCATAATAACCCACTGGATTTACTTGCTTGTCTTAAAAGCATATCTTCTTCATCATTTTATCTCCTGAGTTTAGCCTAGTGCCTGACCCATTATAAGTCACTCAATATTTGTTCAATGAATTATATATAACTCTTCCTATCCTTCTTTCTTAGATGAACTTTCTTTGAAGCAACTGTTCGGAATTCTCATAGCCAGCAAATGTCCAAACACCCTCAGACTTCTGTCAGCTCTCATGGTCTTTCAAAATCAGGGTCCTCTCTACTTCTAGCCCCTGTATCACTGATTCATTCTTGCATCCACAGGGAAATGACTATGAAAAACGATGCACTCCCATCAAATGTTTTGTAATCCAAGTAGAATGCTCTGCTAATTTTGAAGGGGGTGTTGGCAGGGAAAGGAATCAAACCTTGGAGCTAAGAAGATGTCCCAGCAAATAAAGAACATTTTACTTGATCCCACCTCCTAAGGAACAGTTCCAGCCACACCTGGTGGCTCAGCTGGTAAAGAATCTGCCTGCAATACGGAAGACCTGGGTTCGATGTTCGATCCCTCAGTTGGGAAGATCCCCTGGAGAAGGGAGCAGCTACCCACTCTAGTATTCTGGCCTGGGGAATTCCATGAACTTTATAGTCCATGGGGTCGCAAAGATTGGACATGACTAAGGGACTTTTATTTTCACTCCACCCAAGCACTTACTAAGGTTTCCTTTCAAACAGTGCAGGTCCTCACCTGAGCATGATTCTGGTCTCCATGTTAATAAAATAATATTTAGAATTAATATTAAAACACTAATATTAGAATTAACATTAATTAAAATATTAATATTAGAATTAATATGAGGTTATAAAGTTACAATGACTACCCTTTTACTTCTCCCTTTCTTCTGTTCCTCCTCAATTTTCCAGAGTAACAGTAATACCCTTCCTCTATTGCTATAAAGTCTAATATGGCTGCAAGTGGGCAGTTTTGTGTTTGTTCCTAGGGCAGGGCCATCATGGAAGAGGAAAAAAACCTGTAACAAACATTTTTGAAGACTTAGTATGTGTTGGGAATCATTATAAGTTCTTTATATACTTATCATATTTAAACTGACTTAGAGAGGTTAAGTAATTTGTCCAAGATCAGAGAATTAGTAAATAATAGAGTCGGAACACCTAGATTCATCCTTCTCTAAAGACCTTATTCTTAAACACTGTAGCCTAGCATCACTGTGGATTAAATACCCTGGACTTTAGTCATCAAAGTGAACCATTTAGTAAAATTGCCCTTCATTTCCCGTTCTCATGTAATCAAAGGAGCAGTAAATATAGAAAGATGGAGGAAAATACAGATTCTCAAAGTGACTTGAAAAATACCATAGAAATTCCTTCTTATAAGGGGAAATTCAAGACCACTTATGGGGAGAAGATGAGAGAACAAATCAGTTGGCATTCCTGGTGGTAGTTTTAAATGGCAGCTGATTAAATGGGACAGCTCTTACTGAATTCTCTCAAAAGTGGGCAAGACACTGCGCCAACAACTTGTGCCTTTTGGATTTCAATTTTCAATGAATCTCTCCCTCCCACATACATGTACACACACCCCACACTGAAATATCATTCAACCAATTTGTTTTGAGTAGCTTTCATTATCCAGGTTTATTGGGGTGGGAACTGGCGAGAGGTGGTTAATGACTCTTATTGTTGTACTTGAGTCTGTGTAGCAAGAATGATTCATTTTCCTAATAGCTACTAATTTCTTTTTGTTACAGAGGTTCACCAGATAGAGATGGAATTGTAAGTATTTAAATGACCATTTTTAGTAGGTTTGCATTTCAACCTATGCTAGTTTAAATTTCTTAAAGCCCCGTTTCTTTTTTTTTTCCTGCCGGGGTTAAAAATGAGCTTAAATGACTTTTCAGACCTCTCACTGTTGTAATTTTTTGTAGTAATTGCACGGGACATAAATACAGTCTTGGTCAAGTTAAACTTACTTATTGCATTCACCTAAAACCTTGCCCCAGAGCAGGCAAGGCAACCAGTCATCAATATGATGGGTCAAAAGTCAGACAGTTCCTGCAGGGGCTGCTACCATCAACTGTTATTTCATTTCCAATTTAATGATATAAGAGCTCATTATATGAGAATGCTTTTCTCCAACAGAGGCCACAAAGTCATAATGGAGCTGAGATCCAATAAAATTGAAAGAAGCCTTTCCCTTTTTGCAGTTGAGCTGCAGATACATTTTCTGTATTAAATTCATAAGTAGGGAATGGTCTTGAAACCACTTATGCCTGAATTTACAGCCTGGAGGAAGAAAATGTGTTCACCGGTTTAAGAGTTAACAGGAACTCTGATTCCTCACTGGTCACCAGATTTCTTGCCTTTTTAGAGAAGTCGGTGGTGCATGAGCTTGGGTTTATCCAAGTTGTCCTGATGACAGGCTGCACCAGCTTCTAAAATGACTTCCTTCAAAGCTGAATCAGATGCCTATTCAGAAGGTTCAAAAGAACAGCTGTTATTGAAGGAGGAAAAAAAAGGGGGACTCACATTAGGCTCATTGGGCTGGAGTGGGAACTAAAATAAACCTGATAGATAATTTTTTTTAAATCACCCTTTATAATATTAGACCTAAATTGGGGTGTTAATTGCAGCTATGGTAGGAGTTTTTCTCCCACATTTAACTCAAGGTTCTTAGCTTTGGGGTGCCTTTTGCATTCATGTAGTTCTCTCCATGAAATGTTAAGGAAGTAGACTGAAATTTATCAGACATTGGGTAACACTATAATCAAGGCTCTATTCAGCAGGGGAAAAAAAAGACCCAGAAGACTCAGCTTCTCCTCACCTCTTGCTTCTGGCTCAGAGCCTTCTCGTTAACTCTGTCTCAGGTACTCTGCTTCTGTGTCTTCTCTTTGCTTCTGTCTCAGTCCCCTCCCTGAGTTCTCTTGTCCCCTTCATTCTCACCCTTGCAAGGCTCTGTTAGCTAGTCTCTGCTTTCCCTCCCTGCTGCTCCCAGGCTGGTTTGCTGTCTCTTGCTTCTCTCCCTCTGGCACCCTCAGTCTTGTCCTTTTTTTTCTTTCTCTAAAGCTCCTCCCATGCCTCCGGTCATCGTCTCTGAAGCCCCCCTGCTGTCTCAGGTCTCTGCTCTTCTAGGGACCCCCTGTTTGCATCTTGAGGGGAACATGCACCTGTTACCTGGCACAGCACTGGTGTGCAACCGGTGACTCAGTATGTGCTGTGCCCATGAGCCCCGCTGTGATTCTGCAGACTCACCCATCCTAAGGCAGGGCTTCAGCCCTGAGTTCCCCAATCCCTCTGTCATTGCCACCATGCCCAGTCACATCGAGTTATTTACCAGCAGACGTGCCCTCTGTTCCTTAATTGGAATTGCCACGAATGTATCACTGGTCATGATTTTAGAAAAGAGGAGTTATTTAATTTTGATTTCTCAGGAAATAATACAAACCTGTTTGGAAAATAGGCTGCCTTCAAAATAAATTCATGCTCTCAGAAACAGGGTGTACAGCTTCCTAGGTAATTGGACATTGTTAGCCAGTTGCATCAGAGAAGGCAATGGCACCCCACTCCAGTACTCTTGCCTGGAAAATCCCATGGATGGAGGAGCCTGGTAGGCTGCAGTCCATGAGGTCGCTAGGAGTCAGACACAACTGAGCGACTTCACTTTCACTTTTCACTTTCATGCATTGGAGAAGGAAATGGCAACCCACTCCACTATTCTTGCCTGGAGAATCCCAGGGACAGAGGAGCCTAGTGGGCTGCAGTCTATGGGGTCGCACAGAGTCGGACACAACTGAAGCGACTTAGCAGCAGCAGCAGCAGAAGCCAGCTGCATATTTTACCACTTGGAAATGTGCCTCCAGTTTTCCCCACGTACTATGGGCACCAAATTTTGAGAACGCCTTCTCAGACTAGTTGCTATAGAAGTCCAAAATTTCTATTTGCATTTAGACCCTGGAAATCTCAACCTTATTTTCTTTCAAACTCAGACTGATTTCTTTAAGACCTTATGTCAGTGGAGCCAGTCCACTTTTACATGGCTAAGTAAGCTTTAAAGTGATTTCTTTCTGAATATCTGAAGTTGAAATTTATGGTTTCACTAACGTGGTTCTACAAACTATAGGTGTTGGTGTACCCACTTCATGCTTATAAATGACTTTGTCAACACAGGAGTTACACAACAGGTTTAACTGTTTAAATTCAGTTTCTGCAAATCCAGTGAAGCCCATCTTTGGTGACAAGGCTTTTGAGGTTTTGTCTACAGAGGCTCTGTGGCTGGGCTGCATGTAGCAAGATGGGCTTGCCCTGCTCTCCACTGGTCGAATATGCCCAGTCCTGGCCAAGCTGTCTGTCTCGAAGTCTGAGACTTTAGGCATCTGTGTGGCAATGCAGTCTAACCCAGAGACAAACTCTGACTTGTGCAGGACACACTCTGAGTTTTTCCTAAGCAGTTCAGATTTCCATCCACACCTAGACCGGGGGACTGGATGTCACGTTCATTGCTATGAGGAGATCTCAGCTTATCCTGAACACGTGTGCAGGAAAGGGTCCAGATTTGGAGCTGGCAGCTGTGTGTGCTCTGTCTTGATGTCTCCCCAGAAGGCTATGATCCAGGGAAATATACAGTGGAGCTAGCCTTTTCAGACTGCCATTAGAAATACAACTATCTTTATTCAGTCTCTGGTGTGGCCCAGTGTTTGGTCTCTACCTATAAATTAAGTGCTGGCTGAATAAGGACTGGATTCACATCACCCCTGGTGCCTGGGATGCCTCTTTCCCCTTCTCCCTTCTTCTCCTGGCCTAGCCACACTGGCCTGCTGAATAGAGCCTCATTATGGGCCCCAAAGTCCACTCTTTGCTTCGAGAACCCTGCCAAGATTGGTAGGCCCTCCAATTTGGCCTAGATGTTGTTTCCTCTATGGTATGTTTGCTGACTCCGTGTGATTCTTTATATGTGTCTTGAAGAACAAACAGATCCTTTAACAACTTTTTTCTACATGAAAACAATCAATTCCAGCAACCCAGCCCACATGAACCACCCTACAATAACAAAGCAGAGTGCGCGCGTGAAGGAGGAAAAAAAGTTTCGGTAAGGAAACAGATTTTAGTTTAAAATTTCCAAGGGGTTGTAGAAACAGTGAGTAAAATCCCAGTTTGAAGTTTGAAAACACAAAAGCATTTAAGACTCTTTCTTAGATAGTATTCCGCAATACTGGGGCCAATTTTTAAATCAACTCTATAGATTGTATATGTTGATGTCTGAATATACTTTGAAAAAGTGATCAGGCATAAGAGACATGCCTATGTCTTAGAAAAATGACAGCAATTCAGATTTTTAAAAGAATCTGCTATCTATAAGAAAACTTTGGCTATAATATAAACAACATTATACATATTGAGTAGTCATTTGTTAGGGTAAGCACTGTCTAAGTAACATTAGGAATTTGGCAGGACCTGGGCCTGTGGGACCTCAGGTACTTCACAGTGGACTTGGGGTGCTGATCCTGGTGGCCCAGACTATACAACTATGCTAGCTGGGTTGTTCAAAACGGTGGCCACATGTGGCTATTTAAGATTCAGTTCCTCACTTAATGGCCATCAACAGATGAATGGATAAATACATAGTGCATATATACAATGAAATATTAATCATAAAAATGATAAAATAGTGCCATTTGCATCAACATAGATAGGTCTAGAGAATATCATGCTGAGGGAAGTAAGGCAGACAGAGATGAACATCATATTATATGATATCATTTATATGTGAAATCTAAAACAACAAAAAAAGATACAAATGAACCCATTTATAAAACAAAAATAGACATAGAAAACAAGCATGTTTATCAAGGAAAAACCCAAGGGAGGAAGGTATAAATTGGGAATTTGAGATTAATAGATATACACTACTATATGGAAAATAGATAAACAACAAGGACCTGCTTTATAGCACTGCTGCTAAGTCGCTTCAGTCGTGTCCGACTCTGTGCGACCCCATAGACGGCAGCCCACCAGGCTCCCCGTCCCTGGGATTCTCCAGCCAAGAACACTGGAGTGGATTGCCATTTCCTTCTCCAATGCATGAAAGTGAAAAGTGAAAGTGAAGTCGTTTAGTTATGTCCGACTCTAGCGACCCCATGGACTGCAGCCCACCAGGCTCCTCCGTCCATGGGATTTTCTAGGCAAAAGTACTGGAGTGGGGTGCATTGCCTTCTCCGACTTGATAGTACAGGGAACTATATTCAATATCTTGTAATAACCTATAATGGGAAAGAATGAGTGTATATATATACACGTGTGTGTGTGTATATATATATAATTGAACCACTTTGCTGTATACCAGAAACATTATAAAGCAACTATACTTCAGTTAAATAAATACCTATTTTTTTTAATTTTTAAAAATAAAATAAAATTCAATTCTTCAGTGACATTTGCCACATTTTAAGCACTCCATAGCTACTTGTGGCTAGTTGCCACCATACCGGACAACACACATACAGAACATTTACTTCTTCACAGATAGTTCTATTGGATAGTGCTATTCAATAGGGTTCAGAGAAGGCAATGGCACCCCACTCCAGTACTCTTGCCTGGAAAATCTCATGGACAGAGGAGCCTGGTAGGCTGCAGTCCATGGGGTCGCTAAGAGTCGGACACGACTGAGCGACTTCACTTTCACTTTTCACTTTCATGCATTGGAGAAGGAAATGGCAACCCACTCCAGTGTTCTTGCCTGGAGAATCCCAGGGACAGGGGAGCCTGCTGGGCTGCCGTCTATGGGGTCGCACAGACTCAGACACAACTGAAGCGACTTAGCAGCATAGGGTTATTTACAAAGTGAGACAAGTCTATCTCAATGGCAAAAAGATAATATTTAGGCAGTATTTCACATGTCTTTAATACTTCTCACCAAAGAGCACAATGTGGCCATGATCTGACCTTGGAAAAGAGGAGCATCCACAGTTAAAATTAAGAACTTTGATGAATGTATAATTGAATGCAATTTTACTACACTTATTGATCTAACCAATCATATTATCTGAGAGGAGATAATAAGCTTGACCAAAGTAAAATACCTATTAAAACATGATCGATATTGCTATCAGCCTTGATTATCTTTAAATAACAGTCATATATTCAAGTTTTAGAAGTGATTCATGTAAATTGTGGATTTTAGAAAATATAGAAAAGAATTTTAAAAATACATACCTTTTACTTCAAGAGAAAAATCATTCTTTATATTGAATATGTTGGTGAATAGCCAATATTGCTCTAAATATTAAGCCTAATTTTTACATATTTCCCCACTTAAATTACATTCTTCCATGGTTTTACTCTGTTTCCCAATTGAAAATCAATAGAGCCATTACCTCCATATCACCACTATGAGCTGCTTAAATTGTTAAACTGGGAGAATTGCTTCTTTAGAGTTTTACCAGAAGAATTTCAACCAGGTTCTACATTAGCTCTAACTTGATAATTTCCACTTGCAAAACCAAATATATTTGTAAGAATTCACTAGGGTGAATGATGCTAAATTATTAATTTCTCTAAGAGAACTGTGTGTATATGTGTGTGTGTGTGTGTTTAATATCGACCCAAAAGAATGTACTCTTATGATTTGTTGTTTGTGTGTAGTATTTATGTTTAAAGTGTTATTATTTTAAAAGAAATTTCTTTTTATAGGCTTTGCTTTCTCTTTATCACAATCTTCCATTGGTTTCCATGGAAACTGAGAAACTTTCCCTCAGCCCAGATCTAGAAAATTCAAAAAATTGAGGAACTTTGTATTTCTAATATTGTCAGTAAAGAAATACACACACTCATTTTGTCTTTATTTAGCTGAACCTATCAACTATCCTGGTCTTGAAAGGCTTTGGTTACAGAGATGAGATTATCATGGAAGCAAACGTGTAGAACTTCAAAAATTTTGAACTCAATAATTTATCTAATCTCTGGTTTTTAGATAGCAATTCTTTGTAATAAAGAATTAAGGACTAAAAGATCTATTAATAGTACTATACTGATCACAGAATTCATAAGTTTAGTTTTTTGAGATCAGCTTAGTTCATTTGATTTCCCATTACCCTAAATTACATTTGTATTTTGAATACATTATATATGCCTTATAAGGCAGAGAAGGCAATGGCACCCCACTCCAGTACTCTTGCCTGGAAAATCCCATGGACAGAGGAGCCTGGTAGGCTGCAGTCCATGGGGTCGCTAAGAGTCGGACAAGACTGAAGCAACTTAGCAGCAGCAGCAGCGTTATAAGGAGGATTTGGAGAGTTTTGCAAGGAAGACATGTGCAAACATTGTTAAAGTAGAAATTTTAAAAGAAAACAAGTATGACAAAAAGGAAGTAAGAACCATGCCATTCACCACGAGAGAGATTTTTTTATTATGAGATGGCATGTCCTCAAAAGTAGCTTCATAGCTTATATAGGTGCAAAGTTGATATGGCAAGTTTTTAAAACAACCTTCGTTCAAATAGCAAAGAATATCACTGACGCACTAATGCAATGAAGGCAATTCTATGAGAAGCTTAAAATGATGTAGTCTGATTAATCATATAATCTTTGTCAGGAGCAAGACAAAGAAGAGGGATATGGGGCATGGGCCCTTTGTCCCAGTGTGTTGGTTGGTGGAGGCAGGACAGAATTTGTGCATTTGTAAGTTCTAGTGCGGTGTTGGTATATGGGAAGAGACAGGAAAATAATGGACACATTATCTATTCCTCACACACTATTTCCCCTCACTCAACTACTGCTAATCCTTAGAGCGCCCAATCAACATGCAGTATCAATCAATGATGATGTTACTAGGTTACCTCTGATTTGGTTTTTTAGTGATCCTGCATGCATAGATGAAAAGGTTTCTTTTCCTACCTACTTGTCAAATGGTGTCAGCTGTTAACATTGTAGCTCAACCAGCCTTCATTTGTGATTGCAAAATTAGGTGTCCTGTCATCAAGCCTCATTCATCAGCATCCGATGTGTGTTGTTGTGAGATCCACAAGTGCTCAGTGACATATCATCGCTCTATGTGCTAACAACAGGAATGTTATTAAATGGACTCTCCATTACCAACCTCATCTGTGTTTTTATCCTTTGCTCACGAGAAATAGAGAATCCTAGACATTTTGGTTTGAATGATACCACATCCTTGCTCAAGTTCTCGTGGCCATACGTGTCATGGCAGTACCAGGGCCAAAAATAGAACTTTAAGATAATTCTGAGAGAATAATGCTGATGCCCAGTCCTCTCATAATGATGTGTGCTCATGGAGGCCTAGGATGCATGGATGATAGAAATCCACAATTAATCCTCAAATTTTCTTTTAGTAATTTCATAAGAAAAGTTACTTGAAAAGAACATCAACACTATTTTTTAATACTTAGAGGCTGAGTTAACTAATTTGAATCTGATTCCCTTTATATTTTATCAAGGATGTTTAGGAAAACTTGAGTCAGTGTTAGAAAAGCTGGAAGAAGATGAATTAATGACTTGGATGAATATTCTCTGGATATGTTGGAAATAACTGTGTATGAGAATAACGTGGGTCAAAATATTTCCATTTAAATATGTACATATTGAATACATCTGGTTATATCCCCTGAGGTATAGAGGATTAAATAATACATAGGGGCTGCTGATTCTTTAGTAATTATATAACATTTGAGTAGCTACTTGTTAATATCCCTATGCATGTCCTACAGTCTTTTGTGAAGTAAGTGTGTAAGTTCTTTTATGCAGTGTCATGGCAACTCAAGTTACCATTCAGTTACACCAGTGTGGTTGCTTAATAGGCTGCTCTAATGTGTCTTTCCAGTGCTGGATTTTGATAGCTCTTGCTAAATGCAGATAAGACAAGTTTTCTTTGTTTATTTTTTATTAATGCAAATGTTTCTTTTCTAAATGTATTTTCAAATTTATTACAGAAGAAAAGCAATGGAGCACCAAATGGATTTTATGCAGAAATTGATTGGGAAAGATATGTGAGTATCAGATTGTTTTTATAAATATTTCAGTGTGAAAAAGAGTCGAGGCATGCTTATATTTAAAATAGAACATAGAAATAAGGGAAACATCTCATTAGGAAGTGCTGGCACAGGTAGCCTGCTATAGAGGCTAAGAGCACTAGAGTCTATTAGACCTGAGTTTGAGATCTGGCCCCTCCATGGAACAGCTATGTGTGGCTTTGGTTATTTGCTGGCCACCATAAATGAAGTCAGTAGTTACTTTATAGCATTATTGAGAGGATTCAATGAGCTAACTATTTGCAGAATATTTCAGTAGTCTGCCTAGCCTGGCATACATGTTCAAAAAACACTTTTTAAAATATTAACTCCAGATATTCAATCCTAATTATATTGATAAGCAGGTTTGAGTATTGAGTCAAGTCAGTTCATGTCTAGGCTTTGATTTTGCAATGTCCTAGTCTGTTCAGGTGGCTATAACAAATATGCCAAAAACTGAATGGCTTATAAGCACAAACATTTATATCTAACAGCTTTGGAGCCTGGGAAGTCCAAGATCATGATTCCAGCAGATTCAGTGTCTGATTGAGTGCCCAATTCCTGGTTCATAACTGTAACCTCACTGTGGTCTCTTTTGTAAGGGCACTAATCCCAATCATGCAGTCTCCTCCCTTGTGACCTAATCACCCCCAAAGGCCTCACTTCCTAATACCATTACCTTGGGGTTTGGATTTCAACATATAAATTTGAGAGCAATACAAATATTCCTACCATAGCATATGATAATTATTCTAGTCTCATAGTACAGATTTTTCCCAAGTCAAATGGAAATCAGTTGTTTTTTCCCAAGGAGTGAGGGTGAATCCCAGTGGAGACCTAAACTCTCCTTGTGATTCCCCCAATAGCCAGTTAACCTCATCACGACACACTTCACCAGCCACAACAGGATGGACAAAATTGCTCTTATATTTCTAGTCATAGAAAACATCCAGGCCATATTCACATCAAAAATCACTTTTATTGCATACCAAGTGCCTAAATTCATAATTCCTACAAAATGGCTTTATATTTACAACTTAGGTGACTATCTGACCTAACTTCCTCTTTCATAAAAATTAAACTTGATGTTAATGCATTTGCACATTTGTTAATAATAAGAATTTCATTTTTTTAAATACCACCATTCGTAATATGACATGCTACTAAATTCTTGCCACCTTTTTGTTGTTCAGTTGCTAAGTCATGTCCAATTCTTTGTGACCCCATGGACTGCAGAATGCCAGACTTCCCTTTGCTTCACTATCTCCTGGAGTTTGCTCAAACTCATGTCCATTGAGTCAGTGATACCATCCAACCATCTCATCCTCTGTTGACCCCTTCTCCTCCTGCCCTCAGTCTTTCCCAGCATCAGGGTCTTTTCCAATGAGTCAGCTCTTCAAATCAGGTGGTCAAAGTATTGGAAGCTTCAACAACAGTCCTTCCAATTCAGGGTTGATTTCCTTTAGTATTGACTGGTTTATTCTTGCTGTCCAAAGGACTCTCAAGAGTGTTCTCCAGCACCACAGTTTGAAAGAATCATTTCTTCCGTGTTCAGCTTTTTTTATGGTCTAGCTCTCCCTTCCACACATGACTACTGGAAAAAACATACCTTTGACTACACAGACCTTTGTCTGCAAAGTGATGTCTCTGCTTTTTAATACACTGTCTAGGTTTCTCATAGCTTTTCTTCCAAGGAGTGACCATCTTTTAATTTCATAGCTGCAGTAACCATCTGCTGTGATTTTGGAGCCCAAGAAAATAAAATCTGCCACTGTTTTTTACCACCTTAGAAGGTGAATACTACATTACCTGCATTTTATAGAAAGGAAAACTGAATATTAAGAAAATTCAATTATTCATGCCAGCCATACACTCCAGAACATGTCATTCTGTCAACCTCGTTACCTGGTCTTCCCTTATACCTGTTTCCCAGTGTTGAGATCTTTTTTATATTATCTGCAGTTCAATTCCATAGATCTATGATAGCCCCTATGTTACCCCATGGGCTTCCCTGGTAGCTCAGCTGGTAAAGAATCCACCTGCAATGCAGGAGACCCCAGTTCAATTCCTGGGTTGAGAAGAACCCCTGGAAAAGGTATAGGCTACACACTCCAGTACTCTTGGGCTTCCCTGTTGGCTCAGATGGTAAAGAATCCACCTACAAGGCGGGAAACTTGAGTTTGATCCCTGGGTTGGGAAGATCCCCTGGAGGGGGGCATGGCAACCCACTCCAGTATTCTTGCCTGGAGAATCCCCATCGACAGAGAAGCCTGGTAGGCTACAGTCCATGGAGTTGCAAAGAGTTGAACATGACTGAGCCACTAAGCACAGCACAGCATTTTACCCCACATCCAAATTGTTCATAAATAATATTATAAGGGAAGTTACTAAATATATTAAACAAGGGTAATTTTTTTCTCAAAATTAACATTTTCACCTAAAAAGAATTTTATTGTATTTTGTAAGATTTTGTAGAATTTTTATTATAACAAAATTTTTGTTATATTTTATAGACATCTTTAATGTGCAGGAATGGGATACTCTAAGCAAACAAGAAGCATGATAATTAAAATACAAAATTATTATTGATTATTCATCAATATTTGATTATTGATGAATAATCAAGAATCCAACCCTAAATGCTAATCCTAATGCTCCATCCAACCCTAAACCCTAAACCTAGTGCTATCCTTAACAACTTGTGAGTGTTTAAAGGAAGCAGAATTTCCCTCAAATTTGCTTAGTCCTGAAAGTCATTCAGGTCATAGGAATTGTGGCTATAATTATATTAATACACTAGACTCCACTTTCTTTAAGTAATAAGAAATGTTTTATTCTTAATAGACTATATCACTGTGTTTTTGGCAGGGAAGACCTAGGGATGGATGTGGGCTTTAAGCAAAGCTCTAAAGTTTAAGTAAGGTTTAACTGACTTCATATTTGAGGGAAGAGACTTTCAGACAAAAAGGAGGACTTTTATGAAGACCCAGAAGTGGGAAGAAACTTGCAGTGATCAAATCTCATATGTCAACAGTGGGAAGAAGGCCCTATGAGAATCAGACAGGGCCTTGTGGGCTATATAATGGGCTAGGTTATTATTCTAAGTGCAGTAAAAAGGCAGGTACAGGTTTTTAGCAGGAAAGTAAACTTAATAATCTTGCACTTAAAAAAAAAGAAAAAAACTAACTTTGAGTACTGAAAGGACAAAAGGGAGATAATAAATGCTCAATAAATGGCAGCTTTCCCATGGCACTCAGGCCCTTTTCTCTCTGTGGTCATGGCATATATGTTGCTTCAGTGACTCCAAGATCTCTTTCTCCAGCTCTGTCCTCTTTCTTTCAGTCCTATAACCTCAACTTCAGGAGGCCACCTTTGAACTCTGCCCCCTCTTCCCCTCTCAAGCACAGAGTTTAGTCTCAAAACACCTGGGGTCAAGACCCAGGTCTGTCATTTGCTAGATGTATTTCCTAGAGAGATGGCATCTGATTTGTCTTAGTTTCCCCCCTGGTGGATGGGATGATTCTTTCCATGTATGATTGCTATGAGGCTTCCCCAGTGGCTCAGATGGTAGAGAACCCACCTGCAGTGCAGGAGACCCAGGTTCAATCTCTGGGTAGGAAAGATCTCCAGGAGGAGGAAATGGCTACTCACTCCAATATTCTTGCCTGGAGAATTCCATGGACAGAGGAGCCTGGTGGGCTACAGCCCATGGAGTCACAAAGAGTTGGACACAACTGAGCAACTAACACACACACACACACACACACACACAACTGCTATGAAGAGTCAGTGAAATAAAACGTAGGTCATGGTACTAGCCATATAATAGGAACTAAAATATGACAACACTAAACCCAATCATGCAGACTTTTATCTTTCTTACCTTTTTCCTAAAAATGTTAGTTGCCTCCTGTTAGAATGAGTTCAGCCAGGAATACTTCCAGGATTTGATGGAAGAAATCTTGGAATCTTCTTGAACATTTCCTCTCCTTTTTCTCCCATGACCAATCTGTAACTGAGAACTCACAATCTGTCCTTCCAAATGTCCTCGATTCATCCCTTCCCAAAACCAACAACTTGGTCCTTCTTAGCATATCTCACCTGAACTGTTGCAAGTATCATGAGTTAGTTTTCCTTTCTCCAGTTTCTTCTGTCCCCAGTCTATCCTTAGCATATTTTCAACACCTCATGATTCTGCTTTCAGCAAGTGCTGTGCTGTCACTCAGTCGTGTCTGACTCTTTGCAACCCCATGGACTGTAGCCTGCCAGACTCCTTGTCCATGGGGATTCTCCAGGCAAGAATACTGGAGTGGGTTGCCATGCCCTCCTCCAGGGGATCTTCTAATCCCAGGAATCGAACCCAGGTCTCCCACATTGCCGACAGATTCTTTACCATCTGAGCCACCAGGGAAGCTTTCAGCGTGTCCCACACTAATTGAGAAGCTGCAGTAGCCATGTCAAGTCCAGACTTTTCCCCTAGAATGTTGCCTGGCCCCCACCCCAGTCTTCTTTTCCATGGTCTTCCTCCCCCATACAGCTTCCTCTCGAGTCCTGTCATCTTCATCTCCCTCTCCCTTTCACCGTGAGAATCATACTGTCCAATCCTGCCTTGGTGTCTTGGTACAATCTCTTCCTCACCACGGACTCCCCTCTCCTCTCCATCTGACCCAAAAGGCACACAAAGACTCCCTGATTCTTCCAGATCTCATAAACTTCCTTTCCTTTCAGACCCCTATCAGTAATATTTTGTGTTTTGCCTTTTTTTTTTTTGAATTTTTGACTGCCAGAATACAGACAAAAGATAATTTGCATATTGTATCCCCACCATGTTGCTTAGCATAATCCTTGGCTTATATAGGAAATGCATGATACATTCTCTTCGAGCATTTTCTTTCATTGACAATTGGCTTCTAATTTATTTTCCCAATAGGAAGACTCTCCAAATATCCTTGAGTAAATTTATAAACATATAGCATTCAAAACAAGAGGCACGTCTATATCCTTAACTAGATGACTCTTGAAGGAATGTGAGTAATTTCTTTACCATTGTCAGGACAATGATTGTTTAATGTGCATTTGTATTTTATAGAATTCCCCTGAGCTGGATGAAGAAGGCTACAGCATCAGACCTGAGGAACCCGGCTATATCCTTTCTTTATATTTTAATTTTAATTTCCATTTGCTTTCAGAAAGCAGGATGATAAATTTAGGATTTGCAGAAGTGCCGAAACCCAAGCTTCTCAAGTCCTGTTGTCACTAGTATTAGAGATGAATAAACAGCACAGAGAACAGCCTGATCACTAACAAGCAGGCACTTTGCCTTAATCTATTCATAGGAAAGAGAGAGAGGAGAAAGAGAAAAATTGCGCTGAAAAACAACTGTGCAAATTATGGGTGCTGGGTTGTCTTCTAAAATCTGATATGATAACACTACTTATGGTGGCTGGGAGTTAGCTCTGGCTTGTGCTTTCCCCACAAACCATCTCTGGTCCGAGCAGGTCACACTCTGAAGCACAAAAAGTCATCACAACCTTCGCTGAGTAGCCTTCCTGTCTGCTATGGTGAGAGGAAGTTCCCATGGGCCTGTGAGTGCTGAGTGTACACACATAATGGACTTTGTAACCATTGCTCCTTGAAATTTGCCATCCTTAATCATGTTCCAAGGAAAGGTGGATACATTCTGACTCTTTCCTGCTTTACACTTTGAGTTTTGTTTTGCTTTGATTTTCTGCCACCCAAGTGTGCTTCAGCTGCCTCTGTGCTATCGTTCTTGTCTTATACTCATCATTGCCTCTGAGTAGAAAAGACAGAGTTATGCATCTTTAACTGTGTTCTACCTACCAAAGGAAAGCACTTTTATTCTTCGAGCGAATCAGAAGAGGAAGAAGAATCACACAAGAAGTTTAATATCAAGATTAAGCCATTGCAAGCTAAAGACATTCTTAAGAATGCTGCAACTGTAGATGAACTGAAGGCATCAATAGGCAACATTGCACTTTCCCCATCGCCGGTGGTGAGTGGCTTTTTATTTCAAGCTTTGGTGAGGTTGGACTGACAGCTGTGCTCTGCCCATACATGTTAAGTAGATCAGAAACTCTCTAAGCTGATAGCTGCAATGGTCATGATTTTATGAACCCTGTAAACCTGAAACAGCTCATTCTAGCTATGGAAAATTATGCTTATTTTATATTGCAGTTTTTGTGCTTTTCAAAGTGGGATCACGTTTGTTTTTGACGTTTTCCTGCAAGCATTTTTCAAAGGAGGAAAAAATAACAAACATTATCCAGACTTACTTCTGAAACAATTAAAAACAATATGAAGTTTACATATTTACTAACAACGATTTTTAAAAACACATTTTAATGTCTTATTTTATGATGCAACACATAAAAACTCATGGAAAGAAAACCAAGGAGATTGCTTTCTTTAGGGAAAAATCCTTTTCATTGCCAATGCTTCAAAAAGAAATATTAATCTAATATAATAAACCATAGTCTAAAAAAGATATTAAAACTCACAAGCTTCATTATATTTTATTATCAAATTGTCATAAAGACTCTATTTAGGAACCCCAAATACAGATATGCCTTATTTATATTAATCAAATTGGTATTTTTCTGCAATTTGTACTTCTTTTCCAATTCTCATCTACTAAATTTCTCTAGCTGCATTCTGAGTTCCAACAATTACAGAGTTTTCTCTATAGTGCTTGATAAATGCTGCAATTGTTTTCTAAAAATAACTGTGAAGAGCAGACGAAGGCTCTTGTATTAGGAGCTAATATATTCTTAGCTTCTTGGCATCTTCTTTAGAGAGATGTGATCTCCCAGCAGCATTTCCCATGAATGAGATAGTTAATAAATGCTGGACCATTTTTTCTATGCTTCTGGAATATGTCAACTAACATTTCTATAAGAGTTGTAATCACCCATCCTTTGGGTGCCTGCCTGGGATGGATAAAATCTCTAATGATGCTTTCTTTAGTGCTTATAATGGCTTTTACCACTACTGTTAGAGTCAACTAACATGATTGCTGATAGTAATCAACCACAGCAAATAATATTTCAGATAATTTTTAATCATGTACTCACTTGCCATCTTAAGATGTCTTCTTGAAAAGGGAGTCATGACATGTATTAGTTTCCTTTCCCTTCTGCAATGGAAGGTACAAATTTTAAACTGACATATTGGCCTGTAATATAAGCAGTTTGTAGTAACAAGGACATGTGCACACTTTAAATGTGCACACTTTCACTTTTCAGTTGACATCTTTCAAATCACTTTTTACTTACTAAAATATTTTTATTCTTTGTAAAATTTTATTTAAATGATTGAAACCAATTTATATTTACTTCTGTTTAGGGTGTAATAGACAGTGGGGCATTGGGGAGCTACCTGGATAAGTGTAAGAAGGCAAGTTCATGGAATTCAGTGAACAAATTTACATGAAATAAAACTTATTAGAAAGATTCCAGGCATGTGGTATATATTTTCTGAATGCTAGTTAGAAGAAATCCTTTCCATCAAAGAGAATATCTCTTCATATATGATTCACTTTGTTGTACAGCAGAAACTAATACAACATTGTAAAGCAACTATACTCCAATTAAAAAAATAAAAAAGAATATGTGTACTCAAGTCATCTGGTAGCTATCCCTCCCACTCCATATGTTGCTAAGGGCATAGCAAGGAGAGTGGCTGTCACTCTGAGCTCTTCCCAACACCTGTTTTTAAAGTGAGACATTGATATGATGTGGTTAAGACTGACAAAAATAGAGAAACAGTGCAAAAACTAAATTGAGACACCCAGAGAAAGTCATCCCAGGGTTAGGCAGACCAGTAGCCCCACAAACCAAGAAAGCCTGGGACCCCCCCCACCACTACTGCCCTGGCATTCCCAGCCAGCTCCCTCTAATGTGAGAACCTACCTCTGTCATCACTATGGTTCCCAAATATCCGTGATTTTTGACAGTTAGTGTAAGAAAATGAGCTGTGATTGTTACTTTAGGGAAAGATCCGCATGTTTCTAGATAAACATAACTATAAAGAGAGAGTAGAACTGAAAAGATATTCGTGCCTTTAGAATCCTTGTCCTCGTCTAGATTACCCATAACATAGGGATATTTCACAAAGGACATAAATAGAACTTTATCTCCAGAACCGGATAAATGGAAATAACCTTCTGAAATCCAGTTAGTGCCAGGATAAAAATAAGCAATGTTTTGTACAACTTTAGATGTTTCCAGCCACGCAATCAAATGTTCATACATCTACACTTAATTCAGGTACAAAAAGAGAAATAGGACCTATACCAATTAAGAATATATCAGAATATTTCTTTTAGGTGTTGGTTCTAATGCCACAAAAGCATCAGTTGTTACACTAATAGAGTTAAAGAAAATGGTAGGATTCACAACAATGGCTGATGTTGAATTTCTGATTTCTATTTCTTTTGAAGAATTTTAAGACAAGGTTGTGTTTCACTTCTTCTTTTCATCTACCTGTAAATATGTAGTAATGAATTGTAACCCATTTGATATCTCTTATCATGAATTTATTTTCACTTTATTTGGATAGGTTTACTATATATACTTCATTGTCAAATGACTTGATAAATGAATAAAATGAATGATGTATGAATGAATCATATATATCTATTTGTATATACAATATAAACAAACCTATATGAAAATTACTCCTCCCTAAAAAAGAAAGCTTCAGCAACATAAAAAATCAGAGTTTTAGCTGCTAGCAAAAATCCTACTATATTGACAAATAAACATAGTTCCAGTCCAGATCTTACCTTGGCCCTTGATTTTTATATAGAACTCAAGTTTTAATATGGACCAGGACAAGGCAGAGCACAAAAAGATGCAACTCACAATCAAAAGATGCTAATTTCTATTCTTCTTATGTTGTGATCTCCTAATAAGATACCATGAAAGCGTTAGTCACTCAGTCGTGCCCAACTTGTTGTGACCTCATGAACTGTAGCCCACCAGGCTTCTCTGTCCATGGAATTCTCCAGACAAGAATACTGGAGTAGGTTGCCATTCCCTTCTCAAGAGATCAAACCCGGACCTCCTGCCTTGCAGGCAGATTCTTTGCCATCTGAGCTACCAGGGAAGCCCTAAGATATTATACTAATAGGTTAAAGAAGGAAAATCACCCAGGTGAATTAGGGATTCAATTAGTTTTGAATTAGTTGTTGAATTAGGGATATGTATGAGTTGGAATATTGGTAGATCCGCTTCACCAGAAACCAAAATATTAATAGTCATGGCTTAAACAGAATAGATGCTTTATTTCTATTCCACATTGAAGTCAAAGCAGGATGGACTGTAGCCCACCAGGCTCCTTTGACCATGGAATTCTCCGGGCAAGAATACTGGAGTGGGTTGCCATTTGCTCCTCCAGGGAATCTTCCCAACCCAAGGATTAAATCCGTATCTCTTGCCATGTCCTGCCCTGGCAGGTGAATTCTTTACCACTGACACCTGGGAAGCCCAGATACACATACACCCAGCTAAAATCCCAGGCTCTGTTATTAGAAGACAAAGGAGTGAATGGATACTGGTAGACATGGACAGTTTCTGTGTCGCTATATCTTAAATAATCTCAGAGTAATGGGAAGTGGGATTTTTCCATCTATTTTAAGTTATTCCCCAAACTTATTGAAATGAGGAAATTTCCTTTTAAAGATTTCTAATCACTGATTTCTAAATACCACTGATGTTATCCTACATACTAGCCAGCAGCAGAACTAAAAAATACCAATTTCAGTTAAATATCAATTTATGTGATTGATACAGATTCCTCCAACAGTAATAGTGCTCCCTCTATCTTACAGAATTCACTGCTTTTTGAGAGACTGCCTCATCATTGAGAGAAATGTGCTAAACCCAAATTAAACCCAAATGCTGTCTCTGTATAACTTTGGTTCATGTTATAGTTGTGCTTTTTGGAGGACTGGACAGAGTTCAATCCAAAGGGATTGGACTGTCCAAAAGGACAGAGTCCCTCCTTTTCTCAACAGGTTTTCCATGAAGCATATTATCTCTAATTCCAAGTTTAGTGTGAAAGATACTGGGCTCAGTATTGAGGGGTAGGGTGGGCATAGGGTGGAGGTAAACTGTTTTGCGTGTCCAACAACAGCCTCAGCTAATCATCTGAGGAAGTCTTGAGCTAGAATGACCCTTCACAGTTGTTCTAAATTGGGCTGAGATGAATAATCATTTTACTGCTACATCAATCAGTGCTCCAATATGGGCTGGCTAAGAAGGGGCATGACCTTGGCCAAGGTGGCTCTCTGCAACTGGGTCAGACCCTGAAGTGTTGACAGATGAAGGCTGTCTGCCAATGGCACTCTTAACAGCTGTGTAAAACACCCTTCTGAAGACAAATCTACATGGCACATTTTGGCACCTAGGGTTACCACCTTCTCTTCCAAGTGTTTTGTGGTCATTTGTTTAAATAATTTCTTATAGAATCTTAAGAGGTAGGCATATAATAATTGAAAAAGCCAGTGTCCAGACAGCAGGCCCAGGTCTGCCATGTTCTACCTGTGTAAACTTAGATGAGCTCCATAATTGTTCTGAGATTATATTTCCTTTTCTGTAAAGGAAGGATAAAAAAAAAAAAAAAAGCAGAGACACTACTTTGCCAAAAAGATCCATTTAGTCAAAGCTATGGATTTTCCAGTGGTCATGTATGGATGTGAGAGTTAAACTATAAAGAAAACTGAGTGCCAAAGAATTGATTCTTTCGAACTGTGGTGTTGGAGAAGACTCTTGAGAGTCTCTTGGACTGCAAGGAGATGCAACCAGTCCATCCTAAAGGAAATCAGTCCTGGGTGTTCATTGGAAGGACTGATGCTGAAGCTGAGACTCCAATACTTTGGCCACCTGATGCAAAGAACTGACTCATTGAAGGCAGGAGGAGAAGGGGACGACAGAGGATGAGATGGTTGGATGGCATCACTGATTCGATGGACGTGAGTTTGAGCAAGCTCTAGGAGTTGGTGATGGACAGGGAAGCCTGGCACGCTGCAGTCCATGGGATCGTAAAGATTCAGACACAACTGAGCAACTGAACTGAACTGAAGGATAATAATAGTCCTTATGGAGTTTTTCTGCAGATTATTGTTTGTCTCCGCAGGATCAAATCGTCTTTGATTTTTTGTCCCCTGTGCTTAGCACAGTACATGGCACATACTGGGCACACAGACTTGATAAATGAGTGAATGGAGAAAGCACATAGAATATCCTAGTAACAGTTCCTGATGCAAAAGCAGTACTTTGCAGTTGTTTGTCTCTTTATTACTAGGGTATTATTCAGGGTTCTCCAGAGAAATAGAACTAACAGCATATATGTGTATATGTGATGGTGGCTTAGTCGCTAAGTCATGTCTGACTCTTGTGACCCATGGGCTGTATCCTGCCAGGCTCCTCTGTCCATGGGATTCTCCAGGCAAGAATACTGAAATGAGTTGCCATTTCCTTCTCCAGTGTATGTGATAGATAGATGTATATATGTGATATAGAGAGAGATAATAGATGGTAGACCTGTTGTAACAAATTGGCTTCACATGATTATGGAGGGAAGTCCCACAATATACTGTCCACAAGCTGGAGGCCCAGGAAAGCTGGTGGTATAATTCATTTCAGTCTAAGGCCTGAGAACCAGAGAGCTAACGGTGTAAATTCCAGTCTGAGGGTGCAAGATGAGAAGAGATGTCCCAGCACAAATGATGAGACAGAAAAACAGGGTGAATTCCTTTCCCCTTTTTTCTCTTTAGACCCTCAACAGATTAGATGATGCTGACCCACATAAGTGAGGGTTATGTACTTTTCTGAGTCCACCAGTTCAAATGCTACCCAAAAGCTAATCTTATCTGGAAACACCCTCATTGCACACCCAGAAATAATGTCTAACCTGGATACCTGATAGCCAGCCAAGTTGACATAATATTAACCATCACACTATTATGTATATATGTATGTATGCATTTATTTATTTATATATATTTTATATACATATTTTAAGATAACTTTAGCTCCTTTATTGAGAGTCATGGGATTATGATGTATCTGTATCTCAAGGCTTGAATTCATTTGAAGAGGTTTGGACAATCTCTTGCCTGTCTTAAACTTTAATTTTGAACCAAATCTGATTGACCTTTTAGAGGAATTGTAAATCCATTTTTTCCATACTGGACATGTGTGATTGATATTTCTTTAAGCACAAATAGAGACTTTGTACTTACCCCTGAAGGACCTAGCATACAGTGCTAGTTTATCTTGCAGAAAGATACTGGAATCTGATAGACTGAACTCAACCTCTTGCAAACTTAAGCAAGTCTCTTAAACCTATTTGAGTATCAGTTTCCTCATAACTAAAATGAGAATAATGAACACCTACGTCACACAGTGGTTGTTGGGATGTCCCTCTCTTTATGTTAATAAAATGTAAAGATTTTTCTTTTAAAGGAGAATATGGAAACCGGTGTAGGATAAATCACTCTGCTCTCTGCTTCCCTTGGTACCACACTCTTTACATTTAGGGTAGAAACCGACCTCTATTATATCTTTCACAAAGGATTTTGTTCTTAAAAGTAAAAGATTTCTCAAACGGGAAAACAAAAACAACAAAAATAAATCTTAACATGCAATGGAATACCATTAATTCCCTTTAAGATAACTTGAGGGAAATGCAAATAGACAGTTATTTCAATGATGTCACAATTACTCAGACAACTGGGCTCTACCGCTTCGCTGGGGTTGCTTTGCACAAATTACAAAACCTGAGCCATGGTTTCTTCATTAGTGAGTGAAGATAACTCCTGTACCAACTTCACAGGGCTGTTGTAAGGGTGGAATGAGTTAATACAGTAAACACCATATTGTAGGATCAGATAGTACATTGAGGGATCATTCTATTGTTGTTAGAATTGTTTGCAGTGTCTGGGGCACATTTTTAAGAATATCATTAAATGGTGATGAATCAGGAAACCCAAAGAGCCAAAAGTCATGTAAAGCCAAGATCAGCAATTACTCTGAGTATCAAACTAGGAAAATGCGTTAATAAAATAACTTTTGTGCTGCCTGTAGATTGATTTTGAAGCCATTCCAGAAGCATTCCTAAATTGTTTTATCATTCCTAATTTTGTTTTAACAAAATCCCTTGAGTAAGTATGGTGCTTCTTCAGGAAACCCTATTGAAAGCTAGCATTCCCAATGGGATCTATATTGTGCACCCCCACCAAATTTATTTCACCCAGAAATGACATCATTTTCCATCCCTCTTCAAATCAGTTCACTAAATATTTGAGGCCAGCACTGAGAGCTAACATCAGAAATATTGGACAGATTTTTGTTCAACATTCATGTTAACTACAAGCTTATCTTAAAAGAGAGGGAATATATGTATACATATTGCTGATTCACTTTGTTGCACAGCAGAAACTAACCCAACATTGTAAAGCAATTATACTCCAATAACATTTTAAATAATGTATAGTTGATATGGCAGGTGGCCCACAGAGGCTGAACTTCCCCCTTGTGGTCCAAATGCCTGCCTCTCTTCACTCAGTCCTGATTAAATATACGGTCTTGTGTAGCCAACTTCTCCTCTGGCCTCCATTTCACAGTCTCTTGGCTTCCTTACCCCTCACAGGATCTCAGAGGTAGACATATCCATTTCTTCCAAAACCCATAGAATTTTCATCACGTGCTTCAGTGATGTGTTCTGTTCACAAAGTACCTTGATCCTGTAGCTCCTATAGCATTCATGGAATTGAGAAAACAGACACTACATTTTACTTCTTGGTAAAATATCATCTTTTCCTTTTGTTATGAGCTGCTGTTAATTCCATTATTTTTGTTCTTTGGTGAGTCAAGGATCACAGCTGACTTACCTTGAGAGTTGTCTTTAACTATAAACTCTCAGTTCTGTACTGAATACAAATTTTTCCTCCGAAATAAGTCAGAACTAAGTTTGCATTCAATTTAATTCAGATGACCATTATATCTACTACTGTGGGTAAGAGGGTCTAAGATGAAATGGAGTAGACCTCATAGTCAACAAAAGAGTCCAAAATGCAGTACTTGAGTGCAATCTCAAAAACAGCAGAATGATCTCGGCTTCTTTCCAAGGCAAACCATTCAGTTTCACAATAATTCAAAGTCAATACCCCAACCACTAATGCCCAAAAAGCTAAAATTGCATGGTTCTATGAAGACCTTCAAGACCTTCTAGACTAACACCAAAAAAAGATGTCCTTTTCATCATAGGGGATTGGAATGCGAAAGTAGAAAGTCAAAACATACCTGGAGAAACAGGCAAGTTTGGCCTTGGAACACAAAATGAATCAAAGCAAAGGCTAACAGAGTTTTGCCAAGAGAACGCATGGGTCATAACAAACATCCTCTTCCAGCAACACAAGAGTTGATTCTACATGTGGGCATCTCCAGATAGTCAATACCAAAATCAGACTGATTATATTCTTTGCAGCAAAAGATGGAGAAGCTCTATACAGTCAGAAAAAACAAGACTGGGAGCTGACTGGCTCAGATCATGAACTCTTTATTGCAAAATTCAGACTTAAAATGAATAGAATAGGGAAAACCACTAGGCCAGTAAGGTATGACCTAAATCAAATCCCTTACATTTATATAGTGAAAGTGACAAATAGGTTCAAGGGATTATCTGATAGATAGAGTGCCTGAGGAACTGTGGACGGAGGTTCATAACATTGTACAGGATGTGGTAACCAGAACCATCCCCCAGAAAAAGAAATGCAAGAAGGCAAAGTGGTTGTTTGAGGAGGCCTTATAAATGGCTGAGAAAAGAAGAGAAGCAAAAGCCAAAGGAAAAAGGGAAAGATATACCCAACTGAATGCAGAGTTCCAAAGGACAGCAAGGAGAGATAAGAAAGCCTTCTTCAGTGATCAATGCAAAGAAATAGAAGAAAACAATAGAATGGAAGAGACTAGAGATCTCTTCAAGAAAATTGGAGATAACAAGGGAACATTTCATGCAAAGATGGGTACAATTAAAGACAGAAACAGCAAGGACCTAACAGAAGCAGAAGAGATTAAGACGAGGTGGCAAGAATACACAGAAGAACTATATGGGAAAGGTCCTAATGACCCAGATATCCACAACAGTGTGGTCACTCACAGAGAGCCAGACATCCTGAAGTGTGAAGTCAAGTGGGTCTTAGGAAGCATTACTACAAACAAAGCTAGTGGAGGTGATGGAATTGCAGCTTAGTTATTTAAATTCCTGAAAGATGAAGGTGTTAAAGTCCTGCACTCAATATGTCAGCAAATTTGGGAAACTCAGCAGTAGCCACTGGGCTGAAAAAGGTCAATTTTCATTCCAATTCCAAAGAAAGACAATGCCAAAGAATGTTCAAACTACCACACAATTTTACTCATTTCACATGCTAGCAAGGTAATGCTCAAAATCCTTCAAACTAGGCTTCAGCAGTACATGAATCAAGAACTTTCAGATGTATCTGGATTTAGTAAAGGCAGAAGAACCAGGGATCAAATTGCCAACATCGGTTGGATCACAGAGAAAACAAGGGAATTCCAGAAAAACATCTACTACTGCTTCATTGACTAAGTGAAATCCTTTGACTGTGTGAATCACAACAAACTATGGAAAATACTTAAAGAGTTGGGAATACCAAATCACTTTACCTGTCTCCTGAGAAACCTGTCTGCAAGTCAAGAAGCAACAGTTAACCAGACATGAAACAATGGGCTGGTTCAAAATTGGGAAAGGAGTATGTCAAGGCTGTATATTGTCACTCTGCTTATTTGGCTGAGTACATATGCTATATGCAGAGTGTATCATGTGAAATGCCAGGCTGGATGAATCCCAAGCTGGAATCAAGATTGCTGGGAGCAGTATCAACAACCTCAGATAGGCAGATGATACCACTCTAATGGCAGAAAGTGAAGAGAAGCTAAAGAGCCTCTTGATGAAGGTCATTGAGGAGAGTGAAAAAGCTGACTTAAGACTCAATATTCAAATAACTAAGATCACAGCATCTAGTCCCATCACCTCATGGCAAATAGATGGGGGAAACTGGAAACAGTAACAAATTTTGTTTTCTTGGGCTCCAAAATCACTGCAGACAGTGACTGCAGCCATGAAATTAAAATACAGTTGCTCCTTGGGAAAAAAGCTATGACAAACCTAGGTTAAGTTTAAGTCACTTCAGTCGTGTCCAACTCTGTGCGACCCCATAGACAGCAGCCCATCAGGCTCCCCCGTCCCTGGGATTCTCCAGGCAAGAACACTGGAGTGGGTTGCCATTTCCACTAGACAGCATGTTAAAAAGCAGATATATCACTCTGCCGACAAAGGTTTGTGTGATCAAAGCTGTAGATTTCCCAGTAGTCATGTATGGATGTGAGAGTTGGACCATAAAGAAGGCTGAGTGCCAAAAAATTGATGCTTTCAAATTGTAGTGCTAGAGACTCTTGAGAGTTTCTTGGGTGGCAAGGAGATCAAACCTGTCAATCCTAAAGGAAATCAACCCTGAATATTCATTGGAAGGACTGATGCTGAAGCTGAAGCTCCAATACTCTGGCTACTTGATACAAAGAGCTGAGTCATTGGAAAAGACCTTGACGCTGGGAAAGACTGAGAAAGGGGCGACAGGGGATGAGATGTTTGGATGGCATCATCGACTCAATGGACATGTTTGAGCAAATTCAGGGAGATGAAGGACAGGGAGGCATGGTGGTTGCAAAGAGTTGCACACAACTGAACAACAACAAAGTTTTCATTCTGGCTCTGTACTCATTATCCATATGATCCCAAGTAAGTTACTTAAACATTTAAACCCCAGTCAAGGCTTAATCACATGAATCACAGCCTTGTCTAACTCAATGAAACTATGAGCCATGCTGTGTTGTGCCTCCCAAGATGGACTGGTTGTGAGGATAAATGAATTAATATATGTGAAGCATTTGATATACAGCCAGATCACATTTCAGATCTGCCAACCAGCAACGTAATTGCATTGTAAGTTCTCTACATGGTCTCTGACCTTGAGACCATGAGATTTATGAATAGTCACCATGAAACAAACTGAGTTATTCTGATTAATAATAATTATCATTTACTGAGTAACTCCTTTGGGCCTTACATAAATTTACTTACAAAATACTAAGTACTTTATAGGCACTACTTCCTTAATTCTTAAAAGGCTCCTATAAAGGTAGACAGTATTATTTAATTGATTTTACTATTGATTAAGCCTTATGCTTAGTCACTTAGTCATGTCCGACTCTTTGCAACCCCATGGTATAGCCCACCAGGCTCCTCTACCCATGGGGATTCTCCAGGCAAGAATACTAGAGTGGGTAGCCATGCCCTCCTCCAGGGGATCAAACGGCGTGCTGCAGTCCATGGGGTCACAAAGAGTTGGACATGACTGAGCGCCCGAACTGAAATGAACCGATCCTCACAGCAACCTATGAGATGGGTACTATTTTTACCTCCATTCTACAGATGAGAAAACTGAGGCATAGAAGAATTAATTAACTCACCCAAAATGTCACAGCTACTAAGTGAAGTTGCTGAGATTTAAACTGAGAAATCTGTTTTCTAATTCAGAATGTTTACTTGCTACAGTATTTTTTAAATGAGATTTCAGTAATAGATGGCAGTTATAAAGCAGTTTAAAATTCCATTTTTTTGTTTTCTACATCATTTAAGAGATTGATACACTTTTTAAAGTAAGTAACCTAAAGTGAGAGTCACTCAGTCGTGTCTAACTCTTTGCAATGCTATGGTCTATATAGTCCATGGAATTCTCCAGGCCAGAATATTGGAGTGGGTAGCTTTCTCTACTCCAGTGGATTTTTCCAACCCAGGGATTGAACTCAGGTCTCCCACATTGCTGGCTGATTCTTTACCACCTGAGCCACAAGGGAAGCCCAAGAATACTGGAGTAGGTAGCCTATCCCTTCACCAGCGGATCTTCCCAATCCAGGAATTGAACTGGGGTCTCCTGCATTGCAGGCAGATTCTTCACCAACTGAGCTATCAGTTCAGTTCAGTTCAGTTCAGTCGCTCAGTCGTGTCCGACTCTTTAGCCCAATTAACCTAAAAGCTAGTATTATTTGCCTTTGGTTTGCAACTCAACATTTTTATATTTTTACCTTCTTTAAGAGATAAATGCATTACAAGAAACAATTATTAGTTTTTTATTTTGGACATACAACATATTACAAAAAAAGAACTCTTACCCACTATATTATACTACTTTTGATGAAAGCTATTGGTCCTCTTTACAGAGGAAAAATGAAAAATACATTAAATCATCCAAAACATTTTACAAATAATTTGTGAGTACTCACAAACTCTTTGAAGGCTATCACTTTAATGGAGTCTAAAGAGCCCATGTCAGTCTACATACATACACTCCCTCCTAAGTTCCATGTGACAAGAGAGCAAAGCCGAGCTTATGGGTCAGTCAGGCTTAATGGCTGCTGTGTCACCTTTATTTTAAATATTAAGGAATGACACCTTGTTTTTATATGACATATATTTCAGTTCCCCTAATCAATCAATCAGCAAGGAATTTTTTAAGTCAACGATTCACTATAATAATGGTTTATGCTTTACAAAAGCTGTCATGATCAGAAAGATGTCTTGGGCAAACTATGCTGTTAAGCAGGCAAGGAAGTGGTGGTCCCCCTGTTTTATAGAAGAAATCAGCTCCGAGATATCAAGAGACAGCTGAAAGGGCCAGGACTTGAACTCCAACAACTTCCTCCTTTCTGCCAAGTTAAACACACAGTATATATTCTCATCTACATTGAATTAGGGTGTGATTCAGTCCTCTTTAAATCCTTCTCAGCTTTGATATTCTGCTGTGTACTCTAGCCCAATAATTTCTATGGAAATTGCTGTTTTAGAAGCAGGTTAAGGATATAGCAAGGGGTCCGAGAAAGAAAGCACTTCCTTGAAGCACATTGGTTAAAGAGGAAGAACATGGGCTTCTGAGTTAGTATCTTATTATCTGTGTGTCCATGGGCAAGCTCCTTAACTCAGCATCTCAGATCCTAAATCTGTAAAATAGGAAAAATAATACATACTTTCTCAGGACTGATGTAAAGATGACATGAGCTAATGTTGCAAAATTCCCCCTTTGATGCCTGTCACTTGGGAAGGGACCCTGTAAGTAGCAGTTCCCTTTTCAGCTCCATTTCTCTTTTCCTTAAGTTCAGAGACTTGTGGGAGGCAGGAAGAAAATAAAAATAGCGAGGGAGGACTTGAGCAAAGGCAAGGAAAAGAGGGCTGATAGAAATGCTGAGAGTGGGAGTTGACCTAGCCTGGCATGTGTGCTAGCAGCTCCTCCCTTTACCCTGCAAAATTCAGCGAAATAAGGAATAAAGACTTTGACATGGAGTTGTGAAGGGGCAGTCCATTTCATCTTGTTCCAAGAGATTTGCCATGCAAAACGGAGTTATTTCATCACAAACTCTGGGGAGGGGGAGACAGCTAGCTTGCAATTGAAGACACTCTGGTGCTGTTTGCCTATTCCAGGTGTTCCACCCACCCTCCCACCCTCAAATTAGCCTGCCAGAGAGCAAAATCCCTGAATTCGCTGCTGCTTGGTAACACCACCCCCTTCCCTGTCCTCACTTTGGCAGAAGGTTCAGCACCCTATTGAGTTCAGTAAAAACAGAGAGTCATCAGTTGGGGAGGAGAGCTCCAGTCTCCTACACACTGGCATTCGCTCCTGGTAGAAACTCTGCACGGTGCCAGGGCAGGGTACAGATAGCAAGTATTCTGATATAAGTGCTCAGTGCAGAGTTCCAGGGCAGCAAGTTGGAAGGGAGAAGCTCAGCTTGGGTTCAACCCTTCAAGAAGAGCTTCACAGGGCAAGCATGATTTGGGTTGGGGTTTAGACCAGGGATGTCAAGCATGGAATGTATAAGCTGCCACTCCCCTTCCAAACCCTCAGCAGATCTTGTGACTGGGTCCCACATCCCAGAGGTAGTCTGAGAAGCCCCCTCTAGACAGAATTGCAAACAGCTTGATCAAAATCATCTGGAGTTGACGTACGAGATGTGTCTCTTTTTTCCCAAGCCTTATAGAGGATAGATGGGGAATTGGGTGGGATCTTCTTTTATCGATATATTCTTTTCTTTCCTGAATTATAAGTCGTTGGCTATCTGCAGAAGAATTCTTTTCATATCTGAAGTGTGTTTGATCTTTGTTTCATTACTAATTATTTTTTCTTAGAGAATTCTCTGTTGTTTCCATTTCCTGACATTTAAAATTAGAATATCATTTTTCCAAACCCTTTTACTTACCCCACAATGGTCAGAAGAAATCCCTAAGCTCTTGTATGTTTTGATCTCCTTGAAAATGAGCAGAATATTAATTCAATCTGGATCGCCTTTGTCATTATCTCTCCAAGTAATGCTGGCTGTACCCTTTGAGTACCTGGTATTTTGCTTCCATTTGTGAGGTATAAGAAGTAGAATTTCCTTGCATAACTGTAGATTCTTTCATTATTTTCTACTGTGTCAGACAACTTTATCTAATTAGGGGTTCCAGAAACATGAACGCTAGGGTTGGAGACCTTAAGCCTCAGTTATCAACTTCTCAGACCTTCTGCTATCAACTTAAAATCTAATTGAATGAAACAATAGACTCGGCATTGATTCACATAAAAACATTAGGGTGTCCTCAACCAAAGGCAGCAAATTCTTCAATTATATACTTTTAGTTACAGTGCTAAGGTTTCCCAAGTGGCACTAGCAGTAAAGAATCTGCCTGCCAACGCAGGAGACACAAGAGATGCAGGTCTGATCCCTGGGTCGGGAAGATTCTCTGGAGGAGGGCATGGCAACCCACTCCACTATTCTTTGCCTGGAGAATTCCACAGAGGAATTCTGGCAGGCTACAGTCCATGGGGTCACAGAAGAGTCGGACATGACTGAACATGCACCCAATTACAACGCTAATTATAATCTAAAAGGCTATTTTTCTATCTTTAAGGTCTCAGTTGTGTTAGTCCTACTGATATAGATTTTAATTTATAATCATTTTTATTAGCTATGGTGTATTTGGGATAGAATGGACTCAAGAAGCAATCGTTTTGGAAAATAAGTTTATAAAAGAAACATAAGTTGTGAATAGTTAAGTAAGTGTTGGACTTCTGATGACTAACCCTGCACCCAGAAGTTTGCTTACTCTTGCCTTGAAGGAGCCTTTCCTCTGGAGTCTATGACATTGAATGGCATGTCAATACAGGTACTTAGACAATACTTGCTGGTTGATTAGACAAAAGGAAGCTATTCACTGTGGGAAATATATGGAACTTGGTGTTTCATTGTGGTATAATGCAACTTATATCCCTTGCATTATTTTGTACAGAGAGCAAATTTTTCATCTTTCCCCTTCAATTAAAGCCAAGTTTTTCTCAATTATTGGATGGATAAACAATACAAACGGCTGTTTCTTCTCTTACAGGAGTCATTTGTAGGCTCTTTTCTAAAGTTTATTAATGTGTTGTGTTCTGTGGAGGCCAGTTTTTTGTTGTAATTCTCTTCCCCTAATCCTATACATCCTAATGAGATATCTGTTTTCTTACCTGAAGTCTCAGAATTCAGTCACTTATGGTCCTTGACCTTGAGAAGGAAAGATAGATACTTTATTATCTCTCTTATACTATTATATTTATTTTTATCCTAAGTAGTTTCTACACATGTATGAATAATAGTATAAAATTAAGTATAGCAGTATAAGAAAAAAGTATCTATTCCTTTTTTCCTAAGGAGAATTTTTTTTAGTGCCAGAAATAATCTACAGCAATGGATATACTTTTTAATTGTTTTAGAAAAAAACCTTGGAGTATGAATCACCCATATTAATTATATCAGAAAATGTTTCCTCAGAGACTGGGGGAAATTTCATTTCTTAAAAGAATGAAGGTGAGATTTTCTTCTGTCTCTTATATTGTCTAAAGGACAGCCACTAACTGCCCATGGACCTTAGGAACTATCGTTTCAAATCAGCCACCAGCACAGCAGTGGTGCAAAGCCACGGATGCCAATCTGAGCTACTCATCCTGAAGTGGCCAACACAGAGGGAAAGCAAGATGGGTGGACCGATTTCTGCTTTGCCTAGTTGAAACTCTCTTTCCACCTCCTAGCCCATGTGAAGCCCATCTTTTATTTTTAGCATGGTACATGAGGAATCAAAACAAGCTTCCAAAGAGTAATGAAAAACAACAACATATGTCACATCCTGGCATTTTTCTGGTCTTTTTTCATCAGTGCCTCTTCTGAGCAATCAAAAGTGACTAAATGTCCCTGCTGAGAACTCCTACATTGGAGCAGAGTGAAGCCAGTCTTCTCAGTGGCCTCCAAGACCTTCATGGTGGCGACACCCATGACCCCAGACTAACACCTGCCACTCTTCCTTCTCACCCCACTCCTCCATGGCTCCCTGGAGCTGTCCTCTTCCCCCAAATACTGGCACTGCCACCCTCTCTCAACTTGTCCAAGACACCTTCTCAATGAGACCTCTCCTGACCACATTATTTAAAAATCACAAATCTATTTCCGGGGCAGGAATAGAGACTCAGATGTAGAAAACAGACATGTAGACACAGAGAGGGAAGGGAGGATGGGATGAATAGGGAGATTAGGATCAACATACATACACTACCATATGTAAAATAGATAGCTAGCTAGTGGGAATCTGCTGTACAGCACAGGGAGCTCAGCTCGGTGCTCTGTGATGACCTAAAGGCTGGGGTTTAAGAGGGAGGGACATACGTATACATGTAACTGATACACTTTATTGTACACCAGAAACACAACATTGTAAGGCAATTATACTCCAGTTGTTAAAAATTTTTTAAATAATAAAAATCACAAAACTCTATACCCTGCCAGTCCCAAACCCTTCTATTCACTCTACTTTTTGAAATTACATTTATCATCTTCTAAAACCCTAAATACTTTGCTTACTTGTTATATTTGTTATTATCTTTCCTCTCCCCAAAAAGTTAGTGGAAGCTTTTTGTCTCTTGTTCCTATTGTTTTGTTCACCAAGAATAGTGTCTGGTCTTTATTAGGTAACCAATAGATAACTGTTAATGGTTTATTAATAAATAAATAATCCTTTTGCTCCTTGTCAATATCTGGCTATTCGTACATAACTGCTAGGAAATGGTTATATCTATAAAAAAAAGTCTTATTAGCTAAAATATAAACATTCAAAAGACAGCCATCCTATTTTTAAGGTTAAACAATTGTAGACTCTTAAAAAACTTCTAAATCTAGTTTTTTTGTGTGTTTTGATCCCACTATATGAAACTTGATACCAAAAATTCCCACAGCAGCTTAGTTCCTTGTTAAGAGGACAGGGGTGTATTTGGAACACAAAATCTCCATAAAAGGATCATTAAAACTATGGTGTATATTTTCTACATTCACCGCTATTACATTTGGTCTGGGTCTTAAACAGAATTCAGTTTTTAAATCCTGCCCATGTCTAGCTCTTCGTGTAGAAATGAAGGCTTCAACAAGCCCTATCTTGAAAGACTATTTGCATAACAAAGTGATTTAGAATAATGCACCCAGAGAGAGGCTCTCCATCCACAGAGGGCAGAGGTCTGTGTGTTCCTTGGAAAGCTGCCTTGATCACAAGGATGGTCACAGGAATATCTCTGCACTTAGAGACAATGGTTATATTTTAGGTGTATGTATTGTTCAATCCAAAAATTTGCTTACTCTGTTTCTGTGAACATGAGTACCTGGAGGTATGCATCTCTTTTTCGTTTCTTTTTTTATCTTTTCCATAATTAGAAACCACTCTGATGATAGTTCATTTTAAATCAAGAAATATCTTTGCTTTCCCCAAAGGAGAATTGTCTTGTCATGTTTTATCTTTGTTTGTTTGTTTATTACTCTGAAGAAACCCTTAACCCAGGCAGCATAGCCTAGGTGTTGATAGCTGCTAACAATTAAAACAACATATGGAATAAAAATGCTTTAATCAACATACAGCCTAGAATGGGAAGGAGAGGAGGGTCCTTAGCATTCTTGTGTTTATATTTATTCTTATGATTCTAATTTCATAAAATACACTTAATTCTAGAAAAAAGCTGAGACATTTACCTTATAATCAGAGTTTAATTCTCAGATTCAAAACCATGCCTAGAAATTCAAGCTCACTTTCTGAAAACCTCATTCCCTGTGACCTGGTATGATAGACCAGCATGATCTATTTAACTCCTTCCATTGGAAAAATCCAAGATTATTTTCCAGACTCTGCAATCTGTAAGCTTTCAGCTCTGTTGTTTCTAAATCCCAGTGCTGATAAGGACTGTGGGAACTGGGTTTCCCTGGTGGCTCAATGGTAAAGAATCCACCTGCCACTTCAGGAGATGTGAGTTCAATCTCTGGGTTGGGAACACCCCCAGGAGAAGGAAATGGCAACCCCCTCCAGTATTCCTGCTTGGGAAATCCCATGGACAGAGGAGTCTGGTGGGCTACAGTCTATAGGGTCACAAAACAGTCGGACATGACTGATGGATTAAACAATGAACGACCCACCTCTGCCAAGGTTCTCTGGAATTAGAGAAGCAGGGATCCAGTCCCACTCTCAGCTTTTGTGGCCACATGATCTTCGAGCTCATCTGAGCCTCCTTTTCCTCACTGGTAAATAAGAGGTAACAATGACACCAATCTCATAAAGTTAAACAATAATAGTAAAGTCTCAGTGAACATTACCTGTCACTATCATTCACATCTTTTAATCCTCATGACAGTTGTATAAGACAGCATCATCCCTACTTTCAGTTCAGTTCAGTTCAGTCGCTCAGTCATGTCTGACTCTTTGCGACCCCGTGAATCACGGCACGCCAGGCCTCCCTGTCCATCACCAACTCCTGGAGTTCACTGAAACTCACGTCCATCGAGTCGGTGATGCCATCCAGCCATCTCATCCTCTGTCGTCCCCTTTTCCTCCTGCCTCCAATCCCTCCCAGCATCAGAGTCTTTTCCAATGAGTCAACTCTTCACATGAGGTGGCCAAAGTTCTGGAGTTTCAGCTTTAGCATCATTCCCTCCAAAGAACATCCAGGGCTGATCTCCTTCAGAATGGACTGGTTGGATCTCCTTGCAGTCCAAGGGACTCTCAGGAGTCTTCTCCAACACCACAGTTCAAAAGCATCAATTCTTCAGCACTCAGCTTTCTTCACAGTCCCTACTTTATAAAATGGAATTGAGAAACAGTATGACTTATTCAAAAGCATCCAGAAAATAAGGGATTAAATTCATCTGACTATATAATAACGTTTGCATCTCCCTCCATGACAACTCCTTTGAAGCTATTTGATTTTAACCCCAAAATTCTTTTTGTTTGTAAATTCTGGACCTTAATAATTCTCATTTCTCTGTACTAGTTAGCAATGGTCCGGGTCTGAAAACAGTACCTAGGACATGGGCCCTATGCTGATCCTCAGTTATGCTGAAACACAAGAGATTTTTTTGCTATGGGAGAACTTTCCACTCTGGAGAACCAATCACATAGCTCTGCATCAATGTGTGTGCAAAGCTGTGCCACTTCCTTGGAGTCTTGATAATGTATATTAGCCCCTGAGGTCACTAATGGGCAGAGAGATCAACAGTTAAATAGAAGCAAAGTGAATTTTATATTTATAAGAGCTGGTGAAGGAACTATTACATCTGGGGCCATATCCCTTGGGCTATATATTATATACAATTCAGCCTTATTTCAGATAACAATTCATCTTTTTGGACTTTAAAAGACACTGTGCTTAAAACATTTGTATTATGTTTTAATGACCACAAAAAGAAAATTCATAAACATGATTTGAGCACCGACTGTGTGCCTTGTACTATGTTTGGGGCTAGATAGAGCCCATTCATAATCATTACTTGGAGCTAATAATTGAATGTTGGAGAAGACTCTTGAGAGTCCCTTGGACAGTGAGGAGTTCCAACCAGTCCATTAAAGGAAATCAGTCCTGAATATTCATTGGAAGGACTGATGCTGAAGCTGAAACTCTGATACTTTGGCCACCTGATGCAAAGAACTGACTCATTTGAAAAGGCCCTGATGCTGGGAAAGATTGAAAGCAGGGGGAGAAGTGGGTGACAGAAGATGAGATGGTTGGATGGCATCACCAACTCAATGGATATGAGTTGGAGTAAACTCCAGAAGCTGGTGATGGACAGGGAGAGAGCCCTGGCGTGCTTCAGTCCATGGGGTCGCAAGGAGTCAGACACAACTGAGTGACTGAACTGAACTGAACTGAATAATTGAATGGAGATGTCAAAGTAATACAGAATAAAATAAGAATTGCAAAAAATATACTAGCCGTGTGTACCTGTTCTTCTCTGAGTCTAATAGATGCTGGGGAACTATTTACTCTGATTGGGAACCTTAGGGAAGGCCTCATGGAGGAAGTGCTATTGGCCTTCAAGAATAAGTAAGATGGTCTGTGAAGGAGAGGGCCTCCCTGGTGGCTCAGAGGTAAAGAATCCACTTGCCAACACAGGAGATGAGGATTCAATCCCTGGGTCAGGAAGATTCCCCTGGAGTAGAAAATGGAAACCCACTCCAGTATCTCTGCTTGGGAAATCCCATGGACAGAGGAGCCTAGCAGGCTACTGTCCATGGGGTCACAAAGAGTCAGAAATGACGTAGTGACTAAACAACAACTACAATCTGAAGGAGAGGAAGACAGCATCAAAGCTGAAGAAGCAGCCTGAGCAGAAGTCAGGGAACTATGAATGTTCTACATGTTCAGGAGATGTCAAGGAATGACTGCAGCTAAATGTAGATTTTATACAGACAGCAGTGGAAGATGAGGGAGTGAAGGTGAGCTGGAGCCCATCATGAAGGCATTAAATGACAGAATGGAATTTGAACTCTATTTTCTACATAGTAGGGAGGTTTTTGCAGGGCAGAGTAACACATTCACTTCACTATTTTTAGAAAATAATTCTAGGGATGATGCAAAGGATGGATTTAGGAAATGAAACATGGAAAAAGACATGAAGCCTTTATTAAGAAACTGTGGAAGTGGATTTCCCTGGCTGTCCAGTGGTTAAGACTTCCAATGCAGGAGACGTGGATTCAATCCTGGTCAGGGAACTAAGGTCCCACATGCTGCATGGTGTGGCCAAAGAAATAAATAAATTGTGGAGAAAAGAGAAGAGCATTCCTGGGGGCCAGGGACCACTCACCAGGGAAATAATTTGTCATTTCCCATGGGGAGTGGTAACAAATGAAGGATGGGAAGAAAGAACTGATGGTTTTAGACAGAGTATCTTGATAGAAGTTAATAGGTACCAGATTCCCTGACAAGATTGGAATTTGAGGAAAATCTCATGTTCTAGAGTCATGACAGGCTGCAATGCATTCATAGAATTTGCCAGCTTCTTTCAATAATACCAAGGATAATTTTCTATTTTCAAAGTCTATTTGATAAAAGTAAGCCTCTGAGAAAGTGGTATGCAGGTCAGGAAGCAACAGTTAGAACTGGACATGGAACAACAGACTGGTTCCAAGGACGGAAAGGAGTACATCAAGGCTATATATTGTCACCCTGCTTATTTAACTTATATGCAGAGTACATCATGAGAAATGCTGGGCTGGATGAAGCACAAGCTGGAATCAAGATTGCCGGGAGAAATATCAATATCCTCAGATATGCTGGTGACACCACCCTTATGGCAGAAAGTGAAGAACTAAAGAGCCTCTTGATGAAAGTGAAAGAAGAGAGTGAAAAGGTTGGCTTAAAGCTCAACATTCAGAAAACTAAGGTCATGGCATCTGGTCCCATCACTTCATGGCAAATAAATGGGGAAACAGTGGAAATAGTGGCAGATTTTATTTTTGGGGGTTCCAAAATCACTGCAGGTGGTGATTGCAGCCATGAAATTAAAAGACGCTTAATCCTTGGAAGAAAAGTTATAACCAACCTAGACAGCATATTAAAAAGCAAAGACATTACTTTGTTGACAAAGGTCCATCTAGTTAATGTTATGGTTTTTCCAGTAGTCATGTATGGATGTGAGAGTTGTTCTATAAAGAAAGCTGAGCGCCGAAGAATTGATGTTTTTGAACTGTGGTGTTGGTGAAGACTCCTGAAAGTCCCTTGGACTTCAAGGAAATCCAACCAGTCCATCCTAAAGGAAATCAGTCCTGAATGTTCTTTGGAAGGACTGATGTTGAAGCTGAAATGTCAATACTTTGGCCACCTGATGCGAAGAACTGACTCATTTGAAAAGACCCTGATGCTGGGAAAGATGGAAGGTGGAGGAGAAGGGGACAACAGAGGATGAGATGGTTGGATGGCATCACTGACTCAGTGGACGTGAGTTTGAGTAAGCTCCAGGAGTTAGTGATGGACAGGGAATGCTGGTGTGCTGCAGTCCCTGGGGTCGCAAAGAGTCAGACATGACTGAGTTTCTGAACTGAACTGAAGCCATTCAAAAAGAGCTTAGAATGCGCTTAAATGGAAACCACACCCATGTCCTCTATCACTTGATCTTGGAAAGGAGGCAAAACTACATCAACCCACCTTAGGTTTTCAGCTGTGACTTTTTAGCAAAGACAGATCAACAAAGGAAAAACAAACATAAGTTTATTAACGTGTCTATTCATGTATACCTGGCAGACCCTCCGGAAAAATGAGTGGTTTCAGAATTCAGGGCTAAATGCCATCTTAATAGGGAGAAGGAAGGAGGCATCTAAGGGGAGAGTAAATGATTTTTAGGGACCATGAATGGGCCTTTGGAAGCACAGATGGGAAGTGTGATAGTTTGTGGCAAAGTTTGTCTGGACATGGTGTTGACGTCTCATCTCCTCTCCCTTGTTATTATACTCTTATGACAATTAGGTTCTTTCTGGAAGATTTATCTTTAGGCAGATTAGGGTTGTTCAGAGAAAGCTTCTCCCCGAATTTGCTGGCTTCAAGTGCCTATAGCTCAAAACAATATTGCCAAGTGGCATGTATTGGGGGTGGTCTAAAGCCAGCAGCCTGGGAATGATCATATTGATGCCTACAGGAAGCCTTTATAAAAGCCATGCCTTGGAGAGCTGCTTTAAAGTAAGGTTATTCTGAGCCTTGAGCTGCATCTTCTTGAATATACATTTCACCTCTTTCATTTTCTGTTTATTTTTTCTTTCCATGCTTACGCTTTTAGAGGAAAAGTCCGGTAAGAAACAACAAATTCTTTCTATATCTTTGCCAAACATTGTTTATTCTGTTCATTTTCACTGTCTGTATATCTAATGACTGACTGTATTTACAACCTAAACAAGATTCTGAATTTTAAAAACAAATAGGACGTGGCCTAATTATGCCCCATGAGGAAAAGAGGAAGCTGGTTGCTAAGTGATTTTCCAAGCCTGTTATTAAGGGCCATGGGGTGATTTTGTAAAGATTCACCTCTACCCCAATCACACAGGCATATAATAAAATATTTTAGTGTTAAGTTCCATTTATTGCAGCTTCTATTTGGGTTCATCAAGCTACATATATTTTTTTGTTACTTTTTTGGTAATGTACAACATGATAGCATCCTGAGTGAATGCTTGTGAATCCATCCTAGGAGAAGCAAGTTGTCTTTTTCTCTTCTTTTTTTTTTTTTAAATTAATCAGAAAAATTATCCCCTTCTGGAGTTGTCAGAGATAATAAAGAAGATCTTTATAAATCGTAAATCACCTCTTGCTGCTGCTGCTGCTGCTGCTGCTGCTAAGTTGCTTCAGTCGTGTCCGACTCTGTGCGACCCCATAGATGGCAGCCCGCCAGGCTCAGCCATCCCTGGGATTCTCCAGGCAAGAACACCGGAGTGGGTTGCCATTTCCTTCTCCAGTGCATGAAAGTGAAAGGTGAAAGTGAAGTCGCTCAGTCGTGTCTGACTCTTAGCAGCCCCATGGACCGCAGCCTACCAGGCTCCTCTGTCCATGGGATTTTCCAAGCAAGAGTACTGGAGTGGGGTGCCAATCACCTCTTACATGGTCCTTTTTATCACTGGGGTGATTTTCCGTGGCAGCACAAATCTGATAAAATGTATCTACATGTTTTTTTTTTTTTTTAGAGCAACAATGAAACTGACCTACTAAAAAAAATATTTCATTGTTCTGGGCTGCTCTGCCTAGTTTATTGGGAACATGATCCCAGGATGCTGATACAGGTGACCTCTCCAGTGGAAAATATGAAAATATTGTATTTCCATGTTAACACCCACTGAGAAGTGGTTGGTTGTCTATTGACCTCACCTAAGTGGATGCTGCAATAATTGCTAGACCTCCCATCCTGCCCACTCACCCAAGCCTGGCAGTCTCTATACCACGTACAGGAAATGCACTGATAGCAATTTCATGGGATTGGAGGAAGGAAGAGCAGAAGACAAAGGAAGAACAAAAGATGGAATCAAAATATTACAGTTTATCAAAATATGGACTCCATGACTTGGTTCCCAAGCATAAAATTAGTACGTATCACAATTAATTATTAATAAATGGAATGGCCCACTTCTGAGTAACTGAGAGTCAACTCTGTGTCACATGCTATGTGACACATGTATTGTTGGTGTGCTTCTGTAACCTTTTTGATATTTTGCCCATTTCATTTATTCTCTTTGACTCTGAATCTTTCTCTGAATTATCCAAACTTGGCCACTTCAAATATTAACAAGATTAAATAGCCTGAAGTTTACCCATGGTGCTTTAAAAATTTCCTATTCTTCATTTGCTTTCCTCTTGTTGTTCTTACAGCAATTTTAACTGTAAGTACTCCATTTCATTGCTAGCTGTGCCTTTAAGGATGAGTTTTCCTCTTGCTCCCCTGCTGCATTTTTCTTGGGTAATGCCCATGTTGTTGATATCCAACCCAGGGAACTTTTAGTGATATCTCGGCTAGTAACAGGCTCTTTGCTTCTCTTCCCATATGGAGTTTCAGAAGATTATTTCTACGAAGTCTTATTGGATCTGATAGGCATTCACTGTCATCTGACTTGTAAGAGGTATAGAAACAAATTTAAATATAGACAAACACAGCAATTGGCAGGGGTGGGGGCTTCCAATAGATGCTTGCCAGATAGATTACCCTAAAGCATTTAAAAGCAAATAAAAATATTGATTAGTGTCATAATAATAAACAAAATGATCATATATGCTAATTCTTTCCTAGAAAATTCACTACCATGAATCACTGAATTTGCTATGACTAGACTGCATAAAAATAATATTTGTTTAGTGCTTTGTGGCTTTTCACGCATTTTCTGGTGTTTCCCTATAGCGCTGAATTTTAGCAAATGAGGATGTTGTAAAGTTTCAAAACCTGATGCTGGTTATTTAATGATTTTTGACAAGCTGGACAGATTGTGTTTGGTGACTTCTTTTTATAAATGTCTCAAAACACTTATGCGTATTGGCAAAGACTTAAGTTATCCTAGTCGGCTGAATTTAAATTAATCCTTTTGTGCAAAAAATAAACAAAACAAGGCTGGTGTAGGATAGGGATACTGTGAGGACATGTATTGAAATATTTTCTTTTAGAAGGCATATTCAAATGGCAGAGTATATAAATTTTTAAAATGCAAAATATTCTAAGCAAAGATCTTCATTCTAGTGACCAAATCATAAATTAGCAGAGTATACCCATTTTGAAAATAGCCTCAAAATACAAAGTAAACCTGATCTCTAACTTGAACATCAAAATAAAAGTAGAGGGGGAAATAAAATGCTTTTCAGTACCTTCTCCAGAATGCATCAGAAGATGGAGAAAAGTTGAGGAACTGAACAATTAATGTCTAACTAGGAACACAGGAAATTTGTTCAGAAAACAAATAGACCAACTGCAACGTCCCTGTTTGAGTAATCAGGTGAAATAATAATAACAGTATATAAAAAATTCTCTGAGAGCTTATTATGTGTGATACAAATGTCTGCAATCAGAGACAAATTGGCCACCTGCAGATTCTGAACAACTGAAAAGATGTTTTGTTTGGTCATGCAAACAATCTGATTGCCATTTAAAAATCAGAATCAATAGGCCTGTTCTCTGACAACTCTGAAGATTCAGCAGGATTAGGCCCATAATTTGTGTTCAAGTGGCCCTGAGTTGTGGCCACTTCACCGAAGCTCCATGAAACTCTCATGCCCTGATCCATAGCTTTCCTGCTCCTTGCCCTGCATGCTTTTGAGTTTGCAGTTCAACACAGAGAGTGTTCAGCTTCCAGAATATATTAAGATCAGATGCTGAATGTTTCCTTCCACCCTTGAAGCAAATTCTATATATTGGTAGAACAATATATAGAAGCAAATTCTGTATATTGGTAGAACAATTGGTAGAACAATTCTGAGGCTAAAGGCCTCAGAATTCTGGGGAAATGACAGGAAAAAGAGTAAAATAAACTATTGACAGGAAAGACCCTCCCCTCCTGGTTGAGAATGATTTTGCTGTTCAGCAAAACCTACAACCACTTTATGCTCCTTAAAGGTGATAATTAGTGTAGAAAACGGCTTTCAATTTGGCTTATGGAATCCCTTTCCTTTTGAAGGTTTCAGATAGCTTTTAATTATGGACCTTGAAGCTTTTGGGTCTGAGCTTTTCACAGCTTTTAGCTGGATCTTCTGGATTCTTGTGAATAAGCTTGTGACTACATGAATTTCAACAGCTGTTACTTGAGGTTCCTTTTTTCATGTTACCTTACTAGAAAACATACAAACAGGAACTATTGATTAAACTACATAGGTTTTTAACTGATTGAACTTAATTTGGGTGAATTAATATAATTGAAGTTATTTTGACAAATGTCCTCTATAATCTTAGTAAAGATTATTGAATTTAAGTTTCTGCCTCTGCATAGTTGAAATATACATTTTATTTTGCATTATTTCTCATAATCATCTTGGGGGAAATTGCATCAATTTTAATCCCCTCTTTGCTGTATTTTATGCTGCTTTTAAGAATGAATTGTTTGTCATGAAATTAAAGCTAAAATCATAAATGCCCACAAAGTTCTTTAGAGAAGAACTTTAGCCTGGTCAGTGAAGAATTATAAACTCTAAATCTTTATATAAAAGAGTGCTTGAATTTCTCTCAAAAGACAGTAACAATTTGTCAGTAAAAGAATTTAAGCCAAGAAATACATATTCATGTGTCCTTTTTTCTAATTTTATTTAAATTGCATCATGCATATATTTATAAGAAAGGTGGGATCAATATGGAACAGAATCAGAAAACTATGGCACATAATAACGTCTAAAATATTTCAAGTAAAATCAACTAGAGTAAGTATTTCTAAAATCCTAGCTTACTTACCAGTTCCTGGCTCCCTGTCTTTGGAGTCCTCCAACAACATCAGGCTTGGTGTCCTAGAAAAAACATGAGTTTAGCAGACCTGAGCTCTAAAGTCGGTTTCTGGTTGTATCCATTTCCTAGCTCTGGACCTCAAAGCCTCACTTTGCTCTCTATATCACAGAGGCAGTTGGCCTAGAGATCCGTGGAAGCCCCCAGGTATACATGACTATAAGTTTTTATTTCTTGTCTGTGTTCTAGAGGGTAGAATCATCTTTTTCATTAAGCAACCTTCTAGATACTTCTGAGTTTGTGCTTCCTGCCCAGATTTTGAAATTTGGCCAGTACTGGGTTCCAGGCAACCTCTGGTGAACTCATGGGCTAAGCCATATTCCTGAAAATGAAACTGAGAAACAGCTGCTTCTCCATTCGCATCACAGTCACTCTTGTTACTAAAGACAAAGCCTAAAGAGGGAGAGCAACCAGAGGTTGTTGGGGTAAATTGATAGCAGCCATGATCAAGGTTTGAAGAGAGAAAGAAAGAAGTTGAATGTCAGCATCTTGTATTTTTCCAGGCATCTGGCCCACAGTGTTTTATTGCTGCTGGACAGTTTTTATCATTCCCCCCTGCACTTCTCAGGAGCTCCTCATCTTCCCCGTCACAGTCTATCCATTTGTAGAGGCTGCTTAAGGCACTAGGCCAAGAATACAGACTTTTTAAAAAGTTCTTATCAGCACTCATTTCACCGAACACTAAAGAGAAAAACCAGGCAAAGAAGAGGTATCTCTTACCCTGCTCTCTGATTTTTGGAGACTCTGATTAAAGCCTGAATTATGTGGGAAATCCATCACATCTATGATGTGTGCTAACACTCTATTGTGTGGGAAAACAGTTTTCTCTGTACTACCGTCTCTAAAATTCCCCTCCTCAAACATTATGAAGAAAACTCCTTATGACAAGACATTTAGAGCTATCAGTAAAAGTTTTCTTGTATGTTTCTGCTTTGTCTGTACGTACACATAACTGAAACTGGTACCCATTAGCAAAGCTATATCATACAGTGGATATATTCCCTTTAAAGTTCTCCAAAACCTCCTTGATTTAACTAAGCCACAAACACAATGACTGTCTGCTTTCCTTTGGCCTGATTACTTGGAGTGAGTGTTTAGTTAGTTGTTTATGAAGTCTTCTATTACCCAAGCCTGTTGACTGATCCATCATTCTCTGACTAGGTATCTGTTCTCTCTTCCTTTTTGCTGATCACAGAGGCGCAGCCCGGTAAGAACCCTCAACATTTTTACCTTAAACCTTTATAGAGATAACTGTTGCCTAGGCAAGGTGGCCAGTTTGTCTTATTAAATTTATGATAACCCAGTGTAAATGAGGCAGACAAATTAGGTTTAGTGGCTGTAAATCTCTGGTCTTATATGTGTCAAGAGCATGTTTTAGGATCATCAGAGCATGTTTCCATAACAAACTAAACTAATACAATAGGTATCCCAACTCCCAGTGCTAAATGTGAAAAATGTGGTGTGTGTGAATGTGTGTGTGTGTGTGTGTGTGTGTGTGTGTGGTGTGCATGTATGCAAGCTCTGGAGATTATCCAGAAATCAGCATAGACATTTATAGCAAGGTGATAATAGAATAAGAAAACTATAAAGAAAACCAGGAATGTGTAAGCCACATTGTTTTCAAACCTAAATTTAATATAAGTCCTTGGATCATAACTCATATTTGTCAGTATACTGATATACAATCATGCATAATCATAATTTTTATCTTGGGAGAAATAGACATGCTTTAAAGTCAATCTTTCTAGGTTATCACATGTATATATTTCATCACTGGAGACAAACCAGTATCAGTTTGCACTGTCCAGAGTAAATCTTAGTCAGTTTCCTCAGGTTGAAAGTGTGATAAATTTGAAGCAACAAGAAGAGTCTTTGCTATGTTTGAAATAACCTCCACCTGCCTGGTCAGTCCCTTGAGAGAGGTAATGGAACTGAAATAATGCGCTTGGAAATTAGGCCTATGCCAATTTGATCAATCAGTTACTCCTGGAGGCAAATATTCTGTGCCAGCTGACAAGCTGTGGTTCTCTGATTAAGCCACAGAGTTGATGATCAAAAATACCACCTGCAGGGACTATATGGCTGATTCCAGTCCAGCAGTTGGGTAACGTCTCAGATTATGACAAGTTACTCCTTTTTTTAGTAAAAGGAAAAGAGTGAATTAACTAATTCAAAATGCGGTAAGTCTGTTCACAGTCTACCTATAATGACAGTCCTTTAGAGAAGGAAGATGTGGTCACTTAGGGAGGAGAAGGTTTTAGAATCAATAGGCGTTTTTCCTGAATGTGGTTTGTGTGGTCAGTATCACCTTAACCTTGCTTTGGATTTGTCCTGCATTGACATCAAGGCCATCAGAGATCTGTATGCCAGATCCAGGGACAATGGGACTTTCTTTTCTGTTGATGAATGCTTACTGCTGATGGTTCGAACATCTGTTCCTTTCTAAATTGATGTGATTTTATTCTTTCTAATTTCTAAATAACAGTTTGCTTGCATATTTCTGCCATGTCTTGCTTCCTCTTGAATAGTGATTGTTCATTCATGAGGAATATTTAGTAAAATATTACAGGGGCTTCTTGTCTAGTACCTCTCAGCAATAAATGTCTTTCAAATGAATTGATACACTGGGAAATGATGAATACCAACAAATACCAAACAAATAAACTGTATATCTTTCTTGGTTTCATGAGTATTACATTTTAAATAAAGGGGTAAGACAGAGATCAAAAGGTCTTCAATACAGCTTCTGGGGTCCCCCAGCTCCTTAATTTCAGGTCTCTTTATACTAAATAGGTCCTATTCCCTCAATGTCAACCTCATGATTGACTACTTGGACCTAAAGCCCCAATCTTTTCCTTCAGACCTTTTTAATAAAAATCTGACTATTTGAGGCTCTCCAACCTGAAAAACCATTTGAATTACATTTAAACAATTGTTGTCTTATTATTTTGTCTATGGAGTCTTATTTTCCAAAAGCCAACCTGTATCAAAACTCTCATAATGACCATAGCTAATTTAAATGATCATATTTATTTAATATAGGCATTAATTAAAACAAGTGTGTTAATTTAAAATACTGATTTAAAATGTTTGTTAAATAAAGTATTTATTAATTTAAAAAGATTTTTCCTAATAACATAATAATCTCTATGTGGCACATGTATGCAAATTATATTATTAGGCAAAACAAGCCAGAAAATATAGTTTGAGAGATTAGGCCAGTCATCAGAAAACATCTAGTGGATCTTTATTCATGCTGAAACTGTTCCGCTATTACAAATGACTTCAAAATGAGACAAAATTTTGATAAAACCTTAGGAAAGAGGGAAAGAAGATTCTTACAGGTCTGTTACAGAGATGCTATATTTGTCCTAAGTTGTTATGCTATCATTTGAGAGAAGAAAAATCTGTGACCACCAGATTGAGCCTTTACTAAAGTAGGAGTAGAAATAAATGTGTGTTTGGCTATCACCCACCAAACTTTTAATTGTATGAGTTTTGAAAAGTTTCTTGTTCTTGCAGTTCCCCATCCTAAACTCTGCCCCTGTCATTCTCCTAAGGAGGCCCTGCCAACCCATGCCCATCTTATGAGACCATGCTTCTAGTGGTCTACTTTTCTGGAAGCATCACATTCTAAGAACCTTTCATGGTGATTTTGAACTAATCCTTTATTACCAAAAAAAGTTTCTGCTAGGGCCTGAAAAAAATCTGAAAATGACCTTCTCAGATTATTCTTGCCAGATTATCCTTGCCAGGGAAATTTGCATTCCAATAGGATCACAATGCCTTGAGCTAAAGGAATGATTCCCACTTGATAGATCGGTGCCCCCATGGCAGGCATGTAAAAGAAACTGAGGTAGAGAGCGTTAGTGGGGAAGAATGGAATTCTCTGGTTACCTGAATAGATCAGTCCATTCAGAGGTAATGCCTTCAAATTTTCCTTGTTTTTAACATTTTCCACATGCATCTTTAAAAATTGCATTAGTCAACTAATGACTGTTTCTACAAGCAGCTTATGGACCCCATTCAATAAGAGAAGAGAATACACCTCATACATATAATTTTAAAAATTAAACATAAGTTAAACTTGGATATACTTTCTTGTATGCTAGATCTCAAGATTTTTTTTTTTTTTAATTTACTAAATCTACCCAGGTAAGGGTTTTTTGTTTTTTGTTTTTTCCCCTGGTTTGGAATATTTATTACTTTTCCCTCCTCTCGGTAACCGTTAAGTAAAGTGAAAAATTTATTTATATGTGGGTGTCTATAATTTTTAACTTGAATGCAACGCTGAAAAAAAATTCATTTTTCTCCATCTGCATTTCTTTAAGTTCAGTTTAATTGCAATGACAGAAATATACATATTGTACGTATATGTGGTCTTAAACCTTATAGTGTCTATTTCTAATTCTAGGGTGCAATTAAAAGGAACTTATCCAGTAAGTATATCTTAGCTACCAGAAATAGAGTACAATTTAAAAGACGAAACAGTTCCCTGGATCTTGGAGTATATACACATTTGACATATAAATTCTTAGCTTGATTTTTAAGGCTGATGAATGTCTACAGCAAAGAAATCCTGTAATGGTAAAAGGGCTCAGTGGGTTCTGAATGATTAATATTTAAATCCTAAAAGTGAATATGTTTTTGAATAAACATTGCTATTACCTTCCTTGGAGAAGGAAATGGCAATTCACTCCAATATTCTTGCCTGGAGAATCTCCATGGACAGAGGATCCTGGCAGGCTACAGTCCATGGGGTCACAAAGAGTTGGACACAACTGAAGCGACTGAGCACACATGCTGTATCATTTGACTTCAGAAATGAATTTAATCAAATGTGTGTTTGCTAATTGGAGTAGGGAGAGGAGGAGGGCAGAAGGAACTGAAGGTAGCTGCAATACCCATTCTTGTGTATTTGATATGAAAATTTTAGTACACCAAAGTGATGTGAGATAGGTTATAATATACATGTGGCATGATTTTCTTCTGCTGCATACAGCACATTCTAGGAAATTTTAAATAAATGGTTCCTAGTTAAAAGTATAACATTTTCTTGGCATTTCAAGAAAAGAACAGGCAGAGAATGCTGGATTCATGCACTGTGTACATATGGCCTGGCTTGGTATTCTCATGGTAATTGAAATGCAGAACTGATCAAGGCAACAGGCATTCAAAGAACAGTGTGCTATTCCACTAAGCTCTGCAGTGTACAGATCTTCCATTTGATGGCTCATCATGGTAATTCCTTGATAAGGTTTTATAAATGCCAAAGAAAATGCTACTACTTATGCCTAATATATGACTGTTGCATTGCCAGGGGAGTTTGTTCCTGGGTTTGTCTTGCAAAGTTTTCACATGGAGTTGCCTATTTGTGGGATTTAAATCTCTGTTTTCAAACATAGCTCATAAGACATAAAAGAAAAAAATGCTAAAAATATGCCTAAAAACTTTCTTTGTCCTATGCATCAGGTGAAGAAGTAGCGAGACCCAGGCGTTCCACACCAACTCCAGAGCTCATAAGGTGAGCATGAAAGATGTTAGTTGTGTTTTATGCAAGGTATCATGCACTAGTAACAATGGAACAAATCTCCTTTGAGCTAAACTCTCAGCATCTAATAACAAAGGGTCTGCTCTGTGTGTAGGTCATCGCAGATTTAAATATGTTATCATTTCGCCTAAGTGAAGCCTGAGGGAGACCATTAAGAAAGTACTCTGTAGTCATCTCAGAGAAGGCAATGGCACCCCACTCCAGCACTCTTGCCTGGAAAATCCCATGGATGGAGGAGCCTGGTAGGCTGTAGTCCATGGGGTCGCTAAGAGTCGGACACGACTGAGCGACTTCCCTTTCACTTTGCACTTTCATGCATTGGAGAAGGAAATGGCAACCCACTCCAGTGTTCTTGCCCGGAGAATCCCAAGGACAGTGGAGCCTGGTGGGCTTCCATCTCTGGGGTCGCACAGAGTCGGAAACAACTGAAGCAACTTAGCAGCAGCAGTAGCAGCTGTAGTCATCTAAAGTAACATCTATCAGAATATGCAACCCTGCACTAATGACAGAGGTAAAGGTCTACGGGAAGACATCATTTGGTATATGGAATGCTGATCTGAACTATGATTATATTGCCCTACAAGTAGTAGCCTGTTATTATTAGAGAAATGTGAATCAAAACTACAATGAGGTATCACCTCACATGGGACAGAATGCCGTCATCAAAAAGCCTACAAACAATAAACCCTGGAGAGGGTGTGGTGAAAGGGAACCCTCTTATCCTGTTGGTGGAAATGTAAATTGTTACAGCCACTATGGAAGACAGTAGGAAGATTCCTTTAAAAACTAGGAATAAAATTACCGTATGATGCAACAATCCCACTACTGGGCATATAACCTGAGAAAACCATGATTCAAAAAGACACGTGTACCCCAGTATTCACTGCAGCACTATTTACTCAGCCAGGACATGGAAACAACCTAGATGTCCATCAACAAACAAATGGATAAAAGAAGTTGTGGTTCATACATACAATGGAATATTACTCATCCACAAAGAGAAATGAATTTGAGTCCGTTTTAGTGAGGTGGATAAACCTAGAGCCTGTTATACAGAGTGAAGTAAGTCAGAAAGAACAAAACAAATATCATATATTAATGGATATATATGGGATCTAGAAAAATGGTACTGATGAACCTATTTGCCGGTCAGGAATAGAGACACAGATGTAGAGAACAGAACTGTGGCCCCAACGAGGGAAGGAGCGGGTGGGACAAATGGAGAATAGCATTGATGTATGTATATTACCATATGAAAATATGGTAATGGCAGTCCCTGTATAACACAGGAAGCTCAACCTGGTGCTCTGTGACGACACAGAGGGGTGAGATGGGGGATGGGTAGGAAGGAGGTTCAAGAGGGAGGTGACATTTGTACACTTATGGCTGATGTACATTTTTGTATGGCAGAAACCAACACAACATTGTAAACCAATTATTTTGCAATTAAAAGTGTTTTAAAAAAGAGCAGCCTGTTTAGTTGGATACAGTTTTGTGATACATTCTACATCAGACACCAGAAGAATGTTCTATTTTGTTTTCTGATTTTGGCAAGGCATTATATTTTCATACTGTGTAATCCCTGGGATAAGTAAGTCTTGTGAACATAAGCGGTGTTTCCCTGCAAAGACTCCTATTTCTATCTAAACGCTAGATCCTTTTACCTTTCCCTCCTCCTTTAACCCCTCTCCTCTCCTCTTCACCTCTTATCCCCCAGCAAACACACAAAACTAATTAGAACCAATGAGAGAAATCAGGTCTGGGGAAGAAACGGAGACAATTTATGCGCCTTTTGTTAATAGTCAATTTAAGCAATAATTAGTTAAAAGGATGAGCACTGAACTTTTTACCCTTCTTTTCTCCCTGATTTTTCAATATTCTTCTCTTTCTGAGACGTGCAATATTAAGGTGTTAGGAGATTATAATTAGTCTACTGTGTAGGGTGGAGGGGGGAGGATGAAGTTAAAAGTTGGTAGACTAAGTTTCTTATTCAAAGATGAACTTCCTGGTGGCTTGTTCCTTAATTTCCCTGTGCCTGACATTCGCTGACCATGCTCTGCATTACCTACAACACAGAGATGCAATGAAGACAGATATAAATGGTTTTTGAGATCTTATGAGAAGAAGGTGCTTTGCAGTAAACAGTTATCTTTAGTATTATCTCTTCTAGGTTTAGAGAATCTGATGCTTTTAAAGAGTTTCTCTCTGTCTTATTTCTGTTGGACCAGCCCCCTGGCACCCCATTGAGAACCAGGGATCTTACCTCTTACTAATTCTTTTGTCCACATACATTTGACATCTTCATATATATGCTTTTTAGCCTCTCCAGAGCGTGAGTGCATATTTATATATGTACCTAAGTGCACACGTACATCAGCCTTACTGTGGAAGATATTTGAGGGCTTTATATCTCTTTTGACATTAATATTTCCTTTCTCTATGTTTTGCTGTAATGTGTGTGGTTTAGCAAAAAACCTTCAGAGGACACCACGGCGCTTGCTCCCCTCTTTGGTCCACCATTAGAATCAGCTTTTGATGAACAGAAGACAGAAGGTAGGAAAAACTGTGTATCTATGGATTTGTTTTTCTTTTCAATAAAGTATAACTCGTCTAGAGTAAATGTGTTTTGAGGCATGTTTTTGATGTATCACTAGATCTTCATGTGAAAGAATAGTTCTGATCTAGGTGTGTTATCAGCACGGGAGTTTAGTTTGCAGACCTCTTAGTATTTCAGGATTTGAAATTTTACCTCCAGAGGTAGCTAAGAGCTAACAAGTTCACTCTTCAACAAGTTCACTCTTCTTTCAATAAGAATTACTGAAAATCTGTACAACCCACTGGTCAGGGAGCAGGTGGTTTATGAACCAAACTGCTATCACTATGGAGCCAGACCTTCAAATTCCTGATCATAATCACTGTCATTGTGATCTAGCCTCTATGACCACATTTTCTCTCTTGTCCACCTCATCAGTGGAGGTGTCAATTGGACTGCTCACAGAACAGACACTGTTTGCAAACTCAAGACCCAGGAATGACCTTAAATCATTTAACAACTTAGAAAAAAGATGTTATGAGAGAAATATCATTTTGGCTGTTATTGTTGGATTTACCTACTAAATTTAATTCCTAGAATTAAATATTTTAACTTTTAAATATTAACCATTTTTGGATGGCTGTGAATAATGTATACCTTACTGACATAAACTCCTTATGAAAGGGATCTAACCTGTTCCTAAGATGTATGTAGGTCTAATGCATGGATCTCCAGCAGCTGTTTGATAACATGGAATGTTTTTTTATAAAAAATCATTTAAGAACACTGTGATTGCATATAATAAAATGATTTTTCTAAGACCCATTGGTGAAGGAGATTAAAACGCTGAGGACGATAAGAATTAAAAGCATAATGAGTAGGCTCAGATAGTGACAAAGAGACTCCAAAGTATAGTAAATTAAACAAGATAGATTTTATTTCTGTTTCATGTAAACAGTCTTAAAGTACAAAATATAGGACTGGAAGGGGAGCTCTGCCATCCCCAGCATGTGGCCTTCACTTCTGGGTGCAAGGGGGCTGCTCAAATTCTCATTATGTTCCAGTCAGAAGAAAGAAGTGTCAGGGAGGACCCATGGAACTCACTGCCAATTCTGTAAGAGCAAAACCTGGAAGAGACGCACACCACTTCCAGCCAGAGCCCATCAGAAAGAATTTAGTGCCATCTGGCCAGCTAAGCTTTAACTGTAGCAGAAATGGAGAATGGATCCTGGGAGACAACTAGCAGGCAGCCACAACTGAGTATTTTTCAATCATGTAGTTAGGAAAGTGAATAAGGAACATCCCTAAATACTCCTTCAGTGATTTAAATGTCTGCAACTTAGAATCCATAAGGAAAGGGGACCCAGCATTAAGGTTGCTCAGTTGTCTTATTAACTCATCTGGGATCAGTCTCACTTTTACTGATATGTGTAGTAACTGAAGGTGGTTTGATTTGCTATGTTTGAATCTACCTGTTAAAAAATTCCATCATATATGGAAACCTGATATACAAAATAGAAAACAGTTCTTAGAAATCAAAGTGGTATCCCACACTGAATCCATGGAAAAAACAAAATGCTGTGTCAGATCATTGGACAATGTATGCTTTCGTGTTAAGACAAGAAACAAAGCTAAGACCATCACTGAGGTCTGTGATGAAGAGGAGACACACAATAAGCCTGGCCTGATTATGCTCTAGGTGCTTTCAGCCCCTGAAGTTCTGTAAGTTCCAACCTTGGCACCAAGCATACTAGCTCTTCCACCTACTTTTCTTATCTACCCACTCTTACATTTTTGATTGATTCTTCTATCACTAGTTTACAAGGCCTGAGAGGAAAGTGTGTTTTTTGGAGTTAGGTATGCGTGCCTGGGACCAGACCTTAGCTCTTCTATGTTCACCAAGTGTTGCTGAGCGCGTTGTTTAATCACTGTCATCTTTGGTTTCCTCAACATCAACCACGTGGTGGTATGGTGAGGACTGAAAAATCATAATAGCTATTGGCCTTGTGATAGGTATTTTGTGTACATTATATTTATATACATTACCTCCTTTAATACTTATACTAACTCTTAGAGATGGTTCTTACTATCTCTGCACTGAAAGAAGGGAAGCTCAGAGGTTAAATGAATTGCCCAAGGTCCTAGTAGTTCGGTTCAGTTCAGTCGCTCAGTCGTGTCCAACTCTTTGCGACCCCATGGAGGCTGGATCAAATCCACATCCAACTAATTCCCAACCTGTGTTTTACAACATAATGAATCACAGGCAGTACTTACAGAGACCCTGGCACATGAGAGATGATGAGAACTAGTGTATCATATTGCTACCATAGCAACAAAAAAAGTCAGAAGGAAGATACAAAAAATAGATGAAATATTAGATTCATTGTCCTTAGGCCTAATACCAATTGCCCTGATTGACGTTAGATGTCTGCATGCATGCATACTCTGTCCCATCCAACTCTTTGCAACTCTACGGACTGTAGCCTGCCAGGCTCCTCTGTCCAAGGGATTCTCTGGGCAAGAACACTGGAGTGAGTTGACAGTTCCTCCTCCCCTGATCTTCCCAAGCCCAGAATCGAACCCACATCTCTTGTATCTCCTGCATTGGCAGGCAGGTTCTTTACCACTGAGCCAACAGGAAGCCCTTAGATGGCTAAGCACTTGTTTATTTTTCTGGTTCTTTTAACATGTTCACCCTTTCTAAATAATTTCATTTCTCTTTATAATGTTGTAAAAGACTTCTTTAAAGATCCCATAAGATCCTTTAAAGGTGAGAAGAACTGTACAGAATTCAGACATTTTCATTCTTGAAGCATATTCTTGGCAAACTTTAATAAACCAACTTAAAACAAATGTCCATGGGAATAATGCCTGTATTTTCAAGTGGGTACCAGAAATGTACTGATATTTAGAATGCCCTTAAGTGACCCACCAGGAAAAGAATGCAGACACTCTGTTTTGCAAGTTTTTGTTTAGCTGTATGTCCACACACAGATACCCCATCTGCGCACGGGCTCACACACACACACAAACATGCACACCCTGCTGTTTTTTCCATTCTCTGATTGAAGAGAATCAGGAACAGCACATCTCTAAGTTAATTTACTAGGACTGAGGCAAGGCAGAAATAATTTTGTCAAGCTCCACTTTAACTTGAAATTATAAATTCTAAAATCAGGATGTTTCTTTTTTCAACTCACCCGGGGAAATTTTCTTTTTATGTTTCCAGTTCTTTTAGATCAGCCTGAGATATGGGGTCCAGGCCAACCAATTAATCCAAGCGTGGAGTCGCCAAAGTTAACAAGGCCTTTTCCCACTGGAAGTAAGTTATGTGTCTGCTCTGTCTGGAAAAATAAGTGACTCATTTTACTGTCTGTCTGCATAGTGAAATTAGGCAAGCCTTAGGAAGTCTACGTAAGCAACATTTGGACTGTTTAATATTGAGAAGAGGTATTATTCTAATAAGCATTAGAGTTAAGGGGCCTAGGACAGTCGGTTGAGACAAGAATAATACAATAAATAAAGTAAAATAAGTAACTTTGAACCACAGCTGCTTCTGTGTGACATCTCACAGGCTTATTCATTCATTTATTCAATAGGTTTATGTAGGCATGATAAGCAAGTGGACTAAAGACCCTGCCACGTTCTAGGCATGGGCTAACACACAACACAGAGCTAACCAGGTCAGATAAGGTCTCTGCTTGTCCTACAGAACAACTGAGGCTTCAAAGGATAGAGAGGACACCTTGAGGGGAAAGAGTTTAACTGGAGAACAAGAGGAATGATGCCATATGGGAGAGAGAAGCTGAGACAGAAGATCAGGGCACATTTATCTCAAAGCAGAGCCATCAGCCCTGTTTATTCCAGAATGCCCCTAACCCCTACTCCAGGTAACTGGGGAAAGAAGTCCTGAAGAAAAAGGAAACTCGTCAGATTTACCAGATATAGCAGTGAAAGGAAAACATACATTTAAAGAATGAAAAGAAAAAAATACTTACCTGTTGAAATTCTTAACTTTGCCCGCAAAGTGACAGCCCAGTTCAAAAGGATGAGTCTGGGTTGGGCTTGTAAGACAATACTTTTTCTAGCCCAAGGATTTTTTTCAGCTATAATTTCCACCAAAGGAATCTGTTCATTCTTCCTTGACCCAAATAATTTTGCTTTAGATGTCAAAAATATGCCCAAATTCAAGACATTACTTTGACAAATCTTTCCTGACTCAATCCAAGCTATAATATCCTGACTCTATTAAAAGCCCCTCACCCAGGCTGCTCTCCTTTCCTTGACCACTCTCTGGATTGCAGTTGCCTGGGACCACAGTCTTCCTTCATTCAGTTGTAAATTCCTTGAGAGCAAAGGCTCATTGTTTTCAACCCCATGTCCTTCATTCCTAGTACAGGTCCCAGGACTTTGGTGGCTTTTGACACTTATAAAACAAAGGAATGAATGAATGAAATGATGATATTGTTGTTGCTATTATCTGACTTTCTTTTGACAAATTCCTATCATAAAGTGGAAGAATCTGAATGAGTCCTGCTTCAATCACTAAACTTTGAACTTAAAAAAAATACATGGACTGCTAATAGTTACTCCTTTTCCAATAGCAGAATATGAATGATAGCCCAAATCCTGCTTATCTGGGGAATATTCCATAACTTAGGGAGAAAGTGATCAGTAATGCATGGCTTCTCATCTCTTGGCAGCACCTCCCCCACTGCCTCCAAAAAATGTACCAGCCACCCCACCCCGAACAGGCTCCCCCTTAACAGTTGGACCAGGTAAGCTTTATTTTTTCTGTCCTAGGATGGTGTGGCAATCAGCAGTGGCCCTGGACCTCAACATGCCTTTGATGTGTTGAAATCTATAGGCTAGACTAAACGTGAACATGCATTTAGTTTTACCTCCACTGCAGTTTACTATGTACACTTCTTTAAGTATCACTCCCAGGTTTCACAAAAAGGTTCACTTTCTCATTTTTTCCTCTGTATAATTTTGTTGAACAAAGGCCATGTTTATTTGTGAGATAAGAGAAATAAAAACTCAATATCAAAAGCCATTGTTTAATTGACATTTCACTTCATTGGACCTCATTTTAAATGACTGAAGAATTAAAAGTCTCAAGGCATAATTCGTATTTTTCTAAGAGCTGATAAGTTTTTATCTAGAATTAATATTGTGTAGTCCACAATAATAATAAAATGGGTCCTGGAATTATGCAGCATACAGGTAAGCTAGGGTGGTGCAGGCTTTTTCCCAGTAGTCATTATTTATTATCCCATGGCAAAGCGATGTATAAGGATGATGAAATATGGCAAGGAACTGCAGCATGCCTTTAGACAGATGACTTCTAAGGCATATTTTTACCATCTATTAAAATCAATACTATGGATCAATACAATTTATAATGTACCTAGTCTTACTGGACTAGCAATTCAAAAGCAGTAATAGTTATTTTATGTGTCTGGATCCTTAGAATGTAGTTCTTCGTCACCTTTGGAATTCTATTGCAGCTTCATCCATAGCTATTTATGCAGTCTGGTGAGTTTGATAACTACAGAGGGGGTATTTATCAACAAGAGCAAATGCAAGACATAGTCACTGATGAAATTTATATTGACTCAGACCCAACAGAGAGTGCACAGGTAAAGGTGTTTACAAGTTCAAATCATTTTGGCCCCTTGTATTCTCATGAATATGTTAGAGATAAGTAAATCTACCAGCAGTGAAATTATAAATACTGTGGCCCAGGCAAACTGCTATCCCATTTATTTTTGGCCTTGAAACCTTGAAGGTTAACTTTTTTCAAATGTGAAAATATAAGAATACTAAGCCTACTCTTACAGCTAAAAGGTTATTTAAATGTAAAATGGCTCATGCCCTGAAATTATTTAGGTAACAATTTCTAATTTGAATAATCTTGGTTTAAAAAATGGTACAATTCCTCACATTTCAGTTATCAACTACTTCCTGCCAAGCTATAGAAGATAGTTTTAATTTTCCTCTTGTTATTGGTAAGAATTAAAAAGAATAGCTAATGCTAAAATTTAAGCAAAACAGACTTTTTATTTCATGAATTCATATATATATATATCAGTTATGCCTATGGTATTAACAGGTTAGACTTGATGAGAAAAGAAATTATAAAGGTTTCTTATAATTTTGTTCCTTATTAAATGGGTTTATATGTAACAATTCTTCTCAATATCCTATGTGTGTGGTACGTGGGGTGTGTTTGTGTATATTTGTAAATATTCATGTGGGGATATCTCTTTAATCTTTGTGCTGTGTTTCTGGTGTGTTCAAGGTGGAAGATATGCAACTACTTATGATGTGATAATTTTTTAAACTAACATATATTATCATTGGTTTCACCAAACACTTTCATTTAATATGCTAGAGTAGACAATCTTCATCAAATATGAGGGTGATTTTCAGCCATCAGTTCTTTTTCTGTTGTGTCCTATGTATTTCATTAGGCCAGACTTTCCAAAGGGACCTCCCTTTTGAAATTTGCAGTTCCAGAGCCTGTACACTTCTGAGAATGCCTTCTCAGAATGACCAGTTGCATGCTGGAGCTTCTGGTGATGGTAGATGTAGCCAAGTCAGATCACCTCACACAAGGGTAAATAATAGCCGAAAAGGTAATGTTCACAATATAGAGGCAGGGAACTCTCTCCTCCCCTTCAACTACAATCAAGATATTTTTCCATCATGAAATATGTCCAATTTGGCACCTCACAAGATAACCTATTTATCAGGCTTTGCCTCACCCCTCCCACTTCCTATACAAATAATTTTAACAAAGTCAATTAAATTTTAAAATCAACTACTTTAACCACAGGAAATGACCAATCAGCCACAGAGGTCAAAATTGAAAAGCTACCATCCATCAATGATTTGGACAGCATTTTTGGCCCCGTGTTATCCCCCAAGTCTGTTGCTGTTAATGCTGAAGACAAGTGGGTCCATTTTTCTGACACATCCCCGGAACGTGTTACTCCAGAGTTGACTCCAAGGGAAAAGGTGGTGTCCCCACCAGCTGCCTCAGACAACCCAGCTGACTCCCCACCTCCGGGCCCCCCGGGTCCTCCTGGCCCCTCAGGACCTCCGGGTCCTCCTCGCAGTGTACCATCGCCGCTCAATTTAGAAGAAGTCCAGAAGAAAGTCGCTGAGCAGAACTTCATTAAAGATGATTACTTAGAAACAATCTCATCTCCTAAAGATTTTGGGTTGGGACAGAGAGCAACTCCGCCTCCCCCACCACCACCCACCTACAGGACTGTGGTCTCATCCCCCGGACCCGGCTCGGGCAGTGGTACGGGGATCACCAGTGGTACGTCTCACTGTTTGCGTGTGCTTCGTGTGACCGGGAATGGCCGTGGCTGCTGCAGTGTGAGCAACACCCTCCTCCTGCCTGGCAGTTGGCTTTAGAGCTTCAGCCATCCCTCCTTTGGTGTGGGTGTCCTGTGCTCTGTGGCATGTCCTAGTCCATCGAATGCTCGCGGTCATAGTGCAAGTCTGTGGATGTGTCCTGCCCTGCACTCCTGACCCTTAGGAGTGCCCTTCCACCCTGCGGATAAGATCTCTATTTTTTAAAGAAAGCTGTGATGTCATTTTTAGAATTCAGGAAAGTTCTAGAAAGACAGGTTTCACAGAAAATGTGCTTCAAGTTAAATGTCTGATTTCCTCATCAGATGTCTCCACAGGGGCCCTAGTTGTTTTTTTGTTTTTTTAATTCTTCCACTTTATTGAAATATAACTGACAAAATTATGAGATATTTACAGTGTACAATGTGATGATTTGATACACACATACGTTGTGAAATATTCTTCCCACCAAGTTAATACATCCATCACCTCACATACTTACCTTTTTTTTTTTGACGAGAACATTTAAACTCTACTCTCTTGGCAAATTTCAATCATACAATATAGTGTTATCAACTATAATCACCGTGTTATACATTCGATCCTCAGACATTATTTGATTTATAAGCTTATAAATCTATATTTTTTCCAAAAGCCCTGGTTTTTGTAGGTATATGTGTTTTCTATTTCTTTTTTTTTTTAATTGGGGAAAACTATGTTAACTTCTCTATTTCAGAGAAAAAGAAGTAGGATTTGAAAAGGAGATTTTAGAGGACAGCAAAAAAGAGGCTGCCTTATTGCATCTCCAGCCTAATCAGGCTGCCACTGAAACAAACTGCTCTCTGATGTCATCATTTGACAGGCTAGTCAGCCTATAAGGTCAGTTCTAAGTGTGGTGACAGGTGATGGAGCAGTTTGTCACAAATGTACCTTTTGGGACTCTACATGCAAACATTGACATGGAATCTGATTTTTTTGATTTTCCTGTTTGAAGCTTCATTTTGTATTCTCTAATGATGAAAGGATGGGAACTGCCATGCATACCCAGGAAAGATCACGATATTCCTAATGCATTCTTCTTCTGTATCACTCATTCCATTCATGCTCTTGTTTGTCTACCAAGATCCTCTGGTGCCTTCTCTCTTGTTCCTGTCCTTTTTGTTAGGTACCTTCTCAGGGATGTCAAGGGCTATTTGTTTTTTATTTGCTTTGAAAGAGGTGACCAAGTTTAAATTATTCGAATCTACTAAGAGACACCAAGGAAGTATGTTTGTCTCTGTTTTAATAGTCATCATTGCTTCTGCTTTCAAGGGCACATCTTTCAGTGTTTGCTCTGCATTTGCAAATTGCTCTGAGCTTTAAAGTGAAAGCATCCAAGCTAATCAAGGAAAAGACTGGAGAATCTTCTGTACTGTACACAAAATCAGTGTTTTGTATCACAGGTGTTCTCCTCCTTCACCAGAAACGGAAAACAGTTCAATAATCAAATTTAAGTTTGAAAAACTGTGCTAAAACAAAATCAGCAGGTTTCTTTATAGGGTCCTAGAGAGCCTTTATTTTGCCAATAAGAACAACAGCTATAGTTTCTTTTCCTGGCTTCATGCTAAGAACTTTATGCACATCATTTCATTTTTACAACAGCCTCATGAGGTGAATACTCTTATTTCCCCCATTTTACAGATATGAAAACTGAGGCTCATGGATGTTTAGTAATTTGCCTAAGTTTACACTGCTAGAGGTGATAGACTTGGTATTCATTCTCAGATCTATCTGATCCCAGGCCTGTGTTCTTAACCACTATGCCCTCCAGGAGCCCTTGCAAGGTTTAGTGACAAAATATCACAAACTTATCTGACCCTGACATGCACCTGTATTACACACTGTCATCAAGATCGCCAAAAGTCTTTTCTCCAAACCTACTGCTTTGTGCTCCTTTCTGTATTTCTGGGGCTTAGAGCCCCACCTCCATCCTCTATTTCTTTTTTAGATCTTTTGGGGGTGATGTAAGGGTCCTTACCTAACTGTAAAGATAATAAAGGGCCTCTAAGTAAAGACTCCAGTCCAGACCTCAGCCCAAAAGAAGCTGGTTGTCCTTTGTCAAAGAGAGACATGTTTCCACTGTCTTGAATGGGACTCTTTCCTGGGCCAGGCTCTGAGTCTTCTGAAAGTGCTTTTCAAGGAATAATACCTTCTCTCCAGTGGCCTGGTCACTATACTCTACCCAAAGTAAACACCTTTAGTTGGGGGAGGGGAGGACAGGACACTCCCCAGGCTCCTCAAGCACCTTCTACAAGGTTCTGGGATATACTTGATTAATTGAATTGATCATTGATTTAATGAATAAATAGAGTAGCTCTAGCTTTCTTTCTGGAATCCTTGGCAATTTTGTTGTCATTTTCATGTTTAACTTCCATATTCTTACTTAAAATTACTTGAAAGTGTTACCAGTAAAGACTATTGGTTCTTAATAATTGAGCTGGAAAATACTATACTTTGCTAATATTAAAGAATTGAATTTCTAAGTGGAAAACCAAACTGGGCCAGTGAAACTCATGAATAAATAAAACTGTGCACCATTATTTCCTTAATTAAGTCCCAGTTTATTTGCTCATTAAACAGATTGGCAGAAATATAAACTTAGGATTGAAACAATAGGATATGGTCTCATGTTTTAAAGATTAGTAATGCTTATCATTATCTGCTTTTTATAACAGCCTGATGGGAATAACTTTTCCTGTGTATCTCAAACTGTATACCTACATTAAAAATTTCAGTCACAGCAAGATGACTGTCACTGACCAAGTTTAGACAGTACTTGTGGATCGGAATAGTTACCTGCTGTTGAAAAAGTTGCAAGTTAAGAATTTGCTTCAAGAACTTTAATTTCCTTATGGCAAAGATTTAAAATACATAGTTTGGCCAGAATATTGCTTTACTGGAATGCAGACACTGATTCTTGGCAAAGACTATCTCTTCTCCTGTGTGGGCTGTGTGCCCAGGGGATGGAATGGAAAAAGTGTTTCCTTGGCCTGTAGCAATTTTGGAGACCAGGGAAAGAGAAGTGTTAGTAAAGATAGAATGTTCAACATTTCCCAACTGGGGAAAGTAAACCCATATTAAAAGATGCTAAACACAAACAGACACACCCCACACATCCATAAACAAATGAATTTGAACTACCTGGGGTTGAATCAAACAAATATATTTCCTAACTACAAGTTTTTTTAGAGCAGCAATGTCCAAAATGGAAGCCTTTAAGCATATGTGGCTATTTTAATCTTAATGGCAATTAATTAAAATTAAAAATCAATTATTCAGATGCAGGAGCCACAGTTCAGTACTCAGTGGGCACAAGTGACTAATGACTATCTTATTGGACAGCACTTATTCCAGAACATTTTCATCATTGCAGAAAACTCCACTGAGCCATACTGTTTTAGGGCTTTTAATGTGCCAGTTACCTAAAAAGAAACATAGTATGAAAACTTTTCCACATGTGTTTAATACTTTTGTCAAAGAAATAGTATAATTGTGTTCTAAGAAACACAAGTTGGGAAAGAATAATTCTTTACGTATTTCAAAGTACATATATTTTCATTCATTTGATTCTCCCCTATAACACTGTGATATACTAGCCTCATTTTACAGGTAAGGAAATGGAAGCTCAAAGGCAGGACTTGGCCACAGCCACAAAGCAATAAATAGCAAAGTCAAGATCTGTCTGACCTGAGATTTGTTGAATTCCAGTGATCACTTCTCCCCAGCTGCCCCCCTGCCGACTCCACAACACACACACACCCCCACCCCCACACCCCCACACCCCCACACACAAACAAAAAGAAGTGAAAGTTGGAGCCATTGTTTTATGGTCCTCAGGAGTTACCAAAGAAACTATGATGGGATTTCAGGTTGAAAGCAGCAGATGGATCAAGAGCATGTCAGTGGTTGCCAACTTTTTGAATTCACAAATTCAAATGTACATATGATTTTTAAAGGTAAACAATGTTGTCCAATTAGTTTCTAGCATTGTCTTGGGAATAAACACTGCTTGAAGGGGAAATGAGTAGAACTGAAGATCGAAGAATAAGGGTAGAGATGTGCAAATAACCCTCTTTACTCTTTCAGTACAAAATAATTGTGTAATCTCACAACATCGTGTGAGGCCTTAGTTCAATTATGAAATACTCCGTAGGCCCAAACTACCCTCTGCTGTGAAACAGGGTTTTGCTTTTTGAAACTCCCTTGGTGTTGTCTAACTGCATAACAAATCAATGAGATCAGTTCAGTAAAGAAAAAGTAAGTTAAACAGGGTACTCCAAAAGGAAAACACAGCCAGTTAACTAGCCACTTTTTTCTTCGCTTTCAGTTGTATCTGTATCAAAAGCACAAATTTTACCATCATCAACAACTGCCTATAAGCCAGTGAAGCAAAAACTGTGACAAAAAAAAAAAACAACTGCCTTCCATTTGTTTCGTATCTTATGACTTGGTAATCCTTAAATGAGCATTTTCCATTTCAATTGTTGCAACTGCCTTGTAAGGTAGAAACATGTCCTGTATTTTAAAACATGAAGCTGAGGTTCAGAGAAGTCAACTTCTTATAGTTGATAGGAGGTGGACAGAGCCAGAGCTCAGGTCATCTGACTTTTCGTCAGTTTCTTTAGTATTTCATACTGCCTCCATGATAACTTGTTACCACTTTTCCAAGAATTACTGAAACTGGATTTTAAAATTTCCCTTCTGGAACTTGTAGGAAAAGGATAAGCAGCTGACCTTTTCCTGGGATTGACTCAGAAGACCGTTTCTTGGAAATAGACCCCTGGATAGACATTTTGACCCAACCCCCATGACATGGTTTTCCAGCAAAACAGAACCCCCAAAACAGTTCTATAAAACTTCCAGAAAAAAACTTTGCTGTGTTAACGTTTATTTCCCATCTTTTTGCTGTCACTTCTGAAAACATCCTAGGTGTAAAGAAAACTTTGTCGAGGGACCTGTTGAAATATCCCCTATTCGTTTATTCAAGAGAAGATCAGCAAAAGACTAAGGATATTTATATTGAGAGAAAAGTGCAGTCGGCCCATGCAAAAAGAAGACCAGGCTTTGTGCAAAATGTGGGGCTACATTATATAGGCCACCACCTATAGCTACAAGATACTACATTTAAAAACTCAGACTTTGTAGTTAAATAGGCCATTTGAACTATATGACATTGATCAAGTTATTGAATATCTCTGAGCCTTACTTTCCACTGAGATAGTAGAAGTACTTTCCTTCAAAGCTTATTGTGGGGATAAAATAAGATAATGCAAGTAAAATGTGTAGCAGAGATACTGGGCCAACAAAATAAAAAGTGAGACTACAGTCAAAAGTTCGTAGTGGTAACTAGGAAATATTGGTAGGATGGGTGGTAATTAGTATGGTTTCACACTAATGTAATTACACTTACAATAAACCACACAGATAAACACAACAAACTCAAGATTTCAAACTGCTTTAAACAGAGGAACAAGGCTTTCACCCCCAAGGACTCTCCTAAGTTGGAAGCAGATCCTGAGATGATGAGCTTTGATGGTTAAAGTTGCCTGAAAATCTGAAAATTCAAAGATTCAAATTTCAAAGTTCCTTGAAAATCTGGTCTAGGATTCTCCAGAGAGCAGAGTTTTGTGGTGTGTTGGAGGGGAGGTAGGGGGAGGGGGAGACATTTTCTTTGGGCAGAATTTCTTGGAATTTTCTTGGAGTAATTTGATACCTGTGCTTCTAACCAATGTGAAAAAGCCTCAGGAGTAGCTGGAAGTTCTCTGACTGAACAAGAACCATTTGGAATATTGATTTGACTTCCTTAAGATTGTTAGCCAAGTAGTTTTCCCGTATATCCCGGACATACGCCTGAAGATAGGCCAACCCCTAAGTCTAAGCCCTCTGGTGTGCTCATTAGCGTGCATGCCGACCTCTGTGTGTGCTCTGTGTTTCTCTTGTTTGTCATTGACAGCCAGAAAAGTAAATCCAAGAGACTCTTAAAAATCATCACAAAAATCGTCGCAGGCAACCTCTACACAGACAGGTTCCTAAGCAGCCTCCTTTAAAAACTAAAATCCTCTAAATCCAATGTATTTCTGTTAAGATTCCACAAACAAAGTACGCTCACAATAGCTAATGTACTTTCTTATATTTTGTTCTTTGCTTACCATCAAGGGTTTGCTTGATGAAGTTACTACTACTTTGCTATATGAAGTTACTACTCATATCGTAAAGCACAGTAAGAAGGATAATTCTCTTCTACATGTTTTATAGATATATAAAAGTATTTATATACATAACACATATTTATACACACACACACACACACACACATATATGGACTTTCCAGGTGGCACTTAGTGGTAAAGAACCCGCCTGCCAGTGCAGGAGACAAAAGAGACGTGGGTTCAATCCCTGGGGCAGGAAGATCGCCTGGAGGAGGGCATGGCCACCCACTCAAGTATTCTTGCCTGGAGAATCCCATGGACAGAGGAGCCTGGTGGGCTACAGTCCATAGGGTCACAAAAATTCGAACATGACTTTTGCACACATATATACATATACTGTGAAAAATCTTTTTTCTTCAAGTTCTAACCTCCGTTTTCATCTTGGACATAAATTCTGAATATGTAAAGATCAAGAAAATTTATCATAAGTTTCATGTGTATCATGATCAGAATGAAAGCTACCCACTCACCCAGCCAAAAGAGTATTAAGTATATATTTTCTGTCACAGGGAGTTATAAAAGGATTTACCTTTCACTGGGTGTCACATGACAACAAAAGGCAATGAGCTTCAGCTTCAGCCATCAACCATAGTTCAACTGAGTGATTTTTTTTCTTTATTGAAAAAAAAGAAACCCAAACCCCATGTGCTACAGTCTTGACTGTATTAACTGCTGAGGTGAAGAACGTATTGGTGATTACACTCTACTGTGGGAATGGAAAGGTGGGATCAAATGATAACAGCTCTTTGACCACCTATGTCTCTAGCCTTTTTTAATACCAGCTTGTTTTTCAGGTGCATCATCCCCTGCTCGGCCAGCCACCCCCTTGGTTCCTTGCAGCAGCACGACCCCACCCCCACCTCCTCCCCGGCCTCCGTCTCGGCCAAAGCTACCTCCAGGGAAGCCTGGCATCGGAGATGTGGTATGTTCCCTTCTGCCCTGTCCCGCTCAGAAGCATACAGTGGGAATGACAGAGTCCAAATGCCTGAACATGGGTCATCTCAACTCCAGGTCTAAGCCTTACAGCGCCTGCACCAATGGCCCTGACGGCCAAAATCTGAAAGTCACTGCAGTCAGAGTGTGTATTTCAATTGCCCTCAAATCTCCACCATCATTCAAGCCACGGCCTAAAGTAGTAGGAACAGGATCGTGGGGTCTTCAGTTCTACCCCAGTGGGTTTGATGAAAATTAAGATAATAATACTCAATCGTCCTAAATCCTTTGGAATGGGAGGTGTTTCCTTTCACCATATTTTTCTGATTTTGGAAGACTCCTAGAGAGGAGAAGTCCAGATTTCTGACCCCAGACTACAGAGAAGTTATTGGTGGTATACACACTGGGTGAATATAAAGGAGAGTGGCGGCTCAGGGAATTTTTTTGGAAGTTTTTTGGAAGTTTTGCATCATGTTTTAAGACGAGGGGTAGAAAACATTCTGTGCAAACAATTAAGAGACTCTGGCAGAGGTAAATTTCTTTGGAATTCACATACAGGAGTCACAGGGTAATAATGATGTCCCTGACATCTGGTTTAGCCAGCACACTACAGTATTTTGTATTCAGATATCTTTCAGTAGGTATAAGCTCTCACTTTATGTCACTTATTTAGTCCCTAAGGGCATGTGAGTCCACCATCCTGAAACATCACTGACCATATCCCAGATCTCGGCTTCTCTTAATGTGATATATCTGTTGAGTGTAGCCCATTATAGTTTGTTTCCTCTGGCTCCATCCACAAGCTCTTGTACAGATAAAATCAATTTCAATGAAAAAATGGTACCACCTGTCCTCTTTTAAGAACCTGAGTTGTCATATCTGGAGCTGGGAGATGTTAAAAATATGAAAGGAAGACCTGTGAATCTAACTTTCCATTTCTTTTCTTCTCCCTGCAGCCCCGACCTTTCAGCCCTCCCATCCATTCTTCCAGCCCTCCTCCGATAGCACCCCTAGCCCGGGCTGAAAGCACTTCTTCAATATCATCTACCAATTCCTTGAGTGCGGCCACCACTCCCACAGTTGGTAAAAATTATCTCCTCTCTTTTAATCCATTTGTGGTTTTGACTGGCTATTTTTTTATGATCTGAAAACCCTAACACCCTATGTTTCTGGTCAAAATTGTTTTGCTGTGTGTTTTGCTACTATCATCTGACTCTTCTTTTAAAAGCACCTTCTCAGCAAAGAAGGCAAATGCTTTAGCTAAGCAGATAAGCAAGTAAAAGAATGTGGAATTCTCTTATTCTGTCTCCATACAGATGTATTCATGAAAGTAAAGAAGAAATCATCAAATTAGATCTTGTAATTTAGATATTATTTAGATATCTTTGAGAGGGGAATGTTTATTTAAATTCCAACCATGTAACCCATCAGAAATAACAAAATGTAGAACTTTTCTTTTCTTGAAGCTTTCATTTCTTCATCACCTTGGTTCTGCTTACGTTGACAGATGGTATAAACACGGGCATTGTGGGACTTGAGAAAATGTTTTGACATTTTTTCTAGTGCTTTTCAGTGATGTGTGGTCAATTTTCCCCAAGAAATAAGTCATTGCTGGCATTTTCAGTAAATGCCTTTGTGCCTCTTTCCTTATGGTGTGATGAAAGTGAAGAGTTGAGAATGACTGCTCAGCTGGATGGTTTTCCCAGGTTTAAATGCCTCATTTTGCCTGGAGCATCTTCCCTCTTCCCAAGGCTGGTCTCTGTCTACCCACATTTTACCCACCTTCCTCAGCTCCTGCTGCCTCTCTCATGTTTGCATGGTGTCTCTGACCTGGACTTTTCCATTCCATTTTTGCCCCTTGTCTTCCTTTATTGTCTGAATGCCCTCCAAGTCTCCCATATTATAAACCAGCTGGCCCATGCTGCATTGCTTGGGAGAATCATTAACCAACGCTGAATAAATTCCTCCTGCTACTTGCCAAAGAACAGCATGCTACAGAGTTGTCCATGTGAGAAGTACTTTGATCAAAGCCTGAAGCTCTTCTAGAGAAGAAATCCCTCTTTTCCCAGGGAAATAAGTTAAGATGTGCCTCTTAGGCCCTCAGGGAGAATTTCAACCTTATCACCTGCTTCATATTTTTAATCAGACCATCCCCAAAGAATTCTTCAAATTTGGTGAAAATACAGCCTGCTATCCAATTTTGTAGGATTCATTAACAGACAGATATTTAACATGATTTATATAGTCAAGTCTATTCTTTATCTGCATCGTCAGTTGGGGTAATTCAGGGCTTCTTATTTAGATGCCTATTAGCTAGTTTCCTTCTGGGTTTTGTTGTTTACTGTTTTGTTTTTTTCTGTAACTTCCAACCTTACTTTTGAGCTCTCTTTAATGCTCTTGATCACTACAGCCATTTCCCTCACTCCTGCTCCGTTGGTTTTCTGTGGTTTTTGCCTCAAGGTCATTTGTTCCACTCACTCCCTGTGATTTTCCTGGTTGTTCAGAGAGAAAAGTAACGATGATAAACTGTCATTCAGAGAGTAGACCTTAAGCGACCCCAGTTGACTGTCTAACCTATTCCTTCAACTCACTGAGATTCACAGAGAAAATGGCGCACAGAGCGTTTGACCTGTGGCCGTGTTTTGTATCATGTGTTTTTATGCACTCTGCTGCAGAAACCTTAGAACCTGGCTAGTGACTGTGATCCTCAACACAGCTAGTACATATTCTTTCAAGATGAGCCATACAGGGGCTAAAAACAGAAAGAAAGAAAGAAAGAAAAATAAAAGACCACCCAAGAGGCTAGTCACATCGCTTCATTGCTGAGAAGCATTCTGATTTAATCTCTTCAGCTCTGTTATTTGTATTTGGTTTTCATCTCCCTCGCTCTCTTGTTCTTTATTTCCTGTGGCTGTGAGTCACCTGACAGCCATTTCTCTTTAAAGTAAATGTGTTGTCAGTGACCACCCAGCAGCACCCTGTGTAGTGTTGTTTATCTCTTTTTGAAGAGGTTGTTCTTTGGCTGTTCAGCACCAAGGGGCTGCCTGTCCATGACTTGACTTGGTATGTCAACTTAAGAAAGTCAGATGGCTTGGGGGAGATGAAGAATTTCAGCAGCAAATTCTTGACTTCAGTGGCTCAACATTTCCCTCCCTCCACCATGATATTTTCTTGACATTTTTATGACACTTGTGCCAAAACAGGGACAAGTGTGGCAAAAACTGGATACTTATTATTTGTACTTGCTTAGTACAAAGTTTAATATAATTCGAGGACTAAATTTTTAAAGGCATGTCTGATCTTCCTACAATTCATCTAAGAATACGCCCCTAGCAAGACATTGGACATAAAATCTCTTTCATGAGATCTATGATTATAAATTAGTAAAACTGATGCCACACCTGAAAATAGGATTTTCTATTTTCTATTCCCTTTCTATTTTGAATGTGAATAAGTCACATTCAAATAATGAAATGTTCCTTTGTAATTGTACTTCACTGAATTTAGGATACCTTCAATTAGAAGCTGCGCTGTTATTTTATATATGACTGAGAAAGGGAGGGGAAGCTGCCACGTGAGTTAAGGTGCAATACTTCCTTATCATACTGATTTTAAGATCCATCCTAATTTCAGAGAGGTTAAAAAGTGCACATATTAGCATGAATGAAATACAATAAACCCCTTTTGTACTGAAAAAAAAAAAGCTCACAGGATCTTCACTCTTTGATATGGTAGGGAGGGAAAGTCTGGTTAAAATATTCAAAGAAAATATTTAAAGGTGTTCTATTATAAGAACCAGACTTTTAGACATTTAGAGATAGAGATAAACAAGGAATTATCTCTAATTGTAAATATCCAATTTATTATTTGCTTCTTATTTCTATGTGTGATAGTCGTTTTTTAGATGTTTGCAAAACCTTCCTTTGCAATCTACCCCAATGCAAAATACAATGATAAAGACAATTTGTCTTCATTGTTAAATTCATTATTAATTATGTTTCTTCAGCTGTTCATTATGCATTTTTAATTACATCTTTAACATCCCAGGAATCAGTAATGAATGAAAAGTAATCCTTTAAGGGCATCAGATGGACTTTGATGCTTCCTTTGGTATAGAACTTGGAGCAAAAGTGATTTGTATTCAATACACAAGTATTAACCATAGAATCTAAAACTTAAAACATTTCCTCTAAGCTTTTGTCTCTCCAGGCTGGGTGGAAATTCTGACTTAAATAAGCTTTTTAAAAAACTTATCTGTGTTAACATCAATTATTCTGCACAAAAGGAAAGACCCTTATAGACAGGTATTCCTGATCCCGATTTTAAATTTCCACACTTAATTTTAGTATTTTTCCCCTTTTTTTTTGGAAAAGCCTGTCTCCAATACTGGCTTCCCCATCTCAGATCAATTGGAGACAGTTCCCCTGGTTAGCTCTTAACAAAATTTTTCTTCTTTACTTACTTACTTTACTTACTTTACAACTGATTGTTGCCCTTATTTAAATCAAGTACAGAGCTATCCAACCACCCATTTTTTAAATTTAGAATTTTTTTTCTAAGTCCTCATTGTCCATAACCATAATAAAAAAAATGATAAGCATGCTGTTCAACTTTTATAAACTATTCTTTTGTAACTTCAGCTCAAAGAAAAAGATGGCAGTCTTGGAGTCTCCTCATTTTAAGGAGATTGTAAATAAAACATCAGTTTTTCAAAAGAAAGGAATATTCTCCACCATTCCTAGTAGGTAGGAAAGAGCACTGTTACAGTCAGTGTAATCTTTTGTGTCCTATTTTCTGGGGGTATTATGGGGTGTCCTTCTTAGTGCCAGTTCCTGTTGCTCTACTGTAGATATTACAGAAATTGCATTCACTTATTCTAGCCACTGAGGAAGTCACATGTATACTAAAAACTGATTGACAGGGGCTTCCCTGGCAGTCCAGTGGTTACGAATCTGTGTTTACACTGCAGGGGGCACAGGTTCGATCTCTGGTCAGGGAACTAAGACACTGCATGGCATTCAGTGTGGTCAAAAATAAATAAATAAAATGGAGAAATAGCATCATCTTAGTATTTTAAAACAACTGATTGACAGGTGCTATTTTAGAGCCTTAAAAATTGACAAAGAAGCAGTTTTCCTGCCTTATTCACTAAGTCTAAGAGCCAAGCTAGTAGAATATTTTCTAAGAAGCATAGTTTATGGAGTAATTTTACTACCCTCATCTATTTCCTCATCTTATACTTCTCTACATTGTAGGAAAGATTCTCCCTTACTTGTCTGGGTACAGAATTTATCCAATTTTCTGTTAAAGTTATAATAATATCCTTCAGATCTGTGGCACTGATTGATCTAAATCACATAGAGTAAAACTTCAGTTACCTGCATTTGTTTGTTGGTAAAGAGGGAGACCATGTACATACATCCAGAATGCTTGGAGTTCATAGCAACTATTGTGATCAATTTACTACAGAGACATTTGGCCATGATCAATACCATAGCCAAAGATGAAATTACAATAATGCTGTTCAAAACTAACAATCCATAAGTACCAAGGACAGGTTGGATATTGATGAAGTTGAAATGAGAGACTTCATTCAGGGACCTCAGATTCATACTGTTGCTTTTTCATGATCTCATTAAAAGCCTATTCTTTCCCCATGGGGAGGCAGGTGCATGCTGGGTGATCCCATTGAGCTGCCAGCACTCTGTCAGGAGGTTCTGTTGATGGATATATGTCCAGTCACTTGAGAATTGTGTCTGAGTGAAATACACTTGCACAAGTCAATTATTAATGACAGTGCCTTTAACAACTCCCTGAAAAGGTGGGGGTGTGATTTCTTCCATGGAGTTGACTTCAGCAAATTCACAAATGCTAAAATCTGGCATTTAAAAAATTTCCATTTCTGCTGTTAGACTCATCATGAAATAAGCACATCACTTTTTTATACTCTGTCCATAATCCCAGTGTCTTAGGTTTTGTTTCTTTTTTTCATTAAAATCATTCCTGTGTTTTGATCAGTAAAGTGCATTGCTTGATTTCATTTGAGATTTGTGTTTGTGTTTTTATTTTCATTCCTTTATATTTCTTTGGTTCAAAGTGTCAGAAGATGATGTTTTTTATGACAAACTGCCCTCGTTTGAAAGGCGCTGTGAAACGCCTGCAGGTATGGTGCTAGCTGAGTGATCTTTAGATATCTAGACTTTAAAAATCCAAGCCATTATGCCATCTGAATGCTAAACTTCATGGACATGCTACTCACCTCATGAGTGTCCAGTGCCTCTCAGATGCACCGTCTACTTACTGTTCATCGTGAAATTCATGCCACTGAAATGTTTTTTTTTCAAGTGATCATATATTATAAAGCAGTAGGTTGCATGACAGTTTCTCAGTGAAAAGGTTCAAAAAAGGGAAGAGGCTATTGCTTTGTGAACTAACAAAGGGAGGGATAATTTAACTGCTCAGAATTACATATCCAGTGACGGCTTTTTTATTTAAAACATAGTAGAACACCATTAGTAATCTTGTTTTTTCTATGGTATATAGGTAAAGGGTGTTTTGTGTCTGGTTGCCTAAGGTGATTCCAGGGAAAGGAATGGAAGATATATGGCATCTGCCATGAACTTTCAATTGATGTGCAATGCTGTTGTCATTGAAAACCTCAGCTAAGTTTTATGTAACCCATAACTCCTAGTTTCTTTTTTAAAACATAGAAGGGGATGACAGTGAAGATGAAATAAACACAGCAATTGCTGAGTGACAGTTTGCCCAAACTAGTGCAGTTAAAATATGCTGACGCCCCTGCATGGCCAGGAAGACTTCTGCTCCATGCGCACCAGCACCAAGTACCAAGCTGCCAGCAACACGTGCCCATCCCTTTAGGCCTACATAGCTTTGCTTTTGCTTTCTATTTCCCAAACTAAAAAAAAAAAAAAAAACATAGATTGCCAGCCTTCCCTTTTCCCTGCACGCTAATGGCATGCAGTGCCTCCACCCTCCCCTTAGTGAGATTAATGACCTGCTCTGTAACTCATACTGTGTCCTTCTCTCTCCCTCTCCTTAACCTTTCCCATCCCGCTTCAACTCCTGGCCATACAGAGAATGAACAGCCTTCCCTCGTTTGGTTTGACAGAGGAAAGTTTTATTTGACTTTTGAAGGTAAGTAGTACATAGCATACCAGATTCTAATTTTTCCTCCCCTCATGCTTTTCCCCATTTGCATTTTTTAAAAATCCCAGTTTTCTTCAAAAGACCTGGTCTCACTTTCTATATAAAAATGCTATGGCTACTTAGAAAATATTAAATACTAAAGAAAATACTCCATGAATTTGGTTTGTATGAGATCTCCAATTTTTCGTATTAAAAAATTAAAGCTAATTTGCAGTTAATATTGGTTACTTAATTAACTGAAATAAATTGAAAAAAAAAAACCACCTTTTTTGGGCAAGGAACTTAACTCTGTCAACCAGGGCTCTTTCCTAACTCTTTTGCAAGTGCAATGCAACAAATATAAGGACATTTTTGGTTAGAACTGGCATTTAATTTTGTTTTGGATAATTAATATTTCAGATACAACATCCATTATTGTAAAATGTAAATATATTCTTATGACAAGGAATGCTGCATGAGAGATCAGAAAAATGAAGAAAAGAAAAAGTATTTTCATAAGTTCTATTTACAGCTTCTGATATGGAAATTGTAACTGGAATGACTAGTAAAATGGACAACTACCACTGGACTTGCCATTTTAGAAGATGAAAGAAAATATACATAAGTGTAATGTCCGTTATCTAACCTCAATGCTGAATAATTTGTTATTTCTGCATTAAGGATTAGCATTCTTCTGTCTTATATTTAAATTCTAAATCATTTTAACAGGCCAAGCATTTGATAAAATGACCCATTTAAACTAATGGTATAGGAAAAATTAAGTAAGTAAACTTAACAAATGGACTATCTTATACATATTTATCTCTACTTTCTATAATTTTAAATAGCTAAGTTTATCTTGGGATAAAAAGTTGGCAAACAAAACTTCTACTCAAGAATTGATTCTAAATATGGTCTTTGTATTTCATGATAACAAAAAGAACTTCTCTAAGTGTGTGTTTTAGCACAATTTAAAATATTAGAATGACTGGCACAAATTCTCAAGTAGTTTGTGTGGTGTGACATTTTTCTCTTAACAGTGACTTTTCTTTGCAAGATGGTCCCTTTAGCTTGGAGTGGCTTGGCTAGTAGCAGGAAACATTGTCTGATTCAAAGCTTCCCAAATACTGATGTCTCTCCTGGCTCAGGCAGAGAACAGGTGGATAGACAATCTTAGAGAAGGATGAATATTTTCCACATGATGTTGGAAGCCTTCATTGCCTCAGGTCATTAATTTTGTAATAACCAAGATGCAAAATCCACAAACTTATGACCTTCTAAACTTTCTCTTCAAATTAGATGAATAAAAGTGCCCAGGTGTCTTTTTACTGATCAGCACATCTCATAGGAGACACTATGACTGAATAGGTTTATGATCTTGACATACTGCCAATACCTGCATATATAAAGGCTCTTTCTCTGGTTCAGCTTGACTGCATTAAAGGTTGTAGTTTACCCTGTTTTAAACAGGAAATTAAGCCATGTGCTACTGGCAAACTTCAAGTAATGTCTGGGGCTCCAAAAAAACTTTCATAGTTTTTTGTTGGTACAGTTTGTTTTGGCTTTAGAGTATCTATTGTCTGGTTTGCTTTTATTTTGGTTAGGATTTCTTTAAACCAAAGAAATCCAAGAGATAGACTTTTTGTAAGATTCCAGTCTAAAGACAGCTTTTGATTGTTGGCTTGTTTGTTTTTTAAAATATATCATCAATCAAACATAAATATTAATAAGCATGTGGAATAGCAACATGAACCACATTTTTTTAAAAATTTTAAGAAAAGAAAATATTTGTTAGTAGATTTGGGGTATCTAATGTTGGTAGGTAACATTGCCATTCTAATTAGTAAAATCCAAATTCCTTAAACATCTCAATTTGAGACAAGAGAAGTCACACAAGGAAAGAGGTTGAATAGAAATTAATTGAAACCTCTAGCTTTGTGTTAGCTTTATCTTGGACTTTGCTGAAGGTTTGGAAGTACAAACAAGGTTTTCCAAGGGACTATAGGAGAGGTCATGTCATGAATATGTCCTACTTATCTATCAAGAAATGCTCATGCAAATTAAAGTACATTTCAGTGAACTTTAAAGGAAGACTTAGGAGGACATCTTACCCCCTGAAACTAAAAATAACACAAGGGTGGCTATCTTTTAAGAATGGGAAAAGGCTTGTTTTAGTGGTTTATGTAAATTAGCCTCAGGTAGTTTTAGCTAATGCAACCTGGAATTTTTTTTTTAATTTTCTGCTGTGATGATAAAATGGCATAGAAACAATGACTTGTTAAATTGCTTTGAGAATAGTGCCCCTAATCAAACTTTAAACTACAAAAAGACATGGTCATTCAACATATTTTATTGAATAGCACTTCTAGTATATTCTTCTAGGGCACTCTGACTTTACCCATATTTGTTATGAATGTTAATTATCATTATCTTCAATTCTTTATTTGGGGAATATATAAGAGGACCAAAGATTCCCAAGTCAAAAATTCATTTGTTCTAAATTACTTTTACGTTATTATTTGTTGGCATTTAAATAGTGTTTTATCATGTTCAAAACCTTAGCCTGTCATATCCATTGCTTTTTCTTACAGGCCTCTGGTCAGTGGGTCACCCAGTGAGTGAGTGAGCCACTTACCAATCAACCAACTAACTAATGAACTTCATGAACTTATTTGGAAATAATATGAGATGCTTCACACTTCTAAATTTAACTTAACAAGAGAGAGAGAAAAGTGTTAGACAATGGTTCTAACTCACAAGAGCTCCAAAGCTTATCTTAATGGTTTAGTTTTAAACAATTTCACTTAAAAAAAAAATTGTCACTGAAATTTTAACCTACTTAAGTTGAGCTTTAAAAAAAGGTAAAGGTTACATAAGGTAGAACCTGTTAAAATTCATTCATTCAGGAGTATATCCTACTGAAGCTGTTAAGTCTTCTTCTGAGATGAAAGGAAGAGAAAGATATTCCATAAAAAGTAGAAGATAAGACTATTAGCTATTTGAATAATTCCCTAGAGCATTCAAACATCAAAATGTTTCCAGAAATGTGCTGTCCCTCTCTTTGTTTAGCTTATTTAACTACAAAATCATCTTGTATCTGATCATGAAAAAAACAAAAAACAATCTACAACCATAGATTCTTGTATCCTTGTTCTGAAGATTGCCTCTCTCCTCTGTGCATACAGCCACTCTCCTCTCTAGTCCACTCCTTCTCTTCACTGGTCTCACTCCCAACACACTCCCGGGAATGTCACTTAGCAACACCCTTGTCTGTACTCCCAGGCTCTTTGCCAAACTGGCCCACCTGTTGCCTTCACTGCATCCCCGCTCTCTCCAGGGGCCGTTGCTTCCCCTATAACACTCTCCACAGAAAGTTCATCAGTCTGCTATAGGCTGTATGAGTTCTTCCAACTCTCCATTAAAACTTCCAACCCCGTCTCCCCATAATGAAAAGTAGCCATCATTTCACCTTTTATTTATCGCTGTTCACACCGACCTACAGAGCATTTCCCCTGCATTCATCTATAGGCTTAGGGACACTGGCAGCTCCCTTTTCACCCTCTTCTCTACCTCACTCCCTAGCTTACTTTTGTCACATAGATTCTATGTGGATGATCCATCAACATTCTCTCTCAAGGGCTTCTTCAACTTCAGTTCCAATAAACTTTCCCTCCACTCAGTAACCCACACGTCTGGCCACGTCTAAGAAATGGCCCCTATCAGAAAGTATCATTTCAGCTATTTCAAAACTAACAATTCGTCCCCCTTGTTGAAGTACAAAAACTGTACTAGGCATGATTCTTTCATTCAGTTAGCTGAGTACTATTGTGTGCCAGCGCTGTTCTAGGCACTCCCCTACAGGGAACAAAACAGAAAAAATTCCGAGTCACTGCAGAGCTTATGTTGTAATGTGGAAAATCAAAAACAGGAAGAAAAGTAAAATATGTAGCATGGACATGGTAATAAGTTCTACAGAAAAGAAATAAAACAGGGGAAAAGAATGGAGCACATAGGGGTTGAAAATAAAGAGGAGGAACTGAGGTAAGAAAAATAATGAATAATAATAATTAATACCTGAGTCTTTACTACATGAAAAATACATTTCATCTAATATCTCATTTCATCTGCACAACTCATGGATGAAGAAATTCTGATTCAGGTAACATATGTGACTTTTGAGAATCACTCAGCCAGGAAGAGGAAGAGTAGAGATTGAAATCTAGGCTGCCTAGCTGGAGACCTGGCCTGATGCTCTGTTCCATGTCCGTGATATCTCATTTAGCTTTTGTGACAGTCCCTTGAAATAGGTGATGCTGTTGGGTTTCTCTAACTCTCCTAACCTTCCAGTTTCCCAGTCCCCTGACTATACATTATCTTTGACTTTGTTGAACCCTCTAGTCTTATGGCCACCCCACTCGCATTCAATCCACCAGCCAAACCTACATTCAAATTTATCCAGATTAGACCCCATGAAGGAAAAGTATGTTTCTATACAATGGAAGATACACTTTTCTCTTTGAAATTGTGTTGTCTATATGAAACACTCAACTCTTGGACATTTTAACTTCTGACCTCCTTCAGTGAATTATTAAATATCCCTACTTAATAGTTCATAATACATAATCTTAGTCATGGGCCACTCAAGTTTCTTCCCCCGACATAGTAATCCTGTAAGAAACAGGTCAAATTTTTCACAGATGACCAAACAGATATAAATTCATTCATCCAAGAGTCACTAGAAAAAGGAAACTTGAAAGGCATAAGCAATTTTATGAGAAGGAGCCATTTTGCTAAATTCACAATATTCTTCTAGTGGAAATTGTCCACTAATTGCCCCCACCCCACTGTTGCTGTGCTGGACTTAGTCGTGTCCGACTCTTTGTGACCCCATGGACTGTAGCCTGTCAGGCAGGATTCTCCAGGCAAAAATACTGGAGTGGGTTGCCATGCCCTTCTCCAGGGGATCTTCCCAACCCACGGATCGAACCCAGGTCTCCAGTATTGCAGGCGGGTTCTTTACCATCTGAGCTACCAGGGAAGCACCACCCCGCTCCCACCCCCCGACTGTAGGCCCTTCTCAGTCAATAAAGTTACGGAGCACTCAACTCTACAAACACAGGGTTAAGTACAACCAAGTTGGGGAAAATTACAGAAACATAAGAAGCAGTGATACAAGACTGTCTTCATTGAAAATATTAAAACTGCCCTCCCTAGCTATTTCAAATTTTTTAATGTAAACTACAATGTGATTATGAAATGCAAAATCTTTTCTATTCACAATTGAAGGTCACAGAGAGTTTAAAAAAAAAAAAGCCTAAACCTGTGAGGAAGATTTAAGTGGAGCAGAACCTATAAAATGTTCTACCAGGCAGGTCTGCTGATGGTTTCAGAATTCTCTCGACCTTGGGACTTCCCTGATGGTCCAGTGGTTAAGGCCCATTACTTCCAATGCAGGGGATGTGGATTCAATCCCTGGTTGAGGAACTAAGATCCGGCATGCTGCACGGCCAAAAAATAAATAAGTACCTAATGCTGGTTCCCTGGTGGTTCAGATGGTAAAGAATCTGCCTGCAATGTGAGAGACCTAAGTTCAATCGCTGGGTCAGGAAGATTCCTTGGAGAAGGGGATGGCAACCCACTTCAGTATTCTTGTTGGAGAATACCATGGACAGAGGAACCTGGTGGGCTACAGTCCATGGGGTCGCCAAGAGTTGGACACGACTAAGTGACTTTCACAATGCTGGTTCTGAGGCTCAAAAACAAAACTAGTAAAATATTAAAAAAAAAAAACAAAACGATTCACTTGACCTCTTCACAAGGAATTAGTAGTTCTGAAATTCTCTGGGATTGACCAACATGCTGATATTTCCCTTGACTTCCTGTTCTTTGAGGCAGGTGCCTTATATCATTTAAGTTAATATATGACTGTCACGCTGGAGACAGACTAGAAAGTCAGTAAAAGAGAAGCGTTTTCTTTATTCTTCTAACTCCTGATACCAAGCATGTAGGGTGTTTCCCTTCACATTAAATAGTTTGGGCACTAACTACCTGAAGTCAGGCAGACCCCACAGGTTAAGGCTCAGCCCCACCAGCCTGTCCCCTCACTTCACATACCAGTCACAAGTCTCAGGTCTGTACTCTTATGGACCACCTACAAATTGAGTGTTCCCCATAACCATCTCCTGGGGTTCAATAATTTGCTAGGACAACTCACAAAACTAGGAAAGTGGTTTACTTTCTATTACCTGTTTATTCTAGAGGATACAATGCAGGCGCATTGAAAGAAATGATGAGGACAAAGTCTGAGAGAAGGGGGCATGGAGCTCTCATGGGTGTGTGCCCTTCCAGTACATTGATTTGTTCATCAACCCAGATGCTCTCCAAGCCTCATTGTTTCAGAGGTTTATTATGTAGGCACAGTTGTGTGAATCATTGACTGTTGGTGATTAAGTCAATGTCCAGGCTCTCTCCTCTCCCTGAGATTGGGGGACAGGACAGAAAGTTCCATTCCTCTAACCAGCCAGTCTCCATCCTCCAAGAGTCACCTCATTAGTAGAAACTCAAGTATGCTTGAAAGAGGCTTTTTTATGAATAACAACCCCCATTCAACCCTTTCACTCAAGAAATCACATGAGTTTGAGGAGCTCTGTGCCAGGAACTGGAACAAAGACCAAATATGTGTTTCTTAGCATCATAGTCAGCAAAGTGCTCTCTGTATTAGCCTTTGTGTTCAAGCCAAATGATGTGAATGGGTTGCTAGAGATGACATGAATGTACAAAATTCATATCAGAATTATATACAATTAAATACCTGCAGGAAAGCTTAAGAGTAGTTAGCAGCTTCTATCTCAAGTCACCAAGCACAGGGTCCCTAGTTGGTGAAGAGATGATTTTATTTGGGTTCAATATGTGCAGAGTACTGCAGCTGATACCAACACTGCTAATGAAATATCATGATGAGTCCTTAGCAAGGAGAGCTGCTGCTGCTGCTGCTGCTGCTAAATTGCTTCAGTCGTGTCCGACTCTGTGCGACCCAGTAGACGGCAGCCCATCAGGCTCCCCCGTCCCTGGGATTCTCCAGGCAAGAACACTGGAGTGGGTTGCCATTTCCTTCTCCAATGCATGAAAGTGAAAAGTGAAAGTGAAGTCGCTCGGTCGTGTCCGACTCTTTGCGACCCCATAGACTGCAGCCTACCAGGCTCCTTCGTCCATGGGATTTTCCAGGCAAGAGTACTGGAGCGGGGTGCCATCGCCTTCTCCGCCAAGGAGAGCTAATTACTGCTAATTACTCCCTGGCTATAAACTCATATAATCCATACAGCAACTGTGTGGATTCACAATTTAAAGTATTATTCACATTTTACTGATGAGTAATGAGAGGCACTGAAAATTTAGGTGACTTCCCCCAAATAACACAGCTAGTCAGTGGGTAAATCCGTTCAAGGGGAGTTAGTGTTATGTTATAAAACCAATACTGCTAACCACTGTAAAGTTCAAATCTTCACTGTGCCACTCAAAAATAATGTGATCTTGGGAATTTAATGTCTCTGAGTTTCAGTTTTGTAATTTTTAAAGGGGAAGCTCTAATACCCACCTAGCTGGATAATTAGGAAAATCAAGTAAGAGATTTTTGTTTGTTTGCTTTTTAACATACTGCACACTATGAAAGGCTTTTTGGTTTGGTTTTGTTTATTTAGACTTTATGTTTTATAGCAGTTCTAAGTTAGCAGTAAAATTGAGGGGAAGGTACCGGGATTTCCAGTTCACCCCCTGCTCCCACACATGCACAACCTTCCTCACCCAAGTGGGACATCTGTTACCTAAAGTAATCACCTTTATGTAATCACCTAAAGTCCATAGTGTACATTAGGGTTTACTCTTGGTATTGTGTGTTTCACTGGTTTGGACAAATGTATCTTTAATTATGATATCCAGAGTTTTTTTCACTGCCCTAAAAATCCTCTGTGCTCTGTCCATTCATTCTTTCCCAGTCCCCCAACCCCTGGCAACCACTGATCTTTTTACTAGTTCCATAGTTATCCTTTTTCCAGAATGTCATAGTGTTGGAATCATATCATGTGTAGCCTTTTTCAGATTGGCTTCTTTCACTGAATAATATAATTTTAATATTCCCTCATGTCTTTTTATGACTTCACTGCTCTGAAATGTTTTTATTTTTCATACTTTGAGTTTGCATTCAAACTGAATGAGGAGAATTAAGGCAAAGGGCCAAGAAAGTTCTGTGCCTAACATGCATTTGTTTCTTATTTCTGGCATTTTCCTGATCTCAAGTGACTGCTTGGGGCTCAGGGAGTGACTAAGGCCAGGGGTTTCTTTTCATATCTGCATCAGACTCACTGTAGTAAATGCCATAATAGAATTATAAAGATATGCTGGAAATGTATAAATAATGGATTAACTTTTAACTGGGAAGAATTTGGGAAAGCTTCTTAGAGACACAGGGGCTTTGACCTGACTGACAGTAAGGGGCAAGGAGAACTTCAGATCCCGAAGACTGTCCCAATTTAAAGACTGATTTGAGCAAAGGTGTTAGGGTGAGTGAAATCCATGTTATTCTCAGAGATGATATCCATGTTTCACCCAGGAATGACATCTATGTTACATTCAATAAACACTGGGAGAGGCCAGGCATGTTTTAAGACATGATCTTGAAAAAGACTAACTAGAGCTCATATTCCAAAAGAATTTTAAATACTGAAAGAAGGGATTTGATTACAATCTTTATGCAAGGTGGAACCTAAGAAATTTTCGAGGACGGTAGGATCATCTTTGATTTTAAGGATTAGAGAAATTTGGGGTTTTACTGAATAATTCAGGATAAGTAGTAAAGAACTGACAGTACTGTTTTCATTGAGATATTTGAAAAAGCCATAGGGGTTGAAACATTTGACATCTAATTGGTTGTACAAAGGGACTTACTTCCCAGGTGGTGCTAGTGGTTAATAACCCACCTGCCTATGCAGGAGATATAAGAGATGCAGGTTTGATCCCTGGGTCAGGAAGATCCCCCAGAAAAGGGCATGGCAACCCACTTTAGTACTCTTGCCTGGAGAATCCCATGGATAGAGGAGCCTGGTGGGCTACAGTCCACAGGGTCGCAAAGAGTCAGACACGACTGAAGTAACTGAGCACACACGCACAGGTTTTGGGAAATAAGTGAATACTTCCATCCTGAGACACAGGGAGAAGGGTGCTGCTGTGAGCCAGGAGAAAGGAGACTCTAAGAGCCCTGGGTTTGGTCAGAAAGAAGGAACTGCTCTCGAGACATCTCAGCTTTGAAGTCCTGCACACCATCCCTTATATACGAGTCCAGGAGTAGACAGACTGGAAATGTGGGAATTATTTTTGTTTGGAGATGAAGGCTGAATCTAGGGAGGGGAGGGCCCAGCCTTGGGACTAAGCCTGTATCATAGGAGCCATACGGGAAAAAGAATGCCTTGGAATTTGCTCCACTGTATCTTTTCTATAAAGTTAAATTGCTCAATCCTGTCTGACTCTTTGCAACCCCATGGACTATAGCCTACCAGGTTCCTCCATCCATAGAATTTTCTGGGCAAGAATACTGGAGTGGGTTGCCATTTCCTTCTCCAGGAGATCTTCCCACCCAGGGACTGAACCCAGGTCTCCTGCATTGTAGGCAGACACTTTACCGTCTGAGCCACCAGAGAAGTCTTTCTATAAATAGCCACACAAATATTAATATATAGCACAAAAATATATCTGTTAAATATTGTGCATTCAAAATTAATCATTAATATTTATATAAATAGCCACACAAATATTAATGATTAATTTTGAATGCATAATATTTAATGGATATATTTTTGTGCTATATATTAAGTACCTAGATCTTTTCCTGGTCTGTTTTCTCTGTTGTTCGGGAAGCAAGGAGCGTGGAAGAGGGCACACCTAACTAGCTCACCTGGCTGCACCCTGAGTATGACCTGACCATTAACCTAAGTAACGGATAGGAAAATCGCAGATACCAAGCCTGGAAGGAACATATCATCTTCTTGAAGGTCATTATAGCAAATACAAGTTAACATAGATGTGACATACTGCCTCTTTTCACTGGCTGTTGCCTGTCCATGCCTTTTGTCCAATCTTTTCATCTGTCTTATAAATCTTCTATCTTTTCCTCCCAACACACACACATGAACACTGAAAACTGAGCATCATATAAGACTGAAGAAATTATTAATATTTGTCATGTCCATTAAACAAAAAAGTAATAACTTGTATAAACTTTACAAATAACTGAGTAACAGATTTTGCATTTCTTGGTTTATAAATAGTAATAAAATTAGGTTTTTTAATAGGACACCAGTTTTCTTTTTCCACGAAGTAGGAGCTCTTGCAAAAAAAAATATGACATTCCCTGCCTATCCCCACAGTAAACTTATAGACATATAAATCATGTTCAAAAGGAGGAATTAGTTGCTTGTTATGATATGATAGAGTTTCTTAAATACTCCTCATAGTAGCTGCAGTGTGTCTAGACACACTCATAGTTAATATTCTTTAGCAGGAATTAGGACTATCTTCATATGTTTATATGGATGTGCACAAAATTGCTTATGATGGATACATAGCAAAATGCTAAGGTTTACCATGCTTACTAATTCTACAACAGGTAGATACCTGATAGGAAGAACAATGAACGGACAATTGCTATAGGAACAAATATTGTTTTGGCTATATTCATTCAGTCAGCAAGTAATTACTGAGTCCTCACTGTGCCCTCAGTACTATGAAAGATACTGTGGTTTCAGTCGAGAACAAGACACATCTCCACCTTCATAGAATGTAGAAGCCAGATGTTAAACAAGTTGTTACAATAACATGCGTGGAGATGGTTATAACTCAGGAGACACAGGGCCTTGGAGGCACCCAGAAGAAAGACAACCTGGCCTAGAAGCTAGGGAGAGTTTCCAGAGGAAGAAGACGGCATGACTTTTTAGGCTACAAGGAGTCTGCTTTGAAGAAAGATAAAATGTTGCCAAGTTAGAGTTCTAATAAAAAATCTTATGTAACATGTAAATGTTAACCTAAAAGTGTATTGGGTATTATCCTAGATATTAAAGCTAGGATAAGAGTTCCTAGTTAATTTATATGAGTTTACTCTCAGGACACACACATGCATACACACACATATTTGTATAGCTAGAGAAAATATGTGGAATACATATATACTTAGAGAGAATATGTGTGTGTCTCTGTGTGCACATGCACTGGCTTTAGAATTAGCCTTCTGGGTCTAGTTTCAGCATAATGTGAAAAAGCTGGCTTAAAACTCAGCGTTCAAAAAACTAAGATTATGTCATCCGGCCCCATCACTTCATGTCAAACAGAAGGGGAAAAAGTGGAAACGGTGACAGATTTTATTTTCTTGGACACCAAGATCACTGCAGATGGTGACTGCAGCCATGAAATTAAAAGACACTTGCTTCTTGGAAGACAAGCTATGACCAACCTAGACAGCATATTAAAAAGCAGAGATATCACTTTGCACACAAAGATCCATATAATCAAAACTCTGGTTTTTCCAGTAGTCACATATGGATGTGAGATTCAGACCATAAAGAAAGCTGAGTGCTGAAGAAATGATGCTTTCTAATTGTGGTGCTGGAGAAGATTCTTGAGAGTCTCTTGGACAGCAAGGAGATCAAACCAGTCAACCCTGAAGGAAATCAACCCTGAATATTCATTGGAAGGACTGATGCTGAAGCTGAAGCACCAATATTTTGGCCACCTGGTGTGAAGAGCCAACTCATGGATTCATTTTGATATTTGGCAAAACTAATACAATTATGTAAAGTTTAAAAGTAAAATAAAATTTTTAAAAAAAGAAAAAGACAAAATACCCTGATGCTGAGAAAGATTGAAGGCAGGAGTAGCAGAGGGCGACAGAGGATGAGATTGTTGGATAGCAGCACTGACTCAATGCAATGCACGACTCCTGCAAATTCCAGGAGATAGCGAAGGTCTGGGAAGCCTGGCACACTGCAGTCCATGGGATTGCAAAGAATCAGACACGACTTAGCAACTGAACAACAACAAATGTGACTTTAGGGAAGCTACTTAGCCTAAGTCTTAGTTTTCTTCTCTGGCTATTTGGAATGGTAATGGTATTACTAGAAAATAGTAACATGTTTCATAGAGTTGTAGTGCTTATAGTCAGGATTCAATAGTCAAGTACGAGGTCAGTGCACACAAAGTGCTCAATAGTGATTAACTCTTAACACCCTTGTCCAACTTCCCACATCCCTGGTCTGTTTTGTTTGGTTATTGCCTGCTTTGGAGAAGATCGGGTTGTTGCATTCTAGTTTTCTTCCACATAAAACATCTGGCAACTCCATCTACTGTGAGTTGCTGCATGGCCCTCCCACCCCTTTGTCAGCAGGGGCAATAAGCAGTCTTTCCTGCACTGTGTGTGCTGCAGGAGAATGATTGGGAAGCAGAAAGCCTCCTCCCTGCTGTACACTCACCCCCCACTTCCACCAGCCTCCACCAGAGCCCATCATTAAAGCTAACTTGCTGATACACTCCTTGGGGTGCTGTGTTCACTGCTGATGAGAGATGTTGGAAGAAAATCTGCTACCATCTATTTTATAAAGAATTTGTAAATCCAGGCATTTCAGCAGATTTGACAAGTGATTTCAAACTTCCTAAGAAAAGAATGGAGAAGCTAAGAATCATCAGAGGGATCTGTTTTTCCTTTGCATGGTAGAGCCTTCATTGTGCGATAGCTTTTTTAAAATTGAAGCATAGTTGATACACAATATTATTTAAGTTACAGGTATGAAATATAATAATTCACAATTTATAGTTATTATTAAACATTATCTATATCGCTCATGTTGTACAATATATCCTTGTAGCTTATTTTACACATAATAGCTTGTGCGATAGCTTTTTATTGTGTGTCTTCTAAGAACAGCTGTCCACAGATGGAGGCAGCCCATGCATTGTACTCCTGACTCTGACTCCCCCAGACAGAGAGGAGGACCTCTGATTATCCACTTCAGTGAGAGCTGACACATGAATGAAAAAGGCATTCAAAGAAGTGATTTCAAAACTCAGAAGAATCTCTCACTTCTAAGAACTTATATATATATGTGGAATAAATATATTTCATCAATACCATATATACCCCTAACAGATTTAGTCAATTACTTGTGAAAGGCCTTTATAAACTATACAGTACTATATACATGCAATCATTTCTTAAAATAATAATTACAATTAAATAAATACTTAATATGTGCTAAGAATTTTGCATTCATTGCTTTATTTATTAAATCAAAGATAGATTTGAGGACATTAAGATAAGTCATTGTGCTTAAGGTATTTTAACCTTTTTGTGTCTTTGACTATTTTGCAACATGTATGTGGTAATAATTTCTGGTATAGCATAGACTTCCAACAGACAGGAACCTTCATGGACATCTTCTGCTGCTGGCTCTACTGCTCTAAGTCACCAGGATATGTAGAAATATGACCTTGGGGTTTCTTCTCCTGCTGGCACACATTCACACAGAGTGTGTGATTCACAATTGTGTTTCCGGTCTTATATTCTGAGTAACTGCAGTGTTGCTTCCCCTACGATTTGATTTAGAGGTTTGAACTATACCTCTGAGAAAACACAAAAGGTTTGGGTGAGGTTAATTTTTCAAGGATGTTTTGGTGACTTTCAAGAGTTGCAGTCGTCATCGTAGAGGGTGAGTCCAGGAAGAGGAAGAATGAGTTATTTAATGTTGTTATCCTTTCCTAGATTTCACCTTTTATGGACGCTGCTCATAGCCCATTCGCCAGGAAACTGGCATCTCAAATAGTAGGCTTTCAGGCAGTCAGACTAAGACCAACAACATTCTTTATGCCTCTCCATTCACAATGGCACCCCACTCCAGTACTCTTGCCTGGAAAATCCCATGGACGGAGAAGCCTGGTAGGCTGCAGTCCATGGGGTTGCTAAGAGTCAGGCACTACCGAGCGACTTCACTTTCACTTCTCACTTCCATGCATTGGAGAAGGAAATGGCAACCCACTCCAGTGTTCTTGCCTGGAAAATCCCAGGGACGGGGGAGCCTGGTGGGCTGCCGTCTACGGGGTCGCACAGAGTCGGACACAACTGAAGCAACTTAGCAGCAGCAGCAGCAGCAGGGAAATAACTTTGTAATTCAAAATTACCAGCATCCACTTTTTAACTGTAAGAACAGAAACTACTCAACTAATAAAGGAGAAATGTAGAAACTTCAGCATTATTTAAGACACTAGTGTAACTCTCAATTTATTTTTCTTAGTTTTTGCATTACATTGGACTATAATTGATTAACAATGCTGTGTTAGTTTCAGATGTACAGCAAAGGGATTCAGTTATACATATACATGTATCTTTTTCAAATTCTTTTCCCATTTAGGTTATTGTAGAGTATTGAGCAGAGTTCCCTCTGCTATACAGTAGGTGCTTGTTAGTTAAAGCAGTTGGTTATAGCAGTGCGTACATGTCAGTCCCAAACTCCCAATCTAATCCTTCCCCCACCCTTCCCCCCTGGTAACTGTAAATTCATTCTCGAAATCTGTGAGTCTGTTTCCATTTTGTAAATAAGTTCATTTGTATCATTTTTTTTTAGATTCACTTATAAGCAATATTTCATGTTTGTCTTTCTCTATCTGGTTTACTTCCCTCAGTATGACAATCTCTAGGTCCATCCATGTGGCTGCAAATGGCATCATTTCATTGTTTTTATGGCTGAGTTATTTATATATATATGCACCACTGCTTCTATCTATAAAATGTTTTGCCACACTATCATTATGCATACTCCTTATAGAAAAACAGAAAGATATAAAAAAATAAAATAATCTATAATCTAATAACCTTAGATAACCACTATTTTGGTATATTTTATTTATAAGATTTTTCATGTGTAGGTTATGTAATTTATATTTTCATACATATGATAATTTAATATATGATACTTTTTCTTACTTTAACATAGGATAATGTCCCCCGTGCCGTTAAATTGCCTTTGAAAACAGCTCACAGTTGGTTTTATTCTGATCATGAAACTGATGCAAGCACGAAATTGACATAAGCATGAAATTGATGTAATCCCAGATGAGCCCATTTTAGGGCTTCCCTGGTGGCTCCTACCGTAAAGCTGTCTGCCTGCAATGCGGGAGACCCCAGTTCAATCCCTGGGTCAGGAATATCTCCTGCAGGAGGAAATGGCAACCCACTCCAGTATTCTTGCCTGGAAAATTCCATGGTCAGAGGAGCCTGATGGGGTACAGTCCATGGCATCCCAAAGAGTCGGACACAACTGAGTGACTTCACTTTCTTTCTTTCTTTATTTCTTTCAGTTACTTTTTAAAATTCAAACAATATGAAGAAGTATAGATAATAGAATAAATACAGAGAAAGAAGGATATCCTGCTATTTGCAACAACATGGATGGATCTTGAGTACATTATGCCGTGAAATAAGCCAGACAGAGAGAGACAAGTGCCATGTGGTGCCATATGTATGTGGAATCTAGAAAAGAAAGTCAGACTCGTAGAAACAGAGAGTAGAAAAGTGGTTGCCAGGGACTGGGTGTGGGGAAATAGGGAGAACTTGGTAAAAGTGTACAAACTTTCAACTACAAATGAATATGGTTTGAGGATCTAATGTATTTGTCGTTGTTGTTTAGTCGCTTGGTTGTGTCCAACTCTTTGCAACCCCTGGACTGTAGCCCACCAGGCTCTTCTGTCCATGGGATTTCCCCGGCAAGAATACTGGAGTGGGCTGCCATTTCCTTCTCCAGGGGCTCTTCCCTGACCCAGGGGTCAAACCTGCAGATTGAACCCGCGTCTTCTGCATTGCAGGTGAATTCTTTACCACTGAGCCACCATGGAAGCATGAGAAGCTAACATAAAACATAGTGACTATAGTTGATGGCACTGTATTGTACAACTGAAATTTGCTGAGAGAGTAGAACTTAAATGTTCTCATAAAACAAGGAAAGAAAGGAAGGAGGGAGGGAGGAAGGGATGAAAGAAAGAAAAATACGTGAGGTAATGGATGTGTGAATTAACTAGATGGGAGAAATCCTCCCACAATGTATATGTAGGTCAGATCATCACACGTACACATTAAACATCTTACAATTTAATTTTGCAATTATACCTCAATAAAGTTAGAGAAAAAGACTCTGAAATCACAAGTGCGTGTGTGTGTGTGTTGCATTTACTTGATTCCAAAAATTCCTCCATTGGGATATGCTTCATTGGTTTAATAACAATCTTCTGGTGCAAAGTAAGCTTCATTAAATGAATAAAAAAATTTTTTAACCAATTATAACAAATAGCAAGCCGCTATCTTCAATATAACCATTAGAAATTTAATCTAAACTTATTTAAATTTCAGAATTAAAAATGAATCTAAATCACTTCCGTCCATCAGCAGTTATGTTTAATACCATAGTGACTTGATGCTTTTTATACCACATGTTCATTATCTTGACCTCTTTATTCTCTTTGATGTTGATAGTTTAATTTGGGGGCACATCAAAAATTCCAGGCTTTTATCTGCATTCATATTCCCAAGTTTATTTATAAATTGCTAAAAGGCAAACAACTTTTTAAAAAGTCAGCCAAAAGTTGTTGACAGATACATTTTTAACACCAAAGTTATATATTCTTTCATATGCATAATTCAGTCATAACTGGCTTGTCCCATCTTTCAAAATACTATGATTTAGATTTCAAAGAACCTGGCAGTTTCTTCTACCTCCCATTGCATAGCCTGGTATATGACAGTTTATCGTCAGTGTACAAATAACTTTTCACTTTATTACTGCATCAGATGGAATCTTTTTAAAAAAATGTTTAAGGGTCAGTAAGGGTTCGAATTCAGTCACATGAGAGGCTATCAATTCAAACACTCAGCTCAACTGAGGCATCCCTGAGATGAGCTGATCAGGTGACAAAGCTGATCAGGTTACAAAGCTCAAAGTTACATTCACAAGTACAATCAAAGCAACTCTGGAACATATTCTGTTAGCAGCCACCAGTTTTCTTTTCACATTGATTATAAGATGCACCTCAATTTCAGAAATCTTAATATTTTCATGTTTTCAAAAGTATGTTTCTCACAATTAAGGAAATATGTACAATTGTAGGCAAATAGAAGATAGACTCTGCTCTATAACCTGTAGTCAATAGTAGCCATTTAAATGTATGATATGGAGTGTTTTGGAATGTATATGTGTGTGCATTTATATACATATACATCTATAAAATCATATTAATGGTTCCATACTATTCAATTATATGAATATGCCTATCTTTTATTAATGGATTTTTAGGTTGAGTTTATCCTTTTTTTTTTTTTGCTAGTATGTAAAATAATGCAATGAGCAACCTTAAACTTATATCCTCGTGGACTTGTGTATATTTGTCCAAAAGATAAATTGCTAAAAATGGAATCACTGTGTTAAGCGGTATGCACACTTCAAATAATACAACATATTACAAAATGTCCATCCAAAAATTCATACCAGCATTATGATTGACATTTTTTCTACACACTTAGCAATACTGAGTTATGCCAGTATCTCTTGCCTTTTCCAATCTGGTAAAATGTGATACGTGATTGTTTTTAATGCTATTTTAATTACTAAAGCTTTTAATATGTGCATAATATTTCATTCTGTCACAAATGATTTGTTTCACTTCAGTAACTAGGCATTTAATTTGCTTCAAATACTCCCATATGCCTTGAGCATCTTTGTACATAATTCTTTGATCTTAAGATATTTTCTTAGGCTTAGAGTTCTAAAATAGACAAAGATATACAAATATACCAAAATATGCAAAGTACTTTATGTATACATTTTTATATGCAGTGTATGCAGACATATACAACATACACATATATAAGATAAATTTCAAATAATTGTTCAACTAGTTAATGTAAAATTGTAACATTCAAAGATGTAGAGAAAAAGAAAAAAATAGAAAATTTTATATGTAATAACTTTGCTGTGACTCATTTCCTTACAAACCTATCCTAAAATTTTTCAAACAAAGTTGCTGTGACTTTTTTTTTAAGTAACACACACAATATTTTATTAGCCATCATTTCAGCTAAGATTCACAAGATCACAAAAGTACAACTCACCTTCTCAAGTTAAGCTCTCATGATAAAATTCTTTCTACTGACCTAAGAAAAACTTCTAATCTTCTCTTTCAGTTCAGTTCAGTCGCTCAGTCGTGTCCAACTCTTTGTGACCCCATGAACTGCAGCATGTCAGGCCTCCCTGCCCATCACCAACTCTCGGAGTCCACCCAAACCCATGTCCATTGAGTCAGTGATGCCATACAACCATCTCATCCTCTGTTGTCCCCTTCTCCTCCTGCCTTCAATCTTTCCCAGCATCAGGGTCTTTTCAAATGAGTCAGCTCTTCACATCAGGTGGCCAAAGTATTGGAGTTTCAGCTCCAACATCAGTCCTTCCAATGAACACCCAGGACTGATCTCCTTTAGGATGAACTGGTTGGATCTCCTTGCAGTCCAAGGGGCTCTCAAGAGTCTTCTCTAACACCACAGTTCATTATCTCCTCTCATATACTAAATGTGTATGGAGTTAAGGGGAGCCTGAAACAATGTATTGGATATTGTGCCTGCCCCACAAACTCCCCTTCTCTGTTAATGATAATGTGTGTGCTCTCTGTATATGTGTGCCATGTGCTCAGTTGTGTCCAACTCTTTGTGACCCCATGGACTGTAGCCCTCCAGGCCTCTCTGTCCATGGAATTTTCCAGGCAAGAATGCTAGAGTAGGTCACCATTTCCTCCTCCAGGGGATCTTCCTGATGCAGGGATTGAACCCATATCTCCTGCATTGCAGGGGGATTCTTTACCCACTGAGCCATCATGGAAGCCCCATTAATGATAATGGCTATCACTTATTGAGTATTTTCTATGTGCAAGCACTCAGATTTTCATATCCTGGCAAAGGTCCCTACGTTACTGTCCTTATCAGTGTCTTTGCAGTTATCAGATTGGGTAGGAAAGTAAAGATCAATGCAACATGAAAGTATTAATCTGTAACACTAGTACCTGTACTAATATCAATTTACCAGATTAACACTAGCATCTATCCTCATCCATTACATAATATGCAGATATGGTCAGTTTCTTCATGAACATCTGAAATAAACAATAGACATATAATACAGACACAGTGCACATTTATTGCAAAGTGAAATTGCCAATCTTAGAAAGGATATTGGGTTCCATGAAGTCAAGGAAAGTGATGGTATAAAGCTCTTTAGGTCATATTCAATGGAGAAGGAAATGGCAACCCACTCCAGTGTTCTAGCCTGGAGAATCCCAGGGACGGGGGAGCCTGGTGGGCTGCCGTCTATGGCGTCATACAGAGTCGGACACGACTGAAGTGACTTAGCAGCAGCAGGTCATATTCAAAGTCATTCTCAAATGAGGGCTTAGCAAAAATTAAACTTAATAATTGAAGAAGAAGAAATAAAGGAAGCTCATATTATAGCCACTTTGAAAGAAAAACGAGAAATTAAGAGGCCCTTAGAAAAATTGCTAAAACTCTCAATTAACCCTGCAATATAGAATCACTTCATAATCATGAATGAAAACCAAATCTGAAACTAGATTGGTATATAAATCTATAATACAATTTTTATCAGAAAAATATGCCTTTCCTCAAAATATCTGCATAATCGCTTTTCTTCATTCTAAGAATTCATTGATTATTTGATTGCAGTGTGTTAAGAAAAGATATTTTCACAAATTTAGTTTTTGACAATTTTGACTGTCAGTCAAGCTTTTTTATCATTATACCCTATGAAATTTTAGCAGCCATTTAAATGCATTCATTCTAAGTGACTTTTTTCTGATACTATCAGATAAGGCATTCTATATCATAATAGTTGTCACAGTATCTTCAAAGAATACAATCTCCATTTTCCAAAATGATGAAAGTGGAATCAGAGAGGTTATGTAATTTTTCCAAGGTCACACAGTAAGTGAATAAAGTCAGGATTCAAATTTTATTCAATCTGATTCCAACAGTATTTGTATGGAATATACTCTATAAATTATAACTGAATTGATTATACTTTATTTACTAATCCTACTGATACGATCTGCTTTTTTTTTTTTTTTAAATAAAGTTAAATCACTCGCTCAGTCGTGTCCGACTCTTTGCGACCCCGTGGAGTGTAGCCCACCAGACTCCTCCGTCCATGGGATTCTCCAGGCAAGAATACTGGAGTGGGTATCTTCCCAACCCAGGGATCAAACCCATGTCTCCTGCTCACTCATGCTGCTTAGTACAACTCCTGGAATTTTTTTCTCTCCTTTCATGAATTCTGACACTCTGTGTTGCTTCCATCTGTGAGTTCTGTCTCCTGCATTCTCACTCCTACACAAAAGTGGGTCACTTGCCCTGCGTGTACAGCAGGCCTGGTAGAGTGGCAGTTGTTTGGGTTGATAGACTGCAAGGGTGGGAACAGTCTTCTAAACAAACAAGACTGCCTTCTCCTGCTGTCCATACTTCAGGTAGTACTTTCAGAATGACTTTTTCTAGTCCCAGATGAACAGAGAGTAAAATTTGCCGCTCTTTTGACACCTGGCATTTGTAAGTGCAAATCCTCTTTACAATCAGGTAGGGTTGGTGGCCCTGACATCCCAATTTGATAGGGATGCAGTTAGAATCACTGACCTGCCCAAGGACAGATATTAACAAAGAAACACAATCATGACTCACAGTGTGCAATGAAGTTCTAGATTCTTTATTGTAACATCAAAGCACAATAATTAAAAGCATAGATGTCTTGGCTCTCTGGATTTCAGCTAGTTACTTAAGCTTCCTCATCTTGGTGAGGTGGTTATATGAATTAAAGGAAATAATACATAATGAAGCATCACACAGAGTTAGGACACAATAGATAACATCTATTACCATTGATTGAGCCTATAGTGACAAATGCTACAAACACCCCTGAAGGAAGCACTACTCTGACATAAATTCTTATTAAATTTAAAACAACTGAAAATAAATCTTCATGAACTGAACTGGCCTTGATGTGAAAAAATGTTCTAAATTTCAACTTTGCAAAGCAGAAAACATACAGAAAATGGAGAAATGTGTGCAGAAGGTGAGGAGGAAATGAAACCTTGGCCACTCCTCAGGCTTGCTCTGGACAAACCATGAGGATACACTTTTCCTCCACACAAAAGACTGGCAATAGGCCTCTCTGTGCAGCTTGGTGCACAAACATTCATTTGCCAGGTAAACCTTGTGCTGTTACTCAATTTCTGTACCTCGGTATTTTGCTTCCTTTTTGCCCTCTTTTTTTGTTTGTTTGTTTGTATTTTTCCCTTTCTCTTCTAAAATCTCTCTCCCTTTCCCTTTCTCCTTTAATATTTTTACATATTACAATCCCTACTCCTTACTCACTTATCTTTTTCACTTTTTATTGACATATGGTTGACTTGTGCTTTGGCCCAGCCACTTCATTCTTCCTGGAGCTGTTAGTAATTGCCCTCTGCTCCTCCCCAGTAGCATGTTGGACACCTTCTGACTTAGGGCGGGGGGCTCATCTTCCAGTGCCATCCTTTTCATCACAGTCCAAGGGTTCTCCAGGCAAGAATACTGGAGTGGGTTGCCATTTCCTCCTCCAGTGGACCATGTTTTGTCAGAACTCTTCACTATGACCTTTCTGGCTTGGGTGGCCCTGCATGGCATAGCTCATAGCTTCACTGAGTTACACAAACCCCTTTCACCATGACAAGACTGTGATCCATGAAAGGATGCTTTCAAACTGTGATGCTGGATAAAACTCTTAAGAGTCCCTTGGACAGCAAGGAGACCAAACCAGTCAATCCTAAAGGAAATCAACCCTGAGTATTCATTGGAAGGACTGATGCAGAAGCCGAAGCTCTAATACTTTGGCCACCTGATGGGAAGAGTCAGCTCACTGGAAAAGACTCTGATACTGGGAAAGATTGAGGCAAGAGGAGAAGGGGACAACAGAAGATGAGATGGCTGGATAGCATCACTGACTCAATGGACATGAATTTGAGCAAACTCTGGGAGATAGTGGAGGACAGTGGAGCCTGGAGGGCCAGAGTGCTTGGGTTTTCAGAGTCAGACACAACTTAGCAACTGAATAACAACATAGTTGATTTACCATGCTGTGTTAGTTTCAGGCGTACAACACAGTGATTCAGTTATAATACTTACATATATATATATACATATATATTTTTTCTTTTTCAGTTCATGTTCCTTATAGGTTATTACAAAATATTGAGTGTAATTCCCTGTGCTATATGGTCGAATGACCTCTTCTTTTAAAGATGTCATACTAATTTTTTTTTAACCTTGGGTATTGTGTGCATGTGGGTACCTGTGTGTGTGTGTATATAACTTTGCTTGGTAATGAGAGTCATAGAAAACTGCCTTTCAGAAAACGTTATCACACTATGGTGATTCTGTGTGCCTTTTTCCATTTCTCAGAACTCCCTAAGTATGCATGACAATTACTTTCCAGGACCACAGAATTGCTATTTTGTCAGAAGTTGACAAGCTAATGGCAACAAGTTATTCTTCGAGGGGGACTACATATGTGCCCACAGATGACTAATGTAATTTTGTTCTGACTTCTTTGTTCCAAGAGCAGAGTAAGTAAGAATTCGGGACCCAAAGTCAAGAAGTACTAAGTTTGCATCTCTGTTCTGTTCTTACTATTTACTAACTGGATGACTGTAGGCAAGGCTACTAAGTGACTTGAAACCTCAGTTCTCTCATCTGGAAAAGAGGGATAATAATGGCAGTTTCCTAAGAGAGATATTATCAAAATTAAGAGTTAATATCAGTAAAACCCCTTGAATAGTTCTTAGGAGGAAGTAAGAGGTATAAGGTTTTCATTGTTGCTACTATTGTTTTCATTAGAGTTGGGACACCTTGGATTGAATTTTGGCTTTACCACTTACTAGCAGAGTGAACTTGGGCCAGTGAAGTAGAGATAATTATCCTGACTCTGTTTCTCCCTTCAATGTATAAAGAACAAAAACATGTTAATATTTGATAGTTTATTTTGTTGTAGAACAAACATAATAATTGCTATTTTGATCTTGAATTCTTAAAAATAATCATTAATAGTAATATAATTGTTATAATACTGAACTACTATCTAACTTCATAGAGTCTTCATTTTTCATTCACGTCTAATATTACAGCCCTCTTCTATACTGTAAGCTCCATGAAGGGAAGGGTAGAGGTACATCTCAGACATTTCTGTGAATTTCTCAGCATCTAGCACAATGCCTACTTGTGCAGGAACTCACATTCAAATGAATCAAAAGATAAATATGCATTCAACCAACTTTCATCTCCTGTTAGTCCAAGCATTATATCAAGTAACTTGAACAGATGATAGCCACCATGTAATACACAAAAAATTAAACATGCATGATAGAATTCACTGTTCTTATCATACGAGAAATTTAGAGTTGGAAGGAATTTGAAAATTTTGGTCTATCTCCTTGCTCAGTGAAGAATACCATTTGTGATATCATCTCCCTTCATTCTCTGCCTCAAAAGCTACTCAAATTCAGAGTCAACTGTAATTCAACAAAGTTAGTAAAGCTCACCCTGACAAAATAACAGCAACAAAAACAAGATGTTTTTCCAGTACATACTGTCAACTACAAATTGGCACTTGCCATCTACTTCTACAAGGAGTAAATTATGTGCTGCTGCAACTGCTGACTTTCAACACCCCCTGAAAGGAGTTCAGGGTGGAGAGCTGAGGCACGCTGTGCTCCGGGAAAAACTGCCAAAACAGGTCTTCAAATAGATATTTTATGAACCAATTATTTTATTTTGTGAACCAATTCTTGTATCTCCTCATATCTAGAAAAGCATTAAAATCCTTCATGGTGATATCTGCTCCTCCAGACTAGCAGAAACCTTCTGCAAAAAAAATATGAGTTTGCTTGCATGTATTCCCCTTTCACCAAAACCACATATATTCTGACCATTCCCTTACCTCTTTGGAGCAGTTCCTCAGAGCTATCTGAAATGCTCTGATAGTTCAGAGAAATGTCTTCATTTTGCCCCTAAATAAAACTTATAACTCTCAATTTTTTGTGTGTGTGCATTTTTTAAGTCAGCAATACCATTCTAAAGATTTCACAAATTTTATCCCATTTGATGTCCACCACAAGATGCTTTTGAACTGTGGTGTTGGAGAAGACTCTTGAGACTCCCTTGGACTCCAAGGAGATCAAACCAGTCAATTCTAAAGAAAATCAACCCTGAATATTCATTGGAAGGACTGATGCTGAAGCTGAAACTCCAATACTTTGGCCACCTGATGTGAAGAGCCAACTCATTGGAAAAGACCCTGATCCTGGAAAAGATTGAAGGCAGGAGGAGAAGGGGATGACAGAGGATGAGATGGTTGGATGGCATCACCAATTCAATGGACAGGAGTTTGAGCAAGCTCTGGGAGTTGGTGATGGACAGGGAAGCCTGGTGTGCTGTAATCCATGGGCTCTCAAAGAGTCAGACACAACTGAGCAACTGAACTGGCTGACAAGCCTTCAAAATAGATATTATTATCTATTTTATTTAAAAAATGAGGAAACCAAGTTGCAGTCAGATTAAATATCTTATTCCTTGTCATATAGATTGTAAGTGGAGGAACTGGGATTCACACCCAAGTCTATAAGATTCCAGAGCCCTAGCAGCGTTTAAATCAAGGAGCAACATTTCCTGTTCTGCTCATTGGGCAATTAATTTTGCAGTGAAAAAACTTCACAGTTCTGTCACTTGAACTATTGTCTTAAGCTTTTACTTGCATATGTTACTGTTACTAGTTTTTAGAAATGCTTATACCTTATTTTCTGGAAGTTTACATATTTGTGTCTCCAAACGTGTAAAAAAAATATGTAAAAATACCTTACACATAGTAAAGGCTCTGTAAATATTTGGCATATTCATTCAAAACACCATGAAGGGATACTCTTTTCAAATCAGTTAATTTCTGTGTGAGAAAATTGTTCTTTCTGTTTAAAACTCCTTATTTTCCTAAAACAAAATTATAGAATCCTACTACACAAAGATTATGTAATCTATTGCCTTCATTTTATGGTTGAGAAACCTAAAGGTAATTGACTTGCCCAAGGTCACAAAGCTATTAACTTGCAGATACATGGCCATGAACTCTGGCCCCAGAGTCACTGTCTGGTAATATTATTTCAGATATTCGAAAATAGTTTCGAGGCCCATTTTGGTCATCTTAGACCATGAGGTTTGAATTTTTCAGCATCTTAGACATTCTCCTAGTTTTAGCCTAGTTTTCCAATAGTCAAATTAACAAAGACTTTCTAAGGTACTGCAGGGAAATAGAAGCATTCATTTATAATTGATAGCATTTTCATTGAGTATTATCTTTATGTAAAATAATCTGTCATTCTTAGTAATCAAAAATTTATCTGCCTTATGATTTAGTTGTCCCACTTTGTAATAATAAAATTACATCTTAAGAAAATAATTGAAAGAAAAAGACCAATTATACAAAGATGGATTTAAAATAATTTCTACCTAGAAGTGGCCAAACATTTGGAGAATTTTTTTTTGTAGAATAATATATACTCATGGAAATGATATGTAGACCAGATAGCAATAAGGAAAATTATGTAATAAATGAAAAAAGTAAAAAAGAAGAGGGCATATTAATTGCAATGTATAGGGATGTGAAGAAATTAGAATTGTAAATTGTGGATCCTTTAAGGTAAAAGGGTTCTTTGTCAAATCTTGCTATTTCTCCTTCTCTGGCATTGTTGATTAAACCCATAGTAAGAACTATGGTGCCCAGAAGTGAACGTAGCTAGAGTATAGGGTTGTTGGAAGGATAGAGAGGAGGTGTGTCAAGAACAGATCGGGGCCAGGCTGCGTGTCTCAGTCCATTCTGAATTCTATGACAAAATGGCACACACCGCATGGCTCACAAACAACAAAAATTCTTGAGAACAAGGATTGTGTTTAATTATCTTTGAATCCCCAGCACCTGGAACAATGCCTGATGTGTGTGTGTGTTAGACGCTCAGTCGTGTCTGACTCTTTGTGACCCCATGACTGCAGCTCACCCGGCTCCTCTGTCCATGAGATTTTCCAGGCAAGGATACTGGAGTGGGTTGCCATTTCATATAGTAGATAATAAGCAAATATTTGTTGAGAATCAATGCCCACATCCCAGACATTGAAAGTCAAGGGAAAATATAAAGCCCACACTAGCATGAACTAGAATTATCAAAGAAAACTTTATTGAGGAGGGAAATATACAAAGGGTAGATTTTCTCATAATCAGAGAAGAGGATGACAGTTACTGAAGGTTAAAGATAAAAAGCATAACGTGTAGTGTGTGATGAGGTGGGGAAAATTAAATGTGTTTTGTTTGATAGGAAGGAGAAGCAGTGAATGTGTGACATAATTAAATACTTTGTTCTTATTAAAACTCGTCTCTTTGGTACTATGTCCAGAGATTGTTAATGAAGGCAATGATCCTAAAACTTAGTCCTTTTGGAAACCTCAAGGTGCATCAAAACCATATAAAAATGTTTCATTTAGACAAATTATATATTATAAACAGTTTCCCTGATGACTAGTAGTAAAGAATTCACCTGCCAAGCAGGAGACAAGGGTTCTATCCTGGGGTCCGGGAAATCCCCTGGAGAAGGAGATGGCAACCCACTCCAGTATGCTTGCCTGGGAAATCCCATGGACAGAGGAGCCTGGCAGGCTATAGTCCATGAGGTCACAGAAGAGTGGGACATGACTGAACGACTAAACAACAAAGATTATAAACCGTATAGGGGAAAACATGAGCTTTATAGGAGGGCAAATCTACATTTGAATTTTAGTTTTTCCCACTTAACGATGTTATTAGGGCAAATCACTTATCTCTTTGAGCTTCAGTTTTCTTTCTGTAAAATGGGAATATATTGCCTATCTCCCACTGGGCTGATGTGGGGCTTGAATGCAGTAATTCTTATCAGATATTCAGTGCTGTGCTTGGTATATAGTAGATGTTTAGTACACATGAGCACTACTGTTATTTTTAATAATGTGAATTGATGCATTGATGTGTGTGTGATAAGTCAAGGTGGACATTTGGGTTGCGTATGTCTGGGGATAAGCACACTTGAGTCTACTTGATCTGAGGGTAACTGGAAATGGAAACAACTCAGAAAAAGATAATGTATAACATGGTGCCCTGTAGCTGTTTGCCTCTTTAAAATGAAGTAATGCCAACACCTTTGAGTCTATTGGCAATTGTATGATGTGAATGCTCAAATAGAAAGCCAATAATTTTCTCTACTAACTACCTGCTGTACAAACTGTCATGCAAATACTGCCTTATGATTTATGTAAACATTGAAAAATCCCATGACTTTATTCTTATGCTTGGATTTTTTTCTATGGTAGAATACCTAATTCAGTTAATTTCAAGTGTGTTTGTCTGTAAACCAGCCAAATATTTCCTTTTAAATACTTGAGCTCTATGTTGAATATACAGTTATGGTTCTTAGCATATTACTTTGTTTCAGTAATTAGATTTCATCCTATAATCCCTTAATGAGGATTTAGTTCCACATATACTAGGCTGTCTCCAATCCATATTAAGCGAAGATTTTTCATCTTATACAGGTTCTTCCAGGGGACCCAGCCCCCTAACCATGGGAGCCCAGGACACCCTCCCTGTTGCAGCAGCATTTACAGAAACGGTCAATGCCTACTTCAAAGGAGCAGATCCAAGCAAGTAAGCCTGGGGCTTAGTCCACTACATTCTCCAAACTCTATGCTATTCAGCGGGGAACGCTCCACATATAATTATTTCATTCCACATCCTAAGACCAAAAAAAATCTAGTCAGCAATAACAGGTGACATACTTAGAATTAAATTAATTATAAATATTAACTCACTGCTTTCTTTAAAATATATACCCTTCTCATGCTGGGACCCTTGGGGAAGCCAGTGCCCCACTGGGCTCCCCCAAGGCTCACAGCTACAGGCAAGAGGATATATATATATATATATATATATTCCAAAAGGTCCAAACTCTAATCTTACTACCCAGAAATCTCTGATTCAGTCTTTTTTGTAAGTTACAGGAAACCCTAACTCAACTCTGTCAACAATGAGAAAATGTATTATCTCACAAAAGGAAATGTCTAGATCATGTCTTTATTGTTTTAGTCTTTCCTGGCTGAGAGTCACTCACCTATAAACTGAAACAATGGTGCATTTGAATGAGAACCTGGAACAAAACTACCTTTCCATAACACATAGATTAGTAAGAGAATGCTTCTAAGTCGCTTCAGTCGTGTCCGACTCTGTGCGACCCCATAGACGGCAGCCCAACAGGCTCCCCCGTCCCTGGGATTCTCCAGGCAAGAACACTGGAGTGGGTTGCCCTGTCCTTCTCTAATGCATGAAAGTGAAAAGTGAAAGTGAAGTCGCTCAGTCACGTCCGACTCTTAGCGACCCCATGGACTGTGGCCCACCAGGATCCTCCATCCATGGGATTTTCCAGGCAAGAGTTCAGGAGTGGGGTGCCATTGCCTTCTCCAAGTAAGAGAAAAAATATATTAATATGTAACCCTTGTTAAGTAAGAAAAAACTAGCCAAAAAATTGTAATCATAGAAAAGTAAAAATTTTAGATAAAAACGTACCATTCCCTATTTACGTGAGCCTCATTTCACTTATATCAGTACATCTTGACAATGGACTTCACCTGAATGCACATGTGATGTAATTAGATACTTTGCCTCTCTGTAAGGAGTCCCCTGGATGGGGTTCAGGAAGTCTATGGATCCCTTGAAATTATATTTCATATCTAATGTGTATGTCTGCATGCACGTTTGTCCATAGAGGGTCTACGGCATTCATTAATTTTACAAAGAGGTCAGATTAAAAAAAAAAGATCAAGTGATTGTTAGTCTACATTGAAAACTAAACACTTAAGTCAAACTGGTTTTGAAGTATGTGACTAATGCACTTCCAGGTCTGAATTTGAAGGATAAACAAAGGACAAACCTGGGAGAGGAAAGAATTGCTTTTTGTTTTTTACTTGAAAGGACTAGGGCTTAGAAGACCTTGGTATCCATGGAATAAAAGATCAGAAAAAAAATTAAATGGGCATATACTATAGAGTACTACATGTTTTATAAAAATTTTATAAACAGTGATATTAAGGATAGTTAGGACTTGGATCTCTATATATTTTTTAAGTGAGAATCTATATGACTAATTGTTGATCCTCTTTACACTTCTGAAACAGTAGTATTTTTTAGTCTAAATCTAACAGTATTATGCTGGAAAACCAATATAGTTAGTAACTCTACTCCTATCTAGCCACTGGGATCTATCAACTTCCCTAAATATCCTTTGAAAGAACACTTGGGTTTTATTCTGGGCCCAGAGTTTTGCAGAGAAGTAAACACTGTGGAATCTGGTGTCTGAGTTCATTTGGGTTGCTATAACAGAGTAGGTGGCTTATAAATAACAGAAATTTATTTCTCAAAGTTCTGGAGGCTGAAAAGTCCAAAATCAAGGCCCTGGCAGGTTCAGTATCTGATGAGAGCCTGCTTCCTGGCTCATAGGAATCTTATAGATTGGAAAGGGCTAAGGAGCTTTGTGAGTCTCTTATAAAGGCACCAGTCTCATTCATGAGGGCCCTACCCTTATGACCTAATCACCTCCCAACAGCCCCACCCAAATATCATCACACTGGGGTTTAGGTCTAAATATATAAATTTTGGACATCACAAACATTCAGTCTATCGCTTTCTGGTTTCTTCCATGCCTTTTCTTTTTCATCTTCAAAGCAGAGAGATCATTTGCCACAACCACACATCAATAGAAATTAAAAGTTCATTGTAGAGTATGCATTTGAACTGTTAGAGAAAAGTAAGCATTATGAGCTTAGTATACATACTTTATATACATAAATATGTGCTTGTTCTGTGGACTTCTTCTTTGAATAAAGAATTTAGATTATTTTCTGTATCACCAGTTCTAAGGACTGCTTATTACTGACTAACCTATACCTTAGAAAACTCAGGGTGCCTTAAATTACAGGTAGAAACACACCCCCCAAAAAATGACTAGTCAAAATTGTGGAGAGATATCTATAATGGAGTGAAAAACATTGGGAATCAGACAAGAATGAATTCTTTTTTGTACATGTACTATTGGCTTTAATTCATTCATTTATTCAGAGAGATCTAATTTGTAGTAAGGATACTTCTGCCCCTAAAATCTATTCTCAATATATCATATCACCTCTTGGCTCAAAATCTTCCTAATTTGTTCAGAGTAAAAACCAAATGCTTCATAATGATGTATAAGTTTTGTCCTTCGTGACCCATTCCAGTTGCCACCTCTCTGATCTTGTCTCTGCCACTCTCCTGCTTGTTCATGCCCCTCTAGCTACTCTACCTTCCTGGCTGTTTGTCTTTCATCAGCCCAATCCCATCTGCATCTCAAGGTCTTTGCATCTGCTGCTCCTTCCACATTAGCGAGATCTTCTCCCAGGTATCTGAGTGACTTGCACCCTCCCTTCCTTCAGGATTCTGCAGCAGGGGTATCAGAGGCCATTCTTGTCCATCTGTGTGAAACAGAAACTCTCCAGCCCTCTCTGTAGTCAACACTTCCTTTCTCCCTACCTCACTGTCTCTTTCTCCATAGTTAACATTTCACTTGTTTTCTCATTAATAAACACTTTAATCAATGTGTTCAATGTTTTCAGTTTCACTGTCGGTCCCTTCTTCCACTAGAGTGTAAGCTTCATGAGAACTGGAACCTTGAGTATTTTGTTCACTGTTGTATCCTCAGTACTTAAAACAGGACCTGGCAAGGAGTACCCAACGCATAGTTGCTGAACAAACTGAGTCAAATTACTCACTTAACATTTACAGAATGTCTGCTATGTGGCCACCAGTGTACTAGACAGTGGTACATTGTCTTCAGTTTCCACCAATACTACAGTCTAGTATTGGTGGTGAAGACAGTTGATATGGAAAATAAGACTTGCACATAAATATAATGCAAAATCCATTATAGGAGGAGAATAGATATGGGACAATGGGGTTAAGAAGTCCTTAATAATAATCTTTTTTAAACCCCAAAAAGTGGTGTAGCAGCCTACCAGTCACTTGTGGAACTGTCCCTATACAAGCTGGGTTCTTCATCTTGTTTCAGTCTCCCTGGCACGCTATGACAACTGAGGTCTGTACCTGTGAGCCTGGTATCCATGACCTTGGCGTTTCAATGATGTGGCACTTGAAGCAAAGCAATTTTAGTGCTTTTCCTATCCCCTCCCAAATTAACTGAGTCTTTTAAGGATAACTGCATATATTGAGTCTTTTTTCAATTATATTGTTATAAAGTAGTTGCAGCATATACTATATGTGGGTACACAGGAGGTTTAGTATATTTCACTGAAATTATGAGATCTGAAACTTATGAACATTATGAAGTGACATGCTTCTAAATTTAATTTCACCTTCTGTGATGAAATTAGAAGTGAATCATTCTAATTGCTGTCACTCTGGCATTCGCTTTCAAGGAAACAACTCAAGTTATAAGTTTGATCATGGAGTGAGGTGGGGTAGAGGTTGAAACCAAACACAGCACCACATGGAGAAATGATACAGAAAAAGCATGTGGGTTTGCTTTGCCTGTGGTTCTCTCTCATCCTGTATCAAACGTGTTCCCATTTGTTTTCAGACCACACATTGAAATGAGACATATACTACTTTATTTTATATTGTGACATATAATCCATTTAAATATGGTTTACACTCTTTCTGAGTATTCAGAACACCTTGTAACAGGTATGATATCTGAAACTTTCTCAGTAGCTAATAAGCAGAGAATTCCTTGACTTTGCTGCCACCTGGGGGAAACACATCTCCTGTTATTAGCTCCTATTTGAACAACCCTGGTTGTTGCTGCTGCTGCTGCTGCTGCTGCAAAGTCGCTTCAGTCGTGTCCAACTCTGTGCGACCCCATAGACGGCAGCCCACCAGGCTCCCCCGTCTGTGGGATTCTCCAGGCAACACTGGAGTGGGTTGCCGTTTCCTTCTCCAATGCATGAAAGTGAAAAGTGAAAGTGAAGTCGCTCAGTTGTGTCTGACTTTTAGCGGTGGTAGGAACTGATTCTCTAATCCCAGGAAAACCTTTGGTTTCTCAGTTGTATTCTATCCTTCTCTTACCACCATATTTCTATTACATATTCAAGTGTCTGTCTCCTTGCTTATATAGGAAGTGTGCTCAAGGTCATCTTTGTCCTGTTTCTCACTGCCCATTCTATATATGCATTATATAATGTGTGGTTCATTGATTAGGCAGCTGATATATAATTGGGAAATGTATGAATTTATTTTTTAAACATTTTATTGAGTTCCTACTCTGCACTGGGTTCTATGTTTTGCACCTTTGCCTTCCTAGAACCTAAGACACGGAACTTGCCTTCACAGTAGTAGATAAAATAATGTGCTACAAAATAAGTTTTTCTTTTTTTTAATCTGTCCATTTGTCCAAGGAACCTAAAGCAAGGAAAATCTAAAGAGGGCTGAATGGAAAGGATATTAAGGAAGGCTTTGGAAAGATCTGCCTTTGCACTGAGTCTTGAAATATGAAAAGGAGTTTTTGCCTAGTGTCAAAGTCAGTGAAAAGGGATGATAAATAAAGGAAGGGAAGTAGCCTATGAACAGAAGTCTATGCTTGAAAAGAAACCCATGTGTTTAGTTATCAGCACAGTAGAAGAGACATTTTATGTAACGGATACATTTCTGACGACCTCACATAAATGAAGTCCACACGTTTCCTGACCAAAATTGGCCAGCGTTTCTGTTGACCAGTTATCATAATGCTGCCTGTGGCAAAAGGGACAGCCCAATTCATTAGCCACTTGACCAGCTGACCTTGAAATTTTGTCATTCTAGACAAATTTTGGGGGATTCATATGATTTCACATTTACTTCATAAAGTAATGTGTTAATATTTCCATATTGCAGTATTTCAGATTTCCATGATTTAAACTAACATGAAATATACCCACATCACTCACTGATGAGGACAGTCATTACTGTTGAACAAAGACTTTCCTTTAACAAGTGAGTATAGGTTGAAAATATTAATTATATATAGAAAACTTCAGATGATTTAGACATTGAATGGATTAATAAATCATCAAAGATCTGACTCTGACAATTGAGATAAAGTGCAGAAATAAAATGTAGGTCAGGAGCCTGGGTGCTTATTATATTGGCTTATACTGACTACTTCTCTCATCATCCACCCAACATTGTAAGCCCTTTGAAGACAGAGGCTGTTTTGCTCATTTTTTAATTGCCTTCCCACTCAAACAAACAACTTACATATGAGTCAATAAATGTTTATTGAATTAATAAATACCACTCCCTCCTCTTGATGACTTGCTTTCAAAAAACAAACTTTATCCTCTACCATGACACCATGTAGAGCTCATTTTGCAGAACCTGGAAAAGAAACTGAGCAGAGTCCTTACCAAACAAAAAACATTCGAGCCACTGCTGCTAACAATATACTGAGTGATGGTAGATGCTACAGTCTAATTTTGAAAGTGCTCTGGCTGAAGCTCTTGTCTTCTTCTAGAGTTGTCAATTAAAATTTTTCATGTCTCATATGTTGGAAAATGTTGGGTAGACTCAGCTTAAGGGGAATTCCAGGCTTAGTACCAATTCATCACCAGTAAATCAAGCAAGGCTCGTGAATCTAAGACACAGAGAAGGAAGACAGCTGAGTTGACACCAAACTGGGAGATCAGCAATATTCTCAGGGAGAGATGGAGGGGCAAACTTCCAGACACCAAATCTCTCATTCAGAGCAGTTCAGAGTTAGAGATGATAATACCTGAGAGGGAAAAGGGTAACTTTAGGAAACCTACCTGCCCCTCCACCTCTAACCCAAACCCAACTTTGTGCACATACAAGGCTATAGCAGTTCTTCACATAAGCTATTTTGAATGTGTACCAAGGACCATCTCACCTGAGCCATTTGTGTCTCATCAGTCACAGTTACACAGCATACGAGGTTTGTATAGGACAAATAGAGTTTCCTATATTCAAGTGTGAGCCAAGTTTTCATTGACCAAGCTCAGTTTCCCTAGAAAGTACACTAGGGAACAGTGCAAGGGTCAGTCATCCAGACGTATCCAGAAGTCGTAAAGAAGTTCACTCATTATAAATATTTATTATTTCCCAAAGAAGAAGAATCATTTCGAGGTTTCTGCTTCTGGTCAAGATGGAGTAACCAATTGACCCTTCTACCTGAAAACACTTCAAAACGGACAAAATATACGAAACAATAATTTGCAAGACATGGGACCTCAGGGAAAGGACAGTCACCCCTGAGAGGTGAAGTGTGCCCTATGATTGCCCCGACTGACTTCCTGGGAAGTATCCAGCCCATGGATATAGAGAGAGCCCACCAGCCTCACAGATGTTCGTGGGAGAAGTCTCACTGAGGCACGCTCCACTGCAAAACTGGCTGAGGAGGGTGCCCGAGGAAGCTAACGGCTTCGGGCGCGGGAGAAGCCGGCAGTGGAGACAGTATGCATATGAAGGAGTCTGGCGCCGCGGACCGATCTGGGCACTGGGGCAGCCCAGCCACAAGCACCTCAGGAGCCAGACGCTATAGGATCTGCCAGTGTCACTGGGATTGCAGTACCCACACCCTCGGGCACCACATCCCTCCTGCACTGCAGGAGCCTGGTTCTAGACAAGCCATGCGCACTGCAAGGAGCCTGTCTAGCAAGCACACTGCAAGGAGGAAGAGGGGGGAAGAAAATGGCTTCGTTTTGCAATGTCTCTCTAGTGCCCTCTACTGACAAAATATAACATAGTGCCTGTTGGCCAAGAAAAAGTACAACCCTTAAAGGCCCGAACGGAGAAGGCAATGGCACCCCACTCCAGGACTCTTGCCTGGAAAATCCCATGGATGGAGGAGCCTGGAGGGCTGCAGTTCATGGGGTCGCTGAGGGTCGGACACAACTGAACGACTTCACTTTCACTTTTCACTTTCATGCATTGGAGAAGGAAATGGCAACCCACTCCAGTGTTCTTGCCTGGAGAATCCCAGGGACAGGGGAGCCTGTTGGGCTGCCGTCTCTGGGGTCGCACAGAGTCGGACACGACTGAAGTGACTTAGCATAGCAAGGGCCCGAAACTAATACTCTAAAAGCAGGCAGTAGAGGGTGAATTGGAACTCCATGAGTTTTATTTAGAAATTGACAGAGATCCTAAATTTCATGTGGAAATACAAAGGACCTAAAATAGGCAAAACATTTTTGAAAAAAAAGTTGGTAGAATAATGTTACTTGATTTCAGAGCAATTTAAAAGCTACAGTATCAAGACATATTGGTTGTGGTATTAGTATAAAGATGGACAAAATAGATCAATGGAACAGAACAGAGAATTTAGAAATAGATCCACACATATGTGGACAACTGAATTTTAACAAAATTGCCAAGTGGATTAATTCTACAGATGGTAGTAGGATGATTAGATATATTCATCCACACAACTAAAAATAAACTCGGACCTATACCTCATAGAAAATATGCAAAAATTAGCTAAAAATGGATCACAACACTGAATGTAAAACTAAAAATAAAAAATTTCTGGAATAAAATAGGTGAAATTTTTGTGACTTTCAGGTTTATCTATGATTTCTTAGATAAGACTCCAAAAGAATAAATTGATTAACTAAAACCCATAAAAGAATAAATTGATGAATTAAAAACGTCTGCTCTTTGAAAAAAAAAACTTCTTCAAAGTTATTAATACTCTAAAGAGAAAGAAAAACAAGCCAAACTAGGAAAAAAATCTTTGCAAAGCATATATCTGTTAAAAATATTTGTATCTAGAATGTACAAAAAACTCTCACAATTCAGTAAGAGAACAGAAAACTCAGTTTATAAACTTGGCAGAAAGTTTGAGCAGACAGTTCATCCAAGTAGATAAATCACAAAGAAACACATGAAAAGATGCTAACATCCTTAGCCATTAGGGAAATGCAGATTAAAACAACAATGAGATACCATTACTCACCTATTAGAATGACTAAAATTAAAAAGACAGACCTACCAAGTGTTGGTGAGGATGTAAAGGAATTAAAACTCTCATATTCAGCTATGTTTTCCACTTCAGAAAACAGTTTGGCAGTTTCTTAAAAAGTTAAAGTTACACCTACCATGTGATCCAATCATCTCACTGGTATTTATCCAAGAGAAATAAGAACATGTGCCCATAGACAGACTTGTACACACATATTCATCACAGATTTATTTGTAATAGGCAAAAAAATGGAAAGAATTCAAATGTTATTCAATAAAGGAATTTTTTTTAATTGCCTGTGGTATATCCATATTCTACCCAGCAATAAAAAGACGTGAACTATTGGTTGCCACACTATGTGAGTGAATCTCAAAATAATTATGCCTAGTGGAAAAAGCCAGATCAAAAAAATCACACACCTTTTGATTCTGTTTATATAAAAATTTTAGACAGTCCAAACTAATGTGTACAGCCAGAAAATATATTAGCAAGTGCCAAGAGATAAGGAGGAAAGGATGGAAAAGTACAGAGAGAAAAACAAAAACACAAGATGAAACTTGTAGGGACGTGGGGATCCTGACTATCTTGATTTTGTGATCATTTCTCAGATGTACATTATGTCAAAATTATGGAACTTTACACTATAAATAAGTGCCAGTTGTACATCAATTATATTTCAATAAGGCCCTTTTTATTTTTTTAATTTTTATTAGACGACAACTAATTTACAATGTTGTGTTAGTTTCAGGTATACAGCAAAGTGAATCAGTTATGCCTATATACATGTCTACTCTTTTTTAGATTCTGTTCCCATATGATCATTACAGAGTATTGAGTAGAGTTCCCTGTGCTGTTCAGTAGGTCCTTAGTTATCTATCTTACATAGATCTGTGTGTATGTGTCAATCCCAACCTCCCAATTTATCCCTCCCCTGCATACCCCATGGTAACATAAGTTTGTTTTCTACATCTGTGACTTTATTTCTGTTCTATAAGTAAGTTCATTTGTCATATTTTTTTAGATTCCATCTATAAGCCATATGTGGTATTTACCTTTCTCTGTCTGACTTACTTCACTCAGTATGAAAATCTCTAGGTCCATCCAATGTTGCTGCAAATGGCATTATTTTATTCTTTTTTATGGCTGAGTAATATCCTATTCTATTATGTATGTACCACATCTTCTTTATTCACTTCTGTGTTGATGGACGTTCAGGCTGCTTCCCTGTCGTGGCTATTGTAAACAGTGCTACAGTGAACATTGGGGTGCATGTATTTTTTGAATTATGGTTTTATCCCAATATAAGCCCAGAAGTGGGATTGCTGGATCAGACGGCAGTTCTATATTTAGTTTTTTAAGGAACCTCCATACTATTCTCCATAATGGTTGTACCAATTTAGATTCCCAACAGTGTAGAAGAGTTCCCTTTTCTGCACACCCTCTCCAAGCTTTATCGTTTGTAGATTTTTTGATGATGTCCATTCAGATAAGTGTGATGTGATATCTCATTGTAGTTTTGGTTTGCATTTCTCTAATAATTAGTGATGCTAAATAAAGCTTTAAAAAAAATAAAAGGATTATTCTTCCTTCCAAATTATCATCCAGCTGTATTAACTTATGTATGTGACTGATTTTATAGTTTCAACCAAATAGACAAGTTAATGGAATGAAGATCTAATTAAGTGAGAAGCAAAAAGTTTACCCCATGAGTCCATAAAAGAACATACTAAAGGCATTAATCGTGTTACTTAGAGAGCTAAAATAAATCTCAGTGAATAGTGTGACAACACTGTGTAGTTTAATATCTTCAAATATACTTCCAACAATTCAGATATCAAACAGAGAGAGAACCACCAGGATAAATTATTCTATTTGTGAGGTGAACACAAAGACTTTTCTACAGGAAAAGAAAAGCTGTTTTATTCTAACAATGCAAAAACATCTTCAACAAAATAGCCACTTTTTGGAGTAACTGTTAATACAAAACTTTGAGTCCTCAAGTCTTAGAAATGAGTTAGTAATTCAGAGTGAATTGTAAGTAAGAGCTTACTTTTTCTCTCTTCTGCTATGTCATAGTATTACAGAAATCTTTGCTTTTCACAACTGCTTTGATTCACAGCATGTTGACCTGGGTTTCCTCTCTTTCCTCTCACGTGTTGTGACATGCCAGATGTATCGTGAAGATTACTGGAGAAATGGTGTTGTCTTTTCCTGCCGGGATCACCAGACACTTTGCCAACAATCCATCGCCAGCTGCTCTGACTTTTCGGGTGATAAATTTCAGCAGGTTAGAACACGTCCTGCCAAATCCCCAACTTCTCTGCTGGTAAATATATTTTCCACAAATTTTTTAAAGATGTAGGTGTCTTACCATGTTATTCTTAGATGAGAGATGTACCTTAGCAAAAGGGAAGCACTGTAGAGAAATTATTGTTATTCAGATATGTTTATAGATTGAATCCCAGAGCTCTGTATATATCTATGTGTGTATATATATGTATACATATATGCATATGTATGCATATATATTTTTTAACGGCCAACTCTCTCAAGTGGCTAAAGAGACATTTAGAATAATAAAACTTATTCATTGTCTATTTTGCTTATCACTGGTAGACAGTGGATGAGGATGATGGGAAACAAGCATAATAAAAGGAATAAAATCCATTTATTGTATTGGCATCTTTTAAAAATCAAATGATATCTGAACTGTAAGCTACTCTTCATATAAGCTTAAAAATCTCTTTGTGAGACATGTAATTTCATTACACTGTAATGGTAATTGTTTTGATGGAATGGTACCTGTGTACCATCAAAGAAGCTTTTCTAAATTTCTTTATATAAATACATTTCACACTTCCTATTAAATCCGAATGTGATGTTTTGTCATATATATGCATATCCACATTCACACAACACATACACACATTGCTATTGCTAAGTCACTTCAGTCATGTCCGACTCTGTGTGACCCCATAGACAGCAGCCCACCAGGCTTCCCCATCCCTGAGATTCTCCAGGCAAGAACACTGGAGTGGGTTGCATTTCCTTCTCCAATATTATTGGCAATGGATGAGACAAAAAGAAACATTCTTGGTAGTTTTTCCATCAACAAGTCCTGATATTCCATCTAAAATTCTTTCTCTAAAATGGCCACTTTTTCCCTTTATCACGACTTCTATCCAAATGATAACCATCATTTCCCTGGACCACAGCCAGCGCTTTCCTCTTCCCCTCTCTGCCTCCAATCTTGCCCCACTCCTATACACAATAGCCAGCTTTTTGGATGCAGATCAGGTTGTCCTCCCTTATAACCTTCTGGAGGCTTCACATTACATTGCCTTCAAGGTCCTGATTCATCCACTCTTGCCTGTCTGTCTATCCTCATCTCCCACCATCCTCTTCGGAATCCTTGTAGCTGCAGCCATACCTGCCTGTCTTGGGAATGGCTGAGTCCTTTCCCACATCCAAGTTTTGTACACTTGATTACTCTGCCTTCAATAGCATTTCCACTCTTCTCCACCAGACTTTTTTGTACACTTGTTTACTCTGCCTTCGGAGAAGGCAATGGCACCCCACTCCAGTACTCTTGCCTGGAAAATCCCATGGACGGAGGAGCCTGGTAGGCTGTAGTCCATGGGGTCACTAAGAGTCAGACACGACTCAGCGACTTCACTTTCACTTTTCACTTTCCTGCATTGGAGAAGGAAATGGCAACCCACTCCAGTGTTCTTGCCTGGAGAATCCCAGGGACGGGGGAGCCTGGTGGGCTGCCGTCTATGGGGTCGCACAGAGTCGGACACGACTGAAGTGACTTAGCAGTAGCAGTTACTCTGCCTTCAATAGGATTTCCACTCTTCTCTACCAGACTCCTACTCATCCTTCAGATCTCAGCTCCACTCAGCCTTGCCTGACCATTCCACTCTCCTCCCCACTCCCAAACTAAGTCATGTAACCCTGTTATTCTCTTTCAAGATTCCTATTCTTTCCATTGTCACACTTACTAAAACCAGTAATTATATATCTGTTTGCTTTCTTCATTCATCCACCTTCCACACTGGACTATAAAAGACATGAGGGAATAGAACACATCTATTGGATTGCCACCACATCCTCAGTACCTTCCACTGTGCCCAAAAAGGATTTAAATAGTACTTATTGAATGAATGAACAATTCAACTATAAGTTAAAGAAATTTATCAAGCTGGATATTTATGAAGAAATAGCTAAAGGTCATTTGGAGTTTGAGGGCCAATACAGTCACTCTCTTTGACTGCATGAGACTTTTTCACTCCAGCGATGAAAACACAGTCACAGGTCTTTCAGATGGTGACTAAGATCACCTCCTTCTCGTTGGTCTTTACGATGGTTTAACTGGTAAACCTGATTCCAGGCTTAAAAATATAAATGAAATGCTCACCTATGAAGTGAAAGATAAACATGAAATGGCCAAGATTGGAAATGAACAGCTTTTTATTTCAGTTTCCCTCTGTGCTTTTGATGTGCACATTGAGCCACTGAATTTTATTTTTCTAGGTTCCTCCATCTGCAATTAGGAATTGTGTGCCACTATTTCACCAGTTTGTAAATATCACCGGTGGGATAGTCATAGTTTTTGTTGCATTTTTAGGCAGATATGTTACCAAGTTCTTAGGTATATATATATACACACACACACATATATCAAAGTTTTATATTTATATTAATACTTCAGTCTTATGAATTGAATTAAATATCAGTCTGAGAATATTCCTGTTTGACAAAACATTATATAGACCCTTAAATTGTTTTTTAAACAAAACAAAAACTCTCATTAATTTGGACTTTATTAAATGTATTTGATGATTGTGTTAGGGCTGTGATTACCTCCATGTGTGCTCAGTCGTGTTCTGCTCTTTGAGACCCCACGGATTATAGTCCATCAGACTCCTCTGTCCATGGGATTCTCCAGGCAAGAATACGGGATTGGGTTGCCATTTCCTCCTCCAGGGAATCTTCCACACCCAGGAATTGGACCTGTATTTCCTGCATCTCCTGCATTGCAGGCAGACTCTTAACAGCTGAATCACTGGGGAAGCCCAGGGCTATGACTGGTGACCCATTAGTCCTACAACCTGTTTGGTGTTTGTTATACAATGAAGCTTACCACCCTTACTACCACACCTAGTTTTTAAAAGGCAATGGAAACCAACATTATTCTCAAATTCAGCTCAAGACTCCTTTCATCTGTCATCTTAGTCCTCTCTATTATCTTTACTGAAAGACATTTAGGTTACCAGCTTGGTCCCTGGAGACATTTGGGTTTGCAATCCCTATGACAGGGACCAAACTGAAATTTACTTCTACTTCTCCATTATGAAAGGGTTTGGTTTACCAAGGATGTTTAGGAACAATTATTAAACCAATTACAAGTCTAAAGAATTCTCAAGACTTCTTGAGCATTCAAGAATTGCATCTTTGTATAAGCTTTGGATTGCCAAAGCTTTCTTGACTATTTATTAAAGCAAGTTTTCCTGAGGAATTATCATAGACATATGACTCAGCTTATTGTGTTGTTAAATATATAATTGAGATTTTTCGGTTATTCAGATTTACTTAGCACAACTTAATAACATGTTGTTGTTTTTGTTCAGTTACTAAGTTGTGTCCAACTCTGCAATCCAGTGGCCTGCGGCATGCCAGGCTTCCCTGTCCTTCACTATCTCCCAGGGTTTGCTCAAACTCGTGTCCATTGAGTTGGTGATGCCATCCAACCATTTCATCCTCTGAAACCCCCTTCTTCTCTTGCCCTCAATCTTTCTCAGCATTAGGGTCTTTTCCAATGACTTGGCTCTTCACATCAGGTGGCCAAAGTGTTGGAGCTTCAGCTTCAGCACCAGTCCTTCCAATGAATATTCAGGGTTGATTTCCTTTAAGATTGACTGTTAGATCTCTTTGCTGCCCACCAGGCTCTCAAGAGTCTTCTCCAGCACCACAGATCAAAAGCATCAATTCTTCTGTGCTCAGCCTTCTGTTAGGTTCAACTCTCAAATCTGTACATGACTACTGGAAAAACCATAGCTTATTAACATTAATAAAATAAAATGTTGCTGGATATTAATTCCATATCTGTTTTGGTATAGTAGAGTAAGACTGACCTGGGCTGTAATCCTGACCCTGTTACTTATTTAGCTGTTCAACCTTAAGTAAATTACTTAATTTTGCTGAACCTCTATTATTTTTGTCTCCTGCCTCCTTGTATAGCTACCCCTCAAGCAGCTCTGGATAACTTGGATGTTTTAGGTAATAACAGTTTAGATAGCCCTTATCAGCATCCTTAGCTTGACTTGGCCAGGGGCAAAGACAAGGGGCCAAGAGTCTTTTCCATCCACTTCCTACCTGTACAGGGTAATAGGACTTTGCTTTGTCCTCAACAGCCTGTTATCAGGCACAACAGAACCATAGGGTTCTTGCTGATACTTGGGCCCTACAACCACTCTGGACCAGGATCATTTTTAAGGCTCTGATTATATTTGGCTTCTGGAGGCTGAATCATAGAAATTGACAATTTGTCTTTATCACACCCTTCTGTTTTCTTACTCTCTAGTTTTCTCTTTTTATAGCATTCACTTGTCTTTAAAAAAGAAGATCCTTCTTTCTTTGCACAGTAGATATTAGTGAAATAGTTTATAGCATACATAACAGAGTGCCTAGTACATAATAGATGCTCAAAAAATTCTAGCTACTGTTATTTTATTCTACAGGATATTCTGAAAATGAAATGTCAGTAAGTTACTTAAGACACTTGGGCCCTCAGTTTCCTCATTATGCGGGAAATGAGCAAATGCTTTTCACAGTTTTGCCTGATTCTTTTACCATTGAGGCAAGCATTTTCAAGAAACATCAGGGGAAGCTATCAACTCCCCTAGGGATACAAAACTCATTTAATTCACCAAGACTGCACTTTCTAGTGTAACTGCCATGGTTATTATCATTTAAATTCCAGAATCATCTTGTAAGTGAGGTGACTTTGTATGATTTAGATGCTCTTAGATGAACTACTGTGAATATTAAAAAGGGAGCATGATAATTTTAGTAACACACTTTTCTCCTCAGTTGGAGACAAAGAACGTGTTTACTTAGAGCCAAATATTTAAATCAGTAATTTCTGAGAACCGACTGTTGAAGTAAATTCAAAAGAAAATCAATGTATATGACTCCTTGAGTGCATTAACTGACTAATTTAGAGGAAGCAGTGGTGATGTATTAGAGCTTTTAAATTTGGGTTAATAAATAATTCACTCTTTGAAGCAACCAGTTATCATTATGATTGGTTAATATCACTGGGTACTCATTGGGATTTACAGCAATACAATAATGCCTCACTATGGGTATTTATGGGCTTCCCTGCTAGCTCAGATGGTAAAGAATCTGCCTGCATGCAGGAGACCTGGGTTTGACCCCTGGAATCCCTGGAGAAGGAAATGGCAATCCACTCCAGTATTCTTGCCTGGAGAATGCCTTGAGGAGCCTGGTGAGCTACAGTCCATGGGTTGCAAAGAGTCACACACAACTGAGTGACTAACACTTTCACTTTCATGTGTATTTATTAACATAATACCATTCAGGACTGCAACTCTACTATTGTTAATATAGTCTGTATAAATTCTCAAAGACTGAGATAGAAACCAGATGATAATTTGCTAAGATGCTTATTTTGTGTTTTGTGTTTTTCACAAGATGCTACTCAATCAGTTTTTCTTCCCAATTAAATAGCGATAATACCCAAAATGATGCCAATGCCAAGGAATTCTGGGTAAACATGCCAAATCTGATGACTCACCTAAAGAAAGTCTCGGAACAAAAACCCCAGGCTACGTATTATAATGTGGACATGCTCAAATATCAGGTAAGACTGTTTATATGGTCAGGTTGCCTCTTTCATATTACAAATATATATTCTGTCAACTTTAAAAAAATGTACAATGTGAGAGTTGTGAGTCAAGTTTTATTTGAGGCAGAATTAGAACTATAGCCTTGGAGGCAGCATTTCAGATAGCTCTGAGAAATTGTAACAAAAAAATAGGAGGGAAGTCAGTATATATTTGATTTTGGTGAAGGGAAAGTACATGCAATTAAGCACATATTTTTTTGCAGGTTTCTGCTAGTCTCATGAAGGTTACTGAGTCATGAGGAGCAGATATCACCATGAAGGATTTTAGTGCTTTTCTAGATATGAGGAGAACTGGGCTCATAAAATCAGCTCCGGAAAATATCTAACTTTCTGAAGACCTGTTCTGCTGGTTTTCCCCAGACAACTAAGTACCTCATTTCTGCTCTCCACCCTAAACTTCTTTTAGGGGCTGTTGAAAATCAGCAGTTACAGCAGCACATGATTTAATCATTGTAGAGGTAGAAAGCAAGTGCCAATCTGTAGTTGACAATTGTAGCATACTTAACATTAAATAAAAGTAAAGTAACATTTCTTTAAATATTACTTAAAGCTATAATCTATATGAATATACAGATCTTAAAAGGCTGTGTAGAGGCTATTTAGAATATTCATACATTATTTGAAACTTACAAGTAAAAAAAATTTTATTCAAATTTAGGGAAACACGCCACAAAAATGAATTTGCAGAAAACTACGTCAATTAAGATTCCAAATATTGACAAAACAGTTTACTGTAATTTTGTTAAGGGGGCTTCCTAGGTGGCAGAGTGGTAAAGTGTCTGCCTGCAGTGCATGAGACATGGGTTCAATCCTTGATTCAGAAAGCTCCCCTGGAGAAGGAAATGTCTACCCACTCAAGTATTCTTGCCTGGAAAATACCATGGGCAGAGGAGCCTGGTAGGCTACCATCCATGGGGTTACAAAGAATCAGACACAACAGTTGCTAAACAAAATTTTGCTAAGAACATTACTGTGCTAAAATCTGTTATTTTAAACAATTAAATGTAAGTAAGTTGGATTTTTTTTATAATGTGATAGTCCTACAAAATAAATTCTAATGAAACTTATGTTAAGAAATAATTTAAGGTTAACGTTAACAAATTTAAAGATAAAAACCACATGATTATGTCAATAGATGCAGAGAGAGCCTTTGACAAAATTCAACATCCATTTATGATAAAAACTCTCTGAAAAGCAGGCATAGAAGGAACGTGCCTCAACATAATAAAAGACATATATGATAAACCCACAGCAAACATTACCCTCAATGGTGAAAAATTGAAAGCATTTCCCCTAAAGTCAGGAACAAGACAAGGGTGCCTGTTCTCACCACTACTATTCAGCATAGTTTTGGAAGTTTTAGCCACAGCAATCAGAGAAGAAAAATAAATAAAATAAATCCAGATTGGAAAAGAAGTAAAACTCTCACTGTTTGCAGATGACATGATCCTCTACACAGAAAACCCTAAAGACACCACCAGAAAATTACTAGAGCTAATCAGTGAATATAGGAAAGTTGCAGGATATAAAATTAACGCACAAAAATTCCTTGCATTCCTATACACTAATGGTGAGAAAACAAAAAGAGAAATTAAGAAAACAATTCCATTAACCATTGCAAAAAAAAAAATAAAATACTTAGGAATAAATCTACCTGAAGAAACAAAAGACCTATCTATAGAAAACTATAAAACACTGATGAAAGAAATCAAAGATGACACAAATAGATGGAGAAATATACCATGCTCATGGATCATAGAATCAATATAGTGAAAATGAGAATACTACCCAAAGCAATCTGTAGATTCAATGCAATCCCTATCAAGCTACCAAACGCATTTTTTTCACAGAACTAGAACAAATAATTTCATTAATTTGTAAGGAAATACAAAAAACCTCAAATAGCCAAAGCAATCTTGAGAAAGAAAAATGGAACTGGAGGAGTCAACCTGCCTGACTTCAGACTATACTACAAAGCTACAGTCATCAAAACAGTATGGTACTGGCATAAAGACAAAAATATAGATCAATGGAACAAAATAGAAAGCCCAGAGATAAATCCACGCGCCTATGGACACCTTATCTTTGACAAGGGAGGCAAGAATATACAATGGAGAAAACACAATCTCTTTAACAAGTGGTGCTGGGAAAACTGGTCAGTCACCTGTAAAAGAATGAAACTAGAATACTTTCTAACACCATACACAAAAATAAATTCAAAATGGATTAAAGATCTAAACGTAAGACCAGGAACTATAAAACTCTTAGAGGAAAACATAGGCAAAACACTCTCTGACATAAATCACAGCAGGATCCTCTATGACCCACCTCCCAGAGCAATGGAAATAAAAGCAAAAATAAACAAATGGGACCTAATTAAACTTAAAAGCTTTTGCACAACAAAGGAAACTATAAGCAAGGTGAAAAGACAGCATTCAGAATGGGAGAAAATAATAAGAAATGAAGCAACTGACAAAGAATTAATCTCAAAAATGTACAAGCAGTTCATGCAGCTTAATACCAGAAAAATAAATGACCCAATCAAAAAATGGGCCAAAAAACTAAACCGACATTTCTCCAAAGACATACAGATGGCTAACAAATACATGAAAAGATGCTCAACATCACTCATTATCAGAGAAATGCAAATCAAAACCACAATGAGGTACCATCTCATGCTGGTCAGAATGGCTGCTATCAAAAAGTCTACAAACAATAAATGCTGGAGAGGGTGAGGAGAAAAGGGAACCCTCTTACAGTGTTGGTGGGAATGCAAATTAGTACAGCCACTATGGAGAACAGTGTGGAGATTTCTTAAAAAACTGGAAATAGAACTCCCATACAACCCAGCAATCCCACTGCTGGGCATACACACTGAGGAAACCAGAATTGAAAGAGACATGTGTACCCCAATGTTCATCGCAGCACTGTTTATAATAGCTAGGACCTAGAGGCAACCTAGATGTCCATCAGCAGATGAATGGATAAGAAAGCTGTGGTACATATACACCATGTAATGTTACTCAGCTGTTAAAAAGAACACATTTGAATCAGTTCTAATGAGGTGGATAAAACTGGAGCCTGTTATACAGAGTGAAGTAAGTCAGAAAGAAAAACACCAATACACTATACTAATGCATATATATGGAATTTAGAAAGATAGTAACAATGATCCTATATGGGAGACAGCAAAAGAGACACAGATATAAAGAACAGACTTTTGGACTCTGTGGGAGAAGGCCAGGGTGGGATGATTTGAGAGAATAGCATTGAAACATGTATATTACCATATGTGAAAAAGATCACCAGTCCAAGTTCAATGCATGAAACAGGGCAATCAAAGCTGGTGCACTGGGACAACCCTGAGAGATGGGATGGGAGGGAGGTGGGAGGGGGGGTTCAGGATGGGGGACATTTGTACACCCATGGCTGATTCATGTCAGTGTAAGGCAAAAAACCACTACTATACTGTAAAGTAATTAGCCTCCAATTAAAATAAATTAATTAATTTATTAAAAAGAAATAGTTTAAGGTTAAAAGAATATTTGGTACAACACATTACAGGATATGAGAACTTTCTTTCTGTGTTTAGGATTGCCCTTTACCCAAGATTATTACTGATCTAATAACCCTGTTTCAAAACAAGATTCTACAGAGCCTGAGTATCCCACTGATTCCCAGGCACTTGATCTCCTAGGTTATTTTTTGAGCATTGCAATTTTTGTGACTAAATATGCTCAAATTATTTTTCTTAAGATGAGGAAGCTAAATTATTACTTTTGAGAGTTGTACTTTTTAATAGAAATCAGTACATCTCAAACATGAGTGCACTTTAAAACCACCAGGGGAGTTATAAACAAATGCTGGTTCTTAGCTGGTCTTAATTATAGATAGACAGAGATATAGATATAGATAGATATCTATATAAAAATCTACTGTAGATAAATAGAGATGGAGCTAGGGAAGAAGAGAGGGTTAGAGATAGAGATGACAGGGACAGAGACATCTTCTGCCAACCTTTTCACTCTCCTCTTTCACTTTCATCAAGAGGCTCTTTAGTTCTTCACTTTCTGCCATAAGGGTGGTGTCATCTGCATATCTGAGGTTATTGATATTTCTCCCAGATATTTCTTCTGGGCCCTGACACTCTCAGAGATTTTTATTTAATTATTCAGAATGTGACCAGTTCAGTTCAGTTCAGTCACTTAGTTGTTTCCAACTCTTTGCAACTCCATGAACTACAGCATGCCAGGCCTCCCTGCCCAACTCCTGGAGTTTACTCAAACTCATGTGCATTGAGTCGGTAATGCCATCAACCATCTTATCCTCTATTATCCCCTTCTCCTCCTGCCCTCAATCTTTCCCAGCAGCAGGGTCTTTTCAAATGAGTCAGCTCTTCACATCAGATGGCCAAAGTATTGGAGATTCAGCTTCAACATCAGTCCTTCCAATGAACACCCAGGACTGATCTCCTTTAGGATGGACTGGTTGGGTCTCCTTGCAGTCCAAGGGACTCTCAAGAGTTTTCTCCAACACAACAGTTCAAAAGCACCAATTCTTTGGCTCTCAGCTTTCTTTATAGTCCAACTCTCACATCCATACATGACCACTGGAAAAACCATAGCTGACTAGACGGACCTTTGTTGACAAAGTAATGTCTCTGCTTTTTAATATACTGTCTAGGTTGGTCATAACTTTTCTTCCAAGGAGTAAGCGTCTTTTAATTTCATGGCTGCAGTCACACCTGCAGTGATCTTGGAGCACCAAAAAGTAAAGTTAGCCACTGTTTCCCCATCCATTTGCCATGAAGTGATGGGACCAGATGCCATGATTTTCGTTTTCTGAATGTTGAGCTTTAAGCCAACCTTTTCACTCTCCTCTTTCACTTTCATCAAGAGGCTCTTTAGTTCTTCACTTTCTGCCATAAGGGTGGTGTCATCTGCATATCTGAGGTTATTGATATTTCTCCCAGCAATCTTGATTCCAGCTTGTGCTTCAGCATTGCTCATGTACTCTGCATATACGTTAAATAAGCAGGGTGACAACACGCAGCCTTGAAGTACTCCTTTCCCAATTTGGAACCAATCTGTTGTTCCATGTCCAGTTCTAACTATTCCTTCCTGTCCTGCATACAGGTTTCTCAAGAGGCAGGTCAGGTTCTGTTATGCCCATCTCTTTCAGAATTTTCCACAGTTTATTGTGATCCACACAGTCAAAGGCTTTGGCATAGTCAATAAAGTAGAAACAGATGTTTTCCTGGAACTCTCATGCTTTTTCAATGATCCAGTGGATGTTGGCAATTTGATCTCTGGTTCCTCTGCTTTCTTTAAAACCAGCCTGAACATCTGGAAGTTCATGGTTCACTTATTGCTGAAGCCTGGCTTGGAGTATTTTGAGCATTACTTGACTAGTGTGTGAGATGAGTACAATTGTGTGGTAGTTTGAGCATTCTTTGGCACCACCTTTCTTTGGGATTGGAATGAAAACTGACCTTTTCCAGTCCTGTGGCCACTGTTGAGTTTTCCAAATTTGCTGACATATTGAGTGCAGCACTTTCACAGCATTATCTTTCAGGATTTGGAATAGCTCAACTGGAATTCCATCACCTCCACTAGCTTTGTTCATAGTGATGCTTCCTAAGGCCCACTTGACTTCACATTCCAGGATGTCTGGCTCTAGGTGAGTGATCACACTATCATGATTATCTGGGTCGTGAAGATCTTTTCTGTACAGTTCTTCTGTGTATTCTTGCCACCTCTTCTTAATATTTTCTTCTGTCAGATCCATACCATTTCTGTCCTTTATTGAGCCCAACTTGCATGAAATGTTCCCTTGGTGTTTCTAATTTTCTTGAAGAGATCTCCAATCTTTCCCATTCTATTGTTTTCCTCTATTTCTTTGCACTGATGGCTGAGGAAGGCTTTCTTATCTCTCCTTGCTATTCTTTGGAACTCTGCATTCAGATGGGTATATCTTTCCTTTTCTCCTTTGCTTTTCACTTCTCTTCTTTTCACAGCTATTTGTAAGGCCTCCTCAGACAGCCATTTTGCTTTTTTGCATTTCTTTTCCATGAGGATGGTCTTGATCCCTGTCTCCTATATAGTGTCATGAACCTCCATCCATAGTTCATCAGGCACTCTGTCTATCAGATCTAGTCCCTTAAATCTATTTCTCACTTCCACTGTATAGTCATAAGGGATTTGATTTAGGACATACCTGAATGATCTAGTGGTTTTCCCCACTTTCTTCAATTTAAATCTGAATTTCGCAATAAGGAGTTCCTGATCTGAGGCACAGTCAGCTCCCGGTCTTGTTTTTGCTGACTGTATGAAGTTTCTTCATCTTTTGCTGCAAAGAATATAATCAATCTGATTTCGATGTTGACCATCTGATGATGTCCATGTGTAGAGTCTTCTCCTGTGTTGTTGGAAGAGGGTGTTTGGTATGACCAGTGCATTCTCTTGGCAAAACTCTATTAGCCTTTGCCCTGCTTCATTCTGTACTCCAAGGTCAAATTTGCCTGTTACTCCAGGTATTTCTTGAGTTCCTTTTTGCATTCCCGTCCCCTTTCATGAAAAAAAAAAACCATCTTTTTGGGGTGTTAGTTCTAAAAGGTCTTGTAGGTTTTCATAGAACCATTCAACTTCAGCTTCTTCAGTGTTACTGGTCGGGGCATAGAGTTGGATTATGGTGATATTGAATGGTTTTCCTTGGAAACAAACAGAGATCATTCTGTTGTTTTTGCGATTGCATCCAAGTACTGCATTTCTGACTCTTTTATTGACTGTGATGGCTACTCCATTTCTTCTAAGGGATTTTTGCCCATAGTAGTAGATATAATGGTCATCTGAATTAAATTCACCCATTCCAGTCCATTTTAGTTTGCTGATTCCTAGAATATCGATGTTCACTCTTGCCATCTCCTGTTTGACCACTTCCAATTTGCCTTGATTCATGGACCTAACATTCCAGGTTTCTATGCAATATTGCCCTTTACAGCATCAGACCTTACTTCTATCACCAGTCACTTCCACAAGTGGGTGTTGTTTTTGCTTTGGCTCCATCCCGTCATTCTTTCTGGAGTTATTTCTCCACTGATCTCCAGTAGCATATAGGGCACTTACCGACCTGGGGAGTTCCTCTTTCAGTATCCTATCTTTTTGCTTTTTCACACTGTTCATGGGGTTCTCAAGGCAAGAATACTGCAGTGGTTTGCCATTTCCTTCTGCAGTGGACCACATTCTGTCAGACTTCTCCACCATGACCTGTCTGTCTTGGGTGGCCCCACATGGCATGGCTTAGTTTCATTGAGTTAGGCAAGGATGTGACCAAGGTTTACATATTTTTACAAGACCTCCAAGTGATTATAATGCACCCCATGGGCTGAAAATGCACCCCATGGGCTCACATGTTGTAAGGAAACCATTCAACATGAAGTGTCTATGTGCTGGTACATTTCTCAAAAATACAAATGGGTGTAACATTTTTATAGTAAGAATAGTATCATCTAAGCTTTAAACATCATTATGACAAAGCCTAGAAGGTAGACAGAATTCGCCTATTGCAATATGAACTTGATATAAATATTAATATGTAGTCAGGAGACCGAATTCTGGAATTAAGTCAGCTTCCCTACTGTCTACTGACCTTGGACACTTAATCTCCCTGAGCCTCAGTTTCCTCATCTGAAATAAGGATAAAAATGATTCTCACCTAGGTATTTTTTAAGCTTGGAGAACTAACAGCTTAACATACTTCAGAAGTAGCCCTAAGTCTGCCATTTTGCTTTAAATGAGAAATCCCTTTTGTTGTGGTTTAGTTGTATTGTTGTTATTGTTTTTCAACATTGCAAGGGATTGGGTGGGAGGCATTATTAGCACTTTGTGGAATCATTCTCAAATCAAAGCAAGTTGACTTTCTGGCTACCAGTAGCACCCTCCCCAGTAACTAAGACAATCACTTGTCCATAAAGCCCCTCATTGGGCAGAGGAACCACTATGAAGTTGAGAACTCCTGCCGAGAACAAGCGTGTAGAAATGCCAAGGGAGAGCGAGTCTGCTCGCTTTTGAGCTCTTAAATAACAGACTTCTAAATAAGAATTCATTTGCAGAGGACTGGGCTGCTAAAAATAAAGTGTAGAAACTTTATTATAAGGTTTATTATAGAGATTATTGTAAAGTTTTAAAACTTTTATTATAATGATCATCCAACTAAAATTATGTCATCAAAAGCCATGTCTTTCATTTTATAAAAGGATCCATGTCTGGTTTTGTTTCCAAATCAACCACACCCGCTCTGTAAGTGCAGCCTGTCTTCAGAACCCTTCCCCATGGTGTCATATGTGCAGGCATTGCTAGGCCAATAAAAAGCTGCCTATAGTTTTCAAAATCAGCAGAACTCATACTCCATGAATTAAACTTCAAGAGCACAGACATCACCCACACAACCCCTGCGGTGCTCATATACTTGTAAAAGGTAATAATAGCCTTGCAAAATTTTCACTGTGGATCCAAGATTCAAGTTGCTATTATTGTTTTATAACTTTTTGCTGATTCTTCAAATCTGACTCTTCCTTAGTCAAATTCACAGTTGTTTCTAACTAGAATTGATAGTAGACCGTAGAACGCAGTACTGCCAGTTAGAAGACCCGGGTTTAAGTCCTTAAAATGGCAAATTCCAAAAGAGTAATCGTAACTTGCTTTGTCTAACTTGCTATTTGTGAAGAGCAAAAATGATAAGAATGTTAATAGGTTACATGTATTAAAATGTTAATTCCTTATTATATATTAAGCACCATGCTGAGTGTTTCATATGAAACACCTTCTTCAGTCATCCTAACATCTCTAGGTATAAGTATTATTCTCATTCCCAGGACTTCTCTAGCGGTCCAGTGATTAAGACTCCAGCCTTCCAGTGCAGGGAGCGTGGGTTTGATCCCTGGTAAAGGTACTCAGGGGCTTCCCAGGTAGCCCTAGTGGTGAAGAACCAGCCTGCCATTGCAGGAGACCTAAGAGATGTGGGTTCTGTCCCTGGGTTGGGAAGATCCCCTGGAGAAGGGCATGGCAACCCACTCCAGTATTCTTGCCTGGAGAATCCCATGGACAGAGGAGACTAGTGGGCTAGAGTCCATAGGGTTGCACAGAGTCAGACACGACTGAAGCAACTTAGCATACACACATGAGGGTACTAAGATCCTACATACCACGTGGTGTGGCCAAAAAAATTAAAAAGTAAATATTTTTTAAAATTATTATCATTCTTATTTGGCAGATGAGGAAATAACAGAGGCACAGAGAGGTTTTTAATGACTGGTCCAAGATCACTCAGCTTGGAAGTGACAAGCAGAACTCACACTGAGATATATCTGAAAAACCAAAAACACTAATTTGAAAAGATACATGCAGCCCAGTGTTCATAGCAGCATTATCTACAATTTGCCATGGTACAGAAGCAGCCTGTTTCTATCAACAGATGAATGGATAAAAGAAGATGTGGGATATATGTATATCTATATGTATACAATAGAATACTATTCAGCCATAAAAAGAATGAAATTTTACTATTTGCAGCAACATGGATGGGTTTGGAGAACACTATTCTAAGTGAAATAAGTCAGACAGAGAAGGACAAATACTGTATCACTTACATGTGGAATCTTAAAAATACAACCAACTAGTGAATATAACGAAAAAAGAAGTAGACTCACAGATATAGAGAAAAAGCCAGTGGTCACTAGTGGAAGGGCACTGGTAGGAGATTAAGAGGTGCAAATTGTCAGGTATAAAATAAGGTACAAGGACATATTGTACAACATGGAGAATATAGCCAATACTTTATAGTAACTATAAATGGAGTATAACCTTTTAAAACTGTGAATCACTATGTTGTGCACCTGTAACTTACATAATATTGTACAGCAACTGCACTTCAACTTTAAAAATAAAGGACTCACACCCAGGACTATCTGCCTTCTTGGCCTCAGCTCTTAAGCACTGTGATAGCATCTGCCTAACTGACATAAAATGAATTGTAAACTCTAAAGTGCTGTGGAGATTTTAATCATTTATTTTATGTTTTTAATCTGTAACTGTTTACCTGAAGCATCCAAATCTCATTTACCCATCATGGTGACATTTATTTTTTCTGACTGCTCATTTGTGAGCAGCACAAGGATCTTTTAATAACTATGAATATTCCCATAAGACATAATCATAGCTTCTGGTTTTGTTTCAGATTAATGGTCAAGCCTTAAATGTTCTCTTTTCTGTCTTTGGCAAGGTGTCAGCCCAGGGCATTCAGTCCACGCCTCTGAACTTGGCAGTGAACTGGCGGTGTGAACCAGCAAGCACCGACCTGCGCATAGATTACAAATACAATACAGATGCAATGACAACAGCCGTGGCCCTCAACAACGTGCAGTTCTTGGTCCCCGTGGATGGAGGGGTAACCAAGCTCCAGGCGGTGCTTCCACCAGCAGTCTGGTAAGGAGCCACTAGCCCCCTTCCTCTTCACCAAAGGGCTCCTTCTGACAAGGCTTAACAGACATTTTAATATTTGTGTTTCCTATAGGAAGAGATCACAGTAGGCCTGGGTGTCAGGGTTCGGGGCAGAAAACAGAAACTGCTGTAGCTATTTCAAGCAGAAAATGATTTAACACAGGGATTTCGTTCATACACAAAAAGAAGAACAAGGTTTAGGCTGGATCTCCAAGAATAATTCCTAGAACACTGCAGAACTGACCCACCAGGGGGGTTGGTACCTCTGCTGCAACCAGGAAGGAGAGAAATTAGAAGGCTGTCAGTGGAGCCATTGAATTCAAGAATCCACCACCCTCATGAGAATCCAAGGATAAGAAAGCACTGCCTAAACTGCTTCTCAACAACTACAAAACCGAGACTGGACTGGAGCACGGTTTAAGAAGATGCCCCACATCATCTCAGGCTGCTGACTAGCAGAGAACAGCCCAAAAAGCATCAAGAAAATGGCCTCTGCCCCGCTTCTGTCCTCCAAATCTTAATTAGTGCATGTGATTGGTGGACCTTAGTCTGCATCTAGGACCCTAATTACAAGGGAGTCTGAGTTTCATTTTGCAGTCTCTGTATTATTAAAAGGTACACTAGAGAAGGTATGGGAACAGAAATGGAATAGACACCAAGTATCAATAATGGCTATAAATAGAGCTATTCTCCTAAGGAAAAATATTACAGTGATTCCATATGATTGTTAGAAGCAAAAAGTAGAACATTAAAAAAAAGAATGTCAACCATATAACAGCTTCAATTTAAATTACCTGAGTTAATTGATCAACTAACACTTCCCTTCTATTTTTTCAGTAGATGTGTTAAATTTTTTTAACTGCACTGCCTTCTAAATGTTTAACTCTTTGACGGTGTTGTGACAGTAAAGAAAGAAAAAGCAGAGGATTTGTGGATAGATGGATGGATGAATGAAAGGATGGATAGATGGAAGGGTCCATAGATGAAAGGAGGGAGGGGAAGAGGAGGGATGATGGATGGATAGATAGATAATGCTTAAATTGTAGCTAAAATTTTTAAGATCATTTTTATTAATTAACACTTTGGAAAAATATGACATCCATTAAACAAAAACCCTTACATATGCAGAAGTCTTTTACCTATTTTATTTTTAGGAATGCTGACCAACAAAGAATATTGTGGAAGATTCCTGATATTTCTCAGAAGTCAGAAAATGGAGGTAATGCAATCACAAGCTTATTTTATTTAATATATAAAGCTGAAATAACTGTCAGGTATTAAAAAACTATTAATCGAAATACCCTTAACACTAAAAGTAATAAAAGTATTTTGGTTAAGTTTGTTATGTATTATTATTTTTACCAATAAGAGAAAATAGTTCTTCAATGAATCCTCTGTTACCTCTTTTCCACCGAACACCCCACATCAAACAGACCATACATGAAGGAGACACCTTCTAATGGAAGATGTTTTCATTCTGTATCAGATCTCACACTCTGATAGTTTAGCTATTTTTCACTTTCCTTGTATATTAGTCATAAGCTGAAAATACATTGCCTTCCAAGTATCATGCTTCCAAATTTTGAAGTACCATTTGGCTGAATTACCTTTTTATTGGTGTATTTAAAAAGTAATGAATAATATTTCATGATAAATATTATTCATCACTGTTTTGTCCCTGAAATATACATATATTATGTTCTAGGAAGATTGATTTTGCACTTTAACCTTGAATACAATTTCCAAAATTATATCCAGAATGTTGTGTTGACTGTTATCTTTTAAATTGTTATCAATAATACTCTTTTTGTAGGGGTAGGTTCTTTATTGGCAAGATTTCAGTTATCTGAAGGCCCAAGCAAACCTTCCCCATTGGTTGTGCAGTTTACAAGTGAAGGAAGCACTCTTTCTGGCTGTGACATTGAACTTGTTGGAGCAGGGTACAGATTTTCACTCATCAAGAAAAGGTTTGCTGCAGGTAAGTGGGTATCTTGTGTGCTCATTTGCAGACAACAATATTGCCTTAGCTATTCTTCCTTAAGAAGGAATATGTTATGATTTTCTGATCATCTTCTTCCTCTTCTTCTCCACTCCCAACCCCCATTTCCCATCGCAATCAGAAAGCAAACCAATTGTTGAATGAAGTAAAAATAGGACAATAAACTAGGGAAATCAGAAATTAGGATGGCCCTGCCTACTTATCATGGCTCTGGCTAGTTCTTACATGGGACTGACCTGTCATTCCCATTATATATGTGTGTACACTGAGGTTAATGCTATAAATTCTACTTTGTTATATTGACAAACAAGATAAATGCCATTTTGTTACACTGACAAGCAAGATAAATGCTGTTTTGTCTCTTACCTGAAAATGCTTTTTCTGAAGCAGATCTTCATAGATTTTAGACTCATGCTTAGCTGAGATCTAAGAGTATCCATCTTTCATTTCAATAACAACTTTAAAAAGTCTAGGCCAAAGATCAGAACCGGTTACCTTGAGCTGAAATGTGGTCATGAGACCCCTTTGGGGGCACACATGAGAGTTTATTGGTAGGGATTCCCCAATATTAAGGTGATTTGTTTGTCAAGGATTTGCTGGGATACATCCAGGGTTTTATGGTTGCAATATTGATATAATTATTAATTAGCCCCCTTTCACTCTCAAAAATGGCCCACATTGAAAAGTAATTATATGATTACTCCTACTATAAGAAGCTGGATTCTCACATCCAGGAACAAATCTTCCAACCTATTCTGGGCAAAACCCAAACCTCTGCAAAGTGTTCACATATGGAAACGTGAAAAGGCAACGTGCTGGTCTATAAAACTGAAAACTTTAAACACTTTATGTGTTTTATGTTAGTATTGTACCCCTTGAGTATGTAATATTTAGCTTCTAGAAATAAGGCAGGAAGAATAAAATGTTACCCACATAATAACCACATTATGGAACTAGCAGATAACCTGTTGATATGTTGTTTTATTTTGCAGGAAAATACTTGGCAGATAACTAATAAAATCTTATGCAAGGATTTGGAGATTCATATAAAGGAGAACTGTTGTATGAGAAACAGATTTTAATTTTGGTTTGATAAAAACAAACCAAAAATCTGCACTTGGGATATACCTGCTGGAAATGTCAATGACTTTCAGCAATGATTTCCCTGACACAATACCATGACCAGTCCTACAGTATTTACTTCTAGGTGTAATATTGTTAATGGTTTTAAAATGTAATTATTGTATTTGTAAATTGTACTCATTCCAGTAAGGCAGTTAGATACTTGAGTTTTAGCATTTTACCATTCCTGAAATGGATGTAATTTAAACTGTGGTATGTAAATTTAATAGTAGTACTGTTGAATGGCACAATGCTTACAGAGGTAGATTGCATTTTGTCAATATATAAAATTTAAATATAATATTGTTAGCTGTCATAAAGGGGGTGCAACGCACAAAGAAAATTAAGCAGGACCAGAAAAAAAAACTTCCTTTTCTTCAGTCCTTGGTATGTTTTACTCTAGTGCTAAATAAAAATTCTATCTTCAGATGTTTAGTGGATTAAATTCAGAAACTGTTTCAGAAAACAAACAAAAAAAAATCTAAAGTTACAGCATATTCAAAGAAAAGCATTAATTGCCACTTTTTAAAAAGCTTTTTTTTTCAAACTGCAAATTTCATAAAAATGCAAACTGTGTAAACAGGGCCTCTTATTTTTATAACTTGTGTAAAAAGGGAAAGCAATTCATATTTAAAGTTTAAGTATATGAAATTATAAACAAGAGTAAAGAAGATGTTGAAATCTTAACTACTCCCCTCCCTTCCACAGATTAGCAGATATGGGGACTACTGAATAATCAGACTAAAACCAAAATTGTGGTTTTAAAATTTCAAGAATTTCCATGGTTGAAGTGGTTAACAACTTTTGCACAATGTCTCTAGACAGAGACCCTCCCAACCTAGCATGGAGAATTGTACCAAGCATCTTCCTCATTACCCACAGGAATCAAAATATTGACTCTAAAAAACCCAGAAAAAAAGATTTCAGTCCCCTATTGAAATCCAGAAGTAGAATTTTAATCATCATTTATATCATATGGGAAGGAAAAAATAAGCTTTATAAATGAAATCCTAACCACATTATTGTGCAATAAATTTCCTTTTGGATAAGATTCATTATATGTAACTATAAATCGTTGCTGTTTTTAGAGAATCAAAAAGAGTTATCAAAAATGTATGTTATGATTTCATTGTTGCAAGATATAATAAAAACTGTAATTATTCAGTCTGGCCTCGATATGGGAATTCAGGATGGAGAAGTTCTTCTTCAGGAGTCCCAGCTGTAAAACCTTCCTCCATTACAATCTGAAAACATGAATCTTCCTTTAAGTCATAGAACCTATTTTAAACATAAACTCATTCCTGTTCTAGGTTATACTATTAAATAACTATAATTATTAAGTTGTTAAATTTATCGTTAGTTGCTAAATTTTATTTACATCATTCATATTTGACAAAGAACTTTAGCCCCTTAAAATTTTAGAATCAAATTAAATTTTGTAAGCTTACTTTTAAAATGAAATTGTAACTGGCAATTGTTTATAGTGGAATTTTTTTAATTAATATTTGTACTCCTCAATCAGTGCTTGCTACCAAGAGACTGTTCAAAATGATCTGTTTTACCTAAGAAGAATTCTTGCTGTGCAAACAAATTCTCGATTGGCTCCCCAAGCAGTCTGACATTGAAGTTTTTTGAACAAGTGACTAATATAGTCACTTTAAAGATATTCAATTTTATTTTGAAATAAAAATAGAAAATGAAAACTTTTAAATCCCATAAAACATGGGGAAATTTCAAACACTGGAACCAATGCAGAGTAAGTAGCAGAAAATTAAGAATTATCCAGCATATGAATATAAAAATGTGTTTTTAAGATATTAATCCATGAGAAAACATATTAAATATTAACACAAAGCATATTAAAAATATGTAAATATTATTGGTTCTCATGTCTTGCTCATTATATTTTATTTTATACCATTCTAGAGGGAATTAGTAATTAAACACAAGGTTTTCCTTTTCATAGAATACTTTTGTTTATGTTATAAAATGTAATTTAAAACAGATTTCATTAATCTCTAACATTATTCAAATGTCTCTAGATACCAAATTTAAAACTATGAAGATATCCTATGATTCCATAATTGGTCTTTATGAAACAGAATAAAAGTCAATGATTTCAAAATTATTAACTAATTTTGAAATATTATTATTATTGAATAACAAGAACCTCAGTAGAGAATATATCCCTTCTTCTTTTGGAAAATAGGTCAAATAACAACACAATAAATTAATATCAGGGATTTAGATTTTGATGGGTTTTTTTTAACCTTGTAGTTTATAATCTCCTGTTATTCTTGTATCCATAGTACTATACAATAAGAAATAGTGTTAGGAAAAATGATCCTAGACAGTGAAATTATAAAAGAAACATTAGGTCAGGTTCATTATCAATTCCTAAAACAAAATGTGCTGGTACATGTTCAGATTTTTAATACCAAGCATGAAAAGAAAAAGATTTCTCATTAGCCAGGACACCATTTCCTGAGTGCTATAATTAGATAGAAAATACTAATGCTTTATTTTGCAACATGGAAAATGTGTTTTTTTAATAAATTTCATATTTTTCACGTTATTTTTAAAAATTTTCTGTTAAGCATTAGTCTGAATTTTATCGTAATTGAAACACATAGTTCCAAACAATTTAATTTTAAATTGCTTTTAAAGCTCTATTCTTCTCTACACTTACAGTCAAAATGAAAATTCATTGTATAGTATTTGGAAATGTATTTCACCTGTAAAGAAAGAATGTCTACATTTCAAATGGTTTCAAGTGAATACAGAGGAACCATCCCCTCCAGAAAGTCAGACTACAATTGTTTTACTTTTGTTTTTATGAATTTTTACTCAGTCTCAATCTGCAAAGTGTTTGAGGCCACAATTACTCATATTCCCATTTCCAAACATTCATTTCAAAGAAGCCTTTCAATATCAGCTCTACCACTAACTCTGCTATATGACCTTAGAAAATCACAGCCCTTTTTAATTTCTCAGCTTTAGAATGAGGCATTGGGGTTGCCAGTGGTTTCCAAGCTTTTCTTAACAGTCACTTTTTTCTACTAAAATTGCACATGAATTCCTATTAGCAAAATAACTAAAAGCAATGAAGGAGGTCTTCCAGCAGTTTAAATTTGGCTCTCCAGAGCACTGTTTAAATACCATAATAACACAACTGTGATCTATACATCTCCCACCTCAGACGTTCCATGGTTCTACTTGACTAAGAGAGATCCACCTGTGGGGGCTTTACAATCACAGTACTTGATATACAATAAAAAGTGATATTCTCTTGAGTGCCATATACCATTCACTATGGATGTTAGCTTACCTAATCTTTATATCAACCCCTAAATGGTACATACTCTTTTTAATTAGTATTTTACAAATGGTGACATTGAGTCTTAGATTAATAAAATTATTATTAATTTTTTAAAAAGTGACATAGCAGCTGGAAGTAATCCAGGTCATCTTGACAACAATGGGAGCAATTGGCCTGTTTTACTTACTCATTCTAGGAAATGAACTCTTCTGTTTTATTTTATCATATATATTCCATTTGAATACCCAAGTAAAGGGTGCTATGAAAAACTAATACCAAAATAAGGATAATTCCCAAGGCAAAATTGTTGGGAAAGAATATGTTTCTCAAAGCATGATATGTGAACCTCTTGTTTTATCATTTATTTAACAAGGGCAATGGTTTTGGCTTAGGTATCACTATAACCCCAGAGCCTAGAAGACAGTGGGCATCAATAAATTTATACTGAATAAATAAATCTGTCAGGGTGGAGTTTAAGAATACATACTTTGACAAGCACCCAAAATTTGAGAATCACTGCCCTAGTAGATCTCTCAAATACTTCTTAGTTCTGACATTGCATCAGATTTTAGACATTCAATTATTACTTGAATACCATTTTTCTAGTGAGCATGTTTTTGTGTTTTTTTTTCCCATTCAGTCCATTTAGCTTCCTCAAATCTTGAAAGAAAACAAAAAGGTAGAGAGATTTGTTTAGGAAAACACCTCCTTTTTTTTTTTTAGAGTTCTTTTATGCTGTCTCAAAGTGGCCTAACATGTAATCTCTCATTTTCGTTTTTCTGTCCTTTTGTCTATGTTGTCAAAGATTAAAAGAAGAAATAGGGAGGGTGCAAGCTGTCATGAAATCCAGATAAAATGTCTCCCTTCCTGCCAGGGACACAGACATTTAACTTGTGAGTTAACACTATTTATTCTGTAGGCCTTTGAACAATGCTTTATCAGCATCAGTTCAGTTCAGTTCAGTCGCTCAGTCGTGTCTGACTCTTTGCGACCCCATGAATCGCAGCACGCCAGGCCTCCCTGTCCATCACCAACTCCCAGAGTTCACCCAAACTCATGTCCATCGAATCAGTGATGCCATCCAGCTATCTCATCCTCTATCGTCCCCTTCTCCTCCTGTCCCCAGTCCCTCCCAGCATCAGGGTCTTTTCCAATGAGTCAACTCTTCGCATGAGGTGGCCAAAGTATTGGAGTTTCAGCCTCAGCATCAGTCCTTCCAATGAACACCATCAGCATGGACTAGTGTAATTCCAAGAGAGCTGCACCAATTTTGTTTTTGCATTTTTTTCCTCAAAATTATCACAGTCTGTCAATTAAAGTTGAATGATATGGGAAAATGTACTAAGGAGATGAGTTTATGGTTTGTTGGGGGTTTTTTTCTTTCTTTTTTTCAAAAGATGATGCATTTGAGCAAAATCTCATTCAATCTAAATGTATTCTTTTTGCTACATAGTTTTCTGATCAGGATTTTTTTTAAATGGAAGCATAATTTTTTATGATATGAAAACTAGGATTATCTCTAAATACTGCTTTCAAAGTTAATGTAAAGTCAACATGATTCTTCCTTAAAATGAGTCAAATTAAATTGTTGATGTGAATAAAAAAAATCAGTCTTTGTTACACTGATTAAAGAGACTGTTCTGGTGAACCACCCCACCTCCTTTAATGTGTGTGCTTCTCTCTTGAGGCTTTCTTTTTTTTCTTTTTTTTTCCCCCTCTTTGGCAAACAGTAGATAAATGCCATTTGCTCATTGGTGAATCAAGCATGACTACCATTATATTACTTTTTGTCCATTGAATACATGGAGGAAAAACGAGATACGAATGCAATGTTTAAGTTCCCAACTATAAAAACAAACAACAAAACCCACTAGCATTTCTATTTGTTTGATATTCTGTCATCTGCTATAAGCGAGAACTGCATTTTAAATACGTAATTGAATACTAAACATCCTTTTTGAAAGAATGTCAAATTTTAGGGTCTATTGACTAACATTGGTCAGACCTCTTACAGTTGCTCATGTTTAATATCTGATTTTTATCCAAAATGAGTATTCCTAGGAGAGAATGTCACCTCCCTATTTGTTGACATTCACCACAGGGATAACAACTTATTCTCTAACTTCAACTTCTAAAGTTATTTTTCCTTTGTTTTACAGTATTTCTAATTATCTCCTTCTGACTCTAAGGTAGCACATTGCCCATTCTACGTACATCTTTAACCTTATGACAAAAGATGTTTCAGAGAAAAGCAAACTTTATGTGTCCCTTAACTGGTAAAAATAATAATAATAATAAGGAAAGGGTAATTTTACTTCATTCATCATATTCTGGTATTTCCCAAATCATGTTCAACACTGCTGCTTCTGGCAAGTGTTCATTGTGGTCTGAGAATAAATGATCCTAGACCATAGACCTCACTCCTTGGACATTGTTAATTAATGTTAGTGCTTTAATGAAGCTTAAAGTTTTGAATCAAGAAAAAACAGTTTTCTAAACACATCTTGAAGAAACTTTAGAAAAGTTTTGTTTTACATATCTTTCAGCAACTTCAAATAATATAACCAGGAATTCTTTGAAAAAGATGCTTCTGGTTTTTTGTTTTAACCCTAAGGAAAACTTATGCCACTTTAAATGAATCTACTTTAAAGTTAATTAGTATATCTTAGTGAATTTTATCACCTAATATATTCGAAACAGTAAAATTGTTTCAACATTTAATTTTTTTAAGTATAATTTTTAAGATCTGCACCTATGGGTATCACATCATGCTGCAATCTGTTGAAGATGGTCCAGATTCTTTATTGAGTATAATTAATACTCGTGAACAATCCTTGGTAATACTTTATCTAAACGCTTCAAGAAATTGAATCATGATGAATTGATACTCACAGCATTTTTACATAAGCTTGTTAGAAATTATATGAAAAACATTTCAGTTAAACCCAAGAAAAATGTGCTATTTAGTATAGATTTTGCAATACTCCTACATTCTGTTACAAGCAGAGCATTACATAGTACTTTTTGCTTTGCTTTATTTTGCAAATCAGTTGTTTTCATGAACAAAGTTTCTTTAAAAATTCCTGGGTAAACTGTCTGTGATCAGAGAGAAAAGCATAAAGCTGAATCACTTTACCTTTCTCTAAATACAGTTCAATTTTTAATTCAAAGTGTGTGAATCAGCATGATGGATTATAAGCCATTTATCATTTTTAAACATTCCATTGAATGAGTATATCATGCACAGGTTAATTCCATCTTATTTGTTCAGTTGTTTATTACTTCACTGACCTTTTCTTTTGGAAAAACAAATTTTAGTATTTTTCATACGTCTCCACTTTAAAATATTTTCAATAATACAAAAAATGACTAGCACTGGGATCACTGTCCCAAGGTCCAATGTCAGGTTTTTTCTTGTCCTTATGAGATGATAGGATGATAATTTTTAAGCTGTGATTTTGCAGGTCAGTATTTCAGTTTTACTTTCTTAATATATGCATGAGAGAGACTGACCTCTGTTTCATCTCCCTCTCTGTGTTTGTCTCTCTCTCAGTCTAAGAGAGTTGGAACATTGCTGCTGAATAATTTTTCTTGAAAAAGCCAAGTGTTGGTATGATATGTAACTCTCATCCAAAAGCAGGGCTTCACTACAGGTCAAGCAGTCATTTGAAGAGCTGGATTTTAAAACTGTTTGAAGAGTACTGGATTTCAATATACAGAGGATTTTTTTTTTCACTTTGGATGGGAGAAGATCTAAAATGGTCAAATTTTAATTTTTGTGCCTGCTAAGTGGCAATGTAAGGCATTTTTTGTACTTTTAACAGTAAGAGAAACTAGGGAAAGAATCTCAGAGAAATTTAGCTGTATTTCTAAAAGTAATAAAATTCAGTCAGCTGTCTTTCTTAAGGAAAATGCTATTAGTGTATACTTTGAGTTGGTGGTAGCATTTATTTAAAGATCTCCACAATATCTATAGCAAAAGTAAGCAATGTCTTTTTGACCTTGGATGGAGTACATATTTTCACAAAATACCTTGAGCATAAAATATTTATAAAAAGAATTGTGGGCTAAAAGACTCAAATATACTTTGAAAATCAGTTAAAATGTTGATGACTGGCTCTTTTTCCTACATGTGTAATTCAACAGAGAATACTTTATTCTCATAGCCGTAACTGCTTTGTCTGTGATAAAATCTCTATTGCTTCTGTGCTGTGCTCAAGAAAAAACCAGCAAAAGAATCATGGGTTTGTTCCTTTACAGAACTGCCCAAAGCTCTCTGATGAGCAATGGTGATATGAATGTGTAATACTGACTTCTTGAAGATAATCATGAGAACATTTTAATGTTACTTGCCTTATACATTAGAAAAAAATGTGGGTATCATTTTTTGTAAATAATGATTTTTACAAACGTTTTTTCCTTCATAATTTTCCCAACACCCATTTCACAAAATTCTGAATATGCAATTATCATGGCACATTACTGCAACTAGGGTTCCCATTTCAGGACAAAGTTTAATTATATGTGAGAACAAAATCAAATATCTCAGTAAATTGTTATTTCAATGTAATTTTTTCTGGAAAATAAATGAAAAACAAAAATAAATTGAGTTGTGAATCTCTTTTATTACCAGCCTCTTAAAATTTTACCACATTTCTGGAAAAGTTATTGCATATTTAGGGTGGGCATGGTGGGCAGAAGTGGGGGCACAGTGCAAGGGCTTTAGAGTTGGACAAATCTTAGCTCTATAACTATAGTCTTGAGTATGTTACTCAATGATTCTTCATTTCCTTAAATAAAGTTAATAACCTCTTATCCTGGGGTCATTGAACAGACTAAATGAGATAATACTTACCAGCCACTTAATTCCTATTACAAAGATCAAAGGCAAATGGAGAATTGGGTGGCAGAGGATGAGATGGTTAGATAGCATCACCAACTCAATGGACATGTATTTGAGCAAACTCTAGGAGACAGTGAAGGACAGGGAAGCCTGGCGTGTTGCAGTCAACAAGGTCACAGAGCTGACCGAACAACCACAACAACGGTTACATAGTGAATAGCCACAGTCCTCTCCTGGGCTTAGTTCTCTGTGAATAGCAATTGAGATGGGCCAGAAAATGTGACTGCTCGTTCTCCAATACTATCCTAACCCTTATGTGCTCTATCCTTATCCAGATGTATTGTGATTGACAGGCAGTTCTAGCTGCACTGGGCACTCATCAAAGGACCTGCACCAGGCTAGGTGCTCAGAGGCACCATCTTATTTCTGGCTCCAATGATTGCCCACTTTGTGAGGGTCCCTTCAAGGTCTGGTTTTTTCCCCTTGTGATGGGGGAGAGGTTCTGCGGTTATAAGGGGGATAGTTATTAAGGAGAAGGGTCCAGTTGTTGAGTCAGGTAAGTCCTCAACCCCAAACAGTCTCCGTTTCAAATCTTTTTAAACTTTAAGGGCTGGGGAGGGTGATGTTAAGGAAAGAATAAAAAAGTATAAAAGTTTGTAATGCATGAAAGATAAGCCTGTGAATTCCAAGGGGTCTTGAGCATATTATTTATTATCTCAGAATCTCAATTCTCTAAATCTGTAAAGGAATAACAACCCTTTCTTGAAAGAGTTGTTGGGACGACTGGGTAAAACTAAAGCTGTTTGCCAGTACCTGGTAAATGTAATTATTCTTATTATCAATCACACGGTGGAATGCGGGGTCAGGAGTCAGGGGTCAGGTGAGGGGATGGGGGTGCTTTACTTTCTCGCTATGCCTCGCATTTCCAGTCCCAGGAACCGGCGGCATTTCCCATCCCTGTCCCCGACACCTGCGAAAGGAAACCGACGAGGGCTCTCAGGGCGGCCTCTTGAGTCCCCGATGTCCCCCTCGCTATAGAATGACCCGGCTCCTCCGCAGCTCGTGGCCACACCCACGGCACAGCCAGGCCCAGGGCAGCCTGCTCGGGCACTGCCGAGGAGCTCCTTCACATCCTTAGAGGACCACGCCACTACTATGCCTGCCTGGGGCGGGCCAAGGACTCTGTTTTCGAAGGTCACCTTGGAGACAAGTCGCGGAGTCCAGTGGGAGTGCGGGAGTGCGCGGGCAGAAAGGAAGCCTGGGAGGCGGGAGCCTTGCCAGGCGCCCTGCAGTGGAGGAGCCTGCGGTCTGGGAGGCCCCTGGGCTGAGCCGCGCCTGCAACTCCAGCTCCAGACCCGCCTTAGGTAAGTGCGCCCTCTCCGCAGAGCGCCTGGGCAGGAGCAGAGAGACCAAGGCAAAAAGCAAATTCGAGGGTTCCGGGGGGCTAAGGAAGGAGAGCCCAATGTTGAGAAATGGCCTGCCTGCCTTGTCCACGACCTCTCTCTCCCGTGCCTTATTCCTCCTCCCTCCAAGAAATTAGAAAAAAGTGACCCCAATTTTCAGAACTAGAAGCGTGCCTGGCTTTTGGTTCCCTGCCCGCCTGTGTGTCTGGGCTTTAGCATGATGCCCAGTGCAGAACTGGCCAGCCGGGTCGGGCTGTGGAGCAACTTGAGTTCTGAGCAGTCTACCTGAGGTCTGCTTGGAGACACTAGCAGCCTCTGCCTCTCAGGACCTCTAGGTCTGGATTCTGGCCTGCCCCACAGCTTTGGAAAAAGGTGAACAGACTCAGGTATGTGTGTGTCACTTTAAGAATGAAACCTGAATGACCCTCTTAAATAGGCTCAGTATGTCTTGTCCACGCATACACATGCTTAGACACTCTCATGTACACAGACACACTCCTGCACACAAACGCACACACATGCAGTACACAGACATGTCACACACAAAGGTGCACACACAGACACAGCAACACACGCTCAGGTACACAGATAATCATACGCACAAGTGCACACACACACAGATGCTCACACTGGCTCACATCATGGGGGGACACTCATGTTCATACACATAAGCACATGCCCACAAAGACACATGCTCACACAGAGATGCTCACACGCGTGTACACAGTCTCACGGGTCCACAGTCACACACACATCCCACACTGCCTCTCTTCCTGACGCACAGGCCCTCCGTTTTCCTCTGTCTACCCTGACGTTGATTACACTGGGATTCCAGGTTGTGTTCTTGTCGGCTCTACCCACTTCAACCGCCACCTTTTTGAAGGTAGGGATTGTTTCTGTCCTAATTTAATGCCTAGCACAGTCTATGAGTATGTACATGTAGACAATAGGGCAGTGGAATTCTAGTTCAAGTTCTGGGAAGTCCATTTCTTCTTCCAGCTTTTTCACAAGCATTAGTGAAAAGAGGTAGGTTTTCCAATAAATTACTCTGTGAAAAGTTCTGTTTGCTCTTTACAAAGTAAATCACTGCTGCTTGGCTGTGGGGAATACCATTTGGAGAAGCAGTTCATCTTAATTTTTAAACAACAAATATTAATTAGCAAGTTTCATTGAGATTAAATTTGAAGGGAGGCAATAAAAATATTGTTTTCTGGTGTGATGGTATCTTTCTTGTACATATGGCTCTCTTCTCAGTAACTTTAACATCTTTTGCAGTTAAGTATTTTTGCTGCAGCATAATATCTGCAACCCATTCCAGTGTTCTTGCCTGGAGAATCCCAGGGACGGGGGAGCCTGGTGGGCTGCCGTCTCTGGGGTCGCACAGAGTCGGACACGACTGAAGCAACTTAGCAGTAGCAGCAATAATATCTGCTTATGTGAATTAAATATGCTATTGTATAAGTAAAAGTTATCAATTATCATTTTTCCAGCTATACTGACCAGAACAACAATATATACTAAATATCACTCTTAAGGAAACCCCACTTCCCTATTCAAAAATGGTTTAAAAAAAAGCATCTGTGTACTTTATTTAGAATAAGTCTCATGTTATACTAAAGTATTTTCAGGTGTTTTGTTCAATATTTTACAAAAGTTTTCCTCCATAGATTATGATGATGTCAGACATTGCTAAAGACAGAACCGCTCATTTGCTGAAGAAGAGGGGCAGTGTGTCTTCTCTAAGTAATCATGAATTCCGGCGGAAGGAACCTCATGGGCGTACCAAAGAGTGAGTAACTGAGTATCCATTAACAAACTCAATTATTGAATAAAAAGGCTCATGATATTTATCAGGAGGAAAAAAAAAGTGAGAAAAAGGGAGAAAAACGTGCAAGTACATGGTTTATGTCATCTTTGGGGGCCATATTTTTTTAAAAGAATAGTAACTAGATATATCATGGCAGTCATTTGAAATGTACAGCAATATTGAATCACTGTATTATGCATCAAGAAAAAGAAGAAAGAGAAAAAGACCAAGAAAATTTAAGTGATAAGTTGACACAGCAGCATTTTTATAATTTCAGAGACCATCCCAAAAAGTCATCTACTGAAAAGAATGTCATATGCAGTTTAGACAAGCTACTTCTTCCACTGTCTCCTGAATTTTACTCTTCAATATTATATAAATACATCATTTTTGCATTTTTATAATCTCTCTATATATACATACAATGCATTTAGCATTATTTTAAACAAATTTTGTAATGTATTGTCATAGTCTTTGCCCATATCCTTTTAAACAGTTGCATAATATTTTTGTCAGCCTATAATTCTGGGTTAGCTAACCATTTTCCAATTATTGAACATTTGTTTGTTTCCACTTTTAAAATTTGTTACTATGTAAGAAGTCTCTGCTTGTTTTCTTCCCAAAAGTATAATTAGTGGGTCAAAAAAATACATTTTTTGTCTTTTGCTTACAAATTGCATTTGTTCTCCTAAAAAAGATGAATTAATTTTTAATACTTTCATGGAATTTTTTTTAACTGCTATTGGGAAGAAAATCAAACAAATTATCCAATGCAATTTGATAATTTGATAAATTATCAAATAATTTATGTAATAGACTTTCCTTCTTAAGAGTTTCCAAGGGATTGAAAGATGTAGCATATTCATTTCCATGATTGTGAAGCAGGAGCTGGTGTGTCTGGTGGAACAAAGCCAGAAGAACTGGAAGAGACTTCCATTCAAATTCTGAAACCAAATTATTCTGCTCTCAGAATGTTCTAATGCACTTACTCAAAATTCCACTTTTCAACCCTGGATTTTGTGAATTACAAGTATTATACAATTTCTCTCTCTTACAGATAGGAAATATAAAGGAATAGCAACCTCAGTGTACGTTAGACGTAAAGATGGGTGAATAATTAACCTCTATAGGATCTTCTGATCCTAAGTCAATTTGGTTGCTATTTCTAACATTTGTGTAAGAGTTTTAAAAATTATTTTTAAATACTTGTTAGATCAAATTCAATTTTTTAGAATAAAATATTGTAATAATAATCTGACATATATCCTGGTGCTATGATTTAAAATACACTATTCTCATCCAAAAAGTAAACTACCATCCCTACTTGCATAATTTCATTCACTTCTTCTCCTTCAGAGCAAATTAGAAAGTCATGTAGAATCAGAACATGGCCCAATTTGGAGAATTAAAAATCATGGTAAAGAATCTTCCAGCAATGCAGGAGATGCAGGTTCAAGCCCTGGGTTGAAGAAAACCTCCAGTATTCTTGTCTGGAGAATCCCATGGACAGAGGAGCCTGGCAGGCTACAGTCCGTGGGGTCGCAGAGTTGGACACGACTAAGCAGCGAATACTTCCACTTTTCACTTTCATTATTTTATTGATAAAGTATAAATATAAATTAAAAGGTAACAAGAACATGAAAAGAGTTTTAGCAACACAGTAGGAAAAAATTTTTACTAACAAAAACATTTCAGTGATCGTTATTTGGATATATTTCAAAGTTAGAAATTGGGACTCTCAAACAAATTATTCAGATTGGATCCTCTAATGGAGCTTTTTATTTCTTAAATAGCAAATGAACAGCTTCCAAGCACTCCTACAATGCAGAGGCCATTCAGGAGGCTGCCTGCCAACCTTAACTCCCACTTACTTTCCATGGTCTTCATCCTTGCAAGGGGCCAGATGTAGGGGTGATTCTTCTTCATGAAATAGGTCTTCAACTAATAGAAAAACTCTGAATGCTCAGTGACTATCAAATGCAATATTGTTTTAAAGTTGTTTTTGGAAATGCAGATGTCTTTCCTTTGAAAGTTATAGCAAAACAGTTTTTTGGATAGATTAATTTCAATAGTATAAAGCATGTGCTGAAGTATGCTGCTGCTAAGTACTAAGTATGTATATAAGTACCACTAAATACTAAGTATGCATATAAGTACTAAGTATGCATGATGCTCTTTCTATGAAAGAGATGCTATTATCATCTTCCTCTTACAAATGAAGAAACAAATGGTTAGAGAGTGTGAGGTTCCCAAACTACAGAATTAACAAGTGATAAAATGGGCTTTTGTTTATAGTCAAAAATTCTCATTCTCTCAAAATTGGCTATCTATGTGTAACTTGCATTAATGAAACTCTTCTACTCATTCACCAGAACCTTCTATTTCCCATCCATGGGTAAGAGTAGGTATTTACAATGACATCTTTCTTTTTGGAAGCAAGCTTTGGCAGCCTTCAAAGAGTCCTTGAACAGATGTACTGCTCTCATGTCCGTAAAATGGAAATAGAGGCCTGAGGTTAAGTTACTTTCCCAGGATCATATGACTTGATATCCCAGCTTCTTTTCTCTGAGGCCAATAGTTCAACTGGTAGATCAGGCCTAAGGCTGAAGGCTGAAGAGTATGTCTCTTGCCTCAAACCAAAATTACATGATGTCATGAACCAGAGTTTTGATAGATCCCACATCCTTCTGCTTGAACCCACTGGTGGCATCTAACACACTAGTTGTCACACTAAATTCTTGCACTTATTCATTTATTCAAGGTTTATAAAGCTTCAACTCTGTGCCAAATGTTAGGTATATAAAGGTGACTAATTGTAGGGTTATTCTTCTCTGGAGAAGCTCACTTTTCACTTAAACTGAAAATCACCTGGTAGTCATTTTTCTGCAAAAAAATGGAAAATATTTCATTCATTTCTTTATTTCAAATAAATGTTTTTTGAGCAATGAGTAGTTAGTAAATCACACATAAATAATCTGGTGGGAAAGGCAATGAACAAACCATTTTAGATGTGATGAATTTATTCTGTGATTCCAACCTATACTACTTGAGTCGCTATATGCAGTTAAAAATTATGTTGCCTGGCCTGTTTCTTCATTCTGATAAGTTCAGTTGCCATCTTAATCAAACTAAAGCTCCCAAGAAGATATGGATGAGACCCAGCTTCCCGCCAAAGAGAGAGAAGTTTGAGAAACTGCGTTGGCCATGTTCCTAAATTAAACTATAATAATAGCTAATACTGGACTTCCCTGGTGGCTTCAGTTTGATGGCTCAGACAGTAAAGAATCTACCTGCCAATGCAGGAGACCTGGCTTCGATCCCTGGGTCCGGAAGATCCCCTGAAGAAGCGAATGGCAACCCACTCTAGTACTCTTGCCTGGGAATTCCATGAACAAAGGAGCCCGGTGGGCTACAGTCCATGGGGTCACAAAAGAGTTGGACATGACTTAGCAACTAAACAACATCAACAACAATAGCTAATATTATGTTATGCTCAATAGATACATCACATACAATATCCATATGAATCTCAAAAAAATCCTATTGGTTAAGTAAAGAAGATATTTTTATTATCCCCATTTATGTCATTTATTATCTTATTTATCTCAGGAGCAGAGTTGAGTTGAAAATATATGGCATTGCATAGCACATTGTCATCACCAGCATGAGTGGGATCCCTTGTTTCTTGTTTGCCTGATTTTCCCTCTTCTTCCTCATCTTCAGTCCCACTCTCATCTCCCAAGAGGCACCCATTCTGATGTGCAAAATACTCAGTATGCTACAAGACTAGTGGTAAGTGTTAAGTCACTTCAGTTGTGTTCGACTTTGTGTGACCCTGTGGACTGTAACCCACCAGGCTCCTCTGTTCATAGGATTCTCCAAGCAAGAACACTGCAGTGTATTGCTATGCCCTCCTCCAGGGGATCCTCTTGACCCAGGGATCAAACCCTCATCTCTCATGTCTCCTGCATTAGCAGGCAGATTCTTTACCACTAGCTCCACCTGGGAAGCCCCATACCACAGACTACAGATGTTTAAATATTATACTGTATATTTTTAAATTTTTATGTGTATTATGACATTTGATGTCTTAGAAAACTTTTCTGGCTAGGGAGAGATGAGACAGTTCAGTTGCTCAGTCGTATCCAACTCTTTGCGACCCCATGAATCACAGCACGCCAGGCCTCCCTGTCCATCACCAACTTCCGGAGTTCACTCAAACTCATGTCCATCGAGTCTGTGATGCCATCCAGCCATCTCATCCTCTGTCATCCCCTTTTCCTCCTGCCCCCAATCCCTCCCAGCATCAGAGTCTTTTCCAATGAGTCAACTCTTCACATGAGGTGGCCAAAGTACTGGAGTTTCAGCTTTAGCATCAGTCCTTCCAGTGAACACCCAGGACTGGTTTCCTTTAGGATGGACTGGTTGGGTCTCCTTGCAGTCCAAGGGACTCTCAAGAGTCTTCTCCAACACCGCAATTCAAAAGCATCAATTCTTCGGCGCTCAGCCTTCTTCACAGTCCAGCTCTCACATCCATACATGACCACAGGAAAAACCATAGCCTTGACTAGATGAACGTTTGTTGGCAAAGTAATGTCTCTGCTTTTGAATATGCTATCTAGGTTGGTCATAACTTTCCTTCCAAGGAGTAAGTGTCTTTTAATTTCATGGCTGCCATCACCATCTGCAGTGATTTTGGGGCCCCCAAAAATAAAGTTTGACACTGTTTGCACTCTTTCCCCATCTATTTGCCATGAAGTGATGAGACCGGATGCCATGATCTTCGTTTTCTGAATGTTGAGCTTTAAGCCAACTTTTTCAATCTCCTCTTTCACTCTCATCAAGAGGCTTTTTAGTTCCTCTTCACTTTCTACTATAAGGGTGGTGTCATCTGCATATCTGAGGTTCTTGATATTTCTCCTGGCAATCTTGATTCCAGCTTGTGCTTCTTCCAGCCCAGCGTTTCTCATGATGTACTCTGCATATAAGTTAAATAAGCAGGGTGACAATATACAGCCTTGACGTACTCCTTTTCCTATTTGGAACCAGTCTGTTCTATGTCCAGTTCTAACTGTTGCTTCCTGACCTGCATATAGGTTTCTCAAGAGGCAGGTCAGGTGGTCTGGTATTCCCATCTCTTTCAGAATTTCCCACAGTTTATTGTGATCCACACAGTCAAAGGCTTTGGCATAGTCAATAAAGCATAAATAGATGTTTTTCTGGAACTCTCTTGCTTTTTCGATGATCCAGCGGATGGTAGCAATTTGATCTCTGGTTCCTCTGCCTTTTCTAAAACAAGCTTGAACATCTGGAAGTTCACGGTTCAACAGATGAGACATCCATACCCCAACTCCCTACCCCTTACCAGTCTAGTCAATAATTAAAAATAGTCAAGTTATCAACAAAGAATGTGCCTTTGATATGCAGATTAACCAGTCTAGAACCTGACCTCTTCTCTCTGTTCCCCAACACATCCCAGGAGGCAGTTTTCCTAATCAGTAGGGGCTTTCCCAATGGTTCAGAGGATAAAGAATCTGTCCGCAATTCAGAAGACACAGATTTGATCCCTGGGCCAGGAAGATCTCCTGAAGAAGGGAATGGCAGCCCACTCCAGTATTCTTGTCTGGAAAATCCCATGGACAGAGGAGCCTCACAGGCTACGATTCATGGGGTCACAAAGAGTTGACACAACTGAGCATGTACATCCATGCACTAATCCCATTGCCAAGTACCAGGCAAGGAGGGGCCTCTCCTATAGCTTCAGATCAGATCAGATCAGATCAGTCGCTCAGTCGTGTCCAACTCTTTGCAACCCCATAAATCACAGCACGCCAGGCCTCCCTGTCCATCACCAACTCCCGGAGTTCACTGAGACTGACATCCATCGAGTCAGTGATGCCATCCAGCCATCTCATCCTCTGTCGTCCCCTTCTCCTCCTGCCCCCAATCCCTCCCAGCATCAGAGTCTTTTACAATGAGTCAACTCTTCGCATGAGGTGGCCAAAGTACTGGAGTTTCAGCTTTAGCATCATTCCTTCCAAAGAAATCCCAGGGCTGATCTCCTTCAGAATGGACTGGTTGGACCTCCTTGCAGTCCAAGGGACTCTCAAGAGTCTTCTCCAACACCACAGTTCAAAAGCATCAATTCTTCGGTGCTCAGCCTTCTTCACAGTCCAACTCTCACATCCATACATGACCACAGGAAAAACCATAGCCTTGACTAGACAGACCTTTAGCTTAGAGCTCGCTGGAATTATTCAGACTCTCCAGTCCTGCACTGTTTCTCCTGCACAACTTTGCCTTTCCCTGGGGAACCCCAATCCTGTCTTCTGCTCACTGATCCTGTAGTGTTTTTCCACATGGTCTTATGTGGCAGGTCATGTCTCTCCTGTCTAGGACCTGTGAATATAATAAACTGTATTTTCATGAACCCCTTCTCTGACTCCCTTTGTGACTTCACCAGTGCTGTGTGCTAATTCACTTCAGTTGTGTCCCACTCTTATGACCCTATGTATTGAACCCCACTAGGCTCCTATGTCCATGGATTTTCCAGGCAAGAACACTGGAGTGGGTTGCCATTTGCTTCTCCAGGGGATCTTCCCGACCCAGCAAGCAAGCCTGCATCTTTTTTGTCTCCTGCATTGCCAGGCGGGTTCTTTACCACTAGCACCACCTGGGACTGACTCTCATAAAACATTACAGAACAAGTACTTAACAAAGACATGAATGGTATTGTGCTATAAACCTCATTTTGTTTTCTCAATCTCATACCTCATTCAACATTTTTATTTTTCGTATTTACCCATGTCACTATGGATATCTAGCTCTTTGCTTCTTAATGCTGCATAGTAGTCCTTGATATTTGCATCACATATGTTCTTACACATTTCCCTAGGGATGAACACCCAAATTGGCTTTCACTCCCTGCCAAGATATACAGTCCCATGTGGGACATCTTTGTGCAAAACCCTGCATTGATATCTTTGTGAAAACTGTCCTGGGAATGTGATTCCAGGTAAAGGCATTCCCATTAAGGAAGATACGAATTACTGCAGAAATAATTCATAGGTGAAGCTGCTTAACACCAAAACACATCAGTAGTTCTCAAATTAATTTACAAATGCAATATATCTCAATCAAAACCCATTTGTACTTTTTGAGAAGCTCAATAAAGCATTTCTAAATTTTATAAATAAGAATTCTGAGTAACTAAGCTAACTTTGAAGAATGAACATAGAAGAGGAATTTACTCTATCAGATATGATATACCACAAAGCTGTAGTAAGTAAAAATAATAAATGTAGGAATAAACAAACAGGTGTAAGAACAGACAAATAGATCAATGGAACACATAGAAACTTTAGAACTAGACCTATGAATATATAGAACATAGTATGTGAACAAGGAGAAATGCTGGGTTTTTAATAGATTGTTTTGGGAGAAAGCTAGCTTACTCTATGAAGGGGAAAAAATGAAGCTGAATTCTTACACCAATTAAATTGTAGACTCTAGGTGGAAGCCTGAAATGTGGAAAGATATGAAGCTAATAGAAAAAAAGTATAAAATATCTTTGTGTTCTTTGGGAAGGAAAGATTTCTTAAGTTCCAAAGTGAAAAACTAAAACCATAAAGCAAAAAGAGAAAAATGATAAATACAATTATATTAAAATTTAGCATTTCTCTTCAAAAAATAATACAATAGACACAGTTTATAGGCCAGTAAAAGATGTATATTTGTAAATTTATGCACATTAACAATTTAAAAAAAAAACAGGAAAACAATTTTTAAATCATCAAAAGAGATAAATAGCAATTTACAGAAGCAAAGCCAAAATGGCAAAGCAGAATGTGAAGAGTTGCTTAAATTCACTTGGAATGAGAAAAATGCTTCAAAAAATTGAAACAAGATACCATATTTCACCCATCCAAATGGCAAAATATGAGAAGGTAGACTAATATCAAATGTTGGCATGGCTAGTGGGAATAAAAGCTTATATAGGCGTTCAGAGAAGAAATCTAACATTACTTAGAAAAAAATAGGGATATAAATTCCCTATTTTCCTTATATATTGAGGAAATTAAAGTTTTTGTGTGGTAGAGTAACTGGCCAGAGTATCACAGTTCCCAGATATCAGAGCAAATAATCTGTGATCCTCTGACTCTAGAACTTGGAGATCTCATGAAAGTATTTGTATTTGTTGTGGGCTAAATTGTATACCCCACTACTCCTGCCAAATTCATATGTTGAAGTCCTAGTCCGCAAACCTCGGAATGTGATCTTAGTTGGAAACAGGGTCTTTAAAGAGGTAATTAAGTTTAAATGTGTTCATTAGGGTGGGTTCTAATCCAATGTATCTGGTGTCCTTGTAAGAAAAGGCAACTTGGACACAAACAGAGTTGGAAGGAAATGAGTTACAGGGAGGGGACAGCCATCCACCATCTAAGGAGAGAGGCCTAGAACAGATCCTTCTCTCATGACTCTCAGAAGTCAGCCAACAATCCAGCCAACACCAATTCTCAAACTTCTAGCCCCCAGAACTGTGAAACAGCAGACTTCTGTTGTGTAAGCCACACAGTCTTGGAGGCTGGAAATCTGAAATCAACATGCCAGCTGGGTTAGGTTCTGGTGACGGCCAGCTTCCTGACTTGCAGATGGCCATCTTTTCACTGTGTCTTTGCATGGAAGAGAGAACCCTGCTATATCTTCCTCTTATATAAGGTCCCAGGTTCTATCAGTGTAGGGCTTCACCTTTAAGGCTTCATTTAACCTTCATCACCTCCTTAAAGGCCCTATTTCCAATACACTCACATGGGGGTGTTAAGGCTTCAACCTATGAATTTCAAAGAGACAGTTTCATTCATAGCAGGCACTGCCATCTCTAGCCTGCTGCTGCTGCTGCTGCAAAGTCGCTTCAGTCATGTCCGACTCTGTGCAACCCCATAGACGGCAGCCCACCAGGCTCCCCCATCCCTGGGATTCTCCAGGCAAGAACACTGGAGTGGGTTGCCATTTCCTTCTCCAATGCATGAAAGTGAAAAGTGAAAGTGAAGTCGCTCAGTCATGTCTGACTCTTCGCGACCCCATGGACTGCAGCCCACCAAGCTCCTCCGTCCATGGGATTTTCCAGGCAAAAGTACTGGAGTGGTGTGCCATTGCCTTCTCTGCGTCTCTAGCCTAGATTACCATAAAAGCTTTCTAACTGGAATCCCTGTGTTCACAGGGATACCAGCCTGTTCTCGACAGAGCGTTTGGAGTTATTGTAAAATATAAAGTAGATTTTGCTATTACTCTGCTCAAAACTCTATAAAGGCTCCCACTTTATCAAAGTAAAAGCCAAGGTTTTAAGATGGCCCACAAAACTACATGGTTCAGCTACCTGACTCATTGGAAACCCCATCCTTCCACCTTCCTGCTTGCTCCCTCCTCGCCAGCTATTCTGGCCTGTAGGCACTTCTTCAGAAATACCAGGCAGCCTTCTGCCTCAAAGTCTGTGCATGTGCTTTTCCCTCCCTCTGACACACCCTTCCCTCCAACATCCACATGGCTCATTTCCTCACCTCCTCCAACTCTTGGCTCAGGGAGATATATCTTGATCATTCTGTTTAAAATAAAACACAACCACCTCTCTCCCATCCGCTTCCAGCCTCCCTTAACAAATATCTCCTTTTCCGTGTAGCATTTATCATCTAACACAGTATATGAGCTTCCCTGGTGGCTCAGATGGTAAAGCATCTGCCTGCAATGCGGGAGACCTGGGTTCAATCCCTGGGTTGGGAAGATCTCCTGGAGAAGGAAATGGCAACCCACTCCAGTACTCTTGCCTGGAGAATCCCACAGACAGAGGAGCCTGGTAGGCTACAGTCCACGGGTCACAAAGAGTCGGACACTACTGAGCGAGTGCTTATGGGCTTCCCTGGTGGCTCAGTGGTAAAGAATGTGCCTGCCATTGCAGGAGACATGGGTTTGATCCCTGGGTCAGGAAGATCCCCTGGAGAAGGAAATGGCAACCCCCTCCACTATTCTTGCCTGGGAAACCCCATAGACAGAGGAGCCTGGAAGGCTAGAGTCCATGGGGTTGCAAAAGAGTAGGATATGACTTAGCAACTAAACAACTTGTTTAGTATTTTATTATATTCTTTCCGTCTCTTCTCACTAGGTTCCATAAGGGTAGAGATCTTAGTTTGATTGTTAATTTGTATTGTTTATGGGGTTTTTTTTCTGCATCCCAAGGACCTAGAATGGTACCTGGCACATAGCCATCACTTAATAAATATTTTTTGATGGTAGAATGCATAATTATTATATTATTCCCTCGTAGCTCAGTTGGTAAAGAATCTGCCTGCAATGCAGGAGACCCAGGTTAAATCCTGGGTCGGGAAGATCCCCTGGAGAAGGAAATGGCAACCCACTCCAATATTCTTACCTAGAGAATCCCATGGACAGAGGAGCCTAGGAGGCTACACTCCATGGGGTCGCAAGAGTCGGACACAACTTAGCGACTAAACTGCCGCCACCACCACCACCAGTTCCTGAACACAAACGGGTTAGGTCCACAGGTCCGTGTATGTGTTAAGTCCAGAGTGACAGAGAGCTTTCATCTTGCAGACATAAGATACATTTAGAGAAAAAAAAAATTTTTGTTCAAATTTTAAAAACAAGTTATATGTTACTTTCTTGCTGAAACCTTCCATTGTTCACCTATTTAAAAAAGAAAAAGAAGAACATCATCATTTGTATTGAACCTTTGTTGGGTTAGATGATCTCCATGGGGTTGCAGAGGTAACCATGGCACCCATGCTCTCAGCCTCACCTCTCTGATGATTGCCAAGGGTAATGTGACTTTGAACTGTGAACTGTGCATTCATCCAGGAGCTGCATCACAAGTTTCATCAGCTGCTCTTGATCTTAACCTCACCTTCTCTTGGATGAAGGGATTCATCAATGGGCTTCAGACACAAACTCTGACTTTGTATTCACCCACTCAAAATTGTTCTACTTTGTCAGTCACCTTTCCTGGATCAATCACTCCAGAGCTAGAATTTTCACAGGTTGCATGGTTCATTCTTTGTCCTTCAAAATCATCCTCCTCCTAAAATATGTATCCCTCGGGAACACATACCATGGCATTTTATCTCCTCTTTGATTTTTGGAAATATTTCTTGACTTTTGTCTCCATTATAACCTTTCTCTTGTAAGATAGGACCAATAATGTGAATAAAATATCTCAAAACTATGTAAAAGTCTGGCAACCTTTGTTTTTGTTCAGTCTGATGTTAAGTCATGTCCAACTCTGTGACCCCATGGACTATAGCATGCCAGGCTTCCCTGTCCTTCATTATCTCCCTGAGTTTGTTCAAACTCATTTCAATTGAGTCAGTGATGCCATCCAACCATCTCATCCTCTGTCATCCCTTCTCCTCCTGCCTTCAATCTTTCTCAGCATCAGGGTCTTCTCTAGTGAACTGGCTCTTTGCATCAGATGGCCAAAGTACTGGCAACCTTGCTACAAACTAAATAGCCACACAACTAAATCGCCTTAACAGACAACTTGTACCTTCCACTGATGGGGGAAGACTTGTTATGCTTTTGATCTTAAGCATAACATTCATAAAAATATCAATAGACGTTTGAGGTAGAAAGTTCCCAAGTGAGTTTCAATGCATATTTTATTTTCTACATCTTGTTTCTCTAGCACAGGGACTCTCATTTTTTAAAAAATTTTACCAGTACTTCTCACTTTGCCTGCCATGTTATGGGCAATAAATATCTGTTGAAAGAATGAAGAAAATAAAAATGTACACGTTTATACCCTGAAGCCTTCTTTTTCTCTGTGCACTCTGAAATATCTCCACTGGGAGGCAGCACATGACTTTAATAACAGATTTTTTAAAAAGGCTAATGCTATGATACCATTCAAAATATGGTACTTTGAAGCCTTTCATAGTTACAAATTGAAGAATGAGATGATAGTCTGACCTTCTTAAACTACTAAACTAATAACTACAAGGCTGAGCTATCTATTCAAATATTATATCTTACTACAGCTTCAAAACACTTAATAATGTCAGTAGCAACAGCTGGAAATGAATTCTTAATAATAATTAGATGGTATTATAGCTGGTGAGATTTAATTGACATTATTTTTCTATCTCCAACCATCATAAAAATAAGACATGCCTTGTATTCTGTTTAATTCAAGAAATGGTCAGCATGCAAATTTGTAAGATGTCTTCAGGAAAACTGAATTTCATGAAAAATATAAACATTCTAACTCCTTAGCTATTTTGTGTGGGGCTCTTTTCTGCATAATCAAAACGCAGGCTCTTGGGTTGGCGTGGGACGTTTCCAACGTCAGTCAGTTACAATACAGGAGGGTTATATACAATATGGATTTCCCTGGTGGCTCAGCAGTAAAAAATCTGCCTACAATGCAGGAGACTTAAGTGACGCGGGTTCAACCCCTGGGTAGGGCAGATCCTGTGGAGGAGGAAATGGCAACTGGCTCCAGTATTCTTGCCAGGAAAATCCCATGGACAGGGGAGCCTACAATCCATAGAATCATAAAGAGTCAGACATGACTCAGCTGCTGAGCACACACACACATATACAATGTAGGAGGATTACTTTTGTTACTGTGGACAAATTTCATGCAGCTGTTTCCACATTCAGGCTAATTCCAAGTCTATTCTGAGCAATAGTATATGTGATTCAAAGTATTAACTGACATTTACACTGAATACAAATTGTTACTCTTTTCTCTAGAATAATATTAGTTGATTTCTTCAGTGTTTTTACCAGCAGCTTATTCCAGACTTTCAGTTTTCCTGATTTTACTAAAACCTACCTTCTTTCCTAAAACTTTACAACTCTCGTGGATACATTTTGCCAGTTGAAATCCTTTTCCTCCATAAATGCAACACACTCATGAAACACATAGACAGCAAAAACATTTTTCAAATTAAAAAAATCAACTATAGCATTCCATTTGCGGTGAGATCAGGTATCTAAAAAGATTATTATTATAAACTAGGGAAGGCCTGGTCATAGATGACTGAAATTCATCCTCTTGTAACACTGTGAAATATACACAGTAAATTTGTTGTGCTGTGATACAGTACCGGTAATTAAAGTGACAAATTTGCTCTTTGAAGCATCTCACATTTTTATCTTAAAAATTTTCAGAGGGCTTGAATAAAGCTGTTTACCAACAGGAAATATGTACAAGTCCTTCTGAGTCAATGTTCTGAACTGACATTGATAACAGCAAGTATTTTTAATATTTTATGTCTTCTTTTGTCTTTTTCAAGCAGTAGATATCGTATTTTTTCTGTTCAGCATATTATTCTCTTTTCTCTCTCCCTTTTTCCAAACGATCTCCTTCTAATGTGAGAACTCTCAGGTATCAGTTTCAAAAGATATCATGAATAGGATTTTTTTTAAGTAAAATTTTCCTATAACTTTCCTTGAAGTTTTTGTCTTTCCAGTGTACAGAAATCAATAGACTAATATCTTCCTTCTGCATGATAAAGGAAGCCAGGTTTTCAGCAAAATATCTGAAATCTCATTCCTGAAAGCCCCATCTCTTTCACAAAATTAACTCCAAGTTTTGTGCTCTGTTAATTATGACATCCTACTTCCAAACTCTGTATCAGTTATATCTAATGCTTCTTATAATATTTTTATAAAAAACATTGGCTTAAACAAAATAGAAATATATTTTCTCTTGCATTAAAAAAAAAAGTCTGGAAAAAATAGTTCAGGAACCTAGTTTTCTAGCTTTTGTTCCATTATCCATAAGGTCATCCCAAGAGCCAAGATAGCTCCTGAGCTCTTGCCATCATATCTATACACCAGTTATAAACAGGCCCCTGCTGTTTGAATTAGTTGCATTAATTCTCTCAGAATTTTTACCTATAACTTCTTCTGTGAGTTTTTAATATGGTGTTTTGTAGAGAGAAAATAGGGTCTTTATATGTTTGTGCAAGGTAAATTTTAATTGCAGCAATTAATTATTTCAGGAAGTCATTGCCCCTATTTCCATTCTATCAGATATGATCATATGTGAAACTTTGTCACTGAGAGGTAAATAGGATATGTGAAATTCAAGTCTGCTTTTCCTTTATGTATGACATTAAGCCTTTTGTCTAGTTCTCTTTATCACTGAAGTGGGCAGAAAAATGTCTTTCTTAATTACGTAAAGGGAATATTTTAAAGATAAAATGAGATAATTGATGGAAAATGTTTTGGAAAATAAAAAGTAGCATATACAATATTGGGGCAGCCTGGCTTATCTTAGAATCAAGGGGCTTATGCAACATTGGGTTTTCCAAGCAGAAGCTATCACTTTGGTGCTGCCCGCAACACCTGCAGGTGGCTAAACAGGTTGGTTGCTACTTCAAAGGGCAGCAGAAAATTGAGGAAAGCAGGTGTTACAAGAAAGAAGACTAACTCTAATCCAGAAATCCCTCATGGAAAAGCAGCCATAATAATGTCTTGCATCACTTTCTTGGGCTAGATGGGTAAACCTTAATTTATTGTGTAAATTGTATTGTATTAAAGGATTTTTTAAATTTAATGTCCATGATTTTCTTAAAATAGCAATTTGCAAGAAGCTCACTAATTCCCAACACCTCAGAATTAAGTATTTAAAACTCCTTGCAGAGAGGAAAAAAAAGCCCCAAAGATTAAGAACAAATATCCTATTCTCATTTAATTAAAGCAAAAATGTAGCCTCTTAGAAAAGTAGTCACTCTGAAAGCACACACGCACACACACACACACACACACACTATTATCTCATCTCCTTTGAAATGACATCTGTTTAACCTCCATTTTCACAGGTGGAGATTATTGGGGTAGAGACCTGAGACTGCCTTTAGTGACAGCTGAATTTCCTCTGATTAAGCAGTGCTGTAGGGCCTTTAGGAGTTCCTCTTCACTTGGGTCTCCTGTTCAGCACCTGGATAAGCTTATATTGCCTTGGTAACCAAGCCAAAACCCTTTCTTACTGTTGAAAGGGTGATTGATGCTTATTGATTATGATAGTTTGGGTGAATTGCGGTTTCTGTCATCATGTAGAGGGGTTTCTCAGTTTTCTTTCTTCTGCTAAAGGGATTTTGTGAGGTACATTTAATAATAAACTCTTTATAATCCCCCATGTATGTAGAGAACTTGTTTCCCAACATTTTAAGCTTCCCTGTATAATCCCCAGTCCCTTTGTGAGTTTTGTCCACTTTGAGGAAAGCCTTTGCACCTGTCATAGAATTGCCAATAGTTGTTTGTTTTTGAGACAGTCTCCTTTTTAAAAAATTATTTATTTTTAATTGAAGGATAATTTGCTTTATAATATTGGCTTGATTTCTGCCATATATCAACATAAATTAACCATAGATGTACATATATCCCCTCCTTTAACCTCTCTCCCACCTCCCACCCTTTCCCACCCCTCTAGGTTGTTACAGAGCCCCAATTTGAGTTCCCTGAGTTATACAGCAAATTTCCATTGTCTATCTATTTTACATACAGTAGTATATATGAAGAAGATTGAGAACAGAAGGATAAGAGGATGTCAGAGGATGAGATGACTGGATGGCATCACCAATGCAATGAACATGAATTTGGGTGAACTTCGGGAGATGGTGAGGGACAGAGAGGCCTGGCATGCTGCAGTCCATGGGGTCGCAAAAAGTCAGACACAACTGGGTGACTGAACGACAACAAAGTGTATATGGAGAGAGTAATGTGAAGCATATATACTGCCAGTAGCTTTCAAAACACATACAGGCATCCTCGGTATCTACTGAACACTGGTTCCAGAAGCCCCTGTGGGTATCAAAATCTGTGGATGCTCAAGTTTCTTATTTTTGTTGTTTAGTTACTAAGTCATATCCAACTCTTTTGCAACCCCATGGACCGTAACCCACCAGGCCACTCTGTCCATGGGATTTTCCAGGCAAGTATACTAGAGTGGATTGCCATTTCCTGCTCCAGAAGATCTTCCCGACCCAGGGATCAAACCTGCATCTTCTGCATTAGTAGGCAGGTTCTTAACCACTGAGTCACCAGGGAAGCCCAAGTCCCTTATATAAAATGGCAAAATACAGGTGGCCCTCCGTACCCACGGGTTCCATATCCATGGATTTAACCAAACAAAATCCATAACTCTAGAATCCACAGATGTGGAGGACCCACTGTACAAACTCTGTTACCCTGCGAATGGAACAATCCATGAATACTTTCATGATAATCAAAGGCCCCAGGCACTGAACTGGGTTTCTACCACTATATTGAGACTTGTTCCAAGTAACTCTCTACTCCAGTAATATTTCCATCTCTAAAATGTTTTAGACTTTAAATATTTTACCGGGGTATATCTACATGAGACTTGCCGGAAATTTTTTTAGAGGAAAAACTTATAACTTTTTTGCTAAAAGCAACATTGTGTGTTGTTACCATTGTTATCATAACTGTTAAAATTTGCTTTCTCCTTGCTTTTAGCTCTGTGAGTACAGTGTCTTATATGGATGAACCTTGCCAGCCTGAAGATGCCTCTCGCCTCACAGTTCACATGGAAAACACTTACCAACTGGGTGTGTTATTTTATTATTCCTTCCAATTTAAAACTTCTAATTTCATGAGTGATATTTACTCAAAATAATATCTGATAACCTGGCATCATCTTCAATACTAGCACTATATAAGGGATCTTAATTAATTGGGTGATTTGATATTGTTTTAATTTCTTCCTCTGCAAAATTGGGCCAGTACCCATTGTTTACTTTTTTTAATCAGTATTTTCCAAATACCAAGCAATTCATTGGCTGCAACTGAGGTGTAGTGTGTGTTACTGAATTAAGAAGTTCATTGGGTATTTCAAGGTTATCTGGTGGAGTTTTTTGTATCTACTTGAGTTAAATGAAACAGATAGGCATTAAGATTTTATTGAACAAAACCAACCAAGATTGCTAATGGATGGAGAAAAAAGCCTTCAAGGCAAAAGCAAATGATTCCTGGTCCCCTGTTGACAGAGATGTTTATCTTTTCCCACAGAGGTTTTGGGTCTTTGAAAACAAAACTCCTTGCACCTGTCCCTGTACTCCAGGTGGAATCCACAGTGACTATCATTCCTCCTCACATTTTCTCACAGAACTACTTCTTTGCTCCAAATGTGTACCTGCCCACTATTATCTGGATCTACATATAATTATTGCTGGGTAGAAATTCCACAGAGACTTACCAGTAACCCAAGGAAGACGCAATGGGCCAGTGTGACTTAATCTGCGGCCAGTTAACCTTAAGAAAATTATAGACCATCAACACATCCCATTAGACCTTCTGGGCAGTTTTCTATGGTAATCCCCAAGATGACATGGATTGTAAAGCTCCATAATTAGCCTGTCCACGGGTATTTTCACAGTGCCTATGGTATACGGATAACATCCTGCCATTCAATATGCCCTTATACTCCACCTGCTAACCTTACCAGTTTCCTTTGGGGGAGCACCACCACCACCATTATTATCACTTTTGGTCCATAGCATCCTGCTGAAGCCGACACTGGCTTCGGAGATGTAACAGTGACTGACCTAGGGATTCGGCCAAGGTCATGAAAGCCTTTGAGAGTCAATTCAGAGAATATTGTTTGGGCTATTGAAGAAGTGGGTCAGCCTCTGAAACCTGCAAGGATGTAAGCTCTATGGCAGCTTTTGCCATCTTGCCCCCACACAAAGCCTGAGACCAAGTCCTAAATACCCTCTGTACTCTTAGGCTTTTTATTTAGGCAAGCTAAGCATGGGTCAAGTTTTCTTGTAACTAAAAGATCTTCACTATTCAGTGCCTTGACTCTGGGCTCTGCATGCCAGAAGGGTTTGAATCGAAAGATATCGAGGGAAAGACATCATTTGAGCTAAACTCCCATGAGATGATTTCAATAAGACAGCATTTAAAATATGAAGCCCCACGTTTCTTCAAAAATACATGCTTTCATAACTTATTTCCTCAAATAAGCTAAATTGTCTCATCAGTTTTAAAAGTACTGAGTGCTGAACCAAATTAGAAAAATAATTTTAAAAATACCTTAGTATAGAAAAAAAGTTTCCATATTTTCTTTCAAAAAGTCAAGCAAATTAGTTTTCTATGATTAGTCTTTTATACTTGACAATCAGTTTTATAAGGAGTCAGGTAGCTATTTTGTTAATAATCAAATATGTGTTTCTACTTCTACCTCTTTCTGGGTTTATTTTGCATCTGAAAGGTACTCTGTAGGCCTTTGGCAAAGATTTTCTCATATCTACACAGTAAATGGAGAAGGCAATGGCACCCTACTCCCGTACTCTTGCCTGGAAAATCCCATGGGCAGAGGAGCCTGGTAGGCGGCAGTCCATGGGGTCATGAAGAGTCGGACACGACTGAGCGACTTCACTTTCACTTTTCACTTTCATGCCTTGGAGAAGGAAATGACAACCCACTCCAGTGTTCTTGCCTGGAGAATCCCAGGGACGGGGGAGCCTGGTGAGCTGCCGTCTCTGGGGTCGCACAGAGTCGGACAGGACTGAAGCGACTTAGCAGCAGCAGCAGCACACAGTAAATACTGACTTGAGGAGTTAAAGCAACATCAGTCACCAGTATTACCGTGTTTAAGTTTTCACATTCTACCCAATAATATGTGCATCATTGAAACATATCTTAAATGTTTAGTATGGTTGTCCTCCCTTTATATGAGTAATTATAGCCACCAAGAATGAGATTAAACATGAGTATAATTAAAGAAAAAAAGAAAAAGGAAGAATGAAAAGATATTTCTTATAATTAAAAGCCCCTTATCTCCTCCCATTAATTGATTACTGAAACATGAGTACAGCAGAAAATACTGGCTGTAGGGGCCAACGTACATGAGTCTGAATACTTGTTTTGCCCATTCCTAAATAAATAATGTTTGAGCAAGGTATTCAGCATCCTTGAACCTCAGTTTCTTCCTCTGTAAGTAGGGATCATAGGTCACACATGGTAGGGATACAATGAGAATTAAATAAAGTATTATATTTAAACTGCTTCTCATTCAGTATGTTATTGCTTCTGACTATAGAACATCACCTTAGATCACTAAGAATAAAAGCCTTCCATGACATCCAATGTAACTTCCTCTTAAGTATTGAATGAGTTCTCCACAGGACTTTTTCTGGAGCAATGACTATAGAGGTACCCGATTATTTAAACATTGACTGTAATCCCCACATCACACAGGGCTGCAGATGGCCATCCTTGCTGACACATCAAGACAGCACACCTGAGATGCAGCCAATATAGTGAAAAACAGAATCAAAAGATGGCAAGAGAAAGGCATCATTTGAGCTCAGCTCCCATGAGATGATCAGGCCCTGTCACCAGATCATTTATTGGACACAGCCTGCCAGTCTCTCACCGCTCCCTCTTTGCTCCACCCTATAGGGGTCCTTCCTTCCTGTGGAGACCTAAACCGTCTCCCGCCTTACACCATTGTCCATCCTGCTGCCTTCTTCTGCTCGCAATGAGGAGACAACAGTAACAGCAGCAACACTATAATAAAGATAACGAGTAGCTTTTTGTGTGGCAGACTCACTATTCTGAGCACTTTAAATACTTCATCGATTTCATCCCAACAAAAAACAGTAGGTGGCAATTCTCATCACTATCCCAAGCTGGGACGCTAAGACACAGATATGTTAACTAATCAAATTTTTATCTATTCTCGCTTAAATCTGTTTTTACAGATAAGTTTTTCTTTCTTTTCTCCATCCTGATCCTTCTTCAGATCTTTGCAATTTGATTTATAAAAGCATTTTTTCCTCCTAAATTAGAAAAAAATTGTTCTAGAAAAGAAAAAAGGTTTCAGTTCAGTTCAGTCACCCAGTCGTGTCCGACTGTTTACAACCCCATGAGCCGCAGCATGCCAGGCCTCCCTGTCCATAAACAACTTCCAGAGTCCACCCAAACCCATGTCCATTGAGTCGATGATGCCATCCAACTATCTCATCCTCTGCTGTCCCCTTCTCCTCCTGCCCGCAATCTTTCCCAGCAGCAGGGTCTTTTCCAATGAGTCAGCACTTCGCATCAGGTGGCCAAAGTACCGGAGCCTCACCTTCAACATCAGTCCTTCCAATGAACACCCAGGACTGATCTCGTTTAGGTGGACTGGTTGGATCTCCTTGCAGTTCAAGGGACTCTCAAGAGTCTTCTCCAACACCATAGTTCAAAAGCATCAATTCTTTGGCGCTCAGCTTTCTTTATAGCCCAACTCTCACATCCATACATGACCACTGGAAAAACCATAGCCTCGACTAGATGGACCTTTGCTGGCAAAGTAATATCTCTGCTTTTTAATATGCTGTCTAGGTTGGTCATAACTTTCCTTCGAAGGAGTAAGCGTCTTTTAATTTCATGGCTGCAATCACCATATGCAGTGATTTTGGAGCCCAGAAAAATAAAGTCTGCAACTGTTTCCACTGTTTCCCCCATCTATCTGCCATGAAGTGATGGGACCGGATGCCATGATCTTCGTTTTCTGAATGTTGAGCTTTAAGCCAACTTTTTCACTCTTCTCTTTCACTTTCATCAAGAGGCTCTTTAGTTCTTCTTCACTTTCTGCCATAAGGGTGGTGTCATCTGCATATCTGAGGTTCTTGACATCTCTCCCAGCAATCTTGATTCTAGCTTGTGCTTCTTCCAGCCCAGCGTTTCTCATGATGTACTCTGCATATAAGTTAAATAAGCAGGGTTACAATATACAGCCTTAATGTACTCCTTTTCCTATTTGGAACCAGTCTGTTGTTCCATGTCCAGTTCTAACTGTTGCTTCCTGGCCTGCATACAGGTTTCTCAAGAGGCAGGTCAGGTGGTCTGGTATTCCCATCTCTTTAAGAATTTCCCACGGTTTATTGTGATCCACACAGTCAAAGGCTTTGGCATAGTCAATAAAGCATAAATAGATGTTTTTCTGGAACTCTCTTGCTTTTTCCATGATCCAGCAGATGTTGGCAATTTGATCTCTGGTTCCTCTGCCTTTTCTAAAACAAGCTTGAACATCCGAAAGTTCACGGTACACATATTGCTGAAGCCTGGCTTGGAGAATTTTAAGCATTACTTTACTAGCATGTGAGATGTGTGCAACTGTGTGGTAGTTTGAGCATTCTTTGGCATTGCCTTTCTTTGGGATTGGAATGAAAACTGACCTTTTCCAGTCCTGTGGCCACTGCTGAGTTTTCCAAATTTGCTGGCATATTGAGAGCAGCACTTTCACAGAATCATCTTTCAGAATTTGAAATAGCTCAATTGGAATTCCATCACCTCCCCTAGCTTTGTTCGTAGTGATGCTTTCTAAGGCCCACTTGACTTCACATTCCAGGATGTCTGGCTCCAGGTGAGTGATCACACCATTGTGATTATCTGGGTCATGAAGATCTTTTTTATATAGTTCTTCTGTGTATTCTTGCCACCTCTTCTTAATAACTTCTGCTTCTGTTAGGTCCCTACCATTTCTATCTTTTATTGAGCCCATCTTTGCATGAAATGTTCCCTTGGTATCTCTAATTTTCTTGAAGAGATCTCTGGTCTTTCCCATTCTATTTTTTCCCTCTATTTCTTTGCATTGATCACTGAGGAAGGCTTTCTTATCTCTCCTTGCTATTCTTTGGAACTCTGCATTCAAATGGGTATATCTTTCCTTTTCTCCTTTGCTTTTCGCTTCCCGTCTTTTCACAGCTATTTGTAAGGCCTCCCCAGACAGCCATTTTGCTTTTTTGCATTCTTTTTCTTGGGGATGGTCTTGATTCCTGTCTCCTGTACAATGTCACAAACTTCCATCCATAGTTCATCAGGCACTCTGTCTATCAGATCTAGTGCCTTAAATCTATTTCTCACTTCCACTGTATAGTCATAAAGGATTTGTTTAGGTCATACCTGAATGATCTCGTGGTTTTCTCCACTTCAATTTCAGTCTGAATTTGGCAATAAGGAGTTCATGATCCGAGCCACAGTCAGCTTCTAGTCTTATTGTTGCTGACTGTATAGAGCTTCTCCATCTTTGGCTGCAAAGAATATAATCAATCTGATTTCGGTGTCGACCATCTGGTGATGTCCATGTGTTTTCCGTGTTTTACATGTGTTTACATGGTGATGTCCATGTTTTTTCACATGATGTCCATGTGAAAAAAGGTTTAGATCTTTGCATTAGTTGACTCTGAAAGTTTTGGGAGCTTGTTTTGGAAGTCAGTGAGTGAATGAAAGTCACTCAGTCATGTCCTACTCTTTGCGACCCCATGGACTGTAGTCCGCCAGGCTCCTCTGTCCATGGAATTCTCCAGGCAAGAATACTGGGATGGATTGCCATGCCCTTCTCCAGGGGATCTTCCCAACCCAGGGATAGAACACAAGTCTTCCACATTGCAGGCAGATTCTTTACTGTCTGAGCCACCAGAGAAGCCCATTTTGGAAGTCAAGTGCTGATTATTGACTCTGTTTGCATCTCAGCATCCAAGCCTAAGTAAGACAATGGATGATTCTGCTATATAGGTCCAAGGTCACAAAGAAGTGAGAGAAGAAAAGTTGAAACTTTTTTCGGAATTGAATCTGGTTAATGAGATTTTTAAAAAATCTAAGGTAAGTGCAGAAAGGGCATTGGTACAGCTGGACAGCAGAAGCTATTGGAGACTGGGACCAGGTGCAGCCAGGACTCCATCTTTCCAGCCCTAACTGTGTGTGGGCTCCCTCTCTCGCTGTGGCTTGGCTTCCTTCTCACTATGAAGAACAGTTCCTGGGAGTCACATGTCATAACTTTTGACTCCAAAAAGAGACTGACTGACTTTTTTTTACCTAGTTCTAGTTTAGTATTAAAGTTCCAAGAAAGGATTCTAATTGGCCTAGCTTGGGGCAAGTCCACCCAGCGCCAATCAACCATGACCTGGACTTGGATCCTAAAGAACCACATGGTTAGAGTGGGAAGAGGACCAGTCCCTTCCATGTGGGAGATGCTGTTCCCAAAGGACAGGGAGGTGTACCAGGTGGACACAGGCACTGAAGGAACTTACTGTTTTCTGAAAGGACCAATGCTCCCCAGGTCAAACTTAGGTAAATGTGATATGAGCGCTTGGCAGGAGGGAATGAAAAGGAGAAGTACCTATCTAAAAGATATAATCTGTTTAATTAGGTCCAACCTGGTAGGAACATCTTTAAAATTTTTTAAACAGAAAGGGAGAAACCACCCTCACATTTAGCCTCATCTCACTATCATAAGCAAATGGAAATCTTCTAAAAGATCCACAGGACAATGACACAGTAGGCGTTTGGCCTAGGGGGGCTGGTGCTCCATCTCTGATCCCACAAAGCAAGAGCAATCAGGACCAACCCTTCACAGATTTATAACTGCTTGTCTCTCTCCTATAGAAGGGGAGAGATTCCTGCCAACTAAATATTTGGGTTAATTCTCATACTCATTGTCTCTGATGTCTCTATTTTACTTGTCTGGATTCATTTCCCAGGCTGATTTAAATTTAATTGAACAATTCCTGTATAAGCATCACAATAAAAATACTATAAATTGAGCCCCAGGAGGTTGACCTAACTGAATTCTAGGCGCGGGCTATCACCTTGTGGTTAAGTTTAGCCACTGGGAAACTTCAGTGGGAAGTCAGAAGGGAGGAAGGAGTGTGAACCCCGCCTAAGGGCTCACCTTGTGCTCTTTGCATCCATCAGCAGAAGGACAAAGGCTGCTGTGGAGGGAGCCCTCTCCACATGGCTCTTCTGGGATCTCTCGTAAGAATTCCCTCCTCAGGTTGGGATGAAAATAACACCTTCTTTTTCACCAGCTGAGGGGGATAGAACATTCCTTCATGATTCCCTGAATCCTGCTCAGACCTCCCTAAGGAGTCTGTTTATTAAATCCTCTAGGAATTGTCCTAACTTTAATGCACGATATATTTCCCTAGTCCCTGACTGATACAGTCATTGAAAATAAACACTTAAAAGATACTGATGACTACTGAAAATAGAACTGGGTAGAATTCTTCATCCATATCAAATCAGCAAATAATGATCAAGCCTCTGTATACCAAGCACTGGGCACATGAACACGTTATTCAGTGACACTGGAAATCTAATTGGGACCACTTTTTTTCCTTCAATAGAGGCCACCCAGAAGATTAAATGTCTCCATGTTTTGATACTCTTTTGATTAAGCTATGTGGGCAGATATGATTTGAAATTACTTCTTTGAAAGAAATTTCATCTGTATTTTCAGGTCCTACCAAACATTTTCCTGTGGTCATTGTCAATCATATTCTGAAAGATGTGTTAACTACCTACCTACAAGAAGAACAGTATGAACCAGAACTCTGTAGACAGATGACTAAAACAATTTCTGAGGTATACGTGTGATTTCCTAAAGTGTTAACTATGACTAGAATATTTGCTGAAAGCACAACCCGCCTATTTTAATGAAAGCAGTTAATTTGTAGTAGCAGTAAAACTGTTTATTTTTATCTTATGAAAATATTTATTAGGTCATATTCCATGTGTGTCTGTGTGTGTAAAAAGCCTTTGTCTAAAACAATTATTATGTGCATCACTTGCATGTATTCTATTTTTAAAATGTATAAAACTGCCCCATTTATTTAAAAAATGTTATTATAAAAGATACAATATTTTAATGATCATTTTCTCTTCCCCAAAGAACCTTCTTTGAAGTGAAGTGAAAGTCGCTCAGTCGTGTCTGACTCTGCGACCCCATGGACTTGTCCGTGGAATTCTCCAGGCCAGAATACTGGAGTGGGTAGCCTTTCCCTTCTCCAGGAGATCTTCCCAATCCAGGGATAGAACCCAGGTCTCCCACATTACAGGTGGATTCTTTCCCAGCTGAGCCACAAGGGAAGCCCAAGAACACTGGAGTGGGTAGCCTATCCCTTCTCCAAAGCACCTTCTTTGCATGCCATCAAATAAAAACACTGGGGCCTTTAAAAACATTTCTATTTTTATCAACTAAAGTGCTGGCACTCCATCAAATTTTCTCTTTCTTTTTCATCATAATCTATCTAATAAGCATTCACAATTAGTCGTATTACAGGAGACTTCAGATGTATAGTCCCCTAATTAGACATGAACAAGATGGTATAATTGTAATGCCAGCATTCTTTGAAGGGAAGCCATTTCAACATAGATTTTCCAAGAACACAATAAATGCATTGAAAACTCTGCTCTCTGGATTATCATTTTTCCATGTGCCTTAGAAAAGGTACATTTCTTGCTGGGGCTATCATTTTGTCCCTAAATGTCCTGTCTTATGCCTGAAGGAAATTATAGCTACCTTTCTATAGCAATTACTGAAAGGATCCACAAGGTATCACGCTATTTCCCTCAATTAAACCCACTATATTTATGAGAAAAATTAAGACTTTTAAATTTCAATGTGACTAAGTGAGGACCTTTTGTTTTACCTTTTAATTTCTAGGTAATTAAGGCCCAGGTCAAGGACTTGATGATCCCACGATATAAGCTAATTGTGATCGTTCACATTGGACAACTGACTGGCCAGAGCATACTGATTGGAAGCAGATGCCTTTGGGATCCTAAAAATGATGCCTTTGCATCTTTCATTTTCAGAAATTCTTCTCTCTTTGCTCTTGCAAATGTCTACATAGTTTACTTTGAATGATTGAAAACAAGAAATCTAGTTCATACTCTTTAAATCAAGATATAGGGTATCTATGTACACAAGTTTCATTGCCCAAACATTAGAGAAAGACACAACACTAATATTTCAAACAATTGGAAGTTTGGGAACTTTTTCATACTCTTGTAAGAATTAGGGGACAGAATATGGCACAAGAAAGAATCTTGTTTATCCAAAGGAGAAATGAAGTCTTGGTTCTCCTGGATTGTTTTTTCATAGACATAGATTCTTATTACACATTACTTTGGGTACTAATTATTTTAATTATGCTTTCATTAGAGAGTTAGAATTCCCTCCATTGTTTTTTAATGAAAATCTTTTTAAAAAAATATGGCTATACACCCTGACCAATAAATGACGGTAGACTATTCAATATGGTATACACAAATGATAAATGTTACTACGTCTCAGTGCTGCATATAAAAAAATACTGGTTTTCATTTTGCATTTAATAAACTGAGCAGCATTCATTAACTGCAATTTTTGTTATATGTACCTGACAGTTGAAACTGCTGAGGTAGAAGTAATGATTTCATAACAATTATTGCAGTCCCACAGGACTGCAGGCTAAAACTAGACGCTCTTGTGGGTTGCCTGCACTTTACAAAATTGTGGGAGAACTGAATATTAGCTCTTCAATAATGGAAACAACAAATGAACAAAGGCTTTTTAGCACACTGAAGTGGATATTGTGATATTAAATATACATGATGCTTAATGGTAAATGTGTCTGTAACACATAAATTCACGTATTGGAAAGAGACACTGCTTTTAAATATACACTGCCTGATACACCTTTCAATAGCTTTTCCTGGGCTAACAAACTTTTACACAAAATGTATAGCTGGCAGCTTAACAAATAAAACATGTGTATTTACTATTTTGTTCCTATGAATTTAATACTAAAGTGATCCAGTGTGGTTTTGAATGGATGGCACTAAAATTTATAGGGCTGCACTAGCTTATTATTCTGTGGGTTAATGTAGCTTGTACCACGGATCATTTATTTTTATGGGGCTTTCAGCCCTTTGTATGCATGTAAAATTGTGAGTGGCGTTGTTCTTGGATGGTAAGTGGACTACCTAGAGGACATTTGTTAAAGGTTAAAGACGAATTGTACACATATGGAGAAAATTAGCAACTCTATATTCCTAAGGAAAAAATGATGTGTAATTCATATCAAAACGAATTTAACAAATGGACAAGCAGTCAATGCTTTATAGTTATGTACTGATGTCTTATTTTTCCCTCAAGACAGTGCATATTTTTTAAGTATACTTTTAAAATCCCTTTTCTTCTCTTTGTTCCGGCATTTAAGGTAGCATTTCAAAATGAACTCGTCAATTTTCATTGTTTTTTTCTGTTAGTGCCTTTTTTTCTGTTAGTGGGAATACGTCTGTATAATAATCTATCACAACCAAAATTTGTCAGTCTCCATAGCCAGTTTGCAAACTGGCTATGATCTAGATTAGATCATTAAGTATAGTACATAAATGAATTTTCTATTTTCTTTGCCTATTTATGAACATATCCCCTCTTAGAACAATAGCAGGGGAAATCATACAGCAATTTTGCATGAATAAATCATGTGAAGAAATTTTTTTTAGTATGTAGGAAGTCCACTATAAAAATTGCCTTATTTTTTAAAGTTATAAAATCTCAACCATGAAGTAATTTCTTACCATCTGTCCTAGGCTGTACTGGGATTCAAAACCTTACAACATGATGGCAGTTAAAAAGCAAAAAAGGAAGCAGTTTTCCAGCATATTGCCATATACTGTAACTCAGATAGTCAATGATGAATTTTAGCAATTATTATAACAACATAAGAACATATAGTAAAAGTTCACTAATTGTGACTATCTTGGAGGAATGCTGGTTAGTAAAAAACAGTTTTGTGATGGGAACTTTTGATAGATGTGTCAGCTAACACCTATTCCAATCTATAAATGTATCAAATTAATATGTTGTTCACCTCAAATTTATACAATGTTGTGTCATTGTATCTCAATTGTAAAATGAACATTTAAAAAATAAAGAAATGACACTAAATTTGAGGGAACTGTTTTACTTTGAAGGCTACTGAACTTTCTGGGTGTTTTTCATATCAGTAGACATTCCTAAAGAGCCGTCTACCTCACAGTGACATTGTATAGGACGTGGTAATCAAAACCATCCCCAAGAAAAAGAAATGCAAAAAGGCAAAATGGTTGTCTCAGGAGGCCTTACAAATAGCTGAGAAAAGAGAGAAGCTAAGGGCAAAGGAGAAAAGGAAAGATATACCCATTTGAATGCAGAGTTCTAAAGAATAGCAAGGAGAGATAAGAAAGCCTTTCTCAGTGATCAATACAAAGCAATAGAGGAAAACAATAGAATGGGAAAGACTAGAGATCTCTTCAAGAAAATTAGAGATGCCAAGGGAAAATTTCATGCAAAGATGAGCACAGTAAAGGACAGAAATGGTATGGACCTAACAGAAGCAGAAGTTATTAAGAAGACGTGGCAAGAATACACAGAAGAACTATATAAAAAAGATCTTCATGACCCAGATAACCACAATGGTGTGGTTATCTAGACCTAGAGCCAGACATCCTGGAATGAGAAATCAAGTGGGCCTTGGGAAGCATTACTATGAACAAAGCTAGTGGAGATGATGGAATTCCAGTTGAGCTATTTCAAATCCTGAAAGATGATGCTGTGAAAGTGCTGCACTAAATATGCCAGCAAATTTGGAAAACTCAACAGTGGCCACAGGACTGGAAAAGGTCTGTTTTCTTTCCAGTTCCAAAGAAAGGCAATGTTAACGAATGTTAAAACTATCGCACAATTGCACTCACAGAGTAATGTTCTCAAACGGTAGCAAAGTAATACTCAAAATTCTCCAAGACAGGTTTCAACAGTATGTGAACTGTGAACTTCCACATGTTCAAGCTGGATTTAGAAAAGGCAGAGGAACCAGAGATCAAATTGCCAACATCCGTTGGATCATAGAAAAATCAAGAGAGTTCCAGAAAAACATCTATTTATGCTTTATTGACTATGCCAAAGCCTTTGACTGTGTGGATCACAACAAAGGGTGGAAAATTCTGAAAGAGATGGAATACCAGACCACCTGACCTGCCTCCTGAGAAATCTGTATGCAGGTCAAGAAGCAACAGTTAGAACTGGACATGGAACAATGGACTGGTTCCAAATAGGAAAAGGAGTTTGTCAAGGCTTATTGTCAGCCTGCTTATTTAACTTACATGCAGAGTACATTATGTGAAATGCCGGGCTGGATGAAGCACAAGTTAGAATCAAGATTGCTGGGAGAAATACCAATAACCTCAGATACGCAGATGACAACAACCTTATGGCAGAAAGTGAAGAACTAAAGAGCCTCTTGATGAAAGTGAAAGAGGACAGTGAAAAAGCTGGCTTAAAACTCAACATTCAAAAAACTAAAGATCATGGCATCCAGTCCCATCACTTCATGCCAAATAGATGGGGAAACAATGGAAACTGAGACAGACTTTATTTTGGGGGCTCCAAAATGACTGCAGATGGTGACTGCAGCCATGAAATTAAAAGACACTTCCTTCTTGGAGGTAAAGCCATGACCAGCCTAGACAGCATATTAAAAAGCAGAGATATTACTTTGTTGACAAAGGTCCATTTGGTCAAAGCTATGGTTTTTCCAGTAGTCATGTATGGATTTGAAAGTTGGACTATAAAGAAAGTTGAACCTGATGCTTTTGAACATTGGTGTTGGAGAAGACTCTTGAAGGCAGGAGGAGAAGGGGATGACAGAGTATGAGATGGTTGGATGGTATCGCCAACTTGATGGACATGAGTTTGAGCAAGCTCCAGGAGTTGGTGATGGACAGGGAAGCCTGGCATACCATATATAGTCCATGGGGTCACAAAGAGTCGGACATGACTGAGCAACTGAACTGAACTGAACTCAACTCAACTCAATTAATGGTCCTTATAGCAAAAATAAATACAGCAGGAAGAATTAAGACTAAAATACTAAATTTGATTTTGCACTTGTTGAATTTAAGTTAATAACGTAATGTTCAGTTGTACATTGCCTGGGGCAGCTGAAAAAGTGGGGTTGAAGCTGAGCTACAACAAGGTGAGAAATTTAGACTTGGCAGACATCCAAATCGAGACCTAATATCTTCCTCCTGCTTTATAAAATATTTATTAGCAGCTGCAGCAAGTATAGTCAGTACTAGTTGCAAGTTACTGAATATTCAGTTAACTCTAGGAATGTCAGCAGGAAACCTTTCCAAAAATCTATAGAGAAAAATTTTCCCCAAACAAAAATTAACTGATACCTTCCTTTTTTTCTTCATTAAAACAACAAAAAAAATTCTATATGATCCGATGCTGTTGTCAGATATCACAAGAAATACAATGGTTCAGTCCTAAATATATTGGCACCTTAAATCGAAGGGTCAATAATACTGTCATCTGCTGTCAACGTTAGTTAAAAAAAAAAAAAAAAAAACCTTAAAGAAAACACAATAAAAGGCCCTTACAACAGAGTCCAACAGATTACATGTCAGGTAATTGAGCTATCTCAGCTCATTGATTTTCTAAAATACACTCTTGGGAATTATCCCATGGATAGGTTTAGCTTACCCTCCTTCCCCCAACCCCCGCGCCCCCGCCACCCACCCCGGCCAAAAAAAAAAAAAAGTTGAGAAATCAGAATTTTAAATCTAGCCATATTAAAGAATGAACGTCTTCCTTCTTGGCATTGTGACTTGACCATCTTTCTAGATATTATCAAAAAATGCATCAAGAAAACTCAATATTAAATAGCATTGATAATCTACTACACTTTTGTGCTCCTGAAATTCTTAAAGAAGTGGCCTGCACCACTACATCCGGCTTCCTCGGCTGCTTTCCCTTTCACCTCCTGCAATCAGGATCTCAGCCCCACCACTATGTTGCTTTCCCAAACACCAGAAGTGGTCCCCCGGGTCAAATGCACCAACCATTCCTCCAGCTGCATTCCACCTCAGCTCCCCTATGAATTCATTTCTTTTGAGCCACAATGTGAATAGGTTTGTTTATTTTAAATCACAGATTTCACAGACGTGAATCTCATTTTAGCTTCTAGACTTTATTAGCTGTGTGGCTTTGGGCAAAGTGGCTACTGCCTGGAGCCTCAGCTTTCTCAAAGGTAAAAATGATTGTAATAATGATTGCTACTTATCACAGATCAACAATCAGTGATCACTATTTCTGTTCTTGTTGTGAAGACCAAAAGGGAAAGTGTATATAAAACGTCTGACCCATCGCAGAAGGCTCACTCTCCACCCCCAACTTCTTTGTGCAGAAATAAAGAAAGGATCATACGTTTTAACAATTTCTTCTCTCCCCCATAATGTAATATTCTAGATTACTTATATATTCTTTTCAAAGTTTTAATCACCCATTTTGGCTTTCTTTTGGGTCAGAAATATTGAATCATTTCTCCTCAAGTTCACATTTATTATTAAATAATCCTCATCCCTGAATTTATCTTCTTTTTGCTAACTTCTGCTTATTTTTTATTTTACTTCTGATTGAATTTCTTGTCTCCCACTTCAAGACTTTTTTAGTTACTTTTAAGGTTTTTGCTTACTGCTACTTATCTACTTACTTTTTCCTGTATTAGTGTCCATTTGAGTTTACATGGTCTCTTCCCTTCTTCTCTTACATGAACACAGAATACTAGAAGGCTTACTGAGGCTTTAACTATGCTAAAAGTTTTATTGAGGCTTAACTATGCTATGAAATTAAAAGACGCTTGCTCCTTGGAAGGAAAGCTATGATAAACCTAGACAGTATATTAAAAAGAAGAGACATCACTTTGCTGACAAAGGTCCATATAGTAAAAACTATAGTTTTTCCAGAAGTCGTGTAACAAGAGTCAGACCATAAAGAAGGCTGAGCACCGAGAAATTAATGCTTTTGAACTGTGGTGCTGGAGAAGATGCTTGAGAGTCCCTAGGACTGCAAGGAGATCTAACCAGTCAATTCTAAAGGAAATCAACCTTGAATATCCATTGGAAGGACTGATGCTGAGGTTGAAGCACCAATACTTTGGCCACCTGATGTGAAGGGCCAACTCACTGAAAAAATACCCTGATGCTGGGAAAGATTGAGGGCAGGAGGAGAAGGGGGCAACAGAAGATGAGATGGTTATATACCATTACCGACTCAATGGACATGAATTCGAGTAAACTCCAGGAGATAGTGAAGGACAGGGTAGCCTGGCACCCTGAAGTCCATGGGGTCACAAAGAGTCAAACATGACTTAGTGACTGAACAACAACTATGCTGTGTCTGACTAAAGTTTCCTGCAATCTCTTCTCAGTTTCTTTCCTTGCCAATTTAACTACTGTGCACAATTTTTTACAATTTTATTTTAATGCAGGACATAACTAGAAACTTGAGGTTCTCCACCCACCCACTAGGCCATTTCTCTACTTAGGGAGGCAGGGAACCAGCATAACCAGTATGGAAAGCTCTAAGCTGCATATTCTATTGGTAATAAAAAAGGATAATCTATCGCTTCCCACAGCGATACGGGTGGATCTCATAACCATCAAAACACAGGATATCCAGCCTGATTTGTGCAGAGGGTGCTTAGAAATAATTTTTAAAATTCATATGAGAAATATTAACCTTAGAATCATTCCATTTAGGAAATAACACTACATGTTAATTATAGAAATACATTATATTTTCCCTTAAAGAAAAATATTCTATAGTAAGAACTTTACTTTGCTAGGACAGCTAAAAAATTAAACATATAGCTGAACTTTTATTTATATCCCAGTTTACAAGCACAAGCAAAAGCCTTCTAAGGACCCACTCTAGGGAGTTGCGTCAACCAGAGGATATTAGAATGTCCTTAATCACAGGTCAGCAAAGCATAAAGGACCAGACAGTAAATATTTTCAGCCTTGTAAACCATGCAGTCTCTGTCACAACTACTCAGCTCTTCTGTCAAAGTACAAAAACATTCAGGGACTATAAGTGTGGCAGCATTCTAACAAAACTTTATCTATAAAACTGAAAATTTGTGTGTGCACATGTGGATGCTTGGTCATGTTTGACTCTTTACCAGCCATCTAAAAAGTAAAAACCCTTCTTAGCAAGTGATCCATAAAAATCACACAGTAGGACAGATTTGATTCCCAGGCCATAGTTTAACTACCCTACCTCTAAAGGATTCATCTTAGTGGAGGAGGGGAATTGAAATTATAATAGAGAGAAGTCAAGATTTTGTACATCCAAGAAGAAAGTGGAAAGTAACCAGCAAATGGAAAAGCACAGTAACATTTCTGAATTAACAAGTGAGGAAGGGGAATTGGTTATGCAAACAAAAGAATTAAAATTAAAATAAATACTTTGTATGGATAATAATCAAGATTATATAGAATATTATCAAGTATATTGTGTCACTCATTAAACATGAATTGGCTTAAGCTACCTGTGACTTTAAGAATCCATAATGAAAACCAAAAGACAAGAAAAATAGGAGTTGAAATTCAGTTAAGTTTGAAATTTTGGCCAAAGATATATCACAGAGACACAAGCAAATAGTCAATGTTAGTACTAATATTAGACAAAGTAAATTTCAAGACCAAAAGCATTAAATAGAAAAAGAATGATATCTGCTGTGGACTTAGTTGTGTCCTCTCCCAAATTCATACGTGGAAGTTCTAATCCCCAATGTGACTTATGTTTGAAGATACGGATATTAGGAGGAAATTAACATTAAAATAGTGTTATCTTCTTTATCCAGAAGGCTTCCCTGTTGGCTCAGATGGTAAAGAATCTGCCTGCCATCCAGGAGACCTGAATTTGATCCCAGGGTTGGGAAGAGCTCCTGGAGAAGGGAACAGCTACCCACTCCAGTATTATTGCCTGGGAAATTCCACGGACAGAGAAGCCTGGTGGGCTACAGTCCTTGGGGTCACAAAAAGTTGGGCACGACTCAGCAACTAACACTCACTCTTTATCCGTTCACCTGTTGATGCACATTTAGATTGTTCCCAAGTCTTGGCTATTGTGAACAGTGCTGCTATTCATGATATTCATGATAATACATGAACACAGGAGTGCATGTATCTTTTTGAATTGTAGTTTTTTCTGGATATATGCTCAGGAGTGAGATTGCTAGATCATATGGTAATGCTATTTTTAACTTCCTGAGTAAACTCCATATTGTTTTTCACAGTGGTTGCACCAACTACGTTCCTACCAACAGTGTAGGAGAGTTCTCTTTTCTCCATACCCTCTTAAGCATTTGTTATTGGCAGACTTTTTAATGATGGCCATTCTGACGGGCGTGAGGTAGTACCTCATTGTAGTTTTGAGAAGATATAGTATATATATATACAATGGAATGGAGAAGGCAATGGCACCCCACTCCAGTACTCTTGCCTGGAAAATCCCATGGACAGAGGAGCCTGGTGGGCTGCAGTCCATTGGGTCACTAAGAGTCAGACACGACTGAGCAACTTCACTTTCACTTCTCACTTTCATGCATTGGAGAAGGAAACGGCAACCCACTCCAGTGTTCTTGCCTGGAGAATCCCAGGGACGGGGGAGCCTGGTGGGCTACCATCTATGGGGTCACACAGAGTCCGATACGACTGAAGCGACTTAGCAGCAGCAGCAGCATACAATGGAATACTATTCAGCCATAAAAAGAATAAAATAACACCATTTGCAGTGACATGGATGCAACTAGAGATTATCATACTAACTGATGAAAATCAGAAAGAGAAAGACAGATACCATATGCTATCACTTAAACATGGAATCTAAAATATGACACCAGTGAACTTATGTATGAACAGAAACAAAACTCAGGGAAATAAAGAGGTTGCCCAGGGGAAGGGAGGCATGAGAGGGTTGCATTGGGAGTTTGGGATGAGTATATATAGAATGGATATATAGAATGGTATATATAGAATGGATAAATACCAAGGTCCTACTGTATAGCACAAGCTTCCCATTTGGAACAGTGGTAAAGTATCCACTTGCCAGTGCAGGAGATATAGGAGACATAGGTTCTATCCCTGGGTCTGGAAGATCCCCTGGAGGAGGAAATGGCAATGCACTCCAGTATTCTTGCCTGGAAAATCCCAAGGACAGAGGAGCATGGTGGGCTACAGTCCATAAGTCACAAAGAGTTGGACATGACTGAGCGACTGATGTATAACACAGGGAATTATATTCAACATCCTGTGATAAACCAAAATGGAAAAGAATATGAGAAAGAATGTATATATATATGTATATGTATGTGTGTGTGTGTGTGTGTGCATGTGCATGTGTGTGTTTGTGTTTATATGTATAACTGAGTCACTTTGCTGTATGGCAGTAATTAACACATTTTAATTCAATTATACTTAAATTAAAAAAAAAACATTTTTTTAAAGAAATCAGGAGTTCCCAATCCATGGGCCACAGACCAATACTGATCCACAGCCTAGGAACTGGGCCACACAGTAGGAGGTGAGTGGCAGGCAACTGAAGCTTCATCTGCCACTCCCCTACACTCGCATTACTGCCTGAGTCATCTCCCCCAACCAATCTATGGAAAAATTGTTTTCCATGAAACCAGTTGATGAAAGTGAAAGAGGAGAGTGAAGTTGGCTTAAAACTCAACATTCAGAAAACTAAGGTCATGGCATCTGGTCCCATCACTTCATGGCAAACAGATGGGGAAACAATGGAAACAGTGACAGACTTTATTTTGGAGGGCTCCAAAATCACTGCATATGGTGACAGCAGCCATGAAATTAAAAGACATTTGCTCCTTGGGGGAAAAGCCCTGACCAATCGAGACATCATATTAAAAAGCAGAGACATTACTTTGCCAACAAAGGTCCATCTAGTCAAAGCTATGGTTTTTCCAGTAGTCATGTATGGATGTGAGAATTGGACTATAAAGAAAGCTGAGCACCAAATAATTGATGTTTTTTTGAACTGTGGTATTGGAGAAGACTTTTGAGAGTCCCTTGGATTGAAAGGAGATCCAACCAGTCCGTCCTAAAGGAAATCAGTCCTGAATATTCATTGGAAGGACTGAGGCTGAAGCTGAAATTCCAATACTTTGGTGACCTGATGCAAAGAACCAACTCATTGGAAAAGACCCTGATGCTGGCAAAGATTGAAGGCAGGAGGAGAAGGGGACAACAGATGATGAGATGGTTGGATAGCATCACCGACGCAACAGACATGAGTTTGAGTAGGTTCCAGGAGTTGGTGATGAACAGGGAAGCCTGGCGTGCTGCAGTCCATGGTGTTGCAAAGAGTCGGACATGACTGAGTGACTAAACTGAACTGAACTGATGAAACCAGTCCCTGGTGCCAAAAAGGCTGGGGACCATTGGATTAAATGGGATCAAAAGGGTGAGACCTAATTTGTTAGTATTAGTGGCCTTATAAGTAGAGGAAGAGAGGTGATTCTTTCTCTCTCTCTTTTACTCTCTCCTTTTTCATGACCACACATTAAGGAAAGGCCATAGGAGGATATAGGGAGAAGATGGCAGCCTGCAAGTTGAGAAGAGAGCTCTCACTAGAAACTGACCCTGTCAGACCTTCATCTGGGACTTCTAGCTACCAGAACTATGAGAAAATGAATCTTTGTTTGTAAGCCATCAGTCTATGGAATGTTGTTGTGATAAGCTGAGCTAACTAATACAATTTCATATAATAATAAAGGATATAGTTCATAAAGAAGGTAATCATCATGCTAAGTTGCTTCATTCACATCTGACTCTGTGCGACCCTGTGGACCATAGCCCACCAGACTCCTCTGTCAATGGGATTCTCCAGGCAAGAATACTGGAGTGGGTTGCTGTGCCCTCCTCCAGGGGATCTTCTCAACACAGGGATGGAACCTGCATCTCTTAGGTCTCCTGCCTTGGCAGATGGGTTCTTTACCACTGCTGCTGCTGCTAAATCACTTCAGTCGTATCCAACTCTGTGTGACCCCATAGACGGCAGCCCACCAGGCTCCACCGTCCCTGGGATTCTCCAGGCAAGAACACTGGAGTAGGTTGCCATTTCCTTCTCCAATGCAGGAAAGTGAAGTCGCTCAATTGTGTCCAACTCTTCGCGACCCCGTGGACTGCAGCCCACCAGGCTCCTCTGTCCATGGGATTTTTCAGGCAAGAGTGCTGGAGTGGGGTGCCATTGCCTTCTCCACTAACAATCATCAAATTTTGTATATCAAATAACAACAAGAAAAGCAGTATTGATATAAGGAAAAGCAGATTTCAAAGTTTAAAAGTATCAGATGGAACAAAGAAAAATAATATTTATTAGTAGAGATGGAAATTGAAAGGGGGGGGTATAACAACAGCAAATCTTTATGTACCCAATAATCACAGTCATATATGTAAAGTAAAAATTCCTAAAAATAAAAAACCTGGTAAATAATGATTAAATTAGAGATTTTAGTATTTATTGTATAGAATCTTTAAAAAAGGGAAAATAAGACATGGAGAATTTTACTAATTTTTTCAAACTTGATTTAGCAGTTACATGTAGAGGCAATGACATATCCTAAAATAGAAAATAGATATTTTCATTTATTATGTTAGGTCAGTGTTTGGGATTGAACTGTGTCCCCAAAAGATATGTTAAGTTCCTAGCCTCTGGTACCTGTGATTCTGACCTTATTGGGAAATACAGTCTTCACAGATATCATTAAAATGTAAGTTAACATGAGATTATATTGGAATAAGGTGGTCCCTTAGCTTTTTTGAATTATGTCCTTGTAAGAAGAGGAGAAAAGACACAATTCTACCCCATACAGAGAGGAGAACACCATGTGGCAACAGAGGCAGAATTAGAGTCATGTTTTTACAAGCCAAAAATGTCAAGAACTGCAGACAGCACTGGAAGCTCCCTCAGAGACCTCAATGTGCATGGCCCTCATGGTACCTTGATCCAGACTTTAGCTTCCAGAACTACAAGAGAATAAATGCCTGCTTTTATAAGCCTCTCAACTTATGGCAATTTATTACAGCAGCCCTCAGAACAGTTGAACTGAAACATTGAGGAAATGTTTTGAGGAGAAAGAGAGAAAGGAAAACAGCAAAGGAAGGAGCTAAGGAAACACACCTTAATACTGGGAAAGATTGAAAGCAAAAAGGAGAAGGGTGCGGCAGAGGGATGAGATGGTTGGATGACATCACTGACTCAACGGACATGAATTTGAGCAATCTCGGAAAGATAGTGGAGGACAGGGAAGGCTGGCATGCTGCAGTTACATGGGGTTGCAAAGAGTCGGATATGACTGAGTGACTGAAAAACCGCAACAAACAAACATATGTTCTCAGCTGGAGTCTAGGTTCAGCCTGAGCCCCTGAGCAGGAGGTGCACCACATTGCTGGTTCTGCTTTGACAAAAGGGGGCTAGCCCTTTGTCCTCTGTGTAAGTCAGTCATTATATGTTGCTGATGACTGAGTAGGGGAGGGAGGTCAGAGAGAGGGCACATAAACTCCTTCGTGAGACAGCCCATTTGGCTAGGCGATTCTCTGAAAAAGGAATAGCTGTGAGCTGTTAACAGCCAATACTCACACTGTCAACTATATATTCTGTACCTGGAAATTGTTTTTTTACTGTTTTGGCTCCTAGAAAACTTAAATAAATTCCAGAAATTAGAGAATTTACAGACCTTAATCTTTGATCATAAACTTCTAAGTTTACAAATCAATAATTAATCGGTGCCTAAGAAAACAGAATTGTATGATTTTGAAATTATGAAACACTCCAAATAATTCTTAAGTCAAAGATGAAGACAAAACTAAAACTGAAAATAATTTAGAACATAGTAAGAAGGTGAATGCTTCATAATCAAACCCATAGCTGAAGAAATACTCAGAAATACATTTTTAGACTTATACACTAGTGAATAAAAAAGGAAAGAAAGAATATTAGTAATTAAGAAAGCATTTCACAACAAACAAAACAAAGGGGAGATTTATACAGACAAACAGGTGAGGGAGATTTCTACAGACAAAAATGTGAAACATGAAATTAAAAAATTAAAAGCTAATAAAATATTTTCTTTCAAAAGACTAACAAAATAGAAGCATTGTTCTCTCCCAACTATCAGCAAGCTTGATTAAGGGGGAAATAGAACATAAATATATAATATTAAAATATTATATTCATTCATTTATTATTTTATTCATTCAATTGAAATATACTTATTGATTAGAAACTGTGTATCAGGAAGAAAGAGAAAATAGTGATGAGCAGTAATTCTTGTACTAAAGATTATGTACACTGAAATACAAATAAATGCTCATAATATGATCAGAATTTGTGTGTTAAATATAAATTCTTGAAACCAAGGACATATACTATGAAGGAAAGCCTAGTGATTGCTGTCATGCAAACTCCAGAAGAAATTCTGAGTAATAACTAGCTACCTAGATTAACCCTCAAAATGATAGACTATCTGAAAAGGTCAATATCTACAAAGGAAACTAGAATAGTAAAGGTTTATCATGTAAAAAATGTCCTCCAGCAAAAAGATACAATGTTTTGAAGAATTTATGCCAATCAATTCAACTTAGATGAAATGGATAAATTAATTTAAAAAACACAATCGCTAAATTTGTTCAAGAAAAAAATACATAAAAATCTTAATATTTCTGTATCTGTACAATAAATTGAGTCTGGAATATTAAATCTTTCTACAAAGAAAATGCCAAGCCCTGATGACTTTGCTAGTGAAACCTCCAAACATTTGAAGAGAAATATGTCTTAAAACGTTCAGAAATTAGAAAAAGAAGGAAGAAAGGGACAGAGGAAGGAAGAAATTTTTCCAGCTCATTTTATAGGGCTAACTTAACCCTGAAAGCACAATCACTTATGATTACAAAAAAGAAAATTATAGCAAAATACAAGTTTTTAAATGAAAATACATGCAAAAATACTAAGCAAAATTTTAGCAAATAAAATTCAATGATATGTAAAAATCAATAATATATTATTAACTGAATTTGTTCCAAGAATTCATAGGTGTACAAATAAGCAAAAATGTACTTTAAAGTTATACACTTAATTGTATATGTATTATACTTCACTTCAGCAAAATGTCACCAGGCAAAACATATTATAGCTGTTTTTTTGTTTTTCTTCCAAATGTCTAAGCAACAGGTGATGCTTTCATTCTATGAAGTTCTGTTAATCTTCATTGACAAACTTAGAGATCAATTTTATTTGTGAACACAAACTTAAAAATTCTATTCTTAAAAATAAAAGATTAGCATATTTAGTCCTTCTGAGTACTGAAAAACTATTACACTAAGGACAGAGGAGCATGGTGGGCTACAGTCCATAAGTCACAAAGAGTTGGACATGACTGAGCGACTGATGTATAACACAGGGAATTATATTCAACATCCTGTGATAAACCAAAATGGAAAAGAATATGAGAAAGAATGTATATATATATGTATATGTATGTGTGTGTGTGTGTGTGTGCATGTGCATGTGTGTGTTTGTGTTTATATGTATAACTGAGTCACTTTGCTGTATGGCAGTAATTAACACATTTTAATTCAATTATACTTAAATTAAAAAAACATTTTTAAAGAAATCAGGAGTTCCCAATCCATGGGCCACAGACCAATACTGATCCACAGCCTAGGAACTGGCACAGTAGGAGGTGAGTGGCAGGCAACTGAAGCTTCATCTGCCACTCCCCTACACTCGCATTACTGCCTGAGTCATCTCCCCCAACCAATCTATGGAAAAATTGTTTTCCATGAAACCAGTTGATGAAAGTGAAAGAGGAGAGTGAAGCTGGCTTAAAACTCAACATTCAGAAAACTAAGGTCATGGCATCTGGTCCCATCACTTCATGGCAAACAGATGGGGAAACAATGGAAACAGTGACAGACTTTATTTTGGAGGGCTCCAAAATCACTGCATATGGTGACAGCAGCCATGAAATTAAAAGACATTTGCTCCTTGGGGAAAAGCCCTGACCAATCGAGACATCATATTAAAAGCAGAGACATTACTTTGCCAACAAAGGTCCATCTAGTCAAAGCTATGGTTTTTCCAGTAGTCATGTATGGATGTGAGAATTGGACTATAAAGAAAGCTGAGCACCAAATAATTGATGTTTTTTTGAACTGTGGTATTGGAGAAGACTTTTGAGAGTCCCTTGGATTGAAAGGAGATCCAACCAGTCCGTCCTAAAGGAAATCAGTCCTGAATATTCATTGGAAGGACTGAGGCTGAAGCTGAAATTCCAATACTTTGGTGACCTGATGCAAAGAACCAACTCATTGGAAAAGACCCTGATGCTGGCAAAGATTGAAGGCAGGAGGAGAAGGGGACAACAGATGATGAGATGGTTGGATAGCATCACCGACGCAACAGACATGAGTTTGAGTAGGTTCCAGGAGTTGGTGATGAACAGGGAAGCCTGGCGTGCTGCAGTCCATGGTGTTGCAAAGAGTCGGACATGACTGAGTGACTAAACTGAACTGAACTGATGAAACCAGTCCCTGGTGCCAAAAAGGCTGGGGACCATTGGATTAAATGGGATCAAAAGGGTGAGACCTAATTTGTTAGTATTAGTGGCCTTATAAGTAGAGGAAGAGAGGTGATTCTTTCTCTCTCTCTTTTACTCTCTCCTTTTTCATGACCACACATTAAGGAAAGGCCATAGGAGGATATAGGGAGAAGATGGCAGCCTGCAAGTTGAGAAGAGAGCTCTCACTAGAAACTGACCCTGTCAGACCTTCATCTGGGACTTCTAGCTACCAGAACTATGAGAAAATGAATCTTTGTTTGTAAGCCATCAGTCTATGGAATGTTGTTGTGATAAGCTGAGCTAACTAATACAATTTCATATAATAATAAAGGATATAGTTCATAAAGAAGGTAATCATCATGCTAAGTTGCTTCATTCACATCTGACTCTGTGCGACCCTGTGGACCATAGCCCACCAGACTCCTCTGTCAATGGGATTCTCCAGGCAAGAATACTGGAGTGGGTTGCTGTGCCCTCCTCCAGGGGATCTTCTCAACACAGGGATGGAACCTGCATCTCTTAGGTCTCCTGCCTTGGCAGATGGGTTCTTTACCACTGCTGCTGCTGCTAAATCACTTCAGTCGTATCCAACTCTGTGTGACCCCATAGACGGCAGCCCACCAGGCTCCACCGTCCTGGGATTCTCCAGGCAAGAACACTGGAGTAGGTTGCCATTTCCTTCTCAATGCAGGAAAGTGAAGTCGCTCAATTGTGTCCAACTCTTCGCGACCCCGTGGACTGCAGCCCACCAGGCTCCTCTGTCCATGGGATTTTTCAGGCAAGAGTGCTGGAGTGGGGTGCCATTGCCTTCTCCACTAACAATCATCAAATTTTGTATATCAAATAACAACAAGAAAAGCAGTATTGATATAAGGAAAAGCAGATTTCAAAGTTTAAAAGTATCAGATGGAACAAAGAAAAATAATATTTATTAGTAGAGATGGAAATTGAAAGGGGGGGGTATAACAACAGCAAATCTTTATGTACCCAATAATCACAGTCATATATGTAAAGTAAAAATTCCTAAAAATAAAAAACCTGGTAAATAATGATTAAATTAGGAGATTTTAGTATTTATTGTATAGAATCTTTAAAAAGGGAAAAATAAGACATGGAGAATTTTACTAATTTTTTTCAAACTTGATTTAGCAGTTACATGTAGAGGCAATGACATATCCTAAAATAGAAAATAGATATTTTCATTTATTATGTTAGGTCAGTGTTTGGGATTGAACTGTGTCCCCAAAAGATATGTTAAGTTCCTAGCCTCTGGTACCTGTGATTCTGACCTTATTGGGAAATACAGTCTTCACAGATATCATTAAAATGTAAGTTAACATGAGATTATATTGGAATAAGGTGGTCCCTTAGCTTTTTTGAATTATGTCCTTGTAAGAAGAGGAGAAAAGACACAATTCTACCCCATACAGAGAGGAGAACACCATGTGGCAACAGAGGCAGAATTAGAGTCATGTTTTTACAAGCCAAAAATGTCAAGAACTGCAGACAGCACTGGAAGCTCCCTCAGAGACCTCAATGTGCATGGCCCTCATGGTACCTTGATCCAGACTTTAGCTTCCAGAACTACAAGAGAATAAATGCCTGCTTTTATAAGCCTCTCAACTTATGGCAATTTATTACAGCAGCCCTCAGAACAGTTGAACTGAAACATTGAGGAAATGTTTTGAGGAGAAAGAGAGAAAGGAAAACAGCAAAGGAAGGAGCTAAGGAAACACACCTTAATACTGGGAAAGATTGAAAGCAAAAGGAGAAGGGTGCGGCAGAGGATGAGATGGTTGGATGACATCACTGACTCAACGGACATGAATTTGAGCAATCTCGGAAAGATAGTGGAGGACAGGGAAGGCTGGCATGCTGCAGTTACATGGGGTTGCAAAGAGTCGGATATGACTGAGTGACTGAAAAACCGCAACAAACAAACATATGTTCTCAGCTGGAGTCTAGGTTCAGCCTGAGCCCCTGAGCAGGAGGTGCACCACATTGCTGGTTCTGCTTTGACAAAAGGGGGCTAGCCCTTTGTCCTCTGTGTAAGTCAGTCATTATATGTTGCTGATGACTGAGTAGGGGAGGGAGGTCAGAGAGAGGGGCACATAAACTCCTTCGTGAGACAGCCCATTTGGCTAGGGCGATTCTCTGAAAAAGGAATAGCTGTGAGCTGTTAACAGCCAATACTCACACTGTCAACTATATATTCTGTACCTGGAAATTGTTTTTTTTACTGTTTTGGCTCCTAGAAAAACTTAAATAAATTCCAGAAATTAGAGAATTTACAGACCTTAATCTTTGATCATAAACTTCTAAGTTTACAAATCAATAATTAATCGGTGCCTAAGAAAACAGAATTGTATGATTTTGAAATTATGAAACACTCCAAATAATTCTTAAGTCAAAGATGAAGACAAAACTAAAACTGAAAATAATTTAGAACATAGTAAGAAGGTGAATGCTTCATAATCAAACCCATAGCTGAAGAAATACTCAGAAATACATTTTTAGACTTATACACTAGTGAATAAAAAAGGAAAGAAAGAATATTAGTAATTAAGAAAGCATTTCACAACAAACAAAACAAAGGGGAGATTTATACAGACAAACAGGTGAGGGAGATTTCTACAGACAAAAATGTGAAACATGAAATTAAAAAATTAAAAGCTAATAAAATATTTTCTTTTTCAAAAGACTAACAAAATAGAAGCATTGTTCTCTCCCAACTATCAGCAAGCTTGATTAAGGGGGAAATAGAACATAAATATATAATATTAAAATATTATATTCATTCATTTATTATTTTATTCATTCAATTGAAATATACTTATTGATTAGAAACTGTGTATCAGGAAGAAAGAGAAAATAGTGATGAGCAGTAATTCTTGTACTAAAGATTATGTACACTGAAATACAAATAAATGCTCATAATATGATCAGAATTTGTGTGTTAAATATAAATTCTTGAAACCAAGGACATATACTATGAAGGAAAGCCTAGTGATTGCTGTCATGCAAACTCCAGAAGAAATTCTGAGTAATAACTAGCTACCTAGATTAACCCTCAAAATGATAGACTATCTGAAAAGGTCAATATCTACAAAGGAAACTAGAATAGTAAAGGTTTATCATGTAAAAAATGTCCTCCAGCAAAAGATACAATGTTTTGAAGAATTTATGCCAATCAATTCAACTTAGATGAAATGGATAAATTAATTTAAAAAACACAATCGCTAAATTTGTTCAAGAAAAAATACATAAAAATCTTAATATTTCTGTATCTGTACAATAAATTGAGTCTGGAATATTAAATCTTTCTACAAAGAAAATGCCAAGCCCTGATGACTTTGCTAGTGAAACCTCCAAACATTTGAAGAGAAATATGTCTTAAAACGTTCAGAAATTAGAAAAAGAAGGAAGAAAGGGACAGAGGAAGGAAGAAATTTTTCCAGCTCATTTTATAGGGCTAACTTAACCTGAAAGCACAATCACTTATGATTACAAAAAGAAAATTATAGCAAAATACAAGTTTTAAATGAAAATACATGCAAAAATACTAAGCAAAATTTTAGCAAATAAAATTCAATGATATGTAAAAATCAATAATATATTATTAACTGAATTTGTTCCAAGAATTCATAGGTGTACAAATAAGCAAAAATGTACTTTAAAGTTATACACTTAATTGTATATGTATTATACTTCACTTCAGCAAAATGTCACCAGGCAAAACATATTATAGCTGTTTTTTTGTTTTTCTTCCAAATGTCTAAGCAACAGGTGATGCTTTCATTCTATGAAGTTCTGTTAATCTTCATTGACAAACTTAGAGATCAATTTTATTTGTGAACACAAACTTAAAAATTCTATTCTTAAAAATAAAAGATTAGCATATTTAGTCCTTCTGAGTACTGAAAAACTATTACACTATGATTATATCGGAGAAGGCAATGGCACCCCACTCCAGTACTCTTGCCTGGAAAATCCCATGGACGGAGGAGCCCGGTGGGCTGCAGTCCATTGGGTCGCTAAGAGTCGGACACGACTGAGCAACTTCACTTTCACTTTCCACTTTCATGCATTGGAGAAGGAAATGGCAACCCACTCCAGTGTTCTTGCCTGGAGAATCCCAGGGACGGGGGACTGGTGGGCTGCCGTTTCTGGGGTCGCACAGAGTCGGACATGACTGAAGCAACTTAGCAGCAGCAGCAGCAACAGTATGATTATATAGATTTAGTCTGAGAAATTTCAACATAAGGAAGGCTATCACTATAATTCTTCACCTTAACAAAAGACAGAAAATATTATATGATAAAGTTAAATAGATATTTGATAAAATTTAGAAGCCACTTATAAGTCCTTAAGCATTATGTAACAGAATAAAACTCTTTAAATGATCAACAATATTATTTCTATACATACGTATGCACATATGCACATATAAAGACTATTATTTGTTTATTATTTTATTTATATTTTGAATAGCAATTGTCATATTGAATAAAGAATGCTGAAACCATTTCTAGTAAAATCAGGAACATGAAAGAGATGTCTACCATTATCATCATCATTAAAAATTCTTATAATGATCATCTCTCCATTAAGGCCTTTCCTAGCTACTCTGTCTAAAATTCAGTCCCACCCTCTTTCCAAGCCTTTCTGTCCCCTTTGTATACTTTCTCTTCAGCCTCTATCATTATCCAATATTATCTAATATTTTTTTTGCTTATGTCTGTCTTCTTTAAGAATATACATTTTGTCTGTTTTATTCACAGGTATATCCTTAGCACCCACACAATGCCTGTGCATTACCCTCTCAATAAATAATTTCTGCATAATGAGTTATGTAACAAGACAAGATTATGGAGCAGTAAGCTTAAATATTGGAAGAGACAAAATTAACTTTTTTTATTAGTAGATGATAATATTGAATACCTAGAAAACCCAACATAGACTTATAATGTAACCATTAAATTTAATAAAATAATTGGACAAGGTGGCTGGAGATGAGTATATAAAATCAAGATTTTTTTCTTTGTATTGTAACATGCATTTAGAAATGAAGATGGGGCAAATTTCTCATTCATGGGGACAAATAAAAATTGCAAATACAAAGGTAACATAAAATTAAAAAGTAATGTAAAAAGACAGAACCTATATAATAAAAATTCTAAAAGAAATAAAACACTATATTATTTTAGTAATATATTTTAGATATGAATTCTTAATATATTACAATATAAATGTTTTCTATATTAGTATAACTTTAAAACAGTTCATACTATAATTCCAATTTTTTGGAAATTGGATTATAAAATTATAGAAAAATGTATGTCTCATAATATCCATGAAAAAAATTTTAGTCTCAATGTTGGAAAACTTTTCTTAAGAGATAGTAAAATTTACTATAAAGTTATTGCAACCAAAATAATATGGGGCTAATTTGAGGAATAGAGCAAAGAACAAAATAAAGGGTCTACACTACCTCCAAACATAATGTGAAATAACATATGACTAAAATGGAATGAAATTTATATGGGAAGAGGCTGGTCTACTTAATAAATTATGCAGGAAAAAAATGTTCTGTTCATTTTAAAGAAAATAAAAAATCAAGCACCTCATACAATACAAAAACAAATATAAGATGGATTAAATTTAAATGCAAAGGATAAAAATTAAATTATTAGAATATAACTTAGTAGACTTTTTCACAACCACACTCACAGTAAGGGAGGCCTTCTAAAGTCAAACAGGAAATCCAGAAAACATAAAAGAAAAGACAGACATTGTATGCAATGACATTATATGCAAAAGACTGAGGCTAAGTGAAATCAATGCATACCAAAGGCTTAGGCTGGAGGATATTTTACTAAGGTGGCAGTCAAAAAATCAATATCTTTAATATTAAAAGCTTTAAATTTTGACAATAAATCTATTATAAATAAATAGAAATAGCAAAATGGGCTAAGAATATGAACAGACTAATTTACAGAAGAGGAAATACAAATGTCCAATAAATACTAAAAGGCAATCGTAGTCATGATAATGCATATACAAAAAAATTATACTCAATATCTTATCTATAAAAATGCAAAGTTTTGCAAGTGTAATAACATCATGGACTGGGGAGAATATAGAGAAACAGTCACTCTCATAAATTTCTAGTAAAAACATGAACTAATACAAACCTTTTAAGTGGTGATCTTTTGGTATGTGTTTAACATATGCCATACCTACTAGGATGTTATTGAAATAGTTCCAAGATGTACTAAACATAACAATGAGTGTGATTGCTTTCTGTGTAAAATAGGATGATAGATTTAGTACATATTGTATTAGAATAGTTTACAGCTATAAAAAGTAGAATCATAAAACAAGTCATATTGCTTGCTGAACTGAGAGGGAGGGAGAAAGACTTGATGGACTAGTCTTGGAAACAGCATGTATCGCTACTGCTGCTGCTGCTAAGTCACTTCAGTCGTGTCCGACTCTGTGTGACCCCATAGACAGCAGCCCACCAGGCTCCCGTCCCTGGGATTCTCCAGGCAAGAATACTGGAGTGGGTTGCCATTTCCTTCTTCAGTGCATGAAAGTGAAAAGTGAAAGTGAAGTCGCTCAGTCGTGTCGGACTCTTCGCCTCCCCATGGACTGTAGCCCACCAGGCTCCTCCATCCATGGGATTTCCCAGGTAAGAGTACTGGAGTGGGGTGCCATTGCCTTCTCCGCATATCACTACTATTCACATTTAATTAGCTAGAACTCAGTCATGTGACCACATGAAATTGCAAAAGAGACTGAGAAAATGTAATCTCTCTGTGCCCAAGAGAAAGAGAAGAAGGTTTTAATGGACTGTTAAAAGTCTCTGTTATAGATAGAAATATATAGATGATGATATTAATAGATAATAGACATAGGGCAAGCTATCTGACTCTATCTGTAACTATACCACATAAATTCAGTATAACCATAATTTTTATTTTTGGCAGAAATTTTAAGAAATTCTGAATAAGGATTGTGCTATTATTTCAGGATCAAATAGAAGAGAGTAAGAGTTTTATTGTATTTTATACCTCTCTGGAAGTATACTCCCTAAACACATATATTTTTTACCCTTTTTCCCCCCAAAAAAGGGACTACAGGATGTAAGTAAAAAGATAAGATCCCATCTTTCTTCTTTGTTTCTCTATGCATTTAAACTGAATAGATGCATTTACAATAACTAATAAGCACATAACAAAAAATAATTACTAAAAGTATGCTGAAAAAAATACACATATTTTTCCACAAGCAACTTGACAAGCTATCCTATTAAAATGAAAAAGTCAGTATATAAAGATATATAAACTAGGCTGTTTATTGCATCTTTATTTGTCATGGCAGATGTAACAACCTGAACGTCTCTTGATGGAACCTGAAAAATTAGTGGCAAAACATATTATGGAAGAGCAATTCTCAGACTTTTTTGGTTTCATAATCTTTTCACACTTTTAAAACTTATTAAGGACTTCCAAGAGTTTCTGTTTATGTGGGTTGAATTTATCACTGTTTTTCATATTAGAATTTCACTAAGAAATTTAAATGTTTAATAACATTTGAAAATAAAAATAAACTTACCACATATTAACACATAACATATTTTATTTTAAAATGGATATTTTCACAAAACAAAAACATTTATTGAAAAGAGTGGAACATTTATATTTTTGCAAGTCTCTAATGACTGTCTTTATAAAATACAGCTTCAATCAGCTTTTACATTTTTAATCTGCTGCTGTGTGTTATGTTGGCTGATGTACATGAAGAAAACTCAGCCACACATAGATATTTAATTTCGAAAGGGGAGATTAGTTTAATAGCATTTTCAGATCATTTTTATGTTCTTCTTTGATATTATACCAAAACGTAACAAGTAACTATTTATTAAGGGTTAACTGCAATGTAAAATCTGAAATCTGTATCAGTGAGTTTTTTGTGCAGTTAGATTAAAATCTTTATTTTGCACTTTAAACAGCTCTTTTACCCTTTTATGATTTTGAAGTATCATGCATTGATCATTTGGGAAATATTGGTTCATTAAGTTATAGCAGATCTCCCAAATGTTGACACATCATTATATAATATCAAAGAATCAACTCTATTAATATACCAGTGATGTTCAGGGTGGTAGATAAAAGTATTCTAAAATCGCTTATAAGCTTGAACTTGATCATCAACCAAAAAAATCATCAGTTGTTTTCCTTGAAGTGACAGGCTCACTTTGTTCATTTTTAAATCTTATTTCATTTAATTTCCAATACCCAGATCTAAATAACCAGTTTTTCAGTCTTTAGTTTTTCTTAAAAACGGTGCTTCCTGGAAAGCGCAGCTGCCTTTAAGCTCACAACTCGATTACAGATGAGCTTTTCCTTGAGGCAGCCATCATACTTCAGTCTGCCAGAAACATGCTTCATGCAGTCTTCTCATGATTCACCAGCCAGAATATTAAAGGGGCATATACTCAAGGGTTGAGATTCAATATTATTAATTTTTACTATCTCATCAAAAGACATTCTTCAGTGAAACTGACTTCAAACAGAGAGAGTCCGGTGGTAAAGAGTAATTAACTGCCAGTGCAGTTTAATGTGACTGCCTTGATTCATGCTAAGTGTCACTAGTGGTAAAGAACCCACCTGCCAATGCAGGAAACATAAAGATTCGGGTTCGGTCCCTATATTGGTAAGATACCCTGGAGTAGGAAATGGCTACCCACTCTAGTATTCTTGCCTGGAGAAACTCATGGACAGAGGAGCCTGGAGGGCTACAGTTCATGGGGTTGCAGAGTCGGACATGACTGAAGGGACTTAGCACAGTCCAAGTTTGGATCAGTGATATCAACTCTTTAGCTGTGTGACTTAGGAGACATTTACTTAATTCTAGAGAGACTCGGTTTTTTGTTTTGTTGTTGTTGTTGTTGTTGTTTTTATCTGCAAAAAGCAAAGCAATCACACAATTTAAGTGCCCAATACGTAGTTCACAAATTTCAAAAACAGACTGGAGTATTAATATGCAGCACCTCCGATGAACAAAGACTCGAACAGTTGTAAAATCTACTGGGGAGTTGGCTGGCTGACAGAGTTAGGAATAAAACCATATTTTGTGATATTTACATTGTCTTTTTATCTGTGAAGATATCCAATTATGACACAATGATTTGGCTATCTGAGTTTTAGTAGTTCGGTCCCCAGAATGAGAACAGCATGTCTTTTCATCTCAGTAGTAGCTGAAGGCAAAATCTAGGCTGTCCAGACTATAAGAAGGAGGTAAAATACCCAAACATTTTCTGGATTTTGGCTGTTTATGGACCCTATTTGACCCATATATGCACCCAGCTATTCTCAAGTAGAATGTTGAAGAGCCGCATGATAGAAAACATGCATAGAGCACTCTTAAGAACTTTTGAAAAAATGTACTTTGTTTAGATTCTTATACTTGACTGTGAATCAGTTTAAATTTTCAGTAATAATACATAGTAACACAAAAGTAGAGTGGTTAGTTATTTCTAAATGATGAAGTAATCATTGGTTTTTATTTTCTTTTTATGCTTACTTTGTTTTTCTACCATTAGCATTTTTGTTTACTGTTTTAAAGTTATTTAAAATTGTTTTAAAAACAGAAAAATCACAGTGAGCTTGGTTTATGGCAATTTTATTGCAATTTTGCATAACATTTAAATTTTCAAAGGATTAGTTAAAATTTGAAAAGAACAGTGCATTTACCTTGGCAAAGGGAGAAAATAGACTTTGTGTGGCTAAAATGCCTTTCATCAACAACTTTTCGGAAAGAACTGCCTACCCAAAAGCCATTAGTTTAATGACACAATGTAAGTGTTATTCTGGGAAGTAAAGCGCTGTGATTAAACATGTGCTAAATCTCTGCCACCCTAGGGGATTTGCTCCCGTCCTAACAAAGAGTGCTCAAGTCAGACATGGAACAGCCTTCAGTGCAGCACAAGGTTTGCAAGTCTTGTCTTGACATCACCAAATGCTTCTTTGACCTCCAAAGCCCTTCCGTGGGCAGCTGCTCACCCTGAAGACTTTCCTCCCCTGCGAAATCCATCTTTGGAAGGTTGTGAGCTGCTCTTCCCTCAGAAATCTCCTGTTCATTTGGCAGCTGGAAGTGGTTTCCTCTCTCAGCTATAGAGAAGGGAAAAAATAACTTTCTTAGAGTGATCTGACAAAGGCAGCAACCAACTTCTACTTTGGGGGAAATGCATGAAAGAAATTGAATCCTGAAGATGACTTTTACTTTTAACGTTGGTCTGGGGCTTCAGAGAAATTAGATATTTTAGGGAGAACTCTCCTCATTTTACAGAGGAGGAAACGTGGGTGCAGAGAGGAGGAGTGACAGAGCCAGTGTCACTCAGCTAGTTCGCAGCCAAGTCAGGGCCTGACTTCAGTTGCACTGGCTCCTTCCGCATGGTGACCAGCGGCTTCCAAAGATATTAGTTATTCGTTATCAACAAAAAACAATCAACCAAAAAATAACCCTGTGTACATTCTGCAAAGCTGATCAGTAAGGAAGGAAGTGGAGATTTAAATCTCTATATTTGAAAATTAAAAGTGGGTTCCACTGTTTTATCAGTGTTGTTCCCAGAGTCCATGGATAAGCCTCTCTTACTTTAACTTCATTCAGACTTACTTATCAGCACCTTAGCACACTGGCAGGCACCAGAAAAAATTTAGATGAATGAATACTGATTGGGAAGCCAGTAGTGGATTAAACATCTAACGTATGGGAAAGTACTCTGAAAGCCTGTGAAAGGTTAAATAACAGTATTATGAAGTCAGTGGTGTTAAAAGGGAATAGCCTTACACAGACATGCATTCCATCGTCCCATGTCTTACAGATACTGAAATGTATATATATATATTTTTTCACTGTATTTTGACTTGCTAATCCAGAGATTGATAAAATATAGTCAAGGAGGTAAATTATGTTTATTCTCTTGAGATTAAAAACCATTATTGTTTATTAACATCTAGTAACTATGACGGAGAAGGCAATGGCACCCCACTCCAGTACTCTTGCCTGGAAAATCCCATGGATGGTGGAGCCTGGTAGGCTGTAGTCCATGGGGGGATCGCTAGGAGTCAGACACGACTGAGCGACTTCACTTTCACTTCTTACTTTCATGCATTGGAGAAGGAAATGGCAACCCACTCCAGTGTTCTTGCCTGGAGAATCCCAGGGACGGGGGAGCCTGGTGGGCTGCCGTCTATGGGGTTGCACAGAGTCGGACACGACTGAAGCGACTTAGTAGCAGCAACAGCAGCAGTAACTATGAACCTCTCATTATTAAAGTAGGATTGGTTGATTCACAATTTTTCAAGACATTGGCCCACCAAAATACAAAAACTGTAGATCATTTTCCAAAATCTTTTTGCTTACCAAAATCATTTTAAATCAAATTGAAACCTGTAAAGTCTTTATATCAGGTATGTAAAATCATTTTAAATCAAATTGAAACCTGTAAAGTCTTTATATCAGGTATGTGGTTACAACATTTATTATATAAGCATGCTTTCGTCTTTTACTTTTAAGACGTAACAAATACAATTATTAAAATAGAATCTTAAATAACATTTACCTCACACTTTAATATAGGATTAGTAGGAAATGGTCAACTTTGAAATTACCTGAGTTGAAAAACAGATAGAGTGAAGTCAGTCGCCTCACTGTTTCTGAAGCACACTAGGTTCACTCTCATCTTGAGACAATATCTACACCTAATTATTACTGCTAGAATTCCCACCCCACTCCTCATAACTCCTTAGAGCCTCTATCAAACATCACCACCTCCACAGTGCCATTATGTATTACGACACACCCACCCACCATCTTCTCACCACCTGAAACGCACTGTAAAATAAGGAAAAGACCTCGATTCTTGTAGTCAGAAAGCCCTGGTTTTCTTCCCAACCACACTGTGGACCGGCTGGGTGAACAATTTTGCCCTCAGTAAAACTAAATGGTGGTAACATTACTTACTTCCAAAGATCCTTATCAGAAGGTGAAATGTTGCACATGAAACTGCCTGGCACATAATAAGTGCTCAATAAAAGTTAGATTCTTTCCTCCCATTCTCATTTAGCAGCTGCCTGAATGCCAACTTATTATATTCTATAATTATCCAATGTGAAAATCTTGCTTCTACAACATGGCCCTTGAAGTCACCTGCTCCTCCCTGCTCAACCACCAGGACCATAGATGCTAAGCTCACCAAAGTAGTCACGCAGTCAACTCATTTCAAGCTGGGGCCTAAAGAATACAATGTCATATTTTTTTTAAACCAGCGGTTCATCTCTTTCCCAAGCCAAATTAAGCTTATTTTGATAATTAATTCCCTAGATTGAAATGGATGTGGCTTAGTAGTAGCTAGAGAAACAGTTATTAAGACAGATCTTCAAAAAAGTAATAATAAATAAAGAAGTCATGCGCATCCACGTTACCTTGCTGACCCTGCAGGAGTGCCCCCGAGTGCCGCCTCCACCTGGAGCTGGCACAGATGTAGATGACTGTGCGTACGTACTCAGACCCGCAGAGCTTCCTGGATCCTTCACGCCTTGCTTCTGAAATGGCAAGCATAACAGAGAAGATAAATAACATAAAGATGAAACCCCTCATTTTGCTGAGGACTGAATGAGAGTCTGATAATGGTGAATATTGTCAAACCAAGTTTTGAAGTTGCCTTCCCACTCTCGGCCAATTTATATGAACTTTCCTGCCATTTTATTGGTCAATACCTCACTTTAATGATATTTGCTAAGCACATAGGTGATACCATGAAGTTCTGAAAATGAGTTTTTATGATTATTGCTAGTTATTCAGTCATTTCCAAACAGCATCACTTACTATTTAGCTGCGTTCATGAGACAACAGGACACTTGGAAGACATCATGGAAAACATGGATTTTAAAAGTAGGCAAGTCTGAGTTTCAATGTCAGCCTTACCCCTTACTGAGTGATATAGGGCAAGTTTTAAACATTTTAAGCCTCAATAATCATGTCTATAGGGGCTTCCCTGGTAGCTCATTTGGTAAAGAACCTGCCTGCCATGCAAGAGACCCTGGTTCAATTCCTGGGTAGGGGAGATCCCCTGGAGAAGGGATAGGCTACTCTCTCCAATAATTTTGGGCTTCCCTGGTGGCTCAGACAGTAAAGAATCCGCCTGCAATACGGGAGACCTGGGTGATCCCTGGGTTGGGATGATCCCCTGGAGGAGGGCATGGCAACTCACTCCAGTATTCTTGCCTGGAGAATCCCCATGGACAGAGGAGCCTAGTGGGCTACAGTCCTAGGGGTCGCAAAGAGTCAGACATGACTGAGCAATCAAGCACAATCATGTCTATAGAATGGGAAAACTTATCTCATAAGGGTTTTTTTAAGTATTGAAAGCACCATCTATTTCAAAGCAATGAGAACGCACACTTAAGAATTCAGGTTCTCATGTTTTGGGCTTGAATCCTGCTTTCCCACTTGCCAGATCTAGAATCTTAATCTTAATATTTAACATCTCCAAGCATCCTTCACTGTAATATTGCATTGATGACCGTGACTACTTCCTAGAGCTAATGAGATAATGTGTCTCCTGCTTGACAAAATAAACAGTCAATAATTATTGATTGTCTGCTTCTCTTATCACCCAGACAAAGTAGAAAGATAATGTTCCTTTAGAATTCAGGAGTGTTTCTCTGACTAGAATCTTCCTTGCTATCCTTCACCCTATGACTTATGCTAAGTCACTTCAGTCATGTCCGACTCTGTGGGACCCCAGAGACGGCAGCCTACCAGGCTCCCCCGTCGCTGGGATTCTCCAGGCAAGAACACTGGAGTGGGCTGCAATTTCCTTCTCCAATGCATGAAAGTGAAAAGTGAAAGTGATGTCGCTCAGTCGTGTCCGACTCTTAGTGACCCCATGGATTGCAGCCTAACAGGCTCCTCCGTCCATGGGATTTTCCAAGCAAGAGTACTGGAGTGGGGTGCCATTTTTAGGTATGCCTTTATCACCACATGTTTTTATAATAGAAAACTGAATTCGTAATCTCAAACAGCTAAATAATGAAATTTCCCTTCCAGGAATCCTCTGAAAGCACTAGCTCTTGCAAAGCTTTTACCTACACTGAAAATCCTAGAATTTGAGATATTAAAGAATTATTGTCTCCTTTTTTAGGAAATTGGACAAATAATTATTTAGTTGATTTTGCTGAGTCTTTGTGATGGTGGTAGTATAGTTACTAAGTCATGCCTGACTCTTGCAAACCCACAGACTGTAGCCCACCAGGCTCCTCTGTCCATTGGATTCTCCAGGCAAGAATACTGGATTGGGTTGCCATTTCCTTCTCCAGTCTTTGTGATAGTTGAAAAAATCACTTGAGCCTGTGGATTAAGATCAATTCACCCATAATATTTGTGACATTGCCGTTCTTCTGTAGGGAAGCTAGAGAACATAACAAAATAATCCATGCTGCCACTGGACGCATCTCTGATTCTGAAAAATAGAATACTGTTTCAAAGAAGTGAGGCTTTCTTTGTCTCTCTGGCTGCAGTATAGGTAATGGGTTAAGGGAACAATATTTGAGGCAGGGGAAACAGAAAAAGGCTTTTGCAATACTTTAAATGAGATATAATGGTGTCTTAAACTAAGGTCCTGGTAGAGAGGATGGGGCAAAAGGATAATTAGATAACTAAAGGATTTGGTACCAACTGGGCAACAGAGGCAAGGGAGAGAGCAGCCATAAGTTGTACTTGGGTTTCTGGTGTGCACAGCTGAGAGGTAGAGTGCTTATTTGCTAAGAAAATCACCAAAGTTTCAGGGATGGTTTTGACATCAAGCAGAGCTATCTTATCTTTGATGAGCCAAAACTGCAGGTTACTCTGTGTCATTTGTCAACTCCAGAGGGGCGTCTGCATGACCAAGTCTAGTACACTTACATCAGCAATTATCCAGCCATGTATTCTCAACTTTTTCCTTTCTCTGGAGACTTATACAGCTCAACTTGATAAAGCTAGTTTTCACAAAGCACTGCAGTAAAGCTGTAAATCAGTAAACCAGCGGCTATGGGCTATGCTTCTGCAAAACCCAAAAGAAAATTATTCAGCCAAGGAATGACCCCTACCCTAGATATTGGATATACTCTGTTTTCTCTGAACTCTGCCATCACCCTTACTTGATCTCCTAAGGCTCAAAATAGTCTCCTCTTTTGCCAGCTCTAAAGACCTCATCAGGGCTCTTGCTAATCTGGGATGAAGATGAGAGGCCTGCAAGACCTGAGCTCAGCCTGTGACCAGATGCAGGCAAGCTAACCAGCCATGTCCATTATCCAGGTGAAAAAGCTACTGTCAAGAATGAAAGCCCTAGCTGCAGAGCCTCAAATTCAGGGGCTTACTTTGTTTTCCCCATTTGTGAGTTGACAGAGTAAGATTGAATTACTTAAAGAACTCTTTTGAACTTGAAATTCTAAGTCTTGCTATAATTGGCTGATTCTGTTACTCCCACCCCCAAAACGTTCAGTGGCTCAGCATTACCTGGAGAATAAAATGCAGTCTGGCATTTAAGGCTCTCCACTCAGGTGCCCCAATATGACTCCTTTCACACCCTTCAAGGTCCAATCAGAGACGAGACAACCCAAATGAAAACTAATCTTTCTAATCTCTTGACCAACAACAGTTTGTTGCTTATGCCTCTAACTAGAGCCCTTACTGCATTTTGTTGGGAAGTTAACACAACTCTTTCTCCTCAGCAGCAGCAGTCTCAAGTTACTATCTGCATGGCTTTGATTGTGTAGTGGCTTCTCTGAGCTTTAGTTTCCTCATCTGGGAGGAGATAATAATCTGCACTTTATGTTGTCTTAAGATGGTACAAACTGATATAAGTGAAGCACCTAGCATGATATATGATGTTTAATATATACTCAGGTAAATTAACAATTCATATACAAGAGATCAGAACATGTAATTTTGGGTCACAACTAGCTAAAAAATATAATTTGGGGTCTTTTATGCATAACTCTCAATCTCAAAGTTTATCCATAAATTTGCAGTGTTTTTTCCCCTTCTTTTATTCTTCCCTTTCCTTCTTTCCTCTCCTCTTTCCCACTTATTTCCTCTTTAGAAATAAATTCTAAAAAGGCAGAACCTTAGAGTACTCTTTCCTAAAGTGTTGTCTTCAGGACATGAGTCTTTTCAGATGATTTTTGGAGAAAAAAATACCCCATCACAATATTCCCTTTCCTGAAGATCAGTAAAGCTTACTAATATAGTCAGGGCTCAAACAAGACTTGTAGTTACGAAACTTCTTTAACTTTGTTTAACTCAATGTTTCACAAATTTATTTGGCTCTAGAAACTTTCACTGTGAAATTGATTAATACCTGGGATAGTCATGAATTACTAGAGTAGATATGTCTCTGTGCTAAGTTGCTTCAGTCGTGTCCAACTCTGGGTGATCCCATGGACTGCAGCCCGCCAGGCTCCTCCATCCATGGGATTCTCCAGGCAAGAATATCGGAGGGCTTGCCGTTTCCTTCCCCAAGACATGTTTCTAGTTCCAAGCAAATGGTAGGATTATATTTCTCTGAACTTTAAACTTATTTGTGGCCATGAGACATAGTTTAGCAAATAAAATGTGAGTGGAAGGGACACATGTCACCTCTCCCTGGCATTTAAGGATCACTGCATGGTTCCCCAGTTCTACCACTCTCCTCCTGCCTTGGTGACCAACAACAATCCTGATGAAGGAATCTGGTCTCTGAGTCAGAACAATATGGATCAGGACCACCTGCTAACCTGTAATGAACAGGTAATATGAACGAGAAATCCTTATTATTTAAAGCCACTGATATATGGCAATTATTGATTGCAGCAACATCAGTAAAGTAAGATGAATTATTTGGCCTTAATAATTGGCTTTAATTATCACATGCTCAAAATGATCAATTACATGAAGGTCCAGAATTAACATGACCCAAAATTTCAAATTAACAACTAGACAGTGAATTCAGTAAACTTTTCACTTATATACTGCTTATAGAGGAACTGTGGCAAGAATCTTATCCTCTGTCATCCCCTTCTCCTCCCACCTTCAATCTTTCCCAGCATCAGGGTCTTTTCAAATGAGTCAGCTCTTTACATCAGGTGGCCAAAGTATTGGAGTTTCAGCTTCAACATCAGTCCTTCCAATGAACACCCAGGACTGATCTCCTTCAGAATGGACTGGTTTAATCTTGCAGTCCAAGGGGCTCTCAAGAGTCTTCTCCAACACCACAGTTCAAAAGCATCAATTCTTCGGCACTCAGCTTTCTTCTTAGTCTAACTCTCACATCCATACCTGACTAATGGAAAAACCAAAGCTTTGACTAGATGGATCTTTGTTGGCAAAGAAATGTCTCTGCTTTTTAATAAGCTGTCTAGGTTGGTCATGGATTTTCTTCCAAGGAGCAAGCATGTTTTAATTTCATGACTGTAGTCACCATCTGTAGTGATTTTGGAGCCCCCCAAAATAAAAAGTCTGTCACGGTTTCCATTGTTTCCCCATCTATTTGCCATGAAGTGATGGACCAGATGTTATGATCTTAGTTTTCTGAATGTTGAGCTTTAAACCAACTTTTCACTCTCCTCTCACTTTCATCAAGAGGCTCTTTAGTTCTTCTTCACTTTCCGCCCTAAGTGGTATCATCTGCATATCTGAGGTTACTGATATTTCTCCCAGAAATCTTGATTCCAGCTTGTGCTTCATCCAGCCCAGCATTTCTCATGATGTACTCTTCATATAAATTAAATAAGCAGGGTAACAATATACAGCCTTGACGTACTCCTTTTCCTATTTGGAACCAGTCTGTTGTTCCATGTCCAATTCTAACTATTGTTTCCTGACCTACACACAGATTTTTAAAGAGGCAGATCAGGTGGTCTGGTATTCCCATCCCTTTAAGAATTTTCCACAGTTTGTGGTGATCCACACAGTCAAAGGCTTTGGCATAAGTAAATAAAGAAGAAGTAGATGTTTTTCTGGAACTCCGTTGCTTTCTTGATGATCCAACAGATGTTAGCAATTTGATCTCTGGTTCCTCTGCCTTTTCTAAAACCAGCTTGAACATCTGCAAGTTCACGGTTCACATACTACTGAAGCCTGGCTTGGAGAATTTTGAGCATTACTTTGCTAATGTGTGAGATGAGTGCAATTGAGAGGTAGTTTGAGCATTCTTTGGCATTGTCTTTCCTGGGGATTGGAATGAAAACTGACCTTTTCCAGTCTTGTGGCCACTGCTGAGTTTTCCAAATTTGCTGGCATATTGGGTGCAGCACTTTCATAGCATCATCTTTTAGGATTTGAAATAGGTCAATTGGAATTCCATCACCTCCACTAGTTTTGTTTGTAGTGATGCTTCCTAAGGCCCACTTGACTTCATATTCCATGATGTCTGGCTCTAGGTGAGTGATCACACCATTGTGATTATCTGGGTCATGAAGATCTTTTTTACAGTTCTTCTGTGTATTCTTGCCACCTCTTCTTAATATCTTCTGCTTCTGTTAGGTCCATACCATTTCTGTCCTTTACTGTGCTCGTCTTTGCACAAAATATTCCCTTGGTATCTCTAATTTTCTTGATGAGATCTCTAGTCTTTCCCATTCTTTGTTTTCTTCTATTTCTTTGCACTGATCACTGAGGAAGGCTTTCTTATCTCTCCTTGCTATTCTTTGGAACTCTGCATTCAGATGCTTATATCTTTCCTTTTCTCCTTTGCCTTTCACTTCTTTTATTTTCACAGCTATTTGTAGCCTTCCTCAGACAACCATTTTGCCTTTTTGCATTTCTTTTTCTTGGGGATGGTCTTCATCATTGCCTCCTGTACAATGTCACAAACCTCATTCCATAGTTCATTAGGCACTCTATCTATCAGATTTGGGCCCTTAAATCTATTTCTCACTTCTACTGTATAATCGTAAGGGATTTGATTTAGTTCCTACCTGAATGGTCTAGTGGTTTCCCCCACTTTCTTCAATTTAAGTCTGAATTTGGCAATAGGGAGTTCATGGTCTGAGCCACAGTCAGCTCCCAGTCTTGTTTTTGCTGACTGTATAGAGCTTCTCCATCTTTGGCTGCAAAGAATATAATCAATCTGTTTTCAGTATTGATCATCTGATGATGTCCATGTGTAAAGTCTTCCCTTGTGTTGTTGGAAGAGGGTGTTTGCTATGACCAGTTCATTCTCTTGGCAAAACTCTATTATCATTTGCCCTGCTTCATTCTGTACTCCAAGGCCAAATTTGCCTGTTACTCCAGGTGTTTCTTGACTTCCTACTTTTGCATTCCAGTCCCCTATAATGAAAAGGACATCTTTTTTAGGTGTTAGTTCCAGAAGGTCTTATAGGTCTCCATAGAACCATTCAACTTCAGCTTCTTCAGCATTACTGGTTGCGGCATAGACTTGGATTACTGTGACATTGAATGGTTTGCCTTGGAAATGAAGAGAGATCATTCTGTTGTTTTTGAGACTGCATCCGAGTATTGCACTTCGGACTCTTTTGTTGACTGTGATGGCTACTCCATTTCTTCTAAGGGATTCTTGCCCACAGTAGTAGATATAATGGTCATCTGAGTTAAATTCACCCATTCCAGTCCATTTTAGTTTGCTGATTCCTAAAATGTTGACATTCACTCTTGCCATCTCCTGTTTGACCACTTCCAATTTCCCTTGATTCATGGACCTAACATTCCAGGTTTCTATGCAATATTGTTCTTTACAGCATTGGACTTTGCTACCATCCTCAGACATATCCACAACTGGGTGTTGTTTTTGCTTTGGTTCCGTCTCTTTATTCTTTCTGGAGTAATTTCTCCACTGATATCCAGTAGCATATTGGGCACTTACCGACCTGGGGAGTTCATCTTTCAGTGTCCTATCTTTTTGCATTTTCATATTTTTCATGGTGTTCTTAAGGTAAGAATACTGGTTTGCCATTTCCTTCTCAGTGGACCACATTTTGTCACACTTCTAATCTATACTTCCATTTAGATTACAGCAATGGCTTCTCACTTGGCCTCACATCCTTCATCAATCCCTTCTCTATACTGCTGCCAGAACACATGATGATTACCAACATTGAAGATTCTTCTATGATTTCCTGTTTTCCTCAGTAAAAAGTAAAAATTTCTTTCACATGGCCTGCAAGACTTTTTTATGATCTGGCAGTACTCATATAGGTCTTTGATACCCTGAAACTGTAAATGGTCCATCTATAGCAAATATCTGAGTTTTTGGAAAAGTTTGTGTTCTCTGCCTTTCTAGGCCTTTCACATACTATTTTCTTCATTTAAAACTCCTTCTACTCCCCTCTTTAAAACTCGTTAACTGCTACTCTACAAGTATCTGTAGAACCAATATTGAAATACCATTTATCTAGATAACTGTGCATAATCTTAAGGATAAAATTTTACCATTCATTTTAGTGATTTTTAAAATGCCCTATCAGTGAGAATTAAGTGAGCAGCTAAAAATATTTTTATTAGTAATCTCAGAAACAGTAATATATAATGCTTAATTTGTATTGACAGAGAATTTTTATTCTTTTTACGTTTGCATTGTTATTTTGGGCTTTTAGAAATTGTTAAAGCAATCATCAGAATATGTGTAATAATTTAGAAACTTCACTAAAACTATTATTGAGTTATGACAAAAGGTCTCTAAAGTGTCCTGGGATCATTTGTTCTTCCTGGTATAATGACATCATATCTTTTAACAGCTGGTTTATCCAAAGAACATACAGACAAGGAGAGAGTACATTTTTCATGAGACATTACCGATGCTACCTGAATGTCTCATCAATTTAAAATAAAAAAGCAGTGCTCATTTTATAAGATTCATAACCATGTTTTTAAAGGTTCCAATTTAGTGAGCATGTTCTGCTTTCTATTTAACCCAGAACTAGTTTCATGTAAATTGTTAGCCTTTTAGTTTTATCACCAACTGGGTAAGCCAACCTAAGCAAATCAAGACAAATAGCCTAGTAAATGTTCTATGGATCTGAGGGTGGATTTGAACATTGTACTATATCCTGAACAAACAAGACATGAAGCCCAGATGTTGTATTAAGGAACAAATGAGGTCATAAGCACAATCTGTATTTCCCGCAGGAAGAGTTGGGCCTTGGCAAGGACCTAGCCAGCTGCTAAGAGCAAAGAGGTTCTCAGACAAGAAGTGGGGATGTGGTCTGGGATCATCGAAGTGAGAACGACTATTTCTGAGGACCAACTTCACACCAGGTATCTTGCTAAGTGCTTTATGCTGAAGGAAAACTGCTCCAAATTGTCAGCAGAATACAATCTCACAAGAAGCAGCAGCAATGCTCACCCAAAGAAAGTGATCATAGATTTGTTTATACCTTTTGTCTTAAGGGAGAAGATGCATTTTATCTTGTTGTAGACAAAAAAGACCTTTGATCTATGTTTAGCAGCTTTCAAGGCTCATTTTATAAGTTTTCCACCATTAAAATGTTTTTACCCTCTGTGATATTGAGACATTTTGTTAGGATGTTGAAGAAGTCATATTTAAGATATTAGATCATGTTATAATATAGGGAAAGCATGGCCAACACTTCTTACATTCATGTGATAATTCATTTACTCAGCAAATATTTGTGGTAATAATTTCCCTGTGGAGGTGCTGTTCTAGGTGTTGAACATACGGAAGTGAGCAAAACATAGTTCCTGCTCTCAAGGAGCTTACAGTCTAGAGAGGAGGCAGACACTATGCAAATGACCACAGAAATATTTAGCACAGCAGGTATGAATCTCAATTCAGAAATTCAGGAATCCAAGGAAAATATTTTCTATAATTCAGTTTCTAACTTCAAGTCTTCATTTCACTCACCTGGCAGAAATAAACAACACACCGAAAAAAGTTAATGTTAGTATCTCTCAGAGTTGGTTTTATTCCATTTCCAGGGCATAATTCTAGCATCTTACTCTATGCCAAGGCCCGTCTATCATCAAAGTGCTGCTTCTTGCTGGGTCATTAATCATCCTCTGTTGCTGGTTTTTCAGTTCCAGTGCTTCTTTGCTGTTTCTGCACATCATTCATCCCATGGAGAATGGTTTTTCAAGGTTGCCTACGGTCCCTCCTAGATCTTACTACTTCCTGAACAGTACTTTTCAGAAGTAGAACATTGGCCCCTGCTGCTTTATGAATCCACAGGTCTCTCTCTTTTCTTCATTCCCCTCCCTCTCCAGCCCTGAACATTCCCCTTCACATTAAAGATATTTGGAGCAAATTTAGCCTGGCTGGGTGGCAGGTCCTATAGGAGGGCACCCCAAAGTGCCCTCCTGAGAATATGAGGTATGAACTGAGATCTGAAGTGTGAGTGAAGAGCTAACACATTGAAGAGGAGTGAGGAGCGAGGAGAGTGCTTCCAGCAAAAGGGGTCCATATGGCAAGATCTAATGACAGGGGATAAAAACTGAGAAAAACTGCTTTATTATTTGGAGATAAAACCTTAATTATAGAAGAATACATACTGTTTTATGTTTTGGTGTATAAGACCTCAGAAAAACCATATAGGCATGAACCACTGACTACACAATAGTGGAAAATGTACAAGAGCTGTTCAAAGCTTTAGGTTTAAGTTCAAGTCTCTAAGTGAAGCTCAAGTTGCCAGATATATGGTCTTTGGCAAATGATATCATCTCTTTAAGCCTTAATTATATCATCTGGAGGGCTTTCTAGGTGGCTCAGCAGAGAAGAATCCACCTGCCAATGCAGGAGACACAGTAGACAGGGTTTGATCCTTGGGTAAGGAAGATCCCCTGGAGGAGGAAATGGCAACCCACTCCAGTATTCTTGCCTGAAAATCCCATGGACAGAGGAGCCTCGCAGGCTACAGTCCACAGGGTCTCAGAGTCAGACATGACTGCGTGACTGAGCATGCATGCACATATCATCTGGAAAATAAAGATTATGAAAATAATACAACTTCTTGTTCCACCTGTCTCATAGGATCACTGTAAGGGTATAATGTGACAATGGACTTGAAGTTGTTTTGCAAAATGCAAAGAACTTTAACATGCACATTGTTACTAGCCTGTTGATAGCAATCTATTCACAGTAGGGTGCAACATTTTGAGAGACTCCTACTGGGACAAAATAGCAAATACTAGTGTTTTATCTCTCATTTATAATTGTAAGTAACTACATAGAGGTAGGGTGCTAGAGAAGGAAATGGCAACCCACTCCAGTGTTCTTGCCTGGAGAATCCCAGGAACGGGGAAGCCTGGTGGGCTGCTGTCTCTGGGGTTGCACAGAGTCAGACACGACTGAAGCGACTTAGCAGCAGCAGGGTGCTAGAGAAGACTCTTGAGAATCCCTTGGACAGCAGGGAGATTACACTAGTCAATCTTAAAGGAAATCAACCCTGAATATTCATTGGAAGAACTGATGCTGAAGCTGAAACTCCAATACTTTGGCCACCTAATGTGAAGAGCCGACTCATTGGAAACAACTTTGATGCTGGAAAGATTGAAGGCAGGAGGAGAAGGGGATGACAGAGAATGAAATGGTTGGATGGCATCACCAACTCAATGGACATGAATTTGAGCAAGCTCCAGGAGATGGTGAAGGACAAGAAAGCCTGGCATGCTGCAGCCCATGGGATCACAAAGAGTTGGCTGTGACTGAACGACTGAACATCACTACCAACACCACCACCACAGAGATGAACCTAATGAACATACTAAGTATGATGTACAACTATATACTAGCAAATACAATCTTCCTTTCTTCCCTACTCAAGTTGGAAGAGCAGCTAACAATTTACTCTCAGAACTCTCAGTAAGTTCTTCATGGCACATGCCTATAGAGAATGACCAAATGAAATGATGAATACCTAGCACAAAAGCCTAAAGTTAGCCCAGTCACCACTCCTTCCTTAGGCCCTTAAACTAGGATAAAATGAGTTGGCTAACAATTCTTAAAATTTTATGGTAAACTCTACAATATATCAGGAAGTGCAAATTAAAACAATAATGAGGTATCACTACACATCTACTAGAATGGCCAATATTTGGACCATGATGATAGCAAAACTGGCAAGAATATGGAGCAATAGGAACTCTCATAAATTGCTGGTGGGAATGAAAAATGGTATAACCACTTTGGAAGACAGTTCAGGGCTTTGTTTTTTTACAAAACTAAATACACTCTTACCATATGATCCAGAAATTGTACTCCTTGGTATTTTCTCAAAGGAGCTGAAAACTTATTCTACATAAAAACTTGTGCATGGATGTTTATGGCAACTTTAATCATAACTGCCAAATTTTTAAAGCAACCAAAACGTCTTTCAGTTGGTGAATGACAAACTGTGGTACATTCAGACATTGGATATTATTCAGCCCTAAAAAGGAATGAACTATAAAGCCATCAGCAGACATAGAAAAACCTTAAATTCATATTATTACATGAAAGAAGTCAATCTGAAAAGGCTATGTATTGTATGATTTAATACAATGGAATAGATTCAGTTCAGGATCAGTTGCCTAGGATCCAAGAAGAATAAAATGGCTTTGCTTTTCATTTAGGCCTGATGAGCAATGAGAATAGAATATGTGAAAGTTTTCTAAAATATAAAATAAAAAGAGACACATTTTTTCAATTACATTTTTATTTTGTTATACAAAGTTTTATGGAAAGTCCAAACCTTAAAAAAAAAGACAAGAATTAATGACTTAAACCAGTAGAAAATTTATAATTTATAAATCCTAATAACCTGAACATTTATAATCCTTATAACCTTATCTAAGCTTTCAGTCCACCTAAAAATTGCCTTTCTTTGTCTAAAGGATGGCTCCAAAGAAATGAAGATTGTGAATGGATACTCGTAAAAGGTAATTCCCACTGTTGCACTGATTCCATCCTGTTTTTAATATATATTACTTTTCAGACAGTTTAGTGACTTTCAAGTGCCTTATGCTCTCCTCTCCACTTAGAATGCTTTATAGAACGGGCTGTACTGCCCTATGGTCTCAGTTTACAAACACCAGGACTTTTTAAAACAAACAGCTTGGGACTTTCATGGTGGTCCAGTGGCTAAGACTCTGCGCTCCCAATGCAGGGGGCCTGGGTTCGATCCCTGGACAAGGAGCTAGATCCCACATGCAGCAACTAAGACCCAGTGCAGCCAAATTAAAATAAATAAATGATTTTTAAAATTTTGAGAAAAAAAATAAAACAAACAGCAAGGAACACACTGTTGCGATCTATATTTGAAGGAGTTGCTGCCTCCCACTCCTATTTCTATAAGGTTGCTATAGAACTGTTCACAAAATAACATCCCAATGGAAACTATAGATCAGGGACTCTCTATATTTTATCTGGGCCTACTTAAGTCTGGGCTTAAAACCCAGAGCAGATTCTGAAGGATGCAGAGAAGAATGCCCTGATGTATCCCAGACTAATTCTTATCTCTGAATTGGGAGTGTGATGCTTGCTGGCCAAACAATGCAATTCTGACATTGGCTGTCATGTCTTTTGCTAGTCAAATAGTCTAACTCAGTTCTATAGCTGTACCTCTCAGATCTAAGAGTATAAAGTTCTTATTTAAAATTGGGTATGAATATCCAATATTCTCATAATGCTAACAGCCGCATAATTTATAAACACTGGAAAACAGAGTTTGGAAAGCAGAAATTTAAAAGTGTGTGGACCTTTTGTCTTAATAAAGATTCTGTTTTAAGTAATCCTAATACTTTACAAGCTTTGCTTCTAAAGGAATAACAATTTCTAACCTATTTGTATATTTTATAAGTACATATTTGTACTTATAATGTCCTTGGAATATGATGAAGAAAAAGAATAGAAATAAATTTCAAAAATTAAGAAAAATACAGTGAAACTCTTACAGTTAGCTCAAATAATAAAACTAATCACATTTATCTGAAGTAAAAGTTCATAAATTTATATTAAATTTAGATGGAGGTTATACATCAAGTAGTGTTTTCTAGAATCAAAATCCCAGCTTACTTCATACAAACCAGATATTGGTTATTAAACATTGTTCTACTACTGATGATGAATTATGCTTTGACTTGACTTGGGCCCAAGCAAAGACACTATTACATCTCCCTGAAAAGAAAAAAAGTTACACAATTAAAATGCAATAAAATACAAATTAAGAGGTAAAGTAGTGTTTAAAATGCCATTTAAAATTTATAAGCTAGTGATATACATATAAAAAGCATCCGGTAGGACTATAAAAGGAAACAAACCAAGTTAAATTTAAATAATAACATTTACTTCCTAGTATGAATTTGCTCTTTCCTTTGAGAGGCTCTCTTAATGAAGTTTGATAAACAATTTTATAAGGATTCAGTAAAGGGACAATTTTGGCAGCTCTTGTTTAGCTTTAATGCTTAATCCTCTGTTTTTTCATCCGTAAAATCACTTTTAGTCTTAATGGTATCTTAAGCTCTTTGTTGATCTGTAGTGTTTCATTAAAGAGAGTAAAACATCTGAATTTCTGTGTGGATTGGTATTTCATTTAATAATAATGATCTTTGTATCAAAGGGGTAAATGAAACCAAAGACGGGAGGTGAGTTTTCAAGAAAGACACAGTAAAAAGATGGGAACTTGAAGCAGAAGGCTAGGATTTTCTCTATCACATAGAAAAGTTGATCCTGAAGAAATCACTGATATCTGGGAATCTTAGTTTCTTTAAATGCATAATGAAAATATTAACATCCAGTTCCAAAGATTGTTGTAAGAGATGATTGAGCTAATGTCGTTGAAGGTGTTTTATAAACTGCAAAGAGTTATAAGCACCATGGATAATGTCATGTAAGTCAATTCCTATCTTTTATCTTATACTATCCTCTCTTCAGCACCTCCCTATCCTTTTAAGCTCTGACACACCAAATCAATTGCTAAACTGGAGAGGGTGGGACAAACTGAGAGAGTAGCACTGATATATATACAATGCATGCATGCTGTGCACGCCTTCATACTAAGCCATTTCAGTAGTGTCTGAATCCTTATGATCCCATGGACTGTAGCCTTCCAGGTTCCTCTGTCCATGGGATTCTCCAGGCAAGAATACTGGAGTGGTTTGCCATGCCCTCCTCCTGGGGATCTTCCCAACCCAGGGATAGAACCCACGTCTCTTATACCTCTTGCATTGGCAGGCAAGTTCTTTACCATTGACCCACAAGGGAAGTCCACAATATATACATACCATTGTGGCTCAGCTGGTAAAGAATCTGTCTGCAATGAGGGAGACCTGGGTTCGATCCCTGGGTTGGGAAGATCCCAAGGATAAGGGAAAGGCTACTCACTCCAGTATTTGGCCTGGTTGGGAAGATCCCATGGAGAAGGGAAAGGCTACCCACTCCAGTATTTTGGCCGACTCTATACAAAAAGTCGACGTGACTGAGCGACTTTCATACACTTGACTATCACACTATATATACAATATCATGTATAAAATAGATAGCTAGTGGAAAGCTGCTGTATTACACAGGGAGCTCAGCTTGGGGCTCTGTGAGGGGTAAGATGGGGGGTGGGAGGGAGGCTCAAACCTACCTAGATCTAGTTCAGTCTCTCACTTGGGCAGATTAGTAGATCATTACTATAGCTTGTTCACAGTTTTATTTTAGTGCCTAAAACAGACCCTGTCACATAACACATGCTCAGTAAATATTTATTGCATGAATGGTCTATCTTTTCTGCCTTCAATGTCTCTCAACATTAATTTATATATATATATATATATATATATATATATACACACATATATATATACATACACACCCGTGTGTGTATGTATGTGAATGTGTTTGTATTTTTGAAGATTTCACTTCTCTTTTTGTTTTTCTCTTAATTTGGGGGAAAAAATGTACATTCAAAAATATTGAGGAAAAGATGCAAGCATTAGCATACTGAAACATAAGAACAGAAACAGTATTTAGGAGTGATTCTCTACAGGCTGCTTCCAGAAAAGGAGTTGGTTCATGCCACTGAAATTGGCTTCTGCCAAGTGCTTAAGCCATAATTCTGTTCAATGCAAGACTTAGGCCCCCAGCAACCAAGCCCCAGTGCACCAAGAGAGGAGCTGGTGCTTCAAACAACAGTAAATGCTAATGTGGTGGTAAGTCCTGTTAACATCCAGCTACATCTTAAACTTGTAACTGAAAGATTTGGACCCCAAGCTCCTGTTCATGTCAGGCACCAGGCTGATGCACCACCATGAACATGAGCTCTGAGTCAGTAGGATAGGGCTAGAGCCAGTGTCCCGCCATGTCCTATCACAATGATATTCTGACCCTTGGTCACATTGGGAGGGTCCAGAGTTTCAGAAAATTATGTCACTTAAAACCTCCACAGCCCTTTCTCCTTCTGTGCAAGGCCAGAGAAAGTGATGGGCAATGAGAAGATGAGCAGGTGTTGTGGTCCTAAAGTTGCTATTGATCCTTTCTCCATGGGTTTCCCTCAATGAACCCTGTTCCAGTACACTCGATGCATGGGCTGTCTGGTACTTAGCCTTTGTGAACTACATATTTCCCCTAAATCAACAAATGTCATCTTTGCCTTGAATATTTTTTAGTAAAATAAATAAAACTTTACTGATGAAGTTCTCTTTGTACTCCTCTCCAATTCTATTCTTCCTTCACCTTTCATTTCCCAGAGGCAGCCTTTATCATAAATTTGGCGTCCATATTTCCTGTATGATGAAATCATATGACTTGCAAAATTTTGATTAACTCTTGGTTAAAATTAACAGAGAAATTGTAGGTCATAATGTTACATGGTAAGATATCTTTATGGGAAATAATGGTTTGACATTAATTACTTTGAGACTTTAAATTACTATTATGATTGCAATTCTTCACTGAAAAGCTAAGGAGGAAGTGTACCAGTTAAGCTTGTGGTCAGTTATAATTAACATAAAATCTGATTAGTGATTCTTTGTTTAATTTCTCAGAAATATAACCTCTTGAACCTTTAAAATTCAATGGCCAAAAAGAATGAAAAACTTATTTGTATTAGGAAACTGTATTTATTTACTAAGGTATGAAATATATTTGTTAAAAGAAAACTTTTGCTTACCAGCATTGAAATCATTCACATACACACCCCTTCCCCACCACACACACACACAAACACACACACACACACACTCGTTTTTTGAAAACATTCAGACTCTCTGATCTTAGCCTTCTGCTTACAGAGTATGCTGCTCAAAATAAAAGATGTCTCTAACTGATTCAAATCAAAACACAAAAATGAAAATTTTCTTTCACTTTCTAGTCTATATTCTTTTCTTTTACTAACTATAAATATAACAAGTAAAGGACATAATTTTGAGTTGTGTGTCTAAGTAATATTACATAAATCATAACATATTGTATTTACCTTCTGACAATTTGCTTTTGTCATGCAACACTATGTTTTTTAAGATTTGTTCAAAATTTGTCAAATTGACATATTGAAATATATATCAAACTTCTGTATTATAGTCATTTATGTGATTATGCCATATTTTATTTATCCAATATCCCACTGATGTTCATTTAGATTGATTCCAATTTATCAATATAGAAACAAGGCTGTTATGAGTGTTCTTTTCTCATTAGCACATCTTTCAGACCACTACCAAGAAATTGAACAAAGCCCTAGGAGATATACAGAATCCAAACAAATGTCATTTAAACATCTAGAACAATTATAGTTCTACAAGATAGGAAAACTGTTGTAATTTAGAATTAATGACACAGTCAGTAAATGAATTGAAATGAATCAAGATGCAGCAACACAGAGTTGCAGACTTCCAAGAAAACATGTGATATGCAGGTAATATATAACCAGACTTGAAGAGAATGGGCTTTGAGACACCTCCATGTGGAGGGTGTTGACAAAACACTAAAACAGGGCTCAGCATGTAGCCAAGGTAGTCGGGAAAATGCCCTTGAACATCTACTATCAATATGCATCTAGGCCAGTTGAGAAAATAATCTTCAAACCACTTGGGATGTTTCACTCATTTCTTTATTGGGAAAACATGTTTGCCCTGAGAAGAATAAAAACTGAGTATAGACACAATGCAGCAAATTAAACAGGTAATTATAATATTTTTGGATTAAAGCATTTGTACATGCTTGGTATTTTAAATATTCATTATATATAAAAGGATTTGTCATATTTGATTATCTAACAAATAAGTTAGTGATTCTAATGAAAATTACCTATAATGTAATTAGGTAATTGATTTAGACTTGTAATCATAGATTGAAATATTATTAATTTGTAAAAAGCATTGGAACATTTAGGAAAATTTAAGATTAAGCATATTCAATATTTTAAACTTATTATATTAATAGGAATTTCTTAAGTATCTGAGATTTGTTTGCCCTAAGACAATTGAAGTATTTAAAATCCAATATATTAAATTTATAAATGTAATTTAAAAGATTCAAAGAAACTTAATTTTTACAAAAACTCACTTAAAAGTATTTATTAAGCTTTCCTAGACTTAGAATAATAAAATATATAATCTAAGACTTTAAGGTGAACTAAGACTAAATTTTTTTTAAATTTTGTAATGTGAATGTTTTAAGTGAACCTGAACTGAGTTATCATCTCTGTCTGAAAGAAACATTAAAAAAAACTCATATTGCCACCTTATATATCTGCCTTAGTACATATGTGCAAGAGGATCTCATGGTATCACTGGCTTACATGATATCTGAATTTTCAGTTTTATTGAATTGCTCTCCAAAGAGGTCATGCTAATTCATATTCCCATGATCCCTGCATAAGAATTCCTAGTTCTCTACAACTCTGCTAACGCTTGATATTAACTAATATTTTAATTTTGGTAAACTTGATCAATAGGAACTGATATCTTGCAAAATTTTAATTGCACATTTCCTCATTATTCATGAGAATGAATGTAGCTTTTGAAGTTTATTCGATAATTTAGTTTCCTCTACTCTGAGTTAATCAGAGAAGGCAATGGCACCCCACTCCAGTACTCTTGCCTGGAAAATCCCATGGATGGAGGAGCCTGGAAGGCTGCAGTCCATGGGGTCTCTAAGAGTCAGACACGACTGAGCAACTTCACTTTCACTTTTCACTTTCATGCATTGGAGAAGGAAATGGCAACCCACTCTAGTGTTCTTGCCTGGAGAATCTCAGGGACAGGGGAGCCTGGTGGGCTGCTGTCTGTGGGGTCACACAGAGTCGGACACGACTGAAGCGACTTAGCATAGCATAGCATACTCTGAGTTAACATTTTATATGCTGCCCATTTAAAAAATTGAGTGATTCTTATTGTTTTGTAGGAGTTTTTACATACACTGGATATTAAATGTCTTCCATATATCTTGGAAATTTCTTATTCCAATCAGTTGTTTTTAACTTGGAATGTGAAATCCTGGACAGAAAATATGAATTTTGACAAAATAATTATACAAAAAATAATTGAGATTTATAGAGAGTTTACTATGTGCCAGTAACAGTTCTAACCACTGCTGCTGCTAAGTCACTTCAGTCGTGTCCGACTCTGTGCGACCCTGTAGACGGCAGCCCACCAGGCTCCCCCGTCCTTGGGATTCTCCAGGCAAGAACACTGGAGTGGGTTGCATTTCCTTCTCCAATGCATGAAAGTGAAAAGTGAAAGTGAAGTCGCTCATTTGTGTCTGATTCTTAGCGACCCCATGGACTGAAGCCTGCCAGGCTCCTTTGTCCATGGGATTTTCCAGGCAAGAGTACTGGAGTGGGTTGCCATTGTCTTCTCCTTTCTAACCACTTTGTACATATTAACTCATTCTTTTTTTTTTTTTTTTTGTAGCAGACTTTATTAAACGTTTAAGAAAGTGTTTGGAACAAGTCTGCCTGACAGATATTAAAACAACTTGAAATATAAACACCAGGGTACCTAAAAGGCCATGCTTTCCTTTCCTTTTTATTTTTTTTAACCGTTCTCACCTTCCAGACTGAAACATTTTCATTCTTTCTAACAACCTTTGATTCTAGTGCCAATATTATACCTATTTTACAAATAAAGAAAAGGAAAAAATTTAAAAAAATTAGATTTGGGGTGGTCATTTTTTAAAAATCTATCCTGACTTTAAATTATTAACACATTACCCTACATTTTCTTTTAGGAGTTTGTTTATTTTCCCCCATAGTCTTCAATCCATTTGCCGTTCACTATTACACAAAATGTGAGATGGGGGTTTAATTTTTTCCCCCTTTGTCACTTCTGGAATTGTAAACCTTAAATACCTTTTAGTCATCTGAATGAAAGTGAAAGTCGCTCAGTCCTGTCGGACTCTTTGTCATCCCATGGACTATTCTCCAGGCCAGAATACTGGAGTGGGTAGCCTTTCCCTTCTCCAAGGGATCTTCCCAACCCAGGGATCGAATCCAGGTCTCTGGCATTGCAGGCGAATTCTTTATCAGCTGAGCCACAAGAAAAGCCCAAGAATACTGGAGTGGGTTATCCCTCCTCCAGCAGATCTTCCAGACCCAGGAATTGAACCAGAATTGGACCTCGGTCCCCTACATTGCAGGCGGATTCTTTACCAACAGAGCTATCAGAGAAGCCCTGGTAATCTATATAATAAAGATCAAATTCCTTAACTTGGCAGTCGTACATTTTCTGGTCCTAAATGGCCTGACTGGTCCTTTTGTTGCTCTTTTCTCAAGCGATCTCTTTACCAGTCAAAAAGTCTACTCACAATGTCCTTAAAATGCCAAGTTCAGTTCATTTCAGTCGCTCAGTCCTGTCCAACTCCTTGCGACCTCATGCATCATGGATGGCAGCATGCCAAGGACCTCTTCAATTCTATATTTTTGTTCAAGCCTTTCTCTCAGTCTAGAATAACAGTTCTACTCTCTTGTCTACAGGAAAAATCCTGATCCTCTAAAACATTGTTGAAATTCAGTCTCCTGTGTGAAAGCCTTCCCCAGAGCATTCTTATTTTTTTTTTCTTCTTCCTATTCTCCTTTCAAAAGTCAACTATTTTCCTGCTCTGTGTTCCTATGGGAGTTTGTTTATTATTTTGTTATTACCCAATTGTGTTTCTTAAGCACACATTGTGGTGTCTTTCTTAGAAACCATATGTCTTTTGTCTGTAGGTTTGTTCATTCACACATCTATTCAACATTTGCTGAATGTCTATTATGTGCTAGTGCTATGCTAGATACTTGAATATAAAAGTTTCAAACAGCTCAAATTAGTAAGATGTGTATACAAAATATCATAATTTATATTGACAAATTATTGTAGCATTTGATCGGTACTAGATAAAAATACATGTGATGAAAAGAATCGACATGCTAATGCTTACAGATTTCCCTCCAACCACTACACCAACATATACTAATAAAAATTTTGAAAAAATTCAAGCCCCCCTTCCCTACTGCCCCCAGTTCAGAGCTTGTGGACAAGTTCTTAGCACTGAAAGAATTACAGAGACAAAAAAGGATGGATTCAGGCCTTGAGTTTATATTTAGGATTTGAGAGCTATGGGTGGAAGAAGCAAAAGGAATACTATGAACTATATATTTGGATTCATTTTAATGTTTCTTTGAAATACTTAAATAAATAGAATTCTCTTTTAATTTCTTTTGGCTGTTGAGCTGTATATCTTAAACAAGGTTCACTATGAGCACAAACATCCCCATCCTGTTAAAATATCTTGTACTCAATGTGTAAGAAAATGAAAATATTAAAATAGTTTATATCTTGGAAAAAATAAGGCATTAGAGATGCATTCCTCAGAGCACACTCAAACTATTTTGTAGGGAGACCAATGCATTTATACAATTACTTGATGTACTATAATGACTTGTAAAACAGACAAATATAAGACTAAAATTCCCTTATGATCCTACCTTTAAGAAACAATGCTTCTAATATGTGATTTTTTTTCTCTAGCTTTTCAATGCGTATTTATTCAAAAGCATTTATTGATAACTACTATAAGCCTGGCTGCCGTCTATGGGGTCGCACAGAGTCGGACATGACTAAAGCGACTTAGCAGCAGCATAAGCCTGACACTGTACTAAGACGTAGCCCAGAACAATAGAGACAAATTCAGTGTTTATGTAGAGCTTATAATCTAGCTGTGGGAGATGGGAAATTAACAAAATCAATCAATCAAAACTCCAGTATCCTTCCCTGGGAAATTCCATGGACAGAGGAGCCTTGCGGTCTACAGTCCCTGGGGTGTCAAAGAGCAGGACACCACCGAGTGACTGAGCGCACGCGTGCACACACACACATACACACACACACAAAGACCAGTGTTATTAAGAAAATTAGTCATGGAAGAGTATTGAATAGGGAGTGTGGGGGAGAGTAGAGGCTGCAATTTTAAATAAGGTGGCCAGGGAAGACTTCACTAAGAAATTTGACATTTGAGCAAAGACTTGAAGTGAGTAGAGGATCAAACTGTGTATAAAGTCCCAAGCAAGCTAGTATGTATGTATGTAAGTAAGTATTTTCTGTCTGCTTGTTTGTTTATTTATAGTCCATATGGCTGGGGTAAAACTCCACCTCTTACATGTAACCCAAATCTAATCAGCACTTCTGACTTGCCTAGTCATATTTCCCTCTGGTTGGATATTTAGATGGTTCCTTTTCCTTTTTTTTTTCTTTCCTTTTCTTTTTTGTCTCATCCTATCACAAAACATGCTATAATTTCTTAGATTGCCTTTATGAATATTTCTGTAAGATAGAGTTCCAAAAGTCAACAATTCTGGTTCAGATTGCCAAATTGCTCCCAAAGAACTTACACTAATTTTTATTTCAACTGTCAGTATAAGAGAGGACCTATCTTACCAAATGTCTGTCAGTAATAAGTAGTCCAATTAAAAGAATTTCTGTTAATTTGATATATGAGAATTCTATTAAATGAATGCTTTTCATTTAACTTAAATATTTTTTTGTTAATGAGGTTAAATTTTAAAATATATTTACCAGCCATATTTTGTGAATGAACTGTTCCTGACCTCACTCACCCTTCTATTGGAGTCTTAGTATTTTTTCTTATTGATTCGTGTATATTTTTAATATTGTTAACATGTTGATATATTCATGGTAATATTTACTAGATCATTCCTTAAACTAGAAATCTAAACATAAACAGAAAAAAACTGAAAAGCTATCTTGAAAATAATGGACATCTATATAGTGTGTGTGTATATATATATACATGTATATAGATATATATGGAGAAGGCACTGGTGACCCACTCCAGTACTCTTGCCTGGAAAATCCCATGGGCGGAGGAGCCTGGAAGGCTGCAGTCCATGGGGTCGGGAAGAGTCGGACACGACTGAGTGACTTCACTTTCACTTTTCACTTTCATGCATTGGAGAAGGAAATGGCAACCCACTCCAGTTCTTGCCTGGAGAATCCCAGGGACGGGGGAGCCTGGTGGGCTGCCGTCTATGGGGTCACACAGAGTCGGACACGACTGAAGCAACTTGGCAGCAGCAGCATACATATATATACATGTATATATATACACACATATATATACACAATGGAATATTACCCAGAAATTTTAAGAAAGTGAAATTCTGCAATTTGCAACAACATGGATGTATTTGGAGGGTATTATGCTTAGTGAAGTAAGTCAGAGAAAGACAAATACTATATGTTTTCACATATATGGGAAATCAAAAAAGAAGATGAACGAGTGAACGTAACAACATAGAAACAAGACACAGATACAGAGAACAAATCAGTGCTTACCAGTGGGGAGAGGGGAGGAGAGAGTAGCAAGATAAGGAAAGGGGATTACGAGGTACAAATTACTAGGTATAAAATAAATAAGATACAAGGATATAATGTATAGCACAGGGAATATACCCAATATTTTATAATAACTTTAAATTAAGTATAATATATAAAAATACCAAATCACTATGTGATTTAACACTATAAATCAAATTTACTTCAATTTAAAAAACTTTTAAACAACAAATAAGCAAAAAATATATATATAATATTAAAAATAGTGGGCATCTAGTGATGCTGGTTTACTTGTCAAAGTTTTATAACAAAGCTTTGATAGCTGAAGATCAGAGTTAGGGAAGAGGATAATGTCAAACCAGTAGAAACAAATGGCAACCTTAGGAACACCGGAAAACATCTAAAAATATTATTTCCAAAAAAATTTAAAAATAAAAATATTATTTCTTTTTGCAGCCAGTTAGGCTGGCTGTGCTCTTCCTCATAGGGCCCCAGTGTGCAATCTCTGCAAACAGCAGCCTCCTTGGCTATTGCCTGTACAGGTTGCCCTAAGGGATCTTGGAGACAACTCTTTCTACTGGACCTTCATGACTGGCATGCTGTTCTGCCTAGGCTCCAGACAGGTATGCTTGGTGCCTGGGAGCAATGGCCAGAGTCATACGGCCATCCACACCTAACAGCAGAACAATAAGCCTGTGATTGAGGCCCTCCTCAGAGCCAAGTTCAAGTTCCCTGTACACCAGACGATCCACATCTCCAAGAAGTGGGGATTTACTAAGTTTAATGCAGGTGAATGTGAAAACATGGTGGTAGAAAAGCGGCTCATTTAGATGGCTGTAGGGTCAAATATATCCCTAATCATGGCCCTCTGACAAATGGGTCCTGCACTCATGAGAGCCTTGGCGCTGCCCCTCCTTACTCATGCTTACCCATAAATTCTACTTTCTTGACAAAAATAAATAAATAAAAATATTATATCTTGTAAAAGTCTTTGAATATTTGCAGAGAACAGTCACAACCATAAACTAGGGACAGTTTTAAATTATTTCATATAATATTTATAATTATTCTGCTCAATTCATTTTGATATTTGGCAAAACTAATACAATTATGTAAAGTTTAAAAATAAAATAAAATTTAAAAAAAAAAAAAAATAAAGAACAATGTTTTCATTTAACAGATAAAGACTGTGAGGCTCAAATAAAATAAGCCTACTAGGCACCATGCCACTTTGGGACTTATATATATCTTTCCACTGTGCCACACTTCAGATATTTGAGAAGTGTAAATCTCTTGTATGACACAAAACTACAGCTGAATAAAATCATAAAATGACATAAGATTTTGACTTTCAAGTCTTACCCTGTTAGAATCCAAAGTAGTGGGCATATTTTTTAATTCATATACAGCAACTTGTCCATCGCTATCTCCCACCAGAAGGCAATCTGTTTGCTTAGCAAAAAGAACAGTTGTGAACTTGATTCCAGGGTTAGCAACATTGACAATCAGAGGGTCCAAACTGTAATGAAATATCATATTTGTAAATTTAGTTATTAATATATTCTTTTTACATACAGACTAAGAAGACCCTGAGATATTTGTGATTTCATGTAACAAAAACTAAAAGCATCTTTGTGTGTTTCCAAAAGCAAAATAACTACTTCTCACCCTTTATTCAATCAAAGCTTTCATTCTTTCAATAAACTAATTTCAATGAAATAAATTATTCACAATTAAGATGTGAACTCATACTTTAAACTCCTGTGATGATTAATTTTATGCATTAATTTGGCTAAGCTGTGGTTTCCAGTTGTTTAGTCAAACACCAGTCTACACACTGATGTGAAGGTATGATATGATTAACTTAAATCAGTAGAATTTGAATAAAGCAAATTATCCTTCACAAAGTGAGTCGGCTTCATCTAATTTGTTGAAAGCCTTCAAAGAAAAGACTGAGGTCCTCGAAACTGAATAAATTTCTGCCTCTATATTGCCTTTGCACTCAAGACTGCAACATGGACTCCCCTGATGGAAATTCTGGCTTGTTACACTGTCAAGCAAACTTGGGAACTGCCAGGCCCCACAATCATATAAGCCAATATTTTTAAATCTCTCTCTCTCTTTCTCTGTCCCTTCCTCCCACCATCTCTATTTTATGGGTTCAGTTTCTCTGAGGATCCCTAGTACAACTTCTTAAATAATAAATGTCTTTTAAGGGAAGGATGTTTTGATCCAAATGAATCCCTAGACCATAAGTGAATCTGAACAATGAATCTTGTTTTAGATTCATTGAAAAATGAATCTTCTTCAATGAAGAACAAGAACCTTCTCAACTCTTACTCATCCAAAGCAATCCATTGGCATTCTTATAAAAGAAGCAGTAACTTGCATACTTCTTCTGAAGAAATTTTGCCTGGGAACTACAATTTTACTAGGAAAAAAAAAAATAAGAGATGACACTCCTTTAAGTGACCACTTTCTATGTTAGTCATCTCATAGACAAAAATATATTGCTTTGTGTTGTACTCCTTGAGTTTTTGGTTCAAATTGTTTTATAGAATGAGTCGTGAAAAAATTTTAAAGTTACTAAACTATTAATCTCTAGGAAAAAATTTGCAATTATTAATAAACCCATTGAATTTTATATCATTTATTTCAAACAAGAATGTATTTCCATGCTTCTCTTCCTTAATAACTTGCCTAAAGGTCACAATATTTTCTAATATTGAAATAATGATTGAAGAAGTAGAATCATTAAACACAATTCCAGCACTTTATAAACTTTCATATTAAAAAGGACGGTCTATGGCCCTCTAATAACTTTGATGTAACACTTAAAGAAAAAAATTTTAATTAAACTGCATGTTTCTTCAAATATGTTTTAAAAATGAGGTAAGAGAATAAGTAAATATCATAAAAAACACTTATTTTGCTCCCTTTATCTTACTAATAAAAGGTCTTCAGTTAAGAACAATTAGAAAAGTGCCTCTCTGCATTCTTCCATAAACCAGACAATGACAAAGAATTCAAGGTAGTTATGATATCCTATATCAGTCTATAAAAATTTGATGAGGGACTACCGTGGTGTTTCAGTGGCTAAGACTCCATGCTCCCAATGCAGGGGACCTGGGTTCAATCCTTGGTCAGGGAACTAGATCCCACATATCACAACTAAGTTTGCATGTCACAACTAAAAGATCTTACATGCTACAACTAACATCTGATGCAGCCAAATAAATAAATAAAAATTTTTTTTAATTGAGGAGATAGAGTAACCCATTTTCATTCAAATATTTTTAAACTATTAATACATATGATGTAGGTAATTAATATATTATCCTGGCACATCACTTTATTCATAAAGGACTCTCACAGTATGAACTATTACTTGTTTTAAAGTAACTACAGTTTTCTCTAACCAATGTCAAAACCATCAAGCATCATTTAGATGGAACTGCAATTATCTTCTACTTTTATTATCTACAATTATCTTCAAGAAAAATGTTAATATTTACGTGCTGATGTGAAGGTCCCAAATCTCCACTCTGCTCTCATTTGCAGCTGCAAATATGTAGGATGATTTTGGAGACCAGGCAATATCATAAACAACATAAGTAGTTGGATAAAAACTCAAAAATGGTTTGAGATTCTCATGTTGCCATATAATAACACCCCAATCAGCAGAACAGCTTAAGAAAACATCATGGCAAAATGGGTTCCATGCTATTTTATACACTGGTCCCTAGGATTAGAAAAATAAAATATATAGTAAGTAGTATCTAACGTCTTATACTTTAAATTTGACCAACAAACTTAAAATGCTCAGATTTCTAAAAGCTTTATACACCATGCATTAATGTGTAAGTATTATCTTAGCTAAGAATACTAGGTCAAAGTTGAATCTCTTCCCTAAATTATGGCATACAGAAGCATACAAATATAGTTGCTACAGTACTTACTAAATATTAATATATACTATAGTATTTAAAAATATTTAGGAATATTAAGAAAAATAAACAAAAATAAAGGAGAAAATGAAGAAAACATGGTAGGAACTAGCATTTTAAAATGTAGGGAATGCAAATATGCCAGAGTCAGTTTTACTTTGAGATCAGCATGTTAAATCAGCAGTCTTTCAGAAGCAAATATTGTGTCCTAATAACTTATGAAAAGAAATCAAGGATATCTAGAAGCCAAATTAAAAGCCCTGCATACTATGGGTGTTTTATATACAAATTCAAGCTTGTATTTTTAAATCTGATGTTATAAATTATTGCATAAAAACACTGTGTCTAATGATACTGTTTTTTCAGAAATATAACAAGATAAAATTTTCCATACCTACTGTAATTAAAACTAACCTTATGTCCTCTGTAGGTATCTAGATATTGTTCATTATATGAACAGGAACACTTGTGAATATGACCTTCTTCAGTACCAGCCAAATAGATATTTGTGTCCTAAACACCAAAAATCAGAATGCATTAACTTGTGATGTATTAGTAAATGTGCTAAACAGAAGACAGAATTCAAAATTTCTTAAAATATGTTCAAGAACCAAAACTAGAAATACTACCTTGTAGACAACTGACTGTTGTCTTTTTCTTTAGATCATGATTTTATAATAATTAAACTCCCTGAAGGATGGCTGTGCAAAGAAAATACAGATTCTTTTCTTTGCTAAAATAGAGTGTAGAACTTAGTACCTATCTAGAAATTATATGGACAAACATTCACTTAAAATGAAGAAGAAACTTTCTAACATTTCAAGAGAGAGCTAACAGTCCAGGGAAACAGTATTATTTCACTGCTGCTAAGTCACTTCAGTCATGTCCAACTCTGTGTGACCCCAGCGACGGCAGCCCACCAGGCTCCCCCGTCCCTGGGATTCTCCAGGCAAGAACACTGGAGTGGGTTGCCATTTCCTTCTTCAGTGCATGAAAGTGAAAAGCGAAAGTGAAGTCGCTCAGTCGTGTCTGACTCTTAGCGACCCCATGGACTGCAGCCTACTAGGCTCCTCCATCCATGGGATTTTCCAGGCAAGAGTACTGGAGTGGAGTGCCATTGCCTTCTCCAATTATTTCACTAGAATTAGTCAAAGAGAAGACAGATGACTTAACAAGAACATGATTTTTGCTGAGAATGAGAGATTAAACTAGACGGAGTCTCAGACATCTCAGATGTATGTACCAAATAGGGATTTAAAATGTGTTTTCTATACTGAAGTTATAGTCAGAAAGTCTGAAAGTCAGGGCTCTATGTGGAGCTATGTCAAGTCAGCATCACCTGGTAGTATTATTAGTTCAGTTCAGTTCAGTCCTTAGTCATGTCCGACTCTTTGCGACCCCATGAATCGCAGCACGCCAGGCCTCCCTGTCCATCACCAACTCCTGGAGTTCACTCAGACTCACGTCCATGGAGTCAGTGATGCCATCCAGCCATCTCATCCTCTGTCGTCCCCTTCTCCTCCTGCCCCTAATACCTCCCAGCATCAGAGTCTTTTCCAATGAGTCAACTCTTCGTATGAGGTGGCCAAAGTACTGGAGTTTCTAGAACTGCAGAATGTCAGGCCCTGCCCCAGACCTGCTGAATCAGAATCATTTTAACAAGATTCCCAGGTAAGTTATAAGAACCCTGAAATCTGAGACACATTGCTCTAGCATGTATCAGTACTTAAGAATGCAGTTACTAGATCATGGGGGTCTATGTAGTTTAAATTACAAAATAAAGTCCATTTTTCTCCCAAAGTAGTATTACCAATTTACATTCAGCAGTATATAGAAGTTCCTTTTGACACACATTCTCTTCAACAGTTTGGTTACATCAGAAATCTTAGATTTTGCCATCCTATTAGGTATTAACTTACACTGAATGGTTTTAAGTTTCATTTATGTGGATATTAACAAAGTTGAGCACATTTTTATGTTTATTGGCCAATTGAATCTCCTCTTCTGTTCATATTTCTTGACCATTTTACTAATAATCTTTCTTTTTCATATTCATTTGAATAAGTTCCTAATATATTCTATTACATATGCTTTGTCTATTATTAGGTTGCAAAAATCTTCTCCCAGCATACAGCTTATTTTTTTTTTTTACAAACTCTTAGTGTCATTTAGTAAATAAAAGTTCTCATTTTAATGTAGCTGGTATTATATATTTTACATAATTAGGATTTTGTGTTTTAAGAAACTGTTCCTACTTTGAAGTCATAGAGATATTCTCCCATATTTTCTTCTAAAAGTTTTTGCCTATAAATGGGTAGGGATCTAATTCCTTTTTTATATACAAACAATGATTATCTCAGTAGTATTTATAAGTAGGTCATCTTTCTCTGGGCTTCCCTGGTGGCTCAATGGTAAAGAACCTGCCTGCCAATGCAGGAGACACAGAGATGTGGGTTCAATCCCTGGGTTGGGATAATCCCCTGGAGGATGGTATGGCAACCCACTCCAGTATTCTTGCCTGGAAAATCCCATGGATGGAGGAGCTTGGTGGGCTACAGTCCATAACGTCACAAAGAGTTGGACGTGACTGAAACAACTTAGCACACAAATAAACGTCTTTCTCTAGAGCTCCTCAAGGTTGCTGTAAAGCTGGGTTCCTCAGTATATAAACCTGAGATTGAGATTTCCATGCAAGAGGTTTATTGGGAAGTTCTCTCAGAATCAACCTCTTTGAGGGAACTAGGAACAGGCAGAGATATTTAAGTTAAACTATGATGTAGCTGCAACAGAGTGCTCAGTCCAACCTATAACAAGCTTTGGAGCTGGGATAGCCCTTCAGAGTCCTACCTCCAGAAAAAGGGGTGAAATATGTTTCGCATCTCTTCCCAAACATAAATTAGTCAGAAATGATGATAGACTCAAACCAAACTAAATCAACAATCAAACTAAAGGTAAACTGTGTAAATATCACAAAAGTCAGAGATTCTAGGACTGGATAAAAAAGCAAAATTCAACAATATGCTCCATATAAGAAACATACTTTAACTATAAAGACACAAATAGGTTAAATGTAAAAGAATGTAAAATGATAAACTGTGCTAATATTAGTTAAAAGAAAGGTGCAGTGGCTACATTAATGTCAGACTAAGTAGATTTCAGAGTAAAGAATGTTACCAGCTATAAATAAGGTCATTGTATAATAAGGGAATCGATTAATCAATAGAACATGACAATTCTAAACACTTATGTACTTAAAGATACATAAAGAAAAAATTGATAGAATTTCAAAGGAAGAAAAGACAAATTCACAATCATGGTCAGACACTTCAATACCTTTCTGTCAATAAATCACGGAAGAAACAGGCAGAAAATCAGGAAGGATATAGTGAACTTGAACAATATCATCAACCAACATAACCTGATTGATATTCACAGAACATTTCACCCAACAGTAGCAGAATATACACTTTTCTCAAATGCACAGGGAATATTTACAAGTAAACATCACATTCTAGGCTCTAAAACAAATCTCAATAAATTCAAAAGGATTCAGTTTACAAAAAGTTTGCTCTCTGATCATGATGGAATTGAATTAGAAACCAACAGAAAGATGCTTAGAAAAAACGTGAATATTTGGAAACTAAATAACGTGCTTTATCAAAGAAGAAATCAAAGGGGCAATATTGATGTTTTGAGCCAGCTGATTCTTTGTTTGGGTGGGGAGAGGATAGTGGTTGTCTTGCGCAATGTAGAGTGTTTAGCAGCACCCCTGGACTCTGCTCGAGAGAGAAAACTCTCCTCCCTACATCCCACCTCCCACAGCTGCAACAACCAAAAATATCTGAAGAAGACATTGTGAGATGTCCCTGATGGAAAGTACTCCCCTCCCTGCCCACATTGAGAACCACTCTGCTAGAGTCAAGGTGACAAGCAGATTATAGGAATTTGAGAATGAATGCAGTGAGAATATGACTGCAGTGACAAAAGGGCTTCCCTGGTGACTCAGAGGTAAAGAATCTGCTTGCAATACAGGAGACCAGGGTTTCATCCCTGGGTCAGGAGAGATCCTCTGGAGAAGGGATTGGCTACCCACCCCAGTGTTCTTGCTTGGACAGTCCCAGGGACAGAGGAGCCTGGCGGGCTACAGTCCATGGGGTCACAAAGAGTTAGACACAACTGACTGACCACATACACAGTGATAAAAGTGAAAAATAGTAAAAGCCTGAACTATATGAATAGTAGGCTTGGACTAAAAGAAGTAGGATGATAAAACCTAAATATCATTTGGGTGATAGAGTAGAATAGAGTAAGAACTCAAGTTTTGGTTTGCATAAGTAGGTGAATAATGGTGTCATTAAAGAGATGATCATATTACATATAATAGAAAATATATAGGAAATGTTTTCTTCTAAGAGTCACAGTGGTTGAATTTTCTGATTCCAAAGAGCCTCTAGGTAAAAAGAATTAGAGAAGCAGAACTTTACTAACAGTGCTCTGATTTCATTTTGGTCTTGATAGGCATAATCTGAAGTGGTCTTCCCAATCCCCAGAATCATGAGAGTCACCACTCACAGTGAGATATGGAAGACTATATAGTGGATTTGGTTTCTGTCACTATGACAGAGCAGGAGAGTACCCAAGAGGGGCAAGGTTGGGCATTCAAGTTAAAATGAGCAATTGAGTAGATAATCCTTCTATTGTTGCTCAGAAAAAACAGGCCTTTCTTCTAAAATGCAGATGAAGGACAGCCAACTGGAAAGTGCCATTTCACCCTAGGCTAATACCTATGTTTGTTAGTTTTCTGCTTACAAGGCACAATATTTACTAACATGCTAACCTTTCATCTTTGTTTTTGGCCACGAGACATATGTGATCTTAGCTCCCTGATCAGGGACCGAATCTGCACCTCCTGCCTTGGACAGTGAAATCTCAAACACTGGACTGCCAGGGAAATCCCAGCCTTATATCTTAATACACTTCAATGATTATTAGTTGTATTGAAATAATTTACCTTGGGATGAAAAGCAAAACACATTCCAGGAGCCTGTCGAGATATCAAAGCCTCACCTTTCTTTTCCTTTTCCCCTCCTTTTTTGCTGGTGCTAGCAGTCGTTCGCCTCAAGCGCATCAAATCTTTAAAGAAAAAATAGATAGCTTATCTACCACGTGAAAAAATATTGTAGATATAATATGTCCCTTCTTGCAAACAATATGAGTTCTGCCATTCTGTGCATGTCATTAGGTTAAAATAAGCAAATACCAGAGTTAGATGCTTAGCAAAATGATCAAGCCCAGTTTTTCTCTTATTTAGTCAAACCTAAATTTATCACCTTTTATACATTGTTCACTAGGAATTTTTAATTCAGCACATAACAAGAGAAAGATAATTTGTGTGTGGGGGGGTGTGTGTGTGAGAGAGAAAGAAAGAGTGTGAGCGTATTTATTGATTTTACCATGACAGTCCAGTCCTTTCCGTATAACCCATTTAGAGATCCTTCCATCCGCTGATATAGAAACTAGTATTTCTCTTTTGTCATCACCTGTTGTCCCTCGGTCTTGTTCTATCCACTGCAGTTGCCATACAGGTCCCAAGTGTTTTTGAGGTGATTCACTAAAACAAGGAAAATCACTAAGTAGAAAATCATAATTTTTAAAAAGACTTGCAATACTAAGTGATAAGGACAACTCCCTAAAGCATCATGACTTACTTACAGAATGATGCTTTTATTGTTCTCAACTGGACTTCAACTTTAAATATTTTTAAAATCAGGGGGAAAAAAACCACTTTTCTAATATTCACTGATGTTTTTCTCATTTCTTACAAAAAAGAAAATTTTATTGCTATCATAATAGGACTATAAAAGCAAATATTTCTTTAAGAATCTACTCCTTTTACTCTACTCACTTACTTTTTCCTAGTTGTGTAAATTTAGTTTATTTAGATACACTGAATATAAGTATCTCCATATTTATAAGGATATTTCTCATAGTTTAAATAAGTAAGTCATTTCAGTCCTATTCGAGTAAATAGTTACTTCACCCTTCTTCTTATATTTCAGCACCGTCCACTGGCTTGATTCTCTCTAAGGCTGAGATTTAAAATTTTTCTGAAAAATTAAAATCACTTCTCAGATTACTACTTTCCTGACTGATTAATGGGTTGCTTTGTTCCTAGTACTGACTCTCTTGATTTTTTATGTGAATCCTCCAAAGCAATAGGGCTGAATACTTTTAAATCTAGATATATTTGATTATTTGGTAAAAGTTATGAATCTTCTGCCTGGAAATAAACACAAGGCTCACACTTACAAAACTATGCAAATAATTTCAAAATTAAGCTAAAAAACACCTGCTTTAAAGGCTATTTCCAGTTCTTCTGAAGTTTATTCAAACACTAATATGAATATATGACCTCATTTTTGCTCCACTAATATCAGGTTTATTATAAAAACTTGAGGTATCTTTAGATCTCTTTCACTTTAAACTTTTTTTATTTTCTCAATATGTCGCATTAATTATTTCTTTCATTTATAAAATGAAAGTTCTTGAAATCTAATGCACATCATGGTGATTATAGTTAATAATACTATGTTGCATACATGAAATTTGCAAAAAGAGTAGATCTTAAGTGTTCTTACCACACCCAAAAAAATGGTAACTATGTGAGGTTGTTGTTGTTGCTTAGTCACTAAGTCATGCCTGACACTTTGTGATGAAATAGACTGTGGCCCACCAGCTCCTCTGTCCCTGGGATTTTCCAGGCAAGAATAATGGAGTGGATGGCCATTTCCTTCTCCAGGTATGTGAGATTATGGATGCATTAATTAATTTGATTGCATTAATCATTTCACAATGATACGTATATTAAATCATCACACTGTACACTTAATCATGTTGTACAACCTAAATAAACTCAATTTTTATTTGTCAGTTATACCTCAATAAAGCTGGAAAAAATTTTAGCTTTTTAAAAAGCAGCAGCATACACCAAAAGAAGTTTGTTGGTAAGCAGGCAGAAAAGAGGATAAAGAGATGTTAAAGCTGAGCATTCCAGTTGGAGAGACGTTATGAGGGATTATCAAATGTTTGAAAGATAATGGTATCACTCTCAATAACAGTATAAACATTCACTCAAAACTAAATAACATTAATTTTTTTCTTCTCCCCAAAAAAGTACATGTTATATATTTATCTAATTCTTGGATTTTCTCACCTACTATCCAGAACTGGAAGGTTACTGTTGTTCTGTACATTATAAATGGCGATAGTGCCATTGTGATAGCCAACTGCTAAAAGGTTAGGTGAGCCGATTGAAAAATCCACAGCAGTAACTCCATATGGACTCTGATAAGTACGCTCTGGCCACTGAATAAAAAATATATATTATATTACAATTTAAACTTGGTTTTATAGACCACAGTACAGGAGGGTGTGACAGTGACTAAAGATTAGGCTGATGGCGGTGGGGATGTGAGGAGAGTTAACCTACATTCAGTTACTCCTAACTTCCTATATACATGAGAACAAAACCTCAGTCGGTTCATTTCCTTTATTTTGATGAATCCTCAGAGCTCAGTAATTTTGCAAAATACAGCATGTAGCTCTACAGTAATTATCATTTTGGGTAATCTTCCAACAGGATTTTCCATCACAGGTCTACATTCTTAAAAATACAAATAATAGCCACCAAATAAATTATCCTGCATATATTCCTATCTCCCAGTATCTGTTTCTAATGCTTGTATTATCTAATCATTTCTAAATAAGGATAGAAGAGGCTCTAAAACTTTCTAAGTTACTCTTTTCTACATCTCTGACTAGAGTTTTGTTGTTTTGTTTGAATGTCCAATTCAAATCCTTTCTTGTTTCTAACAACCTATGTGGAAAAGAAGACAACTTGCTGTTGATGAATCCTGTCAATCCTTCCACATGTTTAGAATTGCTTCTTCCTTTCTTTTAGGCTATATAAACCCAACTTCCTAACAGACGAGGGTTATTTATAAGAACTCCAATTATTTTTGTATGCCTTTCTGATCTTTTTAAAGTAGTCCACTTTACATTTCTGTTGTAAAGTAAAAACTAAGGGTAAAGGGACCTCCCTGGGAGTCCAGTGGTTAACACTCTCTGCTTCCACTGCAAGGGGTGCAGGTTTGATCTCTGGTCAGGGTACTTAAGATCCTGCATGGTGCGATGAAAAAAAAACACAAAAAAAACCCTAAAGGTAAACCTGTAAGTGACAGATTGACTAGAGCTATTTAGCAAAAAAAATAACTGATTCTTGTTCATTTTCTTTAAAAATTCATAACAGTAAGATATTATATGAATCTATTTTACATCTATTGAGGATAACAGAAATCTATCTTATAAAGTGATGAGTTATTCATATACTGAAAAACAATCCAATAGTAAATGAAACAATTTTTAAAATTTGCATTTGCAAATATTTTTCTTTATAACGGGCAGTGATATACAATAATGGTTCAGCCCTGGATCATCAGATCTAACAGCACATAGTAGTGAATTTACTGTATCCTATAAAGTATCAGAATAAGTTTTAATTATTTAATTGTTACAGATTTAAACCAAAGATAATACAGTCTTACATGATAAAACTTCCTTGACTTTGCTTAATTATCAAATACAACTATCTACTACTTTTCAAGAATTATGTCAACATTTAATTAAATAAAAATAGATCTTATTCCTGCTCGAGTTACCATGGGGTTCTTTATTGACCAACAGCAGGCCAATCCTCTTTTTTGCTCCTTAAATCCAAAGTGTCCATAGCCAACAGCCAAAAGATCCTGAAAACCAGAAAAATTCAAAGAGAGGATAGCATAAAAATATTGGCAAATGTATAAAGATGTATATTAATGAACTGTGTTAAGAAGAGTGATGATATTTTAATTAAGGTTAAAAAAACACCATATGCCATTTTTTCACTCTACATTTCTATCGTCCTAAGCAAAATCACAAAAATAATCACATTTTCAGACTAAAAAATAAGTACTCAAAAAGAACCAATTGCTAACAAGCTCTTTTACATATTGAGATAATCTTCAAAAATTGTATTATTACATTATAATCTCCTATGAAGGCAATGGCACCCCACTCCAGTACTCTTGCCTGGAGAATACCATGGACGGAGGAGCCTGATAGGCTGCAGTCCATGGGTTGCTAAGAGTTGGACACAACTGAGCGACTTCACTTTCACTTTTTACTTTCATGCATTGAGAAGGAAATGGCAACCCACTCCAGTGTTCTTGCCTGGAGAATCCCAGGGACGAGGGAGCCTGGTGGGCTGCCATCTATGGGGTCACACAGGGTCGGACATGACTGAATCGACTTAGCAGTGGCAGCAACATGGGTTTTTTAAGGATGATCTAATTTTTTCAAATGTAAAATAGAAGACATTTAAATTTAAAGTGAGGTGCTATGGACTGAATTGTGTCTCCTCTCCTAAAAGTCATTTGTGGAAGTCCTAACTCCTAATAATATGTGATTATATTTGAAAATAGCTGTGAAAAGAAGAGAAGCGAAAAGCAAAGGAGAAAAGGAAAGATATAAGCATCTGAATGCAGAGTTCCAAAGAATAGCAAGAGATAAGAAAGCCTTCCTCAGTGATCAATGCAAAGAAATAGAGGAAAACAACAGAATAGGAAAGACCAGAGATCTCTTCAAGAAAATTAGAGATACCAAGGGAACATTTCATGCAAAGATGGGCTCGATAAAGGAAATGGTATAGACCTAACAGAAGCAGAAGATATTAAGAAGAGGTGGCACGAATACACAGAAGAACTGTACAAAAAAGATCTTCATGACCCAGATAATCACAATGATATGATCACTGACCTAGAGCCAGACATCCTGAATGTGAAGTCAAGTGGGCCTTAGAAAGCATCACTACGAACAAAGCTAGTGGAGGTGATGGAATTCCAGTTGAGCTATTTCAAACCCTGAAAGATGATGCTGTGAAAGTGCTGCACTCAATATGCCAGCAAATTTGGAAAACTCAGCAGTGGCCACAGGACTGGAAAAGGTCAGTTTTCATTCCAATCCCAAAGAAAGGCAATGCCAAAGAATGCTCAAACTACCGCACTCATCTCACATGCTAGTAAAGTAATGCTCAAAATTCTCCAAGCCAGGCTTCAGCAATATGTGAACCGTGAACTTCCTGATGTTCAAGCTGGTTTTAGAAAAGGCAGAGGAACCAGAGATCAAATTGCCAACATCCGCTGGATCATCAAAAAAGCAAGAGATTTCCAGAAAAACATCTCTTTCTGCTTTATTGACTATGCCAAAGCCTTTGACTGTGTGGATCACAATAAACTGTGGGAAATTCTGAAAGAGATGGGAATACCAGACCACCTGACCTGCCTCTTGAGAAATCTGTATGCAGGTCAGGAAGCAACAGTTAGAACTGGACATGGAACAACAGACTGGTTCCAAATAGGAAAAGGAGTATGTCAAGGCTGTATATTGTCACCCTGCTTATTTAACTTATATGCAGAGTACATCATGAGAAATGCTGGACTGGAAGAAACATAAGCTGGAATCAAGATTGCCAGGAGAAATATCAATAACCTCAGATATGCAGATGACACCACCCTTATGGCAGAAAGTGAAGAGGAACTCAAAAGCCTCTTGATGAGTGTGAAAGTGGAGAGTGAAAAAGTTGGCTTAAAGTTCAACATTCAGAAAACAAATATCATGGCATCCGGTCCCATCACTTCATGGGAAATAGATGGAGAAACAGTGGAAACAGTGTCAGACTTTATTTTTTGGGGCTCCAAAATCACTGCAGATGGTGACTGCAGCCATGAAATTAAAAGACACTTACTCCTTGGAAGGAAAGTTATGACCAACCTAGATAGCATATTCAAAAGCAGAGACATTACTTTGCCAACAAAGGTCCCTCTAGTCAAGGCTATGGGTTTTCCTTTGGTCATGTATGGATGTGAGAGTTGGACTGAGAAGAAGGCTGAGCACTGAAGAATTGATGCTTTTGAACTGTGGTGTTGGAGAAGATTCTTGAGAGTCCCTTGGAGTGCAAGGAGATCCAACCAGTCCATTCTGAAGATCAGCCCTGGGATTTCTTTGGAAGGGATGATGCTAAAGCTGAAACTCCAGTACTTTGGCCACCTCATGCGAAGAGTTGACTCATTGGGAAAGACTCTGATGCTGGGAGGGATTGGGGGCAGGAGGAGAAGGGGACGACAGAGGATGAGATGGCTGGATGGCATCACTGACTCGATGGACGTGAGTCTGAGTGAATTCCGGGAGTTGATGATGGACAGGGAGGCCTGGCGTGCTGCGATTCATGGGGTTGCAAAGAGTCGTACACGACTGAGCGACTGAACTGAAGACAATACTGATGTAGGCACTAACAATTCATCTGTTAAATGGATGACATACACTTAACAGTGTTGCTAAATAGAGTACAGTACTATAAATGTTGATCATTTGATCTGTTGATCATAGAAAAAGCAAGAGAGTTCCAGAAAAACATCTACTTCTGCTTTATGGACTATGCCAAAGCTTCTGTCTGTGTGGATCACAACAAACTGTGGAAAATTCTTAAATAGATGGGAATACCAGACCACCTCATCTGCCTCCTGAGAAATCTGTATGTAGGTCAAGAAGCAACAGTTAGAACTGGACATGGAACAACGGACTGGTTTCAAATTGGGAAAGGATTATATTGTCACCCTGCTTATTTAACTTATATTTGGAGTACATCATGCAAAATGCTTGGCTGGATGAAGCACAAGCTGCAACCAACACTGCTGGGAGAAATATCAATAAATTCAGATACACAGATGACACCACTCTTATGGCAGAAAGTGAAGAACTAAAGAGCCTCTTGATGAAAGTGAAAGAGGAGAGTAAAAAGTTGGCTTAAAACTCAACATTCAGAAAACTAAGGTCATAGCATCCAGTCCTATCACTTCATGGCAAACAGATAGGGAAACAATGGAAACAGTGACAGACTTTGTTTTCTTGGGCTCCAAACTCACTGCAAATGGTGACTGCAGCCATGAAATTAAAGGACACTTGCTCCCTGGAAGAAAAGCTATGACCAACCTAGACAGCATATTAAAAAGCAGAGACATTACTTTGCTGACAAAAGTCAGTCTAGCCAAAGATATGGTTTTTTCCAGTAATCATGTATGGATGACTATACATGACTATATGAGAGTTGGACTATAAAGAAAGCTGAGTGCTGAAGAATTGATCTTCTGATCTTTTTGAACTTTGGTGTTGGAGAAGACTCTTGAGAGTCTCTTGGATTACAAGGAGATCCAATCAGTCAATCCTAAAGGAAATCAGTCCTGAATATTCATTGGAAGGCCTGATGCTGAAGCTGAAGCTCCAATACTTTGGCCACCTGATGTGAAGTACTGGCTCATTGGAAAAGACCCTGATGCTGAGAAAGATTGAAGGCAGGAGGAGAAGGGGATGACAGAGGATGAGATGGTTGGATGGCATCACCGACTCGATGGACATGAGTTTGAGCAAGCTCCAGGAGTTGGTGATGGACAGGGAGGCCTGGCGTGCTGCAGTCCATGGTGTTGCAAAGAGTCACACACGACTGAGTGACTGAACTGACTATAAATGTATTTTCTCTTTCTTATTATTTTTCATAATAATATTCTCTTTCCCCTAGCTTGCGTTATTGTAAGATTGCAGTTTATAATACATATAACATGTGTTCACTGACCATTTATATTTGGTAATACTTTCAGTCAACAGTAGGCTATTAGTAGTTAAGTTTTGGGGTAGTCAAAAGTTACACTTAGATTTTTAACTGCATAAAAGGTTGGCACCCCAAACCCCCTTTTGTTCAAGGTCAACTGTATAAGTACATATGCACAAAAGTTTAATTATCAAACAAACCCAGACTTTTCTTTGTAATCAGAAAGAATACAAAGATAGTCCTCCCACCATCCTACCTCCCAAGCAACATCATGTCGCCACAGTTCTCTCTGTCTTAAAATATTCTTCATCACTACCCTTGACATTGACAAACTCTTATTTATCTCTTTTAGACTCAGCATAGACGTCAATTCCTCTAAGAAGCATTCACAACTCTCTCTTATGTGTTCCCATGGTATTATTTTTCCTTATTAAAGCACATAGGAAACTAGTGTATGGCCAGGGCCTACATGTGACTAAATTACTACTGTATCTCTAGTGCATTAACAGATTTTCTGCACAGAGTTAATACTCAACAAATATTTACAGAATTAATGAATAAATATGATGGATGCCATCTGTTATATTTTTAGCTTCATTCAAAATTAACTTTATTCTAAATAGCAATATATTAATTTTTAGCTGAGAGTATATTCAGTTTCTTAAAATGATTCATCTGTCTTTATTACCCAATTATTGATTTATTAAATTTCACTTATCTACAACATGTTCCCTAATATAGTTTCATAAAGATAAATCCACACTAAAAGTATTTTATTTTATTCAAAATAATACACATAATTTAAGTAATGTGTTATTTCAGTCCAGTTCAGTTGCTCAGTCATGTCCGACTCTTTGCGACCCCATGGACTGCAGCATGCCAGGCCTCCCTGTCCATCACCAACTCCCGGAGTTTACCCAAACTCATGTCCATCGAGTCGGCGATGCCTCCAGCCATCTCATCCTCTGTCGTCCCCTTCTCCTCCTGCCCCCAATCCCTCCCAGCATCAGAGTCTTTTCCAATGAGTCAACTCTTCCCATGAAGTGGCCAAAGTATTGGAGTTTCAGCTTCAGCTCAGTCCTTCCAATGAACACCCAGGACTGATCTCCTTTAGGATGTACTGGTTGGATCTCCTTGCACTCCAAGGGACTCTCAAGAGTCTTCTCCAACACCACAGTTCAAAGGCATCAATTCTTCGGTGCTCAGCTTTCTTCACAGTCCAACTCTCACATCCATACATGACCAAAGGAAAACCCATAGCCTTGACTAGACGGACCTTTGTTGGCAAAGTAATGTCTCAGCTTTTGAATATGCTATCTGGTTGGTCATAACTTTCCTTCCAAGGAGTAAGCGTTTTTTAATTTCATGGCTGCAATCACCATCTGCAGTGATTTTGGAGCCCAGAAAAATAAAGTCTGACACTGTTTCCACTGTTTCCCCATCTATTTCCCATGAAGTGATGGAACCAGATGCCATGATCTTCGTTTTCTGAATGTTGAACTTTAAGCCAACATTTTCACTCTCCTCTTTCACTTTCATCAAGAGGCTTTTTAGTTCCTCTTCACTTTCTGCCATAAGGGTGGTGTCATCTGCATATCTGAGGTTTTGACAGAAATGATTATAGTTTTATTTTTCATTTAAAAATTTTTATTGGAGTAGAGTTGATTTACAATGTTTTGTTAGTTTCAGGTTGATTATAGGTTTTTAATATCCATAACAACTATCATGTTTGCACACAGTACCTTATAAGGTATAGCGATAAAACAAGGCTAATTCTTAAAACATGCATAAAAAAATACAGTTTAAACAAATTAGTTCTGATGACTTTAAACATACATCAGGGACCTCCCTGGTAGTCCAGTGGTTGGGGGTCCACTTCCAATGCAGAGTATATGGGTTCAATCCCTGGTTAAGAACTGGAATTCCCACATTGTGGGACAACACAGCCTGAGCCAAACAACAACAACCAAGAAAAAGATGCTACAACTAGCACCCAGTGAGGCCAAAATAAATAAATATTTCTCAAAAAGGACTGGAAAAAAAAAGTTATTTCAGAAGCATTAGTTGAGAATCATGTCTTCAGAATCAGTTTATAAATCTCAGGAAAAAATAACTCTCATTACTCTATAATCATTCTTTTTTTTACAAGAAAACATACTGTTCCCCAACTTGATGATTCATCTAATTTTCCTCAAGATGATTTTTAACAGAGCAGTACTAAAGGGCGTCCCTAATAGCTCAGTTGGTAAAGAATCCGCCTGCAATGCAGAAGACGCTGGTTTGATTCCTGGGTCTGGAAGATCCCCTGGAGAAGGGATAGGCTACCTACTCCAGTATTCTTGGGCTTCACTGTGGTTCAGTTGGTAAAGAATCCACCTGCAATGCAGGAGACCTGGGTTCGATCCCTAGGTTGGGAAGATCCCCTGGAGAAGGGAAAGGCTACCCACTCCAGTATTCTGGCCTAGAGAATTCCATGAACTGTATAGTTCATAGGGTCACAAAGAGTCGGACAAAACTGACTGACTTTCACTTCACTTTCACTAAAAGCAAGAACTCTGGAGCTGGATGTCTCGGTTTGAATTATGTTTCACTTACTGGTTATATAACTTTGGGCAAGTTATCCTTTCTGTGCTTCAGTGCAACATAATGAGGAAAATAGTACTGTATTCATAGATTTGTGATAATACAAGTAAAACATTTACAATAGTGCCTGGTACATAGTAGGTGCTATTTAAGTATCCACTGTAGTGTTAGTTTCTTAAGGGATCTCAAAATTATTTTGCACTTTTACAGGGTCACTGGATTAAGATGTTGTAGTTGTTATTTAGTCGCTAAGTCATGTCTGACTCTTTTTCGACCTCATGGATTAAGTACATACTTCCGAATATGGTTTCTTTAAAGAGAATGCAAATTTGGGTGCATGAATTTGGTTAACATGTTAAATTAAATAAATATATATTATTTTCTTGTTCACTTCTCAACATCTGACATAGATTCAGCCATATTCCAAGTACATCTCTTAAAATAAAAATGGCGACATTTTCATATTAAAGAAGAAAAAACATTGTTTTCTAGCTGTTGCATTTCCCCCTTTTTAAAATATAAACTTGTTTTCAGAGGAATTTTAAAACTAGAGGTTATATTAATTTAAATCCCTTGCCTAACAGATGAGAAAAGAAAATCATTAATGTTATACTTGGTAAGTGCCCTTAAATGCTAGAGACAGCATTATTAAAACATTTGATAACTTACTGGATTTGCTTTATTCCAGGCAAGGCTGCTCACGTTAAGGCCTTTGGTTAGGTCACAGGAAAAGGACCAGAGTCGTTCCAAATTGGCTGGTATTGTTGATTGTTCTGAACTTATTTCTAAATCTTCTTCCTCTTCCTTCTTAGCCTCTTCTTCGACCACTTCAAGTTTTCCATCTACTAAAAAGTCTCCGGGCTCTTCAGGTTCTGGTTCTAAAATTAAATCAAATGAAAAGAAGATCATGGTGCTCTACACCCATCTGCTAAAGTTTCCGAAGAACAGCTCTATCTACCACTGATACTTCAGACACCACTGGACCTGCTAGGTCATAACACCCAAGGGACAGGGCACCTAGAACAGCAGCTTGAACCTGCTGCAGAATCTTCTGTTGTTCTGAGCCCCACTCAAAGCTATTGGCTTTTCAGATCACTGAGTAAATGAACCAGAATAACATCCAAATGAGGACTGTGTTGCTTCTAAAATGCAAAGACGGCTTCCCTTATGGCTCAGTCAGTAAGAAATCCACCTGCAATGCAGGAGACCCAGGTTTAATCCCTGGGTCAGGAAGATGCCCTGGAGAAGGAAATGGCAACCCATTTCCTTCAGTATTCTTGCCTGGGAAATCCAGTATTCCTGCCTGGGAAATCCCATGCACAGAGGAGCCTGGTGGGCTATAGTCGAACACGACTTAGCCAACTAAACCACCGCCAATGAAATGCAAAGAGATCCACTAGGAATGCGTCTCTCTCTCTCTCTCTCTCTTTTTTTTTTTTTTTTTCCGTTGCAGAGGACTCAGATGCAACTGCATATCTTTTACCTTAGAAGGTATATCTTGACATATTCTACTGGACCCTTGAAAATTTCACTGAGGTGGAAGGCCCCTGCAATTTTGTCAGATTTACTTCTCACCATCCGACATGCAAATGTCTTGCCAGTAAGTTTACTTCTTGTTCACTAGGTCCAATCAACATGATACCAGCAATGTAGTGGACCAGTGTGATGTCTTGCTGAAGGGAAAGCTTGCTTCAGACTAAATTATGACATTAAGCAGAACAGTGAAGGTATACTGCTGACCTGGCCAGCTGAGAGCAAATAGCTTTGGTTTTCCCAACAGGTACTGAAGGGAAAAAGCATCAGCATCCACACACTGTGTACCACAAGCTGTGTTAGTTTGCTCAGGCAATGAGACTCTAACTGAAACACCAGCTTCAGCTGGAGTCACCCCTGGTTAAGCTTACAATAATCCACTGCTACTCTCCAAGAGTCATGTGTTTTCTGTGTAAGCCAGATAGGTGAGTTGAACGGTGGGAGTCAACATTCCTGCATATTTCAAGTCCTTGATGGTGGTATTAATCCCTCAGATCCCTCCAGAAAGGTGGCATTGCTATGGTTTACTATTTTCATAGGTATAGACAGCTCTAGGGGCTTCCACTTCACCCTTTCTTAAATTAGCTCTCATTCCACAAGCCAAGGATCACATGGGGGCTTCTGCCAGTTTCTAAATATTTCTATTTCAAGTATACATTCTGGAACAGGGAAAATAACTGCAAGATGATGGGTGGACACACTGTAGATGAACCTGAACTAAAATTCTGTTGTTCACCTGATTTTAAATCCTAGTGGACCCCAGTGATGTTTTCGGTCTCCCTGAGTTAGTGTGAACTCAGAGCCAGTGTTCAGTAATCCATGAAATTTCTGATGGTTTCCTTATCCACAGTGTACAGTCCTTCTAATAAAATGCTGTAGATCTTTATGGAGAAAGCTGGGATGAGTATTAACAGTACACACTCTTGGCAATGTAGCGTGAAACGTTCTCAAAGTGACCCAGTCTCCCCTTCATTCAAGACAGTCTGGTTCTATAAACTGGCTCAAGTCTAGAATAGGTTAAGGGGCTGTGACTTTGTTTTTTGGTGTTTCAAATTAGAAACACTTGACCTAGAACTTTATTGTTTATACAGATTAAGTGAGAATTTATAAGATGACTGTCTGTTATAGGATGAATTGTTTCTCTCCAAAATTCATATATTGAAGTCATAATGACTCAGAGGTAAAGAATCCACCTATGATGCAGGAGACACAGGTTCGATCCCTGAGTCAGGAAGATCCCCTGGAGAAGGGAGTGGCTACCCACTCGTCACCACCTGGTTAAGCTGGTGATGACTGGGAAATTCCATGGACAGAGAAATCTGTAGGGCTTCAGTCCATAGGGTGGCAAAGAATTGCACAAGACTGTGTGACACAAGTCTGTGTGACACACAGAGCACACACAAGAATGTAGTATGTCAGAATGTAACAATATTTTGAGAAAGGACTTTGAAGTGGTGATTACATTAAAATTAGACCATTAGAGAGGGTCCCAATCCATTGATTGATATCCCTATAAGAAGAGGAAATTTAGATACACCAAGAGAGACAAGGGATGAACACACACAGAGAAAAGACCATGTAAAGAGGCAGCAAGAGGGTGAACATCTGCAAGCCAAAGAGAGAGGCCTCAGAGGAAACCAACCCTGCTGGCACCTTGATCTTGGACTTTCTGTCTCTAGAATTGTGAGGAAGTAAATGTGTGTTGTCTAAGTCTTTATTCAGATGTATATATTGCAAACATATTCTTCTAGTCTGTTGCTTGCATTTTTCCCTGCATTTTTTTCCTACTGTTAGCAGTGTTTTTCAAAGAGCAGACATTTTAACTCTTGCAAAATTCTTATTGATTTTTTTCTTTTATGCCTTGGGATTTGGGGGCCTCCCAGATGGCTCAGTGGTAAATAATCTGCCTGCCAATGCAGGAGATGCAGGTTTGATCCCTGGGTCGGAAAGATCTCCTGGAGAAGGGAATGCCAATCCACTCCATTATTCTTGCCTGCAGAATACCATGGACAAAGAAGCCTGGTGGGCTACCACCCATGGGGTCACAAAGAGTTGGACACAAATGAACACACCTGCACTTGGGACTTTTGTGTATTAAGTGAATCTTTTCTTATGCTAAAATCACAAATATTTTTTTCTTTTATCTTGTCCTAGAACTTTATAGTTTTAATTTTTACATTTAAATCTATGGTCCATTCTGACTTAATTTATGCATTTAATAGGACGTGAGGATTGAAGCTCATTTTTTCTCCCCATAAGGATATCCAGTTCTTTCAGCACTGTTTTTAAAAGATCAACTTCTCTCTATTGAACTACCTTGACATGTTTGTTAAAAATCAGTTAACCATATATGTCTGTGCTTATTTCTGGACTCACTAGTCTGTTTCAATCATCTATGTCTACCCTTAGACAAATACTCAGCTGCCTTGATTACTGTATCTTTATAGTCAGTCACCTGTAATATAGTAAAGTCCTTCAACTTCATTCTTCTGCTACAAAATTGACTTAGTTATTCCACGTCCTTTGCTTTACCATATAAAACTAGAACAATATTGTTGACTTAATCATCTTTAAAGAAATTTCAGATGGTGGGAAATGTCTCTTACTTTTATTCACATTTTCAAATTCTAGCACTCTCCATTCTTTTCTGTAGATTCTAATTTCTGTTATTATTTTCTATCAGCCTGAAGAACTTCCTTTAACTTTTTTTTGCAATGCTGGTCCGCTGACAATGAATTCTCTCAGCTTTTGTTTGTCTGAACATGTTTTTATTTCATCTTGATTTTTGAAGGATATTTTCTCTAGATACATAATTTTTAGCACAGTAAAAATATCATTGCATTGTGTTCTGGCTTCTGATATAGAAATAAGGGCATTATTAATTTCTCCCCTGTATGTAATGAATTTTTTCTGGCAACTTTTAGTTTTTTCTTATATAGTACTTATAATATACTTCAGTGTGCTTTTCATTGTGTTTATCTTGCTTGGATTTCATTGAGCTTCTTATAATTATTGATTTAAAGTTTTTTCAAATATACAAAATTTCTAGCAATTCTTCCTTCAAATATCTTTCTATTCTTCCTCTGTATTCTACTACTACAATTCTAATTACATATATATTAAACCACATGACCTTGGGACACAGGTCGCCAAAGTTCTATTTTTTTAGACTTATTTCTGTACTTTAATTTGGAATGTTCCTCTTACTTGTCTTTTAGTATTCTGTCAAACCCAAGCAGTAAATTTTTTCATTTCAAGTACTATGTATTCTATTTCATCTCTACAAGTTCCATTTTGTCCTATATGTAGCTTTCATTCCTATCATCATTGTATTCTTATTTTTTCCTTTAAATCTTTAAGCATATTTTTAGAACTTATTCTTTAAAAGACTTTTTTTTAGAGTAGTTTTAGTTTCACAGCAAAACTGAACCCAAATGAAGAGTTCCAATATACTCACACCCAGATTTACACATAGCCTTTTCCAGATCAACATCCTGCACCAATAGTACAGTGTTACAATAAGTGAACTCCCAGTGACAAATTATTAATACTCAAAATCTATATAGTTCACTTTAGGATTTACTCTTGGTGTTGTACATTCTGTGAATTTGGATAAGTGTACAGTGAAATGTACCCACCACTAAGTATTATGCAGAATGGTTTTATTGCTCTAAAAATCTTATATACTCTGCCTATTCATTTCTCCCAACCTCTAATCCCTGGAAATGTCTGATCTTTTTACTGTCTCCAAACTTGCCCTTTCGAGAATGTCATATAGTTGGAGTGACAGCATATGTAGCCTTTTCAGATGGGCTTCCTTCACTTAGTAATATGCATTTAGATTTTGTCTGTGTCTGTTCATGGCTTGATAATTCATTTCTTTTTAGTGCTGAATAATATTCTATTGTCTGGATTTACCACAATTTTTTCATTCATTCACCTTCTGAAGAACATCTTGTTTGCCTCCAAGTTTTGGACGTTATGAATAAATCTTCAATAAACATCTGTGTGCAGATTTTTGTGTGGAAATAAGTATTCAACTCCTTTGGGTTAATACCAAGGAGTTCAATTATGGATCATATGGTTACAATATGCTTAGTTTTGTAAGAAACTGCCAAACTGTCTTCCAAAGTGGTTGAACTATTGTGCCTTCCCACCAACATTGCATAAGAGTTCTTGTTGCTCCACATCTTAGCCAGCATTTGGTGGTATCATGGTTTGGATTTTAGCTATTCAATAGTTGTATGGTGGTATTTCATTGATGTTTTAATTTGAAATTCCTTAATGACATATAATGATGAACATCTTCTTAAACTTATTTGCCATCAGTATATCTCTTTGGTGAGGTGTCTATTAGGTCTTTTGTCTGCTTTTAAATTGTTATTTGTTTCCTTATTGTTGAGTTTTAAGAGATGTTTGTATATTTTGGACGAGTTCTTTATCAGGTATGTCCTTTGCATATTTTTTTTCTAGTCAGGGACTTGACTTCTCATTCTCTTGACAATGTCTTTCACAGAGCAGATTTTTAATTTTAATAAAGTCCAACTTATCAATTATTTCTTTTAATAGATTGTGCCTTTGGTGTCAAATCTAAAAAATCATCACCATACCCAAGGCTATCCAGATTTTTTCCTATATTGTCTTCTAGAAGTTTTATAGTTTTGCATATTTCATTGAAGTTTTGACCCATTTTGAGTTAATTTTTGTGAAGGGTATAAGGTCTGTATCTAGATTATTTATTTTGCCTATAAATATCCTGATGTTCCAGTATCATTTGTTGAAAAGACTATCTTTTCTTTCCTCATTATATTGCCATTCCTGTTTGGTCAAAGATCAGTTCAGTTCAGTTCAGTTTAGTTGTTCAGTTGTGTCGGACTCTTTGTGACCCCATGAATCGCAGCACGCCAGGCCTCCCTGTCCATCACAAACTCCCGCAGTTCACTCAGACTCATGTCCATCGAGTCAGTGATGCCACCCAGCCATCTTATCCTCTGTCGTCCCCTTCTCCTCCTGCCCCCAATCCCTCCCAGCATCAGTCTTTTCCAATGAGTCAACTCTTCACATGAGGTGGCCAAAGTACTGGAGTTTCAGCTTTAGCATCAGTCCTTCCAGTGAACACCCAGGACTGATTTTCTTTAGGATGGACTGGTTGGATCTCCTTGCAGTCCAAGGGACTCTCAAGAGTCTTCTCCAACACCACAGTTCAAAAGCATAAATTCTTTGGTGCTCAGCTTTCTTCACAGTCCAAATCTCACATCCATACGTGACCACTGGAAAAACCATAGCCTTGACTAGATGGACCTTTGTTGGCAAAGTAATATCTCTGCTTTTCAATATGCTATGGTCAAAGATCAGTTGACTATAATTATGTGGATCTATTTCTGGGCTCTTTATTCTGTTCCATTGATCTATGTGTCTGTTCTTTCACCAATACCACAATAACAACTGTAACTTAACTAACTTTTGAAGTTGGATGATGTCAGTCCTCCAACTTTTTTCTTCTTCTTCAATATGGTCTTGGCTATTCTGAGTATGATAGCTTTTTAAAAGTTCTTATCTGTCTTTTACCATCTCAGTCACCTTTTTATCTGTTTCTATTGACTGTCTTTTTTAGCTTTAGCTAACATTTTCCTGCCTATTTACACAGCTAGCAAATTTTTATTGGGTGCTGTGCATTATAAATGTTACAGCACTGAATGTCTGCATTGTGTTTTCTTCGATACAATACTGTATTGAAGTTTGTTTTGCTGAGCGGTTAACTTACTTTCAGATTAGGTTGATTTTTAAAATTAGCTTTTAAAAATTAAAATTTTTAAATTAGCTAAAAAGTTTATTGGTGGGAGGAGGGTCTAGACTAGTCTTCATTCTTAAGGTATGGCCATTCTGGATATTTACTGAATACCCTATTTCTACCCCTCTGGCCAGTCAGAAATCAAATGTGTCGAAAGACTAAATGATAGATTTATGGAGGTTTTTTTTTCTCTACATAATTTCCTAATATCTTATTATTCCAATTACAGTCATCTCAGCCTCTTTGATGGAGAAGGCAATGGCACCCCACTCCAGTACTCTTGCCTGGAAAATCCCATGGATGGAGGAGCCTGGTAGGCTGCAGTCCATGGGGTCGCGAAGACTCGGACACGACAGTGACTTCACTTTCACTTTTTACTTTCATGCAATGGAGAAGGAAATGGCAACCCACTCCAGTGTTCTTGCCTGGAGAATCCCAGGGACGGAGGAGTCTGGTGGGCTGCCATCTATGGGGTCGCACAGGGTCGGACATGACTGAAGCAACTTAGCAGCAGCAGCCTCTTTGAACTCTTATCTGGATGTCATCATATGAGCAAAACTGCAACACTACTATAGTTCATCAGCCTGTCCTCTCCTATTCTCTCATAATTATTTACATCCTAACTAAAAGCAGAACTACTATTTTTTCTTTTTTAAATGATCAGTGATATGTTCCTGGGCTGGAGGAAGCACAAGCTGGAATCAAGATTGCCGGGAGAAATATCAATAACCTCAGATATGCAGATGACACCACCCTTATGGCAGAAACTGAAGAGGAACTAAAAGCCTCTTGATGAAAGTGAAAGTGGAGAATGAAAAAGTTGGCTTAAAGCTCAACATTCAGAAAATGAAGATCATGGCATCTGGTCCCATCACTTCATGGGAAATAGATGGGCAAACAGTGGAAACAGTGTCAGACTTTATTTTTGGGGGCTCCAAAATCACTGCAGATGGTGATGGCAGCCATGAAATTAAAAGACATTTACTCCTTGGAAGGAAAGTTATGACCAACCTAGATAGCATATTCAAAAGCAGAGACATTACTTTGCCAACAAAGGCCTGTCTAGTCAAGGCTATGGTTTTTCCTGTGGTCATGTATGGATGTGAGAGTTGGACTGTGAAGAAAGGTGAGCACTGAAGAATTGATGCTTTTGAAGTGTGGTGTTGGAGAAGACTCTTGAGAGTCCCTTGGACTGCAAGGAGGTCCAACCAGTTCATCCTAAAGGAGTTCAGTCCTGGGTGTTCATTGGAAGGACCCATGCTAAAGCTGAAACTCCAATACTTTGGCCACCTCATGTGAAGAGTTGACTCATTGGAAAAGACCCTGATGCTGGGAGGGATTGGGGCAGGAGGAGAAGGGGACGACAGAGGATGAGATGGCTGGATGGCATCACCAACTCGATGGACATGAGTTTGGGTTAACTCTGGGAGTTGATGATGGACAGGGAGGCCTGGTGTGCTGCGATTCATGGGGTCGCAAAGAGTCAGACATGACTGAGTGACTGAAGTGAACTGATGCAACTTTAGAAAGTTTCTATAACCTTCATTTCATTCATTCAAAAATTGAAAAGTTGAATTAAATAATCTCTCAAATCTTTAAAAATATTGTAGCCACAAGAACAGGAAGAATGCCTGTGTAATAAAATTAGGGAGAGGTAATAAAAGCTAGAACCTGGAAAGTATCAATGGCAATGGAAAGGGGTGTTTGACTATGAGAGAATAATTCAATATTGGAACAACAGAGAGGAAAGAACTTATGAGGTTTTGAATTTACGAGACTATCTCTTTCTTTGGGCTTCCAGGTCTGGACTCTCCTGCTATTCCCTTTTAGTGCTGGAAACTATATAAAAATGTCTTCTGATAAGTGATGTGTGTGTATGTGCTAAGTCGCTTCAGTCATATCTGATGCCTTGCAACCCCGTGGACTGCAACCCACCAGGCTCCTCTGTCCATGGGGTTCTCCAGGAAAGAATTACTGGAGTTGGCTGCCATTTTCTTCTCCCTGATAAGTGATAACTCAGTTTAAAGACTGCATCTAGAAATAATAATACCATTTTATTTTTTTAATTACTTGAGCTTGTCTAAAAGCGATTATATTTAAATATCTTTTTTAAAGTATACAATCTTTATTTCAAAACAACACTATTTTTTTAAAAGATGTTTTAGTATATAATGTGTTAAATACCTTTTAAAATAGGAAGCTGACGATAAGCTGCAAGTTTTGGCTGAAATATATTTTCCATTATAACTCGTTCCATAAAAAATAAGTCCTGCTGAAACTTATCAGATTTAAATACTGCATCTGAGTTGTCTTCTTCTTCATCACGAACTTTAGCCAGAATTACATTTTCAATATCCATTAGAGAACTACCTTCACTAACTGTAAAATACAAATATGATGCAATGGTAACATAATTCAAATATTATAATATTAGCTGGTTTGTACATTCTAAAGATTTATCAATGACATTTTGCCATCACTATTTGTATTCCTCCAGTATTCACAACAACTTTAATAGTTACTTATTGAATGTCTTGTAGGAACCAAGCACATGCAAGATATACATATATTATCTCATTCTGGAATCAAAAAATGTGCTGCTTTCAGAAAATAAGCAATGATAACTCATAAGGTAATTTGTATCTCCATATATTTTTATTCAAATTGAAATTAAATCATTATCAGTCTTCATTACACCTTCAGATAAAGGTTTAATTTATTGCTTTATAGGAATACTACACTACTGTTGTTTATTAATGCTATAACAAATTACCAAAAATTTAGTGGACTAAATTTAAAGTTCTAGATTAAATTTAAAATTAAATTTAAAGTGGATACAAATTTAAAGTTCTCTAGGTTCGAGATCAACCCAGGTCTCACTTGGCCAAAACCAAAAGGTTATTAGGGTTATGTTCCTTTCTGAAGGCTCTAGAGAATTAATTTCCTTGCCAATTTCTAGAAGCAACCACCAACCCACCGTCCATCTTCAAAAGACAGCAACATTGCATCTCTCTGATGGTCCTGCCATTATATCTCTCTCTGACCAGAAATGGAAAAAATACTCCAAAGTACCCATTTGATAGGTTTGGGTCCACTCAGATAATCCAGGATAACCTCCCTCTTTTAGATCCTTAATGTAGTCACATTTGGATAGTCTCTTATCTCATGTAAGGTAACCTATTCATAAGTTCCTGAGATCGGGATGTGTATATATTTGAGGAATGATATTCTACTTATTACTTAGTTAAAACAGAATGAAGGGGAATCCTGCATCCATGAAGATGGAGTAAACACACTTTTCCCTATTCCTTTGCTAAATACAACTAAAAATCTTGGGACATTAATTTTTTTTTTTTTAGAGGAAGCCTTTGAAAGCCTTTGTCAGAAGAAGGCAGAGGAAAAAGATTGCTCAGGACCCAGGGAATGACACAGTGGTGCATTTCCTGGATTTCTTATTACTGCAGATACTCCAGACAAACCTCCTCTCTTTAGCCAAAACCCAGGAAAACAACAACCTTGCAAGAAAGAAAACTTAGGATATAACCATTTCTCTCCAGGAAAAACAGAAAAAATTCTAGCCCCACCCATTCCACAAATACCACTAGCCAAGCGGGAAGTCTAGAGTTCCATTCTTGCCAATTCTAACAAGGCTTTCCAATCTCCCAGCCTTCCAGTGGGTGTGGTGTCAGAAAACGCTCAGTAAGGAGCTAGGACTTTCAATCCTACCCAAAAAAGAAAAAAATGACTGTGCTGCCCTTTGTGCAATGTCAGTTAAGATCTCTTGGGAAACATGGAATTCCACAGCTATTTGGCAGTAACAAGGTTCTTCCCAATAGTCAGAGTTGGATTGGTACAGTCAGAACTTACAGAACTGTCCCAAAGTAAAAAAGCCAAGTTCCAATCCATGGTGTCAGGAAGTGTTAATGAGGTGCTCCTATCCCTCCCAGCCATGTAGGTATCAATGGAAGTTAGAGCTCACTATCTACCTTACACAAGGTTAGAGCTCCCCATCTAACATTACAGAACAGAAATGAGATGATCCCCTCTCTCAGTGTAATTGAAGGGCAAGTGAAAAATATGGATTTCTACTCTAGTAATGGGTGCTTCCCAGGTGGTGCTAGTGGTAAAGAATCTGCCTGCCGATGTAGGAAATGTAAGAGACCCAGGTTCAATCCCTGGATTAGGAAGATCCCCTGGAGTAGGAAATGGCAACCTTCTCCAATATTCTTTTTTTTTTTTCCTCCAATATTCTTGCCTGGGAAATTCCATGGACAGAGGAGCCTGGTGGGCTACAGTCCATGGGATTGCAAAGAGTCAGAAACGACTAAGTGAAGGTGAGCATGTGCACACACACACACACACACACACACAAAATGGAGCAGTAAACCCCACTTTTACTTTCACCTGGCGGTAATGGAGCAGTGAATTTCCCTGTCAAAATAGTGTCAAACAAATCCTGCTAAAAATGAAGTTTAAACAAGATCCAGTTCTCAAAACATAATACCCCAAGTCTCTAAATTTCAACTGAACGTCACTGATCAAAGAACCAAGAAAATCTCTACTTAAATGAAACAAAAAAACACACAAAATCAATAGAAACCAACACTAAGAGGACAGAGATGCTTAAATTATCTGACAACAGATAAAATATATCTAACATAAAAAATATCTGACAAAAAATTCAACAGATGGGCTCAACAGCAAAATGGAAGGGACAGAGAAGAGAATCAGTGAACTTGAAGAGAAAAATAGAAATTACCACATCTGAAAACCAGAAAGAAAATAATCTGCAAAATATATATATATATATGAATAGAGGCCCAGAGACCTCTAACAAGATATATAATATTCACATCACTGGGGAGAGAAGAAAAGGATGAGACCAAAAAAGTACTTGAAGAAATAATAGCTGAAATCTTCCAAAATTTGGCAAAGAAAAACATACAGAATTAAGAAACAGTGAATTCCAAAAAAGATAAACCTAAAGAAATTCACACCAAGATACACCATACTCAAGCTTCTGAAAACTGAAAACAAAACAAAAATATACAAAGCACCAAGGAAAAAATACTGTCTTATATACAGAGGGAAATAAACTAAAAACCTTCTGCATAGCAAGGGAAACCATCAATAAAATGAAAAGACAACCTACTGAATGGGAGAAAATATTTGCAAACCATATATCTGATAAGGGATTAACACCAAGAGCTCAAAGAACACAATAGCAAAAAAAAAAAAAAGAAGATAAGCTAAAGAGACATTTTTCCCAAATGGCACATGAGATGTTCAACACCACCAATTATCAGGGAAATGCAAGACATTAAGTTAAGTGGTCCTTTTCATCATAGGGGACTGGAATGCAAAAGTAGGAAGTCAAGAGATACCGGGATTCAGGCAAGCTTGGCCTTGCAGTACAAAATGAAGTAGGGCAGAGGCTAAACGAGTCTCACCAAGAGAATGCACTGGTCATAGCAAACACCATCTTCCAACAACACAAGAGAAGACTCTACACATGGACATCACCAGATGGTCAATAGTGAAATCAGATTGATTATACTTTTGCAGCCGAAGATGGAGAAGATCTATACAGTCAGCAAAAACAAGACTGGGAGCTGATTGTGGCTCAGATCACGAACTCCTTATTGCCAAATTCAGACTTAAATTGAATAAAGTAGGGAAAACCACTAGGCCATTCAGGTATGACCTAAATCAAATCCCTTGCATACAGTGGAAGTGACAAGTAGATTCAAGGGATTAGATCTGATAGAGTATCTAAAGAACTATAGACGGAGGTTCATGACATTGTACAGAAGGCAGGGATCAAGACCATCTCCGAGAAAAAGAAATGCAAAGAGGCAAAATGGTTATCTGAGGAAGCCTTACAAATAGCTGAAAAGAGAAGTGAAAAGAAAACGACAAAAGGAAAGATATACGAATCTGAATGCAGAGTTCCAAAGAATAGCAAGGAGAGATAAGGAAGAGTTCCTCAGTGATCAATGCAAAGAAATAGAGGAAAACAATTCCTTTGAGAAAATTAGATACCAGGGGAACATTTCATGCAAAGATGGGCACAATAAAGAACAGAATGGACCTAACAGAACCAGAAGATATTAAGAAGAGGTAGAAAGAATACACAGAACTATACAAAAAATCTTAATGACCCACGAAGGTGTGATCACTCACCTAGAGCCAGACATCCTGGGATGCGAAGTCAAGTGGGCCTTAGGAAGCATCACTACGAACAAAGCTAGTGGAAGTTATGGAATTCCAGCTACTTCAAATCCTGAAAGATGATGCTGTGAAAGTATTGCACTCAATATGCCAGCAGTTGCCACAGACTGGAAAAGGTCAGTTTTCTTTCCAGTTCCAAAGAAGGGCAATGCCAAAGAATGTTCAAATTGCTGCACAATTGCACTCATGTCACACACTGGCAGGTAACGCTCGAAATTCTCCAAGCTAGGCTTCAACAGGACATGAACCGAGAACTCCCAGATGTTCAAGCTGGATTTAGAAAATGCAGGGGAAACCAGAGATTAAATTGCCAACATCCGTTGGATCATAGAAAAAGCAAGAGAATTCCAGAAAAAACATCTCCTTCTGTTTCACTGACTACATGAAAGTCTTTGAGTGTATGGCTCACAATAAAACATAGAAAATTCTTAGAGATGGGAATACCAGACCATTTTATCTGCCTCCTGAGAAATCTGTATGCAGGTCAAGAAGCAACAGTTAGAACCAGACATGGAACAATGGACTGGCTCTAAATTGGGAAAGGAGTTCGTCAAGGATGTATATTGTCACTCTGCTTATATAACCTATATGCAGATAACATCATGTGAAATGCCAGGCTGGATAAAGCACAAGCAGAATCAAGATTGCCAGGAGAAACAGCAATAACCTCAGATATGCAGATGACACCATTCTTATGGCAGAAAGTGAAGAGGAACTAAAGAGGCTCTTGATGAAGGTGAAAGAGAGAGGGAAAAAGCTGGCTTAAAATTCAACATTCAGAAAACTAAGATCATGGCATCCGGTCCCATCACTTCATGGCAAATAGATAGGGAAACAATGGAAACAGTGACAGGCTTTATTTTCTTGGGCTCCAAAATCACTGCAGATGGTGACTGCAGCGATGAAATTAAAAGACACTTGCTCCTTGGAAGAAAAACCATGACCAACCTAAACAGCACAGACATTACTTTGCCAACAAAGGTCAGTCTAGTCAAAGCTATAGTTTTTCCAGTAGTCATGTACAGATGTAAGAACTGAATCATAAAGAAGGCTGTACACAGTGAAGAATTGAAGCTTTTGAAGTTTGGTGTTGGAGAAGACTCTTGAGAATCCCTTGGACAGCAAGGAGATCAAACCAGTCCATCCTAAAAGAAATCAACCCTGAATATTCACTGGAAGGACTGATGCTGGAACTGAAGCTCCAATACTCTGGCCACCTTATGAGAAGAGCTGACTCATTAGAAATAAGACCCTGATGCTGGGAAAGTGTGAAGGCAGGAGAAGGGGATGACAGAGGATGAGATGGTTGGATGGCATCACTGACTCAATGGACATGAGTTTGAGCAAGCCCGGGGAGTTGGTAAAGGACAGGGAAGCCTGGTGTGCTGTAGTCCATGGGGTTGCAAAGAGTTGGACACAACTGAGCAACTGAACAACAATGTTAAGTGAAATAAAACAGAGAGAGAAAGACAAATACTGTATGATTTCACTCATATGCAGAATATAAAAAATAAAAACAAAACTCATAAACAAATTGATGGCTATTAGAGGGGAAGGAGGTTGAGGGGTAAGTGAAATGGCTAGAGAGGGAAGTTTATAGAGTGACAGTAACTAGACTTATTGTGGTGATCACTTTGTAGTGTACACAAAGATCAAATTATTATGTTGCACGCTTGAAACTAATCTAATGTTTTAATTCAATTATCCCAATTTTTAAAAAACTGAAATAAATGAAATCTTACTTTTTTCTAAATTACTCCCTGCCACCGTTTGTTCCCAGTCTTTTGAAGGTACATTTGCTTTACTACTTGAGTCAATCATAGACCGTTTTGGTGGTAAAGATGAAAGTTCCATAGCATTGTAAGAATCATACAAATCCCAAGCCGTGGACATTATACCTAAATAAAGAAAAGGAAGGTAAACATTACTTTAAACCAAATTATAATATTTTAGCTTATATATAGCTAGCTAAAGCAAAATCTAAGGTAAGAATATCTATTGTTCAGGGAAAAAACTATTGTTTTACAGCAATGGCAAGAAATAGTTAATGATGCCCATGGATTGTAGCTTGCCAGGCTCCTCTGTCCATGGCATTCTCCAGGTCAGAAAACTGGAGTGGGTAGCCAGTGATCTTCCCAACTCTGGGATCAAGCCCAGGTCTCCAGCATTGCAGGCAGATTCTGTACCATCTGAGCCACCATGCTAATGCTAAGTCACTTCAGTCGTGTCTGACTCTGTGCGACCCCATAGATGGCAGCCCACCAGGCTCCCCCGTCCCTGGGATTCTCCAGGCAAGAACACTGGAGTGGGTTGCCCTTTCCTTCTCCAATGCATGGAAGTGAAAAGTGAAAGTGAAGTCACTCAGTCGTGTCCAACTCTTAGTGACCCCATGGACTGCAGCCTACCAGGCTCCTCCATCCATGGAATTTTCCAGGCAAGAGTACTGAGCCACCAGGGAAGCCCCAATTTTAGTTTTGGTAACATCATTACATTTGTTCATTGGATAAAATATAATTAACCTAAGAAACAGAAAACCTAGGAAATAGGTACTATGTACATGCCATAATTATGTATGTTAGAATAATAAATCAGGATTGTGACTTCCTAATTCTATACTATCATACACAATTGAAATCTTATTTTAGCTACTATCAGAAAAATGGTATTCCTAACTATACCTAAGTTTTGAGTATTTCTGAGTGTAAGATTGTGTAAATAGTTTTTAAAAGTTTTAAAACATTGTTTCTATCTACTGGTTTAATTCAGGCTATAATAACAATTGGCCATATAACATTAATAGAAAAATAATTTTATTTTAGCTGAGTAAAAAGACGTGATTACTGTAAAAGAAAAGGTAAATAAGACTTACATTTCCATAACCTAGAAACAACTGGTAACATTTTCATGCATGTCCTTCCAGATTGACATAAATATATATGTGTTAGCACATGAATAAATACATATGCATTTTTTAATTAAAATGATCTCATATCACACATACTTCTTAAAAGATTTTTACTATACTATATAATATACATAGAAAACAAACTGTCTTTATGAAATGTACCAACTTTTAGAATTTAACTGTATTTTAAAAAGTTAGCCAGGAACACTAATACATTCATTGAATTATCCATTTATTTGAAATGTAACTTCTATAATAAAGTATTGCATGTGGACTGTTAGGTAGGAACCTTTTTGTCAGTTTTTCTAAATCTTTACAGAGGCAACTTCAGCTAAATTGACATTTCTGGCTTCTCTATGTCCTTTATTCATACATTACCAGGCAAAGAGAAATGACTAATCCTACAGGAAAGTTTAGGAGATGGAATTACAATTTGGCCACTTCTGGATTCTTTTGTTAAGTCTGCTCATTTGCAGAAAGCATGAATTCTCATCTGTTCTCACCCATGCACAGAAGGTCTGCACTTTCTAGCTGTGCCAATTATTGTTGGTATTCTTCTGAAGGGAAGAAATAGCAAGTCCACTCAGCTGTGGATGAAAGGCTACATGTTTCAATTAGCTTCATCAGTGGTAAAGGCACTTTTTAAAATTTCCATCTCTTCTATTGATCCATAGTCTCAATATTTACTTGATCTTTGTCAAATTCTTTAGTATAAACTGTAGCATTGGTTTTAAAAATTCCAATTGGAGTATAGTTGATTTACAAGGTTGTGTTAGTTTCAGGTGTATAGCAAAGTGAATAGGTTATATACACACATATATCCATTCTCTTTTATATTCTTTCCCCTTTAGAATTCCCTGAGCTAAGAAAAAAGTACTAATATCATATGAGAAAGAGAGGATGTCCCTGCAGATTCCATGAACATTAAAAAGATAACAAAGGAACACTATGAACAAACTATCCCAATAGATTTGACAATCTTGATGAAACTGACCAATTCCTTGAAAGACACAGTCTGCCAAAACTCACACAAGAAAGAATAGACAATCTGTATAGCCCTATCTCGATTAAGGAAATGGAGTCATAATTAATAATCTTCCAAAACTAAAAGCACTGGGCTCAGATACAGGTATTGAATTCTACTAATAATTTAAGGAGAAAATTGCACCAATTCCCTGTAACATCTTTCAGAAGATAGAAATAGAGGGAATACTTAACTCATACTTTGAGGCCAGCATTACTCCAATACCAGAAACAGACCATAAGAAAGGAAGATGGCAGACCAATAACTTTCATGAACATAGATGCAAGAATCCTCTCCAAAATGTTAGCAATCAAATCCAACAATATATAAAGAGAATTACACACCACAACTAAGTGGAGTTTCTCCCAGATATGCAAAACTAGTTCAACACTGGAAAATTGATTGATGTAATCCATAATATCAGGCCAAAGAAGAAAAATGACTTGGTCATATCAACAGATTCAGAAAAGGCACTTGGCAAAATCCAACACTCATTCATGATAAAAACTTGCAGTAAACTAGGAATAGAGGTGGAACTTCCTCAACTTGATAAAGAACACCTACAAAACCCAATGAGTTTCTTCTAGAAACTAGAAAATATTTCACTAAGATCAGGACAAGGCAAAGATGTCTCCTCTTACCACTCCTTTCAACATCATACTGGAAGTCCAAGCTAATGCAGTAAGATAAGAAAAAGTAAATGCTAATAAAAGAAGTACAGAATGGAAAGGAATAAATAAACTGTTTTTCAACTCAGATGACATAATCATCTATATAGAAAACCTGAAAGAATTAGCAAAAAAACTACTGAACTACTAAGTGATTACAGCAAAGTTTCAGGGTACAAGGTTAACACTATGCAAAAATCAATCTCTTTGCTATATATTAACGATGAACAAAGGAATTTGAAATTTGAAACAATATGATCTACATTAGCACCCAAAAGCGAAGTAGGAATAAGTCTAACAAAATATGTACAAAACGTAAGGAAGACTACAAAACTCTGATGAACAAAATTAAAGAATGAAATAAATGGAGAGATATTCCATGTTTATTGATAGCATGACAACTCAGCATTGTCATGATGCCTGTCCTGCCCAAATTGATCTATAGATTCAATGCAATTTCAATCAAATCTAAGCAAGTAACTTTGTGCATATTAACAAACAGATTCTAGGGGAGACTCTCAAGATGGTGGAGGAGTAAGACGTGGAGATCATCTTCCTCCCCACAAATACATCAAAAATACTTCTGCATGTGGAACAACTCCTACAGAACACCTACTAAATGCTGGCAGAAGACCTCATGCTTCCAGAAAGAAACCAACACAACATTGTAAAGCAGTTTTCCTCCAATTAAAAAAGAAGTGAATTGACAAAAAGGAACTGATTCTAAAGTTTACATAAAGGGACAAAAGACCCAGAAAAGCCAGCACAATATTGAAGACAAAGAACAAAATAGGAGCACTGACACTACTCAACCTGAAGACTTACTACACTGCTACAGTAATCAAGATAATGTGCACGGAACAGAATAGAGAGCTCAGAAAAACACTGACATTAACATAGTCAGCTAATCTCTGTCAAAGGAACAAAAATAGATGAAGCAAAGATAGGCTTTTCAACAAATGGTGCTGGAACAAACCGGACATCCAAGTGCAAAAAAAAAAAAAAATTAATCTAGATACAGATCTTACATCCTTCAGGAAAATTAACTAAAAACTTGTTTTAAACCTAAAAGTAAAAGGCAAAACTAGAAAACTCATAGAAGAAAATATAGGCAAAAATTTAAATGACCTTGAGTATGGCAATAACTTTTTAGAAACAACAGCAAAAGTACAATCTATTAAGCAATAATTGATAATCTGGGTTTCATTAAAATTAAAAATGTCTGCTCTGTAAAAGAAAATGTCAAGAGAATAGCAAGACAAGCCACACACTGGAAGAAAACATTTGCTAAAGATACAATTGAAAAAGGACTGTTGTCTAAAATATACAAATATCTTTTGATCCTTAACAATAAGAAAACAAACAACCAAATTTTAAAATGGGCCAAAGAACTTAACAGATATCTCATCCAAATAAAAAGGCATACAGGTGGCAAGTAAGTATAGGAAAATATACTCCTTATCATATGTCATCATGGGAAAATAAGTTAAAACAAAAAATGAGGGGAATTCCCTGTGATCCAGTGGTTGGGACTTGGCACTTTCACTGTGGGGATCAGGGTTTGATTCCTAATTGGTGAACCAGAATTCCCCAAGCCATGCAGCATAGCCAACCCCCACCCGAACAAACAAAAATAAGTTACCACTGCACACTACTAGAATGGTCAAAATCTGGAATACTGACAACACGAAATGCTAGTGAGGATGTGAAACCACAGTAACTCTCCATCACTGCTGGTAATGGTACAATCACTTTAGAAGGCAGTGTGGCTATTAAAAATAAATAAATAAAAATACTGTTTCCATACAATCTAATAATCACACTCCTCAATATTTACCCAAAGGACTTAAAAACCTATATCTACACAAAAACTTGCACATAGATATTTATACCAGCCTTACTGATAAGTGCCAAAACTTGAAACAATCAAGATGCCTTTCAGTAGGCAAATGAATAAATTAACTGTTGGTACGTTCAGATAAAGGATAATTAAGAATCTGGCTACCTATGGTTTTATAAGCCTTCTATGAGGGAGGATAGGATTTCAGGGACTCTCTGTGTATAGAATTCAGTATGCATTGGGGGTATTTGTTTGGGGTTTTTTTGTAGTTTTTTTGTTTGTTTGTTTTGCTTAAGTATCCATTGTATAGTCAGCTATGGTTTTTCCAGTAGTCATGTACAGATGTGAGAGTTGGGTCATAAAGAAGGCTGAGAGCCAAAGAATTGATGCTTTTGAACTGTGGAGCTGGAGAAGACTCTTGAGAGTCCCTTGGACTGCAAGGAGATCAAACCAGTTAATCCTAAAGGAAATCCACCTTGAATATTCATTGGCAGGACTGATGCTGAAGCTGAAGCTCCAATATTTTGGCCACCTGATACATAGAGCTGACTCACTGGAAAAGACTCTGATGCTGGGAAAGATTGAGGGCAGGAGGAGAGAGGGGCGACAGAGGATGTTTTTTACAAAACATCACTGACTCAGTGGACATGAATTTGAACAAACTCCAGCAGATAGTGAAGGACAGGGAAGCCTGGCATGGTGCTGTTCATGGGGTCACAAAGAATGACTCAGTGACTGAACAACAACAACCCATGTCTTGATCTGTGCCTGGTATTCTCCATCTAAAGAGCCTCTATTTTGTCCTCTCCAGAGTAGAAATTTTTGACATATTCCAGGGTAGAAGAGGGGTAGTTTCTCAGAGAAGGTACTTTATTCCTTTTGTGACTGAATTATATTCCATTATATGTATTTACGAGTCTTCCTGATAGCTCAGTTGGTGAAGAATCTGTCTGCAATGCAGGAGACCCCAGTTCAATTCCTGAGTCAGGAAGATCCACTGGAGAAGGGATAGGCTACCCACACCAGTATTCTTGGGCTTTCATTGTGGCTCAGGTGGTAAAGAATCCACCTGCAATGTAGGAGACCTGGGTTCAATCCCTGGGTTGGGAAGATCCCCTGGAGAAGGGAAAGGTTACCCACTCCAGTATTCTGGCTTGGAGAATTCCATGGACTGTGTAGTCCATGGGGTCACAAAGACTCAAACATGACTGAGAGACTTTCACTCACTTCACATATGTATTTACACACTTTGTCTGTTCATTCATTCACTGATTGACATTTCAGTTGTTTCTACTTTTTGACTGTGGTAAGTATTGCTTTCAAGAACTTGTGTGTACATGTATTTGAGTACCTAGTTTCAATTCTATGAGGTATATACCTAGGAGTGGAACTGCTGAGTCATAAGGAAAGTCTTTCTCATTATTTGAGGAATTACCAAACTATTTTCCAGAGCAGCTGAACCATTTTACATTCCCAGCAGCACTGTATGGGAGCTTCAATTTATCAACTTCTTTGTCAATGCTTGTCCTCTGGTTTGTTCTTTTTAATTATAGCCATTTAATGTGGGAGAAGCAGCAACTCATTGTGGTCTTTACTGTATTCTCTAATGACTAATGGTGTTTAACATATTTTCTTCTGCTTGTTGGTCATTTGTTTTCTTCCTTTGGAAAACAAGTTCAAGTTTTATGCCCACTGTTTTATTCTGTTGTCTTCTGGTTCTTGGATTATAAGTGTTTTGTATATAGTCTGGATACTAGACCTTAAGAGAAATAAGATTTGCAAATATCTTATTCCATCATGTAAGTTGTCCTTTCACTTTTTTGATAGCTATTTGATGGACAAAGCTTTTAATTTTGATGCAGCTCAGTATTTTTTCTTTTGTTCACAATGATTCCAGTGTCATATCTAAGAATCTACTGTCAAGGCAAAGGCAAAAATATCTACCTCAAATTTTTTAAGAGTTTTATAATTTTGGCTCTTATCTCACGTCCAAGGGCAAAGGAGAAGCCCCAGCAAGACAGTAGGAGGGGTGAAATCACATATAGAATCAAACTATATACTTGCCAGAGACACTCAGAGGGCTCAAACAAACCTTGTATGCACCAGGACCCAGAGACCCCACAGAGACTGAGACAGAACTGTGTTTGAATGTCTCTTGCAGAGGTACGGGTCAGCAGTACATTGCTGCAGGGGTTATGGGTGCAGTAGACCTGGGTATGGCATAAGTCCTCTTGGAGGAAGTCGCCATTAACCCCACCATAGAGCTGCCAGAACTTACACAAGAATGGGGAAACAGACTCCTGGAGGGCACAAACAAAACCTTGTGTGCACCAGGACCCAGAAGAAGGGAGCAGTGACCCCACAAGAGACTGACCCAGAGTTGCCGATGAGTGTCCAGGAGTCTCCAGTGGAGGCACGGGTTGGTGGTGGCATGCTGCAGGGTTGGGGGCACTGAGTGCAACAGTGCAAGCATGGGACCTTTCAAAGTAGGTCAAAATTATCTTTATCACCTCCACCATAGTTTGGCCTCAGGTCAAATAACAGGGAGGGAACACAGCCCCGCCTATCAACAGAAAATTGGATTGAAGATTTACTGAGCATGGCCCCTCCCATCAGAACAAGACCCAGTTTCCCCCTCAGTCAGTCTTTCCCATCAGGAAGCTTCCATAAGTCTTTTACCCTTCTCCTATCACTTCATGGCAAATAGATGGTGAAACAGTGCAAACAGTGGCTGACTTTATTTTTTGGGGCTCCAAAATTACTGCAGATGGTGACTGCAGCCATGAAATTAAAAGACACTTACTTCTTGGAAGGCAAGTTATGACCAACCTAGACAGCATGTTAAAAAGCAGAGACATTACTTTGTCAACAAAGGTCAGTCTAGTCAAGGCTATGGTTTTTCCAGTAGTCATAGATATGAGAGTTGGATTATAAAGAAAGCTGAGCACAGAAGAATTGATACTTTTGAACTGTGGTGCTGGAGAAGACTCTTGAGAGAGTCCCTTGGACTGCAAGGAGATCCAACCAGTCCCTCCTAAAGGAGATCAGTCCTGGGTGTTCATTGGAAGGACTGATGTTGAAGCTGAGGCTCCAATACTTTGGCCACCTGATGCAAAGAGCTGACTCATTTGAAAAGACCCTGATGTTGGAAAAGATTTAAGGCAGGAGGAGAAGGGGACGACAGAGGTTGAGATGGTTAGATGGCATCACCGACTCAATGGACATGAGTTTGGGTAAACTCAAGGAGTGGGTGATGGACAGGGAGGCCTGGCGTGCTGTGTTTCATGGGGTTGCAAAGAGTCAGACACGACTGAGCGACTGAACTGACTGACTGATCAGAGGGCAGAAGAAATGAAAACCAGAATCACAGAAAACCAATCTGATCACATGGACCACAGCCTTGTCTAACTCAATGAAACTATGAGCCATGCCATGTAGGGCCACCCAAGATGGACAGGTCATGTTGGAGAGTTCTGACAAAACATGGTCCACTGGAGAAGGAAATGGCAAACTACTTCACTATTCTTGCCTTAAGAACCTCATGAACAGTATGAAAAAGCAAAAAGTTAGGACACTGAAAGATGAACTCCCCAGGTCAGGAGGTGCCCAATATGCTACTGGAGACCAGTGGAGAAATAACTCCAGAAAGAATGAAGAGACAGAGCCAAAGAAACACCCAGTTGTGGATGTGACTGGTGATGGAAGTAAAGCCCAGGCTGTAAAGAGCAGTGTTGCATAGGAACCTGGAATGTTAGGTTCATGAATCAAGGCAAATTGGAAGTGGTCAATCAGGAGATGGCAAGAGTGAACATCAACATTTTAGGAATCAGCAAATGGACTTGAATGGGTGAATTTAACTCAGGTGACCGTTATTATCTACTACTATGGGCAAGAATCCCTTAGAAGAAATGGAGTAGCCATCATAGTTAACAAAAGAGTCCAAAATGCAGTACTTGGATGTAATCTCAAAAACAACAGAATGATCTCTGTTTGTTTCCAAGTCAAACCATTCACTATCACAGTAGTCTAAGACTATGCCCTACCAGTAATGCTGAAGAAGCTGACATTGAATGGTTCTATGAAGACCTACAAGACCTTCTAGAAATAACACCAAAAAAAGACGTCCTTTTCATTATATGGGATTGGAATGCAAAAATAGGAAGAGATAGCTGGAGTAACAAGCAAATTTGGCCTTGGAGTACAGAATGAAGAAGGGCAAAGGCTAATAGCATTTTGCCAAGAGAATGCACTGGTCATAGCAAACACCATCTTCCAACAACACAAGAGAAGACTACATGTGGACATCACCAGATGGTCAATAGTGAAATCAGACTGATTACATTCTTTGCAGCCAAAGATGGAGAAGCTCTACACAGTCAGCAAAAACAAGACCAGGAGCTGACTGTGGCTCACATCATGAACTCCTTATTGCCAAATTCAGTCTTAAATTGGATAAAATAGGGAAAAACACTAGACCACTATGATATGACCTAAATCAAATCCCTTACAGTTATACAGTGGAAGTGACAAATAGATTCAAGGGATTAGATCTGATAGTGTGCCTGAAGAACTATGGATGGAGGTTCATGACATTGTACAGGAAGCAGGGATCAAGACTATCCCCAAGAAAAAGAAATGCAAAAAGACAAAATGGTTTTCTCAGGAGACCTTACAAATAGCTGTGAAAATAAGAGAAGTGAAAGGCAAAGGAGAAAAGCAAAGATGTACTCATTTGAATGCAGAGTTTCAAAGAATAGCAAGGAGAGATAAGAAAGCCTTCCTCAGTGATTAATGCAAAGAAATGGAGGAAAACAGTAGAATGGGAAAGACTAGACATCTCTTCAGGAAAATTAGAGATACCAAAGGAAACATCATGAGAAACGCTAGACTGGAAGAAACACAAGCTGGAATCAAGATTGCCGGGAGAAATATCAATAACCTCAGATATGCAGATGACACCACCCTTATGGCAGAAAGTGAAGAGGAACTAAAAAGCCTCTTGATGAAAGTGAAAGTGGAGAGTGAAAAAGTTGGCTTAAAGCTCAACATTCAGAAAATGAAGATCATGGCATCCGGTCCCATCACTTCATGGGAAATAGATGGGCAAACAATGGAAACAGTGAGAGACTTTATTTTTGGGGGCCCCAAATGACTGCAGATGGTGACTGCACCATGAAATTAAAAGATACTTGCTCCTTGGAAGAAAAGTTATGACCAACCTAGACAGCATATTAAAAAGCAGAGACATTACTTTGCCAACAAAGGTCCGTCTAGTCAAGGCTATTGTTTTTCCAGTGGTCATGTATGGATGTGAGAGTTGGACTATAAAGAAAGCTGAGGGCTGAAGAATTGATGCTTTTGAACTGTGGTGTTGGAGAAGACTCTTGAGAGTCCCTTGGAGTGCAAGGAGATCCAACCAGTCCATCCTAAAGGAAATCAGTCCTGAATATTCATTGGAAAGACTGATGTTGAAGCTGAAACTCCAATATTTTGGCCACCTGATGGGAAGAACTGACTCATTTGAAAAGACCCTGATGCTGGGAAAGATTGAAGTCAGGAGGAGAAGGGGATGACAGAGGATGAGATAGTTGGATGGCATCACCAACTCGATGGACATGAGTTTGAGTAAGCTCAAGGAGTTAGTGATGGACAGGGACACCTGGTGTGCTGCAGTCCATGGGGTCACAAAGAGTCGGACACAACTGAGCGACTAAACAACACTTTTGAGTTAATTTTTCCATATAATATGAGGTCTGAATCCAACTTTATTCTTCACATGTGGCTATCTAGTTTCCCCAGCACCAGCTGACGGTCTTGGCACCTTCATCAAAAATCACTTAACTATATATCTGAGGGTTATTTCTGGGATCCCTATTCTATTCTTCTGGTTTATATATCTATCTATATGCTGGTACAACCTATTTTGATCATAACTTTATAGCAAGTTTTTAAACCAGGAAGTATGAGGTCTCTAACTCTGTTCTTTGTCAAGATTGTTTTTGCTACTTGGGGATCCCTTGATATTCTGCATAAATTTTAGGATGGTTTTTTTTCCTGTTGTTGCAATGAAGTCTTTGGGGGTACTTCCCTGGCAGTCCTGTGGTTAAGACTCTGTGCTTCTACTATAGCGGGTACAGGTTCATCCCTGATCAGGGAACTAAGATCCCATCTGGCTTACAGCATGACCAAGAAGCAAAAATAAAAAAAAAAAATTTCAAAGTCTTTGGCATTATTCTGGGTGGTATTCATATCTTAATAATCTTAAGTCAATTCATAAATACAGAATGTATTCCCATTTACTTAGGTATCCTTTACATTTTTCAGCAATGTTTTATAGTTATCAGTGTACAAGTTTTTCATCTCCTTAATTAAATTTATTCTGACATATTTTATTATTCTGACATATATTTATTTTTATTTTATTATTCTGACATATATTTATTATTTTGGATGCTATTAGAAACAAAATTACTTTCTTAATTTCCTTTTTGGATTGCTCATTGGTAGTATGTAGAAATACACATGAATTTTGTGTGTTAATTTTATATCATGCAACTTTTCTTTTTATTGTAACTATATGTTTATTTAACATCCATGTTAATAAACATGCTAAATGTTTAAATAAACATTTTATTTAAATGGATATATAAACATTTTATTTAAACATTTATTTAAACATTAAAAAATAAACATTTTATTTAAAATGTTTATATGTTAAATAAACCTGTTGTGGTACTCATTTCACAATACATGTAAATCAAACCATCATGCTGTACTTATACATTGATGCATATCAATTATTTCTCAATAAAACTGGAAAAAACAGTCTCTTGTTAGAAAACACATAGATGGATCATGGTTTTCTCTTACAGATATTTTGATGTTTGCTGTCTTTTTTAAATCCATCCTGCCAACTTTTACTCTTTAATTGGAGTCTTTAATTCATTTATTTAAAGTAATAATTGTTTAGGAAGGACTTCTGACGCTTTTAATTTGTCTTCTTATGTCATATACTTTCTATATTGTTCAAATTCTCCATAACTGTCTTCTTTTGTGTTTGATATTTTTTATAGTGTATCATTCTTATTCCTAGTTTTCTTTTCTGCAATTTTTAAGTTATTTCTTGGTGATTGCCTTGGGGATTAAAATTAATTTCTTAAAATTTTAACAATCTACTTTAAAATAATACTACCTTACTTCCATTATATAAACTGCTTCTATACAGCTAAATCCCATCCACTTTAAATTGATGTCATAAATTATATCTTTCAACTTTGTATGCCCAGTAGCATAGATTTAGAATTATTATTTAATGCATTTATTCTAAATCACATTGCAAAAACACAGGAGTTACAAATCAAAATTATAATACTGGCTTTTGTGTTTACCTATGTCGCTACCTTTATCAGTGTTCTTTATTTCTTTCTATGTCTTTGAGTTACTTTCTAATAGTGATAAGCATAATATAGTCTTTCTGAATTAGGCAAGAAAAGACAAAAGCCTTGAGTCAATATTCCAGGAAGCTCCTAGACATGTTAAAACATACACGCCAAATTCTTTGAGAATAAGGTCTGCTCTGTTCCTTCTAGAACCAAGGGCCAGGGTCTCACACTAGGAAGGCAGGCTTCTGTCTTTAAGACCACCACTGTATCTGGGAGGGGAGTGGGACAAGAGAAAATAAAGATGCCATAAATCTGCCCTTAATATGTAAAGAGTACAAAGTTCCATGATATAGTTTGTATAAAAATCAAGATTGATAATTATGCTATTCCAATCTTCTGAATCTGTATTTATTACTTATTAACTAAATTGTCAAATTTTGAAAGTTGCAGATCACAGTACCCAGCTATTGTGATTTGGCCAAATCATTTCGTTTTGCCTTATATACTTCATTATAATAGTTGTTAATCAACAGACCCAATGGATGTATATTAAAATATAGTAATTTACCAAGCAGAATATAACATAAATTACCTTTGTCTTCTTTCAAGATTTTGTCACATTGAACGTCTTTATTTTTTGGTGCTCCATTAATAGTCTGCATCATCCTTTCTACGTATAAATCATTGCCCAATCTATTTCGACAAAGAGTCTCATAGTTCTTGTTTCTCTGGCTATAAAAAAATAATATATACTCAACTTACTGATAAAAATTAATTTTTACCACACATATCTTTTTATATTATACTTTTCTCAAAATTAATTATTTAATGTAGGTTGCATTAAAAAGGGATCAAAAAGTGAATCAAAAAGTGAACAATCAAAAATCTTAGGAAAACACTGCATTAAACTACCTCCCAAAGACTCTTTTACACTATACTCCCCAACATCCCTACAACTTTGAGTACCCACCAATAGTGCAATTGGCCTTGTACCATTTCCACATAGGTTTTATGAACTTTGATACAGACACTTGAAAAAACCACAAATTTCTCTCAAAGTACTACTTTTGTGTCATTCCATAATATGTATTGCATGTGTGTGTGTGTGTGTGTGTGCTCTGCTGCTGCTGCTGCTAAGTCGCTTCAGTCGTGTCGGACTCTGTGCAACTCCATAGACGGCAGCCCACCAGGCTCCCCCGTCCCTGGGATTCTCCAGGCAAGAACACTGGAGTGGGTTGCCATTTCCTTTTCCAATGTGTGAAAGTGAAATGTCAAAGTGAAGTCGCTCAGTCGTGTCAGACTCTTAGCGACCTCATGGACTGCAGCCTACCAGGCTCCTCTGTCCATGGGATTTTCCACGCAAGAGTACTGGAGTGGGGGTCCCGTTGCCTTCTCCGGTGTGGGTGCTCAGTCGTGCCCAACTCTTTGCGACCCCATGGACTGTTGCCTACCAAGCTCCTCTGTCCATGGGATTCTGCAGGCAAGAATACTGGAGTGGATTGCCATTTCTTTCTCTGGGGTTCTTCTTGACCCAGGGATCAAATCAGGGTCTCTTGCATCTCTTGCATTGGCAGGTGGATTCTTTATCACTAGCCTGGCCTGGGAAGCTCTGTACTATGCATTATTTTCATAATTATTTAGTTCTGAGTATGTCTTTGATTTCCATTATGATTTGGTTCATGAGGAATTTACAAAATGCACTTTTTAACTTTCAAAAGTGTATGTGAATATGTCTCTATGTCTTAGTTGAGATTTATGCTATTAATTTTTAACTTCACTCCACTGTGCTCAGAGTATTTGTCAGATATCACTTCTTTGAAATTTTTGAAACCTTACTTCATGGCCTTGTACGTGGGTGAGTTGTATAATATTCCATGTGTGCTTGAAAAGAGTATGTGTCCTCTAATTGTTGAATTCAGAGTTCTATATATTACCATTAAACTATGGTTTGGGTTCAAATTTTCTATAACTAATTTTTTATCTGATTGACATCAGTAATTGAGAGGCATGTTTATATCTATTTTAATACTTACCAAGTTTCCAATTTTTGCCTCATATATTAAGAGGTTATTTTATTAGAAGTTTCATGTTTAGAATTATACCTCCCTTATCCTTATGAAGTGACTCTATCTCTAATAATGCTATTGGTTTATTTCTCTGTAAATGATATGTTCTTTACTGTTTTCTTCTGCTTTTAAAATCTTTTAGGGATTATCTTAGTGGTTCAGTAGCTAAGAATCCACTTTCCAATGCACTGGACATTGTTCAGTCTCTGGTCAGGGAAATAAGATCCCACATGCTACAGGACAATGAAGCCAATAGAGCACTACTACAGCATCTGTATGCTGTAATTGGTGAAGCCTGCACAGTGCAACTACTGAGTCCATGTACTCTAGAGCTCCTGTGCCACAAGACAAGCCCACGTGCCACAACAAAGAGCCCAAGTGCTGCAGCAAAGACCCAAGGTAGCAAAAAAAAAAATTCTTCTTTTAATATTTGGTATTTTGGAGTATAATGTATCCATTGGTGTGTGTGGATTTCTTTTTTTTTTTTTTTTTATTCCTATTTCTGTGGAATGGTGTTTTTCAACAGTTTGGGGAAATCCTTACTGTCTTTGAATAGCAGCTCTCTTCCATTCTTTGCATTCTGCCCTTTTGGAAATGATTAGGTGTATGTTAGACCTTTAGCCTATTATCAATATCTGTTTAATTTCTCTCTGATGCTTTAGATATCATTTTTCTCTCCAAGATTTTGTATAACTTAGATCTAAGTTTTGATTTATTACATATCTATTCAATTATGTCTTGTTTAAATTTTAAATGCTTACTTTTTAATAACAAAGATTAAAGCTTTGTTTACTTTTTAATTTTAACAACTATATAAACTAAACTTTATTTTAAAATTCTTTTAAAATGTTTTTGCAATTATCAGTCATCATTTTGATAGTTTCTTAGGGTTAATGATGTTTTAACTCTATCTTATTTTTCTTCTAATATTTTTCGTTATTTTTGACTGTGCTAGGTCTTCATTGTTGTGTGTGGGCTTTCTCTAGCTGCAGCCCTAAGGGTCTTGGTTTAATATAAAAGCCTCTCTTTTGATTCTCTCAATTTGGGAGGGGGGTCCAAGACTTGCCGGTGGGCTCTAGATCCATGTGCTAATATTATCATTTTCCTCTAGCATCTCTCCCTGATTTTAAATCACTTATCTATCCCATTGTTATTCTTTTCCTTTTTCTGGTCCTAGGACTTTTCCCTTATGTCTCATGTACTTTAAAAAAATATGTTATTCAAGATCTAATTGTATTGTATTTTATAGTCCAAACAATTTTACAATATTTTATATTTGGGTAAAAATAATACCTTAATTATGCTAGTGATGAATTTTTTAGTACTATGAATCATATTCAAATTATACTTGAAGGCAAATAATCTGAATAACTATATAAATACTAAATAATCTATTTATGTAGCTATATTCGGAGAAGGCAATGGCACCCCACTCCAGTACTCTTGCCTGGAAAATCCCATGGATGGAGGACCCTGGTAGGCTGCGGTCCATGAGGTCGCTAGAGTCGGACACGACTGAGCGACTTCACTTTCACTTTTCACTTTCATGCATTGGAGAAGGAAATGGCAACCCACTCCAGTGTTCTTGCCTGGAGAATCCGAGGGACGGGGGAGCCTGGTGAGCTGCCATCTGTGGGGTCGCACAGAGTCAGACACGACTGAAGCGACTTAGCAGCAGCAGCAGCAGCCATATTAATTTAGTCAGAGCACGCTTTGGAGCAAAGAAAATTATTTGAGATAAAGAGGGGTATTATATAATGATAAAGGGGTCAAGTCTACAAAAAGATGTAACAATCCTTTATGTATATGTACCTAACAGCAGAACTTCAAAATACATGAGTCAGAAATCCATTTATATTCATTAATAAAGAGAAATGGAAAATCTGCTCTCAATAGTAAATTCCATCATATCCCCATAACACATTTTCCCTTCTTAAGTTTAAGTTGTTTTGAATATAAAACTGGCAGTCATTTCTTTTTAAATTGAAAATAATTCATATATGTATAAAAGAAAAAAATCATTAAAACCTATACTGAGACTTAGAAGCTTCCTTTATTTCTTTTGTTATTTAACTTAGTAGCTCACCTATTTTTAAAGAATATGGTACAGCTATGAGTTACTCCTCTAGGAAGAACATACAACATATATACTTTACATGTAATTTCATGGGGTACAAATATCACTTTATAGGATGCAGTTTCACAAGGCACATATACCACCAGTGTTTATCTGGAAATCCTCAAAGACAGAAACAAAGATAGAGCCCTCTGATTTAGCATTTAAATTACAAAAGCAATGTAAATGATTAAACCACACATACCTTACTTTCTCAGCTTCTTCAGATTCTACAGAAAACATAACTGTTGGTAGATTTAAAAAGTTCATTGTTTCTGTCTCTGTGAGAATTATCTCTACAGTCTTCTCCAGGTCTTCTTTTGTTATAATTTTTCCAGGTGCTGTCCTCATAACTCGTAAATCTAAAATATATAACTTAATGAAAATAATCTATTAACTGCTAATTTTAATCATCACTTCATCAAAATGTCATGATGAGTCATCCATTGCAGGTGGCTTTATATGCTCAAAGAATACGTCATGTTGTGAGATGTAGTCTATTTAAACTTTCTGAAGCCAAACTGGATCCTATGGCTCATAAACCATCTCTGCTGCTGATACATCAAGCTTACTCCAATATCAAGTGTATAGTCATGACTACAAGGGCATCCCATTACATCTATCCCATAATATTAACAGGGAGATTAAGGTAAATGACTGTTGATACAACTCAAAAGGAATATGGACAAGTGTATTTCCCAAATAATATGCAACCCTTCTCCGAGTCCTGAAGCTAATTTCTTGTCTATATCTAATATCTTGTCTATATCTTCTTGTCCTTCTAATCTGTTGACTTTTGATTTAGATGATAGCCCACCTCTAATCATCTTCACCAAGAGCTCAAAAGATTCTCCAATGAAAGTTGTGGTTAAATACAGGAGAAAAACAGACTTAATATCCACACAAAAAATACATTGAAAAGGGTTAATCCCAAGTCTGTAGTCTAGTCAGAAGTCCAAGGTCCTTAAAAAATTTCACTGAGGACAGAGTTTCAGGGCTGGGAGTCTGGACTTGGTTGTGTGGGTAATAAAGGAGCCATGACAAGGATATATAGGTCAGAATTCAATGTTTTATGTTAAAAATTAGGGTGAGAAGCAGGGATCCATGAGATTCTGACATGGGTAAAGCTTGAATAGGCAAAGGGGATAAACTTTCCAGAGATCAAGGCTTAGTCTCCTTAAGAAGGCCCAGAGTATGAGAAAAACACCTTTTTCATAGCTTAAAAAAAAATACAAGCTACTAATTCCACAAATCAATCACCAACATTTGGAACTGATAAATAAATTAGAGTATACTCATCTATGAATATTAAGTAGTAATTAAATATGATATTAAAATTATGAAAATGTTTGTGATAAAATGTTAAGTGACTAAATAGTCCATGACAAAATCCACAGTATGATTGTAACAATTAAAATACTAGTGCCCATGGAGAAGCTGAGGAAACAAAATTTTAAATTACCAATCCTTTACAGTATTGGATAATTCTTTTTTAAAATGTTTTTAAATTTTTATTATTTATGCAATAAATTTAAAATGAGGGAGAAATGATTTATATAAGTAAATCTACCTACATAGCAGATATAGGATAAGTGAAAAAGTAAATAAAGTATCCACATGGACACAACTGGAGATATATCTAGTCCAAACTGTTAGTTTGATCAATGAAGAAAATGAGAGACAGGCTAAGTGAGAAGTTTAAAGTCACACAGGCAGTTTTGAGCTCTTCTCTAAACTTCCTTTCTTTAAGACCACCAGGTCTTCATCCAATATTTAGTTACATATACCTCAAAGTAGCTACGACAAAACTAGACAGCATATTAAAAAAGCAGAGACATCACTTTGCCAACAGAGGTCCATATAGTCAAAGCTATGGTTTTTCCAGTAGTCATGTACGGATGTGAGAGTTGGACCATAAAGAAGGCTGAGCACCGAAGAATTGATGCTTTCGAATTGTGGTGCTGGAGAAGACTCTAGAGAGTACCTTGGACTGAAAAGATATTTAAACCAGTCTATCCCAAAGGAAATTAACCTTGAACATTCATTGGAAGGACAGAAGGTAAAGCTGAAGTTTCAATACTATGGCCATCTGTTGTGAAGAGGCGACTCGTTGGAAAAGACCCTGATGCTGGGAAAGATTGAAGGCAAAAGAAGGGAGTGACAGAGGATAAGTTAGTTAGATAACATCAACAACTTAATGGACATGAATTTGAGCAAACTTTGGGAGATAATGGAGGACAAAGGAACCTGGTGTGTTACAAACAGTCCATGGGGTCACAAAGAGTCGGACATGACTTAGCAACAACCTCCTCAAAGTACCATTATGACACAGATATGCTAATTATAAAAATGAATGATCTTACAGTAGATGGAACCAATAGAGTAACACCTTAGTTACCTACCATGATTGAGGAAAGTCGTAGATTTCTTTTACTTAGTGGCAGAGGATCTACCAGTCATAGACAAAACCCTAGGATGGCAGAAAGAATTTTTGTCTGGATCTCTCTAGCAACCTTTGCGTGAATGTTGGTTGAATACGTTATATATTGAGAAACTGCTTCAAACTCCACTATATACCTATAGAATTTGTCTATTTATTGACCAGACACCCTAACCCTAAATGGACTTTAAACCAGATTTAACTACATATCACTCTCCACCTAGAAACACATCACAATATATCAATCTGCCTTGCCTGTTCTTATTTACTGCTAATGATGGAGGGAACATAGTTCCACTCCTGACGATTCTTACAGAAGGAAGAAGCTCTAGAATGACAATCTTGGCTCTTCTCCACACCTTTACTCATGATTCCCATTGAGAGGTTGCGGTAGGCCTGAGATGGTCTGATGTTTTATTGAATGGGTGGGTAAGTCTGTCAAATTTGAGAGTTTAACAGCAGGCCTTTATTCATAATGTGATATTCTGGCTCTAATATACCATATCTACATTTATTACATTTTTCAATTAATTCAGAACTGCATAGGGGAAAGGGATGTCATTACTTGGCTACCTTCAAAGACTCCAGTAGCTAATCATCTATGAAGTCTTCCTTGGCCTCTGCATAAGCTAGAATTGGTGTGATAAAATTGCACTGCAATTCAGTCACACAAGCATCTTATTCTCACCCTTCCTCACAAATTACATACGTATCAAGACACTTTATAAGTTCACGTAAAAGATAGCTATTATTATTCAATTGTTCTGTGAGACCACCCACAATCTATAGGTAAGACGATGTTTTGGCTCCTACCTTGCCATTAAAATCATAAGCTTTTGTAACCATAAGCCTCCTTTTGGTTGTACAGTAAAAACAATGGTTCTCAAACTTCAGCATGCAACAGAATCATCTGGAGAACTGATTAAAGACTGCTGTGACTCACCCTTAGACATTTTTTTGACATTTAATAAATATTAACTTTAGAATAGTTTTATATATACAGAAATCCACAAGAATATTACGAAGAGTTACTGTATACCCTGTACCCAGTGTTTCCTATTGTTAACATTACTTTGGTACCTTTATCACAACTAATAAACCCAAACTGATGCTTCATTATTAACAAAAGTGAATACTCTATCCCAATTTCCTTAATTTTTAACCAATGTCCTTTTCCTTTTACAGGATATATTGTAGGATATATTATGTACATGTATATACATGTAGGATATATTATGTCTATTGATTGTGTCTTCTTAAGTTTCCCTACACAGTGACAATTTCTCAAACTTCCCTTGTTTTGATGACCTTGAGTTTTGAGGAATACCGGTCATGTATTCTGTAGAATGTCCATCAGTTCAGTTTGTCTGATATTAGACAGGTTATGGATTTCTAGGAGGCAGACTACAGAGGTAAAGTGTCATTCTTATATCATATCAAGGGTACATGTTATCAACATGACTTACTACTGATGATGTTCACCTTGACCTGAGGTAGACTTTGTCAGCTTTCTCTGCATTAAAGTTACTCTTTCCCTCCCCTTCTATATCCTGTACTTCTTAGAAGGAAGTTGATATGCAAAGCCCACATTTAAATGAGACAGTTAAGCTCCACCTTCTTGAAGGAGAAATATCTATATAAATCATTTGGAATTCTTTTGTATACATTTGTTCTCAATCATTAATTTAATCAGTCATTCACTTGAATCACTATGGACTCATGGATATTTACTTTATACTTTGGGTTGTAATCCACTATTACATAACATATTTTGTTCTTGAAATTATTCCACCTATTACCATCGCAAGATGTTGGCTGCTATGTCCTTTTCACATATCTCAGATTTTTTGTTTGTTTAATGTGGTTTTTTCTCTTTAACACTTATTTCAGTTCAGTCACTCAATTGTGTCTCTTTGCGACCCCCTGAACCGCAGCATGCCAGGCCTCCCTGTCCATCACCAACTCCCGGAGTCCACCCAAATCCATGTCCATTGAGCCAGTGATGCCATCCAACAATCTCATCCTCTGTCGTCCCCTTCTCCTGCCCTCAATCTTTCCCAGCATCAGGGTCTTTTCAAATGAGTCAGCTCTTCGCATCAGGTGGCCAAAGTATTGGAGTTTCTAATACTTGTTTACTTTCTGATTTACCTTATATATTCTCTGTTCCAGTCTAGAAGCAGTCATTTCTCTAAAGACCCCTGGTTCCTTTTATTGGAGAACAGTATCAGAAACCAAGATCTGGGCACTGGGTATGCTTGTTGTTATAGGGGTGTCATTTCTTCTAGGCTTTCTTAGCAGAGAGGGCTTAAGAAATATTTGTCTATAGTAAACCCCCCCAACCACACACATATAATCTACATATACATTAAGCTAAACATTAGTTTACTCTTTCTGACTCTCACTCAGTATCATATGGATAATTCTAACCTTCTCCCTTTGTTTGCCTGCAATCTCCAACTCCAATGACAGTGAAAAAATCTAGTGCGTACTATCTGCCTCCCACTTATTTACATGTTTAATATTAGTGCTGCTGCTGCTGCTAAGTCACTTCAGTCATGTCTGACTCTGTGAGACCCCAGAGACGGCAGCTCACTAGGCTCCCCTGTTCCTAGGATTCTCCAGGCAAGAACACTGGAGTTGGTTGCCATTTCCTTATATATGTACAATGCTTCAGATTGTTAACTCACACTCCAGTGGAAAATGACTCTATCCAATAAGAGTATGGAGGCTATGTGTACCTCCATGCTTTTAATCTTCTAATCTCCATTCAATTTCAATGTTACTTAGAGCTATACCTCCTCTGACATCCCTGTCTCTCAGTGAAGTAGTCATATATTTCTAAAGCAGTTAGATTCTTATGTCACAGTTTGTATTTCATTCTGGGTGCTCTGATCTCTTGAATTTGTTTTTTTTCAATGTAGTATATTAAGGTTGACTCTTTGTGCTGTAAGAGTCTATGGATTTTGATAAAAGTATAATGTCATGTGTCCACTACTATGGAATCACACAGAATAGTTTCACCATCCTAAAAAATCCACTGCACATTTCTTTTCACATGGACTATTTCTTTGATGTTCAGGATTCATTCTATGATAATTAAATCAGAATTCTGGACATGTGATCTAGGTCATCAGTATTTTTAATACTAATTTATAAAAGTGTTATATATTAGAAGCATGTGGGAAATTTTTAAATATACCCAAAAGTGTGTTATAGCAGGACTGAACCAGCTTGCAAGGGGCAATTATTAAATTATCAGGAATTTTGTAAGCTAATCATTAAATAGTCATTATTCAAAATTAAATTATATAAACTTACAACTAAATACATATTAAAAACAAAGATAATAACCACTCAAAAATGACCACTTCCTATGTTATTAAATTTTATTATTCTCTAGACTCTTGAAGTTATTTATATTTATTGCATCTGTATTGTAAAAATACTGAATAACAATGTTTCACTAAGCATGTCTTGTAAGCTTCCCACTCAGAAATTTCATGTTGATAGCTTGAATTTGTTGGGGGTGAAAATATTTATACCACAGAAATTGGCAAATACTACAAATCAGGACTTTCTCTACTTCAGAGTAGGTTAGTTTTATACTTATCAGCACACCACTTCTTATGCCTAACCCCCTCTGCCAGATATTCCTATATTGTTGGCCTAGAGTAAGACATGAGTGTGGGAAATTTTTAAAGGTATATAGATTATGTTACTGTGCATTCAAGATTTAGAAATGTGAATCTAAATGAGTTGCCAGGTCATCAGTTCAGTTCAGTTCAGTCGCTCAGTCGTGTCTGACTCTTTGCGGCCCCATGGACTACAGCACGCTAGGCCTCCCTGTCAATCACCAACTCCCAGAGTTCACCCAAACCCATATCCATTGAGTGGGTGATACCATCCAACCATCTCATCCTCTGTCGTCCCCTTCTCCTCCTGTCTTCAATCTTTCCCAACATCAGGGTCTTTGCAAATAAGTCAGCTCATCGTATCAGGTGGCCAAAGTACTGGAGTTTCAGCTTCAACATCAGTTCTTCCAAGGAACACCCATGCCTGATCTCCTTTAGGAGGGACTGGTTGGATTGCCTTGCAGTCCAAGGGACTCTCAAGAGTCTTTTCCAACACCATAGTTCAAAAGTATAAATTCTTCGGCACTCAGCTTTCTTTATAGTCCAACTCTCACACCCATACATGACTACTGGAAAAACCAGTTTGGTTTTGCCTCACTTACAGAGGCTTGATTTTGTAGTTAGAATTAGCCAGCAAACCAAGATGATATAAGCATCGATACTATTCTTCAACACTTCTGGAGGTGAAGTTTTGATACTTTTGATTGTTTTTGTTAGAAACAAGTAGAGGTAGTAGCTGTGCTGGGATTCTCCAGGCAAGAATACTGGAGTGGACTGACATGCCCTCCTCCAGGGGATTTTCCCAATCCAGGGATCGAACCTGTATCTCTTAAGTCTCTTACCTCGGCAGGTGGGTTCTTTACCACTAGCACCATCTGGGAAGTTCTTAGAGGTAGGCCTCAAGGCAAATTGTTACATAAAGATTATTGTCTTTTTCTTAAGAGCAATGAAAATTCATTGAAGGGTTTTAAGCAGTGAGAATGAAGTTAGATTGCTAAAAATATCATTGTAATAGGGATAGAGTAGGATAACTAAATGGTTTAGAAATCCCTCTAAAGGATTAAAGACAGAAAGGGAATTTTAAGGGAGTTTGGGGAGACTGTTATAAACTACTGACCACTCAAGAAAAGAATCTACTAATCTAGCAAAAATCCACACTACCTTGAAGAAAGACCAGGTGCATCTAAGCACCAGGCACACTCAAGCCACAAACTCTGATTGTTAAAACACAAGACAAAATATATATAGGGTCTGAATCTTGTTATTAATACATGAAGTCAGGGAGTTAATGGTTCTTGAAAAGTAGCATTTCTGCATGTAGTCAAGACAGAAACACAGGTGAAAAGGGAAAGAAAGTAGGTGAAAGGGGACACTATACCAAAACCCGAGATGAATTACTATGTGGTGGTGGTGTAGTCACTAAGTTGTGTCTAACTCTTGTGACGCCATGGACTGAAGCCCACCAGGCTCCTCTGTCCATGGGATTTCCCAGGGAAGAATACTACAGTGGGTTGCCATTTCCTTCTCTAGGGGAACTTCCTAACCCAGGAATTGAACCCAGGTCTCCTGCACTGCAGGTGGATTCTTTACTGACTGAGCCACCATATGTCATCATCCTTCTAATAATATAGATCTGATTTAAATAGTGTCATGACAGTCCCCATTAGAACATATAGGGTCAAAGGAAGAACTAATGATGCAAGCCATGCTGTCTACCCAAAAATGAGGAAGAAGATGATCTTCTCTCCTGCCCACTTATTCTTTAACTCTAAAAAAACAAAAGCCCTTTTTGTTCTCAGGGCTGTGCTCCCTTGTTGGCCTGCTTGTAGTACTCACAGGAATCCTGTGCTTATATAAATCCACTCTTGTCTATCTTTGCCTCACATTGAATTCTTTCTGCAAGGAGACAAAAGAATCTGAGCTTCATTAAGTCCTGGCACAAGGTGAGCAGTATCAAATAAAAGACAGTGGATTTGAGTTCCCTCTCAAGTTAGGGAATTGTAGGTTCAAGCCCCAATATAAGGTGTGGCTTAGTTTGAGTTGCAACCAAGGAGTGTGGTTTCAACTCTGCATGTAGTTTGGAAAAAATTGGAAGGTGGCAAGAATATATGTAGAGACTGCTGGGGAGGTTATGACAATAATTTAATTCTCTTTCTTCCATCCTGAGAGGATGGGCTTCTTCCTACAACAGACATTCCTAATGTCTTAATTTTCACTGCTAAGCCTTTCTCTCTTCTGAGGCCTCTTTCCATTAATACTGCCTGAAAAATCAAGTATTTGGTTTTTCCAGCCTCTCTTGAAGCTGGTGGTTGCAGTGTGACACAGTTCTGGCCAGTGAGATAAAAGCAGAAATACACAGGAAAAAGGAAAGCTTCTGGGAAACGTTTACTCTCCTGATAAATGAGGGAGATGGTACTGGTGCCCAGAGTTGGGACAGGTATTATGAGGTCCTGTGGCAAGAAACGAGAAACGGTGAAAAAAGGATAGCAGAGCTGCCAGTTCTGATTCTGATATAACTATGCCACAAACACAAAGCCAAAAGCTATCTACCTTTTAGTTCAGTTCAGTTCAGTTGCTCAGTCATATCCGACTCTTCGAGACCCCATGGACTGCAGCACACCAGGCTTCCCTGGCCATCACCAACTCCCAAAGCTTGCTCAAACTCATGTCCATCAAGTCAGTGATGCTATCCAACCATCTCATCCTCTGTCATCCCCTTCTCCTCCTGCCTTCAATCTTTCCCAGCATCACGGTCTTTTCTAATGAGTCAGTTCTTCTCATAGGTGGCCAAAGTATCAGAGCTTCAGTTTCAGCATCAGTCCTTCTAATGAATATTCAGGACTGATTTCCTTTAGGATTTACTGGTTTGATCTCCTTCAGTCAGTCCTAGGGACTCTCAAGAGTCTTTTCCAACACCATAGTTCAAAAGCATCAATTCTTTGGTGCTCAGCTTTCTTTATGGTCCAATTCTCATACCCATACATGACTACTGGAAAAACCATAGCTTTGACTATATGGACCTTTGTTGACAAAGTAATGTCTCTGCTTTTTAATATGCTATCTAGGTTGGCCATAGTTTTTCTTCCAAGGAGTAAGCGTCTTTTAATTTCATGGCTGCAATTACCATCTGCAGTGATTTTTGAGCTCCCCAAAATAAAGCCTGTCACTGTTTCCATTGTTTCCCATCTGTTTGTCATGAAGTGATGGGACCAGATGCCATGATCTTCATTTTTTGAATGTTGAGTTTTAAGCCAGCTTTCTCAATTTCCTCTTTCACTTTCATCAAGAGGCTCTTCAGTTCCTCTTCCCTTTCTGCCATAAGGATGGTGTCATATGCATATCTGAGGTTATTGATATTTCTCCCGGTCATCTTGATTCCACCTTGTGCTTCATCCCACCCAGCATTTCACACGATGTACTCTGTATATAAGTTAAATAAGCAGGGTGACAATATACAGCCTTGACATACTCCTTTCCCAATTTGAAACCGTCCATTGTTCCATGTCTGGTTCTAACTGTTGCTTCTTGACCTGGGTACAGATTTCTCAACAGGCAGGTCATGTGGTCTGGTATTCCCATCTCTTGAAGAATTTTTCACAGTTTGTAGTGACCCACACAGTCAAAGTCTTTGGCGGAGTCAATAAAGCAGAAGTAGATGTTTTTCAGGAACTCTTTTGCTCGTTTGATAATCCAATGGATATTGGCAATTTGATTTTTGGCTCCTCTGCCTTTTCTAAATCCAACTTAAACATCTGAAAGTTCTCAGTTCACATACTGTTGAAGGTCTGGAAGGAATAGCAACTCCATGTATATCTACCTTTAACTTCCTTTAATGTGGAAAAACTGTCTTCATTTAAGCTAATAGTAGTTGGGTATTCTGTTACTTGTCAGAAGCATTCTGTTACATAGTCTAACACCAGAACAAAGAGTTCATTAAGCACTTTTCCTATAAATAGTTTAACCAATCCTTCATTGTCATCTCAGAGGAAAAGACATCCACACCACACTCCAGCGCAAATGTTCCTCAAGGAAATAGCCACTTCTTCCAGTGCTTTAGTCAACCACTATTTCCTCTTTGATCTTCACTCACATAATCCTTCGTATTATCTCATGTTTTTATCTTCTACCTGGACTGAGTCTCTCCAATTTGTTCTCCTGACAAATTACTAATTATCTCTAAAAACCCAATTCAAAAGTCAATAATGTTCTTTATGAATGTTCTCCTGCTTTTTACTTTCCACCTCATAGTAATCTTTTCTAAGTGTTTCCATCACATTATGTCTCACTATGGAATCGATCACAGTATATCAGAATTATTTGTCTCCTGAGTTAGAAGCTGAGCTTTTTTAAACAGGGTTTGTGATTACTGAGGCTGTTGGTGCAAGGGAGTCACTTGAGAATTTTACAAACTATATAAACATTACCCTGATAATTCTCATGTAGCTGTGGCACAAGCCAGCATTTCGGAGTGATTACCATAGTTCTTCTGTCTCAAACACCCAAAAAATAATGAGCACATTTACAAAGAAATAATGAAGTGTTACTTAAATAAAAGACTGGATTCTCATTACCTGTAAAACTAGACAATCTTTCCCGTTTAAAGGACGGTTCTTCTAGGTCTTCTGCCATTGATTCACTAGTGGATACACTTGACTTAGAAACTGTGCTGCTTCCTAAAACTGACCTTTAGCAATGAAAAACAACATTATTTATTTATCCATATGTCCTTATAGGCAATTAAGTGTATAAATGAAAACTATCAGATACACAGAAATCAAATACACTGTAATCATATAAGCAAAAGTGATAAAAATAATTCTTTAAAAATTAAGTTGATGATTAGTGTTCTTTAAGTAAAAGTCTTAGTCCTTTTGTCTAAAGTCTTTCAATGTATTCCCAAAAGTATGTTTAGGATAAAAATCTAAAATACAGCCTATCTACCGAGATTCTCCATCTCATCATCATATCACAATTCTTTTTTTTAAAGTTCCTCAACCTTATGGAGCTCTCTTACCTCAGGGCCTCAGCCTGGAATACTCTGCCTTTAATCTTCACCAGGTTTCTGCTCATTATTCAAATCCCATCTTAAATGCACTTTTATTCAATTTGATAAATGTCTTCTCAAGATTTAATTTAAAATAAAGTTTATATATTTGGTGGGAAATCAATACATTGAAGAGTCCAAAAATAATTTCCTTTAAACATAGGAACTTAACATTACTCCATGATATTACATACTTTTTCCTTTCTATTTATAGTTTCAACTGGCCTCCAAAAGGTTGGGCTCAGTTTATTGGAACATGCTTTATTTTGCACAGAACTCCCATGGTATCTGTATGGCAATTTGGAGGTAGATTCTAGACAGCATATTTTCTCCTAAAATTTCGTGCTTAGTTAACATCTAGAACTTTTAATTTGTCAGATTGAAAGTTACACACTAAAGTACTTCCCCATGATCTTTTAGATTGTTTTAGGAATACTGTTTTATTATCACAAAGATTGAACTTCTCTATTGGAAGCTCTAAAAATTTTCAATTATGTAAGTATCTGCATATGTAAAAGCAAAACAGATGATTTACCAAAAAAAAGTTCTAAAACAAGACAGAAATCAAAGCGTAGGAGAATAAGGATTTATATGGAAGAATAGGGAGGAAAAAAAGGGAAGCCCCTAATTGCAGCATAAAAGAAACTGAAGAAAACTAAAGAAATATGTCTGTAATGCTAGGTCCCATCTTTTTGGTTCCTCAGGAAATCTTGAGTAAAATCTATATATGTTTTCACAAATATATATAGAATATATATATTGGTAGGAGTTGGTAGGTGTTGGTAGGAGTATAGACGTAAGCCCCGCATCTAGTTAAAACACACGACGAACACGAGCGGTGGCATACTAGGATGAGAGAGCAGAGTTGGCAGACAGGACAACTGACATCTAACTTCCACACGTGCAACTTAAATGGAAATATGTAGGAAGACATAAACACAAAGAAGCATAGAATAGTATACTCTACCTTGTAAACTGCCCTAACATACTAGGATTTATTGTATTTTGATAAAGGCTATAGGAAGCTATGAAGTCTGATGTATGTGATCCGTCTTGTGAAGTCAATAGTTTATTTGGCTTTCCTGTACCGGAATATGGATCTGGACGGTAAAGAGGTTTGGGAGTAACATCAACTCCATGTATATCAGTCACCTGTAGAAAATAGTGATTTAAAATAAAATAAGTAAAAAAGATGGGGTTTCTGTATAACAAGTTCTAAAACTAGGGATAAAAATGGTAGAGAAAAAGATAAAGTGTGTAGGATAGGACAAACATGAAAAATTGAATGATAAAAGATTTTATGTTTAAAAAACTTCTAAACTGAGGTAATACAACTTAAAAAAATCTCATTCATGTTTTATCTATATACAAGTAATACATATTAATTTTGAGAAAATTAAAAAATGTAGAAAGATAATTCTGATTGTTAATATTTTGGTATATTTATATATAATCTTTAAAAAACCCACAATTTTTCATTTAACATTTTATTAATATACATTACCCAAGTTACTACACATTTTTGGCTTATATGTTTTGGGCTAATTTTCAATTATGAAATTTAACACATACAGAAATGTAATTAAAACATAACAATATAGTTAAATAATACAAAGCAAACATTGTTATAATTGCAACTAAAGTAAAAAATTAGAACACTTAAAAGAACCTCTAGGAGACTTTGCTCCTTCTAGACAAAAACAGCTCCGCTGGTTTTTGCTCCTTCTGTGTTACTGCCTCTCCCTCCCTCCCAAGTGAATATAATTAACTTGATTTTGGCAGTTATTTTCTTTCTTTTTTTAATAGTTTTTTTAAGTATGCATTCCTAAATAACAGCATTTACTTTTAAAAACTTATATTGAAGTAATATATACATAGACTTATACACATAAATGATAGCTTAATATATTTTCATAAACAGAAGACACCCAGGTACCTACCATTCAGACTTAGAAAATTACCAGCATGTTAGAAGTTCCTTCCCTGAGTCTCCATCTCCTACACCAAAGGTAATGATTATTTTGACTCCATGGATTAGTTTGGCCTGTTTGTAAACTTTATTTTGATGAAATCAGGAAGCATGTACCCTTGGTATCTGGTTTCTTTTGTTCAAAATTATATCCACATTTGTGAGAGCCATTCATATGGTTAAGTAGAGTTGCAGATGGTTAATTTTCACTGTTGTGCAATATTCCATTGTGTCAATATATCACAATTTATTTATTGTTCACAGATTTTCGGTAGTTCCCCAATTTTTGGCTAGTACAAATGACGCCACTATTAAGATGGATGTGCATGTTTTGCTGACTATACTGTATGAATTTATGTTGGGTGTATGCCTGAGGGAGATCCCTGGGTAGGGAATTATTTTATGTTCACATATAGTAGATACTGCTAAAAGGTTTTCCTCCCAAGTGGTTCCCACCAACAAAGTATGAGAGAATTCTGGTTGCTACAGATTTTGGTTAGCACTTAGTATTTACCTAGTTTGGCAAGGCCATTTAGTTTTTAAAATTTATAATAGTCATATATTATGACTGAATTATCTGACGTCTTCTGTTCAGCAGCTCATTTTTATTTATCTCTCCATATTGTTGCATGTATAATTGTTTATAATCACCAATAATTTATTGGTGATTGGTTGTGTCTGTTGGATTAGCATATCATATTTTATTTATCCATTTTACTTTTAATTGACACGGAATTGTTTCCAGTTTTTGGCCATCATGAAAACTGTTTCAATAAATATTTATGTAAAAGCATATTGTTATACACAAGAATGCATTTCTGTAAGGGACAGATAGATGTGGAATTGAAAATCCCATGGACGGAGGAGCCTGGTGGGCTGCAGTCCATGGGGTCTCGAAGAGTCGGACACGACTGAGCAACTTCACTTTCACTTTTCACTTTCCTACATTGGAGAAGGAAATGGCAACCCACTCCAGTGTTCTTGCCTGGAGAATCCCAAGGACGGCGGAGCCTGGTGGGCTGCCGTTTATGGGGTTGCAGAGTCGGACACGACTGAAGTGACTTAGCAGCATGATTAGATAACACCAAACTCTTTTCCAAGTTGACTGTAAGCTGTTCATGATTGCCAGCATTGTGACAGTTGCTGTTATTCTATATTCTCATCAACAACTAGCATTGTCAGATTTAGAAATTTAAACTAGTATGGGTATAGGTATACAGGTATCTCATTTTGAACTTTTCATAAAGTTGAACTTCTTTTCATATGCCTATTCCCATTCTGACTCCCTTTTTCGGAGGAAAATGTCCCATACATGTCCTTTGCACACTTTTCTATTGAGTTCTGTCTCTTTAAAATTTACATTAGAGTTCATTAAACGTCCTGCAGTCATGAAGTCAAATGACGGTTGCTTCTTGGAAGGAAAGCTATGATAAACCTGCTGCTGCTGCTGCTAAGTTGCTTCAGTTGTGTCCGATTCTGTGCAACCCCATAGACGGCAGCCCACCAGGCTCTCCTGTCCCTGGGATTCTCCAGGCAAGAACACTGGAGTGGGATGACATTTCCTTTTCCAATGCATGAAAGTGAAAAGTGAAAGTGAAGTCGATCAGTCATTTCCGACTCTTAGCGACCCCATGGACTGCAGCCTTCTAGGCTCCTCCATCCATGGGATTTTCCAGGCAAGAGTACTGGAGTGGGGTGCCATTGCCCCCACTCCAGTGTAAAACACTCATTAGTGTAAAACACTAAGATCAACATTCAAAAAACTAAGATCATGGCATCTGGTCCCATCACTTCATGGCAAATAGATGGGGAAACAATGCAAATGGTGACAAATTTTATTTTCTTGGGCTCCAAAATCACTGCAGATGGTGACTGCAGCCATGAAATTGAAAGACGCTTACTCCTTAGAAGAAAAGCCATGATCAACCTAGACAGCATATTAAAAGCAGAGACGTTACTCTGCCAACAAAGATTCGTCTAGTCAAAGCTATGGTTTTTCCAGTAGTCATGTATGGATGTGAGAGTTGTATCATAAAGAAAGCTGAGCAGTGAAGAATTGATGCTTTGAACTTTGCTGTTGGAGAAAACTCTTTAGAGTCTCTTGGACAGGAAGGAGATCAAACCAGTCAACCTGAAAAGAAACCAACCCTGAATATTCATTGGAAGGACTGACACTGAAGCTGAAGCTCCAATACTTTGGCCACCTGATGAGAAGAGCTGACTCATTAGAAAAGACCCTGATGCTGGGAAAGATTGAAGGCAAAAGGAGAAGGGGATGGCAGAGGAAGATGGTTAGATAGCATCACCCATTCAATGGACATGAATATGAACAAACTCTGAGAGACAGTGAAGGACAAGGGAGCCTGGTGTGCTGCAGTCCACAGAGTCACAAAGATTCAGACATGACTTAGTGACTGAACTACAACAAAACGTCCTATGAATTTTTTCTGTTTTATGCGTTGAAAATGTCATCTTTCACTTTATGGCTTCATTTTCCTTGTTGCTGTTGTTCAGTCACTCAGTCATGTCCAGCTCTTTGCGACCGCATGGACAGCAGCACGCCAGACTTCCCTGTCCTTCACCATTTCCCAAAGTTTGCTCAAGCTCATGTCCACTGAGTTGGTGATGCCATCAAACCACCTCGTCCTCTGTTGTCCCCTTCTCCTCCTGCCTTCAGTCTTTCCCAGCATCAGGGTCTTTTCTAATGAGTCACCTCTTCACATCAGGTGGCCAAAGGATTGGAGCTTCAGCTTCAGCATCAGTCCTTTCAATGAATATTCAGGATTGATTTCCTCTAAGGTTGACTGGCTTGATCTCCTTGCAGTCTGAGGGACTCTCAAGAGTCTTCTCCAACACCACAGTTCAAAAGCATCAATTCTTTGATGCTCAGCCTTCTTTACGGTCCAACTCTCACATCCATACATGACTACTGGAAAAACCATAGCTTTGACTATACAAAACTTTGTTGGCAAAGTAATGTCTCTGCTTTTTAATATGCTACATTTTCTTTGTAGTATCTTTTAATAAAAAGTTCTTTTTCTTAGCACAGTTGAATTTATCACATTTTCCTTTTTGGTTTACATCTTAGATTTTTCATCCAGGAAAACATTCCCAATCCTTAAATTATGAAAATATTTTTGCTTTTCATGTTTAGAACTATAATACACCTGGAATTGACTTTTGTGTATACTATGAGAAAGGAAGCCAATATGTTTTTATTCCATATGAATACCCAATTGTTTCAACAAGAATTTTTTAATGTACAATAAATAATGTACATTTATTATAAAACAAGTGTTTATATGTGCTTGAGTCACTTGTAGACTTTTTGTCTATACCTTTGTTAATGTTACACTTTTTATAAAATTTGTTACCTAGGAGAGTAAGTCCTTTCACATGGTTCTTATTCAAGAGTATCTTGGGGACTTCCCTGGTGGAACAGTGGATAAGAATCCACCTGACAATGCAGGGGACACAGGTTGGATCCCTGGTCCGGGAAAATTCCTCATGCCAAGGAGCAACTGAGCCTGTGCTCTAGGGCCCACGAGCCACAACTACTGAGCCTGCATACCACAAGTACTGAAGCCTGCACGCTCTAGAGCCATCAAGCCACAACTAAGGAGCCCTTGTGCCACAACTACTAAAGCTTGCGTGCCCTAGAGCCAGCAAACTGCAACTAATGAGCCCACATGCTGCAGTTACCAATGCTCATGCACCTAGAGCCTGTGCTCTGCCGCAAGAGAAGCCACCATAAGCCCATACACCGCAACTAAAGAGTAGTCCCCACTCTCCGCCTCTAGAGAAAACCCATGCACAGCCACGAAGACACAGTGCAGCCAAAAATAAAAATTAAAAAATGAAATCTTTTAAAAAGAGTATCTTGGATTTGCGCCGGAGCGGCTGAGAGCTCTTGCGGTCGGGCTCCTGGATGCCGGAGTGGCCGCGCCATGAGGTCCCTCCGCCGCCTGCTGCTGCTTCTCCTGCTGGTGCTCCCCACCACCCTCCTGCTCCGAGGCGGCCCAGGAGGCTCATTGGCAGTGGCTCAGGATCTTACAGAAGATGAAGAAACAGTGGAAGATTCTATAATTGAAGATGAAGACGATGAAGCAGAGGTGGAAGAAGATGAACCGACAGATTTGGCTGAAGATAAAGAGGAAGATGATGTATCAGGTGAACCCGAAGCTTCACCAAGTGCAGACACAACCATCCTGTTTGTGAAAGGAGAAGATTTTCCAGCAAATAACATTGTGAAGTTCCTGGTAGGCTTTACAAACAAGGGTACAGAAGATTTTATCGTCGAGTCTCTCGACGCCTCATTCCGTTACCCTCAGGATTACCAGTTTTATATTCAGAATTTCACCGCTCTTCCTCTGAACACGGTCGTGCCGCCCCAGAGATAGGCAACCTTTGAGTACTCCTTCATCCCCACAGAGCCCATGGGCGGCCGGCCCTTCGGTCTGGTCATCAACCTGAACTACAAGGATTTGAACGGCAATGTTTTCCAAGATGCTGTCTTCAATCAAACAGTTACAATTATCGAGAGAGAAGATGGGTTAGATGGAGAAACCATATTTATGTACATGTTCCCGGCTGGTCTCGGGCAGCTGGTTGTCGTCGGCCTTCATCAGCTCCTGGAATCTAGAAAGCGCAAGAGGCCCATTCAGAAGGTAGAGATGGGAACCTCAAGTCAAAACGACGTTGACGTGAGCTGAATTCCTCAGGAAACTGAACCAGATCAATAAAGCTTCACCAAGAAGGTTGCCCAGGAAACGGGCACAGAAGAGATCAGTGGGATCTGATGAGTAAATGTTCCTTTGTGCAACAATTCGGTCTTTACTTAACCCGCCCTAATGTTTTTCGGCCTGATGGGAATTAGTGCAGAGAAGCTGTATCACCATAGAAGGCAGCTACTACTTATGTGTGGACTGAGCAATCAGTCTGTGGTGATCACATTGCTGAAAATGCACTGCATTTATTTTTCTAAAGTAACAAATTTGTTTTTTTTTAAACCATTAAAATCTATGTATGTGAAAAAAAGAGTATCTTGGTTATGCCTATGCTTTAGCAGTTTTACATAAACTTTAGTATTACCTTGATAAGTTCCTGGAAAAAATAAAATAAAAAAAAACAACTTTTGAGATTTTGACTGAAATTGCAAAGAACCTATAAATCAAAATTTGGGTAAAACTTATATACTTAGAATATGGGCTCTTATTATGCATAAACAGCTCTCTCTCCAATTGTTTGGGTCTTAATATCTCACAGCAAAATTTATAGGTTATATGTATCTTTGTTAAATTTATCCACAAGTATTTAATGCATTTTAGTACTATTATAAATGGCATCATTAAAAAATATGTAATTTTTGAAATATGTGTGGCTGGTATATACAAATATATAGTTTTTGCTTTTGATTATTTTTGTTATCCAATAATCTTGCTAAGCTCTTACTAATTTGATAATTACTAGGTGATTTAAAATTTTATATGTAGATAATTGTGTCATCTACAAATATTCAAAGTTCTGTTTCTTCCTTTTCCAAATCTTATACTTTACATTTCTTTTTCTTATCATACTGAAATGCCTAAGACTTCCAAGAATGTTGGATAGAAACGGTTCCTTCTTAGAAATGCTTTACCATTAAATATGATCATTGCTATAGGATTTTATAAATAACAGTAAGGAAATGTCTTGTGATTTCATTTCAGAAGAATCTTTTAAATCTAGAATAAAATTTTTATCTTATCAAATACTGTATTGAGATGATCGTACGCTTTTTTTCCTTTAAGCTATGAATGTGGTGAATTACACTGATGGATTTTTAAATGTTAAACCAATATTAATTCCTTGATATAAACTCAACTTTCTTACAATGTTTTGTCTCTATTGTTATTGAATTTTAATATTTTACTGAGGATTTCTCCATCTATGTTTCCAAGTGAGATTGACTTGTAAAGTTTATTTCTCATACTGTTGTAGTCAGATTTTGATATCAGGATAAGTCTAGCCTCATAAAATGTTTTACGGTATACCCACTTTTCTTGTTCTGTTTTTGTCCTTATGTGTTTGGCATGTATCACTAGTGAAACCATATGGGCCTGGAATTATCTTTGACAAAAGATTTTTAAATTACTCATTTCTTTAATAAAAGCTTCCAATTTTCATTTTTATTTTTCTCTTTTTAAAATGTTAATTTTTCCATTTTATATCAATTTTCAAATCTTTCAAAATTTAAAATTGGCATAAAGTTACATACAATCTGCAAGGATTATCTTTTTAAATAGCTTTGAAAGTGTACATGTCAGTGGTTTTTAGCGTATTCACAGATATGAGCAACCATCACCACAGTTAACTTTAGAACTACCTCAAGAAGAAACTCTGTATCCTTTGATTCTGACTCCCTAACACTTGTCTCTCCCAGTCCTTGTTATTGTTATTCAGTGGACAAGTCATATCTGACTCTTCAGACTGTGGACTGTAGCATGCCAGGCTCTTCTGTCCTCTTCTATCTCCCAGAATTTACTCAAATTCATGTCCATTGAGTCAGTGATGCTATCTAATCATCTGATCCTCTGCCGCCCCATTCTTTTGCCTTCAGTCTTTCAGTCCAATCTCCCAGTCTTAGGCAACAACTAATGTATTTCATGTCTTTACAGATTTCTCCATTCTGGACTTTTATGCGAGTGGAATCACAAAGAGTGTGGTATTTTGTAACTGGCTTGTTTCATTTAGTATAATGGTTTCAAGATTCACCCACAATGCTGCATGCATCAGTAGTTCGTTCCCTTTTGTGGTTGAAAAACGTTCTACTGTATGAATATATCACATTCTGCTTAGTTATTTGCCCACTGTTGGATATTTGGGTTGTTTCCACTTGCTGACTATTATGAATAGTCAGGGTTTGAAGTTTCAGGGTTTGAAATATATCTTAATTTCTCTTGGGTGTATATATATCTAGAGGTAGAAGTGCCAGGTCATTTGGTAAGAGTATGTTTAAACTTCTGCTGCTGAGTCATTTCAGTCGTGTCCAATTCTGTGCGACCCCATAGACGGCAGCCCGCCAGGCTCCCCCGTCCCTGGGATTCTCCAGGCAAGAACACTGGAGTGGGTTGCCATTTCCTTCTCCAATGCATGAAAATGAAAAGTCAAAGTGAAGTTGCTCAGTCGTGTCCGACCCTCAGCAACCCCATGGACTGCAGCCTACCAGGCTCCTCCGTCCATGGGATTTTCCAGGCAAGAGTACTGGAGTGGGGTGCCATTAAACTTCTGAGTTACTACCAAACCATTTTCCAAAGTGTCAGGACTATTTTATATTCCTATCAGTAGGGTTCTGGTTTCTTGATATCCTTGCCAACAGTTGTCATCAGACTTTTTGATTCTAGCCATCCTAATGAGTATAAAGTAAAGATCTCACTGGTTTTGATCTGCATTTCTCTGATGACTAATAATGTCATGCATCTTCCCATGTGCTTTTTGACCATTTATATATTTGACTCATTTCTTTGGAGAAATGAGTATTCAAATTCCTTGACCAATTTTTAATTGGGTTATTTGTCTATTATTTTTAGTTGTAATTCTTTATATATTTCATATACAAATCCCTTAACAGATAGATCATTTGCAAATATTTTCTCCCGTTCTGTGGGTTGACTTTTTACTTTCTTGATTATGTTCTTCAAAACACAAATATTTTTAATTTTGGTAAAGTCCAATCATCTGCTTTTTTTTCTTTTGTGGTTCACATTTTTGGTGTCATATCTGAGAATCCTTTTCAAAGTCCAAGGCCATGAAGATTTACCACTTCTAAGTTTTTTAGTTTTAGCTTTATATATATGTCTTTGATTCATATTGAATTAATTTTGATATGGTATGAGGTAAGGGTCCAACTTCATTCTTTTGAATGTGGCTATCCAGTCATCCCTACACTATTTATTGAAGACCCTCTTAAAACAGTCATCAAACCCTTATCAAAAATCAGTTGACCATTGATGTAACAGGTTTATTTCTAGACTCAATTCTATTCATTGATCTGTATGTCTATCCTTGTGCCAATCAATACCACACTATCTTGATTTCTGTTGATTTGTAGTAAATTTTGAAAATGGGAAGTGATAATCTGCTTACTTTATTCTTATTCTTTAGGAGTATTTTATCTATTCTGGGTTTCTTGAAATTCCATATGAATTATAGAATCAATTGTCAATTTGTACAAAGAAGTCTGCTGGGATTTCTAATAAGGATTGTATTGAATCTACAGATCAAATTGGGGAGTACCGCCATTTTACCGATGGTAAGTTTTTCCACTCATAAATTTTGGACGCACTCCCATTTATTCAGATCATTGTTAATTTCATTCAGTAATGTTTTACAGTTTTTGGAGCTGAAGATGTCACTGCTATTATTAAATTTATTTGTAAGTACTTTACTGTTTTGGATGTGACTGTGAAATTGTTTCCTTAATTTTGAAATTATTCCAAATGTAAAAACTATAATTTATTTGTATATTGATCATGTATCCTGCATCTAGCAGAACTCATTGGTTAATTTTAATTGTTTGTTTGGCCATGCTGCAGCTTATAGAATTCTAGTTCCTTAACCAGGGATTGAACCTGGGCCACCACAGTGAGAGGACCAAGTTTGAACCATTAGACTGCCAGGGAGTTCCCTAGTTTTAATACTTTTTGGTGGGTTTCTTAGGAGTTTATGTACATAACATTATGTCATCTGCAAACAGAGATTTACCTTTTCCTTTCCAAACTGGTTGCCTTTTTTTTCTGCCTAATTGCTATTTTTAGACCCTCCAGTACAAAACTGAATAGAAGCAGCAAGAAAATTTTGTCTTGTTCCTGACATCAAAGGGAAAGCATCCAGTTGCCTGCTAAGTTGATGCTAGTGGGTTTTTCATAAATGTCCCTTATCAAGTTGAATCCCCTCTATTATTATTTTAAGCATTTTTATCATGAAAAGATGTTGGATTTTGCAAAGTGCTTTTTCTAAATCTATTGAGATGATCATCACTTTTTATTCTACTGATATGAGATACAGCAAATTACACTGATATTAAGATATTAAAGTACTTTGCATCCCTGGGATAAACCCTTGGTAACTGTTATGGGCTGAATTGTCTCTCCCTACCAAAAAATTCATATGTTGAAGCCCTAACTCCCAGACCTCTCAATGTGACTGAATTTAGTGATAGGGCCATTAAAGAGATAATTAAAATGAGGTAATCCAATCTGACTAGTGTTTCTAAGGAAGGGCAGATTAGAACATTGTTTAAGCCATCCAGTTTGTGATATTATCTAATGGCAGTCTTATGAAACTAATGCACTCAAGGCATAAAATTCTTTTTATGTGTTACTAGATTACTAGTAACTGTAGGTTTTTCAGAATGCTTCTAAGGAAATTCTTTCTTTTTCAAGTTAGTTGAAATGGTTTTTTATTAATTTTTTATCATTAATGGATATTGAATTTTTCAAATTCTTTTTATCTGTTGTGATAATCACATTTTTTTCAGTCTACTGATAAGACAAATAGTACTGACTTTTGAATATTAGAACAACCTTGCATGTATTATCTCCGCTTGGTCATGATGCATTATACCTTTTACATAGTGCTGTTGATACTATATAACATGTATGTAATATATAATGTATATGTAATATGTATATAATTATTATGGACTGAATGTTTTTGTATCCACCAGATTCATATGCTGGAACTCTGATCCCAGTGTGATGGTATTGGGAGGTGGAACCTTTCGAAGGTAATTAGGTCATGAAGGTAGCACCCTCACAAATGAGATTAGTGCCTTTACAAAAAAAAACTAGAGAGCTAGCTAAATCTCTTTCCACCATGTTAGGATACAAAGAAAGTTGGTAGTCTGCAACCTGGAAGAAAGTCATCACCAGTACCCGACCATTTGCCACCATAATCTTAGACTTCCAGTCTCCAGAACAATAAGAAATAAGTTTATAAGCCACCCAATCTACAGTGTTGGGGGCCAGAGTGAGGTACTCCACCCATGGCAAAGGTCATGAGGAAGGAGGCTCGACATACGCAAAGGCGGGACCGAGCCTCAGGAGTCCCCCTGGAACTCCTCGAGCATCTACCCCCATAACCAGAGCCTGCCTACTTTTCTACTTTGTGCTCTCACCTACACCTCTGACTTTACGGGGGGCTGTCCCCCACCACCTCTTTCGGAGAAGGAGTTAACTTAGAGCTCCAGTTAATAAAAACTTCTGGGCGTGACAAGAGTGTTTTAACCTACAAACTCCTCTGAAGGTTCTCTAGCCTGCCTGACAGGCTTGTCCGGCCACATGTGATCGCTCACAGCCTCCCAACCGTGAGAGGCACGAGATGCTTTAAACCTTCTAAAAACAGGTTCCTTAGAAAAGTTAGAAAACTATTAGTATAAGTATAATGGGCTGATTAGAAATTGTATTGGTGAAGGGTTTTTCATTTGTTGAGCCAATGTTTGTTGCTAAGTCTCCACATCCCCTGCCCTTACACACATTAATGAATATATAGAAGAAATAAGTATTAACCTTTGATATTAATCACGTTAGACCTTAGGCTAAGTAAATTCTTTCCTTAACTGAAACCCACTACACCCTCACCCTATAGGAATGTAACTTTATTTGGGTGGCGTCTGTTTTAAGAATAATCACCCCTGGAGAAATAAGTGTCCTGGTTGACTGACCGCTGTCACAAGGAGAGGGTCATAATTTGTTAGCAGGCCCCCTGGCCAGAAGATGATGTAACACCCCTAAGACCTCTGTATACATTTGTATGAAGCACCTGACTTTGATAAAAGTCAGGACTGCTGTCCCCACGTGACTTTTGTATAACATCTCAGTGTATAAAAACAGACTCTGGAAAATAAAGAATTGGGATCAGTTCCTCAAAAGACTGGTCTCCCCATGTCTCTCTCTCTCTCACTCTGGCTGAGTCTCCATCTGGAGCGCGGAACCCGCCATGCTTACTTATTATGCCTGGGCTTCTAAGATCCGACCGGGGAGGCCTCAGTGTCTCCTCTCATTCGGGAGAACGGAAGGACGCCTGCGGCCTACGTAAGTGGTGCAAGCTTCTTGTCTTGAAGTTTTATTGGTCTCCCGCGTAAACCAAGCTACTCAGCCTCTTTTCTCCACTGAATTTTCCTACTGAGCTATCCTCATTCTATTACTCTTTATATCTTTGATGAATATTTAAATAGTCGCCTAAGCCGTCTCCCCTTCGAATACCCTGGATCAGCCGGGGCTGGACCCCGGCACTACAGTATTTTACTATAGCAGCATGAGCTGACTAATTCTTAAGGTCATGAGTAGACTCTCTTTATTCCACTCTAATAACAATGATAGGAGCCAACTGCCAATATTATACTGTAAGATTTGTTAGTTATATGGTAAAGACTCTAACAAAATCAATATATCAATATAGGTATACCTCATTTCAGTGGTAAAGACTTCACCTACAATATTGGAGCCATAGGAGTTCGACCCCTGGGTTGGGAAGATCCCCTGGGAGAGGGCACAGCAACCCACTCCAATATTCTTGCCTGAAGAATCCCATGGAAGAGGAGCCTGGCAGGCTACAGTCCATGGAGTCACAGAGTTGGACACGACTGAAGCGATTTAGCACAACACAGCATACCTCATTTTATTGCACTTCACTTTATTGCACTTCAATATTGCGGCTTTTGTAAAGTAAATTGAAGGCTTGTGACAACCTTGCATCCAGCAAGACTACTGATACCATTTTTCAAAAGCATCTGCTCATTTTGAGTCTCTGTGTCACATTTTGGTAATTCTCACAATATTTTAAATATTTTCATTATTATTGTATTTGTTATGGTAATCTGTGGCCAGTGCTCTTTGACGTTATTATGATTCATTGAAGGCTGAGAGGATGGTTGGCATCAGTTCAGTTCAGTTGCTTAGTTGTGTCCAACTCTTTTCAACCCCATGAACCGCAGCACACCAGGCCTCCTTGTCCATCACCAACTCCCGGAGTCCACCCAAACCCATGTCCATTGAGCCGGTGATGCCATCCAACCTTCTCATCCTCTGTCGTCCCCTTCTTCTCCTGCTCTCAGTCTTTCCCAGCATCAGGGTCTTTTCAAATGAGTCAGCTCTTCGCATCATGTGGCCAAAGTATTGGAGTTTCAGCTTCAACATCAGTCCTTCCAATGAACACCCAGGACTGATCTCCTTTAGGATGGACTGATTGGATCTCCTTGCAGTCCAAGGGACTCTCAAGAGTCTTCTCCAACAAGCATTAAAGATTTTTTAAATTATCTATATTGGAATTTTTAGACATAATTCTATTGCACACTCTATTTAGACTACAGTATAACACAAACATAATTTTTATATGCACTGGGAAGCCAAAAGCTATACAAGACCCACTTTATTGTGACATTTGTATTATTCCAACTGAACCCATAATATCTCTGAGGTATGCCTGTACTGTATTAGAAGTTATTATTTCAAAGCAGCATACTTCCCTGGTGATCCAGTGGTTAAGACGCTGCCTTTCAATGCAGGGGGCACGGGCTCAGTCCCTGGTTGGGGAGCTAAGATCCCACATGCCCTGTGGTGCAGAGCAAATGGTGCTAGAAAACTTGAATACCTCTATGCAAAAACAGCAACAACAGCTGACCATACCTTGTACCATATACAAAGATTAAGTCAAAATGGATCACAGACCTAAGTGTAAAACCTAAAAAGAATTTTGGAAAAAAAAAAAAACAGCATACTTTCTACCTCTTACATTTGAATCAATTTATTACCAGCATCATTTTCAAACAAACTTGGAATTCTAAAGAATATTACCTGTGTGACTGTCTTTGCGGAGGAAATAGTCATTTTTTCCATTTGTTTTGCTTCAGGTAGAATCATCATGTTTTTTGACATAGCCATTCTGCTTTGGTTTGCACCAGCATATCCTCCTTTCATTAGCGCTCCTTTTCCTGGACCAACAAAACTAATAGACTTCCTTGGCCCTAAGCCAACGTTTCTATGTCAGGAAAAGAAAATATAACACAGAAGATCCAGGATTGAAGAAATATTAGCCAACAGATAAAAAAAAAAAAAAAAGCAACTTTCACTTAGAAACATGGAAACAATCTGATCATATAAACAAGAAAAAAAATAGTAGCCACTTGAGACCTCATTATATGTAAGCATAGTTCTAGAATGTTTACAAGCACTGTGTCATTTTTTCCTCACAATAATTCTAAGAGGTTGCTATAACATTATTTTATTTAAACCATAAAGGCTTAGAGGGAAGCATTCCTACTAGAGTTGAAATTTGAAAACCAGTCAGATCAAAAGTCTACACTTATTTCTCTGGGTCTGCTTCCTTATCTGTAAGATGGGGGTAGTAATAGTATCTTATACATTACTGGCTTCCCAGGTGGCTCAGTGATAAAGAATTCACCTGCCAATGCAGGAGACATGGGTTCAATCCCTGGGTCAGAAAGATCCCCTGGAGGAGGAAATGGCAACCCACTCCAGTAGTCTTGCCAGGACAATCCCATGGACAGAGGAACCTGGTGGGCTACAGTCCAAGGGGTTGCAAAGAGTCAGACATGAGTGAGCAACTGAACACACACACACAGGTTATTATGAGGATTAAATGTATTCATTTCTATATTATGGTTAGGAAATGCCTGACACATAGTAATCATAAATAGGTGTAGACTGCAGTTATGTAGGCAGACTGAAGCATGAGTAATAAAACCTGGGAAAGAATATCATGTTCCTGCCTGAACAATTACATAATAGATTTTAATAAGAAGAGAAAATATAATAAAAATATTTGCATCCAGGAGAAGAAGTATGATTTCACTTTTGGATCAATTCTCGAAATTCCTTAAGACAAAAATCTAGTCATTCTTTCATTCTAGTACTCTAATTGTGCTGCAGACTTCTTTAAAATAAGAACGATTGCCCCTTAAATGATAAAAAGGCAGTGTGTTTCCAAAGAAAACATTTCAAACAATACTTTTACTTTCCAAATCATAACAAGATCAGACAAGAATACAATACTTGAAAATGACCACAATCTGCTTTTCACATTTTATTTTTCCTCATAGCATTTATTCCTACTGACACTTTGTATGTTGTCGTATACTCCTCTCCTAGAATGTAAGCGTCTTTGGAGCAAGAACTTCGTCTTGTTCATTGCTGTATCACTAGTACACAAGACAGTGCCTAGTATATTGTGGGCACTGTTGTTTAGTTGCTAAGTCTTGTTCGACTCTTTTAGCATCCCCATGAACTGTAGCCTGTCAGGCTCCTCTGTCCATGGGATTTTTCCAGGCAAGAATACTCGAGTGGGTTGCCATTTCCTCCTCCAGGGAATCTTCCTGACCCAGGGATTAAACCCTCATCTCCTATGTCTTCTGCATTGGCAGACAGGTTCTCACCACTAGTACCACCTGGGAAGCCCTTAACTTGATGTGTGCGGCTTGCTCAGTCGCACATCAATTCCTCTGCCAGTGGCAAATCCCAGTGCTTTTCCATGTGGTCCCCTCCTCTTGGTATCGATAAGTGATAAACCATTTTTTTAATGGCAATGATATCCTGATCTGTTGTCCTTACTGAAATTTTCTATTAATACACTGCATTTAACTCAGCCTGTGTGGGTAAGTGAAGCTAGAGAAAAAACATCTAACCATGATGCCAGGTCTCATTTTAAATTACAGATTGTTAAAGTGGGTCCTTAATGTGACAGCAACCACACTGCATTACCTTGGTTAATTTTTACTACCCCTTCTAAAGTCATCATTTCACACTTCTTGAATATCAACATTTCCTCTCCTGTGTTTACCTTCCGCTAACTAAATGAGAAAGCTGAAGCAATCAGGTAACTTTCAAATACTCCCACTGTTACATCTGTGCACTTGCCTCTCTCTGTGTGTCTATATTCCCTATTTCTCCCATTACTCTGAATGAGTTATCCATGATTCTTGCTTAGGTCAATTCCTCTACATGTGTTCTAGATTCCATTCCTTTTTGCCTATTTACGGACATTGCTCTAGTCATTCTCTCATGCATCATAAGCTTCTCTCTACTGGATGACTTCCTGGTGACTCAGAAGGTAAAGCGTCTGTCTACAATGCGAGAGACCTGGGTTCGATCCCTGGGTTGGGAAGATTCCCTGGAGAAGGAAATGGCAACCCACTCCAGTACTCTTGCCTTGAAAATCCCATGGACGGAGGAGCTTGGTGCAGGCTACTGTCCATGAGGTTGCAAAGAGTTGGGCACGACTGAGCGACTTCAAACCTAATTCTCTTGCAGTCCTCCCCGTTTTTGTCAAAGGTAATGTTTTCCTTCCAGTTGTTCAGGTGAAAAAAACTTCAAAATGTATCCTGAATCTAATCATTGGTCATCACTCTTTGTTGCCACTATCATGATCCAAACACTATCCTCTCTCTTGAATTACTGCAGAAGCCTTCTAATTGATCTTCTCACTTAATCTAAATTCCCTTAAGTCTATTCTTCACATGATAACCAGAGTGATCCTTAAAAACACAAGTTAGATCATATCACTACTGTTTCCCATCTCATTCAGAGTAAAAACCTAAAATCTTACTATAACCTAAAAAGTCCTACATGCATCTAGATTGAGCTCTGACCTCATGATCAATGCTTTCTTCCTTGTTTACTCTGCTTCAGTCAGTGTCATCCTTGATATTTTTCACACATGCCAGGCCTTTGCAGTTGCTATTTCCTCTGCCTGAAATGTTCTTCCCACACATGTACATGTTTAGCATCCTTTCTGTCTCCAGGTCTTAAAGCCACATTCTTAATGTGGACTTCTTCAGCTCCCCTATCTAAAATGTCAAATACCCCTCAAATACGTCATATCCCCTTGCTTAATTTTTCTCCTTAGTACTTCTAACGTATTTTTACTTATCTAATTTATGAATTAGATGTTCCCCACCTAACCCTCCAGCCCTGAGAATCTAAGTTCCACAAGTTTAGGGACTTTGTGCTCTTTTGTTGCCTGCTGTATCCCTGCTGCTGCTGCTGCTGCTGCAAAGTCACTTCAGTTGTGTCCGACTCTGTAAGACCCCATAGACAGAAGCATACCAGGCTCCCCCGTCCCTGGGATTAGTGCCTACAATAGTACCCAATACACAGTAGCTGTATAATAAAAAAATTGCTGAATGAATTCCCAAATCATTATATCCAATTCAAAACATTCTCTCAATCTTCATATTCAAATGCTTACCAGTCTAATTGGATAGCTCCAGCTAAATGTCTTCTAGACATCTCAAGCTAAATAAATACATAATGAAATCATATCACATTTACTCATAAACCAGCCCTTCCTCTTTTATTCCCTACAGGGACCAAATAGAAACAAATTAGCAATGATGTTGCTTATACCAATTAGGTAGTTACTGTGATCTAATGAGAATCCTCAGTAAACTCTCCCAAATTTTCAGACTGTAAGTTTTATGGGAAGGAGCCATATTTTATGTCTACCACAAAGCCCCAACTCTTAGTACTCTGCCTGATACAGTGGGAAATTTGACACAGAAAATACCAGTAAATTTAAAAAATTGAAATAAATACTTGTAGTCAACTATGTTAGAAATGTATGGTACATATCTATCCTAGCTGTGTTAGAAAACAGATACTTTTAATACAGGCAAATTAGTGGGCAATGAACAGGATGACATTCAGGAGATATTCACTTTGAAAGTTTTGCCTCAAAAATTAGTCATGATACAAGAGGTATGTAGCTGTAGGTTCCTGAGTTTCTGAAGCAGAGACATAATCTATTTTGTTCACCCCTATGTCTTCAGTGTCTACAGCAGTAACCGGAAAATATAACGCATTCTATATAATTGGTATCTATATAATGAACACCTGATGATCACTTCTATGAAAAAAGAGATTAATGACATTAAAGCATGCAACACATACATAAATCTCACAATGAAATAACTGCAGGAGGAAAGGAGGAGTGGCTTAAGAAAAAGTGTCTTTATTAGTCTCTTTTTATTTTAATGAGATGAAGGTAGAAATTTCAATCTAAACCAAATCAATTTCTTTCATTTATCCAACTGTTATTTATAAAATTACTGTGCATAAGGCTACATGCTGGCAGGGATACAATATGAATCAGATATGGGCCCTAAGGAGTTGACAGTCTTAATAAGAGAAAAAACATATATATGATTACAATGCAAGTACAAAATTGTATTTGCCTCAAAAGACTTACACTTAAGATATAACGAAAGTTGCGGTAAAGATTACTTTGGGTGAGAGGAGTAAGCAGAGAAATCATGAAAGTGGCATTTGAGTCAGGCCTGAATGCAGGTCAAATTCAAAAGAAGTGTGTGTGGTGTGTATGTATGTGTGTTTGTGTCTAATGCAGCTGCAGGTGAGGAGGGATGAGGGTATTGGAGCAGGACAGGAAATACACCCTGAGCAAAGCTCACTGTGAACAATAAAAGTAGAAAAGCAGGTGGTATATACAGAGAATCTTATATGATTTGGTTAGATGCATGAAGGAAAATAAGCTTTGAAGAAATAAAATGACCACGCTAAGTCTTTGAAATTTACTGAGCAAGCAAGAGAGTGCCTTTGAGAGAGAAGAGTAAGCTACTCAAAACTATATTTCAGAGAAATTCAGCTATATACAGAACACACTAGAAGCAAGAAGACCGTTAGTTACAATGCTATGGAAATAGGCAAGGTGAGAAGTAATCAAAGCTTAACCTAAGGTGGGGAAATGTAGAAATAAAACAAATCCTAGATAAAGCATGTTTTAAGCATATCTTTTTATTTTCTGTAATTTAATGTTTTGACATCTAGGAATTTGCTGCACCTGAAGGGACTGCCCCTCCCAGAGCTAATCAATTTTTATGCATAGTAAGGGACTTGCCTACAAGTACACCATTTATATTGGCTTCCCAGGTGAAGAACCTGAATGCCAATGCAGGAGACATAAGAGACTCAGGTTCCATTCCTGAGTCCAAAAGATCCCCTGGAGGAGGGCATGGCAATGTACTCCAATATTCTTGCCTGGAGAATCCCATGGACAGAGGAGCCTGGCAGGCTAAAGTCCATAGGGTTGCACAGATGGACGTGACTGAAGCGACTTACCATGCACACATCATTTATATGCAAACCAATCAATCCAGAGTCCATACCCTCAACCTCCTCCTTTAGCAGGCTCTCAGAGACCTCACTCTCTGGGTCACTATCCACTTGCAGTAATCAGTGCAAAGACAGGAACCAGAAACCTAGGGATAGGCCCAATACCCAGAACCTTTAAAATTATTCAAACAAGCTATTCTTACATCTGCTTATTCTGGTTTGTCCATTCCTTGCCATGGAAACCACAATAAAGCTTCTTGCCCAGGTTTTCCTCTTGCTGGTTCTACATCCTGCCTGGCCCTGGTGCCTCTTCATGTACACCTCTATGTGGTTCAGCATGCCATGCCTCCTGGTTTTAGGGATCTATGAGTATTTAAAAACAAACTAACTTCGTCCTTTATGTTAGTTCTTTCTGTGTCTGTTTCTTAACCATACTCGATTAAAACAGCCCAAATACCCTTAAAACACAACAGACACAGAACTAATGCTTGCATGCATGCTAAGTCGCTTGCCATGTCCAACTCTTTGCAACCCTAAGGACTGTAGGCCACCAGGCTCCTGTGTCCATGGGATTCTCCAGCCAAGAATACTAGAGTGTGTTGCCGTGTACTCCTCCAGGGAATCTTCCTGACACAAGGATTGAACTTGTGTCTCTCATGTCTCCTGCACTGGCAGGCAGGTTCTTTACTGCTAGCGCCACCTGGGAAGCCCTACAGAATAGGACTTGATAATAACCATCCTGATTAACATTTAAACTTAAAAGTACTTCCACTTGTTTTTGTAATTCAATTTTTTTTACTTATTTCACCCTTTAAAAATAGGAGCACAATATTGCGATTCAGCATTTCTATACATTACAAATGATAACCACCCTAATTCAAATCTTATAATAACTTATTAGATATTTAATTGCCATGTTTTACATGTGAACAAACTTAGGTCAATTTAAATCCCCAAACTCATCCAATAACTCACAGACTATGTGTTCCTCAGCAAGTCTCTTAATCTGTTTCCTTCTTCGTACATAAATTAAAGTTAATAATAGTACTGGCCTCATAAAGTTAAGGTCATGATTAAATTAGCCTTTATTTCTAAAGCACAATAAAAAGTTAAATTGTAGACATGTTCAATTTTAGATATTATGAGTGCTAATCTGGTGGAGTTGTTTGGCAGCAGTTGAAAATCAAGAGGAAAGTGAATTTCAAGGAACAGAAGTGAGATACAGATTTGAGAAACTTTCATGGAGATGATAATAAATGAACTGAGTTCCAAAATAAAAACCTAGAGCCACAAAGAGAGGGTAATGGGCCAAGGAGAGAAACTGGAAGTAGAAAGTAAAACTAGAAAAAAGGCACCTAGCCCAGTAATAAGTGAACCAGTTCAGGGGTGGTTCAGGGTTAAAGAGGGGAAGATTGATATTGTTAAATGCTGTGAGGTAAAAAGAAAGCCCACTGAATTTGGTGACTTTTGAAACCTTTAGGTTACTCATTATTGACCTCTCAGTAATTTTCATACAGCAATGGAGACAATAGAATGCAAAGGTTAAAGAGTAAACACAGATACTTGTGGTTTATGGTCTGACATGTAAAGGCTGCAAAAGACATCGATCCAGTACTCACAAGAAAAAGGTTTAGCAAACTGAAAATCAGTGGGTCTTCTTAGACCCATCAGAGAATTGAGGTTACATGCAAACCCCTGTACTGAAAGAGATGTAGGAAAAACAGAATCACAACTTACTGAAACTGCCACTAGAGCTAACAAGTGGAAGGAAAACCTAACAGGCAATAGCCTAATTGCTGAAAAATGAGTGTAGACTAATTCAAAAGAGAAAAAAATTGCTGGGGGCCCAGCCTTAGAGAGGCCCCCACACTTATCAAGTTTTACCTTTAGGAGCTCCAGCAAGCTCCCAGGATGAAGGTCAGAGTAAAACTCCCTGAGTTTCAGCAGGCGGACAGGAAGTAACCATTCTGAAATATAAACAGAATGTTTAGTTATCCTTAACAGAGGCCTGCCCTCAAGGAAAACCATTTTACCAGAGCCTAAGCAACATGGGGAAAGGGAAATACCTTACTTCAAGTCCACCTAACCTTCTTGTTCCACCTAAAAAAAAAAAATTCTGAGAATTACTTATGAAGGTCATGGCCCAGGGAAAAAGGCCCACTAAAAGATTAAGACCTAATCATAGGATTAAGGTACACTTCTCTCTGCCTTCCCATTCTCACCCAGCACATCTTACCACATCAACAGAGCTTCTGTATAATAACAGGGGATTACAATGGGAAGAACTGCAAGGCTCAGATTCTAAGCAGGAGTCTCTAGGGAAACCTAAAAACCAGAGGAGACAAAAAACCAGGACACTAGAGGAAAATGAAGTCTCGGAAACCTACAGCTACAGTAAACAGCCTGATTCCTAAGCAAATAAACACAAAACTTCACACTAAGTGCTTACTTATCTCAGTTTATATTACCTGATGCAACATATTTAGCTTTCAACAAAATACATGGCATAAAGCAGTCTGAAGAAACAAGCATTAGAGCCACAACAGATAATGGCAGAGATTTTGGAATTAAGACTGGGAATTTAAAATAATTATGATTAATATGCTAAAGATTCTAATGCAAAAAGTGAATAACAAACAAGAACAGATAAAAACTACTCTCCCCCTCTCCCACCCAAATCAAAAGGAAACGAATAAACTGGGCAAAGAAGTGAGATAAAAGCATTGAAGAAAGCACTAGTGCTTTGTTTTTTTCACCACAGTGGAAGACTGCCCTATACAGCCAATCCCCAAACTATGATTTTTCGACTTCACAATGTTTTGAATGTAATACAGTTCATTAGAAATCCTACTTTGAATTTCTTTTCCTGGGCCAACAATATAAAATCATACTCCCACAGCTCCCAATCGTGCAATCACAAGGGGAGGCAACAAATACAACCATTCTGTACCCACACAATCATTTAATTTTCAGTACAGTGGTCAATAAACTATATGAGATATTCAACACTTTATTATAAAATAACTTTGTGTTAGATGGTTTAGTCTAACTATGGGCTAATGTAAGTGTTCAGAGCATGTTTCAGGTAGGCTATGCTAAGTATGCTTCTCTGTTGGCTCTGATGGTAAACAATCTGCCTGCAATGTAGGAGACTGGGGTTTGATCCCTGGGTCAGGAAGATCCCCTGGAGAAGGGAATGGCTACTCACTCCAGTATTCTTGCCTGGAGAATTCCATGGACAGAGGAGCCTGGGGGGCTACAGCCTATAGGGTCACAAAGAGTCAGACGCGACTGAAGCAACTTAGCACGTGTGCCCATGATGTTTGGTAGGCTCAGTGTATTAAGTCCATTTTCTACTTAATGATATTTTCAACTTATGATGGGTTTACTGGGACATAACCTCATGGTAAACTGAGGAAAATCTGTATTGTTAAGCCAATAGGAAAAAACCCAATATAGGAAAAACTGGAGTGGGAAAGTGAAAAATTGATAAATACATGTTTCATGAGATCCTTTCTGAGATCAGTATTAAATCCTAAACTGAGAAAGATGAGAAATAATATATGAGGTCAAACCAATGGTTGTAAACTTTATTATGTATGAAATTTTGTTTTTAATTAGATAATATGGCTACCTCAAAAAGTGAAGGTTATACTACTTCATATCTCCCACCCTAGTTCAGTTTAGTCACTCGGTTATGTCTGACTCTTTGTGACCCCATGGATTGCAGCACACCAGGCTTCCCTGTCCATCATCAATTTCCAGAGCTTGCTCAAACTCATGTTCATCGAGTCAAGTCAGTGTCCATCTCCCACCCTACTCTTTCCTTAATAGGTAATCTCCCATGAATGTGTCATTGTTTCAGAAATCCCCAAGGGAATTTTTCTAACACTCTCTCAGGTACTATGAGAGTTTTATGATTTTTTAAGAATTTACATGAAGTCAACTTAATTTTACTTTGAGATTTCCATACCAACAAGTAAAAAAACCAGACAAGAGAAGCAGTAACCAATGTTACTAAAGTATATATTACACTCATTTGTTTGCTGTCAGCAAATATTTATCATCTTGCGTCTAGGCAACAGCAGTGAACAAAACAAAAACCTCTGCCTTCATGGAGTACATCATAGCTTGGATGAAAACAGATTAACAAAAAAGTATATAATGTACCAAACAGAATAAACTTTTTGAAGAATAATAAAGTAAGTTGAGGAACTGGAAGTATTGGGAAGAGTTTATTATTTTATGTTGGGTAGTTAGAGAAGGACTCTTTGATAGCTGACAGCTGAAGAAAACAAATGAATTATGAAATGACTAAGGGTACAATATTCCAAAGAACAGTAAATGCTGTTGAAAGGCCTTGAAGTGGGAAAAGGTGCTTGATATTGTTGTGGAACAATACAGAGTATAACTAGCCAAGGGGAAGCATCCAAGGTGAGATCCTGTGTGGCCTACAGAGGATGAGCTATTACTCTGAGTGAAATGGGAAGAATCAGAGACTTTTGAGAAGAGCCACAGTGATTACTACATTGAATGAAGGTGATGGTAAAGAGACCATTTAGGAGTTTACTGCAATGTGACAGTTACTGACCCTGGAGTGGTGGTCTGGACTTATTTTGCATGCAGAGATGGTAGAATCTACTGGTAGACGGGGGTATTGAGATGTCAAAGGTAAACTAAAGTTTTTTTACTGAGTAACTGGAAGAATGGAAATTGTCATTTACTGAAATGGGAAACTGCAAATTTGATTAGAGGGGAAAATAAGTTCAGTTTTAAATATGAATTTTGAGATGCCAATTAACTTCTAAGTGCAGCTATCTGATTTTAAGCCTGTTTTCTTGGGAGAGGTACTGGCTGGAGAGATAAACTTGTAAACTGTGAGCAAATGGGTAATTTTTAAAGACAAAAAACAAGAGTGAAGAGAAAAGGTTGTAAGACTGACCGACCCCTCAACACTCCAATATTTAGATATGGGAGAGACTGAAGACCTAACAGCAAAATATTTTGAAAAGGAATAGGCATAAAGCAAGAGGAGAATTAGGAGAGAGTAGTGTCCCAGAAACCAAACGAAGTGATTCAAAACTCAGGAAGTGGTAAATTAGATCAAAGCTGCTGATGGGTGAGTTAAGAAACAGAAATGGCCATTACACTTGGCTGGACAGTTATTGCTGACCACACAAGCTGTTTTTAGTGGAGTGGAAGGATGGACAAACCCTGGTGGTTCAGATGGTAAAGAATCTGCCTGCAATGCAGACCTGGGTTTGATCCCTGGGTTGGGAAGATCCCCTAAAGAAGGGAATGGCTACCCACTCCAGTATTCTTGGCTGTAAAATTCCACTGTACAGAGGAGCCTGGTGGCTACAATCCATAGGATGGTGAAGAGTCGGACACGACTGAATAACTAACACTTTCACGTTTCAGAATGGACAAAAACCTGAGTACCATATCCGAGACAAAAAAGAAGATTCTCTCCCAACACCTTTGAAAGAAGTTCTGCTCAAGAAAGATTAGCTGAGCTGGAAGAGATAGCAGAGGGGAGATGCTGAGGGTTTGAGGAGAGAGAACAAAAGTGATCTGGAAGTGTGGGAGAATGAATCAATTAGGAAATTTTAGTGGAATAGATAGACTAAGCGACCATTTGAAGTTTTAAGTGAGACAACTGTAAAGCTGTGGGCTTCTGTCCAGCCCTTAATCCAACTGCTGCAGAACAGAAGGTTGTAAGCTGGAATGAGTTTTAAGGGAGGACGGTATGAGGAGAAGGCGTAAAAAAACCTCGACTACAGAGCATAGTAATGTTCAGTCTGATAGCTCACAGAAGCTGAGAGATTGAACATCTGGGTACAGCTCGAAGGTAACAAGTTGGAGAGAAATAAACCACCACACCAGGAGTGCCAGGAGGAACGGCGGTTCTAAACAAACGAGGTCTTTTCTCAAAAGAGGTTTGGAAAAGGCTGTACTGTGCCAAGGAAGGAGACACTGCCACCTCGGAGGTTACAAGGTTGCTGACTCCACACAGATGAAGCGATAAATTCTAAAAGGGCTCCCTCCGGGACCCAAGGGGATGGACTAAAGTTTTAGCGTCCGAACTTACACCCCGACGTTCGGCTGCCTGCGGCCGTTTACTGGAGAGATGGGCATGGTGGCGACTGGCTGCGGAATGGTCAACCGCCCTTTTTCCTCGCTGCTTCTGAAGCCCCTGTACCCGAAAGCCGGCGTTAGCGGCTCTGGCTAAGGCACGGGAATGTTTGCCGGGCGTCATGGAGACGGTGGAGCCCTGGCTCAACAAGAGGCCGCGCGGTTGGCTGGCGGCTGGAGGCCGAGGAGGAGGGAGGAGGCGGAGGGGAGGGCAGAGGGTTGGTGGAGCAAGAGGAAGCTCCGGACGACGACTAGAAGAAGGAGGCGGGCGGCCCGGGCCTCAGGCCCCTCCCAGGCTCTGAGTCTCCCGGGCTGCAGGCGGATGGATGGGGCTTCTTCAGGCGGTGGCGGCAGCAGCGGAGGTGGCGGCGGCGGCAGCAGCAGCGGCTGTAAGTGCAGCCTCCATAAACCATCTCTCCTCTCCTAGTCCTGTTCGGGATAAGGGGCTACCGAGGTGTCCTCGGTCCCCTTTCTCTCCTTCCCCTCCCCCACCGCAGAGTACCGCCCGGAAGACCCTTCACTTCCGGGGAGGAGCTAAGAGAGCGCGCCCACCGGGCTGCCCCTCCTGGAGTGGCGCCCGCCACCCAAGGCGCATGCGCAGCTCCTCTCCACCGCCCACCCCCGCCCAACTGGGTCTTTTGCTTTGGCGTTGGCGGCGGCGCGCTGGGAATCCGCTGCGGAGAGTTCGCCTCGCCCTGTCCGCTTCCGCCCCTTCCTCCAGTCGGCCCAGGAACCCGGTCGGGGTGGGGCCAAGCTGACCGCCCCGCTGTGGCCCCGCCTCTTTCGCGCTGTATCTCCGGGTCCTGTCTCAGCCCAGGGAGACTCCTGCTCCCACTGCATCCCTGGTGGTGAGCAGGGTCCTCGGCAAACGGGTCCTGGGCAAAGCAGCCCTTTTCGGAGGGAGTAAGGGAGGGAGGAGAGGCCCGAAGAGGGCATTGTTGTGAGGGAAAGAGGTCCTAGCAGCCCGTGGGAGGATCCCTGGGGACAGATGCCCCCCGCCCCCACCTTTGAATGGCCTTGTTTTTTCAGCTTTTGGTGGAAAGATGTCTGGCATGGAGACCATCTCTAGTCCTCGATTGCTGTGTGACCTTGGGCGAGTCACTACTTCTCTCTGGGCCCCAGTTATCCCTAAAACTTCCTCCAACGCTAAAACTCTTTAATTTTGCAGAAAAGCTTATGCAGTTACAAGACTGGCCGATCTACTGAGGCCGCTTAGCCGAGGTGACCCGGACTTGAGTGAACCTTTCTTCAGTCATGGGTGGAATGAGGCGACCTATTTATTGAGTCACTTTTATTCCTTTATCATCAGTTGCAAATTGCATGACTCAAGGCTCATTAATGTTTTTCTAAAATTATCATGGGATTCCTGTCCTAATTCCTGGCTGTCTTTAAAAATTAGAGATGGGTTGAATACTGAGCTTGTAAGATCATTGTCTCCAGTCTCGTTACTACTGAGGCTCTCTTTCCTTTGATCCAGATGGTGTGGTGGCTCGATTCTCCCAGTGCCTGGCTGAGTTTCGGACGTGGTTAAGAACCAACTGGTTGAGGTTCAATGCAGACAAGACGGATGTGATGCTGGTAGGCAGGGGCGCACTTGGAGATTAAGGGAGGGAAAGTCCAAACTCCCTCAAGTATATAAATGTTATATTACTTTTCCAGTGTTTGAGAACGGTTGATGGGCCAATAATTTCCAGAGTTTGGATGAGATTTAAAAATCATGTCAACAATATTATCAAAATACCAATTTGTGATAATTTGATAAAATGGAGCCACTGGATAAAACTGTATGTAAAAATTACGAAAAGGAAAACCAGAACTGTTCTTTGCAGAACCAAAAGGCTATATATGTGTTTTGGGGTGGTGTTAATAAAAATCAAACCAAGAAAAAGATGATGCTAATTGTCGCATAGATGTGGGACTTCCAATGTGATGCATTACTGCTTTGTAATTTACATGCTGCCTGCTACAGTAAAGGTAAAACTATCTAAAATGTCATTTTTAAAAATAGGTGAAGTTTTTTGACTTTTAGGTATTCTCAATCGAATTAGTAGTTACCCATAAATTTTCACCTGCACATCATGTGAAGGCTGTCACTTTTAAATAAAAATTTAAGAAAATGGTCTTAAAAGGGACTCTGAAAATTGTTAGATACAGAAGTTGGTTTTAGGGTTTTGAATGTACTGTGTTAATCTATTTCATTCAAACAGCCCCAGAGTCTAAATTGTTGCAAATTATTTTCTTGATGCATTTTGAGAGGTACTTTTTTGAATTGCATAACATATGTATATAATATTCCTTATATCTGAATCAGGTATTGGTCCTGAATAAAAGGATATATTTCTTAGGTACATGTAAATTGCCAGGTTTATTTATTGGTTAGTTTGGGGTACTGGTTGAAGAAAAATTGAGACTTTAAAATGCCTTAGTTGAAAGCAAAATAACTTTGAAGGGTTTGTGTGTGTGTGTGTGTGTGTGTGTGTGTGTATTGCAACCTCTATAAAATTGTTAAATAATTTTTTTAATGGCATATGCAGTAAATTGCTTAAAAATAGTTTCCCAATATAATTGCAGTTTTGAATAACTTAATGTGGTAAAAGTTAATGTAAGTTTGCCTGAACACAAGGAAGCCTTTAGGTGGTGGGGAATGGGAGCTAAAGAGGCATTTATTCAGGCTTTGTAGTGATTTTTTTTTGTTTTGGGACGTTAGCCACAAATCTTACATATAATTAGAATTAACCACACCTTTTTACTTAACTGTAAACATTTTACTACACAATTCTAACAACTACCATTTTGGATATCACAATAATAAGGACTATAAATTGTAATAATTTTAAACAGCTCATATGTAATGGTGAATTTTCTCATGGCTTCAACTTTGTAATGTCCCCTTTTCAGCTCCTCTAGTATCAGTAGTCTTTAAAGATTTATTTTTTGTTAACCCAAGTATAAATATTGAGTGTTTATATTTGGATACAAAGAAGACATCTGTTGAATTAATCCAAAGTGCTGAAGAACTCAGGGTAAGGGGTGACAATAACAAGGAGGTAGACTCTGGTTTGATAAAAAGAAGAATGTTCCAAACATTAGAGGTTTTTTTGAAAAGAACAGCCTTTTTATGAGACGGTGAGTACATTGGAGCTGTTTAAGCATAGGCAGGAAAGCCTGGTAGTGGGGAAACAGAATGAAGGATTCCTACCTAGACAGTTTAGAAATTGACTAAAGACCTCTAAGGTCACATCCAGCATTAAGATTCTGTGACTAATGAATAGTTAATTTATACATATTTGATACTGAAGAGGTATACAAGAGTTTTGAGAAAGACTTTGCCTTCTTTAAGAACCAGGTTCGATCCCTGGGTTGGGAAGATCCCCTGGAGAAGGAAATGGCAACCCACTCCAGTATTCTTGCCTGGAGAATCCCATGGACAGAGGAGCCTGGCAGGCTACAGTCCAGGGGTCACATAGAGTTGGGCACGACTGAACGACTAACACGTGACATGATGACATGACAAGATGGCTCCTAATTTTTTTTTTAAATAAGCATTTTATTTTATTTTTTGGCCACGTGGTACTGCATGCACGTCCTTAGTTACCCAACCAGGGATTGAACCCATGCCCTCGGCATTGGGAGCATGGAGCCTTAACCACTGGACCGCTAGCTAGGGAAGTCCCTCCTAAAAATTTTAAAGATAAATATATCACTAGAATAAGATGGAAGGTGGGTAAAACTATACTGAATTCAATATGTGAACACTGACTTACAACATTGGAGCTGTTTCTCTTTTCCTTTAGAATGTCTGAATCAAAAAAAAAAAAAAATCACTTAACCCACATTTACAAAAAAACAATGTAGAGTGAATTTTTTTTCCTTAAACAATAATGCCACTTAAAAATAGTAAAATTGATGGACAGTATTAATAAACTTGAAGTTTTTTATCAGTAAAATGGATACCCATTCAAGTATGTCCTAGACCCTGATATTCCTGACAATTTCAGTAGCTTAAAGGACTGTGAACCCCAGCTCTTTATCACAATCAGGATTCTTGTTGATAACTGAAGAATCAGAGATTCTTCAAGCAAATTATTCCTATGCCTTGCATTTTGACAATACTGTTTAATCTTCCTTTTGATAACCAGCTAAATTTCATATATTAGCTTTCCCATTTAAATGGATAATTTTCCTTTAATCCAGTTGTTTTATAAAGCCTGAGTTTCTACCTCTAGGCCCCTTATTCTTATCTTTACCCACCTCAGTTCTATGCACATCTATTGTTCTTTGCCTTCACAGCCGTTTCCATCAAGCATCTCAAAGTGAAAAGTGTTGGACTAGGAACTGACTTAAAAAGTCATTTCTGTTTCAAATCAGAAGGACTAAGGTAATTCAACAGGGTAACTCTTAGAAACTATATACCTATGCTAAAATATTTATCCCCAAGGAATCCTGAAAAACACTTTTATATAAGTATTCTAAAAAATAAAGTGAAAATTCTGTACAGTACAGTTAATGGTAAAAATTGTTTGTAGATTTGGGAACCTTAAAGTTTTCCTTTCTCTTCTTTCCTTTGCTTTTCTTTCAGTAGAAAATGTGCATCAGATGTTTATGTTTAATTGGTTTACAGACTGTCTGTGGACTCTTTTCCTGTCATATTACCAGGTAATGTCCTTTCACTTAGCAGCTACTTCATATACCTATAAATGCACAAAATATTCATGCACAAATTATTACTGGACATAATTTCAAGTTAAATGTTGAATCTTTGGAAACTACTTAATAGAATCTAGAATTTTAAGGGAATACAAATAATCTAAAACAGTCTTCCCCATATTTCATTGTAAGTTAAGTATTGGTTTAAAGAAAAATTGTATACGTGCACATTTATGTAATATATAGTGCTGGCAAAGCATTATTTGGAGGGAACAAATAAGTTTCATATTTAATTAGTTGATTTTGGAAGTCATTTTTGAAGTTGCATTAAGAAGAACCCTTGAACATTTGGGGGAAAACGGTCTTTATGAAATAAGACTATCTAACTTCTGGTTTGGTAAAATGTGTTAGTACACGTTTTAATATCATGTTTGCATTACCCAGTATCTGCCATAGTAATGGAAGTGAAACACGTTTGTTATTTTGCAATCATTGGCTCTGGCAATCATCAGAATTGGCACCAAAGCCAGTTGGCAGTTCTCGGCCAATACAATAAACTTTTAAATTGCAGGCATTTCAGGCACTGCACATAAGCAAATTCTCCACCTATACAGTCGAGTTGGAGATTATATCTATTAAAGAGCAGCTTTTCAGTATTTCACATTTAGAAGAACCATTGCATAATTACGTTACTACTGGCATTGCATAAACTGTGTGAGGAAAAGCAAATGATACATGAGGATGGCAGTCTACCCAGTACAGTCCCTTTTCTTAATCCCTGCTGTGACCTGTAAAATTCTGTTATATGGGATTTTACCATTTCTGTCGGGAAAGATCCAAAAGAAGTACCCGTCAAGGGATAACCGCTTTCAAAGCGCACTGCTTGACGTTGTTGCAATCACAGCAACATCCGTTTTTCCAACAAATGGGACTTCAAAAAAGGCCTACACGTTAAATATATCGTATCTTTTCCCCAACGATATGAATGCTGGACGTGTCTCCTTTGGCTAGTTTCCTTCACCTCTAGTCCCTAGAGCCCGCTCCCGGGCTGGGGTCGCTGATCCGCTGGGCTGAGATGCCCACCTCCCGCTCTACACCCACCTTGGCTCCGCCTCCTCCGCGCTCCTCTGGGGGAGGGCTGCCTCGGGGCCGCGCGCGCGCGCGTTCTGGCCTTTTCCCTCCAGTCCCGCTGAGCCCCGGCGCCGCGAGGGGGCGGAGTGGGGTGTGGTGGGCGCGCTCGGGCGGCTCCTGCGCGTTCCCGCCGAGGCAGCGGCGGCGGGAGCGGCAGAGGCGGCGGAGGCTGGAGTCCCGTTGCCGAGTCTCACATCCGGGTTCTGGCCGTGACCCAGCTGCGGCCGCCGCGGAGATGTGACCCGTCAGTACGGCAAATATGGCGGAGGTAAGGGAGTGAGCTCCCCCTCCCCGTCCCGGAGCCGGGCGCCCCCAGGTCCGGGCCGGGGAGGAGTGGAGTGGGCCTGGCTAGGGAGGCCGAGCCCTGCTGGCGCCACTGCCCACCTGTTGTCCAGAACAGGCCGCGCTCTGGGCGGGAGCTTTTCGTGGAACTTAGTTGGGATGGGTCTGTGGGTAGGAGAAAGCGGAGGCGTAGTTCGACTTCGGGGGCACTTTAAAGGGTCGAGGGCGGCGTACCCGTGCGTACGGAAAGGGGCGAGGTGGGGTGGGGGGCGCCCGCGGAGTAGGGGCGCCTGTGGCGCAACTTCGCCGGCCGGTGCTAGGGGCCGAGAGAGGAGCTGCTGCTTCCTCTTGAGAAGTTTCTTCCCTCTCTAACCGAGATGCTGTTGCGCCCTACCGCGTCACCCCCATCGGTTTGCTACTGACATTCCGCCTGTGTTGGGGAAAACGTAAGGAAAACGGCCTCTGATTAACTCAGTAATTTTCTTGATGGTGACCAGATGAGCGTGGAGAAATGAACTTGGTCTTTTCGCAATCCATCACTCTAGGTTAGGGCAGCCTCACCATTTCTTCAAACATTCCCCCTTCGCCTCCCCGTAGAACCTCTTTTTCTCTATATTTCAGAAGAGTTGCTTTCTCCCTTTCTTAATCACTTTCCGGGCGTTTTACGCCTTTGCGAATCGAGGCTTTCTATTCCTGTCTTTCTCTTTCAGTTTTTTCCCCGCTTAGGGAAGATTTCCTCCCCTCCCCCTCCTCCCCCCTACTCCCCTCCTCTCCCCTACCCCCCCCAACCCCCGCCCCAGTTTGCTCTTTTTCTAGTAAACGAGTTCCCAAAGCCCCCTTTCTTCACTGGCGATTGTTTAAATTTTGGGGCCTTAAATCCAAAGGGCCCTTAAACCATCATGTTGGGGCAGACAACCTCTGTTGATTAATCTGAATTTAGTATATACTACTGGAGATTAAAATTTTTGCCTCTGATGTAAACCTATAAACATTTGACTTTTTAAAAATACATTTTTTCTCCCTTACCATCAGAAGAATTTCGATATCCTTCACTCGCTGGAGTTGAAGAGGTATATTTGGACTTCTGTGTCTTTCTTGAGTAGAGCCACTTTAAATGTTGGCAAAGACATTTTTTTCTTTTGAGAATTATCATTTTCATTGTCTCAGGGGTACCTAAAAACAGATTTAGGAAGTAGGTAATTATATTTACCGTCCACCCCCTATTTTTGTCTTCATTATTTGCTAAATGAAGCCAATGGTGAGTACACGTTCATCAATACCATAATACTTCCTTTTAAAATTTTGGAATTCAGAAAAATACGTTTCGGAGAAGAATGTTAATTTGGAGACCTGTTCAAGTACCTGTTGAGTGGAGGGACCCAAAGCTTAAGAGTTTTCTGGAGTGGCTCTTAGGGTGCTCCTTCCCCTTGGTGTATGGAAACTGACTTTATGTTCTGGAGTATTTGCTATTTAAAAGGAATAGCAGGATTGATTGCTGCCAGTATTTTTAAAATTTTAATATTCTGACAAAAATAAATTTAAATCTTAAGATTTACTTCCGTTTATTTTGCTCTTTGTGATTAAAGAATTGTATTCCAAGGAATATAAATTGGAGAAAACATAGTACTTTGTATTTCACTTACTGTGACTGGATTTATTCCACTGGACTGAAAGATATTTAGTCCTGATGAGGTTCTTAAGGGCTTGTTTCCTTCGTGTGTAAAAGGGGAAGGGATTCTGGGTACCTGGCTTTACATATATTTTGTCAAATAGTCTTCAGTGAATGCCCATTAGGTAAGCAGCGCTGTGCTGTAATAGGTGATGGGGTTTCTTGCCTCGTGGTGCTGCTCAGGATGGTTTGAATTTTAAGTTTTGTAGTCACATTTTTAAAGCAGGATATTACTGAAGGAAAATACCTTAGTGTATAAAAATACAGTGAAAAATGTGCTTTTTTTTTTTTAAAAACCTTAGAAATTTTAACTACTACCACACTGAAAACAATATGTAAATCATTTTAACATTTTATTTCTTTTAGAATTAAAGATGATTGTATTCATTAGTGATTGAGTCACTGATCGTTTCTTAATAATTTCAAGTGGACATTTTAGTTTCCTTAAAAATCCTTCACTTGGAGAATGGAACTTTCATGTTTTGTAGGAACACACGGATAGTTCAATTTCAAGAAAATTTAAAAAACCCTGAAATTTGTTTCCAATGCATTTTAGTGACCTAGTTATCTTTTAAAAATTAATCTTTCGTGTTCTTCAATTACTTGTAGATGGTTTTATTTATAATAGAATTTTGCGGAAGAGTGGAGGAAACTTCATCTCTGTCCTACAGAAAATCTAGAACCAGTGGAGTAGTGAAAAGTAAAATGAATTTGTAGTTTTCCTATCTCAATATTTTAGTAATTAGAATGATTTTAGAGACTAGTCATTTTAAAAATTAGACGAAGGAGAAATGCTTGATTTATAGAGTGCTTCTACTTTTATTTGAACTCCGAAGAGATTTTTTTTTTTAATGCTGCCAATATAAAGCATGTGATAAAATAATTCAAATGCCGTGCTCTTTGCACTATGGGTTAAGTAGACCTGAAGACTGATGCTAACTGGTGAAATAACAGTACGTGCAAAGTGACAATATGTGTTCATTTGATAAATCTAAAGGGAAAATAGGTCACTGAAGAAACATGTCTCTAGAGAAAAATGTAGGTATTATGCTTCTGGGCTTTTTTGTTGTTTCCCGCATAGAGTGACCCTGATCTTGTTTTTCCAAAAAAATATTTGATTCTTAAATACTGTTTGCTTTAGATGTGTACAGAATACTAAATTTTCATACATGATCTGATTATCTTATTCCATAATAAGTATGTCATGCTTATTAAAATTGTAGTAACATTTAAAACATACATAACGTATATGGAAGTAATGACATATGCTCCATTTCTTAATACTTTCTGGTAATATTTCTCCCTGCTTATTATCCCCTAAAATTATTAATCAACCTTCGAAAAGGAGGCTCTCCTAGTCACACTTAAAGGAAATTACAGAGTAGTGGCAGTTGTACAAAGGCAGTGAGAAAGAAAGAATAAGAGGAAAAAATAGTCCTTTGGGTTTTATAAGGAATGTGGTATACAGACTTTTGGGAATGAACAATTTGTCTTTTATTTCAGAGTTTGTAAACACATAAGCTACTTCTCTTTCAAGGGAAAAAAGATCATAGCATAGTTTAAGACCTGTCTTTTCACCTAGGCCATATTGTTGTCTCATAAAAAGAAGAAAATTTAATGGATTTGCTATTTTGTGTTAGTTTTAAGTACTTTAGTATTGCCAAAAATAATAGTATTCAGTCACTGTCACATCTATCCCTTTCTGTTAAAAACAGACTCCTTGTGTAACATTTTTCAAGGGTTATTTGTATTTTGTTTCTTAAGGAAATAGGATCATCTTGAATGCTATTCTTGATAGTGTTAATTTCTACTCTAAACAAAACTTGTTTCACTGCAATGAATTCAGACCTAAAATAATTATGCCAGTAATGAAAAAAAAATTTTTTTTTAGTGTTTATACTTACAGAGCTATTAAGGATTTATCCAGAGTGCTTAACACCCATGATGAAAGTTTAAAAAGCTTAATTCAGAAGAAATAATAGTCAAAGTGCTTGATAAGGTAGGAAAGATTAGTTGGGAAATAATAAAAGTGAATTTCTTTTAGAAAATTCTGGAGACTAATAATTTTCCCAAATAATTAAAAAATGCAGCATTGCCATTGAAACTTCAGCATGTCATTATGAAAAGTAACCAGCTATACAGAAATTTCTTGCATGAATTTCAGATGGAGTCACTGTATATTTCTAAAGATTTCCAAACGGTTTCAAAATTCATTGGAGTGATTAAGTTCACATACCAGTTGTTACTGGGGACCACTCTGTTTGACTTAGGCTGTGGCTTAGGATGTTATGTTTATGTTGTATGAAATTCATAAAGTAGCAACCTCCAAAAGCTTTTTGCAAATTAGATTTTTTCCCCCAGTAGCCCTAGATTTTAAAAATAATACATTTAGAATAGTCTTAAACATATCCCATACATGAAGCTAAGTACTCCTTAGTAGTGTTACGTTTTTTGAGCAGTTCATAAAAAAGTAAGGAACTTAGATCTCAAAGGAAATGGAACTAAACCTGAAGAGATCTAAGTCTTTTCATTCTAAAGGAAAATGAAACTGAGAGTTTATGTAGTTTGTCCTGGGTTGTGCTGTTTGTGTAGTACAGTCAAGACTGGAACATAGAAGACTTCTGAATTGCTAGTGCTTAGTAATAGCAGTTCATTCTCTATAAATTATTACTGTTGTTATAAATTTTCTAATTTTAACTCCAAAACTTTCTTAACCAACAGTTAAGTGATTTAATTTTGTGTGAAGGAAGAGGGATGGTGGGCCCTTGGCACAGTCTCCCTGCCCTCTCTCCACTTCAGTTATACTCACTGAAAATGTGTTTTTGATTGTCTAGGATAAAAGAATCTAATTACTTCGTGTTTTTACTACCTTATTTATGTTTTAGTAATAGTGATATTCTAGTTTATCTTTTGTTTCTTTGGTATATGGGATATTTCTTATCATGGTCTAAAAATATTCAGAAGAGAAACATTTAAACAAATTTGAGGCACTGAATAGTTGTTACAACTATTAGCAGCTTGATCAACTAAATCAAGTATATGAGTGTAGATATAAAAGTTGCCATAAAAGTTAACAGTTCCTTCTGATTCTTTGATTTAGCCGATTCATACCCTCTCTGCTGTTTTCCATCTCAGATAAAACAATTATGTATGTACCTAAAAGAAAACTAGGTTATTTTTCAAAATTATATAAACTTGTTTTTAAAAAATTATGGCAAATACTAAGTTTTCTTGAAAATCTAAAAGAGAAGAAAATGAAAATGGCTCATAGTTCCACTGTATAATCTCCACGGACTTTCTGTTTAAAAAACAAAGAATAATGCTTGCAAGCGGTTAAAAAATTCCAGCAGTACTGAAAGGCATAAAATGAAAAACCTTCTTTCCCCATCCCATGTTCTAGAGGTAACTTGTTAACAGATTTTTGTGTATCCTTTAGGGGAAAAATTTTTTATGTACTAGCCCAATTTTCCCCTTCCTCTACACTTTTCTTTTACTCCTAATATAGCTATCTGTTTATAGACACATACACATGCACATGTATTTAGCATTTTTTCCCTCAGAAGCAGAACTGTCTCATTCTTTTTAGTGAATTAGTAATTTCCTTTGCTTGGAAAAACTATGTTTCATTTCTAACTAGTTAAATTTTTTCCCCTTTTTCTATAGACAACTCTGTAGTAATAACTGAGATACACGTATCTTTATGTGCTTTTTTAGTTATATCAGTAGGGTAAGTTCATGTTAGCGAGATGATCTGCAGAACGCTTTAACTCCTATTTCTATCAGTAATATATGAGCGTGTTTTAAGTACATTTTAATCCCCAGTGTAATAAATCTTCTTTACTGATTGCATTTTATAATTTTAGATTTTTCTGAAAATAAGTATTGTTACAAATGAGTACCTGTTTAGCTTTAGTTGTAGTTTTTCCCCGTCCTTTCTAATTTACTGTAATCATTAATGGTAGATGTTGCAGGTTTTCTGGAGGGTATTGTTAGATACCAGTTCCTAATGAGACATAGATAATAGTCTGACATGACAGATGACAACTTGCAGTCACATTTTAAACATGCTTTGACTAGATGAAAACCATTTTTTAAAAAAATAGAGGGGAAGGAGGAGAGAGTTTTTGTTGTTGTTGTTTTGTTTTACATATTTAATAGTTGTTTCCTTCCGAAATATAGAAGGAATTAGGTCCTAGGCTTTACCTTCACCACCTGTTGTGGAACCATTATCAAGTCAGTTTTTCTCCCTGGGTTTGCTAATCTATAAAATGAGGTAGATGGGGTAGGTTTTATTGCCATGTTCATGATCAAGTAAATTTATGCATTTGGAAATATGTAGTACTATATGAACATAAAATGGTCCTGCTATTCTTTTAAATATCTAAATTAAAAATGCCTTCATTTCATACTAAAATTTCCGGTATTATACTAAACTCACGTTTATATGTATTTATATACTACACTCATAATGAAAGATGATCAGTTTGTTTGTTGGTGGGCAAAAGTAATGCTTACAGTATAAACTGTTTTCAAATGCCTGTTTTCCAGAAGCTGATATTTGATTTAATTGGATATAATTGACTTCCCTGGTGGCTCAGTGGTAAAGAACCTGCCTGCCAAAGAAAGGAGATGCGAGTTTGATCCCTGGGTTGGGAAAATCCTCTGGAGGAGGAAATGGCAACCCACTCCAGTATTCTTGGCTGGGAAATCCCTTGGATAGAGAAACCTGGCGGCTATAGTCCAGGGGGTTGCAAAAGACTCAGACACGACTTAGTAACTGAGCGTGTGTGCATGCATGTGTGTGCAGGCGCACACACACACACACACCCCTTCCTCCCTCCCTCCCCCTCTCTCCCACTCTCTCTCCCTCACCAGTCTCTAGCCTGTAGATATATAGGCAAACCATTCTTGCTTCCCCTCCCCCATTGCTAATCCAGGTATACCATCCATCAAATCATGTTTCTTAAAACGTCCTAGTATGCCTTACATACCATGATTAGTGCTATCTTTGAGCACTGGGTGTTCTGTTTTATGCCAGCTATACGTATAATTGCTATCAGTCATTTAACATTTGGCATCTTAATGAATAGGACATATTTTAGACCTTTTTCAGAGCATTACAGTGGTAACTGTTTACCAGTAAAACAAAACTCAGTATGGTGTTTATTCACATTTAGCACAGTTTGAGGAGTTTTACAAACTATACAGACCCCAGTTGCAATTTAGTCTATTATTGCCAATATCTGATAACATCAGTGAAAGTGTACCTTTTATTCTTAAGTAAAATAACTTATTTTTTTATCAGAAGACTGTTAAATGGAATAATTATTGGAGTGTTCAAAAAGAACCAAATGCTCAAAGAGCTATTTCTTTTAAGCTAGTTTGAAAGATGTGCTGGTTTCTCTTGTTTTAATCCTTTCAAACCTATTTCAGAATTTTACTAAAAAGGAATAACGGCCATTGTAAGGCTACTCTGTGTATAGTGAACCTGAGACCAGATGAAGATAATCATTAATTTTGCTGTAGCCTTGGACAGAGGTTGTGCTTAAACTTGGGAAATAAAGTTTGAAGTGAAAGTGGATTAATATTTTTAAATGTTGATTTGCTGTGTAATATGTGTGGTGGTTTAATCCATTTTGAGCTAGAAGTGAGCTAGAACTGTTCAAAAGATGTTGTTCAGTTTCCCAGTCATGTCTGACTGTTTGTGACCCCGAAAAGCACACCAGTCCTCCCTGTCCCTCACCATCTCCCAGACTTTGGCCAAGTTCATGTCCATTGTATTGGTGATACCATCTAGCCATCTCATCCTCTAACATTCTCCTCTTCAACATCAAAAGATATTAAGCAAGCTAAAAACTCTTTTCTATGGTTACATTATTCTCTGTTACCCTACTCCACAGCTTCCCATTAGAGGAACCAAATTTAAAAGTAGCACTGTTTTGACTCTCTGTGGCAGTTCAAGATGGCGATGTGACTCTTGAAAATGTGTAATACTGAATAATGGTCTTTTGTTAAAATGAGTCAATGCTATAGACAAGAGCCATTCTCTTATAAGAATTAAAAGGAACAAATAGGAACCTTGGAAAAGTATGCCTTAGAACAATGTTAAGTCACCATGTAGAAACTAGAATGTCACACTTAACTGCAATAGTGTGATGTAGACTGTTTTCAAAATGGAATTTTTAATATCTCATAAGAATTTATCTTAGAGGCCTAGCTTTTGAAAAATTGGACACTTTTTGTCTTTTCAGTTTTGTTCCTGCCTTTCTGCTCCATATCTTAGTAGAAAGAAAATACTAGAATATCCGTATCTTTTTGCTGGTACTTCTGAACTTGCAGCATCTCTGACTTCTGATGAGCCTGAATAGACAGCTTGGAATGAATAGGCAAGGTTTTAGTTAAAAAGATTTTGTCATTTGAGGCATCATTTGAATTTGTGTTCTTGAATTTATTGTATAGGAGTTGATGTTTCTAGATGACTTGTTGTTTATAACTGTTGAATTAGCTGAATTACAATAAAACACAGCCACAAACTTGTCTAGTGGTGGTAACCCTAAAATAATTTGCTAATTTATCTTTAAATTTTCCAGATGGTTGTGGTTAAATTTATAAGAGGTAGAATGGTACAGTAGGAGTACTATAATAGGAAAGTCTTTGTGATCTTCTATTAGATAACCTTCCTGGATTGACCTTGTAAGATTGCTAACTTTGTGGTAATTTAAAAGTATGTTGTGTGTTAGTAAAGGTAATGTAATGTTTGTACTTAAAGTCACATTTAAATTTTTCCTTCTGCTTTCTTACAATATAGTTTTTATTCTAAATAACATCTTAAATTATTTCTGCCTCCCTTCTCACACTCATTTTAAGCCAGAGAACAGCTTGATAGCAGACCTTGGGTTTAATTTTCCCTGTATTGATGAGAGAGAATATTTTAGAGAATTCAGAGATCTGAAATCATATGTTTGTGCACGTGCTAACTCACTTCAGTGTGTCTGACCCTTTTCAACCCTGTGGACTGTAGCCCTCCAGGCTCCTCTGTCCATGGTATTCTCTGGAGTGGGTTGCCATGCCCTCCTCCAGGGAATCTACCCGACCCAGGGATGGAACCCGTGTTTCTTAATGTCTCCTGCATTAGTAGGCAGGTTCTTTACCACTAGTGCCAGCTGGGAAGCCCAAAATCATATCTCTTGAATGACATATATTATAAGATACATATTTGCCTTTGAAATCTGAATCAGTTACACATTATTGTCTTTGTTTCTAGATTCAGGAATGTTTTAGATTTTTCTCTGTGTTTAAATAAACATAATGTCAGAGGAGGGATTATGCAGGAAGTTTTAGTTTGTCTTAGTTCAGACGTTAAAATGTAACTAGTTTTTGGTGTCATATCAGTTGTTGAATAATTCTGTAATGTTCATGAAGATTTACTACACGGAGATGCTAATTTTTCTTCTTTTTTCTCCCCCTCAGCCATCTGTTGAGTCTTCAAGTCCAGGTAAGTATTTTCTATATTTTTTATCATCTTTATTTAACTAACATTTGACCTATTAGTTACATAAAGGTTAGAGGAGTTAGACTATCATCTGACTGACTTTTCTTCTGAATGCTTCTTTTCTCTGGGGAAAAAGAAATGGATGAAATATTTGACTGCCCATGAAAGTACAGGTGAGGCTGCTGTGAGTTCAACCTCATGACTTTTTGTGGGTTTCTTCTCTCTCTCTTTTTTTAAATGAATTGCCACATGTATTTTGTATTTGCTGTTTGATTTGAAGTGTATTTTTAAAAAGGAGTCTTTAACTGCTTAGAGATATTTGCTTATATAGAAAATTCAAAGTATTTTATTTGTGAAAAATATTGTTAATGCGTTTAATGAGAGAGGGAAAGGTAAAATAAAAGGTTCAACAAATGAGTATTGTAAATTAAAAAGTTATTTTAAAATTTTATTAGAATCAAGTTTTCTCCTCTGACCATGTATCTGACCTTGTAGTCTCTTCCAAACACAATATAGATTTCATTTTTTTCTTTAACTTTGAGGTTGCAAATGTATGATCTTTGGGCCAAATCTGGGCCATTAATGTTTTTTGTTCAGCTAGTGTAGTGAGCTTAAAAAATTAGAATATTGTATTTAAAATCTGGATTTAGGTTTCTTATGCTCAGTTGAAGGTTCTGATACCACTGGGTCCAGCGTTCCTGTGTGTCAGCAATTGATAGAAGCTAAACAGCAGTCAGGAAAGAGTTTGGTATGTGTTGATCTTCCTGCCTCAATGTCCAGGGATTTTACTGAGAGAGGAGACTGACTTCTGCAGTGGGGTAGGCAGGTGAAGGAAGAGCCTAAAGTAGCTTAGGAAGAGTGAGAAAGGGAACTCTCCTGAGGCATGGTATTGTTTAGTTTGAAAACATCTCACATTGCATATTTAATAATGCTGTATTACTGACCTGTATTACTGACCTTTTCAGATCATTGAAGCAGTCACTTTTTTGTGTTTTAAATTTTAGGAAGTTTTGGAAAATACTGAAAATAATATAAGGCTTTTTTAGTTGTTCGGGGTCCTTTTCTTGAAGACAAATCATTGTTCTCTGTGTCAAGTAGGAGTTGAATTAAAATAACTCTAGATCCCTTGTAAATGATTCAGTTCAGTTCAGTCAGTCAGTCACATCTGACTCTTTGCAACTCTATGGACTGCAGCATGCCAGGCTTCCCTGCCCATCACCAATTCCCTGTACTACAAATAGACAGTTGATTTTATCATATTTATTTTAGCTGAAAATATCTTTCTGATATTCTTGGAAGTGAAGTACATTATTAGGCTTTGTGAGATTTCTGAAACTCAAGGATTTTTTTTTTCTTGTTTATAAATATGTTCTAGATGGAAGTAGGTTGGAAGACGTTGGAAATAATCTGACCTCAGATAAATCAAATTACCATATCCTTTTCAGGACATGGTATTATTGTGCCTTTATATTTTTTTTCTTTCAAATACAGAAATCATTTTCATTGAAAAGATAAGTTCTAGTTTTTGTAGTGTTGTGAGTTTGCAAATAGATCAAATTTTAAACATTTTTCTGTGAACTTTCAAGACTTTTGTTAGGTAATACATAGGTACATAAAAATAATTACTCTAAAAGTGATATGAATAAGTGGCTTTCTCAGTTTCCATTGCATTTAAAACAGCTTAGGGTGAACTGGAAGAATAGTGGAGCTGGAAGAAAACAAATGTCTTTGATAGCTTTTATTACTTGCTGAACGCTTGTATTAATACAAATAGAATGAAGTTTTTTGTTTTCAGAGTAAGGAACATCTTTTGAGGTAGGCAGCATTTGTCGCATCAGTCTTCTGTCCACAGAAATGTTTACTGTTCTTACAAGTAGTGCTAATTGTAGGCAATTTAAAAAATTGGTGGAGAAATTTGAAATAGAAACTTAATGTAAAAAAATTTGGTCCATTGGTGAAATACTGTGTCCTTTGTAACATCTTCACTTTGGAATTGAAGTGAAAATCACTCAGTCGTGTCCGACTCTTTCCGACCCCATGGACTATGCAGTCCATGGGATTCTCCAGGCCAGAATACTGGAGTGGGTAGCCTTTCCCTTCTCCAGGGGATCTTCCCAACCCAGGAATAGAACCGAGGTCTCCTGTACTACAGGCAGATTGTTTACCAACTGAGCTATGAGGGAATTGATGCTAATAATAGCCATGTGACCCAGGCTAAGTAGTTTGTCTGTTGATTCCACTAGTGTAAACTAATTACATCCAGTAGCCATTAGAGGTGGGGTTTTAGGGTAGGAAGGTAATAGAATGATTAAACAAGTCCACACGATATATTACAAACTGAATTTATTTTCTTAGTCACTGCAAAGAGGTAAGGTACTTTTTTAGTAATTTTGCAGTAGGATGGAATTCTGTGATAAAGCAGGGATATTTGCATTAATTCTGAAGCAAAATATTTACACAAAGCACCAGACTCCTTAGCCCTAATAATTTACTTTTGGGATTCTTCTCCCTAGGAGATAACCTAACAATGGGCCTTAGTAATTAACAGAAAGGAATAGGATGGTTAGTTGGTCTTGAAGAACAAGGTAAAAAGAAGTCAACTGAAACAAAGAAGTCAAGATTAAGGCAAGAAAAAAACCTGAAATTGAAAGTTTATAGAGAATGGTGCAGTGTATGTGTGGGGAAAGGAATTAAGAGTGTTGAGAGAAAATGTTCACTTCACTCACACTTTGTAATTTCATATAATGGGAAGGTTAAAATAACAAGGCTTTAAGTATAATTGGCTTTGCAAATAATGAACAAAAATGGGGGACTTCAAGTGTGTGTGTGTGTGTATAATACTTGTGATTTGGTACTGTTTTCTCATGTGAGCTTGATTTTTAAGTTGGTAAAAGATTGTAAGTAGTTAGAAATTAGGCATAATTATTTTTAACAATATTTGCATTCAGTAGGAATTATATTATGATTAGGATAATAATATGCAAAATGGTAGCATGAGATTTTTTAGGATCTTTCTGCCAGCAGTGGAGAAAAGTATAGCAACATCTGTGCTGCTGCTCCTGCTAAGTCGCTTCAGTCGTGTCCGACTCTGTGCGACCCCATAGACGGCAGCCCGCCAGGCTCCCCCGTCCCTGGGATTCTCCAGGCAAGAACACTGGAGTGGGTTGCCATTTCCTTCTTCAATGCGTGAAAGTGAGAAGTGAAAGTGAAGTCGCTCAGTCGTGTCCGACCCTCAGCAACCCCATGGACTGCAGCCTACCAGGCTCCTCCGTCCATGGGATTTTCCAGGCAAGAGTACTGGAGTGGGGTGCCATTGCCTTCTCCGAGCAACATCTGTAGGAATACTTAATTACTGACTAAGCATCCTAGAAGATTGCTGTGTGAAATGAAAAGTTTTGGGACTGTTTTCTATTGAAAACTGAGAAAGAAGGGATAATGATTGGGACAAAAAAGCTATAACTAAATTAGTAATTCTCAAACTGCTCTTAGGGAACCCTGTGTCTAGTCTTTCACCCAGTTGTAAGATTCCTTTCTAAAAGTGTACCACGTTATTCTTCATTTCTAGAAGAAATTAAGATAATACTTTTCTAAATGTTGTTTTAACTTTATAAGTTGGTCTAAGACTTTGGTAACTAATTTGTACTGTACAAGATAGACTAGCTGATTTAACAGTTATATATTTCATTATTTTGTATTTAATAGCAATATTTTGTTCTGTCCCTCCAAGAGCACAGTGACTTCTGAGTGCTCTGCCCTCTGACCTAGCTTGCCGTTTACTCATCTTAGTAACCCATAGGTTCTCGTCAAGTATTCTTTGAGGCAGAATATCTACTGCTTCTGAAACTCTTGACTAAACAGGAGCCTTAAAGAGCAGTAAAAGCACAGGCATTGGAATCAGCAGATCCAGAATTAAAGTTCCATTCTTGGCACCTACTGGTTCTGTGAGTTTAAATATGCTACTTAAACTCTTTGAACTTCAAGTTTTTATTTTTACTTCTTAGGATTGTTGGAATATTAAGTGAGATAATGTATGTGAAGGGTTTGAGCATAGTATTTGATGCATAGTAAACACTCAAAAAATGGTTCTTAATGCTAAAAATATTGGTAGGTAACAACAACCCTGGAGTCTTGGGTGCCCCCTTATTCTTAATTGTCTGATTTTCCAAGAAATCAGCATCTGTATTTCTTTGTTTTACTTATTGGTTTTCTTCAACAGTGAAGTAGGAGAGTAGGTATGTCTATTGATATAACATTTAACACTTTAAACTGATAAAAGTAAATTGCTAATTGATTTTTTTGTTTTTTTAAATAACTCATTTATTAGTTAACAGTCTTTTGCAAACAGTCTTTTGTCCAGGTTTGTCATAGTCGGGATAGTTTATAGATTATATTCAATATATGCCCAGCATTTGCAATCTACTGTTTCAAGTTTTGACCCTATTGAGTTCAGCAATATTCCCCAGCCACAAGGCTAAAAATAGATTTAGTTATACAACAGTTACCTACTGGATTATTTTTAATACCTTTCATAAGACTTTTGTATGCAATTTTAATAAACTTTGCTGTTTATACTCTTTGGGTTACTTCAACTAAGTTAAGGACAGCTATTTTCATATTAAAGTATATTTTTATGGATGTGCTAGTAGAATAATATTTGAGTTCAGCTGTACTTTTCCCTAGCCTATATATTCAGATGATGGTATATTTCATACTCTATATTCCTACTTATTGGGTCTATTAAATATTAGTCAAGTAATTAAGAATTGTGATTTTTTTTTCACACAAAAGATCATTTTTATTTGATATAGCCACTATTTACAACTGAAGCTTTGGAAGATTACAGTACTCTTCAGACACCCTGCCCTCATTTTATAGTTGCAACTATAAATATATAGCAGTAAAACAGGGTTAAGAAAAATCCTTAAAGATGTTTTGTGGGGGGTGATAAGTAAAGGCAGGAATTTTAGAAAACAAGAAATAAAAGTTGCTCTGCATAGCTTTTCCCTTGTACTTTTACTTATATCCAGTTTCAAATAACATATACATTAATATTAATAAGGTACACATAATTTGGTTTACCAAACTGTTCAAAATATTCTTTACCAGGAGGTTCAGCAACATCAGATGACCATGAATTTGATCCATCAGCTGACATGCTGGTTCATGATTTTGATGATGAACGCACATTAGAAGAGGAAGAAATGATGGAAGGAGAAACAAACTTCAGTTCTGAAATAGAGGATCTTGCAAGGGTAAATAACAATAAGAGCTAGAGGATGAAGTGGTTATAACTTTTTTATGGAGAGAGGAAACACTTTAAATTTTAGTTTTCTATGTTATTTTGGGGGAAGCGTATTTTATATATATATATATATAAAAATCAATACTGAGAAATTCTGTGCGGCCATAGGTGGGATATTTAATGTTTGGAATGAAAGGCATTTTTTAAAAGAAACTTTATTATATGAATTAGAATTCAGTAGTTAACTTTGATAAGACATCACAGGTACTGGATCAAAAATATTTTAAAAATGGGTACTGAATTTCATCGTACATATCTTCTGTCCTCCCCCAGTTACTGCACCTTTTATTTACTCCCCTTCAGAAGCATGCCACTCTTTTTCTTAAGAGTTGTCATCCTGTTCCTCATGTCTTGCCTACTCTGTAATGTTCCCTTAATTGTCTCTGCCTTTCCTGTAAAGATAACCAGTGATTTCATTGTTATAACCATTGGTCACTTTTTTCTCTACTCTCAAGAGATACTCAGCACAGTTTACCATTCCCTTCCTGCACTGTCGCTTTCCCTATCTTCTTGTTCCTGTTGAGTGGCTTTTGCAGACTTGTCTTCCTTTCCTCAAGGTTTAATTTTGGAATTTCCCAGTTCTCAGTTCTGGGCTTTGTTTTCATCCGTCAGTACTCAGTGTAGTGTGAGAGTCAGCCCCATCAGAATCACCCATGAACTTCCTAAGAAATATGCACTCCTGTGTCTTTCCCCCAGGCATACTAAATCAAAATTGGGGTGGGGTGGTGGACTCAAATCTGCATCATCATTAAGTATGCACACCATGTTTAAAAATGCTCATTACTAGTGATTGATCTAATCTTGTTGTGTCTGTATGCTTAGTATTTCTTCGTTATTTTTCTAGCATTATCCTGTTTGCTGTCTCCACTACCCACCTGCTTGACATTTCTTTTAGGATATCTCAGTAGACATCTTTGAATTTTAAAGGTCTAAAATAGAACTGTTGATTGATACTCTCTTCATTTGCCTGTTCTTCCCTGTTTTTTCCATCTCAGTAAAAAATGGCAACACTCTATACCTTGTTGAGTAAGTCAGAAGCCAGGGAGTCATCTTCCTTCATTCTCAATATCTGTTCCTAAATAAGCGTATCATTTCTATCCAGAAATATCTGACTCTTGTTCCATCTCTACTGCTACCCTCAAGCCTAGGTCGCCATCATTTTTAGCTTAGAATGTACAGTAGCTTCCTAACTGGTTTCTTCATGTCCTCTTTTACCACTTTTCTCCAATGTATTACCACAGTAACCATGATGAACTTTTCAAAATATAAATCAGTTCATGTCAGCCTCCTATTTAAAACTCTTCGTTGGCTTCCTGTTACACCAGAAGAAAATTCAGACTCCTTGCCCTGGCCAGCAGGGCCACCTACATATGGTCCTTTGTTCATGTATTACACTGCCCCTGTCACGGTGTCCATAGCTATGTTAGCCGCTTTTGTTCTTAGATGTGCTGGCTTTTTCCTATTTCAAGGCTTTTTACCTCATTCACACTCTCTGGTATGTGCATTCTGAGACTGACTCCTTTTTCTGTCAAGTCTGGGCTTAACGGTCCCTCCTCAAAATGGCTTTTCCTGGCCCCAGTCAGCTATTTTTAGCTGCTGAACCACATCCATTGCTTGCTTTCTGTGTAACACAATTTGTAGTTGTATGTTTGTTAAGTTTTTGTCTATATTCTCCTTAGTTCCATGAGAGGAGGGATAGTCTGTTTACCAATATATTTCATAGCACATAGCAAGAGTGGTCACTGAACATTTTTGAATGAATGGATAAATCAGTTTGGTATGTTATCGTTAAAAGGTGTTACGTGTACAGTTTGCTGTACTTCAGAACAAAAAAAAGAAGTAAGACATAAGCCAGTCTTTAAGCATTTGGAGTATATAATATCACAGAAAATGAATTCTTATACCCTTATAGTAATAAAGATTAATCTATGCTTCAGAATTTTAGTTCGGAACTTTAAAGAGCTGAAAAAAAAGTCTGACTAAGTCAAATTCTGTGAGTTCCATTTTGGATCATGTATTAATTAAAGCTGGCTTAATCCATAAACCTAAGCAATTCAATATTTTGTTATTTTAAGCCAGACAACAGAACTGATCATAGTGGTAATGGTGTAGAGCTGTTAAAAAGCTTTTCAAGGATGAGTTAAAAAGCACATGAGGAATCTGGACTCAGAACTATTCTTTAGGAGAGGCTAGAAAGCATGCAAAAGACTAGTATAATTTGCTTGGATGATTCAGAACCTAGGCAAACATCAAAGGAAACAGTTGATTTAAATGTCAGTCATGGTTGCTTCATGTATTCATGAAGTGGAAAGGCGATTATTTCCAAATATTTGCCTCTGTTTCAAAGAAATTTACCACTTTGGATTATTTTCTTGTTTCTAAATAACCCATCCATGGGATAAAAGGTAAAGGAAGAAAATCTTATATTTTCCATTTTTTCACATTCTATATTCAAGTAATTTGAGTAAGTAAGTACTCAAGAAGAGGTAATCAAGTATGGTCAAAATAGGTTATGAGGTGGAATCATTATTATTTTACTTCAGAAAATGGGCTGCTACATTTAACTAGTACAAAATTACTAAGGGACTTTGCTAAAATTTTTTTTCATGTTGTGGTCTTTTCCTCTTTTTCCCTTTATTCAACCTCCTTCCTCGGTCTGTTACAACCCCCAAATTTGCTTTCAAATGCTCCCTTTTTTGGAAAAAATAATTAGAATTATTTGTAGAATATATACAAAGGGAAAGAAAGACAAGGGAACCAATCTTTATCATTCTTTTCAACCAGACAGTCTTAAACCTTCTCTCAGACTACTTCTAATCTTTCCTGGAGTAATTAAGGCTTAGGTGTAAGTAGCATATAATCACCAGTGCTTTCATCTGTAGCTTACAGCTAAGCTAGAGGGCAAGTATATTGGATTTCCTGTAGTTGTAAACTCTTTAGGTCCAAACCAAACTAGCTTTGTTTTTATTTAAAACAAAATGGGCAAGATTTTGTTATTGATGACTGATTTGCTCTTATAGAAGTAAAACATTATAGTTATGTCAGGAATTGGTAGGGTAGTTTATACCTGGTACTTCGGTTGCATGAAAAGGACCTTTGATGTAATGTGGCAAAATTTTGACAGTTGATTCATTCAGGAGTTAACAGTGACTGCATAGCCTGTAGCTTTAAGTTCGTTTAATGTGAATTCTAAAATTTAAGTGAAAACTAGCTTTGATATGTATTGTTAACATTTGTATGTGTGAATCTTACCAATATAAAAGACATTTTAGTTAAGTTTATCATTTAAATGTTTTAAGAGAATTAGTTGTACAGGTTAGAATTTATTGATAATATTAGAAGAGGTGTCAGAATCATTCCCATAGTAAACTTTGGTTTGTAGGAATGGCGATATGCAGGTTTAACGCTGTTTTTCAAATGTGCACTTAAAACCCACCATCTCACTTTGAACAGTAGCAATCTGTTTCGGAGAAAGGAAATCAGGATCAGCTGTATCTTTATTTGTATTTTTGAAAAATCACATTAAAACAATTAATACTTTAAAGTGTTAAGCACATTTTACTTGGTGAATCTCCAGAGCTAGAGAATAAAGATTAAAATGTGAGAGTTTTTTGGTTTTTTTTTAATAAGTATTCACAACACATGAATTATACAGGTAAGAAAAAAGCTCCAACGTGGGTACTATAAAGAAGAGTTCACTGTCTTCATCTCTTCCTAGTTTGTTTTATAGTCAAAGCCCAGCCTAAGAGGTTGGTTACGTTAGGAACTGTGACTCTTGTCTCTTAGGCCTTCTTGCCTAAAAATCAGTCCCTTTCCTTCTTCCCAACTTCATTTCCTGGTAAGTCACAACAGGTATAAAAAGAGAACTATGTCTATCCACCAAATGACCCTTGAACGGCCATCATCTGCTACCAAGTTCTGCTGCTGCTGCTGCTAAGTCACTTCAGTCGTGTCCGACTCTGTGCGACCCCGTAGACGGCAGCCCATCAGGCTCCACTGTCCCTGGGATTCTCCAGGCAAGAACACTGGAGTGTGTTGCCATTTCCTTCTTCAGTGCATTAAAGTGAAAAGTGAAAGTGAAGTCGCTCAGTCTTGTCCGACTCTTAGCGACCCCACGGACTGCAGCCTACCAGGCTCCTCCACCCATGGGATTTTCCATGCAAGAGTACTGGGGTGGGGTGCCTTTGCCTTCTCCGGCTACCATGGGCAGTAAATGACTAATCCCCTGATGTGAGGGAGAGGGAGCCACTTTCTCTGCAGCTAGGAGACAGATACCACTCCATCCTTACAATACTGCTGGTGGTGCTTGATAACTGTACCCTGTTACTTAAAGGTCAAATTTGATTTCAGATACCATGTTTGTCTTTGAAAAAGTCTGTGCTGCTTTCACCTCCAACTAGTCTCCCTTCAGCTTATACAGACATGATTGTCCCTCTTTTTGTTATAATACTTAGACAACTTAATTTTTAAAAGCACAATATGCAAGTATAGTCCACATGCCTGTATTTTTATTCATTTTGTACTGTATCCGGTTTCCTTATTTTTATAGTCTATCAATCCAGCACGTCTTATTTCACTCTCCCTAAGAATGATGAACACTTAACCTAGGGTCGTGTTTTGAGGAAAGGAGTACGTATATGCATATGTATGTAAGGGCTCTGTAAAGCAGTGAGTCAGACAGCCTCTTTAAAAACTCAGCTGCACTGTTTAATCAGTGTGTGACTTCGGACCGGGTATTTAACATGATTAAACTTCAGTGTCATTACACAGATGATATGTATAAAGCATTCGGCAAATGTCTGATACATGATACTCAAATCTTAATAGTTATTCATAAGATTCTCAAATCTGTAACAAAACTGTAGCCAAAACTGTGGAGAACCCCTGTACTTGATTCATAAGCTTTTTTCACTCTGCTCCTCCCATTTCTTAACACTTGTGTGAATGGGAACATTTTATTGTGATGTTTCAATTAATTTGAGGAAAGCCCTTTAATATGTGATAGAACATAGACTTTGGCAGTATAAGCTAATGAGAAAGTCTATGGAACAGGTAGCTGATGGGTCGTAGGATAGTGTACTGTCAGCCAATTTAATCCTCTCTTTTTTTTTTCCAGAGGGGAATAACAACTTTTGCTTTCAGATCAGATCAGATAAGTTGCTCAGTCGTGTCCGACTCTTTGCGACCCCATGAATCGCAGCACGCCAGGCCTCCCTGTCCATCACCAACTCCCGGAGTCCACTGAGACTCACGTCCATCGACTCAGTGATGCCATCCAGCCATCTCATCCTCTGGCGTCCTCTTCTCCTTCTGCCCCCAATCCCTCCCAGCATCAGAGTCTTTTCCAATGAGTCAACTCTTCGCATGAGGTGGCCAAAGTACTGGAGTTTCAGCTTTAGCATCAGTCCTTCCAAAGAAATCCTAGGGCTGATCTCCTTCAGAATGGACTGGTTGGATCTCCTTGCAGTCCAGGGACTCTCAAGAGTCTTCTCCAACACCACACTTCAAAAGCATCAATTCTTCGGCGCTCAGCCTTCTTCACAGTCCAACTCTCACATCCATACATGATCACTGGAAAAACCATAGCCTTGACTAGACGAACCTTTGTTGGCAAAGTAATGTCTCTGCTTTTGAATATGCTGTCTAAGTTGGTCATAATTTTCCTTCCAAGGAGTAAGTGTCTTTTAATTTCATGGCTGCAGTCACCATCTGTAGTGATTTTGGAGCCCAGTAAAATAAAGTCTGACACTGTTTCCACTGTTTCCCCATCTATTTCCCATGAAGTGGTGGGACCGGATGCCATGATCTTCGTTTTCTGAATGTTGAGCTTTAAGCCAACTTTTTCACTCTCCACTTTCACTTTCATCAAGAGGCTTTTGAGTTCCTCTTCACTTTCTGCCATAAGGGTGGTGTCATCTGCATATCTGAGGTTATTGATATTTCTCCCAGCAATCTTGATTCCAGCTTGTGTTTCTTCCAGTCCAGCATTTCTCATGATGTACTCTGCATATAAGTTAAATAAACAGGGTGACAATATACAGCCTTGATGAACTCCTTTTCCTATTTGGAACCAGTCTGTTGTTCCATGTCCAGTTCTAACTGTTGCTTCCTGACCTGCATACAAATTTCTCAAGAGGCAGATCAGGTGGTCTGGTATTCCCATCTCTTTCAGAATTTCCCACAGTTTATTGTGATCCACACAGTCAAAGGCTTTGGCATAGTCAGTAAAGCAGAAAGAGATGTTTTTCTGGAACTCTTGCTTTTTCCATGATCCAGCGGATGTTGGCAATTTGATCTCTGGTTCCTCTGCCTTTTCTAAAACCAGCTTGAACATCAGGAAGTTCACGGTTCACATATTGCTGAAGCCTGGCTTGGAGAATTTTAAGCATTACTTTACTAGCGTGTGAGATGAGTGCAATTGTGTGGTAGTTTGAGCATTCTTTGGCATTGCCTTTCTTTGGGATTGGAATGAAAACTGACCTTTTCCAGTCTTGTGGCCACTGCTGAGTTTTCCAAATTTGCTGGCATATTGAGTGCAGCACTTTCACAGCATTATCTTTCAGGATTTGGAATAGCTCAACTGGAATTCCATCACCTCCACTAGCTTTGTTCGTAGTGATGCTTTCTAAGGCCCACTTGACTTCACATTCCAGGATGTCTGGCTCTAGATCATTGATCACACCATTGTGATTATCTCGGTTGTGAAGATATTTTTGTACAGTTCTTCTGTGTATTCTTGCCATCTCTTCTTAATATCTTCTGCTTCTGTTAGGTCCATACCATTTCTGTCCTTTATTGAGCTCATCTTTGCATGAAATGTTTCTTTGGTATCTCTGATTTTCTTGAAGAGATCCCTAGTCTTTCCCATTCTGTTGTTTTCCTCTATTTCTTTGCACTGATCGCTGAAGAAGGCTTTCTTATCTCTTCTTGCTATTCTTTGGAATGCTGCATTCAGATGTTTATATCTTTCCTTTTCTCCTTTGCTTTTCACTTCTCTTCTTTTCACAGCTATTTGTAAGGCCTCCCTAGACAGCCATTTTGCTTTTTTGCATCTCTTTTCTATGGGAATGGTCTTGATCCCTGTCTCCTGTACAGTGTCACGAACCTCATTCCATAGTTCATTAGGCACTCTATCTATCAGATCTAGGCCCTTAAATCTAATTCTCACTTCCACTGTATAGTCATAAGGGATTTGATTTAGGTCATACCTGAATGGTCTAGTGGTTTTCCCTACTTTCTTCAATTTGAGTCTGAATTTGGCAATAAGGAGTTCATGGTCTGAGCCACAGTCAGCTCCTGGTCTTGTTTTTGCTGACTGTATAGAGCTTCTCCATCTTTGGCTGCAAAGAATATAATCAATCTGATTTTGGTGTTGACTATCTCGTGATGTCCATGTATAGAGTCTTCTCTTGTGTTGTTGGAAGAGGATGTTTGTTAGGACCAGTGCATTTTCTTGGCAAAACTCTATTAGTCTTTGCCCTGCTTCATTCCGTATTCCAAGGCCAAATTTGCCTGTTACTCCAGGTGTTTCTTGACTTCCTACTTTTGCATCCCAGTCCCCTATAATGAAAAGGACATCTTTTTTGGGTGTTAGTTCTAAAAGGTCTTGTAGGTCTTCATAGAACCGTTCAACTTCAGCTTCTTCAGCATTACTGGTTGGGGCATAGACTTGGATTACTGTAATATTCAATGGTTTGCCTTGGAAATGAACAGAGATCATTCTGTCGTTTTTGAGATTGCATCCAAGTACTGCATTTTGGACTCTTTTGTTGACCATGATGGCCACTCCATTTCTTCTGAGGGATTCCTGCCTGCAGTAGTAGATATAATGGTCATCAGGGTAGCAGTACTTTTTATTTCAAATATTTGGGGGCAAATAAGAGAAATCCGTTTTGAGCAAGCTTAGGCAAAATGAAGATTTAGTTGTAAGGCTCATGTAATTTCATTAAGGGCAGGGGGAGGTCTAGACTTCAGAGACTCCTGTGCCACCAGAACACTTTTTTACATGGTGGTGTCCTTTTTGAGTCCAATTTTCGTCATATGTTGTAAGTTTTCAGGCTCCAAGATTTATTGCTTGGGATACAGCATATATTCTTTAGCTGCTATTGGTAAAATTCTGGAAACAAATTATGTTCAAGCTTGGGTCATGTGCCCTTTTCAAATGAATGGTCAGGGAATGCAGTGATTCCAATTGAGTTAGATGCTGTGAGTCCAGGAGGTAAGCTTTCAGTCAAAATACATGCTTGGAATGGAGGAAAGAACATTTCTGGAAAAATGAATGTAGAAAGAAAGGACTGGATGACAGACAACAAGAAATGGTACTTGAATTTGAAACTGGAGTTTTCTCAGCAAAATTGATTTGGGGTTTTATTGTATTTGTGTTTACTGTTAGGACTTCCCTTTATACCTTAGATCAGGTAAGATACTTTTTAATACTATGTGGATCATGGTTGTTGCTTACTAATTTGTTGTTTCTAACTTGCTGCTTACTCGTAATAACTTGATATTGGGCAACAGAAATTAAAAGTTAATTCCTAAGAAAAGCATAATACCACTACATATTCTTTTGTTTTCAGTATTAAGCAAGAATTTTCTTGATGGACTGCTGCTGCTAAATCGCTTTAGTCATGTCCAACTCTGTGCGACCCCATAGATGGCAGCCCACCAGGCTCCCTCGTCCCTGGGATTCTCCAGGCAAGAACACTGGAGTGGGTTGCCATTTCCTTCTCTAATGCATGAAAGTGAAAAGGGAAAGTGAAGTCGCTCAGTCGTGTCCGACTCTAGCGACCTCATGGACCGCAGCCTACCAGGGTCCTCCATCCATGGGATTTTCCAGGCAAGAGTACTGGAGTAGGGTGCCATTGCCTTCTCCACTTGATGGACTAGGCAGGGGTATTTTGTTGACATGTGATAAAACCAACTTTGACCGAAAGTAAACTTTTTAGAAGTTTGTCAAAACTTTTTTAGACGTTTATTGCTTTTAATATTTTTTAGATGTCATATGAATCTATATCTAGGTCTAAGGAATATCTGGAACTAGAGATTCAGGGTCACAAGGACCTCTTGATCACTCTTAACCCATGGTTAAATCTGTTGATTTCTTCTTTGGGATCCCTTGTTTTTTTTACCACAATCACTAATTTAGTTCAGATTCTGATTATACTCACATAAATGATAGCAGTGGATTCCAACTTAGCAAACTAAATTTCTCCCTGCCTAGGTTCATCTTGAATAATATGTTGTGTGCGTAGTTTTCCCAAAGCCCTTTTATAGAGTCAGTCACTGTTCAGTAGCTACTCTTAAATGAATGAAAAGTAGACTGTAATAGATGCCTTGAGAAACTAAGTAAAACTAGAGAAAATAGGTTAAAAAAACTAGCCAGCCCTTTCTTTTTTTTTTTTTTTAGTTAACTGCAAATCAGGATAACCTGCGTGTTCATTTTTTGTTTCTGTAGTTGTTCAGTTGTTTCTTTGACTTGTCTTGACTTTTCTCTGCCAGTTCTGTTACTCTTTATCTAATTCAAGCACTTCTCTTTCAAATACACTGATCAGTCACTTCTGACTCTACCCTGTTCTCTGCTTAGTCAATATTGGGGGTGTTGCCAACTTTTTTTTGAGAAATGAATTTTTATAAAGCAAGTCACACTTCTCATATGTGTATCCAAGAGAGAAAAATCTTGGACTTAACCATGGAAGTCAGATATTCCACTTTCCAAATAGTGGTTAAAAAAAAAAAAAGAAAAATTCTTTCCATGCAGTTGGTACATTACTTATCTTTTTGACATATAACTGAGCTAGATGTCAGCAGTTAGTGACAAGCTTTATTAAGGATAATGATCACAATTTATTACGTTCCACTGAAAAGGCTGGTTTGCAGTTATCTTATCCTAGAACTGATCAGAGTGGTTCTCCAGATGGTCTGATACTAACAACATCAATATCACCTGGTACTTTAAAAAATGCAGAAACTCACGCCCCACCTCAGCCCTGCTAATCTTTGAGGTGGAGTTCAGTTCTAAGTTTAAATAATCCCTCAAGGTGATTCTGTTGCCCTTGAATAAGACAGATCAAAGGTCCAACTCTTTGCAACCCCTTGAACTGCAGCAGGCCAGACTTCCCTGTCCTTCACTATCTCCCTAAGTTTGCTTAAACTCATGTTTTATTGGTAACCGTACCTCTTTTGGTGATCTCTCAAAGTATCAGTTAAACATAGTTGTAAAATTAGAGGTAACAGCGTATTAAGATAATATTAAAGACGAAATAAATATTATGAAACAAGCTGTTGGTAAATTCTCAAGGTCCATGTGAATGTTAATTGCCAGCCTACACTAAAGTGTTTTTCTTGGTTTGGCCCTTATTCATAATAGTGACCTCAGTGGCGTCTTGCTCATAGAAGTGACTTCAGTTGCTAAACCTGCTTCTAATTTGCGATGCAGAATGAGTTTATGGAAAATATGAGCTGAGATTAAGAGTTCTAGATATTACAATAAAGTCTCTGTCCGTACATCATGTTTCTCTCTGCTTGGTTTTCTTACTTACATATAAAGGTACCACTCTCATCCGGTACTTTTAAAGATCAAATAAGATAGTATAATATTCTCACTTTGTTTTTGTTAAGAAACGAGAATAAGGTAGTGAATCAAAGCATTTATCACAAATGCCTGGCATATAGAAGATGTGATGGCAGCTATATTGTCATGATTGTTTATTTAACCCATCTTTTCTACATCATATTCTTATTTCTTTCCTGATTTTGAAGTTCTTTTTTCTTAAATCCTGACTCCTAATTCCTAAATTTCTGTTTCTTTGTACCAAATGCTTATACTGGACCAGGTATCTGGAAGGACTAGATCCTTGAACACTTCAAGCATTATCTCTTATTGTACTTTGAAAGTCATAATAATTAAGTCAATTAAGTATACCAGCTGGTCATTGATTTCTTTCAGAAACAGATTCACAAACTGATTTATAACTAGAGTATCCATTTACAATATGAAATATTAATAGAAGTGTTAAACAGCATTTTCTTCCTATTTCTTTCTATAAGGAAATTTTTTTCCACATTATCGTTATTTGCTTTTTACACACAAATTCTGATTGATGGGAGTTAACTGTATGATCTAATTACTTAGTATCAGGTTATATCCTCCAGTTTGATATATTCATCCTCACTATAATAAGGTATTTCACACACAGGCTAGACTTGTTTCTGTCCATGAGTAAGACTGTGATACTACTAGAGAAATACAAAGTCTTATTTCACGATTATCCTTTTTCTAGGTTCTAAACTGACTCAGTTAAGTTTTTCTTCAGAATGTGTATGTGTATATTATAGGTTCACACTATTTGGGTTAAATTTTATTTTTATAATTTTGTCATGTTTCCCTGATACTCTGTAACACTTAACTACTGATTAGAGTGAGTACCTTCTGCAAAAATCTCATTTCATTTCATAACATGTGGATATTTGTTCATTTCACCCTCAGGAGAGAGTGCTTTTTGTGCTTGGGGGAGGTTCAGGTCCCTGGCTGAAACAGCCTGGTATACTGTTAAGAGTATGGGCTTTTGTAATTAGACTCAAAATCTGTTTTCACTACTTGTAACTTGTGTGGTTTTTGGAGAAATTGCTTAATCTGCCAGCCTCAGTTTCCTCATCTCTGAAATGGAGATAACACAACAGTTTTGTAAGATGTACAGTAAAGATTACATGAAATGATTTTACATAACCCTAGAAAAGAATATATGGCTGATGTAACCCAGTATCATTCATGTATATTATTGCTGTTTTTGATGTGTTTGGGCTGGGCTCTAAATTTCATTCCGCTTTCTTGGTTTGTTAACTTTGTTTATAGTCTATTTTCTAATTATTCTGTTTCCCCACTCCCAAATTCTGTGTGGCTCTTAGTAAATGTGAACTGACTGTTGGTGTACAGTCGCTGAATTGAAGCAGAAAAGAATAATTAAGATTAGGGTTTTTCTGGTTTCAGAATTATATTGTTTTACTTTTTATGATTTACAAATTCTTGATAACAGTTCTAAGAATATTCTTCTGTATTAAGATTTGTGAATGATAGGAATATGAAATGTCATCTGTTAAAAATTTAACTTTTGTTTGGTCTATTTAGGAAGGCGACATGCCGATTCATGAACTTCTCAGCCTTTATGGTTATGATAGTACTATTCGGCTACCTGAAGAAGATGAGGAGGAGGAGGAGGAAGAGGAGGAAGATGATGAAGATGCTGATAATGATGATAACAGTGGATGTAGTGGGGAAAATAAAGTAAGGTTATACATATATTTTTATCTTCCTGAAGTTAAAATTTTATTGATACATTGATTTTGATTGCTTGTTTTTGTCATTTCTTTTCACTCTTAACTTTAAAGGCAATATATTTAAATATTAAAACTTAAGATATAGACATGTGTAATGCAAATTAAAAGTTCCCTATAATCTACGCCAGAGAGGCAATAGTTTGCTCTGTCATTCCTGCTTTTTTTAATGCCTGTTCTAAATAAATTTGTACAAACTTTTAAAATGCTGTTTTTTAAAGTAATAATGGCTAATTGTACTCATTTTTATTTTGTTTTGAAATAACTTTAGGTTTGCATAAGAGGTTCAAAGATAATTCAGTGCATCTCTCTGAACTCTACTCGACTTCCTCTAATGTTAGCATCTTGTGTAACCGTGGTATATTCATGTAGTCTTCTAGTTTTATCTGGAATACTATGACCTTTCATCTGCAACACTTTTTCTTAAAGAGATTTAATGTATTATTTCACAGGAAGAGAATATAAAAGATTCCTCAGGTCAAGAGGATGAAACTCAGTCTTCCAATGATGATCCATCTCAATCTGTTGCTTCTCAAGATGCCCAGGAAATAATCCGTCCACGTCGATGTAAATATTTTGATACAAGTAAGTATTATTAGTTACTGTTTTTTATATGATTTTTGCTGTTTAATATTTTAGTGTTTTTTTTTTCCAATACTCTGAATTCATTGATTTGGAAATCTCGCTCATCAGTAAATGGAATTTTGTTCTAGATTATTAGTTTAGCTGTACTGGTGCTATGTTGTCCATGAATATCCTACCGTAATTATTATGTGTCACTATGATACCTGATTTTGAATGTGTTCCTTTTTTTCCACTTTTGACTGTTCTTTAAATTTGTTGTTTCATGGTCATCTTTTTTATTTTTCCTAGTCTTTTCCTCAGTTTTCCATTTTCTGCTTTCTTTGCCTCTCAGTCTAGATATATTCATAAGCATTTCTTTCTCTAACCAATGGTTCCCAAGTCTAAAGAAATTGTTGGCCCTTGAGATAGGAATATATTATACAGAGAAAGAACTCTGCTGATGTTTCTACCTCCTCAAAGTCATTGACCAGTAGTCGATACAACATTTAACGTATGTATCTTGAATATTTGCATGTGTAACTACTCCATAATGTTTTCATTCTAAGCAGGAATCCTTACCCTAGAAATAAGATAAGAAAAAATTAACCATTAGTGTTATTAGTTTAAATATGTAGTTTAAATTTCTGTATTTAAAAAAGAAAGATACTTGAATACAATACAATAACCTCTCCTGAAATGTGGTAAAGTAAAAATTGATTAAACGTGGTTACTGCTTTGTGTGAATGACTTCTGTTACACATTTTTGTTTAGAGGTCAGTGTAGGGCTGCTGGTGATAATTTTATTGTGAATTTTTCTTTTTAGGGATACAGTCCAACTTAAAAGTATTATCACTGCACAGAGAGATTAATTACATTTAATTATTTGGAGGAAATGTATTTTTCCCCTAGTTAAACCAGGAGCAGGTCCATTGCCAAAATTTGCTTAAAAGTGGGATACTAAGTGACTGTATCTTGAAATAATATATCATAGTTCAGATGTTATTTCAGTATGCATGGGAACTATACATACAGTGCCCATCTTAGCTTTTCTATAGAAAGAATTAATTTCTGTATGTGATGTTACCATTTTGAATTTTGTGTGCCATTGTAGAGTTGAGAAGATGCTGACAATCTAATGGTTTTCAGATTTCCCGCTCCTTTATGTAAAGGCATTCTTAGTCCAATATGTAAGCAAATAGCAATTTGCCTGCTCTGAATAAAACAGAGGTTGGGGAGACATACATGTGCTCTCTTCCTGCATTCCCCCAAAGTGATGTTATAGCATTCTCAAGTGTTTTAAGGACCACTGTTCAGAAACTATTATTTTGTCCCAGCTCTCATTTAATAAGGGAAGAAACTGAGATCATATAGTTTATTCTGTCACCAGGCTGTTGGAAGCAGAATTAGGTTTAGAAACAGATTGTCTTGACTCTGAATCAATTTTTTCCCTAAAGTTTTTTGTAGAGTATTATTTCATGAAAATATAGTTATCTAAGAAGATTGTCCTGGAAGGTCTATGAGTTTTGTTGTTGTTTTAACTGACAGGGTAATATTTGACTAAAAATATCTTGACCTACCTCTGCAAATACCTTTTGGCATATTTAAGTATTTAATGGTAGATGTAAGAATGGACAGGCTAAGCAATCATTTTATAGTACTATTGTCTTACTTATTCTAGATAGTGAAATAGAAGAAGAATCTGAAGAAGATGAAGATTATATACCATCAGAAGACTGGAAAAAGGTAGTTAGAGCCATATTTTCCCAAAACTTAGATAAATTAATATTTAAAGAGCCAAGTATCTTCTTTTACCAAAAGTTTGATAAAGTTGAAGTAAGTCTTCTTGTGACATATGTTCAGACTTTCCCTTAATACATCCAGGTGAGAAAGAACATAAATTTTCTTATAAATAAAATAACGATATAGAAAAATCAGACTTTGTTGAACAAGTTGGTACTCAAAGCAAAATTACAAATCCAAATTTCTAAACTAGTTAGGAACTAGACTTTTGTTAGCTACACTGTAAAAAGTATCACATGTGATTTTTTTCTTTTTTATATATGTATCTACTTGAGAAAACAATTGTGGAGGCTCTGGTATTTGTTAAGTAAATTTTCTTTAATGAGTTAGATTACAGGTTTTTCTATTCCATATTAATGTTGATACTCGCAGCTCAGAGTATATTGTGTGAAGAGATAGATTTGGACTTTGGTATAACTATCCATAATTAATTTCTAAAATGAGTTTAAAGATAATGACATGGTCTTTAAATAAAACTGTATAATAGTGTATAATTAATCTCATGGTTAAACTGAAGAATTTTAAGTTGCTGCCAAACAGTTGACTTATTAGGAAGATGTATCACATTATTATGTAGAATTGATTAGGACAAATCATCTATATGAGGTGATGTCATACTTGTTGCGATAGATACCTGATTTATCTCTTAGAATCTCTGTTGAGGGTTTTGCTTTTTTTTTCCCCCTTGGTGTTCTTTTCCCTAGGTCTGATTCTGAATTTAGTGCATAAACAGTCATTTATGTGGAAGCAGAATTGCCCAAAATACCAGATCGAGTGGCCTTTCTGCCCTTTTTAAGTCATGATTGTTTAATTAGTCAGTACTTTTGATCCTTCCCTGTGTTTTGTTTGTTAGTTTCTTTAAAGTTGTCTGGTCTGGATGCCAGGGGCACACTTAAGAGATAACCCCCTTTGTGGATTAAAATAAGGAAAAATCTGTATATTTTGTATTTGTAGCTGGGAAGAATGAAGTATTAAAATGACCTTGGACTGTACTACCCAAGGATTATGGGCTTCAGCCAGAATTGATGTATTTATGGGTTTCCAAAGAGATGTTGGCTTCCCTTGTAGCTCAATCAGTAAAGAATCTGTCTGCAATACAGGAGACCTGGGTTTGATTCCTGGGTTAGGGAAAATCTCCTGGAGAAGGAAATGACAACCCACTCCAGTATTTTTGCCTGAAGAATCCCCTGAACAGAGGAGCCTGGCAGACTACTGCCCATGGGGGTCGCAAGAGTTGCACACAACTTAGCGGTTAAACTACCACAAAGAGATGTTTAGAAAAGAGAGACATCAGTGTGGGTTAAAGTGGTAAGGAAAGATTATCATAGTGCATGTATTAATTATTAATAACTTGAATGATTAATGAATGAATGATGGGACTGAAGACAGAAAAAAAGGATCACAGAAGTTACTATTTGTGTGACTTGTTTGAGCAAGTGTTAACTACATGCAGAAATTAAAATTAGAAAAGCTGGAAACTTTGGTAATCAACTTAAACTGTTATTTTCTACCACATATCCAAGTTTGTTTTTTCTCCAGTATAAATTGATTTTGTATCTGGAGTGTCCCCATAGAGTATTTGATTGAGCCTTGAATTTTTTCTTTTTTTAAATGAAGCAGTACAAACTCAAAGGAGGGAGAACATGGGGGAGATAAAGCCCTCATTACTAGGAAGTATTAGTCCCGTCCTCAGGAAAATTATGTAATAAAGCAAATCCAGATTTATATAATAAAGTAAATCCAGATTGTCTTATTTTAGTCCAATTTGTAAAAAGCTGTCAGGATTCAGAGATTAATCTTCTAAGGCTTGTAAGACAAAATTAAATTTTTATTGAAACCTGAGGTAGAGGAAACAGCTTTGAAACCAAACCTGAGTTCAAGTTATAGCCCAGAATTTACTAATAATGTGATCCTAAGGAAACTCATTTTCTTGAGTTTCATCTCCTTACGTACAGTTATAGGATCAGCAGATTCAGCCTTGTCGAAGTTGGTGAGGATTAAATAAAAATTTTGCATAGATACTTGGTACATAATGCTCCTAAATACTGTTTTCCTTCATTTCCCTACAGAACAAATTTAAGGTGAAAAGTTTCTGAACGCAATAGGAAAAAGGAGAGGCATCTTTTCTTTATACTAAGCTAGAAATTATCAACCCTGGCTTCATGTTAAAATCACTTAAAGAAATCTTAATGCTGGTTACCATGGCCTTCATCCAGAGATTCTAGTTTATTTGGTCTAGGATAGATCCAACATTGAATATTTTTAGAAGCACCCTAGCCAGGGTTGATAACTTGACTATTCCCTATAGGTGGAGATGAGTTAACTTAAAAGGGACACAAGAAGTGACAATAGGGTATCCTTTTTTATAGTGAAAGATATAAGGAAAATTCCTATGTATGAGTGGAAAAAATGTGTGTGTGGTATTTTTAGAAAAACTAACTGGTTTTCCTGTACAGGTGCAGCAATAAATTTATTACATAGACATGTCTTTGAAGTTACACTAGATAAAATGAAGCTCTAGCATCAGTGGGAAACAGTAATAGGAGAGAGGAACTCTTCAAATCCCAGGAGTTATTTAAACTTACTAGACCATGATTTCATACCTTTCCTACGTAAGTCTTTATTCTGAAAATACAGTAACTGTTAACATTTAGCCACAGACAAAAGAGGGCCCATGTAATTAATCTTGGTCCCTATGTCTTATGTTAATAAAATCTCATCAGTGGTGACCTCTAATTGTCATTCTGAACAGCCAGTTTCCCCTAACTTGTGTTTTGACTATATAGATTGATTATCAGATTTCCTAAAATAAGATTGAATTATGTTTGGGAGAAGTTATGATTTCATCTTACATTGTTTTAATGAAAGTTAGGCACTGATTACCTGTCCATTTGGTTTGAAGTTTTATTTATTTGGCCTCTACTGGGCTTTATTCAAACTGTTTTTGTTATTTCCTTTACCTTAAAGCTCTGGTTCTCAGACTTCATTGTGTGTCAGAATTATATGGATAGCTTGTTAAAATACTTAATTGCTGAGTCCCATCCTCATAGTTTCTGGTTCGGTAGGTCTGGGGTAAGACCTGAGTATTTGCATTTCTCAGTTTCCCAGGGAAGCTGATTGAGAGACCATAGCTTAGAGTGGGTACTCTGAAAATACCTTAATTTGACTTTCTGCTTTTTAGAGTTATCTTATCAGTTGAATTATGAGAATTCATTTTTATTTCTTTTTCTCCATATTTTAAAGTTCATATCCATTGTCTATATTGCATTTCACCTCATCATTATTACTGATACTTTCATCCAATCATATCCAAGCTCTTATCTATTATTAACTCATTCATCCTCACAATACTCCTCTGAGGTAGTTAATTGGTTGTAACTATTTTATGACAGAAACCAGGAACAGTTAACCCAGGAAGATGGTAAATCTAGAAAGTGGACATAAAATCTGTTACTCCATCTTATTAACATTTTATATTTTTTAAAATAGGAGATTATGGTGGGCTCCATGTTTCAAGCAGAGATTCCAGTTGGCATTTGTAGATACAAAGAAAATGAAAAAGGTGGGTCATTCATATATTTACATAGCTGAATACATGCTTTTAAAAAGCAGGAATTGATGAACTGTTTTTATAATGGGATAAGAACATGACAGTTCATTTGTTACCCCGTGATTTATGAAAGAAGACCCCTACACCATATCTGTAAGGAATATTTTCTGTTTTCTTCACTTTTGTTCATAGAAGTCTAGCCAAAAAAGAAAGGAAAGTGAATGCTTCTTTGGTATTGTATTATTAGATGACTTAAGACATCCTTTTAATCTTTTTTTATATTTTAAATACTCTGAATATACCCTTTTATAAACTTTATAATTTATATTTTAAAAGGTTATTTTGTAGGTTATTTTGTTTCAGTGGAAGCCATTGACAGAGTTTTTAAAAAACTTAAGTGTAAACAACTGATATAAAAAGCTTATTTGCTCCTGAAATTTTTAATATTATTAATATTGAGTGTTTTGCTGTTTGTGTTATTTAATTTGGAAAGACAAACTTGTGTACTTAAATTTTGCATGATCTTTTGTTCATTTTTTTGTGTAATAGTGCTAAGGTAAGTCATAAAGATTAAGTACTTGAACTTCTGAAAACAGAATACTTGAGGATTTTTTTTTTTAAGTCTATTTCAAATTATCCACTTTGGGAAAGTTCCAGAGAGGGAGAGAGAGAGTGTGTGCAGTGTGACATCACTCAGTGTTAGAAATCTTTCTTCATTTCTTTTATTTCAGTTTTCTTTTCCACATTTCAGCTTACATATGCAGAGCCTCTGGGAGTTATAAAAGTCTTGTTTGTTTTCTTTTTAACTGAAAACCTATTTTATATTCTAAGCGTCTGCTTTCAGGGCAGAGCCCCAGATCAGAAGTCATTATAGGAATATCACAGGCTCTAGTAAATTGTAGTGACAACGGAAATGTTTTAGCACACTAGTAATAGCTTTCAAGTTAATTTCTGAAACATATAGGAACATTAAAGGTATCAGTATGGAATGACCTTATTGTATACTGAAATTCTGTGCACAATTTTTGTAAATCATTGTAATTGTGTGCAAAAATGAATGATCCATTGGGTTTTTGATTTTTTTGTATGTGGCAAATTAACGTTACAGTTAAAGGCAGTTTTAATTATTTCTTAATATGTTTGTCTTTTAACATTTTTGCCTTATTAGATATCACAGTGAATAGTGATCACAATTTCCAATTTTGGTTTAATGTTTTTCCATTTTAGCTAATTTTAGAAAGCAATTGCTTTGTTTTTGTTTTTTTTTCAGGACCCTTTCTTACTCTGAGAATTTAAGCATGTTACATTGTATGAGGATCAGATGAGATTTAACACAGTTACTGCCTTAGAGGAGTCACTGTGGTTCAGGTCCTTTCCTCTGTTTTTTAGTTCTATAATAGAAATTCATACCTTTGTCATGATATCAAGAACTCATCTGCATTTAGGTTAACCTGTGCACATGAACCAAACTTGTTCAACTGTTCAGTAAACCACACTATGAAATAAAACTGTCAAAGGGATAGTGCTGATTAGAGCCTTTTTTCCTTACAGAAAAAGTTTTGTATTTTTCATCGATTTGGTGAGCACATTCAAAAGGGTGAGCATTTAGTTTGGGTGATTTTGATTTTGATATCTTGGTACCTGCACAGTAAGAAGTTCTTTGGCAGATTGATTAGAATTTTTCATTGCTTAAGTAAACCCTGTTACTGAGTATCCTGAAGAGATATTGATAAAGCTTGTCTCTTAAATTTATGTAAATGATCATTTTTAGTTAACAGTATATTATAATCATTTGTTTATTCAGCTTTGTATCCTTAGTATACCTTGAGTGATCTAAAACATAGACACTTAGTAAACATTTGAGTTACTCGATGGTTGCAGAATAGTGTTAACAGAACTTATATGGAGTCAGTGAACTTGAGGCTATCTAGGCATTTGGCCTTGCACGGATAACTGCTTCTTTTTCTCCTCATCTATAAAATAGCAAATCTTTAAAATAGTAAGTATTTATAGAGCTTTTTCTCAGGAGTTATACGTGATGTTGTTATGTGTGGCACTTAGGGGCACAGTGTTTGGCACATAAAAAATGCTCGATAAATAACATTAATGTCCATTAAATAATTAATCTTATTCTTATGTTTAGGTTTAGGTTTTATTATTCAGATTTTCAGAAAGTATCCATTTATGCTCTTTTGCTTGCAGGTGACAAAGTTTAAACTGAGTTCAGTTAGCTTTAGCAAAAAAGAATTTACTTGATTGCTTTACTAGGAAGTTCTGGCTAATCTGTCTTCAAATAAATCTGGATTTAGGGCTTTTTATAATATTAGATCTCTCCTTTGCCTCTTTCCTTTATTGTCAGACAAGGTAGGATGGCTCCTGGGAGCTCATGACTTATACTTTTCACGATCCTAGTCAGGAACCAGGAAAAATGAGAACTTTCCCATCCCACTTTGCTCCAGCAAAAGTCCTGGAGAGAGCTTCTATTGACTCAGCTTGAATCTTACTCAGCCAGAAGTAATTACTGTGACCCAAGAGCTGAGTGAGTACTCTGGCTCATTTATCTCTTCTTTGGGCTACAGGGTGCAGTGTCAACCCTGCTCAGACTGTATGAAAAGGGTTTAATTCGCAAAAAAGTTCGCTGGGCATATGAAAACCATGATTGTTTCTCCCATGTACTAAAAACTGAGTAAATGCCGTATCTTTGAGATAATTCTAAATAGTTCAGATGCTTGGTAAACATCTTAAAATGCACAGGACCCCTTTCCCCAAACTCAGAGTTATCTGGCCAAAGGTGTCAGTAATACTAAAACTGAGAACTCTTTACTAGATTAGTTGAGAATTAGATGGGCTACTTAGGGAAAAAAGTCAAAGAAATAAGGTATCCCCAAATTTTCATGCTTGCATGATGTAAGTTTTAGAGTGAACTTGGTTAGCACTAGCAGAGGACTGTGTGACTTGTTGTTTCTAATGAACATTAGACAAATTACTGATTCTTAAGTCACTTACTGAAAAATGAACACATATATTACCCTTAGTTGATAGTAATAATACTGTTGAGACAGAAAGTTAAATTAATCTACACGTAGGTAAAGCTCAGCTAGATAACTTAAAATTCATGTCATTAATCACAGTGTGACCTTCTAAGATGTGGAAATTTCTATGGTAAACCACATTATTACATCTTGCTAATTATGTTTTAGCATTTCATCCTCATAATATATTGATCAGGTAGAATTTTTACTTGAGCATTAAAATGTGATGACACAGAAACCAGAGGTTAATAAATTCATTTATTTATTCACATTTATTTGTAGTCACTAGGAATTTCCAAGATTGTCAAAGTTTATGATTTTGTGATAAGTAGTTTTGCAGTTTTCTGCATTAGTCTTTCCCCTTCTCACCCCCAACACACACATAATGAACTTTGTTAAATTATTTTAAATTCATTTTGCCTATGACACACTTAAAAATGCCATAAAAAGCACTTCCCCAATTAACCTGTGTTAATACATTATATGAGCTCTTGCCTTCTGAACTCCTTCACTTATTTATAACTACTTGTAAGTTATTTTTCTGCCGGGGTCCAGCCCCGGCTAATCCAGGGTATTCAAAGCGGGGACGGCATCGGCGACCTATTTATTTAAATATTTTATCAAAGATATAGAGTAATAGGATGAGGATAGCTCACTAGGAAAATTCAGTGGAGAAAAGAGGCTGAGTAGCTTGGTTTACGCGGGAGACCAATAAAACTTCAAGACAAGAAGTTTGCACCACTTACGTAGGCCGCAGGCGTCTTTCCGTTCTCCCGAAGGAGAGGAGACACTGAGGCCTTCCCGGTCGGATCTTAGAAGCCCAGGCATAATTAGCAAGCATGGCGGGTTCCGTGCTCCAGATGGAGACTCAGCCAGAATTTGGGAGAGAGCGCGACATGGGGAGACCAAGTTTTGGTGAACAAGGCCCGCACTTTATTTTCCAAAGTAGTTTTTATACCTTAAGTTGTGCATAGAGGATAATGGGGGAAGGGGTGGAGTCATGCAAGAACAGCAGTTCCTGGTCCTAATCGAAGCCAGGCTTTCAAACTTATCATATGCAAAAGTTCAGGTGAATTACATCATCTTCTGGCCAGGAGGCCTGTTAACATTTTAAGAAACTTATCTTTCTCTAAAGGTGATTATTCCAAAGTCAGGCACCAGCCTCCAAAAAAGCACTGGACAAAGCTGCATTCCTATAGTGCAAAGGTGAGGTGGGCTCAATCAAGAAAAGAATTAAGGGTCCAAGGTTACAAACATTGAGGCTACTACTTACATTTCTATACACCCATTATATCAATCAATACACTGCCAAGGACATAGTAGATAAGGAGTATGGAGACTTAGCAGCAAACATTGGCCCAATAAGTGAAAAAACCTTTCACCAATACAATTTTTAATCAATCTTTTAACTACTCAAAGGAATCTGTGTTTAGACAGTTTAGAACATCTCCTGCCTCTCACAGTTGGGAGGCTCTGAACAATCACATGTGGCCGGAAAAACCTATTCAGGCAGGCTAGAGGATTTCCAAAGGAGTTTGTAGGTTAAACACTGTCACACCCAGGAATTATTAACTGGAGCTGTAAGCTAACTCTTTTTTCAGAGAGAGGTAGTGGGGGACAGCCCCCCGTAAAGTCAGAGGTGTAGGTGAAAGCACAAAGCAGAAAGTAGGCAGACTCTGGTTTTGGGGGTAGATGCTCGAGAATTTCCAGGGCAACTCCTGAGGCTCGATCCCGCCTTTGCGTATGCGAGCCTCCTTCCTCATGACCTTTGTCATGGGTGGAGCTCCTCACGCTGGCTCCTGGCAGTGATAGAATTCCAGTTGAGCTATTCCAGATCCTGAAAGATGATGCTGTGGAAAGTGCTGCACTCAATATGCAGTATGCACTCAATATACAATATGCTGGCTACTTATGATTGCTTTTTAAAAGTTCTAATTTAAATTTGATAATTCATTAGAATGAAGAAGTTTCAGAAGATGTTACATTTCAGTGATTGGAATCTTTCAAAATCCAGCGTGTTCATGAAGTTATACTAATTATTTATAATGGAGTATTTTTTCTTTCTATTGCTGTTATATTTGTAGAGGTTAATGTCATATTTATAGAGATCATTCCTCCATGTTTTCTTATGTTTTATCATAGAAGTTGCGTTTCTCTTGGCATTTAGTCATTCTTCAATAGACATTTAATAAATATTAGTTGTGTTTCCTGTTTTATTTAGAGCATAGTCAAAAGTCATATTTTATTTAGAATATAAACTTAACTGCCAAATAATCCATCTACTTCTGGAACCAATTAAGGCAGTGTGGTTTATTCTCTGAGAATTCTAGCTGTTCTCAACTGTGTCATTTAAAAAAACCTTTCTTTTAACAATTTTATATTTTTGTTTTTGGCTGTGCTGGGTCTTTGTAGCTGCATGGGCTTTTCTGTACTTGAGGCAGGTGGGGGCTACTCTTCATTGGGGCACATGGCCTTCTCATTGTGGTGGCTTCTCTTGTTGTGGAGCACGGACTCCAGGGCACATGGGCTTCAGTAGTTGTGGTTCCTGGGCTCTAGAACACAGGCTCAGTAGTTGTGGCATACAGACTTAGTTGCTCTGTGGCACATGGAATCTTCCTGGACCAGGAATCATTGTTGTTTTTAATATATAGTAATTGTGTAGCATTAAGTGTCATATTCTCAGGGTTATCCTGTCTGACTGAGGTGCATGCACTGGTTCAATTGCAGTCATGTCCGACTCTTTGTGATCCCATGGACTATAGCCTGCCAGGCTTCTTGTCCATGGAATTCTCCAGGCAAAAATACTGAAATGGGTAGCCATTACTTTCTTCAGGGAATCTTCCTGACCCAGAGATCGAACGTAGGTCTTCTGTATTTCAGGCAGTTTCTTTACCGTCTGAGCCACGTCTTGTGTACTCAGTTTAAATAAGGATGTGTTTGCAACCTGTGACTTGGGACTTCCAGATTGACTCCAGAAGTATCTCTGAGTGTGTGCTTGTTTCATAGGCCCAACATGGGAGTATCTGGAAGAACACTGGGGACTCAGGGACCCACCCTCCATTGTCTTCTTCCTGAACCAGGGTTTCATTGTAAGGCACTGTCCATCTCCCACTCTCAAACCAAGAATACATGGACTGTAGTATGGAAACAGGCTGAGTAGAGCCCAGAAGTCAATAGCAGTATATCCAGATTCCCTTTATCATGGGAGTTTATTGTATTTACAGTTTAGAGAGTTTCAGTAGGATTATACCAGTGGGTTAGAAAAGGAATGCAGTTTACTAAGGAAAAATTTCTAGAGCTTGTCTTTTGATCTATACTCTTTTGGGAAACAAGGATATAATATTTTGAAGTGTTTGTGTGTAGTGACAGGGGAGTGGGTAGGGATATGGTAATTTATAAGAAAACACTTAACACAGTACCTGGTATGTCTCAAACAAGGAAGTTTGACACTGTCAGCTATGCCTTGACTCTTAAATTCAAAGTCTTTTCTCTAGCTGGCTCCTTTCTAGTGTCATCTAAGTGGTTATGTCTCCTATTTGGGGCTTCCCCGGTGATTCAGGGGTTAAGAATCCGCCTGCAATGCAGGAGCCACAGAAAGACAGGGTCTCCATCCCTGGGTTGGGAAGATCCCCTGGAGGAGGGCATGGCAACCCACTCCAGTATTCTTGCTGGGAGAATCCATGGACAGAGGAGCCTGGCAGGCTACAGTCCATAGAATCACAAAGAGTCAGACACAATTGAAGTGACTTAGCATGCACTCACATCTCCTAACTTTAAACACCAACAAACAAAACCAAAAAGTTCTTCAGCTATGCTTCTTCTCTAGCTACTTACTCTGTCTTCGTCCCTCATAGTGGGACTTTTTTTCAAAAGAGGTTTCTGCTTCTTCACCTTCTGTTTCCTCCTCAGTCCTCTCCAGTATGGCTTTGGCCATTTCTGCATAGAAAACATTTTTTAAAGATTCACCTCTTCATTAGTAAATCCAGCGCACTTTTAAAATCTTCATCCTGGGGAGAACAAGTTGGCGGAGGAGTAGGTGGATGTGGAGTACGTCTCTCTCCATGGATACATTCAGATATACACCTTCAGACATAGAAGTGCATGCAGAACTCAGGACAGGAGTACCTGACCAGAAGAAAAGAATATATAGAACCACCAAAAACTTGGTAGGATGAAGCAACTAGGGGGAGAAATGGGAGTGTTAGTAGGACTGGACCTGCCCTCAGCGGGTGGAGGAACTGAAGCAGAGGTCTGATCCCCACACTGGGGCAATTGTCTGAGTCAGGGGAGAAACATTTAAGGCTGAGAGTGAAACAGCTGATCTGTGGCAGCCTAAATGGAATGAGAGTCAGACAGTCCTTGCTGGAGCCATACATATCCCAGACAGGGATGCAGTTCTCCTGGAAGATGCAGCAGCTGGGAGCTGGAGTTTAGGGATTGTGGAGCAATCCCAGGGAAAGTTCTGCTGTTGACTGTGGAGAGGCAGATCTAGGGGATGTGAAGGAGGAGATTGTGGTGGGAAATGCCTGTGGGGGAAAGCTGGGCAGCCATGGAAGCAAGGCAGTACTGCTGAGTCACATGTAGGGGATGGAGCCATCACCATAGTGTCTCTCTCCCCACACTACCACCATTGACAGCTGAACAGTAGAGAGGCTGACCCATCAAACGCCTGACGCACTGAACTATAGAGCAGGATCCCAGCCAGGGCTCCCTCTATATGCCTGACGCTCTGAACAGTAGAGAAGGACCCCAGGCAAGAGAGCCCTCTAAGTGCCTGAATGGACAGAGCTACGGAGAAAGACTGGCTAAAGAGGCCTTCTGATTGCCAGCTGCAAGAGACTCAAAAAAAGACTCTGATAAAGCCATAATGCTTGTGGTGGAAGCAATCAGTGTCCCTGTACAACTTGGCGCCACCAGGGTTCCCGCAGGCCAAGCAGCTGTGTCACCTTCACGCTCAACTCTCACTGGGGCAGAGCTGCCACAGGCAAAAAAAGTCTTGCATCTATACATGCAGGGTCACTTCGGTAGTGTCTGACTCTTTGTGACCCTGTAGACTGTGGCCTTCCAGGCTTCTCTCTCAGGGAGCGGAGGTTCTCCAGGCAAGAATACTGGAGCATATTGGCCAATGCTGGTTGCCATACCCTTCTAGAGCACTATATTTCCTGCTGTTCTAGCTGCCATCTTCCCTCAGTATCTGGTGCTGCCAGAACCCTTGTCACCCAAGCAGCTGCACCACCTCCACACCTGGCCCTCATGGGGGCAAACCCAAGTCCTCCAGGGAAGCCCCAGGAGCAAACTCCAGTGGACGACCCACATCCAGAGGTGGAAATAAAACCACAGTTGAAACCCAGGGGTAGTGTGACTAAGGAAGAAGACCCAAAACCTTCCCACCGGCTGTACAAGCTGCAGATTAAATCCACACAGTCAACTGGCCAGACTCTGTGTCTGTGGAATATATAAAAGGTCATTGAGAGCTGTCACAAAAGAAAACACACTAGTCCTGTTAGCTGTGGACATTGGAGGCAAGAACACACAGGAGTAGGACCAGATAAGAGTCTGAGCTGCCCTCACAGCAGGTCAGAGATCAGCACAGTGTCAGAGGGCATCCTAGGGAGGTGAGTGGACAGTGACTCCCAGTGAGGGAAAGGACTCTGACAGCAGTGACTCAAGAAAAACATGTGTTATTCTTATGTTTTGACTTGTTCTGTAGATTCTTTTGGATTTTTTTGTCTTCCTCACCCCTCCTCTGTTATAGTTGTTGATTTTATTGGCACTATGAAATCTAATTAAGCTTTTGAGTTTTGTGGGTTTTTTTGCCTTCAGTTACATTTTTCCCTCAGTCACATTAAAAAAAAACCATTTTTTATTGTTGTTATAAACCTTTGCCTCTACATTGGGCTTCTGCAGTTCTGTGGAATGCCCCCCCCTTTTTTTGTTTTCTCTTTTTTAGTTTTAATTTTTTAAACGTACTGTTTTTTCTATATTTATTCCTTTGTTTGCTTTTCCTACTGTTCTTTTCCCCTTGCAGTTAATCTTTAATGTATATAAATCTTCTTTATCTACCTCTTTGTAAACTTGCATATTTATTCTTTCTTTCTTTTCTTTCTCTCTTTTCCACTCAACGTATTTGTTAGTTTTATTTTCATTGCTTTATTCCCCACTTAGCACCTGCTTTAGTTTTGTTTTCCGGTTTGTGCTTTAGTTAGTTTTGTTCTTAACTGGTAAATATAATTTTTGATTTTCTTTGTTCACTGGGTCAGTCTGCTGTTCTTTATTTTTGTTGGACTGTTTTGACTTTGCTCATGGATGGATATGTATATGTATGTTCCATTATTTTAATTATTATTTGCCTGATTTTGTAACTGCCATTTGTCTGGGGTTCATCTTTGGCCTCTCATTCTTGGATATTTGTTTTAATCTCAGTTAATGCCATGACAAATCACTTGTGAAATCTTCGTTCCTGACCAGAGATCAATTTCTGAGCCTTGGGAGTGGGGGCACTGACTATAAGACCCTAGACTACTGGAGAACTAACCCTAGGGATATCACATAGTGAAGGAGAGCACTTGAATACAAAACCTGGCATCACCCAACCACCAGTAGCAACCTGTGCAGGACACCTCATCTAAACAACAAACAAAACAAAAATATAAACCTAGTCATCAGAAGACTGGATTACCACCTCACTCAGCCTTGCCCATCAGAAGAAAAACAAACAAAACCTCAGTACAAATCTCACCCTATTAAGCTTATACAAATCACTGGACCAACCTTAGGAGGGCAGAAACCAAAAGAAAGAATTAATTCACCTTGAAGTCACCTTGGAAAAGGAGACCTCAAACAATAAGTTTGAAGAAAGAAAATGCAGAGAAATACTGCACAAATGAAGGAACAAACTAGAAACACAGAAGTGAAAATAAATGAAGAGGAAATAGGCAAACTACCTGAGAACTCAGAATAATCATAGTAAAGATAATCAAAAACCTTGAAAACAAAATGGAGCAAATGCAAGAATCAATTAACAAAGACCTGGAAGAAGTAAAGGATAAACATACAGAGACAAACAACAAAATTACTGAAATTAATAAATCTCAGTTATGTTCTAGGAGGAATCAATAGCAGAATATCTGAAGCAGAAGAACAAATCAATGAGCTGGAAGAAAAATGGTGAAAATAAAGTAAAAGAATGAAAAGAACTAAGGATCGTCTCAGAGACCTTTGGGACAATATCAAACACACCAACATTCCAATTATAGGGGTTCCAGAAGAAGAGGAAAAGGGTGTGAGAAAATTTTTGAAGAGATCATAATTAAAAATTTCCCCAACGTGGAAAACGAAATAGTCTATCAAGTCCAAGAGGCACAAAGAGTCCTATACAGGATAAATGGAAGGAGAAACACGCCAAGACACATACTAATCAAACTAACAAAAACTAAAAGAAAGAATTTTAAAAGCAGCAAGGGAGAAGCAACAAGTAACATACAAGGAAAACCCCATACTCTTAACAGCTGGCGTTTCAGCAGAAACTCTGCAGGCCAGAAGGGAATGGCAACAAAAGGGAAAATCTACAACCAAGATTACTGTACCCGGCAAGGATCTCATTCAAAATTAATGGAGAAATAAAAAAGTTTTTCAGACCACCAAAAGTTAAGAGAATTCAGTACCACCAGGCAAGCTTTAACAACAAATGTTAAAGGGACTTACATAGTCAAGAAATACAAGAGAAGAAAAAAGATCTACAAAATCAACCCCAAGCAGTTAGGAAAACGGCAATAGCAACATATATATCAAAAATTAATTTAAATGGATTAAATGCTCCAACCCAAAGACAGACTGGCTGAATGGATACAAAACAAGATCCATATGTATGCTGTCTACAAGAAACCCACTTCAGACCTCAAGACACATAGAGTGAAAGTGAGAGGATGGAAAAATATATTCCATGCAAATGAGAAGCAAAAGAAAGCTGAAGTAGCAATCCTCCTATCAGACAAAATAGACCTTAAAGAAGATTACAAGAGAGAAGGAAGATCACTATATAATGATCAAGGGATCAATCCAAGAGGAAGACATAACAATTGTAAATACCTATGCACACAGCATAGGAGCACCTCAATATATAAGACAAACACAGACAAAAGGAGAAGTTGACAGTTAACACAATAATAATAGACTTTTAACAGCCCACTCACACCAATGGACAGATCATCAAAACAGAAAATTAATAAGAAAACACAAGTCTTAAAAATGATACATTAGAGGAGATGGATCTCATTGATATCTTCAGGACATTCCATCCAAACACAGAATACACCTTCTTCTCAAGTGCACATGGAACATTCCCCAGGATAGTCCACATCTCGGGTCACAAATCAAACCTCAGTAAATTTAAGAAAGTTGAAATCGTATCAAGCATCTTCTCCAACCACAGCACTATGAGACTAGATAGCAATTACAAGAAAAAATCTGTAAGAAACACAAACACATGGAGGTTAAGCAACACATTTCTAAATAACCAAAAGGTTACTAAAGAAATCAAAAGTGAAATCAAATTATTTCTAGAAACAAATGACAAAACAATGACAACTCAAAACCTGTGGGATGGAAGTTTATAGCAACGAATAGACAACCTAACTTTACACCTGAAACAACTGGAAAAAGAACAACAACAACAAAAAAAAAAAAAAAAATTAGTAGAAGGAAAGAAATAAAGATCTGTGCAGAAATAAACGAAAAAGAAATGAAAGAATTAGTAAAGATTAATAAAACTAAAAACTGGTTCTTTGAGAAGATAAAATTGACAAGTCTTTAGCCAGACTCATCAAGAAAAGAAAAAGAGGAGAATCAAATCAACAAAATTAGAAATGAAAAAGGAGAGGTTACAGCAGACAACACAGAAATACAAAGGATTATAAGTGACTATTATGAATAACTATATGGCAATAAAATAGATAACCAAGAAGAAACGGACAGATTCTTAGAAAAGTTCAATCTCCCAAGACTAAACCAGGAAGAAATAGAAATTAATGAACAACCCAGTTACAAGCACTGAAATTGAATCTGTGATCAAAAATCTCCCCAAAAATCAAAAGCCCAGAACCAGGTGGCTTCACAGGAGAATTGTATCAAACATTTAGAGAAGAGCTAATCCCTCTCCTTCTAATACTCTTTCAAAGAATTGCAGAGTAAGGAACGCTTCAAAACTCATTCTATGAGGTCCCTATCACCCTGATACCAACACCAGACAAAGACAACACAAAAAAAGAAAACTTCAGTATCACTGATGAACATAGATGCAAAAATCCTCAACAAATTTTAGCAAACAGAATTCAGCAAAACATCAAAAAGCTCATAACCATGATCAAGTTGGGTTATTCCAGGAATGCAAGGATTCTTCAATATATGAATCAGTGTGATACACCATATTAACAAATTGAAAGATAAAAACCATATGATCATCTCAACAGATGCAGAAAAGGCCTTTGACAAAATTCAGCACCCATTTTTGATTAAAACTCTTCAAAAAAAAATGGGCATAGAAGGAACCTACCTCAACATAGTAAAGGCCATATATAATAAGCCTACAGCAAACATTATTCTCAATGGTGAAAAACTTTAAAGTATTCAGCCTATGATCAGGAACAAGACAAGGGTGTCCACTTTCACCACTGTTATTCAACATAATTCTGGAAGTCCTAGCTATAGCAATCAAAGAAGAAAAAGAAATAAAAGGAATCCAGATTGGAAAAGAAGTAAAGCTCTCACTGTGACATAATACTGTATATAGAAAACCCTAAAGATAGTATCAGAAAATTACTAGAGCTAATCAGTGAATTTAGCAAAGTTGCAGGATATAAAATCAATACACAGATATCACTTGCATTTCTATATACTAACAATGAAAAATCAGATAGAGAAATTAAGGAATCCCATTCACCACTGCAACAAAAAATTAAATATCTAGGAATAACCTAAGGAGACAAAAGAAATGTACACAGAAAATTATAGGACACTAATGAGAGAAATCAAAGATGACATAAACTGATGGAGAGATATTCCATGTTCCTGGGTAGGAGGAATCAATATTGTGAAAATGACTGTACTACCAAATGCAGTCTATAGATTCAGTGTGATCCCTATCAAATTACCAATGGCATTTTTCACTGAACTAGAACAAAAATGTTCACATTTCATATGGAAACACAAAAGGCCCTGAATAGCCAAAGCAGTGTTGAGAAAAAAGAATGGAGCTGGAGGAATCAACCGTCCTGATTTCAGATTATGCTACAAAGCTACAGTTATCAAGACAGTATGGTACTGGCACAAAAACAAAAGTAATAGAACAATGGAATAAGATAAAAGCCCAGAAATAAACCCATGCACCTGTAGGAACCTTATTTTTGACAGAGGAGGCAAAAATACACAATGGAGCAAAGACAACCTCTTCAATAAATGGTACTTGGAAAACTGGACAGCTTCGTGTAAAAGAATGAAATTATAACACTTCCTAACACCATACACATCAGTTCAGTTCAGTCACTTAGTCGTATCCGACTCTTTGCTGCCCCATGAATCACAACATGCCAGGCCTCCCTATCCATCACCAACTCCTGGAGTTTTCTCAAACTCAAGTCCATCGAGTTGGTGATGCCATCCAGCCATCTCATCCTCTGCCGTCCCCTTTTTCTCTTGCTGCCGATCCCTCCCAGCATCAGAGTCTCTTCCAATGAGTCACCTCTTTGCATGAGGTGGCCAAAGTATTTGGAGTTTCAGCTTTAGCATCAGTCCTTCCAAAGAACACCCAAGACTGATCTCCTTCAGAATGGACTGGTTGGATCTCCTTGCAGTCCAAGGGACTCTAAAGAGTCTTCTCCAACACCACAGTTCAAAAGCATCAATTCTTTGGCACTCAGCTTTCTTCACAGTCCAACTCTCACATCCATACATGACCACTGGAAAAACCATAGCCTTGACTAGACGGACCTTTGTTGGCAAAGTAATGTCTCTGCTTTTGAATATGCTATCTAGGTTGGTCATAACTTTCCTTCCAAGGAGTAAGCGTCTTTTAATTTCATGGCTGCAGTCACCATCTGCAGTGATTTTGGAGCCCCCCAAAATAAAAGTCTGACACTGTTTCCCCATCTGTATCCCATGAAGTGATGGGTCCGGATGCCATGATCTTAGTTTTCTGAATGTTGAGCTTTAAGGCAACTTTTTCACTCTCCTCTTTCATCAAGAGGCTCCTTAGTTCCTCTTTACTTTCTGCCATAAGAGTGGTGTCAACTTCATATCTGAGGTATTGATATTTCTCCTGGCAATCTCGATTCCAGCTTGTGCTTCTTCAGCCCAGCATTTCTCATGATGTACTCTGCATATAAGTTAAATAAGCAGGGTGACAATATACAGCCTTGACGTACTCCTTTTCCTGTTTGGAACCAGTCTGTTCCATGTCCAGTTCTAACTGTTGCTTCCTGACCTGCATATAGGTTTCTCAAGAGGCAGGTCAGGTGGTCTGGTATTCCATACACATAGATAAACTCAAAATAGATTAAAGACCTACATGTAAGACCAGAAACTGTAAAACTCTTAAGAGTAAAACATAGGCAGAACACTCGATGACATAAAGCAAGATCCTGTCTGACCCACCTCCTAGAGTAACAGAAATAAAAACAAAAGTAAACAAGTTGGACCTGATTAAACTTAAAAGCTTTCGCACAGCAAAAGAAACTATGCAAGGTGAAAAGACAATCCTCAGAATGGGGGAAAATAATAGCAAATGAAAAAACTGACAAAGGATTAATTTCCAAAATATAAGCAGCTCATACAACTCAATGCCAGAAAAACAGACAACCCAATCAAAAAATGGGGAAAAGATCTAAACAGACATTTCTCCAAAGAATCATTCAAGTGGCTAACAAACACATGAAAAGATGCTCAGTATCACTCATTATTAGAGAAATGCACATCAAAACTACAATGAGATATACTGCCTCACACCGGTCAGAATGGCCATCTTTGAAAAGTCTGCAAATGCTGAAGAGGGTGTGGAGAAAAGGGAATGCTCTTGCACTGTTGGTGGGAATGTAAATTGATACAGCAACTATGGAAGACAGTATGGAGATTCCTTTGACAACTAGGAATAAAACCACCATATGGCTCAGCAATCCCACTCCTCGGCATATACCCCGAACAAACCAAAATTGAAAAAGACACGTGTATCCCACTGTTCATTGTAGCACTGTTTACAATAGCTAGAAAATGGAAGCAACCAACGTGTCCATCGAGAGATGAATGAATAAAGAAGTAGTGGTACATATACACAGTGGAATATTACTCAGCCCTAAAAAGAAATGCATTTGAGTCAGTTTTGAAGGTGGATGAACCTAGAACCTATTATACAGAGTGAAGTGAGTTAGAAAGATAAATATGGTATTCTAATGCCTGCAAGGCTGCAGTCCATAGGGTTACTGAGAGTCGGACACGACTGAGCGACTGAGCGACTTCACTTTTCACTTTCATGCATTGGAGAAGGAAATGGCAAGCCACTCCAGTGTTCTTGCCTGGAGAATCCCAGGGATGGGGGGGCCTGGTGGGCTTCTGTCCATGGGGTCACACTGAGTCGGACACGACTGAAGCGACTTAGCAGCAGCAGCAGCAATGCAAATACACAGAATGTAGAAAAATGGTACTAAAGAATTTATTTACAGGGCAGCAGTGGAGAAACAGACATAGAGAATAGACTTATGGACGTGGGGAGAGGGGAGGAGAGGGTGAGATGTATGGAAAGAGTAACATGGAAACTTACATTACCATATATAAAATAGATAGCCAATGGGAATTTGCTATATGGCTCAGGAAATTCAACCAGGGGCTCTGTATCAACCTAGAGGGGTGGGATGGGGAGAGAGATGGGAAGGAGTTTCAAAAGGGAGGGGATATATGTGTACCTGTGGCTTATTCATGTTGAGGTTTGAGAGAAAACAAATTCTGTAAAGCAGTTCAGTTCAGTCGCTCAGTTGTGTCCAACTCTTTGTGACCCCATGAACCACAGCACACCAGGCCTCCCTGTCCATCACCAACTCCCAGAGTCCACCCAAACCCATGTCCATTGTGTTGGTGATGCCATCCAACCATCTCATCCTCTGTCGTCCCCTTCTCCTCCTGCACTCAATCTTTCCCAGCATCAGGATCTTCTCAAATGAGTCAGCTCTCCACATCAGGTGGCCAAAGTATTGGAGTTTCAACTTCAACATCAATGCCTCCAATGAACACCCAGGACTGATCTTTAGGATGGATTGGTTGATCTCCTTGCAGTTCAAGGGACTCTCAAGAGTCTTCTTCAACACCACAGTTCAAAAGCATCAATTCTTCTGCGCTCAGCTTTCTTTATAGTCCAACTCTCACATCCGTACGTGACTACTGGAAGAACCATAGCCTTGACTAGACGGATCTTTGTTGGCAAAGTAATGTCTCTGCTGTCTAGGTTGGTCATAACTTTCCTTCCAAGGAGCAAGCGTAAAGCAGTTACCTTTCAATAAAAATTAAAGTAATTAAAAAAATTCTTCATCCTGCTTTTTTAACAGAATTTTAAAAGTCTATTATTTTCTGAAGCATTTTTTCCCTTTGCTGCTGTGTTGCCATACTTTTGATATTTTGTCTGTCTTGTGACTGTTCCTTCTTAATTTTGTTTATGTTTTCGTCTTCCTGTCATGTAGAATTCCACAAGGCTTTTGTCTTAGTTTCTTCTCCACTCCTCTTACTTTAAAGATTTTGATGAAATTTGGCCTTAAGTCTTTTTATAATGAAAATTCTGATGAAACCTAAATGCTTTTTTTTTTTTTAATGACTTTTGTTATTATGAAAATGATTTACACTTACAACAATACGTTTTCAAGCATCATGGAAAAGTACGAAGATGTAAGAAAAAATTGTCCCAAATCCCACCACCAGGAAATAAGCAGTGTTGATATCTGGCGAGCATTGTTTTAGACATCCCTATTCAGAAATCATAATTATAGTTTAACATTATTTAATGTGTCAGAATTACTTTAAATTGCTTTAAATCCCTAAAACCTTGTTTAATAGGGTTGTTTTCCCCATTTCACAGATGAGGCAGAAAGAAGGGAAGTAACTTGCCAGGGTCATACAGATATTATTAGTTAAGTGTTGGTAGTGCTATTCAGGAGAAGGCAATGGCAGCCCACTCCAGTACACTTGCCTGGAAAATCCCATGGACAGAGGAGCCTGGTAGGCTGCAGTCCATGGGGTCGCTAAGAGTCGGGCACATGACTGAGCGACTTCACTTTCACTTTTCACTTTCGTGCATTGGAGAAGGAAATGGCAGCCCACTCCAGTATTCTTGCCTGGAGAATCCCAGGGACAGAGGAGCCTAGTGGACTGCCGTCTGTGGGGTCGCACAGAGTTGGACACGACTGAAGCGACTTAGCAGCAGCAGCAGCAGCAGTGGTATTCAAGTGCTTCCCTTGTGGCTTATTCGGTAAAGAATCCTCCTGCAATGCGGGAGACCTGGGTTCAATCCCTGGGTTGGGAAGATCTGTAGTAGGGCATGGCAACCCACTTCAGTATTCTTGCCTGGAGAATCCCCATGGACAGAGGAGCCTGGTGGGCTACAGTCCATGGGGTCGCAGAGTTGGACACAACTAAATGACTAAGCACAGCACAGCACAGTGCTGTTCAAGCTAAGAGAGCTTGGAATTTGGTAAGTCAGACCAGATCTAAAAGGGGCATCAAGTGGTACCTGTCTGTTTAGGTTGCTTAAATTACTTATAAATATTGCCTCAGAATGAAGTCAAGCAGGTAGTTGGACTACGCTTTACCTCTTAGTTGTCAACATTTTGGCTCTAAGTTATTTGTTCCATATGTATTAACAAAAACTTGTCTCAATTTGGCATTTTTAACATTATATTTTACTATTTTAGTATATGAAAATGATGATCAGCTCCTGTGGGACCCTGAATACTTACCAGAAGACAAAGTGATTGTGTTTCTTAAAGATGCATCTAGAAGAACAGGTGATGAGAAAGGTGTAGAAGCAATTCCTGAAGGATCTCATATAAAGGACAATGAACAGGTACGTGAATAAGAAATAACTTAAATTTTTCCCAAAATACATTAACCCCATATATGTATAAGTGCTGTCACAGTATTTTTCTATCCACCAATGTTCTATACAGATGGTGTCTGACTTAACAAAGGATCAGCCTAAAATTTTTTGACTCTATAATTGTGTGAAAGCAATATGCATTCAGTAGAACTCATGCTTTGAATTTTGATGTTTGCCTGGGCTAGGGTTGAATATCTCTTGTGATGCTGGGCAGTGGCAGAAAGCCATACCTCGCAGTCAGTCATGCAGTCACAAGGGTGAACAACTGATACAACCATTCTGAATTCATACAACCATTCTTTTCATTTTCAGTACAGTATTCAGTAAATTACGTGAGATAGTCAACACTTATTATAATACAGGCTTTGTGTTGGATGATTTTGCCCAGTTGTAAGCTAAGTAAGTGTTCTGAGCACATTTAAGGTAGGCTAGGCGAAATGATGATGTTCAGTAGGTGAGGTGTATAAAGTGCATTTTCAGCTTAACATATTTTCAACTTAGGATGGGTTTTTTGGGACCCCTTGTAAGTAGAGGAAGCTCTGTAATATCATCAGCAAGGAGTCTGAGGTTGTAATCTGCATAATATATGTAGTATTGACAGCACTTAATTTTGGTATTTTAGCCTCAGTAGAAATTTTGATATTTTGTATGTATTTTTTTATTAGGCATTTTGAACTTCCGTTGCATATCCCAGAGAATCTGTGGATATCATTAAGCTAGGAATACTCATCTGGGATAATGTAATTCTTTACCTAGTAGAACAGTGCCTACCATGGACCTAATAACAGCATTATATACTTTACCTTTTTCACCAGTGCTTTTCATTTCTGATTGTTTAAAATTATCTTTGAATAGGAACATTAAAAATAAAAAAAGGACTTGTGATTATTATGATTTCCTTTTATTTCTAAACTCCTAGAAAACCATGCCGCTGCCAGAGGTTTGCTTATCCAGTATTTTCTACATATTTAGAGGCAGTTAATTGTCAGGAATGAATTACGTTTGTTTTCCTTTAGTGGTTTTTATGTTGCAGTCACTGGAATTATTTGTCCTCCAGAAAGGATGGAGACACTGGATTCTAGAAAAGCCTTTACTCAGTTAAGAAATTGTCACCTTGAATTGTTCATAGTCCAGGTTACATATTGAAGCCTTTTATTTTTCTAGGCATTATATGAATTAGTTAAATGCAATTTTGATACAGAAGAAGCATTGAGAAGATTAAGATTTAATGTAAAAGCAGCTAGAGGTAAGCATAAATATTAACTTTTTGTTTTCACGGTGTAGCAGAAGTTTAAACTTTAAGCTATTAAATTTTTTGAAATTTTAAAAGTTTAAAAAATTTTAACTAGGTATATCCTAAATTTAATAATACTAATCTTTCTGAATTTAGTTAAGTATTTGTTGGATAATAGTTATAACTTGTTAAACAACTTGTATGTAACAAGTATTACACAACGCATTATGGGGAATGGGGTGAATATTGTCCTTTCCTTCATGAGAAAATAAGACCATTTAAATAAAAATACATAGTGCCTTTCAGTTTCAAGGCATTTACAAATATTTTCTTACTTGATCTTGGTAATGGTCCTGTGAACTGAGTAAAGTGACAGATGTTACCTTCACTTTAAAATTGATGAGAACTGAGGTCCAGTACTTTGGCCACGTCATGCATGCGAAGAGTTGACTCATTGGAAAAGACTCTGATGCTGGGAGGGATTGGGGGCAGGAGGAAAAGGGGACGACAGAGGATGAGATGGCTGGATGGCATCACTGACTCAATGGACGTGAGTTTGAGTGAACTCTGGGAGTTGGTGATGGACAGGGAGGCCTGGCGATTCATGGGGTCGCAAAGACTCGGACACGACTGAGTGACTGAACTGAACTGAACTGAGGTCTTTTTGCTGAGGCAAGCATGATTCATAAATAATGAAGCCATAGCTAAAATTCTTTTGTTACTCTAAATTGGCTCCCACCCCCATTTCACTAAGAGTACTGTTTATATATCATTGTGTAACCAAGGAAAGAGCATTCATTCAACAAAAATTGAAGGGCCTATTAAATTGTGAGGATTTAACTATAAACAAGGCCCCTGACCTCTCGGTGCTTGGAGCCTAGGTAGGAAAGCTGAAAAATAGTTCTGAGTTCTTCCAAGGAGAATTCAAGGGTGCAGTTCAAACTTACTACAGTGGGACTTTACCTAGTTGGTGAAAAGAATGAGGCGGTAAAAGAAAGCCTCTAGAACAATATATTTTTACTGGGCTATAAACGAATTAGCTAGGTGAAAGAGGGTATGAGATAAGAGGCATGCAGTAACCTCTAGACAAAGGGAAGAGCATGCACAAAGTCTAAAGAAAGAAGGAAAATAATGAGTTTAAGGAATTGAAAGGTGGCTGGTTTAGTTGGATCATAAAGAATAAAGAGGAAATGGCCTAAATTGAGCTTGAAGAGTTAGGGACTAAATCATCCAAAATTTTATTAAATAAGGATGTTTTATTACTTTTATCTTTTTAAGCCATCAATAATAGAACTCAGGAGTAAAATATTTCTGTTGTTACCAAAAGTTATATTTTTATTTACAGTTTTGTTATGTGCAGGATTTGGGAGAATATTGCTTAACAGTTTCCTTCCCCCACTTTCCCCCTACCCTGCCCCAAATTTTTTCAGAGGAATTATCTGTTTGGACAGAGGAAGAGTGCAGAAATTTTGAACAAGGGTTGAAGGCCTATGGAAAGGACTTTCATTTGATTCAGGCTAATAAAGTAAGTAATGATATATGTTGTCTCTTTTTATAAAAATAAGTTTAGTTAACCTAGGTCATATGAAATCTACTATATTTTCTAATGTTAAAAGTTCTGTAGTGAATATATAATATGCTAGTATTTAGGAAATTATTATAAGCATGCCTAGACTCCCTGGCATATATTTGCCAAGTAACTGTTCCCAGTGTGGTATTTATTGGAAACTTTTAAGAACTGGATGTTTTAAACTATGTTCATCAGCTCCTGGATGGGATGTGTGAGTACATATCATGCCATATGAATATCAACTATACAGTGTTAATTTATATCGCCCCAAATTTCGTAATTACTTACAAATTTATTTAGGCTTAATTCTCTTAAACTGAAATCAGGTAATATTTTTAATAGAACTGCACAATTGTAAAGAATAAAAAATTGTGTTCCTAAGGGAAATTAGGACAGGCAAAATTAAAATCTCAAATTTAAATATGGCAAATTAAGTAATGTCTAGGCTTACGAATGTCACATTTTTAGTGAATATAAACGACAAGGAAATTGGCTTTACATGTGTCCTTGAAGATGGTATATCAGATGTGTGATGGCTTACCTAGGGTGATGTTGAAAGTATCTGGGCTTTATGGGCTTGAGTCTGAAGCTCTATAAATAGTCTGTCCTCATCCTCTTTCATATTTCTAGATGTACAGTATCTATTGTATGTTCCATAAATAAAATAGTTGCTTACAAATTCTCGATTTTTCTCAATTTTGGTGTTCTTTAGTTTATTGTTGATAATTTTGTTAATTGTGTTATTTGACATCAGACATAATAAGAGAGAAATTTTGCATCTTAGCATTGATATAAAAGATGTAGCCAAACCATGTTCATGTTGTAACCAAATCATTTGATATTCTCCAATATAGTGATTTCTCTGTGAAAGGATTGTATTAGGCTAATGACTACCTATATATGTTTCTGATTTAAAGAAAAGCAAATGATCTCATGGTTGAAAGGGCCAACATTTTGAAAAAGTTTTCTAGCATTCCTGCTTAAATTCAAACAATACTGACCCAAGCATGCTATGGAGGGGAACCCCTGGGGATGATAAGCTGATGTAACTCACAGGAGCAACACCCACCCCACCCCCCCACCCCCCCGCCAAAATCCTTTTTAAGGAGTAAGAACTTAGTAGGTGACTTAAAGCTTTTAGCCAAAAAAAGTCTTAACATGATATTGAAATAAGACCTTGATTTCTTATTTATGAAGAATATTTGGGATGGTGGTATTTCAGTGTTACAAAAGTCATCTGACCTATACCTAACTCACAAGTTTGTTCCAGTGAACCATAGGGAGGACAGTTCTTAAGAGGGAGAATAGTCCATTGAAAATATTCTTTGTTTTTACACCTGGAATTGAAATTTGGATCTTAATCATAGGTTGTATTATGCAGACTTATTTAATTGACAGTTTTTCATAATACTGTTAACTTTGGCATTCCACATAATGTCTTTTCAATTTTTGCTTTCAGTAAAGTACAGTTGACTTGACAGTTGTCTTCTAGAATAAGATTCTAAAAAGGAAGCAAAAAACAGCTTGAGAAGGTGATTGGGGTTTTTGTTTTTAAAACACTGATAGCTTTGTCTTAAAGCAACATGGGCCAAGTCATGAAGTGGAATCAGAGTGGCAGAAAGAAAAATAGGTGCCACCTAACAAAATAGGGATGTCATAAAGTTGACCTTAGGTCTAGTCAGTCCCACAGCAGATACCCAACTTCAGGACCAGAAACTTAGGAGTTAAATCATATCATCTTCCATCTCAAACACTCATTCAGATACACTTTTCCTTTTAAACTCCCAGTATTTTCTATGCAGCAACCCTACCAGCTCTACAAGCAAGGTAGCAAAAAGGAAATTTTGTCAACATCATCTGCCTGTCCCATATATTTAATATGTGTAAGGGGAGCCATTCAGTTCCCAAATAGGTATAACACAGTAAACCACTGGAGTGATTTTGTAAACAAATATTCAGTTCAGTCGCTCAGTCATGTCCAACTCTTTGCAACCCCGTGGACTGTGGCATGCCAGGCTTCCCTGTCCATCACCAACCCCCAGAGCTTCCTTAAACTCATGTCCATCGAGTTGGTGATGCCATCCAACCGTCTCATCTTCAGTTGTCCCCTTCTTCTCCTGCCTTTAATCTTTCCCAGCATCAGGGTCTTTTCAAATGAGTCAGTTCTTCATATCAGGTGGCCAAAGTTTTGGAGTTTCAGCTTCGAGCATCAGTTCTTCCAGTGAGTATTCAGGATTGATTTCCTTTAGGATTGTCTGGTTTGATCTCTTTGCAGCCTAAGGGACTCTAAATAGTCTTCTTCAACACCACAGTTCAAAAGCATCAGTTCTTCAGCACTTAGCTTTCTTTGTAGTTGGACTAAACATCCATACATGACTACTGGAAAAACCATAGCTTTGACTAGATAGACCTTTGTTGGCAAAGTAATGTCTCTGCTTTTTAATATGCTCTCTAGGTTTGTCCTAGCTTTTCTTCCAAGGAGCAAGCATCTTTTAATTTCATGGCTGCGGTCTCCATCTGCAGTGATTTTGGAGCTCCAAAAATAAAGCCTTACAAATAGCCGAGAAAATAAGAGAAGCTAAAGGCAAAGGAGAAAAGGAAAGATATATCCATTTGAAACAAATATTAACATTTTTATAATAGCTTTTAACTCACTGAAATATTTTTAGCCTTTCTACAATGTAAGTAGCTGAGTCTGGATCAGTGTTGGGATTAGTAAGAGAATCCTTTTTAAAAGGGCATTTAAATTCAGTCTCCCTAGGTGTTCTGTGAGTAAAAGTATTTGCAGATTTCTTGTAACAATTTTAATTCAAATGCCACTGCCAGACATTTTCGATAAAGGAGTATTCATTTTTATAGTAAATGAATATGATACTCTATTTAAAAGCATAATGTTTAGTATCTGAAGACCTGTTGCCAATATATGATTTCTCTGAATGGGAGCTTAGAGTAATTTTTAACACAACTGCTGCTGTATTGTATTTTATAACTGCTATTATTTATTACTTAAAAGTCAGCTAAATTTATTCAAACTTAAGATTTTTTCATGAAATTTACTCCTTTAAGGAGGAAGTAATTCTTAAGTATTTGTTTCTTATAGGTTCGAACAAGATCAGTTGGTGAATGTGTAGCATTCTATTATATGTGGAAAAAATCTGAACGTTATGATTTCTTTGCTCAGCAAACACGATTTGGAAAAAAGAAATACAATCTTCATCCTGGTGTAACGTGAGTTCATTTTTTCTTTTTGAGTCATTTTTGCTAAGCTTTCTAAATTTTTCTTGAGAGAATTGTGATTTTTAGACTCTTCTTTCTTTAAAAGCATAAAAGTTGACACTAATTTCAGTTTATCCATTTATTGACATCTTCATGGGGTATTTAGACTTTCAGTGTCTTATAAAACATTGTAAACTACAGTTCATATTATTTGAGACAGCAAATTTATCAAAGTAGATGTTAAGAGTACATGTTTTCAGTAGTATTCCTGAGAGGAGATGGATCAGAAGAGCTGTGAAAGCATGTTTTTGTTAAATTCTGTTCCACATAGTTATATAAGCACATACAGTTTTGATTTAATAACACCAAAAGAGCAGTAAGAATAGGAGAGGCTGTCTTTTCTAAATCTTACAGGGCCATATGCCTAATAGAAATCCTTTAAAGAGGAAGAGAAATTAATATTTTTCCTTGCCCAATCTATTTTAGATCTTGGGAACCAAAAATAAGATCTGGATATAGATGATATCAAAGGGGAAAGACATGGGAATATAATAAATCAGATCAAATTGCATTTTCTTTTTTGTTACAAAATATTTTATAGAGAAATGAACATGTACATGATAAGTTCCCTTTTCCTAAATATTCTGAAGCCTTTTCCTCTAACAGAAATAATATTTAATAAATAATACAACTTTAGCTAACTCCTAGTGATAGAGGGAGTATAGTTTGTTATTATATCTATTTTTTAAGCAAAATGCCTCAATATGTCTAATCCACTCCCCATGCACCAAATTCTCTTAGCTTCTTTTAGTCTAGCTGCGGAATGATACATTATCCCCAATCTGACTAGTAATGTGTTACTGTTAAGTACTTAGTAATAGAGTATCAAACCCTTTATTTCATGTATTGCTCTAAAATACTGATGAACTTTACAGTGAAATTCACTTTACCATACTTGCCTTTATTATTCCCTGTATTATGTTTATGGAATAAAAATAAAGCAGAGTTGTGACTTCATTTGGTCAGCCTGCACCAGTAAAATTCTTAAGCCTAGCCAAATAATTGCCTTTGAAAGATGTGCTTATATGCATACTCTTGTGCTTCTCAAACTACTTGACTGGACTGTTTCTTGGTCATGTTCATTACAGGTGTTTCTTCTGGTCACTTCCCTGTTTGGAGTATTCAAACACTCTAAAATCGAAAGCAAACTTATCTGAAAGGGAATAAATGGGTATAATTGTCCTTGGGAATCATGAAACATTGGACTCTGCCTCATTCCTTTTTGTTCAAAGGCCATAATGAGTAGAATTTTATATATAACAGTATTCCAGTTTTTATATAATTGCTTATTGTTATCAATTTATAGTTAAATTTTTTTTTATTGGTAGCATTGAGACATAATAATGTAGAACTACATATAGCTATCCAGTCTTCAGAGTATATCTTAAAATAGTTTTCAAGCTATAGGGAAAAGCAATAGTAACATCTTTCATCTTTTGACCCATTTCAGAAATAAAGTTCACACACGAACTACAGGCAGTCTGTCATCAGCAGCAGTAAGAATATCAGAATTGCCATGCTGGGTCAGACCCATGGCTCATCCAGTTTTCTCTTTCAGAAAGCATCACCAAGGGAAGTGTTGTGGGCTGGCTTAATTGGTCCTCTGTGACGTCAGGCTCAACAGGTTAGGTAGGGATGTGCCGCTAAACATTTTAGTTTTTCTAATAATCTCTCCATAGCTTCTGAAAAACTTTTTGAAGCTACTTATATCTGTCACCTTGATTCTTCTTAAGGTTTAAATATTCTGTAGATGGAGTAGTCATAGTTAAAAGTAATCCCATATCTTCTCTTTTCTCAGGCTTTAAGAGTTAACAATGTGTCCCCTGGTGTTACGGTATGAAGCGAAGAAATGTTTTCCTGCTAGACAAGAACACTGTTTTGTAGTCTTCAACTGTATTCCCTTTGGGTCTTTTATAAAGTTTTTTTTTTTTTATAACTGAAAACTTTTTTTTTTTTTTTACTCCTCCTCATCCCTTTTAGCTGTGTTAAATCTCCTATAAGAAGCCATGTAGACTGTATATTGCAGATGGGGAGAAATTGTGGTTTTCTCTAGCATAGACATATTTTTGTAGTGTGCCTCCAGGACCTTCTCTTTGCATTAACAGTTGCACTTTAAGTGACCACACAAAATTTAAATGCCTTTAGACAAAAACATTAAGTTAATTAATGCCTTTAGACAAAAATTTGACTGAATTTTTCAATCTTCCTCTTTAGTCAAAATGTATAGTTAAGAGCAGATTATCCTGAAAGTTATTTGCTTATTTTTCTGTTACATAGTTACCTTTCATTTGTTCACCAGAATGAAGCACATTTGCCGCTTTGCTGCCTGTACATGGCCTTTGATAAATACTACTGCAGAGTCTCTCCATTCACTACCTAAAAGAATTGGTAGCCATATGCAATTGAAGATTTTGCTGTAACAGCCTTGCAAATAATTTTTTTTTTTTTTTTTTTAAGTAAAAAATAACTCGGCATTATTCCAACTATTTGAATGCTGCTCCAACCCCTTGGGTGGTCTACTTACCTCCTCTTTTCCTTAAGCATTCTGGATGGCATTAACCTTTAAGAAACAGTAGTAATAAGTCTTTAACAATATCATTGTTATATTCAGAGATTTAAAATAATTTTGGTATCTCATCAGTTCTAGTTTCCTTTGAGTGGCTTTTAACATCTTCCATTACCCATTCCCACTACACCAGATTTATTTCCAGCAATTCTTCCTAGTGCATTATCTGTTTGTTAGTTTTAATTTCTGAAGTCCCTTTGGCATTGCATTCATCATATTCATTCTGTTTCTTTGTGCCTCAGATTTATTACCTAAGTTTCTATAATGATGAATGACATAAAGCCAAAGAGATCTTAAAAGACCAACAAATTTAATTCCCTCCGTTTATAAATGAGGAAAATAAAGCCTAAAATGTTAATGAGTGCAGACTGTTACACAGACTTTCAGTAAAGTTCCAAGCCCTTCCATGGTTTCTTTCTTGTCCACATTCTTACTTACCCTGCTCACAAAATTCTGAAAGATTTGTCTTAATATTTCTGTTATTCCTGTTCTGAGGAAATTTAAAAATAAATGATGTATTTAGGTTTTTATTGTACTTCTCTGCACTGTGCAAACTTAGGCATCAATGGTGCAGAGGTAAAGAAAGCAGACTGAACTTAACTGCCTTCACGGGATTATTCAGTACAGGTGACATCAGACTTTTCCTGTAAAGAGGGCTTTGCAGATGTTAAGTTCTGTTGAAACTACTTAGGTCTGTTGTTGGTGTGTAAAAGTGGTCATAGACACTATGTAAATGAATGTATATGACTGTGTTCAGTAACATATTATCCATAGAAATAGATCGGCAGCCCACAGGCCTGCCTTTGCTGACCTTTATTCTAGTGACTCGGTAGCACTGCATAGTTCATAAAACACTTTGCTACACATATCCTATACAACAGCCCAGTACATAGGTCATGTATGATTACATGCATTTTATAACTAAAGACAGTAAACCTGAGAGAGAGAGGTATTTAGTTCAGCTCTAACCTCAACCCAGTGTCACTTACCACAAATGTCATCCCATGCCGTTGAGCTCAAAAATTACTTAGGGAAGACGTAAACCCACCCCTGATGATACACGGGCAGATGAAGCTAACAGATAAGCCCAGGAACTTTGCCAGCTTAGTATACCTCAGCTCTAACAGAAGGGTGATACAGAAAGTAACAGGAAGTTTCAGGAAAGTATTTCATTATTAGGTCCTAGTTTGTCTTTCAGATACTGCCATAGTCATAAAATAATCTTTGTAAGCTTTACAATTCCAATCTGTGTTCAGAAATTTTTTTGTACTCCTTGTGATTGACATCATCCCTCTTCATTTACAGCCTTTCTGATTTTAGTTGGGCCACTCTGATCATTTGCCTACAATTTCTAAAGTTTTAAAACTGCCTGTAGGTCTGTAACATTTGCTAGGGTAAAGCCCTCACACATTGTTTTCCTACAGACATTTAACCAAAAGGAACTTTCCATTTCAGTGCTCGCACTGGAATGAATATAAAGAAAAATGAGGATATACTTGCTGATAAAGCCTTGTAAATTTAACCTCAGTTTTAATTTTCAGCTGTTTTTAATATAAGAAAATAATTATCGTTTGCCTCAATTTTAAGGGATTACATGGATCGTCTTCTAGATGAAAGTGAAAGTGCTGCTTCCAGTCGAGCACCATCTCCTCCCCCAACTGCCTCAAACAGTAGCAACAGCCAGTCTGAGAAAGAAGATGGCACTATAAGCAATAGTAATCAGAATGGTAAGCAAGCAGAGAAACACTTGTATTTCTTGATAATGATGGGCACTTTTCCTTCAGTAGCCTGGGAAATTCTGTTTCCGTGTCTATTCAACCCCCAAAGCAGACCTAAAGTAATACCAGATGAAACAGAATATCAGGGTGCATATATACTAACACAGAGAATATGTACAAGTTAATTGGAAAGAATTCCCATTGATACCACTAAAAAGTACATTTAATAAAGTATACCATCAACAATGACCATTTCTTGTAAGAAAATAGTATCTATTTTCTTACCAGGTTGGAATGTCTAGATGTAAGTATTCTTATTTGTTAAGTCTTAGACCAGAACTCCAGCCGTTTCACATCAGAAGTACACAGATACTTAATGAAATACTTTGAGTGCTTATAACAGTTTAGCAGGAAACCTCTTTAAGCATATAAATGGAAAAAAGGTAACAAGGGCATCTTTTAAATATTTTTTCTCTGTGATAGCATAATAACCTAGAAAGATAAGAAAAGATAAAACAGATGTGTCCGCCTGTGCATTCATATTGTACAAAAACATTCATTTTTATGCCCATGAAAAAGAAGCAGAGAAACACATATTTGAGATTCAGATAGGTTCTTGCTTAAAATGTAGAGTGGACCGAGGATCAGTAAGGCCTGGTTAGAGAATTTTCTTGATTTCTACTTTAATTAAAATAGTCTTAAGTAAGACCATCTCTAAGCAGAAAGTAATAAATCTCTGATCCTCTTTAATAGGAAACTGGTAAATTAGAGATAAGCTCTGCCCACCTGCATTCTGATGTAACAGCTTTAGGGGAGGGCCAGTGGAGAGCTAATCCCTTCTCCCCAACAGAAACTAGAAGAGGAACATTGAACAGTTTGACCTTTTTTCTGCTCTTTGCTCTCACACTGGCATTTAATATACTGTGGTGAATATATTTTTTCACTTAATGATCCCTTTCCATTCCCTCATTACTTCCCCTCTAAGAACAAGCCAAACAAATATTAGGGCCCAGCAGCCATTTCCTGATTCAAAAACATTCAGGTTCACTGACATGATTTCTAATGCCAGTCACAACCATCCTAAAGTAGAATAAGCAGCTGAGATTGGGACTAGGGTGGAAACTCAGGGAGGCAGACGGTAGGTAGTACAGTCAACCCTCTGTATCTACAGGTTCCACATCTGCAGATTCAAAATACTTAAGGAATCATCTCTAGAGTATTTATAATAATAAAATGTAAACACTATTTAAGTAATTGCCAGCACAAAGTAAATTCAAGTTTTTGCCTTTTGGAACTTTCTGGAGTTTTTTTTAAGTGTTTTGATAGGCAGTTGGTTGAATCCTTTTAACCATTTGATGATACCATGCAGTTAGCCTAGGAACAGTGTTCATAAGTTACTTACACATTACTCCTCCCAGAGGCCATTCACATGTGATACAATTAAGATTTCTAGGCTTTTCAAGGAAAGGAAGACCTTTCCAACCCAATTCTCTTTTTTCATAAGGGGCTTTAATTAGTGTCTTGAAATCTAATAGTGATTTTTGACCTAATGATCGTTTAACCTAGCTTCTTGTGCTTACTATGGCAAAATCACTCCTTTTATATCATATGGTACATAATCTCATAAGCAGTCATGGTTTGAGTGCATTTTTGAGTTGAGAAAATAGAATACTTTCTTTGACCAAAATGTATATTTGAGGGTCATTCTTATTTTTTCAGATAATTAAATTTTCATTTTCTCCAGTAGCACATTCTGTATTTTACATTAAGCATTCACAAAATTTGTCTTCCATTTTGCAGTCAGCTGTAACATGACCTTTTGTTATGTTATCAATTATGCTATTTCTTTTCTCAATCTATTAGGAAGGAATTTGTGTTTGCCTTTAGCGTTTTCAAGTGTATGCTTGTATATTAATATATATATTAATGCATAATATATATATTAATGCAGGCATTAATTTAACATTATGACAGATTAATGTTAAGAATGAAAAAGTCATGTCATCTTGCTTTTATATGGCAGTTAGAAAACTCAAGCTGCTATAGAAAGAATATAATTTTTTCATTGTTTTAGAAAGTTACAAACTGCTAAACCTGAATAATTTATGAATGTCTTTGCTTTAATTCAGCTTATTTAGACTGCTGGTGGATCCATTGCTTATTTGTTGCCATGTAATACCAGCATGCTATTAATACATACCAAATCCTATTCTTAATTTTTTACATTTATTAGCTTAATCTTCACAGCAACCCTATAAATTTATTATCCTCATTGTATGTGTGTGATCAGACTGAGGTACAAGAGAGTGTAAATAATTTGAGGTCACATAGCTACTAAAGTAAATAGAGCCAGAATTCAGGCTATACACACACACACACACACACACACACTTGAACACACACACACACACACACTTGATACCTCACTTCCTTGATAAAAAGTTATTTTACAGCTCTTCATAGCACCTTTATAATAATTTATGAATTTAGCTCTATAATATTAGCAGTTGCTTTCATGTCTCTTCCAACCTAGGGGTGTCATCTAATGGACCAGGTGAAACATTAAACAAAGAAGAAGTGAAAGTTGAAGGATTACATGTTAATGGACCAACAGGTGGAAGTAAGAAACCACTTCACACAGATATGGATACCAATGGTTATGAAACAGATAACCAAACCACTGACCCAAAAATCACCCATATGACTGCAAGAAATGAAAATGATTTTGATGAAAAAAGTGAGAGACCTGCCAAAAGGCGAAGGGTAAACAGCAATGGAAAAGAAAGTCCAGGTGGTTCTGAGTTTTTCCAAGACACAATCTCACATGGAAAATTTGAAGAACTTGAGAACACAGATGACTAAACTTAACTTTCTTTGGAGTAAATTCTGGTGTGACTAAAATTTTCAGGGTTGATGGGTTACCTTAAAAAGTTAATTTCCTTGAAGCAGTTGGTTAAAATTTGAATTGAGTCCTAACTTTAGTAAATAAGATTTCATAATTCTGCTTTGCAGATTTTTTACTTTAAAATTGTAAAGGCCCTTTTAAGGAAATAACAAATAGTTTAGTAAATTTGAATGAACTACAGATACATCTGTACCTTCTTATTTGATGTATTAATCCTAAAATTTCACTACAAGGTATTTGCTTAGTTTGATGGCAGAGAAGGAAAAAATAAGTTCAAATTTCTGATTAACATCAATTTTTCTGAGTTTCTTGAAATGTCTTTTATAACAGACATTTTTCTCTCCATACAAATTGAGTATCATTATTAAGGAAACCCTTATGAATCCTGAAAGTTATGCTAGCATGATTTTTTTATATATAGAAGTTTAAAAATAAACCAAGTCAGGTTTGTGTATGTAAAATTGTTGACATCAATGATGTCTTTCCATATTCTTATCTGGGCTTAAGAAATACATTCTGTATTTTTCCAGATTCTTTGTAGCCTTTGAAAGATTTTTACAGTACATATGTCTTGACTGAGCTGTCCTTTCTTAACACAAAAGCTTGTATAATTTTCTTAACTTGTACAGTTGGTAAACTTTTATGAGAGGAATTGATATTCTGAGTCTGTCAGCTTTCATTTTATTTTGCTAAGGTTTTTCTAATGAATTTTTAAGTGTTTGTGTAGTAACTGAGTCATGTTTCTTATCCAGGTGGTAAAAGCATTCATAAAGGATTGTGAACATTTGTTTTTTCAAGTTTTTACTTAAGGACAAATAGTTTGAGAACTGAAATTAAGCATGATACTTACATCACATAGTTTGTTTTGCATTTGCTATAATTTTCAAAATTATTTTTGAAGCAAAACAGAAGTTTAATGTTGACTTCAAGTGCTTAAATGTATCATGCTGACCAGAATCCCATTCAGTTATTTTTATATGCTTTATAAAATTTCCCATTTTTGCATTAAATAAACAGGGGAAAAGGTTAAGTGATACTTAGATATTGGCACACACAAGGAGTTGGCAGGCAACAATATTGATTTTATGAGGAAAAAGTGATAAACTTACCTGGTGATAATAGATCACCAGATAATTAGGTTTCCAATTACAGTCCAGCTTTTCATATTTGATAGTACATTTCCAAAGTGAAAATAAGCTGTTGAGTAACCATTGCTCTGTGTGATTACAAATAGGATCATCCATTCACAAAGAGTCAGAGATGACTTGAGCAACTGCACTGATTTGCATCACCTTGCAAGAGTGCCATTTTATTTTTAGTGCAAAATTCTTATTTAAAAAAATGTAGTTTTATACAGCTGATAGACCAACCTATATCCAAACTTTTATAAAAGATTATTAACTACTCTTATCACACAGACATACCCCCAAATACTTCTAGCAGTTCATTTTCAGCCATCAAAGAGCCAGTGTCTTTTTAGAATATGTCTTCTGTGGTCTTGTTTTTAATGGCTCAACTGTCTAATGCAATTGAGTAGAGGTTTGCACTGAGAAATTATGGTTTAGGCCTTATTCTCCATGAAGTATTACTATTAACCTATGTTCAGACTGCTTCCCTCCACCAATGTGAACAACTTTTTTCCCCCAAACAGTGTTAAAAGCCACTTTACAACACTTGACTTTACATGATGTAGATTCACTGTTATTACATATAGATCCAAGTAAATCAAAGTTTTGGGTGAATGTGGTGAGAAGCGTGAGCTCTTTGTTGTTTTGTTTTACCTAGAACATTAATTTATCCAGAATGGCAGCTTTAGCAGATGGTCACAATCCATTTTCTAAATCAGATTTTATTATATGAATCCAAAGTATCCTAGCTCTTTTTCAAAGATGGTCTATAGAAATAGTGATGATGTACTTTTTTTAAGTTGTTGCAATATTAGAGATGCCATTTTCACCTTTTCTTAAAAGATGCATTTTGTTAACAGGTTTGTGAAGTTCTTGCAAACTGATATTACAGGAACATTTTAAATAAATTCTCAGGCATGTTTGCAAATACGGCACATGTTGTATACATGTTAGGAAATTTTACTTTTCTTAATATTTTTAAAGTCTGCCTAATGAAAAACATTCCACTATTATAATACATAATGCTCAGCTTTTCATAGAGAAATATTTAATTGTATTTTATGTTTATACAGGTATTTCACACAGTATGTTCTTTATAATGCAGCCACTATAAAATTGATAAGTCATTGCACTACTTTAAAAAATTTTAGTAATATCATGAATTTAATTTGCTTAAGATTTAGTACATTTCATAACTCTTGACAAACTGCATTGGGAAAAGAAACCTTCGTTAATAGTTACTTAGTCTCCCTCACCCCATACCTACCCCCTAGCAAAGCACTATCTTTATTTGGAATGGTATTCTGTTTTATGATGTGTTTTCAAATAGAGTTCAAAATTTGCAACTCAGTTCAACAAAACAAATCTGTTGAGCTTTAAAACGTATTTGAAATAATATTTAAATAGTCATTTAAAATTATGGATTAATGTTTTTAAATTTATGCATAATAATTTTGCACTGTAAAATAATTCCCTTCCCCGGTTCCCTGTCTGCCATTCTGAATATGCTTATTAAAATATTTTTTTAAACACATTTGCCTACGTAATGCTTTGTGAATGATTTTTAGTAGATTGAGTAGGTGTTAATTATAGATTTTAAGTTTGAATGATGCACAGTTTACAGTGTGAATGTATACAATTTCTGTTCTTTTAGCTCCTAGACAAGGGTGTGAAATAGTGTTTTAGTGGCTCCTGATACCTTTTACCTCATGGGTAGATGGACAGATGATGTATTTTGGTTTTTTTGTCCTCCAGAGAGATCCTTAGGTCTGTGGACCTCTATTCACCTGTTTCTTTTTCTCTGAACTACTTAATTAAAAACATAGTTTCCTTCTTTTACAGTGCAATTTATATCACATACAGTTTTGCAAAAAAATTTCACTTTACCCTCAACAGAAAATTAAGAGTGGGCATTTTGAAGAGTGGGGGCTGAAGACTTTTCCAGGCAATATGTGTGCTGATGACCCTAGGGGTATGTAACTAGCTATCACTGCTAAATACCAAAGCAGAAATAATGGTTTTTCTAACTATAATCCATGTTTATGCAAAGTGCCAGTGAGGAAAACCATATAAATCTCTCCCTAAAAATGACCTTCCTATATCATATAACTTTACTGATTATTTAAACTTTTTATCATAAAATCAACTCTGCTGTTTAATAATCAGGTTTATCCTTTGCAAAATCTTATCTGCCCCATGTTATGGACTGATTTTATTTTTTTAAATATCTGTACTAATCTCTGTCTTCTAATACCAATTATCCATAACCTTATTTCTATTTTACCTTTAGTATTGTGCTGGCATCTTTGACATCTGACTTCTGTGTTTTTCCTTTACCAAACAGGATTATTTTTTATCTTGTTTTTATACTAGGTCCTGTGACTTTTTCAGAATATATAATATACAGTTGACCCTTGAACTACACAGGTTTGAACTGCATGGGTCCATATACATGCAGATTTTTTTCAGTAGTAAATACCACATGATCCATGTTTGGTTGACTCTGTGGGTGTGAGACATTGGATGACAAGAGGAACACTATACAGAGGGCAGACCGTAAATTACACAGAGTTGCAACTGGGTGGAGGGTCAGCACCCCAGCCTGTGTGTTGTACAAAAGTCAACTGTACTTCAAGTGTCATTTTGCTTGTTCTAAGAAGTGAACTTGAATGTGCATTTAAAGTTTACTTATTCTGTGAAGAACATTGAGGACTTGCCATATAAACTGGGGTTGAACTTCTAATTCTCCTTTGTCCAAATTGATGGTAAAACCTTCTTCACATTTAAAAGTCAGTGGTGACAAGTTCTCATCATGTTTCCATATGCAATATTCAACAAACATTTGGGCCTGTACTTGTGCCAGCTACTGTGCTTAACTTACGCCTTCAGAGATGTAGCGTGCTGTCCTCAAGGCATTAGGTGAGTGCAACAGTGGAAGTGTATGCTGAGTCCAAGGAGGGCACAAGAAAAGGAAGAGCAGGCATGCGCTCAGGGGAGTAGAGAGCCAATGACTGCTTGCCCGTAATTCTAGCTAAGTAAGATTTCCCTTGAACTTATTGTATTTGTTAGAAATTAGGCAACTATAAGAGGAACTAAACAGCCTCTTGATGAGGGTGAATGAAGAGAGTGAGAAAGCTGGCTTAAAACTCAGCATTCAGAAAACTAAGATCATGGCATCTGGTCCCATCACTTCATAGCAAATAAGGGGAAAGGTGGGAACAGTGATAGATTTTCTTTTCTTGGGCTACAAAATCACTGCAGATGGTGACTGCAGCCATGAAATTAAAAAATACTTGCTCCTTGGAAGAAAAGCTAGACAAACCTAGACAGTGTATTAAAAAGCAGAGATGTCACTTCACTGACAAAGGTCCATATCGTCAGAGCTATGATTTTTCCAGTAATCATGTATGGATGTGAAGTTTGGTTCATAAAGAAGGCTGAGCGCCAAAGAATTGATGCCTTCAAATTGTGGTGCTGGAGAAGACTCTTGAGACGCTCATGAACTACAAGGAGATCAAACCAGTCCATCCTAAATGGGAAACCCTGACTATTCATTGGAAGGACTGATGCTGAAACTGAAGTGTCAATACTTTGGCCACTTGATGTGAAGAGCCAACTCATTGGAAAGGACCCGGATGCTGCAAAGATTGAAGGTAAGGAGAAGGGCAGTAGTGGATGAGATGGTTGGATAGCATCACTGACTCAGTGAACATGAATTTGAGCAAATTCTGGGAGACACTGAAGGCATGGGGAGCCTGATACACTGCAGTCCATGGGGTCACAAAGAGCTGAACATGACTTAGCTACTGAACAACAACAAGCAACATTAATGTGTGAGTCCCATGAGAAGGCTTTCGTTTTTACCATATCCTGCAGGGCTGATTATAACAGCTGTGGCTTATTCAGGACTCACCCCCTGTTGTCATTCAGTTTCCGGGAAGCAGTATAAGATGAGGAGACTCTTGGTCTCCTGAAGTTTGAGAGAGGTAAAGGCTAATGCACATTTGGCCTGATTAAAATTCCACTTTTTGCTATTATCACTAACACTTATGGTTGACTATAGAGTTGGCTGAACATGTCTTTCTGCACACCAACTAGAAAGTGTTTATAGAGTGAGTTCAGTAAGTTTAAAATGGTCTTCCTCCTTTTCTCTGAAAGACAATTGAATTAAGTGTATAAAAAGCTTAATGTCTTAAAGAGAAAAAGAAATCTGGACCCTGAATTGGGGTAGTTTCTTTCAGAACCGAAAGAGATCAAGCGGAGAATGGCATCAGAACCGCTTCAAACTCTGACCAGGAAATCTAGGTTTAGGGAGAGAACTTTACTCCTGTCCCTAGGATGCTGTAGCTGAGTGAATGTGAGAAACCAGTTCCAGCTACAAGCTAAAGAGGTGCCAGTCATCCTGAGAATGAAGACTCCCATCAATCCCCTCTGAACACACAGTTGTAGACAGTGGAAGTTTATTTGGTTGGCTAGTGGTTCTGAGCTTTAAAACACCCTGAATTACCTGCTTCATTAACTGCTTTGCCTTGTGGCCTCATTATTTGCATCTGCCTCCACTGTTTAGTGGGCAGGCATCTGCATTGTAAAAACACTCTCTATAAAGACAATTGGGCTGTGTCCACAAATTTCATAAGTGGCTAATTTTGTTAATAATACTGAGCCTAAAAGGGTGAAATGGCTCACTTAGCTCTTACCTGCCACAATCCTGTGTCACACCTTTAAGTGAAAAGAGGATATTCCCGGTTTTGTTAAAGGGATATGTTTCATGTAGATATTTGGTTAGGAAAATCAATGAAGGTCATATGCCAAAAATAATAGTTACTTCTAAGTGTTGGGATTATGGTGGTCTTAAAAACAAGTCTTCAATGTAGCGCTTGTCACAGGTGCCATTTTGATTTTGTAGGGTTATCCCCTCCTGATCACAAGTCTCATGAATTAAAAGGGCCAGGCTCAACTGACCAGACTCTTGGGAGATTTCCCACTCGATTTCCCTGTACCTTTGGGGATAAATCCTAAATTGTACTTCATATTAACCCCCACCCCTCCACCTGCCTTTCATTTTGTGAAAGTGCATTTCATTCAGACACTCCCATCAGTTAATGCCATTGCTGGTAAAGACACTACCACTTTCCTTGGGGCTTTGTTTTAGCTCTGACTGCAGAGAAGGCAATGGCACCCCACTCCAGTACTCTTGTCTGGAAAATCCCATGGACGGAGGAGCCTGGTAGGCTGCAGTCCATGGGGTCTCTGGGAGTCGGACACGACTGAGCGACTTCTCTTTCACTTTTCACTTTCATGCATTGGAGAAGGAAATGGCAACCCACTTCAGTGTCCTTGTCTGGAGAATCCCAGGGACAGGGGAGCCTGGTGGGTTGCCGTCTCTGGGGTCACACAGAGTCGGACACGACTGAAGCGACTTAGCAGCAGCAGCAAGAATTTTGAAACTTTTATTTCCTCAAAAAGTTTCTAGTTAAAATTAAGAAAACAGCATCTCCCGTTGCTTTTGTTAACTCTATACTTCACCATAAGGGCTTTCCAGGTGGTGCTAGTGGTAAGGAGGCCTCTTGCCAATGTAAGAGACACGAGATGTGGGTTTGATCCCTGGGTCAGGAAGATCCCCTAGAGGAGGTCATGGCAACCCACTCCAGTCTTCTTGCCTGAAGAATCCCGTTGACAGAGGAGCCTGGCACACTATAGTCCATAGTGTTGCAAAGAGTTGGACATGACTGAAGCAACTTAGCACACATACCTCAATGTTCTCCCTCTCCCTAAAGTCTGTTGATGAGGGGTGGGGGTGGGAAAAAGGATAGGGGGGGCTACATGGGTGAGTAGAAGAAACACTCAACATGAATGTCAGTGGTTACATGGCTAGCCTGCATCACCGTCTGGGCTCCACAGAGAACCCAAGTCAATATTTGTGACTTGACTACTAGCAATATCACAGCCCTTTTTATGCTTTTAGTTGAATTTTAGATTAATAAGTTGACTTTTCAACAAGATATAGTTAAAAACAATGTTTCTGAAGCAGGGTCAGTTTATATCCGTCACTGACTCAATGGACATGAGTTTGAACAAACTCGGAGATAGCGGAAGACAGGAAGCTGGTGTGCTGCAGTCCATGGGGTCACAGAATCAGAAAAGATTTAGCAACTGAACAAAGCATTTACAAGGTATATCCCATAGGCCAACAGTGAAAGCAATGAACTTAACCTGATGGCTTGGAGCCTCATTAATGTTTTTAATCAGTGCTTCTAAATATTCCTTTTCAGAACAAATAGCTGAAAGCCCCACTGTACCTGGCCTTGTTATTTCCTTATTTCTGTTTATGTACCTCATTTCCACCAAGAGATAAGTCTAAAATATGCACAGTTGACCATTAACACAGATTTGAACTGTGTGGGTCCTCATATGAGGATATCTTTTCCCAATAAATAGAGTATTTGTATTTTCATTTTGCAGATCCTTAAGTGTGGAGAAAAATTTGTGTTTGATTAGAGATCACAATACATGGAATCAAAAGAACTAGGGTTTGAGTACTGATTGTATCCAAACTGGCTCAGCTTCCTGCCTTTGGGTGAATCATTTACTAAGTCCTTTATTTTGAGGCAGACATAGCAGCACTCAGGTTTTCAACTGTTCAGGGTTGGGGTAAGCATCTCTAATAGCTCCATTATTCAAAGGTCAACTGTGCTTAGAATCTTCCTGTTCAAACAGCATTTTTTACACCATGCCACCTCTTTGCATTCTACTCATCCAAATTCAGCCATATTTCAAGATTTCTCCTCTTGATTTTGCCATTACTTTGTAATCTTAAAGCTTCCCTAGTGGCTCAGACACTAAAGAGTACCTGCAATGAGAGAGACCCAGGTTCAATCCCTGGGTCAGGAAGATTCCCTGGAGGAGGAAATGGCAATCCACTCCAGTATTCTTGCTTGGAGAATACCATGGACAGAGGAGCCTGGCGGGCTATAGTCCATGAGATCACAAAGAGTCAGACACGACTGAGTGACTTCACTCATTCGTAATCTTATGCTAAAGAAAACACTAAAACTGCCCATCTGTAAAGCACAATACCCACAGTGATATCACAGAGATTATAAAATCACACATGGGGAATGTTTATCCCCAGAAACTACTAGATACTCAGTAGTTGCACAGGTTTATAATCCCTCATCCAAAAATCCCTGTAGCCCTAATTTTTCAGATTTTAAGGAGGTAATATGTATATTTTATAAAAGATCAATAGCAGAGTATAGAACCATATTAATAGAGTATAGAACCATTAATGTCCACAATAAAATGTGTTCATGGCTTCCCTGGTGGCTCAGTGGTAAAGAATCTGCCTGCCAATAAAACATGAGTTCAATCCCTCATCTGGGAAGATCTCACATGCCACGGAGCAACAAAGCCTGTGTGCCACAACTATTGAGCCTGTGCTCTAGAGTCCAGGAACTGCAACTACTGAGCCCACATGCCACAGCTACTGAAGCCTGCATGTCCTGAAGCCTGTGCTCTGCAACTAGAGAAGCCACCGCAATGATAAGTCTGCACCGCAACTAGAGTAGCAGTCTGCTGCAACTAGAGAAAGCCCACGCAGCAACAAAGACCCAGCACAGCCAAATAAAATAGGAAGCCAAAAGTAAACTAGCTCGGTGTGCTTTGCTAGGTACAACAGCTCCAACAGAACGCTGTGCACTGGGCCTTCTGCAGAGCCAACAAGAAGCCTATAAATGAAGCAGCAGCTGTGTGAGGGAACCTGCCGGAGCCCAAAGAGTCAGCAATGATGTAGCAACTGGAACCTCCCACTCAATCCTCATTTTATGGAAGGGAACACCTAAGGCCTAAAATGGGGAAATGACAGGTCCAAAGTTCAACAGCCTTAGACTGAGCTTAGATAAGATCAGATCCCTCTCTTCTCTTCCCTTCACAACACTTAATAGTTCATGTATTCAAATGGCAACCCACTCCAGTGTTCTTGCCTGGAGAATCCCAGGGACGGGGGAGCCTGGTGGGCTGTCGTCTCTGGGGTCGCACAGAGTCGGACACGACTGAAGTGACTTAGCAGCAGCAGCAGCATTCTTGGCTAGGACCATGGGCTCAACCCTTAGCTTATCAGTCCCTCTGGCCAGAGAAGTGAAGTACTATCAGCCACCTTGCAGGCAACTCATAAGGTGGCAGACCCTTTTGGATTCATTTGGCTAGGATGGTTGGAAGAGCCATTTGTTCAAAAGGAGCACGTGCTGGTCACAGAAGGGTCAGTAGGCGGCTGAAACAACACGATGACAAAAAATACCGTGTACCATATTGAGTGGTTGCCATTCCATGCACTGGGATAGATATTCATAAATCAAAGTCACAACATTGTTTTCCCCAACCTACAAAATGGGAAACTAAGCCACCTTGAGAAGATGAAAGACCTTTCCAATCATTTGGATTTTGTTCACTTTCTATTTTTCCAAGTCAGATCTTTGCATTGCTTTCAGGAAAGAAGTGTGTTGTGAGGTAAAAAGCACATGTTGTTCACTAACATTTTCTCCTAGACTATTTCTCACAAGTCAGTTCTGAAAGAAGAAAGTCCCCAAATTGGTGGAGGGGGGAGGAGACGGGGGTGGGCTAAATGGTCCTTAGGCTCTGGGAAAAACTGGAATGCAAGTCTCATCGTCTAGCGAGACATCAGAGGAATGGCCGCACGGGGACAGGACAGGCTGCACATGAGGCATCGGAACAGGAAGAGAAACCACCTCTGCGTCAGAGTTTGGGATCTGTGCTGCCACCTGCCTTCAAAGGACACCGTAGAGTCGGTCACTAAGGGGTGACCGTGAGGGGCTGAAGGTAAGTGACAAGGTGCCCCGTCTATATTCCAGGCATCATACAACTCCCTCAAATCTTGTCTAACCTTAGAGAAGGGCTAAGATTGAATTTCCTGGTAAGTGGCAAGATGGGGACTCATCTAATTTGATTTAAAGGAATAGCTTGACCCTCGCTCCACACTCAAACATTACACTGTACTGCAGCTCTGGGAACTCAGAGCAAAAGGTAGGCCTTACAGGAAGGCAAGTGTATATTCTATAAAGCAAAGAATTTCTCACAATCACCACTGTTCAACAATGGGAACTTCCTGTGCCTGTTTTTTCACCTCTAAAATAAGTTAATATGATACTTTAGAGAGTTAAAATGTATCAATATGTAAGGTGCCCACAGCACGAAGCAAATGCTCAGTAAATTTATTTTTACTGTGGATAGCGCAAGCACTCCATTTCATTGCTACACACCAAATTTACCTTTTTGGAAAACACTTGGAAACCTAAGCTAAATACCTTAAAAATGTTTATGTTTGGTCTCCTGAAGCCAGATTTAGGTTTAAAAATAAACAACTCACCACAGTTTTACTTATAAACAAAAAATAGAAACAAATTTCATCATCACCTACTAATCTTACCTCCTAAAATAATGCAAATCCTGTTTCTCTTCCATGCTTTCACAGCCACGTTAGGACTCCATAGTTTCTCACCAGGACCGTGCATCCTTCTCAGCTGAGGTACTTACCTGTACAATCCCCCGCTTCTTTGAACTTTCCCTGGCAGCATCCTCATCTGACCAAAAGTAGTTCCTTGCTTTAGGCACACTGGCAGCCAGTGGGCCAAAACTGGCTGGCAGATCCGTTTTGTTTCCATTTAAATGCCTTTAAGCAGGTAGATACCACAAGCCCTACCACTATTATAGTGTGGATTGCGTTTATTCAGATTCATAATTTTTACCTGCCTGATCCCTGTAAGATGTGAATTCATCAGTCTACAGTATACAGTCCAAATACTGCAGCTGCCATGATCTTCCTAAAAGGAAGAAAAGGCCATGTTTCTGCCTTGCTGTGCTCAGTAAATGTAGCTACTGACTGGATGTATTCAAGAAATACTGTGTCCCTACAAACATATCCAGCACTGTTCTAGGTGCCAGGGACATCAGAACAAACAAAACAGACCAACATCTCTGCCTTCATTGAGCTTACATTTCATTAGAGGAGACAAGTGCTGTGGAGGTGAAGCAGGGAGAGACCAGGGAGTGTGGTGGGGTACCGCCAAAGAAGGCCCAGAGAGATGGCATGCGCTATAAAGACATGGGGGAGGGTGGAATGCATTCCAGACAGAAACCGATAGGATGGCCCTGGAATGTTGGAGGCCTGTACCTCCAGTGCTTTCCCAGTGGAATCCTAGTTGTCCCTCTAAGTATCAGCTCAAATGCTCTCCCAAGAGATTTTCTTACCATTCCCAGTTCGGATGGCATTCTTCCTCCCTCCCACAGCTTCTTACACACAGCTCAGGTAGTTTCATGATTCTGTCATCATGTGTAGATATTGTCCTCAAAAATACTCATTGAAAAAAAATAAGTTACCCGAAGGATAAGCAGACACGATGAGGCACTCCGGTGAACTTTCCCGCTGCAGTCTCCTAACACAGGGATGTTATCTGTAATTCTTTAAATAGGCTTTGGAGTCAAAGCTCAGATTTCAGTTTATCTGAGGGACAAATCCCTCAGCCTTGCTTAAGGTACCATTTTTACAGCAACACTGTAACATGGAAACACATGATATGAAGTTTTAACTCCATGAAAGCATATAGTAGGCATAACATAAATAAGTAATACTGCTTTTCCTTCTTGTAAAACAAACAGTGGCTCAGATGGCAAGAATCTGCCCGCACTGCAGACCTGGGTTTAATTCCTGTGTGGGGAAGAGCCTCTGAAGAAGGGAATGCCCACTCCAGTATTCTTGCCTGGAGAATTCCACGGACAGAGGAGACTGGCGAACTACAGTCCATAGGGTCACAAAGTCAGACACAACTGAGCGACTAACAGTTTCCCTTTCTTCACTATCACATAGCCCCCAGTGGCAGCTGTTACCACAAGAGGGCACCATCAGCACAGCTGAAAAGCATGGCTGGTTGCTTTTCCTTCTCAGATTGAACCAGCTACCAGCTTCATCAGCTTTAAATCCACTGTGTATGAACTCTGAATGAAGAATGCCACCAACAGACAGGCATATGGTGGTGATAAGATAGGTCCCACCACGTTTATTACAGGCAGACTAGGAAAAACAAGAATCTAGTTTGAGAACTTCTCTGGTTGTCCAGTGGTTAAGAATCTGCCTTGCAACAGAGGGGATGCAGGTTTGACCCCTGGTTCGGGAACTAACACTGGGGGGTGCAGTGGGGGTCATGGCAGCTAAGCCCCAAGTACTGAAACTGCATACTCCAGGGAGCCGTACACAACAAGGAAAGATCCCACATGATGCAACTAAGACCCAACACAAATAAATCAGTTCAGTTCAATTTAGTCACTTAGTCGTGTCTCTTTGCGACCCCATGGACTGCAGCACACCAGGCTTCCCTGGCCATCACCAACTCCCAGAGCTTACTCAAACTCATGTCCATTGAGTCAGTTATGCCATCCAATCATCTCATCCTCTGTCATCCCCTTCCCCTACCACTTTCAATCTTTCCCAGCATCAGGGTCTTTTCAAATGAGTCAGGTGTTCGCATCAGGTGGTCAAAGTATTGGAGCTTCAGCATCAGTCCTTCCAATGAATAATCAGGACTGATTTCCTTCAGGATGGACTGGTTGGATCTCCTTGCAGTCCAAGGGACTCTCAAGAGTCTTCTCCAACACCACAGTTCAAAAGCATCAATTCTGTGCTCAGCTTTCTTTATAGTCCAACTCTCACATCCATATATGAACACTGGAAAAACCACAGCCTTGACTAGATGGACCTTTGTTGGCAAAGTAATGTCTCTGCTTTTCAATATGCTATCTAGGTTGGTCATAACTTTTCTTCCAAGGAATAAGCGTCTTTTAATTTCATGGCTGCAGTCACCATCTGTAGTGATTTTGGAGCCCCCCAAAATAAAGTTTGTCACTGTTTCCATTGTTTGCCCATCTATTTCCCATGAAGTGATGGGACCGGATGCCATGATCTTAGTTTTCTGAATGCTGAGTTTTAAGCCAACATTTTCACTCTCCTCTTTCACTTTCATCAAGAGGCTCTTTAGTTCTTTGCTTTCTGCCATAAGGGTGGTGTCATCTGCATATCTGAGGTTATTGATATTTCTCCTGGCAACCTTGATTCCAGCTTGTGCTTCATCCAGTTCAGCATTTCTCATGATGTACTCTGCATATAAGTTAAATAAGCAGGGTGACAATATACAGTCTTGACGTACTCCTTTCCGGATTTGAAACCAGTCTGTTGTTCTATGTCCAGTTCTAACTGATGCTTCTTGAATTAATTAACGAAAAACAAAAAGAAACTCATGTGGTGGTGAAGAGCAAAGACTGATCAGGATTGGAATGTGGGTTCCACAACTCCAGTACACAGCTGTTACCTCCCTGAGCTTCATGTGTAAAAAGGTTGTGCCAGGCCTCTGCTAGAGGCTGGGTGCTAGTCCCAGTGAGCTCAGTCTTACTGCACAGATGGATGGATAGACAGAAGAAGATGCCTGTCCCTTTTCTTCTATAGGGAAGAAGTCCTGAAGGGCCCTGGTTTCCGCTTACCTGCTGTGGATACACAAAGGCCCCAATTCTGTGCTCTGCCCCAATAACTGACAGCCCTCTGAGTGGAAGCTGAGCAAGATGATAAACCAGTAGAGGAACGGCTGCGTGAAAGAGCACATATCTCAAAAATTAGAAAGAAAAAACTCTGATAAGACATTAAAAGTTGATTACAACAAATGCCTTAGGGACAGTCTCTCAAAGCTGGATATTCAAGCTGAAAAAAAAAAAAAATGGAATTGGAAGTAGAACCATATACAAAAGCTAACTAACAATGGACCTAAGATGTAAAATTATACAACTCTTAGAAGAAAATATAGAGAAAAGTCTTCATGACAATGGACTTGTCAATTATCTCTTGGATATGACACCAAAAGAATAGTCAACCTAAGTAAAAATAGACAAATCACACTACATCAAAATTTAAAACTGTACATCAAAGGACACCAGTCAACAAGAAGCAAAAGGCAACCTACAGAATGGGAGAAAATAGTTGCAGATAATTTGATAAGGGGTTAAAATTCATAATACTTTATAATTGCAGTTATAAAGTTCAAGCACCAAAAAATCCAATTAAAAGCACCAAAAAATCTCTACAATTCAAGCACCAAAAAATCCAATTAAAAAAAAAATGGACTTGAATAGACATTTCTCCAAATAAAGTATATTACGTGAGCAACAAGCATATGAAAAAATGCTCACTAGTTGTTAGAAAAATACAAATCACAATAAGATGATATCATCTCACACTAAGCAGGATGGCTACCAATAAAAGAAAATAACAAGTGTTGACAAGGATGTGAAATTGGAATCTTTGTGCACTACTGGTGGGAACGTTAAATGGTACAGTCACAATGGAAAACAGTACAGCCATTCCTCAAAAAATTTAAAATAGAATTATTATATGACCTAGCAATTCCAAAGAAGAATCAAAAGCCTATTTGTACAGCCACTCCTATAGATTTTGTGTCCCATCCCCTGCTCCCAATTCATCTGTTAAAACCCCAATCCCTGACAAGATAGTATTTGCAGATGTGGTCTTTGGTAGGTAGCTAAATCATGAAGGTGGAGCCCTCAAGATTGAGTCCTTTTAAGAAGAATCAAGACAGCTTGCTTCCTCTCTGCTCTCTCCCACGTGAGGCTTTGAGAAGATGGACATCTGCAAACCAGGAAGCGGACTCTTAGCAGCTGCCACATCTGCTGGCATTTTGATCTTGGACATTCCAGCCTCAGGGCTGTGAGAAATCAATGTTTGTTATTTGCCATCTATGGCCATTTGTTAGAGCAACTCAAAGTGACAGCTTGGCATGTTTAGCAATTCTTATTCACAATAGCCACATGCTGGAAGAAACCAGTGTCCAGCAGCGGATGGACGGATATACAAAAGCTAGCATATACATACAATGGAAAATTATTCAGCCTTGGAAAGAAATGCTGACACGTGCTATGACACAGAAGACCCTCAAGGACATTATGTTAAGTGAGATGAGACAGTCACAGAATGACAGATACTGTACGATTTTACTTACAGGAGTTATCCAGGGAGGCACAAAGTAGAATGGTAGTTGCTGGGGTCTGGGGGCAGCGGGGACTGAGCTCTGTAATGGTTACGGACTGCAGTTTTACAAGATGGAAAAGGTTCTGGAGCCTGGCTGCAGAACAGTGTGAATATACAGTATTGGTCCTGAACTGGACACTTCAAAAGCATTAAGACAGTAAGTTTTACATTATGTATCTTACCACAGTTCTTTTTTAATGCCTTAATGTACTTCTACCTGTTTTTGCCAGTACCAATAGCTTCTTGAATAGCATGTTTTATATTTGGGGGTTATTTCCTAATAAAGTTATTCAGAGTCTTAAGCACCTGATTAAGGAGATGAAATGTTTTAAAGGCAATTTTTATATGCATTTCTTTCCTTTCAGTTTACCACAAGTACACCAGACACTGAATATTGAATCATATGTGCTATTCGTGCAAAGGATTGAATGGCTGTAAAGGAAAAACTGCTCCCAGGTCATCTTCTCTGCACTGTACTCACATTTCTGGTTACCAAACGTGTGTTTTTGCCCCATACCAAGCCAATCTGCTACATGGGCTACATGAGCTACAATTCAGTTCTGATACTGAACTTGGAGTTAGTATCAGATCCTGCAGCAAAAGGCTGAGTCCCACAAGACTGTTCCTTCAACCCATTTCCAACACAAATCACAAATCCAGATTGCCACCTGTGCTTCTGACCAAACAGCTATAAATCACACTCTTCTCAGGTTCGATTAATTTGTGGGAGTGGCTCACAGAACTCAGGAAAACAGTTTACTTACTAAACTATTGGTTTATTACAAAAATATGTAACTCGGGAATAGCAGATGAAGAGCTGCAGAGGGCAAGGAGTGTGGGGCGCATGCAGAACCTGCACACTGTTCCAGGAGACCATCACCTAAGCACGTTCAGTAACTTGGGAGCTGTCCAGATCTCATAGTTCATGGACGTTTACGTAGGCTTCATTATGTTGACATGATTGACTCAATCAATGGCCACAGATTTAACCTCCAGCTCCTCTCCCCTAGCCTCTCTTCTCTTCACTTGGAAAGAGCAGATGTATGGAGGCTGAAAGTTCCAATATAAATCTCTCAGTTGGTTCCCCTGGCAACCAGCTCCCAGCCTTAGGGAGTTTCCAAAAGCCATCTCATTAACATAACCTTAGGAATGGTTGAAAGATGCTAACAAAAGGCACCCTTTTCACCTTTATGGCTCTGGAGCTATTTCATGAACTGGAAACAAAACTACATACTCTAATAAAAGATTTTCCTGTAGCTCTTATATAGGAAATTACATGGGTTTTAGGAGCAGTGTGCCAGGAATAAGGACAAAGACTAAATACATATTTCTTATTATAAATCATAATATCACATTGGCAAACAGTATTTTCTCTATTGTGTCTCAGTCAACTAATTGGGATGTCATCCTCTTAAACTGAGGCAGACTTACAGCTCTTGACTGTCTCTGCAGGCACTTAGAAAGAAATTTTAATACATGGGTTGAAGAAAAAGTATTTATTTGACACCTTTACAAAAATATTTAGGCACATAATTTTCATATTTATGTCACCTGATTTACATATCTCAATCCTCAGTACCTTTTAAAAACACTAAAATGGTCATTTGGTAAATAGAATCTATATTGAAAAAATACTGTGACAGACCAACATTTGTAGACAAAAATCAGTTGATTATCAGCATGAGAAAGAAATGTTTATGAACAAAATAATCTCTAAAAACATCTTGTGAGACAAAAAAAATCTAACCAGTAGATTTCTTTTTAAAAAGCATTTTCAAAAAAGAAAGCTTAAAAAAAGCCCATCATAGAATATCTCCTCATACCATGATGAAGTGGCATCCTAACAGTAAGAACTAGAAGGTAGGCTTAGAAAACAGCGATGGTGCCAGAGGTTCACAAAGACCAACAACTGACAAAAGCCTGGACACAGAGGCAGCATGAAGCTAATGCATTTAATTCGGAGATGAGAACATCCAACCTACACAGGAGCTACCCTAAGGTAACAAACTGGGGAACTTTTAACAGAATCACCATTCTGAAGTGTAATTATATTTCTCTGAGATAGATACTAATTTTTTTTTAACTTACCAAAATATGAGAGTCATTTCTCTTTTCTTCTTTAAAGAATAGAATCTTGTTTAAAGGTAGAATCACCTGCATCATACAATAGCCCAACTATACACACTAGATATTTTAAAAAGTTGACCATGAGCAGAAACTCTTCTTTAACCATTCTAGAAGCAACCAAATTATAGGGTCACATTCAAAAAGAAATACATTGCCCAGGCCTCTAGCATTTAAGGAGCACAAATTAAGACTCTTAATCTTTGCCTACAGTCTAACCCTGAAATCATGACAGTAACGTTTGCTGAGTGCCTAATATGCACGAGGCATTGTGCTGAGGAGTCAGCATCCCTTGCCTTATTTATTTTGAAGATTATTATTTTTCCCTCAGGGAGAGAAAAATCAATCACATCCTTGTTCATAGGGAGGGACCAGTAGTACACAGCTATGGGGAAGCAAGAATACATGCAGGAGAGAGCAGAGGGACCCGGGGAGTTACAGAATTTGAATGGCCCGGCTCTCATCTCAGAGCTAGAGGACTAGTATAAGTCCTCTTAAAGAAGTGCTTCAGTCAACTCTATGGGTGGGACACCCTAATCACCAGTGCTGACAACTGTGCAGGCAGCTTCTACTTATCAATCGCTGACTCCTTTCATCTGCTTCTTTCTCTCAATCGGGGTCTGGCTAAAGAATTATACATTCCTTGAGAATGAGAACCACGTCCTCTTCACCTCAGCTGCTGCAGAGCTTCGCATAATGCCTGGCATAAAATAGTCAATCTCTGCTCACTGAAAGATGCCATAACAACCAAAATAAAGGTAGGCCTGCCCAAAATCCTGGGTACTACTTCAAACTAGTCAAAAGTGAAACTCTACTCTTCTCTCCATGAAGATCCTATATCAGCATTACTGCTGTGAACTTTCCATGCATGGCTGATACAATAAGAACTACAAAGAACAAACGCAAAACATACTTCTCTTTCTTAACCTATGTGCAAGCTGGATCCTACAAATGACTGACTCCTACAGTCAACAGTCACGCGAAGGAGTTAAAAGTCACCTGACGTGCTGGCAACGTGTAACCTGACCAATCAGGTTACTCAAATCAATCTGGCACTGCCTTAAAAGCAGACTGGTCAAAGAGGGCATCGCTGTCATTAACTCAAAAAAAGGAGCCACTAGTCACAAATGTGTTTTCAGCATCCTCACCACAGCTCATCTGTCTCAAAGGGCAAATTCAGGATTTAATTCTATACTGCCTCTTTTTCTCCCAGGAGGTAGTTTCCAGATCAAAGAACTTTTGCTTTGTAAGATGCTGGAATACCAGGCACATCTCTTCCTGTGCCATAACCAAGCCTGCACATAACTGAAAACAAACTACAAAAATGGTTGGTCAGTCTATTCAATCTCCAACCTCCCCAGGCTTCTTGCTCTTAAGATGTTGGTGGCAGGTGAAGGGGAATCCAACAATCAACATGAACAGGGCAGAGAGCCTGAAGCTGCTCCGCTGCATCAGTCAGAAAGCTCAGTCTAGGCCACGGGCCCTAATGTCATGTGCATTTAGTGAAGTTATTACTAAGCACGATTTTCTCAAATAAGACCTAGAGAGATGACACATCTTCAAGGAAACCGACTCTCCAAGAAGCAGTTCAACACTTGGCGGGGCGGGGCGGGGCGGGGCGGGGGCGGGTGGAGTGGGTCTTAGTCCAACATCTCTGAATGCACACAAACTATTTCTAATGTCAAAGTTCCCTCCTCCCAATAGCTCAAAGAAGAAGGAACAGAACTACCAAAATTAGCTCCCAAAATGCATTCCCCTTGTCCCCAGGCAAAAGTGGGCAGGGGCAGCAAAATTCATAGGCAGGGTGCGTGTCACCCATGGCCAGCCTGGAGTAAGACAGAAGCTCAGGCACGCAGAGAGCCCATCACTCTCCCTGACACACAAAGCCTATTCCTTGCGGACTCTAAATTCCATCAATCACTCGCCTCCTCCAAAGAGCTCAGGCTAGCTCAGCTGGCACCACTACTTCCTCAGAGGAGAAGGTGGGGTTATCAATGGCAGCACAGTTCAGTGGGAAAAAAACAGGAATTCTGACTTATTAGCAAGTCATTTTTCTCCGAGTCTTTCTTTTTTATCAATAAAACAGGGATAAGGTGATATCTTGCACAACATAATATCCTATTCTCCCACTTAAATTTTCTCAGCTCACATAATGTTAGGAAACAGTGTCTCAGGACTCCCTATATGGAGCTACTAACTTGAGAGTTGGCTATGAGGCTAATTCCAGGGACCCAGCACCACTGGCTAGGCTTTGACAAAGACAAACCAAAAATAAGGGAAAGATATGAATATGAAAAGGACCTCAATATAACTCTTTTTCAAAAATAGGACGAAATCAAAACCTTCCAGGTTCCCTGTTGAGGCACCAGAATACTAGCTGTTTAGGTCAACAAAGGCCAGTAGATTGCAAACCTGATGAAATGAAAACCATCATGTACACCAACGCAAAGGTAGCCAGCTTCCTGCACATGACTGCACAGCTGGCCTGAGCATTTATCTCCAAAGTCAATGGATGTCTCTAAGCCAAGTCACACTGCTGTGTTTGAGTTAACACCTGACCTGCCCAAAGAGGCAATTCAGGCAAGGCCCATCCACGGCTGCTCTCCCAGGATGCAGCACTGACCTTGAGAGAGGCAGGCCTGCTCATTAATGTGGGATGTGGCAGGAGTGTCCAAAGGAAAGAGGTTATGCTCATGCCATTGAAGGAAGAGGAAGGAAGGTGATGGCTCTAACACTGACGGTGCCAGCAACACAGTCCAAGCCTGGACCATACAGAAACATCTAACCAGCCTTTCCCCTCGAAATCATACACTCAGAAATGTAAGGGTAGTCATACTGATTCAAGCAGAAGTAAAAAGAGTAGCAACAAAACCCAGAAGCAGGAAGCAAGGGGAAATAGATGGAGGTCATGTTCCCAGCATGCCATTCTCACTTGGGCAAGAACAGCTGAGCTCATGGTTTAGGATGGCAGGGTTCATATGCATTTAATGTACACTGCAGCATTTGGCTTCACATCGCTGTGGAGCTGGTGCTTCTAACCCTGCATATAGATTTGCAGTTTCTGAGAGCTGAGAAAACCTCTAAGACTTGTTCACAGTCCCAACATCTTCTGAATAAATCCATGGAGCTAAGTTCTCAGTCTTACCCTTGGTCACTATAGCAGGAGCAAGATCAGGCAACTACCTCTAAGAACATCTCTCAACCCCCAGCACTCAGCACAACGCCTGGCACCTATTACACGCACGATACCTTTTAGTTGAATGAACGACTCTGACAGATGAATAAAATGAGTAAAAGGTCTACTTCCTTCACCCCTTCATTCTCCTCAGCCTACACCACATACAGGGAATAGGACATTTTCAAGGAACACACCCTACTTCATCCCATGAGCTCTCAGGAAAGCCCATGTAGAAACCAATACACTTTGAAGCCACACACATTTCTTTAGTGCCAAAGATGTCCTCTTTGGCCAAAGCAGTAATGGTAGCCTCATGAAGAAAAGGCAATCGTTAAGAAAGAAAATTCAAAGAAGACTAACTTCAGATCCTCAGGTGCATTTCCAGCAGAAGGAAGGCCAAACTGTCTCCAGACTCAGCAACGACGTGAACAGTGAGGCTTCTGATGGAACGCTTTAGATATGTGGCTCTCAGGGACACCTGGATATCAGACTACGGAATAAAATATTTTCAAAACATGGATGTTTCACTGTCGGCATAGAAGAAAAATAAATAAAAAAGCCCAGTACATTTTCCAGTCTGATATAAATTAATTCTAAGGGCATATTTAAAAGAGTCAATTATAAGTTTCTCTCATAAAATTTTAAAAGGCAGCAATCAATCCTCAGATTGTACAAGTGCAATGGTATTTTCTTCATGATCAAGACACCTCAGTATCTGTGTAAGAATTGCCAGTGTTCCCATTTGATCGAAAACTTGGGCCAATGCAGTCGATGCAACCCTTGTCATACTGCTCCTTTCCCCTTAATGTCCAGCTTGCTACTGGCTTCTGATTGTTTGCTCAGCTGCTCTTCAGAGAAGGTGATGTAGGAATATACCAGGCTCCCAGCAATGCTGCAAAACAGAAAACCACCATCAGGGAGGAAGGAAGGAATGGCACAAATATAAGGCAACCTGGAGTGAGGGTTGGAGCTACCTTTATAAAACACCACCACATAAAATGAAACATACAGCATTTTCATTTACCAAACTAGAGACACTCCCTTATCATGGTACTATCCACTGTCGTTGATGCTTTGGAAAAACGAATATTTGCATATACTTGTCAGCAGGAGTGCCAATTTTATACAGTCTTTCTTCATGACAATTTGTTGAAATAAAAACCTCAGAATTCTGCTTATCCTCTGACCTACCAATCTATTTCATGGATGAACTGTATACATCTTCATAGACTTACTGACAAAGCATTTATCACAAAATCTATAACTTCAGAAAATTAGCTAAAGGATAAGTGTCTCACAATAGAGTTTTATATAAATTCATACAATAGAATGCTAGGCATTTATTTAAATGACAGAAAATAAAGAGCTGGCCATGACTTTTAAAATGAAAAAATAGTTTGGCATTCTCCATCCCTATTTTATTTAAATGAACATGAATATGTACATTAATGCATCGGAATAAAGTCTGGAAGAAACAAGAATATTAATGATAGTTACATCTAGACTGAAATTATAGGTGATTTCTACTTGTATTTTTTGCATTTTCAAAAATAATCATTCGAGGCAGAAATACTTTTTAATAAAAATAAAAAACATCCCAATAAGTAAGAAAACAGGCTTCCCAGGTGGCGCAATGGAAGGAATCCACCTCGTCAATGCAGACTGTCAAGGTATCTCCTGTCAATGCAGGAAATGCAAGAGAAGCAGGTGTGATCCCGGGGTCAGGAAGATATCCTGGAAATGGCAACCCACTCCAGTAGTCTTGCCTGGAAAATTCCATGGACGGAGGAACCTGGTAGGCTGCAGTCCACGGGGCTGCAAAGAGTCAGACATGACTGAGCACCCACACACATACACAAGAAAGAAAACATGCAGATCCTGGGGAGACTCACAGAGCTGGTTTCTCTCCAACTAGCATCAAGCGAACAGTGGAGAGCCTACATCATCTGAGCCCTTGGCCTCTGAGCCAGCTGCTGCCACCCCTCACACTTGTCTACCATACCTACCACCAGGAGGGTTCGCTCTTCTGGGACAGTGATTATTTGGGGGACCTCAAGCCCACCTGGGCTACACAGCCTCCTGAAAGCTCTTTTGAGGGAACGTATTAAAAGTACCTATCATGTGTGTTTAGGAATAAATGAACCTTCCCAACTAGATTACAAATTCCCTTAAGGTAAAAATTAGTCTATGCCTTTGCATACTAATCAGTCATCTCCTTAAGGAGACAGGAGAATAAAGACAAGCCGGTGGTAAGACAGGAGGTAAGCAGAGAGACTGACAATGTTTAAACAAAGTGGGACCATTTTACTCTTTTATCCGATGTGCTCTCACATGGCTAAACCATGCAGCAGATTTTTATAGTCAGATCAGGGTTAGAGTCCCAGCTCTGCTTCTTACTATGGTGGCTGTGTGACCTTGGGCAAGTTATTTCACCCCTGAGTCTCAGTTTTCATGTGAGCTCGGGGATGATTAAATGAAACAATGTTGTAAAGGTGGCCGTCATAGACTAGGCACTCAACAAATATTAACTCCCTATGTTGCCTTCACAGATATCTATGTCCCTTCTATATCAAGGTAAGTGTCGGTCTGTGCACATACTTTCTTTAGTTTTTATTGAAGTAGAGTTGATTTACAAAGTTATGTTAGTTTCTGGTGTACAGCAAAGTTATGCAATTTCATATATATATACATACATACATTCTTTTTCATATTATTTTTGTTATGATTTACTGCTGCTGCTGCTGCTAAGTCACTTCAGTCGTGTCCGACTCTGTGCGACCCCAGAGACGGCAGCCCGCCAGGCTCCCCCGTCCCTGGGATTCTCCAGGCAAGAACACTGGAGTGGGTTGCCATTTCCTTCTCCAATGCATGAAAGTGAAAAGGGAAAGTGAAGTCGCTCAGTCGTGTCGGACTCTTAGCGACCCCATGGACTGCAGCCCACCAGGCTCCTCCGTCCATGGGATTTTCCAGGCAAGAGTACTGGAGTGGAGTGCCATTACAGGACATTAAATGTCATTCCCTTGTGTGCATATACTTTAAAAATAGAAGTACCTCAGTCACAAAAGTCTGACCAGGATGTTTGTTAACCATTCTATCTGCCTAGGCATTTTAGGAATTTGGCCAGGAGTAAATTTACAATAAAAATTAAAAGGCTCCCAAATTTTGTTGTGATTTCTTTGGAACTCAATGGCATTGATAAGGATATTATTTGTTTTATTAACTGATGTGAGTCAGATAGATGGTCTCTTTTAAGATTAGAATTCTGATAAGATTGCCTTCATGTACAATACAGTTTTGTTTTTTAAAGGACTCAACTAGAGAAAAGTTAAAGAAACAAAAAGAGTATGAACCTAAAAACTTGCTTTCTACCTATTCTTCCCATTTAATGTCAGTGTTTTTGGAAAGGGGGCGTTTCTCTCACATATTTGGAAACAGGGTTTTTTGTTTTTTGTTTTTGTTTTCCTGATATCTTTGATACTCTTCCCCAACTCAGGGCTGAATCCAAACTGCTCAAGCATTTCCATCATTTTCTCCCCTACTTCCACTCCTTTTTCTTTTCTGCCTTAAAAAAAGAAAAAAAAAACCTTAAAAGGTAGGTAGAGGACTCCTGTCAGAACTTTTAAAAAAGTAATATATGTATTTCCCACACCTGGAAGAAGTTCCTTCAAATGTCATTAGTCTCCTGCAAAATAACTTTAGACCTCATGACCAGGATCAATCAGGGAACTTTAGTAGCTGAACTAAAGCAGACAACCCTGGCTTAAAAACTGGGCAAAAGAAAACTGGGTTATGAAAAGTGAACTATATAAATAGCCAGTGGCAGTGCCCATAACAGAATACAAATCTGCTGCTATATTCCATCTCAGTGCTCTTCTGTAAGGAAGGGCTAGCTAACCTCCCTACAACATCTTCGAAGTCCAAGTTATTCCAGTGAGAAGTCAGTTATTTATCTCTATGAAAAGCCTGGTAACTGTTACAGCAGCAGCAACCCACTGATAATACAAAACATATCCTTCTCTCTCCAAATGAGAGAACCACTAAGAAGAGCTCACATCCTCACTTCAGGAGAAGCCTGGAACCAGAAGAGTCTGCCAGGATGGAATTATGCAGGAGGAGAAGGCTGGAACCAGGAAGCAAAACCTCCTTTTAAGGAAACAGGTAAAGGAGTCCCAAATGCAGGAACAGTAGATTCAGGAGCCAGGCAGAAGTGGCTAGACCAAAGTCCTCTCTGAAGCCAGACTCTGAGCTGCATCACGGCCCACCCCAGAGACTGTATAGACTCTGGTCTGAAGTCAGAAGGTACAGTAAAATGGGGTGTGTTACACAAAAGGAGGCTGGCTCAAGAGTTATGTAACCAGTATGACAACATATGCTGATGGGATATGAAAATAAAATTAATTTATTCCTCTATTCACTTTACTGGACTGCAGTTAAGCAAACTGGGAAGGCAATCATGGACTGAATGCTTCACCAGCTGGATAATACACGGCAAGTTTCTCAGCCCGTCTATGAAATGAAATTCTCACAGCACCTATCTCAGAGAACTGTTAGATTAAGTATGGCATACTTAGGGCAATGCGGAGGATAAGACTAAGCATAAAAAAATATTGTCTGGTATTTGGTTATTATTATTACTAGTTGGATGCCTGTTACAGACCAGGCACTGATAAGTACTGACACAACTATAAATAAGACAAGTGATTTCTGCCCTCAGACAGCTGAGAATCTAAAGTGGCAATGGCTACATATGGTTCACTTAGGCTACATTATAACTAATTAGTCATTTACTGAATGATAATTCATTAAAGGGTGAGAACCTGGACTCTGGAGTTCAACCCATCAGGGCTGAAATCCTTCAATGACATGAGCTGTGTGACCTTGGCAGAGCTATGAGTGAATGTACCACATCTCTCTAGAGCACAGTGCCAGGCAAACAGAAACAGGCCCAATGCATGTCTTCAGAATGCATTAGACTGAAACTTTCTAAGCCTCAGCCTCATTTATAAAATAGCGATAATAAAGGAACTTCAGGGCTTCCCAAGTGACTCAATGGTAAAGAATCCACCTGCCAATGCAGGAGACACAGGTTCAATCTCTGATCTGGGAATTCCATCATAGACTACTACTCAGCAATAAAAGGGAATTCCCCAGTGGCTCTGCACGTAAAGAATCCGCCTACAATGCAGGAGACGCAGGAGACTCAGGTTCTATTCCCGGGTTGGGGAGATTCCCTGGAGAGGAAATGGCAACCCACTCCAGTATTCTTGCCTGGAAAACCCCACAGACAGAGGAGCCTGGCGCGCTGCAGTTCAAAGCATCACAAAGAGTCAGACATGACTGAGCCACTAAGCATGAACATACCACCCTAAGGGATCCACAGTCAGCAGGAAAGAGGTACCAACTACTGGTACATGCAAACCACAGAATCTCAAATACAACACGGAATCTCATGCAGTATGTTGAGGTCAGACAAAGAGCTGCATAACATTTTGTGTCATTATACAACATTCAGGACACCATATGGATACAAAACAGATCTTTGCAGGGGAGAGAGGTTCAATGAAAAAGGACACAGGGAGATCTGGGAGGTATTAGAATTGTTTTATACCTTGAATATGGCGTTGGTAGTTATATAACTGTATTGCATTTATCAAAACTCTCAGAACCGTACAGGAAATGGGGGTGGGGTGGATTTTACTGTATTTAAATCATGGTGTTTGTTTTTTTTTTTAATAGAAGGAAAAAAAAGAATCATAGATAAAAATAAACTCCAAAAGTTCTATGAATTCTAGCCTGGGCAGTTATGGAGATGCTGGGGTCATTATTTGGAAAGCCTGCATTACTTGGGCCAAAGACACAGGCCAGAGGCCAACTTCTGGTGAAAGCACAGAAGTACATTTTGTCACCACCCTTCACCACTCATTCATTCATTCCCCACTCGCTCTGCTTTTTTGAGCTTGAGTGAACACACAGTAATTGGCCACTGGAAAAAGGCACTTAGGGAAGTTGGAGATAGCCAGGCTCTTAACAGAGTCCTACTGGGGGACAAGAAAAAAAAAAAAAATCAAATTGGAGCCTGAGAACCTACCAATACAAACCTCTTGCTTCCTAAAATTGAATCCTATCAGAAAGGACTATTTAAACTTTTCCTGAAACAGCAAAAAAAAAAAAAAAACCCAAGCAGGATGAAGGGAAGCTAGATTCATCAGAGTACTCACAAGTACAGTTTTACTAGTGATTTCTTTCAAAGTGCAATCAGCCAAGGATGGATTCATACCATTTTCAATCAATGTGAAATCTACTAAGTAGCCAATCTAAGTTTGGTTTTTCACATTAAAAAAAAAAAAAAATTTAAAAAAATTAAAAAAATAAAAAAAAAAAAAAAAAAATAATGTTCGCAATCCATGAGTCTACTTACTAACTAGTGTAAGACGGGAAAAAACCCAAAACCATAATTTTTAAAGAGGAAAAGTGAAAGAAAAAAAAAGGCAACATATACTTTCCTTTACAGACACTGAAATGCAAGTTGTAAGGGAAAGAAATGGTATTTGAAACACAAGGTCATCTGGACTCTAATCCTAACTCTGCAAATAATTTGAATGCTGACTGGCAAATAAGTATACTACTTACTCTCCTTAACTCTGTAATGAAACAGAGATTAAAGAGATATGGCCTGCAAAATTTATTACAATACAATGTGAAGGCAATTCGAAATTATTAAAAATACTACATAAGGGAAAAGTACCAAGGACATCATTATCAACTAATCTTGCTAGCAAAACGGTACTGTTTAACCAGAACTATAATCACCTCTTAACACAAAAAGAAACTTTCAAGACTTTAGATTTGACATATGTTGGGCTGACACATGAAACGTTCCAACATACTCAGGCACTGAAGTTTTTTTTTTAAATAGCCTGCAATGTGGAAAAAAACCAATATTTCTTATAAGATACTATGTTATGAGATTTAACTGCAGACATCTGAAAATGCAAATAGCACCTCTTACTTCATTTTAACCATCAAGTTCTTACTTGAAGGAGACAAAAAAAAAAAGCATTTCTGAATCAGGCCTATAATGTATCATAAAGACTCTTTAATCCAGATTTTTAGAAATGAAGGAAGCTTAGGCTACATGCAAACTCAGAACTAGTTCACCATATTGATCCTTATATTCCTCACAACTATTAATGAAAGAAACTGATTATCTACTAAGCATAAATTATCAAGCAATGAATCAGGTACTTCATTCATTGGATTATTTCATTCCAACAACTCTAAAGATACAGGTTTCTAACGGAAATATGTAAGAAAACTGAAGATCAGAAAAAAACAACGCTTTCAAAATCACACAACTGTTAAGTATCAGAACTGCAACTGTGAATGAGATCTGAGACCCAACTGCTCGTCTTCCTTCCAGAATATGCCATCCTCAGGCATATTTACATATCCAACCTCTGAACAACATATCCAACCCCCACAAATAACAAATAATTTTTCCTCTAAAAAGACAAACAATAATAATGGCAAATAAATGTCATGGAAGGGAAAATAATGAATTATTATCTTATTAATAACAGTATTATATCTCACACTGATTCATAAGAAAGGTGGAATAGGCATTATCACTTATTTACATTTAAAGATATAAAAGCTCGAGAGTCATATAATTTATTGTAAATTAAAAACATACTACCATTAAAGACCTTTATAGTTTTCAAAGTGTTTTTTTATCACCAATCCATAGAGAATTCATCAAACAAATATTAAGCAATGACCAGAACTCATTCTAGGAGCTTGAAAAGATAAGTGAACAATACAGGCAGAGATCTATACCCTCATGGAACTTACATTGTAGCAGGGGAGATAGAAAATGCATAGTATACATAGAAATAAACAGAAAAATAGAATAAGAGGGCTTCAGAGCATCAGAAGAGGAAGAGCAGGTTGCAATTTTAAATAAGGTGGTCAGGGTAAACTTCCATGAGTAGGTAACATTTGAACAAAAATATACAGGCATACGGGAACCAGCCATGCAAGTATCTGGCAGTACAGTGTTCCAGGTAAAGAAAATATTCTGTCCAAACACCCTAAAGAGACAGCATGCCCTGTATTCGAAAAGAATAGCAAGAAGGTCTGTGTAGATGAAATAGAGTGGGGGAGAAGAGAAGCAAGAGCTGAAATTGAAATTGAAGGGCAAGCGAGGGACAGACTTTGTAGGGCCTTGTCAGGACATTGGGACATGGAGCTGCTGCTACTGCTGCTAAGTCGCTTCAGTCGTGTCCGACTCTGTGCGACCCCACAGATGGCAGCCCACCAGGCTCCCCCATCCCTGGGATTCTCCAGGCAAGAACACTGGAGTGGGTTGCCATTGCCTTCTCCAATGCATGAAAGTGAAAAGTGAAAGTGAAGTCGCTCAGTTGTGCCCGACTCTTCTCGACCCCATGGACTGCAGCCCACCTGGCTCCTCCGTCCATGGGATTTTTCCAGGCAAGAGTATTGGAGTGCGGTGCCATTGCCTTCTCCGTGGGACATGGAGAGGGGAGTACAAAGAAGAGCGACATGTTCTGACTTAGCTCTGACAAGGAATACACTGTCTACTCTTGAGAACTGACTAGGGGTGAGATGTGGGGATGAGCCAAATCAGAGATGCAAGTATAGAAGACTAGCAGTAATCTAGGCAAAAGATGTTGGCGGCTGAGATAATGATGGAAGGAATGCAGATGGTGAAAAGTGATCTTTTTGGATGTATTCTGAAGGTAGAACCAATCGAATTTGCTAACACACTGGATGTTGGGTACAAGCTGAAGAATTGAGGATAACTCCAAGCCTGTTGAATTGAGAGGCCAGAAGGATAGAGTGTCACCAGTTGAGATGTTCAGGCTGTGGGTGGAACAGACTTTGGAGGAAATACAAGGAGTTCACTTTTGGACATGTCAGCCAGAGATGTCAAGTGAGCTAATTAGATATACAAGTCTGAGTTCAGAACAGAGGTCTTTAAAATTTGAGGGTTTTAAAGCATATAAGTAGTATTTAAAGCCATGAAATTCAAAATTCTCAAACTAAAAAAGCTCGTTCAGGCAAGTTACCCTCATCATTGTTAAAGATGAATGAAGTCTAAAGAAATGCAGTGATGTGTCCAAAGTAAGATGCATATAAAGCAATATAAAGAGAGTTGCTATTCTTTAGCCTGGAATTTTCTTAAGAACACTGCACTGACATCTAGCACAATAAATAAAAGATTATTCTTTCAAGGCTAAGCAAAAGGAGTTCAACTTCCAGAAAAGACTCCCCAAAAACTGTGCATGAAATATGAAACCACTTTCTCCTTTTTCCTTAAAAAGCATTATCAAAAAGACATTAATTGTATAATATATTGTAGGAATTCCACAAATGTCTGTTTAATAACAAGTGAAAAAATTTGCCATTAAATAGTCCAAGCTAACTGTGACTATTTGACAATCTAAATCCGTCTGTCCAACTGATTACAGTTAAATATTTTTACTTACCTGATATTTAAGCCAATGAAGTTTGTCCAAGTGAAAATATAATCTCCACCAAAGACCATTCCAATATAAGTTATTAATATATTCTAAAAAGAAAAATGGCAAAATACTGTTACACAGGTTTGAACTTTTTCAATATTCAAATAAAGTCATCCACACAATGACCCAAACATATATCCTTAAATTACAAAAGCAAGTAAGAGAAACTAACAAAAACCCAACGATCCTAAAATGAGTGTAGCATGAGTATGAACATCAACTAACATACAATAACATCAGTCTCTTCCTGGTCTCTCCAGAAGCTAAATGCTTTCACCAATGCTAAAGAATACTAAAAAGATCATCAAACTTTCCCCTTCCTTGTGATACGGGCCGACAGTACAAATCTAAATAAAGAATCACTGTTATTACCAGGGCTATTTCTACACATTTAACAAGTTCAAAAACAATGTTTTTTTCCTCCCATAGACATAGCAGTTGACTTTGTGAGGGGAGAGTGAAGGAAAATCTGCTTACAGGCAAGTATCTTTCCCTTTTTTTTTGAAAGGGAAAAAGGGGATGATGGAGAATTTACCAACTCAAAGACTATTTCTAGAGGACTCTGTTGGTATCTTAAAAAAACAAGGGGAAGTCATCTCAAAGTATCAAACATAATATCACTTCTCCCAACTCCCTTAATCTCCCAGGTGTAAACACCTGCTTATCTTGCTCCTTTTTCAGCTTGTGAGATCTTAGTTCCTCAACTAGGCCTCCCCTGATGGCTCAGAGGGTAAAGCATCTGTCTGCAATGCAGGAGACCCGGGTTTGATCCCTGAGTCAGGAAGATTCCCCCCTGGAGAAGGAAATGGCAACCCACTCCAGTACTATTGCCTGGAAAATCCCATGGACAGAGGAGCCTGGTAGGCTACAGTTCATGGGGTCGCAAAGAGTCGGACACGACTGAGCGACTTCACTTTCACAACTAGGCCTCAGACTGGGCCCACAGCAGTGAAAACCTCTGGCTCCTTTTTAATTATCCTCAGACCACAAAGATAAAATAAAAATTTCCGAAGTTTAAGCTCTTATTCAATTCTTCCCTAACCTTTTTTCCATTCTTAAGTCACTGACTCCTGTGCTATTGCAACTGCCAAAACGGTAAATGTCACAAATATTTTTAGTACCTGGCCTCTCTTAGATTAGGCCTACAAAGCAGAAAGTAAAGTGTTTATCGTGTTTTGAAAAGGCCAAAAATAAACTTCAAAATTATTCTTATAGTGGAGTAGTACCCTGTGAGAGAGCATTAAAAATTATGTTGGCCTCTTCCAGGTCTAAATATAGAGAAAAAAAAGTCACTTTAGAGCAAATTTTCTTATTATTTGAGAGGGGGAAAAAAAAAAAATACCACGTAACTGTAAACAAGGCTGGTAGGCAACTTGGGAAAATGCATTAACAGGACCCCTCTTGGAATAGAGAGATTTAGGGAAAAGAGAGATTAGTCAGCATAAACTGCCCAAGAATTTCAGAAAAGGAAAGAACAGAGAATCCAATCTTTTGCTCAATATCAGTCAGAAGTCAGAAAAACTATATATTAAAGCATCCTAACCAAGATTTTCTATCAGAAGACACACTCATGCCCCCAAAGTAGAACTCACCAGGAGGGTCTGTGCTGGGAGCTCAAAACAAAGACCACAATTCTGAGCCTTTAGTTTACCTGAGACTCAGCGGGAAACCCTGATGACTTCCATGCCCTGCTTTAGAGATTCTGATTCAAAACATCTGAGGTGGGCCTAGGACCCTCCACGTTTAACAAGTTCTCCTAAGTAATTTTACCACCACACTTAAGAGAAACAAGGAAATGTTGACCCAAGGGTTTAGTGGGTTAGGTTCTTCAAGCACAGAAGGCAACTTAAAGCCTGCTGGAGAACAGTGACTGAACAGAACTACCCAGGTTGTAACTGGGAGGCTAAGGAAAGAAGCTCCACTCTGGCCCAACTCCAAACCAGCAAGGCTATCAGGGTACTCCCATCTGTCTGAAGGTATAACACATCCTTCAATACCTTAGCAGCTGTAAGAAGCAAGAGCAATATAAACCACAGTTGACCCTTGTACAAAGCTGGAGTTGGGGTGTAGTGAAAAATCTGAGTATAACTTATAGATCTGTGTGTGCATGTCAGTTGCTCAGTTGTGCCCAACTTTGCAACTGCATGGACTGTAGCCCACCAGGCTCCTCTGTCCACGTGATTCTCCAGGCAAGAACACTGGAGTGGGTTGCCATTTCCTTCTCTAGGGGATCTTCCTGACCCAAGGATCCAACCTGGGTCTCCAGCACTGCAGACAGATTCTTTACCATCTGGAGGCACCAGGGAAGCCCAACTTACGGATGGCCCTCCTTATCTGAGATTGGGCATCTGTGGATTCAGCAACCACAGACGGTACAGTACTGTAATATTTACTACTGAAAAAATTCTGCATGTTAATACATTATTGACTGGGGATTTTTGCAGACACTAACGCCTATGGCTGACGATTTGTTATGTAAGTGAATACAGAAATGTCTCTGGTCAATAGTTTTTGGGTAACAAAACATATTAATATGTCTCTGGTCAATAATGAGTAAAGTGGACCCTAGCAGTTGAAACCTGCTTTGTTCAAGGGTCAACTATAATCAGATACTCCAGTTTCTTTCCTCCCTCTAGAGTTTAGAAGTAAAACCATTCCCTTTGGACTGAGTAAGTTCATAATGATTCTGTGGAGAGGAGGAAATATCAAAAGAAAAACACTGGACTTAATGCTGATGAGAGCATTACTGTATTCATACCTCACACTGATGACAATGAAAAATGTACACTAAGAAATTCTAAGCAATTAGGTTTAGTTATTTGCTAAATAACTTTCCCATACCATCCTTCTTCTTGGTTAAAAACAAGGCACCAACTGTCCTGTGTCTCGTGTTCCTGCTGTTTTTATTCTGAAGAGGCAAGCCATCTACTTTGCTCCTGAAGCATTAACTTTACAAAACCCAAACAGAGCTGAAGAGGTAATTTGGGGCTGAAACAATCTCAAATTTGGGGCTGAAACTATCTTAAATTTGGGGCTGAAACTGTCTCAGCCAGCCCAGGCCTTCAAATGCTTATCTCTAGCTTTCATAGAAGTCACACAGTTATTACAGCTTAATTTAGAATTCTATTCACACCAAACGCTCCAATTCTATGTTTGAAATCGCAGACCTTCTGAGGCTTTAACCCAAATCTAGTTCTAAAATGAGGTCTGGTATCTATGAATACAACTCCATGGCGGGTACAAAGGGAAACACAGCACACCAGGACAAACTCTACTCTGCAATCCCTTCCCTCATGACTGACAAATGAGGCACCAGAAGTTAAGCCCCAAGGGGAACTGTGCTGTTTCCTCCAAATGATCAAGGACCTACCTCTCTCTATTGTGCTCTTTTAGAAAGTGTATACCCTTGGCGGATTCATGTTGATGTATGGCAAAACCAATACAATATTGTAATTAGCCTCCAATTAAAGTAAATAAATTTATATTAAAAAAAATTAAAAAAGAAAGCAAGCCTACCTCACTAATGCTTTTGGAATTCAGGGATGCTGCGGCCTCTTGGATCTTAAAGCACTAGAATCACAAATTCAGATGAAAGAGGCCTCAGGCTTCAAGCTGCTAACTGCAGCTCAATATTCAAGTCAATGTGGCTCTCCTGGCTGAAGACAAATGAGCCTCCCTCAAATAAAATGGATCGGGAGGAAATGACATCACTGGTAATGTCAGACACAGCTTTTAATAGTGGGCCATTTAAGGCTTGGCTCACGCTTAGGAAAACTCTTGATTAGCTTCTGGCAGGCATCCTTCTACGACGCAGCCAGAGCTCAGCGAGGAAGAGAATAATTCTCGTCAGGAGTTAAAGGGACAAACCCACCAGTTCCAAGCTGGTCATCTTTCCTGTCAGAAACAGGGCTGAATATCACTCTCCTTCCTCCCCTCTGAGATGACGCATTCTCCTTTTCTCACTCCTCAGACCTAAGCTGCCTGAAAGTGGAGATCATGTTCTCCCTGAGTTCTTCAGGATTGTTCTAGAAACCATCACCACACTTCATCAAACCAGCAAGGCAACACGTGAGGAAATAAGAATGAAAGGGTGAAGGCCACAGTCAGACTTATTTTAGAAGAACACTTTTCAAATAAAGCAGGCACCGAAAAGAATACAGTACCTTTTCAACTCACCTTAATACAGCCAACTATTGTAGTTGTAAGAGCAGAATTATACTGAGTGCAAAGTACTGTAGCATACATCAAGATAAATCTGGAAAAAATAAAGAAAAGGTATCTTATAAGTAAAATCCAACTGCTTGTTTTATAATAACCCCTAGCCAAGGGAAATGATAGTATATTTCACTAGACACTGCCTGTGAGCTTTCCCACCTCACTGCTGCTTCTATTGAAGCTTTGGATTTTTTTTTTTAATTTCATTAAAGAGAAACACATGTCCATTTAATGATCAGGTGCTTCTCCCAGCTACTGCACTAAAACCTTGAAACCACCGTTCACAATCATGAGTCATCTTTTTAGATCATAGTCCTAATTCACCTAACTGAGATACAAAGCTCAGAGCTTACAGACCCTGGCTCAGGTATATATGTAACATGAGGGCAATATGATTCTGGACCAGGGTGAAGACAAGAGAGATACTTTAAGGATGGAAGAAAAACAAGTGAGAACTACTTTAAGAGGGGATATAGTTCACTTAACAACAGTGGCAGCAGTCGGCACTCCCAGATTTTACAATGAGGCTTCTGAGCCTGACTCAGTACCAAGCTACCGTGTCATCTTTATTTTGAAGCATCCAGTCACTATGTAGCAAGCCTGGGCTAGATCCAGTCACGAATATCAACTGAAATGACTGGTTGAGGGAAAAAATACCATTAGGGAAATTTGGAGGTGAAGAGAAGAGGCACATTTGCAGATACCTCTTGCCTTCTTCAACATGGTAGGGAGAAGTCAGTCCTAAATTCAAAAGCTGCTACTACTGCCTACTAATTCTGCAAACTTAAGACAATTTATTTGAATTCTGAGCCTGTTTTCTCAGGCAGTAAGGAGTAGGGGCAACAATATCTGTCAAATGGTTAATGTAGAAATAAAATTAAATAATGCATGTTGAAATATAATGGTGCTTATCACATACTAGCTTACTGAATAAATATTTAGTTTTTTTCATTCATCCTTCTAAAAGCATGACTTTGAGATTAGTTTGGTAGCCCTGGGGGTACATTCCCAAGGATGGTGAAACCACTTGAGTCTGGAGGTTTATCCTAAGCTGATACATTCAAGAGACAGGAATGAGGCAGAAAGACACTAGACCAAATTTCTTTAGGAAAACTATCTGCTAACAAGGCAGCAAAGGCTTACCCCATCACACAAGAGAGGGTGAACTGCAGAAGAAAGAGGGTGTCAGCCCAGCCTTCAAAATCCAATGCCTGTAATAAACAAGAAAGCACCAGATTTTAGAGCAGGCCCTCCAAGTCGGCGGTATCATTCATTAATGAAAACCCTGTGTGGTTGCTCCCATCACACAGTCTTATATATACACTTCCATGCATCACTCCAAGGATAAAGAGTTATGTTCAAGAATCTCATATATATGGAAATGAATCAACAAGCAGTTTTGTAAGGTTTTCTCCTTTCCAAAATGTAACATGAGTGAGATTTTCTATTTCTCCATGTTGGTACCAAGAAACTGCTATTTGCTTGAAGGCACAAGCCATGTCTTGCTAATTTCAGCAATCTTCCCAGATGGCTGGTATTAAATAATGGCTTTCTCAAATCTTAAAACATATTTCTTCCTTGTCATGTGTGAAAGCTCAAGTACAGTCTTAGTTACCTAAATTCAGTTGAGGTCTGTCCAGGGAGAATTACTATTTTAAAACAGTTGATTTTATAAAAGCAAAGTTTCTGTTGTTCCCCTTTGTTTCTAAGCCAAAAGTCAAAGGAATGAACAGAAACGACAGTGTGCATTGATCATCTGTCTCTCACCCATGAGGGAGTGTTTCTCTCTCAAGTACATAAATTCTCTTGCAATATAAGTTTCTCAAGCACATCTGAGGAACATTCCACTTTTTATCTCTCTGCCAACCTGTCCAACTTCAACTCTTGCCACTTCAACACAAATCTCATAGCTCCCGGGCTCCAGCAATACCCGGCTCCTCGTGGTTTATAAAACATAACATGCATTTCACACTCACATGCCTCTGCCTGGAATGCCCTGCCCCTCGACATTCACCTGACTCCTGCTCACCCACCAAACTAGAAGCCAAGCAGTTCCTCTGTGGGGCCTCCCCAGATCGAGAGCTCCTTCCCCCGGCCTCAGCACTACTCCTATTCAGTCCTTTCTCTCTGAACTCAAGTCTTCCTCTACCACATCTACAGGAGGGGAGCTCCCTGGTGGGAGGACCCACTTCACATTAGTTGAATCACAGCATTTGATAGACAGAAGACATTCAACTTGTTTATGATTCTTTGTTGAGGCATAACATATAAAAAAAATTAAATTCACCAATTTTTAAGTGTGTAATTCAATGAGTCTTGACAAATGTATAGGCATGAAACCACCATTACAATCATGATAAAGAAAGTTCGGCCTAAAACCATAAAACCTAGAGGAAAACAGAGGAGAAAGCACCTTGGCACTGGTCGTGACAATTTTCTGGCTATGACACCAAAAGCACAAACAACCAAAGCAAAGATAAGAGGGACGACATCAAACTAAAAGGCTTCTGCACAGCAAAAGAAACAATCCACAAAATGAGAAGGCAACCTATGGGATGGGGAAAAATATTTGCAAACTACATATCTGATAAGAGGTTAACTGCCAAAGCACATAAGAAACTCATATAACTCAACATCAAGAAAAACCCCAAACAATCCAATTAAAAAAGGGGCAAAGGAATAGAGTAGATATCCCCCCAAAAAAAAGGTATAAAAATAGGTACATGAAAAGGTACTCAACATCACTAAAAAAGTTTAAATTAAAACCACAATGAGATAGCACCCCACAACTGTTAGAATAGCTGTCATCAGAGATGACAAGTGCTGACAACGGTGTGGAGAAAAGAGAATCCTTGTATATTGTTGGCAAGAACGTACATTTTACAGTCAGGATGAAACACACACACACACACACAATGGAACATTATTTAGCCATGAGAAAGGAAATCCTGCATTTTGCAACAACATAAACGGACCTTGAAGGCATTATGCAAAGTGAGATAGATCAGACGGAGAAAGACGCACACAGTTTGATCTTACGTGTAAAAATCTAAAAAAGCCAAATGCATAGAATCAGAGCAGAATGGTGGCTGCCAGGCACTGGCAGGGGGAAACAGTGAGATGTTGGTTTTATAACTTGGAAGATGTATATGTTCTAGGGCTCTAATGTGCAAAAACGGTTTTATGGTTAACAAAACTATGAAGTTTACATACTTGAAAGTTACTAAGAGTAGATCCTAAGTGTTTTCACCACAAAAAAAGAAATGGCAGGTATGTGAGGTGACGGTAGGGTTAACTCATGTTACTATGGTAATCACTTCCTAATACATAACTATCAAATCAACCGTTGTATAACTTAAACTTACACAATATTAAAAGTCCATTATATCTCTGTAAAGCAAAAATATTTGCTTGCCTAGAAAGGTCCCTCCTGCCCCTTTATAGTCAATCCCTCCCCCATTACAGCCTCTGGGAACCTCTGATCTCCTTTCTGTTACTGGAGTTTTGCCATTCAATAATTTCATATAAATGGCATTGTATAGTATGTACTCTTTTATAGGTGCCTTCTTTAACTTGACATAATACTTTTGGTTCCTTCAGTAAACGTATCTTTTTATATGGAAATGTCAAAGTGTATTCCCACCAGCACTGTGTGAGAGTTCCCAGTGCTCTACCTTCATTTGGTTTTAAAAAACCAAAATAAACGGACCTAGAAAACTTGTTACTGTTAATCTGTTAGGGCTACTGTAGCAAAGTACCACCAACTGAGCGACTTAAAAAACAAAAATCATTTCTTACGGTTTTAAATGCCAGGAGTCCAAGCTCAAGGCGTCAGCAGGGTAGGTGCCTGCTGAGTGCTGTGGGGGACAATGCCTCTGCCCTAGACGCTGGTGATGTGCTGGCAATGTGGTGTTCCTTGGCTTACTGAGGCATCACTCTGATGTTTGCCTTCATATTTTCATGGCATTCTATGTTATTGTCTGTATCCAAATTTCCTCTTTTTCTAACCACACCAGTGATGCTGGATTAGGGTATACCCTACTCCATTACCTTTTCATCTTAATGAATTGTAATGACCCTATTTCAAAGGCACTGAGGTACCGGGGGTAGGACCTCAACATGACTTAGGGGAGGAACAACACAATGCAATTCAAAATACATTTCAATTAACTTTCGTGTATTTCCTGAGGTAGGGGTCAGGTTCATTTTTCTGCATACAGATGTCAAATTGCTATAGCACCACTTGTTGAAGAGATCATCCTTTCCTCACTGATTTATTCAGGTAACTTCAACAAAAACAACTGACCACATGGTCTATTTCTACTTCTTGATTCTCTGCTCTGTTTCGTTGATCTATTATTGTTCTGTCAAGTTTTCAGGGCACAGATATAGACATATTTTGCTAAACTTTTCCCTGAGTATTTCATACTTTTGAAGCTTTTGTAAATGGTACTATTTAGTTTCCAAAAGTTCACTGCTGGTAAATGACAGTTCAGTCGATTTTCACATGCTGATCTTGTTATCTTACAACTTTGTAAACTAGTTAGTTCTAATCACTCTTTTGTGAAGAGGAACTCAAAAGCCTCTTGATGAAAGTGAAAGAGGAGAGTGAAAAAGTTGGCTTAATGCTCAACATTCAGAAAACGAAGATCATGGCATCTGGTCCCATCACTTCATGGCAAATAGATGGGGAAACAGTGGAAACAGTGTCAGACTTTATTTTTGGGGGCTCCAAAATCACAGCAGATGGTGACTGCAGCCATGAAATTAAAGACACTCCTTGGAAGGAAAGTTATGATCAACCTAGATAGCATATTCAAAACCAGAGACATTACTTTGCCAGCAAAGATCCGTCTAGTCAAGGCTATGGTTTTTCCAGTGGTCATGTATGGATGTGAGAGTTGGACTGTAAAGAAAGCTGAGTGCTGAAGAACTGATGCTTTTGAACTGTGGTTTGGAGAAGACTCTTGATAGTCTCTCGGACTGCAAGGAGATCCAACCAGTCCATTCTAAAGGAGATCAGTCCTGGGTGTTCTTTGGAAGGAATGATGCTAAAGCTGAAACTCCAGTACTTTGGCCACCTCATGCGAAGAGATGACTCACTGGAAAAGACTCTGATGCTGGGAGGGATTGGGGGCAGGAAGAGAAGGGGACGACAGAGGATGAGATGGCTGGATGGCATCATCGACTCGATGGACGTGTTTGAGTGAACTCCGGGAGTTAGTGATGGACAGGGAGGCCTGGCGTGCTGCAATTCATGGGGTCACAGAGAGTCAGACACGACTGAGCGACAGAACTGAACTGAATCACTCTTTTCTAGATTCTTTTTTCTCTGCATATATGATCATGGTTTTTATAGAGGTATTTTAAATTCTTCCTTTATAATCTCTTATTCTTACTTTCTTGCACTGATAAGGTCTTCTAGTATAATGCTGAATAGAACATTATATAAGAGAGGACATCCCTGCCCTGTTCTCAGTCTTAGAGAAAAGGTACTGAGTCATTCACCACTAAGTACGATAGCAACATATTCTTTTGGTACATGTCCTTTATTGGACTGAGAAAGTTCCCTTCTATTCCAAGTTTGCTGAGAATTTTAAACCCATACATGGGTGTCACTTTCATCAACTACATTTTCTAACTATTGACATGTTTCTTCCATTTTTGCAGCTGTTTACTCACTAAGTTGTGTCTGATTCTTGTGACCTCATGGACTGTAGCCTGCCAGGTTCCTCTGTCCATGGGACTTCCCAGGCAAGCATACTGGAGTGGGTTGATATTTCCTTCTCCAGGGGATCTTCCCAACCCAGGGATGGAACCTGTATCTCCTACATTGGCAAGCAGATTCTTTACCACAGAGCCACCAGGGAAGCCCTTCTTCTATTTTATTCTTGCCAATATGATGAATTATACTGATTAATTTTCCAGTTTTAAACTAACCCTAATTCCTGAGATAAACACAACTTGGTCATGAGATAGTGTCCTTTTTATATATTGCTGGATTTTTTTAGACTACAGTTTTTTTTCCCTCCTTATAATTTTTTTTGTCAGCTAGTGGTAGAGGGTATGCTGGCCTCATAAAAAAATCATTTGGGAAGTGTTCCTTCCTCCTTTTCTACATTCTAGAAGAATTTATGTGGAATTAGCATTGTTTCTTCCTTAAACACTCCAGTGAAGTGATCAGGGCCTAAAGTGTCCTTTTTCATAAGGTTTTCAACTACAAATCCAATTTCTCTAACAAAGATGGGGCTAAATAGCCCTATTAACAAGGACTTTTAATTATTTTAACTAAATCAAGCAAGTTAATTATTTTATAGAGTAAGGCTATTCATGTTACCTATTTCTTCTTGAGTGAGCTTTTACAGTTTTGTCTTTCAAGAATTTGTACACTTCTCAGTTTTTCAGTTTATGGCATATTGTTCATATAATTCTCTTATCCCTTTATATATATAGGCTCCGTAATAATGCCCTTTGTTCATTTCTGATGTTGGTAATTTGTGTATTCTGACTTTCTGTCCTGATTAATTGGCCAGGGTTTAGCACTTTTATTGATCCTTTCAGAGAACCAGCTTTCACTTTGCTTTTCCGTTTTCCATTTCATTGATTTCTGCGTCCTTCTATTTACTTTGGGTTTAATTTGCTCTTATTTTCTAGTTTCTTAAGGGAGACACTTTAGATCATTGAATTTAAATCTTTCTTGTTTTTAATATATTTTAACTTCTAGTTTAATTCTGGGCTGATCAGTACACATACCTGGATGGCTGCAATTCTTTTAAACTACCAAGACTTGTTTTACGGCCCAGAACGTAGTCCATGTTGGTGCACTGTTCCATGCGCACTTGAAATGAATGAGCGTCCTGTTGCTGTTTGACAGAAGTGCTCTACAAACACCAGTTAGGCTTTGCTGGTTGATGGTGCTGGTCAAGTCTTCTCTATCCTTAATGACCTTCAGTTTAGGTATTTTTATCAATTACTTAAAGTAGAATATTAAAATCTCCAACAGGTTGGTCTATTTATCCTCTCTGTGCTGTCAGTTTTTGCTTCATATTATTCTGAAGCTCTCTCATCAAGTATGTACACATTTAGGATTGTTATACCCACCTATACTAACCCTTTAGCATTATGACATGTCCCTCTCTATGGTACAGTTTCCTTTATGTTTATTCTATTTAAGGTTTATTGACTTTCCTGTGTGTGCAGGTTTAGAGATTTCATCAAATATGGAAAAAATTCAGCTATTATTTCTTCAAATTTGTTTCTGGCCCCCACTCAGCCCTTTTTCAGGACTCTAGTTACACAAATGTTAGTGCTCTTAGTATTATCCCACACATCACTAATAATCTGTTCATTTGTTTTCTAGTCTTTTTTTCTGTCCTTCATCTTGAACACTTTCTATTGCTGTTTCTTTAACTCACTGAACTTTTCTTCCTGCGTAGTGCCTGATCTGTTGCTTGATACTTTCTGCTTTATTTTTAAATTCTGATTATATTTTTCATCCCTAAAAGTTCCACTTAAGCCTTTTTAAATATATATATATATTTTTTCTCTTCTCATCCTTTCTCTCTCAACAATCCTTTACTGCTTTCAATGTACAATTTGACACCTACTAAAACTCAATCATGCTCCAGACCCCATGGTGGGCCTCAGAGCACTGAGCTGAAGATAGTTTAGTTGAATTTGTTGATAATGAAGGGATAAACAGTGGCAATAAAAATGCACTGCCTTAACAGTTAAAAATGCACTGCCGTGTATTGTGGAGCACTTTATAGTTGGCAAAGTGCTTCTATATACACCCCATCATTTGATTCCTACAACAAGCCTGTGAGGTAGAAAGGCCAAGTCTTATTATTCCCAGAAGACAAAGAGTGACTGTCTTTAGGTAACACAGCTAATCAATGGGGGACTTAATACATTTCAAGCCCAATGTTCTCTACACTGAACATTAAACTCTATTCAGAAAAATGCCCCACATATATAGTGCACAATGCCCTTTGGGAACATAATAACTGTATCTGTAGAATACTAAAAATAAATCTCATTGACATAATTCCATTTATATATAATTCAAAAATAGAAAAATAATTCTCCCAAGATGTTTTTTTTCTTTCCCTACATACTCAGCCTATCTCTGGAGAAAGCCAGTCAATGGGTCAGGCAGCCAGTTGCATCCCCCTGCTCTGCCACAGGAATGGGTCTTGGCTGAGATAGAACAAGCAGCAGCCATCTGAGAGTACAGCTGCAGGATAAATACAACCCTAACAGCTTTACAGTACAATGGAGTCCACTCTCCCTACCATAAAACAGCATTAAAAATAAATAAATAAAATCCACAACTTATTAAGCTATTATGCTTGAGGCTAAGAAATATTAAGTAACTTTCTCCAAATTATTCAGCTAGTAAACGCCCATGCAGTCCTATAACTTATCATCTTTCCATCCGCACTACTGAGGAAAACCAAAGACAAGGCAATACAGTCTGAATTTTTTTCTCCCAGATGGTTCTACATGGTTACTCAGTCAAAAAGCCAAAGTTCTAATTCCAACTCTGCCACTAATTTCCTGTGAGGCCATTAGGAAGTCATTAACCTTTCTAAGCCTCTACCTATGCTGCTGCTGCTGCTGCTAAGTCGCTTCAGTCGTGTCCGACCCTGTGCACCCCACAGACGGCAGCCCACCAGGCTCCCCTGTCCCTGGGATTCTCCAGGCAAGAACACTGGAGTGGGTTGCCATTTCCTTCTCCAGTGCATAAAAGTGAAAAGTGAAAGTGAAGTCGCTCAGTCGTGTCCGGCTCTTAGCGACCCCATGGACTGTGGCCCACCAGGCTCCTCCGTCCCTGGGATTTTCCAGGCAAGAGTGCTGGAGTGGGTGCCAGTGCCTTCTCTGCTACCTACGCTACAAATATAGAAAACTGCTCCATCTATCTATCTCTTGTGAGAATCAGTGAGAGAATAAAATACAGACACTTTAAATGTATACATAATTTACATTCAGAGAGAATATTCACTTTAACTTCTACCACTGTCATCTCTCAGTGATAGATGTGCAAGCAAATTTTTCTTCTCTTGAAGATAGGAAATAAAGAAGGCACAGTGAGAATGTACTTTGTTATTCAGGAAAAAAAAAAAAACTTTAAAACGTCTGCCTCTAGAAAACACTGATAAAGAGCTATTGTGAAGAAAATGACTTGCTTGGTCATTCTCTGTGATACAGAAGTAGATGCGCTCTCTGCCACAAGGCCAGCAATCTTCAATCCTGGCTGACTGGGGGTACGATTACAGACAGAACATACAAAGATGCTTTCTAAGGTTTTTGTCCTGTTTTGAACAGTCTCTGGTCTACAGGTGCTGGTAGTATAATATAAAACAAACCACAGGAATGAAAAGAATTCTGTGGCATAAGTTTAACTCAGATGACCATTATATTTACTACTGTGGGCAAGAATCCCTTAGAAGAAATGGAGGAGCCATCATAGTCAACAAGAGTCCGAAATGCAGTACTTGGATGCAGTCTCAAAAATGACAGAATGATCTGTTTGTTTCCAAGGCAAACCATTCACTATCACAGTATCCAAGTCTATGCCCCAACCAGTAATGCTGAAGAAGCCGATGTTGAATGATTCTATGAAGATCTAAAAGACCTTCTAGAACTAACACCCAAAAAAGATGTCCCTTTCATTACAGGGGACTGGAATGCAAACATAGAAGTCAAGAGATACCTGGAGTAAGAGGCAAATTTGGCTTTGGAGTACAGAATGAAGCAGGGCAAAGGCTAATACAGTTTTGCCAAGAGAACCCTGGTCATAGCAAACACCCTCTTCCAATAACACAAGAGAATACTACACATGGACATCACCAGATGGTCAATACCGAAATCAGACTGATTATATTCTTTGCAGCCAAAGATGGAGAAGCTCTACACTCAGCAAACATAAGACCAGGAGCTGACTGTGGCTCAGATCATGAACTCCTTATTGCCAAATTCAGACTAAATTGAAGAAAGTAGGGGAAACCACTAGACCATTCAGGTAGGACCTAAATCAAATCCCTCATGATGATACAGTGGAAGTGAGAAATAGATTCAAAGGATTAGGTCTGACTGACAGAGTGCCTAAAGAACTACAGACGGAGGTTTCTGACACTGTAAAGAAAGCAATGATGAAGACCATCCCCAAGAAAAAGAAATGCAAAAAGGCAAAATGGTTGTCTGAGGAAGGCTTACAAATAACTGTGAAAAGAAGAGAAGCGAAAGGCAAAGGAGAAAAGGAAAGATATACCCATTTGAATGCAGAGTTCCAAAGAAGAGCAAGGAGAGATAAGAAAGCCTTCCTCAGTAATCAATACAAAGAAATAGAGGAAAACAATAGAATGGGAAACACTAGCAATCTCTTCAAGAAAATTAGAGACACCTATTTTGGGGGGCTCCAAAATCACTGCAGATGGTGATTGCAGCCATGAAATTAAAAGATGCTTACTCCTTGGAAGGAAAGTTATGGCCAACCTAGATAGCATATTAAAAAGCAGAGACATTATTTTGCCAACAAAGGTCCATCCAGCCAAAACTTCTGAACGTTGGTATTGGAGAAGACTCTTGAGAGTCCCTTGGACAGCAAGGAGATCCAACCAGTCCATCCTAAAGGAAATGAGTCCTGAGTATTCATTGGAAGGACTGACGCTGAAACTGAAATTCCAATACTTTGGCCACCAGATGTGAAGAACTGACTCATTTGAAAAGACCCTGATGCTAGGAAAGATCGAAGGCTGAAGTAGAAGGGGATGACAGAGGATGAGATGGTTGGATGGCATCACTGACTCAATGGACATGAGTTTGAGTAAGCTCTGGGAGTTGGTGATGGACAGGTAAGCCTGGCATGCTGCAGTCCACGGGGTTGCAAAGAGTCGAACATGATTGAGTGACTGAACTGAACTGAATGAAGATAATGGCAACATCCTTCAAAAGGTCCCAAGCATGCACTGATGCACTCTGTGCCCCCAACCCTGCAGCAGGCCATTGCCAACCCATGCCTCCACTGGAGACTCCTGATCACTCACTGGCAAGTCTGGGCCAGTCTCTTGTGGGGTCACTGATCCTTTCTCCTGGGTCCTGGTGCACACATGGGTTTTTTCCTGCCCTAAAAGAGTCCGTTTTCCCAGTCTTGTGGCACTGGAGCAGTGGCTGCACAGCGCTGGAGTGACTTTGAGGAGATACCCCATGTCCAAGGGCAAAGGAGAAGCCCCAACAAGATGGCAGGAGGGGCGAAATTGTCTTTAGAATCAAACCCCATACCAGTGCCAGAGACACTCAGAGGACTCAAACAAACCTTGTACACACCAGGACCAGAGACCCCACAGAGACTGAGACAGAACTCTGCTTGAGTATCCCCTGGGAGGTATGGGTCAGCAGTGGACGGCTACAGGGGCAAGGGGCTCTGGGTGCATTAGACCTGGGTATGGCATACTCCCCCTTGGAGGAGGTCGCCATTAACCCCATCACAGAGAAAGATCTAGTCATTCGTAAATAAAGAATAACTGATCCAATCCACTCATATCATGTTTGAGAATACCAAGGCCCAGAAAAGCAGAAGGGCCCTGTCTCTATATGGGAAAGAACACTTCAGGGTTTGAGAATCAGTCTATAATGGTTCACAGAGTGACCCAGAAAAGATTTATAACCCTGGACAGGCTAAAGCAACAGCCTAATAATTCTTCATTATTTAGTAGCAATGCTTAGTAAGAGATACCTCCCAGTAGATAATCTGTGCAGGAACTTTTCCTGTAAAACTCATCTGAGCCATGTAATTTAACCAGTGACAGAATGAAGACATTATACAGGGTGCAAGTGCCTACAGTGCCGGCCTTGTGAGAGCTACAGCAAAGGGTCTGTTCTCCCACCCCTACGTGAGAACACCTAACAGGGTGTGCTGCCAGCAACCCAGGCTCCAGCTCCCAACGCTCTGAATCGCTGGCTTTGTGCTGCACACATTCCCTTTTGGAGGCAGCAACTAACAAGTTGAAACACAGTCTTTTCAATCTGACACTTCAGAAAGCCATTAGTTAACTGGTGCTTGCTCCACCTTTATCCATGTTAACTAGATATCTTCTGTTAAAAGTAAAAGCTGGCTTTACCACAGTTTTTGGTTTTGTTTTTTTCTAAGGAGTATGTTTTAAAGTTAGAAGATTTGTGTTTAGAAAAACTAAATGCTGAATATATTGGTTCCTTGGTTTCTGGTAAGCCCAGGACTTCAAGAACTTAAACTTTTTGAAAAATTACACCACACACAGACACACACGGTTTCTCAGAACACTTTGCCAAGGACAAGTATTACGTGCTCACTGGGATGAGTTGTACAACCGGATCTTACCTTTCACTTTTATAGAAATTTAGTTATTTTCCTCACTGGCTTTCAATTTTTCCTTAAAAGCTGTGCCAGCCCCATCAACTGCTCTGTATAACTCCTGCCTCCCTGGGGTGCTGGCCTTTCAGAGCCCTCTTATTGGGTTCTTGCTCGAACAGAGGGAAGTCTTCCCTTCTCTCCCTACTAAGGTTAACAGTGGGATTTTCAGAAAAATAATTTGGATCTGATTTTGCTTCAGTTTGAATCCTGGGTCAGGAGTCTGAAACTCTGAAACAGTGAAAACAAGTTAATTTGCCCCACTTCCCCCAGTGATTTTAAAGTTTAGAATTCATCACTGGATAGCCATTATTTACAGAAAAAAACTTTATCTTTTTTTATGTTCCTTTTTTAAAATGCAGTTTAAATAAATTCATACAGTTCTACAATCAGAAAAAAAAAAAAGTAATGAAGTCTCCATTGCATTTCTGTTCTACACTTTCCTGTTTTCTCTCTCACAAGCAAACTGGTGATTACTTTATTAGTTTCATGTATATTCTTCCATAGTCTCTTTACTTAAACAGTAAGTAAATTAAATGAATGTGTACATATATTTTTATTTTTTCCTTTGTATTTTATTCTAAAGCTAGTATACCAGATACACTATTTTACACTGCACTTCTTCATTTAATAATTTATCTTGGCAATCTTTTCATTCAATAGAGATCTTCCAAATAAAATAGCTCTAGGCCAGGAAAGCCATAAGTCCAATAGATGAGAGCAGTTTATTAGCATAGCTTATTAGGAGTCAGGGAGCAACTGGGCTCATACCAGTTGTCAGGAACAGCAGCTCAGTCTCCACACTGACGTGCCTTCTACTCCTCAGACATGCTGTCTCAGCCCTGAAAAGGCCCTACCTACAGAACCCATCAACTTAGTGGATCCAACCTACTCAGTTACCACGTGACAGAGCAGGCCAAGAGAGCAGACAGGACTTGCCCAGAGCCAGACAGTGCTCATAAACAGACCTGGAAGTTGCTGGTCTTTTGCATTCTGGCCCCAACTTCTCTCAGCTGTACCACTTATGTCACAAACTTTTAGGGATGTGTCGTTATCGACATAGTAAATTTCAAATTCCTGTGCCTAGCACTGGTTCCAACTTAGAAGGAAGTGGGGTATGGTGTGGCAGGAAGAGGGAGACACTAGCTGTAGAGTCAGGAAATCTGGGATCTAGTCCAGAGCCCTCTTTGGGCCCCAGTTCCCTCATCTGTGAGATAAGGGGCTGGAACCACATGCTCTCCAAGGCTCTCTGCTAAAGGCTCCAAGTCCTTGACTTACACCTTCTAACCACACTGAAGATTCTGGTCCTTGGGGCTGTGCCTGTGCTCAGGTTGTCAATTCCACCTGGAATGTACCTTTTGTTTCTCTGCCTCTACATCTCTCAAGGCCCACTCTGACTTCTCCTGATATTTACCTCTTCAGAGAACATCCCCTGTGAACAAGCTCCTACCTCAGCCCTTAGAATACTTGGCCTAGACTACCCCTTCTAAAGAGCCACACCAACTGGTCTCTGAGTCCATACATTCAGTGTCTGCTCAAACGAAGCTTATAAAGATACTTTCCCTAATCATCTTATCCAAAATAGTACTTCCCTAATCACTCTCTTCCTTCTTTTATCTCCCTTTATAGCTCTTACTATATAATTTATGTTTAGTCTATCTTATACCATTGGAATGTAAGCTCCTTTGAAGCAAAGGCATGTGTTTTTAACTTAGAACAGCACCTGACATATAAGAAGCACTCAATAGATATTTGCTGAATGAAATAATTATTTGTAAACAATTAACAACAAAGCCAAGCTGCAGAGACTCCACTTCTAATACTAATCTGAGATATTTCTTCCATTTAATAGCTTGTTCTGTATGCATAGTCCCCGAACAGGGGAAAAAGTCAGTCAGGGAGTCAGCAAATGGCTTTGGGAGATAGATGTGGTCAGGCAAATAGCAAGAGATCTCCTTGGAGTCAGAAAGACTGGTTTTAGGGAATTCCCTGGTGGTCCAGCTGTTAGGACTCTGTGCTTCCACTTCAGGGGACCCAGGTTTGATCCCTGGTCAGGAAACTAAAATCCCTCAAGTTTCATGGTATGGTCAAACAAACAAAAAAAGGCAGAGTGGTTTTAGTACTAAACTCTGTCATCAGGTAACCTCAAGCATGTCTTTAACCTCTATAAACCAGATGAACAACCTACCGCACAGGTACACAATGAAGATTAGGGAAAATGATTAACATGGAAGCATCTTATCAGGTACAAAGCACCATATCCTACAGGTGAAGTATTACTTGAACACCAGAAGTAGACTGAAACTGTTAATATGGAGCAGTTCTATTTAAAGCTAGACATCAAAAGTGTCTACTCTTTAAAAAAAAAAATACATGCACATACATGAATGCTTGCCCACTTAACATACACATATTTTGAAGGGGAAACCCAACCTAAAAGACACACACAGAACATGAACTGGACTTAAGAAAAAACACTTACTTGAAATCCTGCCACTTATTCTATTCTGTAACGCGAACCCTTTTGCCAGAACTTCAGACAAGCAGTCCACTGACTACGAAACTGAACCTTTCAGGGGAAGGAATCAACTGCAACCTGTGGCAGGATACCATGAGCCTCTAGGACGTGTTAGGCATCTTTGGCCGCCCCCCCCTCCCCAGTGCTTCTGTGCTGGTCAATAAAAGCAAACCATTCAACCACTTCTGTAAGTCATACCTCTAATGATGACACTCAAAGAACAGGTTAGTGTTACTTGTTGCAGCTGGTGGATCAGAAAACCAAACCCTACCTTCTCTAATAAGCCAAGCTTGATATTTCACCCACACCTGCTTCCTCCTACAACACTTATAGTACTGACTGATTGGCACACACTTTGGTGCTGGATCTTACAGCACCTCTGGAGCATGTCAAATGTCTTCCTTGAGTGGCAAAGACTGTGTTGTATTTCTCACATATTCCCAAGAGAACTTAGCACAGGCCTTTCTCAGCACAAGAAATATGCTCAGAAATACTGAACTGACTGAATCCCAACTGAATTTGAAATTGTAGTAATAAGCATACAAAAATTTAGAAACAAAGGAACTTAGAAACAGAATCAAACTCAGAATTCTTGGAGTTCCTAAGTGCCGAATTTAATTCAAAACCTACCAAACAGTACTGATTATTCATATCATTTGTATTTTCGTTCTGTTTGTAGGCAAAGTTCCATAAGACAGGCATTCCCTCTCCAGCAAGGAGGTAGAATTGATCCACTTACATTTTCCAACCCACAATGCCCCCAACAGTTCTCCCACAGAACCTATAACACTGATGACTCTGCTGCTGACAGGTCTGCTCCCCAAGACAACTAAACGATCCCCAGAGGCAAGAATACCACCTAGTTCATCTTTCTTTCATATCACCTGAGCCCAGAGACACATAACAGCACTTAATAACTACCCAAGAACGTTAGAGGGAGAGAATGTTAAGAAAAAGAACATGAGATTTTAAGCCTGCCAGCCAGTAGATCCATCTATATACTCCAATAAAGATTGCTGGGAGAAATATCAATAACCTCAGATATGCAGATGACACCACCCTTATGGCAGAAAGTGAAGAACTGAAGAGCCTCTAGATGAAAGTGAAAGAGGAGAGTGAAAAAGTTGGCTTAAAGCTCAACATTCAGAAAACGAAGATCATGGCATCTGGTCCCATCACTTCATGGCAAATAGATGGGGAAACAGTGGAAACAGTGTCAGATTTTATTTTGGGGGGCTCCAAAATCACTGCAGATGGTGACTGCAGCCATGAAATTAAAAGACGCTTACTCCTTGGATGCAAAGTTATGACCAACCTAGACAGCATATTCAAAAGCAGAGACATTACTTTGCCAACAAAGGTCCGTCTAGTCAAGGCTATGGTTTTTCCTGTGGTCATGTATGGATGTGAGAGTTGGACTGTGAAGAAAGCTGAGCGCCGAAGAATTGATGCTTTTGAACTGTGGTGTTGGAGAAGACTCTTGAGAGTCCCTTGGACTGCAAGGAGATCCAACCAGTCCTAAAGGAGACCAGTCCTGGGTGTTCCCTGGAAGGACTGATGCTAAAGCTGAAACTCCAATACTTTGGCCACCTCATGCAAAGAGTTGACTCATTGGAAAAGACTCTGATGCTGGGAGGGATTGGGGGCAGGAGGAGAAGGGGACACCGGAGGATGAGAGGGCTGGATGGCATCACTGACTCGATGGACATGAGTTTGAGTAAACTCCAGGAGTTGGTGATGGACAGGGAGGCCTGGCGTGCTGCAATTCATAGGGTTGCAAAGAGCTGGACATGACTGAGCAACTAAACTGAACTGAACTGAAATATTTTATAAGAATCATATTAATTGATAATCAGAATGAGGATAAACAAACACGTGAAACCCAAAAACACTGATAGGGTTGATCACAAAGCAACTGAGTTCAGTCTCTTAATTAGTTTTTCATCCCAACTTGAAAGCATTTAGATACATTCTGTCATTCTTTAAAAACATTATTCTTTCAAAAAACCTTTCGTGACCTTTGCTTGTCATTTTTATTAAGAAAAACAAAAAGATTACTCAAATTTTCCACTCCTCTGCCTTAAAAAAATCGTGCTCAACTCTTTGCGACTCCATGGACTGTAGCCTACCAGGCTCCTCAGTCCAAGGGATTTTCCAAGCAAGAATACTGGAGTGGGTTGCCATTTCCTTCTCCAGAGGATCTTCCTGACCCAGGGATTGAACCCGGGTCTCCTGAATTGTAGGCAGACGCTTTACCATCTGAGCCACCAGGGAAGCTTTAAAAAAGAAGAGTAAAAGCTAAATCTCATCACAATATAGGTGGCAAAGTCATTTTTTCCACTATAAGTAAACACTTATATTGAAGCATTTAAAATTGAAAGTAGGCTAGTGAACTTCAAAACATGCACAGATTTTGCTACAACCTGGCAGGTAACTTCTAGTTAAATGATCATCACTCTGGAATGAAGAAATATCTCCTTCAGTCAATTTTTTCAAGTAGCTACAAGCTACTAGTCAAAGTTTCAAATTAATGAAAATTACATTTTTTGCCAAGTCTGTAAAATACCTAACCACATTAATTATTCCAACTTTCTCATGTACAAATTGGCCTGAAGATTTGGAACACCTGTGCTGCCATGAGGTATCAAGTTATTTTACATTACATTCTTGCCCCAAAGCTAAAGGGTGGAGGGTGCTTCTGCTCGGGTTAGCTAGAGGTAGGCAGAGCACTGAAGAGACCATGGTTCCTGCAATCAGGCCTGGGTTTAAGTCCTGACTCTACTACCCCGCTGACAGTATGATGCTGGGCAAGATATTCGGTCTCTCTGAACCTCTATTTCCACATTAATAAAATAGGGTTCATTCAGGGACTTCCCCAGTGGTCCAGTGGCTAAGACTCTGAGCTCCCAATGCAAGGGACCTGGGCTTGATTTCTGGTCAGGGAATTAGATCCCACATGCAGCAACTAAAGATCCTGCATAACTAACACTGAATAGCCCACGTGCCGCTACTAAGACCCAATGCAGCCAAATAAATAAAATAAAAATAAATTTTAATTTAAAAAAATATATGTAGGGTTAATTCAAACTTCCTATAGCTGTTATGGGGTCCATAAAGTGAAAGTCGCTCAATCTTGTCCAACTCTTTGTGACCCCATGGACTATATAGTGCCTAGAATTCTCCCGGCCAGAATACTGGAGTAGGTTAACCTTTCCCTTCTCCAGGGGATCTTCCCAAACCAGGGATCAAATCCAGGTCTCCCGCATTACAGGCGGATTCTTTACCAGCTGAGCCACAAGGGAAGCCCAAGAATACTGGAGTGGGTAGCCTATCCCTTCTCCAGGGGATCTTCCCAACCTCGGAATCGAACCGGGGTCTCCTGCATTGCAGGTGGATTTTTTACCAACTGAGTGATCAGGGAATCCTTGGGGACCATATTACATTATATATACATAAAGTGAGTAGCACATAACAGGAATTCAATAAATGTTAGTTTCTCTTCCCACTTTTTTCAGAGCCACAAAAAAACTTATTCAACACTCTATTCATTAAAACATTTACATATGTTCTATTCCAGTTTTCCAAGAATGAGCTCTTGATTTAAAAAAAAAAAAAAAAAAAAAAGCTTCATAAGCAGTCACTCTTCTCCTACCGCTGATTTTTTTTTAACAGCCTATTTCCAAAAACCTTTGCTTTACTTTGGTTCTGACTGCTTTGTGGAATTTGTCACTGTCATTAGAATAAATAATCAACACATTTATTCCGAAGAAACTACTAGCCAGGGGAATCATTACAAGGAATTTTGGTACAGAAATCCTTGGCAGAATTCTAGATTTCCATTAAGTTCTCAAAATTTTGTGAATTCTAACAAAATGTTACCAATTTGTATCCTATGAATATGCATTTGTTTCAGAGAAAAATTCTTGTCTGGATTTAGTTTGTTATGTTATTCTGGATTTAGCTAGACATTTGCAGAAAATGAGTTAACTACCATATTAGTTGCTATTTATGTGGTTAAGTCACCACTAGGCTAAATATCTCCTGAGGGGAAAAAAACAGTCTGGGATTTAAGCCAGCATAACAACTGTCACCAAAACTGAGAGCTTCTGGAGATGCCAAGCATTTTGTTTAGGTTTGATGAATTCTACTACTTCTGGATTTTTTGTTTTCCAAGGATAGTCTGCTACTACTCCTACTCTGTAGTTCAGCAGAAATGTAAAAGTTCCCCTCCTCTAACCTTCTGGCACGTAAGAGAAGGACGATAGACGGCATGCACTATTTTTATGTTGACAGCCAGAGCTATTTTAAGCTATTTTAGTACTATCCAAAAAGGTTAGCATGACATTAGCAAGCTAAAAAGTAAATTCTTGGTTTTTGGTCACTTAGTAAGAACATTACTTTTTAACAACCAAACTGTCTACCTTTTGGTCATACAAATAAAAATAAAATTCCAAAACATAAGGCATGATTGAAGCCATAATTAGAAAGTCTTACCTTTTGGGCATCTCCCGTAAAATATGCAATGGCCAGGGTGGGCAGAATCATGAACAGTGCATTGTAATAGAGCAGACCATATTTTCCCAGCTCCTAGGAGAGTAAAAAATTAGGTGGTTCATTTGGTTCCAGCTGATAGATGGAGACAACCCTCAACAGAGCACCACCCCCTTTATACACACACACCACAATATACATAGCACATTAAGTCAGAAGTTTTGCAAACACTAAGAAATAACCTAAGCTTTCAAAAAAAAAAAAAAACTTACAAGATTTTTAGTTTATTTGACATAAGTTCCTTGAGTACTTAAAATCAGAGAAATAAAAATGATATCAAGTGGCTGTCTCAAAACAGCAAGGAGAAAAGTTATTTTGAACAAAAAACATACATCTCTACAGAGACATGTCCTTGGAGCCCTTCCCTTTCCAAAACTTAATCAAAAGTCCCCAGGTAAGTCCTAGGCTGTTCCAGAAACACAGCAGTGAGATTTCAGAGAGAAGGAAGGCCAGATCCACACACAGACTCACACCTAGAACAACACAGACAGATATAACTTCCCAGTATCTCTGAAGTTATTTCTGAAAATGTACATGGGAAGTATAATGAAGACTAAGATTACTCCAAAAAAAAAAAAGCAAAGAAAAAGATGACCATTACCCTACAATTCCCAAAACATGGTATGCCTAGTTGTGCCCTCAGCTACTTGGGAGCAAAAAAGGACTGCACACATCTTCAAACACAGGGAACCTATAAGAACTCTGGGTCTACCTGTGATTCACACAGTTCTGGGACATTCAGCAGGAAGCTGTCACCTGAAAAAGCAGTCCTAGACTTTAGGGGATAAAGGAGTAGTGAGGATAGGGCCATAATATCTGCCTAACTTCTGTGATTGAAAGATACCAACTGATATGAAAAGCCAAACTACCTTCTCAAAAGCAGATTTTTTTTCTTCAGTGATTTTTAAAAAAATTTTATTTTATATTGGCATATAGTTGATTAACAATGTTGTGTTAGTTTCAAGTGTACAGCAAAGTCATTCAGTTATACACATACATGTTATATCTATTCTTTTTCAAATTCTTTTCCCACTTAGGTTATTACAGAATATTGAGCAGAGTTCCCTGTGCTTTATCAAAAGAAGCTTTGAAAAACTGGAAACAAAGATACAACAATAGAAAACTAGTTGATTAAACTATGATATACCCGTACAATGAAATATTATGCAGCCACTAAAAATGTTTAGTAACACTGCCTGGTGAGAAAGGTACTCATCAAACAGTACCAAATGAAAAATACAAATTAGAAAACATTACGTATCATCACTCTTTTAAGTTTTTCTCATAGTTAAGTGTGTACATGCATATATAAACACACACACGTTCCTACAAAAGGGTATCTACTGACACAGTGCTTCTCACTCAATGGTGGAATTAAGAGATTTATATTTTCTTCCTCTTGTTTATCTATGTTTGCTACCACTTCTATTATAAATACATGTTATTTGTATGAGTTCTTTAAAGTTGAAAATGTTTTAAATTCAATAGCTGCATTCAGGTCTGAAATACAGCACTAAGTCCTTAGGCCATGGGATTCATGCTCAAAGGACCATGATTACAAGTAGTTCTGAAATTATAGGTAATAAAACTCCAGATTTACTAAAAAGCATCTCAGACAGCAAGACAGCAAGAAAAAAGCCATAGTGGGACAAAGCAACCCGTAACATCAGGTCCCCCTCAGCAAGAGATGTGTTATCCAGGAAGTAGAGGATGCCCACACACACCCCATCCAGACAACTGACAAAGGCCAAACTGTTGTTTTTTTCTTTTTACTTGCTGTTTTGAATATCTTTTCTCCTGTCCTCTTAAACAGAGGACATTGACTAAAATTTAATGTAGGCCATCATCATAAACATGATTATACTGTGTTTTTACATGATGTCGCCATGTTTGAGTAGTCCACTTGACTGTCAGTTTTCCTGTTTCTCCTGTTATCAGCCAAACTTTTATACTGCTGGTAAGCCTATTCCTTGAGATAGGATTGTTGCTCCTAATCCATGAACTATGAAAAGCAGATTAATATGCTTAGAAGTTCTAATATAAGTAAGTCATAACTCATTTCTGAATGAGGAACTAAAGGACACCCCTGGAAATAAATACAGAATACAGAAACCATCTTCGCTTTCTTCTACATTCTAGGATGTAGTCCAGTAGTCATGTATGAGAGTTGGACAGAAGGATTGAAGCACCGAAGGATTGATGCTTTTGAACTGTGGTGTTGGAGAAGACTCTTCAGAGTCCCTTGGACTGCAAGGAGATCCAATCAGTCCATCCTAAAGGAAATCAGTCCTGAATATTCATTGGAAGGACTGATGCTGAAGCTGAAACTCCAATACTTTGGCCACTGGATGCAAAGAACTGACTCATTTGAAAAGACCCTGATACTGGGAAAGATTGAAGGCGGGAGGAGAAGGGGACAACAGAGGATGAGATGGTTGGATGGCATCACCGACTCAATGGACATGAGTCTGAGTAAATTCTGGGAGTTGGCGATGGACAGGGAGGCCTGGTGTGCTGCGGTCTATGGGGTTGCAAAGAGTGAGGACACGACTGAGCAACTGAACTGAACTGAGGATGTACTCTAGATTGTGCTAACACAGTAGTCACTGGCCAAATGCAGCGATTTCAATGTAATTATAATTACATTAAACTACGACTGCAGTTCCTCAATTAGGCCATCACCTATCAAGTGCTCAACAGCTATGTGTGGCTAGGTGCTACCATTAACAGATAGGAAGAAATAACAGATTTCCATCATTACAGAATTGTACTGGACAGTACTGTTTTAGACAGCTAAGGCTGGTGAACTAATAAAATGTTATTATTCCTACCTATTTCCAAAGCAGCAAAAACACAGAGCAAAACTAAATCTCAAACTGCTCCCTTTTCTCTAGCTATAGTACAAAGATAAAATTTTTAATAGTAGCCCCCATTAAAATGCAATCATCACATAGCCATCAAAGCAAATAAATGGAAAAAAGGCATAAAAGGTATATTCACAGAAAAGGTGTTGGAAATAGATCTGTACTGTCCCTAGATCTTCTAGGTTAATTAAGAAATGATTTAAAGTATATGGGAGGATGCGCATAGGTTACACGTAAATGCTACTGCTACTGCTAAGTCACTACAGTCGTGTCCGACTCTGTGTGACCCCATAGACGGAAACCCACCAGGCTCCCCCGTCCCTGGGATTCTCCAGGCAAGAACACTGGAGTGGGCTGCCATTTCCTTCTCCAATGCGTGAAAGTGAAAAGTGAAAGTGAAGTCGCTCAGTCGTGTCCGACTCTCAGCAACCCCATGGACTGCAGCCTACCAGGCTCCTCTGTCCATGGGATTTTCCAGGCAAGAGTACTGGAGTGGGGTGCCATTGCCTTCTCCAACACGTAAATACTATTCCATTTTATATAAGGTACTTGAGCATCCAAGGATTTTTGTAATCTCAGGGGTTCCTGGAACCGGTCCCCCAAAGACACTGAGGGACAACTGTCTGTAGGACAAATATGCAAAGTCCATTCTTGTTCTGCAGCTGCTTCTAAATCACTTCTGAAATCCGCTCAAGGGCTTCCAGATACTTCTTTCTTGTGCAGGTCCCTCACCAAGTCCTCTAGGAGATAGCCATGAACATTCATGACACTTTTCTCTAATGAACATTTCTTATATCACTATCCCACTCAAAGTCAATATTCACCCAGTCCCTTCCAAAAAAGCCAACAGTAAAATCTAATTGCTAATTAGAAAATAAAGTTTCTTACATGAGCACCAAGGTCCAGGCATTTTTACCCTCAGAGATTCCCTAGTCTTTCTCATCTTTCCTAAGTATCTTCCTTTATTCTCCACTTTTTCCCTGAAGGACTGACATGACCATTCCCAGTATCAGTAAACATCTCTTAAAGAAGCATTAGATTGCTACCTACTTTTGAATCTAATTTTTGTTTTACGTAGGCACCATTTGCTGCTGTCAGGACATCATTGATCAGAATAAAAACATATCCTTCCAGATCAAATGCCAAGTCAGAGCTGCAAAATATAAACAACACTTTAATAACAACTAACATTTAAAGAACATGCATTAAATTTTAAATAGGTTTGAACTACAATATTTCCAAGAACATATGTTTATCTACGTAAGTGAATATTACACATTTTATCAGCTACTAGTATTTCCTGGTTCCAGGTTACAGTTTGCAATTTCATAATCAGTAAGGGAGTCTGCAGAAATGAGAAGCACTAATGTTTAAACACAGTCATTAGCAATAATCAACCTTGTCAGTTAATAGCACACTATTCTGAATTCAAAGTCAGGCAAGACAGAACCAACCAAATTCACCATTACAGTACATCTGAAGCAAGCAGAAGGCATCACAGCTCAGTTTCACAGATAAGGAAACCAAAAGGAGAATGAAGTTGTTAACAGGGCATTTTTCAAAGGTTCACACAAAAGATAGGTTTATCTTGCACAGATGGCTGGGCCACTCGGTGGAATTTCTGAACTGTGGATTGCAGTTAGTTCTGAGATCACGTCACACTAGTGTCTAAGCATGCAGTGTAGATGCAAATACTAAAGATAATTGCCCAGTGAGCATATTACATACAACTAGTGAGACTAGGGAAACTGAAGCTTCTTAGTATTTTGCAGAGAACCAGGCAGAACTTAGTAAACTGAAGAGAAGAAATGAAAATCTAAGAAGAGTGTGCCATCTGCATACTTTAGCACCCTAACTAAAACAGGGGCCTCACATTCTGTGATTCTGCAAAGGTGCTATCTCTTTGGAGTTCAGCTACTCCATGGGACAGACTTCTGAGGAGCTCTATGCCACTGCAATGTCAGGCAGAACTACCTGATGACCCCTCCCTCTTCCAAGCAGCCTGACAACCCTGTAACTCTTCCTCCAAATTTCTTTCCCAAGTAAAAGTTTCTAATTAGATAAGCCTGGCCCAGATAGCAGTCTGCCTCAGAAACTTTTTGCAGGCTAGAGTTAGCTTGGAGAAACTTCTGTGTTTGGTTCGATTTTGGATCCCACCAGCTTCAGTGGGATCCAAGATGAGCAGGGCACCTTTAAAAAGAATGGTAGGCAATTCACACCGAATTTCTCTCCAAGAAGGCAAGATTACCTAGAGGGAAAAGCAGTCAGCTATATAACAAAATTCTAGTAACTAATTACTCTATTTTTTTTTTTTTTTTTAGAATGAAATTTTACTTGGAGAGTTAGGGTGGAACAGAATTGACATATTCACCCACAAACACACCTGTATTACAGGGATATGATAAAGGTCAATGAGCCAATTCAAGAAGCACACTGGAACTCCCGGATGGAAAATGTATGTCAGGTAGAATCTACAGCATCAGCAAGCCCATACATGCATGATCTGGGCTGAGTAAAAAGACTTCTACTCATCATTTCCATTTTCTGAGTCTTTGTATATGTGCTGCCAAAGCGAGCACTAATTTTCTGAGTCTCTGGATATACATTTTCTTCATTTTAAAATTAAAAGTTAAGAACAATGGAAAAAAGCTTTAATAATTTAATAGAATATCCAAGTTTTGGTATTGTGACGCCTTAGGTGAAGCCAAATAAAGCAATTCTATTATTTATTATCCCATAAGGCAAATAATCCATGATCACTTGTCTTCTCTACGACACTATTTTCTTTAGCAGCATGCAAAGGAAAAGAATGCCACACGGTTTACAAAAGCACACAGGCTTTGCAGTCAGGCATAGACTCAAACTCCAGGTCTGTCATCTAATAGCTATATGACCTCGAGCAAGCTATGGAACTTAGATTTTCATTTCCTTAACATAAATAGGAAAATAATACCCATACCATACAGTGTAGTTGTGAAAAACACATAAATAGTATGTGTAAAATACCAACATATTGAATGGCATATGGTATGTGCTCAATAAATAGAAGACAGCATAATAAACTCTAAATTACATGAATTTAACTTTTAAGAATCCCAAGAATATGATTTTGCTAGCCTTAATCTTCATACAACCAAAAAGATTTAACTTTTTGAAGTCTCTGAATACTTTTTAAAGACATGGTTCTTATTTAGTCTATAAAAAATTCTCTTCATTGGTAATTAACCATTTATTATCAGTAATTATGGACAAATTCTAATGCCCTCTCATAGGTTTTATATGGGCCCACATCTTACCTTGCAGCTACAAAGGCTCCAATAATCATTGCAAATACAGTCATCTTAATACCCCAAGAAAAAGTCTTCCTATAAAATAATTTAAAAATATACATGTGGCTTTAGTTATTTACAAAGACTCATTTTACAACAAAAATGTTTTCTTCTAAAAAAAACTATAAACAAATGATTCCAAGGAATTGGATATTTAAAAGATATCCAATTTGCTTCTAATGAAGCAAAGACTTATTTTCTTATATAAATAAGTATGCTTATTTCCTATTCTTATGTTATTATTATTGAGTTTACATTTTTGCAAATCAGATTTCTTTAAGCAGAAAATAGTCACACACATTTGTAGAAAAACAGCATAGTCACGAACATGATTTAAAACCTATATTGACCTTCTGACTCAGCTTCACCCAGTGGCTTCAGTAGGTATAGGAATTCTTGAAAGCATATCTCACGTTCAGACAGGCTTCCATAAGGAAGTCATAAACTATCAATTCCTATAGCAAAGGAAGAAAGCTGCTTAAACTTCTCAAAAGATAAAGTAAAACACAAATGATTGGAATATCTTACACATGCTAGAGACCTTTTCAGGGAGCTAAAAACTTGTTAACGACTAAATATATTAGAAATTTAGCTCACTTGAGTAAAACTCCTTCAGCAAACATTGTAAACAGGATGGAGAACCTTCTCAGAACTGTAAACATTGGTAAGCTGAAAACAAACAAACAAACAAAAAAACTTAGGTAGAATAAAATTTGATTCTCCAAAATTAGTATTTTAAAATAATGCTAACCTTTTCCATTATAAAAATTCCATGCTGATTAACCTGTCACTAAATTAAATCCTTACTTCTCTATAGAAAGTATTTAAAAGTCTGAAAGGGTTGCTTTTATAAAACTACTAGAAGCGAAAAAAAACTGAATTATAAAATGGTAGAAAATATACATCTATTATCAAAGACTAGTAACAGCCACTTTTTAATTTTACCCTGCTTATTATGTTAGACATATTCATGTTGGTCTTTGAAAGATCTTTCTTTTCTAGACTGATCTCCCTTCCAAGCCCTAACCTTCAAACAAAACTGGTAATCATTTTAGCCTATAAAACATTCCTTGATTGTCCTTTTGTGGCAGTACTTTTTCCTCTAAATTCCCAGAGTATTTTGCTTGCACTAATCGAACATACAGCCTCTTGCAATATAATTATTTCTGACTCTATCATCTCACTCCAAAGTGCCTTATACTTGGCTGGCAATCAAAGATGGGGCATGAATAGATGGATGGAAATAGATGGATGAATGGATGAATGACAATGGAGGAAAAAGAGCAAACTCTATACACAAGTAACACTCTGCAGCAGGTCTGTATTTCTTTCCAAATGGGTAATGAGATGTATGGATAAAAGGATGCCCACCCATGATAAACATGACTTCCATGGAACCCTCCCCAGAAATATCATCGTGGCCATTCTGTCAAGTTTCTTGGGTCTGAGGAAATGAAAAAACCTTGGTCTCTGACCCTCAAGAGATCTCTCCATTCTGTTTTACAATCACCCATTACACCAGAGGTTTAACTCATGTGGCAGTGGTGAAGCCCTGGGTTTCTGTTAAATGGTTTCCCTATGTGTATATTTTTAACATCACATGTTCCTGATACATATACTCCGTAAGTGGAGAAGATAAGAATTGGGAAGTTACAAGATAATAAGAGAGTACTGTCATAGAGTAGACTGCTATTGCTTCTTTCTAAAAGTGAAAACGCTGCCTCTACAGTCATATGACCACAGGAAAAATGTTAATGATATTTTTATCAGGGTTCTATCAGATGTTATTTTAACTACCTCATGTTAATGAAAAACTACATCTAATCTTACTTGTGAAATTTGCCTAAAATATAATATTTAAAAATTGTACTAAAGAATTGAAATCTCAGAAGCCTAACATATATCCTTCACTATTATATGTCTGGAAAAATAATGAAAATCTCTCATCACAGTAGTTTATAACATTTTAAAGCTTCTATCATCAAAGTGAAAGGGAAAAAAACCCCAAACAAACAAAAAAACTCCTCTTCCTCTTCAAACTTAAAGAGATTAAACTAAAACCTTTGGTGTAATATTTATTTAGTAACAGAAGCTTTCTGGTCCTTTCTTTTTCAAGAATCAGTACCGATGTGTTAAACATTTGACATTCAAGTACAATTTTAAGAATACATTATATTAACCTCACTAGTAAAATAAAGTTATCCATACTTCAGTTTCTTTGTGCTGAACAGTCCCGTGATTTGGTTCCCAAAATATAGTAGAGGTAGTGGAAACGTCTAGAAAATTTAAAAAGGGATAACAAAACTCAATAATAAAGACAGCTAAAACAAGGTCCTTTTCAAACAGAAACAGTTTTGTTTATATGATCAAATTCTTTCCACATAAAACATAAGATTAGTTCTCACACACAATTTTGGCTCCTATGAAGCACCCAAACAACATTACTCCTGGATAAAGAGCTCTGTGCAAAAAGAGAGAGGAAAGAATGGAGGGGAAAAAAAGAAATATGAATATGATCAAATCATATGGGACAACATCTTTGCTTTAAAGAACGATACTGTAGAGCCAACAGGTCTAATATTAGCAGAAAAAGGAAAGGTATTTCATCTTCAGGTTGAGTCAAGCAAAGACAGACCAAAGAATAAGAAAATAAACCCAAAGAATAATGACTGAAGGATACACCAGCTAGATTAGATAGACGAATGCAGAAAATGCAATATGGTTGTAATTACAAGTGTTTATTAATTAAAACAGAATACAAGATCTAAGGGCTTCTTTTTTTTCCTTAACTTTAAAGAGACTGTTGGACTTTTTAAAAACACTTATTACTACATTCATTCTTTACCTTCTTTATACCCACTTTGGACTGGGCAATTTCAAGGCTGCAATTTTTAAATATGTAAGGCACCGATGGAAAATATACATAGTGAATTCATTTCGAAAATAAAGTATTGCTTTTTTTTTTTTTTTTTTTTTACCTTTCGAGGTACATTTCTGTCAAAGTCAGGAAACTTGACTACTCTGAGTGCCTTTCCCACCCAAAGTACTGCCACTGTGGCCACCATCTGTAAGCAGAGAACACAGATTCACTGTTCCACACATAAAGACACCCTCAGAAGTTCCAACGACACAAACCACGTAATGCTGAAGATTCCAACTAACCTGGCCAAGTCCAACACACAGTGAAGAGGGAAATCTACAAAAATGGTAGAGAGAAAAAAACCCACAGCGTCAGAAAAACCCGAACTCAACCTTACAAATGCAACCTTACAATGCATTTTGATACAAAACACACCAACGTCCGCCCTTATCCAAATGACAATCAGTGAGGAAAATCACTGATGCTTGTCAGGCAACACCGCTGATTTTGTAGCTTCGGGCTGCCACTTGTCTCATCTTGTCCGTTTCTACAATTTCAGTCAGTTTTCTGCAACAGATTTTCTTGGAAGTTAAGACATACATCTTTTAAACGGTTTCGCACCTTTCTAAAAACGTGCTTCTGCCTAGGGGTCCCAGTGGCAGCATCACAATTTTAAATGGGCTTGAGGATGCCTAGGTCCCCAGAGGCTCTCAGCGAATTCGGGGAACCTTGAAGCCCCGGACCCTGGCCCAGGCTGTGGAGAAGGGCGGGCATCCCTCTCCGGCTCCCAGTCAGGCATGCACAGGAGTCGAAGAGTCACGAAGCAACTTCGCTTCGTCGCTCGGAAGAGCGGCGTTTCCAGGGCGCTGCACTGCGGGCAGGGCAGGAGCTTTCCAAACGCACGCCCCGCAGTCCCCAGCTCCGCGCTCGGAGCGGGACCCCGACTCCGGGCCGCCGTGCAAGCCGGCTCCTCCGCCCGGGCCGCGCGTGTCAGCCGCCTGCCCGCCCTCGCCGGCTCCCGCCCAACTTTGTTCAGCTCCAACTTTGCAGCCAAGGTCCAGGGAGCCGGCGCCCAGCCGCTGCCGCCGCCCGCTCCTTTCCTCTCCTCTCCGCGGCCTGGGCCGCCGCCGCCTCGGCCCTACCTGTAGTTGGTGAGCACGCTCTTGTTGACCACCACGATCAGGAAAGAGCTCACGCCGTAAAAGCCGGCGGCCAGCAGCTTCAGGAATACGGTCAGCGTTTCGGCCGACGCCATCCCCAGCTCCTCCTCATGTCTGTGTGTGGAGGATTTCGCGGGGGCTTCTCCTTTAACCCGGGCATGCTGACGTCTATGAACTTCCGCCATGGCTGCGGCGGCGGGGCCTGCGAGGGAAGCGGCGGGCAGCGGGCCCGAGCGGCGTGGGGTCTGCGGCGGCAGCTCGCGGGGAGCTCGCGGGGCCGGGGCCGGTGCTCTGAACCCGCTGCGCTCGCCGCCTCGGCTCCCCGCGCGGCCGCCGCCTGTCTCCGCCCAGGGGCAGGGACGCTGGGGTTCACACGCCCGGGGACTTTGATCGGGCATTGTGCAACGCGGGGTCAGAGGGTAGGGACCGCGCCTGGCTCGGCCTGGGCAAGGGTTGGAGAGGGCTCTGGGAAGGGGCACTGGCGACCCTGAGTCCCGGACGGAGAGGGAGAGGAACCTTAAGAGAACCACTCGAGGACACTGGGGCTCCCGGCAGCACAACACACTCGCGGAAAGAAGCTGCCGAATAGCGCCTGCGCGCGAGCCTGCCCGGGTCTCTCCGCGGCCGCGTACCTGGGATGCGGAGGCTGGCGGCTGAAAGGCTGAAAGCCGTATTTTCTAGATAACTCCGGCAAGAGGAAAAAATAAATAAATAAAGACCCGCCTCCAATAGGTAACAGGTGGTCGGCTCAGTAGTTAACAAGGTGCGTGTGTCTAGACTCACTTGAATGCTCTTTTGGTCTCTCTTAAAGAAGGTCCACGCCCTTAAAAAGTATCAGATATGGACCAAGAGTAAACATTCAACAGCTATTTGAGGCATTCTGCGTTGCCTCGGATTTCTTACGGTTTCTGAACCCAGAAAACACCATACAATACAGTCTTATTTGCAGATCAAGGGAGATTGTTTAAAGAAAAGTATTGCGGTATCCAAAAAGTAGAAAGATAATCAATTGGCTTGCGGATTGGTGCAAGAGCAGGGTGTTAAGAGCTGAGTTCCTATTTTAGGTTTCCTAGAAATGCCGCCTCACTAGCTGTGTACTCTTGGGTCAGTGAGTTGACCTCCCTGAGCCTGCATCGCCTCATCTCTGGATATAAAGCTGCTGCTACTGGAAGTCACTTCAGTCGTGTCCGACTCTGTGCGACCCCATAGATGGCAGCCCACCAGGCTCTGCCATCCCTGGGATTCTCCAGGCAAGAACACTGGAGTGGGTTGCCATTTCCTTCTCCAATGCATGAAAGTGAAAAGTGAAAGGGAAGTCGCTCAGTCGTGTCTGACTCTTCGCGACCCCATGGGCTGAAGGCTACCAGGCTCCTCCGTCCATGGGATTTTCCAGGCAAGAGTACTGGAGTGGGTTGCCATTGCCTTCTCCAGATATAAAGCTAGTTTTCAGTAAATGGCAGACATTGTATATAAGAGAAACAAATCATTATTGAACTGTGGTGTTGGAGAAGACTCTTGAGAGTCCCTTGGACTGCAAGGAGATCAGCCCTGGGATTTCTTTGGAAGGAATGATGCTAAAGCTGAAACTACAGTACTTTGGCCACCTCACGCGAAGAGTTGACTCATTGGAAAAGACTCTGATGCTGGGAGGGATTGGGGGCAGGCGGAGAAGGGGACAACAGAGGATGAGATGGCTGGATGGCATCACTGACTCGATGGACATGAGTCTGAGTGAACTCCGGGAGTTGATGATGGACAGGGAGGCCTGGCGTGCTGCGATTCATGGGGTCGCAAAGAGTTGGACACGACTGAGCGACTGAACTGAACTGAAGCAAAGAAATGACATACCTAATTTTAATGTCAAGAAAGAAAAGTAATTTTGAATTATTTACCCCAAAATTTTGTCTATAACTTTTCAATTTTTTCCACATTTGAAAATTATAATAAAATTTACATAACACAAAACTTACCATCTTTACCTGGTTTTTATATAGTGAAATATGCATAATATAAAATTTAGTATTTTAACTTTTTTTGAGTACACAGTTCAGTACTGTTAAGTATATTGTTGCACAACTCTTACTGCTACCCTTCTCTAGAACTTTCACATCATCTCAAACAGATTATGAAACTACAAAACAGTAACTCCCCATTGCTCCCTCCCTCCATCCTCTGGTAACCACTATTCTATTTTCTGTCTCTATAAATTCTATGATTCTAGGTACCTCATATCAGGGGAATCATACAGCATTTGTCCTTTTGTATCTTCATTTCACTTAGCAGAGTATTTTCAAGGTTCATCCACATGTAGCATGTATCAGAATTACCTTCCTGTTTGAGGCTAGATAATGTTCATTGTATAAACATCTTTTGACCTGTATGTTTTAAATTATCCTGAGAACATCTGTGTTCTTTGAATGTTCCTTAGTAAAAACTAGCACAAGGATGAAATTTTTAACATGGTCCACAAGGGTTTAAGTGATGTGGCTCCTGCCCTCCCCACCTGTTCCTCCTTAGGTTTTGGCTAACTACACCCAGTTCCCTGAAGAATAATGTAGGTTCCTGTTGCCTATTTCTCTGTCCTTACTCCCATATTCCCTCCATCTGGAATGCTTTTTCCTCTCCCTCCCCTGCCTCCTGAAGAACTCTTACTTTTCCTTCAATATTTATGCAAAATATTCTCTCCTCTCTGGGTACCTTCTTGCACACTGCCTCTCCTTGCCCTCCACAGAAATGTCATCTCTTGTGCTTCTCCCACCCCAGCTTTGTTCATCCCCTTTGATAGGGGCTCTGGAATTAGGAGTTTGCCTGACAGTCTGTTCCACTTCACAGTGAGCACCTAGCACTGTTCAGATGTTTTTGCTAAATGAATCAATGATATAACTTCAATGATGAGGGGAAAAAATGGTCAAATTTCTTCCTTAACTGCAGGTAGTAGAAGAAAAATATTCAGGAAGTTATATTTTGAGAAACATCCCTTGTGAAAAAATTATTTTGAAAATAATAATGTCCCTCATAACAAAAGCAAACAAGCAAAAGAGGCTTGTATCACATGCTCTCTTCCTCTCACCCCAACCCACTTTTCAGAGAAAGTGACTGCTAACTGTTCAAAGGCTGTGTACTTTGAACACACTTTGAGAGTACTTTGGGTCACTCTCCGTGCCTACATACACACGTGCACACATACATATACATTTACATGTGTACACATACATTTACATATATGTATTGTTATACATTTTTTACCATAAATGGAAAGAATCGTGTGAGAAACAGTGATGCTCAAGCCAGACACTGTCTCTGATCCTGGTTTTGCGACCTTGGGCAAGTTACTTGACAATATGATGCTTCAGTTCCTTTGTCTGTAAAATGGGGATAACAATAGCACCCCCCTCTTAGGGTGGTGATGAGAATTAAATGAGTTAAGTTAAATGTTTAGAATATAGTACACACTTTACAAGTGTTCCTAATAATAATAATCAAGGAGATCAAACCAGTCAATCCTAAAGGAAATCAACCCTGAATATTCAGTGGAAGGACTGATGCTGAAGCTGAAGCTCCAATACTTTGGCCACCTGATGCAAAGAGACAACTCATCAGGGAAGACCTGATTCTTGGCAAGACTGAAGACAGGACGAGAAGCGGCTGACAGAGGATGAGATGGTTGGGTGGCATCACCAACTCAATGGACATGAGTTTGAGCAAACTCAGGGAGATGGTGAAGGACAGGGAAGCCTGGCATGCTGCAGTCCATGGGGTCACAAAGAGTCAGACACAACTTAGCGACTAAGCAACAATAATTACTATTATTACCATTATGCAACCTTTCTCTTTTCACTTAGTATTCCTTAAAGGCCTTTCTGTGGCAGTAAAGAGACTTTACCTCATTCATTTTTAATGGCCGCCAAGAATTCTGTCAGCTGGATGCATCATAATTCACGCAGTCCATCCCATAGACATTTAAATTATTGCCATTTTTTCAGTTTATAAACAATGTGTCTTTGATTATCCTTGTCCATTCCACTTTTGCAAGTATCAGTTTCTAGAAATGGAATTGCTTAAAGACTACTTTTTAAAAATATTAATGAAATGAACAAACTGATCCCCAAAGAGGTTGTACCAATTTTATATTACCACTAACACTGTATGAAAAGCAAATCTTTTCTAAAATCAGATGGGGATGATGAAAACCACTGAAAAAGGCCGGATAATAGTTCATGTGCTACTCTGTGGAAGATGAAATGCCAGGTACCAATTTCTGCAGTAACACTAAATGAAATAAAAATAAATTGCTTAAAAAGTACTGATCTGAGCAATTACTATTGTTTTTCTCAGCATGTTTACATACTTTATTAACAAGTATTTACTAAGACCTACCATAGGCCAAGATTGCTGGAAGAAATATCAATAACCTCATATATGCAGATGACACCACCCTTATGGCAGAAAGTGAAGAGGAACTAAAAAGCCTCTTGATGAAAGTGAAAGAGGAGAGTGAAAAAGTTGGCTTAAAGCTCAATATTCAGAAAACTAAGATCATGGCATCTGGTCTCATCATTTCATGGGGAAACAGGGAAACAGTGTCAGACTATTTTTTTGGGCTCCAGAATCACTGCAGATGGTGATTGCAGCCATGAAATTAAAAAATGCTTACTCCTTAGAAGGAAAGTTATAAACAACCTAGATACTATATTGAAAAGCAGAGATATTACTTTGCCAACAAAGGTCTGTCCAGTCAAGGCTATGGTTTTTCCAGTGGTCATGTGTGGATGTGAGAGTTGGACTGTGAAGAAAGCTGAGTGCCGAAGAATCAATGCTTTTAAACTGTGGTGTTGGAGAAGACTCTTGAGAGTCCCTTGGACTGCAAGGAGATCCAACCAGTCCATCCTAAAGGCGATCAGTCCTGGGTGTTCATTGGAAGGACTGATGCTGAGGCTGAAACTCCAATACTTTGGCCACCTCATATGAAGAGTTGACTCATTGGAAAAGACCCTGATGCTGGGAGGGCTTGGGGGTAGGAGGAGAAGGGGACGACAGAGGATGAGATGGCTGGATGGCATCACTGACTCGATGGACATGAGTTTGAGTGAACTCCAGGAGTTAGTGATAGACAGGGAGGCCTGGCATGCTGTGATTCATGGGGTCGCAAAGAGTCGGACACAATTGAGCAACTGAACTGAACTGAACTGAACCATAGGCCAAGAACTGTGTTGGATTTTCTCAACTCCAGTAATGATTTGTGGACACTCAGTAAAATGCTTTTAAATCTAATAGAGTCACACATTCCCAGTACGTGCCCATAAAGATAAGATCAGGTTCCAGTATTCTAGCAGGATTTTTATTATAGGTATTTAGACTTGTAGGCATTTTAGGCACTCAAATCTGTTTCCTAACTTTAGTAATATTAATCACAGAATTATATAAGGGAAATTTATGCATTAGCTGATAAAATTTGATGAAGTTTAAAACATATGTAAATAAACTGTACAAGATTGGGAAAACTAGATTTAAATGTTCTCATTGATATACATGCTTCCTCTATTTAGAAATGTCAACATTGCAGTTTGATATATTTTATATCTTGCTAGGTATAATTACTAGTAGAAAAACCTTCTTTGTGTTTAAATCATGTCTTTTGCTTTAGCCATTACATTTCTCCATGAGGGAAATTGATCTGTATACTATTTTTTAACATGACTCATATTTCTGTTTCTTTTCCCTACACTTCTCACTTTCTCTAGCTCACTTGCTCTTCTTGTACTGAAATTTATTTAGCCTTTTTTGATGTTTACTTTTGTTCACCAATTTGTTGTTTCACTGCCAGCCTAGATCACACCCAATAACCACTGTGTTGCATCACTGATTACACTATAGCCAGGGAGCAAAGGTCTTAGGTGTTTCCTAGTTGAACAATGTTTTTAAAGTTCAGAGAACCACAGTGCATGGAAGAAGCATGCAGCTTCTCTGCAGGGCCTCATCCTTTTCTGTGTTGGGTTGGAAGGAGACCTTATTGACAGCCAATGGTGAACCTGGCAATGTGTTGTAATTGAAATTCGTTATCTCCTTTCATCCTTACCACTCTAGGAAGTAGGTATGGTGAGACAACATAATAACAGGAAAACAAAGACCTAGTGGAAGTCCTGAGTCCCACAGCTCTAAGTGACTGTAAAGATTTGGCCCCAGTCCATTCAATGTTTGGTTTGTGCTCCTCCACTAGACACCCCTGTCTTACACAGGGTAGGTGGACATACTTGCTTTTAAAGTTCTCACAATGCAGTTACTTACTTCAATTACCAAGGTTAGTGTTCAGTAACGCTATGAAGAAGAATAACCAGGATATAGGGACACCAATCTATTAAATTCATTGTCACTCATGACCTATTCACAAACACCATGCTGCTGCTGCTGCTAAGTCACTTCAGTCGTGTCCGACTCTGTGCGACCCCAGAGATGGCAGCCCACCAGGCTCCCCCGTCCCTGGGATTCTCCAGGCAAGAACACTGGAGTGGGTTGCCATTTCCTTCTCCAATGCATGAAAGTGAAAAGTGAATGTAAAGTTGCTCAGTCATACTAGACATCAATTTATGCATTGAAACTACAGAGACATTTCCAACTCAATTTATTTACAGCTGAAGCTTACACAAATTTATTCAAAGTCAGTTGCTTTGAATCTTCTATCTCTGTGAATTAGCCTCACTACACACCTGTTCACTGGATCTATAACTCCCTCAAACCACCTTCAAACTCACACCAAATTAGTTTCATCCCCTCCAAAACCCTGAAGCTAGTCACCCCTAAGCCACCAATGACCTGAAAGAAAGTACACCCAGCTGACTCTCAGTCTTCTCTTATCTGTGACCACCTCACAGCATCTGCATTACGGACCCTCTCCCTTCCTTTAGCTACACTCTCCTCCCCTAACTCCTGGGACACTGCACTCTCTGCTACTCCTCCTGGTTCTCTGAATGCCCCTTTTCATTCTTTGCTGGCTCATTTTCTTCTACCATATCTTTAAAATAAAGTTTCATATCCTCCAAGGCTCTATCTTGAGTCTTCTCATTTGATTCCTATATGTTTTCACTCAATAATCACACCTCATTCCATGGCTTCAATTATGATTTAACACTTTGTCAACACTTCCTAAATCTACTCATGTGTGTTCTCTTGAACTCCTGATTTGTATATCCAACTGTGTCCTGAACATCTTCACTTGGATGACTCTCTCTGAGCCTCTTCAACATGTCTGAAACTAAACTCATCCTTATCCCCTGAACTCCAGCAAACAACTCTGTTGTTCCCTATTGTATCAAGTAATAAATCCTGACCAGCTGAGATCCTGGCTCCCTTACTTAGCCATCCAAAATGTTTGCTACTTCACGTTGCTCAGAGCCGGTGAGCATAATTCAATCCTTCTAATGAACCAGTTGCTTTTGTAAGAGAATGTTAAGAAGATTAATATCTTTGTAAACTATACTATGGTGGAGAGTAGATTTGATGTGATCCTGAGGCAAAACTGTGATGATGTACTCCTGACCCTGCCATTTAAAAAGTAAACTGCTTCTAGTTGATCCTTATAACTGATGAAGAAGAAAAAGCATTTGCCACATCAATAGTTGTGTACTAGGTGTCTGAAGCTGTAGTGTTGACCTGCCTCAGTAGAAATGCTACATGTGGAACATTAACTAATATTGCAGTCACTTCCTGATTAAGTTTATAATCATTCTCAGATATTGGTCAAGATTTGCCTTCTGTATTGGACAAAGAGGTGACTTAAATGGAAATGTGTTAGGTATCACCACCCATGCATCCTTCCAAGTCTTTGATGACAGCACTACTCTCTGCAGTTTCCCTAAAGGTATGTGATTCCCTTTTGTTACTATCCTGGTAGTATGGGAAAGTTCCAGAGGCTTTCTCTTTCTACAATTATGGTCTATTCCATGGGTCAAAGAGCCAATATAAGGATTTTCCTAGTTGCCAAGTATGTCTGTTATGTCTAAACATGTATTTCTTCTATTTATACATTCAGGAATCAGATAAGGCTTAGCTGGTAAAGAATTCGCCTGCAATGTGGGAGATCTAGGTTCAATCCCTGGGTTGGGAAGATCCCCTGGAAAAGGGAACAGCTATCCATTCCAGTGTTCCTGCCTGGAGAATTCCATGGACTTTATAGTCCATGGGGTCACAAAGAGTCGAACATGACTGAGCAACTTTCACTTTCATTTCAACCACATTGGATCTACAGACTCACCAGGCCCACTGTGTTTCAGATTTGAGTTAAGACTCCAGTTGTTACCTGACTCAGCCCCCAGTTTCACTGGAGTCTGTCGTAATATGGGGGCCCAGGAATTAGTATCAAGTAACCAGTGTTCCATGGAGAAGGCAATGGCACCCCACTCCAATACTCTTGCCTGGAAAATCCCATGGACGGAGGAGCCTGGTTGGCTGCAGTCCATGAGGTCACTAAGAGTCGGACACGACTGAGCGACTTCCCTTTCACTTTTCACTTTCCTGCATTGGAGAAGGAAATGGCAACCCACTCCAGTGTTCTTGCCTGGAGAATCCCAGGGACAGAGGAGCCTGGTAGGAGGCCGTCTACAGGGTCGCACAGAGTCGGACAAGACTGAAGCAACTTAGCAGCAGCAGCAGCAACCAGTGTTCCATAATCCCCAAAAGGTCTGGGTATTTCCTTTCCCCCAATACATAGTCACTCTCATCAATGACTGCAGGCCCTTTGAGGAAGATTTGGAGGAAGTTATACAGTGTATTCAGTGCTGGGAAAGATTGAAGGCAAAAGGAGAAGAGGGCAGCAGAGGATGACATGGTTAGGTAACATCACTGACTCAGTGGACACGAACTTGAGCAAACTCTGGGAGACAGTGGAGGACAGGGAAACCTGGCGTGCTGCAGTCCACGGGGTTGCAAAGAGTCAGACACAATTTAATGACTAAACAACAACAATAGAGTGTGTCCCTGTCCCATGATACAGGAAGGAAACTTGACTCCCCCTTCAATGCAAGAGTTCTGGCTGTATAAATTGGCTTATGTCTAAAAACTGAGTGAGAAACTCCATTTCAGAAACATGTTAGATTTTTAAATTTTATTATTATTTATTATTTTTAGTTTCATTGGGTCTTAACTGCGATGTGCAGGTTTCTCTTGTTGTGGAGCAGCGGTTCAAGGCATGCAGGCTTCAGTAGCTATGACTCTCAGGCCCAATTGCTCCAAGGCATTCAGAATCTTCCTGGATCCAGGATCAAACCCATGTACCCCTGCATTGGCAGGTGGATTCCTAGCCACTGGACCACCAGAGAAGTCCTGAAGTTGGATTTTTTTGTTGTCAATCTGTTTTCCCCTGTTACATAGGTTAAGCACTATTTTAGTAGACTGCCATGCTATTAACATTCTTAGGGATGTTGTAATCAATTAACCACTGCCAAAATTTGTGGGGATTAAAACATTCTGGTTACCACTGTGTTATTTCTTTCCTTTTATGGTAAATATGCCCCTCTCAGCTTTGGTGGTTAAAAACTGCTACTTGTCTCTGATACTCTAGGATTTCTATCATCTCTATCATAAACAGCGAGCCCACCTCAATAGTGAAATTCCCCACAATTATGCCTGGTTTATGGAGAACAGCCATAACAGAACTTCTCAAGGACATTTGTACTCTACACACAAATATGTTTTTCAACATGCTGATGATGGGCATGTCCTCTGGATCCTCTCAACATGCAGTGGAGAGATGGGTATGTAGATCATTCATGATAAAGGCACTCCAATATTCCTATTTCCCTAAACCTTGGAATTCCTTCCTCTACATTATAATGGGGGAAGTTTTGGCCTCTCAGTCTCATTAAACACAGGCCACTTTTGAGCCCAGTTCTCTGTCAGCTAACACATTTTTAGACTATTCCCACCTTTATGAGCTAAAACATTAAATCTAGAACCTCAGGTAAGAGCACTCATGTCAATACATTTAGCTCAAACCAGTACTATAGCTCATCTTCCTTAAAACTCATTCCTTTACGCATTCTCCAGGTTTACACTGATAAAAATTAGGAAATTCTTGCAAATTTTTGGTTTAAAAACTGCTTCCTCTTGGGTCAGACTTTGTACTTGTACCCCGGAGCATAATGATATCTGATCCTATTAATAAATATATTAGATAGTTTTGAAGCAAGGAAACGCTATTAATAATATCCTCAGGCACAGGAGGACAAGCTTCTTCTACTGTTAGAAAGAGTATGACCTGGGAATTCAAAATTTTCAACTTGATTTAAATCTGGCCACATATATCCTTACTTCGAGATTTAGTGTCCCTTTGCTTCCCTATCATTTTTCCTAACTTCTTCATGAAAGACACAACAAAGCCATAAATTCAAATAATGTAAATTCTGTAAACTTGACAACTAAATATTTACTCACTTTTAGCAATACCAGCCCTGTGGCTATGAGAAATGAGACATTCTTTTAGGGCTGCCATAGAATCTCTCTAGCTCTCTCATGAGACTTTAACCGAGAATATAATGAGTATAAGGACCCAAGTCTGATATTTCTTTCTGTGTTTAAGTCTACTCAGAAGAGTCTGTTCCACACTGTAGTCTTCATGGTCACAATTACTGCTGTAACAGGCAAGTACAGCAGGCACATGCTCCAAGGCACTTGTGTCAGCAGGCACATCTTCACAATTAACTGCAGGTGATTATTTTATCAATCTTGCTACTTCTGCATGGCATGGGTTGCTGCTGCTGCTGCTAAGTTGCTTCAGTCGTGTCCGACTCTGTGCGACCCCATAGACAGCAGCCCAAGAGGCTCCCTCGTCCCTGGGATTCTCCAGGCAAGAACACTGGAGTGGATTGCCATTTCTTTCTCCAATGCATGAAAGTGAAAAGTGAAAGTGACGTCGCTGAGTCTTGTCCGACTCTTAGCGACCCCATGGACTTCGGCCCACCAGCCTCCTCTGTCCATGGGATTTTCCAGGCAAGAGTGCTGGAGTGGGGTGCCATTGCCTTCTCTGATGGTATGGGTTACCAGCACCCATTTCCCATTCTGAGCAAGGAGCTCAGCCACTACATTGAAACCCAAGGACAAAACCAAACCAATCCCCAAATCCCATCTTTTGGAACCATTACGAGTAACAATTTCTATAACAATCAGAGTCCAGTTAGGACACAAACCACACTAGTTATTTGATTAAAGAGAATCTAATATGAAGAAATATTAACTAGATAAAATAAAATATTAAAATAAAAACTCATAAGGTGTCATTGAGATAGCAACCTCAGGAAGGGAAGGAGTAATAAAGGGAAGAGATTGGAATTATTAAAACCAATAAGAGGGAGACCTGTGGGTCCAGTAGTTAAGAATGCTTCTGCCAGTGCAGAGGGCAGGAAGATTCCACATGCCTTGGGGCAGCTAGGGTCGTGCACCACAGCTGCTGAGCCCACACACTGAAACTACCGGAGCCCAGGTGTCCTAGAGCCCATGCTCCGCAACACAGAAGCCAGTACTATGAGAAGTTCGGGCGCCGAAAGTAGAGTAGCTTGCATTCTCTGCGACTGGAGAAAATCTGCCAGCAGCAATTAAGATCCAACACAGCATCCCCTCCCTCAAAAGGAACATTGTGGAAAAATTGGTGAAATTTCAAGTTAAGTCTTAGTTCAGTGGAGCTTTTTTCCATGTGTCTTTTTTGACCAACCTACCTAAAATATCATACCTCCTGTGGCTTTCTGTTCTCTAACCCTGCTTTATCTTTCCTTGTAGCTTTTCCACTTCTTGATCATGTTGTATTAGTTTATTGTCTGTCTCCTCCTAATAAAATATCAGCTCCAAGAGCAGGAGTGGATGCAAGTTTTATGAAACCTGAAGCTTTTGTAGTCCTCCTCAAGAAAAAAAATGCAAAGGTAAGAATGTAAAAATAAGGTATCAAAATGGATATCCATTTAATGTATCAGAATTAACAAATTTTTAAAATCAGATAAGAGGGTGATGGGCCTATTTGGGCTCAGAAGTAGGAAGAACTATGAGATGGTCCAGGAGAGGGAGGTCGTAGATGGAAACTTGGGTAGAGTCAAAAGAAGAAACTAAAGTGAAGATGGAAGGTTTACATATATATGTAGATGCAAGCAGGCATTTCTAAGAAAGGTTGGCGTATTGCAGGCTTCTTCTGATTACGTTGAAAAGAGCAGGTAAATAACATAGCTGTGTGTTCATGCTGCCTCATTCTTCCTAATTCCAGTTGATATTCAGTAGCAGTAGCAGTAGCAACACACCAGTATTGCCACTCTTCAATTAGAACATAGAAATATGTCTATAAATGCTGATAAACAGTAACTTCCTCAGATCCTCTGAGACTTGATCTACTGCTAATGGTCACCTTTGCCCCTCCTCTGAAATTCCTCAGACCTCCCTATACACCAGCAACCAAGTCTCAGTTCTGTTCAGTTCAATCGCTCAGTCGTGTCCAACTCTTTGCAACTCCATGAACCACAGCACGCCAGGCCTCCCTGTCCATCACCAACTCCCGGAGTTCACTCAAACTCACGTGCATCGAGTCGGTGATGCCATTCAACCATCTCATCCTCTGTCATCCCCTTCTCCTCCTGCCCTCAATCTTTCCCAGTATCAGAGTCTTTGCAAATGAGTCAGCTGTTTGCATCAGGTGGCCAAAGTATTGGAGTTTCAGCTTCAACATCAGTCCTTCCAACGAACACCCAGGACTGATCTCCTTTAGGATGGACTGGTTGGATCTCCTTGCAGTCCAAGGGACTCTCTCAAGAGTCTTCTCCAACACCACAGTTCAAAAGCATCAATTCTTCAGCACTCAGCCTTCTTTATAGTCCAACTCTCACATCCATACATGACTACTGGAAAAATCATAGCCTTGACTAGACGGACCTTTGATGACAAAGTAATATCTCTGCTTTTTAATATGTTGTATAGGTTGGTCATAACTTTCCTTCCAAGAAGTAAGTATCTTTTAATTTCATGGCAACCAAGGCTAGGAGTGGCATTTTGCTTCAGCTATAAGTTTGAATGGCCAGTGTCTATACTGTGCTCATTAATACATCTTCTGCATATTCCCCTGGTTCTACTAAGCAGTTGACATATCTGCATGGGAGAAATCATGAACTGGGAGGAGGCTTAGTCTCACCCTCCTGGTACCCATGGATTAGCCTAAGAACAGAGCAATGCAACCTTATAGCTTAGATTGATTGTTCTCCCTAGGGCTGAGCTTTCTCAGGGTAGAGCACTGAATAGGTAGTTCACTTCCCAATCAAATTACATGTGGGCATGAGCCAAATCTGTCCCAGTTACTGTTGCATTTCCAGCAACTAGCACAATGATGGCACATAGACATTTTTTATTAAAAAACAGTAAATAGGAAGAAGGTAGAATCTTAAAGGTCTACACTTGGAATAGTCATCTAAAATATTAGGAAAAAATCATTAGAAGTATTCTCTGGTATGCAAGTGTGAAATCTGAAGCTGGACAGGTTAAAATAGGACTGGTTGTAAAACTTTGGCCTCTTGTATCTTCATCCAGTATTCTTTTCATTGCACTGGGCTCCCTATTATCTCCAAGGATAGTCCACTATGAATTTATTATAACATGGAGAAATTCAGAGAAAATCAATACTGTCATCCACATAGGAAGTGGAAATTTTAAGTAAGCTTTAGGATTACACAAGGAAGTAATCTCATACTATAGCTGCAGAGTGTAGTTTTCTTCCTTTTCTTGGAATTGGTGGGCAGAGTGAAGTCATGCATTTGAGTAGAGTGGGAGAGTTTGGAACAACCACTATGGAACAGGCATGCTGAGAGCTGAGGGAATGAGGTTGAAATTAAACAGGATGACTGTGCATGAAACGACTTAGCATGTTGAATAAATTTCTCAGCAATGTTGCAATGATAAAGAAATATTAAACCCAAAATGTTAATAGTGCTGAGTTAGAGAAATCCTGCCCTAGAAATATTTTAAGTGTTTAATGGCCACATGTGGCTGGCAGTTACTATACTGAACAGCACAAATATAGAATTTTTCCATCGTTGCAGAACATTCTACTGGAGAGCTCTGGTCTAGAAGGTTTTCAAGATCCTTTTTTAACCTCTGAGATCCTAAGCAAATCAATGAAAGAAAAGAACAACATGTTAAGTGTACTGAGAGAAAGAAAAATAAAGGAATGGAATGAAATAGAATTGTCTTTGGAGGCATCAATTAATTATTGACACTAAACATAGGTAGTTCATATCTGAAACATAGAGGGTGATATTTTGATTCTGCTTCATATGTAGTGAAGTGTAGTGTTTGGATCAAATTAACTATTGACTATGATTAATTAAGCATGTTGACAAACTAAATGCCACTTTGGAATCTACAATGTGATAGTTGTCTGACTAGTTATTTGTTTTTTTCCTGTTGTCATACAGCTGCTATAATTACATATTCAGTGTCCTACCTGTTTGGGAGGCAGAGAAAATATACAGTGAAGGCTTTCTTTAGAGTGAAATAGGCAGCAAATAGGATTTACATTTAATAATATACCCCAGTTTTAATAATGAATTGTTTTGATTCTCCCTTTTCAAACTGAAATAAAACACCTTCTTGTTCATTACCACACCTGTGTCTAATCCTGAGCACCTGACTCTTGAAGATAAATGAAATGAAGCTGGTGTCTTTAAATATCTGAATAGCCTGCAGGCAAAGGAGAAATGTTTAAAAACATTATCAAGTGTAGAAAAAAGGGAAAGTGATTACTGGATGTTCTTTCAGTGGAGCACTGGGAATTGTTGAATGGATCTTTGGAAGATTAATTAATTCTATGGTAGTATCCACGTTTGATGGGCTTTCTGCTTAGAAGAGGTTTGGACTTACCTGGTGATACAGTGGATAGGAATCTGCCTGCCAATGCAGGGGACACGGGTTCGATCCCTGGTCCAGGAAGATTCCACATGCTGCACAGCAACTAAGCCCCTGTACTACACTACTGAGCCTGCAATGTAGAGCCCGCAAGCCACAACTATTGAGCCCATGTGCCTGGAGCCTGAGCTCTGCAACAAAAGAAGCTACTGCAATAAGAAGCCTGCCCACTGCAACTAGAGAGTGGTCCCCGGTTTTCACAACTAGAGAAAAGCCCGTGCAGCAAAGAAGACCCAGCACAGCTAAAAATTAATAAATAAAATTATTTTTAAAAAGGATAATCCCTCAAGTTTAAGTTTATTTCCTTATGGGATGTTAACAAGCTTTGTATTTATTATGAGCATATTCACTTTAGCATTCTTTTGACTGATACATAAATCTGTCTTCATATTTTCTTTTGAACTAGTTTTAACATCTCATTCTTTACTCATTAATTGTTATTGTTCAGTTGCTAAAATTGTGTTTGACTCTCTGTGACCCCATGGACTGAAGCATGCCAGGCTTCCCTGTCCTTCACTATCTCCGGTAGTTTTCTCAAGCTCATGTCCATCAAGTCAGTGATGCCATCCAACTATCTTATCCTCTGTCACCCTCCTTCTCCTACTGCCCTCAGTCTTTCCCAGCATGAGAGTCTTTTCCAATGAGTCGGCTCTTTGCATCAAGTGGACAAAGTATTGGAGCTTCAGCTTCAGCATCAGTCCTTCCAGTGAATATTTAAGGTAGATTTCCTTTAGGATTGACTGGTTGGATCTCCTTTCCTTGCAGTCCAAGTGACTCTCAAGAGTCTCCAGCACCGAAATTCAAAAGCATCAATTCTTCAGTGCTAAGGTTCGTCTAGTCAAGGCTATGGTTTTTCCTGTGGTCATGTATGGATGTGAGAGTTGGACTGTGAAGAAGGCTGAGTGCTGAAGAATTGATGCTTTTGAACTGTAGTGTTGGAGAAGACTCTTGAGAGTCCCTTGGACTGCAAGGAGATCCAACCAGTCCATTCTGAAGGAGATCAGCCCTGGGATTTCTTTGGAAGGAATGATGCTAAAGCTGAAACTCCAGTACTTTGGCCACCTCATGCGAAGAGTTGACTCATTGGAAAAGACTCTGATGCTGGGAGGGATTGGGGGCAGGAGGAGAAGGGGACAACAGAGGATGAGATGGCTAGATGGCATCGCTGACTCGATGGACGTGAGTCTGAGTGAACTCCGGGAGTTGGTGATGGACAAGGAGGCCTGGCGTGCTGCGATTCATGCCGTCGCAAAGAGTTGGACACGACTGAGCAACTGATCTGATCTGATCTGATCTGAAGCCTTCTTAATGGTCCTACTCGCACATCCTTACATGACTACTGGAAAAAAACATAGATTTAAATAGAGGGACCTTTGTTGGCAAAGTGATGTCTCTGCCTTTTAATATGCTGTCTAGGTATGTCAGAGCTTTTCTCCCAAGGACCAAGCATCTTATAATTTCATCACTGCAGTCACTATCTGCAGTGATTTTGGAGCCAAAGAAAAGAATCTGTCGTTGATTCCCCTTTTTTGCCATGAAGTGATGGGACTAGATGCCATGATCTTAGTTTTTTGAATGTTGATTTTTAAGCCAGCTTTTTCACTCTCCTTTTTCACCTTCATCAGGAGGCCCTTAGTTGCTCTTCAATTTCTGCCTTTAGAGTGACAATTATCTGCATATCTGAAGTTGTTGATCTTTCCCGGGTAATCTTGATTCCAACTTGTGACTCATCTCATTAATTAATGGATTGATAAAATCTTTGACCTGTGTTCATTCCATATTTCTATGAGAGTCACAATTTTTAACTTTTTGAAAGTTATACTTAGGAGAACTCTAACTTGGTCAAGTAATGCTGATGGATCAAGTCCAGTGAATCAAGTGGGTTCAGAGGAAGCCATAGATTTTTGTTTATGACCACTCTACATGCTTACAGGATCTTACTTCCCCAACCAGGGATTGAACAAGGGCCCAGCAGTGAAAGTTCTGAATCCTAAACACTGGACCGCCAGTAGAAGTTAACCTAAAGAACCTTCTGACAGTGTGTACTGAGTATCTTCGAACTGATCCTCAAATCTGCTCACCACTCAGCTCTGGACTCTGGGAAGTTGATTTCTGTAGGTTACATCATGGGCTCTCCTAACTCAGGGCTGGGACTAGAATGAAGCAAGAGAGATACCTAGGACACCACATATAAAAAACCACTCATTCTCAGACTGACAGAAAGTGCTTCCTTGAATGTGGTGCCCTAGGCACTTCCCTAGCATCACTCTAGTCTCTGTGCTATGCTTAGTTGCTCAGTCCTGTCTGACTCTTTGTGACCCCATGGACTGTAGCCTGCCAGGTTCCTCTGTCCATGGGATTCTCCAGGCAAGAACACTGGAGTGGGCTGCCATTTCCTCCTCCAGGGTATTTTCCTTATTCAGGGATCAAACCCACATCTTCTGCATTGCAAGCAGATTTTTCACCACTGCACCACCTAAGAAGCCCTCACTCAAGGCTCAGCCTGTCTTAAACCCAGACTTCACATTGATTTTAGCCAATAGCATTATAGTCACAAGAGTGAAAGAGGAGAGTGAGGTTATGATATTTATTATAACCCCTGTAAGCAGATGAGTAAAGTATGCAGAAGATGTGGATTCAATCCCTAGGTTTGAAATGAGCACAGTAGTTTGAATGTTCTTTGGCATTGCCCTTCTTTGAGATTGGAATGAACACTGACCTTTTTCAGTGCTTTGTTTACTGTTGAGTTTTCCAAATTTGTTACCACATTGAGTGCAGCACTTTCACAGCATCATCTTTTAGGATTTTAAATAGCTCACCTGGAATTCCATCACACAAACTGGAATCAAGATTGCCAGGAGAAATATCAATAACCTCAGATATGCAGATGACACCACCCTTATGGCAGAAAGTGAAGAGGAACTCAAAAGCCTCTTGATGAAAGTGAAAGTGGAGAGTGAAAAAGTTGGCTTAAAGCTCAACATTCAGAAAACGAAGATCATGGCATCCGATCCCATCACTTCATGGGAAATAGATGGGGAAACAATGGAAACAGTGGCAGATTTTATTTTTCTGGGCTCCAAAATCACTGCAGATGGTGATTGCCACCATGAAATTAAAAGACGCTTACTCCTTGGAAGGAAAGTTATGACCAACCTAGATAGCATATTCAAAAGCAGAGACATTACTTTGCCAACAAAGGTTCGTCTAGTCAAGGCTGTGGTTTTTCCTGTGGTCATGTATGGATGTGAGAGTTGGACTGTGAAGAAGGCTGAGCACTGAAGAATTGATGCTTTTGAACTGTGGTGTTGGAGAAGACTCTTGAGAGTCCCTTGGACTGCAAGGAGATCCAACCAGTCCATTCTGAAGGAGATCAGCCCTGGGATTTCTTTGGAAGGAATGATGCTAAAGCTGAAACTCCAGTACTTTGGCCACCTGATGTGAAGAGGACTCATTGGAAAAGACTCTGATGCTTTGAGGGATTGGAGGCAGGAGGAGAAAGGGGACAACAGAGGATGAGATGGCTGGATGGCGTCACTGACTCGATGGACGTGAGTCTGAGTGAACTCCGGGAGTTGGTGATGGACAGGGAGGCCTGGCGAGCTGTGATTCATGGGGTCTCAAAGAGTCGGACATGACTGAGTGACTGATCTGATATGATCTGATCTGCTAGCTTTGTGCATAGTAACGCTTCCTAAGGCCCACTTGACTTCACACTCTAGGACATCTGGCTCTAGGTGAGTGACCACACCAATGCAGTTATCCAGGTTATTAAGACCTTTTTTGTATAGTTCTTCTGTGTATTCTTGCTACCTCTTCTTAATCTCTTCTGCTTCTGTTAGGTCCTTGCCATTTCTGTCCTTTACTGTGCCCATCTTTGCATGAAATATTCCCTTGGTATCTCCAATTTTCTTGAGGAGATCTCTAGTCTTTCTCATTCTATTATTTCCCTCTATTTCTTTTCATTGGTCACATAAGAAGGCTTTCTTATATCTCCTCGCTATTCTCTGGAACTCTGCATTCAGTTGGGCCAATATTTCCTTTTCTCTTTGCCTTTTGCTTCTCTTCTTTTCTCAGCTATTTGTAAGGCTTCCTCAGATAACCACTTTGCCTTCTTGCGTTTCTTTTTCTTTGCAATTGTTTTGGTCACTGCCTTGTGTACAATGTTACGAACCTTTGTCCACAGTTCTTCAGACACTCTGTCTACCAGATCTAATCCTTTGAATCTATTCATCATCTCCACTGTATAATCATAAGGGATTTGATTTAGGTCATACCTGAATGGTCTAGTGGTTTTCCCTACTTTCTTCAATTTAAGCCTAAATTTTGTGATAAGGAGCTGATGATCTGAGCCACAGTCAGCTCCAAGTCTTGGTTTTGCTGACTGTATAGAGCTTCTCCATTTTCTGCTGCAAAGAATATAATCAGTCTGATTTCAGTGTTGACCACTGGGTGATCACATGGATCACAGCCTTGTGTAACTCAGTGAAGCTATGAATGATGCCATGCAGGTCCACCCAAGATGGACAGGTCATTGTAGAGAGTTCTAACAAAACGTGGTCCACTGGAGAAGGGAATGGCAAACCACTCCAGTATTCTTGCCTCAAGAACTTCATGAAAAGTATGAAAAAGCAAAAAGATATGATACTGGAAGATGAGACCATAGATTGATAGGTGCCCAATATGCTACTGGGGAAGAGCAGAGAAACAGTTCCAGGAAGAATAGAGGTGAGGCCAAAGTGGAAATGATGCTCAGTTGTGGATGTGTCTGGTGGTGAAAGTAGTCTGATGCTGTAAAGAACAATATTGCATAGAAACCTGGAATATTAGGTTCATGAATCAAGGTAAATTGGACATGACCAAGCAGGATCTGGCCAAGAGTGAATATCAACATTTTAGCAAGCAGTGAACTAAAATGGGCAGGAATGGGCAAATTTAATTCAGATGACCATTGTATCTGCTACTGTTGTTGCAGAAACTAGTACTCAAGAAACCAAGCACCACACTCAGAGAGTTGGAGAACTCAGGTTTATTATGCCAGCGGGCCCAGAGGAGTTAACACTCCAACCTCTGAGCCCTGAACAAAGGGGTTACAGAGCTTTTATACATGGACAGGCATCATTAAGTGGGTTTGCAGGGGCTAGGGTTATTGCAAAGAGTAGGACAAGGGTAAGTGAGATAAGCTCCAGTTTTGAGTATTGTGAGTCCCCACTTTCTGAGACCTACGTGATCTAGACTTTGCAAGGAGCAAGCTGAGTTACAGAGGCAGAAAGAGCAGGAGGTTATGTAAAAATTTTAACTTTTCCTCTTCACTGTGGGCAAGAATCCTTTAGAAGAAATGGAGTAGCCATCATAGTCAACAAAAGAGTCTGAAATGCAGTAGTTGGATGCAATCTCGAAAACCAACAGAATGATCTTGGTTCATTTCCAAACAAACCATTCAACATCACAGTAGTCCAAGTTTATGCCCCAATCACTAATGCCAAAGCTGAAATTGAACGGTTCTATGAAGACCTACAAGACTTTCTAGAACTAACACAAAGAAAATATGTCCTTTTCATCATAAGGGATTGGAATGCAAAAGTTAAGAGATACCTGGAGTAACAGGCAAGTTTGGCCTCGGAGTACAAAATGAAGTAGGGCAAAGGCTAATCGAGTTTTGCCAAGAGAATACACTAGTCATAGCAAACACCCTCTTCCAACAACACAAGAGACAACTCTACACATGAACATCAACAGATGGTCAATACCAAAACCAGTTAGTTTTTATAGGGGTGGGTAATTTCATACTAATGATTGGGAGGACTATTCCAGCTATTTTGGGGAAGGGGTAGGGATTTCCGGTGGGCCACTGCCCATTTTTTGACCTTTATGGTAGGACTTGGAACTCTCACGGAGCCTGTGAGTGTGTCACTTAGCTTGCTGGTGTGTTACAAAGAGCATACACTGAGGCTCAGGGTCTGGTGGAAGTTGACTCATCTGCCATCTTGGACCTATTTGGTTCCAATCAGTTTACGTTGTGTCCTCAGGCCATTCCATTCTTTTAAACATTGTGCCCTGCCCCCTTCCCTACTGTTTCAGAGTTGCTCACCCAATGGAATGATTGAGTCAGCAGAATGCACACATTCACCCAATTTATTGCTCAGTTCCCTAGTGTTCACAGTCTTTTAACAGATTGGTTCTATGCAGCCAAGACACTTGAACTAATTGCTAATACCCCTAATGAGGCTTCTCATTCCTCCTCAGTAGAGAAAAGTGGGGTAGTGGGTAGGGCAGGAAACCGTGGGTATTACCAGAGAGAAGTCCCCAGGGGAACAAGAAGAGCAGGGAAACAAGTGTTCCTGTCTAACTTTCCCTTGCCTTTTGAATTTAATCATTAAGTTGTGTTTAATCAGGGGTGTGTCTAGCACCCTTTAGAGAGGATTCAGCCATCAGTGAAGTCCTGCTCCTATATTTATGAGATTGCTCCAACAGTATACTTTTTTTTGGATTCTCCTGGGAATATCGCTTAATAGTGTTAATTTTGTGTTCAGAAGGCTCTAAACTATACAGTAATCATTACATAACAGAGAAGAACAAACTGATTCAATATTGGATCTCTTCCTTTAGCTCCAACCTTTGCGCTCTGTTGCCTGTGCTTAGTCATGCTGGCTCTGCACCTTTGAACAGGTTATATATAACCTGTTACCTATAACCTGAAGTATACAGGATAGCCCATTCTCAAGGCTCTGCCCCCTTGACCTTTAAAGGTGTAACACCTTTCATTCATATAAAGTTGCAAAACAGAGAATAGCAGTTGTCTTGTTGGAGGTTTATAGGAACTTCATGACCAGACCTGCCCAGACAGCTGCAAGAGCAAAGGCTTATCACATCTTCTCAGTTTGCAACAAGCAGTCACATCTCCTCCCTTTTCAGTATAAAAGAAACCTGAGTTCTAACTCAGATAAGAAGCAGTTTGGGACATTAGTCTGCCACCTTCTCAGCCTGCTGACTTTCAGAATAAAGTCATTATTCGTTGCCCCAACACTTTGTTTCTCAGTTTATTGACCTGTCATGCAGTGAGCAATACAAGCTTGGACTCAGTAACAACTACATTCCTTAAATTAATTCCGAGACCATGATGTGTCAAGATTAAAAATTTCATTTTCTATTTTATTTCCCATCTCAAATTATGGCCAGCCCACTGCCCAGTATAAGTCAACAGAGGTACTGTTATGAGAGTAATACACTTTACTAAGGAAATGCTAACACAGAAATCCCCAATTTTGAATACATCACCTCCACTCTAAAATTTCTTCTGAGAAATTAAATTCAAAGATTAAAGTCCCAAAGAGACTGCAATAGCTTGACCTTGTTATAGAAACAATTTTACCTTGTGTTTAATCAGGTGACCAACAATATCAAAAACTTATTTCTTGATCATGTTACATGAGGGCTATGGGTTGGCTGAGGCTCTTCTGGCCTTTGTAGGATTCAACTTGCCTTGTTTCCAGATGTCTTCTCATAGTGGACCCAGATTCAAGGCGTGACCACTACTTGAGATATGCTGTTCTCATGGTGGAGGACAGGAGCAAGAAGAGCAAAGCTGAATTTTCTGAGTCACATCTGCTAACATTCTACTGGTTAAAGTAAGTCCCACGACAAAGCCCACATCAGTGGAGTAGGGAAATACACTTCAACTACGGTAATCCAAGTCTATGCCCTGATCAGTAATGCTGAAGAAGCTGAATTTGAATGGTTATACGAAGAACTACAAGACCTTCTAGAAATAACACCCAAAAAAGATGTCCTTTTCATTATAGGGAACTGGAATGCAAAAGTAGGAAGGCAAGAGACACCTGGAGTAACAGGCAAATTTGGCCTTGGAGTACAGAATGAAGCAGGGCAAAGGCTAAGAGAGTTCTGCCAAGAGAACGCACTGGTCATAGCAAACACCCTCTTCCAACAACAAAGACAAGACTCTACACATGGACATCACCAGATGGTCAACACCGAAATCAGACTGATTATATTCTTTGCAGCCAAAGATAGAGAAGCTCTATACAGTTAGCAAAAACAAGACCAGGAGGTGACTGTGGCTCAGATCATGAACTCTTTATTGCCAAATTCAGATTGAAATTGAAGAAAGTGGATAAAACTATTAGGCCATTCAGATATGACCTAAATCAAATCCTTTATGACTATACAGTAGAAGTGAGAAATAGATTTAAGGGACTAGATCTGATAGACAGAGTGCCTGATGAACTATGGATGGAAGTTCATGACATTGGATAGGAGACAGGAATCAAGTCCATCCCCAAGAAAAAGACGCAAAAAACAAAATGGCTGTCTGGGGAGGCCTTACAAATAGCTGTGAAAAGACAGGAAGCAAAAAGCAAAGGAGAAAAGGAAAGATACACCCATTTGAATGCAGAGTTCCAAAGAACAGCAAGGAGAGATAAGAAAACCTTCCTCAGCGATCAATGCAAAGAAATAGAGGAAAACAATAGAATGGGAAAGACTAGAAATCTATTCAAGAAAATTAGATGCCAAGGGAACATTTCACGCAAAGATGGGCTCAATAAAGGACAGAAATGGTAGGGACCTAACAGAAGCAGAAGATATTAAGAAGAGGTGACAAGAATACACAGAAGAACTGTACAAAAAAGATCTTCATGACCCAGATAATCACAATGGTGTGATCACTCACCTAGAGCCAGACATCATGGAATGAAGTCAAGTGGGCCTTAGGAAGCATCACTATGAACAAAGCTAGTGGAGGTGATGGAATTCCAGTTGAGCTATTTCAAATCCTGAAAGATGACGCTGTGAAAGTGCTGCACTCAATATGCCAACAAATTTGGAAAACTCAGCAGTGGCCACAGGACTGGAAAAGGTCAGTTTTCATTCCAATCCCAAAGAAAGGCAATGCCAAAGAATGCTCAAACTATCTCTCAGTTGCACTCATCTCACACGCTAGTAAAGTAATGCTCAAAATTCTCCAAGCCAGGCTTCAGCAATACGTGAACCGTGAACTTCCAGATGTTCAAGCTGGTTTTAGAAAAGGCAGAGGAACCAGAGATCAAATTGCCAACATCCGCTGGATCATGGAAAAAGCAAGAGAGTTCCAGAAAAACATCTATTTCTGCTTTATTGACTATGCCAAAGCCTTTGACTGTGTGGATCACAATAAACTGTGGAAAATTCTTCAAGAGATGGGAATACCAGACCACCTGATCTGCCTCTTGAGAAACCTGTATGCAGGCCAGGAAGCAACAGTTAGAACTGGACATGGAACAACAGACTAGTTCCAAATAGGAAAAGGAATACGTCAAGGTTGTGTATTGTCACCCTGCTTATTTAACTTATGTGCAGAGTACATCATGAGAAACGCTGGGCTGGAGGAAGCACAAGCTGGAATCAGGATTGCTGGGAGAAATATCAATAACCTCAGATAATGCAGATGACACCACCCTTATGGCAGAAAGTGAAGAAGAACTAAGAACCTCTTGATGAAAGTGAAAGAGGAGAGTGAAAAAGTTGGCTTAAAGCTCAACATTCAGAAAACTAAGAAAATGGCATCCGGTCCCATCACTTCATGGCAAATAGATGGGGAAACAGTGGACACAGTGGCTGACTTTATTTTTCTGGGATCCAAAATCACTGCAGATGGTGATTGCAGCCATGAAATTAAAAGATGCTTACTCCTTGGAAGGAAAGTTATGACCAACCTAGATAGCATATTAAATAGCAGAGACATTACTTTGCCAACAAAAGTCCATCTAGTCAAGGCTATGGTTTTTCCAGTGGTCATGTATGGATGTGAGAGTTGGACTATAAAGAAGGCTGAGTGCCGAATAATTGATGCTTTTGAACTGTGGTGTTGGAGAAGACTCTTGAGAGTCCCTTGGACTGCAAGGAGATCCAACCAGTCCATCCTAAAGGAGATCAGTCCTGGGTGTTCTTTGGAAGGACTCATGTTGAAGCTGAAGCTCCAATACTTTGGCCACTTGATGAGAAGAGGTGACTCATTTGCAAAGACTGTGATGCTGGGAAAGATTGAGGGCAAGAGGAGAAGGGGATGACAGAGGATGAGATGGTTGGATGGCATCACTGACTCGAAGTACATGGGTTTGGGTGGGCTCCAGGAGGTGGTGATGGACAGGGAGGCCTGGTGTGCTGTGGCTCATGGGGTCGCAAAGAGTCAGACATGACTGAGCGACTGAACTGAACTGATGAAGATATATGGGAAAAGTTAGGAGGAAATCAATAACTGTGAACCAATTGGAAATATTGTAAACAAGTGTTTAAAATTTGTGCCTTTATGAATTAAAATCTCCAAGCTCTACTTCTCTCCCATCTTTCTTACCTTCTCTTCTGCCACATCTCTCTGACTTCTGCACTCCTCTGCTTTTAAGGGATCATGTGATTATATTAAGCCCACCAATAATTCTAAATAATCTCCATATTTGAGGTCAGATGGTTAATAACCTTAAATCTGCCTTCAAAGTCCTTTCACAGTTGTATCTAGTTAGTGTTTGAAAAACAAAGGTTGGGAATCTTGGGGAGACATGTTTGAAATTCTACTTACCACACTGGCTTCAATAGTGAAGTAAGAAAAGTTATTTGTGAACTCATCTAGTCCTGGGGCATGTCACTGCCTTCTAGGAAATTAGTGTATTCAAATTATCCATTTCTAGAGGTCAATTCTGAGCATTTCTTTTTTGATAGGAAATCAATCCACTTTTATTTTTTAGATTTTCAAATGTGTTGGCATAAATCTGCGTGTACTATTTCTTACAATTCTTTTGCTTGCTCCTATATTTATGGTTATAGGAGCATAAACTAATCATACTGATCACATGGGCCACAGCCTTGTCTAACTCGATGAAGCTATGAGCCATTCTTTGTACGGCCACCCAAGACAGACGGGTCATGGTGGAGAGTTCTGATAAAACAAGGTCCACTGGTGAAGGGAATGGAAAACCACTTCAGTATTCTTGCCTTGAGAACCCCATGAACAGTATGAAAAGGCAAAAAGAAAGGACACTTAAAGATGAACTCCCCAGGTCGGTAGAGGCCCAATATGCTACTGGAGAAGACTGGAGAAACAATTCCACTTATTTCTGGAGAAAGAATGAAGAGATGTAGCCAAAATGAAAACAACACCCAGTTGTTGATGTGACTGGTGATGGAAGTAGAGTCTGATGCTGTAAAGAACAATATTGCATAGGAACCTGGAATATTAGGTCTACGTATCAAGGTAAACTGGAAGTGGTCAAACAGGAGATGGCAAGAGTGGACATCAACATTTTAGGAATCAGTGAATTAAAATGGAATGGAATTGGCAAATTTAATTCAGATGACCATTATATCTACTACTGTGGGCAAGAATCCTTTAGAAGAAATGGAGTAGCCCTCATAGTCAACAAAAGAGTCCTAAATGCAGTACTTGGGTGCAGTCTCAAAAATGGCAAAATGATCTCTGTTTGTTTCCAAGGCAAAGCATTCAATATCACAGTAATCCAAGTCTATGCTCCAACCACTAATATCAAAGAAGCTGAAACTGAACGGTTCTATGAAGACCTACAAGACCTTCCAGAAGTAACACCCAAAAAAGATGTTCTTTTCATCATAGGAGACTGGAAAGTAAAAATAGGAAGTCAAGAGATACCTGGACAGGCAAGTTTGGGCCTTGGAGTACAAAATGAAGCAGGGCAAAAGCTAACAGAGTTTTGCCAAGAAAATACACTGGTCATGGAAAACACTCTCTTCCAGCAATACAAGAGATGACTCTACAGATGGACATAATCAGATGGTCAATACAGAAATCAGATTGATTATATTCTTTGCAGCCAAAGATGGAGAAGCTCTATACAGTCAGCAAAAACAAGACCGGGAGCTGACTATGGCTCAGATGAACTCCTTATTGCAAAATTCAGACTTAAATTGAAGAAAGTATGGAAAACCCCTAGACCATCCAGGTATGACTTAAATCAAATTCCTTATGATTACATAGTGGAAGTGACAAATAGACTCAAGGGTTTAGATCTGATAGAGTGCCTGAAGAGCTATGGATGGAGGTTCATGGCATTCATTGTACAGGAGGCAGTGATCAAGACCATCCCAAGAAAAAAAATGCAAAAAGGCAAAATGGTTATCTGAGGAGGCCTTACAAATAGCTGAGAAAAGAAGAAAAGCAAAAGGCAAAGGATAAAAGGAAAGATATATCCATTTGAATGCAGAGTTTCAAAGAATAGCAAGGAGAGATAAGGAAGCCTTCCTCAGTGATCAATGCAAAGAAGTAGGGGAAAACAATAGAATGGGAAAGACTAGCAGTCTCTTTAAGAAAATTAGAGATACCAAGGGAATATTTCATGCAAAGGACAGAAATGGTATGGATCTTTCAGAATCAGAAGATATTGAGAAAAGATGGTAAGCATACACAAAAGAACTATACAAAAAAGATCTTCATGACCCAGATAACCACAATGGTGTGATCACTCACCTAGAGCCAGAAAAACTGGAATGCAAAGTCAAGTGGGCCTTACAAAGCATCACTACAAATAATGCTAGTGGTGGTGATGGAATTCCAGCTGAGCTATTTCAAATCCTAAAAGATGGTGCTGTGAAAGTGCTGCACTCAATATGCCAGCAAATTTGGAAAACTCAGCAGTGGCCACAGGACTGGAAAAGGTCAGTTTTCATTCCAATCCCAAAGAAAGGCAATGCCAAAGAGTGTTCAAACTACCACACAATTGCACTCATCTCACAAGCTAACAAAGTAATGCTCAAAATTCTCCAAGTCAGGCCTCAATGGTATGTGAACCAAGACCTTCCAGATGTTCAATCTGGTTTTAGAAAAGGCAGAGGAACCAGAGATCAAATTGCCAACATCCATTGGATCATTGAAAAAGCAAGAGAGTTCCAGAAAAACATCTATTCTGCTTTATCGAATATGCCAAAGCCTTTGGCTGTGTGGATCACAACAAACTGTGAAAAATTCTTAAAGTGATGATTCCCATCACTTTAAGAGGTCCCATACCAGACCTCCTGACCTGCCTCCTGAGAAATCTGTATGCAGGCCAAGAAGCAACAGTTAGAACTGGACATCAAACAATGGACTGGTTCCAAAATGGGAAGGGAGTTTGTCAAGGATGTATATTCTCATCCTACTTATTTAACCTATACACAGATTACATCAAGTGAAATGCCTGGCTGGATGAGGCACAAGCTGGAATCTATATTGAAGGGAGAAATACCAAAATAACCTCAGATATGCAGATGACACCACCCTTATGTCAGAAAGCAAAGAGGAACTGAAGAGCCTCTTGATGAAAGTGAAAGTGGAGAGTGAAAAAGGTGGCTTAAAACTCAAGATTCAAAAAACTAAGATTGTTGAGGTCCTTTAATAGACCAGAACCTGGTGGTCTGGAGTCGATGATAAGAAAGTAAAAGAGAGAGCGAAAGAAGCTGATATTCCTTGGTTTACACAGAAAACCAATAAAGCCCTTTGACACGGGGTTTGCACTGCTACACGTAGGCATTAGGTGCCCTCTCGAGGTGGGTGAAAGCAGAGTGTGCCTTCCGAGAGGGTCTTAGAAGCCTGGGCAAGAAAGTGAGCTCAGTGGGCCTCTGTGCTCCAAAGAATTAGCCTGAAAGAGACAGAGAAAGAAAGAAAGACACAGGGACCCAAGCTCTGGTGGAGTGAAGGTTTTTTATTCAACATAGTGTGGGTATATATACTGTCTTGCTGCTGCTACTGCTCAGTCGCTTCAGTCATGTCCGACTCTGTGCGACCCCATAGACAGCAGCCCACCAGGCTGCCCTGTCCCTGGGATTCTCCAGGCAAGAACACTGGAGTGGGTTGCCATTTCCTTCTCCAGTGCATGAAAGTGAAAAGTGAAAGTGAAGTCGCTCAGTCATGTCTGACTCTTAGCGACCCCATGGACTGCAGCCCACCAGGCTCCTCCGTCCATGGGATTTTCCAGGCAAGAGTACTGGAGTGGGGTGCCATTGCCTTCTCCATATACTGTCTTACAAGTTAGCTATTTTCAGCAGAGATAAAAATCAAAAGTCCAGACTTAAAAATTATCATAAGGCAATCCATATCAAAGAGAGAGTTGTAAATAATCACTTTTACCATATGGTTCATAAAAAGCAAGAGGGTTGTAAATAGTTACTTATCACTGTATGCAAAAACTAACGAAGCAAATGCATACATTCTTCCACTCCTGGGAGTAGTTTGCTACTCCACTTTATTCCTGAATATTCAGGAATTAATAAGGGACAGAGGATTCACGACAGATCCAAAACAGCACACAGGAAGCCTCCTGTTAAATGCTTCCTGACATAAGATCATGGCATCCAGTCCCATCACTTTATGCAAATAGATGGGGAAACATGAAAACTGTGGCAGACTTAGTTTTCTTGGGCTCCAAAATCACTGCAGATAGTGACTGTAGCCATGAAAGTAAAAGATGCTTGCTCCTTGGAAGAAAAGCTATGACCAACCTAGACAGCATATTAAAAAGCAGAGACTTTACTTTGCCAACAAAGGTCTGTCTAGTCAAAGCTGTGGTTTTTCCAGTAGTCATGTATGGATGTGAGAGTTGGACCGTAAGGAAAGCTGAGCCCCAAAGAATTGATGCTTTTGAACTGTGGTGTTGGAGAAGACTCTTGAGAGTCCCTTGCTCTGCAAGGAGATCCAACCAGTCCATCCTAAAGGAGATCAGTCCTGGGTGTTCACTGGAAGGACTGATGAAGCTGAAGCTCCAACACTTTGACCACCTGATGTGAAGAACTGACTCATTTGAAAAGACCCTGATGCTGGGAAAGATTGAAGGCAGGAAGAGAAGGGGACAACAGAGAATGAGGTAGCTGGATGGCATCACCAACTTGTTGGACATGAGTTTGAGCAAGCTCCAGGAGTTCATAATGAACAGGGAGGCTTGGTGTGCTGCATTCCATAGGGTCACAAAGAGTCGGACATGCCTGAGTGACTGAACTGAATCTCTATCGTTATTTCTTTTCTCATTCATAATTATATTCCTTTTTTTGCTCCTTTCTCTTAAATCAGGTTTGAGAATAGCTTATCTGTTTTAGTGTATTTTATTTTTAAAAACAGTAGAAATTATTTATTTATGTATCCTTCATTTACGGCTGTGCTGGCTTTTCGTTGCTGTGTGGGCTTTCCCTAGTTGTGGTAAAGGGGGATACTCTCTAGTTGTGGTGCAGAGGCATTTCATCGCAGTGGCTTCTCTTGTGAAGTACGGGCTCTGGGCACTCAGGCTCAGGAGTCGCCACTCCCTCATAGCCTCAGTAGTTGTGGTACAGGGGCTTAGCTTCTCCATGGCAAGCACAATCCTCCTGGATCAGGGATGGAACCCATGTCTCCTGTATTAGCAGGCAGATTCTTTACCACTGAGTCACCAGAAAAGTCTCATTTTAGTGTATTTTAAAAACAAACACACAAAACAATAACTTTTGCTCTTATTTACCCTTTTATATATATATATATATTTTTTTTAATGTGTTTTCTATTTTCCAAAATAAGAACCTTGGGATCCTTTTCATTGAAATCTTTTATTAAGAAAAAGGATGTAAAAGGAAGAAAGAAGAAAAATAATAAAAGGAAGAAGAAGAAAGGAGGAGATGAGAGAGGAAAGAAAAACAAGAAATGTAACTTTTGTTTTAAGCTATTCTGCCATAAAGTTTGAAAGGAAGTGGCTTCTTTTTCATTATTTTTTACTTTATAGTTTGAGTTTTGTTTTCTTCTTTTTCCTTTATTTTTAAAGCAGTTAATATATTTGGATTCTGTTTCATTTTGATTGTTTTTTATTGAGTTTTTTTTTTTAAGTTCTCTACATTCATTAAAAAGAAAAAAAAAATTATGTAGCCCTGCACATAATCATTTTCTATGGACAAGCTCAAAAATTTCTCTGTTTCAGAAAAACAAAGAAACCAGAGTCTATATACATTACATTAATTTTATTAATTGCATTATATAATTACTCTGTATCCATACTTTTTTTGTTTTACCTGTTTAACTCTTAAAGAAGTGAATTTATGTCTTCCACAATAATTTTATTTTTATTACATTCTCCTGAGATTTCTAATAGCTTTTGTTTTCTATAACTAGCTGCTTTGTCGTTTAGTACATATATAGTGCACCAAAGATGCTGTTATATCTTTTACAGATAGTGTGTTTCTATTATTACATAAGGTATAAGGTCCTTCTTTGTCACATTTATTGTTTCTAATCTTAAATTTTAACGTGATATTAATAATTCCACTGCAGCTTCTCTTTGTTTCATTAGTCTGGTATCTCTGTCTCCATTCCTTTATTTTAAAGCTTCTTTTTATTGCTTTAACTATATTTCTTATAAACAGAATATATTCATCCCTTTGTATCAAGGGGATTAGTTTCAGGACCTCCTATGGATACCAAAACCTATGGATGCTCAACTTCCTTATATAAAATGGGGTAGTATTTGTGTAAAACCTATGTACATCCTCTCATACACATTAAATCATCTCTAGATTACTTACACAGAGAAGGCAATGGAACCCCACTCCAGTACTCTTGCCTGGAAAATCCCATGGACAGAGGAGCCTGGTGGGCTGCAGTGCATGGGGTCACTAACGGTTGGACACGACTGAGCGACTTCACTTTCACTTTTCACTTTCATACTTTGGAGAAGGCAATGGCAACCCACTCCAGTATTCTTGCCTGGAGAATCCCAGGGACGGGGGAGCCTGGTGGGCTACCATCTATGGGGTCGCACAGAGTCGGACACGACTGAAGCGACTTAGCAGCAGCAGCAGCAGCAGATTACTTACAATACCTAATACAATGTAAATGCTATGAAAATATTTGTAAGTAAATATTTGTAAGTATAATGTAAATGCTGTGTAAATAGCTGCTAATGCTAGGCAAATTCAAGTTTTGATTTTTGGAACTTTTCAGAATTTTTTTAAAATAAGACTTTCTACTTGTGGTTGGTTGAATTCACATATGTAGAACCCATGTATACATAGAGCTGATTGTATAATTAAGTGTTATTTTTTTAAACTCAGTCTGAGAGTCTCTTTTTTAAAGGGAAAATTCAGGCATTCCCCTGGTGGTACAGTGGATAAGAATCTGTCTGCCAATGCAGGGGACATGGGTTTGATCCCTGTTCTGGGAAGATTCCACGTGCTTCAGAGCAACTAAGCCCATGTGCCACAACTACTGAGCCCACACAGAGCAACTACAGAAACCTGAGTGCCTAGAGTTAGGGCTCCGCAACAAGAGAAGCCAACCGCAATGAAGCCTTCACACCTCAATGAAGAGTAGCCCCTGCTCGCTGCAACTAGTGTAGCCAAAAATAAGAGTAAATTTTTAAAAAATAAAGGGAAAATTCAAGCAATTCAAATGTAGTATGACAGATATTTGATACCAATATTTTATGATTTTATATCATGTTCTTTTTCATTTTTCTTATATTTTATAAATTGCATTTCCCCTTATTTTGGAAGCTTTCTTATATTTTCTACTCAATTAATAGTTACCTATTCTATCAATTCAGGTTGTGATTGAGAGTCATACACACAACCAGTATTTTGTGTGTGTGTGTGATATACTTGAATCTTCTTTAGTGCTTTTTATTATTTTTTTAAATCAAATTATCCCTGTCTCCTCCAGAATCTTAATCTGTTCTACTTATTTTATAGCTGATTGCTAAATGAGCTAGACTTGGCAGGATAAGCAAACAGGAAAAAAACTTCTTTTTTTCAAATTTTTTCTCACTGCTAATCCCACAAAATTACTATGTTTGTTTAATACTCTCCATCCCTAGGTTAAACCTCTGTCAGTTCTCAGGCCCTTTTCCCTGTTATGTCCTGCCTGGATGGCCACTATCTGCTTGCTGTGACCCTTTAGATGGGTTGCTATTTTTCTTATATGGCTCTCAGAAGCTTAAGTCTGTTTATGGCAGCATTTAGTGACCACAACTGTGTAAATGGTAGAAGGTAAAGTCCTTCTTATTATGTGCTGGTACTATAAAAGCAAGCAGAATATGGTCCTCTGCTGAGGCATCTCAAGGAAAAATTCTCTGAGTTCCAGATTTTTTCATAGGTTTAGTGTTTTCTTCTTAGTCTCCTGGGGACCAACGAGACCAGGAACACTTACAGAGAACCAGAGACAATCTTTCCCTGGGGTAATCTACAGATTCCAACTGCCAGCCAGTCCCTAGACACAGCACAATTTCCATTATTGCCTTCTAACTCAGAGACTGGTCTCCAGAGCCATATTCAGATCTCAGCATTAGAACAGAAACCTTGTCTAAACTTGCACCCCACTTCTTGCAGATCCCAGCATCTGCTTGGCTAAGGAGATAATAGATTAAAGCTGAGAGTAGAAGAGAAAGGTGGTGAGCTTATATCACCATCTTCCCACAACCCACTGCTCCCAGCTGTCTAGCTATTTCAATGGCCAATGCTCGGTGAGATGGAATTTTTAAATTAAGTTAGTGCCCTTCTAAAAAATAAAACTCACATGCTGCGGCAGAAACTTCCAAAAATAACATACAAAATCCTCAGTTCTAATTTAAGTCTACTTTGGGCTAAAGTCTGAAGACTGACTGTAGTTAGGTTTAGCCTCTAATTTAGAAAAGGTTGTAGTAAGAGACCTTTGGGAATATCTTTTAAGAAGTTATTCTTAAATTAAGAGCAGGGGAAAGGATGGGCTTCCCTGGTGGCTCAGATGGTAAAGAATCTGCCTGCAATGCAGGAGACCAGGGTTTGATCCCTGGGTTGGAAAGATCCGCTGGAGAAGGGAATGGCAATTCACTCCAGTATTCTTGCCTGGAAAATTCTAAGGATAGAGGAGCCTGGTGGGCCATGGTCCACGGGGTCACAAAGATTCGGGCACAACTGAGCAACTAGCACACACACTTACATTAAGAATAGGAGAAAGGATGGGAATAAAAGGGGAATTATAAATAAATGCTTACCATACTCAAGAGACTCCACATTGTTTATTTAATCCTTAAAACGAAAGTGAAAGTGAAAGTCATTTTTTGGTATCTGATTCTTTGTGATCCCGTGGACCATACAGTTCATCGAATTCTCCAGGCCAGAATGCTAGAGTGGATAGCCTTTCTCTTCTCCAGGGGGTCTTCCCAACCCAGTGATCAAACCCAGGTGGATTCTTTACCAGCCGAGCCACAAGGGAAGCCCAGTCTTTAAAATAATCATACTGTAAATCAAGGTATTGTTGTCCTCATCTTAAGGCAGGAATATAGAAAAGTGAGACTCAGATAGTTGACATTATTTGTCCAAGTTGACTCATAACTGCCCAGATTCAGGGTCTACACCTGTTTCTCTTGTACTGAATATCAGGAAACCCTACCATCATTACTTGTGCTATTACTAGGTATATTTTCTATTTCTTGTCATTTTTACTGTTAGTGACTAAGAGTCTGTGTTTTCTCTTCTGAGACCGCAGGGTAATTAGGAAAACTATTTTGCTTTGCTGTAAGCCGTCGGGATTACTTCAGTGACTGTGGTGGTGGGGTGGAGATAGGAGAAGAATGGATAAAGCAAGCAAAGAGATTAAGGTCAATCTCTGTTTTCTGAAAAGAAAGGTGACTTAATGACTTTGAGCTGCAGCTGCTGCTGCTTCTCCTCTCCACCAGTAATCAAAAGAAAGGTAATTAGCCAGAAAAATTTGTGTGTTCCCACTCTATTACTACCCACTCCAGTGTTCTTGCCTGGAGAATCCCAGGGATGGGGGAGCCTGGTGGGCTGTGGGTCTATGGGGTCGCACAGAGTCGGACATGACTGAAGCGACTTAGCAGCAGCAGCAGCAGCAGCTCTATTACTTCTTACATAACTGAACCCACCACCTTATCTTGAATCTTTATTCTCTTGTTCTTCTCTCATTTACAGAGTCTCCAGTTAACATTCTCTTTCCTCCATCTTCATTTTCTCTCCTTGTCATCCTATTTGAGAACCAAAATCTGCTTCTACTCATGAAGAGATGCCCAAGAGTAGCATTGATGCCACACAATACAGTGGAAACAGAGGCAGTACAGTGGAAACCCGAACAAGTTCACTTCCTCATTCTTGAAAGTTTCCGCTGCTTCTGCTGCTGCTGCTCAGTCGCTTCAGTTGTGTCCAACTCTATGCGACCCCATAGACGGCAGCCCACCAGGCTCCTCTGTCCCTGGGATTCTCCAGGCAAGAGTACTGGAGTGGGGTGCCGTTGCCTTCTCCGGAAAGTTTCTGAAAGACCTCCAAAACCTTCCTTTAACTGAAATGCTTCTAATTAACCCACTTCTCCTCCAGTGCTAACAGTTAGGACTTTAAAAAAGAAAAGTCCTTAAACAAGTAGATTACCAATGAACTCCTGAAATGCGACTTGTTTCTGAGAAGTTAATGAATAAATAGAATAGCAACTGATTTAAAATTTTCAATCTTTCATAGGATTTACTACCAAAATTATTTAGTTACTAAGGATCAGTTGTGCTTTTAAATTGTTTAACAATTCAGAAAAAAGTCAAAGTCACACTTGATAAAGGCATTATATATAGTAAAGAAGTTTCAACATTTACTAACAAAAAGATATTTGAAATTTTGAAAAGCCTTTTAATTTCATGAATTGCTAATATAATATTGTAATAGTTTCCATCAATTATCTAAAATGCTTTTATACAATTAATTCCACATCTATCAAGTTAATGGTATATTGTTTTATTTGATATCCAGTTATGGAACAAAGTTTTTGATGTTATTTGGCTTCCAATAGCAAATATCCAGAGTCAGTCTATACCATTCTTGGTCTTGAATCATACTTAACTGTAGGAATGCCAATGACTGAGTAATCTAATTGAGATAAGAGAAATTTCAAAACTAGTTCCTCTTGGTGATCATTATTTCCTAATTTTATCCTCTTATTTACTAAAAATATTATATCACTGTTGGTTTGTAATTTCAACTTCTATGCTTTGTTCTCTTCTACCATCCACTAGAATATTACCATTTAGACAAGAATTTCTTCTGTGATCTTCTAACTTTGTTATTTGCTTCTTGTTACCCCCAAAATGCTGAATAAACAATATTTTATGAGGTGCTTATTTTTTACTTGACAAGTTTAACAAATCATCCAATGGTGTTACATTATTTATTTTATGGACTTTGAGTACATTTCTTGAAGGCTTTGAGTAATATTTGAAAGGTGAGGCACTGAATTCGCTCACTGGTTTTACTGTAGAAAACATTTTTTCAAATTTTCCAGTTTTAGCACTCATTTCTTGAATAACTGTTTTATCAAGGAAACCCACAAATTTTTTTGTTAAGCTAGAAAATGTCTGTGAAAAATTATAGAGTTTATCCCAAGATATGTTTTCGAATGTCTGCTTCCTAGTTTTCTTCCTTAGTTTATCATCTACAACCCTATCGCTGACTTTAAAAGATATTGCTGGTATGTCTTTCTTCTGTGTTGTAGGCAGAGTTCTTTGGGTTTTGGAAGGAGTAATAGATTGATCTCTAGCTACAGATTTAAGCATTTCACAATTTCTTTGTAAAACAACATTTGATCTTTCATATGGGCTGCCATTTCCATTTTTCATAAAATGGGGAGGAAGCCTATTTTTTGTCAAAAGTAACATTTGTACATATCCAGCCTCATGGAACATTATGGGATTTGTATCATTTTTCCCCTGTGGATTAAGGAAAAGAGTCTTTGTTATCTGTCTATTGAGGCAAGAAGGCTAAGTAGTTTAAAACATAAAATAAAATGGCAAAATATTCTAAAAGTAACTACATAGAAGTTTTTACTATAAGCAATAATAGTATTTAAACCTAACAAAAAGATGTCCTTGTGTGTTATACACTTCCTTCTCTTAGTACTCTGTTGCAATGTTAGGGGTAAAATCTGAACTTCTGGCCTCCTAAAATTCTTTCTGAAATAGCATGAGATGTAAAGAAATGTTTGGTGCTGTCACTGGGTAATATGACATTTGGTAGCATGGAACATTGTCCTGGCATTTCTTAGGTTTCCATGCCCAGAAATAAGCAGCATACCAAACAATAGATTGAGTCAAAGATCAAAAGAAACTGATTACATAACTGATTATAAGCCAAAATTACAAAGTCTGAATATCCTAATAAATTCAGAAAGTGTAAAATTTTCTTTAAAAGACTTACATTCGTTATTGTATCCCAACATATAGCACAATTTAGCACAATAAAAAGTGCTCAATATATTATATCTGTGAAATAAAAGAGCCAAAGTAGTAGATTGACTTAAAAATAGACTATTTTTATCACACAGTATTAGCAAAATCTGTATGTATGATCTACTCACTGAACTCTCTTACACATTTCCATTATAAGATAAAAAAAATTAAATCCACAGATTACTCATCAAATATAAATATTACCAGTATTTAGTTTGTAAACTTTAAGTCAATGATTGCTACTTTTCTTTTAGAAATATAATTAACAAAGTAAGAAATTAATGATCATCTAATTGTATATTAATGACCTAAGTGTGAAAGGCATATTAATACTTATGATTACTGAAAAAAATGACAAAAGATCTAGTTTTTTAATCCACCGGTGATGCCAATGTTACCTATTTAGCCACAGTAGTAGAGGTTTGTCAAATTTTTGGTCTGTCCAGTACCTTAGGGAATGTACCCTTGCATACATGTTCAGTCCCTGAGTCTGTCTGACTCTTTGTGACCCCAAGGACTGCAATCTGCCAGGTTCCTCTGTCCATGGGATTTCCGGGGGAAGAATATTGGAGTGGGTTGCCATTTCCTTCTCCAGGGGATCTTCCTGACCCAGGGATCGAACTCTCATCTCCTGTATTGCAGGCAGATTCTTTACCACTGAGCCACCAGGGAAGCCCAATGTACCCTTGCTGCTGCTGCTAAGTCGCTTCAGTTGTGTCCAACTCTGTGCGACCCCATAGACGGAAGCCCACCAGACTCCCCTGTCCCTGGGATTCTCCAGGCAAGAATACTGGAGTGGGTTGCCATTTCCTTCTCCAATGCATGAAAGTGAAAAGTGAAAGGGAAGTCTCTCAGTCGTGTCTGACTCTTAGCGACCCCATGGACTACAGCCCACCAGGCTCCTCCATCCATGGGATTTTCCAGGCAAGAGTACTGGAGTGGGGTGCCATTGCCTTCTCTGAATGTACCCTTAGGTAGAGGCAAAAACTCGCTTTATCAGCTTCCCTTAAGATTAGGGCATAGGCATGTGGCCTAGGGCTCTGCCACTTGGATACACTTAAGACAGTCTTCAGTTCAGAAAAAGCAAGCACTGTGAAAAGCAGACATTGCGAAAACTGTTCTGGTGAGGCTGGTGATAGATATAGCTAGCTGAAAGGCAGCAGTGGGCAAAGTTCTTAGAAGCAGTGTCTACTGCCCAGCATCAGAATTGTAAACTTCTTTTGTCTGTGACAAGAGCATGGGCCCCAGTAGAGCAAGCTGTGGCTGTAATAGGGTGAGTCCTGATTGGATAGCTTTCCAGCCATATTGTCTGTCCAGCATTCCTAGAGACTCTGAGCTACCAAATCACCTTTAATAAAAGCTTCTTCTGGTTGAAATAGAATAGATTGATAGAGAAGTGAAACATAATCAACTCATTAAAAAAAAAACACCATCTTTGTTTTATATTTCTTTTATAATCAAGAAAATTTGATAAATCCTTCATAAAAGGAAAACACAAATTTTTCAGCTGGTGCCAAGGAATCCTCTGGTTGGGAATGGAGGTTCTAAAAAGAATATTAAGAATCCATGTTGTTGTCACTTCAGAATATGAAGCCAAAAGGTAAGAAGAATTTATCAAAGATTCTGGTCACTAGGATACGATATGCCTACAAGTAGTAATAATACATAAGTTTACTGAACAGTAGTATAAATAGATGTTTTTATTACCGTGTGAGAAGTTACTGTCTTTACCAGACCAATGTCGATTATCTTGGCATCTGGCTTTATCAGTTCATCCTCAAAGCACAATGGGAGCAGGCTTTTCTGTTTTACTGAATACTCATTTAGTCGATCATTTCTGATGGATTCATTTTCTTTTGTACTAAAATAATTGAAATCAGAAGATTTTATTCTGTAAATGAGTAGAAGTTCAGCATAAATGTTTATAGGACTGGTTTCAGCGTATCCCTTCTTGTCTATCTAATCCATTCCTCAAAATAACTGCTGCTAATATCTCCCTCAGATCCCCTGCCATACTTTCAACCTGATAAGACCATCATTTGCTGCTTGGTTTGTGTTAGAAAAAAGCAAAAGCAGGGGTGGAAGCAAGGCAGTAATACGTGTGTCTCTTTGGTTTTTGAGTGGGGAGGAAGTACATTATGTAGGTTGAGGAGACCAGCAAAGGAAGACAGGTATATGTGCCACATCTTGTTGAGATTCTGGGACAATAGTTCTTTTCCGGGAGCTTCCTGCCAACACAGGGTCACCTTAGCTTTATTATCAGGATGAAATGATGTGATCAGGCAGAATAGCTTTCATTCCAGATCTCCATGGGTCGACAAGTGACATGAACTCTCGGATTAGGCTTGCCAACAAGCTTACTATCACAGGGGTAAGCCGCAGCAAAGGCTTCCCTTGGGTGAGGTATAAACAGACAGTCTAAGAACAGATGAAGACACAACAGGAACTCACTGAGTTCTACTGTTCTAATGATACCTGAGAGTGGACCCTATCCAAGTTCAGAGAGAATAGGCTGTAAGTTCATGAACCACAAGTGTCAGTAGCCACAGAACATCTAGAAATGAGGCCAGCAGTCCAAAGGCACTGACCAAGATCGTTGGCCAAATACCTTTTTCTCAATGTCACAAAGTCCAGTGAGTCCCTCGCTCAGATACCATCATAGAAAGAAACAGAAGAGCTGTTTTAAACCTAAAGTGGCTGTGAATTTTTGCTCCAATAACATAATCTTCTGAGTGACCAAACAATTCAAGTGATTCCCTAGGTTTTTGTTTTTGTTTTTTTTTCCCAGTTTGAGCTGAAATTTTAAAAGATTTTCATAAAAGGTACATATGTATTATGGTATTTACAAAATATTTTGTATAAAATATTTTACATTGAAAAATAACATACAAAGTACTTGGTTTCATGCTTGATCTGTAGCAGCTGTTTAGTAAAAACAAATAAACAAAATAGAACTGGAAAAGACTGAGATCAAGAATCTAATGTTTGGCTAAGACAGATCAAACATAAAACAGGTCTTGGAGATTTTTGTTGCAGAAAGGCATTCCCGAATTTGCAAATCTCTCTAATATGTAAACTCATCATTAGTCAGTGAAAGTGAAAGCTGCTCAGTCGGGTCCAACTCTTTGCGACCCCATGGACTATACAGTCCATGGAATTCTCCAGGCCAGAATACTGGAGTGGGTAGCCGTTCCTTTCCTCAGGGGATCTTCCCAAAGCAGGGATTGAACCCAGGTATCCCGCATTGCAGGCTGATTCTTTACCAGTTGAGCCACCAGGGAAAGCCCAGTAGGAAGCCTCAGATGGTTAAATACTTGGCACAGAGAGAGGTCGTTTAGCATACGCAAATGGTCAGTTAGGTCTTGCCACTTGGCATGAATAAAGTGTCCAAGATTGAACTCTTCCAAATATGACTGCTGGCCACTCCAGCATTTCTCTACTTTCTTAAATATGTTCCCAGACACACATGTTGTAAGCAGTAAATTCAGCTTTTTCTCTTGCTCTCAAGTAGTTTGTATTCTATGCAATGTTTCCCTTTTTCCCACATAGTGACATTTTAGTTAGTATTCTTTGTTCAGTATACCAGGATAAACACTTGAGGACACTCATAGCCTGGCTACCATACAGCCGCCTGAGCAATCTTTAAGTGCCTAAAAGATTTCAGCACACCTATAACTCTCTGAGTACAACAAATTGCCACGGTATATTAAAGTCAGTTCATTCAGTCTGTTCTGTTTTCTTCTTTACACCAATTATCTCCATGTTGGATATCTTTTCTCTTCTGTTAATATACTATCTTGTCTAATCCAATCATATTTTTATCCTTTCATATTGCATTGCATGCGATTTTCCTAAACTTGCTCTTTAGATCCTCAGTTTGGCTTACTCCATGTTTATTCTACTCCACTACTTTTAATATATCTGTCAGTTCTGCATCATCACTACTTATTTCCTTAAAAATATTGTTAACTCTGATAGCACCATTTCATCCTCAGCAATTATCTTTTGTATTTTCAAATCTTATTTCATAGGATCTTTATTTTCTTTGATTTCTTGAGCACATGAAGCAATTATTGTCTAACTTTTCTCCTATTTCATGGGTTACACATTTAGTCAAAATGTAGCCATTAGCCATATTTTAAATTATTTCCTTTGTTGTAGAATTGTTGATAGGGGACATGTTTTGTTTTTATTTTTTTCATCTACTTACCTTTGAATCAGGACATGTTAATCTGGCCTTGATATTATCCCCCAAATAATAGGGGTATATTTTCTTGGGATGTTCTCTCTGTTTACCTGAATATTATTAAATTCTCTCCTTAAAAATTAACAGGTAAATCCAGATATTTTTACTTTACATTATCAGTTTGGGCATTCAGCTATCTGAGTAAACTGGTAAAGGAGGTGGAGCCCTGAAAAATCATGAGGAAATTTTCCTGTGCACTGAATGTTTTGTGAAACCTCTTCAATGACTCTAATTTGGTAGTAGTGGTGGGTTCTCTGTCCATTTACAGGTGAGTTGCCACTGAGATCCAGTTTTTTACCTCTCTCTTGGGGTAAGCAACTCAGTCTGGTGAGGAATTCAATCAAAGAATGACTGCATGGCTCTTGGACTGTTGGATGGGGGCATTTTTTTTTTTTTTAAACAGTATCTAGGTGGCTATTACTCACACTTGCAAAGATGATTCCTAAAAAATTGCATCTGGTCTCTTCTGTTACCAATTCTCCTTTTAAGACCTTGTTCCTCCAAGTTAGGAGGTTTTCTCCCTAACTGAGAACATCCAAAGCAATCTTAAAAATACTGCTAACACAGACTTGGAATGCTGTGATTTACAGTGAGGAAAGGGATCCCAAAGGGGAAGATTTTCCATATTCATATGATTCATCATTGTTTATAAACCTTTTTCTTTGAGTGTGTGAGTGTGTTTGTGGTGGGAGTCGGGGCTGGGTAGGGAAATGGTGCTTAACAGAAGTATTTTCAGAATATTTTCTACTGGCTCCTTCAATATTCCCCCCCTCCTTTTTTATAGAACAGGAATTGTGCATTGACTTCTGTAGTCTTTTCAGACTTTCATATGTAATACATAGCAGATTTTCTTTGAGTTTGAGATAAACTGTTCTAGTTTCAAGTAAATGAATTTTTCTTCTCTATTTTTCTTCTTTTTGTTACTTACTTTAGCCGGGATAAACCTGTATGTAGGTTGTCAACTTTCCCAAAAGTCTTAATTTGGAACTTTGATAAAAGAATACAACACTTCTTCTGTAGAGAGACTCAAGAAATTTTATAAAGAGAAATTTGCTTTCCTGAAAGAGTAGAACAGTTTGCCACTGCTGTAAAGGAATACTTCAGAGAGAATGTGATATCTCAGTAGAATCTTAAAGGATAAGTGGTAAACAGAGGGTTGCCTACTTAAGACTCCCCCCACCCACTTTTTTTTTTTTTTTCTAAACAGAACTCTGATCCTATTCATTTTTCTCCAAGGGAGGTTGGGCTCCTTCCTAAATCAAGGGACTGAATCTTGAATGCGCTAAGGCTGTGCTTTTCAAAATGTGACCTACAACCCATCAGTTCAGATACTAAATCAATTTAGCATCTCCTGACCAACATCTTAAAAAGCAGAAGAGAGTGTGTCACATAGATCCTTAGTAGTAACTATTCAAAGCACTAAAATACTGCAATCAATTTCAACTAGTAGAAAGACAAATACTTAGGGATCTATGAATCTGAATCTTCTGCTCCATAGATAAAGACATCAATCTTTGTAATATAAAAAGTATTAATATTTCATACTGTGGATCATATTAAAAGCAGATAATCATTTATTGGTTTTTAATTTTTATTTTTAAAACCTTTTTATTTTGTATTGGGGTATAGCTAATTAACTATGTTGTGATGGTTTCAGGTGAGCAGTGAAGGGGCTCCGCCACACATATACATGTATCCATTCTCCCTCAAACTCCCTGATTTTAGGTATGGGTGCATGAAGCTTTTCTAGCCAAGGAGACACCAGAGGAGGTCTTTAGATGGCGTTGGAGAACATTTTCCTCATTTTTACAAAAGAGTCAAAGAGCTTATCTCTTTTTCATTGGGTGTTTCCAGTTTTGTTGAATAGTAGTCACCATCTTATATGGCAAGGCTGTAGGACATTTTATAAGATAAAGACATCTTATCTAGCAAGACTAGAAGGACAAACTACTTGGTGAGACCGTTGAGGAGGATTGAGAAGCTGCATATGCGATGACATCACTAAATACCTGAGTTAACCTGGAGCTGCCTTACTGATGGACTTCTTGCTATCTGAGACAATTCAAGATAAACAGGAATCTATCAGGTGGAGAAGTATGTTCTAAGCATAGAGAATAGAATGGGTCAAATCACATAGCCGTTGGAACAGACTATTTATTCATTGTGATTAGAATCAGTAAAGGACAGAATACACGGCTGGAAAGATATTATATGCCATACTCAGGAATCTAGACTTTACCATTTTTGGAATAGAGTCTTCAGATGTTATTAAGCAGCAAAATAACGTGTCATATGATTAGACACTGCTATTTCTTGGTTAAAGGTTTCTTAATGTTTATATCTTAAAGTTAGATGCAGTTAAGTTTCAGTTATTTCAATATAAACACACAATATCTATACCTGTAAATAGAGTCTTCTTTCTTGTATGCATGAGACTGATTGCTGGGTACAGAAGAAAAGACTGTAGAACACAATGTTCTTCTACATTGGTGTCTATGCTGTGAATATAATTCCTGGAAGGGCTTAGCATATTCTGTCTACACATGAAGAAAAGGAGAAACTATTTTAGAAATTATTTTTCCATGTCTATATTGATAAATACTTTTTACTTGAGTATTCACATTTGGTATATCTAACTATGATAACAAATAGCTGTATGCACTAAGTTGCTTCAGTCTGTCCAACTCTTTGTAACCCCATGGACTGTAGCCAGCCATGCTCCTCTGTCTATGGAGTTTTTCAGGCAAGAACACTGGAGTGGGTTGCCATTTCCTACTCCAGGGGATCTTCCCGACCCAGAGATCAAACTTGTGTCTCCTAAGTCTTCTGCATTAGCAGGAGGATTCTTTATCACTGAGCCACCTGGGATATATATACATATTTGAATAGTGCTGGGCACTCTCAAGCACTATATAGATTTTTACTATTATTATTATTTGCCACAAGAAAAAAGAAAGGCAACTAGGAATTCCAGAAAAAGTACACAAGACAGTCAAGGTCTAACCATGAAGGAAACTAATGGCATTATTTTTTAGTAACTGATGGAGAATAATGTACTCAATGAGAAGAAACACAATTCTAGCACATTACTTTATTCTACAATAAACAGTTTAAAAAATATAATAATAAGTTCTGATTATAGTATTTTTAGTTTTAGAATTAACCTACAGGCAAAATATAAAAGCTTAATCAGAGTTGAAAAATGAATATAATCATTAACCTCAAAATATAAGAATAAATATACACTTGACCTAGGGAAGATGGTGTGGAGGAAAGGCTAAACGTGCTAAGATCTTTCATGTGATGTGCAAGAGAAATCAGGAGTTATTGGTTACAGTTAATAGGAAAGAAGAACATATTTAGATATACTATTTCAAGGTACAAAAGTTAAAATAGAAGAAGCAGAAAAGCAACTATCATAGATCCAGAAGAGGAAAGAGGGAGAGAGGTGAGATGTAGAGTAGTATAAACAAGCTAATTCAAATTTTTGTCTTTGATTATGTAGGAAACACTGCTTAAAGTGAAGTTGCTCAGTCGTGTCTGACTCTTTGTGACCCCATGGACTATAGCCTACCAGGCTTCTCCATCCATGGGATTTTCCAGGCAAGGGTACTGGAGTGGATTGCCATTTCCTTCTCCAGGGGATCTTTCAGACACAGGAATCGAACCCAGGTCTCCTGCATTGCAGGCAGATGCTTTACCCTCTGAGCCACCAGGGAAGCCCCAATACTGCTTAAAATTGATAAATAAAAAAAATAGCAGTAGAAGCTCATTCTTTAGAATCATAGTTAATCATAAAAGGAATTGAAACCGCCAAAGATTAAACTTGATTGCTTCTGCAAAGAGGAAATTAGAACAGGAAGAATGGGTGGAAGGACTTAGTGCTCTTATTAGCCACATGTCAATAGGATAAAACTAATAATCCAGACACTGTATTTTATCAATATTTTTTAAAATTATAAAAAGCAGTAACTATCCAACAAAATGATAATTTGTTATTAATTATGGTGCAAAGTATGTATTTCTTCATTTTTCATTCTCCATATTTGCAATAAACTGTGTTAATAATAATTAACACCTAAGAGACTCTTTTTTGAATTTCCTTTGATGACTCTCTGTATTAATTTCTTTTTCTAATAAAACCTGAATGATTTCCAGTCATGTTCAATGGTCAATGCTGGTTGGGCACTTTACAGGATGCCTGTGTACCTCTGCTCAAGCAGTCAGCGAGAGTCAGTAGTGTTGTTACTACAGACATAGAGAACACACTTGGGGCTGCCTAGAGGGAGAGGTGTTGGGGAGGGATGAATTGGGAGTTTGGGCTTAGCAGATGCAAACTATTATATGTAGAATAGGGCTTCCTAGGTGGTTCAGGGGGTAAAGAATCTGTCTGCGATACAGGAGAGGTGGGTTCCATCCCTGGATCAGGAAGATCCCCTTGAAGAGGGAATGGCAACCCACTCCAGTATTCTTGCCTGGAGAATCCCGTGGACAGAGGAGCCTGGCAGGCTACAGTGCATAGGGTCACAAAGTGTCAGCCACAACTGAAGCAAATAAGCATGCAAGCACCACATATGTAGAATGGATGAACACCAAGGTCCTACTGTGTGGCAAGAGAACCATATTCAATATCTGTGGTAAACCATAATGCAAAAGAATATGAAAAAGAATGTATATGTATGTATAACTGAATCACTTGGTTATACAGCACCAATTAACACAACATTGAAAACAAGCTATACTTCAGTAAAACAAATTAAAAAAAAAATTTCCCAATAGAATTGTTTCTAAACCTAATATAATCATCATTATTGTAATTCTACGAGCTAAATAACTATAACAAAAATGGTCTTGGCTACATATCAAAAGATTAACAAATGGATGCATATTTTCATATTCTAAATTAAAATAAAATAGTTAAGTTATGTATGTAGTTTTCTATGAGGCCTGTCTTAACAGACTTTATGAGAAATGCTAGTGCTTCACACATTCAATAAATAATTTTTACTGTATTGCCTGTAAAACAAATATATTATTTTCTTTATTATTTCCATATTTAAAGTTTTACATAATATAAGAGGTGAAATCATTTAAAATTTTGTCCTTCTGAATCTTAAAATTCATTTGAATTTCAGATTTGTAGAAAAATGCATAAAACTATTAGAGATAATCTGTATTTCTATTAAATAACTGTAAGTATACAAATTAAACCTACCTCAGGTATATCCTTAAGATAATGAAAAGATCTAATAGATCTTGATTTTAGATATTCTTCTACTGGCTCTAAAGAAACAAATCCAAACATAAATGATATTTCTATATTATTAGATTACTTCTAATTTAACTCAACAAACCATTTTCTCTACTTGTAAATATTTTTGGAAATGCAGCTTGTTAGAACTAAATATATTCTAGAATAATTTTCTTTTAAAACAAATTTCTATTAACAGAATATAACTTTCAGTTACTTACTGTTACATAATAATAAAGCTCTATTTTCTTAGAAAAAAACTGATTTCTAAATAGAATCATACTTGATAGTCAAATCAATCTCTTCATTAATTTCTTTGAAAAGAGAATTATTGCCTTCAACATGAATCCCCCAACTCCAATTAGGAATTTTCCTAATTTGGATTATCATTTAACAGATTTTTTAAAAAGTAGGTATAATGTAGGGTCAAGCATACAGACTTTGGAGGAAGATAGCCTGGGACTTCTTGGGTTTGCAGGAGACACAGAATCAATCCCTGAGTCAGGAAGATATTCTGGAGGAGAGCATGGCAACACACTACAGTATTCTTGCCTGGAGAATCCCATGGACAGAGGAGCCTGGTCAGCTGTGGTCCATGGGATTGCAAGGAGTTGGACATGATGAAGAGATCAAGCAGCAGAGAGTCCCAGACCTGAAGCTTGCTTCTGTCAGCAGCAACAGCAGCAGAGCCTGGGACCAGAAACTACTTTCCTGTTTGTGAGTTAATTAGTTTCAGAAAAATCATTTCCCTCTCTGAGTCTTAGTTTCCCCTTCTGTTAAGTGGAAGCAATAGTACTTATGTAACAGGGATGCTGTGAGGATTAAATAAGATAACAGATGTAACAAACTTATATCTACTATTCCTTCGATCAACAATTATTTATAGATCACCTCAATGTGCCAGAAACTGGTGTTGGACTCTGAAATTGTGATTTCTGCCTAATGATGCACACATTTTAGTGGATAATGCCAAAAAGAATTAAATAAAGAAAAGAGTGAACAATTGAGATGCATGCTGTGACATAGATTTTGGTGAGAAATAGCATTAGGGGGAGGTATAATTTATCAATAGATAGAGTAGTTGCCATGGATTGAATGTTTGCGTTCCTCCCAAAATTCATATGTTGAAGTTATAGTTCTCAATGTGTTAGTTTGGGGAAGTGGGCCTTTGGGAGGTAATTAAGGTTTAGATGAGGAGATAAGTTAAATAAGCAGGGTGACAATACACAGCCTTGATGTACTCCTTTTCCTATTAGGAACCAGTCTATTGTTCCATGTCCAGTTCTAACTGTTGCTTCCTGACCTGCATATAGGTTTCTCAAGAGGCAGGTCAGGTGGTCTGGTATTCCCATCTCTTTTAGAATTTTCCACAGTTTATTGTGATCCACACAGTCAAAGGCTTTGGCATAGTCAATAAGCAAAAATAGATGTTCTTCTGGAACTCTCTTGCTTTTTCCATGATCCAGCAGATGTTGGCAATTTGATCTCTGGCTTCTCTGCCTTTTCTAAAACCAGCTTGAACATCTGGAAATTCACGGTTCACGTATTGCTGAAGCCTGGCTTGGAGAATTTTGAGCATTACTTTACTAGCATGTGAGATGAGTGCAATTGTGCGGTAGTTTGAGCATTCTTTGGCATTGCCTTTCTTTGGGATTGGAATGAAAACTGACCTTTTCCAGTCCTGTGGCCACTGCTGAGTTTTCCAAATTTGTTGGCATATTAAGTGCAGCACTTTCACAGCATCATCTTTCAGGATTTGAAATAGCTCCACTGGAATTCCATCACCTCCACTAGCTTTGTTCATAGTGATGCTTTCTAAGGCCCACTTGACTTCACATTCCAGGATGTCTGGCTCCAGGTGAGTGATCACACCATTGTGATTATCTGGGTCGTGAAGATCTTTTTGTACAGTTCTTCTGTGTATTCTTTCCACCTTTTCTTAATATCTTTTGCTTCTGTTAGGTCCCTACCATTTCTGTCCTTTATTGAGCCCATCTTTGCATGAAATGTTCCCTTTGTATCTCTAGTTTTCTTGAAGAGATCTCTAGTCTTTCCCATTCTTTTGTTTTCCTCTATTTCTTTGCATTGATCGCTGGAGAAGGCTTTCTTATCTCTCCTTGCTATTCTTTGGAACTCTGCATTCAATTGAGTACATCTTTCCTTTCTCCTTTGCTTTTTGCTTCCTGTCTTTTCACAGCTATTTGTAAGGCCTCCCCAGACAGCCATTTTGCTTTTTTGCATTTCTTTTCCATGGGGATGGACTTGATTCCTGTCTCCTGTACAATGTCGTGAACCTCTGTCCATAGTTCATCAGGTACTCTGTCCATCAGGTCTAGTCCCTTAAATCTATGTGTCACTTCCACTGTATAATCATAAGGGATTTGATTTAGGTCATACCTGAAAGTCTAATGGTTTTCCCTGCTTTCTTCCATTTCAGTCTGAACTTGGCAATAAGGAGTTCATGATCTGAGCCACAGTCAGCTCCAGGTCTTGTTTTTGCTAACTGTATAGAACTTCTCCATCTTTGGCTGCAAAGAATATAATCAACCTGATTTCAGTGTTGACCATCTGGTGATGTCCATCTGTAGAATCTCCTCTTGTGTTGTTGGAAGAGGGTGTTTGCTATGACCAGTGCATTCTCTTGGCAAAATTCTATTAGCCTTTGCCCTGCTTCATTCTGTATTCCAAGGCCAAATTTGCCCATTACTCCAGGTGTTTCTTGACTTCCTACTTTTGCATTCCAGTCCCCTATAATGAAAAGGACATCTTTGGGGGGTATTAGTTCTAGAAGGTCTTGTAGGTCTTCATATAACTGTTCAGCTTCTTCAGCTTTACTGGTTGGGGCATAGGCTTGGATCACCGTGATATTGAATGAATGGTTTGCCTTGGAAACAAACAGAGATCATTCTGTCGTTTTTGAGATTGCATCCAAGTACTGCATTTCGGACTCTTTTGTTGACCATGATGGCTACTCCATTTCTTCTGAGGGATTCCTGCCCGCAGTAGTAGATGTAATGGTCATCTGAGTTAAATTCACCCATTCCAGTCCATTTGAGTTCACTGATTCCTAGAATGTCGACGTTCACTCTTGCCATCTCCTGTTGACCACTTCCAATTTGCCTGATTCATGGACCTAACATTTCAGGTTCCTATGCAATATTGTTCTTTACAGCATTGGACCTTGCTTCTATCACCAGTCACATCCACAACTGGGTATTCTTTTTGCTTTTGCTCCATCTCTTCATTCTTTCTGGAGTTATTTCTCCACTGATCTCCTGTAGCATATTGGGCACCTACCGACCTGGGGAGTTTCTCTTTCAGGATCCTATCATTTTGCCTTTTCATACTGTTCATGGGGTTCTCAAGGCAAGAATACTGAAGTGGTTTGCCATTCCCTTCTCCAGTGGACCACATTCTGTCAGACCTCTCCACCATGATTTGGCCGTCTTGGGTGGCCCCACATGGCATGGCTTATTTAACTTATATGCAGAGTACATCATGAGAAATGCTGGGCTGGAGGAAGCACAAGCTGGAATCAAGATTGCAGGGAGAAATATCAATAACCTCAGATATGCAAATGACCCCACCCTTATGGCAGAAAGTGAAGAGGAACTAAAAAGCCTCTTGATGAAAATGAAAGAGGAGAGTGAAAAAGTTGGCTTAAAGCTCAACATTCAGAAAATGAAAATCATGGCATCTGGTCCCATCACTTCATGGGAAATAGATGGGGAAACAGTGTCAGACTTTATTTTGGGGGGCTCCAAAATCACTGCAGATGGTGATTGCAGCCATGAAATTAAAAGATGCTTACTCCTTGGAAGGAAAGTTATGACCAACCTAGATAGCATATTCAAAAGCAGAGACATTACTTTGCCAACAAATGTCCATCTAGTCAAGGCTATGGTTTTTCCAATGGTCATAAATGGATATGAGAGTTGGACTGTGAAGAAAGCTGAGCATCGAAGAATTGATGCTTTTGAACTGTGGTGTTGGAGAAGACTCTTGAGAGTCCCTTGGACTGCAAGAAGATCCAACCAGTTCATCCTAAAGGAGATCAGTCCTGCGTGTTCATTGGAAGGACTGATGCTGAGGTTGAAACTCCAGTACTTTGGCCACCTCATGCGAAGAGTTGACTCATTGGAAAAGGCCCTGAGGCTGGGAGAGATTGAGGGCAGGAGGAGAAGGGGACGACAGAGGATGAGATGGCTGGATGGCATCACCGACTCGATGCACATGAGTTTGAGTGAACTCTGGGAGTTGGTGATGGACAGGGAGGCCTGGCGTGCTGCAATTCATGGGGTTGCAAAGAGTCGGACATGACTGAGTGACTGAACTGAACTGAACTGAGGAGATAAGGGTAGAATGTCCGTGGTGAGATTAATGTTCTCTCTCCACCATGTGAGAATAAAGCAAGAAGGTGATTATCTGCAAACCAAAAAGGCTCTTACCAGAACCGGACTCTACTGGCACCCTGATCTGAAACTTCCATCCTCCAGAACTGTGAGAAATAAACATTTGTTGTTTTAAGTCTCTCACTTTACAGTAGTCTGCTATAGTAGCCTAATTAAAGAGAGAACTGGGGACTGAGAGATACTGTAACAAATACCAAAAAATATAAAAGCACCTTTGGAATTGGCTAGCGGAGTAGAGGTTGAAACAGCTCTGAGGTGCATCCTAGAAGAAGCCAATACAGCCATGAAGAGATTTTAGAGGCAATTCTGGTAAGAAATCAGAAAGAGAGAAGAGAGCTGTAGAGAAGACTTCCATTTTTAATAGAAAATACATGAATTACCAAACGCAGAAATATGGACGGTAAAGGCCATCCTGACGGGGTCTTAGACAGAAATGAGGAGCACTGGAGAAAAGGTAATCTTTGTTAAAAAGTGGCAAAGAACTTGGTTGAATTGTGTTTATATTGTAGTTTTTTGTGGAAACTAGAGCTTGTGAGTGATGAAATTTGATAGCTGAGATATCTAAGCAAAGTGTTAAATAAGAGTCTTGGTTTCTCCTGGCTGCCTGAAGTAAAATGCAAGACAAGAGAAATGAACTGAAGGCAAAATCGTTAAGCAAAAGGAATCAGAACTTACAAATTTAGAAAATTCTCATATTACAAAAATGAGAAAACATGCTCAAAAGAGAACTTTAAGGATGTGGTGCACATCTGATAGTTAAGGAGATTAGCATGGGGGTGAAACACGGACCTGATCAGACATCCCAGCAAAGACACTGCCAGTTTGAAATGAAAGGGATAAAGATAGGACAAAATGAAGGAAGGCTGTCAGACTTCTTGGCTTTTACAGGATAGGACCACAGAGCAATCCACTGCAAATATATGTTATTCCTTAAAACAAGGGAAGAAAGATTATGAAGGTGACTCAGAGATCGTCAGGCCAGCCTCAGTTTCTGCCTGCCAAACCCTTGGGAGGAGGCCAACACTACACTCCCACTAGATGAAGTCCTGGGGATGGAATTCTGGCCTACCAGGGTCCCAGGGGGCTGGTGGGAGAGATGTGACCCTCCTCTACCCAGCAGTTTTGAGAGCAAGTCCTTTGCCCTGGTTGCTCAGGAAAGCAGAGCATGAAGCCAAACAGGATTATTCTTGAGCCTTAGTATCTCAAAGTTTGTCTTGCTGCTGCTAAGTCACTTCAGTTGTGTCCGACTCTGTGAGACCCCGTAGACGGCAGCCCACCAGGCTCTCCCATCCCTGAGATTCTCCAGGCAAGAACACTGGAGTGGGTTGCCAACGTTTTTCGGATCTAACACTCCTTTCTTCTTTCCTATTTCTCCCTTTAGGAATGAGAATGTCTGTCCCATTCCTGTCCCGTCTTGTATTTTGGAAGCACATAATTTGTTTGATTCCACAGGTTCAAGCTGGAGACGAATTTTACCTTAGGAGCAATCATACTGAGTCTCCCCACAGCTGATTTAGAAGATATTTAGGTGAGACTTTGGACTTCAGTAATAACACAAAACTCAGTATGGCAGTAAAATAATTAACATGTTCTAAGATTCTTTTATTGTTCAGAAGGAGGGTAACACTATAGCTTGAAAGGATGAACACTGTAATTTCTAGGATAATCATTTACAGTATAGAAAAAGAGTACCTAACTTCCAAATTAGTAAAGGAGAAAAGTTTAAATTTAAAAAACTCAGTCCTAAATAAGACATAAGAGGACTGAAAAAGAATCAACAAGAGAGACAGAAAGAACAAAATAAGATGGCAGATTTAAATCCAAAGATATGAGTAGTTACATTAAGTTCAAATAGACTAAGTGCTCCATTTCAAAAACAAAGATTACAGAGTAGATTTTAAAATCTAACAATTTGATGTTTACAAGAGATGTCTCTTATATCAGAGATAGAACATAACGTTACAGAAATCATGGTAACAAGATGATGGAAAAGGTATATCATGTAAATGTTAGCCAAAAGAAAGCAGGGGTAACTATAGCAATTTTTGATAATAAGATAATCACTTCATAATTTAAAAAGATTCAATACACTAGAAATATGTAATAATTCTAAAATTTTATACAATTAATAAGACAGCCAAAATAATATTAAAGATCTTTAAAGCAAAATTCGATACAAGGAAAAGTCAATAAGTCTGAAATTTCTTGGCAATTGACAGAACAAGCAAGCAGAAAAATCATTAAGGATATAGAAGAGTTGAAAAACACAATGAAGAAATTTGACCTAAAAGATATATATAGAAAACTGCACCCAATAGCTGCAGAATATACATTATTTTCAAGCACATACTGAGCATTTCCAACAATTGACCACGTACTGGATGAAAATTCAAGTGTTAACTAACACAGGACTGAAATTCTATGGAGTATATCCTCAAACTGCAGTGTAATTGTGCTAAAAACTTATAACCAAATGATAATTAGAAAAGCCTCTTATTTTTGAATTAAGATATAACTTCTAAATAACTAATGGGCCAGAAGAAGAAATCATAATGGAAAACAGAAAAAAATCATGATACTATTGAAGAACAAGGTGGGAAGACTTGCTTTACCAGATATCAAGGGTTATTTTAAGCTATAGAAATTAATGTTGTATGGTATTTATATTGAAATGGATAAATAATTTAATGAAACAGAATAAGAGCTCCAGAACAGAGTCCAGAGCATTAGGGAAAGAAAATCCTTTTTAATATCATTCTGGAATAGCTGGGTATTCACAAGAAAAAAAAACTAAATTTGACCCTTGGGATGTGTGTGCATGCTCAGTTGTATCTGACTCTTTGCAACCCCCTGGACTGTAGCCCGCCAGGCTCCTTGGTCTATGGGATTTCCCAGGCAAGAATACTGGAGTGGGTTGCCATTTCCTCTTCCAGGGTATCTTCTTGACCCAGTGACTGGGCCCAGTGATTAAACCTGTGTCTCCTGCATCTCCTGCATTGGCAGACATATTCTTTACCACTGCACCACCTGGGAATCCAGATTTGACCTTTACTTCACTCAAAATGTAATTCCAGGTAGACTTTAGACTTAAAGGTAAAAAGAAGAACTAAAATCTTTTGCAAGATCATATCAGTTGCTCAGTCGTGTCCGAATCTTTGCGACCCCATGAATCGCAGCACGCCAGGCCTCCCTGTCCATCACCAACTCCCAGAGTTCACTCAGACTCACGTCCATCGAGTCAGTGATGCCATCCAGCCATCTCATCCTTTGTCGTCCCCTTCTCCTGCCCCCAATCCCTCCCAGCATCAGAGTCTTTTCCAATGAGTCAACTCTTCACATGAGGTGGCCAAAGTACTGGAGTTTCAGCTTTAGCATCTTTCCTTCTAAAGAAATCCCAGGGCTGATCTCCTTCAGAATGGACTGGTTGGATCTCCTTGCAGTCCAAGGGACTCTCAAGAGTCTTCTCCAACACCACAGTTCAAAAGCATCAATTCTTTGGTGCTCAGCCTTCTTCACAGTCCAACTCTCACATCCATACATGACCACAGGAAAAACCATAGCCTTGACTAGACGAATCTTTGTTGGCAAACTAATGTCTCAGCTTTTGAATATGCTATCTAGGTTGGTCATAACTTTCCTTCCAAGGAGTAAGCGTCTTTTAATTTTATGACTGCAGTCACCATCTGTAGTGATTTTGGAGCCCAGAAAAATAAAGTCTGACACTGTTTCCACTGTTTCCCCATCTATTTCCCATGAAGTGGTGGGACTGGATGCCATGATCTTCGTTTTCTGAATGTTGAGCTTTAAGCCGACTTTTTCACTCTCCACTTTCACTTTCATCAAGAGGCTTTTGAGTTCCTCTTCACTTTCTGCCATAAGGGTGGTGTCATCTGCATATCTGAGGTTATTGATAGGTAAGTAGCAAAAGATATTCAGGACCACAAAGTAGGAAAAGATTTATTTGATATGGAACAAAAAGTACTTATCAAACAGGGAAAGATTTTGTATTTTTGACCTTATTAAAGTAGAATTCCCATTCATGAAAAAGACAACATAAAGAGAAAGAAAAGAAAACTCACAGAAAAGATGAATATATTCACAATACACAAAACCAACATATTTTCTATATTCTCAAATCTTCTATAAAGAAATTTTATTATGTTCAAAAAAAAAAAAACAACAACAAAGAATGAGTAAAAAGAATATATTTAACAATCAAGGAGAAAAGAGCAAAAAACTAAATTTAAAATAAGGTAAAACTTGGATGGTTTCCAAAAGTATAAATCCAATTTGTCAATAGTTTATGAAAAAATTTTCAAACTTACTAGTAGTCACAGAAATGCAAATAAACCATAATGGTATACTATTAAATACCTAGTAGATTGCTAAAATGAAAAATTGGCAATTTCAAGTGTTAGAAAGCAGAACAAAAAGAACCCTCACAAATCTGATGAGAGCATAAGTTGGTTAAAACACTTTTACCATCATCCAATATATGATGAAAGTAGTCATCATCTATTGTTGAAGATAAGCATTCCCGGTAATGTAAATTCTGGATATACGCTCTCAAGACACTTTTACACAAATGCAGCAGGCTGCATAAAAAAACATTCATTTCAGCATAGCAATGACAAAGTAAATCCCCAAATTTCAAGAGTGGCATGGATAAACAGTGATATAGTCGTGCAATGGAATACTTAACAACAATGAAAATGAAAGAATTATACCTCCACACAACAATGTGAGTGAATGCTACAAGCAAGGCTAAGAAGAAAGAAAAAGAAAATACAAATGAATGCATATGGCATGATTACATTCATGTACAGTAAAAACAAAGCAAACTATATTTTGTAGAGATTCAAAAAATAGATGGTAAAAATGTAAAGAAAAGGAAGTGATGACTACAGAAATCAAGACAGTAGTAACCCCCAAGGACAAGGAAGGGAAAAGTGATTTGGAAAAGGTCAAATGGTTTTATGGGATGTTGGCAATGGTCTATTTCTTGACTTGCAATATGGTTATATAGGTGTTTATTTTTATAATTGATTGTTACACTGCATATTTTGTGCTATATTCAGTTTTTATAATGTATGCTATTTCATAACTTAAAATGGTTTAACAAAAAAAAGAAGGAAATTGATTAGAAAGAAGGAAAGAATGAAAGAAGAAATACCTGTCAGCAATCCACTATAGTTGACACACAAAAATGATGATTTGGATTATAGTGGTGATAGCAGAAACAGTGAAAATAGATTAATTCAAGATGAGTTAGAATGAAAATAACTTGTTGATGTATTGAACTTTGGAGAGGAAGGAAAGGGGAGATGAAGGATGGCTTCTAGGGGGCTTTATTATTTTATTATTTTTAAAAGATTGTTTATGTGGATCATTTTTTAAAAGCATTTATTGAATGTGTTACAATATTGTTTTTGTTCTATGTTTTGGTTTTTTGGCTGTGAGGCATGTGTCTTAGCTCCCCGACCAGGTATCAGACTTTCACCCCCTGCACTGGAAGGCGAAGTCTTAACCACTGAACCTCCACAGAGGGCCTGGCTTCTAGGTTTTAGACTGGAGTAACCTGCTGCACTTTGATCAAAGTACTGAGAATGAAATGCTGTTGAGGGGCAGGGGGAATGGGAGAAAGTTTTCAAGGGCAGTTAGGATAAGGAGTCATGAGACCAGTTCTGGATATTAGATTTAAGATGTAGTGAGAAGTTTAAGTGGAGATATCAAATATGCAGTTCAGTATGGGCATCTGTTCTTCAGAGGATTAGTCTGGACTGAGATACAAATGAAGGATTTAATGGTATTTCTATGGTATTTTAAACTATAAGACTGGATTAGATTACCTAAGAGGAGACAGTGTAGAAACAGAGGCAGGCTCAAGATTGCGCTCTCAGCAAATACAGTACCTTAAGGATGGAGAAGAGAAATTTAGAAGACAGACTGAGAAGAGGTGAGATAGCAGAAAAACAGAGTTTTAAGAAGGAGGGAGTGACGAACTAACTACACTGGTATTGAGAAGTGGAAGAGAACGAAAACAAAAATGCTTTGGATTTAGCAACATGGAGATCATTGGTACCCTAATTCAGGGTAGCTTCAGTAGGATGGTAGAGGCAAAAAACAAATTGCAGCAGGTTGAAGTTTGAACAAAAGTTGAAGGAGTAGAGGCAGCATATGTAAACAAATCTTCTGAGGAATCAGATTATGAAGAGTAACAGAAATGAGGCAAATGGACAACATGGAAGCAAGGCGTCTCAGTCAAGGTTGTTGATGAGAACGACACAATTAGACGTTTTTCTGACAATGTCGGAGAAAGAACAACAAAGATGACATGAAACACCCAAATTCTCTGAGGAACTAAAATGCTGGTTCCTAGCTTACAGATTCCTTAAGTTTTTAGGAAAGTGAATTCTTTTACAGTCCCTATAAAGTAAGTTTCTACTAAACAAGATGTCCAGACTTGAGTGATTTTTTAAAAAATAATAGGAAAATTCAGGATTGAGTTGAAAGGAAATCCAAAGATTTTCTTTCTAGCAAAATAAACATAAAAATATGAATTTTTTGTGAATTGTACAAATTGCCTATTCTGATATTTATTATCTCTTTCTCCTAGGAAATCCTTCTGGATAGCTCACTGAAATCTTTCACAAGCCTTTTCAAGCAAATGCTTTCAACAGAAGCATCAAATTGTAAGAACTTATAAGACAAATTATAAGAACTATAAGACAAACTAATAAATAATAAAGTAGTAAATAAAAGCATTCAATACATCAAAAGAGAGCCAAATATGTTACACAAAACATTACCTATTGACTTGATTTCCTGAGTTTTTATATTTGTTGGCAAAAAGGGTGGTCTTAAATTTGAGTTTTGAAAATCACTTTTTTTAGGTTCAGGCATATTTTTGAAGGAGACATATCTGAAAGAAAGAAAATTAATCTAAATTAAAATAATCAGAAAACTTATAAAATAACTTAAAAAATACATCTGAAGAAATGTAGTCAAGTCCCAGTTATATAAATTTGAATGTTATTGTTTTAATATATTATAGTACAGTGTAAAAGATAGGGACTGATTAAGCAGAAACTGAAAATATTAGTAAGAAAGAAATAGAGAAAACTGCTGGTGTTACAGGATTGAGGGCACTCAGGAAACTACTGTTCAAAAGCTATATTGACCCTTTTAGAAAAATACCTTAGAAATGTGTTAAATTAAATATTAGGAACACTGCCAACTCTAGTCAAGCAGTGGGATATGGATTTAGGGTCAGTTCAGGTTCCAGAACAGTATACCAGATAGGATCATGACATCTGTTTATTGTGAACAAAAACTTTTCTCCTCTAAATTCTTTGACTATTGATGGTATGTAAGGAAGTTAATACTACCATATAATTCATGGTAATTCTGACCTTTAAATACTATGACTTAGACCTCAGACACTCATCTCTAATTAATATCATCTAGTCCTCCACCTTTAAATATTATCTATAGATTGCTATTTTACAGATTTTAGTACAGACCCCAAACTCTTCCCTGAATTCCAGATTTATGACTTCTTCAGTTAGATGTATCATGGGAATTTCAAACCTATATTCAAAACCAAATGTTTGCTTTCACTTCCTTCCCAAATCTCTTTCTCACCCAGGTTTTCTCAATTCCATTCAACCAGAAGGTTAGGCCCAAATTCTGCACTCAAGTCCATTTCTGTCTGTTTTAAAGTTTTTATTGGAGTATCCTGCTGCCAAGTCACTCAGTCATGTTTGACTCTGTGCGACCCCATGGACTGCAGCCTACCAGGTTTCTCCGTCCCTGGGATTCTCCAGGCAAGAACACTGGAGTGGTTTGCCATTTCCTTCTCTAATGCATGAAAGTGGAAAGTGAAAGTGAAGTCACTCAGTCGTGTCTGACTCTTTGCAACCCCATGGACTGCAGCCCACCAGGCTCCTCCATCCACGGGATTTTCCAGGCAACAGTACTGGAGTGGGGTGCCAGGGCCTTCTCCCTTTATTGGAATATAGTTGCTTTACAGTTTTGTGTTAGTTTCTATTGTACAGCAAAGTGGATCAGCCACACACATACTTGTGTGTGCGTACTCAATTGCTTCAGTCATGTCTGATTCTTTGCAACCCCATGGACCACAGCCCGCCAGGCTCCTCTGTCCATGGGATTTTTCCTGACAAGAATACTGGAGTGGGTTGCCATGCCCTCCTCCAGGGAATCTTCCTGACGACTGAACCCTCGTCTCCTGTGTCTCCTGCCTTTCAGGCGGATTCTTTACCACTGAACCACTGGGGAAGCCTGCATATACATATATCCACTCTTTTTTTGGATTTACTTCCCATTTAGGTCACCAAAGACCATTGAGTAGAGTTCCATATGCTAAACAGTATGTTCTCACTAGTTATCCACATCACACACAGGATCAATAGTGTATATAATCCCAACCTCTCAATTCTTCCCACCACCCCTCCTTCCCCCTTGGTATCCGTATATTTGTTTTCTACATCTGTGACTCTGTTTCTGCTTCATAAATAAGATGGTCTATACCAATTCTTTCAGATTTCAAGTGTATTCTGCAGTCATCTTTGACTTCTGTTTCTCTCATTTCCCATTCCTGATATCTCAACAAATCTCACTGGATCTTTCTTTGAAACACATTCCAAATCGAACAGCTTCTTTCCTCATCACGTCTGTCCTAGTTCCAAGGCCCCTTCATGTCTCATCTGAACTACTCCACATCTCTAGCCTTCTTCTGTCTGCTCTGCTATCTCTCTTGCACCCAATGGTCCCAATACAACCCATGATGACACTCATAAAATGTAAATGAGATTGTCATTTCCCTCCTACCATTTCCCGTCACACTGAATAAAATTCAAAATTCTCATTGAAAGACAGAAACTTTCCTCAATTCTTATATTTCTAAGTAGATGAGTTTCCATTGAATGCCCCTTCCAGGCCTCTCTGTGCATCCCTTCACCCCTCCCCTCAACATGGAAGCAGAGTGAGTTTTCTGGCTGTTTGGTTTAAGAAAAGGAACTTGAGCTCCTACTTCAGGACCTTGGCCCTTGCTCTGTCCTCTGCTTGTAGTATTCTCCCCCTATATATTGAGAGGCTTACTCACCCAAATCATAAGTGATCTATTTCATAAGTCTCTACTCAAATTTCCACCTTTCCAGAAAGGTCTTTTTTCATCCTCTCCCATCTAAAGTAATCCCTATCAATCCTAATTCCATTAATTTACTGTATTTTTCTTCATAGCATTTGTCACTAGTAAATTTACATTATATGTTGATTTATTTATTTAGTTTGGGAACCTTATCCTAGAATGTAAATTGAGGATAGGGTCTTTGTTTAGGTCACTGTTGTATTCCTAGCACCCAGGAGAGTGACTGGCACATAGTACCTGTGTAATAAGTATTTGTTGAATGTATAAATTGTTTTGGTAAATTTTCATTGAACTTTCTTAAAATCTTATAACCTGCAGTGAGTTTTCAGTTTATTCTCTTTAGGATTTTCAGTAAACAATCATTTAATCTTTGTAAAATAATTAATCTGTTCTTTTCAAAACATTTAAATTTGTATCTCATGTTCTTACGTAAAAATATCATTGACAAATAATTCCACAATAGTTAGGTATACTAGAATGGGCATCCTATTTCTAATTTAAATGGAATGTGTCAAGTATTCCACCCTAATGGTGTTGACTGTCTTGTTAAGGAGATGATTTTTTTAATCCTTATCTAAAAAAGGTATTTTTTCAAATACATTTGCAGAATATGTTGTTTAGTTGCTAAGTCGTGTCCAATTCTTTGTGATCCATGAACTGTGGTACAACAGACCTCCCTGTCAGGAAGGGGGGAAGGGAGGAAAGAGAAGGTGATGAATTCCAGACTCTCTCATTCACCCCCACGCAGTAGTTCTGGGAAGACCCATCTGTGATAGTGGATGTGGCTATTTTTTCCCTTTTCCTGCTCTCTCCCAGGTTTAATTCCCAGTGTCTGATCCCTTGCATAAATAGAACCTTCTGTTGGATGAAATAAAAGCAAACTAAGGGACTTCAAAAAAATAGATAATAATAAAATATAAGAAAATAATGAGGAAATGATGCGTTTTCAGTATTTGTTTTAATATGTCATTACATTTTTAGTTTACATATTTAATTTAAATAATGACTGTATTTAACAATGATCTCACAAAATCCCTGCAAATTCAACACTCAGCTCTAAGGAATTGGTGGGAGCTGGCTCTATCACAACAGTGTTCCCCTAACAGAAGGAGAAAAAAAGATTAAAAGAGGGAAGAGGAGGAGATGTGCTGGAAGAAGACCACACCCACCCCCACTTACAGGTTAGGACAGAAAGAATCAAATTGCTGGCCATACCCTTTTCATTTCAGGTCCTCCAATGTCACTAGACTTACATATGGGGAAGGGAAAGCCTTGACTAATATGTAGGATCAAAATACTAAACTGCACAAGCTTTTAATAACCAAAAATGGGCAGAATGAAATGGAGACATATAAAACTGCTTTATATGGTCCTGAGTTGAGAACAGACAATGAAACGGGTAATATTTTATTTTAGATTTTTAAAAAATCTATAAGTGAAATACTGTAATGGTTTTATATTCTTATGGTCAGACTTGAGGATCAAAGTTATCTTTATGAGGAAAATTGGAAGTATTTCATCTTTGTCTATGCTCAGAAATCATTTAAATAGTTCTTTGAAGAAACTCAACCTTGACACAACTTCAGGGTGGTGCTTTGGTAAAAGATAGTTTTCTGACAGCTTTCTCAAAATTTTCTAGCTATTGATTTATTTATGTTTTCTTCGTTGTTAATTTTATTTTCACCATTTATAGTTTCCCAGATCATCCATTACCAGACTCATGCTTCAAAGCAGCATAGTTATACGTGTGCTCAATTGCTTCAGTCATGTCCGACTCTTTGCATCCAACATGGATTGTAGCCCTTCAGGCTCCTCTGTCCATGGGATTCTCCAGGCAAGAATACTGGAGTGGGTTGCCATGCCCTCCTCCAGGGGATCTTCTGGACCCACGAATCAAACCTGTGTCTCCTGCATCTCCTGCATTGCAGGCAGATTCTTTACCCACTGAGCCACTGGGAAGCAATGTACTCATAATTATCTTAATTTCTTCTACATCCATGTTTATAGCTCTTCCTTTCCCATTACTAGTACTGTGCCTTTCAATTTCTCAAATTATGGTCATTTTAACATTCTTTGGGGAGGTCTTAAACATGCTAATTTTGCAAAATACTCTTAAAGATTCAAAGTGCTTGTGAGAGGAAAGCAAAGTTTGGTGGAATTCCTGGGAGATGACAGCTTTATTTACTTTTTTATTTATTGGTCCTTTAGTAAATGCACACTTAATTTATAAAAAAAAAAACTGAACTAAGTGCTAGGTACGTGTAAAATAAACTTTACATAAACTCTGTCCTCAATTAATCACTTCATTTTTAGCTTACATAGTCCCTTATCATGTTGTTCTCCTTCTTACTTAAAATTTTATTATATGGATTAATTTTGTGGACTTAGTTTAGGTATAACTAAATTATAAATCCTGCTACCTAGAAGCAGGTAGACTTATAGGATAAATATAATAGCTGTGATATAGGTTCCTTCTAAGCTCAGAGGCACCTGGACAAGAATACTCTATTAGTCACTGAGGAATGAGCCACAATTTTGTGTACCACTCAGTTTAAGAGAAGCAACAAGGTTTCTGTCATTCTACCCCTAGCTCCTTCCCTCCAACTAGGTGTGGAGAGCTGTGAAAAGTCAGAGATTTGACCCTACTTACAAAGTAACAAGTTGGCCTGATACAATTTCATCTCTTTTGGAAGACACAAGACTGATGGTTCAGAGACAACGGACTATTTATCACACACAGCAATAGGAGTGGGATCTTCTGCATGAATTCTCTGAGCCCCAGTTCCACAGGGCAATAAGCAGAAGGCCAGATGACATCAGCACCCACACTGGGTTATGTTACAGGACTGGAACCTTGGGTTTAGGGAACCCAGATCTTTTTAATGGGCAGTAATATTCTTGCTCCGGAGAAGGCAATGGCACCCCACTGCAGTACTCTTGCCCGGAAAATCCCATGGACAGAGGAGCCTGGTAGGCTGCAGTCCATGAGGTTGCTAGGAGTCGAACACGACTGAGCGACTTCACTTTCACTTTCACTTTCATGCATTGGAGAAGGAAATGGCAACCCACTCCAGTGTCCTTGCCTGGAGAATCCCAGGGACGGGGGAGCCTGGTGGGCTGCCGTCTCTGGGGTCGCACAGAGTCGGACACGACTTAAGCGACTTAGCAGCAGCAGCAGCAATATTCCTGCTCTTGCTCAGAAGAGGGCACTTTCTTTGTCTTCCAAGGCTGTCTGCTATACAAACGTCCTAGAAAAGATAGGAACAAAGGCAGCCAGTGCTTTTGCTCACAAATGTACAGAAATACAAGACACCTGTGGAGAGTTTTCCCAACAGTAGAAAGAAGGAATGGCGGGGATAAGAGTCTAGGAATAAAACTTGTGTTCCTAGTACTGTGTTCTCAAAAAAAATATGAGGAATTGGACTTGGACTTATAAATTTGGTAGGTGACTTCACTAGCATTAAATTATAAACCTGTTTTTTGTAAGTTGTATTGGTTTGGGGCTATGTGGATTTGTAAAAAATTTAACTCTTCCCCTCCCCCTTTTTGTCTTATAGTTAGAAAAATCCCCTGTGAAATTATATCCTGTTGCAGTTGAGTTAAAGGGGACACAGGGAAAGGCCTTGATTTGTGCTGCATGGGCTGGAATTAAAGGAAGGCTGTTGCAGGGGCCTGGAATGGACCATGCCAGTGGCACTGGCACACAAAAGAAAACCAGAGAAAGTACCATTCAGGTGGAAGCATGGCAGCTGAGCTAAGGCTGCCTCTTCTCAACTGGAAATCTCTTAGGGAACACTTGCCTGGTAATTCTTTGGAATGCTTTATGTTTTTATAGAGTAGCCATTTTGAGATGGAAATCCAGAGTTTCATTCAGGCACCATGGGAAAATTTCAAATACATTTTTGTGTAGTAAAGATACTCAGTTTGGATCTTTATTTTATTCATATTTAATTTAAATTTGGATAAAAATATTTCTCCAAGTAGGTTCCTCAGGGAGAATAAATAAGCAGATTACATTCTAAAGTCTTTCAAGTCCAAAAACTTGTCTCTGTTTTGTTCTCAAATATAAATGATGATTCACCCAAAGAGCAGATTTCTGGATTGCCATTCTGTTTAAAAGTTGGAAAGGTTTTACCGTTTTCTAACCTCAGAGATACAGATGAGACAGGAATCTTATTTGCTATCTTTTCCTTTGTAATTAACTGCTGTTTTCTCCCCTGTCTGAAATTGAGTAATTTTACCATAAGTCTAGTACTTGCTAAAGCTTTAGATCTGAAAATTCAAGTTTGTCTTAAATGACACTTTTTTCTTATAATTCTTTTATTTCCTCATCATCTGTTTCTTGCTCTCCTGATTTAGTTATTAAATGTATATTTTCATATTGAATATCCTAAAACTGTACCTACATGTTTCTTTTTAACCTTATTTTCATTTTGTGGCAGGGGGTGAGGGGGGGGTGGTATTTTTATAAGATTGTGTCTTTATTTGATCGTCTAGATTATTGATGCAGTCTTCATCTGTATTCTATTTTTAATTTCTCTACTCAGTTTTTGATTTAAAAAGTCTTTTTTTCTAAATCCCCTTTCCTCCTGTTTGAGAGAGATTTTGTAAAGTTTCCTCTGTTTCCTCCCTTAAATGTGTTTCATTAGGAGTCACCTGTTAATGAGAGTTTAGTTTTATCTCCCTCCTTCATATGAGTCCCCTTAAATGGCCTGTGGTTCTTTACTCATTTCAGTGAGTGTGGGTTCCTGCAGCAACTATGAAGGTCAAGCTATTTGGGACTCAGGTAGCACCAGGCAGTGAAAGAGAAGATTCTTTTGCAATGAACCAGTGGCAAACAATCCCCATCTTCTTAATCTCTATGCCAGGCTAATGTCACACAGAGTAGAAGACATGCATATTGAATTAAGGAAGACAGAATTTGACTGATTAAATTTCATTATAGGCTGTAATCATATTCTCTGTTCATATTTCATTATCTTTCCTGTATGCAAGTTTATCCTTCTATCATGAAAATACTTCTAAAAGGAATATTCTTTTGGATTTATTTTTAGGAAAGTGATTTTTCTAATGAGAAGCCCCTATTAACCTAAAGAAAAAGTATTTTTAATATGTCTACTTACCCCTAACTTGTTTCCTAGATCTTACCACTTAATAAGTGGTAAATTTGCCATTTTCACTTGAGAATCCAGTATGGAAGAGATCACTTTTTTCTCTTTTAAAACTTATGTTCAAGGTAATTTTTTAAAAAGACTTTTGTTAAAATGAGTATGGCTCTTTTGTAAAAGGTCCAATTATGAAAAGTTGCAAAGAAGAGTAGCTTTGGTGTTTGCTGACAAGTTTTAAAGACCATGGACAAATGAAAGGCAAAAGACTGAGAGAGATTTTCAAATGATTATAAAACTCTCTGCCTATCAGTAAAATAATCCCAGGAATGTCCTTCCAGCAAATTTTGGGTGTTTGTGGCCATCACCTTTATCAGTTCCCACCTATACAAGAAAAATGCAGAAATCTTGAGCTAATAGTAACATGGAAAAGATCTCTCTGGGAGTAAGAGTAACTGAGAAAGCAGCCCTATGAATTTTAATGATTCTCAATCCTAGCTTTTCTCAGAATCATCTGAGAAACCTTAAAAATAGTAATGCCTGGGCCCTACTCCAAACTAATTAAAGTTGAATCCAATTATTTTAAAGCTCTCTGGCTAATATGCAGATGGGTTAAAAACCACTGTTCTGAAAACAAAACTCAACTACAGTTCAACCCTAGGTATGTTTCATCTAGGTGATCATAACACCAAGTTGAGTGTTGCTATGATATCCATATATTCAAGAAGAAGCATGGAGCTTCTTGACCAGCATGATTACAGTGGGGGCACAGCTAGAGCAGGGTGGTCCCTGTGCCAACAGCATCAGTGTCTCCTGGAGACTTAACCAGACATGCAAATTATCAGGCCCCAGCCCAGACCTACAGAATCAAAAACTCTGCCAGTGGGGCCCCACAATCTGTATTTAATGATTCCTCCATGTTTGAAAGGCTAGAGTAGTACTTCTCAATTGATAGTCCACAGAAATTACCTGGGGGATCTTGTTAACTACAGCTTTGGTTTGGGATGAGGTCAGAAAATTCTGTATTTCAAACAAGCTGCCAAGTGATACCAATGCTGCCAGATGGAAGATAGCACTTTGAATAGCAGTAGACTAGAGATCAAAAATGAAAAAGGCATGCAGTTGGTAGGAGTTACTCTGGTACTGGTGGGTCATGATTATGATGTAAGTTTTAGGCTGAGCTGAAATCTGTGTGAATCAGATCTGACATGTTGGCTCATGTAGGAGTGGGGCCCAACTTCTATTTTATGCAACTTGTTCTATGTATTATTAAAATATTCTATTTTAACATGGATAGATCTATAAATGATTTTGAAGTAAAAGTATTGGCCATATCTACAGAAAAACAAAGTAGTAGTGAAAGAAGTTTGTGATAAAGCTAAAGTATGTAAACCATTAATATTTATTTGTGCTAGAAACAAACTCCTTTTCTGCACAATGGAAACATGTTCTGACATGTTTCCTGGTAAATCATAAATAACAAAAATACAGTTGAGTAAGCTGTATTTTGAGTCTAAATGGTCTTGTTTTACTTTATATTCAGACATGTTTGTTCAACTGTCTTTTAGATACCACCACCTGGATGTCCCAAAGCTCAGCATTTCTTGTTCTAATCTCTTACCCACCCCAATCTGCTTTTCAACCTATGATCCCTACCTAAGTACAAAACACCAAAATACATCTAGTCACCAAGACCAAAAGCTGGAAATCAGTCTGTAGAAAGTGGTAATGATAAGAATGTAGGCTCTGAAATTTAAATCTAGCTAGTATTTAAATCTAGCGTCTGCCCCTTGCTAGCTGTGTGACTCTGGGCAGATCATTTTAGCTCACCAAGACTTGGGTTTGTCATCTGTGAAACTGCCCTTAATACATTGAGTTGTTTTTGCTGTTTATTTGCTAAGTCATGTCTTACTATTTTGTGACCCCATGGACTATAGCCCCCCAGGTTACTCTTTCAGTGCGATTTCCCAGGCAAGAATACTGGAGTGGGTTGCCATTTCCTTCACCAGGGGATCTTCCCGACCCATGGATCACACCCAGGTCTCCTGCATGGCAGGCAGGTTCTTTACCACTGAGCCACTGGGGAAGCCCACCAGAAAGTTGAGTTACTACAGAATAAAAATAAATAAGGTAACAGCAGTATTGATACTACCACAAATGCCCAATTGATTTGAAGTCTTATTGATTCTACATTTTACTATTTCTTTTGTCTTGGATCTCCTCCACATTTCTAGTGCCTAAAAAAATATACCTCATTACATACATGCATAGTGCCAGTGAGAGACCAATTATTACATATTCAGGCTACCCCTTGTAAGTACACAGAGAAACTGCCTTACTTAGTTTTCTAGGAATATCTTTTTTTTTTTTTTGCAATATATTGGTTGAAGCTTGAAATAAATCCTGATATTAACTTGGATTGATATAATAAAGCTCAAGAAGTCTTTCTTTAAACATTTAGAATTATAACTACTATGTACAATTATCATCTACAATGGTGAAATATTATAATAAATATTTTATAAACCAGTATTCAGAATACTAATCTAGCATACTGTAACTCATAACCATTATGAAATATACCTATGTTGACAAAGCTTACATTTAATATAGATTGCACAATCTAAGTCAATAAAAATAATGCTTTAAAACTTCAGACTGAAAGTTGCAGGTAGTTATAATGATAACCTTTTTGGTTTTTTAGTGCCATATGATCTGTCTTTTGTGATCTTTGAGTTTGTCTTAGATATGGAGGTAGCAATATCCTTTTCAAGTTCCAACTGGAAATCAAACGTCAGGGGTATCACTGAAATCTTTCTCTTTACTTGACTCTGAAGGCAGTTTTTCTGCAACAAATCCAAAATATAACACAGTGAAAAAAATGAGTACATTTCATATGAGGAAAACCCTGTATGGAAAGGGCAAAATTAATCTCACTTTATACATGCACCCTCATGCACAGAATTTATGTGGCAGGCAACAATGGAAAAATAATGCAGACTGAAAATTGGAGGCCTTGTGTACAGACTCTTTTCCCATTTATTAAGTGAGGGTGTTGGACTAGATGCTCATGAAGGTTTCCTCTGAAGTTTAGAATTCTAAAGTTCCGAATTTAAGAATGACCTATATATTCAGCAAAGACAATTATTAATTTGTAGAGTTATTGGAGCCATAGCAGGCAGGTCCCTCCAACCCACTTCTCTTCCTGGAGCCGCATACATGGTGGAGCCAGAGCCAGAAATTGAGTTAAGAAAGCAATCAGAAGAGAATTCCGTTGAAGTATTTATACAGATGGACTGAAGAGCAAAAAGGGTAAAGCTAAAGAGTGAGTTAAGGAGCTGAAAATCTTCTCTAAAAAGCTCTCTCAGAGAACTGCACAGAGGAATAAAGAAATAATAACTTGAAAAGGAAATCATAGGATATGAGCACTTCTGTTTCTGCCAGTGAGGGATTAAGTGCTATAGGAATCGCCCTTCTGCTATAAACAACTAGAAAACCAGACAAAGTATATGAAAACTACAATCAGGCATTAGGAAACAGGCAGAGCAGGACCGTGATCCCTGAGGAAAGAGAAACAAATGAAGTCAACCCTACAATAGCCTAGCTTATTCTTGAAGGGCATTTCCAGACTGAGGCACAGGGAGGGGGAACTCAAACCAAACCCTGTGGCTCTAACCTGGTTGATTCTGAGAGACAGACACTGCACTGGCACACACTCTTGGGCATTCACCCCAAAGAAATAAAACTTTCATTCATACAAAATCCTGTACATAAATATTCATAGCAGCTTTACTTCAGCTTATTTTTTTTAGCAGCCTTATTTTTAAAAGCAAAATACTGAAAACAATGAAATATCCTTCAGTGGGTAAGCAATTGAAACTCTGTACATTCATATAATGGAATACTACTCAGCAGTAAATTTTACATATTATTTACCATAAAAAAAACCCCACTATTACTTCATGCAAAAACTTAATGGACCTCAAGAGCATAGTGAAATAGTCAATCTCAAAATTTTACACACTGAATAATTTCATTTATATAACATTCTCAAGATTATAAAACTATAGATATGAAGAATAGATTAGTCATTGCTGGGGATAGAGACAGAATTGGGATGGGGGAATGGGCTTTCCTGGTGGCTCAGTGGTAAAGAATCTGTCTACAATGCAGGAGATGCAAAAGATGTGGGTTCAGTCCCTAGGTTGGGAAGATTCCCTAGAGGAGGAAATCGCAACCCTTTCCAGTACTCTTGCCTGGAAGATTCCATGGACAGAGGAGCCTGGCAGGCTACAGTCCATGGGGTCACAAAGAGTCGGACACAACTTAGTGATTAAACAATAACAACAAGTGGATCCAAATGCAAAGAAGTAACATGAGGGAGTACTTTTATAGGATGGAGGTGTAATATGCTTTGATTATGGTAGTTTGCACAATCTGTAATGTGATAAAATTGCATAAAACTACAGATACAAATGAATAAAGGTCAAAAAATGGAGATGACTGGGTAAAGTCTGTAGTCTGGTTAACAGTAATACACCAGTATCAGTGCTGGATGTGACTCATGCTGGTTTGGGCTAGTGAACTACAACTATGTAAGATGTCACTTTGGGGGTCAACTGAGGAAAGGTACATGGAACTATTTGTACTATTTCTATAACATCTTGTCTGTATGTGTGTTAGTTGCTTAGTCATGTCCGATTCTTTGCAACCCCATAGGCTGCAGCCCACCAGGCCCCTCCGTCCATGTGATTCTCCAGGCAAGAACACTGGAGTGCGTTGCCATTTTCTTCTCCAAAAGGAACAATGGAAAGAAAGAAAGTGAAGTCGCTCAGTCGTGTCCGATTCTTGGCAACCCCATGGACTGCAGCCCACCAGGCTCCTCCATCCATGGAATTGAGTCTACGATTATGAATGTATGATTGTATACATACATTTGTCTTTACTTAACCTCAACTGCTAAAAGGAGTCTGCCTCAGAGGAAAGGATTAGAGGGAAGAGGCGCAAAACTATTAATATTTCTTTATATAATTTTCCTTATGTACAATTTTCTTTATATATATCTATATATATTGCTTAACTTGTTTCCAAAAATATAACTTGAAAACTAAGAAAATATTTTTTAAATGACTTTATATACTTTTAAAAGAACTTCAAGAGAATTTTCTGTCAGTCACATGAATTAAGCATAGTTACACAAAATGAGAAAATACATGGAAATGCTTTGTGCAAAGGAGGCTCCTGGAAAAGTAAGAATTATTATTACCAATTATAACTTAACCTTTTATGTATAAAGAAATTTTGTGACAAATTTAATAGATTTATCTCTGATTATACTTTTAAAGTAAATTACAATTCATTTAAAATAAAAAAATTAAAAAGCAATAAACTTTGGGGTGTCAAAGTCTAACAGGTTTGCTTTAGTTAAGTTATGCTTAGTTTGGTATTTCAAAATTTTGATAGCTATTACAGAACAAATGTATTCCACTTTTCCATATTCCTCTACTTTATTTTCTGAATGAAAGGAGATAATTATGAAATATTAAAAAACCAAATTACTATTCAAACATTAATGCTTTCATTTTCAGGTTTGCAAAATGTTCATTCACTTAAGAGTTTCTCTCTGTGGTGTCCTCCTTGATTTCTCAAACTCCATTGCTCTTTATATATACTTCATTTATCCACATTATTATATTATCTTACAAGTCTTTTTGTAATCAAATTAAATTGCTCACATGTAAAAAATCTGGTGTTTCAGAACTGTATTATTTATTAATATCTTATATTTAATTTTATAATAGTCACATTCTTTTGAGTCTTCCCTGTTGGCTCAGTGGTAAAGAATCCACCTGCAATGCAGGAGACATTGAATCCCTGGATAGGGAAGATCCCCTGGAGAAGGAAATGGCCACTTACTCCAGTATTCTTGCCTGGGAAATCCTATAGACAGAGGAGCCTGGCAGGCTACAGTCCATAGGGTTCCAAAAGAGTCGGACATGACTTAGCAGTTAAACAACAAACACTTTTCAGTTTATTTTCTAAGAACTTTATTTCTAACTTGGTAGCTATATCAAATATGTTCTTCCTTTTAATGAACCAAATAAACAAGTTTTTACATTTAACATATAAGTAAAAACTATAGTAGTCACATTAAAAAAAATTTATTTGTCTGCACTGGGTCTTAGTCGTGGCATGTGGGGTCTTTAGTTGTGACACGTGAACACTTAGTTGTAGCGTGTGGGATCTAGTTCCCTGATCAGGGATTGAACCCATGGTCCCTGCATTGGGAGCATAGAGTCTTAGTCACTAAACCACCTGGGAAGTCCCAGGAGTAGTCACATTTACTATTTGACTGCTTAGGATTAAAAAAAAAAAAAAAAACAGGTTAGATGCATCATAACCAAACATTACAGCTGGCTGGAAGTTACCTCGTATATTTAATCAATTCTTTATAGTATTTCATAAATGACTCTTTTAACTAATACAATTATTACCTTTTTAAAAATTAGCCTGTAGCCCACTCACATTTGAAATGATAACCTTTTAATGATCAAAGTTAGTGAATTTTAGCTCATATTTTACAAACCTTTGCTCTTGTGGCCAAGAGGGTCTTTGCTTGCTCATCAAGAATATCCAACTTATCTAAGACTCTTTCTGCCATTGTCAGTCAGTAAATTCCTATTTAAAAGGAAGAGGGGGAGGAATAAATCTCCAAAACAAAATTCAACATATAATTAATTATTTAGGCATAAATTAAGAGACACACATTTCCAACACTGTTTTAGGTAAAGAAAAGAATACAGTTCTTTTCTAGATCGTGGAACAAATCACAGAAATGTAGAAGTACTCAAATGTTTTAGACAGAAGCTCATATGATCAGAATTCCCAGAAGCATGTGGGCCCCAGGAATTCTTAAAAGCATGATTAAAGGTGAGTTGAAGAAAGTTCAAGATTACTGTATGGAAACCAGATGTGACTCATACCTGAAGCAAGGGCATGCAGTTTGATATATATCTTCTTTTTGTCATGATTTAATTTTAATGAAAGTAAATAAAGAGAGCTCACATTTATAGAATTAATTACATTCAAATTAAATTGGTCGATGATCCAAGACTGTTAATACAGCACTTAGCAGGCAATCAGTCACAAGGAGCAGCAGCCAAGCTGGGAAGGATCTGTTGCCATAATAGTTCATATTTCCAGTTAATTAATTTGCTACAAATCTCATCTGGGCTCAGATGGTCCACATTAGTTTTAGGGACTTGAATATTAGCAACTAGAACCTGGTATAATTTATTTCCATTTTCAGATGAGAAAATTAAAAGCCACAAAGTACCTTACAATGCAATATACATATCTAGGGGCAGAGTGGAGGCAAGGATCAGGAATGCCAATCCCAAACTCCCTCGACTTTATTTATTTAATTTTAAAAATTTGAGTAGACATTCATGCATTCAACATATTTTTGTTCACTGAATTAAATGGGCTCCAGTGACATTTATTTAAAGGTCTGTAAAACTTCACAGAAAGTATTGAATTCATCAATATTTCTAGTGAACATCAATGTCTACACTAAGATTCTTTTTAGCTCAAAAACTTTTTATGCATTGTCTCTTATATTGTATATTATTCAGTCAACATCACACAGAGGCAATAAAGCATGAAAAGACAAGAATTAAGAACCCTATGCCAAAAGCTCAGATTATTTTGTATTTGGTTTCTTTTAGCTATCGTTTCTATTTTCTTTCCTTTACTATCATTTCTATTTTCTTTCCTTTACCATCTATTGTGCTGAATTCCTGATGCTCTGCTGGTGTCTTACCATCCCAGCAAGCCCTCTGACATTTTGCTATATCCAAATACTCCACCTCCATCCCATGATGTATGTAGTCCTATGTGACAAAGGACTTTTGTGAGCTATGCAGATAGCCTGCCTTGGTATGAACCACGTAACCTTGTGTTGCAGCTTGGGAAAGAGAGACATAGGGTAAAGGTGTTAGCACACTGTGAATGCCTCAGATTCTCTGGGTCTCCTACAGGAGAGTAGGGGAGAAATTAGAGATTATCTGGACACTGTATACTGTCTTCTCAGATTTAGAAACCACCCCTCTCATATATCCTAAAAACAACTACAGGAATTTTAGCTTCTGTGTTACTCTTAAACATAATATGACTTCAAATATGGGGAAGGATACTCTAATTCTCACCAAAATTTATTTTAGTGGGGACAAGGATTTCTATTTCTAAATAAAACACACAGAGGTAAATAACTAGAAGAACCAAAGGAATGCATTTCCCAGTTTGAGGAAGATGTGAATTATATGAGGGCATGGAGACTTGCTGCTTACAGTGGGAGGGACAGAAAGCAGGGATTTTAAAGGGTAAAATGTCTTATGCCTTTTACAATCCCTTGTCTTCAACATCACATCAGATATTTTAAGCTACGCCACATCATTCTAATTTTTATAAACACACACATAGAAAGCTAATTTGAAGGAAATTTTTATGTTTTTGGTTTAAAATTATTTTGCTATGAGCAAATTATTCAGCTATGATAATGATTTCTGGCAAATCACTGTGCTTATGAGTTTTTCTGAAGTGAAGAATATGAAGTTTGACAATGAAACTGACAGAATGTTATTAGTTTCAGTTTTGCAGTCTTATTTTCATTTTTTGGAGGCAAAATTCCCTTTTTTAGCTTGCAAATGTTTTCATAGCCCTTTGGCAACGTGCCAGTGGTTACCAGTGGATGAAGGGCACTGGGGGAGAGTGCAGGGCAGGTAACACCACAGACTAACCTGCTTGCTTTCATCATCACCCTGGGGGTATCAAGAACCTAGTTGTGTCTCCTCAAGTAAATGCTGAGAGCAAAGGACCACCAGGTCTAATATGATGATGCATCCCAGCTGCTTTTGCATGAAGTAAAAACTAACCTTTTAATCAAGAGCATCCAGATTATATTAAATATCCCTCAGTTTGACCATCTGTCCTTTCTTGATTTAATCTTTAATTTTAATGTCTATTTTAAACCAGCATACTGGCTTCATACTTCAGTTTCATATTCATACTTCTATGGGCATAAATTCTACTTCATTATTCTATTTCTATCAGCATACAATTTCATTTAATGATAGACATTTCGTTTGGCTTCTAGCCACTAATTCCATTACATGAAACATACTGTGCTAGGTATTCTATCACAGTAAGTTGTCTCTTGGCAGACGTTTTTCTTGTGACACCCATCTTCCTAGGCAAGGCAAATAGTCTCTCATATGTCACCAAAAAGAATAGAGACCATCAGGTAAGAACTTCTTTAACTTCCACTTCTCATACCAAAGTCTCATTGGCATCCATCCATTGCCATCTCGCTTGTATTTTAATTTTAATAGAAGTGTTGCCTCTCCCATCCAAAGCTAATTCCTCCCATATATCCTAGACTCTACTATCTTTAGCCTCCTAAAAGAATTATTTCCATTTTTTAATTTCCTCATCCCTTTATCTTTTATTGTTTTTCTTCACCAATTCCTTTTCCTTAGCATGCTCAGGGCTCTTCTATTTGAAAAAAAGGAAAAAATTCCTCCATTCTCCCTACTAGCCATCACTTTCTCTCTCATCTTCCCTTGATTGCCAAATTCTTAAGATAATTGTTTATACTGAGGTTTTCTAATTTTTTACATCCCTTTTCCTTCTCAGTCGGTCATCATTTGACTTCTTAACCTATTCCTCTAAATCTGCCCCCATAAGTTACCAGGGTCACCATTTTATAAATAGGTGGATACTTTTCTGCTCGTATTTATCTTATTTGAGTTTTTTAAACTTTTGCTAATGTTAACCACTGCTTTCTACTGGTCTCCCTTCTCTTGGTTTCTATGACAACAGTCCTGTCATCTTATCTTCTCTAAATATTCCTTGCCGATATCTTCAATTTGCTGTTCTTTCTCACACTACTTCCTAAATACTAGTGTTCTTAAATGTTCAGCCATTTTCCCACTACTCCATATATTCTTTCAGGATGACGTCCCAAACTCAGGGCTTCATCTGCTGCTGCTAAGTCGCTTCAGTCGTGTCCGACTCTGTGTGACCCCATAGATGGCAGCCCACCAGGCTCTCCCGTCCCTGGGATTCTCCAGGCAAGTACACTGGAGTCGGTTGCCATTTTCTTCTCTGATGCGTGACAGTGAAAAGTGAAAGTGAAGTTGTTCAGTCATGTCCGACCCTCAGTGACCTCATGGACTGCAGCCTACCAGGCTCCTGCGTCCATGCGATTTTCCAGGGAAGAGTACTGGAGGGGGGTTCCATTGCCTTCTCCCAGGGCTTCATCTCCCACCATCTATTTCCAAACAAAATCTCTCTTCTCAATTCCAAACTATATACCTCACTCAGTCCAGATTTCCCACAGGTGGCCCAAATGTAGGACTAAAAGTAAATCCATTTTCTGCTCCCTTAGCCAAAAACCTCTTCCAACTTTTATTATCACATAGATTATATCTTAGGCATCCAGCCCATAAACTTAGGAGTTGTAATGGTTTTCAACAAAGGTCCATCTTTGTTGAAAGATGGTTTGCCAACAAAGGTCCATCTAGTCAATCCTAGTTATACTGCAGAATGAACTCAAAAGTTTTCAAGAAGTACAAATTCCCAGTTACCTCCACAGACCCACTAAGTTAGGATTTACAGAGGTAAAGACCAGGAATATATTTTTTAAAGCCCTTCTAACGAAACAGTTCCCCAAACCAGAATTTGGTCACCACTCTCTAGGAATAGCCATAGTAAAATAGCTGTACCCAGCTAAAAAGGCGGCTGGGACTCGCAGTCCCTTTATCTCTGTGATACAGTCAGGTGAAAATCAGGATTTTCTTACTAAGAGACAAATGGAAAATAAATATCAGAAGTTCTGTCATATTCATTTTGTCTTCTCTCCTGATTGCTTCTCAAATTCTCTGCTAGGTAAATGGCTCCCATTACTTTAAAATGTTTTCCTATTTTGAGTACAACAGAGTAGAAGATAGGTATCTCTCACAAGAAATTAAAATTTAAAAAAAGGATAATGGCAAATTTTCTGTTTTGGTTTATAGATAAAGTAAAAGCTTACATCACTAGAATTTTGGCTAAGAGATGGGAACCAAACTAGGGAATAATTTGGGCTTAAAAATAGAGGTATTTACAATTAATCAGGGCTTCCCTGTTCTTCAGACGGTAAAGAATATGGCAGAAATAAGAATTTCTGCCAGTGCAGAAAACTCGGGGTCAATCCCTGGGATGGGGAGATCCTGTGAAGAAGGGAATGGCAACCCACTCCAGTATTCTTGCCTGGAGAATTTCATGGACAGAGAAGCCTGGTGGGCTACAGTCCATGGGATCACAAAGAGTCAGACACGACTGAGTGACTAACACTAACACACTCCAGGAAAACTCCTTCCTACCCTTTCTCTAAATATACAATAATCACTTTCTCTTGTATATTCTACATCCTACATATCTTTTCAGTTTTTTTCCTCTTATCCATTCACATTGCTATTTGTCTCAGTGTAAGATTCCATAACTTGTCCGGGTTAATGCAACAGTTTCAAAATATCTTTGTACATTTGTTCCATCCCATCTGTTTTATTCTTACTTTTGCCTGAATTATTTTTTCAAGAAAAATACAATCACATGCCTCCCTGATTACACTCCAACCCCTCCCTATAGATTTCAAGACAAACGTCAAACTCCTTGATTTATCCTAAGAGGCTCGAGGTTTGGCCTCTGACTAAGTCTTGAACCTCACCTGCCTCCTCCTCATGTATCCTTGATACCCCAGTCCTGATGAACAACTTGCAGTCCTTGAATGCATTGTACTTTCCTTCACTAGTTGCTTTGTCTTTGCTATTTCCTCTGCCTACAATGCTGTTATCCATTCTCTGTATTTCTAAGTCCAATGCATCCCTCAAGATCCAATAGAAATAACACCTCTGCTGGGAGGAATTCCTGATAAACTGTGATTTAGATGTCCAATGTCTACATTCACATGATAGTCTATGTATACTGCTGTCCTAGTTCTTTAATCACACTCTCTTAAAGCATTTGATATACTTTGTCCCTGCTCTATACTGTTTATTGAAGGCCAGAGGCAGATCTAACTCATCCTTGCATCCCGAATACCTAACAACCTGAATAAATGAATTAACCACCAGCCATTGAGGAAATGGAAAATGGTAAATGAAAGGCAGAAGAACCAGAGATCAAATTGTCAACATCCAATGGGTCATCAAAAAAGCAAGAAAGTTCCAGAAAAACATCTGTTTCTGCTTTATTGACTATGCCAACACCTTTGACTGTGTGGATCACAATAAACTGTGGAAATTTCTTAAAGAGATGGGAATACCAGACCACCTGACCTGCCTCCTGAGAAATCTGTATGCAGGTCAAGAAGCAACAGTTAGAAGTGGACATGGAACAACAGACTGGTTCCAAATAGGAAAAGGAGTATATCAAGGCTGTATATTGTCACCCTGCTTATTTAACTTATATGCAGAGTACATCATGAGAAACGCTGGGCTGGAGGAAGCACAAGCTGGAATCAAGATTGCCGGGAGAAATATCAATAACCTCAGATAAGCAGATGACACCATCCTTATGGCAGAAAGTGAAGAAGAACTAAAGAGCCTCTTGATGAAAGTGAAAGGAAAGTGAAAACGTTGGCTTAAAGCTCAACATTCAGAAAACTAAGATCATGGCATCCAGTCCCAACACTTCATGACAAATAGATGGGGAAACAGTGTCAGATTTTATTTTTCTGGGCTCCAAAATCACTGCAGATGGTGATTGCCACCATGAAATTAAAAGACGCTTACTCCTTGGAAGAAAAGTTATGACCAACCTAAATAGTATATTAAAAAGCAGAGACATTACTTTGCCAACAAAGGTCCATCTAGTCATGGCTATGGTTTTTCCAGTGGTCATGTATGGATGTGAGAGTTGGACTATAAAGAAAGCTGAGCACCAAAGAATCGATGCTTTCGAACTGTGGTGTTGGAGAAGACTCTTGAGAGTCCCTTGGACTGCAAGGAGATCCAACCAGTCCACCCTAAAGGAGATCAGTCCTGGGTGTTCACTGGAAGGACTGATGTTGAAGCTGAAACTCCAATACTTTGGCCACCTGATGTAAAGAGCTGACTCATTGGAGAAGACCCTGAAGCTGGGAAAGATTGAGGGCAGGAGAAGAAGGGGACAACAGAGGATTTGATGGTTGGATGGCATCATTGACTCAATGGACATGAGTTTGGGTGACTCCGGGAGTTGGTGCTAGACAGGGAAGCCTGATGTTCTGTGGTCCAAGGGGTCACAAAGAGTCGGACACAACTGAGTAACTGAACTGAGCTGATGCTTGCCTTTAGTCTGCCTTTACATTTATGAGTATGTATAAATCTTTCACAGAGTCCTATTGAGGTTCTCCTAGATAAAGCCATAACATTAAAAAACACTGCTTTCTCTCCCACCTTCAAACTTAGAAAGGCAACGTAGTATACTGGTTAAGAACATGAAATCTAAAATTGGGCTGCTTGGGTTTGAATCCTTGGCTCTGCTACTTACCAGCTGTGTGACTGTGGGCTAGTTGCCTACCCTCTTTGTATTGTCCCATTCATAAAAAGGGAATAATAGAAGAACCCACTTCATTTGGGCTGTTATGAGGTTTAACTGAGTGAATGCAAGTGACACATAAAGTGTTTGATAAATGAAAGAAGTAAATATAAGTAATGATACACTTACTGGTTAGGGATAAAATGTATGAGGTTATCTGTAAATTCTGGAAAATGCAAGTTCCACATATGCATATCATTTTGTTTTTTTCTGCATACCTGTCACCGTGCAACCACCAATGGTCTCCATATGTCTGATGGCCTACTTCAGAAGATATTTCTTCAATTATACCCAAACTAAATGCTTGGAACTTGGGAAACAAAGAGAATTTATTCAGCAAGTCAGTGTCTTCTATTTAATCCAGTAATTCAGTATATTCTATTTTAATTCAGAAATTTAATATCTTCTGTACCATGTCATCTATTATCTTTTTTCCTTTTCTTCTCTAATTTTCTCATAGTTTTACTTCTCAATTTTTCATTCTTTTTTCTGCGTTCAGTCAACAAAAACTAAAACTCATTGTCTCATAAGGCGTTAGTGTAGGTCTTGAATATATAGTAAGTGTTTAGGGAGACAGTTTGATGCTACTTGGATAAGCATTATGATGTTGCCACACTAGAAAGTGAAAGTGAAGTTGCTCAGCCATGTCCAGCTCTTTGCAACCCCATGGACTGTAGCTTACCAGGCTAATCTGTCCATGGGATTTCCCCCCAGCAAGAGTACTGGAGTGGGTTGTCATTTGGACAGTCATCAAAAAACAAAATTAGTTTGTGTTCAAGTAAATAGATCTAATCATCTGCCTTTCAATAATATATTAACTAGGGGTGAAAGAGATGATCTTATTTCTTAAATATGCATAGATACACCTGAAGCAATCTTATATACACTTACAGTTGCTGGGAAATGCTCCTTTCTGGAATGGAGAGTTCTTATGTGGTCACAGAAACCTAACCCATAGAATCTTGGGGTTAAAATGGACCAATAGTCTTTCACATAATTCCATGTACAGTGAGGCTACATTGACCCTAACTGGACAAGCCCTTTCTGTTCAGTTCAGTTCAGTCACTCAGTCGTGTCCGACTCTTTGTGACCCCATGAACCGCAGCATGCCAGGCCTCCTTGTCCATCACCAACTCCCAGAGTCCACCCAAACCCATGTCCACCGAGTTGGTGATGCCATCCAACCATCTCATCCTCTGTCGTCCTCTTTTCCTCCTTCCCCAATCTTTTCCAACATCAGGGTCTTTTCAAATGAGTCAGCTCTTCCCATTAGGTGGCCAAAGCATTGGAGTTTCAGCTTCAACATCAGTCCTTCCAATGAACACCCTAGACTGATCTCCTTTAGGGTGGACTAGTTGGATCTTCTTGCAGTCCAATGGACTCTCAAGAGTCTTCTCCAACACCACAGTTCAAAGGCATCAATTCTTTGGCACTCAGCTTTCTTCTTAGTCCAACTCTCACATCCATACGTGGCTACTGGAAAAACAATAGCCTTGACTAGATGGACCTTTGTTGACAAAGTAATGTCTCTGCTTTTTAATATGCTGTCTAGGTTGGTCATAATTTTCTTCAGAGGAGTAAGTGTCTTTTAATTTCATGGTGGCAATCACCATCTGCAGTGATTTTGGAGCCCCCCAAAATAAAGTCTGCCACTGTTTCCGCTGTTTCCCCATCTATTTGCCATGAAGTGATGGGACCAGATGCCATGATCTTCGTTTTCTGAATGTTGAGCTTTAAGCCAACTTTTTCACTCTCCTCTTTCACTTTCATCAAGAGGCTGTTTAGTTCCTCTTCACTTTCTGCCATAAGGATGGTGTCATCTGCATATCTGAGGTTATTGATATTTCTCCTGGCAATCTTGATTCCAGCTTGTGCTTCTTCCAGCCCAGCGTTTCTCATGATGTACTCTGCATATAAGTTAAATAAGCAGGGTGACAATATACAGCCTTGACAGACTCCTTTTCCTATTTGGAACCAGTCTGTTCTTTCATGTCCAGTTCTAACTGTTGCTTCCTGACCTGCATATAGGTTTCTCAAGAGGCAGATCAGGTGGTCTGGTATTCCCATCTCCTGAAGAATTTTCCACAGTTTATTGTGATCCGCATAGTCAATAAAGGAGAAATAGATGTTTTTCTGAAACTCTCTTGCTTTTTTGATGATCCAGTGGATGTTGGCAATTTGATCTCTGGTTACTCTGCCTTTTCTAAAACCAGCTTGAACATCTGGAAGTTCATGGTTCACGTATTGCTGAAGCCTGGCTTGGAGAATTTTAAGCATTACTTTACTAGCTTGTGAGATGAATGCAATTGTGCAGGAGTTTGAGCATTCTTTGGCATTGCCTTTCTTTGGGATTGGAATGAAAACTGACCTTTTCCAGTCCTGTGGCCACTGCTGAGTTTTCCAAATTTGCTGGCATATTGAGTGCAGCACTTTCACAGCATCATCTTTCAGGATTTGAAATAGCTCAACTGGAATTCTATCACCTCCACTAGCTTTGTTCGTAGTGATACTTCCTAAGGCCCACTTGATTTCACATTCCAGGATGTCTAGCTCTAGGTGAGTCATGATCCTGGCTTTTACATTCAATGCTATTGTCTTCCTTAAGACCTTAAGATGTTCATTTTCTCTTCTCTCAGTTACTGCACTCTAATCTCCCTAATTTGCCAGACCCTAACTTTCCTCCTCATTCCTCAAATATTGGTCCTTCAAAATGCCATCAGAGCTGGCTTAATTAAACAGGACACTGGTCGGGTCCAGTTCCAGCCCTCAAACCTTAGTTTGCTCCCCAGTATCTGCAGAGTAACACACAAGCTCTGCAGATGACATACAGGACAGTTCAAGAAAACAGTCCAGGATCTGGCTCACTCCACCTTCCATTTAACCTCCCCCATAACCCATCTTCTTCCATGCTTTACCATTTCTTTTCCCAGGACACATCCTGCACCTTTCCAAGCATGTCCTTCACTCCTGCTTTTTTTTCTTTCTTTTTAAAACATTTATTTGTTTGCATGTGCTGGGTCTTAGTGGCAGCATACAGGATCTTCAGTCTTCATTGCAACATGAAAACCAGACATGTGGGATCATAGTTCCTTGACTAGGGATTGAACCCAGGCCCCCTGCACTGGGAGCTCAAAGTCTTAGCCTCTGAACCACTAGAGAAGTCCCATTCCTGCGTTTCATTTCATTGGGATGTTCTTTCCTAATGTCTTCTAGTCAAAAGCCTATCCTTTCTCAACTCCTAATATAAAGGTGGGCTTGCCAGGTGGCGCAGTGGTAAAGAATCCACTTGCCAAGGCAGAAGACACAAGAGACATGGATTCAACGCCTGGGTCGGGAATATCCCTTGGAGTAGGAAATGGCAACCTGCTCCAGTATTCTTGCCTGGAAAATTCCATGGGCAGAGGAGCCTGGCAGGCTACAGTCCATGAAGTCATAAAGAATCAGACACAAATGAGCACACAGCACAGCAATGTAAAGGCAAGCTCTTTTGCAAGACTCTCCTTGACAGTCTCTCATTCTTTGTCCCACTGACAGTTACATTTTATTATGTGCTATTGTATTTTGTCCTTCATGATAGAACTTGGCACATTGTACTACAGAGACTTATCATTTGACAAATCTCTTCCTCACTGTGTTAAATCTCATTTAAAGCAAGAATTGATTTACCTGCTTTGAATCTCAGCACCAGAAAAGGATTTTACACCTAATTGGGATCTGAAAATTATCATTTAGTTTGAATGAATAAAGCATTTTATTCATTTATTTATTCTCTGAATAAAGCATTTTATGGGGAGCAATCCCAGTTTATCTGTGATGGATGATATTAATTCAAGGTGATTTACTGGGGATGAAATATGAAGTTGAGTGAATTATAAGATTTGGTTCTTGCCAAATCTAAACTTGGTAAAATTATTTTCAAAGGCAACTGAGATTTATGTTCTTAATTACTGGCTCAGTAATGACAGGTTTTTGAAAAAGAACCTAATGAAATAGAGAACTTGCCAACTAGGGCAGAATAAAATTCCCAGTCACTCTCAAAGTAAATCACCCCCTGGCTTCACTGCAAAGACTTGGCTACATCAACAAACAATTTCAAGGCTGTAAGGCCAACATTATAAGCAGTCAGAGACTGAGTCATTACTAAAAATAACAATATCAAACTAAAAAGTTACTTTTAAAAAAGCATTAATTCATTTTAACAGTACTTTTGAACTGGAAAAAAGTCAAAAATCAAACAAAAAGCCCAATGCTGCCAATATTATAGGCTCTGCTAAGAAGTCTTCTTCAGCAAGTTGCAAACATCTCCTATCAAAGGAAAATCTAAAGAAAACTGAAAGTGGCTTAAACTCATAAACTAAAGAGCTGGACTGAGCAACTATCCAGAAAATGGAGGCTCACATTAACGTTTACTCCTTTATCTGGCTTCATCAGGTCATATGTTCACTCCTTGCAGGAAAAGACCTCTTATACTTGTACCTGACACAGACCACTAAACACTGCATGCATGCTAAGTTGCTTCAGTCGTGTCTGGCTCTTTGTGACCCCATGGTCTGTAGCCCGCCAGGCTCCTCTGACCATGGGACTCTCCAGGCAATAATACTGGAGTGGGTTGCCATGCCCTCCTCCAGGGGCTATTCCTGACCTGAGGATCGAACCCACGCCTCTTAAGTTTTTTGCATTGGCAGACAGGTTCTTTACCACTAGCGATACCTGGGAAGCCCCACCAAACACTGTACTGAGCACTAGAAAGCACTTGTTTTAAGTGATTATGTTTTGCTCCATTTGAGATAACTGGCTAAATTTCTTTACCTCACATTCCAAGTACAGACACAAGAGAATTCTTTTTTTTTTTTTTTTAGTCTAAAATGTTGACTTATATTACAGGCTGAATTATGTCACCTTCAAATCTGCGTGTTGAAATCCTAATCCCAAGTATCTCAGAGTGTGGCTGTTTTTGGAGGGAGGGCCTTTATTTTTAAAAATGTAACTAAGTTAAAATAGCTGAAATGAGGCCATTAGAGTGGGCCTTGACCCACTGTGCCTGGTGGCATGCAGGAAGAGGAGATTAGGACACAGACAATATGCACAAAGGGGAGATCGGGTGAGACACAGGGAAAAGGGCTCCGTCTGCAAGCCAAGGACAGAAGCTTAAGAAGAAACCAATCCTGCACACACCTTGATCTTGAACTTTTAGTCTCCAAAATTGTGAGGAATAAATTACTGTTGTTCAAGTCATACTGTCTGTGGTGTGGTGACCCAAGGATAAAGGAGCAGATAACCAAGGAGGGTCTTGGAATGCAGGAATGGAAAAACCAGACCCTTATCGTCCTTCCCTCCCTCTTGTTGCAACTATTAATGGAACAGTATAACCTGTCTCCCCACCTACCCCATAGGGAGGAGGTATTTGCCTTACTCTTCCCCCCACCCAGTATACTTTCCTCATCCAATAAGCAAATAACCTGCAAGATCCCTATCCCACTTCTTGTGCCCTGGGTAGAAAGTGGACTAAGGACCCCTATTCAACACTGGTTCTCCCTTGAGCTGCCCCACTGTTCTAACAGCATCTCCCACTCTAATAAACTTTATTTCCCTCTCATTCTGCTTTATGTCTGGAAATTTCCAACCTGTGCATGGATCATGACATGTGCTATTGCAGTTGTGGCAGCTTTAGCAAACCAACACAGCCCACAAATCATGAGAACTAGCTTCAGTTCTGTTCAGTCGCACAGTCGTGTCCGACTCTTTGTGACCCCATGAATTGCAGCACGCCAGGCCTCCCTGTCCATCAGCAGCTCCCAGAGCTCACCCAAACTCGTCCATCGAGTCGGTGATGTCATCCAGTCATCTCATCCTCTGTCATCTCCTTCTCCTCCTGCCCCCAATCCCTCCCAGCATCAGTCTTTTCCAATGAGTCAACTCTTCGCATGAGGTGGCCAAAGTATTGGAGTTTCAGCTTTAGCATCAGTCCTTCTAAAGAACACCCAGGACTGATCTCCTTTAGAATGGACTGGTTGGATCTCCTTGCAGTCCAAGGGACTCTCAAGAGTCTTCTCCAACACCACAGTTCAAAAGCATCAATTCTTCAGCGCTCAGCTTTCTTCATAGTCCAACTCTCACATCCATACATTACCACTGGAAAAACCATAGCCTTGACTAGACGGACCTTGAGAACTAACTTAAAAAATCATTATTAGAAGATTTAAAGATCAATCCTGGCCTCTGTGCATAGATCCATACTATTTAATTTCTTGTCCCCTTTGTGTTATGAGAGCAGGGGAGAAAATTGACTCGATTTTCAAACATTACTAAAATTTGCCTGTCACCAATTTGAGGTTGGATGGTAAGCTTCTAACGAAAAATATCAAAGATGTTTTTAAAGTATGTGTACAAACTCTGGGGAGTGTCATTGTGAGCAACCAATGAGATTACGATAGGAAGACTTACTGACAAATTTGAAATCGCATCACAATTATTGCTGAAGTGATCAACTCCAACCAGCCCCGTCCACAACCGTTCTGTTTGTTTCGGAAGTTTGAAAGGCACTGATTATGATGCCTGGAGCCGCCCACACTTCATGCCGGTCCTCCAGTTCACCTTCCCCGGGAGCCTCCATCTCAGGAGGGCCGCGCGAAGAGGCTCAGGGGTACCTGGAAATCAGGGAGCCCTTCGCAAATACCCTCTGCCTGTGGTCCTTTAATAGCAAACCAAAATATCAAGGATGTTGTGATTGAGGAAACTCCTTAAAATTAAGTATAGAAGAGGCAAAAGTCCTTTCAAGGAAGCTGGGAGAAGCCCCTTAGGCCTGCCTCCCACCTATGTCCCACACTCACCTGGGAACTCCGCCACCCAGCGTGACAGGGACGCCTCGCGCCCAGTCCCTCCCCAGCCAGATCCCGGGGGGAGAAAGTTCTGTTATCGGCTGGGGAGGAAACGGGCCTAAGAATGCGTTTCTTATTTCGCTTTCTATCTCCATACAAATGTTAGCTTTCAAACTTGCAACGCCTCCGCCTCCTCAAACCGCACCTACTTTCTTTTCTTTCCTGGCTCTGGTAACTGTTTTCTGCCGGATTCAGGCCCTTAGCTATGTGTCCTGTGTCCATAGAAACAGTTTCCTGAGGTTTCCTACCCTCGAAAAGGTCTCTGCCTCCAGGGGATTTTGCCCACATACTTTTGTAACTAAGATCCAAAGTGACTCACTAAATCCTTAAGGATATAAAAGCTATTATGCTGAACAGTGGAAGGAGAGAGAGGTTAAGAAAAGGAGAGAAGTACAAAGAACTGGGGGCAATGACTCTGCTTCTCTTTATTTCCTTCTGGAAATGCCACAGTTGAAAAAGAAAGTTTCCTCCTTGCAGTTTGCAGCTCTGAATGGAAGTTGACAGCCTGTTTTGAATACTTGATGAAAGATTGCTTTTTCATGACTTATTACTTAAAAAAAAAAAACTCATTCTTATTCCTAAGGCCATGAAACCCCCATGTGATTGGTAACATCATCCTTGTATTTTACAGGTTGTGTAGCAGGTTTGGCTACACACACACACACGCACACACACACACTACCCTATTCACACACAACAGAATCATACTTTAAAAATGACTGACTTGAAAGCATTCTTGATTTGATCAAGAATGGTGAAAACTGTCTACAATAATGATTAATTTTTTAGTCAAGAATTGTGTTGATAAGTATTTTAGGAATGTGCCTTAACTGATGCAAATCAAAATGGAAACAAAAGCTTTAGAAAACAGCATTAATCATCACAAGTCCATGCTAGTGTTAATGACAGAACTTCACAAAAATAAATATAGGTTTAATTATGTAGTAATCAAAAGACAGCTAGAAATTGTTATTCACAGCCAATGTATGAAAACATTGGAATCGATTTATTTAAATACAAGATTTTCAATGATAAAAGATACGAGGTAGTTTAATTCTATCATATTTCATAAACCATATTCATGAAGTGCAATGATTTGTATGGGATTGGTAACTAGTTTCTAGTGAACATTTGACTAATATTATTATAATCCCTTCACCGCAAATTTGCACAAAGGTGAAATTAGTGTCTTTAAAAAAGGAAAACTGAATTCAGAAATGTTAACTACTTAACAATTTTTAGTCAATGAAATTTATAAAGCATGAATCATATAAAATTCTTGGAGTATTATCATTATATCAGTTAATATTTATGTAATACAAACTATGTGCCAGATAGTAGACTAGACATTTTTAGTAACATCTCTCATTCTATCCTTCCTCTTTCATTAATCCTCAATCTTTAATTAGTATGTATGGGAAAGGTATTATCTTCAATTTCAGAAATGATCAAGCTCAAAGAAATCATATGATTTGCCCCAAATTATACAATTATTCAAATAGATGGGGAAACAGTGGAAACAGTGGCAGACTTTATCTTTTGGGGCTCCAAAATCACTGTAGATGGTGACTGCAGCCATGAAATTAAAAGACACTTACTCCTTGGAAGAAAAGTTATGACCAACCTAGACAGCATATTAAAAAGCAGAGACGTTACTTTGTCAACAAAGGTCCGTCAAGTCAAGGCTATGGTTTTTCCAGTAGTCATGTATGGATGTGAGAGTTGGACTATAAAGAAAGCTGAGCGCCGAAGAATTGATGATTTTGAACTGTGGTGTTGGAGAAGACTCTTGAGAGTCCCTTTGACTGCAAGAAGATCCAACCAGTCCGTCCTAAAGGAGATCAGTCCTGAGTGGTCATTGGAAGGACTGATGTTGAAGCTGAAACTCCAATACTTTGGCCACCTGATGCAAAGAGCTGACTCATTTGAGAAAACCCTGATGCTGGGAAAGATTGAAGGCAGGAGAAGAAGGGGACGACAGAGGATGAGATGGTTGGATGGCGTCACTGGCTCAATGGACATAAGTTTAGGTAGATTCCGGGAGTTGCAATGGACAGGGAGGCTTGGCGTGCTGCAGTCCATGGGGTCGCAAGGAATCGGACAAGACTGAGTGACTGAACTGAACTAAGTATTAATAATACAGCATAAAGTATTTTCTTTGATAAAAAAACATTTGGTAAAATGTACACCAGAAACAATTTATTTTTTTTTCAGAAGCAATTTAAATGGATTCTTTCCTAACTTTCTTAATTACTTCCTTAATTACTCTCAGTTAAATTCAACAGGTATTTACCAAATGAGTTCATGAACCTATTATAGATAAATATTGGGTAAAGGAATCTAATAAATGCATTATTTTAAAAGTACACAATGTCTTAGAACATAAACTGTATTCTATAAGAAAGCAAAGAAAGTGATATCTGCAGACTTTTTCCTACTGCAAGGTGTTTGGGCCATCCATAAAGTTAGAGGGCATCTTCTCCAAGACCACCCTCACTTCTGACACCAAGTTTGAACCCTCAGCTTCAATAATTAGCAGAAGGACTCAAAGAACTCACTGAAAGCCATTATTGTCAGGATTAGGGTTGATTATAGGGAAAGGATACAGGTTAAAATCAACCAAAGGCAAAGCATACTGGACAGGAGAAGTGCCACATGTTTGTTCTCCTGGGGTCAGAAAGAGGTTGGTTTTCCAGCACTGATGTATGACAATACATAAGGAGCACGGCCAACCAGGGAAGCTCACCTGAGCTTTGTGTCCAGAGTTTTTAGCTTTTAGAGGTTCATCATATAAGCATGATTGACTCATTTCCCCCATAGTTAATCTCAATGGGTTGACTGATCCAGAGACCCTACTTTAAGGCACATTGTTCTTTCTAGAGTGGTCATCCCCCACTAGACTAAGTGGTCAGCCCCGCCAAGACTATGCAGGAGTAGATAGCCCTCCACCCTAAATCACATTGTTGGATTATCCAGTGTGACACAAGCCCCCAGACACTCTATCAGGCACAACAATAATAGGACCCAGAGATAACCTCCCAGAAGCCAAGAACAAAGTCCAGAGCTTCTCTTTGGGCAAGAGATTCTTTATTATATAGTCTTTACTACATATTGACTATATTTGGATTAAATAATATCCAGATATTTATTTAGCCATTCAGAAATGGTGAAATCCTTTGCTTTCCCATCCCCACCTTCTTTCCTCTCTGGAATGGGAGCATCTCTTTTCTTGCTCCACACAAACCACGAGGCCTGAGAGAAGTGTTAATATTCTTCAACTTGCCTATCATCCCCCTCACGCCTTTATTTTTCTTCTTCTTTAGGAAGGGCCTTCTTTTATGAGGTTCAAGTATCTTTCCACACCAACTTATTAACAAATCCCCAGCCATCTCTCACCTTTATGGATTTGAGATCTTTCTCAGTCTTCATATTAAATTTATGAAGTCAGTGTCTCACCTTGACCCTCATTCACCTCCTAGATTAAAGCTTTTTTACTTCATTGTCCAATAAAACTGTAACTGAAATCTTGAGCTTTACCAGTTTGTCCTAGATCACAAACTCTCGTTCCTTTAGCCCATCACCTCTCTTACTTCTAGATAATGAACTCTTTGGCCCCTTAGTGATGCCTTAGTTTCATCTCTCTCATTTGCAAATCCAATGGACATCTTTCAGACCCTACGTTATTTGACCTCAGTTCTGAATTTGACATTGTTGACTTCTGGCTCCTTGAAATATTCCCTTCTCTTGGCCTCAAGGGATGCTACTCTTTCCTACTTCCGTTGCCTCACTGAGAATATTCTTATTACCCTCTTTTGTGAACTCCCATTCCTCTGCTCTCTCAAGTATTATTCTACCCTGAGATTCTTTCCTGTTTTTAATCGCCTTTTGTCCTACAACAATAGGGAAGGAGACAGGGCACAACTTTTACAAGAATGGCATAGCCACTGAGGAGACAACATAACTGGTTAGAACCAATTAGGCCCAAGACGGCAGAAGATTTGACTTTCAGTAGATGTTTACCCATCATTGTATGCTCATTGTAATATGCTCAAATGACACCACAGCTGGTGCCAAGACAGTTCCAAGGCTGACCATAAAGCCCCCAAAGATGGTAATGGTTCAATTTCTGGAAATCCCCTCCTTTCCCAAAACAGTTGGAACAATTGTTTAGCCTATGAAATTACGCAGCTCATAAAAACTAACCCGCCATATTTTAAATGGCAGCTCTCACCTTTTGAGATGAACTGCATTCTGTCTATAGAATGTGTATCTCTCTAAATAAATCCACTTCTTACCTATCACTTTGCCTCTCACCAAATTCCTTCTGCACTGACATAAAGAACCAGCACTTCATTAAGTCTTGGAACCTGGTGTGCAATCTCAATCAAGAGACAGTAAGTTCAAGTCCCAACTTGTGGGCGCAAATCCCAGTCTGAGTTTTGGCTGGGTTAGTGCCTCATCTGTGCAGTTTCAGTTCCCTTCCTGGCCTTGATATTGCCCTCAGAACATAGTCCAAATTACACAGTATAGGATATGGATATGGAAATATCTACCATCTGAGTCCAGTTTATGCTGAATACAGTTGTGATTTTTTTTTAAATTTGGGCCAACCCCTGGCACACAAAATGACAACCTTATCAGTTCATGTAAATTTTTCAGATGTTTCAGGTTTTCATATTGAAAAGTTGTTGTTGAATCACGCGAAGACACCGGGATTCTTGGCCCCCGGAGGAGAAGAATTCAATCCGGGGCCAGAGACAAGGCTTGATCGCTCAGAGCTTTTGTGTAATAAAGTTTTATTAAAGTATAAAGGAGATAGAGAAAGCTTCTGACATAGGCATCAGAAGCGGGCAGAAAGAGTACCCACTTGCTAGTGTTAACAATGAAGTTATATATTCCAAAGAATGTCTGGAGGTTGTAAAGACCTCATCAGACCTACTCCCATAATTTACATTTTAAGATAATAGAATTAGCCAGAAGGTTTAATCCAAAGACTGTCCTCAGGCAGGATACATTATTGTTATATAATCCTAAGGAATGTGGAGAAAGAAAAAAAGTTTGTCCTTTCTTCCTCCTTGAGAATTCCAGACCCCTCTCTCCTTGGGGACCCCTAGACTCCCTATCAACCTGCCTAGGAAATGACTCTCTCAATATCTTTGTGCCTTGGGGTTCATGCTGCTCCCTCAGCACTTGAGAACTCACTCAACTCCGGGTTTCCAAAGGGAAAGCATGTTGTCTATGCTATGGCAATGAGACTACTGACCCCAACCCCCTGACCACAGTGATTGGTTTAGGGAGAGGCATGAGAGAGACCAGTTAGGGACCCCAGTTAAGCTACCACGGAAGTTACAACTACTGTCAGACTTTTTCATAATAAAATAAATCCTCTTTGTGCACAGAGTAGTTTGGATTTATTTTTTTCACTTCCTATGAAAGGATATCTAAAAATTGATACTGAGCTCTACAAATATTTGTCAAATGAATGGAAACTGTAAAATAGGTAGATTAATGATCTCATAGGGCTGGTCTGAGAATTAAATCATTTACCAATCTGAAGCATGAGGCCTGATACCAAACAAAAACAGATATTCAAAACTTTCATTATGTTTCTTTCCCCCAGCCCTCTCCCTATCCCCACAAAGTCCATACAACACAATTAAAAATTGCTACCTGAACTTGATTTTATAGTACTAAGAAAGCACATATTCTCAAATATTTAAATTATTTTTCCCTATAAATCTTTTCTTCCTATTAAAAAACACAACTTTAAACATATTCTATTGTATAATATCTTAAAACGTTTTGCTTGATTTACATGTAAAAACACAGTATTTAAAGTAAAAGATTGTAAAATCTGACTTTATAAATATTTAAAATTTCTGCATGTCCAAAACCATCAAAACATTTTAAACTTGGAAAATTACCCATCGTGTATAAACAAAACGTATCTCAAAAATCTTAGGCATCATTAAGAAAAGGACAAACACAATAATGGAGAAGAAAATGTGTTGAATTTAAACAGTTCATTTGAAAAATACCTACAAATGACTATTAATTATATTTTTAATTATCAAAATATTCAGAGCCATATGCATTAAGCCTACAAAATATAACTTTCCCTTTATCACACTGGCGATCTGGGGAAAGAAAGAGAAACATGCACACCTATGCTCTACCAGTGGACGTATGACTTGTTAGAATGGTGCTTTACAATTTGTAGGAAATCTTTCAAAATATATGTAAACTTTGATTCAGCAATTTCATTTGTAAGAATTTATATTTAGAAAGTAATCATAGAAACGCACAAATAATTAGGAACCATGTTGTTAGTATAACATTCTTTATAATGGTATGAAAAATTAAAAATAGGATAATGGTATCCAGGTGGCACTAGTGGTAAAGAACCCGCCTGCCAGTGTAGGAGACATAAAAGACTTGGGTGTGATCCCTGGGTCAGAAAGATCCCCTGGAGGAGGGCATGGCAACCCACTCTAGTATTCTTGCCTGGAGAATCCCATGGACGGAGGAGCCTGGCGGGCTACGGTCCATGAGGTTGCAAAGAGTTGGACACAACTGAAATGGTTTAGCATGCACACTGGCAGGACATCACCAGAGTCAGCCACAGGGACCCGTAAATAATAAAGTAGGTTCCTGGCCATGAGCTCAGCCGTGTTCAACTCTTTGAGACCCTATGGACTGTAGCCCACCAGGCCCCTCTCTCCATGGGATTTCCCTGGCAAGAATACTGGAGTGGGTTTTCATGTCCTCCTCCAAGGGATCTTCCTGACCCAGGAATCGAACCTGCATCTCCTGTGTCTCCTGCATTGCAGGAGGATTCTTTACCTGTTGAGCCATTGATTCAAAAGAATAAAATGAAGAGAAATATGATATTCCCTTACGTCACATACCCTTTACCACTTGATGGCAGTATACCAAAGTTTTTTTTTTTTTTAAACAACAACAACAAACAGTTATAATGACTTGAAATGACACTAAATATCTCATGATAAGGGCTGCACAACAGTTTCCCCAAAATGTGCTGTTTTCCAGTTGGAGATTAAGCTACTGTGACTACACTGTAGGTTTTTGAGAAAGATTCTTTCTGCAATGTGTCCCTTCTCCCTCAGCCCCTGCCCATTTTTATACCTAATATAGAGAAAAGAAATTACCATTATAAAGCAGTGAAACTATTGAATTTATGTTTCAACCACTTTCTCTTTACTTTTTGCTGCCACTGAGTTCTGATTTGTCTCCTTACATTGGCATTCCTTATTGAAACAGGAAGATTTTCCTTTTATTAAGAGCTGTCTTTCTAATCAAAATGCTGACCAAAAAGTCATTATAAAAGTTGATAATTATGAAAATTCTTATATATTTACTTCTTGTGTTATACTTACATTTCCTCTTAAGCTACTTATAATGATTTACTTAAAACTCTAAAAATTAAATTTAATAGTTTATATCAAATACCATTTTATTCTTTGAACTAAAGTGTTAAGTTAAACATTGACAAATTGTTATAATTCTAAAAGAACGAATACTCTCTCAAACTCCCTTCTATTTCCTCTTGGCTTCCTCCTGCTGATTTGATCATTCCTGTACAAGCTCTTCTTTTCCCTCTCACTTCTTAAATGTTGGTGTTATCCAGGGTTCTGTCTTCACACTGCTCTTTTCTCTCACCCCAGTCACTTCTCCTAAGCATCTCGCTCATATCCAAAGTTTAAGTCATCTCTTATTTACCGATGACTCCTAGGTTTATCTCCCCAGCCCCATCTCTCTCTGAAACTCCATTCATTTTGTGATGGCCTATTATTAAACATTTCCACTGGAGGCCCCACAAACACTGCAAATTCAACATGTCTACTTGTTAATTATGTCCCTTCCTAAATTTGTTCTCTCACACCTTTCCGCCCTTTCACTTGGTCAGTGAAAATGGAATATTAGAGTAATTTTAACATGAATAATAATAATAATTAAAATTATTAATTAAGTTCTGAGTCTTTTATATGCATGCATGTGTGCTAAGTCACTTCAGCCGTGTCCGACTCTTTGCAATGCCATGGACTATATGTAGCCCGCCAGGCTCCTCTGTCCATGGGATTCTCCAGACAAGAATACCGGAGTGGGTTGCCATGCCCTCTTCCAGGGAATCTTCCCAACCCAGGGCTTGAACCCACGTCTCTTATGTCTCATGCATTGGCAGGTCACACTTTACCACTCGTGTCACCTGGGAAGCCCATTTATATGCATCAACCTTATTTAATATTCAAAACAAGCCTATGAGGTGAGTACTATCACAAAACCATTTTACAAGTGAGGAAACAGACTTTCCTACAGCTACGTGGCTAGTAAGTAGAACTGAGACATAAACCCAGGCAGTGCATTTTCAGAGTCCATACCACTAACTCACACTTAACAGGAGAAGCACCAAATATACATGTTTCTAAACATTTTCTTACTTCCCTTGCAACTAGGTTGGGATAATTTATCCAGTTCTGGACAATGAAATGGGAATGAAAATTATGTATGTCTCTTCCAAGACAAGGCACTTAAAGAAATTGTGTTCTTCTCAATCTTTTCTTTCCCCTCAGTTGTGGCCATGAATTCCAGATGGCATAGCTACATAATCCATATCATTAAGGGAAAATGTGGTAAGTTCCAGAGATTTCAGAGTTTGCTGTTGTCACTGGATCCTAGCCTATCCTGACTGATACAAGCCATATGCCAATAAATGCCTCTTTCACTGTCCACATCTGACGGATCAATTACCAAATTGTTTCATTCCTCCTTAGTTCTTCTTCCTCTCAGTTCTTTCTTTAGTGCCTTAGGCTAAACTCTCATTGTTTTTTTAACTGGGACAGCACCTATAGCCTTCTAAATAACTCATCTTCTTGCCTCCATCTTCAACCACCTTCAATCCACACTCTACTGTGCAGCTGGGTTGACCCTTTTAATATAAAATATAAATGTTGCTGCTACTAGATGTTGAGAGTGCAGATGTCTACACTGGGGTGCAATCTCAGGTCCCTGTAGAAGTTGTCATGAATGCTGCTGATCTCCTGCACTTTATTATCCCACAAAGAGCACTGTCAAACAATGATCACCCCAAACATCCGTTGGGGCTGGGCCACTAAATAATCTGAGTGATAGATAGAAATAGTGCCAAATTCATATTCATTTCTCCTCCTTTATCCTTGGTCCATTGTCCTTAAGTCATACTTTTGTGCCATGACATTCCCTTCTCTTGGATTAAAATTTATCTGAAGAGGCATTAAGATGCTTGATGTATACAGGGCCTAAAATGTGAACCCCACCAGACCTTCAGACATGACCAGAGAAGACTGAAATCAAAGAGGTATGACATGCTCAGATTCTAGTGGAATTAAGACTAAAGCTATTCATTCATATATTTATTTAAGTGTAGAATACTCTTCTCTTCCCACTTCCATTTGCTCAGTTCAGTTCAGTTGCTCAGTCGTGTCCGACTCTTTGCGACCCCATGAATCATAGCACACTAGGCCTCCCTGTCCATCACCAACTCCCAGAGTTCACTCAGATTCACGTCCATTGAGTCAGTGATGCCATCCAGCCATCTCATCCTCTGTTGTCCCCTTCTCCTCCTGCCCCCAATCCCTCCCAGCATCAGAGTCTTTTCCAATGAGTCAACTCTTCTCATGAGGTGGCCAAAGTACTGGAGTTTCAGCCTTAGCATCATTCCTTCCAAAGAAATCCCAGGGCTGATCTCCTTCAGAATGGACTGGTTGGATCTCCTTGCAGTCCAAGGGACTCTCAAGAGTCTTCTCCAACACCACAGTTCAAAAGCAGCAGTTCTTCAGCGCTCAGCTTTCTTCACAGTCCAACTCTCACATCCATACATGACCACTGGAAAAACCATAGCCTTGACTAGATGGACCCTTGTTGGCAAAGTAATGTCTCTGCTTTTGAATATGCTATCTAGGTTGGTCACAACTTTCCTTCCAAGGAGTAAGCATCTTTTAATTTCATGGCTACAGTCACCATCTGCAATGATTTTGGAGCCCAGAAAAATAAAGTCTGACACTGTTTCCACTGTTTCCCCATCTATTTCCCATGAAGTGATGGGACCAGATGCCAACAGCTACCATTTTCCTTGGGAAACTGCCCTTACCCTTTTCCAGTGAGTTGTGATTGGATCATCAATTATAGTACATCATTCCACTCTAGCCTAGAGGGATGAGAATGTGATCTTGTTCTAGTCAATCACAGCATCTCCTTTCTCTAGGAAAAGAGACTAAAGGATTAAGTATAGGCTCCAAGATAGGGCAGACAGAGTTCCTCTCAGAGATTTTCTTCAAGAAAAGACTCCTTTCTTGAGGTACAGAATAAGAAAGTTGTAGTCTGGGGATTCTATGTGGAAAATGTTTTGAGAAACTAAAGCCGAGAAGAATTAAGCATATGAGAGATGAATGGCATGAAAGAGAGAAAGTCCTGGTTGTGTTAAGTTGGAAGTTTCTCTCCTTGAGATACCTGAAGTTAACTGCTCCTCACAGAAATTCCATCAGTTCTACAAGTAGGCTGTATTCTTTTCCCATTAATTCCCATCTTTATTTAAATAGTTTGAATTGGATTCCTAGCAGTTACAGTTAAAAAAATTTTTCTGACTGTTGCACATATAAACAAACCAAAATGATACAAAATATTTTTCTTGTTTTTATCTGCCTTATATTCACAGTGGGAAAATGACTTAGAGTAAAAAGAGCTGAAGTTGCAGCATTTTAAAATAGTTATCTAATAATAAATTAATGTGCTATAGTATATAATTTGTGGTTGCTACAATCTGATCTAATGAGGTTAACAAATTGTTCAAGAAATGAAAATTAGACTTGCAGAGTTTTTTGTAATGGGAAAAATTTATGGAAAATAAACGCTTCCTTGGAGTAAACTCTGTTTTACCATTTTTTCTTGCAACTCCAATTTGAAAAAAATTTTTTTAAAGAATATCTCTGTAATTTTGCCATCCAGAAAAGAAGACACATTATGCAATATGAAGTAATAAAACTCTGAGAATTCTTTTCTATTGAGTAATGCTGTGCTCTGGATTAATGAAGTTTTCTACTGGTTTCTAGTATGAAACATGCACAAATGTTTAATGCTAACATAGTAAATCATACTTTTATTTAACAACTGATTAGTATTAACTTAAAAGGAAATCTCAGCAAAATATAAAGGTTCATGTAAACAAAGCTGCAGCAACTGGAAGTATAAAGATATCTAAAGAAGACAAGCTAATTAAATTAACCATCCACGATATACTCTATCAAATAGGAAAGTAGAAAACTGACAACCTAATTTATACTATAAATTTCCTTTTCACAATGTATTTATCAGTATGAACACTTTGATTTCCTAATACTGTAAAGAAAAGGAAGCACAAGGAAGAAATATCCTAAAAGAGAAAGCCAGTTAGCTACTGAAGCCAAAGTTAATATTTCTCCTAAGTTAAAAAAAATTGAATCACACCTGTAACTTGTATTGGTTGAAAGATGTGCTAAACTCTTCAGTGTTTAAGCCACTGTACTCTAACAATTTAACAATAATGACTTTCTTTTTGGTCCAGTAGTTAAGACTATGGGATTCCAATGTATGGATTGTGGGTTTGATCCCTGGTCAGGGAAGTAAGATCCCACATGTCTCATGGCTAAAAAACAAACAATAAGCTATATGTGCCCCATTACTGACTGAGATATTAAATGAAACTCTCACTGTTAGATTGCCAGAAGACTCTCTTGGCAAAAATAGTTAACAAAACAAACTGCTTTTTTTTTTTAATTGAATTCTGGTTTCAAGTAGAGCACTAATGATCTCAATGTTTTATTTTTTTCCTATGTAAACTTGTGCTCCATTTTATTTGAGACTTCTTCCATTCTATTTGATTTGATTTTAGTGTGGAAAGGAGCACAGCGTTGAACTCAAGATAGAAATCTTGCCTTATTCTACTTGTTATCACTGTAACCAAGAAACCTATATTGATCAGATAATTATGTGCCAGACACTGAGATATACATTTATAGATCCAATCTTACTCAATTCTCCTCCAAATCCTATATGGTATATATTATTACTCACATTTTACAGTGAAAAAAACTAACAGAAAATGGTCTTGTGACTTGTCTAACGTCATTCAACTAGTGAGTGGCCAAACTCGAATTTAAACTTAGATTTCTCTGGCTCCAGAATATTTCTCTTTTCCATCCATCCATACTGGTGCTTTCATAGACAATTTAATAAGGTGTGACCTACTCTTAAAGAAGCACCAACTGGAAAAGTGGTTATTAACCTGGAATTCTCAAGGACACTTTCTTTGCAACCTAAGAGAGTTCATGGGCAAAATGACATTGTTTCAGGTTAACAACATCTTGTACTGTTTTGCTTTTAGATGACATCTATAAAATTCTTAATATAGTCCTTGTTACATTGTCAGGGCTAATTAGTTCTCTTCCCATGTTCTCTATTTTAGCATTTTGGGGTTGATAAAATCTACTATTTAATATCACTTTATTTGCTGGGCTTCCCTGATTGCTCAGATGGTAAAGAATCTGCCTGCAGTGCAGGAGACCCGGGTTCAGTCCCTGAGTTGGAAAGATTCCCTGGAGAAGGAAATGGCAATGTACTCTATTCTATTCTTGCCTGAAGAATCCCATGGATAGAAGAGACTGATGGACTACAGTCCATGAGATTGCAAAAGAGTGGGACACAACTTAGCAACTAAATAACGAGACAACAACAATAACACTACACAGGACTCCTGTTGTCTTGTTTGCCAATCACCCAAACTTCCTCTGGAAACTGTTTTTCACATTCACCCCTTGTGATAGATTAAATGATTTAGCCCCATCCTTTCCCCTTCTCTGCATCAAACTCTGACTATAGCTTCACTTGAGCAGAAAGTTTTTCTCTGTGCTTGACTTAGTTTTTAACCATGTGGCTGGCACTGATCAGTGGCATGTGAGTGGGAGTGGCAGTGTTAGGATGGTTAAAAGACTAAACCTCAGAGGCCTTCCACGTGCTCTGGCTCTCTTACTTGTCGCAGGAAGTAGATGACCAAGGTGTAGCCACCCTAGTCATCACTACCTGAAGTAGAGCTGCCTCAACCAATCTGCAGATCTGAGGAAATAAATGATGGTTGTTTCAGTGCTTTGTTATATAGCATTAAATTAGCTAGCAAATTACCTCCCACTCCCAAGCACACTGTTCCCACAGAACTTACCAGGTTCTTCTTATAAGATCTGACCCCTTGTAATATCTTTGTACAAGATCCTGTCAAAAGTTGGTCCAGAGGCCAAATGGGCTACTTACAGCTCTTCTCAGTGTTTTGAACGTGGAAGAGAACATGCAGCGGGTGGGCCAGGTGGCGGGGGTGGGGGGCACTCTGGCAGAAAGTCCAAGGTGTAAAACCTAGGAATTATCCTTGGCCATTGTTGGCCACCCTGTAGAGAAATCAGGTTTGCAGTGAGAAAGATGAGTCAGGAGGTGAAGAGTGACACCTAGGGGCTCTTTAGAATTTCTGGTCGCAGTTATTAAGGCCTTGCTGCATTCTTTGGCTCTCTGAACGGGTAATTCTCCTTTGTTCAACTAAGCTGTTTTGGCTGAGTTTAGTGGCTTGCAATTGAATGAGTATTGGTCATACACATATTTTCTTTTCCTTTTTAAAAAAATTGTGGTGAAAATCGTATTACATAAAAGTTATCATCTTAACCATTTTAAAGTATGCAGTACAATGCGTGCATGCTTAGTCACTCAGTCATGTCTGACTTTTTCGCAACCCCATGGACTGTAACCCTCCAGGCTCCTCTGTCCATGGGGAATCTTCAGGCAAGAATACTGGAGTGGGTTGCCATTTCCTTCTCCAGGGGATCTTCCCAATCCAGGGACTGAACCGGCATCTCCTGCATTGCAGGGGGTTCTTTACCCCTGAGCCACTAGGGAAGCTCACCCAGTACAGCAGTGTTAACTATTTGCACACTGTTGTGCAACAGATCTCTAGAACTTTTCAGCCTTTTGAGACCAAAACTCTATATCCACTGACCAACAATTCTTTTTCAACTGTCCCTTCCTCTGACAACCACTATTCTACTTTCTGTTTCTTTGAGTTTAATTAGTATGTAGGTCAAGAAAGAACACTTAGAGCTGTACACAGAAAAACAGACTGGTTCAAAACTGGGAAAGGAGTACATCAAGGCTGTATACTGTCACCCTGCTTATTTAAATTATATGCAGAGTATGGCATATAAAATCTGGACTGGAAGACTCACAAACTGGAATCCAGATTGCTGGGAGAAATAGCAACAACCTCAGATATTCAGATGATACACTCTAATGTATCTAATTACCACAGTAATCCAAGTCTATGCCCAACCACTAATTCTGAAGAAGCTGAATGGTTCTATGAAGACCTACAAGACCTTCCAGAACTAACACCCAAAAAAGATGTCATCATAGGGGACAAATGCCAAAGTAGGAAGTTAAATACATTTGGAGTAACAGGCAAGTTTGGCCTTGGAGTACAAAATGAAGAAGAGCAAAAGTTGTTAACTGTTATTCTGTTAGAATTTGGCAAAGGGAATTACTGGTCATAGAAAGCACCCTCTTCCAACAACACAAGAGATGACTCTACACATGGACATCACCAGATGATCAATACTGATCAGATTGATTGTATTCTTTGCAGCCAAAGATGGAGAAGCTCTATACAGTCAGCAAAAAACGAGACCAGGAGCTGACTGTGGCTCAGATCATAAACTCCTTCATGAAAAATTCAGAATTAAATTTAAGAAACTAGGAAAAATCACTCAGTCACTCAGGTATGAACTCAATCAAATCCCTTATGATTATAGAGTAGAGGTGACAAACAGATTCAAGGAATTAGATCTGACAGAGTGCCTGAAGGACTATGGATGGAGGTTCATGGCAATGTACAGGAGGCAGTGATCAAAACCATTCCAAAGAAAAAGAAATGCAAAAAGGCAAAATGGTTGTCTGAGGAGGTCTTACAAATAGCTGAGAAAAGAAGAGAAGTGAAAGGCAAAGGAGAAAAGGAAAGATATACCCATCTGAATGCAGAGTTCCAAAGAATAGCTAAGAGAGGTAAGAAAATCTTCCTAAGTGATCAATGCAAAGAAATAGAGGAAAACGATAGAATGGGAGAGACTAAAGATGTCTTCAAGAAAATTAGAGATACCAAGGGAACATTTTGTGCAAATATGGACACAATAAAGGACAGAAATGGTGTGGGCCTACAGAAGCAGAGGATATTAAGAAGAGGTGGCAAGAATACACAGAAGAACTATACAAGAAAGATCTTCATGACCCAGATAACCACAATGGTGTGATCACTCACCTAGAACCAGACATCTTGGAGCACAAAGTTAAGTGGGCCTTAGGAAGCATCACTAAGAACAAAGCTAGTGGAGGTGATGAAATTCCAGCTGAACTATTTCAAATCCTAAAAGATGATGCTGTTAAAAGTGCTGCACTCAATATGCTGGCAAATTTGGAAAACTGAGCAGTGGCCACAGGACTGGAAAAGGTCAGTTTTCATTCCAGTCCCAAAGAAAGGCAATGCTGAAGAGTGTTCAAACTATGGCACAATTGCATTCATTTCACATGCTAGCAAAGTAATGCTCAAAATTTTTCAAGCCAGGCTTCAACAGTACATGAACTGAGAACTTTGAGATGTTCAAGATGGACTTAGAAAAGGCAAAGGAACCAGAGATCAAATTGCCAACATCCTTTGGATCATAGAAAAAGCAAGAGAGTTCCAGAAAAACATCTACTTCTGCATCACTGATTATGCTAAAGCCTTTGATTGTGTGGATCACAACAAACTGTGTGGAAAATTCTTAAAGAGATGGGAATACCAGGCCACCTGATGTGCCTCCTGAGAAACCTGTATGCAGGTCAAGAAGCAACAGTTCTGGACATGGAACAAAGGACTGGTTCCAAATTGGGAAAGGAGTACGTCAAGGCTGTATATTGTTACCCTGCTTATTTAACTTATATGCGAAATGCCAGGCTGAATGAAGCACAAGCTGGAATCAAAATTTCTGGGAGAAATATCAGTAACCTCAGATATGCAGGTGACACCACCCTTATGGCAGAAAGTGAAGAGGAACTGAAGAGCCTCCTGATGACAGTGAAAGAGGAGAGTGAAAACATTGGCTGAAAACTCAACATTCAAAAAATGAAGCTCATGGTGTCCGGTCCCATCACTTCATGACAAATAGATGGGGAAACAATGGAAACAGTGACAGACTTTATTTTCTTGGGCTTCAAAATCACTGCAGATGATGACTGCAGCCATGAAATTAAAATGTGCTTGCTCCTTGAAGAAAAGCTATGACAAACCTAGACAGTGTATTAGAAAGCAGAGACATTACTTTGCCAGCAAAGATCCATAGAATCAAAGCTATGGTTTTTCCAGTAGTCATGTATGGATGTGAGAGGTGTACTATAAAGAAGGCTGAGCAGAGAAGAATTGATGCTTTTGAACTGTGGTGTTGGAGAAGACTCTTGAGAATCCATTGGACTGCAAGGAGATCAACCCAGTCCTAAAAGAAATCAACCTTGACTACTCATTGGAAGGACTGATGCTGAACCTGAAGCTCCAATACTTTGGCCACCTGATGAGAAGAGCTGACTCATTAGAAAAGACCCTGATGCTGGGAAAGATTGAAGTCAGGAAGAGAAGGGGATGACAGAGGATGAGATGGCTGGATAGCATCACCAGCTCAATAGACATTAGTTTGAGCAAGCTCTTGGAGATGGTAAAGGACAGGGAAGCCTGGAATGCTGTGATCTATTGGGTTGCAAAGAGTCAGACATGAATGAATGACTGAACAAGAGGACAACAATGGCAGAAAGTGAACAGGAACTAAATAGCCTCCTTATGAAGGTGAAAAAGGAGAATGAAAAACTGGCTTAAAACTCAACATTCAAAAAAGGAAAATCATGGTATCCAGTCCAATTACTTCATGGCAACTAGAAGGGAAAAAAGTGGAAACAGTTACTGATTTATTTTCTTGGGCTTCAAAATGACTGCAGATGGTGACTGCAGACACAAAATTTAAAAATGCTAGCTCCTTGGAAGAAAAGCTATGACAAACCTAAATAGCATATTATAAGGCAGAAACCACTTTGCCAACAAAGATCTGTATATTCAAAGCTATGGTTTTTCCAGTAGTCATGTAGGGATGTGAGAGCTGGAGCATAAAGAAGACTGAGCACCAAAGAATTGTTGCTTTCGAATTGCGGTGCTGGAGAAGACTCTTGAGAGTCCCCTGGACAGCAAGGAGATCAAACCAGTCAATCCTAAAGGAAATCAACCCTAAATATTCACTGGAAGGACTGATGCTGAAGCTTAAACTCCAATACTTTGGCTATCTAATGTGTAGAACTGACTCATCGGAAAAGACCCTGATGCTGAGGAAGACTGAAGGCAAAAGGTGAAGAGGGCAGCAGAGGATACAATGGTTAGATAGCAGGAGTGACGCAATGGACATGAGTTTGAGCAAACTCCTGGAGATAGTGAAGGACAGGGAAGCCTGGCATGCTGCAGTCTATGGGCTGGCAAAGAGTGGGGACACAACTTAGTGACTGAACAACAAACATGTGGAATTATGAAGTATTGTCTTTTTGTGGCAGGCTTATTTTACTCAGCATTATGTCCTCAAAGTTAATCCACCTTGGACTATATGAGAGAATTTCCTTCTTTTAGGGCTGCATAATATTCCATTATATATATTTACCACATTTTCTTTATCCATTCTTCCTCTGATGGACATTTAGATTGCTTCCACCTCATGGTTATTGTGAATAATACTGCCATGAAGATAGGTGTGCAAATATACACAGATTTTCTTAAAGCAATCAAACATACTTACATGTGTAATCTCTGCTTCTCCATTTGGGAGAAAAAAAAAATGAAAGAAATATGGATGTAATAACAATGGTTTGAGGACATAAATACCCACCAGTGAAACATACTCCTGAACTTTCCCACCCCCAGGTCCTTGCCTATTTTATATCTTCTGTCAAATCTCATCCTTCCCATAATTCAGGGGCTATCTGAAATGCCATGTTCTCTATGGAGCCTAATGGAGAATCACTTTCTTTAACTTGAACCTCCGTAAAGCATTTCTGCCTCTCTGTGCCTCTTATCTCATTGTACTTGCTTCACTCTCCATTTTTATGTTGTAATCTTTCTGAAGAAAAAGACAGTCTCTCTCCTTTTAAAATTTGTGTTTATTCATTTATTTTTGGCTGCACTGGGTCTTCATTGCTGCACACGGACTTCCTCTAGTTGTGGTGAGTGGGGGCTACTCTGGGTTGTGGTGTGTGGGCTTCTTATTGTGGCAGCTTCTCTAGTTGCAGGGCACGGGCTCTAGGTGCACAGGCTTCAATAGGTACAGCTCTCAGGCCTAGAGCTTGGGCTCAGTAGTTAAGGCCCACGGGCTCAGTTGTTCCAGGAATGTGGAGTCTTCTCAGACCTGGGATCGAACCCATGTCCCCTGCACTGGTAGACAGATTCTTATCTACTGCAACACCAGGGAAGTCCCAAAACACAGTCTCTTAATCAAATTTGTATTTCCTCAATAATTCTTTCACAAGTCTCACACATAATTGGCACTCAGTAAATATGTGTGGAATTAAGTGGTACTTCACCCAAACCCCTGAGTTAAAACTAGATCCCCTCTTTCATCCAAATTAGCCCCTGTTTACTCTAATCCACCTACTTTATGCTGGAGGTTCATAGTTCAATCATTTTCCATCATTTGACTGAAATTAAACTCCTAAATTAAATTGAGGAAATGAGTCAGCTAGTTTTTTAAAGGTCAAAATATTTGTTGCCAAAAGGCCAACAGGTTGAATCTGATCATCCTTTGGATTAAGATCTATTTTAGTTTTACAGTTCTTTAGCTTTATGATATATACAGTTTTTTCCAATCACAAGTAAATGAATTTTCAGGTAACTTTCTTAAAGATAGAAAATTTGCCTTGGTTTATTTTTCCTTATATCTTTACATGGGAATGTTCTGGGCTCAGTCCTAGGACTCCTTCCCTTTTCTATCCCTAGTTTATATATACTTTCTTGGTAATCTCACTCATGCCTGTGGCTTTAAATTCCGTGTATGTGCAGAAGACACTTAAATTTTTGTATCTCATCTGTATCCCTCCTCTGAATTTCAGACTGATATGACCAAACTGGCTGTTCAACATCCCTGTCTGGATGCTTAATAGACATTCTAAAGCTACCATGTCCTAGAATAAACTCCAAATTCCCTACCCTATTCCTCTGCAAAATATCTTCCTCTTGAAGAAGATATTTTATCCCATTGGAACTAATGGCCACTTCACCCAACCTTTCCAGTTGCTTAGGCCAGAATCCTTGAAGTCAAATCATGGTCATTCTTCTCTTTAAAACACTCTAATAGCTTCTCATCTCAACTGACAGAAGAGCTGAAAGCCCACGCAGCTTGACTCTATCACCCACCGCCCCCCTTCATGACAGTTTCTTCTCCAACCTCATTTCCTTCTGATTTTATCTCCCACTTTCATCTCCCCTTGCTTACTAAGCTCCTTCTACACTGGCTTCCTTACCTGTACTCAAAAGCAGCCCAGAGCTTCTTTTCTTACCCTATCTGTCCCCTCCACTGTTCTTCCTGTCTGAAGCACACTTCTTCAAATTAAACCCACAGCCCCTCACTCAAGCCCACCAGATCTTTGCTCAAACATCACATTCCTGCAAGACCTTCTCTGAGCACATTGAATTCTGTCTGCATTTCCCACTTTATTTCTCTCCAAATGGTAACACGATCTAAAACTATAATTCACTTATTTATTTTACTTACTGTCTGTCTCCCCATGCTAGAATATAAGCTTCATGAAGACTAGACAATAGAACATAGTATGTTTTCTTATACACTGAATTTTCAAGTCCATTCCTGCATTCCTTCCAGCACTAAGTTGAAATGTCACTTTGAGAAACTGATGAATGTTGAGTACTGGAGTATTAAAATGGTTGTCCTAAAAGCATAATTTAGAAGAACATGAATCAGTGATTGAACAACAATAGTCATTGTTTGGATGTACCAGCAAATCCCCCCTGAGCACATAAACATAAAAATTGAAGAGGAGTATTTAAATGATGCCTTTTAAATTAAAAATAACTAAATATTAAAAAAGAACAATGTGGTGCCACTGGCATAAAAATAGACCAATGGAATAGAAGAAATATCCCAGAAATAAACTCATGCATATGCGATCAAGTAGTCTTTGACAAAGAACACACGATAGGGAAAGTAAAGTCTCTTCAATAAATGGTGCTGAGAAATCTGGATATCCACACGGAAAATAATGACATTAGACTTCTATCTTACATTATTCAAAAAATTAACTGAAATTTTTTAAAGACTTAAATATAGGACATGAAACCATAACATTTCTCAAAAAAACCTTGACATTGGTCTTTGTAATGATTTTTTGATATGACACCATAAATACAGACAACAAAATCAAAAATAATCAAGTGGACCTGTGGTGGATTCATTTCGATATTTGGCAAAACTAATACAATATTGTAAAGTTTAAAAATAAAATAAAATTAAAAAAAACAATCAAGTGGGACTACATTAAACTGAAAAGCTTCTGCACAGCAAAGAAAATGATCAACACAAAGGAAAGGCAGAAATGTGGAATGAGAGAAAATAATTGCAAACTATATATCTGATAAGGGGCTAATATCTAAAATGTATAAAGAACTCATATAACTCAATAGCAGAAAAACAATCTGATTTAAAAATGGGCAGAGAAATTGAATAGACATATTTCTGAAAAAATATACACAAATGGCCAACTGGTAAACATCACTAATCATGAGAGAAATGTACATCAAAACCACAGTGAGATATTACCTTATACTTGTTGAATGACTTTTAGCAAAAAAACAAACAATAACAAATATTAGGGAGGATGAGAAGAAAAAAGAAACCTTAAATACTGTTGGTAGTAATGTAAAATGGTACAGCCTTTATGGAAGACAGTGTGTGTGTGTGTGTGCGTGTATGTGTGTGTGTGTGTGAGTTGTGTCCAACTCTTTGTGATCCCATGACCTATAGTCTGTCAGGCTCCTCTGTCCATGGAATTCTGCAGGCAAGAATACTGGAGTGGGTTGCCATTCCTTTCCCCCAGGGGATTTCCAGGGATTGAACCTGGGTCTCCTGCATTGCAGGCTGAGCCACCAGTGAAGTCCTATTCAATATCTCTACTACCTTAAAACAACACTGTTATAACTTATCACAGGTTATTACAACTTTTTGTCAAATGTCAGAGAACAGCAAGCTCTTTGAAGTCAGGGATATGCTCAAGCCATCCCTGTATCCTGAGCCTTGTGACTGTCACATAGTAGAAAATTAGGAACATGATTAGTAAATAAACTCATCATCTCTGGGGATATGCAGCCCAAGCAGGAACTGTAGCAACTCTAAATAGATCTTTAATGGCTGGGGTGCAGCTGGACCTAAAGATTGAATGGTCTAGGGCATTGTAAACAGAAGTTAAGCTATCAGTAGGCTGTCAGAGATTGCTGCTGGCGGTAGCCATCCTGGTGCATGTAGCCCACGTTTCTGCAGTAGTCGTCTTTCTGGTCTCAGAAGTAGCCACCATAAGTACCCACCATGCTTGTGGTCAAACACCACTCATTGTTTTCCACCAGGCTGACCAGCTTCTCAGCCAGCTGCAGGGCCAGGTTCTGCTGAGTGGTGGGCTCGATGTGGTGCATCACCGCTGTCTGCATCGGCTGGTCCAGGAAGACCATCAACTCCTTGTTAATGATCATCTTGCTGATGATGGAATGCACAATGGGAAGATAGTATAGAGGTTCCTTAAGAAATTAAAAATTGAACTACCATATGATCCAGCTATTCCATTCCTGGGTATATATCTGAAGGAACTGAAATCAGTATCTTGAAGAGATACCTGTACCCCCATGTTCATTGCCTTTATACACAATGTATACAATAACCAAGATGTGAAAACAACCTACGTGTCTGACAAGATGAATGGATAAAAAAGATGTGATGTGTATATACAATGGAATATTATTCAGCCATGAGAAAGAACAGAATCCTGCCATTTGCAACAACATGGATGAATCTGGAGTACATTATGCAAAATGAAATAAACCAGACAGAGGAAGACAAATACTGTTGGGTATCTCTTATATGAGGCATCAAAAAAAAAAAAAAATGAAACTCATAAAACAGAGAGTAGAATGGTAGTTCCCAGGGGCTGTGAAAGTGAAAGTTGCTCAGTCATGTCCAACTCTGCAACCTCATGGACTATAGAGTCCATGGAATTCTCCAGGCCAGAATATTGGAAAGGGTAGCCTTTCTCTACTCCAGGGGATCTTCTCAATCCAGGGATCGAACCCAGGTCTCCAGCATTGTAAACAGATTCTTTACCAGCCGAGCTACAAGAGAAGCCCAAGAATACTGGAGTGGGTAGCCTACACCTTCTCCAGCAGATCTTACCAGCTCAAGAATGGAACCAGGGTCTCCTGCATTTCAGGCAGATTCTTTACCAACTGAGCTACCAGGGAAGTCCCCCAGGTGCTGTGGGGTGGAGGAAATGGGGAGATATTGATCCAAGGATGCAAACGTTTATTTATAAGATGAAGAGTTTCTGAGGATCAATGTACAGCATGGTGAATATATTTATAATACCATATTGCATACTTGCTAAGAGACTAGATCTGAAGTGTTCTCATGTGTGCACACACACACACAAAGAAGAAGGATAAAAGAATAACTATGTGAGGTGGTGAATGTGCAGATTTGCTTGATTATGACAATCATTTAACATATTATATATATACTAAATCATCACATTGTACACTTTATATGCAATTTTGTCAGTTATACCCCAATTTTGAAAATATTTACTGTTATTTCATTTCTGGTACAGCCTTCTTTCCTTTGAGTCACTAAAGTCTCAAGATCTCTCTTAAAGAAGATGATAGAAGAATGAAGGAGAATTTAATGGGATAAAAACTCTTCCCCCTCCACTTTAGTTGGATTTATATAAATAAAATGTACCTATCAGTAGGCATATAATTCCCTCCAGTTACCTCATATTTTAAGAATTGACCAGGAAAGAATCTCCTCTTTATATTCTTCCCTTTAAAGACTTCCTAGTTCTTAATGTGTTTAGTATTTTTTTTAATGTTTAAAAATTATCATATATAATATGCTCATCCTAAAAAATAGAAAGTTATAGGAAAGCAAATGGAAGAAAAAGTATCCATAATTTCATAATCCAAAGAAACTACTTTTTGGTGTATTTTTCCACATATGGATTTTGTTTGGCTAGTATAGTATCACTTCATGGCAAATAGATGGGAAAACAATGGAAACTATGAGAGACTTTAATTTTTTGGGCTCCAAAACACTGCATATGATGACTGCAGCCATGAAATTAAAAGATGCTTGCTTCTTGGAAGAAAAGCTATGCCCAACCTAGACAACATATTAAAAAGCAGAGACATTACTTTGCCAACAAAGGTCCATCTAGTTAAAGCAATAGTTTTTCCAGTAGTCATGTATGGATGCGAGAGTTGGACTATAAAGAAAGCTGAGCACTCAAGAATTGATGATTTTGAATGGCAGTGTTAAAGAAGACTCTTGAGAGTCCCTTGGACAGCAAGGAGATCAAACAAGTCAATCCTAAAGGAAATCAGTTCTGAATATTCATTGGAAGGACTGATGCTGAAGCTGAAATTCCAATACTTTGGTAACCTATGTGAAGAACTGACTCCTTGGAAAAGACTCTGATGCTGGGAAAGATTGAAGATATGAGAGGAAGGGGATAACAGAGGATGAGATGGTTGGATGGCATCACCGACTCAATGGCATGAGTCTGAGCAAGCTCTGGGAGATGTGATGGACAGGGAAACCTGGCGTGCTGCAGTCCATGGGGTTGCAAAGAGTCAGACATGACTGAGTGAGTGAACTGAACTGAACTGAGTATAGGTGAACACTAGTATAGTAGTCTTCCAAATGTTTTCCTTAAATACCCTTAAAATAAACTTTAAAAATTATGTACCTTTTTGCATATTTTTAAATGAACCTCTGAAATATTAAACACAAGTCTAAAATTAGAGTTTGCTTCCTTTTAAATAGACAATAGAAATTATTGAACATATTATAAGATGAAATAAGCAAGACAAGGCTGAGTAGGAACAAATATGCCATGATATAGCTTGGTAACATGACCTTTAGCTACCTTATTCAATTGTTGTTGTTCAGTTGCTAAGTCATATCTGATCTTTTGCGACTCCAAGGACCTCAGTGCACCAGGCTTCCCTCTTCTTCACTATCTCCAGTAGTTTGCTCAAACTCATGTGCATTGAGTTGGTCATGCTATCTAACCATCTAATAATCCTCTGCTGCCCTCTTCTCCTTTTGCCTTCAATCTTTCCCAGCATCAAGGCCTTTTCCAATGAGTTGACTCTTCTCATCAAGTGGCCAAAGTATTGGAGCTTCAGCTTCAGCTTTAGTTCTTCCACCGAATATTCAGGCTTGACTTCCTTTAGGATTGACTGGTTTGATACTCTTGCAGTCCAAGGGACTCTCAGGAGTCTTCTCTAGCACCACAATTTGAAAGCATCAATTCTTTGGTGATCAGTCTTCTTTACCTTATTCAATAAAGTACAGCAAATCTGAAATAAATCAAGTAAAATTTTACACATGAATTTTATCCAATGTATCTAGAAAAAAAAAATCATAGTCCATTAAGCACCTTTTTTTACATTTAAGAGGATAATCATGTTTCCCATATTGCTCATGGTGTTCAGCATTCAGACTATTCAAAAATGGGCCCAAATATCTCAAATTGGCTGAAATTCACAGTAAGTGAACATGTGCTGAAATACCAGTATTTTAATAAGCTTCACTTTTATAAAATATGTATGCAATGTAGCAAAAGATCAGAAACCTTATGAACTTAAAGTGCCTTGATTAGTTATTCAAAGAGTTCTCCCTGAAACCAGTACTCGCATTTCTCTGTTTGATACCCTGGCGTTGATAATACCCAGGGTCATGCACAATGCTGAGATTTGGGATGGAGGGCTACCATTCTTCTTTTTTTCCTCTCGTTTTATTTTATTTTTTAAAATATAAATTTATTTATTTTAATTGGAGGCTAGTTACTTTACAATATTGTATTGGTTTTGTTATACATCAACATGCATCCGCCATGGGTGTACACGTGTTCCCCATCCTGAACCCCCGACTCCCACCTCCCTCCCCGTACCATCCCTCTGGGTCATCCCAGTGCACCAGCCCCAAGAATCCTGTATCCTGCATTGAACCTGGACTGGCGATTCATTTCTTATATGATATTATACATGTTTCAATGCCATTCTCCCAAATCATCCCACCCTCTCCCTCTCCCTCTCCCACAGAGTCCAAAAGACTGTTGTATACATCTGTGTCTCTTTTGCTGTCTTGCATACAGGGTACCATTCTATGAAGTGAAAGAATGACTACTATGAATCCAGCTCATTCTCAGAGAAATCAGATTTAGGAAAGGGCACATTAGGAAGTTAAAAATCCTGAAACTGATCTCCTTAAAAGTATGCGTGAAGTCTCCAAGAGCTACAGTTGTACATTGAAGGTGGGTTTTTTCCCCCACAAATTTTAAACTTCTTATTTTGTATTGGGGAATAGCCGAGTAACAGCGTTGTGATAGTTTCAGGTGAACAGCAAAGGGCTCAGCCATACATATATGTGTATCCATTCTACCCCAAATTCCATGCCCCTCCCCATCCAGGCTGGCATAAAACATTGAGTAGAGTTCCATGTGTGATACAGTAGGTCCTTGTTGCTTATCCATTTTGAATATAGCAGTGTGTACTTTGAAGGTTTTGAGTTCACCTCCATTTCTGAGCATTCTTAAGTCTCTGAAAAGTTTATAGGAAATAAGGTCGAGTTGACATTCAATGCACACCTCACAGGAAATGGTGATGATTCAGCCAGTAGCACCCATTCCTCTGACAGAGCTGAATGAACCATAAGGTGCTTAATACTGAGAAATGTCGAGCAGTTGCATGTAGGTACTGTCCTTTGGATGAGTCAAAAGATTTATGGTATTTATTTCTTTTCAAAGAATCTATATAACTCTTTATGAATAATGGCACTATTAATTCAGTAGTTGAGAAAATTAATAAAGTGATAACACCTCCTTTCTCTGGCATATTTAAAGAATGAGTTTTTCCAGGTAAAAGTATTGTCAAGATAATTAAAACATAATTTCAAGACCACGAAGTTAGAAAAACAAGTTCAACATTTTTGATAAAAAGTTTTCTGAAATGAATAATATTTTCTGTTACCTTCTTAAATTAAAACTGCGGGCCTAAAATTGTACTTTTTGTAATTACTCAGTTGTGAATGTTAAAAAGTAGAGCATACCCAGAGAGTGAGCTGGGCACTGCTGGTGGAGCAAAGTGATATGGTATGGTCCAAACCCACTGGACAGTGATGGGGTAGCAGTAAGGGCAGTTGAAAGAGGCATGCTGGTGCCATAAAAAGGCAAAAAACTTAATGATCTGCAGGGAAACCAGAGTTATTTGGTACCATAAAATCTAGTTGAGAGTCACAAGTGTAAGATCGAACTGGAGGGGACAGATGAGAAACCAGGCCTGAGTCATTGACCCAGATCAGGTAAACTTTGCCCTATAAGAGTTGGCATTCAGGGCAGAAGCTTGCAGAAGTGTGAACCTGAGGCTCCTGTGTATTCCTCTCTGCTTCCCTGCTTTTATATCTTTCTATTACCATTTTATCCTTTGCTATTGTGACTTTTAAACACAATCTTCTTTCCTACTTCAGGGTCCTTGAAAGCCATTAATATCCTCTTCTGTAGTCACAACCCCTAGCCAGTCTATGATGTTACATAGAAGCACTTAAGGAACACGTAGCCCCTTTATTAGGCCTGTAACAACAGAAGGGCAGGGTAACACTGTCAAATATGCAAATAAGTTTTTCACTTCAGTTGCACATACAAATATCAGTACATTGGTGAACACAAAAGGGATCTTTACCCCAACCTCAAGCCCCTTAATGCAGAAACAACCTTAAAGAGGCCTGAGGATTGGCTTACTGAACAGCTTTGTCCATAGTCCCAATGTGTTTTTCTTGTCTCACCCTTAATGTCAGGGGGTCAACCCATGCGGTTGCCTCCTTTTTGGTTGTCTAGAGAAGGAGTTGAGAGGAGGAAGTCACTTACCTAACCAAACATCTATTAAACAATTAGACTTTCATTCTACCATGAATTGATAAATTGTTTCAAAGTGTAAGTAATAAATAAATGTTAGTCGTTTGGTCGTGTCCAACTCTTTGAGACCCTATGGACCATAGCCTGCCAGGCTCGTCTGTCCATGGGATTCTCCAGGCAAGAATACTGAAGTGGATTGCCATTCTATTCTTCAAGGCATCTTCTTGACCCAGGGATAGAACCCAGGTCTCCTGCATTGCAGGCAGATTCATTATCGTCTGAGCCACTGAGGAAGCCTGCTTCTTTCTTTTTTTTAAATTTAGTTTAATTTTATTTTTTTAACTTTACAATATTGTATTGATTTTGCCATATATCAACATGCATCCGCCACAGGTATACACGTGTTCCCCATCCTGAACCCACCTCCCTCCTCCCTCCCCATACCATCCCTCTGGGTCGTCCCAGTGCACCAGCCCCAAGCATCCAGTATCGTGCATCGAACCTGGACTGGCAACTCGTTTCATATATGATATTATACATGTTTCAATGCCATTCTCCCAAATCAGCCCACCCTCTCCCTCTCCCACGCACCCATGGACATCTTATCTTTGACAAAAGAGGCAAGAATATACAATGGATTAAAGACAATCTCTTTAACAAGTGGTGCTGGGAAAACTGGTCAACCACTTGTAAAAGAATGAAAATAGAACACTTTCTAACACTATACACAAAAATAAACTCAAAATGGATTAAAGATCTAAACGTAAGACCAGAAACTATAAAACTCCTAGAGGAGAACATAGGCAAAACACTCTCCGACATACATCACAGCAGGATCCTCTATGACCCACCTCCCAGAATATTGGAAATAAAAACAAAAATAAACAAATGGGACCTAATTAACCTTAAAAGCTTCTGCACAACAAAGGAAACTATAAACAAGGTGAAAAGACAGCCTTCAGAATGGGAGAAAATAATAGCAAATGAAGCAACTGACAAACAACTAATCTCAAAAATATACAAGCAACTCCTGCAACTCAATTCCAAAAAAATAAACGACCCAATCAAAAAATGGGCCAAAGAACTAAATAGACATTTCTCCAAAGAAGACATACAGATGGCACAGATGGCTAACAAACACATGAAAAGATGCTCAACATCACTCATTATCAGAGAAATGCAAATCAAAACCACTATGAGGCACCATTTCACCCCAGTCAGAATGGCTGCAATCTAAAAGTCTACAAGCAATAAATGCTCGAGAGGATGTGGAGAAAAGGGAACCCTCTTACACTGTTGGTGGGAATGCAAACTAGTACAGCCACTATGGAGAACAGTGTGGAGATTCCTTAAAAAACTGGAAATAGAACTGCCTTATGATCCAGCAATCCCACTGCTGGGCATACACACCGAGGAAACCAGAATTGAAAGAGACACGTGTACCCCAATGTTCATCGCAGCACTGTTTATAATAGCCAGGACATGGAAGCAACCTACATGTCCATCATCAGATGAATGGATAAGAAAGCTGTGGTACATATACACAATGGAGTATTACTCAGCCATTAAAAAGAATACATTTGAATCAGTTCTAATGAGGGAAGCCTGTTTCTAAGCATAAACCTTGTAATTTGCTTAAGGAAAAAGAAGCCCTCCTGTTTTATTTTATATTTGTATTGCGGTTTCTACAGGCCCTCTTCTGTCATCTTGGATTTACTGGTGACTGCCCAAGGAGGAGGGTGGATATGTGTCTTGCCCCAGACAGACAGTGAGGAGGGATCCCTACTTCATTGGGTAGCTGTTGTCATCTTCTCTCCTTCAAAAACAGTTCATCCCAACAACCATCAGTCTCCCCATCCTTTCATTATATTGATTTCCTTATTCAATACAGAACTGCTAGATTTTTATGGCACAAATTTTAAGCCTCCCAAAGCAAGGGAGTTCCAGAAAAACATCTATTTCTGCTTTATTGACTATGCCAAAGCCTTTGACTGTGTGGATCACAATAAACTGTGGAAAATTCTTAAACAGATGGTAATACCAGACCACCTGACCTGCCTCTTGAGAAACCTATATGCAGGTCAAGAGACAACAGTAAGAACTGGACATGGAACAAAGGACTGGTTCCAAATAGGAAAAGGAGTCCGTCAAGGCTGTATATTGTCACCCCGCTTATTTAACTTATATGCAGAGTACATCAGGAGAAACGCTGGGCTGGAAGAAGCACAAGCTGGAATCAAGATTGCCAGGAGAATTATCAATAACCTCAGATATGCAGATGACACCACCCTTATGGCAGAAAGTGAAGAAGAACTGAAGAGCCTCTTGATGAAAGTGAAAGAGGAGAGTGAAAAAGTCGGCTTAAAGGTCAACATTCAGAAAACTAAGATCATGGCATCCGGTCCCATCACTTCATGGCAAATAGATGGGAAAACAGTGGAAACAGTGTCAGACTTTATTTTTCTGGGCTCCAAAATCACTGCAGATGGTGATGGCAGCCATGAAATTAAAAGATGCTTACTCCTTGGAAGAAAAGTTATGACCAACCTAGACAGCATACTAAAAAGCAGAGACATTACTTTGCCAACAAAGGTCCGTCTAGTCAAGGATATGGTTTTTCCAGTGGTCATGTATGGATGTGAGAGTGGACTATAAAGAAAGCTGAGCACCGATGAATTGATGCTTTTGAACTGTGGTGTTGGAGAAGACTCTTGAGAGTCCCTTGGACTGCAAGGAGATCCAACCAGTCCATCCTAAAGGAGATCAGTCCTGGGTGCTCATTGGAAGGACTGATGTTGAAGCTGAAACTCCAATACTTTGGCCACCTGATGCGAAGAGCTGACTCATTTGAAAAGACCCTGATGTTGGGAAAGATTGAGGGGAGGAGGAGAAGGGGATGACAGAGGATGAGACAGTTGGATGGCATCACCGACTCAATGGACATGGGTTTGGGTGGACTCCAGGAGTTGGTGATGGACAGGGAGGCTTGGCGTGCTGCGGTTCATGGGGTCACAAAGAGTCGGACATGACTGAGCAACTGAACTGAACTGAAATCAGGTCTACCTAATGAGATTTGCATATTTAGTGGTACCTTCAAAGGGATGGCTTAGGAGCTTTACACATGATAATATTCAGAGGTTCTTCCCTACTAAAGCCACTTCAAAGAAATGTGATAATCAAAGTAGAAATAGTGCACCTGCTATGCAAGCACAGATTCAAGAGTTCCCTAGTCTTCCTCTCTAATGAGATTATCTGCTCTAAGCCAGGCCCATTTAAAAATGCTGGGACTGCCAAATCACTTCCCTATATAGAGGTGGTAGGTTTTCCACCTCTAATCAGAGTTAGAGAGTCACTAAGTTCCCATTTCAAGGATCAGTAGTCCATTCGTCGTTCTTCTCATTCCCCCATATATGGCATCTGAGTTCTGAGGCAAGATAGATTCCCCTAGGCCTCTTCCTTATTGGGTCAGTGTTGCTAGGCAACAGCTTAACATTTCAGGTCTTGGTCCAGATGTACTTCTTAAACTGAAAGATTCTAAGCAATCCACTTCAAGGAGTTCCTTCTATTAATAGTGGCCAGTTAGTTTAAGACAATGTTTGTTGCCAATGCACAGAGAAACTGGAGATATTTTCAATCCACAATAGGCAGGTAAATTTATAGAAAAGCACAACTGCATAAGGACTACATTGTTTCCTTCCATTTTGAAATTCCCTAAAGTATACTTTTTTAAGTTGGAAAAAATCTAAATGTTGCATAATGTATTTACCCTGTGATGTAACTCAAAATATACTTACTAATTTAATATGCTGTTTTCAAGATCATGCATTTTGCACTCAATCATCCTTTTCATTCCCTTATCCAACAACCATTCCAAACTTTTACCAATGCTAGAGAAAAACTTGAAATTGTGTGATTTTTAGGAAATAAACCAGATTTATTACTTGTGGGCTTATAAGACAGTTAAAAGACACCTTCGGAAATAGAAAAATTTTGAAAATAAAATATTGTGTATAATTACCTATGTGTGTGGGTGTGTGTGTTCAGTTGTGTCTGATTCTTTGAAACCCATAGATGTTAGCCTGCCAGGCTCCTCTGTCCATGCAATTTTCCAGGCAAGAATACTGGAATGGGTTTGCCATTCCTTCTCCAGGGGATCTTCCTGGCCCAGGGATCATACTGGCATCTCCTGCATTTGCAGGTGGATTCTTTACCACTGAGCCACCTGGGAAGCCCCAAGTCTATTTAGTACTACATTTTTCACATTTTGTGATTTTCTTTTTTGATGATTTCACTATTTAACATGGCCCCCAAATACAGTCCTAAAGTACTGTCCAGTGCTCCGAAATGCAAGAAGTCTGCAATGTACATTATAAAGAACATCTGTGTTAGGTAAGCTTTGTTCAGGTTTGAATTATAGGGCTGCTGACCCTAAGTTCGATGTTAGCTAGTCAACAATATAGATTGTCTTTAAACAGAAACACACATAAGGCAAGACTATATATGGATCCACTGATGAAAATATAAGCAGAGGCTAACAAGACAAAAAAAGAAAAAATTATTCAAGCAATTAATGAATTGGATTTCACTAAAATAAAAAACTTCTTTCAAAAGATATTGGCAAGAAAATGAAAAAAATAAGCCATAGACTAGGACAAAACACATGTCCAATAAAGGGCTAGTTTTCAAACCACGTAAAGAATTCTCAGAACTCAATAATAAGAAAAACAATAAAGCAATATAAATGGACTGAAGATTTGAACCTGGAGTAGGAAATGACAACACACTCCAATATTCTTGCCTGGGGAAATCCCATAGACAGAGGAGCCTGGCAGGCTACAGTCTATGAAGTCACAGAAGGTCAGACACAACTTAGTGACTAAACAACAAAAACAAGAGAGATTTGAATGGATTGTTCACCAAAGATATGCATGGAAAATATCTGAAAAGTGAGTTGAGAACCACCACCAGCCCCCATTAAAATAAATAAGTGGATACTGATTTGCAGTGAACATCCATCAATCTCATCTCCACTGTCCAAATTCCTGAAATACTAGATGATGTCCTCTCCTTTATTTTCTATTCTAACTCACTTCAATCTTCTTTCTACCTTCATTTCTTTTCTGAAACTATTCTTAGGAGGTACTGACTGTTGTCAAATTCAACACTGCCTTTTAGTTCCTGTCATATTTAATCTCTGACCATTTGACACTCGTCATGCACTTCTTCCTGTATCTCTTTTGTCCTTTGGTCAAGATTTTCTGGTTCTGGCCTCCTACTCCTTTCCCTTATCTCTCTGGATGATCTCTCTGAATTCTCTTTTTCTAATTTTGCTTTTAATACTACTGACATGCTGAAATCTTCTAAATTTAGATCTGCAGCTCAGACTTCTCTCTCAAGTTTACCAGTGTCTCCAACAGCCTACTAGACAGTCTTCTCCAAACATGCTGGAAGCCCCTTCAAATCAACATGATCAGAACCAGATTCATTACTTCCCCACTCTCACTTTTGTGTGCTCAGTTAATGCTGTTATTTACTGAGTCAGCAAAATGGCCACCAGAGTCAAGCCTTGTGCTCCTGAATTCTTAGCCCCACACACAGGTTGTTCATTGCACAACTCCTGTTCAGTGGGACTCCCCAGAGCGCTCTCACGTGTTTCCTCCTCTCAGTTCTCACTGCCTTTGCTTTGCCTTAGGTCTTCAGCAGCCTTTGCTCTTCCATAGCCTCCTAACTGGATTCTTTATCCTCTTGCAATTCTCCATGCAGTAATTAGAAATGTCTTTCTAAGATCCGACTTGACTATGTATTTCTCTGCCTAACAATCTTTGTTATCTCTGACACTTTCAGATAAAGGAAGTTGGGGTTTTGTTGTTGTTGTTGTTTGATTTCTTTCGGCTGTGTAGCTGACGAGCATGACAAATAGATGGGGCAATAATGGAAACAGTGTCAGACTTTATTTTCTTGGGCTCCAAAACCACTGTGGCTGGTGACTGCAGCCATGAAATTAAAAGATGCTTGCTTCTTAGAAGAAAGCTATGACAAACCTAGACAGCATATTACAAAGCAGAGATATTACTTTGCCGACAAAGGTCCATAGAGTCAAAGCTATGTTTTTTCCAGCAGTCAAGTATGGATGTGAGAGTTGGATCATAAAGAAGGCTGAGCACTGAAAAATGGATGCTTTTGAACTGTGGTGCTGGAGAAGATTCTTGAGAGTCCCTTGGACTGCAAGGAGATCAAACTAGTCAACCCTAAAGGAAATCAACATTGAATATTCATTAGAAGGACTGATGTTGAAGTTGAAGCTCCAATATTTTGGCCACCTGATGCAAACAGTCAACTCACTGGAAAAGACCCTGATGCTGGGAAAGACTGAGGGCAGGAGGAGAAAGGGGCGACAGAGGATGAAGTGGTTGGATGGCATCATCAACTCAATGGACATAAGTTTGAGCAAAACTCCTGGAGATAGTGAAGGACAGGAAGGCCTGGTATGCTGCAGTCCATGAGGTCACAAAGATTTGGACACAACTGAGCAACTGAACAACAGCCTGACCAGCAACAGTCAGGTGGTGGTGTGCTCCTGAGTGCATGGATGACAGACAGGAATATAGCCCACTATATTCTGCCATTGATCTAATTTTCCAGCTCAAATCCTTCAGCCTACAGAAACAACTTGCCAGTCCCAAACCATTGTTCTTGGTATGTGAAATATTTTCCCATACCCTTCTTCATAGTTGAGAAAATTGTTACTAGTCATTAAAACCCAGTTGACAGTCAAAGACACTCTTATTCGTGTATTCTGGTGATCCCCAGCTCCGACTGCTCATTATAATCACCAGGAGAGGCTTTTAAAAAATATTGATGCTCAACTTCCACTTACAGAAATTCTGATTTCACTGGGTACAATAATTTTGAGCATAGGAATGTTTAAATGTTCCCCCATAATGTTATAATGTGCTGGGTACTAAAGATACAAAAACTAAAAAGACAATATGGAGTTTCTGACTTTAAGAAATTCACTGTGGAGGAAATGAGTAAATTAACTGTCATTTACAATAGAAAGCTGAATGAAGAGTGAAAAGATACTCATGTAGAACAAATAAGGAGGTGAGAAGAAAAGGTGTGCCACAAGGTCTCCTGGTGATGCTTGCTAGAAACCAACCAAATAATTGATAATTTTCTTAAAATTTGGTCTTAGGATCCTGTTAGGGCTTTCCTGGTGGCTCAGCTGGTATAGAATCTGCCTGCAGCATGGGAGACTTGGGTTTGATCCCCGGGTTGGGAAGATCTCCTGGAGAAGGGAAAGGCTACCCACTCCAGTATTCTGGCCTGGAGAATTCCATGGACTGTATAGTCCATGAGGTTGCAAACAGTCGGACATGACTGAAAGACTTTCACTTTAGGATCCTGTTAAACCATGAATAAATAGTTTAAAGCCACTGATGTATAATTTTATCATTTTAAACAATGCAATATATAAAGCAGCTGTTCTGTAGTTAATCACCATTGTATCTTTAATGCCCCAAACAATACCTGGCACATATGAGATGCTCAAAAATGCTTGTTAACTAAATGAATGGTCAATAGTAGCTTTTAAACTTTCTTTTCTTTGTTTTTTTTTTTTTCCTACCGCGGCTGGCTTTAAACTTTCTTTTCTTAAGAAATGGATTTATAATGGATATCAATGTTGGTTGCAAATTAAAACTAAGCATTGTATCTTTAGTGTCAAAGATTTTGATAGATTAAGCATAAATATGTGTTCTACTTCTTGGATGAGATTATTTCAAATTAAGGTGAGGGACAAAAAAAGAGTACTGACAAAGCAGTTCACTTTCAGTAATCTGGGTTTTCCCAAATAGTGACATAAGAGCCAGTCATTTTGAGTTGGACAGTTTTGAGTTCCTCTTCAAGAATCTGAAATGTAGGTCGGGGCTTTGTAGATATTTCCATTTGCCTCATCACTGAAAACCTGAAGTGATCGTTGACAGGCAGGCAGTGAGGAAAGAAGACATGACGCAGATAAGAGGGTAGCAGCCTGGCTCTGAGGTGGAATTATGTGCTTCAAACAGGCTGTAAGGTAAAGAGATAATGACCTCTGAATACTCAAAAACAGCTACATTTCCTTTTGGAAATCCATGGGCCAAGTTGTCTTATGAGTCTGTATGATATTTCATACAGAGTTATGATAGAAGCTGAATCTGTAATATTATCTAACATCATATTGCTTTAAATGATATTATTGTGTATACTCTATTAGGTGAGTAGTTAACTCCTAACTAGGAATATTTCACAGTTTCTTTTGTCTATTATTTACAAAGAGAAGATCTACTATTATTAACAAATCATGAAAGGGATCTTTATATTCATAAGTCACTGGGGACCTCAGTTTTTAAAAATGAAATATTGTGTGCCATTTGATGAGTTATGAGTTTTTGTTGTTTTATATGAAAGGCTCAGGTTTAATTAAATAACTGAATAATGCTGATTATTGAATAATTTAATTATTTAATAATGCATGTAACTGTTTAACTGAATAATGTAACTCCAGATGTAAACTAATGGCAATATTGTTTGGAATTTCTATAATGTGCTTCTTTTGAACTCTCTGCAGATAAAGGGGATTTCTGTAAATCTAACTGGTGATAATGTGTAAGGTTTTGTCTCACTTACTCTTTCTTCATTTTGAATGCTTTTCTTTTCTGGAAGTTCTGATCTTTTTGGCTTTTCCTGAAAGACTAATATTTCTGGAGCTTGATAGACATGTGAACCTGGTCAGAAGGATTGAGGATCATGAGTTAGAGCAGAAAGAGAGTTCTGATGAGAGAGACAAGATCAGGAGGAATTATATTTCATCAAGGGTCAAAATGTCTTATGAAGGTAATTCACACTGATTTTTGAAGGGTATAAAATCCCATTCTTTTGCTTTACTCCTCCACCTTATTATACCTCCCCACACCCCAGTGACTCTTCTTTGCCCTGTTTCCTTCTCCCTTCCCATCCTTCCTCCCTTCGTTCCTTTCTTCCTAATTAAAGTTTCTCATCAAAAACAACTGCTAGGAAAAATGTTATGCCTTTTAGTATTTTATTAAAATATTACAGTTTAAACATTTTTCATATTTTTCTAGAGAGCAACAAAGAGTTTTTTCTGCTTTCAGGCATGAATCAGGTCACAATTCATTGGGACGTGGTAATAGCTCTCTACATATTCTTCAGTTGGTGTCATGGAGGTACAGTATTTTTGAGTACCTATTGCTATTTTTTATTCAAATAAAATACTGAGTGTTTATTAGGTTCATGACATTATGCTCGAATCTCTGAAGAATAAAAATTATTATACTGGGAAAAATTATATGCACATAAAATTATGTGGAATGAAATGTGAGTCCAACCTCCCTCCTAATGCAAGATTCCTTTATCAAGCATCCTGACAGAGGTCTAATTCTTATATCAAAATTTCCATGAAGCAGTCTAATTCCAATATCAACATTTCCACAAAGCAGTTTATTATTTTGGTTTGGCATAATCTGTCTTTGAACATTTTTAACTTATATAACTTATCAAACATTTGAATTTTATTCAATTCCACAAACAATTTATTGATCATTACTCTGTGTTAGGTGCTGTGCTAAGCCTTGTCTTCCTCACAACAACTTTGTGCAGTAGTATTATGTGCTATTATTATTCTTATTTTGTAGTTCACACAAACAGCTGGCATTATGACAAAGGCATACACAGCTTTTAAGAGTGGGAGGTGGGAGATCATCAGAAGTTCAGGCAGGACAGCCATTGGCTCTTGAGAGTTTCTACTGAGGGCATTGCATCCTGGACAGGCGAGAGGGACTCATTTACTATGAGATAAGCAACACCAAAGGCTTCACATGTGGCTCAGTGGTGAAAGAATTCGCCTGTCAATGCAGGAGATGCTGGTTCAATCCCTGGGTAGGGAAGATTCCCCGGAGGAGGCCATGACAACCCACTCCAGTATTTTTGCCTGGAGAATCCCATGGACAGAGGAGCCTGGCAAGCTACAGTCCATACGGTTGCAAAGAGTCGTACACGACTGAGTGACTGAGCATGCACACACACACAAGCAACATCAAGGCAGGGTTTTAGATCTTGAAGGAAGTTTTGTAAATCATGCAACTTACTCAGAATAGTGACAAAAGCAAAACTATCTTCTGTAGGTTGGGACAAACTTATATTAGACATATAGAAGTAGTCCCACCATGAGAACTAGAATCCCTCCAGCAGGACATCAGACCCTTCCAGAGTCAGACCAACAGTATCCAAGAAGGTTTCGTAGAAATAAGACATCATTTACTTTTTCCAGCTTCTGGAAATATGCGAATGATAAGTCAGACTTCTGTTTATACATGGAATTCTCCAGGCAAGAATACTAGTGAGTAGTCATTCCCTTCTCAAGGGGATCTTCCCGATCCAGGGTTCAAACTCAGGTCTCCTGCATTGCAGGCAGATCCTTCACCGTCTGAGCCACCAGGGAAACCCGTTTATACATCTGAGTGATTAGTATGAAGCATAGAGAAATTAGACAAGTCCATATGATATGGTACTAGAGACTTTCCAGATGTTCATTAGAAATTATTCAATCTGCTGTAATATTTTTACTATCTTTTCCAAATTTTCTACTAGAATGATATTTTACCCCTTTTAAATAGCTTTGCTGAAATAAAAAAAAATAAACACTACGTTTAGCATTTTTCTGACCAACATCCTCCAAATTAACATATTTTGTATGACTTATTTTAACATATTAAAAAGAGAAATTAACATACTTTTGTATGACTTATTCTTACATAATCCAAGTTAACTCCTGCTGATTACTGATTTCTTTTTCTGAAAAATCATCGACTTATTAATTCATTCCCAAATGTTGTGAAGCTCAGCAGTCCAGTGTTTCTGGGGTTTTTTTTTATTCTATTTTTTAAAACCAAGATAACATTTATCCGAATTTGAAGTCTTCTGACGTTTTTAATATTTTCTGTGTATTCTTAAACACTACTCACGTTTCATGATAGTATTCAGATATTTTTTAAGGTGCTGAAGAAACAGTTTCTCTGAACTTGAATTGTTGACCTTCTTTAAAACAGGGGCTTCCCAGGTGGTGCTAATGGTAAAGAACGCCTGCCAATGCAGGATACATAAGAGATGTATCCAGGGTTTGATTCCTGGGTTGGGAAGATCCCCCAGAGGAGAGCAAGGCAAACTACGCCAGTATTCTTGCCTGGAGATATCTATGGACAGAGGAGCCTGGCAGGCTACAGTCCATGGGGTCACAAAGAGTTGGACAGTGACTCAGCATGGCAAAGCAGTCAGATGCTTTCTTAAAACTTCTTTTCATGTCTTTGGCTTCAAATTCCTATTGATAATGATGGAATTATTTTTATCACTACTTCAACATTGAAATATTTATAATTTATATGTGAATGCAAACTACATAAATGGACATACTCAATTACATTTATATTATAAAAGTTAATTTTTAAGCTTTGAATTCTAAAGATAAGGACTTTTAAAATTAAATACTGGCCTTTAATTATCACTTTGATAAGGTTTTAAGATATTCTAATGCTTAGAGTTTAGAATATTTAGAAAAAGCCTACAATGAATTTTCCTTGATGTGAATTTAACTTAATTGATATTGCATTACATTGTCATTTGAGTTTATGAAAATGCCTTTATTATTATTTGGCTATAAAAATAATACATTATTATATAATTTTTGTAACACAGAAATATTCAATTAAAAATAAAAATTAACACACAGAGATTATCATTGATAATATCTTAGTGTATCTTTAATTTAATGAATTAAATATAGCCCACCAGCCTATATTAAATATTTTGTTTTGAAACTTGCTTTTCAACTTAAAAATATATTCTGAACATTTCCCCATATTTTTAAATTAATGATGAATTTTAAGTGGTGGTCAAGCAATAAATTTTTGCAACTAGTAACAGTATGATTTCACTCATTAAGATCATAATTTTCTAATAAAAATAGCCCTTATCTGTAAAAGAAAGAAAGACTGAGTAGCTGAAGAATGGGGTTTGGATTCTTCACTACCAATTGTTATTTCTAATGTTACCTTTGAAACATAAGGTACCCTCAAAATGCCTCATTCCTCACCTTTAAAATAGAAGAGCTAATTATATTTGCACTTTAGACTGCTAGAGAAGCTGAAAAGCTGAAAGCTGACTCTAGGCTCGTGTAATGCTGTTGAACATCAACAGAACATGGTAAAAACACACTGATTAGCTAAGCAAATAAATGATACACTGAGTCCTAATGGTAAAAACACACTGATAAGCTAAGCAATTAAAGGATACACTGAGTCCTAAAACTCTTTTCCAGTGGAAATTATTCCATTCAGTTCACTTCAGTCGCTCAGTTGTGTCCGACTCTTTGTGACCCCATGAACCGCAGCATGCCAGGCCTCCCTGTCCATCACCAACTCCTGGGGTCCACCCAAACCCATGTCCATCGAGTCAGTGATGCCATCCAACCATCTCATCCTCTGTCGTCCCCTTCTCCTCCTGCCCCCAATCCCTCCCAGCATCAGGGTCTTTTCAAATGAGTCAGTTGTTCGCATCAGGTGGCCAAAGTATTAGAGTTTCAGCTTCAACATCAGTCTTTCCAATGAGCACCCAGGACTGATCTCCTTTAGAATGGACTGGTTGGATCTCCTTGCAGTCCAAGGGACTCTCAAGAGTCTTCTCCAACACCACAGTTCAAAAGCATCAATTCTTTGGTGCTCAGCTTTCTTCATAGTCCAACTCTCACATCCATACATGACCACTGGAAAAACCATAGCCTTGACTAGACGGACCTTTGTTGGCAAAGTAATGTCTCTGCTTTTTAATATGCTGTCTGCTGCTGTTGCTGCTAAGTTGCTTCAGTCGTGTCCTACTCTGTGCGACCCCATAGATGGCAGCCCACCAGGCTCCCCCGTCCTGGGGTTCTCCAGACAAGAACACTGGAATAGGTTGGTCATAACTTTCCTTCCAAGGAGTAAGCGTCTTTTAATTTCATGGCTGCAATCTAATTATTTTTGACTGGATTATTTTGAATGAAATATTTGACTAATTATTCCATTAGTCAAAAACAATATTAAATGCAAAGCATATTTTTCTGAATATCTGGTTTTAATGTTTTACATGGAATTAATTATTTTATCTATTTGTTTTCCAGGGATTACAAATATAAACTGCTCTGGACACATCTGGGTAGAACCTGCCACAATTTTTAAGATGGGTATGAATATCTCTATATATTGCCAAGCAGCAATTAAGAACTGCCAACCAAGTAAACTTTATTTTTATAAAAATGGCATCAAAGAAAGATTTCATATCACAAGAATCAATAAAACAACAGCTCGCCTTTGGTATAACAACTTTGTGGAGCCACAAGCCTTTGTGTACTGTACTGCTGAATGTTCCAGATATTTTCCAGAGACACTGATATGTGGAAAAGACATTTCTTCTGGATGTAAGTGTTGGGGTGCATTCAAAAGCCAAGTGAAAGTTAACCTAACGATTAACTGGTAACTACCAATATTGTCTAAAAATGGAGGCAAATTAATGTACTTCACTTCTTCTGTTAGTTTAATGTAGGTATTGCAATTTGAATGTCTCCAGGAGCCAGGTTGGTGAAATGTTGCTTTAAGAAGCTGGTGGGATCTATGCAGAGAGGAAAACACATAGATAGTTTACTGAGCACAGACAGTGTCCAGCTTCCGGGTCTCTGAGGATCTAGTATTCTTAGATCTTTTGGTTCTTCCAAAGAAGATGGAAGTGTAAATTTTCAATGTGAACTCTACAAACTTTTCAATGTTGCCAACATATTCAAAATACAATTTTTTAACACTATTCTGGCCGAACACAGGTTTTTAGGTATGTGAAAGGCAGCACCCTCAGATTTTCAGTGTTTTTATTTTCAACTATTTTCCACTTAACATTGTTTTCCAAACTAATATAAACCTTGAAGCAGATTCCATTGAGAAATTTTGAGGCTAAGATTTCGAAAGGAAAAAACAGTTGCAATACTAGCTTTGTATCTCTGCTATATTTCTTACCAGCTGTGTGACTTCAGGAAGTTGCTTAACCAGTCTATGCCTCAATTCCATGTCTGTAAAATGAGGCTAATTATATTGGTCAGGGTAAAGATCAAATTTCAATAACTTATTTAAAAAAGTATTATATACTTTAAACTATAATATTAATGTGCCTAAGCCCTTTTAAATGGAACCTTTTGATAAAACATGGGATTATTTTGATACAATTCCCTGCTCCTAATGTCACTGCCCCAATTGTGAATTATTGTTTGTTACTATAATTATTAAGAAAAAAATGAATTGTTAATTTTAAAAATATTTGCTAAATTCAATGTGTGTTCATAGTATCCTGAAGGTGTTTAAGTTACTATAGTAATATGGGCTGGCTTGTATAATTATATACTTAATTCTTGGTTCTACTATTACAAAAGAAAAATGTTAAGTTCAGTACTGTTTTAATCTAGAGTTTCATTCCCTACAGCATCTGGGCCCATTTTCAGTGAAAGATAGAGGGCTTTGGATCTTTGCTATGTTCCCTTTCTCCATACTTTTGAGAATCCAATCTGAGTTCTTCCTCATCTCCAGTCCTCACCTAGACAGACCAAGTCTACCTGGCCACCTCTACCTGTCCCTAAAGGGAGAAGAAGGAGGCTTTTTTGTTTAAAGTAAGGCCATTGTCCTGCTGGGCACCTGACCAACTTGCTTCAAGAAAGAAGAGCTATAGGAAGTAGCAGAGGTGAACTGAGGAAGGAAATTAATAGGTTTTGGAGTTAAAGAAAAAAATTTAGGCCTTAAAATAATAATAACATGCTAAACTTGCCCTAAATTGTGGGAACTGAAACCTCAAGTAGACATCTTATCTGATGTCTGAGGATTTCTTAGCTTGTCCGCATCCTCAGGAAACAAAAGTAACCCTCTTGCTTAATTACATTCCTATTTATCTTTGATGTTTGGGGGGTGGGTTGTTGAGAGAATATTTCATTGGAGAACAAATGAGCAACTGTCATGGTTTTGGGGAAAGGTCAGTTTTAATTTTAAGCCAGAGTAAGAAAGGAGGCAGAAGAAGTGTGGCCTCCTTCCCTGTGTTGCAGTTTGAGTGACCAGTGATGCCCAACCACTCTCCAGTGTTGGCTGAGCCTTCTGCTCCCAGACACAACCACCAGGCTCTGCTCAGGGCCAGGGAGTGGCCTTTTCTCCCCTTCTAGGACAACACATTAGAAGCACTTGTATTTTCTGCTGACAGCTGCTTAGAAAGAACATTACCCTTTCCACTTGTTTACTCTGTGATTTTGGAACTTTTTACATAGATCTCTGGTTATGAGTGTGAAAGTGTAACTGCCATGTAAGAATTTACTCAAAGCCCTGGATTCAAGAAACCCTGTGTTCGTGGGCTCTACATTCTTAGTAAACAAAACTTCCTATTGAAGTAGGTCAAGTAGAGGTTTTTGAGGGTTTTTGTGGTATTCTAGAAATCACACTGCTTTCACTGGATCACTTTGATTACAGGATACTCTTCCTGTGAGCTTTACCATGTCAACTTATCATCACTGCTCTGAACAAAACGATTATGTGTATTTTTTTAGACTGGAGACAAATCATACAAAATAAAGAGAAGATAAAGGAGTCATTGCTTTTCCTAAAAAGATATCCAAACATTAAAAGTTCCATACTTTGATGTGCAATTTGTGAAACACAAACTATTATCACAGTTTCATTTTTAGCCATAATCTTAGACTTCTTAGATTGTTATCTGTAAGTGTACACACATCATGAAAAGTATTCTATCAGAGTCACACCAGTCACAGGATAAAACACTTTAAGATTTCTCTATTCCTTTAAAAACACCAAATTAAACTATTCATGAAACAGTCATATTTCCACTGAATCATTAAAAAGTTTAAATATATATAACTTGAATTTTTGGAGAAGGAAATGGCAACCCACTCCAGTGTTCTTGCCTGGAGAATCCCAGGGACGAGGGAGCCTGGTGGGCTGCCGTCTATGGGGTCGCACAGAGTCGGACACGACTGAAGCTGAATTTTAATCATCTTTGATCTCTATTTATCATCTAATGAAAGTAGACTTATTATCCAATAAAAGGCCCTGAAAAGTTCTCTTTAACATTGCTACTCAGTCTTACTAGTGACACAATAGGCCAGACTGCACACTCTTTGAGTAAGGAATTATGGAGAGATCTTTGCCAGAAGCATTGTTTTTCTTTTCATTTTAAATTCTCCTCATTATCATTTTATTAATCAAACCAATCAAGCCATGAAATACACTTTACTTAGTGGTTAGTATGCACCAAAACTGTGTTAAATGACAGCAATTCAGAGAAGAGGAGATCACAGACTCTGCCATCAAGAAGCCCTCAGTTGAAAATGATCCTTGGCTAAACTTTGAATTAATAAGAAACATGGCTTGTGAATAGTAAGGGACCCAGTAGGAGGGGAGACATGTGATGGGTAGGAGAGAGCAGAGTATTCTCTGGCAGCTGGCTGTACAGCAGGTTTTTGCCCACAGACATTTAATAACCCAGCAGGTAAAGAATCTGCTTGCAATGCAGGAGACACAGGAGGTGAGGGTTCAATCCCTGGATTGGGAAGATACCTGGAGAAGGAAATGACAACCCAATCCAGTATTCTTGCCCAGGAATCCCACAGACAGAGGAACCTGGAGGGCTACAGTCCAATGGGGTTGCAAAGAGTCCAACATGACTGAGTGACTAGGCACACACAATGGAATCTAAAAACAATTTGGTCTTATTTTATATCTATATTCACATTCCCATCTTTACATAGCTTCATATTAACAAATAGCATGTTTATTTGCACATAAGTGTTTAATCTATTTGATCTTTTACAAAGTTAATTAGTTACCGGACATAACCCTGAGCATTCACTTCAGAGAAAATGCTGTAGAATAACATAGCCCAAAAGACTGATAGTTGTCTTTTATGATGGCCGAATCAAAAATACTCTCAAACTAGAGGGAAAAAATAACTTCAGCACAAATCACTGAAGGACCCCAGTCAATCAATATCCAAAATGATTTAAATTTATGTTTCTATCCCTACCTCCTTTAAGGCTCAAGTAAAACTTAAAGATTTATTTTTTCTCACTTGGAGTCCAATTTCTCCCCCACTGCCGTTTGATGCTACAACTCATCATAATGTTTTAAAGCACTTTAGTGTGTTCTTACTGTTTGAAAATATGTTTTTAAATCATTAAATCAAATTTCATTCAAGTAGAATGTTTTATTTAACATTTTGGACCAACAAAAAAGAAATACACATCATTTCTATAATCTCATAATCTTCCTACTAGCAGACTCCGTCTTTAATAATTTGGAATATGTCTTTCTAGTTTCAGTCTCTTTCTCTGTGTGTGTGTCTCTGTCTCTTTTCTCTGTTTCTCTGTCTCTGTTTCTATCTCTCTCGCTACCCCTTTATCTCTCTGTCTCTCAAATGAGCCCACTATACTATACTATACTATTTTGTAACTTATTTTTTCATTTTATCATACGGGCCTTATTTATTTAATTAAATGTATTTTGAGTTGCTTCCAAGGCCAGATACTTACATTGTCTTCAATAACTTTGTTTTTGGTTGTGTTTCAGGAGTGCATTTTGGGAAATTAAGCTGGTTTCCAAGTGTTCCATTATTATAAACAACACTCTAAGAGGCAAACCCTTTCAGCCAAATATTTTTGTGTGTCTGTGAACACTTTAGTAAGGATGCAGTCCTAGACGTAAAATTGCTGGGTTGCAAGATATTACTCCTGCTTTTACAGATTATGATAAAGGTTGTTCCAATTTGCATTTCCACAAGCAGTGTGTTAGAGGATTTCCTTGAGTCCATTTCAACACTATGGATTACCATTTTTCAAAATCCTTGCCAATTTGATAGCTCTAAATGACATCTATTATTGGTTCAGTTTGCAATGAAGATAAATTTTTTCCATATATGTATTTCTTATTTTATAAGTAGTATTCTTGGTAGAGGATTTATAGATGAAGTGCAGGAATATATCTATGTTTAAGCTAAATCTTTGGGTATAATTTCAGGTGCATAAATGTCTGTATTTTTATTTGTTCTGAGGCCCCATCCTTTCATTTTTCTTCTTTCCTTAATGGGACATAATTATTGGTTTATTTTTTTTGTTTAATATTTATTTTATAGTTGATTAACAATGTTGTATTAGTTTCATCCTTTCATTTTTCATATCATTTTTTGAGTAATCAGTTTCCCAGGCAGTATTGCAAAAGTAGGTACAAGCTGAGAGAACCACCTCTAAAAAGTGAGCATGTGATAAATGCCCAGTATTTCCATACTTCTTTTTTGATCTTGATTCTTGGTAATTTATTACTGGATGATGTATCTGAAAATTCCAGATGCTGTTCTATATTTGTTGGGGTTTCATAGGTTTTCGGAGAAGGCAATGGCACCCGACTCCAGTACTCTTGCCTGGAAAATCCCATTGACGGAGGAGCCTGGTAGGCTGCAGTCCATGGTGTCGCTAAGAGTCGGACACAACTGAGCGACTTCACTTTCACTTTTCATTTTCATGCATTGGAGAAGGAAATGGCAACCCACTCCAGTGTTCTTACCTGGAGAATCCCAGGGCCGGGGGAGCCTGGTGGGCTTCCGTCTGTGGGGTCGCACAGAGTCGGACACGACTGAAGCGACTTAGCAGCAGTAGCAGCATAGGCTTTAGAGGCTCCAAGGGCTCCAACAGAACTCTCTCATCTTTTCTCATCTCTTGGGTTGTGTTTCCCCCTGTGCTGGCTTAATTCTTAAATAGACTGTTTCACTATGACAGCAAGATGGCCATCAAAAGCCCATAGCTTACATGACACTCAGAGACAGTAAATACGGCAGGGAGAAAGCACATCTTTTACAGTAGCCCCAGAAAAAGTTCCTTGGATAATTCTGATTGGTTCATCTTGGGTCACGGGTTCATTCCCAATGGAAATACTCCATCAGGCAGACTAGGTCAAGGGCACAGTTCTGTGTGTCAAGGCACAGCCTGTGGCACAGGGGTGGAGTGGAGATGAGGTTAGGAATGAGGAAGATGTCAGTTCTCAAAAGGAAGGATGGTGGCAGACAGAAATTAACAATATTCTCCAAAATTTGGCCATTCAGAGAAAGAGTTGAAGGCATGGGAGAAAAGAGAAAAAGAAACTAGAAATCGAATTCTGTGAATGCCTAAAAAATTTTAATCTTTCTTTACTGTAGTGAAATGTACTTTTTAAATGATTCTTAAGTGCAAAGTTCTATGAATGCCAGTGATGAATATGCACATTGACATCATTGTGCAACCATCACCCCCATCCATTTCCAGTACTCTTTTCATCTTGCAAAACCGAAACTCTATACCCAATAAACAACAACTCTTCATTTCTCCCAACTCCTCAACCCTTGGCCACCACCATTCTACTTTCAGTCTCTGTGAGTCCAACTGTTCTAGACATCTCCTATAAATAGAATCATATAGTGTTTGTCCTTTTGTGGCTGGCTTATTTTATTTAGCATAATGTCTTCGAGGTTCATCTATGTTATAGCATGGGTCAGAATTCCCTTTCTTTTAAAGGTTGAGTATGTATGTATGACTATCAAACTTTTTTTTCTTTTTGGCCTCACCCTGATGCATGTGGGATCTTAGTTCCCTGACCCAGGATCAAACCTGCTCCCCTTGCATTCGAATGCTAGAGTAGAGGAAAAACATGGAGAGCCTTTCACAACAGCCAAAAGGCAGAGAGATATCAAGGTTCAGTTCAGTTCAGTCGCTTAGTCGTGTCCAACTCTTTGCGACCCCACGAATCGCAGCACGCCAGGCCTCCCTGTCCATCACCAACTCCCGGAGTCCACCCAAACCCACGTCCACTGAGTCAGTGATGCCATCCAGCCATCTCATCCTCTGTCGTCCCCTTCTCCTCCTGCCCCCAATCCCTCCCAGCATCAGAGTCTTTTCCAATGAGTCAACTCTTCGCATGAGGTGGCCAAAGTACTGGAGTTTCAGCTTTAGCATCATTCCTTCCAAAGAACACCCAGGACCAATCTCCTTTAGAATGGACTGGTTGGATATCAAGGTGGGAAAGACCAAAATAGCAAATTCTGTAGAGTTTAAGCTCAATGATGACCATAAAGAAATCATGGGATTTGTGGATTAGAAAGTCATTGATGACCTTAACAACAGTGGTTTTGGTGGAATTGTGGGTCTGAATCTTGATTGTTTGGGGTTCAAAAGTAAATGGGAACTGAGGAAAAAGACCAGTATAATGGACTTTAAAAAAGAAAAAAGCTATTGTGAAAAAGAGAAAGATATACTGACAGCTGAGGGAAGATAATTTGGGGAGGAATTCATTTGGATGGGAGGAACTTGATCACCTTAGTATCCCCAAAGAGGGAATATAGTAAAGTATGTGAAGGAAAGCAGCAATGTTTCAGGGCAAAGTGGGCTGGAATGTGAGCTGGAAGGGGTGGAATGGGGAAGTGCTGATTGACCTGGTTTTCCAAATGAAATGGAATGGTTATCAACTAACTATAAAAAACCTTGATGTTTCTGTGGTGGTTCCTAAGTGATACATTTTGTTGCAGATCCACCAGATGTACCTGACAAAGTAGCCTGTGTCATTTATGAATATTCTGGCAACATGACTTGTACCTGGAACCCTGGGAGGCCCACCTACATAGACACAAAGTATGTGGTGTACGTGAAGAGGTAGGTTCCCTCCTCAACAGTCTATCCTGAGCAATTCCACTCCAGTTCAGCCAGTGCTGTGCCTCCAGCAGGGATCCAAGAAATCTGCCTCAAATGTTAAATGCATCTTTACTATCCCCAACTCCCTAATGCCAATCAAGGAATCCACCAAAACACTTTTCAGGCCATTGATATTTTCACCCTGTGAGGCAATATGTTCCATAATCTTTCTGCTGTTTTTACTCATTGGAGGTGACTGTGGGCAAGGACCTAATGTGATACAGCACAGTTTTAAAAGGATCTTTCCTTGAATCTCAGCTCTCTGTTCCTTCTAGGATTTAGGCACTTAAACTCTCCATATTGTCATTTCTTTATCTTTAAAATAGGCTTGAAAATAGAACCTAATGGATAGGTTAATTCTGTTTAAGTGGAATTTGACTTTTAAAGTGTGAATCACCATGCCAGGTCCATCAGTACAGTTCAGTTGCTCAGTTGTGTCTGACTCTGTGACCCCATGGACCACAGCACACCAGGCTTCCCTGTCCATCACCAACTGCCAGAACTTGCTCAAACTCATGTATATTGAATTGATGATGCCATCCAACCATCTTATCCTCCGTCTTCCCCTTCTCCTCCTGCCTTCAATCTTTCCCAGCATCGGGGTCTTTTCCAATGAGTCAGTTCTTCGCATCAGGTGGCCAAAGTATTGGAGTTTCTGCTTCAACATCAGTCCTTCCAATGAATATTCAGGACTGATTTCCTTTAGGATGGACTGGTTGGATCTCCTCACAGTACAAGAGACTCTCAAGAGTCTTCTCCAACACCACAGTTCAAAAGCATAAATTCTTTGGCATTCAGCTTTCTTTATAGTCCAACTCTCATATCCATATTCCACATATGGAAAAACCATAGCTTTGACTAGATGGACCTTTGTCAGCAAAGTAATGCCAGGTCCATAGTTAGCACTAAATTCATGGAAGAGAGTATTAATAATGAACCCCAAATCTCAAATTTGGTGTCTATATATATCAACCATCTTCCCTGGCAAGCCAGGGAAGAATAAGGGAGCTATCAGGACAAAGGACTTTCAGCTTTAAAACTGAAAGCAATAATTGAATGAAAGTAATAATTTCTTAATTGGAGTTGAGGAGAGCTTTGTGGAAACACTCTTCTGTTATGATCTAACACTAACCAGACTTCGGGAGCCAGACCACCATGCAGCCAAAAGTTCAAAAGTTTTATGCTTAAAGACAAATAACTAGTCATAAATGTTATATTACTTCATACAAACTTAGATTCAGTTCAGTTCAGTTGCTCAGTCGTGTCCGACTCTTTGCGACCCCATGAATTGCAGCACACCAGGCCTCCCTGTCCATCACCAACTCCCAGAGCTCACCCAGACTCACGTCCATCGAGTCAGTGATGCCATCCAGCCATCTCATCCTCTGTCGTCCCCTTCTCCTCCTGCCCCCAATCCCTCCCAGCATCAGAGTCTTTTCCAATGAGTCAACTCTTCGCATGAGGTGGCCAAAGTACTGGAGTTTCAGCTTTAGCATCATTCCTTCCAAAGAAACCCCAGGGCTGATCTCCTTCAGAATGGACTGGTTGGATCTCCTTGCAGTCCAAGGGACTCTCAAGAGTCTTCTCCAACACCACACTTCAAAAGCATCAATTCTTTGGTGCTCAGCCTTCTTCACAGTCCAACTCTCACATCCATAAATGACCACAGGAAAAACCATAGCCTTGACTAGATGGACCTTGTTGACAAAGTAATGTCTCTGCTTTTGAATATGCTATCTAGGTTGGTCATAACTTTCCTTCCAAGGAGTAAGCGTCTTTTAATTTCATGGCTGCAGTCACCACCTGCAGTGATTTTGGAGCCCCCAAAATAAAGTCTGACACTGTTTCCACTGTTTCCCATCACTTAATGGGAAATAGATGGGGAAACAGTGGAAACTTAGATTAGGGGAAGAGTATTGTTAGTTTCTACTATTTATAAACTGCAAAATAGGAAATGGTTGATGTGGAAAAATCTTTTTCTCCTTAATGTACACAACTCAAATGTTTCTGGGTTATATCTAAACTATATCCATGTGTGTCAGTCTGTTTCGGAATCCTTTGCCAGTGTTAAAGATGGAAATAATATCACTAATTTGGAGGGAAAAACTGTGGGCAAACTGGGGTAGATTGGTCTCCCTATTCTTGTTTCATTTGATTTATTTATTTTTTTTTTTCAAAGAAAGCCTTCAATTTTGTACAGTTGACTTTTGAAAAACACACGGGTTGTGGTGTTGACCCCTTCATGTTACTTTTGACTCTTCCAAAACTGAACTACTAATAGCCTACTGTTGGGCAGAAACCTTGCTGATAATAGTTCATTGACACATTTTGTATGTTATATATATGTATTAGATATTGCACTGTGCTGTACTAAGTTGCTTTAGTTGTGTCTGACTCTTTGCGATCCTATGGACTGTTGCCCACCAGGTTCCTCTGTCCATGGCATTCTCCAGGCAAGAATACTGGAGTGGGTTGCCATGCCCTCCTCCAGGAGATCTTCCTGACCCGGGAATTGAACCCATGTCTCTTAGTCTCCTGCACTGGCAAGTGGATTCTTTACCATTAGCACAAGCTGGGAAGTCATTTAATCCCCTATGCAACCTTATGGGGTACATATGATTATTTTCCTGATTTTTGTAGACAGGGGACTGAGGCCTAGCTAGGTTACATGATGCGTCTAGGACCACACAGCTATGAGAGGGAGAGGTGGGATTTGAACTTGGCATGGCCTGACTGCTTTCTTCCTAATTTAGTTTTTTCTGCTAAAGTGGTGTGGGAACCCAGATAAAAGGGCATATTTGAGAGATGCTATCCAAGTCTCATCATTATGGAAGGGAATAACCTTCCAATCTTGCTCTCTCCATCTGCTAGATACTCAGAATAATTTTGACTAAGTGAAACATAAATTGTAACACCACTCTGCTCAAAATATCTGGACAAAAACTAGAAAGATTTTATGAATACACTACTAAGCCTGGAGTTATTGGCTACATGCCATGGGCAAGAAGCTCACATCTTTCACTAAGCAGAGGTATGGTTGGGTACAAAAGGAATGATGGAAACACTCAGATCAGAGATAGATTGTGATGTCAAACAGTACACAATTTGTAAGCACTGCAGTCTGTTACTTCATGTGCTTCACATCCTCAATCTTCAGCTCAACCTTGCACAGTAACTATTATAATTGTCCCCTTTTACAGAGCTTATGTTACTTCCCCAAAGTCACTTGGCTAAGACATCATGGAGCCAGGATTCTAACAGGTATCTAAGACTTACCCTCTCCTCCTTGTTTCTGGGATTAAGTAGTGTCTTTGAGATGAAAAGAGGTCATGAGGACAAGAATCTCATTGCAAAGGCAACCTGCGTGTGTGTGTGTGTCAGTCACTCGGTCAAGTCCAATTCTCCAGGCAAGAATACTGGAGTGGGGAGCCATTCCCTTCTCCAGGTCATCTTTCCAATCCAGTATCAAACCTGGGTCTCTGGCATTGCAGACAGATTCTTTACCATCTGAGCCACCAGGAGGCTTCCATGGTGTCTCAGACAGTAAAGACTCTGCCTGCAATGTGGGAGATGCAAGTTAGATCCCTGGGTTGGGAAGATCCCCTAGAGAAGGGACTAGCAACCCACTACAGTATTCTTGCCTGGAGAAGCCCCATGGACAGAGAGGAGTCATCAGGGAAGCCCAAAGGCAACTTTAAGAATGTGAAAACAAGGGCAGTATAGGAGCAAACACCACAGCTGAAGCTCACAGAAAATTTCTATGTGCCAGACTGACAGAGAATGCCTAGGGCCTTGCTGTCTATCTCCTGGAACTTTTACTATCTCGTGGACCCACTGACCTTGATTAGTTGATTACTTATTTTTCTTTTAATCAGTCAATCAGTCAGTTCAGTTGCTCAGTCGCGTCTGACTCTTTGTGACCCCATGAATTGCAGCACGCCAGGCTTCCCTGGCCATCACCAACTCCCGGAGCTCGCTCAAACTCATGTCCATCGAGTCAGTGATACCATCCAACCATCTCATCCTCTGTTGGCCCCTTATCCTCCTGCCTTGAATCTTTCCCACCATCAGGGTCTTTTCTAGTGAGTCAGTTCTTCACATCAGGTGGCCAAAGTATTGGAGTTTCAACTTCAGCATCAGTCCTTCCAGTGAATATTCAGGACTGATTTCCTTTAGGATGGACTGGTTGGATCTCCTTGCAGTCCAAGGGACTCTCAAGAGTCTTCTCCAACACCACAGTTCAAAAGCATCAATTTTTTGGCACTCAGCTTTCTTTATAGTCCAATTCTCACATCCATACATGATTACTGGGAAAACCACAGCTTTGACTAGATGGACCTGTGTTAGAAAAGTAATGTCTCTGTTTTTTAATATGTTGTCTAAGTTGATCATAGCTTTCCTTCCAAGGAGCAAGTGGCTTTTAATTTCATGGCTGCAGTCACCATCTGCAGTGATTTTGGAGCCCCTCCAAAATAAAGTCTGTCACGGTTTCCATTGTTTCCCCATCTATTTGCCATGAAGTTATTGGACCGGATCCCATGATCTTAGTTTTCTGAATGTTGAGTCTTAAGCCAACTTTTTAACTCTCCTTTTTCACTTTCATCAAGAGGTTTTTTAGTTCTTCTTCGCTTTCTGCCATAAGGGTGGTGTCATCTGCATATCTGAGGTTATTGATATTTTTCCCAGCAATCTTGATTCCAGCTTGTGCTTCATCCAGCCCAGCATTTCTCATGATGTACCCTGAATATAAGTTAAATAAGCAGGGTGACAATATACAGCCTTGACATACTCCTTTTCCTATTTGGAACCAGTCTGTTGTTCCATGTCCAGTTCTTACTGTTGTCCCTTGTGCTGCTTACAGATTTCTCAGGAGGAAGGTCAGGTGGTCTGGTATTCCTATCTCTTTCAGAATTTTACACAGTTTGTTGTGATCCACACAGTAAAAGCTTTGGCGTAGTCAATAAAGCAGAAATAGATGTTTTCCTGGAACTCTCTCACTTCTTTGATGATCCAATGGATGTTGGCAATTTGAGCTCTGGTTCCTCTGCCTTTTCTAAATCCAGCTTGAACATCTAGAAGTTCACAGTTCACATACTGCTGAAGCCTGGCTTGGAGAATTTTGAGTATTACTTTGCTAGCATATGAGATGAGTACAATTGTGCAGTAGTTTGAACGTTCTTTGGCATTGCCTGTCTTTAAGATTGGAATGAAAACTGAACAATACATATTAATTATAAAAGAATAAACTCTTTTAGTACAATAGCTTTATTGAGTATATTTCATATTCCATCAGATCAGATCAGTTGCTCAGTCACGTCCAACTCTTTGCAACCCCATGAATCACAGCACGCCAGGCCTCCCTGTCCATCACCAACTCCCAGAGCTCACCCAGACTCACGTCCATTGAGTCAGTGATGCCATCCAGCCATCTCATCCTCTGTTGTCCCCTTCTCCTCCTGCCCCCAGTCCCTCCCAGCATCAGGGTCTTTTCCAATGAGTCAACTCTTCACATCAGGTGGCCAAAGTACTGGAGTTTCAGCTTTAGCATCATTCCTTCCAAAGAAATCCCAGGGCTGATCTCCTTCAGAATGGACTGGTTGGATCTCCTTGCAGTCCAAGGGACTCTCAAGAGTCTTCTCCAGCGCCACAGTTCAAAAGCATCAATTCTTCGGCGCTCAGCCTTCTTCACAGTCCAACTCTCACATCCATAAATGACCACAGGAAAAACCATAGCCTTGACTAGACGAACCTTTGTTGGCAAAGTAATGTCTCTGCTTTTGAATATGATATCTAGGTTGGTCATAACTTTCCTTCCAAGGAGTAAGCGTCTTTTAATTTCATGGCTGCAGTCAACATCTGTAGTGATTTTAGAGCCCCAAAAAATAAAGTCTGACACTGTTTCCACTGTTTCCCCATCTATTTCCCATGAAGTGGTGGGACCAGATGCCATGATCTTCGTTTTCTGAATGTTGAGCTTTAAGCCAACTTTTTCACTCTCCACTTTCACTTTCATCAAGAGGCTTTTGAGTTCCTCCTCACTTTCTGCCATAAGGGTGGTGTCATCTGCATATCTGAGGTTATTGATATTTCTCCCGCCAATCTTGATTCCAGTTTGTGTTTCTTCCAGTCCAGCGTTTCTCATGATGTACTCTGCATAGAAGTTAAATAAACAGGGTGACAATATACAGCCTTGACGTACTCCTTTTCCTCCTTTTCCTATTTGGAAGCAGTCTGTTGTTCCATGTCCAGTTCTAACTGTTGCTTCCTGATCTGCATACAAATTTCTCAAGAGGCAGATCAGGTGGTCTGGTATTCCCATCTGTTTAAGAATTTTCCACAGTTTATTGTGATCCACACAGTCAAAGGCTTTGGCATAGTCAATAAAGCAGAAATAGATGTTTTTCTGGAACTCTCTTGCTTTTTCAGTGACCCAGAGGATGTTGGCAATTTGATCTCTGGTTCCTCTACCTTTTCTAAAACCAGCTTGAACATCAGGAAGTTCACGGTTCACATATTGCTGAAGCCTGGCTTGGAGAATTTTGAGCATTACTTTACTAGCGTGTGAGATGAGTGGTAATTGTGTGGTAGTTTGAGCATTCTTTGGCATTGCCTTTCTTTGGGATTGGAATGAAAACTGACCTTTTCCAGTCCTGTGGCCACTGCTGAGTTTTCCAAAATGCTGGCATATTGAATGCAGCACTTTCACAGCATCATCTTTCAGGATTTAGAATAGCTCAACTGGAATTCCATCACCTCCACTAGCTTTGTTTGTAGTGATGCTTTCTAAGGCCCACTTGACTTCACATTCCAGGATGTCTGGCTCTAGGTCAGTCATATTCCATACAATGCACCTTATTTAAAGTGCAAAATTCAAAGATTTTAGTATATTCAAAGAGTTGAGCAACCATCTCCATAATATTAGAACATGTTCTTCATGCCAAAAGAAACCATATCTCCATTAGCAGTCACCCCACATTTCCCTTCAACTCTCCCAGCCCTAGGTATCATCTGTGGTTTGCCTACTGTGGACATTTTATGTAAAAGGAATCATACAAATTAGTCTTTCATGAAGAGCATCTTTCACTTAGGGTAAGGTTTTCAAGATTCATCTGTGGTGTAGTATGTATCAGTCCTTCATTCTTTTTTATGACTAAATAATTTTCCATTGTGTGAATATATCACACTTAACTTATTCACATTCACTAGGTGATGGACATTTTGGGTTGTTTCCAGATTTTTGGCTATTATGAATAATGTTGTACTAACATTCATGTACAAGCTTTTGTGTAGACATGTATTTTCATTTCTCTTGAGCATAGACTTAGGAATGGAGTGGCTAGGTCGTATGGTATTGTTGTTCAGTTTCTAAGTCATGTCTGACTCTTTGTGACCCCATGCACAGGAGCACGCCAGGCTTCGCTGACTGTCACTATCTCACGAAGTTTGCTCAAACTCATGTCCATTGAATCAGTGATGGTAGCTAACCATAGCTTTGACTCTATGGACATTTCTCAGCAAAGTGATGCCTTTGCTTTTTAATATGCCATGAAGGTTTTTCATAGCTTTCCTTCAAGGAGCAAGTGTCTTTGAACTTCATGGCTGCAGTCATTGTCAGCAGTGATTTGGAGCCTAAGAAAATAAAATCTGCCAGTGTTTCCACTTTTCCCCCCTTTCATTTGCCATATACTGATGGGACTAGATGCCATGATCTTAGTTTTTTTAATGTTGAGTTTTAAGCCAGCTTTTTCACTCTCCTCTTTCACCTTCATCAAGAGGCTCTTTAATTCCTCCTCAATTCTGCCATTAGAGTGATATCATCTGCATACCTGAGGTAACTGGTATTTCTCCCAGGAATCTGGATTCCAGTTTAGTATTTATCCAGCTGGAATTCCCTTGCTTTCTCTATGATCTCTGCTTCCTCTGCCTTTTCTAAATTCAGCTTGTACATCTGGAAGTTCTCAGTTCACATACTGCTGAAGCCTAGCTTGAAGGATTTTGAGCATTACCTTGCTAGCATGTGAAATGAGTGCAATTGTACAGTAGTGTAAACATTTTTTGGCATTTCCTTTCTTTAGGATTGGAATGAGAACTGACCATTTCCTGTGGCCACTGCTGAGTTTTCCAAATTTGCTGGCATACTGAGTGCAGCACTTTAACAACATCATCTTTTAGGATTTGAAATAGTTCAGCTGGAATTCCATCCCCTTATTTGTTTGCAGTAATACTTCTAAGGCTCACTTGACTTCACACTCCACGGTGTCCAGCTCTAGGTGAATGCTCACTTCATTGTGGTTATCCAGGTCATTAAGACTTTTTTTTTGTATAGTTCTGTGTATTCTTGCTACCGCTTCTTAATCTGTTCTGCTTCTGTTATATCCTTGTTGTTTCTGTCCCTTATCATGCCCATTCTTGCATGAAATATCCCCTTGAAATCTCCAATTTTTGAAGCAATTTCCAGTCTTTCCCATTCTATTGTTTTCTTCTGCTTCTTGCATTATTCATTTAAGAAGACCTTCTTATCTCTTCTTGCTATTCTCTGGAACTCTGTATTCAGTTGGGTGTATCTTTTTCTTACCTGCTTGTTTTTGCCTTCTCTTCTTTCCTCAGCTATTTGTAAAGCCTCCTCAGACAACCACTTTGCCTTCTTGTATTTCTTTTTTTGGGGATGATTTTGGTCACTGCCAATGGTATGAACCTAACAGAAGCAGAAAATACTAAAAAGAGGTGGCAAGAATACACAGAAGAACTGTACAGAGAAGATCTTCACGACCAAGATAATCACAATGGTGTGATCACTCACCTAGAGCCATCCTGGATTGTGAAGTCAAGTGGGCCTTAGAAAGCATCACTACAAACAAAGCTAGTGGAGGTGATGGAATTCCAGTTGAGCTATTTCAAATCCTAAAAGATGATGCTGTTAAAGTGCTGCACTCAATATGCCAGCAAATTTGGAAAACTCAGCAGTGGCCACAGGACTGGAAAAGGTCAGTTTTCATTCCAATCCCAAAGAAAAGCAATGCCAAAGAATGCTCAAACTACTGCACAATGGCACTCATCTCACACGCTAGTAAAGTAATGCTCAAAATTCTCCAAGCCAGGCTTAAGCAATATGTGAACTGTGAACTTCCTGAACCGCCAACATCCACGGGATCATCAAAAAAGCAAGAGAGTTCCAGAAAAACATCTATTTCTGCTTTATTGACTATGCCAAAGACTTTGACTGTGTGGATCACAATAAACTGTGGAAAATTCTGAAAGAGATGGGAATACCAGACCACCTGACCTGCCTCTTGAGAAATCTGTATGCAGGTCAGGAAGCAACAGTTAGAACTGGACATGGAACAACAGACTGCTTCCAAATAGGAAAAGGAGGAAAAGGAGTACGTCAAGGCTGTATATTGTCACCCTGCTTATTTAACGTATATGCAGAGTACATCATGAGAAACGCTGGACTGGAAGAAACACAAGCTGGAATCACGATTGCTGGGAGAAATATCAATAACCTCAGATATGGAGATGACACCACCCTTATGGCAGAAAGTGAGGAGGAACTCAAAAGCCTTTTGATGAAAGTGAAAGTGGAGAGTGAAAAAGTTGGCTTAAAGCTCAACATTCAGAAAATGAAAATCATGGCATCTGGTCCCATCACTTCATGGGAAATAGATGGGGAAACAGTGTCAGACTTTATTTTTTTGGGCTCCAAAATGACAGCAGATGGTGACAGCAGCCATGAAATTAAAAGACGCTTACTCCTTGGAAGGAAAGTTATGACCAACCTAGATATCATATTCAAAAGCAGAGACATCACTTTGCCAACAAAGGTCTGTCTAGTCAAGGCTATGATTTTTTCCAGTGGTCATGTATGGATGTGAGAGTTGGACTGTGAGGAAAGCTGAGCACCAAAGAATTGATGCTTTTGAATTGTGGTCCTGGAGAAGACTCTTGAGAGTCCCTTGGACTGCAAGGAGATCCAACCAGTCCCTCCTAAAGGAGATCAGTCTTGGGTGTTCTTCGGAAGGACTGATGCTAAAGCTGAAACTCCAATAATTTGGCCACCTGATGTGAAGAGTTGACTCATTGAAAAAGACTCTGATGCTGGAAGGGATTATGGGCAGGAGGAGAAGGGGACGACAGAGGATGAGATGGCTGGATGACATCACCAACTCGATGGGCATGAGTTTGAGTAAACTCCAGGAGTTGGTGATGGATGGGGAGGTCTGGCATGCTGTGATTCATGAGGTCACAAAGAGTCGGACACGACTGAGTGACTGAACTGAACTGAACTGAACTTGTGTACAATGTCATGAACTTCTATCCATAGTTCTTCAGGCACTCTGTCTACCATATCTAATCTCCTGACTCTATTTATCACGTCTACTGTATAATCATAAGGGATTTGATTTAGGCATACTTGAATGGTCTAGGGGTTTTCCTTACTTTCTTCAATTTAAGCCTGAATTTTGCCATAAGGAACTGATGATAAGAGCCTGATGATATGACAGTCAGCTCCCAATCTTGTTTTTACAGACTGTATGGAGTTTCTCTATCTTCAGCTACAAATAATATAATTAGTCTGATTCCAGTATTGACCATTAGGTGATGTCCATGTGTAGAGTTGTCTCTTGTGTTGTTGGAAGAGGGTGTTTGCTATGACCAGCGCGTTCTCTTGGCAAAACTCTGCTAGCCTTTGCCCTGCTTCATTTTGTACTCCAAGGCAAAACTTGCCTATTACTTCAGGTATCTCTTGACTTCTTACTTTTGCATTCCAGGCCCCTATGATGAAAAGGACATCCTTTTTTGGTGTTAGTTCCAGAAGGTCTTGTAGGCCTTCATAGAACCATTCAACTTCAGCTTCTTTGGTATTAGTGCTTGGGGCATAGACTTGGATTACTGTGATGTTGAATGATTTGCCTTGCAAACGAACTGAGATCATTCTGTTGTTTTTGAGATTGCATCCAAATACTGTATTTTGAACTCTTTTGTTGACTATGAGGGCTACTCCATTTCTTCTAAGGTGTTCTTGCTCATAGTAGTAGATAAAATCGTCCTCTGAATTAAATTTGCCCATTCTGGTCGATTTTAGTTCACTGATTCCTAAAATGTCAGTGTTCACTCTTGCCATCTCCTGCTTAACCATGTCCAGTTTACCTTGATTCATGGGTCTAAAATTTCAACTCCTATGCAATATCATTTTTTACAGCATCAGATTTCACTTTCACCACCAGACATGTGCACAACTGAGCATGGTTTCTGCTTTGGTTCAACCTCTTCATTCTTTTTGGAGCTACTTTTCTGCTCTTCCTCAGTAGCATATTGGGCACCTACTGACCTGGTAGGCTCATCTTCCTGTACCATATCTTTTTGCCTTATCATACTGTTCATGGGTTCTCAAGGCAAAAATACTAGAGTGGTTTGCTATTCACTACTCCAGTGGACCAGGTTGTGTCAGAACTCTTCACTATGATCTGTCTGTCTTACATGGCCCTCCACTGCATGGCTCATTGCTTCACTGAGTTACGCAAGCCCCTTCGCCACAACAAGGCTGTGATCCATGAAGGTGAGGTCATATGCTAAGTCAGTTTAAACTTTTGAGGAACTGCCACACTCTTTTTTTAATTGAAGTATAGCTGCTTTATAGTATTTTGTTAGTTTCAGGTGTACCACATAATGATTCAATATTTTTATAGGTCATACTCCATTTAAAGTCATTACAAAATAATTGCTGTATTTCCCTATGCTATACAATATATTTTTGATGTTTATTTATGTTATAGATAATAGTTTGTATCTTAATCTTATACCCCTATCTTGTCCCTTCCCTCTCTCCTCTCCCTACTAGTAACCACTAGTTTGCTTTCTATATCTGTGAGTCTATCTCTTTTTTTGTCATATACATTTGTTTTAGATTCTGCATATAAATGAAAACAGATTTCTCTTTGTCTGACTTATTTCATTGAGCATAATACCCTCTAGGTCCAACCACACTGTTACAAATGGCATAATTTCATTCTTTTTTATGTCTGAGTAATATTCCATTGTGTATATATATATGGACATCAGGATGCATGTCTCTTTTTGAATGAGTGTTTTCATTTTCTTTCAATATATATTCAGCAGTGGAATTCCTGAATGATATGTTAGTTTTAGTTTTTTGAGGAAACTCCATACTGTTTTCTATAGTGGCTGCACCAATTTTCAATCCCATCAACAGTATACTAAGGTTTCCTTTTACTTATATCCTTGCCAACATTTGTTATTTGTAGAGTTTTTGGTCATAACCATTCTGACAGGTGTGAGCTGATATCTCATTGGTATTTGGTGGAAGAGAGAGTTGTTGGGCTTCTTTGATCTTGCCATGTAGCTTGTGGGGTCTTAGTTCTCCGTCCTGGGATCGAACCCAGGCCCTTGGCAGAGAGTGTGGATTCCTAACCAATGAATCACCCTGGTGCATTACCTCTCATTAATGTTTTGATTTGCATTTCTCTAATTATTAGCACTGGGCTTCCCAGGTGGCTCAGTGGTAAAGAATCTGCCTGCCAATGTAGGAGATGCAGTTTCGATCCCTAGGTTGGGAAGATCCCTTGAAGGAAATGACAACCCACTCTGGTATTCTTGCCTGGGAAATCCAATGGGCAGAAGAGCCTGATGGGCTACAGTTCATGAGATCACAGAGTCAGACATGACTTAGCGACTGAGCATGCATGCAATGACTAGCAATGTTGAGCATTTATTCATGTGCCTATTGATTACCTGTATATCTTCTCTGGAAAAATGTCTATTCAGGTCTTCTGCCCATTTTTATACTGCCATGCTGTTTTCTAAAGAAGTCACATCAGGGGAGTTCAGGATAGGGGGACACATGTGCACCCATGGCTGATTCATGTAGACATATAGCAAAAACCCCTACAACACTGTAAAGTAATTATACTCCAATTAAAATAAATTAGTTAATTAAAAAAATTATTTAAAAAAAGGAGCCACACCATTACATTCCCACCAAGGATTCCAACCTCCCCACATTCTTGTCAATATTTGCTATTATCTTGTTGATTATTGTCACCATAGTGAGTATGGTTTACTTCTCTCAAATCTTGCTAATATGCCTTCTTGGATTCCTGGCAATGAGACTGTGTTGTAAACTTGAAATAGGCATAACACAATTTGAAAAAATATGTTTCTTAAAAAACACTTGTCGACCATGCATAATTTCCTATTTAGTATCATTAAAATGTTCTCACAATTTTATAAGATTATTATACATCTCTTTAAAAGCCATTAATGCATTGACAATTATATATGTCTAAATTATTTATACATGGTGGTTTTTAAGGGACATATCTACTTTATCAAGTGAGGGTTACTTACAGTAGTTATGAGGACTGAAATTGTTCTCGGTACTCAAAAAGTCACTTTGAAAGTCTGAAGACTAGGTTTATTAAAGAGTTAACTGTCAAAAATATCCATTGGAAAGAGCATGAGCTTTAGACTTTAATGTTTGATTTCCAGTTTGCAGACTTATCAGTTAGAAGACTTTAATGGTACAAATATCTGAAAACCCAAGTGCAATGACCCAAACAGACAAGGCTTTATTTATGTCAAGCCATTGGCGGTAGGTAGTGCAGAGCTAGTGTGTTAATTCAATTGTACTCCAAGGACCCAGGCTCTTTCTATCTTTCTTCTTTGCAGTCTTTAGAACATTGACCCTAGTCCTCGGGTGCTGCACATCCAGGCTTCTCATCCAAGTTTCAGGCAGGAAAGTAGTGAAAGGAAAAGGAAATTCTCCCATGGACTTCTACTTGCATCTCATTGGCCAGAATTGAATTACACATCTACTCTATCTGGACGGGAACCCAGGATAAGGGTATGGTGGATGCAGTTCAGTAATCTAACAGTATCTGCCACAGTTGCTAGCTGAGTGACCTTGGAAAATTTGTTTAGCTTTGCTAAGCCCTAGCCTCCTGAAAAATGAGTATAGGTAATACAAAACTAAGTATTATAAAACTTATAAGAAAGCAAATTATAAGAAAAGGCTCACAAATAGGAAATGCTTAGAAACTGACAAAAAGATGATGTTAGAGTGTTAGAACATTATGATGAAACTCAAGACTGACTCTCTAGACTTTTTTGATTCATTCTAAAATCAAAACCTGACTGATTTGGGAGAGAAGATGAATGCAAAGCCATAAAAATGATCACTTACAGGTTATTGTAAGCAATAACTTTATTTACTTTCTTTTCAAGTAATAATAACTTTAGACAGATGACTATCTAGAAAGAATGTCAAACGTGGTCTAATAAGTAAGACTAATTTTCAAGCTGGTGTACATACATCAATAGTAAAGTCACTCATTTTAAAGTCATTCAAACTAGAAGCGTAAACTCAATGTGGGCAAGAATTTTTGCTTGCTTTGTTTACTGCTATCTTTCTTTAGCCTAGGATGAGGCCTGGCATCTAGAAAGTGCTCAATAAACATGTGTTGAGTGATCATTCTGACAATTAGAAATGGACATTTCCTGTATCCTCCCTTCACAATCAAGTTGAATAATAATAATACAAGGTCCTATATATTAAAAAGGTATTTTTTCATGTCTTTTCTGAAACTGAGAGTAAATTATAGCCAAGCTTAGGCAAATCTAACCCAAATTCTAAATTGACTGAGTCCAGATTAGTGGAATTTTATTGTATCTTAAAAAGGACATAAAGGATGTGAAGTGATAGCATAAAAATGAATGTATTCCTCTAGCAAATTCAAAGAATGAGCTCCTGTAACCACAGACAAATTGGAAAAGAAAACAGACATCTGTTCATCTCACAATTAATTAAAAACACATCCATGAACTGAGAAAAATTACAGAAATCCATTTCTAACTAATGATTAAGGTCTTTCCCCCCTAGGAAAAAGGTGACTTATAATGAATTTTCTGGTTGAGGGTAGTATCAGATTTAAAAAGGTTCTTCTTTTTAATACCCTGAGAACTCAGAACCCTGAGTTCTCAGGGTATTTTCTACTTTGGCAGTTGCGTAGATATCAGCATTTGCAAGGTTTCACTTCCAGCTCCTGTGGTTCTATTTTCCAGTAAAATCATGTACAGAGAGAGGCATTTCACCTCAGCCCACCTACTTGTTTCCACAGTGGCAGAAAGATGGCATTCCCTCCATGGGAGCAGTGGGGCCATCAGGGCCTCCAGATGGTGTGGGGTTGAAGTTGTAAAGCAGAGGAATTGTGTCTATGTTGTTTCAAGAATCTTCTTTCTGTACAGGACTTCTGTAGTGACTCCACCAGCATGACCTTTCACATACCCTTCTCAACCCCTTTGTATTTTGCTAAGTATTGCACCAATGGGTGGTGATAGAAAAAAACCAAACCAAACAAACAAACAAAAATAAAACCTCTGCTATTAAGCATCTACTGTTGTAGCCACGCATTCCAGGAAACAAACTCACTCAGAAGGACAGTGCAGATAGTGGAGTGCAGTTTATTATACCGGCAGGTCCAAGGCCGAGTCTCCTCCTAGCCAAGGACCCCGATCAGTTTTTGTGAAAACCTTATATACCCTAAGTGTACTTGCTCAAACCCACCTCCCCCAATTCCTAGAAACTAGTCTGGAAAAGATAAAAGAGAGATACGATCAAGGTTAGCCCATGATTCATGTGTCACAAGACTAGATAAACAGTGGACATTTATCAATAGGACTGTGGTCATATCCCGATAAACATAATGGAATTTACGACTTTGTTCTGTTACAGAGATAATTAGCATATTCTTTTAGGCAATGGAGAGCCCAAGTACAAGTCCTGAGGCTCTTTTATCGGGGGTCTGGTTTTCCATTGGTATGCCATTTCTATAGACACTGGGCACAAAGTTCAGAGTCCATTGGGAGAGTGACCATACATGTAGCCTAATGTTCACAGCCTGGCCTGAGATGGAGTCCAGCTCTGTCTGTTTCCTCCTTCACTACTTACTGTTGTCCTGTTACCCTCAACAGCTACATGTAAATATGTTCTTTCTTTATCATGGAAGCTCTTGCAATATCTGGCATGGTACTCAATAAATACTTGTTGAATGAAAATGAGTGCCTGGTGGCCCTTCATTCTATTTTATTCAAGTCAATTTAACAAATATTTATTTAGAATTTCATGTCTTCTCAGAACTATGTTAAATGCTAGAAAACTTTTAAAAAATAGACAACATCTCTGTGCATGACAAGATCATAAACTATTTAGAATAACACCAATAGTATATTTTCTTGTACCATGAGAGACCAATAGGGTCTTTTAGTTTTAATAAGACCCTTAAAATCAATTGTTACTCTTCTACTTCATAAGACCTGTTTGCTTTTGCCACATGTTTCTCTCTATATTCATATTCATAATAGCCAGACAGAGTTCTTAAATATAATTCCAAATATATTTAAGGCTGTGATGTTATATTTCTACTGAGTTCTTTTAGGACTTAAAAATCAGTTCATATATTAAAATCCATCTTCTCACTGGTTCTACACCAGTGCTTGGAGAGCTAATTGTGGCTGGGGACAAATACAAACTTACTGACTGATATTACTTTATATTCATGATCACTCACTTCAACTGAGCCCAGATAGCTACCCAGTAGTCCTGTGGAACTTCACTGGTCAAGTCACTCCCCCACTAACCAGGCAATTATTTTGTTACTGTTTCATCTTTGGTTTCCAACATCTTCTCCCCCTTCTCACTCTCTGTTGATGACTAACTTCCTATTTCATTGAGAAAATAAGAGTTATAAGAAATACCACAACCTCCCTCATCTGATGACACACTGACATCTGTACCCCACACTTGGTCTTCCCTTCTATTACTGTGGATGAACTACCACTGCCCTGAGGCCAGCTCTCCACTAAAGACTAGATCTTTCTCTGTCTGCCTGCTAGAGGACATCGCTCCAACAATACTCCTTCCTTTCTTCTGTATCATCACCTTTTCTATCTTTACTGGATCTCCTCATCAGCTTTCAAAATTCTGTAGCATCTACCTTCCCTAGGCACCCCCTTCCACTAATTTATCTCTCTGCTCCTTCATATGGCAAACTCTTCAAAAAGAGCTGTTTGTACTTTCCACCTCTACTTCCTCTCTTTTCATCCTCTCTTTAATCTTGTCAAGCTTTGCCTTCCACCTCCAGGTCTTATCAGTGTTGCTAATGACGTTCCCATTGCAGATGCAACAGTTTATTCTCAGTTCCTACCTTCCTTTTCAGGAAGGGTAGATTTATTATCAGGAACATTTAACTTAACTTTTTACTTCCTTCTTTGATCTTCCAGGACAGCACTCCCTTTTGGTTCTTCCTGAATGCTTTTTCTCAGTTTCTTTTGTCAATTCTCCTTCATTCTAGTAAAGTAATATCAATAACCCTCAGATAAGCAGATGACACCACCCTTATGGCAGAAAGTGAAGAGGAACTAAAGAGCCTCTTGATGAAAGTGAAAGAGGAGAGTGAAAAAGTTGGCTTAAAGCTCAACATTCAGAAAACTAAGATCATGGCATCTGGTCCCATCACTTTACGGCAAATAGATGGGGAAACAGTGGAAACAGTGTCAGACTTTATTTTTCTGGGCTCCAAAATCACTGCAGATGGTGACTGCAGCCATGAAATTAAAAGACGTTTACTCCTTGGAAGGAAAGTTATGACCAACTTAGACAGCATATTAAAAAGCAGAGACATTACTTTGCCAACAAAGGTCCGTCTAGTCAAGGATATGGTTTTTCCAGTGGTCATGTAAGGATGTGAGAATGTAAGGATGTGGACTGTGAAGAAAGTTGAGCACTGAAGAATTGATTCTTTTGAACTGAGAAGATTCTTGAGAGTCCCTTGGACTGCAAGGAGATCCAACCAGTCCATCCTAAAGGAGATCAGTCCTGGGTGTTCATTGGAAGGACTGATGTTGAAGCTGAAACTCCAATACTTTGGCCACCTGATGAGAAGAGCTGACTCATTGGAAAAGACCCTGATGCTGGGAAAGATTGAGGGCAGTAGGAGAAGGGAACGACAGAGGATGAGATGGTTGGATGGCATCACCGACTCAAGGAACATGGGTTTGGATGGACTCCGGGAGTTGGTGATGGACAGGGAGGCCTGGTGTGCTGGGTTTCATGGGGTCGCAGAGAGTTGGACATGACTGAGTAACTGAACTGAACTGAATAGTGATCCAGAGCTCTGTTCTAGGACCTCTTATTATATTTATCTACATTCATTATCTAAAAGATCTCAACGAAATTTATGCTGTAAAACTCCCTAATCTGTACCTCCAGTCCATATCTCCATATCTCTTGAGCTGCAGCCAAATTTTACCTAACTTCATACTCAATGTTTCCTCTTAATGTCCAAAAGCTAATATTTTCAAAACCAAATACTTAGTTCCCTCTCCTCAGACTCATGTTCCCTATCTCAGTAAGTGGCAACTCCATCCTTTGCAATATTCAAGTTAAAAATCACTGGAGTCCTCCTGGATTTCTTTCTACTATGCCCCCATTTAACTGACAGAAAAACTTATCACATCTATCTTTAAAAAACTAATTTCTTTTCACTGCCTCGTCCAAGCCAGGTCATCTCTCATCTGGGTTAGTAAACTGGTGCTCTAGCCTCCACCTTTGCCCTGCTATAGACTGCTGCTGCTGCTGCTAAGTCACTTCAATTGTGTCCGACTCTGTGCAACCCCATAGACGGCAGCCCACCAGGCTCTTCTGTCCATGGGATTCTCCAGGCAAGAACACTGGAGTGGGTTGCAATTTCCTCCTCCAATGCATGAAAGTGAAAAGTCAAAGTGCTATAGTCTATTATTCACAAATAGTCAGAGTAATCTTTTTCACACACACATCTCAGATGTTACTCCTCTGTTCAGTCTCCCGTTTCACTCAGAGATCCTTCCATGGCTCTATGTGATGTTACAGTGCCTTATAAATCTCCTCTCATCTAGGACTCTCTGATCTCATCTCATTCCTTCCCATCTCCTTCAGTCTACCAAACCTTAATGACCTCCTTACTGTTCTTGAACAGGATGGACAAGGACCTGCCTCAGGACCTTTGTGCATCACCTACAATGCACTTCCTCCAGAAAGGCATAATTCTTGATTCTGTACTGCTTCAGCACTACCTTCTCAGATTCTCAGACATGTCTTCCCTTATCTTCCTCTCTAAAAAGATCCCCCCTCACCCCTACTCCTAGCATTTCCTAACCCCCTTCCTTTTTCCTTCTGAATGTTTATCAACACAAGACATATAATATATGTATTTGTGTGCTCTACAAAGGTTGAGACTTTACCTTTTCTGTTCATTATGGTAGCTCCAGTGTCTAAAGTAGTGCTTAGAATACAGTGGGTGTTAAATGTTAAATAACTGTTGAATGAATGATTACATTTTAAAAGATACTATTTATCATTATTACCATAAATCAGCAGTTTCTACAGAAAATTTATTAACTGCAACAAGGACTAGGTGCAATGGAAACTTCAGAAAAATATAAATCATACTAATTCCCCTCAACAAATAATCTGTTATATATATTAATTAGCACAGGGAAAAAAAACAGAAGACATTTTGAAACTTTGTACTATACAGTTGTATGCAAAAATTGTCCTAAAGTTTAGTCAGTCATTTTGATTGGATTTTTCATCTAAAATAGTGCTTTGTGGTCTAGGTGCTAATATGAGGGTAGACTTTAAAAGAAGAATTAAATTACATAGTAGCTATAGTTAATGTCGGTCTGAGAATACATTTCCATTTTGACTTGTGGTCTCAATATGTGTGATGAAAGAATTACCCACAAACCAATAAGAACATGTATGTGGTTTTCTCTAACTGAAAAATATTCAAAGATGCCCTACTTACTACTTACACAGTTGCCATTCTCTTATTTTCACATTTGAATACTTATTTAACACAAAAGTTAGCATTCCTTATTACAAAGCCTTGGCATGGAACTCCTATTCAATGTCCCTTCCCAGAGGGAGTTCACTTAGTTTAAACTATGTCCAGTGCTGACTTCCCCAAAGAGGCACAATAGGTACACCCAGGGCCTGCCATACCTTCAGAAATCTATGAAAATGTTTAATTTCACTTGAAATCACAAGAAAAAAATGAACCATTAGGCCAAAGAAAGCATTTTAACATGTGACATTAATATATTTACTTTTATATCAACAGTTGTAAAACATAATCTATATGAACATATATTCATATAAGTGCTCATGCATGCTCAGTTGCTCAGTCATGACTTTTTGTGACCCCATGGGCTGTAGCTTGCATATACATATATAAACAATATATATATAAACATAAACATTATATATATATATATATGTAAAGACATACCTACACATATACAAACTTTTTAATCTTACTTGCAAAAGGGGTTTATGAAGGTAAAGGTGCCTAGTGCCCATGAAAGCCACACTGTGACCCTGGATGGTCTTGATTATGTTTTCAAAAATGAAACAAATTTTGATTCGTTTAAGTGAAAGTGCATTCTGCAAGCAAGCTAAAAAGACAGCATCAAAAAATTGAGGAATTATTAATTCAACATAACTGGTGATCATAATCTTTCTTTTTTTTAAGTTTAGAGACAGAAGAAGAGCAAGAATATCTCACTTCAAGTTACATTAACATCTCCACTGATTCATTGCAAAAGGGCAAGAAGTATTTGGTTTGGGTCCAAGCTTCAAATGTTCTGGGCATGGAGAAGTCGAAACAACTACAAATTCATCTGGACGATATAGGTAAAGAATAAAAAATTCTGTAATGTCTTTACAAATAAACAACTAATTTGCGCTGACCTAATCAAATGAAGTTGAGATCTGAAAGGAGTTCCCCTAAAGGTCCCCAAAAATCATGATAAAGAAAATAAGCATTACCCATAACCCACTGCCTGAGACAAGTCAAAGATAAGTGAGGCTGCCTTTGTTTTATATATCCTTCCAGTCTTATTTCTACATGGGTATGTCTTTCAGAATATTTATTGAGAATTTCTTATGTTCAAGCATAGTTCTAAGGGCTGGGGAGAAAAAGACAGACAAGGAAGGTACTTGCTTGCAATCTACTGGGGATGATGGAAACGAATAAGGATTATAATAAAGTGTGATGAGTCTTATGTTGTGAGAATTACAGTATACTGCTATATACACTATTTTTAAAGTTATGTTTTTGTTTGAAAAGTTCTACAAAAAAACATAGAAAACTGTGGAGAATTATGTAGACATCTCTGTGTATACCAGCCAGATTAAAATGTTAATATTTTTTGCGAAAGGTATTTTAGAACTTGTCTTTTTAAAAAATTACAATATAGAATAAATATTTCTATTAATTCAATCTACAAGCTTGTTTTTAATTAAAATCTTTAATTATCCCTTATTACTGTTCTCAGTTTTTCACCATCATAAACTATACTGCCATGGACAACCTTTAGGCTGAATTTTTACATAGTAGTTGTTTTTCTCCTTAAGATAAATTCCAAAAAGTAACTGCCCTTTAGCCTTTTACATTTACATTCTAATCCTAAAGCCAGAGTTCAGCCAAAGAGCACCAAGTGTGAATCCCCTTCTCGTTGCAGATTCTAGTGCCAGTTACCCCTGTTTTTATTATTAAAGACAATTTCAGTAGCAAACACATGGCCCACTTCTTCAGCACTAACTGCTTTTATATACATTATCTTGTTTAATCCTTGCTGCTGCTGCTGCCGCCAAGTCGCTTCAGTCATGTCCGACTCTGTGCGACACCATAGATGGCAGCCCATCAGGCTCTGCCGTCCCTGGGATTCTCCAGGCAAGAATGCTGGAGTGGGTTGCCATCTCCTTCTCCAATTGTTTAATCCTTACAACAACTCTATTTTGTAGAAGATAATGTAATTTATACGTGAGGAAACCAAGCTGAGGTGGCATGAGGCAAGTTGAGGCTGCAGAGCTAGGAAGCCTCTAGTTCCAGGATCCTCAACTCCTAACCTGTCTTTGTTTAAAAGCACATTGCAGCCGGGCGCGGTGGCGCGCGCCTGTAGTCCCAGCTACTTGGGAGGCTGAGGCTGGAGGATCGCTTGAGCTCAGGAGTTCTGGGCTGCAGTTCGCTATGCCGATCGGGTGTTCGCACTAAGTTCGGCATCAATATGGTGACCTCCCGGGAGCGGGGGACCACCAGGTTGCCTAAGGAGGGGTGAACCGGCCCAGGTCGGAAACGGAGCAGGTCAAAACTCCCGTGCTGATCAGTAGTGGGATCGCGCCTGTGAATAGCCACTGTACTCCAGCCTGGGCAACATAGCGAGACCCCGTCTCTTAAAAAAAATAAATAAATAAATAAAATAAAATAAAAGCACATTGCAATGTGTGTGACAACTTTCCTGCTGACTAACGATTTAGGGGATGTGACACCTCTCAGGATACAGCATGAGTATCCTTGGGGGACTACTGGAGTCTTCTGTTGGAACTAATATCTCAATGTCTCAACTATCACAATAGGATTGGTCTGAAAAGCTGTGCTTAGGCTATGAATATTGGCTTTGAAAACAAACACTGCTAACTATGGAGCTGAATAGTAACTCCACTGTATTGTATATTCTTGGAGTTATAGTTCTCTGGATCGTGATCTACACACTTTTGTAAGTTTACATTTTGAGGTAGTATACAGTCATAGTATGTGCGGGCTCAGTTGCTTCAGTTGTGTCCAACTCTTTGTGACCCTAGGGACCGTAGCCTGCCAGGCTCCTCCATCCATGGGATTCTCCAGGCCAGAATACTGGAGTGCCATGCCCTCCTCCAGGGTATCCTTGCATCCCAGGAATCAAACCCATATCTCTTGCATCTCCTGCATTGCAAGCGGATTCTTTACCAGCTGAGCTACCTGGGAAGCCCTAAAAACAGGTTCCTCTCAATGGATTAACAATGGTTAAAAGTTATCATGTTAAGTATCATTTTGGCAGTATTCATTATTAGGAACTAGATTAATATTAGTAGTATTACTGCTATTATTATCATTGTTATTACAATCTTAGTGTATCCATTTACTAAACACCTATGGTCCTCGAATAGCCAAAGCTATCTTGAGAAAGAAGAATGGAACTGGAGGTATCAACCTTCCTGACTTCAGGCTCTACTACAAAGCTACAGTCATCAAGACAGTATAGTACTGGCACAAAGACAGAAATATAGATCAATGGAACAAAATAGAAAGCCCAGAGATAAATCCACGCACATATGGACACCTTATCTTTGACAAAGGAGGCAAGAATATACAATGGATTGAAGACAATCTCTTTAACAAGTGGTGCTGGGAAAACTGGTCAACCACTTGTAAAAGAATGAAACTAGAGCACTTTCTAACACCATACACAAAAATAAACTCAAAATGGATTAAAGATCTAAATGTAAGACCAGAAACTATAAAACTCCTAGAGGAGAACATAGGCAAAACACTCTCCAACATATATCACAGCAGGATCCTCTATGACCCACCTCCCAGAATATTGGAAATAAAAGCAAAAATAAACAAATGGGACCTAATTAAACTTAAAAGCTTCTGCACAACAAAGGAAACTATAAGCAAGGTGAAAAGACAGCCTTCAGAATGGGAGAAAATAATAGCAAATGAAGCAACTGACAAACAACTAATCTCAAAAATATACAAGCAACTCCTACAGCTCAATTCCAGAAAAATAAATGACCCAATCAAAAAATGGGCCAAAGAACTAAATAGACATTTCTCCAAAGAAGACATACAGATGGCTAACAAACACATGAAAAGATGCTCAACATCACTCATTATCAGAGAAATGCAAATCAAAACCACTATGAGGTACCATTTCACGCCAGTCAGAATGGCTGAGATTCAAAAGTCTATAAGCAATAAATGCTGGAGAGGATGTGGAGAAAAGGGAACCCTCTTACACTGTTGGTGGGAATGCAAACTAGTATAGCCACTATGGAGAACAGTGTGGAGATTCCTTAAAAAACTGGAAATAGAACTGCCTTATGATCCAGCAATCCCACTGCTGGGCATACACACTGAGGAAACCAGAAGGGAAAGAGACACATGTACCCCAATGTTCATCGCAGCACTGTTTATAATAGCCAGGACATGGAAGCAACCTAGATGTCCATCAGCAGATGAATGGGTAAGAAAGCTGTGGTACATATACACAATGGAGTATTACTCAGCCATTAAAAAGAATACATTTGAATCAGTTCTAATGAGGTGGATGAAACTGGAGCCTATTATACAGAGTGAAGTAAGCCAGAAAGAAAAACACCAATACAGTCTACTAACGCATATATATGGAATTTAGAAAGATGGTAACAATAACCCTGTATACGAGACAGCAAAAGAGACACTGATGTATAGAACAGTCTTTTGGACTCTGTGGGAGAGGGAGAGAGTGGGATGATTTGGGAGAATGGCATTGAAATATGTATAATATCATATATGAAATGAGTCGCCAGTCCAGGTTCGATGTACGATACTGAATGCTTGGGGCTGGTGCACTGGGACGACCCAGAGGGATGGTATGGGGAGGGAGGAGGGAGGAGGGTTCAGGATGGGGAACACATGTATACCTGTGGCAGATTCATTTTGATATATGGCAAAACCAATACAATATTGTAAAGTTAAATAAAAAAAAAAAAAAAACACCTATGGTGTTCCAGGCAATTAACATGCCCATTACACTTAATTCTGGAAATAATCATATATGATACCCATTATGCCCATTTTTTAGACAAAGAAAGAGGTAAAATAATTTCCTCAAAGCACATAGCTAGTAAGGAGGAGAGCCAGATTTCATCTCAGACTTGCTCACTTGCTGTAGTTACATCACCCCCGCCTTCCAAAATCTCTTCTGACTGTCACCTTCAAATCTTTTCACACTAAACCGGGGAGCCTCTTGTTTGGAGTTTCTGCACCTCCACCCCCTCCTCCTCCTTTCTCAGTCTCCCAAAATGGATTCTAAGAAACTCAGATTGAAAAACACAGGTTAACAATGTAGGAGGCCCCTCCCATCAAAGCCCCTAGATTCTTACTGGATGTGCTATATTGATTTATGGCACTTTAAGAATGAGACACTGCAAATGAGATAAATTAACTGTTCTACGAAACTGAATCAGAGGACTCTCCTGGGAGTAATTTCCACACAACAGCTATGGGATTGGGCTTTAATTAAATTAGGGAGGTATGCTGAAAGGCAGGACTGAATTAACAGTGTAGAAACACTGCCAAAATGACATGTGAAAGGAATGCTTAAACTTCTCTTATAGAGAAATGAGTTTCAATACAGAAAATGCAGTGCCTTCTGGCTGCCATTTGGAACATTAGTTCTAGCCAGTGAATAATTATAAGTAAATACATATTGTTAGAAAGATACCAGACAACTATAATACAGTTCTTTATTTCAATTTAAGTGGAAACTAAAGATATGGCATTTATGATGGAACTGACATTTAAAAAAAAAAAAAAGTAAGATCCAATGGAAATGTTTGAAATGTAAGCAATGAGAGAAAAAAATTCAACATTTTGAGTCTTGTATAACAAACTAATGGTCAAGTATGTGTTATATAATTACTTGAAAAATATAAGCTCATGCAAACCTGAAGCCTTAGATCTCTATTGTATTGATCTGCTCTGTGCTAAGCCTCTATCTTAACCACACTTACTGTTCTATCTGCATTTCTCACAGGACTAAGAAACGTTTTTCTTCCTCCCCAGAATATTTCTTTCTGGAAAAGGATCTCACAATGCTTGTATTGTTATATTTGTAGCAGGCTATACTCAGAGATGGGGTGTAATTTATACCCTTGAGGGGGGCTTAAGTATTCGCAAATGGTTTCAGAGCCCTAGAGATCCACTTCCCTGACTCTAGAAATCTCCGAATTCTGATTCTTATTACAAGGAGCTTAAAATAGAAAAAGGAAATCAACTATGGAATTCAGATGATAAAAATTTAGTACCGTAAGCTCTTTAATTAGATTAATTCTACTACTATTACTTATATACTATGCTAGGTTATGGAGAAGGAAATGACAACCAACTCCAGTGTTCTTGCCTGGAGAATTCCATGGATAGAGAAGCCTGGCAGGCTACAGTCCATGGGGTCACAAAGAGTCAGACACGACTGAGTGACCAAATCACCATGCTAGGTTAAGCCCAAGGACTTTATTTTAGGTCTGTGTTACTAGAAAGCAAAACTTTAATTTTTCTGTTTTTCTATAAATAATGTATCTGTGCACATAACTTTATGGAATATTATTCATTGAAAATAAAAAAATAATTTTCCTGAAGAATACTTTATAACTTAGAATAAAAGGAAATGAACTCATAGAGAATATTAAGTTGTAATAATGGCCCCAAAAAGCACACCGATTTGTTAAATCAATATTGGATTGGCCCAAGAGTTCATACCATCATACAGAAAACCCTGAATGAAATTTTTAGCCAATCCCGAAATAAATACATCTAACAAAGTCATAGGTTTTCATTGTTCTATTATGCATATAGGAGAAATGAGAAATGCCAATGATTGTATTCTATTCAGACAGGACAAATATATAATAATTTGCAGATTAGAAATATAGAGATTCCAGGTATTCCATGACGCCTAGTACGAAAAATAGTAAGATTAACAATTAGAATTTCTGTTTCCTTTTGAAAATCAAAGGAAATTTTTAGTTTCCTTTTGATCTTCCCTGGTGGCTCAGATGGTAAAGAGTCTGCCTGCAATGCAGGGTTTGATCCCTGGCTCAGGAAGATCCTCTGGAGAAGGAAATGGTAACCCACTCCAGTATTCTTGCCTGGAAAACCCATGGACAGAGGAGTCTGGCAGGCTGCAGTCCATGGGTCGCAAAGAGTTGGACATGACTGAGCAACTTCACTTTCTTTTGCTTTGAAAATCATAATCACACAACACAGTAATAATTTATAAAGTCTTAGAGTTTATGGGGTCACACAGAGTCGGACACGACTGAAGTGACTTAGCATAGCATAGCATAGAGTCTTGTGAGACACTTTGTTCAAGTTATACTTTCAAGTACAGATTTACTTTAATAGCTAACAAAACAAGTAAGCAAATATTTGTACAAGTTTCTCTATGACACAGGAGAATAATAATATGATTGTGAAAGATCTCAACTCAACATTTTGCCAAATCATATACTCTGAACTAAATTGTGGATGCAAAACATAATTTCTCCCTAAACATACACAGGAAAGAAGAGATATCTTCTTTACCTCTTTTTTATACTCATTTGTTAATAGGCCAGGCTTCAGATTTCATGAGTTAGGAATATAAGGCAGCATGAGGTGGGAAAAGACAAGACTGTTAACAGTCTTATGGACTCTGCGGGAGAGGGAGAGGGTGGGAAGATTTGGGAGAATGGCATTGAAACATGTAAAATATCATGTATGAAACGAGATGCCAGTCCAGGTTCGATGCACGATGCTGGATGCTTGGGGCTGGTGCACTGGGACGACCCAGAGGGATGGTGTGGGGAGGGAGGAGGGAGGAGGGTTCAGGATGGGGAGCACGTGTATACCTGTGGCGGATTCATTTTGATATTTGGCAAAACTAATACAATTATGTAAAGTTTAAAAATAAAATAAAATTTTAAAAATAAATAAATAAAAGAAATGGAGAATGGGTGGAATGGAATTTTAATTAATAACAGCAGTTTTCTCCTACATAATAAATTAGAAAACAAGAAAAATTTCATTAATCATTAATTAGATCGTGAGTTTTTTTGTTTAGCACTTTGAGTTTTAACATGTCTAAATATTGATGAAAAAATACCAATTTCTTCCTAGGCAGTTTTAAGTTACTGGATTTCTGTTTATGTTTTTTTCTAGTGATACCTTCTGCATCCATTATTTCCAGGGCTGAGGATATAAATACTACAGTGTCCAAGACTGTAATCCACTGGGATAGTCAAACATCAATTGAAAAAGTTTCCTGTGAAATGAGATACAAAGATACAACAAACCAAACTTGGAACGTAAGCTAAATTTACTTTCCTTTTACATGTAAATGAGTAAAAGAAAAGCCAGCCAAGTCAATGACCACAGTGAATGTATAATGATCTATTTTACGTGTTTTTATCTGACTGTTTGTGTGATATTCAAACTACTCTAGTTGTAATAATGATGCTTCCAAATAAAGAGGTGAATTTCCTGAAAAGGTCCCTTGCCTTTTGTAAACCAGTAAATAGACAAATGTCCAACTAGGAGGGATTCATCTAGTTAGCTCCTTATAATTCAGTGTCTCAGGTTGAAATTTATATCAGTAATTATGAATATAAATGTAAGTATTCTATCCTGAAATTTACCAGGCATTCAGGAAAATAAAATTTGTTCAAAAAGAGCTTCAGATTTATGGGTATCTCTTTTTAAACGAAGAAATGCACAATTCAAAATGTAAGATTTATTACTATATTAGTTTTAAATGAGCATAAGGTTAAAAAAAAAGTGAATGTCTAGGCAAATCAACCATCCTTAAACACCAACAGTAATTTAGCAAGTTAGTATCTTAGGAGAGGCACAGGTGCAAGGTTCATTAATAGAAATCATATCACATGGCAGCACCTGTGAACACTGTAATAAAAGCTCACTATTTTGAACTATAGGGGAAAAAGAACTATCTGAGGAAAAAGTACCAATTTTGGTGTATTTGAAAAGAAATGCCATTTTATTACTTCCAAGTACAATAAACTGCCATTTGTGTGTGTGTGTGTGTGTGTGTGTGTGTGCACGCACATGCTCAGTCGTGTCAGACTCTTTGCAACCCCATGGACTGTAGCTGCTAGTTTAGTCAAAATAATTAGGGAATGGAGTTTATGGCTTTGCTTAATTATGAGTTATGTGTTATGTATTAATTTGTCAGTTTTCAGGGAGTTAAGTGAAATGGTACACATTTATTCTCTGATGACTAGCATGACTCCAAAGCCTTCATCATTCTGAACGTGAATGAATTTTGCTTTGCTATAGAAAGCAGTATGTTCAGGCAGTGTCAAAAAAATGAGGGCAAAATACTAACTTTACCACATACTGTAACAACTACTCTTTAAATCCCCAATGCCAACTTGCTTATTTACCCTTGTTCATTTAAATGAGAAATGTGACATTTTAGTTGTTTAGATTACACTTAGATGCAAGTCCATGTTCTGCATCACTTGATAAATACCCAAATAAAGATCCTGCTGGACTCCTTGACTAAATAATTATGGCATTTGTGTTCACAGTAACTCCAAGCGTAAAGCCTGGGATGAGCAAAATAAAAAAATTCACAGCCAATCTTTTGCTTATGTGGAATTTAGGTAAATTAGAAAACAGCCCAAATGAAATTCTCATCTTAGACTTTGAGTGAGTGAGGCTTTACTCTAAAAAGACACCTGGGTTCGATCCCTGGGTTGGGAAGATCCCCTGGAGGAGGGCATGGCAACCCACTTCAGTATTCTTGCCTGAGAATCCCCATGGACAGAGGACCCTGGTGGGCTACAGTCCAGTCCATAGGGTCACAAAGAGTAGGACATGACTGAAGTGACTTAGTACACACACATGGGTAGTGTCATTGTCATAGGATGATATTAAGAATATGAAATTCCCTTATTTGGCACAAGTAGGAGGAAGTAATAAGCTATAAGAATGCTTAGGAAATAGAAAGGTGCTATAGTATCAGTATCTCCTAATAGATTTTCAGAAACCATTTTTTGGTTGAAACTCTTGTTCTCTGCTCCCCCTGGTGGTGCTACATGTGCCACTGTGAAACTTGGTAACTTAGAGGTAAATTTGAACTCCTCAAAATGTTCTTTTTATCAGAAGCAGGCAAATGAAGGAGCTGAAAGAATATTTGTTACCTCATTTAATCTCTATCACAATCTTTAGTGATAGGTAGTCTCAGCTCCATCACAGAAATGAAGACATAGGGCTTGAAAGAGCTTCAGCCAGGTTCTCCAAGCTTACAGTGTTAGTACAGTAACTAAGTACCTCTCATAGACCCTACATTACTTGGGGCACAAAAAATTTTTGGAAAATGAAGGAACCGGTTTCAATCTAAAATCTGTATCCTATCCCTTTTACCATAATTCCTCCAAATGTAACTACTCACAGAGATGACCCAAGTCCAGTTGGTAAAAGCCAGACTGAAGCTTTGTTTTCCACATGTGTTACCCATCAATTTCATCTGGATCATGCATAAAATGTTATTGTTACCTCCTTGTAAGGAGATGGGAAATGAGAGTCATGAAGAATAGGCAGATACAAAGGACTACGGATTTGCCCTTCCACCTCAGCTCTGCCTGCATCAGATAATTGTTGGAAGGAAGTTCTTTACTTCAAAGTGGTGGGCAGTTACACAGAAAGCCTTGTGGCTAAGTGCACAGGCTCTAGAGTTCAAAGCCTGGCTATGACATTTTCTAAATGTACAACCTTGGGCAAGTTCCTTAGCTTTTCTGAGTCTCATTACTGCCATACTTAATAGAAGAATAAGATAAACACCCACCTCATATGGTTATGCATGCTATGCAAGCATGCATGCTGAGTTGCTTTAGTCATATCCAGCTCTTTGCAACCCTATGGACTAAAGCCCACCAGTCTCCTTTGTCCATGGGGGGATTCTCCTGAAAGAATATTGGAGTGGATTGCCATACTTTTCTTCATGTGGTTGTGGGAATGATCAAATGATGAGAGAAGCTAGCCCACAACCTGGAATATAGTTAATGCTGATTGTTACTGCTATTCTTCATCTTAACCTCCAGAAGAGCCACATAGCAGGTGTGGTTGAGCCAAGGATGCCCACTTGAAAATCAAAATCAGTGCATTGAGGGTGTTTTCAGCTGTTTTTAGCTAAGCTGCATACATATTACAAGGTATTAGCCAGTCCTTCAGGTGAACCTGCAAGGCTGATGCCATGGGGAGAATATCTGCTTTGGTTATCTTCATCAGCTGTCTTCCTGACACCTTAAATTTGCATAAAAATTTGAGCTCACAATTCTCAATGGCAATCCTTGCACACTCCTATGCGCCCTATCTCAGGAGCATTTGCTCAGTTTACATGTGTATTTCCTCATCTTTTAACTGTGAGCCCCTGGAAGACAGGGCTATTCCATAATCATTTTTGTTTTTACATTGATATTTATAATGTCTGCTTCACACGGATAATATTTGGACACATCAACTATTAGTATGATTATTTGCCTTTAATGGTTCCAAGGGCAGTAACAGTAAAGTAGGGAAGTCTTGACTATAAGTTTAAGTAAATGACTTAATGGTGACTCAAGTCTCTGATCGGAGAAGGCAATGGCACCCCACTCCAGTACTCTTGCCTGGAAAATCCCGTGGACGGAGGAGCCTGATGGGCTGCAGTCCATGGGGTCACTAGGAGTCAGACACGACTAAGCGACTTCACTTTCACTTTTCACTTTCATGCATTGGAGAAGGAAATGGCAACCCATTCCAGTGTTCTTGCCTGGAGAATCCCAGGGATGGGGGAGCCTGGTGGGCTGCCGTCTATGGGGTCGCACAGAGTCGAACACGACTGAAGCAACTTAGCAGCAGAAGCAGCAAATCTCTGATGAAGCTAGATAAGGGTATTGGCAAACTTTTTATTCAAGGGCCAAATAGTAAACAATTTAGTCTTTTCAGGCCATAAGATCTCTTTCTCAGATATTCAACTCTGTATTTATAGCATGAAAGCAGCCTAGACAATGTGTAAATAAATGGACATTGTTGCATACCAGTAAAATTTACTTATGCACACTGAATGTTGTATCATTTCCATGCATCATCGAAATAGTCTTCTTTGGACTTTCTTTCAACCATTTAAAAAATGTAAAAACCCTTCTTAGTCATAGGCTGCACAAAACCAAGCATCCACTGTTTTCTTGGAATGGCTAATAGAACAACGGGCAGATAGCAAAGGGTCAAATCCTTGGCCTTCACATTTCAAAAGTGTAAGTGCTGTTATAAGACAGAAAACTTGTAAAAACATGTGAGTTGCCGCCAACAAGTACCTATTGTATAGCACGTGGAACCCTGCTCAATGTTATGTGGCAGTCTGGATGGGAGGGGAATCTGGGGGAGAATGGATACATGTATATGCATGCCTGAGTCCCTTCGCTGTTCATCTGAAACTATCACAACTACTCTTAATCAGTTATACCCCAACACAAAATAAAAAGTTCAAAAAACCCAAACAAAAAAGAACGTATAATTAGTCACAACTAGATTTCCCAATCCCCAACCCCTTTCTCTCTCATACCAAACACTAGCTAAAGGCTCCAAGGGCTTCCCTGGTGGCTCAGTGGTCAAGAATCCACCTGCCAATGAAGGAGACTTGGGTTCAATCCCTGGTCCAAGAAGATCCCACATGCCTCAGAGCAACTAAGCCCATGTGCCACAACTACTGATCCTGTGCTCTAGAACCCAGGAACTGCAACTACTGAGTCCACATGCCGCAACTACTGAAGCCCACATGCCCGAGAGCCCATGCTTTGCAGCAAGAGAAGCCACTGCAATGAGAAACCTGCACACTGCAACTGGACAGTCGCACCCACTCACCCCAACGACAGAAGAGCCCGCACAGGAACAAAGACCCAGCACAACAGAACATAAATAAATATGGGAAAAAAGAGGCTTCTGGGCAGAGAGAGGAGGAAATGGGTGGGTAAGGGGGAAGAACAAAAACGTTTAGACTCAGATGTTTAATGATCAGGACCCCTCATCCTGTGCCATGCTCCAGGCTGGGAGTCAGAGGCAGTTAGGTTATAGAACGCTGAATAGGGTGAGATTCTTCCCTTCACCCAAGGATGCTCCCAGAAACTTAGGTGTAACCCTAAGAAAAGCAGTACCCCAAAATGATGGAGATTAAGTTCCCAGGTCTCCCACCTTGAGAACTGAGGCTCTAAAAAGAAATTAGCTGCTATAAAAATGAAGTTATATTTCTGGCACTTGAGATCATACCCTCTCCATAGGAACACAATTAGGTCCAACTCTCTCTCAATGCCTGTTTTAGCCTCTGAAAGTATTATTTTGAAGTACCATCTTGAGCTTGCAAGGCCCTGAAGAGTCACCTGGTTTGCTTCTTAGTAGAAACAACTTGTAACAGTTCCATAAAATTCTTTCTATTTCAGAATTCTAGCTGTAACTTTAGGGTATTTCTCTTCTTAGAGGGCTTATCTACAAATATAATGGCAAGAGACATACGGGAGAATAGTGCATATGGAAGCTAAACTTTTGGCGCTAGTAAAATCTCTCCTGTATCTCAGGCGAATCCAGGAGCCTCCACTCAAATTTAAAACAGCAGAGTTTGCGCGGGAAAAGGTAGGCGCTCTTGAGCTGTACTTAGTGTAGCTGGGTCAGGTGTTTTCGCTGAGCCTGCCGCCCCCCTCGCACCGCTGCCGGCCATGGGGCTTCTGGAACTGTGCGAAGAACTATTCGGCACCGCCGACCTTTACCAAGTATTGGGCGTGCGGCGCGAGGCCTCAGACGGCAAGGTCCGACGCGGCTATCACAAGGTGTCCCTGCAGGTGCACCCGGATCGGGTGGGCGAGGGCGTCAAAGAAGACGCCACCCGCCGCTTCCAGATCCTTGGAAAGGTCTACTCCGTTCTGAGTGACAAAGAACAGAGAACATTATACGATGAACAGGGAACAGTGGACGAGGATTCTGATGTGCTCAGCCAAGACCGGGACTGGGAGGCCTATTGGAGAGTACTCTTCAAAAAGATATCTCTGGAAGACATTCAGGCTTTTGAGAAGACATAAAAAGGTTCTGAAGAAGAGCTGACTGATATTAAACAGGCCTATCTGGACTTCAAGGGTGACATGGATCAGATTATGGAGTCTGTGCTGTGTGTGCAATACACAGAAGAACCCAGGATAAGGCACATTATTCAACAAGCCATTGATGCTGGAGAGGTCCCATCCTATAATGCCTTTGTCAAAGAATCGAAGCAGAAGATGAATGCAAGGAAAAGGAGGGCTCAGGAAGAGGCTAAAGAAGCAGAAATGAGCAGGAAGGAGTTGGGGCTTGATGAAGGAGTGGATAACTTGAAAGTAGCCATTCAGAGCAGACAAAAGGATCGGCAAAAGGAAATGGACAATTTTCTGGCTCAGATGGAAGCAAAGTACTGCAAACCTTCCAAACGAGGAGGGAAAAAAACGACTCTCAAGAAAGAGAAGAAATAATGGAATATTCTCTTCAAAAGTCCATAGGTGTTAACTGATGCCTTTGTAGGCAAGGTACAGTCAAGATTTGAAGACAGAAGTCAACTCAACTCTTGAGAAAAGTTGTCTTTCAAGCCTAAATTATTTGGATCAACTATCTAAACCAAGTAGACTCTCTCAGCCTGGTCTTAGTTTATCCTAGAAATAGGCTGACATTCTGTGAGGTCCTCCTCTGAAGGCATTGGTGGTGATCACCGAGGGAGCGGGAGGGGAATGCTTCCCCAGAGCACTCTTCTGTGTGTCTCCTGTATGAGGAACTCTCTAGCATGCAGATCTGTCCCTACCACTTTTAGCAGTTGTTATTTTGCCACGTAGGAGTGAGCTTCAGGGTATTCAGTGGTGTGTGTTTTTTAGGACATGTGCTCTACCTAGCCTTCGACACTTGCTGGACATCTGTTTTCCAAATACTTGCCAGTTTGCTTTCAGTCTTAATGTTCTTGCCTAGGTCCTCTCTTTTTTTTTTCCTCCTCAACCAAGTTTGGCACTCTTTGCTTGAGGTGTATAGGAGAAACAGGTGTTCAGATTACTTCAAGCACTTTTGTAAGAATTGTACAAGATTAAATAATCAAGTGAAAGATGACTGTTAAGTTCCCAGGGCTTTTTAAGTGACCCCAATATGATCATTTAAAAGATGATTTATTAAATATATGAATGGTGCCTAGGATAAAGGAGAGAAGAAAAGTAGTTCTAGCCAGCATTGTAGCAGATAGCCTGGTTTAAGTTCCATAAAGAGATGCTGTAATCCTCTGTAACTGCTGAATGTCCTTAGAGTCAGGTTACTGAGCTTGTCAGAACTTGTTTCCTCATCTATAAAAAGGTGAGGCTAAATGACTTGTTAACTCTGACCTTGAAAGGCAAGCTGTCTTGATCCAGTGGTTTGTTATCATGTACTTATGGTATTGATTTGTGAGAATAGTACAGAGATTTTCATTTATATTTAGTAGAATTGGTAGGAGTTCATTAGAATATATGAAAATTTTTTAGAGACTGTTCAACTTAAAATCTCTGATTTGTAAGCTAATATATTCAATACCATATGCATAAAACAAGCCTCCTGTTACTGAGATTCATGTACATAATTTATCTGAGGTAAGCGTAAGACATGTTTTCAGTTTGTGATTACAAATAGGTTAAAAAATACTCTTAATTGTATTAAAAATACAGTTTAATGCAAAAAAAATAAAATAAAATAAAACAGAAGAAAATTTCAGGAGCCATGGGTAAAAATGTGGCTTATGGAAACTCTGAATGATATCTTTCAGGGAACATGTCCCAAAACAGACCTTTATATAATTTTTACAATTTAAATGTATTGCAAGTTTTAAGACATATTAAGAGTGAGTTTTAACAGAAGAATCTCTAAATGATGTGAATACCCTGTTTTGTGTGTGTGTGTGTGTATGTGTTTGTGTTTTAATCGTGATAGTTTTAACTTTCTCTTTTATGGTCACTGCTTTCTTCCAGTTGCTGTTAATAAATAAATGCTTTTCTAGAATTTTTTTATGTTTACCTTTCAATTGTGCCTCACTTTTTTTCTGTAGATCCACTTATTACAGCACACTAATGTGCTGTGTAAGTACCTTGGTTTCTCTCTCCCTTCTGAACCAGCTCGTCTGGGGATCCTTTTTCATTATATTTTATGGCAGGTTGTAGTGCCCCAGAATCATGACTTTTAAATTAATCCCTCAGCTATTTTTTTCGCTTACCTTCCATTGGATTTTCACAGTTCAACAATCTTAAATGTTTTGTTTTGTTTTCATATATATCCTTATAGAATGCATAGATCTGCAATAAGCACCAATTTAACAGCTTAGTTTGTAGGTAATTTTTTTCTATAAGTCATCATTAGCAAGTGAAATTATTTCACCGTTCAGAAAGAATTATTGATCTAAATACCCAACTGCAGACAGACAGGGACAGACAGATGGGGGCAGGAAGAAGGACTGAATTCAAACAGTAGCTATCAGGTCTCCCCTCCTCCTATCCTATTAAAATCAGCCAGGTCAAAATTAAGAGTATATTACATGTTGGAATTTCTTGAGATTTAAAAGCTTGAGAGAGTTGTCAAACATTAAGCAATGTGTATTTGACTTTTAAGGTTAAATAACATGTATTTGATTATTTATGACTATCTTTTATACAAAGTATTATATTTCTGTTTTCCCAGGGTTGAGAAGGGTCTGGAACATAATATGTGCCCCATATGTTTCCGCTAATAATTGTTTGTTTTAAAAGCCTACTGCATTATTTCTTTATGGTACTTCACTATGGTTATTCATCTATTTTAGGTTAAAGAATTTGATACCAATTTTACATACGAGCAACAGTCAGAATTCTACTTGCAGCCAAATGCTATGTATGTATTTCAAGTGAGATGTCAAGAAACAGGTAAAAAGTACTGGCAGCCCTGGAGTTCACCCTTTTTTCATAAAACTCCTGAAATAGGTGAGTGTATTTCTATATTTAATCTCTTTGGCTTTTCTTTTGACTTTTGTCTCTCTTCTAAGTTTATCTCTTTTTTTCTCCCTGATTTCTATCAAAATTGACAAAACTATTCTAGGGCAAGTCAGTTAAGTTCAGTCGCTCAGTCGTGTCCAACTCTTTGCAACCTCCATGGACTGCAGCACGCCAGGCTTCCCTATCCATCACCAAAACCGACTGGGGCAGGTGATAACATTTAAATTGTTATTTTGCTTTGATTTTGTTAAGGCTGACTACAATTTATGTAATAGTTCTCAAATATTTCAAGATATAACAACCAGCTGGGGGTGCTTGTTTAGTATGCATGTTCACTATGGCTGCTCCCAGAGTGTCTGAGTCCATGATCTGAGGTAGAGGGGATGGGGGTTGTCAAATATCCTGGGTAATTGTCAGGCATATAATCCCCCTAACCCTTGTTTTAAAAAAGAGTTTAGTAAGAGTTACAGTACACTATTTAGGCCATTCTGATAACATATATTCTCCTTAGGAGACACAAAATTATTCAATAAAGATTGATTACTTACTATATGCAAAGTAAACATAAAAAATTAAAACACTTCAACATGAGATTTTTAAATTCTCTTCTCAGTATAACGTAGCTGAGCAATTGTTTATTTTTAGATATTTTACTGCTCTTAATATTATTCTGTTAATTTTCTAGTCATTTAAACGTTATTCTGTAAAAGCTTAGCCAGGGAATTCCCTGTCGGTCCGGTGGCTAGGACTCTGCTCGTTCATTGCCAAGGGCATAAATTCACCTGGTTGGGGAACTAAGATCCCGCAAGCTGCAAGCACACCCCCCCCCCCAAAAAATTAAATTAAGAAATTAAGTCTATTTGGCTAAGATTTTATTTTTAATTGTAAGTAAATAATAAAATGAACCTATTGTAATTGTCATAATACTCCATGCTGGTCCCAGTCTTTATCCTGAAGATGTCTCTCTACTGTGGGTAGCTTACACACTAGATTTAAAATGTTCTTTTCAGAACTGAAGGACTTATTTGTAATCATAGCACTGTTAATGTCATCGTTACATAATATAACATCTTGGAATTATTTTATGTTTTCAAAGCACTTTGACATACATTGTAAATATTAATGGCCACCAAGTAAGTAGAGGGAGCCATAGAGCCAAAGATAAGGTTAAAAAATTCTTCTGGTGCCCTCTATGTCAAAATCTTAGAAACACATTAAGAGAATCATTTGCAATACGGGTTATCAGTTCTCTCTCTCTTTTTTTTAAGTAAGTTTTTAATTTAAGGTATTCCAACTTAAATTGATACTGTTAAAATTCTTAGAACTTTTGATGCCATTTTAGAACAGTCAGAATTTAGTAGATAATCCAATTATTTTAATGAAATCTAGAATTGCTTAGCAAGATTATTCAAATTGATAATTAACATTTTCTTACCATTTATTATAGTATACATAAGTGTTTGACCTTTACATCAGACAAATTTAATAGTGAAATTGGCATCATTTTACAAATGAGGAAACTGAAGCATGATTTGTTTCCTTGCTAGTGAGTAAAGAGCAGTTAAAGAAGAATACAAGTTTTCTTACCAGCAGCCCTCAGCAATCTCATGGATTTCTTTCTTTAACCAATTACAGTTGACTCTTTAACAACATGGGTTTGAACTGTGTAGATTCACTTATACATAGATATTTTTCAATAAATAATATAGCACTACACAATCTGTGGTGGATTGAACTCACAGTGCAGAACAGGATAAAGTGGAACAAAAAATTTAGAGGGTCAACTATAAATTACATGAGGAGTTCTGGCTGTGTGGAAGGTCAGTACCCCAACCCTTGTGTTAAGGGTCAATTGTACCTCGAAGTGGAACAACTTACAGAAATATCCTACAAGTACAGTCAGCTCTTCACATTCATGGGTTCCACATTCACGGATTTAACCAATGAAGAGTAGAAAATATTTGGAAAAAAAATTCCAGAAAATTTGAAAAGCAAAACCAATTTACCTCACACCAGAAACTACTTCCTTGGAAGAAAGGAATGAAAAACCTAGGCAGCATATTAAAAAGTAAAGACATTACTTTGCCAACAAAGGTCCGTATAGTCAAAGCTACGGTTTTTCCAGCAGTCACATATGGATGTGAGACTTGGGCCATAAAGAAGACTGAATGCTGAAGAATTGATGCTTTTGAACTGTGGTGTTGGAGAAGACTCTTGAGAGTCCCTTGGACTGCAAGATCAAAACAGTCATTGATATTCTAAAGGCAATCAATCCTGAATATTCATTGGAAGGACTGATGCTGAAGCTCCAATATTTTGACCATCTGATGCGAAGAGCTGACTCCTTAGAAAAGACTCTGATGCTAGGAAAGATTGAAGGCAGGAGGAGAAAGGGACGACAGAGGATGAGATGGTTGGATGACATCACGGATTCAGTGGACATGAGTTTGAGTAAACTCTGGGAGATGGTGAAGGACAGGGAAGCCTGGCATGCTGCAGTCCATGGGGTCCCAACGACTGAGCAACTGATAACAGCAGCAACTACTTCCATAGCATTTACATTGTATTTACAACTATTTACATAGCATTTTATTGTATTGAGTTTTTTAAGTACTCTAGAGATGATTTAAAGTATATGGAAGGATGTGCATGGGTTAAGGGCAAATACAAACTCCATTTTAGTTAAGGGACTCAAGCTTTCTCCGAGTGTGGTCCTGGAACTAATCCTCCATGGATACCAATGGACAACTGTATAGGACCACAAACCACAGATGTTCTCCTTTAAAAGTAAAGGTTGTAAGCTACACACAGAAAGAACGGGGACATCACAGATCAGATCAGATCAGATCAGTCGCTCAGTCGTGTCCGACTCTTTGCGACCCCATGAATCCCAGCACACCAGGCCTCCCTGTCCATCACCAACTCCCGGAGTTCACTCAGACTCACGTCCATCGAGTCAGTGATGCCATCCAGCCATCTCATCCTCTATCGTCCCCTTCTCCTCTTGCCCCCAATCCCTCCTAGCATCAGAGTCTTTTCCAGTGAGTCAACTCTTCCCATGAGGTGGCCAAAGTACTGGAGTTTCAGCTTCAGCATCATTTCTTCCAAAGAAATCCCAGGGCTGATCTCCTTCAGAATGGACTGGTTGGATCTCCTTGCAGTCCAAGGGACTCTCAAGAGTCTTCTCCAACACCACAGTTCAAAAGCATCAATTCTTTGGCGCTCAGCCTTCTTCACAGTCCAACTCTCACATCCATACATGACCACAGGAAAAACCATAGCCTTGACTAGACAAACCTTTGTTGGCAAAATAATGTCTCTGCTTTTGAATATGCTATCTAGGTTGGTCATAACTTTCCTTCCAAGGAGTAAGCGTTTTTTAATTTCATGGCTGCAGTCACCATCTGCTGTCATTTTGGAGCCCAGAAAAATAAAGTCTGACACTGTTTCCATTGTTTCCCCATCTATTTCCCATGAAGTGATGGGACCGGATGCCATGATCTTCGTTTTCTGAATGTTGAGCTTTAAGCCCACTTTTTCACTCTCCACTTGCACTTTTATCAAGAGGCTTTTTAGTTCCTCTTCACTTTCTGCCATAAGGGTGGTGTCATCTGCATATGTGAGGTTATTGATATTTCTCCTGGCAATCTTGATTCCAGCTTGTGTTTCTACCAGTCCAGCATTTCTCATGATGTACTCTGCATATAAGTTAAACAGGGTGACAATATACAGCCTTGACGAACTCCTTTTCCTATTTGGAACCAGTCTGTTGTTCCATGTCCAGTTCTAACTGTTGCTTCCTGACCTGCATACAGATTTCTCAAGAGGCAGGTCAGGTGGTCTGGGATTCCCATCTCTTTCAGAATTTTCCACAGTTTATTGTGATCCACACAGTCAAAGGCTTTGGCATAGTCAATAAAGCAGAAATAGATGTTTTTCTGGAACTCTCTTGCTTTTTCGATGATCCAGAGGATGTTGGCAATTTGATCTCTGGTTCCTCTGCCTTTTCTAAAATCAGGAAGTTCATGGTTCACATATTGCTGAAGCCTGGCTTAGAGAATTTTGAGCATTACTTTACTAGCATGTGAGATGAGTGCAATTGTGTGGTAGTTTGAGCATTCTTTGGCATTGCCTTTCTTTGGGATTGGAATGAAAATTGACCTTTTCCAGTCCTACAATTCTAAATTTAAAGTCTTTATTTCCTAAGGGAAAAATAATCACTCAAGAGGCAAAAATGCCAGCTGAAATTAAATATCTCTGAAAACTTGCATCTATCCAGGACTAACATGTTAGCTAAGAGGAACTGTAAACTATTCTCTTGGTACAAATTCCTTTCTAAGACACATTAAACAAGATACAGGAAAAATGTGTTAGGGAAAGTGCTAGCATAAAATCATTTTGAAAAATTATCTCTTTTTTTCTATTTGTAGAAGCAATGCAAATCTATTGTAATATGCAACCTAGAAATAAGTATTGTTTACATTTTAAGGGATTTAATACTAGTTTTTTCCTGTACGCATATTTTTAAAATGGTTGGTGCTGTGGTGTAAGTACTGTTTTATATCCTGCTTCTCTTACTTAATCTACTTTGTTGAGTTTAAAAACCTATTTAATGGGTACACTTCAGTTTATGGATGTAATATAATTTAATCATTTCTCTATTTAAACAATATCTAGGTTATTGCATTTTTCCATTATCAATAAACATCTTTGAATAGTTTTGTATATAAATTCTCCTTCTGCCTTTAGGTCTTATTGGATCAAGAGTTGAGCATATTTTAAGATGCTTAATGCAAGTTGCCAAATTGCTTTTCAGTAAATCTTTAATATCAATTGCTTTTTTAAAAAGGTATCCATGAAAACAGTCATTCATTTAAGTTGTTCATGAAATGTTCCTTTATCCTATACTGCACATCAGGCACTTGCTAGATACTCGCCTAACTTCAGTCAGCAAAGGAGACAAAGATCCCTTAATCCTAGAGAAGACAGACAAAGCACAAGTCTAACCAAAAGCACACAGCATTATAAACAAACATATAAATCAAAGCAGTAAGAATTAAACCTCACCACAGAAGTTTGAATTGCTTCATAATGGAAAAAATAAAAAGATAGTTTCTTAATACTTTAATTACCTTGTTTAGTAGTGGAGTTTGGGGCCAAACTTTCCTGGCAATTTATTTATTTATGGAGAAACATCGCTTTTTGGCCTTTTGGCTAAGATCAAGTATGAAGAAACACAGCCCAGGCAGTAATCCTCCCTTCGTGGAGGAATTTCCTGTTTCTGTGGTCTAAAATTCTTATTTGTGTACCACTAAATAGATTCATCCTTGTAACAATGCGTTTTCAAAATTTTGCCCAGATGGCACGGCAGGACAAATCGTGAAGTAGGTATGGCTTCCCTGCAGACCCTAGCATTCTTCTGTATCACTTTCCCTCTGGATAGTGCCTTTCCTTGGCTTTTAAAAACCTGGTCTCCAAAAGAAACCAAATGAAATCATTTTATAGTATAACCAAATTATAATAAGGGTTAAATGACATACTCGCTTTTTCATCCTTAGAGTATTTAGACTTCAATGGAAAACAAAGCCTTACACAGTAGCCCCCCACATATGGATGGGGAATATATTCCAAGACCCCAGTGGAGGCCTGAATCCATGGATAGTGCTGAGCTTTATATATACTATGTTTTTCTCCTGTAAATAAAACATAAAGTTTAATTTCTAAATTAGGCACAGCAAGAGATTAACAACAATAACTAGTAATAAAATAGAACTATAGCAATGTACACATAATATACATTGTGTGAATGTAGTCTCTTTCTCAACTTCAAAATACCTTATTGTGCAAATTTAATGCCTTTTGAGTCTTAACTAAGCACTCATCACACACTCTGGCTGTAACTTGTGCAGTTTGAGGTATGATAGCAAAACTAGCACAAATTTCTTTTTACTTCTTCATAATTTAAAGGACAGAAGATTTATTCTTACCATACAGCCTGGCGTAGAACTATTTTTCTTTCCTTAATAAGTTGAGAACTTTTATCTTTTCACTTAAAGGAAGCACTTTAGAGCTTCTCTTCAGCATATCCAAATTTCCAGCATCACTATGCTTGTTCTTTGGGCCCTTATTATGTAAGATAAGAGTCACCTGAAAATAAGCACCAAAATACAGAAAAGTTGTTTTGATAACCAAGATGGCTACTAAACGACTGACAGGCCCAATTCGTGGATCATTCATATCCAGGGTAGGATGGAGCTGGACAATGCAAGATTTCATCACACTACTCAGAATGGTGCACAGTTTAAGATTTAAGAATTCTTTATTTCTGGAATTTTCCATTTAATAGTTTTGGATCCAGCTGACCAGGGTAACAGACTGAGAAAAGCAAAACCATGGATAATCATAAGAGGGGACTAAAAAAGAAAAAATAAATCAACCTCAGAATATACTTTCAGACTTTATGGGACAAATTTCCCTGTATTAGAGACTACTATGTTTCTATCCTGGTATAATAACAAGAGGCTAATTCAGTGGCTGAATCCAGGTGACTTCAGGATAATACATAATACAGCTAACATTTATTGGATGCTTATTATGTGTCGGGCACTGTGATAAGAATTTTACTCATCACCGCAGCCCTATAAAACTGTTATTCCAATTGTACAGAGGAGGATGAGGCTCAAGGAGATTAAGAAGTTTGCTGAACATTATAAAGCTGGTAAATGGTAGATCTGGGAATGAGGCAGGCTTCAGGATTCCAGCACTCACCCTGTAGTTCTGCTGGTTTCCTTCCTAAGAGACCTCAGAGGGTCCCTTGTCAGCCTCCTCTGGATCACCTAACCAAATCCTCCTCTATACCTTAGCTAATATGCCAACAGAGCTTCTTTTAATTCTTTTAATGTTTGTTATGAAATGCAAATACATGAGAGAAGAGGGAGCCATAAGATGCTATCAACTGTTTCCACTTTGGCATGAATACCAGATGTGGAAGCAGGTTTGTGTTAGAGTGATGAGAATGAATCCATAGGAACCTTGGGATAGGATAGGGCAGTTAGAGACAAGGACAAAGTACAGGAGGAAAAGGTGACCTTGCCCGAGACAAGGCACCACAGGGAAATTCACAGTGTGTTTTTCCAGCTGGAACTTGGTTCAGTAAATGTCTTGAAAGCAGTGCTTCTCTGAGGATCATCATCTGCATTAGAAATGCTTGGGTACCAGTTAAAAATACAATTCCTCAGCATCTATCAAGTGGTATTTCTGCAGCATCTATCAAGTGGTATTTCTGCAGCATCTATCAAGTGTAAAAACCAGTGTTCTGGAGGTTGGATACACCCTGTAAGAGGGAGAAGTGTGTGGACAAAAAGGGTCAGAACTACTTGCCCAAGCCATTGCCTTAGTAACATGGTTTTGGGGGGCAAAAAAGGGTGGATACATGAGAATCTCAGGCCATTCTCTCTAGTATTATGGTTCCACCTCTGCCTCCTTTTCCTCCTGCCCACCACTTCCTCAGTCCCTGAGCACCCCAGGATCTCAAGAAGTATAGGATGCAGGACCATGGCTCCAGTGAACCATCATGTTCCAAATTACCCCCTCGGCCTAGACGCTCTCTGCCTCTGGATATGAGGTTTCAGCAGAGGCACTGAAAACTTCCAGAGGCTGCTGAAACTGGAGCTTCTAGACCACCAACCTGGATAGTCACTGCAACAATTCCTGGAGTCATTAAGCAGTGCAGAAATAGCACCAAAAAGGAAAAGATAGTTTGTGGGCACAGAAAACCGACACTGAAAATCTGAACATGAATTTCCTAATTTCACTCCTACTGATGTGAAAAAATGTGAGAAGAGCACTTCTAGGCAGGAATGTTTTTCAGTTGTGTTGTAATACAGATCCTTTTGTCATGAAGAAAAGGTACAGGCCCTCTAATCCCTTTAATGACAAGTTAGGGGCCTGAGGGAAGGGCAGTTACATTTCACAATGACTAATTAACTTGCTTGAATTACAACTTGGCAGTAGAAAAGATTCCCAGAGAAATCATAGTCTTTTTTGTTTGTTTGTTTTTTGGAGGTTCTCCAGAGGAAGGCAAGTATAAGCAAGATATTAAACCACATTGTACTTTGTTCTCACAAAATACCATTGGTTGTATTACCAGTGACTCAAAGATTCTCATTAATTTTTCAGGATTTTAGTGGCTCAAAAAGAAAAAACAAATGTTATACCAATGGAACCAAATATAGGTGATAATAAATACAATGCAAATTAGAAGTGGCACACAGAGTGTACTTTGCAAAAATTCTGTTATTTGTAATTAAGAGATTTCTGATTCATTCATATTAAGATGGATTATAAATTTGTAGGTTTGTGGTTACTAAACTGGGTTAAATATGTATGCTGCTGCTAAGTCGCTTCAGTCGTGTCTGACTCTGTGTGACCCCATAGACGGCAGCCCACCAGGCTTCCCCGTCCCTGGGATTCTCCAGGCAAGAACACTGGAGCGGGTTGCCATTTCCTTCTCCAATGCATGAAAATGAAAAGTGAAAGTGAAGTCACTCAGTCGTGTCCAACTCTAGCAACCCCACAGACTGCAGCCTACCAGGCTCCTCCATCCATGGGATTTTCCAGTCAAAAGTACTGGAGTACTGTTTTTTGAAATACTGATGATTTTAGATCCTTCATCTGGATTTATTTAATCTTCTTTGGATCCTGTCCCTAGTAAACCACGAGGGTTTTGTAGAATAAAGAACAATCCATAAGAGTTTCACAATCTCTCTGATGTCTACAATCAAATAATAGAGAATAAAGATTATGCTTCTCCATGAGGAAGTCTTACTCTCCTGTGTTAGTTTCCTATCACTTCTATTAGAAGTTAGAATAAACACAGTAACTTAAAACAATACTAATGTGTTTTCTAGTAGTTTTGAAGGTGAGTAATCCAAAATAAGCATCACTGCACCAAAACCAAGGTATTGGCAGGACTATGCTCCTTCTGAAGGCACTCAGAGTCAGTTTCAGTGCCTTTTCCAGATTCTAGAGGCTGTCTGCATTTCTTGGCTTGCAGCCCCATTTTTCATCTTCAAAATCAGAGGCATAGCATCTGCCAATCTCTTTCTCGGACTCTGACCCTCCTGTCTCCTTATAAAGACCCTTGAAATTTCACTCCTGAATATAGGATAATCTCCCCATCTCAAATCCCTTTTGCCATATAAAGTAATCTATCCACAAATTCCAGGGATTGGAGCATGGACATCTTTGTGGGGTCAATATTTGTCCTACCATGTCTCCTCACCTAACCACCCACTACCAAAAATTGCAATGTTTACCCACTATAGAATTTTTCATTGTGATTAGGTGTAAGCAAAAGAAATAAAATCTGGTTTTCTGAAGCAGAAAAGGAATTAATTATTGGAACGACAGCTGGAAAGTAGTAGAAAGGCTGGTAAAATGGTCACAGATAGGATCCAAGGGATGGGGGCAGCCAGAAGCCCAGCCAAAATCTCAGCCGGGGAAGACTCCTGTGAGGATTCTGCACTGGGCACTGTGCTCCCTGCCACTGCTTCCCTGAGCCCCAGACACTCCACTGGTGCTGCTGTCACCAGACTCTGGATATAGCTGCTGCATCTGTTTCGGATTCTAAGTGATTTCTGGAGCCACGTGTGAGTTGGGGAGAAGGGCATCTGATGAGTGAGGCTTAGGTCATCTGCTTGCAGCCACTTGCTGGCTGGGGAGCGGGTGGGATGGGGTAGGGAGAGGGTTTCTCTGCTCCACTGAGGCTACCACAGTAGGAAACCCTACCTGCCTCCTACCTCCTCTAGGATGCCCACAAAGAAGGAGGTCCTGCAGCTGGGCAACTGAAAAATGGCAAATGTCCACTAGACTGTTCAGACTAAGGAACAGGTACATGCTGGGCTTGATAGCCAGGCTGCACCTTTGAAAAATCCTGAACCACTAGGTAAAATTGGAAGCTGCCCATGCTTGTGCCTAGAGTTTGCTAGACTTTGATATCAGATCCTCACCTCTGTGAGATCCATGTCACTCAAGAAAATGTCTGGGTGGCTGCCGTTTTTTTTTTTTTTAACCTTTTCCTTCTCTTATTCTTTCTCTTTAGTGATATGACTGCCATACCCAGATTTCTTACCTTCTTCTCCCTCAACTGTAAGGAATATAAGCATGACGATAATCCCTTGAATATGTCTAGGCACGACCTCTTGTCCTTAATATACGAGGATGACATGGTAACTCATGAAATGATTCATTGTTCGACTTGTTTTTCAAGGCGTGGTAAAGAGTTTATTCTGACGTATCCTTTTCTCTGCCCAGAGCTTCTGGTGACTATTTGATAGTTCTGCCTACTGTCTTTTGCTTTGCCATCTGACATGGACTATAGTCAGATCTTTACCCTTGGCCCAAATAGTGTTGAATTCCAACCATAAAACTAAACTAGCCTAGGAAGATAGCATGTAAATGCTGTGAAACAGTTGAGATTATTAGAATAAGGAGAATAAAAAGAAATAAATCAAAAGGAGATGCTTATGTTTTAAGACAGACAAGACAGGAAAAAAACCTTCACTAACTTGAAAAACACACCTTTAGTATGACTTCTCTTTCTAAAATACCTAGAAACTTCAGAAGGAAAGGTCTAGAAAGGGCCCTGTGTCAGCTCTGGTCAAAGCTCTAAGATGCAGGTCTTGGTTAGTGTGGCTCTAACACCAAGACTGGCAAGGACAAAAATAAAGGTGTCTTAAAAATATCTATGCCCTTTGGCCTAACAATTCCACTTTTAGAAATCTAGCCTTAGGAAATAAGTAGAGATATGAAAAGAAGTCTGATGCATAAAATTTATTTAAAAGCTAATTATAAAATAAGAATTTGGAAACAATCTAAAAGTCCAATAATAGCAATAGCTAATGCTTACTAAGCTTTTAATTTGTATAAGCCATGGTACTAAGCACTTTGTATGAACTATCTCATCAAACCTCACAATGAAGCATTATTATTATTATCCAATTTGACAAATGAAGAAACAGAGTCACAAAGCAGTTAAGTAATTTGCCCAGGGCCATGCAACTCCAGGTGATAGAGCCAGGATTTGAACAGTCAGTCAGTCAGTTCAGTCGCTCAGTCGTGTCCGACTCTTTGCGACCCCATGAATCGCAGCACGCCAGGCCTCCCTGTCCATCACCAACTCCCGGAGCTCACCCAGACTCACATCCATCGAGTCAGTGATGCCATCCAGCCATCTCATCCTCTGTCGTCCCCTTCTCCTCCTGCCCCCAATCCCTCCCAGCATCAGAGTCTTTTCCAATGAGTCAACTCTTCACATGAGGTGGCCAAAGTATTGGAGTTTCAGCTTTAGCATCATTCCTTCCAAAGAAATCCCAGGGCTGACCTCCTTCAGAATGGACTGGTTGGATCTCCTTGCAGTCCAAGGGACTCTCAAGAGTCTTCTCCAACACCACAGTTCAAAAGCATCAATTCTTTGGTGCTCAGCCTTCTTCACAGTCCAACTCTCACATCCATACATGACCACAGGAAAAACCATAGCCTTGACTAGACGGACCTTTGTTGGCAAAGATTTGAACAGTTTCATCTAAATCCAAAGCTGTTATTTGAAATCACCAAGCTATACAGTTTCTCAATGGGAGAGTGATAGAATCAACACAGTACAAACATGATGAAATATTTAATTGCCAGTACTATGATGACTGTGAACAAGTTTTAATAAAACTTTTAAATGTTCATGATGTAGTATTGAATAAAAAAACCTAGACACAACATTTAGTAAAGAGCATAATCTCCACTAGGGCATAGACATACACCAAAGACTGTTAACAAATATAAAAAAAATGATTGTTTCTAGTTTTTGAACAAATACAAAATTGTATTTTCTTTTTCATACTCTTCTATGTTTTTCAAGCATCTTGTAGTTAGCATGTGTGTGTGTTACTTGTTCAGTCGTGTCTGACTCTTTGCAACCATGTAGACTGTAGGTCTCCAGGCTCCCCAGTCCATGGAATTTTCTAGGCAAGAATGCTGGAGGCCATTCCCTTCTCCAGGGGATCTTCCTGACACAGGAATTGAACCTGGGTCTCCTGCATTGCAGGCAGATTCTTTACTTTCTGAGCCACCGTAGCTTGTATAAAATAGTTGGTGTTCAGAAGAAAATAACTCTAGGCTGGAAGAGTCTAAGAATCAGTGCTCAGTGGGTTAGTCCAAACACAGGCCATTGAGGTGGGTCCTGAGCCCTACAAGGCCAGGCAGCTCTAGCACACTGGCCAGCCCCCAGGGACAACGGCTAAGTCTCAGCAGGGAGCTCTGCTTGCTGGGCTGGCTGAGCTGCCCCACCTGCAGCCATCCTGATAGAAGGTGAGATTGTTAATTAATGGGGCCAGCGACCAGCGTAAATCACATGCCAGAACCAGGTAGGAATTTTTACTCTTGGATCTCTGCCTAGGTGACTTTGCACATGTCATTTATCCTTATTATGCCTTTGTTGCTTCGTCTTTAAATGAGAACAACAGTATTATCTACCTGATTGGGTTGTTGTAAGGATTAAATGAGAGAAAGCATGTAAAGTCTAGTGCATTATCTGGAACGTAATTAGTACTCAATAAATCATCACTTTAAAAGAATAACAAAACACATTTTGCCCCATGGTAGACGTGGAGGCAAAGGCTGAGGAGACTGGTTTGACATTATCCGTAAGACACAGATGGAATACATTATTGCAAAAGTTAATTCCTTTTGAGTAGATCTGATTAAATTAAGCTGGTATTCAGCGGGCCAAAGAATGCAGTTTTGCTTCCAGTTTTGTCCAAGAATAAGAAACTACATCTTTTTTAAAAAAAATTCTCAACTCCCTATAAACACGTTCCCTTCTGTTAAGACTAACTCTAGTGTCCAATGTCAGTGTGTATAAATTATATAAAAATTTTTACCAAATTAGAGATGATTTGGGGTTTCTGAGTATACTCAAATATGTACTGTGAGAGTAATAAGCATAATTTAATATTCTGCTGCAGAGACAGAATTGTCTCTTTACAGACAATACCACAGACATTAAACAAATAACAAAAATACTGTGAGATTTTTTTCTAGCGTTTTAGGCAATACACTGATCATCAGAGTTGATATAAACAATGTTTTAGTCATGGAAGCTGGATTAAGGGTTAGGACTTTTTTTCCCTTTTATTTTTCTTTTAAAATTATTTTCTCTTTTTACAGTTATTGATTTTATAATGAAAAATATTATGTGTGATTAAAAAAAAATGACCTAGCCACTTGGTGGCAGTATGCTGTGAAGAATATATAGTCTACATGGCTTCATTTTAGTCCCATGCTTAAAAATTTATCATTGACTTGATTTCCTCTCTGACAATTTTGCTTATAAATTGTCTTACTTCAGATACATGATTCTTTATGAAATCACCTTCTCACAATTAAGCACATTTTTTAAATGGCTTCATTACTCTAACCTGGTCAATTTGAAATTATGATAACAAAAGACTCTAAAGGAAGATTATGTTTCTTCTCTATTAGGGCTAATAAAACCCTAGTCTGATATGAAAATTATTTTTATGTGATGCAAATTAATAACTGATGTTTCATTGCCAAATAACCACCTGCAGTTTATGCAACAGAATTATATTAACCTGTGTTTAAAAGCTAGCAACATTGTATATTATTTTTAAATAAAATGCTAATTCAAAAATAATAAAAGTGAGAACAAAATAATCCAGCAACATATGCTATAAACCTGTATTACATTTTAATGTAATATTTTTCTTAAAATTAGATGAATAATCTTGGCTGTTGGCCACTGGTGATGGAACCACACACTCAGGGGAAAAAAGAGATTTACAGAAGCACCAAGGAGCCAGAAAGAGTTTCTGATTTGTCACAATTCAGAGTAGGGCTTCCCAAGTGGCACTAGTGGTAAAGAACCCAGGAGACATAAAAGACGATAGTTTGATCCCTGGGTCGGGAAGATCACCTGGAGGAGGACACTTCAATCTACTCCAGTATTCTTGCCTGGAGAATCCCATGGACACAGGAGCCTGGTGGACTACAGTCCATAGGGTCGCACAGAGTCAGACACGACGGAAGCGACTGAGCATGCAGCATGCACAGTTCAGAGTGAAACATTTCCCTCTTGCTGTGGAGAAGCAAGATAAAAACACAAGAAAGAACTTTTGGCTTTTCTGATGTTTTCATCTCCTAAAATTCCCTACCCATGGTTCTCAGAAAACTCCTCTACAGTTGAGCCTGTGTTTGCAACCAGATCAGCCTTTTATAATCATTTCCAAAGACCCATAGGGACCTTTTTTATCGGAACTCTGTGATATTTTTGTCAAAAAGAGTTGCCCCAGCCACATAGCTTGTTATAAAAGCCTGTAATATCCCTGTAGCAGTTAAGGACATCTCAAGTTGTGATCTCTCCCTGACCCCCACTGTAATTCTTTTAAAAGAAGAATTTGAACACTAAAATCAGAATGACTGAATACACAGGGTTTGCGGCCCTATTGGGGATCCAGAGCTTAGAACCACTTTAAGGAACATTTTCCATCAACTGGGAGAATCGTGTCCTTGAAATCACCTCTGGAAGCTTTTAATTATCAAGAGGGAGGAGGTGGGTGAGGAAGCTCCAGGACTCTTGAGTTCAGACTGAAAATGAGTTAGCTATCAAGAAAGCTAGATGACCCCACCCTGGTCAGAAGCTTTCATTAGCAGTGTTCTGAGAGCCTTTATGAGTAGACAGGGCTGGCCAGGATCCTTGCCAGCAGGGAAGGAGCAGAGGGAAGTCATTAATGGCATTCCACCCTTATGTTATAACTTCAAAGTGTCTGCTAATCAAAACTGGGCTTCTTATATGGAGCCAAGATGCTGTTTGCCAACAGCATCTTGAAGATTATGCAAAGGCAAAAGTGTCACATCTTGGAGGTGCTTAAGGAAACCTAAACCTTATTGCATCACCTATTGGAAGGAATCAAGTAGAGACCGGTTGTGCATTTTCTTCTGGCTCAGTGAATGAAATAAAGCTCCTTGGTATTTGTTGCCTAGAAGTCTCATGAAATTAGTGGACACATCTTGAAGTCTTACAAACTCCAGGTATCGTCCTTTGTATGTTTCCTCCTTTGGGATTTATCCAATTTAATAAAAAGAGGAAAAGACACACATACAGAAGGCTTTTACTCCATCTTTGCAGTCTATTAAAGTTAGTGGTTTATTTTATTCATCTCCAAACAAGTAAAAAAACTCTCTTAGGAAACTGGGTAACCTGAGTGCAAAGAATGAAAAGCTTATACTATTTTCTTTTTGTTTAAGTTCCTCAGGTCACAATGAAATCATTCCAACATGATACTCAGAATTCTGGACTTCTAATTGCTTCCATCTTTAAAAAACACCTTACTTCTGGTAAGAAAATACTGCTTAGGTTTGTTGAGTAGTCTTAGCAATCATTCATTTAAATGCTCCATACTGAAAAATCACGTTAGGCATAAGTTCTTGATAGTAAGATATGCCACATGATTTACACTGGAAAATAACCAATAAAAATCTGCTTAAAATTGATTTTAAGGAGTGTTTTAAGTAGATTCTGCTGGCTTTTGCTCTGGGTTAAAAACATGTTCATTTCAGTTGGTGCTGGGGCTCAAGACCTCAAAAATTCTTCCTAAAAAATATCATTATTTAAGTGTTTACCTTGTGCTAAAAGTTTCATGTACTTCATCTTTTTCAATCTTCAAAATAACTTCTTGAGGTAAGTGTTATGAGTCTATTTTACAGATGGGAAAACTGGAACTCAGAGACATTGAGGAACTTATTTGAACTAAAATTCAAATCTGATTTTCCAAATCCTAAAGTCTATTGTGCTCCTTCTCTTACACAAACCAGCTGCCATTTTATTTGTTAGTATGACTAGATATTTTCCATTGATAAGCATATCAAAATGTTTTAGGCATAAAAAGATATGAGATCAGGTTGTGGAACATTTATTTCCTTGCACAGAAATATGGCAGGAACAGTATAAAAACTTTTGCAGACAATATTGATGTTCTTTGGATTTTTATTTATTTATTAAAAAACATTCTGTGTTGCCAGGCACATATTCTAAGTCACTATTTTGAGTATTGGGGAATAGGCAGTGAAAAAAATGAACAAAGCCCGTCTTCATGAAGTTTCTTGTCTAGATAGATGAATGTGTTGGGAGGAGGTAAACAACAAACAAAACAAGAAAAGTAAGGTGGCAGTAAGCGTTATAAAGACCAAGCAATGTAAGGGTACTCTAAATTTTGTATTATGTGAATCAATTATGAGCCAAGTGCTTAGGTTCCGTAAAGATCCCTAATTACAGATGCTTACACAGACCAGCACCTTGGTATTGCTGTGGGAACTGTGGAGGCTAGGAACTCATGGCTGCTCTATTAGGTAGACATCATTTTACAGAAGAGGAAACTTGAGCTTTGGCAAGTTCATTATTATGCTCTGAGGTTACAGAGCTGATAAATGGCAGTATCTAATTGGAACCCAGGTATCTCGGCTTGTACTTTTGGTCACTCTGCTCTACTCCTCACACCCCTTTACCTGATCCCATGTTAACTTAGGATTCTCCATCATCTTCTAGGCTCTAATGTCTGGCAGTCAGTCCTCCCATTAGTGGCTTGAAATTCTCAGCACTAGTATTTTATTCCTAGGAAAACACTAACTCCATACCCCACAGGGACTAGGAGTGAACTAAGCCACATTGACCCCAGCCCACCAGCTGGCTTTAGGAGAGGGGCTGGACAGCCTGGAGACCCCCAAGTGTATGTTAGGTGCAGCTGGGAAATAACTAGGGTAGGGCTGATTCAGTGCCTGTCATGTAGTAAATATCTGATCAACGTTTGTCAAAGGGAGGAAGGAGGATGAAGGAGACAATACACAGCATGGCTTAGATGTCCCATGTGACAAATCATGTCTCAATTACAGTCTACTTTTGAAAACAGAAAATAAGGTTTTTCATGTACTAGGGAGAAAATGTGGAGAAGGCAATAGCACCCCACTCCAGTACTCTTGCCTGGAAAATCCCATGGACAGAGGAGCCTGGTAGGCTGCAGTCCATGGAGTCACTAAAAGTCGGACATGACTGAGCGACTCCCCTTTCACTTTTCACTTTCATGCATTGGAGAAGGAAATGGCAACCCACTCCCGTGTTCTTGCCTGGGGAATTCCAGGGACGGGGGAGCCTGGTGGGCTGCCGTCTATGGGGTCGCACAGGGTCGGACACAACTGAAGCGACTTAGCAGCAGCAGCAGCAGCGAGAAAATGTGACGGGCCTGGCAGGTAATACGTGTTGAATATATTATTTATTTAAAGATTTCAGGTGATTAATTCTACTTCAAAATTCAAAATAAGCCTTGTTTCTAAAATAAAATATCAGTGCAAAATATATGACAATTTGAATTTCTCTCTTGTATATTGCTCTAAGTAGAGTGCCCTTTTTCAGCAGGAAGAAATTCATGAACAGTCAACTTTGAAGAATGGTGACAAACTGTACATAACTTCTGTCTTGTACAAAAGGTTAAACAAACCAAAAAAAACCTCAGTTGTGATTGTGGCCAGCTTTAGCCTCTGTCACAAGCAATTGGGAATTCTCACTTGTGTCAGACAAACCAAATGAGGTTCATCACTACACTTTTTTAAATATAAAATATGCAAGCACAAGCTCATAAAAAATGTCTAACACTGACCACATTTGCCAGAGACTCAATTCCAGAAACCCGCTGACCTCAGATCCGTGCAACCCAATCTTCTCAAACAAAAGATACTGCTGTGCAGTTTGGAATGGCAGTCACTTTACAGCCCGAGGTAAAGGTTAACTTTATTTCTTCTTCCTGTTTCCTTTGAGATTAATGACCTTCACTTGGAGCAGAATAGAGAGAACAGTGATTCTGGTATCACATGTTGTTGTTCAGTCGTGTCCAACTCTTTGTGACCCCATGGACTGCAGCATTCCAGGCCTCCCTATCCCTCACCATCTCCAGGAGTCTACTCAAACTCATGTCCATTAAGTCAATGATGCCATCCAGCCTTCTTATCCTCTGTCACCCCCTTCTCCACCTGCCTTCAATCTTGCCTAACATCAGGGTCTTTTCCAATGAGTCAGTTCTTCACATCACGTAGCCAAGATGGAAATTATAGCTAAAATTATTTTTCTTTCCTTTCAGACAACAGGAAACAAGACATTGGACTTTTATTAGGAATGGTCTTCTTTGCTGTTATGCTGTCAGTTCTATCTTTGATTGGGATATTTAACAGATCGCTTCGAACTGGGTAGGTTTTTGTTGAATTTGTTTTCTCATTTAGACCATATATTTGTACCATCAAAATGTAGTCAACTATGTGATTTATTTTAAAAATTCATCAACACTTTTCCTGAGAAAAAGGCAAAATAAAAGGAACAGTATTTAATGAGTATGCATCCATGCCAAAAAGTGAAAGTGAAAGTCGCTCAGTTGTGTCCAACTCTTTGGGACCCCATGGACTATACAGTCCATGAAATTCTCCAGGCCAGAATATTGGAGTGGGTAGCCTTTCCCTTCTTTAGGGGATCTTCACAACCCACAGATCAAACACAGGTCTTCTGCATTGCAGGCAGGTTCTTTACCAGCTGAGCCACAAAAGAAACCCGAAAATACTGGAGTGGGTAGCCTATCCCTTCTCCGGGGATCTTCCCCACCCAGGAATCAGACTGGGGTCTCCTGCATTGCAGGTGGATTCTTTACCAACTGAGCATCAGGGAATCTATCCATGCCAAACTCTTTACAAATATCATTCATTTAATCCTTGCAACAACCTGCCAGAAAAGCTGAGTGACCTATTTTACAGATGATTTAGATGAAGTGTAGAGAGGGTAAGTGCTCAAACCAAGATCACCAAACACTAAGCCAGGAGTCCAAAGGCAGCTGACATCTCAGCCCATGTTCTTTCTGTCCCTATGCAGTCTTCTCAATGTGCCTCAAGTCTGTCTACTGTGCCTGGATTCTTCACAGTAGTTAAGCTGTAAACTGATTCAAGTTCTACCCAAATAAATCCCCTGAGTCAGTCTGAAGAAAAGTGTGGCAGTGTCTGAATTCATCACTTTGAACCAATTTTGTTAGTGTTTTAGCAGCCTCATTGCACATTCTCCTTCAGTTCAGCCCCATTTAGCAGCCCCATTTGCCCATTATCCTTCAGTTCAGTTCAGTTCAGTCACTCAGTGGTGTCCAACTATTTGCAACCCCATGGACTGCAGCACGCCAGGCCTCCCTGTCCATCATCAACTTCCAGAGTTTATCAAACTCATGTCCATTGAGTCAGTGATGCCATCCAGCCATCTCATCCTCTGTCATCCCCTTCTCCTCCTGCCTTCAATCTTTCCCAGCATCATGGTCTTTTCAAATAAGTCAGCTCTTCGCATCAGGTGGCCAAAGTACTGGAGTTTCAGCTTCAACATCAGACCTTCCAATGAACATTCAGGACTGATTTCCTTTAGCATGGACTGGTTGGATCTCCTTGCAGTCTAAGGGATTCTCAAGAATCTACTCCAACACCACAGTTCAAAAGCATCAATTTTTTGGCGCTCAGCTTTCTTTATAGTCCAACTCTCACATCCATACATGACCACTGGAAAAACCACACCCTTGACTAGACAGACCTTTGTTGGCAAAGTAATGTCTCTGCTTTTTAGTATGCTATCTAGGTTGGTCATAACTTTTCTTTCAAGGAGTAAGTGTCTTTTAATTTCATGGCTGCAATCACCATCTGCAGTGATTTTGGAGCCCAGAAAAATAAAGTCAGCCACTGTTTCCATTGTTTCCCCATCTATTTGCCATGAAGTGATGGGACCGGATGCCATGATCTTAGTTTTCTGAATGTTGAGCTTTAAGCCAACTTTTTCACTCTCCATTTTCACTTTCTTTCATCAAGAGGCTCTTTAGTTCTTCTTCACTTTCTGCCATAAGGGTGGTGTCATCTGCATATGTGAGGTTATTGATATTTATCCCAGAAATCTTGATTCCAGCTGGTGCTTTCTCCAGCTCAGCATTTCTCATGATGTATTGTGCATATAAGTTAAATAAGCAGGGTGACAATATACAGCCTTGACATACTCCTTTTCCTATTTGGAACCAGTCTATTGTTCTATGTCCAGTTCTAACTGTTGCTTCCTGACCTGCATACAGATTTCTCAAGAGGCAGGTCAGGTGGTCTGGGATTCCCATCTCTTTCAGAATTTTCCACAGTTTATTGTGATCCACACAGTCAAAGGCTTTGGCATAGTCAATAAAGCAGAAATAGATGTTTTTCTGGAACTCTCTTGCTTTTTTGATGATCCAGCAGATGTTGGCAATTTGATCTCTGGTTCCTCTGCCTTTTCTAAAGCCAGCTTGAACATCTGGAACTTCATGGTTCATATATCGCTGAAGCCTGGCTTGGTGAATTTTGAGCATTACTTTACTAGCGTGTGAGATGAGTGCAATTGTGCAGTAGTTTGCATATTCTTTGGCATTGCCTTTCTTTGGGATTGGAATGAAAACCTTTTCCAGTCCTGTGGCCACTGTTGAGGTTTCCAAATTTGCTGACATATTGAGTGCAGCACTTTCATAGCATCATCTTTCAGGATTTGAAATAGCTCAACTGGAATTCCATCATCTCCACTAGCTTTGTTCATAGTGATGTTTCCTAAGGCCCACTTGAAGGTGAGTGTGAGTGATCACACCATCATGATTATCTGGGTCGTGAAGATCTTTTTTGTACAGTTCTTCTGTGTATTCTTGCCACCTCTTCTTAATATCTTCTGCTTCTGTTAGGTCCATACCATTTCTGTCCTTTATTGAGCCCATCTTTGCAAGAAATGTTCCCTTGGTATCTTTAATTTTCTTGAAGAGATTTCTGGTCTTTCCCGTTCTATTGTTTTCCTCTATTTCTTTGCATTGATTGCCGAGGAAGGCTTTCTTATCTCTCCTTGCTATTCTTTGAACTCTGCATTCAAATGGGAATATCTTTCCTTTTCTCCTTTGCTTTTCACTTCTCTTCTTTTCACAGCTATTTGTAAGGCCTCCCCAGACAGCCATTTTGCCTTTTTGCATTTCTTTTTCTTGGGGATGGTCTTGATTCCTGTCTCCTGTACAATGTCATGAACCTCCATCCATAGTTCATCAGGCACTCTATCCATCAGATCTAGTCCCTTAAATCTATTTCTCATTTCCACTGTATAGTCATAAGGGATTTGATTTAGGTCATACCTGAACAGTCTAGTGGTTTTCCCCACTTTCTTCAATTTCAGTCTGAATTTGGCAATAAGGAGTTCATGATCTGAGCCACAGTCACCTCCCAGTCTTGTTTTTGCTGACTGTATAGAGCTTCTCCATCTTTGGCTGCAAAGAATATAATCAATCTGATTTTGGTGTCGACCATCTGATGATGTCCATGTGTAGAGTCTTCTCTTGTGTTGTTGGAAGAGGGTGTTTGCTAGGACCAGTTCATTCTCTTGGCAGAATGCTATTAGCCTTTGCCCTGCTTCATTCTGTACTCCAAGGCCAAATTTGCCTGTTACTCCAGGTGTTTCTTGACTTCTTACTTTTGCATTCCAGTCCCCTATAATGAAAAAGACATCTTTTGGGGGTATTAGTTCTAGAAGGTCTTGTAGGTCTTTATAGAACCATTCAACTTCAGCTTCTCCAGCGTTACTGGTTGGGGCATGACTTGGATTATCGTGATATTGAATGAATATTTTTTTCTCACTGTATCAGTATTCTGTATAAAAACTTTACTACAGTATCATGAATTTACCAATTTGTTCTAATTTTAGGTATGCTAAAGGATATGAAATAGTAAAAGAAACTGAACCATAAAATATTGTATAAATATATGTAAAGAAACTAGTTTTATGCTACAATTCAAGGTCAAGTTGAGCTAGCAAAGTCTGTGCAGCCATTTTGATTGTTAATTAGTTGAAGTTCTTACAGAAGCTGCATAAGCAGATAAGCAAGCCTGATTGTGTGGTGCATTGTTAACATGTAATAATGTGCCAGAGCTCACTGTAGTCTTTTCTAAGCTCCCAACCTAAACTCCCAAGACAACCTCTTTTCTCAAATCAGTGTTTACATAAATGTAGAAAGTGCTTTCAACACAGTGGCAGTGCCAAGGGGTAGCTTCGGAGGAAAAGTGGGATGTTCATAGCTTCTCCCTCTTCTTTCTGTCACACAACCCCAGAGATCCTTAATAAGTACACAAGTGAAGTAAAAACTGGTGTTCTCTCTGTGCCATACAACTGAAAGACAATTTCTCCAGGCTCCTACTCTGACCACTTCCCCATAAGGGAAGTTTGTGGCTACCACTCTCTCTCAACCTTATTTAGAATCATTACAATTAGAGGAGCACAAATATTATAGTTTTCCTATATGACATTCTCTTTAATATTTCTTTATGGTTATGCTCCCCTTGGAAAGTTTTACATTTATCCCTAAAGTTTTACAAACTTTTCCACACTAACGTCTCCACTTATAATGCTTTGCCATATTTAACGCATGTATAGTTTCACTTCCTGGGTGGTTCTCCCACTTATCTTGAATCTAGCATGAGTGCTTTGGAATGTTCCGACTCCTTGGAGGCAGAGCAATATGGAGAAGAGGGACATCTGAAAAGATCCTGAATCAATTTCCCATATAACTTTTAAAGAGATGGAAATCTTAGTTCCTGCATTGGAAATTTTAACTTTTATTATGTATTCTATTCTAGTTTATTTCCTAATCTCCAAGATGATTGCGGCACCAGTCCTCCAGTAAGATACTTATCTTAATGTGTCATTTTTTGTTTTTTAGAATTAAAAGAAGAATCTTATTGCTAATACCAAAATGGCTCTATGAAGATATTCCTAATATGGAAAACAGTAAAGTTGTGAAAATACTTCAGGTAATCAAACACCATTAAGTACAAACTAAATGGCAGCTGAGACCAAGAGCACAGTCCAATAGTTAAAGTAGAATTTCCATTAAAATAAATAAATGTGTGTGCATATTTGCACAACTGTATAAACATATGCAGAAATAAAACTGTACATATTTCAGATCATACTTAAGAGAGATGGGAGAATGGGTTAGGGGAAGAAAAGAGAGATGGAAGAGAGAAGCAATGTTATTCAAAAGAGAAAAGTGAAGAACAAGATTGTAAGCCAGGTGCCAGAGCTACTTGGTGGCCAAGCAATTGGTAGGTGTCCCCAGAGATCGAAGGGACAGGGAATAAAATCTAAATAGAAGGAGCCTCAGAGACACAAAGGGGCTTCTGTTTTACACGAGTTGGAGAAGCAGGTGGAGCCCAAGGAAGATACTACTTTGCTCCTGAGACCCAGTGGAATTCGAGAAGATGGATGTGAGGAGACTGTGGCAGATGGTGTCACCAGGGGTAGATCAGGTCTCCAGTTCAACAAAGAATAGAAGGTTGTCCTGGGAAGATCCTGAGGCAATAGGGGATCTTGCAGGTTTTGAAGGAGCAGCTGCTGGTTATGGAGGAGAGGGAAGAATCTGCTATGTGTGCTCTTAACTTTCTGGCTCTCTGGCCTGGCTGTCAAGGGGCTCAAAACTCAGTTGATTGGACAGACACATCATCTAAGCATTGAAATGCAGCAACGTAGTATAGTGAAAGAAATGAGACCAAACTTGATGCGAATGTAGAGGAAATATATTAAGAGATGGGAAGGAATTGCTCAGGAGAGACAGAGAACATTCAAAATAGGGAGGCTACATGAGCAAAGGTGCAGAGGTGAGAAGAGCTTGCTGGGTGTGGCTTTGTGGAAACATTTGATGTGAGGAGTGGCTGGAATAATGGGGGAATGCAGAGTGGTTGCACAGAGTCAGACATGACTGAAGTGACTAAGCACTGCATGTAGAGTGGATCAGGGCACAGGAGGTCTTATTATGGAACTCAGACTTCATTTGACCAACCAACAGTTTTCAAGCTTAAATTTATTTTTAGCCTAGGGACCCTCTGTTCAAATGATGTTGAAGTAGACAAGTATTGCAAAACAAGTAAAAGTGGTTCTGTCTGGAGATCTAGTGAGCCCGCTAATCAACTCCTTTCAGAGCCCTAGATAAGTCCTTAAGGCAACAGTTCTCAGCCTTGATTGCATTTTAGAATCCTGATTCCCAGGCCACAATCTTTTGAGGGAGACCAGGATCTTTGGGGAGGAGGGCTGATGTAGGGAGACCCAGGTGTCAGCATCTTCAAATTTTCCCATGTGAATCCACTATACAGCCAGTGTTGAGAACACTGTTAAGGGTTTGAAAACCACTGTGAAAAATTAGCATTGTGAGGGGTGGGCAAAGTGTCAAGAAGCAAGAGTCCTCAGTGCTGACTTTGTAGAGGGCTTATAAGGAGTGTAATGTGCCTATGGAATATTACAAGGAGCAGGTCACCAGTGGTCCATCCAAGGGTTCAGTTAGAAGTGAATAGAAGATAAAGAAGTGGGGATGGACGTGGAGACATCTTTTGATGAGTGTAGACTAGAAGAGAAGTAAGAAAGGGGCTATGCTGACACATGGTCAAATGCTCTCAGTACTGATGGTACTGATGCAACCTATGTGTAACAATAGCTACAGAGCAGTGTGGACTCAGAATTGTATTTGTACTAAATTGGGTGGGCTTGAAAGGACTAGTATGGGGTGGCAGAGGTAGGGCAAGGATTGAGCAAGCAAGACTATGAAGGGTTGAGGAGGAAAGGCCTACCATGAACAGGAGGAGGGATCCTTGTCACTGGATACTTAAAGGAAAGAGTGTGGACGTGGTTGACTCTAAGGAGGTAATGTTGTACATAGTGAAGGGGTGGTCTGGAATAACTGAACCCATACATAGAATAAAGTAGTTAACAACTGGCTGAAGGGCAAGTACACAGTCAGTAAACTACAGCTGATAAATCCTGTGGTCTTGATATTCATTCCACTTAGTCACTCTGTCTTGTTCCCCTACTAGTTATCCTGGGGAACTGGGAACACTCTGTGGTTCAGACAATTGTCCCTGACCTCGCTGTGATCAGATTCTCCTCTTCCTTCAGTGTCCTCACTCTGGACTAGTCCTTGCTTTGTGTCCTTCACTGTGGTCTGACCCCTATGTACTTCTCCATTCAGCTGCCAACCTGAAGAGGGGAAAAACACCCCCTTCCTCTTGGTTTACAATAGCAAATCTGGTTCCTTTGACTACATCTGATCCATGACTGTATGTCTGCCCTTCCCAACACAAACCTAGCAAAGGCCCTGGGGAGGCTGAGTTGAAAAAAATTTAATGATATTTCACCCTGCTTTATTCAAGGTCTTCCTTTTGCCAAGCTTCCTTCCCATCCTGAGCTCTTGGAATTAGAAATGAACCTTAGGGTTTCCTTCAGATGAGGTTTTGCTTTCTGCCAAAAGACTAAGAGGTGGTAGTCTAGTCAGTTCAGGATGCTCAATAGAATACCACAGACTGGGCAGCTTAAGTGGGAAGTCCAAGATCAAGACACAAGCAGATGTGGTTCCTAGTGAGAGCTCTCTTACAGACGGCTGTCTTCTTGCTATATCCTCAGATGGCAGACTGAGAGATCAGTTTTCTTGTGTCTTTTCTTATGAGAACACTAATCCTATTTATGAGGGCTCCATTCTCATGACCTAATTACCTCCCAAAGGTCCGACCTCCTAATATCATCACAGGGCTTCAACATATGAATTTTGGAAGGACTCAAACATTCCACAATAGCGGGCAGCTATAATTTTATAACTATGTTGGGTGGGAGTTACTTGCCCCAGGAAGCCACCCATCAGGTGGAAGGCCATGAGCCCTTCTCTTACCAGAAAAGTCATCAGGCTTTTATACAAATAAAAACTATCTTCACCCACCCTCCTGACTGATCACCACAGACATGTCTGAATTGTGAGCAGCTGCCCATCTTTGGAGGCACAACCCAAAGCATTTACCACAACTTTATTCTCAAATGGAAGCAAAACAGGATTTTCTGTGCCCTTTTCAGTTCAGTTTAGTCGCTCAGTCTGTCCAAAACTTTGCGACCCCATGGACTGTAGCACGCCAGGCCTCCCTGTCCATTGCCAACTCCCAGAGTTTACTCAAACTCATGTCCATTGAGTCAATGATGCCATCCAACCATTTCATCCTCTGTTGTCCCCTTCTCCTCCTGCCTTCAATCTTTCCCAGCATCAGGGTCTTTCAAATGAGTCAGTTCTTCACATCAGGTGGCTTTTATTTAAGCAACAAAGTATTTTCTTCTAGTAAAGCTCTATAATATTACAAAATATTCCAAAATTTTAAAAGGCACTGAGATAATATGTAAGTTAACAAGCAGAAGGCTTCTTTCTCTTTAAAATTCATAAATAAAGACATGTGCTTACAGCATGGATTATTTTTATTACTCCTTTCCTCAATCCCTTCCTGGGAGAATTTAACAAACCTTTGGAAAGGAGCAGAGTAACAAGACAAAAGTAGGAAATCATATGGGAAGAGAAACACTATGAAGAAAAGCAAGGGGGAAAGGAAAGTCGAGGGAAAGCAAAATTCTAGTCCTCATTTACCCAGTTTGCTCCTTTAAATGTCTTTTGTAAAATAAAAGTGTCTTTCCTTCCTAGGAAAGAAATGAGTTTATGAATAACAATTCCAGCGAACAGGTCCTATATGTTGATCCGGTGATTACAGAGATAGAAATCATTCTCCCAGAAGAAAAACCCATGGGCTACAAGAAAGAAAACAATACAGGATGCCTGGAGAGAAAAGAGAGCCTGGAGAAATCACTACTCACCGACACTACAGTTGTTTATATTCCTGATCTCAACACTGGGTATAAACCCCAGATTTCAAGTTTTCTCCCTGGGGGAAACCATCTCAGCAATGATGATGAAACAGCTTCCTCAATTCTGGAACCACCAGCTGATTCCTTAAACTTGGGAAACAATGCCAGGTTTAAAAAATATCCTGATTTTGCTTTTTCTGTCTCAAGTACAAATTCACTAAGCAACACACTATTTCTTGAAGAATTAAACCTCATTTTAAATCAAGGAGAATGCAGTCCTCCGGACATGCAAAACTCAATAGAGGGGGAAACTGCCATGCTTCTGGAAGATGCATTACTGAATGAAACTATTCCAGAACAAACTCTGCTGCCTGATGAATTTGTCTCCTGTTTGGGGAGCATGAACAAAGAGTTGCCATCTATTAATTCTTACTTTCCACAAAATATTTTGGAAAGCCACTTCAATCGGATTTCACTCTTAGAAAAGTAGATTTGTGTAGTCAAAAGCTGCCTTGCAATCTGAAGAGGGCTCTCTCTCAACACAAATTTAATTCTGCCCAATTTTTTTTAATTAGAGAATTAAGATCCAAAGATGAAACATACTTCATGGCCACAAAAGCAGCAGAAATATTAGAGAAGACTTCTATATTTTAAAAAATGTTTCAACTATATCTTTTAAAAATTTTCCTCATTGCAAGACACTAAAGAGATCTCTCTGTATGAAGGATAAATAATGCAAAATATATGGTAATGAAATAAATGCAGAAAATAGTTTTTTAAAATCGAGCTATTAGTATTTGCTTACAAGAGGAAAAACAAGTTTAATTTTCATTTTATTACTTAGTAGATAAAAATATAGCCCACAAACAACCAAACAAGTAAGGGATGGAAACAGAGGAACAATTAATTACATATTTACTGTGTTTTTTTTTTTCTACTGCTTTCTATTCAGGTATTAAGAATGTGACCTTCCTTGTTTTGATTTTGGACTGAGAGAGTTGTAAACAGTGATGTGTGGAAATCATGAGGTGGTTGTCTTCATTCTAGTTAAGAGTGACGACGTTGTTCTTCTGTGGTGTAGCTGATGTGTTAATTACAGAAATGGCAACCCACTCCAGTATTCTTGCCTGGAAAATCCCAAGGACTGAGGATCCTGGTAGGCTACATACAGTCCATGGGGTCGCAAAGAGTCGGACACGACTGAGCGACATCACTTCACTTTCAGACTTATTGAGGTAGAAGAAGCAGGATCAACAAGGTGTAATTATTTCTTTTGTATTGGATGTCTGTCAGAAAATTATTGTAAAAACAGGTGTATTTCCAAATCTGGGATGGCAATACTTGCCACACCTGTCACTGCCCCATAGTCCATGTGTCCTATAAACACCATTAACACATCACCATGTGCCTTGCTGCTGGCCCTAAGGTGACCTCAGAATCCTCTCAACAAAGGACTCCTGATGACCACAGCCAATAAGGGCTGGGGTTGGAGGTGAGCTCTCTGCCAACCAGGTCAATATTGGAAGTGGGTAATCTTAAAAACACAAAATGCATATTTTTAAGCTGAGAAATGGTAACCAGCAGACTTTTCTATTATGATTAATTTTTACATCAAGGGGAAATTTTTTCTAATGATCAGAGCCATTTGAAAATTGAGCAATTACCGACTGAATTTCTCTTCCTCTTCTAACAGTTGTCAGTGATAATTTATATTCAGATTAAATAGTTTAATTTTACTGTGCTGCTGCTGCTGCTAAGTCGCTTCAGTCGTGTCCGACCCTGTGTGACCCCATAGACAGCAGCCCACCAGGCTCCCCCGTCCCTGGGATTCTCCAGGCAAGATCACTGGAGTGGGTTGCCATTTCCTTCTCCAATGCATGAAAGTGAAAAGTGAAAGTGAAGTCTCTCAGTTGTGTCCGACTCTTGTGGACTCCATGGACTACAGCCTACGAGGCTCCTCCATCCATGGGATTTTCCAGGCAAGGGTACTGGAGTGGGTTGCCATTGCCTTCTCCTTAATTTTACTGTACCAAAGCAGTTAATCAAAAAAGGACCAGTGTTCAGCATATTGAGCAAGCTAGTTTGTTTTGTCTTGGCTTTTGAAAAAAAAAAAAAAACAACCCCAAAGTAGTTTTGTCATTAGATGTCCCCATGAGGAGGATGACCAAATATCCTGGCTTATCCTGGTTTTTGTTAATTGTGGGCAGTGTGCCCTTTCCTTCTCAGAAGCATCCCTTTGGATGATAAATCATTTGGTCATTCATCATTCTAGTTATGAAAACTGCTAATGTCCAACATATAATTTATCACAATTCATTTATTTGGCTTTTTGGACAATCCTCTTTATTTTACTTTATATCATTTACTAAAGCCATTGTGCTCCAAAATGAACATTACTGTTAGTGTTAAAAAAAATGTATCTTTTACTGTGAAATTCTATTTGTCCTAAAATATGTATATATTTGTTGTATTTTACATATTCAGAAAGCTGTATATTTTAAATCACTAACAAAATGCTAATATTAAATATCTTGACTTGTAAATGATCATATGCTTTTGCTTTATTCTTACCTAAAGGGAGAATATAATGAAGCAAAGATGCAGGTAGTATTTGAGATAGAGATAACGAAAGACCAAGATGAATCTTTGATGTTTACCAATCTGATGAAGACATCTGTTAACAAGTAAAGAATATTTTCAGAGTATATTTCAGTATAAGTGTAACCTGCCACACATCAAAAAAGCTTTTGTCAAGCTTAAAGGATTGAAGCACTATCTGATCTTCTGTGTTTGTTTCAATGCAGTCGGTGCCTCCTTTACAACATCTCCTTCTTGCCCCCTGGAGCAGGAAGGAGCTGCTTTCTCTCGTCACAGTGTCTTCCTACACCCGCATCATATTTAGCACAGAGGAGACACTTCCAGTTCCACCCATGCCACTGACCTTGCTGGTCCCAACAGGCTAAAAATGGAGGCTATACTTACGACCAAAGCAATGTGCCTGCCATTGTCCCAACTCAGAGAAAAACTTAACTGCTTCATCACCATGCAAACTTGATCAACAGAAAAGGGTTTTCTTTCTTGGATTCTTTTATTCAACAAGTTTTCACTGAAGCATTGAAGGCCCCTACTCTGTGTAAGGCATTTTTAATTAATATGCTCAGTTGCTCAGTTGTGTCCAACTCTGCGGCCCCGTGGACTGTAGCCCACCAGGCTCCTCTGTCACCGGATTTCCCAGGAAAAAATACTGGAGTGGTAGCTATGTCCTCCTCCAAAGGACCTTCCCGACCCAGGAATCGAACCCCAGTCTCCTGTATTGCAGGCAAATTCTTTTATCATCTGAGCCACCAGGGAAGCCCTGCCTTCCCTGAAATGATATCGATGTTAACAAAATCAGCCAAGTCCCTGCAGCCTTGGGGCTTCTATTCTAGAAGCAAGAAGCATAAAATCTTTGCCCTTCGGGAGCTTATATTTTGGTGGGGAAGGAGGTGATGATAGGAGGTGGAGAGAGGCAGAAAAAATATATAAAAGAAAAATGCCACATAATGAGTGCCATGAAGAGACGTAAAATGGGATACTGTAGTAGAGAGGCACTTAGTGGCCACTCTGTGACGGGCAGTCAAGGAAGGTCTCTCCTAGGAGGGAACATTGACACTGCAGTCAAAGTCACAGGTAGGAGCTGCATGTGAGAATCAGCTTGCCACTGACAGGTCCCTTTCAAAGAAGAATTCTCCAGTAGTTAATGTCTCTACTTCTCTCCCTTGTGGACAAGCTGCTCTTAACTGCAGCCCTTTGCCACCTTTCCCTTCCTCAGCCAGAATTTTCTGTAGCTTTAGGGGACAAGTGTGTATCTTTTCATCTTTCCATCCAGCTCTTGGACTTATTAACTTTCTTTCTCTGAGTCTCAAAGTCTTGCTAAGTTTCTGCTTCCTAAATGAATGTGTTAAACGTATTGGTGTGGGTTAAAGAGAAGAAGGAAGAAAGAAAGAGTGAGAAAAATGTCCCTGGAGATACCACTGAGTGGAAAGAAGGGGAGAGAAAGATAAAGAATGAAAGGTAGACTAATATGCAGGATGCTGAAGAAAAATGGAATGCCTTGGTTCTGGACAATACTGAAGCTGATTAACAGATTTCCAGTTTCCTTCTGGTCATGTATCTTCTTTGGCCCTACCTCCCTTTTCTTACATAGAAGCAATATGGGGAGGAACATCTGAAGTACAATTTGAGAGTATCTTCTTGATTTGTGTGTGTGTTTGTGTGTGTGTGTGTGGTATGTGTGTGTGTATGCTTTATCCTTTTTTAAATTAGGAATTTGTTTTTACCAGAGTTAGAAATAACATCGATGGGACTTCCCTGGTGGTCTAGTGGTTAGGAATCCGCACTCAATGCAGGGGGCCTGGGTTCAAGCCCTGGTCAGGGAACTAGATCCCACATGCCATGACTAAGAGCCTGCACAACCAAATAAATTAAAAATGAGAGAGAGAGAGAGAGAAAGAAAAGAAATAACATTGATGCTGTAAGAGGGCTTTGGTGTTCTAGCACGCGGTTCTCGGGTAACGTGGGTTGTTGTTTGGCCTTCCAGGTTCAAACAACAACCCAGCTTCTTTTCTTTCCTTATATTTTCAGTCCCTTTGACATAGAGGCAGTATATGACTGTGGCACAGGGCAGAGGTTTTCAAAAGTTAAGTTTAGCAATTGACCCTTTTTCTCCAATGAAATCTGTTGCAGAAGCCCCAAATATAAAACAAGTGAAAGCAAATCTTCTGTTGAAACAGAGGGTGAAGTGCATGCCTGTCCCATTGCCTCTCCTCTGCCACTGCAGCAGCCTATCCATCCATGCACAGTGAAAATCCAAGGCTGAGGAATCTCTAGTCCACACATGGTGATCTGGGTCCTAGCCCAGCCCTGAGAAGCCTGTACCTCAGGATTGTACTAACCTCTCCCTCTCAGCCACAAGGCTGCTACCCAGACAAAGGGAAACAGAACTTCCTGGAGCCTCGATACACTCTGAATGTAAAAAGCTTCCTCTCAGAGACTGCTAATAGAGGTGGTACTATATGCAGTAATTAACTTGTTTCTTTGCAATTATTTCATCATAAATGTCTGGATTTTGTTCAAGTTTATGTTCTCTTTGTGATCACTAAGAATAAAATATTGTGTTGTGAATATAATTAGATTTTATAAACCCAAAGACTGCTGAATTGTGCTGCAGTTTATCTCTCTATGAAATAATTATACCAATTATAGGAGGTGATGTTTTAATGGAAAACATTACCCACTTGGAAGACTCTACTGATTTAAAATAAAAGAAGTGATTAAAAACAATTTATGGATCTCTCTTGGGTAAGAGCATGAAACTAATATAAAATAATTGGATTCTGATTCCTGGAGTGGATTGTGTGCAACTTTCTTGGATGCTATAGTTAAGGCAATATTATAAGAAACTTTAAGAAAGATTTGATACAATGTTATTATGTCTCTTTCCCACTGCGAAGATCATACCATTAAATTCCAATTATGTTTCATGTTAGGATTCTAGCTATTTTGCTAATTTTACTTTTCAACTTAATTTAGGATAAATACTCTGCATCTCTTATATACAGAATTTCCATCAATTTTCTGAAGATGCATTTCCTTTATATTTATGTTTGGGACAATAGCTTATTATTTAATTCTTATAATTAACATTTAGCAACAAATTAAGAACATATTCTTAAATCATCCCTTTTTGTTTGGGGTAGGAAAAGGATTCTGACCTCACTTTATGAGAAGAAATATATATGTACAGACTAAGCAAGTATTGCAGAAACAGTTCTTGAGATCATTGGTTCAAATATTCAAGCAAAACAAAATGCTGTTTCTAACCATAAAGGCATACCTAAAATTAGTGACTTTGTCAGAGCACAGGAAGGAAATCATAAACAGTCAAACACTAGAACCCAAGTGTGAGATGCGGAAGTCAATAAACCTGACTGCTTTCTTTCTGGTCACATCCTGCCTGAGAATTTTATTAGAAGTGAGTGACAAAGAAAGGGTACAATGGTAATTATATATATATATATATATATTTAAGCTATAAAGTTATACATGAAAAACCACTTTAAAAATCTAAGCTATGCCAATATAAATGGAATAGAAAGTAACTGTCCTCTCCATATCCCTCCTTCCCATATGTCATTCCCATCATCAAAAACAGTGACTCTCGACAAGTTAAAAGAAGCGCAGGTTTAATCCCTGGGTCAGGAAGATCCCCTGGAGAAGGGCATGGCACTCCAGTATTCTGGAGAATCCCATGGACAGAGGAGCCTGGCAGGCTATAGTCCACGGGGTTGCAAAGACTAGGACATGACTGAAATGACTTAGCAGGCATGCACACACAAGTTAATGGTTTTCTTTCCAGTATGTTTTCTACCTAAATGTTAACATATGGTATTTCTCTGTGACTTGTTATTTTCACCTATCAATATATCTTGGAAATCTTCACATGTCATTATATTTAACCTTTTCTTATTCCTTTAAGCAGTTGCATAGCATCCCATAAAATAAATATATTTTAATATACTTTACCTATTCTCCTGATAACAGACATTTAGATTGTTTCCAATTTTTCACAAGTACACCTACTCCTGTGATGAATCCTCTTTTATATATATATATATATATATATATATATATATATATATATATCTGCACATATATGAGAATTTGTGGGGAGGGATAGATACCTAAACAGAGAGGCAAGAATGGGAATATGGGGCACCTGAGAGGAGAGGCAGGAAGTGTCACTAGACTTGTGGACTGAAGAGAAGGAAACAGGACCAGAAAAGTTGGAAAGCATGAATCTTAGGTAGTGCAGACTGCTCTCGTCCACCTAGTAAAAAGCACCTAGCTAAACTCTCATCATGTGCCTGTTTTGTTTCAGTGTTCAGGAGTTCATGGTAAACATGCAAAATTCAATATTCTTTGGATATTGGCTGATGTGATACTTATTCAAAACCTTGTCTCATCTGGATTTAAACAAAGTTCAGCATGCATTTTACTTTGGCATTTGATGTAGAAGATTTATTTTATCTTAGTTTCTAAAATTGAAAATCACTTGTATTTCATTAAATGAGATTAAGATTTTAAGAAGCTGCCAGCTGCCAAGTATTTGCAGGTTCATTTTTCCTTTTTAAGTATTCATTGCACATTCCACCTAGTGTGCTACTTCAGAGATTCCATTTGATTGAATAGAGATAGCATACGTAGAACCTTGGGAGGGCTTGGGAGGGAGCTTGCTGAGGCCCAGCGTGACCCAGAAAAGTGATTCTAATGCAACAAACAAACCCCAAAATGCTTTGGAAACGCACTAGATGATGGTCTTAGTCTATCCTCATAACTTTAGTGAAATGATGATTTTTTAAAAACTTTTTAAAACTTTTATTTTTCCATTTTATTTATTTTGTTTTGCTAAGCAATGGAAATCTTCATTTAACAAAAATTTTGCAGAAAAGCAAATGTAGAGCTACAAATATAACTGATGTTGCAAATAGGTAGATTGCACTTTCTTTTATTTTCCCTTTAAGAGGTTGGATTAAAGCCAAACAATCAAGGTTTTTGAATTCCAAACCTACCACACGCCAAGTGTATGGCCTTGGGCAATCACCGGAGTTTCATGTTCTCTTCCTTGTCCTATTTTCTGGGAGAGAGATATGGTCGTGATGTACCTTGTGAAAGCAGATTTGACTGAGTTGACTTCTCTCTCCTTTCTGAAATGCTGTCTTTACTGCCCTCCCAGGACACCAGCCCATGACCTCTTTTCTCTGGCTACTCACACTCAGCCTCCTTTTCTGGTTTCTCCTAGCCTCACGGTCACTTAAATGCTAGAGGTCCCATAGCTCAGGTCTTGGTTTCTCCTTTGGTGACCTTGTACATTCACATGGCTTTAAACACTATCTGCTGCTGCTAAGTCAGATTAGCCTGACATTGACCCTGAACTCCAGACTCATACATTTAGCTGTCTGTCTGACATGTCCATTTGCACGTCCTCACTGCCTATAAGACCCAATACAAGATGGTCTTATGAAATTTTTCAGTAAATAGTACTGCTCACAAATTTGGTGTCATCCTTGATTTTTTTTTTTTTTTTTTTTCTCATGCCTCACGTTACTCTATCAGGAAAACCTAGCCACTCTACCTTTAAAATATATGCAGAATTTGAATCACCTCTTACTACCTCAAGTCCACCACCCTAATTCAAACCACCAACATCCCTTGCCTACGTTCCTGTAAAAGTTTCTTAGGGGCCATCTTCAATATTGTTAACTAGACAATCCTGTTAATGCTTGTCTGTTCAAAACCTGTCAGTGGCTTCCCATCCCACAAACAACAGCAGTCCAAGTCATTCCAGTGACCTATGAAGCCCTACCTGGTGAACCTCTCTGTCCCCCTGGCCACTTAGCAGACACCTCAGGGCCTCTGCCTTGCATTTCCTCTTCTTGAAATGCTCTTCCCCAAGGTTGTTGCATGGATCACTTGCACACTATCTCTGGACCTTCCATGTCACTCTCTCTAAAATTGGAAACTTGTCCTCCATACTTCCTACTCTCCTCTCTTCCCTTTTCTTTCTTTAATTGTACTCACCACCATCTAAATTCAAACATACTGCATATTTAATACATTGTTCATTATTACCCACTACAGTGTAATTTCCAAGAGGGTAGAAATTGTCTGCTTTTTTCTCTATCCATCATTAATGCTTAGAAGAGTGCCTGGAACATCATAGGTGCTCAATAAATATTTGTTAAAAGAATAAATGAATAATAGACAATGGTTCCGTTTATTAATTCTGTTTCCCATTAGAAAGAAAACAATATTACATGGAGGCATCAGAGAACTTTCAGACCTCATTGTGTTTTCTGAGGCTCCTCCTTACAGTCTACCATTTTACCATTATCACTGTTGTTTCTTTCTAAGCTGCCACTGTATAACTGATGAGAAAGCAATGATACAATGTAAAAATATGCATATTTCTTTTCAAATCTGCAATTTCCTTTCCTCAGATCATTTCAACATGACAGTTATTTTCAACCACCATTTTTACTTTTGACTGAAGTCCTTACTTCAAATAAACTCATATGGCAGAATTAATAACACCTCAGTGAGCAAACAGTACTTTGCATTTCTTCAGGAGAAAATGTGTCTAGCCAGCACACTAATTAGACAGCTCTCACTGATAATCAGGAGCAGAAAAATTGTGTGGTATGTTAAAGAAAATGGGCAAACCAACAGGCGTGCTCACCTTACAGGACATTAATTAAATAGCTCACTAATTAAAAAAAAAAAAACCAACACTAGCTGAATTCTGAAAGTCAGTCTTGTTGATAAGAACTTTGGTGTAAAAAAAAAAATCACTGAATTCTCTCTAAAATAGTCAAGTAGAGATAATCCATAGAATGTACTTATTTACCTATTATTTTTCTAAATGCCATCTATTTTGTTTCAATCTCACCTGTTAATTTTTTCAGTGAAACTGGTGACTGGTGATTTATGCAGCCTGGCAGAGCTGGGGGCACACATCCATTGTCCTGACTCACCTGCAAAAAAAAACAATCCCCATCCTCCCTCCTACTCCTGTAAAACACAAGAGGTACACCTTTTCCCTGTCAGGGTACTCTCTCCACTTGGCACTGGACTCACCCCTCATCGTGTGCCTCCTTAGGGACTGGCTACAGTTAACTGTTTATCATATCTAACTTGCTCCCATTCACCAGTGTCTGGCTCATAATAAATGCAGTAGAAACTTCTACCTGATTCTTCAGCATCCATACTTATACTCTTTACTTACTATCAAGGCCCTTATAATATTGAAGCAGCAAGGTACCCACCAAAAGCCATTTTCCAGGTTTCCTTACCACTATATGTGGCCATGTGACTAAGCTCTGTTCAATGAGACATGCATAGCAGTTGATAGACGGGTTTCTGGGAAGTCTTTTTAATAGGGGAGACAGACGCACGGAGAAATCTTGATCTTGTTCCCCACCCACCTCCTTCCTCCAGATGAGTGGAAAGTGGATTGATAGCTAGAGCTCCAGCAGCCATCTAGGACCGTGAGGTGCCATGGAAGATGAAAGCCACACAGTAAGAATGGTGGAGAGAAAGATGGAGGGAGCCCATATCCCTAATGATTTTGAGGAGATGCCCTGGAGCACTTACCTCTATTTTGAGACCAAACTAATGTTTTTAACTCACTGTTATTGGTGGTCTTGATATTCCTATCTGAATAATCCTTATGGATGCAGTAAATGCATGGGGTTAAGGGATTAAGAAGAGGTGGCAAGTTTACACAGAAGAACTATACAAAAGGGTCTTAATGACCCGGATAACCATGATGGTGTGGTCACTCACCTAGAGCCAGACATCCTCAAGTACAGTCAAGTGGGCCTTAGGAAGCATTACTATGAACAAAGCCAGTGGTGGTGATGAATTCCAGCTGAGCTATTTCAAATCCTAAAAGATGATGCTGTGAAAGTGCCGCACTCAATACGCCAGCAAATTTGGAAAACTTATCAGTGGCCACGGGACTGGAGAAGGTCAGGTTTCATTCCAATCTCAAAGAAAGGCAATGCCAAAGAATGTTCAAACTACCGTACAATTGTGCTCATTTGCCAAAGAATGTTAAAACTACCATACAATTGTGCTCATTTCACATGTTAGCAAGGTAATGCTCAAAATCCTTCAAGCTAGGCTTCAGCAGTATGTGAACCAAGAACTTTCAGATGTACAAGCTGGATTTAGAAAAGGCAGAGGAACCAGAGATCAAATTGCCAGCGTCCCTTGGATCACAGAGAAAGCAAGGGAATTGCAAAGTAAAACATCTACTTCTGCTTCATTGACTATGCTATAGCCTTTGACTGTGGATCACAACAAACTGTGGAAAATTCTTCAAGAGATGGGAATACCAGACCACTTTACCTCTCTCCTGAGAAACCTGTGTGCAGGTCAAAAAGCAACAGTTAGAACCAGACATGGAAGAATGGACTGGTTCAAAATCGAGAAAGGAGTTTGTCAAGGTCATATATTGTCATCCCACTTATTTAATTTCATGAAGAGTTGTTGTTCAGTTGCTAAGTTGTGTGCAACTCTTTGAGACCGCATGAACTGCAGCACATTAGGCTTTCCTTCATTATCTCCCAGAGTTTGCTCAAATTCATGTCCATTGAGTCAGTGGTGCAGAGTACACCATGTGAAATGCCTGGCAAGATGAATCCCAAGCTGGAATCAAGATTTCTGGGAGAAATATCAACAACCTCAGATATGCAGATGACACCACTCTAGTGGCAGAATGTGAAGAGGAACTAAAGAGCTTCTTGGTGAGGGTGAAAGACGAGAAAAAGCTGGCTTAAAACTCAACATTCAAAAAAAAAAAAGAGACAATCATGGCATCCAGTCCCACCACTTCATAGCAAATAGATGGGGAGGAAGTGGAAACAGTGACAGATTTTATTTTCTTGGGCTCCAAAATCACTGCAGAAGGTGATTGAAGCCATGAAATTAAAAGACACTTGCTCCTTGGAAGGAAAGCTATGGCAAACCTAGATAGTGTATTAAAAAGTAGAGAGATCACTTTGCGACAAAGGTCTGTATAGTCAAAGCTATGTTTTTTTCAGTAGATATGTATGGATGTGAGAGTTGGACCATAAAGAAGGCTGAGTGCTGAAGAATTAATACTTCTGAATTGTGGTGCTGGAATGGATTCTTGAGAGTCCCTTGGACAGCAAGGAAATCAAATCAGTCAATCCTAAATGAAATAAATCCTGAATATTCATTGGAAGGACTGATGCTAAAGCTGAAGCTCCAATTCTTTGGGCACTTGAGGCGAAGAGACAACTCACTGGAAAAGACCCTGATGCTGGGAAAGATTGAGGACAGGAAGAAAGGGAGGCAACAGAGGATGAGATGGTTGGATGGCATCGTCAACACAATGGACATGAGTTTGCAAAATTCAAGAGATCATGAAGGACAGGGAAGCCTGGTGTGCTGTGGTCCATGGGGTCACAAAGAGTCAGACACAACTTAGCGACTGAACAACAATATGCAGCAAGTAATCAGAAATTAGTTTTTATAAGAAGGGGGGGAATACACCCCTTTGGTGGTCATCTATCATCTGCCCAGTTACCCTTTCCTGGGAACTGCCCCTTGCCTCCTATCTGCATGTTCCCTCAGTGTTACCCTGGCCAATTAGCTGCAGGCATTGGTGTGGGTTATATCCTATCCCAAGGCAGGCCAACCAAATGCCTTTCCAGGACTTGACTCTGTTTATTAACAGTTGAGCTAGAAGTGCACACCTGATCTAAGCTGTATCAACCAAAGGCCTTCCCCAGGAATTCTGGAAGAACAGTGTCTCTCCAGTAACAGAATTTTAGATGCAAAGCTCAGAAGCTGTTGTCAGTCATGTTTCTTTCCCCTATGTGACCAGAATTTACAAAGGAGGATTGTTTGCAGACAGAGAGCGAGAAGAATAAACACATGAATAGAAAAGGGCAAAGAGAAGAGATGGAATGAGAACCCCAGTTCAGAGGTTCAGAGTTCCTGGTTTTAATTGTTATTAAGGTTCAATTACATTCATGACCTAAAGTCTAAGAGGAACCTTCATCATACAGTCATCTCTTTGCTTCAGCTACTTCAGCTGTATTTATGCTATTTGTAATTGAGAGTTCTTAATCACTGGAGATGGTGATTGCAGCCATGAAATTAAAAGATGCTTACTCCTTGGAAGGAAAGTTATGACCAACCTAGATGGCATATTAAAAAGCAGAGACATTACTTTGCCAACAAAGGTTCGTCTAGTCAAGGCTATGATTTGTCCTGTGGTCATGTATGGATGTGAGAGTTGGACTGTGAAGAAAGCTGAGTGCCAAAGAATTGATGCTTTTGAACTGTGGTGTTGGAGAAGACTCTTGAGAGTCCCTTGGACTGCAAGGAGATCCAACCAATCCATCTAAAGGAGATCAGCCCTGGGTGTTCTTTGGAAGGACTGATGCTAAAGCTGAAACTCCAATACTTTGGCCACCTCATGTGAAGAGTTGACTCATTGGAAAAGACTCTGATGCTGGGAGGGATTGGGGGCAGGAGGAGAAGGGGACGACAGAGGATGAGATGGCTGGATGGCATCACTAACTCGATGGACGTGAGTCTGAGTGAACTCTGGGAGTTGGTGATGGACAGGGAGGCCTGGCGTGCTGCGATTCACGGGGTCGCAAAGAGTCAGACATGACTGAGCGACTGAACTGAACTGAACTGAATACAACCCCCAAGAACAAAAAGAAAAAAGCTTTGTATTTTGCTCCTTGAATCTACGTGGTTTTCTATTAATAATGATTTGCAATGGTAGTCTTTATCTTGTAAGTTAATTTACCTGAAATTGAACAGGGACTACTGTACAAACATATATTTGGGGCTGTTTTCAGTAAATTGTTAGTAAACTGGAGTTAAACCTCAAGCCATCCTGCCAACTTCTTCCCAGATCAACCTATTTGCAATTAAAACCAGGAGAATTGGCCATAAATGCAATTCAGCTTGAAAAAAACAAACACCTTAAATTTTAAAAGCCTGTGCAAAAACACTGGATTGTATTATCAAGTCATGGTACTTCCTGTTTGCACAACTAAAATTAGAAACAAAATTCTAAAGGTTTTGTTTTCATAGATGTTTATAACTGTCCTCTTTCCATCTCAAACAATTATGCCTGGATAAAGATATTGCAAAGAATCTGACACAACTGTGTGACACGACTGGCTGACTGAACAACAGCAACAAACATATTGCACATCATTTGAGAAGTGGAAAATACCTTTAAAATAAGTGACTGGGTTTCACAATGTTAGTAAAGTATGCTAACCAAAATGTTCAAGCCAACTAATGCAAATTTCCTTTTCTATGACTATGTAAACAAAAATCTTTTGCACAGTACCAAGTTTTATGTGGTATAACATGTGAAAGAGAAAGCATCTTATCTGTGTTTGTGCAGAAACCAGGTAACCTTGTCATAAACTGGAGGAGAAATGACTTAAGCGTTACGTCCCACTTCTGCTGTGAATAGGCTTAAGGGCTACTAGGTGTCATAACCATTAACACAAACTTGACAGAAACTAAATCTCAGTGCACAAACTAAAAAAAAACTTGAGCTGCTCTAAATGAGTCCTGTGAATTCATACTGGGCTCTTCCCAAATGTTTAACTTCCCAATAGCTTGTGAGGTATTATCATAACCACTTTATAGCTGAAAAACCATCAGAGAACTGCAGCACTGTGCCAGGGTCACCAAGCTTGTGAGACTCTGAACATAGGTCACCTCACTCCCAACCCTTGTGCATAACTCAACACTGCTCTACTGTGAATTTCTCAGCTGTGGTTTTAAATTGTTTCTTTAACATTTGCTGTGCAAACCTAGAGTTTTCTTCTTGGTAGTAATACTGTATACAGTACCAAGAATACAGCCGCTATACCAAGAGTATATTAAAGTCAGCAGGTGTGTGTAATAATACAGCAATTACAAAAAGCACACTTGTGAAGTATGTTCATATTCAGCAATAATAAATCATTTAAAAACTAGGCTTATCCACCAAATCCAACACATGATCCTGGACTGTGTCTGAGGCTGAGGGCAAATCTGTTAACAAGACTATTATTGGACATTCAACAAAATTTTAATATGGACTGCAGTTTATTTTTAAAACGCTGTATCAATGTTAGAATTTCCTGCACTTGAGACTTCCCTGGAGGTCCAGTGGTTAAGAAAGCCTTGCAATTCAGGGGATGTGGGTACGATCCCTGATCAGGGAACTAAGATCCCTTATGCCTAGGCACAATTAAGCCCATGCACCCAATTAGCAAGTTGGTGCTGCAACTAAGACCCCATGCAGATAAATAAATATATATATAGTTTTTTAATTTTCCTGATTTTGATACATACTATGAATACTTAAAAGCATATCTTTATATGAAAACACATTGGAGTATTAATAGCTAAAGGGCTGTTATATATTCTAGCAACCTCACTCAGATGGTTGAGTGAAGAAATTGTATCTCAAGAGAGAGCGAATGAAAGACACATAATAAAACAAAAGCAACATGTTAAAAATATCTAGTAAAGGCATATGGAAATTCTTTGCATGTGTTATTTTCATGATTTTTCTATAAGTTTGAAATTATTTAAAAATATAAAGTTAATTTTAAAAGAGTACTAGGTTTAGACATAGGGGTTCTGGATTCAAGCTCAGATTTCCCATTACTCAACTGAGTGACATTTGCCATTTCACATAACTTCTCTGGACCATGTAAAATACAGAAGTTATTCAACTGTAGGCTGGCATTCCATCATACAAATAAACCTCAGCTCATCCATTCCCCTACATGGGATAGTTTTGACTTTTTCACCATCACAAACAGTGCTGCAGTGAGAAGCTGTATACATGCTTCCTTGTGCTCACATGCAAGCTGTCCCATATTATTGACAGGAATAAATTCAATATTGACAGGAATAAATTCAAGAATATAAGAGTGAGTGGGGGAAAAAAGCACACTGTAAAAGGATACATCAATGTAATTCTATTTATACAAATTTTCAGACACTAAAATTCTCCATAAAAATAAAAATCATACACTGGATTCATGTAGCCCAGCATCACCGTAGAGCTTACCTCTAGGCAGGAGGGAGCAGGAAGGGAAGGATAGGGTGAACTTTGGCTGTACCTATAATGCTGTATTTCTTAGAGAGAGAGAAAGAGAAGCAGAGGGAAAGAGACTGTGAGAGAGACACAGAAAGTGTCTTTTAAGTGTGTGTAGACTTAATTTAACAGACCTGAGCAGGCATGTACTGAGAAAATACATTATGCAGGGCATTGAGCTACCCACCAAATAGTCACAAGAAAACACAGTTTGCTATACTTTGAAAGAAAAAGGACTCTAATGCTATATTAAAGAAAAAGCTTGGTTAATCATTTCTTTGAGATAATGAAACTTAAGCTACAATTGGGCTTCCCTGGTGACTCGGGGGTAAAAAAAAATTTGCCTGCCAATGTAGGAGATGCAAGAGTGTAGGAAATAGCAACCAGCTCCAGTATTCTTGCCTGGCAAATCCCATAGACAGAGGAACCTGGCGGACTACAATCCATGGGGTCACAAGAAAGTCAGACTTGATTCAGCAACAATTAGAGGAGCTAGTGAACATGGGCATTAAGGGCAGGCTTTGGTTAGAGAAGTGCTTTTAACCATAGATTACTGATGTGGAAACAGGAGCTTTTCATTCTTAGCATTGTTTGCTCAGTGAACCACGTAAGGAAGTTACACCTCAGCAGTTACTACACATTGGAATTGACCGTTCCTCCATTAAGAGCTACACTTGAATAGCATGTTTTGAAACAGCAGAAAAGCACAAATGGGAAATATATTTGATCCAGAACTGGTGTCATTTAGAGTAAACAAAGTGGAAATTTGGTGATTATCTAGTGAATTTCTGCAGCTTGATTACCAAACTTGATAATTCAAGCAAAAAGTGTATCCATTGGTGAGTATAGACGATTGCAGCAAAACACATGTCTCCACTTCTCAGGGTCACTTTATGTAAAATTGAACAGAAAGGGGTTTATACATCAGGTCTCTTTTGGAACCAAAGAGCAGAAAACTTGACTCAAATGAACCTAAATGAAAATAAGCATTTATTACAAAAGGTAACTTAAAATACAAGGGTAGATTAAACTTAAAGTACCTCTTGACCTGGGCTTCCCTGGTAGCTCAGCTGGTAAAGAATCCACCTGCAATGCAGGAGACCCCAATTCGATTCCTGGGTCAGCAAGATCCCCTGGAGAAGGGATAGGCTACCCACTCCAGTATTTTTGGGTTACTCTGGTGGCTCAGATGGTAAAGAATCTGCCTGCAGTGTGCAATGCCTGGGTTCAACCCTGTGGTTGGGAAGATCCCCTGGAGGAGGGCATGGCAACCTACCCCAGTATTCTTGCCTGGAGAATCCCCATGGACAGAAGAGCTTGGTGGGCTACAGTCCATAGGGTTGCAAAGAGTCTGACATGACTGAGTGACCAAGCACAGCACAGCAGCACTTCTTGACCCAGAAGCCAAGGTGATGGCATCAAGACTCAGTTCTTCCCCATCTCCTGGCTTGATCTTCTGTAATGCTGTTTTCATTTGCAAGCTTCATACTGTGTCCATGATCAAGTCACTCTCACAGCTAGTCATACCTGGGGGAAAAAAAGGTGGTCTCAACTGAGCAATTCCTACAAGAATTCCAATACTTAGGGTCCCTCGAATAACCTGCATCATTATCTCTAAGCTAATTAATCATTGGGGCTACCCAGGTGGTGAGCAGTAGTAAAAAATCTGCCTGCCAATGCAGGAGACTCGAATTCAATCTCTGGGTCAGGAAGACCCCCTGGAGTAGGAAATTTCAGCCTGTTCCAGTATTCTGTAGCCTGTAGTCCATGGATCGCAAGGAGTCAAACACAACTGAGAGACTGAGCACACATGCACGCAATGAATCATTGTTGCTGGAGAATGCAATGTTCTCATCAGCCAGGCAAAGTCACATGACAAGGGGCTAGAGGTGGGATTAGCTCCACTCTCAGCACCCCTCGGGGATGAGGTGCTCTCCTTGAAAACTTCTCCTATTTTAAAGTTCATTAAATTGCCAGGGAACTTCTAAAATGCAGATTCTGACTCAGGAGATCTGGCGTAGACCCAGACAGTCTGCATTCACGATAATCCTGGCCATATAAAAATCTCAAGGACTATGTTAAACTACCGTTTAAGGATGTCAAGTGTTGTTAGTTACAGGCGAGGCCAGATACATAAATTAAGGGGCCCAGTGCAAAATGAATTGAAGCTCCTTATTCAAAAATTATCAAGAATTGGTGAAGCAAAGCATTAAACCAAGAGCAGGATACTTTTAAGCTTGGAGTCTGTGCATCCTCACGGGTCCCACATTCATGAAACCAGCCTTCACTGCAAGTTTCTGTTTTGATGAATTTGCAGCCACAGCAAGATTGCTGTGAACAGTCTGAGAAAGGCTCAGACATTGATGTTCTTCTCTGCTCTTCCTGCAAAGAGATTCAGCTTCATCTTTGAACAAATACTGAACATTTATTTGAAAATTGTCTCCTTGAAGGGTCACCAGTTATTAGACTGCTTGTGGAGCCTACACATCTCTGTCTGACTCATCAGAAGAGCCCTGAAATGCTTACCCTTCTTAATTGCCGTTGATTTTGCTCCCATATTAGGCTAGATACTCTTGCTGTGTATTCCAAGGCATCTCACACTTTCACAGTCATAGCACTTGGTACATATTATTTCTGTTAACTAATTTAGTTGTCTGTCCTGGTGGCTTAGGTGGTAAAGAATCCACCTGCAAAGCAGGTTCCCTGGAGAAGGGAATGGCTATCTACTCCAGTATTCTTGCCTGGAGAATCCCATGGACAGAGGAGCCTGGTGGGCTACAGTCCATAGGGTTGCAAAGAGTCAGACAAAACTGAGCAACTAACACACACTTCCCTCCCAGACCACAAGTTCAAGGAGAGTAGGGTCAGTGTCTACCTTGTTAATGGACTCTTTGTCTGTACAGTGCCTGGGGCAATGTTTAACAAATAGCAGTTAACTGAGTCGACAATTATAGTAATAGTTAACTTTTCTGGCACTTAAATTTTAGTCAGGCATTTAAATTTTAGCCATTCTGGTGGGTGTGGCGGTATCCTACTGTGGTTTCAATCTGCATTTCCCTGATGATAAATGAGGTTGAACACCTTTTTGTGAAAATTGACTGGATTTAAGAATATTCTCTGTATTAGCTGGCTAGGACTGCCATAACAAAGTACCACAGTCTAGGTGGTTTAAACAATAGAAATTTATTTTCCCACAATTTTGGAGGCTAGAAATTTGAGGTCACAGTGTGAGCACAGTTGGTTTCTTCTGAGGCCTCTGTCTTTGACTTGTAGATGGCTGTGTTCTCCTTGTCTTTACATGGTTGTCCCTCTATGTATGTCTGTGTCCCAATCTCCTCTTCTTCTAAGGACACTAGTCAAATTGGATTAGGCCCATCCTAATAACCTCATTTTAACTTAATTACTCTTTTATAGAGCCTTCTATCCAAATACAGTCACATTCTGTGGAACTTCATAATATGCATTGAAGGGAGGGTACATGATTCAGCTCATAACCCCCTCTTCTGTAGAAGTGTCTTCAAGTCTCTTGCCCATCTTTGAGTTATCTGCTATAAAGTCTTTATTGAATTTGTTACAATATTGCTTATGTCTTATGTTTTGGATTTTTGGCCACAAGGCATGTTGAATCTTAGCTCCCTGACCAGGGATCAAACTGGTTCCCCATGCATTAGAATGAGAAGTCTTAACCACTGGACCGCCAGGGAAGTCCCCAGAATCTCTTTATATATCCTGGATTCTGTCTTCTTTGCCCTCTTCTCTCTCAATGGACTCTAGCTTTACACATGTTAGATCTTTTTATTGTGTTCCTTATGCCTCTTACTGTGGAAAATTCTGAAAGAGCTGGGAATACCAGACCACCTGACCTGCCTCTTGAGAAACCTCTATGCAGGTCAGGAAGCAACAGTTAGAACTGGACATGGAACAACAGACTGGTTCCAAATAGGAAAGGAGTATGTCAAGGCTGTATATTGTCACCCTGTTTATTTAACTTACATGCAGAGTACATCATGAGAAACACTGGGCTGGAAGAAGCACAAGCTGGAATCAAGATTGCCGGGAGAAATATCAATAACCTCAGATATGCAGATGACACCACCCTTATGGCAGAAAGTGAAGAGGAACTAAAAAGCCTCTTGATGAAAGTGAAAGAGGAGAGTGAAAAAGTTGGCTTAAAGTTCAACATTCAGAAAATGAAGATCATGGCATCTGGTCCCATCACTTCATGGGAAATAGATGGGGAAACAGTGGAAACAGTGTCAGACTTTATTTTGGGGGGCTCCAAAATCACTGCAGATGGTGACGGCAGCCATGAAATTAAAAGACACTTACTCCTTGGAAGAAAAGTCATGACCAACCTAGATAGCATATTGAAAAGCAGAGACATTACTTTGTCAACAAGGTCCATCTAGTCAAGGCTATGGTTTTTCCTGTGGTCATGTATGGATGTGAGAGTTGAACTGTGAAGAAAGCTGAGCGCCGAAGAATTGATGCCTTTGAACTGTGGTGTTGGAGAAGACTCTTGAGAGTCCCTTGGACTGCAAGGAGATCCAACCAGTCCATTCTGAAGGAGATCAGCCCTGGGATTACTTTGGAGGGAATGATGCTGAAGCTGAAACTCCAGTAGTTTGGCCACCTCATGCGAAGAGTTGACTCATTGGAAAAGACCCTGATGCTGGGAGGGATTGGGGGGAGAAGGGATGACAGAGGATGAGATGTCTGGATGGCATCACTGAATCGATGGACGTGAGTCTGAGTGAACTCCAGGAGTTGGGGATGGACAGGAAGGCCTGGCGTGCTGCGATTCAGGGGGTCGCAAAGAGTCGGACACAACTGAGCGACTGAACTGAACTGAATTGATGCCTCTTTAGCGACTTCACTTTCACTTTTCACTTTCATGCATTGGAGAAGGAAATGGCAAGCCATTCCAGTGTTCTTGCCTAGAGAATCCCAGGGACAGGGAAGCCTGGTGGGCTGCCGTCTATGGGGTCACACAGAGTCAGACATGACTGAAGTGACTTAGCAGCAGCAGTATGCCTCTTACATGCTTTGTCTCTCTCTCTCTTTCTGCTTCAGTCTGGACATTTTATTCTGACCTATATCCAATTTTATTTTCTCTTTAGCTGCACCAAATCTACTTATCAAATTAACCCATTCAGTGCTTACCTTTCATTTTTCAGTTCTAGAAATTCCATTGGGTTCAAACTTATAGTTTTAAGTTCTCTGACAAATTATCCACTTTGTTCTTTAATTTCTTAAACACATTCTCATAGTTATTTTAAAATCATGTCTAAAAACTCCAACATTTGTATCTCCTGTGGCTCTGTTCATATTTTCTTTCTGGTTTAGGTCAGTTGTCAGTTTTGTAGGCTTCATTCTTTTTTTTTATTGAACTTTAGACATTGTACATGAAGAAATAGGAAGGCAATTTGAGGCTCTGGGTTGACTGCCGGGGTCCAGCCCAGGTGGATCCAGGGAAATTCGAAGGAGAGACGGCTTCAGCGATGAGGACACAATAGCTTTAATTAAATATTAATTAGAGATATAAAGAGTAATAGAATAAGGATAGCTCAGTAGGAAAATCCAGTGGAGAAAAGAGGCTGAATAACTTGGTTTACGTGGAAAGCTAATAAAATTCCAAGGCAAGGAATTTACGTCACCTACATAGGCCACAGGCATCCTCCCGTTCTCCCAAAGGAGAGGAGACACTAAGGCCTCCCCAGTCAGATCTTAGAAGCCCAGGCATAATTAGTAGGCTTGACGAGCCTCCATGTTCCAGATGGGGGTTCAGCCAGAAGGTGAGAGAAAGAACGACATGGGGAGACCATTTTTTATTTATTTTTTTATTTTATGGGAGACCATTTTTTATTTTATTTTTATTTTATTATCAGGAACTGATTCCATTTTTTATTTTTCCAGGGTCTGTTTTTATACACTGAGATGTTATACAAAAGTCACACGGGTCAGCAGTCCTGACTTTTATTAAAGTCAGGTGCTTCATACAAATGTATACAGAGGTCTTAAGGGTGTTACATCATCTTCTGGCCAGGGGGGCCTGCTGACAATTTATGACCCTCTCCTTGTGACAGCGGTCAGTCAACCAGAACACTTATTTCTCCAGGGGTGATTATTTTTGAAACAGACACCACCTTCTGAAGGTACCAGATAAAGTTACATTCCTATAGGGTGAGGGTGTAGTGGGTTTTAATTAAGGAAAGAATTTGCTTAGACTAAGGTCTAACATGATTAATATCAAAGGTTAATACTTATTTCTTCTATATATTCATTAATGTGTATAAGGGCAGGGGATGTGGAGACTTAGCAGCGAACATTGGCTCAACAAATGAAAAACCCTTCACCAATACAATTTCTAATCAGCCCACTATACTTATACTAATAGTTTTCTAACTTCTCAAAAGAATCTGTTTTTAGAAGGTTTAAAGCATCTTGTGCCTCTCACGGTTGGGAGGCTGTGAACAATCACATGTGGCCGGACAAGCCTGTCAGGCAGGCTACAGAACCTTCAAAGGAGTTTGTAGGTTAAAACACTCCTGTCACGCCCAGGAATTATTATTAACTTTAGCTCTAAGTTAACTCTTTCTCCGAAAGAGGTGGTGGGGGACAGCCTCCCGTAAAGTCAGAGGTGTAGGTGAGAGCACAAAGCAGTAAAGTAGTCAGGCTCTGGTTTTGGGGGTAGATGCTCGAGAATTTCCAGGGGGACTCCTGAGGCTCGATCCCACCTTTGCGTATGTCGAGCCTCCTTCCTCATGACCTTTGCCACGGGCGGAGCTCCTGGTTCCCGGCAGTTGACTTTTACTTTTGGCAAGAATTTAGGCCAGAGGTAGATCATCTTAATTCAATCTGGGGTTAAAATAATGCAGATCTAGGCAGGAGTTCTTGTGAAGCCTATTTGCCATTCCCATTGACTCCCAGGACAAAGCCTTTCAGGATCCCAACTGCCTGCCTGGAGAATTTACCAGGGAACCTTTTCTGAGCTCCATCTTTTTGCTTCTCCATTTTTGTTTTTTGTCCCTACAGCTTCTGGGACTCCTCATGGAACTTCTCAGCACACATCTATCTGCTGCTGCTGCTAAGTCACTTCAGTCATGTCCGACTCTGTGCGACCCCATAGATGGCAACTTACAAGGCTCCCCCGTCCCTGGGATTCTCCAGGCAAGAACACTAGAGTGGGTTGCCATTTCCTTCTCCAATGCATGGAAGTGAAAAGTGAAAGTGAAGTCGCTCAGTCGTGTCTGACTCTTCACAACCCCATGGACTGCAGCCTACCAGGCTCCTTGTCCATGGGATATTCCAGGCAAGAGTACTGGAGTGGGTTGCCATTGCCTTTTCACACATCTATCTGGCATCTCTAAAATGAAATTTAAATGCCAAGCTCACACATCTTGACTTTCTTTATTTCCAGGTCTTGGTCCTGCACATTGTCATTGTCTTTCCCAGACTCTTGCAAACCAGGTGTGGATGGGAAGAGATGCCCAGAGTCAGCTTTTCAGACGACTTTCTCAGAGGGTCCCATTGTCAGGACACACTGGCTGGTCTGCTGAGCTGTGCTCAGGTGTCTCTTGGAACCATTGATACTGTCTCTTAATCAAGGAGCCCTATCACCCATCTCAACTTTCTCCAATGGAAGCAGTGCACACCTGTGGACAAACAAGCCCTTAAAATATATTCTCTACAGAATCAATGTTTTGAAGGCATTTTACAACTCCAAATCTGTGTATGTTTAAATTAGATAGGAAATTATCTATCTCGAAGTTGGGTTGTTGAATGTAAGCAAAGGGAGCAGAATGAGCACTCTGTGTGAGCAGCCTAATGTGAGAACTCTTCCTCATAACAGTTTGGAGAATGTGCTGGATTGAACACTGTCCCCCAAATCCATGTCTACTCAGAACCTCAAAATAGGACCTTATTTGGGGAAAAGGTCTTTGCAGATGTAATTAACTAAGTTAAGATAAAGTCACATGAGATTAGTGAAAGTGTTAATCGCTCAGTTGTGTCTGATTCTTTGACCCCCAAGGACTGTAGCCCATCAGGCTCCTCTGTCCATGGAATTCTCCAAGCAACAATACTAGAGTGGGTTGCCATTCCCTTCTCCAGGGGATCTTCCTGATCCAGGGATCAAACCCAGGTCTCTGCATTGCAGGCGGTTTCTTTACCGTCTGAGCCACTAGGGAAGCCCCCATACGGTGGGCCCTAAACCAAATGACTGGTGTCCTCATAAGAAGATACATGAAGACACAGACAGAGACTGGATGTTGTCACAGTCACAGAATTCCAAGGACTGCTGGGAGCCACCAGAAGCTGGGAAAGAAGGATTCTTCCCTAAAGCCTTCAGAGGGCACACTGTCCACCTTGGTTTCAGACTTTGCCGCCAGAACTGTGACAGAATGAATTCCAGTTGCTTAGATCACCTGGTTTGTGGTAATCCACTGTAGCTGCCCCAAGAACTAATACAGGGCTTCCCAGGTGGTGCAGTGGTAAAGAATCCACCAGCCAGTGCAGGAGATAGAAGAGATAGGGGTTTGATCCCTGGATCAGGAAGATCCCCTGAAGTAGGAACTGGCAACCCACTTCAGTATTTTTGCCTGGAAAATTCCCTGAACAGAGAAACCTGGCGGGCTATAGCCCATGGGGTCGCTAAGTCAGACATGACTGAGCACACAAGCACGCACACATGCAAGAACTATTACAGTGACTAACAAATTTAACCACAACTTCTTCCATTAGTAGCAACAAATCTGAGCCATTGGCTTGATTATAATTGGGATTTATTTTATAGAAGTGACTGAGTGATGACAGAGAGAGGACAATGCCATTGATAAAAGCATTATTACTCACAGTTCCCAAGGGAAGAGGGCATACTTGCCAGGTTGGGCCACATAAGAAAGTTCCAGGATTGGTCAGGAGGCAGTAAGAGTGAGGGGAGAACATGGTCTAGAGTCTTTTGGGGGGTTTTCATGGAAAGGAATGAACAAGGCAGAGTAGGCAAGTTTTAGGAAGTTTAGGACTAGATAGCTTGAATAATTCCAGTGGGCTCTGGGCTACAGGCAGGAGATACAAGAGACCTGAGTAAGGAAGATCCCCTGAAGGAGGAAATGGCAACCCACTCCAATATTCTTGCTGGAAAATCCCATGGACCAAAAATCCTGGCGGGTTACAGTCCATGGGGTCACATAGAGTCAGACACAACTAAGCGACCGAGCACACACACATTGGACTTGACTTGTCTGATACTTGGACATGGGGTGGTTTGAGAAACAAGAAATATTGACTTGATGTGTGAAAATTATGTAAAGGAAGTATTCAGGGATATGAACTTCAAATTAGTGTTATGGACTGAATGTTTATGTCCCCACAAATTCATATGCTGAAGTCCCAACATCCAATGTGATGGAATTTGGAAGTGAGCATTCAGGGGCATAATTAGGTTTAGATTAAGTCATGAGGGTAGGACCTTCCTGATGGGATTAAAGTCTTTGTAAGAAGGGGATGAGAAGGAGAGATCTCTCTCCATGAGAACAGGCCAAGGAAAGGCCAGCTGAGCACACAACAAGAAGGCAGCCATAAGCAAGCCAGGAAGAGACTTCTCACTGGGAACAAATCTGCTGGCACCTTGATCTTGACCTCCCCAGTCTCCAGAACTCCATGTAGATGTCCGTTGTTTATGCCATCCAGTTTATGGCATTTTGTTATAGCAGCTTGAGCTAGGATAGTTGGTTTATATACGAAAAGAAAGTTTGAAGGCAAATTGCTTACTCTCCTAGGAATTAGCTAGCCCTGGGAGGGGCAGTCTCTCCTTGGGTCAGCAAGCCCCCAAAATGTTAAAGTATCATAAAACACAGGAAGTAAAAAACAGAAACAAAAAACATGATTGTCAAATGTAAAGGCTTTTGCATAGCAAAGGAAACCATAAACAAAATGAAAGACAAACTATGGACTGGGAGAAAATATTTGCAAATAATTCAACTGAAAAGGGTTTAATTTCCAAAATAAACAAACAGCTCATACAACTCAACATTAAAAAAAAAAAAAAATCCAATCAAAAAATGAGCTGAAGATCTAAATAGACATTTCCCCAAAGAAGACATACAGACAGCCAACAGGCACATGAAAAGATGCTCAACTTCTCTTAATTGTTAGAGAACATCAAATCACAACTACAAACAGTTATCACCTCACACTGGTCAGAATGGTCATCATCAACAAATCTACAAATAATAAATGCTGGGGAGGGTATGGAAAGAAAAGAACTCTCTTAAGCTGTTGGTAAATTGGTGGTCATTATGGAAAACAGTATGAAGTTTCCTTAAAAAACTAAAAATACAACCACCATTTGACCCAGCAATCTCACTCCTGGTGATGTATCTGGAAAAAACAAAAACTCTAATTTGAAAATATATGCACCCCAATGTCCATAGCTGCACTATTTTCAATAGCCAAGACATAGAAGCAATCTAAGTGTCTATCAACAAATGAATGGATAAAGAATATATGGCATATCTGAACCACTTTGCTGTATACCTGAAATTAACACAATATTGTAAATCAGCTATACCTCAATAATAAGTATACAAATAAATAAAAACATGATCATTACAGACATACAAACAGAAGTTACCAGAAACAGAAGCAGTAGAGAGAAGTTGAGACAGAAGGAGGCAGAACCTGAAATTATCTCTTTTCAGAGCCAAATTTCTTGAAAGAACAACTTACATTTCTTGCTTATTTCTCATTTATTCCTTACCAACTACAATTTGACTTTTTCCTTTACCTCTAAAAAATTCCTCTTATGCCAAATTCAATGAATGCTTTCACATATGTCACCTTTATATGAATCCTTTTGTTTTCCCCTGCCCTCTACAGGTAGAATTGGTTTCTCCTGCATTAGCATTCTTTGGGAACCTTATGGAAAATTTTATCAAATGCCTTAAATAATTCACTGTACATATTTGCTTATATAAATATTCCTCTACCAAAATGTAAGCTACCAAACTCTGAATTTCTATCCTTAATATTTAGAATTGCTCCTATTTTTAAAGTTTAGAACCTAACACAGGCTAGGCTCCCAATAAATATTTTACAAATGAATTTAAGGACTAAAAGTACTCCTCTGGAGCAGAACTTATCATTTTGGACAGTTTCTTGAGTTTCTAAGTGAGTTCCTCCCTCAGTGTCTATGGCCTTTTTGTCTTCCTGATTTTTCCCCAATTTCTTACTATTTCTTTTCTATCCCTTTTTTCTCACATTCTTTCAAGATTAGTGTTTCTAAGTGTTCCCTAGTGTTCCCAAGGACTTCATAAAATCTCCCTGGATGATCTCATGTACTTTCCTGTTTTCAGTTTCCACCTTCATGCTGATGACTTCAACAGCTGTATGTCTTGGCTACTACATCCTCCACCATAGCCCCAAACTGCCTCAAACTCAGCTGAATTCACTATCCCCCTTTCTGTGACATTTCATAATCTCCTGGTCAGGCCCTATTTTGAAATCGGTTCCTAAATGTCTCTTAATTCCATATTCTCTTCTGCATCTCTCTGCCCCAATCACAAAGGACCCATTCTCTCCTTCCTCCAGGTCATTCTTTCTATTTGAAGACTTAAAAAGAGAATCAGGTCAATGTTTTTAGTGTTTCAATAGTTCTCTGTATACTTCAGGAAATCATCTTTCCCTAAACATAATACGCCTCTTCCTTCGTCTTCTACCTGGAAGATCCCTCCTGTCTCATTAGCCAGCCAGTCTCTCGGCCATGTAAATAACTTTAATGTGTGCCTTCTATGTGCAAAACCCTGGGCTCAAGTATCTTTCTTCAAAAAGCTTCCCTGATCTGTCTCCTCATTTCATAAGATGGCCACATTCATAGAATTTGTCAAACTCTATTATGATTACTAACCTACATATTTTTTCCCTCAGCTCTATTGAGGTATGGTTGAGAAAATAAAATTGTAAGATATTTAGTGTACAACATGATGATTTTGATACAGACATACATTTGTGAAAGGATTTCCCCTTCATCAAGTTAATTAACACATCAATCAACTCACACATTTCCCTTTTTTCTAGTGAAAACATTTAAGTTCTATTTTTAGCAAATTTCAACTTGTGTCTCTTATCATCTCTTTCCTGTGGAGCCTATTATAACATCCAACCCATATCAGGCATTTAACAAATTACCACTAATGGGATGGACGATTGAATCTTTCATCAGATCAGATTAGATCAGTCGCTCCAGTCCAGCGTTTCTCATGATGTACTCTGCATATAAGTTAAATAAGCAGGGTGACAATATACAGCCTTGATGAACTCCTTTTCCTATTTGGAACCAGTCTGTTGTTCCATGTCCAGTTCTAACTGTTGCTTCCTGACCTGCATACAAATTTCTCGAGAGGCAGATCAAGTGGTCTGGTATTCCCATCTCTTGAAGAATTTTCCACAGTTTATTGTGATCCACACAGTCAAAGGCTTTGGCATAGTCAATAAAGCAGAAATAGATGTTTTTCTGGAACTCTCTTGCTTTTTCTATGATCCAGCGAATCTTTCATGGGTCCTCACAAAAGACAAATGAGAATCTTACGATCTGACCAACTCTACATGTCAGCATGTTTCCCAGAACTCCCCCCATGCATCTTTATGTTTCATAGAAATTATTTACACCTTTCCAAGCTCAGCCTACACCTTGATTCCTTACATCTAACCATACAATCCATCTCCATCGATGATCTTTTGACACTCCTTTGGAAAGTCCCTATTCATCCTTCCACACCCAACACAAGTGTCACATCCTATGTAACTGTTTCTTATTCCCTCAGAATAAAGGAGTTAGATAATCTTTTGATTATTCCCATAAAAGTTTATACATTCTAAATCTTACTTTTGCACATATCCTATTTCTTTAAAAAAAAAAAAACACCTTATTATCTGTTTTATTCACCAATTGGAAAAGATTGAAGATATGGAATGTCTACCTATCTTGGTCTTCTTAGCAACTGGCACCACAAACTGAATAAATGGTTGACTGGCTTTAGACAGTTCAAATATGGGCTTTCAGTTCAGTTCAGTTGCTCAGTCGTGTCCGACTCTTTGCGATCCCATGAATTGCAGCATGCCAGGCCTCCCTGTCCATCACCAACTCCCAGAGTTCACCCAAACTCATGTCCATCGAGTCAGTGATGCCATCCAGCCATCTCATCCTCCGTCATCCCTTTCTCCTCCTGCCCCCAATCCCTCCCAGCATCAGAGTCTTTTCCAGTGAGTCAACTCTTCACATGAGGTGGCCAAAGTATTGGAGTTTCAGCTTTAGCATCAGTCCTTCCAAAGAACACCCAGGACTGATCTCCTTTGGAATGGACTGGTTGGATCTCCTTGTAGTCCAAGGGACTCTCAAGAGTCTTCTCCAACACCACAGTTCAAAAGCATCAATTCTTTAGCATTCAGCTTTCTTCACAGTCCAACTCTCACATCCATACATGACCACTGGAAAAACCATAGCCTCGACTAGACGGACCTTTGTTGGCAAAGTAATGTCTCTGCTTTTGAATATGCTATCTAGGTTGGTCATAACTTTCCTTCCAAGGAGTAAGTGTCTTTTAATTTCATGGCTGCAATCACCATCTGCAGTGATTTTGGAGCCCCAAAAAATAAAGTCTGACACTGTTTCCACTGTTTCCCCATCTATTTCCCATGAAGTGATGGGACCAGATGCCATGATCTTCGTTTTCTGAATGTTGAGCTTTAAGCCAACTTTTTCACTCTCCTCTTTCACTTTCATCAAGAGGCTCTTTAGTTTCTCTTCACTTTCTGCCATAAGGGTGGTGTCATCTGCATATCTGAGGTTATTGATATTTCTCCCTGCAATCTTGATTCCAGCTTGTGCTTCTTCCAGCATTTCTCATGATGTACTCTGCATAGAAGTTAAATAAACAGGGTGACAATATACAGACTTGAAGTACTCCTTTTCGTCTTTGGAACCAGTGTGAAGTTCCTTGTCCAGTTCTAACTGATGCTTCCTGACCTGCATACAGGTTTTCTCAAGAGGCAGGTCAGGTGGTCTGGTATTTCCATCTCTTGAAGAATTTTCCAGTTTATTGTGATCCACACAGTCAAAGGCTTTGGCATAGTCAATAAAGTAGAAATAGATGTTTTTCTGGAACTCTCTTGTTTTTCAATGATCCAGCGGATGTTGGCAATTTGATCTCTGGTTCCTCTGCCTTTTCTAAAACCAGCTTGGCTTTAGGAAGATTAAATTGGCAAAAGAGTAGGAATACAATACAAAGGCAATGAACACATGAAGTAGGATGCTGGTAGTGATGATAGAAATACTAAGACTACTCAGGTGGCCATGTTAAAAGGAATTGACAACCCAGCAAAAGTTAAGAAAGGGAGAGAATAAACAAAATTAATTCTAAATCAGTTTTATTCAGTTATGCATGTCTTTGAAAATCTAAAGAAAGCTAATGACACCATTGGGGGTGGGGTGGGGTGTGGCAGGGAAGCACATAAGCCCATTCACAAAAGCTTCTTTGTATAGTAAATCAGGAGATTCCTTCCCTTATTAAGTATCCCTACTTTAGTGCATACACCACTACTTTAAGTTGTGAGACGGGATGGTTTGAAGGATGGTGATACCACTAAGCAACCTATGACCTACTTGAAAAATAGCTGGTTTAGACGAGTGAAGGGAAGGTGGGTTTTGAGAATACAGAACACCTTCGAGTGTGCATGGTTTTGACTACTCTAGAGAGAACTTTGAGGAGCACAACATGTGCAATTTCTGAGGATGCTGAAGCCTGAGGCACTGCTTTATACCAGTAAGTGACTCAGTAGTTAGCCAAGCTGAGTGCCTGGCAAATGAAACTTAAGTTTTTAATGCACTAGGCCTAAAGAAGTGAAAAAGATCAGCTTGTGGAATGCGTACAGGCAGAGGAAACTCATGACTTCAAAGGCTAAGTTTACATTATGAACTCAGACAATCACTCCTTATGTGAAAATTAGTAGATACATCATTGATCAAGGTTTTCTATATCAAGTTTGAAATGCTAATGGGCCATAGAAGCAGAGAATATTCATTAGATGGTTGAACTGGTTATTGAAATAGAAACTGAAATTAAGATAAAGACTTGAAATTTATTCCTTCTGAAGCGTGAATTTCAAACATTATTCAAGTATGAGATTACAACACAGTTTGCACACACAACCAGTTTGTATACACACAAACACAACACAGTTTGAATACAAATTGTGGAAAATTCTTAAAGAGATGGAAATACCTGACCACATTACCTGCCTCCTGAGAAACCTGTATGCAGGTCAAGAAGCAACAGTTAGAACTGGACATGGAACAACAGACTGGTTCAAAATTGGGAAAGGAGTGCATCAAGGCTGTATACTGTCACCCAGCTTATTTAACTTACAGGCAGAGTACTTCATGAGAAATGCCGGCTAAATGAAGCACAAGCTGGAATCAAGACTGCCAGGAGAAATATCAATAACCTCAGATATGTAGATGATACCACCATAATGGCAGAAATCGAAGAGAAACTAAAGAGCCTCTTGATGAAGGTGAAAGAGGAGAGTGAAAAAGCTGGCTTAAAACTCAACATTCAGAAAACTAAGATCATGACATCCGGTCCCATTACTTCATGGCAAATAGATGGGGAAACAATGGAAACACTGAAAGCCTTTATTTTCTCCGGTTCCAAAATCACTGCAGATGGTGACTGCAGCCATGAAATTAAAAGATGTTTGCTCCTTGGAATAAAAGTTATGACAAACCTAGACAGCACATTAAAAAGCAGAGACATTACTTTGCCAACAAAGGTCCATATAGTCAAAGCTATGGTTTTTTCCAGTAGTCATGTATGGATATGAGAGTTGGACCATAAAGAAGGCTGAGTGCTGAAGAACTGATGCTTTTGAACTGTGGTGTTGGAGAAGACTATTGAGAGTTTCATGGACTGCAAGTAGATCAAACCAATCAATGCTAAAAGCAATCAGTTCTGAAAATTCATTGGAAGGACTGATGGTGAAGCTGAAGCTCCAATACTTTGGCTGCCTTATGTGAAGAGCTGACCCATTGGAAAAGACCCTGATGCCGGGAAAGACTGAAGGGAGGAGGAGAAGGGGATGACAGAGGATGAGATGGTTGGATGGCATCACCGACACAATGGACATGAGTTTGAGCAAACTCCAGGTGATGGTGAATGACAGGGAAGCCTGGTGTGCTGTAGTCCATTGGGTCGCAAAGAGTCGGACACAACTGAGTGACTGAACAAAAACAACAGTGTGATTACTAAGTGCAATAGGCAGACTTCTAAGATAGTCTCATGATTCTCCCTGTCTTGTACTCATACCTTTGTGTAATCCTTTTTTTCTTGAATGTGGAACCTGTGACCTGTTTCTAACCAGTAGAAAATTGTAGTGGTGGTAGGATATCACTCCTGTAATTTGTAGTTATGCTACGTTATACGGCAAAGGTAAGGTATGTTGCAGCTGTAATTGAAGCCCCAAATCAGTTTATGTTAAATCACTTAAAAAAGATATTATCTTGGGTAGACCTGAGCTAATCAGTTGAGCCGTTTAAAAGAGGGACTGAGGCTCTCCCTAAGTTCAAAGAGATTCTCCTGCTGGCCTTGAAGGAATAAGCCACCAAGAGTTCTAAAGCTGCAGGGAAATGAATTCTGCTGACAACCCTGTGAGCTTGGAAGAAGATGGCATGCTTCAGATAATGTCACAGCCTTGGTCGACACCATGGCTGCAGCCTCGTGATATCCTCAACAGAGAACCCAGCTGAGCCATGCCCAGACTCCTGACCTATGAAAACTCTGAAATAAAAATATGTCTTGTTTTAAACTGTTATCTAGGTGGAAATTTGTGATGCAGCAGTAGAATACTAACACACCAGTGGAAAAAGAATATGAAGAGAACCAAGGAGGTTCAAAAAATTCTGACAAATATATCCACATTTGAGTGTGGGAAAAGAAATAGGTACACTAACAATTATTAGAAGGAGGTGGTGGTCAGATGGTGTCTTAGGTAGTGTGGGCTGCTATAGCAAGAATTCTGGAGACTCGGTGGCTTAAATAATAGTTATTTTTTATCGTTCTGGAGGCTGGAAGTTTTAGATTAGGGTGAAAGCATGGTCAGGTTCTGGTGAAAGTCTTCATCTTGATTTCCTTATAATGTGAAGAATGAACTTAGGTTTCTTTAACACCATAAGAGAGCATGAATCCCCTCATAGGGACTCTATCCACATGACCTCATCCAAACCTATTATTCCCAAAGGCTATCTCCAAATACCATCACACTGAGGATCAAGACTTCAACAATATGAATTTGGGAGGGGAGGATATAAACATTCTGTACATGGGAAGTGGAGACTTCCTCATAATAATACAGCAGCTGATACAAGAAGCTGCCTCTAACTCCAAACACATAGAAATTTTGAATTTTTAAAAAATTGTTTAAAATACATAGCCAAGCCAAAAGCAAGAAAGAACAACCTCATTTGCCAGAAATGAAGACAGGCCCAAAGTAAGAGCACTAAGAAGGAGCTAAACCAAAACAACTCACAGGAGTGAAGGAAATAGAAATCTTTAGCACTCAAGTTTTACTATTCGTGAAAAGAATAAGCACATAGACTCAGACCCAGGCTTGATGGAAAGCTTGAATAATCTTTTGGACCACATGAGGTTGACTTTGTTAGTGAAAATGGTACAAGGAAAACTCCATCAAACAAATACACTAAGATAATTAAAAAGAATTAGAAGAGATAAAGTTTGCAAATTTTTCGGTGATATATTTACATAAAATAAGATAAATTATAAAACCAATAAGATAAACTATTATAAAAGATTTTTATAATAATTTATCAGAACAAGATCTGTATATAAAAATCAACATTAGTGCCTCCTGGTTCCAGCAATATCAATTAGAAACATAATGAAAAGATTTCTTTTATAATAGCAACAAAAAATAAAATTGGAATTAACATAATGAGTAATGTCACACCTATATGTAGAAATTTCAAGTAAAAATTATTCATAAAACAAGCATAACATACATACAGTTCAAAAATTTAAAATACAAAAAGATAGAAATAGTACTTTATTTTTTTTTCTTTTTTTTTTTTTCCTAATTTTATTTTATTTTTAAACTTTACATAACTGTATTAGTTTTGCCAAATATCAAAATGAATCCGCCACAGGTATACATGTGTTCCCCATCCCGAACCCTCCTCCCTCCTCCCTCCCCATACCATCCCTCTGGGCCGTCCCAGTGCACCAGCCCCAAGCATCCAGCATCGTGCATCGAACCTGGACTGGCAACTCGTTTCCTACATGATATTTTACATGTTTCATTGCCATTCTCCCAAATCTTCCCACCCTCTCCCTCTCCCACAGAGTCCATAAGACTGTTCTATACATCAGTGTCTCTTTTGCTGTCTCGTATAATCACGGTTATTGTTACCATCTTTCTAAATTCCATATATATGCGTTAGTATACTGTATTGGTGTTTTTCCTTATGGCTTACTTCACTCTGTATAATAGGCTCCAGTTTCATCCACCTCATTAGAACTGATTCAAATGTATTCTTTTTAATGGCTGAGTAATACTCCATTGTGTATATGTACCACAGCTTTCTTATCCATTCGTCTGCTGATGGACATCTAGGTTGCTTCCATGTCCTGGCTATTATAAACAGTGCTGCGATGAACATTGGGGTACACGTGTCTCTTTCCCTTCTGGTTTCCTCAGTGTGTATGCCCAGCAGTGGGGTTGCTGGATCATAAGGCAGTTCTATTTCCAGTTTTTTAAGGAATCTCCACACTGTTCTCCATAGTGGCTGTACTAGTTTGCATTCCCACCAACAGTGTAAGAGGGTTCCCTTTTCTCCACACCCTCTCCAGCATTTATTATTTGTAGACTTTTGGATCGCAGCCATTCTGACTGGTGTGAAATGGTACCTCATAGTGGTCTTGATTTGCATTTCTCTGATAATGAGTGATGTTGAGCATCTTTTCATGTGTTTGTTAGCCATCTGTATGTCTTCTTTGGAGAAATGTCTATTTAGTTCTTTGGCCCATTTTTTGATTGGGTCGTTTATTTTTCTGGAGTTGAGCTGTAGGAGTTGCTTGTATATTTTTGAGATTAGTTGTTTGTCAGTTGCTTCATTTGCTATTATTTTCTCCCATTCTGAAGGCTGTCTTTTCACCTTGCTAATAGTTTCCTTTGATGTGCAGAAGCTTTTAAGGTTAATTAGGTCCCATTTGTTTATTTTTGCTTTTATTTCCAATATTCTGGGAGGTGGGTCATAGAGGATCCTGCTGTGATGTATGTTGGAGAGTGTTTTGCCTATGTTCTCCTCTAGGAGTTTTATAGTTTCTGGTCTTACGAGAAATAGTACTTTAAAATGCCCTTCTACCCTTTCTCAGCCACTTAATTCCCTTTTCCTTATAATGTGGAAATCATCTTGGTTTCTTATGCATTTTTTCAGAGATACCCCAGGGATACATAGGCAAAATCTATTTTTTTCTTTTTGTTTAATAAGATGGCAACAGAGTGGAACATTGCTTAGTATCCCAGCTTTCCTCATATATCAATATATCTTGGAGATAATTTTACATCAATACATATGAAATTGCCTCATTCTTTTAAAATGTAACATTGCATTCCATTTACATAACCAGTCTCACACTAATTAATATTGGTACAATATTATTGTAAAAATCGTGTACAAAATATCTCAAGCTCAAATTGCTAGAAGAGGAATTAAGTCAAAAGTTATATGACTTTTAAGTTTTTTTATGTTACATTTGCATTTAAAACACTGATAAATAAGACAAGTAAGCCAAAAAAAAAAACCTCCCTAGAGTAGCACTCACTCACATTCCCACCAGCAGTGTGGCTTAGTGCCTATTTTCACCCAGTATACTCTCCATGTCAGTGTTTATTCGAAATTTGATCTATGTCAATATGATAGGGTTAAAAACGGTCTCATGCAAGTAAAAAACACAAAGAGGTACTTCACACACAGTAGGATACCTAAACTAAAAAAAACAGATACTAGGTTTTAGTGAAGAATCTTTACACACTGCTGATGCTAGACATGTTAAATGATTCAGCCACCTTGGCAACATATTGGACATTTCTCAAAAACTTAAGCATACGGTTACTATATTAGACCAAACAATTTCACACCCAGGAATATGCCCAAGGGAAATGAAAGCATATGTCCACACATAATTTTGTACATGAATGCTTGTTATTCTTGTTGTTATTTAGTCACTAAGTCAAGTCCCACTTTTTGCAACCCCCGCCCCAGACTGTAGACCAGCAGATTCCTCTTTCCATAGGATTTCCCAGGCAAGAATACTGCAGTAAGTTGCCATTTCCTTTTCCAGGGGGTCTTCCTGACCCAGGGATTGAACGTGCATCTCCTTCGCTATCAGGTGGATTCCTTACTGCTGAGCCAGCAGGAAGCCCTATATGAATGCTTAGAGCAGCAACATTCCAACAAAAGATAGGAACAACTCAAATGCCCATCAATTAATGAATGGATAAACAAAACATAGTTTATCAATTGAGCATGTACATCACTTACCACTCAGCATTTCTGTTGATATTTCTGGGTGCAAACCTTTGAGAACATTCACATGCATGCACAAGAGACATTCAGGAGGATGTTCAACATATTATGTGTGGTAGCAAGGAGTTGGAAGCACCTGAGAAGCCCATCAATATGAGAATGAATGAGGAAACATGGATTAAGCTTTTGAAGGAATGCTATGCAGCAAGCTGAAACAATGAACCAAAGCTACTTGCAACAGTGTGGATTGATCATAAAAACATGATGCTGAGAGGGAAATAAAAGTAAAAACAGTATTATATTTAAATAGCAATCAGTTCAGTTCAGTTCAGTTGCTGAGTCATGTCAGACTCTTTGCGACCCCATGGACTGCAGCATGCCAGGCCTCCCTGTGCATTACCAACTCCCGGAGTTTACTCAAATTCATGTCCATTGAGTCAGTGATGCCATCTAACCATGTCATCCTCTGTCATCCCCTTCTCCTCCTGCCTTCAATCTTTCTCAGCATCAGGGTCTTTTCCAGTGACTCAGTTCTTCACATCAGGTGGCCAAAGTATTGGAGTTTCAGCTTCAGCATCAGTCCTTCCAATGAATATTCAGGGGTGGACTGGTTGGATCTCCTTGCAGTCCAAGGGACTCTCAAGAGTCTTCTCCAACACCACAGTTCAAAAGTATCAATTCTTTGGTGCTCAGCTTTCTTCACAGTTCAACTCTCACATCCATACATGACTACTGGAAAAACCATAGTTTTGACTAGACAGACCTTTGTTGGCAAAGTAACGTCTCTGCTTTTTAATAAGCAATCTAGGTTGGTCATAGCTTTCCTTTCAAGGAGCAAACGTCTTTTAATTTCATGGCTGCAGTCACCATCTGCAGTGATTTTGCAGCACCCCCCAAAATTAAGTCTCTCACTGTTTCCATTGTTTCCCCAATATTTGCCATGAAGTGATGGGATCAGATGCCATAATACAAAGGATTATAAGAGACTATCACAGACAATTATGTGAAAGAAAATTGGACAACCTAAAAGAAATTGATAATTTCCTAGAAACATACAAATTACCAAGACTGAGTCATTAGGAAATGGAAAACCTGAATAGAATTATTACTAGTAAGAAGATTGAGTCCGTAATAAAAATCCTCCCAACAAATAAAAGTCCAAGACCAGATGGCTTCACTGGTGAATTCTAACACTTAAAGAAGAACTAATATCTAGCCTTCTTGAAAGCATCCCAAAAATAGAAGAGAAGGGACTCCTCCAAACTCATGTTATGAGGCCAACATTACTCTGATACCAAAACCAGAGAAGGTTATTACAAGAAAATTGCAGGCCGATGTCCTTGGAGAGCATAGATGTAAAAATACTCAACAAAATATTAGCAAACCAAATCCAATAATAACTTAAAAGAATTGTACACCATAATCAAGAGGGATTTATTCCAGAGTGCAAAGATGGCTCAACATCCACAAATCAAAGTGCTATACCATATTAACAAAAAGAAGGATAAAAATCATATGAACATGTTGATAGACACAGAAAAAGCATTTGACAAAATTCAACATTTATTCATGATAAAACTCTCAACAAAGTGGAAACAGAAGAAACAAACCTCAATATAATAAAGCCCATGTATGACAACTCTATAGTTAACATAATAACTCAATGGAGAAAGGGCTTCCCTTGTGGCTCAGCTGGTAAAGAATCCGCCTGCAATGTGGGAGACCTGGGTTCAATCCCTGGGTTGGGAAGATCCCCTGGAGAAGGAAATGGCTACCCACTCCAGTATTCTGGCCTAGAGAATATCATGGACTGTACAGTCCATGGGGTTGTAAACAGCCGGACCCAACTAAGTGATTTTCACTTTCATTTTCAGTGGAAAAAAGCTGAAAGCATTACCTCTAGGATCAGGAACTAGACAAGGATGCCTATTCTTGCCACTTTCATTCAACATAATACCAGAAGTCCTAGCCAGAACAATTAGGCAAGAAAAAGAAATAAAATGCATCCAACTGGAAAGAAAGAAGTAAAACCACCACTATTTTCAGATGACATAACAGTATCTACAGAAAACTCTCATCACTCAACCAAAAAAAAATCATTAAACTAATAAACAAATTTAGAAAGTTTCAGGATAAAAAGTCAATATACAAAAATAAGTTACGCACTAACAATACACTATTAGAAAGAGAAAATAAGAAAACAATTCTTTTTACAATAGTATCAAAAAGAATAAAACACCTAGGAATAAATTTAATCAAGGAGGTGAAAACTATTGAAAACTATAAGACACTGATGAAAGAAATTGAAGAAGACATAAATGAATTTAAAAATAACCCATACTCATAGGTTGGAAGAATTAATATTGTTAAAATGTCTATACCATTCAAAATAATCTACAGATTCAATGTAATTTCTATTAAAATTCCAATGGCATTCTTTCACAGAAAAAGAACATACAATTCTAAAATATATGTGGAGCCACAAAAGATCCTTAATAATCAAAGCAATCTTGAGAAAGAAGAAAATGCTAGAGACATCATACATCCTGATTTCAAACTATATTACAAAGCTATAGTAATCAAACAGTATGATATTGGCATAAAAAGAGACACAGATTGATGAAATGGAATAGACAGCCCAGAAATAGATGCACATGCATATGGGTTTATGACAAAAAAGCCAAGAATATACAATGGAGAAAAAATAGTCTCTTTGATAAATAGTGGAGGAAAAACTGGAGAGATACATGTAAAAGAAAAAAGAAAGAAAGAAAAGAAACTAGACCACTTTCTTATATCTTACACAAAAATTAACTCAAAACAGATTAAAGGCTGTTGAACATGGCACCTGAAACCTTAAAACTCCTAGAAGAAAATATAGGCAGTTAACTCTTTGACACTGGTCTTGCAATGATTTTTGGATTTGACACCAAAAGCAAAGACAGCAAAAGTAAACAAGTGGACAACATCAAACTCAAAAGCAAAGGAAACTGTCAACAAGATGAAAAGGCAACCTACTGAATGGGAGAAATAATTTGCAAGTAATATATCTGATAAGAGGTTAATATCCAAAATATACAAAGAACTCATATAACTCAGTAACAAGAAAATAAACAACTTGCTTAAAAAAATGGACAGACAATTTAGCATTTTTTCAGAGACAATATAGAGATGGCCAAAGAGCACATGAAAAAGTGCTCCATATCACTAATTATCAGGGAAATGCAATTCAAGTCACAATGAGATACCTTTTCACATCTGTGAGAATGACTATTATTAAAAAGATAAGAAATAGCAAGTGTTGGAGAGGATGTGGAGAAAAGAGAACCCTTGTGCACTGTTGGTGAAGATGTAATTTGATGCAGTCACTGTGGAAACAGTGTGAAGCCTTCTTAAAAAAATTAGAACTAGAGTTACCATGCTGCTGTTCTGTGCTTAGTCGTGTCCTACTTTGTGTGACCTCATGGACTGTAGCCCACCAGACACCACTGTCCATGGGGATTCTCTAGGCAAGAATACTGGAGTGGGTTGCCACACCCTCCTCTAGGGGCTCTTCCCAACCCAGGGATCAAACCCAGGTCTCTGGCATTATAGGCGGATTCTTTACCAGCTGGGCTACCAGGGAAACCCAGAGCTACAATATGACCCAGCAATTTTACTTCAGGAAAAAAACAAAGACAATGACTTGAAAAGATTTCTGAACCCCCCTGTTCACTGCACCACTATTTACAATAGCCAAGATATGGAAACACACTAAATGTCCATCAATGGAGAATTAGATAAGTTGTGAAAGTTCAGTCGTGTCCAACTCTTTGCAACTCCATGGACTGCAGCATGCCAGGCTTCCTGTCCATCATCAGTTCCCGGAGCTTGCTCAAACTCATGTCCACTGAGTTGGTGATGCCATCCAACCATCTCATCCTCTGTCATCCCCTTCTCCTCCACCTTCAATGTTTCCCAGCACCAGGGTCTTTTCCAATGAGTTGGTTCTTTGCATCAGGTGGCCAAAGTATTGGAGTTTCACATTCAGCATCAGTCTTTCCAATGAATATTCAGGACTGATTTCCTTTAGGATGGACTGGTTGAATCTCCTTGCAGTCCAGGGGACTCTCAAGAGTCTTCTCCAACACCACTGCTCAAAAGCATCAATTCTATGGTGCTCAGCTTTCATTATGGTCCAACTCTCACATCCATACATGACCACTGGAAAAACCATAGCCTTGGCTAGATAGACCTTTGTTGGCAAAGTAATGTCTCTGCTTTTGAATATGCTATCTAGGTTGGTCATAACTTTTCTTCCAAGGAGTAAGCGTCTTTAATTTCATGGCTGCAGTCATCATCTGCAGTGATTTTGGAGTCCAAGAAATTAAGTCTATCACTATTTCTGTTGTTTCCCCATCTAATTGCCATGAAGTGATGGGACCAGATGGTCTTTGTTTTTTCAATGTTGAATTTTAAGCTAGCTTTTTCACTCTGCTCTTTCACTTTCATCAAGAGGTTTTTTAATTCCTCTTTGTTTTCTGCCATAAGGGTGGTATCAACTGCATATCTGAAGTTATTGAATCTGAAGTTATTAAATCTGAAGTTATTGATGTTTCTCCCAGCAATCTTGATTCCAGCTTGTGCTTCATCCAGCCCAGCATTTCACATGATGTACTCTGCATATAAGTTAAATAAGCAGGGTGACAGTATACAGCCTTGACATACTCCTTTCCCAATTTGGAACCAGTCTGTTGTTCCATGTCTGGTTCTAACTGCTGATTCTTGACCTGCATACAGATTGCTCAGGAGGCAGGTAAGGTGCCTGCCTTACCTGCTTCCTGAGAAGAGGAGGATCTGGTATTCCCATCTCTTTAAAGAGATCTTGTATTCCCATCTCTTTAGGAATCCTGTATAGTTTGTTGTGATGTACACAGTCAAAGGCTTTAGCATAGTCAATGAAGCATATGTTTTCCTGGAATTCTTTTGCTTCTTCTATGATCCAGTGGATGTTGGCAATTTGATCTCTGGTTCCTCTGCCTTTTCTAAATCCAGCTTGAACATCTGGAATTTCTTGATTCATGTACTGTTGAAGCCTAGCTTGGAGAAGTTTGAGCATTTCTTTGCTAGCATGTGAGATGAGTGCAATTGTGCAGTAGTTTGAACGTTCTTTGGCATTGCCTTTCTTAGGAACTGGAATGAAAACTGACCTTTTCCAGTCCTGTGGTTGGATGTAATTTCATGTAATATTATTCAGCCATAAAAATGAAGGAATTACTGCCATTAGCAACACTGTGGATGGATTTCGGGGGCATGATAAGTAAAATAAGTCAAATAGAGAAAAACAATGCTGTATGATCTCACTTATACATGGAATCTAAAAACCAACCAAACACTGAACTGATGAATACAGACAACAGATCGGTATTTGACAGAGGCAGAGGATAGAGGGTGGATGAAATTGGTGAAGGTGGTCAAAAGGTACAAACTTCCAGTTATAAAATAAATAAAAAACAAAAGCTGCTAAGTAAGTCTTAATATCTCTAAGTAAAAAAGTCTTGAGGGCTTCCCTGGTGGCTCAGTGGTAAAGAATCTGCCTGCCAATGCAGGAGAAACAGGTTCAATCCCTGGTCTGGGAAGATCCCACATGCTACAGGGCAACTAAGCCTGTGTGCCATAGCTATTGAGCCTGTGCTCTAGAGCCTGAGAGCTGCAATTACTTATCCCATGTGCCACAACTACTGAAGCTCAAGCGCCCTAGAGTGTGTTCTTGGCACCAAGAGAAGCCACTGCCCCACAACGAGAGAGTAGCCCCTGCTCTCTGTGACTAGAGAAAAAGCCCATGCAGCAACGAAGACCCAGCACAGCCAATAAATAAATAAATAAAACTATTTAAAAAAATCTTAATAGTTCTCATCACTTTGAAGGAAGAGACTAGAGATATGAAGATAGAAGTATGCTGTTGTAAAGTGCATGTATTATACATTATTTGAAGGTAAGCTGAGATAAATTAATAATACATATTTGTAAAAACTATCAGACACATGAAAGATGTTCATAGTCAAGGATATATGGTTTAAAGCAATGAAAAAACATTCCTCATCTGTTATATTGATAAAAATTACAGAAGATGGATAGCATTCACTCTTAGTGATGATGCAGTATGCCAGTAGGACTGTAATTACTATAGTTTGGGCAATAATCTGACATAATCCTTTACAGTGAATAAACTCAAACCCTTTGATTCAACAAGGCACACATGAGATTTTATTACACACAAATAAAAGCACTATACATTTGTACATGTTTATATTTAAGAATATTTTTATTTTGGTGAATATGTTGTATTTTTGCTTGTAGGAAAATTGGAAAAAAACTGAAGACCTATAAATAAAAGAAAAATTTACATAGTATGGAATACCTGTAGCTATTAAAAAATGATTAGATCTGTTATGTATGTTGTGAAATAAAGTTTATGCCATGTGGTAAAGAAAAACAAAAGATTGATAGATAGATAGACTGACTCAATTTTTGTTTAAAGCAGAAAAAAGCCCTATCATACATTTATATAGGCATGAAGAAAAATGTGGAAAGATTCTCACAAAACTATTACTTTAGGGGGATTTATCCTATTATTACAGTATTGTGTTTAACTTATAACAACAGATACTTAATTGAGATTCTTTCTGTCTCAGTTTTAACAGAGGTCCTACAGGCTAAAATCAAAAACTAATGTTAATACATCACCCAGCAGATAGCAGTGCTTCAGACCAATAACTTCTGGCATTTCATATTTTTTTTTCCTTTCCAAAGTGTAGCATTCATTGCTCCTGTTCCACCACTTTATATTGTGGGTGAGGGAGTGGGGTGCAGGTAACACGTACGTGGGGATTATAGGTGGTAGACCAGAGAAGTCATCGCCAGGGAGGCAGCCACTACTGCTCACTACCCAGAGAACTTGGCTCTGAGGTGGATCCTTTGAAGGGACAGGACTGGAAGCTGTCTCACTTCAGAAATCAGAGAGTGTTTTTTATATATGGGAAGCATAGAGCAAAGAGATACTTGGAGCCTAAAAGATGGATGCAAGGAGATTAAACCAGTCAATCCTAAAGAAATCAATGCTGAATATTAACTGGAAGGACTGATGCTGAAGCCAAAGCTCCAATATTTTGACCCCCTGATGCGAAGAGCCAACTCACTGGAAAAAATCCTGATGCTGGGAAAGATTGAGAGCAGGAAGAGGAGGAGGTGACAGAAGATAAGGTGGTTGGATGGCATCACTGACTGAATGAACATGAGTTTGAGCAAACTCCAGGAGATACTGATGGACAGGAAAGCCTGGCAGGCTGCAGTCCATGGGGTCGCAAAGAGTAGGACACAACCAAGTGACTGAACAATGACAACAAAAGACTGATACATATAAAAGAATATTAATGCTCACCAAGCATCTATGTTCAAGAATGTCCTTCACTGGACTTTCATTGAGCAAATCTGTAACTAACTAACTTAAATAACTACTGTGTGATTTTTGGTTAGAAATGTTTGTTAGAAACCTGTCTTTTATGTGAATCACTCTCCTCTTTTGGAGAACCTACAATACACTTTCTCTTGAGCCACAAAAGTTCTGCTTCTGATGCCCAGGTTACAAGTTATTACAGGATGGAATCCATGAATCCTGTGTATCACGTCTCTTAGATTTAGCTGTTGAGAAGTGCAGAGTCAGGCTGTGAATCCAATTTATGTTGTGTGGAACCCTGTGGCTGTCAGTGTTTTAAATTTGCCCCATGTCTCATTTTACTTTTTGATATTTATTTTCATTTAACAAGGCTTCTGGCAACCTAAAAAGCTCTTGAAAATGCATCGCTCCTATCCAAGACATGGCATCTTTCATGTGGTTTGTTCCTCTGTAAACAACATCTGTGCTTGCTGAATGTCGGTTGTGGGAAAGTTACAACTCTACATTTTAAGAATCTTTGAGGATTACTAATAATTTAAGTATTTTGCACTACAATGTTTTACGTAAGCCTTTCAACATATGACAGTACAATTATATTTAGGGGTTTTATTTGGGTCCTGTAAATGTAACACTTAGGACAGATGAGTAAAATTGATAACTAAACAAAAGCTTTCAGAAATGGAACTTTTGCAAAGTGAAGTAGTAAGGATGAATAATTCATTTTAGATTCTAATCTCTTTCTTAAAATAGAAGTTTAAAAATGTATGTCTGAAACTTTTTACCAAGTTTAACTGGTGCCAACATTTGTCTGATACACTAAATCACTATGTTGGCAACCATTTCAATATTTATTGACAAATGATACTCAGTTATTCATAGCACACTGAAAGTATTTTCAGGACTTTTGGTATCAACAATGAACCAAAATAGACATTTAAAGGAATGGAAAAATACTAGAAATGGAAACTGAACTAGTATTTCCTAGAATAGTATTTGTCATTGTGGTTATTCACTTAATTGAGCTTTTGATTTGCAAGTGCATCATCTGGTTCTAGATACACAGATGGCCATCTCACATCTACAGACTTAAAAATCATCCTAATCATCATACATGGATAATTTGGTTTGTATGTCAGGTTCTTGCGTCACCAGGCTTTCTTCGTTATCTAGGGCTTGTTCTCAGAAAATATAGAAGCAAGATTTTCTTTTCTCTAACTAGACAGGTAACCACAGTCAACCACCATGTATCTACTAGGGAAACTCCCCAGATATTAAAAGAAGAAGGAGGAAGAAAAGGAAGAGAAATGAAAGAAAACAGAAAGATATTGACTGATGGTTAGATTCCATATGGAAGGGTCACTGAGTTACTAAAAAAAAAAAACCAAACTACTATATATAATTTTCTAACTATTCTTTTTAAAAATTCTGTTGCAAATTTGAAGATTCAACATCACTTATAATCTTGATTGATCACAGAGAATGAGATTTCTCCAGAACAAGTCAATTCAACTCAACAAATATTTGTTGAGCCCCTGTTCTGTACCACTCACTGTCCCAAGTGCTGGAGATAAGGGAGTAAATAAGATATGTGGTCCTTGCACTTATGGAGCTTATAGTAACAAGGAGGATTCAGGGAGGATGGGAGCACCTTTGTTTTTAGCAACTATTAACACAAGCCTTCCTTCAATATTTAATTGAGGGGTATAGTTAATTGAATGATATACTGATGGATTTAAAAGAAGATGATTTCTCTAATAATACTTATGTAAGATTAGTCATCTTCTGATTTATTTGCCTCTTGGGAAAAGAGAATAATGAAGGTTATCATTGTTGCCTGCATCTTAAAGTTTTCTCATAATTTGTTTTGCTGCTTAACAAATTCAAGTTCTTTCTCCATTACCTCTCATCTGTTCCCCTACAGAAAATAGCTCAGATGCACTGGAACATCATCTTGTATCTGACGCAGCAATTTTGTAACATGCTGCAGTTAGAGGTTAACAGACTAGTGGTTTTTAAATATTTTAGTCTGTCCGTGGCTTTTAAAATTAAAGGGATTTGTGCATATATCCCCAATATATGTTCAGCTTTTAAAATTAACTTATAAATTTTATATATACATAATAAGTATATTTTGCAAATACACAGTTACAACATATATACTGTAAAATGTACACTAAAATATAAATTAATTTTAAAATGAGATAGAATAAGATACATTTTGATAATTTATTGACAAAATAAAAAGCCTTTCTTCTCACTAAAAATAAGAGAAAAATAAGCTAATTCATGAATTATACAAGCCTATTATTTACATTTGGTTACCATAATTTTACTACTCCTGATACTGATTAGTTGTCCTTTCAAACTGAGTAGATGCTGCTCTATTTTCATACTTTTAAACAAAGGGTTCAAAATCCACTCACTCAATTGAAAGATTGAAACAAAATATAAAATACTTGTTTGTAAGTATTTTAAAGTGCTTTTTTGTAGTTGACAGATGAAGTTACATAATTTTTAGCAAAACAAAACAAAACAAAACAAAAAACCCCAATAATGGTAATATTTTGAAACATTCGTTTTCAAATTTTTTCTTTATAGCCCTTTCTCCCTCAGTGTGGAAATGTATATTTGTTTGAAGGGACAAACAAACCTTGTTTTTTATTTTTTTCCAGAAGAGTCTATTAGGTAACATACTACTAAGAGACATATCATCACAGAAAAGATAGGCAAGTTTAAAATATTTGCCTTCTTTGGTAAAAAATTAATAATAATAATTGAATTCTTTTAACTTTGATGCAAATAATTTTCATAGTCACTATCTCACTACCCAGTGCTATTAAGATTCTACAATTTAAGAATTTGTTTTTTATCAAAATATTCACATAGACAAATTGTTGGAGTGTTTAAACTTCAATGTTACAGTCTCAGAAAACTAATTATACACTGTCAATTCTAAGATGCACACTTTTCATATTTAACAGCTCCAAAATTGAGAAGTGTCTTATGCCTACCACCCAAACAATATGGTGAGGTAGTTAACTTTGCACATGCTTAGTGAGCCTTGGACTGGTTTCAGAGGAAGGGAAGAACATCCCAGGGGTAACAGTGGGACGTTCTTGTAAGAAATGCAGCTTTCTTATATCACAACACAGATATCATATGTTGATATGATATCAATATCAACACTCATATCACAGAGGATGATATCAGGTGAAACCCAAAAAGTGATCAGGAGTATGATCACTGAATGTGAAGGTATCTAAAGACTATTTTAAACAAATTAATTTTTTTCTTTTTGAATGAGCAAGAGTGACAGATAATAAACACATATGTCTAATCAGCCTAAAAGGGGTGTTTTTAAAATAAGAGTGTAATTACAAATATTCTAAGTGACAAGGAAGCATTATGTCATAAGTTTTATGTGACAGTTCTTTTTATTTCTTCCTAGTATATAAAAAAACAGTCTTACAGTTGAATTCCTAGATTCAATGAAATATTGTCATAAGTAAAGTCACCTCTGTCATCCCCTCTGCATTTTGGGCAGTTTCCCCTCCTCCCTCAGAACCCCACTTACAACATATGGAACATGGGATTTTCCTGATGGTCCAGTGGCTAAGACTCCCGGTACCCACTGTAGGGGGCCCGGTCCGATTCTTGGAGGGGGAATTAGATTCCACATGGCCCAACTAACAGTCCGCCAAATTTATTTATTTAGCCAAATAAATAAATAAGTGTTTAAAAATATATATATGGAACATGGGACCATTTAGGGTCGGGGTCATACCAACTACTAAATGTACATTTTCCCTTACTTTTTAGTTACCAAACACCAATGAAATTTCTAGTATTTTCTTCCTACATCCAGTCTTTCACACAGCCCCGTTTGGAAACCGCGGTGTCGTAAGCGCTGGGCAAGCACAGAGGAAGAACATCTCTGAGGAAAGTTCTCTAAAGAGTGTCAACGAAGTGCCGCTTTCCTGTGGCAAGAACACGATTCTGTGGTGCTTTTCACACCCTGGCGCTTACTTTACCTGCCCAACCCGGTGAGCCCTCGCTCAGGCTGATGAGCCGGGCTTTCCGACCCTCGTGTACCGAAGGGGAACCAGAGGTGTGGAGCGGTAATTACCTTGCTCTGGGACACACGGACACAGCTCGCCGGGAGGAACCCGGCCGGCTTCCACCGCTGACCGCGCAGTTGCCTTCCCTCAGCCGAAGGTCCCAGCCACCGCCACTGCCCGGGCCCCGCCCGCCTCACGTCCCCGCGCGCCCCAGCGCTGGAGCACCCACACCCGGGCTGGCGGCGGGGTAGGCGCCGGCACCGGGACGCCCGGAGCGCACTCGGCCGGCGCGGCACGTGCGCCCCACAGCACCCCGGCCACAGGCTCCGCGCCGCCCCGCAGCGGAGCCGCGGGCAGGCGACGCGCGCGGTGAGTGACCGGGGCTGGGTGGGGTCGGGGCACCAGAGACCCCAGGGTTGCGTGCCTCGCTTCTCCTGTGGAGGGGGGTTAGGGGACGACCCCTTCTAACCAAGGTCCTGGCGGGCTATTCGCAGGAGGGTGCCGGGTTGGGGTAGGGGGTCAGATGGAGGGGAGGGGGCGCTCAGATTCATCCTCCACTGAGCTTGTTGAATGGGTGGGCGTGCTCAGTGGAGGATGCGCGGGTGGCTTGTGGAAAGGGCAGCGGGCACCCCTCTAGCCTTGGACAAGGCCCACGGGAGTGACTCGGGGCCCGAAAGCAGACCTTCTGTGATTAAGATATTGAGGAATCTTAACTTGGTCTTGCATAGGGGTGAATTCTCCTTTTCTCCGCACTTGTCTGGGGCCTCTGTAGACCCAAAGTCCCCACCTGGCCAGTCACTAGCAGAATGCTTTGGGACCAGCCGCCTGGCCAGACTCTTCTCTCATCTGAGATGTCTCTTTAGGGAGGCCCTTTTCACCTGGTTGAAGGGCACTAAATAAAAGCTTTGAAAAAGATTATGTATCCCTATGATTAGATCTCAGTTTTATGAACAGCAATCCAAACCCATGCAAAGAGTTTTTTCCATGGTATAGTCTAAAGAACAGGGCAAAATTAGACTTTAGCCTTTTTTAAAACTCTAAAGGTTTGTTATAATCCCTTCCGTGTATGTCCCATGTGAATAAAAATCATTGAGCACTTACTATGTACTTGGCCCTTGGGTATCATTGTTATACTGTGTAACTCTTTAAAAACCCAGTATTCCCATTTTACAAATGTGGAAACTTTCACACAGATAGTGGGTTACAGATTTCTGGCTCCAGACTCTGTGCTTCTTGCCTTTGCACCTCTGACTCAGAACATTATATCCACTTCCACTTGGTAAACAAACATTAGATTCAAGTTCCCATTAGCAACGAATGGTACAGTGCCCTATTTCTGTGGCCAGCATATAACTAAAAGGACCTTAGTGGCTGAGAGCTGACACTCTTCCCCTCCATTTTTATATGAAATTCTCAACTCATTACTGTCACTTTCTTGAGCACAGAAGACTGGTAAAGAATTTGCAACATTCTTTTATCATGTATCATGTTTTTTGAATGTCATGATGCTTACATAAATCCCCAAATTTTAGCAAGCGTAGACTCTGATGCTGGGAGGGATTGGGGGCAGGAGGAGAAGGGATGACAGAGGATGAGATGGCTGGATGGCATCACTGACTCAATGGACATGAGTCTCAGTGAACTCTGGGAGTTGGTGATGGACAGGGAGGCCTGGCGTGCTGTGATTCATGGGGTCGCAAACAGTCGGACACGACTGAGAGACTGATCTGATCTGAATCTTTCCTGCATTAGAATTGAGTTACAGTGTAGAAAAATTCTAAAGCACATATGAGATTTTTATGGGAGAAAAATCCTATAAATACAGTAGATGTTGTAGAAATGTAGAAATGTAATCATTTCTCAATTGTGGACTTTTTGTTGTTGTTGTACCTGCTTTGTTCTTTGGCCAGTTATTTGTCATCTTTGCAATTACACTTGCAACACTGCTCTTAACTTCTGCATGTACATGTATGTAGGCTAAATCCCAAAGAAAGAAAGCCAAATCCCAACGAAGCCTTGTCCAATTTCCTTTGTCCTTGGAACATAGCGGTGCTCTTTGCTAATGGTAAAAATGTTTTTTAAGTATGTATTGAAAATCTGTTATGTTCAAGACATTGTGCTCATCATTGTCGGAGAAGGCAATGGCACCCCACTCCAGTACTCTTGCCTGGAAAATCCCATGGACGGAGGAGCCTGGTAGGCTGCAGTCCATGAGGTCACTAGGAGTTGGATACGACTGAGCGACTTCACTTTCACTTTTCACTTTCATGCATTGGAGAAAGAAATGGCAACCCACTCCAGTATTCTTGCCTGGAGAATCCCAGGGACGGGGGAGCCTGGTGGGCTGCCGTCTATGGGGTCACACAGAGTCAGACACAACTGAAGTGACCTAGCAGCAGCAGCAGCAGCAGCAGCTCATCGTTGTAATAAATATAAAGAAATGTAAGTCTCAGTTCCTGTCCTCAAGTTAAAACTGTGTGCATGCTCAGTCGCAAAGTTGTGCCTGACTCTTTTACGACCCTGGGGACTATAGCCCACCAGGCTCCTCTGTCCATGGGATTTCCCAGCCAAGAAAGCTGGAGTGGGTTGCCATTTCCTTCACTAGGGGATCTTCCCGACCCAGGGATTGAATCCGCACCTCCTGCATTGCAGATGGATTCTTTATGGCTGAGCCACTTTGTCATAAATGATAGGTGGCATAAAATCACCTTTTATGTAGCAGGAATAGTATCTAGTTTTAATCAAACTAATCCTTCAGTGGTAAGCCAGATGAATGGGCCAAGAGAGAGGTCAAAAAGCAAGACTGTCTAACTTGATTCTAACAATGTCCTTGATAAGTGATATTATCTTTTTTCTTATAATAAGAATAATAATGGATGATAATATTTACTGAGCTCTTGCTATATACCAGGCACTTTTGCTAAGAGCTTCTCATTTAACTCCCACAATAATCCTGTAAAGTAGGTGCTATTTTTATTTTATAATTGAGGAAACTCAAGCATGGAAGGTAGTTCTAATTTATCTAATTCTGAATTTACTTCTTGTTTTTCTTATTATTGTGATCAACTAGCAGATTTCTCCACTTGTAGAATAGAAATACCAATAGTTAACTATTTAGTAGGAAAGCAAATATTAAAAACTCTGCATTTTGGTAAATTGCTAAGTAAATGCCTATAAAAGATTATTAAGACTAGAATCTTAATTTACATCTCTTTTGCAGTAATATGCAGAAGAAAAGGAAAATATTAAGTAAAACATCAGGCAGAGATGCTGAAACATGAGGTTGTTAGTGCATACATTTGGGCTGAATTATTAGTTTATAGAAGAAGCCTTGAGGAGTATTGTATTGTTTAGTCCCCCCAGCCCCCACCCAGAGTGCCTCCAATGATATTAAGATAATTGTGAAATTCCTAGAAAACTATTAGAACAAAGTAATCATAATGTGTTTTAATGTTTTTAATGCCTCATAGCACTCAGGAAACACTCAGGGATTGATGTTACAAAACTTGCCAAGATGTTACAAGATCCAAGGATAAGCCTGCCACTCCCATGCCATTGCCCACAAATAGAGACTTCAAGGTTGAATGTGTCCAAGGAGAGACCTTTCCAATAAACTAATGAAGAAAAGTTAAGAGAGAGAGAGATTTAATTTTCTCAATAAATATGGATTGCCATTTTTCAAAGTTACTTGCAATGACACAAATAGAAGTGGAAAAACCAGGATGGCACCCAGCCCCAGGATGGTCCTCTGGCACCACACACCATGCTGTTTTCAGAATACCATCCTCTCCAGGAAAAGATGGCTTCTTTTATTTATAACTCTTGAAGTATGCAGAGAGTGAAAATAGAGAAGGTTGGATTGTTGAAACTTAATTGAACAAGTGCCTTGAAAATTGTAGCCTTGTGGAGTTAAACGAAGAAATAAAAAACATTGCAAATAACACCAGTTGATTTGAAAGTACCTTGTGTTTTCAAGACTCCATCCATGTCATGTCTTATTCTTTTATTTCCTTTTTATTTCTCTATTGTAGGAGTGATTGTTCAATTTATAAGGCAGTTCACAGTACACATGATTCTGCAGTTGGGTCCTGATAAGATTCCCTAATAAGTTTTAAATGTAATTTGTTTACACACAATATGTCTGGAGCCTGCCTGTTATGTCCAGTGTGATATATCTGAAGTGGAAATGAAACAAATAGGACTGAGAAATAGAACATTCTAGAAAAATAGGAAAGAAGGGAGAAAAGCAAAGGAGATCTTTGTTAAGGAAAATGATTAAAAAAAATCATAAAGAGGGAAAGGAGAAAACACTCTGAAATTTAAAAAAAAGGGGGCGGAAGGAACCCTTGAATTCAAGAGAAGAAAGCAAAAGTAGAAAGTTCCTGTACATGGGTAAAATTAGGACTACAGATGCTTACTGGTGAGATAAGCCAAAGTTCAAGAGAGCGTCAGCAGCTGCATGAGAAAGAAAAACAGGTGTGTGTCCAATTTGGCTCATGTAATGGCGGTTGGAACTGTTGGTTAAAAAGAAGAAAAAGCAGAGGGGGTTGACATGGTTACTTTCCTTCCCCTTTAAGCCATCTGGCATTTCCAGGTGGCACAGTGATAAAGAATCTGCCTGAAGAAGCACAAGCTGGAATCAAGATTGCCGGGAGAAATATCAATAACCTCAGATATGCAGATGACACCACCCTTATGGCAGAAAGTGAAGAGGAACTAAAAAGCCTCTTGATGAAAGTGAAAGTGGAGAGTGAAAAAGTTGGCTTAAAGTTCAACATTCAGAAAATGAAGATCATGGCATCTGGTCCCATCACTTTATGGGAAATAGATGGGGAAACAGTGGAAACAGTGTCAGACTTTATTTTTGGGGACTCCAAAATCACTGCATATGGTGACTGCAGCCATGAAATTAAAAGACACTTACTCCTTGGAAGAAAAGTTATGACCAACCTAGATAGCATATTCAAAAGCAGAGACAGTACTTTGCCAACAAAGGTCCGTCTAGTCAAGGCTATGGTTTCTCCTGTGGTCATGTATGGATGTGAGAGTTGGACTGTGAAGAAGGCTGAGTGCCGAAGAATTGATGCTTTTGAACTGTGGTGTTGAAGAAGACTCTTAAGAGTCCCATGGACTGCAAGGAGATCCAACCAGTCCATTCTGAAAGAGATGAGCCCTGGGATTTCTTTGGAAGGACTGATGCTAAAGCTGAAACTCCAGTACTTTGGCCACCTCATGCGAAGAGTTGACTCATTGGAAAAGACTCTGATGCTAGGAGGGATTGGGGGCAGGAGGAGAAAGGGACAACAGAGGATGAGATGGCTGGATGGCATCGCTGACTCGATGGACGTTGAGTCTGAGTGAACTCCGGGAGTTGGTGATGGACAGAGGCCTGGCGTGCTGCGATTCATGGGGTCTCAGGGTGTCGGACATGACTGAGCGACTAAACTGAACTGAACTGAATACAGAAGACTCAGAAGACATGGGTTTCATCCATGAATTGGAAAGATCCCCTGGAAGAGGAAATGACAATCCATTCCAGTATTATTGCCTGGGAAATCCCATGGATAGAGGAGCCTGGAGGGCTACAGTCCATTGGGTCACAGAGTCAGACACAGCTGACCGTACCTGCATTACACCATCTGACATGACATTATGAACGGGCTGATTTGATAATCTAGGACTTGTGGGCCAGGATTTGTCCATATTATGGCTTGTTAGACTTTTCAACAAATAGTAGTCTTAGAAGCAAAATGGAGATGATGCTTTGGGTAAGGAACTCTTTTTCATAACATCACTTGTGAAAGGCTTGAGGAGGAGAAGTTTGGCTCCAAAGGCTGAGTTTCAAGTTAGCTATTTGGTGGACTTTTCCTTTTCTATCCTTACAGTGGAATAGGTCATTAGAAATGGATACATATTGTGCATACACTAGGTTTTGTCATTTGATCTTTGTTTGAGGGAAGTAGGTGATTCAACCTTCTGAACACTAAAGCATTAGGCACTGTAAGTGCTTTACTAGATGGGTATCCTAAAGACTGGATGTAATGTGCAATGACCATAATAAGAGATCAACAAACAAATTCCTATTAGTACTAAGAGCATTGTTCATATTAGTTCTAGTTCTAGTTTTATGCTGCTACTATTGCTACTGATCAGAAGCAATTGCAGCTGCAAGAAGTAATGTTGGATTAGAAATTATAAGACCATCATTCTGATCTGGATTCTGCTATTAATGTGACCTTTGGCAAGTTGCTTCCTTTCTTTAGGGCTCAGTTTATCTACCTATAAAATGAGGAATGTAGAATATATGACTTCCAAAGTGTTGTCTTTATATGCTGATTTGCCACCAGTAAGACATAGGACCTGCCCATTACTTTGCCAGCAGAAGAGAAGGATTTTGTACCCTGCCTCAGCAAATCAACTGGGTAATTAATGGTCTGTATTTGTAAGGCAGACAGCCTTCATGCACATTCAAAACAATCACTTTCTTGTTCTGTGGTGGCCCAGACTCAAATGTCAGCTGTTGGGAGGGGAGGGGAGCAGTAGGGCATGGTTATTATTAGCTAATCTTTGAGGTTCCTTCTTCCTCTGAGTTCTTAAATTCTATGAAAGCCAGGGTTAAGATTAACTAACACATGACCTTTTACCTAGTCTAACAAAACATATAATTCAAGTACGTTGAAAGTCATAAGCGATTTAGAAAAGAAAGGCAAAACCTGGATCCAGAAGGAAATGGGGGAGCTAGTCTCAGTGGAGTGCCTACCCTGTGCTGGATATTCTTAGGAGTCCATGCCATGGACATATTCATCCTCCCAGTAACTTGGTCTACGTAGGTATCCCTGTACTCTTGGCATGAATGAGTAAATGGCACCCTGACAGTTAACAGCACACAGTGGAACTGAGACTCTCTAGCCTTTTTCTTTTCCACCATACCATGCTGCTCCTTGAGCTTACTATGGCACTACAGAAAAAAAGTAGTGTGGAAGTAGGAAGAGTTCCTGCCTACATGAAATTACCACCCTTGATGAGAGTTTTTCCTAGCCTAGTCAAATATGATTTTGAAGTAGCTGCTTATTTTGTGCTTCTTCCTGGAGCAGTGGGGAAAGAAAGGCTCATGGAGGGGGAATTCTTTCTCTGCCCTCCTGCCAGTGACTGTATTTCTGGCTGGTCCCTGCCTCACTCACTGAGACGTTGTTTTCATTGTGTGGAAACTGTCACCACTTGAGTGATGAGTCAATGACAGCACACTTTGATTTTCTGATTCAAGACAGAGTTGTAGTTTTAATATCGACCCTCCAGGCAGACTGTATGAAGGATGTTTACAGTTGATAGAAGGTTTCATTTTATTGGAAGATACCTCATTTACTTGAAGGTCTTTGGGGTTGTTTCTTATAAATGAAGAAATTGTTTTACCTGGTCATTCAGAGAAAATAAGCATATTTGTGTTTGGATCAGTGTACTATGTAAACTCAAATCCTCTATTTTGCCTATTTCATATGTAGGTGTATATATATATATTTCATATACATATGTACATTTAAAAAATTCTTATTATAACCAACTAATATTTTACTATTCGGAGAATGTTATAACTTCATAAGTTGCAATGCACATTGAAAAATAATACACTGTGGACACCCTTTGCAGTTAGGAAGCAGAAACCCCTAATCCCTGTATATCTGTTCATTCAGTTATCTTCTAGTTCAATCCATTATTTCCTTTATGCCAGAATATTCCAAAGTTTAATGAAAACTAATTTTAAACTGAACTAAGATAGCTACAACAAAAGGTAGCAAAATGAGATGTAATGTAGTTTTAATGTACTGTAGTCATTTTAAACTAACTAGAAGCAAAAAACAGAAAAACCATTTAAATTTCATTCAGTTCAGCATGTGTCTTTTATTTTTAAACATCACTATCTGGATGTGGACAATGTTGGTCCTAAATACTTTTTTTTATTTTTTTGCTATGTGACATGACTCTTAGTTCCTCCACCAGGGATCAAATTGTGCCCCTTGCATTGGAAGGCTAGAGTCTTAACCACTGGACCACCAGGGAATTTGCCAGCACATGTCTTCTATGTGCCACAAACTGTGGCTTCTGCCCATGAGGAGCTTGCAAGATAATGGAAGAGACAGGCAGATACCTGAAGAAATTAGTTCTACTTACTATGGCAGGTGCTAAGATAGGAGGATGCCAGAATGATATGAAGATACAAGTAGGATACAAGATACAGTCTGACCAAAAGACATCAGTAAGGCTTGTAAGATCTGGCTACTTCTTTCCATCTCTGCTGCTATCCCTCTGGTCCACATCACCAGGATTGCCTACCTGGGTGTTCCCAGTTGGCTTCCTAACTGGTCCACTTGCTTCTACTCCAGCCTCCATACATGGAGCCAAGACTAGTTTTTCTGTTTGCTTTTGTATTTGTGTGTATGTTTTATGTAATTCGTATCTTGTTTCTCCCTAACTAAAACCCAGCTAAATAAATAAAACCACTAATTATGCACAGTGGTTTCCCATTGATTGGAGAGTAAAATCCAGGCTCCTTTCCATGGCAAACAAATCCATGGCAGATCTGGCTCCTGCCTTCTACAATTTCATTTCATATGACTCTGCACACAGTTACTTTCCCCAGCTACTCTGACCTTATTTCTGTGCCTCAACCATAGCAAGCCCGTTCCTCTGCCTTCAGGCTTTGCACTCAATATTTATTTTGCCAGGAAAAGTCTTTCTGAGCCTTCACCTGGCCTGTGCTGATCGCAGCTCAAGTTTCACCTCCTAGAAAGGCCTTCATTGTCCAGCTTCTCTGCTCCCCAGGGACTCTCTCCCCTTAGCCTCTCTTAATCTTTTGTTGTTATCTGAATGTATCTGTTTGTTATTTATTTACTTTTTGTCTACCTACTCCAAAATATTGGCTCCATGCAAGCTGAAACTCTGTCTTGTTCTCCACTCTCAAGTCCTTGGCACCTGGCAATTGCTAAATTCTTATTTATCGAGTAAATGACAGAATAAAAAGTGTCTGAGCTGAGTTGGGATACATGAGGAAGACTTAGGGAGTCCAAGAACAGTGGAAAGGTAGGAGAATACCATGAACAAAGACACAGAAGCATGAAGTGGCATGGGATGTGTGGGGGAACCAGGAGCAGCTCAGTGTTGCTAGGCAATAGTGTCAGTAGTGGAGGATGTAGCTGGTGATGACCACAGGAATTACCAGTCACAGAAGCCACTGAATGCTATGACCTTGGCCTTTATGATTTAGAGAGAGCTGAACTGTCAGATTTCAATTTAGGTCAGTGTTTTTCAGACATTTTAAACTGAGGCCCAGAGAATACATGTTATATTTTCTGCAAACTGAGATTCATCTCCAGAGTTCAGAGGCGACCATGTTTTTTGGCCCACAGCCCCTTTCTCCATCTTCAAAGGCAGCAGCCACAGTCCTCACATCATGGCTCTCTGACCAATTCTTCGCCCCCCTCATCCACTTTTAAGGACTCATACAATTAGGTTGGGCCCTTGTGGGTGGCTCAGATAGTAAAGAATCTGCCAGCAATGTAGGAGATCTGGGTTCAGTCCCTGGGTCAGGAAGATCCCCTGGAGAAAGGAATGGCAACCCACTCCAGTATTCTTGCCTGGAGAATCCCATGGACAGAGGAGCCTGGTGGGCAACAGTCCATGGGGTCACAAAGAGTCAGACATGACTAAGAGACTAGCAGATTTTCACTTGGGTATCCAGGGTAATCACCGTACCTCAGGGTCCCTAACTTTAATCACATCTCCAAAATCCCTTTGTCATGTAACACAATGTATTTATTCACAGGTTCTGTGGATTAGAGCATGGACATCTTTGGTGGAGCACTATGCTCCACAGGGCCCACAGGGATGTTTATAGGGGATTTTCTATAACTCATATTCCTTCCCCCTCCCTCCCTCCTTCCCTTCTTTCTTTCAATGCTTATAAGGCCTTTCTTTTCCATGCCCAAGTGCTCACATACAGCAGCGAGCAAGACAGTCAATGTTCCAGCTCTTGTGGTGGCTTAAATTCTAACAGAAAGGTAGATGACTGATAAGCAATCAAAACAGGAGATTGTTTGATGATGTAAGTAAGGTGATGTGTAGAAAAGAACTGGGCAAGACCACTTTGGCTGAGTGGTCAGAGAGGGGCTCTCTGAGGAAGTGACACATGATCTGAGATCTGAAGGATGTAAGTCAGTCAGCCACTAAGAGCCAGGGGAAGAGGATTCTAGCAGAGGAAATGAAAAGTACAAGGTTCCCGGAGCAGCAGAGGGCATGTCTTGTTCAAGGAACAATCTGAAGGCCAATGTGAATGAAGCAGAACAGCAAGGCAAAAAAAAAAAGCAAATCATGGTGGCAAGACAGGAGACGTGAAGCCAGCCAGTGGCTGAGAGAGTAATGTATGGTAATTTGGGATTTTTTTTCTAACAGCAGGGGGATCCACTGATGGGTTTTAAATAGAGATGATACCAAGCAGGGAACATAATCCAATTTATGTTTCTAAGGTAGTCAGCTATGTGAAAATGACTTAGAAAGGGGCAGGGATGGACTAGAGAGACACATTAAGGAGCTCCTGCAGTCATCTGGCGGGGAGATGACAACTGAGGTTTGGACTGGGGTGAGGACGGTGAAAGGACTGATCTGTGATATATTCAGGAGGTAAAATTGACAGGACTTAACGGAGAAGGCAATGGCACCCCACTCCAGTACTCTTGCCTGGAAAATCCCATGGATGGAGGAGCCTGGAAGGCTGCAGTCCATGGGGTCGTTGAGGGTCGGACACAACTGAGTGACTTCACTTTCACTTTTCACTTTCATGCATTGGAGAAGAAAATGGCAACCCAGTCCAGTGTTCTTGCCTGGAGAATCCCAGGGACGGGGGAGCCTGGTGGGCTCCCGTCTACGGGGTTGCACAGAGTCGGACACGACTAAAGTGATTTAGCAGTAGCAATGGTGATTTGGCTGTGGGGTATGAGAGGGTGCAATGAAGGAGGACAGCTAGGTTCTTTTTAGCAATTCACAGGATAAAAATTTTATTCACGGAGGTAGAAAGGGCTAGAGAAAGAACCAGTTTGGAGAAAGGAGACCAAAGTTCAATTTGAACATGTTAATATGGAGTAGTCACATCTGAGAAGTGATGCCAAGGAGACAGACATAGGAGACTGGCACTCAGTGCAGTGTCTGAGCTGAAGATAAGTATCTGAGAGTCTAGCTTACAGATGGTGTTGAGAGCCAAGAGACCAGATGAAACCCCTCAGGAAAGAGTAGAAATAGAGAAAAAGAAAATGTCTTGAGTGCTGAGGTCCTCCAAGACTTTCAAGTCAGGAGAAAAAGGATGAGCCACCAGAAAAGGCTATTGAAAAGATGCTAAATACAGGAGTCAAAAAAGCTAGGGGATAGTTTCCAGGAAGCCAGCTAGAGCAGGACTGTAGTATCTCTAGCACTGAACACCGCACCTGGCAGATGAAAGGTAACCATCACTGTTGAATGAATAAGTGAACTTTTCTGAGGCTCTCCAGTGGTATTCTGGCACATTTCTGGGCATGGGAATAAGAGGTGGACATTGGCTGGTTGCCAACAGCCCAGCATCACACAGCTTTTCAGCCTGCTTCTTGAATTTCTGGCCCACTTTTGATAGAATTTAGAGAATTTGCTAGAGCCATTCCTTAGGTTTATATTTGGAAACAAACAGAAATCACCAACTTGCATTTTCCAAATCATTTAAGATAAAAATATTCAGTAAACTAAATAAGTAATGAATAAACAAGCAAACAAGTAAAAATGAACTTATGGAAAACCCAAACAGCCCCCTTGGAACCCTTGGAATTCTTTTCTTACTGCCAAGGAAATCAGTCTTTTACTGAGTTCTGGAGTGTGCGGGGTAGTAGTGGTTATGAACCACTTTTTAATCTCCTGTTACTTCCAGGAGCACATGACTAGATCAGAAATTCTCACTACTCTTGGAATTTTAACACTAGTACATTTGACTCTGATGACCCAGACTTGTTTGGAAGGAAAAAGCTTTGGGTGAGACTGAATCTCAGATTAAGTAACTTGCCCATAGGCTCAAAGTATTTAAACCCAGTTCTAAAGGACTCCATAGGTCAGATCTCTTCGCTTACTCTTTGCTGACCCCAAGAAGCTTAAATGACATGAGGGTTAGAGGTGGCTAAGATTTTTAGTTTATTGGTTTTAAACATCATTTTTTAGAAAGTCTCTTAACAACACAGAGTAAATTAAAGGAGCATTTTAAGCCCTCTGAATTGTTTTGGTTGTGGTATTTTCTGAATGTATTTAACATGAATGAATTTGTCTTCTTTTACAAGGAAACATACAGAGGTGTATTCCAGAATTGACTGTTCATGGCACATACAGTTGGCGGGTGCTCACTGGCACTTATTTTTATCATCATGTTGCTGTTAGTTAAGGCAAAAATAGGTAAGATATTTCTGTAATCTAATCTTCAGAGGAGTTTTTGATTTAAATTATCAGTTACAGATGAAATATGCATTTGCGGTAAATGTTCTGATAGTTGGTCTTTTTAAAGCAATCGGTCAAGTTTAAGTGGATAAGTTTGGTTCTAAGTATGTTACTAATATGTATTTTATTTCATTATATTAATGATTGAAACTCCAGTGATATCTTTTCCTCTTAAGAAAGTGACTAGGTAACCAGGCTAGGAATCATGAATGGATGTTTTAAAAATCATGAATGAATTTTAACAAAGAGTATTCATGGATGGATTCAGCTCTGCTAAAAAAGAAAATAATGGCTGTCATTTTCTTTGCTTTTTTTATTGGCATCTTATTTTTTACTTTCTAACCCATTAGGATCAAAGAAACAAAAAACAAACATAAAAGTAAGAGAGAGAAAAGAGATTTATTTCTGAAAATAAAAATGGAAACTTTTCATTTAAAATAAATATTTAATATTTCCTTTATTTGACTTAAGTAACTTTTTACCAATTTGTTTATGGTAGTTGATCCAAGCAATTTTACAATTAACAAAAAAAGACTTTCAGTGGAGACTTTATATCATATCTAAAAATTCAGGGTGGATCTATAAGGGTTTTTTTTTCATCAGCAGTTACTGAATACTACCAAAACTGCTAATTCGCAATTAGCTGTTGTATTTACATATACAGAACCACCTGGAGAGTAAGAATGATCTCTCTTTAAGAGTTTATTGTGGGATCTGGCATAAGGAAAATAATATGGAGAACTCTTTTTAAAAGAAAAATACTTTTGTGTACTTTAGTATTAGCTGTATTGGGAGTGGTTCATCCTACCTAGGGTCTTACATCTTGGAGGAATACCATAGTAAGACCTAATTTCCATCCCTGATTCCCACTACAAACATACCAGAGCCCCTAAATATTTTCTGTTTATTATAAAATAATGCTATGGATTACACATACTTTATACCCCTAATATAGCAAGAGAGGGGATTATTCCCAAATGTGCCCTTTAACATTTGTAGTAGCCTTTTAAGCATTTGTGATAGCTTTTTAATCATTTTGGTATGAGTATTGAAGTAAGTGTTATAAGTCATAAAAGGGCAGGGAAACAAATGTGATTTATTCTGGGAAGTACTTTTTTGTAGTTTGGTGAATAATTTGCATATAAGAGAGATTGGTTTTTCCTAGAACTGTGTTCCTGAATGTCCTTCCAACCCTATTTTCTCACCACTTTCCTATTTATAGTTCTGGTTATAGTATTACTGTTTTGAAAAGAATGTATACTTTAATTCAGATACAGTTAGACTTTAATATAGTTGCCTTCTGTCCTCACTGTGCTTCATCAATAGAGCCAGAGCAACGTAGCTTATGTGTATTTCCATGATTTGATAGGGTTTGTTTTATCCAGCTTTGGGAAATTTACACAGACCTTCCAACTGATATAGGTTTCTTATGTGCCGACTCATCTTTTGCGTTTGTATCTTGCTGCAGATGTGTGCAAGAGAGGGGATGTGACTGTGCAGCCGTCCCATGTCATTTCATTAGGATCAGCTGTCAACATTTCCTGCTCTTTGAAGCCCAAACAAGGCTGCTTGCCATCCTCCAGTTTCAACAAGTTAATCCTCTACAAGTTCGACAGAAGAATTTATGTTCAGCATGGTCACTCCCTCAGTTCTCAAGTCAAAGGTCTTCCCCTGGGCACAACCCTGTTTGTCTGCAAGCTGGCCTGCAGCAGCAGTGACGAGATTCGAATATGTGGGGCAGAGATCTCCGTCGGGGGTGAGTAGTCCATCCTGAGTTCCCGAAGACTGGTGATCTTCTGGTATTTGGCATGTATTAAGCAGAAATCCAAATAGAGGACAGTGTTCTTTCTTCTCCCACTTTAAGGATATATTTAATCTTCCTAGTAACATGAGCACCTCAATGTGTTAAGTCCAGAAATCAACAGAACTGGGATCTCATTTAGTAAATCTCTCCTTTCCTCTCTTCTCTTCTCTTCACCTTTCCTCTTCTCCCCTCTCCTTTCTATCCTTCCCCTCCCCCCACCCCTTTCTCTCCTCTTTTTGGCCATTAAGACCATTTACCTGTTGCCCTTGGACTCCAAAATCAGGAAAAAGGCTTTCTGCATCTGAATCTACATGCCTTCTTGACTTACAAGAGTTTTTTCAAAGCCACAGCCTCCTAAAAAGAAGAGATGTCTCTCGACTTGTGCAGTCCAGGCTGATACACAAGGCTGAACACTTCTCCCCTCTCTGACTTAATGTAAAAAAAAAATAGTTCTTCCATCCACTTCACTCCTGACCACTGATTATCATACTGAGCAGACATTAAGAGAGAACGATCATCATACTTAGTATCTTTCCCTGGGTTTTCTAGAAAGCTGCCTGAGACAAAACTGATGTGCTAAGGCTTCAGAATGGGAGAGGAGTTGTCTGGTTCCAGGGAAGCAAGAGTAAGGGAGTGAACCAGGGAAAAAGTGGAGCAGACATGAGGTGGTTAAGTTACTGACCTGGCCACGGCATCACCAGAAGATACAGCTGGTTGCTTGGTAACTAGGGACATCCCCAGAAAGAACATATGGCAATAGAGTGACAGGTGAAAGAGAGAACTGTCTGGTTTAGGTCAAAGTTCACCCACAGAGCACCAACTTCCCCGCACTGCTAGCTTGCACTATGGGTCTCTCCACGCCGCCGCCAGGGGTAAGAACTAAGATGTCAGAGTTGGCGTCTGCAACCTGAGCCACAGTGCACAGGGTGAGCCAGCAGCACACCTTCCTGCAGCTTGCAGTCTGCAGCCGTGAAGGCCCAGCCTTGCAAGCCAGTGAACACGCAAAGGCCCTGAGCCATCCCAGGGCACGCTGTGCCTCTCTGGTTCCCGGGAAGCTCCAAACTGGCAGGTGAGAGATGTGTGGAAAGTTGGAAGAATTGCTGCTGCAGGCTGGCTGACTAAGATGCACGGACAGGGTCCCTGTCATAACGAGAGTGGTACAGAGCTCAGTGCGACTTATCAGGAAAGATAGGAGCCTCTTTGTGACCTGTAACAGCAGCTCCCAACCTTTTTGATGCCAGGGGCCAGTTTCACAGAGGACAGTTTTTCCACGACCATGGTAGGGGGCTGGTTTCAGGATGATTCAAAAACATTGCATTTACTACGCACTTTATTTCTATCATTATTACATCAGCTCTACCTCCGAGCATCAGGCATTAGATCCTGGAGACTGAGGATCCCTGATCTATAAGGACATGGTTGGTGCCAGGCAGTAATTCTTAGAGGGCCACCACAAGAATTGAGCAGAACACCAAGCGTATCTAAGCAAATCATTCGGGGTGTGGAGGCATAAACTAGGTCTCATACCCCTCTTCCAGCACAGGGACTCCTGTTCACAGCTCTGATGGGTTATGTACACTCAGTCCTGACAGCCTGTGATGTAGTAAAAGGAGCATGGGCTTTGAATCCCAACCCAGCCACTAGCAGTGGACTCAGACAGTTTCAGTTCTCTCAGCCTCAGTTTCTCCATCTGTGTGATGAAGATACTAACACCTACCTCCTAAGATGGTTGTGGTGATTAGATGACACCTTGGATGCAAAGTGCTTAACCTAGCACCAGGTACATGCTGCTGCTGCTAAGTCACTTCAGTCGTGTCCGACTCTGCGCAACCCCATAGACGGCAGCCCATGAGGCTCCCCCATCCCTGGGATTCTCCAGGCAAGAACACTGGAGTGGGTTGCCATTTCCTTCTCCAACACATGAAAGTGAAGTTGCTCAGTTGTGTCCGACTTTTAGCGACCCCATGGACTTCAGCCTACCAGGCTCCTCTGTCCATGGGATTTTCCAGGCAAGAGTACTGGAGTGGGGTGCCATTGCCTTCTCCGACCAGGTACATAGTGATAGTGATAGTGAAGTTGCTCAGTCGTGTCCGACTCTTTGCAACCCCATGGACAGTAGCCAACCAGGCTCCTTCGTCCATGGGATTTTCCAGGCAAGAATACTGGAGTGGGTTGCCGTTTCCTTCTCCAGGGGATCTTCCCAACCCAGGGATCAAACCTGGGTCTCCCACATTGTAGGCAAACGCTTTACCATCTGAGCCGCCAGGGAAGCCAACCAGGTACATAGGAGGCACTTAAGTGATGAGCACTAGGTTTGCAGTTCCTTTGGTCTTACTCTTTTCTTCATGTATGTAGAATGCTGAATGGCTGAGCATGTTTTGCTTGAGAAGAAATAAAGTATTGGTTATAGGCAAAATGAAATTTTTTCTTAAAAACACCATTTGTCCTCACCTCCCTTATCTTCCAAACACCTGAATATTTTATCCAGGTAATTCACTGTCTTGTAGACCAACATACTATATTAGTATCAGATATTCTCAGCCCCGTGGTGTCAGGTCCAACTGTTCACAGTGCTGCAGGTGGGTTTTTTAGGGAGCCAACAATGGCCTTGGAAGTCAGTATCTTTGCAGATGTCCTTAAGGCATTCCATTCCATTTCCTATCCTTGCTCAGATGCATGAAAGTGCCACAGCCCCACTCATCCAGAGGTTGTGCATGCACCTGTGGCAACTGAGAGCATCAGGAGATCTATGGAGATCGTAAGGCACATCTGCCCCGGTGTAGCTCAGTTGGGCAGCGATGCTGGAATGTTGCTTGTGCAGCGTGCTCAGGTGATAACCACACCATTAAATGGCTGCTCTTTGAACAAGTTTAGCACTTTTGAGGTAAAGAATTGACTGGAAGCAACACCTTTTTCTGAGTATGACTAGTCATTCCAAGAAAAGACACAATGAATGTTGGTTTCACCTGGTGCAGTGAGTTTAATTCTATCTGGTGATGGACTGAGCAGCCCATTTTCTCTTTTGTGATAAGTGGTAGTCCAGAGTAACATTGCATACCCCAAGTAGACATGTCATAAAAGTGACTGGTTCTTCAGGATTGGGAATGGGTAGATGGCCTTGAAGCCTCTTCTTTCTGGCCCCGTTCTGGGCTTGTGCTGCTTTGCTGCTCAGAGCTCATCCAGATTGTTCAGTAACTAAACAACCAGGGCTCTACTTAACCTCAGAGGATTGGGCCACAACTTATTTGGACAACCTAGGAAATAAATGAAAGACAGTAGATGATACTTAGTTGTTTTCAATATATGCTTAGCTGTTGATACTTCTGAACGCTATTTTTTAAGACTTTATTTCATATAGTAAGTAGGGCTTTAAAAAATAATAAGAATACACATAACAATGCAAATAATATTTACATAATACAAATAATAATTACATGGTAAACAATTTTCACTTCAGAGGCTTTGATTTCTGACGTTTTCTTAGCTTCAGCTATTATACATTTATATTGAAGAGAATTAGGTCTGGTTTATCCTGGGACAGACAGTCTCTGCTCAAACCATGTCCCAGCCTGAAGTAGACACCTTGATTTCATGGTCCAGGGAACTCACATTTAATAAGTTGATTTGATTTTGAGTAAAAGCTATGGTCTTTAAAATGAGAGGTGCTGCAAACTTTTAGGAGTAAAGGTGAAAGTGAGACTAACTTTTTCATTATGCAAAAGTGTCAGGTATATTATCTCTATCTCATTTGGTCATCAGAAGACCCTATGAAGCACTGAGAAATGATGGTGGTTTGTACACATGTATTTACTTTCATTCCCCCTGAAATAAAGCCAAGATGCAGTAAAGAAAGTTTTCTAGAGGCACAAACCCTAAAGGACAAAAAGAATGAGAGGGGAGACACAGCAACACAGTTTTGGAAGCTGGAAAGCAGGTGGACCAGCAATCACCAGCTTGGCCTATAGCTGGCAGTGAGAAATGTCAAGATGTGACCTGATTTAATGCAGAAGCTCCCACCCTAGACAAACAGAAATTGATGATACCATGTACTGCTGTGAGTAAGAGTAGCAGTGGGGATTAAAGTTCTGTCTTTGACTATGAAGTGGCTTCATTTAAAAATACACACCTTATGATAGAAAGGGCCATGCCTACCTTGTACACTTCTGCATTTCCACACCTAATGCTGCCTGGTCCATGGAAGGTTTTCAATGTCTGTGTACATAAAGAATTAATTTATAAATATTCATTAAGTGCTTCAGGTGATGCTACAGAAATTAGATTTAGGTGGTACATCCCAGGAAGACATGACTAGGGCCAATGGATAGATGTGCCTTGGCAATAAATTTCAAGTCAATGGAGAAAGAAAGACCCTAATTTTTATAAGTTTCTAGTATTTGAATGAGCTTCATTCTAAAAACGTAAACTCATCATCACCCAGGGTATTGGAACTAGCACTGAATGTTCACTTGTCAGGGAAAATAGTAGAATATGATGGTGAAAGGCTTGAACTCAAGTCAGCCACTCCTGGGCTGGAGCCCTGATTCCATCACTTCATAGTTTTGTAATGTTGGGCAAGATACTTCATCTTTCAGTGTCCTCTTTGATAAAATGAAGATAATAATAGTATGTACTTGATGTAGCTGCTATAATGTCCAATTGAGAAAACCACTCATAAAATACTTAGTGTAGACTTGGCATATAGTAAGAGTAAGTGTTTGATCCATATCCATTATTATTACAATTGTTATTAGAACAAATTCATGCCTAGGAGGCACATTTGAATGTGATGGGATTTGAAATAGCTCCCAGCTCATCTGGGTATGGGAGACATAGGGGAAGTATTGTTATCTTGTTGGCAAATAACAATAATGTAATTGAAATATCACATGTGTGCTGATTAAAATAGGTAGTTCTATTCTTTTTTTAAAAAGTTGTTCCAGAACAGCCTCGAAACTTATCTTGTGTACAGAAGGGAGAACGTGGAACTGTGACCTGCACCTGGCACAGAGGGCGAGACACCCACCTGTACACTGCATACACTTTACAGTGAGTAAGACTGTATTTGCAGCTTTTTGATAGGTCTTCTCTTATATGACATCTAGAAGTATCTAACAGTGATAATTTTACTGAGAGGAGAAGCAGTAAACACCTCCAGATACTTAGATACTTAAAAAAAAATTCTAGTGTTCATCAGGTAAAACTGGTTCATTCATCTAAAAGTGTGAGAACTTATGTCTTAGGCCTGAGGACTGACTCAGATCTCTTCAGGGCATCCAAGGCCCACGTTATGGATACTCTGCCCTGCTGTATAGGGTTAAACTGGCTTCTCTCTAGGGTTAAACTTCTCTCTTTTGCAGTTGCGGAATCTTAGGTCATGGTTTATAAATAGACTCTTTTTTGTGGTAGCTTTCCATTAGCCCTGGAGGATTTTCTTTTTAAAGCACCTTTTAAAAGACACTTGCTCCTTGGAAGAAAAGCTATGACCAACCTATACAGTGTATGAAAAAGCAGAGACATTACTTTGCCAACAAAGGTCCACATTGTCAAAGCTATGGTTTTTCCAGTAGTCATGTAAAGATGTGAGAGTTGGACCATAAAGAAGGTGGAGCACTAAAGACTTGATGCTTTTGAATTGCGGTGCTGGAGAAGACTCTTGAGAGTCCCTTGGACAGCAAGGAGATCAAGCCAGTCAATCCTAAAGGAAATCAGTCCTGAATATTCATTGGAAGGACTGATGCTTAAGCTGAAACTCCAATACTTTGGCCACCCGATGCGAAGAGCCAACTCTCTAGAAAATACCCTGATGTTGGGAAAGATTGAGACAGAAGGAGAAGGGGGCAACAGAGGATCATATGGTTGGATGGTATCACTGACTCAATTGACATGAGTTTGAGCATACTCTGGGAGATAGTAAAGGACAGGAAAGCCTGGCATGCTTCAGTCCATCGGGGTCACAAAGAGTTGGACATGACTTAGTGACTGAACAACAGCAACAATCTGACCTGAGCGTTTACAAAAAGAGAGAGTCTGGGAAATTCTTTCCCTTGGAATTAATTCTGTAATCCCATCCAGAGATCTAGCTGTGGGGCTGTGACTAAGTGAGAAGGAGATAGGGGAAAGGAAGTGGGGCCTAGGATTCTGATCTGTACTTGGATCTGGCACTTCTGTGAAGTAAATGCCAAGGTGGCCATAGATCCTCTGGATGATTGACTCTGTCCTAAGGAGTGAACAGGTCGGCCACGATTTAGGGATTCAAGGCTTTCCTGATGATTCAGTGGATACAGAATCTGCCTACCAGTGCCGGAGACACAGTTTCGATCCCTGGTCCAGGAAGATCCCACATGTCTCAGAGCAACTAAGCCCATGTGCCACAACTATTGAGTTTGTGCTCTAGAGCCCATGAGCTGCAACTACTGAGGCCACATGCCACAGCTATGGAAGCCGCACACCCTAGAGCCTGTGCTCTGGAACAAGAGAAGCCACTGCAATGAGAAGCCTGCATACTGCAACAAAGAGTAGCCCTCGCTCACTGTAACTAGAGAAAGTCTGCATGCAGCCACAAGGACCCAGCACAAACAAAAATAAATAAAATTATTAAAAAAAAAAAAATTCACCTGCAATGCAGGAGAGGCAGGTTTGATACCTGGGTCAGGAAGATCCCCTGGAGGAGGAAATGGCAACCCACTCTAGTATTCTTGCTGGGAAAATCTCATGGACAGAGGAGCCTGGCAGGCTGCAGTCCATGGAGTCACGAAAAGTCGGAGATGACTGAAGCGACTGGGCACGCATGCACGCAGTGTAGAGATCATTACTCATCCATATGAATGTCAAGCATTTCAGTTCTATCAAAAAAAAAAAAAAAGAGGGGTGAACTGTGGTCCTATGACTGCAGAATACAATATTCCCATAGTATAACCCCTAATAAAACATGTCAAGAATTTTAGATACTTGAACATTTTGTTTCTTTGTGCTAAAAAGAGGCAATAGTACATAAATTGTCTTGCTAAACACAAGCATCTTTCATTTACAGGTTAAATGGACCAAAAAATTTAACTTGGCAAAAGCAATGTAATGATCACTATTGTGATCATTTGGACCTTGGAATCAACCTAACCCCTGAATCACTTGAATCTAGTTACACAGTCAAGGTTACTGCTATCAATAGTCTTGGGAGTGCTTCTTCATTTCCATTCTCATTCACATTGCTGGACATAGGTATGTATAATTTCACTTTTTTAGGTGTCGATCTTAGCCTGTGAACATTATTTTTAGAATCACTTGTGTGATGGTTTCAAAAGGGAGAGTGGTTCGTGGAGAGTGGCCAGTAGGCATTGACAAAGGATAGATGTGTCTTTGATGTAAGCAAAAGGATGTAGGTCTCAAACGAGAGACATGGTTGTACAAAATGGAATATGCGACATTATTGTCTGTGTTGGAGAAATAAGAGCCCACTGGTTTCAGATCCCATGAAGGCATAGGCTGCCAGTGATCCTTTCTGAGCGTGGAGAGGGTCATGTGAGGTTGTTCAAGAAGCTCAGTGTAAGCCCTTCATGGTGGAGGTGTCTTTTCAGGGTCACAGCTACTCCATTGTTCTAAGATAAGGCTGCGTGTGGGCCTGCAGGGCTGAAGCAGCCAGGTGCAAACTATAAATAAAGTGTATCAATGTACCAAATGCATCTTCCTCAGAGAACACTTACTTCACCCCTCTCATCAGCTTGGGAGCTGGAGTTAGCCAGTCCCAGCACATTTCTGAGCAGATGTAATTGGCCCAGTTGAGTCAGAGGCCAATTCCAGGCATTCCCAGGTAACACTGAGCTTCTGACCTGCCTGAAGTTCTGGCCTCACAACACGTGTCTCTTTTCTCTCTTCCCAAGGCATCTCATTGCACATATACACACTGTACAGTGTAGTAAATGATGTACGTTAGCATCTACTCTACATTTTGCTATCACACTTTTGCCTATTTTGCCTTCCTTCTCTTTACATTGACCATTCATCTCTAGTCACCTTCTTTCCCTCTTCTATTCCTCTGTTGCCGAGTCTCTTTCCTATGGCTTTTCCTACCAAGATTTTTTCTCCTTCTGATGTAATCGCCACTAGCCACACCTCTACCTTCTCAGCCGTTGAAACTCTTGGGTTTGGCACATTGGTTTTCTTTAAATCATTAAATTAAGTGAAATCCAAATTATCAGTGATGTTTATGGTAGTTTATCTGTTTAAAAATGAGGGTAGATTAAAGGGAATTACTTTAATAATTTAGAAGTCAATCCAATTTTTTCTTCCTTCTAAAAGCCAGGGACTCCTCTCGTTTGTTTCACCAAGTTGGCGGCTGTGCATTTTAGAAATGAGACTTGTTCAACTCTTTATAGCTCATGTAATTATAAGGCAATTTCCAGCTGTGGAGCCTGAATCACACTTTTTTGTTTGTCCTGGTTACCAGTGAGGCCTCTTCCTCCGTGGGACATCAGAATCAAATTTGTAAATGCTTCCGTGGACAGGTGTACCCTTCTGTGGAGAGATGAGGGACTGGTGCTACTCAATCGACTCAGATATCGGCCCATTAACAGCAGATCCTGGAATATGGTAATGGTCTCTAGAGTGAAGGGGAAACCAGGGAGAAATTCTTAGTAGCACCGCCCAGATGTCTTTTTTCATAACAGCAAAATACAGAGTTTAAGAATGTTTAGCCCAAAAGTACACATATACATGTGAGACATATCAGTCAATCATTTACACTTCTGTTTATTGAGAAGTATCTTAGGGAATTCCCTGGCAGTCCAGTGGTTAGGACTCCATACACTCACTGCCAAGGGTCCAGGTTTGATTCCTGGTGGGGAAACTAAAATCCCATAAACCATGTGTCAAAAAAAAGAAAAAAATGAAAACAAATATCCTAAAATTTGATCACCGATGCTGAAATTTTTTAAGCCATAAGCTTCTGTAAACCCACACTAATTTTCTATGATTTATTTCTAGTAAATGATTCATTTTTCCTTGTTGTTCTACTCCCTACCCCATTATTACTTCCATTATTACTTTTTAGTAATTTCTTTTAAATTATTTATATATTTAGTTGGCTGCACTGGGTTTTAGTTTCTGCATGCGGGATCTAGTTCCCTGACCAGGGATGGAACTCAGGCCCCCTGCATTGGGAGCACAGTCTTAGCCATTACACCACCAGGGAAGTCTCACGTTTTAGTAATTTTTAACCTATTGGAAAAATAAATATTAGGGAATGTTCAGAGGCTTATCTAAATTGAATATTCCAAAGATAAAACTTTACACTTTGATGTAATATTGAACATTAAATTTTTACAATAAAAATGTAGGATTATGATTCTTTCCAGTATTTTGGTAAAATATAGTGCCTATAATAATAACAAAGGATCAGTTCCACATAGGAGAATTCCATGGACTATTCCATGGGGTCACAAAGAATCGGACACGACTGAGTGACTTTTACCCTATTCAAATATTAGTCGCTTAGATTTATGTCTGACTCTTTGTGACCCTGTGGAGTGTAGCCCACCAGGCTCCTTGGTCCGTGGAATTCTCCAGGCAGTAATACTGGAGTGGGTTGCCATTCCCTTCTCCAGGGGATCTTTCTGACCAAGGGACCAAACTCAGGTGGATTTTTCACCATCTGAGCCACCAGGAAGCCCTAGTTCCAGATATAGAAAGGTATAATAATTAAGTGTTTATATATTGTTGTTGTTGTTCAGTCATGAAGTCGTGTCCGACTCTTTGTGACCCCAAGGACTGCAGCATGCCATTTAATAATTTTCTTATATAATTAAATTCTTCTGTTTGGAGCCAGTTTTATGTCTGTGTTAAAACATTCATTGCATTCTCATTGTGGCCAAATAAAAAATAATATCTAGTTAGAAACAAACTTTTTCAAGGCCTTTTTGAAAACGAGTAGTTTTCAGTCTTTACTTGTTTTATAGCTGGTTTCTGGATCCCCTTTGGAATCTCTATAGATGGGTTGTTAGATCCACAAATTTTTTTGTCTTTGTGTTTCTAATGAGACACTATTGTTTCAGATTAACATCACATGTATTCAGTAACCCAGTCATTATATTTCTTCTCATTGAATGACAGATTTGAAAAGTAAAAAGGGTTATCTAGTTTGGTTTTCTTACCTTTATTTTAATTAATTTAGTATTAACAGGCACTTTAAAAAATCTTGTTGGTTTCAAGGTTAATGTCACAAATGCCAAAGGAAGACATGACTTGCTGGATCTGAAACCCTTTACAGAATATGAATTTCAGATTTCCTCTAAGCTACATCTTTATAAAGGTAGTTGGAGTGATTGGAGTGAATCTTTGCGAACACAAACACCAGAAGAAGGTATGTGTCTAAAAGAGGCGGGGAGCGGGGGGAGGCGGGGGAAGGAGTGGTGGATAGACAGGATGAAAGATAAGAGAGAGAGGAAGATGTAATAATTTCCTTAGAATAGACTCTAAAATACTGATACTAAATCAAAACATAGTGCATTGATTAACAAGCTCATTTTCACATCAGCTTAAGTATTGAAGCTGTCCAGGGAGATATGTTTATATTGCTTGGAAATTTTTGACATTAGTTAAGTCCTACTCCTGTTTTTCATATATTATCACATTGGTTACAAGCTTTATGCCTCTGTTTGATTTTATCTCTTACTTCTATTTCACTTACTATCTCACTCTTTCTTATTCCACAAAGCTATGACTAGTAATTAATTTCATTCCTTTATCATTAAACCTTGATGCATCTTGCCTTTTGGGTTCTATGAAAATTAATATGGCCTTTATAAGCCATACTAAAAGCTTGGGAAAAGGTAATCTCTGGAGACATAACATTTTAAAATAAAGTTTAACATTCAACAATCCTCTCTTTTCCAAATATTACAGCCCTGCACTTCTTCAAACTTTGATACTCACTGCTCACAGGAGTACCATAGATAGCCCATAGCTATGAAGAGGAGGTCAAATATATTTTTCAGTCTGATGAGCTTTTTGTTTTTGGTAATTATTGGGAAGACAGTTTTATTGAAGTAAAATCAAATATTTTATTAAACCAAAAATGTTTATATGAACTTTATGCCTCTTCTAAATCTTTGGAGACATAAGAAATAGCCGTTTGAGTATTAGTTTTTGAAAGCACTCAGTTAGTGATACAATATACAACTTCATAATTTGTCTGAGAAGTTAAGTTGTATCACATTAAGCTAAAATATAAAAATAGGGAAACTCTGGGCTCATAAATTCTTGTCATTTTTACTCACACTTGATAATGACCTGTTTAGATATGTATGAAAGATTTTTATTTTTATTTTTTCAAGTGTTTATCTGTTGAATTAAAAACCCATCAAGGCAGAATGGTAATTTTCTCATATCCTATAAAATGAACCACTACCATAACAACGAATGCAGCAACTTGTTGTGTTTATGAACTTGTGGATGGTTATGAATTGAACCAAGGAAGCTGGCTTATTCAGAGTAGTTGCAAGCATTCACAAAGAGAGAAACCCATACTCTGAAATACGCCACGTTGACCAAGCTCTGCTGACTTCCTCTCTATCTGAATCTCCCTTTTCTGTGTTTGATCTTTCTGTGGGTTATTGTAAGATCTCTTTTCTCTTACTCTAAGCTTCATGGTTTTCACCTCTTACCACTGTTTCTGTCATCAGTTTCTGTATGAAACACTAACTGATGTAAACCTAAAAGGTGTGAAATTTTTTTGACACTTCTTCCTTTTAACCCTTGGGATGTGTATGCAAATGTAACTTGGCATTTAAAAAAAAATACTAGTAAGCTTTTTTTTTTTTTAATTACTGTCTAAAACTGAGCAATGTTATTATGATAGAGCTCTTTCTTTGCAGTCTTGGCTACTCAAAACAGCACAATATGTTATCTCTTAGTGGTTTGGGTGCAGTTATTTATAGCATGTCAGCAGTGAATGAAGGCATTATTCACTCCATATGCCCCTTCCCTTGTCATTAAATTAAACTCTTGTCACAGTCCTCCATGAAGAACACTTTAAAAATGACCACTAAGTAAGGGGTGGAAGGAAACAGATCACATTCCTATGCTTAGGAAGACAGTCCATCAATCAGTATACGTCAAATGTGGGCCTGACTGGGAAACGAGCAGTCATATTTTGCTTCTAGTGGGAAAACAGTCTTGAGTTTGGGTTGCATAGTGTCTTCACATGCCTGAGAAAATGCCCAAGTACTGGGGTACAGTGCTTCCTCATCATTTTGAGCACCCAGGAGGAGACTCCAAAATAAAGGTGAATGAACCATTCCTTAGAGCTATATTAACAATTAAGTCTTTCTGCCTATTAATTCTTCATCATTTTTCAGTGTTATTTGTATGTTTGGTCTTGGTAAACTTGACCGTGGACAGTTAATAAAGGAAGTTTTAAATGCTCATACTAGTGCCAGAGGAGGAGTCCTCCTCCATCATGGTGATGGCATAGGTAATTGGTGAGAGATCCCCAAAGAGAGGAAAAAACATAGCTGCAGCCACCCATCTTCCCATTGAGAAGCTAGACAATCGTTCATTCACTTGTGATTTTAAACAATTGCTAGGATAGGTTGCTGCTGCTGCTGCTGCTAAGTCGCTTCAGTCATGTCCGACTCTGTGTGGCTCCATAGATGGCAGCCCACCAGGCTCCTCCGTCCCTGGGATTCTCCAGGCAAGAATACTGGAGTGGGTTGCCATTGCCTTCTCCATAGGATAGGTTAGGTGTGAACAATTAAATACTAGAGGTTATTTTACCATCTGTTAGTAAGCAAGATGTTAAGTCTAGCTTAAGAGTTAGCAAATATTTTCTATAAAGGTCCAAAGCTGAAAATAATAAATATTTTCAGCTTTGCAGACCTATGATCTTTGTCACAACTATTAAAATTTGCTGTTATCACATGCAAGCAGCCATTGACAGTCTAGAAATACATAGACAAAACTGTATCCAAAATTTTACTTTTGCACACTGAAACTTGAATTTTATAAAATTTTTATGTCACTAAAAAGGATTCTTCTTTTGATTGGTTGTCAACCATCTAAAAATGTGAAAGCTATTATCATTAGTTCACTGGCTATATTGAAACACAGAATAGGGAACCAGTCAGATTTGGCCCATGGGCCATAGTTTGCTGATTCCTAAATTAGCTAAACTTGAAAATATCATGCTTGTATCTTTTTGCCTAAGACTTGAGGAAATGAGAATGAATGGTTATTTACCTACTAAAGGGGCTTAGCGACAAAAATTTTCATTAGAGGGAAAATGTTACGTTTGAGATCCAATGAGTGTCCCTACCCTCTTTTCTTCTTCTTGTGGCCTCTCCTAAGCTCAACACCTACCCTGGAAGAAGTAAATGCCTAAGCTTAATTGTTTGACAAGATGGTAATCACTCCAATGGGAAGAAATGCTTTTCATGAAACCCTCCAAAAGAAGCCAGTGGGGAGTAAAAAACACTTCTCTGGATGGCCTGTAAGGAATGTATATATGCCAGGAACTATGCCAGGTACTCAGATGCAATGATAACCAGTCAGATCCTCAGATTCAGGGACTTACAGTCTATCTTGGAACATCAGGGAAAATTCCTGGAAGAGATGGCACCAAGAATAAGCTGCAAAGCCCAAAGGGAATCTTATGGCCTTCTACCATCTGGAGTATGCGGTCTCCAAGGTACTGCAGTAGAAGGGAAGAGCTATTACCTCCTAGAAGTACTTGCTTCTCTTGAGTTCTGTGAAATCTCTTCTACCCTGTTGGTTTTTCTTCTACCCTGTTGGCCCATTCTTCCTAGTCTTTTATGCTGGCCATCTTTCTCTTCTTAATCTCAATATACAGGGCTTTGTATTGGGTCTCTTTCTTTTCCCAGCTGACCTCATTCAATCTCATGGCTCTAAAACTAGATAGGTAGGTAAAGAGAAAGAAAGAATATAGTTTCTGTTCTGGAGTCTCTCCAGAACTTCAGATTTGTACTCCAATCACCTATTCTACATCTTCACTTAGATATCAACAGATACACTAAACCTCACATAGCCAAAAAAATTGTTTTTTCTCCAATGCAAAATGCTTTCAGAATGCCTCTGTTTCAGTCTTCCTTTCGTGGTTAATGACTCTACCATCTTCCTAGTTATTCAAGTCAAAAAATGGAGAAATTATCCTTAAATTCTCCTTTTCTCCCATTCCCTTACACCAGCATTGAGTCTCCTAAACATATTCAAAATCTATTCATTGCTTCCACTGCTACTCTGGCTATCCTAGTTTAAGCTACTTTCTCATTAGAAAACATAACAACAAAATGAACACTTACAAACTCATCATTCAAGTTAAATGCTGTAAAATTACTGATGTATTCTTACCCTGTCACACTTCCCCACAGGTAGCCACTACCCTGGATTGTGTGTTTATGTCATCATCACACTTTTCTCATAGTTTTCAGAAATGTATATACTTCTAAACAGTGATTAGTGTCACTTGTTTTAAGCTTGATCAAAATTATATGCAGTATATAATCTTTTGCAACTCACTTTTTTTCCCCATCAGGACTCTAACATGATGCCTCCATTGATTTTAGGATAGAGGAAACATCCTTGCTTCTGTTAAGAAATAGGCTCTTCACTTGTGATCTGGATGTTGAAAGATTATCTTTCTTAAAAAGAAAAAAATAGATGGTGGAGTATTCAGCTATGTCAGATGTTCCCAGTAAATCCACTGAAGTGAGAATAGAGAAGTAATCATCAGATTTGACAAAGCAGCATCAATTTCTGACCAGGAACAGCATAAGTAGAGTTGTGGGGCATTGAATGAGAGTGAATGTGAGGTGAGGAAATAAAGACAGTGACGATTCACAACTCTTCAAGAAGTTCTGTGAAGGGGAGCAGAGATGTTGGGCAGTAGCTGGAGTAGGATGTAGCATTAAGAAATTCCTTAATTTTTTTTAGGATCAGAGATAATACAGTATATTTACAAGGTGATTTTAGGACCCAGCAGAAAAAGAGAGATTAATGATACAGGAAATAGGATAATAGTGGGAGAGATATACTTGATGAAGCAAGAGGATGGGACCTAAAACTCAAGGGGTTGGCCTATGATGGAAGTAGGGAATGCTTCATTCACAGTAAAGTCAGTAGAAGTGATGTGTTAGGGAACTGATGGGGAAGTTTGAAAGTTTTCATGGTGGACATATTAGGGAATCCCTGTCTGATCACTTCCTTTTGCTCAGTGAAGTGTGAGGCAAAGACATGAGGTGAGAGAATCAGATCATTTGAAGTGAGCAGGTAGAGGGACTTACAGCATCAGCCATTGGGAAGAAGCAACCCCTGAGGATGATAAGCCACCAAAAATAGTGACAGAAAGGAGTGAAAAGAGAGAGTGAACAAAGTGTTGAAATCATCAAAGAGGAGGAAGGGTGGGGGAGTGTGTAGGGCTTCCCATGGAGACATAGCAGGTGGTAACGTATGAAGGCAAGAGTCTACCACTGAGAAACTTGTTTAATCATGTAGGTGTTTGTGAATCTGTGAATCTATTTGAGTTATTTGAAACTAGATTTTAGAGAAGTGTATCACAGTCCAAAGAGTGGACATTGAGGAACCAAGGTGGTGGATGACTTACTTAGCTCTGTCTTTCCCTGCTTGGAGCATGGCTTGGACCAAAATATTCTCATGGGTTCAATTTAGTCCACTACCTGAAATCTCTCAAGGTACTCCTTTTTCATATTCACTTTGTGTTAAATTCTCTATTTTTACTGTTCTTAGAGATCTTTCTACTCTACCCCTGTTGCTGCTAAGTCGCTTCAGTCGTGTCCAACTCTGTGTGACCCCATAGACGGCAGCCCACCAGGCTCCCCCGTCCCTGGGATTCTCCAGGCAAGAACACTGGAGTGGGTTGCCATTTCCTTCTCCAATGCATGAAAGTGAAAAGTGAAAGTGAAGTCGCTCAGTCATGTCCGACTCTATCGACCCCATGGATTGCAGCCTACCAGGCTCCTCCGTCCATGGGATTTTCCAGGCAAAAGTACTGGAGTGGTGCGTGCTAAAACCTCGGTGGAGGGATTGCTGTCTACTTGCAATTCAGTTTCTCTCATCCACACCATTGCACTTGCCTTGGCTTCCAAGATGAATGCTAATCTCAGAAGCAGCACATGGCTTAGCCCTGATTTACTTACCACACGTCCTGTTTCATTGAATCCTCAAATCTTGGGATTCCCTTGTAACTCAGTCAGTAAAGAATCTGCCTGCAATGCCGGAGACCCGGGTTTGATTCCTGGGTGGGAAAGATCCCCTGGAGAAGGAAATGGCAGCCCATTCCAGTATTCTTGCCCGAAGAATCCCATGGACAGAGGAGCCTGGCAGGCTACAGTCCATGCGGTCACAAGAGTCAGACGTGACTTAATGACTAAACTGCCACCACCAGAGTTGAAAGAACCCTTTGAGGGCAGTTAGGCTGATCTTCTGCTTAATTTAGGATATCTTCCTTTTTTATATTGGTGATTCCTTCCTCTTTAACCCAGTTTTTTTCCTTCACATGGATAGTACATTCGTCTCAGGAGAAATGACTTCAATTGCTCAATATTCATACTTTTTATCATTTGTATTCATCCTTTTTGTGTGTGTCACTTGGGACATATGGCCTTTGTCTTTCCTTTTCTCACCTGCCTATGATACTTTTATCTGACTTTTTGATAACACTGAGGTTAGGACTCCCAAGTGATTTTGACAGTTGAATGTCAAAGATTCTCTATAATGTTAGCCCTTATATTGCTTTACATAGCAGTAGTTTGACATTTCTAGTCATGAATTTTTACACTTTGAAACCCATACAGATTTGACTAATGATTTCTCTCCCATAGAGGCTTACACTACAGGTTGGCACCGTTAAAATTTCAGCTTCACTTGCAATTTATCTTTTGAAGAAACTATGACTCTTGAATTTGATTCTTAGCTCTGTAATAATCTGGTAGGTTGTAGAGGCAATGAGTGGCAATGAGAGGTGAGTGTTCCCTTGAAATTTCTCACCTATATGTAATTAACTGAAGACATGTAGCACCATGGAACGTGTCATCTGGCCTAGACACTGAGCACACCATAGTTTCCAAATCCTGATTATGTGGTCAATGTCTGGATCATCTAGTTTGTGGCGTGTTCAGATCTTTGCTCAACACGGTGAATGCTAACAGATGAGCAGGGTCTTTGGAGACAGCAAAACTTGGGCCCAGCTCTCAGCTTTGCCATTACCATCTCTGCAGTTTTTGTAAATCATTTGACTTTTGTCAGCCTCCTTGTCCTCAGCTGCAAAACAGGTCTACTCATATGCTCCCTCTGCATTGTGTGAGGATTAAGTGAGAGCATGGATATATAGTATCCAAAGATTATTTGGCACATGGTAGTCGGACACGACTGAGCGACTTCACTTTCACTTTTCACTTTTATGCACTGGAGAAGGAAATGGCAACCCACTCCAGTGTTCTTGCCTGGAGAATCCCAGGGACGGGGGAGCCTGGTGGGCTGCCGTCTATGGGGTCACACAGAGTTGGACATGACTGAAGTGACTTAGCAGCAGCAGCAGCAGCAGAAGGTGGTCAGTAAATGCCAGGCCCCCTTCCTTTCTGTTGCCTGTGCTTTTTTCCTTTTTACATATGGACTAGCAGAAAAAAAAGTTCTGAGCTTGATTCCTGGGTCCCTGTAATCCTGAAGGATAGAGAGCACTTTCAGAATGTCTTCTGTACACATTTCTTACTGTTAGGTCCTCACTGCAAGGGTGAATACTATCACTGGTCAGAAGAGAAGGGGAAGAAATGAATGTTTAGAAGTTAAAAGAGATGAAGGTGAGAGAGGCAGGAAGAGGAAGTGACAAAGGAAAAGACTAGAACATGAAAGAGGCACACCCAATGGAAGACCTAAGTTTTACAGAGACGTTGTAAGCCTTAGCAGAGCCAGGCAACTGCATGATGCAGAGCAAAGATCATAGACCAAACAGAGCTGTGTTCAAAGCCTGGCTTCCCCACTAATTAGTTCTGGAACTTTGATCAAGTTCCTTAACTTCTTTGAACTTCAGTTTTCAGGTGAAGAAAACAACAGCAGCTAAATTGACTGAGTGCTTAACATGTGTAAGCACTCTTACGTTCATTTAAATTCTCACAATAGCCCCATCTGATGTGTAGAATTATGATCCTCATTTGACAGATGAGGAACCTGGCTTAAGGACAAGTTAGCATTGTTCCAGAGAAGGCAATGGCATCCCACTCCAGTACTCTTGCATGGAAAACACCATGGACGGAAGAGCCTGGTAGGCTGCAGTCCATGGGGTCGCTAAGAGTCAGACACGACTGAGCGACTTCACTTTCACTTTCCACTTTCATGCATTGGAGAAGGAAATGGCAACCCACTCCAGTGTTCTTGCCTGGAGAATCCCAGGGGCGGGAGAGCCTGGTGGGCTGACGTCTATGGGGTCACACAGAGTCGTACATGACCGAAATGACTTAGCAGCAGTAGCAGCAGCAGCATTTTTCAGGATCACAGAGCCTGGATTTGCCCATAGAGGGCCTGGCTCTGGAGCTCACACTTTAACCACTGCACCAAAGCTAGTATGTCATGCGGCTGAGGAGGACATGAGATGTCACTGAATGGGCCCACATGGGGCCTGCCCATGGTATGTGCTGGGACATGTGCCCCCTCTCTGTCCTTCTTTCTCTTCTCCCTTTCCTGCCTGCTTGTCTTCTGCCATCCAGGTGGGACTTAGCTTTCTGGGAATTTCTAGCTGGTTAAATGGAACTTGCTGCTCTAGAAGGAACCCCAAGGTAGATTCACCCTAATATACTCTGAGGGTCACTGTTACCCAAGTTAGGTTGGCACAATTGAAGCCTGTTTTCAGGGATTGCTTCCATTGATTCCACCCCTGGCTGTAAATCAAAACAAAACTGATAGTGGGAGAAATAAAACTATTTCAGTTCAGTTCAGTTCAGTTCAGTCGATCAGTCGTGTCTGACTCTTTGTGACCCCATGAATTGCAGCACTCCAGGCCTCCCTGTCCATCACCAACTCCTGGAGTTCACTCAAACTCATGTCCATCGAGTCAGTGATGCCATCCAGACATCTCATCCTCTGTCGTCCCCTTCTCCTCCTGCCCCCAATCCCTCCCAGAATCAGAGTCTTTTCCAATGAGTCAACTCTTCTCATGAGGTGGCCAAAGAACTGGAGTTTCAGCTTTAGCATCATTCCTTCCAAAGAAATCCCAGGGCTGATCTCCTTCAGAATGGACTGGTTGGATCTTCTTGCAGTCCAAGGGACTCTCAAGAGTCTTCTCCAACACCACAGTTCAAAAGCATCAATTCTTTGGCGCTCAGCCTTCTTCACAGTCCAACTCTCACATCCATACATGATCACTGGAAAAACCATAGCCTTGACTAGACGGACCTTTGTTGGCAAAGTAATGTCTCTGCTTTTGAATATGCTATCTAGGTTGGTCATAACTTTTCTTCCAAGGAGTAAGTGTCTTTTAATTTCATGGCTGCAATCACCATCTGCAGTGATTTCGGAGCCCAGAAAAATAAAGTCTGACACTGTTTCCACTGTTTCCCCATCTATTTCCCATGAAGTGATGGGACCAGATGCCTTGATCCTAGTTTTCTGAATGTTGAGCTTTAAGCCAACTTTTTCACTCTCCTCTTTCACTTTCATCAAGAGGCTTTTTAGTTCCTCTTCACTTTCTGCCATAAGGGTGGTGTCATCTGCATATCTGAGGTTATTGATATTTCTCCCGGCAATCTTGATTCCAGCTTATACTTCTTCTAGCCCAGCATTTCTCATGATGTACTCTGCATATAAGTTAAATAAACAGGGTGACAATATACAGCCTTGACATACTCCTTTCCTATTTGGAACCAGTCTGTTGTTCCATGTCCAGTTCTAACTGTTGCTTCCTGACCTGCATACAGGTTTCTCAAGAGGCAGGTCAGGTGGTCTGGTATTCCCATCTCTTTCAGAATGTCCCACAGTTTATTGTGATCCACAAAGTCAAAGGCTTTGGCATAGTCAATAAAGCAGAAATAGATGTTCTTCTGGAACTCTCTTCCCTTTTCGATCATCCAGCGGATGTTGGCAATTTGATCTCTGGTTCCTCTGCCTTTTCTAAAACCAGCTTGAACATCTGGAAGTTCACAGTTCACGTATTGCTGAAGCCTGGCTTGGAGAATTTTGAGCATTACTTTACTAGTGTGTGCGATGAGTGCAATTGTGCGGTAGTTTGAGCATTCTTTGGCATTGCCTTTCTTTGGGATTGGGATGAAAATTTACCTTTTCCAGTCCTGTGGCCACGGCTGAGTTTTCCAAATTTGCTGACATATTGAGTGCAGCACTTTCACAGCATTATCTTTTGGGATTTGAAATAGCTCAACTGGAATTCCATCACCTCCACTAGCTTTGTTCATAGTGATGCTTTCTAAGGCCAACTTGACTTCACATTGCAGGATGTCTGGCTCTAGGTGAGTGATCACACCATCGTGATTATCTTGGTCATGAAGATCTTTTTTGTACAGTTCTTCTGTGTATTCTTGCCACCTCTTCTTAATATCTTCTGCTTCTGTTAGGTCCATACCATTTCTGTCCTTTATTGAGCCCATCTTTGCATGAAGTGTTCCCTTGGTATCTCTAATTTTCTTCAAGAGATCTCTGGTCTTTCCCATTCTGTTGTTTTCCTCTATTTCTTTGCATTGATCACTGAGGAAGGCTTTCTTATCTTTCCTTGCTATTCTTTGGAACTCTGCATTCAGATGCTTATATCTTTCCTTTTCTCCTTTGCTTTTCGCTTCTCTTCTTTTCACAGCTATTTGTAAGGCCTCCTCACACAGCCATTTTGCTTTTTTGCATTTCTTTTCCATGGGGATGGCCTTGATCACTGTCTCCTGTACAATGTCATGAACCTCCGTCCATAGTCCATCAGGCACTCTATCTATCAGATCTAGGCCCTTAAATCTATTTCTCACTTCCACTGTATAATCATAAGGGATTTGATTTAGGTCATACCTGAATGGTCTAGTGGTTTTCCCTACTTTCTTCAATTTAAGTCTGAATTTGGCAATAAGGAGTTCATGATCTGAGTCACAGTGAAAACTATTTCATGCATTGATAATACACATACACACTTAGACATAGGAGTTGATTATTCAGTTTCTTTTCAAAAAATATGTTCAGTTGACTTTCTCAAATTAAATCAGGTCATATTTGACCATTGTTTTATGGATTGGTGGTTATTTCTTTTACTAGTTCAGCCTGTGTTTCAGCATCAAGTAGATGAGATTGTCTGGTTTGTTCATTTGCTTATTCATCATTTAACAAAGAGTAACTGGGAGCCTGTTACATTCTAAGCACTGCACTGGGTATGAGGAATGCTAAGATGAATGAGGGAGAAGGCAATGGCACCCCGCTCCAGTACTGTTGCCCGGAAAATCCCATGGATGGAGGAGCCTGGTAGGCTGCAGTCCATGGGGTCGCTAAGAGTCAGACACGACTGAGTGACTTCACTTTCACTTTCCACTTTCATGCATTGGAGAAGGAAATGGCAACCCACTCCAGTGTTCTTGCCTGGAGAAGCCTGGTAGGCTGCAGTCCATGGGGTCGCACAGAGTCGGACACGACTGAAGCGACTTAGCAGCAGCAGCAAGATGAATGAGACAGACTTCCTTACAAATAGATTATTGTCTAATGGTCATAAAACCAAATAATTATACTCCAACATAAATTCAGGAATGGAGATGAACACAAAGTTCAGCCTTTGTGTTTGTAATTTACAGGATTGAAAAATGTTTTCCTCATGATTTATGTCTGTTTTTCTGTTGAGAATTTTTTATGCATTCCAACAAAAAAGAATTAACCATGTATACTTTCTTTGAGTTATTTTACTAATACATGTTTAAGGGTAAGTTAAGAATGTAATGTCCCCTTGTCATTTTTAAAAGTTTGTTTTTAAGGTGGTTATTTAGTCACACAGTCATGTTTAACTCTTTGTGACCCCATGGACTACAGCACTTTGTTTTTTATGACTTCTGTGGTCAAGCATGTTCATTATTTAACAAAAGGAAAAGGGAAATACTGGGACACAAAGAAAATTGAAATTATCCTATAATTCTACTCTCTTAGAATAGTTTAATCAATAACCAATTGACTTTTAAAGTTTTTACGTTGTGTATTTGTATATATGTATATATACATGAAGCTGTGGATTTTTTTCCCCTTCAAAACAGAGCCTATTGGGATGTTAAATGTCTGGTACATGAGACAGCACATTGACTACAATAGACAACAGATTTCTCTTTTCTGGAAGGTAAGTTTGCAGTGTCCACTTAAAATTCAGGAGAACTATATATTTAGTTTTTTTAATTGAGATATAATTGACATATGAAGAGAATTACATATTTGAACGGTAAGTTTCAAGGCCGAAGAACTTGTTCTATAGTTGCTTTGATATGAGGCTTCAGAGACTGTGTTGGAACTCATTTTCTCAGCCAGATCTTCACGATGGTTGACTTTATGTCATTTACTTTTCCAACACAAGGGTGAGTGCTCTTGACTTCCTGCCTCCACGCAATCATATCTTTCCCTCATCCACTTCCAGTCAGATCAAGGTCTCTTCCCTTCCCGAACTGTGCCCATCCTCTGACCCCATTCCCCACACCTTCTCTTCTGATTCTGTTCTCCTCTCTGCCATTCCTCCCACCCAACAGATACAATATGCCCTGCAGTGACCACCTCACTTTTTCATTTTAGGGGAGGGTAAAGCTGTGGATATAGATATTTAGGAATATGTTTTCTATGGTCATTGAAAAGTGAGTGGGTGGAAAGTAAGCGCCTCTACCTCAGGAATACTAATAATAGTAGAACATAAGAGAAATAGGAATAGAAAACAGCCTTTCTTCAGGAATAGTAGTAAAACAGTGGTAAACAGAACAACCTTCCAGCAAACAATGAGGCCTAATGTTATGACAGAATGTAAAAGTTTCACAAGTGCTGAAAGCTGGCAGTATCATTTCACTTAACCCTTACAAAAACCCTAAGAGATACATACTAGTATCCCCACTAACACATGAAAAAAACTGAGAGCCCAAAAAAGGAGGTTTTTCACAAAGTCAACCACCTACTAAGTGCAGGGCTGGAACTAAAACCCCATCCAGAGCTCTTTCTGCTATAGTATGACTCATTTTGCCCCCCAAAATATATATATTGTTTGAATTGAGCTACTGATTGGCATGTTTATAAGAAGAGGTTTTATTTCTCAAAACCTATGTCTTTTTTACAACATGTCTTCCAGTTAAGGGTAAATAAACAGTTTTGGAATTATGCAGCTGACAAGCATGAAACTAGAAGTCAGAGTAATAAAGTCCTCTGATGGGGTTAGCATGATAGATTTTGATAATCACGGTCTTCTTCAATTTTAAGAAATGAGCTCTTTCTCCCTCTTTCCCTTTCTCTCTCTCACACATAGAATCTCTGGTATAAAAGGAGACTACTGTAAATAGCTTGGTGAGTCATTATCAAGTTCTTCACTTTGAAACTAAAACTGCAGCTTAAAATTTATCTTAAAAAATGAATTTTTAATAGCAAGATTCTTCTTAAAGCAAGGCATTTAGAGCAACCGCAATTTGTAAATAGTATAGAAGAACCTAGCTCAATTCCTGGCTGTTGGTTTTCATTTTCACAAGTAAGCAACTGGTTAAAATGCAAATTCTTCATCCTGTAAAGATCCCTCCTCCAAAAATGTCCTTTACAGTTATCTGAAAATATGCTGTTCTGGTCCCATTTCATTCCTCTCAACTCTGGGGTTTCTCTTGGTAGAATGAGGGTAATGATCAAAGTACCTGCAGAATTCAAGGTTGGGGGTGGAGGCACAAGTAAATGAGAAGGTGTAAACCCAGAAAAATCACTGGGGCTGCCAAGGTAAATTAGATGGTACCGCAACATTTTTCTCATAACAGTGTAAGCAACATACCCAGTGCTAGATCTGTGTTTCTTTCTGTCACAAAGAGCATTTAGAACAGGCGTAAGCAGGACACCCTGAAACCAGCCTAGGAGCAAAGTCAAAATAACGATTTGTTAGCAAACAGGTAATGTTTAGCAAACTTCCATATGCAGATTCCTCTCTGCTGCTCATCTTAATTTTGTCCCTGTTTCTTACAAAGCTTTAGGTTCTAAAATGAAGTCTTGAAATTCAAAAGGACTTCAAAACTCTTCTGGTCCACCCTATCTCTCATGAACATTGCTCCTAGTCCAGCCGGGACAGACAGATGTCTCTGCTAGGACCTTCTGGGACAGGAAGAACTGCTCTGGAGACAGCCCACCTTGATGGCATCTCTTGTCTATAAGTTCAGTTCAGTTCAGTTCAGTCGCTCAGTTGTGTCCAACTCTTTGTGACCCCATGAATCGCAGCAAAAGGTTTTCTTCTGTGGAGCCAAAATTGTGTGCCCAAGAAGGATCTTTTGGACCGGAACGGATTTGAATAAGAAACCAAAAATGTAAAAACTAGAAGCTTCTACAACCTTATGCTAAATGGTGGTCATGAAAGGGCACCTTCAAAACCTTTGGCAATTGTCCACCCTGAAAAAGGAGAGTTGGAGCCAGCCTTTTGTTTTACAGGGTTGTTACAGGACTTAGTCCCTGGTCCTTCCCAGGTGGCGCTAGTGGTAAAGAACCCTCCTGCCAATGCAGGAAACGTAAGAGATTTGGGTTCTGACCCCTGGGTTGGGAAGATTCCCCTGGAGAAGGAAATGGCAACCCATTCCAGTTTTCTTGCCTGGAGAGTTCCAGGGACAGAGGAGCCTAGCAGGCTACAGCGCATAGGGTCACACAGAATCAGACACAACTAAAGTGACTTAGCACATGCACACACAGGACTTAGTCTTTTTCTGTTGAATCCTGGATTTCTTCAACGGCCCTACACAGGAAGTGGCAATTAAATCCTGCTCAGAGTTACTGAGATGAGTGGTTCTGCTCTGAGCTCCAGAACCACGAATCCCAGACCTCTAGAGCCAAAGGGCATTTAAGCAGCATGCAGTTACAGCAATCATTTTACAAACACGGAAACTGCAGTCTGGGGAGGGGAAGCTATTTCTCACAAGGATTTCTGTAATGTGGTGCCTGCTGCTGGGAGCCCTTCCTGAGTGGAATACTGCCCTTCTGTTTGGAAACACTCCCATTCCTCCGACTGGGGATTCCTCTTGCCGCCCTCAGGCAGGACTGGGAGCTGACAGGGCAGTGCTGTGACAGGAGGAACTCATCAAAACCTCAGAACAGCCTGCAGCCAGATCAGGTGCTTTGTGGTGGGGCCCAGTCAGACCTTACTGGGGAAGGGAAGCGAAGACATGCGTGTGGTGGGTGATTTTTCTTTTCTAACTTTGATCAATACTGGGAAACCCAATGAAAGGGACACCCCGCCACTGCAGAGGGGAATTCAGGGCTTCAGCACCAAAGGAAGCCCCAAGTAAAACCCCGTCAGCCTGTGAACACAGAGAGAGCACGTTTCTCTTGCGGCTGGGGAAATGAGAGATGACCTTTCATTTCTCTAGTATGTTTACACTAGAGAAGAACAACTTGATGCTGAATGGGTACAGCCCAGGTGTGTGCTGAGGGTGGGGGCGGGGGTGGGTGGAGGGAGGGGAGACGGGTCCGTGGTGAGGATGTGAGTGTCTGGAGTGGTGTGTCTGCATGTGTGTTGTGTGTGTGTGAATGCACATGTGTATGAATGCATGTGAATTTTGTATTCGTGGGAGGGATCTGATTGTGTGGGTGTGCAGATATGAGTATGTGTGTGATTGTGCAGGCATGTATGCTGTGCATGTATGTAAGTGTTTTAGTCACATCTAATAAAACACCATAGTTTGGGGGCTTGTAAATAGCAGAGATCAATTTCTCACAGTTCTGGATGCTGGAAGTCTGAGATCTGGCTGCCAGCATGGTTAGGTAAGGGCCCTCTTCTGGATTGCAGACTTCTCCTGCGTCCTCACATGGTGACATGGTGGAAGGGGCTAGACAGCTGTCCGGGGTCTTAGAGAGTGCTGATCCCATCCATGGGTGCTCCACCCTTATGACCTAATCAACTCACAGAGGCCCCACCTCCTGACACCATCACATTAGGTGTGAAATTCCAGGGTGTGAATCACCATTGCAGTGAGTGAGTGTAAAGGCGTGAATGCGTGGAAGATGGGTGTGTGGGGTGTATGTGGGTGTGAGTGTGGGTGAGTATGTGTGGGTCTGTGAGTGTGGGGGTTGGGTGTGAATGTGAGCATCTACATGTGTGTCTATTTATGAATGTGAGTGTGAGTGTGTTGAGGGTGGAGAAGACAGCTGTTGTTCTGGTTCCTATGTAGTTCCTCATTTTCCCACACCTTGGTTTCTCCTAAAAGCTACATTTCCTCAAAAGTATTCCGTACTGTTTTTTGCCATAGCTTTTTTTTTTTTTTTTTTTTTTTCACACCACACGGCTTGTGAGATCTTAGCTCCTCGACCAGGGATTGAACCTGCAGTAAAAGCATGGAGTCCTAACTGCTGGACCACTAAGGAAGTCCCCATAGTTGCTTTTAAGAGAAAAAGTACTTTCTATGTTGAAGCCAAAAAATTGAGCCTAATCTATGAATAGAGCAAAAACACCTGGGTATTGTCAAAACAGTAAATGCGGTGGTAGAAAATGTGGCTGTGTCACCAACAGCCCCAGTGTTGGATGAGAGCCCTTCACAAGGGGTCACCAATTCTTTCCCTCACATTCTAACATCCCCTTCTGCACAGACTTTCACATCATTTCCTTTGCTTTGACCAGTTATTTCCATCTGTGATTCCAGTACACTTTTCCTTCAGTTAATTCAGCTTCCATCCTTTAAGAAGAAAGTCACTTTGAATATAAGCCTTTGACTGTGTGGATCACAATAAACTGTGGGACATTCTGAAAGAGATGGGAATACCAGACCACCTGACCTGCCTCTTGAGAAACCTCTATGCAGGTCAGGAAGCAACAGTTAGAACTGGACATGGAACAACAGACTGGTTCCAAATAGGAAAAGGAGTACGTCAAGGCTGTATATTGTCACCCTGTTTATTTAACTTATATGCAGAGTACATCATGAGAAACGCTGGACTGGAAGAAACACAAGCTGGAATCAAGATTGCCGGGAGAAATATCAATAACCTCAGATATGCAGATGACACCACCCTTATGGCAGAAAGTGAAGAGGAACTAAAAAGCCTCTTGATGAAAGTGAAGGAGGAGAGTGAAAAAGTTGGCTTAAAGCTCAACATTCAGAAAACGAAGATCATGGCATCCGGTCCCATCACTTCATGGGAAATAGATGGGGAAACAGTGGAAACAGTGTCAGACTTTATTTTTCTGTGCTCCAAAATCACTACAGATGGTGACTGCAGCCATGAAATTAAAAGACGCTTACTCCTTGGAAGAAAAGTTATGACCAACCTAGATAGCATATTCAAAAGCAGAGACATTAGGTCCGTCTAGTCAAGGCTATGGTTTTTCCTGTGGTCATGTATGGATGTGAGAGTTGGACTGTGAAGAAGGCTGAGCACCAAAGAATTGATGCTTTTGAACCGTGGTGTTGGAGAAGACTCTTGAGAGTCCCTTGGACTGCAAGGAGATCCAACCAGTCCCTTCTGAAGGAGATGAGCCCTGGGATTTCTTTAGAAGGACTGATGCTAAAGCTGAAACTCCAGTACTTTGGCCACCTCATGTGAAGAGTTGACTCATTGGAAAAGACTCTGATGCTGGGAGGGATTGGGGGCAGGAGGAGAAGGGGACGACAGAGGATGAGATGGCTGGATGGCATCACTGACTCGATGGGCATGAGTCTCAGTGAACTCTGGGAGTTGGTATTGGACAGGGAGGCCTGGTGTGCTGCAATTCATGGGGTCGCAAAGAGTCAGACACGACTGAGTGACTGATCTGATCTGATCTGATCTGACGTATGAAAAGATACGACAGTGGGTTAAAGCTACATTACCCTTTCCAGTTTCCTCTGTCAGTTTCTTCAGAGTCCTCTCACTGTCTGAAGCATGGCTAATCATAAACTTTCTGAAGTTTAGGTTTAGACCATGGGTCTGGAAGAGAAATGTCTGTGTGCAGATGGAGCTGAATTCCCTCCTTCATTCACTCACTCCCTCGTTTGTTCATCCACTCGAACAAGTACATTAAAGCCCCTCTTTAGGCCTAGAGCCCATGTTGTATGCAGGGACATGGACGTGAACAAGCCAGGGGCAGGCTCCATGTCCTTGAGCTCACCGTCCAGCAGAGGAGGACAGAAATGCAGAGGGGATGGTGAGGGTCTTCGGGTGTTAAGAAGGAGTTCAAGGTTCAGCTGAGGGGACTATGACCAGGGAGGGGAGGGGTGAGGAGTCAGGACCTTTCAGAAGGTAATACTGGCAGTTTCAGCATCTCCCATTCTCTGTGCAGCTAACGTGGTGAACCATAGACCAAAGTGAAGCTCAGGCGATGAGTCACTGCAGTCAAAGAGACAGAGCGTCAGGAAGACACAAGGGACGGGAGGGTCTACACATGGAAAGATAGGCCCACAATCAGAATCCATGTGAGCATCTGCTTGTAGTTTATTTGGTTGAAAGGATTTGGAGGTGTGGGTAAAATGAGTCAGCAGTCTAGTTGCTGAGGATTAAATAGGGTGAAGTTTTTGTTTGTTTAAACTGAGTTTTAAGGATAAAATCTTTTGGAATATTTAAGAGCTTTAGAAAATATCATGTATTTTCCCTTAAATTGTTTATATTGATTCTGTCCAGGTGTTATTACAGTTTTCTGACTTAAAAAAATACGAGAAGGTAATATTGGAGCTCCCCAGAAGAACAAATTAGTCAGGACAAGGGTGGGAGAACATTTGCTGGGAAGACCTCAGGGGGACATGGCTTTGGCATGTACAGAATCACATTAGTGAAGTGCTATCCCATAGAAATATTGGGTTGGCCAAAAAGTTCATTCAGCATAAGAGGGCACACAAACCTGAACAAACTTTTTGGCCAACCCAGTATAAAGCAAGCCACAGATGCAAGCCATATGTGTAATTTCAAACTTTCTCATGGCCACATTTTAGGAAATTAAAAAAAACAGATGGAGTTAATTTTAATAGTATGTATCACTTAACACAGGTTTATTGGGAATGTTATCATTTCAACATGTAATCAATTTAAAAATTACTAATGATCTATCTTGGGGCTTCTCTCATGGCTCAGTGGTAAAAAATCCACCTGCCAACGCAGGAGACTCGGGTTTGATCCCCAGGTTGGGAAGATCCCTAGGAGAAGGACATGGCAACTCACTCCAGTATTTTTGCCTGGAGAATCCCAGGGACAGAGGAGCCTGGCAGGCTACAGTCCATAGGGTCGCAGAGTCAGACACAACTGAAGCGACTGAGCACGCACGCATGCACGTGTCTATTAAGTGCCAGTATGGCACAGAGGCCAAGAGCTCACCCTCCAGATGGCACCCCATCCTAGGTCAGGATAGCTTCATTTCAAAGGCTACATGGCTCCCTCCTGTAGTGAGCAAGATTCCTAAGCCTTGACAAGCAGGAAAGGAGAGATGGGGAAACGCTTGTTTCCAAAAGTGGGGAAAAGATTGAGCAGGGAAAAGACTCACTTGTTAAAAGAAGTAATTCATTTTGATAAATAGCTACCCTCAAACCATAGAAGACAAGGAGAAAGAGAAAAGAGCCAGCCCCATACTAGTTAACAGCACAGCTTCAGAAAGACAGTTGAGATCAGAAGCAGCTTGTTTAGTACATTCACTTGGTTTCTTTCTCCCTGTCTTTGTCTTGGGTGAATGAAGAGTGTTCCAGCCTGTATCACATTGCACTGAAGCCATGAATTCTTTGGCCTCCTCATATGAAAGGGATTCAATAAAAGTAGGAAGTATTATTTGTAACCTGGTTTATATTGATGGAGGACAAAGGTCTATTGTGAATCCCCAGGGAAGATTGGCTGCCAGGAGCCTTATGTAATTATAGGAGCTATACAACATCAGAATCAATATTTAAATACAAAAGCAGCAGATGGGAAGATTAGTTTTGTTGCGGTATTCAACTCTTTCTCCTTCCCTTTCCCAGCCCTGTCCCAACACAGGCTGGCACAGAATTGCTGCAGATGCTTTCAGACAGAACAGGTTGCGTTCCCTTGCTTGCTGGTCACACATGCTATACCAGCTGCAATGCAGGGAATTTGGATTGGATAGCAGAATGTGGTCAGTGACAAAGATAAGAGTAAGTAGCAGAGAATTAACAGAACGTAGAAAACACAGACGCAAGGGGGGTTAAAGCTTGCTCTTAAAAAGTTTCCATTATTTTGCTGTTTTCCAGCTATAAAACAAGATAGAAATCATTATGCCAGGGTAACTGCCAGAAGGTAAATCAGTTCAGAGTAACAGAACACCTGGGGAATGTCTACTGAGTGCCAGCATGACAGCAGTTTAAGACCTCATCCTCCAGGTAGAGCAGCTGTGCTACCTGGGTTCAAGTTCCAGCTTTACCACTTGCTGGCTGTGTGTCCTTGAGCATGGTGCTCAACCTCTCTGTGCCTTATGAACACAGTGTAGATAATAACAGTATATACTACATGAGATTGCTATGAAAACTAAAGAGAGAATTGTGAAAAGTGTTTGCAAGGTCATTGTTAGGAGGCAAACACTGTGTGTGACACTGAGGATGCAAAAATAAACTGACAGGCTAATGGGGAAAACAGATCCACAGATAGAAATTTCCAGTACAGTGATTTTCAAACCTTCCAGGTAAAGACTGTCCTTACTTTGAACTAGGGTTGCTGAAGGCAGTCGTAAGTTGAAAAGTTGAAGTATTCAGGCTTAAACCCACAAATGGTATATATACTTTGTAATCAACTGTGTGATATTGGTGAGACTTCCACAGGGAGCTGTGGTATATGCCAGGTTAAGAATAATAGAAGATTCATAGAAGAGCCATAAGGGTAAAGTGCCAATCATGATGATTTTTATATTAGAGTGAATAAACAGTACCCACCAAGTGTCTTCACATCTGTCATGCACCAAACACTGTTTTGAAACAGTCTGCTTCCCTTAGGTCACTGAATCCTCCAATACACCTGTGCTGCACAAAGAATTATCCTCACTTTACATGTGAGGAAACTGAGGCTCAGAGAGTTGAAACAGCTTGCCCAAGGTCACACAGCTGCTAAGTGGTGGAACAGAAAAGTCAAAGATCTGTCCTAATAACAAGAACCAAGTCAGCAGTGTTTCAGAACCCAAAAGAAAAAAAAAAAAAAAACCTCACAGATAAAGCTGTGATTAGTAAATGTTCAAACTCCTCAGCTTTCCAAAGGGTCTTGATTACAGGCGCTCTTCTCTGATATAGGCTAAACTCTACCAGTTTTTAAAAAGTTATTTTTTGCCTGAAGAGAAATTCAGAAGTAAAATAGTACTTTATTGTCAGTACAGTAGTTTTTAAGTCCTAAGAGGAAATGCTTTATCAATTCATAGAAACGCCTTTCCTATAATACACTTTAAAACAGAAACGGGGCAATGCATTCTGAAATGCATCAGACTTTGTGCTTTCTTGGATTGCATTCACCAAGTTATTTTTGATTCTGAAAGCCTTTTCAGGCAGCAGAATTATTATAACGGTTTATAAGGGAGCTCACTCCTTGCTCTTTGGACAAACCAAAGTCAGAAAGGCTAAGTTCACCAAGTTTAGGTCATTTTCCACAGGACAGAGCAGAAAGAAAACTGAAGGGAGAGAAGCAGTGGACACATTTTTCTTCTTAGTGTATTCTTACCAGTAGAAGAAGGTGACGACAGTAATATCACTGGCTGAAATCTGCTCTTAGCACTGTCCAAGAAGGGACAAGAAGTACCCTGTCTTTGTGATGTTCACAGGGATCCCTGGCTCAATAGGAGTATCTCCTTCATCTCTCACATCCACCAGGGGGCGCACTAAAATCTCACATTACTATGGGGACAAGTTTATTTCTTAACCTCTCTTGAGCTTTAGCACTCTCATCAGAATAGGGAGTGTCACATTTATTGTGACACTCATTGTAGAGCTCCTGATTCGTGGTATGGCCCAATAGATGATAGATTCCCCCTTCTCACCCACCCAAATAAACACTAGAGGAAAAAATAAGTTTATCTGAAAAGACCCAGCTGGCTCCTCAGGCCAAGGTTCTTTTTGTTTCAGAACTTGTCCCCTTCTGACTCAGAGCCTGTCGGCTCTGGAGAAAGAATTCTGGATCTCCACCCTCCCCAAATTACCAACCTCATGCCCACTATTGATGTTCCACATCAGAGCATACCACAGCCGCACAATTACAGAGGCTGCTTTGCAACTCTGGGCCAGAAGGGTGACTGAGGACCCAACTACGCAATATGGCGCCTGTACTCACCAACTGTCTCAGGCTTGCCAATAGAAGGAGTAGCGAGTCAGAGTGGAGGGGTCATGAGTCTGGAGGTCAGGAGCCCTTGATTCCACTCAGCTCCTCCATCTGTCTCTTGAGTGGCCTTAAGCAAATCATCTCGTGTCCCTGGGACTTAGTTTCCTCTGTTGATAAAATGAAACACTGAATTAATTGTTCATCTGGAGAATCCCCTCCAGTTCTGCTCTTCTGGTATTCTATTCTAGCTCTTATTAAAACTGGAATAATTATTCCATTATTTAATTCTGTTGTTATTCCATTCCCTTAGAGCCAGGTTAATCCACGGGTGATGGATTATGTACATGGTTTGCAAACTTAATGTTACCTAATTTTTTTAACTAACCTAATCACACTGTTTTCAGGTGCTTCAGGAGACCGCCTGCCTGCTGGCTAAATACTTGTTTCCCCACTGACTCACTGAACTCATTGAATCTTTTATTCTATGGACCTTGCTAGATAAGTTAGGTCCATTTTCCAGTTTGGTTAAGGAGATTAGTTAACTGATTGATGTTAACCTTTATCCCCAAACTTGAGTTTGACATTTTATACAAGCACAAGTCAAGGGATACCATGTTCCTTTGTCTAACTTGTTGGCCCCATCTTCATTTTCTCACTGATATTTGCAGCTCAAAAATATGGGATCTGAAGAGAAAATGCAAGATAGGTCCAGGCCCTTCGCTGCCCTCCTTCACTCTTTCCAACCCACACCTCTGCTTACCAGATCACTGGGATCAGATAGATTTCCACAGCAGTCACTATGTAGGTTCGTTGGACCCAAGAGGACTTGACATTTCCCCCCTTCTGTTAGCATTCTACCATTGGATTGCATGAGATTACCAAGGTGTCTGTGAAGGACAATGAGGGGGCCATAATAGAGGCTGTTTCCCTATTTGCCTCCTGGGTCCCTGGCAAGAATGAGGAGTTTTGTGAGCGCCAACTCTTGGGAAGTACATTTGGGTGCTACCCTCTGGAGCTACCAAAGAGACAAGTAGGGAAGGATGGAGTGAGAGAGACCTGATCGAATGGTCTTCCCTACCCAGCTTTTACTTATTTATCTTTTTTTTTTCTTCTGTGGCCAAGGGCATGTTTATTAATAACAGTTCAGAACATCACAATGTCAAAAGCACTCACTTGTTTTAATCCACACAAGATCAGCTGTGATGGACACTTGCCCCACCAAAACTTTGTGGTTCTTGCCAGGACACAGGATGTCTTATAGGGAAAAGCTGAACGTGCACCCCAAAATGCCCCCAGCCACATGGCATTCACCCATTGCATTGACCATGTTTTATGATCTAGTCTTGGCCCTTGTGGATCCAGAAAGGCACCTAGGACATGACCTGCATCATTCAAGCTCCCAGAGCCTGAAATATGAAAAAGCTGGATGTTCATGCATTAATTTATAGTGAGAATTGCAGCTGTTGGGCCAACCAGAAGGCCTGAGTCAGCAGATAGGAGCATCCTCTTGCAGCATGCTAATTATTTCAGAAGCCAAATTATAATCAGAAGGCCAGTTTTTTCACTTAAAGTGGAAGATACAAATTCTAAATGAAGCAGATATTCATATTAACCCAGCCTCTCTGACAGATAAAAGACATAGGATACCAAATTATTAAAAGATGGCTTAGGAGCAGGAAACCAGAAAAGGGGACATTTGCCAACCCTAAGGTGTGTTTTTCAGCATCTTGAGGTCACGCCACACCCCATGAAAGGAAGAGCCTTGCAAGAAAACTGTGATGCTTAAGTCTGGTGAGCAATGCCTTTCTCTCCCTACACTAGGCATGGACAGGCACTGCCAACACAGGCTTGGGCAACTCTCCATTTCCAGTGATTCTGTTTCTCATGGTCCTTGTCTAACAGGGTTACAATACAAAGAATTAGTTTTATGCTTACTTTTTGGGATTGTTCCCAAACAATTCTTTAAGAATTAACTTTTTAAAAATGTTAACTGATTGTTTTCTATAAGCGGTGGAGCTTGGTGGAGCATAAGTGTGTGGTGGAAGAAATGAAAAAATGTAAAAAAAAGGTCACTCTAGTGTAGTCACCTGCTGCAGGCAGTCACGAGGTCCTAGCATAGAGCATCCAGTGACCTTGTCTGAGAGTACACAGTAAGTAAGTGTGTTTTGTTGCAGAATCTGAGTCTATCGGAAGCAAGAGGAAAAATCCTCCACTATCAAGTGACCTTGCAGAAGGTGGCAGGAGGGGAAATCACACTACAGAACATCACAGAACACACTTCCTGGACCTGGGTAATTCCCAGAACTGGGAACTGGGCTGCGGCTGTGTCTGCAGCTAACTCGAAAGGCAGTTCCCTGCCCACTCGCATTAACATTACGGATCTGTGTGGGGCAGGTAAGTACCAAATTTTCTTTAATATTGTTTGTAGGAAACTGTCTTCCTAATCTCTTGGCTCATTCAGGCCCAGCTCAGGGCCTGGTATGAGTAGCACAGGAGTGTAGACTTTGAAATTAACAGGTTTCAAAGGCTGTCTGAAATTTCCTTTTAGCCAGTGAGTATCCAAATGAATTAACACCTCTGAGCTTCAATTTCCCCCTCTCTAAACTAGGGATTACATTACCTGAATTGCAGGTCATTGTGAGTTTAAATACAGAGACTAATAAATACATAATAGGTGTTTGGGGTTTCCCTGGTGGCTCAGCTGGTAAAGAACCCCTTGCCAATGCAAGACGCACAGGTTCGATCCCTGGGTCAGGAAGATCCCCTGGAGGAGGAAATGGAAACCATTTGCTTGGGAAGTCTCATGGAGAGAGGAGACTGGTGGACTGGAGTCCATGGGGTCACAAAGAGTCGAAGATGACTGAGAGTATGCACACACATATAAACAATAAATGTTAGTTACGGAAATATTCATTAAATTGAACACTAATATCTTGCTAATTTTTCCATGAGCAAGAGTAATATGTGTTGTCAAGTTCTAGAAAAAGCATACCTATAGTCAAAACATGTTTGAAAACCAATAATATTAAAATGAAATTCTGACTGTAAGGAACTATAGTACAATATTGCTATACTATAGCTCTTTATTATTCAAATTTAGATATGTATCCAATTATCTACATTGAAAACCTCCCAGCTAGCTAGACATATTTTATAGTCACATCCTCTGAAAGCTACCTTGTCAGGATTAAAGCTGATAATTAGTGAAGAAAATAGATACTAAAACTATTTTCAAGACCTGTATTATAAAAGTATTTTAGTCAAGATTGTCGGCCTAACTTTTTCAAAAAATGCCTGATAGAATAAAACTCTATAATTAGATTCTTCCTTAAAATTCAGTGTAACAGTTTATCCACACTGGGGTCTGAAAGTGAAAGTCACTCAGTCGTGTCCAACTCAGTCGTGTCCAACTCTTTGCAGTCCATGGAATTCTCCAGGCCAGAATACTGGAGTGGGTAGCTGTTCCCTTCTCGAGGGAATCTTCCCAACCTAGGGATCAAACCCAGGTCTCTCACATTGCAGACAGATTCTTTACCAGCTGAACCACCAGGGAAGCCCAAGTATACTAGAGTGGGCCGCCTAGCCCTTCTCCAGCAAATCTTCCTGACCTGGGAATTGAATCGAGATCTCCTGCATTGCATGCAGATTCTTTACCACCTGAGCCACCAGGGAAGCCTAGCAATTATTATTTTGAAGAAGCTTCTACCAAGAATTCTCATCTTATATATACTATTGAATCTTGGTTATAAGTCTTTTCAGTCATATATCTGTAAAGGTAGAGATAATATAGTAGATAAAAATACAAATAAATATTGATATACCCTTGGGTCAGCATATGAGTTAGGAATTTCTTTTAGGAGTGGTAGTTGCTCTTTCTAGAGGCTTGACTATAGTGACTTACTTATTCTCTTATAGAAGAGAAGTTTGGAGGTAGACAGCCCAGGGCTGGTGTGACAGCTGTACTCATGAGGACTCCAGCCTCCTTCCTTCTGTACCCTCTGCCACATAGTCCAGGATGACTGCTGGAGCTCCAGCTGTCTCCTTCTAGGCAGCAGAAAAGAAGGGAGAAGCCTCACCTCTCACTCTTGAGGAGTTTTGCCCCAAGTCACACAACAACACTTGCAGTATTGATCCTAACTTGTCACTTGGTCACACCCAACTACAAAGGAGACTTAGAAACACATTGTTCTCTTGCTAGAGAAGATGAGAAGAGGGTATTTGGTAGGTAACTGGTAATCTCTGCCTCATGTGGGGAAGGCATCTAAGAAGAAACCTGAAGGAAAAGATGGATTACCTATGGGAAAAAAGCTTAACTTTATGCATAGTAAAGTAAGAATTTTTAAAAAACACTGTAAATAAGGTTTTAAATGCAAAGAGCAATTTAGGAAAAGTATATGATAGATTTTTGGCAAATACATATAACTTTTCAAATAAATAAGAGATAATGGGATATGAACAGGAAAGTCAAATATAAAATAAAAGGAATAGGGACTTCCTTCATGGTCCAGTGGCTAAGACTCCACTCTTCCAATGCAAGGGGCCAGGGTTTGAGCCCTAGTCAGGGAACTTGATCCCACATCCTGCAACTAGAAGATCCTGCATGCTGCGGCTAAGACCTGGGCAGTGAAATAAATAAATAAATAAATAAATAAATAAACACTTACAAATAAATAAATAAAAGGAACAATACAGATATAAAAACATGTTCAGCCTAACTAGCAATTAATGAGATGCAAGTTTTGAAAGAAAAAAAACCTTAGCAATCAGATCAAAATAAAAAAGAGTAAGTAGCATCAGCATAACCTATACTGGTGAAAGTGTGGGGAAAAGCCACTTTTGTGTGAACTGGTACACTTTCTTTACAGTTGAGCCACTAGGGAAGCTCATGAATTGGTACAACTTTCTGAAGAGAAATGTGTCAACTTGTAACATAAAAAACTTCAAATATGAATATATCTTTTGACCAGGAAACTATGCCATTAATAATACATCCTCAGCAAATAATAAGGCATGAGCTTAAAAAAAAATGTAAGCTTTTTTGTTGAATGGTTTTAAAATGTTTTTTTTATTGTTGAAATGGTTTTGAAATAATGAAACACTACAAACAGCCTAAAATTTTATAATAGAGGGTAGATTGGTTAAATATATCATAACCTTCACCCACCTTAATCCCACTCCAGCATAAAAGTAATATTGTAGCTGTGTTTTTATTGGTGTGGAAAGATGCACATGATGAGTGAAAAAGTAGGCTTTCAAAAGTATACATGGTATAATGCAATTTAAAATATGAATTTACACAAATAGACATTTTAGCACAGTAAAGAAGTCTAGAAGAATGTACATGGAAATATCAACAGAAGTCATATCTACATTGTGGTATTACAGGTGATTTTTATACTCAAATTTGCTTCTTCATTGAGTAAGTACTGTATGTGTAAATTTTTTAAAGGGATCCTGTAGGGGAAAATTGAGATCTTACCACTGTTTAATTTCCTGCTCTTGTTAAAAAGTAGTATGTCAAAATACCTTACTTCTTTAAACCTCACTGCAGATGGGTCTTGAGGATGTAAGCATCTTGAATTTTCTGGGCCCATTCTAGTTTCTTTACTTAGATTTGAAAACAGCTTCTCAAAATGACACATTCATTAGGCCTCTGCATTATTGATTCAACAAAAATTTATTGAGATTACTATATAAGGTAACTGGAGTTCAGCAATAGGTAAAAAGTACAGTTACATTTTGTCCAGTGGGAGGGGCAATCATATAAAAAAAGCAAACTGCAGTACAGGATATATGTGAGACAAGAGATATGCACAGGGCACTCTAGGAACAGAGAAAAGTAGAAACGTGGGCATGGAGGGGAGGCTTCGTGTGAACAGAAATTAGAGAGACGAGTTGGTGTTAGCCAGGCAAAACAGTGCAGGTATGCAGGCAATGTTTGTTTTAAAGTAAGATCTGAGCAGGCATAGAAGTTGAAAAGAAGAACCAGGGTGGGAAAGAGTTGACGAGGAAGGGGAAAGGGGATCATTAAGGGAATGAAGTTCCTGAGGAGCTGAAGGGTGATGGATCCAGAAGCCAAAAAGACATAAGAGGCACAATTCCCCCTCTCAGAATGGAGGAGTGTCATTAAGGATGAGGCTCAAAATAGAGAAATGTGGAGGGGTGGTAAAGTAAGACATTGAAACAGTTCTCTAGACCTAGGCTGTAGCTAAAAGGGTCCTGGTCCTAGAAATCTTAAGAGCCCACTGCCTCTCTTAAGGCCACACCTGAGCCATCCAATAGAAGTAGTCAAGCCTCCTAGGGAGACCTGGAGGACAGATTTGCAAATCTCCCATCGGGGAGCTCTCGTGTCCCAAATTCTGCATGATCTGTAGGAATAGTGTACCATGTACTTTTGCTGCTTCTCTTTCAGTATAGTTCACACAACTCACAGAAATAGCTTTCTTCCCAGAAAGAGAAAAATAGTGCCCCAAGCGGCAGAATTGTATCGATTTTGAGAAAGCGGGGACAACTTGTTTGTAAAAGGCATATGCCACAGCATTGAATATCAAGAAGTATGAGAATGATTTTGTTGGTTTATGATGAAAACTGAATGTGTGCTAAACAGACTGGTCAAGAAATAGAACACATTTAATATTTCAGACCTGTCCCTGTGCTCAGGAATTTTGGAAATTATGGCCAGAGTCAGAAGCTAGCACAACCATAGAGGCCCACACAGATGTCAGAGACTGAGGCCCCAGGAGGTGAAGTAACTTAGCCAAGATCATACATCCAATTAGTGGCAAAGCTAGATTGAAAACCAGGCCACCTGTCAGGAGGGCAATTTTTCCAAATACCGTATGAACTTCATAACTCTATTCAGGTGCTCTTAATGAAAATGTAGAGGGAATTTGAATGATAAAGGCTGAAGAATAATTTTGAAAGATGTCACAGAAATGAGTTGTTAGCCAAGTTCTAAAAGAGAGGGCATGCCCTGGCAAACACGGTGGGGAGAAAATCCAGGCTGGTTCCTGGCAAGTGTGGTGACTCAGAGACTGGGCAATGCCAAGTTGATTTACTTAGCTAATTGCAATGAGACCAGTGGTTAGAAAAGTTGATTGACGGTGTTAGCCCATCACCTGGCAAAGAGTCTTTCAAACCCTACGTGCTCAATACATATTTACTGAATGAATACGTTTTATTCTCCAAAACAAAAACAAATTTGTGGCATAGCCAGAAAATAAGATACCAAGGCAAATGAAGACAAAGAACCAGGGCTGGGGAATTCCAGTTCCTGGCAAGGTAGCTAACACAGAGGTACCAAACCCACCCAAAGATCCACAGGAGAGACAGGACAGGATGACTGAGAACCTGTGAATGGGGAATAGTGAGGAATGGAGAGGACTGAGGTGGCACTGGCTTGTTGCACTCCTTTTTCTTCCCCTTGTTGCCTTGGTATTTTTACTATGGTATTTTACTTGGTATTTTTACTATGGGGCAGGAAAGTCTGGAGGGCAGGGCAGAATGACTATGAGGAAGCCCTGGAACCTAATGAAGAGTGCCTGAGATATTCTCCTGCCCCCCAACCCCATGGTCTGGCAGTTATAGAAGAGAATGACAGCCCCACTCTCCCATGAAGAGCAGTGTCAGCCACAGAGGCATGGGCAGGTTCCGGAGCTGCCAAGTACACCTCCTAAGAGCCAAGCAGAGCTCAGGGTGCATCACTATAGGCTCTCTGGTTCTCCACTCTGAAAAGCTCCTTCTCCTCACCTAAGCTTACCTGGAGGAGCACAAGCTCTGGCTAAGGTTTCACGACTCCCCCCATAGAAAAATGAAGGTCAAGGCTGCTGATCAATCCAAGGAAATAAAACATGACCCCAAAGGAGAAAATTAGGAGAAATCTGAGGGGCACAGTTCTGGGAAGGAAAGGCACCAAGTGGGACTACTTGGGTGGTAGGACACATAATCAGCACAATAGAAAGACCAAGAGTTTAGAATAAGGGCTTCCCTGGTGGTCTAGCAGATAAGAATCCTCCTCCCAATGCAGGGGCCATGGGTTCAATCCCTGGTCCAGGAAGATTCCACATGCTGTGGAGCAACTAAAGCCCATGCGCCACAACCACTGAGCCCATGTTCTGTAACTATTAAAGCCCATGTACCTAGAGACCCTGCTTTGCAACAGGAGAGAAGCCTTTCACAGCTACTAAGAGTGGCCCCCTGCTCACTGCTACTAGAGAAAGCGTGCTCACTGCAATGAAGACCCAGTGCAACCAGAAATAATTGAATAAATAAGAGTTTAGAGTAAGCATAAGAAGTATCCTTAGAAAGATAAGAGAGGATACTGGGAACATGAATCAGAAACAGGTGGTTGTGGAATAGCCCTAAATAGAGATTCAATATGAAAAGTTCAGATGTTGAAATAAAGAACTCACCCAATGGGTTGGATAGCAGAAAGGACTTATCTGAAGAGTGAATGAGTGAGAGGAAGATTGGGTGAGAAACTTAAAAGTCATCAAAAGGGGAAAAGAGTTTGAAAAATAAGAAGACTTAAGACATTGAAAGAATAAGTGATGATAATTGCATAAAAGAAATTAAGAGAAAGAAATTAAATTAAATTAAAAGAAATTAAGAGAAAACGTGAATGAAAGGGTAAATATTTGAACATATTTATCAAGAATCTTACAGAATGTACTACTCTGGTGCAGGATGTCGATAATGGGGGAAGTGATGCGTGTTTGGGGTCGGGGTGTGTGGAAAATGTCTGTACGTCTCACTCAATTTTGCTGTGAACTTAAAACTGCTTTAAAAAATAAAGTCTATTTTAAGAAGAAAGGAGAAAAGATAATGAGTGCAGAATGATCAAGCAGGGTTGCCCCCAAGAATACAAAGATGGATCAATATCAGAAAAGTGTATCAATGTAATTCATTACTTTAATACTGAAGGAGAAAAGGGGGATATATTCTTAACAGATATAGAAATGTATTTAGTAAAACAAAATTTTTAGTAAATAAATAGTATTTTATAAAAATAAAAATCTGTTTGAAAGCTATAACAAAAAGGAAAACTTTTTAGCTTTTTAAAGACTTTCTACCAAAAACATGCAGCAAGCATCATCTTAATAAAGATATGTGGGAACATTCTTTTTTAAAATTAGCAACAAGATTTTAAAAAAAAGGAAATGAGATTTGTTCAAAGATTGGGAAGAAGAGATTTTAAGTGTACAACTAATAAGATTATTACATGGAAAATTTAACAAGGGCCATAGACAAATTATGAGAACTAATTAGAGAGTTTAGAAGGTCGGCTAGAATAAGAATAACACACACAAATTCATAGTGGAAAAGAAGTAGAAAATAAGATGCCATTTTAATAGCAAACTAATAGTATAACATGTCTAGGAATTAACCTTAAAAAGCACATTAAAACTTTAAGGAGGAATTTTTGAAACTCCATTAAAAGATATAAAAAGAGACCCAAACAACTTCAAAGAAACATCATATTTATAAATGGGACAACCTAACATTGTAACAATATCAGTTCTCCCTGAACTGAGCTGTAAATTTAATATAATTCCAATAAAAATACCAGCTGAAATTTTTGAGGACTCTCATAAACTGATTATAGGAGCTATATGGAAGAATAAAGTTTCATGAATACGCAAGATCACTTTGAAAAAAAGAAGAGCAAAATGAGGAGGGACTTTAACTACCAAATAGTCAGGTGTCACAGAGCGTTGTAATGTGACCAGTGTGTTCTGGTGAAGAAGCTGATCCACACAAAAACCCATGAATATGTGGAGCTTAGTGTGTGACAGGGGTGGTACCACATTTGGAAAAATTGACCTGTTGTGTGGAAAAAATAATAAAGCTTATTTCCTTTAAACACACACACACACACACACACATACACACACACACCCTTTAGCTAGATTTGGATTAAAAACCTAAATATGAAAGGTATTTAAAAAATAAAACCAAAAGCAAATGGAAGGAAATGTAGTTAAGTATCTTTGTGACCCCAGAATGGAAGGATTTTATAAACAAGACTCAAAATACACATACTGTGGTAAATTTATCCACATCAAAGTAAGTATTTATGTTCAACAAACACATCATAAAATTAAGAGACTTGAAAGACTAGAGTGAGATATTTTTAGTGTTGAAAACTAACATGTGATTAATATCTAGAATATAGAAGTTATTTCTGCAAATCAGGAAGAAGACAGGAAATACAACAGAAAAAAAAATGAGTGAGGTATGAAAAGGGGAAAGTCAGACAGCTAGTAATATGTGAAGAGCTCAGCCTTGTAAGAAATCAGAAAACGAAAATAAAACCACAATTAAATACCTCCTTACATGTGCCAGCTTGGGAAAATGAGAAAGAAAATACCAGATGTTGGTGGGGAAATGAGAACTCTCATGCTTTTCTTGTTGGAGGGTCAACTGATTTACTGTTTTAGAGATCAGTCTGACCATATTTAGGGAAATGGGTGAATTTAGTTTATAATTGAAAAATTGTGTGCATTTATATGTAGAGAAAGTCTATTTTTAAAAAACTGAAGTATAGTTGCTCTACAATGTTGTGTTAGTTTCTATATAGCAAAGTGAATCAGTTATGTAATACATATACATATATCCACTCCACACTGGTTCACATTTGGGAGAAGAGTACGTCATGACAGTATATTGTCACCCTGCTTATTTAACTTATAAGCAGAGTACATCATGCAAAATGCTGAGTTGGATGAATCACAAGTTGGAATCAAGTTTGCCAGGAGAAAATCCAACAGTCTCGGATATGCAGATGACACTACCCTAATGGCAGAAAGCGAAGAGGAACTAAAGAGCCTCTTGATGAAAGTGAAAGAGGAGAGTGGAAAAGCTGCTTAAAATTCAACATTCAAAAAACTAAGATCATGGCATCTGGTCCCATCACTTCATAGCAAATAAATGGGGAAAAAGTGGAAACAGTGGCAGATTTTATTTTCTTAGGCTCCAAAATCACTGTGGACAGTTGCTGCAGTCATGAAATTAAAAGACGCTTGCTCCTTGAAAGAAAAGCTATGACAAACCTAGACAGTATATTAAAAGGTGGAAACATCACTTTACCGACGAAGGTCCTAATTGTCAAAGCTACGGTTTTTCTAATAGTCATGATTGGATGTGAGAGTTGGACCATAAAGAAGGCTGAGTGCCGAAGAATTGATGCTTTTAAATTGTGCTGGAGAAGACTCTTGAGAATCCCTTGGACAACAAGGAGGTCAAACCAATCAGTCCTAAAGAAATCAACCCTGAATATTCATTGGAAAGACTGATGCTGAAGCTGAAGCTCCAATTCTTTGACCATCTGATTCCAAGAGTCTGATGCTGGGAAAGATGGAGGACAAGAGGAGAAGAGGGCAACAGAGGATGAGATGGTTGTGTGGCATCACTGGCTCAATGGACATGAGTTTGAGCAAACTCTGGGAGATAGTGAAGGACAGGGAAGCCGGGCATGCTGCAGTCTGTGGGGTCACAAAGAGTGGGACACGACTTAGCGATTGAACAATACTCTTCTGTTAGATTTCCTTCTCATTTTGGTCATCACAGAACATTGATATAGTTCCCTGTGCTATACAATAGGTTCTTATTCAGATCAGATCAGATCAGATCAGTCGCTCAGTCGTGTCTGACTCTTTGCGACCCCATGAATCGCAGCACGTCAGGCCTCCCTGTCCATCACCAACTCCCGGAGTTCACTCAGACTCAACGTCCATCGAGTCAGCGATGCCATCCAGCCATCTCATCCTCTGTTGTCCCCTTCTCCTCCTGCCCCCAATCCCTCCCAGCATCAGAGTCTTTTCCAATGAGTCAACTCTTCACATGAAGTGGCCAAAGTACTGGAGTTTCAGCTTTAGCATCATTCCTTCCAAAGAACACCCAGGGCTGATCTCCTTCAGAATGGACTGGTTGGATCTCCTTGCAGTCCAAGGGACTCTCAAGAGTCTTCTCCAACACCACAGTTCAAAAGCATCAATTCTTTGGTGCTCAGCCTTCTTCACAGTCCAACTCTCACATCCATACATGACCACCGGAAAAACCATAGCCTTGACTAGACGAACCTTTGTTGGCAAAGTAATGTCTCTGCTTTTGAATATGCTATCTAGGTTAGTCATAACTTTCCTTCCAAGGAGTAAGCGTCTTTTAATTTCATGGCTGCAGTCACCATCTGCAGTGATTTTGGAGCCCAGAAAAATAAAGTCTGACACTGTTTCCACTGTTTCCCCATCTATTTCCCATGAAGTGATGGGACCAGATGCCATGATCTTCGTTTTCTGAATGTTGAGCTTTAAGCCAACTTTTTCACTCTCCACTTTCACTTTAATCAAGAGGCTTTTGAGTTCCTCTTCACTTTCTGCCATAAGGGTGGTGTCATCTGCATATCTGAGGTTACTGATATTTCTCTTAGTCATCTATTTTATATATAGTAGTGTTTATATGTCAATCCCAATCTACCAATTCATCCCATCCCTCCTCCTTAGTGACCACAAATTTGTTTTCTAATCTATGACTCTGTTTCTGATTTGCAAATAAGTTCATATGAACCATTTTTCTGGATTACACATATTAGTGATATTACATGATATTTGTCTATTTTTGACTTACTTCATTCTGTATGACAATCTCTAGGTCCATCCATGTCACTGCAAATGGCATTGTTTCGTTCCTTTTTATGGCTGAGTAATATTCCATTGTATATTTGTACCACATCTTCTTTATCCATTCCTCTGTCAGTGGACATTGAGGTTGCTTCCATGTCCTGGCTATTGTAAAGAGTACTGCAATGAATATCAGAGTATATGCATCTTTTCAAATTTTGGTTTTCTCCAGATCTTTGCCCAGGAGTAGGATTGCTGGGTCATGTAGTAGCTCTATTTTTAGTTTTTTAAGGAACCTCTATACTGTTCTCCATAGTGGCTATACCAATTTACATTCTTACCAACAGTGTAAGAGAATGAGAGAGACACTTTTACATAGGCACACACAAGGACATGCAAGAGAAGGTTCATTGCATCCTTGTTTGTGCTGACAAAGAGTTGGAAGAAAGCTTGTCACTTGGAGACTACACAAAGAACATGTTGAGGCAGTAATCTGAAGGAATGAGCTTGATTTTCATATAGCAGCAGAATAGAAACATATTGTTGAGTGGGAAAATAAAAGTTAGGAAAAGCACTAGATTTACTCCAAATGTGTTTCAGGAAAATACAACACACAAACTGAAAGCAACACTAATTCTCAAGGACACATATATATGCAAATAAACATATAGAAGGTAGATTAGAAGGATGCATATTATAGATCACTAGAGCAGGTACCTTTGGGGACACAGAAGTGGAAAGTGAAATGGAAGATGAAGGGGAAATAATTCCATAAATAACACTACACAGGGTCCTGGCACCGATGCCTGTTCTCCAAGAACTGAGAAGCTGGATGAACAAAATCTGTGAACCTGAAGTCCTTTAAAAGACGTCGGTTATTGCCACAACTTTGCTGGGTTGGGTAGTTGTTTTTTATATCTGTTTCCACTGTGATTTTGTTTTTTTTTCCCCCCCACCTTTCCCCATAAAGAGTTGCTGGCTCCTCAACAGGTCTTGGCAAAGTCAGAGGGCATGGACAAGCTCATGGTGACGTGGACACCTCCAGAGAAAGCTACCGCTGCTGTGCAGGAATACGTGGTGGAGTGGAGGGAGCTCCACCCAGGGGCTGGTATGCAGCCCCCTCTTGGCTGGTTGTGGAGTCCCCCCTACAGACTGTCTGCTCTGATTTCAGGTACTTAATATTCACCTTCCTTTTCAAGGGTTACTAAGTTCACGTTTTTCAAGGAAACTTCAGGCAGGAACCCAAAGCCATGCTCTCAGTTACAGCTGTGTGAGAAGAGGGGCAGTGATGACCTAGAGCCCATCAGGGTGCACCACTGCAGCCATAGAAGACCCACTGATTGACTAAAACCTCTAGGATTTATTGAAAACTCATGTGCCTGGGACAGTGCCATATATGATGAGTAAATAATGAACCCAACAAGCATGGCTGAGAGCTAAGTAGTAGCCAGTCAGTGTGATGGACACCTTACATTTGGGAGTTCATTTAATTGTGAGAAAAATCGTATGTAGCAAGAGTTATTTCCCCCATTATTACAAATGAGGAAACCAGGAGATCTTTCATTTCCAATTCTGCTGCTTATTATTTGTGTGATAATAAACCCAGAATTATCTATATGACAGTTGGTTTCTCTCATCCTCAAATTGCAAATCTGTCAGTGGTTACATATATCAAGTTATGGAAAGCATCTGAAAATGCATTCAAACAATTGGACAGAAGTTAATCAGTGTTTTTTTTCTATTTCATTTTATCTTTGGAGTACATCTTAAATTTCTGTATCATACAATATGAATTTAAACTGAAAAGAAATGTCATAAATAATCATTTAATCCTGTGCATAGGCAACATTGTTGTTATTGTTGTTTCATCGCTAAGTCGTGTCTGACACTTTGCAACCCCATGGACTGTAGCCCACCAGGGTCCTCTGTCTATGGAATTTCTCAGGCAGGAATACTGGAGTGGGTTGCCATTTCCTTCTCCAGAGGATCTTCCCAGACCCAGGGATCAAACCTACGTCTCCTGCATTGGCAGGTGAATTCTTTACCACTGAGCCACTCGGGGAGTCTATAAGCAACATTGAACAATTGGAAAACAAGGCGGCCAAAGGCTTGTTTAACCATTTTGATAAATGATTGCAGTGGTGTGTGTCTTCCTCCTATCAGAGTCTGATGCTTACCCTTCTGCTGTCATGGAAGCAGTCCCTAAATGGGGCTTATTATTTCTAACCAGTGAAAAGAATCCTTAACCTCTTCTGTCAGAGAGATCTAGTCCTAATCGCACCGGAGATGGCTGACATATTTGCCCAACAAACATTAAAGGGCAACATCTCAAGTTCTTTATTTTTTCAAGTTCTTAATTACAAACTCTGAAGTCTTACTCTGTGAGCCACTGTCAGCTTCTATTATTGTTTTGTGTTTGAAATACTCAAAGGCCTCCCTTACTTACCAATGAATGTTACCAAAGACCAATTAGTGGGAATTTCTTATTTTAATTTTCCCGAAGAGAAATGGTATTATTTGCATTCTAGAGTTAAGCTAGTTAGATGGTCACTTTTTTGAAAATCTTCCAGGATGAATTTCAACGAACAAGGCACGTGTGTCTGTGTGTGTCTGTGTGTCTGTGTGTGTGTGCGCACACGCACATGTGCTGACACATTCAGAAGCTGAAGCTACAGTATTTTCCGCCTTCTATTTTTCTCCTACTAATTGTTATTCTACAATAAAGCAAAATCATCATAAGATTATTAATGAAAATCTAGGCCAGCAGATCACCCCAAATTATTTTTTTTATTTATTTTATTGACATATAGTTGCTTCACAATGTTGTGTTAGTTTCTACTAATAGCAAAGTGAATCAGCTATACATATATTTCTATATTACAGGAAACCTGAATGAACTCCTTGGCCAACCCAATATATACCCCTTCTTTTTTTTATTTCCTTCCCATTTAGGTTACCACAGAGCACTGAGAAGTATTCCCTTAAAATGTTGATAAATGTGTTTTCTGTATGGCAGTGATGTGTTAATTTAATGTGTTAAAAATGTCAGTGTGATTTTTAAAGTATAAGTTCAGCATAGTGATGAAAAGTTCTGCAGCCAGATTATCTGGATTTGAGTCCTGGCTCTGTCACTTATCAAAGTGTATGATCCAGGGCAAATTAACTTCTCTGTGCCTCAGTTTCCTTATCTGGAAAATGGGGGTAATATTGCCTACCTCACTGGGTTATTGTGAAGACTAATTGAAGGAGAAAACATTTTAACAATACCTAACACATTTTAAGTGCTCAATAATCTAGCTATCAGTATTATTATTATATGTGATGGAGCTAAGATTTTATAGGTTTTGAAGCTCTAAATCCCATAATATTTTCATTACACCATGACAACCATTATACCTGTCCAGGAGGATATACACATCCTGCTTAAGGAGGCAAGATTTTCACAGATGAAAAAAACAGAGCATGGTGCATGATACATGACCCAGTCCTTAACTGTGTGCCTCTTTTAGAGTCTGGCTACTCAGACTTCTAGTGGGTTGTGTTCAATTTTAATCACGGTACTTAAAGAGAATGCTGCCTGGATACCCCCGTGAGCATCAGAGGAAGGTGAGCAAGCCTTTAGGGTCTAGAACTTTTAATGCGGAAAGCATTTAGTGTGTAGGAGAGTGTTCTAGATTGGGGTGGGAGGTGGTTGATGACTCTTGCTGGCTTCAATATGTATGTAAGAAAGGGTATGTGTCCTTTGTTGTCTGGAGAGCAGAATGAAGGCCCTCTGCATAAAAATTGTAAGAAGACAGATGTCAGCTCAATTTTGAGAAAGTACTTCCCTTACAGTTGATGGTCTCTAATAGGACAGTTGTTGCCCCTCAAGGCAGTGCATTCTCTGTCCCTAGAGTTGCTGAGGTGGAATCAGTGTTCCTTTAAGGGTGTGGTGTGTGTGTGTGTGTGTATGCGTGCTCAGTCATGTCTGACTCTGTGACCCTGTGGACTCCCGCCAGGCTCCTCTGTCCACGGGATTTCCCCGGCAAGAATACTGCAGTGTGTTGCCCTTTCCTCCTCCAGGGGATCTTCCCGGCCCAGGGATCCAACCTGTGTCTCCTGGATCTCCTGCGCTGGCAGGCGTATTCTTTACTACTGAGCTAACTGGGAAGCCCTTTATGACTGTTATGTCCATCAAATCAGACGAAACAGTAGATACTGAACTCTAAACTGCTATATAATTATAAACACTTATTATATTAGGATTTACCCCTTTGGGATAGTTTGAACTATACAGTCCCTACAGATCTTTCTTTTTAGAAATTCTATTAATTCTATACACAGTGCCTAAAATAAATGACAAGAGAGAATTTTTTCCATACTTAAGAAACTAAAATGTTCTTAAGCACTTCAGACATATTCATTTGAATAAAAGCAATCATACTGGATGAGATTAACTATTAATTCAAGTCATTCTCCTACCTGAAAACACTTGATTAACTGTGAGTTTGTTTTGACGTAACAGTCGCTAAGAGTTGAACACGACTGAGTGACTTCACTTTCACTTCACTTTTAGAAATAAACACTTAAAACTTACCTAATTCATACTTATCACGAATTCAAAGTTACCCTCTCCAGTCAGTAAGATAACTCATTGCCATAAGACCCTTACCAGTTTTTTCCCAGCATCTAGCTGGGGCAGAGTTGGATGCTTTGGAATGGGCTACAGTGAAGTTCAACTCCTGGATTATAAGTTGGTGGGGTCTAGGCTAGAGACTGTCAGTCCTGTCTTGTCTAGGTGAAAACAGTTCTGACCTTATTATATAACCACTCCTTTTACAGATAACGTAGACATCATGGTGTCTAGAAAACCTTCCCTCATGCCTACCTATTGGGGCTCATCTTCTGTATGCTCCCATCATACTTCCTCTATGATTGCCTCTCATTGCTGATCATTTAGTGTTTGCCTTCTCCCAGACTTAACAGGTGAAATTAGCTTTCTGTGAAAACCACTTGAGAGACAGTTTATGAATAGGGAGACAGAACCTTTGCCTAGGAGTGCCAGGTGTGTGTGCATTCATGGGAGTCTTCAGAAATAAGCCTGGAACTCAGGGCCAGACTCTAAAAAGAAATGAAAATGTTAAGAGTATGGGCTTCATCCACCAGCAGCAAAGGCTAAGGAATTTCTGAGGTGGGGAGCAGACAGTGATTAGGGTGTGTTCGTGCCGGAGACCCAAGAGAGGCAGGTTTGATCCCTGAGCCGGGAAGATCCCCTGGAGTAGGCAATGGCAACCCACTCCAACATTCTTGACTGGAAAATTCCATGGACAGAGGAGCCTCCAGTCTGCAGTCCATGGGGTTGCAGAGTCAGACATGACTGACTGAGCACACATACACACACAAGTAAGAATTAGCCGGGAAAACAGGAGGAGTTCTTAAGGTCAGAATTGGGGAACAAGCTTGCTCGGGCTCTACTCTTCATAAAAAAGAGTCAGCTAAGTTATGGAGCCACATTTTCTTCCCTCCTCCACATGTTAGTCACTCAGTTGTGTCGGACTCTTTGTGACCCCCTGGACTATAGCCCACTAGGCTGCTCTGTCAATGGGATTCTCCAGGCAAGAATACTGGAATGGATTGCCATGACCACCTCCACGGGATCTTCCCAACCCAGGACTGAACCCCAGTCTCCTGCATTGCAGGTAGACTCTTTACCATCGGAGCCACAAGCGAAGCCTGCCCTCCTCCACTAGGGGCAGGCTATTCACAAGAAGCCCAAAGTTTCTGATGCCGCAGTTCCCAAGGCCTCTGCCCTGAACTCACACCTTGCATGGCAAAATGCAACGAAACCGTTTGCCTAATGTGCTCATCTGGAACTCCCACCTGGCACTGTGGTTGATAGGTCCCTTCCAGAACTAGCAACAGAGCTGCCAGGCACCAGCCCCTCCCAAATGAAGCAATTCCATATTCCATGTTGCCCTTTGGATTTCTGGGTCTGGATGCCACCCACAAAGCATCTTTAGATGACAGGGCTAAGCTGATTGCAGCCTTGTTCTACTTCACTTGACTCATGAATACAATTTGGAACTTGCCCATGGCATGAGTTTTTATCTCCTCATGGACAGTAGTAGTTGCACATTTGGGCTTTATGTACTGCCTACTTGCTGGAATATTTAAGGGATAATGGATTTTTATAGAAAACACACAATGTAGTAAATTATTCTGTGATATAAAATTCCTCTTCCCAAAAAGAAAATGTAAAACCCTAATCAACTGTCAGTGTAGGGGACCCGACCTACCTATGGCAGGGCATTGAACAATGTGGGAAAGAGTCCTTCCTCTGCCCATGTGAGACTACAGTTAGTTACCTAACAGAAGTAATCTTTTTCCTTTAAATTTTCATTGGGAGTTTAAAGATAAGTCACGGGCAGTATCTATGACAGGGGCCTTTTCTTTACAGGAAATTGACATTTGAGATTCATGGAAATAAGGAGTTTGGGCAGGGGAGAGTGCCAATAAACCTTATGGCTGACAGAAAACTGCAAAGTGTAGCACTTTAAAAGATAGGAAGGAGTATTAGCATCCCCAGGTATCTTCCCAGTCTTCCAAGCTGTGAGGCAACTGAGACCTGAGTGGAACATGGCGGGGGGACTGGGGGCTGTGGCGGGGGGACTGGGGGCTGGCAGGGCGGGGCAAAGGGGTAGATTACACTGAGCGGCACCCTGATTAGTCACACCAGAATGTGTCACCTACACTGCCCTGTCAGATCATGATAAGTATCTGGGGAATCAGAAGAGCCATTCAAGTGCTGTGCCTACAAAACATCACCCTTACTTTGCTGTAAACAGCAAATAATTTATTTGTAGAAGTCGAAGGTTTTCCTTAAAAGTGAGTTTTGTTTCAGAAGCTGTCTGTGTGGTTTTGTTTAAACCCTTGTTTGAACTGGAATAGCCTCTGTCTTTATGTCTTGCAGAAAACATAAAACCTTACATCTGTTATGAAATCCGCGTGCATGCACTTGCAGGGGACCAGGGAGGGTGCAACTCCACCCGGGGTAACTCCCAGCACAAAGGTGAGTCTTGGGCTCTTTCGTCCAATTGTGCTCTAGTTTAATGGTTTGGATTTGGAGGGTGACAAAAGCCTCCTATGTTCTACTTCACAGCACCACTGAGTGGCCCCCACATTAATGCCATCTCAGAGGAAAAGGGGAGCGTTTTAATTTCATGGGATGAAATTCCAGCCCGGGAGCAAATGGGCTGCATCCTCCACTACAGGATATATTGGAAGGAACGGGACTCCAACTCCCAGCCTCAGCTTTGTGGTATGTGTGAGAGACAAAGGCAACAGGGCCTTTCTTGTTTAGGTGTTGGGAAAACACAAGCTGTGCAAGTGCTGGCACTGTACCTAGGACTTAGTAGGTGCTCAATAAATATGTGTAAAGTTAATTGAATGAAGAAAAGTAAAAGACATCTAAACACACACACACTCACAGTTACTGAATATGTGTTACATGCCAAGCAATGGAAGAAATAAAGTTAATGAATGAGGCTCTTAAGGAGCTCACTTATATGGGGACAGCATTTCAAAAAGCAATAAAGGCACTTGGATATCATTATATAGACCCTTGAGGTTTGTGGGGAATGCGTTTGGAAAACCTTTGAATCCCCACACTTGCAAATACCATCATAGCATGTTATTTTCTCCTTAAATGGATAAAATACAATTTAAGTAACTCCTTATGACCCATAATTATGCAATAATACTAAAGCAATTAAATTCTGGCTAGAGTATTATCTCAAGTGATTTCATCACTCATTCACTGAGCAGCTCCAAATCACTTGCCAGATTTAATGTTTTAATCTTTGATTTATGCAGTTTTGTTTTATTTTTCCTGGCTTGAACCTCCCTTTCGTATTTATAGGCAGCCAGAGTTCTTTCAGGAGCATGTATCATAAAGAAGCAACCATTTTATTCCTTAGTAAGAATTATTGGGTTCAAGAAGAATGTAACAAAGCCGACCTGCCATATAGGTGCCAGAGTGCTGCCTGCAGAGTGGTTTTTACCTGGCAAACTTGAGGAACTGGTCCTCTCTCTTGACCTTAGATCTGCAGTATTGCTTTTCTAAAAGTTATGACTTTTAAAGCTAATTATTTTTTATTATATAAGTAATACTTACATATGGTAAAACCATTCAAATAGTTCAGAAAGATATAAAGTGGGAATTATCCTTTCCTCTATACTTAAGCTGTTAGTAGTTCTTCATGTGTTCTTCCAGAAGAAAATGCAATGCGTATACCAGCATACATTTGGGATAACCATCTGTATTCTGATCTGTACCTTACTTTGCCTCTCACTAGCAACTAAACTGGAGAAGGCAATGGCACCCCACTCCAGTGCTCTTGCCTGGAAAATCCCATGGAAGGAGGAGCCTGGTAGGCTGCAGTCCATGGGGTCACTAAGAGTCGGACATGACTGAGCGACTTCATTTTCATGCATTGGAGCAGGAACTGGCAACCCACTCCAGTGTTCTTGCCTGGAGAATCCCAGGGATGGGGAGCCTGGTGGGCTGCCGTCTATGGGGTCGCACAGAGTCGGACACGACTGAATCGACTTAGCAGCAGCAGCAGCTAAACAACAAAAAACATCAATCCGTAGTGAGATCTTTCCACATCAGTCCATGTGGACTTGTCTCATTCTTCTTTTTAACAGTTCTATAGTGTTCCACTATGAGACCTTACAACAATCTGCTTAATAATCCACAGTTTCTAAATGCAGCATATCACTGAACGTAGCTGCTCCCCACTGTCAGGGTTAGTCAGTTCTGAATGTGCCCCCAGTGGTGCTTCATCAATTGATGCAATCCTGGGCCATTTGGAATGCTTCATGTGACATTTGCTCCCTCTTAAATGTTAATTTTTATAGAATTTAAACTGAGATGTCTATTTATAACAGATCAACATGGTTAGATAGTTCTAAAATCTGTTCTTGTAGATGTTGAAGAAATTACCTACCTTATTTGCAAAAAATCTGATGAATCTGAAGTCTGTGTAATGGTATTTTAAAATAAGTTTAAAAGGAAGAAGGTGCAGATTCAAACCCTATTTTATACCAGTTTAGATAGTTTCCCTCTTAGCACTTACAGATGAATAAGACCTGTTCCCTATCTTCAGAGAGCTCACAGTCTACCCAGGGTGATGGAAAACTACACACAAGTGATGTAAATTCTTTAATCAAGGACTGACAACTACCTGTTGCATTTGGCAACCAGAAATTGTTGGCGAATCCACAGGTGCAGTTTCTAGAGAGTGGTAGGAGGCAGTAGGTTGGGGAGGAGAGAGAAAGAAACCAGAAAGGCTTGACAACAGCAAAAGGAGCATGGAGTTCCCAGGAGGAAGGACCCTTGTCGTAGGTGTCTTCTGGCCTGGCCTCTGACAGCACAAGCAGGGTTCAGTAAGAGCACTTCACCCGGCCTGGACTGGTTGGGAGAGAGGCGTAGCGCTGGGGCGGGGCTTCCCCAGGTAGTTCCAGCACACTGCCACTCCTCTGGAAGCGTGTGGGTACTGCCATGCGCACTGCTCTACAGGCACACACCCTCTACTTATTATTACTTGGCTGTTTTTGCCAACATGAAGACAGAAGCCATGATTATTAGTTCATCATTGTCTCCCCCTTACTTGCAGTACAGCCAGGCATCCAGTAGGTGTTTAATAAGAACAGTATTTTTTGAGTAACAAATGGGTGAATACTGCCTTGCACTTTATTAAATCAATGCAGATGATTAGATCAAAGCTAATTTCTAGTAACCATGCAACTGTTTTGCCTGGTGTGCTTCCCTTGTGGCTCTGTGGTAAAGAATCTGCCTGCCAATGCAGGAGACTTGGGTTCAATCCCTGGGTTGGGGATCCCCCTGGAGAAGGAAATGGCAACCCATTCCAGTATTCTTGCCTGGAGAATCCCGTGGACAGAGGATCTGAGTGGGCTACATTCCACAGGGTCACAAAAGAGTCAGACAGAACTTAGTGACTAAACAACAACAGTTTTGCCTGGTACCACTTGACCTTCTTACTGGCCACGTTTCAGATAACTGGCAACCATTAGCCTCTAAACTGGTGCCTTTCTCATTTAACCACCATCAGCCTAAAGTTTCAGACCTAAGGACTGAATGGCCTCCTTTATCTCTGCCAGGTCACAGCCCAGATGAGGCAGCAGAACCAGTATTTCCTGCATGACTTCTTTCTCTCATTACTCAACTCAACCTATTTGCCAACCAGATTGCTGACACCATCACTCTCCTCCCTGCTCCTCCCATAACTTCTGTTTTTATTCTTCAAATATATATAATATATGCACGTGTGTGTGTGTGTGTGTGTGTATGTAAACATTTTTGGCCCAGAAAACTATTCAAACACCTTCCCTTGTGTTCCAATGTCTCATTTGACTCCCTGATGCTCACCATGCATGCTTTGCTGCAGCAAGATGAGCAGAAAGTCTCTCTCAAATTATTTTTTTAGTCCCCTGCCTTGGGAATGAGATACAATTTAGTTTAATCATATAGCTGAAGTCTGTGCAAGCAATTTCATCAGGTTGAAGTAGGGTTAGGAATTTTCCACGTGGTACTTTTTCTCAAAAGGATGGAAAATATAGGAATTGCTCTGATAGTCACAGCTGTTAAATGATCTGCTGAGGCCTTAGCTCCTTTGGGCAGAGTGAACGCAATAATACAGGGCTCCATCTTGCTGGTCACCCATAGTAAGCAGGGGTGTGGGAGTGTCATGGGGTCTGTTATCCCTACTAGTAATAGATGGTGAACTCGTTGAGGCATACTCTGTGTCTTAGTGTCTTGTATGCATAATAAATATGTCTGACTGTTGAAGTAAATTCAGCAAGCAGGGGGAAAATCTAACTTGCCCTAGGATTTGTGTGTGCTCAGTCACTCAGTCTTTGTGGCCACGTGGACTGTAGCCCACCAGGCTCCTTTGTCCATGGAATTTTCTAGGCAAGAATACTGGAGTGGGTTGCCATTTCCTTCTCCAGGGGATCTTCCCGACCCAGGGATCAAACTGGCATCTCCTGCATTCGCAGGCGGATTCTTTACCACTGTACCACCTGGGAAGCCCCACCCTGGGATTTGTAAGCCCATAAATGATGTTGAGGCACACAGTGCTGCGTTCTGGTTTCCACTTTGATCACCAGCACATGGACAAGTCTGCTGAGCAAGTAAACTACACCTGTAGAAGCTCCAGCCTTAATTTTACAGTTCCCCTCAGTTTTTGAGAGCTCACTCTGAAACTCACACCCGGCAGATCCCTGGAGGAGGAGACTGCCTGTTTACTAAATGCTACCGACATTCATGTTTCTTGGAGGAGAAAAACAGCATCAACACATTGCTCAAAAACCAAATCTTCCCTGCTGAGAACCTGCAGGGGTGTTGAAAGTATAAAGAACTGACAATCTAGGCTTAAACTACCAAAATAAATCTAAGTACTATTGCTCTCATTTTTTAGATTTTATGTCAAATTGAAGCAGATCAAAGATTAAATCCACCAAGACCAATACCCAGAACTTATCAAAAAAAAAAAAAAAATCAGAATTAATAAATGTAACTTAAATGTCTATTTCATTAATTGATAAATGCACAAATTTCTAGGAAATAGAATTTCTTGAAAATTCTATTGAAAACAATTTGTACATTTAATTTCCTCCCCAGGAGTTCTCAAATATACCTGATAAATGTCAGAAACATTATCAGATCAGATCAGTCACTCAGTCGTGTCCAACTCTTTGCAACCCCATGAATCGCAGCACGCCAGGCCTCCCTGTCCATCACCAACTCCCGGAGTTCACTCAGACTCACGTCCATCGAGTCAGCGATGCCATCCAGCCATCTCATCCTCTGTCGTCCCCTTCTCCTCCTGCCCCCAATCCCTCCCAGCATCAGAGTCTTTTCCAATGAGTCAACTCTTCGCACGAGGTGGCCAAAGTACTGGAGTTTCAGCTTCAGCATCATTCCTTCCAAAGAAATCCCAGGGCTGATCTCCTTCAGAAGGGACTGGTTGGATCTCTTTGCAGTCCAAGGAACTCTCAAGAGTCTTCTCCAACACCACAGTTCAAACACATCAATTCTTTGGCGCTCAACCTTCTTCACAGTCCAACTCTCACATCCATACATGACCACCGGAAAAACTATAGCCTTGACTAGATGAACCTTTGTTGACAAAGTAATGTCTCTGCTTTTGAATATGCTATCTAGGTTGGTCATAACTTTCCTTCCTAGGAGTATCTTTTAATTTCATGGCTGCAGTCACCATCTGCAGTGATTTTGGAGCCCAGAAAAATAAAGTCTGACATTGTTTCCACTGTTTACCCATCTATTTCCCATGAAGTGATGGGACCAGATGCCATGATCTTCGTTTTCTGAATGTTGAGCTTTAAGCCAACTTTTTCACTCTCCACTTTCACTTTCATCAAGAGGCTTTTGAGTTTGTCTTCACTTTCTGCCATAAGGGTGGTGTCATCTGCATATCTGAGGTTATTGATATTTCTCCCGGCAATCTTGATTCCAGCTTGTGTTTCTTCCAGCCCAGCGTTTCTCATGATGTACTCTGCATAGAAGTTAAATAAACAGGGTGACAATATACAGCCTTGACGAACTCCTTTTCCTATTTGGAACCAGTCTGTTGTTCCATGTCCAGTTCTAACTGTTGCTTCTTGACCTGCATACAAATTTCTCAAGAGGCAGATCAGGTGGTCTGGTATTCCCATCTCTTTCAGAATTTTCCACAGTTTATTGTGATCCACACAGTCAAAGGCTTTGGCATAGTCAATAAAGCAGAAATAGATGTTTTTCTGGAACTCTCTTGCTTTTTCCATGATCCAGCAGATGGTGGCAGTTTGATCTCTGGTTCCTCTGCCTTTTCTAAAACCAGCTTGCACATCAGGAAGTTCACGGTTCACATATTGCTGAAGCCTGGCTTGGAGAATTTTGAGCATTACTTTACTAGCGTGTGAGATGAGTGCAATTGTGCAGTAGTTTGAGCATTCTTTGGCGTTGCCTTTCTTTGGGATTGGAATGAAAACTGACCTTTTCCAGTCCTGTGGCCACTGCTGAGTTTTCCATATTTGCTGGCATATTGAGTGCAGCACTTTCACAGCATCATCTTTCAGGATTTGGAATAGCTCAACTGGAATTCTATCACCTCCACTAGCTTTGTTCATAGTGATGCTTTCTAAGGCCCACTTGACTTCACATTCCAGGATGTCTGGCTCTAGGTCAGTGATCACACCATCATGATTATCTGGGTCATGAAGCTCTTTTTTGTACAGTTCTTCTGTGTATTCTTGCCATCTCTTCTTAATTATAGGAAATAAAAGGAATTACTACAGCTAAATAATTTCAAAAGCAAAATAATACACATTCTTTGAAAATATTTTTATCACAGAAAAAAATTTAATATACTGTGTATATTCTTTTTAATATACACAGTATATTCTTTTAATATACTGTGACATGGGGCCTTCATAAATGATAGTGTCTAGGGTCTTTTAAAGTATTAAGTACCAATGAATTAGGACTATTTTAAAATAGCAATGTGCTTTTCTTTTTCAATTTAAACAAAGCACTAACAAATAAATACGAATAAAAGCCCACATTCAAGTATCTCCTTTAATGCATGCCTTTCCTCCTTTATATTCCTTTCAGAAATTCCCTATAGGATCTCCCCAAATTCACATCCCATAGACAGCCTGCAGCCCAGAGTGACATATGTTCTGTGGATGACAGCTCTGACAGCTGCTGGTGAAAGCCCCCAAGGAAATGAAAGAGAATTTTGTCTGCAAGGTAAGAACCACCCTTACAGAGGGCCAGTCCACTGGATTCCTCCATAGGAGTATACCCCCATTATGTGATAAGGAGATTATCAGACTTTCTTTAGTTTATTAATTATTTGCTTGCCGCTACACCCTTGTGTTTGCCATGTCCTCTAAGCAGAGTGCCCTACCATTTCATTATCTGCTTGGAGACAGTCTCTACTCAGTTTTCAAAACAGCAAAAATGTTGCCTCCTCCAGAAAGTCTTCCTAAATGCACATCCGTATTTTCTTCATAATGCGCTACGCTTGACCCCTATTCAAAACTCTGAATCCAACAGGCAGGAACTAGTGTCTAACACTTATTATCAAGGTCTGGAACACCACCCAGCACATAGTACTTGTCCTCTGATTATCTGTTCAATGAAAGATGAGCATAATCCCAACAAGGATACAGCTCTTGCCTATTGTCCAGCTCTTTGCAACTCCTTGAACTGCAGCACCCCAGGCTTCCCTGTCCTTCACTATCTCCCTGAGTTTGCTCAAACTCATTTCTATTGAATCCATGATGCTATCCAACCATCTCATCCTCTGTTGCCCTTTTCTCCTCCTGCCCTCAATCTTTCCCAGCATTGGGGTCTTTTCCAATGAGTAGGCTCTTTGCATCAGCAAAGTGTTGAAGCTTCGGCTTCAGCATCAGTCCTTCCAATGAATATTCAGGGTTGATTTCCTTTAGAATTGACTGCTTTTATTTCCTTGCAGTCCGAGGGACTCTCCAGAGTCTTCTCCAACACCACAGTTCAGAACCATCAATTCTTTGGCAGCCATCTTTATGGTACAACTCTCACATCCATAGATGACTGGAAAAACCATAGCTTTGACAATATGGACCTTTGTCAGCAAAGTGATATCTCTGCTTTTTAATATGCTGTCTAGGTTTGTCATAGCTTTTCTTCCAAGGAGCAAGCATCTTTTAATTCCATGGGTGAGGTCACCATCCACAGTGATTTGGAGCCCAAGAAAATAAAATCTGTCACTGCCTCCACTTTTCCCCCTTCTGTTTGCCATGAAGTCATGGGACTGGATGCCATGATCTTACTTTTTTAACAACTTTTGCATATCAGATAGTTATCATGCTCAAGGCACTGTGTTAAGCACTTTGCAACTGTATTTTGTGTGTGGGAAACTTTGCACAATAACCGAGTAGCTTAAACAACAGAGATTAATTTCCTCACAGTTCAGGAGGCTGCAAGTCTGAGAACAAGGTGTCAGCAGAGTTGGCTTCTTTTGAGAGCTGTGAGAGAATCTGTCCCACAGCTCTCATCTCACATCTGGGGCCAATCTCTGGCTCCTGGTTCCTCTGCCTTTTCTAAAACCAGCTTGAATATCTGGAAGTTATGGTTCATGTACTGTTGAAGCCTGGCTTGGAGAATTTTGAGCATTACTTTACTAGCATATGAGATGAGTGCAACTGTGCAGTAGTTTGCACATTCTTTGGCTTTGCCTTTCTTTGGGATTGGAATGAATCCTTTTCCAGTCCTGTGGCCACTGCTGAGTTTTCCAAATTTGCCAGCATATTGAGTGCAGCACTTTCACAGCATCATCTTTTAGGATTTGAAATAGCTTAACTGGAATTCCATCACCTCCACTAGCTTTGTTCGTAGTGATGCTTCCTACTTGACTTCACATAGGATGTCTGGCTCTAGGTGAGTGATCATACCATCATGATTATCTGGGTCGTGAAGATCATTTTCGTCTAGTTCCAAATAGGGAAAGGAGCACATCAAGGCCGTATATTGTCACCCTGTTTATTTAACTTAAATGCAGAGTATATAAGGAGAAATGCTGGGCTGGATGAAGCACAAGCTGGAATCAAGATTGCCAGGAGAAATATCAATAACCTCAGATATGCAGATGACACCACCCTTATGGCAGAAAGGAAAGAAGAACTAAAGAGCCTCTTGATGAAAGTGAAGTGAAGTGAATGAGTGAAGAAGAGAGTGAAAAAGTTGGCTTAAAGCTCAGCATTCAGAAAACTAAGATCATGGCATCTGGTCCCATCACTTCATGGCAAATAGATGGGGAAGCAGTGGAAACAGTGACAGACTTTATTTTGGTGGGCTCCAAAATCACTGCAGATGGTGACTGCAGCCATTAAATTAAAAGACACTTACTCCTTGGAAGAAAAGTTATGACCAACCTAGACAGCATATTAAAAAGCAGAAACATTATTTTGCCAACAAATGTCTCTCTAGTCAAGGCTGTGGTTTTTCCAATAGTCATGTATGGATGTGAGAGTTGGACTATAAAGAAAGCTGAATGACAAAGAATTGATTCTTTTAAACTGTGGTGTTGGAGAAGACTCTTGAGAGTCCCTTGGACTGCAAGGAGATCCAATCAGCCCATCCTAAAGGAAATCAGTCCTGAATATTCATTGGAAGGACTGATGCTGAGCTGAAACGCCAACACTTTGGCCACCTGATGTGAAGAACTGACTCATCTGAAAAGACCTTGATGAAAGCTTGAGGGCAGGAGAAGGGGATGACAGAGGATGAGATGGTTGGATGGAATCACCGATTCAATGGACATGAGTTTGAATAAATTCTGGGAGTTGGTGATGGACAGGGAGGCCTGGCGTGCTGCAGTCCACAGGGTCACAAAGAGCTGGACACAACTGAGCAACTGAACTGAATTGAACTAAACTACTCCAGTCTGACCTTATCTTAACTAATAGCCTTTGCAATGACCCTATTTCCAAATAAGGTCGCTTTTTGAGGAATTGGAAGTTAAAACTTCCACATATGAATTTCAGGGTGGGAGGACACGATCCAACCCATGTGACACATACTTTCACTCATTTGATCCTGACTGCAGCTGTGTCACATGCCTATAGCAGGCACACTGCCAGGCACTCCATAGGAAATGAATGCAGGAATGAGGGCCTAGGGCATCTTTTCATAGGTATGAGGTACAGAGCGATGACCCAGGGTCATAGAGGTGGCAAGTGCCAGAACTACAAATCAGACTCAGATTTGAGTTTAAGTTAAATTTGAATATGTGACGAAGTGGCCCAGCTAACATGGGTTTCTCTCCTAGCAGCTAAGTTACACTGTTCTCTCTGGCAGTGCCTTTTACATCTGCTCCAAGCATAAAACAAGCTATTCTTGTTTGTGACAAGGACTACCAAGTTAATCATTCAGGACCCTATGCTAGATACTTCTCCACTGGGAAAACTGACAACTCATATCCCAGCACTCCCATGAAAGGCAACTTGTGAGCAGTTAATTGGATTAAGGACTCAGCATCTTTCTGCTTCTGGTACTCCAGACTTGTCCCATCTGCCCAGAAAGCAAAGCAGATGCTAAAGAAATGCCAGGCTGTGCCAGTTGTGTGGGGTGGTAACAAGGCTGCCAGCATTAATTCCCCTGTTCAGCCCTGGGAACAACCCTTCTCATGGGAGTAGCAGGTCTCTGGCCGCCAGTGCCCCCTGCACACCCTCCCCACCCCTAACCTGTTCTTCACTCTCTCAGAAGAAGAATCTTTCTACAAGATCCCTGTTGCTGACATTCTACCTCCTGTGGCAACCCATCCATGTTTCCCAAGGGCTTTCAAGCTAGAATTCAAACTGCTTTGTTACCAGTCGCTGCATGATCTGGTCCCGTTCACCTGTCGAGCTCCATCCTCTGCCACGAACTCATCATTTGTACTAGAAAGCAAAACCAGACTATCTGTGGTTGCTGAAGCACTCTCTGCTTCCTCCTTCCATGCCTAGTCTGCTAGTCTGTCTGCACTTCCCTAGCTTGTCTGCATAGCTGACTTCTAGGCATCCAGCTCTAAACTTTTGACATCCTGCCCTTGGGGAAACCTTCCTGAGCTGCTCATGAAACCGTTTCCCATTTTGTTTTCTGCAACAGGGCCTCATATATGCTGTTTTTACATGTATCCCATGGCATCATGGTTTACTGTTTACATGTTTATACATCTGTCATCTGGACTATCTTCATGACTTCTTGCAAAGCCCATGGCCTATTCATCTGTGTATTCCAGCATTTAACCTGTCCTGTTACTTGGTTTATACTGAATAAATGTTGCATGAATTAATAGAAAATCCCAATACATAGTGAAATATCGTTTAGAGGAAGGAATCAGAACAATTTCAAAGACCCAAGTTAGAAGGCTTATTCAGTGGCTTGGTAAAATTAATAGCTACCATTTCTTGAGGCCTTCTATGTTCAGATAAATGGCTCTGTGCTTTAAATACATCATCTCTAATGTTCACAACAACCTGTAAGGTAGATTTTATCATTCACCATTTATAGATCAATTATCTGAGGTCCACACATCAGCCAGTGGCAGAGCCAGGACCAGACTCCAGGGCTTCCAGGTCACAGCCAGTGCTTTGTATACCACACTCCCTTTCCCTCTGCCCCTAGTAGAGGAAGGAGCCCTTGTAGGATTGGAGCTCCTCTGTTAGAACCATAGAATTGGCCCCTTTGTACCCTTTCTCCCTAACTGAATGGGCAAAAGTGAGTCAGCCTTGTTCCTGAGTCCAGCTACGCAGGAGCTGTAAAGCCCAGGGAGTTCACACAACTGTCAGTATTTATTTATTTACTCATTTACTTAGCTATGCTGGGTCCTAATGACAGCATGCAAGATCTTTAGTTGTGGCATGTGAACTCTTAGTTGCAGCATGTGGGATCTAGTACCCTGAAGAGTGATCGAACCTGGGCCCCCTGCATTGGAAGCACGGAGTCTCCGAGCCACTGGACCACTGGGGAGATCCCACAGTCAGTATTTAGAAATGTTCACTGAGGACATTTCTAAACTCATTCTAAACTCAGTCACAGGGTTTGCTCACTTTTTGCTGCTGCTGCTAAGTCACTTCAGTCATGTCCAACTCTGTGCGACCCCATAGACGGCAGCCCAACAGGCTCCCCCATCCCTGGGACTCTCCAGGCAAGAACACTGGAGTGGGTTGCCATTGCCTTCTCCACTTTTTGCTGCAGGCAAAGCCAATTGGAGCACATTTGTGGCACCAAGTATCTGCATGGCTGTCATCATGGTGGGCGTTCTCTCAATGCGTTGCTTCCGACAAAAGTAAGTTCATTACACCTGCCAACTTTGGTAAAAGTTGTTTGTTTTTTTCATATAATAGCTGGTGCTGCTATGGGTCAAAAAAAATGGTTTTCTCATACATTGCTGGTAGCAGACTAAGTATATTCAGCTTTTTAGAGTGACAGTATATGTTTAACTTTTTAAAATATTAAACCTTTCCCCTAACAATTCTAACTAGAAATTTATTCTGAGTATATCATAGGTATATACAGATATTTAGTGGCAAACAGGTTCACTGAAGTATTATTCATAAAAGGAGAACAATTGGAAGCAAACTAAATGCCTGACAACATGGAATTGGATAAATAAATCACAGTATATGTTATGCCGTATAGCATACTATGCATTCATTAAAGATGTAGAAGAAAAGTATGAATCATATGAATATTTGCTATATGGCATTTTAAAAAGCAGGTTGTAAAACAAAATGTACTTTCATTTTAAAAAAAATAGGGCATATACACATGCACACAGACATGTGAGATGTATTAGTGAGCATTAGATTTGGTTGTATATAACTTAAAAAGCCAAAATAGTATGACAGATGAGCTAAGCTTCTCACTCAGGTAAAGGAAGTAAACTCAGGTAACGACTGGTGTAGGAGCTCCCTGGTCATCAGGGACCCAGGCTCCTTTCTCTGCTGCACTGTCCCGACCTTGGCTTCTCTCCTCATGGCCCTCATGAGGCCCTCATGAAGTTCACCTCAGGGCCCAGTGGCTGCAGGGACTGTGGCCGTCGGACCTGCATTCTACAGCTCCAGGGAGAAGGAAGTGCCCGTACCTACCTCTTCAGGAGTCTTCATGTGAAGAAGTCACACGTGACACTTTTTGTTACATCTCATTGGCCAGAAGTTGATGAGGCAAGAGATGCTTAAAACTGTGACCTTTTAGCTGGGCTCCTTGTTGTCCCAGTAAATCAGGGTCCCTTTCCAAGAAAGAGGGGAAAACGTGTACTGGATGGCAGTTAATATACTCCTCCCCAAGCATATACACTAAAACATTAATGGTGGTTATAACGGGGATAGAATCATAGGTGATCTTAGTTCTGTTTAACTATAGTTTCTAAAATTTCTTTAAACATGTACCACTTGGTATGGAGAATTTTTTAAATGAATTAGTTATTCAATAGTTTTCTTCAGATGTTGTGTAAAGTAGGAGAAGAGGTCAAAGTAAAACTACAGTAGAAAAGTCATTTTCTACTGGCCATTGAACTTGTTTGAAAGGCTTTCCATTTATTAAAGCCCTCTCATATGTGATACATATTTCAAAGCAGAGCTCTTTTTAGGTAGACTTTGAAAAAGTTGAACTCAAAGAGTCAACTAGAATCCCATGCATCCTCCTGAGGGAAATAGTATCAGTTAGGGTGGAGGCATCTGCTGTTAAAAAATAAATAAATAAAAGAACCTCCAAATATAGTGGCTTTAATAAAATAGCTTATTTTTCTCGCATATAATTCTGAGGTGTGTCATCTGATTGGTCATCAGCTCTGCTCCACACAGCCACTTAGGGATCCAGTTGTCTTCCATTTTATTGGCCCACAATTCTTTGGGTACTTTCCTCATCTGCATGATCTATACTAGGTCACAGGAACCTTTGCTCACATTTCTTTGGGGGGAAAAAAACCTACTCACATGGCCTCACCTCATTTCAAAGGGCTAAATACATCGCAGCAGCTCACTTTTCTTATTAAACAAAGTTTATTAAAGCCACATCTTTAAAACTGCTTCATATTGCTCTTTAATTTAAAAAAAAAAAAGGCAAAATATTTAAGTCATGTGCATGCAAGAAACACTTTTTGGATTTTTTTTCTTCCACATCATAAACTCATCTTAAAGTATCTTCAAAAACCCAGAGATGTGGAAAGAAATAAAAGACCTTCTGATCACCAAATACAACTACTGTTGGATATTTCCATATGGTATTTTTTTCTTGGCTTTTTTTTTTTTTAAGCTTGGTTATGTCCAAGCTGTTTATGCCACTTGTATCCTGTTTTACTCTTTATTTACTTTTAGCAAAACAGTTTATTTCCCATTACAAGCTCTTTATAAACATTCTAATTTACTAAATAGTAATCTCCCCAAGGGTATTGACCATTTCCTCTTATTTGCTGTTTTATCCACGCAGCATGTGGCACTGTGCTGGTCATGCATTAGGGATTCAGTCAGTGTCTGTTGAATGAGTACTTGGCTGCTCAGTGATAGCTAAACATCATACTGAGGGAAAGTTCCATAGTTTATTTAGCAAACCCTAAGTGGTTGTGGCACGAGCTTTATCATCTGTCCAGACTTCATAGAAAACTAGTCCAGCCTTAGGTGAGGCAACATCTTTCTCCTGCAGTATTTACATTTTATTCATTTGCATAATCTTGCACTGAAATCACCTCACTAAGAACCTGTGTTCCCATGCCACTGTGTGCACACTTAACCAGATGCCATGTTGTCTTTACCTGCAGGGTATTTGTTCTCCTTTTGGCCCTCAGACCTCAGTGGTGTAGCAAAGAAATTCCAGATCCAGCAAACAGCACTTGGGCCAAGAAATATCCTATTGTGGAGGTAAGGTGTAAAGCCGTGGTGGCCAGTTGATGGGGTTCTAAGTCTCCCATTGTAGCTACAGGGAAACCTAGGTGCTTAGATCCTGTGAATAAGCTGCTTATCATACCAGGTTACCAGCTGAGTCATCACCCCCACGCATAGTAATTTTCTGAAGCTTATGTGTGCATGCTCATTCAGTCGTGTCCAACTTTCTGCAACTCCATGGACTGCAGCCTGCCAGGCTCCTCTGTCCATGGGATTTTCTAGGCAGGAATGTTGGAAATTTCCTACTCTGGGGAATCTTTCCAACCCAGGGATCGAACCACATCTCCTGCATTGTCAGGCGGATTCTTTTATCACTGAGCCACCTGGAAAGCCCCTGAAGCTTATGACCAAGACTAAAAACCCAAAGCTTTCCATTCCTATCTGTGCATTATGTTCCCCTCCTCACCTCAGCTTACTTCAAAAAAAGATTTAAAAAGCAAGTGTATTTGGTGAGCGTTGGCTCATCCAAATTCAAGAGCACTGAAGCTTTTACTGCGATGCTCCCAGTCCTTTGTGAGCTCAGAACAGATAGAGCCCAGACTATTTTGGTCTTGGCAGGAAGCCAGTAAGTCATTCCATTGTGCAAGGAAAAGGTTTTAAGGCAGGAGAGGTTGCTCAGCTAGCACAGGAGACTGCTGGGAGTAGAGGACATGCAGGGACCTGCTGCCACACAGTCCCAGGAGGGAAAGCAGCTCACAGCGGGTGAGAGGTCTCTGGCCAAGGACCTTGAAGTTGAAGGCATCTGAATGCGGAGCCAGAATATGCACTGAAGGGGAATAAAGGGGAACGGGTGGGGTGCGGGTATGTTCTTTCCATCACCTGGGGCCTTAGCAGCCCCACACTCTCACGTCTTAGAGCCCGGTTCCTCTAAGACTCTTCCTCTTCAGTCACCCATGCATTCTCTCATCCACACCCTTTCTCAGACCAAAAGACAGTGGTACCAGCTGCTCCTCAGGGAAAAAGCTGGTCCCAGTTATGTCTGCCTCAGTTGGAATTTAAGTCACCACAGTTTAATGCCTTTGAAATAAGGCCACCTCTGCCACGTACTATGTCAGTGATCCTTGAGGAGCTTGTCCGATGACATGAGCCCTAGTTTCATCCTCCATAAAATAGGAGTTGACAATATCTCTCATATATATTGTTGTGAAGACTAAATCAGATGCCATATAAAGCACATGGATCATACAAGGCAAAGATCATTCATTTTCTTCCCTGGAAGATTTATTCTTGAAGCCTTCTTTCTCTGTTGAGGAGTTTTGTCCCTGTTAAGTTACAGTAGCAAGAACAGTATAATAATAACAATATATGTATGTATGCATGTATATGATGTATATTTGAGTATTTATGATATATAATTATATAGTGTATTATGATATGTAACAATATTACACAACAATATGTTTACATATAAAATATAATGTACATTCTCTATGCCAGGTACTGTAAAAAAATTTTCATGTATTAACATCTAACCTGTACAACAGCTTTATGAGATTATAATGTTATCGTCCCCAGTTCTCAAATAAGGAAGCTGAGGCACAGAGGACTCAGTAACTTGTCCAGTAAAAAAATTTTCATGTATTAACATCTAACCTGTACAACAGCTTTATGAGATTATAATGTTATCATCCCCATTTCTCAAATAAGGAAGCTGAGGCACAGAGGACTCAATAACTTGTCCAGTGTTAGTCGACTAGTAGGTGGATCCTGGGTTCACATATAAGTAGGATGTGCTGTCTGCCATTATACTTTTAAATGTTCTAAAAGATCTTCAGCACAGGGTGAGGGAGGTGTTGCCAGCAGTCAGAGCTTCTGAGCTGAAAAGACTAACTCAAGAGGTGTTCCCACACTGGACCCTCACTTGGAGGCAATATTGTAATGACCTATGGGAATGTACTCAATAAGGATGCCATTGCTAGTATTAGAGGGGATTCAGGTACCAGGAGTTGAATAAGCTGAGCTCTAAGGTCTCTCTCTTCCAATGCTGAGATGCCATAGTCCCATGTCCTGAAAGCCTGAAATAGCACAGTGGGGAGCAGCTCTGGGTCAGTCACGGACACGTGGCTCCCACGCTGGCGGCTTTGGTGTCATGGTCTCTATTTGCCACTGCCTGGGTGTGAGGGGACACAGAGGCATACAGAGCCACTGAAGAGCCCATAAAAAGCTTCGAAGAGGTGCTGAGATAAACAAAGGGTTAGAGAAAGTAACACAGGGAAACAATAACAGAAATTGCCACACACATGCCCGAAGTTGTACACTATGAGTATTTTCATTGCAGCGTTATAAATAGAAGCCAAGCATTACATAATGTAACCTGCCGCCAGGGGGCCAGGTTAAACATTTGGGTATATCTGTACAGTAAGAGGTTATGAAACTACTAAAAACAAAACTGAGATCTGCTGCTGCCGCTGCTGCTGCTGCTAAGTCGCTTCAGTCACGTCCGACTCTGTGCGACCCCAGAGATGGCAGCCCACCAGGCTCCCCTGTCCCTGGGATTCTCCAGGCAAGAACACTGGAGTGGGTTGCCATTTCCTTCTCCATGTATCTAAATCTCTTGTATATTTAAAGGTGAAAAAAAGCAGTTTGTATTAATTGTCTAAAGTGGATTCTCATTTGTATAAAAGGAAGGTGATTATACACACACATACATACACACACTCTCTCCAACATGTGCACAGGATATTTCTGGAAGCCTAAATATGAAACTGGTAGTGGTGGTTGTCTTTGGGGAGGCGGTTGAAGGCATGAAGGCCACTTAATTTTTATTACAAATTCTCTTTGAACAGAAAAAAAAAATTTACAAGACTATGTCCCTATATTTCTTTTGCAAAAAAAAAAAAAAACCAATAAATTGGAAAATTAAAAAAAAAAACAAAACATGCCATCGGCTTGTGGCAGCCTCAGAACCCCATGTCACCAAACCCTTGCAGGGGTAGACTATTTTTAAAGGCCCAAACTGCTCTCCTGGTGACAGGCTGGGACAGACATCAGAAACCATAGTCTTTCACCTCCAACAAAATGTGCTTTGAGTTATCAGACTTTACATTCCCCTGAAAGTGAAAGTATCAGTTGCTTAGTCATGTCTGACCCTTTGCAACCCCATGGACTGTAGCCTGTCCATGGGGTTCTCCAGGCAAGAATACTAGAATGGATTGCCATGCCCTTCTCCAGGGGATATTCCCCACCCAGGGATTGAACCCAGGTTTCCTGCATTGCAGGCGGATTCTTTACCATCTGAGCCACTAGGGAAGCCTCCTACCATTTCTTAAAATGTGGTCAAAAAGACATGGTCTTAAAACTCAAGAGGAAAAGGCCCAAGCATAAAGGGAATACTGGGATGTTATCCATTTTGAGCTTGTAAAAGCTTAAAATAGTTCCTATGATATACCTGAGTTATTACTGGTCCAAGAGGCCTTGCCCCAGGACTTGTCAGCCAGGGGACCTGCTTTGTAAAAGTTCTGAGGTACAGCCTCTGTTGGTACTGCCAGAACTGTCAAAAGGCAGAGCCTTGCCTTATGAATACAAAGTGATCCTCACTCTCTGTGATCCTTCCATAGCGGTGGTTACAGTGTTTTGGCAGCTGCCAGCCATGTTCCAAGCCAGACCAATGTGCCAGGGCTAGTTTGCTTAGCGATAGGAAAAGAGCAGGCTCTGGAAAGAAAAGTACACACCTACCCAATGGCTGCTCAGGGCCCGTTGTAGAAGTCTACCCTGAGACAGCATTGTTACTCACTATGGGGACACTTGCCATGCTCGAGGCAAGGGAGGGGACATCAGTGACCAGTATAGATCATACCATTCTCACACAGCTTGGCATCTTACAGATAAGTGATTCAAAGGCCAGAGAGGTGTATTGAGTTTTCCCAAGCTGTAGATTCTCAGAGCTGGGATTAGACCTCAGGATTTGCCCTAGACAAAGGCTATTTTTATTATCCTCCTCCTATAAGATCTGGTCCCTGCTTGCAGCTGACAGACATGTTTTGGCGTGGGGGCAAGGGTGGGGTATGCCTTTTTTTTTTTTTTAGTAACAGTATAAAGCATCTTGTGCCAAGAACCCAACAGCTGGCTTCTTTGCTGTTGTAGGAATCCAGTGTGGGGAACAGTCACTAGGGGCTTCCTGAAAGTGGGCTTTGGAGCTCTGCTTCAGAAAAATCAAGCAGGCAGCATAAAAGAAAGTTTCAAGTTTGGGGAGAGCCCAATAATGCCTATAAAAAGAAATGTTAATAGAGTGCTTAAACTTGGACTCAGGAATCAGTAGTAAGCTTGGAAAGGAGATGTAACCAACTAGATGTTGAGAAAGAGCAAGAAGAGTAACAGACAAAATTAGCTATAGTGAGGAAAGGATGAAAACTTCTTCCAAATAAGTTATTCCAGAGGAGTCTTAAGAGCAGAACTGACAAGGATATTACCCTGCCAAAAACCTTTCAGCAGTTGTATCGAAGCCCGAACTCTTAAGTATCCCTTAAAAGTCTCTTCATCATGTGACCTCCTTCTCTTTCTAAAGCCTTAGTGTGCCTGTCCTAAGAAAGAACTAGCAGCTTCCAGAGTAGACCAATCCTCCTTGCCCCACCAGCTCCTTACCTGGGAAAAACTATACACCTCTCAGGATTCAGCTCTAGTGTCGTCCTTTTAAAGTCTTCCATGCCTCCTCCCCAGACAGATGCAAGCTCAGCCTTTCCTCTGCACCCACTGTGCCTTCTATGCTAGAGGAAAAGCAGCTGGTGCAGTTTGACTCACCAGAAACAGCCTAGCTGACGGCTGAGTGGGATAGTGACTCACTCACTGCTGGGGGCTGAGAGGAGTCCACAGCTCGCCAACAATGTTAACTGCCTCTTTTACCTCCCAAAGTTAAGGGCCCACAGTGTTCTGCCTTGAGCTGACTAGGTAGTGCAGGCTGTGGGGCCTTTTGGAACCCTGAACAAGTTGGTTGTCAAGGCTACTTACTCAACATAGCCATATGAGTCTCTTCTTTCCCTTTCTCAGGAAAAGACACAGCTGGCCTTGGATAGGCTCCTGACAGACTGGCCCACTCCTGAAGAACCTGAGCCGCTGGTTATCAACGAAGTCCTTTGTCGAGTGACACCAGTCTTCAGACCTCCCCATCACCGCAGCTGGTCAGAAAAGGGACAAGGAGTCCGAGGTCACTATACCTCTGAGGAAGACACAGGGTACAGTGCCTCAAGCCCACCACCTCCAAGGGCTCCCACAGCAGAGACAGGACAAGGGGTGGATCTATACAAGGTTCTAGGAAGCAAGGGCCCTGACTCAAAGCCGGGGAACCCAGCCAGCCCCTTGACCATCCTCCCAGTGGACTACCTTCCTACCCATGATGGCTACTTACCCTCCAACATGGATTATCTCCCTTCACATGAGGCTCCCATAACTGATCCTCTGGAAGAACTGCCTCAACACATCTCTCTTTCCATTTTCCCCTCAAGTTCCCTTCGCCCACTCACCTTCTCCTGTGGTGAGAAGTTGACTCTGGACCAGTTAAAGATGGGGTGTGGCTCCCTCATGCTCTGAGTGGCAAAACTTGAAGTTTGGAAAGCTGATGTACCTCCAACCGGCAAGGCATGTCCTGTCTACCCAGCCACCTGCTCCAGTGGTCATTACCTGTGGGTGCTCCCGTCAGATCTGGGTGCAGCTAGAGGGCAGGTAAGCCAGCTCAGGGTGAATCTCAGGAACTGAGAGTTGGCTGTAATCAAATCCAGATACCTCATCTTGCCTTCTGCAGAGCCTTAAGATTACATCCTTTGCTGTGTGGACCTAGACATTCCAATCTGGGTTCTTGCAACTTTCTTGTCTATGTTGTCCAGAAAGGGGAAAGGCAAGAGTAGAAACCAAAACTCTTACTAGCAATGGCAAACAGTGCAGAGGACCATTCATTCAACAACCATTTATAGTTGACCTTGAATAATATCTGTTTGAACTGTATGGGTCCACCTATATGCATATTTTTAAAAATAATAAATTCTACAGTACTACATGATCCATTGTTGGATGCTGAGCCACAGATCAGATCAGATCAGATCAGTCGCTCAGTCCTGTCCAACTCCTCGCAACCCCATGAATTGCAGCACGCCAGGCCTCCCTGTCCATCACCAACTCCCGGAGTTCACTCAGACTCACGTCCATCTAGTCAGTGATGCCATCCAGACATCTCATCCTCTGCCGTCCCCCTCTCCTCCTGCCCCCAATCCCTCCCAGCATCAGAGTCTTTTCCAATGAGTCAACTCTTCACATGAGGTGGCCAAAGTACTGGAGTTTCAGCTTCAGCATCATTCCTTCCAAAGAAATCCCAGGGCTGATCTTCAGAATGGACTGGTTGGATCTCCTTGCAGTCCAAGGGACTCTCAAGAGTCTTCTCCAACACCACAGTTCAAAAGCATCAATTCTTCGGCACTCAGCCTTCTTCACAGTCCAACTCTCACATCCATACATGACCACAGGAAAAACCATAGCCTTGACTAGACGGACCTTTGTTGGCAAAGTAATGTCTCTGCTTTTGAATATGCTATCTAGGTTGGTCATAACTTTCCTTCCAAGGAGTAAGCGTCTTTTAATTTCATGGCTGCAATCACCATCTGCAGTGATTTTGGAGCCCAGAAAAATAAAGTCTGACACTGTTTCCACTGTTTCCCCATCTATTTCCCATGAAGTGGTGGGACCGGATGCCATGATCTTCATTTTCTGAATGTTGAACTTTAAGCCAAATTTTTCACTCTCCACTTTCACTTTCATCAAGAGGCTTTTTAGTTCCTCTTCACTTTCTGCTATAAGAGTGGTATCATCTGCATATCTGAGGTTATTGATATTTCTCCCGGCAATCTTGATTCCAGCTTGTGTTTCTTCCAGTCCAGCGTTTACAGGCGGCCAACTAAAAGTTATATGCAGATTTTCAACTGCACAGGGGAGTCGATGCCCCTAATCATCACACTGTTTAAGGGTCAACTGTATATAAAGTTGCTACTATAGACCACATCTATGTCTAGATCAGTATGTCCCATCGGCCTGAGATACAAATGTTCTGCTAGGTCATGTTTAACTTTTCACCCATGCCTCCTGCCATTCCAGACTAACATAGCTAGTCCTCCCAGGCTTTATTTGAAAAGCTTAAGCTTCTTCCTTACGTATCTATTCTACTCTGCTTAACTGCTGGGTAGCACCCCCCACTGCGTGGTTCCTTGCATCTCTGCAGCTTCAGCACTGGCTTGTCTGCACCCAAGCTGTGGAGCCCCTTGTTTGACTATTTCAATAGGTCATGACAGACAAAGCTGCCACCTCAGCAGCAGTCCAAATTGTCACCTCTTGAGAGTAAGAACCAACTTTTATTTCTTGCAATACCTGCTGTTCCTATATTTGCTTTCTTTTGATTACTTAATAGCCATTTTAGCCACTCTTCCCCTCCCGCTTCAACACACAGGTCCCAGTCTCCTTTTTAACCACCCACACCTTTTCCCTTGGAGAAGGAAATGGCAACTTACTCCAGTATTCTTGCCTGGAGAATCCCATGGACAGAGGAGCCTGGCGGGCTACAGTCCATGGGGTCACAGAGAGTCAGACATGACTTAGCAACAAAACCACCACCACTACCTTTTCCCTCCCCTTAAAGCCCCAGGTGGTACTGCAGTCCTCAATTGTTTTCTTAAAAGAAAAGTCTCCTTCTAAGGATGCAGAAGCCTCCTCAGCACTCCCCTTGTACAATGCACTTTTTCTCTACTGGACTGTAAGTAACCTGAAGGCAGGGATCACAGCAATCTGATTCTCCAGCACCGTGCCTGGTCCACAGTGCTGGAGAATCAGATTGATAGAGTAGGTTATCAATATAAAGTAAGAGATGCCTCCTGCCACCACCTCCACCTTGTTCTTCTGTTCTAGAAGGCAGTCCAGCTATGCCTGCTTCCTCTTTATTGAGACAATTGCATTTGCTTGTAATCCTCTTCATTCTCAACCCCAATTCTACCCTACCATTGACTGACAGCACTACTGCAATACATGTTGCTGTTTAGTTGTGTCTGACTCTCTGCCACCCCATGGACTGTTACTCACCAGGCTCCTCTGTCCATGGAATCTCCCAGGCAGAAATACTGAAGTGGGCTGCATTTCCTCCTCCAGGGCACCTTCCCGACCCAGGGATCGAACTCATGTCTCCTGCAAGTCTCCTTCATTGCAGGTGGATTGTTTACTGCTAAGCTACCAAAAACATATTTGAGCATGCCTTTGGCTGCTCACTCTGGCAGATAAATGCCCTCTTTCTGTAAATGACAGGATAGGTAACCTCATTCTGCCCTTGCTCCAAATAGTTTTTATAATCTTCCTTCCTGGCCACACACAAGTAAAATTCCTAGATCAGATTAACTCATTTACCAAGCCTAGTAGAGCTCACCAATATTCATATAGCCAGGCTTTCATTCCTCAGGAAAATTAGCAATACTTTAAATCCTCACTCCTGATACATATCCCAAAAGCAAACCCAGAAATCTCTGCTCTATTGAAACTATCAAATTCCTGAATTCTCTGGGACCTAAATACTACAAATAAAGTTCAAGTTCATTCTCAGTGAATTCAAGGGCATCTCTACCAATTTGTGTGTAAAGATCATTACCTTCAATTATTCATTAAAAAGACCCTCTTTACCAGAAGCCAGAAACTCCATTTCCTGGGCCTCTGTCTTCCTTATAGGCAATAGGAAAGCCAAGCTGTTGTTATCTAGTTCTTTCCCCTTAGTGCCTTTTCCCCTCCACCCTGTCCCAATTTCTCAGCTTCCACGAATAGCCTACAGCTGCAACTCACCAATGCCCAGACACCAGTGAAAGAGATGCCAAGCTAGGCACATTCTATTCTAGTCAGTACCCCTTACTCAATTCTTGGTTTTCTCCATCAGGCTCTTTTTCTTCCACCTGATGTAGTTGTCATCTGTCCCAGTATCACTGCTCAAGCCTTCCAAAGATTTCTTAGTCCTGTTCTCTTTCTAGCCTGCAGGACTCAAGGACATTCACATTATCCACCCTTATGAAAGGCTAATAGGTAAACCCTCAAATTAATCACTCTAGAATAAAGAGATCAGAAAGTCCTCTTCTTCACCCTAGTGGGGGAGGGGTGAAAGGATTAGGAATTTAATCAGTTGGCTAATTGATGATGGAAAGAAACAAGTCATATTTTTACATCAGTCTACACTGGAATAAATTTCCAATAAAAACTTTGCAAAACACACCCAAGTTAGATAAAAATACTTTCAAGATATGCCAGATAACTTACAGATCAATATGAAAAAAGAACCAGCACTTCAAAGAAAAATGGACTGAGTGAGCAACTCACAAAATTCATATAAATACCCAATAAGCATGAAAAACCCCACCTGTTTTATCAAAGAAATAAAAATTATCATTTTTCCCTTACCAAATTAAAAACATTAAAAATTAGCTGGTTAAGAGTACTGTTAGTTGGCTCTTTTCTGCAGGCAGCTGGGCAATATTCAGTAAAATTTGAGTCAGGAACTCCTTTCCTAGCAATGTAGACTAAAACTGTATAAATATCATAAAGTGAATAAAAGCTTTATCACAGCACTGACTAGAAGGGGATGGATGTTAAAGAGTAGTAACTGAAGCAATAGATCTTTGAAAGAAATACAAGTTTATATAACAAGCCAATTTTTGCCTTTACTCCCATTCTTACAGAAATTGTTAATAATGATCAACAACCTCTAACACAGTACTTAGTCCATGCAGTTTTCAAGAGGTGTAACTCAGGTCTCACCATGATTAGTTTAAGGTAGGTGTTCTCTCCACTTCAGAGATGAGAAAACTATGGTACAAGTTAACTAAACCCAAGTCATACTATTAGAACCTGATACCACAGTCTGGTTTAAGAGCCTAACTTTCAACTACTCTAATTCTTCTCTATGCAAGTGACTGCACAACAAATTTTTTATCAATTGGGATTCTGACTGTAGTTGACAATACCTGTGATTCCATAAAAATCTTTGAACCTATTGTTACTAGATAATCAAAAACTGGCATTTCCATACTTCTAAAGTTCTAGAGCATTCTTGGTTCTTTAGGAAACTACCTAAAAAGCAGGAAAATCTTAAATGACACAAGGACAAATCTGGCACTAAGTTTGCTAACTTATCTACTCAGCTATCTAAATCTTACAAGGCACACTGTAGGTCACAGACGGGAAGTAACACTTCTGAGAAAGTCCATTATTTTAAGGAAACTGGAAAGTGTTTTAAAACTATGAATAAAAACATTATGCCTTTCAAATAGAAAAGTAACCAGAACAGTGTGTTCTCTCTTTAATTAAAATATCTATAACTCCATCCAACTTAACCTGATTTTTTCCAAACATGGCTGTTTCTTAAGTAAAAACGAATTAGGGCTGTTTTTATCCAGTTGTGTTGCTTGTATGAATTGTTGAAACATAAATGCCTTTCCTTTATTCTATGGTAACTGGTTCCACATTTTGTTGATGGTTCTTTTATTTATAAGTGGCAAAACCATTCTTAATTTGGCTGAAATTTCAATCACATCTCCAAGAAACATACAGACCTATTATGTGATGCCACAAGGTCCCTTTAAATTAATTCAGGCCACTTATCAACTTCCACGACTGTGAAGAATTCTTCCACAAGGAACCCTGGCCTTGCCTAGGCAAGAGAATGTCAGGTGGAGTCCGTATCTTCCCTTTTCCAATTTCAGATTTTAATACTACCCACAGGTAACTGGACCCAACAAAATACTGTAAAAGCTATTACGAGATTCTCATCGAGACTGTTTTTCATAGGTCCTGGATTTTCACCAGAAAGATCATAACCTGCATTAACATGCCAAAAATCTCAGGGTGAAAACTGAATGTCACCAGATTTCACTTATAAAAAGAAATCTTAACCTTATTCCATCACAGAGGGCATTAAAGACCATTTGCCTTCTTTTTCACAATTTCCTGTTTCCTCTCCTCTCCCCCTCTTGCAACTGCGGATGGCTGGATTCCTTTGCACTCCTATAAACACTCCCTTTAGATGCCTCTGGTCTGTGGCAGGTTAACTTTCACAACAGCTGTATAGAGACTTTTTGGTTGTTGTTAAAACACCCACTTTTCATGTGTTTGCAATAGATGAAAAATAGCTAGAAAGGATAGTTAGCCAATAATTTCTCCAGCTACGGATACTTCTCAAAATTTTTCCTCTAAAAATCTGTAGATAAAAGTTTAATAACTTTAAGTGACAAGAAATTGATGATCCTGAAAAAAAGAAAAAAAGGTAAGGAGGAACATCCATGTTTGGGTGTCATTAGGAGGTGCCGATTATTTAAGTTCTTCAAGCAATAGTATAATGGCAATTTTCTGTTAATAAACTGTCCGTTTTCTCCTAAAGAGAACTTCTCAGATGATTTTTATTTTCACCGAGCAATATACAGCATCCAAAGCACTTCTCTATTTCAGTCTTGACTTCCAGCTCTACTTGACTTATGCAGGGCTGGAGCAGAGGGTGGACCAATTCAAATATATTGATAGTGTATTGCATTGTATCAATACACTGTATAATGCATTGTTGTCAATACACTATATAATGCATTGTATCAATACACTGTATTGTATAACACACTGTATAATATTGTATCAATACAATGTATTATATTGTACCAATCCACTGTATAATACACTGTACTGATACAATGTATCAATCCACTGTGATACACTGTATCAACACAATGTATTGTATCAATCCACTGTATGATAGTGTATCAATACAATGTATTGTATCAATCCACTGTATGATAGTGTATCAATACAATGTATCAATCCACTGTATTGATACAGTGACAAAGTGCCACTGGATCTCCAATGGATACTCTTCTGAACAAAATACAGTGGTGGGAAGCACACACAATATACCTGGCTGGGTATGTTGATTTTCTTCATATGATTAGTGACCAATGAACACCTTTATCAGAAGTAATTTATCCAACCCAGTCTTCCCATGGCCTTTTTAACTTACTACAACTGTAGCACCTAAGTGAAGCCCTGATAAACAAGTACACAGTATCAAGCTGAAACCAAATTTTCTGTAGTTTTTAGGAAAATGTGTTCCTTTTTTGTTGGGGAAAAAAAATGTAGAAGCTCCACTGGAAATTCAGAATTTCCAGAAAAGACAAACCAACTTCATCTATAAACAGAAAAGTTCCTGTGTTTAATTCATTTCACCAGTCACGTAAGCCTAAATATTTTCAGCTATGAAATGCAATTGGGGGTGGAGAGGAAGCCATTTTCTTTGATGTGTTAGATCATTTCCAAACCTCTGGCAGCCTGAGCATTGACAGAATGTCTAAACATGTGCTTATCTAACATTTGTCACTATTTGTCAGTGTGCCTGCCAAACAAAGCAACAACTGACTGTGGATTATTACACCCAAGGTGTGAAACAAGGAATTCAATGTGTAAAAGTTTCCATAATAAAATTTTGGACATTATTCATCAGCTAAATAAGAAAACTTCAGTCCCAAACTGACAAAATTCTGGGCAATAACAAGAACCAAGTTCAGCTGGATCATTTTATACATCTCCATTCTAGGTAAATGAAAGCCATTTCTTCAAATTGAAGCGTTTTTGGTCCTAAAATCTGTAAGAGAAGTCAGCTGCAACTGCAATTACAGTGTTATGGTGTAAACAATACTGTCCAAACGAACTACTGCTCACTCTTGCAGCTCAGTTCTCCAAGTAACAAAATCCTAAATATTAACTAGCCCTTTGTTTTTCACATTTCCATGCCAGTAACATTTATGCCACTATATAAGGAATAAAGCCACAACCAAGATCAGTTCAGAGCAATTCTTAGCACTTTAGGTAGTCTAGCTGCAGTCCATGAGGTCGCTAAGAGTCGGACAAGACTGAGCGACTTCACTTTCACTTTTCACTTTTATGCATTGGAGGAAATGGCAAGCCACTCCAGCGTTCTTGCCTGGAGAATCCCAGGGATGGGGGAGCCTGGTGGGCTGCCGTCTATGGGCTTGCACAGAGTCGGAGACGACTGAAGCGACTTAGCAGCAGCAGCAGCAGTTTGGAAAAATTCACAAAGAACCAAAGGTAACAGAATAATTATCACCAAGTATTGTTTTCCAAGCACAAGACTTAGAATACACATTCAAGTGCACCGGAATGGTCACAGCCTCTCCAACAGGCAGCAAAGGGGACTAATGTTACTGATTTAACACTACCTATGTAATTAGGGGCTTAACTGGCAACTCAGCTGGTAGAATCCACCTGCAATGCCAGAGACTCTGGTTCAACTCCTGGGTTGGGAAGATTCCTTGGAGAAGGGACAGGATACCCCTTCCAGTATTCTGGCCTGGAGAATTCCATGGACAGAGGAGCCTGGCAGGCTACAGTCCATGGGGTCGCAGTCAGACACAACTGAGTCTTTCACCTTCACATAAATTTCATGTAAACTTCCACAGTCACATAATTTGACTTTCACATAATTAACACCTCCAACAAAAACATAATTTGGTAAGTCATTTTCTAACTTGTATGAGCTATTTCTCACCCTTCCATTTCAAAGTGAACTGACTCCCAGATAAGACAGAAGTAATGACACAAAAGCTAGATTCTGCCTAAATGGATATCCTGATTAAGCTGAGAAACACAGTTCTCAGAATCCATTAATTCATGCCCCAGTTCAACCTATGAAGTTGACATTTGTTTTATCCATGTAAAATATTTCTATTTCTTATCTTATGGCACAGACAGCACAACAGAAAGATATCATCAAGTGATAATTGCCACTAAATGTGAAAACCTATAACCATGCCATTGTGTCTTAGTCTAGCAAATTATACTTTCCATAACAGCTTTCAGAATATTTAGGTTGCAAACTCAGTAATTTCTTAAAAAATAATAAATCTTTACTAAAAAGCTACTGAATATCTTGCCCTTACTCTGATTAGAGATTAAGAAGTAAAAAATTTTAAATACTTCAAATTTCACAACTTCCCATATAGGGCAATTTAATCTGCACCTGTAACTTTAAAAAAAACAACTCATGTTGACCTAAGTGATGGTGTAGACCAGGGGTCAGCAAACATTTTCTGTGAAGGACCATGTATTTTAAACTTTGGGAACTATATACATCGTTCACTTTTAAAAGGTAGAAGCCATTCTTAGCTCAGGAACTGTACAAAAAACAGACCACAGACAGAAATCTGTTGATGTCTGGCTTAGATGTAGCACTAATTTAAATGATACTCACTTCCAATGTTAGCACTTCCCAGTACGGACTAAATCTTAATGGTTTTAATAATTTATATCCTAATCACTTTCTGAAATTAAGCTTATACTTTTAGGTTACCTTTCCTTACATTACTGATTTAATGAATTCCTCTCAATCCCTTTTCAATCACTTCGCATATAACCCCCATATTTGATCATCAGATTGACTCTCAAGTTGAAAGAACATGTCAGAGGTAAACCTAGACTGTGCAAAAAATCAGGAGCCCAAATTTCTGAAAGTTGACACGTAATATACAGATTAATGATCAAATCTGACAATTTTACAATGTTTATCTAATCAGGTCTGAAAATCTGATGAGGGATTTTATTGCTTTGTTACTAGATTTTAAGTGTTCTGCCTATTTATTTCAGTAGAAATACAATGTCTGGGTTAGAATCTATTTTCTAAGCATTTAATTGCTTTCTTTATAAAGCAGAGTTGCAGGCACCCAAGAGCCTAGAATTGCTATTAGGATAGATGTCTTCTAGATGTCCACTAGTATACATGATAATGATTTTAAAGTCAAAATCATTCAGGTTCTAGCAGCTCCACATTTCTGAGTTTTTTTAACCCTTTGATATTTGTTGGTTCTTTCCATATGTTAGTCTCTTAAAGATGTTTAAAAGACCTAATATACAATATTCAGACTTTCTATGCAACTCCCTAACAGCGTATAACAAAAATTTTCTATTTCCAACCACCTACAGCAATTAGAAAAATAATACAATAAAAATGAATACCTAATATTCTCCCTCCATAAAACACCAGAAACAATCCCCAAACACATTACTTATTTACAACTCGAGATATATTCTGCCTCCTTTTTAAATGAAACTGAGTAAAGTAACTTAGATGTATAATGTGCCTGGTGACACATTTAAAAACCTTTCATAACTGCACAAAGGCCTCAAAATATTTAACTATGAGACCTTATCTCCATCATCTCAATGTAAACTGAAAATCTTAATAAAAAATATAAACTGTACCACTATTTCGCTTTAAAAGCATCAAGACACAAGTGCATTAGAACATTCTATCAGCCATTATTACCTTATTTGTGAAAAGACAAACCCTCAACATAAAAGACAAATCCCTGACATTCACTCAAACATGGAGTTTCCTACAAGAAAATTGTCAATTTTCCTACAAGTCAATTGTCACGTCGGTCCTTGAAATTCATTTTGCAAGAATTAAACTTTGTAATTAAAATAGGTACTCTCCCAATTGCTATTTGACAGACTAGGTTAACAAACACTCCATATAAACAAGTCTGTTTGTGGAAAAAATGAAATATGAACATTACCTTTGGGAATACACACATAGGTCAGAAGACACATGACGATAAATGGGCTCCTATTTGATTGCTTTTATGACTTTTAAGAAGTGAGCATGAAAATAAAATCTTTATTTTCAGTTATTACCCACCAATAAGAGAAAGTTAGGTTCACAGTTTTAGCTCGTGACACAAAGTGAACTAGGAGGCAAATTTACATCCATCAGATACAACTAATGGACTGACTTTTAAAATCCAGGCTATCTTGAAAGCTTGCAACATACCAGATATTGCTGTGTATTCTCTAGTGACATAATGCCAGCAATGGCTGACAATGAGTAGAACTTATTTTTTTAATAGGTGTTTTCTATATGTTGCTAGAAATCAGGTTTATTACATGTTCGTATCCAAAAATGAGTTAAGATACTTTAAACACACTACTTATGGGTATGTTTAGGAATGTGTATGTTGCAATCTCAAGAGGGGTCAATAGTCCATATGGACTAAATTAATACTTGCCTCTGGGTAGCAGATATGTTTGTAAATATAAAATTATGTTTAACATTAGCACCAGTGCAGAACATGCTCAGCATCATAAGATCCAAAACACCAGCACAAGCTTATCCACCATTTAAAAAAACCAATTACCTCCTTCCTAAAATGTCAAACTAGTAGGTCACTGTATCAATTAATCCAATCCCAATGCGTAACTCTTGTACTGTATGGTTTCTCCTTTAGAAGTACAGGGGAAAACTAATGAGATAAACAGACATTTTATGACTTAATGTCTTATATAAAGTATTTTTAAAATTGGACATTACCACATAGAAAATTACTAATAGTGACAAAAAGATCTTTAAATCTGTAAATAAAGCCCCTTTCCTGTTAATCAATGTTGCAGAAGACTTAAAAAAAAAATCCTAGAAAGGCTGTTTATTATTCTCTCCATGTATGTTTTAGTAAGTGGTGATGCTCTTGATTAAAGAATCCATTGTTAACCTAATTTTGTAACAGAGGAAGAGGTAAAAAGATAGTTGTTACCTTCTACAGAATCTATCAACTTAAGACAAAAATTAATAGCAATATAGGAAATTTGCAAACAGTAAAATTTTTGGTTTTCATTTCATGGATGGTGCTGCTGTTCCAACCTTATAAAGTAAAGCTGTCCACTTTCCAAATCCCAGAAATTAACAACCTCCAACCTTACCATACTAACCAGTGCCCTTTGGTTTCTTTAGAACAAGGGAGAGTTAAAGGGTTGATTATGGATGTACAATTTTGATTTTGGGACCTTTCACACATACATATCATACTGAGCGGCCACTTACTTTACAGAGCAGTTTAAATGTTAACACATTAGCCAAATCAACTTGTTCCATCCACCCTATTGGAGGAGGAAAAATCCAACACCCATAAAACTACTTCACTTGACAGTATGTGTCTATCAACAATAAGTAGCTTAAACAACTTTTACCAGTAAGGTGTCTAGACTGATTTTTAAAATGGCCAAGTGACATTTTAAAAGTAAATATAATTGAAATTGAATCAATTATAATTTGAACCTAATGAACCATGCAGGAGCAAGGGTTAATAAACCAATGTGCTTTGAATTTGTTCAAGTACTGGTATTTCTGTATATAAAGATTTAGCATATATAACAGCTATCATGAGAAGTGAGAAAGACCTTATCCCCAGAAATGAAAATATTAAAACTAAGTTAAAATACATAAAGTAGTTAGTATTCCACACAGCATAAAATTTGACAAAGTTTACATGTCCCAGTTGACCATGTGTGAAAATGCAAAGCAGGTATTAAAACTGATATTATGTCCAATATTTAAAACCAGTTTGTAATAGGGGGAACATCTAAATCCTTAATTAAAAAACACAAATGAAGTGAAAGCTTTAAACTGGTACACACTGTTCACACCTATATTTCAAGTTTGGAAATGCATATTTGCAAGCAGCAATACAAAAGTATTCATGAAGAATGCATAATCTCTGAAAATTATGAAAACATCCCTGCTACCAATACATTTCTAAATACAAAACTGACTACCATATTGTTACTTCTGTGTAGCAGGAGTAGTTCATTTTCAAAACAGATAAAATTCAGTCTTTAGGTGTGAATGGTATGAATGACAGTCTTTTTTTTTGTTTTTTTAAATTTCTTAGTCGTTTGGGATCCTTAAGCATGCAAGCCTCAAAGAGGAGGGTCCACAAAGGAACCAGGGCGGTCTTATGGCATCCAGTTAAGCTAGAGCTGGGAATGCCTCTGGGTCATCCACATCAGGAGCAGAAGCACTTGACTGAAAAAGAAACAAGCAAAATTAATGATTCTCAAATCTTATATAATATTTCCAGTGGCTACATTTAGACAGATTCTTAAAAAAAAAAAACAAAAACACACACACACAGTTTTATTACAATAAGTAAAATACGCCAAAGCTTTTACTTTCAAAAGGTAAAATTATGGATCAGAATAGGACTTGAGGGGAATAAATTGGGAGACTGAGATCGACATATACACACTATATGTAACTAAATAAATAGGTAACTAATAAGGACTGACTGTATTGTAACAACCTATATATAAAAAGAATCTAAAAACAAGTGAATATATGTGTGTATATATAACTGATCCAACTCTGCAGAAACTAATACAACACTGTAAACTCCAGTAAAATTAAAAAAACAAAAAAGGACTACAAATATTTGCAATGAGCCCTGTCCTGAATTTTCTACCAAGATCTGAGAAAACTCCTAGTAACACCATGGGTTATTTGTTTTTCTAACAAATCACACTAGTAGATTCACACAAGGTACGTATGTGGATTCACTCCTGTTCACTATTCTTTTATTTTTCCCACTTGCTATTAAGAATGGCAATGAAAGCAGGCTAAGAAACCAATTATTTAAGCAGCACATTCATAGCTAATAGGAAGGAACTCGATGGCTATTTATAGTCAAAATACAAATTATAAAACAAAAAAGTATTGAAAAGATCCATATACACAATGCTGCTAAGTCACTTCAGTCGTGTCCGACTCTGTGCAACCCCAGAGACGGCAGCCCGCCAAGCTCCCCCGTCCCTGGGATTCTCCAGGCAAGAACACTGGAGTGGGTTGCCATGGCCTTCTCCAATGCATGAAAGTGAAAAGGGAAAGGGAAGTCGCTCAGTCATGTTCGACTCTTCCCGACCCCACGGACTGCAGCCTACCAGGCTCCTCCGCCCATGGGATTTTCCAGGCAGGAGGACTGGAGTGGGTTGCCATTGTGTTACAGAGGGAAAAAACAAACAAAATATCACTGAACTGTTATAGGTGACCATAAAATCTAGAATATTAAGTTACTACTGTAATTAAACATTGTCAGACTCAATCAAGCAGATGGGGTGCCATTTATCAGATGCTGAGAATTCAGGACATTATGGTTGGTTCTGAAATAGACTGTAAGACACAATGAATTAACTCAAATTATCACTAATACTTTAATAATATCTCATCAATAAACCATGAACTTTGGGATCAAGCAGATCAGAATTCAAAACTACCAATTACTAGGGCTTCTAGCAAAATGTTTCAGAAAAATTTTGTTTTGTGTCACACACAGTGCAAGGCAATGGAAATCACAAAAAATACGACAAAAATGAAACCCAACTCTAGTAAGAGACCAGCTCTCCTGAAAAGAATAGGAATCAACAACCAATCAATGTAACACAATTAGATACTGGACACAAAGGTTTTATTAAGCTGAGCTCTAAAAAGCAGTGAAGATTTGTCAAGACAATTATTGATATTTGGCACTTCAGGTAGACAAAGACCAAAAAATTACCTTGGTTCCTTGCACCTGAATTTCATCTTCTATAAAATGGCAATTTTTTTTAAAAGCACAGTACCATGACAAGCACTAAATTGTTCAATAAAGGGTGATAAACTTAACCACTGGCAGCACAGCCATTTAAGTGCTTTAAACAAAAATATAACCTAAAATGTAATTTCTTAAAGGCGTGCCAACCTTTTTCTTCTACTTATGTCCCCAAAAGGAGTTAGGTCAGTCATCCATCCAAAGAGGTCCCTCAAGTTACTTACAACGGTAGACTATGTCTTAAAATTACCTTGTCAGTCCTGATGCCACGGTTTGGACGTCCACCACGCCCACGGCCACCTCGTCCTCCCCTGCCACCACGTCCTGGGCGGCCAAGGTCTCCAAAATTGATCTCCAGCTGAGATGTTATATCATTTGCTGGCTTCCGGAAATGATGATCCATAACTGAGTCTTCAGCATGAGCCTAAAATTTCAAATGAAGGCCACTGGGTGATTTGATTAATAGGAAAGCAATGTTGTATATTTCTAAATGAGCTTTCTACAACCTGTCCTTTGTGTGAAAAAATGTAACAACAGGTAATAAGTAAGCTTTGGGATGACTTACAGTCATCTAGCAGGAAGAATTCCTTTCACTTTTCTCCACTTCATATTCCCTTAACTTTAATTATAGGTGACACTAGCAAGTCTTGATTAGAGGTATTATCACAACTACTCAAGTGGCTGGGCCCCACCTCAAACCTACTGAATTATAATCTTTAGCAGTGAAGTATGAATAGTGTTAGCTGCTCAGTCGTGTCTGACTCTCTGCAACCCTATGGACTGTAGCCTACCAAGCTCCTCCATCCATGGGATTCTCCAGGCAAAAATACTTGAATGGGTAGCCATTTCCTTCTTCAGGGGATCTTCCCGATCCAGGGATAGAAGCTTGGTCTCCTGCACTTCAGGCAGATTGTTTACCCTCTGAGCCATCAGGGATGAACAAGTACATTTAAAATATGCCCTTCAGATTAGGATTCCAATCTGAACCCTCTGATGAAGACTTTTAGATAGATGGTATATATTTCTGTTAGAGACTTTACTGAATCTCTTCATTAAGTTTTAAAGAGAACTTTTGCTCTATACCAGCTATGATTTGGGAAAGAAACTGTGTACAGACTTCTCAAAATGCTTTTGTTTATATTTAAACATGTTCTGCCATATAAATTGGAGAACTACAGATTCAAGTGAAACAAGTTAAATAAAAAACCTTCAAAAACTGTGCACAAATAAAACCATGCCTTAAATTTACCAAAGGAACCTGCATTAAAATGAAGTCATCATGTTTGTGAAATTCAGATGCCCAAGCCACATGACAAACTCTGCAAAAATGCCAAGCAATCTCACACTGCTTAATGCCTGATTTTCTTTTGTACATTTGGGAGAATGGGTTTTAATCTTCTAGTTGGAAACTTCCTAAAGTATGTTTTAATTTTTCTAAATACATGTATAATCCTTTTTTCTGAAAGGTATTTCATTCTAAATATCTTGTAATATTACAACTGTTAATAATTACCTTTCAAGTACAAATTCTTTGTTAACAGATTTGCATTCCTTTAATCATCTAATACCCAAACTAAATTACATCCCTTTTGTCTCTTTCTTTAAAAAGAAAGGTTTTTAAAAATATTTTCCAGTTTTTTAAGTTTAAAAAATATTAATTTTAACATTTAAAAATATTAACTTAAACAACAATATCAATTTATTAGTTAAAACCATTTATAAATTTCTAGAGCAAGAAGCAAAAAAGCTTAAGGTGATATATTACTGAAAACAATCCTGAAGGTATTACTATAGTAATTAAGAGGAAGCCTGGATATTCAGGTTACATCCCCAATCTTCAAGTAAACTACCAGGATCAATTTACAGGGTTTGTTTGTTTTTTTTCTATAGCACTGTGCAATAATTAAGGAAATAGAGCTTGGTCTCAGCTGTCAATAATTCAGTTCTCCATTTCTCAAAAAAGTGCTTTCCTTTCCCTAACTACTTCATTTTTATTGTGAAGATGAAGATAAGTACAATAAAAGAAAAAAAGAGTACTCAAAGCACTGTATACAACAAACTTAAAGACCTATTATAAAGTTACAATGAGGTTGCATCCTGATAAACCCCAGATTATCTTTAAGTCCAAAATACATTTAATATACCTAACCTACCAAACACATCATAGCTTGGCCTAGCCTACCTTCAATGTGCTTAGGACATCTACATTACCCAACGGCAGAGCAAAATCATCTAAAACAAATCCACAAAGCCTTTATTATAATGTGTTAAATATCTCATGTAATTTATAAAATGTAGTATTGAAAGTGAAAATCAAGTTCTATATCAGAGACAATCTGTATTCAAGTGTTAAGGCCATATATGCCAATAAGGCCAGATTCCAAGTACAACATCACAAAAGTAGCCTAACTATGAGGGTCCAAGCATTTGTAAGTGGTTGATAAAGAAAATATCCTATTTTCAAGGTTATTCATAACCAATTTCACATTTTATAATTTTCAGAAAATTCTATGTATCACCTTGTGTAATAATTATTTCTGAAAAGCTCAATATAAAATACTTAAAGCTGGGATATTTAACCAGATGTCTATAAAATGCATGAAGAGGTTGCAGGGTATTAATGGTAATAAATAATCTAAAATTATACCAAAGTATTTCATGTCTGTGTCCTGTTCTGAAGAAAAATTCTGTTGGGACCCCAAAAACTTATGAATAATTGTCTCAAAGGTGCCAAAGTACTTTTTTTTACATTATCCTAAGCAGTTTAATGGAGAAGGCAATGGCACTCCACTCCAGTACTCTTGCCTGGAAAATCCCATGGACGGAGGAGCCTGGTAGGCTGCAGTCCATGGGGTCGCTAAGAGTCGGACACGACTCAGCGACTTCACTTTCACTTTTCACTTTCATGCATTGGAGGAGGAAATGGCAGCCCACTCCAGTGTTCTTGCCTGGAGAATCCCAGGGACGGCAGGGCCTGGTGGGCTGCCGTCTATGGGGTCGCACGGAGTCCGATATGACTGAAGCGACTTAGCAGCAGCAGCAGCAAGCAGTTTAATAATTAGTTCAAATGAATAATCTCCCTAAAGTGAACTTCTATGGTTCTTTAAATCCAAGATTCTTTTTGAATTTTACAGACACACAAAACAACTTTACAACAAGAACTACAAAAAAACCCAAAGCACTCTAATGAAGCAAAATATTTTTTCTTTACCAACAGGAAATGACACAAGACTGTCTCATTTATACTACTTTCATGATGCCCATGTTTAAAAAATCAACTCTAAACTTTTTAGTGCAGAATATTTCCAAGCTTGTTTCACAATTATTTTTTTGCTTAGAAAATTAAAATGTAGAAAGATTTTACTGTATTTTTTAAAATTACAGGTTGCCTTCATAACATTTCAGTTTAACTGTGACTAAAAGCTCACACTTACATAAACCCTAAAAAGATATAGCAGTGGGATAGTCCCCTAAGAATGTGTGCCCCAAGACTTAAATAAAAGCTACCAAATCAAAAGTCACTCGTCTTTCTCAAGTATTTTCATTAGTTTCCTTATTTCCTAAGGAAAGGAAACTCATAAATTCTCTGGTCTTCACAAGCTATTACTCTTCAGTAAAGATTAATGAAAGATTCCTGGATATTATTTATACAGGGCATAGGCAGACAGTTTAAAGTTATACCACATAAAAAATGCCAACCTTTCAACCTAATACAAGTCTTAATGACTCCCAGTTAAGTAAGATTTTAAAAAAGATTACAACTTTAAAAGAATAATTTCTTAAGACTATATCATAATGCAGTTTATTTTCCTTTGGGGGCAATATATATCTCAAATAATCCCATGTAAAACTTTACTTTATAAACAGATTACCCATGTGAAATTTTAAAACAAAAATTGTATATGTAATTCAAGACAAATCTGAACATTTTCAAACACCACAAAACTTCACTTTACCTCTTCACTTTTTGACTTATGAAGAACAAATCCCTTCTTCCACTGCCCATCAGCACCTTCATTTGGTTTTCGGATATTAAATTCTACTTTTGCCCGGTCCTTATTTTGAATAGCCTTCCACTCATCCAAAGTCATTTCTTTTGGACCCTCTTCCTTTACTTCTTCAACTTCATTCTCCCTGTGTGAAGATGTTTCAGTATTACACCTGGTAGTGAGCTCATAAAATCACAGAACTTGTAAGTGAGGAAGTACCAACCTTAGCTGGTTGATAATCATCTAGATTATCCAAGGACAGGAAAATCAGTTTTCTTTGTAACCCAATGGCTAACATGTGACTTGGTAGAGACCAGGAATTCACTGTTTGTTGAATCAGTGAAAATGTGGATAGCGAAAGAACATACAATTCATCTCTATAAACTCTTAAATGACCATCTATCAGTAACACAATCTTGAACTGGCTTTATTAAACCCAGAACACATTTTTTAAAACCACACTACTGTTTTAAAAACTTACAGTATGTGATTGAAATCTGATTTAGCTTCTGCTAAAACACATTTTTAATTTCCATAATACATAATTCATAACACACATGAAGGTAATCATCTAGGCTGCCCATGACAACCAAGTTTTATATAAGAATATAAGAGAACTGTTCCCTCATCCATTTTTATAATATTTAAAGCAAATCTCTAATTTCTACAAATCCAATCTTTATATATACTCCAACTGTCAAACCAGTGTGTACATGAATAGCAAACTAAAGTTTCATTAGTAATGGAACTTTCTATAAAATACCGGTTTTCAATACTTAATACCAAATTGTGTTATTCCTAATATAATTCCCAGACTATAACTATTACATAGTATCCTGTTTCCTTTTTACACAAACAAAGCATGCACCTAGGAATTCACTATTTAATCTCAATTTTCAATTGTCACCAAACAAGTTTGCTATTTTGGGAGCACCGCTTCTTTCCAAAGATAGTAGGTGATTCAGTTAGCCTCAGAGCTCAAATAACTTCCATACATGCTATTCTTTACTGTTTGACAAATCTCATCTTCAACTCCCCAGACCGAGTTTATACTGAATTGATGCAATTTTAAGTATCAAGTCCAACCCTGTCAGTTTGCACATCAGAAAACTAAAGATAGAAAAAAGGTCCCAGTTACTCATAAGTTGTAACCTAGCCAAGAACAGAACTCAGCATACATTTATCACATCATGAAACCATGACATCTACCTTCAAGGGTTCTAAGAATTAAATGAAACAAAACAGAAACTCAAGAACTATACTTAAAGGAACCAATCAAATTCAGCCAAAACTGTGTTTCTTAAATTTACACTCTTGCATATGTAAGCTAATGTCATCATCATGGTCTTTAGGCTCAGTACCTAGAACCCCAATTTCAGTCCTGGGAACTGAGCTAAAATTTGCTTCCAATACCCCATCAATACCAATATATCTCTTACATAACTGTTAAGTATTAGTAGTTATAATCTTGGCAGATTACTCTTAAGGTGATTTAAATATGTTTAAATATTTAAACAAATTAAATATTTATTCATTTAAATAAATGAAGGCTCTTCATTAAGGGCACAATATTTGTGTTGAGCTTTGTAAAGTAATTAAGTGTTGTATAAGGTTCATTTAACTTACCTATTCCTTTGTTTACCACAAAATATTCATAGTTTCATACAAAATAAAACAAAGTTCAACACATCACTCAACACCATGTATTTTTACTTAATAGTAATAATAATAACTAAAATAACTAATAGTGTAACTAAAAATAATATTTATATTTTTAGTAATAACTAAAAACAATAGTAATTTTCTCTAATAAAAATCAATTATTATTCCTTATTTAAGGAAATCCACTAAATATGACTTTCTAATCATTAATAGTGCTTCACTCTAAGAAAAATTCTGGAGAAAAAGAGTTTAGAAAAGTATCCCCTCCCTAAATGACTTGATTATGCCTTTATTAAGAATTACTGACCTAAATAATCTGCAATGCAAGACTTTAAACTACATGCTGAAAGAAATGACTGACATATAACTTCTGCTTGTATTGATGGAAGACAGAGGAAGGCATAAAACTATTTCTACCAGCATAACTTGAGTCTTTAAAACTCTCCAATCCTTGAACAATTTCAAAACTGTCTTGTACCTAAAAACTCAGAAAATAAGAAAAGCTAGTTAAATGATAACGTATTCTGGGCCTTGCTCTCCTCACAGATTTTAAAACAAGCCAATAATGCTGTATTCCACATTCTATGTCAACAGGAAAAACGTTCAAAGAGATGGAGGAACTAATTTTAATAGTCACATTTTCTCATTTTAAACTGTCTCAGTATAAAATGTGTACAGCTATAGAGTCCAAAGTACTTTGAACTATGAGTTGCAAATAATTCTCAGGTTAAAATAGATAATTTTTGTGCTCAGGGCTAACAGGATTTACTAAAATACGTATCTTCCTTATCTTTTTAAAATGTCAATGGTAAATTCAAACAGCCCAACATATACATGTGTAAAGTACTACTCTACTATTTGAAGGAATGGAGTACAATAAAGTCTTTCCTATTAAAAAGCAAATATTTAACAACATTAAGTCTATAGATTGTTTTTTTTGGTAAACCCCACACATTGCAATGCTCAAGCATTACCACCACACACAAAATCACTTACTTATTTTCAGTGTCCGCAACTGGATGTTCTTCACCTTCAGGTGTTTCCTCAGTCACATTTGATTGTTCCAAGTCACTGCAATTATAAGATATTTGTTTCTGAATGTATTTGGGGGACTCTCTAAGGAAAGAAAGAAAAAAAAGGCATCTAGGTCCATTTACATGTAGTTAAAAGAGTATACAGAAGTATTTTAAAATTCTCACATTCCCAGTTTTTTCCTACTGAATTTACTCCCCTGTAGAACACCATGAGAAAATAATTTAAAAATATATACTGATCCAAGTTATAGCTCAAGCACACTACTCAAAAAGTAGAAAGGCAGCAGTTCTGAAATAAAGCCCCACCAGCTTTTCAAGTTTTTATAATCACTAAAAGGTCAATAGCTAGAATAAGAATTATAAAATAAGAAACATACAATAGCAGAACATTCAAATAACTCCAATATAAGATTTCAAAAAAAGTGATATACCTATATGAAAAGTATCACATACGTTTGAAACAGAGGAAAATTGGTCATTTGACACATTATAACCCTAACATATCCAAAAAATCACCCATCATCTTGTAAGGAAGTAGCTGAGATGACAGCATCCATTTTTGTCCCAAGGACAAGTAAATATTTAACAGAATTAAGGGCAAATCTCAAAAGTAAACTATACAATTTTATTAAAATTATTTATTAAAAAAATGGAATACCAACGTTAATTCATCTTTGACAGTTCCCCAGTTGTGAGATCCACTCCCTCCACGTTTGTCCTCATGCTTCAGGCCACTGTAATGTGAAAAAGAACTAACAAAACTGAGTTAACATAATACTCTTTAGTTCTAGAAATTCAAATTTTGTTTTATTAAAGAAGTAGATTCAAATATTAAAGTATAATAAAAACCAATATAAGACTTACGATCTATCACTTCCACTATGCCTATCAAATTCACGTTTGCCACGAGAATCAAAGCCATCTCCCCGGCCCATTCCACGTCCACGACCTCCTCGACCTCTTCCAAGACCACCACGGCCTCGGATAGGCCGGTCAATAATCGGTCTACAACAAATGAAAAATATTACATACTTGTAAGGTTTCTGGAAAAAAGAATGAGAGAAAGTCAAAGACTCAAAAATACAGGAAGGTATTTACTGGCTCACATGGCAACTGTTAAATATGTTTAGAAAATTCAAAATAGTCTCTTTCTAAACAGTTAAAGGGAATCAGAACTAGGGAATTACCCAAAGAAAGAAAATTATTTTGACATTCGCTTTTACTACTACTGTGTATACTCTTCCACTGTTACTCATTTCACATTATAATCTAATAAAACTGCTATTCACTCATATACTTAAAAATTAAAATAAACACATCTAACCTGCATAACTGAAGTGTTTCACTACAAGAAATCTAAGTCTGAATACCAAAAACTGTTACCAAAATGTCATTAATAACACACATACTCACATGGTCTGCTGAAAAAACTGATAAAATTAACCAGCCACACTGCTTCCTGGCAATTATGCTTAATTCATATGCGTTAAGATGGATGTCTATAAACTGACAATATATGAAGAGATTAAGAAACAATCTTGCCTATCAACGGAAAATTCTCCTCCTTCACCCTTTTCTTCAAGTGGCTTTTCGAATCTTCTTTCACGAGGTGGTCGCCTTTCTGGTCTCCTATCAATTATCTTCCCTTCACCCTGAAGTTGTTGATCAGGTCTTCTTCCAACACGTCTTATTCCTAAAACAATTAAAAAAAAAAAAAAAAAAAGCCCATATAAGCAAATCATTTTTGCAACACAAAACATTTAGGCCTAGACTGTTAGGAAAAAAAAATACTACTCTTTAAGTCCACCACTAGCACTTTCTGTTGAAAAAGGCTAACACTGGGCACCTCTGAAGTTTAACGAAGTACTTCAGAAAAATTTCTATTTAAATAAACTTGTTTCAAAATTCCATTTAGTTTGCCAAACCATTTCCCCACAAAGCATTCTCTGTAATTGACCTGGAGGTCATTTAGTTATTTCTCTGACTTTTCAAGATGCCCGCTTCTTAATTTGAAATTCTAAATTCAAAGAAATCTTAAGCAAATGATATAGTAAAAATGATTAATAAGAGTAGCCATTTACAAATAATAGTCAAACAAACCAACACAATCACCAGATAAGGACCCTTAAAAAAAAACACACACACCAACAGTGAAGGCATTATTTTATTTTCCATCATCTGAAGAGAAAAAAAAAAAGAGTAAAAAGACTGATGATTTTATGAAATTACAAAACTGAAGGGAAAGCAAATGCCATTTAAGATTATATCCAATGAATAAGGTCCTACTGTATAATATGGGAAACTATATTCAATATCCTCTGACAAACCATAAGGGACTATATTAAAAAAGCTTATATACACATACATGTATAACTGAATCACTTCAGTGTACAGCAGAAAGTAACACATTTTGTAAATGAACTATACTTCAATAAAAAAAATTTTAAAACGATTACATCTCCATAGTTGGAAATAGCTACTTAACCCTCTTCCTATTGCAGTTTATACATATTTCTATATATGTAAACATATACATACATACCACACCTAATTTTAAAACACACTGTTATGCAACCAGAAGTTATTATTATGGAGAAATTTTTTTTTAGTTTGCCCTTACAATTATGTTTTCAAAAAATCTTTAAAAACCACATACACAAATTAAGCAAGATGTAAGAAACAGAAACTTGTGACACTAAATGATGGCTGAAGCATTTACTGATTTCCCTCTCCCTTACCTTTTTTCTGTTTGTGTCAAAGGCCAAAAGGCCCCATGGTGGCCTTAAGGATAATAAGTAGACTGATGGTTAAACTTATGACTGTAAAATTTTAGGTATGCTTTAATTCCCAAACCACAATTTCTGACAGTCACCTGAGGAACTGATTTCACAACAAGATATTAAGTTGGTTCACTCTGGTTCTTTCTAAGAAAGTGTACCACCACCAAGATGCACCCAACTGTTCAGCTGCTTGCAGTCAAATGGTAAATGTCAAACTCTTAAATGAAATTTTAAGGTCCGTTCCACATAAACTCTCAGGACAGGCCACAAATGTTAGATCTTACACCAAGGCATTTAAAAATTTTTCTTCAGAGGTAGTGTATGGGGTGGAGCTACGGAACCAGTTCTTATAATATCCAAGCCTCACACACCCAAATGAACAATGGCTTACTTCCCCACTCCAATATTCAGTTATCAGGCTTACAGAATCTAAAACACAAATAAATCCATGCAGCAATTGACATTTAAAAATGTGTCTCTAGATTTTTCTCTATATTCCAGGCTTTCAACATTAAAAAACAAATGAGAATAGACCTTAGTGATGTTCAGTGGTGTCAATTCTCAAGTTCCTCAAGTGGGCAAAAGACAAACTACAAAATTAATAGAATACAAACAGTAAATACCTACCTAAAGCATATCTAGGATTGTGCCAGGACCTCTATTCAAAGGCACAGAATACATGATCAGGTTAACAATCCTTCCTACTACAAGAGTCCAGGACTTTGTTTACAGGTCTATAGTTTCCCAATGACCAGAAATGACTGCTACATAGTAGGCTCTCAAAATGAAATTTTTTCATTCAACATTTTTATAACCTGTTTTATGCAATTTAAGGATAAGTGTGCTCTGAAATGCTGACCTAAGGAAAATGATGATAGCTAATAATGGAAATTTTCCCAAGGAAAGACTACTGAACGGTAAACGCAATCCTGCTCATAAATTTACAAAATAACTAACTTTATAATTTAAAATACTAGGTTCCAGGTAAAAGTTTATTTCATAAACTGACTTTACGATCAAACTGAGAGGTTTAAAGCACACCCCATGTTTTGAACATGCAAAAAGAGTGAACACACTTCAGATTCCATTTTTGCATGTACCTCCTTTGAATTAGTGTGATAAAGGAGGTAAACATGAGCACAGTTTAAATGACTACACAAGTCAGTGTTTCTTAACATAGAAATTAAACGATTTACTATATTGTACTACAGCCTATAGAGCCTGCTATAAAGACTAGCTGAGTAGCCTCAAAGATGCATGCTTTCTAATACTCCAAAGTGTGCTTCCCTTTCCAACCTGTAATTTTAATATAATTGTTTTATTTACCACCTAGGTTCTTCATCCCAAGCCTCAAAACGTTCTCTCTATATTTCTTAAAAATTCTAAACCAAAACCTAACACAATTGTTTTCATTTTTAAATTAGTTGAACGCTATCAAATTCAACTAAAGCTAAGAACTCCTTTCTGAAGCACGTGGCAAAATTTCAACTTTCAACACACAGAGGTAATCTCTATGATTCAGAGCTTAGGTCCTACACCTACTTACTTCGGATCTTTAAGATTTTTCCTTACTCCTCACTGCTATGCTTTTTCACCCACCACCAAAGAGAAACCAGCAATGAGGGGAGAGTGCAAACACCAAGTTCAAGGCAATCCCGCGAAGTTTACAATGACCTGGAAGCAGCTACCACCCGCCAATGAAATCCCGGCCATGCTTCACGCACATGGGGAGAAAAAGCCATAGACTCAAAAGGACTCTGCGGTGGCTACCGCTGTGACAGCCACGAGGCTCAGGCCAGGGGCACACCACACGAAACACTGTGTGCGGGGGGGTGGGGGGGGGCGCGGGGGTTCGACGGGGTAGATAAAAAAGATCTTGACTCGAGAACGAGTTTCAGGATTTCCTGCCAACACGTTTTCATTCAGAATTCCCGCTTCTGGTCAATCCCGAGTGGCTAAATTCCTCTCCCAACAGCTTGACTCACTCCAGCAAGTTATTAAGTTTGTAATAGTTGAGGGGGCGAGGGGTGGACAATAAAGCACGTGTGCACCTATAAGGGCAGCTTATTCCACAATATCCGAGCGGTTCGAACATGCCTGCGGGGAGGTGTGTGCGTAGGCAAAAAACTCGACTCTCTTTCTCGGGCGTACCCCGCGCCATCCTGGGACAAGATGGCAAGAGAGGAGCCTAAAGGAGACAACCTCACCTCAGAGCAGCAGACTGAGGGGGGAGCTCTGAGCAGGAAGAAGCCGCGGAGCTCCCGCTATCCGCTTCACTACAAGTGCTCCGAGGAGTGGCTCCCTTCACCGAGCCTCGGTCCATGCGCTCGCCCGCCAAGGAATCCGGCGGGAAGGCAACAGCCTCCCAGGATCCCGACCACGCTTCTCGGCTCAGACCTGAGGCGGGAAGGGGTGGTTCCAGTATCCTTGCAGGTGGTGGTTTGAATTTGGGCTTAACACGCTCCCAACACCTTCGCAGGACCTGGCTTTTGTCGCGTTGAGGGAAACGCGGGGATATCGGTGGCCAAGTCTCCCGCGAACCCTCGGAGCCCCAGAAGCGAGGGTTAGCCCCAAGTCTCCTCGCTCCTTCCCTCCATCCCGGGTGTCTCCCACCTTCTACCACTGCTTTACCTTCTTTCTTCAGCGCCACAGGCGGCTGCGTCTCCTCCTTCTTGTCAACCACGCCGACGCTGGGGGGCAGCGGATTCTTGCGGTCTTTCTGGGACTCTTTACGCAGCTGTTTGCCCGCCGCATTGGAGTTGGTCTGAGCTGCGGCCTGAGCTGCGCTCTTCGCCCCAGGGCCCCCAACGCCGCCCCCGCCGGCTTCTTTTTTCTTGTTCTCTGCTGCCTTCAACACCTCGAAGGGGTCCGATTCGTCGTCAAATAACTGGTCGAATCGGTTGGTGACCACGCAGCCGAAGCCTTCCTGTAAGTGCCCAGGCATGATGGTGGCTCGGCGGCGCGTTCCTCCACGGATTGCAGCGGGCCGCGCCGAGCCAAGAGCGCCTGCTTCAGCTCTTCCCACAAGATGGCCGGGCTGAGAGAGGGGGGCTGTCTTCTCTTCCGGCGCTAGGCACACATCCGGGAGCGGCCAGCGCCGCACGGTACCACGGGGTCTGTAGGCCAGAGTTGCTTTTCCTGGGGTGACTCCCGGCACCAGGACTACAACTCCCAGAATACAAGGCTTAACAACTCTTCGCGCGCGCCTCAGAGGCGGGACCTCACCGAGGGAGAGGGGCGTGCAAGCTGAGGGAGAAGCGCGGTGGTGGGCGGAGTCCTGCCACCTGCTATCGCCACCCTTAAACTCTTGGCATCTCCTGCTGCGCTGAAAACAGGAAAACGTGACGGCGTGTTTTGCTTGCGAAAGTTCTCAGTCTTCGGTTTTACTCCCCGCCTCCGGTCCAGGACTAACTTTCCCCACCTCTCCGGGAGGGTCAAGGTGACTATCAGTCTTACAAGTGGAGACTCACAAACTTCCAGGGCTGGCAGATTGCTGAGGTGCCGCACTGGCCTCGCGAAAGCGGAACCCGCTTTCTTCCAAATCCCTAGTTGCTGGAGTTGCCCTCCTGCAGCCCTAATAATGAATCGAAGTGTTTCTGTTTAATGTGAGGCGGAATACGCTTCCTCTCGCGGGGACTTGAACTCTAGCAGCAGAACTGATCCAAAAGACAGGTTGAACTAGCAGAGTGAGTGTTGCGCGCTTTTCTTGGATGAGAAGTGCCGTTTTGCGACCGGTGCTTTAATTGTTAACTCCTGGCAGTGTAGCACTAGCCAGACACTGGGAAAGCCTCCAAAAGGCATTGTTTGTAGAAACACTTTCTAGAGTCTAGACTGACATTAGTGCCCGGCAAGTCAAGGATTGGGTGTTAGTAAAGGGTACTCAACAAATAACATTAAAATGTAATCTGAAGAGCATCTTAATGTGTGATGTGCTAAGAGGTGCAGTGAGGGGAGAGAAATATGTCAGGGAATTGTCTTTAATTCGCACTGGGATTAGCTGAGAAGTCCATTAAAAGGGTGTCATGCATATTCAAGCATATTTGGTAACACGGTGAGGGTAAATGTATTATCATAATTTTTAAACCTTTTTCTATTAACCAGACTATAGAAAATGCATCTCTATGTTCCAGGTACTATGAATAACCTTAATGAGGACAACAACTTGTTAGGTAAATAATTTTCCCTTTTCACAGGTGAAACTATTTCCTATTTGAAATAACTTAATCAAGTTCACATCTGTAAAAGTGTAAGTGCCAGGAGTTAACTCCAATCTTCTAATTCCACTGTGAGACACTTGACATCAATTCTTTAATCCAGACTCAGCCTTCTGATAGAAATGAATCAATATAAATTAATTTCCAACATTTCAATTCAGCTCAGTTCAGCTCAGTTCAGTTGCTCAGTCCTGTCTGACTCTTTTCGACCCCATGAAATCACATCATGCCAGGCCTCCCTGTCCATCACCAACTCCTGGAGTTCACTCAGACTCACGTCCATCGAGTTAGTGATGTCATCCAGCCATCTCGTCCAAGACTTAAATGTTGTTGAAGAAAAGAAGCGAAAAGCAAAGGAGAAAAGGAAAGATATAAGCATCTGAATGCAGAGTTCCAAAGAATAGCAAGGAGAGATAAGAAAGCCTTCCTCAGCGATCAATGCAAAGAAACAGAGGAAAACAACAGAATGGGAAAGACTAGAGATCTCTTCAAGAAAATTAGAGATACCAAGGGAACATTTCATGCAAAGATGGGCTTGATAAAGGACAGAAATGGTATGGACCTAAAAAAAAGCAGAAGATATTAAGAAGAGGTGGCAAGAATACACAGAAGATCTGTACAAAAAAGATCTTCATGACCCAGATAATCACGATGGTGTGATCACTGACCTAGAGCCAGACATCCTGGAATGTGAAGTCAAGTTGGCCTTAGGAAGCATCACTATGAACAAATCTAGTGGAGGTAATGAAATTCCAGTTGAACTATCTCAAATCCTGAAAGATGATGCTGTGAAAGTGCTGCACTCAATATGTCAGCAAATTTGGGAAACTCAGCAGTGGCCACAGGACTGGAAAAGGTCAGTTTTCAGTCCAGTCTCAAAGAAAGGCAATGCCAAAGAATGCTCAAACTACCGCACAATTGCACTCATCTCACACGCTAGTAAACTGATTCTCAAAATTCTCCAAGCCAGGCTTTAGCAATATGTGAACCGTGAACTTCCTGATGTTCAAGCTGGTTTTAGAAAACGCAGAGGAACCAGAGATCAAACTGCCACCATCTGCTGGATCATGGAAAAAGCAAGAGAGTTCCAGAAAAACATCTATTTCTGCTTTATTGACTATGCCAAAGCCTTTGACTGTGTGGATCACAATAAACTGTGGAAAATTCTGAAAGAGATGGGAATACCAGACCACCTGACCTGCCTCTTGAGAAACCTCTATGCAGGTCAGGAAGCAACAGTTAGAACTGGACACGGAACAACAGACTGGTTCCAAATAGGAAAAGGAGTACGTCAAGGCTGTATATTGTCACCCTGCTTATTTAACTTATATTCAGAGTACATCATGAGAAACGCTGGACTGGAAGAAGCACAAGCTGGAATCAAGATTGCCCGGAGAAATATCAATAACCTCAGATATGCAGATGACACCACTCTTATGGCAAAAAGTGAAAAGCTAAAGAGCCTCGATGAAAGTGAAAGTGGAGAGTGAAAAAGTTGGCTTAAAGCTCAACATTCAGAAAACTAAGATCATGGCATCTGGTCCCATCACTTCATGGGAAGTAGGTGGCTAAACAGTGGAAGCAGTGTCAGACTTTATTTTTTAGGGCTCCAAAATCACTGCAGATGGTGATTGAGACAGCAAAAGAGACACTAATGTATAGATCAGTCTTATGGACTCTGTGGGAGAGGGAGAGGTTGGGGAGATTTGGGAGAATGGCATTGAAACATGTATAATATCATGTATGAAACGAGTCGCCAGTCCAGGTTCGATGCACGATACTGGATGCTTGGGGCTGGTGCACTGGGACGACCCAGAGGGAGGGTATGGGGAGGGAGGACGGAGGAGGGTTCAGGATGGGAAACACAGGTATACCTGTGGCGGATTCATTTTGATATTTGGCAAAACTAATACAATATTGTAAAGTTAAAAAATAAAAAAGACACTTACTCCTTGAAAGGAAAGTTATGACCAACCTAGATAGCATATTCAAAAGCAGAGACATTACTTTGCCAACAAAGGTCCGTCTAGTCAAGGTTTTTCCAATGGTCGTGTATGGATGTGAGAGTTGGACTGTGAAGAAGTCTGAGCGCCGAAGAATTGATGCTTTTGAACTGTGGTGTTGGAGAAGACTCTTGAGAGTCCATTGGACTGCAAGGAAAGCCAACCAGTCCATTCTAAAGTAGATCAGCCCTGGGTGTTCTTTGGAAGGACTGATGTTAAAGCTCAGACTCCAGTACTTTGGCCACCTCATGCTAAGAGTTGACTCATTGGAAAAGATGGTGATGCTGGGAGGGATTGGGGACAGGAGGAGAAGGGGACGACAGAGGATGAGATGGCTGGATGGCATCACTGACTCAATGGACATGAATTTGAGTAAACTCCAGGAGTTGGTGATGGACAGGGAGGCCTGGCATGCTGCGATTCATGGGGTCGAACTGAGTGACTGAACTGAACTGAAATATTGTTGTATGTCAGACAGGGTATGTAACATGGCTGAATGTAACCTTATCGATTTCTGAGCATAATTGAAATCAAATCCTTAACAGGGAGGGCTTCCCTCATAGCTCAGTTGGTAAAGAAGCCTCCTGCAATGCAGGAGACCGTGGTTCAATTCCTGGGTCAGGAAGATCTGTTGGAGAAGGGATAGGCTACCCACTCCAGTATGCTCGCTGGAGAATTCCATTTACTATATAGTCCATATATAGTATGGACTATACTATATATAGGGGTTGCAAAGAGTCGGACACGACTGAGAGACTCACTTCACTTCCTTAACAGGGAAAATAAAAGTCATATTACAGGCATGTGGCAGCAAGCCTAGTGGTTTTCTAAATACAGCCCATATTCCTCAAAATCAGGTATTTCTCTGTGGCCTCAGCCCCTGCCACACACACTCCCCCATCTCACACACAGACCCTGCCTCCTTCCATAAGCTCTGGCTCTTATGATTTTTACCAAGACAAAGCACAAGGAGTTTTTGATCATACTCTTCATGCCCCTTTGAAAATAGCTCGGAAGATCACCATGCTTTAACAAACTCTTTCTCTTTCACAGGGTCTATTAATATCTGCATCTTTGAGACATTTGCTACAGCCCCTCCTCTTACCACTTTCTGGCCTCTGTCACAGCAATATCAAGGGCTAAAACTTGATGTTTTATTATGTACTTGGTGCACTTTATGTAATCTCATTTAATCCTTACATCAACTCTATGGGAAAGGTATTATTGCTTTTTTAAGATGAGAAAAACGAAGCACAAAGAGACAAAGTAACTTACCCACTCACTACAGTCTAGAAGGGCTTCCCTAGTGGCTCAGTGGTAACGAGTCCACTTGCCAGTGCAGGAGATGCAGGTTCGATCCTTGGGTCAGGAAGATCCCCTGGAGAAGGGAATGGCAACCCACTCCAGTATTCTTGCCTGAGAAATCCCATGGATAGAGGAGACTTGCTTGCTACCATGGGTTCACAGAAGAGTCAGGACAGGACTTAGCAACTAAACACCACCACCACTACCACCACAGTCTGGGGAGTGGGGCAGGCCTGTCCTTAGTCATTTTTATCCTAGGTACAGGTTTCTGGTTCCTTCAAATAGATCTTTATGACCAGCAAGCATTCTTATAAGAAGAATACTTAAAAATAAGCTATATGTAGCAAAATTGTATGGCTATGAATTTTCTTAGCACTTTTCAACTTCCTTCTCTCCATTTTGTCTCTCCTGGAATTTTGGTTACTCCAGGGAAATTTTAAGCCCATTTTGAAATCATACAAGTAAAGATCAAAATTCCAATTCTTTTATGTCTCACAATTGATTTTATTTTATATGTAATTATTTTTGCAATGTTTCCTTCTGAGAAGTTAGTTTCTTTATGAATATTTAAAAGTTCCTACTACTCTTATAGAAAAAATATTGGCCAAATAAACCTCAAGAGAGAAGGAAAAGGAGATTTCTTGGCAGACCTGTTATTCAAATGAAAGCCGGGAGTTGTAAACTGTCAAGTTATAAGATATCACTGATTAGAAATGTATCCTAAAATATCAGCTCTCTGTAGCAATGTTTGAATCACATATTGTTCTCTGAAAAATACTTGTGCAACTTCAAAACCTTATCTATAGCAAGCTCTCTAGAGTTCTCTAGCAACAAATGCTGGAAACTAGCCAAGTGTATTGATTGAATATACAATATAGTTGCTTAATGTTAATGACACTGATAAAGGGAATAGTATACCTCCTTCCAGCCCTCACTTGTTTTTAGGATGTTATCAACCACATTACAACTTGTTTTTACCCATTTCTAAATGATCTCAACCCACTGTTACTGTAGCTATATTCTAATAATAATTACTAACAAGGACTACAGTTTGAGCATTTGCTATGCACTTTACACTGTGCTGAATACCTTACATGACTCATTTCCTTAAATTCTCAGAACAACACTATGGAGAAATATTACTACTCCCCTTTTATACTGGAGGAAATTATGGTTAAGTGCCTCTCCCAAATTCACATTGCCTAGAAGAGTCCAAACAGTCTGATCTCACAGCCTGAGCACTGACCTGTTATACTTGTAAGTAACATGATAGAGGAATCAGTCTTTCATCCTTACATGGCTACCACCTATAGCAAAAGAAAATTATTATTCTAGTACTTTGGGGACACTGGATACAGGTATCATATAAATGTTAAGAGAATCTAATTTTTAGTATAGTGATGGAATTCCAGTTGAACTATCTCAAATCCTGAAAGATGATGCTGTGAAAGTGCTGCACTCAATATGTCAGCAAATTTGGGAAACTCAGCAGTGGCCACAGGACTGGAAAAGGTCAGTTTTCATTCCAATCCCAAAGAAAGGCAATGCCAAAGAATGCTCAAACTACCGCACAATTGCACTCATCTCACACGCTAGTAAACTGATTCTCAAAATTCTCCAAGCCAGGCTTTAGCAATATGTGAACCGTGAACTTCCTGATGTTCAAGCTGGTTTTAGAAAACGCAGAGGAACCAGAGATCAAACTGCCACCATCTGCTGGATCATGGAAAAAGCAAGAGAGTTCCAGAAAAACATCTATTTCTGCTTTATTGACTATGCCAAAGCCTTTGACTGTGTGGATCACAATAAACTGTGGAAAATTCTGAAAGAGATGGGAATACCAGACCACCTGACCTGCCTCTTGAGAAACCTCTATGCAGGTCAGGAAGCAACAGTTAGAACTGGACACGGAACAACAGACTGGTTCCAAATAGGAAAAGGAGTACGTCAAGGCTGTATATTGTCACCCTGCTTATTTAACTTCTATGCAGAGTACATCATGAGAAATGCTGGACTGGAAGAAACACAAGCTGGAATCAAGATTGCCGGGAGAAATATCAATAACCTCAGATATGCAGATGACACCACCCATATGGCAGAAAGTGAAGAGGAACTCAAAAGCCTCTTGATGAAAGTGAAAGAGGAGAGTGAAAAAGTTGGCTTAAAGCTCAACATTCGGAAAATGAAGATCATGGCATCTGGTCCCACCACTTCATGGGAAATAGATGGGGAAACAGTGGAAACAGTGTCAGACTTTATTTTTTGGGCTCCAAAATCACTGCAGATGGTGACTGCAGCCATGAAATTAAGAGATGCTTACTCCTTGGAGGGAAAGTTATGACCAACCTAGATAGCATATTCAAAAGCAGAGACATTAACTTTGCCAACAAAGGTCCGTCTAGTCAAGGCTATGGTTTTTCCTGTGGTCATGTATGGATGTGAGAGTTGGACTGTGAAGAAAACTGAGCACCAAAGAATTGATGTGTTTGAACCGTGGTGTTGGAGAAGACTCTTGAGAGTTCTTTGGACTGCAAGGAGATCCAACCAGCCCATTCTGAAGAAGATCAGCCCTGGGATTTCTTTGGAGGGAATGATGCTGAAGCTGAAACTCCAGTACTTTGGCCACCTCATGAGAAGAGTTGACTCATTGGAAAAGACTGTGATGCTGGGAGGGATTGGGGGCAGGAGGAGAAGGGGATGACATGGGATGAGATGGCTGGATGGCATCACTGACTCGATGGACGTGAGTCTCAGTGAACTCCAAGAGTTGGTGATGGACAGGGAGGCCTGGCGTGCTGCGATTCACGGGGTCGCAAAGAGTCGGACATGACTGAGTGACTGAACTGAACAGAACTGAGTATATAATGCATTTTTGAAACAAAAGTAGTAAAGGTGGTTCTTATGAAGAAAATGTCAAATCCTCTGTCTGAGGATGGGATGATAAATATAGCAAGTCTTGGCTGTTGCTAAACTTAGGCTATCAAAGCTAAAAATAGAAATATTACACTCTCTATATTTTGCTACCTCAAACTTTATTTGAAGATTGATACCCTTGATTTTAAACTTGCCTACTTTTTTTCCGCTACATTGTACTCTTAAAAAAACACACACCTTTACTGAGAATTAATCGCATACCATGTAATTCACCTATCTAAAGAGTGCTATTCGAAGGTTTTCTTTTTAGTATTTTCACAGAGTGGTGCAGCTATTACCGTTATCCAATCGTGCTGCGATTCATGGGGTCAGAAAGAGTTGGACACAACTGAGCGACTGAACTGAACTGAATTTTAGAACGTTTTTAAGAAACTCATTAACTGTCACTCCTTGTTCTCTCTACCCCCAGCCCTGGGCAACCACTAATCTACTTTCTGTCTCATCAGTTCAGTCACTCAGTTGTGTCCAGCTCTTTGCAAACCCATGGACTGCAGCATGCCAGGCTTCCCTGTCCATCACCAACTCCCGGAGGTTGCTCAAACTTAGGTCCATCAAGTCAGTGATGCCATCCAACCATCTCATCCTCTGTCATCCCCTTCTCCTCCTGCCTTCAATCTTTCCCGGCATCAGGGTCTTTTCCAGTGAGTCAATTCTTTGTATCAGGTGGCCAAAGTATTAGAGCTGCAGTTTCAGCATCAGTCCTTTCAATGAATATTCAGGACTGATTTCCTTTAGGATTGACTGGTTTAGTCTCCTTGCATTCCAAGGGACTCTCAAGAGTCTTCTCCAACACCACAGTTCAAAAGCATCAATTCTTCGGAGCTTAGCTTCCCTTGTGGTCCAACTCACATCCATAAATGACTGGTGGAAAAACCATAGCTTTGACTATATGCAGATTTGCCTATTTTGGACATTTCATATGCATGGAATCATGTGATCTTTTGTGATTGGCTTATTTCCCTTAGCACAATGTTTTCTAAGTCCATGTTGTCACACGTATCAGTACTTCATTCCTTTTTATAAATGAATAATATTCCATTGTATTTTATTTGTACATTAACCAGTTGATAGACATTTGCGTTATTTCTGCTTTTTAGGTCTTATGAATAATTCTGTGAATATTTCAAGATTTGTGTGGACATATGCTTTCATTTCTCTGGGATATATATCTAGGAATGGAATTGCTCTGTCATGTGGTAACTCTATGTTTAGCATTTTGAGGAGCTTCCAAAGTGGGTGCACCATTTTACAATCCCAGTAACAATTATGAGAGTTCCAGATTCTCCACATCTGGTATTTGTCTTTTGATTTTAAGCCATCTTAATGGGTGTGAAGTGGTATCTCACTGTAGTTTTGATTTGTATTTCTCTAATAGCTAATGTTATTAGAGAGCATCCTTAACATGCTTATTGAGCATCCTTAACATGCTTTTTGGCCATTTGTATATCTGCTTTGGAGAATGTCTATTTAGATCTTTGCTATTTTCTGGCTGCTAAGTCACTTCAGTCGTGTCCAACTCTGTGTGACCCCATAAATGGCAGCCCACCAGACTCCTCCGTCCCTGGGATTCTCCAGGCAAGAACACTGGAGTGGGTTGCCATTTCCTTCTCCAATGCATGAAAGTGAAAAGTGAAAGTGAAGTCACTCAGTCGTGCCTGACTCTTCGGGACCCCATGGACTGCAGCCCACCAGGCTCCTCCGTCCATGGGATTTTCCAGGCAAGAGTACTGGAGTGGGGTGCCATTGCCTTCTCCGATTTTCTGGCTAGTTATATTTATTTTTAATTATAGAGTTGTAAGTATTCTATATTCTAGATGAAGGGCCTTATCAGTTATGTAATTTGCATATTTTGTCCCAATCTGTGGGCTGACTCTCCACTTTCTTGGTGGTGTCCTTTGTAGCATAAAAGCTTTTTAATCTAATGTGGTCTTTTGTGATCAAGTCCAGTTTATCTGTTTTTCTTTTGTCACTTCTGCATTTGTTGTCACATCTAAGAAGCCTTTGCCTAACCCAGAATCCCAAAGATTTACTCCTATGTTTTATAAGTTTTATAGATTTTTAAAGTAGTATTGGATTTTACATTTAGAAGTATAACCCACTTAAAATTGATGTATTCCCCTTCCCTTTAATTTAAATTAATTTTGAATATGTCAAACCAAAAGAAAAACTTTAGAAGGAAAAAAAAGATTGTTATTTTTCATTTTACTCTTTTAAAAACATTTTATTTTGGACATTACAATAAGTAGCAAGTTTTTAGGTTTAAAAACATTCAGTAAAGTTCCAAGTGCATGTATGTAAACCTCTTTGGAAACCGAAAGTATATTTCCCCCTTATTAGTATTTATTCATTCTGAAAATGAACATTTAAACCAACAACTACTTACTGAACATCTGCCTGTGTGTCAAGCACTGTTCTGAGCCCTGAGGATTCTGTGATGAACAAAACAGTAAAGGCTTTGGTCTTCATGGTTTACACACTGATAGAAAGAAGCAATGAATAAACAAGTAAATAGATACATCACTGACATCATTTTCAGAGAGCAATATGTACTTTGAGAGCACAATGTGAGGGAGGGACAACTTTTTTGAATATGTGGTCAGAAAGCCTTCTGAGCTAAGGCCTGAACAATGAGAATAAACCAGCTTTACAGAGATTTAAAGAAGAAGCCAAAGAAACTGAAGTAAGAAAATATGAAGTAGGAAGGAGCTTGTGGATTCCAAGACAAAACACAAAAGCAAAAACAATTTCTTTTACCTATGGCTGATTCATTTTGATGTATGGCAGAAACCAACTCAATACTATAAAACAATTATCCTTCAATTAAAAATAAATACATTAAAAAAGAGTCTCTGAGTGTCTGTGGTAAATGAGCATGAGATTGGCGTGGTGAATTGGAAGACAGATCTTACAGTGAATACAAAGGTAATTTTGTCTGTGTGTGCTTTCAAGTGCTTCCAGTTTTCTCTGCCAAGAATTCCCTGAACATGGTAATAAAGCTTAAAAATTAAAATATATTGTAATCAAAGTCTTACTTGTTATTCTAAAATAAGCCATGTGAAACATCTTGAAATTTTAACCTGATACTTTAGGCATTGAGAGAGCAAAGCCATTCTTATTGATCCAGCAGGAGCTCAAACACTGATCTTTTTCACTAAAAGTTCCCCCTCGGTGCTCCTTGGCTTCTGTGAAGTAGGTCAGAGGTAACAATATTGAACAAAGATTATTGGCAGAAGGTTTCTTCATGGTGATACATTTACCGGGAGCTACCAAAAACAAATAATACATGTGCAGGTGGTATCCATAAAACTGAAAAATTAGAAGACATAATTATAAGCACAATGCTCAGATATAATAAACAATGAATAGGAGCCTTTATCCGACTCAATGGACATGAGTTTGAGCAAACTGGGAGATAGTGAAGGACAGGGAAGCCTGGTGTGCTGCAGTTCATGGGGTCGCAAAGAGGACTTAGGGACTGGAAAACAACAATCACAATACCTTAAATGGATCTTCAGAGACACCACTCTTGATTGCTGACTGGAATCTTTTAGGTTTCTGCTGCTCCCAGAAGAAACAAATGGTAAGGATGAAGGAGATGGAGCCTCATGGCTGACATTCACATGTGGAGATTATGTGTAAAATTTTTGGAGCAAATTGTATATGTGCAGAGATCTCAGGTTAGGCAGAGACACAGGAGTGAGAGCTACAAGACCTTACCATCAACCATCACCACAGGGAGTTTCTTCCTCTAGTGCCAACTTGGTAGAGATTAGTTCTGAGTTTATTAAGCATATTCCTTTTAAATTTAAACTGAGGCCTCTGCTTCTCTAGAAATTGCATCCAAAATTTTGCTTATTCCCAGAATAGACATTGGTTTTACCAGATCTTCTGAAGAATTTAAGAGCAAATCTGCAGAAACAGAAAGTAGATTAGTGGCAACCTACACCTGTGGAGGGGCTTCGGTACAAATGGGCAGTGACTGCTAATGGGTATGGAGTTTGTCTTAGGGGTAATTGAAACGTTCTAAAATTTGGGAGTTCCCTGGTGGTCTAGTGGTTAGGATTCAGTGTTTTCACTGCCATGGCCCTGGGTTCAATCCCTGCTCAGGCAGCTAAGGTCCCACAAGCCACTTCAGTTTAGTTCAGTCACTCAGTCATGTCTGACTGTGCAGCTCCATGGACTGCAGCATACCAGGCTTCTCTTCTTCACTGTCTCCCAGAGTTTGCTCAAACTCCTGTTGGTTGAGCCAGTGATGCCATCCAACCATCTCATCCTCTGTCACCCTCTTCTACCCTCAATCTTTTCCAGCATCAGGGTCTTTTCCAATGAGTCAGCTCTTCAAATCAGGTGACCAAAGTATTGGAGCTTCAGCTTCAGCATCAGTCCTTCCAATGAATATTCAGGGTTGATTTCCTTTAGGATTGACTGGTTTGATCTCCTTGCATTCCAAGGGACTCTCAAGAGTCTTCTCCAGCATCACAGTTCAAAAGCATCAATTCTCTGGCATTCAGCCTTCTTTATGGTCCAACTCTATACATGGCTACTGGGAAACATCATAGCTTAGATTAGACCATTGTTGACAAAGTGATGTCTCTACTTTTTATACGGTATCTACGTTTGTCATAGCTTTTCTTCCAAGGAGCTTCTTCTAATTTCATGGTGGAAGTCACCATCTGCAGTGATTTTGGAGCCCAAGAAAAAGTCTTTCACTGTTTCCATTGTTTCCCTATTTGTTTGCCATGAAGTGGTGGGACCAGATGCCATGTTCTTAGTTTTTTGAATGTTGGGTTTTAAACCAGCTTTTTCACTCTCCTCTTTTCACCTTCATCAACAGGTTTTTTAGTTCCTCTTCCTTTTCTGTCATTAGGGTGGTGTCATCCCATATCTGAGCTTATTGATATTTCTCCCAACAATCTTGATTCCAGCTTGTACTTTCATCCAACCCAGCATTTTGCATTACGTACTCTACATAGAAGTTAAATAAGCAGGGTGACAACATATAGCCTTGACATACTCCTTTCCCAGTTTGGAATCAGTCTGTGTTTCCATGTCTGGTTTTAACTGTTGCTTCTTGACCTGCATACAGGTTTCTCAGGAGGCATGTAAGGTAGTCTGGTATTCCCATCTCTTTATGAATTTTCCACAGTTTGTTGTGATCCACACAGTCACAAGGCACTTGGCATGGCCAAAAAAAAGTTCTAAGATTGTGGTGATAGTTATACAACTCTGAGTATAATAAAACCCACTAAATTGTAAGCTTTAAGTGAGTGAATTGGTGGTATCTCAATAACAATTTTTAAAATATCTTTATTTATTTTTGACTGCATTGGGTCTTAGTTTCAGCACATCAGATCTTCACTGTGGTGTGGGGGCTCTCTAGTTGTGGCACACGAGTGCTAGAGTGCATGGGCTCAGTAGGTGCGACTCTCGAACTTATTTGCTCCATGTGGGATCCATGTGGTATGTGGGATCTTAGTTCCCCATCCAGGGATCGAACATGCATCTCCTGCATTGGAAAGTGGATTCTTAAGCACTGGACCACTAGGGAAGTCCCAATAAAGTTTTCTTTTAAATGAAAAGTTTCTAAGGCATTCAAAAGACATAGGACCCCTGCTGTCTGGCATGAACCTCTGACTGTTTCTTATTTTCTGATCCCAGAATACAACAATCATGCTTACTATGTGTCAGGCACTGTACTAGGTGCTTTACATGCTTATGTTATTATATAACAAACTTTGAGGTTATCTACAGTAAACATGAAACCAACAAATGGTACAGACTAAGTTCTTTCCATTATGCCACCTGTACTCCTCAGACTTGTCCAACTAAGTACCCATCATAGCTAGACATATGTCTCTTTTGATGGCATTGTAGGATATTCTGCCCTTCCATTCTGTTCTAATCACTCATCACATTCTAACAATTCTCAAGTATTTCTTTTCCTCCATGCCCATGGCCAGCACTCCAGTGAGGCCTTTATTTCTCTCTAGGTGTATCACTGTGACCCTGACTTCAAATCTCATCAGGTTTGGATTATCTGGTCTTGTTCCTCCTAGACTCAACAGCTTTTCATGGCTCTGTATTACTTACAGGATAAAGTCCCAAATCCTCAGCAAAAACTGAAGGTCTTTAATAACCTAATGTATCTTCTTTCCAGCCTCACCTTCTTCCTGCCTCCCACCACATGCACTGTATTCCTTAAGTCACATAAGACTACTCATTCTATGGTATGCACATGCTCCATGCCCTTTATATTCCTTACAATTCACACCTTGTTCCAGTAATATGTGGCAAATTCCTTCTCATCCACCAGGCCCTACCTTGAGTTTACTTCCTATAAGAAGTTTCCTGCAGTGCTCAAATGTCATGCCCCCGTGCCCTCTCTTGTGCTCTAATAACTCATTTCTACTCTATTTGCAGTACTTATTACACTGAATTGTCATTAGTTGTCTATTTACCTCTTCTAATAGTTTGTAAATATTTGTGGTAAGAGTGTTTTGTTTAGATGTTATGCCTGATGCTTAGCCCTTGAATGGATCTATTGAAGGAATGTGCCCAGTATTTCCCACTAGATTTCAAGTCCTTTTATTTCCAGTGCCTAGCATACTTCTATTTCTTAAATAGCTGTTCAGTGAAACTTCATGCTTATTGAGCATTTACTATGTACCAAGCATAGTGCTAGTTATTTAATGTAGAGTAAGTCATTTAATAGGGTTCTCAAGGCAAGAATACTGAAGTGGTTTGCCATTCCCTTCTCCAGTGGACCACATTCTGTCAGATCTCTCCACCATAACCCGACTGTCTTGGGTTGCCCCACGGGCCATGTCAAGTCCATGAATCAAGGCAAATTGGAAGTGGTCAAAGAAGAGATGGCAAGAGTGAATGTAGACATTCTAGGAATCAGCGAACTAAAATGGACTAGAATGGGTGAATTTAACTCAGATGACCATTATATCTACTACTGCAGGCAGGAATCCCTCAGAAGAAATGGAGTAGCCATCATGGTCAACAAAAGATTCCAAAATGCAGTACTTGGATGCAATCTCAAAAACAACAGAATGATCTCTGTTCATTTCCAAGGCAAACCATTCAATATCACAGTAATCCAAGTCTATGCCCCAACCAGTAATGCTGAAGAAACTGAAGTTGAATGGTTCTATGAAGACCTATAAGACCTTTTAGAACTAACACCCAGAAAAGATGTCCTTTTCATTATAGGGGACTGGAATGCAAAAGTAGGAAGTCAAGAAACACCTGGAGTAACAGGCAAAGTTGGCCTTGGAATACGGAATGAAGCAGGGCAAAGACTAACAGAGTTTTGCCAAGAAAATGCACTGGTCATAGCAAACACCCTCTTCCAACAACACAAGAGAGACTCTACAATGGACATCACCAGATGGTCAACACCAAAATCAGATTGATTATATTCTTTGCAGCCAAAGATGGAGAAGCTATATACAGTCAGCCAAAACAAGACCAGGAGCTGACTGTGGCTCAGATCATGAACTCCTTATTGCCAAATTCAGACTGAAATTGAAGAAAGTAGGGAAAACCACTAGACCATTCAAGTATGACCTAAATCAAATCCCTTATGATTATACAGTGGAAGTGAGAAATAGATTTAAGGGCCTAGATCTGATAGATAGAGTGCCTCATGAACTATGGAATGAGGTTCGTGACATTGTACAGGAGACAGGGATCAAGACCATCCCCATGGAAAAGAAATGCAAAAAAGCAAAATGGCTGTCTGGGGAGGCCTTACAAATAGCTGTGAAAAGAAAAGAAGCGAAAAGCAAAGAAGAAAAGGAAAGATATAAGCATCTGAATGCAGAGTTCCAAAGAATAGCAAGAATAGATAAGAAAGCCTTTCTCAGCGATCAATGCAAAGAAATAGAGGAAAACAACAGAATGGGAAAGACTAGAGATCTCTTCAAGAAAATCAGAGATACCAAGGGAACATTTCATGCAAAGGTGGGCTCGATAAAGGACAGAAATGGTATGGACCTAACAGAAGCAGAAGATATTAAGAAGAGGTGGCAAGAATAGACAAAAGAACTGTACAAAAAAGATCTTCAAGACCCAGATAATCACGATGGTGTGATCACTGACCTAGAGCCAGATATGCTGGAATGTGAAGTCAAGTGGGCCTTAGAAAGCATCACTATGAACAAAGCTAGTGGAGGTGATGAAATTCCAGTTGAGCTCTTTCAAATCCTGAAAGGTGATGCTGTGAAAGTGCTGCACTCAATATGTCAGCAAATTTGGGAAACTCAGCAGTGGCCACAGGACTGGAAAAGGTCAGTTTTCATTCCAATCCCAAAGAAAGGCAATGCCAAAGAATGGTCAAACTACCGCACAACTGCACTCATCTCACACGCTAGTAAAGTAATGCTCAAAATTCTCCAAGCCAGCCTTCAGCAATATGTGAACTGTGAACTTCCTGATGTTCAAGCTGGTTTTAGAAAAGGCAGAGGAACCAGAAATCAAATTGCCACCATCTGCTGGATCATGGAAAAAGCAAGAGAGTTCCAGAAAAACATCTATTTCTGCTTTATTGACTATGCCAAAGCTTTTGACTGTGTGGATCACAATAAACTGTGGAAAATTCTGAAAGAGATGGGAATACCAGACTACCTGACCTGCCTCTTGAGAAACCTCTATGCAGGTCAGGAAGCAACAGTTAGAACTGGACATGAAACAACAGACTGGTTCCAAATAGGAAAAGGAGTACGTCAAGGCTGTATATTGTCACCCTGTTTATTTAACTTCTATGCAGAGTACATCATGAGAAACACTGGACTGGAAGAAACATAAGCTGGAATCAAGATTGCTGGGAGAAATATCAATAACCTCAGATATGCAGATGACACCACTCTTATGGCAGAAAGTGAAGAGGAACTAAAAAGCCTCTTGATAAAAGTGCAAGTGGAGAGTGAAAAAGTTGGCTTAAAGCTCAACATTCAGAAAACGAAGATCATGGCATCTGGTCCCATCACTTCATGGGAAATAGATGGGGAAACAGTGGAAACAGTGTCAGACTTTATTTTTTTGGGCTCCAAAATCACTTCAGATGGTGACAGCAGCCATGAAATTAAAACACGCTTACTCCTTGGAAGGAAAGTTATGACCAACCTAGATTGCGTATTCAAAAGCAGAGACATTACTTTGCCAACAAAGGTCTGTCTAGTCAAGGCTATGGTTTTTCCTGTGGTCATGTATGGATGTGAGAGTTGGACTGTGAAGAAGGCTGAGCGAGGAAGAATTGATGCTTTTGAACTGTGGTGTTGGAGAAGACTCTTGAGAGTCCCTTGGACTGCAAGGAGATCCAACCAGTTCATTCTGAAGGAGATCAGCCCTGGGATTTCTTTGGAGAGAATGATGCTAAAGCTGAAACTCCAGTACTTTGGCCACCTCATGCGAAGAGTTGACTCACTGGAAAAGACTGTGATGCTGGGAGGGATTGGGGGCAGGAGGAGAAGGGGACAACAGAGGATGAGATGTCTGGATGGCATCACTGACTCGATGGACATGAGTCTGAGTGAACTCTGGGAGTTGGTGATGAACAGGGAGGCCTGGTGTGCTGCGATTCATGGGATTGCAAAGAGTCAAACACAACTGAGTGACTGAACTGAACTGAACTGAAGTCATTTAAAATTCTTAATAACTATCATTAACCCAATTTATGTAAGGCACCAGAGGCACAGAAAGATCAATGACAAACTGTTTGAACTTGAGCAAGTAAATGACAAAACCAAAATTCAAATAAAGTCCAGTGGTTCTAGGACTTCCCTGGTGGTCCAGTGGTTAAGAATCTGCCTGCCAGTGCAGGGCACATGGGTCAGTCCCTGGTCTGGGAAGATTCCACATGCTAGAGCAATTAAGCCTGAGTGCCACAACCAGAAAAAATCCACAAGAGCAATGAAGACCCAGTGCAGTCAAAAATAATAAATAATTTTTTTTAAAACTCCAATGGCTCCAATGTCCACACTCTTACTCTGTGTTGTATAGCCTATGTGTGAGTGTCTGTCAAGTGAGAAATGATTAAATAGAACCCTTTCCAACCTCTACAGGAACAAAAGTCCAAGTACCATTAACCTATTTAGGGAAGGAAGATAGAAAGTCCGTTAGGAACTGGAATGAATTTAATTTCTCGTGGGAATAATGTCAGATTTCATTGGGATTGGTTAAAATACTGTAAGAACTTCAGGCATATTACAGGCAATATAAGCAATGTGGATTGACTGGTCATGTTGGGAGGTGGCAGAACCTGGTGTTAATCCTGGGACTGTGCGAAGAAAGGTCCTCTCATCAAGGCATCACCCTGCTGAGGAGCCATGGGACCTGGGGCACGTTCTTAACCTCTCGAAGCTTTGGGTTTCTTATCTGTTAAATAGGGGTATAATTGTTAGAGATTTCTGTGGAAAATTCTTAAAGAGATAGGAAGACCAGACCACCTTACCTGTCTCCTGAGAAACCTATATGCAGGACAAGAAAGAATAATTAGAACAAGACATGGAGCAATGGAATGGTTCAAAATTGGGAAAGAAGTATATCAGGGTTGTATACTGTTACCCACTTATTTAACTTCATGCAGAGTACATCATGGGAAATGTCAGGCTGGATGAATCCCGAGCTGGAATCAAGATTGTTGGGAGAAATATCAACAACCTCAGATATGCAGATGATAACACTAATGGCAGAAAGCAAAGAGGAACTAAAGAGCCTCTTGATTAAGGTGAAAGAAAGAGTGAAAAAGCTGGTTTAAAACTCAACATTCAAAAAACTAAGATCATGGCATCCTGTCCCATCACTTCATGGCAAAAAGATGGGGAAAAAGTGGAAACGGTGGCAGATTTTATTTTCTTGGACTCCAAAATCACTGCAGACAGTGACTGCAGCTATGAAATTAAAATACTTGTTCCTTGGAAGGAAAATATGACAAACCTAGACAATTAAAAAACTGAGACATCACTTTGCCGACAAAGTGGTATGGTCATGACCATGACAAAGTATGGTCAAAGCTATGGTTTTTCCAGTAGTTATGTACGAATGTCAGAGTTGGACCATAAAGAAGGCTGAGTGCCAAAGAACTGATTTTGAATTGTGTTGGAGAAGACTCTTGAGAGTTCCTTGGAATACAAGGAGATCAAACCAGTCAATCCTAAAGGAAATCCTAAAGGAATATTCATTGAAAGGACTAATGCTGAAGCTGGAACTCTAATACTATGGTCACCTGATTTGAAGAGCCGACTCATTGGAAAAGACCCTAATGCTGGAAAAGATGGAGGGCAGGAGGAGAAAGGGGCGACAGAGGATGAGATGGTTGGATGGCATCACCAATTAAATGGACATGAGTTTCAGCAAACTCTGGGAGATAGTGAAGGACAGGGAAGCCTGGTGTGCTGCAGTTCATGGGGTCGCAAAGAGTTGGACATGATTTAGCACCTGAACAACAACAACAAATTGTTAGAGATCTCTTAGGATTGTGAGGATTCAATGAGCTAATACTTGTTAAACTCTTAAAGCAAGACATGTAGTTAAGTCCAATTAAAAAAAAAAGGAAAGGATAACAGAGATGAAAACATTTTTTCTTGGGGAGGGTTGCTAAAGCCAAATAATCATTTCATTGATTTGTGAATAGTGACTAGCACCTTTCTAAATGAGAGGAAGAAGGAAGAGAAAGCATTCAAACTTAAGCTAATTCTGCTCATTTTTATCAAGTTTGCAAATTAAATGTTAGGAAAGAAAATGCATTGTAAACATTTGCTAAAGGGAAATGGGGACACAATGTGAGTGCATGCTCAGTCACTCAGTTGTGTCCCACTCTCTGTGACCCTATGGACTGCAGCCAGCTAGGTTCCTCTGTCCATGGGAGGAGGCAAGAATACTGGAGTGGGTTGCCATTTCTTCCTCCAAGAGATCTTCCCGACCCAGGGATCGAAACCGCATCTCCTGCATTCTGCATTGGCAGGCTGATTCTTTACCCTGAGCCACCTGGAAAGCCCTAGGGACACAGCACAATAAATAATAACCTTAAGGATTCTCCATACCTCATTAAGAGTTGCCCGACCATATATTTATACTTCCAGAATACATATCTTTTGAGGAATTTCAACAGCTTTTAAAATTAGAACATTTCTAGCTCAAGGGAATTCTGGATTCTGTTAATAATTTAAGGGCTCTATTTCCTGCTTTCCCTCAATCACCTTTTACCCCTTTCCCCTCCAGCTATAAAATGTCCCTTGCAAACAGCTTTTTAAAGATGCATTTCCACTAGTAAAATCCATGAGTTCTTTTTTTGTTTATTTTGAGAGGAAATGGTTAAGAAAGTAAAATAAAACAGAGAAATATTCAGTCCCCTTGGCTGCCTGCCAGGAAAAATGCCAAATGTCAGATGAGAGGCCTTGCTGGAATCTACCCAGCCACAAAACCGAGGGGTTGGCCCACCACAAGATAATCCTCCAGGGAAATTTATACCAACAGCCTAAAATTGGATGCTTTTAGGACTCTTCTCCAACAAGGTCTTACAACCAGACTTCATAGTAAAATATTAGGGTCCTAAGCTCCCGGATCACTCAGTAAACAAGAGCCTGAGATCTCAGGTCACATAAAAAGGATTCAAATATGTGAATACTTTAATCCATTTGGGAGACCATATAGCATAATGATGAAACACAGGCCCTGGGGCTAGAGAGACCTCTGTTTTGATCCTGGCCCTCTTACTTACCTTCTTGATGATTTTGCACAAGTTGCTTATTCTCACCAACCTATTTCTTCACCTGTAATATCAGAAATAAAACAGTAGTTAGAGGGTTGATCGAGAATTAAATCAAAAGCCCTTAACACATTTAAATTCCTTGCTCACTAAATGTTAATTACCACTGCTACTAGTTTTGTCAGCCTTCAACATTGATAGGTGGAAACCAGCACCTTCTAGTACAGAGGCTGCAGGACTCTGTACACCGTTAGAGTGTTCACATTATGTCTACACCAGTAAGTTGCCCTAAAGATTCTAGACAGGTCTAATAACTCAACCATGAATTTGGTAAAGGGAACCTAAAAGGTAATAACCTAAATCAAAGACAAATGATACACTTAATGATAATGGTAACTATTTGAGCACCTAATACATTATCCGACTTCATCCTCACAGTAGCCCCTAAGGGAGTATCATTGTTGTGTTGATTCGCTAAGTCATGTCCAGCTCCTTTGCAACCCCATGGACTATAGCCTGCCAGGCTCCTCTGTCCATGGGATTTTTCAGGCAAGAATACTGGAGTGCCATTTCCTTCTCCAGGAGATCTTCCTGACCTAGGGATTGAACCCATGTCTCCTGTGTTAGCATGTGGCTTCTTTACCACTGAGCCACCAGCGAAGCCCAAGGGAGTATCATTAGCCTTACTTTACAGAGAAACTGAAGCTGTCAGTTTTCCCTACCTACCTAAGTGATGAAACTGGGATCTGTCCAAGGAGTACCAAACACTGCACCTCTTTTCTTTCATCTCCACCATAAGACCTTGGGTTTGAAACCTGCAAAATTTAGCAATGTAATCTAGAAAAGCTCAGTATTTTTACTCAACATGAACTGTGGCGGAAACTCAAAAAGTAGTTCCTCCTAGCAGCTTCTACCCCACCTCAAGATCAGAACCCCCTTAAGCACACCTCTCATCCCTCAGGCACATACTTGGTTTGAAGAGGTTTTTAGCAAGTCCTGTTTTAATCATATAGACACCAAAAAACAAGGCTGATACCCCGAAACTGTCCTGTCTAGCCACTCTTGATCATGAATGCCTACCAACAAGGCAGAGCTTTCAGAGAAGGTTGAAAGAGGCAGAGCACTCAAGGCAAAGCAATGGGGTGCCCCAGATAGTCCTGTGGCAGAGTGTATTTTCCAAAGCTAAATGAAACAATGTCTCATCCCATGTTCTCTACTGCAATGTGATGTTGCAACTCCCCATCAAGAGGTGGAGTCCATTGCACTTGCCCTTGAGTCTGGGCTGGTCTTCATGAATTACTTGACCAACTGAATATGTTGCAAGTGATGTTCTGGTTTTTCCAAGGATGAGTCATAAGAAGCATTTCAGCTTCTTCTTGGATGTCTTGGATCCCTCACTCTTGAGATACTGTCTCTGAGAAATTCAGGCCACACAGAGAAGTCATGTGTGGTGTTTCAGGTGGCAGGTTCAGTCGAACTCCCAGTTGACAGCCAGCCTCAGCTAGCAGCCTTGTGAGTGAGGCATCTTGGACAACCAGCCTAGTCAAGTCTTTAGATGATTGCAGCCTCAGCCAGGACCAGCTCCATAATTTGTAAGGCCCTGTGCAAAATGAAAATTCTGGACTTCCTGTTCAAAAAATACTAAAAGAATCAAAATAGCAACAGCAGGACACTGAACCAAGCATAAGGCCCTTCTAAGAATGGCTCTCTGTGTGACTCCATAAGCCCTGAAGCCCACCTTGGACCTAGAAGACTGATGGCAACCAGCTGAGAGATCCTAAGTGAAAACTTCCCAACTGAGACCAGTCACCCATGGAATAATGATAAATTGTTATTTCAATTCACTAAGTCTTGAGGTGGTTTGTTATGCAGCAATAGAATCATGAGAACACTCCCACAAAACAACTGCAGGTAGCCATAACCAAAAAAGGCCAAAGGCAACAAGTCTGTGAAAGGATCCTCTGCTCAAATATACACAGAAGGTTGATTTTATACAATAAAACACATAAATCTCAGATCCAGGAATAGGGCTTCCCTAGGATCAGAGACAGAGAAGGCAATGGCAACCTACTCCAGTACTCTTGCCTGGAAAATCCCATGGACAGAGAAGCCTGGTAGGCTGCAGTCCATGGGGTCACTAAGAGTCAGACAAGACTGAGCGACTTCACTTTCACTTTTCACCTTTCACTTTCATGCATTGGAGAAGGAAATGGCAACCCACTCCAGTGTTCTTGCCTGGAGAATCCCAGGGATGGGATAACCTGGTGGGCTGCCATCTATGGGGTCGCACAGAGTTGGACACGACTGAAGCGACTTAGCAGCAGCAGCAGCAGCAGGGTCAGAGAGGTTTTACTCCTTTGGGCAGACTGGGAGAAGAAGGCAGGCAGCATAGGTGCCTCAGAAACAGGTGAAAGAATTTAATGGAATTATATTAAAAATAAAAGTCAAAGAAAATATAAATAAACTGTATTCTGCAATTACATTTATTTCAGCTATGGAAAAAAGTTAAAACTGGGAGCCAAACCATTTTGGTTATCTCTCTAAGGTGTCAGTTCAATTCAGTCGGTCAGTCGTGTCCGACTCTTTGCGACCCCATGAACTGCAGCATGCCAGCCCTCCCTGTCCATCACCAACTCCCAGAGTCCACCCAAACCCATGTCCATCAAGTTGGTGATGTCATCCAACCATCTCATCCTCTGTCGTCCCCTTCTCCTCCTGCCCTCAATCTTTCCCAGCATCAGGATCTTTTCAAATGAGTTAGCTCTTCGCATGAGGTGGCCAAAGTACTGGAGTTTCAGCTTCAACATCAGACTCAGGGAGAAGAAAAAGTTTCCTAGGAATGCATGAATAGTTTGCATGCATGATTTTCTAAAAAAGTGAAAAAGTTGAATTCAGCAAGCTACAGCTTAGTTACTTCAGTGATTATCCTGTGCTAGATTCTGGAATAGCATGTTCAAAGAATAGTTTCTTAATTACTAAAAGAGGAAGAACTGATCACTAGGATCCCACACTGATTCATTAGGAATAATTATGATAAACATAGAGTGTTGGCACACAGCAGGTCATCAAAAAATACTTGCTGTACGAACTAATTTTATTTCTTTCTTTTTAATGGAGTTACCACATATTTCATAAGGAATTCAAGGCATTTAGCAAAGTATTTCATGAATTTCTTTAAGGGAGAGAAATGTGGGCCACAGGATAGCAGAGTTAGGTGATTTTGTAACTGATTAAACAATCAGTTACAAACACTTTGTAAAAGAAGCAATAGACTGCCTGGCCTATCTAGCATAGCATGGATTTTGAGATCATTGTTTAGCCATTTGCAAATTTCTAGGACTTGGGAAAACCACATAATTTCTCTTAACTTCAGTCTCCTTGCCTGCAGAAAGGGAATAATATCCTAATTGGGACAGGCATGAAGTAGTTAAACAGAAAACCCCAGGTCAGTTGGCCCCCAGAGAAGCAGGGCAGGTGGTTCCTCTGTCAGGGAGACAATTACAGTGAGAAGCAGGAAACAACCCAAGAGGAAAAGGGTTTTGAGTAAGAGGAGAGTCTTCCGGGCAGCACTTGGCTCAGAAGAGTCTTCTTTTCAACAGACTTTAGGCATGGGTCTGAAAAAAGTCCCTGACATTCTAGAGCCTTTTGACTGGAGGGAGTGTCATGGCTTCTGATACGTGTGGCTCTCTTCTATTGCTACTACGTATGGAACAAAACATAAGAATAACATAAATTCAGCAAAAGAAATACATAATTCAGGGAAACCCCATGCTTGAAAGACCCAACTCTGGGCAGCTTCAGAGACTGAGGTTTCTTTGCAGTTGGCAGATCAGCATTAAAATAGAAAAGCAAACAATCCAGGGACAGTCCAGGAAGCCTAACACAGGACCTGGGCTTCCCTTTCAAAGCCCTCCAGTGTAGACTTTTAAAATTTTTTATTTATTTATTTGTTGTTGGCTATGCTGGGTCTTTGCTGCTGCATGCTGGCCCCTTTCTAGTTGTGGTGAGCCGGGGCTACTCTCTAGTTGAGGTGCGCAGACTTCTCACTGCAGTGGCTCCTCTTGTTGCGGAGCACAGGCTCTAGAGCATGCGGGCTCGGTAGTTGTGGCACACAGGCTTAATTGTCCCACTGCATGAGGGATCATCCCAGATCAGGGATCAAACCCATTTCCCCTGCATTGGCAGGCAGATTCTTAATCATTGGACCACCAGGGATGTCTCATTGCAGACTTTAGATGTTATTTCCAAATGAGGTTATACATTTGATTGTCCTGGAGGTATATTTACAGAATTAAAATTGGGTCATGTTCATTATGCAATTTTAAACTTGTGTTTCATTACTGGATATACCACCTCTAATGTGTTATCAATTAATATTTTTAATAATATTAATAAACCTATTAAGACAATTCTATAATTATTTTGTGCATAGCTTTTATTGTATGTTAACAAAATTGTTACCAAAAACCACTTAATGGAAACATGACCACAATTTTTGTAACTCGATTTTAGCGTTTTTTCAAAAAATATAACAAGATTCTCAAAAGCTACACATGGCTGGGGCTTCTCACAGTATCTGAGAGAAAGTGGACCAAAGCCAAGTTCAGAGTTATGGCAGTAGAAGTAAATGATCCAGGCCAGAACAGCATAGGTGCCACTCCCTGGCCAAATTTCTCCATCAGAGACAAGATTTGGTAATGATGGCCTGAGCTTTATGAGTTACCGTTTGTGTGTTTGGAGCCTCTTCCTCTGTAGACACTAGTTTTTACCCATTGAAAAGGGGGAAATATTGTGCTTAATAAAGGAAAATGTCTCAGAGATCACTATGTCCAACATGGAACCCCTTACATAAAAATGTTATGCAGCTATTAATATCCAGGTGGAGAAAGGTGGTCTTCAATTCCTAATCCAAAACCTTTGGAGCCAGAGGTTTTTAAAATTCAGAATTTTTCAGATTTAAGACAGATTTTAATAGGTTCGTGCATGCGTGCTAAGTCACTTCAGTTGTGGCCAACTCTTTGCAACTCTATGGACTGTAGCCCTTTAGGCTTTTCAGTCCATGGGATTCTCCAGGGAAGAATATTGGAGTGGGTTATCATGTCCTCCTCCAGGGGATCTTCCTGATCCAGGGATCAAACCCACATCTCCTGTGGCTCCTGCATTATAGGATCTCTTACCATAATATGTGCATATAAAGTATATTATGTAACACTCTAATGGGGTATACAGCCGACCCATAATTGTAATCAAATATTATTTCTGCAGAAAAATGTATGAATATTCATACTAAGTGGGAAATACAGACTATAAATAGCTGCATAACATATGAGCTTAGTTCAGGTTTTGCCACTAAATGAATTCAGATCAGATGATGTCTTGCCAGGAATGAGTTACAAAACCAAACCAAACTAAACACCACAAACTTTCAGCTTTTAGAATGTTTCTACAAGTTGGTGTTATGGAGTTAACCCCAGTACTGCTCCAAAGGTATGTCTTCATATTAAATGGAATTTATGTATACCTAAATTTGTTTCAGTAACACTTAACAATCTGTAAATTGAGCATATTAGATATGCCCTACCCTTTGCTTTTTCATCACTGATCATTTGTGTTTTTGTTTTTTCTCTTATAAGTTCCCAAGGTAAAAAAAAATCCTTCAGCTATGGAAAAATAAAGGTTAGTAATTGCAAAACTAGTTTTCCATATACAAGAATACCATGCTATATTTAAACACAAAAACACCAGCATATTTGTTGGTATATTTTTTTAAAACCTGAAATTGAATCATTTGCTTTGGGGTCTGTATCCAAAAAATTACACACTGCATTAAAATTTCAAGTTAAACAAACATATATGTATTCTGACCATACCACCCCTCTGCTTAAAAACTTCCAAGCATTGTCAGCTTTGTTTTATTTCAATTTCCCAGGTTTTCAGAGGTTAGCAGCTTTTCTAATGTTTATTAGGCATTTGTACTTCCCCCAGAGCCTATTTCTGTCTGAGGGAGTCCTTTCAGAATGCACAGTAGGGAGGGAGAGTGGTGGATAGAGGGGAGTTACAGAAAATGAATAGGTGGTGATCTCTGGGATGGGGAGGAGGGGATTAGGAGAGGGAATGGGAAGAAAGGAGAGAGAGAAGAAACTGTCACATTGAAGTCTCGTCTTATCCCAAGAGTCCAGCTACTTTTTCTTCCTTGGGGCTGCCTTTCCTCAATACTCCTTCCTTTTGTCTTACTGAATCAGATCCATTTTCTCCTGACCTGACCCTGCTGCTGCTGCTAAGTCGCTTCAGTCGTGTCCAACTCTGTGTGACCCCATAGACGACAGCCCACTAGGCTCCCCCGTCCCTGGGATTCTCCAGGCAAGAACACTGGAGTGGGCTGCCATTTCCTTCTCCAATGCATGAAAGTGAAAAGTGAAAGTGAAGTCGCTCAGTCGTGTCCGACACTTTGCAACCCCATGGACTGCAGCCTACCAGGCTCCTCCGCCCATGGGATTTTCCAGGCAAGAGTACTGGAGTGGGGTGCCATTGTCTTCTCCGACCTGACTCTACCATACTCCTTACTTTAATTGGGATCTTCTTGCTTAGACATAGGCATCCTCCCTGAAGAGAATAAAGGCTTAAGGGTAGAGATGCCCAGACCTAGATTCTGGTCTTTCCCACTTGGAAGAGCACCTGAGGACCAGGTATAGAGACAATGAGGGGACACATCGTAGCCAAATACGGAGATAGTCATCGTGTCATTTTGCTCTGGTGTTGCAATGCCTGCAGTTTTGGATAGTCTTTATACTAAAGAACTGGCATTTATCACCAGTTTGCAAGGAGACAATATGATATCCTAGTAGGAAAATCCCAGTGGGTCTACCTCAGTTTCTTGTAGGAACTTGTAGCCCCAGCATACTGCTGACTAAGTTATGGAAGGTAGACAAGGGAAAGGAGAAATAAGGGGCCCCACATTTACAGGTCTTTTTAGCTAGACTCAAAGGGAAAATTGATTGATATATCTTTTTAAATACAAAATGTGTTGAAAGGGGGAGAAAAGGACAATTACTACAATCAAATTAACTTCCCCAGTTCATCTGACATGTTAGACACATCTTTTGCCTTTATCTCACTTTCATTACTTTCATGACTCTTCTGATGCCCCAGCAAAACAGCAATAAAGTATCATCTTTGTGATCTTCCCTGAAGCCAGTGGAGCATCAGGTCAATGGGAAGTGATTAGTCTAGAATCAGATAGATTTTTTTTTCAGGCCCAGCTTGGCTGTTTATTGTGTGACTGTGGGTAAATCTCAAAGCCTCCATTTCATCATCAGTAAAATAGTTTAATCTTACCTAACTCGTAGGGTCATTAATTTGCTCATGAATATTTTTTAAGCACCTGCCTGCCAGGGACTATATTAGATGTTGAGGATAGTTAACAAAACAAAATCCCATCTTTATACATCTTGCATTCTAATGGGAGACAGAGAATATACCAAGAAACTTAAATATATTAGATGGTAACTATGGGGGAAAACCCAAGTAAAAGCACTGGGGAGAGGGAGCTGTTACTCTCTTCTATTGGGTAGTCTGAAAATCTCCCATAAATAGGTGCTATTTGAGTACAGACTAAAGAAAGTCAGAGTAAAGTGTATTCTAGGCTGTTGTGAGATTTAAATGAGATAATGCTCATAACATCTTAGCACAGTATCTGGAATACACTGCGTGCTATATCAATATTGTGTGCTAAGTTGCTTCAGTCATGTCCAACTCTTTGCAACCCTATGGACTGTAGCCCATCAGTCTCCTCTGTCCATAGGATTCTCCGAGCAGCAATACTGGAGTGGGTTGCCATGCCCTTCTCCACGGGGTCTTCCCAACCCAGGGATCGAACTCAAGTCTCCTGTCCTGCAGGCAGATTCTTTACTGCTGAGCCACCAGAGAAGCCCAGATCAATATTTAGCTGTTTAGATTATTAAAGAAGGTACTGCATTACAGGGAAGGTAAAAAGTTTTCTAGTTCCACCTGAGACACTCTTGAGAGACTATTAACCATTGTGAAAGATAGGGGTGATGGCTGATGGAACTTTTTACAAACACATTTTACTCTAGCAATAAAATGCCGCTTCTAAGAGCAAAAGTACTTCTGTCAGAGTGGGATGTTTTAAGCCAGCAAAAAAGAGCATCAGGTAAGATATACTCCATAGAAGAGTGTTTCAATTCATATTCTCTGTAACAAATATCCCCTATTCTGCAGTTTCCATGTGTGCTGAACTATTCCTCATCAACAATAATAATGGCGATGATGACATTAATCATGCTGTTTATATGTTTGTAAAAGCCTTTGTTTCAAAGACCTCAACTGTTTTATGGACATGACCTAATTTACCCTCAAAACTTCCCCAAATGCGGTCTAGTCCTGTTTAATAGATGAGGAAACTGAGTTATAGAGAAGCTAAATAATGTCTTCCAGGTCAAACAATTACCTAGGCAGCTCTGATCTACATCTCAGACTTAATTTTCAGGTCAGGTCCTGTTTTGCCTTTATCTCTCAGGAAATGCCTTGGTGGGTGCAATGAAAGGAAGCCGTAATGTCAGATGGCCAAAGTGCCACCCCATGCTCATCACCTAGTCAGTAATCAGTAAATGTTTTTTGTTTTTTCTTTTAAAAAAAGCTCTTTAAGAAGGGACTTCTTTGCTACCAAAATATTAACTATCTATCACACTTCTCTCTGATGACTACCTCATACTTATATGTTAAGGTGGTATCGATAAATACAAGCCTTGGTTGATGAGAGAGGACTAGTTTGGAAATATCCATATGCTTTTTTTTTTTTTTAACTTTACATAATTGTATTAGTTTTGCCAAAAGGAAATATCCATATGCTTTTAAATACAGATATTTGGTTTCTGTCTGTGAAAGTCAACAGGAACATAGCAAGGACATTCATTTTTGTCTATCACCTTCTATAGGCTAAGCCTTTTGCATATGTCATGTGTTGTTCAATCCTCACTTTTACAGAAAAAATTATTGACCACACTTTACAAATACAAGCTATGTATGCAAAAAGTTAAGTAATTTGTTTTATGTCACATGGTTTAAAAATGACAAAGATGGGATCAACCCCACATCTATCTGACATCCAAGTCTAGACATCTTTCATACGGCCAAACTGAAAGTTCATATTGCCTTATTCAAAGTACCTGCAGTCTAATGATCCAGTGTGAGTCATTTATGACCCATTTTCCTCTTTACATGAAATACTAGCAAAAAAATAAAGTCAGCAGGTAAAATTTGAATAATATAATTTTGTTGTTTTTAAAATTTTCTCTTAAAAGTTTATCAGATTGGTATATGCAGATAAAATTTGGAATTTTGAAAGCTCTATCTGGATTTTAAGTATCTAATCTATCCCTTTTCTCATGTGTGTTAGTCGCTCAGTCATGTCCTACTCTTTGTGACCCTATGGACTGTAGTCTGTCAGGCTCCTCCATCCATGGAATTCTCCAGGCAAGAATACTGGAGTGGGTTGCCATTTCCTTTTCCTGAACCAAGGTCTCCCTCATCGCAGGCAGATTCTTTACCACTGAGCCATGTTTTTTCATAAACATGGATAATTGGTAGCTTCCTACATATGTCAGTGTACCCATTTTTTCTCCTGTGGTGAAGCTAGATTTCGTAGGTAGACACTTCTGGAGACATGCTGCTGCTGCTGCTAAGTCACTTCAGTCATGTCCAACTCTGTGCGACACCATAGACGGCAGCTTCATAAGGAAGGCCTGAAATCTGGACTTCAGTGACATCAACACCTTCTCTGGTGCTAAAGGTGATATCTTGTTGTTAAATGCTGCAGACTTTGGAAAATTTTTCACTTACAATTCAATCATTCTTATTGTTCAAACTGGTAAAGTGATGTTGTTTTTTAGTCGCTAATTTGTATCCGACTCTTTTGTGACCCCATAGACTATAGTCCGCCAGGCTCCTCTGTTCATAGGATTTCCCAGGCAAGACTACTGGAGTGGGTTGCCATTTTATCCTCCAAAAGTGATGTTCCCAGTAGATAACTTATGTATGTATAGTACCTAAGCAATCACCAGAAAGCTATGCAAAAAACACTCCAAAGCACTATAGATAAGTTAAAATAGAATTCTCAAAAATGTTCAAATAATCCTCAGAAAGACATAAAAAAGAAAATAGAAATGGAATACAATAAATAGAAAATAAAAATAAAATGGCAAACTTAAGCTCTCACATTTCAATAATTATACGTAAATAGCCTAAATACACCAATCAAATGACAGACTGGCAGAGTGAACTTAAAAAAAATGATCCAAATATGTTGTCTACTAGAAACTCACTTCAAATATAATGAAATAAGTAGGTTGAAAGCAAAAAGAGAAAGATATGTCATGTAAACATTAATCAAAAGAAAGCATTATTGGCCATATTAATGTCAGAAAAAGTAGACTCCAGTAAAAAGAAATTACCAAAGACAGAGAGGGACAATAAATAATGATAAAAGGGACACTGCACTAAAAAGACAGCAGTGCTAAATATGTATGCATGAAACAACAAGCTACAGAATATGTGAAGCAAAACCTATAAAACTGAAAGGAGAAATAGACAAATTCACAATTATAGTTAGAGACTTTAACATACTTCTCTCAACAATTCACAGTGCACCTAGACAAACAATTAGCAAGGATATAAAAGAACTCAGGAACACCATCAACCAACAGGATCTAATCAACATTTATAGGGTATTTTACCTAACAGCAATAGAACACACATGCTGTTTGAGTTCCCATGGATTATATATCAAGAGAGACATAACCTATGAGGTTTGCTATAAAACAAACCTCAACAAAATTCAGAAAATTGAAATCATACAGAGTCCATTCTCTAACCACAGTGAAATCAAAATAAACAAAAGATTACAGAAAAAACTCCAAGCACTTAAAACAAATCAACTCAAATAATTCCTGGGTTAAAAAAGGAAGTCTCAAGAAGAATTAAATAGTACACTGAAATAAATAAAAATACAACTTTTTTGTTGTGAAATGCAACTAAAGCAGTTCTTGGAGGGATTTCTTCCCCAGTACTTTGCATGTTCCTTTAACAAAACACAAAACTTTTTAGTTTTAAAACTATTCCTTTCATATCTTACTTCTTCGTTAGATTGTGAGTAGACAGCATCTCGGAGAAGGCGATGGCACCCCACTCCAGTACTCTTGCCTGGAAAATCCCATGGACGGAGGAGCCTGGTAGGCTGCAGTCCATGGGGTCACAAAGAGTCAGACATGACTGAGCAACTGAGCAACTTCACTTTCACTTTTCACTTTCATGCATTGGAGAAGGAAATGGCAACCCACTCCAGTGTTCTTGCCTGGACAATCCCAGGGACGGGGGAGCCTGGTGGGCTGCTGTCTATGGGGTCGCACAGAGTTGGACATGACTGAAGCGACTTAGCAGCAGCAGCGGACAGTATCCAGCTTATTGCTCTCTGCCAGCATCTGGCTTAGTGCTCAGTAAAAGTTGTTTGAACAAAGGAATGGCTAGATAGAGCAAGGTACTTAGCTGAGTGAAACTGTGGCCAAACCAATTTTTGTGTGGAATTAGAGTGTACAATAATTCAGTGCAAGGTATGTGGGCCCGTACACAGTGAGGCTGCTGCACAGACGCGGTTCTTGAGCTGCTGCCTACCTTGTCCCATAGGAAACTCTCCTTGGATTTTAGCCAAATATGGAAGCGCCTGTGAGGAATGAAAGTAGAGAAAATTCAACACATATAATCCCGTATCTCTGCCCTCAGTAAAAACAGTTTTTTTAGTTAAATCAGATTCAACCCTGTCCTTAGTCCCCTGCCTCAACTGTAAGCTTTCCTATCCCTTCCTCCATTCCCTTATGAATAGGTTCATGAAACTGTAAAACCACAGGGTTGAGAAGGACCATAGAGATCATTCGTACAGGTTCCCATTCAACAACTGAGTGCTACCCTATAGTCAATGGGCTTCCCTCGTGGCTCAAACAGTAAAGAATCCGACTGTGATACGAGACCTGGGTTCTATCCCTGGGTTGGGAAGATCCCCTGGAGGAGGGCATGGTAACCCACTCCAGTATTCTTGCCTGGAGAATCCCCATGGACAGAGGAGCCTGGAGGGCTACAGTCCATGGGATCAAAAAGAGTTGAACACGACTGAGTGACCAAGCACACACACACCCTATGGTCAATAGGCGGGTGAGCTGCCAGTTTTTCTCACAGTTGACTCAACTCAGAACTGTCTGAGAAGAGCATTAGCGAGAATCAAAATGTGAGGCATAAACTCAGGAACTGAGGAAATGACCTAAGAGAGAGACTGTGAGCCCTCCTCTTTCAAAACAAATGTTTCTACTACACACATAAAGGCATGCCTATTCTTGAAAGTTAACTGGAGTTGAAAGTTGGAAACATGTTCCAGAAGGTGACTATGCTAAAATCGCTCGATAGTCTTACATGTTATGAGGCTGGTTCTATTCCTAGAGAACTAGGAGTGTGATAAAATCCCTAATTATACATAGTCTTGACAGTGTATTTCCAGGATTCTGTAGATGTGTCTAAATGTGTGTGTTTTTACCCCCACAACTGATAATGCAGTCAATTGGTTTTCATATCCATATGTTGTGCAGTTACATTTCTCATAGGGAATGAGTGTATGGCACACTAGTTTTCATGTATATGTCTCTCAGCTTTCAATCATATCTTGGTGCTCTTATAATTCAATTTATGAGCTTTTAAAGAGTATAACCCTTCCTGGAAATCTGGTGATTATACTTAATTAATGCCACCTTCTGGTAAACTCTCTAGTTAGTCAACTAGCTCTGTGGCCCAAGTCACATCTGACTTTACCCCAAATCTTTCCACGCAGGTGATAAAATCCTAACAGAGGATCCTTGGGCTAGTACTTGACTTCTATTAGAGAGAGGGAACTTTGTTTTCAGGAAGTTGCTTCTTCACTCTTAGATTGGTGCCTTTAGAAATGCTAAAGCTTGCCTCCTTTTCCGTTTCTTCTCTTTGATCCTTGTTCTATCCCTTGGGGCTATGCTGAGAAAATTTAAGCTTTGGTTTAGTTAAGCCAATGATACAAACCTAAAATAACAAAGTAAAGTTAAATTAAATAACCACTAATAGCAACAATATTATCTCTGCACTCTTATTTTTCTTTTGTGATAATTAAAAGGTAGGAGAAGTACAAACATCAGCCCCACTGAAAACCTCACCAGGGGAGCGATCCAGGGAGTAGGAAGTCTCCGAGGATCAAGGAGTCTCTGAGGATTGCTGCAAGTCAGCAGCAATTACCCTCCCACTGTCCAGTCAGCAGGGCCAAGCTCTGACTTTATCCTCACCAGCCTCATTCAAGGTGCATAGGAACTGGCATCAGTACAGCCTACTTAATAACACACACTACCTGTGGGGATACTGGATTAAGAAGGGAAGAACCAGTGGGACCTGTTTGTCAAGATCCTAAAATGGGAAATTGCCTAGTTATACACACAGCAATGAGTACCAGCAAGATTAATAGTGGCAAGAGTGATGGCATCAAAAGCTTGCCTCTTGTTCTGCCATAATTATTAGATGATGTACCCCCAAAGTCGAAAATTCTTGAAGAAATGGGAATACCAGGCCACCTGACCTGCCTCCTGAGAAATCTGTGTGCAGGTCAGGAAGCAACAGTTAGAACCGGACATGGGACAACAGACTGGTTCCAAATCGGGAAAGGAGTATGTCAAGGCTGTATATTGTCACCCTGCTTATTTAACTTCTATTCAGAGTACATCATGAGAAATGCTGGACTGGATGAAGCACAAGCTGGAATCAAGATTGTTGGGAGAAATATCAATAACCTCAGATATGCAGATGACACCACACTTATGGCAGAAAGTGAAGAGGAACTAAAGAGCCCCTTGATGAAAATGAAAGAGGAGAGTGAAAAAGTTGGCTTAAAACTCAACATTCAGAAAACTAAGATCATGGCATCTGGTCCCATCCCTTCATGGCAAATAGATGGGGAAACAGTGGAAACAGTGGCTGACTTTATTTTTGGGGGCTCCAAAATCACTGCAGATGGTGACTGCAGCCATGAAATTAAAAGACGCTTGCTCCTTGGAAGAAAAGTTATGACCAACCTAGACAGCGTATTAAAAAGCAGAGACATTACTTTGCCAACAAAGGTCTATCTAGTCAAAGCTATGGTTTTTCCAGTAGTCATGTATGGATGTAAGTGTTGGACTATAAAGAAAGCTGAGTGCTGAAGAATTGATGCTTTTGAACTGTGGTGTTGGAGAAGACTATTGAGAGTCCCTTGGACTGCAAGGAGATCCAACCAGTCCATCCTAAAGGAAATCAATCCTGAATATTCATTGGAAGGACTGATGCTGAAGCTGAAACTCCAATTTGAAAAGACTTTGATCAAGCTTTTTCCCACTTTTCAAGCTGGGAAAGCTTGAAGGTGGGAAGAGAAGGGGATGACAGAGGATGAGATGGTTGGATGGTATCACCAACTCAATGGACATGAGTTTGAGTAAACTTCGGGAGTTTGTATTGGACAGGGAGGTCTGGTGTGCTGCAATCCATGGGATCGCAGAGAGTCTGACATGACTGAGCGAATGAACTGACCTGTATCCCCAAAGTAGGCTGGCAGAATTCACATTTTTAATTGAGAACAGTGTACCTCTTACCCTGGCCTTAAGATATCTGTTTGGCTCAAATTACATTTTGTTGAAGATGATTTTGCATTAATTAGGGAGTGTTTAAACTTTGAGAAAGTTATGAGTAAGTTTATAGAAATTGTGGATGACAGTGCTAAAATGTTCCAAGCAACTGCTTAGAGTGATGATTGAAAGCTTGAAGTTCCTCAAGCAGGTGGCTCTGTCTTTTCTACATTTGAATTTTCTCCCTCCCTCTCAGTTTTTAAGTCCTATTGAGATGCTTAAGTGGTCTAGATTTGGAATACCAAGCAGCACACAAACATCTGGGAAGCTAAGTGCAGGCTTTGAAGCATGTGTGACAGTGGCTTCTAGAATGATGATAATAATTTACCCAGAATGGCCCCCCAGGCCTAACAGACTAAACACCTTTCCTGTTCTTTCCCTCAGCAACACGTTCTTCCCAGTCACCCAGGCTGAAAAACTGGGGCTTATTTGCTTCACTTTTTTTCTTTTTCCACCTCCTCTTCATTTTGCTTTTGAACCTTTTTTGAAACTGGCTTTGCAACTTTTCCCCCCTTCTATCAAAACCTACTATCAGCATTCTTGACATTTCCCATGTATCATTGTGAAAGTCTTCATGCTAAAAGAGGCATCATCTGTTAACAGTGGTTATCTCTGGACTGGAGACTAAAAGGCACTTTTATGTTTTTAACTGTACATTTATATAGTCCTCGAAATCTATTACTATCATGAACTGCTTTTGCAATCAGAAAATTTTTTTGTGATTCAAAAGGACATGGGAAAGGGATATGTTACTCAAAGAGGCCTCTTTAATGTGATAAAATAGGAATGGGAGAGAACATTTGAGAACAAACACATTTCTGTGTTTTTTACATGTAACATAACCCGGAACCAAACTTTAGTTCCTGTGCTAAAGCAGCACAACTGTCTTCTATAAATAGAAAAACTCAGTCTAGATTCTTATACAATATCATCTGACAGACAAGATGGAAAAGGCATGTTAGTCAGGGACTGACCAAAGAAAAGGGAGGGAAGGAATAAGGAAGAGAAAGTAATAAACAACTTATAATGCTAATTAGTTCTCAGAGAGGCTCCTCAGTGTTAAACCCACATAGTAGGAATTGTCTTTTCCCCTCAGACTCATCACTTAGACTCAGAGGTTCACAGTCACTGAGGAGAGCCAGCATGTTTTCCTGACCTGCTTCCCCTTTCACATATGACAGTGCTATTTATGGAGCTGCTTGGCTGAGCGGCCTGTCCCAGGGGTGCAGGCCCAAGGAAGCCCTGTGTACTCTGTGACACGTTCTTCGCAGGTTGGACAATTTTTAAGAAGTAGCCAGCAGCTGCTACTAGCTGCTAAGAGGACAAGGGAGAAGCCATCACAGAAGACTCTTAGGAAGAAGAGCCTTCATCTGTCTTTCTTACTTCCTGCTGAACTCAGCCCAGGGCCTGGAGACTTCGGCCATCGCTCCTCTTAACTCATCTTCCCTGAAGTTAGAGCTAATGGGGATTCCGAGATTAGGACACAGACTTATATTTGTTGAGGTATGGAGAGGGTTCTGGAAGCCTTTTCGAAGCATGCCTTCACTAATGAGTCCTGGTCTTAGCAGGAGTACATAGATTCTATTGACAGTAAGTAGGGAACTAAGAAAAGAGACACTCAACATACGTCTGTTGAATGACTAGTAGAACATGGTGGTCAAAATCATAACCTCTGGAGGCAGCCTCACTGGGATTCAAATCCTACTTAGCTGTGTGACCTTTGCAAAGCTGAAGGTCTCTTAAGTAAGAACACCCACCCACTTTCCAGCCCAGACTCCAGTTTAGTAACTGAGTTTGTGTGGTCAAGTCGTTTGTTTTCTCCAGTCTCAGTTTTCTCATCCATAAAGTGGGATAATTATACCTGTCTTGTCTACCTTAAGGGGTTGTCAGTGGGATCAAATGAGATAATGTCATAAAAGCCCTTTGTAAATTAGAATATACTATACAAATGCAAGCTATTATTACGTTTAATTCTAGTGCCTAGTGAATAATAAACTGGTGGAATCAAGAACCCCATTGTCACCAGCCTGAATCTTACAGAGCAATTTCCCAGTTCCACCCACTCTACCTTCTAGGCACTGCTACCAACCTCCCCCTATGACATCAGTAAAAGACAAGACAGAGTACCACAGTAAAATTTTCCCAATTAACATTCTCAATCAGAGCCCAGTGAAAATGTATCCAAAAGAAAAGGGGAATGAGTAGCAGAGTGTGTACTGGTTTTTTTAAGTCAGCTCTTGATAAGCTTCCTTCATAGCTCAGTTGGTAAAGAATATGCCTGCAGTGCAAAAGACCTTGGATCAATTCCTGGGTCAAGAAGATCCCCTGGAGAAGGGAAAGTCTACCCACTCCAGTATTCTGGCCTGGGTCGCAAAGAGTTGGACACAACTGAGCACCTTTCACTTCACTTGATTCCCCTACATATTTGGGGTGTTGTGTTTGTTTTGGTGCCATGAGTCTGTGGTTATTTCTACGCTGTTATTTGGTTGTACATCAGTAGGCTAAGGTTCTGGGCTGCTTTTGGCCACGGTTGGCTAGGTGAGCATGCATGAGTTACATTCCTCTCACTTTCTTCCATCTGTAAATTTAGCTGTTAAAGTAGAGGACGCATTGGTCCCTTCCAGTCCTAGGGTTCTAGAATTCATCTGGACTCAGGATCCCCAATTCCTCTGCCCAGTCCAGACATTTTTCTTCAAGCTTTTCACTATTAGGTATGTGTGATTTATGCTGAGATGAGATAAAGAGCAAAAGAAAAAGTCACAAATACGGAAATCACAGGAGTTAACTGTTAAGTTTCTTCCCAAATCCTCTTTCCATTCTCTCTTGTAGCTCTTCTCTAGAGTGGGTTAAAAAGACCCTTTTACAAGAGGTGGAAGCCAGAGTTAAGAGCTTGAAATGAATTTGGAGTGAGAAACTGTTAGACCAATCTATATTTTCGGCAACTTTGGGCAAGCTAATATGTTTTATGTTTGTAATTGCTTTATAGTGTATGTGTTAGTTTCACAGTCGTGTTCCAACCCTTTGCAACCCCATGGACTATGCCCGCCAGGCTCCTCTGCCCATGAAATTCTCCAGGCAAGAATACTGGAGTGGGTAGCCATTTCCTTTCAATCTCAGTTACCTGCTCTTTTTTAAAAAAAATTTTTATTCTTAATTGGAGGATAATTGCTTTATAATGTTGTTTTGGTTTCTGACATACAACAATGTGAATCAGTCCTAAGTATTCATATATCCCCTCCCTCGCGAGCTTCACTCCCACCCTGCCCCTATCCCTCCACTCTAGGTGTGTTATACAGCGGCTTCCCACTAGCTATCTATTTTACACATGGTAGTGTATATGTGTTGTTGTTGTTTAGTTGCTAAGTCATATCCCACTCTTTGAGACCCCATGGACTGTAGCCAGTCAGGCTCCTCTGTCCATGGGATTTCCCAGGCCAGAAAACTGGAGTGAGTTGCAATTTCATTCTCTAAGGGATCTTGCCAACCCAGGAATCAAACCCATGTCTCCTGCATTGGCAAGTGAATTCTTTACTGCTGAGCTACCGGGCAGTGTATATACGTTACTTCATCTTTAAAATGGGGCCTGGGGCTTACCTGGCAGTCCAGTGGTTAAGACATCACCTTCCAGTGCAGGGGTTTGTGGGTTTGACACCTGTTCAGTTCTGTTCAGTTCAGTTGCTCAATCGTGTCTGACTCTTTATGACCCCATGGACTGCAGCACACCAGGCTTCCCTGTCCATCACGAACTCCTGGAGCTTACTCAAACTCATGTCCATTGAGTCAGTGATGCCATCCAACCATCTCATCCTCTGTTGTGCCCTTCTCTTTCCACCTTCAAGCTTTCCCAGCATCAGGGTCTTTTCAGATGGGTCAGTTCTTTGCATCAGGTGGCCAAAATATTGAAGTTTCAGCTTCAGCATCAATCCTTCCAATGAATATTCAGGATTGATTTCCTTTAGGATGGACTGGATGAATCTCCTTGCAGTCCAAGGGACTCTCAAGAGTCTTCTCCAACACCACAGTTCAAAAGCATCAATTCTTCAGCACTCAGCTTTCTTTATAGTCCAACACTTACATCCATACATGACTACTGGAAAAACCATAGCTTTGACTAGATAGACCTTTGTTGGCAAAGTAATGTCTCTGCTTTTTAATACGCTGTCTAGGTTGGTCATAACTTTTCTTCCAAGGAGCAAGCGTCTTTTAATTTCATGGCTGCAGTCACCATCTGCAGTGATTTTGGAGCCCCCAAAAATAAAGTCAGCCACTGTTTCCACTGTTTCCCCATCTATTTGCCATGAAGGGATGGGACCAGATGCCATGATCTTAGTTTTCTGAATGTTGAGTTTTAAGCCAACTTTTTCACTCTCCTCTTTCATTTTCATCAAGGGGCTCTTTAGTTCTTCTTCACTTTCTGCCATAAGTGTGGTGTCATCTGCATATCTGAGGTTATTGATATTTCTCCCAACAATCTTGATTCCAGCTTGTGCTTCATCCAGTCCAGCATTTCTCATGATGTACTCTGAATAGAAGTTAAATAAGCAGGGTGACAATATACAGCCTTGACATACTCCTTTCCCGATTTGGAACCAGTCTGTTGTCCCATGTCCGGTTCTAACTGTTGCTTCCTGACCTGCACACAGATTTCTCAGGAGGCAGGTCAGGTGGCCTGGTATTCCCATCTCTTCAAGAATTTTCCAGTTTGTTGTGATCCACACAGTCAAAGGCTTTGGCATAGTCAATAAGACAGAAGTAGATATTTTTCTGGAACTCTCTTGCTTTTTCAATGATCCAACGGATGGATCCAATGGATATTGACCCCTGGTTTGGGTGCTAAAATCCACATGCCTCGTAGCCAAAAAACTAAGGCACAAAACAGAAGCAATGCTCCAGTACTTTGGCTACCTGATGTGATGAGCAGACTCATTGGAAAAGACCCTGATGCTGGGAAAGATTTAAGGCAAAAGGAGAAGGAGGTGGCAGAGGATGAGATGGTTGGCTGGCATCACTGACTCAATGGCCATGAATTTGAGGAGATAGTGGAAGACAGAGGATCCTGATGTGCTCCAGTGGATGGGGTCTCAAAGAATCCAACACAACTTAGTATATTGTAACAAATCCAATAAAGACTTTTAAAAAATGGCCCATATGAAAACAAAATAAAATGAGGCTAATACTTGCAATATTTTATAAGCTTGTTAAGGGTAAAACAAAATTAAAACAAAAAACCCTGCTTAAAGTCAGAGTGCTTTGTTGTTATTATTTACAATACAACAGAGATTGGAATCTCTGGAGTCTGAGGGCACCTGGGGGCACTTAGATCCTGGCAGACTAAATGTAAAATAAAATCACAATTGCTTAGATTGGAGAATAAAAGCATTGCTTGTTGTCCACCCATCCTTCCGTTCTTCATAGCAAATTCTTCTTAGGACCTCCTTGCTGATTTAGGTGTCAAATGTTCCCATTCTCAGATGATTCAGGCTTACTTTCTTTTAAACGCCTCAGATGTCTGACACATAACTACCTCTGCATTTAGAAACCTCTAAGCAGAGCCATGGAGTTTGGAACTGCCTCCTGCAGCTAAGCTCCATAGGTGCAAGACACAACTGCCAGCCGCTCCTCACTGCCAATCAACGTGATCCAATTGCACGAACAGTGATGGGCCCAAATATAGGCCAGCAGCAGGGGTTCATGTTGGCTGGGGTAAGCCAGGTCACACACTTGAGGAGGACTGGCTAGGACAAGTCCCTTCATTGTGTAACCAAACTACCCTTAGTGAGTTCAGGGCTGTCTACCTGGAGGAGGGAAACAACTTGACAGATTCTGTCAACATGTTTTCCTCTTCAGCCTCCCCCTGGGCAATCTCATCCATTCCTACCATTTTTCTTTTTTGATAACTTCTACATTTCTATCTTCAACCTAGATGTTTTACTTGAGAGTTAAACTACTATCTACTGACTGCTTATCTCACTTGGATGTCCCACTGGCGCCTCAAACTCAACAGATCCCAGGCTGATATCCTCACCCACCCACCCACACACCAGCATCTCCTTTTCTGGTGCTTGCCCTCCGGTGGATGAGCCCTGTCTCAGGCGATGATACTCTGTCGAAACAAAGGGCTGGCCCTTGACCTTTCCCTCCCATAGTGCATCTTTGATCAAGCCCTAGATGTTCCGCTTCCCAAATATCTCTGAAATTCATCTGCCTCCATCTACCCCTGCTGTCACTTGCCTAATTCAGGTTGTGATCATCTTTTGCTTCAATTATTGCAAAAGCCTCTCAATTGGTTTTCTTACTTCGATGCCTGCCCACTTCTAATCCCAATTCCACAACAGGGATCTCTGAAATCTGCAACTCTGATCAAGCTGTTTGTCCCCTTGCTTGAATGTTTAAATAGTCTCCAGCACTCAGAGAAGAAAACTCAAGCTCCTTGACACAGTCTTCCAGGTTCTGCGTGATCTGGCTGAGCTCATATCTCCAGCCTCACCTCTCACCACGCCCTCTCTTTCATCCCATGTTCTGGTCCAGCAGTTCTCAACTCTGGCTACACATGAAAGTAACCTGGGAAGCTTTTAAAAATACCCAAGGCTGGGCTTCATCCAAGACCAATTAACCCAGAACCTCTGGCAGTGGAGCCCTACTCGACTGCTTCTGGGTTCCTTGCAGCACACCATACCCTCTCTCGTCTTTCATCCTTTGCACAGGCTCTCAGCTTTGCCTGAAACACTTCCCTTTAACCTCCCCTACCATCTGCCATCTGGCTGACTCATTCATCCTTGAAGCCTCACCTATAGCAGTGTGTTGTCCTCCAAGAAGCCCTCCCCGAGCCCAGTACTTCCATTTGGAGTTAAGTGTTCTGTCCCATGTGCTTCCAGATAGACCACCCTGTATCTTCCCTTTGGCAGTAGCATCGTCAGTCACACTGTGTAATTCTTGCCTGTACAGACACTCTGACTTTGAGCTCTAGGAGAGCATAGACCGGGCCTGCCTTACCTAGCCCTCATCTCCAGTATTTAGCACAGTGTCTGGCACATACAATGGGCTTAGAGCGTTTGTGGAAATAATTTAGTTAGTTTTACAAGGTCATCTTAGTTACTCCAGTCTTGCCAGTTCGTCATAGCAGCAGGTCTCTAGTCATATCTGTTTCTGAGTTCCCTTAGTTAGTCATTCTTCTTCTCAAGTATTTGAGAATCTGGTAAGGTATCACTTTTAACCATCCTGAAATAAGTTGGGTTTCTTCAAATGAAAAATTCCCCACAGTGAGGGCCTGAGGCATATCTGAGGAGAGGCAAAGAAAGGGTCTCACAAATTCAGTCTACCTGTCTTAGAACTATACCCAGAAGACATGGGCAACTTCCACTGTTTGCACCAATTCCACCAATTCCCCTCCCCACACAGGGAATTGGGCCAGGATTTGCTCAGTACCAAGGACTGCCTCTCTACATGACTGAGATCTTGAACAAGAAAGGCTAAGAAAAGCTGAAAGGGTTGTAGTAAACCCTGAGTTGATAACCCCAAAGGGTAGAATCTGGCTTAGGCTCTTGCCTAAGAGAAAACACAGATGAACATCACTCCAACATACCCTGCTCAGAGGGAGTGCCCCTCACTTCCATCAGTTTTAGAAGTCCATCCATGGACACCAGATTGTAAGAGCCTAAAGCCCAAAGTCTGGTGTGCAAGTTTCCTGAGGGTCTGGAAAGCTCTGAACCAAGCTAGTTCTCTCCAGTCAGAACTATGAGCTGCCACCAAGAAGACCTGGCCAAGGACCCAACTTCAACCTATATAAATGAACCAAAAAGAGTAAAACTAACCAAATAGGAGTGGGCTGGTAAGAGAAGAAAGAGCAGGAAGCAGAGACAAAGAAGAAACTTTTATTATGGTAGTGATAGTAATGAGACCCAGCTAATGTTGACTGAATACTTAGCATGTGCCAGGCATTGTGCTGAGCTCATTGAATCCTCACAACAAACCTCAAACCCTGGTTACTGGTGTGGCCGCAGCCCGGTGTTTTTAGTCATGATGCCAAAGGTCTGTGCAAGGACTCAAGATGAAAGGAAGCTAATGGACTTAAGGATTTTGGAATGGTTGAGCAGCTGGAATTCCTGCTTTAGTGGAGGTGGGATAAAGGAGACTTGGAAGATTTAGAAGTTTTGTTTTTTCTTTTAATTAAAAATAATTATATTTTTGGCTGCTCTGGGTCTTTATTGCTGCTCGTGGGCTTTCTCTGGTTGCAGCAAGCAGAGGCCATTCTCTAGTTGCTGTTTGCAGGCTTCTCATTGCAGTAGCTTCTCTTGTTGCAGAACACGGGCTCTAGAATGCTCAGGTTCAGTAGCTGGGGCTTAGTTGCTCTGTGGCATGTGGATCTTAATTCCTGGACCAGGGATTGAACCCATGTCCCCTGCACTGGCAAGCAGATTCTTAACCACTGGACTACCAGGGAAGTCCCGATGTAGAAGCTCTGAAGAGATTAGAGCGGTTCCAACTTGGTGATGGTTGAGCAGGAGCCCCATAGTATGATGATGAAGGTGAAAATAAGGTTCTGGTATCTGGATCATGTGGGTGGGAGATGAGAAGGAATCAGACGTTGTTGTCAAAAATGGCAATGCAGAAAGTGTAGGAAAAATGAGTTTCGTTCTTCTCATTTATAATTAGGTATTAATCTTGGTTGTGTGTCAGGAAAACCTCTAGACTCTGAATAGTGATGAACAGGAAAGTTAAAGCCTTGTGATCATGGGTTTTATGTCCCTGTAGGAGTGACAACAACAATCAAGGAGCAAGTGTACAAGAAAGAGGCCAGGAAGTGATTAAGTGCTGGCAAGTGATAGAGTGTATACATGGATTTAGATTTGGGGTCTGTGGTTCAGGAAGATCTTCCTGAGAAGGTGGCATGTGAGTGGGACATGAAAGACAAGGAGGAGTCAGCCACAAAATCAGGGGGAAGACTATTTCAAATACAGAGACCAGTTGGTGCAAAGGCCCTAATTGGGAACAAGCCTGGAAGAAGACCAAGCCCGGCATAGCTGGAAATAATGAACATACAGAGAGTAGTGTGGATGAAGTCTGAGAGGCGGGCAAGGGCTGATAGGGGGAAACCTTACTGTCCCACAATTTGCTGTTTGGATTTTAATCTAAGGATAGTGGGAAGCTATGAAGGGCTTTAATTAAAAGAGGAACGGCCTGGGGTGTGTGTATGTGTGTGTGTGTGTGTTTATTAAAATGATCTTGACTGTGGAGCAGCAGTGGATGAGAGGAAGGAAACAGGGCCCCAGTAGAAATAAGCCATTTTTCACAAGAGGTTGTTAGGGTTTTTTTTCGAATCTTGAAGTAGAATGCATTTCCAAGGGTCAACTTCCAAGGTCAAGAGTAATCTGAGGAGTCTGCCCGCTCCCTGTGGTTGTTTGTGAGGAAGTCAGAGCAAGGCACAGACCAAACCTCTCATTATGGAGGAGAGGGTGTGTGTATTTTTCCTTTCCACCGAGAAACAGACCTCAGAAGAAATGTATTTATCTGAATCTCTCCCACCCACCGTCGCCTCTCCCTGGGTACCTGGAACCCCTTTCCCAATATCTTTATCCTTCTTATGGTTTAATAAAGTAAGCTCTGTCTAATTTCTAAGCTGGTTTCCCTAGGGGTCTAGCTTGGGGAGTTCTCTTTCCTGTCATAGGAACCAGCTAACTGACTTCATTTTGCTTTCCTGCCCGCATCACTAGGACCTGGGAGTCACTTTCCAGACTCCACACTGCCCCCTTCTCAGGCTTCAGATCATCCCTCTGGGCCTCTATTCCTCTTGCTCCTTTGGTGGGCCAGACTCCTCATTTTCATCAGATTTCATGCTGAGCAACACGATGGAGTAAAGAAGGGAGTGACTCTGGTAACCTAAAGAGATACTCTGCATCCCTGGTGGCTGCTACCCTGGTTCCTCTGGCCTGGAGCAATGGGCAGGCTATGCCTGGTCCTAGCTGGGATTCTGTAAACCGCCTACCATGAGGTTTCTGGCAGAGCCCCTGTGAAAATATGAATGATTCAGAGCATGGAGCCAACTTTTTTCTGACTCTTCTTTTAGTTCTGGATGTCATGACACTGCACTGAAAGCCACATACAAGAGTGGCTCATGCTGCGTGAAGACACACACGGGCCTGACTCTGCACTGAGGTCTCTGCAGGCCCGTCTCATGAGACCCTCACCGTTTTCCTACAGAGATGGGATCTTCATCTCCATTTTTATAGAGGAGACATGGAGGGATTGAGTAACCTGTCTAGAGTAATAGGGATGGGATTCTAACAGGAATAAAGAGTTCACCTTTGTTTCTCCTTCACCAACATTTCAGTCTCAAGGTAAACTTCTGATGCAGTTTACTTTCAGGGTCTCAATTACAAAAAACATTTCCCACCATGACTCAACCACCCATACCAAGATTTTCTCTCAGTATGGGCCCTGGGGAGATTTGCAGGAGGTTCTGATTGATGATATAAAATCTAGGGTTCTGAATTTCTCACAAACAGCCTGTTTTCTCAATTAATGGACTTTTAAGTGTTACACATGAAAGCATTTCCAGTGTCTGGAATTGTAAATATAATGTTGTCAATACTTAATTGTTCTTTCTAGATTTTTTTTTGTTTTGCTTCAAACATGCATTTATATTGTTATCAGTAAGGAAGAAAGGAAGAAACTGGAAAATAAAACAATAGAAAATAGGGAAAAACAAAAGAAGAAAAGAAAAGAAACTGTTCAGACTTATCTTGAGCCATCAAAGCTAACAAGTTTCCTGTGCAGAGGGTCTTACTGCAGTCACTTAGACCATGCTTAGACTTAAATTCTGGCCTGGCTGAAGACCAAGTCTTCATATCTGTAGTACATGGTCAGCACCCTTGAACAGAGATGAAAATCAATACAGATTGGTGGGTTAAATCAGCTGTGGTCCAGGATACACAAAGAACGCCAATATGTGGCCAGTTTGAGGTTCACAGTTCCACAGATTTATTCCCTGTTGAGGTATGAGATCATTTTTAGTGAGACTCAGATTTTTGAGACTTGAGAAGAGAACTGATGTCATGATTCAGTGAGTTCCTGAGGAAACACGTGGACTTTTTTGGCCGTATATTCTCAGTTTTGGGGTTCATTTGGCAGAAAGCCATGCTAGATTTGAAAGCAAATGTCAAGCACAATTGTAATACATATAGAAATTCACCTCCAAAGGACTTATTTTCCCCATCTGGAAAATAAGAGGGTAGACCAGATGCTCCCTAAAGGGCTTTCTAGCACTTATGTGCTCTGGTTTATGTATTTTGGACATAGTATTTCACTTTTTGTTTACTAAAATCTGAAAGGAGTGAAGACGATAATATCCAGCCACCAACTTCCCAACCCTGTTATAGCTGACCTACAAATTGGATGTCTAAAGGATTATGTTACCTCGGGCTAAATAAATAGAATAGGTCAGCATTCTGAGAAGATGCTTGGACTGTGGCCTTCTAGATAAGCCCTATGCCCAGGTATTTGCAGCCACTGCCCTATGTCACAGACAGAAGGATTATTCCATGCCCTTTGAATGGATTTGTGAGAAGGAATTAAAATAAGTACCAAACTAAAGCCAACTAAAATATTCAAGCCCTTCTAATTTTGTGTTTTCACCCAGAATGTATATGATGATTTTTTATTCTTTCTGTGTTTTTCCTTTTTTTCTTTAAAAAAAAAAAGCAAGTAATCTATAAATAACATTTACTTAGGCCTCTTTTTGAAAAAATCTCATGAAATATTGCCAATAAGCTCTCAATACTTGTGTATGTGTGAGGTGATACTTAGTGACAGACCCATGTAGAAGCTAAGAGTTGAAGTCTTAGATTTCTGTCCTTCTACTTAATTAGCTGTGTGACCTTGAGCAAACTACTTAACCTCTCTGAGTCCTCATCTATAAAATGGGGATATTAGCAGTTCTTTCTTTCCTTCCTTCCACAAATACTTCTTTTAAGCACCTGCAATTTGTGACTCATGGTTCTAGGAATAAGTGCAAGAGTGAGCAAAGATGGAGTTCCTTTTCTCATGTACCTGAATATCTAGTTGAGTGAAACAGATAATAGGTAAATATGGATGCCAGGTGGCAAGCACAGTGAACAAAGCAGAGTGAGGGGTATGAGGAGAGAAGCTGTTTAGAAAGGGTGGTCAAAGAAGGCCTCTCTGAGAGGGTGACAAAACATGAACTAAGTATAGAGAAGACAATTCCAGGTGAGAGTGGGAGGAGCAGCAGATGCAAAGACCAGAAGGTGCAAGATACGCTTTGAATGAATCTTTGAGGAAAAGTAAGAAAGAACATTATTCCTTGTAAAGCCTTTAGCTTTTACTCCAAATGAGTTGGGAGGCCACTGGGGGTTTGAGCAGATGAGTAGTAACATGATCTGATATATATGGAAAAGAATCATCTTTCCAGATGTTTCAACATGTCATTTGACTATGTTTTTAAAGAGTGACTTCTCCGGCATGTAGTGAGACTGACCTGAGTTTATGAGGTGGTGTGTATATGAACTGCTTAGGCCAGTGCCTGCCAGTAGACTGCACTCAGGGGGCAGCTTTTATTATTATAGTGGGCTTGATGATCCATCACCAGGATTCTGCCCTGATGGTGATAGGGCATCTTTTGGGGGCCAAGGAAACAGGGAGAGAAAACCAACTTTTCTTGAGCACTTACTCTGTGCCAGGCCTGTATTTATTTAGCTTCAGTTCAGTTCAGTTCAGTCACTCACTCATGTCTGACTCTTTGAGACTGCATGGACTGCAGCATGACAGGCCTCCCTATCGCCAACTCCCGGAGTTTACTCAAATTCCCTTCCATTGAGTCGGTGATGCCATCCAACCATCTCATCCTCTGTCATACCCTTTTCCTCCTGCCTTCAATCTCTCACAGCATCAGGGTCTTTTCCAATGAGTCAGTTCTTTGCATCAGGTTGCCAAAGTATTGGCGTTTCAGCTTCAGCATCAGTCCTTCCAGTGAATATTCAGGACTGATTTCCTTTAGGATGAACTGGTTGGATCTCCTTGGAGTCCAAGGGACTCTCAAGAGTCTTCTCCAGCACCACAATTCAAAAGCATCAATTCTTCGCACTCAGCTTTCTTTATTATTTTTTAATTTTATTATTTATTTACTTTTTTAGCTTAGATACAATATAGAACAAAGCGGCATGCTTTGAGGAAGGGAAAACAAAGGCATCTGGCCACAAAAGAGCTCCTCTACATTTCTTCATTTTTTTTTTTTTTTTAATATTTGTTTATTTGGCTGCACCAGGTCTTAGCTGTGGCATGTGGGACCTTTAGTTGTGGCATGTGGGATCTTGTTCCTTAACCAGGGATAGAACCCCAGGCCCTCTGCATTGGGAGCTCAGAGTCTTAGCTACTAGACCACCAGAGAAGTCTCACCTCCTATACCAGTCTTTTCATGGTGCCCAAACTAGTCATAACTTTGGGTGTGGACACTATTGAAAGGTACATTTTAACCTGGGGTAGTAACACCAGGCCCTATTCATCCATTTCCACTTTGATTTCATGGATTATATGAAATAACTGGCCACCCCAGTGGCCCTTGAGTCTGAGGGCTTGGGGTCAAAATACAGTTCAACTACTCACTAGCTGTGCAGCTTTGAAAGAGGTATGAAATCTCTCTGTGCTTCAGGTTTCCAGTCTTAAGGACGATAGTGATAATTATCTCTTAACGTTATGTGAGCCAATGTGAGGTGATGCATGCAAAATGCTTTATCTTGAATAACTATATTATTTGCACAGTTAATTAATGAGCCAACCAGAAGAAATCTGAAGGGTGGAACACGGGACTGGTAAAAGTTTTCAGGAGAAAGCAAAGAACCAAAAATGTTATGGTACAAGTATAAGAAGTTTAGCAGGATGAGCCCTTCCAACAGTGGAAACGGCTGATAAAAAGATGCTAAAACATTAAGAAAAAAAACACAAAACTAACTTAAGTCTTTGCAAGTTCTGACTATGGAGGCAGAAGAGTCAAGTGATCCAGCAAGAATTTTTGATCAGTATGTTGCAGGGTACTGAATGATAGGGAGCCAAAATAATTAGATGGGCCATAAAAGGAATTCAAACAAGGCAGCAAGAAAAACATTTAGATATGGGAAAGGACAGGATCAGAAAATTCACAAAGTAAGAAATGCAACTAGAAGACAAATTAGTGAAACAATGTGTGCTGATCAAGTTAGCAAAAATTTAAAAAAATATAAATTACTTGACAATTATGGAAAAAATAAGGCTTTCTTATACAAACCGTCCTCAGTTACTGTGGGGGAATTTGTTCTAGGAATGCTGTAGATATGAAAATCTTGAGTCCCTTATATAAAATGGCATAGCCCATGTACATCCTCTTCGTCTATGCTTTAAATCATCTCTAGGTTACTTATAATACCCAGTACAGTGTAAATGCTGTATAAATTATTGTAAATACAGTGTACAAATATACCCCTCATTTTACCAAGTTTTATTTTATCCTGTTCCACAGATATTGTGCTTCTTTACAAACTGAATGAAACAAAGCAAAGGCTAACAGGGTTTTGCCAAGAGAATGCACTGGTCATAGCAAACACTCTCTTCCAACAACACAAGAGAAGACTCTACACATGGACATCACCAGATGGTCAATACCGAAATCAGATTGATTATATTCTTTGAAGCCAAAGATGGAGAAGCAAATAGTCAGCAAAAACAAGACTGGGAGGTGACTGTGGCTCAGATCATGAACTCCTTATTGTCAAATTCAGACTTAAATTGAAGAGAGTAGGGAAAACCACTAGACCATTCAGGTATGACCTAAATCAAATCCCTTACAACTATACAGTGGAAATGACAAACAGATTCAAGGGATTAGATCTGATAGACAGAGTGCCTGAAGAACTATGGATGGAGGTTCATGACATTGTACAGGAGACGGTGAACAAGATCATCCCCAAGAAAAAGAAATTCAAAAAGACAAAACAGTTGTCTGAGGAGGCCTTACAAATAGCTGAGAAAAGAAGAGAAGCTAAGGGCAAAGGAGAAAAGGAAAGATAAACCCAACTGAATGCAGAGTTCCAAAGAATAGCAAGGAGAGATAAGAAAGCCTTCCTCAGGGATCAGTGCAAAGAAATAGAGGAAAACAATAGAATGGGAAAGACTAGAGATCTCTTCAAGAAAATTAGAGATACCAAGGCAAATTTTCATGCAAAGATGGGCACAATAAAGGACAGAAATGGTATGGACCTAACAGATGCAGAAGATATTAAGAAGAGGTGACAAGAATAAACAGAAGAACTATACAAAAAAGATCTTCATGACCCAGATAACCACAATGGAGTGATCACTCACCTAGAGCCAGACATCCTGGAATGCGAAGTCAAGTGGGCCTCAGGAAGCATCACTAAGGAAAAAGCTAGTAGAGGTGATGGAATTCCAGTTGAGCTGTTTCAAATCCTAAAAGATGATACTGTGAAAGTGCTGCACTTAATATGCCAGCAAATTTGGAATACTCATCAGTGGCCACAGGACTGGAAAAGGTCAGTATTCAAATCCCAAAGAAAGGCAATGCCAAAGAATGCTCAAACTACCACACTCGCTAGCAAAGTAATGCTCAAAATTCTCCAACCAGGCTTCAACAGTACATGAACCATGAACTTCCAAATGTTCAATCTGGATTTAGAAAAGGCAGAGGAACTAGATATCAAATTGCCAACATCTGTTGGATCATCAGAAAAGCGAGAGAGTTCCAGAAAAACATCTACTTCTGCTTTACTGACTATGCTAAAGCCTTTGACTGTAAGGGTCATAACAAACTATGGAAAATTCTTAAAGAGATGGGAATACCAGACCACTTGACCTGCCTTCTGAGAAATCTGTATGCAGGTCAAGAAACAACAGTTAAAACTGGACATGGAACAACAGGCTGGTTCCAAATCGGGAAAGGAGTATGTCAAGGCTGTATATTGTCACCCTGCTTGTTTAACTTACATACAGAGTACATCATGTAAGATGCTGAGCTGGATGAAGCACAAGCTGGAATCAAGATTACTGGGAGAAATATCAATAACCTCAGATATGCAGATGACACCACACCTATGGCAGAAAGCAAAGAACAACTAAAGAGCCTCTCAATGAAAGTGAAAGAGGAGAGTGAAAAACTTGACTTAAAACTAAACATTCAGAAAACTAAGATCGTGGCATCTGGTCCCATCACTTCATGGCAAATAGATGGGGAAACAGTGGAAACAGTGACAGACTTTATTTTTTTGGGCTCCAAAATCACTGCAGATTGTCGCTGCAGCCATGAAATTAAAAGACGCTTAGTCCTTGGAAGAAAAGTTATGACCAACCTAGACAGCACATTAAAAAGCAGAGACATTACCTTGCCAACAAAGGTTCATCTAGTCAGGTCTATGGTTTTTCCAATAGTCATGTGTGGATGTAAGAGTTGGACTATAAACTGAGTGCTGAAGAATTGGTGTTTTTGAACTGTGGTGTTGGAGAAGACTCTTGAGAGTCCCTTGGACTGCAAGGAGATCCAACCAATCCATCCTAAAGGAAATCAATTCTGAATATTCATTGGAAGGACTGATGCTGAAGCTGAAACTCCATTACTTTAGCCACCTGATACAAAGAGCTGACTCCTTTGAAAAGACCCTGATGCTAGGAAAGATTGAAGGTGGGAGGAGAAGGGGACGACAGAGGATGAGATGTTTGGATGGTATCACCGACTCAGTGGACATGAGTTTAAACTCCAGGAGTTGGTGATGGACAGGGAAGCCTGATGTGCTGCAGTCCATGGGTTCTGGACATGACTGAGTGACTGAACTGAACTGAACTGCACTAATCAAAGGTTTGTAGTAACCCTGGACCTAGCAACCTATTGGTGCCATTTTCCAAATACCATCGGCACACTTCCTGTCTCTATGTCACATTTTGATAATTGTTGCAATATTTTACATTTTTTCATTATGATCATACTTAAGGTGATCTGTGATCAGTGACCTTTGTTACTATTGCAAAAATTTCAAAAATTCCTAAAGTCTCAGATGATGGTTAGCATTTTTTTAAAACAATACTTTTAATTAAGTTATGTACTTTTTTAGACACACTACTGTTGTACAGATAACAGTCTATGGTATAGAATAAGCATCATTTTTTTATGTACTGGGAAACAAAAAAAATTCATGTGACTTGCTTTATTGCAATATTTGCTTTATTTTAGTGGTCTGGAACCAAACCAAAAATATCTCAGAAATATGCCTGTAAATACTACTTAAATAGTAACTACTGTGCAGCAATTCAAGTTTTGCCTTTTGGAACTTCCTCGAGTTTTTTCTCTTAATATTTTTGACCCAAGGTTGGTTGAATGTGTGGCTACCGAGGGCCAACAGTATACTGCTGAAAAGAATGTAAATCAATAAAAACACCAAAATTTTGTTTTATTTTTAAAAATGTATTTAATTGAAGAATAGTTCATTTACAATGTTTTGTTAATTTCTGCTGTACAGGAAAGTGATTCAGTTATACATATGTATATATTCTTTTTCAAATTCCTTTCAGTTATGGCTTATTGCTCAGTTGGTAAAGAATCTGCCTATAGTGCAGGAGACCCTGGTTCGATTTCTGGGTTGGCAAGGTCCCCTGGAGAAAGAAATGGCAAACCACTCCAGTATCCTTGCCTGGAAAATCCCATGGACAGAGGAGCCTGGTGGGCTGCAGTCCGTGGGGTCACAAAGAGTCGAGCATGACTGAGTGACTAACACTTCACTTTCACTTTCATTGAATATAGTTCCCTGTACTATACGGTACTCCTTTGTTGTTTATCCATTCTATATATAATCATTTGCATCTACTAATCCCCAATTCCTAAACCATCCCACCCGCCCTTGGCAACAAATCTATTTTCTATGTTTTTGAGTCTGTTTATTTTGCATAGATAAGTTCTTTAGTGTCATATTTTAGATTCCACACATAAGTGATATCACATGGTATCTGCTTTTTTTCTTTCTGGTTTACTTCACTTAGTATGATAATCTCTGCTGCTGCTGCTGCTAAGTCGCTTCAGTTGTGTCTGACTCTGTGAGACCCCATAGACGGCAGCCCACTAGGCTTCCCCGTCCCTGGGATTTTCCAGGCAAGAACACTGGAGTGGGTTGCCATTTCTTTCTCCAATGCATGAAAGTGAAAAGTGAAAGTGAAGTCCCTCAGTCGTGTCCGACTCTTCACAATCCCATGGACTGCAGCCCACCAGGCTCCTCCATCCATGGGATTTTCCAGGCAAGGGTACTGGAGTGGGGTGCCATCGCTTTCTCCAATGATAATCTCTAGGTCTTCCCATGTTGCTGCAAATGGCATTATTTCATTCTTTTCATGGCTGAGTAGTATTCCATTGTAGTGTATATACACACCACATCTTCTTTATCCACTCGTCTGTGATGGACATTTAGGTTGTTTCCATGTTTTGGCTACTGTGAATAGTGCTGCTGTGAACAGAGGGGTGCATGGATCTTTTCGAATTATATTTTTGTCTAGATATACACCCAGGAGGGGGATTGCTGGATCATATGGCAAATCTATTTTTAATTTTTGAGGAATTTCCATATTGTTTTCCATAGTGGCTGCACAAATTTATGTTCCCAACAACAGTGGAGGGCTTCCTTGATAGCTCAGATGGTAAAGAATCCGCCTGCAATGCAGGAGACCCTGGTTTGATTCCTGGGTGGGGAAGATCCCCTGGAGAAGGGATAGGCTACCCACTCCGGTATTCTTGGGCTTCCCTTGTGGCTCAGCTGATAAAGAATCCACTTGCAATGCGGGAGGGCTGGGTTCGATCCTTGGGTTGGGAAGATCCCCTGGAGAAGGGAAAGGCTACCCACTCCTGTATTCTGGCCTGGAGAATTCCATGGACTGTATCATCCATGGGGTTGCAAAAGAGTCGAACACGACTGAGCAGCTTTCACTTCACAACAACAGTGGAGGAGGGTTCCCTTTTTTAATACCCTCTCCAGCATTCATATCTGTAGACTTTTTAATGATGGCTATTCGGATGTTGGCAATTTGATCTCTGGCTCCTCTGCCTTTTTTAAAACCAGCTTGAACATCAGCAAGTTCACGGTTCACATACTGCTGAAGCTTGGCTTGGAGAATTTTGAGCATTACTTTACTAGCGTGTGAGATGAATGCAATTGTGCGGTAGTTTGAGCATTCTTTGGCATTGACTTTCTTTGGGATTGGAATGAAAACTGACCTTTTCCAGTCCTGTGGCCACTGCTGAGTTTTCCAAATTTACTGGCATATTGAGTGCAGCACTTTCACAGCATCATCTTTCAGGATTTGGAATAGCTCAACTGGAATTCCATCACCTCCACTAGCTTTGTTCGTAGTCATGCTTTCTAAGGCCCACTTGACTTCACATTCCAGGATGTCTGGCTCTAGGTCAGTGATCACACCATCGTGATTATCTGGGTCGTGAAGATCTTTTTTGTACAGTTCTTCTGTGTATTCTTGCCATCTCTTCTTAATATCTTCTGCTTCTGTTAGGTCCATACCATTTCTGTCCTTTATCGAGCTCATCTTTGCATGAAATGTTCCTTTGGTATCTCTGATTTTCTTGAAGAGATCCCTAGTCTTTCCCATTCTGTTGTTTTCCTCTATTTCTTTGCATTGATCGCTGAGAAAGGCTTTCTTATCTCTTCTTGCTATTCTTTGGAACTCTGCATTCAGATGTTTATATCTTTCCTTTTCTCCTTTGCTTTTTGCTTCTCTTCTTTTCACAGCTATTTGTTAGGCCTCCCCAGACAGCCATTTTGCTTTTTTGCAGCTGGTTTTAGAAAAGGCAGAAGAACCAGAGATCAAATTGCCAACATCTGCTGGATCATGGAAAAAGCAAGAGTTCCAGAAAAACATCTATTTCTGCTTTATTGACTATGCCAAAGCCTTTGACTGTGTGGATCACAATAAACTGTGGAAAATTCTGAAAGAGGTGGGAATACCAGAACACCTGATCTGCCTCTTGAGAAATTTGTATGCATGTCAGGAAGCAACAGTTAGAACTGGACATGGAACAACAGACTGGTTCCAAATAGGAAAAGGAGTTCGTCAAGGCTGTATATGGTCACCCTGTTTATTTAACTTATATGCAGAGTACATCATGAGAAACGCTGGACTGGAAGAAGCACAAGCTGGAATCAAGATTGCCGGGAGAAATATCAATAACCTCAGATATGCAGATGACACCATCCTTATGGCAGAAAGTGAAGAGGAACTGAAAAGCCTCTTGATGAAAGTGCAAGTGGAGAGTGAAAAAGTTGGCTTAAAGCTCAACATTAAGAAAACGAAGATCATGGCATCCGGTCCCATCACTTCATGGGAAATAGATGGGGAAACAGTGGAAACAGTGTCAGACTTTATTTTTCTGGGCTCCAAAATCACTGCAGATGGTGACTGCAGCCACGAAATTAAAAGACGCTTACTCCTTGGAAGGAAAGTCATGACCAACCTAGATAGTATATTCAAAAGCAGAGACATTACTTTGCCAACAAAGGTCCGTCTAGTCAAGGCTATGGTTTTTCCTGTGGTCATGTATGGATGTGAGAGTTGGACTGTGAAGAAGGCTGAGCGAGGAAGAATTGATGCTTTTGAACTGTGGTGTTGGAGAAGACTCTTGAGAGTCCCTTGGACTGCAAGGAGATCCAACCAATCCATTCTGAAGGAGATCAGCCCTGGGATTTCTTTGGAAGGAATGATGCTAAAGCTGAAACTCCAGTACTTTGGCCACCTCATGAGAAGAGTTGACTCATTGGAAAAGACTCTCATGCCAGGACGGATTGGGGGCAGGAGGAGAAGGGGACAACAGAGGATGAGATGGCTGGATGGCATCACTGACTCGATGGACGTGAATCTGGGTGAACTCCGGAAGTTGGTGATGGACAGGGAGGCCTGGCATGCTGCGATTCATGGGGATGCAAAGAGTCGGACATGACTGAGTGACTGATCTGATCTGATCTGATTCTGACTGGTGTGAGGTGGTACCTCACTGCACCTTTGATTTGCATTTCTCTCTTTTAATTGAAGTATAGTTGGTATGCAATGTTGCACCAGTCTTTGCTATACAGCAAAGTGAGTCTAAGTTTTATACATATAGGTATTCTTTTCTAATATTCTTTCCCATTATGGTTTATCACAGGATATTGCATATAGTTCCCAGTGCTATACAGTAGAACCTCATTATTTATCCATTCTATATATAATAGTTTACATCTGCTAGTCCTAAACTCCCTGTCCTTCCCTCTCCCACCCCTCCCCCTTGGCAACTACAGGTCTGTTCTGTGTCTGTGAGTCTGTTTCTGTTTTGTAGGCAGGCTCATCTGTGCCGTATATTAGATTCCACATATAAGTGATGTCATATGGTATTGGTCTTTCTGTTTCTGACTTCCTTCACTTATTATGATAATCTCTAGTTGCATCCATGTTGCTGCAAGTAGCATTATTTTGTTCTTTTTTATGGCTGAGTAGTATTGCATTGTAACATCATTAGCCATTAGGGAAATGCAAATCAAAACCATAATGAGATACATTTTATACCTACTAGGATGGTTATACTAAGACAAATAACATCAAGTGCTGACAAGGATGTGGAGAAATTAGAACACTCATACGCTGCTGGTGGAATGTAAAATGATGCAGACAATTTGGAAAACAATACATCAGTGGACTGTAACCCACCTGGCTCCTCCATCCATGGAATTTTCTAGGCAAGAGTACTGGAGTGGGTTGCCATTTACTTCTCTAGGGGATCTTCCCGATCCGGGGATTGAACCTGGGTCTCCCACACTGTGGGCAGACGCTTTATGGTCTGAGCCACCAGGGAATCCCATACATCAGTTCCACAGAAGGTTAAACATAGAGTTACTCTATGATCCAGCCATTCCACTCCCAGGTGTATATCCAAGAAAAATAAAAACATATTTGTACAGAAATGTTCACAGCAGCATTACTTATAATAGTTAAAAAGTTGGAACAACACAAATGTCCACCAAATGACAAACTGATAAAATGTAGCATATCCATATAATAGAATATTATTTGATGATATAAAGGGATGAATTATTGACATTTGCTATAACACGGATGAGACTTTAAAAAAATAGGCTAAGTGAGAGAATCCAGTCACAATAGACCACATATTTTATAATTCTGTTTATATGAAATGCCCAGAATTGACAAATCTATAGAGACAGAGTTGATGCCTAAGGCTGGGGTTGGGGCGGGGTTGGAGATGGGGAATGATTGCTAACGGGCACAAGTCTTCTTCTCAGGATAAGAGGCCCTCAAATTGATGATGGTGACAGTTGCACAATTCTGTGTATGCTAAAAACCACCAAACTGCATACTTTAAATGGGCAAATTTAAATTCATATGGTACATGAATTACATCTTAATAGAACTGTAAAAAATACATATGTGTAAAGTGTATACTAATAGAATAAATGTTCATAAAATGTGTGAATAATTCGAGATTGTGTTTTGTAAACTATGATTATAATTATTTGGAAAAGAGATAAAAAACTGACACATTCTGCCAAAAGATGCACTGAAGTGTTAATGAAGGTTGCCTTTGGATTGTTGAACTATGGTTGGTAGCTTCTTACCCCTTTTGATGAGCAGGTTTTACTTTTATAATAAGGGTAACTTAAAAAAAAAAATGAAGAGTTCTTATTTCCAAAACAGTCCTTGGGTAGAATCATTATTAAATACTGCCAAACACAAAACAATCGTAGACAGTTTCAGCTGTCATTCTTCAGAAAGTAGTCTGATTGCGGCCAAATGATGTTTTCCATCCTCTCTCCTACCTCTGGTTCTTCTACCTCTCAGGCCCATAAAAGAAAATCATTTAGAAAGTCCTGAGCCAGTAAAAGCCAAAAATGTGCTGGCAGCTTCCTGTCCTGGAGGTGAGGGCCCAACAAATGCTATCCGAGGCTTCTGATAGTGAAAGTGAGGGAGGGAGGCATTTGTCCCAGCGGAGGGCAGGAGTTTCGGCCCATGCCAGGTACAAGAAGTTTTATTTATTCCTGGTGCACACACTCTCTGCTTATCTCTACTGAGGAAACCAGCTTTTCCTTCTCACCTCCCAAGAGGAGGAGCCAGTGCTGGCTCGTGTCCCTGGACAGGGTTACACTTTCCAGCTGGCCCCTCTCCAGGCAGCCAGTTGTCCATCTCTATCTTAGAGGAACAGCTTTGACAAAGACCTTGGCCCTGTTTGGAAATTCCCTTTCCTTTGCTCTCCCAAACAAAATTAATTTGAAACGGTTGAGTTCATCTGACACTTTTTCCTCTAAGGAGCATGCGTTCATGTGAGAGGGAAGGTCTCCTGGAGACAGTGTCCAGGCTGTCTGCTTGGAGTCCACGTCCCTCTCCAGTGCTGAGCATCTGCAGCGCATTCAGAGGCATGCACCTGGGATGAAAAGGGACCTGGGGGCCAGGTTTCCAGGGAATGGCTGGAAGATCTAGGGCTGCTCAGCATGGAGAAGAGAAAACTCAGGGAGCTCCTGAGGGGTATCTCAATGAGCTGTTACCATGAGAAAGGTTTATTTTGGAATATCTCAGAGAAAACTGAAACTGATGTGGAGAAGTTGCAAGGAGGAAAGTTGCCTTAACAGAAAGAAATTATAATAACTAGAATTTCCAAACAAGCAACAGGTTCTGTAGTAGAGGAGGCAAGATTAATCCCATGTAATAAGTTTGTTTCAGGCATCATCATCATCAAGTCTGGAGAACGAAACATCTTTTTCAACTGTTATGTGGTGGTTATTAGGTGCTAGACACTGTTCTAAGGACTTTACATTCATAATTCCTGGAATAGTTACAGTAACTCTCTGAAATAATGTATTATTATCTCCAATTTACAGATAAGGAAAAATAGGCTCAGAGAGGTTTGATAATTTGCCCAGGGCCACACTGTGACTCAAATCCAGTTAGTCTGACTCCAAAGTCCATGCTCTTAACTATTATAGTGAAGTCCTAGTGGCTCAGATGGTAAAGGATCTGCCTGCAATGCAGGAGACCTGAGTTCAATCCTTGGATCAGGAAGATCCCCTGAAGAAGGGAATGGCAACCCACCACAGTAATTTTGCCTGAAGAATTCTATGGACAGAGGAGCCTGGTAGGCTACAGTCCATGGGGTTGTAAAGAGTCAGTGAAGACTGAGTGACTGACACTTTCACTTCATTTCACATTTATATGAATACCCCAAAATATCACTGCAGTCGAATTATGGGAGTTTGTTTCCCTTACCAAGAGGTGCCTGGGTCATTTCCAGGTGTCCCCATGGAGTAGCTTTTGTTATTGTTTGGATGCTAAGTTGTGTCCCCTCTTTGTGATACCCCTGGACTGCAGCATGCCAGGTTCCTCTGTCCTCCACTATCTCCCGGAAGTTTGCTCAAAATCACGTCCATTGAGTCAGTGACGCCATCCAACCATCTCATCCTCTGTCACCCCCTTCTCCTTTTGCCTTCAGCCTTTCACAGTATCAGGGTCTTATGAGTTGGCTCTTCGCATCAGGGGGCCAAAGTATTGCCCACAACCTACGTATATGGTGCAGGCACATGTCCTGTACTGTGGTTTGCCTCTTGGTGACACCTCAGCTCTCAACACTGTTTAGGCAGCCTTTCTGCTGCTTCTGCCGGCTGTACTAATTGTGAGAACACCAATGTCAGTGCTGGGGAGCTTCCTCACAATATGCCCTAGTTCTTAAGACTCAGCATCCCTGTGTGTTACTGGGTCTTGAGAGTTACAGAGAATGGTCCCACCTCTCTGCCACAGTTTGTCTTCTGAGTCCCCAAGAAACACTAGTTTTGGCCAGAGTCGTCTATATCTCAACAAGTTGTCTCTCTCAGCTACTGGCCCTCATCTTCTTGGTTATAGGATTTCAGAGAAGTCCAGCCGTTGGAGCTGGGTCATACAGTGTCCTGTCCCTCCTTGTCATCTTTGCTTCTCTCTCAACTGTCTGCTGTCATTTGAGCAAGCAAAACAAAACTCTCTTTTCCCCTAGCCACAAAACAGTGCCTCTGTGCACCAGCTGAAGAGGTCCTCCCAAGAAATGTCACCTAGCTTCTCCCAAGGCCCTGCCTAGCCAGAAGGACCGGTGGTACCTGTGAACAGAAGTGGGAAGGTTGTTGGTCAGGAGAGCAGGTGGAAGGGATGCTGGACCAAGCTGGAGGCCAGAAAGAAAGGTAAGGGCTTGTCGGCTCTCAAGGGTTAGAACCTTAAGTTGCAAACAGTTTGATAGAAATGGAATTGGTCACCCCTTTTTCTCAAATAGCCCCTCTGAGTTTGTTTGGAGAACAGTAAGCTATGTTTCACTTACGGAAGGTGAAGAGTGAAGTAACTGGCTATTTCATGCAGCTCACCTGTATGTGAGGAAGCTGGGATGAAAGTTTATTGTTGAGTGAGTGAGTGAAGTCGCTCAGTCACGTCCGACTCTTTGCGACCCCGTGGACTGTAGCATACCAGGCTTCTCCGTCCATGGGATTCTCCAGGCAAAAATACTGGAGTGGGTTACCATTTCCTTCTCCAGGGGATCTTCCCAACCCAGGGATCGAACCTGGGTCTCCTGCATTGGAGGCAGACGCTTTAACCTCTGAGCCACCAGAGAAGCCCAAAAGTTTATTGTTGGGGAGCAACTAAACTGTTTCCTTCAGGGAGAATTTCTGAGATGAACTTCCTGTATTTGTAGTCTAGTCTCTCTCACACTCTGGGTAAATGTAGCAAGGACTCATTTAATTTTTAACATTTCCATATTATCCAAGAGATCTTCTTATTGTCTTTTATGGGTAATGTGAGGGTTTGGGATGTTCAAATTCTCTGAAGGTTCTGTGGTAGCATTTGGCTGAAAGAGGGGAGAGAAGATTGGGAAAAGAGTGAAGCATGTGTTGCCGTAGATTATGGAGAAAGAGTGTGGTAGCCGGCATCAACATAACCTTCAGTTATCCCTGGCTCCAAGTGTTCAGGCCTTGTATATCCAGATACTGTTCCCATATTAAATCCATGTCTGTAGGATGAATAACATGGAAAAAGTGGCAGTATGCGAGTTCCTAGGCTAAGCCATAGCTTCTACCTTGGTCCCTTAGATTGTTTGCTCTGGGGGAAGCTGGACATGGTGTTGTGGGGGACACTCAAAGAAGCCATATGGAGAAGAGCTGAGGCCACCTGCCAAAGCCAGCACCCCCTTGTCAACTACTTTTATTGGAAGTAGATTCTGTAGCCCCAGTAGAGCTCAGATAACTGCAGCCCTTGACTACAACCTCATAAAAGCTTCTGAACTGAAATTGCCCAAGTTTCTTCCTGACCTACAGAAATCATCAAAGCTATTAATGATTTTAGCCACTAAGTTTTGACAAAATTTGTAACACAGCAATTCCATGCAAAGAGTAAGTCTGATCGTGTGAAGACTCCTGAGCATAAGTCCTGTGGGTTGGGCACCTCCATGCACTGTATCTTGGGAAGCCAGAGGGCAGTTTCTTTGTTCTTTGTTCTGTGGTAGGAATTGGCAGACTAGGGCCCATGGGTCAAATCCAGCCTTCCCCGGGGCCGAACCTGCTTGTGGCATTGTTTACAGGTTATCTATGGTTGATGTCTTGCTACAGTGATAGAGCTGAGTAGTTGTGACAGACTAGATGGTTCACAGAGCTGAAAATATTTTCTATTTAGCCCTTTTTAGGAAAAATCTTGCTGACCTCTGTTCTACAGGAATTTATAGGCTGATGGTGAAATGTCTCTCTTCCCTTTATGCAGATCCACATGCTCGCCCCCATACAAGAGTCTGGAGTGCATGAATGCTGCTTCATTTGTCCAGAGTCCTCTTTTCCTTCTTCATCTGGCCAACTCCTACTCATCCTTCAAACGCAGTTGAGATACACCTCCTTCATGCAATCTTTACTTGGCCAAAGTCCTCTCCTCCTTTGAGTCTGTTTTACACATCACCTTTTCCCCTCATGACCCCAAGCTAAGCCAATTCTAACAGCATGTTTTCATATCTCTTTAAGATTTCTAATCAATAATATGATGGAGTTTTGTTTAGTGTCTTTCTCCCCTAGTGGATATGAGCTCTTCAAGGGCAAGGACTGTGTGTTATTCATTTATAACCTCAGAGTAATATACCTTTGTTTATTCATCACAGATACTTACTGAATGCTTATTATTATTTGCCAGATCATTGCTGGCACCAGGATACATAGAGAAAGAGACTGAGTCCCTACCCTGAGGTTGCTTTAGGATGAAAATGGAAAAGCAAACTGGTCATAGGATTCAACGTGATGGAGACGTGTGCAATCTCTATTGTAAGCCATATTTGCAATAACCATATAAACATCTGCAAAGAATAATTGGTTTTCAACACTTTCATAGCATTTACTATGTGTCAGACACTGTACTAAGCACTTACATATATTATAATTTATTTAGTGTTTGTACCACCTGAGGCAAATATGAATGACAATTATTTCCATTTTAGAGCATATAGAGACCCAGAGAAGTCAAGTAACATGCCCAGGGTCACAGAGCTAAAAAACGTCAAATGAATTTCTGAGCAATTCTTTAGTTGAATAATTAATTCCAAGTCTCAGTAACACAGCAAGTATAAGGACTTGGGTTAATGCTGTTCTTTTCTCTCTGAACACTAAGTGGATGGTTTCTATCAAGCTGGAAATTCCTACTCCAAATGCTTTCTGATGACTTGTACTGTGGTCGGCATTTTATTTTTAGGAATTGGCTTCTGGGAGATTCTGCTGTTTTAATGATTGTGCAAGCCTGGTTTCCTCGTTGAATTGTACCATTTGCCACTTCGAAGTGATTTGAGTTATCACTTTTACTTTCTTAGGACTCTGCAGGGGAAGAACACATTCAGCAGCAAAGTTACTCCCCTGTCCCCAAAGTGTTTCAGTATTTTTTTCTTGCCAAAGTCAATAGACTATGGATTGTCTACAGCTGGGGTGTGAGATGGGGCCCTGGGGCCTTGTCTCTGCCATCATTTGTCACCAGCCATGATCTCAGCTGTGGCTTAATTGGCTCAAACCTTGGATATCACTCAATGGACTGTATACAGTGGCTAATGAAGCTGGTTCTGATTTGAAGAAAACACTGCTCCCTGTAGTGTAAATCACTGAATCCATTCTATTTTTCTTTCTAGGACTGAAGGCTTTCTTGTTGATTTTTTTTTAACTTTTTATTTTGTATGGTGGCATAACCAATTGTGGGCTTCCCAGATGGCACCAGTGGTAAAGAACCTGCCTGCCAATGCAGGAGACATAAGAGACGCAGGTTCAGTCCCTGAGTCGGGAAGCCATGGAGGAGGGTATGGCAACCCACTCCAGAATTCTTGCCTGGAGAATCCCATGGACAGAGAGGAGCCTGTTGGGCTACAGTCCACAGGGTCACAAAGAGTCATACACACTGAAGCGACTTAGCACACACACACATAGTCAATTAGCAAACAATATGATGATATTTTCAGGTGAACAGCGATGGGACTCAGGGATACATATACATGGATCCATTCTCCCCCAAACTCCCATCCCATCCAGCCTTCCACATAACCCTGAGCAGAGTTCCATGTGCTATACATATATGTGCTGTACATTCCATATGCTATAAACCTTGTTGGTTATCCATTTTAAATACGGCAGTGTGTACATGTCCATCCCAAGCTCCCTAACTATGCCTTCCTCCATTCTTCCCCCGGCAGCCATAAGTTCATTCCCTACGTCTATGTGTCTCTGTTTTGTAAGTTAATTTGTATCATTCTTTTTAGATTCAACATGTAAGGAAAGTCATAAGATATTTCTCTTTCTCTTCTCACTTACTTCACTCAGTATGACAATCTCTAGGTAGGATCAAAGGCTTTGGAGCTCCAAAACTGGTTCCTTGTAAAAACATTTAAGTTTTTTTTGACCCATTCTGTTCAGGTCACTCTTCTGTACTGGGTTCAGCCTTCCTCCCATAATATGTGGTTACTTTGTGAAAAAGACAGGATGGAGAGTGGGAGAAATCTTACTGTTACAAACTATTTAGGTTCTCTGGGTTCACATCCTGGCTTTGCTACCTGGAAGCTATAACTTAAGCCTGACAGGAACAGAAAACAGGTCTGTGCCTTATTCAAGGGCCTTAGCTTGTGATTCCCATCAAAGAGAAAGATATAGGGTGAAGTGGTGAGGAATGGGAGTCAGTGTGGGCAGGAGAGGACAAGGCCAGGGTGTCTACTCATGGTTTTCATCATATTTGCCAGCATTTAACAAGTTCTGATGGAATCAATTATGTGCCAGACATTGTTTACGGTCGAGTTCTGGAGTTTACAGCCGTGAATGAGACAGACGTGGTTTCTGCCCTCCTGAAGCAGTGAGGAAGATCATTAAACAGATGAAAGATTTCTAAAAATCATTAAATTCATGGTTAGTGCTGGTAGGAACTAAAGAGTGGGCTATTACAAGAGAATAATAGAGAATGGGGGATGGGACAGGATATTTATTTCAAATGAAATGATCAGATTCAGGCTTCTCTGAGGATGTAAAGAATAGGACCGGAAGGATAAAGAAGCCCAGGGAGAATTCTGGGCCATAGGAAATAAGTTGCGTGAAGGCTATAAAGCTGAGGTTGGCTTAGGCTAAAAGAAGCTATGCTACTCACGGTCCCTCCAGGCTTCCCGCCTGGACTGCTTTCTCCAAAAGCTGTCCATCTGCCCTAAGCCTAGTGCTTCCCTTTGTTCTATCCAAACATGCTACTGGTAAAGGCATGAGAGCCATCTTTGCCAGGATCCACAATTCACTTGGGATCGCAGCTTCAGCTATAGCTCTGAGGCAGAGTAGCAGACATTCATCAAGAAACAAGGCTGCTTTGGGACTTGAGGTCCCTTCTCTTTTATTTTAGGGTGAGCAAGCCTGGGCAAATCTTTTTGTTACAAACTATTTAGATTTGTAACCTAAATCCTGGCTCTGCCACGTGGAAACTCTAACTTTAGCCTGTTACTTAACTGCTCTGTGCCTCATTGTCCTTATCTGTAAAATGGGTCTAAAAAAGTATCTACTTCACAGGATTGTAATGAAAATTTAATTTGTTAATGTTAGCTAAGTGCTTAGATCAGTACCTGGCACTTAAAACATTCAACAATCATGTTGCTGATATTAAGACTATTATCATAATTAAGCTGTTGTACCCGACTGATGCCTCATACTGCAGGTGGAGTGGTATTATGTATTCCCCTGGTGCTGGGCTCCCTGGAATCAAGCTACAGCCTTAATTATATAACTCAGTTCAGAAATCATTTTAATGCCAGGCACTGTGTTGGACACTTGACTACAGCATTTCCTTTGATCCTCCTAAAAATCTTAAGAAGTATATACTATTATCCCCATTTTATAGATGTAGAAACTCAGCCTTAAAAAGGTTAGCTAACTTACCTAACACCATGAAGCCAATATGATTCCTAGGTCTGAGATTCTGACTCAGCAGCCCTGGTTAAGGCCTCAAAATCTGCATTACAAGTGCCTCTCCCAGTCTTCCCAGTTCTCATAAGGGTGACCTCTTTATTGTCCCTTGGAAAACTATGGCCTATATCAATTCCAAGAGTCCTTCTGGCTGCAAAGTCTGTAAAGATAAGAAAGGCTATACATTTGAGTATATAGTTTAGTGGGGAAGGCAGTTTGCAGCTGTTAATGTTCTTTAAGAGAAATAACTCAGTTCAGGGCATTTTTCTGACACAGTCATTGTCTAACAGGCACTCTGGGACTGAAAAGTGTGCCTACCTCCAAGTGTTTTGCATTATGTAATCCCTGTTCATAATTTTTCATTTTACCATTGCAAAATAAAATAAAATAAAAATGCTGTGAAAATCACAAGCCTAAAGTTTAGGGCAACTCATTATGCAGTCAAACTAGACTGAATTGAGGTAACTTTATTTGTAGGCTGAGTGCCGAAGAATTGATACTTTTGAACTGTGGTGTTAGAGAAGACTCTTGAGAGTACCTCGGACAGCAAAGAGATCCAACCAGTCCATCCTAAAGGAAATCAGTCCTGAATATTCATTGGAAGGACCAATGCTGAAGCTGAAGCTACAATACTTTGGCCACCTGATGCGAAGAACTGACTCATTGGAAAAGACCCTGATGTTGGGAAAGATTGGAGGCAGGAGGAGAAGGGGACAACAGAGGGTTAGATGGTTGGATGGCATTACTGACTCAATGGACATGAGTTTGAGCAAGCTCCATGAGTTGCTGATGGACAGGGAAGCCTGGTGTGCTGCATTCCATGGGGTCGCAAAGAGTCAGACATGGCTGAGTGACTGAAATGAACTGAACTGAGGTGTTATTTAAATCACTTGCTCTGAATATTTATACATTATACTGCAAAAGTATCAATATGCTGGATTATGGGGTTGCATTAATTATGAGCAGTTACATAACAAATTGCTCTCGAATTTACTGGCTTGAAATATACCTTCCCCAGCATTTGTGAGTTGTATATTTAATGATGGCCATTCTGACTGGTGTGAGGTGATACTTCATTTTAGCTTTGATTTGCATTCTCTAATTATCAGCGATGTTGAACATCTTTTCATATGCCTGTTGACTGTCTTCTTTGAAGAAATGTCTATTTAGTTCTTCTGCCCACTTTTTAATTGGGTTGTTTTTGTTGCTATTGTTGTTGAGCTGTATGAAATGTTTGTATATTCTGGAAATTAAGCCCTAGTCAGTTGCATAGTTTGCAAATATTTTCTCTCATTTTATAGGTTGTCTTTTTATTTTCTTTATGTTTCCTTTGCTGTGCAAAAGCTTGTAAGTTTGATTAGGTCCCATTTGTTTATTTTTGCTTTTATTTCTGTTGCTTTGGGCGGCAGCTCCATGTAATAGATGAAGAAACTGAAGTTCAGAGAAGTTAATTTGCATTCTTAAGGCCACACAGCTAGTAAGTGATGAGACTGAGTTTGAACTAATTCTGTCCAATTCAAGATCCATTCTTGTTCCATTTCATGAGGCTATCTGTAGCACTGGCTTTTTCTAAGTCCTTTAGGCTAAAAACATCAGAGTCTTTTACAACATCTATTCATAACCCTCATTCAATCAGTCATTAAATCTAGTTGATCCTCTCTCTACCAGGTCTGCTTATCTGTCCCCATTGCCACTGACACAAGCAAACACCTGATCACATTCTGTGGCATATGAAATATCCTTTTTTGACCTTCATAGGCCAAATATATGTATAGGCATATATGTATATAAATAATATTCCATTATTCTATAGTGCATGACCACGAAATCAGGTGATGTGAGCTCAAAAGCACATAAAGTCCAAACATATGTCTTGGGTTATTTCCCAAGGAGGCCCAGAAGCCAGCTTGGGTTTCCCTCACTGGCAGACTGGTGGATTCACACAATGGGATCTATGTAGTACATAAAAGCAGTAATGTGCACCATACATAGGCTTGTGAGTATGAGGACTTGATCTTTAGCTCCTTCTGAAGGGGGCTTCTCAGCAGCAGCACCGTGGGGGCCCATGGGAACACAGATTATGACTGATACAGTAGAATGACTTGCTCAGCATCTATCCCCTGCGTCTTCCGCATGCCTGTCAAGATAAAATCTACCTTCATCAGCCTCCTTCACAGGTGCTGAGGGTGATTAGAACGCGTTGTTCAGATGTGCTTGTAGGAGACTCAAATCAGAGTTACACGGGGACGAGGGACAGGCACCTTGTTGTTACACTGCTTATCAGCTGTGTGACCACTTAAAACTTTCTGATACCCTGCGAGATGTGGATGATAAATATCTAGTAGCACAGGGCCTTTCGGTTTGTGTGCCGGTTTTGGTGAGGATTTAAGAGCTATTATAACACATATAAAGATGCCCAGCACCGTCCTTGCATGGTACATAGTAGCCTCTTCTCAAATGTGAATTTCCTTCTTTATCTCTTATTCCCTCAACTTCACAGTCATTTTTAATATATCTGCTGATAAACACGGAGAAGGCAATGGCACCCCACTCCAGAGGGTCAGACACGACTGAGCGACTTCACTTTGACTTTTCACTTTCATGCATTGGAGAAGGAAATGGCAACCCACTCCAGTGTTCTTGTCTGGAGAATCCCAGGGACGGGGGAGCCTGGTGGGCTGCCATCTATGGGGTCTCACAGAGTCGGACACGACTGAAGCGACTTAGCAGCAGCAGAAGCAGCAGCTGATAAACAGGATGGTTGGAAAGAAATCAATTAGGTAAATGGTTGTAAAGAATGCAGTTACACAACCAGCCATGTGCTCCCTAATAGGAAACTGATAATTTTTTTTTTTCCATAATACAGGAAATAAGACTGTATCTGCCACTTCAGTGGGTGTGTCTGGGCACACTGGAGACTGTTCTGTGCACACCTCTTTCCTGCCTCCAACAGCCCTTTCTTCTGCTACCAGAGCTCTGCTTCAGAAGATAGGGCCAGTACTCTGGGCGTTTGGGGACTGCCAAGTGAGATAGGAGCGGACTGGGGAAGAGAAGCCCTTTGGGCTCTTTGGGAAAGTGTCAGTAAGGTCGAAAGAGAGGAGGAAGAGACAATGCTGGACACACAGGTAGGTCTGCTGGTTTGTCAAAAGAGTCGTCGGAGCCCCAGTGTGTGGGCAGGGGCAGAGCAGCCCAGAGAGAGTAGAAACTAGAGCACTGCTGATAGAAAGTATGTGGTGGGGGAGGGATAGGGGCTATTTTAGAATTATTCTTTAGCCTTTCTTGCTATGAGATATGCTTCTTGACAAGAAGTATAACTAGTAGAATCCATTGAAAAGCATTTTGAAAAGTAGAGGCCATCAATAGACAATTATGTTGGGTCTTAACCAATATATACTCCTATAAGTGCTAGAGTTTTGTTTTTATCTTTAATCCTTCCCAAAGGGTGTTGCTGTTGTTCAGTCGCTAAGTTGTATCCACTTCTTTAAAGCTCACTGGACTAGAGCACACCAAGCTCCTCTGTCTTCCACTATCCCCTGGAGTTTGCTCAAATTCATGTATACTGAGTTTGTGAAGCTGTCTAACCATCTCATCCTCTGCCACCTTTTGCCTTCAATCTTTCCCAGCATCAAGGACTTTTCCAATGAGTCAGTTCTTCGCATCAGGTGATCAAAGTTCTGGAAGCTTCAGCATCAGTCTTTCCAATGAAAGTTCCCAAAGTCTGGCAGCAGTGATTAGCACACAGTGATTGACATGCAACCTGTAGCTTATTGTTAGTGGGCAGGGCATTCTGTGCGGGAGACGTGGCCACTCAGCAAACGTTGGCGGAGTGCCCACCATGTTCCCGCCAGAGGCTGAAGATATAAAGATATATAAAATCCTCCCTTTTCCCAGGGAGCTGACATTCTAAAGGCAGAGACAAAGGCAGGGGTTCAGCTAACATTGAGTACCTACTGTGTTCATGCTCCTACCAGGCTCTGGAGATGTAACACTGGGTAAGATCTGGTCCCTGCTTTTAAAGATCTTACAGGTTGCTGGGGTAGGGTGGAAGAAACTGTCAGATGGACAGGTAACTATAATCTGGTGCCCTTCAAGGCAGAGTGGGTAGAAGTTCAAGGGGCTAAGGAGGTTCTGTTAGACCCTCTTGTCCAGAATGGAAGGGCCACGGAAAAGGGGGGCTGTCCAGAGTAGAGCACTGGGCTTAGACAGGGTGAGCAGCACTTATCCAGGTGATAAGCAGCGGGTAGTGTTTGGGTGTGTTCCCATTGCTGAGGGTGGAGAGAGGCCATTCCAGGCAAAGAAAGCTGCACTGCATAAGAAAGGGCTTGCAGGCCTGAGAGCACAAGCAAGTTTGGTACTGCTGGAGGGTAAGGTACATGGTGTGATGGAGTGGTGGGAAGTGAGGTTTGAAGAAAGCTGGGACTGGCTCTTACTGAAACTTCTTTGTCCTGCTAAGTAAAGAACCTGAATTCTATCCTGAAAGCAATGTGGAACTAGAAGAGAGATTTTATGAAGTAGATTGAAATATTTATTGATCGTTAAGTATGTGTGTGTTCACTAGTGGGTGAGATTTTGGGAATCTGATGGTGTGTAAAACACACTTTGATCACATGGAGTTTATGATCCAATGTGAGACAGATTAAACAAATGGATCTTTTGTTTATAGGATAATTAAGGTCATGTTTACATAATTAAATCAATTAAAAATCACTGCACACTACAGAGTCATCCAAAAGGTGCTGTACTTAGAAGCTCAGCCGTGTCTGGCTCTTTGGGAACCTATGGACTGTAGCCTGCCAGGCTCCTCTGTCTATGGAATTTTCCAGGCAAAATACTGGAGTGGATTGACATTTGCTCCTCTAGAGGATCTTCCCGATCCAGGGATTGAACCTGTGTCTCCTGCATCTTCTGCATTGGCAGGCGTTTCTTTACCACTGAGCCACCTGGGAAGCATGATCCAAAAGAAATGAATAGTTATAATGTATGACAAGTGTTTTGAAGACAACTCTAAACAGCCAAATAATAGCCAATAGTAATAGGCATTTGGTTGAGTGATCTCAGTATAGCTGTCATCAGGCTTCATGCACATTATCTCATTGAATCTTCAAAGCAATCAGGTGAATGGAATTTATCTCATGTAATGGTGTATGTCTGACTCCAAGATTTGTACAGTTAACGTGTTGAGATTGCATCTTGACTTTTATCTTCTGGTGTTACCAACTATAATATTAGACAGGATAATGCCCCCCGCCCCACCCAGATATCCATGTCTGAATCCCTGGAACCTGTGAATATGTGACTTAACATGCCACAAGGGACTTTGCAGGTGTGATTAAATGAAGGATCTTGAAATGGGGAGAGTATCCTTGATTATCTAGGTGAGTCAAATGTAATCACAAGGGTCCTTATAAGAGGGAGGCAAGAAAGCCAGAGACAGTGGGGATAAGGGGAGATGTGATGGAAGCAGGGGTTGGAGTGACATGATTTGAAGAGAGAAGAGGTTTGGAGTGATGTGCTTTGAAGGGGGAAGAGGGGACCCCTAAGCTGGAAAATGCATGGAAACAGATCCTCCCCTGAGAACACCTTGATTTTAGCCTCCAAGGACCATTTCCATCTTCTCACCCCCACAATTATAAGGTAATAAATTGGCATTATTTTAATACACTAAGTTTATAATAATTTGTTACAGTGGCAACAGGAAACTAATAAAGCAAAAAAAAAAAATTTTTTTTTGATACTTACTTCTCAACAGCCGGATCAAAAACTCCGCATCAGGACACTCTGCTTTGCATAAAAGAAGACAAACAAGTGTTTCAGAAGCTGGTAGAAGGTCTCCAGCTGAGGGGATGAGTCTGAAAGTGAAAGGAGAATGGAAGGAAATGAGAGACAGTATTTTAAGTGAAGGGAATCCAGAGAAATAAATGGGAGAGACAGTATTTTAAGTGCAGGGAATCCAGAGATACAGAAGGCACATATATGCTGGAGGGTTAATAGTCTTGTCTTGCTAAAACCATCAGGCATATCAGGCATGTGGAGTGTGACATAAGGCTGGGGATTTTGGCTGCAGACCAGGGAGCCTGACCATTGGGTATATAAGCACTGACTAGACAGTCAAGGATCATGAGAGGATTGGGGGCGGGGAGCACTTAACATGCAGTGTTGGAGGGTAGGGGATAAGGCCAGCAGTTCTGAGAATTTTGCTGTCACATGCTCCATATAGTACAAGTCTGAACCAGCTTGGTGGCAGTAAGAAGAGACAGCAGAGTCTCCCTGCTCCACTAAGATAATACTAAGAAAAATGTCTTTTCTACCAGCAGTTCTCAAAGAGTGGCCCCTGGACTTCTGCCATGTCCTTTCAGAGAGTTCTCAAGGTTAAAGCCATTTTGTACTCTCATTCTCATGGTGCATAGAGGACTCTTTCAAAGGTTATAAGACATGTGGAATTGCTATGTACTCAATGTAAAAGGAGAATTCATCTCTCTTCCATTAAGCCAGACATCAGACTTGAAAAAAATGTTTGGTCTTAGAAAATGTTATGTTACAAAGTGCTCTTTATGCTAATAAATATGCTATTTCTAAAGTAAATATATATTCAGATGTTTCTTAGAGTTAATCTCTAATGTGGTAAATATTGATACATACAAGCCAGTAATTCTTTGGGATCCTCAGTAATTTTTTAGGAGTATAAAGGGGTCATGAGACAAAAACTGTGAGATTTGCTGTTGTATACAAATCTTTGGGCCTGACTCTATTTATTTGGGGTAAATTCCTAGACTTTAAGTCCCGGACTAGACAAGGCAGAAGTGACTTCCCACCTGACAGCTGAGGCTCAATAGGGTTAAGGGACCATGCGTAGGTCCACACCTTGCGTGAAAAGAATAACAGCTGAAAGCCTTGTGTTTGCGCCCATATCTTGGGCTTTTCCCATTGTTCTGAGTGCCTGAGAAGGGGTTGGCCTGCTGGAAGGAGCCCCGGAAGGGCCGGTCCTCACGCTGCAGCTAGCGCCCTAAGGCCTTTGGTTCCTGCCAGACTGGCGTTTCCCAGCCTGTGCTCGGGGCTCCCTCTAGAGGCTGAAAGTTGATCCTACACCACCATCTTTGCTTTCTTTTTGGGGTTCCCTCTGAACAGGAGTTGAAGTTCATGGCTGCCTGGTGCGGTGGAGCAGAGACCGAAGAGATTGTGGAAAGAAGCCACATTTTGCGGTGATGAAGCCCTGAACTGACGTGAAGCTTGGGCAACTGGGGTCACTTGATCTCTCTGAGTTTCAATTACTAAGGAAAAATGGTCACTAAGATTCTTCCAGCTCTGCTACTGCTGCTGCTAAGTCGCTTCAGTCGTGTCTGACCCTGTGCGACCCCATAGATGGCAGCCCACCCGGCTCCCCCGTCCCTGGGATTCTCCAGGCAAGAACACTGGAGTGGGTTGCCATTTCCTTCTCCAATGCATGAAAGTGAAAAGTGAAAGTGAAGTCGCTCAGTCATGTCCGACTCTTAGCGACCTCATGGACTGCAGCCTACCAGGCTCCCCTGTCCCTGGGATTTTCCAGGCAAGAACGCTGTAGTGGGTGCCATTTCCTTCCAGCTCTAGAAGCCTTTCATTCTGTGGGCCAGTTATTCTTACGTCCCAGGCCAGGGAGAGAAGATGACAGGGAGAGGGCTTGGTTCGCTGGGCTACTGTCTCTCAGGGCTATCCTTGCATTTATGGGTTTGGCCCAACCTGAATTTGACTTCAGGATGGGTCTTTGTAATTACAGCTCTCAATGATTCTGTCCTTTAGCAAGTTCATTTTTTAAGCTCTTCGCTACAAATCATTCATTTATTAAACAAACAAAAATAACCTGGCATGACTGAGATATATGTCAGGCACTGGGCCAAGGGCCATATGTGTATTTTCTAACTTGAACCTGCCCAAACCCTGTGAAGTAAATGCTATTATTATTCCCTCTTACAGAGGAGAAAACTGAGGCACAGGAAGCTTAAGTTACTTGCCAAAATCAGAAAGCAAGTGTGGCAGAACCAGAATTCAAAACCAAGCAGTCTGGCTCCATAACCATGACACTATACCTGGCCTTGATAATAAGAGTTTGCATTTTTTTAGGGTTTGCTGTGTCCTTGGAGCTTTATGTACAATATCTCATTTAATAATCACAATTGTGTAAAGCAATTCTATAAAGTAGGTATCATAATCTCAGTTTTACAAGAAGGATACCCATTTTCAAGTTACTCAAATACTGAGCAAGAGAGTGGAGATTCCATTTCTGGGTCTTCAGAGATTGTGTTGCTCAATTCAGAGCCATCTATATGCCAGGAAAAGATGAGGAAAACCAAATGAGTCTTCAAGGAGCTTATATTATAGTCTCCTTGTGGAGTAATGATGGTTACAAACATTTACTGAGCACTGTTCTAGACATTTATACATTAAACTCATTTAATACCCACAATAATTCAATGAGGTAAATCTGATTATTATCCCATTTTACAGATGAGGAAATCAAGGCCCAGGGGAGGGAGGGGTAAAATAAATTGCCAGAAGTCCCTCCCACATTTGGTAAATATTCAGGCCCAGGAAGCCTGGCTCCATTACCATGTTTCTAACCACTACATTGTCCAAAGAGCACATAGCTCCTACGGAGATGCAGAGGCTGCTGACCAGGGTTGAAGACAGCTGTGGGGAATGAACCCAGCTGCAGAGAGATCCCAGGAAGGAAAGGGTGGTGCCACTCCTGGATTCTCTTCCTCTATAGTCCTGGCCTTCCAGATGCTTATGAGATCACTACACTTGAAATCATGCCCTCTCCTCAAATCTAAGGACTAAAACTAGGTTCGACACATGCCCCCAAATCTTGCTCAATGTCTCTTTCTTATCAATGTCATCTTCCTTCTTTCACATCAGCAGAAACCAGCCTGGTAGATAATTTTCTGGTGCTCCAGGACCATGCTAAGAAAGATTCTAAGATAATATCCTGTCCAGCATCAGCAAGAAAGAGTGATATGGTTAATGAAAACATTTCTGTTGTGGGATGTGGAAACGGACAGCCATATATTTGCTGCCTCTGAAGTGGGCTCTGTTCTAAGGGGTTAAGGAACTGGGGCCTCAGTGCAGATGCTGATGTCCATGGCTGAGAACATGGCTGTTCTTGGGGAGACCAGGTAGGTGTTAAGCATTGGCCAGGCTTAAGAGAAAAAGAATTCTGGATAAGTGACATTAGCAGGGGTATTAAGGTGGGGTTCGGAGAAGGCAATGGCACCCCACTCCAGTACTCTTGCTTGGAAAATCCCATGGACAGAGGAGCCTGGTGGGCTGCAGTCCATGGGGTCGCTAAGAGTCAGACACCACTGAGCAACTTTACTTTCACCTTTCACTTTCATGCACTGGAGAAGGAAATGGCAACCCACTCCAGTATTCTTGCCTGGAGAATCCCAGGGATGGCAGAACCTGGCGGGCTGCCGTCTATGGGGTCGCACAGAGTCAGACACGACTGAATTGACTTAGCAGCAGCAGCAAGTTGGGGTTGCCAAGCTGGGGAAATATGGCAGGGCCTTGAGGAAAGATGAGGAGCTGATGATTTCCTGTTTGAAAACCATGGCAGAATAGCCTCAAGCCCCAGGATGGGATGAAGCAAGAACCAACCAGGCACACCACTGTGAATGTCTCCTAAGCTATGGGGTTCTCTCCTTAAGAAATACAAAGCAATGGTCCCTTTCAACTGGCAGGATTTAGTTCTGGGATAAATACCAATGGGGATCAAATCTTCCAGGATAAGTGGACAGAGGAAGAAGAGAAGAGGTTGGTTGGGACTTAAGTTGTGAGTACAGTGCACATGGTAAGTGAGCCTGAACACAGAGAGGGGACTTGAAATAAGGATAGAGCTGTGACTGTCTCATGGGACCTAAGGGTAGGAATGGGCCTGCAACCTGGGAACCAAAGCATCATGCAAGGAATTCTGTCTCTTGTCTCTGCTTCTTTATGCTTGTGTACTTTGTTCTGTCCTCTTTCTGACAGCTGTCATGTGTGTGTGTGTGCGCGCGTGCACACGCACACGTCTGTTTGTGTAGACTTATACATCCAGGAGAGCAAAAGAAGAGAGCACAGATGAATGAGTGGTAAATGGCTCAACAGACTCACTGAAGTTGAATTCTAAACTGGCAATGGGGAAAGCTGTGATTAAGTAAAATCCATATTTTATGGCAAGACAAGAACAATTTAAGCATAAGATTTTTCTCTGCCCATTTGGGCTCCTGTCTCCCCTTTAGTGTGTGGAATGACTACCCACTCCAGTATTCTTGCCTGGAGAATTCCATGGACAGAGGAACCTGGTGGAGTTCTGCAGTCTCTGGGGTCCCAAAGAGTCAGACTCGACTGAGCAACTAACACACACACACACACACACACACACACACACACACACAAGTGGGTTTGCATTAACCAGACTTCCTTAGGGAGATAACCTTCCTTGTTAATCCTACAAGGGGTTACGGTGATCCACTCACTACTCATTCATGATGATCTGGAGTGTGTAAGCTGTCAGTACATGATCTGATATGTAATTCTTCATCTCAAAAATGTACAAAACTATGACTTGGTCTCTAGCAGGCAGAGCAGACCTTCACTTCAGTTCAGTCACTCAGTCATGTCTGACTCTTTGCAACCCCATGAATCGCAGCACGCCAGGCCTCCCTGTCCCTCACCATCCCCCGGAGTTCACTCAAACTCATGTCCATCGAGTCGGGGATGCCATCCAGCCATCTCATCCTCTGTCGTCCCCTTCTCCTCCTGCCCCCAATCCCTCCCAGAATGAGAGTCTTTCCAATGAGTCAACTCTTCGCATGAGGTGGCCAAAGTACTGGAGTTTCAGCTTTAGCATCAGTCCTTCCAAAGAACACCCAGGGCTGATCTCCTTTGGAATGGACTGGTTGGATCTCCTTGCAGTCCAAGGGACTTTCAAGAGTCTTCTCCGACACCACAGTTCAAAAGCATCAATTCTTTGGTGCTCAGCTTTCTTCACAGTCCAACTTTCACATCCATACATGACCACTGGAAAAACCATAGCCTTGACTAGACGGACCTTTGTTGGCAAAGTAATGTCTCTGCTTTTGAATATGCTATCTAGGTTGGTCATAACTTTCCTTCCAAGGAGTAAGCGTCTTTTAATTTCATGGCTGCAATCACCATCTGCAGTGATTTTAGAGCCCCCCAAAATAAAGTCTGACACTGTTTCCCCATCTATTTCCCATGAAGTGATGGGACCAGATGCCATGATCTTCGTTTTCTGAATGTTGAGCTTTAAGCCAACTTTTTCATTCTCCTCTTTCACTTTCATCAAGAGGTGTTTTAGTTCCTCTTCACTTTCTGCCATAAGGGTGGTGTCATCTGCATATCTGAGGTTATTGATATTTCTTCTGGCAATCTTGATTCCAGCTTGTGCTTCTTCCAGCCCAGCGTTTCTCATGATGTACTCTGCGTATAAGTTAAATAAGCAGGGTGACAATACACAGCCTTGACGTACTCCTTTTCCTATTTGGAACCAGTCTGTTATTCCATGTCCAGTTCTAACTGTTGCTTCCTGACCTGCATACAGATTTCTCAAGAGGCAGGTCAGGTGGTCTGGTATTCCCATCTCTTTCAGAATTTTCCACAGTTTATTGTGATCCACACAGTCAAAGGCTTTGGCATAGTCAATAAAGCAGAAATAGATGCAGACCTTAGAGCTTTCTGAAAGACTGTCTCCTAGAAATAATCCTCAGGGTGGCTTAAATAAAATTTTCCATTTCTTTCTTTTCTCTCTCTATTTTTTAAATTAGAGGATAATTACTTTACCATATTGTAATGGTTTTTGCCGTACATCAACATGAATTCACATTAGGTATACACATGTCCCCTCCCTCTTGACATTTCTTTCTTAGACGGACTATTGATTACTTTTTTGTTGACAGTTGAGAACCAAATTTATTTTCACTGCAGAATCTTGAAAAAGTTCAGGAACTTGTGGTACCTGGAATAACAAAAATAGTGTAAAATAGATATTACAGTGAGGATTTGTTGGCAGTTGTTTAAGAAAAGTTAGACCTGTAGGTCCTTCCAGAACTGCTGTTTCCTTGATGACTGCTGCTTCCTTCTCCAGCCAGAAGGTTAAAGGTTTGTTTCCTGAAGAAGGGAAAGCACGCCTTCAAAATTAAGTCTCTCACTCCGAGGTCCTCACGCAGCTCCCCAGAAGCTGGTTGCCAGGCTTTTATGTCTATATCTAGTAACAGGAAGAACCTACTCTGGGAAGTATAACCTGCCCAAGTTAAAAGATATTAGTAGTTTGCCATTGAGTAGGTGAAGTAAATCACTTTACAGTGAAGGCCTGGGTCAGCAGAAACCACACCCAGAGCTTCCAATTCACTTTTTATTTCCAGAATCTCCCAATCTCTTTCTCTCAGTTGTGTGTGCACTGTCCTTCTGTGTTTAAAAATACAGAATAATTTGTGGCAGAGGGGAGAAGGAAGGATAAATTGGGAGACTGGAACTGAGAAGGTGATGGCACCCCACTCCAGTACTCTTGCCTGGAAAACCCATGGACGGAGGAGCCTGGTAGGCTGCAGTCCATGGGGTCGCTAAGAGTTGGACACAACTGAGTGATTTCACTTTTACTTTCACTTTCATGCATTGGAGAAGGAAATGGCAACCCACTCCAGTGTTCTTGCCTGGAGAATCCCAGGGACGGGGGAGCCTGGTGGGCTGCCGTCTATGGGGTCGCACAGAGTCAGACACAACTGAAGCAACTTAGCAGCAGCAGCAGCAGCATATATAAAATAAACAACAAGGACCCACTGTATGGCACAGGGAACTATAGTCAATATCTTGTAACAACCTATAAAGAAAAGAATCTGCAAAAGAATCTGTGTGTGTATGTATAGTGGTTCAGTTATACCATATCATATTCTTTTCCATTATGCTTTGTCACAGGCTATTGAATATAGTTCCCTGTGCTATAGGACCCTGTTGCTAACTCATCCTATATAATGGCTTGTATCTGCTAGTCCAAAGCTTCCAATCTATCCCTCCCCCCCCAACCTTGGCATCTGTGAGTCTGTTTCTCTTTCATAGCTAAGTTTCTCTTATTTTAGATTCTATATGTAAGTAATATCATGTACGATGACATTTATGTTTTTAACTGAAAAAATTGTTAAGGAATTGTGCTACTTGCTCCATAGGCTTTCCTCTAGATGGAATTTTGCTGATGGCATCCTTGTGGTATGACTGTGATGTTTCCCCATATTGCCTGTTAAGTGACAGCTAACTTTAAAGGCTTGATAAGTTTCACATATGTGAAGCAGATCGCCAGTCTAGGTTTGATGAATGAGACAGGGTGCTCAGGGCTGGTGCACTGGAATGACCCTGAGGGATGGGATGGGGAGGGAGGCGGAGGGGGGTTCAAGATGGGGAACATATGTACACCCATGGCTGATTCATGTCAAAGTATGGCAAAAACCACTACAATATTGTAAAGTAATTAGCCTCCAATTAAAATAAATAATTTAAAAAAAAGGCTTGATAAGTTTCATTCTTTCTTCAGGCTACTTCATTAATTATGTTGTGTACTTCCATCATGGGGCATGTGATTTATTTGTCTCACTTCTTGTGATGTTAGCAGCCACTGGTGATCACTGAATAAACAGATCTGGTGTTGCAGAATGGTGTGTTTTAATTCTATCGTTCATCCTCCTTTGTTATTTGGCTTACTCGAGAAGTTCTTATGCTGCTGTTTCTTCCACCGTTTTATTTGCCAAAGTTTTCTTTTGATTCCCTGGGAAAACCTTCTAAATGTACTACCTCCTGAGTAGTTCATAATAGTGTGTTTGATGACTTTATATTTGAAGATCAATTTAGCAATATTTTAAAATCTTGGCTCATAAGTTCTTTGAATATCCTAAATAAACTACTCCATTGATTTCTGGCATGAGGTATTGATGTTGAAACTCTAATGATAATCTTATTTTCTTTTTCTTATAAAATACTTGTTCTTTTTGTCTGACTGCACAAAGGATTTTGAAAATTTTTCTCAAATTCAGTAGTTTAAGAGTGGAGCTATTGAAGGCTGATTTTTTTCCAATTCATGCAGTGTATCTGTTCAATATGTGTGTGTGCTTTTATTCTAATTTAAAAATTTAAAAAAATTTAATTGAAATATAGTTGGTTTACAATGTTGTGTTAATTTTAGGTGTACAGCAAAGTGCTTCAGTTATCTATATATATCATATTCAACAAAAATTATATACTATGTATAAATGTACAGTATGAAAGTGAAAGTGACAGTTGCTTAGTCGTGTCAGACTCTTTGCCACCCCATGAACTGTAGCTGCCAGGCTCCTCTGTCCATGGAATTCTCCAGGCAAGAATACTGTAGTGGGTAGCCGTTCCCTTCTCCAGGGGATCTTCCCAGCCAAGGGATCAAACCTGGGTCTCCCACATTGCAGGCAGATTCTTTACCGTCTGAGCCACCAGGGAAGCCCATATATAGCATATATATTATATATGTAAAAATTTCAGATTCTTTTCCATTATAGGTTATTATAAGATATTGACTGTGGTTCCTTGTACTATATAATAGGTCCTTGTTGTTTTCAATATGTGATTTAAGTTTTTCTTTGATTTCAAGGTTTTTTTGTATTTTAGTTTTTAATAATTTTTTGTCTCTTTATTTTGTTTTCTTCTTTTGGGACTCATATATGTATATTGGATATTCTTTGCTCATTTTTTTTCTTTTTCTACTTGTTACTTTGTCTCAAGTCCTTTTAATCCCTTTTTCTTTCCTTTTTGACTTTAAAAACTTTTTCCATTTCTATTTCTCTCGAAGAACTTTTCATTTGGTTTGTTTATTCTTGTCCTTCTAGCTTAGCCTTTATTTCTGAAATGACTTTTCTTTTATCTCCAATTCTTTTTTTGTGTTATTTCTTTTCTCTTTACAAATCTTCCTTTTCCTGAATCATCCTACTTTTTTCTTCTTTTGATTTATGTTGTCATTTATAGTTTCCATTATTTTTTCTTTCTTATTTTTCAAGCTCATCTTGAAATAATTGATCACAATTTTCTCCTGTTTTGTGCCATGTTTCTTGGTATTTTTTTTTTTTCTCATCTGCAGTGGTATTATTTTGCTTCTTATTCTCTTTTTTTCTTATAATAATGTTGTCAGTATTTTACTACACTCCTTTCCTGTGGCTTGTTTTTTTGTGAAAGGAGTTTCCCCTCTACGTTTGTTGCAGGGAAGAGCCAATTCTGACTCCGTGATGGATCTGCTTCTTTGACTTTGTTGTTGTGCAGTTGCTAAGTTGTGTCTGACTCTCTGTGACCCATGGGCTGCAGCACGCCAGGCTTCCTTGTCCTTCACTATCTCCCTGAGTTTGCTCAAATTCATGTTCATTGAGTCAATGATGCCATCCAACCATCTCATCCTCTGTCGTACCCTTCTCCTCCTGCCCTCAATCTTTCCCAGCATCAGGGTCTTTCCAATGAGCCAATTCTTCACATCAGGTGGCCAAAGTATTGGAGTTTCAGCTTCAGCATCAGTCCTTCCAGTGAATATTCGGGACTGATTTCCTTTAGGATGGGCTAGTTGGATCTCCTTGCAGTCCAAGGGACTCTCAAGAGTCTTCTCCAACACCACAGTTCAAAAGCATCAGTTTGAACTGTGGTGTTGGAGAAGACTGCCTTCTTTATGGTCCAACTCTCACATCCATACATGACTACTGGAAAAACCATAGGTTTGACTTTAGCCTTTGCTTTCTGTTGCTTTTGTTATTATGATCATATATAATGACCTGCCTCAGGGAACTCTGCCCCTCTGCCTGAAGAGATTAACATATCCCCTCCCTGAGGTTGGCCATTCCAAGAGATATTGGCAAGATAATGGTCTTTACTTCCTCAACTCTGTCTTATAAAAAGGACCTGGCATACAGACCCTGTCAAGATGGTTATTTTGAGACATTAGTCTGCCATCTTCTTGGTCAGCTGGCTTTCTAAATGAAATTGCATTCCTTGCTTCAACACCTCGTCCCTCAGTTAATTGGCCTGTCATGCAGCAAGCAGGCTGAGCTTGGTAATACTTTCAGGAGTTAATGGCAAGAAGCTTTTCTAGTTTCACAGTCTATAGCATCCGTTCTGTTGATTTCATGAAAGTGTTAATTGCTCAGTTGTGTCCGACTCTTTGCAAACCGATGGACTGTAGCCTGTCAGACTCCTCTCTCCATGAAATTCTCTAGGCAAGAATACTGGAGTGGGTTGCCATTCCCTTCTCCAGGGGATCTTCCCTACCCAGGGATTGAACCAAGTTCTCTCACTATGCAGGTAGATATATGACCTATGTTCTGAGCTCCTCTTCCCTGCTCCCCTTCCCATCCTTTATTTTGTTTTCTGTATTTTTTTTTTCTTTTTTATTTTCCCACCCTCTATTTTGACATCATCTTTTCTCTGCCTTTTCCTTGTCTTATTCAGCTTGGATGACACTCCCAGCATTTTCTCCTCAGGGTGGGCTTTGTCCTTGGCTTGTTGGGTTTGGAAGAGTTCATAGGGCCTGGACTCCTGGACTCTTGGACCCCTGGGACCCTCCAGCATAATCAGATCTTCCCATAGGCTCCGATACCCATGGTTATTAGCACCTTCTCTGAATTAGGCCCCAGCTTTGCCTCCATTCTCCAAATGGCCCACTGTATGGTTGGGTCATTCAAGATGGTCACTCTCTGTACATCCCCTGTCCACCCAGTGACTGCTTCACATACACCCTATGCACAGAACTGAACTTTCTACATACTTGCCCCAGGTCCCAGCTAGTGAAGGTTCTTATCAAAGGGACAATGAGTGTTTCCCTGGTAACAAATAAGCCCACCTGATATTAATTTCCCTAAAATGGTAATCTCCCCTTCTACCTGGGAGCAAAGACTACCATCATGTTCCACCCACTTTGCAACACATATGTGGGGTGTTGCTTCAGGACCTTGCTTCAGACACATAAGCTCTCTCATCTATTAAATCACTGATGCCTCTGTCATTGACTCTGGGTTCTTTCTTTGGTCTTGAAGTTAGACAAGCACAAGCCTTGTAGGGTTGGTTGCAAGCCCAATACCCATGGAACTTTCCAGTAAGTGAACTTTCTTTGGTGATTGGGGGCTGTTAAGCTACTGCTAAGTTGCTTCAGTCATGTCCGACTCTGTGTGACCCCATAGATGGCAGCCCACCAGGCTCTGCTGTTCCTGGGATTCTCCAGGCAAGAACACTGGAGTGGGTTGCCATTTCCTTCTCCAATGCATGAAAGTGAAAAGTGAAAGTGAAGTCGCTCAGTGGTGTCCGACTCTTCACCACCCCATGGACTGCAGCCTACCAGGCTCCTCCGTCCATGGGATTTTTCAGGCAAGAGTACTGGAGTGGGTTGCCATTGGGTTGGGGGAGGGTGCTCCAAATCTCATGGGCATCAGAAACCCCTTTATCTTTCCTCTTTCTCCTACTGTAGTCTCTAATATCAGGTTGGTCATGCAGTTATTGGCAGCCAGTCCCTACTCACTCAGATTTTGCAGTTCAGGAGTACACTGTTTGGAATACACTCTAATACCAGGGTTGGTAGTATGTGTTGTCCATGGGTTTTGCTAACCCAGTGGCTGTGACTGTGGTGGGATTCAATCAGATTCAAAAACTGCTCCACCATCTGGTTGTACAACATGGTAAATTTACTAAAAATCATTGAATTATACATTGAAAATGGGTAAATTGTATTGAGGCAGAAGGTAGATTCCCCTACCCTGACCAGGGTAAAGCAATTGGAGATTCATTCCCTGTGGACTAAAATGCCAAGATGATTCTAGCAAGACAATTAAGGGAGGAGGCTGGGCCCTTCCCAGACCACATATTTCTTATTTTTGAAGTCAGGAAATGTCCTCACCACAACATGCACAGAAATGCTCCTTGGAGGTCAAAGGGGAGTGATGTCAAGAAATTCTCTAACCATATGCCTCTTTGGCAGGATCTATTGTTCACCTTACTTTCTTCAATTTAAATCTGAATTTGGCAATAAGGAGTTCATGATCTGAGCCACAGTCAGCCCCCAGTCTTGTTTTTGCTGACTTTATAGAGCTTCTCCATTTTTGGCTACAAAGAATATAATCAATCTGATTTCGGTGTTGACCATCTGGTGATGTCCGTGTGTAGAGTCTTCTCTTGTGTTGTTGGAAGAGAGTGTTGCTATGACCAGTGCGTTCTCTTGGCAAAACTCTATTAGCCTTTTCCCTGCTTCATTCCATACTCCAAGGCCAAATTAACCTGTTACTCCAGGTGTTTCTTGACTTCCTATTTTTGCATTCCAGTCCTCTATAATGAAAAGGACATCTTTTTTGGGTATTAGTTCTAAAAGGTCTTGTAGGTCTTCACAGAACCGTTTAACTTCAGCTTCTTCAGCGTTACTGGTTGGGGCATAGGCTTGGATTACCGTGATTTTGAATGGGTTGCCTTGGAAACGAACAGAGATCATTCTGTCGTTTTTGAGATTGTATCCAATACTGCATTTTGGACTCTTTTGTTGACTATGATGGCTACTCCATTTCTTCTAAGGGATTCCTGCCCACAGTAGTAGATATAATGGTCATCTGAGTTAAATTCACCCATTCCAGTCCATTTTAGTTTGCTGATTCCTAGAATGTTGACATTCACTCTTGCCATCTCCTGTTTGACCACTTCCAATTTGCCTTGATTCACGGACCTAACATTCCAGGTTCCTATGCAATATTGCTCTTTATAGTATAGGACCTTGCTTCTATCACCAGTCACATCCACAACTGGGTATTGTTTTTGCTTTGGCTCCATCCCTTCATTCTTTCTGGAGTTATTTCTCCACTTATCTCCAGTAGCATACTGGGCACCTACCAACCTGGGGAGTTCCTCCTTCAGTATCCTATCATTTTGCCTTTTCATACTGTTCATGGGGTTCTCAAGGCAAGAATACTGAAGTGGTTTGCCATTCCCTTCTCCAGTGGACCACATTCTGTTAGACCTCTCCACCATGATCCCTCTGTCTTGGGTGGCCCCACACAGCATGGCTTAGTTTCACTGAGTTAGACAAGGCTGTGGTCTGTGTGATCAGATTGGCTAGTTTTCTGTGATTATGGTTTCAGTGTGTCTGCCCTCTGATGCCCTCTCGCAAACCACTACCGTCTTACTTGGGTTTCTCTTACCTTGGATGAGGGGTATCTCCTCACAGCCGTCCCTCCTGATCTTGAAATGGAATAGCTGCTCTCGGCCCTCCTGCGGCCCTGCAGCCGCCGCTCCTTGGACATGGGGTTGCTCCTCTTGGTCGCCGCCCCTGACCTCGGACTTGGGATAGCTCCTCTCGGCTGCTCCTGCGGCGTCACAACCTGGCGCTCTCTGGCGCCGCCCCTTATTGCCAAATTCAGACTTAAATTGAAGAAAGTAGGGAAAACCACTAGACCATACAGTTCAGTTCAGTTCAGTCCAGTTCAGTCGCTCAGTCATGTCCAACTTGTTGCGACCCCATGAATTGCAGCACACCAGGCCTCCCTGTCCATCACCAACTCCCGGAGTTCACCCAAACTCACGTCCATCGAGTTGGTGATGCCATCCAGCCATCTCATCCTCTGTCGTCCCCTTCTCCTCCTGCCTTCAATCCCTCCCAGCATCAGAGTCTTTTCCAATGACTCAACTCTTCGAAAAGCAAAGGAGAAAAGGAAAAATATAATCGTCTGAATGCAGAGTTCCAAAGAATAGCAAGAAGAGATAAGAAAGCCTTCCTCAGCAATCAATGCAAAGAAATAGAAGAAAACAACAGAATGGGAAAGACTAGAGATCTCTTCAAGAAAGTTAGAGATACCAAGGGAATATTTCATGCAAAGATGGGCTCAATAAAGGACAGAAATGGTATGGACCTACAGAAGCAGAAGATATTAAGAAGAGGTGGCAAGAATACACAGAAGAACTGTACAAAAAAGGTCTTCATGACCAAGATAATCACGATGGTGTGATCACTCACTTAGAGCCAGACATCCTGGAATGTGAAGTTAAGTGGGCCTTAGAAAGCATCACTATGAACAAAGCTAGTGGAAGTGATGGAATTCCAGTTGAGCTCTTTCAAATCCTGAAAGATGATGCTGTAAAAATGCTGCACTCAATATGACAGCAAATTTGGAAAACTCAGCAGTGGCCACAGGACTGGAAAAGGTCAGTTTTCATTCCAATCCCAAAGAAAGGCAATGCCAAAGAATGCTCAAACTACCACACAATTGCACTCATCTCACACGCTAGTAAAGTAATGCTCAAAATTCTCCAAGCCAGGCTTCAGCAATACGTGAACTGTGAACTTCCTGATGTTCAAGCTGGTTTTAGAAAAGGCAGAGGAACCAGAGATCAAATTGCCAACATCTGCTGGGCCGTGGAAAAAGCAAGAGAGTTCCAGAAAAACATCTAGTTCTGCTTTATTGACTATGCCAAAGGCTTTGACGGTGTGGATCACAATAAACTGTGGAAAATTCTGAAAGAGATGGGAATACCAGACCACCTGACCTGCCTCTTGAGAAACCTCTAAGCAGGTCAGGAAGCAACAGTTAGAACTGGACATGGAACAACAGACATGTTCCAAATAGGAAAAGGAGTACGACAAGGCTGTATATTGTCACCCTGCTTATTTAACTTATATGCGGAGTACATCATGAGAAATGCTGGGCTGGAAGAAGCACAAGCTGGAATCAAGATTCCTGTGAGAAGTATCAGTAACTTCAGATATGCAGATGACATCACCCTTATGGCAGAAAATGAAGAGGAACTAAAAAGCCTCTTGATGAAAGTGAAAGAGGAGAGTGAAAAGGTTGGCTTAAAGCCCAACATTCAGAAAACTAAGATCATGACTACTGCTGCTGCTGCTAAGTCACTTCAGTCGTATCTGACACTGTGCAACCCCATAGATGGCAGCCCACCAGGCTCCCCCGTTCCTGGGATTCTCCAGGCAAGAACACTGGAGTGGATTGCCATTTCCTTCTCCAATGCATGAAAAGTGAAAAGTGATACTAACGCATATATATGGAATTTAGAAAGATGGTAACGATAACCCTGTATACGAGACAGCAAAAGAGACACTGATGTATAGAACAGTCTTATGGACTCTGTGGGAGAGGGAGAGGGTGGTAAGATTTGGGAGAATGGCATTGAAACATGTGAAACGTCATGTATGAAACGAGATGCCAGTCCAGGTTCAATGCACGATGCTGGATGCTTGGGGCTGGTGCACTGGGACGACCCAGAGGGATGCTGTGGGGAGGGAGGAGGGAGGAGGGTTCAGGATGGGGAACACATGTATACTAATTAAATAATTTTCTATTATAATAAAAAAAAAGATAAAAAAAAGAATAGAAAAAAAAAAGTGAAAAGTGAAAGTGAAGTCATGTCTGACTCTTAGCGACCCCATGGGCTGCAGCCTACCAGGCTCCTCCATCCATGGGATTTTCCAGGCAAGAGTACTGGAGTTGGGTGAAGATCATGGAATCTGGTCCCATCACTTCATGGGAAATAGATGGGGAAACAGTGGAAACAGTGTCAGACTTTATTTTTTTGGGCTCCAAAATCACTGCAGATGGTGATTGCAGCCATGAAATTAAAAGACGCTTACTCCTTGGAAGGAAAGTTATGACCAATCTAGATAGCATATTGAAAAGCAGAGATATTTCTTTGCCAACAAAGGTCCATCTAGTCAAGGCTAAGGTTTTTCCAGTAGTCATGTATGGATGTGAGAGTTGGACTCTGAAGAAAGCTGAGCACCAAAGAATTGATGCTTTTGAACTGTGGTATTGGAGAAGACTCTTGAGAGTCCCTTGGACTGCAAGGAGATCCAACCAATCCATCCTAAAGGAGGTCAGTCCTGGGTGTTCATTGGAAGGACTGATGTTGAAGCTGAAACTCCAATACTCTGGCCACCTCATGTGAAGAGTTGACTCATTGGAAAAGACCCTGATGCTGGGAGGGATTGGGGCAGGAGGAGAAGTGGATGACAGAGGATGAGATGGCTGGATGGCATCACCGACTCGATGGACATGAGTTTGGGTGAACTCTGGGAGTTGGTGATGGACAGGGCGGCCTGGCGTGCTGTGATTCATGGGGTTGCAAAGAGTTGGACATGACTGAGTGACTGAATTGAACTGATCGTTCACCTGGTAAGGAATCTGCCTGCAATGCAGGAGACCCTGGTTTAATTCCTGGGTTGGGAAGATCCACTAGATAGGCTACCCACTTCAGTATTATAGCCTGGAGTATTCCATGGACAGGGGAGGCTGGTGGGCCATAGTCCATGGGGTCACAAAGAGTTGGACATGACTGAACAACTTTCACTTTTCATCTTGGCTGAGAGATGCGTGCATACGTATGGGAGGATGCTGAGATACACCAGATATGAACTGTGAACCAGGCAGATCTAAATGATTGGACAAAGGAAACTCAGAAGAAATGCCTCATAAAAGTGATTCAAACTGCCATTAGTGTGACCCTCTCTCTCTTTCTGAGTCCACGTGTATGCCTCTCCACATGTACTGTACTCTTTTCTTCCTGATAAATACTTTACCTGCTTCACTACCTTCCACCTTTGTGGAAATTATTTTCTGCAAAGCTGAAGGGCCAAGACCCCTGTCATTGAACACTGGTCTAGTGGTTAGAATTTGGTGCTTTCACAGTTGTGACCCAACCTCAATCTCTGCCTAGGAACTAGCTCTAGCCAGTGAAATTTGGTCAGAAGTGACATGTGCTGCTTCTGGGCTGAAGCATTTAAAGCTGGGGTGCTACTTCAACACTCAATCAACCTCCACCTCTCAGTTCAGTTCAGTTCAGGCCCTCAGTTGTGTCCAACTCTTTGAAACCCCATGGACTGCAGCACCCCAGGCCTCCCTGTCCATCACCAACTCCTGGAGGCCACCCAAACCCATGTCCATCAAGTCGATGATGCCATCCAACCATCTCATCCTCTGTCATACCCTTTTCCTCCTGCCTTCAATCTTTCCCAGCATCAGGGTCTTTTCAAATGAGTCAGTTCTTCACATCAGGTGCCCAAAGTATTGGAGTTTCAGCTTTAACATCAGTCCTTCCAATGAATATTCAGGACTGATTTACTTTAGGATGAACTGGTTGGATCTCCTTGCAGAGCAAGGGACTCTCAAGAGTCTTCTCCAACACCACAGTTCAAAAGCACCAATTCTTTGATGCTCAGCTTTCTTTATAGTCCAACTCTCACATCCATACATGACCACTGGAAAAGCCATAGCTTTGACTAGATAGACCTTTGTTGGCAAAGTAATGTCTCTGCTTTTTAATATGCTGTCTAGGTTGGTCAACCCTGTAAATGCTGCAACCTAACCTCTTTCATCCTGACAACTCAATGTCTACTGGTGATGGAAGCAAATGAAGAGAAAGAGAAAGAGAGAGCAGCTCAGAGGAAACAAACAATTCAGAGAGAAAACTCTTGAAAGTCCCTTGGACTGCAAGATCAAACCAGTCAATCCTAACTGAAATCAACCCTGAATATTCATTGGAAGGACTGATGTTGAAGCTAAAGCTCCAATATTTTGGCCATCTGATGCAAAGAATCAACTCACTGGAAAAGACCCTGATGCTGGGAAAGATGGAGAGCAGGAGGAGAAGAAGGCAGCAGAGGATATGATGGTTGGATAGCATCACCAACTCAGTGGACATGAGTTTGGGCAAACTCTGGGAGATAGTAAGACAGAGAAGCCTGGCATACAGCAGTCCATGGGGTTGCAAAGAGTTGGATGCAACCTAGTGACTGAACAACAACAAGAATTAAATAAGATGATATGTACCCAGAATTTTGTGTAGTGAAAGGAACCAACAAGGATTGGTTAAATACTGGGCTGGGTCTCCAAGGTGGTGAGTTGACCCCTACAGAGAAAGAAGGTCATCCATTCTTGCAGTTTGACCTCCCTGGTCTGAGGTTGGGAGATTGGGTAGCACCTTTGCTTCAGGCCTTTTGTTGCTTTACAAGACTTGGAAGAATCTACGTGGTGTTAGTGCAAAACAGAAGTGCAGGGAAACATCTGCAGGGAGCAGAATTGCAGTGGAGAAATGACTCCAGCATTAGCTGTGCAATTCAACATAGTTATGTTAGTTATTTTCATGGAAACGACCATAGTAAAACAAAACCTTGCACAAAACAAAACCTGTGACCAAACATTCCATAGAAACCATTGCTGATGAGATGGACATGGTCATTCTGTGCTGTGGATACCTACTTTTTGTCTCCTGCCCAGGGGGCCAGGTGTGGAGCAAGGCCAGGCTGGGCTGTAGGCTTGGAAAGGAGACTGGGGGAGGTGCAGGGGGAGATGCCTGAGGGTCGGTTGTGGGCTGTGCTCCTGTGAAAGTTACTGTGCCTTGTTTTGATCTTCTAGGCACAGACCATTTTCCTGTTTGTTGCAAAATTCTTTTTCAGAACTCATGCTGCTGATGAAATGCCATTCCATAGAGGTGGCGAACAAAGGAACTTGTCTGGACCTCTGGATGGGGCATCCCCCCAGCCCTTCAGCCCAGTGTGTCCTTGACTACGCTCATCACCTGCCTCCCACACCTGTTCTCCTCCTCCATTCTCTAGCTCTGTGACTTATTGATTACTAAGTCCCCACACTTGGTCAACATGCTGAGAACCCAGGAGTCCTCTGGCGGCTTCCCCTCCTTCCCTTGCCACCTCCTTTTCTCCCTGTGTCATTCATAAGATCTGGCTAACTCTGCCATGGAAGGACCCTCATGCTCACCACTCCTCTCTACCACTGACAGGGTGCTCAGTATTTCTCTCACCTTGACCTTGGCCTTAGTCAAGTGGATACCTGCCCCTAGCCACATACACCCCAGCATTTCTTCACAGTTCTCCAGAGCCTTCCTTCTAAACCAGGCCCACACTCCACTAAAACATTGGTGATATTATTATTAAAGAAAGAAGGGGAGTGTAAGTACTGAAAAACAGTCTTTGTTGCCATGTGCAATATGAGCCAGGCACGTGCTAAGCAATTTACATTAATTTCTCATTTAGTCATCAGACTTTCATTACACAATGCATGCAGAACCCTACCTTAATGCCATCTTTTTTCCCTTTTCCCCTAGTAAGCCTTTTCCCAGGGGCAACTTCCTCCTTGTGGCAGCAGCCAGAGACTTTGCTCAGCAGCTGGTGAAGTTACTTATGGAAAACATCATTATTTCCTATTCAACAAATAAGAAAAGAGAGGCTCAGAGAGATTAAGTAACTTGCCAAACACCACACAGTAAATGATGAAGGCTTAATGTTATCTCAGGTAATCTGACTCCCCAGGAGACATGTTTAATCATTTACACCATACTAAGGATGAGTAGGAGAAGGCAATGGCACCCCACTCCGGTACTCTTGCCTGGAGAATCCCATGGATGGAGGAGCCTGGTAGGCTGCAGTCCATGAGGTCGCTAAGAGTCAAAAATGATGGGCTTCCCTGGTGGCTCAGAGGTTAAAGTGTCTGCCTCCAATGCGGGAGACCCGGGTTCGATCCCTGGGTCCAGAAGATCCCCTTGAGAAGAAAATGGCAACCCACTCCAGTATTCTTGCCTGGAAAATCCCATGGACGGAGGAGCCTGGTAGGCTACAGTCTACGGGGTTGCAAAGAGTCGGACACGACTGAGCGACTTCACTTTCTTTCACCTTTTCAAGGATGAGTAACAAGGTCCTTGCACCTTAGGAACATTTGGGCTAGCAGGAGAGATGGATATAAAGAAAAAACTCCTATAAAAAGTGATACTTATATTAATTAGGTTTGACTGATATCCTGGAACCCCCCGAGGAAATAGAGGGCCAGTTGTTTCCACAGTTTGGCTTTTGCTCTGCGTCAGCATGATCTTCACAATCTCCAGGTCTAAATATTTCCTTACGAATAATAGACAATACAGTAAACTGGAGAATGACCCAGAGGAATGATTGTTCTCAACCCAGCTATGCTTCTGTGCTCCCCATATCGCACCCCTGACCCGTGGAGGGCCTTGTAAGCCTGCTGTGGGATCGTGAACAGATTCTGATAGGCTCTGTTCTTGGTCCTTTGGTGAAGGCTTCCCCCTTTGTGGAGCTGCAGCAGACAGCTCACAAAAGCAAACCTCCAAAGACCCATCAGCTCTTCTCTCTCAGAAAAATACCACCAGTTACTAACTGGCCCCAGACTTTCACTTCCACGGGGATCACTGTGCAAATGTGTCTCTGAAACAGGTGTCCTCCTTCCCTCCTAACCGCCACCCCACCATCTTTCGCTTTCTTTTTTTCCTTCCTCTATGAACATATGTTCAGCATGTATTTCTGCCAGATACAGTGCTGGATCTGGGATGCAGGAGTGAATAAGACACCATGGCAGGAAGAACATGACTTTAGGGCCTGTGTCTCAATCATAATTCCAGCTACACTGCTTTCTAGCTGTGTGACCTTGAAAAGTTACTTAGCCTCTCTGGGTCTTAGTTTTCCCATCTGTAAAATGGCAGAGATATGCAAATGACACTACCCTTATGGCAGAAAGTGAAGAATTGAAGAGCCTGTTGAAGAAAGTGAAAGAGGAGAGTGAAAAAGTTGGCTTAAAACTCAACATTCACAAAACTAAGATCATGGCATCTGGTCTCATCACTTCATGGCAAACAGATGGGGAAATAGTAGAAACAGTGACAGGCTTTATTTTTTGGGGCTCCAAAATCACTGCAGATGGTGACTGCAGCCATGAAATTAAAAGATGCTTGCTCCTTGGAAGAAAAGTTATGACCAACCTAGACAGCATATTAAAAAGCAGAGACATTACTTTGCCAACAAAGGTCTGTCTGGTCAAGGCTATGGTTTTTCCAGTAGTTATGTATGGATGTGAGAGTTGGACTGTGAAGACAGTTGAGCGCCAAAGAATTGATGCTTTTGAACTGTGATGATGAAGACTCTTGAGAGTCCCTTGGACTGCAAGAAGATCCAACCAATTCATCCTAAAGGAAATCAGTCCTGAATATTCATTGGAAGGACGGATGTTGAAGTTGAAACTCCAATATTTTGGCCACCTGATGTGAAGAACTGACTCATTTGAAAAGACCCTGATGCTGGGAAAGATTGAGGGCAGGAGGAGAAGGGGATGACAGAGGATGAGGTGGTTGGATCGCATCACCGACACAATGGACATGGGTTTGGGTGGACTCCAGGAGTTGGTGATGGACAGGGAGGCCTGGCATGCTTCTGTCCATGGAGCCGCAAAGAGTTGGACACAACTTAGCGACTGAACTGAACGGAACTGCAAATGGCATAACATAGGTATCTCCTGTGCAGGGTTATTGTATGGGTTACAGTGAGAGGATTACATTTAATGCCCTTAGAGTCTGACAGATGACAATGCTATAGAAGTATTTATTGTTGTATTTATTGCATACAATATACAGCAGTCCTGAAAACTGTAATTTGATCACTTTTCACTCTCCCAAGATAAATCACACAGCATGCTAGGTTGCCTGGAACATAGTAGTGAATATGGAAGTGTTAGTCAGTCATATCTGACTCTTTGCAACCCACAAACTGTACCCTGCCAGGTTCCTCTGTTCATGGAAATCTCCAGGCAAGAATACTGGAGTGGGTTACTATTGCCTTCTCCAAGGGATATCTTCCTGACCTAGGGATTGAACCCAGGTCTCCAACATAGCAGGCTAGTAACCTAGAAATCATCATAATTGTGATTGCTGCAATTTGAATGGAAAACTCTGGATTATTTTAGTTAAGTTTTTGCTTCTTTCTTGTTGTGGAAGTGTGAGGAACACAAAACTGACCTGTTAAGGGAATTTTCTGGGCATATCATCTTTTGAGTCAAGAGACAAAACAATGGTGAGATAGTTTCGAGGAGAGGCTGAAAGGTTTAACCACAGAAAGATTACTATCTTTATTGGCCTGGAGTGAATTCTCAGCCCAGGAGGCCAAAAAGTGGTGATAAGTCACGTGGTTAATTGACAAGACAGAATCCTTGACTGGCTGACTTTGTTGTTGTTCATTCATGTCCGACTCTTTGTGACCCCATGGACTGCAGCATGCCTGTCTGTCACCATCCCCCAGAGCTCAACTTTGGCTGGGGTTAGTAATGTCCAAAAGAGTTTAGTATTCCACATCCCAGCAGAGAGGGCAGGAAGAACAAATTCAACCAATCTTCACCACCCACAGGTTGTGTATGTGTGTATGTGTGTGATACATGTATGCATGTGGTGGGTGTGTATGGGAGAGACGTGTGTATGTGGGGTTTGTGGATCTGTGTGTCTGTGTGTGTGGGGGCGTGGGGGTGGTGGTGGTGCCAGGTCAGGGAATCTGATCCCACACGATGGATGAGGAGGCAAGCATTTTTTTCTTTTTTTGACAAGAGCAATCCAAATGACATACAGATATTTTTTAAAATTATTTTTATTTTTGGCTGTGTTGGGTCTTCATTGCTGTGGGCTTTTCCAGTTGCATTGAGGTGGGGGCTACTCTTCGTTGCAGTGCTCAGGCTTCTTACTGCAGTGTCTTCCTTGTTGCAGAGCACAGGCTCTAGGCACACAGGCTTTGGTAATTGCAGCACATGGGCTCAGAAGTTGTGGTTGCTGGGCTCTAGAGCATGGGCTCAGTAGTTGTGGCGTAGGGGCCCAGCTGCTCTGTGGCATGTGAAATCTTCCCGGACCAGGGCTCGGACCTGTTTCCCCTGCCTTGGCAGGCGGATTCTTATCCACTGCCCCACCAGGGAAGTCCAACAATATTTTAAATTATTCTTGAATTGAATGTTTTCTATTAATCAGACATTTCTTTTAAAGGTGCTGTTAAGAATAATTATTACTCTCCTGGGGACTTTATTTCTTTTCATAAAAGTTAAGTAATCTTATGTGTTTGAAGTAGGTCAACAAAAAGGAGCTGTCTGGTTTTGCTGTCTAAGCAACTTTGCCTGTATTGTCATCTGCATGACTTTTTAATTAAAGCCCCTTCCAAGTTCACAAGTAGGAACTGCACCCCAGGCCTGAAACCACACAATCCTTCATGCTACAGATGGCTCAAGAACTGCGTACCACAAACACGGGCAGACAAAAAGATTGTGCATGTTCATATGACTTAAACTTTGGTTCAAGTGTTTCTACGCAGACAGCAGAATGGAGAAGCCAATATTATCTCAGAAATCAGGATATTGATCATAACTGGGCTCTGGTTTCTTACCTGAATAAAAAAAAAAAATTGAAACAGAGTGATGAGCCAGGAGGCAGACAAATGCTTGATTCCAGTAAATGATTACACCATTTACTCTGTGTCTTGGGCAAGGTTCATAAATTTTCTGAGCCTCAGTTTCTTTGTCTTCAAGTTGGAGAAAATACTATAGCCCTCCAATTGCTTATCTACAATCCCCAAATCTCAAAGCCACACACACACACACACACACACAAAAAGACATTTTTTAAAGAAACTCATTTGGCAGTGAAATCTAATTGATCTGAATTAATTTGCCATAAAATCCTTCCTTGAACTGGTATGAAACTTTTTACAGTCTGTGTTTATTTTATTTATTGTCAATATACATGTTTTGCTACAGAATTATGAATATATTCATTAAGGAAGGTATAGCCCAAGAGCATTGGATACAGAATGGAAAATGCTAACTATATACTTCTGCTCTAAAATTAGGAAATACCTGAATTCCAAAACACGTTGGGGTTTTTGATAGTGGACCCCTACGTTCATCACACGCTAGTAAAGTAATGTTCAAAATTCTCCAAGCTAGGCTTCAGCAATACGTGAACCGTGAACTTCCAGATGTTCAAGCTAGTTTTAGAAAAGGCAGAGGAACCAGAGATCAAATTGCCAACATCCGCTGGATCATGGAAAAAGCAAGAGAGTTCCAGAAAAACATCTAGTTCTGCTTTATTGACTATGCCAAAGGCTTTGACGGTGTGGATCACAATAAACTGTGGAAAATTCTGAAAGAGATGGGAATACCAGACCACCTGACCTGCCTCTTGAGAAACCTATATGCAGGTCAGGAAGCAACAGTTAGAACTGGACATGGAACAATAGACTGGTTCCAAATAGGAAAAGGAATATGACAAGGCTGTATATTGTCACCCTGCTTATTTCACTTCTATGCAGAGGGATTCGCCAGGCAAGAACACTGGAGTGGGTTGCCATTTCCTTCTCCAACGCATGAAAGTGAAAAGTGAAAGTGAAGTCGCTCAGTCATGTCCGGCTCTTTGCGACCCCATGGACTGCAGCCTACCAGGCTCCTCCGTCCATGGGATTTTCTAGGCAAGAGTACTGGAGTGGGGTGCCATTGCCTTCTCCGCTATGCAGAGTACATCATGAGAAACGCTGGGCTGGAAGAAGCACAAGCTGGAATCAAGATTGCCGGGAGAAATATCAATAACCTCAGATATGCAGATGATACCACCTTTATGGCAGAAAGTGAAGAGGAACTCAAAAGCCTCTTGATGAAAGTGAAAGTGGAGAGTGAAAAAGTTGGCTTAAAGCTCAACATTCAGAAAACGAAGATCATGCCATCTGGTCCCATCACTTCATGGGAAATAGATGGTGAAACAGTGGAAACAGTGTCAGACTTCATTTTTTTGGGCTCCAAAATCACTGCAGATGGTGATTGCAGCCATGAAATTAAAAGACGCTTACTCCTTGGAAGAAAAGTTATGACCAACCTAGATAGCATATTGAAATGCAGAGACATTACTTTGCCAACAAAGGTCCGTCTAGTCAAGTCTATGGTTTTTCCAGTGGTCATGTATGGATGTGAGAGTTGGACTGTGAAGAAAGCTGAGCACCAAAGAATTGATGCTTTTGAACTGTGGTGTTGGAGAAGACTCTTCAGAGTCCCTTGGACTGCAAGGAGATCCAACCAGTCCATTCTGAAGGAGATCAGACCTGGGTGTTCTTTGGAAGGACTGATGCTAAAGCTGAAACTCCAGTACTTTGGCCATCTCATGCGAAGAGTTGACTCATTGGAGAAGACTCTGATTCTGGGAGGGATTGGGGGCAGGAAGAGAAGGGGACGACAGAGGATGAGATGGCTGGATGGCATCACCGACTCGATGGACGTGAGTCTGAGTGAGCTCCGGGAGTTGGTGATGGACAGGGAGGCCTGGCGTGCTGCGATTCATGGTGTCGCAAAGAGTCAGACACGACTGAGCGACTGAAATGAACTGAACTGAACTGATGGTCTTCATAGGCATGTGAGAGCTCCGTGAGATGATGGGCTGAGCCCTTGGATTGGCTGTGTTGGAGCATCTTCCTCTCCATTTCCCCACCATGAGCCTATCCCACTTGCAGCGTCCCCACTCAGCCAGAGATCTTTACTTGGCCATGGGTGAAGCTAGCACACTTCTGGCTATCAGCCACTCACTTCCTAGTCTATAAATGCCTCAAGGTCAGGGATTGCGTGCCAGCGATTTAGGAGCACAAAGTCCATGTTCCACAGATATTTTTAGAAGGAGTTCTGCACTCATTTGGCAGGTGTCTGTGGGACCTCAGTGTTTGCTGATCATCTGGCAGGTGGAGGGTTCCAGCAGATGGAAGTGACTTCAGAAGCAGCAGGAAAGAGAGGCACAGAGTTTTGGGAAAGAGGCACAGGGCAGGTGAGGCCAGCCCTGGGGAGGCCCTGGTGGGGACCCACTGCATCCAGTTTTGTCCGCACAGTCCTGGTGTGCCTGTCTTCACAGGGTAATCGTTAATGCTCACTTTTGCTCTTTGATCCATAGTAAATCATGTGGTCACCTTATGCAATGAGCAACAGCAGAGAGACTCAGGGTGCAAGGATTTTTTTTTTTTACCTCTGCTTTCACTGAACATAAAGAAGTAGGGGGAAGGATTGAGAGGGAGAGGAGATATAGAGGGGAGGGTTGCTGGCAACAGTCTTGACTCCACCTAACAAGGAAGGCAATGGCACCCCACTCCAGTACTCTTGCCTGGAAAATCCCATGGATGGAGGAGCCTGGTAGGCTCCAGTCCATGGGGTCGCTAAGAGTCGGACACGACTGAGCGACTTCACTTTCACTTTTCACTTTCATGCATTGGAGAAGGAAATGGCAACCCACTCCAGTATTCTTGCCTGGAGAATCCCAGGAACCGGGGAGCCTGTTGGGCTGCCGTCTATGGGGTCACACAGAGTCGCATGACACTGCCGTCTATGGGGTCACACAGAGTCGCACGACTGAAGTGACTTAGCAGCAGCAGCAGCAGCAACAAAAATTAGGAGCGTAAATTCTGCAACATATTAACTCAAGAATATAGCCTAGTGAGTTGAGTGGCTACTCCCCCACGCCTAAAAGATATGCTTACCTTTTTACCCCAGGAAACTGAAACCCTGAATGTGACCTTATGGAAAAAGGGTTTTTATAGGTGGAATTAAGTGAAGGAGCTTGAGAAGAGATCACTCTGTATTGTCTTGGTGGGCTCTAAATTAGAACACAAATGTCCATCTAGGGCTTCCCCGGTGGTGCAGTGGTAAAGAATCTGCCTGCCAACCCAGGAGGTACAAGAGAAGCAGGTTTGATCCCTGGGTCAGGAAGATCCCCTGGAGCAGAAAATGGCAATCTGCTCCAGTACTCTTGCCTGGAAAATTCCATGGACAGAGGTGCCTGGTGGGCTGCAGTCCATGGGGTCACAAAGAGTCAGACATGACAGAGCACACACACAGTCCTTTTAAGAGAAACACAGAGGAGAAACACACAGGGAGAAGCAGGAGAAGGTCATGTGGAGATAGAGGCAGGGATGAGAGTGATGTGGCCACAAGCCAAGGAACACTGGAGCCACCAGAAACTGGGGGAGCCAGGGAATATTCTTCACTAGAGCTTTTGGAAGGAGTCCGCCTCTGTTGACACCTTGATTTCAGGCATCTGGCCTCCATAATGATGTGAGAAGAAATTCCTACAGTTTTTAAGTTACCAGGTTTGCAGTAATGTGATACAGCAATCCTAGGAAACTAATACACATAAGGTGGGTTCAATTCAGTTCAGTCGCTCAGTCATGTCCGACTCTTTGCAACCACATGGACAGAAGCACGCTAGGCTTCCCTGTCCATCACCAACTCCCAGAGCTTGCTTAAACTCATGTCCATTGAGTCGGTAATACCATCTGACCATCTCATCCTCTGTCGTCCCCCTCTCCTCCTGCCTTCAATCTTTCCCAGCATCAGAGTCTTTCCAATGAGTCAGTTCTTTGCATCAAATGGCCAAAGGACTTAAACCACCGTGAACCTCAGGTGCCTCATCCAAACACGGGGATAAGACTGAACCTACCTTACAAAGTTGCTTGGAGGAGTGAAAGGAATTGTACATGGAAATTGCATGGCACTAAGAAGCATCTTTGGAGAAGGCAATGGCAACCCACTCCAGTACTCTCGTCTGGCTAATCCCATGGACAGAGGAGCCTGGGGTCGCTAGGAGTCAGACACAACTGAGCAACTTCACTTTCACGTTTCACTTTCATGCATTGGAGAAGGAAATGGCAACCCACTCCAGTGTTCTTGCCTGGAGAATCCCAGGGATGGGGGAGCCTGGTGGGCTGCCATCTATGGGGTCGCACAGAGCTGGGCACGACTGAAGTGACTTAGCAGCAACAGCAAGAAGCATCTTAATCGATGGAAACTGCTACCGTGGCTGATGAGTGGCAGTACTGAAATGCTGCTTTCATCCAGCAGATGGCAGAAGATGGATTTGCAAACCAGAGGCCTTCGTGAAGTTTAGTGTGCCTGACCTAAAGTAGCCCTCCCAGCTCACACACTGAAGAGGATTAACCCTCCTCACCTCAAAGTGAGGTGTGTAGACTGTGTAGACATGTCAGCTGTGTAGACATTCACCTGATTCTGTTATCTGCTGACATTACATGTAGTAGATGCAGGTACTGCTGAATACAAAGAATGGGTGCGACCAGAAAACACCTGGGTTCTGGGCCCAGCTCTGTGACTTCACTAGGACTCAGTTTTTCCATCTGTAAAATAATCATTGGGTGGACTGTTGCTGAAGCTGAAGCTCCAGTACTTTGGCCACCTCATGAGAGGAGATGACTCACTGGAAAAGACCCTGATACTGGGAAAGATTGAAGGCAAAAGGAGAAGAGGGTGGCAGAGGGTGAGATGGTTTTAGGTAGCATCACCAATTCCATAGATATGAATGTGAGAAAACTTTGGGGATAGTGGAGCACAGAGGAACCTGGCATGCTACAGTCTAGGGGTTGCAAAGACTGAACCCAATTTAGCGACTGAAAAACAACAATACAAAATGACCATATAATGAAATACAAAGTGCAACACAAATTAGAGGATTGTTTGAGGCCAGAATGACCCAATGTGCGTAAGTGCTAGGAAAGCAGGATGCCGTGCAGCACAGAAAGCCCCAGTGGGGATTAATTCTGTGGAATCACAGGCCATTCGTTTATTCACTTGGCAAACACTGATTTGTGTCAGGCATTGTCCTAGGCTCTGGGAAGCTCACATTCTAGTTTTGGAGGACAAACACGACAACATTGGGCACAGGGCATCCTTTCCCTCAGATGCTAGGATGACATTCCATGAGTTGATTTTGCCTGCAAAAACAGGTCCTTTTAAACAAAATTTTTATTGGAGAATAGTTGCTATAAAATGTTGTCTTAGTTTCTACAATGAGATATCACCTCACACTGGTCAGAATGGCCATCATCAAAAAGTCTACAAACAATAAATACTGGAGAGGATGTGGAGAAAAGGGAACCCTCTTACACTGTTGGTGGGAATGTAAATTGATACAGCCACTGTGGAAGACAGCATGAAGATTCCTTAAAAAACTAGGAATAAAACCACCCACATGACCCAGCAATCCCATTCCTAGGCATATACCCTGAGGAAACCAAAATTAAAAAGGGCACATGGTACCCCAATGTTCATTGCAGCACTATTTACAATAGCTAGCTGAAACTCCAAAACTTTGGCCACCTGATTTGAAGAGCTGACTCATTTGAAGAGACCCTGATGCTGGGAAAGATTGAAGGCAGGAGGAGAAGGGGACAACAGAGGCTGGGATGGTTGGATGGCATCACCGACTCAATGGACATGGGCGGACTCCTGGAGTTGGTGATGGACAGGGAGGCCTGGCGTGCTGCAGTTCATGGGGTCACAAACAGTTGGGCACAACTAAGCGACTGAACTGAGCTGAACGGATAACATGGATGCAACCTAGATGTCCATTAACAGATGAATGGATAAAGAAGTTGTGGTACACATACACAATGGAATATTACTCAGCCTTGAAAAGGAACACATTTGAGTCAGTTCTAATGAGGTGGATGAACCTAGAGCCTATTATACAGAATGAAGTAAGTCAGAAAGACAAAGATAAATATTGTATACTAATGCATATATATGGAGTCTAGAAAGATGGTACTGGTTAATTTATTTGCAAGGCAGCAATGGAGAAACAGACATAGAGAACAGACTTATAGATATGGGGACTGGGGAAGAGATAGTGAGATGTATGGAGAGAGTAACATGAAAACTTACACTGCTGCTACTGTTAAGTCACTTCAGTCGTGTCCGACTCTGTGTGATCCCATAGACGGCAGCCCACCAGGCTCCTCCATCCCTGGGATTCTCCAGGTAAGAACACTGGAGTGGGTTGCCATTTCCTTCTCCAATGCATGAAAGTGAAAAGTGAAAGTGAAGTCGCTCAGTCGTGTCCGACCCTCAGTGACCCCATGGACTGCAGCCCACCAGGCTCCTCCATCCATGGGATTTTCTAGGCAAGAGTACTGGAGTAGGGTGCCATTGCCTTCTACCATATGTAAAATACAGACCCAATGGGAATTTGCTGTATGTCTTGGGGAACTAAAACAGGGGCTCTGTATCAACCTAGAGGGGTGGGGTGGAGAGGGAGATGGAAGGGAAGTTCAAGAGGGAGGGGACATACGTATACCTATGGCTGATTCATAGTGATGTTTGACAGAAAACAACAAAGTTCTGTAAAGCAATTATCCTTCAATCAAAAAATAAACTTAAAGAATATATAAAATGTTGCATTAATTTCCTCTGTACAGGAAAGTGGATCAGCTACATGCATACATATATCCTCTCCTTTTGGATTTTCTTCCCATTTAGGTCACCACAGAGCACTGAGTAAAATTCCCTGTGCTACAAAGTAAGTTCTCATTTGCTGTCTATTTAATACATGCTGCTGCTGCTGCTAAGTCGCTTCAGTCGTGTCCGACTCTGTGTGACCCCACAGATGGCAGCCCACCAGGCTCCCCCGTCCCTGGGATTCTCCAGGCAAGAACACTGGAGTGGGTTGCCATTTCCTTCTCCAATGCATGAAAGGGAAAAGGGAAAGTGACACGACTCTTCTCGACCCCATGGACTGCAGCCTACTAGACTCCTCCGTCCATGAGACTTTCCAGGCAAGAGTACTGGAGTGGGGCGCCAGTGCTTTCTCCATTTAATACATAGTAGTAGTGTATATATGTGGAGAAGGCAATGGCACCCCACTCTAGTACTGTTGCCTGGAAAATCCCATGGACGGAGGAGCCTGGTAGGCTGCAGTCCATGGGGTCGCTAGGAGTCAGGCACGACTGAGCGACTTCAGTTTCACTTTTCACTTTCATGCATTGGAGAAGGAAATGGCAACCCACTCCAGTGTTCTTGCCTGGAGAATCCCAGGGATAGGGGAGCCTGGTGGGCTGTCGTCTCTGGGGTCGCACAGAGTCGGACACGACTGAAGCGACTTAGCAGCAGCAGCAGCCGCAGTGTATATATGTCAATCCCAGCTCCCAGTTCTTCCCACCCCATCTTCCCCCTTGATATCTGTGCCTTCATTCTCTATGTCTGTGTCTCTATTGCTGCTATGTAAATAAGATCATTTATACCAATTTTTTCAGATTTCACATATATGCATTAATATATGGTATTTATTTTTCTCCTTCTGACTTACTTCACTGTGTATGACAGTTTCTAGGTCATCCATGTCTCTAGAAATGACCCAATTTCATTCCTTTTCATTGTTGAGTAATATTCCATTGTATCCACGCACCACATCTTCCTTATCCATTCCTCGGTTGATGGACGTCTAGGTTGCTTCCATGTCCTGGCTATTGTGAACAGTGCTGCAGCAGACACTGGGATGCGTGTGTCAAGAAGCAGAATACGTAGTCCCCTTGGTAAAACATTTATATTGCTTTCTAAATTTCTTTAAACATTTTTGTCTTTGTAAAAAGAAAAAACCAAGCTACTATTTATGGTTAAGTGAAAGAAGAAAATTGCAGGGCCGTATGTACTGAAATCTCTTATGTCTGTCAAACAGTGGCCACCTCTGGGAAGGGATGGAGGTACTATTAGAAGAGTTGGGCTTTTCCCTTTTTTCTGTACTCCTATATCATTTACACTTAAAAAATAAGCATACACATTGCTCTTCCCATTAAAAATAACGATAGTAATATTTTAAATAACTCTGCCCCCACCAAACTCTTCTACCCTCACTTGGCTAATTCAAACACTGTAACTAATGAGGGAGTGAGTTGTCTCCCTTTTTGAAAGAAAATTAAAAGGAAGAGAAATGTCCACATTTGCTCTTCTTGTAAAGAAGTCATCTAACCCGAAGTGATCCAAGAGGTTTTAAAACCCTTCTCCTCTTTAAAGTGGTTTGCAAACATTAGTTCAGCCACCTTCAGGGCCTTCTGGTGAGATGGGCTCACATAAGAAGCTGGTGAGTCACCCGGAAGTGCCAGGCTGTGGATGCCCTGTGCCAGCCGGTCACAACGCCCCTGACATGAGTCCACAGCTTTACAGCGTTCAAAGGGCTTTCTCCAGCATTCTCTCATATGACCCTTCTATGACCCTTCAGAAGTCTGGTCAGTATTGCTCTTAATCATGAGGGATGGGAGAATGAAGGTTTTGGAAGGAAAAATGACAAGCCCAAGATGGGGGAGCTAGACAGAATTAGGATTTATCATCATGTATATGGAAAATCCCATGGACGGAGGAGCCTGGTAGGCTGGCAGTCCATGGGGTTGCGAAGTCAGACACGACTGAGCAAATTCACTTTCACTTTTCACTTTCATGCATTGAAGAAGGAAATGGCAACCCACTACAGTGTTCTTGCCTGGAGTATCCCAGGGACGGGGGAGCCTGGTGGGCTGCCATCTATGGGGTCGCACAGGGTTGGACCCGACTGAAGCGACTTAGCAGTAGCAGCAGCAGCAGCATATGTCAATTACTGCTCAGCACAGAAAAGATGATTGCTAATGTCAGATTCTCACGTGACATGCCTCTGAGCTGGGGGGTTAGGGGAGAGGAATAGAAGTCAGTCTTTCTGTCTAATCTTACCCTCCCTTCTGTCTTGCCTTCCTCCCTCCCTCCTACTCAGCTGGGAAAAAAGAGGTGAGGAAGAAGGCCTGTCAGAGGATAAATAGACAATGGTGGTTCAGGAGTCAACTTTTGTGCATTTTTAAATTACACCGAAGATTTGAGGGAGTATGGTAGGAATATATTGTCTCATTTATGTGCAAATATTGAAGAAACGGGAGGATTCTTGTAAGTTGAGTGCAGGTGAACCCGGTCATTTGCAGATGATGTTCACATCTTTGCCACACGGGGGCGCCACCATTGCATGGTAAGCGGACAAACGTGCCATTCTGTCAGGGTTGGTCCTAAATTATGGGAATTTTTCATTACCCAAGGTTTTCATGGACGACTGCCCTCTTCCCCCCTACACCCAAATATAACCACTCTATTTAGCGTCATAAAGTCTAAGGTAGACATAGCTTGGAAGAAGGCACTCAACACAACTTGCAAGAGAGAAGGATGAAGCAGCTCTTGGAGGAGGTAATGTATGAACCGGGTCATGATAGGAATGATGTCCATTCAGACATAATCCTTCTCTGCGTTTGTGTAAGCCAGCAACGTGGTCTAGGGAGGACAGCAGAAGCTGGAGAGCTGTCCTTCTCCCCCAGGTGCTCCACTGACCGCCCCCCGCCCCAACCCCGCCACTTGAACTGTTTTTCCTTATTGTTCTGCTTGAAATGACCACTATCACAACTGTCTCTTCCACCCACCTGTGAACTCCTCAGGGTCTGAATTTATTCTTCTTTCAAACCCTCTCTCCTCTGTCAGTGTCTGGCAAATAGAAACTTATCAATATGATTTTTAAAATAATTTTGATATAGAAAATGTCAAACATATACAAAAGTACAGAGAATGGTATGTGGATTCCCTTGTACCCATTGTTGTTGTGCAGTCATTCAGTCGTGTCCGACTCTTTGTGACCCCATGGACTGCAGCACACCAGGCTTCCCTGTCCATCAACAACTCCCGGAGCTTGCTCAAACTCTCATCCTCCATCATCCCCTTCTCCTCCTGCCCTCAATTTTCCCCAGCATCAGGGTCTTTTCCAATGAGTTGGTTCTTTGCATCAGGTGGCCAAAGTATTAGAACTTCAGCTTCAGCATCAGTCCTTCCAATGAACACCCAGGACTGATCTCCTTTAGGATGGACTGGTTGGATCTCCTTGCTGTCCAGGGGACTCTCAAGAGTCTTCTCCAGCACCACAGTTTGAAAGCATCAACTCTTTGGCATTTAGCCTTCTTTATGGTCTAACTCTCACATCCATACATGATCCTTGGAAAAACCATAGCTTTGACTAAATGAACCTTTGTTGGCAAAGTGATGTCTCTGCTTTTTAATACACTGTCTAGGCTTGTCATAGCTTTTCCTCCAAGAAGCAAGTTATCTTTTAATTTCATGGCTGCAGTCACCATCTGCAGTGATTTTGGAGCCCAAGAAAAAACTCTGTCATGGTTTCCATTGTATCCCCACCTATTTGCCATGAAGTGATGGGGCCGGATGCTATGATCTTTGTTTTTTGAATGTTGAGTTTTAAGCCAGCTTTTTCACTCTCCTCTTTCACCTTCATCAAGAGGCTCTTTCGTTCCTCTTCACTTTCTGCCATTAGGGTGGTGTCATCTGCATATCTGAGATTATTGATATTTCTCCTGGCAATCTTGATTCCAGCTTAAGCCTCATGCAGCTTGGCATTTCACATGATTTACTCTGCATATACGTTAAATAAGCAGGGTGACAATGTACAGCCTTGACGTACTCCTTTCCCAATTTTAAACCAGTCCATTATTCCACGCCTGGTTCTAACTCTTGTTTCTTGATGTGCATACAGATTTCTCAAGAAGAAGGCAAGGTGGTCTGGTACTCCCATTTCTTGAAGAATTTTCCACAGTTTGTTGTAATCCACACAGTCAAAGGCTTTGGCATAGTCAATAAAGCCAAAGTAGATGTTTTTCTGGAACTCTCTTGCTTTTTCTATGATCCAACAGATGTTGGCAATTTGATCTCTTGTTCCTCTGCCTTTTCTAAATCCAGCTTGTACATCTGGAAGTTCTCGGTTCACATATTGTTGAAGCCTCACTTGAAGGATCTGAGCATTACCTTGCTAGCATGTGAAATGAGTGGAATTGTTCGATAGTTTGAACATTGCCTTTGTTTGGGATTGGAATGAAAACTGACCCTTTCCAGTCCTGTGGCCACTGCTGAGTTTTCCAAATTTGCTGGCATTTTGACTGCAGCACTTTCATAGCATCATCTTGTACCCATTATGCAGCTTTAACAGCTATCAACTCATGGCCAGTCGTCTTTCCTCTATACACTCCATTTCCCCATGTCCTCATTGCATTATTTTAAAGTAAATCTTGGAAGTAAATACATAGACGTGGATATTAGGTTGTGTTTAAGACAGTTAAAAAAGAAAAGAAGAAAATTTAACTGCTGGACCTCTCTCACTGCTTTGAATTGACTGGTGGTTGAGGGTGGGCAGGGAGGATAGAGAGGAGATTTTTGTAGAGTACTAAGAACCCGCCTGCCAATGCAGGAGACATTAGAGATGTGATGGGTTCTATCCCTGGGATGGGAAGATCCCTTGGAGAGGGAATGGCAACCCGATCCAGTATTCTTGCCTGGGAAATCCCATGGACAGAGGAGCCTGGCGGGTTCAATGGGGTCACAAAGAGTCGGACACAACTGAAGCAACTTAGCAAGGCTTCCCTACTGGCTCCATGGTAACCGCCTGCAATGCAAGACTTGCAGGAGACAAGGATTTGATTGCTGTGTCGGGAGGATGCCCTGGAGGAGGGGATGGCAACCCACTTCAGTATTCTTGCCTGGAGAATCCCATGGACAGAGGAGACTGGTGGGCTATGGTCCATGGGGTCACAAAAAGTCAGAACCAACTGAAGCCACTTAGCACACAAGACTTTTATGGGAAATTTTCCAATAATGGAAAAAACAGAAGGTAAAGAGGAAGGAAAAATGCTTACTGTGTGTGCAGCACTGTGTGTTATTTTACTTCATCTTTCCAGGAGATACAGGTATTATTATCCCATTTTACAAACAGAGGCTCAGAGAGGTTGAGAGCCGTCTCTAAGGGAAAGCTGAGATCGGAACCCAGCTGTGTATGGTATTTGTGTTGTTTCGTTGCGTTTGTGTTGTTAACCCTCTGATAAGATGACCTCTGTGACGCAAACCCAGCAAAATCCATCCCTGGCCTGAGCCTAATGGTGAGACTTCCCCCAGCTCTGAGCACTTGTCTTCCTCACTGTTGTTCAGTCACTAAGAAATCACGTTTGACTCTTTATGACCCCATGGACTGCAGCACACCAGGCTTCTCTGTCCTTCACTGTCTCCTAGAATTTGCTCACATTTATGGCCATTGAGTTGGTGATGTTATCTAACCATCTTTGGAAAGACCCTGATGCTGGGAAAGATTGAAGGCAAAAGGAGAAGGGGGCGGCAGAAGATGCGACAGTTAGATGACCTTTTCCTCTCTTTTGCATATGAAATCCCACTTATTCCACAAGCCCTGTGGTCTCCTGCAACCTAAGAGGGAGGGTTTCCATGCCCAGGATGAAAAAGGGTAATTAAATTCCTAATTAGAAAGAACTATATTTTTTTCCTGGTGTTTGTCCCCAGGAAGTGACAGCCAGGAGTCTGAGGAGTCAGGAGTCTGAAATAAATGTGTGAAGGGTTAAACATTGAAAATATTTAATACCTAAACAGGAAGACATTGAAATACCTGACTCGGAAGTTGAGATAAACCATTTGTAGGGAAAAATTTAAGAGATTGTGTTTAATGTGTTCTTGGATAGATGAAGCTGGCTTGATGGTGACTGTGAGTGAGTAGACAAAGTCCCAGTTACTATGAGGGGGTGGAGGTGGGGGTCACCTTGTCAGAGGCAGGCACTGGCCAGACTTAGAAGCTGAAAATGACAAGTCTCAGGGGCAGATGCTGGCAATGCCCGTCCACTCAGCATCCAAGTAGGAAGCAAGTTTGGCCGGCAGACCTGAACAGTATGGTTTGCCGGGCACAGCAACCTGTCTGCCTGGGAGAGCAGTGCGAGCAACAGAGCTGCGAGATGCGTTTAATGTTCCACCATCACCTCTGCCCCGATCCTTGCTCACAGTCTCCGCTGGATGATTTGGCTGCTTCTGCATTCCTTTTTCAACAGGGAAAGAACACGGTGTTCCAACCAGCGTGAACTTCCAGTACTCTTCAAAATTGGTTTTCTCATTATAGGTGAATCAACTGGCTTTCTCGTGACAACTTGGCCTTCCCGGGGATTTGCCTTCAGCGAAGGAGTGATCTGATCTCCCTCCCAGAGTGTGCTGTCTGCCCACCATCGTTTTTCCCTTTGGAATTTCATGCATGGGCATCCTGTGGTTTATACATCAGTCTTGTGTGTGAGCCTGCTGAATGCTGGGATGCCTGGAGAAGAAGGCCCCCGGGGTGGGGGTCGGGGGAGGACCAGTGGAATCAAGTCCCAGCCTAGTGAGGACAGGTCCCCTGTAGGTGGACAACTCATCCAAGCAGTGAAGGCAACCTTCTCGGGTCTCTTAGGGGAGAGCTGGTGGGCCTCCCCTGAAGATATCCCTTGGACCACAGTGACACACGGGCCTTAGCCCAGCAACTCAAATCCCTCATGCCCTCTGGGAACGAAGTATGGACCCCTCACCCCTGGTTCCTGCCCACCATCTCTGTGCTACACACCCTATTGCACCTCCACACGCACATGACTTGAAAAACACCCGTTCCATCTTTAAGATTCAGTCCAAGGTTCCCATGATCTGAGAAGCCTTTTATGCACATTCCTCACCCTCCACCCCACCCCTTGGGAGTGGATTATCTCTTCTTATTGCCCCACTTCTGTGCAGACCTCTCTCAGACTGGCTCTGTCCTGGGCTGAATTGTGTTCCTCCAAAGTCGTACTGGAGTCCTGGTTCTCAGTATCTCAGGGTGTGACTCTATTTTGAGATAGGCTCTTTATAGAGGTAATCAAGTTGAAACGAGGTCATTTAAGGTGGGCTCTAATCCAATATGACTGGATTTGGACACAGACATACATGACAAGAGGGCTTCCCAGGTGGCACTGGTGGTAAAGAATCTGCCTGCCAGTGCAGGAGATGTGAGAGATGTGGGTTCAATCGCTGAGTCGGGAAGAGCCCCTGGAGAAGGGAATGGCAACCCACTCCAGTATTCCTGCCTGGAGAATTCCATGGGCAGAAGAGCCTGGAGGGCTACAGTCCATGGGGTCGCAGAGAGTCAGACACAGCTGACGTGACTTAGCATGCACACACACATACACAAGAATGCCATGCAAAGTTTGGAGTCGTGCTGCCGGAAGCCAAGAAACTCCCAAATTACAGAGTCCTGGAACAGAGCTTCCCCTATGCTTCTAGAAGGAGCATGGCCCTACTGACACCCTGAACTTGAACTTCTAGGCCCCAGAACTGTGAGACAATAAATTCCTAAACTACTCACTTCAGCACTTTATTATGATAACCCTAGAAAACTAACACAGTTGTCAACATACCCGTGGCTTTATCTTGTTAGTTCCATTACCACCACTAAACTAGAAGCCCCTCCAAAGCAGAGCCTGCTTTAGTCTTCTTTGTACCGCAACTAATCAGCCCTGGGATTTCTTTGGAAGGAATGATGCTAAAGCTGAAATTCCAATACTTTGGCCACCTCATGTGAAGAGTTGACTCATTGGAAAAGAGTCTGATGCTTGGAGGGATTGGGGGCAGGAGGAGAAAGGGACAACAGAGGATGAGATGGCTGGATGGCATCACTGACTCGATGGACGTGAGTCTGAGTGAACTCCGGGAGTTGGTGATGGACAGGGAGGCCTGGCATGCTGCGATTTCATGGGGTCGAAAAGAGTCGGACACAACTGAGCGACTGAACTGAACTGAACTGAATGACACCTAAATATTTGTTGAATGAGTCAGTGACCGCAGTGCATCCTCCGGTTTCCTGAATTTATTCTCAGAAGCAGGACCAGGCAGCAAAAAATGCCCTGGGGCTTAGCCTCTTTGCTGGGACTCACTCTGCCAACAGCTATCCAAGAGCATCTTCAGTAACCACAGAAAAGATGATTATTTTGCTTCCAGCTGGAATTCAATGGTCATCAAATTGTATGCATTCCTTCAGTCAGTCAGCAACCTTTGAGTGACTCCCCTGGACCAGATTCTGTGCTAGGAACTGGGGTGTGTGTTTGGGTGTACTTAGTCACGTCAGACTCTTTGAGATCCTATGGAGTGTAACCCACCAGGCTCCTCTGTCCATGGGATTCTCCAGGCAAGGGTGGCTTGGGTTGCCATTTTATCCCCCAGGGGATCTTCCCAACCCAGGAATCAAATATGCATCTCCTGTGTCTCCTGCATTGGCAGGTGGATTCTTTACCACCAAGCCACCTGGGAAGCCAGGAACTGAGGATATATAGCAGTAAATAAGACCAGCCCAGTCCCAGGATTCATGGAGTGTCTATACTTACAGGAGAGATTGATTAAGTAATTATGTAATTACAGTGATGTAAGTGCTAAGAGAAGAAGCCAAGGATGGCAAGGGAATCCTTAACAGAAAAATCTAGTGAATTCCAGAGAGCTTCTAGGAGAGAATGATGTTTGAGCTGAGCCAAGAGGAGCTAAGAGGAATAAGCCTGACAAGACGGTAGCGGAAGTGTGATTCCCGTTGAAGACACAGCACATGTGAAGGCTGTTGGTTCAACAATTGTTTGTGGAGCCCTTACCATTGGCCGAGCAGGCGTTCTGGGTCCTGGGCCCACAGCTGAGAGAAAAAAACAACCAAATTCCAGCTTCGTGAAGTCTACGTTTAAGAAGGCAGAAGGAGGGGAGCGGGAAGAGCAGAGGGAGGAAGAAGTATGGCGCGTCTTCAAGGACATGAAATGCCCCGGGTCAGGCCCACGGAATCCGCTTTGATTGCCGCTGGACTTTCCACCCGTAGAGCAGCGCCTGGTCCACAGTAAGAGCTGGAGAACGTGATTTGCTGTGGTTGGATGAGATTCTGCGAAAGGGGTGGAGTTGGGCTGAGTTGGAGTAGTGATTCTGAGGCGGTCTGGGTTAACGAGCCCTAGACAAGAAAGTGCTGCAGTTTTAAGCCCTTTCACTTTCGCCGTCCTGTTTCTCTGTGCTTCTCAGTGATAGGGTTGGTCTATAATATTCCCTGAACTCTACTGGCAATAAGGTGTTCTCAGGCTGTGAGCGGCATAGCAGCCTGTTCAGGTTGCAGCCCAGATTCACTGCTGTTGGCAGTCTTTACCTGAACCAGGTTGTCTAACTCTCCAGTGCCAGGACTGACTGTGATTAGAAACCTCTGGAGGGAAATGCTGTGTCCTTTCCATTCTGGTGGCTTCCTCCCTGGCTCGGGTCACCATGACCTGGACTCCGGGCTATTAAATGAGGGGAGAGGCCCAGTCCAGTTCCTAGGTGGATGATTCTATTGTTTAGGGAAATACTTGGATGGATTTTCTGGTTGGTAAAGGCAGATTCCATTTCCCTCCTCTCTCCTCCTTTTCTTTGCTTTTAACACAAGAAAACATTAATTGTAAAAATAATATAAAATACACAAAATCAAATTTAAAAAAGTGATCCAATATCCCATCAACCAGGAGTAACCAGTGTTTGCATTTGGTTGTATTTCTTGCAGACTTTTCCTGTGCAGATGTGCATTGTAGGTGTTTGTGTATTTATATCTGCAAAAATGAGATTATGTATATAATACATATCAACTTGCAACTGACTTAACCTTAGAATTTAAGTGCAAACATCTTTCCATGTTAAGAGAAAATCATAATCTCACTGTTTTAAATTCTGGCCTGGACTGATGTTACAGCCTCCCAAATTTTCCATGTCCAGTTTCTCAGCAGCCTATGAGCAGGATTAGTCTTCCTGAAACAATCCTGAGCATGTTACTTTCCCATAGAAACCCTTTAAAATGTCTCCTACTCCCCATGTCCTGCAGATTAAATCCAAATTATTTCACTCCAAATTCGAGACCCTCCATGGTAAGACCCTGCCCCTGACGGGCTTGTCCGTTTTTACCTTCATGCTTTTCCTGATGCTCCAGTGAAAGCCTGATGTCTAAGGTCTTGACTTTCCCATCTCTGCTCAGACTGCTCCCTTCCTCCTAGAACACCATTCGCACCAACTCTCCAGCTTCTAGAAGCCCAGGCTAGCTTCGAGGCCTGGCTGAGAGGCCACCTTCTTCAGAAAGCCCTGTTCCTCTCCAGTAAATATACTAGGAGCCAAGCCATGTGCTCTTTTCATTGTGGGGAAGAAAGATTAGTTAGCACACCTTTGTCATTGCTTAACATGTACTGTACTTCTTGGATGTGCATGTGTGTGCACACACAACACACACATTGTGGTAAATTGTGCAAAGGAGTGTTAGTTACAGGGAAGAGTTACACTCCCATTAGTGCTTTTCTCATTTCCGGCAAGTATTTGTATACATCTACACATCTGCACGGAGAAGGCAATGGCACCCCACTCTAGTACGCTTGCCTGGAAAATCCCATGGGCCGAGGAGCCTGGTAGGCTGCAGTCCATGGGGTCTCTAGGAATCGGATACGACTGAGCGACCTCACTTTCACTTTTCACTTTCATGCATTGGAGAAGGAAATGGCAACCCACTCCAGTGTTCTTGCCTGGAGAATCCCAGGGACGGGGGAGCCTGGTGGGCTGCCGTCTATGGGGTCGCACAGAATCAGACACAACTGAAGCGACTTAGCAGCAGCAGCAGCAGCACACATCTGCATGGGTGTGTACACATATACAGGCGTGTAAGTGACACGTGTGCACGCATATTATGCAGGTGTAGATATGTACATGTGCTTGTGGGTGGGTGTGTATCAAGAGTCTCGCAATTTATTTTCTGGGAGCTGCTGCTTCTAAGGTACAAGCTAATTTTCCTCTGACATTTATAGGCTTCAGGTGACTACAGCATTTTATTAGGGAGCTTGCAGGGAGAAAGCACCTGAGTCACACTCTTCATAAATCTGTCTGCCTCAGTCGAGCATTTGGCTCCTCCTTGTTTTTGTACTATTAAATTGACAAATAGCTCTTAATAAACCCACAAAGCTTACATAATTTAGCTTGGGGACTTCGAGGCTTGACGGCGGGGTGATGTGCTGATGTTGGGCAAGTTCATATTTAACCAACTAGATTGCACAGGTTAGCTTTTCTGGGCGAGCCCTGGCACTTGGGAGCCAGATTTCCTTTCATAGCTAAGAAATCGGATTTCCTCAGCTTTGAGAAGCAACCCTCTAGGACTTGAGCATTTCAATACTGCAAAAAATGCCCAGGAGGCGGATGGGAGGGAGGTGGACTTGGAGACTTTCACCCAAGGGATGTTTAGAGTTCCAGTGGTGTCCCTCTAGGGGACTGCCTTATTTCAGAGATATCAGGGTGTAAGTAAAAAGCACTTCCTCCATCCCCTGAGGCTGCCTTCTCAAATTGCTTGGCTGACCTTCATCCACTGTTGATCCTCTAAGTTTTCAGCCCTACATGGGAGAATCCACGCCAGGCACAGGTGGGGATCTCCTGTTCCTCCGAGTCTGGTGTTGATGGTGAGGTGTCGTGAAGATTTTGTTCTGGTCTCTGGGTCCTGTCAGTTTTAACTTTCTCTTTCCCCTCTAATCTCTCGCTATGTGGTCTCATCCACTCCCAAGGCTTTTAATGCCACCTGTCAATGTGGGAGTGGTTACCATGAATCCCCATTTCATATCTGTCTTCTGAGCTCTGGCCCCTGTATCCAACTACCAACTTGTTATCACCATCTGGGTATCGGCCTGGCATCACAAGCCCGACTCAGTTAAAATGAATTCATCAGCTGTCTCCTAAACTTTCCCCTCCTCTTTGGTTTCCTGTTCAGACGATGACGGCGCCAACTACCTAGATGATCAAGGAGGCAATCAGGGAGGTGTCCTCACTGACTCTGCCTCTCCCTTTCACCTCCCCAACACCCCAGTCCACTGCACAACTGGGCAGTCATCAAGTCCTGCCAACCCAATAGCCTTCCGAAGAGCTCTCGCCTCTGTCCATTGCTCTGCATTTCGCTGCCAGCACCATGCTCCCTCCACCAGACACCGGAGCCTCTTGCCTGGACAAAGCCTCATGTCCGTTCTTACATTCTCTAATCTATTTTCCAGGTAGCAGCCAGAAAGATTTTTTTAAAAACACAAATCTAATTATATTACTTTCCTGCTTAAACATAATCGGTGATGTTCCATTTCTTTTATTAAAAAATGCAAATCTGTTGTCACAGCTCACAGTGCCCTGGCTATACCCTCCTCTTCAATGTCCTCCGGTGTCCCCATGTCCCCTTTCTCTGTCCATGCAGTGCTCTTGCCTCATAGGCATACTCCAATCCCTTAGACCTTCCCTGCTGTCATGGCACTTCTTTCCTCTTAGGCTGAGTCATTGTTTATATATTTATTAAGAAAATCATTCATAATTGTATTACTTTTCTTTTCAAATATTTGTTTTGAAAAGTTTCTCTTTCATCACTTGTTTTAAATTATCTCATTAGATTTTACATTTTATAGAATAATAAATTAGATAAAATATCTCTTAAAACATTTTTTATTATGAAATATAAAAAATAATGCAAAAATTTCTGTAACAGGGTAACAAATCTAGTGGTTATGCAATTGACACCTATCTTCCTTCCAACTGGGCCAAGAGAGCTTTGACAATGTCTGTAAAGCTTTTCTTTTTTAAAGAAGGTTCTGACCAAAACAAGACAAAATACTAATAATTAAAAATCTACATGGTGATTTTATAGATGTTTGGTATATTATCTCTGGACTTTCCTCTGTGTTTAAAATAGCTCGTGAAAGTGGTTAGTTCTCATTCATCTTTTAAGTTCCAGCTTGACTATTCTTTCTATAGGAAATTTGCAACCCCTGGGACCAGACTAGGACCCGTGCACCCATGCAATTTGCATAGCACCAGGCTGCTTCTCTGTGCCGCTCATCACAATGACTGCCGTTTGGTCAATGATTTGTTTAATATTGGTTTCTTTTACTAGTCTGTAACCTCCATGAAGTTAGGAACTGTAACTTTTTTTTTCCAGTGATGTCTCTCTGGCCTCTAGCACCTGACATTTAGCAAGTGTTCCTTAAGTCCTTGTTAAGTGAATAAAAGATGTTCTAAAGCTGGATCTTTCTGAAATAGTGGAACATGTTAGTAATTTCTGTTCAGTTCAGTTGCTCAGTCATGTCTGACTCTTTGCGACCCCATGGACTGCAGCATGCCAGGCCTCCCTGTCCATCACCAACTCCCGGAGTTTACCCAAGCTCATGTCCATTAAGTTGGTGATGCCATCCAACCATCTCATCCCCTGTCGTCCCCTTCTCCTCCTGCCCTCAATCTTTCCCAGCATCAGGGTCTTTCAAATGAGTCAGCTCTTCGCATCATGTGGCCAAAGTATTGGAATGACTGTAACCTTACTCATTGTGTGTTTGTTGATCAGTTTTACTTTTTTAATGAATGCATGGTGAACATTTGCTCTAGCTGGGTAATACACCAGGTGCTGAGATTCAAAGCTGAACTGTGATCCTGCCCTGAAGGAGTTTACCAATTAGCAACTCAAGTCATGTTTTCATGAAAGGACACAGATAATGGGAGGCTTGGGAATTTCCACAGGAGCAAGAAAACCTATATCTGAATGACCTCTGAGAGTTCATTCACCTAAAAGTAGGCAGGGCGTCAGAGAAAGGGTTATGGGCCCTTGTGGCTGAGCCACTGTGGCTGTGGCCAGGTTTATTGGAATCAGAGTAACAGCCCCAAGGTCAGGAGGGCTGAGCTGACTCATTCTGCAAAGAGAGCAGTCAGGGGTCAGGCCAGGTAAAGTGAGCAGGTTGGGGTTCACCCACAAGGGAAGCAGACAGAGAGGACCTCTGTGGCTCAGACTTGGTTGGTCAAATCCCTGGTTGGTGGTATCTTCCCAGCTGCCACAAGGCCCACTTTCATCTCAGCCTTCTGTGTCCAGGTTGATGGCTTCCCAGCAAGGGCTGAGCCAAGGTCTTCAGGCAAAAGGTTGAGCAACAGCCCTGCATTCAGGCAGAGCTCGGTTTGTATCTGGTACCATTTGACACTGCATGATTGTGAGCAAGTTCCATCAACTTTCTGAGGCTCAGTTTTCTCTTTAATGAAACGTGACATACTGTCCCTCACTCATTAGGGAGATGAAAGCGTGTATGGCGAGTGTGGCTCTGTAGTTGGTGCCCATCAGTTACATGCTCCTTTTCCTAAATTGTGCCATAGGGGTAGGTTTTGCTTTGGGGGCCCTTTTATTCCCCCTTCCACCTTTCTTTCTTTCTTTTTTTTTTTTTTTAACTGTTCTAGCACCTCATTCCCGCCACACACTTTCTCCAATCTTGGAGAAACCTCCAGTGGAAGTATAATGAATAGACGATTTCTGTGCTGTGGAATGGGGGTCTGGAACCTAGAAGGTACTCAACAAATCTTTGTGAGATCGGTGGTCAGATGGATGGAGAGTTGAATAAAATGCACATTTCACGGCTCCTGCTGCCACCATGGTAAACATGGCCAACAACGAGATAATCATGGAACACCTTTTAATTTCTAACTCAGCTGCGTCAGAGACAGCAGACAACCTTTGACCGTCAGCCAGGAGTGGCTTTATAGCCAAAGTCATCCTGCCCAAGCACACCTCTTCCCAAGTGACTCCTGTTAGTGAACGACAATGCTTGAGTATAAATGCCCATCATCTCCACCCGACTCCCTAACTCTGGAAGTCATTCCAGTTCCAGGGCGCCTCCTGGCCTCAGCCGAGGCTGTCCTCAGGCCTGTGTTTGGCTTCCGCCCTTCCTCTATATCTTTGGCTCCTTCCCCCTCCTCCAGCGGTCATCCCCCAGGGAACTTCCTCACACACATCCCACACCCTGAACGCCCTCTCAGAACCCACTTTCTGGAAACGGACCTGTGACACATTGGCTCACCTGAGTGGAAGGTCTAGGGGCGATTGGCCACAGTTGGGCAGAAGGTGAAGCTAGATGTGATCCCTGCTCTGCAGGCCCTACAGTCTAGCAGGGGAGGACGTGCTTAGTCACTCAGCCGTGTCCGACTCTTTGTGACCCCAAGGACTGTAGCCCACCAGGCTCCTCTGTGTATGGAATTTTTCCGGGCAAGAATACTGGAGTAGGTTGCCATTTCCTATTCCAGGGGAATCTTCCCGACCCAGGGATCAAACCTGTGACTCTTGCTTCTCCTGCATTGGCAGATGGATTCTTTACCACTAGTGCCACCTGGGAAGCCCAGTGGAGAAGAGAGACCTTAAATATGGCAGAGTCAATAGAGTAATCATGATGAGACAGAGACACTAAGGAAAAGAAAGAGTGGGATGAGGGTTTACAATAGGTTGGGGCTTGTCTCAGGGTGCAGGGGGCCTCCCCAAGCAGGAGACCAGCAAGGTGACTTTATAGATTGAGTAAGGAGGAGCCAGGTGGGAGACACCCTGCCCAGGCAGATGGGGCCACACATGATAGGAAGGAGCTGATGTGTTGAGATAACCCAAAGGCCAGGGCTGCAATGGTCTTTTTTTTTTTTGACATGTGAAAGTGAAAGTGAAGTCGCTCAGTTATGTCCGACTCTTTGCGACCCCATGGACTGTAGCCTACCAGGCTCCTCTGTCCATGGGATTTTCCAGGCAATAGTACTGGAGTGGATTGCCATTTCCTTCTCCAGGGCATCTTCCCGACCCAGGGGTCAAACCTGGGTCTCCCGCATTGTAGACAAGCGCTCTACCATCTGAGCCACCACGTGTATATACTATTAAATAAATATATTTATTTTTAATGTATTTTTGGCTGCACTGCATCTTAATTGCTGCATGTAGGTTTTCTCTAGTTGCGGGGATCTCTAGTTCTAGGTACACGGGCTTCTCACTGCAGTGGCTTCTCTTATGCAGTACAGGCTCTAAGTGCATGGGCTTCAGTAGGTGTGGCACATGGGCTTGGCTGCTCCACTCTACATGAGGTCTTCCCGGACCAGGGATCGAATCCCTACACCCTGCATTGGCAGGCAGATTCTTATCTACTGTGCCACCAGGGAAGTCCATCAGCAATATTTTGATGTAAAGAAAGAGTTTTAGGACTTTGGTGCAGTGGCTAAGACTCCGAGCTCCCATGCAGGGGGCTGCCCTGGTCAGGGAATTAGATCCCATATGCTATGACTAAGGATCCTGCTTATCCAACTAAGATGCAATCAGCCAAAGAAGATTTTTTTTTAAAAAAGAACACTGTTTTGTGGGTTCTTCCTTTCTTTACCTCATCACTCCAAGACCTCCATCTCCATGTGGCCTGTTGAATGTCCGAGCCTTCTTTTTCTATCTCTGACTCCTCTCTCTCAGAGAGGCTGCCTTCCTCACATACCCCCGGCCCCCTTTTCTCCTTCAGAATTAGTCTATTATGATCTCCTTGGACTTTTTTTTTTTTAATGAATCCAAAAAATGAGCAACAATACGTGTTCCTTCTCAGATCATCTGGCATCTAAGGGCCTTTGATGCAATAACTCAATTGCAGGTGTGTGGAAGGATTATGCAGAGAGGAAACGGCGGAGGCAGAGACTGGAGCCAAGCGGAGAAAGAAAAACCTTTGCTTAAGTGCCACGCCAAAGGGGGTGAAGTTCAGGAGCCAGGTCCTGGCAGGAGAGAGATGGACCCGAACCAGGAAATAGGTCAATCAGAGGCTCAATTATCGGAGTGCCGGAAAGTGGAGTGTGAGGCCGAGTCAGCTGGAAGGTGGTTGATTTGTGGTTGAGGTGCTTTTTATAGTCCTGCCCTGTCTCCACTTGGGAGCTGCAGCCTGAGGCCCTGACTGTCTGCAGGTGTGAGTAATGCTGAGCGTGGCAGGCCCTGGGGAGGCGGGAGAGGGGAGGCACGGAGAAGAGGAGCTTTCTGGAGCCAGCAACCACACCTGTCTACGTTTTTCAAAGCTTTATCACCTTTGCAATTTGAGCAGTTTCATTTCCACTGAGATTAAAAGTAAGTGTGAGCAATTAGATAAATTATGCCTGATTTACTACTCCCTAAGGAAGTATGAGAGCCTAACCTTGAACGTCATCCCACCCATCAAATATCTTGATCACAATTGCCTTCTTTGGATCTTAAGAGTTTTGAATTTTCATTTGTTTTTATTTGGGTATACATTTTTTTTCCTACTTAATATTTTTGACAAGAATCCATACATTTTTTGTCAAAATGGTTTTTTTGGTTGTTTATTTGTTTTTATCTTGCAAACTTTCAGTTCAATGACCTGTTCTCACCTTAATATTTTAGGATGGAAACATTACCTTCCCTTTTCTTGTGCTGTAGTGGCGAGAGGTCAGGGGTCTCTTTTTCTCTCTTCAGACCCTTCTGCCAGCAGTTCTCACATCTGTGCAGGCTTCTCTCACCCCCAGCCTCTGCAGCTCCAACCTCCTGCTGCTGGGTGTCTCCCCTGGGGCTTCCATACTGTAGGTGGTATCCAGAGGTATAGCTTCATCAGCCCTGAATGTACTGCACTCTGCTGGAATCACCTCCTCCTTGTCTGGGTTGTGATTACTGATGAGCTATGATATCCATGCAATGGGGCTAGAGCAGCCTTTGGCAGTTTTGTATTATTTATTTGGGGATAATGTTTCTAAATTGTACTTGAATAGTAATACAATTATCTTTGCTATTTAACTTTATTATTTGTTCTTTATTCATAGGTAACACAAGGGAGTTTTGGTTCATGAAACTTTGTTTCAGTTTGTGTGCCTCTGTGTGTGTGTGTGTGTGTGTGTGTGTGCAGTGGTGAATAAGACAGGTATAGGCCAGGAAGGAATGTTTTTCTTCAAATTTTTAAACTGTGACATATGGTAAGGAAACATTTTATACTGTAACATTTCTTAAAAGTAAGAAAAACATTTTATAATATAAAACACCGCTGCTGCTACTGCTGTTAAGTCACTTCAGTCGTGTCGGACTCTGTGCGACCCCATGGACTGCAGCCTACCAGGCTTCTCCATCCATGGGATTCTCCAGGCAAGAACACTGGAGTGGGTTGCCATTTCCTTCTCCAATGCATGAAAGTGGAAAGTGAAAGTGAAGTCACTCAGTCGTGTCTGACTCTTAGCGACCCCATGGACTGCAGCCTACCAGGCTCCTCCATCCATGGGATTTTCAGGGCAACAGTACTGGAGTGGGGTGCCATTGCCTTCTCCCAATATATAAAACACATTATACTGTATATACACATATACATATAGTTTTGAAAGTATATGTGATAATTGATTTTGATATATATGACTTATGCAAGGTAGATATTTTTAATTCATATCTGTATGATGAAGTGTAGACTGAGTAATTAAGTGATCAGCAAAGGTCACACAGCTTGTAAGTATTGGTGCTCAGGGCTTGAACCCAGGATTCTGGTCCAGTAATCTTTCTCATGTATGTAATTTTATATGCATAAGAGTCATATAAAATATACCAAGTCAAAGCAGGATGAGTTCCAATATCCAATCTCTCTCTCTCTCTCTCTCTATATATATATATATATATATAATTGTCATATTATGTGCCATATTATTCAAAAATTTAACTACACAACTGTGGAATGAGAAGATATATGACCGTACTAGAACTTGGGAAAGCAACTCAAGGTGTCAGACAAATAGAACTGTATTTCTTGTTAGAAGGCAAATTTTTATGTCCACCAAGACAAGCTCATTCTTTTGCTCCTGGACTTCATTAACAGAAGTAGAATGTCCCAAAGGAGAGACGTGATTATCTGATATACTTCTAAGAGCAACTGTATTTCATTCTGGGCAGCACACTTTGAAACCAAAGACAAAAGAGATCGTTTTTAGAAGAAAATGCCCCCAGAGGTGAGAGGGCTCAAGACCAACCCATCTTGAGAAGATGGGAGATGGATGGAGGGGCAGTCAGGATGTGGGGGGAGGTGTGCAGGCGGTCCCTGTGGAGGAGGCCGAGTGACCCTGTGGGCGGGAACCTCTGCACAGGGCAGTCGTGGTAGATCTTTGTGATGTTTGCCTGTGTGGTCTCTGCCTTCCTTTCTTCTCGTCCCAGAACCCACGTGTTGTTCATGGAACTGTCCCTCCCCTTCTCTTGGCCCTCATGTTTTGGCAAATGACTGCATCCCTCCATCCAGGTGATTGTATGATTCTGGCCTAGGAGAATCAGCACATACCCTCTTCTCTGGCCACAGTGACTGATCCAGGAATCAGCTTGTGACCCAGATCAGTTCAATGAGAAGTACATTTTGAACTTGTAGGGAGTTGCTGAGGAAAAGCTTCTCCCCTCACTGGATGTGAGGCTGCACAGATGTATCTAAAAGTGAAGTCATGACAAAGCCACACACAAGCAAGAGAAGGGGCGACAGTATGCCCTGCTCACTCCTCCAGAGCCCCTGGAGCCAGCTGTGCCTGATGTCCTCTAGACCTCCCAATTAGGAGAGCCAGTAGACCACACTTTTGTTCCCTGGAAGGCAAACTCTGAGGCAGAGCTTAGGGTATAGGATGTTTATTAAGGAGTGTCCTAGAGATGAATGTTTTGAGGAAGGGAGCAGAGGCGGGGACTCAAGCCAAATGCAGTTCTGACGACAGCTTTGACCAAGCCCAGGGTGAGACCTAGGTGGTGATGACCCAGACATCTATGCCCCGGAATCGATTAGTCATTGGCTGTGGGTTGTCCCAAGAAGATGGTTCCAGGGAAGCAGTCCCTGAAGGGGTTGCCAGTTAAAAGTTGTCCGCTGGCAGCTGTCCAGAAGCTGGTGCTAAAAAAGTCCTTCATCTGGATGGCACATCAAAGGCTTACTGCACAGTGGATTCCTTATTTATTTGTTAATTTATTTTTTGCTAATGACAGGTTCAGTTTTGCTTTTCTGTCACTGGCCACTAAAGAATATAATAAGGAAACATTTTTCTAAAATTCAGAGCTGTCCATATATGTAAAGGGCTGACTTGGGTGGGTAGTTGGCTTCCTGTCACCAGAGGTGTTCAGACCACTTTGAAAGGGAAGCTTCATGTGCTGGGGGGAAATGTGAGCTGGATGACCTTTCAGGCTAAGATTACATGACTTCAGGTTCTCTGGAAAACAAGCTGAAAGACATTCTGGTTACTTGTACTGCACGGACACGTGGACACCACGTGGACATCACATGGATATCTGGAGCACCTCACATTAAATCATAGCAAATTAGACTTCTCCTAGCTAATCTCCCTTGACTGGAGACTTGGAGGAATCTATTTGTGAAATATTGCTTGTTTTGCTAAAGAAAGAAAAGAAAGACACTTTCTTTCTTTGTCATCAGAAGGAATCCTAAAGGAGCATCTTTTTAAAAGAAATTTTATTTTTTGGCTATGCTGGGTCTTCATGGCAGGCTTTTCTCTAGTTGTGGTGAGTGGGGGCTACTTTTTGCTGCAGTGCATGGGCTTCTCATTGCAGTGGCTTCTCTTGTGGCAGAGCACAGACTCTAGGGCCCGTGAACTTCAGTACTTGTGGCACATGGGCTCAGTAGTTGTGGTTCCCAGGCTCTAGAGCACAGGAGCAATAGTTGTAGCACACGGGCTTAGTTGTTCTGCAGCATGTGGGAATCTTCCTGGACCAGGGATCGAACCCCTGTCTTCTGCATTGGCAGGTGGATTCTTTACCACTTGAGCCATCAGGGAAGCCCCTAAAGGACCATCTTAACTGACTCTACCACAGACAGAGATTTTTCACTTGTCACACCCCAGAAGCCAGCTGCCATCCTGAATTAACATGATCTTGGAGCCACTCATCAAGTTTTCCTCCCTCTATTTCTGTCTGTTTCTGAGTTCTTCATACTTGTCCTTGTCTCGAGCCTCTGGCTTCTTGAGTCACCGCATGGCTCCCCAAGTCAGCCTGCACTGGCTGCTTGCTAGGCTGCCTGTCCTTTACTGCCAAGCCCTCAGCCTCACACACCCCTCTGGGCCTCCCTGCTGTTGACACTGTTTAGGTCCTTAGGCTCCTGAGCTCTGGGCATCCAGCTCATGTCTGACTGGTGGAACTCCCTGCTGTGGCTTCCTCTGCTGTGGCTCCTCCAGCCCTGCAGTCTGAGCTTCAGCTGATTGTCTGCAACTTTGGCAGAGAGGAGAGAATGCATCCTATATGTGGAATGAGGAAAGGGCTCTAGGCTCGGTGCCTGGAGAACCAGAGTTTGAGCCCCCCATGGGCTGTGACACTCATGTGGATCACTCTGTGTCCTTGAGCTCTAAGTCCTGTAAAGCAGGTCTGACCCACCTCACAAAGCTATGGTGAGAATAACCACAGTCCTGCTACCCAAGATTGCACTTTTACCACATGTTGGGCATTCAGTTTAGCACTTACTGTCCTTAATTCTCCCAAAACAACACTTTGAGAATGGCATTTGTATCTCAGTTTTACACCTGAGAAAATGGAGGCTCAGGGAGGTTAAGCAATCTACCCAAGGTCACACAGCAGGGCTAAAATTTGAGCTCTAGTCTGTCAATTATAAAACTCTTGCCACTGACACACCTCCCTATAAGGTGTTCAGTTCAGTCACTCAGTCGTGTCTGGCTCTTTGTGACCCCAATGAGGACCACAGAAATGCTTTATAGTAGTAAGAAATCTTTTCTGCACATCAGTATTTATTATTATTTCTAAGTCACCGATGAATCTCTATGGGTCTCAAGGGCACAAGTACTGTCTCTTAGGGATGGTGCTAACATGTTTGTGGGCAAATTGCAGACAGAACCATCTCAAGGTAACAATCATTCACATCTCTAATTTCTTCAGCCTCAAGAAATACACACTTAGAAAAAGAGAGGTTTGGGAGCGGGGAAGACATTTTGCTACTGAATATAGACTGGAACATTTGAACCCAGAGCTTGATCCCAAGATCAACTTTGAAATAACAAAGCTTGGCTGGGATCAAAATGATTAGTATCTTTGCACTGTACAAATATGCTCCTGGCTACCATAGCCCTCACCCTGCGATAAGACCTCTCCGGGAACCATAGCCTGTGGTGTGGGGCTGGAAGCCCTACCACCCCCATGCTGGTTGCAGCCCTGGCCCAGGAACAGAAAAGCAGATGCTGGGAGAACATTTGATCCCACTCATCCAAACACTGCATTCATGGCTGGCTGGAAAGATGAGGGGAATGTTGCTGGAGATCGGCAACTCCCAGCTGCTGTGCTTGCTATAGTCTCCCAGTCTCTCAGCTCCCAGGCGGATGAAGCTGTGGGCTGCTCTGCAGGCTCGCCAAGCCCAGAAAGAAGCGATGGGAGGGTGGGTGCTGCTGTTGCTGTTACCTCTTAGAGGAGGAAAAACTGATTCAAAAATTAAAAAATCTCCCCTTGGGACTAATTCAGCTCAAGGTTTGAAGACTTCCTAGCTTGTCCTATGAACCTCAAAATCAAGGACTACATATTAAAATTTTGATAGGTCATTTTGTTTCAAAAGGTCACTAAAGAAGCACCTAGAATTTTTCAATTATATGAATATATTCTCTGGGTTCTGCAGACAGTGTTTAACTATTTTTTATACTGTGAGTTTTTATTTTTTCCCCTAGAAATTGTTTTTATTTGACCTACCCAAGTCTTAAGTTTCTTAATTCAAAAACTTCATTAAAAAAAAAAACACAAAAACCAGAGTTTTGGCAGGTTCTGCCTGTCATGAACTACCTAGCTGACACCAGGAGGTGGCGCCAGAGAGGCAGTACCCGGCAGGAAGGATCTTCGGAGGAGGAGGCTCCTGATATGAAGTGAATCTTCAGTTTCCAAGTGGCACTACTTAATTTTTCAGGCGCCCTGAATTCCTCATGTGTCAGCAGCCTGGCTGCTCTTGTTCCTCACAGTGTAACGACGTGACCTGGGGTTTGGTCACCTGGAGTCCATCGGGAAGAGAGACTGGGTTCTTTGCTGTTCCAGACATGGCCTTTTGAAAGGCGACAGGTCAGTACAAACGGGCCGCAAAAGCGCTGCCCTTTGCCTTGGCACTATCACTTCCCCAGTCTGCACTACTCCTTGCTCCTTACGGGTATGTCTCTTCCTCGTTTAGTTTATCGAAAATATTTATGGAGGTCCCACTCAGGTGGAGTCTAAATGCTTTTACAGGTCAGTCCAAAACTTCGTAATCCAGCACAGCAGAGCTACAGGTAGCTCCAGGTTTGAGCCCCTCATCCCTGGCAGTGAGAAGATTCATCGATTTATGCCACTAGAACTTGTGTGTTACGTTAATACATCACACAAATACTGTGTATTTTCTCTGGGTATTATGATGTGAAAACATTGAGAAACACTGGCCTCATTCACCCTTTACAACTAATGGAGTAGCACTATTAATATTTCCATTTTACAGAATTGCTTAGTGCCCAAGGCCTCGTAGCTAATAAACAGCCCAGCCAGAATTTGAGCCCAGACAGCCCACCCTTAGAAGTTTCATGCTTTTGACTCCAGACCAGAAGTTCTCAACCCTGGTTGTATAATATAAGCTGAGGAATTAAAAAAATACCAAAGCCAAGAAGCTTTCACAGGAGACAAGCCTAAGGAGGTATGATTAATGAGGGGTTCTAGGTGGGATCCTGGGACAAACAAAGGACATTAGGGAAAAGCTGAGGAAATTTAAATCAAGTATGGGCTTTAGTTAATAATAATGTATCAGTATTGGTCCATTAATTGTGACAAATGTACCATACTGATGTAAGATGTTAATAGTAGGGGAAACTCGGCATGGTGTTTATAGGAATGCTGTCATGGGCTTCCCTGGTGCTCAGATGGTGAAGAATCTGCCTGCAATGTGGGAGACCTGGGTTCGATCCCTGGGTTGGGAGGATCTCCTGGAGGGAGGGCATGGCAACCCACTCCAGTATTCTTGACTGGAGAATCCCTATGGACAGAGGAGCCTGGTGGGCTACAGTCCATGGGGTCGTAGAGTCGGACACTACCGAGTGACTAAGCACAGCACATTACTTTCATAATAATTCTGTCAATCTAAAACTGTTCTAAAATAAAAAGTTTACTGTTAAAAAAATAAAACCTAACAAACAAGGCCTGAGGCCTCACCTCAGAGTAGTTAAACCAGAACCACTGGAGGTGAGCCCAGACATCTGTGCTTTTTAAAAAGCTCTCCAGAAGATCAAATGTTCATTCAAGGTTGGGAATCCCTACACTGCTTCCTTGACACAGCCTCGAAGCAGCTGGAGTGCAGAGGTCTTGTCTTGCTAGTTTTCATTCCTCTAGCACCCAGCTTGGGCTTCCCTGGTGGCTCAGATGGTAAAGAATCGCCCTGCAAAGCAGGAGACCTGGGTTCGATCCCTGGACTGGGAAGATCACCTGGAGAAAGGCATGGCAACCCACTCCAGTATTCTTGTCTGGAGAGTCCCCATGGACAGAGGGGCCTGGCAGGCTACAGTCCATAAGGTCTCAAAGAGTCGGACATGACTGAGTGTCTAAGCACAGCACAGCACCCAGCTTAAGAGTCTGGTCCAACTTAAGCATTCAGTACATGTTTGATGAATGAGTGCATAACTATTTCAGCCTTTCCTTAATTCAACCCTGAGATAATCAACTTGGAAGAGAAGAGATTAAATGGAAACATTTAATGTTGTCAGGCAACAAGTCTATCACTGGGTACTGATTATTTACTATGAGTAAGCTGGTAGGTACTGACCATGGTTGGAAGTGTGAATAAGAGGTGATGCCTTTTCCTCAAGGTATATTCTACAGGGAAAAGGTGAACCTGTGGGGTAGTGGTTAAGCAAGCAGGATCTGGAATCAGATTAAAGTGAAAGTGTTAGTGGCTCACTTGGTGTCTGACTTTTTGCCACCTCATGGACCGTAGCCGGCCAGGCTCCTCTGTCCATGGAATTCTCCAGGCAGGAATACTGGAGTGGGTTGCCATTCTCTTCTCCAGAGGGTCTTCCTGACCCCAGGAATTGAACCCAGTTCTCCTGCATTGCAGGTGGGTTCTTTACCATCTGAGCCACTAAATGCTTCAGATGCTCTAGGTTCAAATCCCAGTTTCTCCCTCTGGTAGCTGTGTGATCCTGGGCATTTTCCTAATTATGCTGGAATGATGGGATATATGAAAATGAAGCAGAAACCAATGCTGTTGCTGTGTGAACTGGAAACTCAAGAGAAGAAATCAGCAAAATGGGGCATACCGAGCAGTTTTGCTGTCACTGGTTTGTTTTCCACAAGACATAATTCCTGTCGTCAGAATTCCACCTGTGCCCTAGTGGCTCACCTATACAAAGCATGGGAACCTACGTCATAATGACCTGAACAGCAGGATCCTGACGGCGTCCTGACCTCAGGCAGGGAGGACAAAGGAGAAGTTAGGTCTAGGGTAATGAAGAAGTGGGCTCCTCCTGGCCTGCTGGACTCTGCCAGAGCCATTGCTCCTCTCCTGGGGAGACCTGGTTAAACGGCCAGCGCTAATGCTGATAGAGGATGAACTCTGCACCTGGAACTTTTCTAAGGGCTTTACTTACTTTGTTGTTGTTTACTTGCTAAGTCGTATCCAACTCTTTTGCAACCCTATAGCAAAAGACTGTAGCCTGCCAGGCTCCTCTATCTGTGGGATTTCCCAGGCAAGAATACTGGAGTGAGTTGCCTTTCCAGGGGACCTTCCTGACCTAGGGATAGGACCCACATCTTCTGCACTTGCAGGCAGATTCTTTATCACTGCCACCAGGGAAGCCAGCTTTACTTGCTAGGGATCAGTAATGTCCACAGCATCCACACGATGCAATCCTTCCCTTTTTGTCACTCCTGTTTTATTTACAGAAGCCTGCTGCTGCTGCTAAGTCACTTCAGTCGTGTCCGACTCTGTGCGACCCCAGAGACGGCAGCCCACCAGGCTCCACCATCCCTAGGATTCTCCAGGCAAGAACACTGGAGTGGGTTGCCATTTCCTTCTCCAATGCATGAAAGTGAAAAGTGAAAGTGAAGCCTAGAGGGAGGTAACCCACCTGAAGTCCCCCAGCTAGTAAGTGGCATGTCAGGATTCAACATGGAGGTTCGCAACTCATGTGTCTAACCACTGCCAGATACCTGGCAAGGAGAAGGCAGCCTGGTTTTGCATCAGAAGTGCCAGCTTCAGAATGATACAGAGCAAGGATCTGATCAAGCTCTGTGACCTTGGGAGTGGCACATCACCTTTACAGGCTTTGATTGCCTCATCTACAAAGTGGAAGTCACACCAGGGTTGTTCTGAGGACTGAGACCATATGTTTAGCCATCTTCTTCCTCTTTCTCCCTTGTCAAGCTTTTCCCTCCTCCAGCCCCACCTTTATCCACCTCTGTTTAACTTCCATATTTCTTTACCTTTGCTTTTCAGAGTTAGGGACGAAAAGCTAAGATCTTCCACATCTTGATCTATTCTTCTAATGGAATAAGAATTAGGGATGAATTATTAAATATATATGCATATATATTTTATATACACATGCAAATACATGTGTGCAAACACACATTATGTGTATGTGGGAATGATGAGATCAATAGATATATAAGCCCTTTGAAAGCCTAAGTTAAAGATCCAGCTTTATCTCTTATGAAAGATCCTTGATTCTGGTATGGCACAGTGGATGCTGGAAAGAAAAGGCAATCGCCTACTTAGCTACATGAGCCTAAAGTGCAAGAAGTGTGGCAGGAAACATACTTTCAACAATGCAAAAATGGTAGTGCTCAGTTTGGCTGAAGGAGTAGGGCAGGCTTCTCAGAGGAGACTGCATTGACCCTGCATTAAAGGGCAGGTGGAGGACACCAGCCAGTGATGTGGAGAAGACTTCAGTAAAGGGAATAGAAGGTGCATACCATGAAAGATTTTAGTCAAGTGCCCCTGTGAGAGGGTGTGGTGAGCTACAGCCTGGAAATGCACACGGGCTGGACACACTACCTGTGCTATTTCCTTTGATCATCTGGACAACTCACATTGATATACCCATTTCACAGAGGAAGGAACTGAGTTTCAGGGAGGTTAAGTCATCTGTCCTAAACCACACAGTTAAGAAACAGAAGCACCAAGATGTGGCTGGTGCCACACAGTTTTCCACTTGAATATGTAAAGGTGAGGGAGAGTGCCAGAGAAGGCAATGGCACCCCACTCCAGTACCCTTGCCTGAAAAATCCCATGGACGGAGGAGCCTGGTAGGCTGCAGTCCATGGGGTTGCTGAGGGTCGGACACGACTGAGCGACTTCACTTTGACTTTTCACTTTCATGCATTGGAGAAGGAAATGGCAACCCACTCCAGTGTTCTTGCCTGGAGAATCCCAGGGACGGGGGAGCCTGGTGGGCTGCCGTCTCTGGGGTCGCACAGAGTCGGACACGACTGAAGCGACTTAGCAGCAGCAGCAGAGGGAGAATGCCAACACGCAAAGAGGGATCAAGAAGACAGGAGGCTGAGTTTTAGTGCTCAGCGTCTTTTGTAACCCCCAGTTGTTATGGGTTCAAGTGAGATTGTGCATTTGTATATGCTTTATCTGAAAAGTGCATTGCAAATACAGATGGTGTCAAAACATGGGAATGATGTTATTATTGAATTGAACCTAAGTTCCAGTGCAATAATGCAAACCAGAGGCTTTCAGACTCCTCAAAACTGGTGAGCAGTGAAAAGTGCATGACCTTTGGTGTTAGACAGACCTGGGTTCCAGGGCTTGCTCCACTTTACCACGCGCCAGCTGTGAGGCTCTGGGCACATGCATTCTTTGGGTCTTAGCTCCCTTATCTGTCAGATGAAGAAGCTGTGCCCAGTGTGCTCCGAGGTCGTTTCTTGACCCCACATAGTGTGGTTGTGGGTCTGTCCTCAACCATTCAGCACAGCTGGGCTCAGATTCACCTTCAAGTTGTCCTCCAGTGGCCCCAAAGATAGCCAGGAAATCTCAGGAAAGGACACACACGTTGACTACAACTTAAAAAAAAACCAGCCCAAACCTTAATTGTTCTATTTGATTTTAAAATTAGTCTATGCAAAAATCAGAAGATATTGAAAACCATAAAAATATAAAGCCTAGAAATAAAATTTTGAGGATCCGGAAAAATCTAAGAATGAATATAGAGTTCATTTTGTCTGAGACACTATTAACTTTTTGGTGTGTGTCACCAAATTTTTTAAATTAAAATAAATCAATATGTGTAAGTCAGTATTTAAAATCTAGAAACTCTTCTTGTATATAATTTCTCATTAGTTAAATATAAGGGATACTCTCATATAGAAATAATTTTTTAAAAATTCTAGTTAGATTCATTTAACCAGTCAAAATTGTTTTGAAAAAGTAGTTGACCATTTTTGGTGTCAAGATCAATCATTTTATTGTTAATGTGTTTGTCAAATGGAAAGTGATAATCTTATTAGGTATATAACTATTCTTAAAACTCTTTACAACCTTTTAAAAATCAGTCAAATATAAATTGATCAATTAAACTTGACTTTACATCTTCAGCTTTAAGAAGATAGACGTGCTAATCTCAATATCTATGGATTGCATTTTGAAAAGCTCACTCTCTCTATAGCATTCTATTCACTAAGAAAAACTGATGCAAGATAGCACTTTGGGGAGGGGATATCTGGTGTATCAAACCTGCAGAGCCAAGCTGTCAGTGTCTGTCTAGAGCCTTCTGTCAGGAGCTGGAATTCTGCAGCTGTCTTCTCTTCATTCCATAAATGATCCAGCTCGTTCAGGCTGAGTTTAGCCCATTGCAGGAAGGAACCTTTGACGGGTAAACCCCTGAGTGTACACTGGAGGCTGGGGTTAAGAAATACAAAAGGAGGTTTACGAGTATTTACTTAACCCAAGCTCTTGTCTTTACTTCTCTATGTATCAGTCAGGAGAAGCCAGGTCCTGCTGTGATAACAAGCCTCCCCACTCTCAGTATCTTAACACAATAACAATTTATTTCTCACTTAATGCTGTCATTGGTAGGCGGTGGACTCTGCTTATTTTAGTCCCTCGTTGATGCAGGAAGCAGCGGCTCCATTTCAACATGTACTTCTAAGAAAGGTGGCAAATTCTTAAGGCTTCCATCTGGAAGTGCTATAGACAACTCCCACTCACATTTTATCAAATAAAGCAAGTCATATGACTATACCTAACTTCAAATGGGGGCCGGGAAGTGGACTCCTGCCATCTGATGGCCATTTTAGCATGAAACCAGCTGTGTGACCTCAGGCAATTCAGTTATGCTCTGAAGGAATCTGTAAAATAGGGGATATGCTCACTGGTGCACTGTTCATTCATAGGAACACAAACATTGGAGTCTGCTTACATGACTTCATTCTCAGCTAAATTACACACTACCCATTTAATCTTAGTATCTCTGGATCTCAGTTTGCTTATCTGTAAAATGGGAATGATAATAGTATCCAGCTCATAGCATGGTTGTACCTGTACAATTCATGTATTACATAAGTTACATAGAGCAGATAGTGCTAAAAATAGTACCAGACATATCATAAGTGTGCTGTGCTTGTTAATTTTATTATTCATGTACCATTTAAGGAATATTTATTCAGAATCTTCCCCAGTTATCTGAATGCTCTTGTGAGGACTAAAGGAAAACCAGATGTAAATCCACAGTGCAAACGATGGGGATATTCACAGGAAAGTCTAATTTTGGTAGGACTTGGATTTATTTTTGCTTCCATTTACTGAACTCCTAGTATGTGCTACTGTGCTCAGTCAATTCAGTTGTGTCCGACTCTTTGCCATCTACGGACTGTAGCCTGCCAGGCTCCTCTGTCCATGGGATTTCCCAGGCAAGAATACTAGAGTGGGTTGCCATGCCCTCCTCCAAGGGATCTTCTGACCCAGGAATCAGATCCATATCTCTTGTGTCTCCTGCATTTCAGGCAGGTTCTTTACTCACTGAGCCATTTGGGAAGCCCAGTATGTGTTAGGCTCTATGCTAAATGCTTTCCTAGCAAGCACCTACTGTGTGCTAAGCTCTACACTAAATGCTTTCATAGTAACCCTAAGAGGTAGGTTTATAGGTGAGGAAATTATGGTTTCTGGATGCTAGGTAACCTGTCCCAGGTCCCACAGATGGTGACTGGTGGGACCTTTCCAGGAGATAGAGCCAGGGTATGTCTGCCTCATATGATGATTTCGTCCTTTCTTCTGCATATCCTATTAAGTATCATCTGTTCACTGCTTAACCTGCTGGTTTCTCTACTAGACTGAAAGGTTCTCAAAAACAGAGGTGTTCCCCTTAATTCTTGGTGTTCTTATGTTGCCCAGCACCGTACCAGCCACATCATGGGGTGGCCATGAGAAGCAGGAGGAGGAGGAGGAGAGAGAATTAAACCAAAGATCAGTGTATTGGATTAAATCTCCCCCCACCTGGCTGATAATCTTCAGAATGTCACTTCTCCTCCTGAAGCTCCCATTTCTTAACTGTTACATCAGTTCCATGGGCCTTTCCATCTATAAACGCTTCATGAGCCCCAGCCTTCAAACACTTATCAACTTAATAGATACTTATTGACTTGACAAGAAGACATGACCATACTTTAAAAAATTTTTATTATCAATTTTAGGTCATGTGGCTTTTCTTTGACATATATCAAAGTCAGAGAAAAAGCGATATTATCTAAGACACATCACATCTTTACCCGAGCACAAATTTTCCATTTGCCTCAGGTTCTGCAAAAAAAAAAAGGGGGGGTGGGTGGGAGGGAGAGAAAGGGGACATAGCCAAGACTGTGGAGCTCATGAGCCCTCCTGCTGTGTGTCCAGAAGGGATTTCTCAAAGGCAGGCCCTCATAGCTAAGTGCGTAGACCCAGCCTGACCTCTGGAGGAAAGGTTCCCTTGAGACAGTGTTGCAGGGTCATGCACTCTTGGCTTGCCAGGGCTGCAGAACAATGGGTTCTGGACAATCCGCCCCCCAGTCCTTCCTGCATATACCAGCCTGTAGAAAACACACTTTGGGAGCCACTGGTCGGGGAACACGGTACGTGCAGCTCAGTCCGGGAACAGCTGTGGTGGTGCAGCAAACAGACTCTTTCTGAGGGGAAGTGGTGAGGAATCGGCTGGACTCGTGGCCACCCCAGACGCTGGGGCTCCACTTGTAATTCTTCCTCTTCCTTACTCACATAATAAGAGCTACTGCTGTCAAGCACCTACGCAGGGTGAGGACTGCTCAGCATCACGCAGACCTTAATTTTTTGAATCTCACGTCAGCCTTTTAAAAATAGGTACGTTTCCCCCCATTCTACAGAGAGGACCCCAAAGCTCAGAAAAGCTGCATCACTGGCCATTGTTACATAGGAAAGACTGTGACCAGGACCCATCCTCCAAGTCCATCCCTGAGGTTTCTTACAGATGAGAGGTCACCTCCAGACCTCGCCTCTCTCACCTGGGCAGCTGGGCTCATTCTTCTGGCCTTCTGCCCACCCCCCCGGGAGGCTGGGAGAACCCTGGACTGCCAGCGACTTCCTGCCCTGGCTGGCTGCAGACGTGTGTACAGCAACACGACTTCCTGGGAAACTTCAGCGGCCCTAGTTTTCCATGGGCTGAGTCATTGCAGCTTATCCTGGTGTTCTTAGCTGAAACAGTCAGAGGAAAGTAGCTGGAAACTCCCCTAGGTTTTACCCGCAAAGAATTTGTTGAAGACAATTCAGCCACATTCCTCAGGTTTCTCAGACCTCACCTTGCCCCGGGGAGAATGAGAAAGGCTGGGAAGGTGCATTAGGGTGAAAATGAGCCCTGGAATTAAGAAGGGCTTTCGGTGCCAGGCCAGGGAGCTGGTTCCTCCTAAAACACAGCCCAGCTAGCTGTGAGGGCCCAGAGAGAGTGAGCCTGTGCCCAGCATTGCGGTCCTGTGGAGAGCTTGGTCCCTGCTTCATGCTATCTACCCACCTTGTCAGCTAGTGCCCAGTGCCTCATCTGGGCAAGGAACTGAGTTAGGTACCGAAGATAGTAAAGAGCTCAGAGGTTAAGAGGCTGTTAGGCAGATCTGGATCAAAGTTTGGATATGCTGCTTGTTGGCTCTGTGACCTAGGGCAGGTTATTTGGCTTCTCTGAGCCTTATTTTCCTATTTGTCATTTATCAAACCTCATGAGTTTGTTGTGAGGATTAAATGAGTAATGTATATGCTCAGCATAGTGCCTGACATCATAAGATTCAAGTAATAGTAGCTATTTTATTATTGCTAAGTACAAAATCATGTCAGAGTTTAATGAATTCAGTGCAGTTCCATGACATGCACAGAGCACCTGGTTTGTGTCAGGAGCCATGCTTGGCTCTGGGGAGGTGGGGAGGTGGAAACCCCTGGCTTCCAGGGGCTCACAGGAGACAGTCCATCAATAAGTCATTAGGATACAGTGAGGGAACCGTAGCAGCAGAGATACCCAAGGAATGTTGTTGTAGCTTTCAGTCACTAAGTCATGCCCAACTCTCAGCGACCCACGGGCTACAGCACACCAAACTCCCCTGTCCTTTACTATCTCCTGGAATTTGTTCAAATTCATGTCCATTGAGTCAGTGACGCTATCTAACTATCTCATCCTCTACCACTCCTTCTCCTTTTGCCTTCAACCTTTCCCAGCATCAGGGTCTTTTCCAATGAGTTGGCTCTTCTCATCAAGTGGCCAAAATATTGGCACTTCAGCTTCATCATCTAGGGGTGTTAAGAGGGCAGAGACACAGAAGAGGGGTTAGTACAGGTTTCTGGAGAAGGCGGTACCTGAACTGTGTACCAAGGAGAGTAGGAGTTAGCCAGGTGAAGAGATGGAGGGCTGACAGGCCAGAGCAGGGAGCAGGGCATTCCAGAAGAGGCGACAGCTTAAGCAAAAGCAGGTGCAATAGTCAAGGTATGGTGTAAATGACCTCAAGGGAGGCGAAATGATCTAAGGCAAGAGAACTCAGGGCTTGACGTAGAAGAGCTGGGTTCAAGATCCACGTCCTTCCCTTCCTAACTATTAATGTTGGGCAAGTCCTTCCCCTCAGAGGTTTAATTTCCTCATCAGTAAAGCAGAGATTACACTAGCTACTTAACAGGGCTGACTCCAGTCACAAATGCTGCCGTGTTTACACAGTGACAGGTATGTTTGCAGCTGTGTCTCTTGCACTCAGCAGGGCGCCGGGTCACTTGAGTACTCCAAGACCTTTGAGCACTCAAAAGGGCATCACACTAGCTTAGCTAGCAGAGTACTCAGTGTGCACTGGGCAGCATGGTAAACATTGCAGGAGTCTTCTAGACCTGCGTCTCCATTCTTTCCTTGCAAATAGGTTCACCAATACCATGTTTGAAATTGAAATTGAAAACTGAAAGTCGGTCACTAGGTTGTGTCCGACTCTGTGACCCCCTGGAATGTAGCCCACTGGGCTCCTCTGCCTATGGGATTTCCCAGGCAAGAATACTAGAGTGGGTTGCCATTTCCTTCTCCAATATATGCGCTAATATATGATACTTATTTTTCTCTTTCTGACTTCCTTCACTCCATGTAACAGCCTCTAGGTTCATCCACCTCACTAGAACTGACTAGAAGTCATTCATTTTTTATGGCTGAGTAATATTCCCTTGTGGAGAAGGCAATGGCACCCCACTCCAGTACTCTTGCCTGGAAAATCCCATGGATGGAGGAGCCTGGAAGGCTGCAGTCCATGGGGTTGCTGAGGGTCGGACACGACTGAGCAACTTCCCTTTCACTTTTCACTTTCATGCATTGGAGAAGGAAATGGCAACCCACTCCAGTGTTCTTGCCTGGAGAATCCCAGGGACAGGGGAGCCTGGTGGGCTGCCGTCTATGGGGTCGCACAGAGTCAGACACGACTGAAGTGACTTAGCAATATTCCCTTGTAAAGGGGAGAGTGGGACCAACGGAGAAAGTGGCATAGATACATATACACTACCGTGTGTAAAACAGATAGCCGGTAAGAAGTTTCGGTATAACACAGGGAGCCCAGCCAGGGAGTGATCTAGAGGGGTGGGGTGAAGGGATGGAGGGAGGCTCAAGAGGGAGGGGATATATGTATAGTTATGGCTGATTTATATTGTTGTAGGGCAGAAAACATGACAACGTTGTAAAAAATTTTCCTTCAGTTAAAAAATAAATGAAAACAAAACAGAACAAAAAACCCCCAAACATCATAGGAGTCTTATGCAGTTAGGTTTCACACCCCAGAAGCTGAGCCCCATCTTGGTCCTCTCCTGAGTGTGCCCAGGCTGGCTGAGGGGGTTCCCAGTCCTTGGAAAATCCAGGGTAAACCTGGATGAGTTGGTCACCCAACAAATGCAACAAAGGAATTTACCCAAATATAATCCTGCTGCAGGCTGGTGGCCAGGCTGGAATTTGAACCCAGGCCTGTTTGCCCTTAGTACCCAAGTTTTTAGCCACTGCATTATTACTTAACCGATAAATGATGTCCTTTCAAAACAGAGGGATCGCGGAACTCTGATTCATTACCAAACAGACGGATTAATCTTCCCTGTCTCTAAACTTACTAATTCTCCTTCCGCACAATGGGCCTGGCATTCAGTCTTGGGATATGACGCCCATATTTCAAATACTTCAAATATTGTCCTGCAAATAGACTGTAAACAGAGAGGGGAATGCGGGTAGAAGAGGAAAGGGGGGATGGGATGAAGCCACAGCCACTAGCACCTGTCCTCCTGGGACCACGGCCGAGTGGTCTCAGGCTCTCTGCCCTGGTCACCTCGCTTCTCTCCAGAGCTGGAGGCATCAGATGCAAATACTTGGCAGGCCCACCCTGGGAGCTTTACAATTGGACGGCAGCTGTGAAATGAGAGTCCGGGAGGGAGAGCGAGCTAAGTGGGGAGCAGAAGCCATCAGGACCTTTGCTTTCTTTTCCAAAGCACATTTGAAACCAGCAGCGCGCTGGTGCGAGGCTGGCGGCCCACGGCGCAGGATGAACTGGATGCCTGCTGGGCGACAGGCAGGAATTATGACACAAGGGCAAAGTATTATTTACTCCCTGGGAACAGGTGCTGCCCGGGACTCGCAGTCCTCTCTTGCCTGACTTCCCTGCCCACGTGTCCTCGGAGGCAGCTCCCTCCAGCACCCCACGCAGTCCCAGCCCTCAGTGGCGCTGCCTGCCTCTCCGGCCTCTGCCCCTGGCGGTTTGCAGCTCACAGGCGCCCGGAGGATGCCATCGCTGGCCGGCTCCCGCCTGGGGACCTGAGCTTGCTGGAACCAGCTCATTTTACATAAACTGTTGCTGAAGACGTCAGGTGATAACAACTTTCGGCTCCAGTTAACTGGCAGTCGCCCTGTTTGTGCCCACGCAGATGCATCAGGCAAAGGGAAAGTCATGGAGGAGCAAAGGAGAAAATAATCCTCCACGCAAGTGTCTGTGAACTGGCAAGTTCACCTCTGGAAAATTGTTCTAGGCTGAACCAAGATCAAGTGTTTTTTTTTTTTTTTTTTTTTTAATGAGAGGGGAAACAAACAGGCAGGCGAACTCCAACTACCACCAGCTGGTTTTTCCTCCCCTGATTATGTGTTATTTCCTTAAAGCACCGGTTGGTAAACATACAAGACTCTTCTGTTGATTCACAAAACAATACAGAAGGCGGTTAAGATTTCTTTGCACAGTTTGATTAAGGACAAATACAGAAGGGAAGTGAGTGAACAGAAGGCCTGGAGGTCTTGTTTGGCTCATGAACAGGGCCACATGCTGTGTACACGCTACGCCCTTCTTTGCAAACCCCATGACCCTCAAAACACATCGGTGCCAACTGTGAACCAGCTCCAGGGATTCAGAGAAAGAAAAGTGCTCTCAACCTGGCAGAGGAAGGAAGACAAATATACAGATAATCGCAACACATGGCCCAGTGTGGTGGGGGCCATGAGTGAGGAAAAACATACGCTGTGGATTAAGAAGAGGATAATGTTGCATGTGGTTGAGGAGCTCTGGAGAAGATGGCCACATGGTTTCCTAGTTCAGACCCTCATGCTCTCTACTGGAACAAGAAACTGCATCTTCAACAGCATTCTACTTCTAGGCTTGCCTCCACTCCAACATACCTTGCAGTTTGCTGCCAGGGCTTTCTTTCTAACTTAAAAATTGGACACAATCCTCTTTTCACTTAAAACCCTGTATTGGCTCCAATCATTCTAGGATAAAGGCTAATTATCATCATTTAGCCTCTATCTCCCTCCCCAGCCTCATCTCTCAAACTCATCTTTTCAGACCATTGTTTACTCTAGCAGTGCTGAGCCTTATATCATTTGCCCTTCCTTCAATTGCCTTCCTAAATTGAACTCCTATTCATCTGTCAAAACCCACCTTCCATATGACTTCCTCATAGTATTAGTCATTCTGTCTTCTGTGTTGTCTTGTTCGTATTATAATTATGTGACTTAAAATGCTTTACTTTCCTGCTAATGTCTATCGAAAGACTGGAGCTTCTCAGAGTAAGAGTCATATATAGTTCAAAGTTGTATTCCTGGCATCTAACACAATGCCTGGCACTTAGTCATGCCCAACACGTTAGTACCTTTCCTTTCCACCAAAGGAAAGTCGATGCCCTACTTGGGGTTGGCCATACCTAACTCAGTGTCTACCTTCTCCCTTCCTGGGGCTTTCCTTTGCAGTCCTCACCACACCTTTTCCAAAACTTTATGTTCCCTCCATCTTTAGCACCTTCCTCCCCCTGACAGGGGGGACAAAAAAAAAAAAAAGGCCTGGTCTCAAGTCTCAAGGGAAGGTAATTAAAACTCTTCTAGTGATTTAGTTTGATTTGTTCTGTCTCCAGCTTACAGCCTGTCCCTCATTAGAGAGGTATTAAAGGACTTCTCAGTCTGGTGGGCCAAAGAAGAGGGCCCCAAAGAAAAGCGATTAATCTTGATTAATCTTCTGTGTCTCTCAGTGTACCACTCTTTTGGTGCCACAACAACCCAGTGGACAGGATATCATTATTTCCATTTTACAGATTAAGACACTAATGCTCAGAGACAGCAAGGGACTGTCCATAGGTCACTCACCTGATAAATGATATAGCCAGGATTTCAGCCCAGATTACCTGATTCCAAAGGGCTTTCCCCTCTCACTGCTACGTGGAGGGAGAGTCTGTGGAGCTGGGGTGTCTGACATTTCCCAGTCACTCCCAGTCACTCTCCACACACCAAAATGGAAAGCCACTGTCCTGATCATTTCTCCACCCTGCAGATCCAAGAGGCCTCTGCCTGGCTCAGCCAGCCCAGGTTAATCTTCCCATTTTCTGATCTCCTATCTCTTGCTGTGCTGTCTGGCTAGGAATGCATTCTGTATTAAGCTGTTTCTTGTGTATACACATTTTTATCCCAACCCAAAGACTGCAAACATGGCTTAGGTTCCCCAGAAAATATCTCGGACAATGGCAGTCACAGGGCAAGAAGCTAACCAATAAATCCTATCATTCCACAGCTGTATCGATTCATAGACGCAGAGCCTTTCTTTGGACTTCAAAGCATAGTCACTTGCCTTTCTTTGGACTTCAGTTTCCTCATCTCTAAAGCAAGAGGTTGGACTAGAAAAATCTCTTATAATAATATTTAACTCTTATATAGCATTCACTATGTGCCAGGCATTGTTCTAAGTGCTTTTCATCTACTAACTTGATTAATCCTCAAAACAACCTAGGAGAGAGGACCCTCTCATGATCTCATGTTCTAGATACAGGAAACCAAAGAACAGATAGGTTAAGTAACTTTCCCAAGGTCACAGAGCCAAGAAGTTGGACTCCAAATCAAGCAATCTGGTTCCAGAGTAAGTGCTCTAACCATTATACAATACTTCCTTTCTTAGATTTCCTTTTAAAATGTAAACGTCTCTCTTATTCATTTCATAGCCTTTTACTGACTCTGTACTCTATACCAGTCACAGATACAAATTGTGGTGGGCACCAGAATACAAAATTCCATCAACCCTGCCATTGGGGTCCCCCTGGTATGATAAGGAGAGGGAGCTGAGTGGCCCTAAGCCACCTAGCTGTTCTGGAGATCTGAGCTGGCTATGGTAAGGCACAGCTGTCATATGCACCCAAAAGTGACTGTAAGTTGGGCTTTTCAGTACTGTGTTTATGTTCTTGTGATACACATTTTAACTCAGAGATCTTTGTCAGGAAGCGGGATTAAGCACTGCTAGTCTACAGATGCCTTGTTCTGGCATCTGTACAGTGGCTTGTTGAGCCCAACTGCTCAGGCCTCATTCAAGGGCCCCTCCTAATGGAGTCCAGATTCTCCTGTCACCTCATTCCCCAAAGTCACCCTCCACACGATTCCCCTAGTCTGGATTGAAGACTCTCTTGCCCTCCTAGTCTTGGTCACTGCCCATCTTGGTTCCACTCATCCTTCTTGGCTCATCATAGAATCCAGCTCTGTGAAGCCTCTCTTGATTCCCTAGATGTAATCACACCTTCCTCACCCTTCCGTGCAGAGTTCACATTCCTCACAGGCAAGAACATGTTTTATAGGCAATTTTCCAAAGCATGCAAAACAGCAATTCCTGGTACAGAGTAGAAACTCTGAGGCATAGTGGAAGGTACAATTAACTTGGCTACAAAGTCCTAATTTCTAGTCTCTTCTCTATTAGATACTCGAATGACATACAGCAAGTCAATAACTTTTTTTTTTAGTGTTTGTTTCTTCTGATCACTAAAGAACACAGAGAAGTGTAAAGAAAGTCTAAATTATCCATGATTCCTACCATCCAATGATAGCCACTATTGTTATTTTGGTATATTTACTTCTTATTTCTTCTGTATGCATGGAACACACATGGAAATAAATATATTGTAAATATTATTTTTAAACTTTTCAATTAATATTTTAGGAACATTGTCCTTGATAAAAATCTTTTCTACAGAAGTAGCTTTATAAATTGAGGTATAATTTACTTATAATAAATGCACCTGGGCTTCCCTGGTGGGTCAGTGGTAAAGAATCTGCCTGCCATTTAGAAGACACGGGTTTGATCCCTGGTCCAGGAAGATCCCACATGCCGCGGGACAACTAAGCCCATGGGCCACAACTACTGAGCCTGTGCTCTGAGCCCAGGAACCACAGCTACTAAGCCCATGTGGCTAGAGCCTATGCTCTGCAACAAGAGGAGCCACTGCAATGGGAGGCCTGTGTTCTGCAACTAGAGAGTGGCCCCTGATCATAGCAGCTAGAGAAAGCCCATACAGCCCATATGAAGACCCAGCACAGCCAAAAATAAATAATAAATATAATTTTTTTTAATGCACCCATTTTAAGCAGATAACTTGATGCATTCAGGAAACTGTGTGCACTCATGTAATCATTACCACACTCAAGACATAGAACGTTTCCATCATTCTTGAAAATTCCTGAAGACCCTGTTTGAAGTCAGTCCTCATATTCCTCCCAAGCCCAAGCCGACACTGATCTGCTTCTACAGATTGAATTTAATGATCAAAATAATATTCCATCATATGGTATTCCCTAATTTGGCCATCTCCTGATCACTGGACATAAGGATGGTCTCTAGTTTTCCCCTGCAATAAATGACAGCTCAGTGAGTAATCTTTGGTCACTCCTCTGATGATTTCCTTGGGATACATGCTCAAATCTGAAGTCATTGAATCACAGAGTATGCACAGTTTTAAGGCTTATGATAAATATTTGAGCAAGTTGCTTTTAATCTTGCCGAGGCTGTTTCCTCATTCGCTAAAAAAAAAGGCGGGGGGGGGGGCGGCGGTATTAAAAATTCCAGCCTCGAGGAGTTGTCAGGATTACATGATATCAGGTATAAGACACTTTGAGTAACTGGTAAAACTAATCCACAAATACAGAGGGGAGCTGAGTAGGAGAGAGTGCAATGAGATGGCTCTGGATTTGAACCCTGACTCTGCCTTTTTTCTAGCTGTTGAATTGAGTTAGCTATTTAACTCAAGCCTCCATGTCCTCACTTGTCAAATGGGAGTAACAGGTTCTGTTCTCCAAAGGTTGTTATGAAGGGTAAGTGAAATACTCCATGTAAAGAGCTTGGAATAATTCCTAGCTCATAGCTGCTCAATAATTTGCAGTGATTAGTTCCAGTCAGGGTTCTTGGTTTCAAATAAATAGGTACCAAGTCTGGTTAACTTAAGGAAAACAGGAAGCTATTGAAAGGATTTTGGGTTGTTCACAGGACCAACAAGAAGGCTGAAGAATCAGGTGTGGAAAATGGGCAGGAACTAAGGTAGATTAGGCAGCTGAGAACACAGTCCAGGTGTAGCCCCGGGAACTGTCTGGTTATGAGGCTCACTTCTGAGGCTGCTACCAGACTTCCAAACCGTGAGGCTGTAATTGTCTTGAACCTTCCTCCTGTCTTTATACCACTTGCTCCAGGTTGAAAGTCCCAGATGGAGACACCAAATAGCTGAGTCCAATGTACAGATCAGAGCTCTGGCTGCCAGGGAGTGGGTTGAAAAGATGCCTGTTTTCTTTCAACTTTTGTTTAAGGAGAAAGGTCTCTGCTTCTTCCCTAAACCCATAGAATGAGAGAGTTCCCTAATGTAAGAAGCAGGGTCAGGTACTATGGACCTGACAGTAAGAGTCTACTACACTACTAGTTTTAATATTATGAAGACTAAATAAATATCTAGTGAATTGCATTTATTCAGTAGGGCTCAATATATGCTAAATGCTGTAGGGCAAGCGTTATTTTAAAGAAACTTCTTGATGGATGCTCTGATAAAAGATACAGCAAATTTGCATATTCAGATGGTGTCATACTGGGTTTTCTTCCCATGGGAACAGGTCTGCACAAGATTCTAGTGGTTTGGAGGTGTGTTTGCCTGCGTGCGTGCATGCACATGCATGCATGCATTGAGGAATGGGAATGGAGAGGACCGAGGGAAAAGGTAGAATCTCTTATTTATTTAAGATGAACACTCTTGATCAAATCTTCAAATCCATTATTTATTTCCTTTTGGTTTGATTTGATGTAACTTTTTTTTTTTATTAAAACTCGAGTTCAGTCACCTATGATGAGACAGACAGTCCACTTGGCCATAGATAAGCATGACCTGAGGGGCTTCCCTAGTGGCTCAGATGGTAAAGGATCTGTCTGCCAGTGCAGGAGATGCATGTTCGATCCCTGGGTCGGGAAGATCCCCTGGAGAAGGGAATGGCCACCCACTCCAGTATTTTTGCCTGGAGAATCCCACCACAGAGGAGCCATTTATTTAAATATTTAGACATGACTGAGTGGCTAACGCAGACACACCTGCGTTAGGCTAACGCAGCCTAACCTGCGGGCTGGTCTGATTTCAGTGGGGATCAGTTGAATATTGACTGATTCCTCTTATTTATCTTTTTTAAAGCTATGATTTATTAAACCTATCTTCCCTGGTGGCTCAGATGGTAAAGCGTCTGCCTAAAACACGGGAGACCCAGATTCAATCCCTGGGTCGGGAAGATCTCCTGGAGAAGGAAATGGCAACCCAGTCTAGTATACTAGCCTGGAAAATCCCATGGACAGAGGAGCCTGGTAGGCTATAGTCCATGGGGTTCCAAAGACTTGGACATGACTGAGCGACTTCACTTTCACTTTCAATGGGTATTACTTTTTTAAATTCTTATGATCACCCCATGATGAGAGAACTGAGGCTCAGAGGATAAAGATATATATTTTTTAAGATCACACAGCTGGTGAGTGAAAATTTGGGGATGTGGAACCAATTCTGCCTGCTGTTGAATCCAAAGCTCTTTGCTATAAGTCCAGCAAGGCAAACAGCGTGCTTATGACTGAGGATCTGCAGACAGGGCCTCAGTGTAAACAGATACGCTGGGTGGATGGAAACGGCATGAGGACGGAGAATACAGCTGGGTTCTCTGGGAGATGAAATCTCCAATAGTCATCTCAGGCGTCCAGGGCAAGTTTCCTGAGCGCTCCTCCCCCATCCTTTCAGGTAACTAATATTACTAGTTTTTACATTTTCTTCCAGGTTCTTTCTATGCATTCACAAATCTAGGTAACTATTCATATATCCTTCTCTTGATGACACAAATAGTACCATACTATGTACATTATTCTCCCATTTAACTTGTTCACTTAATGCCTTGAAGATCTTTCCATAAGAGTATATATAATTCTACTTCATTTTTTAACAGTTGCGTGATTCCCCTAGGATGGCCATTATATGAATATACCATAATTTACATAACATTCTCTATTAATAAAGATTTGAGAAGCTTCTCTGACTGGCCCCCATTCCTTGAGATAGGCACTTTTTCCTCATGTCATTTTTTTTTTTTTTTTTTTGACATGGAGCATTTTAAAAGTCTTTATTGAATTTGTGACAATATTGCTTCCTTTTTATATTTTGTTCTTTTGGTCAAGAGGCATGTGGAATTTTAGCTCCCTGGCCAGGGATCAAACCCACACCTCTTACACTGGAAGGCAAATCTTAACCACTGGACTAACAGGAAAGTCCCCTGGTGTCATTCTTTATGCATTTCAATCACTGTGCATATCATTCTGAAGTGTAATTATTTACACACTTGCACTTTTTCTACCAGATTGTGAGTTCCTTGAAAGCAGGGATTACACTTTCTGTGTCTCCAGCCCAGTACCTGGCACATGGAGGGGTCAATAAATATCTGTTAAATTGAACTGAATCTATATGCCTAACACTCCACCAGCCCCTTCACAAATGTAAAGGCTTTGTTATTCTCTGTCTTGTGCCAAATCGTAGGTTTGAAATACGTACAATGTGTATATTCCCACAGAGGAACTAAACAATCCTTGAATTCAACAGTGATTAGGAAGGACATAGATGAGGTTCTGTTCTGTCTTGGTCTAAAGAAAAATTGCTATTTACTCTTAGTGCTGCTATAACAAAGCACCATGGCCTGGGTGGCTGAAACAGCAGAAATTTATTATGTTACAACTCTAGAGGCTAGAAGTTCAAAATCAAGATTTTGCAGGATTGGCTCCTCCTGAGGGCAGAAGGATCTGTTCCAGGCCCCTCTCCTTGGCTTGTAGATGACTGCCTTCCCTCTATGTCTTTTCACATTTTCTTCCCTCAGTGCCTGTGTGTGTCCAAATTTTCCCATTTTAGAGGGACACTAGTCATACTGGATTGGTACCCACCTGAATGACTTCATTTTAACTTGATTACCTCTGTACAGATCTCATCTCCAAATAAGGTCACATTCTGAGGGACTGAGGGTTAGGACTTCAGTATATAAAATGGGGGGAGAGGAGAGACAAAATTCAACCCATCACAGTCTAATTTTGAAAATTATTTAAAAGATCATATCAAGGAATTATGATCAGCAGGAGTTTTCTGGGACTATAAAAGTTAATTATAATAATAAAAAAAACCCCACCAGTCTTTGAGTCTGTGATTTACAGATGAGGGAGTTTGGTAAAACGTTCCTTTCCCAGCAGGGATCTGTGAGTTGAGTCACTCCTCCCCCATTCAAGGCCCACAGCACCTGGAGCCCAGGTTTTCTCCACCCTCGAAAGCGGGAAGTATTCTTCTCACGGCTAATTACACTGCCTGCCCTTCCCCACGGTATTGAAAATATTTCTTTGATGATGTCAAATCTGTACTCCTGTGACTGATAAAAATTTTCAGTTTCACTCTGGTTCTCCAAGTACTGTTTCAGATCAGGAGAAATCTGACAGACTAGCTATGTGTCATCAGTACGTGTGCTTTATTTAGGATGAGGCTCTGTGGTGCAGCCTAGCTTTGGGTCGAAGGGGGACTCCTGGCCTGGGTGCATGTCATGGGCCCCTCCTTGGTGGCCCTGTGCTCACTGGGCTTCTCTCTGAGCAGCTTGAAAGAAGATGTAATCATCTCTCCATTCACTTATCTCTCTCATTGGACTGTCTGTCTTATTCACTCTGTCTCATTAATAGCTGATGCTGAGTAGCTGAACTTTCTGGACTAGTGAGCAAATTCCAAACTGCTTGTGTGAGGAGACCCTGCCTCCTGAGACAGTATATGGCTTTGGCAAATGACCATCTGAGGGGAAGGGGCCCAGAGAGCAAGTGTGGTAGAATGCAAGTTGGAAATAATGTTGCACATGAGGGTGTGTGATTGGGAGATTGAAGAAGGGGAGGCAGGAAGAAATGGCCATAGAAGTCTCCCAAAGGGGGTCAGTGGGTCCATCTACCCATCCATCCATCCATCATCCATTCATCTATCCATCCACCCATTCATGTATCCATCTACCTATCCATCCATCCACCCATCCACCCATCCATCAACTATTGCTAAGCACCTCCTAGGTGGTAGACACTATACTCGGCACTAGGAATGATACAGTGAATAAAACAAGGCCCCTGCCTTTTGTGTGGACACAAACAAAACTCAAAGTAATGCAAAGGTGCTGTGCCTGGATGTATACTGTAAAGTATAGTGATGAAACCCAAAGCAGGGAAAGGAGTGTGCTCTTTCAGATTGAGTCCAGAGGAAAGGCTTGTGAGGCAAGGCTGGGCCATTGTGTTAAAGCCATAGGAGGGGGCCAGTGAGGTGGGAACAAAGCAAGTCAGCAATGAATGGTGATGGCTTAAAAACCTGACTCTTGTAGGGTTTTAAAATTTCTGTTAAGCTAACATTTATTAAGAGCTTACAATGTATCCAACTTTAAGGACTTTAAATACATTAATTCATTTCTTACACAAAAATTTAGATAGGTATTATTATCATCCCTAGTTTATGAATGAAGAAATTGAGGTACAGAAAGATGAAATAGCTTGCCGAAACGCACAGCTAGGAAGTGATGGAGCCCAGGTTCACACACTCCAGGCATGCTGCATAACCACCACCTGCTCTGTGGATCACAGCATCCCCTTCAGTTAGAGCAGCAATAACTCCACCACCCCTTCACCTTCACTGCAAGGAGCAGCTAGTATTCCTTCATTCCCTCAAAATAATGGGGGTGTCTGCTAACCTCACTAAGTAGATGCAGGAGTGCTGGGTGCATGGCAGGAAATAGGGAGGAGGAAGGCAGGAAGGTGGAGAGGTGATGACTGGGTGGTTAGAACCGCAAAGGAGAGAAGCACAGGATGTTATGAGCACACAGAGGAGGACCACAGAGCTGTCTTGGGGTGAGTCAGGAGTCACAGAAACCTTCCTAGAGAAAGTGACCCAAAGCCAGGTCATCCCGTGCCCCAGGGGATAGGGCATGAAAAGCCTTTCTTTCACCTCCTCTCTCCTGCAGAGAACCTTATCTGCAATAAACGCCCCATCAGTACCTACCACTTACCAACAATCCGCCTTTAACTTTCCACTAATCACGATTATTCTCCCTCCCCAAATGTGTCTGCTTTCTTCCTACCCTTTGCCCTACCTCCTACCTCCTTCTGGGATCTCACGTGTTGAAGCCCCTAAAAAGTGACCCAAAGCAGAGGAACCCTGGAGAGTTACGGAAGGTTGACAGATGCCTCAGGCTTTGGCCAGTGAACGGGGATGGGGAAGGATTTTGATGTGGCAGCATCTTTTACAGTGCCCCCACCCCTGAAGTCACAGCGTGAAGGCAGGGTGCCGAGGGGGTTGGAAACACCTTGCCTACTCATCAGGCTGGTCCTGGACAGGAGACAAGCAGGCAGGAAGGAACCATGAGGCCTTGGACACACAAGAAAGGGAAAAGTGACAGCAGGGTCCAGGAACCCCTCAGCCTGGCCAGCCCTGAGGTTTTCTCTGCCAACCATAAATCCTGAGGGTGCTGCAGCCCACAAGCCCTGGCCCTTACTTTCTTCCTCAAGGGGTGGGGGGAAGGTGAGGAAGTGGATCACTCTTAGAAGACTGTTATGATTTCAAAGGAAAAAGGAGCTGGTTTTGATGTCTGCCCAGAGATAGAGCCAGGTCCCAGGGGGCTGCATTTGCTGTTCCGGTAAAAAGAGCCGTGTTGACACGGAATTCTTGGACTGGCCTCATTTCATTAAAAACAAGCTGCCAAACCAAATGGGAAATGGAGTTTAACAGAGAAGTATGTGCTCACTCCCCTCCCCCCTCTAAACTTGGCTCCGACTCCAAGCAGCATACGACTTAGGTTCTGGGACCGAAGTCCCAGCATCAGGGAATTATGCTGACTGGTCCCCGGGTTCACAGGACATGCAGTTTGCTCTCCCCATGAGCTATTTCCCAGCAGGGTCAGCCTGTGCCCATGGCCTGTTACTTCTCAAACTTCCTGTTCTTTAGTGAAAGAAAAAAAAGCTAGGCAGAGAGATGATTGGAACTAGACCAGCTGCCCTAAGTAGGTGTTCCAGAGTCCATAGATCTCTAAAGAAGTTTCAGACTTCTAATTCTTACTCACCATGTCCCGGGATGGGGGACCTGCCACTTTTCACACTCCAGTACTCTTGTCTGGAAAATTCCATGGATGGAGGAGCCTAGTGGGCTACAGTCCATGGGGTCGCAAAGAGTCGGACATGACTAAGCAACTTCACTTCACTTCCATGGTTAAAAGTTAGGCCAGGTACCTACACACCAATCATGGAAGATGGAAGATTGATTCCATCCCTACTTTGCCACCTACTGGCTCTGAGACCTTGGGTAACTTTCTTAACCTTTCTGTGCCTTGGTTCCTTCAGCTGTTGAATGGAGATAAAAGATCTATCTTATGAAGTTCTTGTGAAGTTTAAATAAAAACATGCAGGTAAAATGCTAAGGTATGGTGTTCACACACAGAAGAACTCAGTAAATTGTACTGGTTGCTGTTTTTTTTAATTACTAATATCAAAGTATGTTCTTAGTTAAGATTCGTTTGAATATAAAAAGCTAAAATAAGAACCAAAATCTACTCTAACTAGCTCATGAAAACGGTAGTGATGGGAGAGGTGGTAGATGGAAATTATAAAGGCACGAATGATCTCATGGAATACAGTGCAGGAGATATACACAGCCGAGCTTCACATTTAGCTGGAACTAGGAATTGAAAACCTGGCACTAAGATGCCTTATTCTTTATCCTAGTGGGTCTTCTAGACCAGAGCTGTCCAATAGGGCTGCCTGAAATGACAGAGATGTTCTATATCATGGGAATGCCCTGGCAGACAGTGGTTAGGACTCTGTACTTTCACTGCCAAAGGTGCAAGTTCCATCCCTGGTCAGTGAACTAAGATCCTGCAAAAAAAGTTCTACATCTGTGCAATGCACCTGAAAAAGTGAATCTTTAGTTTTTAATGTTACTTAAAGAGATTAATTAAAATTTAAATAAATTAAATCAATTAGTTAAAATTATTATATAAATAGGCTTCCCAAGTGGCGCTAGTGGTAAAGAATCCACCTGCCAATACAGGAGAAACAAGAGACTCAGATTCGATCCCTGGGTTGGGAAGATCCCCTGGAGAAGGAAATGGTAACCCACTCCAGTATTCTTGCCTGGGAAATCTCATGGACAGCAGCTTCACTCACCTTCTCACTCCAGGTTGCAAGTTAAAGGCTACTCTACATAAGAAACCCATTCCAGGTGAAGGCTTCACACCTGACCATCAGGTCATGGAATCTTACACTTTCTCAGCAAGGGCCAGGTGGGGCTCTCTGGGAGGGCTGTGTTAAACAGGCAGTTCGAGGGCGCTGTGCCTTTTGTGCAAGGATGGCAATGATCCAATGGTTGGCATTGCCACCTTGAGTATGACCATGCTTTTCCCGGGCTTCTGGGGGTGATTCAGGCCTTTGAGAGGAAAGTCCAGAGATCCTGTGTTAACTAGTGAATCCGGAAGGAAGCAGATAAAGTGTGAGCCACACTCTGCCTAGCGTGAGCTGCTTGTCCACACCTAAGTCTGGGTGTACCTAAGATGCTGAAGAAAGACAAACCTCTGAAGACATGGAAATACCAGGTTTAAAAAGAATGTTTTTACCTGAAACTATCACAGCGTTGTTAATCACCTATACCCCAATACAAAATAAAAAATTCAAAAGGAAAAACAAAAAGATTGTTATTGTTTTCTTCCAGGCTCCTAGAGACACACAAACTGTAGCCTAAGACCGGGAGGAGAGAACAATGGCAGACTTGGGAACTCCGTGTCACTGTGAGCTCTTGGCTTTGCCCTGCTGATTTAGCTTGACAGGCCCTCTTGGTCAAGCAACTGACCAGGGCCGGCAAACAGCTGCTATGTCTGGGCTTTGTTTTGAGGCCTTTTAATTGGTTTGCCTGATTCTTTGAATAAATGGAGTCAATGGGTTGTTTAACTTATTAATCAAACATCAAATATTATTAAAGGGACAGCTACATGCCCCAAACTGTGCTCGACTTTGTGGAAGGATATAGAAATCAAATCCCCATTGAAAACTGGGGTTTAACTCCCACGTCTCTCGGTCATCGTGAGGGAGTGGAGATTGTGATGACAGACAGCAGAGAAGTGGAGCTAGAACAGGAGGGCGCCATGGCTTTTCATTGTTGTTTCTAATCCTGCCAAAGTCTGCCCTCCGCGCAGCAGCCAGAACCATTGGTCATATAGATTCATTGAGGTTTGTTGTTCAGTTGCTAAAGTCGTGTCCAGCTCTTTTGTGACCTCATGGATGGTAGCCCACCAGGCTCCTCTGTCCTTGGGATTTCCCAGGCAAGAATACTGGAGTGGGTTGCCATTTCCTACTCCAGGGGATTTTCCTAACCCAGGGGTCCAATCTGTGTCCCCTGTATTGGCAGGCAGATTCTTTACCACTGAGCCATCTGCGAAGCTCAGAGAGATAAATAGAATGACTCAATTTTTGTTAAAAGTAGAAAAAACCCTAAAATGCTCTGGTGACTTCCCATTGTACTTAGAATAAAATCCAAGCTCTAACTTGCAAGCCCCCTGCTCTGACCCCCACCCCACTCCCTGACCCCATCTCCTGTGACTCTTTCCTAGGCTCACTCCACCCCAAACCCCAACCACACAGGCCTCCAACTGCACCTCCACAGTAAGCCCCATCTCACCTTAGGGCCTTTGCAAAGGCAGGTCCCTTCTTTTCCTGGATTTTTTTTTTTTTGCATGGCTGGCTCATCTTGTTATTCACAACACATCCTCAGAGAGGTCTTTCTCGATCGTCCAAGTATCTCCCATCACTCCCGTCGCTCTTGATCGTACTTGTCTTGCTTTCTTTTCATTGTAGTATTTGCTATTCGCTACCTGACATTCTCCGGGTTGTTGTTGTTGGCTGAATTTCTGTCTTCCCCAGTCGGAAGAGCCTCTTCAATAAAAGAAGTCATTCAAGTGGGACTTTGTCTCGTTTGCCTTAGGTATTTGCAACTCCCAGTTCTGCGCAAAGCACAGCTGGGTCCTCAGTTATTGTTTGGTGAATAAATAATTGACTTAGTGAGAGAAGTAGTTCTGCAAAGATCCGGGTTGTATGTTGTGTTTAATTGTATGATCTAACTAAGGGATTAGCTTTCTTGGCTGCAGGTTTTGGGTCTTTCTGGGCTTCAGTTCCCTCTGCTGGCAGTAGTGTTTACCCTATCACCTTCCTAATTCACTAAAAAAAATTATTTGTTTAGTTATTTGGCTGTGCTGTGTTGTAGTGGCGGCTAGTTACCTGACCAGGGATCAAACCTGAGCCCCCTGCATCGGGAGCATGGAGTCCTAGCCACTGGACCACTAAGACCACTGGACCCTAAATCCCTCACTTTTTAAAAATGCTTGAAAAGACTGATTCTGGATTGAGTTCAAATCCATGGGTACCCCCGTACCCTCTCTTAAATATCTATTTGCCCTTGAAACTTTAGCATTTGGATGTTTGCAACGAAGATCAGCATTTTCCACGTTCCTTTTTAAAACCACTCCTCCTATCCCTGTCCCAGCCTTGGAGAGTCTGGAAATCTGGTCCTAATTCTCTATGCCTGCTTCCCCTTCTACTTTTGTGTTGAGTCAGATTCTACCTCTTATCATTTGAACCTGCACAAATCTGCTTTTGTGTCCCCATCCCTGGTGACCCACCTTTTATTTCTTGTTTTAATTACTGAAATAGTCTCCTTGCTTCCATCTTTTCTGACTCCATTGTCCAAACCACAGACACATCAGTTAAAATTTGAATCACAAAACCTTTCCTTCTGTGGTTCCCTGTTGTCCTTGAATGCAAGCTGAAACTCCTGAATGTGACCTAAAAGGCCATAGCATTGTTACTCACTGGCCTTGCTTCTTGCAACTTCTCTTTCCCAGTTCACCCTCAACTGTCACCTGTTCTCCAAACAATACGTTCTTCCCATCTTCAGTGCCATCTTTATGCTGTTCTTTCAAGAATATTCTTGCCTTTGTCTTTGCCTGATTGCCTAATAATTCCTTCCATTTTGCCTGCATGTCAGGACTTCAGGTCTCCAGCTCTGAGATGTGTATCCCCTCTCAGGACACCATAAGTAATTGGTACTTCCAGAACCACTGCTGATATTAATGAAATTAAGATGAGTATTAGTTAGAATATGACAGTTGCTAGGAGCTTAAACAAGATAGAAGTGTATCTCTTTCTCATTATTAGATGGAGGTTGGGGGCTAGGCAGCAGGACATGTCTATCCTCAGGGTGGTAGCCCTTGTTGGCCTGGTCCCAGTTGGCTCACCACCACATCTGACGTTCCAGCCATCCAGCCTGGAACTATAGACTGAATCTATAGTTCTATAGATTCACGTGGTTACTATAGACTGAATCTTTGTTTTCCCCCTGTATTTGTATGTTGAAACCCCAATCCACAATGTGGTGGGATTTGAAGATGGGGCCTTTGGGAGGTAACTAGTTCATAAAAATAGAGCCTTCATGATGGGTAACTAGTTCATAAAAGTAGTGCCTTTATAAGAAGAGACATCTCATGTCTTTCTCCCCAACTCCCTCCTCCTACTCTCTTCTATCCCCACTCATCCTGCCACGTAAAGTCCAATGAAAAGATGGTTGCAATTTGTAAATCAATCAGGAAGAGGGCCTTGACTAAGAACCCAGCTATGCTGGCCTCCTGATCTCATACTTTCAGCCTCCAGAGCTGTGAGAAATAAAGATTTGTTGTTAACCCACCCAACACTTAGCATTCTCTTATGGCAGCCAGAGTTAAGTAAGACAGTGTACGAGGGAAAGAGAGCACGCGCCTTCTCCCCCTGGCTCTAAGGTGTCACCTGGAGATAAGTAGATAATTAGAGCAGAGAGGAGGAGGACACACCGGACCACTTGCCAATATTTGCAGAGCACTGTGCTGTCGATGCCTTTTCTCATTTGACTCTCTTCACCACCTTATAAGGGGAAGTACTGTTATTGGCCTGCCTCCTATTTTTAAGCAAACGATGTTTTATCAACAAGCTGACTTTGCAAATCTGAGAAATAACATGAAGGGCCCGTCAGCCTGGCACACCATGTGATAGCAGTTCTTTCTCAGAAAAGTTTTCATGAGATGTGCACATGACTTTTATGATTGTTAACAAACACAACAAGGAATTCCAGCACATTCTGTTCTTGTGTGGCTGTAATTTAAAGTTGAGTTTTAGTAAGTAAGTAAGTTTATATGTGCAGGTAGTTAAAGAGTCAGAATGTCCTACATGTTTTGATATAAGAGATGGTCGTTACGTCCCTGTTCCCTATTCTTTCCCCAAACCTACACAGTGCAGTTTCGCATGGTTCAGAGACACCACTGTCAACACTTCAGCTGACTTTTTTTTGTGATTCACCTCCATATCTCTCAAAAACATGCTTATGTTGCTACTTTGTGCTTTCTCAGTTTCAGGCATCATTTACTGGCTTTCTTCCATGGGAAGACGAGGATTTAGCTGACATCAACCCACCACCCCACGTGCAACACACACACACACACACACACACACTTTCTCCCTGTTCTCCTATCTTCCCAATATAGCTGCAACTTAATTTTAGCCAGGTCAGCATTTTCACAACTGTGTCATCTAACACACTAGATTTTTTATTTTCCTGCACAATTTAAATTTTCCGTGGAGTCATTTTCTTGCGTGTTTTTTTTTTTTTTTCCCCAAGCTTGCTTAATTTTCTGTGTACTTAGCTCTAATCCAACCTCAAACCTGTCTGGCAGTTGCATAAATCTTTTCTGAGAAATTTCGAATACATGTGGGAATCTATCAGTGCTTTCGTTTTTCTATCAATGCTTTCATTTTGAAGCAGTCTCTCTGGGGGCCTTCTGACCGGCTCTGACCTGGACAGGTGGCCTCTGAGCCTGGTACACAGCTGTCATCCTGGGATGCTCCACCGTCATCCTGGGCCTTCTTGTGGCTCTCTTAGGTTAAAGCTCCTTATTTCTGGGTCCTGTGCTTTCCTCTTTCTTAATGTTTCCTTTTGCCGTGTGGGAAAGAGGACATGGGAGTTTTTTGTTTGTTTTAACCATATGCACAGATGTTTGATTTGCCATCTTTCACAGAAATTCGTAGCCTCATGTCAGAGATGAAGCAATTGCAATTCAGGAATATTAAGCAACTTGGAAATTATCCAGTCACTGTAGGAGGCTATTCTCCCTGTCAGAGCACCCTTCATATTGTGTGTTTTCTTATCTATTTTTCCTTCTGAGCTGTGGGATTCCTAAGGAAAGAGCTGAATCTGTCTTGTTCTTTTATGCATCTCATATGGCGGGCCCATCCTAGGCACTCAGCTAATGTCTCTGAAGTGAGTTTATGAGGTCTGGTTTTGGAGAATATTGTTTATTCCACCCCTGCACTATACATTTTGATGCTAATATCTGAAACCCAAATTATCTGTGCTTGATGTAATTAATTTTCACCCCCACCACTTGTGTCTGTTCTCATCTCAGGAGAAAGATAGATGTCTTGTCTGTAGCTGAAAGTACTCAAGAATTTCCAGGGGAAAGTCTTGCTCGTGCCTTATTCCTGAATCACACAACCCTCTTCCAGAGTTTATTTGTGTGAGATATACAATAGCATAACGACAAATTATTTTTTTCCTGAGAGAACAACAATTACTCAACTGAAAGCAATGCTGTATTTATGACATTTTTCCCCTTGTTTTTAGGATACCTCATGGAAACTTGATAAAACAAAGGATTTATTTTTGTTAGGTTAAATCTGTGTATCAGGCCCCATGTACTTGCTACCCACTAAGTCTGACCATCTCAACTAGGGGAAAAAAAACACTCTTTGATTAATAAAAACAACCCAAAACAGATCCCTTGAGCTGGGTAACTCTGTATTATGTTAAAACGTAATGTAACAAACACGGCCCCTGTGCCCTCCCCAGAACCCACACCTACCACAGCTAAAAATAGCCCTTGGTCTTTCCCTGAAGCTCAAAAACAGGAACAGCAAAACTTGTTTGCCTTATTATGTGTTCTGCACAGGGATCCAAGCCCTTTCACGTCCTGGCTCTTAACACGTGTGAGCAAATTCTAAATTGGCTGGTTGCAAATCGGAAGGCCAACAATAGGAAGTGAATTTTGCACAAACATGGCTTCCCGGGTCCTTAAACAATGCCCTGCTCACCCTGGGTTCCCGGATGAGAATAATAACCAGAGGCACCAGCTAGATGAGGCCACTCTGAACACTGGCCAGGCTCTGTGGGCACGGGCACAGGCACTCATGTGTATTAACCCTTTTAATCCTTACCATCCATGAGGTTAAGTCCTGTTATTATCCCCATTTTATAAGTAAAAGAGTCAAGGCCTTAGGTGACAAAGGAACTTGCTATTCACCCAACTTGATAGAGGAGTGGTATCCACACCCAGCTGGGTTTGACTATTGAGGTCAAACCAAGAGCCCTCACCTGAGCTCCCATAATGCCATGGCCACTTCGAAGTAGGGGAGGATGAAGGAATATCTTTCCTACCCCGACTAACCCTAACTGCCGTTGACCCATGAAGATAAAGGTAGACACTATATGGTCTTGGAATCAGGTGGGACTATGAAAATTGTCTATCCTTGAATATCTTTCCTTCTGTAGCAGATCTAACTAGTGCCCACCAACTCCATGGGAAAATCACAGGCTTAGGAATTAGCTAGGCCTGGCTTCACCTCTTAGCTCTCCTATACGTTAATTCTGTGATATTGGACAACACTGATACTGATAACTACAAATAGATAATGAGTGTACTCCATGTGCCAGGCACTGGCTAAACTCTTCTCCATGCATGAAGTGCGTGCTAAGTCACGTTAGTCATGTCCGACTTTTTGTAGTCCTGTGAACCCTAGCCTGCCAGGCTCCTGTCCATCATTTTCTCTAGGTGAGAATACTGGAGTGGGTTGCCATGCCCTCCTCCAGGGGACCTTCCCGACCCGGGGATGGAACCCGTGTCTCTTACACCTCCTGCATCTCAATGCACTATCTTCTCCATTACTCATGACAACCTCTGAAGCATGTCATTGCCCTCATTTTGCAGTTGAAGACCCTGAGACTTGAGGAGATAAAGTAAGGGGGTCAAGTTAGTATGGTAGTCAAAAGCATAAACTATGAAATTAAACATCCTTGGTTCAGTTCCTGCTTCCTACTGTGTGACTTTGGGCCAGTTACTTAACCTCTCTGAACCTGGTTCTCTGAAAGTAAATAGGGGTACATAATGATACGTACCACATAGCATTGTTATGAGAATGAGAGAAACTTTTGTAATGGGTGCTAAATAATAGTTCCTTGAAACTTTTCCCCTTTCTAGAAGATCCCAATCCTTCTAAGCTCTAATTATTTGAAAAGCTTTTTTTTTTTTTTTTTTAAACATTCAAAAAATACTACTGGACTTCTGTCCAGTGGTTAAGAGTCCACCTGCCAATGCAGGGGACATGGTTCAGTCCTTGGTTGGTTTGGGAAGATTCCACATGCCTCAGGGCAACTAAGCCCAATGCGCAGCAACTACTGAGTTCATGCTCTGGAGCCTGTGCTCCGCAACAAGAGAAGTCACTGCAATGAGAAACCCGTGCACTGTGACTAGAGAGCAGCCCCTGCTCTCTGCAATCAGAGAATGCCTTGAACAGCAACAAAGACCCAGTGCAGTCAAAAATAAATTAATCAATTCAAAAAACTGGAAAAATAAAAAAAATAACATTTTCCTCCTATTATTAATACATTGAGAATCTAAGTTTGATGCAGGAACACCAGGAAAACAATAAACTGATTTAAAAAAAAAATCTGAACCATGGTAAAAGTTGAGAATCTTTTTCTTGCATATTGTTTTTCTTACAACGTGATAATGTTATCATACCATTGTGCCATTATTTGTACTGTCATAAATGGCAACCCACTCCAGTGTTCTTGCCTGGAAAATCCCGTGGATGGAGGAACCTGGTAGGCTACAGTCCATGGGATCACAAAAAGTCGGACACGACTGAGCAACTTCACTTTACATGCACTGATTTTAATTATATTATAAGTAGTATATTTTCTTATTGCAATAAATATTCTATATATAAATTCTGAAAGAGATGGGAATACCAGACCACCTGACCTGCCTCTTGAGAAACCTATTGTCAGGAAGCAACGGTTAGAACTGGACATGGAACAACAGACTGGTTCCAAATAGGAAAAGGAGTACGTCAAGGCTGTATACTGTCACCCTGCTTATTTAACTTCTATGCAGAGTACATCATGAGAAAGGCTGGGCTGGAAGAAGCACAAGCTGCAATCAAGATTGTCAGGAGAAATATCAATAACCTCAGATATGCAGATGACACCACCCTTATGGCAGAAAGTGAAGAGGAACTAAAAAGACTCGTGATGAAAATGAAAGAGGAGAGTGAAAAAGTTGGCATAAAGCTCAACATTCAGAAAACGAAGATCATGGCATCTGGTCCCATCACTTCATGGCAAACAGATGGGGAAACAGTGGAAACAGTGTCAGACTTTATTTTTGGGGGCTCCAAAATCACTGCAGATGGTGATTGCAGCCATGAAATTAAAAGACGCTTACTCCTTGAAAGGAGAGTTATGACCAACCTAGATAGCATATTCAAAAGCAGAGACATTACTTTGCGAACAAAGGTTCGTCTAGTCAAGGCTATGGTTTTTCCAGTGGTCATGTATGGATGTGAGAGTTGGACTATGAAGAAAGCTGAGCACCGAAGAATTGATGCTTTTGAACTGTGGTGTTGGAGAAGACTCTTGAGAGTCCCTTGGATTGCAAGGAGATCCAACCAGTCCTGGGTGTTCTTTGGAAGGAATGATGCTAAAGCTGAAACTGCAGTACTTTGGCGACCTCATGTGAAGAGTTGACTCATTGGAAAAGACTCTGATGCTGGGAGGGATTGGGGGCAGGAGGAGAAGGGGACGACAGAGGATGAGATGGCTGGATAGCATCACCGACTCGATGGGCATGAGTTTAAGTGAACTCCGGGAGTTGGTGATGGACAGGGAGGCCTGGTGTGCTGCAGTTCATGGGGTCGCAAAGAGTCAGACACGACTGAGTGACTGAACTGAACTGAACTGATATCTTTTATTGAAGTATAATCGACATACAACATTATGTTATTTTCAGTGTACAACATAATGATTCTGTATTTGTATATATTGTGGGATGACTACCAAAATAATATCTGTTAACATCTGTCACTATACATAGTTAGAGTTATTTTTCCCTTGTAGTGACTACTTCTATAATATGCTTTAACTGCTTTCAAATATGTAATATACTATTATTAACTAGAGTCACCATGCTGTACGTTATATCCCCATGACATTTATATTATAACTAGAAGTTGTACCATTTGACTCACATTTCACCAACCCCTGACCCCCATCTCTAGCAACCACCAATCTCTTCTTTGTTATCTATGAGCTTGCATTTTTATTTTTTGCTTTTAGATTCCACATGCAAGAGAGATCATACAGTATTTATCTGTCTGACTTATTTCACTTAACATAATGCCCTCAAAGTCCATCCATTTTGTCGCAAATGGCAAGATTTTATTTCTTTTATGACTGAATAATATATATATCCCATTTTCCTTATCCATTCATTTGTCAATGGACAGCTTACGATATCGTGGCTATTCTAAATAATGCTGCAATGAGCATAGGGTACACATATCTTTTTAAGCTACTGTTTTCCTTTTCTTTGGATAAATACCCAGAAGTGGATTTACTGTATAGTAGTTCTGTTTTTGGAGATGGGCATAGCAACCCACTGCAGTACTCTTGCCTGGAAAATCCCATGGGTGGAGGAGCTTGGTAGGCTGCAGTCCATGGGGTCGCTAACAGTTGGATACGACTGAACTACTGTACTTTCACTTTTCACTTTCATGCACTAGAGAAGGAAATGGCAACCCACTCCAGTGTTCTTGCCTGGAGAATCCCAGAGACGGCGGAGCCTGGTGGGCTACCGTCTACGGGGTCGCACAGAGTCGGACACGACTGAAGCGACTTAGCAGCAGCAGTTCTATTTTTAATATTTTGAGGAAACCCCATGCCATTTACCATAGAGGCTGCACCAATTTACATTCCCACTAACAGTGTACGGCGTTCCCTTTTCTCCTCACAGACACTTGTTATTCCTTACCTTTTTGATGATAGTTGTTCTAACAGTTGTGAGGCAATATCTCATTGTGGTTTGTATTTGCGTTTCCCTGATGATTACTAGTGTTGAACACCTTTTCACATGCCTGTTGACCATTTGTATGTCTTTGGAAAAATGTCTATTGAGATCCTCTGCCCATTTTTATTTGGATTGTTTGTGTTTTTCTGCTAATATGATTTGCATTTTTTTCCCTCCCACTCAGTAGGTGTCCTTTGCATTTTGTCCATGGTTTCCTTTGACATGCAGAAACTTTTCAGTTTTATGTGTCCTGCTTGTTTATTTTTGCTTTTAATGCCTTTGCTTTTGGTGTCAGATCCAAAAAAACCATTGCCAAGACCAGTGTCAAAGGGCTTACCTACTTTATCTTCTTTCAGGAAGTTTTTGGTTTCAGGTCTTACATTCCAATCTTTAATTCATTTTGTGTTATTGTTGTGTGTGGTGTCAGATAGTGGTCTGGTTTCATCCTCTTGCATATTGCTGCCCAGTTTTCCCAGCACCATTTATTGAGGAAATTGTCCTTTCCCTATTCTATATTTTTAGCTCCTTTGTTGTAAATTAACTGACCATTTATGCGTGGATTTATTTCTGGGCTCTGTTTCTCTTTCATTGATCTATATGTCTGTTTTTATGGCAACACCATACTTTTTTGATTACTGCTGCTGCTGCTAAGTTGCTTCAGTCGTGTCCGACTCTGTGCAACCCCATAGAGGGCAGTCCACCAGGCTCCCCTGTCCCTGGGATTCTCCAGGCAAGAATACTGGAGTGGGTTGCCATTTCCTTCTCCAATGCATGAAAGTGAAAAGTGAAAGTGAAGTCGCTCAATTGTGTCCGACTCTTAGCGATCCCATGCACTGCAGCCCACCAGGCTCCTCCATCCATGGGATTTTCCAGGCAAGAGTATTGGAGTGGGGTGCCATTGCTTTGATTACTAGAGCTATATAATACAGTTTGAAATCAGGGAGCATGATGCCTCTAGTTTTGTTCTTCTTTCTCAAGATTGCTTTGGCTATTTGGGATCTTTTGTGGTATCATGCAAATTTTAGAATTGTTTACTCTGTTGATGTGGAAAATGTATTGGAATTTTGATAGGGAACGCATTGAATTGTAGATTGTTTTGGGCAGTATGGACATTTTAACAACAATAATTCTTTCAATCCATGAGCATGGAGTATCTTTTCATTTATTTGTGTCTTTTTCAATTTCAAAATGTCTTATATATAGTTATTAGTGTATAAGTGTTTCACTTCCTTGTTTAAATTTACACTTAGATATTGTTATTATTTTCGATGCAATTATAAATGAAATTATTTTCTTAATTTCTTTTTCTGATAGTTCATTAGTGGTATATAGAAACACAAAAAATTTCTGTATATGGATTTTATTTGTTTTAACAATTTTTTTTCATGGAATCTTTATGGTTTTCTACATATAATATCATGCTATCTACAAATAGTAACAGTTTTACTTCTTCCTTTCCAATTTGACTGTCTTTTATTTCTTTTCCTTAACAAATTGCTCTGGCTTGGACTTCCAGTACTATGTTAAATAAAAGTTATGGGAGTGGGCATCCTTATCCTGTTCCTGATCTTGGAGGAAAAACTTTCAGCTTTTCACTGTTGAGTATGATGTTAGCTGTTAGCTGTGGGCTTGTCATATGTGGTCTCTATTACGTTGAAGTACATTCCCTTTATACCCACTTTGTTGAGAGTTTTTATCATGAATGAATGGTGAGTTTCGTCAAATGCTTTTTTTTTTTGCATCTATTGAGATAATCAAATATTTTTTCATGCTTCATTTTGTTAATGTGGTATATTAAGTATATTAATTAATGTATTTTGAACCACATTAGCATTCCTAGAATAAACCCCATTTAATCATGGTTATGATCTTTTCAATGTACTATTGAATTTGTTTTGCTAATATTTTTTGAGGATTTTTGTATTTATGTTCATTGGGAATGTTGGCCTGTAATTTTCTTTTCTTGTGTCCTTAACTGGCTTGGTATCAGGGTTATACTGGCCTCATGAAATGAGTTTGGAAATGTTCCCTCCTCCTCTATTTTTTGCAAGAGTTTTAGGATTGGTATTAAGTCTTTGAATATTTGGTAGGATTCACCAGTAAAGCTGTCTAGTCCTGGACTTCTATTTGGTGCTCTTAGTTGCTGAGTCATGTCTGGCTCTGAAACCCCATGGACTGTAGCCCACCAGGCTCCTCTGTGCATGGGAATCTCCAGCAAGAATACTGGAGTGGATTGCCATTCTCTTCTTCAGGGAATCTTTCCAACCCAGGGATCAAACCCAGGTCTCCTGCATTTGCTTGTTGAGAGGTTTTAAATTACTCATTTGCAGGCCTTTTCATATTTTGTCTGAAAATTTTTCTCTTGATTGCTCATGCTTCCCTCTCACAGTACATCTAGCTACAGGTGCAGATTCTGGACTTTGAAATGTAAAACACAGTTTATAACTCATTCATTCAACTAGTATGCTTTTGAGTATCAGGTACTCTTCTAGGTTAGTGAACAGGAAAAGGTATAGATTACAGTGTATGTGTGACAGGTATGGGGAGAGGGAAGTAGACAGACAATAAATAAACGTTATAAATAGAAAATTGTCAAGTGGTCTTTTTTTTCTTCAATAATTCTGATGAAAAGATGACAAAACAGTGTGATATAAATGACATGTGTATGGTGGTAGGATGATTTTTTAGGTTGGATGTTGAGGAAGGGCCTCTCTAAAGATGCTGTACTTCACCTGAAACTTGAGAAGGATCCACACATACAGAGATCTACAGGAAGAACATTCTAGTCAGAGTAGAGCTAGAGCTAAGGTCCTAAGACTGGAACAACCTTCCAAGTCCAAGTACAAAGGTCACCAAGTGGTACAAAGTGAGCAAGAGGAAGAGTAGGCAGGGAACCCATCATGCAGGACTCTGTGAGCTGGGACCAGAGTGTTGATTTTACTCTAAGTCGGATGGGAAGACACTGGAAGATTTAAGGTGCAAATGCTTTACTTTTCAAAGGTAATTTGGTAGGAGTGTGGAAAATCGATTCTAGGAGGAGGGGCAAGAGAAGAGGCAGAGAGCATAATTAGGAATGTTTTTGCAATAGTCAAGTTGAAACATGCTGCAGACTTGATTGAGCATGTTATCAGTCATAGTAGAGAGAATGGATACTGGGAATATTTTGGAGAAGAAAGGGAAAAGCACCAGCTCATGGGGATGAGGGAGGGGAGGAAATTAGGACCACTCTTGTTTTTGCTTTGAGTAATTAAGTGGGTGATACTGTCATTTACCACAATTGAGAAGCCTGGCGAAGTCCATGGTGGCAGGGGATGAAGGACTGTGCTGTGACCATATTAAATTTGAAGGTCTATTTGTTATCCGTATGGAAGTGTCAAGAAGGCAGTGGGATATGAGTCTCAGAATCAGCCGAGAAGTTGGTTCTAGAAATAGAGGTTCAGGAAACAGACTTAAATTGGTATTTGAACCATGGGATTGAATTGGATCATCAAGGGGAGAATGAGTAAAGAAAAGAACTCCAACATTAAAATCAAAGAGGAGAAAGCCAGCAAATGAAATGAAGAAGGAGCTACCAGTGAAGTGAGGGTAAAACCAGGAAAGTTTGCTGTCACAGAAACTACAAAAGAAAAAAAACTTTTTTTTCTTTTTTTTTCCAGGAAGGAGGACCTGGTAAACAGAAATGTGCTACAGATTCTAGTAAGAGCAAAGTGAACACTGGGTTTGGTTATCCAGAGGTCACCAGCCACTTTGCCAAGAGCCATCTCAAGAGAGATGGAAAGCTAGAAGCTCAGAAGGAATGGGGGCAGGGGAGAAGAGCATTTGAGGTAGGATAGAGCAGACAGGCAGAGAAGGCGATGGCACCCCACTCCAGTACTCTTGCCTGGAAAATCTCGTGGACGGAGGAGCCTGGAAGGCTGCAGTTCATGGGGTCGCTGAGGGTCGGACATGACTGAGCGAATTCACTTTCACTTTTCACTTTCATGCATTGGAGAAGGAAATGGCAACACACTCCAGTGTTCTTGCCTGGAGAATCCCAGGGACAGGGGAGCCTGGTGGGCTGCCGTCTATGGAGTCACACAGAGTCACACAAGACTGAAGTGACTTAGTAGCAGCAGCAGAGCAGATAGCAGCTGTGGAGAACCACTTCTAAGTGAAGTAGAATAGAGCTTGGGACTGTAGTTGGAGGGGAATGGGAAGCTAAAACATGTTTGTTATTGTTGTTGTGTTTTTATTTTTTGAGAACCTTGATTCTTAACCCTCTGTAGGGGAGGGGGAGAGGAAAGGAAAGTGCAGTGAGCCAATAGAAAGGAAAAGATTACTGCAGGAAAGAGAGGAGATACTTACAGAACTACTGTCCAAGAGAAGGCAAGAGGGGAGGGATGGGCTGATCTGGGATGGGCTGACCTGAGACTGAAGCATGGATGTGCCCTCCATGGAAACAGGAGGAAATGTGCAGAATATGAGCACAGATTGGGTTAGGTTGGTTGTTGCTGTTCAGTCACTAGGTCATGTCCGACTCTTTGTGACCCCATGGACTGTGGCATGCCAGGCTTCCCTGTTCTTCACTATCTCCTGAAGTTTGCTCAAACCTATGTCCATTGAGTTGGTGATGCCATCCAACCATCTCATCCTCTGTCACTCCCTTCTCCTCCTGCCATCAGTCTTTCCCAGCATCAGAGTCTTTACCCATGGGTTGACTCTTTACAACAGGTAGCCAAAGTATTGGTGCTTCAGCTTCAGCATCAGTCCTTTCAAATAATATTTAGGGTTAAGTTGGAAGTTTTATCAATGAGAAGATGAGGCAGTTTCTATGTGATTGGACTGTTTCTCTTTTTTCTCACTGAACTACAAGTCAGAGCTATCATCTGAGATTGAAGGGAGGAGCAATATAGGAAGTTTGAGGAAATTAAGAAAAGTGAGCAATAGTTTTGGAAAGAGTTGGGAAGTGAAGATACTGGATAAGTATCTTGCCAGTCAGTGGTGAGAACCTACATGAGATTTGTGTTCATAAATGTGAAAGGAATCCCATTGTCATAATCTGTGGATTAGTCAAGAACCCACAGCTGCTTGGGTGCTGGAAGGTTGGTGTTTGGCAGATAAGACTGTTGGGGGTAGTTTGCGGGAAAGTGGTTGTAAGAAAGAACCATTAAGCTGAGGGAGGTAAGAGTGAGGTAACTGATGAGAAAATTCCAAGGTTAATAATCATGGAAGATCTCTATGAGTTTGAAACTTACAGGACTAGAGGATCAGATCAAGTAAGCTAGAACATAGAGAGTGGGATATCTGAGGTTGAAGTTTCAGAGATGACACAGTTAGTGTGCTTCACAATGTCAAAGGATAGAATTGAGGAAGATGATAGCTAAGTAGGATGGAAGAAAGGGTCATTAGTGTGAGTTGGCTGAAGGACAAGCAGCCAAGGTACTGGATGGATAAGCCATAGGAATTTTGAGGTAACCAAGGATGGTAACAGTTGAATGAAATGTAATAGAAAGAGTGAGACAAGATGGACTGGAGAGGGTGGTAGTCCAGAAGAGCCGGGTGTAGGCGGGGGAGGGGGGAGGTAAAGTCTACTGAAATAAAACTCCATGGAAGAGAGGTTAAAGAAGAAGGGAATAAAATGATTTGGAAGTGTCCATGGGAAGCAAGACACATACTCATCCTATCTCCTGGTTGTGTGACATGGGCAGGGTATGAGAGAAAGAAAAAGTCATCTGCTTTCAGGTAGCAGCAATGGGAGCAAAGTGTTAGGGCAAATTCAGACACTAGACAGGACAAGAGGTGAGAGAAAGATTGTAAGAAGGGATTAAGGATAAAGGAGGGGAGGCTGCTGAAAGGATGGGCAGGGTGGCAATTGGTCAGACTAATAGATGTGCAGAGGACATGGAGCTAAGGTCAGTGCGTTGGTGATTGACTTAGAAGGTATCTTGACCTTCTGTAAGTGACTGAGGTAAAAAGGAGGTGAGAAATTGTGGGAATGATGATGATCTTCTAAAAAAGAATCTGGTTTTGTAGCAGGAAATTTAGTGAAATCTATTCATTTCACTTCTCTAATTAAAACCCTTCAATAGGGGGGTGGAAGGGAGGCTCACAAGGGAGGGGATATATGTATACTTTATAGCTGACTCTTGTTGTACAGCAGAAACCAACACAACATTGTGAAGCAATTACTTTCCAATTAAAAGTAAAAATAATAATTAAAAAAAAAAAAAAACCAAAACACTTCAGTAGCTCTCACTGCCCTCAGGATCAAGTTGAGGCTCCTCACCACTAAGAACAAAGTCCTGCCTCCCTAGCCTTCCCTCTGGGTCTGCTGCAGCATTTGACTGAACCTGACTGACTTGTTTTTTTTTTTTTTGCTTTTCTGAATTCTCAGGCAGCACAGTACAGAGGTTCAGCACAAAGACTATAGTTCTAGACAATCTGGGCTCAAACCCTGGCTCCACCTCTTTCTAGCCTGACCTTGGACAAGTTATTTAACTGCTCTGTGCCTTCATTTTCTCATCTGCAACATGGAGCAAATCATAGTACCTACCCCAGAGGGCTGTGTGCATGCAAAGCACTTATATCTCTGTCACATGCCTGGTTATAATAGCTGTTCCCTCTGCATGTGATTCCCTTGACCTGGAGAACTCACGGCCTTCTTGCTGCCTCCAGCCCCACTCTTTCTTCTCACTTCATCCGCCTTTAAGGGTCACCTCATTTCCTTTCCTTGGCTCCCTCGAGTGGTCACTGCCTGTTCCACCATGATACCACTGTGCCCTTGTCTGCCTGGCACACACAGGGCCTCATAAAGGTTTGTGGGGTGATGGAATGAATGGATGGCTCCTCCAGAGGGAGAGATGGTAGGCCCCCAGTTGAAGGGGTGCAGGGTTTGCAGATATTCATGGTGTGTGAGTGACAGGGTGTCTCAGCTCAGATCTGCCAGGGTACATCTGGGGTAAGCTCGTCCCCTGGGTATCTGCTTGTGTAAGGAGACTTCTTGGATTTCCATTGTTCTTTCTTTTTAAAATTGTATTTTAGTTTAGTTTTTTTTTTTTTTTTTTAAGATGCTGCCCCCCTGCCCAACCCTAAATTTTGAAAATCACTGATCTTATTGCTCTTTAAACTCTCCTCTAGCTCAAAGGTTTATCATTAGTTCATCAGCATTAAGTTTTTGAGTACTGGGGACACTGAGTTATAGCATTTGTTTCTTTAGGATCTATGGATTCAAATATTGACAGAAACTCTTTTATGGCATCAGTAGCACAATCAAAAGGAAATGGATTTATCCCTGACTCAGTGGACATGAATCTGAGCAAACATAGTGAAGGACAAGGAAGGCTGGCATGCTGCAGTCCATGGAGTCACAAAGGGTTGGTACGAACTAGTGCCTGAACAACAGCAACAAACTATGGTAAATGCTTGTGAGAAACATTAAGTCTTTAGCTCCCAGACAATGGTGTGTGTGTGTATGTGTGTGTGTGTGTGTGTGTATCTGTGTATTCACAGCCCACTTGTGACACCCTGAGACAGCTAAGAGTGGTAGCCTTTGGGCTAGGAACCTGGGGCCGGGCCTACCCTGAGTTAATACAAACTGAATCTCTCTGTTCACCAAAATGGGAATAAAGGCCCATGGCTAATTCCAGGGGCCTGACAGTGAGAATGTCAGCTGTCTCTAAAAATTTGGCTCAGACCAAGCAACTCACTCCTGACCGCTGATGCTGCAGACGTGCTGCTTGCTGCCCTGGCAGCAGCTTGTTGTAACAGGCATGGAAGAGTCCAGAAGCACTGTAGCCCAAGTGCAGACAGGCATCGTCTGAGCAACAGTGTTACTTGGAGGGAGAACTTGAAGATGAAGCACTTGGAATGAGGTCTAGAAATCTCTTATCACCAGGCCTCAGCCAGTCTGTTGGCTTAACAACTGTCAGTTTCTTTTCATAAATATCAGCAGCCCCTAGTGATCACAGGTAGATGGAGTCACAGTGGGGGCATACAGTTGATCCTCCTCACCTTGCTACCTGGGGGTATGCTACTAAGGAAGTGGGTCTTAGATCAAAGTCTACCAGATTTGTATCAGCAAGTTAGGCAGAAAAAAATTACAATCAACTCTTCTTAAGTCTAAGAAGTAGGAAGGGTGAATCCCACAAGCACACTTCATGTACAGTGCATGCTAAAATTTGCTGATTCGTCTACCTTGTTCTGCAAACACACTGAACTGTATAGTCCTTCTAGATAAGCTACTTGGAGCACTTCTCTTTCTCCAACAGCAAATAATTATTTTTAACATTCCTCATGTTAATTAAGAACCCTCTGGGGACTTCTCTGGTGGTCCAGTGGTTAAGAATCCGCCTGACAAGGCAGGAGGCACAGGTTCTGTCCCCTGCTCTGGGAAGATTCCACATGCCATGGGGTAACTAAGCCCGTGCACCACAAGCACGGAAGCCCGCATGCCCTAGAGCTCATGCTCTGCAACTAGAGACGCCGCCGCAGTGAGAAGCCTGCACGCTGCAGCTAGAGAGGAGCCCCTGCTCCCGAAACTAGAGAAATTCCGTGCACAGCCATAGAGACCCAGTGCAACCAAAAATAAATAAAATTATAAAAAAATAAAGAAATCCCTGGTATAGATTTCTGTTTGAAAGGTTTAAGCAGTCTCCACTACAATGTGGATTTCTAAATAGGACACTGAATATTTAGCTCCCTGGAGGGTATAGATTAAAGTTCGAATACACACGTTGATTCCACCTTTTATACAAACATGTTTTTAGGCCATTGTCAGACATACAAACAATACAATCACAAAGATGAAAGGGCCCAAAAGACTTTCTAGTCTAGTTGGTTTTGTTCATTTTTCATGGATTCGTATAACAGAGCTGGAGCCCCTACCCAGGTGCTGTTCTGGGCAGTGGGGTTTGAGTGGTGAACATGAAATAAAGTCTCTGACATAATTGAACTTACATTCCAGTGGGAGAGGCTAATAATAAATAAATGAAATAGAAATATGTCATCTAATGTCTGGTGGCAATAACCCTTATAAAGGGAAATAAAGCAGTGTCAGGGGCTAGAACAGATAATATTTTGTTATTTTATCAGATAATATTTTTAATATAGTGTATTCTTGTTGTTGTTTAGTTGCTCAGTCATGTCCAACTCTTTGTGACCCCGTGGACTGCAGCACACTTGGATTCCCTGTCCTTCACCATATTCCAGAGCTTGTTCAAACTCATGGCCATTGAGTCGGTGATGCCATCCAGCCATCTCTCTCGTTCTCTCTCATCCCCTTCTTTTGCCTTCAATCTTTCCCAGTATCAAGGTCTTTTCTAATGAGTCAGTTCTTTGCATCAGGTAGCCAAAGTACTGGAGCTTCAGTGTCAGCATCAGTTCTTCCAATGAATATTCAGGATTGATTTCCTTTAGGATTGATTGGTGTGATATCCTTGCTGCCTAAGGAACTCTTAAAAGTCTTCTCCAACACCACAGTTTGTAAGCATCAGTTCTTCGGCGCTCAGCCTTCTTTATGGTCCAACTTTCACATCCATACATGACTACTGGATAAACTATAACTTTGCCTAGTCTAGTTAGTTGTCAGCAAAATAATGTCTCTGCTTTTTAATATGCTGACTAGTTTTGTTAAAGCTTTTCTTCCTAGGAGCAAACATCTATTAATTTCAAGGCTGCAGTCACCATCTGCAGTGATTTTAGAGCCCAAGAAAATAAAGTCTGTCACTATTTCTTTGTTTCCACATCTATTTGCCATGAAGTGATGGGACCAAATGCCATGATCTTAGTTTCTTGAATGTTGAGTTTTAAGTCAGCTTTTTCACTCTCCTCTTTCACCTTCATCAAGAGACTCTTTAGTTCCTCTTCGCTCTCTGCCATGAGGGTTGTGTCATCTGTATATCTGAGGTTATTGATATTTCTCCCAGCAATCTTAATTCTAACTTGTGCTTCATCCAGCCTGGCATTTCTCATGATGAATTCTGCATGTAAGTTAAATAAGCAGGGTGACGTAGCCTTAAAATACTCCTTTCACAATTTGGAACCAGTCTGTTGTTCCATGTCCAGTTCTAACTGTTGCTTCTTGACCTGCATACAGGTTTCTCAGGAGGCAGTTAAAGTGGTTTGGTATTCCCATCTCTTGAAGAATTTTCCACAGTTTGTCATGATCCACACAGTCAAAGGATTTAGCATAGTCACTGAAGCAGAAGTAGATGTGTTTCTGGAATTCTTTTGCTTTATCTATGATCCAACAGATATTGGCAATTTGATCTCTGATTCCTCTGCCTTTTCTAAATCCAGCTTGAACATCTGGAAGTTCTTGGTTTACATACTGTTGAAGCCTGGCTTGGAGAATTTTGAGCATCATTTTGCTAGTGTGTGAAATGAGTGCAGTTTTGTAGTAGTTTGAGCATTCTTTGGCATTGCCTTTCTTAGGGATTGGAATGAAAACTGACCTTTTCCAGTCCTGTGGCCACTGCTGAGTTTTCCAAATTTGCTGAGTTTTCCAAATTTAGTGCAGCACTTTCACATCATCTTTTAGGATTTGAAATAGCTCAGCTGGAATTCCATCACCTCCACTAGCTTTGTTTGTAGTGATGCTTCCTAAGGTCCACTTGACTTCACACTCTAGGATGTCTAGCTCTAAGTGAGTAATCACACCATTGTGGTTATCTGGGTCATTAAGATCTTTTTGTACAGTTCTGTGTGTTCTTGCCACCTCTTCTTAATATCATCTTCTTCTCTTACGTCCATACCATTTCTGTCCTTTATTGTGCCCATCTTTGTATGAAATGTTCCCTTGGTATCTCTAATTTTCTTGAAGAGATCTCTAGTCTTTCCCATTTGGGAAGACTTTCTTATGTTTACAATTTGCAGTTTCAAATTTCCTAGTTGTTACATTTAAAAAAGTAAAGAGAAACAGATGGAATTCATTTTAATGATATATTTTGTTTAACCTAATACAGTATGTTAAAAATATTATCATACCAGTTGGTTTGATATAATATTTTCACTTCTAGCTCATCTCAGTTTGAACCAACCACATTTCAAGTGCTCACTAGGCACAAGTGGTTAGTGGTTATGGTGTTGGACAGCAGAGAGCTGGGGAGTGAATGGACAGTGGCCTTATTTTAGACAAGGTGTCCAGAGACAGCCTCTTCTCTTAGGAGAGCCTCTTCTCAAATGCAGATTGGAAATGAAGTGAAAGGCAAGCCATGTGGATATCTGGAGAGGAAAAATATGAAGAACAAAGGCTGTGAGTTAGGGAATAAATTGTACCTGACAGACAAACTATAAGAAGCCGTGTGACTTAGCTGCCCTGTGCCTTTTGCCCTTTCCCTTCCCTTCCTGCTCCTTGGAATGCAGATACAGAGCCTGGAGGGGTGGCAGTCATCTTTCAATCCTGAGGACAAGAATAGTCTCTGGAGTTACACTGCACAGGTCAGATCCCAGGTCTGCTATTGCTAAACTGTCTCATTGTTTCTCCAACTACCTGTGGCAAAGGAGCAGTTGTTTTCCCCCGATATTCTGTTGGTCAATGCTTTTGTAAAATAGAAAGAAGTGAAGAACAGTCACCCCTCTGTATTTGTGGGTTCTGCATCTGTAGATTCAACCAACCGTGAACCAAATATATTGGAAAAAATATTCCAGAAAATTCCCAAAAAGCAAAATTTGAATTACAACATACCAACAACTAGCATTTACATTATATTTACAACTACTTACATAGCATTTGCATGTATTAGATATCTAGAAATGATTTATGGGAGGATGTATGTAGGTTATATGCAAATATGATGCCATTTTATATAAGACACTTGAACAACTATGGATTATGGTATCCTTGGAGGTCCTAGAGCCAATTCTCCTCAAAGACAGAGGAATTCAGTAAAAATGAGATGAACTAGAAACATAAAAATTCATTTAAATTGAGATAAAAGAAAAATAAATGAATATATGAAATATAAGACCAACTTTTAAGAATTATTTTACTCAACAGACATATAATTGCTGTATCAGATTGCTACAATACACTAATACTCTACTTCTGTACTTACTTTGCAGCAGGCCACTGACAAGCAATTAGGGCCACGGACAATCCTTTGAGTAGTCTTGAGTTATAGGACCCAAGATAAGTTGAATAATCCACCAAAGTCTCAGTCTCCTCATCTGAAAAATGGAGTTATAATAGTACCTCCTTCACAGGCTACTTTTTGCCATGGACTAAATAAAATAGCCCCTATGAAAGCTAGCCAAGCAATGTCAGTAAACGTCAGCTATTACTAGTTTTCATACGTTTGTCTCTCCAGCTGGCTGAAAAGCTCCCCACCGAAGACAAGGTCAACCATGGCCTGACTTTATAAATCCAGCTCTCTGAGGTGCCTGAAAAGTAGATATTCAATAAATCACTGTCAAATTCTTGAAAAGTACTTGGAAATCCTCAGGTGAAAGACATTGGGAAATAACAACCCTGCAGTTTTCATTCCTTTCATTTATTTGTTCTTTCATCAGTCCATGCATTTACACTGTCCTAATGTAGCATAATGGATGGCGGCTCTGAACAGACCTAAGTTCAAGTCTAGTTTCTTCCACCTACTAATTTGGGCAAGTCACTTTTCCTCTCTGAACTTCAGTTTTCATACCAAAAAATGAATATAATAACACCCTATTGAGTTGTTTTAAAGATTAAATGAGATCATATATGCAAAACACCAGGGCTCCGTAAATGAAATCTATTGTTCTTGTTCTGCAGAAGACAGTACAGAGAGTCAGTGCAGGTGGCTGAGCTGGGTGCTGACCGGGGTGCAGCCCTGGCATTTCTGGCTGGGTGAGCATTGCTGAAACTTTTATTGGCAGCACTGAAAGATGCCAGCAGCTGGTAGCAACCTGGCACCAGTGTCTGGCGGAGACATTAAAAATGAGACCTCACCCCGTCAGACCCTGTTCTTGCCCAACCCTGCCTGGAGGCTAGTTCCAAACACTCCCTGGGCCTGTGGGCTGTGGGTGGTGAGAGGTGTCTGCTTTGTAGTTGGCAATTGCACCCAAAGTTCTCTCTGCTTAAAAACAAAAAAACCAAACAACCACCAACAATAAACCTCTCTGTGTGGCCTGCCACACTGGATGAAAGTCTTGCAATGCTCGGCACTTCTTTAGAGGTAAAGGTATAGAAACCCTCTCTTAAGTGCAGTCTGAGGTAGATTCTAAGGTATTTGGGCTTTAACCTCTTCATTCCATACAGTTGATGTGCCAGACTTATCTTCTCTACTCCTCCTGGTAGATTCATTTGTTTTTTTCTTTCTTTTAAAAAAAAAAATTGTGGTAAGATACACATAACATAAAATTTACCTTCTTGGCTGTTTTTAAGTGTGGAGTCCAGCATTTAAGTGTGAAGTCTCACATTGTTGTGGATGTCTTTTTTCAGCTTGCAAAACTTATCTCTATATCCACTGAACAACATCCCATTTTCTGCCCCCCACATCTGGCAACCACTCCTCCACTTTCTGTCTCTATGAACTTGACTACTTTAAGTACCTTATATAAATGGGATTATATGGTATTAGTTTTTTGTGACCAGCTTATTTCACTTGGCATTAGGGACTTCCCTGGTGGCTCAGATGGTAAAAGCATCTGCCTACAATGCAGGAGACCTGGGTTTGATCCCTGGGTTGGGAAGATCCCCTGGAGAAGGAAATGGCAGCCCACTCCAGTATTGTTGCCTGGAAAATCCCATGGACAGAGGAGCCTGGCAGGCTGCAGTCCATGGGGTCACAAAGAGTCGGACATGACTGAGCAACTTCACTTTCACTTTCAGTGTCTTCAGGTTTCATCCATGTTGGAGTATGTGTCAGAATTTTTTTCCTTTTTGAGGCTGAATAATATTCCATTATGTGTATAGATCACAGTTTGCTTATCCATCCATCCTTGATGGATGCTTGGTTGTTTTGACCTCTTGACTCTTGTGAATAATGCTGCTATGAACCTAGGTGTACAGATATCTTTTTGAGTTCCTGCTTTCAATTCTTTGGGGTATATACTCAGAAGTAGAAATGCTGGATCATATATGGTTATTCTACTTCTAATTTTTTTCAGGAAATCCCAAACCCTCCTCTGTAGCAGCTGCCCCATTCCCACTGCTAGCACACAAGAATTCCACATTCTCCACATCCTTGCCTATAGCTGTTCTTTTTTCCTTTTCCTTTTTTTTTTTTTAATAGTAGCCATCCCAAAGAGTGTGAAGTAATATCTCATTTGGTTTTGATTTACTGGTTTGTTTTCTTAAATTGCCATTTTGCAAACAGGAAACCGAGACTTCGAAATATGAGGTAACTTGCCCAAGGTTGTTCAGCTAACGGGTAGGGACGAGCCCGCACCATACAGTGTTCCTGGGCCCGTTCTGAGCCACAGCAGCTGACGCCCACAGGCCTAGCATGTGGGCCCTGCTGTACCTGAGCACCCAGCTCTGCAGAAAAACCCTCGCACCACCTCTCCCATCCTGTACATAGCCACCTGACATCTGTCAGCACGGTGGGCGGGCGAGCATGGCTGTATGCTCTGAGTCGCAGCTCTGCTCCTCGCCCACCTCCTTCCTAGCTGTAGAATTGCTGGTGCGTCAGGAATCCTCCCGTGCTACATGTTCTACATGTGCAAAAAGCACTTGGTAAGAGTTCCACTTTGTAAGGTTCCTGCAGGAAAACTTCAGGGAATGCTGCTTGCCCTGAGCCCAGGTGTAGAAGGCAGCATCAGGCTGCCAGGAACCCCAGTCAGGGACGCTGCCCTCCTGCAGGTCACTGCCCAGTGGGGGAGACAGCCATTAGCTAAATATTTACACAAACATGTGCTCTGCCGCAGGACTGATAAGTGAGTGCCCGGAAGGAGCGGGGCCAGTGAGAACCAGTCCTTTTCACAGTCACAGGACAAACTCTTCCCCCATATCCAAGCCAACCAGGCTCCCATTTACATAACAGGTGAAACTCTGGATAACATGCCATGTAGCTGAAGGGGAAAGGTTACAAAATTTACTCCAGCATTTGCACTTTAAAATTCTTGGCTGATTTGGGGTGTTCTAAAAAAATCCCCTTTAATTCTTAGAGTAGATTCAATTGTCTTTTTCTTTTAGGCAGATATACCTGTGAGCAGGTTTTAGGCTTTTTTTTTTTTTAATTAAAAAATGTTCTCAAGTCTTTTAAGAGAAGAAGGAAGACACTGGGGGAAGATGGGAGAGTTTATGGAGGTTATTGTCTGATATACACGTCAGCTCTATGAGGGCCGAGGTGTGTCTGTGGCTCATCATAGTACACCCAAGATATACAATGCCCAATCCCCCTGGCCCATAATAGATAATTCAACAAGTTTTTGTTGAATGAGAGAGTTCAATCCAGTCAATATTTCAAGCAGCTATTATATTCCAGGCACCACTATGACTGATTAACATTCATTTTCTTTTATTATTATTTTACTTTTTACTCATTTAATTTTTGGCCGTGCTGGGTCATCATTGCTGTTTGCGGGCTTTCTCTAGTTGTCTTACGTGGGCTTCTCACTGTGGTGGCTTCTCTTGCTGCAGAATGCAGGGTTAGTAGCTGTGTCACAGGGCTTAGTTGCCCTGAGGCATGTGGGATCTTCCAGGAGCAGGAATTGAACCCATATCTCCCGCACTGGCAGGCAGATTCTTAACCACTGGACCACTAATTTTAAAACGCACTTATTCGCGTCCAGTGTGAACAAATCTAAGCTTTGTAACTCTGAGGTAGGAAGTATTATCCCCATTTGGGCCAAGGATGAGCCAGAGCCTCAAGGGTATTGAATGTGTGGCCTAAATTCTCCCACCTAGTAAGTGGCAGTCAGGATTGACCTTGTGTCCCTCATGGTACTCACTTGACCTCTGTGTATCATTAACCCCTGTTCAGACACATCAGTCCGTGTTGAGAAACAAAGGATGATGGTTGTGTCTTTTCCTTTTCCACGTCAGCTGAGAGATGTGCACACATTTTTTCCTGCACCCATGAAAAGTCACCGAATTCTAGGGCTGAAGGAAAACATGGAAGGTTCTTCTATGAGTGCTTGCTGCAGGGTTAGGCAGAATTTGCAGAAACCCCTCCCAGGAGCTCTAGCCAGCTTTCTGGTGAGTCCAGGGGGCGGAGCCCACCCTGGACGGGCCTGCCTGCGGTCACTGCTGGCCTCGCTAATTAGATCTCTTTTCATCTACTGAGCTCCAAGAGCTTTTACCCACATTAACTTGTTAATCTTAGCCCCATCCTTCTGATGCAGATGACAAGCATAATTAGGTCTAGTCAGGAGACAAAACAGAGCCAGGAGAAAAACACTGGGTCGCTTACTCCTCCTACTCTCTGGCTCACTGTCTCTTCTGCTGACAGAAGTGTTTTTGGTTTGCCTTGAATTGGCTTCTACCCTGCTTTTCTGTATCCCAATTCTGAAAATAAAGCATAGCTGGTTTGGATCTTAATGCACAAGTCTGGATGTGCAAAAATATCACATTGCTCTCTTTTCAGCTTTAAGTTCACCTCGATCTAACTTCAACCCTCCAACCCTCTGGGTGGATGAGAGACACCATCTCAGCGTGTGCTGGTGTGGGCTGCTGCCCACATCCCCCAGAAGCAGGGTTAGTTCTAGGGCCCTTCTTAGTGGTCCTGCCTATAGTCTTGGATCCTCACTGGCAGTGACTGAGATGTCCTTGACCTCTGCCTGGAGGTGCCAGTGCTCTGGTGAATGAGAATTTAGGCCTGGTCAGCCATGCCAGCTGCCCAGTGGCCACTCTTTGTAGTGCTGCAAGGGGATGGGACTCGGGGTCCCCTGTTGGCACTCAGGTCTGTATCACCTCTTTTACCTCTGAGAATCTGCCCCTGCCATTTAAGGCCCTCCCAGTTCTCCTCCCCTGACAAGATGCCCTGCACAGTCTCCTCAGTGAATGCTTTGTTTAGAAAAATTATCTATTTTTAATTGAAGGATAATTACTTTACAATATTGAGTTGGTTTCTGCCATACATCAGCATGAATCAGCCATGGGTTTATGTATGCCTCTCCCTCTTGAACCTCTCTCCCCAACCCACCCCTCTATGTTATCCAGCCGTGGTTTGAGTTCCCCGAGTCATACAGCAAATTCCCATTGGCTGTCTATTTTACACATGGTGGTGTATATGTTTTGACTCTTACAAAAGCCAGGAGGAAAAACTCTGTGCTAGCAGCTTTGGTTGACCAGATGACCCTTAGTCAGGGGGTGCACGGGTCAGGTTGGGAAGAGAAAGGGCCACAGACCTAGATTTCTCCTTCTCTTTTACAACAGAAACAGTAAAGCACAATTAACATGACTGAAATTTCCCTACTTTCAAAGCAATGTCCCCAAAGAGGAAACAAGGTGTATTAGTTCACTTGGGCCATCAGAACAAAACACCACAGATGGGGGTGGGGTGGGGTGGGGGATGGGGTGGGAGACTGGTGCTAAGCAACAGAATTCATTTTCCCACAGTGCTGGAGGCTGGAAGTCCAAGATCGGGGTGTCAGTGTCTTTAGTTTCTTGAGGCCTCTGTCCTTGATTTGCACGTGGCTGCCTCCCTATGTCTTCCAGGGTTCTTCCTTCCTGTGCCTGCACATCCCTGATTTTTTTTTCTATGTCCAAATTTCCACTTCTTATCAGGACATCTGTCATACTGGATTAGGGCCCACCCTCATGGTCACAATTTAGCTTCATTACCTCTTTAAAGACCTAATCTCTAAATATAGTCGTATTCTCCAGGTACTGGGGCCGCAACATATGCATTTTCAGGGGACAAAATTGAGCCCTTAACACAAGGGTTAACAGTGGTTTTTTTTAAAACCACTGTTAATTCTACCTCCTTTGCGCTTTGTCAGACTGTCACCTTGTCAGGCTTTGGCATCTTCAGAACTGAATTCAAATCCCTGCTTTCATGTTTCCCAGCTCAGTGGCTTTAGGCAGCTTATTTAGTGTATCTGGAAGGCAGTGTCCCCATCTCTAAAATGGAGATAATGATAGTGTCAACTTTGGAAAGTGCTTCAGGGATGAAACGAGACAGTAAAATAGTCAGCATAGTGACTGGAACATAGTAAGTGCTCCATAAGGAAAACGTTCCCCATCACTCCCTCCCTGATGAGTCCTAATAACTCTGCCTTTGAAGTCTCAGCACAGAAGCCACTTTCTCCAGGAAGTCCTCCCTGATGTTCAAGCTTGGGTTGGGAGCACCCCCTTGATATCTCTCTGATCATTGCACTTAGCACACTGAGCTGTAAAGGTCAGCTGCAGGATTTGGATTCCTCGGTGCAGGGCTCTGCATGAAGCAGATCTCCAGGCTCATCTGTCTCCCTCACAGCTGCTGGCAGAGGCTGGCATCTTGGTTTGTATCACCTACTGGGTGCTAAGAACATGTGACAGGAAAGAAGGGAAGGAAGGCTGGCTGGCTGGATGTGGGGCAGTGAGGATACTTAAGAGCAGTGTTCTCCAGTCGGCACCACTGACCTTTTGGGCAGATAATTCTTGTTGTGGAGGGACTCCCTGTGCACTGTAAGAGGATGAGTGGCTTCCGTGGTCTCTACACCCTGGATGCTAGTAGCACCACCACTCTCAAGAGTTGTGATGAGCAACCGTGTCTCCAGATCCTGCCTAAAGTGTCCTTGGTAGGGAAGGGGGCAGAGGAAAACAATCCCATATGGAAACCACTGCTCTATTATCATTATTATTGCGCTCTATTATCATTATTATTCTTAGTTACTCAGTCGTGTCCGGCTCTTTGAGACCCTTTGGACTGTAGCCCACCAGGCTCCTATCCATTCGATTTCCTAGGCAAGAATACAGGAGTGGTTTGCCATTTTCTTCTCTAGGAGATCTTCCTGACCCAGGGATCGAATCCGCATCTCCTGTGTCTCCCGCATTTCAGGCAGATACTTTATGCACTGAGCCATATTTATCTATTTGGCTGCACTGGGTCTTGTTTGCCTCATGCAGGATCGTTTTTTTGTGGTTTGTAGGCTCAGTAGTTGTGGCGCATGGGTTAGTTGCCCCGTGGCATGTGGGATCTTAGTTTTCTGTCCAGGGATCGAACCCATGTCCCCTGCATTGAAAGACAGATTCTTAACCATTGGACCACCAGAGAAGTCCCTAAGAACCACTGCTTTAGGGTGACTAAGGCTTTGATCAGTGGTCCTCAAATCACGGCACTGGAATCTTAGAAACACAAATCGCTGGGCCTCTGCTAGGGTAGGAATGTTCTCCTCAAAGTTCTTATGTTGAAACATAACCCTCTTGGGATTGGGAGGTGGGGCCTTTGGGAGGCGATTAGGTCCTGAGAGCAGAATGGGATTCGTGATTTCATAAGAGACCCTAGTGAACTCCCTTGGTACTTCCACCATGTGAGGATGCAATAAAATGTATGTGACCCTCAGATCTCAGACTTGCAGCCTCCAGAACTGAGAAATCAATCCCTGTTGTTTATAAGCCACCCAGGCTGTGGTATTTTGCTCTAGCAGCCTGAAAGGACTAAGATGGCCACATCCCCAGAATTTCTGACTCAACCTGTCTTGGGTGGGGTCTGATAATTTGCATTCCTAACATGGTGCTGCTGGTCTGGGGCCACTTAGGAACCACTGCCCTAGAGGTGGCAAAGCACTGGTCTTGAGAAACATGTGCTGATCACCTGGCCTGTGAGTAGAGCTGGCAGGGGAAAGAGAAAGCCTCAGACTTGGACCCTCTGGAACACATTTACATAAGATTCCCCTCAGGCTACAGGCTGGGCAGGGACTGCAGGGACAGAGGGAGAGAAAGAGAGCTTCTGAAACTCTGGTCAGCTGGGCTGGGCTGAGGGGTGGGAGGGGCTCCAACTCCATCCCCACCCCCACCCCCACCCATCTTACTCACAGAGTCCAGCATTCACCAGCATTATTTAATAGATTTAGTGAGCACCAGCCAGGTGGCAGGCACTCTTTGGGTGTGGAAATACTTGAAGGACATAATAGGAAAAAGATTCCTTGCCCTCACGGAGCTTACTTCTGATGTGAGACAACAAATAATGATAGCAAATTTGTGCGACGTGCTAAAAAGTAACATGTTCCATGGAAACACCAAATGAAAATAAGCGGGGCTGTGAGTGGGAAGCGGAAGCAGGAAGGTGGGCAGCAGTGGGTGCTGGGAATGTCCAATCACTGGTTTTCTGGGTGGAAAAAGTCCGGATTCATTGCAATGGCCACTTTCAATTGTATAAATATTCTTGCTCTGGCAGATTGAATGCTACAAATGTGACGTTATTAAACATGAAATTGGGAAGAAATGCAGAGTAGTGCAATTGTATGCAGTATTTCTACTAAACCGAGTAGATGTAAATAACCTTGAGTACTCCAGTACTCTTGCTTGGAAAATCCCATGGACAGAAGAGCCTGGTAGGCTGCAGTCCATGGGGTCGCAAAGAGTCGGACATGACTGAGCAACTTCACTTTCACTTTTCACTTTCATGCATTGGAGAAGGAAATGGCAACCCACTCCAGTGTTCTTGCCTGGAGAATTCCAGGGATGGCAGAGCCTGCTGTCTGTGGGGTCACACAGAGTCAGACACGACTGAAGTGACTTAGCAGCAGCAGCAGAGATAATAGTAATGTGTAAAATAATTAAGAAATGAAGACTCCTCATTTCAGTTCAGTCGTTCACTTGTGTCCAACTCTTTGCGACCCCATGGACTGCAGCATGCCAGGCTTCCCTGTCCATCACCAACGCCCAGAGCTTGCTCAGACTCATGTCCATCGAGTTGGTGATGCCATCCAACCATCTCATCCTCTATTGCCCCCTTCTGTTCCTGCCTTCAATCTTTCCCAGCATCAGGGTCTTTCCAAAGAGTCATTTCTTCACATCAGGTGGCCAAACTATTAGAGTTTCAGCTTCAGCATCAGTCCTTCCAATGAATATTCAGGACTGATCTCCTTTAGGATTGACTGGTTAGATCTCCTTGCAGTCCAGGGGACTCTTAAGAGTCTTCTCCAACCCCACAGTTCAAAAGCATCTATTCTTCAGTGCTCAAGGTTTCTTTACAATCCAACTCTCACATCCATATATGACTACTGGAAAAACCATAGCTTTGACTATATGGACCTTTGTTGGCAAAGTAATATCTCTGTTTTTTAATATACTGTCTAGGATAGTCATAGCTTTTCTTCCAAGCAGTAAGTGTCTTTTAATTTCATGGCTGCAGTCACCATCTGCAGTGATTTTGAAGCCCTCAAAAATAAAGTCTCTCACTGTTTCCGTTGTTTCCCAATTTATTTGCCATGAAGTGATGAGACCAGACACCATGATCTTAGTTTTCTGCATGTTGAGTTTTAAGCCAACGTTTTGACTTCTCTCACTTTCATTAAGAGGCTCGTTAGTTCTTCTTCGCTTACTGCCATAAGGGTGGTGTCATCTGCATATCTGAGGTTATTGATATTTCTCCCAGCCATCTTGATTCCAGCTTGTGCTTAATCCAGTCTGGCATTTTGCATGATGTACCCTGCATATAAGTTAAATAAGCAGGGTGACAATATGCAGCCTTGATGTACTCCTTTCCCGATTTGGAACCAGTCTGTTGTTCCATGTCCAGTTTTAACTGTTGCTTCTTGACCTGCATACAGATTTCTCAGGAGGCAGTTAAGGTGGTCTGGTATTCCCATCTCTTGAAGAATTTTCCACAGTTTGTTGTGATCCATACAGTCAAAGGCTTCGCTGTAGTCAATAAAGCTGAAGTAGATGTTTTTCTGGAACTCTCTTGCTTTATCTATGATCCAACGGATATTGGCAATTTGATCCCTGGTTCCTCTGCCTTTTCTAAATCCAACTTGAACATCTGGAAGTTCTCAGTTCACGTACTATTGAAGTCTGGCTTGGAGAATTTTGAGCATCACTTTGCTAGTGTGTGAGATGAGTGCAGCTGTGCAGTAGTTTGAGCATTCTTTGGCATTGCTTTTCTTTGGAATTGGAATGAAAACTGACCTTTTCCAGTCCTGTGGCTGCTGCTGAGTTTTCCAAATTTGTTGGCATATTGAGTGCTGCACTTTCACAGCATCATCTTTTAGGATTTTAAATAGCTCAACTGGAATTCCATTACCTCCACTAGCTTTGTTCGTAGTGATGCTTCCTAAGGCCCATTTGACTTCACATTCCAGGATGTCTGGCTCTAGGTGAGTGATCACACCATCGTGATTATCCCGGTCTTGAAGATCTTTTTTGTATAGTTCTTCTGTGTATTCTTGCCACCTCTTCTTAATATCTTCTGCTTCTCTTAGGGCCATACCATTTCTGTCCTTTATCGAGCCCATCTTTGCATGAAATGTTCCCTTGGTATCTCTAATTTTCTTGAAGAGATCTCTAGTCTTTCACATTCTATTGTTTTCCTCTATTTCTTTGCATTGATCACTGAGGAAGGATTTCTTATTTCTCCTTTCTGTTCTTGGGAACTCAGCATTCAGTTGAGTATATCTTTTCTTTTCTCCTTTGCCCTTAGCTTCTCTTCTTTTCTCAGCTATTCATAAGGCCTCCTCAAACAACCATTTTGCCTTTTTGCATTTCTTTTTCTTGGGGATGGTCTTGATCCCCACCTCCTGTACAATTCATGAACCTCCGTCCATAGTTCTTCTGGCACTCTATCAGATCTAATCCCTGGAATCTATTTCTCAGTTCCACTGTACAATCATAAGGGATTTGATTTAGGTCATACCTGAATGGTCGAGTGGTTTTTCCCTATTTTCTTCAACTTAAGTCTGAATTTGTCAATAAGCAGTTCATGATCTGAACCACAGTCAGCTCCTGGTCTTGTTTTTGCTGACTGTATAGAGCTTCTCCATCTTTGGCTGCACAAAATATAATCAATCTGATTTCAGTATTTACCATATGGTTATGTCCATGTGTAGAATCTTCTCTTGTGTTGTTGGAAGAGTGTGTTTGTTATGACAAGAGGGTGTTTTATATATAGAATGATTCCTATATGTAAAATAGATAAACAACAAGGACCTAGTGTGGAGCACAGGGAAATATATTCAAATCTTGTAATAACTGTAATGTGTGTGTATTTGCTCAGTCATGTCCAACTCTTTGTCACCCAATGGACTGTAGCCCACCAGGCTCTTTTGTCCATAGAATTTCCCAGGCAAGAATACTGGAATGAATTGCCACTTTCTCCTCCAGGGGATCTTCCCCACCCGGGTATCAAATCCTTGTCTCCTGCCTCTTTTGCACTGTAAGCAGATTCTTTATCTCTGAGGCACCAGGGAAGCCCTTAATAACCTATAATGGAAAAGAATAAAAAAGAATGTATATATGTACACATATATGTGATACTATTTGTTGGTATAAATGCACAAAACAAGTGGTGAGTTTAGGAATTTAAAATCTTGATTTCTAGTACAATTCATTTCAGTTCAGTTCAGTCACTCAGTCATGTCCGACTCTTTGAGATTCCATGAACCACAGTACTCCAGGCCTCCCTGTCCATCACCAACTCCCAGAGTACACCCAAACCCATGTCCATTGAGTCGGTGATGCCATCCAACCATCTCATCCTCTGTTGTCCCCTTCTCCTCCTGCCCTTGATCTTTCCCAGCATCAGGGTCTTTTCCAATGAGTCAGCTCTTCGCATCAGGTGGCCAAAGTATTGGAGTTTCAGCTTCAACATCAGTACTATCAATGAACACCCAGGACTGATCTCCTTTAGGATGGACTGGTTGGATCTCCTTGCAGTCCAAAAGACTCTCAAGCGTCTCCTCCAACACCATAGTTCAAAAGCATCAATTCTTCAGTGCTCAGCTTTCTTCACAGTCCAACTCTCACATCCATACATGACCACTGGAAAAACCATAGCCTTGACTAGATGGACCTTTGTTGACAAAGTAATGTCTCTGCTTTTTAATATGCTGTCTGCTGCTGCTGAGTTGCTCCAGTCGTGTCCAACTCTGTGCGACCTCGAAGACGGCAGCCCACCAGACTCCCCTGTCCCTGGGATTCTCCAGGCAAGAACACTGGAGTGGGTTGCCATTTCCTTCTCCAAGGCATGAAAGTGAAAAGCGAAAGTGAAGTTGCCAGTCGTATCCAACTCTTAGCGACCCCATGGACTGCAGCCTACCACGCTCCTCCGCCCATGGGATTCTCCAGGCAAGAGTACTGGACTAGGTTGGTCATAACTTTCCTTCCAAGGAGTAAGCGTCTTTTAATTTCATGGCTGCAGTGATTTTGGAGTCCAGAAAAATAAAGTCTGACACTGTTTCCACTGTTTCCCCATCTATCTGCCATGAAGTGATGGGACCAGATACCATGATCTTCGTTTTCTGAATGTTGAGCTTTAAGCCAACTCACTTTCATCAAGAAGCTTTTTAGTTCTTCACTTTCTGCCTTAAGGGTGGTGTCATCTGCATGTCTGAGGTTATTGATATTTCTCCCAGCCATCTCGATTCCAGCTTGTGCTTAATCCAGCCTGGCATATTGCATGATTTACCCTGCATATAAGTTAAATAAGCAGGGTGACAATATGCAGCCTTAACATACTCCTTTTCCTATTTGGAACCAGTCTGTTGTTCCATGTCCAATTCATTTAGTTGTACATTTATATGATTTAATTCTCATTAATTATCATGTATACTACCCAGCTTGCAAATTTCCTTAAAACTCAGCTCTCAGGAGCGGAGACTTGCCCATTCTAGCACGCCACCGGTGGTTTGGGAGGGCCTGGTTGAAAATACGACATTTGAACAGAAACCTGAAAGAGGTGAGGGAGAAGGTGCGTGGATATCTGGGGATGAGCACTCTACTTCCTTCCTGGGAAAAGCAGCCTCTTGGGCCTGGGGTGTCCATGCGGCCATGGCCCTGCAGATGCTGTTCCCGTGGCGTCTGTCTCCCTGCTGTGCCTAGTGACAGTCTTCGGGGCCAGACTCACAGACGACCTCTTGGGTAAAGTTCCTTATTTCCCCCAGGCCTCCTTAAATCCCCTCTGGAAACACAAGGGGCTCTGAAGGTGGTATGAATAAATCAGTGACCACAAGCAAACAAATGATTTCCCTCAATTTAAACCCAGCTGTTTTACCCGTTTCATGATTATTCTGCCCACATGTATCTCCCTGTGGAGCCCTTTTTCGGGTGTATGAAATACCAGGCTCATAGCTGATATTTTGTAAGGGCTTAGCCATTGAGTGGATAGTGCTGATCTTAATCTGGGGTGGCTTAAGGCATGAGTGGGTTTTAGTGATGGCCCTTCTGTAGGTTTACTGAAGTCCACAGGCACGGCCCCTGGAGCTGTGGTAATGCTGATAGCTTGACGGCCTCCCCATCTCTGCACAGCCGAGGCACAGGAGAGCCCGGTCAAGCTGGCCACAGTCATAACCACAGTTATTCCCAGCAGCAGACACTGCCTAGCAGGCCACAGGCTTGGGACTTTATTTAGGCACATTCCTTAATCCTCACAGCAATCGGCAGGTGGGAGTTCTTATCCCCATCTTACCTATGAGCAAAATGCTTGCAGAAGGTAAGTAAGTCACCCAGGGTCACCTGGGTAGTAAGTGGCAAAGCTTTCACTTTGCTGCATAAGTTGAGTAAGAACTGGTTCCAGGTAGCAAGGAGGCCAGCCATGTCAAATATTAACTATAATAATACCAGGCAGCAGGGCTAAGTGCTCATTAGAACTGCCAGCCACACTTGGGACCAAGGGCAAAGAAACCTGTGATTCCACCTGGGGCACGTGGCCAGCAGCGCCTCAACCATCGTGGCTTCGGCACTCACTCAGTTGGAACCTCTGGGTGGGGGGCGTGGTCTGGGCCCTCTTGTTGGGAGCAGAGGTGTTCATGGAACCTCAAGAGAGAGGTTTTTCATGTAGCTGGCTCAGGATCTACCCCAAGTGCTTTGGGGCAGTGCCATGTATTCATTTATTTATTCACTGAAACAAGCTGGGATAATATTTTTTAAATATTAACTTATTTTTTCTCCTTTCCTGGTATTTCTCTCTTGAGTCAATAGACCAGTCTGCGGCCATGCCTGGGAGGGTAGGCAGAGAGACAGAGGGAGGAAGCTTACAGTCCTCTTTCTGGCTTTGCTTTCCAAAACCCGAGTTCTTAAATGAACAGAGAAGACTAGGATATCCCTGAAAAGTGCAGAAAGTGCACTAAAGAGAGAAAAGATTCCTCCAATCCTGCTGGCTTTGGAGAGGTAGAGGGGGAAGTTAATGATTGGCTGAGGTGTGATAGTCTCAGTTGAGGGGTCTGGGGGACCACAGGTCCTCAGAAAGCTCTGGGGAGCCCAGGAGCAGTGCTCTGCCTCCTTCCCAGGGAAGAAATGGAGAACCCATGAGGGAGTGACTGCAGAGATGAAGCCTCAGACAGACTCAGAGAGACTTCTGTGTTCCGGGCTGGAATGGAGGAAACATGGTGGCCAGGCTTGGGGAGGTAGGGAGGCCCACCAGACCTCAGTGGGTGGGGGTCATTAGGATGGAAATGAGGCCTGCGTGGACTGCTGCCGTAGGACCAACCAGGTCTCATCAAAGGCCTGATGGATCACTGAAACAAGAACCAGCTCCCATGTGTCTGCTCCAAGTCCTGGCACAATGTGATTCACTGAAATTTAACCACACTCCTATGGAAAAGGAGAGGGCAGCCCTTGATTGACTGCTTCAGTTACCATCACCCCGGGGATACAGTGGTTCAAAATTGAAGTGTAGAGTCATAAACTGCAGGGAGTATTTACCAAACCCCTAAGATTCTAGGCCCCAGGCGAGGCACTGGGGGATGAAAGTGGGGGGAAAGAAGTGAGAAAATAGGGGCCTATTCATGGTCCCTTGGTCTCCATTCCTGAAGTAGAAATGATACCAGAGCTTAACCTGCATGCAGGGTCCTCCCACACATAGTAACTACCGATGCTGATCAGGCACTTAACTCTGTGGTCATCTTTGCATGGGGGATACTCTCTGTCCCATTTTAGTCAGCTTACTGCTTCCCTGGTGGCTCAGAGGGTAAAGAATCTGCCTGCAATGTAAGAGACCTGGGTTCAATCCCTGGGTCAGGAAGATCCCCTGGAGAAGGAAATGGCTACCCACTCCAGTACTCTTGCCTGGAGAATTCCATGGATAGAGGAGCCTGCTGGACTATAGTCCATGGTATCGCAAAGAGTCGGACACAACTGAGTGACTTCACAACTGAGCGACTAATAGTTTCACTTTTCACTGGGGCATAGAGTCTTTGTTAAGACCACCCAGTCAGTGACTTGGCTGAATTGGGATTCAAACCTAGATGGCAGTGATAGGCTCTGTTGTGTGCCCCTTCCTGCAGAGATGTTGATGGTGCTAACTCCCAGTACCTGTGACTGCGATCTGATTTGGAGAGAGGGTCTCTACAGAGGTAATCAAGCTAAAATGAGTCCTTAGGGTGGGCCTGGTCCAAATGCCTCTGAACATATAAAGGGGGGAAGTGGCACACAGACACAGCACAGACACCTGGAGAGTGCCACATGACCATGAAGACAGAGAGCAGGGAGCCGTATCTACAAAGCAAAGGGCACCAAGGGTTGCCAGCCAACCGCCAGGAGCCAGGAAAGCGGCACGGAACGGATTCCCTCCACAGGCCTGAAAAGGGGCCAAGCCTGCCAACACTTTGATTTTGGACTCCAGCCTCCAGAAGCTTCTGATGGCTAAGCCACCCGGTATGTGGTACTTTGTTACAGCAGCCCTAGGACATTGATGCGGTGGTTGACTCAAGAGTTGGTGACTTAAAACCCCAACTTTTACCACCACTTACCTGTACCCTGTGCTCCTACCCAGGCTGGACCCTGGGGAACAGATTCTGTCTCTTTTCTTTCTGCCCTATTGACCCTTCCTCATCACCTCCCACCTCCTTTGCACTATTTTCTCCATGTTTTTATCATTTAAAAAACTTTTCATTGGAGTAGAGTTGATTTACAATGTTGTGTCAGTTTCTGCTGTATAGCAAAGTGAATCATTATCCGTACACATGTATCCACTCTGTTTAAGATTCTTTTCCCATATAGGTCATTACGGAGTACTGAGTAGAGTTCCCTGTGCTATACAATAGGTTCTTATTAGTTATCTATTTTAACTGAAGTCTCCATGTTTTTAATTGAAGTCATCTCTAGTCTTTAGTATCAAAAATGTAATTGAAGTGCCCTGTGTTTGCACCTTTGTAGGTTACTGGGAATTCCAGAAACATACCTTGTACTCTCAGACCTCTGGAGTGTATTTCTTGCCTTTCCTTGCCTGACATGCTCTCCACTGCATGCTAGTGACCACCTGGAAAACCTTTATCATCCTTCCAGGCTGAGTTCTTTCAATCTGCTTCCATAAAACCACTCCTTCCAAAATACGGATAGACCTAGAAACTGTCATATAGAGTGAAGTGAAGTCAGAAAAAGAAAAACAAATATCATATATTTGTGCACATATGTTGAATCTAGAAAACTGACATGGATGAATCTATTTGCAAAGCAGAAATAGAGACACAGACATAGAAAACAAATACATGGACACCAAGCGGGGAACGGGATGTGTGGGATGAATTTGGAGACTGGGATTGACACATATTTTTGTTGTTGTTCAGTTGCTAAGTCATGTCCAACTCTTTGTGACCCCATGGACTGCAGCAGGCCAGGCTCCTCTGTCCTTCACTGTCTCCTGGAGTTCGCTTAAACTCATGTCCATTGGGTTGGTGATGCTATCTAACCATCTCATCCTCTGCTGCCCTCTCTCCTTTTGCCTTTTGCCTGAAGTGAAATGAAGTAAAGTCGCTCAGTTGTGTCCAACTCTTTGCGACCCCATGGACTGTAGCCTACCAGGCTTCTCCATCTATGGGATTCTCCAGGCAAGAGTACTGGAGTGGGTTGCCATTTCCTTCTCCAGGGGATCTTCCCGACCCAGGGATTGAACCCAGGTCTCCCGCATCGTGGGCAGACGCTGTAACCTCTGAGCCACCAGGGAAGCCTAATGAGGACTTTATGTTAATATCACAGGGTACTCTACTCAATGCTCTGTGGTGACCTAAAACGGAAGGAAATTCAAAAAAGCTGATTCACTTTGCTGTACAGCAGAAACTAACACAACATTGTAAAGCAATTATACTTCAATAAAAACTTTTTAAAAATCCACCACCACCACCAAAAAACCCCCAAACCCACCACTTCAGTCAGATTGACTGTCTCATTCTTGTAAGAACAACAGCATAGAAACATTTTCCCACTCAGAATCATTGCTGGCATGGACACGACTGTCATCTTTGAATGCCTGAAGGATCCTGAATGCCTCTTGAAGGTCCAGGAATAGTAGGTGTTTTAACACTTCCCCACATTCCAAGACAAATGAATCTGCAGACTTCCACCTAGAGTTCCTCTCTCCTTCCTCCTCTTCTGGTTTCTCAAATCTGCCTTCCCATAAAAAAGAAATGTCTGCAAATTACTCTGTGCTTGGCACATATCTGTCTTATTAGCAGATTTTCAATCTGGGCAAGAAAAGTTCATCCCACTTCCTTCCTCTCCCCTTCCTGTATTTTAACAAGGTTTTGTCATCTCCTTGAGCCAGCCTCAGCAGAGTTGATTTGGCTAGGTGAGCATTTTATTTTGGCATCTGCAGATGGTGTTGGTTGGAGCCTTCTGTCCATATACTGTAAAAGAACACAAACAGAACGAAAACATTCAGTCCGAAGCCGTGGATCCTTTCCAGCTCCAGATTAAGGCAGAGGCCCAGCTCCTCTGGGATAGAGAGCAAGCTAGCTCTCTAAGAGCAGAGGAGAGGGGAGCAAGGCTGACAGTGACCACTGCCACCCAATGGGACACGTGCCCCCGATGGCCGAAGGGGTGTGGAGGAGCTACTGGCCTGGCCTTTTGCAGGGCTGTGCTGAGAACTCTTCTCCTTTTTGGGAAAACAAATCAACATCCTGTGAGGAAACCTCAATCTGGACAGGTTTTCCTTGAGAAGAATCCATTTTGACGTCAGCCTCTCCCTGCTGGCTTTCTGCCTCAGACCTTTGAAAGTTCAGGCCACTCCACACTGCTATAGCTGCTTCTCTGAGAAGACTCATAGCCCTAAATTTTACAAGAGTTGACCCTAGAAGCCTGTGCTTGCCTGACTGCAGGGAACAGAGGTGACTTCAATGGTGGTGGTGGTTTAGTCGCTAAGTCATGTCTGACTCTTGCAACCCCATGGACTGTAGCCTGCCAGGCTCCTCTGTCCATGGGGATTCTCCAGGCAAGAGTATTGAAGTGGGTTGCCATTCATCAGCATAGCCCAGTGGGCCTTCAGGCAGAATTTGATATAACAAATGTTTGTGGAGCTCCCAGAACATGCTTAAAGCATGGGGTGAACTCAGGTAGGGGAGGGGTCATGGGAGACTTCATTTTTATTTTTTTAAACAATTCTGTACCAGATAGGTAATAGTACTGATAAAACAGCAAGACCCTAAAGCACATAGCTTTCATTTAATTTTTATTTTATATTGGAGTATAGTTTATTTATAATATTATTTTGGTTTGGAGTATAGTTTATTTATAATATTATTTTGGTTTCAAATGTACAGCAAAGTGATGTAGTTATACATATGCATATATCTATTTTTTTCAGATTCTTTTCCCATATAGGTTACTACAGAGTATTGAGTAGCATTCTCTATGCTATACAGTAGGTCCTTGTTAATTATCTACTTTAGATTTAGTAGTGTGTGTATGTTAATCCCAGCATCCTAATTCATCCTTCTTCCCAACCTTTCCCTTTTAGTAAACATAAGTTTGTTTTCTGTTTCTGTTTTGTAAATAATTTCATTTGCATCATTTTTTAAGATTCCACATATAAATATAATATGATATTTGTCTTTCTCTGAATTACTTTAGTTAATATGATAATCCCTAGGTCCATTCATGTTACTGAAAATGGCATTATTTCCTTCTTCTTTTTATGGCTGTATAATAGGTATATATGGCACATAGCTTTTATAAGGTAAAAGTTGAGTTCTGCTTCAGTTGCTAGTCCATAGGGAGATTGGCTGCAGGAACCCACCCAAACCTCTGTCTCCCAATCAGATGGGAAGAAAGAAAGTGCTGGCCCAGTTATCCACTCACATCCCACTAGCCACATATTGATAACATGGCCAATCTCTAGTTGCAAGGGACATTGAGAAATGTAGTCTTCAGTGGAGCATCTATGTGCCTAGCTAAATGTAAAACGATTCTTTTACTGAAGAACAAATATTGATAAACACATACTAGCCTCTGTCAACCTTTCTTGCCCTTACTCACCCAAACAGTAATTATTTACTGCATGTCAGCCATGTATTCGGCACTGTTTTTATGGAGTTGCTTACAACCCACTGATGTGTATGGGCATATACTCAGCTAAAAAGTCACACACAGTGTCCTGTGTTCCTTAATAAGTAGATGAAATGCTATGAATCTTCAGAGAAGGAAAGACTCATTCTGACCAGAGAGATTCATCAATGTGTTCAACGTGCTAACTAAGCACTATGGTTGGCCACCTCTAAGATTGCCCCATACCTGCTGGTATTCACATCCTTGTTCAATCCCTTCCCCCGGAGTGTGGGCTGGACCTAGTGACACAGCTCTAACAAATAGAACACAGCAAAAGTGATGAAATGTTTTTTCTGAGTTTAGGTTACAGAGAAACAGTGAGTCGCATTTTGCTCACATGCTTTAATTCAGGCTCTTTCTCTGTCTCTCTTGAGCTGTTACTCTCGGGGAGTCCAGCTGCCATGCTTGAGTAACTCTGTGGAGAGACTCATGTGGCAAGGGAATAATATCATCAGGCATGCCAAGAGGCACCTAAAGCCTGCTGAACAGCCATGTGATTGAGCTTGGAAGTCAACTTTCTGAGGCCTGCCAACAGCTTCATGAGCGAGCTTGGAATCAGAGCCTCCTGCTGTAACCCTTGTGAGGACCACAGCCTGACTGATACCTTGACTGCAGGTTCAGGAGAGACCCTGGGCCACTATCACCCAACTAAGCTGCACCTGCATCTGAATTCCTAACCCACAGAAACTGAGATCATTAATATTGTCACTTTAAGCTGCTTAGATTTAAGGCAATTTGTTAGGCAACAATAAAGAACTGATCCCAGTACCTACTATTTTTCAAGTAGTATGCTAGGCCATTAGAACGTGAAAAATAAGTGACGCCTAGTCCCTGTAATTGGGGAGAGGGGAGACAGGTATGTGTACAGATGTGGCCCGTACAGTGCAAGGTGGTAAGTAGAATGGTGGAGATGTGCTCAGTGTGAGAGAGGAGTGCACAGGAAGGGCTCCTTCTCCAGAGGAGTAAAGTCCTCCTGGAGAAGTCCATGCTTGCAAGGAAAACTGGGGGAGAGGTCATTCAGTGGAGAGGGGACGTGGGTAATGCCTGGAGGTGAAATAGAGTGCTGTCTGCCTGAGAATCAAGAACTATAGTTCGTGGGCACAGCAAGAGGTGGAGAAAGATGAGGCTGGAGAAGTGATGAGAGATGAGTCTAGTCTTGTGCCAGCAATTTATTTTTGAATAATCCAATTATGAAATCCTGCTTTGAGTGAAAGGAAGTAAAAACAAAAACATTAATAAAGGAACTAGCATGCTCTTCTCAACAGTCCAATACCTGAATTTTAAGAAGCCAAATTCAATTATCTATAGAACACAGACAAGTGTAATTTGCTTCATTGTTTTTGCTCATAAAATTGAGCAGAGAACTGTTGACATGTTTCTGTGGAATAATAGTGGGTCTTACTGAGAAACCAGCTCAGGTGACATTCAATGCTTTTGCAAGTGGGAAATTGGCCCTTTCAGCTTTAGGATTTTATGAGTTTATATTTTGAAACTCTGAGGAGAGGTCTGGGTAGATGGTTTTCTTTCTTTTCTCTCCCTTTGTCTTTTGTTCTTCCCTTCCCTTCCTCTCTCATTCCTTTTTTCTTTCCTTCTTTTCTCCTTCTTACACTCCATCTCTTTGATTTCCAGTATGTTGAAGGTTCTAAGCACCAGCCTCGCAAGGGATGAAAAGGGAACAAAAGCATACCTCTCTCCCCTGCCTGGAGGATTAGCGCTAAAGTCCATGGAAGATTCTTTGGATCACTATGGCTCATGAATGAGTCTAATGATTAAGCAGGTAACAAAATTATTTGAACCAAGACGGCTACAAAACCGAGCTTGTAGATAGTGGTTGATACAGAATCAGAAGAAATAAGACTATTTAAATTAACTTTTAAACAATTACAGTCCAATAATAATTAATAAAAAGGTAAATAAACTTTTAAAATTAAAATGTCTTATAATACCATTTCAAAATGTCTTTCTGTGTCTGGAGTCCATCACTTCCAACATGAAATAAAATGGTCAGGTGCCCTTATATCTGGATTGCACAACTCACACTCTGGGGAGCAGGAGTTTGGGTTTTTAGTAGCCTCCTTAGAACAAAACATCACCTGCTCTGTTAGGTTTTACTAGAGGTTATATAATCCCCTTCCAGATCTAATCAGGCTCTCTTCTCATCATGTCATCAACGTATTCCCTCCACTGATCTCCATGTAAGAGTGGCTTGTGCCCCTATTACTACCTGTGGGAATGACAGTAAAATTACCCACTGAAAAGGCAAAAGCATCAGAATGGACAGAGCACTGGACAGCATCCTGGAGTCTCTCTTGTATGCCAGCCATCACCCTTTTTGTAGGGGGGTCTGGGGTACCAAGACTTCCCATGTGGCTCACTGGTAAAGAATCTGCCTGCAGTGCAGGAGTCGCAGGAGACCTGGATGTGATCCCTGGGTCAGGGAAGATCCCTGGGAGGAGGAAATGACAACCCACTCCAATACTCTTGCCTGGAGAATCCCATGGACAGAGGAGCCTGGTGGGCTACCGTCCATGGGGTTGCAAAGAGTCAGACATGACTGAGCAACTGAGCACCCCTGCATGCTGGGGATTCCAGAGGAGGAATGAGGTGGTGAGAGGTTCTTTAGGGGCCTTGGGGTTCCTTGGAGGCTCAGATTCCAATAGGCTGAATAATTGTTTTAATGTTTGTTTTCCCCACCAGACTGTGACCAATTTGGAGGTAAAGGCTCAATCTTTCTCATCTTTTCTCTCTACTGCCTAACTTGGTATTGGACCGTAGTCATTGAGAGAGCATTAGTTACTCAGTCATGTCCAACTCTTTGCAATCCCATGGACTGTAGACTGCCAGGCTCCTCTCTCCATGAGACTCTCCAGGGAAAAATACTGGAGTGGGTTGCCTTTCCCTTCTCTAGGGGATCTTCCCAACCCAGGCATTGAACCCAGACCTCCTGCATTGTAGGGAGATTCTTTACTGTCTGAGCCACTAGGGAAGCCTGGCCCATAGTAGTTTCTTGATAAATATTTGTTGGGCAAAATTGAAATACACCTGTTTATTGAAGACCTTGGTGTCTACTGAGGCTCTGCCTTGAGTTAACTGCACTAGGCACTCTGAGAGATCATATAAGAGAAATAAGACTTGGCTTTTCCTTTGACGAGTTTTTAGTAGAGTTACTGGACTCTGGTAGAAACTGTCTCATACAGCCTGAAATCCCAGTATGATGCTGGTATGATGCTTGGGACAAAGCAGACACTCAGTGAACAATGTCAACAACATTAAGTGTAACTTCTTGTATCTGGGCTAGTGGACTGGCTCCAGATTGGTCCTTCAAGTGCTCCCCCCCCAATCCCCTCCAAATCTGCCAGCCCAGCAACTCAGTCCACAAGAATTACTCCCAATGACCCATCAAACTATATGATGGTTAGCCAGGAACAAAAGCCACTAGGAAAATAAAGCATCAATTTCCAACCGGGTGTTTCAAAAGGAACTGAGGTATTAAAATAAGGTCACAGTTGTCCCAATCAGATCATCTTTTCAAAGAAATTGCAGGCTTGTGAGCCAACAGCAACCACATACACCTTTGGAGTCATCAGAACCAGCGTTCTCAACACTGAAAGCAAAATCAAGTAAACAAGGCTGTGTCGTGGACTTCCTTGACCCAGACTTTCAGGAAGGAGCTGACACACCGCCCAGACTCGCGCTCACCCACATAGCTCCGAAGCCAAACAAACTCGTGTTTTCCCAGCTGTATGATGCACTCAGTTCACGGAGCAACTGGCCAGAAAACAAGGAAAAGAAAAAAAAAAATGTGCCCAGTTCAGACCACTCAAGGAAAGTAGAATTGCTTCAGCTGGCTTTTGTTTTTTATTTTCATGAAGTATCAAGAAATATAAAGATGGAGGAAGTTAGATCTATGGCTTTTAGTTACTAAAAAGGAAACAAAATATTTTTTCCTTTTATAGATCTGATCTTGCTATTACTCTGCTTAAAAACTTCAATGACTTTATAACTTTCAATTTTGATAGCCCTTACAGATATTTTATGACTTGTTTAAAACAACATTTCTAGCCACATCAGCCCAAATTTCCTCCCACTTAAAGCTGTTTTGAGCTTTGCCAGGCTTCTGTTATATTAAATACTTCATGTGCTTTCTTGCCCACATGCTTTTGTTTATGCTATTCCTTCTGCTTATAACACCTTTCCTTGCCTTGTTCATTAAGGAAATGCCAACTCAGATTTTAAGACTCACCCTAAAGCATATGAAAGCTTATAAAGCATATGAAAGCTGCTCTTTCATATGTCTTCCCATAGGATTTGCTTTGCAGGTACTTCTTATTGTATTTAGTCCTTGTATCATTCATTCATTCATTCATTGTTTTTGTATTTTGTATCAGATACTCTGCTAAGCACTGAGGATCCAGGTATAAAAGTTCCTAACTAGTGGGGGACTCAGTTGAGTAAATTGATTGTTGCAAGACAGAACTGTAAGTTCTTTGGCAAATGTAAGTACAAGATTCTTTGGGAGATCAGAGAGGGTCACGTACCTGAGTCTGATTGGTGGGAGGGAATCTGGAAAGCTTCCTGGAGGAGTTGGCACATGAAGAGCTAAAGGACAAGGAGATTTTGTATCCATCTCCTCATGTTTCACAGAGTCCTCTTTGAAGAAAGAGATCAATCACAGATCATATCAAATTAGGTCATTTATTCCATATATGTTTGGATTGAATTCTTTGCTAGGAGACAGACAGATGGAGAGAAGGGGATCAGGGAGATGTTGCTGCTGCTGCTGCTAAGTCGCTTCAGTCGTGTCCTACTCCGTGCGACCCCAAAGACGGCAGCCCACCAGGCTCCCCCGTCCCTGGGATTCTCCAGGCAAGAACACTGGAGTGGGTTGCCATTTCCTTCTCCAATGCATGAAAGTGAAAAGTGAAAGTGAAGTCGCTCAGTCGTGTCCAACTCTTCGTGACCCTGTGGCTTGCAGCCCACCAGGCTCCTCCGCCCATGGGATTTTCCAGGCAAGAGTACTAGAGTAGGGTGCCATCGCCTTCTCCAGGGAGATGTTAGAGGAAACCAAATATGACTCGCAGGTTTCTAGTGTAAGTGATAGATGGTGAATCAGTGCTGCCGTGTGCAGGTGTGCAGGTTGTGGACTCACAATGAGCAAGGTAATGCAGAAGGAGGAGCAAATTTGTTGAAGAAGAGTCTTATTCTTCATACCAAAATAACTATGAATAACACTTAATACATGATGTTGAAGTGGACTGGAATGAGAGAATTGTTTTGTTGTTTTGATTTCTTAAAGGCAGGTCTTCTGTTCTCTTGGGTGGACTGGGAAGTTTACTTTCCTGTTCTGTTCTCTTGGCTCCTTATTTTCAAATGTCTGGAGTCTCAACTGTGAATCAGTCAGATCTTTCCCACACCTCCCCTGTCCTTAGATCATTTTGACACTTCTACCAGAGGGAATCTTAGGACTTTTGGCTTAAATGAAGCTTGAAAATTGCAAAACTGAATTATTCAGTTACGAGTATTAGTTAATAACCAATAAATTAAACTATTATGAATAATATATCGGGTTGGCCAAAAAGTTTGTTCAGGTTTTCTGTAACATGGGAAAACTCGAACAAACCTTTTGGCTTTCCTAATATTAATAACGTCTCTCCTGATTATTAACCAAAAGTTGGCTTTAGTTATTAGAATTGATTTAAGCTACAATTTGATTTTACAATAGTTGTGCTAAACTAAAGCTTTATTTTCTTTACTTTTATATCATTTTCCCTTTTGTATAGTGGAAAAAGTCTAAGCAGGACTTTGGAGCACCAAAAATTCTTTACCAAAACAAGTATTCCTTAAAAATTTTTTAGTGCATCCTTAATACATTCTAAGTAATTTCTTTCTTCTGAGAAGTTTGACTCTAAAACATCCCTTGGGTTACCATTTGACTTCCTGTTATGTTTAGACAGAAACGTAAATCTTTTAATCAATGAACTACTTTAAAGTGAATCAAGGCCTTCCAATAAAATCCGATCTTCATTATTCTTGATTGCTATTCTTTGACTTTTCCATCTTTCTCTAGATCTACTCGATCCCAACATATGTATCCCATAAAAGTAGACAATACATTCTACAAAAGACAGCTGGGACAGGGCAGTTAGCTCTTATCCCTTGGCACTGCCTATTTTTCCTACTCAACTCTAAACTGACAACTTATTTTTCTTTTTGTTATGAATTCTATCCCTTTCTTTGGTATTTTGTTCTCCAAATGTATTTTCCTTTTAAGCTACTTGATTGTAGACTATATTATCTTCTTGTCCTCACAATTTAGATGATATCTTATTAATAGATTAATAACTTTAGATTCCAAGCAGCTATCTTTTGTAGTTAAGTGGGAGACAGACATGAGTTTAGCTTTGTGTTATCTATATGTACATGTGTAACATGCAAGGTAGTGATTATAATTAGCCTTTTTAAGAAGAAATGGTTGTAGAAGCACTATTTCCACAATATCATTTTTAATTAGCATTTTTATCTATTCATGAAAGTGGATTAGCTAAGGCAATGATCTTCAAAGTTCTGCCTGTATGCACCTCCAAAAATTTTGAAAGTTGTATACCTATCATCCATTTTAAAAACAAACTACTAGAAAGTTTCATGATAAGTTTAAATAGTTGCAAAGGATATGATTTCTGATATAAATATTGCCATCTAAAAATAAAGGTCTTATGTTACTCTCTTAAATGTTTCCCAAGGAATTCTAAATACCACAGCTACTTGACACCAACTATGACAACTTGATATTCACCACCATCTAGTTTAAAAGCACATAAACGGGGTTTTGTTGATATACATGGTCACCATTTTTCTCCTTTCCACTTTCCCACAGAATTTTATTATAAAATGATGCTTTAATGCTTAAAGACCTTTACTGGTCACCCCCCATACTTTTGTACACACACACACACACACACACACACACACACACACACACACACAAACATAAGTTGAGGGCTGCAAAGTGTTGTAAAAATTTTCCCCCTGCACTTAGTTATCATTAGCACACAATCAGACAAACAACAGGCATGTATTACAAATTCATTATGATACATCATTATTAAACATAAAAGTAAATTTTTATTGGAGTTACATTCATTCATAAGCTGAGTAGCTCTTTTTATCAATTGTTTTTTTGTTGTTTGTTTTCAGAGAAAAATACTTTACTGAATCATTCAAATTCACAGTTGTTTTTTGTATCCATGGGTGTTATTTATTGCTAAAATGAAACAGGGTGCAGCATCCGTTCTATTCCTATTTAATATTTTTACAGATTTTATTTCATAATTTATTGAGAAATTGTGTTCAAGTAAATAAATAGGTGAGGATAGATCTAAAATCATTGCCACTCACATCTGCTCTATTTCAAAGATGTAAGACAAAGATCACATGGTCATTCATTATTAAAAATGACTTTTATGATTTATCAGCTGACAATTCAATTAGGGTACCCTTCAACTCTGTTGAAAGCAAAAAATTGGAAACCACATGGTTTGAAAAAGGATGACCCAGCCATTAGAATCCAATTAAACAGCTGTATTTGGAATCATCCCTTTGCAGCACAGAGCTTTCTACAACTTTAATACATGCATCAAGGTAATTTCTGATCTGGTGGGACATTCACCTTTCTTTTGTAAGGTGGGAAGATGGACATGATGACAAGACAGGAGGGATAGAGGAACCATAATGAGGAGTCCTTGGACATATTAACTTTTGGAAAGAGTATTTATGGTAGATGAGGATCAGAAATTGCATCTTTAAAAAAAAATTTTAACACATATTTTTTGGAAAGCCCTCAGATAGTACACTGACTTGAAATCACTGTTAAAAGGTCTCTGCCAGGTACCACCATTTGTTCACTTGACAATAGAACATATTCTTTTCTCAGAATACCTACAAATACCTGGAGGAACCAAAGTTTCTTGGAATAATCCCTGGGAAATGATACCCTAGAGTTTTAGTTAATTAATCTTAATTGTCTCCCCAATTAGATAATAAAATCTAAATCTGTGAGCTGTAAGTTGTTATAGATGCAGGAGAACAGAGATGATGATAAATTGATTCAGTCAGTTTGTGTCCAACTCTGTTGCTGTGTCCAACTCTGCGACCCCATGAATCGCAGCACGCCAGGCCTCCCTGTCCATCACCAACTCCCAGAGTTTACCCAAACTCATGTCCATTGAGCCGGTGATGCCATCCAACCATCTCATCTTCTGTTGTCCCCTTCTCCTCCTGCCCTCAATCTTTCCCAGCATCAGGGTCTTTACTAATGACTCAACTCTTCACATGAGGTGGCCAAAGTACTGGAGTTTCAGCTTCAACATCAGTCCTACCAATGAACACCCAGGACTGATCTCCTTTAGGATGGACTGGTTGGATCTCCCTGAAGTCCAAGGAACTCTCAAGAGTCTTCTCCAATACCACAGTTCAAAAGCATCAATTCTTCGGCGCTCAGTTTTCTTTACAGTTCAATTCTCACATCCTTTGTTGGCAAAGTAATGTCTCTGCTTTTTAATATGCTGCCTAGGTTGGTCATAACTTTCCTTCCAAGGAGCAAGTGTCTTTTAATTTCATGGCTGCAGTCACCATCTGCAGTGATTTTGGAGCCCAGAAAAATAGTCAGCCACTATTTCCACTGTTTCCCCATCTATTTGCCATGAAGTGATGGGACCAGATGCCATGATCTTCGTTTTCTGAATGTTGAGCTTTAAGCCAACTTTTTCACTCTCCTCTTTCACTTTCATCAAGAAGCTCTTTAGTTCTTCTTCACTTTCTGCCATAAGGGTGGTGTTATCTGCATATCTGAGGTTATTGATAGTTCTCCTGGCAATCTTGATTCAAGCTTGTGCTTCCTCCAGCCCAGATTAATTGATTAAGGATACTAATTGTGTTTGCTTCACATAGCAGAAACCCCACAAAACACTGGCAAATACCAGTAAGGAGGTATTTGTCTCACACAAATGAATTTCTGGGCAGGTAGCCCTGGACTAAAATAGAAGTTCAATGATGTCATCAAGTACCCAGTGCTTTCTATCTTGCCACCCCATTATCCTTTGTTTATGATCGTTGTCTTGTTACCTCATGACTGTAAGATGGCTGCTCTACTGTTACCCTCATAGTTGAGTTCCAGGCAAAAAGGTGGGGGAGGGAGAGAATAGTAAGGACTTGTTGTTAGGAAGTCCTGCCTTCTTATCTGGAAAAGTCAAGGACTTCTACCGATAGCCCATTGGGCATAACTGGGTTTTATGGCCACCTAATTACAGAAGAGCTGGGAGTTTGAGCATCATTCCCTTCTCTCTTCTCTCTAGTAGAGGAAGGCAAATGTTTGAAAAAAGATTTTGAGTGAACCAACGTGCTGGATCTGTCACATCCTTCTATTCTGAGCCAGATACTTTACATACAGTAATGTGCTATAACACTTTAATGACATAGGTTTTATCCCCATTTTTCAGATAGGGAAACTGAGGCTAAAGTAACATTCCCAGGTACCATAACTAATTGGTGACAAAACTATCTAATACCATAGTCTGTGCTTTTCACCTCCAACCACTATACAGGCTGCAGCTGTTTTGCTTGGCATGCTGAATCATTCTATCCACCTCATAGTGCTAGACCTGAATGGTTCTGCTGGTGTGGAAACTCCTAAAGCCTGTACCAAGTGCAGAGTGGGGTAGGGTGAGAGGCTAGGTCAGAAAGGCTGAGCATCCCCCCGCCCCTGCCCCAATTCTCTTGATCTCAGTAAAAATGGATCAAAGAGGGAAGAGCAGGAGATAGGAAGCAGCCACTCTAAGCCTGGAGGCAGGACACAAGTGAGAGTTCCTTTGCTGACTCTGATCCTGCTTTTAAGACCATCTTAGTGGTCAAACAAGAGATGGCAAGAGTGAACGTCGACATTCTAGGAATCAGCGAACTAAAATGGACTGGAATGGGTGGATTTAACTCAGATGACCATTATATCTACCACTGCGGGCAGGAATCCCTCAGAAGAAATGAGTAGCCATCATGGTCAACAAAAGAGTCCAAAATGAAGTACTTGGATGCAATCTCAAAAATGACAGAATGATCTCTGTTCGTTTCCAAGGCAAACCATTCAATATCACAGTAATCCAAGTCTATGCCCCAACCAGTAACGCTGAAGAAGCTGAAGTTGAATGGTTCTATGAAGACCTACAAGACCTTTTAGAACTAACACCTAAAAAAGTTGTCCTTTTCATTATAGGAGACTGGAATGCAAAAGTAGGAAGTCAAGAAACACCTGGAGTAACAGGCAAAGTTGGCCTTGGAATACGGAATGAAGCAGGGCAAAGACTAATAGAGTTTTGCCAAGAAAATGCACTGGTCATAACAAACACCCTCTTCCAACAACACAAGAGAAGACTCTACACATGGACAGCACCAGATGGTCAACACCGAAATCAGACTGATTATATTCTTTGCAGCCAAAGATGGAGAAGTTTTATACAGTTAACAAAAACAAGACCAGGAGCTGACTGTAGCTCAGATTATGAACTCCTTATTGCCAAATTCAGACTGAAATTGAATAAAGTAGGGAAAACCACTAGACCATTCAGGTATGACCTAAATCAAATCCCTTATGATTATACAGTGGAAGTGAGAAATAGATTTAAGGGCCTAGATCTGATAGATAGAGTGCCTGATGAACTATGGGACTGAGGTTCGTGACATTGTACAGGAGACAGGGATCAAGACCATCCCCATGGAAAAGAAATGCAAAAGAGCAAAATGGCTGTCTGGGGAGGCCTTACAAATAGCTGTGAAAAGAAAGAGAAGTGAAAAGGAGAAAAGGAAAGATATAGGCATCTAAATGCAGAGTTCAAAGAATAGCAAGAAGAGATAAGAAAGCCTTCTTCAGCGATCAATGCAAAGAAATAGAGGAAAACAACAGAATGGGAAAGACTAGAGATCTCTTCAAGAAAATTAGAGATACCAAGGGAACATTTCATGCAAAGATGGGCTCGATAAAGGACAGAAATGGTATGGACCTAACAGAAGCAGAAGATATTAAGAAGAGATGGCAAGAATACACAGAAGAACTGTACAAAAAAGATCTTCACAACCCAGATAATCATAATGGTGTGATCACTGACCTAGAGCCAGACATCCTGGAATGTGAAGTCAAGTGGGCCTTAGAAAGCATCACTACGAACAAAGCTAGTGGAGGTGATGGAATTCCAGTTGAGCTATTTCAAATCCTGAAAGATGATTCTGTGAAAGTGCTGCACCCAATATGCTAGCAAATTTGGAAAACTCAGCAGTGGCCACAGGACTGGAAAAGGTCAGTTTTCATTCCAATCCCAAAGAAAGGCAATGACAAAGAATGCTCAAACTACCGCACAATTGCACTCATCTCACACGCTAGTAAAGTAATGCTCAAAATTCTCCAAGCCAGGCTTCAGCAATATGTGAACCATGAACTTCCAGTCGTTCAAGCTGGTTTTAGAAAAGGCAGAGGAACCAGAGACCAAATTGCCAACATCTGCTGGATCATTGAAAAAGCAAGAGAGTTCCAGAAAACCATCTATTTCTGCTTTATTGACTATGCCAAAGCCTTTGACTGTGTGGATCACAATAAACTGTGGAAAATTCTGAAAGAGATGGGAATACCAAACCACGTGACCTGCCTCTTGAGAAATCTGTATGCAGGTCAGGAAGCAACAGTTAGAACTGGACATGGAACAACAGACTGCTTCCAAATAGGATAAGGAGTACTTCAAGGCTGTATATTGTCACCCTGCTTATTTAACTTCTATGCAGAGTACATCATGAGAAACACTGGACTGGATGAAGCACAAGCTGGAATCAAGATTGCCGAGAGAAATATCAATAATCTCAGATATGCAGATGACATTACCCTTATGGCAGAAAGTGAAGAGGAACTAAAAAGCCTCTTGTTGAAGGTGAAAGAGGAGAGTGAAAAAGTTGGCTTAAAGCTCAACATTCAGAAAACGAAGATCATGGCATCTGCTCCCATCATTTCATGGCAAATAGATGGGGAAACAGTGGAAGCAGTGTCAGACTTTATTTTTGGGGCTCCCAAATCACTGCAGATGGTGACTGCAGCCATGAAATTAAAAGATGCTTGCTCCTTGGAAGGAAAGTTATGACCAACCTAGATAGCACATTGAGAAGCAGAGACATTACTTTGCCAACAAAGGTCCGTCTAGTCAAGGCTATGGTTTTTCCAGTGGTCATGTATGGATGTGAGAGTTGGACTGTGAAGAAGGCTGAGCACCGAAGAATTGATGCTTTTGAACTGTGGTGTTGGAGAAGACTTTTGAGAGTCCCTTGGACTGCAAGGAGATCCAACCAGTCCATTCTGAAGGAGATCAGCCCTGGGATTTCTTTGGAAGGATTGATGCTAAAGCTGAAACTCCAGTCTTTGGCCACCTCATGCGAAGAGTTGACTCATTGGAAAAGACTCTGATGCTGGGAGGGATTGGGGGCAGGAGAAGAAGGGGACGACAGAGGTTGAGATGGTTGGATGGCATCACTGACTCGATGGATGTGAGTCTGAGTGAACTCCGGGACTTGGTGATGGACGGGGAGGCCTGGTGTGCTGCAATTCATGAGGTCGCAAAGAGTTGGACACGACTGAGTGACTGAACTGAACTGACTCTGCAGGCCTCAAGCTCTTCACCTTGCTCTTTGATGTGTATCTGTGGTATGTGACAAGTGGCCAGACTGCAGAGCTGGGATCTAGTGGGAAATGGGCGTGACTGTCCGGCCACAGGTTCCAATGCCCTGAAGGCAAATGTCTCCGCAGGTTCTCTGGGCAGGGGAGGGCATGGCTCAGACTCCAGTTAGTCCGCAGCCCCTCAGCCCCGGCTCTGGACTCTCTACCTGTCCCCTCCTTCCACCTTCACTCTCCTAGCTACTGGTCCCCCCACTTATCCCCACCCCAGGAATCACTTTCTTCTCAGGGTCTCTGGGCTGTCTTGACCATCACAATCAGAGCCCATGAAGCATAATGTTCCAGAAACTCCACCCCACAACACAGACTTTCCAAAATGTCCAGATTTGAACTGCTTCTCACCAGTGCTACCTACGCTTTTGGTCCCAGACTCCATCGTCTCCTGCTTGGTTCCCTGAACCTGCCTTCTGGTTTCCCTGAAGCTTCGCTGCCCTACAGTCTATCCTCCACGGAGCAACCAGAGGAGTTCCATTCAAGCTTCATACTCTTTGCTCCACTCCTCCAGTGGCTTTCTTTTCCCTCAAAGTTTTGACAGATGGCCTCTAAGGCCCTACACAATGTGCAGGCTGCTCCTCTCCCCCCACTTCCCCCACTACTTCTCAGACTTCGCTTCCTAGTACTAGTCTCTCCTCCTGAAGACACTTTCCCACCTCACAGCCATTGTACAGACTGTTACCTCTGCTGAGACCATGCTTTTCAGGTGGTCAAATGGCTCCTTCACCTCCTTTAAGGCTTTGCTCAGTTGCCACCTCCTCGGTGAAACCTACTGTGAATACCTTGTTTAAAAATGCTGCCCCCGACCCCATCATTGCCTGTCCGCCTTACCCTGCTCTCCTTTCTCACATCACACATGCCACCTACTTGTATAGTATATAACTTGTTTATTATGCTTATAGACTGTCTCCCTACAAGGAGCAGAAAGAGTATTGCTCACTAGATAGTCCATTTGCTCCCCCAGATTTCTTGCCTCTGTGTCATTAAGTGAGGCCATGTGATGAGAGTCCCTGAGACAAAGAGGGTTGGGGATTTCCCGCAGTGCTGCCCAGCCCAGGGCAAGTTCTCACCTCTCCTCTCCCGCTGCCATAGCAACCAAGGGACCTCAGACTGAGATTGTGAAGCCTTCTGGGCCCCTGAGTCAATGCCTGAAGGACAGTTGCCCTAGAGAATCACAGTGGACTTTGTGTGAAAGAGAAATAAATGAAGCATTGTTTAACTAAGCCACTGATGCTTTGCACACTCTCCTGGCTAGTACATCTTGTTAAAATATAAAGTCCATAAGAGCAAGATTTTGGTCTGTTTTTTTCTCTGATGTATTCTTGGTACCTGGCTAAATCCTGGCTGATTATGGCCCCATAGCAAATTTGTAGAATGAATGAATGTATTTCTGGACTCCAGCTCAGCACTGCTGACCCAGCTTGGTTTCTAACTTCCTCTGGAGCGTAGCTACTTCCCAGGCTCTAAGCGTGAGAGCTCCTGACAAGTAGGAATTGGATCACAGTCATCCTTGCATCATCCTCAATTACTTGCATGAGGTTTCATAAATATTATACTAACTAAATACTAGCACAAACTTTTCCTGTGATCCTCAGGTGTGAAGATCACAGGGGGAAGAGGCAATGGCCAATTCTAGCTCAGGTGCTTCCCCATTCTCAGTGCATCATCTTGTTTATCAAGGAATTTTTTGTCTGGTCTCCCACAGCTCCTCACTCTCTGACCTAAAATCTGTTCTCACCTCTCTGTTATCCTCATCCTATTTGAGGGCAATCCGTGTGATTCTGCAGGTGGTACTATTCCTTCTAGTTTCTTACCTCCTGTTCATACCTCAGCCCACTGATTTCTGGACTCTGATGCCGCAGTTATATTGAACTTCTTTCTGATGGTGCCCGCTACCTCCTGAATCCCAGACATGGTGGAATTTCTAAGGGCCTGTGATGACTTAGAGACCTTCAAACCAATCCCCTTGCTGCCCCTTTGGCTCCCCTGGAACCACAGTTTGCCTATTTCCTTCCATCTCTCTAACCATTCTTTCTATTCCATGGGCTCCTCTTCCTCTGCCTCCTCCTGACATGTTCCCTAGGCTGCTGTCCTCAGCTCACTGCTCTTGGCACTCAAAACACTTCTCCCTGGTTTCAGCTACCTCCTATACCATGATGATTCCCAAATCTTGATCTCCGGCCCCAGCCTCTCTCCAGAGCTTTGGGTGATTCATGTAGCCATCCACTGGACAATCTAGATGTCTCCTGGACTGGCTGCCTCTTTGCACCATCTCACAGCCCTTTGGCCTCACCTCAGAGTCTTGAAACAGCTCTGGTAGGCATCCTGCCCTGGCTTTGATTCAGTTCACATAGTAACTTACCTGAGCAAGTAGCTTCCACCTTGCTTCCTGCCTTGGGGTTCCTCTGTTGCTCCTGGACACCTAGTCATTCATCCCAGGCACCTTTGGAAGTGCCTGGTATTTATGCAAGTGCAAGCCAAACGTGGGGACATGGGACAGGCATAACACTGCATGAAGAAGCCCTGGACCAATGAGGTACAAGGAACAGCAGATAACACTTCTCCCTTTTATCTCTTTGGTGGACAATCCTGAGATGCAGTGTAAGTTCCTCAGGAGGCCCCACAAAGATCCAGTGCTAGTGTTCCATGAAGCTGACGTGATACATATCCTTGGTTGACTTTCCATCCTGCCTTATATTATCCTCCCTACCCTCTCACTCCTGTTCCCTGGGATAAACCTCCCAGATAAACAGCCAGCACATTAATCTGTGTCCAGGCCTTGCTTTGGAGGCATCCAGGTTCACATATCCTTTGGGCATCTTTATCTCAAACTGTCTAAATCCTAACTCATAGCCCTTCCCCTGGTGGCTCAGATGGTAAAGAATCTGCCTGCAATGCAGGAGACCTGGGTTTGATCCCTGGGTTAGGAAGGTCTCCTGGAGAAGGAAATGGCTACTCACTCCAGTATTCTTGCCTGGAGAATCCCGTGGACAGAGGAACCTGGTGAGCTACATATAGTCCATGGGGTCAAAAAGAGTCAGACACAACTGAGCGACTTTCACTTCAGTCTTTCTCCCAGCCCCACTCGTCTTTCTCCACTCATTCGCCTCAGCCGTCAAGGCTGCAAACTGGAGACCTAAGCTGACTTTCCCTTTATGCCCTCCATCTGCGCCTTCATTGCTTCCCTACAACCATTATTTAAGGCCCCATCATCTCACCTAAGCTGCTGCCTCCTTTTAGTCTTCCCTACCTCTCCTCCAACTCTCTCAAAACCATCCCTCACCTGACCTCCGATGTGAAATACCTCAAGCACAAATCTTGCCATAGCATTTGATTGTTCAAATCTCACCAGCATTTCCAAAGGTAAACTAAAATCCAAGTACCCTAACCTGGGCAGGGGCCTTCTGAGATCTGCTGCTCGTCCGCCTCTCCAGCAACCTGTTTGAATTGCTTCTGCTTCCCAGCATGGTCCCCAGTTTCACACTCAACAGAGAGAAAGAAAAGAGCCATACTGAACAGGTGACCCATTGTGTCCCCATGGGGAACATCCCAACCGCCCAGCCACTGTGCAGACAAAGCAGAGCTCTTCTCTAGAACCAACAATCGCACGGTCTTTCTAGGCTCAGAGCTTCACAGTATAGTGATCACAGGGCACAATGTGTGTGGAGATGGGTGAGGACCAAAGAGAGCACAGAGGTGGAATCAGAACACTGGAGCTCAGGGCTGCTCCGCCTGTTCACTGTGTGGCCCTTTGTAGATTGCCTGGTTCCTGCATTCACAAAGCAGGAAGATACTATCTAATGGCCAAAGGGTGTGCAAAGTACATATAATATTAATAGAGATGATGATGGCTAGCACTTACTGACCTTTAACCGTGTGAGGAAATGGAAGTAGAAGAAGGCACCTTTGAGCAGGTCTTGGCTCTGCTAACAATATAGCAATGCTCTCTGAGTAAGTCATTTCCCCTGTCTTGACCTCAGCCTCACCCTGGAAACAATGGGGTTGAATTAGTTCAGGACTTTTGGACTGGGCAGTTTCTAACATCCTTTACAACTATAACATTCTGAGTTTATGAATCGAGCATGCTGAGCTATTGCTTGTCCCAAAGTGGGCTGAGCAGCCATCTCTCTTTAGCTCTGATGTGCCTTCTGGGCACACACAGTGCGTTGAAGGTGACCTCAGCAGCCCTTACATCAGCCTGCTTCCCCTGGGTGTCAGGGAGAAAGGGACCAATTGTGTTCAGTGCCAGGCAGTTAAGAGACTCTACATATCTTGCAATTTTTTCTTTGGTCCAGTCTGGTAACAATGAGAATAATTCTGTCCAAAAATGCAGTCAAGTTTTTTGGCATGAACTGTGCTCTTCAAATTCATGGAATTTACTCTCATATCACTGCCAAGTTGGACAGATTCTTGTCAGAGCCAGATCAAGTTTGAGTCAAGTCCAAGGCCAGTTATCTCTTGGATGGTAGCCCATCTCCTCCCTTTTTACCCATCATGACCTCCATCCATCTTCCTGAGGGTCTGGGGGTGATAGTGACATGCTGCCCCTCACCACCCTCTGAATGGTGACTTTGCCATAATTGGATTTTTCTTTTCTTTTCTTTGGTTATTATATTCCAGTTCGAAGTGAAAATGTGATGGAGTAAACATGTTCTGGATATTTTCTCCTTTCACTTACCCCACCCCTCATTTTGGATTAATTTCTTTTCATAGCTGTTCATATTAGCATGATTTTCAGTAACCTAATATTTCCTAACATAACTGAAGCAGTCAGAACAACAAATGCCATAGTGGGTGTGATTTGAAAGACACTTACCTGAGCATGGTGAGAGTAGTCAACATGCCTCCACACCAAAGAAACTGTGAAGCCAGGCAGAAGGATTGTCCTTTTTTATCCCCAAAGCTAGGGGTTCCTGGAAGGGAGGTTCTGGGTACATTTTCCTCAGTGAGAGAGCTGAGGACTGAGAATCTAGGGAATGCTTGACCTTCATCTGGTCCTTGACATCTTATGCCTTTAGCATCTAATTGCATGCATGGGTGCGAAGTTGTTTCAGTCGTGTCCAACTCTCTGCAGCCTTATGGACTGTAGCCCGCCAGCCTCCTCTGTCCATGGGATTCTCCAGGCAAGAACACTGGGGTGGGTTTCCATGCCCTCTTCCAGTTAGCATCTAATTAGATGCTATCAATTACCTGATGGTTGATAGGGTAGGGGAGATTGAGAATGGAGACTTTCCCTCATGATCCCCACGTCTGAATGAGTGCTAAGAACTTATACTTAAAAGCACGTTATTCATCAATTCCATAAGTAATTGTTGAGTGTTTACTGTGTTTGTGCCAGGCCGTGTACTAGAGCCTGGAGACACAGTGAGAAACAGACATAATCCTTGCTCCACAGGGCAGTCCCAGTCTAGCATTTTAGTTGTATACCAAGTGGATATGAACAGTGTCAAGTGAGTTCTGTAGGATCTAGCCCACTTGGCTCCCTTATTCCCAGCATTATTATGGGTGTAATAAAATAATTATTCAAGAAATTACTTGTTAGTGCTGGTCTTCCCTTTCAGAGAAAACCTCACATAATGATTTCACTACAACAGCCATCTCTAACAGGATACCTAGCCCTTAGTAAATGCTCCAGAAACATTTGTGAAGTAAAGACTATAGGGAGGCGAGGAGAAGGTAGGATGAAAAAGAGAGAATGCGAGGAGAGAGGAAAAAGGTGGATTAGTGTCCTGGAAGGTGGGTGAAGTGCCACTGTGAAGAAATGCAGGGCATGTGAAGGAAACTCGTGTTGAGAAAGAAAGGAAGTGGTTGAAAGTGAGAGGAGGTCAAGGCAGTGAGAGCCAAGCTGTACAGGAAGAGGGAAGTTTCATTTGGGAAAATTCTGTGGCAGAATGTCTGGAAGCTGCTGTGCTGAGGCCGGGGACTGGCCGCAGCTGTGCCCTCTGCCCTGCGCTGAGAGGCACTCTGAGTGCAGGGAGCCAGGCCTCTACCTTGGACCAGGCATGACTGTGAACCCAGACCTGTGGTTGAAGCAGTGCCAAGTGGGGCTGAGGACTCAGGACTCTGGACTCAGGCTGACCTGATTCGTTTCCAGTCTTTGCTGCCAAGAATCCAGAGTTAAGTTCCGCTAAAGGGCTGTTTGGGTGAGGGGGTTGTGCCAGGGGAGCTGTGGCCAGCACCTTCTGTTGGAGACAGCCCTGATGCCCTTCATAAAGATGCATTTAATCTTGGCCAGTTGCACCATATGAACCATGGTTCTGGTTTACTGTTTCTCATCTCAAGCAATAATAGCACTAAAATTATATTTTTACTCACTGTTTTATAACATAGATGCCTTCTATTTCAACTTGAACTTTGGTCTTACTGATAAAAACCATGTTTTCCAAACAAACACTGGGATAAATGTCTGACAATCACAAGTGACATATAGGGAAAAAAATAGACAGTATTTATGGCATGTATAATATGTGCCAGACCTTGTGCTAAGAGCTCTCATTGCATTATTTCATTTGATCTTTGCAACAACCCTCCGAAGCAGGTGCTATTGTTTTCCCTGGTCAGTGGGGAAGGAAACAGATCCAGCTAGCTGAGGTCCCCTCTTTCCAGTCTCTCAAACACAAGTGGTGGAAACAGGCCTCACAAACAGGGCTGACTCTGGATCAGGCCTGGACACCCCAGCCCAAGGCAGGCCAAGGTGAGGCAGACACACCCGAATGGCTGTGAGCTACAATTTTAGGTAAAAAGTAGACAGATTTTTACTTTGATAATCATTTTTTTTTCTTTTGGTTGTACTGGATCTTCACTGCAGCGCGCAGGCTTCTTTTGTGGCTTGCTGGCTCCAGAGCACACAGGCTCAGTAGTTGCAGTGTGCAGGCTTAGCTGCCCTGTGGCCTGTTAGAATCTTAGTTACCTGACCAGAGATTGAACCTGCATCTCCTGCATTGGAATAAGGATTCTTAACCACTGGACCACCAGTTGTTACTGTTGTTCAGAGTGGCATCTGACTCTTTGCGATCCCATGGACTGCAGCACAGCAGTCTTCCCTGTCCTTCACTATCTCCCGGAGTTTGCTCAAACTCGTGTCCAGTGAGTCAGTGATGCCATCCAACCATCTCATTCTCTGTTGCTGCCTTCTCCTCTTGCCTTCAGTCTTTCCCTGGACCACCAGGAAAGTCCCTAAATCTGTTTTTAAGGCTTTCTCTTTTATTTTTGACAAGTGACCTTCATTTTTCGTTTACTGTTATACAGTTTTACTTCTTTAAGTTTAAAGGTGAATTTAAAAAAGAAAAACCTTCTGTGAGTAACGGTGGCTATATGGAGAAGGAAGGGTGAGTGAAGAGAGACCCGGGGGACAGTCTGTGGAATCTACAGGCTGCCTTCAAGGCTCTGCTTTGTTCTTTGTCATTGGACTCTGTGACTGTTTGTTGGCCGACACTCACAGGCCATGGTGCTGGGGCTTGTGGCATCCCATGGAACTTTCCTAATCTCTCTTGCCCCCATGGGTCGGTCTGGTCTCTGGGTTCTGGCCACACCCCTTCTCGACAGGGTAAACACCAGGAATTAGGTAAAAGGTGGTTTGGCAAAAGTAAGAAAAGGAATTGTCTTCAATTCCTTTGCTCAGGACAAGGGCATGCTGAGAAGGAACACCAAAGAGGAAGATCTCCACCATCCTCAGCATAGGACCTGGGACCATCTGGAGAGGCCGTTGAGTCTGTGCACACACATGAGAAGGGTCTGGGAGAGAAAGTATTGGTGGTTTACCAGAAGGCTGCAATGTCAGAGATTTCCTGCTATGTCAGAGCAAAGGGGACTTGCTCCAGGCTTTGTGGACCCAGGACTCTGACCCTTTACCCTTTCCTTGGGTACAGGCCTCATCCTTACTAGGCATTCAGTAAATTTAATGTGGACTCACTCCCTGTACATTTCACTTGGAAACGCTTTTGCAAGGAAGAGGACATTCCATATAGAAGGCCACAATTAAGGTTGATTGGGTGCCCAGCACTATTCCTCCATGACCAAAAACTGGATTAGCAGCAGTCTATGTCTCAATGATTGCTAGAAGTTTCTTTGGCATGATCCAGTTCACCATGGCCATTCCCTGGTTGAACTGAAAATCAGGTCTTGGACCTGTAAGGCTCTAATCAGTTCTTGAAAGGAAAAGTATAAACCTATCTCTTGACTTGTCCCTGCCCCTATCCTACCCTCTCTCTCCAAATTGCTGCCTAGGTCAAAACACTGCTTTTTGTGTGGTCCACTCAAAAGTAATCACCCTCTCACATGATTCTTAAGCTGTGATGTTTAACAACAGGCCAATAATGTCAAGTCACTTGGTTTACTAATTTGAAAGCAGTGTGCCCCTGGCATTTACTTTCAAGGTAAAGAAGGTAAGGATCTGAGCAAATATTTTTGAGTGGATAATTCCTGCTGCTGTATTATTAATGGTACTACACTTAAAGATGAAGGCTTTACACTCATTTGAGTTTGAATTTCTGTTCCACTAACGTGCTGTGGCAATTCGGGGCATTTATTTCAACTTTCTGAGTCCCTATTTCTTCATAATGCTGAGTTTCTTGTGTTTCAGGGAGCAGAGATTGCTCCATCTGCACTCTAGTAACGAGGCTCTGATGATGCCTGACAGGCAAGGCAGGTATCCCATGCAAAACTGAGGGGAAGAACCACCCTATGACTGGGCTTCAGAGATAGGAACTGCATGCCAGCGCAGGAATGTACGGATCTTTTCTCTTGTGCCCATCATTCACTAAGCTCTTGCCCAAGAGTTGGCTTCTTCTTTTTAAAAAAATTTTTTTAATTAATTTTTGTTTGCACCATGCAGCATGCAAAACTTCCCTGACCAAGGATCAAAAACCTATACCCCCTGCAGTGGAAGCACAGAATCTTAACCACTGGGCCCCCAGGGAAGTTCAAGATTGGCTTCTTCTTGAATCTGCTTCTCTTCCCTCTGTGAACCAGTTTTTCCAGCTTGTGCTTCTTTGTACCTTTGCCTTACTTATGCCCTCAACTTACTCAGACCCATGATGGCCTCACAGGCCTTTCAGTTTTCAACTTCAGTTTCGGAGTTAACTGAGTTGTTTTATACATCCCAACTTGAAGTGTCTCAAAGCAAGAATCTATTTGTACAAGGCTTTTGTGTTATGATATCCTAAAAACTGATGGCTGGCTAATGGATTTGTTGCTGTTGGGCCCATGGCTCAGCCCTGATCTAATCAGAAGTGTGTGTGTGTGTATATGTGAGGATAATCACATCAGGTAGATCAGAGCCACTGCAGTCACCTTCATTCAAAGAAGGCGGTAGGTAGGGAGTTTCCCTTATGAAGGATGACAGGCATGGTGATTAGCAAATGTGGTTTAAAAAAAAAAAAGCTCATAAGGTTGTTGTGATGATCAAATGAGCTGAAACTCGTAGAGGCCCTAGCACAGAACTAGGTTACAGACCAAATGCTCAAAAAATGGTAGCTATTATTACATGACTGTTATTGTTATGATTATAATTATAATCTACTAGTAGTACAGACTTAGTTCCAAAAGTATAGGGTAATTTATAGACCTCTAATAGAAAATGTACCTGGGGATTATTTTTCTTAAATATATTTAGGTCAACATTGCTAAAGGGCAAGAAGGGAAGTGGGATCTCTATATGTACAACATCAAGAATAAAAAACTCCCTGGAGTAAACATTACAAAATATCTTTTAAAACCACAAATATGGTCCCATAAGCCTATCTAAATTATTTTACTGACTTCCCATTTTTCTTAAAGATAAATATTGGTCTGCACCCCCTGACACATGCGTGCACGTGTGCACGCGCACGCACACACACACACACACCCCCCAGGTTCACTCGGTACCATGAACATCCTGGTGGGTACTGCAGCCACCCTGGCCTGCTCTCAGGGCCACACCACATACACTTGATCACATTCCACATGACATGATCTTCTCCCTCTCCCTCCCCAGCCCCTTTCCTAGTTAGTTTCCACTCCCCTTTCGGCTCTCTGCTAAGATTTCAGGAGAGCTTTTCCTTGGAAAAGATCTTTTGTGATAATGCATTCAGAAAGCAAGCACTGTTTCTCTCCCTCGGGCCCGTTGTTGCACTAAAGGGGCTCTCTGAGGTCTGTGCTGCTTCTCCCACTAGACCATGAACTCACGAGGGTGGACTGTGTCTGTTTTTGTTCATCTTTACGTCTCCCAAAACCTACGCTGCCTAGAACATGCAGATACTCAGTGAAGATCTGCTGAATAAATGAGTTCAATGTTATCCAGTGCAACTAAATGGTTGCCTTTCTCAGAAGTTATGATAATACTTGAAGGTAAAAATAATGCAATATTAAGTCTTTCTTTTTTAGTTCAAAGCACACATGCAGAGCTCACAAAAATTGACTCTGTTCTTTGTCCAAAGGAAATAACAACAGACTTTTAAAAACTGTTATTATACAGCCCACATTCATTGACCAGAATGCAATAAATTTAGAAATTAACAAACAGGGAGCAAAAAAAAACCTATACTCCTAGAATATAAAAACACACTTCTAAAGATCTCTTGGTTTAAAGAGGAAATAAGCTGGTTGGAACTGGACCACAGTGAAAACAGCGCACATCAAAACCAACGGGATATGGCCAAAGCAGTTTTCAGAGGAAAACGCTAGCCCTACATTTACTTATTAGAACATAAAAGAGATTGAAAAAGAAAAAAAAAATGAAGCCAAAGTAAGTGATAAGAAATGAATTAAGTAATATAGAAGAAGAAAATAATGAAATGGAGAAAATTCATCAAATTTGATCAATAAAGCCTTGGGTTTGCTCTTTTAAGGTAAAAAAATTATTTGGCTAGAATAATTGATGAAGAAGAGAATATACTTAATAGGTAGTATCAGCCATGAAGAGGTAGGAAATATACACATAGAAAGGGTACTTTTAAAATATATATATTTTTTTAAGTCTTCAGAAACCTTTATTGGTTTTTGTTTGTTTGTTTTGGCCATATCACACATTGGGCATCAGATCAGATCAGATCAGTCACTCAGTTGTGTCCGACTCCTTGCGACCCCATGAATCGCAGCACGCCAGGCCTCCCTGTCCATCACCAACTCCCGGAGTTCACTCAGACTCACGTCCATCGAGTCAGTGATGCCATCCAGCCATCTCATCCTCTGTCGTTCCCTTCTCCTCTTGCCCCCAATCCCTCCCAGCATCAGAGTCTTTTCCAGTGAGTCAACTCTTCACATGAGGTGGCCAAAGTACTGTAGTTTCAGCTTTAGCATCATTCCTTCCAAAGAAATCCCAGGGCTGATCTCGCATGTGAGATCTTAATTCCCTGACCAGGAATCAAACCCCATCCCCTGCTTTGGAAGCTCAAAGTCTGAACCACTGAATCACCAGGGAAATCCTAGAAGGTACTATTTAAAGGCAACATTATCAACAACTTATACTAATGAATATGTGACCCATATGAAATGGATGATATTCTAGGAATATATAAGTAAACAAAATTTGTCCAAGATGTCAAAAGCATTAAATCAATCACCATGGAAGAAATTGAACTGTTGAAAATGTACCTTCTTAAAACAAAAGTGGAAATTGTTCCTGAGTAGTGGAGACCACTTGAAGCGCTGAGTCCAAGAGGGAGGAGAAATTAAAGCTTTATCGAAAAAAAAAAAAAAGTACCTTCTTCCAGACCCAGCAAAGGGCATCAGGATCAAAAAGCCCTTATGGGCATGTTCTTTTCCTTGGCTCTTACATATATCCAGGAAGCATCAGTAGACATGTGGGATCAGTTTAGGGAGAAAATCAGGAGGAGGGAAAGAGTGCCTACAAGACATGAAACCCATCTAAAAGGAACTGTATAAATGATCAGATTAGACTACTTTTTAAAAAAATAATATTTATTTATTTTTGACTGTGCTGCATTTTCATTGCTGCTGCTGCTAAGTCGCTTCAGTCGTGTCCGACTCTGTGCGACCCCATAGACGGCAGCCCACCAGGCTCCCTGTCCCTGGGATTCTCCAGGCAAGAACACTGGAGTGGGTTGCCATTTCCTTCTCCAATGCAGGAAAGTGAAAAGTGAAAGTGAAGTCGCTCAGTCATGTCCAACTCCACTACACAGGGTTTTCTCTAGTTGTGGCAAGCAGGGACTATTCTCTAGTTGCAGTACACGGGCTTCTCATTGCAGTGGCTTCTCTGTTTCTTTGTTGTGGAACATGGATCTAGGGCATATGGGCTTCAGTAGTTGTAGCACATGGACTCAATAGTTGCAGCTCTCAGGCTCTAGAGCACAGGCTGAATAGTTGTGGCCCATGGGCTTAGCTGCTCTTCAACATGAGGGATCTTCTCACATCAGGGATGGAACCTGTGTGTCCTGCATTGGCAGGCAGACTCCTTACCACTGAGCCACCAGAGAAGCCCTAGACTACTCTTTAATGCAGATCCACTTCTGAGCAAATCTTTCCTCCCTCTCATCAATGGACACAATTTGGTGAGGAACACCACATCAGCATGGAGATGACTTGTTTCTTTGAATATCTGAGTTATGAAGTGAGCATTTTGTGTTATCCTCTGCTTTTTATTTTTCTCTCATGAAAGTACATAGTGAAATCTCAAAATTCAAAGAGAGAAAGGTATTAAGTTTTTCCAAGAAGCAAAATGCTGATTTCATAAAAACAAATTTCAGAAAGTTGTTGCATTTTGAAAGTGGGCTCCAAAGACATTGATGATCTTTTACCCGAAGAGCCACACCTCAAAAGGGAAGTGGGGAGTAGTCATGGAGACTGGAAAGCCCTGAGTATTCCTGGGGCGGGGCGCGGAGCTGACTTATACCAGGGAAAATAAAACTTTTGTGTTTGTTGTGCTCTTTGTGGTGATGATTAGTGTGTGTTAGTCTTATTAAAGAAAGAGAAGTTTCAGAATGAGCTTGAACAACTTCCACCCCGATTGGAATAAAATAGCAATAATAATAATGATTGGTGTCATGATTAGTGTACATATTGCATGTATTATCACACTATGCATTATATTATTGCATATAATAATGGCAACTATCATTATCTCCAGTTTTACAGATGGGGAAACAAAGGCTTAAAGATGGGTTGTTTGCCAGTACGGTCACCAATTCCTCCCCTCCCAGTAAGCACATGTATCCACCAAGTGATACAGTCTTGTTTCCCCTTCCCTTGAGTCTTTTTTAAAAATAAATATTTGTTTATTTGGCTGCATCAGGTCCTAGTTGCATCATGCGGGATCCTTCCTTCCTGCGGAAGAACTCTCTAGTTGTGGCACTCAAGGTTAGTTGCTCCTTACCACATGGGATCTTAGTTCCCTGACCAGGAATCAAACCTGTGTCCAGTGTCTCCTGCATTGCAAGGTGAATGCTTAACCATTTGGTCACCAGGCAAGTCCTGCCCTTCCCTTGAATCTTTCCTGGCCTGTGCCTATTTTCTTGGCTAGAATAGATTGGAAGTGATACTGGGCTGATGCTGGCCCTTGTTCTAAGACAGAAGGTAATGTGCATTTTTGTTCTCTTGGAAGCCAGTTGCTATGGAAATAAGCCTAACTGTGCTGTGGAAAGAAAGAGGCCTCATAGAAAAGGGGACCAGTTTTTATGAGAAGCTAAGAAGACAGACAAAGATCTGTCTAGTCAAAGCTATGTTTTTTCCCATAGTCATGTATGGATGTGAGAATTGGACTATAAAGAAAGCTGAGCACTGAAGAACTGATGCTTTTGAATTGTGGTGTTGGAGAAGACTCTTGAGAGTCCCTTGGACTACAAGGAGATACAACCAGTCAATCCTAAAGGAAATCAGTTCTGAATATTCATTGGAAGGACTGATGCTGAAGCTGAAACTTCAATGCTTTGGCCACCTGATGCGAAGAACTGACTCATTTGAAAAGACCCTGATGCTGGGAAAGATTGAAGGCAGGAGGAGAAGGGGATGACAGAGGATGAGATGGTTGGATGGCATCACCGACTTGATGGACATGAGTTTAAGTAAGCTCCGGGAGTTGGTAATGGACAGGGAAACCTGCATGCAGTCCATGGGGTCACAAAGAGTTGAATATGACTGAGCAACTGAAATGAACTGAACTGAAGAAGAAAGAAAAGCCCAGCCAGTCCCCAGCAATTCCAGCCACCTCAACTGAGATGTCAGGAATCTGAAAGAGGTCTTCTTGGTCCTTTCAACCCTATCCAAGCTCACCGATTAGTGCAGCCATATGAGTGATCCTAGTGAACACCATGTAGAGTATAAGAAGTAACCCAGTGGACCCACAGAATTGAAATGAATAATAAAATGGTTATTGTTTCAAACCATTAAATCTTTGAGTGTTTTGTTATACAGCAATAAAAATGTGAAACAAGAGGTTATCATCATGTCCAGGGTCATGTAAGTAGCAAGGCCAGGACTTAAGGCCAGGTCTTTTGGACTCCATTGTCTGAGGTTTGAACAGCTGAATGACACTAAAATAAGGAACAACATGAACAAAGTTTATAAATCATGAGAGATATGGAAATTATTAGCAGAGATCTACTCAATCACAATTCATGAGAGCTGACAGAAGAATGAGGAAGAGAAGAAAAAAAATTAAAACTGGAAATGAGCTTCTAGAAGTTGGAAAAGACACTTTTTTATGGTAAAATTTTTTGAAGTACAGTTGATTTACAATATTAGTTTCAGGTATACACCAGTGATTCAATATTTTTATAGATTATACTCCATTTAAAGTTATTATAAAATATTGCCTATATTCCCAGTGCTGTACAATATATCCTTGTAGCTTACTTATTTTATATGTAGTACCTTTTAATCCTCTATCCCTATCTTGCCCCTCCCTCTTACCTGTCCCCACTGGTAACCACTAGTTATCCCATGGACTGCAGCATGCCAGGCTTCTCTGTCCATTACCAACTCCCGAAGCTTACTCAAACTCACGTCTGTCAAGTCAGTGATGCCATCCAACCATCTCATCCTCTGTCGACCCCTTCTCCTCCCGCCTTCAATCTTTCCCAGCATCAGGGTCTTTTCAAATGAGTCAGTTCTTTGCATCAGGTGGTCAAAGTATTGGAATTTCTATATATTTGTGAGTTCATCAAGTATTTATCAAGTATCTATAATGCACTGCAGACAATGACTGCAGCCATGAAAATAAAAGATGTTTGCTCCTTGGAAGAAAAGCTATGACAAACCTAGACAGTATATTAAAAAGCAGAAATACCACTTTGTCAACAAAGTTCCACATAGTCAAGGCTATGGTTTTTCCAGTAGTCATGGATGGATGTGAGAGATGGACCATAAAGAAGGCTGAGCACTGAAGAATTGATGCTTTCGAATTGTGGTGTTGGACAAGATTCTTAAAAGTCCCTCGGACAGCAAGGAGATCAAACCGGTCAATCCTAAAGGAAATCAACCCTGAATATGCATTGGAAGGACTGATGGTAAAGCTGAAGCTTTAATACTTGGCCACCTGATGTGAAGAGCCAACTCATCGGAAAAGATCCTGATGCTGGGAAGATTGAAGGACAAAGGAGAAGAGGGTGGCAGAAGATGAGATGTTTAGATAGCATCATTGACTCAGTGGCATGAGTTTGGGCAAACTCTGGGAGATAGTGAAGGACAGGGAAGCCTGGCGTGCTGCAGTCCATGGGGTCACAAAGAGTTGGACACAACTTAGAGAAGAAACAACAAAGGCAGAGAGTGGTGGTGGTGATTTAGTCGCTAAGTCGTTGTCTGACTCTTTGTGAACCCATGGACTGCAGCATGCCATGTGGTTTCCCAGGCAAGCATGCTGGAGTGGATTGCCATTTCCTTTCTCCAAGGCAGAGAGTAGTGAGGGGAATAAATCCAGGCAGAGCAGGGTGGAATCAGGGTGAGGGCTCATCCTGGGTCAGCACTGGATGAGGTTCCTCACATTCTTTGTATCATCCAGTTTCCCCAATAACCCAGGGAGGTAAGTGGTAGTATACCATGTGATCACAAGAAGTAAATTTAAGGAGTTAATTGCCCATTGGATGTGTCAAAAGCACGATTTGTGAAAATGTTACAAATTGATTCAAAAATTTTAGTAAAGGTAAGCATGCCAGATACAGAATGAATATTTAAGGAAAATGAAATGTTAGCGGGAGACTAGCTTTAAAAATTAATTCTGTAGAAGAAAATAATGTTACTGTACCAAATTTTTTTAATATAATTTTATTTATTTATTTTATTTTTGCCTGTGCTGGGTCTTCATTGCTGTGTAAGCTTTTCTCTAGTTGTGGTGAGTGGAGGCTATTCTCTAGTTTGGTGTGTGGGCTTCTCATTACAATGGCTTCTCTTGTTGCGGAGTATAGGCTCTAGGGTGCTTGGGCTTCAGCAGTTGCAGCTCCTGAGCTCTAGAGCACAGGCTCAATAATTGTGGTGCTCGGGCTTAGTTGCTTTGTGGCAGGTGGGATCTTCCCAGATCAGGGATCGAACCGTGTGTCCTACATTGGCAGGCAGATTCTTTACCACTGAGTCACCAGGGAAACCCCCCAAATTTCTTTTAAAAGTTTGTTATTTTTTTCCCATTACAAAAATAGTAAGCAATTATGTATATAATTTTTGAAACATAGAATATACAGAAGAAATTAAAATCCATGCATAATCTCACCCCCAGGGACACACTGTTAATTTCAGTATATATCCTATCAGTCTTCTTTCCCCCTGCATTTATAGCTATTCCTCTGAATGAAAAACATCTGCCACCTATATTTTAATATCCTGAGTTTCAAATCTTAGCATAAAGGGAAACATTTTCTCATATCATGAAATATTCTTTAAAGCTTCGTCTGTAATGACTTGCTATGATATGGATAGTCTCAAATTTTATCACACCTCTCTTATTCAACATTTAGAGGGTTTGCATTTTTTCTCCTTTAAATGACAGCGCAATATCCACCCATGCATATAAATCTTGACCATATAGCTGATTATTTCATTAGAATAGATTCCTAGAAGTACATTAATGCCACTGTCAGAGACAAAGTTATTCAGAGAGATTTTGATTTTGATCCAAGATGGCAAGTATACTATTTTATATGAAGATGCATCTGTGGATTATGTGCTTAAAAAATTATCTATGCCTCTCTTCGCCTCAGATAGTTCATGTAAACTTGTACACTATTTATAATTCAGCTAAATAAGTAATTTATGTATAGTATACCAGTAAATCTGTATGTATTAGTTTTTCTTGGCAACTGACATTGCCTAGTACATAGCAAGTATCCAAAAAGTATTGTTGAATGTATGTCTATTGAATGAAATCTTTCATAGATAAAGATATTTCCAGCATCAACATGAGGATGTAAAGTTGAAAATGCAAAATTACAGTGCTTTCACTTCGGTGTACAATTCACAGGCCCAGCTGGCTTTGTGCATGTTTCATGGGAAAAGTGCTGTTATGTGATGATTGCCATCTGGGAGAATGGACTCAGTGGAGTTCGAACAAATCATCTGGCAGAGAGTCTGACGAAACCCTGCTCCCCAGGCCACGGGAGTGCTGAGCTGCTCTGGCAAGCCACGTGGGTGGCCGCAGTTTCTTGGTCACCCTCCAGTTGTGTGCACACAGCCTGCGTTACTCCTGTCTGTTTTGTGTCACCAGAGCCCTGGGGATAGCAAGAAATCTGCCCAGAAGTGTAAAACCACCCTTTTACTGAAAGAACTTTCAGAATGAGAATGTTCATTGAGATGACTGGAGATCCCAGAAAAGAGATACAGGAACAGCAAAATATAAAACAAAAGGGTCCTCCGAGATTTGGTGTACTAGATCACTGACTTTTCTCTATTAGAGAGGGCTCTGTTTCCCACAAGCTACTGCCTTTACAGAGCCTCAACACAGATATTCCTCCCTGTCCTTTGAGTTTGCAGAGCTCACTCCCAGGAGGAAAGTCTCTGTACTTAGGTGGACAGGAGAATGTGAGGAGCAAGCACAGAGTGGGATAAAGGAGGTGATGGTGAGTAATGGAAAGAAAGAAGGAGTGGGAATCCAGGGAACTGGAGACTCCATTTCGAGTTGTTCTGAGTGACCTTGGTCAAGTCTCTGAACTCAGGCACCTAGCTAACTTTTGAATGAGCAGCACCATCAAAGGGAAATCTAAAGGAAGTCACACAAAGGATTTAAAATTTTCTAGCTGTGACTATAGAAAACTAAAAAGAAACAAGTGACATTAATTTAACATATTTTACTTAGCTCATGTTAAAAATATTGAGTTGGCCAAAAAGTTCATTCAAGTTTTTTTGTAAGATGTTCTGGAAAAACTTGAATGACCTTTTTGGACAATCCAATATTACTATTTCAATAGAAAAAGTGCAATCAATCAAATAGAAATCAATAGAAAAAGTTATTTATAATAGCTTTTCATCCTTTTTTCCATATTAAGTCTTCAAAATCTGGTGTATGTTTTGTATTAGGGTACATCTCAATTCAGATGCTAAATTCTCATTTTGTTGTCGTTGCTCCATTGCTCAGTCATATTTGAGTCTTTGTGACCCCATGGACTGCAGCATACCAGGCTTCCCGGTCCTTCACTATCTCCTAGAATTTGCTCAAATTCATGTCCATTGAGTTCATGATGCTATCTAACCATCTCATCTCCTGCCACCCTCTTTTTCTTTGGCCTTCAGTCTTTCCCAGATCAGGGTCTTTTCCAAAGAGTTGACTGTTAACATAAGGTGGCCAACGTATTAAAGCTTTAGCTTTAGCATCAGTCCTTCCAATGAATATTCAAGGTTGATTTCCTTTAGGATTGACTGGTTTGATCTCCTTGCTGTCCAACGGACTCTCACATGTCTTCTCCAGCACCACAATTCGAAAGCATCAGTTCTTCAGTGCTCAACCTTCTTTATGGTCCAGCTCTCTCATCTGTACATGACTACTGGAAAAACCATAGCTTTGACTACACAGACCTTTGTTGTTAATGTCTTTGCTTTTTAACACACTGTCTAGGTTTGTTATAGGTTTTCTTCCAAGGAGCAAGTGTCATTTAATTTCATGGCTGCAGTCACTATCTGCAGTGATTTTAGAGCCCAAGAAAATAAAGTCTCATTTGAAGTCAATCTATATCTAGTTTTCATAAAATTTGCAGTTGGAAAAGTAGATTCACATACCTGAATTGTTCCACGCATACTTAAAAGTTTTCCAGTAACTGAATCAAGTTTTAAGGTTAAATTGGGTGAAGTCTAAATACAGTTAAACATTAATTCCTCCATCTCATTTCAAGTTAGCCATATTTCAAATGCGTGGCTAGTGACCACACAATTCTAGAGTTCATCTAGATTTTAGTTCAGGAGAGAACTCAGGCAAAAAAAAGCTAACATTACAGTATGAGAAGCCCTGTTATCTAAAGCAGTTGAGTCTAGAGATTGGTTGGTTGCTTTGTAAGCAGTCTAGTGAAGGAAGGAGTTGTGAAAGTGATAACTAACTTTAGCTTTTCTCAAACTTAAAACGTATCAAAGTACATTTATTCATCAGTTTTGTAGGGGATAGCCAAAAGGTTTTCTCTGAATAAAGTTTTGTTGATTTGAGTTTTGAGATATCAGCCTTCTTGTATAAGTCAGATCTATTATGCAGGAACAATAATTTCCAAGAAATGGGAAAAAATTCAGAGCCTGTTAACAAAGGCCAAGGTCAAGGGCTGGCCATAGCCACTGGAGCAGAGACATGGGCAGAGACCCTTAATGCTGCTGAATTACTGTATTTATACATCATTTCCATTCCCATCTCTGCCAAAGAGAACTCTGGTTTTATTCAGAAAGTGAGTAGAGCTCCCTTGATCTCATGGAAGCTGGGCGTCTACCCCAGAACAAGAGAATGAATCATGAGTGGCTTAAATCTTTCCCAGTGATTGGCTATAGAGGTAGGCATATGGTTCAGTTCTGGGCAAGGAGATTTCAGGGAAAATCTGCTGAAGAGCTTCAATCAAAGACTTCTTTCTTAGATGGAAAGACAGAACTTCAGGAGGATAACATCCTCGGCCTTTGCCACCCGCCTTTCTTTTTTTTTTTTTCTATTTTTTGGCCACTCCATGCAGCACGTAGGATGTTAATTCCCCAACCAAGGACTGTAAACCATCCTGCCCCTGTCCTCTGCCCACCCTGCAATGGAAGCACAGTGTCTTAGCCACTGGACTGCCAGGGAAGTCCTCCTTGCCCCTCTCTTCATGCCTGGAATGACATTCTGTGGGAGTCATAGCTGCTATTATGTGGCCATAGAGAAATTAGCTGAATGACATGCAAAACAATTTCACTGACAATGGCAGAGCAAAACAAACACGTAAAACTTGGGCCAGTCAGGATATATGTGGGCAGCTAAAGCAACTGTGGACTTCTTGTTTTGTGTGATAATTAAACATCTTTATTGTTGAAGCCACTGTTAATCAAGCATCCTGTTATGGGAAGCTGAATGCATTCTAAACATGTATTCTTATTCTCCAGGTCACAGAATATATGTTCCAGGTGTGTTCCATGGTAAAGATACCATACAGAATCTGAAACCCATGCTTGACCAATCATCCCAACAACCAGATAGCAGGTGTTTGTCACTGTTCTCTTATTCTAGATCTTGGAACACAGTTAGGATGTCCTTTGCTGACTTTAACATGAGACATCTCTTCTATAGTTTGTCATATATCATGAGATCTCAGTAAATCATCACTAAGCACAAAGATTCATCGTTCCCTTTACAATTTTACCTATTCATAAAGGTCCCTTGAGACTCACCTTCTCTAGAAACCTTTGTGATTCACTCCAGCCCCCAGGGATGCTTCGTCATGGGGACTCACAGTACTTCTTCAACTGATAATTATATTCTCTTGCAGCAGCTTTTGTGTCTTTATCTTAACTTTATATGTGTCTAGCTATCTTAAGGACACGCACTATGTGTTAGACTTCTTTGTATCTCTCACAGCATCTAGCTCCAGGCAGGCACTTGGCTGGTGTTCAAAAAAAAATTTGTAAAATAGGCCAGTGAAAGAATGAAAGAGCAAGGCCATGTATTTTCACTTTTTTGATCATGGAGTGGTACAATAATTACCTTAAATAGTATAAGCCAGTTGTGAATGGATGTAATTATTAGTACATTTTACACAGAACTGATTCTTACATGGATTCTTACATTTAACTCAAATATTCAACATAATATTTATCCCTATTTCTTATGAACTTTGCCAATTTTGTATTCATGATTAACCATTTGAGTCATGCTCTAATTTTTTCCCCTATATTTCTTTCATTTATAATGCAAAGAACTTATAAGTCTTTCTCCACTCCTTTCTTGAAACTCTTCTCACATTTCTGCCACCCAGGGACAAGGATCCTCCAGGTATTCCTTGTGAACTATGCCCTACTACCCCATCCACCTCCCAAACCTGACAGCCTCTAAAGGCCTGAACAGAGAGGAAAAGCCTGACTGTAACACCTGGCATTAGATCAAAATGGGACCAAAATTAGTATGGGGTGTTCTGGCTGAAGAAACAAGAATTGAAACAGTCTGAATCCCCAGGGAGTGCTGAGGGTACAAACACAGGAAGCCAAGGGCCTACAGGAGTTTCTAGAGGCAAACAGAAAGGTCAAAGTTCAATAGCTCTGGAGAGAAGTAGAAACAAGTTGGAAATGGAGCAAGGAGTGTCCTGGGCATTTCAAAGAGAGCCTGGAGGGGCCTCACTTTCCATATCAGTCAAAGCCACAAGGTGCTCACAGAAGAACAAGAGGACAATTCCTCTTCATCTTGTTCCTTTCCCAGCCCCATGTCTTTATAAGTAACTTCGTCTGGATATTCTGTTTATTAAACAATGCTTATTCCCTCCATACCCTCTGATGATTGGGTTGTCCCAGAGTCAGCAGGCCACTTGCCAGGCTGCCTGCGCATTTCCAGTTGAAGGACACTGTCACTTTGGACAGGTCCAAGGACTTCAGCAGGACAGTAGTTTCCCGAAGCTACCTGCTGTCTGGAGAAACTCTTGTATGCCTGCGCTCAACAGGAAGTAGGAAAGGAGTGGGGAAAAAAAAGGGAGAAAGGCTATAAAATGTGGACAGCAAAATGCTCATGCAAGAGACTGCTTAGAAAAGCAAACAGATCTGTATCTTGTCCTAAAACAGCAGCAATGTCCAGAGGGCGGCCAGAAGCCCAGTGGAGCAAGTAAAGGATAACAGACAGCAAGCAGCAGGCGGCAACTGACAGATTTCTCAGAGCAGGCAGTGGGGAGCCTGAGCAATTATCCAGGGATGAAGCTGAGACCCACAGAGCAGGGAAAGAGATGGAACAAGCCCAACAAAGACTTCAGGGCAAATGGGGGCATTGGAGGGAAATATGTACAAAGCTTCCTATTTGGCATAAGATACCAGACAAAGAAAGTTCCAGATCAGAATAAGAAATCGGGTCCTCTCAGAGGAAGGGCGGGGGAGGAAGGGAGGAGGATGGGAATGGATTTTCCAGTACAATTGCTTAGAAAACTTCTGATTTTCTTTTTTTTTTTTTTTCCTTTTTATAAAGATGAGCTCAAAATGAGATCACTGGGGACATTGTCACTGCAGCCCACAGCTGCCACAGTAAAGCAGGAGGGGCAAGGGCTTCCAGAAGTGCAAAGTCACTGCCTTGACTCACTAGGGGACTCCCTGAGGTCTTAGATATCTGTGGCTGGTGGCCTTGGATCGGGCTATCGGCTGCAGTGACGAAGCAATGAGGCAGGCACAAGGGGAGAACTCTGGTTCTTGAATACAGCCAGGAGGACCTTGACCTATGCGACAAGTTTTCACTGATTAGGGAGACAGTCAGTTTAGAGGCAGAGAGGGCTGTCCTCAAAAGGCAGGCTCTGGGGGACATCGCAGTTGATCTGATGGGATAAGATAACATCACATTGTCGATATATGTGACAGTGACCCTCCTTATTTGTACCAGGAAGCCTCTGTGACAGCCTGGGTCTGTTTAGGTATGCAGTGCTCAGCACTTCTTTGGCATGTAGCCTCCCTTGACCTTCTGCCACATCCTCTGGCCGGTTTCCAAACCTGGATGGTTTCCATGATCCATTTTCTCCACCTTGCCCTGGATCCCCGAGCCCACCACGTGACCTGGCCTGCCACATTTCCGACTGCCTTGCAGACACCCTGCCATCCTTCTGATGATTTCTCGTCTGTTTCTGAGCATACTTGCCAGCAGTTTTCTTTACTCCCTGCCCTCAGATGAACTTGACTTTAAAAAAAGGAATTCCTAATACTTGCTTCCCCCTGTCCCCCAGCACACACGTCATTGGGTCCCTTCTTTGTCTCTGGCCTTAGTTCATCTTCCTCCATCATCTCCCAGTTGCATTTCCTGCGCAACTGCTGTGAATCCTTTCTTTCCTCAAGCTCCAACCTCACTTTCATCCCTACTTCTGCTCTGGTCAGCAAATGACATCACCTCTACTTCAGGACTTAGGTCATTGGACATCCTCTTCTTTCTAGAGTCCTAGTGACTTTCCTCCTTGTCTTCCATTGGTTTCCGGCCACATAAACCCCCCACTGTAGCCAGAATCCCACCCATGCCTGTCTCCTCCTGCCCCTTGCATGGTCATTCATTTCCCCAAACACCTACATTTCTCATCATTCTTTTTAACCCTCTTCTTCTCTTTTGCAGGGAAGAGAGGTTTTCCACCCTAGCTGTACTTCAGATCACCGAAACCACCTTAAAAGAAGTATAGATACACCCAAAGATTTGAAAACAGGGTCTTGAAGGGGTTTTGCACACCCACGTTCATAACAGCATTATTCACAATAGTAAAGGTCGAAGCAACCTAATAGTCCCTCTAAGGTTGAGTGGACAAACAAAACGTGCATTATGCACAATGGAATATTACTCAGCCTTAGAAAGGCAGGAAATTCTAACACAAACTGAATAACATGGATGGACTTTGAAGATACCTCGCTGAGTGAAATAAGCCAGTTACAGAAGGACAAATACTGTGCATGAATCTGCTTAAAAGAGGTACTTAGAAGAGTCAAGCTGGTAAAGACAGAAAGTAGAATGGTGGTTGCCTGGGGCTGGGGGAGGGGAAATGGAGAGTTATTGGTCACTGTGTGTTGAGTTTTGGTTTCACATTACAAAAGGAGTTCTGGAGAGGGATGGTGGTGAAGTCTACATAGCCAACAGGGCTGTACACTTAAAAATGGTTAAAATGGTAAGTTTTTATGCTATGTATATTTCATGATAACTTTTTTTTAATGGATAAAAGGAAGGATGACCTTTCTCTAGCCCAGATCCCCTACGTCAGGATCTCCAGGTGAAGAATGCTTTTCACCCATCCAGCAGACAATGACTCTGTGCCGGATTCTGTGCTAGGTGCTGGGGCTCTAGACATGCACACACCACCCCTCCTTACAGAGCTCTCGGCCAGAGAAGTAAATTAGCGCAGGATGGGCACACCCAAAGCATGTGTGGGAGATCAGAGGGCAGCTCTCAGCCCGGGGTCAGAGGGTGGAAGTGAGCAGCACAGAAGGATTCTGAGAGGCCGTGCTGAGTGAGCTCCACTTCCTTTCACACTATCCCCCGTTTTCCTCCCTCTCTGCAACTGAACTGTCTGCTCACTCTACAAAAACACTGGGCAGGTTTAAATGCCCCCACTTCTCCTCTCATTCCCATGTAGGCACTCATGTTTTTGTGGGTTTATAATGAGTTCCTAACTGACAACCACTGGCATGTTCCCTGTGGCAGAGATGATGCTATGGGTTGTCCAGGCATTCAGGAACAGGTGTTTTCTCTTCCTCCACTTCCTGTTAGCTTTGGGGCCATGTGTCTGGGTTCTGGCAGAGTGTAAGAAGTGATGCCAACCATTCCACTCTGAAGTCAGGCCTTCAAAAAATTCCCCCACCCCTGTGTTCCAGCCCCCTCTTCACCTTTCTTGGCATCAACAGCAACTCCTGCTTTACATGGACAAACCACAGCACCCATCTTGCTGTGAGTGAAAAACAAACCTTTTTGGGGAGAATTGGGGGTTTTTCTGTTGCAGCTGCTGGCTTTAAATACCCTGATAGTCCTCCATTTCTGTTCATTTGTTCAGACAACAATATTCTGGACTGTTGTGCCTGGCATACAGCTGTGAGTCTTCTCACTGCCTTATTTTCTCTTCAGGATACAACTGGGGGCCATCCTCCTGACACCTGCCTTTGGAGCCTTGGTCACAGGGATTTCTGCTGGATTTCTTCTCATTTTCACAGTCTTCTTCATTCTCTTCCTCTCCACACTCAAAAGACAAAAGGTTTTCCCAAGCATTTTCTTGTCCTCCTTCCTTTCTTTCTTCCTTACTCTGTCTTCCCCCAATTTCTTTCCTTCATTCTCTAAGGGGCATGGCATGTGGGATTTTACTTCCCCAAAGTGAAAGTCACTCAGTCGTGTCCGACTCTTTGCAACCCCATGGAATAGACCATGGAATTCTCCAAGCCAGAATATTGGAATGGGGAGCCATGCCCTCCTCCAGGGGATTTCCCAACCCAGGGATCGAACCCAGGTCTCCCGAATTGCAGGCAGATTCTTTATCAGATGAGCCACTAGGGAAGCTCAAGAATACCAGAGTGGGTAGCCTATCCCTTCTCCTGTGGATCTTCCCAACCCAGGAATCGAACCAGGGTCTCCTGCACTGTAGGCGGATTCTTTACCAGCTGAGCTACCGGGGAAGCCAGGGATCAAACCCACATCCCCTGCACTGAAATTGTGGAGACTTAACCACTAGACTGCCAAGGAAGTCCCTCCCAAGTGTTTTGTCCCTGGTGTCTCTCCCTGTCTAACTCTGTGTGTCAATCCAGGGAGAAGGAGCAGGAGCAGGTGGGGCAAGCCATGTACCATGATACAGATCTGATGTCTGTGATTGAAGAGGGCATGGAAGGAAAACTGGGTGGGAAGAGGCCAGGCTGCTTGCTGTGCAGCTTGGAGAAAGTACTGGTCAGGCTGCTGAGCTCTGGAGCAAAGAATACTTGTCAGAGTACTTGTTGAGCAGGAATAACCTGGCTCTCGTACCTTTGACCAAACTCTGACACTGGCGGGGAGCAGCCCAGGGAGTTTCACTTCCACATGTGCACCCTGGGAATAGGGCAGCTGGGGACTCTCATCTGTGCTCTCCTCACATCCTGTGCTCATAAAGGGAGGCCGGAAATGCATTCTCCTGGCTGCTACATCCTCTACTCACTCTGTCCCTCTCTTGCATGATTCCTCCCCCATGGAGGCTCGCTGGTTCCAGCGTGCCCACTAGCACTTGACACCCTACAAGGGTTCAGTACGGGACTCAGACATTCTGTGAGAGAGTACTTTGCATGTGGCTCAGTGCAAACTTAGTCTTCTCTGTGAAGCCATTCTCCCACATGCACCCCTTCCATAAAACTTGTACTTCGTTTGTTCAGTCACTAAGTCGTGTCCAACCTTTGCAACCCCGTAGACTGCAGCACGCCAGGCCTCCCTGTCCTTCACCATCTCCTGGAGTGAAAATTAAGACTTGTGCACCCACTGCCATCTCAGCACTTGTCAAATTGCTTAAAAAAAATTAAGTCTGTTCTCTCCAATGGTGTGTGAGCATGACACATATTTGTCTTTGCATCCCTATAGCTTGCATCCCTATAACTTTATGAGACATACAATAGGTGCTCAATAGTTTGCTGGATGAATTATACAGAACTGATAACTGGGCTGACATCATAAAGTGTGGAAAGCTGAATAAGCTAGGAGAAAGGAGTTGTGTCCTAGCCCTAGCTCTGACACTACTAGCTCCATGAACTTGAGCAAGCTACTTGACCCTCATTTTCTTGTCTATAAAAAGAAAGGGACCTTAATTAAGCACCCACTTTAAAGTAGGCATTTCACAGGTGGTAACTCATGTAATCGGAGAAGGCAATGGCACCCCACTCCAGTACTCTTGCCTGGAAAATCCCATGGACAGAGGAGTCTGGTAGGCTGCAGTCCATGGGGTCGCTAAGAGTCGGACACGACTGAGCAACTTCACTTTCGCTTTCACTTTCATGCATTGGAGAAGGAAATGGCAACCCACTCCAGTGTTCTTGCCTGGAGAATCCCAGGGATGGGGGAGCCTGGTGGGCTGCCGTCTCTGGGGTCGCACAGAGTCGGACACGACTGAAGCGACTTAGCAGCAGCAGCAGCAGCAACTCATGTAATGGGAGTTACCTGGCCACTCCAAGGACAAGGTTATTTTGAGCATCAGCGAAAACCTTGGGTGTGAAAGCACTAATCTCAAACTCTCAAGCTCTGTCCAAATGTAAGCTGTATTTTTACCACCCTTGGGCCCACAAATCCCAAATCTTTATTTCTCGCCTAGCCTGTATGTGCAGTTCCAGGCTTGCACATCAGATTGTTTATTTATTTTTGGCTGCACTGGGTCTTTGTTGCTGTGTGTGGGTTTTCCCTCATTGCGGCAAGAGAGGACTACTCTTCGTGGCGGGATTCAGGCTTCTCACTGCAGTGACGTCTCTTGTACAGCACGGGCCAAGTAGTGGTGGTGCACAGGCTTAGTTGCCCTGAGGCACGTGGAATCTTCCAGAACCAAGGATCAAACCCGTGTCTCCTGTATTGGCAGGTAATTCTTAACCCCTGGACTACCAGGGAAGTCCTGCACACCAAATGAAAGACTCCCCTTGCTCACAGAAACCTACCAGCAAATATCTTGTTCTAATATTTAGTTCTCACCATGTTAGACACTAGCCATCTCTTCTGGCCTCACTTTACACTATTTCCCTATGAGGCAGACCCTTTATAGGCATCGAAGGGCCTAGCTCCACAAGCAAGCCAGCTCCTATCCAGACTCTAAGCTTTTGCTGGGAATTGCCCTCTGCTTTGGGAAGACTTTCTCTCTCACTGCCTGTAGAAATCTTGCCATATTTAAAAGCCAGTCTCACCCATGGCTGATTCATGTCAATGTATGGCAAAAACCACTACAATATTATAAAGTAATTAGCCTTCAATTAAAATAAATAAATTAATTAAAGAAAAAAAAAAGCCAGTCTCAAATCCCTCTACCAAAAAGACTTTTGTGCCTACTCCTCTCTGAGTGATCTCCCTTTATTCTTATTTCTGCTATTCCCTGCTAGTAGCACTGTTCTTTCTGCTACTACCATTACTGTTATTAGCCTGTAGTTAAAGGACTGTCTGGGTTTGCATCCCTTGATTCTACCAAGTATTAGTCAAACATAAGAATCTTCCCACCTCACAGAGTTGCTATGAAGAAACAAGTGCAATACTACAGACAGTCTCCTTAGTATTGTTCTTATTTTGTGGTTTGTTTTTGTTTGTTTTTTAACCTTTATTTTACTTTCAGCTGTGTTGGGTCTTAATTGCAGCACATGGGATCTTTCGTTGTAGAGCACAGGCTACCCTAGTCGTCGGAGTGTAGGTTTAGAAGTTGCAGCGCACAGACTACCCTGAAACAGGTGGGATCTTAGTTTCCCCATCAGGGGTCGAACCTGTGTCCCTTGCATTAGAAGGCAGATTCTTAACCACTGGACTTCTAGGGAAGTCCCTCTACTTAGCATTGTTATAGCACAATTCCCATCGTGACCCTGAGAAATAGATGCTGCTGTGATCTTCATTTTACAGATGAGAAAACAACTGCCTGCCCTTTAAATGTGGTATTTAATTAACAAGATAATTTCATGCAGCAGGTCCCAAAATCATAAATTTAGTTGGTTTATATAGACTTCAAATTCAACTCCAAATTGTTGTTTAATCACTAAATCGTGGAATTATTTATTTCATTCTCCATTTATTGAACGTGTACAATGTCAGACAGGCAGAAAGACAAAGTGCAAGTTATATACTAAGCAGGAGAGAGTGTTATAGTATATCATATAATGTATACATGCACACATATATAGACTATATTATAGTATAATATGAAGAGTGGAAATATAACTGAAGGAGAAATCATCTGATTGATTTAGTACACATCAAAAGCACCACATATAAATGCCTCAAATAAAAAACTACCCGAGAAAACATTCTCTTTAGCAGGGGCCTAGTTGGAAACATTAGATTAGGAAGCAAAATGTTCAGAAGAGGCCTTCCTCACCCTCCATGGATTGCAAAATGCTGTAAACAGATCTCTAGCAATGTTTTTGACTGCAAATCCAGGACAAGGAGACTGCCAGGAAGACAGCTGCCTCCTCTGCTGACTCTTACTCATTACTGAGCACTTCTCCCCACCAGACCACAGTCATGGGCATAAATAACCCTTAGCCCATGGAGGCAGAGTGTGGCTGAAGTGGGTACATGATGTAGAAGGAAGATGTGTATATACCAGACACTGTATTTCATGATGGGATCCTCACTACACTCTCCAGATGCCCATTTCAAACACTCCCCTCCAAAATCCTACTCCTCCCTGCTTCTGCTGGTAGTCTTAATCATACTTCATTGAGAAAAGAGAAATTTTCAGAAGGAAATTGCTTCATCTTCCAATCAGTAAGTTCCTAAGCCTAACTGAATCTGTACCCATCTTCTTCCCTCTTGTTACCATGGAGGAAGAGACCTTCCTATGACCAAGGTCCAGTCCTTCCACTTGGCTCCAGCAGCCATTCTCTCTTGCCCTCCCAAGGACTTTGTTCCTTCTCTGTTCCCTTTTTTCATCATTGTTCTCTCCGTTTCTAATGAGTCATTCTCACTCGTGTAAAAGCATGCTCTAGTGTTTCCTATATTTAAAAACAAACAAACAACAAAAAAAAAAGCTCTGACATTACATTCTTCTGTAGCCACTGCTTCATTTCTCTAAAGCGGTCTGCATGTGTCTACACTTCATGTCCCCTATTCACTCACACATCAATTGTTTTTAATTAAAACTTAGTATACAGAGAAACTATTAAAAAATCACCAACATTCAACATTATTATATACAGCTCTCATATTCTGTCTCCCTGCATCCCTTCCAAAGGCAACCACTGTCTGAATTTTGTTTTTATCATTCCCTTGGTTTTTTCTTTGTCAGGTATATTATAAAATAATTTGTGCAATGAAATTCACATAATTTAAGAGTACAATTCAGTGCATTTTGCTTAATATATACCAGCATGTACCCATCACCATAATCATAATCTGGCATACTTCTTTAACCCCCCAAAGTTCTCTTTTCCCTCTGCAGTCAATCTCTACCCCCACCCTCATCCTCTAACAACCACTGATTTCTGTTATACAGTCTTGCTCTTTCTAGATTTTTTTATAAAGGGAATCATACAATATGGTTGTTTTTTGTTTGGCAGTTAGCATAATTTTTTTGAGATTCATCCATGTTGTGTTTTATATATATATATATAAATTATTTATTCCTTATGCTGAATAGTATTTTATTGCATGGCTATACCTCAGCGTTATCCATTCACCAACTGAAGGACATGTGAGTGGTTTCCAGGTTTTGGCTATTCTGATGAATGCTGTTTTTCACATTCAGATATAGGTCTTTGTGTGAACATATATTTTCAATTCTCTTGGGTAAATATCCAAGGAGGAAATTTCTGGACTCTATGGAAAGTATATGTTTAATTTCATAAGGAACTACCCAGCTTTTCTCAAAGCAGTTGCACCATTTTTTCAGCCCGCCAGTAATATGTGAGTCCAGTTGCTCCATATCGCCATTAACACTTGGTGTGATCTGTCTTTTCAACTTTAGCCACTCCAGTGAGTGTCTTGTGTGTGTGTCTTTAAAATATTCATTTATTTATTTATTTTTGCTGCACTGGGTCTTAGTTGAAGTATGCAGGCTCTTTCATCGCAGTACGTGGACTTCGTTTTAGTTGTGGTGCACAGGCTCCAGAGCTTGTGGGCTCTGTAGTCGATAGCATGTGAGCTCTCTAACTGAGGACCAGACTCAGTAGGTGCAGCTTATGGGTTCTAGAGCACAGGCTCAGTAGTTGTGGCACATGGGCTTGGTTGCCCAGTGGCATGTGGAATCTTCCTGTAGCAGGAATGACACCCATGTTTCCTTCATTGGCAGGCAGATTCTTTTTTTTTTTCAATAATTTTAATTAATTAATTTATTTTTATTTTGCAGTGTTCTGGGTCTTCATTGCTGTGCGGGCTTTTCTCTGGTTGCAGTGCGCAGTTTTCTCTGGTTGCAGAGCACGGGCTCTACGGCAGGCGGGCTTCGGTAGCTGCTGCGTGTGGACGCAGTAGTCGTGGCTTCCAGGCTCAATAGTTGTGGTGCACAGGCTTAGTTGCTCTGAGCCATGTGGGATCCTCCCTGACCAGGGATTGAACCCGTGTCTCCAGCATTGGCAGGCGGATTCTTTACCACTGAGCCACCAGGGAAGCCCTGGCAGGCAGATTCTTAATGACTGGGCCATCAGGGAAGTCCTGATGCTCTGCTTTTAAATGTGCTTCTCAGCCAACACACAACTCAGACTGCAGAGAGTGAAAGCCTTGCTGGCTTGAGGTTTCAGAGCATAACCTCTGCCCAAATCACTGGTGTACCAATAAGCTATGAAGATATGGAAGAGACTTTGGGCAGCTAAGCACAGGAAGCAAAACAAAACAGCAAGGTTCTGAGCAGAGCCTTCAGTGGCTACATAGTCTAGGGAAGTGGTCTTCGCAATTTTGAATAGACAAGTTAGTTACCTATTGAAACCAAAAAAAAAAAAAAAAAGAGGAAGAAAACAAAATCCAAAATCACTACACATATTATCTACAATCTTTGCTTTTTAACAAAAAAAATTATGAGATACACAAAGAAACATAAAAGTATGACCCAAACACAGGAAATGAAAATCAGTCAATAAAAACTGATTCCAGATGGACCTGGGTGTTGGATTTAGCACACACACACAAATTTCAAAAGTGATGTGTAAGTATGTCTGTGCTATGCTATGCTTAGTCAACTCAGTTGTGTCCAATGTTTTATGATCCCATAGGCTGTAGTCTGCCAGGCTCCTCTGTCCACGGGGATTCTCTAGGCAAGAATATTGGAGTGGGTTGCCATGCCCCCCTCCAGGGGATCCTCCCAACCCAGGGATTGAACCCAGGTCTCCCACATTGCAGGCAGATTCTTTACCATCTGAGCCACCTGAGAAGCCCCAAGTATGTCTAAGGAACTTAAAAAATATATGTATTCAAATAATTAAGAGGAAATATGCTAAAAATGGGTGAACAAATAGGGAAACATACCAGAGAAATAGATCCTATTAAAAAGATTCAAATGGGAATTCTAGAGAAAGCTCAAATTCTAGAGAAATGCTGAGAAGTATCATATTGAAAGGAAAAATTTATTAGAAGAGCTCAACAGATTTGACCTGGCCAAAGAAAATCAGTGAGCTTTTAAAATATAAATTATAAATCTGAAGAATATAAAGAAAAAAGGTTGAAAAAAATGAACAGAATCTCAGAGACTTGTCTGGATCACATGAAGCAGTGTATCTTACATTTAGTTGAATTTCCAGGAGAGAAAAGAGAAAGAGGCACAAAATATACATGAATAAACAAAGGGTGAAAACAATGTGATTAATGGTTAACCTCGCATCAGAAACAATTGAAGTCAGAAAACACTAATGATGCAAATGCTAAAAGAAAAATCTCTCAACCAAGAATTCTATATCTAGACTATTTTTCAGAAATGAAGACAAAATAAAGACAATTCCAAATAAACAATCTGACAGAATTTGTTGTTAGCATATTTGCACTATCAGATCAGATCAGATCAGATCAGTCGCTCAGTCGTGTCCGACTCCTTGCGACCCCATGAATCACAGCACGCCAGGCCTCCCTGTCCATCACCAACTCCCGGAGTTCACTCAGACTCACGTCCATCGAGTCAGTGATGCCATCCAGCCTTCTCATCCTCTGTCGTCCCCTTCTCCTCCTGCCCCCAATCCCTCCCAGCATCAGAGTCTTTTCCAATGAGTCAACTCTTTGCATGAGGTGGCCAAAGTACTGGAGTTTCAGCTTTAGCATCATTCCTTCCAAAGAAATCCCAGGGCTGATCTCCTTCAGAATGGACTGGTTGGATCTCCTCGAAGTCCAAGGGACTCTCAAGAGTCTTCTCCAACACCACAGTTCAAAAGCATCAATTCTTCGTCACTCAGCCTTCTTCACAGTCCAACTCTCACATCCATACATGACCACAGGAAAAACCATAGCCTTGACTAGACGAACCTTTGTTGGCAAAGTAATGTCTCTGCTTTTGAATATGCTATCTAGGTTGGTCATAACTTTCCTTCCAAGGAGTAAGTGTCTTTTAATTTCATGGCTGCAGTCACCATCTGCAGTGATTTTGGAGCACAGAAAAATAAAGTCTGACACTGTTTCCACTGTTTCCCCATCTATTTCCCATGAAGCGGTGGGACCGGATGCCATGATCTTCGTTTTCTGAATATTGAGCTTTAAGCCAACTTTTTCACTCTCCACTTTCACTTTCATCAAGAAGCTTTTTAGTTCCTCTTCACTTTCTGCTATAAGGGTAGTGTCATCTGCATATCTGAGGTTATTGATATTTCTCCTGGCAATCTTGATTCCAGCTTGTGTTTCTTCCAGCCCAGCGTTTCTCATGATGTACTCCGCATAGAAGTTAAATAAACAGGGTGACAATATACAGCCTTGATGTACTCCTTTTCCTATTTGGAAGCAGTCTGTTGTTCCATGTCCAGTTCTAACTGTTGCTTCCTGACCTGCATACAAATTTCTCAAGAGGCAGATCAGGTGGTCTGGTATTCCCATCTCTTTCAGAATTTTCCACAGTTTATTGTGATCCACACAGTCAAAGGCTTTGGCATAGTCAAGAAATGCTAAAGGAAGTCCATCAGGCTAAAGGGAAATGACAGCAGACGGTAACTCAAATCCATAAGAATGAATGAAAAACATGGGAATTGCTAAATATGTGCATCCATAAGGAAGATTGTATGTATTTATATATTTTCTGCTTTATTCACTTAATTTCTTTAAAAGGCATATGACTTTAAAGAAAGCATTTTAACATTTTACTGTGGGGTTTACAACATATAAATATGTAATACATAGCAACAATAGCTCAAAAGGGAGAACAATGTTACTAGACTCATGATGTGTGTGTGTGCTAAGTTGCTTCAGTCGTGTCTGACTCTGCAACCCTGTGGACTGCAGTAGTACATAAATGTTTTCTTGAGGTAGATGATGCATACTATTGTTTAGTCGTTAAGTCATGTCTGACTTTTGCGACACCTTGAACTGTAGCCCACCAGGCTTCTCTGTCCATGGGATTTCCCAGGCAAGAATACTGGTGTGGGTTGCCATTTCCTTCTCCAGGGGATCTTCCCAGCCCAGGGATCAAACCCAAGTCTCCTGCATTTTTTACCACTGAGCCAGCAGGGATGCCCCAATATATCTTCAGAAGATCTACTAAAAATAAGGCAAAGAATAGAGCTATCAAATTAACAAGGATTAAAATGGAATACAAAAGGATAGGAGATTTCCCTTTTCTCCATACCTCTCTAGCATTCATTGTTTGTAGATTATTTGATGGTGGCCTTTTGGACCGGTGTGAGGTAATACCTCATTGTATTTTTTGTTTTTAGTCAAAAAAACAAGTATTTATTTTTATTTCTGGTCGTGCCGCATCTTCATTGGTGTGCACAGGCTTTCTCTAGCTGTGTTGTGCAGGCTTCTTGTTATGCTGGCTTCTCTTGTTGTGCAGCACAGGCTCTAGGGTACATGGGCCCTGTAATTGTGGCACTCTGGTTTTGTTGCTCCACGGCATGTGGAATCTTCCTGGACCAGGGATTGAACCCATGTCCCCTGCATTGGAAGGCAGATTATCATCCATTGTATCACCAGGGAAATCTTATCATTGTCATTTGGATTTGCATTTCTCTAATAATTAGTGATGTTGACCACCTTTTAATGTGCCTCTGTATATCTTCTTTGGAGAAATGTTGATTTAGGTCTTAAATGGGAAGGAAATCCTAAAAAGAGGGGATATATGTAGATATATAGCTGATTCACTTCGCTGGACTGCAGAATAACACAACATTGTAAAGCAACTATACCCCATGAATTTTTTTAAAAAGGAATACAAAAAATAATTTATAAGCATGAAAAGCAGTACAGGAGGAATAGAGGAGCAACAACAATGACAAAAAGGTGAGATGAATAGAAAATTCATCTACCTACCTCATCCAACCATATTAATGATTACATTGAATATGAATGGACTAAACACTCCAAACAAAAGTCAGGTATTGTCAGATAGGATTTTAAAAAGCAAGATTCAATATATGTTTCCTACCAAAGATGATTTTAAATTCAATGACACAACTGCAATCAGGACATTTTTCACTTTGGATATTATAATTTTCATCTTCAGAAGTTCCATTTGGCTTTTTTCTTTCATATCTCAAATTCTCTTTCATGGCTACGTGGCATTTCTTCTACCATCTGAATATATGGAGCATATTTATAGTAGCTGATTTTTAATGTCCTTATCTGTTAGTTCAATCATTGATATGCTTTTTGTGTCGGTTTCTATTGATTTTTTTTTGTCTAGGTTCTGATTCACTATTTCCTGCTTCTTTGCATGCCTTGTAGTGTTTTTTTGTTTTTGTTTTTTAATCAGATACCAGACATTGTGAATTATCTTGTTGGTTGCTAGGTTTCATTGTGTTCCTTTAAATACCATTATATTTTTTTCTGACACAGAGTTGTTGGATCACACTTGGATCTTTTCAAACTTTGTTTTACCCTTTTTCTTTGGGGTTCATAGCAGCCTTTAGCATGGTTTTAGGCCCATTGCTGAGATGTTTGACTTTTAAGTTTCCTACCTGATGCCTCATATATTATGAGATCTTTCCATTCTGACTTGTGGGAACAAGAACTTTGCTCAGTCCTATGCTATGACTATTCTTTTCTGAGAGATCTTTCCCTGACCTCGGGTAAGTCCATCTCACTCAAGCATAGATAAGTACTCAGTCATAAACATTTGTTTGACCCTTCTACAGATTTCTGGAGCTCTCTTTCTTTCTAGCTCCCTCATCTGCAGTACTCTGCCCAGCAAATTTTGGCTGCCTTATTCTCCCCTAACTCCAGTCTCTGCTTCTGACTCAGCAAGAAACAGTGGACTCTGTTGGGGTTCCCCCTTTCTATGCTACCACCTGGCAACTCTTTCCAGAGGGTAAGCTGGTGCCGTTACAAATCTCAACTTATTTGTTTTCCTTCACTCAGGCATTACAGCCCTGCTTTGCTGTTGTCCAGTTTCTGAAAGCTATTGTTTCATATAATTCTCTAGTTTCCTATTTATTTAAGGCAAAGGGTAGATTTACTCTTCATTCCAACATCTTAGCTAGAAACAAAAGTTCAATTTCCTTGCTTTTTAAAAATACTTTTACAATATAATATGTATATACAATTAATTTTTTGAGTATTCTAAGATTATTTAACTACATGGTAAGTAATACTGTAAGTTGTTTTTTAATTATGTTTTCTCCACTTAAAGTAGGGTTTATAATATTTATCTTTATTGGTTTTAGTAGTTACAATCCACTCATTTTCACCACTGTATAATATTTCATGATGGGACTGCACCAATATTTACTTCTCTTCTCTTCTGTCAGTGTTTGGATTGTTTTAGTTTTGTGTTATCATGAACAAAGGTTAGTGCTAATAGAAGTATTCGTATGTGTCTGCTAGTAGACAGATGCAAGAATTTCTCTAGCATATATACCCAGGAGTGGAAGTACTGGATTTGAGTGTAGACAATACCCACTTTATAGGATCATGCCCTCCTTTGTATTTTTCAAACTACTAGGCTGATTTCAGTTTCTCAGTTCCTCTTTACCAACCCAGAGCCTTTGCACAAGTCACTTTCCATACCCAAAATACATTTGCCACTTGCTGTTTACAAAGCATGCTCTTTCCGTGTTTTAGCTGTCTAAGTGTCACTTTTGCAGAGAAGCATGCTCTGACAACTGACTCCGAGCACGTTTCCCCTCTTTATTCTCTGCTGTAGCACCTAGTTCATTTATTGCCTTTCTTTCACCAGGCTGTAATGTTTATGAGGGCGGGACCAGTATCTACCTTGTTGAACATTGTTTATCTAGTGCCTAGCTCAAGTGGATATTTTAAAAAATATTTTCTGGAGGAATGAATACGTTTGTTGTTCAGGTGCTCAGTTGTGTCTGACTCTTTGTAACCCCATGGACTGCAGCACGCCAGGCTTACCTGTCCTTCACTATCTCCCAGAGCTTGCTCAAACTCATGTCCATTGAGTCGGGATGCCATCCAACCATCTCATCCTCTGTCATCTCCTTCTCCTCCCATCTTCAATCTTTCCCTGCATCAGGGTCTTTTCTAATGAGTAGGCTCTTCGTATCAGGTAAATGAATAAGCAGAAGCAAAAAAAAAGATACTATAATCTTTTTTTACAAATAAGGACGTTGAGGCTCAGGAAGGGTTATGTAACATAGCAACATGAGACAGTGACTGAAGAACCAGGTTTCCACTACAGTACTTGTTTTTGAAGGCTTTGGATAACAGCATTAAACTAACAGAATCTTCCAATTGTTATGAAGGCGATCTCTCTTAGTTCCTGGGACCCCCTTCACTATCTAGTGCTCTAGGACTATGGGGAATTTTTGGAGCTAACTAGCATGTTTTCATAGGCTGTTGGGCATCTCTTACTCTGCACATTGAAGACAGGTACCTTATTAATTGTTGCCATTTCATAAAAGAGTTTCTATGGAGGGTAAGGAGTGGGATAACCAGGATCTATTTCACTAAACTTGGACTATTCCAGTGACTTAGGATCACCTTTATCTGTGCTTTAATCATAAACCGGAATGTGTTATGATGGATTTCTTGTGTTCAGGAACATGCCCTTTGATCTCAGTGTCCTAGATGTCTAACAGAGTAACTGCCTTACAGTAGATACTCAGTACATATTAGGTGAGTGAGAAGTGGCAGAAGCTAGGTTGTGAGAAGGGGATATCATTTTACCTTAAGGGCAAAATAATGCCACTGAGATTTATGCATATGCTTTTCATATTATATAGGCATACCTCAGTATCTCTGCTCAATTCCAGACCAGTGTGTGTGAGTGCTAAGTCGCTTCATGTCTGACTCTTTGTGACCCTATGCATTGGAGCCCACCAGGCACCTGTGTCCATGGGATTCTCCAGGCAAGAATATTGGAGTGGGTTGCCTTGCCCTCCTCCAGGGGATCTTCCCAACCCAGGGATCAAACCCATTTCTCTGACGTCTCCTGCATTGGCAGGTGGGTTCTTTACCACTAGCTCCACCTGGGAAACCCTCAGACCACTGTAACAAAAAGAACATCATAAAAAAGTGAATAACATACATTTTTTAGTTTCCCAGTGCATATAAAAGTTATGTTTACACTATACTGTAATCTATGTGTGCAGTAACATTGTATCTAAAAAATGTACATGCCTAGTTTAGAAACTTTAATAGCTAAAAAATGCTAATTGACATCTGAGCCTTCAGTGAGTTGTAGTAATAACATCAAAGATAATTGATCACAGATCACCATAACAAGCATAAAAATAATGAAGAAGTTTGAAATATTTTCAGAATTACCGAAGTGTGACATAGAGACAAAAAGTAGTAAGCAAATATTGTTGGAAAATGGAGCCTATAGACTTGCTCAAGGCAGGGTTGTTTCACACACCTTCAATTTGTTAAAAAAACAAAAAACAAAAAAGAAAAGAAACTCAGTATCTGTAAAGTGCAATAAAGTGAAGCACAATAAAATGAGGTGTGCCATATACATATATATATGTACATATGTATGAAAGTAAAGTAATATAATAGCTTGTTCTGAAGATTTACTGTTATGGGAAATAAGCATTATAAATTAGAGCATAATTAAAGATACTTGACAAAACCAGCATATTCTGGCCAGGAAGACTCTTGAAGCTGTGGAAATGTTGGTAGAATTATCCCTTATGGCAGAATTAACTACACCCACACACACACAAAGTATACTAGAAAAAAAATCTAACAAATACAACTCTGGTAGAGACATGAAAGCAAAACTAAAATCTAAAGATAGCAACATAAACCAGTTGTTACTGTCGAAGGGTACTTGGCATCGTGACTAACAGTAGGGGCAAGAACATCAAATCTGGGTTCAAACCCAGCTCCGCCATTTAGTACTGTAAGAACTCAGCAAATTACTGCTCTGAGCTTCTAGCTTCTCCTCTGCAAAGTGAGGACAATAACATCTACTTTGTAAGGTTATCGTAAGGTTAAATAATGTAATAGGAGTGTTTAAAACAATCCTGGATACATATTAAATGCTCAGTAAATAAGAGTGCTATCACCATTGTTCTCATAATCATCATCATATCATATTGGTAATTTGAGTAACACACTTTAATGGGAAGCTCATGGAACTGGAGATGTACTTTATTTGGACAGCACAGAAAGTATTTTTCTATATACTTGCTATGCCTTCTTTTTCTCTACTCAAACAATAGACTATTGTAAAGTACCTGGACAACTGGATTAATCTGCTATGATAACAGTTAATGCCAAATGTATTAGAAATAAAAAACTATATTAAGGCCCATTCCATGAGGAGAATACTACATCTTCATGATCATGGAGTACAGAGGGTCTTGCTCAACAATTAAAACAAGGAAGACTCTGAGAAAGTTCAGAGAGTGGGAGAAATACTTCTCCTGCACAGTAAGAGGCAAAGAAGCTGGGTAAACGTGTGGTTGAATCCTAGCTCTATCTCATTATTTATAATGCTTGAAGTTAGATAGTTTTGTGAGCAGTAGTTTCTTCATTGATAAAGTGAGAGTATACCTGCCTATCAAAATTCTGTGAGCATTAGATAGTGTAATCACTGCTGAATTGCTTGGTGGAGCACCTGGCACAAAGTAGACACCGATTAAAAAAAGAGTGATCTCTTTTTTCTTTCCCAAATCTCTTGAGTGTTCTAAAGTCTCAGTGGAAGGAAGCTAAAAAAATTCCTTTCTGAGAATAAGGGGCAGCTGTTAGAAGTGGGAGAGTGTTGTCCAAGGCCCTGGAGATTTTCCTGTTTTTATAAAATCTCGAAATAAGGAAGCAACAAATAACAGAATAGCAAAAAGGAATTGCTGTGTGCCCTCTCTTTGATTTTTTTTTGCTTTAACTTCCGTCTCTGTCTTCCTAGCGTACCTCCTTCTTAAGCTTTTATTGTAGTCTAGATCCTTCTAGAACAAAATGTCCAGGTAACATGATCACACAAGCTAAATACTGAGTTTTGGAAGAATGACAAACATATCATATAGGCATAAATCTTTAGTGGCTATGCATTTCTTTTAAGATTTTCTTTTATGTGGACAATTTTTTTAGTCTTTATTGAATTTGTTACAATATTGCTTCTTTTATTATGCTTTGGTGTTTTGACCTCAGGGCATGTGAGATCTTAACTCCCCAAGCAGGGATTGAACTGGCATGCCCATATTGAAAGGCAAAGTCTTAACCAGTGGATCACCAGGGAAGTTCCATGGTTATGCATTTTTGTAAAGATTAATAAATTCTGTGAAGCTTCATTTCTTCTTTCAACTCATAATTACTGAGAATTCATTATGTATTAGAAACTGTCCCAGATCCCAGTAACACAGACATAACACTATCTTTTCAAGTTGTTTGCAGCCCAAATCCTTTCCTCTTATCCTCAACCCCTGAAATGTGACTGCAAAGAATATTTACACAAAGACAAAACTCTCCCATACTGATCTCTGACCATTGTCAGCCTTTATAATGATAGGAAGTCAAAGAAAGGAAATGCCAGAAAGCTGCAAAGACAAAACAGACACACAAGAAAGTGTGACATGGTTAGTCAACATGGTACAAATTTTCAACTTAATCTGGGTATCTTCACTGATTTTTAAAATCATTTCTAGGCCATTATCTGAAAAATCTACTTTTTGTCTTTCCACTTAAATTAATTAAATCAGAAATGTCACTTCTGTTTTCTTTTTGATCTGTAGTAAGGACAATTCAGCTTGAGTCTCTTGAGATTTGAGATACATGCATTTTCTTATGAGGTGTGCTCTAATCTCACAAGTGGACTTTGTTAGACTTTCTTGCACTCAAATTCCCTTTGCTCTATCTTTCCTGTTGTTGTTCAGTAGCTATGTCATGTTTGACTCTCGTGACCCCATGGACTGTAACCCACCAGGCTTCTCTGTCCATGGGATTTCCCAGGCAAGAACACTGGAGTGGGTTGCCATTTCCTTCTCCAGGGAATCTCTGCAACCTAGGGATTGAACCCACACCTCCTGTTTGGCAGGTGGATTCTTTACTGCTGGGACACCAGGGAAGCCCAACCTATGTTTCATAGTTATTTTAAATTAATTTTCCTTGCTACATTGTTTGCATTATTCTATGCTACCTTAAATCCCTTTGGATCAAGGGAATCCCTTTTGGAGTCAAGGAAAGATAAATAGAAATATATGCCTTTGGCTTTTATACTATACTTGTTGAAGATAGTCTTCCTTTGTGTATTTTTTCAGAAATGCAACTCACAAGATTTTTTTAACCTGTCAACAGTTAAAAGATAATGGCTACAATGGCAAATGCTAACTTTACAGAATTTTAATTTATTTTATTAATAAGACTAGTTAGTTTATTAATAAACAATAGGTCTGGGAATTTATTTTTTATAATAGCCCAAATTTCAGAGCCCTTTTCACCTTGGTACAAATAAATAACTATTAGAAAAAATTATAAAAACATATATCAATGGATTTATGTTTTAAAGCATTCTAATCTGTTTCTTCCAGTTGTTTCTGTGCTATTTGATGGTTAAAGGTTCAAAAAGCCCCCTGGAAGTCTTTCTTTTGGGATACATCCAACTCATAGCATGAAATATTATAGCTGCATAAATTATTAATACCACTTTAAACCTCTACTGGAAACTGCAGCATGAACCAGACTGTTTTACTATGTAAGCCACACCATGGGAGCATGTTAAGCACCTTTAGATGCTGTTCTAATTCTTTCAGCACTTAGCACAGTGCCTCCGAGCACGATTGGCTCAATTATACGTGTTTTATTCGCTGAGTTCCAGTCATTTGAGTTCATTTGATCCACTAAATCATTAATAGGAGAAGAGGGGCTCGTAGTCGGTTAGTTCAATTCAACGAGCATTTATGGAACACCTATTGTGTAATCTGATCATGTCACTCCCATACTTAAAATCTTGCAATTATTCCCTGTGGTTTTCAGGATAAAGTTCAACCTCTTCATACAGCATATGAAGCCCTACCTAATCTATCAGCAATGGCAGATATGTGACATACAGGCTCCACTCCGTTCTTCTGCTCCCATTACAAATGGAGCTATTGATTGCATCAATTTTCCCCACAGAGACTGGACATGGTTTCAGAATGCTTCTTAATACAATATTCCAGGTGGCCACTACCAATAGATCAGAGTTGAAATCTATTTGCTAGTCCCGACAAGCTACCCTTCTAGTCTCCCAAAACGTCACCAAACACCATTTGCTTCAGCCACATTGCAAGAAATCTAGTTCCCTAAACACGGAGAACTTCCACACTTGTCTGCCTTTGCCTCTGCTATTCCCCCTTCCTAGAATAATCTTCTCCTTCTCCATGTTTGCTAGCTCACGCATTCTGAACAATTCAGACCAAGCTTCACATGAAGATCTGTATGCCTTTCTTCTGTGCTCTCAAAGAAACCTGTACCAAGTATTTTATCAGGGGGACCATGATTGTTAACTGCTTATCTCCCTGACTAAAATTAAGTTCTTTAAGAGGAGAGGTCATGTTTTATTTCACTTTGTAAATATTTCAGGCAGCCAGCACAGGGATTCAAAAAATGTTCAAAAAACAAACATTCTAGCCACTGTACTAGGTTCCAGGAACACAAAAGAGAATAGGGTGTAAGACTAGGAAACAGTTATTGAGTATTCCTATATACCGGGTCGTATTCCAAGCACTTTACATGCATCATCTTATTCAAACCTCACAGCAACAACCCTTCAAGGGAGGTGCTACGAGTATCCTCCTTTTGTGAAATGAGGAAACTAAGACACTGAGAAGCCAACTGGTTTCTCCAAGGTGATTCTCAGCCAGAGAGTCTGGTTCCAGAGTTTCTAACTATTATGTTCCGCTGCCTGGGCCCTGCACGGGCCCTGAACTCCTTAAGGAGTTCAAAGACTAGCAGAGGAAGACAGGCAGGTAAATGACTCATCACCATAGAGCATGGAAAGATCATAGTAGTCGTTCATGCAGCATAAAGGGGTAGCACAAAGGAGGGAGGGGTTAATGTGGTTGGGGCAGATGGACAGGTGTTAGGGAAGGTTTCACTAAAGAAGTGGTATTCAAATCAGCTTTGACAGACTAAGAGGAGCACAGGAGATAGAGATGATGGGAAGGATATGTTAGGCAGAGAGAAGAGTATGTGCAATACACAGAGGAGGGAAGCAATGTGATGTTTGGGCACCAGGACCAATTATATAATTTGCTGAGCCCAGAGAAAAATGGAAATGTGCAGCCCCTTATTCACAAATTACTAAGAATTTCAAAACAGGGTATAGCAGAAGAGCATGAAATCAAACAGCCCCTGTAAGTGCGGGGCACAGGTTGCATTGTCCATGAAGCCAGACTGCTGGGCACCATAAATGCTTCAGCCTTGCTGGAACAAGAAGTACCTGGGGCAGAAGTACTTTATGAGCCAGGAAATGACACTGCTGAGGTCAGCAGAGGTCAGATCATATGCCTGGCTGAACAGCCTGGACTTTACCCCATAGTTAACAAGAGGCCAAAGAAGGCATTTCAGCAGGGATGCAACCTGATCAGATTAGTTTACAAAAAGATACTTCTGTCCTCCTATTGGGAGTGGATGGAAGACCAGCAGGAGCATTAGCAGTTATGCAGGTCAGAGAGGCTCAGGTCTTGAACTTGGCCTTTTCAGTGGAGACGTCTGAGAAAGACAGGTCTGAGAGATGAGTAGGAGGCACAGCTGGCAGGAGCTAATGCTAAGGGTGCACAAGGAGCCCATGAGGAAAGAAGACTGGACCAAAGGCTCAACCAAGGGTGTGGGGTTCAAGAGAACACATCACCCTTGTGCTTGGGCCTACCAGACCTATTGAAAGCAGTTCTTGATACAATTATTTACCATCATTTACATCAGGGACACCCCCAATCCTTGTACAAACTGTAAGAAATAAAGTCCTTGTGCAGATTTTCATTTCTGCAGCTCCCACAAGCAAAGAGGCACATGAAGAGTCTATTTATTTGCTTCTTGATCTCTTTCCAAAGAACCATGGCTTTTTGGGTCACTCAAGTTTTTCCCATGAAATAGAAAAAGAAATGATCCTAAAAACCCTTCTGATGTGATTTCTCAACTGCCAAACTGTTCCCAAAAGCTTCCTGAGTTCCCTTTGGTTTTCTGGCACTATTTGAATGTGATCTCCAAAATAATATGAATAAAATAATGCCTTAGTATTTAGAAATAGATGTTCAATGTAAATACAGCAATATCAGTTTCATTTATGTGAAGACAGTGAACATCCAGATCCTGGGAAGATAATGATGGTTCACAGAACTAATGTATTCACACCACTTCTCCTTAATCTTGGATGCTATTTTTCTTTATTCAGTTTTTCAGCCCATTTGTAGACATTTTCCCAATTATGCTAACTTCCTTTCACTGCTTTACTAATAAAACTTAGGGAACCAGAATATCAACAGACACAAACTTAAATAGTCAAAGCATGGGCTTGCTCACAAGTCCTAATCATCATTGTTAAACAACTTTTAAAAACGGGAACATTGCAGATTATACTTGGATTTATTCTCTAGTTCCAGGACTGTCACTTAAACATGTTCTTTAATGATCTAAATGCTCCTAAGGAGGATAGCAATCATCTGCTGCTGCTGCTAAGTCACTTCAGTCATGTCCGACTCTGTGCGACCCCCATAGACGGCAGCCCACCAGGCTCCCCTGTCCCTGGGATTCTCCAGCCAAGAACACTGGAGTGGGTTTCCATTGCCTTCTCCAGTAGCAATCATCTAACAATATGCAGACCATCAGGCAGCCTGGTGTAGCTGAAAGCTCATGGGCTTTCAGGGAATAAGGGTTGGTACAGATATGATCTTGGTCAGGTTATTTAATTTCCCTGACCCTGGGTGTTGCCCTGGGTGTAAATTGGAGTTTATTTCTGCATTGAAGGTTAATAGAAGACTGAATAAGCTCATGAAAGTATAAATCAATTGTCCCAAAGCATACCTTCAATAAAGTGAGGTTCCTGAGTAGCCTATATGTGTGTTTGGTAAGGCAGCTTAAGTGATATTTAATATCTCTTTATTCTCTACCAAACTTTATTTATTAAAATTAATTTATTTTTGGATGTGCTGCATGACGTGTGGGATCTCAAGTTCCCCAACCAGGGATTGAACCCAGTTCACTCCTAACCTCTAATCTACCAGGGAATCCCCTCTCTACCTAATGTTAATTGCTTGGTTATGAGGATTCCTGAGTAGGTTTCTTCCCTTTGGGTGTAACCAAGTGGGAAGATCCTTCAGATCCCAGTTTAAGAACTCAAGTAGGTCACTTGAGGCTAGAATCCACTGTGCCAGGGTGGAACCTGAGACAACCCACCAGCAGCACTTGGAAATTCAGAATCTTTATCCTCCAAACATCTGAGAGTTCTTCTCTTCCTTTTCCTTCCTAGGAGCTGCTTTTTAGGCTTCACATTCAGTGCTTCATTAATTTCCCCAGAGGCCTCCCCCAGCCTCCCTGACCTCTCCATTCCATCAGATCCCAGGCCATAAGTTCTTCTAGAGACCTGTAGTTGTTTCTTTGTAGAACTTAGCACAATTATAATTGAGCAATTAATTCTGCAATTAGTTGTTTCATGTGCATTTCCTTCACTAGCACGTGGATTCCACTGGAACTCTTTCTTGTTCATCACCTGTGGGCCTCATCCCCATGCACCCTCTTGTACATTGTTGTTGTTCGGTCGTTTGGTTGTGTCCAACTCTTTGCAACCCCATGGACTGCAGCACCTCAGGCTTCCCTGTCCTTCACCATCTCCCTGACTTTGTTCAAACTCATGTCCTTTGAGTCGATGATGCCATCCAACAGTCCCATCCTCTGTCATCCCCTTCTCCTCCTGCCCTTAATCTTTCCCAGCATCAGGGTCTTTTCCAATGAGTTGGCACTTTGCATTGGGTGGCCAAAGTATTGGAGCTTCAGCTTTAGCACTGGTCTTTCTGATGAATATTCAGGGTTGATTTCCTTTAGGATTGACTGGTTTGATCTCCTTGCTGCCCAAGGGACTCTCCAGATTCTTCTCCAGTACATAGTAGGTGCTTAATAACCATGTGTGACTAAATGAATGAGGAGGTGCTGGGTCCTTGTTAACTGATAAACACAAATAGGATCCATAGTTATACACGATGATATGGGTTAATTTGCTTGATTTGGTGTGTACACTTTGAACAAAGGACTAGGCTTTGCACAAGGACATTTGTGATTGGTAACCAGTACAGTGCACTTACTGAATTGCTTTTCTCAGGGAGGGGGTGAATTTGTGCAGATCTATCCATACTTTCCCCCTTAATAATTGTAGAGTCCAGTGGTATATACTTACAAGTTGGCGAGACAAAATGGCCATCTCTCAAAGATGGCATGTCTTCATGGAGTGGCCAAGTGAGGAGGAGAATAGAAATGAGAGAAACACCTTCCAAATCCATGGTGGTGGCACCTTTAATGTTGCCTACAGAAGTTGAGTACACCCAAGAGTGACCTCCTGAGGACTCTAAGCAATGGAGTCAATGTATAGGTGGTGTGTGGATGATCAGTTGCTTCAGTCATGTCAGACTCTTTGTGACCCCATGGACCAGGCTCCTCTGTCCCGGGGATTTTTCCCAGCAAGAATACTGGAGTGAGTTGCCATGCCCTCCTCCAGGGGACCTTCCCTACCTAGGGATCTAACCTGTGTCTCCTGCATTGCAGGCAGATTCTTTCCACTGAGCCACAGGGTAAGCCTGCATGGGTGGAGGAGGAAAGCAATTAACAATGAGATATTACCACACAGAAGACACTGAATCTACTGACACTGATATTTTCCCCCAACTAGAGTTGAAGAGACTGAGGTTCCGAGATCTTCAGTAAACTTTCCAAAGACACCGAAATAGGATCCAAAATAAAGACAACTGATAAAGAGTGAACAGAAAATACTAGAAAAGGACAAGGAAGAAAATAATGGGGGAAATAGAGAAATAGGATGGGCCCAGCCTACACAGGCTAAGGGCAGCCTCATTTTTCTAAGAAATTTACAATGGCAACCACTAGCTCTATGACCCATTCAATCTCCCTAATATTCACCCCATGACTGTTAAGAGGCAAAAACTCAAGGTATGTGGAGTCTAGGAGGTAGGACAAAGCACCTCACCTTAAAGCCACTGTTATCAATGATCAATTAGTAGGGATGAATTATCAGATATCTGAAAAGGATATGAGGATTGGTTAAAGAAAAAGAGGAATGTGGGCAAGATCAAGAAAAATTACCTAAGAGAAGAAGGTTTGGGCATAAAAATCCTTCCACCATCACCATTTTGCCCTGCACCAGCCATTCCAAGTCACCACCTTTGCACCTCAGATCTGCAATGGACATGCTTTAGATGCATGGTCTGAGCTCTGCTTAACAGAGATCTGACCCTCACCATGGTCAGTCCATGAAGGTGACTTCTTTTGCACATTAAAAGAATTAAATGGTTCCACCATGAACCAAGTGGCTCGTGCCAGAATGTGGAGTCATTCTTGACACCTCTACTTATTTATTCATCACAATCAATCATTTGTTAAGGCTCAGTTCTGCCTCTGAATATGTCTTCACTCCATTTTTTTTTCATTCCCTCTGCTGCCATCCTCCCCAAGGCCCTCAGCTCCCTCTTACACTATTGTAATAGACTCCTGATTGTCTACTCTTGCTTCTGTCCATGTTATTCTCTGTCCAAGATACAGAAGAATATTTTAAAACACAAGTTTGATCATGTCCCTCCCCTGCTTAAGACCCTTCAATGGCTCCCTCTTGTTCCTGTGATAAAATCCCCAATCCATCTGACAATAGCAAGGCCCTACCTGCATCACCTTGGCTAACTCTGCAGCCCCGACTCCTGCCTCTCCACCTCTCACTGCACTGGCCTTCTCTCAGTCTCCAGACTCACCAAACTCTTTCCTTTTTAACCCCTCACTTGTGCCATTCTCTCTGTCTTTAAAACAGTGTTAATATCAATCTTCCTAACAACATGTTGTTGTAAGTTCCATGAAGTTAGGGAATACAGCTACCATTTTAAGGGGCCATTGTCTACCACTCTATCTCTAGAGCTTAGCACAATCCATGGCACATAGTAAGACATCATTAAATATCTTTTGGAAGAGTAAATAAATATTTGTTGGAAGAGTAAATAAATATTTGTTGGAAGAGTAAATAAATATTTGTTGACTAACTGTCAACAAATAATAGCATCCACTTATTCAGTCTACAAATATTTCTTGAATCAGTAGCTCTGCCAGGTAATGTGTAAAGCAGTAAGGATACACTGAACAAAATAAACACAGTCCCTGACCTTTTAGAGTTTATAGTCCAGCAGACTTTCTCCCTGTCCTATTGGAATGAAATATGGATCTAAGATCTTGTAAAATCTTGCATGATAATTTTCCTTTTCTTGGAGTTTTCTTGAACTATATGATTTAGTTCTTAAACTCTCTCTCCTAAGCTCTTGCTCTATTATTTTTCTCATCTCCTCCCTGACAACGTAAGATACTCGAAGGCAGGGGATTGTTTCAACTTTTTTTTCTTTTTGGTCATATCTCAGTTTAAACAGAAGTTTCTTATAAGAAACAAAATAACTATACTGTGTTTTTAAGTTAAAAAGTGGCATGCACATCTATGATGATGGAAATCAGAACAGTGGTTTTTATGGGATATGAATATTGACTGGAAAGGGGTTAGAAGGGAGCTTTCTGGGGCAATGGAATTCTTATATATCATGATTGGGTTTATATCCTTACTTGGGTTGTATCTTGATTGGACTTCATATTTTGCTTGGGTTACATGAATGTGTACATTTGCCAAAACTCATCAAATTGTATGATCTGTGTGTGTCTTTCACTGAAGGTAAAATTTTACCTCAATTACAAATACTTTAAGAAAAGCAATATATGCTTATTATATGAAATGTAATCAAATAAAAGTAAGCAAAAATAGGAAAATCAAAATGAACTGTAATCCCATCACTCAAAGAGGAACATTGATTACACTGTGGTGTATGTTCTTCCAAACTGTTTCATTTTTTACACATTAGGACACAATATGGGTTCATACAGAATGTAGTGCCTCCTAATTTGCTTTAAAAAAATAGTATTCTGAGAACATTCATAACTAATTTGCTAAACTAAGTAAAAATCAGGATCTTAAATTTCTTTCCAAAACTTTAAAGCCTATGATATCCCATCATCATCACCAACAACGCTTACTGAATGTGAAATGCCATCCCTGAAGAGATTTCTTGGCCAAGAATGTTCTTCAGGCTGTGTGTAAGATTACTAAATCTTAACTACCAGACGATCACTAACAGTAAATCTTTGAGCTGGTTCCAAATTTACAATCAGCTTTAACTTTGAACAGTCTAGTGACTAAGTGTATTAAACATCATCTCAGAATCCATTCTTCTGTCCTCCTCAGATTATTAAGCTGTTACAAGATCCAATTCATGGCATGTTACTCATATTTATTGTTTAATTTGTATAGATTCTAATCCAATACAGGGACCCGTATAATTGTATGGCTAGACTATTGTGATCTACAGCCTCATAAAATTTGCCACAGCATGAGATCATACACGCAAATCTCACTTTTATATCAGAAATTCAAACCACATCAAACTTAAGACATACTATCTGAAGTCAACAAAGCCACAGCCCACCTCTAACACTTCCTAAAATCTATTGCTAAATCTAGTTCACTAAGAAGACATCTGGGTAAATATTCTGGTGTGTCCTTTGTTAGTTTCCCAGTGGTGGTACACAGTACTCAGACAGAAGGAGAATTATTTGGAACTACCCAGAAAATCAGAAAAATAAGGACTAGAAGCAAAGATCTGTGAGAAAGAGAAATGCCTTGAGCTTTACACTTTTGGCAAGCGATAAAAGGCAGCTTTAGTGACAGCAGCCAGATGGAGATCAAATGACAACTGTGAGTTCATAATGGTCTCCAGCGTCTTGGCAAACACAGGGGCAGTAGGGGAAATGGGAGGGATCAGTTTTACTGGTACTGCAAGCCAATCTGGTGCACATCAGCGTTATCTGACGTCAGCTAAAACCAGTTCTGAGGCATTACATCAGGACCAGCTGCTAGATACTGAAAGCACCCTGGCCTGCCTCTGTGTGCTTCCCTAGCTCCCACTCCTAACATTTACAGGATGCTACTACCAGTTAATTTATGTTCCCTGCAGCAGGGAGGACCCAGATGTTGAGGCTGCAGTTGCTGATTTGAAAGGAGTTCACAAATACAGGAAGCTCTCAGAGAATAAAAGAAACATTAAGAGTGTTCAACAGTTTGAGAAACTCATTGTTCTGTATTAACACACACACACACACACACACACACACACACAGAGGGTTTGAATAACATCAAGCCCTGTTCCTTAGCACGCAGAAGTACATCACTTAGGCTATCAAAATTACATAAAGATCTAAAGTTCACCAATGAGGGAAAGTTTGCTTCCTCTGTAGTCAGAGAGAACATGTATATTGGATTCATCTGCGGCTATATTCAAATTCAGTGGAATTTTTCACAGCATTAGTTGAAGATAGGGAAGACCAGTACTTTTACTATCAGCAAGCATGCCCCAAACGTCAGAGAAAATGAAAATGCAACATTTACTTAGATGAAGAAATTGGAAAAATGGGTGCCAAATAATTAACACTTATGGCATTCTATGTGTGGTGCACTGTAAGTGCTTTACCTACATTACTTCACTTAACATCATCATAAACTTATGAGATAGGTACTGTTATTACTTAGGAAAAAGACAAAATGGGTTAGGTGATTTGCCCCAGCCTGACTCAAAAGTCTGCACTCTGAATACTATGCCCTGCTGCTGCATAAACTACAGCTGTTCTAGAGGAGGATGGTCCGCTGCTAAAGAGCTGAGATCTGGGGTCTCTCAGATGTGAATTTGTATCCTGTCTCTGCCCTTTAGCTATGGGTCCTTTGAGCTAGTAACCAAACTCTCCAACAGGCCACAGCTTCTGCAGCAATAACATGAAGATTACAATATCCACCCCAAAGATGGTTATGAGAATCAAGTGATATCATATAAATAAAAAGTGCCATGCATATGATAAGCATTTAACAAATCAGCTGTTTTTATTAATAAATCACAAATCTAATTAGAAATCTTCTCTAACATCCCTGGGAGCCAACTTGCTGTTGCATACAGACTTTAGGAGAAATATTAAAGGGAAGCACATGGGTTGAAATCGTCTCATCTCAGGTTCTTGGAAATTTCTGCTAAGAAGTGTTTTAGGTTAAGAGGAAGTTCTTTTCCTCAATAAAAACCTATAAAAATGTAAAGAGACATTTATCCATGTCATGGACGACAAGAAGTCACTTGAGAAAAAGTTATTGCAGAGTACTGCTAAAGGACCGTGTTTAACAGCTTCTCACAGCTAGACCTAAAGACTTTAGGATTTACATTGTGGTTGGATTTAAGGCGAATATAGCTTCAGGATCACAGATGGACCTGTTTTGATGGTTTATGTAAAAGATATAGGCCCAGACTTATAACATGGAGTAGAGGGTCCAGTTGCTAGGGATAATGAGAGACACGCCAAATTAACCAAACTTAATTCAGATGGTCATTAAACAATGACCCCACCTGGTTTTCAGTCGTTTTACCATCTGTTGTAGCTGTTTCTTCTCAGACGGGAGAGTTCCCACTAGCTCCCAGGTGCAACCTGTTTATTAAGAGACAGTGCCAAATCATACTCCATAGCATTTGGTAACCAGGCAATACATTAAGGTTAACAAGGCAAGCTGCAACCTAATCTCGATTAACCTATTGAAATGGTTGAGATTTTTAAAAATTGATATCACAGCAGAGGGATATGAATGTGTTTTTAATTCTTTAGGCAGATGATCTGGTGATTAAGCTTTTAAGGCCCAGAAAAAGTAACTTTTTTATAGTTTATTTTTTATTATTTATTTATTTTTATTTCGGCTCTGCTGGGTCTTCGTTTCGGAGCATAGGCTCTTGTGGCTTGTAGGCTTTCTCTAGTTGGGGTGTGGATTCCTCTTGCTGCAGAGCCCAGGCTGTAGAGTGTACAGGCTCAAAAGCTGTGGCCTGCAGGCCTCTCTAGTTGTGGTTTACTTGACCTGCAGCTTGTGGAATCTTCGTTCCGGGACCAGGGATTGAACCTGAGTCCTCTGCCCTGGAAAGCAGATTCTCAACCACTAGATCACAAGGGAGGTCCCTAGAAAAATAATATTTTTCGTAGTAAATGAAATATTAAATGTCTTTTGGTGGTTGCTGAAAATTACAGAATGATTATTAGAATAACAAATTATTAAGCAAAAAAAATCAAAGTTGGAAGGGTGTTATAGAACAAACTTTTTAGTTTCCAACCATGATCAACAAAGACAACAAGTTGAGCTGGGGTAGGGGGTGTTGGTAAGAGGAGGCCCAAGCCCGCAGACCTCTGTTTCTCAGCCCCACCCCCATCTGACTACGTCAGCCAGAACACTTCTGCTTTTATTTGTCTATGTGTGGGATTATACCTACTACTTCTTTGGGGAAAAGGGAGTTCTCTTCCCCCAAAGGGGAGGGAACTTCTTTCCCATCCCCAAAGAACTCTCCACAGGGAGTTCTCATCCTCATTACTTAATAAATGAGGAAACTGAGATATGAAGAGGGTACATATCCTACCTAAGATCACGTATCATTCAATCCACCTTCTTAGAAGGACATCAAATTAGATTTATCATGCTGGCTATGTAGGCAAAATAGCCCCACAGATCTTAATTTTATAGCATCACTTCAAAAGATTTCTAAGATACAGATGTAAAATATAAACAATCAAGTGAATCTATAGACAGGACTTCTTATATTTGATGGTGATGCTTTCCTAAAATAGGGAGGATAGCTTGCCAAGCCAGGGTGATACTCCAGCTGAGAAAGCAAAGTCCCTGACACATTTCTGCTTAGTGGCCAGTGATACTAATGGGGCCTCCCCCTCCTCTGTCTTAAAGGGGATGAGCTACAGCATATGGCAGAAACCCTTATAGGTCAACACAGAATGGTAAACACAATCCATCACTTTGCCACAAACTGATATGGTCCATGAAGCCCAGGAGTAAAGTGTTCATAATGGACAGTCAGATAACAGTCTGCTTACTGCATTCTTTGGTTACTAAAAATGAGGCTACTTTAGACCTTTACAATATAAAGTCAAACAGAAGCCAGAAAGAGTACTGTCAGACAACCTCCAGACCAGCCCTGAGAAATGGGTGTTTCAAAAGACTGTTTCCCAGACCCTCTTCAAAAGATCACAGCCTTATAGGGTTTAATCGTAAATTGTCCTTTTTAATATTTAATATCTTCCAGACCTAGAGACTGACATTTCATTGCCAAAGTAAAGGAGGACCAAAGCAAAAATGTAAGAATGCATATTATTCACAGAATAGATCTTAAAAGCAATTTCAGTGTCTAAGCTCTACAGGCAGAAATTTCCAATGACTAGAGATGAAACGTTTACAAGTGCTAAAGCCAGAGAAAGAGGTAAGAGTTCAAATAGTAGTAAAGAAGGCTTTTATTTCCCTTTGTGCCTTATTTCTTTTGCTTACAGTCTCCTAGATATTACTCAGTGTTTTCAATTGTATTTCCATTTGTTTTTCTTGTATGTTGCTTCTATAACGAACACTCCATCTCTGCTCTTTTAAACCTCCTACTTCAAAACTCACCTTCATAAAAACCTTTCAAGGTTGTTTTCCTCATCATTATAATCTTTTATGCTACAGTGAAAGAACAAGCCTTGAAACTTGGCAATTAAGTACCTTTTATCTATTGGGTTTTATATGTGCATACGATACAGACTGGTAGAGGTCACAAATCCTTAGTTACAGAATGGGCCAGTTTATAGCACCTGGAAAAATATATTAAAAAATTGTTGGGGTGAGGGTGAAGGGTGTACAAAGAAGAATATAAAATGTAGATAATGGCATACAAACCTCTGTGATTAAAAAAGTACAATCAACAAAAATAGGATTCAGTCAAAAATGGTTTCTGATATATAAGAGACCAGAGGATGTGTAGCTTTATGTTCTAGTTCATTAATTAAATCTTTAAATCTGTATAACTTATTCATTCAACAATATATGATTCAATGACTATTTATTCCGGGTCTACCCTGTGCAAGGCACTCTTCTAACTACTTAGGAATCAGTCAGTGACCAAAACAAATCCTACTCCATTGAACTTATACTTGGGGACCAGAGTGGGTAGGAGAGGGGAGCCAGATAATGATATACAAGTATGTTAAAAGCATTTTAAAAAGAGAGAGAACAGGGTTTAGGAGATCAGTAATGCCAGGAGTGGGCAGGGTAGGCCTCACTGAGAAAGAAACTTGAAAGGAATGAGCAATGTGATGATCAAGAGAAAATATTCATGGCTTTCAGTCAGTACAGGGCTTCCCTCATGACTTAGTTAAGAATCTGCCTGCAATGTGGGAGATGCGAGCTTGATCCCTGGATCAGAAAGATCCCCTGGAGAAGGGAATGGCTCCAGTATTCTTGCGAGAATTCCGTGAACAGAGAAGCCTGGTGCGCTACAATCCATGGGGTCACAGAGAGTCAGACATGATTGAGTAATTAACACTTTTAGTACAGAGCCCTGAGGCAGAAGGAAGGTCAGTGTGGCTTGGAAGGAATGCATATGATGGAGAGTAGTAAAATATGAGATTCGAGGAGGGATTCAGTACTTTTTTAATAACAGGTTTATTGAGATACAATCTACATTACCTACAACTTACCCTACATATACTACTCAGTGACTTTTTAATATATTAATACAGTGGTGCACTGCATGGCATATGGGATCTTAGTTCCCTGACCAGGGATAGAACCCACATCCCCTGCATTGGAAGCATGGGGTCTTAACCACTGGACCACCAGGAAAGTCACTGGAACGACTGATGCTGAAGCTCCAATACTTTGGACATTGGATGCGAAGAGCTGACTCATTGGAAAAGACCCTGATGCTGGGAAAGATTGAAGGCAGGAGGAGAAGGGGGTAACAGAAGATGAAATGGTTGGATGGCCGATGGACATGAGTTTGAGTGAACTCTGGGAGATAGCGAAGGACTGGGAAGACTGATGTGCTGCAGTCCATGGGGCCACAAAGAGTCAGACATGACTTAGTGACTGAACAACAACAGTTGTGCAATTATCACCATCATCCATATTAGAACTTTTCATCATGGTGAACAGAGTTTTGTAGTGTCTCTTAGACCTTAGTAAGGACTTTGCCTTTTACTCTAAGTGAAATGTGGAGCCATTAGTAAGTTTGGGTCAGAGAAGTGACTGTGATCTGACTTGATTTTATAGAAATAGTATATATAGTATTCTATACTTTATATCAGAGAAGGCAATGACACCCCACTCCAGTACTCTTGCCTGGAAAATCCCATGGACGGAGGAGCCTTGTAGGCTGCAGTCCATGGGGTCGCTAGGAGTCGGACATGACTGAGCGACTTCACTTTCACTTTTCACTTTCATGCATTGGAGAAGGAAATGGCAACCCACTCCAGTGTTCTTGCCTGGAGAATCCCAGGGACGGGGGAGCCTGGTGGGCTGCCGTCTATGGGGTCGCACAGAGTTGGACACGACTGAAGCGACTCAGCAGCAGCAGCAGCATAGTTTATATAGTACTATAGTATTCTATACTTCAGGGTTTCTCTGGTGGCTCAGATAGTAAAGAATCTGCCTGCAATGTGGGAGACACAAGTTTGATCCCTGGGTCAGGAAGATCCCCTGGAGAAGGAAATGGCTGCCCACTCCAGTATCCTTGCCTGGAGAATTCCATGGACAGAGGAACCTGGTGGGCTATTCTATAGCATATGTAGTATTGTAGTATTCCATAGTATACAGAATACCTTGGCTGCTGGAGGTGAGTAGAGGAAGGACAAAACCAAAGAGAGAAACCAGTTGCTGCAGCTATCCAAGGGGCAGATGGTGGTGGAGTTGTAATGGAAGCCTGAGAAATGGTTGAATTATTTTATTTTTTGAAGTAAGTCAGCAGGGTTTGCTAATGGACTGGATGTGGGTTGTGAAGAAAAGAAGTCAAGGATGACACCATGGCTTGGGGGCTGAGCAATGGGAAGAACAGAGTTTCCATTAACCTATCCTGCTAAGTTGCTTCAGTCATGTCCGACTCTGTGCGACCCCACAGACGGCAGCCCACCAGGCTCCCCCATCCCTGGGATTCTCCAGGCAAGAACACTGGAGTGGGTTGCCATTAACCTATAGGAGGACTATTACCAACTTTTGTCATTGTGAGTTTGAGATGCTTATTGTATATCAACACAGAGATGATGAGTAAGCCTGAGGTTCAGAGGAGATGACTGACCAGATTGGAAGTATATTTGGGAGTCATCAGCATATAAATATTTAAGGTCATGAGACTGGATGAGGTCACCAAGAGAGTGAGTGTAGACAGAGAAGAACTAAGCTTTTAAGAGTTAGGAAGGATAAACCTTTACAATGAAGTACATGGGTAAAAAGAATCACCTTTTCTATTTCAGAGATAGAAAATTCAGAAACCTGGTCATATTACCAGAACACCAATGGCCAATTACCCATCCAGAACACCTATCTTCTTCACTTTTGAGCAGCCCACCAAGTAGAGACATTCACATAGAGAACATTCCTACCATGATAGAAACATCCTGATACACTTAACTCAGTGGGAAGGTGGGGAAATGGGGTCAGGGGGTCCCTGAAAAATGTCCTAGAGAGTCTCTTCATCTGACACCTCAGCTGGATGGCCCCTGCATGGCTGGTGAAATGTGAGCAGCTAATGGCAACACAAGGTGGTCAGCCTACAGCTCAAAGCAACACCATGCCTCTAGTGCCGTGATTATTAATAGCTGAAGAAAATTTCCATAGGGTAAGAACTTATTGAACACACAACAAGATAGTATTAAGAATATTGTATTAGGCTTTGATTCTACATAACAGATTACAAATAACAAGTTACTTAATGGTATAAAACAACACTTATGTATTATCACATAGTTTCTGCAGGTCAGATGTCTGGGTGTAGTTTAGCAGGGTGATCGTTTTAGAGTCTCACAAGGCTAAAATCAGTGTTGACCAGGCTACATTCTCATCTGAAGGCTTGACTAGGGAAGGGTATACTGCCAAGCTTCCTCAGGTTGTTGGTAAAATCCATTTTCTTGCAGCTTAATGGAAGTTTGTTCCTTCAAAACCAGCAGTGAAGAAAGAAAGTCTCTGATGCTTCCGGTACTTCTTCAGAGAAGGTTGAGCCCTCTTCTAAAGGGCTCATGTGATTCAGTTAGGCCCACCTAGCATAATCTCCCTTTTTATTTATTTATTTTTCTGTTCTACTTCAAATTCTTTTCCCATTTAGGTTATTACAGAATAGTGAGCAGAGTTCCTTGTGCTATACTGTAGATCCTTGTTGGTTATCTATTCTTAATATGGCAGTGTGTACACAGAAACACCAAGCTCTCAGTCTATCCCTTCTACCAACCTTACCCACTGGTAACCATAGGTTCATTTTCTAAGTCTGTGAGTCTGTTTCTCTTTTGTAGATAAGTTCATTTGTATCATTTTTTATATTCTGCATATAAGTGATATCATATGATCTTTGTCTTTCTCTGTCTGACTTACTTCTCTTAGTATAATAATATCCAGGTCCATCCAAGTTGCTGCAAATGGCATTGTTTCATTCTTTTTTAATGGCTGAGTAATATTCCATTGTGTATATGTACCACATCTTCTTTATCCATTCATCTGAACTTTAGGGCTTCCCTGGTGGCTCAGGTGGTAAACAATCTGCTTGAAATGCAGGAGACCCAGGTTCAATCCCTGGGTTGGAAAGATCCCCTGGAGAAGGAAATGGCAACCCACTCCAGTATTCTTGCCTGGAAAATCCCATGGACAGAGGAGCCTGGCGCACTACAGTCCATAGGGTCACAGATTCGGACACGACTGAGCAACTACCACATGTCTTTGCTATTGCAACAGTGCTGCAATGAACACTGGGATGCTTTTCTCCAGATAGATGCCTAGGAGTGGGGTTGCTGGATGATATGGTAGCTCTATTTTTAGCTTTTTACTGTTCTCCATAGTGACTGTATCAATTTACAGTCAAACTTCCTCCTGATTAACTCAAAGTCAACTAAATACTTATATTTGCAAAGTACTTTCACCTTTGTCATAGAATATAACATAATCATGGGTGTGATAGCTCAACACCATTGTCATATTCTATTGGTTCGAAACAAGGAATGGGTTCTGCCCACACGCAAAGGAAAAGGCTTATACAAAGCTTAACATTGGGGTTAGAGATCATTGAGGCCATCTCAGAATTTGCTTACCAGATGGTCCAAGAAACTAAACGTTTATGTTAAATTCAAATGGAAATATTGATCTTAAGAAATTATATATTTTTAGGTGTAAATTTTCTGAATGGTCTTCTCTGAGAAAAAAATTGAGGGAAATTGAGAGCCTGACTTTAGAAACTAACTTTACCAGACTTATACAAAAAAATACTTCAGGAACCTTAGGATTTTTAACAATAAAATGTAATATAATACAGTTCTAGGTAAGTATTAATAGTTAATACATCTGTCATAGACTAATTGATATCCTTCAATGTGAAGAATAATATGTCTAATACTGAAATAATAAGTATCATATTTCCTTCAGATGTTAAAGGATTGATGAGTTTTTGAAAGAGAGAAAATTTATCATTCTATACTACAGAACCAGTAGTAAGAATACATGTATGATAATAATGAAAAAAATAAAAAAAGACTTTTAAGATGTAAAGCAGGCAGCAGTGCTAAAATTATTTGACAACTCCTGAATATAAATACATCTAGTCAAGGCTATGGTTTTTCCTGTAGTCATGTATGGATGTGAGAGTTGGACTGTGAAGAAGGCTGAGTGACGAAGAATTGATGCTTTTGAACTGTGGTGTTGGAGAAGACTCTTGAGAGTCCCTTGGACTGCAAGGAGATCCGACCAGTCCATTCTGAAGGAGATCAGCCCTGGGATTTCTTTGGAAGGAATGATGCTAAAGCTGAAACTCCAGTACTTTGGCCACCTCATGTGAAGAGTTGACTCATTGGAAAAGACTCTGATGCTGGGAGGGATTGGGGCAGGAGGAGAAGGGGATGACAGAGGATGAGATGGCTGGATGGCATCACTGACTCGATGGACGTGAGTCTGAGTGAACTCTGGGAGTTGGTGATGGACAGGGAGGCCTGGCATGCTGCGATTCTTGGGGTCGCAAAGAGTCGGACATGACTGAGCGACTGAACTGAACTGAACATCCAAATATAACCATTTAGCATCATTATAAATATTACCAGAAGGTCATTCCAGTTCTGTGCAGTTGAAGTACTTGGAATTACCTGGGATAATTTTTAAAATGATTATATATATTAGAATTATATTTTAATACAGATTATTTTTAGAATATATGAAAAAAGTATATATACACATATGTACCTATCTAGGGCTATTCCTCTAATTTATCATTGGATACCATCCTTCCCAGGGACTAATAAGCATTTATGAAAGGTATCATCTAAATTCATCCTAATATACAACTGCAATCTAGTGGCAGACAAATGCAGCTTCTACTTCCAGTGGGAAACACCAAAATAATCAGTGATGAAACAGTCTAGGCAGACTCAGCAATGAGGCAAAATGGTGTAACATATCTGAGTCAGAAAGTATGACAGATGAATATTTTTGAATACTGGAAGGCTAGGCTTATCTCACAGAGAACAACCCCATAGCACTTGAACAAATCACTTTCCCTTGAAATTAAATAAAGAATGCAGTGTACTTGTTGAGTGAGAAACTGGGCCTATATTAAGAAGTAATCTTTTTATACTGCATTTTTACTGCTTATAGTTGACCTTGGTGGGGCATTATTAGGGCTGTGGTTCACTTGAATTGGAATAACAATTCATGGGTTCTACTGTCCTACAGTTTCCGTTCAGATGACTAAAGTCATGGGACTTGCAGCATAGCTGGCTGATGACAGTGCATACTATTTTGTCCCAAAACCCAGTTCAAGCATGGGCATAATGATTAGATGGTAAGCCCTTTAAAGGCAAACGGCCAGGAATTGTACAGTTCTTGGTATATTGTAGGATAGCAAAGAAGTTTTTTTGAACTAAAATTAAATGTGAAATATCTTAGAAATTCATGCATTGCACAGGACTGCAGTATTCTGAGATCTTATTGTTCAATTCAGATTCTGCTTAACTCAGTGAACACTGGCCATGCTTCCAGCAAATGCAGAAATGGTGGTAGGTGCCAAGAATACCACGTTGATGAAGTCACACTCCCTGCTGTCAAGAAACTCACTCGATTCCCTAATTTGCTGTCAGTTTACAGCGATCATACTTCTTCCAAGGAACCTCTAAGAAATACCTAGTGAGTAGAACCTTGGAGTTCCACAGAACAGAGTTCAACAGTCTCCAAATGATGACTCAGGCCAGATTGCATAATTCAGGTTTTGTTTGCAAAACTGAAAATGCTTCAGCACCTACCTAAATTCCAATTTAAAGGAATTCTTTAACAAAGACGCTACATGTTAGAATTTAAGGTATAGATATGAAACATACATTTCTGGGTAAATGACCCACAGACCAGCACCATTCCTTTAGTCAAAACTTGTCCCTTGCTGACAATGCAGTTAGAAATGAAGTGCAAAATGGCAGCTCAAATAAATGAGCCAGAAAACCTGACCTATCACTTTTCTTTTCCTCTAAATTAAGATCAAGAAAGCTGAAGAATATTTTGTCTAGAATGATATGAACATACGGGTACAAAAACTCCCTTGTAGCTTAAAAGAAAATTACTTCTGTGACCTTTGTCTGTACAGTGACCTAAAAATGCAAGCATTGTTTTGAAAGCAAGCATATGGGAGTATTTTTTTTTTCTTTTTTACCACTTTTGGTGACTTCAGTAGATTTAACACATATTTTTCATTTATTGCATAAACTCATGATACAAAGAACTTTCAACCTATTCAAACTCTACATTCAATTTTGTTTTTCAAAAATGTATAGCTACTACTTTCTTTCCACCCACAGATTGCCATTATCTCAAAGGTGAAATTTTAGCCTATGACTAAAAGGACCTATAGCTGCAACTTCATGATTCAGCAACTAACATCAATAATTCACAGTGAGATCATAGGCCCCCTGTGGAAGGTAGTGACATACTTGCCTTATGAAAGGAAGCTGAGAGCATATGCAGAGCATTTTGAGTTTAGATGTGTGGCTTGTGTGGGTGTCAGACATTTGTCTCTTAGCTGGTGCCCTGCAGAAGGATCCTTCTTTGGGAAAGGCTGAGAAAGGTGAATTGGGGTTGTGAGGCTAGGATAAAATGGTTATACATGTGGTAACCAGCTCCTCCTGAACTCGGTTTTCCACAGTTACCCTGGGCAGGTGGGAAGTCTTTCTGCTTTCTGTGTAAAAGATTCCAACTTGGTTTCCTGCCACCACCAAACACAAATGTGTTGATTTTTCTTTTTTCAGCTTCCAACCCTTGCAAGTTTCCAAAAATAAATCAAACCAGCCATCAGGGCACCGAAATAATACTACTACTAATAAGCAGCTTTGCTTAGACTTACATAAACAACACTTCTGAGGTAAACTTTGCCCCAGAGGTCTGGATACACTCTTTTTATATAACCTGCGTACTAATAATTACTAGACTTGGGTGGATTAACCCTGAAAATAGATGTTAATAGCAGCCCCCCAAAACAAAAGACTTGGAACGACAATTAAAAAAAAAAAAGTGCACCAACAAGAAAAACACTTGGCAGCCAGCTCCAGCCCAAGCTGAAGACATCCTTCTCTCCCCGCCCCGCTACAAAGATCTCCTCCCCTACCCGCCGCGCCTACGGGGTGAGAGTAGGCTCGGAACCCCAACCCCGCCCCCGCCCCCGCCCCCTAGGCTCTTTTTCCTCCTGGCCCCTCCCTCTTCCGCTCCTCTCCGCCTGGTTCCTGGAGCTGAGGTCAAATTGTCTGAACAGGCTGGTTTGCATAGCCCAATGGCAGCGCGTATGCAAATGAAGAGGATGGTGGTTGGCTGGGGCTTGGCAGGATAACTCCTGGGAGCGGGGCCTTTGTCCTTCAGTGGCTGTGAGGCAGCTGTGGTGTTAGTGTCGCGGTTGGTGGCGAGTGGGCTGCTGAGAGCCGACTAGTGAGCCAGCGAGCGAGCGGGGCGGGAGGGGCGGACGGCGCGGTGGCGGCGGGCGCTGGAGGAGCCTGCAAGGGAGTGTGGAAAGCAGGCGCCCGCGCGCCGGCGGTGGCAGGAGCAGCCCGCACGCCGCTCTCTCTCTGTGGGCGACCTGCAGTTGCAATATGACTTTGGAGGAATTCTCGGCTGGAGAGCAAAAGACCGAAAGGTAAGTCGGCCAGAGCCTCTGCCTAAACTCTGCTTGTCTCCTGCGCGCGCTGCCGGGCTATGCAAGGTTAATGGGGAGCAAGTGGTTCAAAGTTTGCAGCGGGTACCTCCTATCCCGCCTTTCTTCCTCTGAAACACTCCGGAGGCGTGCGTGGACGGGAAGAGCGTACCCCGCACGCCGGTCGAGCCCTTCGAGGCTTTGCAAAGGGCAGACGTGACCGTCCCTGCTCGTGCGGCTCTTGCGGCCGACAGCCTGTGGCTGCACCCAGCGCCAAGGACTAGCAGTGCACTCTGGAAAGGGTGGCGGATGTCACTCGGGGCTGCTCACAGGATGCCGAGCCTCTGGGCGTAAGGGTTATGGGGCGAAGGGGATGATATCCCAGGGAATCCTGGGTTTGCAAAAGGTCGAGGGCCGCTGTTGCGCGTGCCCTCGGTATGGAGGGTCGCGGTGCAGGGCGAGGAGGCGCCGACTACCCGGAGGGGCTTAGTGTGACGGGATCCCCTTGCTTCTTCCCGCGTGTAGGATGGATAAGGTGGGGGATGCCCTCGAGGAAGTGCTCAGCAAAGCCCTGAGTCAGCGCACCATCACCGTCGGGGTGTACGAGGCGGCCAAGCTGCTCAACGTGTAAGTGGAGCCCTCGCGTGACCCTCTTGGTTCTCCTGTTCGCCCCAGCCAGAGAAGGTCGCTTTCACCGGTCCCCCCTTGCCCTGCAGCGCCACTTCCTGCCGCGTTCCATCTGTCCTGTGGCTACTTGTCCCAGGGGGAGTGAGAGGACCCGGGCGCGACCCCTGGCACCTGGGCGGGGGTGCAGGCTGCCACGCGGCGGGTCTTGCCTTTGGGCTCACCAGCCCGTTCGTTCCCTGCCCGCAGCGACCCGGATAACGTGGTGCTGTGCCTGCTGGCGGCGGACGAGGACGACGACAGGGACGTGGCTCTGCAGATCCACTTCACCCTGATCCAGGCATTCTGCTGCGAGAATGATATCGACATCCTGCGTGTCAGCAACCCGGGCCGGCTGGCCGAACTCTTGCTCCTGGAGACCGATGCGGGCCCCGCGGCCAGCGAGGGCGCAGAGCAGCCCCCGGACCTGCACTGCGTGCTGGTGACGGTAAGGGAGAAGGGAACTTGCGGGCAGCTCGAGGTTAGAGTCCTGGCAGGAAGTTCGTGAGGGCTGAGAGTCTCCTGACTCCAGATCTAAAATGGGCGAGGGTTAAGAGACGGTAGCCTTTGACCCATTAAAGCGTGTGGCTGGACTTTCAGCCGAGATGTGCTAGTTTCATCATGGGGATTTTCTCTGGGACAGAACGTGTCTAAGCACGTTGGAGGCTGCCAGAAGCGGAAGAGATCCTTATGAGTCAGCATTGTCAGTCCAGCTACTCCCTACCTACATCTGCACTACCTCCCGTGACTAATTCCTTTAGCAGGGCAGATTAGATAAAGCCAAATAAATTCCTGGCTCACCCTCATTAAGGAGTCAGCTTCATTCTCTGCCAGTCAGAGCTAAAAATAGAAATGGTGTAGGAGACAGACCTCATTAATTCCCTAGAAATACATTAAGGGGATAGAGTGGAAATTTTTTCTTTGTGGTCTTGCAGTTTTTTAAATGTCCCCTTGCCCCCATAAAAACCTTTGAAAGGTAGGTAGATAACTTGTGTTTACAGAGGTAAATGTGATTGTTTTGTCTTTTACATTTTGGGACACTTTGACTGATCTCCTTAAGTGGCAGCCTCATTATTTTGCTTCTCCTGAAAAATACTACTCTCTCTTTTGGGAGGATAACAGGTGGCAGTTTTAGTTAACTGCTCTGCAGCTCTAAACTCCTGGTAGCCCAGCATGGAAGTATTTCTCAGGTGTGCACCAAGGTACAAGTTTGGTAGGACAAGCCTATTGAATAATACTCTCATGCAAAAACTGAATAAATATGAAAACATATATATGACTCAGTTAGTTGCATGTATTCAGACTTTGCAGAGTATAGCTTCGTAGAGAATTACCCTTAACGATTTTGCAGGAAACCCAACTACCTGGAAAAAATTTTTTAATGGTTTTAAGTGGTCTGTCACACAGCCAAAGTATAGAATGTTCAAGCGTCTTCCCCTCAGAAGTGTTGTAATTAGTAGCAAAGTCTGATTTTTTAAAAAATAATAATTTTATTTTTTCTAAATTTGTTCCCAGAATCCGCATTCATCACAGTGGAAGGATCCTGCCTTAAGTCAACTTATTTGTTTTTGCCGGGAAAGTCGCTACATGGATCAGTGGGTTCCAGTGATTAATCTCCCTGAACGGTGATGGCATCTGAATGAAAATAACTGAACCAAATTGCACTGAAGTTTTGAAATACCTTTGTAGTTACTCAAGCAGTTACTCCCTACACTGATGCAAGGATTACAGAAACTGATGTCAAGGGGCTGAGTGAGTTCAACTACATGTTCTGGGAGCCCGGCGATAGATGACTTTGCAGATGGAAAGAGGTGAAAATGAAGAAGGAAGCTGTGTGGAAACAGAAATACAAGTTAAAAGGAACAGAAATTACAAAGAACCATGCAGGAAGGAAAACAAAACTATGTATTAATTTAGGATGGTTGAGTTACATTTAAATAAACCAAATATGCTTTGTTAAAGTTTAAATGTGCAGCCATAGTTTGGGTAATTTTGGTTTTTATGCCCTCAAGTTTAAAAAAAAAAAAAGGTTAATCATATTTTAAAACCATATTTTATTGTATTTTGATGAGATATTCTCAAAGTTTTATTATAAATTGTACTAAGTTATTTTATGACATGAAAGGTTATTTATGCTATAAATTTTTTGAAACACAATACCTACAATAAACTGGTATGGAATAATTGCATCATTTCTTAATGTGTGCTTTTGTTTCTTTTAACTTGTACTTTATTTTCTTTTAAACAAGTTTTTTTTTCCAATATGGAAAAATTAAAACCCATGTGAAATCATGTATATATATTATATGTGCATCTGTATATATAGATGTGTGTGTATGTATGTATATAAAATATTTTTCTACTCAAAACATTTGGGCTGAACATGGCATGATATTGGTTTTTATTTATTTAGTGGGCATTTTAGGCATGCCCTGCTCTACCCTACACCAAAAGCCAGAAAAACAAGTGATTTAGGAGTTAGTTTGGAGTTAGGGAAAAGTGGTGTGGGAAATTGCACTTGCAAAACATGGATAAATACAGTTAAATGATAACTAGTACTATAATAAGATTATTTGCAACATGTTACAGAAGCAGAGGGGAGGGAGTCACCAAAGACCTACCTGCAAGACCAGTGAAGTTTTTCCTGGGAAGAGATCATTTTATTTGGATCTTAAAACAGGAAAAGGATATTGCTAGCAGCAGCACTAGTTTCTGGGAAGGTGTGGAGGCCTAAAAGACCAAAACCTGTTCAGGGAAACAAGAGTGATTCTGTGTGTGCCTCTGGCATAGAAAGATAAGGGAGAGATAAGGCTGAAAGGTAGGTGGGGATTAGGCCCAGACCGGGAATGGCATTCCATGTCACCCTTAGCATTTGGGCTTTCTTCTGTAAACTGTGGCTAGTCTGCAGACGCCTTCACGCAGGGAGTGACGTGATCAGTGTTTCAGGAAGATAACGTTGGGCACTGAAAGACGGGTTATTGGATAAGCTGCCATAGGTGAGAAGGCCAATTGGAAAGTGACCGCAACCGTCCAAGGCTATGCATTTTGCAGAAGCACATTCAGGAAGCAGGGAAGTGGCCTGCCGAAGATTCTGGTGCCATTATTCTCTTTCTAGAGCTGTGTGCCTTTCAGCTGAACATGCGTGCTGTGGTTCTGAGGGGTTTGGCTAAATTAGATGGGAGAGGGAAGAAAAGAGCAAAAGAAATGAAAGGCTTTAGCAGAACAGTCATCTTATACTTGGAACAGTCACTTGATAATTAACTGCAACAATCTTCTGGACATACAGCCAAAGAAAGCAAAAATGCCTACTGAGGAGAGGCCTAATATAGCTTTGGTTCACAGGATTTTTCTTTGCCTACTTCTCAAACTATACCCTCCCCCAAAACACCCCATGGCTCCCCGGCCATCTGTCTCCCACCCTTGTCATGACTACATACAATCAGGAAAAAGTAGAAATCAGAGGAGAGATGTGCCAGCTAACAGTTACAAAAAGCACCAAGTTTCTGCATATCTTAGGAATAACAGGCACATGAGCCCTTCACCTTGCAATTAAGTTTCTGTTTTTCCACATCTACCAGAAATGTGGAGTTTTAGTCCTTGTTTAGGCTTGTATCTTATTTAAGCTAGTGCATGATCCAAAACGTAACTGCTATTTAATAGTTGTCTTTTACAATATCAGAAGATGGAAAGCAGTGAGTTTTAAACAGGTTTTTTTTCTTCCCATTAAGTAAAAATACTTCTAATTCTTTCCCAAAACTACTTGATTAAAGACCCTCCTGCAAAGACGAGTAAATTAAACTAGGAAGGCAGAGTGGGGAGGAGCAGCTTATGGATGTTCTTAGTCACTCAGTGTGTCTGACTCTGATTTACAAATAATGAATGCAAACCACCTGGCACCTGATAGGTGTCAATACAGTGTCTATTACTGAAACTGGGGCGATGGCAATAGGAAAACTTCTAAGGCATCAGAAAAATCTGATGCTTATAACATACATATTTAAAGAAAAGTGCCTTGAATGTGAATTCTTATTTCATAGTGCTGAGAGATATGAAAGTGGTAGTGTGCATCCTTGAAGTTGTTTGCTTTCAGAAAAATCCCGACAATTCACCGGATTTTGAAGTTTCGGTGTTTAAGTTTTAACAGTTGTTATTCGTTCCTGATTGAGCATAACACAAAAGTAACAGGGCATTGAAAAATCCACTCTGAAACAATTGAGTTAATTGTAAACAAGTATGCAATTACCGGGGCAGATTCTGCCTCTAAATGTTGCTAGTATTTTTCAGTTGTTGCTTTAAATACCATTAACCCAGTGGCCACAGGACTGGGAAAGGTCAGTTTTCATTCCAATCCCAAAGAAAGGCAATGCCAAAGAATGCTCAAACTACCATACAACTGCACTCATCTCACATGCTAGTAAAGTAATGCTCAAAATTCTCCAATCCAGGCTTCAACAATACGTGAACCGTGAACTTCCTGATGTGCAAGCTGGTTTTAGAAAAGGCAGAGGAACAAGAGATCAAATTGCCAACATCCGCTGGATCATGGGAAAAGCAAGAGAGATCCAGAAAAACATCTATTTCTGCTTTATTGACTATGCCAAAGCCTTTGACTGTGTGGATCACAATAAACTGTGGAAAATTCTGAAAGAGATGGGAATACCAGACCACCTGACCTGCCTCTTGAGAAATCTGTATGCAGGTCAGGAAGCAACAGTTAGAACTGGACATGGAACAACAGACTGGTTCCAAATAGGAAAAGGAGTTCGTCAATGCTGTATATTGTCACCCTGCTTATTTAACTTCTATGCAGAGTACATCATGAGAAATGCTGGACTGGAAGAAACACAAGCTGGAATCAAGATTGCCGGGAGAAATATCAATAACCTCAGATATGCAGATGACACCACCCTTATGGCAGAAAGTGAAGAGGAACTAAAAAGCCTCTTGATGAAAGTGAAAGTGGAGAGTGAAAAAGTTGGCTTAACGCTCAATTCAGAAAACAAAGATCATGGCATCTGGTCCCATCACTTCATGGGAAGTAGATGGGGAAACAGTGGAAACAGTGTCAGATTTTATTTTTTTGGGCTCCAAAATCACTGCAGATCGTGACTGCAGCCATGAAATTAAAAGACACTTACTCCTTGGAAGGAAAGTTATGATCAACCTAGATAGCATATTCAAAAGCAGAGACATTACTTTGCCAACAAAGGTCCATCTAGTCAAGGCTATGGTTTTTCCTGTGGTCGTGTATGGATGTGAGAGTTGGTCTGTGAAGAAGGCTGAGCGCTGAAGAATTGATGCTTTTGAACTGTGGTGTTGGAGAAGACTCTTGAGAGTCCCTTGGACTGCAAGGAGATCCAACCAGTCCATTCTGAAGGAGATCAGCCCTGGGATTTCTTTGGAAGGAATGATGCTGAAGCTGAAACTCTGGTACTTTGGCCACCTCATGCGAAGAGTTGACTATTGGAAAAGACTCTGAGGCTGGGAGGGATTGGGGGCAGGAGGAGAAGGGGATGCCAGAGGATGAGATGGCTGGATGGCATCACTGACTCGATGGACGTGAGTCTGAGTGAACTCCGGGAGTTTGTGATGGACAGGGAGGCCTGGCATGCTGTGATTCATGGGGTCGCAAAGAGTCGGACACGACTGAGTGACTGAACTGAACTGAACTGAACTGAACCCTGCTTATTGCAAGTAGGTGGAAATGTTACAGAGGGGACAGAAATCCCCTTCTCTTTCTAAGATGTGTTGTTTGTGGAAAATACCTACTTTTCCCACTGGCAACTTTACCTCAGTGTCATAAATAGTATTGACTCCTCCCTCCTGCAGTTCATCAAGGCCCTCAGTAAATTAAATTTCTATAATGAAAGGACTCATGAAGGTAAGTAATCTCCCATAATACATATTTTACTTCCCAAATGAAGAAAGTGTCATGGCTAGGAAAGAGCTGTTTGTATATTGTTAATTGGAAGTATTGTCAAAGCATGTTTTGAGATGCCTTACTATAACCCTTATAAAATCATTGTTTCCTCAATTTTCAACTATATGGGTTCAATTTTATTCTTTGAGATTTGGTAGAAGGCTGCAAGCAGTGAGATGTGGTTCCTTTAAATGAATAAAACTCTCAATGGCATGATTTAACACCAGGCTGGGAGGTGGGGGCTTCCCTGGTGGCTCAGAGGTTAAAGCATCTGCCTGGAACGCAGGAGACCCAGGTTCAATCCCTGGGTTGGGAAGATTCCCTGGAAAAGGAAATGGCAACCCACTGCAGTACTCTTGCCTGGAGAATCCCATGGAGGGAGGAGCCTGGTGGGTTACAGTCCATGGGGTTGCAAAGAGTAGGACACAACTGAGCGAATTCATGACATAACACGACAATAGTGTCCCTCAAACAGAACTGAATCTTTTTTTTTTTTCCTTTTAAACAATCCTTAGATAAACATCAGGATTCCCCCAGTGGCCCAGCGGTTAAGAATCTGCCTGCAATGCAGGAGATGCGGGTTTGATTCCTGGGTCAGGAAGATCCCCTGGAGAAGGGGGTGGCAACCCACTCCAGTGTTTTTGCCTAAAAAATCCCATGGACAGAGGAGCCTAGCAGGCTTCAGTCTATAGAGTTGGATATGACTGAAGAGACTTAGCACACAGCACAATAAACATAAGAAACTGTGTAAAAAGGTTGTATTCATGAAGATCACGAAGAAAGAATTTTGTTGTTGTTCAGTCACTCAGTCATGTCCGACTCTTTGAGACCCCATGGCCTGTAGCATGGCAGGCTTCCTTGTCCTTCACTATCTCCTAGAGTTTGTTTAAACTTACATCCATTGAGTCGATGAAGCCATCCAACAGTCTCATCTTGTTTGAGTGCTTATTATGAGCAAGGGCTATGCTGGTTATATTGAAGTCTACAAAAGAAAAATCAGAAACCTACTCTGACCTCAAAGAGTTTCCAGCCTAGTGAAGTAATGAGACACAAACATCAACAGATAAAATCCAAAGCAGAAGCACCCAGAGAACTGCTATGAGAATTCAAGGGGTAGAAATTTCTGGAGGGCACATGAGGATGACTTGCAGAAAAAGGTTGTGAGTTCTTTGATCAGAAGCTAGCATCGTATTTTGCAAACCACACAAATTACTTAACTGATTGAATATTGATTATAATTCTGCTAGGTACTGCAGAGAATAGACAGAGGTAGCCTCTAAGAGGTAGCGCTTGTCCTTAGAAAGTTTATTATCAAATAAGGAAATCAATATCAACACATTCACTTCTTTAATGCTATTTACTGAAAGCCCGTCACGCCCTGGGCACTAAGTCCCAAGGCTGCAAAAGTGTAAAAACAAGGTCTTTGTCTTTAAGAATATGTGCAGTTTAGTGTAAAAGACTGACAGCTGTGATGCAGGGCCATCAGTGACAATGTGCTGTGTTCAAGGCTTAAGTGTTCTTGGGGGGCCGGGAAAGTTGGGAAGATCGAGTCAGACCCAAAGGATGAAGAGACTTGCCAGGGGATGGTGAAGGGACACTTGTTCCTCTAGAGGAGCTGTAGCTCTGGAGGGTATATTTGAAGCACATTTGGGGTGAGTTTCTGGGACAGCCACAACCCTCACATAGGGATTTGTTGGTTTGGTTTTGTGCTCAGTCGTGTCTGACTCTTTGCAACTCCATGGACTGTTGCCCACCAGGCTACTCTTTCTGTGGAATTTTCCAGGCGAGAACACTGTAGTGGGTTGCCATTTTCTTTTCCAGGGCATCTTCCCAACCCATGTCTCCTGCATTGGCAGGTGGGTTCTTTACCACTCAGCCATGAGAGAAGCCCCTGGAAACTGGTAGCTAAGAGAAATTTGGCCTACACATTGTTTAAAAACATATATTTTTTTTAAGTTGTCAACATTTATACATGAAGAAATTTCTTAGAAAAATCTTTATTTCTATTGTCTCTTGGAAGTTTGCTATTTGTGGCAACAGTGGGCCCACAGTCTGCATGGTAGCAATTGGCTGCAGCTGAGGGAGGCTCCTCCATTTTAGACAAGGATTCCCAGTTTGCTACAGACTTTGCCCTTGCCTATTGTCAATTTAAGCCTCCTGGACTCACTTAGGTTTCCCTTCCTAATCCTTTTAGGCATGTGGGGTCCACCCTTCACTCACCCTCCCCCAGTGACAAATACCTCTCATTCTGGGGCTCAGATTCTTCTTGTGTAAAAATAAGGGATTTGTCCTCCAGAATTTCTCACATTTTCCAATAGACAATGAAGACCTAGGGCTGTATGTTAAAAATACAGCTCTAAGACCCTTTCCCAAGAGCTTCAGATTAAATGGGGCTGGGAAAGGCTCAGAATTTATTTTTTTTAACAAGTACTTCAGGTAGTTCTTATTAGCAGGGCAGTTTGACAAACATTGCATGCTTTCTTGGAGTTCTTCCACCTGAAACTCAGTAGAATCACGCTTTACAAATCTTGGGGGAGTGGGTGGGAGCGGGGCAGCTTTCATCGGATCAGTCTCTCTGATGTCAGCCCCCCAGGAGCTGAGGGACATAGGTTTCTCTGCAAAGATTAAAGAGACTCTCAGGGAAGAGGTATAACCAGAGCAATTTGCTGCCTGTGGACAGAGTTAAAATTTACTAGTTTATTATTCTGTACTAGTTCAAAGAACTAGGGCTTCACAGGTGGTACGGTTCTATCAAGAATCTGCCTACCAATGCAGGAGCTGCAGGTTCTATCTCTGGGTTGGGAAGACCCCCTGGAGTCAGAAATGGCAACCCGTTTCAGTATTCTTCTCTGGAAAACATTCCACGGACAGAGGAGCCTGGTGGGCTACAGTCATGGAGTTGCAAAGAGTCATATACAACTGAGCACTGAGGAAAAGAACTACAAAAGGTGGGATGGTCCATGGACAGGTTGGCCCTTAGGGTTTCCTTGAATTGAGAGAACAACAGACCTGTTATGCACCAGACACAGGGCTGGGCACTTGGACAAGACAAGAAGTTGACAGCACTGTAAAGACAAGCTCTTGTACAGAAGACTGCTCAACGTCAGGCATAAGGTAAGGTGCTCGGGAAGTGAGTAGAGTTCCTATTTTTCTTATATCTGTTAAGTACTTTCTGGCTTATAACGTGATTTCACATTTATTACTCCATTTGGTTCCTTGCCAAAGCTCCTGAGGCTCAGAGGTCAAGAGACTCTTCTAAAGCCACATGGCGAGGAAAGGGAAAATCAAAATTCTATTCTAAACTGTCTCTTAAAGGCCAGCCAGACAGCACAGGTTAGCCTAGGGGAGGCTGAAACTAATTGGATCTAATCTTTTACTTATCCACTAAGTGGGACAGAGCCCCAGGAAAACTAAAGGGGACAAAACCAGGAGAGAATTCTAAGAATTGTTGTCTTTCATCCTAGAACCTCCTCATGGGAGAAGTGACTTTTGTGTCCCTGGGTACTTTATGCTAATATATCTTCTACAATTAAGTGTCTGAGAACTTATGCAGAAAAGCAGCAAACTTTCCTACCATCACCACTTAACACCTGATTACATCACCACAGTATCAAAATAATCACTCTGATAAAAGGTTCACCTGGAGAAGAGCCTTCTGATTTCATTTTGGGCTTCTTTGTATAACTGGACAGAGCTGGCAAATGATCAAGAATAAGAGTATAGCAGTTAAAACAATAGGCTTTTCAAAAATTTATTTTTGGCTATGCTGGTTTTTTGTTGCTGCGCATGGGTTTTCTCTAGTTGTGTTGAGCGAGGGCTGTTTTCTAGTTGAGATGCACAGGCTTCTCATTGCCATGTGGAGCACGGCTCTGATGTGCATCAGTTCAGTTGCTCAGTTGTGTCTGACTCTTTGTGACCCCATGAATTGCAGCATGCCCGGCCTACCTGTCCATCACCAACTCCCAGAGTTCACTCAAACTCACGTCCATTGAGTCGGTGATGCCTTCCAGCCATCTCATTCTCTGTCATTCCTTCCAAAGAATACCCAGGGCTTATCTCCTTTAGAATGGAGTGGTTGGATTTCCTTGCAGTCCAAGGGACTCTCAAGAGTCTTCTCCAACACCACAATTCAAAAGCATCAATTCTTTGGCACTCAGCTTTCTTCACAGTCCAACTCTCACATCCATACATGACCACTGGAAAAACCATAGCCTTGACTAGACGGACCTTTGTTGGCAAAGTAATGTCTCTGCTTTTGAATATGCTATCTAGGTTGGTCATAACTTTCCTTCCAAGGATTAAGTGTCTTTTAATTTCATGGCTGCAGTCACCATCTGCAGTGATTTTGGAGCCCAAAAAATAAAGTCTGACACTGTTTCCACTGTTTCCCCATCTATTTCCCATGAAGTGATGGGACCAGATGCTATGATCTTTGTTTTCTGAATGTTGAGTTTTAAGCCAACCTTTTCACTCTCTTCTTTCACTTTCATCAAGAGCTTTTTAGTTCCTCTTCACTTTCTGCCACAAGGGTGGTGTCATCTGCATATCTGAGGTTATTGATATTTCTCCCGGCAATCTCGATTCCAGCTTGTGCTTCTTCCAGTCCAGCGTTTCTCATGATGTACTCCGCATATAAGTTAAATAAGCAGGGTGACAATATACAGCCTTGATGTACTCCTTTTCCTATTTGGAAGCAGTCTGTTGTTCCATGTCCAGTTCTAACTGTTGCTTCCTGACCTGCATATAGGTTTCTCAAGAGGCAGGTCAGGTGGTCTGGTATTCCCATCTCTTTCAGAATTTTCCACAGTTTATTGTGATCCACACAGTCAAAGGCTTTGGCATAGTCAATAAAGCAGAAATAGATGTTTTCCTGGAACTCTCTTGCTTTTTCCATGATCCAGCGGATGTTGGCAATTTGATCTCTTGTTCCTCTGCCTTTTCTAAAACCAGCTTGAACATCAGGAAGTTCATGGTTGCTGAAGCCTGGCTTGGAGAATTTTGAGCATTACTTTACTAGCGTGTGAGATGAGTGCAATTGTGCGGTAGTTTGAGCATTCTTTGTCATTGCCTTTCTTTGGGATTGGAATGAAAACTGACCTTTTCCAGTCCTGTGGCCACTGCTGAGTTTTCCAAATTTGCTGGCATATTGAGTGCAGCACTTTCACAGCATCATCTTTCAGGATTTGAAATAGCTCAACTGGAATTCCATCACCTCCACTAGCTTTGTTCATAGTGATGCTTTCTAAGGCCCACTTGACTTCACATTCCAGGATGTCTGGCTCTGATGTGCATAGGCTTCAGTAATTGTGGCTCACAGGTTCTAGCTGCTGCTGCTAAGTCCCTTCAGTTGTGTCCGACTCTGTGCGACCCCAGAGACGGCAGCCCACCAGGCTCCCCCGTCCCTGGGATTCTCCAGGCAAGAATACTGAAGTGGGTTGCCATTTCCTTCTCCAATGCATGAAAGTGAAAAGTGAAAGTGAAGTCGCTCAGTCATGACTGACTCCTAACGACTCCATGGACTGCAGCCAACCAGGCACCTCCATCCATGGGATTTTCCAGGCAAGAGTACTGGAGTGGGTTGCCATTGCCTTCTCTGCATAGGCTCTACAGCACAGGCTCAACAGCTGTGGTGCATGGGCTTAGTTGCTCTGGGTTGAGTGTGATCTTTCCAGACCAGGGATCAAACCTGTGTCTTCTGCATTAACAGGAAGATTCTTTACCACTGAGCCACCAGGAAAGCATTCGACAATAGGCTTTTATAGCCAGAAAGACCTGAGCTTGAGTCTTGGATCCCAGCTAGGACTTGTGAAAGGTAGTGTAACTTCTCTCAACCTCAGTGATTTCTCCCAGAAAGTGGGAAAATAAGCAAAGCTTATATCATTGGTTTGTTTGTGTTTTAATCCCCACAAACAATTGGTTTGTTTGTGGGGATTAAACAAAACAATGCTCATTAAAAATGCATAGAGAGCACTTGGCTCAGTTCTTGGAGATACTGAATATATGTGCCCTAATGATAACTACATCTCCCACTGGTGAGTAATTTCCTATGTATGTATGTATTTTGTATCATTATTCTATGTTTGCAAATTAGAGGGTGACTTCAGTGAAAAAGAAAGCACCTCCCCCCAGTAAACTACACAACAGACTGTGAAAAGGCATCATCCAATTAAATTATGTTAATTTTCACTAATCTAGTTTCTCCTCTCCATTTCCATTAACTTAATTTGGTCCTTTATCACTCATTAGGATTATCAAAGCAGAGCAGTTTCTGTTCAAAATCAAAGGTTGAATGCATGCCGTGTGCCAAGTTCTGTGCTGGAACTTGCTATAGAAAGATGATTGTGGTGCGGTTTCGACCTGCAGTCCATGTAGGAGCTGACAGACACAGAATTTTCAAGGTGGTGTGGTGGCCTGGCAAGTCTGGGCATGCGCTGTGTGTGTGTTTAGGGTGGTGGTGGTGGTGAGGAAGCCTTCCAGGAAAGGGTGATGCTTGACCTGAGTCTTGAAGCATGGTTAAAAGCGAGTCAGGGGAGAAAAATGCTGTGCACGAGGGACTCTTTTAGTCTGTGGTGTTTGCTAGAGGATTAAGTGTTAAGGAAGGAGTGGAGAAAGGTAGACTAAAAAGGTAGATGGAGACCAGCTCAGAGAGAGCCTTGTATGTCCTTCTGAGGAGCATGACTTTGCCCTGCAGGCAATGAGGGGACTCTGAGGATTTTATTTGGAAGAGTAAAGTGGGCTAACAGTGGTTATGGTTCACTCTTCTCAGATGAATTTAATTACCCGGATCAGTGTGATGGGATTGGAGGGGAGCGTAATGTAAAGGGACAACTGTTTGTTGTTCTTGTCTGTCCTGCTCCCCTCCTCGGCCTCCTTTCTGGTTAGCACCCCTCACCTCAGCCTCAAAAGGAAATTTGGAATATAGGCCTGGGTCATCTTCCTGGCCATGGTGATTGGGATGGGGATGGATCATGTGACATCAGCTGGGCCAATCAGAAATCTTCCTGAGACTTCTCTGTCAGAGCAGAGAATCTCTTTACAGGCTGCCAAGCTGATCAATGAGTCTAGGATTATTGGCAGGTATTTGCATGCCGCGGAGAGTAAGTTTATTCAAGAGCAAAGGGCAGTCCTGTTGAGTGAATTAAGTCAGACAGCAAAGGAGAAATTTCATATGATAGCCCTTATATGTGGAATCTAAAAAGAGATGATATAAATGAACCTACTTAAAAAACAGAAAGAGACTCGCAGACTTGGAGAATGAACTTATGGTTGCCAGAGGGAGGGATGAGGGGAAGGGATAGTTGGGGAGTCTGGAAAGGATGTGAACATACTGCTATATTTTAAATGGATAACCAACAAAGACCTACTGTATAGCACATGGATTTCTGCTCAGTGTTATGTGGCAGCCTGGATAGGAGGGGAGTTTGTGGGAGAATGGCTACATATCTATCTACGGCTGGGTCCTTCCACTGTTTACCTGAAACTGTCACAACACTTTTTGTTAATCTGCTATACCCCAATACAAAACAAAAAGTTTTAAAAAAAGCAAAGAGCAGAGGTGAATCTTATAAGCAGAGCTCCTGAATCCAGCTATACCTGAAGAGAGGCCCATGGATTTTCAGTAATGTGTGTAATTTCATTTTCAGTTAAAAATAGGGTTTTAGTTTTATTTACGACTAAGAGTGGGGACTGAGAGATTTTCTGGATGTAAGACTTTCAGGTAAAAACTGAGACAGTCCCAAATAAACAGAAAAAGTTGGCCATCCTAATACTAGGGCAACCATGGAGGCTGGAGTCTACATGGGACACTTTTGCAGTTCAGTCAAGGGGTGATACAGGTCTGGACTTGCAGTTAGGAAAATAAGAGATGGATTTTAGAAGTATCTGGGAAATGAAATAGGTGAGACTGGGTGACCAGATGTAAGGAATGAGGGGGAATTCTTGAATGCCTCCTAGGATTCCAGCTGAGGCAATTTAGAGATAATATGGCTGTCAGTTAAAGTTTCTGGAGGGGAGATGGGTTTAGTCTAGTATGCATTATGTTTCAAATACTTGTGCGATTACCTGTTAGAAGTGTCCAGTAGAACAGATAAGTTGGATGCTTGGACAAAATTGGGCTGGATGTTTTGATCTCAGAATCCTCAGCATATACTAACTGTGAGAGTGGATGAGCTCACCAAGAAGAATGGATAAAGTGAGCAGAGCAGCTGTCAGCCAAGGATAGAAACTTGGGACTCAGGGTGGGATTTTAAAAGGCAGACATAGAGGGGAAATGAGTCTTGATGTCACAGAAGCTGGAGGGGCAGAATAGTGAGTTCACAGAAGAGAATAATTCTCACTGTCAGAGGAGTCCCTAAAGCAGAGACTGAAAGGTTCCATGGAATTTGGAAATTAAGAGTTCACTGTCCATTTCATTGGGTGAAATCAGTTTCTCTGTGTCGGTGTGAGTAAAACCACATTGCAGTCGATTGAGAAGACAGGAGGTGGGGAACAGAAGACATGGAAAGTGGACCACTCTCTGGTGAAATTTTGGTGAGAAAGAAGAAAAGAGGAGAAGGGGCTCCAGGAATAGCTGGTGGACTTGCTTCTCACCTGTGAGCCTGATAGAAGTTACTTGGTTGGGTGTGATGCAGAAATTTGGATGTGGAGAGGTAGGGAGTTTTAAAAATTCAGGCCAAATGGCCCCAGCATTTTTTTGTTGGGGAAGGCAGGATTATTTACTTGATGGGAATGAAATAAATAGGGAGAGTTTGAGTAGGGTGATAAAGGTTTGGAATGAAGGAGTTGAACAAAGTTCAATAAAAGAATTATGAAATCCTGGTGGGGACTTAGAAATAACCACTGTCAGTTTCTCTTCACTAGTTCTTTCTCCTTATTCAGTCTAATTATCTTTAAGGAAACAAAGCTTAACATGTCAAACCCTTGCTTAAACAACTCTACTAACTCCCTTACCTTGCCTTTATAATCAGTAGAAAAGTTTTGCTTTTGATGACTCAATTCAAGCTTCTTTCCCAACTTCATCAGCTTGTTCCTCCCTGTAATCCTGCCTCAGAGATGTTACCCAGAAGTAACAGAAGTCTGATATGCAGACTTCTTTAGAATCTAGCTTGTACACACTGTTTTAGCAGCTGAGAATATCCTTTCCCTAGTCTTCACTAACAAACTCCTACTCATACTTCAAGGCTCAGCTGATACACTGCCTCCCCCATGAAACCTTTTCTGACTCACTCAGGCAGTGCCACTTCTTAGAATAGCATTTACCACATTGCATAGTAATACCCACCCTCTACCCCTACCCTCCCTATCTTGGGGGATCCTAGTCTTTTCTGGGTTTATTCTAGGACATACTTAGCACAGTGTTAGTAGGAGCTACCATACTCCTAGTAGAAACTCAACAAATGAATGAATGAATTCTTTGTCCTGCTTCTAAAAACCAAATTTTTAAATGCTCTGTTACTTACATTTAATGTTTGAGTGGCCTATTTTTCTTTTTGTAGTTATAACTCATGAGACATTGTTGATACTTTGAAGAAATTTGCTCATTTAATTCTATTAATTGCTTATATACAAAATAGCTTTCTACAATTCATTTTTCCTTAAAAATTATTTCCAGTCCAGATGATGAGTCAGTAGCTGAAGTATCGGAAAGTGATCCTTTAAATATCTTTTAAATATCTATAATTATACACAGCAAACCCACATTCCCTTCAGTGACCCCATACTCTAGACTTTGGTTCTTTCCCTCCTGGTTTTCAATTCAAGAAAGAAAATGTGAGATGACTGGGGGTGAAGATGGTAAAAAAATGTGACCCAAAATGAATTGCTTTCCTCTCCCAAATTCGTATAAAATTTAAGACTAGAAGAACTGTTAACAATTACTTAGCCTGAATCCTTCTTAAACAATCCTTTTTCTTTTTTTTTTCTGGAAACAGGACCAGAAATCATAAAACTCATAAGGTTATACAGCAAATTAGTGGCACTCCAACTACAGCCCACGTTTTCTGCTTCTAAGACCCATTCTTTCTCTTACGTCATACTGACAACTCAAGAAAAAATGCAGTTTTTTAAAAACATGAATGCATGCTCAGTTGTGTCCAATTCTTTGCATCCCCATGGACTATAGCCTGCCAGGCTCTTCTCTCCATGGGATTTTTCAGGTGGCCATTTCCTCCTATAGGGGTTCTTTCCTCAGGGATCCAACCTGTATCTCCTGCACTGGCAGGTGGATTCTTTGCCACTGAGTCACCTGGGAAGCCCTAAAAAAACATATCAAATGCACTTTTGGATCTCTCTGAACTTCCATTACCTCATGTGTAAAGTAGGGTTAATAACAGTAGTGACCTCATGGGCTTGTAGTGAGAATCAAATGAATTGAGATGCAAAATTTCTGAAAGCAATACCTGGCCATATTAAGTGTCTGGAGTCTAGTGTTGTTTATTATTTACAGTCCAATACATTACATTCTTTTTTTCCCCAAATTTCTTTGTTTCCTTTAATGACATCTACATGTTATGGATACATTTCCATATCAATAGAAAGCTACTGGTGTTTTTAAAGAACTACATAGAAATACATTACATTCTTGATTGCTAAGGAACTAATTTACTCACTTTACCTTACTTAATTTTATTAAAAAATCTTTTTGTTACTGACTTGATGTACAGTGTTATGTTTCAGGTATACAACATAGTCACAATTTTCAGGGTTATATTCCATTATAGTTATTATAAAATACTGACTATTCCTTATGCTGTACAATATATCCTTGTAGCTTATTTACATAACACATAGTAGCTTGTACCTCTTAATCCTCTACTCCTGTATTTTACCCCCCAACCTACCCCCCTCTGGTAACTACTAGTTTGTTCTCTGTATCTGTAAGTCTGTTTCATTGTTGTTATATTCACTCGTTTTAGATTTCTCATATAAGTGACATCATACAGTATTTTTCTCTGTCTGACTCTGGATCCATCTGTGTTGTTACAAACGGCAAAATTTCATTCATTTTTATGCTTGAGTAGTATTCCATTGAATATACTTATATACCACATCTTCTTTATCCATTTACCTGTTAATGGACACAGGTTGCTTCCATGTCTTAGGATTATAAATAATGCTGCTATGAACATTGGTGGCATGTATCTTTTCAAATTAGTCTTTTTTTTTTTTTTTTTGAATGTATATCTGGGAGTAGAATTGCTGGATCATATGGTAGTTCTATTTCTCACTTAATGAGTTTTAAATTTCCCAACGTTATTTTTTCTCCCCTATTCACCCCATTCAAACCATTCTACAAATATGAAGACAGACCATGGGTTGTAGAATCCAGCTGAGCTAGGTGCGTGGAATCAGGGTCTGCACTTCTTAGCTGTAGGATCCTGCGTAATTTGACTTCTCTGAGCCTCAGTTCCTCATCTGTAGGACAGAGTTAAAGTCTGCTTTTCTTTTGAGAGTTGTTGTGAGGCTTAAATGGGAGGGTACATGCAGAGTGCCCAGTCTGTGTCAATGTTGGGTCCCTCCTTTTCCCAGTGCCTCACACAAAGTTCTGTAAATATTAATAGATGTTGATGAGCTATATTGATATGTACTTCATTGATATCAGAGCTACAATGGTTTATCTAGAACAAAGTAATTCTAATGCACTGGTCTTGGGGAAATGTCTCAGGTTAAAAGTAGGAAGGATCTACTGCATGTGGATGATTCTTGGAGCACAGTTCTTCGAAGGGATGCTTGCCTTCTGATATACCGTAAGGCTTCTTAACCATTTTTGCCATATCCAAGTACAAGCTGTGCTATTATATACTCACATTTTTGAAACTGTAAATTGGCTTACTTTTTATTTGTCTGTCTTAAGAGGAAACTGTATATTACAACTTGTTCAGTGAGTGACTGCTTTAGACTTGCCCCCACTTCATGTTAATTTACAGATCCACAGGGTGCTTGTGGTGACCCTTGGTTGTTCTATGTGAGGACCAGATTATAGGTCTTTTTGTGGCTGGAGCTCCCACTTCTATCATTAAGCCGTGTGTGTGTGTGTGTGTGTGTATGTATGTAAAGATGGGTGCATGATTGGATCTAGAGACTAGAAATAGCAATTTATACCTAGGTATCTCTGCTGCAGATTTAATTTCCAAACTCAAGACCTTACCATTATATAGCTCAGCCATTCCAATTATTTGCTTTCATAACTGAATAGATTCTCTAGGAGGATTCATAGGGTGTAAAAATGCTCCATATGTAAAATTCTCAATATACTTAAAACTTTATGGTGAACTTCTGCTCTTTTGTGCTAAGCGTTTCTCTCTCCATAGTTTTATTTTACAGTGCCAGTAGTCTTCTACAGACTAATACAAAGTCATATAGCATTTCAGGATGAACTTATTTAGATGACATTTTCTTCCAGTGGAGAGAAATTATTGATTTCTTAAAAAATTAGTAGCTGAGGTGTGGGTTCCTGAGACCAACTGTCTATGTTTGTCCAGGGCTGGCTTACAGCTAAAGGGCCTTTAATAGATGTGATTGACTCAGATAAAGGAACAGTAATTGGGGCAGTATCTGAAGGCAAAGGTTATTTGTTGCTCACAGCGGTAAAGGCGTTGAGACGCAAGCAGGGCCAGGCTCTGAAAACAAGCTAAAGGCAATAGTCATGCCAGGTTGTGCAGTGGTGGCTAGAGCTTATGGTTGGGTAGGTTCTGCAGTCGAGAGTCGCAAGTCCAAACAAAGTTTGTAAATTTAGACATAGAAAAGGAGGCAGCAATACCCTAGCACCGAGTATGAAGGCTTATGGTGAGTGTCCATGTATATATGTAACAGACCCTTGCCAATGAGAAGCTGACCACAGCCCACGCCCAGGAGAGCTGTGAGATGACCTGCATCTCCACATTTAGCTCCCCCGTTGCCAGCAGGCTGGACTTCTTTGTTTATACCATTTAGATCATGTACCATTTCATCTGCCCTATTTACTTAGTCTTCTCACTTCAGCTTCATCCTCTCTCCCACATGCATGTTGCGTTCTTAGTCACTCAGTCATATCTGACTCTTGCGACCCCATGGACTGTAGCCTGCCAGGCTCCTCTGTCCATGGGGTTACCCAGGCAAAAATACTGGAGTGAGCTGCTGTTTCCTCCTCCTGGGCATCTTCCTGACCCAGGGATTGAACCTGCGTCTCCTGTGTCTCCTGCATTGCAGGTGGATTCTACCTACTGAGTCATCAGGGAAGCCCTACCCAAATCCCATCTACCACCTCCCAATACAATCATCTTCCATTGCAAGTCACAGCAACTTCTGGTAATTTGGTTTGAACCATGAAAAATGCTGGTCAGTTGCTGCCTATTTTTCATGACTGCAGTATCTAAATGCTTCAGTCCTTTCCTAGAAAGGGTTGAGTGGCTATCTCTGCCCTGACTCTGAGAGTGTATGAGTGCTGGTTTTCTGAAGCAGGGAACATCTCTGTGGCTTGCCCAGCCCAAAACCTTGTTGGCCGCCTTCTCCCTTCTGGCAGCTTTCTGGACGGTGTCATCTATCCCTTCGTCTCTGAGGGAATCCCAGCCCTGGAGGAAGGGACTGGGCAGGAGGCAGGATACCTTCAGCAAACACTTGGTGAGTATGAGTCATCAAATCTGATGACCTTTGTTATCTGTTTCCATGGTCATTGCCAGGTCTCAGGATGGGAAACAGCCTTCCACACAGTGAATCATTACACTACTCCTCCTTAACAACTTCCACCCTCTTCCTGCTGGTGGGTGGGTAAGGAGGTATGGAGATGCTCTGCACACTACCTTTGAGCTCACTTTTCTCCTCCTGCAATTCCCTCCCACGACTACAGGGTTTCTTTATCTTTCAAGACCTAGCTCAAACACCACCTCCCTTGGAAGCCTTGTCAAGACTGCCATGGTATAGGCAGCCCTCCTTCCTCTGGGAGCTCACAGCAGTGTTCCCCTGAGTTTAGGCACATTGCACATGGTATTATTAGTTTATATACGAGTCATTCCCATCTTTTGTTCTAGACTGTGAGCTTCTCACAGGCTAGTGTAAGCCTTATTCATTTGAGTATAATCAGAGCTTTAGTTCCATACCTGGCTCTTAACAGGTACTCAGAAAATGTTAACTGAATGAGTGCAGGAAAAAGGGAGGAGAACTGGTCTTCTGTTAGTTTATTGAGCAAAATATGGGTAGGAAGATTCAATGAGCCAGACCCAGTAAAGAGAGCAATGGTGCTTTAATGAAACTGTTTTTCAAATCTGCAAACACATTAGCTGTGAAGTAAATGCTTTTATTCTTTCCAGAGAACAGATTTCCAAACAACGATCACAATATTTAGGTTAATAAGATGCTGGACAGATAAGTAGTCAAAGAATGTCCTAAAACAACAATTCCATCAACTAATATATCAAATGCAAATTTACTGACATCAAGAGACTATGTTTATAGTTACATGGCTACAAACAAGACTTTATTACAGTAATCAAGTTCATAAAACTAGAAAAAAAAGAGCCATATAACAAAAAGGCCTTTCATAAGCTATTAAATGAGCACACACAATAGACAAACCAATTTTATATTTGAAGCAGCGTATAGCACCAACATGTTGGCAGGACCAGTAGAGGGGTAGGCCACTGGACGGAACAGGAGGGTATCAGCCATCAGCTACTTCAAGCCCCTTATTTTACAGATGGTGAAATGGAGGCTCAGAGAGATGGAGTGCCTTGTCCAAAGTCACACAACACAGGAACACAGGATTGGCTAGACAGCGATCCAGGACACCCAGCTCTAGGTAAGTGCTCTATTTTAACATACAGATAACTCTACTTAATTCAATATATATTTTTTTTCTATTAACAGATCTACCATAAAAAGTCTACAGTCATAACACACTCTGGTATTACATTTATTGAGAAAGGACTGACATGTACTGTGATTCACTTCTTAGTAAAATTCAGTGTAATCACTCAGATGACACTACCTTAGTTGCAAATTGAGACAAAGGCATCTGGAGGGAAAGTTTGGCACATCTTCCACTACCTAAACTAACTTATGCCTCAAAATTACTAAATCATTGGTATAATTTTTTTTTGGAGAGTTGAAAGATTAGTAAAGTACAAAAATAGTCCCAATAGAGAGAAAGCAAATTAGGTCTTTGCTTTAAGGGGTAAGTATGGCACTTTTTATTTTAATAATAAGGAAATGTAAAAACCTGATTCTTTTTAGAAAAAACCTACAGCTTGTGAACCACATGGTATAGAAAGTGTTTCTCTCTGTTAAAAAAAAAAAAAAAAAAAAAGTGTGTGTCTGTAAAATACTTTGAAGTCATGAAATTCTTGCCATGGTCCTGAGGCGTCAATTGGACAGATTAATGATGAACTAAAGAAGAATCAAGAATGGAAAAAGAGATCACTGTTAATAGAGGCAGAATTAAAGACAAAGTATAGTGAACATATTTAAATAGCCTCATAGATATGAAGCCAGGAAGTTGCATGTACATAAGTGATTGTGTCATTATAGTGGTAGTTTGGAAAAAATAAAACACATTGGGCATTTGTCCATCATTATAAACCAGCTGCTGTCTAATAGTTAAACTGTGGCTTTACTAGTAGAATAAAGCCTGATAAATAAAAGTGACTTCTGCATATCATATATATGTATACATATATTATATTTTTCTCACATAGACGTCTCATAATAAGTAAATCAACACTTAGCTACAATTTTTCCCCCTTGGGTCCAGCATCAAAGGACCTGATATCACTTTTCTTAAACATGCCCTACACCTGGTCAGGAGGTTATATGATGTTCATACTTGTGGCCTTTATGATATCTGGCTAGCAAAAATAAAAAAAGTCTCCTGGGACCTCAAGTCCATTCCTTACCACTACAAGCATATTAACAAATATATAGCAAACCATACTTGTTTTCTAATAGGGAAAAGAACATGTTTTAGTACTAAAGAATAAACTATGCTTGCTACCAAAAATGTGTATATAACAGTATAATAAAAGTAATTTCATGAAAATATTTTGTAACAAGCTACATTATAAATATTCAAAGGAACATGGTAAAAATCAGAGTGAAAATAAGATTAGTGTTCTGAAACTTATCAGTAGAAAAATACACGTATTAAAAAAAAAAGAATGTCTCATTAAGTGATGCAGTACATGTAAAGTTGTCTTCTTAATGTATATTTCAAATTTCACCTTTTGAAAGGAAAAACCTTTCTCCACCAACGGTGCCTATAATATACTTGGAAACTGGGCCCTTTGCAGAACCAAGTGTGGATGACAAGAAGGTAAGGGCAGTGGCATGATTTCCACATGATCCTGGAGGAGTGAGGGCAGTTCACAATGCTAGATAGGTGACTTGCAGAAATACGGAATAGATTTGAGCAGTCTGAAAACAGTACTGTATTTGTTCACCCACAATTAACATAATACTCAAAGCTTAGGTGTTAGATTTAAAAACAGGCTTGCACTGTAGGGCAAGATTGTACAGAACTAGGGAAAACCATTGTAAATAATTCCTTCTTGGGGTTGAATCCTTTCTGAGAATACTTTTAACTTTTCATTAGTAATTTTTAATGAATGGAATTTGAATTAAAATATCAAAGGTCTGGTGCATGGTTTGGGCCCATAAATAAGTGTTTAGGAATACCCTCTCCTCCTCTTAGTTAACAGTATGCCCTCTGCCACAGGAGACAACCTTCTTTGGGGATCCCCACTAGCCATTCTGGGTGTGTGTGGCAGTAATATCCAGGCCCAGAGGAAAATCAAGGAACTGTGAGCCCAAGTAGTGAAACAAGCCCCTCTGATGGTGTGAGGACCAGGCAGGGATGATGCAGATGCTGCAGATACTTGAAAAGAGCTTATGTGTCCGATACCTTTACATTCTTTGTATATTTCTTTCCCACCATGATCTACCCATTTGGGGATGGGGAGGTGGACATTAATTCTGAAGACATGATCTGGCTGCAGAGGAAAGATAAGAGGGAAGGCAGAGAAAGTGAGCTAAATCACAAAGTTAGGCCACAAAGAGCAGCTGGTTTTCACGCATTCCTGCTCTTCTCTTGGCCGGGCTCATGGCCGCTCTGTCTAGTTCCCATCGTTACAGTAGGAATTTCAGGTGTCTACCCCCGGTTCAGAGACCATGAGCCCTGGGGCACAGCTGCCTAGGGTGCCCCCAAGGGCTGCCTCCCATTTCCTACATAGATTCAGGATCGCTGAAACCTGAAATCCCTTGGTGAAAGAATGCTCATATTATAAAAGGGCTTTTAGTTCAGTTTAAAAATTTTGATTGGCAGGTCAGCACGGTTTCAAGAGGAGAGAGATGACTTCATTACTCAACTACGATGAATATAGGCTGTAGGGTGTTCTTTTTGTACAATAACGACAAGAAAAGAATTTAATTCTACCTACACACAGCTTGAGATAAAGGTATAACTTCTTGAGTCGAACTGATAGTATGGAGGGAGAGACATTTTAATTGGGAAATAAGCTTTGAGATGTGTATATACAAACACACACATATATATACACAAAACATTTCTCATCCACATATACTATACAGATTGGCACAACTCTTAAGAATAGACTACGACAAAAATTTTAGGACCAGTTATCCTTGGCATTTTAATCTAGACGACTGCTTAGGTAATTTAGGTTTTAACTGGATCACTGATATATTTGTTTTCTTTTTAAAGGCCAGACCAACTTTTCCTTCAGCAGTAACTAATAGGACACCATAGTTAACAAATGGGAAACAAGATTATTATTCTGTATTAATTCAGTAAAAGGAAAGAAAAACTTGGAAGGTAAAGACTTCAGAGTCCATAATTCCAAGTTAAGAGCATTTTAGTTATTAGCAGTGGTTACCAAATAAGCTGAAGGTAAATCTTTTCAAGGAGCTGCTCATCATTTGCTTTGTTGAGAAGAGGGGAGGATCCACTTCACTACTTCTCTATAAGATGGTGCAGGTCTTCTTATCCTTGAAGGGGTTTTCTGAAGTTGGTATCCCCATCAGCAGAGGGTCATTCCTGGCATGTTCCTCACAGTAGGACATGAGGTCTGCTGATGCCTTTGAAACCTGGTGTGTAGACAAACCCAAGGAAACAAAATATTTATAGGATGCAACTAGAGATGATCATTATAAGTGAAATAAGTCAGAAACAGACAAATATGCTATCATTTATACGTGGAATCTAAAATTGGCACAAATGAGTCTATCTACAAAACAGATTTATCGATGGAGAACAGACTTGTAGAGGAATGAACTAAGAGTTTGGGGTTGGTAGATACAAACTACTGCATTTAGAATGGAGAAACAATGAGGTCCTAATGTATATAGCACAGGGAACCATATTCAATATCCCGTGATAAACCATAATGGCAAAGAATGTATATATATAAAAGAATATATAAGTTTATAACTAAGTCACTTTGCTGTACAGCAGAGGTTGGTACAACACTGTAAATCAACTGTTTAGATAAAACAATTTTTTTAAAAAGAATATTTACAAACTTGAAAGGTATTTGCATGCTAACCCACTGGGTGGAAGACTGTGGGAGAACAGGATAACCAGAGTCTTGAAGTATCACTCCCAGGTTACCTGTTACACAGAGAGGGCAAAGGTACTTCCAAATGCAGAATCTGGAAGATAAGCCCTTCCTCAACCAAGTGATCAAACTGACATCAGCTGTCTCTTAGGCTGAGTGCAGAAGACATGCCACCAGCCAGCTAGTATTCCGGCCAAAACCTTTAGCCCGAATTTGATCATCAGCAAACAATCTCATTTGCAGTGAGGCCCATTCTGCAAAGTGAGGGGCCTAGAATCTTCAAAATCAGACTGTGAGTTAGATATCAGCAGCTGATCCTGAGTGTAATAACTGTACTGTGATTATGTAGAGGAACATGCCCTTGTACTTAGGAGACAAACGGTGAAGTATTAGGGGTGAAGAGTCATGATGTCTGCAAATAACTTTCAAGAAATTTCAGGAAAAAATTACATCAGTTTTGTATGTGTGCAGAGACAGAAAACAAATATGGTAAAATGCTAATTGGTGAATCTTGGTAAAGAGTATATGGGTGTCTATTGTTACAACTCTTCTGTATGTTTAAAATTTCTCAAAATAAAAACTTGGGAAGAGGGGAAAAAGAAAAACATCTGAGTCAAAGGAAGGCTCTATCTTAGCTTCTACCCAATTAAAAAAAAATAAATTAGAATGCAGAGGAGAACAGAGTTAAAGCACTGAAATAAGGGCTCACAGCCAAATCTCAGGAAGAACAGAGCCATATTTTGGTAGAGTGTCAAGATTTACCATTAAAGATTGGGCTTGGGGAAATAAAAAGAGGGCAAAACCAGCATGGAAAGATGTAGCACCTTACTTTGGCATGAGTTAAAAATGGAAATACCACTCCTTCTTCAGGGGTCTGGGTCAGAGACCCGTTAGAATCATCAGATCAGTGTCCTCAGGCCAGGGGCACAGGCCAGCTGAGCCCTGGCAAATACAGGACAGGCAGCCTCCTGTTTTGAAGACAGGTGACTATCTCCAGGCCCAGAGGAATTTATCAGGTGACTGCTTCAGTATCTAGGAAACAGCATGACTCACAACATTCCAAGGCACTCACTGCTTAGCCCTCTCTGGAGATTTTTGGGGAAATGACTTCTAAGTCAGGTGACCCATCAGATGCCTTCTGGTTTCCTCAGGTCTCAACTAAGGCTGGCATTATTTGCCCTGGATGTAGACTGTGGTCATCAAAGCTCACACACACTGAAAAAGTGCCTTCTCCTCAAAAGGACACCCGACCGTTGACTTGTTATGCCAGGCTCACTCGGCTGCAGTGATAACTCCAGAACACTTCATACATTCCAGAGGGCTGACGAGGGTGTTTATATAAAGTCCACCTGGAACCCCTGTCCCCAGGGAGAAAACAGTGCCAGAAGGCTCTGCTGTGTGTGCCCAGGGAAAGCAAGTCCTCAGGAAATCTTGTCATGGGTTTTAGGTTTTCTGTCCTAACAGACAGGCTCACTTCAGACACTTTGGCTTGCCCATGCTATGTAGAAAAGAAAGTTAAGATTCGGAAACTCTCAGCTTGCTCAGAGGAAATCATGGCACCTGGCTGAATTATATGGCATTATCTTCTCAGAAATATGGCCTGGCCTCAGGAGAGCAGAGAGAGATGGTGAGGAACACGTCTGGCCCACTCGAGGCTCTTACCTTTATTCTCTCAATGGAGGCTTCCATTCTCAACTGCTGCACAGTCCTCCGTGCCTGGGCAATGTTGTTGGTACTGGCTGTCTTGCTCGACATCTTCAGTTAATGGTTTTCACCTGAAATTTAAGAGAACTTTTTTTAAGAGTGAACTTTTAAAAAAATTGTTTAGACATTCGTAATGCTTTGTGTTACTCGAGGGGAAAAGGATGCATTTCCGGTCACCACAGCTTCTTGGAGGCAGTCACCACGAAGTCGGGAATGTGAGTGGTGGCCTCGGTGTTTAAGCTGGTAATACTTCTGAGCACTTTGGCGAATCTTTCCTCTGCAGAAACCCAGTATGTGTGTGCTTAGTCGCTCAGTCGTGTCTGACTCTTGGCGACTCCATGGACTGTAGCTCGCCAGGCTCCTCTGTCCATGGAATTTTCAAGGCAAGAATTACTGGAGTGGGTTACCATTTCCTTCTCCAGGGGATCTTCCCGACCCAGGGATCTAACCTGCGTCTCCTGTGTCTCCTGCATTGGCAGGTGGTTCTTTACTGCTGTGCCAAAAATCCAGTACTAGCAGTTTAATCCTTGTGCCCTATATACAGCATAAAATAGCCTTTCTTAGGATTTTCTAAGGGGAAACACACAAAAACATCCATGGTGATTTCAAGGCCTCCAGCACACATAGGCCACATCCCCTATGCAGGTTAACATAATTACTGCCGTGCACCTTAATAGAAGGTTTAGATTTCATTTCGTTTTGGCTCTCTTACCCAATTATTACGCTGATGTGAATCCTGGCAACAGAAAAACGGCAAATGAGAGTGCTTCTGGAAAACTGTACACAAAGGGTGCGTTTTTAGGAGATATCAAGATTTGCAATCATTTGGAGAATGTTAGGCAGATAAGGAACCCCTTATTCAGGAAAAAAGTAGGAACTTTTCAGATGAAAGACTCTCAATGATAACCTAAAAGTCAAATGGGATACAGCCTCAAGCCTGAAATATTTAATGGAACTTCATCAGTCCCCTCCCTCACTGCCCTCTCTGCACCGCACTGACCCTCCCCCCCCCCCGCCACCACTTTGATCTCTCTGGCTTCATCCTGGTGGCCAGGGTAATCCCACACTTCCACTGCATGTTCGTGGGCTGACTCTCCTCTCGGGTCTGAGCCTGTGGCTTTTAGGCTGCCCTGTTTCTATCTCCCCAGCCACCTGGTGCAAAGCAGAGGAAATTTCTGGACCTTGAGCTTCGACCTGTCTAGTTGTTACATGGCAGAGTCCAATGGGAAGGCAGGCTAGGGAAAGGCACTGCCTGGTGCCCCTGCCATATATGACCAGGACCTTTCTTGGCACGGTGGCACTGGAAGAGATCGCAGGTCTGGTAGCAGTGTGGCAGTTTTATGACTCAGAGCAGGTGGACAGTAGGTGTGTCTCCCCATGCTATGCACGGGGCTCAGCAAAGTCTGGTGCTGGCAGCAAACCCAGGCTGACTCAGCCTTCTGGAGGGGCTGCAAGTGCACAGAGTGTATCTGCTGTAAAGGCTCACACCACACAAGGCTCAGAAAACAAACACCCGCAGCTCCAGCGGCATCCACCGGAGATCTACTGCATTCAGAATGCTCCGGGTAGCCAAGTTCAAGGACTTGGGTAGGGCTTGCACCCTCTGAGGTCAGAGGCAGCTTTGGGTCAAATGCCCAAATACAACTGTGCTTTTAACTGCCTGCAGAACTTTGAAATCCTAATTAGCAAGCTTCATGCCCCTGGTTTGGACTCTGCCTTCCAGTTACTAGCTGGGTGAAACTAGGCGGGTTACCCAACTTCTCTGAGCTTGTGTTTTCTCATTTGTAACACAGGGATACTGTGATTTTTGAAGATTCAATTCACTGGTGCACATGTAGTGTTTAGCGAAGGACCAAAGCACCCCCCACACAGTAGCTGCTACTGTATTTATCCTCAGGGGTCCCACCCAGCACAAGTAATGGGAATCCCTTGTGTACCTATCTGCCCGCCCCCACCCATCTGGTCAATAGGCCTCTAGGATTTTGAATGACCAGTGTGGGTGGGCATTGGCCCTAAGCAGTTCTGTGGCACTCTGGTGTCATGGCAGAATGGAATGGCTGGAGACAGCCATCTGAGGATTCCCCTAGAGTAAGAGAGCCCAAGCCACGCAGGAAACTGGGAGCAGCCGTCATGTGGCAGGACATGGTGGCCTTGCCTTGGGCGACTGGGTTACAACACACTTCCAGATGAGCTGCGTCTTCCTCTGATTCCTCAGTCATCCTGCCACACCCAAAGGAGAGGCCAAGGGTCCCCTCCTGGTGACCCTGCTCATATCCAGCGGCCTGACCCAGCCCCTTCTGTGCTACCAGCAAGCACTTTTTAATAGAACCTTTGAAACGGGTCTAAGGCAGCAGGCAGCCCCTCTGTGAACAGTCTAAGTGCCCAGATTCAAAACCACACTGGTTTTGTTCCCTGTAACATGTTAAGCTGGGCTCCCCTCCCAGCTGGCGCTGGTTCAGAGGATTGGCCCCCAGCCTCCAGAATGCAAATACGACACCCTTTCTGAGCAGTCTGTGGTTTCCAGGCTGCACCCTCAGGACTTTCTTAATGTTCCCTTCACAGGAAAATAACACCAACCATTCTCTTCTTCATCTCAACCTCCAGGGCATAGAGTTTCCAAGGCCTGAGCAAGTTTTCCTGTAACCGTGGAACATTACACACACGTATCAGGATTGGGTCAGCCCTGGCTCCCGCCCACGTGGCCATAAGCAAATCGTCCACAGTCAGGCTTTATTTATAAAATGCTTGGGTAGGTCCTCCTAAAATTGGTGAGAAACTTTGCATCTGGTACGCAGAGGACTTAACTTCCTGACTGTATTACAGTCAGGATGAAAAAGAGCCAGCGGTTCACAGTTCGTGCTTGCCAGCTTGGGGCCCTGACAGCCCTCCCCACTTCTGACCTCTGTTTTCACTAGCTCCTTCACAGAGAGCCTTCTTCCCATCCCTCAGATGGCTGCCTGTTCCCTTCTATTGCAGACCCCTCTAGAAAAAGTTGTTCACTGGGCCACTGGAAAAGTACATCGTCTCTTATGATAACATGCTTCCAATGGAGAAGTCAAATCAAAATTATATTGTTTTAACCCAAGAAGCCTCTTCAAGGAACTTGGGCGGCTGAGCTGCCTCATGTGTCTGAGAGCAAGGTCGCGCACGGGCTGCCTGACGTCAGACTGGTGGGCGGTGTTTACAGGAGCGGGAGGTCTCCCGAGGACTTCCTCCCCTTTTGCAGCTGCTCTGCATCTCCTCAACAGCTGGGCCGGGGCAGAACCAGATGGACAGACTGGGACACAAACATCTCTGAGTGTCTCTGCACCCTCAGAGGGTTTCTTTGGTCTTTCCTCAACAGCATGGATGTCTGGCTGTTTGTTTGTGCTATTACTTGGATTAAAAAAAAAAAAAAACTTGCTTTATTCTTATTCCAAGAATAGTTTCCAAGACAAACAACACCTGATATTCCTGTGGAACCTCAGAGCATACATGTACTTTCATCTACATTCATCTGTGAAGCCTCACTCTCAGCCTGAAAGGTGTGTTACTTTTTCATCCTTGTTTTATAGATGAGGAAACTAAAATTAGAAAAACGTGCTCCCAGTTTATCCAGCTCAGAGCCTTGAACCAGCTCGTAAGCTTCTGTATCCCGGAAGTCACACTTCCTACTGTATCATGAAAGGATGCAATTCCAATTAATTAGATTCACAAACACTCAGGGCATCACTGAACAGTCCACGATGTGGTTCCAATCAAGGGTGACCTTGACACCCCATGACCCGGAGTTGTAGCCTTGCTGATGGCTTCACATTTGTACAATACTCTTTCTGGTGCAAAAGGCATCTGTTTGTCTGTCTGGTGCTCTGGAAGACAGGTCTCCCCTGTCACATCCATGAGCAAAGCAAGAATGTTCTTGCTGTGGCTACTAGGCAAGGACTGAGGTTAGTATCTGAACATCCTGAGTCCCCAGGGGTCCATCCTACCCAGAAGGGCCCAGGCCTGTGCCTGTGCTGTGCAGAACCCAGGTCTGATAAAACTCTGGCTCTTGCTTCTGCAGCCTGGTTTTCAGTTTTACATGTGGCTGAGAGATTTGAATAAACACAGCATTAGTAACAAAGTAGCATTTAGCTATTCAAATGCTCTGCATTGGTTCAAATGCTATTATTCATCTGAATTCTCAGCTTCCTAGAAATTCCTAGGAACAAGATGTCACATTAGGGAAATGTGGGCATTTTAATCTTTGTCTAGAGGGGCCTGAAGCAGGGAGAGAAGGGTGGGGATGGCAAGTGTATCATAGAGCACACTCTGGCAGGAAGGCACCAGGAAGCCCCAGAATCTGAATCACAAGTCATCAAGGCCTGGCCAGTAATTGAATCATTGGAGTGAAGCCAACATTCTAAGCAAACACACCCCTTGTGGCTGTAATAAAAGAGCAGGCTGCAAAACACACACCCACCCACCCGCCCCCCGCCGAGAGAAAACGCAGGCTTCCACTTACCCTCTTATCCCTCCTTAAACTATTAATATCAATGTCTTACCCCAGCTTTCTTCCTGCACCTCATCTGCTAAAGGGCGACAGCAATCTATCTCACAGGCTTGCTGGGATGACACACAGGAGCACCTAGCACTAACACACCTGGTACCCATGGGTGTTTAAGTGTCAAGGAGACGGAGAGATGAGGAAGGCCTGCAAGGAACAGTGGAAGACACGCTTTGGGATGGAGAAGAGATAACAAAGTGATAGTGATAGTCCTTTCTTTTGAAAAATTTTGTTTGTTTGCAGTGCTCTGCATGTGGGATCTTGGTTCCTTGACCAGGGATTAAACTCACACCCTCTGCATTGGAAGTGCAGCAGAGTCTTAACCACTGGACCACTGGGGAAGTCCTGATATTCCTTTCCAAGAGAAGTATATATGTAGGCTCAGAATTAGCAGAGTGAAAAAGAAAGAGAACAGTTCTTTCTTAAGCTTGATAACAAGACAAAAACCATGCATCCAATGGGAAACAAAGGTAAAAACTCAGCAAAAGAAGAATTTCAAAGTAATCAGGCAGTAACATCTACTGACAGGGCCTTTGAAGGAATGCTGAGAGAGGACCGTCAAGCCCCTAAGAACTGGTTTTCTATTCTCATAAACACCTATTATTTTCTATCAGAGCCTACAGGCTGAATCCAGACTGCAGATGTGTTTGGTTGGGCCCCACACAGGGTTAACCTGTGTGTGTGTGTGTGTGTGAAAACAGAAACATACAGAGAGAAACAATGTATGTGTTTTAACTGTCAACATTTGAAAAATAAAGAGATTTCATTTAAAAAAGAGAAATCTCTAGAAAAGTCAGAAAATCTTTTAACAGTGGGCTAAATCTTAGTAGGTGCACACGTACCAGATCCTCTGTTTTAGCTTATAGCCCAGCCTTTACACTCTGCCTTGGATGCTCAGCTCTGAGTGTATGCTCGAGGATTAGGCTAGGGGACTTGGGTTCACTCCTGCCCCCGACCGTTCCTAGCTTTAGTGCCCTCTGTGACACTTGTACCCTTTCTAAACCTCAACTTTCTCATGGGAAAAATGGGGATAATAATACTTCTCTGTCTCAAAGGCATCAGATAAGCATGTGAGTCTAGTAAATACAGAGAGCAGCTAGTACCTGCATTCTCTGATTGCAGCCCAAGGGAAGTGCTTTGAGTACCCAAAGGCTCATGTTCCCTCTCTTCCAGCTGAGCCCTGCTACTGCAGTGTCATCAGCTGAACTGTGTCCCCAGAAGTTTCATAGGTTGAAGTCTTAACTCCCCCAGAATTCATAATGTGACTGCATAGAGATATAGGGTCCCTAAAGAGGTAATTAAGTTAAAATGAGCTCATTAGGGTGGGGGCCTCCTAGGAAGCAGCAATTTGGCCACAGCAGGGGACAGAAAAATGGCCATGTGAACACACAGGGAGAAGGTGGGCACCTACAAGCCAAAGAGAAAGGTCTCAAGAAGCCAACCCTCGCCAACACTTTAACTGCAAACTTGTAGCCTATAGAATCGTAGGAAATTAAATTTCGGTTGTTTAAGCCCCTCAGCCTGTGTCACTTTGTGTTAGCAGCCCAAGCAAACGAATATCCCCAGGTGCTCTCACAGCTAGGGTCTGGATGATGCAGGCTTTGCTGAACTCATGCATTCGAGAGGGATCTGGAAGGTGGAAGTGAGAAGGCACCTTCTTGCTGCTTGGCTTATTTCTGATGGCTAACCAGGTGGGAGGCAACCTGCTCCTGGCACCCCACTGTGCAGTCACTAGTAGCATGGTGCTAAGAAGCTGTGTGGCTGCAGCAGCCTGCTAGTTATGCTGCAGGGCCCCTGGGCACCAGTTCTGTGGTGCTAGCTAGAAGTTGTCTGGGGGGCTCCACTGAGAGCCTGTGTCTCCATTCGTTCCATTGACTACACAGGCACACAATCCCCTATATTAAAGCTCATTCTGCTAACACCCCCAAGAATGCTTTTGGTTTGCTGGACCTAAACCCCAACTGATTCACAACTGTCAATCTATTGTTTTGTAATCTGTAAATAACTTACAAAGATTAGCTATGATTTCTACTTTCATACTATTATTGCTGAACACACCAAATTCTACAACTTGAAAAGGAAAGCTAAGGCAGAATTCTTCTTCCCAAACAGAGCTTGCAGGCAAGAAGGCCATGGGTAGCTGAACATGTGACTAGCTGCCTGCATGTCCTGCCCTGCTCCTGTTCAGTTTTGAGAACAAAGGGTGAAAAGAACAAGTTATTGGCCTTGGGGACGAAAAGTAAGACAAAGAGATGAGGAAGGCCTGCGTGGAACAATGGAAGACATGCCGTGGGATGAGAAGAGATAACAGAGTCATGGTGATATTCCTTTCTATTTTTTTGGCTGCACTGTGGGGCATGTGGGATCTTAGTTCTCTGACCAGGGATTGAACCTGCGACCTCTGCATTGGAAGTGTGGCAAAGTCTTAACCCCTGGACTGCCGGTGAAGTCCTGATATTCCTTTCTAAGAGAAGTATATGTAGGTTCAGAATAAGCAGAGTGAAAAAGAAAGAGAACAGTCTCTCTCAAGACCTCAACAGAGCTCTTCTTCTAAAAGCAGATGTTTTTATACTTGTTAACCCTTTGAGGTCCTTGTCTGGTATATTTGATTAGTTGATTTTACCTGCCATCCAGGGCACCTGTGCTTGAATAATGATGATGTTACTGTTACTGTCATCATGATAAAATTAAAAAAACTAATACTACTTGTTGAGTACTGAAATATGTGCCAGGTAAGTAAAATCTAAGAATCGTTTCATTTAATCCTCTCAGAGATAAATTCTCTTATCATTTCTGTTTTACAGATGAAGCACAGATGGTGAAAAAAGTCCTGCCAAAGATCACACTGAATTACGTAGCAGAGCTGGGACTCAGGGCCACCTGACTTGCAAGGTCATCCTCTCCATTGCCAATCTATACTGCATAGGCCTCTGAACATCAAAAGACACAGGAAGAAATTGAGAGAAAGCAAGGCTAAGCGTCAGCCAGAAGCACTGGACAAGGAAGACAAGACCTCCCTTTCAGGGCCTGTTGCCCCTTCAGTTAGGTGGTCTCCACAGCCATGACGGTAGAAGTGGGGAGTTGAATGGCCTTGAGAGAAGACCAAAGTGAAGAAGAACTGGTCGCTCTTATTTTAAGAGAAGGACCGCCCTGGATTTCAGGTAGGACTCTTGCTAAAGACACAGGATGGTTCCCATCCTCCTCCTGTGTCCCAGGGAAGCTGGCAGGGAGCCATGTGCCAGTGAGCCAGTCCTGGGTAATAAATCAGAGGACAGAGCTGCAGAGCCTGAGCAGCTGGTTCCTAACTTCACGGTGTATCCAGAACACCTGGGGCACTTGCTAAAAAAACCCAATCTATATCAGAGGCAGGACCCAAGAATCTGTGTTTATAGGCTTCCTAGAGAACGCTCATATAGGTCCTCCTGAGAAACACCAGTGACGATTATCAGAGTCCTACCTCTGGGTTCTACCCACGTTTATTTCTGCCTGGGTCTTAGAACAGGTCAGCTTAAAAGAATGCCACTTCCTACCTATGCTTAACTTTTCAAAGGTCTGAACAAGTCCTGGGAAATTCTAACTCCTTCTCATGACCTTAACCTACAGGGTTAACCCTCCCTCAGTTTGAAATAGTTCTTAGTACTTAACATCCTTCTTTGTAACTCAAGTCTAAATTTGTTTTCCTAACAACTACTACTTCCTTCTGGAAAATGTCTCGTCCCTGGCATCCGTGATGTTAGGCTGTCCTGTTCTTGCCTGTCTGGTGCTATTCCTTTCTGCAGCTCTTGTTCCTGCTTCTGACTTTGGTTTTCTCAGGGGCTTAGTCTTGGAGGGCTGCAGAAAGAGCCTTTATAGTCAGATAAATTCGAATCCTGTCTCCTCATGGACTACCACCCAGAACTGCTTTACTTCTCTGGCCTTCAGTTCCCTCATCCGTAAAATGGGAAGAGATAATAATAGTACATACCTAATAGGGTTGAACCAGGAGGAAATGGGAGAACATATGTAAATTACTCAGCACCTGCCTGACCCACACTGGTCCTCAGTGCCGTAGATGTTGATCCTAAAGGACTTTAGCTAAGACCAACATGCTTCCCGTGCATACAACCCTGACCTTTTACCTTAATTCCAATGTCTAAATAAAAGGCTATTTTGATTTACACTCGAATGCTGCACAGTTGCTTCAAACACAACACATCTAAAATCCAATACAACATTGCCACCTGCCCCAACCATTCTCATGTCCCTTTCTCAGCACCACTACTGTTCTGGCCACAGGACATCTTTCCAGTTCCTAAAACTGACCTTTGTCTGACAGAAATGTGAGCCACTTGTGAGGTTAAATTTTCTAGTAGCCACATGAAAAAAAAAAAAAAAAAAAAGTGAAATTAATTTAGCTCAATGTGACCAAAATTAAACCAAATTAATGTTAAAAAACTGAGCTATTTTACTCTTTTTGGTACTAAATCTTTGAAACTCAGTGTGCATTTTGCACTTACAGCACGTCTTCATTTGAGCCCCACTTTAAGTGCTCACCAGTCACAATGGCTGCCTAACTGGACAGTGCAAAGTTAGACCCTTTAAGAGGGCTTCCCTGCTGGCTCAGACAGTAAAGAATCTGCCTGCAATGCAGGAGACCTGGGTTTGATCGGTGCAAACTTAGATCCTGGCACTTTCCAAATTCTCTTGATTCGTACTTTGACAAATCTTGCATTTAAACTTTTCCCCATTTTCCAGTTTCTATTTTACCTCAGTTTTGGCTCCCAACACTTCAAGTTAGGTCTACTCATCAGTCTTGAAACCATTCATGTTCCTTATTTGCCTCCAATCTAATCTATCTATCCTCACCAGGATATGATTTGCCTCTAATCTATCCTCACCAGGATATGCTCAGATAAAGTACCATTTTTAGCTTATATCTCTCTGGCTCAGGAAAGTTCCAGGGACTCCCCGGTACCCCTAGGAAGAGTTTAAAAAGGGCTTAGCTTTGCAGTCAAGATCCTCCCCAGTATTTCTGTCCCGTAATAAAAATTCTAATCCTAAAAGCAGCTTATTACTGCCTAGAGCTTACTGTATGCTGGACAGCAGCCTGTAAGCCAATGACTGGCAGTACATTATCCTAGTGAATCCTCACAAATGCCCTGTGAGAAACACTATGCATTTTCATCCCCATTTTATAAATGAAGAAGCTGAGGCATAGAGAGGGTAAATATGTACCTAGTGCCACACAGCCAGCAAGCTGCCTGGTTGGGATCTGAGCTCAGGCAATGTGATTCCAGAGGCCCAGCTAGAACCTCTCCTGCTCTCTACTGCTGTAGCCTCAGGGGTCTGTCACCCCATCCCTGGCTTTGTGGGCTGTGTTTTCAAGTCCCATCTGGAAATCTCCACCCAAGTTTTCTGCCTGCTTCTCTTGGCCGATTTATTTTATCTTTTAAAAACATTTATTTCTTTTATTTGGCTGTGTTGGGACTTAGTGGTGACATGCGGAATCTCTGTTGGGTCACGCAGGGTCTTTCATTGCAGTGAATGGGCTTCTCTAAGCTGCTGCGCACGGGCTGAGTTGTTCCATAGCGTGTGGGATCTTAGTTCCCCGACCAGCGATTGAATAAGCGTTCCTCTGCATCGCAAGGTGGACTCTTAACCACTGGACCACTAGGGAAGTCTGTTGGCCAGTTTAAATCCTCTCTTCTTTTAGGCTACTTCACATTTCTCTCTCTTCCAGGAAGGGCTGCCTAACTACTTTTGCTTACAGTGACTAATTCCCCTTAATAGATTCCTGATATTAATATATGTTTGAAGCTCAGGGGCTCAAGGTCCCCTAAGGGATGGCCCATGAATGAGATGGGGAGACAGGAAGAGTTATGAACGAAGTCCCTAAAGCTATACACAAAATTTGGTATGTGTGTCTATGTTCTTTTTCTGAAGTGAGGATTTATAGCTATCATCAAACTGTCAACGAGCATCTGCAACCCCATTGATTTCAATGCTTGACTGTATGTTATTTAATGCTTATTGGTAACTGACTTTGTATGCATGGAGATTATCTTCCCACTAAAGTGTGGGAAGTTTAGCTCAATAATAATAGTCTAGCAAGTGCATTTATTCATCACTTACTATGTGCCAGCTACTATATCAAATATTCTCTACAGATAATACTTCACTTAATACTGTCCGCAACTATAAGGTTGAATGTGTTATACTTATTGAAACTGAAGCTTAGGAAGGCTAAGTACTTTCTGATCTTTGAAGCTCAGACAGCTAGAAAGTGGTAGAAACAGATTTGAACCCAGAGCTTTTCTGCTTCAAAGCCACACCCTTAACCAGGCAGGTGAGATCTCTGTACTATCCTCTCTCTCACATTGACTAACGCAGAGAATTGGGCCTCAATAAATACCTGGGTTAGACTAAGACATGGGATGTAGCAACCAACACAACATCAGCCAGTGTGAACCTATCACCCTGGGGTGTCAGTGTACCCAGTGTTTGTTTTCCTAGAGACGGGATACACCCTGCTGCTCCTTCCCACGTGTACCCTGCAAAATACTGCCTGTTCCAAGTCAAAGGTTACCCATCTGCTGGGTTCCCTTCACAGCTCTGAGGAGCTGGGGTGGAGGTCCTGGGACTCTGATGCACTTGATTAGGGCCAGTTTCTGGGGCTGGGAACATTAACCTCCTGCATGGGTTGGCCCCTGAGTGGTGCCCAGATTCTGAGGGCAATGCCACTTTGCACCCTCAGACTGTGCCCCACACAGATTTGCAGTCAGTAAAGGTGCACTGAGGGAACGGGTCTCTGACGTGCAAAGTAGGGGAGCAGCGCTCCCCATCACCTACCCCCATATGCCAGGCCAGGGTCCAGCCATGCAGAGGCACGTGTTTACCATCAAGACTGAGGCTGATCTTTACAAACAAGTTTTATTCTCTACCTAGCGTAGCAAGACAAGATATGTGAAATGATGTACTTATATCTGCGTGGCTGGCTGAAGTCAGCTGGATGTCCCATTTGTTTATTCATGAATGAATAAATAAATGAACAGATGACTTCCATAACTAGTTAATACTAAAGACAAAGGCTAACACTAACAGTGTGCTTTTTCTGTGCCAGGTACTGTGTTCAGGGCTTTATGTGAACTTATTCTATTTACTCTTTACAATGTCCCTGAAAAGGAAACTACTATTATGTCACTAGTGCCAGTGTGGTGTTAGTTGCTCAGTTGTGTCTAACTCTTTGTGACTCCATGAACTGGGGCCTGCCAGGCTCCTATGTCCATGGAATTCTCTAGGCAAGAATACTAGCGTGGGTTGCCATTTCCACTCTAGTGGGAAGATCTCCTGGGCATCTTCCTGACCCAGGGATCGAACCTGGGTCTCCCACACTGTGGGCAGATTTTTAACCACCTCAGCCACCAGGAAAGCCCTACATCACTAATTTTTAAGATTTAAAAGAATATATGTGTATAGTCCAGATTTTAAACAATCCAAGAGAGTAGGCAACAAAAACTAGCTGTCCTCCTACTCTGGATTTCACAAGGCAATCACTGTTACTAGTTTCTTGGGTTTTCTTCTGAAGATATCACATGCACATACAAATGTGATTACTCATATATCTGTTTCAAAATTACAAATGAGATTATGTCATATGCATTGCTCTGTACCCTGTTTTTATTTTAATATATTTGGGGGTCATGGTGAAGGTGGTGTTATTAACCCATTTTTCAGATGAGGAAACTGAGGCTCTATAGGACTGAAATCAACCCTGGTGCTCATAGCCATCATGGCACACACTGCACCTGCCTGCGTCCTATATGAGGAGCTCGCTGGGGCTGGAGAAAGGAAATGGGAATGATCAGAGAAGCTGATCAGAAGGCTGAATTCCTGCTGAAGCAAGTACAGTTGATGGCCCTTTCATCCCCAAACCCAGACAACTGGTGCCTTCTTCTTCATCTACGTGACCTATTGGGAGTTCTCCCACCAGCCTTCCTGGGGGATGTGCCTTGCACACTCTCTAGCTCCCCAAGCTGAGCAGGGCTGGACATTGTCTACAATAAGATCTATTACCCAGTATGTTGTCCACAACATAGCCATTCTACCCTCATTCTTAATGGGCTGACAAAGCAGCAGAACAGAGATATTTAGGATTCCAAGGCCTCACTGCTTTGGGGAGCAAAGGATGCTATCTGAAGTGAGGAAGCCCCCTGAGCAGTGCTTCTCCACCTCTGAGTCAGCAGGTCTAGGCTGGAGGGTTGAGAATTTGCATTTGTGAGAAGTTCCCTGAAGGGCTGATGTTGCTGGTGTGGTGTGGAGACCACTCCTGGAGAAGCACTAATCTAGGGGCTCCTTGTTGGAGTCACCCCGACTCTCAGGCTCCTTCCCTTCACAGGTGCTGAGCACCTGGGGGGTGCAATGAAATGGGCTCTTTGCTATGTTCTTCTGTTGTTTGGAAATCATTCATTTGCTCCCAAAGACACAGGCACTTCACCTTGAGGAAGTTATTCCTGGCAAGGCACACAGGACCAATCTAAGGAAGGAGGAAGAACATTCCAGATGGCCATTCATCTCTTACCTGTGGTTATGTAGTTGATGGCCTTTTCCTCTTTTTTGTTTTTCTAATTATGAAAGCATGATAACACATTTACAGGAGACTTGGAAAATACAGAACCAAGTTATATATAGTTCCGCTCTATATTACAATTATTTTTAAGTAGATGAGATTTTCAGTTGGAGTTTCAATATCAAACTCTCAAAAATTAATTAAAAATATGGAATGCTTCACAAATTTGCATGTCATCCTTGCATGGGGGCCATGCTAATCATCTCTGTATCATTCTAATTTTAGTATATGTGCTGCTGAAGCAAGCACAGTTGATGGCCCTTTTATCCCCAAGCCCAGACAACTGGTGCCTTCTTCTTCATCTATGTGACCTATTGGGAGTTCTCCCACCAGCCTTCCTGGGGGATGTGCCTTGCACAGTCTCTAGCTCCCCAAGCTGAGCAGGGCTGGACATTGTCTACAATAAGCTCTATTACCCAGTATGTTGTCCACAACATAGCCATTCTACCCTCGTTCTTAATGGGCTGACAAAGCAGCAGAACAGAGATATTTAGGATTCTGGTCATAAAGGCCTAGCATCTGATTGACTTTAAACAGAGGGCATGTTTTCTAATACTGCTAAGCAGAGAGGAGTTCACCTACTTGCCCCGAGTGAATTAAAACAAATAACCAAGCAACCAAACACCTAACGGGAGAGTTGAAAGTGAGGCAGCAGGCAAATACTGTTCCATCCACTTTAGATTAAGCAATTTAGTCATTCTGCTTTGAACGGCACAGCAGCTTGAACGCACAGGGCACAGGAGTGGGTTTGAGAGAGAGAGAGAGGCTGAGAAGGACTGAGACGAGTGTGTGCAGCTCCCTGACATTTACAGCCACCAGCTGGGGCTGGGCATGGCTGACAAACAATGAATGTGGGTGTTACACGGGTGATTAAAGGGCTTGTGATTCCAACGAGATGGACTAAGTACTGAATATGAATAAGGAATATCAGTGGGCCAAAAGGCATGCCAAATGCAAGCATTAGGAGCTTAGGGAAGACAGTCAGTGAGGGATTGAGCAAGCAGACATGCACGCAGGACACAAGTCTTAAACGGACCAATCCCCTGAGGATATGAACTGGACGGGTGGTGGTCAAGGAGTGGGGAGACTCTCGGAATGGTTATTGAGGGGAGCAGTGGAGTGGATGAAGGCTGACTCTGTTACATGAAAATGGGAGCCACCAAAGATTACTAAGTAGAATGACAGGCATGGGGAGTGTTATCAGAAAAACAATCAAACAACCTTATGCAGGATGGAACAGAAGTGGGGAACTGAGAGGGACAAGTAGAACATTTCCGTGGAAGGTCTGGGGGGCAGGCAATTTGGTATAGATCCCATTTTTGATCAGATGGAACTGGGTTCAAATCTGCACTCTGTGCGTAGGTGGAATGAACCACTTAGCCTCACTGAACCTCGAGGTGCTCTGTCTGTAAAATGGGGTAACAAGAGTGCCCACCTCACAGGACCATAATGATTAAATTACAGAAAAGAACCTAGCACATGGAAACCACCCAGTGTTATCTATCAGCATCATTATTGCTCTTAGGAGTTAGAACATAAGATTTCAAACAGATGGAGGCAATTGGAATGCAAAGAAAAAGCTGGATACAAGAGGTAAGAAATGTGAGAATGAACAAGACTTCTTTCTTTGGGCTGAATGGGGATCAGCTGCCCGGAGGTGGTGGCTGAGTGCTGGCCTCTGGATGCAGGGCATGGAGAGAGGAGCGGAGCACACCCTTGGGCCTTCCCCGTGTGGGCAGGGACCAGAAAGGCAGCTTTAAAGGAGCAGAGAAGGGGCAGGGTGACACTGCCACAAAAGCCAGGGGAAGAGAGGCAGGAAGGACAAGTTAACACTGTGTAAATATGTTTAGTCAGTTAGTCATAAATATGCTTAGTTAAAATACATTATATCCAAAAAACACACTGGAAAAAAATATTCCACAATGTAGCTATCACTAGGTGGTAAGGATTTTAGGGGATTTTTAGTATTTTGATGCAGTCCTGCATGTGCACATTTTTATTCATTCATTTTGCTCTTAATAGCTAATACTTGTACAGCTCTTACACTTGCAAGCATTGTTCTATGAGCTTTACAGATATTAACTTACTTCATCCTCAAAACGATGCAAAACAACGCTATGAGGTTCTTACTATTGTTTTTCTTAGTTTAGGATTAAAGGAACTGAGGGAGGCAGATGCTTAGAACACAGACAGCCAAGGTCAGAACGAAGGTAAGTGGAGGCGCCAGCACTGTGACCCGGCAGCCTGGCTCTAGAGGCTGTGCTCTTAACCACGTGTGATGCTTTTATGATTAAAAAAAAAAAAAAATCCCAGCAATAGTTATTCACACAACTAAGAGGAGGGGCAGTTATTAGTCACTTCACAGAGGTAAAGGAAGGAGAGAGCAAGCCTAGCTCATGGAACGTGGTGACTGGGGGCCCCTGAGTGAGTGGTTTGCACAGTGTGAAGGGAAGGGCAGTGGAAGGATAAGGGGAGACCCATTAATTCAGAAACATGGGTGGTGAGCATGGGGCTTCCCCAGTGGCTCAGCGGTAAAGAATCTGCCTGTGATGCAAAAGATGTAGGAGATACAGGTTCATTCCCCGGGTTGGGAAGATCCCCTGGAGGAGGGCATGGCAACCCACTCCAGTATTCTTATCTGGAGAATCCCGTGGACAGAGGAGCCTGGCGGGCTACAGTCCACAGGGTCACAAAGAGCTGGACACAATTGAGGCGACTGAGCACACAAGCACATGGGCGCAGAGCACAGGGGAATATTTAGAAAAATGTGGCTGAAAGTCGTCTAATTGGCAACGAAAAAGGGAATCCAACTACTGATGCAGCAACAGCTTGGGTGGATCTCTCGGACATCACCCTGACTGAAGGGGAGCCCATCACAGAAGAGCACCTACTAGTAACATTTACATACAATTCAAGGAAGAATTAACCTCTGGTGACAAACCAGGAGGGTGGGGAGAATGGCTGAGGAGGCAGATGAAGCAAGGCTGGCCAATGATGTGTTGCTCGTTGTTGAAGCTGGGTGGCAGGTACGCGGAATGCACCCTACTTTTGTGTATGTTTGAAAATGTCCAGGGTAAAAAGTTAAAAGATTCTATGATCCAAAACACTTCATAGCCTGTAACACAGTAATTACCAACACTATAAGATGAGCTCTGTCATTAAAGTGTGGGAGATACGTTAATTATTATCTACCGTTTCCTCTTCCAGATCACCATCTAGCAAGGATGTCCAATGTCCACAGTGCAGAGGAAGTAATTGCCTTTAGAGGAGGCACAGATGGGATTAAGACAGCTAAGATCTGGGCCCTTTGCCCGCTGTATACAGCATTCAGGACTCAGGTCACAGATGCCAAAGGTTAACCTGCCAGGAAGCCCCGGGCCCCTCCGTGCATTCACCGACGAAAAACAAAGGCCCAACTCTGGTCCAGATACCCATAAGGTGTACATGCTACAGACTACATAATAGAATATTTAATTTTTCTTTCTTCCTTCATCTCACCTTCTCCCCTGAAACTATAGGCAGGGAACATGCCCAACCTCCAATCAAACGTGTCTGGACTTGGGGAAAAGCAGTGTCTATCAAACTCCTGGAGTAACCAGCAAGATGAACTTTCCATGCTGGCCCTCACAGGTAAAGTACTTGTTTGTTTCAAACCTCAAGGGACCTGAAAGTGTATATATTTTCAAAGGAAAAGAACTGAAGATACAAGGGGTCCCTGAGGAAGCTTCTTGTAGTTATTCTCTATGTAAAAGGATTAGAACTCTTTCAAAGCAAACCTGTTGATTGTCTCCTTTTCAAAAAAATGTTACTTGAGGGAAAACATGGACTAGGAAACCAAGCCAAGGCATTTAAGGTCCAAACCTCATTAGCAACATCAATGCAATTTAAATAAGTTGGCCCCCAAACGGCACACTTTTACTGGAGCTCAACTACTTTTGTAAAATTTCAGAATATTCCTGTTCATCTTAAGAGGTGATATAAAATTCCTTAGAAACACGAATTAATTCAAATCCATTAAACTTTTTCTTTCAATGAAATAGAGAACTTTTGAAAAAGAGGGTTGAATCAAGCAAAAGATAAATCATGACAGAATGATACTTAAAACCTTTGGAAAGATGACACATTTAAATACACAGCATGTTACTACCAACAGCTTGCTCATTAAGGTTTGTTCTCTTAAAGGCAAGAATTTCACAAAATAAGATCATCAAATGGAATGCAGTGGGAAAGGATACTGCCTGTAAACCCTGAAAAAGAATTTCTATGGCTACTTTCGGTCCCAGATTTTCCAGGCCAGAACTATTTCAAATATTCTGCTCCTCTTAGTGTGTTAGTAACTTACCAGACCACAGGTCCCAAGAGCTGGCTTTCCAACTACGGTCATCATACTTCTCACAAATATTTGGATCTACTGCACCCACCAGAGTCCTTCTTTAATTCTCAATCTGACAGTTGGCCCTTGAGGCCAGCCACCCTGTATTACACAGTACTTTACTTCTTCCATATGCTGTGCACACAAAATAAATACATACTGATTTGGTTTGTTATGAGACACATGGATGGCCTTGGCAGGAAGTGATGGCTTTGCAATTTTTTCCTCTTCATAATTCAGAAAACAGAAGGGAGAATATATTCCTGGGGCTAGACATAGAACAGGAATTTAATAAATACTTTATCCAATAAAATTGACAAGGGATCTGTGACTGTATTTTAGGTGAGTGATGATAAGGGCCTAAACTCAATATATAAAAATAAAAAGTCAGAATTTCTGAGACAAATGGGAATCATGTCACATTAAAAAAGATTCCTTCAGATAATACTTCCTTGATGTGTTATCTCTGAATGAAGAGGTTAAGTCAGAGAAATTCACTGTATTAGGCCTGATTCTGTATCAGTTAGGAACCATAACAAACATCTCAAGTATAATATTTTGCACAATTCCTTTTGTGTCCTGAGCACAGCTCTATTTGACTTTCCGAAGTGATCACTAGTGTGTACACTTTCCTCTTTCCTGTAGTTATGAGAGTGAGGGCGACACAGAGGTTGGTTTTAGGCTACCTGGTACCATTGGTTTCAAAAGCAGCTCCTTATCTGGCCTCTGGCCTCGCTGGCACTTTCCCCCTTGTATTGAGGGCAAACATAAGAAAGTACAATTCTGGTGCTGCAAGCGCTGGAAAGAAGGAAATTCCCCCAGATGGCTTCATCGCGTGGGCAGGTCAGCTGCTTACAGTGGAGCAGAACGGGCTGCTTCCCAAGGACGATTCATGTTACGAGTGGCGCTGGAAGTAACACACACTTTCCAGCAAATATTAATACCAATACAACGACATTAGTGCCTTTTATTTACTCATGCATTTAACGCATTTAACAGTAAAGTTAAACTTTTCTAACACTTAATGAGTCCAGGGAGTAAATTCCTGAGACCGATCACAAGAAATCAGCATTTAGTGGTCTGGAACCAAATAGGAGTTTCAGAAGGTTGAAGTAGATTCTATCAAAGTTTGTCCTTGGGGTATTTTCAGAAGCTCAGGAGATTATTTGGAACAATTTTATGCATAATACAAGTCAAATGACACATGTTTACTTACATGTAGAAATTGTGGGACTGATTTTAATAGACTGAGTAAATAAACACATCCAAGTCTTATAAACAGCCATTACCTGTCAGTGTCAACATTTATAAATGAAGAAACCCAGCAATCCCATGGTTGTGGGATGTTCATACCTTTGTTTATAAATGAAAACCATCCCCAGTTAAATTCTAGGAAAATATACCTACGTGTCACATGTAGAAGCTGCTATTTGTTATGTCATTTCTGCCTTGACCCAGTGTTGAAATCTGGTATTCTATTTCTAATGTGGTAGGTCTGGGGTAATCATAATGCCACCAAGATTGAAATTTATGAAATGCTTTCTCATATACCATCTATACCAGAGAGGGTCAACTAAATACTTAATTTTATTTTAATTTCTATTTATGGACTTGTGTGAACCTCTTGAATTTAACATGCAAATTTATGTGAGTAATAAGTAAGAGATTTTTGCAGATAACTGGAAAAGTATAAGAATCCTCTGCCTTGCAAAACTCCTATTTCTTAGTAGCCTAACGGCTGCTTCCCCTCTTACTATTAGTGTAACTTTCAGTTTTAATAATTTCATATACTTCTTAAATAGAGGAAAGTATTGGTTTTCCTCTCTGAAATACAACCTGTTTAATGACATTTTCTTAGAAGCAGATTATACCTGCCCTTAAGAGGTAGTGTGGAGTGAAACATAGAAACCACAAAGTGTCTAGAAGTTGGATTTCTAACCGGTTTGCTTTTTCACCTGGGCAGTTCTTTCAATGCACCCCTAATCTCCAGAATCAGAATTTCAGGATAAGTCCTGGGAAAAGTACATTCTGAAAAAGGTCTGGGTGATCTGCATGTACACTTGGGTGAAAGAGCCAAAGGGACTGGGACATGTCAGGACTGTTCAGCATAACACCTGGGATTCCCTGATTTCTCTGCCAAGCTGGTGGCCTCGAGCATGTCACTTCCTCTCTCTAGGCCTCAGCTTCCTAATCCTTAACAAAGGACAACAATACACGTTCTCTGCACCTTTTCTTTGGAGAAGGCAATGGCACCCCACTCCAATACTCTTGCCTGGAAAATCCCATGGATGGAGGAGCCTGGTAGGCTGCAGTCCATGGGGTCTCGAACGAGTTGGACACGATTGAGCGACTTCACTCTCACTTTTCACTTTCATGCATTGGAGAAGGAAATGGCAACCCACTCCAGTGTTCTTGCCTGGAGAATCCCAGGGACGGGGGAGCCTGGTGGGCTGACATCTATGGGGTCTCACAGAGTCAGACACGACTGAAGTGACTCAGCAGCAGCAGCACCTTTTCTTTGCTTCTCTCTGAGTGGTCTCTCTGTCCTGCTCTTCAGAACTACCAGATCATTGGTTTAAGTGCTTAATATTTTTATGTTGTCATAATGATCAAGACACTGAATCTAGTATCCAGAGACAATTATGCACATGGGAGGGGGCTGAGGTCAGCACAGAGCTGCTTCTGAAGCCCCAGAAGACTTTTATAAGTGGGGGCCAGTCCAAATAGGGGAGGGTGGAGGAAGGAGCTTCCCTCACCAAGTCGGTTCTAAAGAAGCAAGCATATGGGAGAGAAAATACTGTTCATGGATGTTTTTAAAATAAAGCCATGCTCGCAAATACAGTAAGGTCTCTTTTACCCAGAATGTTCTGGGAAAGGCTAGCAGAGAGAACTGAAATTTCTGGTTGAGTTGCCATGTGCAAAAGCACACAGCTGCAGGTTTTCAGAGATAACAGCACAATAATACACTTAGAACCCTGGACACTACTGATGGTTAAGAAGGCACTTCCGTGGAATGCCATGATTCCAGATAAAGCTGAAGAACTCTTGGAATGAGTCCACGTTTTGGCACGGACACTGCTGGCCTGTCCTGCCCTCCTGACTCTGACTCGGTCTCTGAGCCCTGATCCGCCCCTGGGCATGCCTTTATGCCTCTGACTGTCCTGCGGTGTCTCCCGGGCTGACATCTTTCTGTCTCTGAGTTCACCAAGCTCAGTTGTCCTTGAAGGTTTTGCTGGTGTACCTACTTTTCCTCTGTCTGTCCTCCCTCATTCCACCTCCTTCCAAGGGCTTGCAGAAGACTCTTCTATCTGTGTCTGGTCCTGGAGCTGTGTGCAGGACCCCTGCATCCACACAGCTTGCTTGCTCCTTAAACTTGGTAGAAGTTGGGTTCCTCTTCCTCTCCCCGGTAGGGGGGCCCTTCTCTGGGCTTGGATTCACAACCTCTCTGCTACTAAAACAACCTTTACTATGGTTTGTTGTTATTCAGTCACTAAACCATGTCCGACTCTTTGTGACCCCATAGACTGCAGCACACCAGGCTTCCCTGTCCTTCACTATCTCCTGGAGTTTGCTCAAATTCATGTCCATTGAGTTGTGATGTTATCCAACCATCTCATCCTCTGCCACCCCCTTCTTTTTTTTTTTTTTACTACAGTTACTGGGACTCAAAACTTCAATTCTGTTTCTGAAAGTATCCCCCTGCATCCTGACATTCAAAGGATTCAAAGGGGTGACCTGTCCTACAGGTTCTATTTTCCTATCTGCACCTTCTTCTCTGGTGTCCCTATCATCAGCCTCTGGATCAGGACCTTTCTTGACATGTGTTTGGAGATGATTAAAACTGCTTTTCTTGGTTTCCCTGAGCTCTCCCCCAACAGCTGTCAAATTGTGAGACTGCTGGCCATGGACCAGTAATTCTAGATAATGGTAAAAGCTAATTAAACAGATAGGAGCACACCTGCTCTGCTGGAGGGCGGCTGTGAATGAGGAGCTCAGAGCACGACCACTAACTCAAGTCTCCCTCCTCTCTGCTTGGTGGCAGACCCTAAAGGGACTCTGCAGATTCCCAGGGCTCTTGAAACAAAACACAACTTGAAACCACCACTCTGAGCCATCAAAAATACCACAGCCAGATAAATCTTCCTGAAATTCTGCTCTAATCTTAGGATGCCCCTCAGAATCATCAACTGGATGGGAAATACAAAATATGGCACTCTGCACTTGGGAAGAATATTTGCATATTGCCCTCCCAGTCCAAGGTGTGTAGCTAAGAGAACTGTGTACACATATCTACCAAAAGAATGCATTAGAATGTTCATAGCCGCCCCCAAATGACCCAAGCAGGAGAATAACAACTCAGTGGAGTATTCCATAGCAAATGACCATGAACAAGCTTCAAATGCATGCAACAATGTGGATGAATCTCACAAACATAATGATGAGTGAAAGAAACCTATGTGTATGTGTACACGTGTGTACACGCTCAGTTGGATCCCACTCTTTGTGACCCTTTGGACTGTAGCCCTCCAGGCTCCTCTACCATAGGATTTTCCAGGCAAGAATACTGGAGTGGGTTGCCATTTGAAAGAAGCCAGACACAAAGAATAAAAAGAAGGACCTACCTTATGAGGTCACTAAGCACAAAACCAGGTGAAACTAATCTATGCTATTAGACATCAGGCTAGTGGTCACTCCTGAAGGGGAAGGTGGCAAAGGGAACACAAGGGGACTTTTCCAAGAGCTGGTTATATGTGTGTGGTTAACTTGTGAAAAAAATCATGATTTGGCTCAGTAGCTGTAAGATATTATACTTCAAGAGAAAGTAAAAAAAAAAAAGAAAAAAAAAGAAAAATCAACTGTTCCCAATTTAACTGCTAAAGTAAATGCATTTTCATTGTGGCCCAGAAACCCTGCACAATATGGCTGTAATCTACCCTTTCAGTCTTCAACTAGTATTTTGTTTTGGGGATTCTTTATTCCCCAAAAGGCCCAAATGCCCTCTGTGAAACAGTGGGTATTTACATTTTTCAGGGAGAGGGTCCATAGCATTAATCAAAGGGGACCCACCACCCAAAAGAGGTGGAGAACAATCACCTGACCTGCAGCCCTTCGAATGGTCCCTGGGCTTGAACTCTGACTTCCTCAACCCACTTTGAGATGTCACCCCTGTTTCCAGGTTCTGTCGGGTTACTTCTACCACCAAGTCTCTGCTGATCCTCCAGTCAAAAGCTACCCCTAACCCTCCCTCTCATAGGTGTTTATCAGGGGGGTGGCTAGCTGTTTATTGGGGAGCTGCTCTGATACTTTGGGAGGCGTTGAGCATGTATAAATAAACAAACCCTCAAGGAGCTTTCCATTCAGCAGAAGGAAAACTGGTACGTCCACAAATAACCTAAAGCAGAAAAGCTGCATCAGGAGAGACAGCAAAGGGGGTCAGCAAAGAGGGAGTTCTGAAGAGGGAGTGATTCCTTCTGGCTAGGGGAAATCTGGGCAGGCTTCAAGGGGAAGGTGGCACCGTACTGCAGGCGTGGGAGCTGGGAGGGTAGGGCATTCCAAACCGAAGGGCAAAGGTTATGAAAGCCCTGGTGCTGTGCAGGGAAAGGCAGGTAGCAGTTACGTTAACCAGAGCAGAGACACCATGAAGAAGAGCTGGAAGGGGTGTGGGAGAGAGTCAAATGGTAGGCTGCCAGGCTCCGGAGTTGGGATTTTATGCTGGAGGCAACTGCTGCTAAGTCATTTCAGTCGTGTCTGACTCTGTGTGACCCTACAGACGACAGCCCACAAGGCTCCCCCGTCCCTGGAATTCTCCAGGCAAGAACACTGGAGGGGGTTGCCATTTCCTTCTCCAATGCATGAAAGTGAAAAGTGAAAGTGAAGTTGCTCAGTCGTGTCCCACCCTCAGCGACCCCATGGACTACAGCTTTCCAGGCTCCTCCATCTATGGGATTTTCCAGGCAAGAGTACTGGAGTGGGGTGCCATTGCAACTGAGAACCACTGAAAAATTTTAAGCAGAGAATGATATGATCAGATATGTCTCTCCTGGGTCTGTCAGATGGAGATGAGTTGTTCCTCTTTTGAGGGTCTGAAACAGTCCTTGCACCGCTCAGGCACTAAACTGCCTCTGGCTTTGTAATGGCGTTATCTGTGTGCTTATCTCTTGGTGCTCCCCACCCTCTCTGAACTTAAGCCAGTGAAAGACAGATATGGTTTTAGTCTTACGCATGGTGGCACTCAATAAATATTTACTTAACAAATGAAGGTGCAACATCTCTTTAGTTTCTGAGTGAATGAGGAAAGAGAGTGGGAAGGTGAGGCAGAAAAAGCCCACAGGGCGTAGCATAAATGAGCTGGACAAGTTCAGGTGCGCCATTCAACTGGACCATCTGATGTCTCTACCCACACTGAATGACTGACATCTGGAGGGAAAACTGGTAAACCCTACAGGAAGTATCTGTGAGGAGTGGAGTTCCACTCCAAGTCATTCTTCAACAGGTGCTGACAACCAGTTATAGCTACCCTCAGAATAAGGGACAGTTGCATGAGGAGGGTTCGGTTAAATGCTTAGAACGTGGAGTCCAAGAGTCCAGCCTCACTTTGGGCTCTGTTCCCTGACTTCTGGTGGGATCTGGGAAGGTGGGAAAAAGAGACAGATCATTCTGTGAGCAAACTCCAAGAGATGGTGAAGGACAGGGAAGCCTGGTGTGCTGCAGTCTGTGGGGTCGCAGAGTTGGAAACAACTGAGTGAACAATAAGAACAAATTCAACCTCTCAGGCCCTCATGTTTCTTATCTACAAAGGGGATTCCTAGGACAGCAAGTACTTTGAATGCTGCAAAGGAAGGGGCTCTGCTTCCCAATCAATGCAGAAAGTGAACGCTGTGTTGGGAGAGAAATCCGTTCAGGCACTGAGCACCAGCACCGCCCACCCCTCCCCCCTCTTCTCAGCACAGCACTACTAATATCCAAGGGCCAGTTTTTCTTTCAAATAGCCACCTTAAAAAAAAAAAACAACCACCACCTTTTACCTTTTGAAGCCCTTTCATGTCTATTATCACACCTCCAACTGCCCTGTAATTAAATTACTTTTTAAGTCTAGCATCTGAGAAAATTGAGGCAAAAGGAAATTTGATTTGTCCAAGGCTCCTAAGAATTGGGAAAGGACCCCAGTTCCTGAATTTGAGACAAGGCACTCCCTACTCTGTCTCACACTCTCGAATCTTTTCCCCCGGGCAGGGCTCCAAGCTTCGGGGGAGGCACTTTCTCAGGGAGGGGACTCTGCAGAGGTGACCCAGTGATAACAACGGCCCTCCTGGCAGTCAGTGCCCACTTGTGTTTGAGCTGGGGGAGGACGCCTCCATTCAGTCAGGGCCTGGGTGATTAAAGTGCTTTTTCACGGCCAAGGGCAGTACGGGGGGAGCTGAATCCCCGAGGACCCCAGCAGCCTGGGTGGCTTACCGGAGGGAAGGCGTGGGAAAGGAAAAGCAAAACAGCGCCACTTGTAACTGCACAGGCTCCAAAGCCACCCACCGCACGGCTGAGCCGAGCCGGCGCTGTGCTGACTGGGACTGCAATTGGCCCATTTTCTGGTCTGGTCTGAGTTTCCTTCCTTCTCGCTGCAAAACCTCCCAGCCCAGGCTGACAACACCCATTATTAACCACTATTATTTAGTCTAGCCCTATTTTTGGAGCTAGCTAGGGGTGTTTCCCTTTTGTTATTTTCTTCTTCTTTTAATAGCAAAAGAAATATGTTGAAAAATTCAACCTATATGCATGTGAATTGGACAAAAAGTTAAAACTCTTTCCTTCTAATTTACTCCAAAAGGGTAACTACTGTTCCTAGTCTGTTTCCTTCCTTCCAGACCTTCTCCTGGCCCTTCCAAACATAACCATCACACACATATATGTGGATTTTCAAACAAATGGAACTATACTTATATATAGTTCTGCAAATTTCACTTTTTACTCAATAATAACTATATCATGGACAACCAGCCTTGCTCATACAGAGAGGACTGGTGCATTTTGCTAATTTGAATTTCTCATTTTGAGGCATTTTCAATTTAGAGAAAAATCACCAAGGGCAACAGCAAGTCATTTTAAAAAAATTAGCAAATTCCTGTAATTGCTTTACTTCTCCCCAATGGACGTCTCTCTGATCCTTCCCGGGAGTCAATGCACAAGCAACTTTGGAATATGCCGGGGAGGGGAAGAGCAGGGAGCCCCACCAAAACGCTATCTGGCTGCTGCAAGACTTCGCAGGAGGTGGCTCAGGCTGGCTGGGTGCTGAGACACTAGCACCAGAATCCGAGCCTGCAGAATTGTAAGGCTTCTCATCCACTGCTGGAGCCCCTTGGAGGAGCTGCTCTGGTGAGTGGCAGGTGACAGGAGGAGCAGCAAATTCAGTGAAAGTGCAATGCTTTCCAATCATCTTCCCCTTCTGGAAATCCAGGAGCGAATAGCATGCAAGGGCAGCTGCCTTGTTGAAACCCAGGGAACTTGAGCTCCTTTCTCACCAGCATACTCTCTCGGCAGATTCTGCTGGGGACACCCACAAGCGTGTGGCTAACACCGATAGCTGTCCCCTGTCCCAGCAAGAGTGCATGCTAATCTTGACTCAAAGGGAGACAGACCCAAGCCCAGCTCTGAGCTGCTATCAGGACCAACCAGATGGTGAAAGGCAGAATCTAGGGCAGCTAGAGAGAGCACTGAGGGGAAGAGGGAGGGTGTACTTCCTCTGTTGTGTTTCTAAACATCATGAAATAGCATTTTGGCTTTGGCCAGACCCCACAGGTAGCAAGTGTTTTGATTCATTCTTCTACATTTAGAATGAGTACTTCTCTATGTGCGCAACACTCTCCTAGGCCTTCTAGATGTATTGACTAATTTAGTCCTCACCATCACCCTGTGAGAGAGTGCTATTATATTTCCCCATTGTACAGATGGGAAAGTGGGGCAGAGGAAGCAGATATAGCTTACCCACATAGTAGCAGATATGGTACGTAACCCAGGTATTTTGGCTCCAAAGCCCACACACTCACACCTGGTTGTATACTTTCATATACCAGGGTGGTGCATCTCAAAATGCATTACCACTTAATAGGTATACAAGGAAATAAGGGTCCATTTCACATCTATTTTGAAAAGCTCTAGTTCAAACAAAGTAGACTGAGCAAGAGCAAGACTTCTTCCACACAGGACTTCTCAGGGTCTTTCCACACTAAGATGCACTTATGATCTGCAAGAGACATGTGGTTTACAGCATTTCCCCTAATTATTTGAACACAGTTACATTTTCTTAGGAACATCTCATGAGATCAAAGTTCTGCTGACATACTTTCTGTAAATGCTGGCAAGGAACATGATTAGGAACAGGGCTTAAGTTCTGGCATTTGCCATTCAACTAACTTTGTGACTCTGGATATTGCTTAACCCCAGCTCAGTCCCCCTTATCTGCAAACTCGGAATAACAATAGACCCTCTACCTCCTGGAGCTGTTGTAAAGGTTAAAGGTGTATGTAAAGTTTTTAAAAGGGTGCCTGCCTCTGAGCATTCAATAGATAGGAGCTATTCACTATATAATGAATAATTTAAGAACAAGGGGATTATGAGAATTCCATGAGGAATTCATGAGGAGCAGAGAGTCCCTCAAATATTATAAATTCTCAGTTGATCTTCATAAGCAAAAGTTCCTGTCAGAAAAACATGAACAATTTTTACACAAAAGAAAATCCTAAAAAGCCATACAGCACATTACCATCCCAAGAGGAGAAACAAGGGAACATATCTGGATCAAAACAAAACAAAAATCAAAAACCAAACAAAACCTCGGACAGAAAGTTTCTTTGGCAAAGAGGGTTCTCTGATCCCATCACAGATGCAGCAGATCAAGGACATGGCCAATTTCCTGAGCACTAAACCAAGCTGTGTCCAGGGCCATCCTTCACAGGGGCCAGAGCCAGGCGCTAGACCCCACTGCGCTGGGGGAGATGCACGCTGAATGCTAATTTTTCCTTTTTTTGGGGGGGGGGTGTAAATTCTCATAACTGAACTGAAAATGGTTTGGCATCAACAGGATGTCTTCCTGTTCCCGTCTTATGCAGTGACTCACGCCTCTGCCATTTCGCTTGCAGCCACTGTGGGAGAACTCTGCAGGGGAACCCTGACTCCACAAAAGGCACCCCCCGCCCTGCCTTCTGGTCATGGCTGCCAAACAAGTGACAGTGGACAAAACCAAAGCAACCCCTCACCCTCCAAACCCACCCCAAGCTGCAGGAGAAGACTGCTGCTCCCACGGCAAATGCTGAGGCCAGGGCACGCCCGTGGCTGCAGGACCAGGGCACCTGGAGCCATGGCTCTCAGTGGGCCAGCTCGGCTCTGAACACCGGCCCCGCTTCCTGTTGTGCAACAACTGTAAACGAGCCTGTGCTCAGGCTGGGGCCAGCTGCGCTGAGTGGCGGGGATGTGTGATTAATGGAGCCACCAGGGCAGCCTACAGGCTCAGACTGTGATGATGCCAGCCCCAGGGCCGGGCCCCCACGGGGCACCTCCTCCTCCACCAGGGAAGCTGTCCAGGTGGCATGGCTGGGCAATTTCCTGGCAAATGCAGCCTGGAGGAAGTTAGGAACCAGGAACATCAGGAGACAGAGACTGAGTTGGGGGGCACAGTTAAAACTAGGGGATTGGACTGCCAGCTAAACTCACAATGGTCTCTTTGGGTTACTTCTAACAGACTTCAATTTCCTCATGTGTAAGATGTGAGGGGCTCCTCTCTTTCCCAAGGGCCTCGCCTGCGCAGACATCAAATGGTGTGCTTTCTAATGTCCTCATTAGAAAGGAAATCTCTCCCTCCCTATCTTGCAGATGTATAAACTGAGGCCTGAAGGACTGCGTTAGCTTGGCCAACATGGTATGTACAGGTATGTACAGGTAATTGAGTTGTGGAGCCAGGATGTGAATTGAAAACTGTGGATATTCAGATGTGTCCTGTCATGAAGGTTTACATAGGTTTCTCAGCTTCCTTAAAATGATGTTTGCAACTCAAATCAAGTTTTAATTTTTCGACATGAGAATTACTTACTTGGTAAATTATCTCCTGCAAATTAAACATTTTACTTTCAGCAACCTTTCCTGGACTACTTATTCTTTAGCATTGCCAAAAGGAATGTGTTTAGGGAATTGTAAATGGATTTTGAAATTAGCTAAAGCAAAGTCTAATTATAATTCTCATATTAAATTGCCTGCAAAATAAATCACTAAAATAATTCCATGGCCAAAAATAAATGAGTTCTGTCCTAAGGCGATACCTCAATTACTGGTCTGAAGAAAGTTGGTGCTAAGAGTCAGAACAGAGTTTCAGGCTCAGGTTAAGGAGACCGAGGGGTCCATCCAGTCATTAATTAGCTGTGTCACTTATGTGAGTCACTAATCCCACTCCCCTTCCCTTTCTGTATCAGTATAACAAAAGGCTTGGATTAGATCTGAGTTTCCCAAAGACTTCTAAAGTACACTCACTCACTAAACTCTCTCCCTTGCAAAGACACTTGGTCATTGGAGTTATTGTTTTGGAGAACACATCACTCTCTCTTATTTTACTAACTGCAACAGCTTTATATACTTGAACAAGAGTAGTGCATTGATAGTCAAGATATTATTTATTCAGTTTACTGTCACTGGGCGGTCCCTCAACACTTTCCTACCCTTGGCAATAAACCATCTACTTCCCCTACCATCCCCGCCTCCACAATTTTGAACTTTTCCATTAAATGGCCTCAAAGATTCCTTTCAGTGTCAAGCTTTGATTCTATCATATGCTAATTACTTCTTAAGAAACGACATGCTTTCTATTTTTGGTCTGGTATAATAAAGCAAACTTTCAGTTAGTACTTTTGTTTTGTGTGAGAAACCTGTATGCAGGTCAGGAAGCAACAGTTAGAACTGGACATGGAACAACAGACTGGTTCCAAATAGGAAAAGGAGCACGTTAAGGCTGTATATTGTCACCCTGCTTATTTAACTTCTATGCAGAGTACATCATGAGAAATGCTGGGCTGGAAGAAGCACAAGCTGGAATCAAGATTGTCCGGAGAAATATCAATAACCTCAGAGATGCAGATGACACCATCTTATGGCAGAAAGTGAAGAAGAACTAAAGAGCCTCTTGATGAAAGTGAAAGAGGAGAGTGAAAAAGTTGGCGTAAAGCTCAACAGTCAGAAAATGAAGATCATGGCATCTGGTCCCATCACTCCATAGCAAATAGATGGGGAAACAGTGGAAACAGTGGCTGACTTTATTTTTGGGGGCTCCAAAATCACTGCAGATGGTGATTGCAGCCATGAAATTAAAAGACGCTTATTCCTTGGAAGGAAAGTTATGACCAACCTAGACAGCATATTAAAAAGCAGAGACATTATTTTGTCAATGAAGGTCCATTTAGTCAAGGCTATGGTTTTTCCAGTAGTCATGTATGGATGTGAGAGTTGGATTATAAAGAAAGCTGAGTGCCGAAGGATTGAGGCTTTTTAACTGTGGTGTTGGAAAAGACTCTTGAGAGTCCCTTGGACTGTGAGGAGATCCAACCAGTCCATCCTAAAGGACATCAATCCTGGGTGTTCATTGGAAGGACTGATGTTGAAGCTGCAATTCCAATACTTTGGCCACCTGATGCGAAGAACTGTCATTGGAAAAGACCCTGATGCTGGGAGGGATTGGGGGCAGGAGTAGAAGGGGACAACAGACGATGAGATGGTTGGATGGCATCACGGACTCAGTGGACGTGGGTTTGGGTAGACTCGGAGTTGGTGATGGACAGGGAGGCCTGATGTGCTGCAGTTCATGGGGTCGCAAAGAGTTGGACACAACTGAGCGACTGAACTGAACTGATATTCATCATGCAAAAGTTTAATGGCCACAGATTAATTTATTCATCACACACATACTGAATGGTAGTGCTGGGCACACTGAGATCAATGAAACAGACACAGTCTCTGTCCTCACAGAGCTTTGGTCTCTATCAAGAATTTCCCGTGATCCCGAGAGCTCCTTCTATTTATGGCCAGCTTCAATCTCCCCTGGATCTCTGGCTTCTAATATACACCTGCCTGCTCAACATTTGCACTTGATTATCTATGACGCATCTCAAACTTATCATGTATAAAGCAATGTCTGGATTTAGGTACCCCCACCTGCCCAAACCCATCCTTTCTTAGTGTTCGCTGCCTCTGAAATGGCAATATCATTCACCCAAATACTCAGGCCCCAAATACCTGGAGCATCTTTGACTCCTTTCCTCTTCTCATACCCAGGAGTTACTCCCAGAGAAAGCTCTGCTGGCTCCATCCACAGAAAAACATCTTGAGCCCAGTGGCTTCTTATTCACCTCCATGCTCCCAGCATAGTCCAGGCTACCCTCTTACTCTCCTAGATGCTTGAGACAGCTTTTTCATTGTCCTGTCCTGTTTCTTTTTTGCTGCCCTACCCTTTATTTTATAATCAGCAGCTGGAATGAAGCTTTCTAGATTTAATCTGATCACACTGTTCTTTTTGCTCAAAACCCTCTGGTGGTTTTCATCATTCCTGGAGTAATTCCAGGATTTTAGTATAGTTTATGAGATCCTAGATCTGGCCCCTGGCCACTATTCCACTATCCTCTCCCAGTCCTTAAGCTCTACTTGCTTTTTCATAAACATGTCAGATGGCTCCTGCCTTAGGGCCTTAACATTTGCTGTTCTAGCCTGGAATGCTCTTCCCTTAGGTGTGTGCATGGGTAACGCTTTTCTTTCTTTTTTTTTCAGGTTCCTGCTCACATCACCTTTTCAGGAAGGCATTCCTTGAAATGGCCACCACCCTATCCTAGCTGTCACTTTCTTTCCTTTTATCCAGCACTTCGATTTTCTTCTGAACATGGGTCACTTCATGACACTGTAGACTATGTGTGTTTGGTCTGCTTTTGCTGCTAGAATCTGAGCTTCATGAGGACAAGTTGTCTTTTTCAATGCTGTCTGTCCAGCTCCTAGAACAGGACCTGGAGTGTACATATTGAATGAATGACTGCATGATATAATATCGATACTCTAAGTACCATTAACTGTGTTTTATGTGCCAGCTTCTGTTTTCACTTTATCTCGAGCCCTTGCACTAACCCTACCAAGTGTATAATATCATAACTATTCCACAGACAAGGAAATGTTGCACAGAAAGTGTATGGAGACTGTCTGCAGTCTCTTGGGCACTGACTGGTGAGGCAGGGGTTGATCCAGGATTTGGGTCTCACAAGTGAGATAAGAAAGCCAAGAAAATGGCAGCGTGTATCTGGGTAACTTAGCGACTTTGTTGGGTGGGCCTGTGGCTGGTTAGTGGAGTCCTGATGTTCTGTGAGGAGATCACAGGAATTACTCTAGCAGTTCCTGAAGAAGTAGCAGGAACTCCTGAAATAGACTTGGTGGTGACTGGGGGGTCGGGAATTCTGAATCCCTGGCTGCCCTGTGGCTGGACCAGTATTAACCATCCTGCAAGTCTGTCTCCCTTCAAGTTCCCACTCACATTGGTCTTTTTCTCCCTTATTAAAAAGAAGGGGTTCCAGGTTTGCCACACTCCAAATCCCATTCTCTGATCACACGGTCAGCTCTCCTCAGGGCTAGAGACAGTCCTCAGGCAGGAGGAAATGGTCATGGGAGGTGCCTGAAAGGACTACAACCAGCTAGCCTGCTGCGTGCTCGGGCTGGGCACCACCCAGTGAGGACTGGCCATCAGCCTAGGACTCAGCTGGGCAGGTTCTGAAACTCCATCTGGGGCCCCTGAGGGGATCCTCTCAGGAATGAAATGTGCTAGTCAAACTCAGAGAGACAGACAGATACCAGTGGGGACCCTCCTCACTGTACAGGGCAGCCCTCTGTGGGATCAGGTGTCTCAGGGGAGGTGCCAAATGACTGGGTGTTCTTGTCGGGGAGCACACAGTCTAAAGAGAGCTGAGAGATAGCTCAGTCTGGTTGCAGCAAGACCCACAGGCCTCTGTCCCTCCAGCAAGTCTACTTCTTCAGTGACCTTGGATCAGCAGGTCTCTGCCCTGCACAACTGCGATCATGTGCTACTGTAGTGCTTACTGTGAAAAAAAAATCCATGTAGAAGTGACCTGTGTGGTTTAAACCCATGTTGTTCAAAGGTCAACTGTCTATGTAAATAAACCGAGCAGTCAGAACATGGGAAGATGGATTTATTTGCTACTGGGACTATGAATACACTTGCTATTGCTTGAGCAAGAATAATAATTAAGACTATATCAAATAAGAAACAGAAAATATAAACAAACCAATTACCAGTACTGAAATTGAATCGATAATTTAAAACACAAAGTCCAGGACCAGATGGCTTCGCAGATGAATTCTACCAAATATTTAGAGAAAAGCTAATACCTATCCTTCTGAAACTACTCCAAAAAAATTACAGAGTAAGGGACACTGCTGAACTCATACTATGAGGCCACCAGCACTCTGATACCAAAACCAGAAAAAGGATCACAAAACAAGATAATTATAGCCAGTACCACCGATGAATATAGGTGTAAAAATCCTCAACAAAATACTTGCAAACTGACTCCAACAGTACATTAAATATGTTAACTGACTCCAACATATATCATGATCAAGTGGGATTTATTCCAGGAATACAAGAATTTTTTAGTATCTGCAAATCAATATGGTACACCACATTAACAAACTGAAGAATGAAAACCATATGATCATCTCAATAGACGTAGAAAAACCTTCTCATGAAATTCAACATCCATTTATGATAAAAAAAAACTCTGCAGAAAGTGGGCAGAGTAAAAATATCTTGACGTATACGACACACACACATATATATAACAACATATGTAACAAACATATATAACAAACCCACAGCTAACATCATATTCAATGGTGAAAAAATGAAAGCTTTTCCTGTAAGATCAGGAACAAGACAAGGAATCCCATTCTCACCACTTTTATTCAACATAATTTTGGAAGTTCTAGCCACAGCAATCAGAAAAAAAAAAAAAGAAAGAAAGAAAGAAAAGAAATCCAAATTGGAAAAGAAGTAAAACTGTCACTGGACAGAGATGACAATGCTTTACACAGATAATCCTAAAGATGCTACCAGAAAACTAGTAGAGCTCATGAATGAATTTGGTAAAGTTGTTGGATACAAAATTAATATACATAAATTTGTTGCACTTTTATACACTAATGACAAAATATCAGACAGAGAAATTAAGGAAATAACACCATTCACTATGATATCAAAAAGAACAAAATATTTAGGAATAAACCTACCTAAAGGAGGCAAAAAATCTGTACTCTGAAAATATAAGACTCTGATGAAAGAAATCAAAGATGACATAAACAGATGGGAAGATATATTATGTTATTGGGTTGGAAGAATCATAATGTTAAAATGACCGTACTACACAAGGAAATCTACAGATTCAATGCATCTCTATCAAATTGCCAATGCTATTTGTCAAAGAACTAGAACAAAAAATTTTAAATTTGTATGGAAACAAAAAAGACCCCAAATAGCTAAAACAATCTTGTAAAAGAAGAACGAAAAGTGGAGCAAATGATGCTTCCTGGCTTCAGACTACACTACAAAGCAATAGTGATTAAAACAGTATGTTACTGGCACAAAAACAGACATACAGATCAAGAAAGTCCAGAAATAAACCCACACACACTTTCGGTCAACTAATCTATGCCAAAGGCAGCAAGAATATACAATGGAGAAAAGGCAGCGCTGTCAATAAGTGGTGCTAGGAAACCTAGACAGCTACATGTAAAAGAATGAAATTAAACAGTCTCTAACACCGTATACAATAATAAACTCAAAATGGGTTAAAGACCTAAATCTAAGACTGGATACTATAAAACTCCTAGAGGAAAATATAAGTTAAATTTTCTTCAACATAAATCAATAGCAGTATTTTCTCAGATCTCTCTCCTAGAGTAATGGAAGTAAAAACAAAAATAAAAAAGTAGGACCTAATTAAACTTAAAAGCTTTTACCCTGCATAGGAAATCATAAACAAAACAAAAAGACAACCCACAGAATGGGAGAAAATATATGCCAACAATGCAACTAATAAGGGATTAATTTCCAAAACATACAAAGAGCTCACAGGTTAATAAAAAAAAAAAAAAAAAAAAAAATGGGCAGAAGACCTTAACAGCTATTTCTCCAAAGAAAACTTTGATGGCTGACAAGCATATGAAAAAATGCTCAATATCACTAATTATTAGAGAAATGCAAATCAAAACTACAATAAGGTACCACCACACAACAATCAGAATGGTCATCATTAAAAAAAAATCTACAAATAATAAATGCTGGAGAGGGTGTGGAGGAAAAGGAACCCTCCTACACTGTTGGTGGGGATGAAATTGGGACAACAATTACATGGAGTTTCCTTAAAAAATTAAAAACACAGTTACCATATGCTTCTGCAATTCTACTCTTAGGCATAAATCCACATAAAATTATAATTCAAAAAGATGCATGTACCCCTATGTTCATAGTAGCAGTATTTACAATAGCCAAGACATGGAAGCAACCTAAATGTCCATCAACAGACCACTGACTTAAGATGGAATGGAATATTACTAACCCATAGAAAAGAATGGAATAATGTCATTTTCAGCAACATGGATGGACTTACAGATGATCATATTCAGTGAAGTCAGATAGAGAAAGAAAAATATCATGATATCACTTATATGTGGAATTTTTAAAAAATGACACAAATGAATTTATTCACAAAACAGAAACAGACTCATACAAAACAAATATATGGTTACCAAAGGGGACAGTGGGTAGGGGAGGGATAAATTAGGAGTTTGGGATTAACATATACACACTATTAAATATAAAATAAACAACAAGGACCTACTATATAACACAGGGAACTGCAGCCAATATCTTGTAATAACCTCTAATGGAAAGGAATCTGAAAAAGAATAGCTGTATAGATATATGTATAAATGAATCACTTTGTTGTATATCTGAAACTAATATAACATTGTAAATCAACTATCGGATGAGATCCGCTCAGTCGTGTCCGACTCTTTGCGACCCCATGAATCCCAGCACGCCAGGCCTCCCTGTCCCTCATCAACTCCCGGAGTTCACTCAGACTCACGTCCATCGAGTCAGTGATGCCATCCAGCCATCTCATCCTCTGTTGTCCCCTTCTCCTCCTGTCCCCAATCCCTCCCAGCATCAGAGTCTTTTCCAATGAGTCAACTCTTTGCATGAGGCGGCCAAAGTACTGGAGTTTCAGCTTTAGCATTATTTCTTCCAAAGAAATCCCAGGGCTGATCTCCTTCAGAATAGACTGGTTGGATCTCCTCGAAGTCCAAGGGACTCTCAAGAGTCTTCTCCAACACCACAGTTCAAAAGCATCAATTCTTTGGCACTCAGCCTTCTTCACAGTCCAACTCTCACATCCATACATGACCACAGGAAAAACCATAGCCTTGACTAGACGAACCTTTGTTGGCAAAGTAATGTCTGCTTTTGAATATGCTATCTAGGTTGGTCATAACTTTCCTTCCAAGGAATAAGTGTCTTAATTTCATGGCTGCAGTCACCATCTGCAGTGGTTTTGGAGCCCAGAAAAATAAAGTCTGACACTGTTTCCAGTGTTTCCCCATCTATTTCCATGAAGTGATGGGACCGGATGCCATGATCTTTGTTTTCTGAATTTTGAGCTTTAAGCCAACTTTTTCACTCTCCACTTGCACTTTCATCAAGAGGCTTTTTAGTTCCTCTTCACTTTCTGCCATAAGGGTGGTGTCATCTGCATATCTGAGGTTATTGATATTTCTCCCGGCAATCTCGATTCCAGCTTGTGTTTCTTCCAGTCCAGTGTTTCTCATGATGTACTCCGCATATAAGTTAAATAAACAGGGTGACAATATACAGCCTTGACGTACTCCTTTTCCTATTTGGAACCAGTCTGTTGTTCCATGTCCAGTTCTAACTGTTGCTTCCTGACCTGCATACAAATTTCTCAAGAGACAGATCAGGTGGTCTGGTATTCCCATTTCTTCAAGAATTTTCCACAGTTTATTGTGATCCACACAGTCAAAGGCTTTGGCATAGTCAATAAAGCAGAAATAGATGTTTTTCTGGAACTCTCTTGCTTTTTCGATGATCCAGCGGATGTTGGCAATTTGATCTCTGGTTCCTCTGCCTTTTCTAAAACCAGCTTGAACATCAGGAAGTTCACGGTTCACATATTGCTGAAGGCTGGCTTGGAGAATTTTGAGCAGTACTTTACAAGCGTGTGAGATGAGTGCAATTGTGCGATAGTTTGAGCATTCTTTGGCATTGCCTTTCTTTGGGATTGGAATGAAAACTGACCTTTTCCATTGTTCAATTTAAAAATGGTTTAAAAGTAAAGTGATTTTCCAAGTTAAAAATAATATAGTAAATAAATATAATATGTCTCACATAGGAGAAGGCAATGGCACCCCACTCCAGTACTCTTGCCTGGAAAATCCCATGGACGGAGGAGCCTGGTAGGCTACAGTCCATGGGGTCGCTAAGAGTCAGACACGACTGAGCAACTTCACTTTCACTTTTCACTTTCATGCATTGGAGAAGGAAATGGCACCCCACTCCAGTACTCTTGCCTGGAGAATCTCAGGGACGGCGGAGCCTGGTGGGCTGCCGTCTGTGGGGTCACACAGAGTCGGACACGACTGAAGTGACTTAGCGGCAGCAGCAGCAAAGCACTCTTGCAGGGAAATTGTATGGACAGAGGAGACTGGCAGGCTATAGTCCATGGGGTCACAAAGAGTCAGAGACAACTTAGCAACTAAACAATGACAACTCAATAATCTAGAGTAAAGAAAGATCATGGCTTCATTCACAAGTCCATCACATATATAACCGAACAGGTACTTCATGAATATGGATTAAATAAATGAGGAATTGTTTTATTCTTTTATCCACTAGTTCTTAAAAAGAATAAAATAAAATGAATTATCTCCCCAAATACATCTTCCCACTATTTGTTTCTGCTTCAACTTGGATAAGTTGATCCTGTCTTAATCAAATAGTTTATTATCTAATTTGGACCTCAGTTCATTTTTATAAAATACACACTAGGGAAAGGAGACAGAGAAATACTTCTTTAGTTGAAGATTAGTGCTATGAACTGAAAAAGCATTCCTTATGCTTTTTTTGTTTTGTTTTGTTTGCTTTTTAAAGCTTCTCTGGCCTTCTGGAAGAACAAACAAGTCAAGAGTTCCTGGCTATTCCGACTGATCGCACACCGGGACTTCGAGGCCACTGCCTTCTCGTGTAAGGTCACTGATAGGCACAGCCAATATGGACCTTCTTTCCAAGCTGTTCCTTATTGCCCTACAAAAAGGCACTGACCCTGGAAGAGAGTTCACCATATTCTAACGGAAGTTCCTACCAGGTTACCTGTGCTGTTAACTGCCTGGCATCTGCTTCCTTTGTTTGCAAAGAGGGAAAAAATTGGAGTCTAGGTTTTAGGGTTTATTCTCATGTTTTGGAGGAGCTGGGATTCGCCCACAGAAACTGACCACCAAAGTTACAAATCATTCTTTGACGCCAGCATTCTCAAGAGTTTGTAACAATTAAACTAGCTTGTTTGACATGGGAATAAATTGCTGAAAAAAATACTGTTTATCTATGGACAAATTCTGCTATCAATCAAGGAAGCAAAATCTAAGTCAGAAGGCTCATACTGGCATCTGGAGGGCTGGAGCTGGCAGCAGACCTGTTTAATTTGGCCCACAAAGGATTATTTAAAAACAAAACCAGCAACAGAGCCAACATCTAGATATTGGGAGTTTTCACATAAAATCCAGATTTCTGATTTTTTTTTTCAGAGACAGCACATTCCCACATGGCTGCAGACCTCAGGGTAGAGCCCAGCCTGGACTGGCCCTTCAGTATCTGAGTTTGCAATGATGGGGAAAACGTTTAGGAAAACTGCTCTGCTCTTTCAGGCAGTGATAAGACCAATGACAGTTCAGGAATCAAAACCCTCAAAGTCCTGAGACTGAATTTCAGTTCTTTCTCCTTCTCCACTTAGGGGTGGCATGAATGAAGGGAAACTGGCCAGAGACAGATTCTCCAACCCCTTTTCAGAGATGACTTGAATAAAGGTAGTCCAAGGTAGCTCAGCTGGTAAAGAATCCACCTGCAATGTGGAAGACCAGGGTTCAATCCCTGGGATGGGAAGATCCCCTGGAGGAGAGCATGGTAACCCACTCCAGTATTCTTGCCTGGAGAATCCCCATGAACAGAGGAGCCTAGAGGGCTACAGTCCATGAGGTCGTAGAGAGTCGGACATGACTGAACGACTAAGCACAGCACAGGACAGTCACTAACACTCATCTACAATAATATGCATTAATAAGCCAACATCAAGAAATGTCTTATCCTCATGACCCATTTCTGTTTATCTCCCTGACTATTCTACAATTACCTTTTTAATCATTTGATACACAATGTGTTGGATGTCTACTGGAGGCAAACTAGTATATTCTATACTCAATGAATTCAGGAATTCTTTGATGCCTAGGATTTGATAAAGTCAGCTGGGAAGAAAACACCCACACAGACCAGAGAGGAACTAACAGCCCTAACTTTGTGCCAGGTACTGTACTTAGAGCTTTCGTTCTCACAATTACTCTAAGAGATAAGATTGATTCTTATCTCAGAAGAGGAATACACTTTAGAGCCTTAAATGGTTGGTAGGGTCCAAAGAAACTGAAGAACGATGGTGCAGAACAGTGTGTATAAAGTGACACATACTACCTAAGAAAAAACTATTTATTATAAAGTTGTTACAATGAAATTACTAGCAAATTATATCATTTTGACTGTTCTCTACATTAAAGAGTGCTATTTTCCACTCTTTGTGACTTGCAATAATTTTTGGTGGTACACAGACATCCATTCTTTAATAATAATGGCTAGTATTTACTTTAATGTTTGTTAGAAAAAAATAGAATTATACATCACACCAGTGGTTTTACTGATGAAATCATTTGAGAAAAGACTAAAAAGTGAGTTAGTTTAAAAACAGATTTAAAGAAAAATATTAAACATGACATTTGATACATAGATATGATAAACACTCTTGATGGTGGTATGCAACAATACTGGTGTTTTATATATATTTATATTGGAAGAGTAAGATACAAGCTGTATATTTATTAATTAGAAAGAACAAAGCTCTGATTGCTTAGTGCAAAATTCACAGCCACGTATGATTCCCTAACAATACTGTCTCTGCGTAGAGTGTTACCACTGAAGCTACTTTATGGAATCTGAAGTAGGGAAGGAGTGGAGGAAGCTGGGTGAAAACAAAATGCTGTCTAATAATTGAATCCTGGATTTGTAGCATCAAGATTTAGTATGTACTGTACTTAGTACCTGAAGGAGAAGCAAGGTTCTTCTTGACAATGTCAGCTAGGTTGGCAAAACAATGTCAAACCACAGCTAAACAGCACAAAATGCAACGCCTTTTTGTTAACAAACCATAAAACTGTACCTATGTACAAATGTTTCTATATAGCAGATGGAGGTATTTTTTCTTATTTGCTGCTAAAGGCCTAAGGCAACAGAATGAGAATGAAACCTAGATAACAGTTGGATTAGATAAACAGGGTTCAGTTCAGCTCAGTTGCTCAGTCGTATCTGACTCTTTGTGACCCCATGGACTGGGGAACGCCAGGCTTCCCTGTCCATCACCAACTCCTGGAGCTTACTTAAACTCATGTCCATCGAGTCAGTGATGCCATCCAGCCATCTCATCCTCTGTCATCCCCTTCTCCTTCCTCATTCAATCTTTCTTAGCATCAGGGTCTTTTCCAATGAGTCAGTTCTTCACATCAGGTGGCCAAAGTATTAGAACTTCAGCTTCAGCATCAGTCCTTCCAATGAATATTCAGGACTGATTTCCTTTAGGATTGACTAGTTGGATCTCCTTGCAGTCCAAGGGACTCTCAAGAGTCTTCTCCAACACCACAGTTCAAAAGCATCAATTCTTTGGCACTCAGCTTTCTTTATAGTCTAACTCTTATATCCATACATGACTACTGGAAAAACTAGATAAGCAGGGTAACAGGCCAGATTGCCTACAGATATAAGGGTACTGCAAAGTAAGGCCCTGGGGAAAGAAGACATTTAGGTCTCCCACACCTATCTATGTCTGGATTTGCTTTTGGACCCCATCACAGAGGAAAAAAGAAAAACAAAAAAAACATCAAAATCCTATTTAATGTATGACATCTATTGCTTAAACATCAGAAAACTCAAAAGAGCAATGAATAAAGGCTGCTGTCCTGCTTAAAGAATAATTTCATATTTGTATTTATCAATAAGCTAAATTTGTTGTTTTAAGAAACATCCTCAGTCATGTCCCGACTCTGTGATCCCATGGATTGGGGCCCGCCAGGTTCCTCCATCCATGGAATTTCCCAAGTAAGAATATTGGAGTGGGTTGCCATTCCCTTTTCCAGGGGATATTCTGGACCCAGGGATTGAACCCAGGTCTCCCACATTGCAGGCAGACTCTTTACCATCTGAGCACTAGGGAAGACTGTTTTAGGAAACAGGAGCTAATAAGTTAGGAAGCAGGCCAGTCACCCAGCTTTTTTTCAAAGGTTTTGGTCTCTAAGAGATGTGGGAACACCAGTGAGGTGCTAAATAATTTTCTGGAAATATCAGTTCAGTTCAGTTGTTCAGTCGTGTCCAACTCTGCAATCCCAAGGACTACAGCATGCCAGGCTTCTCAGTCCATCACCAACTCCCAGAGTTTGCTCAAACTCAAATGCTGGAAATACATCAAGATGGAAAAAATTGGTATTTATCTGTGATTACTGAAAACGGTTAGTACTATAATAATGTAAGAAGCCACTTTGGGTGTGTTAGTGTATGTTTGGCTGGGAGGAAGGAAGGAAAGGAGGCAGGTAGGGAGAGGGAGGGAGGCGAACATCCTCAGAGGTCTTTGCTTGAAGGATAGTAATAGTGATAATAATCTGAACAGTTTCAGTTCAGTTCGGTCGCTCAGTCATGTCCAATTCTTTGCGACCCCGTGGACTGCAGTACGCCAGGCTTCCCTGTCCATCACCAACTCCTGGAGCTTACTGGGTTCTTAACTAAGCAGCAGGCACTGTGCTAAGTGCTGCACCAGGACTACCTCATTTCATCTTCACACTGATCCCATGGGGGAACTGCGACCAGTGGCACTTAATATAAGGAGGAACTCAGGCACGGAAAAACAAGGAGATTGGATCTAATACACTGCAGTCCTGGGACCTGATATACAGGAACTGACTCCAAACTTTCACTCTTTAACGCTAGTCCATTAGCTGCCTTCTAAGCAAGATGGGTCCAGGTTAAGCAGCGTTTTGGAACTGCCAACCACTGTATGCATGTCTAGAGTTCCAGCTGAAGTTCTCAGGGTTACCTGTAGTGTTTCTTCACTGTGCCCCACATCCTCCCCAGTACCTCTCTAAATAATTGATTTTCAGACATGTAAAGAATGTTCGAGGGGGGTTTCCCTGGGGGTTCAGTGGCTGGGAATCAGCCATGCAATGCAGGGGACAGGGGTTCAACTCTTGGTCAGGGAACTGAGATCCCACATGCTTCGGAGCAACTAAGCCCAAGAGTCACAACTAGAGAAGCCCACACCACAATGGAAGATGCTGCAACTAAGACCCGAAGTAACCAAATAAATAAAATATTAAAAAAAAAAAAAAAGAACATTTGTGGGAAGAGGTGCCAATCTGTGGTCTGCTGAGAGCTCATGTAACTTAGTGCAGTTCTATGGAAATGGATCAGCAAGGTGAAGTTCCAGCATCACAAATGTGTAACTACTGCTCAATGAGCAGCTTCTCTGTCTCATTTCCTTGCTAGTGGCAGTAGTATTAGACTCTCTGTGACCCCATGGACTGTAGCCCACCAGGCTCCTCTGTCCATGGAGTTCTCCAGGCAAGAATACTGGAGTGGGCAGCCATTCCCTTCTCCAGGGAATCTTCCTAACCCAGGGATCAAACCTGGGTTTCCTGCATTGCAGGCGGATTCTTTAACATCTGAGCCACCAAGGAAGCCCCTCAATTCCCTTGCTATGACTCTACAAGATGTGCATTAGTCCCATGTTATAGAGGGAAGAGTGAGGCCTGGAGAGGTTCAATCATTCACAACAAATAGCACACCGAGTAAGGGGTAGACCCGAGATTTGAACTGAGGCCTCTCCAGCTTCACGCTCTCTGGTCCTTGTAACATTTCACTTAAAGAAACACAGATGGGGGCTGGTGCACTGGGACGACCCAGAGGGAGGGTATGGGGAGGGAGGAGGGAGGAGGGTTCAGGATGGGGAACACAGGTATACCTGTGGCGGATTCATTTCGATATTTGGCAAAACTAATACAATATTGTAAAGTTTAAAAATGAAATAAAATTAAAAAAAAAAAAAAGAAACACAGATTGCACGGTTAACTGACGATACCCCAAAATAAAATAAAAAGATTAAAGTTAAAATAAATAAATAAAGCAAATAAAGGAATACGGGATCCCATTTAATACAACAGCAGGGAGTAGTAGCTACATTCACAGATGGGCAGCCAGGCGGTGGGGGCTTCATGAGCTCTGCCACCTGGTAGCTGTGTAAGTGAGGGTAAGTCACTCGTTTTCTTTGTGCCTCTTTCCTCATCTGTAAGATGGGAATGATAATGGCACCTGTCCTTTAGGTTGTGCTGAGGAATGAATGATTTAGTATTTGTAGATTGTTTATTTACATGTTTGGGAAACAAAAAGATAAATCTCTTTTATGTGAGAACAGATGACAAACAGCCAGGGGTAGTGGATATATTATCAATGGAAGATGGATCTAAATAAGTTTTCACAGTGGCCAACAGTGCAAGCCCACCACAAATACTAGCTGTGGGGCTGGTTTTTGATCTGAATTGCTGCATCAAAGAATATATTGGGAATAAAGTCCTAGGCTTTAGTCCCAGACTGGATATGAATGAGTTATATGATGAGGAGAAGGCATTTCTCTCTTCTGGGCCTCAGTTCCTCCCATGGAGACTGGATGGCCTGGCTCGGGAAGAGAGGAAAGAAACGGGTCGATGTGTCCTGGTTCTCCTGCATAGGAATTTTATCACTTTCGACATACAGCTTCATCTTTGAATTTCAATTTCCTCTCCTCTTTTTATTAATGCCAAAGAAGCTGAAGTTGCATTGCTCTATGAAGACCTACAAGACCTTCTAGAACTAACACTAAAAAAAGATGTCCTTTTCCTCATAGGGGACTGGAATGCAAAAGTAGGAAGTCAAGAAACACCTGGAGTAACAGGCAAGTTCGGTCTTGGAGTAGAAAATGAATCAGAAAAAAGGCTAACAGAGTTTTGCCAAGAGAACGCACCGGTCATAGCAAACACCCTCTTCCAACAACACAAGAGACAACTGTACACATGGACATCACCAGATGGTCAACACCGAAATCAGACTGATTATATTCTTTGCAGCCAAAGATGGAGAAGCTCTATACAGTCAACAAAAACAAGACCGGGAGCTGACTGTGGCTCAGATCATGAACTCCTTATTGCAAAATTCAGACTTAAATTGAAGCAAGTAGAAACCACTAGAAAACCACTAGAAAGAAAGAAAACCACTAGATCATTCAGGTATGACCTAAATCAAATCCATTACAATTATACAGTGGAAGTGACAAATAGATTCAAGGGATTAGATCTATAGAGTGCCTAATGACCTATGGACAGAGGTTCGTGACACTGTACAGGAGGCAGTGATCAAAACCATCCTCAAGAAAAAGAAATGCAAAAAGGCAAAATGGTTGCCTGAGAAGGCATTACAAAGAGCTGAGAAAAGAAGAGAAATGAAAGGCAAGGTAGAAAAGGAAAGATACACCCATCTGAACGCACAGTTCCAAAGAATAGCAAAGAGAGATAAGAAAGGCTTCCTCAGTGATCAATACAAAGCAGCAGAGGAAAACAACAGAGTGGGAAAGACCAGAGATCTCTTCAAGAAAATTAGGGATACCAAGGGAACATTTCATGCAAAGATGGGCACAATAAAGGACAGAAACGGTACGGACCTAACAGAAGCAGAAGATGTTAAGAAGAGGTGGCATGAATACATAGAAAAACTATACAAAAAAGATCTTCATGATGCAGATAACCATGATGGTGTGATCACTCACCTAGAGCCAGACATCCTGGAATGTGAAGTCAAGTGGGCCTTAGGAAGCATCACTATGAACAAAACTACTGGAGGGGATGGAATTCCAGCTGAGCTATTTCAAATCCTAAAAGATGATGTTGTGAAAGTGCTGTACTCAATATGCCAGCAAATTTGGAAAACTCAGCAGTGGCCACAGGACTGGAAAAGGTCCGTTTTCATTCCGATTCCAAAGAAAGGCAATGCCAAAGAATGTTCAAACTACTGCACAACTGCACTCATCTCACACACTAGCAACGTAATTCTTAAAATTCTCCAAGCTAAGCTTCAACAGTATGTGAACCCAGAAATTCCAGATGTTCAAGCTGGGTTTAGAAAAGGCAGAGGAACCAGAGATCAAATAGCCAACATCTGTTGGATCATAGAAAATGCAAGAGAATTCCAGAAACACATCTACTTCTTCTTCATTGATTATGCTAAAGCCTTTGACTGTGTGCATCACAAGAAATTGTGAAAAATTCTTAAAGAGATGGGAATACAAGACCACCTTACCTGCCTCCTGAGAAATCTGTATGCAGGTCAAGAAGCAACAGTTAGAACTGGACATGGAACAACAGACTGGTTCCATATTAGGAAAGGAATACATCAAGGCTGTATATTGTTACCCTGCTTATTTAACTTACATATAGAGTACATCATGCAAAATGCCAGACTGGATGAAGCACAAGCTGGAATCAAGATTGCCAGGAGAAATATCAATAACCTCAGATATGCAGATGACACCACCCTTATGGCAGAAAGTGAAGAGGAACTAAAGAGCCTCTTGATGAAGGTGAAAGAGCTCTGAAAAGGTGTAAAGCTGGCTTAAAACTCAACATTCAAAACATGAAGATCATGGCATCTGGTCCCATCACTTCATGACAAATAGATGGGGAAACAATGGAAACAGTGACAGACTTTATTTTTTTGGCTTCCAAAATCACTGTGGACAATGACTGTAGCCATGAAAGTTAAAAGACAGTTGCTCCTTGAAAGAAAAAGCTATGACAAACCTAGAAAGCATGTTAAAAAGTGGAGACATTTCTTTACCGACAAAGGTCCATATAGTCAAAGCTATAGTTTTTCCAGTAGTCATGTATAGATGTGAGAGTTGGACCATAAAGAAAGCTGAGCGCTAAAGAATTGATGCTTTTGAACTGTGGGGCTGGAGAAGACTCTCAAGGAGATCAAATCCTACAGGAAATCAGTCCTGAATATTCATTGGCAGGACTTGTGGTAAAGCTGAAGCTCCAGTACTTTGGCCACGTGCTGTGAAGAATTGACTCACTGGAAAAGACCCTGATGCTGGGAAAGACTGAAGGCAGGGAGAAAAGGGGGCAACAGAGGATGAGATGGTTGGATGGCATCGCCAACTCAGTGGACATGAGTTTGAGTACGTTCTGGGAGTTGGTGATGGACAAGGAAGCCTGGTGTGCTGCACTCTATAGGATCACAAACAGCGACTGAACTAAACTGAACCTGGCCTTCATATTCCACAGGGGTGCAGACAAATAAGAATTTCTGTTAATGCTAAGATATGTAATAAAATTTTCAGTTTGTATAGGGAAAAGAAAAAGTTGCATGAGGTACAAAAACATAAAAACCAAACCAAAAGAAAACCGAGTTGCCAGTCCAGGTTCGATGCATGATACTGGATGCTTGGGGCTAGTGCACTGGGACGACCCAGAGGGATGGTATGGGGAGGGAGGACGGAGGAGGGTTCAGGATGGGGAACACATGTATACCTGTGGCTGATTCATTTTGATATTTGGCAAAACTAATACAATTATGTAAAGTTTAAAAATAAAATAAAATTTAAAAAAATTAAAAAAAAGAAAAAAGAAAACAACAACAAAAAAACTGAAGTAAAGATTTTAATTAAAGCCCAAAGTACCGAGAAAAAGAAAGAAAGATATGCAAGTACAAAGCTCTCATGTATCTCCAGACTTAATTCTTAGAGGAGGTGGTTTGGGTGGGAGACTGGCTGAGTTAAGAATCTTTACTGTCTGAGCCACCAGGGAAGCCCCTAAGATACTATAAAGTGGTTAAATTAACATACTCAGCAGGTACACGGGCTTTCTAAAGCTGAATACCAACTGGGATAATTAAAGGCTAGAGCCCTCTTCTTTTTTAAAAATTGACTCCCCTGTAAACTACCTGCTGACAAAGGCATAATTGTAAGAATACATAAGGAAACTTCTCCTCCATTCTTAATCTAAAGAAAAAGAAACACACACAAAAGTCTTACTTCACCCCCAAGCTCAAGGAGCACACAAATCTACTAGAACTAAAAAGGAAGTTACAAAACACTTTTTCTTTCTTTCTTTTTTTTTTTTTTTTTTTTTTAAGTACTGCAACATCCTTGCTTTGCAGTAACCAGTCTGTTGGAGGCCTGGAAGTACCTAGGGCTGGGGAAGGCAGCAGGGAGGCAGGCAGCTGTCCGGGCAAGGCAGGGAGGTGGTCAGCCCAGCTCTGCCCTGAGGGATGGAAGAATGCCCAGGAGCCTCCTCCGTGGCTGTTTGGCTGAAAATAAAATCTGTCATTTTTTTTTTAATACAGTTCTAAAAATAGGGGGTTTGGCTTAAATCCTCCAGTTGGTGTTTTGATTTTTAAATTATGTGCAGATGATCATGGTTAAACCCGAGTGAGTACTGGTAAATAATTCAGGGAGGTTGCAGTTTATTTTGATTTCAAGGCTCTAAAACCTTTCTTCTCTTAGAATCCAGGAAAGGTGAAAGGAGATCAAAGGAAGGTGATAAGAATGGAGAAGGCTTAAATTCCAGTTTGAAAGCAAAAGGCAGCTGAATATCCCTAAAGCGAAAAACATATTTTAAAAGCTTTATTTTGGAGGAGGGGACTAAAATTCGCTCAAAATAAGTGGAAGAAAAACTGGTGAGTTTCATCCTACTCATACCTTTCCTAATGTCATTTATGGATGCAAACTTCATGTACACAAAACTGCAGAAATGCCACATTTTAAAAGCATAAAGACTCTTCTGAATGTTGGGTGATGCAAGATTTGGTTTTGGAGATAACAGTTTTAAAGTTTCCTTGATTAGGTACCAATCATAACCAGAATGTATTTCAATATTGATATGTTATTATAGCATCTTTGTTAATGAAGATTAATTTCACATGAAATTGGGCTATTTCTAAAACGCTTTCACAGAATGGGACACAGTGGGTGTGGTTGGGGAGTATTATAAAGAAGCAAGTATTAATGCTATGTGCTTCCAGATAAAATGACTGAAGCAAATGTTTGACTTCACTTGAGAATTTTACAGATGCAATTTGCATCTCTAATCTCTAGAGAATAGAGGTTTGGAATTTGGGGTGTGTGTGGGTAGCATCATGTGTGAACCATGAAAGTCACCGTCTCTCCCCCTCTCCCCGGAACAAACACCCACAAACCGATGGGGATGCTCTGAAGGTTAAATTGGATAGTTCAATTGTCCAGGAATGTACGCTATGCAAACAATGTCGGCTCCCTGTGCCAAGACAGAGATATTGTGGGACTTGAGGCTGCTGGCCACGAGGACAAGGATGGTAGGGCACAGTTCTAGTCACTGGGGCCAAGTGGCAACCCAGGGAGAGTAAGTGCAATGTTTCAGTCTCCTAATCTGCAAAAGACAAATAATTACAGAACTTGCTATATTAAAACCAGACTGTGAGTCGGCCTGGGGCAGGGGTTGGCGTAGAGAGGGAGGGCAGGGATAAAGAGCCTTTCTTTTAGTGAGGGGAAAAAAGGAGAGAAAACCTGCAAAGTGAACTGTGGTTCCCTTTTCATGGAACTCTTCTGCTTTGCAAAATGGTGCTTCTAAAGGGGATAAGTCCTGGGTATTTAGGAGTTGGGTTAAAGATCCATAAAGAAATCTCTAACTTTTCAGATGCTGGAGGCAGAGAAAGTAGTACGAGGAGGCACACGCCAATCAAAGATGGATCCCACGCGAAGGTCAGAGAAGGCCAGAGGGGATACCATAGGCTTCTGGGAAGATGCAGTTTGCTTTACAAAAATTCCCTTTAGTCTTTTTTTTTCCCCCCCAGAGAAACACAAGGGATGTGGAATCTTCAACTGAGGCAGCGAGAAGGGGATAGGATGCTGATGGGGGTCTGGGGAGCAAGGAGAGAGGGTAGAGGAAGGGCCCCGTCTCTCCTTGGGATGGCTGGTGTTTTATTTGCACCCTCTAAGAGTTCCTGAAATAATTAACATGTGCTGCCATTCTTGTTTTTCCAGTGGTGATTTCATCCAGTCCCTGCAGAAACTCAGAATTAAATCTCATGGTTGTTTTTTTGGAGAGCAACTCTCCCCCATACAGGGGAGTTCTGCATACCGTGGAGGGCACGTGAGGCCTGCAACGTTCGCAGAGCACTAATCATTAACACGCTGCTTTTGAAGGCAGGGCTCCCCTTTCTCTGCTGACTATCACATTTCCTTCCACTGGATCCTGCCCTGTCTGGTTTACTTTCTGTTTCTCCCACTCATTTCCATGCATTCTTCCGTAACACACGCAGAGTCCAGAACAACCTCTCCCTTTCAGCTGGCCAGCTCAACGCTTCCCTCACAAACCCTCCTTTTTCAAAATAAATTCATCCCTGACTTATTTTTCCAAGGCCTCTCCCTCTTCTTACTGCCCTGGGAGAAGTTCTTTTCCTTCCCAAATAATGCAGGAGAAGCAGGAGTAAGACTTGCAAGAAACTGTAAGTAAAAAGTCTTCTGAGAGGAAGAAATATCTGGTAATTAAATGTGGAGGCAGACAGATCTGGGTTTGTGTCCCAGCTTTGTCGTTACTAGCAGCGAGGCTCTAGAGAGGTTGGTTACCTGACCTCCCTAAGCCTCAGTTTTCTCATCTGCAAAATGGAGATAATAATGCAAAAACTCTGTTAAGGGCTATAAGGAGAACTGAATGAGGTAAACCACATGAAATGCTTCCAATTCCTGGAATGTAGTAAACACTCAACAAATGTTTGCTGCTACATTACCATTATTGTTTAAACCTTTTGGATAGGAATGCCACCACCCCCACCCTACTTGCCCCACAGCATAAAGAGTAACAAGGACTCTGCCTCTAAAAGCTGAAGAACAGAACCATAAGGAAGGCTTGGGCACAATTATTTGCTGATCCAGCCTCTGGGAAGCACTCCTCGGAGGCAATGTAGGGAAGGGAGCAAACAGTCTATTTTTAGGCATTTCCCATCAGGACACAGCGGTTGATCTGGATGCCTCACCTGGCAGACCAGCCTGGGCCACAGCCCCCTTCTCTGCAGGCTGTCAGCATTCCCAGGGGGATGGAACACAGTCCCAGACTCAGGAATTTTACAGTCAATTTGCCCCTCTCCTGATGTCCCTTCTCCCTTTCGGTGACCTCCAGGCTGGAGCTAAATGAAAAGCCAAAGCTCTGTCTCACAAGTATGGCAAGGGGCCTGCCTGCTGCTATTGAGTCACCGCTTGTCTCATTTGTAGAGTCTCTGAGAAAATGACACCCCAAACACACAAAGTCAGGCTCCAAATCTCAGAAAGACTCTGATTCACTAGGGCGTGCTGAAGAGCTAGAACTCTGGGTACAGGAGGTACATCCCTGCCCAGACTGCCAAGAGTCTACCTACCTTCAAGAGAGAGAGAGAGAGAGAGAGAGAGAGAGATGAAAGGAAGGAAGAAAGGAAGGCAGAAAGAAAGGAAAAAAGGAAGAAACCCGAACCTTTCCTAATAAGGTGACACCACATGCCAGCTGTGGTTCTGAATGGCTCAGCATCCTAGGATCATGTGACATTCCCTGCAGCCATGGCTTCATGCTTCTGTGAGGCTCTCAGGGGCAGAGTGGGAAAGTCTTCGGTGTGCCTATAGGGATAACAAATAGGGACAGGCTCGGCTGGTGGGGCCCCACATTTTCCTGATTCGCCACAAGGTCTCACATCCCTCCTTCACGCTGCGGCCTGCAGGACCCCTGCTTTGTAGCGCAGGCACTGGGAATGCTCTCAGGTTGCTCTGCAGGCATGCTTTCCCTCTCCGGCTAGGTACAAGCTTCTTGAGGGCAGAAACGCTCCTTTATTTCCTTTGTTTCACCCTGCCATGCTTATCAGAGGGTAATCCACCCAGCAGTTACTCAATAAATGCTTGATGACGGACTCGGGCTGAGAATTCTACGCATCAGTAGGTGATCGCTTTGTATCATTAACCCCCAACTTATAAATCGGCAGGGTTTCAAAAGTTGGCTTTCAAAGAAGGCACTTAGGGAGCATATTTTCCCATAGAAACAGTGTTGTAACTTGGGGTTAGGTTTCTAGGCCCACTCCTTTCTCAGAATATCCTACACATATTTATATACCTTCTTATTAAGCCATATAATTTGTCTCAGACTCACATCAGACTGGCAAGTACATGTGCTTGAAACTTCCGTTCTTTCAGTTTAATGATTCATTTCAGTTACAGCATCAGGGCCTTGGATAGATTCCCACCCACCCTCCCTGCCCTGATTGCATATATTTCATATTTTATGACACTTTATGTAGCATCAGGTAACATGTTTGACACTTTAAAAATAACATTAAGAGGGAAAGAAGTATTTTTTGCTCATCATTAAAAAAAAAAAAAGGGCTTCCCTGATAGCTCAGTTGGTAAAGAATCTGCCTGCAATGCAGGAGACCCTGGTCTGATTCCTGGGTCAGGAAGCTCCCCTGGAGAAGGGATAGGCTACCCATTCCAATATTCTTGGGCTTCCCTGGTGGCTCACCTGGTAAAGAATCCACCTGCAATGCAGGAGACCTGGGTTCGATCCCTGGGTTGGGAAGATCCCCTGGAGTAGGGAATGGCTGCCCACTCCAGTATTCTGGCCTGGAGAATTTCACGGACTGTATAGTCCATGGGGTGGCAAAGAGTTGGACACGACTGAGTGACTTTCACTTTCACTTCAAAAAAAGATGCATACACTTTTGTTTTTGCTTTTATATGAAAATACTTTTTCAATAGTTTTAAACTACTTTATTACTTGGGCCACCTGAACTTACCCAATCTCACACACACACACACACTCCTATACATGCACTCACATTCTATCCACTTTCAAAAAAATATTTTAGTAAGAATCACAGTCTCCAAGAATGGCCATTTATGTTTTTGTATAAATATAAATGTGCTCTTGGGCAGCACCGTCCAGGATGGGGCCTTCCAGTAGGTCAGGGTTGCTGTGTTTAGGATCATGAGTTCAAAAGTACATGCACTTCTCCCAAAATACACTCACCCAATGCCTGAGGTCGTACTGCTCCCTACAATATTCCCTGGACACTTAAAACCAAAACAGCCATACCCTGGCCCTTGTTCTCATTCAATAGCATCCCCCAAAGATACATCTAATTGATACTGCAGCATGAAAAGTGAGACGGGTGGAAAGGGTTCTTCTATGGACACTCCAGAAGGGCCAAGCCCAAACAACAGGCAAACAGTTTGGGAGCAAACCGCACATGCTAGTAAACTCACGTAGTAAATGTGCCTCTCCCCACCTTTTAGCATTCACGGTTGCCTTCTAACCCAAACCAGCATTTAACGCAGCCCAATAGAGATGTCAGGTTAATGACCGTGAAGCGTGACAAGTACCAGTGCATTTGTATCACATCTGTCTTTCAGCAAGAGTTATTACCAAGACACAAGGAAGGAACTGTGGTCTCTTCTCTCCTCTGCGCCTGGCTCATCCTTGATTGAATGTGCTGACCCTTTAATGGGAAGCTCTGAATAACTGGATGTTCTCGTTAGCAGCCCTTTCCCTACATCAGCACTTAAGGAGAATCTAACATATGTTCCTCTGCTCTCCTGCCACTGGGAGAAATACAACTTAATTATTATAGCAATTAATTATCCTACATTTATCTTTCCTTGGAGTTTCAGGATGTGGCTCTGCTTCCAGCTCTGATCAGTGACAAGAGGGCAGCTGTCTAAGGAGTATAGGAGACTGGGCTGAAAAAACTGGAATTCCAATAGACAACTTTGAAAGTATGATGGTGTACTTTAAAAAAATTCACATACGAACAGAGCACTTTCATTTCTGAAAAATGCCAAGTGTGTAGGGGTGGGATTAATAGGTTTTATGTTGCCAGATCCCAATTATTTGATCTATCATTCTAATCTGAGGATGGCAAATGTTGGCCTGCCTGTTACCCCTCCCCCACTGCACCCATGGCAGACATCACTAACGGATCACATGCTCTTTTCTTACTGGGCCCAGACATGAATAACATTCCCTTTCAACACCTGGCTCCAATCAACTGTAGGTGACACACAAGTTGAAAACAATTTGCTAGTCTTATTCTAAATGATTTAGTACTTTAACTTTTTTACGTTTAATGCCCCTGACAGTTGACTAAGGTATTATTATTTTAGCAACATCCTCTATTCTCAGCTCATCCCTGAGCTAATCTGAGCTGGAAATAATATTAGCTATCAGCCACTGCATGTTCACTGTGTGCCAGACACTTAACGTCTAAGTGCCAATTTACATCCGTGTATCCTTATGAAAAACTCAAAGCAGGCAAGGGTTGAACGAACCTGATTGGGATCACAGCTTCCAGCAAGCTTCCCTGGTGACTCCCTGGCTGAGCTCGTGGCCTCCCTTCAGCCTCCTGCAGCGCCACCCCAGCACTGACCTTAGACTACAGAAGCAAGCTCATGGGGCTGTCTTGTCTTCCCTACTCAGCTCCAAGAGGGCAAGACCTCGTCTTAACCCCTTTGATGCCCAGTCCCTGGACCACAGCTGAGCACATGGTGGGTGTCTGATAAACATACTGTAAGAATGTTTTTGCTTGGTTTTTAAAGCTCCCGTTTTCAAATATCTCCAAGCTTTAGCTCATGTTCTATACTGAAGAGATGATCCCTGACCACTCCTACCTCTGGTGGTCATTTACATCATAATGCACGGTGTGCCGGTGGGTAGAGGGAGCCACAACTGAGGTAGGGACCTGGGCTGCCCCCAGAGGCTTGCTGGGTTCAGTCTTGGTCCCACCCTCCTCTGAGCAGTCCAAAGCCCCACAGTCCCTAATTCTCTGTTTCTATCTTCACTCTACACTGCATTTTATTTTTCTTTTCATTTTTTGCCTTTCTCTGCCTCCCAAATGGGATCATATTCTCCCTAGCTCTGTAATACCAGCACTTACTGAAGTGCTCGGGCAGGGTGAATCAAGATTCTCTACAGGGATTTGTAACTGGTAAAATGAGCACTGGCCTGAGCGGGGAGAGCAGGGAGCTGCTTCCGGGGCTGCACGGACCCCCTCTCCTTGGGTGTCTCCTTGCCCGGTGGTGTCTGCACTTCTTCACGCGAGAACACCTGCCCCAGCAGGCCAGGCAGCACACAGAGGTGACAGTGCATCTAAGCTCTCTGCCAGGTTAAAAGCAGGGTACCACATCTCTCGCATGGACAGGGCCCAGGCGTCACCAGCACACCCCATCCCTCTTGAGCCTGGCCCCGCTCTCCTCCAGTCGCTGCCGTGCAGCCCGCTTCCTGGTCACCTATGAGAACGGATGTGCCCTGCCCCGTGCCCTTCCTACCATGTGACTCACTGCACATTCCCACCTCGTTTTCTCCCCACCAGCTCCCTGCACAGATTCTTAGGAGGATCAAGTGTAGCCTCCTAGCAGGACCCCGGGAGCATTGACTTTAAGCTCTTTCCGACCCCACTCCCAGTCCACACTAAGCTCCGATGCCACCTGCACTCATCGCCCCCTGATGCCCACAGCTGTGGTTTCCTGCTCGGGGAGCCATGTCACCATTGGCAGCTGCCCAACCAGACATTCGGGAGTCACCCTGGGCTCCCCCCACCCACTGTGCCTCGGCTTCTTCTTCCTGGTCCTGCTCACTCGACCTCCCCGGTATTTCTCAAGTGGGTATGTTTTTATCCCCCTCGCCACCATGCTACTCAGGACCACAACTATTATAGCAACACTGCGACAGCTCCCTGGCTGGTCTGCCTTCCAGAACCCACCCCAACCTCTTCACAGCCAGTGGTTCCTGAAAGAAAAATCTGATCCTCTCTCTCCCCTCTAGAGACTTCTGCCCCAACTTAGATGTCGCTTCCTCCTGGAAACCTTGTTCCTGGAAGCCTGCTCTCACAACAGCTGCATTTCTTCCCTTAGAAGCCGGGAGGGGGGAGGGCAGCGCTTCTCCACTGAAGAATCACCTTGTTTCCCTCAGAACAACATGAGCTATTTAACAATTCCCTCTATGGTAAGCACTCTAGCCTGTCACTCAATAGCCATCCCCTGCTTCCTCGGTACTGGCAGAACAGGGCCATCATCTCCTCATGTGATTAGGGAAAATCTAGACTGTTCGAGGGCACATAAATGACTCCATCCTATTTGTCAGGGCTGAATTTATGAATGAGCATCTGTCTCAGTGCTGGTCTACACGACATACTGGGGAGTTGGTTGGGGGCTTTTGAGAGATCTCTTTGTTCTTAAAGAGGGCTGCATAAGAAATCGTTACCTACTTTGGTACTGGTATGAGAGGATAGGATGCCTGCAGCCTTTCTGTGCCTATGTGGAGACTTAGCTGATGCTCTGAGGTTGACATGATAGCTAGAATTTGATGTTGTCAACGAGCACTAAATTGGTCAACTGGGCACGGCCTCCCTCTGCACTTCTTTTCTTAGGTGAGAGACTAAGTCCCCTTTTCGGTTTAGGCCAGTTTGAGTTGGATTTCCTATTACTTGTAGCCCAAACAGATGTAGCTTCTTAGGGCATTTTTCACTTTCTATTTGGTCTTAGAGGCACTTAGGTATAAATCTTGTTTCTTCTGTTAGACCTTTGGCTTTTTAAGGACAGGGTTTGTATTTTATGTATCCTTGTATCCTCCAAAGAGGCTTATCTCACTCCTGTGCTTGAGTGAAGAGAAACCACTATCTTTTGGGCTCATACTGTGAGGTGCTAGGGCTTTAAAGTATTCAACATAGGAAGATACACAAACAAAAAATGTAAGTCAGCTCCAAGAGGCACAACCCACCCCACCCATCCTTATACACTTTATAGTGCCGAGAACACGCTTAGTACCAAGTAGATGCTCAAAAATGTTTGCTAAGTGAATAATTTAATTTGCTTCTGATGAGTCAAGGGCACTTAAGAGTTTTATAGTGTCCTAGGGTCATAATGATGAACAGCAATTATGAACAAATTGTACTAAATATAGCCTAGTACTGGGACATCACTAGTGGTAAGTTGTTTATTTATATGAGAGCCCTGATACCACCAAGATGCTAAGGCATTTAAATAGAACAAGCAGCAGAGCCAGACATTGGAGAATGAAGCAAAAACTACATTTCAAGCAGCAGATGTGAAGGTGCCGTGTGTACTGAATGCTCTTGCTGTTTGTGCCCGCTCTGGGGCCACAAACACTCATCAAACAGATTCGCCATCCTAAGGTGCTTTGCATCTGCAGGGTTGGGGGAGAAAAACAACTTCCAGACCATGTGGTCAGGGTCAGTAGAGGTAATGGAGAGGGCATGATAGGGGTGCCCAGACCAGACGTGCTGAGTCAGGAAGGTCCCCCAGAGGAACATTAACACACCTGAATGCAGCAGAAGAGCTAGTTAATCAAAGGGGCACGAAGAGAGAAGGAAGGAGGAGTAGCATGAGCGGGTCTGTAGTTTATAATAAGCCCAATCTGGCTACATTAATTGGTACGAAAGGCGAGGCTGGACTCAAGAAGACCAGTTGGGAGGCTACTGCAATAATTCACTGTGGAATAACAGAGGCGTCTCAGACTAGACACAGGCTGACGACAAATGACATCAGGTTCCCTAAGATCTCAGGGTGCTGTGGTCTTTGCCCAAAGGGCAACAGCTCTGAACACCAAGCCCCTCATCTTTTGAGTTCAGGATGGGGAATGGGTTTGAGCTGGAGGCAACATGGTATAGCCATGTGGCTTAAAATTTCTATTTGGTTTTAAAACACTGTATAAGAATGAGATATGAAAACCTGATACTTTAAAAGGAGAAGTATAGCCCTGTTGGACCTGGTGTGTATATACTGATGTAAACGTGTGCACACACGCATGTGTGTGTGATGTCATGCCTCCTCATTCACACTGATCCCACAGTCACGTGTGCACAAGGATGGTTCTGGTCCCAACCAGGTGACCCAGCTCAAGCCTCTTTGACCCTCAGTTTTTTTTCAAAGTCCCACGAAGGGGCTGGACCTCAGAATCTCTAAAAATCAAACACCTGCCTTGAATTTCCAACTTCTGAGAGCAAAAGGGTTTGGTAAATTAAGAGTCTTGGATAACGAGCATAGTGGTAATCTGATGATGACTTTGAGGGTGATGATCCTGTAGCTCAGAGCCTCTCAAGCAGCACCCCTGGATTAAGGTTTGGGTGTGCCCCAGCCCCAGGTGGCCAAGCAGGGCCTGACTGTCCAGAGGCTGGAGCTCTGGGCATCTCTCTCGCTACCCTGATATGATGTTCCTACGTGAGAACAGGCAGGAAGCGCTGCTCCAGACAGGAGAGAGGAAAACACCCACAGGAGCCCAGCATCGCCTTTGGCCTCTCACTTCCACCTCCCCTGCCTCACACGTGTCCGGTAGCTCTGTTAATGACACAGCAGACATCCACCCACTTCCAACTGTTCCTTGGAAAGGTGAGCGAAGGGCCAGCATGGCCGGAAGGTGACAAGTCGTGGAGACGAGGGAGCAGCGACAAATGGGAGCCTTTCTACCTGTGCTCTCACACTTCTACCTCTGCCTGCCTGGGGACCCTGCTTGGGGACTATTACCTCCCCCTCAACAGTTCCAAACTCTCCCTCTGTCTCCTGTGACATGCATAATTTTTGTTACAATGGAAAAAAAAAAAATCTGTTTTGAGGGAGAAATATTCAGAGAGAGAAGCACTGCTTTCCTTGAAAAGATTGAACCTGAGGCCTACAGTTCACCCCCCACCCCCACCCTCAGAGATGCCGAGAAGTTCTGAGAAGATACAAGACGGCACAGTTCACTTACAGAGAAGCGGCAGCAGATGGAGGCTTCCATAAACAAGTCTCCGTGCTCAGAGTCACAGGTCTGAGGAGGAGGTTTTAGTCTAACTTCTTTTGAGTTTCCTATTTCAGTAACACATGCATTAAAAAAAAACACACACAAAAAAAACAACAACCAGCCAAACCCCTGGGACTGAATTATTATACCCAGAGAATGATTTAAGAGACCCGGGTCCTTTCCTTTCTCAGACCTCACTGGCACCATGACAATAAAAAACCCTGCCTGATCTCAGCGCCCAGCTTCTAACAGAGGCAGCAAGTCCCCTCTGCTGCTCACATCCGCCAGCACCAGCCAGGTGTCAGGACAGGGAAGCAGGCCTGCTTGGGTGCCCTACGCACGCACTGACGGCTTGGTGTGCAGGGCTGGCTTGACACCCTGCAACCCTCTGGCCTTTTGAAGCTAATGAGATGTGGCTGGACACCACTCTAGCAGAACAAACAAGCCCAAGAAATGCTTGCCAGAGAAGTGTGAAGCAGATAAAGTTCTCTGAGATGCTCCCTGTGGAAATGTTTCCTGGAAACATTTGTCACGATGACAGACTTTTCCTGACTGTTTCAATGGAAGAATATCCTATTACTGACAAAAAGTCAGGAGCAAAATTCAGCACATGGAGCTGCATATATATTCCATAATGGAGGCCAATGTGGTTTTTGGGTGGGAGTGTGAAGACCGGTATAGTTCTTCCTTAAGGAGTCTTCTCTCAGCTAATTATAGTCTGAGTGGAATAGTTCAACTCAACAAACACTTATCACGCTCTTACTGCATACAATGTGCTGTGGGAGGCAGCATAGTGCGATGGTAAACAATCCAACAACTTTGGAGTCGCGTGGGTTGGGGTTTGTATTCTGACTTCCATTCACTCCCTGTGTGACCCTGGCAAGGTTACATAACTTTTCTGTACCTGCTGCCTTCTCTGTAAAATGAAGGTAATAATAGCAGCTGACTTAGAGGAGGGTAAGTATGGTACTTCAAGCACTCAGAGTAACTTTTGATCTCTAGTAAGTAGGCAATTTTTGCTATTATTATTATTATACTCTTTGCACCTCAATTTCCTCATCTGTAAAATGGGCATGATAACCCAACCAATCTCACAGGGTTGCTGGAAGGATTAAACAGAATAATGAATGTATGGTGTTTAGCACAATACTTTGCATGTAGTAAACTACGTAACAAATGCTAGTCACAGTTATTCCTAGGAGATTCTCCTCAAACTATTTTAAAAATAAGTCACTCAGGTCTGAATAAAAGTCCAGGAAACAAGTTCTTTCTTTGAACAACTTGAGCAAAGGGCATTTTGTCACTATCTCCCATCATCCCCTTACCCTCTGAGTTCCACTTATGCACACAACACTGTGCTTTGTGCTGAGTAAGCTCCATAGCGACTCTCTCAGGAGTCCTGATGTCCCTCCAAATATTTTAGGCTTCCTTTTAACTTGATACTGACACGCCATCCACTTTTCCATTTAAGGGAATATTTTAAATTCTGGCTTTGTGAAACAGGGAGCAAGGCACAGACTTCTCCTGCAAAGCCTTCTCAAGCCCATCTACTTGGCTTGGCAGGGAACAGAAAAGTGGTGTTTCATGGTATCAAAAGCTAGACTCATCGCTACTAACCTTGCAGAGCACCTCCCCACCCTGGAGAAGTGCTGAGCATGTTATATGCATGACATCACTGAAACAAGGGCCCCAGGGAAGTTTCAGGATGTCTAGTTGGTAGGAGCAGAGCTAACCCACACTTGGCTCCTAAGTCCATGCACACAAACCCTGGGATCCCTGCCTCCTTCTCAAGGCAAGCCTCCCACCTCATCCAAGAGTATAAGGGTATCAGATCACTCCTACTGTTCTCTTGGTAGGGCAATCAATCCGATTCCGCCCCCACCCCCACTTTGTCTGCTATTTGGCCAACCACGCCACCTAGTGGCCATTCAAGCACACAACCACAGGTCTTTGTGAAAGGCCGGCAGATGACTCCCATTCTCACCACAGGAGGGACCTGATGATCAAATCCAAGGTGCGCAGGGAAATGAAGCAGGTTGCCTCAAGTTAAAGGGAAAGGGGCCTGCACCCTAGAATCTGCACCCTAGAACATGGTTCTGATTCAGACTCTGCCTAAATCCTACCTTCAGCAAGATGCTTCCTTCAATCATTCAACAAATGTAGGCTGGGCACCTACTGTATGCTCATCACTGTGCCAGATAGTGGGGACAGGACAATAAGCAAAGTCCAATGGGTCAGGAAGATAATAAAACTGAGAATCAACGTCACAACACCAGTTAATAGAAATTAAGGGCTTACTCTACGATTACTACTCTTGCTTTAAAAATGAATGAACAGACATGAAAGCTGTGATTAATAAGCCTTTGCAAGGTTCATTATACCTTTCTAAGCTTCTGAAAATGAGCTTGTTGGACTAGATGCTAAAAAGTTTGTAAGGCCTATTTCCAGCTCTGTTTCTTTTCTAGGACTTTTGGGGTAAAGTTTAGGTTAGAAAGCAGGTCACTTGACTAAGAATCCAGTGCTTTCTCTTCATGTACTGTGCTAACCAATGCTTATTAATAATAACTGGTAGGAATCAAACGAGGAGAAGGCAATGGCACCCTACTCCAGTACTCTTGCCTGGAAAATCCCATGGATGGAAGAGGCTGGTGGGCTGCAGTCCATGGGGTCGCTAGGAGTCGGACACGACTGAGCGACTTCACTTTCACTTTTCACTTTCATGCACTGGAGAAGGAAATGGCAACCCACTCCAGTGTTCTTGCCTGGAGAATCCCAGGGACAGGGGAGCCTGGTGGGCTGCTGCCTATGGGGTTGCACAGAGTCAGACACGACTGAAGCAACTTAGCAGTAGCAGCAGCAGGAATCAAACACTTACTATATATATTATATCCTGAATTAATATCAACTCATGCAGTCCTTAACAAACTATGGAAATATGAAAGTAATACAAGTAAAATATCATGCTCTAAAATGCTTAAAAGTTTCCAAGACAAATGGAGAAGCTTCCAGCGCAACCCAAGTGTAGGCTTCTTAACCACTATTTTGCCTCTGATTGATCTAGTTATGTGGTGGTTTAACAAATACTTATGTACTGGTGGCCCCAAGCTCTAAGGACTGGAAAGGACAATGCGCCCAAGCAAATGAATGGCTCAAAGAATAGTTACTGTCCAGGGAACACATTCCTCAAGAAAAACATTTCTCAACAACACTGCTCTGGGGGTAACTCTGGGACTCCAGACACTGTGAGGCCACATGAGCAGACCTGACCCCTTGCAGAAGGGTCTGATACCAAATGAATAAAGTAGGTTCCAGGAATTCCACTGAGTATATCAGAGATCAGCAAACTCTCCAACATGGTTCTGCCATCTCCTTTATTCTATTCTCCCTTGGTATCTATGCAGCATCTGCTTTCTGTGGTGGGGGCCATCAGGCAAACTCCAACAGTGATTCTGCAAATGGAGGCCTCAGGTTCACAGGGAGCCTGGCTCCAGAGCCACACAAAGCTCCTCCTGCTTCCTGCAGCGGGGCTACTTCCTCCAAGACCTGGGAAAGCAGACCCTGTGGGACCTGGAGCTTCCTGGGTTCTGTAAAACTCTCACCTGTCCAGCCAGGGTCTCCAGAGTGACATGCCAATGGGCCAGAGTACAGACATATGCTAGACACAGAAGAATGCTCAGCCCACAATGCTCTGCTATCCTTTTCCAAATGGCAAGATTTCATTTAAATTTCTAGGTCTAAGATTCATCCCTGCCTTGCACAACCACCCCTGCCCCAAGCCAGGTCCACCCAGTGTAAGAGCTGCTATGCTCCTATAGTACCTAGCATGGGATGGCAATCACTGATTGGCCTGTCTGTGGGGTCTGGGTAGCTTTTCAATCCTACACACCTGGTATCTAGCACCCTGTCTGGATTGCAGAGGTGCTGACTTCCATAGAACTGGAAAGAAGAGGAAGGAATTTCAGGGCTAGACAAAGCTTAAGGGGTATCTTATTTCGGCTACTGCCCAATACAGGATTTCCTTTGAAATATCATTGCCCATGCTTGTGTTCAATAGCTAAGTTGTATCCAACTCTTTGTGACCACACAGACTGTAGCCCACCAGGCTCCTCTGTCCATGGGGTTTTCTAGGCAAGAATACTGCCGTGGGTTACCATTTCCTTCTTTAGGGGATCTTCCTGACCCAGGGATCAAACCCACATCTCCTGTGTCTCCTGCATTGGCAGGCAGATTCTTTACTACTGAGGCACCGGAGAAGCCGAAATATCAGTAATGAAAAAGAAAAGTTGAAAACAGTTTCTGTATGTATGTATGTACATCCATACATATACCGTGTCCTTCTAAGAATGAGGTGCGTGGTGCTAAAGACGCAAAGAACAAGATTCACTTAGGTTTTCTTTGAGAGTTAGCCATCATCTTTCTTGAGAAATTTTGTTTCCTCCTTATTTTTCAAGAAATGCATGCTATTTATAGAAAATGTGTGAAATACATTAACATGGATATAAGATAACAAGAGTTAACACGTTGCTGTATTTCCTTTTACTTTTCTCTCTGAGTTTTTAATGTAGCTGAAATCACACTCTATTATGTAATTTTGTTTTGTTCCTTTTCAGCAATGACATTTCCCTAAGTGATTATAAATTCTTCCTAAGCATCCGGCTTTAAAACTTGTATTTTGACATAATTTCAGACCTAAAGAAAAGCTGGGACTAGTACGAAGAATTCTCTGATCCCCTTCATCCAGATTTGGATTCCTCAAATGTCAACATTTACAATTTACTTTAATCCCTGCACACTCCCTCTGAGGCAGGGAAGTGGAGAGAGAATGTTTTTTATCCCAAAATACTTCCCAGTGTATTTTCTACAAATAAGGAGTTCTTTTAATAAAACCTCACTACAGTTAATACACTGCTGTTATCCAATCTACAGCCTCATTCAGATTTCAGCAATTGTCCCAATAAAGTCCTTTATAGCAAAAGAAAACCCCAAATTCTACACAGTCACTCAACTGTTAGATCTCTGTGTGTAGGCTAAATCACTTCAGTTGTGTCCGATCCTTCGCGACCCCATGGACGGTAGCGCTCCAGGCTCCTCTCTCCATGAAATTCTCCAGGCAAGAATACTGGAGTGGGTTGTCATTCCCTTCTCTAGCAGATCTACATGACCCAGGGATCGAACTCCTGTCTCTTATGTCTCCTGCTCTGGCAGGACAGTTCTTTTCGTCTAGGCCACCTGCAAGGCCTTTAGTTTCCTTTAATCTGGAACAATTCCTAAGTCTTTCTTTGTATTTCACAGTATTGATATTTTTAAGAGTAAAGGGTCAGTTATTTTGTAGAATGCTCCTCAGTTTGGGTTTGTTCAGCTCTTTTCTTCCCAATCAGATAGATTTAGGCTTTGCACTTATAGCGCACACAAGTGAATACACATAATTTTTAATGATTTCAGAAAGATTTCATTTTACATAGGCATTTCCTGATTGCAGGATCTTGGGCAGTTGTATAATTTTGTTACAGTTCCAAAATGTAGCACTTTCTTTTTCCCATCAACTATTGACCTTTCTCCATTCATTTGTATATTTAAGGATATACTAACAACTTTTTCCAAGACACTCCTGTCAATTTGTAGTCCCCCAGCTGATAGCTGGCCTTGCAAACTGGCATATTATAAGATATATTTTAGTTTAGGGAGACAAAAACTAACATTGCACTGCTGTTTCAATAGACTTATTATGGTTATAAAGAGTGCTGTTCCTCTCAGGACGGATCCAGAATGAATGTGTCTGTTTGTTCATTTGTTCCCTGTTTATGTGTTCCTTCACTCACTCAAGAAATCTTCAGAGTGCCTGCTCTGTGCCAATGTTCTTCTACGTGCTGACATCTAGCTCTTGCAGGGAAAAAATAAATATGGTACCACATTATACAGGGCTGTGGGGTACCCCAGTATCAAGTGATGGGAGGCGGCACTCATGATGGAGCAGGCAGGAGCCTGGAGACAGACACAGACGGGTGAGCCTGCGGTCGGGACCAAAGGAGAAGGGCGCCTCTGCACTTACACCCAGGGCACTGTCACTCTGATCCTCCAACGTCTGCAAAACCTGCTCTTTACCAAAAACACTAACCCCAGATGGACCAAGTTCAAATACACATTTCTAAAGTCTGACCTTCTCCTTCCTGGTCAGCAGAGTCTGAACTTGAGAGGGCTGCCATTTGTGAGTAATAATGACAGCTTGAAAATGCCCTGAAATTAGAGAGCTTACAAACCACTCTGATGTTGCTCAGCCTTGCAATTATCTGAATATCAAGGAATCATTAATGAATCAGGCTGTCTCAATGTTAGATTAATGGCCAGTTTCAACAGTGGAAACAGGACAGATGGCCAGGAATAAAGAAAGGTAGGGGTGTGTGTGTATGTGTGTGTGTGTGTGAGTTGGCCAGGAATAAAGAAAGGTAGGTAGGTGTGTGTGTCGGGGGGGGGGGGGTGTGGGTGTATCTGTGATGGCCAGGAATAAAGAAAGGTAGGTGTGTGTGTGTATGTAATGGCCAGGAATAAAGAAAGGTGTGTGTGTGTGTGTGTGTGTGTGTGTGTGGCCAGGAATAAAGAAAGGTAGGTAGGTGTGTGTGTGTATGGGTGGGTGTGTGTGTGATGGCCAGGAATAAAGAAAGGTAGGTGTGTGTGTATGTGTGTGTGTGTTTGAGTTGGCCAGGAATAAAGCAAGGCAGGGGTGTGTGTGTGTTGGCCAGGAATAAAGAAAGGTAGGTAGGTGTGTGTGGGGTGTGATGGCCAGGAATAAAGAAAGGTAGGTGTGTGTGTTGTGTGTGTATGTGTGTGATGGCCAGGAATAAAGAAAGGTGTGTGTGTGTGTTGGCCAGGAATAAAGAAAGGTAGGTAGGTGTGTGTGGGGGTGGGAGGGGGTGTTGGTATGTGTGTGATGGCCAGGAATAAAGAAAGGTGTGTGTGTGTGTATAATAAAGTAGGTGTGTGTGTGTATGGGTGGGTGTGTGTGTGATGGCCAGGAATAAAGAAAGGTAGGTAGGTGTGTGTGGGGGGGTGGGGAGGGGGGTGTTGGTATGTGTGTGATGGCCAGGAATAAAGAAAGGTGTGTGTGTGTGTTGGCCAGGAATAAAGAAAGGTAGGTAGGTGTGTGTGTGTGTGTGTGTTTATGGGCGGGTGTGTGTGTGATGGCCAGGAATAAAGAAAGGTAGGTGTGTGTGTATATGTGTGTGTGTGTGTGTGTGTGTGTGTATTGGCCAGGAATAAAGAAAGGCAGGGGTGTGTGTGTGTTGGCCAGGAATAAAGAAAGGTAGGTGTGTGTGTGTGTGTGTGTGTGTGGAGGGGCTGTTGTGTATGTGTGTGATGGCCAGGAATAAAGAAAGGTGTGTGTGTGTGTGTGTGTGTGTGTGTGTTGGCCAGGAATAAAGAAATGTAGGTAGGTGTGTGTGAGTGTGTGTGTTTGTGTGTGATGGCCAGGAATAAAGAAAGGTAGAGGTGTGTGTGTGTGTGTGTGTGAAAGAAAGGTAGGTATAAAGAAAGGCAGGGTGTGTGTGTGTGTGTGATGGCCAGGAATAAAGAAAGGTAGGTGTGGTGTGTGTATGGGGTGGGTGTTGTGTGTGTGTGTGATGGCCAGGAATAAAGAAAGGTGTGTGTGTGTGTGTGTGTGTGTGTGTTGGCCAGGAATAAAGAAAGGTAGGTAGGTGTGTGTGGGGGGGGGGGAGGGGGCTGTTGGTATGTGTGTGATGGCCAGGAATAAAGAAAGGGGGTGTGTGTGTGTGTGTGTGTTTGTGTGTGATGGCCAGGAATAAAGAAATGTAGTAGGTATGTGTGAGTGTGTGTGTGTGTGTGTGAGTTGGCCAGGAATAAAGAAAGGCAGGGGTGTGTGTGTGTGTGATGGCCAGGAATAAAGAAAGGTAGGTAGGGGTGGGTGGGTGGGTGGGTGTGTGTGTGTGTGTGTGTGATCTCCCCTTAAATAACTGGGGTGGTGGCTGAAACCATGGGCAAAGAAAGAAAAGCATCCAGCTTGTGTTATGGGTGAGGCTGGGTCAGGAAGAAGTGCGGCTCCCAGGCCCATTCCCTCCTCTGGGCTTTGTCACAGTGAGTCAAACAGCAAGAAACTAGAGAAATCTTCCAGCAATTAATTCTGGGGCAAATATGTGTGTGTGTGTGTGAATGCATGCTCTATCATCTCCGACTCTGCAACCCCCATGGACTATAGCCCATTAGGCTCCCCTGTCCATGGAATTTTCTAGGCAAGAATACTGGAGTGGATTGCCATTCCCTATGCCAGGGGATCTTCCTGACCCAGGGATCCAATCCACATTTCTTACATCTCTTGCACTGGTAGGGAGATTCTTTATCACTGCACCACCTGGGAAAATATAATCCCCACCTCAACCACTAAGCAATTCCTATCTGGTGCTTAGGACAGTTGATTTCCATTTACCTGGGGAAAAAACAAACAGATGATACCACCAAAAAATTTTTTTTTCTTACATAAAGCTTACATGAGGTAAAAAATTAGACAATATATATATAAATGTGATCAATAATCATTAGAAAACTCTATCAAATATTGAGAAAATTATAATACCCTACAAGGTATGCGCACATTTTTTTCCTTCCAAATCTTCCTTTTGAGGAAAAACAGCCCCAAGTAGGCAATTAATTTGATGTATGAGTAAACAGTTTCTTACAATGCCAGGCCTTCAAATCTTAAGTGCATCTAAGGGTTTCTGAGAGCAGAGAAATGAAAAAAAAATACAACTATCAAAAGCATTATTAATATGAGCACTATGGTTGTCTCCTCCACTTGGGGGATGCAGATCCAGGACAATGGAGAGGATAAACACTCACCAGGGTCACAAGCTACCACTTAGTGGACAAAGGACAGCAGATGAGATTTCAATTATGAAGGCTCTTATTACCGAAGCTACAGTAGAAGCCTAATAATCAGGTCAGTTCCGGTAATTAAAAGCAGCCGAGTAATTTACAGAGGCCTGCGAAAGGTGACAGGATAAAATCATATTTCAACATAAAACGACATACATGGGAAGGTTTTTGTATTTCAGCCATTATCCTTCTAAGTCTGTTCTGCGTTTAACCTCTAAGAATATATAAAAAGGTGCAGGAAATAGTGAAATAACCGTCACCAGTTAGCCCAACTGTGACTTTCTGGCAACTGTAAGAAGTATAAATGAACTGAAGCAAATAATTAAACTACCAGGACTAAAGCAAAAGATATCAATGTGGGCAGCAGTGAGCTGGAGTTTGCAAGTCAAGATCACTAATAGATATCCAGTTAGTGGTTGAAATTCATATTTTCTGGTTGGTGTTAAGTCTCTGTCACAATCTCAAGGAGTAAAAGAAGCCCACAGACTGGTAAGGATTTGCCATAACCAGCACCGGTGGCAGAGTTTTGGCAAAAAATGTCCACTGCAGTTTAATAGGTATAACCCTCAAACCTAGTGGCATTTTAACCACTTTACTTTCTAGAGATATTTTTTAAAAAAACTAACCGAAGCTTAGAATAACTGTTTCAAGACAAAAAACCCATTCCCCAAACCTTAGAGACCCAGCCCCTTTCAGTGTCCTAACATCACAGGCTGACAGTTTCTTTCCAGATCATCAGCCATAGCAATGTGCATGATGGCTCATTTTATACAGTTATCTATTTATCCACCAGGGGGCGAAGTTGGCCACTATTTGACTGAAAGAGAACATTATTTTCAAATTTGGATATCCTTTTGCATAGTGGTAGAAAGATATTCACATACAAAAAGGGCCTTTCCCCTCCTCTCTCTTCTTCCCAGTACATTTAGTCCTGACTGATTAGCAAAGCACTCTAGCCCTTGTGCAGACTAAGAAGAATGGGACATGCATGATCACTGCTGAGAGTGAGCTAGCCCACATGGTTAGTCCTGTAGGCTGGCTGGCCCATTCTCCCAAAACTTGAGATCAGAGTTATGGTTTTGCCAAAGCTGAAAACGTTTCAAGGATATTCTTTTTCTTTTTAAAGGAGAATCTTCCACTAGGCTTAATTCAGCCAGCTGATGCTTCATGCAGGGCTGGCTCCCTCTTGCCTGGCTCCTTTCAGGGCCTTCCCAGCAATCACAAAGCCACAGAAGGGCCTGCCTTCCTGCAGGGATGGTGGGACCTTTCCACCCAGGGGAGGGTGTCTGGTAGCCAGGAAGAAGCCCAGACGGCAATCAGTGGCTGGGACTTCCTCCCCCTCAGTCATGGGGTTAGGAGCTCCCAGTGGGAACTCAGGTCTGGCTGGGTCTAGTCACAGCAGAGGACACACAGGGGAAAAGCCTGCTCCTGCTTGCTTGCTAAGTTGCTTCAGTTGTGTCTGACTCTTTGGCCTTGAGATTCTCCAGGCAAGAATATTGGAGGGAGTTGCCATTTCCTTCTTCAGGGGATCTTCCGGACCCAGGGATCGAACCTACATCTCTGGTGTCCCCTGCATTGATATGCAGGGGCCCACCTGGGACACCTGTTCCTGAAGGAGAAGCAAACTGGAGTTTCAGCATCGTGGTGAAGGTGAAACTGGATGCAGGCAAAGACCCAGAGTGTGTGCTAGTTCTCCCAGGTCTGGGGACAGATCCAGTTTTTAGTGAATCCTGAGTCTTATACAATTTGGGAACCTCTTTCAGAAAAGAATGTGAAATTAGGAACAGCACATGCGCTATAGGACATCAGAAGGGGTCCTTGCAGTGAGAGATCCTTTAGGCTTAAGCTTCATAATGCCAGAAGCTCCATCATGGGCCCTGCAAGTTGAGAATATGCGGGCAGGGGGTTTCCAGGAGCCTTGTCCACAGAATGGCAATGGGAGATTTCTCTAAGGCCACATGGCTCAGCCCCTGCCTCAGGGAGTGGGTCACGAGCTGGGCAAGGAAGAGGGCCAAGAGGTTCGGTTCTGCTCTCCGTTTATCCTGCCTGAGATGCTCCATAAACACTTGTTGACCCACCCACCCAAGTGGCCCCACTGCTTGGTCCCCTACCCATTCCTCCCCTTTCTCTCGAGCTTCCCGGCCACATTTCAAGTTTCCACATCAGGGAAGATCATGGTATTGAACTGTCTGATTAGTGAAGATCAGACAGGAAGATCACTGATCGCTGAACTGTCTGCAAGGGCGAGTAACTCAGACCCAACCTATGAGCAGGTGTCCTGTTCACCTGGATGACTTCTTCATCGAAGGTATCCAAGCATGAGTGACACAAACTTCAAAATCAGCCCAACAAATAGTGATGTCATCATTATTCCTTGCAAACCTGCTATTTGGTGCAGCAAGTGCACTAGTCAGTAAAAAGCAAGGAGACGGGAGCTCTGCTGGCTCAGGACTGCCCACTGCTCCAGGAGGGCCCTAGGGATTAGCTGCTCCATGGAGCACAGGCATTGCCCTGTATCAGGAGCAAAGCTCCCCATCAGGGATCCCTGCTCCACTGAGGCCAGCTCTCCATCTTCCTGACAGAACCCTGACCCCCAGTTTGGGTCGTCTTTTTATATAGCTCAGGCCTTGCTGTCCCCTCCATGTCCCCTTCCAAGTCCTCTTTGGGTGCCATGCAGGTGCCTACTATACATCTTTATTGAAAGAGCACAAAATAAACTGATCTGAATTTACAGCGTCTAGTTAAATATAGCTATGTTTGCATATTTCCACAGGACTTGTAAAAATAATATGTAAACTTCTCCTAATCTAGTGACAAAATCACTTACCCAAGACTTAACAAGGAAAGGAGGTGAAGCCTAGAAAATTGGAAAGCTGCTTGGTTTAGTTACATAGCTTGCTTTCATATATGCTATGCTTTGGTATTTATAAGGAAGCCAGAGACTAAATGTTCCTGTTCTTTTTTGAACAAAACAGTGAGAACAATTTCTTATATATAAAAGTGTCTTCGTGAAGCCATTTACCACAAGGAAAAAAGCGTTCTGCAAATTCTTATCTGTAAAATGGAGATAATGCAGGGATGGGGAAATGACAGCCAGCATTTTTTGGGTGCTTACTATGTGCCAGGGCTGTGCTGGGCATTTCCTATAGATTACTTCACTTAATCCTCTCAATATTCCTGTGGAGGATTATCCTCCATTTATTAATGTCAAATTTAAGACTTAAAGAGTGACTTGCCCAAGTATTGCTGGAGAACTGATACGTTTTTCAAGGTTTTAAGTTTTTTTAGAAATCATTACAATAGTCAAATGCAAACGATGGTAATATTGCATTTATTGAATATATACTATGTGGCAAGCCATCGTGCTGAACTCATCTCATGCATTGGTTTCTTTAATACAGCTCTCTTGTAAGGCAACTGTAATTATCCTCACTTAACAGATAAGGAAACAGGCTCAAAGATGCTAAACCACCGTGCTCAAAGCATGTCAAGTGGCTGAGAATGGTCTGAAATCTACTCTATCTGCTTATACTATGTTACTTCCTACTGTAAAATACATAAATAGAAAGCTTGCTTTAGGTGACAGCCTGTTAGCTAGCTATTTTACATATCTAGATGTTTTCGGTGGCCCAATATATATATTCTTTCAGGCCAAGAGAAGATTAGATGAGCAGTGCTAGGCTAAATCAGCTGTGCCCTGAGTCTCTGTCTCCAATGTTATCTGGGGCAGGAGAGGGGACCCAAGGGCAGTGGAGGAGGAGGGGAGGGGAGCTACAGCTCACCAGCTTTGTAGACAGCCATGAAAAGTAACATGAGGATGTTCACATCTGGATATGTAAAATTGAGACCGGCCAGGAAAACCAGTCCATTGTGGAAGAACCCAAAACACATTTAATATTTTCTAAGGCTGACATCCCCAAAGTGACTTCCTTCCCTAAATTTAGCTGATCGAAGCATTTTGCTAGCACCTGTCACTTGCTCATCTGAGATGCTCTCCTCACCACGGGGTGGGAGTCTAAACACAGAGCGACCTGCCTGCTGTGGGATCCACCATCGCAGTGGCCCAAGTTGCTCATGATGCAGAAGGGCACCTGGAAGAGAGGCCCATTCACAATGCTGGGGCTGGACAAGGTAGACCACCAGCTGAGTCCAAAGGACGCTTAAACATAAGAGAAAAACTGCAAAAAAAAAAAAAAAAAAAAAAAGTGGGGAGGGGTGTTTGGGAGGGAAGTAGGGCACATTCTGCAAGGCTTGTATGTGGAGAGTTCATAAACTGTGGATGGGCCCCGATCAAGATGCCCCCATGAAGCCCAACAGATCAGCTCTCAGATCAGCAGAAAGGATATGAGGGTCATGAGCATGAGGAATGATGCTTGAGCAGAGTTTCCCAATACTCGCTTTCTGCTGGGGTTAAGTGCACCTTGGTGTGACAGCACGGGAAAAAGACCCAGAGACGAGCTCAGCAGCTTCCCGGTGGTCTTAGAGAATGGAGTGCGGGTGCAAGCCTGGCTGTCCCTCGAATCCCTGAACCCAGGCACATTTTCTCAGATGAGCCTCACACACACAGTTTCAATCCCATTAAAGAGAATGTTATGGGGACTCAGGCTCAGCTTCATGGGAGCAGCATCTTTCCAACAACTCCAAGCATCTGAAAGTCAGAATGGGATGCTTGTGAGGGAGGGAAGTGGGAAGTTCCCATGCCTGGACAGCTTTCAAGCACAGGTTGAAGGACAGCTTTTAGGGCTGTTGCAGAAGAGTTCCCTGAACTGGGCCAACAGTTAATATAATAAGATGCTCAAGTGGAAGTTTCCACTGAGGCAACACAATTCAACAGATGGGAAATTCCAAAGCCAGGAGCCAGACCGTTACATGGAAATTTCTAAGAAGTTGACCTAGCTGGCTCAAAGGTCCACAAGGAGGATATAAACAGATTCACGACAGTGGAAAGTGATGGGAGGATTTTGTGGGGCCAATTCCTTGCTAATGCTCTGATTCCCACCCTCCCTGAGGTGGGTGGGGTGGTAGGCGTACACTTTTCATCTGAAATCTGGAGACAAGAGCTTCAAAGGCAACACGTGGAGGGCTTGATACGTGTTTCCTTGCGTTTGGGAACTGGTACATGACACCCACCCTAGGAACCACAGTGTGGGATGGGGCTGAAGAGACGTGACAGAGGAGAAGAAAGTGACTGCTTGCCCCCTCCCCTGATGGTAGGTTAAAGGGTACCAGGAATGTCAGCTTTGCTCTCCTTGAAACAGATTCCGCCCACCAGGGCTTCACACTGAGGGTGAGTGAAGCCCAAAGAGAGAGTCCGAATGGGAAGCAGAAGGTGCTGAGGACGGCAAGCAGACAGCAGGAGAGGCACTGCCTGAGTCCTGGGAGATCCAGATGGAGGGCGCTGGCAGGGGAGTCCTGCAGGGAGCCCCAGGGGCTGCCTCAGAAGCAGCCAGAAGAGTGAGAGAGCCCATCCACCCACCATCCAGGCTCAGAGAACCCAGCACCAGGCCTGACAACAGTGGTCAGGTAAGAACTTTCCCCTCTCTCTGCCTCACCCGGGCAGGCCTGAGTGACGGGCAAGATTGAGGAAGTCTTCTCTTGGAGTGAAAAGTGACCATGCATAGACTAAAGTGAGCATTTCCAATTTCCATAAAGGATGGGTACTTACATGTGTGTACATGAGTGCTTGTGTGTCAGTTAAAGAAACCATAGGACTTTCAATGGAAGGACTGATGCTGAAGCTCCAATACTTTGGCCACCTGATGCAAAGAACTGACTCACTGGAAAAGACCCTGATGTTGGGAAAGATTGACGGCAGGAGGAGTATGGGGCGACAGAGGATGAGATGGTTGGATGGCATCACTGACTCAACAGATGTGAGTCTGAGAAAGCTCTGGGAGTTGGTGATGGACAGGGAAGCCTGGTGTGCTGCAGTCCATGGGGTTGCAAAGAGTCGGACATGAATTAAGGACTGAACGTAGGACTCTTTGTTACCTAAGAGTAACCAGAAACATCACAGGCCTGATGAAGTTCTCATCAGGAAACAGAAACACATCCTAGTGAATAAACTTTAAAGGCACAGTGAGAGACAAGAATAAAGCCATGTCTTAATTACGTTTCACAAGCTGTGTTGTGCTGTGTCTTGGTCACAGCTAACCTCTGCATCGCTACCTGTGTGCCAGGCACTGGGATGAGGATTTTATAGATGTGACCTCATCCAGGCCCCCAATAGCGCCATGGGGCAGGCATTATCACCCCCTCTGACAGAAAAGGAAACTGTGGCTCAGAGAGGTGAGGCAACTTTCCCAGAGTCACACAGGTAGGTGAGCAGAGTAGTAGCTTGGACTCAACCTCAGGTCTCACATGGAACTCTGGACTATGTGCTCCCAGACGAATGGTTCTCAGCAGCCAGTGGTTACTGAAACATGACAGGGTCAAGGGACCTTCTCATCCTTTACTCTCAGGAGTCCCTGAGCTAGAAAAATAGAAAGCTGAGTTTGAAAACCACTGAACTGCATGATTTCAGCAATCTCCTCCAATTCTGGGATTCTATTATCTGTGGGTACGGCATGGAGAGAGGTGGACTCCCACAAGAAGACATGGAGAAGAGGGAAAAATCCAGAGACAGCCAGAAGGAGCTGGTTCCAGCAGGTGGTACCATAACACACCCGAGGTTCACAGAATTACAGTCACATGCATAAATGCATAGTTCAGAAAATGCACATAAAGCCCTTAGCATGGGGTGAGCACCAGAGTAAGTATTAGGTAAGTGGCAACTACGACTGTGATAAGTTTACATACATTCCTAAAAACCTCAACGTGCAATTTGATGCAACATACTCAGCCACTGACATCACTGTGTCTGCTCCATAAGGAGCTGTGTTTATCATGGATGCTAAACTCTACTAGTTTAGCCAAGAAAAGAAATGAACACATAGGATTAAGCTAGCCAAATCTAAAACAATTCAAGTAAGTCTGAAGTACTGGCTCTTAAGCAGTAGGGAGCTGGGGAGTCCCATAAAAAAAATGAAGGAAGCATGATCCTTTTCTTCAGTTTAAAAAAAAAATACCACACACCACTTTGCAAATAATTACAGAAGCCCATTCACTGATTCATTCAATAGATTACAGATCCACTGAAGCCCATTGTCTTTAGGTTAATAATCTAGATCTGGGGGATGCAACATGAGGTCTGCAGGCCAAAAGCTGCCTACCTGACCCCACAGTGGGGTCATCCACCCTCCTCCTCTCCGTATGCTCATTGTTGCTAGTCTCCATCATGATACCAAACTTGGAATAGGTAGTCAATGTAACTGAAGCCGAATCTAATTTTTAAGCTTTCAAGTTTAATGGATCCCACATTAAGAATTTCTAAATCAGTACACACTGGTACCTAAAAAATTTATTTGCTTGGCATGCTCTTTCGTTCTTCTGGAAACAAACAAACAAAAAAATCCTCATTCCTCGTTTTTTCCTAAGGACCCTACTTCATGTGATTCTGGTGGGATTCATCCTTTCTTTGGGAACACATGAACAAGCCCTGGCCAAACAGATGCTGCTTACTGTCTACTGCCTACTCCTGGGATTGAGGCAAGGAATCCAAACAGGGCCAAACCTCTTTGGTAATAGTAATAGAACAAAGGCAAAAGAAGCACTCTATTTGCTGAGATCCACAGCTGTGACGATGATGGAAATATAATGCTGGTGTCTACCTCTGCAATGTATGGAGGGGCTCTTGCCTGAGAATGAAGCTCACTGAGTTAAGCAGAGCCAAGAGATGAAGAGAGTGAAGGATAACAGCCCGATAATTGTTTCTGAACCCATGCATACACCCATGCCCAAAGTCCACGCTAGCATGGACATTTTAGTCATCAAGTAGATGACACCAGTTTACATTGGATTTCTGTTCCTTGCAACCAGAATAACTCTAAGAAAACTGATCTAAAGAAAAACAAAGCCCAAAAGCAAATTCCCCTCTGTGGGCAGTCTTCATGAAATTTTGACCTCCTTTCTGACAAATTTTTTTTCATCTTATACACATTACTCTCACATCATCCTCTGTTCCTGCTGGTTCATCTTACCAGTGCTGCCAACCAATCAGACCCATTACTCTTGGAAAAGTTTACTAAAGTTGGGAAGAGGAAAATTAGAAGTGGACAATATATAGCTCAGTTTATAGTTTGCTGCCATCCAACACATCCTTGGAGTCCACTAATCATATTCCAATAAGCTTCTCAAACTGCCCTGGTTCCCCCCAAAGGTACAGAACACCCTGGTATCTAAGATGACATAGAGCCACGGGGCTCAAAATGGAAGGAGAGAGACACATGGAGCAAGGACGGTGGGCTGCACAGGTCACAGTGGACAGGGTCCATACAAATTCGGTGTATCAAAAAGCCACTCCGCAGACTGAGTCAGGGCATGGCATGATTTGGAGTTGGGAGAAATAACATTCACTGAGTACTTCCCAGGAAGTTGTTTATTATTCTTTCAGAACTGGGACGGTAAGGAGATTGCAACGCATGTGCCAAGTCTGGTCCGCAGCCAACTGTCCAGGCTCAGCATCAAGAAGCGTGACAGTCTCAGACGTGCATCACAGGGGAAGGAGTGGGGATGAATGTATGCACTTGTTTTCCAGTGGAAAATACTACCTTTTATACTTGGATGAAGCAAGGCCAGCAGAGAAATGCACACCCAGACTGAAAGCAAACTTCTTGGGCTGTACCTGGGTGTCAACCCTGCAGGTCTACACCGAGGGTGGTCCTCATTAGTCATTCCTATAGGGATGCCGTTTGCTACCTTCGGTGGCATCCACTTCATAAACACTGGGGGAAAATTCCTCCAAGTTTCAAAAGAATCACAATTAACCTTGCTTCTTCTGAATAACTAGCATGCTTTTATCCTCAAGCCACCAAGAACTCTTAACTGAGTATGCTTTCCTAGTACTAACTTATCAGAAGCTCAGAGGCAAGACCCTGGGGCCTGCTAGTGCGTGTACAGGCTTCTCACTTAAGAACTGGGTCCCTAACCTTACCTCTGACTTCACCTTACTTTTCCTTCCCCACAACTTTCCTCCCTTCCGTCTCTGTCTGGATCTTATTACATGTGTATTTAGACGTCACCTCAAAAATCTTTGAAAGAAGACAGGCGCATATACAAGATCAACAGTAATCAAACTAATGTGTAACAAGTCGGATGGTGAATGGAGGACAATTTTACAAATGCTGCCTGTTTTGACAGCCGGAATGGGGAAGTTCCAAGGGAGCAAGGTGAAAAGGTGGTGGCCTTGGACCCGGAATAGCCCTGGGCCAAACTGTTAGGTCAGCAAATGTCTCAGACAACCCCCGACTCTCCCGCCCTCCTGCAAACCTCTCCCCATCCCCACTTCATCCTTCCTTGGGCATCTGGGTACCCTCTTACCCATTCCTACACATCCCACACCTTTTCTTTCATTAATACTGCTGGTTGCTCTCCCTTCCCCAACTTCTCCCACCAATCAAAGCAGCTGACACTTCTATAGCACCTTGTACTTGACAATGATAAGCTGTCAATGGCTGACAGCAGCTTTAACACCTATTTCTCTCAGGAATGAGGAGGAAGAAATCAAAGGACTAAATCACTAATAGTGGAACAGGTTGCAATTATGATACAGATGCAGCCGAGTGAGATGATCTTGTAAATTTCAAATAATTCTATGTAAAGCAGTTAGCAAAGTGCCTAGCACACAGTTTGCATTCAATAAACAGTAGACACTAATTGTGACTATTGATACTGTAATTATTAACCTTTCTACCACTGGATATTCCTTGTCTATTCTTCAATCACTACCATGATTACCCCCAGGAGGGAACTGCCCCTTTCAAAAACACTGGTGAGTCACAGTTTCATAGTTGGTTAATGTATTTAAATTACATTTTATGATTGATAAAGCACTTGCACATACATCATTCTTTTTTATCTTCTGGACAATCCTCAAGTGAAATATCATTTCAACTGGTTGCTGTTGGAGAAATGGCAGACAGGCTAGTTTGGCGAGAAAAAAAAGGAATAGTGGGAGAGAACAGGGCCAGATAATGGAAGCAGGGAAACTAGAGAAGTCTAGACTGGTGTGGTGGATGACATGGAGGCAGTGACAGCTTCTGAGCAAAAGAGTAACATCCTGAAAGTTGGACTGGAGGATGACTAGTGTGGCGGTTCTATATCGTGATGCAAGGATGGGAGTGGAAACCTGGTATCACAAGACCACCCAGGATCCTGGCGAACTGACCCAGATGCCAGATGGCAAATCACAAAGCCAGGGTGAGGGGATGGGCTATGAGATGGGAGCATGTCCTGAGCTCTCTCACCCTCCAGGTGATTTTCATTCCATCACAGATGTTTCCATAAATACTGTAGGGTGGACTATAAAAATGGCCACAAATCTTCCCCTCTCTGTCTTCCCTGCACTGTAATTCTGCAACTCTTCTCACCAAGAGGTAGAATCTAGTCCTATACCTTTTGAATCTAGGATCTCCCCAGAGCTTGTTTTAGCCAACAGAATGTGGTAGAGGCAATGTGATGGCAGTTCTGAGCCTCGCCCTCGACACTTCTGTAGTCTCTCTTGGTACTCTGCCCAAAGGCCAGGGGTACAAGCTCAGGGTAGCCTGCAGAGCACTGAGACACATGTCCTAGTCATTGTCATCCCTCCAGCCGATAGCCAGGTGACCCCCAGCCTGGCTGACCTGGACCTGCAGTTAACCAAAGACACATGAATGGTCCCAGTTGAAATCAAAAGAATCACACACCTAGGCCCACCTCAAATTGTCAACAGAATTATGGTACACACACAAAAAAAGATTGCTATTTTGAGTCAGTAAATTTTAGCTTATATTTCTGGCAGTAAATTTGGGGGGAGGTTTGTTATGCAGCAATAGCTAACTGAAATACACCACAAATAACAGTAACACCACATATCAGGGAGAGGTGCCACATGAAGCCTTAGAAGCTTTTTTCACTTAAGTACATTACTTTCCTAGGTCTAAAGGAAGTTTTCTACCACTAGAAAACTGTTATCTCGTGACAATCACGAGGTTTAAGGAGAGATGCGAGGAAAATATACAGCAATAAGAAAGCTAATAAGTTACAGCTATAAGCCAGTTTTCATTATAACACACTGCAAGGGACTGTCTGAATTCCTTGGCTGAAGTAAGACTTTGTTGTTTTGGATACTGTTCGAAACACGCAGACCATCAACAGGGGCCTGGAAATAGTTTCATTACAAAAAAAGTTTTTATTTTAATAGTATTTGGCATGTAATCATAGATCTTTTCCCTGACCACGTTCTTAGCAAAAGAACATGGATTGATCTGTTTTTTTTTTTTTTTTTTTTAGGGCCGGAAACATTGTGAATCATTTCAGGGGGGGGAAGAAAACATGAATAAATAGACATCTAATCATAGTACCAGTAAGGATGCATTTAACTTAGAAGTGTGAATATCATTTCAAAAATAATGTCAAATGGTCACTTTGTTTTAAAAATGAAAGAGCACTTACCAGCAAGACTCTACGTGGCCCACCGTCACCAGGTTTTAGGTGATGGAATGAATCTGAAATAGAATGAAATGAGCATCCCGTAAGAAAATCACATTTGGAAAGGGTGTGCCTTCGATCCCAGTGACTGCCATCCTGGTGAGTATTTATTCTTTTAAAGATTAACAAAGCTTTTTCTGGCTCCTGATGGAATAGGGAGAGTTTTTCGCCTACATATTTCAACTTCCTCAACAGAGCGCATTCCCTCATCTCCTTCAGGGAGTTTGGAAAGTCTGAAGCCAGTATAACTATAAATGGTAGTGTTTTCATCCAAACCCCTCCAACTCGGCAGAAGCCTGCCTGGTTGTTGCTCTTGCCTTGGCCCTTCCACTCCCTTCTCCAAGGACCATGCCCTGACTTCCTTTATGGAACCAATGAAAAAACAGATGGTCCAGCATAACCTGAAGGCCAATGGGAGGGTACACAATGCTTTCCAACAGAGGTCACCTGTTCTCAGATAATCACAGCCTTTTCTTTTACTGATAATGGTGAGTCTAAAGCCCTGCTGTTCAATAGTACTATAACACAAGTCATACTGATAACTCTAAATTTTCTAGTGTGTGTGCTATGTCGCTTGAGTCATTGTGACTCCATGGACTGTAACCCACCAGGCTCTTCTGTTCATGGAATTCTCCAGGCAAGAATCCTGGAGTGGGTTGCCATTTCCTCCTCCAGGGGATCTTCCCAACCTGGGATCAAACCCGCATCTCTTATATCTCCTGCATTGGCAGCAGGTTCTTTACCACTAGCGTCACCTAGGAAGCCCAAGTTCTTTCTAGTAGCCACATTAAAAAAGCAAAAATAAGGACAATTTTAATATTTATTTAACTGAATTTATTCAGAATATTATCATTTCAACATATAGAAAATGTTGAATAATATAAATAATATAAAAAACAATTGAGATGATTTGCATTTTGTGTGTGTGTCATCCTAAATCTTCAAGACCCAGTGCATTTCAACTCAGGCTGGCAGCAGTCCAAGCAGTCAACAGTCACAGCAGCTAGTGGCTTCCATAGCAGACAGCACAGGTCCAGGCAATCTATGCTTGGCCTTCAGGTAGGTACTGGCAAGGCTCCAAAGTGACTGAAATGCATGGAGAGATTTTGTTCATCTATTTTCCTGCTCTTAGAATCCATCATTAATTACCCCATTCCAGAATGTCATTTAGCATAATTAATAACATAATAATAGCAGATACTGGGTTGCCCAAAACATTCATTAGGGTTTTCCATGCAATGCTATGGAAAAAGCTGAACAAGTTTATTGGCTAACCCAACACAGCACTCATTGTGTGTCCTTGGCAAGCTCCCTTGTTAGTTTAATGAACCCTCACAATAACTTCATGTTGTTCAGTTGCGAAGCCATATCTGACTCTTTGTGACCCCGTGGACTACAGCATGCCAGGCTTCCCTGTCCTTCACTATCTCCTGGAATTGGCTCAAACTCATCCATTGAGTCAGTGATGCTATCCAATCATCTCATCCTCTGTCTCCCCCTTCTTCTCTTGCCTTCAATCTTTCCCAGCATCATGGTCTTTTGTAATGAGGAAACTGAGGCAAGGAGAGGTTAATAAGATACTAAAAGAGCTGGGATTCTAATCTACTTAGCTGGCCTCCAGGGCCCATGCCTGTAGCCACTATACTCTCAAGTTAAATTTGAACGGCTCAAAATAAGATATTAATAATTACTTTCAGTTTTAATTATAACCATCAAGTGATCCAAGGCTGTTCCCATGACACATGGTCAGATAATAGCAGTGATGGCAGACGGAGGAGCTATGGGATGTGCTAGCAAATTAAATTTAAAATAATTTGGGGTGGGAATACAAAAACCACAGGCAAGCCTGGGGTCAAAAAGATTGCCTTGCATCCAGGGATCTGTTTGGATGATCAAGATGAGGGTGCAGGGGGAGGGCAATGTGGGGTATCTGGAAAATTGTATCTTTGTGATTTTTCTGAGGGAAGAGTCAGTCTATCACTTTCATGAGATCCTCAAATGAGTCTGTAAGACAGACATCTCTGTGTCTGTCCTAACGGGGTAGGGGGTAGAAAGAAACTAGGTGAACACATTATTTCACTTGATTAATCTGTGCCCTTCTCCAGGGGACCTCATTTTGTGAGGTCCCCTGGAGAAGAGAATGGCAAACCACTTCAGTATTCTTGCCTTGAGAACCCCATGAACAGTATGAAAAGGCAAAAGATAGGACACTGAAAGATGAACTCCCCAGATTGGTAGGTGCCCAATATGCTACCGGAGATCAGTGGAGAAATAACTCCAGAAAGAATGAAGGGATGGAGCCAAAGCAAAAACAACACCCAGTTGTGCATGTGACTGGTGATGGAAGCAAGGTCTGATGCTGTAAAGAGCAATATTGCATAGGAACCTGGAATGTTATGTCCATGAATTAAGGCAAATTGGAAGTAGTCAAACAGGAGATGGCAAGAGTGAATGTCGACACTTTAGGAATCAGCGAACTAAAATGGACTGGAACGGGTGAATTTAACTCAGATGACCATTATATCTACTACTGTGGGCAAGAATCCCTTAGAAGAAATGGAATAGCCATCATAGTCAACAAAAGAGTTTGGTACTTGGATGCAGTCTCAAAAATGACAGAATGATCTCTGTTCATTTCCAAGGCAAACCATTCAATATCAGTAATCCAAGTCTATGTCCCAACCAGTAATGCTGAAGAAGCTGAAGTTTAACTGTTCTATGAAGACCTACAAGACCTTATATAAGTAACACCCAAAAAAGATGTCCTTTTTACGATAGGGAACTGGAATGCAAAAGTAGGAAGTCAAGAAACACCTAGAGTAACAGGCAAATTTGGCCTTGGAGTACAGAATGAAGAAGGGCAAAGGTTAATAGAGTTTTGCCAAGAGAATGCACTGGTCATAACAAACACCCTCTTCCAGCAACACAAGAGAATACTCTACACATGGACATCACCAGATGGTCAACACTGAAATCAGACTGATTATATTCTTTTCAGCCAAAGATGGAGAAGCTCTATACAGTCAGCAGAAACAAGACCAGGATCTGACTGCAGCTCAGATCATGAACTCCTTATTGCCAAATTCAGACTTAAATTGAAGAAAGTAGGGAAAACACTAGACCATTCAGGTATGACCTAAATCAAATCCCTTATGATTATACAGTGGAAGTGAGAAATAGATTTAAGGGACTAGATCTGATAGATAGAGTGCCTGATGAACTATGGACAGAGGTTCGTGACACCGTACAGGAGACAGGGATCAAGACCATCCCCAAGAAAAACAAATGCAAAAAAGCAAAATGGTTGTCTGAGGAGGCCTTACAAATAGCTGTGAAAAGAAGAGAAGTGAAAGGCAAAGGAGAAAAGGAAAGATATACTCATTTGAATGCAGAGTTCCAAAGAATAGCAAGGAGAGATAAGAAAGCCTTCCTCAGTGATGAGTGCAAAGAAATAGAGGAAAACAATAGAATGGGAAAGACTAGAGATCTCTTGAAGAAAATTAGAGATACCAAGGGAACATTTCATGCAAAGATGGGCACAATGAAGGACAGAAATGGTATGGACCTAAGAGAAGCAGAAGATATTAAGAAGAAGAGGCAAGAGTACACAGAAGAGATCTTCAGAAAAGATCTGAAAAGATCTGAACAGAAAGTACAGAAAAGATCTTCATGACCCAGGTAATCACGATGGTGTGATCACTCATCTAGAGCCAGACATCCTGGAATGTGAAGTCAAGTGGGTCTTAGGAAGCATCACTACAAATAAGGAAAGTGGAGGTGATGGAATTCCAGTTGAGCTTTTTAAAATCCTAAAAGATGATGCTGTGAAGGTGCTGCACTCAATATGCCAGCAAATTTGGAAAACTCAGCAGTGGCCACAGGACTGGGAAAGGTCAGTTTTCATTCCAATCCCAAAGAAAGGCAATGCCAAAGAATGTTCAAACTGCCACACAATTGCACTCTCCTCACACACTAGTAAAAGTAATGCTCAAAATTCTCCAAGCCAGGTTTCAACAGTACGTGAACTGTAAATTCCAGATGTTCAAGCTGGTTTTGGAAAAGGCAGAGGAACTAAAAATCAAATTGCCAACATCCGCTGGATCATCGAAAAAGCAAGAGAGTTCCAGAAAAACATCTATTTCTGCTTTATTGACTATGCCAAAGCCTTTGACTATGTGGATTACAATAAACTGTGGAAGATTCTAAAAGAGATGGGAATACCAGACCACCTGACCTGCCTCTTGAGGAACCTGTATACAGGTCAGGAAGCAACAGTTAGAACTGGACATGGAACAACAGACTGGTTCCAAATAGGAAAAGGAGTCCTTCAGGGCTGTATATTGTCACTCTGCTTATTTAACTTATATGCAGAGTACATCATGAGAAACGCTGGGCTGGAAGAAGCACAAGCTGTAATCAAGATTGTCGGGAGAAATATCAATAACCTCAGATATGCAGATGACACTACCCTTATGGCAGAAAGTGAAGAGGAACTCAAAAGCCTCTTGATGAAAGTGAAAGAGGAGAGTGAAAAAGTTGGCTTAAAGCTCAACATTCAGAAAATGAAGATCATGGCATCTGCTCCCATCACTTCATGGCAAATAGATGGGGAAAAAGTAGGAACAGTGAAAGACTTTATTTTTTTGGACTCCAAAATCACTGCAGATGGTGACTGCAACCATGAAATTAAAAGACACTTGCTCCTTGGAAGAAAAGCTATGACCAACCTAAACAGCATATTAAAAAGCAGAGACATTACTTTGCCAACAAAGGTCTGTCTAGTCAAGGGTATGGTTTTTCCAGTAGTCATGTATGGATGTGAGAGTTGGACTTTAAAGAAAGCTGAGCGCCGAAGAATTGATGCTTTTGAACTGTGGTGTTGGAGAAGACTCTTGAGAGTCCCTTGGACTGCGAGGAGATCCAACCAGTCCATCCTAAAGGAGATCAGTCCTGAGTATTCATTGGAAGGACTGATGTTGAAGCTGAAACTCCAATACTTTGGCCACCTGATGCAAAGAACTGACTCATTTGAAAAGACCCTGCTGCTGGGGAAGATTGAAGTTGGGAGGAGAAGGGGATGGCAGAGGATGAGATGGTTGGATGGCATCACTGACTCAATGGAGATAAGTTTGGGTAAACTCTGGGAGTTGGTGATGGACAGGGAGGCCTGGCGTGCTGCAGTCCATGGGGCTGCAAAGAGTCAGACACAACTGAGTGACTGAACTGAACTGACTTTCTGCCCCCTTCCCTCCCCCAACCCCACACACAAAAATATCATAAGTAGTGAGCAAAATCAGATCCACACACACAGAGTCTTCACCCCTGTACTACCAGGGAAGTCCCTCTGGTGGCCATCTTGTCCTTTACCCACACAAACCTATTTATAGGTCCCTAAATAGCACCCCCCTCCCACTTCTCTGCATCTTTGCCAAAGACTGTGTTCTTTTTGTCAAGAATGTTCTTTCCCTGCAGTATCTGCCTGCCTTCAAGTCTCAGTTAAAAAAATCAAAACTTCTGGGGAGCCTGTGTGAACTCCCTTGGGTAGTGCAGGGACAGCTTCTCTGCAGTAAAAGCAGTAAAGCATTATTCACTCAATTCAACCAATAATCATGTACCATTACTACAGGTAATAATGAAAGCTGATCTTTACGGAGCTACATGCCAGGCACTATTTCAAGTGCTTTATCTGCTCCTTTAAACATCTGAGTAACCTCATGAAATGGGTTGTTTTATTACCCCATTTAGCAGGTAAGCACACTGAGGCACAGAGGTCAAGTCAGTAGCCTAAGGTCACACAGTTCACAAATGGCAGAGACAGACTGTGAACCCAGACAGCTTGGTTCCTGAGCCTATATTCTTTTTTTTTTGAAGTATATTTGATTTACAGTGTTGTATTAGTTTCAGGTGTACAGCAAAATGATTCAGGTGTATATTCAAAATCATTCTTTACACATTTTATAAATGTATAAAGAATATATATATATATATACACACACATTTTAAAATACTTTTCCATTATAGGTTATTACAAGGTACTGAATATAGTTCTCTGTGCTATACAGTAGGTTCTTATTTATCTATTTTATATATCGTGGTACGTATCTGTTAATTCCAATCTCAATTTTTCCCTCCCCACCATTTTCCCTTTGGTAACCGTAAGTCTGTTTTCTGATCCAGAGCCTGCATTCTTCAGGCTGTGCCACGCTTGCCTCTCATTATGTTCCCCTGCCTTCTACTCTCATTGCTTCTGTCCTTGTCTCTGTTAATCCAAGTGGCTCCTGTGTTTCAATTTTTCATTTACTGGCCTCTTTGCTACCTTGTTTGCAGAATCTCTGGAGGATGAGAATCTTCGTGTCCAACTCATCCTTGTCTTTCTAGGACCTTGCAAGGTGTTTGGTATACAGCAGATGCTCCATAAAGGCACACACACAAAAACACTGGCACAGCACTGGTAGGACAGGGGAGAAGGGCTACAAACTTGGGCGTAAGAAAAGCACACAGGGAGAGAAGTCTCCAAATACACACTCGAATAAAGCAAGCTTTAACTTCATCTTTTAAATTTAGCCCATGCTAAGAGCACAGTCATTTCCTAGGCCTGTTTAATACCAGAGGGAACAGCAGCAACTCAGATCTTGGCTCACTTGCCTATACTCCCAAGCTCATCAGTTTCATTTTACTTTTGCACATGGATTTAAGTAATAATACGCCCTTTAAAAAGCTTTGGTTGGCCATCATAAAGAAATGCCAGAAAAGGCATTTTCCTTTAAAAAAAAGACAATATTCAAGCAAAACAGGATACAAAACCCTATTTATTAAAGGTTTCCTTGGTTTCAAATAATTGGCTATAAGTATATTCCAAATTTTTTTTTTTAAAAACAACAGCCTCATGTTGAAAAACCTCCTTTTGCTGTTCACACACAGCTGTGCCATTTTCTACCCTAGAATTTCATGATATGTTTCTTTCCATCAATATCTAACTTTCCTTGGATGGATATAAAATGTCCTGTGGAAGGACACTTTCCTCTTTCAATAACAATAGGAAAGACAAAAACTTCAAGCTCTGGGACGTACATTGACTTCTAGAGAACAAAAGAACTTCTGGCTCACATCAGAGATTGCATCAGGACTTTGGCCCAGCCCATCCACTCAGAGATAAATATTAATACAATTAGCCATAATATCCCACCCTTCCTACTTGCATCCAGAATGTCAAAGAAACCATCCACTTCCCATGAATATGGATGTCAGCATCCTCTTAGATATTAACAACCAAATTATAAATCTTCATTTTTGATTCTTGCTATCTCATCTCCTTCCACCATAAACAGTAATGTAATTATTCTTGAGTACAAATTAAGGGCCAGGCACAGTTGTTGGTGCTGGAGATACAGCTGTGAATGAGTTAATGGGGTTCCAGACATAGGGGTCCTTATATTGCAATCAGTCAGTCAGTCAGTTCAGTCGCTCAGTTGTGTCCAACTCTTTGCGACCCCATGGACTGCAGCACACCAGGCCTCCCTGTCCATCACCAGCTCCCGGAGTTTACACAAACTCATGTCCATTGAGTTGGTGATGCCATCCAACCATCTCATCCTCTGTCATCCCCCTCTCTTCCCACCCTTAATCTTTCCCAGCATCAGGGTCTTTTCAAATGAGTCAGCTCTTTGCATCAGGTGGCCAAAGTATTGGAGTTTCAGCTTCAACATCAGTCCTTCCAATGAACATTCAGGACTGATTTCCTATATTGCAACAGGAGACAGAAAATAAATGTACAAACAAGAAAACAAGAGAAGTTCCAACAGTGATGTGAAAGTGAAAGTGAAAGTGAAGTTGCTTAGTCGTGTCCGACTCTTTGCAACCCCATGGACTGTAGCCTATCAGGCTCCTCCGTCCATGGGATTTTCCAGGCAAGAGTGCTGGAGTGGAGTGCCATTTCCTTCTCCAGGGTCCAACAGTGATAAATTCTACAAATTCTTTCATACAAGCACGGAGTGATGCAACCCAATGGACAGCTTAGCAGTGTCTCTTTGGAAGCTGTATGGAGGAGTCTAGAAAAGGCAACAGTGAACGGATAGATCAGCGGTAACCAATTCTGAGATCACTAAATTGTGCAGAAGAGATATGACATTACCTTGGCCTAGGGTGGTAGCAGCAGAGATGGGAGAACCAGATGGATTCAGTACAGGTTCTGGAAGTAAAATAGCCAGAACCTGCTGATAAAGTGGGTGTAGGAGATGAGGGAGAGGAAGGGGCTGAGATGATACACAGGTTTCGGTTTAAGCAACTAGTCGATGATGGCTTTATTGGGGGAGAAACAGGTTTAGGGAGGAAGGAAAATCAAGAATTCTGATTTGACCTTGTTCACTTGAAGACATCTAAGAGAAGATGGCAAGAAAGTATTGAAAAGTCTAGTACTGTGTTGTCCAATACTAAAGCTATTAGTACATGTGGGGATTTAAATTTAAATAAACACAGTTAAAAACTCATTTCCCCAGTTGCATGAGTCACAGTCAAGTGATCAGGCAGACACAGAAGCAGCTACCGTCCTGAACAGCACAGGTGTAGAATGTTTCAATCACCATAAAAAGTTCTATTGGGCAGGACTCATCTAGAATGAACATGGTAACTTGCTAGACTCCTTTCATTATTATAAAGCTTATTGCAATTACAAAATATAAAATCAATCCTCGGAGACCTTTAGCTTTGAATGGCAATTGGATTCTGATCTGTCTGAAAGTATTTGTTTTTAATTCTCAAGAAAAATAACACAATAGAGGCACAGTAGGAGAATGAACACTAGATTTATAAAACTGGCTTCCAGTTGTCTTCACTGCCAATGATTTCCAGAAAAATCACTAAACGTCTATGTGCCTCAATTTCCCCTACAAAACAGGTCATGATCTGGAATGGACTATATTGAGAAGTATGCTGGAGAATGTTTCCACCTCTGCAGACATCCCCGCTGTTCTCTGGTCATATCTATTGTTTTCACTTGCAAATACTGACACGATGTTATCTCAGATGGCAAAAGAGATATAAAAGGGCCTTTGAAGCACATAAAAGACCCTGCTGCTGCTGCTGCTGCTGCTAAGTTGCTTCAGTTGTGTCCGACTCTGTGCGACCCCAGAGACGGCAGCTCACCAGGCTCCCCCATCTCTGGGATTCTCCAGGCAAGAACACTGGAGTGGGTTGCCATTTCCTTCTCCAATGCATGAAAGTGAAAAGTGAAAGTGAAGTCGCTCAGTTGTGTCTGACCCTCAGCGACCCCATGGACTGCAGCCCACCAGGCTCCTCCGTCCATGGGATTTTCCAGGCAAGAGTACTGGAGTGGGGTGCCATCGCCTTCTCCGATAAAAGACCCTATCGTAGCATAAAAGGTATATGTTCCATAAAGGCAAGACAGAGCCAAAAGAAATATACCCCATGCCTTGAGTCTGCCACAGAAAGTTGTGTGTTTTGGGATGTTGGCAGGGTTACTGACTCGATAAAGTAATGCCATGGGTGTTAGGGCGTCATGAACCAAGTGTTGATCCCCAAAGGTAAAAGACAGTAGACAGTCCCCAAAATGGTGACATTTCCCCTTCTTGTGCAAGGTTTCTGTCCCAGGGAAGGGCACACCGGAGTGGGTTAGCTGGCCTACTTTAGCCAGATGGTGCCCCTCCATTTCCCCTACCTCAGGATTATCTCCTGGCCAGAAGAACTGGTCTGGGCTGTTCACTGGGAGAAACTTTTGTATCTCGTCATTGCTCTGAATCTGCGTAGAGTTTCTAGTGACTTAAAAAAAGTTTTCTGAGGACCTGGTGGTATATATCCTCAACTAATTGGTGGGAAGGTTTGGAGAAAGTGTTCTCATAATGCCAGTGAGAAATTGTAAAAAAAAAAAAAAAAAAATATATATATATATATATATACACACACACACACACGTTGCCAAACTTTAAGAGAATATATTAAAACAATTAATTATGAAATGTTACATTGCACATAACTTTTTTTCTCCTTTTCTACTGAGAGGGCAATGACAATTTTTTGTTAGTTTGTTTCTCCCAATGGCAGTTTTTTTTTAAAGGAGAGCATTCTTTGGAACTACCCAGATTTCTACCATCCTAGAGCTACAATTTATTTTTGCCTGTTACCCTTGATAGACATATGTGCTATATGGCCACAGTTTGTAGACTATTGGCAGCAAGGCTTTCGTGTTTGACAGATCTAGGTTTGAGTGTAGGCTCTTCAGCTATTGTGAATCCTGAGACAAAACACCCCTAGGCCTCAATTGTCTAACATGTAAAGCAGGACTAATATGCCTTTTGCATATTGTTGCTCTGAGGGGAAAAAAAAGGGAGGATAGGGAGAGCCATCAGGAAAAAAACCCCATATGTTATTTTCTTTTTTCATTTAACTTTCAATTTCAAATCTTTTTTGTGTGTTTCTATCCATATTCATGACGACTGTTGTAGGGACCTAAATCTCTCCCCTAATGCTGGATATTTAAATTATTGCCAGTTTTTATTACTATAAATAAGATTACGTTGGAAACCTTCATGCTTCTGCTTTTTTCATCCCTTTAACTTGTTTCCCTAGCTTTCCTTAATTCCTAAAAGTACAATTCATAGGTTTTGCTTTTCAAGGGGCTTTTTTATTAATATATGATAATATCATCAACAAAATAACTGAGAATTTCTGAGACTGACATTTTATAGATATTTTATACATAAAATGGTATTCCTCATGCTGCTTTAATCAGTATTTCTAAGATAATTGGGCTTCCCTGGTAGCTCAGCTGGTAAAGAATCCACCTGCAATGCAGGAGACCCTGGTTCGATTCCTCGTTTGGGAAGATCTGCTAGAGAAGAGACAGGCTATCACTCCAGTATTCTTGGGCTTCCCTGGTGGCTCAGACGGTAAAGAATCCATCTGCAAAGTGGGAGACCTGGGTTCGATCCCTGGGTTGGGAAGATCCCCTGGAGAAAGGAATGGTTGCCCACTCCAATATTATGGCCTGGAGAATTCCGTGGACTGTATAGTCCATGGGGTCACAAAGAATCAGACATGACTGAGTGACTTTCACATACATACATAAGATAATTAGTGAGGATGGACATTTTTTCCTGTTTATTAATGATTTGTAACCTTGAGAAACAGCAAGTCTATATATTCTTTGCTCATTCATGTAGTAAGATCTTGATATTTTTCTTTTGAATTTGAGTTTTTTACAGTGCACGATGATCAAAAATTAGTATATGTATTTGCTACAAATATATTTCTGATATTTTTCAATGTAAAGATAACCATTTTTTATTTATACAGCATTTTAATAACTAATAAGCAATAGCCATGTTTTGTATAAACCTCATGAGCTATGATATTGCTTTGTGGCAAAATGTTTGACTTTTGACTGCTTTTCAATGTCCATTGACACTCTGATTTTTCCAGCAACCCTGTGAGTAAGCTGGGGAGGATGATAATTCCCATTATAGAGCAGAGAAAGTGAGACCCAGACATGCCAGGTGACTATATTATAGAGGGTCCCCAAATTCTGAAGCTGGCTAAGACTGGCCTCAGTCCTTTGTTCTGTGAACCCAAGGGCTCCTCATGAAAGGAAGCTCATCATGTAAAATGAAGAGCTATATTTTGTGCAAAATGGATTATTATCCCAAGCACCAATTCCACACTGTCTTTGATTTAAAATTCTTTATACAGAGGATGAGAGAGTTGGATGGCATCATTGACTAAATGGACATGCGCTTGAGCAAACTCAGGGAGCTAGCGGAGGACAGAGAAGCCTGGCATGCTACAGTTCATGGGGTTGCAAAAAGTCAGGCACGACTAGCAACTGGACAACGAACAACAACTACACAGCATCAGAGCACTATGCCTGCCGTACTGGAGGCACTCAAGAAATCTTAGTGTGATTTTAGCAAAACTTCTCAAACAATGGCTTACATTATGGAACATCCTTACAGAGTTTTTATGTAGTTATGATAAATTAAATAACTTACACCTAAAGTTCGGAGAAGGCGATGGCACCCCACTCCAATACTCTTGTCTGGGAAATCCCATGGACAGAGGAGCCTGGCGGGTTATAGTCCATGGGGTTGCAAAAGAGTCAGACAAGACTTAGTGAATCAACAACCAAAGGCTCCATATAATATTTGTGTGTATGTCCCAAAGAGCATAGCACCCTGCTCAGCACACAGATGGCACTCAAGTCAGTGTTTTATGGGGAGATGGGGGAAGAATTTTATGAGCTAAGAGACAATGGAAAAACAATTACAGTTTAGTTAAAGATCGGGGCACTGAAATATAGTTTGCATGAACTGTGCACTTTCTGCTACGCCGCTCTTTATTTTGGCAAGCACACTATCATGGAACAGTTCTGATGCAGTCTTAAGCCAGAAGTCTACATTAGCTAAACAATACCGAACTACATTAAACAGAACATCCAAAAGCGTTTCCAGCCTTGGACAAATCTGTATAATTCTGTAGATGTATCTGTTATGTTTTTACTTGAGGATTCCGATATAACTCATTCCTCAAAAATTTACTGTGAACACACACACACACACACAAAAGTCCTGGTTCAGCATTTGGGAAAAAACCTCAAGATAAAAATATGGAACATCTGCTTCCTAATATCAGGAAAATTCACAGGAAACGATTAATGTCCACAAGGGAGAAAGAAAAATAATCTGGATCACATTATGAAATGAAACATCCAAAATTCACAATTTAATATAATATAGCCTGCAAGTCATCAGATCTTCAAAACTGGGGGGAAAGATTTCACATTTTATTAAAACTTGCAAGAGGAGAAATATTTTTATGACATGTACATACAAATAAACATAAAATGGAATGTCCTCACCCTACATAACATTCTTGGGTCCTGTGTCTCCCCTACTGATATTTACATAATGTTTAGCAGTTGGGTTGTTTACCTCACATGTATTTTTGTAACATGCTCAGTGTCTTACAGGGCAAATGAAGACCTAACTAAACTAGATGGTGGTCCATGGATGAGGAGGATGTAACTATTTTGAGAAAGATCTAGAGTGGCTTACGTCTCCCAAGGAGGGCTGAAAAGACAGCGAGGGTCACTGCAAGGCCAAAGCCACTGTATATAAAAGTGGTCTGCTCCTTGGCAGCTCTTTCACTATCCTGCTCCTTATAAGCCTCACTATACCGACTATAAGCCCGGCAATATGGAAGGCTCTGTGGGTAAAACAAAGAACAAAATACATTCCTTCTCCACAAGGAGTCTACCATGAGTCACAGGGATGACTGATCAGACAATTACAACTCCAGAAGCATACAATATACCATGTTAGGTCCAAGGAGCTCCAAGAACAGAGGAAGGCTGCCTATACCAGTCTGGGATGATCACGGAAGGCATCCAGGGAGAAGTGGCATCAAAGTGAAAACGTAAAGGATGACCAAGGTTAGCCAGAAGATGCAAGGAGGGAGGCATGGGCAAGGCAGATGGAACAGTTTGTACAAACGCTGGAGGGGAAGCAAGTGAGGGGAAGCAATTTGCTCTGGCTGCAATTATGAGAGTAAGAATTTCAGTGAACACTGGGGTATATGTATCTTTTAGAACTGGATTAAAATATACACACTACTATATATAAAATAGATAACCAACAAGGACCTACTGTATAGCACAAGGAACTATACTCAATAGCATGTAATAACCTATGTAAACAAAAAGAATGTCTATATTTGTATATGTATATGTGTAACTGAATCACTTTGCTGTACACCTGAGCTAACACTGTAAATCAACTTATTTCAATAATTTTTTTAAAAATCTGAAAAAAATATTTGAGCATTTCTCCAACCAACTGTATATGCCAAGTGATATGGCAAATTGAAATAAAGACTTCATATATTTTTAAAAAAAGAGCAAAGAGTTTCAAATCAGTGAGCGGCCTTATTACGTAAGAGGCCACAGCAGGTAAAACCCAAAGGGGAGAACCACAGTGAGAAGCATAAGGCCAATAGAAAGGACTCAGGCTCTCTAGCACCCTCACACCAGAAAGAGCTGGCACTGATTCATCCAGAGGGAACAGTCAAGGCCCCCTTAGGTGACAGGCCTCTGGAGGAGGGCAAGGAGACAGACTGCCCCATCAGAGATGATGCTGGTCCCCAATTCCAAGGAAAAACACACAGCCAGCTTCCCAACCTCACGATAGGAATAGTGAGCAGGCCTTATCACTACCCCATGGGGAAGACAGAATCATCTCATTCCACAGAAAAGTTGTTGGTTTTAGACGACAGTATTCATTGATATTCCTTTCTGTTAACTGATTCCACATCTGAATAGAGAAACCAACTCATCTTGGTCTGGCTGGAACATTCCAGTGCTAATACTAGAAAGTCTCATGTCCCAGGAACCCCTCCTCAGTGCCATACCAACTATGATGGTGGTCACCTACTCAGTTTGTGAGGTACATGAAGTGGAAAATATGCCCTAGGCTTTTATATTAGAACTGGTGCAAAGTTAAATGTGATCTAACCTCCTGGAAGCTAATCTAGACTCTTTGAGCCTCAGGACCCTCTTGGACATCTCAGGGGCTTCTCTGGGGACCCTATATCATTTGCAATAATTCACGCTGAATTATATTTGCAAAGCACAATGATTAGCTTAGGGCTTAGTGATCACTAGCTGTTGTGCTACAGGGAATCACTGACTAAATGCTTACTGAACACAGTAATCAGCCAAAAGATGGGTCTGAATTTAATTTCTGTGTTTCCTGTTGTTGACTGAGAATTAACCAAATACCTTTCAAATTTAATACTGCAAATCATCCTAAAATAAATGAAACTATTTACTTACACAGAGTCATAAACATATTTTCATTACTTTGTTGACTAGGGACCTAACCCATTGTAATGGCTTATCTTCTTACTGGTCAACAGACAGTTAAGAAAGCGGAGAAGACAAAGAAAAACAACAACATGGTTTCCAGTAACTATAGGTCCAATAGGATATTACTTTATGGCAATATCTGAAAGGCAGAGAGCAGCTAATAAATCTTTATAGAATGATTGGGGGTGAAAAATTGGGCCATGGAGAACTACAGAAAAAAAGTACCAGGGTTTGTGGATTAGATGATGGCCATACTTGAGTTTTCGCTTCAGTGCTGTTGACTCAGACAGCCACGGCCCATAGCTCTTGTCTGATAAAAGGAAACACAAGCTCTTCAAGAGTACTGCTTTCCTTGCAACAGGGTGATGAGTAAAACAGCCCCCAGGGTGTGTAGTCAGGAGAAGATGCAGAAAGACTTCAAATTGATAAGAGCCAAGGGCCCACTACTCAACCCTGCTTCAAAGGCACCCCCCACCCCCACCCCCACCAAAGCTCAGTTAATGTTAGTAAGGCTCAATGCTCCTTGTGAAGATTCCTGAAACAGGAACGGATGGAGATATGACCTTAGACTCTTTTTTTCCTGCAACAGACAATGATTGCCAACACATTTCTGATTAGTTTTCAAGGAAAAAAAAAACACTATTTTCAAAATCCAATCGTGCTTGAATACAGCTATTCAAGGAAGAAAACCATTCAGTAGGGTTCAATTTTATTAGCCTCAAAAAACTTTTAAAAAAGGGTGAAACGTAGCAGCGTTTATCACTGGTAATGTATATTAGAATTATGTTTCCCTCTAAAAAGTTTGGGGCATGTATTTTAGAACTATGCTTCCCTCTAAAAAGTCCGAGGTATTCTGGGTAACTGAGGTTCTGCAGATACAATGAAAATAATCATTCTCTGCACTCCTCTCCATGACACGCTTTCCATCAGAAACTGAGACAGACAGATTCATTGCAGAAATATTCGGGTTATGTCCGTTGCACAGAGTCAGACAGCACAACGAGGGCAGGATGCAGCAAAGGGCACAGCCCTAAGCCTGGGTCAGAAAAACAGGACAGAGGTTTTGTTTTCACTTTGCCAGACTTTACTATGGGTGAGTGCACGTCTGCAGGCCTTGGACTCAGAGGATAAGGAAATGACAAGTGGTCCTCAGTTAGCCTGTGAGTGGCTCTCACCAAGTCGCCTATGTTCATAGTCACATGGAGTGCAATGCTATGAAATATCTCACCCTGGTTTGGGCACTGGACTCTAGTAGATGGTTCAATCTTTCATTGTAGCCACCAAAGACATGCCTGGGCATTGAGAATCTTCTAGGAATTGTTCATCTTTATCCCATATTATCAAGAGGCCAACAGCTTAAACAAACAAACAAGCAAATCCAACTATGTTCAATATAATCTACTCAAAGCCACAATTCAACAAGACGACAGCTCCTAAGAAAACTGGTACAAACTTCCTGTTTTTACACCTACCACTTGTACTTGCTTTCTGGGTAAAGCCATCTTTGCTGCCTCTATTCTAAGTTTGTACCCCACTCCAGACATTCTCACAGACATTTTCATGCATTTTATACACATTCTGGACACACACCTCTGACACTACTTCAGGGAAGTATACAGGCATATACCTACTGCACCACCACCACCACCCAGAACCAAGAAGAAAAAATCTGCCACTCACCATACGACTGGGATGATTTTGAAGGCGGTCCAGGGCATTAAGCAACATTCTGACTGTGGGTTAGCCATTTCCATACCCAACCTTCACCTTGAACCCTCATGTATCTCATTTCTTAATGGATGTGCATGGACAACTTGATTATAAGGTCCTCTGACTACCATACTTTAAATTTCCATGTATTTATTTTCCTTCCCACAAGAATGAGTTCTTTATTTAACATATCCTAGGCGTCCAATAAATTTTTAAAAATCCAGATGTACATATTTCTATCTATCTAAACCTAAGAAGTTTACAGTGGTCTAGGAGAAGCTCAACAGAACAGCCAGTTCAGAAATCAGCTATTTCCTATTTATCTTCTATTGGCAAAGCTAGTTTTCATTTCTCTAAATGTGTCCTCCTTGATTCTGGGAACAGCTGAGGATACTGATGATGTAAGACAGTCTTTGTTAACCTTTTAAAACTTACACTCATTTTTGATAACCATAAAAATGTTCTCCTTCCTTTCCCCAAACAGATTCTGATGTGTCCTTCCTAAGCTGTTTTAGGAAACTATGATATCTACCCCTTGGCTGGATTCTCTCCTCTTCCCTAAATCTTTAAAATCTACACGTCCGTTCCCAGGCTCTTCTCTGACTTAACATCTCCTCAATGAAGCCTTATTAGGCATCTCAAACTTACAACAAAGGCCACAGCCCAATTAATAATCTCCCCATACAGCTCATACCCTGGGGCTGCCAGTGCTGACAGTGGGACACCACCATTCATGCTTCCTGTTCAAGGTGGAATCCTCAGTCATCTTAGGCTCCATTCTTACCTACTCTACGTCCAGTCAACTGTCAGCACATCCTGTCAGCCCTACCTCCAAAACGTCTCTCAAATGCAATGACATCTCCGCATCCCTCCCCTCCCTTTCTTCCTTGTCCAAACAGGCAGAATTTCTCACCTGGTGACATCAGCAGCCTCCACGCTGATCTCTTGCTCCCTCCCAGCAGGGGGCACGGGCGTCCTCAGATGACTTAATTCTTCGCTAAAACCCTCCAGTGGCTTCCCAGCATGCTTCGCACACTCACTACTGCCAATCCTTTTGTCTATCAGGCTCTGCAGGAACTGGACCAGGCCACTCTATCTAGTCACAATGACCTCCCTTTTTCTCAAAGACACCACACAATCTCTGCTTCGAGCCTCGACATTGATCCTTCATGTTGGTGGCCTTCTTCTTACAGACGGAAGGCCTGCACACTTGGCGGCCTCCCTGCTGGTTTCTGACAAGTGTCATCTCTCTCTTCCCTTACCCTGCTTTGCTTTTCGTCATAGTACTTAGCACTCTATTTTCTGTCCTATTGAGTTATGAGCCCTGTCCTCCACTGGAATGTAAACTCCATGAGAAAAGGACGTTGTTTGTTCCCTGCTGGACCCTCAGTGCCCGAGGCGACGCCTGACACAGACTAGGCATTCCATAAAATAACCTTTTTTTGTCACTGAATGAATGCATATTGTCAACTAACCAGAAATGTTTTGTTGAACTTGATTTTCAGATGTTTATGTTATGAAAGTAAATATTCCCCCTTTCCCCAAGTGAATCATAAGACATGATTTTTAAACGACCCCACTCCCCACACACATTTAAGATTCTGGTATGTCTGCCCTTCCTAAAACACCCCACCAGGGGTTGGGCTAGGGTGCCCCATCCCCTTGAGCGTCAGTGGTGTGGTCACCCAGTTCCATGCATACAAACTCATAGCTACACTCTGAGTTTCTACTAAGCATCTGACATGTTTTACGGTCTTCTGCCTCTTACTAAAGCCTTAAAGCTTTATTATCTTCAAAAAAATGCTCAGAGAATTCAACTAATAAAGAGAACTGTCTGCCTTATTTATGATAGTGGCAGTGTTTCTTTCAGCTAATTCTGAATACAGCTGGCTCAGATTTCAATGCCAAGTGTTTGGCTACACTACTTTTGTTGTATGCTTCCAGAGAGTTTGGGCCCCAGTGGTCACAGAAAATACTGGGAAATATTAAGGAAACTCTTTGGAAGAGACAGAAGGAAGGAGGAGACACAGACCCCTCTTGCCAGGCATCCCCTATACATCTGGGTTTTCTGGTTGCTTCTTCAATATGGGTGCTTTTCAGAAGAGCAGTGTTTCCTTCATGAATGAGCTCCATTTATGATGAGGCACCAAGTGGTCAGTGTGAGCTCCGAGGGGACAGCCATTCCCAGCCCTCTGGCATTTTCCCAGTGTGGCAGCGAATGCAACCCCCTAGAGACTAGTATCTCCCTCTGAATTCCACCCTTCTCTCCTTGGCCTCTTGGCAAACCTCAGCTTCAGAGAGTCTAGTCAACTGCCATTTGTCTACTGTGTCTTTTCTTAAAGTATCATCTTCCAGGAGCTTTTATACGTGAGATTTTGAAATCCGTATATAAAAACAGGATATTATTCATCTCTAGTCACTTGAGAAATAGCACAGTGCAGGGATATGGTCAAATTCTAAGAGCGGAGATAACATAAACATAAAACACTGATTGGTATCAGTTCTGCCCCTTTACCTCTCCAATGAAAGAAATGCAATAAATCAAATTCTGCAAGTCTCAGTTAACTTCTACTGACATGTGCATTTTTTTTTAAAGCTTAAAAGTTTTGATGTCTGTGACATGAAATCCTATTTATTTAGGAATGTAAGTTGTTGGATTTCCTCTTCTCCAAAAGAGGAAAATGGCAGACACTGATTATTAAGAATTTTGTCATCCAAGTCCAAAGCTCCACAAAAATACTTTGATATACTCATATATGTTTTAAACCACAATCCGGATTCCTAGAATGTGTGTATGTATAACTTAACTCTGGACTTAATCCTGTTGTAGTCTTTGCATCCTTCTCAGGCTAGGCAAGTGGTGTCCTTTCTTCCTCTGCTCTCTGAGCATTGAACCTGAGCAGAGCCAGCATAAACTGCACACTAGTGAACAACTCTTAAATTCCTGCACTTTCTGCAAAGTTTCACTGCCAACCTTCCTTTCAGAGTATCTACCCCCTCCGCCTCTGCCCATACTGTTTTATATTTTCTTCTCTTCATTTAGCTTGGTTGGGAAGTATTTTGTTAACAGTTTTTTTGGCCAGTTTCAGCACAGGGCTTCTGGCAAGTCAGGGTTGCAGCATTTCAGAGCCTTGCACTAACTCCAGAAAATATTTTCCTACTTTAACTCTTCCTCCTCTTTGCTTCTGCCACTCAAGAGAGAAAAGGAGGAAAAAAACCTTCACACACACACAATAAAGAGACATATAGTCACAAAAACATTTCTACCCAGCTTAAAACCAGCAGAATCTTAACACCTTAATTGGGGTCTTGCAAATCCTGAATCTCCTAACACATATTACAAAGTTTTATAAGCTAATCATATCCATTAAAGTTGAACTTTTGCTTTTTTTTAAACCAGTTCACTTCTGTGAAAATAGGATTCCACACAGCCCTCAACATTTCCCTGCTAACAGAACCCCAGTCTATTTGTGTGCAGATGCTGTGAGCTCAGGAAAGGCGGGAGCACTGGCCTAAGGGTGGCCATTGCTCTCAGTTCAGTAAGTCCTGAGGGGACATAGTATGAGGATGCTGGGAAAATTCTGCCTCCTCACAAAAGACTAGCAAAGTAATGCTCAAAATTCTCCAAGCCAGGATTCAACAGTACGTGAACTGAGAACTTCCAGATGTTCAACCTGGATTTAGAAAAGGCAGAGAAACCAGAGATCAAATTGCCATCTGTTGGATCATAGAAAAAGCAAGAGAATTCTAGAAAAACACCTACTTCTGCTTCATCGACTAGGCTAATGCCTTTGATTGTGTGAATCACAACAAACTCTGTGAATCACAACAAATTGTGGAAGATTCTTAAAGATATGGGAATACCAGCCACTTTAACTGCTTCCTGAGAAACCTGTATGCAGGTCAAGAAGCAACAGTTAGATCCGAACATGGTTCCAAATTGAGAAAGGAGTATGTCAAGGCTTATTGTCCTTATTGTCACCTAGCTTATTTAACTTATATGCAGAGTACATCCTCTTGAACATGAAAGAGGAGAGTGAAAAAGTTGGCTTAAAACTCAACATTCAGAAAACGAAGATCATGGCATCCAGTCCCATAACTTCATGGTAAACAGATGGGGAAACAATGGAAACAGGGACAGAATTTATTTCTGGGGGGCTCCAAAATCACTGCAGATGGTGACTGCAGCCATGAAATTAAAAGATGCTTGCTACTTGGAAGAAAAGCTATGACCAACCTAGTTAGCATATTCAAAAGCAGAGACATTACTTTGCCAACAAAGGTCCGTCTAGTCAAAGCTATGGTTTTTCCAGTGGTCACGTACGAATGTGAGAGTTGAACTCTAAAGAAAGCTGAGCTCCAAAGAATTGATGCTTTTGAACTGTGGTGTTGGAGAAGACTCTTGAGAGTCCCTTGGACTGCAAGGGGATCCAACCAGTCCATCTGAAAGGAGATCAGTCCTGGGTGTTCATTGCAAGGAATGATGCTAAAGCTGAAACTCCAGTACTTTGGCCACCTGACGCAAAGAACTGACTCATTTGAAAAGACCCTGATGCTGGGAAAGACTGAAGGCAGGAGAAGGGGATGACAGAGGATGAGATGGTTGGATGGCATCACAGATTCAATGGACATGAGTTTGAGTAAGCTTCGGGAATTGGTGATGGACAGGGAAGCCTGGCATGCTGCAGTTCCATGGGGTCGCAAAGAATCAGACACGATTGAGCGACTGAACAACAACAAAAGACAGGAGCCATGCCTCCTTGGTTCTCAACTTGAAACTGGTAATAAAGCACAGAATTGTGATCACCCTGAGAAAGCAAGTCTAAATTTCAAAAATGGTAGATGCAAGGAATGAAAAGGGCACAGATCATCAGTGGCAAATGAAAGAAGTGACCATCTCCTCTAGACTTTCTGAATATGCAGGGGAAAAACTCCTACTTGTTAGGGCCAGAGTTAGTCATATTTTCTTTTCTTGATATGCATGAGATGACAAAAGAGAGGTTTATGGCTTCTTAATTTGATCCCCACTAACTTCAAAGTGAGAAAACTAGTTTGGCAAATTTCAAGCTAATAGGGCAAATATGACTTGTTATAGATGACTTATAATCATTTAGCACAGAGGTTCTCAGTCTTTCTCCATCCATAGTAATTGTTTCATCCATACATCCAACCATCCATCCATCCATCATTGATCTATTTAACCATCCATCCATCCATCTAACTAGCCACCCAACTAACCATCCAACCATCCATCCTTTCTTTTTTTCTGCCAACAACCAACTGCTGAGCCTCTATCCAGTGCTGGGCACTGAACTAGGCACTGGGAATATCAACAATGCCAAAAGATAGAAAATACTATACCTGTTTTAGAGGTAAGGACATTTGAAGTTCAGCAAGTTTAAATGTTTTCCCCAAAACCACAAGCCAACATGTGGCAGAGTTAAGAGTCAAAACTGGGGCTGTCTGAACTCACAGGCTTGCACTTTTTGCTCTACCATGCAGCTTTGAACCTGGCCATCCCTCTGCTAAGCCCAATTTAGAAATAACAGAACATTGTATTGCTTTTTAATATTCTACAATTTTGATTGCCTCTTACCCCACCTTCTGCAGTTAATCTAAAGTAGTAGTCACACTGTATACCGTATCTAGACCCACCCAAACCAAATATTCACTTTTCACCTGGAAGTCTGACACTGTGCTTACAGGACGGCAATGTCACCATGACAACGTCTGCTTCCATAACACTCATCTTGCATCTGCTGGCCATGTATGCACCATTAGCTGAAGACCTTTTCTACCTTGCTCACCAGTGCCTGGTACTCCCTTGCACAGGCTAGGTCCTCCTTACATATCTCCTAATTATATAAAGAAAAATAAGCCAAATAATAAGATGCTGTCTCAGGAACTCCTGAGTGCCAGTTCTCAAGACTCTTAGTTTAATGAGCTGATATCACTTCTAAGACCTTGCCAGACAGTGTCATTCCAGAAGGTGCACAATAAGTCACTGACTAAGCAATCTCTACACCATATTTACAGCAAATATGTTCCTCATTATGAAACGCTGGCAACAACCCAAATGTCTAGCACTTGGATACAAAGGTGAATGGACGGCTACTTATCAGTACAGGAGACCATTTTATTGATAACCCAAGGAGAAAGTGATGGAGTGAAAGGAAACAGGAAAAGGGCAACATCCACCAGGGTTAGACTCCAAAGCAGATCAACACAGAAGCTGTACACACTGACACAACTATGCAAAATAAACATGCCGGGAAAACTGGCACTGGAATGTGAGGGCTCATGAGAATAGTTCTAAAGCGTCCAGTGAAAATCCAGAATAAAACCACTCACAACTGACTCTTCTATTTTATCTTCATAGTTCTTCTTATGATCAACATTACAGGATTCTTACAAATGCATGTTTACCATTTAACATGTGACCAACTTTGAAAAACATGCCTGCTGGATGCCCATCATGAAAATGCCCTAGTGATAAAAGACACCCATTTATTTGCCAGCTTAAACATATACATTGTTCTCGGTGCCTGAAGACCACATAATGAATGTTCTCTCTGTGTGTATGTGTGTGAAAAGCATGACACATGATTCTTTCCAAACTGTACATTCAGATAACCCAGTCTTTGCCAGGGACAGCCCTTCCTTGCTGAGACTGGTGCACTCAGGAGGCTTTCTGCTTGAGACCTGGATTTCTATACCCTTCCTCCGGCTAACTCTGGTTTGTTCAAGAATTTCTGAATTTGGGTGCACTTCCATCAAAAACAACAATAACAATGGGTAACATTTACTGAACATTTTACTACCTACTAGGCACACTTGGAAGTACTTTTCTTTGAGCCCCGTTTCAATCTTGGTTTTTACTATAACCACAGGCACAGAGTAAATGACATATAGCAGATACCTGTTTATCAATTGAGTTACACTTTAGTTCACTTATGTCCACACTAAGAAGAGGATATTTTAATTATCAACATTTTATAGATGGGGTGCAGAGAAGTAAAGGCAATTGCTTAGCGGCTAACAATTTGCTAAGGTTAATAAAATGGAGTAGCTTCTTACCGCAGCTCACCCCAACTCAATACCCAACTCATTCTAACTTGGAATATCACTTTTATGTGTTAAAAATTAGTTAACTGGAAAAACACAAAAAGTCACGCTCACTAGAATAATTCTTGACCTCCCATGAAAACACGGGTCCTTGAGACACAGGGACCCCCTTCCCTTTCAACGTTTCTGAAAGGATGAAATGCTCTAAGATGCCACCACATACAAGACAAGCATGTAGAGGAAGGTGATCCTGCTGCTTGTTGAGCATCTAAATTCACAAGCACAGTTGAGCCAGGCGGTACAAAACCATAAATTAAATTCACTGTGAAAAACAACAACTCAAGTATGAATAACAGAAAAATAAAATGTTTACACTTCACATCTGAAATCTTGAGAAACCCAACCAGGAGTACATGGCTTTGGGAAAAGGACCCCTTGCTGTGGTTGTGCTGACTTTTGGAAGTGAAAGTGAAACTCACTCAGTTGTGTCCAACTCTTTGAGATCCCATGGACTATACAGTCCATGGAATTCTCCAGGCCAGAATACTGGAGTGGGTAGCCTTTCGCTTCTCTAGGGGATCTTCTCAACCCAGGGATCGAACCCAGGTCTCCCGCATTGCAGGCAGATTCTTTACCAGCTGAGCCATAAGGGAAGACCTTTTGGGAAATTCCCAACTGATTTTATGCAAATAACTCCCCATTGAACTTTTCACACTTTTCGCAAAGAAGTTCTTCACCAGTTCTTAACCTGTCCCTTAGCAAGGAAGGGCTTTTCCTGGCAAAGACTGGGTTATCAGAATGTACAGCATAGGGTGGGAGATGGAAGAGAGAAGGATCAGTCCCATTCTGGTCAGCAGAGGTTCTAGCCACCTCTGGGATGTTCCTAACACAGCTGTACAGCAGTTAACCATACCAAGCCCTTTCTTGGGTGAATGAATGGGACTGGCTGTTCAGACTCTACTGTAACCAAGGCTGAGGTGACCAGCACATCCATGGACACTACAGGGTTACCATGATGTCTTCTCAAATGCTCTCTCCTCAGATCCTTCCCAGTTACCAGGCCAGTCTAATTTTCACCCACTTCCATTTTCAGTCCTCTCTATTCAAGAACCTATAGAAGGTTCCTTTCACCTTTTGCTATAGTTGGCCTCCTCTCATGCTTTCCAGTGCTCTTTGTAAGAGTTCATTTGAGCTAACCAGCTTGACCAACCAAATAATCCCTTCATACACTACTTTGGTGACCTCTCCTGCCACCATCTTCCTCTCTTCACACATGCTTCTCGGCCATGCTGGTGCTCCAGCCCGGAACACCCTCTGTCCACTAAAGTTCTGTCAGACCCTGCTGACACCATCTCCTGTAAGGCATGGCCCCTACACCACCACCCTGACTGACTTCCAATCACCTTTGTGTACGTCAGGCTCCTTTGTGGAAAGGAACAGACTCCCTCCGCTGACCTCACATATTAGAGGTTTATTGTAAAAATACACAAGACAGTTAGGGCCACAGTGACAGGCCTCCCTGAGACCAAAAAAATCAGCTCAAGAATCGAGAGGAGCCAAGGCAGCTTTGGGGATTGAACTCTCTGGTCTCCCATTAACAGCAGGAATACGGGACACCCCCCCGCCGCCCTGACACACACACACACACACTGATGACTCAGCCTTTCTTCTCTGCTTGGACTGCTCCTGCCATGCATCTTAGGTCTCCCCTCTGCTTCTGTTTTCTCTCAGTTTCTGCTGACTCAGAGTGGGCGATGTGGCTTCTGTGCTTGTCTTCTCAGCTACACATCAGCGTGCCAGCTCTCCCGGGCCTATGTGTCTTTCATTCACAAATCTTTATAAAGAATCCAAATGGGCACATGGTGCCTTTAAGAGAGTTCCAGAAAAACATCTACTTCTGCTTTATTGACTATGCCAAAGCCTTTGACTGTGTGGACCACAACAAACTCTGGAAAATTCTTAAAGTGATGGGAATACCAGACCACCTGACCTGCCTCTTGAGAAATCTGTAAGCAGGTCAGGAAGCAACAGTTAGAACTGGACATGAAACAACAGACTGGTTCAAAATAGGAAAAGGAGTACATCAAGGCTATATATTGTCACCCTGCTTATTTAACTTATATGCAGAATACATCATGAGAATCGCTGGGCTGGATGAAGCACAAGCTGTAATCAAGATTGCCGGGAGAAATATCAATAGCCTCAGATATGCAGATGACACCACCCTTGTGGCAGAAAGTGAAGAGGAACTAAAGAGCCTCTTGATGAGAGTGAAAGAGAAGAGTGAAAAAGTTGGCTTAAAGCTCAACATTCAGAAAACTAAGATCATGGCATCTGGTCCCATCACTTCATGGGAAATAGATGGGGAAACAGTGGAAACAGTGAGAGACTTTATTTTTTTGGGCTCCAAAATCACTGCAGATGGTGACTGCAGCCACGAAATTAAAAGACGCTTGCTCCTTGGAAAAAGTTATGACCAACTTAGACAACATATTAAAAAGCAGAGACATTACTTTGCCAACAAAAGTCTGTCTAGTCAAGGGTATGGTTTGTCCAGTAGTCATGTACGGACATGAGAGTTGGACTATAAAGAAAGCTGAGTGCAGAAGAATTGATGCTTTTGAACTGTGGTGTTGGAGAAGACTCTTGAGGGTCCCTTGGACTGCAAGGAGATCCAACCATCCATCTGAAAGGAAATCAGTCCTGAATATTCACTGGAAGGACTGATACTGAAACTCCAATACTTTGGCCACCTGATGCAAAGAACCGACTCATTTGAAAAGACCCTGATGCTAGGAAAGATTGCAGGCAGGAGGAGAAGGGGATGACAGAGGATGAGATGGCTGGATGGTATCACCAACTCAACGGAGATGAATCTGGGTAAACTCTGGGAGTTGGCCATGGACAAGGAGGCCTGGCTGTTGCAGTCCATGGGGTCACAAAGAGTTGGACACGACTGAGCAACTGAACTGAAGTTTTCACAGCAGACTAGGCTGTCTGTCAGATTATGGCTTCTGTAGGGGCAGGGGTTCCTCTTGACCAAATCATCTGGGGCTAAGGGAGAAGGGTCAGGGGATAAGTCATATTAGTCAGGAACATGACCACTCCATCTTGAATTAATAGCCCAGGGTGCTTCCCTCAGCAGAAACTGGACTTTTTAGAAGGGACTGACACATTTATTAGTCTCTTGGGTGAACTGCTCTTCGTCACATCTCTAACATATTAATATGCATTCCAGGCTTGGTATGGTTGCCAGAGCACCACAGACTAGTCTATAATCATTTCATGACTATTTGAACTGATTTTGTTCTTAGATCCTGCCAGAAAACCCAGAATCACAGTGATATTCGTGGATAAACTTCACTGGAGGAGGGACTAAAGTTTTCACTCCTCTGTATGCCAGTGATTCAGTTCAGTTGCTCGGTCGTGTCCGACTCTGCGACCCCGTAATGACTAGAATTGTTCTAATTCAGCAGTTCTCAAAAGTGTTTGGTCTCAGGATCCCTTTACAGTTTCCAAAACTGGGGTCACAAAGGGCTTTCGTTTACTTTTTTTACTCTATCGATATACATATCTATACCCATATATATATCCATATATATACACACACACACGCACTATTGGAAACTAAAGCAGAAATTTTGAAAATACTTTTTAATGGACTAAAAACATAGCAACAATAAATCCATTAGATCCTAATAAAACAACACATTGTGAGAAACTGTTTTTCAAAACAAAAGAAGATAAAGTGAGAAGTGTACAGCTGTTTTACCTTTTCTTAAATCTCTTCAATGTCATCTCTGCAAATCTCTCTAATAGAGCACAGCTGGATTCTTACTTTTGCCTTTAAGTCCAATCTGTTTTGATATTGTACTGGCTTAGTTGTACTGGCTTAGTACATGAAGTTTGGCCTCACACAGATAGAGATGGATGTTTCTGACAACACGATAACTTAACAAATGATGATTTCTTAAAGTTTAGCTGAAACCCTTCCAATGATCTTTTCATATACTGCTATGTTAGAATTGCTTAGTCTATCTCTCATTCGAATTCACTACTGTGCAGGGCTTGTAACATCACACATCGGTCTTTGAAACTATCAGCTCACTGAGTTACACAGGTTTTCCATATCTGGACATATTTCATCACTCAGTACCAAAAAAGAATACTCGTTAACATTACCACCAATTTTATTAGTAAAGTCATTAAGTATACTTTCTTAAAGCACGCTTGAGATGTCATCAAGCTCATGGCAGCAGATACAAATTTTCCAAAAAGGAGTCTTAGCCTCCACTGTTTTTGCTGCATTACTCCAAACGTCAATACACTAAAAAAGTCAAATATCATCTTAACATTATAAAAGAATTATGTAAGAATATTATAAAGAGCCTTGAGAACTCCCTGAAAGGTTCTTGAGCCCCTCAGGGTCTGCATACCACATGTTGGAAAACAACTGTTCTAAAAAGTGTTTCATAAGTATTCTTGAATCCTTCAATGAATGAATAAAACTTCATATTAAGCAAGGAGGTTCTAGAAAGGTTTACAGGATAAGATACTTTTCCAGTTGGGCCAGCAAGATAACATAGGATGTTTAAAAGTTGAGAGGAGTATAAGCAAACATACGGAGCTAGAAAAGTACAGGGAACCTTACCAGAATAGGAGCAGAAGAAAATATCACTTCAGATGATCAGCACCTTACACGGAGCAAAGCATATTCGTGCCCATCACCTCTGTCAACTCTAAGCAACAGTCCAGAGAGATAAAAATCAGCATAATGCTTGTACAGATGAGAAAACTGAGGCCAGTCTGGAAGCTCTTTGAAGGCAAATATCATGCATGTTTTCTTCACATTCAAAACCCTCTCACAGAGGCCAGCGTATCAAAGGCACACGATAAACATTCAATAAATAAATAAATAAATAAGGCTCAGAGAAAGCTGCTCAGGATCACACATCTAGAAAGTGATGGTTCCAGGACTGGACTGAGCCTAGGTCTTCTGAAATCAAATCCCAGATTGTTCCCACCATACCCTGATGTCTTCAAAGGGATTAAAAAAACAACAACAACAGGCGCATGCTGCTATGGGGGACTTGGATGTTAGCACAGTTATAAATTGAAGCATTTTTTTAAATAAAGGAGTTACATGATCAGAGCTTCCCTGGTGGCTCAGATGGTAAAGAATCTGCCTGCAGTGTGGTACACCTGGGTTCCATGCATGGGTCAGGAAGATCCCCTGGAGAAGGAAATGACAACACACTCCAGTATTCTTGCCTCTCCCACGGACCAGAGGAGCCTGGTGGGCTGCAGTCCACGGCGTTGCAAGGAGTCAGACATGACTGAGCAACTGACACTTTCACTTTCTTTCACTTTACACGACCACATTTGGGCCATTGAGGATCAAATCCAGCAGGATCTGGGAAGGCTTGGAGTGGAGAGGTACAGGGAGAAGAAAGACCCATTTGGATTTTTTCAGTGGTTTATGTGAAAAGCATGACCCGGGGGGTATCAGACAGACACCACAGGTTCCCCCTAATTCTGACACTTAACTGTGTGAATTTGGACAGGTTATACTCTTCCCATTTGATCCTTCCTTTTCTTATCTGCAGAAGGGAATAATAGTATACAACTTCACAGAGCTATCGTGAGAGTTAAATGAAAAATGATGTGCACAAAGCAACAGCACAGTTCTTGGCTCCTCACCAGCTACAAAAGAGAAGAGAGTGAGAGGGAGGAAGCTTAGGGGCAGGAAAAGGAGGAGGAAGGGGAAAGGCGGGGAGGGGAGGAGAGGAAGGGGGAAGAAAAACAGGGAGGAGAGGGAAATATTTGTTGAATGCCCAAGAGAATGTGGGCAGTGCCAGAGGGAGACAGAATCCATCATGCCCTCTCTGTCATTTCTCAGGGCAACAATAAGAGAGAATAAAGAAGAAGACCATTCTAAGGTTTCAAGCCTGGGTGACCATTGAATGAGCTGGTATGCAGATGCCCACAGGGCATGCAAATGGAGGTGCCAAGGAGGCTGGTTCTATGGATGCCAAAGGTCAGACTTCCAACAAAGATGTGGACAGTCAGGGACGAGCACCGAGTAAAGGATCAATTAATATCTTCGGGACATGGAGCATCATAAGTGAAGGCAAATGGGAGAAAAAGGAGGAAACCACATCAGAGACACAAAAATAAAGCACCTGTTTTAAAGCATTTACTGGCTCCCAACTCTCGAATGCATATTTAGACTCTCCCTACCTCCAGCCAGCCACTCCTGCTCCACCAAACCTGACATTTGATGCATTCACAGCACCAAATTCTGTTCTCTCTGCCTGCAAGTCTTTCACTGCTCTTCCCCAGAAGTATAGTTTCTCAAAAAGCGGTACTTGCGATTCTTAAAGTCATATGTTAAGATTACGGCAAAACAAAACCATTAGAAATAGCAGCCTTCAAAGTGGTCCATTTGAAGTTCTGGCGGCCTTGCCTCTCCCTGCACATGCCCACCACACACTCGCCTCTTCTGGCTCGTTTTTTAGTTTCACTGGACCCTGTTCCTTCTGCCCACCGCTCTTCTCCTGCTGTAATAAAATGAGGTGTGACTTTTCCCCTGAGTTGTGACCCTGTCTTGGTCTCAGATGTTCAGTTCCAATTGTGTGGTCCAGGAAAACAGACAGAGGTGGTGTCATTAGAGCAGCAGCAGGCAAAGGGTGGGATACCACTGGTCAGAGGTATGAGGAGAGACCAAGGGTGGCAGGTCCAGAGGAAGCTGGTGGATTTCACAAGTAAGAGACTCTTAGGGATCTAAAGCATGTACTCTCATTGGATGGGATATTGCCCACTCCCCCTCCCCAAGGTGGGTGCAAACTGGCTCTTGGGCCAGGGTAGGAAGGGTAAACAGTTCTTAATATGACAATGTTTGTGGTCCTCTACAGCTCACCCTTATGTAATAAGATTTTCACTCCTTAATGTTTAAACCAATTAACTTAAACTTATTTTTAATCTTTCTCCTTCTTTGTTGTTCAGTCACTCAGTCATGTCCGACTCTTTGCGACCAATGGGACTGCAGCATGCCAGGCCTCCCTGTCCTTCACCATATCCTGGAGTTTGCTCAAACTCATGTCCACCGACCTGATGACGCCAATGACCCATCTTATCCTTTCTCCTCCTGCCCTCCATCTTTCCCAGCATCAGTGTCTTTTCTCCTTATAGGTGATAATGAAAAAATGTTGGGAAGCACTAGTCTAGAAAGTAGTTCAATGAAAGGGGCGTACTTTGGAGGAGGCTACTCTGTAAGGACTGAAGGCAGAAGGAGACAGTGGAGGAAACTGCAATGATAATGACTTTTCCTTCCTTCCCTTTGTGGGGAAGCCTCTTGACCCATAACCACCCGGAGTACTTACTTATACACCTCAGCCTGCAGGAAGTGCTGTACCTGTATTGTTTTACTTTTATTTTCACAACAGTCTTAGCAAGTTATGCTCCCTTTGTACAGATGCTTAGAGAATGTAGGCAGCTTACCCAAGGACCTGTGGTAAATGATGCAAGTTTAGTTCTTAGCCCAGATTGGACATACCATAACTATGAACAGAGCTGGCAAGCCCAGACACATCTATAGAGAGAGGGGAAGAACTGTCTGCTACATGGTGAGTGTTAAAAAAAAAAAAAAAAAATGTTATTTGAATGAGACAGCAGAGAAGTGAAAGGCAACCAGGAGAGGAGACAGCTTATGGGGAAGGAATCCAAGCAACAGAACATGACAGAGTCCAGGAGGAAGGGCTGGCCTTGCCAGCAGCAGAACAGGGAGGGAGGAAAGAAGTGGAGAAAGCCAGTTGGGGGCTGGGGACAGCAGGAGTGGGCAAATCCTGTCCGCAGTGGGGCCGGCAGTTGCAGGCAGACTGCGAAGAGTCCCTGGTGGAATCCACGCACACGATCACATTACTCTGTGCGGCAATCTTCTCAAATGAGTTCTCAGTTCATACTATGTCTCCCTCCTCTTTCCCAAAGGCTCAGATTTAGAAAAGGCAACCAGACACCATGCTTTAGTGAAATAACTCCCAATCTTTTCTAGTATGGAAAAGGACTTCTTGCCATCAGAAACAAGAACCAACAATGGCCCAGGCCCTCAATAATAATTGTAGCTGTTGTTCCGGTGTCCACTTGTGTGAGAAAATGCTCGTTTCACATTAGCTGTGTTCAGCTGAGACACTTAAGATGACTTCACAGGGCCTTTATCACAGGGATGCATTTGTGCAACACACATCCAATACGTGAGACAGTCTGCAGGCCATGCAGGCTGGATTTGCGAACCCCATCCTCACCTTGCGCCACAGGTTGGGAAGAAGCAGTCTACACGAAAGGCAAATGATGTCCTAGATGGGGGCAGGGTCTGGCATAACCCAGACCTCACTGCAAATTCCAGCAATTTAATGATGGGTGAGTTACTGAAACAGTTTGTAATGCCTCGGTTTTTGCCTTTGTAAAATGGGGATATTAATAGAAGGTCTGTAGTTTCATTTAGGACTGAATTTATCAATTCTAACACAGTACCCAACACAGACGAGGTAGCTACTATGATTACTTTAGTTCTATACAATCAACCAGTGGTTCAGTTTTTTAAAGTGGGGGTCCGTGGACCAGCAGCAGCAGCATCACCAGGGGAACTGGTTAGAAATGCAACTTTCAATGCAGACACACTGACTCTTCAGGAGATGGGCCCAGCAATAACAAGCCTTAACTAGCCCTCCAGGGGGGCTTTAACAAGCCTTCCCGGTGACTCTGGTGCTAAAATCTGAGAACCACGGCTCTATGGCTATGGTTTTCAGCTTTTTAAAAAGTAAACAGAGGAATCATTTATACAAAAAGTTCTTCAAAAGGTTGATTTGTGAAATATGAATGTTTGAAACAGCTCTGAAGATCCTGGGTAGGGAGAACTCGGACAAGTACCTTCATTCCACCCAGCCAACCCAATGGACCTCAGGAGCAGTAAATAGGGTCTGTGCCTTAAGTTACAGATGCTACAATTTTGGGTGGCACCACTCAGAAAAATACCCTGATGCTGGGCAAGATTGAGGGCAGGAGAAGAGGCTGACAGAGGATGAGATGATTGGATGGCATCACTGACTCAACAGACATGAGTTTGAGCAAACTCTGGGAGATAGTGAAGGATAGGGAAGCCTGGCATACTACAGTCCACGGGGTTGCAAAGAGCTGGACATGATTGAGCGACTGAACAACTGAAAAAACTAAAGCCTCAACACACCACTAAATTGTTTAACCATAATTACAAGGCACACCCAGTTGTGATAAAATATTGCTCCCCAGGTTTCCATGGCATCTGCAGCTAAGCCACTTCGCCCTGGGTCACCCCCCACCCCAGGGTCAGCAGCCAACACCTCATTACTGGCCCTACTTGGCTTCTCATACGCTTGGGGGCAAACTTCCCACAACTGCCAACTTAGCCATCTGTCTTTGGCTCCAGGTTGGTGTTACACTGCCTGCTACTCAGAACAAGTTTCACTCCACTCATGCCAGGCTAGAAGACCCACTTCTTCTGTGGAAGTGAAAGTACACTATGCCTTGATTGAGACTTGGTGGCATACTTCTGAAGAGAGTTGAGGCCCACCAGTGCCTGCCAGGGGCAAATCATTGGGGTCAAGGTTTGAGAACCACTGAAGGAGAGGCTATTCCCAAGTAGCCCTGAGAGGGTTTTATCTGTTTACTAAAGATGACATGGTCTCATGTATTCCACAGGGGGCTTAACATAGGCTGTTGTGAGGAAAAAGAGCAAAAGAAAGAGAAACCAGGAGGACAGCCACTCTGAGTTTCTCAGATGAAAGGCTGACTGCGCAGAGATAGATTAGGGAATGCTTCATTAAGCAAGATTATTAGGAAAAACTAGCACCCACTGATCAAATCAGTCATCTGTCATCAGGACCGTATCTCCCAGCTCCTATTTCATAGGGGTTGTGTGGTGTTTGTCACTACTCTGGTGATGAGGATCACTTTGACATGCTAAATTCATCAACTGTGGCATCTCAAAGAAAAGAAAACCCACCTGAGACTTCTATCCAAACCAAAAATATTTCCAGACACCAAAGACCATTAAAAAATGCTTGCAAAGGGATTTCCTTCTCATTGATCTCCTACTCTGAGCCTCTCCCAGTATTATGGAGAGCAGCACAGGTATTAACTTCAGGCGACAGATGAGAACAAGGCAGAGGCAAGCGAAGTGCCCTCCTGAAGGTCACACCGCTTCTCAGTGGAGAGCCATGACTACACACAATGCGATACAATCCAACCCCTATTTCACAGAGGAGTTAATTTTCATCAGAAAGAGGGGGTGACTGGCCCAGGCTGATTCTCCAGAGTTGTCATAAAACCAGGTGTATCTGAGCCACTGGAAAGGCGAGGCTCTCACCTAGTGAGAATAAGGCAGGAGGTGAGGACAACCTTTTTCTCCTCCTCAATGTCTGCAAAGCTGCGCTGTCCAAAAAGGTTATCAGCAGCCACACGTGGCTAAAAAGTCTAAAATACTAAGATCATGGCATCCGGCCCCATCACTTCAGAGCCAATAGAAGCAGAAAAAGTGGAAGCAGTGACAGATTTTCTTTTCTTCAGCTCCAAAATCACTGCAGATGGTGACTGCAGCCATGAAATTTTACAAGACACTTGCTCCTTGGAAAGAAAACTATGACAAACCTAGATAGAGTATTAAAAAGCAAAGACATCACGTTGCTGACAAAGGTCTATATAGTCAAAGCTATGGTTTTTCCAATAGTCATATATGGATGTGATAGCTGGACCATAAAGAAGGTTAAGCACTGAAGAAGTGATGCTTTCAAATTGTGGTGCTGGAGAAGACTCTTGAGAGTCCCTTGGACAGTAAGGATATCAAACCAGTCAATCCTAAAGGAAATCAATCCTGAATATTCATTGCAAGGACTGATGCTGAAGCTGAAGCTCCAATACTTTGGCTACCTGATGTGAAGAGTTAACTCACTGGAGAAGATCCTGATGCTGGGAAAGATTGAGGGCAAAAGGAGAAGGGGAGAAGCAGAAGATGAGATGGTTAGATGGCATCACCAACTCGATGGACATGAGTCTGAGCAAACTCCAGGAGATTGTGAAGGACAGGGAAGCTTGTTACGCTGCAGTCAATGGGGTGGCAAAGAGCTTGACATGACTTAGCGACTGAACAACAACAACAACAAAAATTAAATAAAGCAAGAAAAAAAATCCAATCACTTAGTTTCAATAGTTGTATTTCAAGGGCTCAGGGGCCACATGAGGCTGGTGATTACCATTTTAGACAGACTGAACAGTTCCATGCTGCAGGAAGTCCTACTGCACAGAGCTGCTTGAAAGTACACTAATGATAAGTGTGTAGCTGGGTGGAACAGGTATCTGGAATCTGGAACCAGGAGTCCCAGGGGAGCCACCAATGAGTTCTATGAACTCAGGCCAACCTCTGGGCCTCTGTTTCCTCATCTGTAAAAAGCAGAAGTTGGGCTCCATGATCACAATGGCCCATTTCCGCTGTTATCTCCCTTAATTCTGTACCTAAAAATGCCCGACGGCAGGCTCCTGACTCTGTCCAGTCTTCTTCCCTAGGACCTCCTAGCCCTTTATCAAATTAGATCAAGAGAACAATGCACTTGGACTTAATTATTTCCTGTAGAAACACAGTCATTGAATGAGAATAGCATCCTTCTAATTATTTCAAGGGTTAACAGAAGAAATGGTCATGAGCAAGTATCTTCAAACATTCCCCAGGAGTAACTGCTGAAGATACTCAGCAATCTACCTCCAGGGTACCTCACATGGACCTATGACGAATTGACTGGTGTTTAGACATGGAACAACAGACTGGTTCCAAATAGGAAAAGGAGTTCGTCAAGGCTGTATATTGTCACCCTGCTTATTTAACTTATATGCAGAGTACATCATGAGAAATGCTGGACTGGAAGAAGCACACGCTGGAATCAAGATTGCCAGGAGAAATATCAATAACCTCAGATATGCAGATGACACCACCCTTGTGGCAGAAAGTGAAGAGGAACTAAAAAGCCTCCTGATGAAAGTGCAAGTAGAGAGTGAAAAAGTTGGCTTAAAGCTCAACATTCAGAAAACGAAGATTATGGCATCCGGTCCCATCACTTCATGGGAAATAGATGGGCAAACAGTGGAAACAGTGTCAGACTTTATTTTTCTGGGCTCCAAAATCACTGCAGATGGTGACTGCAGCCATGAAATTAAAAGACGCTTACTCCTTGGAAGGAAAGTTATGACCAACCTAGACAGCATATTCAAAAGCAGAGACATTACTTTGCCAACAAAGGTCCGTCTAGTCAAGGCTATGGTTTTTCCTGTGGTCGTGTATGGATGTGAGAGTTGGACTGTGAAGAAGGCTGAGCGCCGAAGAATTGATGCTTTTGAACTGTGGTGTTGGAGAAGACTCCTAAGAGTCCCCTGGACTGCAAGGAGATCCAATCAGTCCATTCTGAAGGAGATCAGCCCTGGGATTTCTTTGGAAGGAATGATGCTAAAGCTGAAACTCCAGTACTCTGGCCACCTCGTGCAAAGAGTTGACTCATTGGGAAAGACTCTGATGCTGGGAAGGATTGGGGGCAGGAGGAGAAGGGGATGACAGAGGATGAGATGGCTGGATGGCATCACTGACTCGATGGACGTGAGTTTGAGTGAACTCTGGGAGTTGGTGATGGACGGGGAGGCCTGGCGTGCTGCGATTCATGGGGTCGCAAAGAGTCGGACATGACTGAGCGACTGAACTGAACTGAACTGAGAGTCAGCAAAAAAGCATATTTCTCCGGAAAACAATTCCTTTCACCACAGAGTGAAAACCACACTGTTCACTCTGATTTGGGGGGAGCTAGTGGGGAGGTGTTGGCTTCTCAGAGGAACAGATGATTCCACTCAGTCAGTGCCCAAGCCCAGGGCCTGTCTGTCCGGCACCTGGATCAATGACATCTCATGCACAGAGCTCTTGATGGCTTCCCCATGACCATAGCTTTACCCCATGATCATACAGTTTCAGCAGAGGCCACATCTAACGTTTTTTTAAAGTACAGCTGGAATTATAACATGCCTAAAAAACAGCTTAACGATCTTCCCACTATACTATATTGTGGTATAAATTTGGAGTACTGTGAGAATAAAACACATGGACTTCAAGTTATCGAGCTGAACAGAATTACCTCTTCTGGCAGAACTTGCAAAAGGCTGGCTCTACAGCACCTTAACATCCCCCTCCCAAATTGTCTCCATCAGCCCATCCAATTAGATTAATAAACTCCCAACTAATTAAAAGAACAATGGCAAACATTTACTGGGCATCTAGATTATTCAGGGTCAGGCACATTTCTATGCACGTTCTATGTATTAACTTATACTTCACAATAATTCTAGAAAGAAGACACAGTATAATCTTTGTCTTCCAGGAGAGGAAACTGAGGTACTGAAAGGTGAGGTAACTTGTTCAAGGTCACCAGGTAGCAAGTGGCAGAGTTGGGATTAATCTCTCTGCTAGTTAGGCTCCTCCTCTCTGCCATTGCTGAAGCCCCTTTTCCAATATGGACAGTAAACCCTGTCTCAATTCATCAAGTATAAATTTTAAAACATCTCTAGAAACTATTACAAAAGCATGCAAGCCAAGCCAAAAAAACCCCAAAAAACTGTTCTTGCTTAGCATACACAACTTGCAGATCTGTCCCCTTGCACCGCTTGCAGCCTGCCAGCTCTGAGCCTTTCCTGTTTAAAAATTCTGGAGAATGCCAACACTGTAATTCTGTCACTTTTCCAACATTTACTCTAAACTTCCTCAGCATTGTTTTCTGGTGAAACAACCAAAACTTGTGCATTCAATGCTACCATCAACCAAAAGCATGTTAATAATCAGCAAGCCTGTTCCTATCTATTACAACGTCGTGTTTAACAAGAGCAAGTCACAAATAATAAAAAGACAATTGAGCTGGGAACTGATAATTCCAGTCTTCGCAGCTGTTGTGAGTCAGTTTAAAAACAAATGCACATGAGTGATTGCCGGGCTCTTTATAAAGAGGGTACCTGCCAGGAAGCAGTTCCACTTTCTCTTCTCTGGACTTTCTGTCCTCCCATCCATGCTGACTCCATTAAACCCTCAGGTTTTACAATGCCTTTATGTGTTTTTATGTTTTATATGCTTCTCAAGACAACCTTCTGTGGACGATAAAAGAAAAGTCTTTTAAAGCTACTAGAAAATTAACTCTTACGGAGTTAAGGGCATTTTTTTTGTTTTTAGTACTAGAGAGCAGAATGGTGGAGTCTGATGGACACACAGATTTGAACTATGGCTCTGCTCCTCATGATCTGTGCAGTTGGACAAGTTACTGAACTTCTCTGAGTTGCGGTTTCCTCTTCCATAAAATGAACAAATTATACTTCCTTTATAAGGCTGTAATACTTGGTTAAGAGCAGGCACACAAAAACATTACTTCCCTCTCGTCATCATCCGAGTTGTGAAAAGCGAAGTTAGTTTCAAACCCTAGTGGCACTCCAGAGATTCCATTTTAATTTGGTGTGTGGCCCTAAGAGTTATGAGGGCCTGCCACTTTCAGATGTTTCTGGAAGGCATCACCATACAGAAAACTTCCAGCTCTCGACGGGGAAGAAGGATATCTATGTGGAATAGGCTTTCAATCCAAAAACAACCTCTCTCTAAAAATAAAATTGTACTTGTATCCAGCAAAACAAATCCACAAATCATTTCCATGAAAGTGAACTTCACATTTCACAATTTTGCCTTTACTAATCCCTGGCAAAAATAAAAGATGCTACTGGACATAAAACAAAATGAACACTGATTATTAAATCCATTTCTAATCAAAAGTCAAGAGCCTATATATGTTCCTCCCAAACACTAATTTGTTCCTAGGCTCCACATGACGAATCTGGCCATGAGGAACACATGTTGAACATGACTCAGAAGATACAAGAGTGGAATGGATTTAGCTTTCTTGAGAAAACTGTCCACGGTGGTGTGATCTGCCAGAGACAGAACCCTTGACTGAGAGCCCTCCTGTACCCAGAGATGCTATACTCTTCCACTGGGGGTGGAACAGTGGGAATGGTGATGTTCTCCTTCTAGAACACTGTTTGTCTTTACCTAATAGGATACACCAATAATTTGTTCAGAAGCGGAAAAGAGCTGGATTAGACAGCTCAATGGTACAGCTCAGCGTGTCTTGAAGAAGGGGCTCTGTGGCTGACTCAGAGAGAGGATTTGTGCTCAAAGGCTGCTCCCAACCCCAGAATTAGATAAGGAAATGAGCCAGGATCTGCAAGAGTCACTGGCGGCCAAGTCACGACTGCTCCTGTCAACCTGCGCTGCAGAGACCTGGCACTAATGTGGGCAGCAAGACGGCCATCCTCCGGTACCGCCCTCTACACTTGACTGTGCCCTGAAGCCACCCGGGGGCTTTACAGGAATGGCCACCCTTTAGCCCCATGCCTGAGGGGCTGACTTAATAGGTCTGTAAGCAGCCAGGGCTCCCTGATAGTCAAAAATCACTCCCCAGCTGATCCTAATATGCAGACAAGTTTGCAAACCACACCCTTGATTTCTTCTGCTTTCCAGGCTACCTGAGCCACAGATCCTACTCCCTTTGAGAATTCTTTTCCTTTTTTTTTCTAATGAAAGATTTAAAAAAAAAAAGTCTGAAGTCATAAATTTTAAACTTTTCTCAAGGAAGTCTGAGGTCAGAATTCACCACTCTACCCTGACCTCATCATAAAGATTACAACCCAATCAAAGTGATGAGAGCACAGAATAGACTCTTCAGCAGAGGGTCAAGGATGCCCCTTTCATAGAGGGGGTGAAGGGAGATGCATCAGAATGTTCCTGGAGGGGAAAAGAAGTCTAAGAAAGCTTCACTGCTTTTGGATAGCCTTATGAGAGTTTTCCCAACTCTCCTGCCTCTTGACTTTACTGGGCTCCTCCTTGACTCAGCCCTGTAACCTTGCTACAAATCACTCACTCTTAGTAAAGGTCCTCCTGCCTCCCACAGGTCTGCTCAGTCCTCCACCTCCAACCCAGATTTCCATGTGGTCGCTGCCAAGGGTGTGACCCATAAATACTACTGGGGCAGCTGTAGCAAGATGGGTGGAGAGAGGTGGGGAGATAGGGTATGTCTAGAGGTCTCTCCCAGGCCTGGTTCCTGCCAACTCTGTCATTCTTATACAGGCTAGTTGGATGACAAGAGCTCCTGAGACTGGCCAGCACCCTGCCAGACCCCCGGCTCACAGGGTGGATTTGACAAGGTGGCACAAAACAGGGAAACAAGAGATGTGAGGTGTTCTAATCTCACCTCTGCTCTTCTCGAGCTCCATGACCTTGGACAAGTAACAGAAACTTTCTGGAAGGAGCCTCAGGTTTCCCATCTGAAAAGCAGTAGCTAATGTTTGACCAGTCCATTCAGGCTGCTATAAGAGAAATGCCATATTCTGGGTGGCTTAAACAACAAACATTTACTCCTTACAGTTCTGGAGGTTGGAAGTTTAGGGTCGAAGTTCCAGTAGATTCAGTGTCTGGTAAGAGCTTGCTTCCAGGTTCCCAAATGCCATCCGCTCGCAATGCCCCTCAGAGTGGAAGGGATGGGGCAGCTCTCCAGGGCCTCTTTCATAATAAGTGCACAAATCCTCTTCATCAGGGCTCCACCCTCATGATCTAATCACCACTCAAAGGCCCCCACCTCCTAATATTATCATAGGGTGGGCGGGGTGGGGGGGCGGTTAGATATCAACCTATGAGTTTAGGGAGGACATAAACATTCAGTCCTTAATAACCAGACTCCACAAAGCTTTTTGACAAGAAGTGCTCAAATTTAAATTTTAATACAATATAAATTCTCTAAATATGCTTTGAGTCTTCTATGACTTGAACACTCTGTCACCGGCAGTAGAAAGAGGAAAAACTGTCACTAGAGGTACAATACATTCTGGAGAGGAGGCGGGCAAACGGCAGGTCAAACTACACAACTCACTGTCGTCATCAGTATGCTGGTTGAAGAGCGCCACTGGAAATCCACACAAGGGAAAATTTAAATACGTGTTCAATGGGAGGGAAAAAAAAAGACACTAACAGCCAGAGTGATAACATCTAACATTTATGGAGCTGTAGATGTCAGGCTCGGTTCTAGGCGTATTACATTTACAATAATTTCAGGTCTCATGGGTAGATTGGTATTGCTATCCCCATTTTACAGATGAGGAATCTGAAGTTCAGAGAGTGCTATGGCTTGAATGTATCTCCTCAGAATTCAAGTTAAAATCATAAACCCAATGTGACGGTGGGTGGAAACTTGAAAGGTGATTAGGTCATGAGGGAGCCTTCATAAATGGGGTTGGTGCCCTTATAAGAGACCCCATAAGTGATATAATATTCTCTAGTTCCACCCATGTTGCTGCAAATGGTGATATTTTATTCTTTTTTCATATTCCCCTTTGTGTATATATGTGTGTGTGTGTGTGTATACCACATCTTAAGCCAATAGTCATGATATTGTAAGTCAACTATACTTTGATAAAAAATAAAATAAAATAGATCCCACATACTAAAAAGACTGCTGTCTATGAACCCAGAAGTGGGTTCTCAGACACTGAACCTGCAGGTGTATTTATCTTGGATCTTCCAGCCTCTAGAATTGTGAGACATAAATTTCCATCGTTTATAAGCCACACAGCCTATGGTATTTTGTATGAGCAGCCTGAAATGACGGAGTCAGTCACTCAAAGTCACATCACTAGTGAGTGGCAGAGCTAGGCTGTGAACCTGGTTTTGGATCTTCAGTTTTTGATGACACTGCCTCCATTGTACCTGTGAAACCATTTCCGAGCTCCCAACCCCTTGTCTGGCCAAGGTAAAGTCGGATACGCCATGCCCACAGTTCACATTTCTTGCTAAGCCATCCACCCTGTGTGTATATGTGCTCAGTCGCATCTGACTCTTTGCAACCCTGGCGGACTGTAGCCCACCAGGCTCCTTTGTCCATGGGATTTTCTAGGCAAGAATATTGGAGTGGGTTGCCATTTCCTTCTCCAGGGGATTTTCCCAATCCAGGGATCGAACCCATGTCTCCTGCATCTTCTGTATTCGTAGGTGGATTCTTTACCATTGAGCCACCTGGGAAGCCCAACCACCCATCCTATTATCATTGTTTTTGTGTCTGTTCACACGTTCCCCCACCACTTGATAGTCCTTAAGGGCAGGAGCAGAATGTTATCAAGAGCCTCATAAACAGTTGATATTTAAAACATTTTTTTTAATGAGTGAAAGAAAGAACAAAATTATGCTAGGTTTCAAAACACAGGCAAGAATTCACTGGGAAGTTGGAGGGGAACTTCCTCAGAGTAGAGGCAGTATCTTACTCACTCTTCTATCCCCAAACCTAGCACTTAGGTGCTGAGTAAATGTGTAATAAACTCTGGGCAGAGGAAGTGAAGAAATCCAGAGAGATTTAAGGCTACACAGTGAATATGGATAACCTGGCCAGGATGAACCAACTAGACAGGGTGTGTGGGAACACAGAAGCACTTCTCAAACTATCCTTGGTGAAACATCAGCTTTTCGGTTTTATTTCCAATTCGTCACAGACCAATATTTTTTGTAAGATGCAATAAAAAGGACTGCTAGAAAAATGAAATATAAAATGCAAGTCCAATTTTTCATTAGATTTAAGAGATGTAAGATGACTGCCAAGTTGCTATGAAAAGGTCTAAATGTATGCGCTCTGTGTGGGTACTCACCTAGTGTCTGATCATTAGCCAAGAGTCTATCGCAGAGCAAGCTTGGCGTGAAACTAAGAGGGTGGGAGGATGAGGTGCAGATCAGCAGGGAAGGTGAGCTCCAGTTGTGCTATCAAGAACTGTGGGCAGAGGGCTTCCTGTGTGCCAGGCAGTTCTAATTGCTCCACACATATTAACTGGTTTAAATTCTACAGCCTATCTCTAAGGTTGGTACTATTATTACACCCATTTTAGAGATGGGGAAACTGAGGCACGGGGCAACTAAATAACTCTTTCAAGATTCCAGAGCTTGTGAGAAGCACAGGCAGCCTTGAACTTGGAACTCTTAACTTCTAGGCTGTGATGCCTTTGGGGAGCTGCCAGAAAGAAGTGGCATATTTGAATCCATGTTTTAGAAAAACCCTCCTGATGGCAGTGTGGAGAAGAAAGGTCAATTAGGAAGCCATGGTGACAATCCAGATGAGAGGCAGTGGGGATAGTAGAGATCAGACCAGATGTGTGGGCTAGTTAGGAAGTGAATGTGGCAGGCTTTGGTGGGGGTCAGGGGTGTCTGAGCTGGAGGGAGGAGGAGAGGAAAGAAAGGTTTCAGATGACTCAAGGGGCCAGAGCTTCCTGGGTGGATGGAGATGTCCACTGATAGAGAAGGCAGGAAGAAAAACAGGCTTTAAAGGCAAGATGATAAGGTTGGTTTTCAACGGTGCCTTTTGAAATCTTAAGAGTAGTTATTCCATTCAGGGCAATACCATTTTACTCCAGTTCTGCTAAACTAGTCTCTTTCTCTTCTCCCCTCCTCTTTGCCCCAGTTACACTTAAAATAGTTTAAAAAGTAGAAATTCCCCAGTGCTAACTTTCCTCCCTTTGAAAGTCACACACAGTATACAAAAGTGTTCTGGTCACTAATTCCAATTTGTGGCAGAGGCTTCCACATAGCCAAGGAATCGGTGACGCAAGCTGAGTATCCTACAGTTCAACTCAGTTCTGACACTATCTGGAGACAGCATCGGATTCCACAGATTCAGAGTGGAGTCATAGAACTTTTTACCTACTAGATCACAAAGTTTATTATAAAAGGATATGACTCAGGAACAGCCAGATGGAAGAGATGCAGAGGGAACAGTGTGGGGGAAGGGCGTGGAGCTTCCATACCCCCTTAGCAAGGACCACTTAACCCCACATCTCCACGTGTTCACCAACCCGAAGCCTTCCTAACCCTGTCCTTTTGAGTTTTTATGGAGGCCTCATTACATAGGCATGATTGATTAAATCATTGGCCTTGGGTGACTGATTCAGCCTTCAGTTCCTCTGTCCTCCCTGGAGGTCTGAGAGGTGGGGTCAAAAGTTCTACCCTTCTAATCACATGGTTTATTCTCTAGACAAACAGCCCCCAACCTTAGGTGTGGTCCCAAAGCCACCTCAATAACAGAGCAAAAGACACTTTTATTGCTCTCATCATTTAGGAAATTTCAAAGGTTTTAGGAGTTCTGTGATAGGAAGTAGACAAAGATTGTATATATATTTCTCCTTATAAATCACAATATTGTTCATAGCTGTATCCTCATAGAGCAGGTATAAATGCCTTGTGAATGAAAAAAGATTATTTTTGTGTTTACTGAAAACTGAAAAAAGGACAGAGAGACAGGATCTTTACCTTTGATGAATTAGACAGTTAACAGCAAAGAAACATCTGAGTGCAAGACAGATACGTCACAAGGTGACGCCTCTTCTCCCATGTTCCTTCTCCTTCCAGGAGGCCACCCCCTCCAGCTCACACCTGGTGGGCATCAGAACAGGTAATACGGTGCCATGAAGAGCATAGACTGCAAAGCCAGACAGCCGTGGATTCAAAGTAAGAAGCCACTTACTGCTGAGCTCTAACGTGGTATTCAAACCCCTGAACCCGTTTCCCCACCTATAAACGGAGCCAGTATTGCCTACCTCAGAGGGCTATTCAAGGCCTGTGAAAGGCCCCAGCATATGTCAGCACACAGGAGTCACTCAAGGAGTAACTACCATATCACTGACATCGAATTAACTGCTGGCACCCTACACTCTCTCAATTAAGGTCAAATGCATATAACTCTTAAGAGTAACTTCAATTGAAATTAAAGATGATGGGCATTATTTGAGCACTATAATCATAATATTAATAATAATAATAGTAGTTAATACCTGGACACCTACCATCGACCTCCCGTGAATGCTTTATATACGTTAAGTAGCTCTTTTAACGGAGAAGGCAATGGCACCCCACTCCAGTACTCTTGCCTGGAAAATCCCATGGATGGAGGAGCCTGGTAGGCTGCAGTCCATGGGGTCGCTAAGCATCAGACAGGACTGAGCGACTTCACTTTCACTTTTCACTTTCATGCACTGGAGAAGGCAATGGCACCCCACTCCAGTATTCTTGCCTGGAGACTCCCAGGGACAGAGGAGCCTGTTGGGCTGCCGTCTATGGGGTCGCACAGAGTCAGACACGACTGATGCAACTTAGCAGCAGCAGTTCTTTTAAGCCAAAGACAGTATTTAGTCAATTCTAAGAAACATATTCTGTTCACAGTTTAATATCTCTGATACTAGGGTGACTGTGGTAGTCAGAATGGCCCCTCAGAGATGTCTTTGCCCTAATCCCTGAAATCTATGAATATATCTCACAGCAAAAAGAACTTTGCAGATATAATTAAGGGACAGGAGCCTCGATTGTTCAGGTGGGCCCAACTGAATCAAATGAGCCCTAAAAGCAGAGAACTTTTTCTGATGGAGGCAGAGAGAGCAGAGGAGACCTTAGAGAGATTCCAGGCATGAGAAGGATTCATCGTGCTATTGCTGCCTCTGAGACATAGGGTCCAATGCAAGAACCAAAGAGAAGTCTCTAAGAGCTGACGGTGGCTTCTCTCTCTGACAGCCAGCAAGGAGGTAGGAACCTCAGTCCTACAACTGCAAGGAACTGACTTCTACCAACCTGAACAACTCTGCAAATGGATTCTTCTCAGACCCTCCCTATACGATTTCTGACTTGTAAAATCCAGAGCACAATAATGAGCCAAACCCATGATGACTTTGAAACTGTGAGATAATACATACGTGCTGCTTTAAGAGGCTAAATTTATGGTCATCTGCAATGGCAGCCAGAGAAAACAAATACATTCTTAGGGTTGATGTGGGTTATAGCTGATAGTGTAGCTATAGTACAATGGCATAATGGATGACATCTTACATTTGTTGAAACATGGTATCATTATCTTTGTTTTGCAAATGGGAAAACAGGCTCTTTGAGGTCAGGTGACATGCCCAGGTGAATCAGATTGAAGGCTTGAACTACAAACCATCATGCACACTGCCATAGTGTGCACGAGGGCTGCAGCATCACGCCAAAAGGCCAAGGAAGGGCTAACATGATCTCCATCCCAGACTGTATCCAACATGGGATGCCTACCACGGCTGACCACAAAGACCCAACTGGGTCCAGAAAGCACCACCCTCAGCAGCCTTCGTTCATCCATTAGAGGAGCATCCCGAGGTGGCAGGCACTCTTCCAGATCCTCAGCTAGATCAGCCACCTATCTACGAGAGCTGACACTGCAGTGAGGTCGACACTACAAAGGCAGGAGCACCAGAAGGAAAACAAAGCATCCAGAGTGCTGAAAACCCACCTTCACAAGGTAACAATCCACACATTTAGGAGCTCAGAAGAGAGCACTGGGCTTGGAAAACCAGACCCTCCTTTCTAGAACTTTCATGGGCCTCTGTTAAACGTGAGAATCCTCAGGAGAGACTCTTGTGGTGGGATTTTCTTGTTCTGTTTTGCTTTGCTTTTTGCTGATGGAGATGGAAGCTAGCTTTACACCAGACTGCCTCATATGAATTTCTACAAGCAAATAAAAATAAATAAATAAACCACACACAGTCATCTTTTCACTCAACCAAAGATTTTCTCTTTTTGATGGATTTCATTTTAAAAAGATGAAAGTTAATTTCATATTAAAAGAGCATCCCAAGAGCTAACTGAAAGAACATTTCGAAAAGAAAGATGATTCAGTGTAACTCTAACCTCATGCCCTCCATCGAACCCTGAACTCTGTCTGGTCTACTTACCTTGCACTTCTACTTGCCTCTTTCACCCTGGAAATAAGAGTAGACAGCTCTCCGATGGTGAAATCAAAGGGTGAACAGGAGGCCTATTCAGCAGGTACACAAAAAAAGGGGCATGTATAAGCTTTCAGGAGATGCATGTGAAAGGAAAAAATCTAGATTTCCACAAAGATTTTGCAGAAAATGCCACTGAAATTTATATATTCTCAATCTCTCTTGTTTTTGTTTGAGAGTGAGAAATTCTAGACTAGAAGGTCATCTTCATAATGGTTTTGGAGAAGTCCCAGTTTAATAATACCATTAGCTGAAAACTATTTATAAATCAGACATTAGCAACTGGCATAAAACCCTACTTTCCACTTCTCTCGATTTTGCACTGACAATTTGGCAGCCCACTTTCCCCCTAGGCCCAAAAGAGCTATCACATTCCTGAGTCTGTATTTAAGAGATTCTGACAGTGATGTACGCAAGAGGCTTGCTTCAGGAGGAAAGGTCAACATATGCCCACAGGGGGACTGGCAGGCCTGGACTGCCCATGGGAGAACGCGTACAATGACTCCAATACTCTCACCCGTACACAATTCGAAAAATGTAACTGACCCTAATTACCATTTCTCACTACTAAGACTAGCAAAGATAAAAAGAGCTGACACCCTCTGTGCTGGTGGGGCTGTGGGGAAGCAGGCCGTCTAACGCGTGGCCGGGACAGGGAGAAATGACGCAAAGCTTTCCCGAGGGGATGATAGGCCCTGTGATTCAGCAGTCCTGTTACCAGGAATCAATCCTCTATGTTCACCTGCACAAAGGCAAAATGACACCTTTATCTGCTGCAGCACTGTGTGTATTAGCGACAGACTGGGAACAATTCAAAGGTCTAGTCGTAGGGTCGAATAAACTGTGGTCCATCTTCACAATGGAAAACAATGGTGCTGACAGAGATCTCCAGGACAGACTAATTTTAAAAAGCAAGACACAGAACAATATATATAAATATACCACCTTTCGTGAAAAAAGGGAAAAACATATATATATATATATATGAGGATATATATGCTCATTTATATATAAGAGCAAATGAGGATATATATATGTGTGTGTGTGCGTGTGTGTGTATATATATTTGTGTATATATTTACTTATATTTTTACAAGTTGCAACTGGTAGAAAATGTGGTAAAGGCCTGGTTAAGAGCAAGATTTCTCAGTGTTTACCTTTTTATATGATTGTGAGCTTTGGGGGGTACCCTATAAAAACATTGCTCAAGTCCATGGGATGGCAAAGTCGGATAGAACTGAGCACACATGTGTGCACACTGTATATACATGACCAATATTTTAAAAATGGAGAAGTTGTCTAAGGCATTTTTCCCAGGAGCATGAAGACTAGAACAAGCCCAGCATGGAAGACTCAAAGCTGAGGAGCCATCTGAGGTCCCGGCAATGCGGGTTGAGGCAGGTGAATTCTCACGTCGGCATTAGTAAATCAGAGGAATCTGAGTCCAGGGTTCAGGAGGTGTGCAGGGAGAGCTTGGTCTCTGCCCTGTGTGATGTCACTGTGGGGTGCGACCGTCCCTGAGCCCCATGACATTTATGACAGCAGGAGGAAGTCAGAGACCTGGAGGCGAAAGAGAGGTAAAGGCAGAAATGCGAGGATTCCCTCCCAGGCAGCATGCCAGGCACACTTAAATGCTTTCTGGATTTGGACAGTAATGGCTGAAGCATGCTGCTCGTTAAATATTTATGTTGAAAAAGAGGGCAAAACATGTGCCGGAATCTTCTGCCTAATTCAACAGAGAGATATTCCTGAAAAGTTGAGATTCCTGGAGTTTTATAAAATCAAGTCATACTGTAAATGCAACAGGTTAAGTCTGCTCTCTCAGATTCTGTGGGGAATCCTTCTTAGGAATTGTTACTTTCTGCGATTCCTTGTTTTGAGAATCGGAGCTTGCCTGAAGAAAGCTGAATTTAACCAGATGAAATGTGAAAGGCATTCATGTTTCTGCACCTGTGGGCATTTTTCACAAGGTGCGCCCACTCCATAAAAACAGCAGAAGGCCAAGGTCCTAACGTCCTTCGAACCACTGCCTTAGCAGTCTGACCCACTACACGTGGCTGACCTTACCTGCTGTGCAGATTACCTCTCAGGAGAGGAGCCAAGAGGAACGTAACTCTGACAGTCTGCTTCTCAAGGGTCAACTTAAAAGAGAGAGCATGCATGCAGCACCAGCTGGCACTGTGAGGGACACAGACAAACCCCTTTCTCAGTTACTGGTGGCTTTAGCAACAAACCTCCCCACTTCTCACTCGAAACTAGAAAAGTCTTTCTACCTAAGCAGCAGCCGCTCAGAGGTAAATTCCCAAGACTCCTGCAGTCACTGTCCTTTGCATCCTGTCCCCAAGAGGAGGGCCCATGGCTGGTCAATAATACCACAGATCCCTCTGTCTATTCTCAGGGGACACCACTGCAGGTATTGGGCAATGCTGAGCAAGCCTGTTTGTTGTTGTTCAACTCACAGTCAACAATGTCAGTGTTGTTTCAAGTGCTGGTCTCAAGTGCTGGGTTTTACCTGCCCCTTAGGAAATGATGAACTGAAGAAGCAGCCTGTCAGAGGGAACATGCACCACTGAATGTGCAATTCCCAGTAGATAGCATCAATTTTACCTTTGATTAAAAAGAACATTCGCTCATCTAGTTCATTGTGTGCAGAGAATGTGGTTTTATTCATTCATTCCAGTGGCATTTAATAAGTACCTACTATGTGCCAGACTTCTGCCTGCTCATGGTATTTAGAGGGTTACTGTGGCTGAAGGAGCCTGCTGCTCATCATATTGTGTCTTTGTGTGAATTAGGAAAAAGCCAGCCCTCCAAGTGGACCCAGTCTTGCAGGCTCAACGGAGTCATAAAGAAGCATCCCCTCCTCCTGGCAGAGGCAATTCCAGCCCAGGACACATGGCTTTTGGAGTAGATTTGAGCCCCAACTTTACCTCCTTGACCAGCTATTCCTGTGCAGTGAACAATCTATTGTTCAAAGCCACCCTGTCAAGGAGTCACAATTCAACTCTTCTGCTCCTTGGTGAGACATTCAACCTTCCCCTGACAACTCATCTGAGCAGCTGACTGTGACATTACATACCCACAAGAAGCCTCACGGTCTAATGTACAGCCAACGGTCTAATAGTGCAAAAGTCTGGGTGGTTTAGGTACAGGACAGGCACCAAGTCTGTGGCTCTCAACACTTTACCAATTTGTCTGAGGTTCTGGTTGAATAAACCTGGCACGATGGTTTCATATCAATAAAATTCTCACGATGTCTCAATAAGGTCCAAGAAGTTTTTGGATTTTGATCCCTCTTTCCATCCTTAAATTTCTTTTGTTCATGTTGAAAGCTAAACTGCAGTAACGTCTCCTGGAAAAGCAGACAAAATTTGCAGTCACTGAAAGCTTGGGACCTTAAGTCAAAGGGCTCCAGGGAGGGGGCTAAAGGGTTAATGTCTGGTGTTCAGAGCCTTTTCGGCTGGTGTGTGCTCATTCAGTCGCATCTGACTCTTTGAGACACTATAGACTGTAGCTCGCCAGGCTCTTTTTTCCATGGGATTCTCCAGGTGAGAATACTGGAGTAGGTAGCAATTTCCTCCTCCATGGGATCTTCCCAACCCATGGATTGAACCTGTATCTCCTGCATTGCAGGCAGTCTTGACCGCTGAGCCACAAGGAAAGATGGTAGCATCTGCAGCTAAACGAGAGCCTGCTTATTCTACGTGGGTAAAGTTAAGATTCCACCCCCATGGGCTCATGTGGGTTTGCACACAGCCGTTGGGAATGAAGGCAATTCTCTGTACACGGTATGTGAATGCGGCAACGATCACTGACTCAGAGCCCTCTCCAGGGAGCACTTGTGATGACACCAACCCCAGTTAAATCAGAGCTTACGCTCCTCTCCTCCATCAACCAAGGGGATGCTATGTCAGTTACATGACACTGACTGCAAAGGGAATGGTAGCCTATTCTGTAAGAAAGCAAAGGGAATATAAGACCTGCTGGCCCCAAAGTCACCTGCATACAATAAATGCACATGAAAAATGACAAGAGATACTTAGCAACTGATTCACTAAAGCAGACCTAAAAGGAATTCTTCTTTGAGCTACTAATTCTCCAGCAGAGTTGAAAATATGAAGAGTCTTAACAGTCTACAACACCCTGGTTTTTATTATACAGTAATCCTCTGAAATGCAGACCCATTAAAAGAAGACAAAAACCCTCCTTGTCAGAGGATGGCAACCAGACAGTCCCAGCTAAGCAGTTTTATGACACCCAGTAAAGCCCGACACAATAAACCAGACATGTAAGTGACACCAGAAATGATTTTCAAGAGACTTGGGATTAAATAGAATAATCCATCTAGAAGCAACCTTCGATCAAATCACCTCCACCCTCTGCCCTGTGTCCCAGCCACCTGGCTCACTGCTCTTTCCTATATTCTCTAGAGAGAAGTGGGGAGACTGGACTACCTAGTGTGAGCTTGTTCTAGAGTAGGACTTATGGCCAGTGCCCCCACTTGCTCTCTAGGTCCTCTCTGGGAGTCCAGGGATGGGAAAGGACAACTATACAGATCCCTTCAGGTCTGCTGCATCTCTGGCAATTGTGGAAGCTTCAACTTCTATGGCTGCAGAGGCAGTGAGCCTATTGGCAAGGTGCTGGTAATACGCGGGTCATCTCCCCTCTAACAGGAGCCCTCTCCTCCTGTTTCTCTTGATTTATAGCTTCTAAACAATACTTCTTCCATAAAGCCCCCTTTCCCCCACCCCACTTTTAGCAGGATGCACCTTCACTGAAGTGGTTGCAGAATGCTTAGCGGATGGGATGTGCAATCAGAACAACCCCAGGTCCCAGTCTCATCTTGCCGCCTGGGGAGCCTCAGCTTCCTCACCTGTGCTGCTGTGAGGACTACGCAAGAACATAAACATAAAGGAATTAGACTTGGGCTTAGGATGTAGAACAGCTCCGTCAAAGGAGTCGCACGATTGTGCTAAATATTTTTTTTACCTATTGACCTTTCCCATTAAACTAAGTGCAATATGTCTTCCTTGTGACCATCTTGGAGGCCTCTGACATGTGGCAGGTGCCATATGCCCACAACTCCTCCAGTCAGGGCTAGGAGGTAACAGATCTGGGAAGTGACAGTTTCCATAAAGTCAGGGTTGGCTGTTCACTGAGTCTGCACGCAAACCTGAAGTTCAAACATCTTTTAAGAAGATAAACCTACTACAGACTTCTAAAAGGGTCTCTCTTACTGTTAAATAATTCTCACATGTAAGTCCAGAACCTTCAATTGCTTATGCAAGCTGTTTTTTCCCCTAAACAAAACCAAAATCCTGCTATTTACAGCTAACCAGGTTTTACTGATTGTTACACAAATAGACTATTATTTATTTGGGGCAGGAGGAGAAGGGGACGACAGAGGATGAGATGGCTGGATGGCATCACCGACTCGATGGACATGAGTTTGAGTAAACTCCGGGAGTTGGTGATGGACAGGGAGGCCTGGCGTGCCGCGATTCATGGGGTTGCAGAGAGTCAAATACGACTGAGCTACTGAACTGAACTAAATACATGCTCACTGGAGAAAATATGGGGAGAAGCACCCCAATTTCACCATCCATTTGTCTGTTCTTTTGTTTTCTATGCATAGTTAAACTTTTAAAAAATCAGTTGGAATTGTAGTAACGCACTATAACTGGGCATACTGCCCTTCTGCTATTAACTTATCCTAAGGTAAATGGCAACCCACTCCAGTGTTCTTGCCCAGAGAATCCCAGGGACAGAGGAGCCTAGTGGGCTGCCGTCTATGGGGTCGCACAGAATCAGACATGACTGAAGCGATTTAGCAGCAGCAGCAGCAAGGTGGACTTTATGGATCATGGATTTTTTTTCAAGTATCTAATAAGAAAGGAAAATGGGATTGCGATCCAAAAGAATTAATTTGTTAAGCAAATCAACACTGCAATCCATTTCATGTTTAAAAGACACAACAACAATTGCCTGATAGTATTCTCTTACTTCTTGAACACTGCTTGATAGGACTTTATCAATTACTGAGCCTTTTTAGATTCAGGGGAAACATTAAAATTTCATATGGTTGTTTTCCTGTTACAAAAACAATGCATGCTCATAACATGTAGAAAATCTTAGTAAGCAATAATTTAATGCTAATATTTATTGAGCATAGACTGTGTCAGGCACTGTGCTTTAGTGAGATAAACTCATTTATCCCTCCCAACATCTCATTGAAGCACAGAGGTATTAAGGAACTTGCCCACATGTTGCACGCCTAGAAGCATGAGCCTGGAATCCATCGCTGTGCCATAATGTTCTAAGAGTGAAAGGAATCAATAATTTATTCAATCAAGTCCTCCGCTGCTTCACAGTATAATGTCATAGGCAAGAAATGATTCATCATAATGCTGTACCCCTTATAGTTATTTAAAAATATTATAAGCATGATCTCTGAGTCCCTATGGAACAATTAGTAAATGAAAAGTCATCTGTGGCACAAGCTGCAATTCCAATCAGCCCAATTCTAAGCACCTGATGTGCGTTAAGAAAACAACAGATTTTCTTGTTAAAAGGGTTTGTTTTAAAGATGGAAACATTTTTCTAAAATTCTGCAAATGAGTCAATGATGTGACGAGTGGATTCCCTGAATTAACTGGACACCCAGTCTCACAAAAATTTACCATCAGTCACAATGCTTTTATAAAACATTTACGAACTGGGTCTGCATGCAAACCCAAATTTCAAACATCTCTTAAGAAGATAAATCTATAAATTTCCAAAAAGGTTTCTCTTTTACTGTTAAATAGTGCTGCTAATTATTCCTAAACATTTCTTATGGCTTATCTGTTATAAGTGGACATCACTACATAAAAAATAACTAGATACCCTAGGTCACATTTTTTCATACTTTAATGAAAAATTATACTAGGTAAAAGATACACATTTCTGTTTATAGCCTATCCAGGGATAATAAGCATAGCTTTTTAAATATAAAGTTCTCTTTAAATTTAAAATATGATTAATGGAATGTTTCTGATTGCCTGGCTCTAAAAATATTATACGACTATAACTTCACACTAAAAGCACATTAAAACTATTAACTCTAGTAATTGTAATTATTCATACTGCTGTTGAAAATATATGACACACTCATGTATACAAATATTTCAGATATTTAGACAGATAGTTGGCTAGATAGATATCTACAAAACCAGGTAATTTCTTTGGAATTTAATTGCTCTAGTATTTCCAGAAGCTCTATCTATCTATTGATATCTACCTATAAATTCAGATGCCTTCTTGATGTCTGTGTGTTTCCAGAAGGTTCAAACTGCCATCTTTCACTTTATCTGATGACTGGCTGCTAGAGTCAGTTGATAAAATATCTAATAATCTTGACTATTATCTATGTATTAGGTGCAGTGTTCTCCAAAGACTGTTTCACATACTTTCATAAAAACCCTCGAGACTGAGACCACACTCATTCTCATTTTACAAATCAGACTGAAAATGGTTAACTGATACTCCCATCCACATCTGTCCAGCACTGAAACCATACCTAAAACCACTGTTAAGCTGCCTCTCTGCCAAATCAGACTCCAGAAAAATTTGACTTCCACTACTTGCCTCCCTAAATTAAGCTTAAGCTGACATATAAACTTAAAAAAACACCCAACACGAATCCAACAAATTAAATGACATAATTCCAAATCTGATTTTTTTTCCCGTGAGAGGTTTTTAACATAAAAAAACAAAATTAATCTGATATTTGCTAGCCATTTCTTCAAGTGCTTTGACTATGCAGCTTTCTGCTGTCACAACTGGACAAATCACCCATGTCCTTCAACAAGTGACAACGTAGCCCAACGCTGCAAAGCTCACTGTTAGAGAGCTAAGCTTTCAAATGAGACTGGAGCCTGCTACACTGAAAATTTTTATAGTATTAATCTTTTTGGTTTCTTGTGAAACACAGACCAACATCTTAATGTATTTCTAGACAAATCTAAATTCTGTCTGGATTCATCATCTTCCTGAATTACCTGGGTTAAAAACAGTAAAAACATGACTGCATTTTTTTTTCTCATAAGGCCTAAAGGAGCAGTCCTTAGACTGTTTGGCATTTTTTGGATTTAAACCAGGGTTTTATGGTGCTAATTAACTGTTAGAGAAGGCAAAGAAACTGAACAGTCGATCCCAAAGTCCTCTTATCACTGAAGTCTCTGTAAAACGTTTGATTACTTTAAAAAATTATGTATGTGTGAATCATAAGTTTGTTTATTGAAAAAAGGGCTTGCTGACACATACACTTTGGTTTTTTTTTTTTTTTTTTAAAGAATCAAAACAGTTCCTTACTTGAATGTGGCTGTTTTGGCAACAGTTAAACTCAACCCCGTCATTCTAGCGCTGCCTGCCTTCCTGGTTCTCCTAGGTGAGGGCCGCCATCCTGCGATAATTTACACGCAGGGCTAAGACGCACCAGCAATGGTGCAGTGTGGTGACGAGCACTTTAGAAACAAAGCCAAACTCCGCTTTTAAAGCAGAGAACACACGTACACAGTTCCCGTCTCTGACAACGTCCAAAAGATTCCTTATAGACAACCTACTCAGACGAAGCTACAGCAGCCCCAGGAAATATAAACAGAGTCCGCAAAGACCAGGGGGGAGGGGGGCCGCCGGGGGGGACAGGAAACAACTGATGGGAAGGAAACTGATCATGTGAAGTTTGCCCGACTCCACAAGGTCTAATACATTCCGGTTTGTTTCCACTCGGAGCAGCCATTAAACGTGCCCTGACACGTGGGCGCAGGGGACCTCCCTTCTCGCCGGTTTTTGGCCATTTCCTTCACTGTGCGCTTGTTTGTATACAACCTCGTCCGGACAGGGGGTGACCACAAGATGACAGGCCTCGGCAGTTCCTTCACTCGGATTTCTAGTTGTCCAAAGTTTCACTCCACGGCGGGGATTTAACGAGAATCACGAAAGTTATGAATGGTTTAAGTTTACAAGACACAAACAGAAGGCGAGGGACGAGCGAGTGTGGGGCGACTTCAGCCGCAGCGTTTTAAAATTAGCTTTAATTGATATGCCCTAGTTAAAATTAAAAAGGGGGGTGGGGAGTCACTCTGATCTACGCAGTAAGTGTCGGGGGCAATACTTTAAAAAGAAAAATCACTCAAGACTCACGTCCGAGTCTTGACTTCCTCATACCACCTGCAAATACAGTCTCCTGGCCACTCACTGCTCGGGGGGTCCTTCGCGGGATGTGTGATCGGAGTCCTCTCGGTGACCCGCTATTTCCCCGCCAGACCCCCAGCGCCTAGCGGGTTCCAGGACTGTGCACTCGCCGCCTAGTCCCCAGAAAGAGCGGAAGAAAGTAGGAAAGAGGGGCGTGGCGCCCCGGTCTCCCCCAGCTGCCTGCCCTCTTCCCAAACCTGGCACCACCGCAGCTGGAGCCAGCGGGGAACCCCAGAGCCTTCCAGCCCCAACCTGGCGCGGGGCGCACGGCTGCGGGCCGGCCGCGGAGCCAGCGTGAGGGGAGACCTCTCCTCCTGCTTCAGCCCTCGTCCCAGGGACCGCGTCCCCAGACCTAGCCCCGCAGGACCCCCGGCTTCCCGGGCCATCTGGCCGCCGCCCGTCGAGGGCGAGCGCGCCGTCCGTCTCCCGGTCTCGGCGTCCCTTGCCCTCCACCCCCATCGCGGTCTCCGGCGCCCAGTGCCCCGACCAGTCCCCGCCCTCCGGGACACTCTTCCCTCCTTCCTTCCTTTCTCCATTCCCTCCCTCCATCTCGCTTCCCAGCACCAGGAACTGGGAGGCGGCTCCCGAACTGGTCGGCCGACGCCCAGCGCTGCGCCCCTGTCCCCTCGGGGACCGGACTTGCCACCTGCGCCCGCCGCTCGGTGCTCACTCGCCTGCCGGTGCGCTGCCCCTGCCGCCACCGCCGCTGCCGGGGACTCTGTCTCTAAGGGCTCCTGGAGACGACTCCGACCTCTCCTCCTCCTGCTGCTCCTCCGGGCGGGGGCCGGCTCCGCCTCGCTCGGGGTAGGCGGGGCGGACAGCCCGACGGGCGGGGCGGCGGCGGCGGCCCAGGACTCCTTCCTCCCGGCCGGCCCGCCTCCCTCCTGCCCAGATGCCCTGGCTGTTCCCTGGTCTGGCTGCTGAACCCGGGTCGAGCTTGGGCCGACAGAGGAGAAAAGTCGGCAGCATTGAAACCCAGCAGACATCTGGCAGCCTTGGCCACCCCTCAGGGTCCCTTCCTCGAATTCCCCGAAGCTTTGGAAGTTCAAGGACTCTCGGGTCCCCCACTTAGCGACCCTCCACAGGGCTGCTCTGACTCCTCAGCAGTTTCCTTCCCTTGCGAACTCTAGGCACCCCTTCTGCCAACCGTCCCTTAGGCCACGAATATGCCAACCCCCTACATAAAATTTAGGCTCTACTCCAGGAATTTCTTAAGAAAACAGTCACGGTAAAATTTAAAGGGCCCTGGGGCCACCGAGTGGTTTTGCTTCCCAGAAAATGGAGCTATAACTGCGGGTTGTTGAATTTGAAGTACATCCACCCATCATGAGCTTCCCCTCCATCTCTCACCATGAGATTTGTATTTCCGAATGCCTCGTACCTGGCAGAATTCTGCTTATTAATTGAATTAATTAGATTTGGTAAGTCTTTTCTGGAGGGACTCAGAGTGAGGTAGTTTGAAAAGCCACTTCTATTTCCATGAACTTCAGGCTATTCCTATACACAGCCATTCAAGGAACGTTCACTGAGCACCTGTATGTGCCCAGCGACACATTGGTGATTGGACAAAGGTGATTGGAGAGAGACAAAAGTGACTGGAGAGAGATGAAGATGATTCAGACGTGGGACTCACCCTCAAAAAGTCCAGAAAGAGTGAAAAAAAAGAGTGAAAAAGATGGATGTGCAGAAATCTTACCTTCCAGCAGACTTCTTGCACGCTCCTAGGAATCAGCTTTCTTGTTTGACAGGGTGTAGAAAAAGGAGGAGAGGAGGCCAAAGGAGGACATTTAGAAACAGTGTGGGTCGAGTCCATACTTGAAGTGGAGCCTTAAATCATTGCTGAAAGACGCCTGTGTGTTGAGCTTCACCCGCTGGAGAGGAATAAGGCCTAGGGAAGTAAGGAGCCAAGTCCAGGAGGAAGGACACTGCCTTTCATTTTTCCCTCCTGACCCCTACTCAAGTACCATTCTTGGTGAAATCTTCCACCGGGCTGCAGAAAGGGGGCTATGGGTATAGGAAGTCAGTGGTTGGATGCCTTGTCCCCAGACTGTGGTTCTTGCAACCTGTGGATGGCGGTGGTTGTTGGGCTGCAAGCCACAGCCTGCCAGGGGAGCTCAGTATTCCTTGCTTTGTACAGTGGTAGGAATTGTTTGACTGATTCACAGATACTGACAGTTCCAAGGATATATGCTGAACAGAACAGCCTAATGCCAACTGGGACTAAGACCATCATACACTGTATCTTCTGGCCACAGACTACAGAATCAACTCCTAAAGCCCTACCAATAATTTCCATTTCTGGAGCACTTTAGAGTTTAGTCAATGCTTTTGTGTATGTAATCTCATCTGGAAACTGAGGTGCCAAGAAGCTTTTGAATTATTGAAGCTTTTTTAATTTAGTGTTATTCAAAGTGTGGTCCATAGAACAGTGACCGTCTGGGAACTATTACCCATCTGTGATGGGGTAAGCATAGAAACTGAAGGTGAACATATAAAAACTTATATAGCGATTTGAGTAATTTTCCTGCCTGTTGAACTTAATAACTAAAAATATGGCCTTGTATTCTGTATGTCTCTTTTCTTTTTCTCATTATCCATTTTGTATTTATCATGTTGAATAAAAGCATCGGCCACAACAGATTGAAAATAAAATCCCACAGATAGTTTGAGAGGCACTGATCTAGGCAGGAGCAAGGCAAGAATAATAAGAGCTAACGTTTTCACAGCAGATGTTGCTTTAAGTGCTTTACATATATTAACTCTATTCATCCTTCTAACCACCCTAGCAGGTAGGCTCAGGGAGGTGAAGCAATGTGATCCCAAAGTGGCAAGATCAGAATTCCACTCGAAGAGTCTGGCCCCAGACTTCGTGCTTTTACCTACGACCCTTTAGCCAGGGTTCTTTTTGCTCTGCTGTGTCTAAACTTCAGTCATTCACATTTCATCTACATATTGCTGTACCTCCTGTATGATTTCTTAAATTTATATTTTTGATTGACTTACTTTTGTGATTTCTTCCATATATGATGCTTGTGGTTAGTAATTTTACAAGTGAAATCATGACTTTGGTAAACTAGCATCAGTCTCTCACTTTGGATCACAAGGTATATGCTTAACTCCAGCAGTTGCTGTCAATGCCCCACCATATCCCCTCTGATCCTTGTCCAGTTTCGTGCACGCTGGCTCCGGTGTGGGTTCATTCCCATCACCCATGCCTGGCACCTGCATCTCATTGTCAAAACACCATACTCAGCTGCAAGATTTACAGCTCACAGAACAGCTGAAAGTACCTGGGAATTAATGTTCCCCTACCCCTGCCTCAGCCTTTAAACAGTGACTAAGGACTATGGCTGTATAAATACTCCAGTTCCTTTGCCCTCAATTGGGATAACTTCAGGGTAGATCTCCAGGGTCTACCGGGCTCCCTACAAGACTCAGCCAAATTCTCTCCCCACTTCTATGGGACTGATGCCACATTCTTCCTTGTCCTTCTTACCCTTTGGGGACCTGCTTCTCACTCCCTCCTAGGAACATATTCTAATCAGGACAAATTACATAATTTGCAGGGCCTGGCAAAAGATTTTTAAATGTTCATGAATTATTAAGAATCTGAAGGTGGCAAGAGACTATCAAACCAAGTACAGGGCCCCATGTGACTGCACTGGTGTGCCACTTTACAGGTTGCATGACAGCGACGCTGGCCTGAACACTAATAAGTAATTTTGACATGAGTTCTCATCTCAGGGTCTGTTTCTGGGGAATCTTAAGCTAAGATAACAACTATTACAGTAAAAGCCAGCACATTCAAGGACTATCTGAATCATCTTGTCTAATACACTGGTGGTCAGCATCCCATAGCTTGCGAGACCATCTTGTAGGAGATGGTCTTGGTCATGCCAAGTTGTATGTAAAGAGCTTTAACCACAGGAAATGGTATAGCAGATGAGAATGGTTTAGGTTAACAAGTGATGTGGCAAGAGATGTGTATTTTCTTCTTAATTCTGACACTGAGTGATACACACAAAGTGTGAAATTGAGCAGTATCTTAGACTGAGTTACCTGGAAACATACCTTGCATGAAAAAGGCTTATTGATGAGTGGCTAAAAAGATATACCTGTAAGGAAGTGAGGCTGGCAGGATAGGGGAGTGGAAGATGCTGACTCTCAACATGGTTATGGCTAGACCTGTAGTCCAAAGGCAATAGGATGTGGGTGGCTCTTCAGAAATGGACCAAATCGAGTACAAGGTATCAGACCTTTATATCTCCATATCCTGCATTCCTGGGAAGAGGTTAGCATTGGGCAAAGCAGTTCCCTGAGGGCAATGCTCACTGATGGATACAGCTGTGACTGGTCAGAAACCAATGTTACCAACAACTCAGGAACAGGTGTGCCCTGAACAGAGGGTCTAGGAGAAGTTGCACAGCATACAGGACAGGTGGGATATCTCTAAGATCGCACTTGAGGTTATACTCAATCATAACTGGCATACTCAGCCCAGCCCAGGAATGCCTGACCCCTTGGTCTTCCTTGGAGCACTCAAGCAATGCTTGGTTGCATTTTGCCTTCTTATTTGCTTTATACTAGGAACCTATTTAATTTCCCATTTTTCCTTTCTCCAGACATTTTAAAACTCTTTTTTCTTTCCCTTTCTATTTTCTGGTCCAACTATTTTCTACCTTCCAATAGCACTTGAGACAAATCAATCAGTCAGTTGCCTATGAAAGAGTGGCAGTGTAGTGAAGTAAAATCTTACGCATAATGAAACGAGGCCCTTGAGATTAAGTCCTGGCTTTGCCACTAACAGTCTGTGAATTTGGGGCAAGCACATCACCTTATGGAGTTGTTGCTTGTCTTTAAAAAGAGATTTACAATGGTCTCTGAGATTCCAGTTCTTTGAAATTAAAAAAAAAAAAAGTTTTAAAAGATGATTTTCTCTGCTGTATTATCCTTCATGAAGCATGCAAGACAAATAGTTTTATAACTCAGGACAGCTGATTTTTTAACTTAATTGCAATTTGTGATGTAAACTTCCACTCAGTATTCAACGACAATACTTTAACCACAGGCTCAGTCAGAAGATGGGGGAAGAGAGATGAAAGAATGAGGCAGATCAGTCGGTCTGTGATTGGATCTTCACAGATTTCAGAACAATTTATCTGGGATATCAGAGTTGCTTCCTAAGGATTTTATTTATCTTAATGCACATGGCCACAGTCTTTGTCTGAACCTGCCCTAAAAGTTACGGAGCACTGCCTCCTTTTGAATAGCTTACCTGGGTTAGTGTTTCACAAACTGGTTTTTCTGCTCAGTCAGAGGCTGCCATCTTCTCATGTAGAAGTTAGATCAGGAAGAAGCACCCACAATCTTGGAAATCCCCAAGTAACCTGTTGAAACATGTATGGGCACAGGCAGGAGCTATGACATAAACTATAACTATAGATCGGTAGTCAATTCAATGCTGTGCCATACTCAAATAGATGGAAGCCTCCAGAGGCGTGGGTGGGAGTGGCCCAAAACTGAGTTATTAACTCAAGTGAAAGTGAAAGTGAAGTCGCTCAATCGTGTCCGACTCTTTGCGACCCGGTGGACTGTAGCCCACCAGGCTCCTCTGTCCACGGGATTCTCCAGGCAAGAATACTGGAGTGGGTTGCCATTTCCTTCTCCAGGGGATTTTCCCGACCCAGGGATCGAATCCAGGTCTCCCGCATTGCAGGCAGACACTTCAAGTTAGTTGATTACTAACTCAAAATGAGCTTTCTGACTTATTACAGAGCTAGGCTCTCTAGCTCTGGAGAACGGAAGTCCCAGACACTATTTTATAGAGGTCAAGTACGTGGGCTCAAGAATTAGCAAAATTTCCCATCATTGGAAGGATTCAACCACTAGTCAGCTAGGAAGCAGAGATATAGAGGTTATCAAGGTAAGCAACCCAAATGTCCACTAGAGGAGATATGATACCTCCATCTAAAGCACTCTGTGAAAAGAGATAGATCTAAATATATTCACATGGAAAGATGCCCCAAATTTATTTTTGAGCATAGAAAGCAAGTTATAGAAGACCATGCATAGAATTTCCCACTCATGTATAAAAAAGCATATATACACCAGCACAAATGTCTGTATGAGTAAATCTGTGATGTTTGGCAAAATGTTAGCAGTGATTTTCTCAAGGTGGTACGGTTTTGAGTAACATACACTTTTTTTTACATTGCGTGTTTTTTTCTTTTCACTATGACGGTATATCTTTTCTTTGAATAACATGGGGTTTCTCTCTCTCTCTCTCACACACACACACACATAAACACTTATCTTTTCATGTTATAAATAGAATAAAAAAAGCACTTTGTCAATCAGTGGTTGGAAAACTATGGCCAAGAGGGCTAGACCATCAACTGTTTCTGTAAATAAAGTTTTGCAGGAATGCCACTACATCCATTCTTTTATCTATTGTCTTTGACTGCTTCTACTTACAGAGCAGAATGGTTATGACAGAAATCTTATGGGTCTCAAGGCCTAAAATATGTATCTGCCTCTCCAGAGGCAGAAAACTTGTGGCAATCCCTGGTGTAGACAATTAGAAAACTTTTCAATATGGCAAATTGAAGCTTGCTGCTGCTGCTGCTAAGTCACGTCAGTCGTGTCTGACTCTTAGCGCCCCTATGGACTGTAGCCTACCAGGCTCCTCCGTCCATGGGATTTCCCAGGCAAGAGTACTGGAGTGGGGTGCCATTGCCTTCTCCGAAATTGAAGCCTAGATTTCACTAATTCTTCAGATTTTAACATATCTGAATTTTCTTAAAAAATACAAAACCTAAACATGGTCTGTATATTTTAAAGTACCTCCCAGTTCTGAGTAGTGATTACAATAACACAGCAAAGAGGCAATATGTATCTTTGGTCTTCCTTTCCCTCCTTCTTCTTTTCCTGCTGCTCTTTCTTATCCTCCTCCTATTCCTACTCATTCTTCCAAGGAGATATGGTAAGTCTCACGCTATCCATTTTGCCCTCAAATGATTTTCCACTTGAGTGAGGACTAGATGGAGAACGGAGGTTCCTCTCTCCTTCTGGCTGGGTCTAGCCAAGATAAAATGATTGGGGAAGTTCTGGACAAAATAAATTATCCTGTGAAAGGAAGGGTGAGCTCCCAAAGGATCCACCCAGATTTGGGTGAAAGCAAGCCAGGGGAGTTGCAGAGGATCAGAGAGTAGCACACTCCAGAGGGGAAGCCTGGGAACTGGATGGAACAAGTCCCATCTCTCAATCTTCTCATTCCTCTATCCACAATCCTCCAATTTTCCTGAAAGCTTCCCTTCCTGCATAATCCATCTGGCCTCAAGGTATGCAGAGGAGGTTTGGGATGTTTCTCCTTCCCCATCAGTGGTACTCAGCATGAACACCTTCAGTTAGAGAGACCACACAGCAAGGATAGCTAGTGCCAGTCTGGCCAAGCCAGGCCCTTGCTCACTGCCAAAATTTGGCCAGAGGAGCTGGATGTTGGCCCTGATGTGGAATGTACGCAGATGCTAACTAATTAAATGGTTCAACAGAAACCTTCTCTTCATCAAGCACTCACCCCAGACATTCCCTGAAGAAAATATAAGGCCCCTGCAGTGTCAGAAAGAGAAGCAGCCTGATAGATGATTAGATTATCAATCCATCTATAGCCCATGCCACAAGGCTTTGACTCAGACACAGTCAACCATGTGGATCTGTGAGCTAAATTGTGATGAGAATGGAAAGTATTTTCTCTGACACTCTGATAACAGACCTGCTAATTTCATTTAGCTTTATAATCCGGAGGAGAATGGAACATACTTTGCCTGCAACCTCTGCTATTACAATTTACACTGCATTGTTCTCAAAGTATCTAAAATGTTTTTTTTTTTTTTTTTTCCAGAGTATTGAGTAATCTCAAAAAATGTGATTAAAATGCTATTTTTCTTAGTATTCCAATATTACTCTAGAAATACTGAGATAATAGAATAATACTAACAACAATGCCATGATTTAAGTACAAAATCCTGGCATCATTATTGGTATTATTCCATTATCTCAGTGTTTCTAAAAAAAAAAATATGGACTATTCCTGTCCTGAGACTACACTGAATTATAGACCACATTCAAATTTTGAATGAATAAAGGTGCATTAATTTCAAGAGTGTTCTGATCATTTCTGTTTAAACACTCTCTAGATGTCTTATCATTGTTTCCTCTCCTATTTCCTAGATTACTAGGTAGGTTGCACATTTTTTCTTGTATTTATTAGTCATGTCTGGTCCTACTACCAGTTTGGGCACAGATCAGTTTTCAGAGGTTTCTGATGAATTCTGCTGGATATATTTGTATTTCTATAAATAACCTTGATCTTTGTTCTGGAATATAGTTAAGTTACTGGAACCAAATTTATCCTTTTAGGTCTTGCCTTTGAGATTAATTTGGCAGCATTAAAGTGGTTATTGCTCTAGGGCTAATTTCTCCCCCTATTGAAGACAGATTGTTTGTCTACCCAATGATCCATAAATCTTGAGGTTTTCCAGTCTGGCTGGTGGAAAGAGGCAACATTTCTGGTCCTGCATCAACATCAGGCTCTGTTACCATTGATCCTTACAGCTGGTTCTTCCCTGGCCTTGATTAGTTGCTTTACCTGAATGAGTTTATCATCACTCATCATCAGTTCAGTTCAGTTGATCAGTCGTATCTGACTCTTTGTGATCCCATGGACCGAAGCACACCAGGTTTCCCTGTCCATCACCAACTCTCAGAGCCCTTGCTCAAACTCTTGTCCATCAAGTCAGTGATGCCATCCAACCATCTCACCCTCTCTTGTCCCCTTCTCCTCTTGCCTTAAATCCTTCCCAGCATCAGGGTCTTTTCCAATGAGTCAGTTCATCATTATATTCAGAGGGGACTTTCAGTGAGTCTCTGGGTTCTCTTTGTTCAGCTCTCTTTGATCTCATGCTCCTTCCCATGAATCCTAGTTGCTTTGATCTCCCTGAGTTCCCGTACCTATCTCCTTGACTCAAGGAGCCCATCAGCTCCTCTTGAATTCCCACCTCTCTGCTTTGCCTGGAAATACCTTCCAAGTAGTCAGCACCTTTCATTTGTATTCCATCTTTCAGGGATCACCATCCTTTTGTCACCTGATGTACAGTGTTTTGTAAACTGTTGTTTCTAAATTTTGTCTGTTTTTAGGTTATTTCAGATAGGGGGGTAAAACCAGTTCTATACTATAAGTAGCAGTCTCCCCATCACTCTAAACCATACATTATTATTCTTTTCTACTTATCATTATAAAATATTATTTGGTACATTTATTTTTAAGGGGCTTCCCTTATAGCTCAGTTGGTAAAGACTTTGCCTGCAGTGCAGGAGATCCAGATTCGATTCCTGGGTTGGGAAGATCCCCTGGAGAAGGAAATGGCAACCCACTCCAGTAATCTTGCCTGGAGAATCCCATGGACAGAGGAGCCTCGCAGGCTACAGTCCATGGGGTTGCAAGAGTTGGACACGACTTAGTGACTAACCCCCCCAACCCATTTTTTTATTGTCTGTCTCCCTTATCAGACCCTAAGATATATGATGGAACTTATTATGTCTATTAGGTTTACTGTTGCATCCTCAGCTATTATAACATTTATTATTCTACTATATAATATATAAGAATAATATAATAGTGTTCATTAAATAATGAATGAATGAATGTGAATGAATGAATGAAAGTCAGATGAGAGCCAGATCATGGGAGACTTTGAATGCCCAGCAAGGAGATGGAAGAACTTTTGCAGAGAGCAGAGGCTCTTATTCCAAGCCTAGAAAGACATATATAAAATCCTATTCATTTGCAATTTGAGGACCTTGTGGGGTGCTTTGCTAGTGACTTCACTCAAATTCCTGTCTTTGTAAATCTGCCCAAGCTCTTGGTAGATTAGGTCACATTTTTGGAATCTGTTTGTAACTGAGGAACCTGGCAGTCATAATGAATCTTGCCTTTGACCCTGCCTCCTAATCTTAATGGCTCTAAGCCCTTTACAAATATTAATTATGTCTCACAATGGAGTTGCCACCCTGACCTCTTTCCTTAGGCTGGTATCACTGGGACCAGTGTTCAGCATTTCTGTCCCGTAATAGCAAACTTATTCCTCCTTTCTAAAAGAGAAAGGTTAGGGTAGTATTTTTACCAACATTCTTAGTCAGTTAGTGTCCTAATGACAAGCTTTACAGGTGAATAATTTTCTTAAACTTCATATGATAATTGCAAAAGCATCTCCACTGGTCTTTCTGACTTGCCTTTAAGACAATGCAGGCAGGATAAAAGTATTTGAAATTATAGCTACACTTATTTTGTGTTTTTCCCTTTTGTTAGTTATATTGTTAGTTATATCCCTTTTGTTTGTTATGTCATATCAGGGATATAATATATAAATAAAAATATGTATATTGGGTTGCATATCCAAAGTCTGTACTGATGACGTGCATAACAAAAAATATTTAGGGATCATAGATCTAGTCTCTCCCAACCCACCCTAAATGAGGCCGGATTACTCTTCCTAGAAGGCAGCTTTAACTGTTTTCCTTTCTTCTGCCAGTACAAATGAGTAAACAACAATGAGTAACCCAAACCCTCACTCACACCTTCTATGGCTTCAAGATGAGAAAAGTGACAGTTAAAAAGAAGGGAGCTTTTCTATGCAGAGACACATTCAGTCCACAACTGTTAATAAGCCCTCACATCTGTACAACACATTGTAATTTTAAATGTGCTGAACTTTGCCTACAGGCCCTTTGATTTCAGAAGAATATGGGTCTGCTCCAAGCCAAGATATATATATTTAGTTCCACTCTAGACATGAGTTTGGGTAACCTCTGGGAGTTGGTGATGGACAGGGAGGCCTGGTGTGTTGCGGTTCACGGGGTCATAAAGAGTCAGGCACAACTGAGCGACTGAGCTGAACTGAACTGATGAAGCCTGTTAGGCCCAGTTAGAGACTAAATTATGGACCCAGAACAATAACTGCAAGACCACGACTATTTCCCAAGGCTCTATCAATGCATGTTAAGAGACACAATTACTGAAGAGATGATGGAAATAAGGAAATTTAGACATATGAAGTTATTTACTATAATTATACAGAAATAGTAGTTGAGTAAAAACCAAGCCCAGTACATTGTGTGTGTGTGTGTGTGTGTGAATATGCAAGTGTGTGTGAGTGCTTAGGAAGGGGGACAGGGATTACCAATACACCAGATATGTGAATGAAGAAGCTATTATGGAAGAAGAACTTCTGGCCCTGGATAAATACCACCTGACACCAACTGGATTAGAAATTGAGTGTCCAGTTGAGCCTTTCCTGAATTCCTAACGTACAAGCTCATGAACAAAGTAAAACCGATTAGTCGTCAAGTTTTGGCACAGGAGAGCTGAGAGTTGTAGACATCCCGTGAATACCTGGATCAAATGCTGCCTGAAGCAGAACTACCCCTGGATTTTGAGTGAGCCAGTACATTCCTTTTAGATAGTTTATGCTAGTGCATGTTGGGTTTCTGTCACTTCCAACCAGAAGAATTGTGAATAATACAGTTACACTCTTTTAACTCAGATGCAGAAGCTTCAGCTAATCATAATTCTCAGCTCTTGACTTAACTCTCATTATCAGTCTGTTCAAGGACCTTCTCTTATTTGATTTATTGAATTTCTATTCATACCCTTTTTACCCTATTCCTATGCCCATTCCCTTCTATTCACAGACAAACATTTTAATTCTGTTGTGTATCTTTTTATTTGTATGTGTCCTTACAAAATACATATTATTTTTGTACATATATTTTACTGTGGTATATTAATGGTATGTGTACTCTTTTATATGAATAATAGTTAATGAGTTTTTCCAATAGTTAATGAGTTAATGTTGTGATGGGTCATACTTTTCTCTAAAAATGCATCTCCTATTATAAATTTTCCAGGAAATATATATTCTGACTATGTCTATTGTTACTGACAATTGTTTTTGTCATCTTGGTATTTTAAGAGAAACCTCTTTTATTCTCTGAATGCCTTGTTTCTCAACCCTGCTCCATTCCATACACAGTTTATTTTTTAATAAAAAATGTTTGGTTACAAGGATGCAATATTTTCTCCTCTCTTTGAGAGTATTAATGATTTTTTTTTTTTAGTTTTTTTTCTGTTATTTTCATTGTCTCAATTGTTTTTATCTTTTAAAAAAATTTTGTTCCCTTTTCATCGTCTGTGTCTTTCATGTTGGCAGCCTTCCTCAGGTGTTTACTGATCCCTGGCTGACTCTGATTTTCTGTGTGTGTGCGGAGCTTGATGTGTGGGGTGAATGGGTGATGTAGTGTACATCTGGTCCTTCTGTCTGCCTACAGATCTCTGTTGGTTTCTGTAGGTCTCTTTCCTTGGGCTAGTCAGATACATCAGTAAGAATCTGACACAGCACTTGCAGGTAGGGAAGGTTTAAGTCTGGCTACCATCATTAAAAGAGCCTGAAGTCTCCTCATGTTTTCTTGTCTTGCTGCAGTTTTTAAATCTAGATTTTCAGCTGACCTTGTTTTCTGAGTACCCTGTCCTCAACTATGACTCATGTCATACTTTTGGTTTGCCCGATCTTTCAGTCATTCAACAAATATTTATCCAGTACCCCCTTAGCACTTTGTGCCAGGCATAATCCTAGGTATTGTTGATCCACTAGTAATCACATCAGATGAAAATCCTTTCAAGAAACTTACATTCTAATAGAATCTCTATTAGAAGTGAAGTGAAGTGCAAGTCGCTCAGTCATGTCTGACTGTTTGTGACCCCATGGATTATACAGTACATGGAATTCTCCGGGCTAGAATACTGGAGTGGGTAGCCTTTCCCTTCTCTAGCAGATCTTCCCAACCCAGGAATTGAACCAGGGTCTCCTGCACTGCAGGTGGATTCTTTACCAGCTGAGCTACCAGGGAAGCCCTTGGAATCTCTGGTATTCTCTAAAAACATCTCCTGTCTTTTGGGGGTGGGGTGGGAGGGTGGCTGCCAAAGGAAGTTGGGGGTGGTGGAATCTGGAGGTCCAAGTGCTCCTTATGAAAACTTTCAACCAATCCTCTTATTTTTCAGCCCCATTTTACACCCTCACCTTCAAAAGTGCTCACTGCCTCTGATTCTGAGCCTTTCTGGGTTTTGGTGGAATGCACCAGCTTTCTGTTCTCATCCCCCAACCCTTCATAGGCATTCAGATTTCAGCTTTCTTCATTTTGCTAAGCCAATTGCCTTGTCACTTGTTCATCTATTAAAACTTCCTATTTCTTGTCTGCTTTAGTTTTCTCTCCCATTTTCCTTTTTCTTGTTACTTATACCTTTTTGTTTTTCATTGAATATTATTTTAGTGTAGATTTGGGGAAGGAAAAGAGAGAATTCTGTGTTCAATCAACTTTGTTTAGTCACATACCAGCACCTCTCTCTATGGACACAAAGTTGCTTGTTTGACAGGTAAAAATGGTGCCACCCTGGATGGTGGTAGGATCAGGTCCCGATTTTCTGAAAGTCACATATCTGGGAAGGTGTATTGTTTGAATTGACAATAAGATCACATGCTGTTTTGGGGCCTCTATTATCATGGCTCATTTTCTTTCTCTATTTCTCTTGGGCCTTAGAACATGTCTCATTTAACCTTCTTGTCCTTCAAATCATATTTTCATTTTCTTGTATTTCTATCACTGATCATCACCTTTTCCTTGCTTTGATACCCTTGATGAGAAAGTACTGCAGACCGAATTCCTAGTTATCACACATATGTATTGTTATACAGTAAAATAGTGCTTTTTCTTTAAAAAAGTTGGAAGGAAATAATAGGAAGACAAGTAGCTAATATTTATCAAGCTCTTGCTGTGTGCAAGACACTGTCCTATGAGTTTTACATGCATTACCTTATGAAATCCTGCTCTTCCCCATGAGATAGGTATCACTGTCACCTCTGCTTTGGATGAGGTATCAGATTCTAACACCTTATTTTACAAATGCAAGACTAAGATTAAAAACTTGCCTAAAGTCTTAACAGCAAATGAATGAAGTTTTAAAATATCCATGAAATGAATCTGGTTTCTTTATTATCAGAGTCACAGAGATGCCTTGTTAGGAGTTTGCAGTGGGGTTTGGTGCCCCAAATCTCCAAGGCTCCCAGCAGAGGGAACCACATATCAATAGCCAATTAGAAAGTAGAAAACCAGATTTATCTGATCGAAGAGCAGGGATGTCTGGTTAGCTGTGGTGGAGGGTTGGGTCTAGAAACCAACAAGGGCTTTCCTGCTCCCTCAAGTGGAGACTGGCTGGGTCCAGAAGGGTGAGGCCTGTGCAGCAGGTTCTAATCCATTCACCTAACCTGCTATGCAGGAGAGAAAGGCTGGCTGCCTCACCCTCCTCACATTGCAGACCAAAAAGCTGGGTAGAGAGCACAAGTATTGCTCAGCCTACCTCCAATAGGGACACCTGGGCCCAGGGTGTGATTGCCACTGTGTGAGAGCACGTGAAATAAAGGAGAATGCTGGGAATAGATCAGGTAGTCATTAAGAAGTGACTCAATATGAATTAGACCCCAACCTTTTGGATTAGCACCTGCTAGTTTCCTCCTTACTGACTCAGTGGACATGACTTTGAGCAAACTCCAGGAGACAGTGAAGTTCAGGGGAGTCTGGCAGTTCAGGGAAGTGCTGCAGTTCATGGGGTCACAAAGAGTCAGACATGACTTAAGTGACTGAACAAGTTTCCTCCTTGAGGCAACTGTGAAATGGTCTGGAAGTGGAGGTGAAAATGTTCTTTCTCCCAGAAGCTAGGAAAAGCAATCTCCTTGCTGTGGGTTGAGGTGGAAATGTGGGGAGAAGAAAACAATAGGCTCTCTTCTCAATATTTCTGTTTAGTGGAGATAAAAATGCCACTATTTTAAATATCATTTGTAGTTATTCTATCTTATCCTTTATATCAGTGCTAGTTGCAATCCACTCAATGGGTTTCTTGACCCACTAATGGGTTGGGACCCTCAAATTGAAAAAAAAATGTTGTAGGAGGTTTGTTGACAGTTTTATTTATTTATTTATTTTTAGTAGCTTAAAACAATACAAGTTTATTCTCTCATAGTTCTGGAGGTCAGAAGTCCAAAAAGAGTTTGTGAGATTAATATCAAGGCGTTGTTGACAGTTTTAGAGGAAACAATGACTCTTATTTGCAGAGCACTTCAGTGGACCCTTTTGTTGTGCCTGAAACAGGAATTAGAGACCAGAATGGACAGGAGTGGTTGACAAAGACATGTAGTTTGGTACACCTGTGAAGGATAATTCAATTAAAAAGATATGAATAGATATGGGTAGAGAGATTATTAACACCTCACAATGCTGAACATTTTCTCATGTTCCTATCTGCCATTTGTCTTAGTCCAGGCACCTAAACCAGAATAACATGGACTGGGTAGCTAAATGAACAGACATTTATTTCTCACAATTCTGGAAGCTGAAAGTCTGAGATTAGGGTGCCAGCGTGGTTGGGTTCTGGGTAAAGTCCCTCTTCCTGGTTTATAGAGGGTCATCTTCGCTTTGTATCCATACAAGACAGAGAAAGAAGGGCACTAATCCTATCATGGGGCAACATCCTCATGACCTAATTATCTTAGAAAGGCCTAGCTCCTAATTCTGTCCCATTGGATGGATGCTAAGATTTAACATATAAATTTTGGGAGGACAAAAATATTCTGTCCTTAGAACTGTCTGTATATCTTCTTTGGCAAAGTGACAACAAAATTTTTAATAAGTCACGTGCTAAAGGCAAGTTGGGTTTTTTTTATTAACAACAGTAGTAATATTGGTAAAAATAAGCTTTCTTTTTAAAAATCTCCTATGCATAAAACTCTGTGCTAGGTACCAGAGATACAAAGTTTAACCAAACATATGTGGCTCTTTCCCTCATGGAACTTATACTCATGAGGTAGGTGAGGAATTAGAAAAGTGTTTTAAAAAAAACAAATACACAAATGTATAATTACAAAAATGATGTCCCCTAAAAAAACCCAAGATGTCCTAAAAAAGAATACAGGAGACTTAATTTACAATGAAAGTCAAATAGTTCCAATTCATAGCTGTAAAATAAATGGGTGCTATTTAAGCGCTTTAGGGATAAGAGTATCTAAGTCCATGAGGACAACATGTGGTAAGGTCCTGAGGAAGGAAATTGCTGAGAATGTTGTATAAATCCCAAAGTAGGCAAGTGTAGCTGGGATGCAGAGCAACAACCAAAGAGTGACGTGAGAGGAATTTAGCAATATAGGCAGGACCCAGATAAGAAGAAGGAAAAGCAGTTAGAAGTTACTATATACAGTTCAAGTGAGAGATAGTGGTATGAATCGGTATTGTAGCCAAGGAAGTGGAGAGAGAATTAGATAGTTTGACATGTAGCTTGGAGATAGGTGAGGGAGATGAGACATGGTGAGGGACTGTGTGATGTGGGGCGGAGAGATCAGGTGAGGAGGAAGAAGGTATCAAAAATAACTCCCAGGCTGATGGAGAAAGATGGTGAAAACAAGAGGAGGTCTTGATTTGCATGGGGGTTGGGAGTCAGTGGACAGTGGTCATGTTCCTTTTAGACACATGTGAATTCTGAAAACTTGCGTGTATTTACAAAAAAAAAGTCTATCTAATAGCATAACACAAGCAGGAAACCTACAACTGAATCTGAAAGAATTGAGGCTAAAGAGAACAACTCAAGTTCAAAATACATCATCACCTTTCCCCTTGCTTTTGAAATTTTTTCATGGAGATTTTTAAAAAAGTGTGGGCAGGTGTCCACCAGATGGCAATATTTCTTTATAAAAGTCTAGATTTAGAAACCATACCTTCACCGCCACTACATCAAGGTAGATTCTTGAGGGGCACAGAGTCAGAGTCTAGTCCAAATTGTTGAAAGTAGAGCCCCATCTGCTGCTACTTCCTCTAGTAATGTGCATAGGCAGTGGCAGTTTTATGAGTACACCTGCGCTAAGTGGGACCAGGTGCTTCACATCATGAAAAGTCCCTTAATCCTGAGTGCTAGCACATGAGTGACGTTGGAAACCTCACATCACCTCTCCCAGCCTCTTTCTCACCGAAGAGTGGTGAACACATTAGTACCAACCTCACTAGGTTACGGTGAGTATGAGATTAGATGATGCATGCCTACAAGGTCCCTAGCATAGTCCTGGTACAAAATACAAAGTACGCACTTCATAATTGGTAGGTCTAATTACCATATTATCCCCACAGTGACCCTTAATTCCCCACCCCCAGGCTCGACCCTTGGCCAGCCTTGGACGGCCTTCCAGGCATGAACCTCACAAGGGAAGCAGGTGAGTCCCAGCAAGATGGTGGACTCCGTTCCAAGTCCTCTCGGGTAGCTCAGGGTTAAAGAGTCTGCCTGCCAATGCAGGAGATGTGGGTTTGATCCCTGGGTGGGGAAGACCCCCTGGATAAGGAAGTGGCCACCCACTCCAGTATTCTTGCCTGGGAAATCATATGGACAAAGGAGCCTGGCGGACTGCAGTCCATAGGGTCGCCAAGAGTTGGACATGACTTAGTGACTAAACAACAGCATGGCAGGTGCTCCTCTGTGATAATCCTTGCTCCCCACTGCATTTACAGGAAGATAGAGTCCTTCTGTAATTGACTTGTCTGATAGGACAGGCAAGCCATGAAGATGGAGAGGGAGGAAGCGCCTGAATGGAACACAAATGCCAGAAAATCAGCCCCTCCTAGCACACCGCGTTGAATTCAGCTACTCCCTGTTTAGTTGCTTTTCCTAATCTACTGAAACATGTACAATTGCTATCAGCGGACTTATAATTATATATTCCCAGCCTGCCAGGTGGGATAGGTCCAAGAACTCGTTTTGTTTGGAGGCTGATGCAATATGAATGCAGCTCCGCTTTGTCTTGGGAGGAAGCAGCTCAATGCTAGTGCCTGTGGTCCAGCTATAGGGGATATTTTTTTGGCAGGGGTCAGCCAGCGCTGCCCTCCCACTGTATTTATCTTCCTCTTAATCTACTAGTTCAGCCTACCAGATGCTTCATTTTCTCTTATAAAAGCCTAAAATATTTGTATGCTTTAAAAATGTTTTCAGAAAAGCTACCAATTATTATTGTTATTGTCCCGTAACATTGCTTTGTAGGTGTTTGTTAGCTTCTTTTTATTTCATATAGGGTTTTGAGGAGCAGGTAATGAGAGTGTAGTGAAAAGAGGATAGGACATATAACTTTGTGGAGGAAAGGAAAAGATATTTCTTGGTCTCTAAAGAATCTGTCTGCCAAGCAAGAGATGCAGTTTCGATTCCTGGGTCAGGAAGATCCCCTGGAGAAGGAAATGGCAACCCACTCCATTATCTTGTCTGGGAAATCCCATGAACAGAGGAAGCTGGTGGGCTATAGTCTCTGGGGTCGCAGAAGGGCTGGATATGACTTAGTGACTAAACAACTTGTACTGCAAGTAGCAAAACAAATTTTTATGTTTTCAGTCCACATAAAAGTGCTAAATTAGCACTTTTAGCGCTAATTAGTCAAATATGGCCACGTGGAACACAGGTTCTCAAACTTCCTTACATTTATACAGCCTAGCTTGGTTTACAAGGCACAGTATTTCATTGGCCTCTTAGGTTAATCTTATATTGTAGGTGTGGGTTATTTCTCACATTTATTTAATTGATATTCAAAAGATTAGGCAACTTGATTCATTCAAAGAATATTTACTGAAAGCATGCTGTGTGCCAGGCAATGTTGTAAGCAGTGACCGGAAGCTCCCAACCTCACACAGTTTACACTCTAATGTTAACACATTCTAACGTGTTAACACACATGTAGATAAAATATATAATATGCCAGATAGTAGTGAGTGGCATGAAGGAAATCAGATGGGGAATTTGGCAGGAGGTTGTGCGTGGGTGTGTTTGGGGGTGGTGTGTTACAGTTTTAACTTTGGTAGTGACATGGTGTTTTGTTAAAGACCTAAAAGGGAGAGGGAGGAAGCCATATGAAAGCCTACAGGAAAGAGCATTCTGGGAGGAAGCAAGAGCAATTGCAAAACGTGGAGGAAGAAATCCTGCTAGAGCAGAGTGGATAAATGAGAGAGAGCCAGGGGATAAGGTTTGGAGAGGGTCGAAGGAAGATTGTGTAAGGGCTTATGGGCCATCCCAAGACTTTGAGGAAGGGTCCATAATCTGATCTAGGTTTTTAAAGGATTACAACGCATTGTGCTACAGTCAGAATGTAGGAAGGTAGGAGGAGAAACAAACTGGCTGGCCAATTAGGAGGCTTATTCCAATAGTTCAGGAGAGATGACTTTAGCTTGGACCAGGGTGCTGGTGATGGGGTTGCCAGAAGTGGTCAGATTTATTGGCTTTGCCAATGGATTAGCTGTGGGGTGTAAGAGATAGACAGGAGCCCAAGGCAACACAAGGTTTGTGGGAGGATAGAGTTTCTACTGCCTGAAATGAAGACGACCATGGGGCAGGCTTGGCAGAGAGAAGATAAGGAATTATATTTAGACATGATCAGTTTGAACCTGTGATTAGACATCTTAATGGAGATATTGAAACATCAGTTGGATATGTAAGTCTGGGGTCCACGTAGAGGTTCTGATTGGAGAAATAAATGTATCAGTCTTTGGTGTACAGATATTATTGAAAAACTTGAGATTAGATAGATTCCCATGGGAGTGAGTGTGGACAGAGTAGAGGTCTGAGGTCTGAATCCTGGGACCCGCCAGCATTCGAGGGTTGGGGAGATGAAGGATCTAGCATAGGAGAAGGAATGGCTAGTGAGGAAGCAGGAAAACCGTGAGGACAGGATCTCTCAAAGCCAAATGGAGAAAACATTTCAGAGAGGGAGTAGTCAGTTGCATCAAAAGCTGTTGACAGTCCACGTGAAATGAGGATGGAGGAAAGGGTCATTGGATTTAGGTCTCCCCAGTTATCCTCTCATAGCAATCTCTTTTCTTCACTGAAAAAAAAATATGGTAATGCCTGTCTTTCACTGGGTAGTGCGTGTGTGTTCAGTCACTTCAGTCATGTCTGACTCTTTGTGACACTATAGACTGTTGCCTGCTAGGCTCCTCTGTCCATGGGATTCTCCAGGGAGGAATACTGGAGTGGGCTGCCATTCCCTCCTCTGGGGGAATCTTCCTGACCTAGAGATAGAACCCATATCCCCTTGTGTCTCCTGCACTGCAGGTGGATTCTTCGCCAACTGAGCCATCTGGGAAAAATATGTTAAGAACTCACTGTGAGATTTGTCTTCCTTTTGCTTTTTGTTTTGCTACAAAACATCCATTCCTCCTTCCTTGCCTTCCCAACAGTGTCCCAAATCACTTTGGGGAATTCTCTGTCTCCTGTTGTATGTAGCTTTGATAGGATGGAAAATTCAGGTGCTTGTCTTTGGAAGCCAAAAGGGGCAGATGCTGGCCAGGACCCCTACACAAGGGGGCAGGCTCCATCCATCAGAGGCTCCTGAATTTATCCAATGCAAGAGAAAGTGTTAAGTACCAGAATTTCTATCCTAACCAGACCCCTCCTGGTGGGAGACTGTTGCCATGGTTCCTGTTTCCTAGGCCTCATGTTCCTCTGGGTCTTGCTTCTCCAGCCGCTCTTTAGTTTTCTGAGCTCCCAATACCTTTCCTTAAGTAAATCTCGACTTGTTTAACCAGAGCCAGTTCCTGTTCCTTTTAATAAAAAATTGTAACGTTTAAGCATGGATAAATATTTGTTGAATAAATGAAAAAAGCCTGGTTTTCATAAAAGGAAAGTCTGAATTTCAAAGAAGTTTAGCCTCTAGTCTAAATCCTCATAGCTTCCATTATTTCATCATTTCTTTGATGTATCCTTTTCACATTCTCAGATTTCTGCAATCAGGATGCATTTTATACTTCATGGTATCTTATAATTAATGGGTAGTATTTTTCTGTTTTTACTGGTATATAAAATAATGCTGTGTTTTACATCAATTTTCATTCAATGAAATACATTACTAAGCATTGGAATCAGGATTCAAACATATCTCAAAAGAATATACACCTCTGCTTCCCAAGAAGTTTACTATCTAGTTGGAGAAAAAAAAAAGGGGAAAAAGAAAAGTCTCTCTAAATCTGTAGAGAAGACCTAACCAAGGCTTCAGGGCTATATAAACTCTGAGGGGTTGGACAGAGGAGCCTCTGGGTGAGCATTTAAATTGATCCTAAAGGGTAAGGAAGATTTGGGGAGTTTGGGATTAGCAGAATTTGGGAGTTTGGGATGATATTACATATAGAGTGGATAAACAGCAAGGTCCTACCATATAGCACAGGGGACTATATTCAATATCCTGTGATAAACTACAATGGAATATACATATGACTAAATCACCTTGTTATACACCAGAAACTAACACAATATTGTAGACCAACGATACTTCGGTCAAAAATAAATTAAAAAAGAAAGATCTTGGTTGATGGAAAGGTGAGAGGAGAAGAGAGATGAGAGGCTATACTCTGGATGTTGGCATCGAAGCAGACACTTTAAATGCATATCTGAAATAAGAGGCTGAGGTTGGTGAAGATCATTGCTCAGTGTTTCCCTCTCACTCTCTTCTTCTTTTCTAGAGTTAGTGATTTCTCCACCTCTCTCTGTTTCCTATCACATTTTTTTTCTGCTGCAACCTTTTTCTGGCAAGCTTCTCCTTCCCGCTTTCTGTCCTTTCCTCCCAGTTAGTTCCACTCATGTCTGGTTGACGGTATCCCCCTGGGCACCAGGAACAGATGAACAGGGGAGAAGATCCTAGGTGGAGGGGCAACAGTGCATGAGGGCAAAGATATATATATATATATACACACACACACACACACACACATGTATATACACACGCGTATATGACAAAATGTCAGATGGTAGAAGAGCAATGAAGGGCTAGAGAACCCTTAGAAGGGTTAGAGAACTGAGGATGCTGCAGTGGGAGTTGGTAATTCAAAGAGAATGGCCAGGGAAGCCCTCTTTGATAAGGTGAAGCATCAACAGGGACCTGAGAGGAGGAAGGTGGAAGGTGCGCCAGGATGAGGGCACAGCAGAGACAAACATGTTGGTGTGGGGGTGGGGATCACTGTCTAACACACAGCAGGTCTACAGAAGAGTAGGTGAGGGGCAATGTGACAGCAGATGCCTGTGGGGAGGTGACACCACCCAGATTCTATAGGCTTTGCCAGTGTCATAAGGGTTTGGGGTTTTATTTCACGTGGATGTAAAGCCTTTAGAAAGATCTGAGCAGAGGAAAGAGAATGGGAGATAGATGGTGTATAATTGATCACAGAGGAGTTGGAATGCCACCCTAAAAACTTTAACTGTGATTCTCTAATGTCCCTGTGATGTTCATTTTTGAATCATTTGAAGAGTATGAAATCTACTCTAATGGATAAATATGATTTTTTTGTGTGGAACCCAGAGAGGCCCCCCTACCTAGAACAGATGCAGTGATGTGATAGTTTGTTTTGACAGAAACAGGCTACAGAAGGTTACACTCCCTCCACTCTGCCTTTGGTTGTCAAGGAGACACCTCTGGAAACCTCTTCTCTTGTATCTAAATGTCACTGTGTAGCACTTAGATTTTTCATGTTCTCCTTTTATTATGTTATTGTAAAGTTCACCATGTAATTTTGTGCAGAAGTTAACAATTTCATCACCGATGTGTCTATTCACGGCAATGAATAGATGTGTCTATTCAGGAGCATTCCCTATTCTGTTCCTTAGTCCTTCTCCATCTTTCTGAAGCTAGTTTCCCAGAGAGGGTTGCACCTGAGAAATAATTCTGTCTCCAGGAGGTCCTGAGGTCAGACAAGCTAAAAGAGGCCAGTTCATTCTGAGACGCAGACAGCAACATGGTGAATCGATGAATTCAGCTACAGAAAAATGTTTGGTGCTGGGCTGTTTTCAGTAAAGTGCATCATTTCAACTGCTTATTAATCAGGGTAGATTCTGCTGTGTTCATCTTATAGAGAAGGATATTGAGAGGTGGTGGTAAAGAGACTTAACCAGGTAGTTGGTAGCCTTGAAACTAACATCTCCTCATTGAGTGTGATTTCTACAACACTGCACTTTTTCAAAGATAGGAGCCAGAGGTGATAGATTAATTAGTTCATCCATTTATTCATTCACACACTGTGATTGAGCGCCTTTTGTGAGCTGTGTACTGCTCGAAGCCCTGGGAGCAGGGAGGTGAATGAGTCAGACCACAGCCTACGCACGTCCCTCCAGTGCCTACGCAGACATTACTCTTGGCTGTCGGCTGGATGTAGATGCGGAATCCGTTATTGATCAGAGTTGGCCCTTTAGATGAAAATCTGTTTGCTCTCCCTGGCTCAGGCGGACATGATTCAGAGTCCGACACAGCTGATTCCTAATCAGTTTTCCCTCTGAGAGGAAATTGAGGTTTTTCAATAAGCTTCAGACTAAAAGACGTGTGGAGACGAATCTGGAGATTAAGATGGTCACGGATATTGTTGGCCAGGGATCAGAATCTCCCAAAGTGTTGTTCTCTAAACTGTTTAACAATTCTGGTGAGTGGAATGTATTCAAATTGCGCATCTTAAAGCCTTACGTTTCTGTGCTGTGATGCACAATCAAGAGTAATGACGCATGCTGCTATCGCTTCCTTTCAGCGCAGAGAGGAAACAGGTTGATGTCTTTGGACCTTGTTCATCATTTACCCACAGTAGCAACACTTTTCCTCTTGCTGCAGGAGGTCTTGAGGGCTTCCATCTGCTAGCAATTTGCTTTTCACAAATATTTTTAACCAAGGAGAGATTAGAGTTTCTATATCAAAATATCTTTCTGAAAGCTGTCAGTAGCCAACATATTTAAAGAGGAGTTACACTATCTATATTACTGTCTGCACATCTTAATTACTCGGGTCTTCCAGGGCTCACCCAAATTAGACAAAAGAGGAGATTAATGAAATGTGTTATGTTGTTTAAAAGTGAAAAGTGAAAGTTGCTCAGTAGCGTCTGACTCTCTGTGACCCCAAGGACTATATAGTCCATGGAATTCTCCAGGCCAGAATACTAGGGTGGTAGTCTTTCACTTTCTCCAGGGGATCTTCCCAACCCAGGGATCAAACTCAGGTCTCCTGCATTGCAGGTGGATTCTTTACCCAGCTGAGCCACAAGGGAAGTCCAAGGATACTGGAATGGGTAGCCTATCCCTTCTCCAACAGATCTTTCCAACCCAGGAATTGAACCGGGGTATCCTGCATTGCAGGCGGATTCTTTATAAACTAAGCTATCAGGGAATGTTTAGACAGACCAAATAACGTATCAGATACAAATAGCTCACACTGCATTATCGGATTTTATCCTCAGCCTTTGCTTTTTCATCTGAAATGTCTGGATATACATATTATCAAGAGTGGCTCATCTGTCATGCTGTTTCTTGAGTGGCCCCTATAAGGGTTTAATATAGAGCTAAGAAGCAGTCATTGTTCTGGGGGTGGGGGTTGGGGTATATCTGAATTTTGTCAATCCAGCAAGGCTGCTACTTGGGGAAATTGATTTGGAGGCAAAGGAGGAGATGACAATTGACTTGTATAAGAGGCCAAGACATTTTGGAAGACATGAGGCCCAGCTTCCAAATTCTGTTCCCTGAGGTCTGGTTGGGTAGAGATGCTGAAGAAGGGTGGGTGGAGGGCTCCTATTAAGCCCAGGACAGTGAAGGGTTATGAGATTCCTAAAATAAAGTCAACATTATGGATAAGAGACATCTAGGCTAAGGATCTGGGACCAAGATCTTAAAGTTTGTGACACAGGGCTAGGTCTTACACAGTGAATCGCTCCTAAAAATAGCTCTTCTGGGTCAGCTATCCTAGCACAGTGGAAAGACTATAGGGAAGAATTCCTGAGAACAAGGGTGTCATTGGAAAGACCTGTAATTTCAGAGTAAAAATAAGGGGACAAGCATGGGAAGGAATGGGCAGAAGCAGTCTCCATGGTGACACTGGGTAGAAGACATGGCAGCTCTAGGCTCATCCATCCACTTGTTTCAACTTGGTGTGGAGGGGCAGGTCTGAACGCTGTTGCATTGTGTAAGCTCTTAGGAGATCACTGGACTAGTGAGAGTTGAGGATGTCCCAAGATATCACTTCTTGCTAATAGGGTATGAGGGTGTTTGAGTATTCAAGTACAAAAGAGAGGTGATATAACCGTATTTATGCTCTGAACTTGTGGGACAGGACATACTAGCAGTGTGTGTGTGTGTGTTTGTGTGAGTGTTGTGGGATTCAGTGGAGATGTTACAATGCTTTGGACACCCCATATCATCACAGATTGAATACTTTCCCCTTGAAATGGAGCTGTTTAGTGACTGAAATAAGGGCCACCACTCTTATCATGGAAAAGGTACTGATGACTGGGAGGATTCTAGGGGACTGTGCTGAGCACAGCCTAGTAAAAGCTCTAGGGAAAGCTCTAAAACCCCTGGGTAAGCACAGAGTGGTGGGCAGGATATTTAGGAAAGAAGGAAAGACAAGAACTGCAAAGGAGAGTGGCAGAAGATGTAGCTTTACGTTGAATCTCCAAGGCAATATATGGAGGGTAGTAAGGATTCTTACTCAATCTCTGAATTTCTAAATTATAATGAAATCATTCCTTGGAGGAAGAGCGTTCAAGATCTAATGTTGTAGGTCCTGGGTGTGAAAGGATCCCTGTCACCCCAAATCTGGACATCTCCAGAGATATGCTGGAGATGCAGCTCCATCTGCAAGGGCTCACGCAGGAGTGAGGACATGCAGGTCCCAGTGGAACCCCCGAGGTACTGAAACATCCTAAGAGGGTGTTTGGGGGAATGGAATTATAGCCCTGGGGGGAAAACATTTTATCTTTATTCAGTGAGACATACTTCTAAAACAATGGTAAAAATAATAGGTTTATATATATATATATAAAATTTAAAACCATATGCCAGCCTTTGCTTTAAGGGTTAGGATTAGGGTCATTCAATTAAGTAATTAAATGTAGTTCATAGAATCCTCACAACTCTCCTCTGAGGCAGGCCCTAGCATTATGTTTCCTCATCTCCCTTCACTCCAGGCTCACTTATGCTCCTCATCTCCCTTCACTCCAGGCTCACTTATGCTCCTCATGGTACCCAGGCCAGGCCAGATATGCTCTTCCCTGAAAGTCGTTATTCTGCTCTCTCTTCCTTCCCATGTGCCCGCACGCCCTGTTCCCTGACCTTCCTTGGGTCCTTTCTCCAATATCTCCTTCTCAGTGAGACTTCTCTTGTCACATTTTCAAGTTGACATTCTCTCTCCTCCTTGTCTGCTACATTTCTCTCCATAGCACTTATTACCCTGCAAGATCTGCCTCTCTCAATCTATCTATCCATTCATCTGTCCATCCATCCATCCACCTACCCATCCATCCATCCTTCCACACACTTATGTGCCTTACTTATTGTCTGTCTCCTCTGTCAGGATCATAAAGGCATTTTTGTCTGTTTCTTTTTCACTGTTGAATCCAGAGGTCATATTAAAGCACCATTAATGATTTCACCCACACAGGGACAGATGCAGGCAGGAGCACTGGGGCAGGCTTCTGCAAGGACCCCGCTCTGCCATGCTTCATCCTTTTAGTTGCTAGATTGTGGGAAGTCCAGAGGGTCCTGGGGTAGAGACTGAAGCAGACATGGAGTTGGGGCTGAGAGTGTCTGAAGTTCTTAATAACCAGTGACAATGTACATGTGTATTCTGGCTGAATCCCCAGTGCCTAGAATTACTATAGCATATAGTAAGAGCTCAATAAATACTGGTTAAAAGAATAACTCTAATTTTATGGATGAGGCTAAGTCACAGAAGTAGGGAATTTGACAGTGCTGGGCATGGGTCCAGCCCCTGTTCCAGTCTGGCTCCAGAGCCTGTACTCTGAACTGCTAGGTTCTACCTTTGTAGGACGGCTTTTGTGAAGAGAAAAATAGAGGAGGCCGTCATTCCAAAAGTACCTGACACATCATCCTCATCATATTCTTAAGGACCCATAAGAGTCCTTACAGTTCTCTTAGAACAAGTTGGGGATATGCATAAATGAAATAAAATACATTTCTAAAAAGTTGAAAATAAAATTGTTTCAGTCAAGTTTATGATTTTTCTCTTCCTCCTGTGACTGAGTAGCCACTAGGAGAATCCAGCTTCAAAACAGAGGCACCACTTTAAATAGGCACCACTTTAAAACACTACTTCTAACAGATAATAACTCGCATGGAAGTCAGAACAATGGGCCTCCAAAGATCTCCATACTCTAACCATCAGAACCTGTGAATATTACTGTACATGGCAAAAGAGCCTTTGCATATGTGATTAAGTTAAGGACTTCGAAATGGGGAATTATGCTGGATGCTCTGGGTGGGTCCAGTCTAACGACAAGTGTCCTTAGAAGTGGAGAACCTTTTCCAATTGTGATCAGAGAGAGAGAATCAATTGTGGAAATAGGATTAGAGAGGCACAGAACTGCGGGCTTAGAAGATGGAGGAAGGGGCCACAAGTCGTGGAATGTGGGCAGCCTCTTGGAACTGGAAAGCAAGGAAATGTATTCTCCCCTATAGAAAGGGGAGCTCTGTCTTACAGAGCTCACAGAAAGGAAAGTAAGCCTGCCTAGACAGTGGTTTTGGCCCAGAGAGACCTGTGTGGGACTTGTGACTTACAGAACTGTGTTTAAGCTTCTAGGTTTGTGATAATTTGTTACAGCTGCAATAGAAAACTAATAGACCATACCAAGTACAGGTAAAGTGAAAAATTAGCCAAGTCATCCAAATGTTAAAAAGACTAAAAAGACTCAACTGTTGTTTTTGATTGAGTTCATTCAAAATGATTGTATTCATATAGTAAGAACATAGCTATGATTACTGTAACATTTTTGATTGATGTGTTATTGATATCAAATAAGTCTTTCCAGTCTTTTAAAGGAATGCATGATATTCATGACTATCATGTAAGGAAAATCAAATTAGAAGGGAACATTCTGCTACATCAATTTATGAGTCTATATTTCTCTATTAAATCAAGCGGCTTGTCATTTACATAGAGCAGACTTCATATAAGTGGGAGAAGATTGTTGCCAAGATTTTGAACTCCCAGAGGTCCACCCTTATAACTCTCTCCACAAACTAATCAGCCTCCAGCCCTGTTAGTTCTTCCATCACCATAGTCCTTGCATCTGTTTCTTTCACAGCCACTGATTCAGGCTCCAGCACTCCACACCTAGACAAATAGGCATATAACTGGCCCCTTTGTTTTTTACCCTCTGATCTGTCCTGCATGTGCTCTCTAGATTCATCACTCCCAAAAACATTCTTCATCACACTGCCCTACAAGGACATTTTCATGCTCTTGTTATCAGCCATAGTCAAGGTTCTCAGCTATTAGCAGGACCTGATTAGTGGTAAGGGGGTTGCAAGTCACTTGTATGTATCCAGTAATGATGTTCTAAGATATATAGTTGATTTCCTTTCTATAAAAATATTTGGGGACAGATATATTCATTTATATTCATGTCATGAATATTTACAGTGCATTTGTTAGGTACCTGGCACTGTTCTAGGTACTGGGGATGTAGGGTGACTAAGAGAGAAAAGTGCACCTCCCAGAGTGGAGAGACAGAGCGTACTCTATGAAATAAACAAGAAATATCTCACTGTGTTGAATGCAAGGCAAAATATTCACACAGGGGGAAGTAATAGAATGATTGGTGGCTACTTTGGACTGAGTAATCAGAGAGGACTTCTGGAAGGAGATGACATTTGAGCTGATGTCTGCAAAGATGTCTGGGATGTGAGTATTCCAGGAAGAGAGAAGGGCAAGTGTGAGAGGTCTCAGATGGATGTAATCTTGGAGTGTTCAAGGAACAGAGAGAAGGAGAGTGTAACTGGAGGGTGGCAGGTGAGCCGGCGAGGAAAGACTAATCATATCTTAGGTTTCAGGCACAGAACACTGAGCTTTGATTTTTCTCTTATTGTGATACAAAGCCACTAGAGGTTTAAGTCAGAGAATTGGCGTATATTAACATTTGTCTTTAAAAGCTCACTTAGATGACTGGGTTATTGTGGAAGACAGTCAGGAGCCATCACTATGTCCAGGCAAGACTATGGTGGCTTGGACAAGGGTGATGAAGGAGGAGGTAAAGAGAGATGTGTGAACAAATCCAGAACACATCTTGAACTTATAACTGATAAGACTTGCTGACGGATTAGATTTCTAGAATGAGGCAAAGAAAGTGATTTCTGATTTTTTGGCTTGATCCAGTGGCTGATACTATTTGTTTTGATGAAGGGACTCAAAATTAGCCACCATGCTTTCTTGGTTTACAAGACATCTGGGGAAATTTGCCCTGGTATGAAATAATCAAGATGGCTTTTCTTTATAGGACTAATCCTAATACAGAATAGAAAATTAAACAAAGGAACAAAATAATATTTAGCCAAATATGCTGTGGGACAAATTTACAAAGTTTTTAAACTATAAATAAACTATAAAACACATTTAAAAATCAAGACTATTTATGTGATTTTATAGTACTTTTTTGGGGGACAAGATTCCCACCAAAGAAGTTTTCCCTTTCTCCCAAAATCTGCCATGGGCTAAGAAATGAAATACAAATGTTCATTAAAATCGCACATAAGATAAGAGCAAACAGGGTCTGTTATAAATCACTTTGCTGTAAAGAAACTAACACAACATTGTAAATCAACTCTACTTCAATTAAAAAAGTTTAAAAGAGAGTGGAACACTGGTCTGAAGAGGATGGTATGGGGAGGGATGAAAAGGGTTGCCTGTGGTGGATTCATAAAAAATAATACAATTATGTAAAGTTTAAAAATAAAATAAAATTGGAAGAATAAAAAAAAAAAAAGTTTAAAAGAGAGTAAACACGGTCTGAATGAGGAGATTAAAAGTGTGATAAATAATATCACAATGATTTATTGTGATATGCTCAAAAACCTTGTTTGCTTACTTATGGAGCCAAAGAGACTACTGAATAAATGATCTCTAGATAGATAAGGAGTTACTGACTTCAGGTTCCATATGTTTATGAGTTGCCTGTCTGCCTTTCCTAGACATCTTCTCTATCACCAGCTGACAGCTTGATCTTTGTGAGTAGGTTTGGTCCAACTCCACTTTGTCTCACTTGCTGCTAGTTCAAAGCTGATTATCTGTCCCAGTTTTAGTTGCTGCATTTCCACCCTGTTATTATGACCTGATCTCCCATCTGTATCTTGTTCTGTATCTAGGCTTTTGCCTTGCTTTGCTGGGTGCCTGCCTTGATACCCCGGTCTACGTAGAACTGTGACTGTAATTTTTCCATTTCAGTTCTCATTCATGTTGGAGCAGGCATTCTATTCCTGAATCAAAGGCTGGAAACAGACTCTACTACATCTCTTTCTACTAGCTAGCATTTTTTGAACATTTATTATGTGCCAAGCACTGTGATAAACACATTACATAGATGATCACGCAATTCTGACAGCTATCCAATGAATCATGCTGTTTTTTTTTTTTTTTTTTTTTTCCAAATGATTAAGCTGAAGCTCAGAGAAAATATACAACTTTTTTTAGTTCACACAGCTAGTTAGTTGGGGATGGAACAAGGATTAGGATTCAGGGTGACTGAAAAATCCCTGCTTCTCATCACTATCTGTACTGCCCACTATAGATTGATACACAAGTTTGAGCCCCCTAGCTTCCTTGACCAGGGAATAACTTGATTTGGGAATAACTTTCCTTCCTGCTTCCTTTCTACGCTTTAGTCGATGTCTCTCTGTGATGGGAACCAGACCCATATCCCTTCACTCATGTGTCTCTGACGTTCCCTTTTCCTTGTCAGATCATTTCATTAGGTACCTGAGATGGCCAGAAACCAATTCTAAAGGGGAAATTTGTATTTGTACTTAGTTTCAGACTTTATAGATACTGAAACAGCAATTAATAGACCGCTCACTGGTTAACTGGCCCTATAAAGTAGGTGCTATGGTTTCTATTTTTGAAAAGATAAAGGTACAGATCAAGATCATGTAGGTATTTTATGCTGGGTCGTAGATTTCAAACTGTGTCTGACTGATTTCAGTGCATCCTCATACTAATTTCTGGGAACTGTCTCCTAAATGGATCTAGTTTTGGGCTTACAGGCTTCCTATTTTACATGCAGCATTGTGTTTCTATTTTATTTCCATGTAAATAAATGTCCCTGTATGAGTTTTTATGGTAATGAAAATTCTTTTAATGCAGTTTTCATCCTCTTGTCCACTCCCTTGAAATAGTACAACTGATAAACTGTTTTGGTTCATCTCATTTTGGAACACAGTTAATCTTTTTCTTATTTTGGATTTGTGCTTTTGAATGCATATTTTGTCTGATTCTTGCCTTGGAATATTTTTTAATCTGATTATATTACTGTCTTAGGAAAGGGGAGCTTTTTCTTAATAAAACAGAGTAATGCAATTTCTATGATAACAATTGCTTAATTATTCCAAAATAAACACAATATATCATGTGCAATGCATCATTGAACAAATTTACCACATGAATGCTCAAAGCCAAGAGAAAAAATTATAAAGGCCAATTTTATGGAAATCCTAAAAGGATTTTGGAAATTAAAAGAAAAAAATAGATCCTTTAGCTACATTCTTGAGTTGACATGTACCTGAAAGAGCCAGTTTCAAAGATGTTACTGGCTAAGGGGAAGCTTTAGATTCCGAACTTTACAGGGATTTTTCAGACCCCTGATATGTAACCAGCCATGTTTTGTGCTGCTTGTACAGAAAGTAGTAAGACACAACCCTTGAACTCAGAGTCTAATAGAGTACCCTCTATTAGATAAGCCATGATAAACAACAATAACACAATAATGATAATAGTAGTAATATAGTATGATAGGTGTGCCAACAAAAATATATACAGTTTGAATCCTGCTCCCTGGTGCTGCCTTGGATTTTATGGATATATTTTCTAACATCCTTTGACTTTGAGTACTTTTTTGTAAAATGAAAATCAAAGACTTATTGTTAAGCCATTAAACTTAGATTAACAGGAAAGGATCAGTTTTGTTAACTAATTTTTTGAATTGGCAAGAAGTAGAATTTTCATTGTTACCTGTTCTATTCAATTAATGTTTTAAAATCTCCAAAATATTGTGTTGACTCACTTCTACAGTAGTTCCCAAATTTAGTTATGTATAGGAATCTCCTAAAAGACTTGTTACAAATAGACCCCTGGGACCCCAACTTTTTTAGTGAGGTTCAGATTCATTAGGCCAAGACAGGGCCCAGGAATCTGCACTTTAAACAAACTACCCAGGTAATTCTGATGCAGGTAATTTGCGGGAGATATAGCCCCTCTAAGTCATAACGTCATAGTAGTCTGCCAGTCCTGGGCCTATTTTCTGTTACTGTGATTTGCTCTTCTCTGCTCTGTATCCTGGAGAGCAGGCTGGTTTCCAAATTCATATCAAGTGGCTTCCAGCTGGTTTTGACCAATGGGAGGAAGACTGGCCACTGGTGGGAGACTGTAGCACAGGAGGAAGGAAGAAGCCTCTGTTTGCCTCCTGTGGAGTCCTTGCATTAAAGTGTTAGTTGCTCAGTCCTGTCTGACTCTTTAGGACCCCATGGACTGTGGCCCACCAGGCTCCTCTGTCTATGGAAATCTCCAGGCAAGAATACTAGGGTGGATAGCCATTCCCTTCTCCAGGGGATCTTCCCGACCTAGGGATCATACCCTGGTCTCCTGCATTGCAGGCAGATTCATTACCATCTAAGCCACCAGGGAGTGTCTAAATGTCATTCAGTTAGTCAGTTCAGTTGCTCAGTCATGTCCAACTCTTTGAAACCTCATGGACTGCAGCACCCCAGGCTTACTTGTCTATCACCAACTCCCAGAGCTTGCTCAAACTCATGCCCATCGAGTTGGTGATGCCATCCAACCATCTCATCCTCTGTCACCCCTTTCTCCTCCCACATTCAATCTTTCCCAGCATGAGGGTCTTTTCCAATGAATCAGTTCTTCGCATCAGGTGGCCAAAATATTGGAGTTTCAGCTTCAGCATCAGTCCTTCCAATGAATATTCAGGGCTGATTTCCTTTAGGATGGACTGGTTGGATCTCCTTGCAGTCCAAGGGACTCTCAAGAGTCTTCTCTCCAACACCACAGTTCAAAAGCATCAATTCTTTGGTTCTCAGCTTTCTTTATGGTCCAATTCTCATATCCATACATGACTACTGGAAAAAACATAGCTTTGACTAGACGGACCTTTCTTGGCAAAGTAATGTCTCTGCTTTTTAATATGTTGTCTAGATTTGTCACAGCTTTCTTCCAAGGAGTGAGCATCTTTTAATTTCATGGCTGCAGTCAATATCTGCAGCCATTGGGAGTGACTAAATGCCCTCTATGATTCTGCTGCTGCTGCTGCTAAGTCGCTTCAGTTTTGTCCAACTCTGTGCTACCCCATAGACTGCAGCCCACCAGGCTCCCCCGTCCCTGGGATTCTCCAGGCAAGAACACTGGAGTGGGTTGCCATTTCCTTCTCCAATGCATGAAAGTGAAAAGGGAAAGTGAAGTAGCTCAGTCTCGTCTGACTCTTAGCGACCCCATGGACTTCAGCCTACCAGGCTCCTCCGTCCATGGGATTTTCCAGACAAGAGTACTGGAGTGGGGTGCCAGTGCCTTCTCTGTACTTTAGTGTCTGCCAAACAAGAACAAATGTACAATAAGCATCCCAGCTTCTATGTGTATTCCTGGCTTCTGGGACCCAGTAACCCCAGCCCCAGACTCTGGATGTCAAGGTCAGGGATAGTGGTAGTTATTGATTTTGTTAACTTCTGAGTTGCCTCGCTATAGCTGATGCTATCAGTGCTCCATCTGCATCTTCAAGAAATCACTTACCATTTAGTTCACCAACCCAATTTCCAAAGGCAAGCTCTTGCCTTTGCCTTTGTTGGAGGACTAACCAAATCTGTTGAAACCCACTTTGTGTGTATAGCAGGCTACAAGTGCTTAAGAATTAACATTCCCTTAGGGGATAGCCCTTAATCAATGACTGACTATAAAAACTCCAGCTCCCTTATCCCTTGGTCTATTTTGTGCTATTTTGTGGAGCATCTAGGCTAAATAGATGCCTTTGTGGGCAAGCTGCCTTTCCTTTCCTTCCTGCAGCACTTCCCTCTCACCTACCTATAGTCCTTGCATTTTCAGATAAATTGGCTGCATTTGAATTTTGTCTCAGAGTCTGCTTCTTAGAAACCCCAACTAAGATGCTCACTGTCCTCAGTTGGCTTCTCAGCTTCCTCTATCACCTACATATTCACTTCCTGGCAATACAGTTCTTCTATTTGAAACTCCTGGAGGAATTTTTCTTATCCTGGTTAGATGAAACTAGGTACTAAACACCACAAGTATTCAGGTGAACAAGCATGAACTTTATTCTCAAGAGGCTCATCTACTATAAGGGAAGACAAACAAGTTTATAAGTATATACGTGTGAAGAGACATTGGAGACAAGATGGCAGGGTAGGACTTGAGCTCACCTTCTCACATGAAAACATTGAAATCACAACTAACTACAGAATAATCATCAGCAAAAAAGGCTGGAAGCTACCAAAAAGATATTGTACATTCAAAGAAAAAGATGAAGCCACAACAAGATGGTCGGAGGGCACATTCACAATATATTCAAATCTTACATCCACCAAATGACCAATCTGCAAACTGGAAAATAATTTTATGACAGAGTTTCTCCCACAAAAAATGAAAATTCTGAGCTCCACAGTATGGGGGTCTGTAATCAGGAGGAAGAACCCCCATAACATTTGGCTTTGAAGTCCAGTGGGGCCTGATTGCAGGAACTCCACAAGACTAGGGGAAATCAAAACTCCACGATGGGAGGGCACACCTAGATCTCATGAAACCAGCTCCCAGGGAAAAAGCAGTGACTTCACAGGAGCCTGGGCCAGACCTATTTGCTGGTCTTGAAAGGTCTCCTGGGGAGGCAGGGAATGACTATGGCTCACTGTGGGAACAAGGACACTGGTGGTGGAGGATTGAAGAGTACTCACTGGCATGAACTCTCCAGGAGGCTGCCATTTTGACACTAAGACCTGGCCCCACACAACAGTTTGTAGGCTCCAGTGCCGGGATGCCTTAGGACAACCAACCAGCAGGGCAGCAACACAGCCCCACCAACCAGCAGGCAGGCTGCCTAATTCTCCTGAGGCCACAGCCACCTCTAAACACTCCCTTTGACATAACTCTGTCCACCAGAGGGACAAGACCTAGCTCCATACATCAGAGGGCAGGCACCAGTTCCTCCAACCAGGAAGCCTGCACAAGCCTCTAGATGAGCCTCACCCACTAGAGTGAAGACACCAGAAGAAGAGGAACTACAATCCTACAGCCTGCAGAATGGAGACCACAACAGCAAGTTAGACAAACTGAGACAGCAGGGGAATATGTTCCAGATGAAGGAACAAGATAAAACCCCAGAAGAACAACTAAGTGAAGTAGAGACAGGGAATCTACCTGAAAAAAAGCTCAAAGTAATGATAATAAAGATAATCCAGGATCTCAGAAAAAGAATAGAGGCACAGACCAAGAAGACACAAAAAATGTTTAACAAAGAGCCAGAGGATATAAAGAACAAATAAACAGAGTTGAACAATACAATAACTGGAATGAAAAATATACTGGAAGGAGTCAATAGCAGAATAAATGAGGCGGAAAAATGAATAATTGAGCTGGAAGACAGAATAGCAGAAATCACTGCCATGAAACAAAATAAGGAAAAAGAATGAAAAGAAATGAGAACAGTTTAAGAGACCTCAGGAACATTAAACACACCAAAATTCACATTATAGGGGTCTCAGAAAGAGAAGAGACAGAGAAAGGGCCTGAGAAAATATCTGAAGAGATAATAGTTGGAAACTTCCCTAACATGGAAAAAGAAAAGTCACCCAAGTCCAGGAAGTGCAAAGAGTCCCACACAGGATAAAACCAAGGAGGAACAGGCCTTCCCTTGTGGTACAGTGGTTAAGAATCCACCTTGCAATGCAGGAGACACCAGTTTGATCCCTGGTCTGGGAAGATCCCATATACCATGGAGCAGCTAAGCCCGTGTGTCACAGCTACTGAGCTCACACACCCTAGAGCCTGTGCTCCACGATTAGAAGTCGATGCGCCATAACTATTGAGTGGCCTTCGCTCACGAAAGAAGTTTTTCACGCTGTGAGAAACACCTAGCACAGCAAAAAAAAAAATGAATAAATAACCCCGGAAAACCATCCCAAGACACACATTAATCAAACTAACAAATATTAAACACAAAGAGAAAATATTAAAAGCAACAAGAGAAAAGAAACAAAAAACATATAAAGGAGTCCCCATAATGTTATCAGTTGAGTTTTCAGCAGAAGCTCTGCAGGCCATAAGGGAATGGCACAATATATTTAAAGTGATGTAAGGGGAAAACTGGAAAGCTACAATCAAGAATACTCTACTTAGCAAGGCTCTCATCCAGATTCAACAGAGGAATAAAAAGCTTTACAGGCAAACAAAAGCTAAGAGAATTCGGCACCATCAAAGCTTTAGAACAAATGTTAAAGGAACTTCTCTAGGTGGAAAAGAAAAGGCCACAACTAGAAATAAGAAAATTACAAATGGAAAAGCTCACTGGCAAAGGCAAACATATAGTAAAGGTAGGAAACCATCAACACACAAATGTGATATCAAAACCAGCAATCATGAGAAGAGGAGAGTACAAATGCAGGTGATTGGAAATACACTTGAAATTAAGAGACTAGCAACTTAAAACAGTCTTGTTTATATATAGACTGCTATATCAAAACTTCATTGTAACTGCAAAACAAATTCTACCCTAGATATACACAGAAAAAAGAAAAAGGAATCTAAACGCAATACTAAAAATAGTCATCAAATCATAAGAGAAGAGAACAAAAGAGGAAGGGAAAAAAATACCTATGATAACAAATCCAAAACAATTAACAAAATGACAACAAGAATACATATATTGATAATTACCTTAAATGTAAACAGATTACATGCCCCAACCAAAAACACAGACTGGCTGAATGAATACAAAAATAAGACTTGTGTATATGCTGTCTCCAAGAAACCCACTTCAGATCTAGGGATACATGCAGATTGAAAGTGAGGGGATGGAAAAAGGTATTTTATCCCAATGGAAATCAAAAGAAAGCTAGAATAGCAATATTCATGTCAGACAAAAAAAGACATTAAAATGAAGACGGTTATAAGAGACAAAGAAGTACACTACATAATGATCAAGGGAGCAACCCAAGAAGATATAAGTATTCTAAATACAAATGCACCAAACACAGAAGTGCCTCGATATATAAGACAAACACTCACAGGCATAAAAGGAGAATGTGACAGTAACACAGTAATAGTGTGGGACACACACAATGGAATATTACTCATCCATAAAAAGAATGAAATATGCCTTTTACAGCAACATGAATGGACCTAGAGGTTACATACTAAGTGAAATAAGACAGAGAAAGAAAAAAATCAGATGATATCTCTTATATGTGGAATCTAAGAAAAGGATACAAATGAATTTATTTACAAAACAGAAACAGACTCATGGACTTAGAAAACAAATTTATAGGTACAAAAGGGGAAAGGTGGGAGGGGGAAAATTAGGAGTTTGGGATTAACATATACACAATGCTATATATAAAACAGATAATTAAGAAGGAACTTCTGTATAGCCCAAGGAACTCTACTCAATATTCTGTAATAATCAGTATGGGGGAAAGACTCTGAAACAGAATAAATGTATGTATATGTATATTGGAGAAGAAAATGGCAACCCACTCCAGTATTCTTGCCTGGAGAATCCCAGGGATGGAGGAGTCTGGTGGGTTGCCATCTATGGAATTGCACAGAGTTGAACACAACTGAAGTGAGTTAGCAGCAGCAGCATGTATATGTATAACTGAATCATTTTATTGTACACCTGAAACTAACACAATTATTAAAAAAAAGAAAAAAAAGAACAGCATGTAATGAATATAGCAATTCATAAATGTGCAAAATTCAGAGGAAAGAGATTATCTGGAGAACTGGGTGAGATGAGGGAAAACTTCACAGGGGAGTTATAGTTAAGCTGGATTTTGAAGACGAAGTTTGTGAGTGGCTAAGAGGAGGCATTTCAGACATAGGCATAGTGGTGGCAAAGTTAGAGAAGAGCAAAACAGCCTCCATATTTAGAGACTCATAAGTCATTTTTCTGGAACATAGGTGGGGTTGGGGAATTGCAAGACATGTGGTCAGAAGAGGCATGGGAAAGCTGTGTATAATGTGCTCCAGAGTTTATGCTTGTAGGCCTGAGATAAGTATTAGAGAGTTTAAGGTGTAGGAGGGACAATGCAAGGTTTTCCCTTTAGCACTATGACTGTGGGGCTCTGTAGAGGATGAAGTTTGCTCAGATCTTATTGAACACAATATAATTAACCTAACTAAATTTTCCTTTGATGAGCATGGCTCTTGCAATGCCTCATGCAATTCAGACTTTCCAAGATGAAATATACAGATAATATAAACATATTCCTTCAGTGCCTCCATTTATTGAGTGTCTTCTTTGTGCCAGGTCTAAAGGTGTTCTTGAGATAGTTAAGTTCATTTGGTCTAACGTGTCATCTAAGGCCAGTGTTTCCTTACTGATTTTCTGCCTGGATGATTTGTCCACTGATGTAAATGGGGTGCTAAAGCCCCCTACAGTTATTGTATTACTGTCAAGTTCTCCCTTCATGTTTGTAATATTTGATTTATGTATTTAGGTGCTATGTTGTGTACATACATATATGAAGTATTATACCTTCTTGTTGGATTGAGTCCTTTATCGTTGTGTAATGCTCTTGTCTCCTGTTAAACTCTTTGTTTTAAAGTTTATTTTGTCTGATATAAGTATCTCTACCCAGATTTTCTGTTTATATTTGTATGGAAAAACTTTTAAAAATGCCCACATTTCAGTCTGTGTGTCTTTACAACTGAATTGAAGATTCTGTAGACAGAATGTATATGGGTCTTTTTTTTTTTTAATCCATTTGGTGATGGACAGAGAAGCCTGGCATGCTGTACTCCATGGGGTCACATACAGTTGGACATGACTGAGCAACTGAACTGAATAGAATGGGAAGGACTAGAGATCTCTTCAAGAAAATAAGAGATACCAAAGGAACATTTCATGCAAAGATGGGCACAATAAAGGACAAAAATGGTAAGGAGCTAATAGAAGCAGAAGATATTAAGAAGAGGTGGCAAGAATACCAGAAGAACTGTACAGAAAAGGTCTTACTGACCCGGATAACCACAACGGTATGGTCACTCACCTAGAGATAGACATTTTTATTTTTCTGTCCAGCTTCAGTGATTTCCACTACTCTGTGTTCGAGTGCTTACTTTTTCTCTTGTGTCATCTAATCTACTATTGATTCCCTTTATAATAGCATTTTTCATTTCAGCTATTGTATTCTTAAGCTTTGCTATTTTTTAATATTTTCTCTTTGTTGAAATTCTCACTGTACTTGTCCATTCCTCTCCTGAATTTGGTAGGCATTTTTATGATCATTACCTTAAACTCTTTACTGGGTAGATTGCTTATCTCTGTTTCATTTAGTTCTTTTTTCTGAGGCTTTGTCTTGTTCCTTCATTTGGAACATATTCTTCAGTGTCCTTGTTTTGTTTAATTCTCTATGCTCATTTCTATGTATCAGGTAAGTTGGTTATGTTTCCCAATCTTGGAGAAATGGCCGTATATTGGGGACATCTTATGGAGCTCAGCAATATACCCCTCTCTGGGCATGAGAGCGAGTTATTCCAGAGCTATCCCCTATGTGTGTTGCATGTACCCTTGTGTTATGGTCCAGTCAACTACTGTGGGCATGCCTGTCGATGGGGCTGGCTCCCAGCCCAGGAGCTTTGAGGCTTTGCCTTGGCTTTGTGGTCTGCAATGCCTGGTGACATGCAACCATTGTGGGCCTGCTTGTGTGTGGGACAGGTCCCTGACTCTAATAGCCTAGAAGGAGGATTCCAAAAGGGCTCTTGCCAGTGCCAATATTCCCCAAATGGCTGCTGCCTGCGTTCTGTCCTCAGGGTGAATCCCATCTGCCTCTAGCCTCTCCAAGTGGCTAAGATCAGCAAGTGGTTCTATCCAAGAACCTTTCAAAGCACTGGCTCTGTGCTGGGACTCAGAGCTTGTGAAAATTTGCATGTACCCTTTAAGAGTTGACTCCCTGTTTTCTATAGCCCTCTGGCTCTTCTCAACATAAGCTCTGCTGGTTTTCTAAGCTAGACATTCTGGTTGCTCATCTTCCTAATACAGGATCCCTGGACTAGGGAGCTTTAATGTAGTACTCTGGCCCTTTGGTCCTTGGGGAAGACTTCTGTGGTTATAATGTCCCTCCTCCTGTTTGTTGGTCACCAGCCTGGAGATGTGGGTCCTGAGGAGCCCATATCCCAAACCTCACCCATCTCACCCTTCTTTATAGCTTTTGTTATGGAAAATCTTTTTTGCTCATCTTCAGGTCATTCTCATATGTATTTGCTCTGTAACTAGTTTTAATTTTGGTGTGCCTATGGGAAGAAGTGAGTTCAATGTCTCCCTATTTTGCCATCTTAATCACTTTAGTCTCTAGAAATATTCTGTTAAAAATTTTTTATTTGCAAAATAATTGAGAATGTTACATATTTTATTTCCTATTAAAATTCATAAAACCAAAATTTTCTAATTAAAGGCTCTGAGAAGTCCTACAGTAAAGAAATCGAATACCTAATTAATTGTTCTGTGTTAGCCATCTGTTGGTTTTACCTACTTAGCATGGGTTCTCCTTTCTAGGAACATCACCCTAATTTTGTTCTGGAGAACTATTCCTCTTGCTTGAACACAGTGCTGGAGGGCTGTTAATCAGCTTGCTCTGTCCTGGCCAAAGTATGGACATATGGCCCAAGAAAAGGCAATCAGATGCTTTCTCTCTGGAATTTGTATCTTGAGTAGAGTAGGGCAGTAATTAAATATAGTTGAAGTCTTTTATCCCAGTCATGGTGTCCTGCTTCCTGGATTTTTTTATATTGCTCTTTTTCTTGTGCCTTTAATATTTGATTATTCAGCTTTTCCTTGTATTGTCGTTCATGTTGTGCACTGTGCAGAAGATGGAAAGCATTCACTTATCAGTTCAGTTCAGTTCAGTTCAGTCACTCAGTCGTGTCCAACTCTTTGCAACCCCATGGACTGAAGCACACCAGGCTTCCATGTCCATCACCAACTCCCGGAGCTTACTCAAACTCATGTCCATCAAGTCAGTGATGCCATCCAACCATCTCATCCTCTGTCATCCCCTTCTCCTCCTGCCTTCAATCTTTCCCAGCATCAGGGTCTTTCCCAATGAGTCAGTTCTTCTCATTAGGTGACCAAAGTATTGGAGTTTCAGCTTCATCATCAGTCCTTCCAGTGAATATTCAGGACTGATTTCCTTTAGGATAGACTGGTTGGATCTCCTTGCAGTTCACCTTATAGACTTATTTTAACTCCTGTGAGAATGGGGGTAGATTGTGGAGAGTCTGGGACTTTTGGCTGCATGTTGAGGCAGCAGAGGAAAGCTCTTGATACAACAGACTTGCACTGGCATCCAGGAATGTACATCCACCCTGGAGACCTGTATGTCCACTTATTGATGCCTGCACATGCACAACAGGTCTTGTTCCTATGCAACTAGAGTATTCTCTGAGGTTGTTTCTCTTGCTCCCCCACAGCTTTCAGATGAGACTCCCCATTTAAGTACAGTCCCCCTGGCTGGGGAGTTGTCCCGAGGGCATGAAGCATGCCTACTGCCAGGGTGTGTAACCTCCAGTATCAAGATGTGGCTGAGCAGCTAGAAATATGAGCACATATATGTGTGCATGCCATTACAGCTTCTGCTTACTGGGGCCCTTGCAAATTTCCTTTAGGAGGGTCTGGGAAACCAATGTTATGTATCTGTAGTAGTCTGTTTGAGCTGACAGAACAAAATACTACAGACCGGGTAGCTTATAAACAACACAAATATATTTATCACAGTTCTGGAGGATTGAAGTCCAAGGTCAGGGTGCCAGTGTGGTTGGGTCCTGCTAAAAGTTCTCTTCCAGGTTGCAGACTGCCAACTTTTCTGTGCCCTCACATGGTGGAAGGGATGAGGGATCTCTGTGGGGCCTGTTTATTTTTTTAAATTTTATTTGGCTGCCCTGGGTCTTAGTTGTGGCATGTGGGATCTGTACTTGTAGCACCTGGAATCTTTAGTTGTGGCATGAGAAATTTAAGTTGCTGACTGTAGGATCCAGTTCCCCACACAGGGATCAAACCTGGGTGCCCTGCCCTGGGAACTCAGAGTTACAGCCTCTGAACCACCAGGGATAGTCCTATTCCCATGTGGGGCTTTTTTAATAAGGGTACAAATCCCATATACGAGAGCTCTATCCTTATGACCTAATCATCACCCAGAGGACTGACTTCTTATTCAATGTGTGAATTTTGTGGGGCACAAGCATTCGGCCTATAGCAGTGTCCAAACAAGAGGCTTTAATTTTACTTTATTTTGAGTGGCTTTGAAGGAGTCTTTTGGGCCTAGAAAATAAAACAGTCTCAAAGGCCTTTGCTGAATCATCTAACTTCGGAGAAAACAAAACAGATTTTTAGGTCCTGCCCTGATGTTCCAGGCTGGTTGCATCTATCTGGGACTCATCACCCCCTGTCCAGAAACCTTCCACCCCCTACACCTGCCCAGAAGACTTATCACCCTCTGCCCAACTACAAATGCCATCTCAACTAAACAATATCCAAAACATCCGCCTGATTAACATTTCCCTTATTGCTTCCACAAACCTCCCTATAAATATGGAGCCTCCCTGATCCCTCTCTGCGCTCAGCCTGGTCCTTAGGCCGACTGTCGCCCCTCCTTGCCTGAATAAGGGTAATCTACTTCTGTTGAGGTCATCTTTCTTTTTTCTGCCTCTCCCCGAACTATACCTTACAGGCTTCCCAGGTGGGGCAATGGTAAAGAATCCCCCTGCCAATGCAGGAGATGCCACAGACATTGGTTCAACCCCTGGGTGGGGACTATCCCCTGGAGAAGGAAATGGGAAACCAATCCAGTATTCTTGCCTGGAAAATTCCATGGACAGAGGAGCCTGGCAGGCCATAGGGTCACAAAGAGTCAGATATGACTGAGCAGGCATGCACATACATATACACATACACATATATATTTATATATACACATACATATGCTGGCTGAAGCTCAAGCTGGAATCAAGATTTCCAGGAGAAATATCAATAACCTCAGATGATGACACCACCGTTATGGCAGAAAGCGAAGAGGAACTAAAGAACCTCTTGATGAAAGAGGACAGTGAAAAAGCTGGCTTAAAACTCAACATTCAGAAAACTAAGATTATAGTATCTGGTCCCATTACTTAATGGAAAATAGATGGGAAACAATGGAAACAGTGAGAGACTTAATTTTTTGTGCTCCAAAATCACTGTGGATGGTGACTGCAACCATGAAGTTAAAAGACACTTGTTTCTTGGAAGAAAAGCTATGACAGACCTAGACAGCGTATAAAAAGCGGAGACATTACTTCGCCAACTAAGGTCCATAGAGGTAAAGCTATGGTTTTTCCAGTAGTCATGTACAGATGTGAAAGTTGGACCATAACGAAGGCTGAGTGCTGAAGAATTGATGCTTTCGAACTGTGGTGCTGGAGAAGACTCTTGAGAATCCCTTGGACAACAAGGAGATCAAACCAGTCAATCCTAAAGGAAATCAACCCTGAATATTCATTGGAAGGACTGATGCTGAAGCTCTGATACTTTGGCCACCTGATATGAAAAGCTGACTCCTTGGAAAAGACCCTGATGCTGGGAAAGACTGAGTGCAAGAAGAGAAGGGGACGACAGAGGATGAAACGGTTGGATAGCATCATGGACTCAATGGACATGAGTCTGAGCAAACTCTGGGAGATAGTGAAGGACATGGAAGCCTGGTGTGCTGCAGTCCATGGGGTTGCAAAGAATCAGACACTACTGTTCAACTGAACAACAATTTGTTATATATATGTATGGGCCAATTTGAAAGATAAGTTTGATAGAATCTTGCCTCTCCTTTTATGTATTCATTCCTTTCTCTTTCCCTACTCTTTGCCTTCCTTTACTGATGAGAGAGTTACATGCCTAGATTCTACTTTCCCTGGGTGGTATGGTATTTATTTGTGCAATAATAAACTAACAGTAATTTTTTGTTTCTCCAAGCCTGGCTTCAGCAATACGTGAACCGTGAACTTCCTGATGTTCAAGCTGGTTTTAGAAAAGGCAGAGGAACCAGAGATCAAATTGCCAACATCCACTGGATCATGGAAAAAAGGAAGAGAGTCCAGAAAAGCATCTATTTCTGCTTTATTGACTATGCCAAAGCCTTTGACTGTGTGGATCACAATAAACTGTGGAAAATTCTGAAAGAGATGGGAATACCAGACCACCTGACCTGCCTCTTGAGAAACCTATATGCAGGTCAGGAAGCAACAGTTAGAACTGGACATGGAACAACAGACTGGTTCCAAATAGGAAAAGGTGTACATCAAGGCTGTATATTGTCACCCTGCTTATTTAACTTATATGCAGAGTACATCATGAGAAACACTGGACTGGAAGAAACACAAGCTGGAATCAAGATTGCCAGGAGAAATATCAATAACCTCAGATATGCAGATGACACCACCCTTATGGCAGAAACTGAAGAGGAACTAAAAAGCTACTTGATGAAAGTGAAAGAGGAGAGTGAAAAAGTTGGCTTAAAGCTCAACATTCAGAAAACTAAGGTTATGGCATCCAGTTCCATCACTTCATGGCAGATCGATGGGGAAACAGTGGAAACAGTGGCTGACTTTATTTTTCTGGGCTCCAAAATCACTGCAGGTGGTGATTGCAGCCATGAAATTAAAAGATGCTTACTCCTTGGAAGGAAAGTTATGACCAACCTAGATAGCATATTCAAAAGCAGAGACATTACTTTGTCAACAAAAGTCTGTCTAGTCGTCTATGGTTTTTCCAGTGGTCATGTATGGATGTGAGAGTTGGACTGTGAAGAAGGCTGAGCGCCGAAGAATTGATGCTTTTGAACTGTGGTGTTGGAGAAGACTCTTGAGAGTCTCTTGGACTGCAAGGAGATCCAACCAGTCCATTCTAAAGGAGATCAGTCCTGGGCGTTCTTTGGAAGGAATGATGCTAAAGCTGAAACTCCAGTACTTTGGCCACCTCATGTGAAGAGTTGACTCATTGGAAAAGACCCTGATGCTGGGAGGGATTGGGGGCAGGAGGAGAAAGGGACGACAGAGGATGAGATGGTGAGATGGCTGGATGGCATCACCGACTCGATGGACGTGAGTTTGAGTGAACTCAAGGGAGTTCAACTCATGGGAGTTGGTGATGGACGGGGAGGCGTGGTGTGCTGCAATTCATAGGGCTGCAAAGAGTCAGACACGACTGAGCGACTGAACTGAACTGAATTTTTTGTTTGAAGAAGGAGCATCCTTTTTAATTTGTACTAATTGTAGTCTTTTCTCTGAGCTGCCTCAGATCGTTCTAAACTATCAATACTTCAGCCAGAGTCTAGCAAGGTTGCTCATACCCGAACCTTAGGCAATTCCTCCCATGCCATATTTTAATACTCCTCTAGTTCCTTAAAACCTTTGGTTCCTGGTCTGTAGAACAGGACTAGAAATGAAGATGCCTAATTTTATTAATGAGAAACTGAAAGCCTATTAAAATGAATAAGAGGCAGGATTTCTAGGAACGCAGAGTAAAGAAGATGCCAAATTCTATGCCTCTAAAACAACTAGAGAAAATGATCTGAAACAACCATTTCAGGGCTCTGAAAATTGACAGAGGCAGATAACAAATTGATAAACATTTATTCATGAGAGGCTGCTAAACTTTGGGTAAGAACAATGGGAGTCTGTAGCTTGCTTGCCTGGGGCTGCTCCATACCCCTGGCCCAGATCTATCCACACAGAAGTGTGGTAGGGTGGGGCTGACTGTGAAAAGCAGCAGCTTAGCTGCCAGAGGGGACTGACTTGATTTGGAGTGAAGCACACGGTCAGTAAAATTAGAAAACTCATTAGAAAACAAATAGGAAAAGCCTTGCCTGCCTGAGGTTGTGGCCCAAAATTCAACAGGGAGACCTTAGAAATTAGACTAGCTCTTCACATATCATTGGCTGACTGAGAGGATGTGCACACACAGAAGCCCGGGGAGAGGAGGGGAGGCTCAAGAGGCAGAAGATATACAGATAATTACATGATTCATGTTGTTGTGTGACAGAACTCAACAACATTGAAAAGCAATTTTCCTCCAATTAAAAAAGAAATTAAAAAAATACATACAAAAAGAAAAATCCTGGGAGGTGACTAGTGGAAAATAAAGCTGGGGCACACTGGAAACTGACCTGTATACATACACAGAATGACAATAACAGCACCAAGAACGAAGAAGGAACTGGAACTATACTGGAACAAAGTTGCTGTATTTTACCAGAATTAAGTTAGTATTAACATGAAATGAATTGTAGTAAGATGTATATTGTAATCCCTAGGGCAATTACAAAGAAAATAACTTTAAAAACTAGAGTTAAAAAGTGAATTGACTTGAAAGCATCATCTAACCAGTTAGTGGGAGTGGAGACAATTCACCTGCCTACATTAGTTTCTCCTTATGTCAGTTCAGGACAGTCACACCAGCCACACATCCTCACTCAGGTTCTGATCTCCTATCTTACATTTGACTTAGTTCTCTGGAACACCCAGGATACTGCAGCTACTTATGTAATGAGCAGAAGGAGCAGGCCCCTTTGGGCCTTCCTGGATAGACTCCTCACTATCCTTTGCTTTAGCTTCTCTCTGAAGTACCTAGATAATATTGGGTTGGCCACAATATTCATTCAGGTTTATGATATGGAAAAACCCAAATGAATGTTTTGGCCAACCCAGTAGTATCTGGTGTATATTTCCTGAGTTGTTTTACAGGTGGTAAAACCACCACCAAAGAAGATGGTGGTTAACAACTTGGTGACCATGAGCACATAACCCCCAGGCTTCCTGGAGCTCAAGGACTGATCATGTTAACTCCTGTGACACTGCCCTGTTACCTTACCATCAACCAACAGAGAACCTTGCACAAGCTGATCACATACCCTGTGACTCCCCTTCCTTCAGATCAGATCAGATCAGTCGCTTAGTCATGTCCCACTCTTTGTGACCCCATGAATCGCAGCATGCCAGGCCTCCCTGTCCATCACCAACTCCCGGAGTTCACTCAGACTCATGTCCATCGAGTCAGTGGTGCCATCCAGCCATCTCATCCTCTGCCGTCCCCTTCCCCTCCTGCCCCCAATCCCTCCCAGCATCAGAGTCTTTTCCAATGAGTCAACTCTTCGCATGAGGTGGCCAGAGTACTGGAGTTTCAGCTTTAGCATCATTCCTTCCAAAGAAATCCCAGGGCTGATCTCCTTTGGAATGGACTGGTTGGATCTCCTTGCAGTCCAAGGGACTCTCAAGAGTCTTATCCAACACCATAGTTCAAAAGCATCAATTCTTCGGCGCTCAGCCTTCTTCACAGTCCAACTCTCACATCCATACATGACCACAGGGAAAACCATAGCCTTGACTAGACGAACCTTTGTTGGCAAAGTAATGTCTCTGCTTTTGAATATGCTATCTAGGTTGGTCATAACTTTCCTTCCAAGGAGTAAGTGTCTTTTAATGTTTTCCTGAAACTCATCAGGAGTTTAGGTTTTTTGAGTATTAGATGTCCCAGGCTCCTTCTCTGGCACTTTACAATAAACACTTCACAGCAAGTCAGAGTTAGTAGATTGGCTTTATTGCACGTGAGCCAGTGGACCCCAGTTTGGTTCAGTAACACTTGGCCTCTAGCCAAAATGAGAAAATCTGCTGTGGCTGTGCTGTTCATTCTCTATTGTTCCCCTCCCCCAAGCAGGCCGTGAACTTGGCTGCCTCTTCCTGAAGCTGAAGGGCTCAGCGGTGATATCAGAAAAAGCCAGGGTGCTTTGGGGGAACTTGAGTATCACAGGATTTTCCATCTACTTTTAGTGCAGTAGAACCTAGGGGAGGCCTTGCGTCATATTTCAATGCACTGACTGAAGCCTCCTGCATTTCCTATGGTCCTGTTATTCCAGAAGATGAGCTGTACTACTGTTCCTTCTACCTCATATACATACACACCATTCCCCTTCCCACAGCCTCCATTCTTCACCTCCAAAGCTCACATTTTATATTCAAACATATCAAACTCTCTTCTGCCCCACCTTATTCTTCTCCATCGAAGGACAATACTTGGGTTTATCATACTTTGCTTGGGCTAAGTGATTACAGAAGCCCTGTTTTTCCATTCATTATTATTCCTGTGTTCCTAAGACTTTATCTTGTATGGGAATCATCTGGGGAGCTTATTAAGATGCAGATTTTGGCTTAGTGGGTCTAGGGGGAGCCCAAGACTCTGTATTTCTAATGTCAGCTGAAGAAAAAGACACAACCTAAAAGTTGGGAGTTAAGTTTTGTTCTGTGACCTTATTGAGGACTTCAGCCTGGGAGGACAGCCTCTCAGATAGCTCTGAAGAACTGCTCTGAAGAGGTAAGGGAGGAGACAGTATTTATAGAAGTTTTTTGCAGGGAAAAAAAAATGCGTGGTCAAACATCAAAAGATTACAGCTAATCACAAAACCAGTCATCTCAAGTTAATAATTTTATTACTTTTCTTTATATGAGAAAATGTAAGAGTATGGGCTCATTAAAATTATTCCTTAGATATGCATCTTAACTATCTAGGGCCAGTATCCAAAGTGCATAAAACTTCCTATTTTTCTCTATTCTGAATGTCATTCAAATTGCACCATGGTGGGGAGGACCACTGCAGTGGCTAATGGATTGATTCTTGTTGACTGGGATGGCAGCAATGTTCCCTGTCCACACTAATACGGTCCCAGAACATGGGATGTTGCTGTTCAATGGACTGTACTTTGAGTAACTGAGTTCCAGACTTTAGAGCAAATATTGACATAACATTCTTTAAGGGTACTGAAATAAAAGAAATGAAAAATAAAACTAAAAAGTATTATAAGAAAAACATTGAATCAGGGTTATTGACTTCAGAATGTAAATTTTTAAACAAAACTTTCAATGCTAGCATTTTTTGTGTGTTTTGTCTAGGTTCTACTATCATCCCTGGCACCTTGCATCTTGCTTTCAACAGAATTTAATATTATACTGATTCCTCTTGAAGCCTTTCCAAAGGAGTATATTGATTGAGATAACAAAAAAGCTCATTATATTCATCCACCCTGCCATCTGTACAAACCACTACCTCTTCATCCATCCAATGGTTCCTAGAGTCTACTAAGACATGCCAATGCTGTGAAGGATGTAGGTGTTAATGAGACAGTTTTTGCTCCCAAGAAATTTCATCTTTGGTGGAGATGACACAATTCTTAAGATATATTCTGAAGGACATTATTGATATAAAGCCTTAAATGTTGCCAGAGTGCTAGTTAAGGAGTTAGCTGTAAACTTGGGTCATTCATGATCAGACCACTGAACAAACAATATTTTCAACAATACGGACAAAACAGAATTTTATTTTCTGGTTAATACAGCTTTTCGGATTTTTCTCCTGCCTCTTTGCACAAAGGATCAATTTGAATTAAAAAAGAAATCCGAACTCCACCTTCTTTGTTTTCAGAAAGATGCATTCTTTTCTATAACACAGGCAAAAATGAGAAGAATTGGCAGGGGTGTCTTTAAGGAGGTAGTGATTACCAGTATAAAGAGTAGAGTTTGTTGATTTATTTGAGTCAGGAAGCTTTATAGAGACTGCAATAACTCTGAGATGCTTCCAGTTGGGAGTGCAAAACTTTAGAAAGGACTTTTTAAAGTTCATATTACCCATTGCCTCCCATATTGGTTAAGTCAAACATCCTATTAGAGGTATTGGGTTGGCGAAAAATATACTCTGGGCTACAGAAAAACCCAAACAAACATTTTGGCCAATCCAATATATCTAGGATTTCTATTCTTAGCCTCTCCCTCCCAGACAAATCAGTATATGCTAGCAGTGTCTCTACTAGTATTTTCATTAAGGCAAATCAGCTTTAAAAATTCATATGTATTTGATGGTGATGATCAATCAGTTCAGTTCAGTTCAGTCGCTCAGTCGTGTCCAACTCTCTGTGACCCCATGAACTGCAGCACGCCAGGCCTCCCTGTCCATCACCAACTCCCGACGTTTACTCAAACTCACGTCCATCAAGTCAGTGATGCCATCCAGCCATCTCATCCTCTGTCATCCCCTTCTCCTCCTGCCCACAATCCCTCCCAGCATCACAGTCTTTTCCAATGAGTTGTCTCTTGGCATCAGGTGGCCAAAGTATTGGAGTTTCAGCTTCAGCATCAGTCTTTCCAATGAACACCCAGGACTGATCTCCTTGCAGTCCAAGGGACTCTCAAGAGTCTTATCCAACACCACAGTTTAAAAGCATCAATTCTTTGGTGCTCAGCTTTCTTCACAGTCCAACTCTCACATCCATACATGACCACTGGAAAAACCATAGCCTTGACTAGATGGACCTTTATTGGTAAAGTAATGTCTCTGCTTTTGAATATGTTATCTAGGTTGGTCATAACTTTCCTTCCAAGGAGTAAGCGTCTTTTAATTTCATAGCTGCAATCACCATCTGCAGTGATTTTGGAGCCCAGAAAAATAAAGTCAGCCACTGTTTCCACTGTTTCCCCATCTATTTCCATGAAGTAATGGAACCAGATGCCATGATCTTCGTTTTCTGAATGTTGAGCTTTAAGCCAACTTTTTCACTCTCCTCTTTCACTTTCATCAAAAGGCTTTTTAGTTCCTCTTCAGTTTCTGCCATAAGGGTGGTGTCATCTGCATATCTGAGGTTATTGATATTTCTCCCAGCAATCTTGATTCCAGCGTGTGCTTCTTCCAGCCCATGATGTACTCTGCATATAAGTTAAATAAGCAGGGTGACAATATACAGCCTTGATGTACTCCCTTTCCTATTTGGAACCAGTCTGTTGTTCCATGTCCAGTTCTAACTGTTGCTGTACCTTAAAATGCACGAACCTCTTCTCTTTCTCTTCTACTTTTCACAGCTAGATGAGTAAGTGAATTCTACGTAATTCTGTTTGCTCATTCTCTCTTCAACTTTCTTCCTGCCTGTATTCAGCCAAACTGATAAGATGTCAATATGGAAAAGTAGAGCAGGGGGTCCCAGGCCCCACTGTAACCTTTATCAAGGTGTTGTACTTGGGCTCTGAGCTTGGAACAACTATCAGTAAAGTGGTAGCTTGGTTTTTATGTATTATTCCTTTTTTAGATGCTCCTTCAGGATCTCCAATGGAGGAGAAGACGTGTGGAGCAGGATTTGGGCATTTCTGAGTCGCTGGCTATAAAGTCATTAATATCTCACTTTAACTCCCTGTGGCTACTAGAGATAGAAAGTAGAACAGTGTATTGGGTAGGGTTCAGTGCAGGAGAGAGAAGCCACTTTAGCTATTTAATGCAAGAAAAAATAAAGAAAGGAAATTAGGTGCTGAAAGACAAGGAAGTCAGGCATGCTGCAGTCCATGGGGTCACAAAGAGTTGAACACGACTAAGCAACTGAACTGAACTGAAAAATCACTGGAGGGTTTCAGTGGCTCAGTGGTAAAGAATCCATTTACTAATGCAAGAGACACTGGGTCAGGAAGATCCCATGGAGGAAGAAATGGTAACTCACTCCAGTATTCTTACCTGGGAAATCCCATGAACAGAGAAGCCTGTTGAGCCATAGTCCATGGAGTCATAAAGAGTTGAACATGACTGAGTGACTAAACAACAACAACAAAAATCACTGGGAGGGTAGGAGGAGAGAAATTGTTCCTTCCAGAATAGCAAGACCAACTGCTGGAAAGTTATCACCTCTGAGGACATCCCCAGAAATTCTAAGTAGAAAAACTCATCACTGTGGAGCCAGGGATCCTATACTACATGATCTGAATAGGTATCCAAGGATCAGAATCAAACTCAGGAGGCTACTATCCCCACTGCCTCCATCACAACTGCCTCTCTTACACACACTGGGACTCTGCTGTAGCAACATCTTCTGTTTTTGATATAATATTGGCCAGAAGAAAAGCAATCAAAAGGGGCAAGGAAAAGGCCTCTGCTCCATTTCTGCTTTCTATATTTTGCACAAGTGTCTCTAATTGGTGAGTTATAATTTGAGTCCACACCCTAGCTGAAAAGGAGTCTGACAATGCAGACTTACACCTTGTGTAGTACAGACAGGCATGGCAGCAGGAGGGAGGAAAGGAAGCTGAACAAGGAGTCAGTCCATCATCACAAGGAGCAAATGAGGGGTAGCACTGTGTTATAGACTGAATGTATGTGGCTCTCAAATTCATGTGTTGAAATCCTAACTCCCAAAGTGATGGCATCAGGAGGTAGGGTCTTTGGGAGGTGATTAGGTCATGAGAGTGGTGTTCTCATGGATAGGACTAGTACTCTTGGAGCGTCCGTGGTAACCCAGTGGTTAAGAATCTGTCTGCCAATGCAGGGGACATGAATTTGATTCCTGATCCAGGAAGAACCCTCATGTTGCAGAGCAAATACACCCATATGCCACAACTACTGAGCCCAAGCTCTAGAGCCCTTGAGCTGCAACTACTGAAGCCTATGTGCCCCAGAGCCTGTGCTCTGCAGCAAAAGAAGCCACCACAATGGGCAGCCTGTGCACGGCAATGAAGAGTCGCCCCCCTCCCAATGCAACTAGAGAAAGCCTGCACACAACAAAGACCCAGCGTAGCTGAAAGTAAGTACATCTTTTAAAAAATTAGAGAAAAAGAAGGCACATGAGAAAGCTTCCTTCCTCTCCTTTCTGCCATGTGAAGACACAAGAAAACAACAGTCTGCTGTCCAGAAGAGACTTCTCACTAGAACCCAACCATGCAGACACTACTGATCCTGGGCTTCTGGGCTCCAGAACTGTGAGAAATAAACTTCTTTTGTTTGTAAGCCACCCAGTCTATGATATTTTGTTACAGCAGCCCCAACAGACTAAGATATGGTGGTGTATTACTTTATACTTAAAAACATGCTCTAATTAATTATTACATACTCAAGAAAAACCTGGGAAAATATGAAAAGTATAAAGAATGTAATAAAGATCATATATTGGTTGAAAATAGGAGAAACCCTCTAAAGTAACTGGAATTAACAGAAAAACATGTGTGCAAAGGACAATGCAAGAGCTCCTGGAATAATGAAAATACTTTAAAAAGGACAAGGTCAGCTGTCTTGGTTCTTTATGGTTTCCTGGTTCCTGTTTCAAGCTCCTGTGAGATTTTACCATTTACCTTCTCTTCCTCAGATTGGGTGGATGCTGGGCCATTTTTCAAGATGAAGAATTTGGAAAAATGACTCCTTAGATCCTGCATCCTTGATATTCCTCAATTTTGTAATCTTCATCAATTATATAATGCTCTGATGTTTATTAATTTTAAGCCTCTTGAGGGTCCTATACTTTGACACTTCAAAAATTATGCTTAAACAAGGTAAAAATGGTGGTGGGGGGTACTTTCCTGGTGGCCCAGTGGTTGAGAGTCTGTCTTGCAGTGTGGGGTAGGGCATGGGTTCAGTCACCAGTCAGGGAACTGAGATTTCCACATGCTATGAGCCCAGGCTGTGCGCCAGTGAAAAAGGTCCCACATGACGCACTGGAAAAGATTGAAGGCAAAAGGAGAAGAGGGCGGCAGAGGATGAGATGGTTAGATAGCATCACCGACTCAATGGACGTGAATCTGAGCAAATACCAGGAGATAGTGATGGACAGGGGAGCCTAGTGTGCTGCAGTCTATGGGGCTGCAGAGTCAGACACACAATAATAACAATAATAATGCAATGAAGATCCTGTGTGCCACAGCTGTGACCCAATGTAACCAAGAAACAAATAAATATTAAGAAAAACAAGGTTAAAGGTTTAAAAGCCAACCAACCTAAAATAATATAGAAGCTTGGGATGGGTAGGGAAGACAGTCAGGTGGTTGGTTGAAAATAAGAGTCAGGGCCAGAGTGACAAGGTTGAAAACAATTAGCACTGATGTTGTGGTTGGAGACTGTTGAGGTTGAAGGGATGTTAGCTCATATTCCTCCTTCTCTGATTAAGAACTAATAGAGAAATTAAGATGTCAGTAGATGGAGAGCAATGTTCTGTTTCATTACTGGCAAGACTGGCCTGGTGAACATGGTGAATGTAGCTTAGATCCATTGCTTCAGTTGGGTTTCCTAAAACTCCTTCTGATTTGAAATGACTAAGGCCTACAGTTAAGCTTAGCATATGGAGGAGAGCAGGACTTTTGCTTCAACATCTTAATCTCTCCCTAATAAAGGCCTGTATAAAAATGTATAAAAAAGTGTCAAAGTTTATTGTCACTCTATTACATACAGCAATTCTCCTTCCATGGAAAGAAAAAGTTCCATTCAGGTGGAGTTTTCCAAAACTGTTTTCTTTTTTGGAATAGAAGTTATTTATATAGAAACATTTGGAGAGGAGCATAAAGTTTTCTCTAATATAACTGAAATAATGGATGTAAGAAAACTGGGAGAACCAGAATAAAAGAGGACCAAAATAGAGATACAGAGAAATTAAGTAAATGAAATAAAAAGAGAGACTTCTCTAAAACTACATGATTTAAAAAAAAAAAAAAAAAAAAAAAGGTTAGACTAGCCTAAGAAACTGTAAGAATGGTCAGAGGAATAGGTGAAAAACCAGAAAAAAACTGATGCTCAAGAAATCAAGGAATGGACTTCCCTGGTGGCCCAGTGGTTAAGACTCTGTATTTCTATTGCGGTAACACGAGTTGGAGCCCTGGTTGGGGAACTAAGATCCTGCGTGCCATACACCATGTCCTACCTCCACTAAAAAGAAATCAAGGGAAGGAAGAATTTGGGACATAGATGCTTGGTCACTGGTAGAAAGTATGAGTACGCTGAGTACTGAAATGGATTTTTAATTGAAGTATAGCTGATTTACAGTGTTGTGCTAATTTCTGTTGTACAGTAAAGTGACTCAGTTATACACATATATACATTGTTTTTTATATTCTTTTTCATTATGGTTTATCTCAGGATATTGAATATAGTTCCTTGTGCTATACAGTAGGACCTTGTTGTTTATTCATTCTTTATGGAATATTATAGCTTGCATCTACTAACCCCATCCCTCCCCCACTCTCCCAAAATGAATTTTTTAAAGCAATTTATTGAGGTGAACTTCACATAACACAAAACTGTTTTACAGTGACTAATTCAGTGGCATTTAGTACATTAACAAGGTTGTGTAACCATCGCCTCCATCTAGTTCCAAAACATTTCCATTACTTCAGAGTATAACCCTGTGTGCATTAAGTGGCTTCTCCCTTTTCCCTTCTCCTAGGTCCTGGTAACCACCGATCTGTGTTCTATCTCCATAGATTTAACTGTTCTGAGTATTTCATGTAAATGGAAGCATACAAAGTGTGCCCTTTTATATCAGGCATCTTTCATTTAGCATAATGGTTTCAAGGTTCATCAATATTAAAGCATTTATCAGTGCTTTGTTCCTTTTTATGGCTGAATAATACTATATTCTCTCCATATATACATATATATATATATGTCATGATTTTTTTATCCATCTATCCATTGATGGATATTTGGTCTGTTTCTACTATTGACTACTATGAATAGTGTTGCTGTGATTATGCACGTGTATGTACCTTTTTAGTACCTGTTTTCAGTTTTTTAGAGTATATATGTAGGAGTGGAAGAGTGGGGTTATATGATAATTCTATGCTTAATTTTTGAGGAACTATCAAACTGCTTTCTGAAAACTTATTTCAGATTTAGCAATTTGATATTAATTGTTGATCCTAGCTAGAAGAGTACCAGAAGAATAATGACTACAAAACAGATGGCAAGGGATTAAGAAGTAAATGAGTTTAAAAATTAAAAAAAAATTAACAGCTTTATTGATGTATACTTGACATATGCTAAATTGCACATATTAAAACCACAGGTTTTATTTAGTATAGGCACTTCTTCCTCTGAGACAGAAATAAGCTAACTAAGAGTAAGGGGGTATTTTATGTACAGATAAGTCAGAAGTGGAGGGAAGAGGTATTAAGGGATTTGACATCTAATGGGTTTTTTTCCTTAGTAAAAAGAGTTATCATATTGAAATGAGAACAGTAGTGTGGGAATAAGAGGGGTTAAGAAGACAATAGAGGCAATTAGATGCTTATCCCAAACTCATTCTCCTCTTCCTCTTTAGTAATAGAGCCTTGATTTTGTTTAGGTAAGTGACATAAACAGCTAAAAGGCTTCATTTCCCAGTTTCCCTTACAACTAAATGTGACCATGTCACTATAGTGTCTACATATATACGTGTGTGTGTGTGTGTGTTTTAAGGAACTTCTAGGAAGGCTGCCTAAAGAGAGAGAGCTTTGAGGAGAACCCATTTGCTTTTCTGGCCTTTCACTTTCTGGCTCTTTAGGACATGATAACTAGTGCTCCAGCAGTCATCACTTTGTGTCATGAGGTTATCTGCAGGATAGAAGCCACCTGCTGACGATGGCAGAATAGAAGGATAGATATCTAGGTTCTGATGATTTTGTGCTGGTGTCTCCAGAGCACACTATGAATCTCTGATTCTCTTTTACCCAGTTAAGAATTAAACTGAGATCAAGTTTAGACCACTGTTGTTTTGTGTTTCAGTTATAACTACCTAAATACAACCCCAAGTGAAATAGGATCGTACTAAAGCTTTAGTAACTTCTCTACGGTAAGTGGGAAAGAGAATCATGGGCTGAGGCCTCAGGGGGAGGGAGTCATCAGTCTGCAAGATTATATGCTTTTCTCCATTGTAGGTAGCCTGGAAGCAGAAGCAGAGGTATAGACTTAATGGATTCTCTAAGACTTGGGAGCCATTCTAGCAGAGGCAGCTAAACACTTGTTGAGTGAAGAACTGAAGATGGTGCAGTTATTGGGTTTGAAGCCTTTGACCTTGGGATCCAGGTCGAACAGGAAAGACAGTAAAGCCAAATGATGATGGATGACCTGAGGGGTTCTTGAAGAGGACTTTGGAAGGGTTTTTATGGCTTTACAGGTAGAGGTTTAGGAAACTGTGATCAGATAGCAGAACAGTCATGCTAAGGCCCGTGTGTGGCTATGGGAGTGAGGAGATAACTGCAGTAGGATGCAAATGAAGTTATTGGCACAAAGAAGGGCCAGAGAATGTTGGCTTTCTTTGAAGGTGGGGCGGAGGAGGTAGGGGGAGGATCCTGTTTACTGAAGTGACCCAGCAGGATATCAACTTGAAATCTGCTAAGATAACTGAAATGGAGAGGAACAACAGTTTTATCTTAGGTAGGTCATACTGAAAATTTCTGGAAAGAACTCCAAATGGGCTGATGAGTGCTTTAAAACAAGGCCACTTAGAGAGACAAGGAGAATGCAGGAACCACCACCACGACCAAAATACAGTACAAACATCTCCAATTAAGTGAGAGGACCAAGGGACCTCTGGCCAAGATCCCTGAGGTGGACAGCAACTTTTGGAAAGGCATCAACAAATTAAATTAGACATATTTTCTGTTCAGCTGTCTTCTGAACATGAATAACATTTCAATTAGTGTCATTCAGGGAGGATCATTTCTGTTAAAATCAGTCATTCTTCTCCAGTGCTCAGATGTGACGTTGAAGAAAAGAACAGACCAGGGACAGGGATGTTGTGTGTGTTTTTAGAGAAATCACTGTGATTTTGTATTGATTTGTACCAGAGAAATAAAGTGTAATTTAATGAAATACATAATGTTCTCAGCCAGGGTAGCACATCAGCCTGGAAATGAGGGGAAAATGGTCAGTAGATTGAATTCTACAGATGATGGCAGTGCTTTTAGAGCAGAGGCTATTAACCTTTCCAGCATAGAGATATCCTCTCCTCAGAACATCAGGAGGCAGTGAGACATGGTGGTAAGGTTGAATTCTATGATTAGATTTCCTAATTCTGAATCCCTGCTTTTTGAGATATTCACCAGGTGTCCTCAGGCAAGTAATTTAACCTTTGCATGCTTCAATTTCCTTATCTTAAAAATTCACCTTCTTGCCATTTTCACTGTCCACACAGAAACCCTCCTCAGAGGTCAGCAATATCACCATGTTTGGTGTATACCTCTGAAGATATTCTATGCACTTAACAGGCCACAGGTGTATTAATTTTCTCTCTTTCTGACACACATGAAAAAGCACTTTTCTGTAACCTTCTAAAAAAAAAATTAACAGTAGTTTCTTAGAGATCATTCCAAGTATTGCACAAAGAGCCTCCTCAAGTGTATTAAAACAGCTTTTGCATTCATTATCTTATTTGGAAATGACTGGTTGACTCTCTCCTTGTGTGACAATCAGCAGGGTTAATACACTTGCCTGCTGACACACAGGGAGAAAATTTCAGAGCTTGAATTAGGACACAGAACTTTGAACTTCACATCCACTGTTGATTTCCTTAGACCAGCCTGTCCCTGAAATTGATCTGAGACGCAATGTTTTCTCTATAACAAGTCCATCTGGATGTTTGCATTGAGTGGCAGTGTTACCCCTGGTCCAGTGTCTAACTAAATATAGTTGTTCTATAAATGTTTGTTGAGTGAAATAGGATTGGTTAATTCCTAACCCTGGATGATGATTCACAATTTTATCATTAATCCCTGATGTTTCCTAGGAGATATAGCCTTAGCATATGTGCTAATGGAAATGCTGGGCATGAGTGCAAATACAAAATGTCCTGATCTCAGCCAAGTGCAAATTGTTTAGCGAACTGGAAATATTTGCACGGTCTTTCAGCTATCACACCCGTGAATCAGCTAGCACCCCTCCTGGCCCACAAGGCCTTCAGCCTGTTAGTTCTACTTCTCAGAAACACTATCTTTAATCTCCAGTTCTGTCCTCCTGTGATTCCTATATTTATTGAACAGAGAGATGAACTGAGTAAATTGTACATTGCTTATAAAACCCCCTTTTTTTCAGGAATCTGCAAAATGTGTTTTCTTGGAAAATGATTACAGAAATTCACCTAGCTGTGTGTTTGTACAAATGTGTGTATTAAGAATGGGTGACACTCTCCTGTTTAGTGTGAACATATTCTCCCATGTGAAGGAGGAAGCCCAAGCCTTTGAGAGTCCTGTGTCACCTGGTTGTCTGCATGTGATGGCTAAGGGAGGCATCCGTTAGGTAGCATTTTGTTAGGCTTTCTGCTTGGGCAGCTTCTGTTTTCATCTTTTACTTATTTATTTATTTACTTATACTGATAACTGAGGTATACAGTGTATGTAGGAAAACCAGGTAGACACAGGTTGAGTACCCTATTTGAGCAATGAGTTGACTAATTTCCAATCAGTTGGGCATTTTCTTGGGCTTCCCTGGTAGCTCAGATGATAAAGAATCTGCTTGCAGTACAGGAGACCTGGGTTTGATCCCTGGGCTGGGAAGATTCCCTGGAGAAGGAAATGGGAAACCTCTCCAGTATCCTTCCCTGGAAAATTCCATGGACAGAGGAGCCTGGTGGGCTGCAGTCCATGGGATTGCAAAGAGTTGGGCACAACTGAGCGACTAACATTTTTACTTTTTTGGGCACTTTCTAGTAATCTTTTTATTATTCATCTCTAACTGAATTCCAGGGGACATACTTTGAATAATTTCAATATTTCAAAATTAGTTGAGACTTGGTTTATGATCTAGCTTATGAACAATTTTTATAATCCTCACAACCATACTATGAGATAGATGTTATCACCCCTCCAATGTACAGATAAGGAAATTGGCACTGGAGAGGCTAAAAAACACCTTACTCAAAGTTCAGTTAAAATTTGAATGCAGGTATCCTGGCTCTTGAGCTTCTCAGGTGATACAGTGGTAAAGAATTTGCCTGCCAAAGCAGAAGATGCAGGTTCGATCCCTGGGTTGGGAAGATCCCCTGGAGCAGGAAATGGCAACCCACTCCAGTATTCTTGCCTGGAAAACTTGATGGACAGAGGAGACTGGTGGGCTATAGTTCATAGGGTCACAAAGAGTTGGATACAACTGAGAGACTGAGCACACACTGGCTCTTAAGTCCATCATTTTAAGAACCATGGTATAATGTCTCTACCCACAAGAGGAAAAAAAAGTAGCCTCTATAAAAGATCCTATATCCGAGGTCTTATGATATTTGTTCTGGATGACAACTCATACTTAGCACAGGTAATATATGATGAACTTATTTTCAGAGTCTTATGCTGTTAGCTGGGTATGCAAACTTATCAATGGAAAGGATGGGTCCATTGGTCCAAGGGTCCTCATTGGAAGGAATTTAGCTTGAGACGAGACTGTTAAGAAAAGCATGCCTGGGTTGTGGACATAGGATCACTGCTGGGGGAGAAGTATGATAGGAGGTATCCTACTCACATTTCTGTTGGTTCTACCCCTTTTACCAGGTCTTTTTGCCCAATACATGAAAGGGGAGTGAAAACAAGAACAGAATTACTTTTCAGGTGAGGAGTATTTCCCCACTGGACTTGAAGTGGCCACATCTCAAAGGGAGAAAACTATGGAAGAGTGGTCAGGGAGCCAGACCTCCCAGATCACCTCCCATGTGTCACAACATTGGCCCCAGGGCTCCTCAAGGTCACTGGTAGCCATATGAAGGAAACAGCAATCTGGATTCCATTTGCACACCCCACGAGAAGAATGGTGCCCAAACAGCTGTGGTGGAAAATCACACTGACCCAGAGACCTAGGGTTTGAGCAGGTGGAGGTATCAGCTGGAGTCTCCTTAGCTCAGAAATCACAGGCAGAGATGGAGATCTACAGTTTGGTTACATGCCCTCAACCTCCCCTTTTGGCTGCTAAGGTCTGAGAAATATTGTGTGCATGTTGCATTTCTAATGCAGGCAGAGCACCCAACAGACCCCTGCTGTGGAAGGATAAAAGCAACCTCATGTTTGCAAAACACATTCAAGAATTTTTTATGTTTTTCAACACAAATTTATAGTAAAAGATACTGTAATTGATTTGTAATATAAGATAACAGTGCTGTAAACATAACTAGTTATCAAAATTCACTCCTGTTTGCTACTGGGAAGACAACTTAAACTGTGGTTGATGCTAATGTACTTAACTGTCTTTATAGTTTTAGTCTTTGACCTATCTTGCAGAGGATGGGAGTATTTTTGTCATGGTATCAGAGAAAGAAATTATCTGAATGCTTCTGAATACAATTTACGTGGAAAGCTTTCATGTTATCATTTGATTCCTCCTTCTTCTTCTTTTTTTTTTTTTTTTGTAGGCTCTTTAGAGTTCATAAAGCACTTTCACATAAAATACCTCAATTGATTTTCAGAACAATCTTAGGTAAGGCAGCTCCTACTATCTTCATTTTTCCTTTGGAGAAATTGATTCCCAAAGAGGCATAAGGGATGCCCAGAATCACAGTAGGAAAAGCAGAGGAACCAGATTTCAGCTCCATTCCTTGGAATTTAAGTCCAAAGTTTTTCCACTTCACCTCATATTCCCTATCTTTCATCCATCCATCTATCCACTCACTTACCAATTAATCATCAGTTCATTCAACAAAAATAACTGAGTGACTATCATAAGTCAGGCATTGTACTAGGTGCTCTGGCAAATAGAAATATGAGTCAGCCACAGATCCTGTTTGTAAGGAATTTATAATACATTGGAGATATCAGCTATGAAGCTGAGTAATTCTAAACTGGGACAGCAAGTGGTACGTACAAGAGAATCAGAATGTCCTTATAGGAGTTCTGATGCAGGAGGAATAACTTGGAGCTGGTAGACAGAGGAATAAAAGATGAAACATGAAATGATGTATATGGAAGGAGGCCATAATATGGGAATACTACATGTAGAGAAAAACCTTTTGAAATTGATTGGCTATGAGAATGGTTCAGGGAGAACCTGAAATCACTTAGGGGAGCAAATACAGAGAAAAGAGAGAACATATCTAAGAGGGAACAGAAATGGAAGAGTTCCAACAAGTGAAATAAATGATTAATTTTAAAAAATGTATACAGTATCAAATAGAGGAAAACAACAGAATGGGAAAGACTAGAGATCTCTTCAAGAAAATTAGAGGTACCAAGGGAACATTTCATGCAAAGATGGGCAGAATTAAGGACAGAAATGGTAAGAACCTAACAGAAGCAGAAGATATTAAGAAACAGTGGCAAGAATACACAGAAGAACTATACAAAAAAGATCTTCATGACCCAGATAACCACAATGGTGTGATCACTCACCTAGAGCCAGACATCCTGAAATGTGAAATCAAGCAGGCCTTATGAAGCATCACTATGAACAAAGCTAGTGGAGGTGATGGAATTCCAGTTGAGCTATTTCAAATCCTGAAAGATGATGCTGTGAAAATGCTGCACTCAATATGCCAACAAATTTGGAAAGCTGAGCAGTGGCCACAGGACTGGAAAAAGTCAGTTTTCATTCCAATCCCAAAGAAAGGCAATGTCAAAGAAGGTTCAGACTACCGTACAATTGCATTCATCTCACACAAGCAAAGTAATGATCAAAATTCTCCAAGCCAGGCTTCAGGAGTACGTGAGCCATGAACTTCCTGATGTTCAAGCTGGTTTTAGAAAAGGCAGAGGAACCAGAGATCAGATTGACAACATTCATTGGATCATCAAAAAAGCAAGAGAGTTCCAGAAAAACATCTATTTCTGCTTTATTGACTACGCCAAAGCCTTTGACTGTGTGGATCACAACAAACTATGAAAAACTCTTAAAGAGATGGAAATACCAGACCACCTTACCTGCCTCCTGAGAAATCTGTATGCAGGTGAGGAAGCAAGAGTTAGAACTGGACATGGAACAACAGACTGGTTCCAGATGGGGAAAGGAGTATGTCAAGGCTGTATGTTGTCACCCTGTTTATTTAACTTATATGCAGAGTACATCATGAAAAATGCTGGGCTGGAGGAAGCACAAGCTGGAATCAAGATTGCTGGGAGAAATATCAATAACCGCAGATATACAGATGACACCACCCTTATGGCAGAAAGTGAAGAAGAACTAAAAAGTCTCTTGATGAAACTGAAAGAGGAGAGTGAAAAAGTTGGCTTAAAGCTCAACATTCAGAAAACTAAGATCATGGTATCTGGTCCCATCACTTCATGGCAAATAGATAGGGAAACAGTGGAAACAGTGAGAGACTTTTTTTTTAGGCTCCAAAATCACTACAGATGGTGACTGCAGGCATGAAATTAAAAGACACTTGCTCCTTGGAAGAAAAGCTATGACCAACCTAGACAGCATATTAAAAAGCAGAGGCATTAACTTTGCCAACCAAAGTCCATCTAGTCAAAGCTATGGTTTTTCTAGTAGTCACATATGGATGTGAGAGTTGGACTATAAAGAAAGCTGAGCACCAAAAAATTGATGCTTTTGAACTGTGGTATCCCTTGGACTGCAAGGAGATCCAACCAGTCAATCCTAATGGAAATCAGTCCTGAATGTTCACTGGAAGGACTGATGTTGAAGCTGAAACTCCAATACTTTGGCCATCTGATGCAAAGAACTGACTCATTTGAAAAGACCATGATACTGGGAAAGATTGAAAGTGGGAGGAGAAGGGACGACAGAGGATGAAGATGGTTGGATGGCATCACCGACTTGATGGACATGTGTTTGAGCAAGCTCTGGGAGTTGGTGATGGACAGGGAAGCCTGGCGTGCTGCAGTACATGGGGTCGCAAGGAGTTGGACATTACTGAGCGACTGAACTGAATACAGTATCAAAACAATCTTAGTGTCCACCATTAATAGATGAATGGATAAAGATGTGATATCAATTCAGTTCAGTTCAGTCGATCAATCATGTCCAACTCTTTGCAACCCCATGAATTGCAGCTTGGAAAAACCATAGCCTTGACTAGACGGACCTTTGTTGGCAAAGTAATGTCTCTGCTTTTCAATATGCTATCTAGGTTGGTCATAACTTTCCTTCCAAGGAGTAAGTGTCTTTTAATTTCATGGCTGCAGTCACCATCTGCAGTGATTTTGGAGCCCAGAAAAATAAAGTTAGCCACTGTTTCCCCATCTATTTCCCATGAAGTGATAGGACCAGATGCCATGATCTTCATGTTTTGAATGTTGAGTTTTAAGCCAGCTTTACACCTTTTCAGAGCTCTTTCACCTTCATCAAGAGGCTCTTTAGTTCCTCTTCACTTTCTGCCATAAGGGTAGTGTCATCTGCATATCTGAGGTTATTGATATTTCTCCTGGCAATCTTGATTCCAGGGTGTCCTTCTTCCAGCCCAGCGTTTCTCATGATGTACTCTGCATATAAGTTAAATAAGCAGGTTTACAATATACAGCCTTGACGTACTCCTTTTCCTATTTGGAACCAGTCTGTTGTTCCATGTCCAGTTCTAACTATTGTGTCCTGACCTGCATATAGGTTTCTCAAGAGGTAGGTCAGGTGGTCTGGTATTCCCATATATATATATATATATGCAATGGAATACTACTCAGCCATAAAATAAGGGAATTTTGCTATTTGCAGCAACACAGATGGACTTGATGTGTATTATGCCACGTGAAATAAATCAGATAGAGAAAAGCAAATACTGTATGATATGGTTTATTTGTGGAATATAAAAAAATACAACAAACTAGTGAATATAACAACAACATCAACAACAACAACAAAAAACAGACTCACAGATATGGAAAACAAGCTAGTGGTGACCAGTGGGGAGAGGGAAGTAGGGAGGGGCAATATAAGGGTAGGGGATTAAGAGGTACAAACTATTAGATATAAAATAAGCTACAAGGCTATATTGCACAACATGTGGAATATAGCTAATATTTTATTCAATATAATTACTATAAATGGAATAGAACTATTAAAAAACGTGATTCACAATATTGTACACCAGTAATTTATACAATATTGTACTGCAACTACACTTCGGGGAGAAGGGAGGAGAGGGTGAGATGGATGGAGACAGTAACATGCAAACTTAGTCAGTTCAGTTCAGTTTAGTCTCTCAGTCGTGTCCGACTCTTTGAGACACCATGAATTGCAGCACGCCAGGCCTCCCTGTCCATCACCAACTCCCAGAGTTCACCCAAACTCATGTGCATCAAGTCAGTGATGCCATCCAGCCATCTCATCCTCTGTCGTCCCCTTCTCCTCCTGCCTCCAATCCCTCCTACCATACATAAAATAGATAGCCAATGGGAATTTGCTGTATGGCTCAGGAAACTCAAACAGGGGCTCTATATCAACCTAGAGGGGTGGGATGTGGAAGGAGATGGGAGGGAGGTTCAAGAGGGAGGGGATACATGTAAACCTATAGCTGATTTATGTTGATGTTTGACAGAAAACAACAAAATTCTGTAAAGCAATTATCCTTCCATTAAAAAATAAGAAAAAATTGTAAAAGAATTAAAAAAATGTGTACAGGTTTGAAAGGTCTGAGCCAAAGGAAAAGAGCCTGAAAACTGGCCATTAACATCTAGATGGTACAGAGAAATAGTGCTTCTAAACTCAGGGAGCATTGTCTGTTCAGTCTGAATATTTGGAGTATCTTGTAGACCAGGGCAACATAAAATCTGATATAGGTGCTTCCAGAGAAGGTTTAGGTAGAATCTAAATCAACAAATATAGTAGAGTTAAGACAGCTAAGAAAATTGGAAATCTGAGATTTTGGAAATGAGTCTGTTAGGAGTATTAGCAGTTGTGGTAGGCAAAGTGAATGAGTTTTAGAAGCTGGGATCTTGAAGGGATCCTCAGTGTCTAGATGTGGTCTGCATATTTAATGTGAAATGTATATGATATACAGCTTTTTCTCTTAAATATACATTTTAGTTGGGCAGTAAACCAGGTGGCTCAGTGGTAAAGAACCCACCTGCCAATGCAGAAGACCTAGGTTTGATCCCTGAGTTGGGAAGATCCCCTGGAAAAGGAAATTACAACCCACTCCTGTATTCTTGCCTGGGAAATCCCATGGACAGAGGAGCCTAGCAGGCTATCGTCCATGGGGTTGCAAAAGAATCAGACACAACTTAGTAGCCAAACAACAGCAACATACATTTTAGTATAATTTTGTATTGGCTATTTGTCCTGTATATTTGATATTTCCTATAGTGGTAAGAAAAGAAACTAGGGAAATATACCAAGGAGAAATAACTATTAGGCTATGAAGCTAATTGCCCTGAGGAATTAACCTAAAATTTGTCCAGATAAAGGTATTATGTACATGCTATCTCATCAAAGGGCCTAAGACTAGTTCAGGAATTAGGTGCAATTGACCCCAAAAGGAGCAAATGATAGTACTTTCCAACTATCCAATTCACCCAAGGGGAAAAAAATGTGGCTAAATTTGTGTTTTATTAGGCTATAAAGAACCCATGAAAGGAGGGACCCTTTTTCATCATCTCTGCATTCTCTATGCCTAGCACCTCACCTAGAAAGTAAAGCTGTTTCTCTGAACACAAGCATACAGCTTCATCTGTCAGCACCTCATAAATTCCTTGTAGTTCTTCAAAGACTACATAGATGGTGGGGTATTTAAGAGATATAGATGTTAAGTGCCACAGGAATTCAGACTAAGAGAAATTTCTTCTGACTGGAGAGGTCCTGAAAGGCTTAGACAAAGTGAGATTTATATTGGCAAAGGAAACAAGGGGGATTCCCTAACACCTTAGTGTCCAGAGGACAGCTGGGACTTTGGAGGGAACCAAGAGAGATGCAGCTAGAGATTCAGAGCTTTGGAAGTAGTAGCCGTGCATTAGAATTGTAGTCTGCAAGGAATCCCTTGTGGCTCAGATGCTAAAGAATCTGCCTGCAATGCAAGAGACCTGGGTTGGATCCCTGGATCGGGAAGATCCCCTGGAGAAGAGAATGTCTACCAATTACAGTATTCTTGCCTGGAGAATTTCATGGACAGAGGAGCCTGGAGGGCTACAAACCATGGGGTTGCAAAGAGTCAGCCATGGCTCAGTGACTAGCACTTCACTTTAGTTCCTTCAAGGAATCTCTGAGACCACTTGCCTCTGAATAGAAATGAAAATTTGAGCATGGAGAGATTCCCTAATGGAGAGGAAGAGAAGAAAGGCAGGAAAAAGGTGCAAATCTCTGGCTAAATTCTCCCTCAGGGGATGAGAAGTCAACTGAGTCAAATTCAGCAAAAGGTGAGTGGGATAAAGACCTCATATTGGTCAGAAGGGTTTCTGGGTAAAGGAGGGAAAAAAGGAAGCAGGGTTTCCAGTGAGCAGAGAGGAAAACTGAGAGGGTTGATACAAATTGGTCATCTTATGTGTGAAGCTAAAGTTAAAAAAAAAAAGTATGTTAGAAGAAGCTACTGGAGATAAAAAGAAATACACAGATCTCCAGTGAGGCACTGCACATTTCCTAGTGCGGGCAGCTCTTCACTTTCTTCCCTGTTTCCCTGAGCAACCATTCACTGCTGGAGTCCTCAGTGTAATTTCCTTGTTGGGGCGGTGCCAAGTTACCAAGCTTTAACATCAGCCCTTCCCCCATCCTCGGCCACTGCCTCGTTAGTGCTGTGAGAAAAATTAATTTATTGAAAAGCATTTTCTTTGTGGTTGCCGGTTACATTCTTCCAGGGCTAAAATGTCCATGTGTTTCAGAGAAGAAGCTGAGAAAGACTGTCTCCAAAGTCTGACTAAACATTTGTCTGAAACAGAAATGTGATGCTCCTTTATTCTTTCCCTTCCCCGCTTCTAGCCCAAACCCCACATCCAGCCTGGGATCTTTTCTGAAAAAGAGGAAGATAGGTTTTCTTGGCGAAGCGACCTGCTAGTTGGCAAAGCATTCTTACTAAGTGTGAAGGCAGATATTTGCATATTTCCCATGATGCTCTGCCTCAGAGGCTGGAGAAAGCACATGTCCTGTGTGGTATGAATCCAGGGTCATTATTTACAGTGATCATTGTAGGGATCACTACATGAATGGAGGAGGAGTGACTTTTAAAGGACTTCCCTGTGGAGCCAGGGTAGGTGACAGAGGCCTCCGACAGCAGGGGCAGAAGCAAGAAGACCTTCCTGGGTAACAGGGAGTTATTAAATCTCTAATGCGTAAGGTGACAAAAATACTCCCAGTGAGGTGTGTTTGAATAGTTAGTGTGGGATAGGTACTGAATGCTTTATGCATATTCACTTATCTAAAACATACAACCATATGAGTTGGGCCCTGTCATTAAGACAATTTTAGGCAAAAAGGGGGGCGGGGAGAGGAAATAATGCAGATAAAGCAGTTCATTTTTTTAATTTTATGGCCACATCCATGTGGGATCTTAGTTCTTCAAGGAGGGATGGAACTCATGCCTCCTGTGGTGGAAGCAGAATCCTAACCACTGGACCTCCAGGGAATTCCCAATGCAGTCCACTCTGACCTGTTTCCGTGGGCTTCCCTGGTGGCTCAGATGGTAAAGAATCCACCCACAGTGTGGGAGACCTGCGTTTGATCCTTGGATTGGGAAGATCTCCTGGAGGAGGGCGTGGCAACCCACTCTAGTATTCTTGCCTGGAGAATTCCCATGGACAGAGAAACGTGGTGGGATACAGTCCATGGGGTCACAAAGAGTTGGCCACAACTGAGCGACTAAGCACACTGGAGTTAAAGATGTTTTTCTTTCTATTTACATATGGGCATTTGATAGCTATTTAGAATTTGCCCAGTTTTTTTTCCCGTTGTAAACAGCATGGCATTACAAGTCATTCTTCAATGTAGAGACCAGAAGTGGAATTGCTGGTGGGAGAGAATGTAAATTAAAAAAAAAATTGATTAGCTACTCCAAATTGTCCTCCAAAAAGGCTTTTTCAATTTATTTCCTCACCAACTGTGTACAAGAATACACCTTTTGCTATTTCTCAGAAAGACCTGTTATTATCAATCTTTTTACATTTTGTGCCAATCTCAAGTGTGAGAAATGATGCCTTGTTATTATTTAATTTGTTTTCCCTTGATTACTAGTGAGGCTGTGCATCTTTTCTCATCGGCTATTTGTCTTTCTTCTACAAATTACCTCCTCATGTCTTCATTTTCTTTTATTTGGGGCTATTTGTCTTTGTTTTGTTGATTTATTAGACTTCTTTACATAGTCCACATTTCTATTTCTTATATATGCAATAGATATTTCTTCCCAACCTATATTTAAAATTTTTTAGTCTATGGGCTCTTTTGTCATTTAAAAGTCTGATGTATTCAAATGTATTTGCCTTTCTTGCTTTTGCATTTTGTGCCATTGTGTATTCTTCTGTATTTTATACATTTATGGTTTACTTTCATGGTTGGCTCTTTAAAACATCTGAAACCTGTTAAACATATGTGGAAGTTTCTCTGCTTTTACTCTAGACAAAACATCTGAAGAGAATGCTAATTCTATAGCAGCAACCAAACCCAAGAGAGGTAAGCAGCTGTGGCCATAATCTCATCTGGGAATGAGCTGTCAGATTCTGGTACTTTGCAAGAGTATTTCCTAAAGCATAAACCAATATCCCCAAAGGGCTTAGGGAATCAAGTTCTTCAAAATTGTTTTTTTCAAGGACCATGAATGGAGTGTTTTCCAGAATACATGAGTCCTCTGGGATATTAATAGGATCTTCATAACTATCACACAAGGAGAGGCTTTCGCTGGTCACACCTGAGTGGGAGAAGCTTAGTTAGACAATATTAAATGGGTTTCTTCGGGAACAGCTCGATATTTATTTATTGACTGTGCCAAAGCCTTTGACTGTGTGGATCACAATAAACTGTGGAAAATTCTGAAAGAGATGGGAATACCAGACCACCTGACTTGCCTCTTGAGAAACCCGTATGCAGGTCAGGAAGCAACAGTTAGAACTGGACATGGAACAACAGACTGGTTCCAAATAGGAAAAGGAAAATATAAAAATACTATATATTTTCCTTTTGGAAAAATATACAATATACGTCAAGGCTGTATATTGTCACCCTGCTTATTTAACTTATATGCAGAGTACATCATGAGAAACGCTGGGCTAGAAGAAGCACAAACTAGAATCAAGATTGCCGGGAGAAATATCAATAACCTCAGATATGCAGATGATACCACCCATATGGCAGAAAGTGAAGAACTAAAGAGCCTCTTGATGAAAGTGAAAGAGGAGAGTGAAAAAGTTGGCTTAAAGCTCAACATCCAGAAAACTAAGATCATGGCATCCAGTTCCATCACTTCATGGCAGATAGATGGGGAAACAGTGGAAACAGTGGTTGACTTTATTTTTCTGGGCTCCAAAATCACTGCAGATGGTGATCGCAGCCATGAAATTAAAAGACGCTTACTCCTTGGAAGGAAAGTTACGACCAACCTAGACAGCATATTAAAAAACAGACATTACTTTGCCAACAAAGGTCCGTCTAGTCAAGGCTATGGTTTTTCCAGTGGTCATGCATGGATGTGAGAGTTGGACTGTGAAGAAAGCTGAGTGCCAAAGAATTGATGCTTTTGAACTGTGGTGTTGGCGAAGACTCTTGAGAGTCCCTTGGGCTGCAAGGAGATGCAACCAGTCCATCCTAAAGGAGATCAGTCCTGGGTGTTCATTGGAAGGGCTGATGCTGAAGCGGAAACTCCAATACTTTGGCCACCTGATGCGAAGAGCTGACTCACTGGAAGAGAGGATGAGATGGTTGGATGGCATCATTGACTCGATGGACATGGGTTTGGGTGGACTCCAGGAGTTGGTGATGGACAGGGAGGCCTGGTGTGCTGCGGTTCATGGGGTTACAAGGAGTCAGACACAACTGAGTGACTGAACTGAACTTAACTATTTTGATCAGAGGCTGCAAATTGTCTTCAGATGGAAGTGCACTGTGTGTTGAAAAATCTAAGTGATTATTTAGTTCAGAGCCAGTATTCTCAACCTCAGCTACATTTTCAAGTAGCCAAGGGAGCATTAAACAAATATGGGTGAATCTGAATCTTCTAGCCCTGGAGTCTGGATTTTACTGTTGCAGGGTGTAGTTTGGGCATGGGAATTTTTAGACGCTCCCTTGGTGATTCTAATGTGCAGTCCAAATGGAGAACCACTGATTCATCCAATGGTTTCATTTAGTAGTGAGGGAAACAAACATTTGAAAGGTGAAGTTTTACAAGCTAGTTTTGGGGAATAGCTGGGATCAGACACAGATGTTTGGAACCTTAGACCTGGTCTTTTCCTCTACTAACGCCGCATTAGGTGTGTAGGGTCCAACTTGGAGCATATGTTACAGGTACTGGCTTTGGTTTAGACAACATGCTTCCTTCTAGTGTCATTGCTTCGGAATGTCCTCAGATTCTTTATCTATAAAAGGGGCATAGTAATACCTCTTCTTCCTCACTTCATACTTAGAGAATTGAATGAGTTAATGCATATTGCCTCATTCCAAAGTGCTTTGAAAAGTATATATTGTATAGATGAGAGTGATACAAGTAGAGAAAGGTAGGTAGTAATGCTCGACACAGTACCTAGTTCATTAAAGGGATTTAGCGAGAGCTATTGGTGAACAGTGATTGATAGTAGAGATAAAAAGCTCTCTTACAGAAGAGTTCCTTCACAAACACACCTGGAATCCCTCACGTCTCAGGCAAGTTGTCAGCATTATCTCCCTCAGGGAACCCTTGATTAAAGTTACCATATTTCCAGCCCCAGGAGGTCAGAACATAAATTTCATATAATTAACATTCACATGCATATGCATGAACATTTGTATAATTTTGCATGCTGTGTTCAATAGTCTCTGACTTAATAAAGTAGTATACCCTGCGGTGGTCATGCTGGGGTGTCTTTTTCTCTGGGCCGGCCCCTAATATATGGGATAATTGTAAGGGTCCAGAGAGACAGGACATGTGGAGGAAGCTAAAGAGAAGTTGCAGGCAAAGCAGGAGGCATCCAGGTGCTGAAAGAGAGACCTCACTCTTGCTACAACAAAGCAGTTGCTCTGTGGCTTGCCTAGAGAGTCATGAAATTGTCATGCTTTCCTGAAAAGACTTTGGAAACATTTAGGGTTCTTCAGGAATCTGGAAAGTCAACCTGTAAGAGGACATGTGCCTGGGAGACCCACTCACTGCTTAGCCACAGAAGGAACTAGAGATGAAGGGGTCTGATGGAGGCAGAAACATCACCACAGACTTTCCCTTCAGTTGGAGACCCTGAAACCACAATCTGTGCTATTCATAATTAATTCAAAATATTTACATGGTAGATGCTGGGACACAATGGTGAACATACAGACCCCATCCTTGTACTTGTGGAGAGTACACTGCATATGGATATGGACAAAATATAATAATTTATAAGCTGTTGGTGATCACTGTTAGTGGGGACAAATAGTAGTTGTGGCAATTTCTAATTCAGCACTTTTATTCTGAGGACACATACAACCCAGGTAGCCCTCCACACCAAATGTTCTCCATGCTGTCTTGCCCCTCTGCATTTGGGCACATAAACCCTGTCATCTGCGGTGCCCTTCCTGTTGACACTGCATGACTTAGTCACTCTCATGACCCAGCTTAAATACCTAACTCTTCAAAGCACTCTTGATTTTCCAGCTAGATATGAACTTTTCCTACTTTGAACTCTCTTTCTGCTGTAGTTGGACTTCACTGTGGTTCTTTCTTTCTGAATTAGTGGGAGTTGCAAAGCAATCAGTCTTTCCTACTAGACTGTGAAAACAGTACCTTAAGGCCAGAGAACATGTTATTTATCTTTGTGTATCTCCCACTGTAACCTGTCTTACACTCTGATGTAAACAAGCCTTGTTAATAGTCCACAAAGAGGGACTATTTATCAGTCCTGCCAGTCTGCACACCCAATACTGATGTGAGGCTCCAGAAGAGTTGAATGTAGCAAGGTTGGGGGCTCCTGAGAGGTTCTAAGATAAAGATTGATAAACTGCAATCACAGAAACGGGAGGTGACATCAACAGAGCAAATGAGGTCACTCCCTCACAGGGAGGCTGTGAGGATTGGTAAGAAGTGAAGCAGACTGAGGACCAAACCTTGAGCAAACAACATTGAAATAGAGAAAAGAAAGAGAGGAGCCTCTGAGAGAGAATAACTAGGATGCAGAGGAAAAATTAGGATAAAGTAGAGTCACTGGAGCCAGAAGAAATAGTGAACAGTGTCAAAATTCAGAAAGCTCAAGGAAGATAAAGTTTAAAAAGTGTCTATTGGATTTAAAAACAAAGATGACCTTTGCCAAAAAAAATTCTATGAAGGGGTAGCTAAGGTGACCAGTGGTTCCCATTGCTTGGGACTGGGGTGTGGGGGTTCCTCAGACATGGAACATGCAGTGTTAAAGCCAGGAGAGTTCTAGGCAAACCAGGATGAGTTAGTCATTAAGGCAAGTAAGTAAGCAAGTAAGCAATTAAGTAAGGCAAAAGGAAAAAAAAAGTCAGACTCTAGGGCTGACGAATGACTGGGAGTTCAGTAGTAGCCACAGGAAGTGGATTCGGTTGTTTTAACTGTGTGTCAAAGGCTGGAAAGAGATTAAGGCTGAATATATACAATAAGACAGAGATAGATGAATACTTTATGATCTGACTTAAGTGTGAAATCTAAAAATAAAAACAAAAAACACACGAGACCTTACCCCTGTTAGAATAACTGTTATCAAAAGCAAGAGATGACATGATGGAGAGGTTATGGAGAAAACGGAACCTGCATGCCTTGTGGGTGGACATAAATTGGTACAGACACTATGGAAAACAGTATACAGGCTCCTCAAAACATTAAAAATAGAACTACTATATGATCCAGCAATCTCACTTTGGGGTATATTGGCTTAAAGAGATATTTGCACTTCCATGTTCACTGCAACATTATTCACAACAGCCAAGATATGAAAACAGCTGAAGTGTCCATTAAGGAGTGAGTGGATAAAGAAGATATGGTGTACACACACACAGACACACACACATACACAGAGGAATATTATTCAACCCTAAGAAAGAAGGAAATTCTGCCACTTGAGACAACATGGATGGACCTTGAGGGCATTATGTTAAGTGAAACGTCAGAGAAAGATGAATACTATATGGTCTCACTTGTATATGGTATCTCAAACACTGGCCTCATAGAAACAGAGAATAAATGGTGACTTCCAGGGCCTCAAGTGTGGAGTAAATGGTGATGCATTGGTCAAAGAGTATAAACTTTCACCTGTAAGATGAACAGCTTCTGGAGATCTAAAATACAGCATGGTTACTATAGTTAACAAGACTAGATTATATACTTGAAAGTGAAAGTTGCTCAGTCATGTCTGCCTCTTTGTGACCCCATGGACTATACACTTCATGGAATTCTCTAGGCCAGAACACTGGAGTGGGTAGCCTTTCCCTTCTCCAGGGGATCTTCCCATCCCAGGGATCGAACCCATGTCTCTCACATTGCAGGTGGATTCTTTACCATCTGAGCCACCAGGGAAGCCCATATACTTGAAAGTTGCTATAAAAGTAGAGCTTTAATGGCCTCATCATAAGCAAAAATCTGTAATTTTGAGAGGTGAAGGATGTGTTAACTAACCTTATGTAGTAAACATTTCTCAATACATACATGTATCAAATCTTAACATTGTAAACTTTAAATTTACAAAAGTTTATGTGTTAATTATATTACAATAAAACTGAAAAAAGAAAATGCACAGGCAAAAAAATAAATATAAAAAATTAAAAAACAAAAAATTTCAAACTCCTAAAGGACATCAGATTTATGGTTACCAGAGGTAGGGCTGGGGGAGGGGGGAATTGAAGGAAGGCCATCAAAGTACCAGGCATGTAATGTACAGCATGGTGACTGCTGTAGGGTATATATGAAAACTGTTAAAAGAGTAGATTCTAGGAGTTCTCATCACACAAAAATTTTTTTTTTCATTTTCTTTTTTGGTATCTATATGAGAGAGTAGATGTTAATTAAACTTACTGTGATAATCATTTCACAATACATGTAAGTCAAATCATTGTGCTACACATTTTAAACTTATAAAGTGTTGTATGTTGATTGTATCTCAATAAAACTGGGGGAAAGACATCTAGGCTAGAGAACAGAGAGATGCTTTCAGAGCCCAGGAGGGAGCAAAAGCCTAAGTGAGCCTGAGGTCAGGGGAAGAAGGATCCTTAAAAAAGGGAAATCTGAGGGCTGAAGGCCAAGGGTAGGGTCCTGGATAAAACAACATTTAAAGGATAGGAGAAAGGAAAAACATTTCACCTGGTTAGTCCTTTCATTCCTCAAATTATAGACCTGACTGAGCAACTGAACAATAGCAACAAAATAGCATGTGGCAAAATTACATATTTGTCCAGCGATACGACTGAGCGACTTCACTTCCACTTTTCACTTTCATGCATTGGAGGAGGAAATGGCAACCCACTCCAGTATTCTTGCCTGGAGAATCCCAGGGACGGTGGAGCCTGATGGGCTGCAGTCTATGGGGTTGCACAGAGTTGGACATGACTGAAGCAACTTAGCAGCAGCAGCAGCATACCTATGCAATATACCTTATTTCTGGCAAGATGGCAGAGTAGGAGGACGGATGGTCATCTTCTCCTAGGAGAACTCCATAATTACAACTCATTGCTGAACAACCATCGACAGGAGAATGTTGGATCCCACCAAAAAAAGATAGCCCACGTCCAAGGGCAAAGGAGAAGCTGCAGCAAGATGGTAGGAGGGGTGAAATCATGTTTAGAATCAAATGCCATACCCGCCAGAGACACTTGCAGGGCTCAAACAAAATGTTGTGCATACCCAGAGACACCACAGAGACTGAGCCAGACCTGCCTTTGAGTGTTTGAGTGTCTCACGTGGAGGTATGGGTCAGCAGGGGACCATTGCAGGGACAGGGGCTCTAGGTGCAGCAGACCTGAGTATGGCATAAGTCCTCTTGGAGGAGGTCACTATTAACCCCACTCTAGAGCTGCCAGAACTTACACAGGACTGGGGAAACAGACTCTTGGAGGGCACAAACAAAACTTTGTGCACACCAGGACCCAGGAGAAAGGAGCAGTGACCCCACAAGAGACTGACCCAGACTGGCCCGTGAGTATTCAGGAGTCTCTGGTAGAGGTGTAGGTTGGTGGTGGCCTATTGCAGGGTTGGGAGCACTGAGTGATCACCATCATCTTCATTACCTTCACCATAGTTTGGCCTCAGGTCAAACACAGGGAGGGAAAACAGCCCCACCCATCAACAGAAAATTGGATTAAAGATTTATGGAGCATGGCTCTGCCCATCAGAACAAGGTCCAGTTTCCCCCTCAGTCAGTCTCTGCCATTAGGAAGCTTCCATAAGCTTCCTATCCTTATCCATCAGAGGGTAGACAAAATGAAAACTACAATCACAGAAAAATAATCAAACTGATTACATGGACCACAGCCTTGTCTGACTCAAAGAAACTATGAGCCATGCTGTGTAGGGCCACCCAAGACGGACAGGTCATGGTAGAGAGGTCTAACAAAACATGATCCTCTGGAGAAGGGAATGGCAATCACTTCAGTATTCTTGCCTCGAGGACTCCATGAAAAAGCAAAAAGATAGGACACAGAAAGATGAACTCCCCAGACTGGTAGATGCCCAATATGCTACTGGAGATCAGTGGAGAAATACCTCTAGAAAGAATGAAGACACAGAGTCAAAGCAAAAACAACACCCAGTTGTGGATGTGACTGGTGATGGAAGTGAAGTCTTAAGCTGTAAAGAATAATACTGCATAGGAACCTGGAATGTTAGGCCCATGAATCAAAGTAAACTGGAAGTGGTCAAACAAGAGATGACAAGATTGAACATTGACATTTCAGGAATCAGTGAACTAAAATGGACTGGAATGGATGAATTTAACTCAGATGACCAATATATCTACTACTGCAGGCAAGAATCCCTTAGAAGAAATGGAGTAGCCCTCACAGTCAACAAGAGTCCAAAATGTAGTACTTGGATGCAATCTCAAAAACGATAGATTGATTTCTGTTCATTTCCAAGGCAAACCATTCAAAATCACAGTAATCCAAGTCTATGCCCCCACCAGTATGCTGAAGAAGCTGAAGTTGAGTGGTTCTACGAAGACCTATAAGATCTTTAGGCAAATTTGGCCTTGGAGTACAAAATGAAGCAAGGCAAAGGCTAACAGAGTTTTGCCAAGAGAATGCACTGGTCATATCAAACCCTCTTCCTACAACACAAAAGAAGACTCTGCATATGGACGTCACCAGATGGTCAATACCGAAATCAGATTGATTATACTCTTTGCAGCCAAAGATGGAGAAGCTCTATACAGTGGGCAAAAACAAGACCAGGAGGTGACTGTGGCTCAGATCATGAATTCCTTATTGCCAAATTCAGACTTATATTGAACAAATAAGGGAAAACCACTAGACAATTTGGGTATGATATAAATCAAATCCCTTATGATTATACAGTAAAAGTGACAAATAGATTTAAGAGATTAGATCTGATAGACAGATTGCTTGAAGAACTATGGATGGAGGTTCATGACATTGCACAGGAGGCAGTGATCAAGACCATCCCCAAGAAAAAGAAATGCAAAAAGCAAAATGGTTGTCTGAGGAGGCCTTACAAATAGCTGAGAAAAGAAGAGAAGTGAAAGGTAAAAGAGAAAAGGGAAGACATACCCATTTGAATGCAGAGTTCCAAAGAATAGCAAGGAGAGAGGCTTCCTTGCAAGGAAGGCTTTTTCTCAGTGATCAGTGCAAAGAAATAGAAGAAAACAATAGAATGGGAAAGACTAGAGATCTCTTCAATAAAATTAGAGATAACAAGGGAATATTTCATACAAAGATGGGCACAATAAATGACATAAATGGTATGGACCTAATAGAAGCAGAAGATATTAAGAAATGGTGGCAAGAATACACAGAAGAACTATACAAAAAGATCTTCATGACCCAGATCACCATGATGGTGTGATCACTCACCTCGAGCCAGACATCCTGGAATGTGAAATCAAGTGGGCCTTAGGAAGCATCACTATGAACAAAGCTAGTGGAGGTGATGGAATTCCAGTTGAGCTATTTCAAATCCTAAAAGATAATGCTGTGAAAATGCTGCACTCAGTATGCCAGCAAATTTGGAAAACTCAGCAGTGGCCACAGGACTGGAAAAGTCAGTTTTCATTCCAACCCCAAAGAAAGGCAATGCCAAAGAATGCTCAATCTACCGCACAATTGCATTCATCTCACACACTAGCAAAGTAATGCTCAAAATTCTCCAAGCCAGGCGTCAACAATATGTGAACTGTGAACTTCCAGATGTTCAAGCTGGTTTTAGAAAAGGCAGAGGAACCAGAGATTAGATTGCCAACATCTGCTGGATCATGGAAAAAGCAAGAGAGTTCCAGAAAAATGTCTATTTCTGCTTTATTGACTATGCCAAAGCCTTTGACTGTGTGGATCACAACAAACTAAGGAAAATTCTTAAAGAGATGGGAATACCAGACCACCTGACTTGCCTCCTGAGAAATCTGTACACAGGTGAGGAAGCATGAGTTAGAACTGGACATGGAACAACAGACTCGTTCCAAATAGGGAAAGGAGTACATCAAGGTTGTATGTTGTCACTCTGCTTATTTAACTTATATGCAGAGTACATCATGAGAAACGCTGGGCTAGATGAAGCACAAGCTGGAATCAAGATTGCTGGGAGAAATATCAATAACCTCAGACACACAAATGATACCACCCTTACGGCAGAAAGCAAAGAACTAAAGAGCCTCTTGATGAAAGTGAAAGAGGAGAGTGAAAACGTTGGCTTAAAGCTCAACATTCTGAAAACTAAGATCGTGGCATCTGGTCCCATCACTTTATGGCAAATAGATGGGAAACAATGGAAACAGTAGCTGACTTTATTTTTGGGGGCTCCAAAATCACTGCAGATGGTGACTGTAGGCATGAAATTAAAAGACACTTGCTCTTTGGAAGAAAAGTTATGACCAACCTAGACAGCATATTAAAAAGCAGAGACATTAACTTTGCCAACCAAAGTCCATCTAGTCAAAGCTATGGTTTTTCTAGTAGTCACATATGGATGTGAGAGTTGGACTATAAAGAAAGCTGAGCACTGAAGAACTGATTCTTTCAAACTATGGTTTGGAGAAAACTCTTGAGAGTCCCTTGGAAGGACTGATGCTGAAGCTGAAACTCCAGTACTTTGGCCACCTGATGCAAAGAACTGACTCATTTGAAAAGACCCTGATGCTGGGAAAGATTGAAGATGGGAGAAGGGGTGATAGAGGATGAGATGGTTGGATGGCATCACTGACTTGATGGACATGAGTTTGAGTAAGCTCTGGGAGTTGGTGATTGACAGGGAAGCCTGGCGTACTGCAGTCCATGGGGTCACAAAGAGTTGGACATGACTGAGCGACCGAACTTATATCTATGCAGTTACACACATGGTTTTGTGGAGCCACATGTAAGTATGGGTGCACCAGGCATGTGTCACCCACACTTTACATGTGAGAATGGTCAGAGCAAGAGAAGTGGTCAGAGCAATGGTCAGAGTATAGAGAAGAGCACAGTGGAGGTGGCTTTGATAGGTGCTGCTCATAGTGGGAGGCACAGTGTTTCCTGAGAATGAAGTGAAGTGAAATGAGAGTTGGTCAATCTTGTCTGACTCTTTGCAACCCCATGGATTGTAAAGTTCATGGAATTCTCCAGGGAAGAATACTGGAGTGGGTAGCCTCTCCCTTCTCCAGGGCATCTTCCCAACCCAGGGATTGAACCCAGGTCCCTGCATTCCAGGCGGATTCTTTACCAGCGGAGTCATCTGGGAAGCCCATTTAGTCTCCCCTTAAATGCTTCATGATTCTGCTCTCTGAGGACCTCTAAAAATATCAGAGTGTCAGCACCTTCCTGGGAACAGGAAGAGTGACCATAGTGTCAGTGACTCATCTCAGCCTCCTTAGGAGTGGAGGGTAAGCTGGGAAGACAGCCCGGCCCAGTAGGCATCATCCTGAGTAACAGTGACCACATAAGAGGCTGGCTTGTGCACTGGCTTTATCCAGCCAAGGGCAGGCCCTGCTTTTCCTTTCACTATGGGACATTTATATTTATCCTAATTAACATTCTTTGTATTAACTAGCCTTGTATTAATTAATGTGCTTTGGTTGCAATTTATAGAAAGTTCCAACAGGCTTAAACCATAGGGAAAGTTAGGGTGGCACTGAGTGAATGAGTGAAAGTCATTCAGTCGTGTCCGACTGTTTATGACCCCATGAATTGTAGCCCACCAGTCTCTTCTCTGTCCATGGGATTCTCCAGGCAAGAATATTGGAGTGGGTTGCCATTCCCTTCTCCAGGGGATCTTCCCAAACCAGGGATCGAACCCAGATCTCCTGTTTTATCTTCTTTTAGTTTTGCTTCCTTTTGGTCTTTACCCTACTGGGGTCTTTGGGAACTGTGCATATGTGTAACAGCATCTACCATACCTCTTCGCTTTAGCTTAGGCTGGATTTGAAAAGCCAAAACAGGAAAACACTTAAGGAGACCTGAGATTCTCATAGAGATATAAATTAGAGCGGCTGTTTCTTTTACCTTTGCTTTCCTGTTCTTTATTATTTATTTTTAAAAAATGTAATCTCTCCTTTTATCAACCTTCATCATTTCATACTGTAAGAAAGTTAAATCACTAAAGGCAAATAACCTTATGAACCACTGCTACTGCTGCTGCTGCTAAGTTGCTTCCGTCGTGTCTGACTCTGTGCGACCCCATAGACGGCAGCCCACGAGGCTCCCCCGTCCCTGGGATTCTCCAGGCAAGAACACTGGAGGGGGTTGCCATTTCCTTCTCCAATGCATGAAAGTGAAAAGTGAAAGTGAAATCACTCAGTCATGTCCGACTCTTAGTGACCCCATGGACTGCAGCCTACCAGGCTCCTCTGTCCATGGGATTTTCCAGGCAAGAGTACTGGAGTGGGGTGCCATTGCCTTCTCCGTATAAACCACTAAGGTTGATCAATTCAGTAATTTAACAGTCTAGGTTTCTATATGTCCATCCTGGCCTGGCTGGCCTTGTGTTTTCCAAGATAGCTGGCGACACGACAAGGCTTAATGAAGGAGAGTTACTATTTTTGCTCATATATCTCCACCTCTCTCCTTTTTATTTTTATAGTCTTTTTTTAAGAGCAATTTTAGGTTCACAGCAAAGTTGAGTGGAAAGTAGAAAGTTCCCATATACCTCCTCCCCTCACACAGGCACAGACTCCCTCACTATCAGCATCCCACTCCACAGGAGTGCTTTAGTACAGCTGATGGACCTGCAGGGACACATCGTGACCATCCAGAGCCACAGATTATATTAGCATTTACTCTCGGTGTTGTGCATTCTGTAGCTTTGGACAAATGAATACTGACATGTATCCATCACTGTAGTATCTATCATACAAAGTAGTCTGACTGACCTGAAAATTCTCTGTGCTTCACTTAGTCATCCTTGACTCCTCTCTTATCTTTGATAACAACTTTTTTACTATCTCCATAATCTCGCCTTTTCCAGAATGTCGTGATTGGAATCTCGTACAGTATGCAAACTTTTAAAATACGTATCTGTTTTCAAGAGCAAGAAAAACATGACTGGATACCTTCTGCAGACTTGGGCTCATATCTCACTGGGCAGAACAATGTCACATGGCTGCTTGTAACAAACATTGGGGGTTTGTCAAGCAAATCATGTAATCACAGTTCTGGCAAAGATGAGACGGTGGATTCACCTCACCCATGACTCAGAAGTAATATCTGTGAAGACCACCCTTATATGTTCTTCCTTTACTTGGAAACAAAATTGAAACAAACTCTGAATACTGGAAGACTAGTGTTAATAAAAAGCGTAAATAGAAAGCACATCGAAAGGGCTTTAGGTACTGTTGTACCAAGGTGCATTTATGATTTTTATCTTTATTCCGTTTTTCAAAAATCATTTTTGTCTGTTTTGTTTACTTTACTCTTCAGTTGGCATTCTGCCTTGCTTTTGTGTTTTTGTCAGCTTTGTTTTTAATTGTTTGATTTCATTTTGGGGTTCTTTTGTTTTTTGTTTTTTTGGTTTGTTTTCTTTGGTTCTGTTTTTGTTTAATGTGTGTGTGTTATTTTGCTTTTACCATTTGTATGGTTTTCTTTTCCTTGTTTTTTAATCTCCTTTATAACTATTTTGTAAACTGTCTTTATTTAAGTCTCTGCTAAAGTGTTATCTTCTCAAGAAACCCTACTCTACTTTAAAACCTTACCATCTATGACTTTCTTTGAACCCTTATTCTCCTTCAATTTTATTTAAAGAACTTCTTTCCATATGATACAACATTATATATTTTTATTTGTTTACTATCTACCTACCGTATGGTCTGAGGGGAGGGGCTATGTTTTGTTCACTGCTGATTCCCCAGAACCTCAAGCAGTGTCTGACATAGGTTCAGTTCAGTTCAGTCACTCAGTCGTGTCCGACTCTTTATGACCCCATGAATCGCAGCACACCAGGCCTCCCTGTCCATCACCAACTCCCAGAGCTTATCCAAACTCATGTCCATCAAGTCGGTGATGCCATCCAGCCATCTCATCCTCTGTCATCCCCTTCTCCTCCTGCCCCCATCCGTCCCAGCATCAGGGTCTTTTCTAATGAGTCAACTCTTCGCATGAGGTGGCCAAAGTATTGGGGTTTCAGCTTCAGCATCAGTCCTTCCAATGAACACCCAAGACTGATCTCCTTTAGGATGGACTGGTTGGATCTCCTTGCAGTCCAAGGGAGTCTCAAGAGTCTTCTCCAACACCACAGTTTAAAAGCATCAATTCTTCGGTGCTCAGCTTTCTTCACAGTCCAACTCTCACATCCGTACATGACCACTGGAAAAACCACAGCCTTGACTAGATGGACCTTTGTTGGCAAAGTAATGTCTCTGCTTTTTAATATGCTATCTAGGTTGGTCATAACTTCTGTTCCAAGGAGTAAGCATCTTTTAATTTCATGGCTGCAGTCACCATCTGCAGTGATTTTGGAGCCCCAAAAATATTAGATTGGTGTAAAAATAATTGAGTCTTTTGCATTGTTGAAATTGGATGCTGTTTGATATTGGAATACATTCTAAATAAATGTGGTTATACTATACATAATTGTAATATGCATTTCTCACTTTATTCATTTTTTTGCTAATGACATTATTTGCTGTTTATTAAAACTATGGAAATGCTGTTAGACAAAAAGCAAACTTGAACAATTTTCTTATTTGAGTTCAAAATGGGTCATAAAGCAACAAAGACAACTCTCAATATGAACAATGCATTTGGCCCAAGAACTGCTAATGAACATACAGTGCAGTGGGGGCTCAAGAGGTTTTGCAAAGGAGATGATAGTCTTGAAGATGAGGAGTGCAGTGGCTTGCCATTGGAAGTTGACAATGACCAAATGAGAGGATCATTGAAGCTGATCTTATAACCACATGAGAAATTGCCAAAGAACTCAAGGTTGACCATTCTATAGTCATTTGTCATTTGAAGCAAATTGGAAAGGTGAAAAAGCTTGATAAGGGAGTGTTTCTTGAGCTAACTGAAAATCAAAAATTCCTCATCTTGAAGTGTGGTCTTCTCTCACTCTATGCAACAACAATGAATCATTTCCCAATTGGATTATAATATGCTATGAAAAGTAGATTTTCTACGACAATTGGCAATGACCAGTTCAGTGGTTGGACCAAGAAGAAGCTCCAAAGCACTTCCTAAAACCAAACTTGTACCGAAAAAAGGTCATGGTCACTGTTTGGTGGTCTACTGCTCATCTGATCTACTATAGCTTTTTGAATCCTGGTGAAACCATTACACCTGAGAAGTATCCTCAGCAAATTGATGAAATTCACTGAAAACTGCAATGCCTGGAGCCAGTACTGGTCAACAGAAAGGGTCCAGGTCTCCACAACAATGCCTGACCATACAGCAAACAACCAGTGCTTCAAAAGTTGAAATGAACTGGGCTACAAAGTTTTGCCTCATCCATCATATTCATCTGACCTCTTGCCAACCAACTACTACTTCTTCAAAGCATCTCAACAAACCTTTTGCGGTGAAAATGCTTCCACGATCAGCAGGATGCACAAAATGCTTTCCAAGAGTTCGTCAAATCCTGAAGCACAGATTTTTATGCTACAGGAGTAAACAAACTTATTTTTCATTAGCAAAAATATGTTGATTATAATTTTGATTAATAAAGATATGTTAGAGCTAGTTATAATGATCTAAAATTCACAATCTGAAACTTCAATTACTTTTGTACCAGCCTAATAAGAGATGCTCAATAAATACATGTTGAGAGGGACATGGAGTCAGGACTGACTTAAGATAATTAGGATTTTCCTTCTGAGTCATGCAAGGAATAAAATGTAACCTCTATATGCCAGGAGAATGGGAGAATAACTGTTGAGTGCGAAATTATCTTTGTGAGTCAGGATGAGATAGTTGCCTATGTTTGGAGATTTCTGGCTCTAAATAGCTGTGACCCTCCATCTTAAAGTGGTTTAAAATAACTCTTGGCACCAGGGGAACCATGTCCTTCATGCTCCAATCCATGCAAACTTCCCTTCAAAGTATCTGGCCCACAAGGTTGACATTTAATGATTTTTTTTTGTCTTATCCAATTTGAGGTCTTTTCCAATTTGTCATAAAGTTGGCAAGAAAGAGGCAAGGCCATGACTCAGACATACCATATCAATGAGTAGGTTCTGGCAAAAGCAACAAATAGATTTTCCTGCCTGGTTTCCTATGCTAAACCGCCCATTCAAATAGATTATGTTGAGTTCTTAGTATTATTACCAGCAGAGAAAACAATTATTTTTCCTCATACTGATTTACCACCATATACTTTTCAAAATGATTCTATTTTCTCATTTGCTGAATATAAAAATTGGCAAAGTAATAAGGTCATCAGGGCAGACTTTTTTTTCCATTTAAAGTTGAAGAAACTGAAACACTTCTTCCCTCCCTCCAAAGTGACTCGTCTACACTGTTAATAAGTGACAGAGCTTGATTTAAGCCCAGGTTTCTGACACCATGTCCATTCTTTCCATAATACCCATATCGACAATTTCTTCTACCCTGGCCCATACTAAACAATGAAATTATTTGAGTTTGGATTGAATGTGGCAAACATTTGTAAACATCTGCAAACAAGTCTATACCTCAACCATAAAGAAGGAGGCTCTCGCCAGTGCTTGAACTATTGATATTTATCCCTAAATAAGTCATTCAAGTTGATTTTTCCTTAAGCATTCACTGTCTTCCAGGAACAGTAAATGCTGGCTCTGGGAACACAGAAGTAGTAGAAGAAAGTTGACATAGGATGACTTCTGACTTCTTTTCCCACATCTGGGCTGCCTTAATGCTTCATCTTAACCTTATTTTATCTGCTTAAACCTTTTTGGTGTTGGTGGAAGAATAGTGTATGGGATGAATTCCAGGTCTGCCCTCCCATAGGAATGCTCTTGTTTAAAGCCATACTGTTGCCTTAGAGATACTCACTGCCTTCTGGCATTTCTGAGATGGGATGTCCTTAGCTTGTTTAGTGTCTTGGATCCTGCCTGTTGGCACAATGTACACTAATTGAGAAAAGATGGTTCCATAACTCTCCCCTACAGACTACTGTAATTTAGAGTGTTGATGTGGGAAGGAATTATGAGGTGTAATCAAACTGGAAGGGAAAGGATACATGGCAAGCTGCATTTGCCTGGAACTTTACATTGCTAAATGCTATGCTAAGTCACTTCAGTTGTGTCTGACCCTGTGTGACCCCAGAGATGGCAGCCCACCAGGCTCCCCCGTCCCTGGGATTCTCCAGGCAAGAACACTGGAGTGGGTTGCCATTGCCTTCTCCAATGCATGAAAGTGAAAAGTGAAAGTGAAGTTGCTCAGTTGTGTCCGACTCTTAGAGACCCCATGGACTGCAGCCCACCAGGCTCCTCCGTCCATGGGATTTTCCAGGCAAGAGTACTGGAGTGGGGTGCCATTGCCTTCTCTGAGGGAACTTTATATTACATTGAAAAAAATACCAATTGTTACGGCAAAGTGTAAAGGGCTAGTGGAGACTTGGGAGGAAGATAAAGACTGTGTCAAACTACCTGTAGCTCTCTAAGTAAAGTCCTATGCCTCCTAAATAAAACTGAGATGCCAGAAATGCATTGGTATAACTTAGCAAAAGAAATGAAATACTTAGGGAGATAGGAATCCTGGAGTGACTCTGTTATGCATGCCTCATTCATTTCCCCCACAATGGCCATCAAGAGGTCTTAGAAGATATTTTTTTCCTCAGGACATTAAGATGGAATTTCTGGGTCTGGAAGTACGGCAAACTAGATGCTCTGGCTGACCCTCCTACCAAATGTAATTGACAAGTCTGAAAAAAAGGTTTTAAAAAAGGAAGTGAATAGAGAATACTTGGAGTCCAAGACCAAAGAGAATAAAAAGGAGCAAACCATTGATAGATGCAAAATCAATTAATCTCAGCACCATTATGCTCAGTGAAAGAAGCCAGGTCAAAAAGAGTTCATACAGCATGACTTCATTTCTGTAAAAGTCTAGGAACTTCAAATGAATCTATGGTGATAGAAAGTAAGCCTATATCACTATAGGTGACAGTGCACTGATAGACGGCTGCCTGGGGATGAGTGTAGATGGAGGGATGTGCTACAAAGGGGCAGGAGGAGAGCTTGGGGGGATGGAGATGTCCATTATCCTTTCTCATGAAGAGAGATGAAGTTCCTTTCATCTCTCTTTATTTTTATTAATTAATTTTTCTTGGAGTATACTTGTTTTATAATGTTGTATTAGTTTCTACTGCAAAATGAATCAGTCACACATATACACATATCCCCTCCCTTTGGGACTTCCTTCCCATTCAGGTCACCACGGTGCATTAAGTAGTGTTCTCTGTGCTATAGAGTATATTGCCATCAGTGGTCTATTTTATCTTGATTACAGGATTGGCTTCATGAGTGTAAACTGCTAAAATTAATCAAATATGTGCAGTTTATGGTACTTCAGATATGCAGCAATAAGGCTGTAAAAAACAAAAAAATTATTAACAAAAAACAAAGTGATACCTGGAACTCAAACTGAAACTTCAGCTGTGAAGTGATCTTTACCCTGAGGACATACACTTAACTAGTGATCTTGATTTTCCCTTTCACAATTTTACAGGGTGATGGAAAATGGAGAAAAAGCCCAAACTGATGAGTAGAGTAGGAGTTCAGTTCAGTTCAGTTCAGTCGCTCAGTTGTGTCCCCATGAATTGCAGCACACTAGGCCTCCCTGTCCATCACCATCTCCTGGAGTTCACGCAAACTCATGTCCGTCAAGTCGGTGATGCCATCCAGCCATCTCATCCTGTGTCATCCCCTTTGCCTCCTGCCCCCAATCCCTCCCAGCATCAGAGTCTTTTCCAATGAGTCAACTCTTCACATGAGGTGGCCAAAGTACTGGAGTTTCAGCTTTAGCATCATTCTTTCCAAAGAAATCCCAGGGCTGATCTCCTTTAGAATGGACTGGTTGGATCTCTTTGCAGTCCAAGGGACTCTCAAGAGTCTTCTCCAACACCACAGTTCAAAAGCATCAATTCTTTGGCACTCAGCTTTCTTCACAGTCCAACTCTCACATCCATACATGACCACTGGAAAAACCATAGCCTTGACTAGACAGACTTTTGTTGGCAAAGTAATGTCTCTGCTTTTGAATATGCTATCTAGGTTGGTCATAACTTTCCTTCCAAGGAGTAAGCGTCTTTTAATTTCATGGCTGCAGTCACCATATGCAGTGATTTTGGAGCCCAAAAAAATAAAGTCTGACACTGTTTCCACTGCTTCCCCATCTATTTCCTGTGAAGTGATGGGACCAGATGCCATGATCTTCGTTTTCTGAATGTTGAGTTTTAAGCCAACTTTTTCACTCTCCACTTTCACTTTCATCAAAAGGCTTTCTAGTTCCTCTTCACTTTCTGCCATAAGGGTGGTGTCATCTGCATATCTGAGGTTATTGACATTTCTCCTGGCAATCTTGATTCCAGCTTGTGTTTCTTCCAGTCCAGCATTTCTCACGATGTCCTCTGCATATAAGTTAAATAAGCAGGGTGACAATATACAGCCTTAATGTACTCCTTTTCCTATTTGGAAGCAGTCTGTTGTTCCATGTCCAGTTCTAACTGTTGCTTCCTGACCTACATACAAATTTCTCAAGAGGCAGATCAGGTGGTCTGGTATTCCCATCTCTTTCAGAATTTTCCACAGTTTATCGTGATCCACACAGTCAAAGGCTTTGGCATAGTCAATAAAGCAGAAATAGCTTTTCTGGAACTCTCTTGCTTTTCTATGATCCAGCAGATGTTGGCAATTTGATCTCTGGTTCCTCTGCCTTTTCTAAAACCAGCTTGAACATCAGGAAGTTCACGGTTCACATATTGCTGAAGCCTGGCTTGGAGAATTTTGAGCATTACTTTACTAGCATGTGAGATGAGTGCAATTGTGCGGTAGTTTCAGGATTCTTTGGCATTGCCTTTCTTTGGGGTTGGAATGAAAACTGACCTTTTCCAGTCCTGTGGCCACTGCTGAGTTTTCCAAATTTGCTGGCATATTGAGTGCATCACTTTCACAGCATCATCTTTCAGGATTTGAAATAGCTCAACTGGAATTCCATCACCTCCACTAGCTTTGTTCATAGTGATGCTTTCTAAGGCCCACTTGACTTCACATTCCAGGATGTCTGGCTCTAGGTCAGTGATCACACCATCACATTATCTGGGTCATGAAGATCTTTTTTGTACAGTTCTTCTGTGTATTCTTACCATCTCTTCTTAATATCTTCCGCTTCTGTTAGGTCCATACTACGATTTCTGTCCTTTATCAAGCCCATCTTTACATGAAATATTCCCTTGGTATCTCTAATTTTCTTGAAGAGATCTCTAGTCTTTCCCATTCTATTGTTTTCCTCTATTTCTTTGCATTGATCTCTGAGGAAGGCTTTCTTATCTCTTCTTGCTATTCTTTGGAACTCTGCATTGTTTGGAACTCTGTGAGAAGGGTGGCGGCCAAAAGAAGTTACCCCATGTCCGAGGTCAGGGGTGGCGACGAGAGGAGTTACCCGACACCCTCACGCCCGAGGCCAGGGGCGGTGGCCGGGAGAACCAACCCCATGTCCCAGGAGCCCTGGCTGCGCGGGCGCAGGAGGGCCTAGAGGAGCTATCCCACTTTGAAGATCAGGAAGGGCAGTGGTGAGAAGATACCCCTCGTCCAAGGTAAGGAGCAGCGGCTGCGCTTTGCTGGAGCAGCCGTGAAGGGATACCCCACGCCCAAGGTAAGAGAAACCCAAGTAAGACGGTAGGTGTTGCAAGAGGGCATCAGAGGGCAGACACATTGAAACCATATTCATAGAAAACTAGTCAATCTAATCACACTAGGACCACAGCCTTGGCTAACTCAATGAAACTAAGCCATGCCAGTGGGGCAACCCAAGATGGGCGGGTCATGGTGGAGAGATCTGACAGAATGTGGTCTACTGGAGAAGGGAATGGCAAACCACTTCAGTATTCTTGCCTTGAGAACCCCATGAACAGTATGAAAAGGCAAAATGATAGGATGCTGAAAGAGAAACTCCCCAGGTCAGTAGGTGCCCGATATGCTACTGGAGATCAGTGGAGAAATAACTCCAGAAAGAATGAAGGGATGGAGCCAAAGCAAAAAGAATACCCAGCTGTGGATGTGACTGGTGATAGAAGCAAGGTCCGATACTGTAAAGAGCAATATTGCATAGGAACCTGGAATGTCAGGTCCATGAATCAAAGCAAATTGGAAGTGGTCAAACAAGAGATGGCAAGAGTGAATGTTGACATTCTAGGAATCAACAAACTAAAATGGACTGGAATGGGTGACTTTAACTCAGATGACCATTATATCTACTACTGCGGGCAGGAATCCCTCAGAAGAAATGGAGTAGCCATCATGGTCAACAAAAGAGTCTGAAATGCAGTACTTGGATGCAATCTCAAAAACAACAGAATGATCTCTGTTCATTTCCAAGGCAAACCATTCAATATCACAGTAATCCAAGTCTATGCCCCAACCAGTAACGCTGAAGAAGCTGAAGTTGAATGGTTCTATGAAGACCTACAAGACCTTTTAGAACTAACTCCCAAAAAAGATGTCCTTTTCATTATAGGGGACTGGAATGCAAAAGTAGGAAGTCAAGAAACACCTGGAGTAACAGGCAAATTTGGCCTTGGAATACAGAATGAAGCAGGGCAAAGACTAATAGAGTTTTGCCAAGAAAATGCACTGGTCATAACAAACACCCTCTTCCAAGAACACAAGAGAACACTCTATACATGGACATCACCAGATGGTCAATACCAAAATCAGATTGATTATACTCTTTGTAGCCAAAGATGGAGAAGCTCTATACAGTCAACAAAAACAAGACCAGGAGCTGACTGTGGCTCAGATCATGAACTCCTTATTGCCAAATTCAGACTTAAATTGAAGAAAGTAGGGAAAACCACTAGACCATTCAGGTATGACCTAAATCAAATCCCTTAGGATTATACAGTGGAAGTGAGAAATAGATTTAAGGGCCTAGATCTGATAGATAGAGTGCCTGATGAACTACGGAATGAGGTTCGTGACATTGTACAGAAGACAGGGATCAAGACCATCCCCATGGAAAAGAAATGCAAAAAAGCAAAATGGCTGTCTGGGGAGGCCTTACAAATAGCTGTGAAAAGAAGAGAAGCAAAAAGCAAAGGAGAAAAGGAAAGATATAAGCATCTGAGTGCAGAGTTCCAAAGAATAGCAAGAAGAGATAAGAAAGCCTTCTTCAGCGGTCAATGCAAAGAAATAGAGGTATATCATAGTGTATATTAAAAGCAACAAGTCAGAAAGATACACTATCCTCAAAAAAAAAAAAAAAAAAAATCTGAAGTATTAAATACTAGACCAAGGAGTCAAATGACTTTTGAAAATTGAGATATATTTCACACACCATAAAATTCACTCTTTTAAAGTGTACAATTCAGTGACTTTAAGTATCACCATAGAGTTGTACAATCATTAGCAGTATCATTTCAGAACATTTTCATCACCCTGCAAAGAAATCTTACACCCGTTAGATGTTAACTCTCCTTTCCACTTCCTTCAGTCTTGGCAGCCAGTAACCTAATTTCTTTCTCTATGGATATTTTTTTGACATTTCACACAAATGGCATCATAAGATACGTGGCCTTGTGTGTCTGGCTTCTTTCATTTAACATCATGTTCTCAGGGTTCATCTGTGTTGCAGCATGTATCAGTATTGCATTTTTCGATGTGTGTGTGTGTTCAGTTCAGTCGCTCAGTCGTGTCCGACTCTTTGTGACCCCATGAATCGCGGCACGCCAGGCCTCCCTGTCCATCACCAACTCCCGGAGTTCACTCAAACTCATGCCCATCGAGTCGGTGATGCCATCCAGCCATCTCATCCCCTGTTGTCCCCTTCTCCTCCTGCCCCCAATCCCTCCCAGCATCAGAGTCTTTTCCAATGAGTCAACTCTTCACATGCGATGGCCAAAGTACTGGAGTTTCAGCTTTAGCATCATTCCTTCCAATGAACACCCAGGGCTGATCTCCTTCAGAATGGATTGGTTGGATCTCCTTGCAGTCCAAGGGACTCTCAAGAGTCTTCTCCAACACCACAGTTTAAAAGCATCAATTCTTCAGCGCTCAGCTTTCTTCACAGTCCAACTCTCACATCCATACATGACCACAGGAAAAACCATAGCCTTGACTAGACTATATGTGTGTGTGTGTGTAGCTGAATAATATTCCACTGAATGGATACACCATATTTTGTTTATCCATTTATTGGCTGATAAACATTTGGGTTGTTTCTACCTTTTGTCTGGTATAAATAATACTGCTGTAAACACTCATGTACAAGTTTTTGTGTGAACATATTACACACCACTTTTCTTGGTATATACCTAGGAGTAGCATTGCTGGGCCTCGTGGTAACTACGTTTAGCTTTTTAATGCACCGCCAAACTGCCTTCTAAAAGTGGCTGCATGATTTTATATTCCCCCTGCCCCAGCATGATATGAGGGTTCTGATTTATTTACATGCTTACTAACACTCATTATTGTCCATGTTTTTGATTACAGCTGTTACAATGAGTATAAAATGGTATTCCATTGTGATTTTGATGAGCATCTACCTCATGACTAATGACACTGTTTTTGTATGCCTATTGTCGATTTATGTATCTCCTTTGGAGAAATGCCTATCAAATTCTTTGCTCGTTTTAAAATCTGGACTGTCATTATATCACTAAGTTATCAGAGTTCTTTATATATTCCTGATACTAGATTCTTATAAGCTACATGGTTTGCAAATATTTTCTCCCTTTCTTTGGGCCATCTTTTTACTTCCTTGATAGTATCCAGATATTTTTTTGGAACCATGGAATACTAAGTTGAAAAAAAATTGTTTTCACTATTTTTAATGTTGTCTTGATTTGCTTGTGCTCTCTTTTTGTCAACCTTCAGTGGGTAAATTTGGCAAACTTAAAGCTTCCCTTGGATGAATGACATACCATACTGTTCGTAATCCTGAGCTGGTCCTTTCTTTCTCAACACATCACCTTATGTAGACACATAGGAAACAGAACGACTTCCCCTAGCTAATAGCAATTTGAATGGTTAGTTAGAGAAGACAAGTAGCAACTTGGGTGTATTTGTGTAGCACATTGCACGTTACACATTTATGCATGTGTATGCACGCATGCGCACATTCATTTAGATGCAGAGCTATTGGGACATCAGTGTAATGACTGGTGGTCTTCCCTGGGGATAGTGATGAATATTGGGTATATTTTCCTCTCATATTCTGTCTTAGCCTACAGTATAGTCACCCTACATTACTCTGTTCCTTGTTACCCATGGCACCTCCATGACTCTGGGCCTTTATTCATTTTATCTCTCTTATAAGAATGTTTTTGATTTATTATTTTAAAGCTAATTAGAATTCTTCTTAGCCTTCTAGGAACAACTCCTGCATTTTTCTCCTCTGTGTACTTCCCTGAATACCTATCTGGCCCCCTCCCCCTTCGCTCCTGGTGCATTTTGTTTGCTTTTCTCTAACAACTGTTACACTCCTCCTGGCTCCTTCCTGGAAGACTGAGATTTTGCCTAATTTGGATGCATCCCCTTGGGGCCTGGTTCAACTGATGTTCAATAAACATTTGTTGAATTGAGCTAAACTTTTATGTGCAAGCTGAATATTTGGTTATATCACCAAGGAAGAATACTTGATATTCCATAGAATTATGTTCTCTTGATTCCCTAAAAGTTTTAATTTTTTAAAGTTTATTTTTATTTATTTATTTTAATTAATTTTTGTTGGCATACAGTTGATTTACAATGGTGTTAGTTTCTGCTGTATAGTAAAGTGAATCAGTTAAACATATACATATATCCACTCTTTTTTAGATCCCTGGTATTTTTAGATATTTCAGATCCCACCAAGCTGAAATCCCTGCTACCCAGGGCCCCTGTGCTGTCCCTCTCTTTCTCCCCTTCCCTCTCAATCTTGGGCTTGCTGCCGCCTCATCTACATGATCAGATGGCAGTGGGGTCAGCCTCCTTTCCCCTCTGGTTTATTTGATGCGCCCACAAAGAAAGAGGAAGGAAGGAAGGTCAACCTCCCTGGGACTGTCTCCATGGTGACCTGGGATGTCACAGGCATTGGTCCAGCTGCAGGCATGTGAAGGAATGGGAGAGTGAAGCAGATTTTCTGGCCCCCTTTTCCCTCTTGCTCTCTAGTGAAATTTACATAATGATATAACCCAGAGCAGGGGTTTCCCCCTCTGGAGTTCAAGATGCTACTCTAGCACTTCATCTTTCCTCTGCAATCTGACAGTTGCTCACTGCTCCCCAGAACTACACTGTCTTTGGGGGAAAATCTAAGGTTCAGCCAAAGGCCATAAAGCAGGATCATAAAACTCTTACATATCAAACCATCCATCCTGCTGATGTAATTCATTTGCTAGGACACCATAAGGATGTTATACTAGATAACCTAGACAGGGCCTGCACTTAGCACAGTCTCTGTGCTTAATCACTCAGTCATTTCCAACTCTTTGTGACCCCATGGACTGTAACCCGCCAGGCTCCTCAGTCCTTGGGGATTCTCCAGGCAAGAATACTGGAGTGGATTGCCATGCCCTCCTCCAGGGGATTGTCCCAGCCCAGGGATTGAACCCAGGTCTCCCGCATTGCAGGCAATTCTTTACTGTCTGAGCCACCAGGGAAGCCCAAGAATACTGGAGTGGGTAGCCTCTTCCATCTCCAGGGGATCTTCCTGACCCAGGAATTGAACTGGGGTCTCCTGCATTGCAAGCGGATTCTTTACCAGCTGAGCTACCAGGGAAGACCAGGTTAGGAATGGCTTTCTCTTCCCTGCACACAGTGGTGATCATCTCCATTCTTATGCTGGGGTGTGCATCTGCCCTCTTTATCCCCTATTATCTTGCTGCCTGGCCACTTGGCTCTTCCTTCTTAAACTTCTTACAAGAGCTGTATGCAGACTCACTCTCCTGGACAGCTTTAAAAATCAATCTCCCGTCCACCCTTCCTGTCCCTACCCAAGCTCCTCTCCACAACACAGGCTTAGAGGGCATAGCATCCACCTGCACTGTTCAACATGGTACCCACAGGCCAGGGCCATTATTTAAACAGAAATTAATTAAAGAAAGTTAAAAATCCATACTCTTCACATTCCAAGTGCTTAGGCACCACAGGTGGCTAGTGGCTATATGTTGGCCAGTACAGACTTAGAACATTTCTGTTATCACAGAAAATTCTACTTGAATATACTGTTACTATGAGGAATTGTCTTTCTGGGACATGTTTATTGGATTTTTATCAAAAAAAAAGATTTTTCATTTTAGTTTTTTTGTTTCAATAACTTAAAAAAAAGTATAGTTAATTTACAATGTTGTGTTAGCTTCAGGTATAGAACAAAGTGATTCAGTTATATGTATATATCCTCTCTCTCTCTCTCTCTATATATATATATATATTCTTTTTCAGATTCTTTTACATTATAAGTTATTACAAAACACTGAATATAGTTCCCTGTGCTGTACAGTAGATCCTGTTGCTTACCCGTTTTATACATGTGAATGTCCCTCAGTTGTGTCCAACTCTTTGTGACCCCATTGGGTGTCACCCACCAGGCTCCTCTGTCCATGGGATTTCCCAGGCAAGAATAGTGGAGTGGGTTGCCATTCCTTTCTCCAGGGGAACCTCCCAACCCAGGAATTGAACCCAGGTCTCCGGCATTGCTGGTAGATTCTTTATCAACTGAGACACCAGGGAAATAGCAGTGTGTATATGTTAGTCCAAAATTCTTAATTCATCTCCCCTCATTGTAGCTTTTCTTGCTCATCTGTTAGTTTCTTCAGAGTGTCACTTCCTAAACCGGGACTTGGTTTCTCCAGGATGTGTACACAAAGGGAGAAAACATAAGAATAGCCACTAGTGTGCAGTGCCAGCTACCACGCTTTGCACTTTCTATATGGACTCGATCCTCACAACAACCTCATGGGCTAGGCATTTTTCTTTCTACTTACAAACATAGAAATTGAAGCTCAGAGAGGTAAAATGCACTTAAGTCTACACCTCCAGTCAGGAGCTGGGATTCAAACTCAGGTCTGTCTGGCATCAAAGTGGTCTCTAATATATCTCAGTGCCTCTTCAGAATGAAAGATTCTGAAATAAGGACTTGTTCCAGCTGAGACATTCGGACTTGGGAGATTTAGTGCACAATCACTGTTCTCAGAGGTCTTTCAGTCTAGCTGGGAAGACAAACAACCTCACTGCTACTGTCATCATACTGCAAACATTTGTACAACACTTTATAATTTACAAAGGGCATTCACAGGATTTCAATATCCCAGGAGGTGTTATGGATCTGGGCTTATTAAGGGACACAGAAGCATATGCAACTGGATGATGGAAATGCTGAAGAAGAAGCAATTAACTATGATTGATTGGCAGGCACAGAGATGGTGTCCCAGGAGCTGAGTCCTGATGAATGGGGTGGATTTCTATAGGCGGAAGTGGGCACTGGGCAGGGACAGCCACGTGATGAATGGCAGGAACCCAAGCTGCAGCCTCACTCCTCTCTGATCCATGCTCCTCCCAGCAGCCAGGGTGAGCTTTCTAAAGCACAAGGCTGTCATTGGGTGGCTTAAAAGTTTCAGTGACTCCCAGGGCCTTGGGACTATATCCCAAGGCCCTGGGATATAGTTCCAAGGCCCTGGGACAGTTTGGGAGGCTGCCAGTCTGGACACAGGCTTGTGCCTTCTCTTCTTATCTTGCACCACTCAAGTGACCTCTTTCCTTCACACCCACTAAGCTCTCTCTCACCTTGGGGCTTTTATTCAGATTATTCTCCTTAATGGAAGTATCTTTCCCCTTACTGACCCCCTGCTTTTCTGACTGATGCTTCTTTATTCCTTCAGGCTAGAGTTAGCTGCCTCCTTGGTGTTCTGTGGGTGCCCTGTACTTGCCTCTATCTTAACTGCTACCCCTTCCATACATTGGAATTGCCTCATTTATGTAAGGCATCACCTCAGTCAAGAAACAACTCAAGGGCAAGGGCTGTGTCTTGTTTGTTATGTACAGAGCACTTAGCAATAGTAAGTGATCAATAAATATTTGATGGCTGAATAAATTAAGCTGTTCCCATTTACTAAGGAAACTCAGCTGCCTTCAGGATAACACTTTGTTTCCTGACAAATGTATAAGACCCTAAAGTAACCAGTATGCTGACAGTGCATGACTCAAGGAATTTAACTACAAATCCATTTTATTTATGTCTCCCAATGTCAGTCTACATGTATTCACTAGTCCTAGTTCTTTCCCTGCCTTTGGATAAAAATATGAGCAGACTCATGACTTTTCTAGTTTAGGTTAAACTATCCTTTAGGTTAAACAATCCATCCCCATTTAGTAATTAGGGAAACAGCAGCCAACTCTTAGCTTCCCCAGTGACTTGCTAATCTGGTCCCCTCCACTTAGATCTATTATTTTCTATGATTTGTTGTTGTTCAGTCACCCAGTCATGTCCAACTCTTTGCAACCGCATGGACTGCAGCACACCAGGCTTCCCTGTCCTTCACCATCTTCCAGAGTTTGCTCAAACTCATGTTCACTGAGTCGGTGATGTTATCCAACCATTTCGTGATAAACTCGCATCATTATCTTTCACCTGGAGTGCTGCAGTAACCTCTAAGTGTCCTCCACGTTTGTGTCTCTGACTTTCTAAAGAACAGGTAAAGCTCTTTCCACAAGAGTTTTTGATGGCTTCCAATTGTTTACTGAATCAAATCCAAATTCTTAACCTGGCATTTAGATCTCCACGACCAAGCTCTAGCCTATTCTTCCAATTTTTTCCCCCATCAATCTCATACAACCTGTGCTGTCACCAAATTTCTCAGTGTTTCCTGAACACGACCCTCTTACTCATGCTTTATTCCATCAACCTGGATGCCTTGATGTCCCTTTTTGCCTAAGAAGACTGGATATGGTTCATCTACCCCCTTCTCTCGAGACCTTTCTCAGTCCCCCAGTAGGAATTACTAAATTATTCTTCTATATTCCTGTAGCTGCGATAGGGCTTTAAACAAAACCAAAGTATGCCACTTCAAATTAATGTGTAATTGTTAAAAGCCTGATTTTATAGGATACATCAACTGTTGGGTATATCCATACAGGAGTTTTATGGGGGTGAGTTGGGCAGGAAATTAAGATCTGTAGGCCTTCACAAAGGCCTTCAGAAGAGTTAGGACATGATCCTCCCTTTTTGTGGGGTGGAGAAGGATATTCTGGATAGATAGATGAAGGACAAATGCAGCAGGCAGAAGATAACTGGCTAAGAAGGTCTCTATTTCCTTTCACTGAAGTCCACAGATAGTCTGGACCTGTGGGTTCTAATAACACACTCAATTGAGAATGTGTTGCCTGACAGCATGATGGTTTGCTGGCTGAATACTGGGGATTCAACTCCAGGCCTGTGTCTTATAGGTGAAGTCAAAGGCACTACAAAGATCAGAAATTTGGCAGTTTAGGGAGAGGGCTTGCCAAATGTCTTAATCTGTTTCCTGAAAATGTTTTAGATTATTTTAGGATTTTAACATTTTGTAATAAAACTGTGTGCCAAGATTGCTTCCAAGATGGACTGTGGAATGGGGAATGGAAAAGAGCTTTGTCTGGTTCAATGTAATGGATGGTCCCAGCCACCTTCCAAAACTACCAAACTGGGGCTTTCAGTAGCATCATTATGGAGCTCTAAAAGAAGAGAATACACCACCAGGTTGCATAGCACTTACTTCATCCCACATTGTGCATTATAACATTAGTTTTGGGAGATTTGAATGCCCTGTTAGACCAATCTTCTCATTGTCCTCCCAATTCTTGATGATGAAGCTCCAAGAAACTTCAGGGGCTCTTCCCAACCCTCCCCCTTAATCAGCTTGGAGAAACATTTCTCCAGATTGGGTATGAATCTATTCCAGTCCTAATTAATACTGAAGCCACACTCTTGGTGCTCAACCCTACTGCTGTAAAGCAGTCAGCTCTTGCCTTGGAGTAAGAAAATGACTTATAGTGGGGATCTCCAATGAACCATAAGAGGTTCCTGTCTCTGAACATATTTCATTTTGTTTAGGCCCTTTTAAAGATACATACTCCTGGGGCTTCCCTGGTGGTCCAGTGGTTAAGAATTGCCTTGCAATGCAAGAGACATCAGTTTTGTCTCTGGTTTGGGAAGATTCCACATGCTACAGAGCAGCTAAGCCTGTGATGCACAACTACTGAGCCAAAGCTCTAGAGCCCACGAACCACAACTACTAAGCCCGCATGCTGCTACCACTGAAGCCCATGTGCCCAGAGCCTGTGCTCTGCAACAAGAGAAGCCCCCATAATGAGAAGTCTGCAACTGCAAGTAGAGAGTAGCCCTTACACTCCGCAACTAGAGAAAGCCCATGTGCAGCAATGAAGACTCACCACAGACAAAAAGTAAAAATAAATACATCTTTAGGAAAAGATACACACTCATTTCACTCTAGTTCCTCTACTTTTACCCAGTTGTTAGTGAAGTATTGTGTCAGAGCTTCTTTTCCCAAGAGAGGGCAATAATTCTTGAACATTACAGTAGTCATCAGAGTAACCAACCAGGTACATTAAATGACCCACTGATATCTTTTATTTGTTCTGTCTATGACAGTATAAAAGATGATTCTGGAGGCACTGATCATTTGCCCCTATTAAATCAGGTACCATCTTCCTTATAGGCAAAATCTCCAAATGAGATGGGCAAAACTCACAGTGCACTTCCCATAAAAATTCAAACAGATCTCTCAAAATCTCTTCCCAGAATTAATGAATACCCTATAAGTAAAGAAACCCTTCAAGGCATAAAGCCTACAAGAGAAAATTACAAGGCTCAAGGTCTCATTATTTCCTTTATTAGCCCCCGTAACACTCCCATTTTACTGGTGAGAAAACAGAAAGGCTGAGAGTGGAGGTTTGTCCAGGACCCCTGAGCAATAAACACATTGTCATCCCTTAACACCCTGTTGTTTCAAACCCGTATACATTACTAACATCCATTCCCACTAGAAGCAATTTTTTTTTACTGTAACTGATTTATGCAGGGCATCCTTTAGTTTCAATTGATGAAGTAGGTCAATACCTTCATGCCTTCTCTTGGGAAGAAAAACCATCTACCTGGACAGTAATTCCTCAGGATTTTACTGGGAATCCTTCTTATTTCTTGCAAATCCTGAAGGCTGATCTAGACAATATAAAGTTCCCTAAAGGTTCTACTTTTTTGCAATATATGAATTATTTGCTTCTTTACTCTCCTCAAGTTTCCTCACAGGAAGACAACATACATTTGCTAAAGCTCTTAGCTTTAAAGAGATGTAAGATTGTCAAAGAAAAATTGTAGTTTACCCAAACCCGGCTTTACTATTTAGGGTATCTGATATCAGAACAAGAGCTATACTAAGATCCAGATAGTCTTCATGGTATTCTAAGTTTCCTAAAACCCAACACTAAATGCCAACTGCCAAGTTTTCTACAGCTAGTTGGTTACTGCCAAAATCGGATCCAAAATTTTCTCTGATTGCCAACCTCTGTATATCTTACCAAACAATAATAACCCTGACACAATTTAAAGGAAGAAAATAGTTTTTAAGGCTTAAAAGGACAGTTTGATGAACCTACCTAGTCTTTTAATATTTTTATTCTGGTAACTCAGATGGTAAAGAATCCATCTGCAATGTAGGAGACCTGGGTTCGATCCCTGGGTTGGGAAGATCCCCTGAAGAAGGGAATGGCTACCCACTCCAGTATTCTTGCCTGGAGAATTCCATGGACAGAGGAGCCTGGCAGACTACAGTCCACGGGCTTGCAAAGAGTCGGATATGACTGAGCAACTTTCATTTTCACTTTTATTTATTTTTAATTGGAGAATAATTGCTTTACAATACTGTGTTGGTTTCTGCCATATATCAACATGAGTCAGCCATATTCCCTTTTTACTTTTTCTATATAAAAAGGAAGAAAATTATCTTGGAGTACTCACTCTCTCACCCCAAAGTATGGAGCCATCACCAACACATAGGGTATTATAGTGAGAAACTGGGGCATAGAGATGCCCGCCCCGCCGCCACCATTGCCTTAGAGCCACTGTCCTTTAGGTTAAGGCCATTCAGTTAAGTTCAGATCTGTTCAGTTGCTCAGTCGTGTCTGACTCTTTGCGACCCCATGGACTGCAGCACACAAGGCCTCCCTGTCCATCACCAACTCCTGGAGTTTACTCAAGCTCATGACTATTGAGTTGGTGATGCCATCCAACCATCTCATCCTCTGTTGTCCCCTTCTCCTCCCTCTTCAATCTTTCCCAGCATCAGAGTTTTTTCAAATGAGTCAGCTCTTCGAATCCGGTGGCCAAAGTATTGGAGTTTCAGCTTCAACATCAGTCCTTCCAATGAATTTTCAGGACTGATTTCCTTTAGGATGGACTGGTTAGATCTCCTTGCAGGCCAGGGTACTCTCAAGAGTCTTCTCCAACACCATAGTTCAAAAGCATAAATTCTTCGGCTCTCAGCTTTCTTTATACTCCAACTCTCACATCCATAGGTGACTAATGGAAAAACCATAGCTTTGATTAGATAGACCTTTGTTGGCAAAGTAATGTCTCTGCTTTTTAATATGCTGTCTAGGTTGGTCATAACTTTTCTTCCAAGGAGCAAGTGTCTTTTAATTACATGGCTGCAGTCACCATCTGCAGTGGCTTTTGAGCCCCCCTAAATTAAGTCTGTCACTGTTTCCCCATCTATTTGCCATGAAGTGATGGGACCAGATGCCATGATCTTAGTTTTCTAAATGTTGAGTTTTAAACCAATTTTTCACTCTCCCCTTTCACTTTTATTCAGTCACTCAGTAGTGTCTGACTCTTTGCGACCCCATGAATCACAGCACACCAGGCCTCCCTATCCATCACGAACACCTGGAGTTCACTCAAACTCATGTCCATCAAGTCAATGATGCCATCCAGCCATCTCATCCTCAGTCGTCTCCTTCTCCTCCTGCCCCCAATCCCTCCCAGCATCAGAGTCTTTTCCAATGAGTCAACTCTTCTCATGAGGTGGCCAAAGTACTGGAGTTTCAGCTTTAGTGTCATTCCTTCCAAAGAAATCCCAGGGCTGATCTCCTTCAGAATGGACTGGTTGGATCTCCTTGCAGTCCAAGGGACTCGCAAGAGTCTTCTCCAACACCATAGTTCAAAAGCATCAATTCTTTGGTGCTCAGCTTTCTTCACAGTCCAACTCTCACAACCATACATGACCACTGGAAAAACCATAGAATCCCCTTTAACCATTTTTATCCCTCATGCAATAGAAGCTTTCCTGAATTCTCATCACACTCAACATCTCTTAGTCAGCTGCCTCACCTGCTATGAAGTCCTTTTGTTAACTGCTCTGCACATAACTCTTTATGTTATAGTAAGATAAACCATGCTATTTTCCCTTCTACCACTGATGAAGTCCTTCATGACTGCTTAATGCTGATGGATCACCTCTGACTCTTTGTGATGATCTATAAGGAATTCCTCCATGTAACAATGAATTCTCGTGGTTCATTGATGGTTTTTATTTAAAAGATGCCAATGGCAAATATTGTGCTGAGTTTGCTATTGTGACTCCTTTCGATGTTATTGTGGCAACATCTTTACCTAAGGCTACTTCAGTTCAGCAGGGTGAACTGTATACTTTTACATAATCTTATACTTTAGCCAAGGACAAAACTGCCAATATTTCACTCATGGTAGATATGCCTTTGAAGTAGCTCATAATGTTGAAATGTTGTGGAAGCAACGTGGATTCCTTACTTTCAGTGGAAATAAAATTTAAAATGGCCCCTATATTCAGCAGTTATTGGATACAATACTCTTACTTGCTCCTTTATCTATTACTAAGATTCTGGGGCATTGTATCAAGAGGGAGGGGATATATGTATACATATGGCTAATTCACTTTGTTGTATAGCAAAAGCTAACACAACATTGTAGAGCAATTATAATTCACTAATTAAAATAATTAAAAAGAAAGAATGTTCATCATGAAAAAAATTACTAGAAATTTTCTGTTCTTAATATTTGCTTGGTTTTGAGTTATCTACTCGTACAATTAAATAATCTTTTAAAGTAAAAAAGATAAAAGTTTCTGAAAGTTTTCTCTCCTACTCCTTTTCTTACACAAATGTGAACTCAATAGGTTTCTAATATGTCAACTTTTCCTCCAAAGTGAGACATCACACCAAGAAAATGTCCCTTCTGCCCCTGGGGACAAAAGATTCTCAAACTAGAAAGCCTAACTCTTGATCAGTGATTCTTTCAGAGAAAGATCTTGATCAAAAGGGGTAAATGTAAAAAAAATAAAATAAAATAAAAGGGGAAGCTCTCAGGCCCTGGAATGATAGCAGAGCCCAACAAGAAGATCAAAGACCCTTTTCTTTCCTGGAAACAACTCAGCCAATGAAAAGCAATGGTCTCCTTGTTTACTATCACCCTCCCAATTTCCTTTTCCGTTCTATGAGAATGTTCTCCTTCCTTTGCCTCAGGGGCTTGTACGTGGCTACCATGGTTACAGACTCTGAACTGTATTTCTCTGCTGGTCCTAAGTCAACCTGTCTTTGCTAAAGCAATGTCTAGTAGTCTCTTTGTTTTAGGACAACAGTGTTCACAAAATGAATACTTTTTACATTCCCTTTGTGTCTATTTATTGAATGGTAGCTGATTTTTTTTTGCTTTGGGTTCCTAGCTGTTCAAGATTGGTTAATTCAGCTGTCTGAAGCTATAAACAGGCAGTTGAGGCTATGAGTTCAAGCCAGGTTTGGATAGATGGGCAACTTGCTCTTCCTTAACCCTTTAGGAAAATGTTTAGTCAGCAGTCAGTGATCAAATCACATGAGAGGGAAAGGTGGGTGGAGATGTTGAGTTATACCAAGAAAAGTTTTACAGTTCAGGACTGGATAGTCAAGTGTGAAATATGCTGTGAGTGCATAAATAGAATTTTCTATGCTGTGTCATGTGTTTTTATAATACCACATAGCTCACACACATTTGATTTTAAAACAAGAGAGAGAGAATGTGTCTATATAATATTCAAATTGTGTTGATTCTTATATAATGTTCCTAGGCAATGGGAGCTGGATTAGCTGTAGTAGAATTATAACTACAGTAGGAAAGAAAAAACGTTCGGCTTGGCTGCTGATTTGAAAAAGCCTCTAAGCATCTTTTGGGAAAATTAAGTTTAAGCACCTGCACCTGGGACTTGCTCCCTGGTGTGTGCACCCCAGGCCTGCACATTTCCAGGCAGGTTACCTATCCTCCTGCGCCCACTTTAATGGCAGCGTAATTGCATTATTTTTGTGCCTGAAAGCTAGCATCTGCATTCTTGTTCTGTGTATTTTTAATGTCCCTTTGGTCCCTATCATGCGTTGCACATGTGATGTACTTGATGAATAAATGGAAAATGAAAGGGCTGGACTCTGAACTTGATAGCTCTATTGTATTCCAGGTAAGAGATCCTCACCAGAATAATTATTATTTGAATACATTAGCATCAGTAACATCATGCTCAATTGTTTCGATGTGCTAAACAAATAGGCCACTTGTTAGGAAAGGCAAGTTTGCTCTTAGGCACCAAGGACAGACACAGAAGGATCTGAATTTAGTCCACTTGCACTCTTTCAGCTCTATTTTTCTAGGCCCTGTGGAGACCCATCTCCAAGACCCACTCTCCAAAATCTAGTACTCCCCAAATCTCTATCTGCTACTCTGCTTCACTGCTACTCACTTTACTAGCCAAATTATAATGCTTATTTATTTACCTGTTTATTGATTGTTCCCATGGAGAAGGCAATGGCACCCCACTCCAGTACTCTTGCCTGGAAAAATCCCATGGATGGAGGAGCCTGGTAGGCTGCAGTCCATGGGGTCGCTAAGAGTCGGACACGACTGAGCGACTTCACTTTCACTTTCCACTTTCATGCATTGGAGAAGGAAATGGCAACCCACTCCAATGTTCTTGCCTGGAGAATCCCAGGGACGGTGGAGCCTGGTAGGCTGCAGTCCATGGGGTCGCACAGGGTCGGACACAACTGAAGCGACGCAGCAATGGAATGTAAGCCCACTGTTAGAGCCCAGCTCTAAGAATAATGTTGATGCATAGTAAATGTTCAATAGATACTTATTTAATGAATGAATATACTCAGGTTTCACCCTCTGATTCAAACACTTGGGAGAATGATTTGGCATTGCCTTGTACAAATGAACACATGCACATTGCCTTGTATAAATGAACATAGCTTGTCAACCAACAATCTTACTTGTAGGTATGTACCTATGTATGGTAAAGCCTTCTAGCTCTTTCCCAATATTTATTCTCTTCTTCTACCATGAAAGCAGAATTTCTAATGGGTCATATTCTGTCCAAGAAAAAAGACTTCATGTCTCACTCTCCATTGAAGCTAGGCATGGCCACATAATTCATGGCCAGAAGGATATAAGTAGAAATATTTGTGGCAGCTTTCAGGAAACTTCCTTAACAGACAAGTTATATGTGTATGCTTTGTGCCTGTCTTTTCATTCTTCCTTCATCTCACTGGCTGAATTACAGAATGCCATCATCTTGAACTGTGAGAATGAGAGCCACACTCTAGAAATGTCAGCACCATGAGCTAGAAGTTACCTGGGTCTCTGGGGACTTACGAGAACAGAACAGCTATACAAGCCATGCACCACATCCACCAAGACTTCACTTAAATAAGAAATACATTTCTATCTAGTTTGCTTCCCCTATGGCTCCCCAGTAAAGAATTTGCCTGCGATGCAGGAGGTGCAAAAGATGTGGGTTCCATCCCTGGGTCAGGAAGATCTTCGGAGGAGGAAATGGCAACCCGCTCCAGTATTCTTGCCTGGAGAATCCCATGAATAGAGGAGCCAGGTGGTCTAGTTTCAGTTCAGTTCAGTTCAGTCGCTCAGTTGTGTCTAACTCTTTGAGACCCCATGGACTGCAGCACATCAGGCCTCCCTGTCCATCACCAACTCCTGGAGTTTACTCAAACTCATGTCCACTGAGTCAGTGACACCATCCAACCATCTCATTCTCTGTCGTCTCCTTCTCCTCTCACCTTCAATCTTTCCCAGCATCAGGGTCTTTTCAAATGAGTCAGTTCTTCGCAGCAGATGGCCAAAGTATTGGAGTTTCAGCTTCAACATCAGTCCTTCCAGTGAACATTTAGGACTGATTTCCTTTAGGATGGACTGGTTGGATCTCCTTGCAGTCCAAGGGACTCTCAAGAGTCTTCTGATTGAAAGAATCAATTCTTTGGTGCTCAGTTTTCTTTATAGTCCAACTCTCACACCCATACATGATTACTGGAAAAACCATAGTTTTGACTAGATGGACTTTTGTAGTGTCTCTGCTTTTTAATGTGCTATCTAGGTTGGTCATAACTTTCCTTCCAAGAAGTAAGTGTCTTTTTATTTCATGGCTGCAATCACCATCTGCAGTGATTTTGGAGCCTCCCAAAATAAAGTCTGCCACCATTTCCACTGTTTCGCCATCTATTTGCCATGAAGCGATGGGATCGGATGCCATGATCTTTGTTTTCTGAATGTTGAAATTTAGGCCAACTTTTTCACTCTCCTCTTTCACTTTCATCAAGAGGCTTTTTAGTTCTTCACTTTCTGCCATAAGGGTGGTGTCATCTGCATATCTGAAGTTATTGATATTTCTCCCAGCAATCTTGATTCCAGCTTGTGCTTCATCCAGCCCAGTGTTTCTCATGATGTACTCTGCATATAAGTTAAATAAGCACAGTGACAGTATACAGCCTTGATGAACTCCAATCCTGATTTGGAACCAGTCTGTTGTTCCATGTCCAGTTCTAACTGTTGCTTCCTGACCTGTATACAGATTTTTCAAGAGGCAGGTCAGGTGGTCTGGTATTACCATTTCTTTCAGCATTTCCCACAGTTTGCTTTTTTGCATTTCTTTTTCTTGTGGATGGTCTTACACCCTGTCTCTTGTACAATGTCATGAACGTCCGTCCGTAGTTCATCAGGCACTCTGTCTATCAGATCTAGTCCCTTAAATCTATTTATCACTTCCACTGTATAATCGTTAGGGATTTGATTTAGGTCATACCTGAACAGTCTAGTGGTTTTCCCTACTTTCTTCAATTTAAGTCTGAAATTGGCAATAAGGAGTTCATGATCTGAGCCACAATCATCTCATGGTCTTTTTTTTTTTTTTTTTTCACTGACTGTATGGAGGTTCTCCACCTTTGCCTGCAAAGAATATAATCAATCTGATTACAATGTTGACCATCTGCTGATGTCCATGCATAGAGTCTTCTCTACAGCGAGTCTTCCTGCAGTTGTGTGACGCTGGAGCAGCAAACTTCTGAGAGGAGACTCCCCACGTCCAAGGTCAGGAGTGGTGCCTGCACTTCGCTGGAGCAGCCGTGAATAGATACCCCACGTCCAAGGGCACAGGAGAAGCCCCAACAAGACGGTAGAAGGGGCGAATTCACATTTAGAATCAAACCTCATTCCCACCAGAGATGCTCAGAGGGCTCAAACAAACCTTGCATGCACTAGGACCCAGGGACCCCACAGAGACTGAGACAGAACTGTTTGAGCATCTCCTGTACGGGTCGGCAGTGGTCTGCTGCAGGGACAGAGTTCTGGGTGTGGGTATGGCATAAGTCCTCATGGAGAAGGTCACCATTAACCCCACCATAGAGCTGCCAGAACTTACACAGGACTGGGAAATAGACTCTTAGAGGGCACAATAGAACCTTGTGCACCAGGACCCAGGAGAAAGGAACAGTAATTCCACAGGAGACTTGCCTGTGAGTGTCCAGGAGTCTCTGGCAAAGGTGTGGGTTGGTGGTGGCCTGCTGCAGGGTTGGGGGCATGGACTGTAGCAGTACATGCCTGGGATCTTTGAGGGAAGTTACCAGTGTCTTCATTACCTCCACCATAGTTTAGTGAAAGTGAAGTCGCTCAGTCGTGTCCGACTCTTTGTGACCCCATGGACTGTAGCCTACCAGTCTCCACCATCCATAGGATTTTCCAGGCAAGAATACTGAAGTGGGTTGCCATTTCCTTCTCCAGGAGATCTTCCCGACCCAGGAATTGAACCCAGATCTCCCACATGGTAGGCAGTGTAGGCAGACGTTTTGCTATCTGAGCCACCAGAAAAGATCCACCATAGTTTCAATTCAGTCCAGTCAGTTCAGTCACTCAGTCATGTCCAACTCTTTGTGACCCCATGAATTGCAGCATGCTAGGCCTCCCTGTCCATCACTAACTCCCGGAGTTCACTCAAACTCATGTCCATCAAGTCAGTGATGCCATCCAGCCATCTCATCCTCTGTCGTCCCCTTCTCCTCCTGCCCTCAATCCCTACCAGCATCAGAGTCTTTTCCAATGAGTCAACTCTTCGCATCAGGTGGCCAAAGTACTGGAGTTTCAGCTTTAGCATCATTCCTTCCAAAGAACACCCAGGGCTGATCTTCAGAATGGACTGGTTGGATCTCCTTGCAGTCCAAGGGACTCTCAAGAGTCTTCTCCAACACCACAGTTCAAAAGCATCAATTCTTTGGCGCTCAGGCTTCTTCACAGTTCAACTCTCACATCCATACATGACCACTGGAAAAACAATGGCCTTGACTAGATGGACCTTTGTTGGCAAAGTAATGTCTCTGCTTTTGAATATGCTGTCTAGATTGGTCATAACTTTCCTTCCAAGGAGTAAGTGTCTTTTTATTTCATGGCTGCAATCACCATCTACAATGATTTTGGAGCCCAAGAAAATAAAGTCTGCCACTGTTTCCATTGTTTCCTCATCTATTTCTCATGAAGTGATAACACCAGATGCCATGATCTTCATTTTCTGAATGTTGAGCTTTAAGCCAACTTTTTCACTCTCCACTTTCACTTTCATCAAGAGGCTTTTGAGTTCCTCTTCACTTTCTGCCATAAAGGTGGTATCATCTGCATACCTGAGGTTATTGATATTTCTCCTGGCAATCTTGATTCCAGCTTGTGTTTCTTCCAGCCCAGTGTTTCTCATGATGTACTCTGCATATAAGTCAAATAACCTGGGTGACAATATACAGCCTTGACATACTCCTTTTCCTATTTGGAACCAGTCTGTTGTTCCATGTCCACCATAGTTTGGCCCCAGGTAAATAGCAGGGAGGGAACACAGCTCCACCCATCACCATAAAATTGGATTAAAGATTTACTGAGCATGGCCCCACCCATCAGAACAAGACCCCTCAGTATCCTCCTTAGTCAAGTCTATCCCATCAGGAAGCTTTCATAAACCTCTTATTCTTCTTCAGAGGGCAGCAGACTGAAAACCACAATCACAGAAAACTAAACAATCTAATCACATGGACCACAGCCTTGTCTAACTCAATGAAACTATGAGCCATGCCTTGTAGGGCCCCCCAAGGCCCTACACATGGTCCACTGGAGAAGGGAACGGCAAACCACTTCAGTATTCATACCTTGAGAGCTCCATGAACAGTATGAAAAGGAAAGAAGACAGGACACTGAAAGATGAACTCTCCAGGTGGGTAGGTGCCCATTATGCTACTGGAGATCAGTGGAAAAATAACTCCAGAAAGAATGAAGGGACGGAGCCAAAGCAAAAACAACACCCAGTTGTTAATGTGACTGGTAATGGAAGCAAGATTTGATGCTGTAAAGAGCAATGTTGCATAGGAACCTGGAATGTTAGGTCCACCAATCAAGGCAAATTGGAAGTGATCAAACCGGAGATGGCAAGAGTGAACATTGACATTTTAGGAATCAGTGAACTAAAATGGACTGGAATGGGTGAATTTAACTCAGATGACCATTATATCTACTACTGTGGGCAAGAATCCCTTAGAAGAAATGGAGTAGCCATCATAGTCAACAGGAGTCGCAGTCTCAAAAATGACAGAATGATCTCTATTCGTTTCCAAGGCAAACCATTCAATATTACAGTAATCCAAGTCTATGCCCTGACCGGTAATGCTGAAGAAGCTGAAGTTGAACAGTTCTATGAAGACCTACAAGACCTTCTAGAGTTAATGCCCCCAAAAGATGTCCTTTTCATGATAGGGGACTGGAATGCAAAAGTAGGAAGTCAAGAACAACCTGGAGTAACAGGCAAATTCGGCCTTGGTGGTCTAGTTTAGCCCATTGCTATTTTGCATTTCTATCACTCATGGCTGAAACCAAGCCTAACTGAAACAATTACTATAAAAAAATCTTTCACATGTACAAAAATATCCATAGTACAATTGCTCATTGTCAAAATAATCAAGTTAATGCTTAAATCCACTAAAATTGAATGAATAATTTTTTCTGTAAAGTCATAAAATATACGCTATAGTAATGAAAGTGATTAAATGATAACTACACGCCAGTACTGAATCTCCAAAACATATTGTTAATTATAACAAAATGACTAAGCAGAATGCATACAGTATAATATAAAGTTTAAGATATCCAAAAATATATGTTTTTAGGGATACTGTTTACACACTGAAAATACAAGAGAAAAGGGGGATGATTAACACAAAATTCATGACGGTGACCATCTCTGCATGGAGAAGGAAAAATACATCAGGATGGGGCAGACAGAAGATTTCAGAAGTACTGGAATTTCTCTGAAACTCTGGGAGGGTATATGAAATATGTGTTTTCTTATTAAACTAGACAAATATATGTGTATATTCTTTTTAATGTAGGATCAGATCAGATCAGATCGGTCGCTCAGTTGTGTCTGACTCTTTGCGACCCCATGAATTGCAGCACGCCAGGCCTCCCTGTCCATCACCAACTCCTGGAGTTCACTGAGACTCATGTCCATTGAGTCAGTGATGCCATCCAGCCATCTCATCCTCTGTCGTCCCCTTCTCCTCCTGCCCCCAATCCCTCCCAGCATCAGAGTCTTTTCCAATGAGTCAACTCTTCGCATCAGGTGGCCAAAGTACTGGAGTTTCAGCTTTAGCATCATTCCTTCCAAAGAAATCCCAGGGCTGATCTCCTTCAGAATGGACTGGTTGGATCTCCTTGTAGACCAAGGGACTCTCAAGAGTCTTCTCCAACACCACAGTTCAGAAGCATCAATTCTTCGGTGCTCAGGCTTCTTCACAGTCCAAATCTCACATCCATACATGACCACTGGAAAAACCATAGCCTTGACTAGACAGACTTTTGTTGGCAAAGTAATGTCTCTGCTTTTGAATATGCTATCTAGGTTGGTCATAACTTTCCTTCCAAGGAGTAAACGTCTTTTAATTTCATGGCTGCAGTCACCATATGCAGTGATTTTGGAGCCCAGAAAAATAAAGTCTGGCACTGTTTCCACTGTTTCCCCATCTATTTCCCATGAAGTGATGGGACCGGATGCCATGATCTTCGTTTTCTGAATATTGAGCTTTAAGCCAACTTTTTCACTCTCCACTTTCACTTTCATCAAGAGGCTTTCTAGTTCCTCTTCACTTTCTGCCATAAGGGTGGTGTCATCTGCATATCTGAGGTTATTGATATTTCTCCCGGCAATCTTGATTCCAGCTTGTGCTTCTTCCAGTCCAGCGTTTCTCATGATGTACTCTGCATATAAGTTAAATAAACAGGGTGACAATATACAGCCTTGACATATTCCTTTTCCTATTTGGAACCAGTCTGTTGTTCCATGTCCAGTTCTAACTGTTGCTTCCTGACCTGCATACAAATTTCTCAAGAGGCAGATCAGGTGGTCTGGTATTCCCATCTCTTTCAGAATTTTCCACAGTTTATTGTGATCCACACAGTCAAAGGCTTTGGCATAGTCAATAAAGCAGAAATAGATGCTTTTCTGGAACTCTCTTGCTTTTTCTATGATCCAGCAGATGTTGGCAATTTGATCTCTGGTTCCTCTGCCTTTTCTAAAACCAGCTTGAACATCAGGAAGTTCACGGTTCACATATTGCTGAAGCCTGGCTTGGAGAATTTTGAGCATTACTTTACTAGCGTGTGAGATGAGTGCAATTGTGTGGTAGTTTGAGCATTCTTTGGCATTGCCTTTCTTTGGGGTTGGAATGAAAACTGACCTTTTCCAGTCCTGTGGCCACTGCTGAGTTTTCCAAATTTGATGGCATATTGAGTGCAGCACTTTCACAGCATCATCTTTCAGGATTTGAAAGAGCTCTACTGGAATTCCATCACCTCCACTAGCTTTGTTCGTAGTGATGCTTTCTAAGGCCCACTTGACTTCACATTCCAGGATGTCTGGCTGTAGGTCAGTGATCACACCATCGTGATTATCTGGGTTGTGAAGATCTTTTTTGTACAGTTCTTCTGTGTATTCTTGCCATCTCTTCTTAATATCTTCTGCTTCTGTTAGGTCCATACCATTTCTGTCCTTTATTGAGCCCATCTTTGCATGAAATGTTCCTTTGGTATCTCTAATTTTCTTGAAGAGATCCCTAGTCTTTCCCATTCTGTTGTTTTCCTCTATTTCTTTGCATTGATTGCTGAAGAAGGCTTTCTTATCTCTTCTTGCTATTCTTTGGAACTCTGCATTCAGATGTTTATATCTTTCCTTTTCGCCTTTGCTTTTCACTTCTCTTCTTTTCACAGCTATTTGTAAGGCCTCCCCAGACAGCCATTTTGCTTTTTTGCATTTCTTTTCCATGGAGATGTAGGATAGATATCATAATATTAATAAACAAGATTCTGAACAAAATTCAGACTTAAAATGAAGAAAGTAGGGAAAATATTAGACCATTCAGGTAAGACCTAAATCAAATTGCTTATGGTTATACAGTGGAAGTGACAAATAGATTCAAGGGATTAGAGCTGATATAGTGCCTGAAGAACTATGGATGGCAGTTTGTGACACTGTATAGGAGGTGGTGATTGTAGGGTATGGAGTTAGACAAGGCAAGGTTCAGAAAAAGAATGAGACTGGCACTTTACAGGAACATATCACCTTTAATGAGGCAAGAAGGGGCAGCAGTCAGATTAGTGAGCTGCTTCACTAACCCAAGAAAAGAACAAGTATGTATAGGCATATATGTGGAAATCTACTGTCTTAGGGGGGCCTGTTCTTCTCTAAGGTTGTTCGGAGTAGTTATCTCTTAAATGGCTGGGGCAAGGAATTCTGGAGATCAGCCAGAGACTGGACTGGCTGGAAGCTGGGTGTAATCAAACTTAATGTCCATTTTTTTCTTTGGGTGAGAGAGTTCTTTGTTTTGCATAGAATGGTTGGGAGGACCGGAGTGTAGTTTAACTCCAGGCTATTTTGAGCCATGTAACTTTCCTTCAGTGATCAAAACTATCCCCAAGAAGAATTGCAAATAGGCAAAATGGTTGTTTGAGGAGGTTTTACAAATAGTTGAAAAAGGAAGAGAAGCAAAAGGCAAGGGAGAAAAGGAAAGATATCCATCTGAATGCAGAGTTCCAAGGAATAGCAAGGAGAGATAAGAAAGACTTCCTAAGTGAACAATGCAAAGAAATATAGGAAATCAATAGAATGGGAAAGACTAGCGATCTCTTCAAGAAAATTAGAGACACCAAGGGAATATTTCATGCAAAGATAGGTACAATAAACGACAGAAATGGTATGGATCTAACAGAAGCAGAAGATATTACAAAGAGGTGGCAAGAATACACAGAAGAACTATACAAAAAAAGATCTTCATGACCAGATAATCATGATGGTGCAATCACTCACCTAGAGCCAGACATTCCGGAGTGTGAAGTCAAGTGGGCCTTAGGAAGCATCACTATGAACAAACTTAGTGGAGGTGATGGAATTCCAGTTCAGTTATTTCAAATCCCAAAAGATGATGCTGTTAAAGTGCTGCACTCAACATCCCAGCAAATCTGGAAAGCTCAGCAGTGGTCACGGGACTGGAAAAGATCAGTTTCATTTCAATCCCAAAGAAAGGCAATGCCAATGAATGCTTAAACTACTGCACAACTGCACTAATCTCACACGCTAGCAAAGTAATGATCAAAATTCTCCAAGCGAGGCTTCAATAGTACATGACTAAAAACTTCCAGATGTTCAAGCAGGATTTAAAAAAGGCAAAAGAATCAGAGATCAAATTGCCAACATCTGTTGGGTCATAGAAAAAGCAAGAGAATTTCAGAAAAACATCTAATTCTGTTTCATTGACTATGCTAAAGCCTTTGACTGTGTGGATCACAAGAAACTGTGGAAAATTCTTCAAGAGATGGGAATACCAGATCATATTACCTGTCTTCTGAGAAATCTGTATGCAGGTCAATAAACAGTGGAAACAGTGGCTGACTTTATTTTTTGGGGCTCCCAAATCACTGCAGATGGTACTTGCAGCCGTGAAATTAAAAGATACTTACTCCTTGGAAGGAAAGTTATGACCAACCTAGACAGGATATTAAAAAGCAGAGACATTACTTTGCCAACAATGGTCTGTCTAGTCAAGGCTATGGTTTTTCCAGTAGTCATGTATGGATATGAGAGTTGGACTATAAAGAAAGCTGAGCACCGAAGAATTGATGCTTTTGAACTGTGGTGTTGGAGAAGACTCTTGAGAGTCCCATGGACTGCAAGGAGATCCAGCCAGTCCATCCTAAAGGAGATCAATCCTGGGTGTTCATTGGAAGGACTGATGTTGAAGCTGAAACTCCAATACTTTGGCCACCTGATGTGAAGAGCTGACTCATTTGAAAAGACTCTGATGCTGGGAAAGACTGAAGGCAGTAGGAAAAGGGACAACAGAGAATGAGATGGCTGGATGGCATCACCGACTCAATGGGCGTGAGTTTGTGTAAACTCCAGGAGTTGCTAATGGACAGGGAGGCCTGGCATGCTGCGGTCCATGGGGTCTCAAAGAGTCGGACACAACTGAGTGACTGAACTGAACAAGAAGCAATAGTTAGAACTAGACATGGAACAGCAGACTGGTTCCAAATGGGGAAAGGAGTATGTCAATGCTGTATATTGTCACCCTGCTTATTTAACTTATTTGCAGAGTACATCATGTGAAATGCTGGCCTGGATGAAGCACAAGCTAGAATCAAGATTACAGGGAGAAATATCAAGAACCTCAGATATGCAAATAACACCACTCTTAAGGCAGAAAGCAAAGAGGAACTAAAGGACCTCTTGATGAAAGTGAAAGAGGAGAAAAAAAAACCAGGCTTAAAACTCAATTTTCAAAATACTAAGATCATGGCATCCCGTCTCACTACTTCATGGCAAATAGATGGGGAAACATTGGAAACAGTGACAGACTATTTTCTTGGGCTCCAATATCACTGCTGATGGTGACTGCAGCCATGCAATTAAAAGATGCTCACTCCTTGGAAGAAAAGCTATGACAAACCAAAACAGCATATTAAAAAGCAGAGATATTACTTTACCAACAAAGGTCCATCTAGTTAAAGCTATGGTTTTTCCAGTAATCTGTGGGGTGAGAGTTGGACCATAAACAAAGATGAGCACCAAAGAACTGATGCTTTCAAACTGTGGTACTGGAGAAGTTCTTGAGAGTCCCTTGGACAGCAAGAAGATCAAACCAGTCAATCCTAAAGGAAATCAGTCCTGCATATTCACTGGAAGGACTGATGCTGAAGCTGAAGCTCCAATACTTTGGCCATCTGATGTGAAGAATTGACTCATTTATAAAGACCCTGATGCTGGGAAAGACAGAAGGCTCTTTATAACTCTGTTGTAGAGAAGACTCTAACAGTCTTAAAACACCTAGGAAAACCATTAACGATTGAAGTATATATAAACTTGGCAAACATTCAATACACTGGTTGATGAAGACAGTAGTAAAGAGTAAAGTTTGAAAAGCAAATGAATGCCAATATACAGTGAATTACCGTACTCTTTTAACATTCAGTTCGGTTCAGTCGCTCAGTAGTATCCGACTCTTTGCGACCCCATGAACTGCAGCACGCCAGGCCTCCCTGTCCATCACCAGCTCCCAGAGTTCACTCAAACTCATGTCCATCGAGTCAGTGATGCCATCCAGCCATCTCATCCTCTGTCGTCCCCTTCTCCTCCTGCCCTCAATCCCTCCCAACATCAGAGTATTTTCCAGTGAGTCAACTCTTCGCATGAGGTGGCCAAAGTATTGGAGTTTCAGCTTTAGCATCAGTCCTTCCAAATAACACGCAGGACTGATCTCCTTTAGAATGGACTGGTTGGATCTCCTTGCAGTCCAAGGGACTCTCAAGAGTCTTCTCTAATACCACAGTTCAAAAGCATCAATTCTCTGGTGCTCAGCTTTCTTCACAGTCCAACTCTCACATCCATACATGACTACTGGAAAAACCATAGCCTTGACTAGACAGACGTTTGTTGGCAAAGTAATGTCTCTGCTTTTGAATATGCTATCTAGGTTGGTCATAATTTTCCTTCCAAGAAGTAAGCGTCTTTTAATTTCATGGCTGCAATCACCATCTGCAGTGATTTTGGAGCCCCCCAAAATAAAGTCTGGCACTGTTTCCACTGTTTCCCCATCTATTTCCCATGAAGTGATGGGACCAGATCAAGTGATGGGACCAGATCAAGTGATGGGGCCATGATCAAGATTATTGTCTATTAGTTACAGCTCAATCAAACTGTAGCTTTCTTTTACTTAATTCTAAAATCCCTTCCTAAATGAAAACTGAAATTTACTAATTCAGCAAATATTTAATAAGTGCCCATTGTGTGTTTTTGCACTGTTCTGGGGAAAATTGAGGGCAGGAGGAGAAGGGGATGACAGAGATAAGATGGTTGGATGGCATCACCAACTCAATGGACATTAGTTTGGGTAAACTCTGGGAGTTGGTGATGGACAGGGAGTCCTGGCGTGCTGTGGTTCATGGGGTCGCTAAGGGTTGGACAGGACTGAGCAACTGAACTGAACTGAACTGGCACTATAGATACCACCATGAGCAGTATAGATGTTTACCATGAGTCTAAGGTGCTTTCAGTGTCATCAACATCAGTAACAATTATATTATTAATATTACTACTATATAGTAATTTGAAAGTCTCAAAGCTCTGAAGCAGTTTAGCATCAAAATCTCATTGAAGCAGCTTCTCTCACCTTCAAAGGTTTATGTCTGTAAAAGTATGTTAGCCAAATAAAGCTGGTTTAACTATACAAAATCAACCCCTTCTCCCGGAACTTTAGTGGCTTCAAGCAAGAGTCTATTTCTTGTTCATATCTACCCTGCTTTGGGTCTGGGATGCTTTTCAGTGCAATCTCCTTGATGTGTAGGCTCAGAATCAGGTATTTTTTGTATATGATGGTGTCAAGACTTGCTCTCACAATCACTGATGCAGAGGAAATGTAGCCTGAGAGTCTTCAATCATCTTTGTTGACTAAAGCAACTTATATGACTCCTTATAATTTCAAAAAGAGCTATTTTCCTGTGGGTTTGGAAGAATTGGGTCCCAAATACCTGTAAATGGTGCCATGGCCATAGGTAGTCCAATGAAAGCCAACACTACAATGTGTTCTCACATACCACCTCCCCCACATCTGTTTAAACTCCAAGCAACCCTACCTACAAAGAAGTTATTATTATTTCACTTCTCTAGATGAAAAAGTACATCTTGCTTGCCTAAAACGGCTTTTGCTATGAGTTAAAGAAATCAAGATGTGTGCTTGACAATAGCAATGTTTTATTGTCCCTTTCACATCTCACATAGAAGAGTGAATCATGAATGCAATTCATGCTCTGCTTTTAAGCTCCCAAACATTAACATAATAAGAGTCATACATCTTATGCCTGGGGATGCTCATTGTTCAGAGTCATCGTCAACTACAATTGGCTACACCATACAAACTACAATATATAAAGGAACATTATTTAACTGGTTTATTGGTGCTGCACTCTTCCCAATTTCTACTTTTAAATTTCTAAATACTGAGAATTGTAGCCTGCTTTAATAATATCCATGGTACTGTCCCTCCTAGTTCAATTATTCATAAAGGGCAGCCATTAGTAGGTACAACAGACTGAATAATGTCCCCCACAAAGATGTCCATGCTCTAAAACCCAGCAACCTATGAAAAAGGGATTTTTCAGATGTAATTAAGTACCTTAATTTGGGGAGATTATTCTGGATTATCTAGGTAGGTCCAATGTAAACATAATGGTCCTTGTAAGAGAGGGGCAGGAGGGCCACCATGAGAAAAAGGAGATATAATGATAGAAACAGAGGTTGGGGCGATGCATTTTAAAGATGGAGGAAGGGGTTAGGAGCCAAGGAATATAGGCAGCCTTTCAAAGATGGAAAAGTCAAAGAAATTGATTCTCCCCTGGAGCTTCCAAAAGAATATAGTCCTGCTACCATCTTGATTTAGATCCATAAGACATTTCAGACTTCAGACCTCCAGAACTGTCAGTAATTTGTAGTCTTTTTAGCTGCTAAGTTTCTGATCATTTGATATAGCAGCAATAGGAAACTAATAGTGTAGCAAACAGAAATGCAGCATCCTGGAGTTATGCTTATTTCTTAGTTCTCTTTGGAGATCTTTCATTTCTACACAGTGGTCTCCTTTAAAACTTTCTTATTGGTTCCCTTTTATGGTTGATGAACTCTCCTCTATATACCTCATTACCTATTAAAACACAGAACTTGAGGATAAAAAGTACTTTAACATCACATTAGAAATAACAGTAGGATGCTTCCTCTAATCCATTTTGAAGAGGGTGTAAAATTTAAACCAAAGGAAGATGAGACTGCCCCGGTGGTCCAGTGGTTAAGAATTCACCTTCCAACATGGGGGACATGGGTTCGATCCCTGGTTGGGGAACTAAGATTTCACATGCCATGGAGTAACAGCCCACATGTCCTAGAGCCCACATGCCACAACTAAGACCCGACACAGCCAAATAAATAAATAAATTAGAAGAAGAAACGTGGTAAAAAAAAAAAAAAAAATCACACGGGCTTGAGAATCAGACCCGAGGTCGATTACAAGCACTACCAGGCAACAGCCATGTATACTCAGGTGCTGTGGACTGAATGTGTTCCTCCCAAACTCATGTTGAAGCCCTAATCCCCTTTGTGATGGTATTTGAAGGTGGTGCCATTGGGAGGTAATTTAGTTAGATTAAAGTCATTAGGTGGAGTCCTCGTGGCAGTATAAATATCCTTATGAGATCTCTCTCTCTCTCTCTGCCATGTGAGGACAAAGCAAGAAGAAGGCCATCTGCAAAGCAGGAAGGAAGCTCTCACCGACACTGAATCACCAGGCACCTGGATCTTGGCTTTTCCAGGCCTCTAGAACTGTGAGAAATAAATTATTTTTTAAGCCACCAGTCTACAGTATTTTTGTTACAGCAGCCCGAATAAGACATTGGGCAAGTTAATCTGAATACATATTACTTTTTTTAATATGTAAAATTGAAAATAATACTTCTGCTCTCAAAAGACTGTGTTAGAACTGAATGCTACATACAATAAATTAGCACTCATATATAGGAAATAAACAGCAAGTTGCCTGGGGATACAGGCAAAATTGTATCCTACCCTCTAACTCATGCCTTTTTAACATGTTAAAGGGCTAACACTCACCCTCTCAAAATGTGACTGTGTTTGGAGATAGGGTATTAAAGAAGTAACTAAAGTAAAATAAGATCATCAGGGTGGGACCTAACCCAATAAATTTTGTATGCTTATTAAAAGAGGAGATTGGGACAGAGAGGTACAGAAGGAAGGCCATATAAAGACACAGGGAGAAGGTAACTACCTATAAATCAAGGAGAGAGGCTTTAGAAGAGACTGAATCTGCTGATATAATAATATTGGACTTCTAGCCTCTAGAACTGTAAAATAAATTTCTGTTGTTTAAGCCACCCAGTTTGTGGTACTTTGTTATGGCAGCCTTAACAATATTTCTTAATACACTTGGAATTTGGTACACAAGCGCTGTGTTGACTTAAAAAATACTCCCAACCTGTAAGTTGAGAGTTATGTTTTATTTGGTGGGAATTTTTAGGATTTCAAGCCTGGAAGAGAGCATTTCAAGTAACCCTGAGAGAATTGCTCTGAGGAGGCAAGAGGAAGAGTTAGGTTATACAGAAATTTTGCAGCAAAGGGCAGGTAGTCTAAACGATGGGCTTCTGAGGTAGCTCAGTGATAAGGAATCTGCCTGCCAAACATGAGATGCAAGTTCAGACTCTGGGCTGGGAAGCTGCCCTGAAGAGGGCAATGGCAACTGATGCCAGTATTCTTGCCTGGGAAATCCCATGGACAAAGGAGCCTGGAGGGCAGTCCATGGAGTGACAAAGAGTCAGATGCAACTTACCGACTAAACAGCAAGTCTAAATACCAAAAGATTACTGTTAATTACAGAAAACCAGATATTCTAGGCTAAGGAATTTATCAGTTTTCTATGTACGGGAAGATCCAAGAGTCCTGGCTCACAGAAATCATTCCTTTGATATGCACCTCACCTATCTGAGGCCAGTGTCCTGTGTTTTCACAACATTCTGAGTTTCCTCAGGGCTCACCGTTGGGAGTGGCTGCAGTCTGATGGTGCTAGTTGGCAGGTTTTCTTTTCCTTCTTGAGTTTTCTAGGAGTTCACCATCTGTAGTGGCTACAATTGCTGGTGACTGCAACATCCTTGTTTACTGATATGGCAGGAAATACTCCATTTCTCAACTGCAGTAAAATGCTGATTATTAATTTTAACTATTTTGATGGTAGACTTCACTTCTACTCCATTACAACCATTCACTTTTGAACTTGTCACTATTTGAAAACATTTTACCTCTGATATCTTATTTTTTTATTGAAGTATTTCAATGTTGTGTTAATTTCTGCTATACAACAAAGTGATTCAGTTAAACACATACATACATTCTTTTTTATATTCTTTTCCATTATGGTTTATCACAAGATATTGTACACAGTTTGCTTTATTATACAGTAGGACACTGTAGCTTATCCATTCTATATGTAATAGTTTGCATCTGCTACTCCCAAACTCACACTGCATTCCTCCCCCACCTTTCTTCCCCTTAGCAAGCACAAGTCTGTTTTCTGGGCCTGTGCATCTGTTTCTATTTTGTAGATATGGTCATTTGTGTCATATTTTAGATTCCACATATAAATGATATCATACGGTATTTGTCTTTCTTTTTCTGACTTACTTCACTTAGGGTGATAATCTTTAGGTCCATCCATGTTGCTACAAATGGCATTATTTCCTTTTTTTTTTTTTTACGGTTTGGTATTTCATTGTTTGGGGCTTCCCTAGTGGATCAGAGGGTAAAGAATCTGCCAGCAATGAAGGAGACATGGGTTTGATCCCTGGGTCTGATCCCTGGGTCAGGAAGATCCCCTGGAGAAGGGAATGGCAACCCACTCCAGTATTCTTGCCTGGAAAAGTCCATGGACAGAGGAGCCTGGTGGGCTACAGTCCATGGAGTCACATAGCTGCACCACATCTTCTTTATCTATTCATCTGTCATTGGGCATTTAGGTTGTTTCCACATCCTGGCTATGTGAATATGGTTCTATCCATGTGTTGGCTATTAACATAGAGGTGCATGTATTTTTTTGAATTATAGTTTTATCCATGTATATGCCCAGGTATGGGATTGTTAGATCATATGATAGCTCTATTTTTAGTTTTTTGAGGAACTTCCATACTATATGCTATAGTGGCTATACCAATGTACATTCCCACCAACAGTGTAGGAGGTTTCTGTTTTATCTGCATCCTCTCCAGTATTTGTTATTTGTAGACTTTTTAATGATGGCCATTCTGACCAATGTGAGGTTATACCTAATTGTAGCTTTGATTTGCATTTCTCTAATAATTAGCAACACTGAAGCATCTTTTCATATGCATGTTGGCCATCTGCATGTCTTCTTTGGAGAAATGCCTGTTTAGTTCTTCTGCCCATTTTAAATTTGGTTGTTTGTTTTTGTTGAGTTGCATGAATTGTTCGTATGTTTCAGAAATTAAGCCCTTGTCAGTTGCATTGTTTGCAAATATCTTTTCCATTCTAAAGGTTCTCTTTTCATTTTGCTTATGATCTTCTTTGCTATGCAAAAAGCTTGTAAGTTTGATTAGGTCCCATCTGTTTACCGGAGAAGGCACTGGCACCCCACTCCAGTACTCTTGTCTGGAAAATCCCATGGATGGAGGAGCCTGGTAGGCTGCAGTCCATGGGGTCACTAGGAGTCGGACATGACTGAGCGACTTCACTTTCACTTTTCACTTTCATGCATTGGAGAAGGAAATGGCAGCCCACTCCAGTGTTCTTGCCTGGAGAATCCCAGGACGAGGGAGCCTGGTGGGCTGCCGTCTATGGGGTCACACAGAGTCGGACACGACTGAAGCAACTTAGCAGCAGCAGCAACATCTGTTTATATTTGCTTTTATTTCTATTGACTTGGGAGGTTGATCTAATAAAACATTGGTATGATTTAAGTCAGAGAACTTTTGCAATGTTCTTTTCTAGGAATTCTATGGTGTCATGTCTTATGTTTAAGTCTTTAAGCCATTTTATGTTTATTCTTGTGCATGGTGTGAGGGTATTTTGTAAATTATTTACATGCAACTGTCCAAATTACCCAATACCTCTTGCTGAAGAGACTCTTTTTCTCATTTTTATATTCTTGTCTCCTTTGTCAAAGATTAAGTGACTGCAGATGCTGTGTGGGTTTATTTCTGGACTCTCCATTCTATTTCTTTGATCCATACGTTTGTTTTTGTGTCACACTACTTCATGGGAAATAGATGGGGAAACAGTGGAAACAGTGTCAGACTTTATTTTTGGGGGCTCCAAAATCACTGCAGATGGTGACTGCAGCCATGAAATGAAAAGACACTTACTCCTTGGAAGGAAAGTTATGACCAACCTAGACAGCATATTCAAAAGCAGAGACATTACTTTGCCAACAAAGGGTCCATCTAGTCAAGGCTATGGTTTTTCCAGTGGTCATGTATGGATGTGAGAGTTGGACTGTGAAGAAAGCTGAACTCTGAAGAATTGATGCTTTTGAACTGTGGTGTTGGAGAAGACTCTTGAGAGTCCCTTGAACTGCAAGGAGGTCCAACCAGTCCATTCTAAAGGAGATCAGTCCTGGGTGTTCTTTGGAAGGAATGATGCTAAAGCTGAAACTCCAGTACTTTGGCCACCTGATGCGAAGAGTTGACTCATTGGAAAAGACTCTGATGCTGGGAGGGACTAGGGGCAGGAGGAGAAGGGGACGACAGAGGATGAGATGGCTGGATGGCATCACCGACTCAATGGACATGAGTTTGAGTGAACTCCAGGAGTTGGTGATGGACAGGGAGGCCTGGCATGCTGCGATTCATGAAGTCGCAAAGAGTTGGACACGACTGAGCACCTGAACTGAACTGAACTGACACCGTTTTAATTACTGTAGTTTCTTAATATTGTCTGAAGTCTTGAAGGATTATGCCTCTTACTTTGTTATTTGTCTTCAGGGTTGTTTTGGCAATTCTGGGTCTTTATGGTGCCACATAAATTTTAGAATTATTAGTTCTAGTTCTATGATAAAACATCATGGATAATTTGTTAGGAATCACATTAAACTTATAGATTGTTTTGAATAGTACTACCATTTTAACAATATTCATTCTTCCAATCCAAGAGCAGGAGATATTGTTCCATTTCTTTGAATCACCTTCAATTTTCTTTTATCAATATTTTGTAATTCTTAGTGTATAAGTTTTTTACCTCCTTGGTGAGGTTTATTTCTATTTTTCTGTGGTTTTTAAAAAATTATTTATTTCATGGACTAGTAACAGTGTAATTAGTTTCAAATTACTGTCCTTTTGCACAGTCTTATGTAAGCACCTGAGAGTTATGGCCACCAGCTTACAATGATTTATAGTTTTTCCCAGGAGAAAAGTCTTTGTACAGGCAGCCAGTATAGTGGTGAATTATGCCTCCATAGTGGGTGCACTATGAGGATAAGAGAGCAAGTCCAACTGTAAAGAATCTGCAGCTCTCTCCTAAAAGGGGGAGGAGTCTCATTTTTCGATGAGGTTACTTTTGACTGTCATAGCTAGCTTCTCTAGACTTCCAGACTTTCTAGATTCAATAGAACCTCTGTTCTTAGGAGTTCTTGATGTGATTTAAAAAGGGATTGCTTGTTTTCATTCCCTTTCTGATATTTCATTGTTAATATAAAGAAATGCAAATGATTTCTATATTTCTTTTATGCTGCTACCTTGCTGAATTCATTTATCAGTTTTAATAGCTTTTGTATGGTGTCTTTAGAGTTTTCCACATGTAGTTTTATGTCATATACATATAATAACAATTTTACCTTTCCCTTCCAATCTGGATACCTCTTATTTCCTTTTCTTGTCTGATTGCTGTGGCTAGGATGTTCAACAATGTGTTGAACAGAAGTGGTGAGAGTATACATCCATGTATTCTTCCAAATTTTAACAGGAAGGCTTTCAGCTTTTCACGGCTGAGTATTATATTGGCTGTGGGTTTGTCGTAGCTTTTATCATGTTGAGATATGCTCCCTCTATAGACACTTTGCTAAGGGTTTTTAATCACAAATAGATGTTGAATTTTATCAAATGCTTTTTTTTTCTGTATTTACTGAGATGATCATGTGGTTTTTGTCTTTTCTGTTGATGTGGTATATCACAGTAACTGATTTGTGTATGTTGAACCATCCTTGTGATTCTGGGATGAATTCAATTTGATCATGGTGTATGATCTTTTCTTTGTGTTGTTGGATTTTGTTTGCTTATATTATTGTTGCAACCATATTCATCAGAGATACTGGCCTGTAGTGGAAACAGTGGCTGACTTTATTTTTCTGGGCTCCAAATTCACTGCAGATGGTGATTGCAGCCATGAAATTAAAAGATACTTACTCCTTGGAAGGAAAGTTATGACCAACCTAGACAGCATATTAAAAAGCAGAGACATTACTTTGCCAATAAAGGTCAGTCTAGTCAAGGCTGTGGATTTTCCAGTGGTCATGTATGGGTGTGACTATAAAGAAAGCTGAGCACTGAAGAATTGATGCTTTTGAAGTGTGGTGTTGGAGAAGACTCTTGAGAGTCCCTTGGACTGCAAGGAGATCCAACCAGTCTGTCCTAAAGGAGATCAGTCGTGGGTGTTTATTGGAAGGACTGATGTTGAAGCTGAAACTCCAATACTTTGGCCACCTGATGCAAAGAGCTGACTCATTGGAAAAGACCCTGATGCTGGGAAAGATTGAGGGCAGGAGGAGAAGGGGACGACAGAGGATGAGATGGCTGGATGGCATCACTGACTCGATGGACATGAGTTTGAGTGAACTCCGGGAGTTGGTGATTGACAGGGAGGCCTGGCATGCTGCAGTTCATGGGGTAGCAAAGAGTCAGACACGACTGAGTGACTGAATTGAATTTTCTTTTTTGATGGTATCTTTGATTTTGCTATCATGGTGATGGTGATTTTATAGAATTTCTTTGGGAATATTCCCTCTTCTTCAATATTTTGGAAGAATTTAAGAAGAATCAATTTACATTCTTCATATGTTTGGTAGAATTTACTGTTGAAGTCATCTGGTACTGGACTTTTGTTTGTAGAGAGTTTGGGTTTTTTCTTTTTTCAGATGTTGTTCATCATTCTATGGAATGATGTGTTCAAATTATCTATTTCTTGATTCAGTTTTGGAGAACAGTATGCTTCTAGAAACTTGTCCATTTCTTCTAGATTGTCAAATTTGTTGGCATATAAGTGTTCATAACATTTTTTTTTTGTATTCATACAATATTGGTTGCTATTTCTCCTTTTTCACTTCTTATTTTGTTGATCTGGATTCTCCCCCAATTTTTTGCTTGGTCAGTCTGATCAGAGGTTTGTCAGTTTTGTTTACCATTTCAAAGAATCAGCTCTTGATTTGTTGATTTCTTCTATTGTTTTTTAATCTCTATTTTATTTATTCCCCCTTGAATCTTTATTATTTCCTCTCTTCCTCTGTCTTAGGTTTTGTTGGTTCTCCTTTTTCTAATTCTTTTAGGTGGTAGGTTAGACTGTTTGATTTTTTTTTTTTTCCTTTTTGATGAAGGCATGTATCACTATGAATTTCCCCATAAGAACTGCTTTTTCTGCATCCCATAGATTTTGTATAGCTGTATGTCAATGTCTCAAGGTGTGTTTTTATTTCGTATTTAATTTCATTATTAATGCATTGGTTTTTTATTAGCATGTTGTTTAGTCTCCATGTAATCATATTTTCCTCTGGTTGATTTCTGCTGCTGCTGCTAAGTCACTTCAGTCGTGTCCGACTCTGTGCAACCCCATAGATGGCAGCCCACCAGGCTCCCCCATCCCTGGGTTCTCCAGGTAAGAACACTGGAGTGGGTTGCCATGTCCTTCTCCAATGCATGAAAGTGAAAAGTGAAAGTGAAGTCGCTCAGTCGTGTCTGACCCTCAGCAACCCCATGGACTGCAGCCTTCCAGGCTCCCCTGTCCATGGGATTTTCCAGGCAAGAGTACTGGATTGGGGTGCCATTGCCTCTAGTTTCATGCTATTGTAGTCAGAAAAGATTTCTGAAATAATTTTTATCCTTTTAAATTTGTTGAGGCTTGTTTTGTGCCCTAGAATGTGGTATCATTTAGGATCTCTGTTGTCTTATTGACTTTCTCCCTAGAAGGTTTACTCATTAATGTGAGTGGGGTTTTAAAGTCTATTATTATTGTCTTCTGGTCAATTTGTCCTTTTATGTCTGTCAGTATTTGTTTTATGTATTTAAGTGCTCCTGTATTAGGTGCATATATGTTGACAAGAGTCATATCCTCTTCTTGTATTGATTCTTTTATCTGGTGTCTTTCTTTATCTTTTTTTATGGCTTTTGTTTCTCTGTTTATTTTCTCTGTTATCGCAATTCCATTTTCTTGTCATGAAATCTTAAATTATGGGAATCTCTTTCTGTTGGCATAAGATTTAGCCCTTTATTACCCTTTAACTATTAGGATTACAGTTTGTCCTCATAGAGAACTCAACCTCTCTATAATAAGATAGGGAAGTCCAAGATGTCAGCCTCCACTTGGATTCATCTTCCTTACCTAGTTAGGACCCAAAGGTCATGAAAAACTTGTGTTTTTACCATTTATTGTGTATAATGCATTCTCTTTACCCCCATGCAATTGGTCCCCAATTTAAGAGATAGCCAATCATTTGTTTTCTTTGATACTGTTCTCAGATTGTCAGATAGTACTTAAGGAAATCATACTACCATGTATCTTGATGCCACATCTGTTTATGGAGTATACTTTTCTAGGCTTAGCTGTCACAAATGACAGTTGTGAAAGGACAACCATCCTTTATGACAGCTATTTTCACTTTGTAGCTGAGAATAATCTCTGTTTTATAACTACCTACTAAAAAGTCCATAGAACAGAAACAAATAAACCTAAAATTTGTACCAATTCACAAAAGACCCCAAATAGCCAAAGTAATCTTAAGAAAAAAAGAGGAAATATGTAGTTATTAGGCTCCCTGATTTCAAACTATGCTACAAGCTATAGTAATCAAAACATCATGGTACTGGCATAAAGACAGACATATAAGTCAGTGGAATAGAATGGAGAAGTAAACCAATGCATATATAGCCAACTAATTTACAACAAAGGAGCCAAGAATATATGGGAAAAGACAGTTTCTTCAATGAATAATGTTAGAAAAACTAGATAGCTACATGAAAAAGAATGAAAGTGAACCACTTTCTTGTTCTGTGTAAAAAAATTGGACCACTTTCTTACACCATATATAAAAATAGACTCAAAATGGATTAAAGATTTAAGTGTAAGACCTGAAACCATAAAGAAGATAAAATAGGAAGTAAGCTCTTTGACTTCAACCTTAGAAATATATTTTTGAACAGGTCTTCTTTGGCAAGGGAAACAAAAGAAAAAGAAAAAAATAGGAATACATCAAACTAAAAAGTTTTTGCACAGTGAAGAAAATAATAAACAAAACAAAAAGGCAACCTACCAAGTGGGAGAAGATATTTGCAGATGATATATCCAATATCCAGTAAGGGGTTAATATACAAAATATATAAAGATCTCACATAATTCAACACCAAAAATACAGTCTGATTTTAAAATGAGCAGAGGAACTGAATTGACATATTTCCAAAGGAGACATACAGATGGCTAACAGATACATGAAAAATGCTCAACATCACTAATCATTGAGGAAATGCAGATGAAAACCACAATGAGCTATCATCTCATGACTGTTACAATGGCAACTGTCAAAAAGACAATGGATAATACCTGTTGGCAAGGCTGTGGAGGAAAGGGAACACTTGTGCACTGTTAGTGGAATGCAAATTGGTGCAGTCAACTATGGAAAATGGTATAGCAGCTCCTCAAAAAATTAAAAATAGAAGCATTGTATGGTCCATCAGTTTCATCTCTGAGTATTTGCCTGAAAAAAACAAAAATACTATTTTGAAAAGACATGTGCACCCCTATATCCATTGCGGAGAGTTCTGACAAAATGTGGTCTGCTGGACAAGGGAATGGCAAACCATCTCAGTATTCAAACAGCTTGAAAAAGACCCAAAGGAAAAGAACAGTATGAATAGGTAAATAGCAATAAGACACTGAAAGATGATCCTCAGTGATCAATGGGTAGGTGCCCAAAATAATAGACTGGAGATCAGTGGAGAAATAACTTCAGAAAAGAATGAAGGGACAGTTCATGCAAATATGGGCTCAATAAGGGACATGAATGTGACTAGTGATGGAAGCAAAGATATTTGATGCTGTAAAGACTCACAGAAGAACTGGACAAAAGAGTCAGGTCCATGTTAATTACAATGGTGTGATCAGTGGTCAAACAGAGATGGCAAATGTGAGTCAAGTGGGCCTTAGCAATCACTGAAACAAAATGGACTGGAATGATGGAATTTAATTCAGATGACCATTGAATCTACTATGATGTGAAAGAATGCACTAGAAGAAATGCCAGCAAATTTGGAAAACTCAGTCAACAAGAGAGTCTGGAAATGCAGTACTTGGATGCAATCCCAAAACGACAGAATGATCTCTGTAAACTTTGCAAGGCAAAACATTCAATAGTAAAGTAATCTATGCTCAAAATTCTCAAAAGAAGCTGCTTGAATGCAATAACCTATAAGAAAGAAGAACTAACACAGATGAATTGTTTTAGAAATAGGGCAGACCTATAAGACAAATTGCCAACATATGCTGGATCATCAAAAAAGCAAGTAAAAGACATCTATTTTTGCTTTATTGGCTATGCAAAGCCTTTGATGGTGTGGATCACAATAAACTGTGGAAAGATTCTGAAAGACTCTTGGGAATACCAGACCACCTGACCTGAAATCAGACTTGGAGACCTATAAGATGGAGAACAACAGGCAAAACAAGACAGTTAAAGGGAAGAGGAATAACAGACTGGTTCCAATGAAGAAAGTGGGGAAAACCACTAGACTGTCAAGCTCAAATCCCTAATGTCACCCTGCTAAAGAGACACACTTATGGAAAAAGGAGAGGCTGGTCTTCACCTGAAATTAATGTCAAATTTTATGTCTTGCCAAATGGCTGGATGAAGCCTTGGAATGATTTGCCAACAATCAACAACCTCAATATGACATCCCCTCTATGGCAGAAAGTGAAAAGAACTAAAGTCTCTTGATGAAAGAGGAAGTGAAATAACATTCAGAAAACTAACATCATGGCATCCAGTCCCATCACTTCATGGAAAATAGGGGAAACAATGGCAGACTTTATATTCTTGGACGTGAAAATCAGATCATGAGGTGGTGATTGCAGCCATAAATTAAATGCCTCCTAATGAAGAAATAACCTAGACAGCATATTAAAAAGCAGAGGCATTATTTTGCCAAAAAACATCTAGTCAAAGCTATGGTTTTCCAGTAGTCATATATGGATGTGAGATTTGGACTACAAAAAAAATGCCTGATGAAATGTGGTGTTGGAGAAGACTCTTGACACTGTTGGACTGCAGGATCAAGAGTCCATCCTAAAGAAATCAGTGCTGGTGTTCATTGGAAGGACTGATGTGAAAAAGAAAAACTCAATAAGGAGAAAAGGAAAGATATGGCCCCCTGAATGCAAGAGTTGACTCAATGGAGATAAGAAAGCCATCCTGATGCTGGGAAACAAAGAAATAGAGGAAAATAATATGACATGGAAAGATGGTTGGATCTCATCAAGAAAATGGAGATGAAGGTTTTGGTAAAATCCAGGAGTTGATGATGGACAGAAATGGAGGGACCTGACGTGAAGCCAAGATATTAAGAAGAGGTGGAAATAATGTATCTGTGATTCTCTCCTGATCTTTTATACACATACATAAACATTCCTATTCAGCCATTAAAAAGAATGAAATCTTGCTTTGTGACAACATTGATGAACCTAAAAGATATTATCTAAGTGCCAAATAAGTCAGAAAAAGACAGGACTGAAAAGATGAAACAAATGCTGATGATCCAGAATTTAAAATTTCAGGTTCAACTTCAGATCTTCAAAAAAATTAAGGGTAAAAACAGCTTTGGACCATGTAATAACTTTACTATTTCTGATTTATTGACTCTTTTATTGTCTTACCAGCTGAAACAGTCTACAACAGTTAAATATTAAATGGTTAAATAGGTTATACCATTGTGATTCTTCTGGTTCCATTCAGAATTTATTTCTATTCTTGCCATCTCTTTTAACATCATACCAGCTCAGTCTACAAATGATCCACTCCAGGCAGTTGAAGCCATGAAATTAAAGATGATGTATGATCTCATCCCATGTCTTCTATGATCTTCCACATGATGACTGAGCAATCTCTATTTCTGGATTTATCCTCATTCCTGAGCTCTAGCTCCTCAACTGCAATTGGATTTCCACCAGGACTTTTAAAGGGAACACGATCAAATAGTGTTCTTTGTCTTTTCTATACTATGTCTGTTTTCTCATATTTTTGATTAACAGCATCGCCATCCTCCCATTCTCTTATTCTAGAGCCTCCCATGGTCCCTTCTTCAGCTCCCTGGCTCCATCTGCCTCTCCTCCACCTCTCACCATTACCTAATAAGCAACAAATTCTGTCAGGTCTCCCTCAGATGACTACAGTCCCCTCTCTAGCCCTGTTGTTCTCCTTTAGCTGAGGTCCATATCATTTCATCTCCCTTAAAGCCTCCTCTTTTCCCACATGTGGTCAGATGCTCTGTGGAGGAAGCCCCACCAGAGTGACTGAGAATACAGAGTTGGAAGCCAAGTTTATGTCCTGGTTGGGCCATTTACCAGCCACACGACCTTGTTGTGTTTAGTTGTTCAGTTGTGTCCAACTCTTCGCAACCCCATGGACTGTAACCTGCTAGACTCCTCTGTCCAAAGGGATTCGCCAGGCAAGAACACTGAAGTGGGTTGCCATGTCCTCATCCAGGGTAGCTTCCCAACCTGGGGATCAAACCCAGGTCTCCCACATTGCAAGCGGATTATTTACCAGCTAAGCTACCAAGGAAGCCCTTGAACAAGGTGTTTAACCTCTCTAGGCCTGAGTCTTCTCATCTTAGAAGTGGAGATAATAATATTGCTTAGATTTTAGGGTTTTCATTGTACATACAGATAAATTAATTCCTGCTTGTTCCTTGAAAGAAAAGCTATAACAAACCCAGACAGCGCATTAAAAAACAGAGTCATCACTTTGCTGACAAAGTTCCCTATAGTCAAAGCTACGATTTTTTCAGGAGTTATATACGGATGTGAGAGCTAGACCATAAAGAAGGCTGAGCACCAAACAATTGATGGTTTTGAATTGTGGTGCTGGAGAAGACTCTCAAGGGTCTCTTGGACTGCAAGGAGATCAAGCCAGTTAATCCTAAAGGAAATCAACCCTGAATATTCACTGGAAGGACTGATGCTGAAGCTGAAGCTCCAATGCTTTGGTCACTTGATGCAAAGAGCTGACTCACTGGAAAAGACCCTAATGCTGGGAAAGATTGAGGAGAGAAGAAGGAGGCGACAGAGGCTGAGATGGTTGGATGGCATCACCGACTCAATGGACATGAGTTTGAACAAACTCTGGGAGATAGTGAAGCATAGGGAAGCCTGGTGTGTTGCAGTCCATGGGGTTGCAAAGAGTCAAAACATGACTGAGTTACTGAACAACAACAATGCATGCAAAGCCTTTTGAAGAGTGCCTGGCTCAAACCCCATAAATGTTACTGTTATTATCATTTAAAAATCAGCTATGTGTATAGAGTGCTTAGCATAGTGCCAAGCTCATGGGGAGAGCTCCGTAAATGTTAATTGCTATTATTTTTGTCTGTGCTCTGTCTTCCTACTGCTGAGTTCGGGGTCCTATTGAAGTACTTCTCACTGTGTTTTATAATTTATCTCCTAACATCTGTCTCCTTCACTAGACTGTGTACTTCCCCCAGGCAAAACAGATCGTGTTTTAGTCATCTGTGTGTGCAACATTAAGCACAGTGCCTGGTACAAAGTACAACACCAACATATGTTTTCAAGTAAGAAAGGCAACAAACAGTCCAGCAGTTCCCTATTCAGGCTCCTTTGATCTAATTCTGTCCTTCCCTCAGGTCTCGGAGAGTCCCCACCAGGAACTCTTCCTAATGCCCCACCCTGATAGAGCTGGATGCTACCTCTTTTGTGTTTCCATAATACGCAGTGCCTAAGTCCTCCTATTGTTTTTTTAATTATCTGTTTACTCATTGACACCCTTGATAGATCATCATCTCCTGCAGGGCCCGAAGAGAATCTTATTCAGCACTAAATGCCCAGCCAGTGCGCAGCATATTAACTGACACCTGGTACTCAATATATATCTGTTGAATAATGCATGTCTGAATTAATTCTTGCAACAATGCTAGGAGAGAGGTACTAATATCATTCCTTTTAATATTTGAGGAAACTCAGAATTAGCAAGATGAAATACCTTCCCAAAGGCATTAAAACAGAAAATGAGGTTGAAGACATATGAAATCTGGATATTAAATTTGTAAGCAAATATATGTAGCTGCGTTAGACAAAGTCCCAAAGTAACAGTGGCTTAACCAAGGTAGATATTTATCTCTGAAGTAAGCCTGAGCTGGAATGGCAGTTCTGCCTCACAAAATTAGGAAGGTGCTGGCGACCTTCGATTTGGTGGCTCTGCCAGTTTTGGGGATGTTGTGCCATTTGCATGGTCCAAGATGGCTCACACCATGCCTGCAGTTCAGGCAATGGGGAAAAGAAGTAGGGTGTGGAGAGCTTCTCTCCTTAAAGGATATCTTGAACTTACAAAGTTCACAGCCACTTTTGCACACTTGGCCACATCTAACTGTGAAGGTGACTGGGATATCTGGTCTTTCTATTGGACAATCATGGGCCCAACTTAAAACTCCATTCCTTTGAAGGAGGGAAATAACGGTAACCAGGGCTCTTTTTCATGAATATTAAAGCTCCCCTTTTCCTGGGTAGAGAGGAGATACTGGAAGGGAAAGGAAATGATATTAGAGATCTATTTTTTCTTTAAGGTAGCATAGCTTATTTTCAATATGTTGATGGCATGAAAAAAAAGGAGAGAGGGTTCAGCTCTAGATTAAAAGAAACTTAAGAGACATACAACCAAAAGATACATGTGGCCTTTAAAAAAATACATGCAAATGGTTTGAATAAAACAACCATGAAAAGAGCAATTAGGGAATTTGAAAATATCCTGATACTTCAAATATGATAACCATCTATGAGTTACGGTGCCACACTTTGAGTAATATAATGGTATTTTGGTTATTTTTTTTTAACAGAGATTATATTCAAGTAAGTAGGCATGAAATGATATGATGTCTGGTGTTTGCCTTAAATCCTTTCAGCCAGAGAAGGGTGTGGGAGAAAGATCAAACTACATGCAAAACCTTGATAATTATTAAATTACCTTACTTTGAGGTATATTAAAATTTTTTCACAGTGAGAAAATTAAAACAGGAACAAAAATCAACCCCTATCCCCACTAGCTCAGCCCCACTACTGGAGATATTTCAGTCCAAAGATGAAGGTAATAAACAAAGGCGTTGCTTCTTTGAAAGTTCCGGGTCCTTGCAGAGCTCAGGGCATGGCAGGTAAAATCAATATGTGTGTCCTTATGACTAAGCCTCTCTCCAAATGCTCCCCTGGGGACTCAGCTTCTTCTTGCAGATTACAACAGCATTGACGTTTTAGAAAAGAAAAATAGCACCGAGAAGTACTTAGTATGCTGGACCTGCCGCTGGCTCACACGGAGAGAGAATCAGGAACAGGCTGCTGCAGCCTGGGTCTCTCTCTGGGAGCTGCTCCCTCCCTTCCTCCTTAGAATATGGAAATTATCTCAAATCCAGAAGAAAAATCATTTCATCTGGGGGAAAGTTTGACCCACAGCAGGTCACGACTGCTGTTTTTCTTCCCAAAAGAATAGATAAGAGTAATACTGATTTATCTCTGTGCTATGCCACCATGAGCCAGGATGACATTTGCTGCCACTCTGTGTGGTGGGACCAGTGCTGGGAAATTTCAGAGCAGGGGCGGCAAAGAGGTAACAATTTACATGCTGAAAAGGTCACCTGTGAATGGTTCTCAGCTTCATCAGCGAGGCCGATGTTGTCCTGATCACAGTGTTATTGGTTTTCAGAAAAAATCAGAACAAAGCAGTCCTCTATTCTCTCTGTTGCTGATAAAAACTGCCTCATACAGGCAGTGCTAGAGATACATTAGGGCAGAATGTTTATGACGAATTAAGTGAATGCAGTTGTTCACACGTAGAAACCCATGTACACCCATGTGAAGTCTACAATATATTGCAAACCCATGCATTAAATTTATTTCAACAGGCTTGTCTTGAACAGTAACTTGTGTGAGGTATTGCCCAAAGCATCGAGGAGACAGAGCTGACCCTCCCCCTCAGGGAAAATATCTGCTCTTACTACTATTATGTGAAAAACAGTGTCACAGGATGTCATAAAATTCAAGCTTACTTTTTTCCCTAAGGGACACACTATGCTGTCCCCCATCCAGTTCTGCTTGCTGCCATGTATTGTATAACCCACTAGTATACACATATTAACAGGTGATCCTGGCCAAGATCAAAGAACCATCTGGAAGATTTCCCCAAATGGCTCTAGCAGAAGTCCAGGCCTATGATGTGCTTCCTGAAAACAGTGTTCTGTTGATTTAATATATTTATTCCTTCCCTTAGAGACCCACACTCCTCATTAGCACATCCATCTCTCCTGGACTTGGCAATAAAGAAACCTATTTGACCTAGAGTTTTCCAGACTTACTTAACCTCAGAACCTTTTCATCAAATAACTTTTCTGTTTGTGTTTCAAGGAACATACTTTGGGAAATGTCAATCCAGAGGCCCCTTAAACTATTAGAAATGTTGACATGGGTCTAAAACCAAACAGAATAAGAACGTGCCCACGTGGGAATCACTTTTGAAGCTTTGACTTTTGACTTATTTAAAGCTAAAATCCAAGAGTCTTAAATTTTTCTAAGACCTTTTTAACAGGTTTCCTGTTAATTAGCTTTTTTCAAGTTAAAGATAATCTTATGCTTGGCTTACCTGAAGCACTCTTTCAAACTGAATGGAAGGTTAGTGAGAGCTGAGAAACGTTCCAAGTGGGGCCACTGTGTTGCACCATTCCTGGGGCTCACCCTTCACATGGTCACAGTGTGAATATGCTCCCTGCATTTGTGTGACACAGACAACCTGAAGAATTTCAACACTTGGGAAGACTGTGATTTTGAGTACAGGGAATTTGTACACCACATCCCTAGTATGTAAGGCAGTGTCTGGTATACAGTAGGTACTTGATAACTGAATGAACAGATAATGAATAGTCTAACTTTAGGTACCAAGCTCCCTCAACATTTGTTCTTCAGGGAAACCAAGAGGCAAAACTAGGTGAATACAGGCTGTGGTTGATAGCCAGCAATCACAGTAGTCATTACTTATGATTCCGGTCTGAGTCAGGAATCAGACTCCCAGCAGAAACACATGAGCTATACACACTTCTCCAGGCTAATCCTAAAGTTAATCTTAAATTTTTAGATGAAGAAATTCAGTCAAGGAAGATACTCACAATGGGTTCCATGGAACAAAGCTCATGACCAGTGCATGGATGACATTCCATCTCTTTAGAGTAATAGTTCCTACAAGGTTCAGAGGGGTAGAAAGAGAAGCACAAATTGATTTTTATCTTTGAACATCCAGCCAAGGTACTGAAGCATCAGGCTGGTCCATGACTTGAAAAACTAAACTTGATTCTCCTAGAATCACAGACCATCACAGTCGATGTGTACCAGTAATGCACTATGTGTACTTCTGAAACAATTTCTTACAATCTTCTCTTTATGATGAAAAAGCTAAGACCAGATAAGTGAAGTGGATTTTTTGGATCTTTGTCTAACAGTTCATGGCCTCACTAGGACCAGAAAGCTTTTCCTAGCTCTAGTTTTTCCTTAGCTTTCTGCTCCTATTATCTCATCATATGCTGCTAAGTCACTTCAGTCATGCCTGACTCTGTGCGACCCCATAAATGGCAGCCCACCAGGCTCCCCAATCCTTGGGATTCTCCAGGCAAGAACACTGGAGTGGTTGCCATTGCCTTCTCCAATGCATGAAAGTGAAAAGTGAAAGTGAAGTCACTCAGTCGTGTCTGACTCTTAGCAACCCCATGGACTGCAGCCTACCAGGCTCCTCCATCCATGGGATTTTCCAGGCAAGAGTCTTGGAGTGGGGTGCCATTGCCTTCTCTGACCTCATCATATAAGGGTGTCAAAATGTCCTACTACAAACCATTGATGGTAGATGATGCTAGGAAGACTGCAGTCAGATAATAAAAAAATTTATACAGTGCTGAGGGATTTAGACAGTAGGTTGGTGGTGAGAAACCATTGAAATTTCTAAGCATGTAAATATTATGATTAGCTTTTCTAAAACATTTAAAAGACCAAAAAAAGGTATATAATGCAAACACTAAGAAAAAGAAAGCTGAGGGGCCATAGAAAAATAAGGCCATTGTAGGTGGAGTAGATTTACCATATTCAAACCCAGAGCATCTGGCACGCTACTCCAGTACTGGAGTTGCTAAGGGAAATAATTCAGTATAAAATCTCATGCCAACCCAGTGAATCCTAAGCATTAAACCAGACTGTGATGCATATCAAGGCAATCTGCTAAGGAAATTGCCAAGAGAAAGAAATCTCTCTCTTTTATATAGCCAGGCAGATACAATTTACTACACACATGTTTAATTATCTTTACTAAACAAAAAAATATAGAACTTCTATCATTATGAGAAACAAAAGACTACATCATAGAGCCAAGTGGTAGGCTTAAACCCCCACAGATACAGGCACCACCCTCCTTAACGTTCAAAGATAGCTCTGAGGCCTCTAAGGAAGGCATTCTTGGGATACAAAACTGGCAAGTGGTTTATTTAATTTTTAGAAAGAGTTGCATATGTCTCAAAGAACCAGGAAAAGCATTTACAGTATCAATTTTTCTAAATAAAATGTTAAATTGAGAGAAAAGGGGAAAGTTTTCTTTTTATGTTGGTTAGGGGAATTTTTTTTTTTTTTAAGTACTTAATTTTCTGTTTACTCTAACAGAGTTTTTTCTCTTGGATTGTATCACAGTTCCAAGATCTTTAAAGGTGCTCTAGTAGTTTCTAAAGGCTGTCTTAACAAAGTGCCCACAAACTGGGTAGCTTAAAACAATAAAAATCTATTTACTCATGGTTACTTTGGAGGCTAGAAGTCCAAAATTAAGGTGTTGTCAGGGCCATACGCCCTCTGAAGTTTCTAGAGGGAGGATCCTTCCTGGCCTCTTCTAGCTCTGGGTAGCCTCAGGCTTTCTTTGGCTTGTGGCAACATAATCTAATCTCCACTTCCGTCTTCCTGTGACCGTCTTCCTTCTGTGTCTGTATGTCCTTCCCTCCTATATGACTTCAGAATTATTGGAATAGAGCCCACCGAAATCCAGTATGACCTGATTTTATTGTGGTCACTTCTGCAACGATGCTATTTCCTAATAACATCACATTCACAGGTCCTATAGATGAGGACTTCAATGTATCTTTGTAGGGGACACAGTTCAACCCATAATGATGGGGCCATGATATTCATGCCAAATGAGGCCTGGAGAGTATGGAATGGTGTCTTGTTCCCCCCAAAGTCACTGAAATGTCATCACTCCCTTCAGATTCAGCAGTCTTCCATGCCATGCTTGGGACACAGGGATTTTTCTGGGACAATCTAGGATCCAGGAGGTACCAGTCATTTTTCAGGTCTCTAGGTCTCTCTTCTGTACCTCTGTGACATCCTAAGAAACACAGGCAGTGGCCCTCTCCTCTGGGGCTCTAACACATTCTCTGGGGTCCCCTTTATTCTAAGATCCATAGATATCTCTGCTTTCATCCTCCTCCTTCATTCAGCCTGGGATGTCTCTTTCTGGTCTGGAGAAGAGACTTCTCCCTCTGTGACTCCCCATGAAGAATAGACTATCCTGGGGAGAGATTTTGAGGGCTATCTTGCCTTTGATTCTGCCAGAATAACCCCCTCCCCAGAGGCAGCTGGCACAGCCTTAACTACCTGCTTCAGTGTCAGGATACAGAGGGAGTCACCCATGATAGATTAAGACATCAAACTGAAGCCCAGTTGCAAAATAATTGAGGTATTGAGTAAAAAGAGACTGTCCTCTGTTAACAAAACATTAAAAAGAAAACAGCATCTGCAAAAGAGTAACTGATCTCTCTCACGTATAGGTACACGCTTTCCTTCTTGCCCCTAATCGCTGTGGGTTGATACTGCCTTTGAATACACAGCACGGAGAAATGGTTCATCTACCATTTATTCCCCACCACTTCCTTTCTTCCTCCTAATGAGGAACACTATTTCTGTGTTTTTTTTTTTTTTTTTTCTGTCATTTGCCACTTACAAACCAGTTTGCTTCATCACCAGCCAGCTCCTTCTCACACAAACACATATGTCTCCTTTACCCAATCCTTTTCTGTCTCTTATCTCATTATGTCTCTCTCTCCAGACTTGTCATGAGTGCGAAAATGGCCCTAATTACAAATGATGGGCATAAGGATACTCTAATGATGCACTTATAGCTAGGAGAGAGAGAGCCATAGTGTTCTGGGAAAATGAGGACATTATAATAACGGGGCCATCACTTGCAAAGTCCTTCAAAGTCCTCAGAAGTCTCCTTCAGAATCTCCCAGAAAGTTTCTGCCTACCTCTCTATCTTTCTCTAATCATGCCTGTCCCACTTCAAGTGGCGTTGTACAAGATAAGTAAATTCAAGTATTTCCCCCATACTGTTTGATCTCTGGGAAGAACTTTAGAGATATTTGACACTGAAGAATTTAAGACTTAGAAAAGCTGCTTAGAGAAGAACACATGGCTTGCAGATGAAGGATAACAGGAATACACCACCCCAAAATATGCTACCTTGGCATAAGGATTGTTTCTAGCTAAAAGCAACTGAAGAGGAGCAGATAAAACACAAGCTCTCTGCCCTCCCCTTATTTGCCTAAAAGCAAGACGTAAATTTACAAGGTATACCTCTTCCTCTTTTTCAGAGGGACAAAGGTTAATTCCCAGAGCCGACCTAAGATCCTTAACAAGAGAGAAGGCACCGACATAACACACCTTATTCTTTTTTAATCATGCTTTTTCCTGGTGGTCTTCCCATAACTGGCACTCCACATTTCTTTCATCTCTAGTGGAGGATGCTATTTAAGTTGGGGTTCTCAGCTACGTCAGAGAGTTAAACATTTCCCCCTGGGTATCTCCCAGGTAGACATGAGCTATTGTTGTTCAGCCACTCGGTCATGTCCAACTCTTTGCAACCTGATGAACTGCAGCACACCACATTCCCCTGTCCTCCATTATCTCCTGGAGTTTGCTCAAACTCACATCCATTGAGTCAGTGATGCCATCCAACCTCATCCTCTGTCACCCTCCTCTCCTCCTGCCCTCAGTCTTTCCCAGCATCAGGGTCTTTTCCAATGAGTTGGCTCTTTGCATCAGGTAGCCAAAGTATTGGAGCTTCAGCTTCAGCATCAGTCTTTACAGTGAATAGTCAGGACTGATTTCCTTTAGGATTGGCTGGTTTGATCTCCTTGTTGTCCATGGGACTCTCAAGAGTCTTCTCCAGCACCATAGTTTGAAAGCATCGATTCTTCAGTGCTCAGCCTTCTTTATGGTACAACTCTCACATCCATACATGACTGCTGGAAAAACCATAGCTTTGACTACAGCAGATCTTTGTCGGCAAAGTGATGTCTCTGGTTTTTAACATGCAGTCTGAGTTTGTCACAGCTTTTCTTCCAAGGAGCAAGCATTGACATGAGAGATACAGACAAAATACATGTCAATAAACTTCTCTTTTGTTTTCTCTTGCTAATCTATTTTTCATCACAGAAGTCTCAGCCAAGAACTCAGAAGGACAGAGAGAAAATTATTTTTCCTCCTCTACACAGTGATAGATTTCAACAGGGCCTTTTGCCTTTCCACCGAGTGCTCATTCTAGCACGATGTGTTGTTTTCTCGTTAGGGGAAGCACGCTGATTGAAACCGTCCACCCTGGCCAGGCATCATAGTAACAATTTGCATTAGTTGTTTTACGGCAGGAGGTCCTGGTAAGGAACAGGGAACTAATAAGCCACCAACAACCAGAAGAGTTTGGGAAAGGTCAAAAGGAGACACCACCTGTCCAACCACCTCCCAGAATCCTTCTCTCTGGCATCCATCTTGGCTGAACAAGGTGTACGCCACCAGAAAGGACTCTGAGTCAGAATGATTGGCTAAAGACAACCCAGAAACTAATCCCATCACCATAAAACCCAAGACTGCAAGCCCTGTGACAGAGCAGTTCTCCTGGGTTCCCTTACCCTACTGCTCTCCACCCGGGTGCCCTTTCACAATAAAATCTCTCGCTTTGTCAGCACATGTGTCTCCTCCGACAGTTCATTTCCGAGTGATAGACAAGAGCCCAGTTTCAGGCCCTGGAAGGGGTCCCCCTTCCTGCAACATTCTCATACCCCAGTGCTTAGGTTTTTTTTTTAAGGGTATAACTTGATACATTTTTTATACAAGAATATACCTGTGAAACATTACCACAAACAAGATATTGAACACCACCCACAATGGTTTCCTTGCATCCTTCCATACTCCTTCCTACCTGATTCTCCCTACACCAGCCCTATCGTCAGGCAAAAACTGATCTGCCTTCTCTCACTATAGATTAATTTGCAATTTCTCACATTTTATATAAATAGAATCATACAATACATTCACTTTTTGTGTCTAGCTTCTTTCATTCAGCAAAATTATTTTGAGATTTATCCATATTGTTGTATGTATCAAAAGTTGATTCCTTTTTATTAAACGGTATCCCATTGTGTGTGTAGTGTGTGTGTGTGTGTGGGAGTGTGCATACATAGATATTTGTACACTCCTTCCAGTTTGGGATTACAGTGCAGGAAAGGTAAATGCAGGCAGAGTCCAGTGTTCTTGCTGAGACGAGCTCCTTGTGGATATAAGGATATAGTGAGGCAAAATTATTTAGAGTTTTTATGGCAGAACACTGGAAAGTGAAGAACTCTAAAAATCTGCCTAACCTTGATTGTGTATCTAAAAATTGCTTAAGTCAAAGTCACAAATATTTATCTCAGAATTTTTATAATTTGTTTTTGTGTAACCTATAATTAATTATTCATCTAGTGTAGGTGTGGATCAAAGTTCCCAGTGCTTAAGTTTTATTCTACTTTACTTTCATTGGCAGCCAATAGAGTCCAGCCACTCATTCAGTTAATATTTACTGAGTCCCTGTTATGTGCCAGACACACAGTGCTAAGCAGTTAAGCTTTGGCAAAGCACAGGTAAACAAGGCAGGTACAGTGCCTGTTCGTGCTGAGCTTACATTCTTTGGAGAAAGGCACAAGGAAAAGCAAATAGCTACTTAAATACAGTGTCTCCTATGAGACTTAATAAGTTTATAATGGCAGCACTCAATAGTGCTTACTTGGGACAAGGCATCCCAAAGTGAAATTTAATATTTTTTTTTAGTAAGGCAGCATTCTAGCCAGATTCAGAGTTTAATGCTATTTGTTGGCTTCTCTACAAACAATGGAAAGATGCATTCTAAGTTGCAAAGAAGTAACTTAGAAAATGTTGGAAAACAGTTTATCTTAGAAGGTGAGAATGCGACTTTTTTCCTAATGTGCTCCCTACAAAGAATTGATCATAGGCATGACACAGAAACAAGAGCTACTGTGCTGAACATGACCTAAAATTCTCAAAAGAATAAACCATCTATATCCCCTCAAGTGTTTGTAAACACAGATACAGATTAGCAACATAGCAGGCATTCAAAAAGTATTTTTAAATCAATGAATGGTGAAATTTCCATAAAAATTTAAATCTCAATAGGCAGAAAGAATGAGAGAAATTCCTATCCTACCTTAATTCTCACTGAAAAGGAAAAATCAATTGTTACAGTGCAAAATTTTCAGATTATAATTGCAAATGTATAGAAATACAACTAATTTTTGTATATTATCTTATATCCTGTACCCTTGGTGAACTTGCTAATTAGTTCTAACAGTTTTAGTAAATTCCTTACAATTTTCTATACACAAAATCACATCATCTGCAAAAAGAGATTGTTTTACTTTTTCTTTTTCAAAAGCATGCTTTCATTTTCTTCCTTGTCTAGGATGTGGTTAGACCCTCCAGTACAATGCTGAATAGAAGTGATGAGAGCAGGCATCTTTGTCTTATTCCTGACCTTAGGGAGAAAGCATCCAGTCTTTCACTATTAAGTATGTTATTAGGTGTGAGGTTTCTGTAGCTGCTCTTTATCAGGCTGAAGAAATTACCTTCTATACCCGGATTGTTGCGTATATCTTTGAATTTAAAGTGTGTTTCCTATGGCAGCATGTAATTGGAGCATTGTTTATTTTTAATCTAGTCTGACAATCTCTGCCTTTGATTGGATTGCTTGTTCATTCACACAATGTCATTATTGATATGGTTAGATTTATGCATGCCACTTCACTTTTTGTTTGTATATGTCTCATATCTTTTGTATCTCTCTTCTTCCTTTGCAAAGAATTGAGCAAATATTTTCTAATAGAGCATTTGTACTCAAGTATGTGGTAAGTTGCTTCAGTCATGTCTGATTCTTTGCAACCCTAAAAACTAGCCAGGCTCCTCTGTTCATGGGATTTTCCCAGCAAGAACACTGGAGTGGGTTGCCATGCCCTTCTCCAGGAGATCTTCCCAACCCAGGGACTGAACTTGCATCTCCTGCATTGCAGGAGCCATCAGGGGAGCTCATTTAAATTTCTTTAATGATAATTTACTGTACTTTTAAAACTTATTTCCTTCGTGGTTTGGTTATTCTAGAGCTTATCATTCATGTCTTATCAGACTCAGCTCTACACTAGTAATTCTAGTGAGATATTGAATGTTACTCCTATATAGATCTATTCCCTTTTCCCCCTTTTAGTAGAATTACTTCTATATATATCTATTAATGCTGTAAACCAAATAATACATTGTTATATAATTATTTATATAACTTTGTCCTTTTTTTAAGTGAGAAAGAAAAGAACAAGTATACAGTTGATCTTTGAACAACACTGGTTTGAACTATGCACGTCCACTGATTTATGGGGTTGTTTTCAATAAACACATACTACAGTACTACAGTAAAGTGATGCTTAAAATTCTCCAAGCCAGGCTTCAACAATACATGAACCGTGAACTTCCAGATGTTCAAGCTGGTTTTAGAAAAGGCAGAGGAACCAGAGATCAAATTGCCAACATCCACTGGATCATTGAAAAAGCAAGAGAGTTCCAGAAAAACATCTATTTCTGCTTTATTGACTATGCCAAAGCCTTTGACTGTGTGGATCACAACAAACTGTGGAAAATTCTGAAAGAGATGGGAATACCAGACCACCTGACCTGCCTCCTGAGAAATCTGTATGCAGGTCAAGAAGCAACAGTTAGAACTGGACATGGATCAACAGACTGGTTCCAAATAGGAAAAGGAGTACATCAAGGCTGTATATTGTCAAGGCTGCTTATTTAACTTATATGCAGAATACATCATGAGAAACGCTGGGCTGGAAGAAGCACAAGCTGGAATCAAGATTGCCAGGAGAACTATCAACAACCTCAGATATGCAGATGACACCACCCTTATGGCAGAAAGTGAAGAGGAACTCAAAAGCCTCTTGATGAAAGTGAAAGAGGAGAGTGAAAAGTTGGCTTAAAGCTCAACATCCAGAGAACTAAGATCAAGGCATCCAGTCCCATCACTTCATGGGAAATAGATGAGGAAACAGTGTCAGACTTCACTTTTCTGGGCTCCAAAATCACTGCAGATGCAGCCATGAAATTAAAAGACACTTAACTCCTTGGAAGGAAAGTTATGACCAACCTAGACAGCATATTAAAAAGCAGAGATACTACTTGGCCAACAAAGGTCTGTCTAGTCCAGGCTATGGTTTTTCCAGCAGTCATGTATGGATGTGAGAGTTGGACTATAAAGAAAGCTGAGCATCGAAGAATTGATGCTTTTGAACTGTGGTGTTGGAGAAGATTCCTGAGAGTCCCTTGGACTGCAAGGAGATCCAACCAGTCCATCCTAAAGGAGACCAGTCCTGGGTGTTCATTGGAAGGACTGATGCTGAAGCTGAAAGTCCAATACTTTAGCCACCTGATGTGAAGAGCTGACTCACTGGAAAAGACCCTGATGCTGGGAAAGATTGAGGGCAGGAGGAGAAGGGGATGGCAGAGGATGAGATGGTTGCATGGCACCCCTGACTCAATGAACATGAGTTTGGGTGGACTCTGGGAGTTGCTGATGGACAGGGAGGCCTGGCGTGCTGCAGTTCATGGGGTCGCAAAGAGTTGGGCATGACTGAGGGACTGAACTGAACTGAACTGAACAGTACTACATGATACAGGGCTACATGATATAGTTGGCTGAACCTGCTGACACGGAGGGCTGACTGTAAAGTTACATGCAGATTTTCAACTGGTACCCAACGCCGGGAGTTGGACAAATCTTAGGAACTAGGACGCAGCCTCTAAGAGAAAGCAGAAGCACTTGTCCTGATTGATTTCTCCTTCCTTTCTCTCCTCCTTCTTCCTTTTCTTCCTCTCTCTCTGCCTTCCTCTCTCTCTCCTCCTCCTCCCCTCCTCTTTCTCCTCCACTTCCTTCCTTCCTCCCTTACTTTTTCTCTCTCTTTCTCTCATAATACCATCATAAAACTAGATCTGGATAATGGTTTAACCATAAAAAAAAGCCAATGAAATTCCTGAGAACAGAATGCAGCATGTTGTCCTAAGAGGAGATAGATCTGGTTCTTACAGAACTAGTGTGAGGCAGTGAAGAATAAAAGACTTAAGGGTGGGGTAAAGGTGTAATGGATGGCTGATGAGAGATCTCTGGTGTAGAAAAGGGAAAGGAAGCAACTCATACTGTTTAGGGACAAGATGGACACCAATGATCGAAACTTATGAGGAGGCAGATTCCAGCTCAATATAAAGAAGTCTTTTAACCACTAGAGTCTTATCAATGAAATGTGTATGGTTATAATACTAACAGCTTTATTTTTGTCTTAGTTTCAAGTCATCCAGATGCCAACTCTGAGACAAGGATTTGGGTGCCAGTAGTTTATCTGGGAGGTAAAGAAGGATCACAGGGAGAGGACTAGAAAAGTGTGACAGAGAGGCAACATGATCAAGAAACAGCACTCTGTCAATCCAGCCACTACTGTGGATAACTCGTGCTTAATCCTGTTGAGAACCTCTGACAGCAGCTCAAAGCCACTCTACTCTGGAGGAAAGGGAGCAAGAGTATTTAAACACTAACCCCTGACAGCCATTTGTCTAAGGCTACTCCCAGGGAGCTATCTCCTGGCACCTGGGTGACAATGAAGGCTCCAGCAATAGGAGAAGACCAGGTGCTTGCAGGGGGAGGTCAGGTTAAAATGCCCTGAAGTACTGGGGGCAATGAGGTCTCATGGGGAACACCAGTGGCCCCTGCTTGCATTTATCCAGCACTTTGTTGTTAGTCGTTCAGTCATGTCTGACTCTTTGCAATCCCATGGACAGTAGTTCACCAGGGTTCTCTGTGAGTGGAATTCTACAGGCAAGAATACTGGAGTGGGTTGCCATTCCCTTCTCCAGGGGATCTTCCCAACCCAGGGATCAAACTCAGGTCTCCTTCATGGCAGGCATATTCCTTCCTGCCTGAACTACAAGGGAAGCCAACTGAGCACTTTAAGTGTGCCAAGTACTTGGCATGAATCATCCTACTTCTTCCTCACTTCAACCTGATTGGGTCAGTATTATTCTACTCATAGATGAAGAAACAGAGGCTCAGAAAAGATATGTGACTTGTGGTGTAGCTAGAATAAGGCAATGTTCAAGGTCAAACTCCAGCTCGCCTCATTCTAAGTCTCATGATTATTTTATAATACTACCTTTGCTTCCTCTCTTAGGCAGCTGGGACTAAGCTGAGACTGCATGAGAGACCTGTAGGAATTGTGTAGGGGTGTAGGGTTAAGGGCTTTAAGTTCATGCCACCTCCAACTGAACAGCCACAGAAGAACAGCCTACAGGCTGTGTGAGGGCAGAAGCTAGGGCTGGGAGGCAAACTTTGTCTTTCACTGAAGTGCCAAAGATGTTTGTGTTTGTGAAGAAGATGGCAGTGTTTGTGAGCTGATTATAAGTTTGTACATCAGCTTTAAGGGCTTTTTTTTTTTTTTCCTCTTGTCTTTCTCTTAATTGAAGTATAGTTGATATACAATATTATGTAAGTTTATGGTGTACAATATAGTGATTTGACAAATACATTATAAAATGACCACTATGATAAGTCTAACAACCATCTATCACCAAACAAAATGATTACACTATTACTGACTATACTCTTTTGCTGTACATTGCATCCCATAACTTATCTTATACCTGGAAGCTTGAATCTCTTAACCCCTTTCGCCTGTTTCACCCATACCTCAACCCATCTCCCCTCTGTCAACCATCTGTTAGCTTTTTGTATCTGTGAGTCTCTTTCTGTTTAGGGCTCTTTGATGCATGAGGATTCTGAGATTGTGCTTGGGGAGCCCAAGGAGGAAAGTCTGGGTGATAACTAGATAAGAGTGAAGGAGCAACCCAGGGAGGAAGGGCTCAGTGTTAGAGAGCAGCTAGGGCACAGGGCAAAGCACTGTGTCCGTTTATACTTCCAAGTCTGCAAAAGAGAAATGTTACCATTGTCCAGGGACAAAAATCTAGGTTTTCACCAACACATACATGCACCATGAATTCAGCCCTGGAGGCAGTTTGTTGAGCATAAAGAGCACCAGCCTTAGAAAGATCTTGACTCTGAACCTGGTTACTTACAGGTATGCCAGGCAAAGCAGTGCCCGCCCCCCAAAATTTATCATCACCTTGAACCTGTGAATATCACCTTATTTGGAAATAGGATCTATGCTTGAAAAAAGTGAAACAGTGAAAGTGTTAGTTGCTCAGTTGTGTCTAACACTTTGTGACCCCCATGGACTATAGCCTGGGAGGCTCCTCTCTCTATGGAATTCTCCAGGCAAGAATACTGGAGTGGGCTGCCATTCCTTTCTCCAGGGGATCTCCCAACCCATGGATCGAACCCGCATCTACTGCATTGCAGGCGGATTCTTTACTGTCTGAGCCGCCAGGGAAGCCCTGGGATCTATGCTTAGGTATTCAAATTGAAATGAGATCATACTGGTTTAGAAGGAGCCCTACCTCATTCAATGACTGGTATGCTTAGAAGGTCACAGACACAGAGCGGAAAGCCCATCATGTGAAAACAGGGGTGGAGATAGAAATTCTGCTGCTGTAAACCCAAGAGTGCCAAGGAGCGCCTGCAACTGCTAGAAGGGATGAGAAAGAACTCACCTCTAGTACCTCTGGAGAGAGCATGCCCTGCTGACACCTTGGTTTTGGACTTTTGCCTCCAAAACTGTGAATGAACAAATTTCTGTGGTTTTCAGCTACTCAGTTTGTAGTAATATACAGTAATTTTTGTACTGAAATGAAGGCAAGCTGGGTGCATTAAGTACTCCCTTGAGCCTCAGTTTCTTCCTCTGTAAAATGGGAACAAAAGCAGACACATACAATAGGGTTCTCTAAAGCCTTTATTTCAATCGGTGTTAGCTCACTTCCAGAAGATTCAGAGGGAAGAGGTGCCCATCACTACCCTGCCCACTTCTCTCAGCTACTGTCAGGGTTCTGGGGACAGCCAGCAGCTCCTGAGAAAATTAGCACTGGTCTGATCATTTCTCTTTTCACTGCCTTGGCTCCCTTCTGGCTCTTTCTTTCCAGACAGAGAAAATCGTCTGGGGGCACTGACTGCTCCTGGAAGCAGACCGGTTTGAGCTGGTGATAAATGGATTGCTGCCCACAGGAGCCCTGCTGCCTGACGTCAGAGACGGCGGGCACTAATTAAGGGGTTACTGTGTTTACAGGAAGATGAGGAAATAAATGTCAAGACTGCAGTGCTCTGGCTGCTGTTTCACAGGGTCAAAGCCAACTCTAACACCTTTTATCTGAGAGGGTGGCGGGTCCCATGGCTCAGGGCCCCACAAGTTCCTCACGTGGTCCTGACAAGCGAGGTCTGGTGCCCCAGGGGTCTCTCAGCCCCTGCATCTTTTCCATGCTGGGACTCTGTTAAAGGCGGGAGGGAGAAAAGGAGTGAGGAGAATTCTGTCTAGTTAATTGTAACATTTATAAAGAAGCCACGTTTCCAATCTAGCCCGGCTGCTCATGATCCCCCACAATCCCGCTGTTGGTATTTGGAGCTGATAAATCAGTCTTTCTAAACAGGTCCTAAGAGGCTGCTTGGATTTGGGAGGACAGGAAATTAAAGAGCCTTGGGAGGGGGTGCTGACAGCCTGTGCTCCCACGCACGGCCCCCATGCCAGACAGTGGCTATGGCAGGAGAAAGCAAATGAAGGAGCAGAGCAGGCAGAGTGAGGGCGATGTTTGGCATTCACATCACCACCCAAGATCCGGAGAGACCCCCCAGGCCAGGACTAACAGCTGTAGAACAGGCACTGATTGCCCAGAGTGCCCAGTCTACAGCTGGCTGTGAATCAAAACCTCATGCCAGACTCTCAGCCAGGAGTATAATTAGTGAGAAAGGGCGAAAGGACCAAACCCCTACCCAGTCATCATGATCTATAGTTCTAACTCTGGAAACCATTTGTAGCGGGGAGCCCCCAGATATCCAACACAGAGCCCCAGGTTCAAAGGGAAATGGGAAATGGAGAAGTGGAAAAGATGCCAGCACCAGTATGGGAGGTGGCACCCCCAGCCAAAAGCAGTTCCCAACAGGGCACAGTCCTGGGAAAGGGGTTCTGATTAAGAAAACAATCTGGCAGCCTATTTGGATTCAGCTGAATTAAACTAAAAAATTAATTGCAGAAACACTTCCAAAAATGTTTCCATTTTTCTGTGTAGGAGGACTAACAGCTCAGCAAGAACTTAAAATGATGACTATTATAGGCGCCATTTATTGAGTGCTACTACATGCCTGAAAGTCTGCATACATTTGGTATATTTCTTACAATAGCCCTGCAGTGTAGGTGGGATTGTTCCCTTTGGATAGATTAGGAAACTGAGGCTCAGAGATGCTAATTAAGGTGCCCAGGTCACACAAGGTAGAAGGAAGTGGGAGAGCCAGGTATCAAATCTGGCCTGATTCTATGATCCATGATGGTTCTCTTCTCTTGGGCTTCTAGTCTTCTATTGCAGCATAACAAGACAACCAAAAGTCAATGGATTGAAACAGCAATCATTTTATCATGTTTATTATTCTCTGGGTGAGGATTTAGTTTGGACACAATAGGAATGGCTCATTTCTGTCCAACAGTGACTGGGGTGTCAGGTGAGGTGGCCCCAAGAGAACTGGAGGTAGCTCTACTGAGACCATATATCTGAGCTCTCAATTCTGACTTTCCACTAGATTCCTTGCTTTTTTTTTTTTTTATCCCTAAGTATCTACTCCTTGGAAGGAAAGTTATGACCAACCTAGATAGCATATTCAAAAGCAGAGACGTTACTTTGCCAACAAAGGTCCGTCTAGTCAAGGCTATGGTTTTTCCAACGGTCATGTATGGATGTGAGAGTTGGACTGTGAAGAAAGCTGAGTGCTGAAGAATTGATGCTTTTGAACTGTGGTGTTGGAGAAGACTCTTGAGAGTCCCTTGGACTGCAAGGAGGTCCAATCAGTCCATTCCAAAGGAGATCAGTCCTGGGTGTTCTTTGGAAGGAATGATGCTAAAGCTGAAATTCCAGTCCTTTGGCCACCTCATGCAAAGAGTTGATTCATTGGAAAAGACTCTGATGCTGAGAGGGATTGGGGGCAGGAGGAAAAGGGGATGACAGAGGATGAGATGGCTAGATGGCATCACCAACTCGATGGACGTGAGTTTGAGTGAACTCCAGGAGTTGGTGATGAACAGGGAGGCCTGGTGTGCTGCGATTCATGGGGTCGCAAAGAGTCGGACACGACTGAGCGACTGAACTGAACTGAACTGAACTGAATGTACCTACTGAGGTTCAAAATAGTTTCTTCCCTCCTCATCTAGGACCTGGATTCGGATAGTTGGAATAGCAACTCTTGTCTTTCCCCTGAGCCTCTTGGTGTGGCTGGCTTGAGCTTCCATAAAGCACGGTGGACTCAGGAAAGTCAGTTTTTACACAGTGACTAGCTTCTCCAAGCCCATTAGGAAGAAACAGATATCAGAAGTTGCTAGTTTTATAGGTATTAAGCCCAGGAGCTGGCCCAGTATGACTTTTGCCATATTATATCGGCCATATGAGTCACAGAGCCTGTCCAGATTCACGACTAGCTCATTAGATGCTTTGTGAACATCATCTCTGCTCCTTATCAGCCATCATGCCACAGAGAAGCTCTTTGCTTAAATTACACTGTTTCGGACGATAATGATAATGCCTCAATTTTGTTTAGCTTTTTAGATTTACAAAAAGCTTCCAATTGGATCTTATTTGAGCCTCATAATAAGACTCTGAGGCAGGCAGAGCAGGTTGTACCATCCTGATTTTAAGAAAACCAAGATTTCAAAAAGAAAAAAAAATTACCCAAAGTGTATGGGCATAAACTCCCAACCTACCCAACTCCATGCAGCCACCCTGATTATAGCCGAGATCTTTTCCTGTCATACCCTCTGCACTGCTAATACACTCTAATTTGTCTTGTATTATTATTCTTCAGCTCAAGAAATTTCTAGAAGGCTTTCAAAATAATATGTCTATTAATATAAAATGAAGCTAGAAATAATAACTCCCTTTTACTGAATTTAATGATGAAAAAAGGTTTGTGTTTTACCTTAACTGAAGTTAAATATTTCTTTGTTTTTATCGAGGTCAAGTTCACAAAACATAAAATTAAGCATTTTAAAGTCTACAAGTCATTAGCTTTCAGTCCATTCACAATGTTGTGCAACCGTCACCTCTATCTGGCTCCAAAACAGTTTCATCCCAAAGGCCCTGCGTTTTATAAAATTTATATGATAATTTCACTTTATACTTGGAATTGAAATGCTTTGTAGGTAATTATATGTAGGTAATGCTAGGTTTTATTAAAATGAAAAACACTCTTTGGACTCAAAATGACCTGGATTTAAATTACGGCCCTTCAATTTTCTAGCCATGTGGGTTTCAGAAAGGTGTTTAGCTGAGCCTGTTTTCTCATTCCTCATAAAAGGAAATAATGATCTCTACTTAGAAGGGAAATTGTGAGGACCGGTGAGATAATGGACTTCAAGCACCTCTTACAGGGCATGGTGCTTAGTGGTTGCCTAAATGATGGTAGTTGTTATTCACAGTATTAATAATCAGAAGAGTTACAGGACCTTATGAAAACCATCACAACTCTCGGCTTCAGGGTTCAGGATGGAAACTGAAAGTGAATCTATGTGATTTCTAAGCTCTGATATTTAAGATGGTAAAACATTTAACAGATCTACCCTCCTTCCATCTCTTTTAAAAGCCTCCTATCACTTTCCTTCTTCTCACCCCTCACACACACACACACACGCACACGCACACGCACACGCACACGCGCAATCAAATTTCTCATTTTCTTTAATGGAAACACTTAACTTTAAGGAACTGTATTGAGGTATATACTTATTATTTGATATGCAATAAACCACATATTTTGAGTGTATGGTTTGATGTTTTGATGTAGGTACACACTCTTGAAATCTTCATCATTACCAAGATGCTGATGTACCATCACTCTGAGGTCCTGTTGCCCCTTCATAATCATCTGTCCCATACTCTCCCATCCCCTAACTATGTGATGTTTGAGATGGCCCTGTATTTGGCAATTGTCTTATCCCCCATATGTAGATACATGGATTCCCTCGGGGCAGAGATTATGAATGCTCTGCTCATTATTGTATCTCCCCCCTCAAATTGGTGGAATAGAGGAAAACAGCAAAAGAGGAGATGCTCAACAAATATTTGTTGAATGAATGAATAACCCCTTTGTCCCTTTACTCCTGATGCAGTGATACTGAAGCTTTTATTCTCTGAGCGCTGTTGTGATTGATGCCAAGACAGAAGAGAGCTCTGGGGGCTGGAGTGTCTGGGAGCATTTCACAGAGGAAGAAAATTGCTTTGAGTCTGCGATGATGAAAAGGGCTTGTTGAGGAAGGTAGAGCTAATGGCTTGAGCACAGGCCAGGAAGCAATCTGGGAAAGATGAGAGAGTATGGAATGGATCGGAGGCAATGCGGCAACTGACATGACTGACAAGTGACAAGGATTAGGCTCCCTGGAGTTGTGGAAAACTTGAACCTTTATGAAACAGGAAAACAGAAAATAAAAGCAAAGCAGGAGCTGCTGGTACCTTGGCTGAGAATTATGAGATTTTAGAACTGACCTAGCCATTCAAGATGAAACAAATGCTCATCATAATACAGATGAGAAAGGTGAACTCCAGAGAAGAAAATAAGTTTCTCCAGCTCCCACAGTAGAATAGTGGGAGAACCAGGCATAATGCAAGTTTTGCAGTCTCTGCCACCTTTGCTTATTCATCTTTTAATATTTATACTTGTTAATAATCAACTAGTTAATAAATATTTAATTAATTTATTGAGCTCGTACAATAAGCTAGGTGCTGGGATCATGTGGAAGTGAAAAAACAGCAGTGTCCTCATGGTATAGTGGAAAAATAAGAAAAGGTCAGAGTGATGACGAGTGAAGAGAATTTGACCTGCTGGTTACAGCTTTGTAGATAGAGGAAGGGTCTGAAGGCTAAGGAATTTAAGCAGCTTCTAAACGTTGAAAAAGACAAGAAAAAACATTCTTTCTTAGATCCTCCAGAAAAGAATGCAGCCTGCTGACATGTTGATTCAGCCCAATGAAACCCATTTTTAACTTCTAAACTACCCAACTGCAAGATGATAAACCTGTGTAGATTTAAGCTACCGAGTTTGTGGTAATTTGTTATAGCAACAATAGGAGATTAATACAACCCCTTGCTAGCTATAGAGCCTTGTTATTGTTGTTGTTTAGTCGCCAAGTAATGTCTGACTCTTTGCAACCCCATGAACTGTAGCCCTCCAGGCTCCTCTGTCCATGGAATTTTCCAGGCAAGAATACCAGACTGGGTTTTCATTTGCTTCTCCAGGGGTTCTTCCCGACCCAGAGATCAAGCATGCATCTCCTGCACTGGAAGGCAGATTCTTTACCACTGAGCCACCAAGGAAGCCCTTAGAGTTAGTCAAATTCTCTGAACAAGTTTTTTCAGTACCTAATAATCATAGTACTTAACCCTTCACTTATTGTGAGTGACAAGTGAAGAAGTAGAAATAAAGTCACTAGAGCAAAGTCTGGTGTTACAGGCAGAATTGTGTATCCCTCCCCCCTCCCCCCACCATCTCTGAATTCCTATGTTGGAGCCATAATTCCCTATCTCAGAATGTGACTGTATTTGGAGAGTCTTTAAAGAGGTGATTAAGTTAAAATAAGGCCAATGGGATGGGCCCTCATCCAATCTGATGAGGTATAAGGTATCCTTAAAAGAAGGAGAAATTTGGACACACAAACACCAGGGATGCACACACAGGGGAAGGGCAGTGTGAGGACATGACGGGAAGGAGGCCATCTGAAAGCCAAGGAGAGAGGTCAGGAGAGACCAAACCTGCCAGCTACCTCGGCCTTAGGCTTCCAGCCTCCAGAACTGTGAGAAAATAAATGGCGGTTTTAAGCCACCAGTCTGAGGTACTTTGTTAAGGCAGCCCAAGTGGCTCTAGTGGTAAAGAACCATCCTGCCAATGCAAGATGAGTAAGAGACACAGGTTCGATCCCCGGGTTCAGACGATCCCCTGGAGAAGGAAATGGCAACCCACTCCGGTATTCTTGCCTGGAAATTCTCATGGATAGAGGAGCCTGGTGGGCTACACTCCATGGGATCGCAGAGTTGGACACGACTTAAGCAACTTAGCACGAAGCAAACTAACACACCACCTGGGTCTGCCCCACAAGATGGGACACCTGGGCTCTGATCTTCGTTTGTTTCAGACACCCATCTTCTGATACACAGTAGATTTCTCAATATGTGCTGCTTATAAAGGGGACTGATTTTCAGAGACATTTGGGGTTGCTGGGCTGCAAACAGACTGAGGGTACTTGAGCCATCCATTCATCCATCTTCTCCTCTCCAGCTACATCCAGAGCACATTAAAATAAATAAATAAATAAAAAACCATCTGGCAGATGAGGGCCCTGGCGGTTACCATGGTGAGGCGGAGCAGAGCTGGGAGACTGGGGTGTGTGTATCGATGTCTGACGCTTGAGCCCAGGGAAATGTCAGCCTGGTTTGTGTTCATTTTGGACAATATTTTTATCTATATTTTTTCCCTGGCTAAGTTGTTCAAGAAAAACTTTTGTAGGTCCCATTCTGATCACTGGGTGTTTTCACCTACAGACATAAAATTCTCTGAGAATAAGGACAGAGTGTTTTCCCATTTTATTCCTCTTTTCTGTCCGTTCCCCTTCCTCCCCTCATATTACCCGTACCATTTAAGCCTGCATCTGTCACCAAGTTGATACTCAAAAAGTATTTGTCAGGTTGAGTTGAATTAATTAACCTTTGGAGAAACTATTTTCCTGTTTGCTTCTGATTTTAAAAAGCACTGACAATTAATATCATAGGGAGTTCATTCAAGTGGCAGGCTCTGATATTTGGTTTATAGCTGCAGCAGGATTGGGACATGTGAGCAGAGCAGAGGAGCTGATGATGGGAATTTAGTGGAGAGACAATCCTTGAGAGCAAGGATTCTGGGCTTGGTTGGACATGAATTTATTTGCATCCTGGGTCTGCAGCTAACTCCTTGTGTGACTTGGGGTCAGAGACTTCACTTCTTTGGCTTTTTTCACTGTCCTCAAAATGGGCATTCTAACCATACCTGCTTCATGGGTTCTTCTGTGCCTTATTGGAGATGCCTCAGATAGAGTCCAGCAGCTCAGTTCAGTTTAGTCACTCAGTTGTGTCTGACTCTTTGTGACCTCATGGACTCTAGCACACCAGGCTTCCTGTCCATCACCAACTCCTAGAGCTTACTCAGACTCATATCCATCAAGTCAGTGATGCCATCCAACCATCTCATCCTCTGTTGTCCCCTTCTCCTCCTGCCCTCAATCTTTCCCAGCATCAAGGTCTTTTCCAATGAGTCAGTTCTTCGCATCAGGTGGCCAAAGTATTGGAGTTTCAGCTTCAACATCAGTCCTTTCAATGAATATTCAGGACTGATTTCCTTTAGGATGGACTGGTTGGATCTCCTTGCAGTCCAAGAGACTCTCAAGAGTCTTCTCCAACACCACAGTTCAAAAGCATCAATTCTTAGGCACTCAGCTTTCTTTATAGTCCAAGTCTCACATCCATACATGACTACTGGAAAAACCATAGCTTTGACTAGAGAAACCTTTGTTGGCTAAGTAATGTCTCTGCTTTTTAATAGACTGTCTAGTCCAGCATCTGGCACTCATCTAACACAGTTGCAGGTTTTCACTGGGGTTTTGTTCTCAACTTCATAAGTCTGGCTCTTTTTTTTTTTTTTTGATCTCTAACATTCCAGGAAATGTTCTCTCTCAGTAAGCTCATATCTGGGGGCAGGTGTGGACAGACCACAGACCTGCCCCTCCTCCCAAGTCACCTGTGGGTTCCCTTTGATAATCACAGGGTGTCTGAGACTTCCAGAGGCAGAAATACCTGGGGAGGATGCGAGACTGGGCCTACAGAGGTTTCCAAGAGCCGGAAACTGACAGTTCCAACAGGGAACTGGTTTAGGCCAGCCCAGTCCAGGCTCACGAGGTTACAGATACCAGTATTCAAGGGAGTGGAAAGTGGCTTCACTGACATGTAGTGCCAGGCTCTGCAAGGAATCAGCAGTCAGTGAACAGAGAGTCTAGGAGTGCCCAGAGAAACAACAGCAATGGGTGTTGTGGAGATAACTGGCTTTGCCCCTCTGCAGGACAGTCTGGTTACTCTCTCCTTCCTTCTCTTCCAGATCCAGCACCCTCTCTTTGGTTTATGCAGAAGCTGAGAGGAGGGGTCTACTGGACTCTTTCATCCTCTGGCAGCTCACCAGCTCCAAGCCTCAGAGCCCCACATGGAAGCTTGCTTCTCCTTCCCACCCCTGTACCCCATCCCCCACCTAGCCACTCTCCAGGTCACAGATGGGCTCTTGAGATCTATCCACATGCCATAGGAGGAAGTCATCTGTTAAGGGGGTTGAAAATGAAAGGAAAGTGTTAGTCACTCAGTCATGTCCCACTCTTTGCGACCCCATAGACTGTAGGCCACCAGGCTGCTCTGTCCATGGAATTCTCCAGGCAAGAATCCTGGAGTGGGTTGCCATTTCCTTCTCCAGAGGATCTTCCCAACCCAGGGATCGAACCTGGGTCTACCACATGACAGGCAGATTCTTTACTGTTTGAGCCACCAGGGAGAGCTGTTAAGGGGGTTACTGGGTGCTTATATCAATCCAATGGCAAAATCTTCCAACATTTATTGCATATTTATTATATGTTAAGCATCTTGCCAGGTGACTCACATGCCTTAGTCATTTAATTACCCAACAACACTAGGAAGCACTTTTTTCATCCCCATTATTGTAATTGAGGAAATAAGTCCAGAGAACTTAAAGAACACGATTAAGTTTTCATAGCACAGCCAGGATTTGAACCTGATACATCAATGTAGCTCTTCAGAGTGGAGAGGCAGAACGAGGGGAGCAGGGGTACTGAGACTGCTTGCCACAGTTTGAAACCTGTGGTTCTCCACTCACCACCTCGACAAACTTGGGAAAGGTACAGAGCCCAGCACTCATAGTAAGCCCACTATGCACATTTGCTATCATCATTCAGCATGGCATTGGGGTGGCTTCTGTGTCCTGGTGACCTCCCTGGAAAGCTGCCTGAAATCTCTACATCAGAGAGTCTGGAGCATCCTCAGATGTACCTGCTCCAACAACCCTGGCCAGAATCCTACAAGCCTTGTGAAAGGGGATAACTAAGCCAAAGTATAGCGAGACCTGCCATTTACCTGCTCCCCTTGCTGGCCTGTTCCTTCATACATGCTTAATTTTGGCAAAATTAATGATGAGAAGGAGCTGAATTCCACAGACTTGGATTTGCATTCTGGCTCCAGCTTTTACTAGTTGTGTGACTTTAGAAATGTTAAAAGCCCTACCATGCCTCAGTTCTTCGTCTAGAAAGTAGAAACTGGCTGAATGGAGGGAAACAAGAGAGAGAAGCACGTGGTGGGGCAGGCAATGCCCCAACCCAGGGTCACTGTCTTCCTAGTGAATCTGTCCATGGTTCCTTAAGAGAACAGCTCCTTAGTACCTGCAAGGGCTGACATCTTTGAGTGGTTCCTCAACTTCTTTGGGTTCTAAACGTTTTGGCCAAATGCAAGGTTCAGTGTTTAGCATCACTAATTATAAGTGATATGGAAATCAAAGCCACAATGGGATATCACCATGGCTATTATAAAAAAAGATAAATAGCCAGTGTTGGTGAGGATGTGAAGAAAAGGAAACCCTTGTGCACTGTTGGTAAGAAATGTAAATTCGCGTATCCACTATGGAAAATAGTATAAAGGTCCCTCAAAATATTAAGAATAAAATTAATGAATAATCCAGCAAATTCAATTATGGGTATCTATCTAAAGGAAACAAAAACACTAATGTGAATATGTGTGTGTGTATATATATATACACACACACATATATATATATAAGCCTCTATATTCATTGCAGCATTATATATAATAGTCAAGACATGGAAATGTCCTAATTATCCAGTGATGGATGAATGAATAAATAAAATGTGATATATATATATTATTATTCAGTCACAAAAAAGAAAGAAATCCTACCATTTGTGACAACTTGGGTGGACCCCAATGACATCATACTACATGACATAAGTCAGACAAAGACATACTGTATAACTTCACTTTTATGTGGAATGTACGAAAACAGAACGAAACAAACTCATAGATACAGAGAACAGGCTGGTGTTTGCCAGGGGCAGGGAGTCTGGGGTGGGCAAAATGAGTGAAACTGTTAAAAGTACAAACTTTCAGACACAAAGTAAATTAGTCCTGGGATGTAATGTACCAAATGGTAACTATGGCTAATATCTCTATATTGTATATTAGAGAGTTGCTAAGAATGTAGATCCTTAAAAAATGATAAATTCAAGCTTTAGAAGAATAGATGGTTCTAGCTTTAGATTTATCATTCATGCTAGTCCAGGAAGTTGCTTATCAAAGGTGTGGTGATAGAGCATTCCTGGACCCTGTGGCTCCATCCTCTTTAATTAATTTTTAAGTATTATTGAAGTATAGCTGACATGTAATGTTGGTTTCAGGTGTACAACATAGTGGTTCAATTATATATATTATGAAATGGTCTTCATAAGCCATATATCACCATACAAAGTTATTACAATACTGCTAACTGTATTCCCTGTGAAAGTGCTGCACTCAATATGCCAGCAAATCTAGAAAACTCAGCAGTGGCCACAGAACTGAAAAAGGTCAGTTTTCATTCCAATCCCAAAGAAAGGCAATGCCAGAGAAGGTTCAAACTACAGCACAATTGCACTCATTTCACATGCTAGCAAAGTAACGCTCAAAATTCTCCAGGCCAGGCTTCAACAGTACGTGAACCATGAACTTCCAGATATTCAAGCTAGATTTAGAAAAAGCAGAGGAACCAGAGATCAAATTGCCAACATCTGCTGGATCATCGAAAAAGCAAGAGAGTTCAAGAAAGACATTTACTTTTGCTTTATTGACTATGCGAAAGCCTTTGACTGTGTGGGTCACAACAAACTGTGGAAAATTCTTAAAGAGATGGGAATACCAAACCACCTGACTTGCCTCCTGAGAAATCTGTATGCAGGTTAAGAAGCAACAGTTAGAACCGGACATGTAACAACAGACTGATTCCAATTTGGGAAAGGAGTTCGTCAAGGCTGTATATTGTCACTCTGCTAATTTAACTTATATGCAGAGTACATCATGCAAAATGCCAAGCTGGACAAAGCACAAACTGGAATCAAGATTGCTGGGAGAAATATCAATAACCTCAGATACGCCTCAGACACCACCCTTATAGCAGAAAGCGAAGAAGAACTAAAGAGCATCTTGATGAAAGTGAAAGAGGAAAGTGAAAAAGTTGGCTTAAAACTCAACATTCAGAAAACTAAGATCATGGCATCTGGTCCCATCACTTTACTGCAATAGATTGGAAAACACTGGAAACAGGGACAGACTTTATTTTTTTTTGGCTGCAGATGGTGAGTGCAGCCATGAAATTAAAAGACGCTTGACAGGAAGGCAATGGCAACCCACTCTAGTACTCTTGCCTGGAAAATCCCATGGACGGAGGAGCCTGGTGGGCTGCAGTCCATGGGGTCGTGAACAGTCGGACACAACTGAGCAACTTCACTTTCACTTTTCACTTTCATGCATTGGAGAAGGAAATGGCAACCTACTTCAGTGTTCTTGCCTGGAGAATCCCAGGGACGGGGGAGCCTAGTGGGCTGCCGTCTATGGGGTCACACAGAGTCGGACACGACTGAAGCAACTTAGCAGCAGCAGCTCCTTGGAAAAAATGCTATAACCAAACTAGAAAGCATATTAAAAAGCAGAGACATTACTTTGTCAACAAAGGTCCATCTAGTCAAAGCTATGCCTTTTCCAGTAGTCATGTATGGATGTGAGAGTTGGACTATAAAGAAAGTTGAGCACCGAAGAATTGATGCTTTTGAAACGTGGGTTGGAGAAGATGAGAATCCCTTGGATTGCAAGGAGATCCAACCAGTCCATCCTAAAGGAAATCAGTCCTGAATATTCATTGGAAAGACTGATGCTGAAGCTCCAATACTTTGGCCACCTCATGCGAAGAACCACCTTATTGGAAAAGACTCTGATGCTGGGAAAGATTGAAGGCGGGAGGAGAAGGGGACAACAGAGGAAGAGATGGTTGGAATGCATCACTGACGTGATGGACATGGGTTTGAGTAGACTCTGGGAGTTCGTGATGGACAGGGAGGCCTGGTGTGCTGCCGTCCATGGGGTCGCAAAGAGCTGGACATGACTTAGCAACTGAACTGTATTCCCTGTGATGTACACTGTATTCCCTTGACTTATTTACCAGCATACCTCAAAGACATTGTAGGTTTGGTTAGAGAGCACCACAAAATAAAACAAATACTTCAATAAAGCAAATCACAATCTTTCTGGTTTTCCCAGTGCATATAAAAGTTATTTTTACGCTGTAGTTCATTAAGTGTACAATAGCATTGTGTCCAGAAACCAATATACATACCTTAATTTAAAAATATTTTATTGATAAACATGCTAACCATCAAATGACAACTCAGGGTTACCACATACCTTCAATTTATAAAAACATAGTATCTACAAAGTGCAATAAAATGAAGCACAACAAAATGGGGTATACCTCTATTATATAACTGGAAGTTTATACCTCCTAATCCCCTTCATCTATTTTATATATTTTTCCCATGTAAATGGGTAACCAGTTTGTTTTCTGCACCTGTAATTCTGTTTCTGTTTTGTTGTAATTGTCGATTTACATTATTTTTAGATTCCACATATAAGTGAAATAGCATGGTATTTGTCAGACATACTTTACTTAGAATAACCTACAGCCATCCATGTTATTGAAAATGACAAGAGTTCATTCTTTTTGTTTGAGTAATATTCCATTTTGGGAATGGAATGCTTACCTTTTGTATCCATTTATCTATTTATTGATGGACACTTCAGTTGCTTCCGTACCTTGGCTATTGGCCATTGTTAATAATGCTTTAATGAAACATAGGTTGGCATATATCTTTATGAATTAATGTTAGAGTTTTCCTTGGTTAGATACCCAGGAGTGGAATTGCTGGATTGTATGGTAAGTGAATCTTCTGCTTCAGTCATGCCTGACTCTTTGCAACCCCATGGACTGTAGCCCACCAGGCTCCTCTGTCTGTGGGATACTCCTGGCAAGAATACTGGATTGGGTTGCCATTTCTTTCTCCAGGGGATCTTCCCGACCCAGGGATCGAACCCATGTCTCTTATGTCTCCTGAATTGGCAGGAGGGTTCTTTACCCCTAGCACCACCTGGCAAGCCACTGGATTGTATGGTAGCTCTATTTTTAATTTTTCTAGGAAACTCCATATGGTTTTAAAGTGGCTGCAGTAATTTACATCCCTATTAACAGTGTACAAGGGTACCTTTTCCTCTACAACCTCACCAACATTTGTTATTTGTTTTTTGATAATAGCTATTTTGATAGGTATGAGGTGACATCTCATAATGGTTTTGATTTGCATTTCCCTAATAATTTAGCATTTTTCCATGTATTTGTTGGCTATCTGTATGTCTTAATTGGAAAAATGTTTACTTACATTTCCTGCCTATTTTTAAATCAGATATTTTTTTTTAATATTGACTCGTATGATTTCTTCATATATTTGGATATTAACCTCCTTATTGAATATATCATTTGGAAATATATCACTTAGTAGGTTGCCTTTTCATTATGTTTATAGTTTCCTTCACTGTCCAAAAGCTTTTTAGTTTGATGTAGTCCCATTTGCTTATTTTTGCTTTTGTTGCCTTTTCCTACGAAGACAGATCCAAAAAGATATTGCTAAGACTGATATCAGAGTTTTCTGCCTACATTTTTTTCTAGTTTTTGTGGTTTCAGTCTACATTTAAGTCTTTAATTCATTTGGAATTTATTTTTGCATATGGTATAAGAAAATTGTCTAGCTTCATTTATTTGCATGTAGCTGTTCAGTTTTCCAATACCATTTATTAAAGAAGCAGTCTTTGCCCCACTTTATATTCTTGCCTCTCTTGCCATAAATAAATTGATCATACAAGCGTGGATTTATATCTGGACTCTATATTCTGTTCTGTTGATCTACATCATGTCTGTTTTTGTGCCAGTACCATATTGTTTTGATTATTAGATCTTTGTAATATATTTTGAAATCAGAGAACATGATACCTCCAGCTTTGTTTTTCTCAAGACTGCTTTGGCTATTTGGGGTCTTTCATGAGCCAAGTTTGGGGATTATTTGTTCTGGTTCTATGAAAAATGCCATTGGTATTTTAGTAAGTATTGCATTGAATCAGATTGCTCTTGGTTGTGTCAACACTTGAACAATATTGACTCTTTCAATCCAGAAACATGGTATATCTTTCCATTTGTTTGTGCTCTATTTCTTTTATCAACATATTAATATTTTTCAGAGTACAGGTGTTTCATCTCCTTGGCTAAATTCATTCCTAGGTATTCTTTTTTGATGCAATTGTAAATAGGGTTATTTTCTTTATTTCTCTGAGTTCATTATTAATGTATAGAAAAAACAGAATTTTTATGCTAATTTTGTATTTGCTAGACATTTTGGAGGCTCTTCTTCCTGGTGCAGGAACCCCAGACTGAGGAGTCCCATGAGGTGAGGACTTCTGCGCCTGTGATTTTCCTCCTACCCATGGGTCGCCAAGCCAGGGATGTACATCCTGACCAGACTGCACCTCTATCCCTTCTACCCATTTTTTTGTGTCTCTTTCTTTATATCTTTAATTGTATAAAGTCTTTTCTGCTAGTCTTAAGGTCATTCTCTGAGATAGTTGCTCTGTAATTAATCGTTAATTTTGGTGTACCCATGGGAAGAGGTGAGCTTAGGATCATCCTACTCTGCCATCTTGATCCAGACCTCTTTAATTCTCTTTAAGTCTTGACTAAGCAAAGAAAGAAAATATCAAAGGATCCCAAATTAAATAATGGGAGCCTGCTCTCCTACGGCAATGGTTGCTGCCTTTATCCAAGTCAACCATGACTAGTCCTTCAGAAGAGTGTAGCAGCTAACATGGATGTGGAGAAGAATAGGGGAGAGGTTTGGGGAGAGCTGGTGCATGCCCTGCTCACAGCCTCTGCTAGTTGTGCTTATTCAGACCGAGTTTTAACCTCATCTTTTCACTGGACTCTAGGTTATCTGGAAGATACTAGCCTTGTCTGTCTTCTTCCCACTTATGTCCCTAGCTCTTGTCACAGTGCCTGGCAGGTGACTGAGGCTCAACTGATACTTGTAGAATGATAACTGAGTGAATGTTAGCTACTGTCGTTGTAGCTACTGATATAAAGAGTTCTTTATCATGGTGTAAATTTATGCTTATCAGAGAGCTTGTGATCTATTAGAGAGATAACTTTATGTATGGAAGCCTCATGTTCCCATATTTCTAACTAGATAGTTTTCCCAAACTGTGTTCTATGGAGAACAAGTATGTTACATTGTTACAAGACAAAGATCTGCCAAATAAAGATTATTAGGTCAAATAAATTTAGAAAGTGCTATAACCATATATCTTTCCTCTCAGTTCTCACAAATTATGTTAATTTATAAAAGGCTCTCTCCTAACTGATTGCCCATGGAACCATATTCTCATACCACACTCACAAGTATCTCTTACTATACAATTATTTGGAAACTGCTGAATTACACTATGGGCTTTTTGAAGGCAGGAGCCATATCTTGTAAATATTTGGCATAACCTAGCAACGTTGTACACACAAACATTGGTCAATAAGTACACATTGATAAACTGTTCTAGCAATCCTCTCCCTATTTTTTCCCTTATTTTTCTTAGGTTTATTTCCAAAATAGCAAAGGCTTAATTGCAGTTTAATGTAATTGCCTATAAATTATAATGAATTTATTTCCCTCTTTGCCAAGATTAAACCATGGCAATTTGTAATGATTTATTTACAAGTATAATGGAATCACAGGATCGATTCTAATTCAAGTTCTGTCACTCTCTAGCTCTATGGCCTCAAGCAAGTTACTAATTTTTAGATGGTCTAAGAGCCCTTGATTTCTCTTTGTCAAAACTCATTCTTCCACAGTCTTCTACATATACAAAAATGGCATTACTATCAACCTTTTCACTCAAACCAAAAACCTAGGTACCATTTTGAATCCCTTTCTCACATTTCCATCCACTCCACTAGCAATTCCAATTAATTCTACCACTGAGGTACATTATATCTCAAGGTTAACCAAGTTCTCCCATCTCCACTGTCACCTGGATGAGACCACTAACCATTATCTTTTACCGTAACTCACAATCAACTCAATGGTTGCTTGCTACATTTTTGTTGTTGTTGTTGTTTTCTGTGCCTATAATTCAATCACAGTGTCAGCCAGTGATCTTCTTAAGATGGAAATCCTTCAACCTTTCCATTGCATTCATAAAATAATCTGAACTTATCATGTTCTGTACGTTATTACTAACCTTTCTGCTACTTCTTATCCTTTCCCTGCTCTCTGCAATCCTGATATATGAGTTGCCTTTCATTTTCCCAGAAAATCTAAATTCCTATCACCTCAGAATGCTAACACATGTTACTCTATCTGCAAAAGAGGCTTGTCCATTTCACATTCAGGGCTCTTTCTTATACCTTAAATTTCTGCTTATATGGTTCCCAACCAAACTTAGCCCAACTCCAGCCACTTAATACATGGCAGGTCTCCTCTCCCCTACTTTGTCTCTTTCCTTGCCTTGTCCATTTCCTTTAGAGGAGCACTAGTTACCATTTGGCATTGTTTTCTATGATGTGTGTCCCCAGTGAAATATAACCTCAATGAGACAGACTACATCTATTCTTTGCATCTCCAATGCCCAGCAGAATGACTGCAAAAACACAAGAGGTGTCCAGTTTAAAATAAAAAGGCCTTCATTTCCTCAACCTAATAAAGATGAGTATTACTTATCTTTGATTGAGCCTTACCACATACTTTAAATCTTGTTCTAAGGAATCTGTTCATGAAAAAAAAAAATGTTGCATCTCTACTATGTGTAAAGTATTGCACTAGTAAGTGTGACACATCTAGAAGGAGAAAGGAGAAGCCACTGGGGCAGTGGGGAGAAGGGTGTCAGCTTTGGGGTCTGAAAGACCTGGATACTAATAGCTCATCTTAACCTTCACATTTCTGGTTAAATGTGAGGGTTAAAGGAGGGCTAAATAAAACCCAAGCCATTATCTTAGCTGCCCTACTTTTGTGCCCCCATACCCCTGATTCCTGTATCTTAGCATTTGTCACTACAGGCAATGATCTGCGTACCCTTATCTATTTTCACTAGACTCCTGGGGACCATTCCTGTCCGGCTCACTTTTATCATCTCATCAGCCCCACCCCTGTAACTGTACTGGAATGCCTAAAATGTTGCATGCTGCCTTGAAATCTTTGAGCCCCATAGTACCCCAAAGGCCTATCTGTGAGTCCTAATGCTTTCACTAAATCTTTCACCCACTAGGGAAGACCTTTTATCAGCAGAATCAGCTTTACCTCACCTCATCCTCAACCTAATAGGTTTCAGTTTCCTGAAAGATTGCAGGATTGTTCAAACCATCCAATCACATCCTCCCACAGAAACCAGGAGTCACCTCACCCTGTTTTTTTAACTACAGACTTGCCTCCCGACATTCTGTGCTGGTTCACACTGCTCTGCTAGGGGCGAATTCTGAACTCCCTGTGCGATCCTGCAGCGGGTACAGTATCCTTCTTCCCTGGGCTGTGTTTATGTGCCTAATAAACTCCGTAAGATCTCAGCTTTCAGTGTTAGTTCTTGTATGTTTGGATACCCCTGGACCCAAGGCAAAGATTCCCCCTTTCACCAATGGGGTGAAAAAGAGGTTATAAAACACCCATACATACACACATACACACACACACACACACACACACACACACACACACACACACATACCCCAAGCAGGTATGATCATGCCCTACACGAAATTGGTTATACATTTTTCTCAGTCTTGAATGGGCATTAAAATATACTGTGGAGTTTTAAAAAATATTGACTCTGGGTCCCACTTCATGGAATGAGAATAATAGGGGTGAGACCCAAAGGTGTACATTTTTTGTAAAGCACCATTACTGAATCCTTGATCTCTGGGCCAGGAAGATCTCCCAGAGGAGGAAATGGCAATCCACTCCAGTATTCTTGTCTGGGAAATCCCATGGACAGAGGAGCCTGGTGGGCTACAGTCCATGGGGTCACAAAGAGTCAGACACGACTGAGCATGCATGCAGTGATCATTACTGAATCTGGTGGCTAGCCAAAACTGAGCACCACAGTGGCTGTGCTGTAGCCACCTGTTGACTCTCTAATGGATTGGACTGTCATTCCCTTGGTGACATGGCTTGAAGGACAACCCTATCATTCTGGAGGGAGTGTCTAACAGAGGCTCCTGCTCAGGGATGACAAACACTTAGCAACAGCTTTCAAAACCCTCCTGAGCCCTTGGCGACACTGCAAATTGATCATGGCAGTCTTCCTGCTGAGCCTGGCCTCCGGCTCAGAATTCTTATCAGCTCCCACCATGTGATGAATGCTATCATGAGAAATGAAACCTATATTTTTTCCTCTGCCCAGCCACCCCCAATTTCTGCTCTGTGATGACAGGAACTCTGCTGCTTGTGACTATTCCTACAGACCTCACCTCTGCAATGCCGCTCCTACTCCAGGGCATTTCACTGGAGCAGAGCCTTCTCTCAGCTCTTACATGTAGCCTGCCCAAGAGTCAAGTCCCCAGGGCATTTTTTAAGTATCTCAGGTCATTGGTCACACCTCTTCCTTACCCTTAATGTCATCTCTTAAAGAAGGGGTCTTAACATGTCATACTATCTTTATATTCCTCTGTGCTGGCTCAGATCTCTGGGTTAGATGGGTATGGAAATAAGCAAATAAAATACAATTATCTGGTGTGGTAGAAAGACTCATATTTGAAATCAAGGTGGGACTTGGTGACTCATCTTTATTGAGCTATGTGACCATAGGCAAATCATCTCTATGCTTCAGTTTTCTCATCTGCCAAATGAGAAGTACAATAATAGCTATCCTTTTGCTCTGACCTAATGTGACATACTAGCTTCCCTGGTGGCTCAGAGGGTAAAGAGTTTTCCTGCAATGCAGGTAGACCTGGGTTTGATCCCTGGGTCAGGAAGATCCTCTGGAGAAGGAAATGGCAGCCCACTCCAGTACCTTTGCCTGGAAAATCCCATGGACGGAGGAGCCCAGTAGGCTACCATCCATGGGGTCGCAAAGAGTCAGACACGACTGAGCGACTTCATTTTCCCTTTCCCTAATGTGACATACTAATGTAACATATAATGTTAGAAGGTAGCACAAACAAACAATATTTGAAAAGTTAGAACTCCAAGGTGTTTCATAGCAGCATGTGGCTATTTCTTGCCTCTGCAAGAAAAATCTCTCTCCTTTCCCCACGGTGGTTGAATAAATAGGGTAGCTTTTCCAGGCAAGCAGTCACAACACACATTCCATTATGCGAATGTATATTCAATTAGAATGTAAAACGTAAGCCATCAGTCTTGAGGTGTTAATGAGCTGCCACTTAGAAGGACCAGGGAAGCACATTAAGCATATGTGCATAAAGCATCAGAATTGCCAACTCTACCCAACCAAAAGCTGAGTTGCTAAGATCCTCATCCTCTGCTTCTTCTCCATCAATTCAGAAGCTCCAGGTGGTGCACTGGGTCCATATGAATAAGACCTGTGGCTTTCCTCCATCTCTGCCCAGACTCAGCTCATTTCAAACATTGGCTAAGCAAAGGGAACTGAACATATCCTGAACCTGATTTCAGCAGCAGAGGGATGGGTGTGGGATGGCTACTCCACTATCACTGGAAAACAATCATTAAAAACTTCCTGACAAGTGTCTTTATTACTATACAAAATAAAGTTCTGGAAAAAAAGAATGCTCCCTGAAATATTATAAACAACATTTGAAGAGTCAAAATAATAAGAATGAATCATAAAATAATAAAATTAGAAAACAGATGATGATAAATATAATATCTACTATGTGCCAGACACTGTGCCAACTGCTATGTCTATTCAGTATTTTTACAATTTAATTTCAAATAAAAAACATGTAAATCATTTTCAAAGTTAATTATTCCTATTAGGCTTATTAAAGGTAAATCAGCAAAACTCCCATACTCATCATGCTCCAATAAATTGTTTCCACTACTCAGAGACAACTGCTATGAACCCTTTTAGGATTTATTTTGCTTATTTATCTCTGCATTTCTCAATAACACACTTGCATGACTACTTCTGTTGCAGGAAGGCGGACCCCTTCCAGGGCCCGAAACTAGGTTCTTGTCTAACACTCGGAAATGAATTGTCTGAAGAGACACATGTGCTGACAAAGCAAGAGATTTTATTGGGAAAGGGCACCCGGGTGGAGAGCAGTAGGGTAAGGGAACCCAGGAGAACTGCTCTGCCGCGTGGTTCGCAGTCTCGGGTTTTATGGTGATGGGGTTAGTTTCCGGGTGGTCTTTGGCCAATCATTCTAATTCAGAGTCTTTCCTGGTGGCACACTCATCACTCAGCCAAGATGGATGCTAGCGAGAGGGATTCTGGGAAGTGGACAGACACGCGGTGTCTCCTTTAGACCTTTCCTGAACTCTTCTAGTTGGTGGTGGCTTATTAGTTCTGTATTCCTTATCAGGATCTCCTGTCATAAAACAACTCATGCAAATGGTTACTATGGTGCCTGGCCAGGGTGGGTGGTTTCAATCAATGTGCTTCCCCTATCACTTCTGCATATTCACTTCTTGCTATGAAAGATGAGAATTCAGTTTTCAGTTGCCAAGTCACGTCCGACGCTTTGGGACCCCATGGACTGCAGCATATCAGGCTTCCCTGTCCTCCACCATCTTCCAGAGCTTGCTCAAACTCATGTCCATTGAGTTAGTGATGACATCCAACCACCTCATCCTTTGTTGTCCCCTTTACCTCCTACTTCAGTCTTTCCCAGAATCAGGGTCTTTTCCAGTAAGTCAGCTCTTTACATCAGGTGGCCAAAGTATTGGAGCTTCAGCTTCAACATTAGTCAGTCCTTCCAATGAATATTCAGGGTTTATTTCCTTTAGGATTGGCTGGTTTGATCTCCTTGCCGTCCAAGGGACTCTCAAGAGTCTTCTCCAGCACCACAGTTTGAAGGCATCAATTCTTCAGCCTTTTTTATTGTCCAGATCTTTTACACATATTCTTTGTAATAATTAAAACCTGTTCTTATGTTGTGGCTGCAATAGTCTTCCTTCTGTATAAGGATGTTCATGATAATTATTTCTCTTTTAAGTTCCTTGTCCCTACATGGTTTTTCATTTCTACAAATTCTGTTTTTATTGGTGTTTGTTAGTTTGAATTTACAATATTCATGTTAGAGGCTTACTTCACGTGTCATCAGCCAACTTGGAGCTGTTAACAAGTACTTAAGAGCAGAATATTAAGAAAACTATATGGAAGCTTGAAGGGGCATGGACAGGGCTGGTGGATGGGCTTCATGGTAGGTGGGTCAGAAGCAGCAATGTCAATATCCATGTCTTTTCCTATGGGGTGGGCAGATAACTCAAAGAAAGCTCTTCTAGACTCTAGTGTGGAGTATACAAGCCTGACTACCAGGCTTCTGAGAACCTAATGGGGAATAGGCCAGGGGTCTTGGAATTCAAAATGTGGATTTCCATCAAAATCCTGTTTTTGGTATGTTATCCCTGCCCATCATCTAGATATCCCCCAATCCAGAGTCCCTTTGGTTCAGTCTCTCCAGAGAGTCAATTTCTGTCTTCTACTTCCAGAACAGGGGCAGCTATCAGCTTAGAGAAGTAAGAAAGGGGGTCTAAAGGATTAACTGGGTTAAGGAGATTTTCAACCAGTCTTCTGGTTTTCAGTCACCACTTGCCCTCCACTCTTCAACTCCTTTCCCACCTCAGCACATCTACATGCACATTCTCTCTCTCTCTCTCTCTCTCTCTCTCACACACACACACACACACCGCCCACACTTTCCTTGATCCCTGGTTCTGCTGATTCTCCAGTCACTTTGCAACTCTGCACGCCTATCAGCTTGCTTCTGTGCTCTTGGCATGGACAGGCTATGTCTGAGTTCATCTGGCTCATTCAGTTTTTCTCAATCCTTTTGTTTTCCATCTTCAAGTTTTTGTTGCTTTTTTCCTTCCCTGTTTTCTTATACCTTTAAAAGAAAATCCCCTTATTATTTTTTAATGGGGCTGAGGTATCGGGGGGTCCCTCATGTGTTCAATCTACCACTGTCAGATGTGAGAGAGAAAACATCAACACAAAATGATGGAGAACACAAAGAATGTGTAGGTCTTGACAAACTGATGCTGCCAAAGATTCAGGTTTCTGACATCGTCTTTTTCTTAAATGCAATTCCACAAACAGTCCTAGTATCCAAATATATTAATAAAGAACAAGTAACAGTAAGAATCAACATTTTCGACTACATAGTAGAATCCCATGCGTTAAGTGTGTTGGGGCTGCTATAATGAAACATCAGAGCCCTGTGGGGCTTAAACAACAGAAATTTTCTCAGAGGTCTGGAGGCTGGGAGTCCAAAATTGAGGCACCAACAAGTTCAGTTATCAACAGGTTCTTTTGAAGACTCTCTCCTTTCCTTGCAGGTGCCGCCTTCTAGCTGTTTCTTCACGTAAACTTTCCTCTGTGTAGATTCACCCTGATGTGTTTGTTTCCTCCTCTTAATAAGGACACCAGTCATATTGGATCAGAGTTGCAGCTGTATGAACTTGTTTAATCTGTATGAACTTGTTTAATCTGAATCACCTCTTTAAAGACTCTATTTCCAAATATAGTCACATTCTGAGGCGGAAACTTATTCACTTCAATGTATTTTTAGGAAGGAGGGGCATAATTCTGCCCATAATACCAGACCTTGCTCTAATAACTTTATTCCTATTCCTTCACTTATTCCTCACAATAGCCAAGGGTTATGTGTTGTTGTTGTTCAGTCACTAAGTCATGTTCAATGCTTTGCGACCCCTTGGACTGCAACACACCAGACTTCCCTGTCCTTCATCTTCTCCTGGAATTTGCTCAAACTCATGTCCATCTAGTCAGTGATGCCATCCAACCATCTCATCCTCTGTCATCCCCTTCTCCTCCTGTCTTCAACCTTTCCCAGCAACAGGGTCTTTTCCCATCAGTCAGCTCTTCTTTAGGTGGCCAAAGTATTGTTATTATTTTATTTTTATTATTCTATACTGAAAAACCTGTTGTTCAGAGAATTTGTATGACTATTGCTAAGGTTCTACAGTTTAAAAGGAGCTGTATTAATTTCTTATTGGTGCTATAACAAATTACCACAAACTTGGTGGTTTAAAAATACACAGGTTTACTATTTTACAGTTATGTAGTTCAGAAATTCAAAACGGGTCTCAAGGGGCTGAAATCTAGGTGTAGGCAGGCTGCATTCTTTTTTTGAAAGATATAGGAGAAAAAGTTTCCTCAACAAGTTGCTATAATGACTTTTAGGATCAATGGAGGTACAGTTTACTGAAATGGAGACTTATAGAGGAATAATCATTGGTAATACTTAAAACAGATCTTATTATATATCTATTTTATCCCAAGTATATAAATTCATTCAATCCTCACCACAACCCAGTGAGGCAAGTGGTAGTAACATCCATGTTTGTAATCAATAAAAATGGGGAGATATAAAAAGGTCAAATAACTTGCCCAAGATCTCCCAGTCAGTAGTAAGTGGATTTTGGATGCTTAAAGTCCAATTTCAGAGCCTGTGGTCTTAACCACTGCACAATATTATCTTTTGGAAGAGCAGACCTGGGGAGAAAGATCAAATCTCTTCCTTCATCTTCACGACCTTCAATTCTAAGATCAGAGTACACGCTTGAAGACTTTAACACTCCCCTGAAGATAGACGCAAGTCCCTTTTCCTGTGATGCTTCTTCCACTGTATTCACAGGGCAAGCCCCCACCCTCCCAACCCCTTGAGTCAATCAACTGTATGCTTTCTACGCCCTTGGACCCAAGGTGCTGGACACTGCTGAAGAATCCACAGAGCCTGGGGAATTGTTATAAATACAGTCATGGCACCATGGTCCACAGAACTCTCAATAGCAAGTCATTTGTATTTCTGGAGTGAGTTTTCTGTCCCACTTCCCACATGGCCCTCTCCAGTTTCACTACGCTCATGGTCCCCTGCTCCATCTCTTACTCTGGATACGCAGCAGATAACCCTGGACCCTATTTAACTAAGGAAATATAAACACTACGTTGACACGTCCTCATTCTCTGGACACCCCCTACCTGTAAACTCATCCATATTCCCACCTATCCCAGACTCTTTCATTCATAAATTTGTGGAAAATATATCTTCTTCCTAATTAAGGTCAATCCATCCCTCATATTGTGCTCAGGATTCAGCTTCTTCAGGAACCACCTTCAGAGATCATTCTAATACTCTCCCAACCTTTCAATTTCTTGACTTGTCCTCACCTTCCCAGCATTTGAAGGTACTCAGTGTTTATTAAACATGCACTGTGTCATTCTCATCACGGTTTTTGTTTAGTTGGTATCATAGATAGGAGAATAATGTCTAGTGCACTGTAGTAAACTTGAATCACAAATACTGCAGCTTTTTTGGGTGCAAGGAAATTTTAAACTTATCTTTACAATCATTTCTATCACAATTAAAAGTTGCTGATTTCTTGTCTGGTGCCAGAACAATTATTCAAGTCAAATGTTGTATAGAATAGCTAACCATATTTCTTTCTCAGAAAGAATAAATTTCATAACAATAATGCGGAAAAAGTCAGAGGCACCCTTGCCGTTGAGCACTGTCTACTCTGATCTTGTATCTCCACCCCCACTCCCCAGTGTTTAGTGAGATGGATGTGTGCAGGGGGTGAAATACGGAGGAAGAACAAAGACTAATTCCTTCTGGGAGCGATGGAGGGAAGGGGCTACTCTCATGTTTCCTTCATTTGCTTAGTCACCAGAAAGGATTATTGAATTTCTGCTATGAGTCAGGCATGAAGGAAAACAAGAGCTAAACCTGTTTTTAATACCTGGTGGGGATGTAATGTCTTTAACAATAATCGTGACTCAGGTTCAAAATCCCTTAGTCACCGTTCTCAAGTCCAAAGAACTTTGAAAACAAATATTTTTTAGAAGTTTCCAACACTTGTTTGACAGCAGATCTGTTGAGACTGATCTGAAGTCATTTATAGACATTTTTTCCAATTATTTAAACATATGCCATGTATTCAGATATATCACAGGAGGTAATTAATAATGTTTAATTTATAAGGTACTGCCTCAGACCCAGCAGGGGGATTATGAATATGAAAATCCTCAATTCTGAAATGCTTCTGGCTGCAAGAGTCTCTAAGTATGGATTACATGCCTGTATAAAGAGAGAGGCTGGTGTGGAAATAAAACATTTATTGAGCACCTTACTGAGTACCAAATCCCATGCCAATCACTTTATAGGCATCATCCCACTTAAACATCAGCCCAGCTCAGGGAGGCAGGCCTTGCAATCCCCATTTGGCCTCCACTAGGTTAACTGAGTTTCACAAGCAAAGGGTTTACCCAGGGTTCAAGCTCTCATCTTCTAACAGATGCATGCTGATATATATACCACACCACCTAGGAGTGACTGAGAGTTAAAACTGGTTCCCGAACCTGGTTGGTCACTAATTTACGTTGTGTCATAAAAGACACATGGGGAAAAAAAAGAAAAGAGCCATAAAACCATATAGGCTCATATGTTTAAAAAATGCCCTAGAGGGACATGTGGAGGAGGCAGACGCATATTGCTTCAGGGGTTTGGGGAATACACCATAGGGGAGGTGGAATTTGAGCTGATTGTATTTCCTTTCAGACATTTTTGGGGGGGATTAAACATAACAAATATATGTAGAAAGGTACACAAAACATAAATATACAAGCTTAACCAATTGACATTGACAGACACCCAGGTCCCATCCCATTAAGGTCATGCTAGGAAACACTGCCTGCCTGTGGGAAGCCACCGGGCCCATTCTTCACCATCCTCTGTGTTCCCACTGACCAGTCATAGTTCTTTCAGGAGCTGATTCTGAAGGAATCGGCAATCATTGCACTCCTAAGTTGGTAAGCACGTTTAGTCTTCTCTGCTTGTTGGAAAACAGACTCCTGGAATGGGTTCTGGAATCTGCTTTTACTTGAGCTTTTCCCCCCAGGATTCCTCCCTATTGTGCTCCAGGAGAGGAGCCTGAGCCCGGCTCATGGTTATGCACAGGCCTCTCCATTTGGGGTTAGGAGTGGGCCTCTGGATTTAGGGTCTGTGTGCCAGGCTGATGGTATAGAATCTGAAGCTCAGCATCCAGGCCACCTGCCAAAGAGGTAATCCTGGGGATCTCATAAAATATATTCTATTTCAGCCAGCAGCTTATTTTTTCATCCTGAGTAGTTGTACATCAAACTCCTTTCATATGCCTTGAAACAATGAAAGGGTTTGTCTTGGCTTTGGGGGACTTATTATAAGGATCTAGTTTCCTACGGAACTTTCAGAATGCTGGTCTTTGACTCCCTGGGGCAGAAAACAAGCTTCTGCGGCAAGCACATTTGGTGGCACAGCACTTTTTCACCTGGAAGGAGCCTGCAAACATGAAGGTCTGGCTCAGAATCTGGTATGGCAGAGTGCTCTCAGCAATCTGTGTTGGGGTGGAGGCGGTAGGACTAAGAGAAAGTATATTGTCATCCTACCAGGTCTGAGATGTGTAATGAGAAAGGGAACAAACAGAAAAACTACAACCAGATAGGACTTGGGCTATGATCAGAGTTAAGAACTGGGAAAGGGGTTTCTAGTAGTGTAGTAGTACACTGGGGACATTCCCAATCAGGCCTCAACAGGCCTGAAGCAGGGGATGTTGGGCTATTCTACATGGAGCACTAATCTACGACCATTTCATCCTCTCTGTCCAATAAGGGTGAGGCTGATGAACTAGATAATCATTAAGGACCCTTCTAAACCCAGAAGTCTTTGTATCTACAATTCTGTTTTTAATTTCACACCTAAAATATTTAATTTACAAAGTCAAGGCATATATATACATATTTTTTGTTGTTGTTGTTTAGTCACTAAGTCATGTCTGATTCCTTTGCAACCCCATGAACTCCATGGGGCTCCTTTGTCCATGGGATTTCCCAGGCAAAAATACTGGAGTGGGTTGCCAATTGTTTCACACACACACACACACACACACACACACACACACACACATATATATATATTCAGATAATATACATTCAGATACAAACTTTAACTCTCAGTCACTTCTGAGTGCTTTGATACATCTCATCACACATAAATCAACAGATACGAGCTTGATCCTGGCTAAGCCCATTCCTTATATAAGCTATTTAACCTATGGAGGCCCAGTATCCTGATAGGGATTGCAATGCCTGCCTCCCTGAGCTGTCCTGAGGTTTAAGTGAAAAGATGCCTATAAAGTGGTTTGCATAAAATATATAATTATTTTTTAAGTGAAAAGAGATAGAGAGAGGCAACTGGGGGGAGGGTTTTATCAGAGCGTCACCAAGTATTGTGCTGTGACAGTAGAATCAGAGTGTGAGGGGTTAAAGCAAGCTGCGAGACCTGCTCTGAACTCACCACTCTGAGCAGCAGCCTAATCTCTAAATAATCTAATAAGCCCACCCAGCAACAGCAGGTGCATCTGCCAGGCTAGGCAGAGTCAGCACCAGGTTTTGGCAGCCAGCCTAAGGATAATTATCGCCTAGCCCATGAGAGATGGGCTCACTGTGTGGACCTGTAATGGGAAAAGCACTAGGTTGTCTAGTTTCAGAGCTGACATGGAAAGGAGTCTCATTCCACCTCTGGCTTCTCCTGTTCCCTCTACAGGTATGCTCTGTCCAGAAGTAAATGCTGGTTAATAATGATATTTCAGAGCCAACATGGTCCCTTTGTGGCTCAGCATTCTCTCTTTGGGCCTGAGGTTTTGCTAATAGACCATGCTCCTTCACAATTGGGTTTAGGGTGGATTTCAAATTTCAAATTTGACTCTAAACGCATGAGAGTCTATATTTCTGCATTTAAGTCTTTCTAGAAAAAATCATTGAACTATATAAATAAAAGCATGTCAATTTAACTGCAGGGTCTGAGTAATATTTGATCTGATCACTGAAGCAGCCTGTGTATAAAGAAGCTCTTAAGATGCATTATTCTTTTCCCATACATATATGAATCACCTCTGTGTGCCAGGGCAGTGCTAGAAGCAAGGGTTGCCAAACTGAGCTCCATTTATTTGCCCTCTGTCTCCCCTTAATGATATCAGTCCCATGAGGGCAGACATGTAAAGAGAGAATTTTAATATAATATGATACAATATGATAGGTCCTTTGAAAGGTAGGGATAAAGGTGCTAGAAACAAATAGAAGAAACAGTAGATGATTTAGAGTAGTGTGTATGGGTATGTGTGTGTTTGCAACATACAAACCTTCCCATAGTGAAGGTATGAATGTATATTAGACTTGAAGGATAAGTACAACTTACTAGATGACAAGTGTGGGAATAAAATTTTGTAATTCAGAAGAAGGTGCAGAATTGCCAAGCCACAAGATAGAAATTATGGCGATATGTACAGAGGAGAGATCCTTTCATTTGGCAAATGTTTATTCATTATTTCTCTATACCAGGAGTGTGAGAAGGTTGCTTCCCAGGAGGAACAAGAAAGACATAATCCTAATCTGGAAAAATTCATACTCCCCAAAGATAATAGCACACCATTTACAATTGCCAATATATGGAAGCAACCTAAGTGCCCATCAACACATGAATGGATAAAGAAGATGTGGTGTCTATATGTGTGTATGTATATACATGTATATATACATTTACATTACTTATACTCACACATATACACAAACACATAGAGAATAGTACTCAGCCATAAAAAGTATGAAAAATTTGCCATGTGCAACATGAATAGACTTGGATATAGAGAACAAACTCCTGGTTTTGTACACCACAGGGAATATAGTAAATATTCTGTAATAACCATAAAGTAACCTTTCAAAATTGTGTAATTTTTTTTTTAAAGAAGACATAGTCCTGGCCCTGACAGATTCTACATTTTGATTGAGGAGATAAGATCCAAAATAAGTAAACACATTTTTAAAAATGTAAATTACAGTCAGGTAAGTAAACAAACTGATAATGTGGATATAAATCAATGCCACAAAGGAAACTTAAAAAGAGCTAAGACAGAATCTGTGGGGGAGATATGTGGGACAGGGTGTCAGCTCCTGGAGTAGGTGAAGTATCGAGTGCAGAGCGAAAGGTAAGCGAATCCGTCATCAGAAGAGTGATCAGAGAACATCTCGGCAGAAAGCACAGCATGAATGAGGGCCCTGGGTAGGAAAGAAGTCTTTGAAGAACTGGAAGAAAACTGCTATGACTGTGCCAATGAATGAAGTCACGAGAAAGGAGAAAGGAACTGGTGAAGTTGAAGGGAAGAACTCCAACATTCCTACCCTCCGCCAGCTTTCAACTCTTCTCCAAAGCATCCTATGCACTAACAATAAATCCAGAGCCTAATCAGGCCCCATCGACTTCTCCTGACCTTACTTTCTACTACTTTTCTTGCTTCCTAGTACATGGTGGTCCCTCTTGCTTTTGCTTGAATTCTTAAAGCATGTTCCCTTACCAGGGATCAGGTGCTCGCTCTTTCTTCTCCTGGGAATGCCCTGCCCCCAGTCATTACTGAGATTTACTCTCTTGATTCTTGTCTTTCCTCAAATGTCATCTCATCAGAGAGGCCTGACCTGACTATACTAAATAGATATATCACATCTCCTAACACTGTCCCCTTGCTCTGCTTTCTTTCTTTAATACTTCACTCTCACCGTCAGGTATCTTAGCATGTATTTCCCTGTTTATCTGTTCTTTTTCAGTCTTCTGCTAAAGATAAATTTTCATGAACTATACATGTTAGATCAGGGCTAGCTTCATGAGCATGTGACATGTGCTGTTAAACAGGGCTCCATGCCTAGAAGGACCCTGTGCCTGGTTTAGGTCCCTGCTGCTGCTGTCTTAAATGTCTTCACAATTTTACCCTTGAACTTGTGTGCAGCATATATAGTCTAACTTTACAATGGGGTAGGCACAGAGGAGAGAATGAGCAGAGGAGATGTTCTGGACAACAATATGCACACAGTTGTGGTCCAGCAGCAATGCCCACATACACAGTTGGCCTGGCCATATGATGTACATGCACACACCAGTGGGACTGCCCGGGGTGATCTGGGGTCTTGGGTCTAGGGCCAGGATGAGGCTCAGATGACCAATAGCCAAAGTGACAATAGTGGCGAAAGCAGCAGTAGGCACAGATGCAAGAGGAAGCACCCTCAGAACCCCTGGTGGGAGGCTGGCTTGCCCCTCCATCCCATCCCTGAGGCTTGTTCTTAAGGCTTTGCACAAATATTAACTTTTTATTCTAAACACTGGACAGAAATTGCTTGTGCCAGACAGTAAACTTTGTCAGCAGATAATTACAATGAGCACACACACTGAAACCACAATAAAGCATATCAGGGAGTCATTACAATTCTTCAGAGTTTAGAATCCCTGACTTGTGAAAGCTGCTGCAGTATTAAAAAGTAAGTATTCACAAGCTTAGTGATAGTGATTAAATGTAAAGACATTGCATTTAATAGAAAAGGATCCCAAATTCTTACGAAGCTTCAGATAATTACTAACAAGGAAAATAATTTTTAAATGAATGTTTCCTTCTAATTGAAGATAGTGATATAATGCAGAAACAGACATTAAAAATTATATACAAATCATGAAGTCCCTTTCAGCTTCTTAAATAATATCCATAAACTAAAGAAAGTCAAAGGAACCATTAAAATACCACTGTGCAAATTCATATTTAAAATTAAGTATAGACTTACCTGAAACTCACTTGTATGAAGAGTTAAATCTCTTTAGAAAAATTATCCCACAATTATAAGCTCTAAATGTAATACAATTTATATTTTAAAATAATTTGCCAGATATTTATCACAATTTGTCACAGCCTATGAAATACTTATCACAGCTTATTAATTAATAGGTACATAAGTAGGAAGATCCTTGCAAAATTAAACTTTTTCAAACATTATTTGCAGTCTTACATTTGCCAGGAGTGATTGATGCTTCTTTAATTTTATTCATTGAAATTAAGTTGCTAAAATTATATATTTGGATGACCTAACAAATTGATTTGCAGAAAACTGATCCAGAATAAATCTTATGATCAAACTATTAAGGTTCAGTTCAGTCTCTCAGTCGTGTCTGACTCTTTGCGACCCCATGAATTGCAGCATGCCAGGCCTCCCTGTCCATCACCGACTCCCGGAGTTCACCCAGACTCAAGTCCATCGAGTCTGTGATGCCATCCAGCCATCTCATCCTCTGTCGTCCCCTTCTTCTCCTGCCCCCAATCCCTCCCAGCGTCAGAGTCTTTTCCAATGAGTCAACTCTTCGCATGAGGTGGCCAAAGTACTGGAGTTTCAGCTTTAGTGTCATTCCTTCCAAAGAAATCCCAGGTCTGATATCCTTCAGAATGGACTGGTTGGATCTCCTTGCAGTCCAAGGGACTCTTAAGAGTCTTCTCCAACACCACAGTTATTTATTATATTATATAAACTTATGACACCAGAAGTACTTTTTTCAATATATATATTATTACTCATATAGCAACTTGATTCGAGTTACATTTTACAAACAATCAAATCTTTTTAAAGGAGAAAGTTGTATAATTTAGTACTTTTAACAGCCTTTCTTCTTCTGCTTTTTGAATAAGCAGTCCACCATTTTTCATTTTGCACTGGGCCTCACAAGTTGTATATCCAGTTTTGAGTAAAACCTGTTAAATGAACAGAAGAATGGACAACTTCACATCTGCTATAGTAGTGCTAAACAGTGGTAGCTTCCTTCAGACAATTATTCTTTTCTTTCTCATAAATGCTTTTCCCAAGAATATGCCTCATCCTGCTGGTAGGATTTGAAGGAGGAACCTCTGCAAACTCAGCTGTTAGGAGCCCAGCAGGTGAATAGCTGCCTCCAAAGGAAAAAGCCCAGTGGGCTTGGCTTTCTCTGTATGGACTCCTATGGCCTAGGCAGTGTCCTTGCAGTGAACTTCACCCTGATACCTCATCCATGGATGAATGAGCCAGATCAATGTGTGACCATGTACAGGAAAGCCTCTGTGGGTTCTGACAGGGTGTCTGCCCAGCAGGAGCATGCCATCCTGAGAGCTGTCCGTCAAAGTCTCCTTTACTGGAAATATACCTGCTGAGTGTGCAAAGTGGAGGTGAATGTTTTCTTACTCTTTCAGGCTCTATACTAAGGGCTAGAAATTGGGCATGAAAAATGCACTAGCACTTGTGAGACCTCCTGTGTGCCAGACATTTTGTCATGAGAAGCTACAAATGCCATGCTGTACCCACAATGGAACAAGTGTGAAGACAAAAAGCAAACAGGCTATGTTTGACTGACTAAAAAGATGAGAACAATTGTGATGATGTTGTCACTGAGCTACTGAATGCATACTAGTAGTCACCCACTCAACACATTGTTATATTTTTAAAAAACCTATATTTGTTTCAACTAATGTTGAAAACATTTATTCTATTCCTGCTGCTGCTGCTAAGTCGCTTCAGTCGTGTCCGACTCTGTGCGACTCCATAGACAGCAGCCCACCAGGTTCCCCCATCCCTGGGATTCTCCAGACAAGAACACTGGAGTGGGTTGTCATTTCCTTCTCCAATGCATGAAAGTGAAAAGTGAAAGGGAAGTCGCTCAGTCGTGTCCGACTCTAGCGACCCCATGGACTGCAGCCTACCAGGCTAGGGACATTCTATTCCTAGTGATTCCTAACGGGTATGCTAGTCACTGTCCCATGATGGGACCCTTTCCTTTCCTCTTCTTTCTCTCCTGCTTTTATCTGCAATTGGCATTCATGGGCACTACCTCATTTCATTGGGAGCTCTCTTGGCTGATGAATCTGTGGGACTCGTATGAAATTCCATCTTCTCCTATAGTATTGTGGGGTTGGAAGACACATGTATTCAATGTTCAAGGCTAAATTAAAGTTTTATTACTCTATCTTGCTGCATTGAAATCATCTTTGTGTTATAATTCTTGAATCAGTAACACAGTTTTAGCTGTGTGTGTGTGTGTGTGTGTGTGTGTGTGTGTGTGTGTATTAATTCTTGGAACAGAAGGCATTTAGCCTACTCTTTTACCTCTGGATTTATAAGGCACAATGCAGTAAGAAATGTGCAGCCTAAATCTTAACAGCAGGGTAAGTCAAGATGGGAATATAAAGCACACAAGCAATCAATACGACACTTTTAAATGAGCTTTGTGACTGCGTGGTTGTTTTAAATTATCCTTGGAAGCAGGAGATAAAGTGAGAGTGTAGAAAGCGAAGGCTGAGGAATGAGGAAGCTTTCTCCTAATGAAAGAAACTGGATGGCCATGCTTTGTTTCCACTGGGCAAAGAAGGTTAGCTACTATGTTGAACCATATGAAATTGCTGATATTTAAGTCTTTTAACCTATTTTATCTAAGATAGTTACATATTCAATTATCAACAACCTAACTTACAAAAGAAGAAGAGGGATAATTTCTTACAACTACTTAGATACTATTACATAAGAAACATACTTTTCTGAAGAAAAAAGAAAATGCACCTGTACTTGATGTAGCCACACATGCTGTTTTTGATTTTACAATTTTCATCTCTGTTCACATTAAACATCTATTCTTATATGCTATCTACTTTATCCATTAGACACCTTACCATGTAAATCATAGTTGTTTTAAATGCCCAGTCTGATAACTCCTACATGCCTGCCATATCCAAAGCTGATTCCAATGTTTGCTTGTCTCTTCAAATTCAGCTTTCTGACTCTTAGTATGCCTTGTAATTTTTTTTCTTGATAGCTGGACATGATATACTGGGTAAAACAAACTGCTGTAATAGGCCTTTAGTAATGTGATGGCCAAGTGTGGTTGGAGGGGGAATGCTATATAGTCCTATGCTAAGGTCTCAGTCTTCTAGTGAGACTGTCTCTAGACTGTGAGCTTAGCATTTGCTTCTCAGCCCTCCCTGCCCCAAACTGTAGGTGAGACAGGATGGCTAGAGCCAATCAGAGTCAGGTATTTTCTTTTCTTCAGGTCAGTTTGGCTTTGAAAAAAACTGAATAGGCTCTGATAAAACAGTTTCTCTCGAGGGCAAGCCTTATTAAGAACAGAATTCTCTGGTGTTTTTCCAAATAATTTCTTTTCCTCTGCCCATGCTGGAAACTCAAGGGGATTTTTCTTTGATCTTCAATGTGAGAACATGGTTGAGATCCTGCAGGTAAAACTCACCAAAGTTTGGGGACCTGCTATGACTGGGTTTCCCTGGGGGTTCTCACTCTCAGATTTGTCTACACCAAACCTCCAGAGATTCATCAATTATAGTCTTGGTTTTCCTACCCCAGTACTGGTTTCCACAGAGGACTTTTCCACAAAGTTTCTGCTCCAGTAAATTATGAGTCTCTGTATCTGCCTGTTTCTCCAGTTTAGGGGGCAGCAGTTTGCCCTGTGACCTCACATGACTGATGGATCCAAGAAGAGTGGATTTTTCAATCTCTTTAGCCTTTTACTCACTGGGTTGAAGTGGCAATTTCTAAGCTCCTTTTACACTGAATTGGAAACTGGAAATCTACATGTTCTTTCATAACCTGATTTGTTTCTTTATGACATATTAATATATTTGGTATCAGTAAATATGTTTTCAACAGTTTGATACATATTTCATTATATGGATAGATTGAAATTTACTTGAAAACTGGTACAGCTTAATGGTTAAAAGAATAGTTTCTAGAGTTATTCTGCCTATATTCATACTTACCTCTTCTACTGTAAGTGGGTGACTGTGAGCTCATTAGTTTACCTCCCTAGGTCTCACTTTCTTCATCTGCAAAGTAGAGATAATACTAGTACTGATGCTATAGGGTTCTTGGGAGGATTAGAGGAGTTATTGTGTACATAGGGCTCCTACCACAGTGCTTGGCATATAGTATCTCTATGAATGTGTTAGACATTAACTGCTCTTCTGTTGTTGTATATTTTAGTGATTTTTAGTTTTTCACTATGATAATTCGGAAATATTTCTATTTAGATCAAAATTTTCTTGTACATCCTTAATCATATTCTCAGCATATGTATCAGTTAAGACTGTTTTGACTGCAAATGACAAAACAAATCCAACCTGAACTAATTCAAGCAACATAGATAATAAACAGACAGTTAGATAATATAATAAAGAAAACTATCAGCCATATGGCTTTCTAGGTGACCCACTGGTAAAGAATTCGCCTGTCAATGCAGGAGATGCAGGTTCAATATCTGGGTAGGGAAGATCTCCTAAAGTAGGAAATGGCAACCCACGCTAGTATTCTTGCCTGGAGAATTCCATGGACAGAAGAGCCTGACGGGCTACAGTCCAGGGGGTTGCAAAGAGTCGAACACGAATGTGCAAAGCAGCTGTTTCTCCAGTATTTTGTGTAACTTCAAAGCCCAGAGCTAGAGCTGGTGCTGCTTAATCCAGGCACTGAATCCTTTCCAGAAGACCACAGAGCCTTTCACTTCTCTACCTTGCCCTCTTTCATCCTAGACTTACTCTCGGGTTTTGCACAGTGACAAAATGCCCTCAAGCCAATTCCTCCTGTATTCAAGTCCAGCGAAAAGGGGAAATGTTTCTTTCTCAGAATTGGATAAAAATCCTGGGCCTACTGAGTGACTGAGCACACACACACCTGATTCATAAGGACTGTATCAAGTCATGAGTCCATCCCTAAATCTGTGACTGTGACTGGATGTGTAGAAAGCATTGAATGACTTAGTCCTGGAGCTAGAGAGATATCAGCTCAATCTAAATTATGAAATGATCGTGGAAACAGAGTGACTTCAAAGGAATTTAACATACTAAACACAACAACAAACAAAAGAAAGGGGAAAGGATTCGTGGTGGCAAAAAAAATAAAGATGCCTTTTACTGTTTGATTTCTTATATGATTATTTCCCTGTGAAAGAGAATGTATATTTTAAAGACTTTTGATACATTTGCAAATTTTATTTCTTCAAAAAGTTTGTACCAATCTGTTTTCTCACTAACAGTGTAAAAGGTGACCCATTTTCTGGCACTAGAGCCAACACTGGTGCTACCATAAGAAAATTATATTTCTCAATCTGATAGGCCAAAATTAGGTGCATAATTTCAATTTCCACTTCCCTGCAGATTGAATTACATATTGTCAGGGTATTATATTTCTATGCTTATTGACAATGTACATTTATTCTGCTGTAAAGAATGGCATCTTACTAACCCTGAGACACCACTGATTATAAAACATACCATTACTTTAGGGACCACCTGGAAAATTTTCAAATATACCCTCTGCTGCTAAACCACACTGCAAATATTTTTTGTTATTTAAAATAGCTCTTCTGATTTTAGAGGTGTTAAAACTATGGAAAATGTGCATCCTAGGAATAATGACATATGGTATGTATTTACATTCACATCTTTTTCTATTATATAGTCATCTTCTACTTATTGAATTTGATGGTGATTTATCATAAAATAGATATTTTTCCTGTTTATCATTCTAATTTTAATTATGGTGTTTTAAAAAATATTTAAGCTACTATTATTATGAATAAAATCTATCAATCTGGGCCTGGCTCAGGTCTCGGGGAAGGGCCTGCAAGAGACATCATCTTTTTGGATCTACATTTTCTCATCCGTAAAGTGACGACTTTGAACCAAATCATTCTAAATTTGTTTACTGTGTCAACATTCTGGGGGACTACTGATGAATAAAAAAATTAACTGATAGAGTTTATCTCCTTTTTGGTCTTGCCTATCCTAAGTCTGTAGAAAGAAACATTAAAAGGCAGGGACCAAGAGAAAGAGTCAGAGAAACAAGTTTCCCATAGTCTTTAAACTCAGTATTTAATCCTTGAGGACATGAACATTGTGAAATACTGGATATAACAACAGAGGTAGCAACCGTTCTCAGGCAACACGAACAATCTAATTTAATGCCAGACTCTCATTAGCAGCTGTTTTTACCCCAGATAATGTTCTATTCAATTGGATCCTGACTAAGCACCTAAATCTATTATCTTGTAAGAAAAGAACCTGAAAGAAGAAACAGGGAACATCACAGCAACACAATAACTGCTGTTTATTCACCAAATGAATATTTATCAGTCACATATTTATTCAGCATGCAGCATTCCAGACACTGGATTGGACCTGTATATGATCTAGGCATAGTCTTGTCTCTCCAGGTGGGTAATCTAGAAGCAAAAACTCATGCAATGGATTATTTCGGTACTGTGATCGAAATCTTAATTAGCTATTGTGGGGATATGGGAGAACACATTTAATTTTGCAAGGATACCCAAGAGAGGCATAGAATCACTGAGCCTGGCTCCATATTGAAAAGCAGAAAATGGAAGAATATGCCCACAGAGGGAACAGCAAGAGCAGAGGTACAGGGGTTTAATGCAACCTGGAGGGGCTGCAGATCTAAAATGCTGGTGTGAAGGGGGCAAGATTTAGGTCACAGAGGTGGTAGGCACACGAAAAATATTAAAAGCACTTTAAACCATGTTAAAAAATAAATTGGAATTTACGCTGTTGTGAACGCTGTGGGAGGGTTTAAAGCAGTGGGAATGGTGTGGGCAGATTTACATTTTGGAGAGTTCATTCTATTATCTGTGTGAAACCTGGATGATTTGAGAGGCTTTGAGAGAGGAGGCAAGGAGACTAGTCAGGAGACAGTTGCAGTGGTCCAGGACAGAACTAAGTCAAAGCAACCACAGGAAGGTGGAGAAATTGGTGTATCTGTGAGATGGCAGATTTGTTTTCTATTGCTGTGGAACCAAATAGCATGCCCTTAGCTGGAAAAAAAAAAAAAAAGAGCACCTTCTTTTTTTTAATTGAAGGATAACTGCTTTACAGAATTTTGTGGTTTTCTGTCAAACATCAGCATTAATCAGCCACAGGGACACCCATGTCCCCTCCCTCCTGAGCCTCCCTCCCATCTCCCTCCCCATCCCACCCTTCTAGATTGTCACAGAGCCCCTGTTTGAGTTCCCTGAGTCATACAGCAAATTCCCGTTGGCTATCTATTCTACATATGGTATTGTAAGTTTCCATGTTATTCTCTCCATGCATCTAACCCTCTCCCTCCTCCCCTTCCCCCATGTCCATAGGGTCTGATCTCTATGTCTGTTCCTCCATTGCTCTCCTGAAAATATATTCAGCAGTACCATCTTTCTAGATTCCATACATATGTTAGTATACAATATTTATATTTCCTTTTCTGACTTACTTCACTCTGTATAATAGGCTCTAGGTTCATCCACCTCATTAGAACTGACTCAAATGTGTTCCTTTCTATGGCTGAGTAGTATTCCATTGTCAGAGAAGGCAATGGCACCCCACTCTACTCTTGCCTGGAAAATCCATGGACAGAGGAGCCTGGTAAGCTGCAGTCCAAGGGGTAGCGAAGAGTCAGACACGACTGAGCGACTTCACTTTCACTTTTCACTTCCATGCATTGGAGAAGGAAATGGCAACTCACTCCAGTGTTCTTGCCTGGAGAATCCCAGGGATGGGGGAGCCTGGTGGGCTGCCGTCTATGGCGTCGCACAGAGTCAGACACGACTGAAGTGACTTAGCAGCAGCAGCAGCAGTATTCCATTGCATATATGTACCGTATTCCATTGTATATATGTACCACAACTTCTTTATCCATTGATCTGTCGATGGACATCTAGGTTGCTTTCATGTTGTAGCTATGGTAAACAGTGCTACAATGAACACTGGGGTACCTGTGTCATTTTCAATTTTGGTTTTCTCAGGGTATACGCCTAGGACTGGGATTGCTGGGTCAGAAGCAGAAGATATTAAGAAGAGATGGCAAGAATACACAGAAGAACTGTACAAAAAAGATCTTCATGACCCAGATAATCACAATGGTGTGATCACTGACCTAGAGCCAGACATCCTGGAATGTGAAGTCAAGTGGGCCTTAGAAAGCATCACTATGAACAAAGCTAGTGGAGGTGATGGAATTCCAGTTGAGCTATTCCAAATCCTGAAAGATGATGCTGTGAAAGTGCTGCACTCAATATGCCAGCAAATGTGGAAAACTCAGCAATGGCCACAGGACTGGAAAAGGTCAGTTTTCATTCCAATCCCAAAGAAAGGCAATGCCAAGGAATGCTCAAGCTACTGCACAATTGCACTCATCTCACACGCTAGTAAAGTAATGCTCAAAATTCTCTAAGCCAGGCTTCAGCAATACGTGAACCGTGAACTTCCTGATGTTCAAGCTGGTTTTAGAAAAGGCAGAGGAACCAGAGATCAAATTGCCAACATCCGCTGAATCATGGAAAAAGCAAGAGAGTTCCAGAAAAACATCTATTTCTGCTTTATTGACTATGCCAAAGCCTTTGTGTGGATCACAACAAACTGGAAAATTCGGGAATACCAGACCACCTGATCTGCCTCTTGAGAAATTTGTATGCAGGTCAGGAAGCAACAGTTAGAACTGGACATGGAACAACAGACTGGTTCCAAATAGGAAAAGGAGTTCGTCAAGGCTGTATATTGTCACCCTGTTTATTTAACTTCTATGCAGAGTACATCATGAGAAACGCTGGGCTGGAAGAAACACAAGCTGGAATCAAGATTGCCGGGAGAAATATCAATAACCTCAGATATGCAGATGACACCACCCTTATGGCAGAAAGTGAAGAGGAACTAAAAAGCCTCTTGATGAAAGTGCAAGTGGAGAGTGAAAAAGTTGGCTTAAAGCTCAACATTCAGAAAACGAAGATCATGGCATCCAGTCCCACCACTTCATAGGAAATAGATGGGGAAACAGTGGAAACAGTGTCAGACTTTATTTTTCTGGGCTCCAAAATCACTGCAGATGGTGACTGTAGCCATGAAATTAAAAGATGCTTACTCCTTGGAAGGAAAGTTATGACCAACCTAGATAGCATATTCAAAAGCAGAGACATTACTTTGCCAACAAAGGTTCGTCTAGTCAAGGCTATGGTTTTTCCTGTGGTCATGTATGGATGTGAGAGTTGGGCTGTGAAGAAAGCTGAGCGCCGAAGAATTGATGCTTTTGAACTGTGGTGTTGGAGAAGACTCTTGAGAGTCCCTTGGACTGCAAGGAGATCCAACCAGTCCATTCTGAAGGAGATCAGCCCTGGGATTTCTTTGGAAGGAATGATGCTAAAGCTGAAACTCCAGTACTTTGGCCACCTCATGCGAAGTGTTGACTCATTGGAAAAGACCCTGATGCTGGGAGGAATTGAGGGCAGGAGGAGAAGGGGACGACAGAGGATGAGATGGCTGGATGGTATCACTGACTCGATGGATGTGAGTCTCAGTGAACTCCGGGAGTTGGTGTTGGACTGGGAGGCCTGGCGTGCTGCGATTCATGGGGTCGCAAAGAGTCGGACATGACTTAGCAACTGATCTGATGGTTGTATTACTCCTAGTTTTTTAAGGAATCTCCATACCATCTTCCATAGTGGCTGTATCAATTTACATTCTCACCAGCAATGCAAGAGGGTTCGGTTCTCTCCACACCCTCTCCAGAAATTATTGTTTGTAGATTTTTTGATGATGGTAGTTCTGATTGGTGTGAGATCATATCTCATTGTAGTTTGGATTTGCCTTTCTCTAGTAACGAGCGATGTTGAGCATCTTTTCATGCGTTTGTTAGCCATTTGTATGTCTTCTTTGGAGAAACGTCTGTTTAAGTCTTTTTCCTACTAAAAAGTACCTTATTAGCTCACAATTCTGCAGGTCAAAAGTCTGGGTCTGATGTGGGTGCATTCACTGGACATGGTCATATGGGGCTGAAATCAAGTGTCAGCCAGGGCCGCAGTTCTCGTCTGGGGCCCAAGGTCCTCCTTTGGGTTGTTGGCAGAATTTATTTCCTTACATTTATACAACTGAGGTTCTAGTTTTACTGTTTGCTGTGAGACAGTAGCTGCTGTTAGCTCCCCAAAGACATCATTCTCCAGATGCAGCTCACAACACAGATGTTTATTTTCTTCATGTCATCTGGATTGCATCTCTGACTTCCTGTTCTATAACCATCCTAGATAAATTCTGTTTTCAAAGGACTTATGTGTTTGGGTTGGGTCCACTCAGAAAACTTCATTTTCTTAGTCAACTGTGTCATATTACTAATCACTGCCATTCCTAATGGCAAGAGCAAAATTCATCATATTTTGCACAGAAATTATGCACAACGTGTGCATGGCAGGAAATCTTGGAGCCATCTTAAATTCTGCCTACCATATATCATATAAAACATGAAAAACTAGATACAAATTGGTTCCTAATTGTATGGGGGAACTTGGAAAAGGAAAAGAAAAGGTGGTTTGTGTGATTGGGTCGTGTAATTCACAAAGATGAGGGTACCAAAGGACAAAGAAGCCTAGGGTTCCACTTTGGACTTGTTGAGGTTGATATGACTATAGGCTATGTAGGTGGTAAGGGAGATTGTGCAATATAAGTTGAAGGAGAGTAGCTGGAAGGCAATACAAGATTTTTAGTAGAAGATGCCAAGAAAGACATGAGACTGGATGAACTTGGTTTTAATTTTAATCGTATCAGCTTCTATGCAATCCTAGATTGTAAGTCCCTTGAGGATCAAGTTCATGTCTTTTCATTTCTGTATATTGGGTACATTTCATATAGTGTGTACTCAGAAATGTGGTGGATGGATGGATAGAGACTATGAAGGAAAACATGCCAAGCACTACTGAGTTTATCACATCTTCAAAACAATCCCATAGCATAAGTACTTTTCCTACATAATATAGAAGAAGAAATTGGGGCCCAGAGAGATATCTTAAAATCCTAGATCACACAAATGGTCAACAAGAGAGATGCACTATAAATCTTGGACATCTGACCTCAGAGTCTAAGGTCTTAAACACTAAAGGATACAGCTTCCTCCCCAATACCTCAATCTTGTGAAGAGAAAGATCTCCTAGCCAAGAGAAATAGAAAACTCTGGGAAAAAATGTCATTTGATCCTTGACATGTGAGCTGAACTTTGGCAGCAAAAATGAGTGAGCCTGGGTAGAGGTGCCAGATTTATCAAATGAGTATACATTTTTTTAGTTTTCACTGTAGAGAATGTTATAATTAGGCCAGGATTTTCACTCTCCCATGTCACTTTTTACCTACATACTTCATAGCTCATCATGAAGCTATTCATACCTATGGGACACTTAATGGAAAAATCCACCCTTCAAGGTGTATCCATATTAACCACATGTAAAGCATTTTCACATCTACCAAAATGCATTTACATAGAGGACTTCATTTGACTTAAGAGTTTACCTTGCAAGTTACCAGGGTATGTATATTAACCCCTTTGTGCAGGTGAGAAAAGTGAGGCTTAGATCCAAGTTACATACATCAACTGAGACTTCAGGGTCTTATGACAGAGATTTTTATTCTTTTTTCACTAATGCCAACCAAGCCCAATCTCAGGCCTTCCATTTTGACTCTCCCTCTTCTTGGCCTCAATTTGGATCCTGACTTACTGTTTACTCTTATTGTTCAAAATGTATAAGCCTTATTTTCCTAACAACACTTAAATTCTCTTAAGACAGGAATCTGCTTTGTGTAAATTTTGCCCCTTCCCCTCTTCATACATTTCCCAGTCACACTGATGAACTTTCCATAAATCCCTTGGAATGGCCTTAAAAAGCCATTCAGGTCTGAGCAATCTGCAAACTTCTATGAATTCTTGGCAGGTGAGTTGCCAGTACTAGTGACTAAAATTGTTTGTTTTTCACACAGTGTCAGAAATTGCCTGCTTCCAAAATGTGGTCAAGTATTCTTTCTTGATATTCTCCAGTTTACTAGTTTCTTCCGGGTAGACATTCTCATTCACTAAAGTATGTCCAGAACAGATAGCCATAGGCTAGAATGATTTATCTAATAGTAATTCAGCCTTCTATCATTATTCTAAAACACGACACTTAATGACACCTGCAGCGCGCGAGGCATTGTGTTAGGCAGCAGGGATGAAAGATGAGAGGCATGTTCCTTCTGCTCAAGGAATTCAGTCTCTTAAAGGTGATTCAACTTCACACAAATACCAGAATACAAGGCATAACAGATACATGTTGTGGGAGTTCAGAGGTGAGAGATATTTACCTCCAGCTTGAAAGAAGAAGAAAGCATAACTTCAATTTTTACCCTTGATTCTGCTTTAAAATTCATACAGCCAGTCGTGATATATTAATTATGTGAATTGTAGCCTCAGAATAATTACTGTGATTATCTCAAGAATTTTAAAAAGGACTAAATGTTAATGTGAAAAAGTGACAAACTCAACAAGAGGCATTAGAGGAAGCTGTTAAGTACAATGGGAAAGGTTAAGAGCGCCCACTCCCTCCCATCTTTAGCTCCTTCTCTGCTCCTATGAGAAGCAGTATGACTCACCCACTCCCTTTTGTAATCATTGTTTCTTTTGCTCATGGCAATCTTGTGGAATTAATCTCTCTTCTTTTTCCTCTCCTCCCCCCTCCTCTCCTTCTAACCTTATAGGCATGTCTGTCTTCCGTGTCTTATTTATCCTATAGTATCCTTTAGCATCACCTTCCTATTTTCTAGAATTTCCTTTTTTGAATCATTCATTCACCATTCACACCAGCCAGGACAAACTAGTATTTATAGTTATAATTTGGTAATTGGTGTTCAATGAATGAATATTCAATTGAATAAGCAAGGTATACAATAATATGACTATTTTGCATTGGAATATCACTTTCTTTTTAAATGTTTTCTTGTGTCTTATTTTTTCTAGTTTTGAGATGTAATTGACATGCAGCAAGTACTATATAAGATTAAGGTGTGCAGCATAATAAATTTGACTTACATTTATTGTGAAATGATTAGCAGAGTAAGTTAATATCTATCATCTCATATAGATACAAAAAAGAAAGAGAAAAAAATTTTCCCTTATAATGAGAACTTTTAAGATTTACTCTTTTAACAACTTTCATATATACCATAAGAGTGTGTGAGTGTTAGTCGCTCAGTCGTGTCTGACTCTTTGCAATCCCATGGACTGTAGCCCACTAGGCTCCTCTGTCCATGGAATTCTCCAGGCAAGAATATTGGAGTGGGTTGCCATTCTCTTCCCCGGAGGATCATCGTGACCCAGGGAGTAAACACAGGTCTCCTACATTGTAGGCAGTTTCTTTACGATCTGAGCCATCATGATCTATCCATATACATCATACAGCAGTATTAACCATAGTCATCATGTTGTACATTACATTCTAATACTTATTTATCTTATAACTGGAGGCCTATTTATCTCTTTTTAATACAAATTTAGAATGCAGCCACCTTATAATTAGACAAAAATCCAGTGTTTCTCAAGATCCTTATGTTAAATCTATTGAGATCTCTGACTGAGCTCCTTAAGTAGCTAGCCCACACCTTCCCATGCCTGGCAGGAAGACATAACCCTGACCTCCTCCTTCCTCCAGTGGATATTGATGATCTGGAAAAGAACCCATCCACCTGCCACTGTTCTTAGTATACATATCCTCAATAATCAGGCTATTTCAGAAGAGAGGTGCCAATTATTTTGGAATAGAGACATTGTCCTATTTGGTCTCATTACAGATCTGTTATTATGCCAAATACCCTGAAGGAAGAGATGCTGTAACCATTCCTCAACAGGTTCTTTTATGTTTAGACATCCTCCAGCTGTTTTTATAAGGATCTTCTTGCATTCATTGTGCCTCATTATTGCATTAAATAGGCCAGGCCACCAGGCTCTAAACATATTGGAACTTTTTGTGTGTGTTTGTGTGTGTGTGTGTGTGTGCATGCACGCGTTCAGTCATGTCCAACTCTTTGTTACCCCACAGACTGTAGCGCTCCAGGCTCCTCTGTCCATGGGACTTTCCCAGCAAGAATACTGAAGTGAATTGCTATTTCCTACTCCAGGGGATCTTCCCAACCCAAAGATCCAATGTATGTCTCCTTCATCTCCTGCATTGGCAGACAGATTCTTTACCTCTGAGCCACCTGTGAATTAGAAATATAAACTGCACATAAATCTCTCCTGGATAACAGTGTACTCAACTCAAGGAAATAGTAGCCTTGTTAAGATTTATAATTATTACAATGATAATAAAAATAAAATAGAAGTCTATCAAACAAGCCCCCATTAGGACCCTATTCCAAATATTTGGTACAGGAGACTCAGGGATTTAGCATTCTCTAATCATTTTGATTTTGGGAAAAGTCCACCTGTGGCAAGACTTACTCCAAATCATTAAATCATTATTTGTTCCTAATGCCATTTCCAATATTGCTACTGCTCTTCCAGCTACCATGCCAATCACAGCTTCACTCAAAGCATTCTCTCTCATCTTCAAGTGAACTCCATATCTATATCAAACCACTTTCCTGACCTCCATGAATGGAAGCCCTTTGCCCCATTAGGGACCTGACAGCCCATGGATACTATGATCATTCTCCGTGGACACAACCCATTTACTATATTGGCCTCCACATAATTTTCAATTTTTATAGCCCTCTTTGATCCTGAATCGCAGGTCATCTTAATTCTCAGTAATCCTTCAAATTTTAAAGAGAGAAATCTGTAAGTATCAGCAGGGCCATTGGACATTGAGTCCATGCAGCTCAAATATCTCTCACATTTACCACAGTCACCATTAAACTTGAAAACTCGGCAGAATGATGACACGAGTGAAATTACCCAATCCTACCATTGGTACAGATTCTCCAAATAAAAAAGATTCACATTGGTCTAGGCTTAAATCCATTGCCCTTACAATTGGCTATACTAAGTGGATCCCAACTGATCTACTATATACTATTAAAATTGTAAACACCTTACAATATTTACATTAAACAACATATTAAGGAATTAAGACCTATTGTTCATAATTTGGTTGCAGAAGGAGTCCTCACTCTTACCATTTCTTCCTTTACTAACTCTATTTGGTCTGTCTATAAACCAAATAAAAATGAATGGTTGGCATGATATATTCAAAGTTATGAAAGAAAAAAACTTACAACATAAGGTAATCTCCTAGATCATTTAGAATAGGAAAAATAAAGAATTTATAAGACAAGCAAAAACTAAAAGAATTCAGCAGCCAGCTCCTTGGTCCATGGGATTTTCCTGGCAAGAATACTGGAGTGGTTTGCCATGTCCTCCATTAGGCGATCTTCCTGACCCTAGGATTAAACCCATGTCTCCTGTATTATAAGCGGATTCTTTACCACTGAGCCACTGGGGAGACCCTATACTAAATCTACCCAAAAAAGAAATAAATGCAAAATCTTCTCTAAATAGATAAGCAAGAATTTATAGGAAAGGAAAAATCACAATAGGAAAAGCAAATATTTAAGAGGATTCAAGATCACTTAAATAAGCCAGTACATAAATTAAGAGAGAAAAACATTTTGCAAAAGCAATTATAACTATATTTAATAGCAAAATGATATGCATCAAGAAGTAAACAGAACTTGAAAAATCACAAAATGTAGAGGAGGGAAGTACAAATATGTAGATACTTTAGAATGTGTCTGAACTTGTATGACAGTTTAAAGCAAGTAAGTAGTTATGGGTCAATATACTTGAAATGAAGGGTAATCACAAAATGAAAAATTTTAAAAAAAAGAAGAAATTAACAAAGAGGAACTACAGAAACAACTGGAAAAAAGGCTTAAAATGGCAATAAATTACATCAGTTCATTTCAGTTGCTTAGTCATGTCTGACTCTTTGCGACCTCATGAATCACAGCACACCAGGCCTCCCTGTCCATCACCAACTCCTGAAGTTCATCCAAACCCATGAACATGGAGTCAGTGATGCCATCCAGCCCTCTCATCCTCTGTTGTCCCTTTCTCCTCCTGCCCCCAATCCCTCCCAGCATCAGGGTCTTTCCAGTGAGTCAACTCTTCGCATCAGGCGGCCAAAGTATTGGAGTTTCAGCTTCAGCATCAGTCCTTCCAAAGAACACCCAGGACTGATCTCCTTTAGAATGGACTAGTTGGATCTCCTTGCAGTCCAAGGGACTCTCAAGAGTCTTCTCCAACACCATAGTTCAAAAGCATCAATTCTTTGGCACTCAGCTTTCTTCACAGTCCAACTCTCACATCCATACATGACCACTGGAAAAACCATAGCCTTGACTAGATGGACTTTTGTTGGCAAAGTAATATCTCTGCTTTTCAATATGCTATCTAGGTTGGTCATAACTTTCCTTCCAAGGAGTAAGCATCTTAATTTCATGGCTGCAATCACCATCTGCAGTGATTTTGGAGCCAAAAAAAATAAAGTCTGACACTGTTTCCCCATCTATTTCCCATGAAGTGATGGGACCAGATGCCATGATCTTAGTAATAAATTACGTAACTATTAATAATTACTTTAAATGTCAATGGACAACACATTCCAATCAAAAGATACAGAGTGTTAGATAAGATTTAAAAAAAAATCTATAATATGCTGCCCCAAGAGACTCACTTCAGAGCAAAAAACACAGACTAAAATTGAGGGAATGAAAAAAGATATTTCCTACAGATGGGACTGACAGGAAAATGACAGTAGCAATATTCATATCAGACAAAATAGACTTAAAGCTCCTAAAGACAAAGATGGATATTATATAATGATAAAGAGACCAGTACAAGAAAAGAATATCACACACTTGTTAACATATATGCATCCAATCAGGAACACCTAAATATATAAAACAAATACTAACAGATCTAAAGGAAGAAATCGACAGGAACACAATAATAGCAGGAGATTTTAACACCCCCCTGAGATCACCCAGAAAAATCAATAGGGCAACAGAGGTCCTAAATTATACAATAAACCAGTCAAATTTAATTGATATCTATATCTACAGAACACTATATTAAATAAAAAAAAACAAACATACATTCTTTCTGAGTGTGCAAGGAACGTTCTGTAGGATAGACCACATTTTGTTGTTGTTGTTGTTTAGTTGCTAAATCATGTCTGATTCTTGTGACTCCATGGCTCCAGAGAGCCTGCCAGATTCCTCTGTCCATAGGATTTCCCAGATAAGAATATTGAAGTGGGTTGCCATTTCCTTCTCCAGGGAATCTTCCCAACCCAGGGAAAGAACCCACATCTCCTGCACTGGCAGGTGGATTCTTTATTGCTGAGCCACCAGGGAAGCCCAGGAGAGACCACATACTAGGTCATGAAACAAGGCTCAACAAGTTTAGGAGGATAGAAATTATTTCCAGAGTATTTTATGACCACAGTGGTATGAAACTAGAAATTAACTGCAGAAAGAAAAATGGTAAAGAATGAATATGTGAAAATTCAGCAAAATGCAATTAAAAGAACAATGGGTCAACAACAAAATCAAAGAAGAAATCAGAAAATACTTTGAGACAAATGAATATATAAAACACAACTTTACAAAATCTATGCAACTGCCAAAGTAGTTCTAAGAGGGAAGTTCACAGTGATACAGGCCTTTCTCAAAAAACAAGAAAATTATCAAACAACCTAAATTACCACCTGAAAGAATTAGAAAAAGAACAAATGAAAGTCAAATTTAGCTGAAATAAGGAAATAATAAAGATTGAAAAGAAAATAAAGATGAAAAAAGACTAGAAAAGATCAATAAAGCCAAGAGCTATTTTCTGAAAAGGTAAACAGAATCAACAAACCTCTAACCAGGCTCACCAAGAGGAAAAGAGAGAGAACCCAAATTAACAAATTAAGAAATGAAAAGGAAAAACAACAACTGATACCACAAAAATAAACAAAAAATCATAATAGAATACCATGAATGGTAACATGCTAACAAATTGGACAACCTAGAAGAAATGGACAAGTTTCTAGAAACATATAGCCTGCCAAAACGGAGTCAAGAAAAAACAGATAATTTAAACAGACCCATTACTAGAAATGAAACAAAATCTTAAATTTTAAAAACTCCTAAAGTAAAACTTCTAATGTTTTCAAATGATGGAACTGACAAGGGATTAATTCCCAAAATATATAAACAGTTCATACAACTCAACAGAAAAATACAAGAACAAAACAATCCAATCAAAAAAATGGGCAGAAGTTCTATAGACACACCCTTCTCAAAGAAGACACATAAATGGCCAATAGGCATATGAAAAGATTCTCAACATCACTAATTACGAGAGAAATACAAATCAAACCCACAATGACATATGGCCTTACATCAGTCAGAATGGCAATCATCAGAAAGCCTACAAATAATTAATGCTGGACACTGTGTGGAGAAAAGGGAATCCTCCTACACTGTTGGTGGAAATGTAAACTAGTGCAAGTGTTAGGGAGAATTGTATGGAGGACTTTAAAAAACTACAAATTAGGGCTACCATATGATCCAGCAATCCCACTCCTGGGCAGGTATTAGGATATGGAAAAGACAAAAATTGTAATTCAGAAAGATACACGCACCCCAGTGTTCACAGCAGCACTATTTATGAGTCAAGATGTGGAAGCAACCTAAATGTCCATGGACACATGACTGGCTTAGGAAGATGTGAGATATGTCTACATATCAAATGCAATATTCAGTTCAGTTCAGTCACTCAGTCGTGTCTGACTCTTTGCGACCCCATGAATCGCAGGACACTAGGCCTCTCTGTCCATCACCAATTCCTGGAGTTCACTCAAACTCATGAAATAATGCCATTTGGAGCAACATGAATGGACCTAGAGATTATCATACTAAATGAAATGAGTCAGAGAAAAATAATGTCATATGATATCACTTACATGTGGAATCTAAAAAGTGATACAAATTAATTTACAAATTAATAGACTCACAGATACAGAAAACAAACTAATGGTTGCCAAAGGGGAAGGGGCAGAGAGGGATAAATTAGAGGTTCAGGATTAACAGATACACACTACTATATATAAAATAAACAACAAGGACCTACTATAATGTATAGCACAGGGAACTATATTCAATATCTGGTAATAACCTATAATGAAAAAGAATCTGAAAAAAGTATACACACACACATATACATATAACTGACTCACTTTGTCATACACTTGAAACTAACACAACATTGTAAATCAACTATATAGTAATAAAAAATACTCTACTAAAAAAATTAAAAGTCAAAATTTTAAAGTCAAAATTTAAATAAAAAGTCAAAATTTTAAAGACATATACAATATATGACACTATAAATCTCTTAGAATAGAACATAGGCAAAACATTCTCTGACATAAATCACAATAATATTTTCTCAGGTCAGTTTCCCAAAGCAAAAAATAAACAAATGGATCCTAATCAAACTTAAAAGCTTTTACACAGCAAAGGAAACCATCAACAAAACAAAAAGACAATTTACAGAATGAGAGAAAATATTCGCAAATGATGCAACCAACAAGGGGTTAACATCCAAAATACCTTAAGAGCTCATACAACTCAATAGCAAACAAACAAACAAAACCAATCAAAAAATGGGCAGAAGACCATAATAAATACTTTCCAAAGAAAACATACATATGGTCAACAGATGCATGAAAAGATGCTCAACATGGCTAAACATTAGAGAGATGTGAATTGAAACCACAATGAGATATCATCTCACACCAGTCAGAAAAGCTATCATCAAAAAGTACACAAATAATAAATGGTAGACAGGATGTGGATGAGAAGGAACCTTCCTGCACACAGGTGGGAATGTAAATTGGTGCAGACACTATGGAAAATAGCATGGAAGTTCCTTAAAAAATTGAAAATGGAGCTACCATATGATCCAGCAATCCCCTCCTGGGTAAATGTGGAAAAGATGAAAACTCTAATCTGAAAAGATAACCCAATGTTAACGGCAGCACTATTTGTAGTAACCAAGACATAGAAACATACATATGTACACACACACACACACACACACACAGGAAACATTCAGTTCAGTTCAGTCGCTCAGTCATGTCCACCTCTTTGCAACCCCATGAATCGCAGCACGCCAGGCCTCCCCGTCTATCACCAACTCCCGGAGTTTACCCAAACTCATGTCCATCGAGTCAGTGATGCCATCCAGCCATCTCATCCTCTGTCGTCCCCTTCTCCTCCTGCCCCCAATCCTTCCAGCCTCAGGGTCTTTTCCAATGAGTCAACTCTTCGCATGAGGAGGCCAAAGTATTGGAGTTTGAGCTTCAGCATCAGTCCTTCCAATGAACACCCAGGACCGATCTCCCTCAGCCATAAAAATAAAATACTGCCATTTGCAGCAGCATGGATGGACCTAGAGAGTATTATACTTACCAAAGTCAGTCAGACAGGAAGACAAATATTTTATGCTGTCACTAATATGTGGAATGTGAAAAATAATACAAATCAATATATATACAAAAAATTAAAAGACTCACAGACATAGAAAACAAGGTTATGGTTACAAAAGGGAAATGAGAAAGGGGGAGGATAAATTAGGAATATGAGACTAACAGGTAGGAGCTATATTGCAAAAAATATCAAAAGTAACAAGAAAAGGCAGAGTAACCAGAGATCAAATTGCCAACATCCACTGGATCATACAAAAAGCAAGGGAATCCCAGAAAATCATCCATTTCTGCTTTATTGACTATGCTAAAGCCACAGGATCACAACAAACTGTGGAAAATTCTGAAAGACATGGGAATACCAGACCACCTTACCCATCTCCTGAGAAACCTGTATGCACGTCAAGAATCAACAGTTAGAACTGGACATGGAACAACAGACTGGTTCAAAACTGGGAAAGGAGTATCTCAAAGCTGTATATCGTCATCTTGCCTATTTAAGTTATATACATCATGTGAAATGCCAGGTTGGATGAAGCACAAGCTGGAATCAAGATTTCCAGGAGAAATAACAATAACCTCAGATATGCAGATGATACCACTCTAATGGCAGCAAGTGAAGAGGAATTAAAGAGCCTCTTGATGAGGGTGAAAGAGGAGAGTGAAAAAGCTGGCTTAAAACTCAACATTCAAAAAATGAAGATCATGGCACTGGGTCCCATCACTTCATGTCAAATAGATGGGGAAACAATGGAAACAGTGAGAGACTATTTTCTTGGGCTCCAAAATCACTGCAGATGGTGACTGCAGCCATAAAATTAAGACACTTGCTCTTTGGAAGAAAAGCTATGACAAACTTAGACATCATATTAAAAAGCAGAGACATCACTTTGCTGACAAAGGTCCATCTAGTCAAAGCTATGTTTTTTCCAGTAGTCATGTATGGATGTGAGAGTTGGACCATAAAGAAAGCTGAGCACTGAAGAACTGATGCTTTTGAACTGTGGTATTGGAGACAACTCTTGAGAATCCCTTGGACTGCAAGGGGATCCTACCAGTCCATCCTAAAGGAAATCAGTCCTGAATATTCACTGGAAGGACTGATGCTGAAGCTAAAGCTCCAATACTTTGGCCACCTAAGGTAAAGAGCTGATCATTGGGAAAGACTCTGATGCTGGGAAAGATGGAGGACAGGAAGAGGATAAGGGGGTGACAGATGATGAGATGGTTGAATGGTACCACAGACTCAATGGATATGAATCAGCAAACTCAGGGAGATAGTGAAGGACAGGGAAGCCTGGCGTGCTGCAGTCCATGGGGTTGTTCCAAGTCCAGTTCTAGCTGTTGCTTCTTGACCTGTATACAGGTTTCTCAGGAGACAGGTAAGGTGGTTTGGTATCCTTATCTCTTTAAGAATTTTCCAGTTTGTTGTGATCCACACAGCCAAAGGCTTTCATATAGTTCACCTACTGTTGAAGCCTAGCTTGAAGGATTTTGAGCATTACTTTGCTAACATGTGAAATAAACACAATTGTAGTGTAGTTTGAGCATTCTTTGGCATTGCCTTTCTTTGGCACTGAAATGAAAACTGATCTTTTCCAGTACTGTGGCCATTACTGAGTTTTCCAAATTTGCTGGCATATTGAGTACAGCACCTTAATAGCATCATCTTTTAGGCTTTGAAATAACTTAACTGGAATTCCATCACCTCCACTAGCTTTGTTCATAGTAATGCTTCCTAAGGTCCACTTGACTTCACACTTCAGCATGTCTGGTTCTAGGTGAGTGATCACACCACTGTGGTTATCCAGGTCATTAAGACTTTTTTTGTATAGTTCTTCTATGTATTCTTGATACCTCTTCTTAATCTCTTCTGCTTCTGTTAGATCCTTGCCGCTTCTGTCCTTTATTATGCCCATCATTGCATGAAATATTTCATTGGAGTCTCCAATTCTCTTGAAGAGATCTCTAGTCTTTTCCATTCTATTGTTTTCCTCTATTTCTTTGCACTCTTCACTTAAGAAGGCTTTCTTGTCTCTCTGTGCTGTTCTTTGAAACACTGCATTCAGTTAAGTATATCTTTCCCTTTCACGTCTCCTCTCAGCTATTTGTAAGGCCTCTTCAGACAACCATTTTGCCTTTTTGCATTTCTTTTCCTTGGGGATAATTTTGGTCACTGCCTCCTGTACAATGTCATGAACCTCTGTCCATAGTTCTTCAGGCACTCTATCAGATCTAATCCCTTGAATCTATTTGTCACTGCCACTGTATAATCATAAGGAATTTATGTCATACTGAATGGGGTCTAGAGGTTTTCCCTACTTTCTTCAATTTAAGTCTGAATTTTTCAATAAGGAGTTCATTATCTGAGCCATAGTCAGCTCCCAGTCTTGTTTCTGCTGACTGTATAGAGCTTCTCTATCTTCGGCTGCAAAGAATATAATCAGTCTGATTTTGGTATTGACCATCTGGTGATGTCCATGTGAAGAACTGTTTCTCATGTTGTTGGAAGACGGGTGTTTGCTATGACTAGTGTGATCTCTTGGCAAAACTCTTTTAGCCTTTGCCCTGCTTCATTTTGTACTCCAAGGCCAAAACTTGCCTGTTACTCCAGGTATCTCTTGACTTCCTACTATTGCATTCCAATTTCCTATGATGAAAAGGACATTTTTTTTGGTGTTAGTTCTAAAAGGTCTTGTAGGTCTTCATAGAACTATTCAACTTCTTTGGCATTTAGTGGTTGAGTCATAAACTTGGATTACTGTGATACTGAATAGTTTGCTTTGAAAACAAACCAAGATCATTCTGTTACTTTTGAGATTGCACCCAAGTACTGCATTTCAGACTCTTTTGTTGACTGCGAGGGCTACTTCATTTCTTAATAAGAGATTCTTGCCGACAGTAGTAGACATAATGGTCATTGGAATTAAGTTCACCCATTCCCATCCATTTTAGTTCACTGATTCCTAAAATGTTGATGTTCACTCTTGCCATTTCCTGCTTGACCATATCCAATTTACCTTGATTCATGTATTTAACAGTCCAGGTTCCTGGAAGGTCTACTGCATATTTCCCAACAATTTTTGGTGCTCTCTACTTCATTACTCTCAAACCCAACACCTATTTGACCTAGTTGGCCTCTAGTAACAATGTATTTCCCATCTACAAATTTTATTAAAACCTATTTATGCAGTCACTAGCAAATGAGTTCTATTCAAATTGGGCCACTCCAAGAATAGGCCCTTGAGGATATCTAAAAGGTTGTCTGTGACATGTGGAATAATGGTCCCCAAGGATGTCCATATCCTAATCCCCAGAACCTGTGAATATATTAGGTTATATGACAAAGGGGAATTGCTTGTTGCAGATGTAATCAAGGTAGCAATTCGGCTGTCTTTAAAATAGGGAGTTTAATTATTCCAGTGAGGCCAATATAATCAGAGATCCTTAAACATGGAAGAGGGAGTCAGAAGATAGCAATCAGAAAAAGATGATAAAAAACAGTGCTGTGTTGCTGGACTTGAAGATGTAGGAAGTCAACCAAACCATAAATTTTATTATACCTTCTAGAGTCTCTGGACCACACATGATATCACATGACTTCCTATGGATTTCTGGAACATATAGTCCCCCTCAACAGCCAAAAGATTCCCCTCTTGAAATACAACTCTTAGAGGCCTATTGGATCCTTTTTGGTCCAGAGCTACCATGGGCCTTTAGTCTGTGATCTTTTGGAATCAACTGCTCATTGCTTTGGGTACTGGAAGATGCCCTCAATAAATACAAGTTCGTTGTTCATATTTTTAACAATTCCTATGCCAGTGGTTAATGGTCTTGTTTTTTGGTTTAGTCAGTAGGCTCAAAACAGACTTTACATTCAAGATGCTGGGACTGGGATTGTATTACTGCAGTTCAGTGCCAAATGCCTTATGCTCCTTTCTGCCCATGCTGTCACCCCTACTTGTTTGGGGTGGTCAATCAGCCCACAGCTTCCTAAGAAGAAGTTACACCATAACTCCTAGAGGCAAAGGAATACTGCTCCTCCATCATATTTGTAATAATTTCTCAAGTGCAAAACTTTGCCTCAAGGTTTTGGGGTTAGTCCAGGACTTATATCAAGAGCCCCCAACCTCAACCACACTAGGGTTCTTACAGGTACTATCCACAAGTCAATTCCAGTCAACAGCACAATCATCTCAGGAATGACCATCTCAGCCCTGCAGACAATGCATCCCAGATGGTGACCTCAGGACAGCCAACAATCCCAGCCTCAGCACCAGTACTCCAAGGTATCCTGCTAACACAATTCCATGCTGAAACCTGCCAAATAAAGACTTTGCTCCCTGATCCTCTCTCTTCTCCCATACCTAACCATGGCTCTGCCACACACCTGTACCCCTAACTTCCCAACTACCTTTTCTTCTTTCTTGCCTTCTGACTTACTCCTCAAGTTTCAGTCTATGCAGTCCTACCTAAATTAATCCTGTTCCCAACCTAATTGATGCCACCTCACAAGGCCTATTGTGGACCGCTTCATAAAGATCCAATCCCCCCAAATTAAATAAATCTCTACAACTCCATATCCTCTCCTATGCAATGGAAGGACACCCTGCAAGAAGCTAACAATTATTGTCAGGCTTTTCCCTTCCTAGAATGGCAACATAGGGACCTACCTTTGCACATTACCTAACCTTTTGCATCAAGGAACTCCCACTAGGTTATTTCAATTTCGTTTGATCTATTCATTTCCCTCTTTCTGGGGTTGCTTCTTGGTGGAAGCTAACATCCTACAAATTAGCTGACTACCTCACTGGTGCCCTACAATGTATCTCTCCTTTTAGATACTTAACACCTGAGTTTGGATTCCCATCGCTGCTATCCCTACACAAAAGCCTAAAACTCTACTCTATACCATGGCATTAGTTCAGACCTGGCTACAGTAACTATTCCTATGATAGTTACATAGGAACTACAACCACATATAAGCTCTGATGTCTTCTCATCCAACTACCCTCATTTAAATCTTTACTACTGCCCTGTCATCATCTCCACTCCCTACTTTCCTAGACCTCGACAGTAGCTGCTGCTGCTGCTAAGTCGCTTCAGTCGTGGCCGACTCTGGTGGCAGCCCACCAGACTCCCCCATCCCTGGGATTCTCCAGGCAAGAATACTGGAGTGGGTTGCCATTTCCTTCTCCAATGGATGAAAGTGAAAAATGAAAGTGAAAAGTGAAAGTGAAGTCGTTCAGTCGTGTCTGACTCTTAGCGACCCCATGGACTGCAGCCTACCAGGCTCTTCCATCCAAGGTATTTTCCAGGCAAGTGTACTGGAGTGGGGTGCCATTGCCTTCTCCGAGGCACTACCTAGATAACAGCAACAGAGCATGTTACCTGGAGCTAACCCTTCATCAATATATGGCCTGCTTTTAGGTGCCCCAGCCTAGACAACCACCATGCAACTAATTTTCTGCCCTTTTATAGATATGCCATATTCATCTCAGCTGCTTGTCGTCCTCTCCAGTCACCCTCCAGCCCAGCACTCCTTCAGCCCACCAGATGCTTCCATATTAACTTTCCCTCCTCGGACTCCTTGTCTTTCTCTGCCTCCTCGGTCAATCAGTATTACATACCACTGTGTCTCCCCACCCACTGCTGGGACTACTTAGCCATCAAGTTCCTGCTTTGATACAGATTTACCCACCAGAAACTCCACCCTGCAAGACCCGTGGGCTACTGGTTCTCCTGTAGTGCTTTTCCTCCTCCGTGGGGTCCTACACTCAGCTCCTCCACCCCACCCCTTTCCACCTGTGTGACCAGGCCTGTGTCCTGTATGCATATGGTACCCAGGTCACTCTTTATCCAACTAGAGAATTCACTACTCTCATGGAGATTTCCCTCAAAGAGGGCCACTTTTTAGCTATTATATTGGATCTCATCACAATCTTTGGTGTAACAGGCATACATTTTAGGTGTTTTCTATTCTGTATCAGTCACAACTCAGAGAGGTCACACAGACAAACACCACAACTCCTGGAAGACCACATACATTAAACAGCCCCAGCTCTCAATGCTGTTAATGAGGGACAAAGTTCTCTGGTTGCTATGGTAGCTGATAATAGATTGGCATTAGACTACCTGCTGGCATCTTAAGGAGGAGTGTGTGCCTTGAAGGGATGCTCATACTCCACGTGAGTCAATAACACAGGAGAGAGCTCCAGAAGAGTTCAGCAAATAAAACAGCAAACCAAAACAGTCAATATTACTACTAAAATACTCAAAGAGATTCCCTGGATGCCATTGATTTCTTCTGCTGGCTATCTCCTTTTGCTGACTCCCCACTATCCTTCAGAGAGCTAGCATAACAATTGCTGGCCTTATTATTTTTATCAGCTTTTAAATTTAATTTCTTCCAAGTACACATTTATTTACAGGAAAACTGGGAGGTTGCTGTATTAACCCAAATATCTCAGGTGAATTACAAAGAACATAGGAAAAGAAACTTGGTCCTCCAGTGACATTTGATTTAGTGCCAGTAAACTCTGTCTCATGTCCTGTCTGTGTCTGTCAACTCTTGTCCAGTAAGGTTCACACTGGTCCACTCCCATCCCTCAAGCTTGTGTGTACTCTTGGTGCCTCTTTCAAACTTTGTGGCAGTAGATTGGCTCTCCTCCCACTGGCAGGACTTTCCTTTCTACAAAATGCTTACTGGGAAGAAGGATGGGGAGAAGGGATAGTTAGGGAGTTGGGGATGGACACATACACACTTCTATATTTAAAATAGATAACCAACAAGGACCTACTATATAGCACACGGAACTGCTCAATGTTAGTGGCAGCCTGGATGGGAGGGACGTTTGGGGGAAAATGGATACATGTATATGTATGGCTGAGTCTCTTTGAGCTGCTCACTTGAAACTATAATGACATTGTTTGTTAATTGGCTATCCCCCCAATACAAAAGTTTTTAAAAAAGTGCTCACACACTCTCTACACTCTCACTTCTGGATCTATTCCATCAGAGTCTTCCTCCTTGCTCATCACCTTGGGAATTCCCTAGCTATGTGAGTCATAACCCTTTCTTTCTTTGATTATATTAAAGAACTACTCTTTAGGTTTTGACATCTGAAGCTGACCTTGGAAAGGGAGCTTTCTCATTTTATGATAGGGTTGCTATGACATATATTATTACAATTATTTTGCTGATAAGCAAACTGAGGAGCTTTGAAGTCATTCTACATGATTAGACACTACCCAAGAGTTAATAACACTAATATGATCCTATGTCTTTGAAGCCAGATTATGTACAATAAACTAGAGCCTACAAATCTTTTTTTTTTAATTCATTTTAATGAAGTAGAGTTTATTGTGTTAGTTCCTGCTGTACAGCAAAGTGTATCAGTTATCAGACCAGATCAGTCGCTTAGTCGTGTTCGACTCTTTGCGACCCCATGAATCGCAGCACGCCAGGCCTCGCAGTCCAACACCAACTCCCGGAGTTCACTGAGACTCACGTCCATCGAGTCAGTGATGCCATCCAGCCATCTCATCCTCTGTCGTCCCCTTCTCCTCTTGCCCCCAATCTCTTCCAGCATTAGAGTCTTTTCCAATGAGTCACCTCTCAGCATGAGGTGGCCAAAGTACTGGAGTTTCAGCTTTAGCATCATTCCTTCCAAAGAAATCCCAGGGCTGATCGCCTTCAGAATGGACTAGTTGGATCTCCTTGCAGTTCAACGGACTCTCAAGAGTCTCCTCCAACACCACAGTTCAAAAGCATCAATTCTTCGGTGCTCAGCCTTCTTCACAGTCCAATTCTCACATCCATACATGACCACCGGAAAAACCATAGTCTTGACTAGATGGACCTTTGTTGGCAAAGTAATGTCTCTGCATTTGAATGTGCTATCTAGGTTGGTCATAACTTTCCTTCCAAGGAGTAAGTGTCGTTTAATTTCATGGCTGCAGTCACCATCTGCAGTGATTTTGGAGCCCAGAAAAATAAAGTCTGACACTGTTTCCACTGTTTCCCCATCTATTTCCCATGAAGTGATGGGACCGGATGCCATGATCTTTGCTTTCTGAATGTTGAGCTTTAAGCCCACTTTTTCACTCTCCACTTTCACTTTCATCAAGAGGCTTTTGAGTTCCTCTTCACTTTCTGCCATAAGGGTGGTGTCATCTGCATATCTGAGGTTACTGATATTTCTCCCGGCAATCTTGATTCCAGCTTGTGTTTCTTCCAGCCCAGCGTTTCTCATGATGTTCTCTTCATATAAGTTAAATAAGCAGGGTGACGATATACAGCCTTGATGTACTCCTTTTCCTATTTGGAACCAGTCTGTTGTTCCATGTCCAGTTCTAACTGTTGCTTCCTGACCTGCATACAAATTTCTCAAGAGACAGGTCAGGTGGTCTGGGATTCCCATCTCTTTCAGAATTTCCCACAGTTTATTGTGATCCACACAGTCAAAGGTTTTGGCATAGTCAATAAAGCAGAAATAGATGTTTTTCTGGAACTCTCTTGCTTTTCCCATGATCCAGCGGATGTCGGCAATTTGATCTCTGGTTCCTCTGCCTTTTCTAAAACCAGCTTGAACATCAGGAAGTTCACAGTTCACATATTGCTGAAGCCTGCCCTGGAGAATTTTGAGCATTACTTTACTAGCGTGTGAGATGAGTGCAATTGTGCGGTAGTTTGAGCATTCTTTGGCATTGCCTTTCTTTGGGATTGGAATGAAAACTGACCTTTTCCAGTCCTGTGGCCATTGCTGAGTTTTCCACATTTGCTGGCATATTGAGTGCCACACTTTCACAGCATCATCTTTCAGGATTTGGAATAGTTCAACTGGGATTCCATCACCTCCACTAGCTTTGTTTGTAGTGATGCTTTCTAAGGCCCACTTGACTTCACATTCCAGGATGTCTGGCTCTAGGTCAGTGATCACACCATCATGATTATCTGGGTCGTGAAAGTCTTTTTTGTACAGTTCTTCTGTGTATTCTTGCCATCTCTTCTTAATATCTTCTGCTTCTGTTAGGTCCTCACTTGGCAAGCCGCTCCTGCGAGCTTGCGGATGCTGCTGCTAGGGGTGGTGGGCGCAGCCACGGGCCACATGGCCAGGAGCGGGGGTGACGGCCTGGGATTCTGGGGGCTTCTCTTGTTCTCCTCCTCTCCTTCTTCCCAGTGTGGCTGTGGCTGACACTAAAGACTTTGTAGCCATCAACCCAAGTGCAGTTTCGACGGAAGATGAAGGTAAAGGCCCCCTGGCAAGGGGGTTGCAGCACAGAGTTGAGGGTGTAGTGGTTGGCTTTTAAGTTGTCTCACGGAGTTGAGGGTGTGGTGGTTGGCTTTTAAGTTGTCTTTCTCCACGTTTTTGGTTCTGATTTTATTTTTTTCCTTCGATTGTGAAGTCCAAGGAATTGCCTTCCTGAGATATCTAGCTTGTATTTTCATAACATAGGGAGTTTCAGAAATTAAGGTTAAGCGCAGGCGGCTGTGACAACAGGTGCGCTAAGTGCGGCCGAGAGGAGCCACCCCAAGTCCGAGGTCAGGGGCAGAAGCCGGGAGGACCCCATGCCTGAAGGGTGGCGGCCAAGAGGAGTTACCCCACTTCCGAGGTCAGGGGCAGCGGCCGAGAGTACCAGACTGTGACGGCGCAGGAACGGCCGGGAGGAGCTACTCCACGCCCCCACGCCCGAGGCCAGAGGCCGCGGCCGGGGGGAGCAACCCATGCCAGAGACCAGGGGCGGTGGCTGGGAGGACCAACCCCAAGTCCAAGGAGCCGTGGCTGCGTGGGAGCAGGAGGGCCTGGAGGAGCTATCCCACGTTGAAGGTCAGGAAGGGCGGCGGTGAGGAGATACCCCTCTTCTAACGTAAGGAGCAATGGCTGCGCTTTGCTGGAGCAGCCGTGAAGAGATACCCCACGCCCAAGGTAAGAGAAACCCAAGTAAGACGGTAGGTGTTGCAAGAGGGCATCAGAGGGCAGACACACTGAAACCATACTCACAGAAAACTAGTCAATCTAGTCACAGTAGGACTACAGACTTGTCTAACTCAATGAAACTAAGCAATGCCCGTGGGGCAACCCAAGATGGGCGGGTCATGGTGGAGAGATCTGACAGAATGTGGTCCACTGGAGAAGGGAATGGCAAACCACTTCAGTATTCTTGCCTTGAGAACCCCATGAACAGTATGAAAAGGCAAAATGAGAGGATACTGAAAGAGGAACTCCCCAGGTCAGTAGGTGCCCAATATGCTACTGGAGATCAGTGAAGAAATAACTCCAGAAAGAATGAAGGGATGGAGCCACAGCAAAAACAATACTCAGCTGTGGATGTGACTGGTGATAGAAACAAGGTCCGATGCTGTAAAGAGCAATATTGCATAGGAACCTGGAATGTCAGGTCCATGAATCAAGGCAAATTGGAAGCGGTCAAACAAGAGATGGCAAGAGTGAACGTCGACATTCTAGGAATCAGCAACTGGAATGGACTGAAATGGGTGAATTTAACTCAGATGACCATTATATCTATTGCTGTGGGCAGGAATCCCTCAGAAGAAATGGAGTAGCCATCATGGTCAACAGAAGAGTCCGAAATGCAGTACTTGGATGCAGTCTCAAAAACGACAGAATGATCTCTGTTTGTTTCCAAAGCAAATCATTCAATATCACAGTAAGCTAAGTCTATGCCCCAACAAGTAATGCTGAAGAAGCTGAAGTTGAATGGTTCTGTGAAGACCTACAAGACCTTTTAGAACTAACACCCAAAAAAGATGTCCTTTTCATTATAGAGGACTGGAATGCAAAAGTAGGAAGTCAAGAAATACCTGGAGTAACAGGCAAATTTGGCCTTGGAATACAGAATGAAGTAGGGCAAAGACTAATAGAGTTTTGCCAAGAAAATGCACTGGTCATAACAAACACCCTCTTCCAACAACTCAAGAGAAGACTCTATACATGGACATCACCAGATGGTCAACACCGAAATCAGATGGATTATATTCTTTGCAGCCAAAGATGGAGAAGCTCTATACAGTCAACAAAAACAAGACCAGGAGCTGACTGGCTCAGACCATGAACTCCTTATTGCCAAATTCAGACTTAAATTGAAGAAAGTAGGGAGAACCACTAGACCATTCAGGTATGACCTAAATCAAATCCCTTATGATTATACAGTGGAAGTGAGAAATAGATTTAAGGGCCTAGATCTGATAGATAGAGTGCTTGATGAACTATGGAATGAGGTTTGTGACACTGTACAGGAGACAGGGATCAAGACCATCCTCATGGAAAAGAAATGCAAAAAAGCAAAATGGCTGTGTGAGGAGGCCTTACAAATAGCTGTGAAAAGAAGAGAAGCGAAAAGCAAAGGAGAAAAGGAAAGATATAAGCATCCTGAATGCAGAGTTCCAAAGAATAGCAAGAAGAGATAAGAAAGCCTTCTTCAGCGATCAATGCAAAGAAATAGAGGAAAACAACAGAATGGGAAAGACTAGAGATCTCTTCAAGAAAATCAGAGATACCAAAGGAACATTTCATGCAAAGATTCAGTTATACATATATATTTTTAATATTCTTTCCCATTATGGCATATTATAGAATATTGAATATAGTTGCCTGTGCTATACAATAGGACCTTATGGTTTATCTATTCTTCCTATAATACTTTGCATCTGCTAATCCAAAGCTCCCAATCCATCCATCCCCAACTCCTCCTTGAGCCTACAAATATTTTGATGTGTGGTGGGCTGCCAGCCGGGAAATTTCTCTGCCTGGAAATTATATAGTTGTGACAAGAATTAAGGAGAAAGCTTCTAAGCCACCTAGAAGTAGGGTGAATGGAGCTGGGGCTCTTATCTTAGGAAATAGTTCCTGCTCCTGCTCACTGTGGCCAAATCTTTGTGATTGATTTGTGTGACCATCTATCGCAGGGAAGAAAATGCTTCAGCTCTCTTAGTCCCCATCAATGATTTCTTGGGTGATCACAGTAAAACCACAGGCTCTGAAAACTCAGGCTATAATGATATTCTGGAACATATGGGTTACCAGACTTAGCAGAAGAACCATATTGCTCAATCTCTACTGATGCAAAATTCCCTAAGATGCATTAACCTGCTTTTCTTCCAAGAGAAGGTCAGTATGCTGAACATGATTGATAGTCTCTCTACAAAGAAACCATTCTACTCTTTCCTGCTTCAGCTGTGATCTTAGAGAGTGTAAGATGATAAATGGGGTGTTATGGGCCACTGCATACCATGAAATGGTAAAATAATGATGGATCGCCTATCTTGAGCATCTATTATGTTCCAGAGAACTTATATACATTATCTCATAATTCTTACAAATCCTTACATCTGTGAGATGGTTAATTTTGCCACCCCCATTTTACAGAAAAGAAAAAGAGGCACATTTCAAGGTCATTTTTCTATCAAAAGACAGAGCTAGTTTTCAAGTTCATGCCACTCTCCATATGTGAAAAAATAACTACTATCTCTTCTTCCTAAGACGTCTATGCTATGCTGCTGTGCTTAGTCCCTGTTATGTCAGACTCTTTGAGACCCCATGGAGTGTAGCCCACCAGGCTCCACTGTCCACAGGGATTCTCCAGGCAAGAATACTGGAGTGGGTTGCCATGACTCCTCCAGGGTATCTATCCAACCCAGGGATCGAACTCAGGTCTCCTGCATTGCAGGTGGATTCTTTACTGTCTGAGCCACCAGGGAAGCCCTTGTCTATGTACTTTAAGATGTTTATGATAGGCAAAATGATGCTGCCCTCCCAGTTCCCTACCCCCAGCCAAAAGTGTCCACATCCCAATCTCCAGAACCTGAGAATATATTCCCTTACAAGGCAAAATGAATTTTGCAGATGTGGTCAAGGAAAGAATCTTGGAATGGGGAAATTATTTTTAGGGTTATCCAGATATGCCTAATGTAATCACAAGGGTCCTTATAGGAGGGAGGCAGGGAAGGTCAGTCAGAGAAGATATGACTATGCAAGCAGAGGTTGGAGAGATAAGACCATGAGCCAAGGAACAAGGGCAGCCTTTAGAGGCTGGGAAAGTCAAGGAATGGATTCTGCCCTAGAGCCTCCAGAAGAGACACAGTCCTGCTGACACCTTGATCTCAGCCCTGTAGGCTCACTTTTAACTTCTGACTTCTAGAACTGTAGAATAATAAATGTGTGTGGCTTTAAGCTCTCAGGTTTCTGGTATTTGTTATAGCCTCCATAGGAAACCAACGTAAAGTCCCACTGTATTTTAACTGTACTCTCTGATATCACTATTCACCTCATAATATACATAATATTCACATATATACATATATTACAACGTAAATAGTAGTATCAGAGAGTAAAGTATACAAAAATATGTATATATTACCAGGTAATTCTTGTCTGGGAAAGCCCATGGACAGAGGAGCCTGGCAGGCTACAGTCCATGGAACTGCAAAAGAGTTGGACACGACTTAGCGACTAAACCACCATACCAAAATAATTCCTCTATACTAATAGATCTTAACTTCTTCCAGTGCTTATAGTATACTAGCACTATAATAGGCACTTTACAAATAGTCATTTAATTTTTCTAACAACACGCTGTAGTGATAGATTCGTGTACAAAATGTTTGCAGAGTTGTTTCTAGAAACTGGTTGTTCAACAAGAGACTATATTTCCTATAATATTTCATTCATCTTAGTATGGCCACGATAGATTTTGCTAGTGAAATCTGAGCAGAGGTAATGTGGTTAGGATTAAAATTCAACATTCAAAAATCAAAAATCATGGCATCCGGTCCCATCACTTCATGGCAAATAGATGGGGAAACAGTGGAAACAGTGAGAGACTTTATTTTCTTGGGCTCCAAAATCACTGTGGATGGTGACTGCAGCCATAAAATTAAAAGACACTTGCTCCTTGGAAGAAAAGCTATGACCAAGCTAGACAGCATATTAAAAAGCAGAGACATCACTTTGCCAAAAAAGGTCCGTCTAGTCAAAGCTATGGTTTTTCCAGTTGTCATGTATGGTGTGACAGTTGGATCATAAAGAAAGCTGAATGCCCGTAGAATTGCAATTCTTTTGAACTGTGGTGTTAGAGAAGACTCTTGAACTGCAAGATCAAATCAGTCAATCCTAAAGGAAATCAGTCTGAATATTCATTGGAAGGACTGATGCTGAAGCTGAAACTCCAATACTCTGGCCACTTAATGTGAAGAGCCAAAAGAAAAGCCATTGGAAAAGACCCTGATGCTGGGAAAGATAGAAGGCAGGAGAAGGGAACGACAGAGGATGAGATGGTTGGATGGCATCACCAACTTAATGGACATGAGTTTGAGCAAACTCTGGGAGTTGGTGATGGACAGGGAGGCCTGGCATGCTGCAGTCCATGGCTTTGCAAAGAGTTGGGCACGACTGAGCAACTGAACTGAACTGAATGTGGTTAGCAAGTCTGTATGCTTACTTCACTCTTCCTTTCTCTGCTACACACACCTGGAAAATTGTGTATTAATAGAAGCAGCTTCGGTCCCTTTTCACTACTAAAATCTTTTAAGAGGAAGAAATAAATATCTAGCATTTAATCCATCAAGGCCTGGGAATTTATATTTTATATTGGTTAGTGTTACTTTAACCATACTGCATCACTATGAAGTATACATTATTAACCTCATGTTTAATGGTAATGAAATTAGGGCTCAGAATGATGAAATAACTTGACTAAGGTAGGAAATTTGAAAGTAGAAGAGACAGAGTTCTGACTCCAAAACATTGTAGTTCTACAATGTTATAAAGTATCTTAAAACTGTTGTTCAATTGTTTGTTGAACAGATCTATTTAAAATTAAAAAAAAAAGTCTCTGGGTCATATTTTAGGTTTATAGGCATTATAGAGATTAGTGTGTTAGTCCCTCAGTCCTATGCGACTCTTTGCAACCCCATGGACTATAGGCTCCTCTGACCATGTAGTTCTCCAGGCAAGAATACTGGAGTGGGTTGCCACTCCCTTCTCCAGGGGATCTTCCTGACCCAGGGACTGAACCTGGATCTCTCACATTGCAGGCAGGTTCTTTATCGGCTGAGTCACCGGGGAAGCCCCTTTAGAGATTATCTTCCCTAAATCTCTTAATAGTCCTTCAAACATGAGAAAAGGGGGGCCTAAAGATACAAGTAACTGGCTCACATGAGGGACCAGAACCCAAGTCTTCTTTTCTTCATCCAAATGGTCCTATACATCAACTTGCTTTTTAGTCAAAAATGGTTTTCAAACATTTTAATATAATATCATCCATGACCACTGAAGGTAGAGTGTCCTCCTTAGAATTAAAAAAAATAATAATTAGCTGTTAAAAATACCTCTGAAGCTACAAATGATATATTTTTCCTTAGACTATGTATATGTGTGTGTTCATATTTATACCTTGTTTAAATATATCTATATAGATAGATAAACACACACCATATTGTAATTTTAGTCTCTTATTCTACTGAGACTAAGTTATCCTCACATTATAAAAATAAAAGTGGCAGAGCACTGAACAGATGGAGAGTTAAAAGAATGAGTTGAGGATTCCACATCTTGGCAGTCTGAAAATATGTTCTACTATAGTAAACATATTTTTAGCAAACAAATAATGGCAACTCACATGTTGATCTCTCACTAGAACTCTCTAGTTTGGCTTATTTTGTTCTCTAAGTATAGCTGAACTTCTTTGCAAGAAGTGATGACTTCTACCACTTTTCAAGCCTGAAGATGAATTTAAGGATGCCAGAGAACAAGTTAAAATTGTAAAACTACAATTACAATTTTGCACTGGGTAAAATTTTTCTTTCAAGATCAGAACATGGGTATGGGATGAATCATTTTGATTTTTACTATTGAAGTGGTTTCAAGTTGGACATGGAAGTTCTACTGTGGAATGATTTCTCCAAAAAGCTGTAATTTCTTTAATAATGATAGCTCTAGTGAAGGAAGGTCTGAACATCTGAATATACAACATGTCGTGAGATAATGACAGACCCACTGTATTTGTGATTCTACATGTTAAATTTTAATTTCAATTCAGTATCTTAGTATCAAGGAATCTAGGGGCTGGAATGGAACTTGAGGGTATAGAACAAAGGGTCTTCCCAATTTCTATTACCTTAAAGCTATAGCTGTGTACTGAATATACTATTCATTTCTTAGTTTTTCTGTAAATTTTCAAACTAAAAATCAATTTTTAAAAATTATTAGCTTTCTTGAGGTGCAACCTACATAAAATTCACTTATACAAATTTAATAATTTTGAGTGAATTTACTGAATTGCACCCATAACCACAGTGAAAATTTAGAACATTTCCATAACCTTTAACGGATACATCCTACCCACTTTCACTCCTGGCTCCCACTTCAGCCCTAAACAAACACCAGTCTACTTTCTGTCTCATAGATTTGCCTTTTCAGGATATGATATATAAATGCAACTCCACAATATATGGTCTTCCATGTCTGGCTTCTTGTGTTCCCTCGGAAGTCAGTCTGTCCGACTAAAAGTTGGGCTCAGATCACTTCTGGGACTCCCCAAGGGAGCCAGTGGGGCAGAGCACAGGATGGACTTCAGCACACCTTGATTCTGTGATCAGCTCACCCCACAGCCTCAGATCCTTCTGAGCAGCACAGAGAAAGAAACAACAGATCTTGACACTCCCACGTTCTTTTAAGGAAGCCTTGTGGTGACTTTGACTTCTTTTACAAAGTTAAATTCAACCATCTTCTCAGAGCTCCATCAGGGTCGTGGCCTTTGGGGAGGGGCTGATCCCAGTGTTTCACTGCACTGTACCGTCGTTAAGAGACTGGCTGAATGGATGACGGGCAGGGACTTAATGCAAGTTTATGACCTGCACTTACTGGTAACTCTCCCTTCAGGAGGAAAAACTGCAGTTCCAGATAGGGGAATGGAGTTCAAGGAGTTACCCAAACCTGCTGGCATCTGTTAGGCATACCTGGAGCTGGTCAGTATAGCTGAGGAATCCATGGCCATCCAAAGTTATCACAGACTGGTTAATACTCCATCTGGAGTGACTGAACACAAATTGTTCCTGTAAGAAGCTGGGGGACACTGGCTGCTCAGGGTCATGTAACTACTTAGCGTGCCAGAATCTCCTTCCTTACCAGAATTAACCAAATAAATTGCTTTACCAACTTAGAATGGCCAGTACACTGTATGTATCTATCTTTTCTGTCTAGACTGGCCAAGGATCCCCCAGTTGAGTCAAATTATACCACTAGAAGGTTACCACTTCTAGGGGTTCCCTTCCTCAATTCCCTTAAGTTTAAGCTTTGCAACCATGCAGCCCCTAGAACTCAAAGATTGGTTTTTCAGAAGCTGTCCTAAAAGTCATGAGAATTACATTATCACAGTCTAATTTTGTATTGCTTTGTCCCTACCTTAATCAAGGATGAAACTCAAATTTCTTGATAAATATATTTCTTCTGTCTGTTCATGAATTTCACCTCTAGCAGCACAATACAAATATCCCCTAGCTATCCCTCAAACCATAGCTTCAATTCTGAAGACCAACAAAATGGTGGTCCTATTTCCTTATTCATAACTGTGCTCTTCAAGGGACTTGGAATGGCTTTGAATACTTTTTTTAAACAGTAAACACTCTGGGCCCACAGAACACTCAGCTGAGCACATCAAGGATATTCTAAGAGGCAAGGAGCAGGGACAAGCAGCATAATGTTTTTAAGATTCATCCATGTTATAAAAAGTATCATTATATTTTCATTGTATGTATGTACCACAGTTTGATCACAGGAAAAGCAAGGGAATTTCAGAATTCCTTCTGCTTCACTGACCACACTAAAGCCTTTTACTGTGTTAGTTGTGCTCACAACAAATTATGGAAAATTCTCAAAGAGATGGAAATACTAGACCACCTTACCTGCCACCTGAGAAACCTGTATGCAGGTCAAGAAGCAACAGTTACAACCAGACATGAAACAACAGACTGGTTCAAAATTGAGAAAGGAGTATGTCAAGGTTGTATACTGTCACCTGGATTATTTAACTTATATGCATAGCACATCATGTGAAATGCTTGGCTGGATGAATTACAAGCTGGAGTCAAGATTGCCAGGAGAAACAAATATCAATTATCTCAGACATACAGATGACATCACTCTAATGGCAGAAAGTTAAGAGGAACTAAAAAGCCTCTTGATGAAGGCGAAAGAAGAGAGTGAAAGAGCTGGCTTAAAACTCAACATTCAAAAACCTAAGATTACGGAATCTAGTCCCATCACTTCGTGGCAAATACATGGGGAAACAATGGAAACAGTGAGAGACTATTTTCTTGGGCTTGAGAATCACTATGGATGGTGACTGCAGCCATGAAATTAAAAGACACTTGCTGTTTGAAGAAAAGCTTTGACAAACCTAGACAGTGTATTAAAAAGCAGTGACATTAGTTTGCTGACAAAGGTCCATCTAGTCAAAGATATGGTTTTTCCAGTAGTCATGTATGGATATGAGAGTTGGACCATAAAGAAGACTGAGTGCCAAAGAAATGATGCTTTCAAACTGTGGTGTTGGAGAAGACTCTTGAGAGTCCCTTGGACAGCAGGGAGATCAAACCAGTCAATCCTAAAGGAAATCAACCCTGAATATTCATTGGAAGGACTGATGCTGAAGCTCCAATACTTGGGCCACCTGATGCAAAGAGCCGACTCATTGGAAAAGACCCTGATGCTGGGCAAGATAGAAGGCAGGAGACAAGGATGACAGAGGATGAGATGGTTGCATGGCATCACCAACTCAATGGACATGAGTGTGAGCAAGCTCTGGGAGATAGTGAAGGACAGGAAAGCCCCGCGTGCTGCAGTCCAGGGGTCACAAAGAGTCGAACACAACTGAGTGAACAACAATAGCAACAACAACCACAGTTTGATTATCCATTCACTAACAGGTATCTTGTTTATTCCTTGCTTCTTCGTTTTGGCTATTATAAAGCTTCTATGAATATTCATGAACAAGTGTATGTGTGTGTTTCATGTTTCTTGGATATTTACCTGAAAGTAGAATTGCTGGGTTATATGATTAATTTATGTTTAACGTTTTTAAAAACTGTTTTCTAGAGTAGCTGTACCATTTAAAAACCAGCAATGTATGCTAGTTTTTCCACATCTTCCCCAAAATTTGATATTATCACATTTTTAATTTTAGCAATTTTGATAGGAGTGTGTGATATCTCATTATGGCTTTATATTTCCTCATTGGCTAATGATGCTGAACATCTTTTCATGCGATTATCTGCCATCTGTATATCTTCTTTGATAAATATCTATTTGTATCTTTTGTTCATTTTCTAATTGGGACTTTTTACATGTGGAGTTTTTAGCATCCCTTACATATTATTCATAGGAATACTTTGTCCCATAGGGGGTTTACAAATACTTTCTTCCAGTCTGCATACTTATCTCTTCATCTTTTTAAAAGAGTTGTTCACAAAGCAAATGATTTTAATTTTCTTGGTGATGAAAATATTTGAATTGTTCCTTTATAGATGATGCATTTACTCTCAAGTCTAAGAATTGTTCACCTGGTCCTAGGTTCCAAAGATTTTCTATGTTTCTCTCTGAAAGTTCTATAGTTTTGCACTTTCCATTTGAGTCCATGATTCATTTTGCATTAATATGGTTTTATAAGGTGTGGGGTCTAGGCTCTTTTTTTGTCTATAGATGTCTGTTAATCAGCTCAGCTTGCCATAGCAAACTATCATAGGCTGGGAGGTTTCAGCAACAGAAATTTGTTTTCTCATAATTCTGAACTCTAGAAGCATGAGATCAGGGTTGGGTTCTTGGTGAAGGTGCCTCTCTCCCTGGCTTGCGGAGAGCTCCCTTCTTGCTGTGTGCTCACATAGAGAAGGGAGGGGCGAGAGAAAGGGAGAGAACGTAGATCTCTTCCTTTTTCTAATATGCATTAGGACTCTATCCTTAGAATCTCATTTAACCTTAAATACCTCCTCAAAGCCCTATCTTCCAAATATAGTCACCTTAGGGATTAGAGTTTCAACATATGAATTTGTGGGAGTATGGGGCAGACACCATTCATAACATCCTATCACTCCAGGACCATTTGTTAAAAAGGTTATTCTTAAATTGTTTGTGCCCCTTTGTCAAAAATCACTTGGGCATATGTTGCAGGTCACTTTCTGGGCTCTCTGTTCTGCCCCCTTGATTTGTGTGCCTCTCTCTCTACCAATACCACACTGCCTTGATTACTGTAACTATTAAGCCTTAACATTGAAAAGTCTTTATTCACACTTCACTCTTCTTCTTGAAAATTATTTTGGCCTTTCTAGCACATTTCCTTTTTCACGTAAATTTTAGAATAAGCTTGTCTATGTCTACCAAACCGTGCTAGGATTTTAATAGAAACTGCATTAGGTCTATAGATCACTTGACTGTTATATGGTGACTCATATAGTCACTTGGCTAATATATACACAGGCCTAGAGAGGACATGCAATGCTGTGCAGAAGCAGTGCCAAAGGGGCAGGTAGCCTAGGACAAGTTAGTGTGCCTTTATCAGCAGCAATTCTGCTTTGGGCTGAAGGCAGTTGGAACTAACTGTATCATATCCTTGTTTCTTACTGTGAGTTCTTGCCAGAGTCCCAGACACAAAATTCACAGAGCATGAATCAGTCTTCCTTGTGACCCTGGGGCCTGGCAATTCTATACTTTGGGACCAATCTAGCCTCAAGGACAATCTCCAAATACCATTGACCTTAAGCTGCCAAGTTTGATGAAAGCAACATACAGAACAAGCCTGGGCAAATGGATCCTCTTTCTTATTAGCTATGATTTAGACCCAGTGCCTCTGTGGAGCCCTATGGTCCCAATGAACTGAACTGGAAAAATATTCAGGACTCTTTGCCCCTTTAGCTTTAAGTCTAGGCTAGGGACTGCCTCAGAGACAGAGGAAGCCTCCCTTCCCCTGAACCCCTCTACTGGTGCCCTTGCAGTATCTCCTTGACTTTCCCAGGACACAGATACCCCTTCCTTAGCCAAAAGAGAGAGTTCCAAAGCCAAATCCAGAAGGCAAAAAGGGAAAAACCACAGCAACACCATGGCATTTGAATTCCAGCATTGTTTTTTGGTTTATTTTTTAATCATTTTCCTTACTAGCCTGCAAGCTCAGCCCCAGCCCTGTAGCTGTGTTCCAGAGCCTTGATCCCAACCAGCACGGCATGGAGGTGGAGCTGGAGCTGGAGCCATAGGGGGAGGGTAGCCTCAGTCTGTCCCTAGAGGCTGCCTTTCCCCAAGCTCTTCCTAACTGCACAGCTGAATCTGTTTGCCTGTATTGGTGAAGAAATTGAGTTTCATAAATCATCATGCAGTTCACGTGGACGCTAACATCAGATAAACTGCCTGACAACCTAGCTGTAACAAATCATTGCTTGTTGCTATGCTGCTCCTCAGAGCTCGGAGAGAAAGATTCCGTGGCGCAATAACAACCGGTTATGTGTCCCAGGGGCAGCCGAAGCCGTGGCTCAGCCTTTCAGTGCCTTTGCTCATGTTGCCGCCTTCTTTTTAGAAGAGACCCCTCTATCCATCACCAAATCCAGCTCAGCCGCCTTCTGTGGAGTCTCCGTGCTCCCCACCCCCAAGCCCCCACCCCTCAGCCGCTGCTCCTGCAGCAAAAGCATCATGAATCATCCACACCTCCCGTTGCCCTAACAGGCCTCTTCTCTTATTGTTCTTCTAGCATGATTGGTTTTGTTCCTTATTAGATGGTAAGCTGTGGGCAGTGGGGAGCCAGGGAATGTTTCTGAGCCAGGCAGAAACCTAACCAGATTTGTTTCCATCAGATGACTGATGGTAATGGAGCATGAGATAGTTGGGAGAAAAATCTGAGGCTGAGTCACTGGGGAGGTGGTTCTGACAATGTAAGGGATGATGGGGGTGGATTTGGTGTGGGGGTAGTCAGAATAGAGACTATTGACTTTAATTCCAACGTGTTGGTACGTTTTACCTGAAACATGCGATTTAGATCTCTCAGTCAGCAAAAACAAGGAAGGGATTGCTGCTGATGGATTAAATGGGACCCGGCTCGTACTGCACCTCACCTGTAGCAGTTACCTCTCTTCCTCCCACCACAGCAGTCAGTGTTCTGGGCTCTCATTGTGGGGTAGGGGGTGGGGGCGGCGGGTGAACAGGGATGTAGAAGCAAACCAGGGCAGAGGATTCATCCGTTACAGGTGAAAAGGAATGACCTAAATGGAGGTGGATGGATGGATGGCCTTCCCGCTCCTGTACCTCAGTGGTGTAATATATCTACTCACCCAAGATTTGAATTTCAAACGTGGACAACAAAAGGCCGAATTTCTACACTAAAGAAGGTTGTTAAAATTCACAGAGCAGAGAAGCTCTTTAATAGACAAGATTCATGATGGTCTTTTCACAGGGAAGCAGAAGATTTATTACAAGCATGGGTTCTAATGTATGTTGTGCCTGATGCCCCCTCCCTAGGACAGAGAGGAGGAGAGACACCAAGGGCATTCAGCCGGGTGCTCCCTATACGCACTTCCCGTGTCCTTTGTTCATGGCTGCTTGAAGCCAGGGAAGGTCAGAATCAAGTCATGCTGACCATCAGCAATTTGTTTATACTCTCGGAATCTTTGCTTTTTTAATTTTACCCCTGCAGTTTGGAAGTAATCATGTGTTTCTTGTCTACCCTACAAGGTTTTGCTCAGATTGAGGCAAGGGAAAGGGAGTTATGACCTGGTGTTAAAATCTACCCTAAGCCAATCCATTTACTACAGAGAGTTCTTTTAGAAACACTAACCTGAGTCTGTGGCTTAAGCTTTAAAACAGCCTTCTACTGCCCTTACAAAAGTCCATAATCTTCAGCATGGCTGCAGGTCCCAGGATGCTCTGGCCCTACTTGTCTGCCAGCCTCAACCTGTTCCATGTCCTTGGCACTCCAGCTGCACTCCTTTTCAGTTCCCTTAAAATACCATACTCTTCCTGAAGTTCCAGGTCTTTAAACATACTGTTCCCCTGCCCGGAAGATTCTTGCTCCTCATCTTCACTTGGTTAACTCTCATCCTCCTTCTAGGATTCAGATGAAAAGAACTTCAGTCATTTGGATCACAAATATTTATTTAGTACCTACTGTGTGTCAGGCACTGATTTTTAATATTTATTTATTTGGCTGGGTCAGGTTTTAGTTGCAGCACATGGGCTTGTCTGCGGCATGTGGGATCCTAGTTCCCTGACCAGGAATTGAACCTGTGTCATCTGCGTTGCAAGGTGGATTCTTAACCACTGGACCATAAGGGAAGTCCCAGGCACTGTTTTAGATGATGGGGACAGTAGTGAATAAAAGGCAGAGCCCTAGATCCTGTTTATCTTATATTCCAGCACTGGGGAGAAAGAGGAAACAAGTAAGCAATGAATGGACAAGATAATTTTGGTGATTGTTGGAAAAACAAAGATGGGGTAGGGAACTCAGGGCTCTCTGGAGAGCAGTGGTTGGGTGGGAGATCTCTACAGGTTGATTAGATCACCTCTTAGTTACTGGAGCTGTGACACTGATAAAAAGGATACACCAGAGAGAGGCAGCAGTATGTGCAAAGGTCCTGAGGCAGGACAAGCTTTGTAAAGCCAAGAGGAAAAAGACTTATTCCTAGGGCACAGTGATGGAGACAGGCAGGTATACCATTGGTCAGAGAGGTAAGTGGGGCAGATCACCTAGGGCATTATAAACCATGGGTAAGGGCCCCAGATTTTCAGTTTAAATGTAAGTCACTGGGACATTTTAATTTATGTTTACATTTTTAAAAGATTACTCTTGATGCTATGGAGAATGGGTAGCAGATATGACAGAGAGAAAGCATGGAAGGAAAACCTTTGGAGACTCCTGCAGAAGGCAAGGTGGATGTGGTGGTTCAAGAAAGGGTAATACTGGTGGAATTGAATAAAACTGGGGTTTATTTTACAATAAGAGCCTGTATATCTTGTTCATGGATTGGATATTGGGGGTGAAGAAAATAGGTGAGAATACAGAAAGTAAGGAGAAATACACCTGGGGAGAAATTTCAGTGTCTGCTATGCCAAGCTACCTTCTTATGGAAGACTTTGCTGATCTCCAGTTAGGGATCAGGTTAGAGCTTTTTACTGGTCGCTCTGACAGCAACCCATAGTTCTTTGTAACACTCCTAACGTTTATCATTTGTCAGTATTAGTTCAAAAAAATTTCCTCCACTAGACCTGAGGGGAGGGACCCACCTGTCTTGTTTAACCTTGTTTTTCCAGTGTTTTGCACAGTGCCTCGTAAATAGTTGTAGCTTATAATGTGATGTAATGATATTAACAACATTTAAAGAGTAGTGTCACTGTGCTAGATACTGAGTACTTCACATGTATTAATTCATTTGACTTTCACAACAATCCCCTGAAATGGATACTATCACATCCATTTGACAGATAGGTAAACTGAGGCACAGAGAGTCAACTTGCCCAGCTAGCAAATGCCAATAAATGAAGAGAGTTATTCATTACAAACAACATCTTATTCATGCTGCAAGCCAACACCATGAGATATGCTTGTGTTTCCACCATCAGTCTGAGGCCAGGCATGCACGCTGCGTCTCTCTAGTTGTGTTCGACTCTGAGACCCCATGGACTGTAGCCTAACAGGCTCTTCTGTCCATGGGATTCTCCAGGCAAGAATACTGGAGTGGGTTGACATGCCCTCCTCCGGGAGAAAGTCCTAACCCAGGGGTTGAATTTGTGTCTCTTGTGTCTCCTGCATTGTAGACAGGTTCTTTACCACTAGCACTACCTGGGAAGCCCTGGTTTGAGGCTGGCGAGACATATGCATCTGTTGACAGAGCCAATCATGGGAAGCAGAGTCAGCGGGCTTTGGACCACTCAGAGGCTAATTGAGAAAAAGCTGTAATTGTGGAGACAGCATAGTACAGTGGTTGAGAGCCCTCACTTTGGGCCCAGACTGGCCTGGTTTGAAACACATGTCTACAACTCACCAGCTCTGTGACACCTTCACGGAATTGGGTTGGCCAAAAAGTTCCTTTGGGTTTTTCCTGTAACATTTCACCAAAAACCCAAACGAACTTTTTGGTCAATCCAATACTTAACGCCTATGTGACTCAGTTCCCCCACCTGTAAACCCCGGCACTATTAATAGTGCCTGTCATCATTTGGAATGAATGTGATAATATTTGCAGAGCGCTTAGCATAGTGTAGCTATAATGGGAAGGAACTATAGTTTGCCTATGGGAAACGTCAAAACACCAGGATTCCCTGCTCCCTTCAATCTTCCCCATAGGGCATTTGTCCTGGATTAAGATGTTAGGATTAAAGATTCACTGGGGTTAGAATGGACAGTAACCTAATTCACCCCCTCTTCTTCATCACACAGATAAACTGGGACATGCTAGGAGGATGAGTAGGATGAAATGGACAAAACCCTGGGAGTCCCTTGGACTTCTGTATGTTAGAGGTTTAAAAAAGACTAGACATGTACTATCCAAAGCTAGAAAAATCAGACATCATTATGATCGGAAAAAAAAAATTCTTCCCAATCATTTCTAAGACAACCTCTCAACTTTCTGTGATTTGAGTGTCAAAGAGCAAGGACTATTAGAGTGTTCACTTACATTCTGAGTTTATTCATCCATCAATCAAAAAAGAAAACCAAAAAAGCTTGGGCATCTCTGATTTTCTTTCTCTTTTGCTCCTTCTTTCAGTCTTCTGGCACAGGGGTTAATGAAAAATGAATTGGTCAAATCCCATCTCATCAGAAAGAGACAGACAGGGCTAAAAATGTGTGGTAATCAGGCCCCAAATCATCAGGATTGCCTATGCTGAAGTAGACTTAAAAATAAGGTGTCTGAAAAGCCAGTCCTTCCCTTTCTTTATAAAGAGCTTTCTTCAAGTTGTATTCCTTTCTGTCCAGCAATGGTCGATGACGTCAATTTCATTTCTGCACCGACGACAGAAACAGCTCCTTATCAAGCACTCGGGCTACTGCACAAACCTGGCTTCGAGAAAGAACTGTCCTGATCTGACACATGATCCAAGTCAAAAAATTTGAAATCCAATTTGAAACTGTGGTCTGGCATAACCAACACAATTCAGGGCTAGATATTTAAAAGCTGATGCAGAATGTACAATCCACTGGCAGAACATTTGCCCAGGGCTGGTGGATATGCAAATTGTTGCAGTCTTTCCAAAAAGCAATTTAGAAATACAGATCAAGAACCTTAAGAATGCTCAGCCCCCTTAACCCGGTAATTTCAGTCATAGGAATTAAACCTGAGGAAATACTCAGAGATAAGGGGTAAGATCAACATACAAGGTTGTTACCTACAGCACTATTTGCAACTACAAAAGCCAAGTAGGAACCAAAGAACATATCCAACAATAGCAAATTACTTAAATTATGCCATATTTCAATCAACCAAATACATGGTTGTTTAAAGAAAGGTTTAATAGAAGGGGAAAAACATTCCCGATATGACCATGGTGGGGAGGAGAGGGGAATGCAGGATTCTAAGCAACATAATTCCAATTTGTTCAATCAATTCTATTTATCCACCGCACGTCATCTCTCCACCCACCTAGAGAACAATGCCTAGAAAAAAGCCTGGCAGTAAATAAATATATTAATGGTAGTTACCTTGGAGTATTGGGTGTCATGGATGTTTTTTGTCTTTACACTTTCCTGCATGTTCTAAGTTTTCTATAGTGAGCATGTAGACGTCTGCTGCATGTGCAGTTGAGTGCTGCTCTTTGCGATCCCAGGGACTGCAACCCGCCAGGCTTTTCTATCCATGGAATTTTCTAGGCAAGAATACTGGAGTGGTTGCCATGTCCTACTCCAGGGATCTTCCTGAGGCAGGAATCAAACCCAAGTCTCTTGCATTTCCTGCACTGGCAGGCATAATCTTTACCACTGTGCCACCTGGGAAACCCATAGTGAGTTTAAATGTGAAAGAGAGTTATAAAGAATATCAATTGCAGAAACAAGCTAACCCTAACTCTTCTTTCAAGGAAGATCAAAGAATCATTGGGGTCCTACCTTTATTCCCCTGCCCTCATTCTCCCTCTCCTTCAACTCTTCTGCTGTGTCATTTTTTTCTAAACTATTCTTTTTATTACATAACCTCATGTGCTTTAAAATATTCTCTAGCTCTTTACTGAATATATATATATATTCAGTAAATATATATATTTATATATATTTATACCAGGTTGGTATACCAGGTTGGAGAAGGCAATGGCACCCCACTCCAGTGTTCTTGCCTAGAGAATCCCAAGGACGGGGGAGTCTGGTGGGCTGCCATCTATGGGGTCGCACAGAGTCGGACACGACTGAAACGACTTAGCAATGCCAGGTTGGCGCCATGCTTTCCCCCTCACCTCCCATTGCACTCCACATATTGCCTGTGCCCCAGAGCAGTCTCATATGCTCCTACCTTGCAAGTTTCTTCTCCTTGGCCTGCTCCACTACAGAAGACTGGGTGCACGCCCAACATCCTCTTCTTACTTAAACAGGTTGCTTTCTGACGTATACAGCAAACCAAATGCTGAGATGCCAAACTTTGCACCAAAGGGCTCATCCACAAGGTGACCAAACAGAAAGATGGAGAACTCTCAAACCAGCCTCCCCTGAAATAAGGGGTTGGGGGTATTTATGGGATAAAGCCGAGGCGTGGGAAGCATGGGAAAAGGTGATTGGAAATTAGAAAGTGATATAATTGTTCTCGCAGGCAAAACTATGCTATAGGCTTCTTCATAGGCTGAAGATTCAAGAAATGGAGACATTAGCATGTTCTGAGGGTGGAGTTTTGGGCCCTCTGATGTCAAAAGGTCATGGGCAAACACTTGTTCAAGCCCAATTAGAGGGCTGGTGGTCCTAAGCCAGTTAACTGGCTTGAACTTAAACTGGACACAGCTGGCTCCAAGTTCTTGACAAACAACTTGTTTAAGCTACCTGATGCTTGGAGAACACGCAAGGTTTTTGTAGCAACAGTTAAAGCAAGCTTGCTTGGTGAAGACATGTTACAGGTTTAGTTGATCTGACCAATGATTACCTTGATCTCACTCTCAGAGATTTTCACTTGTCTCCCCGTTGGTAGCACGTGTTCTAGAGATTTAGGCAAGTGCCTTATTTCCCCCTTGCTTTAGCTTTCCCATGTGAATAATGAGAAATGTATTGATAATAATAACGTGCAACCTATACTACTGGTTGTCAAGATCAAAAGACCTAACACATGTCTAAGGCTTAGAACAGTGTCTAGCATAATATAAGAGTTCAAGAAATGTTCCTTATTCACATTAGAGGCTGTAAATTCCTAATTTCATCCCACTTTATAACTTCCACAGGACTTAGCATCTTGCTTTGTCTCTGGCTGGGTACTCAATGAATATTTGTTGGGTAAATGTGTGACTGAATGACAGTTATATGAGCCTTTTCTGACCATACCCCTCACCCTTCTGGGCACCCTGTGACTAAATTGTCCCGCATCAATCATGTGGTCAGTATCAGTGCTCATTATGCACAGAGCCTGTGCAGTAGCTGTTTAACTCGGCACCAGATTTCTTCTGCTCCTAAAGCATTTGGGGGCAGAGGGGTTGATACTTGATACCCTGCTCCCAGGTTTTTACTCTGTTCAGATTTTTCCATTGCAAGTTGCAGAATAGCTACCTAATATTTTTCAGTCTTACTAATTTTCCTGGCCACAGCCTAAAGAAAATTGCATTAAGCCTCTTGCATTAGCCCACACGTTATACTATCACAAATGAACCTCAGGAACTGTGGAGTGGACTGCAGGGGGACCACCTACACAATCCATTTGCAAGTTAGAGAAAAATAAATAAATGAAGGCAAAATATAACCAATTTATTTACATAACCACTGTGTACTGGGCACTGCGATAACAGTTTTGTGCATTATCCTGCTGAAAAATGTTCTAGGCACTTAGAAGCTGCGTGATCATAGTCAAATCAGTTTGTCCCTCTAAGCCTTGGCTGATTTCCCCAGGCCACTTCTGCCCTGCCTGGATACCTCTCCTATTCTCTGACCTACCTGTCAACTGCCTACTAGAAAATTCTGCTTACAAGTGCAAAGTGGAGTTAATTATTTCCTACCCTGGACCATTCACCACCCACTCAGCTGCCCAATACAGAAATCTGGGTATACCCTCCCTCCCTTCTTTTCCCCTCACATATAATTGATTGCAAAATTATTTCAACTCTACCATGCTACACTTGCCCTCCAGATTTACAGCCATGACTTCAGTTCAGGCCTCTTTCATGTCTTATCTGCTTTATGGTAATAACCTCCCAGCTGGGCCCCCACCCCAAACCCCTCTCAGCCTTTCTAGTCTAGTTTCCTCACTATAACCCATGATCTCTCCAAAATAAAAGAATGACCTTGTCACTCTCCAGCTTTTAAGCCCTCAGCGGCTCTCCATGAACTCCATCAGATGCCATCTGGCCCCTGCTTCTCTCTCATGCTTTATCTCCAATCCATCAGTTCCTCCCCTGCTTACTTTGGACTTTTTATGCTACATGAGAGGTTCTCAAAACATGATTCAAGGACCCATGGGGTCTGTAAGGCCCTTTCAAGGGGCCTGAGGTCAAAGCTATTTTCATAATAATGCTAAGACATTATTTGCTTTATTCACTTTCACTCTCTCATGAGAATTCAGTGATGTTTTCCCAAAGCTTCGTAAGGGGCCATATTCTAACAGATTGAATGAAAAAGCAGGTATAAGGAGCCAGCTGTCTTCTGTTAAGCTTGACAAGGGGTTTACAAAAATGTAACTATGTCAGCTTCTCATTAAAGTTTTCTTTGTTTTGGAAAATCCATTTATTATTCATAAAAGATAAACTATGTTTATTTAAACTAAAACTATTATTTTCAATTAATAAGCACATTAAAATTTTTTTCATTTTAACTCAGTATTTTGCAATAAATATCCAGAGATATGACCCACATAAACAGAATCTTTTGAGGGTCCTGAATAGTTTTTAACACCATAAAGGGCTTCCAGTACCTGAAAGTTTGAGAACAACAGCACTAGCCCAATGGAACCACCCAGAGTATTCCAAAGTGTCGGCTAACGAGTGGCACCATTGATTTGAATCCATTCTCTCTCCATCTGTCAGTGGTTCTTGAACTTGAGGGTGCCCAGTGGTGTGCTGGTAAATCTTCAACAACTGATTCTTCAGACAGACCAAGACCTAATCTGTAGCATTTAGCAATTTCCAGGATGTAAATACTCCCATGGGCTTCCCCAATAGCTCAGAGGGTAAAGAACCTGCCTGCAATGCAGGAGACCTGGGTTCGATCCCTAGGTTGGGAAGATCTGCTGAAGAAGGAAATGGCAACCCACTCCAACATTCTTGTCTGGAGAATTCCATGGACAGAGGAGTCTGGCAGGCTACCATCCATGGAAAATACTTCTGTGGTGACCAATTTCAAGCTATCAACGTGACATCACTAAATAGTGTTGGGAAGGGCCACATAGTAGCTTATGCTGTAGAGTATTTCTGCTGTACAAATACAGTCAACATAACCCGAGCACAGATAATAGTAATCTGTAGTAAAATACCTAGGAATTATAGTGATGAATTTGGGGTATTTCAAGTTTGAGTATATTTGTTTTAAATATAATTAAACATAATTGTGGCTTTATATAATCTAATTTTTCACAATGGCTGCATTTAGCAACCAGCTCACAAAATTCCTGAATATTTAACAGTTGGCTCTGGTGCCTTAGAATTAACTTTCAGCATTTGACAATTTCAGATGCTCAGGCTTTACTCCAAAATTACTAACTCCCCAGGGTGGGGCCCAGGCTTTTGCATTTTTACATTTGAGTCCCCCAGTTATCATCAAGCCCAGTGCGAGTCATTTATACATTCTTCCCTTCATTAAGGACCTGTATTGTGTCAGACACTGTTTCAAGCTGCCAGGAAGATAAAACTGAATAATAATAAAAAAAAAATCTCTGCTCTTGAAGAGTTGATATTCAAGTGGAGGAGACAGTGCATAAACACAGGAGCAGAAATTATACACCGCACATGAAGATGGAAATAACTATTTGAAGAAAATTGGGTAGGGAATGGAAAGCAATGCAGACGCAGTGGGTAGTGAAAAGTCTGAGGCAAGGGCAAGTAGGGTGGACTTGAGGAACAATGAGCGGGGCAGGCTGGGTGGAGCACTGGGGCAAGAGGTGAGTGAAAGGAGGTGAGATCCAAGGAAGGCAGGGCTGAGCACAGAGGTGGGCGGGGGCGGTCAGGCTGAGGGGATCCAGCCTTCTCTAGAGCTCTTATCCCAGCACCGACCCTTACAGAAGACCCAGGGTTTGCTCTGCTGTATTCTAAATTGTCCACATTCCTACCAGACTATGTGCTCTTTTAGAGCAGGGACAGTCTATTTCCCAGAGTTTGGTGCAGTGTGTCATACATCATACGAACTTCATAAATATTTGTGCTAGAGAAAAAAATTACAGCAACACACCAGCATTTATCTGGCTCGGCTTTGACCAGTTCAGATCCCTGGGACTGAAAAACAGAAGTGCCAAGGGTGTAGACTGTGGCATTACGTGGGCTTGAATTTGAATCTAACTCTTGGAAACAAGTTAATTTATTACCATCCAGTGTCCTCTAATATACACTGCAGAGGAAAATTACATACAATTATGTTTTGTCCTATGCTTAGCAAAATGTCCTGGCCATGCTATCTAAAAATTCCCCTGACAGTCTTAGTCCCCTCATCCTGGTTTTTTTTCTTCATAACACTTATCACTGAGGTTATATTATATAATATTTATGTATTTGCTCATTGTCTCCTCCCTCTACTCTCCATCCCACTAGAATGTATGTTTCATGAGGGCAAGGGTTCAATCTGCTGCATTCATCTCTATATTCTCAGCACCAAGAAAGTCCTTAGTACCTAACAGGCCCGCAGTAAATATTTGATGGGTGTGGATTGATGGATGGATGAATAGGTGGATGTATAGGGATGGATGGATAGATAGATAAAATTTGATGCTTGGATAAATGAAGGGATGGTTAGATAGGCATGTGGAGAGCTCAATAAATGTTGGTTATTATTCATTTCATATTTTTTCAATTACTTCCCTTTGGATTAGGAGCCCCATTGGGTGGCTAACTTGTACCTGCTTGTGTCGTGAGCCTGCTTTCATTTTTCATCTGTGGCACATGCCATGGCCTCCTCAAGCTCCTGGCCTAACATCATGCATCAGTTCCAAGGCCTTTTGGTGATACCATCCTCCCCGCTGTGTTCTGGGGAGGCAAGAAATCTACTTGAGAATTTTATTTCTTATTCTGCCAGGAAATTTTTCAGTTTGTTACTAGAACCTGACATCCCAGAAGTTTCTCAGCTTCAAACCTGATGAAGCCAACCTCAAACTGACAAGTTTCCCAGCAACAATGGGGTAATTGCACTTCAAAGCATATATTTAGCTCTTGTTTTCAATCTGTACAGAAAAGATGGTTGATGACTTTGACTTAAGAACAAAACCTTGCCTTCAGATTTGTTTGACTGGTGCTCTCCCTTGAGAGAGTGAACTTAGGAATAGAACATGGAGCTATGCTCTTGGTTATAGTAATTAGGAGATTTTGGAATCTGGCAAATCTAGGCTTGAATCCTGGTTCTGCCCCTTACTATCTCTGTGCCCTGGGAAGATAACTTAACCTTTATGAGCCTCAGTTTCCTTTATAAAATATTGCTTCCTCCCTTAATATGCATTTATTCAGCACCTATTAAGTTCCAAGCATTGTGCTAGACTTTAGAAGTACCACCAGTGAGCAAAAGTCACACATGGCATCATGCTCACAATCTTGTACTTTCTCTGGTTGCAAAACCATTTAACAGATAACGATGCAAAGAGGAAGGACATGGTGTGATGGGAAGCTACAGTGGGGATATAATCTAGCCAGGACAGTCAGAGAAGGTTAACTGAGGCAGTAAGGGTTAAACTGAGTCAGGCAAAGAAAAGATGTGGTGAGTGGGTTGCAAGCAAAGAGGAAAAAGTTTGAGGTTTTATTGAGCTATGGTTTAGAACTAGAGATGAAGATTCTGCTTTCATAAGAGGTTTGGTTAGATTCTTGGAATGTCAGGCCACTTTGGGGACAAACTACACAGAATCAGAGGCAAGACAATTACCCCAACTTCTGCATGAAATCCTGATGTTTTCTAGCATTGGGAACAGCATCATGTGAACTTGGTTTTGGACCTTCATATATTTTGGAGGTTAATCCCTTATTGGACTTATCATTTGTAAGTACTTTCCTCCATTCAGTAGGTTATCTTTTTCTTATTGATGGTTTCCTTTGCTGTGCAGAACCTTTAAGTTTAATTAGGTCCCATTTGTTTATTTTTGGTTTTGTTTTCTTTGCCTGAGGACACAGAACCAAAAAAAAAAAATATTGCTGAGATTTATGTCAAACAGTGTTCTGCTTATCTTTTCTTCTAGGAGGTTATGGTTTCTGGTCTTACATTTAGGTCTTTAATCAATTTTGAGTTTATTTTTGTTTATGGTATGAGAAAAATGTTCTAATTTCATTCTCCTACATGTAGATGTCCAGTTTTCCCAGTACTACTTATTAAAGAAACTGTCTTTTCTCCCTTGTATATTTTTGCCTCCTTTGTCATAGATTAATTGACCATAAGTGCGTGAGTTTATTTTTGGGCTCTCTATACCATTTCATTGATCTATGTGTGTGTTTTGTGCCAACAATTTTTAATTAATTGTCAATATTTAAAAATTTTGAGATTCACCACAAAAATCAGAAAAAAAATTTATAACACTGGGGTCCATATCTCCCAGTAGAACTGGACAGAGGCAGTTCCCTATGGAACTTCCCGCATATTATCATCTAGACTGCCTACTTGCCCTCTGTGGACCTTGAGTTTGAGGTCCTCTCGTTTCAAAGATGAACTGCAGTCCACGGAAGTTTCCAGAGGTGGCTAGCTGGTTAAGAACAGCAGAGCTGATATCATAGTTAGTATCTTAAGGAGTGCTTCTACCAGCAGGATAGGAGGCATTTTTCACTCAGGTGGACATTTTCAAGCAATAATTCCAAACATGTGATGAACTGCCTTGTCCTCAAACAGCCTGGCCTCATAGCACTGCTTAATTCACATTTAAATTACACTGGGAACAAATACATTGCACAATGTTCAGCTCCAGGTTGCAGAGAAAAACACACTAATAGAGCTCTGCAATTACGAGTAATTTTTCTCTGAATCCTTCTCTTTCTCTCCCACTCTGGATTAATGATTGCCTTCACAAAGAGTCCACATGAGCTTTCAGAGCCAAAGGAGTAAACAGGAGGACATGCATTAACGTGGAGAGCTGGTTACCTCCCACGCCTGAATATAGAGCTTTTAGAAATGGAATTTTTTAGATGTGCTTCTCTTACAAATATCAGGTGAACATAATCTCCGAGGCCGTGGGTGTTGGGTGGAATGACATTCACATCAGTCATGGAGTAAATATCCAGGAGCATTAAAGAGGGAAGAAAACATCAGTCCGATTCCTTTGAGTGGCAGAGGACTTACTATGTGCCTAGTTGTTTGTGCACGATGCTTTCACAGGTTTTTGTTTATTTCCTTTGCACAACTCACAAGGTTGTGAACAGAAAAAAAAAGAAAAAAAGCAAGAAAGGAAAGACACAGTATTAAACCTACATTTTTTGATTCTGGGTTCATTTTGGTGATATCAGGTAGATCTGGGGGAGAATCCCAGCCCCAGTGATCCCAGTTGTGTGACCTCAGGTTAATTATTTAATGGTTCTGAGCTTCATCTGGTCCTCGTCTGTTAAATGCCCTGTGTTAGGTACACAGTAATAGTTTTTTTTTTTTTTTCTTTCAGTTAGACTATGTGGTTTCCTCACTGGGGTTACTAATATTGAATACAATTTTAAAAGCACTGGGGCTGGTATTCGAAAATTTGGATTCTAGTTCCTACTCTGTCCTTTCCTGCTAAGACTCATAAGGAAATTATCTGGCTTTTTTCAATAATTAGACAAACATCGCACATGGCAATATAATTCAAAATGTATTAAAGGTTATAAAATGAAAAGTGGGTCTTCTTCCCCATTAAACAGTCATTGCCTTTCTTGGAGGCAATGCCTATTAACATTTACTTGAATATCCTTCTAGAAGAGTTTTCTACTATGCATATACAATCACACACACACACACTCTCTAACCCTCAAATGGAAGCGAACTTAAAATAAGCCTTGGAGATATTGTGTGTTAGCCCGTATCACCTCATTATTATTTTAATGTAGCTAAGCCCATATTGATAGTCATTTAGGTAATTTCCAGTCTTCTGTTAATAATAGTAATAGCTAATATTTATGGATTGTTTGGAATGTGCCAGGCACTATTCTAAGTACTTTGTATGTATTAACTCATTTAATATAACCATCCTGAATAGAAGCTATTATCATCATCCCCATTTCACATCTGAGGACAATGATGCCCAGAGGACTTGCCCCTCAGCCACACAATAAATAGCAGAGGTAGAATGAACAATGCTGTAACACATCTTTGTCTGCGTAGTTTTGTGCGCATTTGTCAGAATAGCTAGCAAATGATGGCTCTTAACAGCAGTAGTGTAATCAAACTGCATTTTTGAAAGATCAATATGATAGCAGGGTGGAGAATGGACTCATCTTATGGCACCTGTCACACTCTGCTGTGCATTTCCCTGCCCCCCACCGTCTCTCTTGTTAGATTATGAGCTTCTTAAAGGTAGGGATGCTGTACCCCAGGGATTGGCACTGAGGAAGGATATTCCTGACCCTTAATAACATGTGTGAATAATTATTTAAAAAAATAAGGAGGCCTTCAAAGGTAATGATAGTTGGTTTTTGGGTAGGGTTTTAAAGGGTGAATAAAATTTTGATGGTCAGAAAATGGAAGAAAATTTTTCTTCTTTGTATGAAGAAATAACAAAGGAATAACCACGTAGGATGTTCGAGGAAACATAAAACTGCCCAGGCTGTCTGGGGAAAAGGGTACATGGTGTGATATGCTCACAGAGAAGACTGGAAAGGAAACTTGGAGGCAGACACAGGGGATTACCTGAGGGACATTACCCCGAAGGACAGGACAGAGCATCTACGAATGCACCCATGTAGACCCATGATACTGGTGTCAGTTAAATTTTTTGAATCCCAGTTTATAAAATTGTACTCATCTCCATACTAGGTTTCTCTCCTCCGCTTTTCACTTTCCAGCATCATAATGGATGGCAGGTTCGTCAATATCAGTAGCCTGAAAAAACATCATATCAGTGCAGTGGGCATATTTTCAGTTTTCATTTATTTTAATCCTCACCAACTCCCTGAATTCACTGGCTGACATATTTATTTTTCTGAGTTCTGGGCCTGTGGGTCCAGGTTTATAGATGTAGCTTATAGATGTTCAATTCCCATTCATTTATATGCAAACATACCTCTCAGTGGATTTTGTTACATTTCTGTTAATCTTGAATTTCATGAAGTTATGTAGATATCTGACAACACATATTACTTTAAATACATGCTAACGTTTTTGGACACTTGATTGTTGATCCTAGCTAATATATGCAGTAAGATTCAAATTAGAGATTAGTTCTGCTAGCCACTCTTACTATATATCAGCACTACCCAAGAGGAATATAATGTGAGCCAAATATAAGCCACAAATACGATTGAAAATTTTCCACTAGTCACACTTTAAAAAGCCAAAAGAAATACAAAATTAGTAGGTTTCATTTCATCCACTGTATCTAAAATATTATCTCCACATGTAATAAACATTAAAATTATGAGATATTCTACTTCCATTCTTTTCATAATAATGTATGGTATATTTACAATACATCTCACTTTGGACTAGCCATATTTCAAATGCAGAAGTTACATAAAGCTAGAGGCCACTATATTGGATGGTGCAAAAACTAGAAGCTATAGGTTCCAGCTTCTTTGAATAACACTATTAGCTGGAAGAACTGTTAGACTGGTTTACATCTTCCCTGCTCCAAGGTAACCCTGTAAAGCTTCTTTGAAGCTTATAATTATTTGGGGGAGAGATCTACTAAGTCTCTAGGCATAAAAGTTTCCAACCATGTAAACTCTTCAGGGAAAATTATCCAACACCTCATGCTTTCTTCTCTATTTCTAAACCATCATGTGTGTTTTGTAATAGTCACTTTGCTTCTTTGCAGTATTCTCCCTTCAGTATTCTAGGGAGGCTCTGAGAAAGCTTCCTTTTCCACATCTGTATAGCACAACTAGAGAACAGAGGTGTCAACTCACTTGTCCTTGGACTAGTCGTCTTAGAATGGATGTACACTGTGGTGGTTAAGAGCACCAACTATGCAGCAGAATGCCTGGCTTCAAATGTTGGCTCTGTTGCTTACTGGTTTTGTAACATTTATCAGCCTGCAAAATGGGCACAACAGTATCTGCTTCACTGGATTGTCGTGAGGATTAAATAGTATAATGTAGAACATTGACATGTACAAAAATTATATAAATATTTGCTTTAATGTGATGTAGAAACAATGGCATATAGATAGACTGTATAAATATTTACTATAATTTAAAAATGTTTTTACTAAGCATTTCTTGCAACATTAAATCTCCTCCTTTCCTTTTCTAAAGTGTAGTATTTGTCACTTAGTAATCCCTTTGCTCCTCTACAAAGAAAAACAATGAGTGCAACACATTTTTTCAAGGAGGATTCACCTGGAAAATAGCCAAGATATTTTCTTTTAGGAATGGAATTACTCCATTAGGGATGTTACCTAAGAAATATTATTTTAAAAATAGAATACATAAAAAGCAATATGGCAGCACCACTTAGGTATTTTCTAGTGGTTGAGAATTGATTTGAAAGTGAATAGGAAAATTTTTAAATAATTGTCTAAAAGGAGCCAGTGAATGAATTTTCTAAGCTCAAAATTTTGACTCTACTATGTGATAGATGTTTATCATTCCTTCTCAATGATGTGCTTCTCCCCTAAAAATCAAGTTATAAAAAGGCGTTTTGTAAACATTTAAGTTGTTCAATAAATATTTATCCAATAAGAGATATTTTATGGAGAAAAATCACCAGACTTAGAGCCTCCCTGCTTCTCTTTAACTAAAAAAGAAAAACACTTGAAAACAAGGATGTGTATAGATACATATTCCCTCACTCAAAAAAAAAAAATTATGTCCAAATATAAAATGAATCTTTTAAAAAAAGCTTCCTTAGAAATGTTTGATTTCAAATCCCACCTGTTTCTGCCCTTACCTTCCATCCCACTCCCCACTCTTATTTCCAGTACTTTTTCCCTTAAATTGGGGGTATATCTGCTTTACAATGGTGTGCTAGTTCTGCTATACAAAGAAGTGAATCAGCCATATGTATACATATGTCCCTTCCCTCTTAGACCTCCCTCCTCCCCAATTCCCCTACTCTAGGTCACCATAGATCACCGAGCTGAGCTGCTTGCACTATATACCAGGTTCCCACTAGCTATCTATTTTACACATGGTAGTGTATGTATGTCAAACCCAATCTTCAATTCATCCCACCATCCCCTTCCCCAACCCCCATGTCCACCTGACCGGTCTCTCTGTCTGCATCTCTATTCCTGCCCTGCAAATAGGTTCATCAGTACTGTTTTTCTAGATTTCACATATATGCCTTAATATACAATATTTGTTTTTATCTTTCTGACTTACTTCACTGTGTATAACAGACTCTAGGTTCATCCACTATCCAGTGGTTCTTGAGGCAGAGTTTGCTTTTCACCACCCACCTCCAAGACAGCAGCAAAATGAGCAAGTAACCTCTTCAAAGATGCCTGGAGTTCTTCCTGAATCAGCCCAGGAAAGGTGATGGATATAAACTAGCTCTGCATTGCAGGGACCCATAAACCACCCCCACCCACAACTGGCTAATTTCAAGAGGGCATGGGCTTCTGTATGTAAAACTCCTATTAGAAATCTTCACCAGCTGTGACTGGCAATGGGTAATTTTTGTTGTTGTTTAGTGAAAAAGAAATTATTACAGCTGACTGCATGCAGGAAAAGCTTTATTAAGTCATAGAACTATTATAATTTTTTTTAAACAGGGATGTAGAATACTCAAACATTTTAAATGACCTATGAAACAACTGGCATATATTTAGTAAGCAAGATCCACTTTAACAATTCTCTCTGCTCCCACCCTCAATGCTCAACTATAGGACATTCATTTATTTATCATGTTTAGTATTTCTGTCTCACAGCCATCTGTCAGACCTTTTGCTGCAAAAACGTGTTTTTTAACAATTAAATACACAATGGGGAGATATGGTTAGACATTTACAGGACTTGAAATGTTGAAGAATAATACACAATAATAGGATCACAAGAAGGGCAGTGGTATCTTTCAATTCATTTTGCTATTTCCAGTCTCTTTTTCAAACATTAATCTCTAAAGTCAGTCCAAGTCCCATCCTTGAAATGCATCCTGTTCCTTTTTTCCTCTCCTCCTCCAATGTCCATTATTTTAACAATTCGAGTTCTCTCGCCTGGGAAAAAGGAAAGTTATTAACTCACAAGGGACATTTATTGACATCTAATTGTTACAACCCAAACCACAGCACAAAAGTCAGTCATGTACAGGTGACACAGCATAATGGGGTCGGTCCACGTTTTCGGCACACTAAAGGAGAAGAGGGTCGCGATCTTTAAGGCTCAGGATTCACATGACGATGCACTTGCCCAGCAGCTTCTCGGCGGTCTTGGGGATCTGGGATTTCTTCTGCGGAGGCTGGGCGCCGGCGGGGGCTGCGGCGGCGGCGGGCTTCTTCTCGAAATTTATCAGCAACTGGAACAGCTCCTGGACGTTGATATTCATCTTGGCCGAGGTCTCCAAGAAGGCGCAATTCCACTCGCACGCATAGGCAGCACCTTCCTTCTCACTCACCTCCCGACGGCTCTCATCGCACTTGTTGCCCACCAGGATGACGGGGCACTTTTGCGGGTTGTTACCTTTGAGTTGACGGATCAGCTCATAGAGCGGCTTCAGCTCCTCCAGGGTTTGCTTCCTGGTGATAGAATAAACCAGGATGAAGGCGTGACCCCTGGCAATGGCAAGGCGCTGCAGGCCCCGGTAGCGGCGGCCACCGGTGGTGTCGGTGATGTGCAGCGCACCCGCCTTGTGGCTGCAGCCTAGCGCCTGGCGGTACGTATCTTCGATGGTCGGCAGGTACGCCTCACGGAAGTTGCCGCGCACCCACCTTTGCACCAGAGCGCTCTTGCCCACGCCGGCCGAGCCGAGCACCACCACGCGGAAATCTCTGCTCCTTCTCTGGGGCAGGCAGGTGCGGATGACGATCACGGTCGGCAGAGGCCGCAGCCGCTTCATCAGCCGTTCCTTGAGGCCGAAGCAGGAGTTGCCCATGGTCAGGTATTAGCTGAGAGGTGCGTGCACCGCTTCTCTGGCACTTGGCCAGCAGTGAGGGATGCCTACGGAGGAGAGAAGAGAGGATGTGTGAGGGGTGGGAGTCTAACTCGGAATGATGTCTTGTCGCAGCGCCTGCCTGGCCCGCTGCTCCCTGGGGACATGGGATGGGGGGGGGGGGTGGTGTCTGTCTCGTCCCGCTCGCTAACCCCACCCTCCTCCCTCCTCCCACTTCCCTCCTCCCTCCTCCATTCTCTGCGGTGAGCTGTCTCTCTGCCCACCCCAGGAACCCACCAAAGGCAATGCGGGTGGGGAGGAGGGCAGGAGCGCCCCGAGCCTCTTCTTCCAATGATACCTGTTTGTTACTTTCGCGGTGGCTACGCACCTGTTTTTATTTTATCATGCCACACTACAGAATGCTGCAATATTGGACAGCTTGCCAACCCTTAAAACATGCACATCCGAACGATGTTAGCAAACATTTTCACCCTAAATAAGCCCTTGCTGTCTTCTCTCCTGCAATATTAAAAATTATGCGTATCTCTGACAAGGATCGATCACTGCGGGCAAGGGTAGGTTGCCGCAGACATCGCGATCCAGGGTGTGGTCACGGGGGGCAGTGGGGGGGGGGGGCGCCCAGGAAGCCCACAGGGACCAGGATTCGTAATGCTCACAGAGACCCCTAACCTGCAGCAACTGTCCTCAAGTACCCGCTTCCCTGATAACGTGCCCATTGCTTCCCCCCCCCCAACCCCCCGCGATAATCCAGGCTGGTTCACTCGCTACACCTTGCATTTGAGTGCCCGAAAAAAGGCGAACGATAGCTTTTACCTCTTTCCGAGGCGGGAACCTCGCGGCAAATTCTCTCCTTGCCCAGGTGGCTTTGGCCGCGGCCGCAGTGGCGGCAAGGAATTGCGCAACCAAGCTCCCAGCCGCAGCCGGCAACCAGTTCGCTCGGAGGCTCCGGGCGAAATGCTCCAACCAACAGTGGGACTGAGATTGGTTAGCTAGAGCCAGGGGGCGCAGACTGGGAGACTCCACTTGCACTGCTCACAGAGGGGGGATTGGGTTGTGAGGGGCTGACCGAGTCAGACGCGCCCCCGGCAGTCTCCCCGGCGTCCCCCACACAGGTACCCACAGCCCGGGCAGGGGCGGGGGTGGGAGGTGGCCCTGTGTTCACAAGTGCCCGCCCATTGAGTGGGGTCCGCTTACGGGGCTGCCGATGCAGGCATTTCTCACCTACTGCGATCTAAACCACTTCTTCGCTTTTTGCCCCCTGTGGGGTAGCCTTTCCCAACCCTCGCCACCTTCTCTTCCCTGCAGGAAGGCCAGTTAGCACCCTTCTCATTACTGGTGACAGACACCTCACCGCATCTCATCCACTTCACTCCAATAAACATTTGTCCAGCACAAAACCCAGTTTCTGTCTTTGCTGAGGAAGACCAATGGACACTTCTGTTATAAGAGACTTTGGAACCTGCCTCTTGGTAGGATTTCCTGTGGTGTAGACATGTTCTGTGTTTAGAGGTTGAGGGGTATCCTCTACACCCAACAACATTAAGCAGTGATCATATCCATCACCACTCTGTGTACAATACTTCTCATTTAGTCGTCGTCACAAAAACCTCGTAGGAAAATCCAGACTGGAAATGTGGGCAGCCTCCTAGGAATAGAGAGCGACCCCTGGCTGACAGCCAGTAAGAAAGCATGAGCCGCAGAGCTAACAACTGGATTTTTCCAACAACCTGAATGATCTTGAAAGCAGATTCTTCTCTAGAAACTGCACGTAAGATCAGACCATCAACACTTTGATTTTAGCCTTATTAAGCAGAGAATCCAGTTGAGCTCATCCAGACTTCTGATTTGAGAGAGTTCTAGATTTTGCAGTTGGGTATCCTATTAAGCTACAACATCTGTGGCAGTTTTTTACACAGCAAAATAAAACTAATTCAGCAGGTAAAATTACTTGTTCAAGTTTAAACGGCTCATAAATGATGGACGTAGGCCCAAACCTGGAGAAAGCAATGGCACCCCACTCCAGTACTCTTGCCTGGAAAATCCCATGGACGGAGGAGCCTGGTAGGCTGCAGACCATGGGGTCGCTAAGAGTCGGACACGACTGAAGCGACTTAGCAGCAGCAGCAGCAGCAGCAGCAGCAGCTGGCCCAAACCCAGTACTCCTAACTCCAACTCTTGTTCTTGTTCTGATTTTATCCTCCTGTGTCATTAAGCTGATACAGTATATTTTACTCATTAGTGAAAACATTTTTATAATTTTTCTTTCTTACCCAAAGACTCATGCATGTTAGGCAGAGATCAAGAACACATGCTTTAGAGGCAGAAAACTAGCTTTAGAATGTTAATGTTTTTTTTTCCCTTTTCCTTCTTTGGAATACATGTTAATACTGGAAGAAAAGTTATGACCAACCTATACAGCATATTCAAAAGCAGAGACATTACTTTGCCAACAAAGGTCCATCTAGTTAAAGCTATTGTTTTTCCAGTAGTCATGTATGGATATGAGAATTGGACTAGAAAGAGGGCTGAGAGCTGAAGAATTGATGCTTTTGAACTGTAATGTTGGAGAAGACTCTTGAGAGTCCCTTGGACTGCAAGGAGATCCAACTAGTCCATCCTAAAGGAGATCAGTCCTGGGTGTTCACTGGAAGGACTGATGTTGAAGCTGAAACTTCAATACTTTGGCCACCTGATGCAAAGAGCTGACTCATTTGAAAAGACTGATGCTGGGAAAGATTGAACACGGGAGGAGAAGGGACGACAGAGGATGAGATGGTTGGATGGCATCATCGATTCAATGGACGTGAGTTTGGGTAAACTCTGGGAGTTGGTGATAGACAGGGAGGCCTGGCATGCTGCAGTCCACAGGGTCACAAAGAGTCAGACATGACTGAGCAACTGAAATGATAATATGCCTTTGAGCTGTGCGATCCTGGAGAAATTACTTTTCTGTAGAGGGGAACTGATACCTATAAGAAAGAATTGTGGGGAGGATTCAAGGAGCTACTCCCTGATGCACTAGTTAGAAGGCATTTAGAATACAATAGGTAATTCATAAAAGACAGCTATTGGCCTTCACATAATAATATAGAAATCTGTATACACATAATCGTGTAGTCTTTGAGCATTTTTGGAAGTGCCAATGACCTTTTTATTTAAACCAAATAAGAGCAGATTTCCACCAGGAAAACACAGCAGGCTTGGGGAAAATAAATTGAGGACAGAAGAACTTGGGGCAGGGAAGAAGAGCAGTGAGAATTCTGAGCAAGAACGAAATCTTTGCACATTCCTCCTAAACCACAAATAACACTGCCTATTGAAACTAGGGCACCTAAAATGTCACTTCATGGCAAATAGAAGGAGAAACAGTGGAAGCAGTAACAGATTTTATTTTCTTGAGCTGCAGATGGTAATGCAGCTACGAAATTAAAAGACGCTTGCTCCTTGGAAGAAAAGCTATGACAAACCTAGATAGTGTATTAAAAAGCAGAGGCATCACTTTGCTGACAAAGGTCCACATAGTCAAACTATGGTTTTTCCCAGTAGTCATGTACAGATATGAGAGTTGGACCATAAAGAAGGCTGAGCACCTAAGAATCGATGCTTTCAGATTGTGGTGCTGAAGAAGACTCTTTAGAGTCCCGTGCATGGCAAGGAGATCAAACCAGTCAATCCTAAAGGAAATCAACCCTGAATATTCATTGAAAGGACTGATGCTGAAGCTGAAGCTCCAACGTTTTGGCCACCTGATACAAAGAGACAATTCACTGGAAAAGACCCTGATGCAGGGAAAGATTGAGGGCAGGAGGAGAAGGGAGTGACAGAGGATGAGATGGTTGGATGGCATCACTGACTCAATGGACATGAGTTGGAACAAACTCAGGGAGATAGCGAAGGACAGGGAAGCCTGGCGTGCTGTAGTCTCTGGGGTTGCAAAGTCGGACATGACCTAGTGACTGAACAACAACAAAAAGTCTTTAGGAATGAGAAAGACTAGAAAAGAGGGTCCTGAAACTGAAACTGATGGGCATCAGTTTACCCCAGAGCAGACACCTTGGCACTTGACAGGTTGTCCTCTCTGTTTGGGGGTAGTTCGGATTATTAGTGAAGTTTTCATAGTTACCTGTCACTCCAGCCACTGATTCCGGTTTCATCGTCTGGAGTCTGGAAATGCATTGATCAGTCTGCTCCCTTGGATGCCCTTACAGCCTTTCAGCTATTTGAAGACAATTATGTCTAATCACTAAGTCATTTATAATGCTGGAAGTGGCCTGAGGACCATCAAGTCAAACCCTTCATTTTGGTGATGAGGAAACTGAACCTCAGGGGCCATGCTCTGACCTAAGACCAAGCTTACTCTTCACTCCTGTAGCCTCGCCTTTTGTTTGAAAACAACGGTTCCTTGGGGTGTATGGATGTCTTTTGTTCCACTGCTTTTTATTTTTTTCCCATTGTTATAACGCATATTTGTTTCTTTACAGTAAACAAACTAAGAATACACGTTTCAAATACACAAAAAAATGGGGTCCTGATATATGGAAGATGAATGAGATGCCTTTGGAGGAAAAACATTTAAAACAAAGAAACAACAAAAAAGAAGGGGAAGTGAAAAATAGGAGGAGGAAGAAGACAAAGGAGGAGGAGGAAGAGGAGGAGGAAGAAGAGAAAGGAGGAGGAAAGCAAGAGGGTGTGGAAATATATATCCCAAAGTAAAGCCTTTAAATGCCAGAGAAATCAAATTATGAGGTTATACATAGAAATCAGAAGAAATGATAAAAATACAAAACCATAGCTCCTCCATCCAAACCAGGTCTTGCACTTCAAAAGTCAATATAAAATATTTCACTTTAAGAGCAGCCCTAGCCCAGGGATCCAGCATTGCAGTAGGCCAGAGAGTCAAAGGAATGGGTTCCCTGAAAAATAAAACTATATACTACTATACAGTAGTTATAAATGAACAGGAGTTTTCTTTAGTTATCCATACAGATGGCCGAGGCACATGAAAAGATGCTTAACATTGCTAATTAATAGAGAAATGCAAATCAAAACTATAATGAGATGACACCTCACACTAGTCAGGATCAGTTCAGTTCAGTTCAGTCGCTCAGTCGTGTCCGACTCTTTGCGACCCCATGAATCACAGCACGCCAGGCCTCCCTGTCCATCACCAACTCCCGGAGTTCACTCAGACTCACGTCCATCGAGTCAGTGATGCCATCCAGCCATCTCATCCTCTGTTGTCCCCTTCTCCTCCTGCCCCCAATCCCTCCCAGCATCAGGGTCTTTTCCAATGAGTCAACTCTTTGCATGAGGTGGCCAGAGTACTGGAGTTTCAGCTTTAGCATCATTCCTTCCAAAGAAATCCCAGGGCTGATCTCCTTCAGAATGGACTGGTTGGATCTCCTTGCAGTCCAAGGGACTCGCAAGAGTCTTCTCCAACACCACAGTTCAAAAGCATCAATTCTTCGGCACTCAGCCTTCTTCACAGTCCAACTCTCACATCCGTACATGACCACAGGAAAAACCACAGCCTTGACTAGACGGACCTTTGTTGGCAAAGTAATGTCTCTGCTTTTGACTATGCTATCTAGGTTGGTCATAACTTTCCTTCCAAGGAGTAAGTGTCTTTTAATTTCATGGCTGCAATCACCATCTGCAGTGATTTTGGAGCCCCAAAAAATAAAGTCTGACACTGTTTCCCCATCTATTTCCCATGAAGTGATGGGACTGGATGCCATGATCTTAGTTTTCTGAATGTTGAGCTTTAAGCCAACTTTTTCACTCTCCACTTTCACTTTCATCAAGAGGCTTTTTAGTTCCTCTTCACTTTCTGTCATAAGGGTGGTGTCATCTGCATATTTGAGATTATCAAAAAATCTACAAACAACAAATGCTGGAGAGGGTATGGAGAAAAGGGAACCCTTTTGCACTGTCAGTGGGAATGTAAATTGGTTCGCAGCTATGGAAAATAGTATGGAGGCTCCTTAAGAAGCTAAAAATAGAGCTACCATATAATACAGCAATCCAACTCTTGGGATTATAGAATATAGAAAGTCAATCAGTTACGTCTGACTCTTTGAGACCCTATGGACTATACAGTCCATGGAACTCTCCATACTGGAGTGGGTAACCTTTCCCTTCTCCAGGGCATCCTTCCAACCCAGGGATCAAACCCATGTCTCCCGCATTGCAGGCAGATTCTTTACCAGCTGAGCTACAAGGGAAACCCAAGAATACTAGAGTGGGTAGCCTATCCCTTCTCCAGTGGATCTTCCTGATCCAGGAATCAAACTGGGGTCTCCTACATTGCAGGTGGATTCTTCACCAACTGAGCTATCAGGGAAGCACGCTTGGGATTATATCTGGAGAAAAACAAAATTTGAAAGGATACATGCACCCCAGTGTTCATTGCAATGCCATTTATAATAGCCAAGACATGGAAGCAACCTAAATGTCCACTGACAGATGAACAGATAAAGAAGATGTGGTATATGTATACAACTGACTACCAAACCATAAAAAGAATGAAATACTGCCATTTGTAGCAACATGGATTATCATACTAAGTTAAGTAGTCAGGCAGAGAAAGACAAATATCAATATAATATTGCTTATATTCAGAATCTTTTTTTTTAATGATACAAATGAACTTATTTACAAAAGAGAAGCAGACACAAAGACTTAGAGAATGAACTTATGGTTAGCAGGGGAGAAAGCGGGAAGGATACATTGGGAGTTTGGAATTGACAATGTACACACTGATATATTTAAAACAGACAACCAACAAGGACCTGCTGTATAGCACAGGGAACTCTGTTCAACACTCTGTAATAACCTAAATAGGAAAAGAATTTGAAAAAGAACAGATACATGAACTTCCTGATTTTCAAGCTGGTTTTAGAAAAGGCAGAGGAACCAGAGATCAAATTGCCAACATCTGCTGGATCATGGAAAAAGGAAGAGAGTTCCAGAAAAACATCTATTTCTGCTTTATTGACTATGCCAAAGCCTTTGAGTGTGTGGATCACAATAAACTGTGGAAAATTCTGAAAGAGATGGGAATACCAGACCACCTGACCTGCCTCTTGAGAAATCTGTATGCAGGTCAGGAAGCAACAGTTAGAACTGGACATGGAACAACAGACTGGTTCCAAATAGGAAAAGGAGTACATCAAGGCTGTATATTGTCACCCTGCTTATTTAACTTTATGCAGAGGACATCATGAGAAACGCTGGGCTGGAAGAAACACAAGCTGGAATCAAGATTGCCGGGAGAAATATCAGTAACCTCAGATATGCAGATGATACCACCCTTATGGCAGAAAGTGAAGAGGAACTAAAAAGCCTCTTGATGAAAGTGCAAGTGGAGAGTGAAAAAGTTGGCTTAAAGCTCAACATTCAGAAAACGAAGATCATGGCATCTGGTCCCATCACTTCAGGGGAAATAGATGGGAAATCAGAGGAAACAGTGTCAGACCTTATTTTGGGGGGTTCCAAAATAACTTCAGATAATGATTGCAGCCATGAAATTAAAAGACACTTACTCCTTGGAAGGAAAGTTATGACCAACCTAGATAGCATACTGAAAAGCAGAGATATTACTTTGCCAACAAAGGTCCGTCTAGTCAAGGCTATGGTTTTTTCTGTGGTCATGTATGGATGTGAGAGTTGGACGGTGAAGAAAGCTGAGTACCGAAGAATTGATGCTTTTGAACTGTGGTGTTGGAGAAGACTCTTGTGATTCTCTTGGACTGCAAAGAGATCCAACCCGTCTATCGTAAAGCAGATCAGTCTTGGCTGTTCATTGGAAGGACTGATGCTGAGGCTGAAACTCTAATACTTTGGCCACCTCATGTCAAGAGTTGACTCATTGGAAAAGAACCTGATGCTGGGAGGGATTGGGGGCAGAAGGGGACAACAGAGAATGAGATGGCTTGATGGCATCACCAACTCAATGCACATGAGTTTGGGTGAGCTCCGGGAGTTGGTGATGGACAGGGAGGCCTGGCATGCAGTGATTCATGAGGTCGCAAAGAGTCGGACATGACTGAGCAACTGAACTGAACTGAACTGAGTCACTTTGCTATACACCTAAAACTACCACAACATTGGTTGTTAATCAACTGAATTCTGATATAAAATAATTTTTTTAAAAAGTTCAGCAAATAAAACATAAAAAGGATTTAAATGGAAATTATGGAACTGAAAAATACAATAATAGAAAATTTTTAAACTTTCTTAATGGGCTTAATATTATAATGGAGATGACATTGGATAGAATCAGTGAACTTGAGGATAAAGAAATAAAATTTACTCAATATAAACAATAGAGATAAAATAGACTGGGAAAAAAAATGAGGAGAGTCTCTAGGGTCTGTGGTGCAATAACCAAAATCCCAACATTTGTATCAGAGCCCCAGAAGGAGAGAAGAAACAGTCTAAATGAGTATGGCAAGAAATTATGCCTGAGAATCTCCCAAATTTGTTGAAAGACACAAACTTACAGTTCCAAGAAGCTGAACAAACCCCACCAGGAGAATTCCAAGGGAATCAATGCCAAGACACATAATTGAATTCTGAAAACAATGATAAATTCTTGAAAGTAGATAGAAAGAAGGAATATATTACCTGTCAGAGGAACATTAATTCAGATGATGGCAGATATCTCATTTGAAACCACAGATACCAAAGGAAATGGCATGGCATTTTTCAAGTGCTGAAAGTCTTTTCAAAGAACTGTCAACTGCAAATTCTATATCCAGCAAAATATACCTTCAAGAACAAACACCATGTCCAGATGAAGAAAAGCAAAGAGGATTTTTTGCTAACAAACCTATCCTCAAAGAGTGACTGAAGGAAGTTTCTTGATGAAAGTGAAAGAGCAGAGTGAAAAAGAGCCTCTTGATGAAGGTGAAAGAGGAGAATAAAAAAGCTGGCTTAAAACTCAACATTCAGAAAACTACAATCATGGCATCTGGTCCCGTCACCTCATGGCATATAGATGGAGAAACAATGGAAACAGTGAAAGACATTATTTTCTTGGGCTCCAAAATCACTGTGTATGGTGACTGCAGCCATGAAATTAAAAGACATTTGCTCCTTGGAAGAAAAGCTATGACAAACATAGCCAGAGTATTAAAAAGCAGAGACGTTATTTTTCCAACAAAGGTCCACATAGTCAAAGCTATAGTTTTACCAGTAGTTATGTATGGATGTGAGAGTTGGACTGTAAAGAAGGCTGAGCACCGAAGAAATGATGCTTTTTAACTGTGGTGTTGGAGAAGACTCTTGAGAGTCCTTTGGACTGCAAGGAGATCCAACCAGTCAATCCTAAAGGAAATCAACTCTGAATATTCATTGAAAGGACTGATGCTGAAGCTGAAGCTCCAATGCTTTGGCCACCTGATGCGAAGAGCCAACTCACTGGAAAAGACCCTGATGCTGGGAGAGATCGAAGGCAGGAGGAGAAGTGGGTGACAGAGGATGAGATGGTTGGATGGCATCACCAACATGGACATGAGTTTGAGCAAGCTCCAGGAGACGGTAAAGAACAGGGAAGCCTGGCATGCTGCAGTCCATGGGATCACAGTCGTACATGACTGAGCAACTGAACAACAAATAACAAAGAAAGTTTCATAAACAGAAAGGAAAAGATAATTAGGAACTTCATAGGGAAAGCATAATATCAAGATAGATTTTAAAAATAGGGGTAATTATGGTAGACTATTCTTCTCATGGGTTTCCCTGGTGGCTCAGATGGTAAGGAATCTGCCTGCAATGCAGGAGACCCAGATTTGATACCTGGGTTGGGAAGATTCCCCTGGAGAAGGGGACAGCTACCCACTTCAGTCTTCTTGGCTAGAGAACTCCATGGACAGAGGAGCCTAACAGGCTGCAGTCCATGAGCAACTAACACTTACTTACACTTACCTGCTTATCATTCTCATAAACTTTTACAATCATCATGATGACTGAAAGAAAAATTATAATATCTGATACTCAAGGCAATGGTGCTAAAAGTTGGGAAAGGCAAAGGGACCTGAATAGAAGCAAGGTTTCCATACTTCACTCATGCAATAATAGATTATAATGTCATATATGCATATTGTAATATCCAAAGGAATAACTTTTTATACAAAGTGATATACTCAAACACACTAAAAATAAATCAAGAGAGAATCCTATTAAAAAAACATTCCAGTAACCCACATAAAGGTGATAAAGCAAAGCAGAGGAAAACCAGGAAACAATAAAATTGTGTACTTAAGTTCATATATATCAAGAATCATCTTAAATGTAAATGGTGTAAATACACCACATAAAAAGGCAGATTGGCAGGGTGGATAAAATAAACAAACCAAAAAAGAAACACAAGCCAACTATATGATGTTTGAAATAAGAAGAAATTCACTTCATATTAAATGACATAGGTAGGTTGAAAATAAAAGAATATTTTTTATAATAAAAAAGAATACATAGAAACCAAAATTAAAAACAGTATTATTTACAGTCACTACAAAAAAGAAAGTACTTTGTACATATACAAAACACATAAATAGTCTGAATGCTGAAAATTACAAAATGCTCATAAAAGAAATCAAAGAAGACTTAAGTTGATGGAAAGACATAATGTGTTCATGAATTAGGACATTCAACTTAGTAAAGATCTCTCCAAGTTGATCTATGGTTTTAATGCAATTCTTGTCAAAATCTCAGCCAAGATTTTATAAGCATAAATAAGTTTATCCTAAAATTTATATGGGAAGGCATAGTATCTAGTATAGCTAAAAGACTCTTGAAAAGGAGTACAGTGAAAAGAATCCTTACAGGAGACAGGGATCAAGACCATTCCCATAGAAAAGAAATGTAAAGAAGCAAAATGGCTGTCTGCGGAGGCCCTACAAATAGCTGTGAAAAGAAGAGAAGCAAAAAGCAAAGGAGAAAAGGAAAGATATAAACATCTGAATGCAGAGTTCCAAAGAATAGCAAAGAGAGATAAGAAAGGCTTCCTCAGCGATCAATGCAAAGAAATAGAGGAAAACAACAGAATGGGGAAAACTAGGGATCTCTTCAAGAAAATCAGAGATACCAAAGGAACATTTCATGCAAAGATGAGCTTGATAAAGGACAGAAATGGTATGGACCTAACAGAAGCAGAAGATATTAAGAAGAGATGGCAAGAATACACATTAGAACTGTACAAAAAAGATCTTCACGACCCAGATAATCACAATGGTGTGATCACTGACCTAGAGCCAGACATCCTGGAATGTGAAGTCAAGTGGGCCTTAGAAAGCATCACTATTAACAAAGCTAGTGGAGGTGATGTAATTCCAGTTGAGCTATTCCAAATCCTGAAAGATGATGCTGTGAAAGTGCTGCACTCAATATGCCAGCAAATTTGGAAAACTCAGCAGTGGCCACAGGACTGGAAAAGGTCAGTTTTCATTCCAATCCCAAAGAAAGGCAATTCCAAAGAATGCTCAAACTACCGCACAATTGCACTCATCTCACACGCTAGTAAAGTAATGCTCAAAATTCTCCAAGCCAGGCTTCAGCAATATGTGAACCGTGAACTTCCTGATGTTCAAGTTGGTTTTAGAAAAGGCCAGAGGAACCGAAGATCAAATTGCCACATCCTTCGGATCATGGAAAAAGGAAGAGAGTTCCAGAAAAACATCTATTTCTGCTTTATTGACTATGCCAAAGCCTTTGACTGTGTGGATCACAATAAACTGTGGGAAATTCTGAAAGAGATGGGAATACCAGACCACCTGACCTGCCTCTTGAGAAATCTGTATGCAGGTCAGGAAGCAACAGTTAGAACTGGATATGGAACAACAGACTGGTTCCAAATAGGAAAAGGAGTACATCAAGGCTGTATATTGTCACCCTGCTTATTTAACTTTATGCAGAGGACATCATGAGAAACGCTGGGCTGGAAGAAACACAAGCTGGAATCAAGATTGCTGGGAGAAATATCAGTAACCTCAGATATGCAGATGACACCACCCTTATGGCAGAAAGTGAAGAGGAACTAGAAAGCCTCTTGAAGAAAGTGAAAGTGGAGAGTGAAAAAGTTGGCTTAAAGCTCAACATTTAGAAAACTAAGATCATGGCATCCGGTCCCATCACTTCATGGGAAATAGATGGGGAAACAGTGGAAACAGTGTCAGACTATTTTTGGGGGCTCCCAAATCATTGCAGATGGTGACTGCAGCCATGAAATTAAAAGACGCTTACTCCTTGGAAGGAAAATTATGACCAATCTAGATAGCATATTCAAAAGCAGAGACATTACTTTGCCAACAAAGGTTCGTCTAGTCAAGGCTGTGGTTTTTCCTGTGGTCATGTATGGATGTGAGAGTTGGACTGTGAAGAAAGCTGAGCGCCGAAGAATTGATGCTTTTGAACTGTCGTGTCGGAGAAGACTCTTGAGAGTCCCTTGGACTGCAAGGAGATCCAACCAGTCCAATCTGAAGGAGATCAGCCCTGGGATTTCTTTGGAAGGAATGATGCTAAAGCTGAAACTCCAGTACTTTTACCACCTCATGCAAAGAGTTGACTCATTGGAAAAGACTGATTCTGGGAGGGATTTGGGGGCAGGAGGAGAAGGGGACATAGGATGAGATGGCTGGATGGCATCACTGACTCGATGGACATGAGTCTCAGTGAACTCCAGGAGTTGGTGATGGACAGGGAGGCCTGGCGTGCTGCGATTCATGGGGTCGCAAAGAGTCGGACATGACTGAGCGACTGAACTGAACTGACTCAGGTGATTCTAATACAGAAGAAAGCTTGAAACCACTTTAGAATCTTGCTTGATCAATCATCCTATCTCTAAACTAACAGAATGAATAAAGTGGGGGTTAAAAGATAAAGGAGAAGTCAATGGCACCCACTCCAGTACTGTTGCCTGGAAAATCCCTACGGAGGAGCCTGGTAGGCTCCAGTCCATGCGGTCGCACAGAGTCGGACACGACTGAGCGACTTCACTTTCACTTTCCACTTTCATGCATTGGAGAAGGAAATGGCAACCCACTCCAGTGTTCTTGCCTGGAGAATCCCTTGGACGGAGAAGCCTGGTAGGCTGCAGTCCATGGGGTCACACAGAGTCGGACACGACTGAAGCGACTTAGCATAGCATAGCATAAAAGATAAAAAGGAAGAAGAGATCATAAGAAAAAAAGAAACACAAGAGGAAAAGCAAGACTGGAGAAGAAAATTGTGAATATGATTTTGAGCATAGTGAGTTGGAGGTGCCTGTGGGACAGGCAGGAGACCAATTCTAGTACTCAGTTGGATTATAGGAATAAAGCTCCAGGGAAAGCTTGGGTCTGGTTAGATAGATTTGATGACTGTATTTCCTGAAACAAGAACTGGAAACCATGGTTTGCATGGATTTTTATGCTTCTCCCAGGGAAGAGAGAAAATTTTAATACCAAAATGTTGACAATGTTTCAAAGTTTTAAGCAATTTGCTTCTTCTCTACCCTCAGTCTCCTCCTCTGTAACACTGGGATAATAGTGGTACCTACTCTAGAAAGTTCCTGTGACTAAATAACAAGTATTTCACGAGTAAACAAATAACAAATGCTTGGGGCATTGCTTGGAGATAGTAATCACTCAGTAAATGTTAGCTATTCCTACTTATGTAAACAATAGGGCTAAATACTTTTTAAAAATAAAAGATATACAGATTAGAAAGAAAGAAATAAAACTGTCTTTGTTTGAAAGTTGCATGATTGTCTATGTACAAAATCCCAAAGGACTGACAAAATAAAAAAACCCACCTGAAATGAGTAAATGACTACAGCAAGGTTACAAGATGCAAGGTAAATGTACAAAATCAATTACTTTCCTTCATACCAACAATGGACATTGGAATTTGAAATTATTAACACAGAACCATAGCACCAAAAGAACTTGAAACATTTAAGTTATAAACTTTCCAAATATATACAAGGTCTATGCATAAAAATAAAGTTTAATGAAAAAAGTCAAGAAACATCTAAAAAGAGACAGTCTATGTTCATGGATTAGAAAACTCAATATTGTTGTCAATTCTTCCCAACTTGATTTGTAGATGCAATATGATCTGAATCAAAATCTAAGCAGCTGTTTTGTGGATATTAGCAAGTTTATATGGAAAACAAACAAAAAAAAAATAGCCAACACAATACAAAGAAAAACAAAGTTGAAGGACTGCAATTACCCAACTTCAAGACTTACTCTAAAGCTACAGTGATCAACATAGCATGGTTCCTGTGTATTCTGCTATTGTTGGGTGAAGTATTTTATAAATGTCAATTAGGTCTAGTTGATTAATTGTGCTGTGTCAGTTGAACTATGTTATTACTCATTTTCTGCCTGCTGGATCTATTAATTACTGAAGGGGTATTCAAGTCTCCAAATCCATATTAATGGATTTGTCTATTTCTCCTTTTCAGTTCTATTAGTTTTGCCTCATGTGTTTTGATGTTCTGTCATTAAGTACATACACATTAAGGACTTCTATGTCTTCTTGGAGAATTGACTCTGTTATCACTATGTAATGACCCTCTTTATCCCTGATAATCTCCCTTGTTCTTCAGTCTAATTTGTCTGAAATTAATATAGCTACTTCAGCTTTCTTTGATTAGTGTTACTATAGAATATCTTTCTCTATCCCTTTACTTTTAATCTATTTGTGTCTTTATATTTAAAATAGATTCATTGTGGAAAAAATATATGTATATAGTTGGAATGACTTCTTTTTCTACTCTAACAGCCTCTGTCTTTTAACTGATATATTTAGACAATCATATTTGGTGTGATTATCAGTGTATTTGGTTTACTATCTACCATGTTTGCAGGTGTTTCACATTTTGTACTTGTTCTTTATTTTTTCTCCCTTTTCTGCCTTCTCTGTTTTTAACCAAGCAATTCATATAATTCCATTTTCTCTCCAGTCTTAGTCTATCAATTTACAAAATACATTTATAACAAATTTAAGTCCACTTTCAAATAACACTTCAGATGCAACACATGTGCCTTATAACATAGTATTCCCAATTAATCCCTCTCATTCCTTACAAATTTATGTCATTCATTTCACTCATCCATATGCTATAATCACCTAATGTATTGTTACTATTATCACTTTGAACAGTTATCTATTAGATCAATTAATAAGAAAAATAAAAGATTTAATTTTACCTTTATTTATTTAATCTCTAGTGCTCTTTTATTCTTTACTTAAATCTGAAATCTGAGGAAAAGCTTTAAAGAACATGCCATCTGGAGAGAACCTTGAAGGGAAAAGAGGTTGCTTGGGAAAAGACAGACAGAAGAATGATGCCAAAAGGGCACGGAGCCAAGAAATCACCTATGGATGAAATAATAGTTGAATTGAAATCCCCCCTAGAAATCATCCGTGGTTTAATTACCTCCTTTCCTAGGTGAATAATTTGCCCAAGGTTCCATAGCTCAGAAGTTGCAGAACTGGGATTCAAACCCAGGAAGAGTGACTTCAGCACCTATTCAAACTACAGAAGGATGTTAGGACCTGCTCAAAGTGGCTCAGCCAATCAGACACAGCCAGGACAAGATCTTAGCCCCTGTCTCCAGGCCCTCACCTTTTACTCTCCCACAGGAGCACATCCGGGAAAACAAATCCCTATGGGGGTTTCAGAGATGGAGTTAACACAGTCTTCTGGGTCAAGGGTAAAAAAAGGAATCAGAAATTATGTTTTCTCAGGAGGGAGAGAGTATCTGTACAATTTCACTAATTACAACTTTGAATAAGCTGCCGGCATAGTCTTCTTAATGAAATGAGCCATAATCCTTCTTTGGAAACTTTCCCAGACAATCAGGTCTGTATAAGCGAATACTTATACCCTAGCCCAAAGGGAAGGCACCAACCAAATGAAGGCTCCTTGAGGAGGGGGTTGGTGGGAGAAGAGGGTCTTCCAGAGACCAGCAAACGAGGACTTTTCTTCTTTCTTATAATATTATGTAGCAATTACAGGTTAAAGATTATGTATTCACTAACAACAAAGATAGTGGTTAGAAACATAGTGCCTACTATAAAAAGTAATAAAATGGGATAAGATAATGTGGCACCTCACTACTTACAATAATTAAAGATATATGCTCACCAAACAATAATATACATTTTTGCAGGAACACATACATGCATATAAGATACATATTAAACACATTACAACAGCTGCCTATGGGAGGCAAGGAAAGACAGTGAGCTATACGGGAGAGAGATATATATACATACATACATGCACATAATTTATATCTATTATACAGATGTGATTTATATAAGGATATATAATTTTATATCCTTATATAAATCATGTATATGTTACAACCCTGAACAATGATAAGGTGATAAGGTGCTGAGGCCAGCATCTGTAAATGATTCATTTTAGAAGCCCTCACACTCTGGTGTATAGTAGGCAAACAAGACATATTTCTGAACGAATGGCTTCATTTCAACTTCCCCAGTGTTCTGAGCATTACCTGCCAGACAGAGCAAAGACCTTTCTGTCCAATATCTCCCTTGCCCTGTTCCCAGTTCTCTCTGTGCCACTGTGTTCTATTAAAGTGGCAGCAAGAGCTGCCTAGAAAGAGGAATGATTATTAAAGACTGAAAATAATTATCCCCATTAAAAACAAGAAACACATTTTAGGCCCCTTTTAAGTAAAGGAGTTTAGTTTTGCAATGCATTCCCTTTTGATTTTTTTCCACATACACTGTTTAACTGTAAAACACTCATTGGCTGAACAAAAGCATTTCTTTGTACAAGTTAATAAAGAGAAATAAGTTTTTACCCCATTGTGTCAATTCGGCAGGACTCAGAATGCTATTGTGGAACACAATGATATATGCTCCTTGTTTCACTGTTTTAAAAGAAAATCATACTTCTGCCAGTTAAGTTGAATTCTGCAAGTCTGATTTTTTTTTTTAAGATTTTAAAATATTATAACAGTTTTAGGCTCACAGAATTATCACAAGGATAGTAAAGAGAGTTCTCATACAGCTCACAGCCAGTTTCCCCTGTTATTAACATATTTATATGGTACATTTGTCACAATTAATGAACCAATGTTAATACATGACTATGAACTCAAGACCATACTTCATCCCAATTTCAACTAAGAGGACTTCAGTCTTTTAACAACTTCAACTGATTGGAAAGGCCTTCCCACGTGATGAAGAGTAATATGCTTTACTCAAAGTCTACTGATTTAATGTTAATTACATCTAAAAAAATATCTTTATAGAAGCATCTAGAGTTGTGTTTGACCAAATAACTGGGTGCCATGGTTTAGCCAGGTTGACACATAAAATTAATCATCATAGACAGTGTGAACTGTTCCCATATATTCCACAGCCAGTTGCCTCTATTATCACCATCTTACATTATCATGGTACATGGGTCACAATAAAGAACTGATATTGATATGTGATTATTAACTCAAGTTCATTTTTTAATTAAGATGGTCTCATTTTCTTTCCTAACGCCCTTTCTGTATCTCAGGATCCTATTCCATTTACCACATTATATTTAGTTACCATGTCTCCTTAGTTTACTCTTGGTTGTGACCAAGTTTCTCAGAATTTCCCTATTTCTGATGACCTTGACAGTTTTGAAGATTACTGGTGAGATATTTTGTAGAATGTCTCTCAAGTGGGGCTTGTCTGATGTTTTTCTCCTAATTAGACTGGGTAATGTTTTGGGAGGAGGACCACAGAGGCACAGAATCATTCTCATCATACCACATCAAGGGACACACCATCAGCATGACTCACCACTGTGGATATTATCCTTGATCACCTGGTGCAGGTGTTTGTCAGCTTTCTTCACTACCAAGTTATTCTTCTCTTTCTCCCTTTCCATCCTATACTTACAAGCCTGCTTTTACATTTTAAGATTAATGAAATTACAGAGACTGGCCTCAAAACATGTCATTGTTGTTCAGTCACTAAGTCATGTATTAAAACATGAAGTCTTTACATTTAATCAAATCTTCTTAGAAAAGAGTGAGAAGAGGTTTCCCTTCACTTGTACCAACAGTGAGAGTGATGCTTCCTTCTGACTCATAAAGACCACAAGAAGAAACTGATTTGATAAAGTTTTAAATTTACAAGACTCAAAGAATGCTACTTTTGTTTTGCTGTATAACATGGAGACATGTGAATATTTGTAAATTTCCAATTGGTTCTGCTCTTTGCTGATACACATATGTCCTTGACCACAAAATGTGAGAATACTGTTACATAACATAACGATAACATAAGAATCAAATGCAGAGATTAACAAAGGGCTATAAGAACTCTGGGCTTCCCAGGTGGCTCAGTGGGTAAAGAATCCACCTGCAATGCAGGAGACACAGGAGATGCAGGTTCGACCCCTGGGTTGGGAAGCCCCCTAGAGGAAGGCATAGCAACGCACTCTAGTATTCTTGCATGGAGAATCCCATGAACAGAACATAAGGTCGCAAAAGAATTGGATATGACTGAAGCGACTGAACATGCAGCATGCATGAGAACACTGAAAGAATGAATTTCAACCAGGCAACTTGAGGACAGTTTCATGGAGGGTAGGACGATTGAGTATGGTTTTAAGAGACAGAGAAGGCAGAAGGACCATCAGATGCACTATATGGAAAAGGAAAGAACAGGGCATAAGAAACAGGGAATTCTGTGAATTGTATTTGTGCACATGGTGGGCAGAACTTCTGTACCAGGCTAAAGAGTTTGCACTTTATTCTATGAGCACAGGTGTAGAGGATATGAATATTTTGGGGTAAGGAGAGTAATATGATCACGTCTAAATTATATTAGACATGACAACTATTTAAAGAAAATTGGGAAGATAAAAACAGAGAAAAAAGAAGTTGAAAGGCTTATGAAAGGATAGAAATTTTAAACGGTGATACTGTAAATAGAGAAGAGAGGAAAAATTTTAAAGGTAGAATAGATAGGATTTGTACCAACACCATAGCTAACAAGTAGCAGGGACTAGAGGACCTCTTCTTCCTGTCCACACAGCTGGACTCCACTCCCTGGCCTCCATTATATTAGCTGGCACTACATGACTGAGTTCCAGGCAGAACGTCATGAATGAAAGTCAGAGATGACACTTCCCGGTCTTTCTCACTGTCTCTCTCTTCTGGACTGGAAGGGAGAGAACCCCCAAGTTCACTCTGGGTGCCATGCACTGAAGGCTGTAGAACCACAGGATAGATGGAGCTGTGTTTCCTGAACCCCTGCTTCCAGGGGATCTTCCAGCCTGCTAGACCTTGAGACAAGGGAGAAGTACACTGTTTTCCTGTTGAGCCATTACATGCTTGGGCCTGTCTGCAATCACAGCATAGCTCAGGCTACCCTAACCATACTGGAAATTGGTACTTTGAGGTTGGTGCTCCCATAACAGAAAACGAAAGCATGTGACATTGGCTGTGTGAAGAAAGAGATATTGGAGACAAGCAGACTGGCGAGTCCTGTTTTGCTGGGGAAAATATTTGATAAAACTGTCACCTGAATCACTGTGAAAGGGATTGGGGTCAACCAGCATGCAACAGTGTCTTCTGAACCCCTGATTTAAGGGGTTAAAGTGGAGTAACTAGGTTGGAGTAAGGCCTAAGCTACATCCATACAGTCCTTCATATCAGATGTTGACAATGCCAGTTGTCTTTGTCCAAGAATGGGATGGGGAAGGAGGCAGAATTAGGAGGGCCTAGCGTGCACCTGAGAAAGCATTCACTGTGGCCCACATGCCTGTGGATGTAGTCTCTTAGCTTCCCACCCACTTCCCCTTCACAGAGCTAACCTCAAAAATGCCTCACCTGGACCTTACCTTCAAGGACAACTTGACCATGAGTTGGGAGGCCACAGTTCTGGATCTGGGGCCCAGGGCCTGAGAGAGGAAAATCGTCCCACTTCTAACACTCCATACACTCCTCCTCCTACCACTCTGGGTCTGGGGGCTCCATAAATGCTTTTCATCTCAGAGGTGTGCACTGTTCTGTTTGGGGTCCTAGAAGAGTGAAGCAGAAAGGATGGGTGGAGACACTGAGGCCTGGAGACAAAAAGTTCAAGGTCATATAAGTGCTTCTCCATTTAAATGGTTTGTCAGCCAACGTAGCAAATTAGAAGCAGGGTCTTGACTTGCCTGGAACTCATAAAATCTAAGAGGAGAGCTGAAATGTATGTTATAGCATCTACACTATGGAAGAGCTGGTCCCACTCTCATTTACAGATGGAACATTGAGGCCCAATCAGAGAAGGAGAGGAAGAGCCCACTCTCCCATGGACCTACCGTGTCCTTGGTGCCCTGCAGAAGTCTTCCCATGTGTTAACTTATTTCACAACAGCGTATGAGGTAAATCCTACCATCTCTATCTTGCAGATTAAAAAAGCAGGCACAGAGTGGACAAATGACTTCAGAGAAGGTGAGTAACTTACCTAAAGCATTATGTCTGATAAGTGAGGTAGCCAGGATTCAAATCCACGCAGTCTGGCTCTCGAGTCTATGCCTGTAGTCACTGTGCTGACTCTGAAGGTGGTGTAGGACCTACCGATCTGTATTTCCAGAAGGCTCATTGAGGTCTCCTTTCTCACACATAGTGTATTTCCACTGCCTGCTCGACAGGGTTCCAGATCAGCATGTGCTGATTTGACACGGGTGAAACCCTGTGGTCAGGCCCAGCCTCATCTCTCACTTCTCTCCATACCACCTGCCTTAGCTCACCTACACCTCTTGTCCGTGAGCAGCTCTGTGACAGAGCAGGGAGCATGACGTGAAGAGTCATGAGTTGGTTGTGAGTTCTGGCTCTGCAGTTTGTTGTCTCCAGAATAACCTTGATCACGTATTTAATAGTATCTGCTGCTACTGCCAAGTCACTTCAGTCGTGTCCGACTCTGTGCGATCCCATAGATGGCAGCCCAGCAGGCTCCCCTGTCCCTGGGATTCTCCAGGCAAGAACACTGGAGTGGGTTGCCATTTCCTTCTCCAATGCATGAAAGTGAAAAGTGAAAGTGAAGTCGCTCAGTCGTGTCTGACTCTTAGTGACCCCATGGACTGCAGCCCACCAGGCTCCTCCGTCCATGGGATTTTCCAGGCAAGAGTACTAGAGTGGGCTGCCATTGCCTTCTTCTCTTCTTCTTAATAATATCTACCTATCAGAATTATCATGAGGAGTCAATGAAATAATGTAGATGAAGTATTTAATATAGTGCCTGGTACATGATATGTATTTTAACAGGAGGAAAAAATTATTGATGTGAAATTCTATTATTCCCAGCTTCAAACAGCTCACAGATGGCTGTTCATACTCATTGATGGTAGATAAATCCCCTGAAGACTATGCATTTTGATGTAGGGTGTGGAAAATAGTCAGTAAATAGTCACAGGAGTAAGCAGGAAAGAGCACTCACAGGGGCTGCAAATGGTCAGTAAACCCTTCTGGTAGAAGTTGCATTGAATTCAGCCTTGAAGGTGGAATTAGTTCATCCAAGTAGAAATGAATGGCTGAAGTACGGACAAATGCTTAAGAGCATGAAGCACACAGTATTTTGTGGTGGTGACTTTTGTTCGGTTAATACAGGCACCACCCAGAGGATCAGTGGGAGATATGTTTAAAAGGTAGCTTGGGGAATGATTAAAAGGGTCTTGAAATTCAGGCAAGGGAATATGAGATTTCTCCCTCCCTCCTTCTCTTTCTCTTACAACAGTAATAGCAGTTGCAACAGCAAAGACTAAAACCTCAAAAGGAAACCAGCCCAGGTACTAATCTGTGCTCTCAGATTAAAATTTAAAACCCAGGTCTCCTCATCCCATGTGTAGATGAAGGAGGCAGCGGCCATACAGACGGGTTCTGGCAAGTGTCTTTCTCTTACAACAAAGCTCTCTGAGGGCTGCCCGCTCTCAGGATGAATCACAGCAATTTGCCATTCTGTGTTGCTGGAGACATTTCAGTTCTATGAGCCAGTCAGTGCTCAAAGAACTCTGCCTTCATTTGGTCCAAGATTAAGAGAAAAGACTTGCGGGCACCAGAGGAGGTGTAGGTTGGGTACAAACCAGCCGGAGACTCAGAGGCCAGCACAGAGTGTGCTTGAACACCAACAGGGCCCAAAGTCTTGAGTCAGGCAAACAGCCAAAAAGTGTTTGATCTTTGTTGAACCTCCTTCCACAAAATCTTAAGGTTACATTCTATGTGTAGCTTTTCTTCCATAAGTTCAACTTTATTCTTTTATTAACAATTCTTAGTCATAGATAATTTCACACTTTTGTTTCATCAGTGTTATGCATAAATTGTCACAGTAACTATTATTTTAATTGATAGTATTAACAAACAATTCCATAAGATCAGTCTGATAGGGCACAGGTGATTTTTTAAGTTGAAATATATCTCACTAAAAAAATGTACAAATCATAAGCATCAGTTCAGTTCAGTTCAGTCACTCAGTTGTGTCTGACTCTTTTCGACCCCATGAATCGCAGCACGCCAGGCCTCCCTGTCCATCACCAACTCCCGGAGTTCACTCAGACTCACATCCATCGAGTCAGTGATGCCATCCAGCCATCTCATCCTCTGTCGTCCCCTTCTCCTCCTGCCCCCAACCCCTCTCAGCATCAGAGTCTTTTCCAATGAGTCAACTCTTCGCATGAGGTGGCCAAAGTACTGGAGTTTCAGCTTTAGCATCATTCCTTCCAAAGAAATCCCAGGGCTGATCTCCTTCAGAATGGACTGGTTGGATCTCCTTGCAGTCCAAGGGACTCTCAAGAGTCTTCTCCAACACCATAGTTCAAAAGCATCAATTCTTCTGCGCTCAGCTTTCTTCACAGTCCAACTCTCACATCCATACATGACCACAGGAAAAACCATAGCCTTGACTAGACGGACCTTTGTTGGCAAAGTAATGTCTCTGCTTTTGAATATGCTATCTAGGTTGGTCATAACTTTCCTTCCAAGGAGTAAGCATCTTTTAATTTCATGCTGCAGTCACCATCTGCAGTGCTTTTAACTTTATATAATCTATCACCATAATCAATAGGACATTTTTAGCACTTCCCAAAGCCAAGCACAGGCCTGTTTTCCAAAACTGCTTTCTCCCTATTTAACTACTACACAGACTTCCAAAGCTATAGTTTTGTTTTTGACCTTATATCAATGAAATCATGCAGTATATATATTCTTTTGCATTGGATTTCTGTGCTCAAAATAATGTTTGTGAGATTTGTTCATGTTGTATGTTTCCATGGTTTTTTTCATCATAATTGCTGAAGACGATTTCACTGAATGAGTATACCATAATTTCTATTATGAATGGGCTTTTGGGTTGCTTCCAACTTAGGGCGGTTTCAAATAATGCTGCACTCAACACTCTCATAAATGGCTTTGTACACCTATGCTTGCACTTCTGTTGTGTACATGCCTAGGAGGAGAGCTGCTGGTCACAGGATAGGTGTCTGTTTCAGTGTGTATTTCCTTGATTACTGATAAGGTTGAGCACCTTTGATAGGTATATCAGCTATTTGGATACCTTCTTTTGTAGACAAGATATACTGAATTATATACATTACTTACTGATTTGGAAAAAGTTTTTCACATATTCTGAATACAAGTCCTTTGTAAAATATGTCACATGTATCTTCTACTCTGTGGCTTACTTTTTCACTCTTTTAGTGATGTCATTTGATAAACAAAAGTTCTTAATTTGAATGTAGTCCAATTTATCAATATTCCCTTTGTTGTTGATGAGTATATTTCATTTAATAAGTACTTTTCTCTACTTTCACATCATGAAGATTTTTTAAATTTTATCTTATAGAAATGTCACATTTAGAGCTACCATCAATTGAAAATTGATTTTTATGTATGTTGTGACATAATAATAAAGTTTCTTTTCTTTTTCCCACACAGTTATCCAAAAGACAACAACACTGATTGAACTATCCTCTCCCCACTGCTTTTTTAGTGTAGACTTGTAAGATCACATGTCCAAGTATGTGTGGATCTATTTCAGGACTCTTAGTCTATTTGTCTACATTTACACCCATATCACACTTAGTATTGACATCTAGAGTGCAACTTCTGTCACCTTATTCTTTCATAGTAGCCCTTTTTATTTCCATATATATTTCAGGAGCAGCTCGTGAGTTTTTTATAAAAAATGCTACTGTGATTTTGATCAGGACTGTAAATCACGGAGTTAATGTCTCATAGGGTTTTTCAATGTATGCTGCTGCTAAGTCACTTCAGTCATGTCCAACTCTGTGTGACCCCAGAGATGGCAGCCTACCAGGCTCCCTTGTCCCTGGGATTCTCCAGGCAAGAACACTGGAGTGGGTTGCCATTTCCTTCTCCAATGCATGAAAGCGAAAAGTGAAAGTGAAGTCGCTCAGTCGTGTCTGACTCTTAGTGACCCCATGGACTGCAGCCTACCAGGCTCCTCCATCCATGGGATTTTCCAGGCAAAGTACTGGAGTGGGGTGCCACTGCCTTCTCCCTTTTCAATGTATAAACATTGGCTATTTCTCTACTTATCTAGGTCCTCATTAATTTCTCTCAATATTGTATTATCGTCTGAGTAGAGTTCTTACATGTATTCTGTAAGATTTATTCATAGGTATTTGGTGCTTTTGTTGCTACTGTAATGGTATGTGTTTAAAATTTTTATTTTCTAATTTTTACTGCTGTAATTGATTTTGTACCTTGACTTTGTATTCACAAACTATGCTAAACTCACTTATTATTTCTGGTAATTTAATTGTAAATTGATGTTTACTTCATACAACAATATTTGTAAGTAATAACAGTTTTACTTCTTACTCTACATTCATTGTATCTTTTATTTTCTGTTCTTGTTGCACTTGCTAGGATTTCTGTAAAATGCTTCACAGAAGTGGTGATATTGGGCACACTAGTCTTATCTCTAGTCTCAAAGAGAAAGCTTTCAACATTTCACTATATGTTTTTTTTTTTTTAACTAACCCTTATGAAACTAAGGAAATTCTTTTCTATTTCTAGTTTATAAGTTTTTTTCTCATGAATAGATGTTGAATTTAATTAAATATTTCATCTATTGAAATGTCCAAAAGATTTATAGCTTTCTTACTCTTAATACAGTGAATTACACTGCCTGTTTTTTTAAATGTTAAACTACTCTTGCATTTCTACAAAATATGCAACTTGATTTTGATGAATTGTACTTTTTATATATTGCTGGATTGAGTTTGCTAATATTTTCTTTGGAATACTCACACCTATGTTCATGAGTAATATTTGCCTATGATTTTTGACATCAAGTTTATGGTATCAAGGTTATATGATCTCATAAAACAAATTGAGAAGTTTTTCCTCTTTACTCTCTGTAATAGTTTTCATGGAATTAGGATTATTCTTTCTTACATGTTTGGTGTAATTCACTAGTGAAGCCAAACTGTTCTTTCTGGGAAAGACATGTGGAATTAGATTTTTAAAAATATCTATAGGAAAATTCATATATTCTATATCTTCTTGGGTCAATTTCAGTAAGTAATGATTTTAAGGAATTTGTCAGTTCAGTTTAGTCGCTCAGTCATGTCCGACTCTGCAACCCCACGAACTGTGGCACGCCAGGCCTCCCTGTCCATCACCAACTTCCAGAGTTCACTCAAACTCACGTCCATTGAGTCGGTGATGCCATCCAGCCATCTTATCCTCTCTAGTCCCCTTCTCCTCCTGCCCCCAATTCCTCCCAGCATCAGAGTCTTTTCCAATGAGTCAACTCTTCACATGAGGTGGCCAAAGTATTGGAGTTTCAGCTTTAGCATCAGTCCTTCCAAAGAACACCTAGGACTGATCTCCTTTAGAATGGACAGGTTGGATCTCCTTGCAGTCCAAGGGACTCTTGAGAGTCTTCTCCAACACCACATGTCGTAAAATTTCAAACTGATTGGCGAAAATTGTTTATATTTTCCTCTTGTTAATTTTGTAGCATTAGTTGAGTTTAAGCAAACTGCCTTTGTATCACCTAGCACAGTGTCTATTAGCTGTTAGCATTCAATAAATTACTTGAGGAATGAAGGAGAAACACATGACACATTGACCAAATGCTACTTCAGTCAGTTCAGTCGCTCAGTAGTGTCCGACTCTTTGCAATCACATGGACTGCAGTATGCCAGGCTTCCCTATCCATCACCAACTCCCGGAGCTTACTCAGACTCATGTCCATTGAGTCAGTGATGCCATCCAACCATTTCATCCTCAGTTGTCCCCTTCTCCTCCTGCCTTCAATTCATCCCAGTGTCAGGGTCTTTTCCAAGGAATCAGTTCTTTACATCAGGTGGCCGAAGTATTGGAGTTTCAGCTTCAGCATCAGTCCTTGCAACAAATATTCAGGACTGATTTCCTTTAGGATTGACTGGTTGGATCTCCTTGCAGTCCAAGGGACTCTCAAGAGTCTTCTCCAACGCCACAGTTTAAAAGCATCAATTCTTCACTGCCCAGCTTTCTTTATAGTCCAACTCTTCCATACATGACCACTGGAAAAACCATAGCCTTGACTAGATGGACCTCTGTTGGCAAAGTAATGTCTCTGGTTTTTAATATGCTGTCTAGGGTGGTCATAGCTTTCTTTCAAGGAGCAAGCATCTTTTCATTTCATGGCTACAGTCACAATTCACAGTGATTTTGGAGCCCAAGAAAATAAAGTCTTTCACTGTTTCCATTGTTTCCCCATCTTTTTGCCATGAAGTGATGGGACCAGATGCCATGATCTTAGTTTTCTGAATGTTCAGTTTTAAGCCAACTTTTTCACTCTCCTCTTTCACTTTCATCAAGAGGCTCTTTAGTTCTTCTTCACTTTCTGCCATAAGGGTGGTGTCATCTGCATATCTGAGGTTATTGATATTTCTCCCGGCAATCTTGATTCCAGCTTGTGCTTTGTCCAGCCCAGTACTTCACATGATGTAATCTGAATATAAGTTAAATAAGCAGGATGACAATATTCAGCCTTGATGTACTCCTTTCCCTATTTAGAACCAGTCTGTTGTTCCATGTCCAGTTCTAAATGTTGCTTCTTGATCTGCATACAGATTTCTCAGAAGGCAGATCAGGTGGTCTGGTATTCCGTCTCTTGAAGAATCTTCCACAGTTTGCTGTGATCCACACAGTCAAAGGTTTTGGCATAGTCAATAAAGCAGATGTTTTTCTGGAACTCTCTTGCTTTTTCTATGATACAAAAGATGTTGGCAATTTGATCTCTGGTTCCTCTGCCTTTTCTAAATCCAGCTTGAACATCTGAAGTTCATAGCTCATGTACTATTGAAGCCTGGCTTGGAGAATTTTGAGCATTACTTTGCTAGTGTGTGAGAGAAGTGCAATTGTGTAGTAGTTTGAGCATTCTTTGGCATTGCCTTTTTTTTGGGATTGGAATGAAAACTGACCTTTTCCAGTCCTGTGGCCACTGCTGAGTTTTCCACGTTTGCTGGTATATTGAGTACAGCACTTTCACAGCATCATCTTTTAGGATTTGAAACAGCTCAACTGGAATTCCATCACCTCCACTAGCTTTGTTCATAGTGATGCTTCCTAAGGCCTACTTGACTTCACAATTCAGGATGTCTTGCTCTAGATGAGAGATAACCATCATGGTTATCTGGGTCATGAAGATCTTTTTAGTATAGTTCTGTGTATTCTTGCCACCTCTTCTTAATATCTTCTGCTTCTGTTAGGTCCATACCATTTCTGTCCTTCATTGTGCCCATCTTTGCATGAAATGTTCCCTTGGTATCTCTTAATTTTCTTGAAAAGATCTCTAGTCTTTCCCATTCTATTATTTTCCTCTGTTTCTTTGCATTGATAGCTGAGGAAGACTTTCTTATCTCTCCTTGCTATTCTTTGGAACTCTGCATTCAAATGGGTATATCTTTCCTTTTCTCCTTTGCCTTTCTATTCTCTTCTTTTCACAGCTATTTTTAAGGCCTCCTCAGACAACTATTTTGCCTTTTTCCATTTCTTTTTCTTGGGGATGGCCTCGATCCCTGCCTCCTGTACAATGTCATGAACCTCCATCCGTAGTTCTTCAGGAACTCTGTCTATCAGATCTAATCCCTTGAACCTATTTTTCACTTCCACTGTATAATTGTAAGGGATTTGACTTAGCTCATACTTGAATGATCTAGTAGTTTTCCACACTTTCTTCAATTTAAGTCTGAATTTTGCAATAAGGAGTTCATGATCTGAGCCACAGTCAGCTCTCAGTCTTGTTTTTGCTGACTGTATAGAGCTTCTCCATCTTTGGCTGCAAAGAATATAATCAGTCTGATTTTGGTGTTGACCATCTGGTGATGTCCATGTGTAGAGTCTTCTCTTGTGTTGTTGGAAGAGGGTGTTTGCTATGACCAGTGCGTTTTCTTGGCAAAACTCTATTAGCCTTTGCCCTGCTTCATTCTGTACTCCAAGGCCAAATTTGCCTGTTACTCCAGGTGTTTCTTGACTTCCTACTTTTGCATTCCAGTCCCCTGTAATGAAAAGGACATCTTTTTTGGGTGTTAGTTCTAGAAGGTCTTGTAGGTCTTCACAGAACCATCCATCTTCAACTTCTTCAGCATTACTGGTCGGGGCATAGACTTGGATTACTGTGATATTGAATGGTTTGCCTTGGAAACAAATGAGATCATTCTGTCATTTTTGAGATTGCTACTTACTGTCATGTTAAGCTGGGAAGCACACAGTTGAAGGAGACCCTTGTACATGCAGGGAGCCTGTCTTTGAGGCTAAGGCCTCAAAAGACATAGGATATGTCAAACCTATCAGACATAACACCATCATCTTAAGTACACATTTGTTAACTCCCCCTTCGCTATCTTGAAAGAAATTCACAAATAGTCTAAAGTTTTAGAAAATAATACAATATCCCCTTGAATAGAAAATCAACAAATGAAAAGTAATTTATAATAAAAGCATATGTATTTTTACCTAGAGATGCTCAGGCATGGCTACACTAGAAACACAATAAAGTTGGCAGATGCTAGGTCCTAGTTATAATGAGCAAATCTGTATCTGTGAGACGACAACACTCAAATAATGATTACTATTATGTATATTTAACATTTTGAGATTAAGACTAAATGAGCATACGTGTGTGTGTGTGTGTGTGTGTGTGTGTGTGTGTGTGTGTGTGTATAAGCAGCATCAGTATGAATGCAACAGCTGCAAATGCAGACTGATACAGGTGTATTACATTGCTAGCTCAGATACCAGAAGTACTGTTGTTCATAATGGAATAGTCTAAAAAGTGAAAGTGTTAGTCGCTCAGTCATGTCCAACTCTTTACGACCCTATAGACTGTAGCCTGCCAGGCTCCTCTGTCATAGATTACTCCATGCAAGAATACTGCAATGGGTAACCATTCCCTTCTCCAGGGGATCTTCCCCCACTGGGGATCAAACCCAGGTCTCTTGTATTGTAGAGTCCTTACTGTCTGAACCACCAAAGAAGCCCAGAATATTCCAAAGTGGGGGACAATTCTTGGTAAAGTTCTGAAACAAATGATGTGCAATCTTCTCTTACTTTATATGGGAGTTGCATTCCTAGGAAATTCAGTATATGTCAAAACCTTGTAAAACTTTCTTTTAAATGTATGTGAAATAGAGTTAGGTGCTAGGCTCTTGTAACCATAGAGATTTTTATATCCATATAGTTCTAATGGGACATTTGTAATTTGTGTGGGACTGTCTCCCTTTGACCAGTTTATCTCAATAGCACCCCCCAATTATTGCAGTAATCAATCCCCCCACATCCAACAGCATTTCCAATAGCCCCCACCTCCAGCAGGAAGCACACATCCTTTCTGAGAACCTGCAGTCTGTTCCTCTCAGGTAGAGCTGCCTCTTAGCCCACTGTCTCTCCCAAACTCTGCGGAAGCACCACACAGACCCTGAAGGATACAGTTAGCCTCTTAGGATTCTAAACTTACACCACCTTTATATTTATTTTATGATTGAATCACCTGTACATTTATTTTTATTATTATTCTTAAAATTACTTACCATCTTCCCAAAAGGATGTTTTGGCGAGTGGTGTGACCACCCGATGTGAAGAGCCAACTTACTGGAAAAGACCCTGATGCTGGGAAAGACTGAGGGCAAAAGAAGAAGGGGGTGAGAGAGGATGAGATAGTTGGATGGCATCACTGACTCAGTGGACATGAGTTTGGGCAAACTCAGGGAGATAATGAAGGACAGGGAGGCCTGGTATGCTGCAGTTCATGGGGTCACAGAGAGTCAGACATGACTTTGTGACTGAACAACAACAAAAAGAGGTATGCTCATAAACAGGGGGTAAAAATCTGGTGTGGTGAAGAGTGAGATGAAAACAAGCAGGCAGAGTGAAGCTTGGGGTGAAGCTAATACCTAAAGCACACACTTCCAAGGTCTGCACACTTTCTACATGTGAGAGGTAGCATGGAAGCTGGGTTGTTAATGTAAAGAGAGACACTTGATCAGTTACACAATCAATTCCATTCTCCGTGAGATAAAAACAAAGTAAGAACGTGGGCTCTGGAGCTGGACTTCTCAGATTCACCTTGACTCCGGTCTTACTAGCTTTGGGACCTTGAGTAAATCACCGTGTGCTTCAGCCCTCTTGCCTATAAACAGGATAATAACAATAATATTCTAGAATACCTACCACATGGTATTTGGGAGGATTAGAAAAGTTGATGTTTATAAAGCGCCTAAAACAGTATACACAGTAGCTAGCCGTATATATTATATGAGCATTTGCCAAACAGACAGGCTGAAACAGTTGCTCAGAGGAAACACTGCTTTTCCTAGCAGTGTCTCTCAGTGGTGTGGGATTGAGTTACCTAGGTTAGAGGCTCAGGGGAAATTCAGCATTCATTAACCCCAACCTGCTTGTACTACAGTGCAGGAGACTGTAACCAGAGAGTGGAAATCTAGTGGCCAAATTTGCATAGCTAAGCCAAATCACTGGCTCCTGTCTGCTGTTCTTACCAACACTCCACGAGTAGAGCTGGCCTAGGGAGGAGATGCAAAGGATGGGCCTACAGTCTCTGCATCCAGCATGTCTCCAGGTTCCAAGATCCTGCCTTCCCCCAACGGTCTTCTTACTTTCCAAACACCTGTTTCTCTGTAAGTACAGAAAGCAAAGAATGAAGGAAATCAAGTGAAAGTGATTCATAAACTCAAACACTCAAGGAACATGAAAATTCAAAATGGATTTCCTTTAAATACATCCCTAACTTTGGGTAGAAGGAGGAATGGCTAGGTAGAGGATAAAGGCTTTGGGAAGGATTTAAAATGCAATTGTCTGAGCTGGAAAAGTTCCACCACTTTCTGGTGAGACTGCACAGAAAGCTAGAGCCCCCATGCCTCTTTTTTTCCCTCATCTGTACCACAAGGATGATAATCATTGCGCATGGGATTGCTGTGAAGACTAAATGAAACAACATAAAGTGTCCAGCACCCTGCCTGGCACAGAGTCAGGAGCCAATAAACATGATCGGGTATCAGCAACCTACCAAAAGAGAGAGATTTTTCCTTTACTCTCCGAAAACAGGAGGCCATGTGTTATTCTACCCTAGAAAGATGTTATTTTGGTGTCTTTCTCCTCCACGAATCCAATTATCTAGTGGAGGGGAATGGGGGGGTGGGGTGGGGGAGACGGGCGCGGATCTTGGAAAGAAAGGATTTGAAAGCCAGTCACTGTCACTCTAGGCCCATGAGAAGCAGCACAAGGCAGCTTGGATGTGGCATTGAACCCAACTCAGTCACTCACTGTAGTGAGTTCTTGAGCGTTTTCTCTTCCCTCTCTGACCCTTAGACAAATATCTGTTCACTGTCCAGAATGTAATACCCATCAGGGTTTGCTATTGCTACAGTGCTGATTACTGAATAAGAAACTCTGAAAAACTGAACAAGAAATATAGAAAGACAGCATAAATCCCCCACTGGTGATAGTTCAGAAAGACTGGCAGCAAAGGACTTTGCAAGATGCATGCTTATAAACACATTCTCCTTTTACAAGGAACATTATAAAAGTCTATACAGTTCAGTCATAATAAGAAATATTGGAAAACTAAAAAAAAAAAAAATTATACCCTTAAAAATTCAATAACTCAATAGCTCCACTCTACTCAAACCTGTCTTGGGACAGAAAAGGCTTGTCTAATTGCAGATTTTAATTTTCAAAGGTACTGTGACCTGTATATGTGTGGGTGGCAGCTGCTGAGAGTTGCAGGCTCTCTGAACACACACAGGGTTGTGGGTTGCCAGATGGCTATTGTCTGAGAAGCAAGACGAGACGAGGGGCATCGACCATGAGCCAGCCAGTGCCTCTAATATGTCATTCAACACCCCCTGCCCTGTGTTAGGGAACCCTTTTCCCCCCTCCTGCATTCTTGCCACTCCACAAAACAGGAATCTCTGCCCTCTTTGGGGTATTGGAAGTGTCAACTACAAATTGGCACTTGCCAAGAGCATCTGCTGGTAACTGAACAACAACAAGGAGAAGGCAATGGCACCCCACTCCAGTCCTCTTGCCTGGAAAATCCCATGGGTGGAGGAGCCTGGTAGGCTGCAGTCCATGGGGTCGAGAAGAGTCGGACACAACTGAAGTGACTTAGCAGCAGCAGCAGCAGAACAACAAGGGCCTTTGCCATATCCCGCTGCAGAGACTGAACCCCGTGCTCCTGCAGCTGTTGACCTTCAACATCCCCTGAGGGAGTTCAGGGTGGAGTGAAGCACTCTGTGCTCCAGGGAATCTGGTGGAACAGGTCTTTAGATAGTTAGATATTTTCAGGAACTGATTTCATAATCCTAATCCTTACATCTCTTCACATCTAAAGTGAAGTTAAGTCACTCAGTCATGTCCGACTCTTCAGGACCCCATGGACTGCAGCCTACCAGGCTCCTCCATCTATGCGATTTTCCAGGCAAGAGTACTGGAGTGGGGTGCCATTGCCTTCTCTCGTTCATATCTAGAAAAGCACTAAATCCCTTCATGGTGACATCAGCTCCATGAGACTAGTAGAAAACCTGTGAAGTAAGTGCTTGATTGCACTGAACTCCCCCTTCACCAAAATCCTATATACTGACCTTCCCCCACTCTTTGGAGCAGTCTCTCAGAGCTATCTGAGGTGCTGTCTCCCGGGCTGCAGTCCTTATTTTGCCCCAATAAAATTTACCTTGCAACCCTCACGTTGTGCATCTTTTTTAGTCGACAGGAGTTAGCTTGCGCCCATCTTCCTCCCCCTCCTTCACTTCTTCCCAGGGCAGGGGGCTGGGGGAGGACCTCTCTTTTTGGTGAGGCTGGACTCACTGTTAGGCTGGCTGCATGTTAGATGCAGACTATTTTTTTTACTTCTGCTTTCCTGTAGGAAGGAAGAACAGTTGGATCCCAGTCCACAGTTGAGGAGGATGCGTCCTTCTCCAGAATTCATTGGTTCAAGGTAAGTTCCCCACTCTCGTGTGTCTGAGCTATATTCCCATTTCTACCCACGTGCAGGTCCAGACTCGGTCAGAGTCGTGTCATTTTGAAGGTCACTTGGTTGTAGGTCCAGCTGAAGTGCTCCAACATGAGTACCAATAAAGTTGCTCTTTTCATCTCTGTGCTGTGCTTAGTCCCTCAGTCGTGTCCAGCTCTTTGAGACCCCATGGAAGGTAGCCCATCAGGCTCCTCTGTCCATTGGGGATTCTCCAAGCAAGAATAATAGAATGGGTAGCTGTTCCTTTCTCCAGATCTTCCCAACCCAAGGATCAAACCCAGGTCTTCCACATTTCAGGAGGGTTCTTTAACTGTCTGAGCCACCAGAGAAGCCCAAGAATTCTGGATTGGGTAGCCTATCCCTTCTCTAGGAGAACTTCCCAACTCAAGAACTGAGCTGGGATCTCCTGCATTGCAGGTGGATTCTTTACCAGCTGATTGACTATAAATATGACTATTTTTAAATTGTTCCATAACCAGGTAAGTCCTCCTACCCAAAAGAGCTGGAAGGAGCCTCAAAATGATATGGCTCAAGACTCTATTGTCCATGTAAAAAAACTCTAGAACTGAAAGTCCTCCTGTCAGCTTGCCCTCCCAGACTCCACTGAGGCTGGCAGCATAAAGATGCGTGCTCAGTCCCTGGCTTGGCCCTGCCACCTGAAGCACTGCCTTAGCCCTGCACGGCTGGGTGAGCCTATCCTGCATAGGACCTCACTATGTCTCAGCATCCTTCACGAAATTGTTCCGTGCTTATTGTTTTCACTCACTCAGAAGCACCGGAGTCTTCCTTCTCTCGGCCCTGCTCAGACCCCTTTGCATTGCTGTGAAACTGTCACCAGGGTCTCAGGGTATGACCCTGCTCTGGATCTGACCCCTGTGAATTGGAACCTGCATGAGGGTCTCCTGCCCTGCTATCCAGCGCACTTTCTGCCCACACCAGGTGAGTGCTTGCTGTGAATTATAGTTGGACTTCTCTTAATAGCGGAATCTATTAAGTTGAACAATAGTTTTATCTCATCGTGTGATTCAGAGATGGTTGCTAGGGAAACCACTGGGAATATGTTTAATTTGTAAATCCTATAATTGCCCTAAATTAGAGTAATTCGTGCTCTTGCTTCAAATGCATTTGGACTGAGCCAGCTAGGAAGTAGGTGAGGAAGAGAGAATGCTCACAGGTGAGCTCCCATGGCAATCTGTTCATACTCCTTATATACTGGTTTTTCCTCCTCTTTGCTGAAAAAGGTACAGAGATTAGAGAGGAGGCCAGCAGGTGTCCTTCCAGCGGACTCAGAAAACTAGAAAATCCAAGAAGGGGTCTCTCCCTCCTTATGAATTCAGGTGGTCATAGCAGAGGGACTGGGGGCAACACTGGTAGCAATGGAGAGAGATAAGAGAACATCTGCAAAGACTTACTTTAAAATGGATTCGGAGGCCTAACACTGTCGTTCAAAGGGGGCTGCTAACTCCAAGTAAAGAGAATCAAACTACTCGGAAAGTTTTATCTTCAGCAAAAACAGGGTGGTCTAAATGAAAGACCCTGGTGTTAAGATTTGGAAGATGTCCTGGCATTCTCCCTGTCCAGCCTTTTCTTGATCCACATCTGTATTCAGAGAGTCACCCACACTTTGCTCTTGAACACTTCCAGTTGATGAGGCACTCACTCCTTGCCAAGGCAGCCAGTTCAGTTTTTAAACAGCCCTGATTGTTAGGAAATCTGCCTTATATTGAGTCAAAAAAGGGGTGCGGGATGGGTGGCACACTCCCTGATTGATGCAGTTGACTGGCTAAGCTCCCAGAGGCTTGTTTATAAGCTCAGAAGCATCCTTCCTCTGTCACAGATGCTCATCACCAACAAGCCACACTGGCGCTGGGGCCCAGGAGAATCCATACAGCTGGGGACTCCTACCTTCAGATGGAGGGGAGCAGCAGCAGGGACAAAAACAGAATGTTCCTTGATACAGTGCTTGATTAAGAACAAAGCGAACAGCCACTCTCTCCAGGGCCTAGCGATGTTTATCTCATCATGATAAAAAACCAAAATCAAAGCACAGACCCTGTTGCCAGCGTAAATGTCATGAAACTCTTCTCTATACAATAGCAGGATCAATAGAGGATGACTCAGTGCTTCACATGTCACTAAGTTTGGATGGATCATCGTGCTGTCTTCTGGAAACACTATAGTTCTGTGAACATGGCTGACTGTGACATTAGCTCGTGGCTGCTGTATCCCAGTGGTGACTCATGCTGGAGTCTGCAGTCACTGAGAACCCCCCCAGCTGCATCTCCTTTGTTGGTGCAACATTACGCGGCCCCCACCCCAGCTCTCTTGGGACCGTGGATGTCCAGGGCTTCTAGATCCTTGTCTGCACCTGTTGTCAAGTTTATGAGTTCACCTTCAGCATTTTAAAATTCAGGATCACAGGGATCACAGTCTCCTGGCTCTTTGGCACCTCTCCTGGTTTTCTAGTTCCCAGGAGATCACTGCCTGTGGATAATTGATCTCATCAGCATGTTCCTATTCTCCTCAGCTCTAATTTATCCAGACCAGTGTGTTTAATGAAATTAAATGTCTAATCTGCCCTTTATCAGTGTCTAGTCTAATTCCTTGACCGAAAAGTTGGAGGGGCTGAGGGGTCCTGCTCCTTCTCTGATCTACTGAAGCATCATACTTTATCTGATATTTATCTTACCCATGTGAGAGATAATAGTTTAGGATTTTGGAAAAAGACTTCCAACATGAGTGTTTTGTATTTTGCATAGCCCTTTCACATTATTTAGTACTGCTGCTAATTGTTTTAACAACTTCTGGGTCTGTAAAAAAGGACACATGTTAAATTCTTATTCAGTCCTATGGAAAATCTAGTTTTCTGTGCCACAAATTCATAACCAAGGTTTGCCTCACTGGAGAGAAAGAACCCAGGTAGAAGTAACTGGTCATGAACGGCAACTTTGCAAATTTCAGACTATGGCATGATGGCAGATATCACTGTCAAAGGAGCCCTGGGCTCTCTAGGAAGTCCAAATCCCAGATAAGAAAGAATCCTAGTTTTCTCTCAGAATTCTGTTCAAGAATTACTAAGAAACTAGCTACAATGTAAAACTGGGAAATTATACTTATTAGAATGTGGAGGGTGTAGGTAACCTCAGACTTAAGAGCAAGGAGTTGCAATATGTCTGATTTAGGAAGCAGGGGTGGGAAAACAGGACTGGGTTCCGAGGCTACATCTATGGGAAACCTATCAGCAGTACACATAGGAAGTCAGAGGAATGCACAGACATTCAGTAGGAAGAGGGAAAGGATCCTTCTATAAACTGTGAGTACGTGTGTGTGGCTTTTCCACCTCAGTTGTGCATCTTTGGTTAACTCACCTTACTGGTCAGAGTCTCAGTTTCCTCATCTTTTAAAAGGAGTTTTCAGTTCAGTTCAGTTCACTCGCTCAGTCGTGTCCAGCGCTTTGTGACCCCATGAATCGCAGCACGCCAGGCCTCCCTGCCCATCACCAACTCCCGGAGTTCACTCAGACTCATGTACATCAAGTCAGTGATGCCATCCAGCCATCTCATCCTCTGTCGTCCCCTTCTCCTCCTGCCCCCAATCCCTCCCAGCATCAGAGTCTTTTCCAATGAGTCAACTTTTCGCATGAGGTGGCCAAAGTACTGGAGTTTCGGCTTCAGCATCATTCCTTCCAAAGAAATCCCAGTCCCCAATAATGAAAAGGACATCTTTTTTCAGTGTTAGTTCTAAAAGGTCTTGTAGGTCTTCATAGAACCATTCAACTTCAGCTTCTTCAGTGTTACTGGTTGGGGAATAGACTTGGATTACTGTGATATTGAATGGTTTGTCTTGGAAACGAACAGAGATCATTCTGTCGTTTTTGAGATTGCATCCAAGTACTGCATTTCGGACTCTTCTGTTGACCATGATGGCTACTCCATTTCTTCTGAGGGATTCCTGCCCACAGCAGTAGATATAATGGTCATCTGAGTTAAATTCACCCATTCCAGTCCATTCCAGTCGCTGATTCCTAGAATGTCAACATTCATTCTTGCCATCTCTTGTTTGACCGCTTCCAATTTGCCTTGATTCATGGACCTGACATTCCAGGTTCCTATGCAATATTGCTCTTTACAGCATCGGACCTTGTTTCTATCACCAGTCACATCCACAGCTGAGTATTGTTTTTGCTTTGGCTCCATCCCTTCATTCTTTCTGGAGTTATTTCTCCACTGATCTCCAGTAGCATATTGGGCACCTACTGACCTGGGGAGTTTCTCTTTCAGTAACCTATCATTTTGCCTTTTCATACTGTTCATGGGGTTCTCAAGGCAAGAATACTGAAGTGGTTTGCCATTCCCTTCTCCAGTGGACCACATTCTGTCAGATCTCTCCACCATGACCTGCCCGTCTTGGGTTGCTCCACGGGCATGGCTTAGTTTCATTGAGTTAGACAAGGCTGTGGTCCTAGTGTGATTAGATTGACTAGTTTTCTGTGAGTATGGTTTCAGTGTGTCTGCTCTCTGATGCCCTCTTGCAACACCTACCATCTTACTTAGGTTTCTCTTACCTTGGGCGTGGGGTATCTCTTCACGGCTGCTCCAGCAAAGGGCAGCCACTGCTCCTTACCTTGGACTAGAGGTATCTCCTCACCGCCGCCCTTCCTGACCTTCAACGTGGGATAGCTTCTCTAGGCCCTCCTGCGCCTGCGCAGCCACGGCTCCTTGGATGTGGGGTTGATCCTCCCAGCCGCCGCCCCTGTCCTCAGGCTGTGTTAGCTCCTCTCTGCTGCCGCCCCTGACATCGGACGTGGGGTAGCTCCTCCCGGAGGTGACTGGTTATCCATAAAAGAAAACTTGAAAGGTAATCCTAATTCTCATATACAAAAGTTAATTTCCAACAGATTAAAATTTTAAACATGCAAAAAGTTTTTAGAAGAAATTTCAAATACCTTTGTAACCTTACAATTTATTAAAATGATTTCTTTAAAAAGACACAAATACTACCAACAAAAAATGAAAATACTGACTGGACTTCCCTGGTTGTCTAGTGGTTAGACTCTGTGCTTCCAGTGAAGGAGGCCTGGGTTCGATTTCTGGTCAGGGAACTAGATCCCATATACTACAGCTAAGACCTGGCATAACCAAATAAATATAAGAAGTAAATTTAAAAAAAAAGAAAACACTGATAATACATCTACATTAATACTATCAAAAGACACCATAAAGTGAAAATACTAAGATAATTGTAAGAGATATAACTAACAAGGAATTAATATTCAGATTGCATGTTTTTTAATTCTACAAATTAGGACAACCTAATGAAAGTGGGAACAGAACAGGAACAATTAAGCATTTCACAGAAGAGGAAGCACAAATGACAAATAAACATGAAATTATGTTTAATCTCATTAGTAATCAGGGTAATGAAAACCAAGACCAAGAAGATACTATATTACACACACTAGATTGAGAAAATTAAGATAATAGCTGGTGTTTATGAGAATGTGGTTTAATAGGAACTTTCACATACTGCCAGTAGCACTGAAATTTATACAAACACTTTGCAAAACAATTTGGTGCCGCATAGAAGTTGAAAATCTGACTCTATGACCTATCCACTTCATTCCTATACCTCAGGACATTTGCCCACATGCACTGGGAGACTTGTATGAGAACGTGAAAATGAATGAACTACAGCTATTTGCATCAACGCAAATAAATCTCACAAACAGAGCTTTTAATTTTTTAAAAATGTAACTCACCTAAGGTATGATCTTTTCGTAACATTTCAAAACGAGCAAGATGAAACAATACATTGTTTAAATATTCGTAAGAATGTGATAAAATATGAAAATAAGGCAAAGGAGCAGTAAACACCCCAAGTCACGCATGGTCTTCTCAGGCTAAGTGGTGGACCTGATGCTGGGTTCACCTCCCTGACAATAATAGGGGTCGGGGGGAACCCTGGGCGCTCCTTGCTGGGCGGGGTGGGGGTGCTGTGCCACAGTCAGTAGCCTACACTCACTCTTCAGAGGAGCCCAACCAAGAACCTGGCGGGAGACCGTGGCGCTGTGCTCAGCAGCCTTTGAATGAGGCTGGGACCCTTGCTTCTAAGGCCAGGATGCTGGCTCAGTTGTCATTTGGGAATGATTCAACCCTCCTGAGGGGGGCTTTGAAACACGCGGGGGAAAGTTTCTGGTTGTCACAGTGACAGGAGAACCCAAAGGCTAGCGGTGGCCCTGCTGAGACACACCTGCTGCCCCATCCTTGGAGCCCTCGCGTCTCTCTGTATCCCTTTGCTTGTGTCTCCGCTCCTGCCCGGCCCGGAAACTGCGGGACAAGTCTCCGCCCAAACCCCTCTGGACCGAGGGCTGCGGGTCCTAACTTTAGGAGCTTTAGGGCTGCAGACGCTCTGTTCTCACTTCTTTCGTGCTAGGAATTGAGTCCTCCTCGCAGTTAAGATTTCGTTGAATTCGGCTGCGAGGACAGGTACGGACCACTTGCTCGCTGGTCCGTGAGCCCAGGAGCTGAAAACCGGCTTGCTCCAGTTCTGGCTGCATTCTTAGAACAGCTCTGCGTTCAGGGCTCTGTCGGCCTGTGCTAAGCTGAGCAGCGCCCTCCCCGGGACACCCTGGGAACATACACAGCGGCTGCTCTGAGAAAATGTCAACACCCACGGCCGTCACTTGAGAGGATCTGACCACCGCCAGCTCACGAGGGTGTCTTTGTGAACACCGGAAGGAGGAGGCCCTCTAGGAGAAGGCAGCTTGATGGGGAGTGGGAACTGTTCCCTTGGTCAGGCACTCTGGCGCAGTGCACAAGCTGTATAACCGTACCTAGTGGCTGAACCCAGTGGCTCCTTATAAATCTGGTGACCCACCCTTGGCCTCACTCAAGAGGAGCCTTTCTGTGACTGCCTAGTGGTTGCCGTAACCAGACTCCAGTTCTAAAGAGATGGGTCCAGGTGTCCAGCCCCCATGGCCTGACATTTAAGGCTTTTTACACTCCGCTTCCAGTCTGCTTTTCTATCCACTGCATATCAGACCATCTTCTAGGCAGGCTACTCTAGTCACAGCTTTCCAAATAATGCTTGTGGAAGTTCATCATCACACTCACACACTCTTCCTTTATCCTGCCCTATTAACCACCCACTTGAAGACTCAGCTCATTCCCACTTCTCTGAGAGGCCCTCTGGGATCGCCTCAGCTCAGGAATCACTGAGGAGCACCTCGTGTACTTCCCATTGGTTGCTGGCTACACAGCTCATGTATTGAGAGCTGGGGCTTCCTAAGAAGATTAAGTTTCTCAAAGGTGAGAAGCTGTTGAAGACACTAAACCCCTATTTGAGAACCCCCATGCTCCCCTATTTAAGAACCTCGCTGGAAGGTATTATTCTTCGTGAAATAAGCAAACAAGGAAAGACAAAGACTGCATATTTCCACTTATATGTGGAATCTAAAAATAATAATAAAACAAATGAGCAAATACAACAAAACAGAAATAGACTCACAGATAGAACAAACTAGTGATCACCAGTAGGAAGTGGGATGAAGGAAGGGAGTGAGATGGGAGTAGGGGATTAAGAAGCACAGACTACTGTGTATAAAATAAGCTTCAAGGATATATTGTACAGCACAGGAAATGTAACCAATATTTTATGATAACTTAAAGTGCAGTATGGGGCTTCCCTGGTGGCTCAGAGGTTAATCATCTGCCTGCAATGTGGGAGACCCAGGTTCGATCCCTGGGTTGGGAAGATCCCCTGGAAAAGGAAATGGCAACTCACTCCAATATTCTTGCCTGGAGAATCCCATGGAGGGAGGAGCCTGGTAGGCTACCATCCATGGGGTTGCAAAGAGTCTGACATGACTGAGCAACTTCACTTTCACTTTAAAGAGGAGTATAATCCATAAAAAATACTAAATCACTATTGTATACTTGAAACTAATATAATATCATGAGTCAAATATACTTCTATACAAAAAAATAAGAATCTGAGTACTTGCCATGGTAACAAATAGCTTCTCCTGTTCTCTCGGATCAAAACAAACAAACAAATACACACACACTTGAAGAACAAGGAAGTTGGCTTCCTGCCCGGATTGGTAATGAGAACATCAGGACAAGATTGAGGCCGAATCCTTGATCTTGGTTTAATAATTTGCCCATGAACTTAGCCTGGGCTACTTTGGTCCTATCTCAAAGAAAATGCTTCATTCTGGAGATAATGGGCCACCTGTAGCCCATACCCCCGAGTGCCAGAGCGGGATGCCCTCTCTCTCCATGAAGACCATGGAGCTCATGCTCAAAGACCATGTGAGCTGAAGCTCCCATAACAAGAAAAGCAGCCATGCCTCGCAGGTGGGGGCCTCACCTAGATGCTGAGTCAGACTTATAAGCTTAAGAAAGAGATGCTTTGGATGCTTTTCAAAATTTTTGGTGAGTCTGCAGCAATCTCAGCCCACTGAAAAACTCAAATCCATCACAGTTCAGCACAGGACATGTTTCAGAAGACGCCTGGAAAAGAGCATCTTGGCTGAGTTTCCCTAGTAATGACATCATTCCACAGGTGTGACTGAGCCCCTGTGTGATCCAGGCTCAGCTCCCGGTTCTGGAGATATTGCTGGGAACAAAACAGATGGAACTCTTTGCTCTCCTGAGCTTCCTCTCCAGCCCAGTGCTCGGCTCACTTTTCACACACTCCAAGCACTTCAGCAAGTGTTAAAGCTATGAAAGGGAGGTCACGGGAGCCTTCTGGGGTAGTGAACGCAGCACACACCTTTCAGAAGTATCTCCTCAAACCCCAACTGTTCCAAGTCCGTGGAACCAGTAGCATCCACAGGACCCGGGAGCCTAATAGAAATGTAGACTTTCAGGCTGCTCCGAGATCTTCTGAGTCAGAAACAGCACATAAGCTCCCAGGCGAACCATGTGCAGAGGAAGGTCTGGAAAGTACTGCAGTAGAACATGTCCCACACAGACAAGAGTACGTGGTCAAAGAAGCATGAGGAAGAGCCTACCTTATCCTCCCTTGCAAACTCAAAGCTGGCATGTGAAAAATGCAGATGTCTTCGGAAAAGGAACTTGCTTAAAATGCCAAGGTTCCTCAAACTTCCTTGAGAGCCCAGCGAAGACTCAGCACCTGTAAACATTCACTGGAACTAGCATCCTCTGAAACACACCTTGGGAAAAATCATAATGGCTCTCTTGACAGTCATGGTGCCAACTCTCTTGGTTTAAACAGTTCCAGATGGAATGAGCCCAGAGAATAATAATTGACAGCTTTGCTGGGCCACAAATTTGAATCATGTCCACTGCTGGGGCTCTGGGCAAAAGTCTCAGCTCTGCGGGGCTTTTGCGGGGGTGGAGGGGACCCAGGGACTGCTCATTCATGTGGTTGGGTTGGTCTCTGCTTATGACTGAGTCAGTGACAAACTCATGAGGTAATAAAAATACTGCATCTCAGTGAATTCTGGCCACCACATACTCACCACCATGGTGAGAGAGAAGCTGAATAGTTGGTTGACTTGAAATGTGATGAGGTACACAGAAAACACTGCATTCAACATGGAACATGTAGTTTGGAGAAACTCAGGAGCCAACATATGCATCCTTTGTTTGTCATTTAGGAAACTGGAAGAGGGTCTGGGGTGCATTATACCCACAGATGTCAAGAATCCATGATGTTGATTATCACAGCTAACATTTATGGAGCGTTTCTGACATGCCAAGCCTGACCTAACTCACCTTTCCCTACAACACAGTGAGATATACAGTATGATCATTTTACATGTGAGGAAACAGTGGCACGGAGCTGGGTTCCTCACTTCAATCCCTTTTATGCTGGGTGCACTGTCTGAGATCTAGATGACAGGAACAAACCAGCCAGAGGATGAAGTGGCCCTTGGGTCCCCTCCATCCTCCCAGTCAGCTCCCAAGAGCAGAGCTACTTCCCCAGACCACCAGCCAGGCAGTGGCCATGACTCAAATTCGTGCCTCAGTAAAACTTCCAGTTACCATGCTATGGTCTTCCTACTGGAATAGTATCAACCAAGAAAGTTGCATGTCCTTTGGGAAAATGTCTCTCTTATCTGCAATTTGGGGGTGCCCCTTCAGGTGTGAGTTAGCCCTCAGCGGGCAGGTGCAGGCTGCAGCAGCCTCACCGGTGGGCCGGGGCTGGGAGAGGATGCTGGTTTGCCTGATTCTGCATTTCTGTCATGCCCCAGGCAGTGTCAGTGCTGCTGAGGCCGATCTGGAGGGCAGGGCCACGGGGGTAGACCACAGGTAGGACTGAGCTTCCTTCTGTAAGGCTCTGGCGTCCAGCCACCACCTGGCCTCTGGCAGGCCTCTTCCCCTGGACCTCAGTCCCTTCTCTTTAGTGTTCAGAATAGTGATACCCTCCCCTCCCACCCCCACATAAAGCTACTGAGAATTTCTCACCAAGTATGTATGACAGTTCCTGGCAGCTCCTGTTTCAACTCACTGACTGCTTCTCATGAGGTCCTTTCTGGGGCTCCCTTGAGCCTTTGGCTGCTCCAAGCTGGTGGATCTGGATCATGTGAGAGCTGGCCCCATCACTCCTCTCTCAGGGACATGCAGATCTGCTGCTTTCAGATCATGTGACAGAAGCCCAGAGATGAGGATGAAACCTCTGTTCTGTGTTCAGACAAAACCCAGTGATGAACTGTCTTTGCTTTTTGGGATGACACTGGGACCTAGAGGTCAGTCAGTCAGTTTATGATGTTCTCCTCCCTTTGGGACACAGAATAGGGTGGTGGTAATGGAGCCATCCAGGCACAGCTGTGAGAGTTGGCTGTGTGACCCAGGACAAATGACTTAACCTCTCTGAGCTTCAGCATGTTGCTCTCTAAGTGATGTGAATGAAGATGTGTCATGGGGCTGCTGTGAGGTGCTGGCACAGAAGTGCTTCCTAAAGAGTAGCTAGTATAATGCTGTTAACTAGATGGTTATAAGAGGGGATTCTAGGGTATATAATATCAGATACTTTTAAAATTTGCTTTTAAAAACATCAAATTTCTGAAGATATTTTTTAAAAATGAAATTTAGCAATATGTCCTTTCTCTATAAAGCTGACATTTTATGAGGTTGGGCACACATGATAAAAAGAAAATTAGCAAGTAGAAATCGAGGGCTTACAAAATGTGAAGACTCCCTCACTTGTTCCGGGCCCTGCTGCTCTCCACCCTCCCTCCAGCATCTGACTGCTGCTTTCCCTGGAGCCTGGCAGGCTCTCCACCTTCCAGTCAAGAGATGCCAACTCTTCCCTGGAGCTGACCTGAAGCCCTCTTGCTGTAAGCTGTCGCTGTGCCCCAGAGATCCAGGCTGAGCAGGGAAGAACTTTCAGTTTCATCATTAAGCTCCAGGTTGCCTCCTGCCCTTTGTGCTGAACTGGAGATGCAGGACTCACAAGGACCTTGAGACAAAAGCCTGGAGCAACAGGTCAGAGATTCCACCCCTCCAGTGGCTTCCTCTCATCTGAAGATCAGCTTAGGAGAAGGAGAACAAGGACAACATTTGTCATGGCCTGCTGTGAGCATGCACCCACCATGTATTAATCTGCCTGTAACTATGTGGGATAAGAGACTGGCTTAGGGCCACACAGAGGCTAAGATAGATGAGTGGCTGAACCAAACAAGTAGGTCAGAGTTTGCCTTTCCATTTCATGTCAGTGTCTGCACAGTATTTGGGACAGGGAGAGAAATGAATCTGCTAGAAATGACAGTAAAGGCAGTGAAGGGACTTGGTTAAGAACAGACTCCAGAGAAAAAATGAATTAAACCTGGCTCAGTTATTTCCCAGCTGTTTGTGCTTAATTGCTCAGTCGTGTCCGGCTCTTTGCGACCCCATGGACTGCAGTCTGCCAGGCTCCTCTGTCCAAGGGGATTCTCTAGGCAAGAATACTGGAGTTGGTTGCCATACCCTTCTCCAGGATCCCAGCTGTCTAACCTCAGGGAAATCGTTAACCTCTCTTGTGTATCAATTTATTCAGCTTTAAAATGACTGAAATACATACTTATTTCTTAGGATTGATTTTAGGATTAAAAAGAATTGATAAATATCAAAGAATTAAAATACTACCTCTCACATACATAGCAAGAACTCTATAAATGTTAGATGTTATCATTGTTGTTATTGAATTAAATTCCACGAAGGTAGGAATACCTGTACATTTTGGTCACTGGTCTGCTTTAGAACAGGCTTCCCAGGTGGCTCATTGGTAAAGAATTCACCTGCAATGAAGCAAATGCAGGTTCAATCCCTGGGTTGGGAAGATGTCCTGGAGAAGGAAAAGGCAACCCACTTTAGTATGCTTGCCTGGGAAATCCCACAGACAGAGGAGCCTGGCAGGCCACAGTCCATGGGGTCACAAAAGAGTTAGATACAACTTAGCGACTGAACATCAACTGTGGCTGGTACTTAGGTGCTCCATAAATATTTGGGGCGGGGAGAATAAACATCATTACTACAATCAGTTAAATGGCCATCATCAAGAAATCTAAAAACAATAAATGCTGGAGAGGGTGTGGAGAAAAGGGAAGCTTCTTACACTGTTGGTGGGAGTGTAAATTGAGACAGCCACTATGGAGAACAGTATGGAGGTTCCTTAAAAGACCAAAAATAGAACTACCATATGACCCAGCAATTTCACCCCTGGGCACAAATTCAGAGAAAACCATAATTCAGAAACATACATGTACCCAGGTGTTCACTGAAGCATCAGCATTATTTACAATAGCCAGGACATGGAAGCAACCTAAATGTCCAGTGACAGAGTAATGGAGAAAGAAGATGTATAATACACATATACAATGGAATACTACTCAGTCATAAAAAGGAATAAAACAGTGCCATTTACAGAGTCGTGGATGGACCTAGAGACTCAGAGAGAGTGAAAAACTCAGAAAGAGAAAAATAAATATTATATATTGTTATATGTGGCATCTAGAAAAATGATATAGATGAATTTATTTGCAAAGCAGAAATAGACACACAGATGTAGGGAAGAAGCGCATGGATACCAAGGGGGCAATACAGGGTGGGATGAAGTGGGAGATTGGGATTGACATATATACACTGCTATGTATAAAATAGCAGGGCTTCCCTGGTGGCTCAGAGGTTAAAGTGTCTGCCTGCAATGCAGGAGATCCAGGTTCGATCCCTGAGTTGGGAAGATCCCCTGGAAAAGGAAATGGCAACCCACTCCAGTATTCTTGCCTGGAGAATCCCATGGAGGGAGGAGCCTGGTAGGCTACAATCCACGGGGTCGCAAAGAGTCAGACACAACTGAGCTACTTCACTTTCACTTTCATGTATAAAATAGATCACTAATAAGAACCTACTGTATAGCACATGGAACTCAACTCCTACTTTGTGGTAACCTAAATGGGAAGAAAATCCAAAAAGAAGGGATATATGTATATATACGGAGAAGGCAATGGCACCCCACTCCAGTACTCTTGCCTGGAAAATCCCATGGATGGAGGAGCCTGGTGGGCTGAAGTCCATGGGGTCGCAAAGAGTCAGACACAACTGAGCGACTTCACTTTGACTTTTCACTTTCATGCACTGGAGAAGGAAATGGAAACCCACTCCAGTGTTCTTGCCTGGAGAATCCCAGGGACGGGGGAGCCTGATGGGCTGCCGTCTATGGGGTAACACAGAATCGGACACGACTAAAGTGACTTAGCATGTATATATAGCTGATTCACTTTGCTGTACAGTAGAAACTAACACAACTTTGTAAAGCAACTATGAAGTGAAAGTGTTAATTGCTTAGTTGTGCCTAACTTTTTGTGACCCCATGGCCTATAGCCCACCAGGCTCCTCTGTCCATGCAATTCTCCAGGCAAGAGTATTGGAGTGGGTAGCCATTCTCTTCTCCAGGGGATCCTCCTGACCCAGGGATTGAACCTGGGTTTACTGCATTGCAGGCAGATTCTTTACCATCTGAGCCATTGGCAAAGCAACTATTCTCTTAAACCTGAAACAAAAAACAAAAAACTTATTTTGTAATGCAGACATTATTTATTTTAACCAGCAGAGGGCAGCAAGTAGCTGTGAGTGACAATTCTGGACAAGGGTGGTTTTAAATGTTAATTTTGAAGGCGAACAGGACTCTCCCCCTCTGAGGCAGTTGGTGGGTTGAAAGTTTGCTATTGCACCTTTATGAGTAATCCCTACTCCTCCCACTTACCTTTATGCAGGTTAGGATGATTGGCAGAAATTCCAACTCACAACAAACCTTGGCTCAATTTTTTCACAGGGCCAACTTATTTTCATTTTCCTTCTTACTTTCGTTCTTCTTTCCCACCTCCCTTCTCTTTCTCTAATTATCTCTCTCTCTCACTCACATACACACACACACTCTTTCCAAAGCATGAAGCTAGTGTACTGTACACATTCCCCAAATTTATCTGTACAACTGTACCAAGCACTCCAAACCAAGAAGTCTACTGTGGATATTCTTCCCAACCAATTAATGTTGCTAGACATAGTATAATCAAACATTTGATCTGATAAAACTTGAACCAGAGAGGTATTGTAACTTGGTCAAGGATACACAGCAATTAGTTGCAAAGTTAGAGCACCAACCAGGACATTCTGCTCTGTTTATCCCACCAGACCATCACTCCCCTCCCCTTCTATCCACAGAGGAGGCTCAAGTGGTTGCCATTTATTGGTCCAATCAATGTGGCTAATAGTTTCTGATCCTGGATGCTATTCCCCTGAGCTCTGCATCAGAGGAGCTGATGGCTTTCCAGTGCATCTCTTGGGAGGCCTAGGCCCCGGGGACAGTCAGCAACCACTACCTATGTGTTCCTCAGTAAACTCGACCCCTGCCCACAGCTCTCCCACTTCCTCCATGACCCTGTGAGAGTCTACCTTCCCTGTATGGCAGGGCCCACACCAGCAAAGTCAAGGTGAAGACTGGGGAGACCCTAGGCAGCAGAGCACAGTGGGTTCTACTTCTCCAAGGCAGCTTCTGGCATGACTGGAGGCTGGAAGGGCTCCCACACTTCAGCCTCAGGGCTGCCCCAGAGTCTCAGCTCAGGGGTGGCCCCAAACCACAGCCCCACCCCCACGCCTCCCTTCAGCTCGCTTAAGAGGGTCTTTCCCAATCATTTTCCAAAAAACTTCAGAAAAAAGTATTTGAGATTCCTCCTGAAAAACAAATTCCATATGAATTTAATGAAAGAAAACTTCAAAAGAAAATTTAGAAAAATAGACAATGGATGACCTAACGTATTAGATTAGGAAGATTTCCTTCAGCATTACAGAAAACGTAGATTATATAAAGGGAAGGATTTACAGATTTGATTACATAAAATTTAAAAGCTCCATGGCCCCAAGAAACATCAAAAACAAAATTAAAAGCAAGTAGTAAGTTGGGGAAAGTTTGGTTACATGTATGAGAGACAAAGGATGAATATCCTAAAGCAGAATATCAGAGGAAGACAGATAAAGAATCTGAACCGACAACCTAAAAACATAAACTCACAGTAATGTGTTCAATGTCACTGGCCATGCAATAAATATGCAACTTTTTGCATCTTGGAGTGGCAAATGTCAAAACTGCATAGTGTCAGTGAGGACGTGAAGCCACAGGCCCCATTCTGCTGGTGGCATGTTTCTGGGGGCCATGGTAAATGCTTTTCTTGATAGCTTTTATCAGCACCACTGTATTTATTTACTATCTATTGCCCGTCACCACCTCCCCCTCCCAGTCAATACACATCTTAGTGACAGAGACATGGCTTACTGGTCTGTCCCAAGGACTTAGGACAGCACTGGCACATAATAAGGTGTTTGATATACACTTAATGAATGAATAATTGAACTTCTGCCCAGTAATTCTACCGTTAGGAACTGATCTTAAGGCAACCATCAGAGACCTACAACAAGACTTATATCCTAGGATGTTCATTTCAGCATATAATAGTCAGACTTTGCAAATCATTTAGCCCAAAATAGGGGCTTAATAAACGAATGATGACATATCCTTATCAGAGACTACAATAATAAAGTCATTAAAATCATGTTGTAGGTGATGAAAAATGGAAAAGAGCTTCTAGATATAGTAAATTGTAAAAAAGGAAGGTTACATAATACTGCTTTCTAGAGAATTTCTGGAGAAATTCTCCAGAAATCTTCCATATATAATACCATCGTGACATGCAAAGTGCATGGTAAATATTATATACACATGTATATTTGATATATACATATATACATGATATATACATGCATATCACAAGTTGTGTAAGAACACTGACATTTTACTATTTATCTCTAACACTTGGTATGATCAATGAAAAGTTTACCTTTTGTTCCTTACTCTTATGCATCTCTCCAAGGTTTTTAAATCACTGCAGATGGTGACTGCAGCCATGAAATTAAAAGACGCTTCCTCCTTGGAAGGAAAGTTATGACCAACCTAGATAGCATATTCAAAAGCAGAGACATTACTTTGCCAACAAAGGTTCGTTTAGTCAAGGCTATGGTTTTTCCTGTGGTCATGTATGGATGTGAGAGTTGGACTGTAAAGAAGGCTGAGCGCCGAAGAATTGATGCTTTTGAACTGTGGTGTTGGAGAAGACTCTTGAGAGTCCCTTGGACTGCAAGGAGATCCAACCAGTCCATTCTGAAGGAGATCAACCCTGGGATTTCTTTGGAAGGAATGATGCTAAAGCTGAAACTCCAGTACTTTGGCCACCTCATGCAAGAGTTGACTCATTGGAAAAGACCCTGATGCTGGGAGGGATTGGGGGCAAGAGGAGAAGGGGACAACAGAGGATGAGCTAGCTGGATGGCATCACTGACTCGATGGACGTGAGTCTGAGTGAACTCCGGGAGTTGGTGATGGACAGGGAGGCCTGGCGTGCTGCGATTCATGGGGTTGCAAAGAGTTAGACACGACTGAGCGACTGATCTGCTCTGTTTTGATTTGGGGATCAGCTAAGCACACAGTGTAGCACCCGTATTCTTCAAGCTGACCCTGGCTCCAGTTAGCTAACAGCTCAGGGGTGACCCTGCACCAACAGAGGGCAGGTGCCACCGAGACTCTGCTCCCTTGCTCAGTAGGGCTGCCCCTCACCCTCGGGGCCTTCCCAGTCTCCCACCTTCTCTTTGTCTCCTCTGGTGGCCTTCCAAACCTGCACATGAATTCCTGACTCAGAAGCTGCCTTTAGGGTGACCCAGCCAAACCACACATACGTGATTTAAAACTCTTGCCCATTCCTAGGAACAACTGCCTTTGTGAACCATTTCACAAACAAAGGAAGCGTCTTTACATCCCAGTTCTCCTGTGTCTTGACTGGCTTCCAGCCTTTCGTGCTGCCCATGAAGTTTCCATCGAGTCAGCATGTGAGGAACGTCCGCCAAGCACGTGCAATGAAGGACCTTGTGTGTTGGCCACTCCTGTTTATGGCTCACTTTCAGTCTCTTGGTGTCCCTGAACTGAGAAGAGTTCATCATGGGAGTGAAGACCATCCTGACCTTGACTTATCTCGATGAAAAAGGTTGCTGGGTATAGCAGCCACTTGAGGGAGCTCAGAGCCTCGAAGGAGCTCAGGAGAATAATGAGCAGGATCGAAGGGGCTTCCTAATCAATAAATGCCGGGGGTCTATTTGCACTAGCACCTGCCCCCGCTCAGGTTGCCATGCTGCCATGCCTTCGCATCCACCCACAGCAGACTTGGCCCTGCATTGCTGTAAGACGTCATTAACATAAGCCTCCGTTACAGTTCTTACAGTCAGGGCTAGTGAGGACTTCAGAGATCACCAAGTTCAAGGGGAATAGGGTACAGGCAGTCGTCTGGAAGGTCCCAGAGCAAAGTCATATGCAAAGCTATGACAAGAACTCACTAAAAAAGCAATAATTATCATGGAGCCCCTACAAACTCCCCCATACGAAGGTTTGACTTTTGTCCTAAGAATTTGCTCAGTGATAGCCGTCATCCTCCCTTTGGCCAGAAGAGGGCAGACACTTGCCATTGATGAAAATGGAGAGTAGGCAGCTATTTTCTTCCTCTGGAATAACATTTCCCAATAAGGTCATTCTGCTCTAATGAGAGCTGCAGCTCAAAACAAAATTCTTGACTCTTCTGCTGCAAGTAAGCTACTTAAGAGGCAGGTTCAGAGACTGACGATCTCTTCTTGGTTCCAATTTTGTCATTTCCCCTCTATGAACCTCACTTCTTTATTATGTAAAGCAGTCACTATGGGACTGTGAAGAGGGCGCATGTGTGCTAAGTCACTTCAGTCCTGTTCGACCCTATGTACCACAGACCACCAGGCTCCTCTGTCCATGGGATTCTCCAGGCTAGAATACTGGAGTGAGTTGCCATGCCCTCCTCCAGGGGATCTTCCCGACCCAGGGATCAAACCCAGGTCTCTTATGTCTCCTGCATTGGCAGGCGGGTTCTTTACCACTAGTGCCATCTGAGAAGCCCCGTGACTATGAAGAGGAGATATTAAAGGAAATGTACGTAAATTATAAAGTTCCATATTACAAACACCAACACATGAAAAAAGGAGTTTAACAGTAATGGGATGTATATGTGTGTGTGTTTGTATTTGTGTATGACTGTGTGTAGACAGAGAGAGAGTGGGACAAAGAGGTCCAAGCTGAGGGAGGCAGTTCTCCAGCAGTTGAAACCAACACATTCTGCACCTAGAAAGAACTTAGCTACTTTTATTTATATATCAAATTGTGCGTATTTTAAAAGTTAAAGATGTACTTTACCCATTGAATCTGTGTGTGGGAAAAGTGAAATTCATATGCATAAAGTCCTATAATTTAGCTGAATACAATATTTTTGGTGATACAGGCATACCTTGGAGATACTGCAGGCTGGTTCCAGACCACTGGGATAAAGTGAATACCACAATAAAAGGAGTCACATGGGTGTTTTGGTTTCCCAATGCATATAAAAGTTATGTCTACTCATACTGTAGTCTATTCAGTGTGCAACAGCATCATGTCTAAATAACAATGCACATACCTCAGTAAAAAATATTTTATTGTGAAAATAAAAAATGCTAACCATCATCTGACAGAGGGTTTCCATAAAGCTTCAATTTCTAAAAAAAAAAAATAAATGGCAGTATCTGCAAAGTGCGATAAAATGAGGTATACCTGTATTAATTTTTAAAACTGTGTTTTAGAGGTTGAATGTTCATGAGAAGCAAAGAAGTGGATAATTTTCAAATCTAGGGCCATTTTGTTAGTATGTTGAACCCTAGTAGAAGTATTATTTTTCCACTAATCTGTGCCAGCTAGAGCAACGCTGCAGTCTGATAATCATATGCTAGAACAGTGAGGAACTAGAATGCAGTTAACAGGGCACTGAGGCAAGGGTCTGGAAAACACATCTGGAAGAGGGACTGGGGAGCCGAGACATGAGACTGAAGGAGGAAAGTCCTGGCTAGGACAGGACTTGTGGGAGGAAGTACAGTCAGAACAAAAAGTCAAAGTCACAAAGAGGGTCTGGTCTCCATACACAAGCATCTTCTCAACCTCTAAAGCCAAAACCCTGGTCATTGAGACAGGAGGCTCCTAGACAGTAGGTGGTTCAAGGAGTGCCCAGAAGATCACTCTGATGTGAGGAGAAAAGAAAGGCATTGCTGACACAGTCTCAGAAACCAAGTCATCCCTGTACAACTTAATCAGTCACAAAGCAAAGTGTGATGGGGTGAGAGCAAGCAGCCAAAGTCAGAAGGATTCCCATGGCATGAAAGGATGATGGGACCTTCTATGAGTGAGGCATAGACTCACGAGAGTCAGGTTGTATCCACACATAAGCCTAATTTACTGCATTAACATATCCTGATGCTGAATGGCTGCAAAAGGAGCAGGGTCTGATTGAATCAAAGGAAGGAGGCGTCCACCGCAGTCAGAGACTAGGATGAGCTGGTGCGTTTACTGGTTCACCCACCAACCCTCCCCAGCTGAATTCCCACATTGTGTTAGGCACTTTGCAGGGAGCTATGTGTATTTCCTTTAGAAGTACTGGGATGATCCCTCAGGCTTTATCGTGGTTGAGATGTTACTTCTTTCAAGTGCACTCATTCCTCTGTACTTTTATCGTTTGTCCACCAAAAAAAAAAAAAAAAACCCTTTGTACTTCCTCTCTTAGCCTCCATGGTTACTCAACAATAGCAAGGTAGAATGTGTCCGGAATGATGGAGACACAAGACGTGGCGAACTCCTCACTATAAAAGATTGCATAGGAATTGTCATTCATTGAGACGCCCCAGTGTGGCCAGGCAGCCTCTCAGAACTTGATCTGTTTGAAAGAGTTGACAATATAGAGTTTCTGGAACTGCTAAGATGAGGATGAGACCAATAACCTGCCTTCTAACATTTTTGTAGACTTTCTCAAAGTACCTGCAGGGATCCCAGGGGTGCGACTTCCAACAGCTCTCTGGCATCAGAATTGAGGCATCCTCTCGGTTCTGAGAAATGATTAGAATTACCTAGAGGTTGTGAAAGAAACTATTTATTTCATTATTATAGACATTTTCTTCCCCTAAGGGGAAAATGTAGGATTAACACCTGGTGAACCCAATAAGTCAATATAAAACTGACTGTTTTCTATGGGAAATATCAATTGTATTTTACCTGTTTGTTGCATAAATGGCAAGTTTTCTTATTTTTAAAAAGCAGACAGTTGGGGAATTTTAAACTTATTACAATTATCATATTCTTCAAAATTACTTAAAAATTTTAAGACAATTAGTAAAACATATACATGACCAACAATTAATTTTTGCTCTGGGTTGATAGTCCTTATTACAGGCTTTTTCTCACCTCTTGAAGCATTTCTTGAACTTTCTGCTGATTGAAAACAAATGTATTCTACCTGCATTGTTGAAACCGAGAAATTCTTCAGGACAACTCTAGGCTCATTTCATGTTCAAGGGGAAAAGAGAAAACAGAACACACAGAGGGACCGGTTGCCAACTTCTCTTCTTTTGACCTCAAGTTTCTCCTTCAGCATCCACTGGTTACTTCTCTCCTGTCTCTGGATAAAAGTGACCTTTCACTCTGTCAAAACTAACTCATCAGCTTGTGTCCTTTATCCCAAGTCTCTGACCTTCTTGGGGCATAAGCTACTTCATCATCATCTTGACTTCATGGCTGACTCTCACCCTCAATGTCTACAAATCCAGTCCCATTTTCTCCCCAGACTCTGGTTTCTCCTGGAGCCACCATCCTACCTCTTATCTTCCCATCACGAGCACTCACTGATCTTATTCTACGTCTAATTGCTGCGCTTGCCATGAGGTCCCACATATCAATGCCAAATCCAACATGCCTTATTCAATCTTTAAACGCTGTTGAGTTTCTCAGGGTATCTAACTTTCTCCCCCTTGATCTGGTTCTTTCTTTGGCTTCTTTGATACTTTGCATGGCTATGAGTCACCTACCTCAGTTTCTTTCTGCCACCTCTTGAATATGGCCGTGTCTGGTTCACCATAGTTACGTGATGTTTTGATGCTCTGCCAAGCTCAACGTCATTCTCAGTGATGGCTGCAAAGCCTCCTTCCCTGACTGGTCTGCTTCTCCTCTTGCTTCTGTTAGCTTGTCATTTCTTCCAGAAGACAGCTTTGAAAACCCAGCCCAAGCAAATCCAAACTTCTCATCTGGCCCACTGTAGTACATGTTTTCTGACTGTGTGCCAACTCAAAATGGACTCTCCATTCTTCAGAAACTGACCCCAATCCACAGGGTAATCTGCTAGCGGCCACTGGACTTGGTTTCCTGATCACAGTTGATCAGCAAGGGGCAGCCGCTTGCCTGAGACTGAGCCACTCATGTACCTCCCCTACTTTGGAAGCTAGAGAGACAGACAGCTAGTAAATGGAACTGTTCTAGTGGAAAGGTCCATGAATTACTGGTATTGGTGCTCTTGGAAGGTTCTGCTAAAGTCTCTCGTTTAGGTAAGCTTGCTAGACTTAACTTCTAGTATGGATACATACCCTTAGGTGATAGACTCACTGACGCTGCCCCTCCAGGAATCCTTAAAGAGCCATACCATTCTCTCTCCTCAAAGGGCTTGACATTTGACTCTGCTGTTGCTTTTCATGTCCACATTCAGAATGCCCAAACCTTGCCACTTCTATCTCCAAAACTAATCTGATCTTCTCCATGTCCTCTACTATTGCCCTGTTTTCAGCCTTTGTGATCTTTTTCCTGGGCTTGTCCAGCCTCTCTGTTGCAGTAATTCTGATCATATCACGTCTCCACATAAAACCCTAGGCTGAGTCTGATAACTCTTCCCACAGCATTAAGGACCCTTCTCATTTTGGCTCACAGATGCATGGGGCTTACCTTCTGCTATTTCCACTCCTTCTATATGCCAGCCAGGCCTGATGACCAGCTTTATCTAAGCATTCTCCATTCTTCACTTCCTGTATGATTTTCATCCTGCTGTTCCCTTTGTCCTTCAGCCCTGGTAAAATCTTACTTCTTCTTCAAGACCTATCTCAGGCCCTTTTCTCATCTCCTTGGAGAAATTCTGCCTCCATCCTCTGGGGCACGAGATTACTTGTTGTATTTTAACTTCGTCTTCCCTTTCAGACTGTGAGACATGGGCTACATTTAAAGCCTGGCACCACAGTGATCAATCAGAAGTGGATGCTGAGTGCACTGGATCAGACACCATCAAATGTTTACCAGGACAGGAAAAGGCCTGAGAGAACAGCCAAAACCAAAATATTTCCTCCCATCACTATTTACCACAGCTTTAGCCAAAATCAGGGAAAAGAAAGGATAGAGAAGGAGTGCTGAGTAGGCAGATTAAGTGGATTGTGTCCCAAACCTCCAGGCATCGATGTCTGAAAAACAGGACACTCATGAAATTGTCTTTAGACTCCAAAAAGAACATATTTACATAGTTTTAGAGTTTAAAATGCATTTCTATACACATTAACTGATCTAATTTGCACTGCCACCCCGTGAAGCAGTTAAAAGTTCATGAATGGCAGTTTGTATGTGAAGGAACAGCCAGGTCAGGTGGCTTCAACAAGGTCACACTATGTAATAAATGTCAGACCTCTGCTAGGAAACACTGCCTTCTAACCTCCCACCCACTATTCTTTCTCTGCTGTATTACGTTGCCTTTCCAATGACAGAGTTAAAGTACAATGACACAGTCTACTTGGGGAACTGGGCATAGGAGGGGAGTCATAGTCTACTTCTAAATCATTTAACTTCCCCCCCACACACACGCTTTTTGCCACACATGCCATCCAGTGGAGGTTAACCATGCAGTGCAGAAAATGTTACCCCATTTCCAGAAATATATACTGCCCCCAAAACTTTGATGGCAAAATATTTTAATTTTTCATAAAGCTATTTCCCCCCACCCCATAGACACAACTCAAAAAAAAGAATCTGCATGCATGTGTTCCGGCTGAGCAGGAGGACGAGGTGTGCATATACATACATGCATATACATACAGGTTTATTTAAATGATCAGATCTACACTTGTGGAGGCTGTTTGAAGCATCTTATCAAAAGAAAACACATTTTAAGCAAGAGGTTAAAAAAGTTTTTTAGACCCAAAGGCCATTTAATACAATAAATCCTACTTGGATAGTTTAGCAAACATTTTTTTTAAAACCCACATCCAACAGACTGGTTAGTATTGGATACACAGATTTGGTTTCAAAGCTGAAATGCCCCTGGTGTAATAGATCTTCTCATGAAATTCGGTTATTTTATATTATGCCTTAAAAAATAGGGACACATATCGATTGACAACTTAAATATTAACTCGATAGGCTACCTGGTGATATAAATAGGGAAAAAAGTGGTCATGGATTAGGAGTGAGAAGACTATGACACCAGCCCATCTTGGACTGCAAAGAATGTTAAAGTCTATCCTAGAACCTAAAAACAAGAAAAAAAGGAGTCAAATATTCCACTCCATATAGACCCCATCTGGCCCAAACCATTCCCCAAGGAGTGCACCCCCAACACATGAGGTTTACTAACCACCTGCTACAGATGTTACTATGTCACTAATTAACAATGATCACAGAAAATGTGTCATACCAGAGGTTTTGTTATCATACACAACACATTAGTGGCTGCAGGAGTCTGTCTCCGGGAACTACTTGTCAGAAGGCAAGCTGACAAATGTCCACACCACTGGTCCAAGAAACCACAGCTAAGAGACAGAGCGTTCGTTGGCATGTGGAGCTCTCTGGCAGGCTCCCTGTTCTAGTAAAAATGGCTGGGATGTGGCGGGAAGTCCCAGTCGGGTGCTGAATCCTCCTACTCCTGGGCCTCCTTGCGGGTCAACTTGTAGATCTCAGTGGGCCCGTCCACGTGGGTGATAGTGGTGGTGAGCTGGAGTTCTTCCCCACTGTGTACACCCAGATCACCTGAAACAGGGATTTTGGTATTAGATGTGATCAAGGAGGAAGGAGAAAGCAGGGATTCGCCTCACTAACAGCTGCCCAACCAGACCTCTTTCACATTCTGAGCTTAGAGAGAAAACTTAACCTAAAATTGGGGCTGACTCCCACCCTTTGTACTCGGACTTGGCAGTAATTTCTTAACATTTTTGTCTTCCAAGAAAGATTTTAATAACAGATGAGTCAGCTTAGTGCTTATATTATTCATAGTAATTATTAACATTTAATGAGAGCTTACTTTGTGCCTAGTGCTATTCTCAACACTTTATACATGATCTTTGTCAAATGCTTCATGCTGTTTCTGCATCTATTGAGATGATCATGTGGTTTTGCCCTCTGAGGCAGGCACTCTGGTCTTGCCAGCTTTATAGGTGAGGAAGCTGGGAGGGAGGCCAGGAAGAGGTGCAGACACATGATGGAGACAGGAAGGAAGGTCTGATTCCAAGACCACATACACATTTGCTGTGAATAATTTACAAAGCAGCTATGCCATGTGAAGGCAAAGAAAACCTGCCTATATTTACCAAAAGATTGGATAGGGTACTACATGTAATGCCTTTAGGAATAATTAGGGGGTTTCTCCACCAAGGAAAAAAGTACCAGAAATGTGCTCTGAATTTTCTGCTGCCTCCAGGATTCTACACAACACCAGTGTTTTGGAGTCATCTCCAGTGAACACAGGTACTCCTCTGCTAAAATGGCATAATGTGGCCTCTTTTCAACTATCAGGAGAAAAATAAGTTTCTGTGTTAAACCCTTAAAGTCTGCTACCTGCCATGAGACATTTAAGTGAATATATAACTGCACGCATGCTTAGTTGCTTCAGTCATGTCTGACTCTTTGCAATACCATGGACTGTACTCCGCCAGGCTCCTCTGTCCATGGGATTTCCCAGGCAAGAATACTGGAGTGGGTTGTCATTTCCTTTTCTGTGAATATGTAACTGGCAAAGGGAAAACGAAAAAACCCACACCCAATGCTTCTCAGTTAGACTGTGTATGGGGTGCATGTATATAGTCATATTTGCAGAGAGGGGGACTGGAGAACAAAAGGTTATGGTTATACCTGGGATTTTTATACTTACACATGTACACATATGATTTCATAGTTTTGAGGATTAAAATTTTTCGTAGTTCAAAGCATGGAATTAAATACACAAGCTCTGTTTTCCATTGGGATTCCATACCTTTACTTAGAAGAAAGCTCTAGTCTGACCCTCAGGACTAACATCTTGTCAGTAGTTTAGGACCTGCTGCGCATCCATGAATCTGAAGGCCTTAGGAACCCGGGGACCACCCACTCACTGGCCCTGCAGGCTGCCTGGCTGGTGCCCTTCATGAGTGCCACACGGTGTTAGGTTTTCACTGTAGACCCTCGGAGGCTGCGGAACTACATCAGTCTTATGAAGTGCTGGCATGGCAGCTCTCTACCCAGGAGAATCCTTCGTCCTAGAAGGAGGGTCATTAGTGTTGCAGAGACAGCTAATGGCAATTTGGGGCTGTACTAGCAAGTAGCCCACCACCTTCCTCTTTAGTATAGTGGTGAGTATCCCCACCTGTCATGTGGGAGACCAGGGTTCGATTCCCTGATGGGGAGGCAACATGCCCTTTTGGGCTTCCCTGATAGCTCAGCTGGTAAAGAATCTGCCTGTAATGCGAGATACTCCGGTTTGATTCCTGGGTCAGGAAGTTCTCCTGCAGAAGGGATAGGCTACCCACTTCAGTATTTTTGGGCTTCCCTGGTGGCTCAGATGGTAAAGAATCTGCCTGCAATGCGGAAGACCTGGGTTCGATCCTTGGGTTGGGACAATTCCCTGGAGGACGACATGTATTCTTGCTTGGAGTATTCTTGCTTGGAGAATCCCCATGGACAGAGGAGCCTGGTGGGCTACAGTCCACAGGGTTGCAGAGTCGGACATGACTGACTTAGCACAGTACAGCAAGTATCCCATCAAAGGACAGGGGGTGGAGCAGGTACCAGAGGGGTGTCGATTCAGCCTCCAACACTCCTGACCCTTGGCACAGCACTAATAAGTGGAAAGTCTGCCTAAAGGTTTTACACAGAGCTTCGTGGGGCCACGCAGAGCCTTTCCCAGGTCACTAACTTGTTTTCTCACTGCTGCAACTTCTGGCTCACTCCTCATTCAAGAATAGGTATAAATCTCAAATTTCTTGCTCAAAGCTAGTTCTGGATTTGCATATCTGGCTGAACCACCAAAACTTCAAAGCAGATTCCATGATCTGCATGTCTGAAAGTCATCAAAATTTCAAAGAGAGTCCTGACCACCCGAGTAGACCCATTAACAGCTCCAAGTGTTTACCTAAGAAATCCCTTTCATTGAAGACTTCTTGGAAATAGACATAGAGTGTAATTCTACTTCAGTTTTGAACCGAAGGTGCCAAGTATTTAAGCTTAAAATGTGATTCCAATTAGCAGGTCCTAGAAAATGTGTCTAACCCTACAGATTACATCACACGAAGTAACAAAATTACTTGTTTTTTTTTTTTTTTTAACAAATATTGTCCTATGTTGACTCTATTCTAAACACTTTATAAATATTAATGCATTTAATCCTCATTACCAACCCTTTGATAGAGGTACTATTTCATCATTCTCATTCTTTCGAAGAAGAAACTGAGGCAGAGAGAGGTCAAGTAACTTTCCCGAGGCCCAAGTTGATAACAGGATGTGGTGTTGAAACTGGAGCAATGAGGCTCCAGAATCCAGGCTCCTCAACCTTAAGCTATGCTGACTCTGAAATATTCAAGTTTCCAACTGCCATTGAGACTGCGGGTGAAGTATGAGTCCCCGTGCGATGCATTACCATCATAAATACATACATACAACAACTTGGATGAATTGTTCAGCATATTAATTTTGCTTTTGCATCTGATGAAAGAGAATTTATAGCACACAACATCAGTGCATTGATAGTAAAGAGAGCTATTATTTATGAGTATTTACTGTATACATGATTAGGGGCTTAGCATGCCCAGTATTTCCTACTAAGATGTGAAGACACCGAGCTCAAATAGGCAATGAATTTCTATAATGTGACCAGGATTGCTCCCGGCAGAGCTGGAATGAGAGCCCAGATCAATGGGATTCTGGCTAGCAAAATCTATGATCATGCATGGTTTTACTGTACCATGAAGGCCAACATTTTCCCCTTAGGGAACGGATGGGAATATGGCAGTGACATAGCAGGAGTGGGGATCCCATCAAACTCCCTCTTCTGCCAAGGTCTCACTCCATCTGTTACCCTCCCTCTCTCAGCTTCTGCTGCTCAGCACACAAACATGCTTGAAGTCTTTTCCCTTCCAAGACAAAAAAATGTGATATGTTGTTTATTAGGAAGGAAGGGCAGAATAAATAGAAAAGAATAAATTATGAAAGGAAAAAAAAAAGAATTCTTTAGTTTGCAGTAAGTCTCTTTCCCTAGTTATGATGTCAATTCATCTCAGCTAATCAAGAATAAGATGAAGGCTTATTTTGAACCATTGTGAAATGAGACCAATCTCTGGCATTGAATGTAATCTCAAAGGACTATCAGTGGATCCATATCACATCCACGGATATGCAGCTGCTGCTGGATTTTAACTGCCTGGAATGCATACTGGGGATGTAGAAAGCTATACAAAATGCACTCTAATGATATAATAATGAGCACAGCTTCCTAAGATTGGCAGCATTCTAATGACAATCATTTGTGTATCTCTGGATACTTTAGTCAAAAGAAGGGGAACTTCTAATTGAATTTCAAGGCTGTTTCACAAATTTGGGAGAGAGCCACCGTTTTCTAATATTAATAAGGGCTACCTAATTCTGTCCTCACAAGCACTAGGGTAAATTAACACCTCATTATGCAGATGTGGAAGCCAGACAACTCTTACACCATGAGTTCATATTTATTTCTTGAGGTCACAGTATATATTGGAGTCAGGATTCCAAACCATCTGTGTCCTCTTCGAGACTTTATGTTCTTTCTCTAACACCCCTGCCTTTTCTGTGGAATTTTTTTCCCACAACAAATCTCCTCCTATTCACCTTCAAAGCTAAGCTCAAATGATAATGATGTCCCTGGTTCATGGCAAAATGAAAAAAATCAAGGCACGAGTAATGTTTGTAAAGCGAAATTATTTCCATATCAAGGACTGTTGTTTACTCTTAAGATTACATTCTTTCTGCATTTTGGGTGTTAACAAACTGGTGAATGGTGGGTTTTCTAAATCTTTAAAAAAAATTTTTTTTTCTCTTTTTTTAAAGAATGTAAATCACCAGGACAGTATCTGGTATGTAGTTAAGTGATCATTAAAATACCCACTGAGATGTCCTAGCATGGGCTGGTCTAGCTGCTCCCTGCTCTGCCTGGTTTCTCATCCCACACCCTAAAACTGGTGTTCCCCACCAGGGTTTAGGGACAAACATGCAGCTAGAAAACAGGTGTACTTTGGGAGGACTCAGCCTTTGTGATCCCTTCTGGGCAATAAGGCAGAGTGAGATCTTGGTGACACAGGGTTCAGGAACTCTGGGTCCAGCCATCTCTCAATTCCTTTCAACCATCAAGACAGTTTATAACAGGCTTGAAGTGTGCCATTTCCTGTCTCCAGACACTCAGCACCAGGCCTAAGAAGGGAACACATAAAGCCTAGACATTTTGCGTGCAGTCTTAGCATGATGGCTGGAATCATATGCCATCCCTATTCATTTGTTGAAGTCCTATTTCCCAGTACCTCAGGATGTGAGTATTTAGACACAGGGTCTTTAAGGAGGTGACTAGTTTAAAATGAAGCCGCTGGGGTGAACCCTAATCCAATGTAACCATAATGCTATGGTTTTTCCAGCAGTCATGTACAGATGTGAGAGTCGGACCATAAAGAAGGCTGAGCATCCAAGAGAATTGATGCTTTCGAACTGTGGTGCTGGAGAAGACTCCTGGGAGTCCCTTGGACAGCAAGGTGATCAAATCAGTTAATCCAAGAGGAAATCAACCCTGAACTGGAAGGAGTGATGCTGAAGCTGAAGCTCCAACACTTTGCCACCTGATGTGAAGAGCCAACTCATCGGTAAAGACCCTGATGATGGCAAAGGTTGAGGGCAGGAAGAGAAGGAGGTGACAAAGGATGAGATGGTGGGATGGTATCATTGACTCAGTGGACATGAGTTTGAGCAAACTCTAGGAGATGGTGAAGGACAGGGAAGCCTGGCGACTTGTAGTCCATGGGATCACAGAGTCTAACACAACTTAGCAACTGAACAACTTCTCATGAGAAAAAGAAATTAGGATATAGACACACACGGGGGGAGAACATGTGAAGGATGTCAAGCCCCACTTCAGAATCTGAGTCCAGTCCAGGGGGCAAGACCCAGGCCATCACTGCTCACAGACATCAAGGGGAAGCCAGGGAAACCATGGGTGTGAGCATGGTATCTAACACACAAGCAGGGGAAAGATTGCAATAAAAAGCAGCCACTGTTTAAGTCTCACAACTCAGACCAAACATTTACTGAGGCAACAAAGGCCAAAGCCACCTTTTCCTGTGAAACAAGCAGCTGGAGACCTCAGGGGCCTCTAGAAGCTAAACTGACACCAAGCGGTAGCTCCAAAGGCATGGGGCCCGGGCTTGCTGCTGTGGCTTCCAAAAGAAAGGGTGTGTCAGACAGAAGCCATTCAGTACAAACAGAAATAGAAAGGAACCTGTCGGCAACTAGTGTCTCCTGTTCCCTATGTCATCCAGTCAGGAATTCCATTTCTTACTTTTTCCCTAAAACCTTCTGACAAGAATATCGTAGATGAAATAACACAAAAATGAAACCTAGTATCGAGAATTGTCTGACTTCCTAAGCAGCTCCAACTTTTTTCTCTACATGAACCGGTAACTGAGGGAATCTGGTCAGTGCGTCCTGTGGGCAGGGCATCGATGTCACGCCCCTGGGGTATGAAGCCTTCTCTCTGGGCTAAAGATTACCACCAGCCTGTGCTGGAGTTCATTTCTGCCTGGGAAGACATCAGCAATGAGTCACAGAGCAGTTATGGAAACAGGTAAAAGGGAGAGTAGGCTTCTCAGGTGGTGCTAGTGGTAAAGAATTTGCCTGCCATGCAGGAGATGCAAGAGATGCGGGTTCGATCCCTGGGTTGGGAAGATCCCCTGGAGAGGGCACGACAACCCACTCCAGTATTCTTGCCTTGGAAATCCCATGGACAGAGAAGCCTGGTGGGATGCAGTCCAGCGGGTTGCAAAGGGTCGGACACGACACAAGCAGCATTAGCATGCACACATGCAAAAGGAAGAGCTTTAATGAAAACCCAGGAGCAGCAGGGCAGGAAATGCGAATGGTTCCTGAAAGAGAATCTGAAGTATCTTTGCTAGATTAAAAAAAAAGTGTATTCCATTGACTGCGTATATGTATATCCTTATACAGACTAAATGATTGTCTGTAAACAGACGAACACATTGATTGTCTCACACATACAGACTGATCTGAACGTGTTTATTATGCCAACACTGTAGCTACAGTGGATCAACCAGCAGTTTGGAACCCAGAACACCACACCCCTGCGGCACCAATCAGCCGCTGACACATGAAAACATTCTGGCTCGGACAGTTTGGCTGGAGCCGTCCTGCCACGTCCCGGGTTTCAAGAGGCAGAGGAGGAAGTCTCATCTCCCAGACCGGGCTACTGGTTCTGTGAGAGCAAGGACTGTGTCTTTATCGCTCATCCTCTCAAACCCCATACAGTGCTAAGCACTGCGGTACCCACTGCTTCATTTCTATGGGTCGCTTTCCAAGCCACACAATAAAGAGAAACAGAATTATGTGAGAGAAAATGTGCTTTGGAAACCGACCCTTTCTCAAACCTGTCTCCCACTTCTTTTCTCTCCGCCATTCCTTGACGGAACGAGAGAAGCAAAAATCCAAGCTCTCTACTTTCACTTTCTTCTTACCCACTCCCCCTCCACATATATATACTTCTCGGCATCTCTTTCCATCTCCCAAACAAAATGCTTCTTAATGTCTCTTTCTCTTTCCTTAGCCTCCCTGGCTTCCACTGCATCAGAAACTGCTTACCAAGTTCCTGGAAATGAGCTTTTTTCCAGCGGTCCACCCAGGATCCATCTCACGAAGACAAGAAGAACACAACACACCTGGGATTCATTCTCCATAGCAAGAAATCCAAATTCTTGGCTCTGGACCTTAAAAGCTAGAGTGGGGAGGGAGTCCAAGCCATTTAAAAATAAAAACTTTCCACAAGAAAGGGAAAGAAGGCTGGGGGGAGGAGGAGGAACGCCATCCAGAGACTCAGAGACTTTAAAAATACAGTGTATCCCTCTGAGACTTCATTTTCTAGGTTTCCACGTACTATTCCAAATTAGCTCTTTCCAAGGAGCTTCAAAATCTTGGTAAATGCTCCATAATTCCTGTGATACAGTGTGTGGTCTGGCAGCGGATGAGGAGATAAAAAGAGAGCAGAGAAGGAAAATGATCAGAGAACCCAACTTGGACAAGCCCTTTCCAGACACAGCACTGCCCAGGGACGCGAGAAGCACAGAAAGCCACCAGGGGCTCGCTGACTGCTGCACAGTCACAGTGGGTCGTGTCATCACTACAGAGATGCTGAATTGTGTGACTATTGTGTTTATGATCAGAACAGGGTCCCCGAAGAGTCTGCCGCTGGACTGCTTGAATGATTTTCAACCAGGGCCCTACTGGCATGTTGGGCAGGACCACTCTTTACAATAAGGGACTGTTTTCCTCAATGTTGGACATACAGCACCCCTAGAGCGTGGCCACTACATGCAGGCAGCACAACCCAGTCGTAAACGACAATCCAGAACAACCATGTCTGTTTCTGAACACCTCTTGGCATGGGATTCGGGGAATATGACCTCCTATGGAGAATAGCTTTGAGCTTTCTGTGAAATTGCAGATCTGTGTGTTGTGTGGTCTTCAACAGCAACAAATCTACTGGGGAACAAATCAAGTACTTTCCTCAACTGCAAGGTTTGAAGCCTAGGACGGTGGCTGTTGTCCTGGATGAGAAGTCCTCATGGGAGCCGCCTAGCACCTGGCTCACAGGTCAAGCATCCAGTGTCACTGGGTAGAAGGCAGTCATCCTGCCCCTGTAGGCTTGGCCACAGCTCTGGCCTCACATGTGCCTGAAAGTGCTGGGCTTGGGTGAATTCTTACCAGTGTTTAGAGAACCCTTACATGTGACAGAATCACCCCCTGGATGGCCACTATATGAAGGAGGTGCTCTTCTGCCCCTTCCCTGCTAATAGGAAGGAAAACAATCACAAAATTTTATGTTCCCAGAAGACTTTAAGAGATCATCTACAGGTGGGAAAAGTGGTGCACAGGGAGGGCAAGCAGTTTGACAAGTCACACAACAAAAACAAGCAGAACAGTTTACATCCAAAAACTGCTGCAGCATACCCATAACTTTTACCCGCTAGGATTATCATTCCAACATCCCGGGAAGTCCAGCTACTGCTATAGGTGGTATTTCCCTGGAAGGCAGGAACTCCACCTACTAGGTTCCTGCTTAATACTCTCAAGTCAAGGACAGGTCCATATGGTTTCTGTCACAGTCCAACAGGATGGCCATGAAATGAAACCAAGATTTTTGTTAACAAGTCCAGAACCTCTTCCTCTGGCATTTTAGAAGGCCATGGAGAGAGAACTGTGGTGCTGGAGAAGACTCTTGAGAGTCCCTTGGACAGCAAGGAGATCAAACCAATCAATCCTAAAGGAAATCAACCCTGAATATTTATTGGAAGGATTGATGTTGAAGCTACAATACTTTAGCCACCTGTTGTGAAGAGCTGACTCATTGGAAAAGAGCCTGATGCTGAGAAAGAGTGAAAGCAAAAGGAGAAAGGGGTGGCAGAGGATAAGATGGTTAGAGAGCATCACTGACTTAATGGACATAATTTGAGCAAACTCTGAGAGATAGAGGGGGACAGAGGAGCCGGGCATGCTGCAGTTCATGGGTCACAAAGGGTCAGACATGACTTAGCGACTGAACAACAACAACAGAGAGACCACATGCTCCCAATCACCATGCATATGGAAAACACAGTGCTGGCAGTAGAAAGGAAGCTGGAGCCTACCCAGCTCACATACTTTCTAGAAGGGAAGTCACTCAGACCAAGAGGTGGGCAGGTGAGATAGGTGAGCCAATGGTCTTTACACTTGCCCAGGACCTATAGCCAGAGATACTGAGTATGACAGGAAGTCACGGAGTAGGAAGGAAGAGAACCCTGGTGTCTAGGATGCTTTTGTACAGAGTCAGGTGTAGTACTGCAGACCGTGGGTGAGACCATTCCACTACCCTTGACCCTCAGCACAGATGCCCTCTTCTCCCTGCCCTCTCTCTCATGTCATCACAGCCCTGTCTCAAGATCACTGGCCCATCTGTGAAATAAGAAAGCTAATCTAGAACTCTTGTTTCTAAAGCATTAATGCAGGTCTTCCCTGGTGGTCCAATGGTTAAGAATCCTCCTGCCAATGAAGAGGACATGAGCTTGTTCTTTAGAACATCAAAAAAATAGCCTGGAAAAAGGTTGCAGGGCCAAATGACTTGAGAATTTGGAAATGCTGTTACCCCTACCCATTTTAAAAGACTTAACAGTACAAATTAGTGTGCTAAAGGCATTAATATATCCTACAGTAAATCACAATAATGATGATTAAAAACCCAGTGATTCTCAAACTTATTTGACCACGAAAACCTACCAGCATCCCATGGCAACAATATTCTATTGAATATAATTTGCCACATGCCAACTAGAGTGATTAGGAGGAAACATTTTGAATAGACTCAAAAGATGAATAGGGTTTTGTCAGGCCCAGATGGAGGTGGGATATATCTGGGGGATAGGCATATGGCCAGGGCTTTAGTGGCTCAGACAATGCCAATGCAGGAGACCTGGGTTCAATCTCTGGGTTGGGATGATGCCCTGGAGAAGCGAATGGCAACCCACTCCAATTCCATGGACAGAGGGCCTGGCAGGCTGTATAGTCCATAGGGTCACAAAGAGTTGGACATGGCTGAGTGACTAACACTGTCACTTCAGGGTAAAGCAGGTATGAAAAAAGAGAAGAATAAAGGTGGAGCCAAACAATGTAGGCTGAAGTATGCAAAGAAAAAGGAGCTATCAGATGCGTTGCTTACCAGGCCCTCTTCCATGTTACTAGCACTGGCCCAGGCAGCAGTGTTCATTTCCCTCTGCCATGGCTGGTAGAGAAGTCCCAGGCAAGTCCCTCCCTTCTCTTGGGTCTCAGTTTCCTCATCTGTAGAACTGCTAGACTAAGTTCTCCAAGGCTCCTTGCAGCATCAGCACCACAGATAGCACATACTAGCACTTAAGGAGGGAAGGCGATGGGGACAGGAGCATGGCCATTGGTTTGGACAAGTCGACAGGCTTACAGGAGAATGAGCAGGGAAAAAATGAAGCCAGCTCCACTTCAACTCAGGGGCCAGTCCCCATCCACCCAGTATCTCAGATTGTGGTTCTCAAACTAGAAGAATAAATTTGGCACACTTTTCAATAGTCAACTTTGTTCAAAAAATTAAGGAAAGCAAATTTAATTTTTGTAGTAAGACTGGGAGATACTGTAAACTAGAATGTAATATTCCCAATGCGTTTTAAATATTTTTAAAAATGAGGATTCATAGAAATATCAGTCCTGTATTGGCTTTTTTGTCTTATGGCCCCAGAGTCCCTAGAGGTGCTTGTTCACACTTGGAGAAAACATTTCACTAGGGAACCTGGAGCTTTTGCTGCCTAAGTCTTGAAGAGTCAGAAGCCTACTTATCCTGAATAAAGCTATGCCAAAGAACTCACCATTGGATTGGTCTTCCCCATAGTTCTTATGGGATGGCGCGTACAAGAACATCAAAGCAAAGACATACAGGTTCCACATGCCATAGATGCCAGTGAAAAAGGCACTGTTCACTTGGACTGTGACACCACCCCACTTCCAATGGCCTTCAGTCACCTATGGGAAAAAGGGGTGACATTCAATTGGAACCAATAGGAAACAAGTCCAATGTAACAATCACCTAACACAAACACCAAGTCTCTCCCATATTTGGAAAAGTGAAGGGCCATGTAAGATTTCATTTTTTTACGGGTTTTCTTTTAAAAAATTGTGGCTGTGGTTGGTCTTCGTTGCTCCACATGGGCTTTCTCTAGTTGCGGTGAGTGGAGGCTAATCTCTGTTGCAGTGTGCACGCTTCTCAATGTGGCGGCTTCTTGTTGCAGAGCACAGGTTCTAGGTGCATGGGCTTCAGAGTTGTAGCACGTGGGCTCATTAGTTGTGGCGCACGGACTCGAGAGCACCCGCTCAGTAGTTGTGGCGCACGGGGTTAGCTGCTCTGCAGCATGTGGAATCTTCCTAGACCAGGGACTGAATCGGTGTCCCTTACACTGCAAAGTGGATTCTTAACCACTGGACCACCAAGAAAGCCCCAAGATTCCATTTTTCAATCTGAATCATACTAGGATGAATTAAGGTTAACTGAGGGTTTCCTATGTCGGGCACAAAGTCAGTGGTTCTCATCTTGCCTGCACATCAGCATCACCTGGAGAGTACTTCTTCCTAAAACAGTAGTACATCGTTACACCTAATTTAATGAACCTGCATTTGCGTCTAACACTTCTCCACGGTTATAGTTCCTCCCCTGCTATCCACCTTCCACCTTCTGCAAGGTGGATATAAACACCTTGTAGGCAAGACCAGTTCTGGTTTGTTTTCTGCCATATCTTCAGGACCTGATGTACCACAGTACTCATTAAATAAACAAATGGTCCTTGGACTGAGTAGTTTTCCTGGGTGGGGCAGTGTAGAGAAGCAGAAAGACACAGGCTCGAAGTCAGAAACCTGGCTTCAAATCCAGGCTCTCCCACTCCCTTTCTGTATAATGTAAGAGAAGTAAGATTAAGACTCTAAACTTCAGTTTTCTTAGGTACAAAACAAAAACCTGCAGGGTTAACCACTAAGAAGAATTAGGTAAAAATATTTTTAGGAATTTCCTGGCCTACAGAAAACATTCAATAAATCTTATTTTATAATGTTACATATGTAAGCCACTCACGAAGGTAATTATGAAGCTTTCATATGCTTTATAATTTGGCAAGAATGTTTTGAGGCTGGTTTTGTCTATGTTGATGACATGGTAATTGTTTTAAGAGCTATCTGATGACATTTGGATTGCACTAAGAACTGTCAAGAAAACTGTGGAGCAGAGGAACTAAAAATTTGTGCTGGTTCTGAGATCAGTGAAATGATTTTGACTACTGCCTTCTACAGGAAATCTTGAGAGTAAAAGTTGCTCAGTCGTGTCTGACTCTTTGCGACCCCATGAACTATACAGTCCATGGAATTCTCCAGGCCAGAATACTTGAGTGGGTAGCTTTTCCCTTCTCAAGGGGATCTTCCCAACCCAGGGATCGAACTGGGGTCTTCCCCATTGCAGGCGGATTCTTTACCAGCTGAGCCACAAGGGAAGCCCACAGGAAACCTTAAATGGGAATAAAAGAAAGTGTTAGACAGCTGTTTCTGTGATAGCTTAATAGGCTGGATTACATAATCCATCTCTAGGAGCCCCTCCTTCTAGCAGCTAAAGTATAAGATGGCAAGCTATCTCTAAATGTTAATGACTTATGCAAGTAGGTTGCTTTCACCTCCTGTTTATGAGGCTGTGGGTCTATATTCATTTGGTATAGACCCATATACCAAAAGTCTGTATAACTCATATGACTTACAGGGCCACCAGGAAGAATAAAGCTATAAGGGCAGGTATTTCCTTCTGGAAGACCTGGAGTGTCAGTTAACCAGGTTAATGAATTATAGACTTATCACTTATTTACTTTTAGTTTGACCTTGGTCATACATAATTTTTCATTTTTGTGATTCATAAACAAACCACCATCACTAAGCTATTTCCTTTGGGAAATAATTCGCTATATGACATGCTCAGGGAAGTGTTAGCAAAAAAGGATTTCATCAGTGATTTTAGAATAATGTACCAGCATTCAAGCTATTCAGGACTGCTTCTTAGAAACATCACCAAATGTCACTCTTCCTACTTTTAAGTACAGTACTTCCATGTGTATGGAAGATCTCATTTAGCCTTAATAACAGCTCTATGAGGTAGGTAGGTAACATCTCAACTCATGGGTAAACTGTGACACAGAGAGTATCTTGCCCGAGACTATTCAGCTGGAAAGTTGTGGCTCTGGCCCACCAAAGAAGGAGGGTGTTCCTAACTACTATACAACACAAGAGCAGGAATAGTATCTTAAATAGGATGAGTCTCTCACTTAGAGAGACTAAGAGACCTGACTATTATGTCAGGTCAAATTTCCTTTGAAATTCACTTAATTGGGCATTATGCATATATTTATACAGTATATATATAGAGAGAGAGTATATGTGCATTATATATATACTATATATATAGTTTGTATATTTAAATCTATATAAAATATATATGCACTGTATATCTCAGATGTAGTAATGTTTGGTATATAACTGCATATACATGCAAAATACAATTTTACAGTAGAACCACTGAAATGAAATGCTTATGAGGGACACACTGGAGCCAAGACTGGCTGAAGAAACAGTAGATTCATGCCCCTTGCCCATGCCTGCTTCAGGACACGTGCACTTGTTTAGAATGGAGTTGCAGAATTACCCATACTCTTTAATTTGTAATCTCTAAATGCGTTATTTCCTGCTGAGGGCAAAGAGTTGAATTTGCATAACTGGACTGTATACATAACGTCACTCTACTGTTAGGAGACCCCATTGTGCTTTCCTCTCTCCTCTCTCAATTATTCATGCTTGAGACATCCTGAGCTCTGAGTACATTCCCACTAATACATACCACAACGAGCAGCCTCAACAGAGCAGGCCTTGTGAGTCCAAATCTTATGAATGCTAAGGCAAAGAGGTGACAGTCACGCTCTTTAAACTTTCAGAGAGAAAAATCAGGTAGCCCCAACCACAAAAAGAAAAAGGAAAATAATCTCCCCTCTACCTAAAGTCTTATTTCTAAAAGTCCCCGTTTTTCCTGATTTCACATTTGAACAATTTACTTTTGTGTGAAACCACCCAATTATACCCCTGTAGCCAAGTGAAGGTCAAATCCCTTTACACCCAGTAGTCTTGACAACCAGCATTCCACTTCACAACAAGATTTCCAGATCCCAGACACAGGCTCTCTTACTGGAAACATTTCCTCTATAAGTAACAGAATGAAGTGATGGCATGTCCAACTGCCCCTCCCCTCCCAAAAAAAAACAAACCTGCAGACTGGCTCTCTGGGAGTTTGCTACATATGACTTGACCTGAATGTCAGGTACCTGGAGTCCCCTTCATGAAGGTCAGTGACCTTCTTTCCTGCATTGCACTTCTGTTCCCTACTGCCTGCCACCTCTAAATGGAACGCCTCTTTCTTTTCCAGAGTGAAGGGACTAAAATACCAGACTGTGATGTGCCATCGCCCGGTTGCTATGACTGAGGCCATTAAAATGGCCGGCATTAAAAGACTGCACCTCAGTACCCAGCTACAAAGCCTCAAGGTCACCGCATTCCACAGCTTCCATCAGCCTTTCATTCCTGGCCTCAGAGCTTCAATATCCTGGCGAGATCCCCTCGCATTATATTTCATGGGGCTTAAATGCAAGCTCTCCCAGCAAGTCTGAGAGTATAATGGGAGTTTTTAATACATTCCTTTTACCTAAGGCTGGGATCTATTTCAAAAAGTTACCCAATAGGTTTCCTTTCAGGTGAGCTCATTGCTGAGACATTCCAAAATGACATTAAAAAATAAATCCTCTGATGACTGTATTAATACAGTACCTGGGACACTGAGAGTTATGCCTGAAAACGTCTTAGATATCTAAAAATAAACCTTAAAAAAAAAAAAAAAAAAAAAACCCAGCAGGAGGACTGTAAGGAGCTAATGGAATCCAAAAGACCTCATTGCTACCCTCTTAGAGTTGAAATCCACTCCAGGCTGACTGTTGACTGTTGCAGCAGATATAAAAAGCCAGCCACAGGCTGGAGCCCTGCTAGAAAATACTAGGGCAGTAGAATATCAATCTTTTTCTAAAAGCCACAAAGTCTGCAACTTGGAAGACTGGCCTCCTTTGCTTCAAAAAGGTGCACTAATTAAATACGTACAAGATAAATTTGGGCAACACATAGCCACCTTAAACACCAGCACAAAGTCCCTCTTGACTTCAGGTGGGAGGGACTCTGCAGAAAGCAAGTGGGGTGAGGTAGGGCTGTGGGGGATGACTTCAGCTTTCTAAAGTTGCAGAGAGGCTTTCCTGGCAGTCCAGTGGTTAAGACTCTGCGCTTCCACTACAGGGAGCACGGGTTCAATCCCTGGCTGGGAAACTGAGATCCTGCATGCCACACAACACAGCCAAAAATAAATAAATAAGAAACTAAAGTGGTGGAAATACGTGCTGGGAGCAAAAGTGCCCTTTCTTTTTGTCTCCCTGAGGACGTATCTTGGTAATACCTTTTCATCCTCAGCTACCTTCCTCAAGGTTCTGTTTCTCCAAGGGTGCGTCCTGCTCTCTCAGCCTTGCAGAACTAGCTGTATTACGTGTCACAGTGCATTACTGAGGGACTGGAGGACTAGAAAGCTTTTTGGTCACATGAGGGAATCAACCAAGGGATAAATCTGGCCTCAGACACCCTTGTTGGAGCCTCAGCTGGTTGAATAAAAAGCTTATTCAGAATTTGAAATATTTTTACTGCATTTGGAGTGGAAAGTGAAGTTTCCAAAGTTTTATAAACAAACAGTCTGATACAAACACAGCACTGTTATAGGTCAAAGCAAAGGTGGTGAACAGAACTTCCTAAGATATGTATGCGTATTTATTTTTTTCTACTCACTTCAGCCTTCAGCAGCAGCACTAGCTCTGCTGAGACATAGCCAACAGGGCTCTAGGGGTTAGAGGCACCCTTGAGTATCCCTGGATAGAATTCAAGGGGTCAATGAACTAGAGTGAGAAAAAATTATATCTTTATTCTCACCAGTCTCTAACTGAAAGGCTATCATTTCTTTCCATTGTGAATGTAAAAAATAAATTCCCATAGTATTAGCACCACCTGCAACTTTGTCTCCAATAGAAATCATATTTTCATATCAATTATACTACAGATCTGAAATATCTGTAAAAGTATAATTGCAAATATATACCATCTATCTGTATGATTCCCTTTTAAATCCAAGTATTCTGTTTACTTAAAAACACTCAAAGAAGAGGCTTTTGGATGTTTGGAAGGCCATGGCCTTCACCCAAGTTTGCCTAAGGGGTCCAGAACACACAAAAAGCTTAGGAGCCCCTCTCCTAAAAGGAAGCTTGCTAGCTGAATGGGGCAAGTCTTGTTGTAAGGCTATACCAGCACTACTAACATTCTTAATTTTAGCCAAATATAGGGATGACAGAGCAATTGGCAAAGAAAATCAGAAAGATCTGATTCTGGTCCCTAACTTACTGGACATCCTTTGACACAACATTCACCCTTGTTGCTATTCATAAGAGGACAGCTATTCATGCTCACAGTGTGCCAGGCAGTCCACAGATTCTTTTATAAGCATTACTTCATATGATCCCTACAGCCACCTACTTCAGGTGGTACTGTTACATCCATTTTATGGATAAGAAAATTAATCCTTGGAATTGTTAAGTAATCCATTCACAGCTCACCCAGTGGAAGACAGCATAAATGGGAAATGTCTCTAAGGCCATTAAATTTCATATTCTAGCAAACTGGGATATCCTACCTACCCAAAAGACTTGTGTGAAGCTCAAAAGAATGATAGATACCTAAGCTTCCCTGGTGGCTCAGATGGTAAAGAATCTGCCTGAATTCGGGAAACCTGGGTTCAATACCTGGGTTGCGAAGATCCCCTGGAAGAGGGCTTGGTAATCCACTCCAATATTCTTGCCTGGAGAATCCCCATGGACAGAGGAGCCTGGTGGGCTACAGTCCATGGGGTTGCAAAGAGTCAGACCAACTGAGCGACTAAGCACAGTACATGATTTAAACAGTACTTTTCACTTTTCAAAACAAGTTACTGATATTTAAAAATCATTATCATGACTGAGATTTTCAAGTATAGCAAAATTTTGAGTTTTGGAAATAACTAGCAAAAGGATCGGAGAAGGCAATGGCACCCCACTCCAATACTCTTGCCTGGAAAATCCATGGACGGAGGAGCCTGGTGGGCTACAGTCCATGGGGTCGCTAAGAGTCGGACACGACTGAGCGACTTCACTTTCACTTTTCACTTTCATGCACTGGAGAAGGAAATGGCAACCCACTCCAGTGTTTTTGCCTGGAGAATCCCAGGGACGGGGGAGCCTGGTGGGCTGCCATCTATGGGGTTGCACAGAGTCGGACACGACTGAAGCGACTCAGCGGCAGCAGCAAAAGGATAAAGCTCTATCAAGGGGACTTTTGAAATATATTTCATGTTGTAAACGGCAATATAATTATTATAAAGAATGGTGATGGACTGTAAAAGGATCTATGTTAATGCTAGATAAGGATCAAATCAAATTAATACTTGCTCATTGTTATTCTGCTACGGAGCTTGATAAGTTATTCTCTTAAGTGAATGAAACAAGTGCCCTTCAATCTAGCAGCAGGCTTTTATTTACTAACTTTTTCCTCCTATGAGACTGCACTGAAAGGAAAATTCAGTCTGCCTCTGGAAAAGTGATAACAAGTCCCAGATCAGAGCAGCCTAAAACAAATAGCTTGATGAGCTGCCCAGCATAACAACTTCTTCACTCCTTTCACAGTAGCTCCACAGAATTTGCTGTAAAGTAGAGGCACCTTTTCAGGACATTGTCATCCTGAGCTCTTTGGGTCCACTTACCTGACTAACAATGAAGAAGATGACAGTCATGGCAGCACAGGCCAAGGTGATAAGCATGAGGAACTTGAACCTGAAAATTAGCCCCTATTAGGAAAGAAAGAAAGCAGTTTTAACACTCTACCACCAATCCTTTTCTCAAAATATAAACCTATCAAAAGCTAATTTTAAAGAAATCTGTAAAACCAATCCCTAAGAGTGACAGTAAAATAATTTCACATAGTAACATTTCTCCTGCAGAGGTGAATGTGGCTGAAAAATTTATTGGGCCAAATATTTCCTAGCTTCTTATCTCTCATGAAACAGTGATACCAGAGCCTGGTAAATTACATTCACAGCACGTCATGAGGCTGCTAATTTCCCTGCTAAGCTGGTTATGCTTCTCTGCAAGGGTTCAAAGTTACCAAATCCAAGTTTTCTGCGGTTGTAATAAAATTCTGCTCCAGTGAACAAAAAGAAATGTGCATATTAATCAACATGAAGTGGATTTGGTTGCATTTTCTCATGTGTCATTCCAGTTCGAGACACGGGCAAAGCTTCTGAAAATACCCCTGCTTTCCTGAGAGGAGTACTGAGGGAACCCGTGTGTCTGGGAGAGAGGCCTCTTATTCAGGGGCTCTTATTTCTGCTGTCTATGGAAACCCTGTAGCTCTGCAGTTTCTGTTTCTCTTTTCACAAAGGAATGAGGCCCATGCCTCCAAGGAAGTGGCATGAGCCCAAGGGATCCTTGAAAAATTAAGAATGTGTTGCCTGCATCAGAGATGTCAGTCTGTCTAGGGTGTCTCTTGAATAGGGGCATGATCTGTAAACAAAGACCACTGAACTCTATGTGAGCACCTGCTGAATATTTTAGGGAAAAGTTGGCTAACTGAAATCAGATCACCTGGGCTGAATCCTACTCTAAAGGCTGATTCTCAGCAGGAGAATTTTAAATAAAGCCTCACTTCAAGCCAAATCCCAATTCTGCTATAGTCAGGTCTCCTATCTAGTTCGCACCCACATTCCATTCCAAAGCTGAAGAACCTGCTGAACAAGTTTACTCTTTATTGAGGATAGAAAGACATTTATACCACAGAAAACTCTAAGACCTAGATAAGCCAGAAAGCCAGATGCTTCTTAGAGCAGGATTTAGCCTTTTATTTTGCCCAGACAGCCTATAACACATGCGAATCTCTGTGTATTTGAAATAGAGGCTTCCATATCCCCCACATCTCCAGGCATAGTGGGGGGTGTGTGTGTGTGTTCTTATCAAGCAGGGGCCAGTGAGCACCAGTTCCTCAATGAGTCCAGAGATGTGCTGTTTCTGGTGAATCTGAAGTTCTTGCTTCGTCGCAAAAGAATTCAGACAGGTGATAGATAAGAAGTGAACTTAGTTAGAGAGGAATACTCTATAGACCGAGTGTGGGCTATCTCAGAAAATGAGAAAAACTTGGGAGAAACACAATCCACAGAGGGTGCTCCATTTCATAAGGCTTGAGAGTCCCCAAATAGGGCAGGGTTAGCTTTTATGAGTTGAGTAATTTCATAAGCTGATGAGTGGGAGGATTATTCCAATTATTTTGGGGAAAGGGTGGAGATTTCCAGGAATTGGGCCACCGCCCACTTTTTGGTCTTTTATGGTTAGCCTCAGAACTGTCCTGGTTCTAGTGGCTGTATTACTTAATGTGCTAACATATTACAATGAGCACATAATAAGGCTCATACCGGTCTTGGACACTGTTACTTCTAAGTTCTTGTCATGTTCTATGGCCATATCATTCTTTTAAAAGGCTGTGCCCTGCCCCTTTCCCTTTCATTTCATTCCCCCCTCAGTAGTTTTACACTCATATTCTTATGGGAAGCAGAGGGGCAACTGCCTTCTGTAACTGCTTCAAGGCTGAGTAGGGGTGTTGACCCTGCCTGTCAGGGAGTAAAAATCTCTGAGCGCCTGATCTAGGGGTTGCAGGGGCAGGAGAGAGTCTTGTTTTAAATTGGTATGGGCTGGAATCCTCATGTAGCCATCATCTTGATGTGGAACTGTTGTAACAGCTTCCATAGACTTTATATGAATCTCCTTGATGATGAAGCACTTTTTGTAACAGCAACAAAGTACAAAAATATCTATAAATGATAAAAGACTTAAAACCACAAGGTTAAACATCTGATTACAGTTTAATCAATAATGAAACTTGGTTATAGTAACCAGAATTACAAATGATTACATTTAAATTAACATATCAAATAATCCTAGTCAAATATTTCTCTTTGAGATACCTCAGGGACCCACTAAAGTATCCCAAAGTTAGCTGGAAATCAAAAGAACTTTAATTAAAATTCAATATTTTGGAAGCTTGTCAAAAAGTTTTAAAACACTTGATCAAATAAGATCTAAGTCACTGTGACAATATTTGTATCTTAACCAAAATGACAATAAAAGATTTTAAAGGCAAAGAAATTTTAAATCTGTTACCATAGGCAATTCAACATTTTAAGAAAACGTGTCCTTTTAACAAAGAGAAAGCCCAAATTCAGGTTCTGCACCAACTTACTTTTTAAATTAATTTACTCAATTACATGTATTCCAAACTTAGTCAATTCTGGCCATGCAATTTCCCTTTTCTCGGGGTCCAGTTTCCAGAACCCTCCATCACTGTCTGTATCCATCACTTTATTTTTTTCCATCCAGATACAACTGGAAGACACACTTACTTTATTTTCCCTTAATAAAATGCAATCCCACTGCTCATAACTTTTTTACTGAAAACACACAACCCACTTTCCTTAAAAGCTTTTTTTCACATCGAGTTAATTTTCTTGTTGACAAATTTGTAAAAGACAGAATGAGGTCTTTTTTGACCTCTAATAAATCTAGGTACAATAAAGGTATTATATTTAATGTTGATGACACTAAACACATGTCTATATCAATCAAATCAATAAGTTTAGGCACCTCCAATCCCAGATATCTGTGTAGTACAGAAAATCTTACAGATGACATGAACCTGAACTTTGTTCTGGCCAGTTTTCTGAGTGTTTGTACTACTATAAGCACTTAATTTCCTTTTGGCAATACCATACATCTACAACACAGACACATACAAACATGCAAACACAGAGACCTCATAGTTCCCATTTCAAAATTTCAGCCCTGAGTCGGTTACAAAAATGTAAAATCCATCAGTTACAAGGGGTTGGATTCAAACTTGGCTTCTGGCAGCTGGAACAAATCAAGGTCACTTATCTAGATAGCTAAACTCTTTCTTACTGGTGTTTACAGAGAAGATACTTAGGATTTCCATTTATCCTTGACTAGTCAGTTCTAAATTACCTTACCCCCTTTTAAAAAATTTGCATTTAAAAAAGATGGCAGAGATAAGGGTTCCTAAAGACCACCAGGTAGGATTTGACGTATTACAGGGAGATTGGCATGGCACCAAAAGTCTGTATTTAATGAATTTTTAGATTAGGGGTTGGAGGCCTCATCGAACCTCTGATTTTATGGGGTACTGGTGCCTAGAAGGGAAGTGATTAGTTTCCTTTGAGGTGAGTTTTATAGGAGTGACAAATTTTGCCTTCCCTGGGATTTCCTATGGAAATCAGATTCTGAGGGAATATTTTGGATTGGATCATCCATGTCTTATATAATACACAGTCCAGTCAAAAACACTCCTTCGCTTTGGTCTTCAGAGAAAGAGTTACCCCTAAAGCTAAGAGAAAATCACTTCCCAATAATGGGTTAGGGGTATTCAGGCATGACAAGAAACTGGAAAATTTTAAGAGTCAAGTGCAAGTTAAAAGGGTGGTAAAATGTTTTAGTTTTAGCTTTCCTTCTGCAACAGAGCAGGTTTCAGGGGAAGGGGACCCAGTGTGAGAAGTCTGGACAGAGTTAGTGTTTCTCACGTCTGCTAGAAATTGGACAAGCTCACCTGCTACAATGGTCACCTGAGGTACCTCCCACGTGATGATGACTGTCTCCTCCAAACGCTTGGGAGGTCCCAGGTCCTGTCAATCAACCACTGCCATGACTAGCATGGGGGAACTTCCTCACTTCCTTCAGAGCTGGGGGCAATCCCCTCCTCCAGTGACCCATCTTCTTACAAACTGGGCATGGCAGCTAGGGTGGAGGCTGGGACATGTCTCCACGGCATTCCTTGATCTAGTGTTTAGGGTTCCCACAGCTAAAACATGCTCCCTTTCCTGGTGGGAGTCTTCTGGGAGTACTTCTGGAGTAACCAGGAGGTGGGTTAGGTCTTGTCATGACAGCTGCCAAAAGCCTGGCTTGTTGTCCTTCCTTAAGTCATGCATTTCTTCTTTTCCTCCTCAGCGTGCTCCTTATTGTTAAAAACACTGAAGGCTGGGTCTATAAGAAGACTGAGAGGGGTCTGGGGCCCCTTAAGTTTCTGAAGCTTCTGACAGATGTCAGGGGCTGACTGACTAATGAAGTAGGTTGCAAATAATCAAGTCTGAAATAGGGCTGGATTTTCATCTTTGACTTGGGTGATCTATTTAACCTTATCATAGTTAACAGGTTTAATTATGCATCATTTCATCCCTTTAATGAGGCAAAGGATCCCTACCAGCAAAACCAGGCTGGCCTGGCTGATAGTCCCAAATGGGATGCATTAGAGGCACGGCTGTCAGGCCAACAGGGTATCGATGTGGTTGGGCAATGTGTAATTCATCAGCATATTTTTGAGCCTGTGCCCCAATACGGGCCTTTTCCTCACTGATGCAGTAGTGGGAAAGGATAAAATTTAAAGGAAAGAGTCAGTACCTGGAATTCTTCAGTGAACCAGCTAGAGTCCTCTGAGAGTCTGCCTAAGCAGGTGAGGCACTGGTTAAGGTCAGACAAGGAATAAGGTGTGTGGACTCTGGGTAATTCCCTGAGGCATACCTACTATTTTCTGAAGGGGGCAAGGAGGCTTTGGCTGCATTTGTGTGTGGAAATGCAAAGACGCTTTGCATTGTGTGTGGTGGAAGGGCAAAGACGCTTAACAGGCAGGGGAGAGGCTGAAGTTGCTGGAAGAGTACTGGGACTTGGGTCTTCTCTCTGGGGCTCCTGTTCTACCAGGGGTACCACTAGAGAGGGCTTTTGTGTAGTCCGAATGGGTCCCAGTCGGCAAGGTTCCCTAACATGGAAATTGAATAGCTCTGGGTTTTCTCTTAGGGCCATAAAAGCCTGTATAAGGAATTTCTATTTATTTTCCCTGACTTTTGCAAAATGATGTCTAACTGTAGGGTGGTACTATGACTAAGGCTCCCATTTTCTGGCCAGGCCTCATCATCCTGAAGTTTATACTTCAGGGGCCAGGCTTCATTACAAAAACAAATGAGCTCTTTTGTTTTAAAGAATCTAGAGGGCTTCCCTGGTGGCTCAGTGGTAGAGAATCCGCCTGCCAATCCAGGAGATGCAGGTTCGATCCCTGGTCTGAGAAGATCCCACAGCACCACAACTACTAACGCCTGTCTCTAGAGTCCAGGAACCACAGCTGCTGAGCCCACATGCCACAACCAGTGAAGCCTGCATGCCCTAGAGCCCCGTGTCCCAACAAGAGAAACCGCTGCAATGAGAAGCCCTAGTACCACTACTAGAGAATAGCTCCTGCTCACTGCAACTAGAGAAAAGCCCACAGGGCAACAAAGGCCCAGGACAGTCAAAAATAAATAAATAAAATTACTTCTTAGAAAAAGAATCTAGAGAAAACAGGTCCCAGTGACTCAAAATGCACTGCAGGGGTGAGTTCTTGGGAATGGAGGAGGTGTTCCCCATCATTTCTTCAGGGAGAGAATGCTCCTATACCAGAGAGGAACACTTTCACTACAAGATCCCATGAGGGCTCTCTGAGAGTGGACTGGTTCCAAGTGCTCCTGACCACCTATCCTGTCCACTTTATCCACGACAAGTTAGCTACTCCCTGCTATGGCAGTAGTGGGGCCCGTGTCCTATCCTGACATCCATGGTACCCAGCTTGAGTGACCTTCCTGAAGGCTTCTCTATAGATTCTATAGATTAATCCCTGTGTTCCAGGTGATGCTGCTTTTGGAAGGATATCCTCATGGTTCTGCCTATGAGCTCAGTAGCTAAGTTGTGTCTGACTCTTTGTGACCCCGTGGACTGTAGCCCGCCAGGCTCCTCTGTCCATGGGATTTCCCAGGCAAGAATACTGGAGTGAGTTACCATTTCCTCCTCCAGGGGATCTTCCCAACCCAGGGGTCAAACCTGCATCTCCTGTATTGGCAGACAGGTTCTTTACTACTGCACCACCAGGGAAGCCCCTTCATTATTCTAAGATCTATTTAAGTCCTAGCCTTTTTCTCTAAAAGGGTGGTTGTTAAGTTTTGGAAAACAGGCGCTGGCCATTAAGGGAGATTGTGTGTGAAAAAGAAAAAAAATAAACCTCTTTCCCCTTCCTTTTTGAGGCCAGCATCCCTGGGGTTTCAGTGCCATCCCCCTCCTGGGCCTTCCCACACGTGCTCTGGTCAGCAGACAGTGGGCTGGGTGCAGGCACAGATATGGCAGCAGAGGTGGAGACATCATGACTGTAGGTAGGGGGAGAGAGGACCCCAGGACACTGGAAGGACATTCCCAATCACAGGACCCAAGCACAGCAAATGCAGGTCACTGCTGCATCATGCCACCCCAGAGGCATAACCATGTGTGCAACAACCAATCTCAAGTCCTCTGCCTTGACCTACAAGGGCAGGGTGGGGTCAGGTGGACCCTAGAGGAGGCCGGCCAACACCAGGAGGGTGAGGGCTATCACCAAGTGGAGCAGGACCAACCCCTGCCCTTCCAACACCCAGGGGTAAAAGGCACAAATGACCTACTATTTGAGGGAGCTCCCAATGGAACTGCAGCCTATGGTACAAACTCTTAGGCTATATTTCATATTTTTACACAACTGCACTTGTTAACAGTTACTTATATGGTGGATAAGGTAAACCCAAAGAGCAAACATCATATGGCTCGATTCCCATCCTGTGAGGATGGCTGGAGACTTTCCCTGACGTGCCCTGTGCATATATAACAGTAAGAAGTGGAAGACCAAGTGGCAAGGTTTGAAAATGCCTGGCAGATCTCTCTTTCCCCATTTCCAGCAGAGTAAGGCAGCACCTCTCAAGTGCAAGGGAGGTGAGAGGCTAAGTCTAAAAGCGACAGAGAAAGGAAGCAAAAGAGAGAGAGTAAGGGAGAGAGTGGGCAAGAAACGGCAGGAAGTAAGGCAGTGCCTCTTGAGTGGCATGGAGGCCAGAGGCTGAGGTTTACCCGATCCTCCTGGCTTGCTTCACCAATATGTTGCTGATGAATTTGAGGTTCTTGCTTTGTCTCTGAAATCTTTTGAGGCAAAGTGATAGACAAGAAATGGATTTATTTAGAGAAAAACACACTCCACAGACACAGTGTGGGCCATGTCAGAAGGGGAGAGGTGCTGAAATATGGTGTGGTTAGTTTTTATGGACTAGGTAAATTCATAAGCTAGAGAGTGGGAGGATTATTCCAATTATTTGGGGGAAGGGGTAAGGATTTCCAGGAACTGGGCCACCACCCACTTTTTGGTATTTTATGGGTTAGCCTCAGAACTGTCATGGTGCTGGTGGGTATGTCATTTAGCTTATACTGCTGCTGCTGCTGCTAAGTCACTTCAGTTGTGTCTGATTCTGTGTGACCCCATAGACGGCAGCCCACTAGGCTCCTCTGTTCCTGGGATTCTCCAGGCAAGAACACTGGAGTGGGTTGCCATTTCCTTCCCCAGTGCATGAAAGTGAAAAGTGAAAGTGAAGTTGCTCAGTCGTGCCTGACTCTTAGTGACCCCATGGACTTCAGCCTACCAGGCTCTTTTGTCCATGGGATTTTCCCAATTAGTGTATAATGAGGCTCAAGGTCCACTGGAAGACAAATCTTCTGTCATCTTGGACGTAGTTGATTCTAACAGTTTTAGTCATGTCCTATGGCCATACCATTCTTTGACCATTCTGCCCTCTTCCCTGTTTCCTGCTCACCTCATAGTGTAGCCGCCGGACTTTGCTCATGGCTGGCAGGCTTGATTGCTTCCCGCTGATGTTCCGAAAAACCTGAAAGACCATGAAGCACAGAAACAGGAAGTACAGGCAGAGGCAGATCCCAGCCACTATGATGAAGGCCATCTGATGGTGTCCAGTCAAGGAAATGGTCAGCTTGCCAAGGATTCAAGCACTTCACTCAAGAGTGACACTCCATGGCTCCAAATATGTAGGCAATTTTCAGGAGGATAAAATATTAAAACCTGGCATTCTAATATCAACATTAGAGAGATTTCTTGACATAAAAGTACCAATGAGTGAAGAATGTTCCAAATAGTTTTCTAAGCTGGATAACACAAGGGACAGAACCCTGTTTTAGATATATAGACTCTAGGGTCCACCCTAGACCTACTAAATCAGAATCTGCCTTTAACAAGGTCCTAGGGAGAGTCATATGCACAGTAAGTTTGAAAAGCACTAAAGTATTGGATATTGGTTGTAAAATATTGATCAAGAAGAAAGCTGCATTAAAATCACCACAAAAGTAAAGATACAGGTGCCCAGGTCCCACTGCACATCTACAGAATCAGGTTTTCCAAGGGCTAGGAAACCAAGTATAATCATGTTTGTGAACCATTGGCCTAGTATCCAGATTTTTATAAGGAGGTTGAGGTGCCCTGGAATTTGGAGAGCATGGAGTGGGGGTTGGATGCAGTAGCAGCAACTACACTATAACGGATGCTGAGCATGAGGCTGAAAGTACTGAAGTGAAACCTTCAAGATGAAGTTCTGTGGCAATCTTCTCTCAACACAAGAAAAATCTTGTCAGATGGAATGGGGAGCGAAGGACATATGGCCAAGGTGGGAGTTGAGGGTGGGGGCAATATACTCTGAGGTTGATCTTCAAAACTTAATCTGACTATTAGCAAGGCTTGGGGTGGAGTGATCTGACTTGGGAGGCAAATGACCAGACTCCAACTTTTTTCTGCTATGACTCCAGGCCAAGCAGCATATTTTAAGAAAAAAATTAAACAAGGATGAACTCAGTATTTATATTTCACTAAAGTGAAAGTGTTAGTCACTCAGTTGTGTCCAACTCTGCGACCTCATGGATTGTAGCCCACCAAGCTTTTCTGTCCATGGAATTCTCCTGGCAAGAATACTGGAGTGGGTAGCCATTCCCTTCTCCAGGGATGGAATTCGGGTCTCCTGCAATGTAGGCAGATTCTTTACTGTCTGAGCCACCAGGGAAGCTCCATATTTCACTAAATAATATATTTAATGCAGTTTCTCTTTCTTTCCTTGGAGAAGGAAATGGCAACCCACTCTGGTACTCTTGCCTGGAGAATTCCATGGACAGAGGAGCCTGGCAGGCTACAGCCTATGGGGTTGCAAAGAGTTGGACACGATTGAGTGATTAACTACTACTGCACTCCTTTCTAAAATCAATGGTGCCTTCAAATGAAGGGAAGAGTTACTTGCTGCAAGACTTGACTAATTATTTGCCTCCTTGGACCTCCAGCATTACTAAAAAATGAGGGGTTGAAGCAGACTAAGGATCATAAATAGTCCTCAGGTGGTACAGCTAACTTTTTTTGGTGGTGGGATGGTAGAAATGGGGAGCTCAATTCTCTCATCTTTAAAGCAATGATACTTTTGATCTAGTTTACTCACAAAGTTCTTGCGATACTAAGAAGCCAATGTAAAGACCATGGCCGGACAAAGCTTATTTATCAGCATATGACAAGATATTCTCCATCAAGAAAGAATACAACTCAAGCCTTTCTCTCCTCTCCCTAGGACAGTCTTTTTTTCCTGAAGCACTTAACATATTATAGAGGAAGATAAAATGTTTAAATCCAGCATCCTAAAAGGGATAAGCTAAGATTGTCGCTTCTGCTTCATGAAGATGACTCAGAGAGTTTATGCCAACCAACCAGAAGCCTGGGTGACTCTTCTGGAACTAATCACCTTAGCCTTATCTCCACTTGGTCTTGGAAATGAATAGCAGCGGCATGGGATGCCAGCACACCAAGGTCACTGTAAGAAGTCTGGCACACAGACGACGTCAGTAACGGGGGCCCTGAGATGAACCTCCGTGGCTGCAGGGAAAAACCAGTCATGCTTCAGTCTGTGGTAAACAAGTACATAATAGAGCATTTAGACAGGCAGCAGCAAGACTAGCCACTCCGATCCCTCGGCTGTGTGGACTTGCTGCAACCTCCTTGTTTTGCCTGCTCTCACCCAGGCTTGAAAGCGAGCATTAATTCTCCTCATTATTTGCCTTAATTGTGCTGTTATCATTGGTCTGAAGATCAAAGCCCCGGCTGAGTACACATGGAGAGCATCAGTGAGACTTAGAAAATGATCTTGGGGACCAGGCGGCTACGGGAAGAAATAAAACCCTGAGCCCATCAAGGAAGGATACAGCCAGTTCTGTTCCGACATCTGTAGTCCAGATACTGTAGAAGGGATTCGTGAGTTGTACCCCTCTACAAAGAGAAATGAGACGGAAAGGCAAGACACAATTAATACAGAGGCAAAGGGGAGCTTTCCTTTCCATACACTCTCAGCTTTTCAGCCAGAGGGGTGGTGTCTGTATTCAGACTAAGTCGCAGAGGATGTAGAGAGAAACAGAGTTTGAAGAATACGATTAGCTCAAATATTTTGTATCTCTAAAGAGCTCTGTCTCTTAATCCCAGTGCTAACCTGAGGATGTGGTCATGTCCATGCTTTCATCCTACAGGCTCCCAATCACCTCCTCCGCCTTTTCAGAGACTTTTTCTAAAGAGCTGAGAGTGAACCTGGTGACATGCATTTCCGTCCAGAGTTCCACAGGCCCCCTGCTTACCTCTCACACATGTCAAATATGAAAAGGCAGAAAGAGCCAACAGCAATTGGTCCGACTTGCTTCCAATACCCTGCTATATGATTCCGCTCATGCTGGTCCTGAGGAAAACCAAGTTGAGAAATGAGAAAAAGATAGGGGAAAGCAAAGCAGTTCTACAGGTGAGTCAGTCATCCCACAATCCTTGCTGCCTATCTGCTGTGCATCAAATCATGATATAGATGAAAACAACAACAGCAGCAGCACAGTGCTAACAAATGGAAAACATTTCTCTCAATTGCACATAGTTTTTGATTTTTTAAAAAATTACATCACAGAGACTTATCAATTCTTTCTCAACATCTTCCAGAAATTATCTAAATAACTGATCCATTTGTTCTTTTGCTTTCATAAATACTTTGACCTAACCACCAGATCACTGGCCCTCACCTCTTAATAAGGTCTTCAGCTAAGGACAAAAGATGTTGGGAGTAGCGGTTTGGGACTTCAAAGGGGATGAAGGCAATTCACATGGAGATAAAAAAGCAAACGTTTGGTAAACAAATGTTTGCTGGGCCATGCTGAGACAATAAGACAGGGTGTAAACTGATCTTTAAGGCCCTGCCTTGAGTTTTCCACCACCACCCAGCCCATATGCTTTGCAGATACCTCTGGTGATAGCTCTTTTCAGGGAAACAGGTCATCTACCAAAATTCGTTTAGGCAGTTAAGGGGAAGGTCAAAGTTTCTTCCTGTCTTTTTTTTTTTTTTTTTGCTCTACTGGGTTTTCATTTCTGCTGGGCCTTTGCTCAGTTGCGACAAGCAGAGGCCACTCTCTAGTTGTCATGTGTGGGCTTCTTACTGCGGCGGCTTCTCTTTGGCGGAGCATGGGCTCTAGGGCACGAGGGCTTCAGTAGTTGCGGCATGTGGGCTCAGTAGTTGTATCTCCCGGGCTCTAGAGCACAGGCTCAATAGTTGTGGCACACAGGCTCAGTTGTTCCAAGGCGTGTGGGATTTTCCCACATCAGAAATTGAACCCATGTCTGCTGCACTGGCAAGCTGATTCTTTACTACTGAGTCACCAGGGAAGCCCTTTTCCAGTCTTTTGAACCTTGATTGTTTTCAGCTAGAAATAATTCATGCACCAAAGAGATATTTTGATTTGTGGTAGCAAATTTTGCTCCCTTACATACCTTAGGGAGTAGAAGTTCTGTGATCCACAAAAGAACCCTTTCAGATTTAAATTTCGATGTGACTTATCACCAGTCTTTTTTAAGGTGGGATAGTTCCCAGAAGGCAAAATAAAGACTCGAAAGCATTAAAATATGTCAAGTGTAAGAGGTTTCTTTCAGTTAGGAAAACAGACAGTCCCCTCCATTCCCATGCATGCTGACGAGAACTTGTGGTCAGTGCAGCTGCTGGAGGACCCCCAGTGCCACCCAGCTGTAAGGAAAAGCCTCTTTTTCCTCTCACTGCTCTCCTGGAAGGGCTGCAAGGCTTCAGAAGCCATATAATGGAATTTAAAATAGTCCGTGCTACTACGAGGCTCATGTGCCTAACCCAAGGACCAGGCTCCAGCTGGCATATCATCCTAGCCACAGCGTGACGGCTGCACCATTCTTATTTTTATCCACGGTATCATCAATCCCTCTATTTGGTGTCTGTGCAAACTGACACCAGAGAGGTCAGCATTTCTGGGTAACAGGGGTTACTAGGCCACCTGAACTCACTGCCAGCTGGAAAGTGCCTGGCCCACATTCTCTGGTGGTTACCTTGGTCCTGGGGACAAGCAGAGCTGGAGTCCAAGGGCAAGAAATGTTGATAATCATTAACGTTTGCGCATCTACTTTATGCTAAATATTTACTCACATTATCTCATCTAAACCTCACAAAAACCCTACACTAATATTAGCCTTTAAAACCCATTTTATAGACGAGGAACCTGAGATTGAGAGCAATTAAGTCACGTGGCAGCTAGTTTATAAGTGGTGATGCACTTACCATCATGTGCTCACCACAGAAGATGATCCAGAAGGAGAGAAGCATTGCGTAGAAGATGCCCTGTCGGATATCACCAAACAAGAGCATCCAGGTCCAGTCAAACCCAATGGAAAACCACTCCACTGGGATGTTGATAAAAGTCATGGAAATCCCAAGGGCAAAGATGACTCTGATGGTGAGAAAACATGAGGAAAACTGTTTTATTTACCTGGAAGGCAAAACATTTTTAATTTAAAGATCAAAACTCAGTTTTGGGAAATGAAATGCTCCATATTGGCACTGAAGCCATGTGATCAGTTTCTTTGCTCTCATTGTAATGTGTATCTACATGCAGAAGTAAGTGTCTTCTTTCATTGGCACGACTGCAGAATGAAGGACTGTTACATTAATCCTTCTACACAGTAATTGAACCTAACCTGAATGCTCTGAACTTTATCTTGGTGCCATCTCAGATCAAGTGCTTCCTAAATGTTTTCACCCTCCCTTGCCTTCTTACACAGACCTCATTGAATATACCAATAATTATCCTCTCTTACCTATTCAGGGTATCATTAACCTGATCATTAAGAACACTCATTATTATGATATTCTCAGCAACTATGAATTATACAAGCATTTTAATTTCAATAACACGTGACTTCAAATGATATGAAATACAAATTATTTTAGCTGCTTGTTTCATTTTTATTTTGCTTTTCTCCCATTAATTGCCACTCCCTATCAAAATTTCATTTATTTTGTTACTGATTTATCCATACTTTCATTCATACCCATGTGTTATTAAACACAAATCATGTATCAGGCATTTTGTTAGGGCCATGGATACCTAAATGGATAGGACCAGTTCTTTCCTTTATGGATATTCAGTAGCTGAACCAGATAAAGTGTGATAAGCAATATGATAGACGAGTACAACAGATTGCTACCAGGACTTCTTACTTTGACAGAGACAGAAATTAAGCCGAGTTGTAAATCAAGGTTAGGGAGGTGGAAGGGCATTCCAAACAGAGGGAAGAGCCTGGATGAAGCCTAAAAGAATCTGAAGCATTTGGGGATCTGACTATGGAACATATCAGGAAATGATAGGCCATGAGACCAGAGAAATATATATAAAAAGGCTGAGCTGGTAAAGAAACTTGCATACCTTTTTAGAGAATTTGATATTTATCCTGAAAGGACTGAGGATCCAATAAGAAGGTTAAAAAATGGAGCAGCATCATTTCATTCATTCATTCAACAAATTCATATTTATTGAGTTCCTACTGTGTGCCAGTCACTATTCTAGATGCTGGGGACATAGAAGTAAACAAAGTAGGCAATGATCCTGCTCTAGTGATGCTTGTATTCAGAGGGGATGAGCAGAGGGGTAGAGAGGGAATGATAATAAATAGAGAATAAGTATTATGAAGAAGTATAAAAAAAGCCAAGTGGGAGAATGGAGTGTGATGGGAGGCAATTTAAATAAGGTAGATGGGGGAAAGCCTATAAGACAGAAATTATACTAGGGCTGAAGGAAATGAGTCATTGAGCCACAAAGATATCTGGGAAGAAGCATTTCAGATGAAGAGGACAGCAAGTGCAAAGGCCCTAAAGAGAGTGCATGCTGGTCATTTCTGAGCACCATCAAGGTGGATGGCCCATGGTGAAGAGAACAGGAGATAAAATTAGAGGTGGTGAAGAGCCAGATCACCGAGGGTTTATAGGCTAGAGTAAAGGAAATGAAAAGCCAACAGAGAGCTTTGAACAGAGCAGTGAAGTGATCTAATTTCTACTTAAAAGAAAAAGCCTGGCTGCTGTGTGAATAGACTGCAGGAAATAAAATGATGGAAATAAGAGGTGCAGTTAAGAGGCTATTTCAATAATCCAGGTGAGAAATAAGAAATCAGGGTTAGATCAGGGTGGTAGATATGGAAATGGTGAGAATTTCCTGGCATGTTGGAAGAGGGGTGTGAATAAAAGTGGAGTAAAGGATGCCTCCTACATATCTGATCAGCTGCTCCTAAGCAGCTGAAAGGACAGAGTTGCTATTTTCTAAGATGAAGATACCCCAAAGAGCAGCAAGTTTGAAGTGGGAGGAAAACAAGTGTTTTTCTTTGTATGTGGTACATTTCTATGTAAATGAAGGTGTTAATGGATGGAATACTAGGGTCCAGAGTTGGGAGTAGCTGAAGCTGACCATGTACACAAAGAGCATCAGAGTACAGAAGGTTTTTAAGACCACAAGACTAGATGAGATCACTGGGGAAACAAACGTAGCTAGGAAAGAGAAGAAGTTCAAATGTGGCAGGAAGGGGACCCCTTCCAGGGCCCGAAACTGGGCTCTTGTCTAACACTTGGAAATGAATTATCCGAGGAGACACATGTGCTGGCAAAGCAAGAGATGTGTCTCTTCAGACAATTCATTTCCGAGTGCTAGATAAGAGCCCAGTTTTGGGCCCTGGAAGGGGTCCCCCTTTCTGCAACACAAAGACAGAGCCTCAGCTCCGAAGCTTAAGAGGTTGGAAAGATCACTGGAAACAGCCATGGAGAATGACTGACAGTCAGCAAAAGAGAGAATAACAGTGAGAATGTGGAAGAGGCTCTATGAAAAAAAAAAAGGGACTGATCAGCTACACCAAATGCTGACACTTCAATTCAGTTCAGTTGCTCAGTCTGTCCAACTCTTTGTGACCCCATGGACTGCAGCACACCAGGACTCCCTGTCCATCACCAACTCTTGGAGCTTGCTCAAACTCATGTCCATCGACTCAGTGATGCCATACAACCATATCATCCTCTGTCATCCCCTTCTCCTCTCGCCTTCAATTCTTCCCAGCATCAGGGTCTTTTCCAAGGAGTCAGTTCTTACCATCAGGTGGCCAAAGTACTGGAGCTTCAGCATCAGTCCTTCCAAAGAAGATTCAGGACTGATTTCCTTTAGGATGGACTGGTTGGATCTCCTTGCAGTCCAAGGGACTCTCAAGAGTCTTCTCCAACACCACAGTTCAAAAGCATCAATTATTTGGTGCTCAGTTTTCTTTATAATTCTACTCTCACATTCTGCAAGGAGATCCAACCAGTCCATTCTAAAGGAGATCAGCCCTGGGATTTCTTTGGAAGGAATGATGCTGAAGCTGAAACTCCAGTACTTTGGCCACCTCATGTGAAGAGTTGACTCATTGGAAAAGACTGATGCTGGGAGGGATTGGGGGCAGGAGGAGAAGGGGATGACAGAGGATGAGATGGCTGGATGGCATCACTGACTCAATGGACGTGAGTTTGAGTGAACTCCAGGAGTTGGTGATGGACGGGGGGCCTGGCATGCTGCAATTCATGGGGTCACAAAGAGTTGGACATGACTGAGCGACTGAACTGAACTGGAGAAACCACAGCCTTGACTAGACAGACACTTGTTGGCAAAGTAATGTCTCTGCTTTTTAATATGCTGTCTAGGTTGGTCATATCTTTTCTTCCAAGAAGTAAGCATCTTTTACTTTCATGACTGCAGTCACCATCTGCAGTGATTTTGGAGCCCCCAAAAATAAAGTTGGTCACTGGTTCCATTGTTTCCCCATCTACTTTTGAAGTGATGGGATCGGATGCCATGATCTTAGTTTTCTGAATGTTGACTTTTAAGCCAACTTTTTCACTTTCCTCTTTCACTTTCATTAAGAGGCTCTTTAGTTCTTCTTTGCTTTCTGCCATCTGTGTATTTGAGGTTATTGATATTTCTCCCAGCAATCTTGATTCCAGCTTGTGCTTCATCCAGCCCAGCATTTCACATGATGTACTCTGCATATAAGTTAAATAAGCAGGGTGACAGTATATAGCCTTGACGTACTCCTTTTCCTATCTGGAACCAGTCTGTTGTTCCATGTCCAGTTCTAGCTGTTGCTTCCTCACCTGCATACAGATTTCTCAGGAGGCAGGTAAGGTGGTCTGGTATTCCTATTTCTTTAAGAATTTTCTACAGTTTGCTGTGATCTACACAGTCAAAGGTTTTAGCATAGTCAATAAAGCATAAGTAGATATTTTTCTGGAATTCTCTTGCTTTTTCCATGATCCAGAGGATGTTGGCAATTTGATCTCTGGTTCCTCTGCCTTTTCTAAATCCAGCTTGAACATCTGGAAGTTCATGGTTCATGTACTGTTAAAGCCTGGCTTGGAGAATTTTGAGCATTACTTTGCTAGCGTGTGAGATGAGCAATTGTGCGGTAGTTTGAACATTCTTTGGCTTTGCCTTTCTTTGGGATTGGAATCAAAACTGACCTTTTCCAGTCCTGTGGCCACTGCTGAGTTTTCCAAATTTGCTGGCATACTGAGTGCAGCACTTTCACAGCATCATCTTTTAGGATTTGAAATAGCTGAACTGGAATTCCGTCACCTCCACTAGCTTTGTTCGTAGGGATGCTTCCTAAGGCCCACTTCACTTTGCATTCCAGGATGTCTGGCGGTAGGTGAGTGATCACCATGGTTATCTGGGTCATAAAGATCTTTTTTGTATAGTTCTTCTGTGTATTCTTGCCACCTCTTCTTAATATCTTCTGCTTCTGTTAAGTCCATACCATTTCTGTCCTTTATTGAGCCCATCTTTGCATGAAATGCTCCCTTCATATCTCTAAGTTTCTTGAAGAGATGTCTAGTCTTTCCCATTCTGTTGTTTTCCTCTACTTTTTTGCATTGATCACTGACGAAGGCTTTCTTATCTCTCCTTCCTATTGTCTGGAACTCTTCAACCAGACGGGTATATCTTCCCTTTTCTCCTTTGCCTTTCGCTTCTCTTCTTTTCTCAGCTACTTGTAAGGCCTCCTCAGACAACCCTTTTGCCTTTTTGCACTTCTTTTTCTTAGGGATGATCTTGATCCCTGCCTCCTGTACAATGTCATGAACCTCCGTCAGTAATTCTTCAGGCACTCTGTCTATCAGATCTATTCCCTTAAATCTATTTGTCACTTTCACTGTACAATCATAAGGGATTTGATTTAGGTCATATAGTGGATGTGACCTAAATGCTGACAACGAGTCAAGAAAAGTGAGGACTGAGGACTGGATTTGGAAGATGGGGGTCATTGGTGACCCTATTAAGAACAATTTTAATAAGGGGTAGAAGGGGCTCAAGAAAAAACAGGGGAAGACATATACACAAGATTTTTGAGGAATTTTGTTGTAAAGATCAGCTGAAAAATGATGCAGTAGCTTTGAGGGAAAGTACAAAGAGTTCTAACTATGAATGGGGATGGAAGAGTGTATTTGTATATTAATGGGAATAATCCAACAGAAAACAAAAAGTCAATACTGTGGGAGAGAAAGGGGCTATCTCTACAGGAAAAGCATCCTTGCTGAGAGGTGCTGAGAGGGGTTGGGATTAGTGAGCAACAATACAGTTCATCCACTGTATCAGAGAAATGTATCTGATGCAGAATGTGAAAGAGCAAAGATAGAACAGAGAGCTGGAAATATGAGAGCAGTAGAACCCTTAGGATTTAACAATCATTTGCATGTAAAAGCTGAAGGAGAAAAAGGAGTCAAATCTCCAGTCCAAAGAACACACTGACCACTTGAACTAGACTCCCAGCAACAGGTCCACGGCAGGCTGTGCCAGTGTTTCTTAAGAGTGCTGCAAAATCAGCTCTTACTTTTCTAGGAGGACTGGGGGTCGAGACATCATGGTGATCCTCCTCCAATACCACACCATAATGATGAAGATGCTGGGTGTAAGGAAGGTCTTCATGGCAAACCACACCTTGGTGAAGCCTCCATTCTGGTGAATTCCCTAGATAGAGACCAATCATAATTTTTTTTTTATTTTTTTTTTTTAATTCAATCATAATTTTTAAGGTCAATATATCTTGGTGTTATTTTCTACCAGCAGACGCATTTTGAAGAGCAGTAAGTGGAGATCTTTATTGCTGAACTTCCAAGATCAAGAGCTTTAACATTCACAGCAGGTAACGCCCTCACACTCCCCTCAACCCCTCCTCAGGCACTGTGTAAAACTAAATCAAAAGGCATGAAGATAGCCTCACTCTATCGTAAGGGAATGATTAGGAACATGACCAATGATTTTTCTCCAAGGTTTTCATTGAAAAATTGGAGCTATCTTAGATGCCCCAAATGACAGCACTGGCATAATGTGTTAAGGTGAATACATACTGTGGAAAGCTAAGCAGTACCGCAAAGTATATTTACATTATATTTATAATATACCATTACATTTAAAAAAGCAAAGAATGGAAGAGTTAGTTGAATATGATCCCCTCCCTTTTTTTAAGAGAAGGATTGAGCTCAGTCTCTCAGTTGTGTTTCTTTGTGACCCCATGGACTGTAGCCCACTGGGCTCTTCTGTCCATGGAATTTTCCAGGCAAGAATACTGGAGTGGGTTGCCATTTCCTTCTCTAGAAGGGGACAATTTAAAATATATTCATATATACACACACAGAAAAAAATCAAGAAGGAGATAATAGCAAAACCTCGAAATGGTTATTTCTCAAGATGGTAGGATATTACAGATAACTTTCATGTTCTATGGTGTGTTTATCTGTGCTTATAATTTTCTACAATAAATGTGCAGTTGCTTTTTAGATTTAAAAAACCTAAAATAGGTTTAAAAAATCTACTCCACATTATACTTTTTTCCCTACTAAAAAGACAAATTGTAAGAACCTATACCACAACTGTGATCAATCAGATTCACTTACCACCAGCCGAATATCCTTTATCTCTCCAATCCCAACGTTGATTTTCTTCTTCTCATTCACAGGCAGTCGGATATTTAGAAGGTAATACTTATGAGCCACGGACCCAATTTCCATGAAAGGAAGGACATCACATTCATAGTAACGGCCCTCATGTTCTAGGGTCTGGAAGAAGAGTAGAGGGTTTGAGGCACGGTCACCATTTCCAATAAACTGTGTCTGAATTGTCTTGCCTTTGACTCATATCACCAATTCTAAAAAGCTAAGGCTTAAATGTATACTTCAGAGGTACACATAATAGGGTGCTGCTGCTGCTAAGTCGCTTCAGTCGTGTCCGACTCTGTGAGACCCCATAGACGGCAGCCCACCAGGCTCCCCGTCCATGGGATTCTCCAGGCAAGAACACTGGAGTGGGTTGCCATTTCCTTCTCCAATGCATGAAAGTGAAAAGTGAAAGTGAAGTCGCTCAGTCGTGTCCGACTCTTATCGACCCCATGGACTGCAGCCCACCAGGCTCCTCCGTCCATGGGATTTTCCAGGCAAGAGTACCGGAGTGGGGTGCCATTGCCTTCTCCACACATAATAGTGTACATGGGTTTATATAAGCTGCCACCCTCCCTCCCCAAAATAAAACCCAGCCACATTTGAGGTGGAACCAGAAATCTCAGGTAACGAGCAGGGGTTTCTTCTATTTCAACACCTTTCTCAGCTCTGCAATCCTTATTACAGCCTCACATCAGACTAGCCTGGTCTATAAGGGCTATAAGAACTTTTAATTTGCAGCATACTATCAGATACTGTATAGCTTTGTGGAACAGTCAACTCCTTAAATGTTCAGGAGGAAGTCCTTGCTAATATCCATCACATTCTTGTATCATGGTCACTAATAACTATGTAAATATACATAGTTTTGGCCTGTAGGAGATGCTACAACAAGCACGAAATACCTACTTTTTATTGATTTGACCAAAAAAATAGAAGAAGCAACTCAAAGAGCCTTGGAATTTGGGGAAGATACAAAGAGATGAGGGGAATAATGAGATTAGGTTGAATGAGATGACCACTTGGAATTTTCTGCCTTTAAATCTTTCTAACTGCCCAAGAGACAAAATGGCAGAAGGGAGCAGAAACTAAATAAACATTTAACACAGTTTCTAGGAAGTCCTTTTTACCTTTTAAAGCTGGCTTAAAACTCAATTTTAAAAAATCTAAGATCATGGCATCAGTCCTATCACTTCATGGCAAACAGAAGGGGAAAAGGTGGAAGCAGTGACATATTTCCTCTTCTCGGGCTCTAAAATCACTTTAGATAGTGACTGCAGCCATGAATTAGAAGACGACTGCTTCTGTGCAGGAAAGTCATGACAAACCTAGACGTGTGTTAAAAAGCAAAGACATCACTTTGCTGACAAAAATCTGTATAGTCAAGGATACGGACTTTCCAGTAGTCACGTGTGGATGTGGGAGTTGGACCATAAAGAAGGCAGAGCACCGAAAAACTGTGGTGCTGGAGAAGACTCTCAAGAGTCCCTTGGACTGCAAGAAGATCAAACCAGTCAATCTTAAAGGAAATCAACACTGAATATTCATTGGAAGGACTGATGCTGAAGCTGAAGCTCCAATACTTTGGCCACCTGATGCAAACAGTGGACTCACTGGAAAAAGATCCTGATGCTGGGAAAAATTGAAGGCAGAAGGAGAAGAGGGCGACAAAAGATGAGATGGTTGGATGGCATCACCGATTCAGTGGACATGAACTTGGGCAAACTCCAGGAGATGGCGAGAGACAGGGAAGCCTGGTGTGCTGTAGTCCATGGGGTCACAAAGAGTTGGACATAACTTGGCAACTGAACAACTACAGCTAGGAAGGCCTCCTGGACTTCCTGCCAAGCAGTTTAAGAGGTACCAGCCAGCACATGGCAGTGGGAGATTGGTGAGTAGGGGCACAGCTTGCTTTTGAAAATGAAATTCTGTTCCAACTCCACAGGACACAAGGCTTTGTGGCCTAGCTGAGGGGTGGGGGAAGCTCTCAAGTATGGGCATAGAGAAGCATGAGCTTCAGCAACTGAGGATTCTTTCCCAATGGACCAGACAAGTGTCTGCCTTCATGCTGGGTTTGTATTCCAGCTTTAATGTTTGCCTGGTACCTTCTGATGAAGTGATGGAGGGATGGAATTTGGTATTCCTAAGCTTGAATTCTCAGGGCCTCCAAAAGTTTTTGTAAATCTTCAGAGCAAAAAGTCCAGAGGAGAAAGGAAGATAAGAAGGAGTCTGTTCCTCTGTGATCCTGGGGGTGGGGATGGGGGAGTGGTTTACTAGACAGTCAGAGCTCAAGAGTGTGCAATAAACAGACCTTCGTGCAGGGACAGAAGACACAAATGACAAAAACAGAGGTAGAGCAGGTACAGATCTGGTTTACGTGCTTCCACTCTTTCCTTTCCTACTCATGATAGACATCATTGATCAATCATGATTGTTTTTCATTTTCTAAGATCTTAGGGGCTCTTATCAGAATGACCAGCTGATTAGACATGGCATTTGAAATTTTAAAAATTCTTCTGTAGAAAGAATCCTTCTTTTCCAAAACTCAGCTGCAAGTTGGATAAGTCTGTATAGATCTTTCTCTCCCTTCTGCTCCCTTCTCTTCTACTTATAAATCAAAGCAGGAAGGACTCTGCAAAATTGCGGAAAATACAGTATAGGCTCTAATTCAGCCTCAGATGAAGCTGAACTAAGGAGGCTAATTGCCTGCTCTTGTAACAGCAAAAAGTGGATATTCTGATGTGTTTCCAATAAGCTAATTTACAGAAATTGAGTTTGAAGGCAACAAAACTTGTCTTCAAACAAGTTGTCACGTGTCTCACCCAAGGTCCCAAAAGTCGTGGCAGAATTGGGTTGAGGACATGAGTCTTGCAAGTCCAGCCTCCAGCTCTGATAGGGAGGAGGACACGTGAATGCAGCAGAAAGAAAGGAATGCTGTGGCCTTGGACACACCTGCAGGCAGGCCTTGTGCTACAGTAAGGAGGACACTGAACTTCAAGCCAAGAGGTTCAAATTCTAGTCCTGACCTCACCCCTTACTGGGTAGCTGGGGAAGGTCACCCACCTCATTTGGTCTCATTTTCTTTCTAAGTAAAGCGTGAATGCATACTTAGTCGCTCATTCATGTCCAACTCTTTGCAATTCCATGGATTGTAGCCTGCCAGGCTCCTCTCTCCATGGGATTCTCCAGGCAAGAATACTGGAGTGAGTAGCTATTCCCTTCTCCAGGGGATCTTCCCGACCCAGGGATCAAATCTGAATTTCCTATTTTGCAGGCAGATTCTTTACCATCTGAGCCACCAGGGAAAGTAAAGCAAGAAGGTTTATTTATGTGATCTCTTGAATTCCTTCTAATGCCCCTTCATGGGTCTTCCACTCCCTTGTCTTCCACTCCCCTGTCCCTACACAGAGGGTAACACCACCACATGAGACAGATTTACTTAAATCCAACAGATCAGAGACGCACACAGGGTCCTGGGATCCTGGCCTGTCCTACCTGTCTCAGACAAATTCACCATATCCTGCTGGGGACTTTTCTTTATGCACTGAGGTTCTGCCTCTGCCAGTATTTAGGGCATTTAGAAAGAAAGATTTCCTGCTCTCTCTCCCTCCTTTTCCTTTCCCCAGCCGCCTCAGCCCTCCCCTAAATCCAGCATGAGACTGGCTAATTAGGACAAATTACAGCAGGTGGCAACTTGACTTTTTTTTTTTTTAAACTTCACAATCCACCAGGGACTAAAAAGCTTTAAAGCAATTTCTCATTTAATCTTCAGACTCAAGTCTAAATTTCACTGCAATCAAAAAGCATAGATTTGATGATTCATTTCCTTCACACTTTTCAAGGTTTAGTATCTTTCTTGAAAGGGATCAACACATCCTAAAGATAATCAAGCAACTGTCATTAAGAAGCAGTTGCAGGCTTCTTAACAACCTCCCCTGACTCTGCTTCTCAGCGCCCTCTAAGAGTTTAAGTAAGGTGAGAAATGACTTTTCCCTTTTTCTGAGAATGAAATTCCATATGCAAAAGCTTTATATCCTTTAGCTTTAAACATCCAACCAGTCTTACCCTTGAATGATGCAATCAACTTGCAGCAACAGTTAGAAAGGTTTTAATTAATTTCCTCCACTGCATACAAAGATCTAGAAATATTACATCTCTCTCTTCTGCTACCTCCAGTTCCTCTTTACCATTCCTTTTCACCTACAGATTACCCCCAAGGGCCTACTCAACGGAGAAGGCAATGGCACCCCACTCCAGTACTCTTGCCTGGAGAATCCCATGGACGGAGGAGCCTGGTAGGCTGCAGTCCATGGGGTTGCTAACAGTCGGACATGACTGAGCAACTTCACTTTCACTTTTCACTTTCATGCATTGGAGAAGGAAATGGCAACCCACTCCAGTGTTCTTGCCTGGAGAATCCCAGGGACGGAGGAGCCTGGTGGGCTGACGTCTATGGGGTCACACAGAGTCGGACACGACTGAAGTGACTTAGCAGCAGCAGCAAGGGCCTACTCAAAACAATTCTGGATGAATTTGGGGGGGGGACCCTACATTTGATTATTAAGGAAAGGATCTACTGAAGTCACTTTCAAATTTTATCAAGCTTAAGAGAAGGAATTGAAATCCTATTAAAACACAGGTTCCTTGGTTCTGCGCGAATTTTGATTCTTGTGTTTGGAGTGTGACCTGAAAATCTGCATTTCCTACAAGCTACCAGGTGATGCTGATGCTGTTAATTCTTAGGCCACACTTTCCGTAGCTCTGATCTAGGAACCCTAGGGAAAGAGAAACTTAACAAATACCAGGTACCCCAAAAGATGCTTATGTGTAGGGCGCATGGTTGGCCCATGAGCGATTTAGTTAATATGTTTTGTCCTGGTGGCCCATCTGGTGAAACATGTCCCAGACTAGATTCAAGTGGTAAGATTCGTTCTGTTATCTAGTCCTTACAGAGATTCCACAGGCAGGTATTAATTATTATTTCATTTGGCAAAGGAGAAACTGAAGCTTGAGCAGATAAAGCAAGCTAGCCTGAGGGAATGCAGTCAGTAAATGAAATGGTCTGGAATTGAAGCCAAGTTATTTGTTGTTTGCTGTTTAGTGAACTTGGTCATGTCCGACTCTTTTGGGATCTCATGGACTGTAGCCTGCCAGGCTCCTCGATCCATGGGATTTCCCAGGCAAGAATACTGGAGTGGGTTGCCATTTCCTTTTTCAGGAGATCTTCCTGACCTAGGGATTGAACCCGCATCTCCTGCATTATAGGCAGATTCTTTACCACTGAGCCACTGGGGAGTGTTTTGCTCCAAATCCAGGCCTTTAACCAATGGTAATGAACCTGCACAGCCCCATTTTAGTCCTCTTCAGGGCAGGATGGGGGCATGGTTCTCAGAGGCTTCAACCTGTTATCCTTACCATTCCACAGGAAAACCCAACTTTGCAGTTGTAAGCAAAAGTGAAGAACTAAATCGATCAACAGAGCAAGTACTACAAAGTAGCCAAATTCTTCAGCAGCAACTGACCTGAAGATGTCAAGTGATAAATGACATAATCAGGAATGTGCTTCAGTGCAGTTTGGCCTCTCCTCCATTTCATGCAAAGAAAATCAGATTATTTCTGTCCATGAAGGGACATCAGAGGTCACCTAGCTGGTGGTGCTCCCTGTCAACACTCTTGAGGAATGTGAGTAACCACGAGTAATAGTAACTACGGCTCCATTTCAACTTCAGAGACTTTGGCAGGTGGGGGAGGGTGCGTGGGACAGAATCTTGGGGAGGCACGTTTGAGGGCAGCACTTGGCACTGGAAAAGGGCACCCAGTAATTCTGATTTGGTCCTTATACAGTCAAATCCCACTGGCCTCTGAGGGCCACTGACTCCATCCCTGTATTTTAATTCCTCAAGATTCTGAGGCCTTTGTCCAAGAGAAAGTGTCTCCCTACACTCAATGCAGGATAGGGACATTCTTCCCTCTGGGTGGTTAAACAAATCTTCCTGGAAGAACCAAGAAAGGAGAGTCCTACAGATGTGCAAAAAGACTGAGGTCACAAAGGAAACTAGATTCCTCCCTCAGGCCCTTCTTTTTGTCCATGATGTTTGTTCCCTGGGATTGTTAGTCTTCACACCTGCACACTGATTTTGGCAACAGAGATGCCTAAGAAACAGAGAGCAGACACATGCATTGATCCAATATGAACAGATTTACCCACCTAAAATTAACTAAGCAACATTCTTCAAACACTTTTAGCTAATTAACAAAAGAACAAAGAGCTTATTTTTATGGAGGTATTTTAGAGAAACAACTAAATCACTTCAAACAAACATTCCTCCTTCTGTTCTTTGCTCCTTTGCAGGGACATGAAATATCTAAATTGCCCTCTTTTAGGACAAAGGATGGTGACTACTAATCTTTGTGAGTCATGTATGCTTAGGAACAAGGACTCTGTCTGAGCAAATGTTCCCACATACCTGGAAACCAAATAAAAACCCCATCAACTAGGACATCAAGGTACCCTACCTTGGGGGAGGTGAAGGTACATTTGAGTTTCCGGGGCACTCTCTCATGGGCCATTTCAGTCCACTCAGCAAACATATCATCACGGTAAGCCAGAGAAACATCCATGGAAACTTCTGCATTTTCTCCTGCAAGAGAAATGATCCACAATTCAGAAATGGCTTCTGGAAAGATACTTTGAAAACAGTTTAAAAACTCTTATAGGATGGAAACCAACAAGACAAAAGAGATGTATCAGTTCCTGCTGCTGCTGCTGCTGCTGCTAAGTCGCTTCAGTCGTGTCCGACTCTGTGCGACCCCATAGACGGCAGCCCACCAGGCTCCCCCGTTCCTGGGATTCTCCAGGCAAGAATACTGGAGTGGGTTGCCATTTCCTTCTCCGATGCATGAAAGTGAAAAGTGAAAGTGAAGTCGCTCAGTCGTCTCTGACTCTTAGCGACCCCAAGGACTGCAGCCCACCAGGCTCCTCCATCCATGGGATTTTCCAGGCAAGAGTACTGGAGTGGGGTGCCATTGCCTTCTCTGGCATCAGTTCCTATCAAGCACCAAACCTGACTTTCCAAATCTGAAGACTTAAAAGTCACCGGATGAATGTCTGAGCTGGATGCTGGGTCCCCTCCCATCACCAACTGCTCTGCTAAGGAGTCAAAGAGCTCCCACTGAAATTCCTCTAGAGACGGCGGTCTCATTCTGAGCCAGTTCCAAATGGTCAGGTTCTGACTCAACATGTATCCTCCTTAACTTATACCACTGGTCCTGCTACTACTGCTAAGTCACTTCAGTCGTGTCCGACTGTGTGCAACCCCATAGACAGCAGCCCACCAGTCTCCCCTGTCCCTGGGATTCTCCAGGCAAGAACACTGGAGTGGGTTGCCATTTCCTTCTCCAATGCATGAAAGTGAAAAGTGAAAGTGAAGTCGCTCAGCTGTGTCCGACTCTTAGCGACCCCATGGACTGCAGCCTACCAGGCTTCTCCACCACTGGTCCTACATCCCCCCATATGAGTCCCATGGCACATGAGGTCATTTTTCCACAAAAGTGCCTTAGCACTTGAAACCTACAACTCATCTGTTTTCTCCTCTCTGATCAAAATGACCAAGATTTTTCGCCACCTCTCAGATAAATGACAAGTACCTTGGGTGCTTTCTTCAGGAACACTCTAGTTTGAAAGATCCTTTCTAAAATTCCCCCAAGAAGTTCTCAAATGCAGGCTCTTCTGCTTCTCTAAAATTCAAAACTCTTCAGAGTGTGGACAAAGTTAATTTAAGATGTGAAGGATTTCTCTAAATTTAAGACTTATACATAGACAAGAATATTAAAATAAGTTCATAATTATACAAATGAACATTCACATATATACTTCTGTATCAATAAGGACCATGAATGGGTTTAACTCATCACAGAGCTCATTAAAGAGATAAGTTTGGTAAAAATCACATCTATCCATTTGGTCTGTTTTATACTCTGTTGAGCAAGTTTCAGAATAGAGGAGTCTTAATGGGGGAAAAAAGCACAACTACATGTCTACAATGACCATGGTGAGCCAGCTCCCACTGGGGTTATGAGACTGGGCTCAGTTCTGGGTCCTGGAACCTCAACTCCAGGTCACAAGGGAAACAGGCAAGAATAGCTGCTGTCCAGAAAACTGGGGCTTTACTATCCACTGACCCAGTGTGGCTTGAAGATAATTTGACAGTGCAGTACATTCCTAGTTCTCTGAGGAAATCTAGGAAGACAAAGAAATAATGCAGGAAAGAAGGGATCTGAAGCCATTCTGATATAGACAAAACTCTCGATGAACATCAGTGCCCACTCTTTTATTAGTACCATTTATATCCTCAATCTCTAATAATGAACTATTGGAGAGAAAAAGTTAAAAAAAAAAGTCCCACTTAAAATGATATCAAAAAGAGTAAAAAAAAAACTAGGAATAAACTTAACCAAGAAATAAAATAAAATACCTATACTCTGCAAACTATGAAATACTGATGCAAGAAATTAAAGATGATACAACGAAATGGAGAGATCTCCCATGCTCTTGTAATGGAATAATTAACACTGTTAAAATGGCCATGCTACCCAGAGCTATCTACAGATGGAATGCAGTACCTACGAAAATACCCATGCCCTTTTTCACAGAACTAAAACAAAGAATCCTAAAATTTATATGGGACCACAGAAGACCCCGAACTGCCAAAGCAATATTGAGAAAAAATAAAGCTGGAGGTATCACCTTCCCAGATTTCAGACTATACCACAAAGCTACAGTAATCAGCTTTGTGGTATAGTAATTGTGTAATTGTCAGTAATTGACACAAAATGGACACACAGATCAACAGAGCAGAATAGTGAACCCAGAAATAAACCCATGCACCTATGGTCAATTAATCTATGACAAAGGAAGCAAGAATATACAATGTAGAAAAGACAGTCTCTTCAATAAGCAGTGCTGGAGAAACTTGGACAGCTACATGTAAAAGAATGAGATTACAACATTCCCTCAAACTATATACAAAAATAAACTCAAAACGTATTAAAGACCTAAATGTAGGACATGACACTATAAAGAGGAGAATATAAGCAGGACACTCTTTGACTTAAATCACAGAAGGATTTTTTTCTGGATCAGTCTCCTAAGGCAAAAAAATAAAAGCAAAAGTAAACAAACTGAAACCTAACTAAACTTTAAAGCTTTTGCATAGCAAAGGAAAGCAATAATAAAACAAGAAGACAACCTATGGAATGGAGAAAATATTTACAAATGATGCAACCAACAAGAGGTTAATAGTCAAAATACAAAAACAGGTCCTACAACTCAACATTTTTAAAAAACCAAATAACCCGGTCAAAAAATGGGCAGAAGACCTGAAGATATTTTTCCTAAGAAGATATTCAGATGGCACATGAAAAGATGCTCAACATTGCTAATTATTAGAGAAACGCAAGTCAAAGCACAATGAAGTATTACCTACACCTGTCAGAATGGCTAGCACAGAAAAGTCTACAGATAACAAGTGGCAGTGAGGATGTAGAGAAAAATGAACCCTGTACTCTGTTATTGGGAATGTAAATTGGTGTAGCTGCCATGGAAAAGAACATGGAGATTCTTCCAAAAACTAAAAACAGAACCGTATGACCCAGCAATTCCACTCCTGGGTATATATCCAGAAAAACCAAAAACACTGATTCAAAAAGATGCATATACTCTAATGTTCATAGCAGCAATAGTTTCAACACAAGATATAGAAGCAACCCAAGTGTCCGTCAACAAATGAGCGGATAAAGATGTGGTATAAAGAAGGAGATTCAAGAGGGAGGGGACATATGTATACCTATGGCTGATTCATGTTGAGGCTTGACAGAAAACAACAAAATTCTGTAAAGCAATTATCCTTCAACTAAAAAATAAATAAGTAAATAAATAAGATGTGGTACAAATTACACACACACAGTGGAATATTAGTCATAAAAAAGAATGAAATTCTGCCACTTGCAGCAATGTGGAGGACCTAGAGAATATTATGCTTAGTGAAATAAGTCAGGGAAAGACAAATACTGTATGTTATTACTATATGTGGAATCTAAAATAATACAAACAAATGTATATGGCAAAACAGAAGTAAATATTAAAAAAAAACAAAACTGGTGGTTACCTGTAGGGAGAGGAAACGGGGAGGGGCATGTCAGGGGTATGATATTAAGAGATACAAACTCCTATGTATAAAACAAACAACAAGGACATATTGCATAGCACAGAGGCTTGTAGCCATTATCTTATAATAACTGTTAATAGAGTATAACATGTAAAAAAGAAAACCTGAATCTCTATGCTATATGGGGCTTCCCTGGTGGCTCAGATGGTAAAACGTCTGCCTGCAATACGGGAGACCCAAGTTCGATTCCTGGGTTGGGAAGATGCCCTGGAGAAGGAAATGGCAATCCATTCCAACACTCTTGCCTGGAAAATCCCACGGACGGAGGAGCCTGATAGGCTACAGTCCATGGGGTCACAAAGAGTCGGACACGACTGAGCGACTTCACTTCGCTTCACTATGCTACATATCTGAAACTAATATAATATTGTAAATCAACTATATTTCAATGAAAAAATAATGAACGATAATAAATCCTCAGTCAAATATGGTGAATTGGCCACCTGTGTTTTCTCATCTCACTCCTGAAACTCCACAAAAAAAAAAAAAAAAAAAAACAGGAAAGGAAAATAAAAGCCATTAAATCACAAGGGGGGAAAATGGTAGTGACATGAGCAGATCAGAGATTGCAACAATTTTTTTGAAGATGAAAAACAGATGAAGTAGGATTTTCTGGCAGCCACAAAGATGGGCACAGCTGAAACTCCACAGAAGGGATATTTTGGAAAAGCGAGCCAATGTGTCCAATAGACCCCCGAGCCACTCAGAACTGGAAAGTACCAGGTGTTGCATAAGACAGGAAAGGCAAGACGCTGACAACAGAGAAGTGGGGTCAAAGTCTATACGCAGAATCACTGGAAGCCCAGTTCTCATCCATCTTCTCAGCTTCACACAGTCCAGGAGGAGACTCTGGACTTGAGGACACCAGGCTGTGCAGAGACCCAGCGCTGAGAATGCAGAATAATAAGTCTGTATAAGAAACTGTGGGATGCCTGGCTTGGCAGAAGCAATAATGAGAGTTTGTATATCCTCTTGGTTAGGAGCCAGAATGACTACAACTGCTCCTTGCTTGGCAGCCTCAGTGGTCCAGAGAAAGAACTGGCCAGAGCTTCCATGTGTGAGTTGAGTATCAGGCACCACTTTACCTCCTTTTCACTTCTAACCCTGGGATTAGGAATTGGGACTGTCAACTCTGTTGAAAAGGCATTTCCACAGAACTCAATAGTATAAATATGGATGGTATAAAGGAAGTTATCAGTTCTTATGTTGAGCTCCTTGGAGGGCCAGGGTTCAGGGCAGCACTGGCCTTAGATACAACACGGCAGGCGCGGTCCTGAATCTCGGCCTCAGACTTTTAAAGGGTCCTTCTCCAGGGACTTTAGTGCTGGCACAGTGGTTAAGAATCTGCCTTGCAATGAAGGGGGACATGGGTTTGATCCCTTGTCAGGGAACTAAGATTCCATGTGCTGCAGGACAACGGAGCCCACACACAGCAACTAGAGAGTCACATGGCACAACTAGAGAAGCCTGCAACCGGCAACTAGTGAACCCATGCACTGCAACAAAAGAAGTCCACAAGCTGCAGTCAAGAGCACTCATACCACACTGAAGGCCCAGCGCAACAAAAAGTAAATAAATGAATGAAAGTCTCTCAGTCGTGTCCGACTCTTTGTGACTCCATGGACTGTAGCCCATCAGGCTCCTCTGTCCACGGGGATTCTCGAGGCAAGAATACTGAAGTGGGTTGCCATGCCCTCCTCCAGGGGATCTTCCCAACCCAGGGATCGAACCCAAGTCTCCTGCATTGCAGGCGGATTCTTTACCATCTGAGCCACCAGGGAAGCCCAGTGTAAATAAATAAATATATACATAAAATTAAAAAATAAATAAAGGGTCCCACTCTGTCCACCCTTTCCCAGCTGTTCACTTCTTTTCCAGATGAGACGACCCTGAAGTGAAAGGGACATGCTCACCAAGAGCCTAACCTCTCCACCAATTTACAGAACATGGCCCAGGAACTCAGGAATCCAGAATACATACTCAGACAGCTCCGAGCCTATTTCCACATCCTGGGGAGGAGGACAACTTCCCCAGATCTGGTCTCCCAAAGGGAACTCCACAACCACTCGTGTGCCTTTGGGCTCACAAGTGATCAAAGGGCTGCTGTTTTTGAGGACATGGACAGAGATTGAGCTTGGAGGGTGGGGTGTCCACACATAAACATATTCTTTGTGTGGGATGGAGTCAGGGATGGGAAGAAAGGACACTGAGAAGCCCATACTCCCTGGTCCATCCCATTTTTGACACAGAATTCCAAGGAGTCTAAGAATCCCAAATTTAAACCCAGACTTCCAGTTCATCATGAAGGTAGATTAGTTACATTTGGGTGATAGGACTTATTTGGCTCAACAATTTGTTGGTGTGATTTATTACTTTAAAATTTGTAGACATATGGCAGCCATGCCTTCATAGGTACTCTTGCCCTGGGCCCCACAAACGTTAGGGGTGGACCTTACAAAGCAGGTGCCTCAGGGAGAGAAAGTGCCAGACACACTTGCCTCCTGGCCTTCTTCCTTTTTTGAGTTATTGCTACCTGTTGGGAATCTCAAAACTGTTTTAAAACATGCTGTTAAAAACAAAAATTTTAAAGACTGTTTTCATGTACAATTACTCTCTATTAGGCCCTCATGACTTCCGTGCTTTCATTTAAATAACCTCACTAAACAACTCTATAAAGTGGGCATGGGTATTTCCTTTTGATTAGTAAGTAAACCGAGGCCCTCAGATATGGAGTGACTTGCCTGAAGTTGTATTGTTGTTGGTAATATGAGAAAGAGAACTATTTTGAAGCCTTCTTAAAAGACAACCATCTTTTTTGTATTGCTTAAAGAAAACTGGGTAACTTGTGATGAAATAAGGCCCTCAAATGAGTCACAAAATATGAACAGGTACGTCTTTAATAAAAATAAGGCTCCATGAGAACACTGTACTCTTTTATCCTCACACCCATCCTATGATGAAGTCAGCTAGAAAAACTGCCCAAGAATACATGCTAGCAAGTGGTAGAGCTGGGCCTTACACCTCAGTCTGGTTCCCTCAGACCCAACCACGCTCTACTATCTTTTTGGCAGAAACAGAATTCAAAAGAAACCTAATAGTTGAATCAAGCACACTGCATGCAGAGGCCACTTAACTCTGACCAAACACAACTTTCTAGGGGAGAGAAACATGCAGTGCTCCCAGGAGACCGCTAGGAACATGGCTGCAATTCTCTAATCTGAGCACTGAGGAGAGGAACTGCCAGAACCTACAGAGCATCACTTCAGAAAACTGACTAGAGAAGTGTAAAGGGACCCATCCTGCCTGGAGCTGGAAGCCCAGGGATGCCTGTGTTCCAATCATGGATCTGGCCCTAACTTGGTGTGTGATCAGGGATGGGAGAGCCCTATGTATGCGGGCTGCTGCTGCTAAGTCGCTTCAGTCGTGTCTGCTTTCAACTCCAACCCTCAAGAGATAGCACAGGTTATCTTTCCAGACCTGCTGCTTCAAGAGAAGCCAGATTCAGATGGTTATGCTGCTGCTGCTGCTAAATCGCTTCAGTCGTGTCCGACTCCATGTGACCCCATAGACGGCAGCCCACCAGGCTAGTCTGTCCCTGGGATTCTCCAGGCAAGAATACTGGAGTGGGCTGCCATTTCTTTCCCCTCAGATGGTTATATATCTCTCAATTTTTGCACGTTAATAACCAACTCACTAAAAACAAAACGAAGGGACTTCCCTGGCAGTCTGGCAGTTAAGCATTTGCCTTGTCTTGCAGGGGATGCAGTTTTAATCCCTAGTTAGGAACTAAGATCCCACATGCAGTGAAGCAACTAAGGCTGCTAGCTGTAACTAGAGATCCTGCACGGCCTGGAGCCCATGTTCTACAACTAGAGAGCCCACACACCACAACAAAAGATCCCACGTGACGCAACGAAGACCCCACGTGCCACACTGAAGACTCAGTGCAGCCAAACAAAAAATAATAAATATCTTAAAAACAAAAAAACACCAAAAGGAAACAAAATCTCTCCACAGGTCAGCTAAGAAAACATCATTCTTTGCGGTGAAGGGAGACACTTTTCATACTGCCCCACACCACTATTCTTTTCTTCCCATTTTACCACCAAGTGAAGTTCTTCCTAAACTTTTCTATTTTGTTCATGACATTCACCCCAGGCTCTGCCTAATCCTCATGGATCACCTCCCTACTTTCTGTGCTGTCTGGGGCAGATGTTATCATTTCTGTTCATAAGGCAGAGAAGCCAAGACTCAGCTTCCCCTAGAAACATCAGACAAGCTTCTAGAGCTTCATGGCCTGTGGTTCTTATACAGGGAGAATGGCCAGTTCAAGTGACCTGCTAGCCCCTCTCACAGGACTCTGTGATCTCCCCCCACCCATGGACACTCATAGTTTCTTCACCCTGTTGGAATAGGACTTGCCTCCTAGGACGCTGGGGCTTCCGAGGTGGTGCTAGTAGTAAAGAACCCACTGGCCAACACAGGAGACACAAGAGACATGGGTTCCATCCCTAGCTTGGGAAGATCCCTTGGAGGAGGGCACAGCAATCCTTTCCAGCATTCTTGCCTGAAGAATCCCATGGACAAAGCAGCCTGGATGGCTACAGTCCATAGAGTCGCACAGAGTCAGACATGACTGAAGCAACTGAGCACACACCTAGGACTTTGTGATCTTTAAATCAGTTACTACACAAAAAATTCTTAGATCAGTGTTGAAAGCATGATGGGTTTAGCTATTGTTTCTATCATTTCATAAGGGATATGAAAGTAAGTCTCGTATCTACCTTAATTCAAAATAGTTACTGGGTTTCAGAGACATGAACCTCCCATTATGAACCCATATCCAAACCTGGAGCACAAAACTCAGACACAGGAAAACACTGGGCAGAGGACCCAGCAAAGCTGTGAACTCAGCCCCCAGAACCACTTTCTCTTCTGTCTCCAATGGATCGGAAGCAAAGCTCAGCTTTAATGACTATGTTGCAGGTAATAAAACACGGGTCTCATGACTCCTACGGTACTGTTTGGGCAATACTCCCCTCCCCCACCTCCGCAGAGAGAATGAAAGTGAAGCATTCAATTTGAACTCCTTGGGAGAATGGCAGGAAGGCCAAGACTACCTCTGGCTCCCAGAAAACCTTCTCTATAAGACAAGAATGCTGGTTACACCAGTTCTATGGGGTGAAGCTGTAAAGTATCCACATAGGGCATTTATAAATTTGAGATGCATGACTTTCCACACCTAAATGAGACCAGCAGCTTTTTGTCCTGTGGGCTGTCTGAGCCTCACATTTCTCAAATGACTTTGGAGATACATTTTGTTTGCACGGAAAATCCATTCTCAATACTGGGAAGGGAGGTGTGGAAAGGCACAGCTGGGATTTCCACCCTGTTATGGAAGCAGTGCTCTGACATGAGGAACCTGCACTGCAGGGTTCTGTGGGAGCAGACCCAGACCGAGTACCATTACAGGCAGAAAGATCTGTGCCTTCCCACACTGGGACACACAGACCAGGCATACCCTTAAGAAGCATTTATCTCTGCATGAGTTAAACCATCCTGCCCTTCAAGGGAAAGTGTTTGCCAATCAGTTTTGTGAAGACAAGTGGAAAGCCAGAAAGGTAAGCAACTCCTCAGCATAAGCCAAAAATGATGGGGGAGGGGGACAAAGAGCTAGAAAACAGCGTGAGCACCCCAAGAAACCTAGGGCAGTTGCTTAATGTCAGAAGGCCCCTGGGAGGAGGCGCTGAAGTTATGAAAGATGAGCCTTCTTCGAGGAATTCATCAGAACGCTTCTTACCTTACACTTTTGGAAATAGGCATTTGCCAGTCAGGATATTACAAAGAGTGTGGGGGCCAAACAGATCCACTTTTCAATTTTATCTTTATGTCTTCTTAGCTAAGTGACTTTTGATTAAGTCTGTTTCCACCTCTGCAATATAGAAACAGCGGGACCTACTTCCCAAGGCTGTTGACAGAGTCACTTGGCATATAAACACTTAAAAATCCTATTTCTTTTCCATCCAGTCCCATAATGATTAGGTGATATTACTGATCAGTTTGGGGGAAGGCAAGTTACATTAAGAGAAAATAAAGAATTATTTTATGGTTGTCAAAAGCTTTTAAGTACCCTGAGAAACCTTGATTTCCCTGGATCCTTGCCCTGGGAAAAAAATTAGAGATTTCAAAATGCTCACACACATTCCCACATTACATAGGGGAGCTGCCAGTCACCAGGTTTGTTTGGGTAACCTCAGAAGGAGGCCGTGCAGACCAGCCTCCTCCCAGCCTCCTGCAGACATATAATCTGGGGTTATTTATGCCAGCGTTCTTTCCCTGATCAAAAACTCCCTGACCTGGCTTGTATTTTCTTGACGCTTTCAATTAAGGAAATAACAAAACCAACCCTGTCCTATATCCATGGTTAGGTCTGGCAAAAATGGACTCAGCTAATTATAAATTTGGTCCTGGCTGTTTTTTTAAGATGCCCTACAGGCCTGGGTGTGAGGTAGTTATAAAATGAATGAGTACAATTATTTCACAAACCAGACTAACAGTTGAGTTCACCTGTCTCACTTTTACCCCATCGCGTCAAGCATTTGCATTGTGGAGAAGTATTTCTCAACGTGTAAAACATTTTTCTAAGCATTGTCAGAATGATCCCTTGCTATATTCTGAAGCAGTATCTCCTAACTGAAGTAACTTGTCTATGAAAATATGACGGACATTGTGGAATGTTCCTCACATCAGGCCCTTTGCAAAGTGACATCTTCTCAGTTAGAAAATATCCACTTAGCCTTACAGCATCCTACTGAACTGCTTAAAGGATATACATTTCGAAAAGTAGCTGGGGCATCAAATGTTTTATAAACAAATGAATTGGAGGGACAACAGAATATAGAAAAAACACATCCTGGTGTTCACTGAGTTATAGAGTAGCTCTTTTCCCTTCCTTATTTTATTTAAACTTCTTGGCTGCATAGCATACAGGATCTTAGTTCCCCAACCAGGGAACGAACCCAAGCCGCCTGCAGTGGAGACGTGGAGTCTTAACCACCGACCACCAGGGAAATCCCACTCCTTTCCCTTCCAACTCAGCACACTCATTCTGAGGGGTCTCATCTCTTCCTGGAGCATCAGTCACCTCTCAAGTTCAGATTTCCCTCCTGAGTTTCAAATCTGCATGCCCACTTTCCACTGGATGGATGGCTCTATTTCCACGGTTCACAAAAGAAAGCCAAACCACCAAATTCAGTCCATTCTCTGAGCTCATCAAGTCTTATAGATTTATCTCCCTCTCCGTCCTCACCACCACCCTCCACTTGTTCAAAGTGAAAGTGTTAGTCACTCAGTCATGTCCGACTCTTTGCAACCCTATGGACTGTAGCCTGCCAGGCTCCTCTGTCCATGGAATTCTCCAGGCAAGAATACTGGAATGGGTAGCCATTCCCTTCTCCAGGGGATCTTCCAGACCCAGGGATCAAAGCTGGGTATCCCACATTGCATGCAAATTATTTACCGTTTGAACCACCAGGGAAGCCCTTATTCAAGGCTACCATCATCTCAGGTCTAGATGACTCAAACACATGCCCCATGTATGTTTTTCACACTGTAGTCAGATAGATGATTTCTAAAATACTTTCAATGCCTTTACATTGCCCTCAGTCTAATCTTGAAATTCCTTAAAGGCATACAAGACTAAGACCTGGCTCCTGGTTAGCATCAGGATCTCATCTCACAACCCTCTTCCTATCCCTGCCTGCTACATTGGTCACCTTAGCCTGACATACCACTTCCAGCCTTGAAGATGGGTAAGAGTTCAGGCTCCAGAGAGAGGCAGCCTGGGATCAGGGACCACCTTGACCACTTGGTGCCTGTGCAATGGTTGGCAAGTCACTGAACTTCTCTACAAAGGGGGGGGGGGGCGGTGACAATGTGTCCATCTCCTATGGTTGTGAGGATTAAATGTGCTAGTCACTCACACAGCCCTGGCATACAGTAAGTACTCAGCAACTGCTGACTGCTTTTTTAAGGCTTCCCTGATATTTTGGAAGGACTGATGCTAAAGCTGAAACTCCAGTACTTTTGGTCACCTCATGTGAAGAATTGACTCACTGGAAAAGACTCTGAGGCTGGGAGGGATTGCGGGCAGGAGGAGAAGGGGGACGACAGAGGATGAGATGGCTGGATGGCATCACCGACTCGATGGACGTGAGCCTGAGTGAACTCCAGGAGTTGGTGATGGACAGGGAGGCCTGGCGTGCTGCGATTCATGGGGTCGCAGAGAGTCAGACACGACTGAGCAACTGAACTGAACTGATAACTCAGTTGGTAAAGAATCTGCCTGCAATGCAGGAGACCCTGGTTCAATTCCTGGGTCAGGAAGATCCCCTGGAGAAGGGATAGGCTACCCATTCCAGTATTCTTGGGCTTCCCTTGTGGCTCAGCTGGTAAAGAATCCGCCTGCGAAGTGGGAGACCTGGGTTCGATCCCTGGGTTGGGAAAATCCTCTGGGAAAGGGAAAGGCTACCCACTCCAGTATTCTGGCCTGGAGAATTCCATGGACTGTATAGTCCATGGGGTTGCAAAGAGTCAGACACAACTGAGCAACTTTTACTTTTCAGTTTCACTAAAAGTTATCTACACTTACTACACTTGGGGTCCCTGCTAGCACACTGGGTTTTTACTAGGAGCCTTCTTTGAGAGGGTATATTACAAAAGAGCTTTTCCTCTGGGCTGCAGACAGTACTCTGAAGATAGTGCTTGGCATCCTCCCTCATGCCAGAATAACACTTGCTCATCTTCTAGAATTCTACAGACTCATTCCCACCTTCCCTCGCCCACTGAAACAGAGGGAGGGCTTCTCCTCTTGCTCCTGCAGCAGCCTGTGTGTTGCTATAACACGTATCCTACTGCAGCTCAGCTACTGACTACTTCCCTGTATCGCCTTCCCTGCCCACCTCCCACTTTGAGAGGTTCTGAGAGCCAAGGACTGCCTCCGTCTTGTTCATAGCTACATCGCTCATGTCTTTACAAATCATCATTAAATACCTGACAAATTAATGAGTGAATATAATTCTTCTTTCTCCAAATAGCCTTAAATTCCAACATTCTCTCTGTCACTCCATCATTTCTATACCACTTGTGTGTAGTCTACAGTCTGCTATTTTGGGGGCATTCACTTTATTTCCCCTACAACCTGCTTCCTTTCTCTCACCACCACACATATGTGTACACACACACACACACACTCAGATAAAAAGGATGTTCTTCAAATTTGGCCAAGGGTACCATCAAGGAGCAATACACCTGCTCTTTAGGACTGGGTGGAAACAGAGTGAGCCGGAGAGGGGTCACCATTCCCTTTCTCCTGCTTTATCTGAATTACAATATGGAGTTGCAATAGTGTTGTGCTTGAGAGGGCTAGTAGGGGTAAAGGAGGAGACGACTCCTGAGAGTCTGTCGCACTGCAAGGAGATCAAACCAATCAATTAAAAAGGAAATCAACCCTGAATACTCATTGGAAGGACTGATGCTGAAGCTCCATTACTTTGACCACCTGATGCAAAGACTCAACTCACTGGAAAACACCCTGATTCTGGGAAAAGATTGAAGGCAAAAAGGAGAAGAAGGTGACAGAGGATGTAGTGACAGAGGTTAGATAGCATCACTGACTCAATGGACATGAATTTGAGCAAACTCTAGGAGATAGTGAAGGACAGGGAAGCCTGGCGTGTTGCAGTCCACGGGGTCACAAAGACTCAGACACGACTTAGCAACTGACCAACAACAATCATGCTTGTCCACATCTACAGAGATAAGAGAATAGATTGAACTACTGGTAAGACTTCAGAGAAGAAAAATCTACAGCAACCATTTGGGTATGACATGTTAGGTCTCTGATAATCTACTCAAGCCTACTTTTCTGGGGCATAAAAGTCCATCAGGAACTGAGGAATCATAACAGCTGATGCTGCCACCAAGATGGAATAATATACCTCTGAAAGCGCTAATGCTAGCTGGACCATCCAATCCATGTTTTCCTCCATCAAATATATTTAAGCACCTACTAGTAGTCCCTTGGACTGCAAGGAGATCCAACCAGTCCATTCTGAAGGAGATCAGCCCTGGGATTTCTTTGGAAGGAATGATGGTAAAGCTGAAACTCCAGTACTTTGGCCACCTCATGCAAAGAGTTGACTCATTGGAAAAGACTCTGATGCTGGGAGGGATTGGGAGCAGGAGGAGAAGGAGACGACAGAGGATGAGATGGCTGGATGGCATCACTGACTCGATGGACGTGAGTCTGAGTGAACTCCAGGAGTTGGTGATGGACAGGGAGGTCTGGCATGCTGCGATTCATGGGGTCGCAAAGAGTCGGACACAACTGAGTGACTGAACTGAACTGAGTTTCAAGGCAGAGTCATTGCCCTCAATTGTTCACAGTAAGGTAAGGAAGGCAATTGTTTTTCATGACTTAGCTGCTAAGTCATGTCTGACTCTTTGTGACCCCATGGATTATAGCTTGCCAGGTTCCTCTGTCCCAGGGATTTCTCAGACAAGAATACTGGAATGGGTTGCCATTTCCTTCTCCAGGGGATATTCTCAACTCAGGGATCGAACCAGCATTTCCTACATTGGTAGGTGGATTCTTTACTAATTCTTTACTAATGAGCCACCAGGGAAGGAACATTACCCCATGTGGGTAGTGTATATGAAACAGATATATTCAGTCAGTCCTCTGTATCCACAGATGCAGAACCTGCAGAAATGGAAGGCTGACTGTACTATACCATATAAAGGTGCAGTATATAAAGGATGTGGGCATCTGTGAATTTTGACATTCACAGGGGTCCTGAAACTAATCCCCTAGGGATATCAAGGGACCACTGTAGTCAGCATAAGCTGTCAAGAGTACTCACTAGGGGGCTGAGAAACACTGCACAGAATATACAATCTTCTGGAGTATCTCATCTAAAAGCAATGATGTTTAACTGTTGACTCACAGGATGAGTAAGAGTTCACTAGGTAAGGAAGCAGGAGAAGAAATTATAGGCAGAGGGAACCACAGGGCTAAAGAGTCATGGGAGCACAAAATAGCACAGTGCAGTCAGAGAAATCAACTCATTCACTATGGCAGGGAATGGGAGATGGAGTAAAGAAAACAGATAAGGTTGGGATGAGGAAGCATCTGCTGAGAAAGAGAAGAAATGTGCTCTGAACATTGCAGCATCTTATTTAGAAGGATGTTTAAGCAAAGAGATCTGGCAGCTGTGTGAAAGGCAGACGAATGGGGCGGGGATGGGGGCGGAGGGGGTAGAGAGATCTCGAAAAAATTGAGGCCTGCTGCACTTACACAGCTCTCAGTATGTTTAAGATTATTGACTCTCATAGGAAATGTCACCAGAAGGATCTTCCCTGTTTTCCAAGGAACCTGAACTCAACAATGAACCAATCATTTCCTGACAAAGCTAGAGAAATCAGAACCATCCAAGTTGGCAAGTGTTAAAACACCGGAGAGCAAATGTGGCAACAGCTCTTTCCTATTTGACCATAATCAACATAAATGTGGGGTGAAAACAAGCCTGACAGCCAGGGGAGGGAAACGCACAGTGGGCTGCTTTGCTTTCTCCCCAGGACGCCGTCAGAGCACAGAGCGTTTAGAAGAACAGCTGACGTGATGCTTATGAAAATCTACCTGCCCTCCCCCCTTCCCACCAAATGCAATTAGAGAAGAGGGCTCCGTTCACCCTGAATCTAAAAATAGATGATGGCAGAGTTCACAGACTGACAGCTGCATTCTCATACAGTAACTAGGAGAGGAAAGGGATGGCTAATTTAACTTAACAACCCCCAAAACAAACAGTGCAGAAGTAGTCCAGGATAAAGAGAAAACACAAAGGTCACTTCTTCAAAGGGCTAGAAGAGGAATGGGGTCACTCCGTGGCAGTTTATTAGTCCTCCTAAAACCCTGCTTGAAACCGGGGAAGCAGTGTGCCCAGATCTGCCCAGAGTCCTTCAGACAGGAGCTCTGATGGATGAAGATGCAGAAGAAGCTCAAGCAAGATCAGGCAGGAGGGCCAGGACTTGCCCTCTTCTTCCTACATCACCTGGATACCTAAAAGCTAAGAAAGTCACATTTTCTAGATAAGAGCTCTTCCGCACCATCCCTTCCTCCCATCTTGCTCTTCCTCTAAATCACACTCTGCCTAGCCTGGAGCAGGGAAAAAAAAAAATTATCCAGGGAATAAACATGGATCATTAAGGGAAAGAAACCAGGTGTCTCAGAGGAGTCAACCATTTCAGTTTTCCTCTCCTCGGTTCCAAAATGTTTCAGTTTTATTCTACAGTCTGCCGGCCTAGGGAGAGGATTACGATTGGGCTTCAAAAGAAACAAGGACATGCTTGTGAATGGGAAGCGGACCCTCTCCGAGCCTCTCCCACAGATCTGTGCTGGCTCCCGGGGGGCTGCCAGCCAGCTAAATGTCAGATCTCTACACCCCGCATTCCCGTGCCACACTACCTCCATCCCCCTGGTGACTAAGCTGTTTCAGCAGCTGTGTTATTGCTGGAGACAGGCCAGTGTTATTCGCACAGAATATTTGTTTCATGTGGCTTAGGTGGGGATGGGGACTTCCCTGGTGGCTCAGACGATAAAGAATCTGCCTGTAATGCAGGAGACCTGGGTTCGATCCCTGGGTTGGGAAGATCCCCTGGAGGAGGGCATGGCAACCTACTCCAGTATTCTTGCCTGGAGAATCCCCATGGACAGAGGAGCCTGGTGGGCTACAGTTCATGGGGTCACAAAGAGTCAGACACGACTGAGCGACTAAGCACACAGGTGGGGTTTGGGGTTCTCATTTGCAGATGAGGTCCTCCCCTTGATCATCAGTGAGGGCATTCCCTGAGCTCCAGGAAGCAATGGGACAATGTGGGGGAGCTGCACAGGCTTCCAGGAGATAGACAGACTCACCACCACAGAGAGGGTAGAGAAGGCATCTATGTCTGTGAGAGTGAAGGATAACCAAAAACCAGAGCTCTGGGTCATGGCCCAAAGACCTTCACCCACTCCTTCCTCAGTAAGAGCCACTGATGCTCAGAGCAGGTTCCTTCTGCTCTTCCTCCCCAGGTACTTCTCTCAGTCTCTCCTTTGAAAGACTCTTTCCTTTCCGGTAATGTTGGCACTCCCCCCGCCCCACCCCATCTCGGTCAATCTTTCCATGCATCTATCTCCCCCAAACGCCTCTGAATAGCACTGAGCATGGGCAGTGTCCTCCTGAGTGCTTGTCCCTCAGCCCCTGGCCCTTCCCTCTCTCACTGGGTGGCTTACCATCATTTACACTCATCTCACTCCTGCAGCAAGTTAGGCCCATTGACTTGTTCATCCCCTCCAACCCCCAACATCTCTATCTAGCCTCTTTCCCAGCATGGTGGGTGCGGCAGGCATTCCTTACCAACTGCTGAACAAGCCAACCCAACTCCCTCCCATTGAGGACTGATGGAACACAGGCCCAGGCATGGCACTTGTTACCTTTCTTATCTGTGGGCAGGACCACTTTCTACTTCTGGTCCATTCCAGGCTGCATCCTCCCAAGAGCCCCGCTAGCCTGCTGTTCCTCCTAAGTTGTTCTCACCAATAGCAATCAAGTTACATTTTCGGATGGTGAAGAGATCACAGAAATGTGTTTTCTTGTAAAGGAGGTCTTGTATTTTTAAAAGACAGAACAAAGATTCTCTAAAGCTCTCATTTTTGAGTGCCTATTATGTGTAGATATTTTCAGCCGCACCTAGATGCCAGCCAGATATAGAAGATTATCTGTAATCTCAAAATGAGGAAACCGAGGCGTGTGGTCTCTGTGTCAGTGTGGGAGGGAGGCAAACTGAACAGGCTTTGCCTGACTTCATCACTCCAGGCCTCTCCCATTACATCATGAGTTAGGAGATGAGACCTGTTTCTTGCTCTGGGGAAGTCACTAATTACCTGTACAATTGGAATAAGTCACTTTACACATTGTATTCTTTCATTAAATACTAAAGTTGAACATATGATGACTAAGGTCCCTCTAGTTCTAACATCTCTTGAACACAGAAAATGGAAACACCACCAATATGCTTAACTGCCTTGTACCTTTGCAGCGCTGTGTTAAAAACAAAGAACAGTAAAACAATCCCTGCCTTCAGGGCACTTGCAATGGAGCTGGCGTGACCAGGGATAGAAACTTGATGTTGACTAACATAAAGAGTTAAACAGAAACAAATGTAAAAATTCCAGAGTACATGGCAGTCCTGGAGAAAAAACAATGTCATAACTATAAAATGACAAGAGGACATTTCAACAATGGTTTCTTTCCCCCCCATAAAAATACCTTTGTGCTGTCGCCAGGACAAGCCAGCTACCTAAAGGGATCCCGTCTGTTTCACCGGAAAGCTTTGTTTCCGACAAGTTTCGTAAAGGAAAAAGTAGGCTAGCAAAAGCTTTTTATTTCCAACCCACCTTTTCCTCATTCCCATGAATGAGGAGGGGATAAGAGTAACAGCAGGCAGCCAGGGAGAAAAATAATATGGCTGGTGGGTCCTGACCTCTTGGGTTCCTGCCGACAGACAAGCCCGAGAGCAACATTTAATTGTGAAAAAACCAGCCTTGCTCGCCTCTTATCTTTTTCCTCTGTGACTTAAAACCCACAATTACTGGCAACCCCTAGATTCTGAGTTACTCAGCTGGTGGTGGCAGCGATGGCTGTGTCTGTGGCTGAAAAGCAAAAGGGGAGTTAAATTTTACCTGCCTCGGAAGCCAGCCTTGTGCGAACACAGCCCTAACCCAGCTTTAGGACTTCTCCCATTAAAAAGTTCACAGATGCCCTCCTGTTGGGAAGACCACCATGTGAGAAGTCCAGATTGGGGGGAAATAAAAACGATTTCCAGCTGCTGTATAATTCAAAGGACAAGCTACAAGTTTCAAATCCTGAATTCCACATTTCATTTCAGTAATAAATATGTGATTTTTCAATTCTTTTTCTTAAGGATCAAACTCCAAATTTATTAGCCCAGTCATCAAGGCAACTCACCAATCAGCCTCTTTCTTTTAGGAGCTTATCTTTTCTCTCCAATATGAAATTCTTTTAACAAGGGAATTTACCATCTTCTGCATACAACATGTCATTTCACAGTATTTCATGGTGGAAAAACAGGGTTCTTGGTCCTGCCTTCCTCAGCTGCAACCCAGATGACTTTGGAGAAGTCACATAACTTCTATAATCTCTATTTGCAGACTTCTAAGAGGTTTTCTCCCACATACCTTTGCTCCCTTCTTGAATTATTACTCTATTCCCAAATATTTTAATTTACATATTCATGTTTACAGTCAAATATAATTAAATCATCCCTTGTGCACATAATCTCCTAAGCGTGCTGAGAATTTCCCGCATCTTCTATTTCAGGGTGTTCTCCAGTTGCTTCACTGGTTATCAACATGCAACTGGGCACTCAGGGGGTCTGCCTATACCATGAGGGCAGAACTCTTTCCTTGAGATTCATGAACCTCTGAATCCCACAGATGACCTTCAGGTCTTCAGTTGAAATATGAATACAAACTATCTCTATGGGGTTTGTGCACATTTTTCTCTCAAGGTCAAGGTTCTTAATCCAAAGTTAAGAACTGCTGTCCTTAAGTAGTGAAAGGCCTGTGGCTAGCATCTGTTCAGGTCCTTGTTTTACACACTGGGTCCCACTGCTGCCCTTTCTGGGCTACTATGTTTTCTTCAGAACTTACATTTATTCTCTCTGCTCAAGTCCAGTAACTCACCTTTATTGAACATTTATTCTGTATACTTCCTATGTAAAAACCTCATATATGTATTACTGTTTCATCCTTAAAACAATCCTAATAAGCGTGGTACTACTATTATCTCCATTTTATAGATAAAGAAAATGAAGTATAAGGAAATTCAGAAACTTACTTGCCAAAGGTATCATAAATCCATTAAGTGACAGGTCCAGTTTTTGGCCCAATACTCTGGCTTCAGAACAAAATAAGGCTGCCCTTGGATTGCCTCCTTGCCAACAGATAGTAGAGAGTCACAGATTCCACCATCTCTCATTAAGACTCCACCCTTGAAGGCTCAATTAAAAAACTGTATTCACAGTGAGTTAATCATTTCCCCCTCCTGTGTTCGTGGAATATTCTGGGCACTTAGCACTGAATACACTAGTGTGATTTTTTTGTTTCTTTCTCTCCTAACTAGACAGTGAGCTCCTAACTAATTCTTTTGAGTACATCTCAAGTATTTACTGTTCTTGGGGCTGTGCTAAGTATGGGGACACAAAGATGAACAAGATACAGTCCCTGCCCTCAAAATTCAGTGTTTCAGGATAGAGAGAAGTAAACAAAGAAGGACCATGAGGTTTTTAAAAATTGTATTATGAAAGATAAGGATTTATCTTTATACCTTAATTTCTGAGTAAAAAATGCCAGCACACAGTAGAAGCCCAATAAATGACCACTAAATGAATGCAGGACTTTGGAAAGGGGGCCTCAGAAGCTGGGCTGTTAAATTTAAAAGATCCACCATCCCTTTATGAAAACTCTTTGAGGTTATTTATATACTGACTCACCTAAAAACTGCTTCCTGAGTTGGTGTCTATGATACATTTTTTAATGTCAGACTAAAAATACACTTCCAGTACACCAACCCTGTCTGCCTACCCAAGGACTAGAAATGAATACAAGGTAACACATAACAACATGAAAGACAAGAAAACTCACTCAACACTAAGTTTACCCACTAACATAAGGGCATCCATCCCCACCTAACAGCATCTTCTAAAATGGTTCACTCTTGAGGGTCTTTGAAGTAACTGAAGGGATACTCATGAGATTTTTATAGTCTAAGAAACTTAAGTGACTCATGGACTTTCAGCAAAAGAGACATAGAGTGGACAGGACCTTAAGGGTCATCTCATATGATTTCCCACTCAGATCAGGAAGCCTCTCCAGGGCACTATCGATGGATCCATGTCATAGACTCAGCGGGATCGAGGCACTCGATTTCCAAGATCACTTATGCTTATAACCCCTCTATATCTCAGCTAGGAGACTTTGAACAAATCATTTAACTTCTCTCATCCTCAGTTTCCTCTCATTCCATACGGGAGAACTGTTGAGATGATCAGATGAAATAAAAATAAAGTTGTCATACTCAGAGATAATTTGTTTGCAAGTAACAGGATTTTACACACACTAGCTTAAGTAGAAATTAGCAGGAAGGATACAAAGGTATCTTGAGAAGCTCAAGTGCCGACAAGCTTGAGGAACCAGAACCAGGAAGAGAAAACTGTCAGGGAGAGATTTATCATTTGTAGTCGATTGTAATTATACCCCATGGTCCTTCATCTCCACTTTTCTCTTTGTATCCGGTTTTCCCACTCTGCCAACCAACTTTCTCTGCTTCTCCAGGCATGAGACGAATGATGGCTGCCCAGGCAGCCCTCAGGACTTTTCAGTTTAAATGCCAATGAAGGTGAGCCTAGAAATAGTGAACCCCAATTTCGTATAAGACAGAATCTGATTGTTCCCCCTTGGGGCAAGGGCCCATCCTAATCCAATCAGCTATGACTGAGGGACTGATTATGTGGTCAGGTGCCCATTCAGAAGGCATGATGGAAGTCCACACTCTGAGGGAGGAGAAATAGACAAGTTCTGTAAGAAAATGATATGAAGCCAAAGCAAATGGCTGGCAACAGAGACAACCACCAGCATCTCTAATACAAAAGTACTTTGTAAAGAAATCAACACTAAATGCAAGTTATCACTGTGGTCATCATTATGATTGCCCCCTCAACCAGCTCCTGCTTGATTGCTACCAATGACAGGCTGCTCACTACCTAGAGAGACAGCCTTTTCATTGCTGAACATTTTCATCTATTAAAACTTTTCTACGTGGCAGCAATTTTTTAAAAAGACACTAAATTCTTCTATCTTCCCCTAGCCCTTACATTTAAAGAACATATAATCTTGTCTGTTAGGTCAGGCCTGGGCTTTCCCTTGTGGTCATAGTATGAATAACCAGTAAGACAGCAAAGATAGATTCAGTGGACAAATATCTTAAGGAACAACCTAAACCAGAACGATTAAAAAACCAGAACCTCCTCTTCCTTCAAAGAATTACTACCTCTCCTACTAATACCATGAGCACTAATTTACTAAAGCAAAAGAAGAACCGGAACCATTTTTAGCATCAGTGTGTAGATAGTACGAAGCTATTGAGAAAAGTGTTTTTTTCCATTGTAGAGTCCCTGGCATTTTAAGTAAAATTCTGCTTTGTATAACAAAGGATTTTCTTTCTCCATCTAACTTTCTTTTGCTTTCAGAAGTATCATTCAGAAAATAATTTTACTTCTTATTTTCTTAGGTCACCCCAAATAAAGGTATGATTTTCCATAAAATAACCTTACATTAGTTATGTGATGACTGACTGGCATTTAAGTACTGACAATACCCAAAATTAGAAGAGGAGGTAAAAAGCACAAAATGTCTTATATATAGTGGGGCGCCATCAAGGAATCTGCTGCTTGTGGTGGCTTTGCTGCTCACATTTTTCATTGATGTTACCAGGCTTTTATTTTAGTAACCAGGATATACTTGTTATGGATGCAAAGAGAATCTCCTCATTTATATTCTAAACTCAGAGCAGGAAATGAGACACGTGGGTGATCTGCAGCTGTGGCACTATAAACAGGACCAGCCTACCTCCTAGTCTAGATTCTAGACTGCACTACATTTCCTGAACTTGAACTTGGGAGATTGAAAAAAAGAAAATATACCATTTTAGAATGACCAGTGCATTCTATCCAAGAATCTTAAGAGGCCTCTGTCTGATAGAAGCCTCACTGACCTGTATATTTAGTCTACACAGTTGATATACAACCAGGAGATCCTGCTCTGTCTCCAGCCAGCTGTGCTACAGTGGGCAAGTATTGTAAGGTTCCCTCATCTCATAAATTAGTCCTTTAACATTTGGGGGCCCATTTGAAAATCTGACAAAAGCCTCAAAACCTCTTATTCCCAAAACACACATAAGTAAACAGGACTAAAATTTCACACAGTATCAGGGGCTCATATGGTCCTCGAAGTCTACCCATAAAGTCCTGTTTAAATTATTAGACCAATAGCATTCTGACCGTTCTTCCAGTGCTCAAAGTCTGCAATCACACAGTGGATGTTTAGTAACAATTACTACAGATTATTCAACACCATGGATGAGTGTTTTGCTAAGACTAGAGACCAATCCAACACAATCTACTTTCTAATGCTAAATTGACCAATAAGTCAATGGATGACTAGAAGAAAGCGGGAGGGATCTCATATAACAAACTATATGTGTGCTCAGTCGTGTCAGACTCTTTGCAACCCCATGGACCATAGACCGCCAGGCTCCTCTGTTCATGAGATTATCGAGGCAAAAATACTGGAGTGGGTTGCCATTTCCTCTTTCAGTGGGTCTTCCCAACCCAGGGATTGAACCCGCGTCTCCTATGTCTCCAGCATCAGCAGACGGATTCTTTATTACTGAGCCACCTGAGAAGCTATAGCAACTATCAACATTAAAAAAATAAATAAATAAAGTCTTGGAAAGGTTTTGAAAGAGTCCAACTCTGTTTCTTGATTGAATTTGTTCACTTGGAAATACATAACACAAAACCATTGAGCCAGAAAGTATAGAGATCCAGACAGCTTTATAGGGATGCTGTCCAAGTCATGGGCTTACACATATCACACCCAAATACAACAAAGCCAAAGGTTCTCACCCTCCTGCCAATATAAACATGTTCACAATGGTTAATTTCAATTGTTCCTGAAGATTCCCTCAAAGGGAAAGATAATCCATGAATGAGCATAAACAAACATGATGTCTTTAATATTCACTATCCTGGGTTATAATCAACAAAATACGGTCCTCTCCTGTGATTTTAGTTTCCTTCTATTTTAAGTCAGGTAAGTTACGTAAGATGGAGTTATTATACTTGTAAATTCTAGGTTCTAGCCTTGGTTTGAAGAGGAAACACAACTCTATAAGAAAGAGGACTGGCCATGTAAATTCATCTTGAATATTGACAACCTCTCTACCTTTACTCACCACCTCAAACCCCACTCCATTTAAGGCTGCTGCATCTTTCTGGTGTGTTTTGAGCTTTCTCAGCTTATCTTCTTTTGAGGGGGTAGGGAGAGAGAAGAGTAAAATTTTGAAGTTTTTATTTCTTCCCCCATTGACACCGGGGTAGGTAAAGAAATTTACAAAAGAACTTTAAAACTCTTGGTGTCACTAGCCTATAATAAAAACTATCCACTCAGAAATGTTTCTTTATGAGACTGTAACTTAGTCATAAGAAGTCTCTTTTAGGGAAGGTGGGGGAATGGGAGTGGGAGGGTAGAATTAGATTTCTTCTCAGTGACTTGCTTCAACATAGTTTGTTAAAGAGGATTAGCTGATGAAGCATGGAATTCCTGTTGTGTGGACACCATATTACCAACGGTCTGCTCCATCACACCAGTTACAGTTTTACGGTGTAGAGAGTCCTCTGCTCCATTAAGCTCTCTTAGTAGACTCTTCTCGAGAGGCATCCGAAAATTAAGAACCACAGCTCTTGCTGATGGTCAACAATAAGATCACAAAAGGATTCCATCTTTTCCCTTCTATAAATCCGCCCCAATCATTTTAGATAAAGTGACAGTTCATTTTTTACAGTCAGTAGATTATTCCTTTCTGAGAAGGCAATGGCACCCCACTCCAGTACTTTTGCCTAGAAAATCCCATGGACGGAGGAGCCTGGTGGGCTGCAGTCCATGGGGTCACTAGAGTCGGACACGACTGAGCGACTTCACTTTCACTTTTCACTTTCATGCACTGGAGAAGGAAATGGCATCCCACTCCAGTGTTCTTGCCTGGAGAATCCCAGGGACGGGGAAGCCTGGTGGGCTGCCATCTATGGGGTCGCACAGAGTCGGACACGACTGAAGCGACCTAGCAGCAGCAGCAGCTTGTTCCTTTATCCTAATTATCTTCATCTGGTGTCTACCTAACATGCTACAACAGCTATGCAAATGAAAGAGTACAATCATTTCATGAAAAGTTAGGCGGTTTTCTCCCAGGGCACTCAGACATCTGACTTGAAAAATGACTGGGTAATAATGTTGTTCTATATGTTTACTAGAAATATTCCAAAGAAATATTTTCAGTTTGAGAAAAGAAAAATCACCTGTTAGAGAAATAATTTGATCATTTCATGTAGTCATTTGCAAAAGTGAAACAAGTTAAGACTTAGTGCTCAGTTGCAAAGTACAGCATAGGGCTCAAGGCAAGACATAATGACTTCATTACCTAAGAACAGAATACCCTGGCTTTCCCCATTTATCAGTACTTCTTCAGCCTAAGAGATTTTTAGACATCTGAAAATCCTAGATTTACTGCTAAAGACAGATCAATCCATCCTGATGCTTCCTGCCAATGAATTTCAGTGCTTCTATTTCAAGAGAAAATTTGAAAGCTGGGTAGACACATGTTGAAAAAATAAACAAATACCTTTTTCTTTGGTCTCAGCACCCAAGTTCCTCAAAAGAAGCCCCATAGAGAGTCTGAGGTTATGCTAAGTATGTGACTTGCAGTCGTAATCAGTAGAGTGATATTACATTACAAGTGAGTACCATTTCGGCCATCCCAAACCTGTATTTTAAAAATATCTGTGTAAATTGAGTGATTGATAAAACACTATGAAAAGAAAGGTATACCTCCACTCTAGATGATATTTTCAAATAAAATAATTTGTTGTTACAGAACTATCTAAGCCCATCACATAGATAAACATTCGTTTTTTCCAACGATTAACCATCCAGACACCAGGTGTTTAGGCTGACTTTTTTCTGACATTTTTTAGTCTACTCACTCCCTCCATTTTCTAACTCTCCAGAGCAAAAACTGAAGTCCTCTGTCCTTTTCAGCTCTAAAGAAGCACCATGTTTATGCCCTGATAAACACATTAATCCCATGCCTCTGAAATGTTTAGGTAAAAGTCAACCACTGACCCAAACACAGATTTCAACAGACAGGTCTGCTGTCTGTTGAAACAGACAGAATTCGTATAGTCATCCCTCATTATCCACGGGAGATTGGTTCCAGGACCACCCCCACCCCCAAATCCCCACCCAGTGATACCAAAATTATGGATGCTCAAGTCACCTATACAGAACAGTTCAGTAGGCCCTCAGCATCCACAGATGAGACACAGAGAACCACCTTGAGTTGGCATTTACTGAACAGTCCAATTTCCCAGGTGACGTTAGTAGAAAAGAATCTGCCTGCTAATGCAGGAGACACAGGAGACGAGGGTTCGATCCCTGATCAGGAAGATCCCCTGGAGGAGAAAATGGCAACCCATTCCAGTATTCTCTCCTGTGAAATTCCATGGACAGTGGAGTCTAGCAGGCTACAGTCAGTGGGATCGCAAACAGTCGGACATGACCAAGCAACTAAACAACAACAACAGCCAGTTTCCAAGTATCTAGAAGTCTCTAGATTCTCTTTGACTGGCTTTCCCTTCCCAGTTCTTGCAGACTATTGTTTTAAAAATGAAAGTTGCTCAGTCATGTCTTTGCGACCCAATGGACTATACAGTCCATGGAATTCTCCAGGCCAGAATAATGGAGTGGGCAGCCTTTCCCTTCTCCAGGGGATCTTCCCAACCCAGGTCTCTTGCATTGCAGGCAGATTCTTTACAATCTGAGCCACAAGCGAAGCCCAAGAATACTGGAGTGGATAGCCTATCCCTTCTCTAGCAGATCTTCCTGACCCAGGAATCAAACCAAGGTCTTCTGCATTGCAGGAGGTTTCTTTACCAACTGAGCTATCAGGAAAGCCCTTTTAAAACTATCACTATTTACAAGTTGAACTGGTTACTACTTTTCATACTTAGCAATGAATGAAGTAGTAGGTTATTTAAATGTTTATTTTTAAAAAATCAAAGTAGGGGGACTTCCTCGGGGACCCAGTGGTTAACACCGTGTGCTTCCAAATGCAGGGATATAGGGGATGCAGGTTCAATCCCTGGTCAGAGAATTAAGATCCCAAATGCAGTGCTGTACAGCACAGCAAATAAATATTTAAAAAAAAATGCAAGTAGGAATTCTGTTTAAAATTGCTCTTTCAAGTATACTTATTTTGCATAACAAACATGGACTATCTTTCTCAAATAAAATATACACATTCTCTAAACACTTTTATTACTATAAATTACTCTATAATATCATTATTTCCCCCTCCAAAGACATAGAGATTCCCTAATAGCTCAGTTGGTAAAGAATCCGCCTGCAATGCAGGAGACCCTAGTTCAATTCCTGGGTCAGGAAGATCGCCTGGAGAAGGGATAGGCTACCCATTCCAGTATTCTTGGGCTTCCCTTGTGGCTCAGCTGGTAAAGAATCCTCCTGCAATGTGGGAGACCTGGGTTCAATCAATGAGTTGGGAAAATCCCCTGGAGAAGGGAAAGGCTACCCACTCCAGTATTCTGGCCTGGAGAATTCCATGGACTGTAAAGTCCATGGGGTCGCAAAGAGTCAGATACAACGACTTGCACGTTCACTTTCACTTTCAAGACATGAGTCTGATGAAATCTTGGAATTGATGAAACAATGACCAGTTTTTAAAGTGAATGTCAATGCTTATTCAGTTTCTGAGGGATAGTCAAGATCTCAAATTCTAGCCAAAACCTGTATCATCTTAAATTGAAAGTTTAAAAGGAATAAACAATTTAGCTCCAAATGACTGTCATGTAAAATATATAGTCCTTTGATTATTTTGTCTGCTCAAAGACCCTTAAAAGATACATGAAAACTCTGCATGTGTGTATAAAATCCTAACTTTAATAGTCCAAATGTGAAATCTCTTATTATTTGAAATCTGAAACTCATTTCATAGACTGCCTAGGAAAGCTTAAAGAAAAAACAGGATTGGTCCTGATGCTTCCTTCCATTTGAGGTAATATTGCTAGCACTGAATCTTTAATAAACAGAAAGTCATGCACATATAATAGGATCTTATTAACCACATTCCCAATCTTTTTTCTTCTGCCCCACATACTGCTATCAGAAAGGCATTCAAACAATGATAAAATGTAAAAAGTAGACAGGAGGTTGCACATACTCTTTAATATAAGGATCAGGGGGAAACCTAGATCTACTATGTCCCATAAATATTATGATATGCATATGTCTATATAACTCAGCAAAGGTATACCATCCCTCTTTAACTGATTTCCTCTTTAATGTCCATTAGCAAATGGTAAAGAAAATGCACTTAAGAATATTCTCATGAACCCAACATATAACATGTTCAAATTAAAGTCAACAAGCCCCATCACAGCTACTGCTCAAAATAAGAATTTTTTGATCAATTTGGTTTTCTTGATGGTTCCAGTTTATTTATTGAAGCGACTGTTAGTTGTCCATCTTATTAGAATTTTAGTGTGTCCCTATTAAGTATAGATTTTCACGTTATAAGAAATTAAAGGATGTTGTTTAAGAATCTTTAGTCCACTCTTTTTCTAGATGAAGATAAAATGTATTTTGGAACCTGAAGATGTACTTGGGGGAAAAAAACCATACAATGCATTCACATTTCACTTACATATAGCAGTGTTTTAGTTAAAGCCTCATCAACACAGATATTTTTGATGTTTAGATTTAATATATGATGGGAAGCAATTCCTCTGTGAAGTTATTCAGATATGTAATAGGTTCTGACCACCAATTAGGATGGAGGGTGGAATTTCCCACATATCCAATAATTCTGACACCACTATCTACCCAGAGATAACATCAGATTCCACAGGTAAAGGGCTCGGCCTTACAAAACTGTCCCTCTCTTCAGATGCCAGTTGCAAGCTCAGTTGAAGCTTCAACCTTCTGATAAGACTGTAGACCAGACCAACAGCTTGACTGCAACCTCAGAAGAGTCAGCCAGAGACTCCCAAGTTAATCTGTGCCCAGATTCCTGACCCAGAGAAACAGGGAGTTGATACATGTTTATTGATTTATGCTGCTAAATTTTAGGATAATTTGTTACCCAGCACTACTACAGCCAATACAGAGCAATTATTTAATTTCTATTACAGAGTAAATCATTTCCTTTACCCTTGGAGTTAGGAGTCTGTCTGGGAACATTATATGGAAATACACAACAGGCAACCAGCCCAGATAACAGAGTACTGTGTCCTTGACCTTCACATCAGAACATAAATCAGTTAATCTACCCATGTCAGCTTCCCATGGCTCCTCTAATGATGCTAATTCTCCTTTTCTTGAATACATTCTGGGAACTAGGAATACAAAAACCCAAACCTCAAGGTATACACATTAGTTTTAGTCTCCGTTTTTAACCTCATAGCAAATTTCCCTTCCTGAAGCTCAAACATTATACTGTATACTCCTCTCATTATAGCACTTAGCTTTCTTAATCATATGTTTAAGGATCTGTTTCTCAACCATTTCTTCCCTAGTGCTTTCTTCAATCTTGTATCTTCTGTATCTAGTACTTAACACATGGTTGAAACTTAGTAAATTTGAATGAATAAATGTGTTACACAAACGATGAATGAGCAAGCAAGTCAATAGGCAAGAGAGTAGGAATAATAGGAAGTACCCCTTGAATGTGTCAGTTGTTATTAATATGAAGGTCCAAGTGCACATCAATCACTCCTTCTAGCTAAAATGCTCTTCCAGGGACTTCTCTGGTGGTTCAGGGGCTAGGACACTGCACTCCCAATGCAGTGGGCCCAGGTTTGATCCCTGGTCAAGGAACTAAATCCCGCATGCTGCAAATAAAGATCCTGCATGCTGCAACAAAGATTGAAGATGCCACATCCCACAACTAAGATGCAGCACAGCCAAAAAAAAAAAAAAAAATCCAAAATAAACTAAATTAAAAGAAAATGATCTTCCACTTGCACCCACCCTCATCTCCAATTCCTTGTCAGAATTTTCACTCGTTAATACTCACCTCAAAGATCTGTCTGCTCACCTTTACACACACACAAGTGCACGCATGTGTATGTGTGTATGCTAAGGCAGACTTCCCTTTCTCTGCTCTAAAGCCTTCTCTTCATACTCCCACAGCTCCTGGGTATACTTTGGACACTGTACTGTAATGATTGATTATTTGCCTGGCATCTCCACTGTAAGCCCCTTGAAGGACAGTGTTTTCATATGTATCTACATGTCCAGCCATCAGTTCAGTGTGTGGTAGCAGTGGGTACTCAAAAGCAGTCTGAATTAATGAGTAAAAGAGTGAATGAATTAGGGATAGAATTACATTTTGAAAAATGATCTCAGCATAATCTGTTCCAGATAAAATGTCAATCAGGCATATATACTGTTCTAACTCCTAAGGGGAGTAAAATTAATATACTTATGTATCACAATAATTTCTGATACAAGAAAATTAGAATTTAAAAAAGTGCTCTAATCCATGGACAAATTCCCTATACTATTCCCAGATGTCACAAGTGAATCTGCCTCTCAAAAATCACCAATCTCCCCCTCACAAAATGCTGATATACCTCATGCCCTCAGAGAATTGAATCACAACTGAGCAAACTAGAAAAATAACCTGATTTTATGGGAAAATGGGAGCTCCTGGGTTGGTGCTCCCATTTTGACAGGTATATTTTTCTTAGGCAATGGCTTAATTCAAAGCCTCACCAGAAAAGACATTTGGAAACATGGGACCTGTCAGAAATTCTCAAATCACTCCACTGGGTGAGCTCCCTTGTGGCACTAAGGCAATGGAACTTGGCTAGAGCAGGGCTCCTAAGCCAGGCTGCCTGGCTTTGAATTCCAGCTCTTCCACTCTCTGGCTTTCTGACTTTGGGCAACCTCACTGATGCCTGAGTTTTCTCTCTGGAAAGTGAAATAAGACCCACCTTTAGGAACTGGTAGGAAGATAAAATGGGTTAATTCAGGTTGAGCACTCAGAAACGCATCTAGTAAGTAGAAAGTAGTCAATAATTGTCACCAGTAACACTATTATTTCACTCCTATTATACCTGACTCTGAAAAGCCTGAAGAGAGAAATTCCCCAAGACAGGAGAGGGGTAGGGAGAGTGCACTTACTGATTTGGTTGTTCAGCTTGAATGCAATGTCCAGCTGCAGGATAAATAGCATGAACTGGAACCAAGGACTCATCTCCATGGAAGGGAGGGGGATGTGGACAGAAAACACAATGTCATTGGCTTCAATTTCCCTTGGAATTGCTTCCTCGATGTCTCGGATCTTGTCACATTGGTTGGGTCCCCAAGGCATTAACCATTTTGCCTTGTGATGGTTTTTACGGACATCCACACATTTCACTGACATGTAGGATACTGCCGTTGTGGGTCCTGGAGCTGAAAAGAGAATGTTTTTCTGTTTTAAAAGAATCATCCATGTAAGTGCCTAATTCTGCCTAACATTCTTTCCACTACTGTCCTCTCTCCATTTTTCACACTGCCTTTCATAACTTAGGCTCATTAATACCAAGTGTTAGTCCCTCAGTTGTATCCAGCTCTTTGCGACTCCCATGGACTATAAGTCCATCAGGCTCCTCTCTCCATGAAATTCTCCAGGCAAGATTTCCTTTCTCCAGGGGATCTTTCCGATTCAGGAATAGAGCCTGGCCTCTGGGTTGCAGGCATATTCTTTACTGTCCGAGCCACCAGGGAAGCCTATTAATATGAAGTGAGTAAAAGTTGCTCAGTCGTGTCCGACTCTTTGTGACCCCATGGACTATACACTCCATGGAATTCTCTAGGCCAGAATACTGGAGTGGGTAGCCTTTCCTTTCTCCAGGGGATCTTCCCAACCCAGGGATCAAACGCAGGTCTCCCGCATTGCAGGTGGATTCTTTACCAGCTGAGCCACCAGGGAAGCCCAAAAATACTGAAGTGGGTAGCCTATCCCTTCTCCAGCAGATCTTCCCGACCCAGGAATCAAATCAGGGTCTCCTGCATTGCAGGCGGATTCTTTACCAACTGAGCTACCTGGAAGCCCTATTAATACCAAGAGATCTCCCAGATCCAGGTGAGGATCCTTCAGTGATCTCTAGAGGTGTCATAAAGTATACCCGAGAGCCTTCTCATTGTATTCTTTCAATAAATAACTGGTGATTGAAAACATGTGTAGCCAGTTTTGTTCGGTTACCTCCTCACACCAAATAAATGTCACAATAATCAACTATGCTTCACTTTCACCTGCCTGAAGGCTTGGAAGGCACTGGGGCTTCACAGAACAGTGCCTGAAGTCAGGAAACCTGGGGTCTGAGGCATGGTCGAATGACTTACTCTCAGGTAATTTGGAATAAATTGGTTAAACAAAATATATTGCTTCAGGATCCTCATCTGAGAAATAAGCTGGCTGGCTTCTAAAATTCAATCAAGAGACACTGATGTATAGAACAGTCTTTTGGACTCTGTGGGAGAGGGAGAGGGTGGGATGATTTGGGAGAATGGTATTGAAACATGTATAATATCATATATGAAACGAGTTGCCAGTCCAGGTTTGATACACGATACTGGATGCTTGGGGCTGGTGCGCTGGGACGACCCAGAGGGATAGTATGGGGAGGGAGGAGGGAGGAGGGTTCAGGATGGGGAACACATGTATACCTGTGGCAGATTCATTTTGATATATGGCAAAACCAATACAATATTGTAAAGTTAAAAAATAAAATAAAATAAAATTCAATCAAGATGGTTGGTTTTTGAGGCTTTTCTACACTGAAATTTTACAACACTTCTTTTGATTGAGAGAAAGAATTATTTTGACTTTGGGATCCCATTGAAGGTACCTATCAGAGACTGGGAACCCAAACACCGACTTGACACTTGAAGGATATACTAAAATATGATCCCTGCATTTTGAGAGGGATCATTTAATTTGATAGAACATTAACAACACAATTTTGTAATTATAAAATGGCCATATCACTATAAAAGAAAATTTGCAAAATACAGAAATGTTGAAGTTCAAAACAACATTTACCCAAAATCCCACTTGAGAGAAGGAACCACTGCTGTAAAAATATCAAAATATTATGTTTCTTTCTATCGCTGTATACTTAGATAAAAATTCAGAGAGGAATTAATTTGCATAACTTTAAAATACATACTAATATTAACATATGTTTTTATAAAATAGGGTCATACCATACATAGTTTTGTAGCGTTTTCTTTTCTATTCACTTAGCAAAGCAAAGTAGCACAGTGGTAAATAACACACTCTGTGGAGCCAACCCGCCTGGCTCCGTCATTTCTGGTCGTCTCACCATTAATTCAAGCTAGCAAAGTTAGGGGTGAATTTCTAAACCTGTGTGCGTATTACTCTTACTATCTCTTAAATGGCAATCATAGTAGTAACTAACTCTGAGTCACTATATACATTAAACAAGTTAACATATGAAAAGTATTCAGAACAGTGCTTGAAAGTACATGAAAAAATACAAAATTTTAGCTGTTACATGTAAGTATTTTCTATATAATTAAAAATTTTCCTCTAGTGGTTGCAAAATAATCATGTGATATACCAATTTAATTTACTTACACCCAAGCCCCTTGGTCCAAAAAGTTTGTCTGTAAATAAGAATAATTCTTTGCCTAATATGTTTTGTTAGTAATTTACCTCAGCTCTTCCAGCTGCTGCCTTAATTTGTTTATGGCACATTTTAATACTACAGAGAAGTTCCAGATTTCATATATAATCTCTCCTTTATATTTTTTCCACTCTTCTGTATATAGAGAGATTTTCTAATTTCCAGATTCAGTAGTCACCTTTATTACTTTCTATTATTTTTAACAATTTCATTTTTTAAAGTCGCTTAGTTGATCCACTTGAAATTTGGTTTGCTACTAGGGATGAGGTGAAAATCTATTTTTATTTTTCTAAATCTTTAAATTATTGCTTACTGAACAAATGCTTCTCTTTTGTTGATTTATGACAGCACCTTTGTCTTATGTTTACCAATAGATTTTTTCTGGACAACCTACTCTTTTCCATGTACTGTACTTTTTTCTCTTTTTCCATGTATTGAGCTTTAAATTCATGGCCCAACCAACATGATTTTAAATCATGTAAATGGATGGTTTATATCAATATCTGATAGAGTAAAACCCCTCCCCTACTCCACCTAATATTTGTATTTTTTTGCTGGATTTGACTGAAATTATATTAACTCTATAAATTAATGTGGACAAAGTCAGCCTCCTTTCCCAACACTTAGTTTTTCCACCCAAGAACAGAGATTACTTTTCTAATAAATGAGTCCATTTTGATATCTCTGAAAATTTTCATTGTTTTCTTCATGTAGATCCTTCTATTACAATATATTTTTAAATCTATTTATAAGACTTTTCTCTGAAAGTAGTGAAAGGAAAACATAAATTATGGTTTATGTTCATGGTTTAAATACGTTTAATTTGGTACATATGATACTTGACCTACTGTGCTTTCAGACACTTAACGAACAGAAATCATCTCTTATTTGGAAGAGATCAAATAGCAACTAGAGGAATATGTAGAGTAAGAGAAAAAAATCATTTATGACTAAAGAGTGTGTATTATTTATTATTAATACTTTGCCCTGCTTCTAATACTCAAATACACATTTTTCTATCCCTAAATATCCATCCTAATGGTAAATTTTGAGTAGTAAAACGTTATATTCCCAGAAAGTTGGGATAATGCCTACTAAAACTTATCAGAAAACATAGCACTGCTGAACTCTAGCTGTAAGTCCTTCAATGCAGTATCCTGAATACTGCAACACAGAGCCGTCACTAATTCAAACCAGAGAAGTTTTTCTTTAAAACTCAAAATGTATCATGAAGACATTTTATACCTAATCCATCTGAAATCAGACATCTTACTTTTTATTAGAAATATGAATCGATCAAACTTTGGTCATCTTGACTCAGCTAAATAGCCCACCAACATTATAAAGACCAAGTGGCACATTTAACTAAACTCCTTTTAATGTGGTTAGAGGTATAAACAGGGAGACAAAAGTCATGAATTCTATTTTGGCTAACATACTCAAACTGACTATTTGCTGCAGAAAACAGTTACTACATTTTAAAACTTCTATTCTTCCAAAATGAACCTAACCTTTTTTCATTTCTTTTTTTTTAATCCTTTTGAAAAACAAGTCACTCTCTTCTTAGACCAAAATGAAAAATAACTATCTGAGTTCCTAGTTAACCTCCAAACCCACATTCCAAACTTTAATCACAGAGAAGCTGAACACTTTACGGGCACAAAGGCTGCATTTTTAATGGACATGGTGAACGCCTGCCTTGGTAGCAGCCTGAATTATTCTCATTCTTTCATTAGTCTAGTGTTTCTTGCATAGAGAAAAACATCCCAGGAATACTAATATTTTCATAAGCATCAGAACTTGGAGAAGCCACAAGTGCATCCCAAGCTATATGAGAATCACAAGTATTTTTCTCCACTTGAATAAATCTAGTCTAAAAAAAGCTTCTGCATAACTTTAAAAACCTGAAGATAATTCAACATTTTCCATTTCTAGGAGTGCTCAAAAGGCAAAACACTTGTTTGAGAAAGTAAACAGACATCCTGATAGTTAAACAGAATAATGTTTCCTGAATAATATATTTACAGTTCAAGACAACTTCCTACTCCAGCTAAAAGTGAATTTCAAAGTGTTTCTTAAGTAGAAAGCATATCAATGTAAACCAAAAACAAAGCCTACAGCTACCAGCTGGCTGCCTACTGTAGCAGGTGTTTTCATCAGCTATGGCCAAAATTGTGACTACGCAGGTCCCCAAACAGTGTTTAAAAATCAAAAGAACTCTGATTTCTGTCTTTAAATTGTTTTAGAATTGTGAAAGATTTTATCGTAAGAGAAAAGAATGAGATGGGAGAAGCTGAAATTATCTGTAACCTTTGAACAAGCCATAGTTGACTAACCAACAGTTATACATAAGGAAGGCCTCAGTTAGTCACCAGCGTGGTTTTAGGGATTAATAGTTTGTGTATTTAAGAAGGGGGCTGGATGGATTCAGGTCAACAAACTGAGTCATGTTTGCTCAGGTGAAAGCTAAAAATAACCACTCCTCAGTATTCCTAGGATAGTAATGTAATATCACCCAGCTGCCTTGGTACACATTTTAAATGTCCCCTCTACCCATCCGTATAGCATTTAGTTGAAAACAAGTGGCCTAAAGCTACTTCCACATCAGTACAATTTAGTAGAGCAATCAGGCCCCAAATGAATATGTCCAGGCACTGTGGACTGGTTAGTCTATGTGGGTTAATACCACTCTCACAGGAAGGCACCAAAGCTACTCTTTGAAAATACCTTCACAAGCTACTCTTTGAAAACACCACCCCATTTTAAGGCCAGTCCTCTTTACCATGTCAAACATAAGCTGTATTTTCTATTTTTTAAATCTGTATTTCAACACAGTACTTTTGGCCTCCACCTCTCTGCTATAATGGAGAACTGTGAAATCTGACACTATACAACCTTTAATTAAGTGATAGGAAATCAATAAGACTTCTAATTCAAGGCTGTGGAAAACTGAACAAACACAACAAACAAAACAAGTTGGTGACCTTTCAGTGACATATATTACTCAGGGTCATATTGCATTCACCAAATATGTCTTGAGTACCTAACTATACATGAAGTACTTAAGTGAACCTAATAGACACCGGCCACGTGGAATGTAAAAATAATGGGGGAAACAGACAATACATAAATAATTATAGGAAAAAGTAATTATAGCTGTGGTGATACTATATTTACCCTGACATTACCTGAGAAAGGGCAATAGTTGGATATTTGGAAGGTAGGAGAAATGAATTCACTAGAATGAGACAGAAATTCCAGTCACCATTACAATGTAACCTTGAAGAAAAACTCAAGTGAACAATGACTAAACCTGTACTTCTTTTGGAAGAATATTCATTGACTCCAGTCAGCTTCCTGTTATGGCATCTCAAATGGCTGTCCAGTTTACAAATTGCTATCTGGCCAACCACTACCGCTATCATGCTCAAAGTTGACTCAACATCAAATCATTAGCCCCTACTCCCGCCAAACCCTATAATTAGAGAGTTAGACAGAGATACAAGACTTGGTTGCCTCCTAGAAAAGTTAAAATAAAATTAAAACAACATGCTGACATGACACATGGTCTCCATTTAAGCCAACACAGACTATTTATTTCTTTGCTTTATTACAAATAAAGAAGATTCCTTTAGCAATTATCTAGAAGTATTACTATTATGTGGGCACTGTGCTAACTAAAGATAGAGACAAATGACAGCCCCAGAGCCTGAGTTGCTCACACAGTCGAGTGTGGGAGGCTGAGTAGTTGGCAGAGAAGTACATCCTGATTGAAATGTGCCCTTACAGATGTTTGCACAGGATGCATCATTTGTGAAGAGGGCTGGGAAAGCTGCTTGCCTGAGGCCTGGACTTCAACTTCAAAGAGAGCAGGTGTTCATTAGCCGGTGGAAAAGGGGACAGGAGTGGGGAAGCACTGAAGAAGAGCGAGCGCTGGGTCAGAAGATATCTAGAAAATCACAGTGCAGCCGTCCCTATGTGTCCACTAAGAATTACTTCCACAACCCCCACAGATACTAAATTCTGAGGACGCTCAAGTCCCTTGTATAAAATGACACAGTATGGTCAGTCCTCCTGATCAGCAGACCAATCTCTGGTTGATCTGCAGATACTGAAGGCTAATTGTATGGTCTGTGTTTGAGGATTAAATTTAAAAACTGATCATTTAATAAGTGAAAATGCTGGACCACACCAGCCTTGTTACAGCCCTTGGCTTTTTCTGACCAGTGGTACAGTTCTCTTGAGGGCCTTGGCTTCTGCTCCCATGAGTCTCAGCTTCACTTACACAGCAACATAAAGAAGAGACCCACAAACAACAGAATTTTTATTTGAGGTGGGGGAATCTTTCCTTCTAAGACACGCTGATATCTTGTAGGTAGCTACAAGGTAGCTTGAACAGGGTGTCCCAGAGAGCTTTGCAGTCTCCATTATCAGGAATAGCCTTCACTGAATGAGAGGAAGACTGTCTTCATTGCAACCAAAATGATATTTCAAGATTAATCTGCTTTGGGTTTCAAGGTGAAGGAATATGGAAACTAGACCAGTTAAAGGGATAATTCATGTTTACAAGCATTAATAACCAGAACCCCTCAAAGTGAAAAAGTAACGATTTTAATTAAAAATAGTCAACCATTTCAGAAATATTTTAGAGAATTTTTATAATAGCATCCAGCTAACAAAAATGAAAAAAAAAATATACACTGATTTAAAAACACAATCATTTCATGATGTATGTCAAATCATTATGCTATACACCTTAAACTTATACAGTGCTGTATGTCAACTACATCTCAATAAAGCTGGACAAAACTTTTTTTAATAAAAACATACAGACAACTGCTACAGATACTTTCTACTGACTCAAGAGGGAGGTTGATTTAACTTTCAAAATCTAGTCTTAATTCAAAATCTGCTGTCATGATCTCTGTACCTCTATAAACATGAATAATTGATTTATCAATTTTTTATAATCCCATTTATTCTTTTTGTTCCCTGAAAGATTTTGGTTTACTAGTGAATATTAAACTTTTACTTTTAAAAAGGAGTTGAAGCTGATTTAAAAGGATGGAATTAATGTTTGGGGCATTAAAATTACTTGGTCTATGTCTGTATGTTAAAAGTAGAGAATAAATGCAATAGCTGGATAACTTAGGCCCCCACAACTTTCCCCTGAACTACTGACACAATGCTAAATGGCTCAATATCCATTCTACTTTGTAATATAAAGAAAACTTCCACTGCCTGGCTATGAATGGTATGTATAAGACATTTATAAAAGATTATATACTCAAATTGGTTCTAAGCTTTGCTTATCTGAATATCTATGCTTGCCTAAATGAGAATTTATAAGAAATGCATTAGGCATTTAAGACCATTGGACAATTCCTGGGTTTGCTTAGAATTCTTTGATTCCCTCCCAAGAAAGGGCATGAGGGAAAGAGGTACAGAAGTGGCAGAAACCAAGGAGACCAGATGAATGTCTGTTATTTATACAACACAATTTTTATTCAAAGGCCCCCCACCAAAAAAAACACACTTATTTAACATAAAGTAATCTAGCTAAATTTAGAAATTAGCATTTAAATGTATTAAATAGAGTTCCCTCAGAGACTGTATCTATCTTTCTCAAATTCAGAAACCTACATTAATTCTAGTTAAAAAAGATACATGTGGCATATGCCATGGGGCCAAAGTAGCCATATCATATTATCTGTCTAGTTGTGAGGTTTCAGATACTAATAATTCCTTGAGCTAATTCTAGTTACTGTTCCCACCAGGTCAGTTTCTAAAAAAGATTTTTTAGTATCCACCACAACATGTACCTCAGTTTTAGAATGTTTCATAATAATGACCACTTCAAAATTTTCAGCCAAAGAAAGTGTAAATACTTGTGTTAAACTGACTTAGTGCTTTGGAATTAACTGACTCAGTCTGTTAATTCCTTTACTGAAATTGCTCTGAAGTTATAATGGTCAGACACTCTACCTCTGCCACTGACTTTGAAGATAAAATTCTCCTATATTTCAACCAGACCAATTAACTCTTACTAGATTACTAAGTGAAATATTATTTTACAATTCAATTTCAATTATTGGAGAACTGAGAATGGATGTGCAGGGCCAAGATCTGGGGAAGTAATTTTCAGAATTACCCTAGCTATGCCCTAGTGCGTGTAATGGGGTACACTAAGTGATATGTAATTCATTCTTGCCAGCAGTTTTCAGTAAGCAGTAATTAATTATGCTAACATCTGTTCTAGGAAAGCTAAATTTTTAAACATAGCAGAACAATCCTCTACACTAACCTGCCACTACCAACACACACACACACACACACACACACACCACCCCCCACACAGCAGCGTTGAATGCAAAGTAGTTTGTACTGTACACACACAATTCAAGCACGTATTTTAAAACAGCTCCCTGCAACATAAACTTATGAATAAATGACATTTCAACATCAAAGTTTCATAAATTGTAGCAAACACTTGGTGCAATTCATTCTTTCTTTTAAAAAATATTGAAAAGAAGTATACGTTTATATCTTAGTATGAGAGGATTTTAAATGCTTAGCCGGCAACCTCAATTGTTCTGGAGCCAAAGATGTAACAGCTTTGAAGAATAGAAGAATTACTCTGCATTTGTCAGAATCTACACAGCAAACATGAAGCACCACTTGGCTTCCATTATTTGCCTGGCTTGGATCCCGTGGAACTGAGGAGTGTTGGAACCAAGAGGAAAAAAAAATTAGAGTGCTTTGGGAAACTGAGCCAAATTCTTACATAGTATTTGAAATGCTGTGGTAAACATGAAGTTTCTTTAGGCTCAAGATTAGTGCCAGTTTTTTTTTTTTTTTTTAAATAATAAAATGCACATAAAGAGCCCTGCCAGAGGTTTAGCACATAAAATCTGCCAACCATGAGACATGCTAATTGGGGGAGCAATCCTGAATTCAGGTTAAAAAACTGACCCTCGACTTTGGTGTCTGGCAACAAAGAGCGATTAAATTAAGAAGCTTGACAAGAGTATATCAAGTCACCATTTCTAACCTCTAGCTCTGAAAAATACCTACAATTACTGTTTCTCCATCACTTTAAAAATACTCAGAACACTATAAACTAAACACACATGAAGTGAACAAAAAAGGCCTCCAAAGAAAAACCAAATGGCTCATCTGTTGATGCTATTGCTCATCACTCGGCAAAACCAGTCATCTGGGCTGAATTTTTGACTTTGTGCCAGTATGTCAAAATCAGCCATTATTCAGCCAAAAGGCTGTGGAATGCAGCCAAGACCACCTATGGAAAGTGAATTATAGCATCTTATAATTTACTACCTTGGCTATGATCTCATAAACCCAGCATGGAGGGCAAACCACCTCTTGTGTGGGAAATCTCTCAGAGTCCCTATAGAGGCCCCCAAAGCTGCTCTGGCAGAGTATTAGGGTGGGGAAGACACAAAGTTAGCCAGCTGGCTCTACAAGCCGGTGAGCTTGCCACTACCACATCTGTGGGGTGACACTCTAGGGTTAGAAAACCCTCAAATTAAATCTTCTAGGAGAAACAGCTGCTGTGTTCTGAAGTCTGTATTACACTCTATAATAATCTCACACTTTTATTACCTATAATTATTATCAGACATGTATTTTTATAAATTACAGATATTCTACTTTTATCAATATTATCAATGTTAAAAATAAATGAACATTAACTAATATGTGACTTGCACACTGCATTTTACAAAGTGCTTTCAGACACTTGGATTATTAAACAGGTCAAGTTGTCATTATAATGGTCCCCGCTGTATATGCATTAGATTGGTGGTTTTCTCCCACCAGTAAGTGACACAGCTGGGACTGGAACCCTGGTCTTCACTTCACATTTGCTGCTCCTTCTAATACACCACATTGCCTCGATTGCCAGTTTATTTCTTAGCCCTCACTACCTATTAGTACCTGAGAGGTGACTTGCAGAGCAGAATGATGGCTAAGGATGACTGAGCAGGACCATAAGGAGCTCTGCAGACAAGGCCCTACCTAAGACTACTGACAGCTTATCTGGAAAGACTACAGGCAGCAACAGACGGCCTCCACCAAGTTCCACAAAACGGTGACGGAATACCAGGTTCCCAAAATGCACTGAACTCACTTGAAACTAATTTTACTAGAGTTTCAGTTCTAACCTCTAATTCTGGGCCAGCAGTCTGGGATATTTCACCTAGAGAAGATCTAACTCAAGGAACACATGATGAAGTTGCCATTGAAGAGTCTGTGACAGACCTCGTAGGCAGAATAAGGGCCAAGGATACAAATGAGAGGCAGAGGCTGAATTCAGAGCAACTGAAGGAAGAATTCACTGACAATTTGGGTAGACAGACAATGGCACAACTTGACTCAGGAAAGGGCGAGCTCTCCACCACATCCATGGAAAGGTTCAGGAAATAACTGAATAGATAAGAGCCTGAACTAAGTAAGTTTTTCTCAGTGACAACAAAATAGTAAAGTCACAATGTATTAATACATGCAGGATATTAGGGAATGGAGACCTTAGAGTCCAATAAAGAGGGTCATGGAGTTTACTGATTTATTTTTCTCCATATTCTAACCCATTTAGGAAATGAACAAAAGTACAGGACATGCTAAAGGGCCAAAAATTCAGTGTTGGACAGTACAAGTTGAGGCTAAGGTCAAGCAAGGTCTGTTACTGACTTTATTTGGAATTTCACAAATGCTAAGAATAATCATTTCCCCTTCCCTGATTACTCAAGAAAAACTGGACTTTATACTCTGTGAATTCCTTAGAACTGGAGGTAGAGGTACATGTTAAGGATAAACTGAAATTTTAATGGTCACATTCTTAGGAATTGGGTTTTTTAAAACACTGAAATAACAAAAATTGAGTAAAGTCACTATAGGACTTCTCTGCTTGGTCCAGTGGTTAAGAATCCACCTGCCAATGCAGGGGACACAGGTTTGAACCCTGGAGGGGTTCACAGGAAGATCCCAGATGCCACAGAGCAACTAAGCCCTGTGCCACAACTACTGAAGCCCATGAGCCCCAGAGCCCATGCTCCGCAACAAGAGAAGCCACCGCAATGAGAAGCCAGAGTGCCACAACAAAGAGTAGCTCCCGCTCCCTGCAAAAAGAGAAAGCTAATGTGCAGGAAGAAAGACCCAGCACAATCAAAAAAAAAAAAAGTAAAGTCACTAAATACAGGTTAAATATTTTAATATTTTCATCAGGTCCAGGTGTTCGCTCAAGTACCATCTCCTTCATTCAATTTGTTAAACACCTATAACATGCCAGCATCTAAGGCCTCCACCAATTTCCCATCAGCAACAAATGATCCTTACACAACCTCTGATGCCAATATCACCTGGTCTGTGTCTCTGTTAGAGCCTTTTACTTTATTTGTAAACATAGCTTCTGAACCCTACAAAATTATAAGTTCCACTGGGGAGGGACCAAGTCTTATACAGCATCAAGCATAGAGACTGAATATATAGGTCCTCCAAACCTGAAGTGAACTATTTACATTGAAGTCTTTATGTCATGATAAACACATTGTTATGCTTGATTTATCTAACAAGCTTTTATCAAACACCCATTAGATCATTTAAATATGTCCTTGGTGTATCACATCCATGGCCCACTTATACCAAAGTACAATTAAGACTACCATTGAGAGAGTTTGGGAAGAAGTCACGGCTGCCTTCCGTGATGCCAGCCTCACAATGGTACACATGCTCATTTCCACTGAGCACATGATGGTTCATGCAGATCCTCATTAACCTATATATGAAATGAATACTGAATTTTGAGGATCAAAATGTACTTGTCCTAAATTGAAACATGCACACCCTGATCCACAGGAAAAAAAAAAAAAATAAATTCACACATCAAAAGAAGGTGTATAAGACAAATAGCAGACAAGCAAAAAATATGGTAATTTTTGAAAAATTTCTTCCAAAGGGTTTGCAGCCAATATTAAAATTATAGAAGCATGTTTAGATGCCACTCTTTAGCATATTTCCTGGAAACTAAATTCACAAAGGTAAGATAGTTATTTACCCTGCCAACACTGCCCTGAAGAGATCAAGGCCTGCACAATGCAAAGAAAATTGGAGACAAAATGAGATAAAATATTCACATCTTAGACTGAAAGAATCCACCTGCCAAGGCGGGAGACACAGGAGATGTGGGTTCAATCCCTGGGTCAGGAAGATCCTCTGGAGAAGGAAATAGCAACCCACTCCAGTATTCTTGCCTGTTCATTTCAAGCACTTCCTTTTAAAGGCATCAAATCCTACTTTTGAGATCAAATCTACAAAACAGCTCAGACAGAAACCTGCTGCCTGTATGATCTATTTACCTAGCGGCTCTAAATGAGTTCTTCTTTCTCGTCCAATGAATTACATATGAAAGTTCTCAAAAGAGTAGCAAAGAAAAGCGGTGGAAGACTTGACATTGAAAGAACTGTGGAGCACAGGATGATACAGAAGTCTTGAGATGACACATGGAGCTTCTGAATGGTGACAGGCAAATGCAATTGTGACTGGAGTGAAGATCTAGTTAGGGTAAAGACTCTGAGGGAATGGGAGTGAGAGAGAGAAGTTAAGGATGTCCAAGTTCCTTGCATGGGCAATACCATTTGCTAGGAGAGGGCTCAAAAGAAATTGAGTGATATGTCATATGACAGTCAGACTACATAGAAGCTGGAGTATCAAGCTTATTAAATTAAAGAACTCAGTTTATATGACGTGGGGGTGTTACAGTTAAAAGGTCAAATACACAAATAACTAAGATTTGAAAGAGTAGTTAGAATTATTCTAGGTGGTTCCAATGTTGCAAGTGCAAAGGAAGAAAATCTGAGAGCAATAAAAATCAGACAGTCTAAAGTTGACCTAACCAGTTGAAGCCAAAAAATTGCCAACACTTGTGTGAGTAGGAATGCTCCTGTTACTAACACTTGGTAAATGCAAAGAGTACAGAGGATGAGGCGGCTTCCCTGGCGGTCTAGTGGTTAAGAGTCCATCCTGCAAGCAGGGGACACTGGTTCAATCTCTGGTCTGGGAAGATCCCATATGTCATGGAGCAACTAAGCCCATATGCCACAACTACTGAGCCCACATGCAGCAACTACAGAAGTCTGGTCGCCTAGAGCCTGTGCTCCCCAACAAGAGAAGCCATCACACTGAGAAGCCCCTGCTCGCTGCGACTAGAGAAAGCCCGGGTGCAGCAATATAGACCTACCACAGCCAAAAAATAAACTAAATCTTTAAAAAAACAAAAAATTGCCGAGGACATCTGAGCATTGGATGGGGATGCAAAGACTGCCTTAAGGCCTCCATCATTACATTCTATGAGTACTCTTCATATGTTCAGAGTTTCAACTCTGGCCACAAATTGGCTTGCTACTCCTGAATTATTACAAGTTTGAGGATAAGAATCTTTGTGGAATAAATTATCCCAGGGATGGGAATTGTGGCTTTCTAGTGCTAGATATACCACTAAGCAGACAAACTATTCGACCAAGCTTGAGCCCCCAGTTCTCTCAACTGTAAAAGGCAATGTTTTTGCTGCTGCTGCTAAGTCGCTTCAGTTGTGTCCGACTCTGTGCGACCCCATAGATGGCAGCCCACTAGGCGCCTCTGTCCCTGGGATTCTCCAGGCAAGAATACTGGAGTGGGTTGCCATTTCCTTCTCCAATGCATGAAAGTGAAAAGTGAAAGTGAAGTCACTCAGTCGTGCCCAACTCTTAGTGACCCCATGGACTGCAGCCTACCAGGCTCCTCCATCCATGGGATTTTCCAGGCAAGAGTACTGGAGAGGGGTGCCATTGCCTTCTCCAGTTTCTACTGCTAGACACTCCTAACTTAGAAATGTTTCAACTCTAAAGATGATTTATATATTTTATGTTACGGTGAAAGTCATTCTTTTCAAGGTTAAAACATACCCTTTTAAATTAGAATCAATGTATAAGCCGATACTATAGGCTGCCATGCTTTACCCATCTAGCCCCTTCTCTCATTTGCCTTGTTATTTTCACATGTGATAGAGGAAAAGACTATAATCTCCTACACTTTGTGTTGCCTATTGAGGCCAAAATAGACTCTGGGTGTTTTCTATCTTCCAACAACTGGTGATATCAACAAACTATTCCAGAAAGTAGGGCCAAGCTAGAGCCAACTGTATATGTAAAATTTCATTCTGATGAATTCCGCACAATGAAATATACTGCATGATATATACTATGGGAAGGTGGTCCAATCTACTCATAATGAAAACATTTAGGGAAAAAAACAAAGAACTCCATTCCAGCTTCTAGCTGATGGCCCATACACTCACAGTATAACACAACACAAAGACATTCCAATACAATGAAATAATCTGGAGTATGTCCAACCTCTATTTTTCAGGATGATAGAGATAGGCTCAACAGAGCTGAGTCTATTATTCAGAAGAAATGGAAATCGTGGCAAACAATGCTCTAAGCCAAAAGATCATGGGCAAAATTTGCTAACAAGACATCAATTCATAACATTCATTCAGATTTTCATTTAAACTGCTGGGTTCTTAATATATTTCAAAATTTATTCAGATTACCCTTTATGAAAAAAAGTTCCATAAGAGAAAGCAACAATTACTGTGCAGCAAGGGAAATGTTTTCACTGGAAAGATTTTTTAGATTATTGTAGGCATCTACAAAAACAGAATAAGAAAATTTAAAAGCGAGGGCTCTAGACTCAGAAAAACTTGGGATCAAATTCCAGCTCTATTACTTACTAGCAATTTAGCTGGGCTATTTACTGAATAGCCTTACAAAATGCCAGTTTCTCCTTTGAAAAGTTTGCTGAGAGAACCCATCTCGTAAGTTTGTTGTAAAGATAAAAATAATCAATAAAAAGAGTCGATCACACACAGTACCTCGCACATAGCGAGGTCTTAATGAGTGTTAACTATTGATAGTAAGGATGCTGCTAGCAGATGGTGAAGAAGAATCTGATGGGAGATGGCAACATCCTCCTTGCTCTCTATCCTGTCTCTCCCTCCTCCCTCCAGGGATGTGTTTATCTAAACATTCAAAGAACTAAAAGGTCTGAACCTTGGGTCATTAAAAACAGAGGCTCTCAACAGTCAGAGAGGATACTATCAGAATTTTGACTTGAACATCTAAGATGTCTTTCCCTAAGAAATACCCCAGGGATATCCTAAGTAGCGTGTTGTTTGAACACAGAACTAGCTCTTAATTTTCTCCTCAGTGAAATGAGATTTTAACATCTCTTTTCACATTTTCATAAATTATTAGAAAATAACTATAGCCAAGAGTATTAATGCAGGTCTTCCCTCCTCCTCCCTGCAGATAAAGACAATGCTGGTCTTGCTTGCTGTGCTGCATGCCCTCACCTGGTCCCCAACAAGCATCCCACTATTGCTGCTAAATGGATTCTTTGAGTTTTCATGACACACAATCAAGAAAAAAGGGACAAATATAAGAGAAGGGCTTGGATTACAGAGAATTTTACATGAGGAGGTTTTAGGGGTATTTTGGAAGAGAGAGGTTAGAAGCATCAAAGAAAAGGGGGATTTCCAGAAGCAGTGCTACTGATTATGTCTTCTTTACTGTGTTTCACAGTATGAATAGAGAATTTGTTATTATACTATTTTAAATTCATTTTTGGTGGATTGCCCATTTCTCTGACAGAATCACTCCCTCAAGATGGATCAGTTAGGTCAGTCATGTCTTTAAATAGGGGCAACATTAAAAAAAAAAAAAAAAAGATAACAGGTGCAAAAACTTCATACAAACCTTTGGCAGGACTTTGAATTAGCACATAACACATGACATTGGGAAGATGGAAAGGACTGACATTTTAGAATGGCAAGTTAGGGGCTGACCATACGAGGTTTGAGCTACAGCTATGCTAGATCATCATTTTATTTCAATATCTTGTTCAAAGTCTGAGCTCTTTACAATCAGAGAGCTGCACATGCCTATTCCCTCCTAATATTGCTGGCTACCCTGTACCCTTCCCTCCACTCCAGAATTTCTCCACCTCAGCACTATTGACATTTTGGGCTTGATAAATTTTGTGGGACTGGCTGTTCTGTGCACTATAGGGTATTTGGCAGGAGCCCTGGCTTCTATTTACTAGTTGCCAGTAGCATCTTCTCTCCTCTCGAATGTAGTGAAAATCAAAAATGTCTCTAGACATTGCCAAATATCCTCTGGGGAGGTGGAGATTGTGGGGGGTGGGGGGGGCAAAATTAATCCTAGTTGAGGACTCCTGTTTTATCCCAACCCCTCAGACTTAGAAGAAAAATTCATACCCTGCTAAGTCAACTTGTGACACTCCCTTTTCAGAGGTTACAACTCAGGGATTCCGGGCCCTCAATAATCCATAACCATCATAGTTGCCTACATGCTGGACTGGCTGCATTATGCATCAGGTTGTCATCTACAAATTAAAAATGATTATAAAAGTTACCAGTCATTGAGTATTTCTTACGTGCCAGGAAGTAGAACAGAGGATTTAACTGGGTTGATTTTCATTCTTATACAGCAGTAAGTGGTAAATATCATTATCTCCATTTAGAGATGAGTAAAATAAGGCTCTGAAAATGTAAATAATTCAACCAAGGTCACAGCCAATAAATGGTTGAGCTGGAGTTTAAACCTAAATCCATCCAGGCCCAGAGTCTCTATCTTAGGTCACACTGTTTCTCCTAACGAGAAAAACCAATGCAGACATATATGGCAGGTACATTTGGCATAAGTTACATGAGCTAAAATGGGGAGGTCAGTGCATAGATTGTTATAGAACTCAGTGTTCTATGAACTAAGCTGATCACCAGTAATAGAGATGTGTTTGTTCTAAGGATACTAATAAGTTGATTTTTGATTTATGGATTTTCTGCTGAAAACAGGAAAATGGTGGTTTCCTGTAAGTAGAAACAAGCAGGATCTGGTTGCCATGGTAGCAGAAGTAAACTTAATCTTGACTGAGAATACAGTCACCATATAGAAACAAGTATGGTAAGGAATCTTATCAGAAAAGGGTGTTTTCACCTGGAAAAGAGAAAGTCAAAAGAGAGAAATGATATAGTCATCTTATGGAAAAAACCCAAATGAAGTTTTCGGCCAACCCAATATTTGAACTTTTTGGCCCACTCAATATTTGAAAAGTCACCATCTAACAAAAGGGAAGCAGCACGTGTTCTAGGTTATTCTAAAAGGAAAATCCAGGATTCATGAGTGAAAATTACAATGAATTATAATACAATCTGGTAAGGGAAGCCAGTTTTTCACTGAATTGTAGGAAAGAACATTTAACCATCATAGTGTTTCAACTAGACTGAAAAATTAAACAATTTTAATTGTCTATTGAGCAACTGTCACTGGAATGGAAAAATGCTGGCAGGGAGGTTGTCTCTGTTGGGGAGGTCCCAGTGTGGGTAAGGTTAGACTCAACAAATTCTCAGGCCCCTTATAAAACAACAATCTCTGTTTTTCTAAAGCATTGGGAAATTTCAGATTCCAGTGAAAACAGAGGGTGGGAAAGCTGGAGGTCTCCATTAGGCGAAGAGCACCAGCAGTAGCTCATTGCCATAATAGGAAAGGCAGACTCCAATCTTGCCTGGGAAGGAAATATCATTTAGGTGAAATAGGTTAAGAGAGGAAAGCCTTGTGGGGGACTTTTTTCTGTTCTGAATAGATGAACACGGGATAGTGCAGCAGGGTTTTTTTAACAAAAGGATTGTTTTCCAATCCTAAGATACACTGTAATGCATCTTCCTTGGAATTTTCAGCCACCTCTCACTATTGATTTCAAAAATCCATTCAGTATTTTAAAGAAAACAGAAAAAACATCCAGGTAAGGAAAAGGCTCTGAGAGTCCCTTGGACTGAAATCAAGCCTAAAAGAAATCAACCCTGAATATTCATAGGAAGGACAGATGCTGAAGCCGAAGCTCCAATACTTTAGCCACTTGATGCGAAGAGCCAACTCACTGGAAAAGACCTTGATGCTGGGAAAGACTGAGGGCAGGAGGAGAAGGGACAGATAGCATCACCAACTCAATGGACGTGAATCTGAGCAAACTCTGGGAGACAGTGAAAGACAAGGAAACCTGGCGTGCTGCAGTCCATGGGGTCGCAAAGAGTTGAAAACGACTTAGTGACTGAATGACAACAAAGGAGCAACTAGAAGAATAGTTCATTAGCTTTCTTCTAAATGCTAATACTGCCTTTGGCTTCACTGTCTTTGATATGCCTCAATGAACAATTCATCACCAGATTCAGGGAACGGATAGGACAGAGCTAACCTCAAACTTTCCACTTGGAAAACCAGCCACACTGTAAATTTGTTGGACCTGTCTTGGAAAATGAAACTGTTACAAAGTCAACTTCTGCTAAGGCACACAACCTCCCTTGTAAAAGGGAAGAGGTGCTAAAATAATAACAGGTTAAAAAAAATATACTGATTCATCTTACCATATTAAATATGAATAACACTAAGAGAATTCTCCCTATCTCTTCATCTCCAGGACACACAAAGCATTTACATTCTCATTATTTTGCACCCATTAAGTGGGGAGCAAAGATTATTATCCCCCTTTAATTTCTAAGAAAGGGACTACAGAAAGATTAAACAAGTAAGTTGTCCAAGTTGCTCAGTAAATTGAGATGTTTGAAGCTGTCCATTCAGTATTTGCTTAGTATTACAAAGTGACTGAATCCTAACTCACCGAAATTCCTAAAGCTTCTCTCTTCCCCATTTCCAAACATGGGTGAAATTTTCTGCCAAGCACAAAGCTGCGACCAGGTTGATCGTGGACAAGGAGATCCTATCAGGTCAGCACCATGTCTGCAAGAAGCCTGACTTGGTTTTCCAACCAGAATCCACCCACTACTTTATCAAGTGAAGTTGATTCTGCCTGGCCATGTCTGGGAAATTTTTAACTCCTTGATTAGCTATTAACAATTGGTTTCACTCAGACGAGACAGAGGACAAAATAATAGTGGTTTTAAAAAATGCCTCCACCATTCTGATTACAAAGGAGGCATGATTAACGAAGTTCCCTTTGTGTCCAAGCTCCATTCTGAGAGCCAGAGAAAGAGCTTTCCACCCCCCTGTTTTGATTGCTGAGTCTTTTCCTACTTGTCTCATCACCCACACAATCTGTTCATAGCCCAAAGAGACAATCCAGCCAGTCTGTGGAGAGTTCCTAAAACATTTATGTCGTGAAAGCAGACAGGATGAACAGGACCTCATCTCACAAAGGATGACGGGACATTCAGCAAAAGAGTTCACAAAGGGAAATACAGACGGAAGGCTCTAGGCTGAATGGATTTGCCCACAATGACTAACACAATGCCTGTCCTTATGGGTATTTGTAAACCTTCTAGTCAATTTACAGCCACCCCCAGGTTTCGTCCCCCAAACCACTGCTTTTAGAAAGCACAGTTTTTAAAGAAAATATAATTATCGAGTTAAAGAGGTCCAAATCGGTGCTTTCAGGATCATTCAGTCTCTCTAGACCTTTAAACACGAAAACAGCAAATAAGACAAAGATTCTTAGCTCAAAGTTCCAGCTCAACCATGTCAGTGGGGCAAGATATGCATATAAAACAGAGCATTGCCTAGCACATAGTAAGTGCTCAATGAATACTACCTAACATTTTTACCAGATCCTGCTGTTTTATTAACGATATTTTTATATACGTCCTGCCTGTGTACTCAGCTAAAGCAGGGCCACCTTATCTTTCTTTGGTGCGTTTCAGAAGATAAATTCCCTGCCTTCATACACATCTTATTTACAGATGTAGAGATCTGTGGCAATTACAGATAAGATACTAAACCTAGTCTCACAGCTGGTAAGAAGTAGGTTCCTTGAGATTTCAACTCATTAACTTCATGCTTTCTTTCCATGACAAGATAGATGAACAGATTATCATGATTTATGCCTCTTGATGTATCTAAACAGATTTCTAATCTGTCAAAGACTCTGAGGACTTACTTTAATGCCCTTGACACAAAGAAAAGAAATGAGTGGTAAAGGCCAACATATTTGGCTTTGAGAAAAACATGCCTCTGTTTTTATTTGCCATGGGAAAGCATTACTAGCTCTACTTAGCAAATAATCAAAGGCAAGAGGAAGCATAAGGGATTAAATGATACGTCTAGGGAGGCAAATGGGCCAGATTTCTGATACACTGCTCATAGCTTTTTCTATTAAGTTTATTCTTAATTCAGTACCTTGAATGATATGAATCTTGTTTTTAATTATGCACATCAAATTGTGCTTCCAATGACCACCCATACCACAAAGGCCCAGGTCAAACTCCCTAATTCTTCAAAAAAATTACTTTTATCTGATCTAAAAAATACTTAGAACACTTAGTCTATTTCACTCACTTTGACCTTAACAAATATCTTTATTTTATCGCTCTTGCCTCTCCAAATTTAAGTTGCCTGAAGGCAAGATCCATGTGTGCATTCCTTCTATAGCCCATGACTAACCCAGCTCAGGGACTGTAGTAACATGTACCAGCTCATTGTTTGTTCTGCCTCACAGACTTCTGGATGTCCCAAAGAAACTTCGAGTCATCAAAATACCTACTCAAGTTTCCCAACCATTCCTCTCAAATACTAGTCTACTTGGGTAGTCATTAAAGTTTCTCCTGTGCCTTCAAGAACCTCATTTTAGCTGCTGGGACATCCTCTTGCCATTCATTTCACACACACACATCCAGCTCAGCAGGAGTACATGTTGCAGTGAGCTTTGCTTCAGAGCCAACAGCCTGGCCAAGTTCCAAGAATTGTCACTAATGATCTTTACCAGCCAGTTGGTGCTCCAACAGTGGTGCAACACACACACACACACACACACACACACACACACCATTTCAACTACTGCTCTAGTTGGAAGAGCTGTGCCTAACAGAGGTTGGTTCCATGCCTAATTTTATTTTTTAATTGCTACTGAAGGCCTATTCCACCAGACATGAGCAAACTCTCCAAACACGCTTTCTATGATAGAGTAGTGATCTCCATTAATCTACCTTTAACTAAAGGCATAGTAAGTGTATTAGTCTGGGGTCTTTTGGTTGCAAAAGAAAGGAAACCCTGCATCAAGCTGCTTTAGCAAAAATTAAATTAATCAATAAATTCGTAAAGAGACGATGAAAAATGTCCAGAGACAGAGTGGTCATTAGATAGCGATTGTTTTGAGAAATCAAATTATATCAACAGATCTCATTTCTTTACAGTCACTGAATTCTAGCTTATATTTTGCTAGCTTCATTTTCAGGATTCGTGGGAAGGACTCCAACAGTTCCAGGTTCATGTTATCCGAGTTCAAGTTCAATATTAAACAGAGAGGACATCTCCTCCTGGTAGCTTCCACAACAAGTCTCAGACTTCATTCTGATTAGACTAAATTGAGCCACGTGCCCCTGTGGCTTGGTCACATCCCATCACTGAAGTCAGAGGTGAAGAGTCTCAAACCTCATGGTCTGAGATTGAGAAAGGGGAGGTACCACAAAGGAAGTGCAGAATCTTGCTATCAACGGAATTAGGCTGAACCATTCTCCCTAGTAAGTCTTTCCTCTTTCCCTAATAATCTCTAAGAAGTTGTACTACAAAAATGGTCAGCTTTGAAAATAGCATACTAAAGAAAGGAAACAAACAGACAAGTCACAAAGGAGTATAAATAGCCAATAAGCATATGGAAATAGGTTCACTCTCACTAGTAACCAAAGAAATGTAAATTAATAGAAGCAATATTCTTGGCACATTGGCAAAATTGCTAAAAAAATAAAATAAAAGTAATGCCCAGTACTGGCCAAGATTCAGGGATTGGAACACTCCCACGATTGACTTATGAGGTATACGGGTGTTTATTATTGATTTCAAAGGGCAAGCGGAGATTATTATCAAAATCTTTTAAAATGAGCATGATTTTTTTTTTTTTTTGGCCATGCGGTATGTGGAATCTTAGTTCCCTGACTAGGGATCAAAGTGCAAAGTCTTAACTCCTGTACTCCCAGGCAAATTCCTTTTCTTTGTCTTAATTTTTTGCCACGATTTTTGACCTCAGACAAATTCACAGATGTGAAATTGCTAAAAAAAAAATAATTAAGGGTATGAATAAAAATTTAACTACAAGGAAGATTTTCCCAGTATTGCTACTATATAGCCCCCAAAGAGGAAATATCATTAATGTCCGACAGTAGATTAGATAATATAATTATGATAATCCATTCTATAGGCTATCATACCAACACCAGAAATGGCCTTTCAATGCATATTTGTTGGCATGACTTGAAGGGAGAAAGGCACTCCAAGGAAGAAGAATTACTACAGTGGGTAACCATACAGCATCATTTACTAGCTAAGATTAGTAAATTAGTTTCACTCTTATCTCAAGGTGCTCCATGGCTCCTTCTGTAAGATTTTCCATAGGGTTCTAAAGACTGAGATTCTGCTCAGGGAAAGGTCAAAACACCTGAACAACCTTCAACGGGTACAATCTGTTGTTCCTTCAAAGACACTTTTTACATATTTGCTTAACAGTTGTTTAAGAGAGCAGCTGGGTGTTACATGGGGAAATTAAAGATGATGAACCACAGATGGCATGAACTTGTCCTAAAAGATAGTTCTGAAAGTAATGTTTGGTTAACATACAGCAACTTCTACAAAAACTAATTCTCTATATTAAAAAAAAAAAAAGCTATTTTCCCATTCTTTATCCTATCATCATGTAGCAATTACTTTTCAAATCCTCAGAGTAATTCCACGACAAATAGATCTCACCAAATCAATCCCTCTCAAACAAAACCAACACAGCTATTCTCCATTTCAGTTTCCATAACTTAAAAATGTGAATATTCCTGGTAGACTGGCCTGTCTCAGAGTGTTGTTGGTAAGATAAACAACTATGAAACTCCTATGATAACTCCTATGAAAGTATGAAGGATAAAAGCACTGTATAAATACGAGGTATTAGGAGTATGAAGTCATCAGAGGTTTAACATGCACTTAACAAAGCATCTCTGAGTCCCTATCTAGTCATCGGCTCTGCATAGCCTTCACATTCTCTTCCCACAGTCGTTTCTGAAAACCAGATATTGGTCTGCAGTTTCCTTGCAACAAAAGGACAGGGCCCTCTCTACTTTCAAATTGGAAGAGGGATTATAAAAGTGTGGTGTTCCATGCTGTTGAAACTTAAGATAATTAAGTAATGGAGAGAAATGTCAAAGATAATGCAAAAAGCAGACAGACATGCCTGGTTTAGATTGAAGCCTGAAATGGAAAAAGGCAGCAGCATAAATGAGCAGAGGGTTAAGGGTTTTCATACTATCTCATTCAAGCCACAGAAATTAACAATCCTAAAAGATATAAACTTTTGAGAGTTTGAGAGTGAGAATTCTTTGAGAACTAGCAGCCAGTACTACTCTTAGTAATTTAGTGATATTTTATAGCACTTCAAGTACCTTCCCAAAGGAAAGCAAAAGAAAAGTTGTTTCTTGGTAAGGCTGTGCCTCTATACTATAGACTTAGTGTTTTTTCTACACTCCCTTTATCATTTTTGAAGAATGATAAAAGTTTAAATAAAATATGGATGGGTCAATAATAAGGATATTGAAGTTCTCAAATGCCCTTCTTTTTAAACCCCACCCCAATTACATCCCTCCCTTGAGGATATTTACAATCCTGTATGACACATGCTCTGTACCTTCTTGGTTCAAGGAAAACACACCTACAGCATTTCAAATTAACTACTGACCCTTACTCTCACACTATAAACAAACCCTTTTCAAAATCTCAATTGCATTGTGTCCACATTGATTAAAGCTTGAAGCCTGGTGACCTCATGTGGTGTTAACTTCTCCCATGCACCAACAGCATTCTGCCTTTCTACTCAATTACCCCCTTTGGTGCCAGAGGATCGCTACCCAATGAACATACACAATGGACTTCTGCTTCATTACACTAACCAACAGCAGGATAGAAATAAGCAGAAGAGGAATAAACAAGCTAATTTATCATGAAGACAGAGCAAGCTTTCACCAGTCGCACCATGGAAAACTTCAGTGGTTAACAGGAATATCAATAGTCTGGAGGTTATGTTTATGATCTTACAGATTGCAGACAGAGCCAAATGGACCCTCAGTGATTAAAGAATTTTGCAGATTAGCAGGTGTGAACACATGCACACAAAAACCATGCCTTAAAACTCTGGAGTCCTACATAAAACATACCAAATAATTATTTGGGGAAGCACAACCCAGGGCTTTGGATAATGTGGACTGACATCCTGGTAATTTGCCCCAAGTGTTCGACCTAACTTGGGGGCCCCTCTTATTCATCTTTGACGAGGTGGTCAGGAGGGACCCAGCCTCTTTGTGAGAGGGGTCTGGATGCCCCCCCTTCATTAGGCATGGCAAGGACACAGCAGCTGATTGAATTAACAACTTTGGAGGGCTTCAGTCCCAGTTCCCAGACATTAGCACCATCATCCAGAACAAATTAAAAGTCTCACAGCAATTAAGCAGATTTTGAAAATGAATTTCCCATGGTTCAATGGTTCAACAAGCAATCTTGAGTTAAGTATTAGAGAGGAGTTTTAGAAGGAGAGGAGGAACTGACTGCTGAATTTCCAAAGAAAGCACATAATTGGTAGAGGCATAAACAATAAACTTCTGAGCCTCTGCTAACTAGGCTTTTACATTTCTTTTATATAAAATTGGAAATAGTCACAGAAGTGTGAAAGAATAAAAAATTAACATGGAACTGTATTAAATGGTGGATTTTAGGAGGATTCTTTTCCTTTTTTCTTTGCCTTTAATTCCTTTAACATCATTGTATTCTTGTTGAAAACAAATAAAATTAGGAGGCAACAAAAATGCATCTTTCTAGTCACTAGAGTTTAATTTCACACAAGCAATCTAAACATGACTCTAGAACCACCTACTTCTCCCTGGACCAGTGTATCCAGGTTCAGAGGAGGTAGAAAACCTTTTATGAACTCTGAGAAACCTCACACTGGGAGCTCATTCTTGGATTAAAAGAATAAGACTAATAATAAAATAACACGCAGCGCAGTCTATGTGCTTACTGTTTGCAAGTTACTATACACACAGTTTTCATTTCACAAATTATTTCATATAATCCTCACAGCAATGTTATAAAACAAGCATTATTACTCCTATTTTACCCAAGAGATAGATGAGGAAACTCTAACTCGGAGTTTAAATAATTTTTCAAGATCACATAGACAACAAGGGGTATGTGCCTTGTTAAGAACTAGGATTTCTATTCAGTCCTTCCAAACCCCTGCTTAACATTTAAAATAGCAATCTCCCATTTCCAGTGTGGCTTTACCTAGCCTTTCGAGCAGTAGATAGGTTCATGGTGCCTGAACACACATACACAAGTGCCATTATTTTAGAGGGGAAGGCCTGAATGATGATGTGTGATGACCCAACCAAGGAGGAATTCCTGTGGCCTCTTCCAAGCCTCCGTTTTCTCCTCATCACTCCCCTACCTCTCTCCCAACTCTTGTGCCAGCCTGTGTGCCCTCCCCAACACTCCCACCTCTCCATGAAAGGTAGGTTTGGCTAAGAGAAGTCCAAGTCCAGCTTTTGTGTGGCTTCTCCCTGGTTTTTGCTTCCTTCTTTTTCAGTTTACATCTCCTTCTCAAATCTCTGTTCCCACATCTCCACCTAGCTCCACTGGAAAGTCAATAGGCCCAGGTTCCTGTTTGCCTGCAGGCACATATTCTGCACAGCGTGTTTCAGTACTGTTCAGGAACCTGAAAGAATGTGTGGATGAATTCATTCCCACCCACCAGACCGACAAGCTGAACACAATGGAATGCAGAGGTGGTTATTCGGATGTCTCGTGCTTTCTTGTCAAGGGCAGTTATAAAAGTTGACATCGTAAACACATTACTGATCTCTAAGAAGAACCATAAATACATCTTCAAAATTTTAGAAAGCAAACTTTGAAAGATGCATTTTCCATCTTTAAAAGTTTTTTTTTTAATTAAGCAAATCATATATTTTTTTAAAAAACAGCCCTCATGGAACAGAAGAAACAGATTTACTTCTTAAAGAAATCACAAAATTCTATTATGGTTCACATTCTCACGTGAATATTCAAAATTCATGCACAAGGTGTGCTCCCTTTTTCCAAGCAAACTTTATCAACTAGTATGGATTGTTCAGTTGCTATATCGCGTCTGACTCTTTGAGACCCCTTGGACTATTGCATGCCTGGCTCCACTGGCCTTCATTATCTTCTGGAGTTTGCTCAAACTCATGTCCATTTTGGTCGGTGATGCTATCTAATCATCTCATCCTCCACCGCCAGATTCCCCTTTTGCCTTCAATCTTTCCCAGCATCAATCAGGGTCTTTTCCAATGAGTCAGCTCTTCACATCAGGTGGCCAAAGTACTAGAACTTTAGCTTCAGCATCAGTCCTTTCAATGAATATTCAAGGTTGATTTCCTTTAGGACTGACTGGTTTCATCTCCTTGCAGTCCAAGGGACTCTCAAGAGTCTTCTCCAATACCACGATTCAAAAGCATCAGTTCTTTGACCAACCAGTATGGATAGCCACATATGATTTTCTGCCTTTATGGCCAAATAAAGACCAAATACATAAATCAGACCTAGTAGTATAATCAGTGTAACAGTAGACATAGGTAATAAAACATTCTCCTAGCAGTCTGGAATTTTGGTTCAAACCTTTTCTCCTTGCAACTTCTCTGGGCCCTAGTTTCTACAACTAGAGAAGAGCCTTAGTTCCTACAACTAGCATCAAGGACCCCGCACAGCCAAAAATGGACAAATAAAATTAATATATGTATTTTTTTAGTTATAAAAGACTAGCCCAGAGAGAGTGTTACAAATTTTAGGGCTGATCTTGAAGTATTTTGACTGCCTCTGTAACAGGTCCAAAATGCAAGGCGTTTATTTCTTCAAATAGTGTTACTGAGCATCTATACCATTCCACCCTGTGGTAGTCATGGAAAATAAAGGTGCGCAAGATAGATGACATATTGCCATGTAGCTTATAGTCTTATAGGAATTATATTTTAACTTTATTTTTTCTTTATAATTCCTTATGATACACCATCGTAACTCTAGCTAAAATTTCAGAAGTAGTTAATATTTTATAAGGGAAAGATCATTTTTTTCCTTGAAGCTTGACTTTCAAACGTCTTTGTCATTTTCGTTCTATCTAGAAGCAAAAACGTTTCCCAATGGACAATGACTTCAATTTTATAATGTAAAACAGATGAACAACTGGGATTTGCTATGCAGCAAGCATGGATGGAATCTCTCTTCCACGCATTGAGTGACAGTCATTTAAAACTCAAGCTACCTGGGTTCATCTATGCTACAAAGAGCCACGAGTACTGGCAAGCATTTTAAAAGGCAAAATTTAAGATTAAAATTAAATCTTAATGAAAACTATCACTAACTGGATCAAAAAGTTAATTGCTCTAGTTCATCAAATGTGTGGATGACACGCTTCTTGAACTGTTGGCTTGCATGGATTATGCTAAATGGGAAAGTGATCAAGCAGGGTTGCTGGGGTTCTAATTTTATGTAATCCACTAAGAGGCAGAAATAAGCTGCCATGAGCCTAACTAGATGTGGGATGACTAAAAAAAAAACTTTAAAAAGTTAATTTTGTCAACTTCTAATTCAGGGAAATGGCTAATGTATATTGATAAATCGAGCACATACGTGCAGGTAACTTATCTCATTTAAACTCACAACCACCTATGAAGGAGACATTTTTAGATGAGAAAGTTGAGGTTCATAACATGAATATGGTTTGTCCAAGTTGGATAATGAACCAGACCACACACACTGATCAATCCTAAAACTGCATGCCATTAGTTAGAAAATCTGATTATTTGAATGCAAGGATCAGTAAGTCTATCATTGAACAGAAACATATGGAAAACTTTGAGCTAACACCATGCTGTTTTTTAGTGCAAAAATTTCCTAGGAATCTTATAAGCACCCCGAGTCATTGAAGACAACTTTCAAATTTCTGCACCAGTGCTGCCTGGCAGGGGGAGTTACTCTAACATGAGATGCATAGAGAGTCAGTGGCTTCCCTGGACAGACTTGGTATCAATAACCAACCACATCCTGATCTGGAAATGTGATCTTCTCAAATATATACTAGTGCTGATTTTGTTTAAATACCAAGCCTAGTGCTCATCTTTCTCCCAAACTATATTTTCTCTCTGTCTTTTTTAACAGGTATGTGGGGTAGAGAAGAAGGGACATGAAAGAATTTCCTGATATTTATAAAAGAAAAAAGAAAATGCTAATTGAACGGTGACTTTAGAATACTTTTCGTTTAAAAATCTTGGGTGTTTACAAATTATCCTGTTTCTTTCTCTTTCATCACCTATTATCCAGAAACAGCATGTTCTCATAGAGCAGAACTCTGTTCCGTTTGGGCATGTTCAAAGACCAATGCCAGCCAAGGGTTTAACACGGGCTGGCTCATGAGCATGCAAATGCTGTACAGTTAGGAGGAAGGGTGCCTGAAAGGATGCCCAAGGCTCTGGAGTTGCCGGACACAGTCAAATCCCTCCCCACCCTACCCACCTCCACCTCACAGTTTTGCAGAAGCTGATCTCTTTTAAAAGTACAGGTGTCTTCTTTTAAGTGACAGCAAGGCCCCTGGTGCAATCTTTCCAAAGCTTCAGTTAAAATCTTATCTACAACTTCCCATAGCCCAGGCACGCAGGAGCTAAAGTCAGCCCATTTCCCACAAGCCAGGACTAGCTCAACAGACCAGAGAAAAGAAAGGAATGTGGGGATGTGTCTTTTCTCCACTTGAGGCATTCCATTCTCAGGCGAATTACAACCTAAATGAGAGCAGATAAAATACATAAGAACCTGGAGTAAAAGGAACAGAAAAAAAAAGACCTGATCTGCCTGGACAGAGGGCTGGGTTTCACAAATATGGAACTCAACTTTTTGGTTGTGATCACCTGAAGACCAGCATGCTAAACACAGACTTAAAAAAAAAAAAAAAAAATTTCATTATAGTTAAATCAGAGGATGCAAAAAACAGTGCTTTGTGACTCTGCTTAATATCAACAAAAATAAAAGAATTTACCCTGTAATACTTGTACTTCTGAAATCACAAAAATATGCTTGTCAGTCACAATTGCCTAAGGCTTTCAACATTTTAAGCCCTATTTTGGCAATTTGAATTTTCAATTTGCAATTACCTTCAGAGTGAAGAAATGGCAGAAACAAAGCATGAGCAATTTTGTTGTTTCTTTGGTATTTAAAACAGATCCAAAAAATATAGGGCATGTCACTTCCCCTAAACTCACTACAATTTCAGAATTATGCCTGCCACAAACACCCCCTGAAAGCACAAAAGTTAGTCACAAAATTTTAGACAAGAAGCTTCAGACTGATGAAGTCTTAAAACATGAGAATGGCACTTTGGTTGGATTGGTAAGGACCATAGTACACTTTTTTTTTAATTTACAGTTTCTTAGGCAAGACAAAGGGGATATACTACACTCTCAGAAAGCAAGGAATTTAGCTTGTTTTTAAGTATGTAGTATTCTTTAAAATCCACATAGAATAGCTTAACATTCCATACAATCCTATTGCTTCATAAGAAATTAGCTAAGAATATTAAGTACACAAAAGCAAGCAGGAGAGAACAGTAAAGTTATTACTATTTTATTTTCAAGGAACAGAAAAGTCAACAGAGCTTTAAGAACCACAAACTGGAATTTTCTGCCCAATACTCGAAGTTCTCAGATAGAAATCTGACGATTTTCATCCTGCAACTCGGGAGGAGATACATGTTTGGAGTGCTGACCGTCATTAGAATCTGAGTCTAAACCAAGACTCTAATTGTGTAAACTGAGCCTCTTCCCTTTCTTGGAACTCTGGTCTCTCCTCAAAGGAAGTGGGACAAGATGATCTCCAAGGCCCTTTCAACTTTGCAATTTAATAGCAGAAAGTCCCACAGCTCCCATTGAGCCCAAATAATACCAAAGTGGACAGATATTGTGGATCCAAAAAGCTGCACCCATGGCAAGCGTTAAGATCACACAGATTGAGAGTGGAATCAATTAACATCCGCCAGCCTATAACGTAATGAAGCCACTGCAGTTGGGGTGGGAGAGGGTTCTAGTGTGAAATGCTTTGCCTATATCCAGACATCCCACAACCTTGGGAATGCTCCCTTTCTCTTCCTGTGTCCTCCTATTACCTACCACCTGCCTACATCTCTTTGCTGCCAGTGAGTTTCTATGGCAAATCGTCCCAGCTACTGTAGACTTAGAAAACGGCATAACCAAGCTCTATTAAAATTGTGTATAAAGCAAAAGTAATAGACCTGGAGCAAAATGTGCATGTTTTAGGATAACAACTTAGACTCCTATTCTTTTTCACTAGTTATCTGCAACAATATTATTATAAATCTACCATCTTGGGAAGGCGCCTTATGAGACATAACAATTATAATGGGAATCCATGTTAGAAAGTAGTTGAACTCTGTATGCACTTTCAAACCCAAAATGAGTAATGCTTTGGGTTATTTCACTTCCCTCTGTCTAAATTGATCCATGAATCTGGAGGTGTTTGACAATGTGGTGGTGACTCAAGAAAGAAAAAGAATAGAAAATAAACGACCTCAAGGCTACATTTTTCCAAATCTAAGAGCAGAGAGGTACAGAGAAAGAAAAGTAGGAGAGACAGATACAGGGTTAAGCAGATGTTTTCAGCAAAAAGTCCTCTGAGAATTACATCTCTGGTAGCCCTGGCTCCATGAGAACCCAGAGGGTGCCTTGTCCTCGGGATCGTGGCTTCCTCATTACAATCATCCATGAAATAGGAGGCTCTGCCCCACATCACAGTTGAGGGCTGTCGTCAAGAAGCTTCTGTAACTTATTTGAGATCATGGAGACCACAGATGGTCTGCTGAATTACAGTCAAGTTCATCTCACCGACATGATGCTGCCTTGACACCAGGCTCTCTCTCTGGGAGGAGCTTAGCCCAAAACTAAAAGCAGCAGTTAATTGGCCCCCAGCCAGCTCTCATGAGCTTAACCTTATTAATCTGGGGCTGGAGGGACAGGGAGCAGGGAGGGGGGATGGACTGCATTATTTAAGGATTGGTTACCTTCTTCCTAAAGAAAAATCATAATGCCTTGCCAAAACAAATGTAATAACTTGGCCTCTTCTTTCAATCACTTCTGCTTTCTTGGAAATGTGTACTTGTGGATAAAGCCTCTGAGTTAATCCAGGGAATTAACTGGAAGATTAAGAAGGCCCTATAATTCCTGTGGGTCAGTGAAAAAAAAAACACCCTTTACCAAGGAATATTAAAAGAATAGAGTAGGAAGAAAAAAGAGGGAGCAGAAATTGCACTTGGAGGTCCAGGATTTAAACAGGCTTTGAAGACAGAAACACTAGCTCAATTTGGGAAAAGTGTGTGGCATCAGAAGTAGATTCTGGAAATCCAGGCATAAGCTATGACCCAAAGAGTGTTCTCATGTATTTGTGGTTGTTGTCTAGTCACTAAGTGGGGTCTGACTCTTTTGTGACCTCCTGGACTGTAGCCCACCAGGCTCCTCTGTTCATGGGATTTTCCAGGCAAGAATTCTGGTATGGGTTAGCATTTCCTACTCTGGGGGATCTACCCAACTCAGGGATTGAACCCATGTCTCCTGCTTGGCAGGTAGATTCTTTACCACAAAGCCACCTGGGAAGCCCTCTCATATGTTTACAGAGGCCTTAATTTTTCTTTCCTGAGTCCATATCCTACCCCTATCTCTCTTCTCCACATCCACATTCACCTCTCTTGTATTCAACAGCGATATTCAGGACCTACGGCACATGCTAAGTCTAGCTGGCCTTCAGGTCAGGAACTTCAACGAGCTTTTGATCCCAACTCTGAGTCACTGTTGGCTATGTGCAATAATTTCTTTTGGCCGGGGGAGCTGGGATGTAATTATCTCAGGCTCAGCCTTCCCCAGCATGGCTTGCAAGCACTGGTCAACATTTACAATAGCTGTTGAAAAAGGTTAATGTGTTTTTGTTGTCGTTGTTCAGTCACTACGTTGTGTTCTACTCTTTGCGACCCCATGGACTACAGCACACCAGGCTCCTCTGTCCTCTACCATCTCCCTGAGTTTGCTCAAACTCACGCCCATTGAGTTGGTGATGCCATCCGACCACCTCATCTTCTGTTGCTCCCTTCTTCTCCTGCCCTCAAGCTTTCCCAGGATAATATATTTTAGGAATTGGAATTATTTGTACAGAAAGTAATCAGGTCAGTGAATAGTACCCAGGCAGTAATGGGAGCCTGTGGTCTGGGAAAGGGGTAAAATCAGAAAAAGCCAGTCTGAACTTTCACCTTCTATTGAATTTGTGTAGAATGTTTCATCACACTTGATTCTTTGTTTCCAGTAGAAACTGAAGGAACAATAGAAGGAGAGTGACATTAGACTTGAGAGCATGGCTTGATTGAGTTCAGGATCATGGACTTGAATGCCAGGCCTCTTACTATCTCTATTAAACCCAAAAAGATCCTGATGTGATTAAGTGAGAACCTCTCATTCATCTGAACTCTGGAGAAAGTACCCGCTGCTCTAGGTTGTTATGTTGACTAAATAAATCAACACATCATGTAAAATGTTTTCTATAATCACCCAGTAAATCTTCAAAAAGACAACAAATCGTAATTGGCCAAATCCTTCACTACTGGTCAGATGACACTAATTTTGCTTTTGCTCCTCTACAAAATGTACTTGTATGTGGAACATGGTAGGGGAGGAAGGGATGGAGGGGAGGGAGAGCTAGTGTTAAAGGGCTAAAGAACCTTAGGGTTTTGTGTATTCTAAAACAACAGTCCCCAATGTTTTTGGCACCAGGGACCAGTTTTCATGTTAGACAATTTTTTAGCAGAGCCAGGTGGGAGGGGATGGTTTTGGGGTGACTCAAGCACATTAAACTTACCATGCACTTTATTTCTATTATTATTACATCCGCTCCAACTAAGATCATCAGGCATTAGATCCCAGAAGTTGGGGACCCCTGTTCTAAAACATATCAGCTGTTCTTTTTCTATTTATCAATCCTTTTAGATTAGCCCTGTAAGGAAAAGGGAAAAATGCAAAACATCTCACTATCAAGTCTGAGAACTTCAGTGCCTCAAGATCCTCCTCTCGATTCCCATCCCTGTCTGGACACTCTTTCTGGGAACCATCCACATATGGCATACCTGTCTGTTCTACTGCACCATCATTAATACCACCTCCGAGAAAACACAAGACCAATGAAACAGACATGATCATTTCATGTCTCGATGCTCTCTGTCTCCCATCATCTCTTAGAGTCTCTATCAAAACTGAGAGCAGTAAATCTTTCAATAGAGAAAATCTATCAGCATTTTTTCCAAAGAACAAAATGTACCTATTCAAGGTATCAGCATGCAAGTCTCTGGTTTGAAACGCCCTCATTATTAGGCATGGGTGTATATATAAACAAAAATCATCCTTTGGGGAAACTGAATTTTCAACTTCCAGTATGAAGCTCTTCTTTCAACTGCTCTGCTATCACTGCCAAACCACACCTTCTAAAATCTCTACAACCTCAGTTGACTTATTCTCTCCTCTTCCTTTGAAAAAGCCTGCTGCTAAGTCACTTCAGTCGTGTCCGACCCTGTGCGACCCCATAGACGGCAGCCCACCAGGCTCCCCCATCCCTGGGATTCTCCAGGCAAGAACACTGGAGTGGGTTGCCATTTCCTTCTCCAATGCATGAAAGTGAAAAGTGAAAGTGAAGTCGCTCAGTCGTGTCCAACCCTCAGCGACGCCATGGACTGCAGCCTCCAGGCTCCTCCGTCCATGGGATTTTCCAGGCAAGAGTACTGGAGTGGGTTGCCATTAAAAGTGGCAACTTTTCTTTAACTGTTTAAGTATGTTAAAGCCACTAACTATAGAAAATAAAATAGAGTAATTTTCCTTAAGGTAGTAGAACTCAAACACCTTGTGACTAATGAACTTGGCTGCTCAGCCATCTAGATGATTCACAGAATTACAGAGACTGGTTAGAACCTGAAGAAATTGGATGGACTGGCATATGTAGATTTCCCAGAAGTTGTCCTCCTTTAGTTTGGCAAGGCTCTGCTTTATTAAGTACAGCTATAAGTACATTTCACTTATCATCAGGTTTTTTTTTTCCTTTAACATGTTACCCAATGGTTAAAAATGGGAAATTATTTGCATTTGCAGTCTTATTCATCATGCCTACATTCAAATCATTTCTATTCAGCCCTGGAAGTCAAGGCTTTGGCAGGTGGGCGCAGGAGCACCTAACGGTTGATTATTCTGGATTGATTGGAATCCAATCCCAGCTTTGACCCTGACTAGCTATTAATACAGAGAAGGCAATGGCACCCCACTCCAGTACTCTTGCCTGGAAAATCCCATGGACAGAGGAGCCTGATAGGCTTAGGGGTCCCAAAGAGTCGGACACACTGAGTGACTTCACTTTCACTTTTCACTTTCCTGCATTGGAGAAGGAAATGGCAACCCACTCCAGTGTTCTTGCCTGGAGAATCCCAGGGACGGGGGAGCCTGGTGGGCTGCCGTCTATGGGGTCGCACAGAGTCAGACACGACTGAAGCAACTTAGCAGCAGCAGCAGCTATTAATAGGCAGCCTTGACCAATTTTACTAGAGCTTTCTGTATCTCAGTTTACTTATGTGTAAAATGAGTACAACAGCATCAATGTGGCAAGCTTTGTGTGGATCAAATTAAATAAGGCCTGGTTCACAGTGCACTTTTAAAACACATTAAATTAGCTATATAGTTAATATATTTATTTCAAGAAGAAATATTAATATAGCTATTTGATTTCATAATTAACAAGGCTTCTCATTTCACATACTCTCAAATTCTCCATAAATGAGTGAGAACTATCATCATATTAGAAGCCTCATTGTAGGAAATCTTTAGCTAGTGAATCTGGATTAAGAGGGACTCCTTTCTACCTCTGGCTCCCCTCTGTTACTCAGGCTTCAAATCCGGTCTTTTCTAAGCACCAGTCAGCACTGTAGTCCTATCCTAGGTACACATTAGAATCTAACCAATATTTTGCACACTAGGCAGGTACCATTCATGAACTCTCAGCGAAGGACTTTCATACAATTTCAAGTTCTAAATCTCCATAGAAACATCTTTATGAGGAAGATAAAGTTAGAATCTTTCCTTGGTCTACATGGATTAAAAAAAAAAAATCTTTTTAAAGGCCATGTTATTGCAAAATGTCAACCAGCTAGGAAAGACTTTGAGTCTAGGTCTGGGTTCCAGGCAGGGAACTTGAAAATCTTACAAAGCCACACTATTATCTCAAGGAAATGTTTCTTACTCTGAAAAAGAAAAAGGGAAAGTTCCAATCGAAGGCTAGACAGGCTGTACTAAATGATTAGATGAAAGCATGATTAGAGATTGTTAGCACTAGCATTGATTTTGTTGCAATAACCAAGGAGACAGCTTAGTTTTTTAAAAGTTAAATAATGTAATTTCAATCTAGAAAAGATTTTCCATTCTTTACAAAAGAATTTCGGAAGTTGCACAGTACTTCTACCAACCATATTAGATACTCTGGTAGTTAAAAAAAAAAAAAAAATAGCTTAGTCAAATATGAAGTGTTACAAAATAAAAAGCAGAATCAAATACAGAAAAATGTGGAGTAACATCAACCAAAAGTCAGTTCATTAGTTCTTTTCTCAACAGATACCCAAACACTCAGGACTGCCAAGTATTACATTATTAATACATGCTAAAATAAATACCACAACAAGCTTAAAACCTAATACACTGAGAAACAAACCCTTATACACTTTGTATAACTGTAATTTTATTTAATTTCTTAAAATCCTGCCACTTTTCAATAAATGACAGTAGCAGAAACAAAAACTATTTGTATGAATGGACCATAATCAAAACCATTCACAGTACCTATTCAAACTATAATAGCAGAAAAACATGGGAGAAAACTGATAATAAATATGTGTATATATGTACATACATCATACATACATACACACATAATATTCTCAGCAATAAAAAACAATGAAAGATTGTTCACATACTAAACCTCTGAAAGAAAGTAATCTTTCCTAAAGAAATAATAATGGTCAGTTTGTTGATATTTATTTGGGTTTAAGTTTGGAATATTCCCATTTATGGGTACACTTAAAACAATGCAATAATTTTCTATTCATCCAATCCTGATCTTTTATACTCTTACCAGTCTCTAGAACAGGTGGGAATGCTGACCTGCTTTTCCAACCATTATATCCCCCAGACATGACTAATTTGAAGCTGAGCAAATTGCACATAATAGACCAGGGAATCAAGTTCACGATTTTTAGTCGGCTGCACTCTTATTTCAGGGAACATGGTCTCCTTCCCCTCCCCCCTTCCACCACCCTGCAGCTGCTTCTCCAGGAACAAAATTCACCAAACGTGAAATCAAAGGAAAATTATTTTTTAAATTTTCTGCAGGCTTATTTTTAAGAAGGCTAAAGATTAAGCTATATCTTTAAAAATATTTTCTTTTCCTTCAGGGGTTCTTAGATTTTTAAATGAATTCTAAATACAAAATAAATTATCCACTTAGGAAACCTTCTCAATACTTAAGAAAATAATCAAATGCATGATTTTATAAAGGCTCAAAGTTTGTACAAAAGCATGGCATGGCATAATTCAGTGAATTCTTAAGTATCTCAAATTCTACCATATAACACATTGCTTTCCTGAGCCTTCTTGCAAAATCCCATTAAAGGTTTAGACCCCGGCACAAAACAAACAAACAAGTACAAAAACAAACAAACCAAAATAAAAAACCTCAGTTCTAAGACAGTTGTTGGAGTAGGGGAAGATCCCTCTTATTTCCTTTTTACCTAGTGTTTAAATTTTCCCCCATCAATTCTAGAAAGCTATAACCAAACACCGGTCTGAATGTCATATAAAATTCTCAAAGGCACTGAGAAATTCATACAATTTCATAACTGAAAGGAATCTTAAACTCATCAACCTACCAATGAGAAGACTGAAGCCTGTCAGTTAACTGAAAAGGTGCCTCCTCACCAACTTAGGTGCATGGTTTGTCAATATTTTTTGGAGGGGGGTGGTTGTTTTTGTTTTGTGAATATGTATGTGCTGTACTTACACCCTTACAATAAGGAGCTTTGCCATTCAGCTCCTCCCCTTTCTAGGCAGTCATGTTTCCTTTCATCTAGGACAACAGTGATCAAAAAGGAACATTATACCAAAATACCAAGGCCAATTCAAAGTGAAAATTTCACTTTCTCACTTGGCCTCTGCAAATGAATTAGAAAGACACTGCATAAGCAAGACACCTGACTTCCTACCATCAATAGGGTTGAGCAGTGAAAGAGCTCTCCTTTTACTGGGGAGGGTGGAAGCAAAGGTTTCTGGACTTAGACTTTCCACTGTCCCTTTAGCTACTGATTCCACTCGTCGCTTTCTTGAAATTCCATCCTTTGCTTAGTTTCCTGCCTTCCAGTTTGCTGGGGAAACATATCACTTACCTTTTGTTGATATTTATTTCCCATATTTGGGTCTTCGAGCATACCTAAGTTCTTAGATTTAACAGCCCCCCGCCCCCCCAAAAAATCATCACTAAGTGGTTGAGATAAAGGCTAAGCCACTATTCAAACTGTTTACAATGAAATGGATCTGATCTTTTCAGCCTTCAGGCCAGAACTAGGGACATAGTCTTAGCAACTGAGGAAGGAGGAAAGGTTAAGAGGTAAACTTACACAACTTTCCCCAAGAAGTGTTATACAGAGATAGATAGTTGTCTTGTTCAAGGAAAGCTGGGACTAAAGCAGTTCATTTATTGAGGGGAAATCTAGACCTATCACTAACTTTTTGAGATTGTCACCAGGTGCGGTCATTAACCAAGTTCTATTGGAAAAACAACCCTTGGCACAGCTTACTCCAAACAAACTTCTCTTTGAACATACAACCTTTCTGAACCTATGGTAACTCCAGCAGCCACTCGCGACTGCCCTTGGACCTTCTCCTCCATATTAAGATTCCAGAAATGATGCCAGTTCCAGAAGGACTCTAAGAAACCTACAACAGTGGATAATGGGCTAGATCAGCTTTAGAAAAGGAAAAAGAAACACACACCAACAAATACCAGGGTACTATGTGTAATGGTTCGCTGCTTGTGCAAAAACCTCAAAGAGGATGAAGGTCAGACAGGGATAATAGGCCAATTTAATTCTGAAAGCACAAGGTGCAAGAAATTTTAATTATGGTCTGCCACTGAAATCACACAAGATCCAATGGCATCTAACTGCAACTGCTCATCAAGGGAGACAAGAGGTATAATTGTAACCGCTGCATAATCACTGTGAGGGCACAGGGAAGGCTGCCTTCAGCTCCCAGTAGAGAATGTATTAAGTGCCTTGAAAAATCCAATACAGGGAAACATGGAGATTGCACTTAGCTAAACAGGAGCTCAGGGGATTGGGGCGGGGTCGGGGGGGGGGGGCGGGTAGGATTTCAAGAATAAAAAAATTAAGCTGTTTGACCCAAACTGAGGATATGAGCTTGGAAAACTCGGAACCTCTTTCTGCTTTGTGGATACATACACAGAGAAAGGCATGTTCTCCTCTAGAAATTTCTCTCCTTGATAAAGCTTCACCCACTCTCCTTTGTTTAAACTGTTAGCTTGAATGTTACAGTGATTTACAGACCCAGACTCCCCTTTCATTTGTTCCCATCCAACCCAAGCCTGGAGACAAAACGCCACGCACACGACTCGGGGTGCCCAAGCCTGGGCAGTTCTCACAACCATGACGACACCCGCACCACGCGAGCTCTGGAAAAGAGACGCGCGCAGAAAGCCCCTCCGTGGACTCTCCACTCCGCAAAGTTTTACAAATCTGCGAAATAAGGAAGCCAAGCCTTGCATCCGCACCCGCGGCGAAGTTGGCGCTGAAGTTTGCGCCGGGACGTCGTGCATCTCGAGGGGGAGGGGAAAGTGACTGTGCGGAGGGGCGGGAGGATGGAGATGAGACGGAGACACGGAGAGAAGAAGGGAGTTTTCTGAGTGGAAGGTCCATGAAACCATCTTCTTCACCCGGAAGCCTGTTTAGCTCGAGAGGTTCGGGCGATACACGGCAGGGGAGGTCTCCCAGGGGGAAGCTGTCACCTGCGGGGGGCTGTGGCGGGGGCCGCCCTCCGAGGCGCCAGGGCAAGACCTGGGGCTCCAGATTCACAGGCTCTTGGGGCTCTAAGAAATGGGGGATGGGAGATTCCCCAGAGGCCAAAAGCAACACCTTTTTGATACGCGTTTTCCCCTGACCTCTCCAACTTCCCGCGGCGCTGGCGGAGGACTTTCTCCCACCGAACCTCACCCCATCCAAGCTCCCAGCCCAGGCTCGGACTTTGCCAACGGCCACGGCTGGGGGTGGCTTGGGGATACGGCGAGGAAGCAGAGGGCACCAAGGTCAGGACCCAAAATGCAAACTCTCAACCCCCAGCTGAGACAACCAAAAGCGTTTACACATGCAGAGATCACAGCCCAGTAACAGGGCTCGGGGTTGCGCCTGGCGCAGTTCTCCGACTCTTCAGTTGTTCCTAATAAAGTCGATTACGTTGCCCTCCCGGAGCTGATTGGGAGGGAACCGAGAGGAAAAGGGGGGAACGCGGGAAAAAGCCGGGGGCAGCAGCAATCAAGTTTGTAACCCAGCGCTTCCTCGCGCGATCCGTCGCCATGCTTAAGATTCCCACCCCCGCCACCCCCCTCTTTCCTTTCAAGTGGATACTGAAACTAGGCCAAAACTTTTTCCCCTCCTTTTCTCTTAGCCACTAGACTGGATTGTGCCCCACGGAGCCCCATGGAGCTCTGCTTTCTTAAGCACAATAGCCGGACTAATTAGATCATAGAAGCAAGGCAGTGATACTGTAACAAGTAGCCCGAGAGGCAAAGAGGGAAGGGGCCCGAAAAGAGAGAAAGGGGGAAAAGTTTGCAGCTCTCACACTTACCAATCAAGCCTCCCACCAGAAAGGCGATGATTTGGAACACAAGCAGAATCCCACCAACAATGCACAGCTTCTTGGTGCTCATGTTTTCTATAATTGCCCCAGCCATTTTTGCGCCCCCCTTTTTCTTTCCTCCTTGAAATAAATGTTTTAGGGTGTGCTTTTTGCTCCCTCCCCTCTCACGCTCCCTTCTCCCTCGCCTCCTTTCCAGGCGCTGCAAAACTTCAGGGGTACGGGAGCGCGGCGAGGATGGGACCGGGACGAAAGGCGCCCGCACGGATTCCCCCGGCTCAGCCGGCTCGGGCTCCCCCAATGCCCGGAGCTGTGATTGTGGCCGCTCCGCCGCCTGTGGACGCTTAAAGGAGCAGGGAAGCGATCACATGACGCCGCCTCCCTCCCTTTCTTCCTCCCTCCCTCTCGCGCTTCCTCCCTCCCTCCCTCCCTCTCTCTCTTCCTCTCCCCCTTGCCCGCCTGTGCGGGGCTCCGAGCTCCGGCGGGTGCCGGTGTCCCGGTCCCGGGTCTGGCAGGCAGCCTGTCCCGCCAGGAACTGGTATCGTTGAAGGGGTTGATGTTGTTGTTTAGTGGGTTCCCCCTACTCCGCTTCCCACACGTTTCCTCTTTTGGTGCGAGATTTAAATCACCCGTGGGCAGCTTTGCAGACCTTTAACTTACGCGTTGACTTTAGGAAATGGTCCCCGCCCCCAACTGCTAGAACTCTCTTTAGGAAAGAGGAGAATTTTTTAAAGGGACCTAATAGATGCTTAAGTCAAAGCACGGAGATGAGGAATAAAGTCTCAGCTGGGCTTCCTTCTGCCAGATCCCAGCCTCGTTATTGGGCAAATACCCAGCAAAATATCCCGCTGCACCCCTTGAAGAACTCTGCGCTCCAGCCAAATCAGGCCACTGTTCATAACCACATTATCCCCCCAACTCCATAGGTTTCCAGAGCCTTAACTCTGGCTCTTGCCCTAAAAGAATATAGTTTACCCCATCGGAGTTTTTTAAGCCTCATTTAAAAACCAACTCATCTGAAAAATCTTGTTTATTTTCTAAACCACCTCCTTTTGATATCTTCAGGCAGTAAGCCCTTACAATTCTGTGTTTACGTTCTTACCTCCTATTGCAAGGACTTGTGTGTACACGTTTGTCTCCACCATTGAGCTGTAAATTCCTGGGGATAGGGACCGAGTGCTATTCATCTTTGTACCCCCCGTGGTGCTTAACAAAATTCTAACTCTAGTAGGTCCTCCGTAAACTTTTGTGGAATGAATAAATAAGTGAATATGAAAGCAAACCCACAGTGTGCATTTCAAAAGCCTGGGACCTTATTTGACTTAGTGGGAACACATATTAAGTTACAATGTTTGTCTTTTTTTTTTTTTTTAAGGATATATTTAGATTTATGCTTAACTTTCAGGCGGAAAGGCAAGTGGGACCCTAGAGATTTCCTGCTCCATCAAGCCTAAATTCCTAGGCCTGGTTGTTCCATGTTTCATAAACTGGCCACTTGGCCAGTATAACTCACACTGCCCAATAGACCCTTGGTTTGGTAACACCCTGTTCCCACACATACACCGTTTCCACCACCCCTTGCACACCTAGTTTCTTGATACTCCCCTCCAGCTACACCCTCTTCATGCCAAGGGAATATCCCAAGTCCTGTCTCCTCCTCTTCTCTGTTTCTGATTTTTCATTGCTCTTATAGAAGATGCCATGCAGGTTACACTTAATAAAAGTGTTCATTTCTACCCTCCAGCTAGACTAGACACTCCTTAAGGACAGGTGCCAACTATATATACACACACACACACACACAATATATATATATTCCATCTCCTTGAAGTCTAACAGTTTTTAACAGTTCTGGGATACAGTTGCTATTCATTTATTCTTTCCTTTAACTCTTTAATCAATAGGCACATACTTAATTTGTCCTAAGCTTTCTTTTCTAAGTTCTTGAGGGTACCAAGATATGAAGACACTTGCCCTTGTCCTGGAGGAGCCCTAGTCTAGCTGTTATTCACTAAATAGTGATTAACAATCTTTAAAGAACACCAGATCAAATGGCAAATGGGCAGAAGAGGACAGAATTGTGGTTAACAGTTTGGTACCTAAACATAGATAGACCAGCAGTGGATTATTTGTATTCCTTCTTTACCTTTCCAGAACCTTTTACATCTTTTTTTTTCCCCCTGTCAGGAGGAGGTTCCAGAGCATCAGATAAAAGAAGTAAGAATGTCCTCTCACCTCTACCGCTAGTTAACTCCCCATTCTGTGTTCTCATTTCAGCAAGCTGTCAACGTCCACACGTTTAAATAATACTGCCTTAGGGTTAGAATATCTTTTTAATATCAAGGGATATTTCTAAAGTAAGGTTGACAGGATTCAGTATCAAGATTTACTCTCCATTTGATACCATATTTCACTATTTAAGAAGAAATGATGTCCAATGCTCAAGTATGAATTGGGTCCATTAGATATTCTTAACTAGTTGCATTGGTTTATTTGTTTAAGATTAGTGAGTTCTCAATTCATTTTCTTGTCAGCTGCTACAACACACCGGATCCCCTTAGCTTCCAAATGCATCTCTTCAGAATAACTGGCCTAACTCTTTAGGTTCCAGTGTCCACATCTGGGAAAATAGAGACTTGGAATAAAGTAGTGGTTCCTCACAAAGATTATCCCCCTATTGTGAACAGGTACTTATACAACGAATTTAGTTAAAAACAGATATTTCTAATTGCTAATCAATACTTCTAACTTGTCTGAAATTACCAATATTGCCAAACTGAGTGTAGGGCAGACACATATTCATCACCCTGAACAGCTTTAAAAAAACTCACAATGTCTATTATGTCTTTATGAATATTAAAAGTGACTATTAGATCCATATTTCCCAAGGGAATAACACAGTTAAGTAGAGAAAAGCATGAGCATTTGAGTTGCTGGGTCTAGGGTGGAGCCTAGATCCCAGCTCTGCCCCCTTGCTATATACAATGACAGGCTTCAGCAATACGTGAACCGTGAACTTCCTGATGTTCAAGCTGGTTTTAGAAAACGCAGAGGAACCAGAGATCAAATTGCCAATATCTGCTGGATCATGGAAAAAGCAAGAGAGTTCCAGAAAAACATCTATTTCTGCTTTATTGACTATGCCAAAGCCTTTGAGTGTGTGGATCACAATAAACTGTGGAAAATTCTGAAAGAGATGGGAATACCAGAGCACCTGACCTGCCTCTTGAGGAATCTGTATGCAGGTCAGGAAGCAACAGTTAGAACTGGACATGAAACAACAGACTGGTTCCAAATAGGAAAAGGAGTATGTCAAGGCTGTATATTGTCACCCTGCTTATTTAACTTCTATGCAGAGTACATCATGAGAAACGCTGGACTGGAAGAAGCACAAGCTGGAATCAAGATTGCCGGGAGAAATATCAATAACCTCAGATATGCAGATGACACCACCCTTATGGCAGAAACTGAAGAGCAACTCAAAAGCCTCTTGATGAAGGTGAAAGTGGAGAGTGAAAAAGTTGGCTTAAAGCTCAACATTCAGAAAATGAAGATCATGGCATCTGGTCCCATCACTTCATGGGAAATAGAGGGGGAAACAGTGGAAACAGTGTCAGACTTTATTTTTCTGGGCTCCAAAATCACTGCAGATGGTGAGTGCAGCCATGAAATTAAAAGACGCTTACTCCTTGGAAGGAAAGTTAGGACCAACCTAGATAGCATATTGAAAAGCAGAGACATTACTTTGCCAACAAAGGTCCGGCTAGTCAAGGCTATGGTTTTTCCTGTGGTCATGTATGGATGTGAGAGTTGGACTGTGAAGAAGGCTGAGCGCCAAATTATTGATGCTTTTGAACTGTGGTGTTGGAGAAGACTCTTGAGAGTCCCTTGGACTGCAAGGAAATTCAACCAGTCCATTCTGAAGGAGATCAGCCCTGGGATTTCTTTGGAAGGAATGATGGTAAAGCTGAAACTCCAGTACTTTGGCCACCTCATGCGAAGAGTTGACTCATTGGAAAAGACTCTGATGATGGGAGGGACTGAGGTCAGGAGGAGAAGGGGACGCCAGAGGATGAGATGGCTGGATGGCATCACTGACTCTATGGACGTGAGTCTGAGTGAACTCCAGGAGTTGGTGATGGACAGGGAGGCCTGGCGTGCTGGGATTCATGGGGTCGCAGAGAGTCGAACACGACTGAGCAACTGAACTGAACTGAACTGAACTGTAAGCCATTACACAGTCGCTTACCCATTCTGAGGCTCAGGTTTCTCATCTGTAAAATGGAGATAGTAATAGTAGCTGCCTCACGGTATTCTTGCAAGATATAGTGATGATGATGATGATGATGTTGATGATAATGATAATTATATTTAGAAGCCCTTAAGTGAAAACAAAACCCTTGTATTAAAAGACTAGTAAAACTGATCACTAACTGATTCTTTCTCAGCTCTAAAATTTTATCATATTATAATTATTTTTGGAAACATATTTTAGGAGCTTCCTGAGTGATTAACTCTATTTGCCAAAAGTGCTAATAAGGCCAACATCTGGTATTGAACTCTGAAAATACTCAGTGATCTTTAAACATTAAAACATCCTATTCTAAAATCTACTCCCAATCACCAGTATATGTGTATGTTAATCACTCAGTCATGTCCAACTCTTTGTAACCCCATGGACTGTAGCCTTCCAGGCTCCTCTGTCCTCGGAATTTTCCAGGTGAGAATACTGGAGTGGGTAGCCATTCTCTTCTCCAAGGGTTTGTGGTCATTGGGTAGATTGTCCAAAAGATAGATAATCCACGGGTGCAATCCAACTCTGCCAACTGAAATTGATCATTCCAATTTCTTATCATTAGACTTTAAATTGGGGATTTATCCATTGATTTATTTGAAGGGTTTGGCATATGGAAGTTCTTAAGGATGTGCAATGCATGTTTATTGAATGGATGAATGAATGAATGAACATATGAATAAATGAATAACTGCAGGTGGACTCACTGCAACTCCTCCCCCTCCCTCAATCCCATTCCTACATAGCAGTTACTGATTAAATGCCCATCTGGCATATTTCCCTGCACTGAAGTTTGCACACCTATCTATATGTGTGCTGTGTTGTCACCCCTGGCTTGCAAGCTTCTTAGAAACAAGGAGAGTATGACCTGAGCCTTTGTGTTTCTCACAGCCTGGCACAGCAGGTTGCACAGAGAAGGGCTCAGTTCCTTGAGTTGAGAAAGTCCCCTCTGGAAGCCAAGGGTGGCATATTATTATTGTCATTGCAATAAATGCAACATAGAAATAGAAAAAAAATGTATCTACCTATTCAAACACCTAATTTACTTCTCAGAGGGACCTAACAAGAGTAATAACCCCACTCTGAGGCTTCTCATTCTCATAAATAGCTTTTATCCATAAATGGCATCCCCGTGGCTCCTCTGCTATTGGTATTTTCTCATAGTTAGTGCCTGTGAATGTGAGCAGGCATTTTGGGTTCACACTCTATTATTCAGTGTCACTTCTCTCTCTCACTCTCTCTCTGTGTCTCTGAATATATATATTCAGTTTCCTTTAAAATACTTATTTTTTTTCCGGACAGAACCACCCTTCCCGTATTTCTCTGAGTCCCATTGTCTTGTTTTGTGTATATATACAAGACTTTTTCCAGTCCCTCCCTTCATACACTAATCTTGAGTAGCAACTATTTAGAACCCAGAGCTTGGAAGATCAGTATTTCACCCTTATCTTTAGATGAATTTGTTTAAGTAATAAATATCCCCACCTCTGCTCCCTTTTACACATCATCACCTGCCCTGCCATTCTCCACTTCATCTTTTCTTTTGCATTCCTCATACATTTCAGACATTATTCATGCTTATCTTTAAGTCTTAGTAATTGTATAAATAAGCTTGAGAAAATTACATACCTTTGTGATACTTATTTCTTTTTTAAAAAAAGGTGATAAGATCAACCTTATAGGTTGTGGTGAGCATTAAACAAAATAATGTTACAAAGTGCCCAGCACAGAGCAACAAAGTGAGTATTCAACCAACATTTTGCATGTTGTTAAGGAGATTTCTGTTCCCAGATAGGAAAAAAAAACAAACAAACAAGAAAACCCTAAAGAACTATGAAACACCTAATTATTGTCTCATAAAATTGTCTCTTTGAAATTGCAACCTGGAAGGGCAAGTAAGAAACTTTATAGGTTTCCAGAGGCCTCTGGTGGGAGGCAGCTGGCAACTTGAAGAAGCCAGTCAACCCCCTGCTGTTTCCCAGGCTTGAAAGAAGCTTCAGCAGAGAGCAGACATGCCTCCAGTGTTGAAATCTCCGAGGTCACAGGTGCTGGATTCCCAGAGCAGAGGTGAGGGAAATGGCTTTCTCCCTCAGCCTGTTTTCATAGAATAAGCCTAATGGGGTCTGAGCTGCCTGCTCACCCCACCTCCCCTTTATCTCATGAGTGCTGTCCCTCCGCCTCTGACCTTGTAGTCCCCCATACTTACAAGCTCCTCTCCATCTGCTCCTCCCCACGAGAGGAGTGTGGGAGGAGAGGCTGGAGAGGGATCCTATGATGTAGAGACAACGCTCAACACCTTGGCACAGAGTCAGCACACAAATTTTGCTGAATGAATGAATGACAAGTGAACATGCTCCAGTCCCTGGCTATCCAGGGGTTCAAGTCAAAGGCCTCCCACAGGTGGCCAATGGCGGGAAGAGAGGCTCAGACTTCACGTCAGCCCCAGACCATCTGGGGTGAGAATAGGCCCTAACTTGGACCAAAGCCCAATCCTTAGCCCATGCTAATTGTAAATTAGCTAAGAATCATCACTAAGGAGCTCAGTATGAAAGACAATCTACAATAAAAACAGCTTCGGGCATCTATGTGTAATGTGGGAAAATAAAGGTTGTATGAGGATAAAATACATGGAGGTGTTCAAGGACCTTCATATTTCTATTGCTTCCCACTAATTAAAGGAAGAGGTGATGGAATTCCAGTTGAGCTATTTCAAATCCTGAAAGATGATGCTGTGAAAGTGCTGCACTCAATATGCCAGCAAATTTGGAAAACTCAGCGGTGGCCTCAGGACTGGAAAAGGTCAGTTTTCATTCCGATCCCAAAGAAAGGCAATGCCAAAGAATGCTCAAACTACTGCACAATTGCACTAATCTCACACACTAGTAAAGTAATGCTCAAAATTCTCCAAGCCAGGCTTCAGCAATATGTGAACCGTGAACTTCCTGATGTTCAGGCTGGTTTTAGAAAACGCAGAGGAACCAGAGATCAAATTGCCAGTATCTGCTGGATCATGGAAAAAGCAAGAGAGTTCCAGAAAAACATCTATTTCTGCTTTATTGACTATGCCAAAGCCTTTGAGTGTGTGCATCACAATAAACTGTGGGAAATTCTGAAAGAGATGGGAATCCCAGACCACCTGACCTGCCTCTTGAGAAGTCTGTATGCAGGTCAGGAAGCAACAGTTAGAACTGGACATGGAACAACAGACTGGTTCCAAATAGGAAAAGGAGTATGTCAAGGCTGTATATTGTCACCCTGCTTATTTAACTTCTATGCAGAGTACATCATGAGAAATGCTGGACTGGAAGAAGCACAAGCTGGAATCAAGATCGCTGGGAGAAATACAATAACCTCAGATATGCAGATGACACCACCCTTATGGCAGAAACTGAAGAGGAACTCAAAAGCCTCTTGATGAAAGTGAAAGAGGAGAGTGAAAAAGTTGGCTTAAAGCTCAACATTCAGAAAATGAAGATCATGGCATCTGGTCCCATCACTTCATGGGAAATAGATGGGGAAACAGTGAAACAGTGTCAGACTTTATTTTTCTGGGCTCCAAAATCACTGCAGATGGTGAGTGCAGCCATGAAATTAAAAGATGCTTACTCCTTGGAAGGAAAGTTAGGACCAACCTAGATAGCATATTGAAAAGCAGAGACATTACTTTGCCAACAAAGGTCCGGCTAGTCAAGGCTATGGTTTTTCCTGGGGTCATGTATGGATGTGAAAGTTGGACTGTGAAGAAGGCTGAGCACCAAGGAATTGATGCTTTTGAACTGTGGTGTTGGAGAAGACTCTTGAGAGTCCCTTGGACTGCAAGGAAATTCAACCAGTCCATTCTGAAGGAGATCAGCCCTGGGATTTCTTTGGAAGGAATGATGGTAAAGCTGAAACTCCAGTACTTTGGCCACCTCATGCGAAGAGTTGACTCATTGGAAAAGACTCTGATGATGGGAGGGACTGAGGTCAGGAGGAGAAGGGGGACGCCAGAGGATGAGATGGCTGGATGGCATCACTGACTCTATGGACGTGAGTCTGAGTGAACTCCAGGAGTTGGTGATGGACAGGGAGGCCTGGCGTGCTGGGATTCATGGGGTCGCAGAGAGTCGAACACGACTGAGCAACTGAACTGAACTGAACTGAACTGTAAGCCATTACACAGTCGCTTACCCATTCTGAGGCTCAGGTTTCTCATCTGTAAAATGGAGATAGTAATAGTAGCTGCCTCACGGTATTCTTGCAAGATATAGTGATGATGATGATGATGATGTTGATGATAATGATAATTATATTTAGAAGCCCTTAAGTGAAAACAAAACCCTTGTATTAAAAGACTAGTAAAACTGATCACTAACTGATTCTTTCTCAGCTCTAAAATTTTATCATATTATAATTATTTTTGGAAACATATTTTAGGAGCTTCCTGAGTGATTAACTCTATTTGCCAAAAGTGCTAATAAGGCCAACATCTGGTATTGAACTCTGAAAAATACTCAGTGATCTTTAAACATTAAAACATCCTATTCTAAAATCTACTCCCAATCACCAGTATATGTGTATGTTAATCACTCAGTCATGTCCAACTCTTTGTAACCCCATGGACTGTAGCCTTCCAGGCTCCTCTGTCCTCGGAATTTTCCAGGTGAGAATACTGGAGTGGGTAGCCATTCTCTTCTCCAAGGGTTTGTGGTCATTGGGTAGATTGTCCAAAAGATAGATAATCCACGGGTGCAATCCAACTCTGCCAACTGAAATTGATCATTCCAATTTCTTATCATTAGACTTTAAATTGGGGATTTATCCATTGATTTATTTGAAGGTTTGGCATATGGAAGTTCTTAAGGATGTGCAATGCATGTTTATTGAATGGATGAATGAATGAATGAACATATGAATAAATGAATAACTGCAGGTGGACTCACTGCAACTCCTCCCCTCCCTCAATCCCATTCCTACATAGCAGTTACTGATTAAATGCCCATCTGGCATATTTCCCTGCACTGAAGTTTGCACACCTATCTATATGTGTGCTGTGTTGTCACCCCTGGCTTGCAAGCTTCTTAGAAACAAGGAGAGTATGACCTGAGCCTTTGTGTTTCTCACAGCCTGGCACAGCAGGTTGCACAGAGAAGGGCTCAGTTCCTTGAGTTGAGAAAGTCCCCTCTGGAAGCCAAGGGTGGCATATTATTATTGTCATTGCAATAAATGCAACATAGAAATAGAAAAAATGTATCTACCTATTCAAACACCTAATTTACTTCTCAGAGGGACCTAACAAGAGTAATAACCCCACTCTGAGGCTTCTCATTCTCATAAATAGCTTTTATCCATAAATGGCATCCCCGTGGCTCCTCTGCTATTGGTATTTTCTCATAGTTAGTGCCTGTGAATGTGAGCAGGCATTTTGGGTTCACACTCTATTATTCAGTGTCACTTCTCTCTCTCACTCTCTCTGTGTCTCTGAATATATATATTCAGTTTCCTTTAAAATACTTATTTTTTTTCCGGACAGAACCACCCTTCCCGTATTTCTCTGAGTCCCATTGTCTTGTTTTGTGTATATATACAAGACTTTTTCCAGTCCCTCCCTTCATACACTAATCTTGAGTAGCAACTATTTAGAACCCAGAGCTTGGAAGATCAGTATTTCACCCTTATCTTTAGATGAATTTGTTTAAGTAATAAATATCCCCACCTCTGCTCCCTTTTACACATCATCACCTGCCCTGCCATTCTCCACTTCATCTTTTCTTTTGCATTCCTCATACATTTCAGACATTATTCATGCTTATCTTTAAGTCTTAGTAATTGTATAAATAAGCTTGAGAAAATTACATACCTTTGTGATACTTATTTCTTTTTTAAAAAAAGGTGATAAGATCAACCTTATAGGTTGTGGTGAGCATTAAACAAAATAATGTTACAAAGTGCCCAGCACAGAGCAACAAAGTGAGTATTCAACCAACATTTTGCATGTTGTTATGAGATTTCTGTTCCCAGATAGGAAAAAAAAACAAACAAACAAGAAAACCCTAAAGAACTATGAAACACCTAATTATTGTCTCATAAAATTGTCTCTTTGAAATTGCAACCTGGAAGGGCAAGTAAGAAACTTTATAGGTTTCCAGAGGCCTCTGGTGGGAGGCAGCTGGCAACTTGAAGAAGCCAGTCAACCCCCTGCTGTTTCCCAGGCTTGAAAGAAGCTTCAGCAGAGAGCAGACATGCCTCCAGTGTTGAAATCTCCGAGGTCACAGGTGCTGGATTCCCAGAGCAGAGGTGAGGGAAATGGCTTTCTCCCTCAGCCTGTTTTCAGAATAAGCCTAATGGGGTCTGAGCTGCCTGCTCACCCCACCTCCCCTTTATCTCATGAGTGCTGTCCCTCCGCCTCTGACCTTGTAGTCCCCCATACTTACAAGCTCCTCTCCATCTGCTCCTCCCCACGAGAGGAGTGTGGGAGGAGAGGCTGGAGAGGGATCCTATGATGTAGAGACAACGCTCAACACCTTGGCACAGAGTCAGCACACAAATTTTGCTGAATGAATGAATGACAAGTGAACATGCTCCAGTCCCTGGCTATCCAGGGGTTCAAGTCAAAGGCCTCCCACAGGTGGCCAATGGCGGGAAGAGAGGCTCAGACTTCACGTCAGCCCCAGACCATCTGGGGTGAGAATAGGCCCTAACTTGGACCAAAGCCCAATCCTTAGCCCATGCTAATTGTAAATTAGCTAAGAATCATCACTAAGGAGCTCAGTATGAAAGACAATCTACAATAAAAACAGCTTCGGGCATCTATGTGTAATGTGGAAAATAAAGGTTGTATGAGGATAAAATACATGGAGGTGTTCAAGGACCTTCATATTTCTATTGCTTCCCACTAATTAAAGGAAGAGGTGATGGAATTCCAGTTGAGCTATTTCAAATCCTGAAAGATGATGCTGTGAAAGTGCTGCACTCAATATGCCAGCAAATTTGGAAAACTCAGCGGTGGCCTCAGGACTGGAAAAGGTCAGTTTTCATTCCGATCCCAAAGAAAGGCAATGCCAAAGAATGCTCAAACTACTGCACAATTGCACTAATCTCACACACTAGTAAAGTAATGCTCAAAATTCTCCAAGCCAGGCTTCAGCAATATGTGAACCGTGAACTTCCTGATGTTCAGGCTGGTTTTAGAAAACGCAGAGGAACCAGAGATCAAATTGCCAGTATCTGCTGGATCATGGAAAAAAGCAAGAGAGTTCCAGAAAACATCTATTTCTGCTTTATTGACTATGCCAAAGCCTTTGAGTGTGTGCATCACAATAAACTGTGGGAAATTCTGAAAGAGATGGGAATCCCAGACCACCTGACCTGCCTCTTGAGAAGTCTGTATGCAGGTCAGGAAGCAACAGTTAGAACTGGACATGGAACAACAGACTGGTTCCAAATAGGAAAAGGAGTATGTCAAGGCTGTATATTGTCACCCTGCTTATTTAACTTCTATGCAGAGTACATCATGAGAAATGCTGGACTGGAAGAAGCACAAGCTGGAATCAAGATCGCTGGGAGAAATACAATAACCTCAGATATGCAGATGACACCACCCTTATGGCAGAAACTGAAGAGGAACTCAAAAGCCTCTTGATGAAAGTGAAAGAGGAGAGTGAAAAAGTTGGCTTAAAGCTCAACATTCAGAAAATGAAGATCATGGCATCTGGTCCCATCACTTCATGGGAAATAGATGGGGAAACAGTGGAAACAGTGTCAGACTTTATTTTTCTGGGCTCCAAAATCACTGCAGATGGTGACTGCAGCCATGAAATTAAAAGATGCTTACTCCTTGGAAGGAAAGTTAGGACCAACCTAGATAGCATATTGAAAAGCAGAGACATTACTTTGCCAACAAAGGTCTGGCTAGTCAAGGCTATGGTTTTTCCTGTGGTCATGTATGGATGAGAGAGTTGGACTGTGAAGAAGGCTGAGCACCAAAGAATTGATGCTTTTGAACTGTGGTGTTGGAGAAGACTCTTGAGAGTGCCTTGGACTGCAAGAAGATCCAACCAGTCCATTCTGAAGGAGATCAGCCCTGGGATTTCTTTGGAAGGAATGATGGTAAAGCTGAAACTCCAGTACTTTGGCCACCTCATGCGAAGAGTTGACTCATTGGAATAGACTCTGATGCTGGGAGGGATTGGGGGCAGGAGGAGAAGGGGATGACAGAAGATGAGATGGCTGGATGGCATCACTGACTCGATGGACGTGAGTCTGAGTGAACTCCAGGAGTTGGTGATGGACAGGGAGGCCTGGCGTGCTGCGATTCATGGGGTCGCAAAGAGTCGGACACGACTGAGCAACTGAACTGAACTGAACTGAATTAAAGGAAACTGGGATGACTGGAAGTGAGGGAGGGCAGGTAATTTCCCAAATGCAGATTCGTGGCAGCAAACAGCCGACAGCAAACAACCCTAATAATAACAGCAAGAACAACAGCAAAAACTTACCTTGATTGCTTCCTATATACCAAACAATTCACTAAATGCTTTACATACGTTGTCACCGTTCATCCGCTCAACAACCTTATGAGGTAGGTACTATTTTTTATCATTTTTAAAAAGGGCCCTGGAGAAGGAAATGGCAACCCACTCCAGTATTCTTGCCTGGAAAAGTCCATGGACAGAGGAGCCTGGTGGGCTGCAGTCCATGGGGTTACATGACGGAGCATGTGTGCCTGAGGGTGGAGGGTGATGGGTTGGTAGCAATAAACTGGTAGAACTAAAAAATAAAATAAAAAGGGAAAGCCATTTCAGAGAATTTGACTGTTCCCTTGGTCACAGAGCTAGGAATGTGGTGAGTTAAGGTTCTAAGGTTCATTCAATCACCAAATATGCATTGAGCTCCTGTGAATGCCAGGAGCTGATCTAGACCCTGGGGAAAAGCACTGAGTGTAACACAGGCCTTGCCCTCATGCCACTTACATTAGAAAGCCCACTTCAGAGCCTCAGTTTTTACCTCCTTTATGTCAATCATACCCTTTGAACTCACCAAAGAAAGAACCCCCTAAGGCTGTGGAAGTGAGTAGAAATTGTGTTGTCACTGGGCTGAGTCCTTTCCCATGTTTCCATCAGGAGACAGTCATTCAGAAACACCTTCTCCTGCTAATTCTCAGGCAATCTTTCAGTGTCTTTCAGCTAGCACTGTTCATACACTCAATTCTGTTTTTCCTCAGCACCTTACTGTCACTTAGGTCAGACTCCATCCAATAAAGCCTTAAATCTTTGCAATTCTTTCTTGCTTGGTTCTGCCACTAAGGCTTTTCCAAGTTCAAGATCAATTTTCAAGTCAAATGACTCATAAAAGTAATTGTTAAGCATGATTTCACAGTCTTTTGAGGACATCCTTGTAGAGTACACATTAGCAAAAAATATTCAATGCAGAAAATTAAGTTGGCTTAGCTGAGCTGCAAATTGAGTCCTAAATATTTTTGCCTGATATTTTGTTGTCTTGACTCCAAATTTGAAGTTGCTTTATAAATATTATTCATCTTACTGTATTATTCTATGGGTAAAAATTCCTAGTTCTGATATGTCTAACCTTTCTAAGAAATCTGATATTCTGAAGCCTGAATGATTCAATGATATTTTTTCATTTATTTCATAAAGATTTATTACATATTTACCATCTGCTGAGTGTCTGGCCAGCACTGGAATACAAATACAAAAAGGACAGACATGCTCTTACTCTCATAAAGCTTATAATCTCAGGTAAGTATAAGGGTCTTGGTGATGCAATGGCTCTATTCAACTCCTAAAGAGTCACTGATGTAAGAGGCCTTGAGGACACCTCTGATGTGAGAAAGGGAAAGGAGAGGGTGTGTGCTCTCCTTGGCTGGATATATAAGGTCCTCCATAGTCTGGCTCAATTAGACTTCTGGAGAGTAGATACAGTGTAGCAGTGAAGAGCATGGGCTCTGGAGCCAAATTACCTGGGGTCTGAATCCTTGCTTTGCCAATTACCATTGTGTGCATGGGCCAGTTAGGGTAATTGTTTTGTCACTCAGTACCCTCATCTTTACAATGGGAATAAAAATGAGATAATTTGTGTAAAGTATTTAAAACTGCTTAAAACATTTTAAGTTCAATGAATTTGGTTTTAAAAAAAAAAGAAAGAAAAAGTAAAAATTTTCCTTTTCTACCAATCCCACAAAGGAACCCTGGATTCCATTCACTTTAACATCTCGGCAAATCCACAAAGCACCACATGTTGTTGGATATATATTCATTAGTAATTATTATTACTATTATTATCACTGTTACTAATTTATGGGATATCTCCTATATGCCAGGTGCTGTTTGTATAATTATTAGAGCCAGTGTGAGAAGCAAGGATAAAGACCAGTTGGATCTGAGTGGAATTCCTTGGGCAAGTAACTTGACCTCTTAGAGCCTCAGTTAAGTCACCTGAAAATGGAGATGATGGCATCTTCACAAAAGCGATGGAAAGGACTGAATACATTCAATGCATGAAGACCTTGGCAAAGAATCAGGAACTAGATAAATATTCAATAATGAAGAACTAGAGGGAGAGGGAGAGAAAGAAAAGGAGAATAATCTAAGAGGGGGCTGACATTTTTTAGTTAGAAAACTGAGGCTCAGTGTTCTCAACCCCTGTCTCCCCATTCATCCCTGTTCAGGGACTCTTCCTCACCCCGTGCTGTGCTCCCATCAACTCCAGTTTATCCTGTAATTCTTGTTTATAACTCTCTCTCATTGAACAACCCTGCTCTTATCGAGCTGTGGAGCTGTCCTTTGGAAAGAATAGGATACTAAGCTTCTAGGACTGCTTGTTGAAACTATTTTTTTGGTATCACAGATACTTGGAGATGTTTGGTCTCTCTTGCCTCATAAGCAGATACATTATCTCCTTTGGATGAACCCTTATATAGCTATGTCTATTATGTTCCTTCACATATGCTACCTGCTATTGTAGTTATTTGGGGACTTATCATATCTACTCCAGTAGGTCACACTTTTTTTTTTTTTTTTTTTTTAAGTTAATAGGACTGTGTTTTACTCAGAAGATCCAGAGGTAAAGACTCCACCTGTCAATGCAGGAGACATGGGTTGGATCCCTGAATCAGGAAGATCCCCTGGAAAAGTAAATGGCTGCCCACTCTAGTATTCTTGCCTGGAAAATCCCACAGATAGAGGATCCTGGCAGACTATAGTCCATCGGGTTGCAAAGAGTCAGACACAACTTAGTGACTAAACAACAACAACCCCAGTGTCTGCAGTGATTCTTCCAGATCTTTCTTCCTGATCTTTGGCTCTTCACCTCCCTCTTGAAACAGTTGTACTATTTACTGGGAAAGTTGGGGGAAGGAGCCACTAGGTATAAATGCTCTTCATCTCCAAATGCATCTGTATTTTCTGATGCCTGATTTCTAAAGAAGCAATGAAACTCTCTTGGGCAAAGCATACAACTTTACTGATACATATCCACTTTTACTTATGTTCTTCGACCTATTTTAGAGAGCTGGCCAGCACAGCCTAAGGGTTAAATGTGTGTTCTGTTTAGCCCCTGCCTCCAGGGTGAGTGGTGTTTGGTGGTTTAGCCACTAAGTCATGTCCGACCTTTGCAACCCCATGGACTGTAGTCTGCCAGGCTCCTCTGTCCATGGGATTCTCCAGGCAAGAATCCAGGGTGAGAATAAGGATTATAAGGGTGAGAATAAGGGTGAGTTAGTCTGTGGAAAGTACTTAGTAGATAGAGTACTTAGCACATGGAATACAATCAGTAATTGTTGTGTGTGTGTGTGCTAAGTCACTTCAGTCGTGTCTGACTCTGTGTAACCCTATGGACTGTAGCCCACCAGGCTCCTCTGTCCATGGGATTCTCTAGGCAAAAATACTGGAGTGGGTTGCCGTGCCCTCCTCCAGGGGATCTTCCTTACCCAGGGATGGAATCTGGGTCTCCTGCATTGCAGGCAATTTCTTTACTGTCTGAACCACCACGAAAGCCCCCAGGAATTGTTAGCTATTATTATTAATTACCTTCCATCATCTTCTACAACTTGCTTCTTTAATAATCTTCTTTCATCCCTTTCTTCGGAGAAGGCAATGGCAACCCACTCCAGTACTCTTGCCTGGAAAATCCCATGGATGGAGGAGCCTGGTAGGCTACAGTCCATGGGGTCACGAAGAGTCGGACACGACACGACTGAGCGACTTCACTTTCACTTTTCACTTTCCTGATTGGAGAAGGAAATGGCAACCCACTCCACTGTTCTTGCCTGGAGAATCCCAGGGACAGGGGAGCCTGGTGGGCTGCTGTCTATGGGGTTGCATAGGGTTGGACACGACGGAAGCGACTTAGCAGCAGCAGCAGCAGCAGCAGCAGCCTCCCTTTCTTCAATCTTATTCTCAAATCTCAAATTTTAAAAAGTATCCTTCTAACTATGCATTCTGCTTAATCCATCATCTTCACTGGCTTCTTTCTTTTGGTTGTGAACCAAATTTCTGGAAAGAATAGTTCATATTTACTGGCTTTATAACCTAATTTCCTGTTTCTTCCCTGATTTACTGCAGACAATCTAGATTCCAGACCCAGTGCTCCACTGACTCTGTTCTGACAAAAATCACCAGTGACTTCTTCGGTCTTCATCCTACTAGATGTCTCTGAAATTTAACACTCCTTTTGGAAAAACTCCCCCTACCTTAGCTTTGATATTAATAACTTTACTTTCTCAATTCTCCTCCTGTATCTCTAACATCCCCTTCACTCTCTTTCAGCAGCTCCATTTCCTCTGTTCACTCCCTGAATATTAATATTCCTGAGTATTCTTTCTTTTACCTTATTTCTTCTCATAGACTATGTGAGCGAATCTGGATCTTTGGCCCTGACCTCTTGACTGAACTATAGACTCATAGAGCTAATCGCTTGTTAGGTATCTCTGCCCTGACAATCCACATGCATCTCTAAACCAACAAGATGTCTTCCCTATCTCACTTAATGGCCCACCAACCAGTTAGCCAAGTTACATGTCTCAAGGCAACCCTCAAGGCAATTATTATCTCCATATCCAATCAGTTATCTAGGCCAGATTCTGTCTCCCTTATTCATAATGAGCTACCTTTACCTCTCCATTCTCACCATGTCTCTGCAAATCCAGACCCTCATTATCTCTCCAACTTGGGACTGTTGAGGACCTTCCTTATCAATTGTCCATTCTCTAGTTTCTTACTATAGATAATCCAGTGTGCCACAGTTTCCAAGTATGATAAGTATAAAACACAGATCTATTTTCCTCACTTTCTGAATATAATCTTGCAGTATCTTCCTGCTGCCTGCAAATAAAGCCTACTTTTTAAAACTTTGTCTAGCAAAATTCCACTGAATACTCTAAGATCTAGTTTCTTTGTACTACCTTCTGTTCCCAGGCTAACCAAGGCACTTCTTTGTACCTTACTGTGTATAATCTGCGGTCTAGTTTATATCTCTCTTCTTGTGACATAATCACTGGGATAGACTAGTTGACCCCTAAGGTGATGTCACCAAGCTATAATGGTATCTCTCCTGTTGTATTACCTGCTTAAAAGTGCTCGCTTTCCAGAGACCCAAATGGAAACCTAGAAATTGTCCTAGATTTCTCATTTATAAATGTAGTCAATAGATACTAACAATTTTACCTTCCAGGCATCATAAATAATGCATCATCATAATAAGACCAAATACTATATCATACTTATTATGTGACAGACCTTGTTTGAAGTTAGATAGGTATATAGAAATAGATAGATACGATGTATAAATATATAACACACAACTAACAGAGTATAAAAATATTAATATATATCTCAAATAGTTGTAGTGAGTATTAAGTGTTCTAAGTGTACTTTTATACATATCAATTAGAACAGTTTATCCTCACAATAACCATTTGAGATACATGCTCTTATTTTATTTTAGACAGTAGGGAAACTAATTTAGAGAGGATTACCTATTTACTCAAGATCACACAGTTAATAAACCATGGATCTGGGCTGTGAACCCAATCAGTGTAGCACCAAAGTCCTTGCTCTTAACAGTTGCTCTTTTCTGCCTTTGATTCAAGTAGCAGTAATAGTAGCATACCCTAAAGTTTTCTATGTATGAAGCACTGTTCTGAATATATTACATGCATTACTTCATTCAGTCCTTACAACACCGTCTGTGAGGTAGGTGCTGTTGGTGCCATTTTTCTCCTTGATTTCCTGTATAGATAAACTTAAAGAAAACTGGATCAAAATTCAAGCTGGAAACCCTGGAAATGAAATACTCAGTTCAAAAGAGTAGCTTGTACTCTTTAAAAGGCTTGTTTCAGAATTCCTTGGAATTTTCTCTCTTTTTCAGATAACTTAACACAAACTTTTAGATAACTTTCCAATATGAGAGTTAGGGTCCTTTTTATTCATTCAGCCATCTACCTATTAAGCAAATATTTATTGAATACCTACTATATGATAGACACTGAATCCTCCAGAGAATGTTTCTTCTCTTCAGAAAATAAAAAAATCTAGAAAGTGAAAGAGACATAAAAGGCAACAAGTACAATGAAGTATAACAGGTAGAATTATAGAGAGGTTAAAAAAACAGATTCTAGTGACTATAACCATGGGAAATAGAAATGCAACAAGGGTGGAGGAGTGATGCTCTCATTATGATTATAGATCTTTAAAAGCTATCATTTGAAGCCATGTTTATTATTGGGCTGGGAATAATAACACTTCTGTGTTTGTATAGCACCAATTCTGTACAATTTTAAGATAATATCTTAGTAATCTTCACAACCTTGGAGGTCTGACCAATTATAATTATCACTATTTGCCATACGGGAAAGCAGAAGTACAAGGTAGGGAAGGCAGAAATTCACGGTTGCTCAAAAAGTTCCTGGTGGACCTAGAAATGGAATTCTAATTTTCTGTAGCTCATTGAAGTGTCCACAATAACAAGATCATGCTAATTCCACACTCTCTCCCCATTTCTCCCCTTGTCATGGAAAAGTAGAGCAAAATATTATAGCTGAAAAGGCTAAAGTGGAGCTAAAGACAGCTGGATACAGTGACGAGCTCTGCAGTAAATGCCGGATAAATTATGGTACAGATTTGTGATAACGAGTAGGACTGATGTTTTTGGGATAATTCAGGCTGTCTGCCAGAAGGAAGGAGAAGGCAATGGCACCCCACTCCAGTACTCTTGCCTGGAAAATCCCATTGACGGTGGAGCCTGGTGGGCTGCAGGCCATGGGGTCGCTAAGAGTCGGACATGACTGAGCAACTTCACTTTCACTTTTCACTTGCATGCATTGGAGAAGGAAATGGCAACCCACTCCAGTGTCCTTGCCTGGAGAATCCCAGGGACGGGGGAGCCTGGTGGGCTGCCGTCTATGGGGTCTCGAAGAGTCGGACACAACTGAATCGACTTAGCAGCAGCAGCAGCAGCCAGAAGGAAACTTTGTTTTTGCTTTTAATTTAAGTTGATGTATATAGGTATAACTTAGAGTACATTACATAAATCATAGGTGTACGCATTGATAATGTCTACAAATGAATACTGTATTTGTTTGCTAGACACACCATAACAAAATACCATAGACTGGGTGACTTAAGTAACAGAAATTATTTTTTTCAGTTTTGGAGGCTGTAAGTACAACATTAAAGTCCTGTCAGAGTTACATTCCTCTGAGGCTTCTCTTCTGGCTTGCAGATGGCCACTCTCTTACTGTCTCTTCACGTGATCTTTGCTCTGTGGCCTTGTATCCCTGATGTCCCCTCCTCTTTTTCTCAGTCATACTAGATTAGTGAGTGAGTGAAAGTCACTCAGTCATATCCGACTCTTTGCAAGTCCATGGACTGTCCATGGAATTCTCCAGGCCAGAATACTGGAGTCGGTAGCCTTTCTCTTCTCCAGGAGATCTTCCCAACCCAGGGATCGAACTCAGGTCTCCCGCATTGCAGGCGGATTCTTTACCAGCTGAGCCACAAGAGAAGCCCAAGAATACTGGAGTGGGTAGCCTATTCCCTCTCCAGGGGATCTTCCCAACCCTGGAATCGAACTGGGGTCTCCTGCATTGCAGGCAGATTCTTGACCAACTGAGCTATCAGGGAAGCCCTAATACTAGATTAGGGCTGTTCCCAAATGGTGTCTTAATTTAATCATTTCTTTAAAGACCTTATCTCCAAATAAAGTTGCATTCTTAGATACCGGGGTGAGGGTGGGACTTTAACATACGAATTTGGAGGAGGACACAATTCAACCATAGAAAATACATGTATAAGATACAGCCTAGATCAAGATATAGAACATTCCCTTGCTCTCAGAAGGCTCTTCTGTACTTTCATCTAGTCAATCATTCTCCAGTGCTAGTAGCTTTTCATTTTATCATTATTGATATATTTTTTCCTGTTTCAGAACTCCATAATATTTACATGCTTGTTATCATTTGACCGCTATTTTTTCCCTCAAAATGATGTGTCTCAGATTAATCCATATTATTTCATGTAGCAGTATTTTATTTCATTTTATTGTGTAAATATATTGTAATTTATATAATATTTGAGTTGCTTCCAATTTTTGGCTTGTGATAAAGCTGTTGCAAGCATTCTTGTATATGTCTTTTGGTGGACATAATCCTTTCTGTAAAGTATATAGCAAAAGTGGAATTGCTAGGCTATAGATATGTGGGTGTATTTAATGCTGCCATCTATGGGATCACATAGAGTCAGACGCTACTGAAACGACTTAGGCTAAGTCGCTTCAGTCGTATCCAACTCTGTGCGACCCCAGACGGCAGCCCAACAGGCTCCCCTGTCCCTGGGATTCTCCAGGCAAGAACACTGCAGTGGGTTGCCATTTCCTTCTCCAATGCATGAAAGTGAAAAGTGAAAGTGAAGTCGCTCAATCGTGTCCGACTCCTAGCGACCCCATGGATTTCAGCCTACCAGGCTCCTCCATCCATGGGATTTTTCCAGGCAAGAGTACTGGAGGGGGGTGCCATTGCCTTCTCCAGCAGCAGCAGCAGATGTTAATAAATACTATAGAATAACTTTCCAAAGAAGGTATGCCAACACATACTCACACTAGCAATGTAAGTTCCAGTTGTTGAACATCTTGATCAACACAGCATTATCCGTCTCTAATTTTAGTCATTTTGATGGGATGTATATCACTGAAGTTTTAATTTGTATTTCCCTGATGACTAATGCTGTTGACTTTTGGTCATTCAATATCCTCTTTTGTCAACTGTTGTTTAAATCTTCTTTCCACTTTTTAATTGGTTGACTTTTTTCTTAATTTCTGTTTTTTTTGTATATTCTGGATACAGACCCTTTTTCAGGATTTGTATTACAAGTATCTTCTCTTGGCCTATGGCTTTTCTTTTTTCTTTTTAAATGGTATCTTTTCATGAATAGACATTCTTAGTGTTAATTAAGTTCAATGTTTCAATCTTCCTTTTACAGGTTGTCTTGATGTTCCATTTTAAGAAATCTTGTCTCACTCCAAAGTCATGAAGATATTCTCCTATGTTTTCTTCTAGAAGTGTGATTGCTTTATTTTCATGTAAAAGATTATGATTCATCTCAAACTAGTTTTCCTGTATGTTTATCCGGTTGATCCAGCACCGTTTGTTTCCCACTGAATTGCAGTAGTGGCTGTGTAGCTAATTGTGCATGCACGTGCTCAGTCATGTCCAACTCTGTGTGACCCCATGGACCTAGCTCACCAGGCTCCTCTGTCCAAGGGGTTTTACAGGCTCCTTCTCCAGGGGATGTCCTCGACCCAGGGATCAAATACCTAGAAGAGAACTTGAGATAATATTAATTCATAAATAATTTTGGCATGGGAAAGGCTTTTTCTAAAGTTCTTTTCAAACTTCTCAAGCTACTCAAAAACATTTAATACCCCAATTTTTATCTAACATTAAATTTTTATCAATTTTAAAACAATCCAATAAAAAGGACAAAAAGAAAGACAAGAACAGATTGAAAAAATATTTTTATACATATGACAAAACATCCTTAATATACAAGAAATTACCACAAGTAAACAAAAGATAAATAACCAATAGAATGAATGGGCAAGGGAGACCATGGAGGGGGAGTCTTAACAGAAAACAGGCACATGAAAAGATACCCAGCCATATTAATATATTTTAGTTATACAAATTAAAACAAAAATAGTCATTTTTTTCTATTCAATTAAAAATTAAAAGTTTAGATAAGTTCAAGGCTGAAGGGAAATAGGTATTACTATGTACTGCTGTCCATTCTGAAGGAGATCAGCCCTGGGATTTCTTTGGAAGGAATGATGCTAAAGCTGAAACTCCAGTACTTTGGCCACCTCATGAGAAGAGTTGACTCACTGGAAAAGACTCTGATGCTGGGAGGGATTGGGGGCAGGAGAAGAAGGGGATGACAGAGGATGAGATGGCTGGATGGCATCACCGACTCGATGGACATGAGTCTGAGTGAACTCCGGGAGTTGGTGATGGACAGGGAGGCCTGGCATGCTGCAATTCATGGGGTCGCAAAGAGTTGGACACAACTGAGCGACTGAACTGAACTGAACTGAACTGAATGTACTGCTGATAGTGTAAATGATTAGAAAGCAGGCATTTCACCAGGCATTTCACAATTTTGTTGCAGTATTGCTTTTAATAGTGTAAACGTGCTGAGTTGTGTTTCCCCAAAATTCATTTGTGGAAACTCTAAGCCCTGGAGCCCCTGAATGTGACTGTATTTGGAGATATGACTTTTAAGGAGGTGACTAAGTTAAGATGAGGTTGTTAGGATGGCCCGTGGTCTAATTCAACTGGTGTGCTCGTAAGGAGGAAATTAGGACACCAACAGATGCACAAAGGAAAGAACACAAGAAGAGAGAGGGAGAAAACGGTCATGCACAGCATGAGAAGAGAGACCTCAGAAGAGATCAACCCTCACACACCTTAATCTTGTAATGCTGGCCTCCAAACTGTGAGAAAATAAATTTCTGTTGTTTAAGCTCCCCAGTCTGTGGTATTATGTTATGGCAACCCTAGGAAACTAATACAAACAGTAATTTTCAATGGCTGTAAAAGGAAGAAAATGTCACCAACAGTTATCTCCAAAAAAATGGGATTATAGAGTAGGAAGGATAGAAGGTAGAGAAATTTTGTTTTACCTTATACCTCCCTATTCTGTTAATATTTAAAATATTGAACCTATAATATTACTGTTGTAATAAAGTAGTTAATTTTAAAAAGCAATGGAAATTTTTTTATTGTTTCTGTGCATCAGTATTTAAAGAATCAAGAAAAATGCCAAGAAATATATCCTTTGTGAGCATAAAATTTTCTCTTGTCTTACTTAGTTTTGATTTGCCATTTCTTCATGGGCTAGCTTTGAAAATAAATGTAATTCGTTTTGACTCTTTTGTCTGGTTCAATTGCTAATAGTTCAGCAGTATTGTTTTCTGTTGTTTTTCTTTTATAAATCTTTGGGTTTATTTCTTCTTTCAAAACTTGAGAAATCATAATTTCGTGCGCTCAAGAATTGCATCAGAGTATTTAGAAAAACCCCTCAGCTTAAAGTTGAGTTCTTCATTTTTCCAGAAGACATCAACCAATCTACTGTAACATGAAATGAGTAATAACCATGCTGTTGTAATAACCCTCTCTTTTAATTACAATCTAGGAAAAAAGGGTTAGGGATAAATATATGGTAGACAGCACTGTTATTGGGCAATATTCCACTCTAAACACAAGTCTACAGCTCTACTTAAAATCTCCTTAGAAACATGATTCTCAGATAACTAAGGGAATACAAAAATGGTATAGCCACTAATTATTAGTTGACGTTAAATGTTAATATAACTTTATTGCCAACATTTGTTTTCTTTCTTTTTGGATAATATTAGTGAAGTCTAAGTAACTATCTCACTCAGGTTAAAAATATGGTAGTATGAATTAGTAAATAAATGGAAAATGTGACATTTAATTAACCCACTTTAAAATTGTTCAGACGTTCTTTAAGCAGAGCTATTAGAGTAGGAATGGAAAAAATACTGTAGCTGAATGGTGGGAACCTCCTTGGGGCTTAACCCTCCAAGCTTTCTCACAATTGGCTGGCATCATCTATAGCCTTCACTGACATTATAATCCAATTGAATAAGCATTATTTTATGGGCCTCCTATGGGTCTGAAACTTTTGTTAGGTCCTGAAAGCGCAACAAAAGAAGTAAATGAAATCTGAAACAGCCAAGGCACCATGGAGAACATTAGGAATCACATACCAGCAGTAGTGTTTGCCTGACTTAAGCAGAGGGGAGGCCATCCTCACTTCAGCCCTTAGTCTCAGCAGTAGGAACTGTAGAGTAAAAGAACAAGATAGGAAATACTACATGACTTGAAGGAAATTGTACAAACTATTATCTTTGGAGAAGGCAATGGCAACCCAATCCTGTGCTCTTGCCTGGAAAATCCCATGGACAGAGGAGGCTGGTAGGCTGCAGTCCATGGGGTCACTAGGAGTCGGACACGACTCGGGGAGCCTGGTGGGCTGCCATCTCTGGGGTTGCACAGAGTCGGACACGACTGAATCGACTTAGCAGCAGTAGCAGCAGCATTTCCTTAAAGGTCCATGTTTAAAATGCCTTAATTACATATAACTTACTCATTTGGTCATTCATTTTGCTCAACAAATACATATTTGGTGCCTATGATATCCTGGGCATTGCCGGACCCTGGGAATATAATGGATCAGCACACGGCCCTCCTGACCTTCAGGAGCTCACAGATAAACAGTATTGACAAAAAGTAAATTAATGACTGTGCTGTGTGTTGTGCTTAGTCACTCAGTCGTGTCAGACTCTTTGCGACCCCATGAATTGTAGCTTGCAGGTACCTCTGTCCATGGGATTCTCCAGGCAGCATTATTGAAGTGGGTTGCCATGCCCTCCTCCAGGAGATCTTTCCAACCCAGGGATCAAACCCAAGTCTCCCACATTGCAGGTGGATTCTTTACTGTCTTGAGCCACCAGGGAAACCCAGATTAATGACCAGATCTCCCAAATCCTAAAAAATAGCTAGAGACATCCTAGATTCATGTGCAAACAGGAACTTGGATTCTTGGTCCATTGTTAAAAGACTTGCTGCTGCTGCTGCTAAGTTGCTTCAGTCGTGTTCGACTCTGTGCAACCCCATAGACAGCAGCCCACCAGGCTCCCCGGTCCCTGGGATTCTCCAGGCAAGAACACTGGAGTGGGTTGCCATTTCCTTCTCCAATGCATGAAAGTGAAGTCGCTCGGTCATATCTGACTCTTTGCGACCCCATGGCCTGCAGCCCACCAGGCTCCTCCATCCATGGGATTTTCCAGGCAAGAGTACTGGAGAGGGGTGCCATTGCCTTCTCCAAATTTTGCTTCTATATGTCTCTATATCTGATTTCGACATGTACAGCTGTCAGAGAAGTAATTTTGAATTAACTGACTTCCCCATGCTGTCTTTTCTTTGTGTCCTATAAGTAGAAGCAAAATTATCAGAGACCAGGAAATGGTTTCTAATCTTTGGCTGAAAAGCTAGAAAATCTTAGTTTTATTAGTCACTAGCTTAAAACATTTCAAAAATAAAAGAAAGAAAGAAAGAAAGAAAACATATGTACCAGCTCACAAATTGCTGTCTTCAAAACATTTTGGGGTTGAGCTATGTTTATGTGTATATGTATGTGTGTATATATATACGCACACACAATCTCTGTTTAGAGCTTTTTAAATTTAAGAGGAAAATGTAAATTCAGGAAAATCTTCAGGGGAATAGTGAGTATCAGGAGTATGTACCTGTTTGTATTCTTGGTTGAAAATGGATCTTGGGAAGAAAGACATGCATGCTGATATGCTGGTGAGCAAAAAGGATAAGTTCTTTCCTGACAAAGCCACTGGCTTTGTTTGCTGGGCTTCTTTGCAGGGAGGGGAGCAGTGGAGGAGGTTGATTCATTTGTTTGTTTATTTCCTAAGCGACCCCAAACTATGTTTAAAACAGCACCAAAACTCAAGAGCAGGTCTGCACAATTTAGTCAACTTGTAAATGACATTTGTTTGGGAAACTGAAAAACATATCTGCTTTTGATTTAAAACTTTTTGCCAAACAAAATGAAGATGTTTTTAAGTTTATTCTACCCTCCTCAAGAATAAGTCAGTCTTGGAACTGACATTGCTTTTTTAATGCAAAGGTCCCTGTGAGCACTGGTACAGGCACTAATCAATCAGAGGAGAGGCCAGCCTTAAACGACCACGTTTAGGCTGAATTAATGATTGTTGTCTGGTCTCCAAGTTGTGTCTGACTCTTTTGCAACCCATGGATTGTAGCCCACCAGGCTCCTCTGTCCATGGGATTTTCCAGGCAAGAATACTAGAATGGGTTGCCATTTCCTTCTCCAGGGGATCAAACCCATGTCTCCTTGTCTCCTGCATTGGCAGGCAGATTCTTTACCATTGAGCCACCAGGGAAGCTGAAATTAATAGTACCTGCTGCTGGTGGTTTAGTAGCTAAGTTGTGTCCAACTCTTTTGCAACCCCATGGACTATAGCCTGCCAGGTTCCTCTGTCCATAGTATTTTCCAGGCAAGAATACTAGAGTGTGGTTGCCATTTGGCTATCTGGTAAAGAATCCACCTGCAATACAGGAAACCCTGGTTCAATTCCTGGGTCTGGAAGATCCCCTGAAGAAGGGATTGGCTACCCACTCTGGTATTCTTGGGCTTCCCTGGTAGCTCAGATGGTAAAGAATCCACCTGCAATGCAGGAGACCTGGGTTTGATCCCGAGGTTGGGAAGATCCCCTGAAGGAGGGCACGGCAACCCACTCCAGTATTCTTGCCTGGAAAATCCCATGGACAGAGGAGCCTTGCAGGCTACAGTCCATGGGGTCACAAAGAGTTGGACACAACTGAGCTACTAAGCACAGCACAGCACAGCTGGCTATCAGCCCTACCTGTTGAACTTCCTCAATCCATTTCACTGGTTGCCAACATAGTCATGGCCCAAAAAATCTTCATATGAAGTTTAGAACTAAAAACAGATGTAGTAATAGAAGTCACACAAAAAAACAGAAAATAAAAGGACTAGTGCCTCTGATTTAGTTCTGAGATCAAAAATAATGTTATAGAATTATGGCCTATTCATTAAGGAGAATCCTTTTATTAATCCTAAAAATATTCAGGGCACTTCAAACGTATAACCTAGGGCTGCTAAGTCCCTAAAAATTATGAATATTAGATTTTATTCTAATATTTTTGTTGTTATGTTCTGTTTCTCAAAATCTTTTTATAAATCAGAACTTGTGGGCTTTCCAACACAAATTTCAATGGTGTATGAATATGTTTAGTCTTTTTAATATCAAAAAATACTTTAATCTAGAAAGTGTAGCCCATTGACATCAGGGCCTTAAACTTCTCTTCCGCAAAGACTTACAGTTACAACAGTGTTCATACACAGCGTTTCACTAATTTTCTCAACCTGATAAAGTTAATTGTCCCTGGTCACCATGAAGAAATTTAGGCTCAGAGAACTAAGTGACTTGTCACAAGCACATGTATAGTGAATCGTGGCACAAGGCCTTGAACTCAGCTCTTCTGCCTTTCAGCACACACTGTCTCTTGGATCTGAATGTGCATTGGAAGGACTGATGCTGAAGCTGAAGCAATACTTTGGCCACCTGATGCGAAGAGCTGACTCATTGGGAAAGACCCTGATACTGGGAAGGACTGAGGGCAGAAGAAGGGGATGAGATGGTTGGATGGCATCATTGACTCAATGGACATGTGTGTGTGTGTGTGTGTGTGTGAGTTACTCAGTTGTGTCTGACTCTTTGTGACCCCATGGACTGTAACCTGCCAGTCTCCTCTCTCCATGGAATTCTCCATGCAAGAACATGAGTTTGAGCAAACTCCAGGAGAGAGTGAAGCACAGGGAAGCTTGGCTTGCTGCAGTTCATGGGGACACAACTTAGCAATTGAAAAAAACCAGTCTTTTGTACAGACAGAATGAACTGGGAATATACTTCTGGGCTGTCAGTTCTGAATGGTCAGAAAATCACACAAAAAACTCCTGCTCTTCCTCTCCCCTTGCGCCCACATTTAATATTTTCCATCAAGTAAACATGGCTGTGGAAGCCAGTCTTTGGGGTGAGAATAAGGCAGTGTCCTTAGGGATATTAGCTTGGGTTGGGGGAGCTGGGTTATGGAGACTAGGGGAGAATTGGTGCCAAGCACACAGTTCTGGTGTCGGCACAGTGACAAGCACAAGTGTGCTCACGTCTTACCTTATACTGGCCCTTTAATTCTCTGCAGCCTGACCCCAGGTCCCTCCAAAGTTTTCTAATGAAAGAATCACTGCCAGTTGCAGTGACTGGCAATGGTTCTGCTGATTTACTTACCTTTCTTTTCCTTTTGGTTCTACTGAAAAAAAAATATTGCTGGGAGTCCCATCACTGTGGGAATAGATTCAAGACCCTTTGAAAATCTACCTAAGAAAATCTCTGCACAAATTGTTAACAGTGGTCATGCCTGGGAAGATTTTCATTTTTACCACTTTTGTGGTACTGTAATTTTTATGACTACGTATTAGTTTGTGTTAAATAACACAACCAAATATTTTAAAATCTATATATGCTCTATCAACTATACATGGGAAAAAAATCAGTATTTCTGCCTTTTGACATTTCTTATAAAAGTTCTCATTGACGTCTTGTACTGTTACTTTCCTTTTTACAACTTTATGTAACAGAAAAGTTTTAAAGGTAGCACAGGGTGACAGTAACAGTTTACCATCTGAAGTCAACTGACACCAATTTGTGTCCTAGCTCCCTCAATAATCTGCTGTGCAACCTTAGGTAAATCATTCAACCTCTCTGAACCTTGGTTTCCTATAATAGAAGTTGACTAAATAATGCCTACAGGTTCTCCTTCATCATTCATGGATACCTTAATCATTGTTTCTACTGTGTAGCATGTTTGCTAGTAGTCCCTTGGTGTGCATTCTCTTTGTCTGTTATTAAAACTCTCAGCTACAAAAGCTCTTCACCTGTCTTCCCTGCGGTCAATAGAATATGAGCAGAAGTAATGTTTGCAACTTCTGGGTTGCACCTTTAGAAGCAAAAAACAAGTATTTCCTTTGATCCTTTCCCCCTTTCTGCTTGCTGAAAACTGACTGAGGAGATGTGTTGGTAATCCATCTTCCACCACAAGGAGAGAACAATAGGAAGGATGGAGGTAGAAGAAACAGACTTTTCACACTATGAAGCTGCTTTATTATTGCTTATTGTTAAAATATTCTATGAGAGAAAAATACATTTCTATCTTGTTTAATGCACTTTTGATAAGTTGGGCTTCTGTTTTAGTAATTAAATTGGAATTTGCAGTTACAAGAGAAAACCAGCTTTATTCAATTTTCCCCAACTATGTTTCAGTTGGCTTTGCTTTAATTCCCTGGTTGAAAGGTTTCTCCTCTTTTTAGTGGCACTGATAGTCTGTGGGTTTTAACAAACATGTTGTCCCATGGTTGGAAATTGCCATTATAAACTCTAAGCCTATACTAATTATGACTGATAGTTGGCTTGCTCATATGGTTGCTTCGTGGCCAGGTATTTATTTGTGTGCACGTTTTATCAATCCCAAAGAAAGGCAATGCAAAGAATGCTCAAACTACCACACAATTGCACTCATCTCACATGCTAGTAAAGTAATGCTTAAAATTCTCCAAGCCAGGCTTCAGCAATATGTGAACCGTGAACTTCCTGATGTTCAAGCTGGTTTTAGAAAAGGCAGAGGAACCAGAGATCAAATTATCAACATCCACTGGATCATGGAAAAAGCAAGAGGGTTCCAGAAAAACATCTATTTCTGCTTTCTTGACTATGCCAAAGCCTTTGACTGTGTGGATCACAATAAACTGTGGGAAATTCTGAAAGAGATGGGAATACCAGACCACTTGATCTGCCTCTTGAGAAATTTGTATGCAGGTCAGGAAGCAACAGTTAGAACTGGACATGGAACAACAGGTGGTTCCAAATAGGAAAAGGAGTACATCAAGGCTGTACATTGTCACCCTGCTTATCTAACTTCTATGCAGAGTACATCATGAGAAATGCTGGACTGGAAGAAACACAAGCCAGAATCAAGATTGCTGGGAGAAATACAATAACCTCAGATATGCAGATGACACCACCCTTATGGCAGAAACTGAAGAGGAACTCAAAAGCCTCTTGATGAAAGTGAAAGAGGAGAGTGAAAAAGTTGGCTTAAAGCTCAACATTCAGAAAACAAAGATCATGGCATCCAGTCCCATCACTTCATGGGAAATAGATGGGGAAACAGTGGAAACAGTGTCAGACTTTATTTTTCTGGGCTCCAAAATCAGTGCAGATGGTGACTGCAGCCATGAAATTAAAAGACGCTTACTCCTTGGAAGGAAAATTATGACCAACCTAGATAGCATATTGAAAAGCAGAGACATTACTTTGCCAACAAAGTTTCGTCTAGTCAAGGTTATGGTTTTTCCTGTGGTCATGTATGGATGTGAGAGTTGGACTGTGAAGAAGGCTGAGCACCAAAGAATTGATGCTTTTGAACTGTGGTGTTGGAGAAGACTCTTGAGAGTCCCTTGGACTGCAAGGAGATCCAACCAGTCCATTCTGAAGGAGATCAGCCCTGGGATTTCTTTGGAAGGAATGATGGTAAAGCTGAAACTCCAGTACTTTGGCCACCTCATGCGAAGAGTTGACTATTGGAAAAGACTCTGATGCTGGGAGGGATTGGGGGCAGGAGGAGAAGGGGATGACAGAGGATGAGTTGGCTGGATGGCATCACTGACTCGATGGACGTGAGTCTCAGTGAACTCCGGGAGTTGGTGATGGACAAGGAGGCCTGGCGTGCTGGGATTCATGGGGTCGCAAAGAGTCGGACACGACTGAGCAACTGATCTGATCTGATCTCAGTGACATAATATGAAATATATTTATTTCTTACTCATATAAAATCCAAAACAGATATCTGAGTGGCAGGTGGCTCTCCTTCTAGTGATGATTTGGGACTTCTTTATCTTGTGATTCTGCTATCTTCAAACTATGGCATACCAGGTCAAAATGCTTATTATCACTAAGCCAGAGGAACAGAGAAGAAAACAAAGATTGTATGCCATGGAAGGATGGAAAGTTATTGAGCCGGTCTAAAATTAGCACATATCACTGTTGTTCACATTCTATTTGCTAAAACATGATCATATTTAATTGCAAACAAGACTGAAAAATATTTCAGGGAGAAGAAAAAATGGATTTGATAAATATCAACTCAGTGTCTGCCACAAAAAGCCCTTGACCCATGCTTAGTACCTGGGTTCTGTATCCTTGTCTCTCAGGTTGGTTAACTATACACACTCCTTCTTATATTCTAGTAACTAGTTCTGTTGGCCTTGGAAAGAAGTATAATTAACAGAATTCACTGGGTCTAGACATTAGTACGGAGAAGGCAATGGCACCCCATTCCAGTACTCTTGCCTGGAAAATCCCAGGGACGGGGGAGCCTGGTGGGCTACAGTCCATGGGCTCACTAAGAGTCAGACATGACTAAACGACTTCACTTTCACTTTTCACTTTCATGCATTGGAGAAGGCAATGGCAACCCACTCCAGTGTTCTTGCCTGGAGAATCCCAAGGACAGAGGAGCCTGGTGGGCTGCCATTGGATACAAGTCAGATATGAGTGATGCGACTTAGCAGCAGCAGCAGCAGACATTAGTAAGTTGAATAGGTTAAAGTGTATGTAGCTTGTGGAAAATACTAAAAGGAGCACTTTAGGTTTGATTCCACTTCTAGACTTGGTACCTGCACAGTGGTTAGAGAGAAGGAAGCTGGACTTTCAGGGTTTGTTTGCATTTGAAGGGGGAGGAGGGAAATAATAGTACCAATCATACATTCATCCAATAAATCTTTACTGCATGTCTCCACTCTGCCGGGAAGTAGCACATAGAAAGACTATGGATAGAGACTTTTGTGGTGGTCCAGTGGCTAAGACTCTGCACTCTTAATGCAGGGGTCGGGTTTGATCGCTGGTCAGGGAACTAGATTCCACATGCTGCAATGAAGATTGAAGATGCTGTGTGCCGGAGCAGCCAAATAAATTGTTTTTAAAAAATAAATAAATAGAAAACAAAGACTATGAATAGTGTTGACATTTGGTACGACATGGAAGGAGTGAATGCTCAAGGGTCTCTTGCCTTCAAAATACCATAATAGTTGCTCATGTGTGGCCTTCCTTGCTGGCTTCATGTTTTTCACCCAGGCTGTGGGGTGTCTATGGAAGGGACTTTCTGTCTCAATGCTGTGTACTTCCTTAAAATGAGAAATTTATCTAATTTGGTTCCTTTCAACTTGTTTAAGAATTATCTTTCACCATGGTGAAACAAGCTAGGACCCACATTTAAGAGAAAAATTCTCTACCAGATGTGCAAAACTTAAGATGTCATGTACAAAAATCTCTGACCTTGACCCCTCATCCCTTCATTCCTCACTTTTCTGTCTCTATCGTATGCATTACCATATTTATACTTCCATTTGAGTCTCTGTGGCTTAAGGCATCATTTGATTTTTTCCAGGTTATAACCTTAGCTCCCTTTCCTGCATAATGCTTTCTTTCAATATGAAATCCTCTCTAGGCAATGTGATTCTGACTTCATATTGTCCACACATCATTCTTCTCCAGACACAAACTAAACTCTCATCTTGGAGGGCAGCTGCTGCTCCCATTGCAGTATCATTGGGGTAAGTTCCACACATTTTCTACTTCACTCTCTCAGCTTTTATCACTTGTCCAGCATCATGGTATTTGTATTTTTGTCTGCCTGTCAATTCACTCTCCCTACTTCTTCTGGTAACAGAATCCTACATAGGAGTAATCGAATGAACAAATAAGCTTTATGGTCATAATGGACCACATTCCGCAATTTACTTATTTTACCTCTGTGAAGTCTCAGAGAAAAAGAGATAGAAATCATATTATTTCCTTATTGGGTATCCCAATCAGTTATATGCTTCCTTCATTGAAACCAAAACCCGTAAGTGGAAATATAGAACATAGCAGATTTGTTTTATTGGAGAAATGTCCACAATGTTCTATGTGCATGCTATGACTTCAGAGTAAATGATCCTCAACCAGTTTTTCTTTTTCCTACAAAAAGACCACATAAAGTTCACAACATTTTCATTGAGGTAAACCATCTTTGTTCCCTGGGTACTATTGACTGAACAAGGCAAACTTGAGTGTGCTCGATGTGAAGGAAGCCAAGTACTTTGAGAGGACTTGGCAATATCTCTGCCCAACAATGGCACACAGAGAGGAGGAGACAGTGGATCTCAGTCTAATCCTGAATGATGTTGAACAACCCATTCTTGAAAGAACAGGACTAGAGTCAACAGTGACTGCACAACTCCTCAGTCACACCTGCATGTTATTTTTATTGGAACAAACTCTTATTACCAAAAATAATCTACAATTGATTATTCATTACAATCTTAACGAACCTTACTAATACAATTAAAGTTCCCTACTTCTGCCAAAGAAATTATATAATATATATATGTATATATTAAATAGTTTATGGTGGTTTAGAAGCTAAGTCATGTCCAATTTTATGCACCCCATGGACTGTAGCCTGCCAGGTGCCTCTGTCCATGGAATTCTTCAGGCAAGAATACTGGAGTGGGTTGCCATTTCCTTCGCCAGCAAATCTTCCCAACCCAGGAATCGAACCCAGGTCTCCAGCATTGCAGGAAGATGCTTTACCAACCTAGCTACGAAGGAAGCTCTATATAGTTCATATACATACATACATATATACACATATACATAGATATATATATATACACATATACATACATATATGTATGTACACACACATACATATATTATATAGTTTCATATGTAAAGAAAGAAGATATGATAGGTACTACCTAGATTAAGTTATGTATCGCTTGGGTTACCCAAGATAGTCCTGCTGCTGCTGGTGCTGCTGCTGCTAAGTCACTTCAGTCGTGTCTGACCCTGTGCGACCCCATAGATGGCAGCCCACCAGGCTTCCCCGTCCCAGGGATTCTCCAGGCAAGAACACTAGAGTGGGTTGCCATTTCCTTCTCCAATGCATGAAAGTGAAAAGTGAAAGTGAAGTCGTTCAGCCTGCAACCTACCAGGCTCTCTATCTGGCGTAATTGTTAACAATGCCCATTTCAATTTCAGAAGTGTTCCAGTATGGTTACTCTAACTATATTAGATCCAAAAGGCATCTTATCTGAGACAGAGGATAACTAGATGTTGAAATGAGGTAGGAATATCAGAAAAGGTGATGCAATTTTCTTGACTGGAAGCTTCTCAAATTTATTATGCAACTGAAGATTCTGAAAAAAAAAAAAAAGTGCACCATACCAAAGGTCTAGACAAAGAATTTTGTTTCTGATGCTGCCAGAAATGTATTTTGAAATATGTCCTGGGTAAACTGATGGTCATAGGGATAAAAATCATGAAATCATGTTAAATATGTCTAGAAGTTCCTAATATATGCTTGGATTTTCTTAATATTTAGCCTAATGTCTTTAATGACACCTTTAGCTATGTTTTTGGTTATTGTTTACATCTATTTTCTCAAACCATAGGCAAATGTTAAGAGTCTACTCAGTGTCTCTGAGTCATTCCTTGTTACCTATCATGTTGTCAGCACCCCCCAAGAACAAGTCACAGAGGAAATGCAAGCAAAGCATACCAGGGGTTGAAAACTGAAAATGGAATGCTGTCAATGTCCATAGACTTCTGAGCCAATAGGTTTTGCTAAAACTGTCTTCTTAGGTTTCAGGATCATATCTAGCCTATACAGCCTGTTTTTTTGTGTGTGTTTCATCTCTCTTGCTTAATTATAAGTTCCTGCCTCCTTAGTTTTTGTGTGTAGACTGATAACTGTCCCCCAATAGTCATTATTTTTTTCCTAGGATAATAGTGCTTACCTCTTGTTTTCCACATTTTTATTGGTAACATGTCTACTTGCTAGAGACTAAGCACATTTGCCAGCCCCTGGAACCCACTCATGGTTATCATACTTAGCAGAAGGTACTCATATAATTTCTACATTGTTTACTTTAAGGAAACTTTTTGCTGTGGACTTGTTTTCTTTTCCCTTCTTGAAAACTGGAAACAAAATATGCCAGCCACCTAGCTTAGAAAATGCAGGTTATGACAGTGCCACCCTAGTGCCTTACCAACAAAGGTCCATCTAGTCAAGGCTATGGTTTTTCCAGTGGTCATGTATGGATGTGAGAATTGGACTGTGAAGAAAGCTGAGCACCAAAGAATTGATGCTTTTGAACTATGGTGTTGGAGAAGACTCTTGAGAGTCCCTTGGACTGCAAGGAGATAAAACCAGTCCATTCTAAAGGAGATCAGTCCTGGGTGTTCATTGGAAGGACTGATGTTAAAGCTCACACTCCAATACTTTGGCCACCTCATGCGAAAATTGACTCATTGGAAAATGAGTCAATTCATCCCTGATGCTGGGAGGGATTGGGGGCAGGAGGAGAAGGGGACGACAGAGGATGAGATGGCTGGATGGCATCACCGACTCAATGGACATGAGTTTGTGTAAGCTCCGGGAGTTGGTGATGGACAGGGAGGCCTGGCATGCTGTAATTCATGGGGTCGCAAAGAGTTGGACACAACTGAGCAACTGAACTGGAACTGGATCCCTAGTGTGATCTTTGAATTAGCAGAATCAACATCACCTGGATGCTTTTTAGAAATACATAATCTTGGGCCCCATGCTAGTCCCACTGAACCAGAATCTGCATCTTAGTAAGAACCTCAGGTAGTTTGAATGAACATTAAGATTTGAGAAGTACAGCCTCAGTAGTGGATAATGGGTCAACAGGATGGGAAAAAAAAAATCTAAATCTCAATTATTTTGTACAGCGAATCTGTCTACTGGCCTGGTCTGCCTGCCTGTAGACTATTACAAGAGAGCACAATATCTTCTTTAAGCCATTGACAACCCACTCCAGTATTCTTGCCTGGAAAATCCCATCGACAGAGGAACCTGGCCAGCTACAGTCCATGGGGTTGCAAAGAGTCAGATATGACTGAGCATGCATAGACACAAGCCATTGAATTTTGGGGTGTCTTTTTGATCTCTAATCTAACTTATATTCTTTATTGCTTGTAATAGCAAACCTACTTTTTAAACCTCTGCCAGAAATTTGTGGAGAAAGAGATGAGAAAGGATAGCTCCTTTCTGAATCTTTGAGAGTACTTCCTCCACCCTTCAGGAGAGAACCTAAATTTAACTCAATCTATGTTGATTTATCTGGGACTGGGAGAGTGGGGAGTGCTCTCACCCCATCCTCTTGAGTATCACTGCACTTTCCAATGATCATTTTTGGTCTCCTTGAGAATGCTGAGTTAAGAAGCTCCATATAAATATTAAATGAACTGAATACACGATGTCTCCGGAGATGGTTTCATCATTTTCTTTTCCAGAAGACCCAAATTCTAACTAACAGAATTAATCAAATAGACCACATTTATTTTAAAGTCCATTAGGGCATGCATGTTTTTGTTTTAATATATAGACTCTTGCCCACTTTTTAATTTAACATCAACCATTTCTTCTTTCTTCCTTCTATCTCTGGTTTGGTAAATGTATTTTCCCGACTTGCAATTCCTGTACGTCAATCCAACAAATGTTTATCCAATACCTTCAAAATGCTAGGCATTATATTAAATGCTAGAAAAATAGTTGTGAATAAGATAAAACAGATCTGGCCATGTACAGCTCACAGTCTAATTAGGCAGAAGACCAATGAACAAGTAATTACACAGCTAAAGAATGTTAAGAAATGGAAAGTACTTAAAATACCTGCAATAATGTTCATTGACTGAATAAATGAAGAAATAAATTAACCATTAACACCTTTTCTCCAAAGCCTCCGTGGAGACAAGAGGCACAGTTCCTTTATTTTCAGCTTCTCTCACTGCTTTGGGTTCCTATTGGTCTTTATGCCTGTGAAAGAGAAGTTGGATAATTAACTAGCTAAAAATAAGGGTTTATACTTAATGCCCATGGAAGATGACTGGAAAGGAACTTGGCAAAATGAAAACAGTTGCATTTGGTGGTAAGATTGTGGCTTATTTTATTCTTTTCCTTGTTATTAAAATATTGATTGTACAATACATTAAAACTGAAAATAGAAAGGACATGTTTGTATGTATGTTAACCTTTTTTTTTTTTTTTCATTTCATAAAGGAAGTGATAGTGCATTTCCTTCACAATACCAATACCTTATTAGGGTCCATTGGGATTGACTAATGTCATTTTCCTTCCTTTTTCTGCCTTATGTGAACAAGCCACTGTGACACTAGTTTCTGGTATTTGGTTTACAAAGGTCTATATTGCCAAACAACTCTGTTTTAAATATTATCTTTGCTTCATATTCATACCTGATAGTCTTCTCTGAGGGTACCAATCAAAGGTCAAGACCTTTTTCACAACATCACTGATCTTCCTTGAAAATCCATGGAGAGTGGATAGATCAGATAGTGGAGTGGTAACTGAAGAAATAAAGAGGAAGTTGCTCAGGACAGAAGATAAAAACATGAGACAAAGGAAACAAACTACTCTTGGATAGGGTGCTTCTGAGGCTAGGATTCTTCCCAGGGAAGACCACGCTGCGGATCTACTGCTGCATAAGGAGCCATGCCAAAAGTGAGTGGCTAACAACAACAACAGCAGCCACATTTTTGCCTACAATTCTCCAAATTAGGCAGGATTTGGGCAGGGTGCTCCTCTTTGTCCCATGTAGTCTTGGCTAGGATGGCTCACCTGGGCTGGAGGATCTCATATGTTTTCACTTACCTGTCTGGAGCTCCAGCTAGTGTGGCTGAAATGGCCCAGGATGTCTGGGACTGTTTCTCTTCTTATGGCTTCTCTGTTGAGCAGAATAGATGGACTCTTTTATACTGTGTCTCAGAGGGCTTCAAAAAGAATGAAAGTACAAGTTGCAATGCTTCACAAAGCTTGGTGCAATATTACTTCTGTTCCATTCTTTTGGACAAAGCAAGGTCATCCCAGATTTAAGAGAAAGGAAAATAAACTACACTTCTAGAGGAGAGGCCAGCACTCATGTAGGAATAGGAGGGGTTGCTGGTGACCATCTTAGCATATAATCTATCACACACTCTGTGTCACCCTCAGTAATACCCACTAAACATCCACAACAATCACAAAGATTACAGTGCAGAGGGGAGATTAATGTCAAAATGTTGTGAAGGCATATAAACATGAAGTTTTCCTGCTTATCTTTAAGATTACAACAACTACTACAAATAAAAGGTGTAAAATATGTTAATCTTAACAAATTGTGTTAGCAGTAAGTTGCTCAGTTGTGTCCAACTCTGCAACCCCATGGACCCCATGTAGCCCACCAGGCTCCTCTGTCCATGGGATTCTTCAGGCAGGAATACTGGAGTGGGTTGCCATTCCCTTCTCCAGGGGATCTTCCCGACCCAGGGATCGAACCCAGGTCTCCCATGCAGGCAGATTCTTTACTGTCTGAGCCACCAGGGAAACCTGCCAAGTTACAAGTTATCACATAAAATCATTCGATACATCAGCCTGCAATGTTGGCGTCATTTCTTAGAACTGGAAACAAAACGAAGCTTGTTTCTTTGTCATATCTTCTCCTTTAGCCTATATTTTATTTGAAACTTACATGTATTTATGTATTTGTTTATCTGGTTTATCTAATTTGTTTTGGTTCAGCATATATATTCTTATAAGGTGTCCTAATTCCGTGAGGCAGATATTTAGATAAACAGTTCACAGATATATCAATAGATAAATATTGCAAATATATAAATAGATAAATAAATATGTCATTATTTATTTATCTTAAGTCTGATTGATGGAGGTTAAGTGACTTGATCAATATTACATGTTTAGTGCAAAACAGAACCTAACCTGGTGCTTAACTTTTCTGGACCTGAGAGAGCTAAAATAGTAAACTCCTAATTGTATTCTCTATTTTAGGGTTTCTTAAACCCCTGGGTTATACCAGGCACACATGATTATTAAAGAGAAAACTGAATACCACAACTAGTTTTATAAAGTATTATCTTATTTCAACTTGAGTTTACTTGTTTGTAGGCTTTTTGATGATGGCCATTCTGACTGATGTGAGGTGATATCTCACTGTAGTTTTGATTTGCATTTCTCTAATAACGAGTGATGTTGAGCATCTTTTCATATGTTTGTTAGCCATTTGTATGTCTTCTTTGGAGAAATGTTTGCTTAGGTATTTTCCCCACTTTTTGAATGGATTGTTTGTTTTTCTGGTTTTGACTTGTATGAACTGCTTATATATTTTGGAAGTTAATCCTTTATCAGTTGTTTCCTTTGCTATTCTCCCATTCTAAGGGTTGTCTTTTCACTTGTTTAGTTTCCTTTGCTGTGTAAAAGCTTTTAAGTTTAATTAGGTCCCTCTTGTTTATTTTTGTTTTTATTTCTATTACTCTAGGAGGTGGGTCATGGAGGATCTTGCTTTGATTTGTCATCAAGTATTTTGCCTATGTTTTCCTCTAAGAGTTTTATAGTTTCTGGTCTTACATTTTAGGTCTTTAATCCATTTTAAGTTTATCTTTGTGACGGTATTAGGAAGTATTCTAATTTCATTCTTTACATGTAGCTGTCCACTTATTGCCACTTATTATAGCACCACTTATTGAAGAGGCTATCTCTGCCCCACTGTATATTCTTGCCTCCTTTGTCAAAAATAAGGTACCCATAGGTGCATGGGTTTATCTCTGGCATCTCTATCTTGTTCCATTTGTATATATTTCTGTTTTTGTGAGTTTACTTGAATTAAATTCAGTAAATACCTATGATGTGATCACTTTGCCCCAGGTACTGATCTGGGTGCATGGAGCCCTTCAGTGAACAAAACATATTCCTGCCTGTAAGGAACTCACTTTCTAAAAATGCCATCATGTGAACAGGGGGAAAAAAATCATTTTATTGTGAGGAAAAAAGATTTACAAAATGAGATTGTTCAGGAGATTGAACAGGATGGTAGCAACTTTTTTCTTTTTGAAGTTTTTGTCTAAAAGAGTTGAACTCTGGCATTCTCTCCTTGAGAGAGGAATCTGTGTGAGCGTTACCTCTGGCAGTATCTCTCTCAGCCTTGAACTCCTCTGGGCATTCAAATTATAGCAATAATTTTTACATAGACACACAATTCATAACCTAGAGGTTTCTTCATTTCTCCTACTGCTATCCTTTTAGGTAGTCTGAGAAAATAGACTCCAGTGTTTCATGGATGACCTTTTATTTTATTCTTATACTTCACAGTTGAACACAGATATAGACTGAAGTTCAATAAACATCCATTTGAGGCCATGGATCTGCCACTTAGGGGATATCTCCTATCATCTCACAATTTTATTTATCACTGTTTTCCACTCATTATAAAATTAGAAGGGCAAATCCAATAAAATCTCCACATAACAGGACAAATAAAAATTGTTGCCAGCCCAGAAGTACCTCCATTTCAAAGTTCAAATTCTTTCTCATTGTTTGACAAATAAAAGTATAAAATAAGCTCAGAACTGTCACTTTAGGAGTGTCAATGTACAATGTATGTAATTTCACACACTGAAAAGATATGAATATGAAAACTTGAGAACAACTTTTATGAGAACAGCTCAATGTCTCGGAATTTTTAAAAATCAGCAAAGAAGGCCAGACAGATACTATAAAATTACATCTAATAATGCAGAGGAGCACAAAACAAAAGCCAAATAAGAGATATGAAGACTAAGCTGATGGATGGGGCAGGAAACAGGATGTTTTGATGCAGATGATGTACTAGGTGTTTGAAAGCATTGAATCTTCCCTACAACACAGTTTTACAGATTAGAATGTTGACTGAAACACGTAAGTAGTTAAGAAACTTGCATACTGACACATGATTATAAAGACATACATCTAGTTTATCTAACTTTAAAGCTCAAGCAATTAATATTAAAACTGATTAACAATTCAAAATGCAAAGAATCCAACTGAATATTTTCCAGGTCCTTCTAGTTTTGCATAAGGCTTTGATGAAACAACAAAGGAACTTACTTGGAATTAAAAATACTTGAGTTTGAACCTGGATTCTGCTATTTCCTACTGGCAGCACTGGGAACAAGTCAGTTTCATTTCTTAAAAATTGAAAGATAATATCTACTGCTTATGGACCCTGTAGGCTTAAATATGGAGAAGGCAATGGCAAGCCATTCCAGTCTTCTTGCCTGGAGAATCCCATGGACAGCAGAGCCTGGCGAGCTACAGTCCACGGGGTTGCAAAGAGTCAGACATGACTGGGTGACTAACACACACACACAAACACACAGGCTTAAAAAAGATACGTCAAAGAACTGGCAAAGAGAAGGCTCCAGTGAATGAATACAAGGTGGACATGGCATGATTGTTATTTCCACTCTATCTGAGGCTGGAAACAATAGAAACAATAGTTACCCCAGTCTAGTTCTTACATGCTCACAGGCTCAAGAAGGAGCTTGAAATAGTTTGCTAAATGAGGTTTGGGAATTCTTTGTGGATTTCAATTACCCATCCTCTTGCTGGACCTCATTAGCACGCATAATTGAAAACTGACTCTGTATATAATAAGGACAACTGGAACCTCTAGTTCATAGGCAGTTACTTTGGTGTTACTCATTCCCTATTCTGTCAAAACCCACCAGCAGCCATCCCTCAAACACACAACCTCAGAAGCTGGGGAGAAAGAACCAAGTTCTTCCAGTACGACATTTCCTATGAAGTTAGCCTACATGGAGGTTTCTGTTTCACACCATATTTTTGTAATATGTGGATAAATGGCAGTACATAAAGTCTTACAGACTTTCCTTAGTGCATGCATTTTTTACAGAGGATAGCATTATCGGCAGAGGTGAAAACTGGTTCATAGTAAGTGAGAAAAACCAGATACTACAATGGTTTGTGGCTCTTCTCTGTACATAAATAGATATATTACATATCTACAGTATTAAATGTTCATGGGAAGGGGACAATTAGGGGGAAAAAAGACTGAGAAATGCAGCCTTAGAGAAAAACATTAAGTTCTCTAGCTCAGGTTTTTATTCCAGAAGGAAGACAGGATACTGGACTGTTCTTGGTGCTCCATTCTATGACAGCAATGTCAGGGGTTCCAGTTCATCATGACAGTGGTTAAAGAGAAGGGTTCTGAAGCAGTCTGCTCGGTTTGAAGCAGAGTTCAACCATTCAGAGCTGTGTGATCTTAGCTAATTAGCTAACCCCTCTCTCTCTCTCTTTTTTCTTTTAATTTGTAAAATGACTATTGTAATACATGATACTTACAATTGTATGAGGGATACAAGACCCAGCCTATATTTATAAAGAGTCAGCAGAAGCCACTCCCACCTTTGTGCCCTTTAATCCATATCCTCTAGGTGGCCAAATCCAGGCCACTATAATAGTCTTTTTTAACTTTGAGGATTTTGAAAAATATAGAATACATAGAAATAGAATATAGAAAAGAACAGATGTAATATGTATTTCCACAACATGAAAAGTTAACTTACATTAGCATTTTATCATATTTTTTTAGTCTTTTTTTAATTCATAAAAATTTTCAATTACACAAGTAATACGTATATACATACTCCATTCTGTCCTTTCTATACCTCCAGACCTATCATTGTGAAGCAAAATTTTTACAAATGCCTACTGCCTGTAAGGTATAATTAAGTGGATTGCCATTACCTTCTCCAGGAGATCTTGACCCAGGGATTGAACATGGGTCTCCTGCATTGCAGGTGGATTTTTTTACTGTCTGAGCCATCTGGAAAGCCACAATTTTCTTAGAGACATTCTTATTTATGTTTTTATTTAGTTTTGGCTGTGCTGAGTCTTCATTGCTATGCAGGCCTTTCTCTGGTTGTGGCGAGCCGGGCTACTCTCCAGTTGCGGTGCTCGGGCTTCTCATTGCAGTGGAGTTTCTTGTTGTGGAGCACGAGCTCTAGGTGCACGGGCTTCAGTACTTGTGGCATGCAGGCTCAGCAGTTGTGGCACATGGCTTTAGTTGCTCTGAAGCATGTGGAATCTTCCCAGACCAGGGATCAGCCCCGTGGTCACTGCATTGGTGGGCAGGTTCTTGTTCACTGTGCCACCAAGGAAGTCTGAGATAGTCTTTCTAAATGGGTAGCTTGAGAGACTAGCCATCCTGCAAAGCATAATTTTCTCCCCAGACAAGGTAAATGTCTTCATTCAGGTTAAAACCCAAGTGACATTTTCTCCATGAATGGAAACAATATTTCTTGGGCACCTACTGTGTGGGAGATGTTTTAAAATTGAGAATAGAACTGTAGCATCAGGGCCCAGAAGTCAGCTTTTCAAATTGAAAATTTGGGTGGTTGGAATGAGTGGATTAAATTGGTCTCCATCCTTGAGGTGGCATTCCAGATGTTTCTCACAGATGGTAATGAATAACCTTCTTCCCCTATTAATAACAGACCCAGTGGCAGAATTTGCAGATGACTCAGTTCTTTTGTCTTTAGCATGTAAATTTCAGCAAAGGGAGATGTGAGCTGCTGGGTTAGGATTAGACCTGGGAACCAAACTGGTTTGCACTGTGGCCCGGCGGCCCAGTAGTGGTGAATTTTGCCCTCACAAATGCCTAGGAGGCAAAGGAGTGAAAGTCTTGAGTCTTGAATGAGGCAGCCCTATGAAGCTGGCATCATCTGGGTTCCTTGCACACTAGGCTGTGACCCAAGGGACTTGAATCTTAAGGAGATAGCAAAGCAGTGTCTGTCCTCAACTGTGGTTATCTACTTTAAAAATGAAAATAAACATTTTAAATGTTTGGATATAGTCCACTAAATTGTAATTATTAATATTAGTAATGATAATAACAATATTGCCTATCATATATCAAGTGCTTCTCAAAGGTCAGGCCCAGCATTAGGCTACTCTCACAACGGCACTGGAGGAGGAGAATCTGGAGGAGACGTCTCCATGTTACAAGTCAGACCTAGTTATATTCACTCACTCGCTCCCTTACCAACTGAACATTTTCTGAGCCTTTTCTATGTGGTAGGCCCTGTGCTGGTGCCTCAAAGAATTCACCATTTACCACAACGAACAAGGGGAAACCCAATTAACTAAAAGTCCTATTTTAATTTGCTTCCTTGCAATTGGCAGAGAAAAAGGTGGTCCCTAAACCAGACAGGAAATGCTGTATAGTACTGGCTTTTCACAGGAAAAGACCCTAATGAAGAAAATAAAGATTGAGGGCAGAAGAAGAGGGCGACAAAGGATGTGATGGTTGGATGGTATCACTGCCTCAGTGGGCACATATTTGAGCAAACTCTGAGAGACAGTGAAGGACAAGGAAGCTCAGTGTGCTGCAGAGTCAGATATGACTTAGTGACTGAACACACACTGGTTTTTCAGCACGTGTCAAAAGAAAAAGGTCTCGTTAAATTTGCTTCCACTTCCAAATAAATCCTGAGGTGGGAGGGAATGGCATGGAGAATATATGAAACTAAACAGAGACACTGCAGAGGAGAAGAAAACCCCAGTGTAGTGCTCTTCCCTCTTCTCCAGAGTTCTTTCCCTGGTATCTGACCTAGTGGTAGGTGCTAACCTATCCTAGAACAGTACTTTGTAAAGCACTTACTTGTCTGTCTCCAACAGACTAAATAAATCGTAGTCAGACTCCTAAGAGTCCGAGGGTATCTTATTTTTTTCCCCCAGTACCTGGAGCACTTTCAATAGCTCATTGAATTTGATTAAAATGAACAGATGAATGAATGGATGCACAGGTTTCTCTTGGGCGATTCTCCTGTGCACCTAAGTATGGACACACAGACTTATACAGATGACCAAACAAACAAAAAATCACATAAATTCACATATATTCCCAGAGAGATGGGAACACTGTTCTTACTACTGAAGTCCTCCCTTTGCTGGCCCAGCCATCTCATGGGCTATCTCTTCCATCCGTACTCCTCTCTCAAGGGCAGTTCTACAAGCTCAGTCCTTTTCCACTACCAGCACCATTCAAGCTTCCCTCTGTTAGCCAACACAGAGATAGTGAGCTACCTGACAAGATGACCTAACAGTATGCCTAGAATAAGACTTCAGCAGCTTCTAGAAGTTCTGGTGTTTTGACTCTATATGACCCTAGAAGGGATTTTTGCCCAGCATTTGTTGTCTATTAAGAGAAACTCCTACTTGGGGAAATTTTCATCTGGATGGGAGAGAGAATAGCAGACTCCTGAAAGAGAGGCTCAGATGGGACCCAGATCTGAAGCCTGCTGTGCTCCTCAGTGTTCAGGAGTGTGTTCAGGTAGGTGTGAGGGAGCAGAGGAGCTAACTCTGCAGTGCATCTTTGATGTCCTAGACATTGTGCTAGATGCTTGGATGAGACAGCTTCATCCACACATCATGAAAATGAATGTTGCTATATGGGTGCTATGATTCTCATTTTGCTAATGAGGAAGCTAAGGCTGAGAATGGAAGGAACTTGCCCAAGAGTGACAGTTAAGAACTGACCATCTGAGGAACTATTCAGATTCATAATATTGGGGTCATTAGATAAGTGATAAGTTTTCTTCTGGGTAGCTCGACTGGTAAAGAATAAGCCCGCAATGCAGGAGACCCTGGTTTGATTCCTAGGTCAGGAAGTTCCCCTGGAGAAGGGATAGGCTATTCACTCCAGTGTTCCTGGGCTTCCCTGGTGGCTCAGATGGTAAAGAATCCACCAGCAATGCAGGAGACCTGGGTTTGATCCCTGGGTCTCGAAGATCTCCTGGAGAAAGGAATGGCAACCCATTCCAGTATTCTTGCCTGGAGAATTCCATGGACAGAGGATCCTGGCAAGCTACAGTCCATGGGGCTGCAAAGAGTCAGACACGACTGAGTGACTAAGTATAGCACAGATATTTATTACATACATAAGATACTGTCCTTAGTGGTACTGGGAATTCAAAGATAGAGCATATCCAGTTTTTGACTTTAAAACCTATATATGAGAATATGGGAGAGTAATACAGGTGTATACATCATAATATCTGCAGAAATGCTCTAACAGAAGTATGAGCAAATGTTTTAGAAAGTCAGAAGGAGAAAATATGTCTTAACATGCAGCATTTGAGCTGGGTCTTAAAGGGTGAGTATTTCATTCATATAGGTATATATGAGAGTTCACAGAAAAATTTGACTCAAAACCAATAAGCCCTTGTATGGCTTAATCATGGATGCAAAAGACGACCCCTCCAAAGAGTGTAGAAGATGCAAACCCCAAGATTTAAATTCATCCCCAAAGACAGCCAAAGAGAAAGTAAAGACTCTCATTGCCACAGGCAGTCCCAGCACTAGCAAGGCAATAAGGAAAGCCAGATAAACCCCCTGAGAGCTGGCAATGGTCAGTAAGGTGCCAGCTGCACCCCAGATTCCTGAATTTCTGTTCAACTGATTACCAATTCCCAGGGCCCCCAACATGCAGGTCCAACAATCTGCACCCCTTGGCAGGTGGAAACTCTAAGAGCAAACAGGCTCTTACTAAACACAACCCAAGGTCTCAGGACACAAAACGGGACACATAGGACACAGCAGTGGCCCTGAGAAGGAAAGGAGTAGTCAAAATTGAGTCACCCAAGAGTCAGAATGTCCCCAGACTAGTTCCTTCCAGTACTTTCTTTGTCAGCCTAAAGTTAGAAAAAACAAAGAGAAGCTCTTACCACCCTTTTTCAACTGGACTCCAAGTAGAAATCCAGGATACAGTAAAGAAACCTTACCCTTGCCAGCTTCATCAGAGGTCCTGAGGCTTCAGTATCTGGAGCAAGCTGAAAGTCCCAATATTCCACCCTCCTGGCCAAACTGTCAGGGAGGAAAAACTCATTTTCCACCTCAGTCTCTGGGAGCATGCAAATCAAACTGACAAAAGACAGATTTAGCAAGAGAAAAGACAGGTTTGTATCCATCTAAGTCCAATGCACACGGGAGTTCACACACACACACACACACACACACACATACACACGTAACACAAGGAGATGGTTAAAATTTGAGGCTTTGTACTGCTTTAATAGGGGAAGGGGAGCAGGAGAAGAACACTTTTTGGAAAACAAATGATTTAAGGAAAGATAAGTAAGCCCTTAGGAGAAGAGAGAGGAGATGTGACAGTCTGTTTAGGTGTGGTGCTGGTTTCCATTTGCCAGTGATGAGAGTCAGACTTTCTTGGTTGCTCCCAGGAAGGGAATTTGTGACAACTGAATTCTCTTGAGTTCTTTTGGGAGGCTCTGCTTTTAGGCAGATAAGAGAGTTAAGGAAAAGAGACTTCTCAAATGCCATCAGCTCAACATAATTTTTTATGTTGTAGTAGAGTATTCTGGGCCCCTTCAATGCAGAGAAAGGCGATAATGTCTTAATACTTATTATTGCTTTGTGAAAAATAAACTAGGAATACGTCTTAACCTTAAAAGAAGCAGGATGTTTTGACAGTGCTTTTGACTCCCTGGCATTTGGAGACCTGAAAAGGCTGATCATTAATTTCATAGTTTCTTCTTCTCCTGTTTATCACTTTGTCATCATCATCTTGCTCACTCTTCCCTGAGTCTGAGGTCAGAGGTGAACTGAGGTGAAGAACAGATGGTCCTTGGGTTTGTAACTGATGAATGGCATATTATTTGATTTTTATGTTAAAAATCTAAAAGCTCAGTGTTTTTTTTTTTTTTTTTTTAGGTCAACAGAAGTAAAGGGACTTCCCTGGTGGCCCAGTGGCTAGAACTCTGAGGCCTCAAAGCAGGGGGCTTAGGTTCCATCCCTGGTCAGGGAACTAGATCCTACACGCTACAGTTACGAGTTCATATGCCAGAACTAAAGATCCTACAGACTGCAACTAAGACTTGGCACAGCCAAATAAATAAATAGATGGTAGTTTAGGGATTTCCCCTGTAGCTCAGATGGTAAAGACTCTGCCTATAATGCAGGAGACCCAGGCTCAATTCCTGGGTCAGGAAAATCCCCTGGGGAAGGGTACTAAATATCCATGGCATTGCAAATATTTATATTCTCATCTTTTAAGGTATGGGAAAATGTCTTTTTGTCTTCCAGAGATTCTGACTTAAATATAACATGTCCAAGCAGAGAGACAGAGCCATTTAAAATAAAATTCTGAAATGGGTGTATCTAAGGCTTATAATCTAGATAGGTTTATAAAATACAAACAGATGGTTGGATGTAAGAATGCATTTCTGGGTTTTCACATCCAGGAAGGAGCCATGGTCCTGGCTGGCAAATTTCAGGCTCCAAAGTAGAACGATGAATTTTCTAAGAAAAAACACAGGTTTAGACTTAACTATTGGAAAATGAGGGCAGCAACACATCAAAAGAGGACCCCTGGAGTGAGAAGCATTAAAGATACATTTTTTTTCTGGAACTATAAGAGCCTTGAATTTTTGACATGTTTTGCAACTGACACCCAATGAGCCCTCAGGGTATGAAAATAGGGTACGAAACCTTTTTAAAAAAATATTTTAGGCTAATTTGGAGAAAATAAAAAGGTATAATTATTAGATTTTAAAAACATGTTTTAGATTTAATAAACTCCAAATAAAGCTAACCTAGTAAACATTCTTAAAATTCTTGCTTCTAAAAAGAATAATCACCATAATAAGTATGACAATTAATATTTTCATGACTTCTGAAAGCCTTTTCATGGATATTTCATTTGAAAACAATAATATCAACTTAGTATTTTCAGTGACGATTTGTAAACTGGCAAGTCTTGAAAGAAATAGGCCACTGCTGAAAACAGGTCTTGCAAATTAATCTTGTTCCTGATGACAGTGTTTAAATATGAATTTGTAATGCAAGTCCTTTCTTATAAGAGTGCAAAGTGAAGAAGATAACAAAGATATTTCACAATGAAGTGAAAATTAAAAGTGAAATAAAAATATACAGTAGGACCATTGACAGCCCTAAGGACCGTTCATGGAAATCTAAAACAGTTGTCTTTCTTTAGAATCTACTTAGCAAGACCACAGAGCACGCAGTTGGGCAAAAGCCCGGGCTACGTTGCAGGGCCCATTTACTGCATTTCCACTGGGCACTCTTGTATAAGGCATAAACTGCCCAATATCATGTGTCCACACTGCAGAATAACATGAAAATACCATTTGTGTACATACTGCCATTTGTGTACACACACACACACACGCACACACACACGCACGCACATAGACTACCTCTGAGAAGATACACATGGACTTGGTAACATTGGATGCTTCTGGAGCGGAGAACTGGGTGAGGTTAAGAAGCCAGCATGTTTCCTTGAATGTCTTTTGGTGGTCTCTGACTAGTATATTATTGTATGCATGCATTACTTATAAAAAATAAAATAAAAATATTAAAGGAGTTTTTATTTTGAAGCAGAGGGTAAAGCAAATACACAAATGAGTCCAACAAACAGGGATTATGCAGAGTACTAAGACTGCTTTGGCATTAACAGCAAAGTGGCCACCTCTGGTTGGGAGGATGAGGAAAAACTTTCTAAGGGAGTTGGTCATCTGCCTTGAGGGTCTGAATAAAATTTCAGTTTACAGACAGTGAGGGTCTTGAAGGAAACATTTCACAAGAAAAAGGATGGTGAAAGCAAAGGCCAGAGGTTGAAAGGAGGCTGACTCCCTGGAGAACTCAGTGGGTCTATTTGTGGCATAGTGGGTCTGCATAGGGAGGGGAGGTAGATGGAGGTGGTAGAAATCTGGAGCCAAAATGTGGAAGATCTTGGTTTCTAGGTTGAGGTATATAAAATTTGCACAGTATATATAAAAAGAGAGATTTGTAGCTGGAGATGACATCAGATCTCTTCTTCAACAAGAGCTTATATATTAACATAGGTGCTTATTAGTTTAGCGAATACTGGCAATATTATATATCTGAGGTTGTAGTCTTCTAAAACCTTTTTTGTTGCTGTTCAATTTTTCTACACTAAGTAGAAACCTTATTGAATATTAATGGCATTAGAACCTAAAAAGTTTTAATCCTAACTATGCTAAGTAGGAGAAGGCAATGGCACTCTACTCTAGTACTCATGCCTGAAAATCCCATGGACAGAGGAGCCTGGTGGGCTGCAGTCCATGGGGTCGTGAAGAGTCTGACACAACTGAGCGACTTCACTTTCACTTTTCACTTTCATGCATTGGAGAAGGAAATGGCAACCCACTCCAGTGTTCTTGCCTGGAGAATCCCAGGGACAGGGAAGCCTGGTGGGCTGCTGTCTATGGGGTTGCACAGAGTTGGACACGACTGAAGCGACTTAGCAGCAGCAGCAACAGCATGCTAAAGTAAGAAAACTGCAACAATAAATAAGATTAAGAAATGGACAAAAAAGCACCCAGTAAGGATAAAACAACAAACAAACCTGAAATCAGAAAACATGATTCTTTAGATTACAGTTCAGATTTTCAGTGAGTATGAGGCAGATGGAAACACATTTCCAATTTTGAGATTATGAATTTCTGTATTGTTGGAGTTTCTCATTTTTAACTCTTAAAGATATTAACTTAAAATTTTGTGTGCATAAATGCTTTTCACAGGTTATTTTCAGAAAATGAACTGTGAATATCATATACACATTCTGAAGGAATGAAAGTGTATTTAAATTAAAATGAGAAGCTTAAATTGGATAGATGTGAATGAAATGCTTCATAGAAGGTATCCATAGAAACCACTTAAAATAAAGAGAAATGTTAATTCTCTTTGTAAATTGAACTCCCAGAATCAAAATGCGAGTGAGGCATTTAGTGCAGGTGCAAATACACTTTGGCCTTATCTACGTGAAACACACTAATTGACAATCATGTTTTTGGCCATGGTCTCAGCTGATAGTCACAATCAATTTATAGCCATATAGTTCATGGGATTCAGCTCACAAAATAGCTAAGCTACACTGGCCCAACTTGTTGATCTAATCGAGTGTGTGATCAGAGATCCATTGCTATAGTAGCCCAACCTTTCAGCAGTCTCTTGACTATATAAGAAATCAAACTTTAACTACCACTGTGTAGAAATTATATATGTTAATTGGGGACACCATTAAAAATAATTTTTGTGAAAGAATAAATTTTCCTATGCCAATTTTGCAAGAAAAATCTCTACTTTTCACATTCTATTCTAGGCCTCTATGTGAGCAGACATGTTTTACGTTGCTGGAATCCCAGCATTTGGAATTCAAAGTTCTGATTCTGGTTTTTAATATATAAAATGTAAACATTTTCAGGTTACATTTCTTAATTTTCCTTTGTCATAATCACAAATGATGTCACTGAGTTGATCATTTCAGAAAAGCTAGCTCCATTATTACTAACCGTAATAATTCATTATGGGTTTCCCAGGTGGCTCAGTGGTAAAGAATCTGCCTGCCAAGCAGATGTGGATTCAGTCCCTGGGTTGGGAAGGTCCCCTGGAGAAGGAAATGGCAACCCACTCCAGTATTCTTGCCTGGAAAATCCCAAGGACAGATGAAACTGTCAGGCTATGAATCCATGGGGTTGCAAAAGAGTCGGACATGACTTAGTCACTAAACAATTCATTATTGCTAACCGTAGTTTTTTCCCACTCCTCTCCATTACAGGTAGTTCTGTGATGAACAATGTTTGACTTCACCTACTTTATAATCCAGCTGATATACTCCAGAGCTGCTGTTTGTAATGGCCTTTCAGTTTCAGTTCAGTCGCTCAGCAGTGTCCGACTCTGCGACCCCATGAACCGAGCACCTTTAGATATTCTCATTTTGGCTACAGAACATATTTTTAAGAGTTATTGAGGGACTTCCCTGTGGTGCCATGATGGATAAGAATCTACCTGTCAAAGCAGGGGACACAGGTTCGATCTCTGGTCCAGCAAGATTCCATAGGCTGCAGAACAATTAAGCTTGGGCACCACAACTACTGAGCTCGAGCTATAGAGTCCACACCACAACTACTTAGCCTCTGGGCCTAGAGCCTGTGCTCCAAAACAAGGGGGACCACTGCAATGAGAAGCTCGTGCACGGTGACAAAGAGTAGCCCCAACTCGCCTCAGCTAGAGAGAGCAAGGCAACAAGGACTCAGCGCAGCCAAAAATAAATAAATAAAATTTTTAAAAATTAAAAAAATATATTTAGAAGTATCTGACAGGAAAAATAAAGAATTATTGCAGAGTCAAAGAGATTTTTTAATGTGAATTATATTAACCAATATTTACCATACTAGAAGGTAAATTGAGATATTTTAAAAATAATTACTTTTAAATAAACTCATATGGTAAAGTAAATAACTCAATTTTATGAAAAAAATAACTGTATTTCTTCAAATTAAAGAAATTAGTGAGAAGAGAGACATTGTTTAACATTTTGTAAATCTCCTTAATGTCTGTCAATGGAAGACAGCTGGATTCTCATATCTACTTCTACATTCCATCTGTTGCAGTATCTCCTTCATGTAGCCTCTAGAAACATCTTAGTATTATCATGAAAATAGTTTTGACCTGAATGAGTATTAGTTGTCCCCAGGGCTTTCAACCACACTTTGAAAACCCACTGTGCACACCATGGTAAATATACAAAATTATTACATGGCTAAAGGATTTGAAGTCCTTCCCAGACTTCCTAGAGAAGAGTCTATTTATTTGCTGTTCAAAGAAACCGATAACAGTGATTTTTTTTTTTTTGCTGTCAAGGTCCCTTCATATTTTACCTTCTCTGGAGTTCTGGAAATAGTCACTAGGTGCTAGTGAACTCAGTTTCAAATTTAATAGTAATTAATATTAACTTGCCTCATCGGCATCAAGTATTTTAGAGTTAGAAACGCTGAAAAAGAAACCCACAACATTTTCTGGTCAAATATTAGATGGGGACCACTGGTTGTATGCAGAAAAAATTCAGGTGAGGTAACTTTAGGTAGCACACATCTAAATGTTGCTGCTGCTGCTGCTGCTGAGTCGCTTCAGTCGTGTCCGACTCTGTGCGACCCCATAGACAGCAGCCCACCAGGCGCCTCTGCAGTAACATTAAGTAAGACAGTCAGAAAGTTGTTGGATTTTCTTCCCATATTGTTACATTGTGGCAAAATCTTATATATATCTTGGTATATCCTCCACAGAATTTAACTGATTCGTAGTGTCCTTAACTAGCTTGCATATTTTCCAGTTTAACATAAGATTAGCCTACATCTTAGAGCCTCAGGCAAGCAATAGCATCTAGCTAGAATTTAATGGTATAGCTTTTATTATCTTATTTTTATTACTACCATCTACTTTGAGCCAGTCATTTTGGTTTTTAATTTAGTAACATTTAATTTTAAAACATTTGGTTTTAAAAAGCATATTGAGTTAAAGAAAAAGTTATTAAATAATATTATGAATGGTATGAGTAATAAAGTGAATGACTGAGGTTTGGGGAAAAAAAAAACTGATTTAATTCTATCTTCAGTTTACAGTTAGGGAAATCAAGGCTTGGAGAAAACTGGTTTGCCTGAGGTGGCCACAGTCAGAGATTTCAACTCTGGCTTCCTTACTCTCAATCAAGAGCTCTTTCAACTATCACATAATGACAGCTAATATCTAATAGTGTTAGAGACTGCCCCTCAAGTCAGGCAAATCCAGGTTAAAACCCTTGCCCCATTCCAGGCTAGCTATGTAATCTTGGACAGACTTCTTAGCTTCTATCTTCTCGGTTTCTTCACTTAAGAAGTTGCCACAATCTTTATTTCACCTTAACATTTTGCTCATATTAGATGAGATAATATTTTAAGTGGTTTAAAACGGCTCCTGGCACTCAGTAGACAGAGTTATTTTTATTAGCTGAAGTTACTCTCCGTGAACTGCAGAGCATTTGGAGCAAAAGAATCTTCGTAGCCAGGACTTGGCTCCAGAGTGTGTGAACTGCATCTGCCACTTGGATCCTTACTTAATTAAAGGCTGGAAATCACTGCACTTCTCTGGAGGAGCCTAACATGTCTTTGGTTGCAGGAAACGAAGGTTAAACGTGTTAACCTGGAAACTTATGCAACCAAGGGTTAATATAGCCTTGAAGCTAAAACCAAAGAATTCTGGCCTCTGGCATGTGATGCAAAGCCAAGCATGTTTGCCTTTGTGAGCTCAGGAATGCTTCTGGTGAGCCTTGTTTGTTGTGGAAACTGACATGATCAAAGTGGGGAGAATTAAAACAATCCATCAGAATAATAGTCAAGGCTGTATATGACCTCCCCAGACAGAGCCTTGAACCTGAAGTTTCCCAATGGGGACAGACAAGCCAGCTGACAGCAGCTGGGAAGGGGAAAGCAGCCTTTCTAAGGCAGGCGAGGGCACCTGGGAGAAAGATAAAAGACCCTGAGCGGGGAAACTCTAGATTTCGCAGACTGAATGGTGAAATGAAATGCTGACCTTGTGGTCTTTAGGAGTCTTGTAACACCTAGGTTGTGGTTTTCAGGTGTCAGTTTTTAGAGTGGAGTTACTAAGTGAAGCAGGCACTTTTAGTATTAAAGCATCTGGGGGTGAGGAAACCGTGCTAATTGCGATGAGATCCTGTGCCAATTGCACTGGAGTGTTCTAAGGCATGATGTCATGCTTCTTCCCATATTAATTTCCAAATGTTGAAAAATTCTCATTATGATTAAGTAGAATTAAGGGTCCCTAAGTGGCTGGCATGATTCTGGATTGTTTGCTCACTTAGTCCTTTATCCCTGGATGAAGATTAGTAAAACTCTTTGATATTCTAGCAAATATGAAATGACCTTGGAGCCCCAACTGTTGCTAAATATTAATCAAGGCAACTACCGAATGACAAAACAGAGGGATTGTAAAAGATTTTAAGGAAGTCCACTCCTACTCACATATTTTAGCGATGGGGAAACTGAAGCCCAGAGAGAGGAAATGACTTGCTCAATATTACAGAGTGTTTCTGATTTGCCCGCCAATGCTTGCCTGCTGCCATGCCAAAGAATCCCCAATAGATAGACTATTGGACTAGAAAAATGCCCACGTGGAGAGAGTCACCTTCTGGGCATCCATAATTTGAAATGCTGCAGGGGTATCACTTTGTTTTTATTTTTGAAAATTATAATAACAATCATGTTTTTTTGTTTGTTTGTTTTTTGTTTTTCCTTTTGTGTACATTGGCTTACTTTTTATCTCTGTCCCTGCCTGGACATACTTCACAGGACTAGTTAGATAGAGGGAGGTAAATGCAGAATGAAGTTTTTATAAAGATCACGAATACATTCGATACCATGCCCAATGAGAGAATTTAATAATCATCATACCTTCTGTTGAGCGCTTTACAAATCACAAAGTGCTTTTAAATCCCTTTTTCCATTAATCCCTACACAGTCATAAGAGGGAGGCAGAACAGTTATTATCATCTGTCTGACGGATGCCCAAAGTGAGGCAGAGGGAGCCCAGCGACTTGCCCGGCACCACACAGCCCCACAGCAGGGCCCGGCGGGGGTTTCAGCCAGCCCCTCAGGACCCTCAGTTTAGGTACCTCTCGCGGCGGCATGAAGAGGCCCAGACTCCAGGATTTCCCAGGGTACATTCTCTGAACTCTCCACTTGGTGGGAGTTTCAGGAAATACTGCAGATAGGCAGGGGGAGGGTCTAGGAGGACGGGAGAACGAGCAACGGTCAGACAAGTTGGGGATGAGGGAAAAGCAGTCTAGCAATAATGCATTTAAAAAGGTAAGAATTAGAGAAAGGTTTCAGTCTGCAGACCTCAAGAGATAAAATCCCAGGAAGAGGCTCCTTTTGTCTTTTCTCTGGGCTTCCAGCAACTGCTTTCTCAGGGAATGCGTCTGACGCTTGCATTTCGTATCTGCCTAGCTGGAGCGCCCCTGCCCCAGGGTGCGGCGGGGTTTGGGCTCCCTCGGCTCCTAGGCCCCGGCGCCCTTCGGCGCGGGCAGGGAGAGAGCCCGCAGGCCTCCTGCCGAGAAGCCCCGGGATGGGAGGGGGAAGTCGGCCTCGCATCAAAGCAATCAGAGAAACCCTGGGGGGCTATTGGCCTGCTTCTCTCCTCAGACGCGGCTTTGCCTCAACTAATTTCCTGCCCGGGCCCTAACCCAGGTCCCGCCCTTTCCCACCCTTCCGAGTCACGCTGTACTAAGCATCGCCCAAGTCGGGAAGAAAAAGGGGTCCTGTGGATTTCTGTTTGTCTTTGGAAACCACTTATGGAGCAAGAAGTGGGGACCACAAATGTGGACCCATCCGGAAAGACACCCCACCCCATCCCCCACTCCAGTTGAGTTACCAAATGAGGCCAATTCATTCTCTGGAATGTAGCAGCCCGGGCAATGATGATCGATACTGACAGGGAAGCTTTCATGTAGCAATATCCCCGGCCACCGGCTGTGAGGCAAAGAGAAAGAACTCTCTGGAATTCACAACATTCCCCCTCCAATTAATCCCCAGCCGCCCCGCTGCGTGTGAATGGGTTGTGCTGGGGATTCGTAGCTCTGATGCCGGGGGATTTGCTGATTCCTTTGAGCCCCCTGAGGAGAGGTGATATGGAGAGCAGATAATGAGCATGCAGCGCTGAGGCGAGGTAATGAATTGGCTCGGCTGGGCCCGGCTTCACTATTTGTACACTTTTAGGCACCTCAGAAACTGGGTTTGCAGACAAAATCTAGGCTGAGGGGCCCTCAACCCCGGACCTTTTGTGGGCCTGGATGGCTGCCGCCTCTCCCACTCGCTTAAGACGCGAGCCTTGTCTCAGGAAGGAAGCGCCAGAGCCAAGGGATCGCAGCCCTGATTCTGACCTGGCCTGGCTTGGCCGGTACCAGTCCTGCCTCAGTCACATCCTCACCCCAATCAAGACCAGTTTAACTCTGTTCCTTCCACTGAATTGCGGTTTTCAGTGTAACTCCACTGTCTGTCAAAATGCTTTTTATTTTTCACTCTGTAGCTCCATGTTCACTTCTATGAGACCATCCCCACAGGCAAAAACGTTTAAAAGCATTGCCCCCATCCAAGAGGGCCTGATGAACTATGGACAGAGGTTCGTGACATTGTACAGGAGGCAGTGATCAAGACCATCCCCAACAAAAAGAAATGCAAAAAGGCAAAATGGTTGTCTGAAGAGACCTTACAAATAGCTGAGAAAAGAAGAGAAGCTAAAGGCAAAGGAGAAAAGGAAAGATATACCCGTCTGAATGCAGAGTTCCAACGAATAGCAAGGAGAGATAAGAAAGCCTTCCTCAGTGGTCAATGCAAAGAAGTAGAGGAAAACAACAGAATGGGAAAGACTAGAGCTCTCTTCAAAAAAATTAGAGATGATACCAGGGAATATTTCATGCAAAGATGGGCAGAATAAAGGACAGAAACGGTATGGACTTAACAGAAGTAGAAGATACTAAGAAAAGGTGCCAAGAATACACAGAACTATACAAAAAATATCTTCATGACCCAGATAACCATGATGGTGTGATCACTCACCTAGAGCCAGACATCTTGGAGTGCGAAGTCAGGTGGGCCTTAGGAAGCATCACTATGAACAAAGCCAGTGGAGGTGATGGAATTCCAGTTGAACTATTTCAAATTCTAAAAGATAATGCTGTGAAAGTGCTGCACCCAATATGCCAACAAATTTGGAAAACTCAGCAGTGGCCACAGGACTGGAAAAGGTCAGTTTTCATTCCAATCTCAAAGAAGGGCAATACCAAACAATGTTCAAATTACCGCACAATTGCACTCCCTCCACAAGGTAGGAAAATATTGCTCAAAATTCTCTAAGCTAAACTTCAACAGTACGTGAACTAAGAATTCCAGATGTTCAAGCTGGATTTAGAAAAGGAAGAAGAACCAGAGATTAAATTGCCAGCATCGTCTGGATCATCAAAAAAGCACGAGAGTTCCAGAAAAACATCTACTTCTGCTTTATTAACCACACCAAAGCCTTTGTGTAGATCACAACCAGCTGTGGAAAATTCTTCAAGACTTGGGAATACCAGACCACATTACCTGCCTCCTGAGAAACCTGTATGGAGGTCAAGAAGCAATAGTTAGAACCGGACATAGAACAACGGACTGGTTCCAAATTGGGAAAGGAGTGTGTCGAGGCTGTATATTGTCACCCTGCTTATTTAACTTATATGCAGAGTACATCACACAAAAGGCCAGGCTGGATGAAGCACAAGCTGGAATCAAGATTGCCAGGAGAAATATCAATAACCTCAGATACACAGATGACACCACCCTTATGGCAGAAAGTGAAGAGGAACTAAAGAGCCTCTTGATGAAAGTGAAAGAGGAAAGTGAAAAAGCTATCTTAAAACCCAACTTTCAAAAAACTAAGATCACGGCATCCAGTCCCATCACTTCATGGCAAATAGATGGGGAAACAATGAAAACAGTGACAGACTTTATTTTCTTAGACTCCAAAATTACTGCAGATGGTGACTGCAACCATGAAATTAAAAGATGCTTGCCCCTTGGAAGAAAAGCTATGACCAACCTAGATAGCATATTAAAAAGCAGAGACATTATTTTGCTGACAAAGGTCCATCTCATAAAAGCTATGGTTTTTCCAGTAGTCATGGATGGATGTGAGAGTTGGACCATAAAGAAAGCTGAGCACCGAATAATTGATGCTTCTGAACTGTGGTTCTTGAGAGTCCCTTGGACTGTAATATCCAACAAGTCTATCCTAAAGGAAATCAGTCCTGAATATTCATTGGAAGGACTGATGCTGAAGCAGAAGCTCCAATACTTTGGCCACCTGATGCCAAACTTCAGTTCAGTTCAGTCATTCAGTCATGTCAGATTCTGCGACCCCATGGACTACAGCCTGCCAGGCTTCCCTGTCCATCAAATCCTGAGCTTGCTGAATCTCATGTCCATCAAGTTGGTGATGCCATCCAACCATCTCATCCTCTGTTGTCCCCTCTCCTCCGGCCTTCAATCTTTCCCAGCATCAGGGTCTTTCCAAATGAGTTTATTCTTCACATCAGGTGGCCAAAGTATTGGAGTTTCAGCTTCAGCATCAGTCCTTCCAATGAATATTCAGGACTGACTTCCTTTAGGATGGACTGGTTGGATCTCCTTGCAGTTCAAGGGACTCTCAAGAATCTTCTCCAACACCACAGTCCAAAAGCATCAATTATTTGGTGCTCAGCTTTCTTTATGGTCCAACTCTCACATCCATCCATGACTACTGGAAAAACCATAGCTTTGACGAGACGGACCTTTGTTGGCAAAGTAATGTCTCTGCTTTTTAATATGCTGTCTAGGTTGGTCATAGCTTTTCTTCCAAGGAGCAAGCATCTTTTAATTTCATGGCTGCAGTCATCATCTGCAATGATTTTGGAGTTGAAGAAAATAGTCTGTCACTGTTTCCATTGTTTCCCCATCTATTTGCCATGAAGTGATGGGACTGGATGCCATGATCTTAGTTTTCTGAAAGTTGAGTTTTAAGCCAGCTTTTTCACTCTCCTGTTTCACTTTCATTAAGAGGCTCTTTAGTTCCTCTTCACTTTCTGCCATAAGGGTAGTGTCATCTGTATATCTGAGGTTATTGATATTTCTCCTGGCAATCTTGATTCCAGCTTGTGCTTCATCCAGCCTGGCCTTTCGTGTGATGTACTCTGCATATAAATTAAATAAGCAGGGTGACAATATATAGCCTTGACACACTCCTTTCCCAATTTGGAACCAGTCTGTTGTTCCATGTCTGGTTCTAACTGTTGCTTCTAGACCTGCATACAGATTTCTCAGGAGGCAGGTAATATGGTCTGGTATTCCCATCTCTTGAAGAATTTTCCATAGTTTGTTGTGATTCACACAGTTAAAGGCTTTGGTGTAGTCAGTAAAGCAGAAGTAAATGTTTTTCTGGAACTCTTTTGCTTTTTTTGATGATCCAGCCGATGCTGGCAATTTGATCTCTGGTTCTTCTGCCTTTTCTAAATTCATCTCTTGAATATCTGGAATTCTCAGTTCATGTACTGTTGAAGCCTAGCTTAGAGAATTTTGAGCATTACTTGTTAGCTTGTGGAAGGAGTGCAATTGTGCTATAGTTTGAACATTCTTTGGTATTGCCCTTCTCTGGGATTGGAATGAAAACTGACCTTTTCCAGTCCTGTGTCCACTGCTGAGTTTTCCAAATTTGTTGGCATATTGGGTGCAGCACTTTCACAGCATTATCTTTTAGAATTTGAAATAGTTCAACTGGAATTCCATCACCTCCACTGGCTTTGTTCATAGTGATGCTTCCTAAGGCCCACCTGACTTCGCACTCGAGGATGTCTGGCTCTAGGTGAATGATCACACCATCGTGGTTATCTGGGTCGTGAAGATCCTTTTTTGTATAGTTCTTCTGTGTATTCCTGCCACCTCTTCTTAATATCTTCTGCTTCTATTAGGTCCATACCATTTCTGTCCTTTATTCTGCCCATCTTTGCATGAAATGTTCCCTTGGTATCTCTAATTTTCTTGAAGAGATCTCTAGTCTCTCTTCATGACATTGCACAGGAGGCAGTGATCAAGACCACCCCCAACAACAGCAACAAAAAAAATGCAAAGAGGCAAAATGGTTGTCTAGGAGGTCTTACAAATAGCTGAGAAAAGAGAAGCAAAAGGCAAAGGAGAAAAGGAAAGATATACCCATTTGAATGTGGAGTTCCAGGGAATAGCCAGGAGAGATAAGAAAGCCTTCCTCAGTGATCAATGCAAAGAATTAGAGGAAAACAATAGAATGGGAACTGATGCTGACTGAATGTGAATTCTGATTTGCAGGATATGGAGCCTATTTCTGTCTGCCTCATTGTCCCCCACCATGCTAAAAAATGATACTAGTGCCTGCCTGAAAAACTAATATGTTGCTTAGTCACTCAGTCATGTCCTACTCTTTGCAACCTCATGCACTCTAGCCCACCAGACTATAGTAATAGCTAACATTTACTGAGCACTTACTATGTGTCAGGCACTTAGGGTTTACGTGCATTATCATATCAGCCCCTAAAGCAGTCTCTGAAGGAGATGCTATTCTCTGTTTTATTTTATAGGGACCAGAAAAGGCTTTGGAGTTCCTGACTGGTTTGGGACCAGAGACGGGGAGCACTTAACCAGTAAGTAGTGTTAGTTGCTCAGTTGTGTCCAACGCTTTGCGACCCCATGGACTGTAGCCCACCAGGTTCCTCTGTTCAGTGGAATTCTCCAGGCAAGAGTACTGGAGTGGGTAGCCATTCCCTTCTCCAGGGGATCTTCCTGACCCAGGGATTGAACCCAGGTCTCCAACGTTGCGGGCGTATTCTTTACCATCTGAGCCACCAGGGATGGAGTCAGATTCCCTCTGCACAAATGTCCCACAGCCTTTGTGTTTGTTTAGATGCTCATTGCTTCTCATATAGTGCATCTGCCACAAAGTTTCCTGCTTCCACATGTGCAAACCCTCAGTCCCCTTCACATGCAGCCAGGGGATCTAAGACACCCCAACAGGCCACTCTCCTGCTTAAACTCCTCAGAGGTTCTCCTTTGTATCTAGAAGAAAAGTTTAAGCTCCTCAGCTTAGCATACAAGCCTCTTTATGATGGGTCACCTGGAAAGAATTAAATAAAGATCCAGGTAATAATCCTACTCACCTCTCGGGGGAGTTTGCTAGCTGGGACTGTGAAGGAAATGAGGGGCCTCTTTTCCTCTGACTCTGGAGTTTACTTGTGGGCCTGGATCCCTGAGGGCACTTCCCAGTCTGACCCCGCCCCATCTCATCATTCTTAGCAGTTGCCACTCTTAACTTGCCTTCCTGGGTCCCTCTTCTTTCATTCAGGACTGAAGGCAGGTTTTTGCCCCTGGTTCCACTATTGAAGGGAATTCAAGAGGAACACTTTAAGGAGTTTTCTTGCCAGGTACCACAGCGCACTAGACAAAAACTGTGCCAATGTCCCTGACTATTCTATGCTCAATGTCAACCAATCTACATTTTATACCTTGCATGCCCAGAAATTACCTTTTATACACTACATTTGGATTTTCCTCCATCAGCTGACAAATGAACCATCAGACTCTCCCATGGGCCCTGCCTGCCAATCACTGTTCAGTTTTAGCAGCAGCATCTTGTTTTCCTAGCAGTGTTATTATAGTTATTTAAGGATTTCATTATAAGGTGTCCCTATTTTACAAAAACCCTCTTAAAACTGAAATATTCAACATTCTATCAACTAATATTTATTGAGAGGCTGTTATAAGTGTAGGGGGAGCTTTGGCAAACAGGACAGTTAAGATTCCTGCATTATTCTGAGAAAGACAATGTACAGACAAATAAATATGCAACAGCATGGTTAGCAACATAAGAAAATAAACTAGGGTGATGTGATAGAGAAGTGGTAGGGACTGCTTTAGATTAGTTAGAGGAAAAGCTTCTAAGCAGGTGACATTTGAGCTGAGATCTGAATAGTAAGAAGGATCCGTCCATATGAGTAATTGGAAGTATTCAGACAAGTGCTAGGGACAGAGGTGGGGAGAAGCTGTCCTTCTTCTGAAGTCGCAATAAGAATGCTAGAAAGGCTGAGGTATTTTGATGAGCAGGGGATGGGGTGGAATATTATGCAGGAGATGTGAGCAAACAGAACTTTAAGATATTGTAGGCTAATGGTTTTCAAACTCTTTTAATGGGATCCACAGAAAGAAATGCATTTTATGTTGTAGTCCACTATACACACACACACACCACACATCTTAAACATAAGTTCTTTCAATAAACTTTGATTTTTTTCCATTTTATTTTACAACGCTAATCCTTACCCAGTATATTGGTTTCACAACCTAATAATGGCTTGCTTTGGAAAACTCTGTCTTAAATTATAGCAAGGAGTTTGGATTTTATTCTTGGTATAATTGGAAACCTTTGGAAAATTGTGAGAGGGAGAGTAACATGATCTAATTTACATTTTTTAAAAACTGACTTTGACTGCTGTCTAGAGAGCAAATTGTATGAAGGTGGGTGAGCGTAGCAGCAGGGAGACCAGTTAGGAAGCTCATCTCATCTAGATGAGAAATGATGACGGCTTGGACTAGAGTGGTAGCAGAAGATGCTGAGAAAAGTGGACAAATACTTTAAAATTTGGCAGTAAAGCCAAACGTTGGATGTGAAATGTGTAGCAGAGATAGGAAGCAAGGATTACTCCAAGAGTTGTTTGGTTGTTTATTTTTAGTATCAAATGGTGTAGACTTTTTCTGAGATGAAAATTTGGGGAATGATTACATTTGGGGGAATAGGAATATAGTTTTAGGTATTTCAAGTGTAGAATATCTATATCTACTATTCATCTTATTGGAGATGTTAGGTAGGAAGTTAGACTTATCAGTAAAGGTGCAAAGTTGGTTATGAAGCTTTAAGAGGCAGTAGTATCAGGATGACTTAATTGTGAAAGCCATTCCTAGAAAAAAGACTCAACTTTCTTTTTTTATTCCCTTCTCTTTTCCTTTCTTCTTCCCTCCCTCCCTTCATTCTTTCTCTTTTTTTCTCTATTTCTTAAGAGGAGTGGTTTTCAAACTTCAAATAAAAGTTTTAGTAAAACCCCAAATAGAAAATAAATATTGGAATAATGGTACCATTTTCTTCTCTTTGTACAGACCTAATCAGCAACTTCATGAAATCCAAAGGTTTCACAGATCATTATTGAAGTGCATGCATTTTCTCTTTGAGGAGACTTCAGGTAACAAGAAATAGCTAATATCTGTGAGCCAATTATTTACTCAGGGAAGGCAAATTAAGATTATTCTCTGTGATAAGATCACTGATAGAATTTCACCCTAGAGAAATAGTGGAGAGCCAGAGAGCTTACACAGATTGCTTCTTAAAGAGAATCACATTTCATTAGTTGATCAGAAAGTATGGTATACTTAATTTAATAAAAAGATACTGATGTGTGGGACTTCGGGGGTTGTAGGGGGAGGTCCAGTAGTTAAGACTCTGTGCTTCCACTGCAGGGGGCATGGGTTCGAGCCTTGGTTGGGAACCTAAGATCCCACATGCCACAAGGTACAGCCAAAAAAAGAAGAAAGTGTGCAGCAGAAAAGATACTGATAAGTATCTTTTTTCCCCAAAACACAATGTTTTTTAAATAATGCTCACTTTGAAATCAGAAAACGTGAGTTTAATTTCCGTGTAACCTCTTACCAGCTATAAGCCTGGTGTAAGAGCAAGTAATGTCACTTCTCTGAGCCTCAGCCAGTCAGTCAGTTCAGTCACTCAGTTGTGAGCTTAATAGTCTTTATTTATTCAATTCAGTTGCTCAGTTGACTCCGACTCTTTGCGACCCCATGGAGTGCAGCATGCCAGGCTTCCCTGTCCATCACCAACTCTGGACACTTACTCAAACTCATGTCCATCGAGTTGGCAATGCCATCCAACCATCTCATCCTTTGTTGTCCCCTTCTCCTTCCACCTTCAATCTTTCCCAGCATTAAGGTCTTTCCAAATGAGTACATTCTTCGCATCAGGTGGCCAAAGTATTGGAGTTTCAGCATCAGTCCTTCCCGTGAATATTCAGGACTGATTTCCTTTAGGATGGACTGGTTGGATCTCCTTGCAGTCTAAGGGACTCTCAAGAGTCTTCTCCAACACCACAGTTCAAAATCATCAATTCTTTGGCACTCAGCTTTCCTTACAGTCCAACTCTCACATCCACACATGACTACTGGAAAAACCATAGCTTTGATGAGATGGACTTTTGTTGGCAAAGTAGTGTTTCTGCTTTTTAATATGCTGTCTAGGTTGGTCATATTTTTCTTCCAAGGAGCAAGCATCTTTTAATTTCATGGCTACAGTCACCATCTGCAGTGATTTTGGAACCCAAAAATATAGTCTGCCACTGTTTCCACTGTTTTCCCATCTATTTGCCATGAAGTAATGGGACTGGATGCCATGATCTTCGTTTTCTGAATGTTGAGTTTTAAGCCAACGTTTTCACTCTCCTCTTTCACTTTCATCAAGAGGCTCTTTAGTTCTTCTTCACTTTCTGCCATAAGGGTGGGGTCATCTGTGTATCTGAAGTTATTGATATTTCTCCTGGCAATCGTGATTCCAGCCTGGCCTTTTGCTTGATGAACTCTGCATATAAGTTAAATAAGCAGAGTGACAATATACAGCCTTGATGTACTCCTTTCCCGATTTGGAACTAGTCTGTTGTTCCATGTCCAGTTCTAACTGTTGCTTCTTGACCTGCATACAGATTTCTCAGGAGGCAGTTAAGTGGTCTAGTATTTCCATCTCTTGAAGAATTTTCCATAGTTTGTTGTAATCCACACAGTCAAAGGCTTTGGTGTGGTCAATAAAGCAGAAATAGATGTTTTGCTGGAACTCTTGTGCTTTTTGATGCTCCAACGGATGTTGGCAATTTGATCTCTGGTTTCTCTGCCTTTTCTAAATCCAGCTTGAACATCTGGAATTCTCAGTTCATGTACTGTTGAAGCCTGGCTTGGAGAATTTTGAGCATTACTTTACTAGCATGGGGGATGAGTGCAATTGTGCAGTAGTTTGAACATTCTTTGGCATTACCTTTCTTTGGGATTGGAATTAAAAGTGACCTTTACCAGTTTTGTAGCCACCGCCGTTTTCTAAATTTGCTGGCATATTGAGTGCAGCACTTTCACAGCATCATCTTTCAGGATTTGAAGTAGCTTAACTGGAATTCCATCACCTTCACTAGCTTTTTCATAGTGATGGTTCCTAAGGCACACTTGACTTTGCATTCCAGGATGTCTGGCTCTAGGTGAGTGATCACAGCACTGTGGTTATCTGGTCATGGAAATCTTTTTTGTATAGTTCTTCTGTATATTCTTGCCACCTCTTCTTAATATCTTCTGCTTCTGTTAGGTCCATACCATTTCTGTCCTTTATTCTGCCCATCTTTGCATGAAATGTTCCCTTGGTATCTCTAATTTTCTTGAAGAGATGTGTGCTGCTGCTAAGTCACTTCAGTCATCTGACTCTGTGTGACCCCATAGACGGCAGCCCACCAGGTTCCTCTGTCCCTGGGACCCTTCAGGCAAGAATACTGGAGTGGGTTGCCATTTCCTTTTCCAATCCATGCATGCATGTATGCTAAGTCACTTCAGTCATGTTAGACTCTGTGCGACCCTGTGGACAGCAGCCCACCAGGCTCCTTTGTCCACGGAATTCTCTAGGCAAGAGTACAGGAGTTGGTTGCCATTTCCTTCTCCCAAAGAGATCTGTAGTCTTTCCCATTCTATTGTTTTCCTCTTTTTCTTTGCATTGGTCACTGAGGACGGCTTTCTTACCTCTCCTTGCTATTCTTTGGAACTCTGCATTCAGATGGGTATATCTTTCCTTTTCTCCTTTGCCTTTAGCTTCTCTTCTTTTCTCAGCTATTTGTAAGGCCTCTTCAGACAACCATTTTGCCTTTTTGCATTTCTTTTTGTTGGGGATGGTCTTGATCACTGCCTCCTGTACAATGTCACAAACCTCCATCCATAGTTCTTCAGGCACTCTGTGTATCAGATCTAATCCTTTGAATCTATTTGTCACTTCCACTGTATAATCATAAGGGATTTGATTTAGGTCATACCTGAATGGTCTAGTGGTTTTCCCTACTTTGTTCAATTTCAGTCTGAATTTGGCAATAAGGAGTTCATGATCTGAGCCACAGTCAGCTCCTGGTCTTGTTTTCACTGACTGTATAGAGGTTCTCCATCTTTGGCTGCAAATAATATAATCAATCTGATTTCAGTGTTGACCATCTGGTGATGTCCATGTGTAGAGTCTTCTCTTGTGTTGTTGGAAGAGGGTGTTTGCTATGACCAGTGCATTCTCTTGGCAAAACTCTGTTAGCCTTTGACCTGCTTCATTTTGTACTCCAAGGTCAAATTTGCCTATTACTCCAGGTATCTCTTGACTTCCTACTTTTGCATCCCAGTCCTCTATAATGAAAAGGAAATCTTTTTAGGCTGTTAGTTCTAGAAGGTCTTGTAGGTCTTCATAGAACCTTCAGCTTCTTCAGTTCAACTTCAGCTTCTTTAGCATTACTAGTTGGGCATAGACTTGGATTACTGTGATAGTGAATGGTTTGCCTTGGAAACGAACAGAGATCATTCTGTAGTTTTTGAGATTGCATCCAAGTACTGAATTTTGGATTCTTTTGTTGACTATGATGGCTACTCCATTTCTTCTAAGGGATTCTTGCCTACAGTAGTAGATATAATGGTCATCTGAGTTAAATTCACCCATTCCAGTACATTTTAGTTCACTGATTCCTAAAATGTCTATGTTCACTCTTGCCATCTCCTGTTTGACCACTTCCAATTTGCCTTGATCCGTGGACCTAACAGTCCAGGTTCCTATTGCAATATTGCTCTTTACAGCATCAGACTTTACTTTCATCACCAGTCACATCCATAACTGGGTGTTGTTTTTTGCTTTGGCTCTGTTTCTTCATTCTTTCTGGAGTTATTTCTCCACTCTTCTCCAGGAGCGTATTGAGTATCTACCAACCTGGAGAATTTATGTTTCAGTGTCCTATATTTTTGCCTTTTCATACTGTTCATGGGGTTCTCAAGGCAAGAATATTGAAGTTGTTTGCCATTACCTTCTCCACTGGACCACATTTTGTCAGAACTCTCCACCATGACCCATTCATCCTCTGTGGCCCTACACAGCATGCCTCATAGTTTCATTGAGTTAGACAAGGCTGTGGTCCAGTTTGATTAGTTTTCTGTGATTGTATTTTTCATTCTCTCTGCCCCCTGATGGATAAGGATACGAAGCTTATGAAAGCTTCCTGATGGGAGAGACTGACTGAGGAGGAAACTGGGTCTTGTTCTGATGGGTGGGGCCATGCTCAGTAAATCTTTATTGGTTGGGCAAAACATTTTCCTCATAGGTTTGTTGCAAAGATTAAGTAGAAATAACACATAGAGCACATAGTACTGGGGCGCACTTGTCATACAGTAAGTAGGCTCTTAAAATAAGACTCCTAGTTATTATGGTTGTACGTTTGCCTACTTTTGGTGACAAAGATTAAGGCCTAGATTAGATATGGCCTCTAGCCCTGTACATGCTAATAAGAAGCCTGGCTGATATTTAAATAGAGCATGACATTTGTTTAAAGCCTAAGTGAAATGGTTTTTATAATATATAGTCATACTTTGGATGACTTTTCAGAAATTTGAATCTGTTACGTACCTAAGGAAATGAAAAAGCCAAAAAACTCTGGCATCTGGCCTAACGGCCTAAATTCTTTTGGGTTAAGACAGTTTGTCCTCTTTGTTCTTGTTTAATAGAAGTTAGGTCCTGACCGCAGCTCATTTCTATATTGGTGCATCTCTGGGATGCCTCTTTGAGTTTGCAGAGCACAGCACACAGAGGATAAACATGACCAAGGCATCATAGTTATGAAAATGGAAGTCTTCATAACTAAAATTGAGTTTCACCCATTCATTCACTCAATAAATATTTCCTGAGCTTTGTGTACCGGGAACACATAACTGCAGACACTGTATTGTGACAATGACAAGACTGACAAAACTCTGTCTGAGTAGAATCAGACAATAAATAAACACACAAATAAATAATTACTGTTTGTGGTAATTATGATGAAGTAAGCAAGCATGGTGCTGTGATAAAGACTAAGTAGGTAGAGAAGGCTTCTCATAGGAGACAGTGTTCAAGATGAGACCAAAAAGCCAGCCAGGTCGAAGGGTCAAGAGAGAAGCTTTCCAGACAAAGGCAATGATAAGAGTGCTGAAGTGGGACAGAGCTGGAAAAATTTTAAGAACTTCTAGAAAGTCAGCATGGCTGGTGTATAATGAAGGAAGGAAGGGAGATAAAGGCACGAACCACGTCACACAAACCTTTAAGGTGTTTGAGGATTTCTGAAATCTATGGGAAATCATTGAGGACTGTGAAATAGGGGAGTGACATGAGCTGGGTTACATTTTCCAAAAAAAAAAAAAATTAAAGAGAACAGATGAGAAGGGGCAAGAGTGGGTGCAGTGGGGCATCTATGAGATGGCACAGATGAAAATGAATGGTGGCTTAAAACAGAAAAGACTAGAGACTTTCAGGATACATTTGGGAAACAGAGCCAATAGGACTTGCTGATAGACTGTGACGACGGAAGAAATGGAAGAACCATAGTTTCTAGCTTTCGCAACTGTTCCAGTGGTTCTGTCATTTTCAGGGAAAGGGAAGACTTTAAGACGATCAGCTTAGGAGTTTGGTGAAGAGGGAATCACATGTTCCCCTTTGGAATGTCGTTACATTTGGGATGTCAGCAAGACAGGCAAGCAGATATGCCAAAATGTCAGCTGGATATGGGGGAAAGTGTAGAACTTAGAGGATACTGCTAAGCTGGAAACAAAAGTTTGAGACTCTCTGGAAGTTCATGTGTGGTATTTGAATCTACAGAGATGGATAAAAATCTTGCAGAGAGAGGAATAAGAGAGCTCAAGATTTGCCTTTGAGGACTCCAAAATTAAGACAATTGTAGAGGAAGAGGAATTAGCAGAGGAACCCAAAAAGCTACAGCCTTGAGGTAGGAGAAAAATTGTAAGACATATCTGTAGAGAAAAGCAAACAAACAAACAAAAAACTAGGAGAGACGAGTGTAGAAATGAAGTATTCCACTGTACTGAAATCCATTTTAACCCCGAAGTTTCCCTATATGATAGACACCACCACCACCATAGGGCAGTGTTGACCTTTGCTAAATCTTTTATCAGTGTCCGATGGGCAATTTATTTAACTTTTTTAAAAAGTAAATATAGAAGCTTTATTATTATTTTTTAGTTTCAGCTATATTGAAGTATGTTTAACTTATTTAAGCTTTCTGAATATTAGTTTTCTCATTTGTAAAATAGGGCAATACATGCATTTCATTGGCATTTGTACACACTGAATAAATTAATTAATATAAGTTATTCACAGAACACTCGGTATACAGAGCTCAATAAATAGAAGCTATTATTATGAAATAGCATTGTGTTTAGAAACCAGAAGACCCACATTCTAGTGATTTTAATATGGATCCTACATTTAGCAGTTGTTTCCTTGGACAATAATATTTATTTGATTATCAATTTTTTCACCAGTAAGTGGGGAAATAATTTCTGTCTTGCCCTTCTTTCTCATAGGGCTGTCCAAAGGATTAAATGGCATAGTGAATAAGAGGAGGATCTATAAGCCATTCAGTGCTCAGGAGATATGAGGGATTTCCCTTTGTCCAGTATAATTTCTATTTGTCTGGTTTTCAAGTCAGTCAAGTGTCTATACCTTATGAGTCCTGGGAATATGTTTGAGGAAGGCAAGTGACAAAACTGGAAAATGAAGCTTTTTAAATAGACCTAAGCTTATCAGATTTAAGTTTCAGCTCTGCAACACTGTGTTTCCCTTACTCTCTTTTAAAGGGATCTGCATGTATCAAGATATTAATACAAGGAGAAGCAACCAGTTCCTGAGGAGATGGGCTATCTTCCCAGGATACCTAACCCACTGTAGATGTCAAAAATTTAGCCTTTGTTGGATTGAGAATGCAAGGCCAGCATAACGCATAAGAAGAGGAATGCTTCTCCCAAGTTATGACCACGTCTCCCTAGCTCTCTATGACTCAGGAAGAGTCATTGAATGGGAAAAGGGAAGTTAGGAAGAAGAAAACAAGGGGGAAATAGAATGATGCTTGGAGAGAGAGAGAGGAAGAGAAACTCTTAGAATTTGGAAGGGGAAATACCATCCTCAGATTAAATTTGAGGCCTTCAAAAGGTGCTGGAAGGAAAGGATGTTGGAAGGAAGGGTGCTGCCTCTGGACCCATCGTAAGACTCATGAGACATTTGCTAATGAAGAAGCTAAATCTAGAGAGGTAAAATGACTAATTCACGGTTACTTGTAAAGACCGACACTTTAGCAATCACTGGTGATTTTCTATGGTGTTTAAAAGTAACAACAAAGTCTTGACATTATCTTTGATGTCTCTCTCTCTGTCTCTCACACTCAAATTCTTCCATGAACAATTTCTTTTGAACGCATTTTATAATATATACAAAACCAGACCACCTCTCATCACCTGCACCACTACTATCCTACACAAACCATCCATCCTCATCACTCCCCTGAATTAATGAATGGTTTCATGTTTTCCCCTTGTCCCCCAGCAGAGTGAGCTCTGTAAAAACTTAAGATCATGTTACTTCTCTGTTCAACACATTCACTGGCTTCCCATCTTACTCGGAGTAAAATTCAAAGAGTTAACCATCAACTAGGAAGCCCTGTGTAAAGCCGCCCCCCACATGCTTCTTTCATTTCATATCCCACCACTGCTCCTTGTTCCCCTCACTCCATTGCAGCCACAATATCTCTGATATTCCTTTGACAAAAGCAGCATGCTGCTACCTCAGGACCTGTGTACTTGGTGGTTCTGTTTTCCGAAACACTCTTCCCTCAGATATCTGTAGCTCACTTCTGACTCCTTCAGTTCTGTTCCACGGTCAACTTATTGGACCACCTTCCCGACCAGCCTCTTTATTTAGTGCATACATGTACTCAGCCCTCCAGTCCTCTACTTCACTGTATTCCCTTCTAGCATTGTCACCTTTGTACATGTTTTATATTTGTTATCTGGCTTCTTTTACTATAATATAAGGTCTACAAGAAAAGAGATTTGTTGGTTTTTTCAGTCCTTAATTTCAACAATGAGGTACCACTTCATGCCAGTCAGAATGGCTGCGATCCAAAGGTCTACAAGCAATAAATGCTGGAAAGGGTATGGAGAAAAGAGAACCCTCTTATACTGTTGGTGGGAATGCAAACTAGTATAGCCACTATGGAGAACAGTGTGGAGATTCCTTAAAAAACTGGAAATAGAACTGCCATACAACCCAGCAAACCCACTGCTTGGCATGCACACCGAGGAAACCAGAATTGAAAGAGACATGAGTACCCCAGTGTTCATCGCTGCACTGTTTACATTAACCAGGACATGGAAGCAACCTAGATGTCCATTGGCAGATGAATGGATAAGAAAGCTGTGGTACATACACAGTGGAGTATTACTCAGCCATTAAAAAGAATACATTTGAATCAGTTCTAATGAGGTAGATGAAACTGGAGCCTATTATACAGACTGAAGTAAGCCAGAAAGAAAAACATCAATACAGTATACTAATGCATATATATGGAATTTAGAAAGATGGTAATGATAACCCTGTGTGCAAGACAGCAAAAGAGACACAGATGTATAGAACAGTCTTTTGGACTCTGTGGGAAAGGGCGAGGGTGGGATGATTTGGGAGAATGGCATTGAAACATGTATAATATCATATGTGAAATGAATTGCCAGTCCAGGTTCAATGTAGGATACAGGAAGCTTGGGCTGGTGCACTGGGATGACCCAGAGGGATGGTATGGGGAGGGAGGAGGGAGGAGGGTTCAGGATGGGGAACATGTGTACACCCGTGGCAGATTCATGTTGATGTATGGCAAAACCAATACAATATTGTAAAGTAAAATAAATACATAAATAAGTAAAATGTTAAAATATTCTAAATCTGGTATGTCTTACGCACTGAACAAATAAATGTTTGTTGAATGAATGAATAAATGAATAAAAACTTGTGACTTAGAACAAAAGGAGCAAACATATTAGGAATTTTTAAAAGATGTGGAGATACCTCTTAATTCTATTATTTCCCAGCCATCAGCCTTTAGGCACATTGTCAGACTCAGTTTCTCTGGCCTATTGCCTATAGATGATACCTGACTGCATTCCTGATAGAGATGTGAGGATTAAAGAAGACATTGAATTTAACTGAAGTCAGGACAAGGGAATTAACATTTATTGAGTACCAGCTCCATCTAAGAGCTGGAACCAGTACACAATATCATTCTCATAACACTCTTGTAATGCAGGTATCATTTTCCTATTTAACTGGGATTAATCCATAGCTCAGAGAGTTGTTATCTGAACAGTAAGTGGTGGAGTTATGGTTTTCATCTAGTGCCCTGTGGCCCTTCCATTCATGTCATTTTCACCAACCCACCTTCAGATGTTGGTTGCTATTTTCAGGACACCATCAGGAGCCAAGTGTGGAAGCCAGAATTGCATATTGAGTTGTCATCAAATCTTTATAAAATGGGAAAGAAGGGATCTTAGCCAGTGAAACTTGTCTCCATATGGTTAAATCTTGTAAAGAAAACTTGGAGCTGAATCTCCTGAAAGAGCTCTAGCTGGCCTGGAGTACCAGTAACGGACTACTCAGTCTCTGCCTGACTATTCAGAGCCACTCTGGGGCTTTGGGGGGCTACCTTCACCTCCATTCTTCAGCAGATATGGCATCTGCCACTTGCTGAAAAAACTCTATTTTACAGGCTTCCTTCATGTGCCAAAATATGGAGGAAGAAGAGGCAGGCCAAAACAAACTCATGTCTTTCTTTCTCAGCTCTATCTGGTCCTTTCTAATGCATGCTGTGATTCCTGCCCAGGGCTCAAGGAATTTCATTTTTAGCTCTTCTGCATCCTAAATACTTCTCAGTGAATGAAGTCTTCTCCCCTTCATGTGTTCTGTGCCATTTGGGTCCAGATGGGTCACCTGTCTTAAAGAGATACTGCTGATTCTGACAGAAGTTTCCATGAATGTGGGTCTCTATATCACTGGTCTTCATTTTGGTTGTACTGGTGGGGAAAAGTGCTTTTTCAACACAATGAATTGCTTGAACTAGCAATTTCCCATTTGTTTCTCAGCTTAGGTAGGGTGGCAAGTCTGGTCAAGTAAATAGGTTTCTTGGAACAATAGTTCTCACACTTTTCATGTTCAATGTATTTTCAGTGACTCAACTAAAAGACTCATTTGGCAACAGTAAACAAGTCAGCAGCAATTACTGATTGGTTGGAACTACAGAAAATAATGTTGTCTCAGACTTTAGGGTTTTTTGGTCTCACAGCACCACTGTTGCTGTTTGATAGAAATACTGACTATCTTGACTACTCTTTCTTATATACACAGAAGACAATATTCTCAGGTGTTTCATAAACATTTTTTTCCTTAGCATCTGCTTGAATCTGCAATACAATCCTTCCTGGTTCACAGGAAGTTTTGCTCTGCCCTGTATCGCTGTGTCATGTTGCACAACCCACTGAATGCAATACTTAATCTGACAGGCATTGTCAAATAGAGTATTTTAGTGAGAGACAAAATATATTGGCATATTGATCAAAAATTTGTAACACATCCAATTTTTTTGATACATATATATTCTGTATCACGTTGTAAAACTTTGGTCTGGACAAATGTAATTCAAGATTCTGACTTTCTGTTCTCTTTTATTTTTTTTCTCCTTTACATACAATTGTATTTAACTTATGATTTAGCCAAGATGATTTGTGGGGGTTTTTTTTCTCCCTAAATACCAACATTCTTTTTCTCTAAGTCCAACGAGGTCACAAAGACAGTAATATCTAAATACAAGTCTGGTTCACAATAAAGAAATCTAATATGAAGAAAGTGCATTAGTGAAAAAAAATTGAGTTTGATTCCCAGTCATTTGGTAATTGGGTAGTATTAATCTGAAATTTTCATACTGGCATCACCGACTCAATGGACATGAGTTTGGGTAAACTCCGGGAGTTGGTGATGGACAGGGAGGCCTGGTGTGCTGCAGTCCATGGGGTCGCAACAAGTTGGACACAGCTGAGCGACTGAACCGAATTTTATCTGAACTTATATTCCTTCATCTGTAAAATAAAGATAAAATGCTACCATCCTATGAAGATTGGATGAGATAATATATGGAGTATATGTGTCATCAGTTCAGTTCAGTCACTCAGTCATGTCCAACTCTTTGTGACACCATGGACCACAGCATGCCAGTACTCCTTGTCCATCACCAACTCCCGGAGTTTACCCAAACTCGTGTCCATCGAGTTGGTGATGCCATTCAACCATCTCATCCTCTGTCGTCCCCTTCTCCTGCCTTCAATCTTTCCCAGCATCAGGGTCTTTTCCAATGAGTCAGTTCTTCACATCAGGTGGCCAAAGTATTGGAGTTTCAACTTCAACATCAGTCCTTCCAGTGAACATTCAGGACTTATCTCCTTTAGGATAGACTGGTTGGATCCCCTTGCAGTCCAAGGGACTCTCAAGAGTCTTCTCCAACACCACAGTTCAAAAGCATCAATTCTTTGTCACTCAGCTTTCTTTATAGTCCAACTCTCACATCCATACATGACCACTGGAAAAACTGTAGGTTTGACTAGATGGACCTTTGTTGGCAAAGTAATGTCTCTGCTTTTTAATATGCTGTCTAGGTTGGTCATAACTTTCCTTCCAAGGAGTAAGCGTCTTTTAATTTCATGGCTGAAGTCACCATCTGCAGTGATTTTGGAACTCCCAGAAATAAAGTCAGTCACTGTTTCCACTGTTTCTCCATCTATTTGGCGTGAAGTGATGAGACCAGATATGTGTCAAAGTGCTTAATTAATATTAATTTCCTTTTCTTTATGGCCTTCGTCTCTTCTGGGTATCTCTATGTGCCTGCTGGTGCTGCTGCTGGACTTAGGTTAGGTTTAAAGGATGGATGTGCTGTAATTGACAGCCAAACAGTAAGTTTGTTATGCTGTCCTCCTGAAGTGGCAAAAAGATGCCTATTAACTCTTTTCTTAAGATGTTAAACATAGCCCCCTCTTTTTATAAACCTGTTTTTTTTTTTTTTTTTTCAAGAAAATCTCAGTAATTCCATTCTCCCTTGGCATGGGTTCTTCTAATTCTGGGCATTAGATCTGAGGAAGAAGGAGAGCACAAGAGGGAAAGTGGGGTAAGAGCCAATAAAAAGGTGCATTATCAAGCTGGCCATGCGTGGTATCAAGTGACAATGTTACCTGATCCATGGGACTTTCTTCTAAGAGATCAGAAAAACAATTGCTTCTCAAGTCAGTCCTTCCAGGAAGGGAAGGAAGGAGAATTTATTCATTAGCTCCCATTTCTTATTGATCAAATGCTTACTCCCTAGGACATTTGTTCTTTAATACTTCTGAGTTAATCATATGTGTTACTTAGCAAGGCAGTTAGGTTGTGCCCACATGAAATGAGTCAGTCTCCAACCAGAGTTTGTCAGTACTGTGGCTATTGGTGTTGGAACAAGACAGAAACAAGTGTGGCAATGATAGAAACAGATCAAGAGAATCTGAAGCAACCAGAAGTATAATATGATACAATCCACCCTCATGCTCTATTCAGTTCAAGTCATGTGCTCTCATTATATCTAGCTACCATTCTGAATTAAGAGACCTCTCTCTCTTTCATTTTTCTTTCTTGTTTTGGTAGGGACAACATGCTGTCAGCTTCAACTGATTCCAAGGGTATAATAAATATAATCTCCTTTCTTCACCATCTATTCCAGAATTCTCTCCCTTTCAGTTGCTTGCCTGCTGGAGTGACCTCATTCTGAAGGTATTCATGATGTATTCATGATGGCCTTGCCTTTATCAGGCTATGGTGCTACAGCTGATCATTTGCCAGGTATGAAACAACCAAAAGATACCTCAGTGAATTCCTGGGTTGCTGAAATATCCTTTTTTATTCCTATCATATAGCAGCAATTCTGGATTTCTTCACATGATAATGAGGATCAGTAACCCTTGACAAGATATTAATATCTTTCTTTGCCTGATGTTTCTTGGTATAAAGAATTCAAAGTGAACAGGTAGGTCCTACCTTCGAGTTCAATAGGAAATTTTCTGTGTCATTTGATAGAAGTACCCTTCCATTCCACTCTAGCTATCTGATCCCCAGGAACCACTCTCTCTAATCCTGTAGAACCTAAGATCAGAAAGTACAAATTCTGAGAGTTTTAGGAATTATTGTGAAAGAACCCATTTGTATTTTGATCCTGTGCTTCCCAGAGCCATTTATTCTTACTATTTAGGATAAAGCATTACCATGTATCTACCATTTAGCATCACATACCCTTCATCTTGGACTGGAAGAAACAGAAGCTGGAATCAAGATGGCCGGGAGAAATATCAATCACCTCAGATATGCAGATGACACCACCCTTATGGCAGAAACTGAAGAGGAACTAAAAAGCCTCTTGATGAAAGTGAAAATGGAGAGTGAAAAAGTTGGCTTAAAGCTCAACATTCAGAAAACGAAGATCATGGCATCTGGTCCCATCACTTCATGGGGAATAGATGGGGAAACAGTGGAAACAGTGTCAGACTTTATTTTTTGGGGCTCCAAAATCACTGCAGATGGTGATTGCAGCCATGAAATTAAAAGATGCTTACTCCTTGGAAGGAAAGTTATGACCAACCTAGACAGCATATTGAAAAGCAGAGACATTACTTTGCCAACAAAAGTCCGTCTAGTCAAGGCTATGGTTTTTCCTGTGGTCATGTATGGATGTGAGAGTTGGACTGTGAAGAAGGCTGAGTGCCGAAGAATTGATGCTTTTGAACTGTGGTGTTGGAGAAGACTCTTGAGAGTGCCTTGGACTGCAAGGAGATCCAACCAGTCCATTCTGAAGGAGATCAGCCCTGGGACTTCTTTGGAAGGAATGATGCTAAAACTGAAACTCCAGTACTTTGGCCACCTGATGCGAAGAGTTGACTCATTGGAAAAGACTCTGATGCTGGGAGGGATTGGGGGCAGGAGGAGAAGGGGACAACAGAGGATGAGATGGCTGGATGGCATCACTGACTCGATGGACATGAGTCTGGGTGAACTCCAGGAGTTGGTGATGGACAGGGAGGCCTGGCGTGCTGCGATTCATGGGGTAACAGAGAGTCGGACACGACTGAGCAACTGAACTGAACTGAACTGAACTGAACCCTTCATCCTACAGGAGAGCAGTCAATCCTGAGTTGGTGCCTTAGTTGAAACTCCAACAAGGCTTTCAAATGTTCTTTTAGATAGCTGCTCTTGATGAAGGATGTACATTGAAGACCAGTGATTCTTGCAGTTTTGCATCTATAGTAGCACTTCCTTTGGCATCAAAAGGGATCTTGCTGAAAGGAAATGTTGTATGGAATGTGATGCTAATAGATCAGGCATCCTGTGAGCTAGCTAGATAGTGGTGCTGAGGAAAGTGCAAGGGAAGAAAAGCTAACATCTTTAGTAGATTTCTATTCCAGAGAGATAAAATCATTGCCCTTTTCATGGTTGAACTGGCACATTATAATTGACCTACTGCTTAAATTGAGGTTGCCTCAAGGGATGGTGCCATATTGATGGTTGAGATTTGGTCTCTTCTTCTAAGAAACTGGGTGGATGTTCGCCATGGCAGCAGCTATGTCGGTCTTGATTAGAAGTACATGCTGTTAGACCCATTCGATGTCTTCATCCCTCCATATGGCCATTCTGTCAATTGGCCCATACATGAGGCTTTAGGTTGCTAAGGAAAGGAAAAAAACGACATCTTTAGAAAGTCATTCTGTTCGCTTAACTGTTGAAAGCTTCCTCTGCAGCGAATACTTTCTAATGAGCATTTTTGTAAGACACAAAGATCTGCACACTTTGTGACTACTTTTATAGATTTGTTTACATATCTCATCCCCAGAACTACTAGTCCTAAAACTTCCAGTGTTATTTGTTCTAGGCCCCTCAACAACTAGCCAAGTCATGCAACCATTTACCAGGAGTCTAAATACCTCAAGCTACATCTCCCTCCATTAGCCCTGGATGACCAAGTGTACTGATAACAGATCTGCCCACTGGGAGAATTTCTCTTTACCACTGTCCTCTAGAAATACCTGAGTGGAATTGTAATGGCAGTTGTCCATTTTCAGTCAGTGTTAACATATTATGCCAATCCATCTGTGAACTAAGCCCCAGTTCTCTCTTGTGACAATTGCTTGTAGGATATCCCCCTATGAACTACAGATTTGAGTTTTAGAAGAGGCATTGATTCAATGGGGATAGATAATGGGGAAGTCTGAGCTGTTTATGCAATGTACTTGTGCCTTTTCAAGTCACTTAAGCCCAAGCTCTATTGTACCATTTACATGGAATAATGAATTGTGTTGCACCTGCTTGAATTTATGCCATGGTGAATTAAACAATATCTAGCATGTAATGGGCAGTTCTGGTCACACAGTCTTTGATATCAGTACTCAGTCCCTCCTGGGTCCAGTAGGATTCCAGCTGTTGATTTTCAAATAGAAAGTTGTTCTCTGTTGCAAAAGCCATGACCTTATTCTCAAGTTCTAATTGGAGACAATGTAGCAACTTTCCTATTGACACATGCTAGGTTCTCCACTGAGCACTCTTTTACCAATATTGCCTTTAGTTTATGGCTAAATGGACTTGGGTTCACAGCCTCAACTTGCTATGAACCGCTCTCTTGCTCTGAGTTCCATGTGAAATCGTCTTATAAGTAACCTGATAAACGGGATGGAGCAATGTTCCTGAGTGCAGTGTATGTTGCCTCCAACACCCAAAGAGGCCAACTTAGTGCTGGTGGGTATAAGTCTTTGTTAATGGTAGGAGGTGCAAGATGATGCAACAATTTGTTCTTATCTTAGAGATGTGCTTTCCGGTAGAGTAGCCACTAACCCCATGTGACTATTTTAATTTAAATGAATTAAAAATTTAAGAATATTTTAAAATTCAGTCTCACTGGCCAGATTTCAAGTGGTCAAAAGTTACATGTAGCTAATGGCTATTCTGTTGGACAGCACAGACACAGAAGATTTCTATTATCTTGGTGCAAAAGTAATTACAGTTTTGCATTGTTGAACTTTGCTGTTTGATATTAGAATACATTCTTAAGTAAATGTGGTTATGTCATACATTATTTTAATATGCATTTCTCACTTTATGTTTTTTTTTTTTTGCCATTGCCTTATTACTTGCTGCTTATTTTGTATTTATTTTAGACTAGGGAAATGATGTTAGACAAAAAGCAAATTCAAGTGATTTTCTTATTCAAGTTCAAAATGGGTCATAAAGCAGTAGAGACAACTCACAACATCATCAATGCATTTGGCCTAGGAACCACTAATGCACGTACAGTGCAGTGGTGGTTCAAAAAGTCCAACCATTTGAGAATAGTCATTGAGGCTAATCTTCTTACAACCACACAAGACGTTGCTCGAGAGACAAAGAACTAAACAGACATTTCTCCAAAGGAGACATACAGATGGCTAACAAACACATGAAAAGATGCTCAACATCACTCATTATCAGAGAAATGCAAATCAAAACCACAACAAGGTACCATTTCACGCTGGTCAGAATGGCTGCTATCAAAAAGTCTACAAACAATAAATGCTGAAGAGGGTGTGGAGAAAAGGGAACCCTCTTACACTGTTGGTGGGAATGCAAACTAGTACAGCCACTATGGAGAACAGTGTGGAGATTCTTTAAAAAACTGGAAATAGAACTGCCATATGACCCAGCAATGCCACTGCTGGGCATGCACACTGAGAAAACCAGAATTGAAAGAGACACTTGTACCCCAATGTTCATCGCTAGGACATGGAAGCAATCTAGATGTCCATTACCAGATGAATGGATAAGAAAGCTGTGGTACATATACACAATGGAATATTACTCAGCTATTAAGAAGAATGCATTTGAATCAGTTCTAATGAGGTGGATGAAACTGGAGCCTATTATACAGAGTGAAGTAAGTCAGAAAGAAAAACATCAATACAGTATACTAACGCATATATATGGAATTTAGAAAGATGGTAACAATGACCCTATATGCGAGATAGAAAAAGAGACAGATGTAAAGAACAGACTTTTGGACTCTATGGGAGAAGGCGAGGGTGGGATGATTTGAGAGAATAGTATTGAAACATGTATATTACCATATGTGAAATAGATCACCAGTCCAGGTTCAATGCATGAGACAGGGGTGCTCAGGGTCAGTATACTGGGATGACCCTGAGGGATGGGGTGAGAAGGAGGTGGGAGGGGGGTTCAGGATGGGGAAAATATGTACACCCATGGCTGATTCATGTCAATGTATGGCAAAAACCACTACAATATTGTAAAGTAATTACCCTCCAATTAAAATAAATAAATTAATTAAAAATAAAATAAATATCCCTGAAAAAAAAGAAGTTGCCCAAGAGCTCATTGCCAACCATTCAATGGGCATTCAGCATTTGAAGCAATTGGAAAGGTGAAAAAGCTCGATAAGTGGGTGCCACATGAGCTGACAGCAAATCAAAAAAATTGTCATTTTCAAGTGTTGTCTCCTCTTATTCTATGCGACAGCAATGAACCATTTCTTGACAAGATTGTGATGTGTGACAAAAAGTGGATTTTTATGACAATTGACGACAACCAGTGCAGTAGTTGGACTGAGAAGGAGCTCCAAAGCACTTCCCAAGGCCAAACTTGCACCAAAAAGAGGTCATGGCCACTGTTTGGTGGTCTGCTGCCCGTCTGACCCACTACAGTGAATCCTGGTGAAACCATTACATCTAGAAGTATGCTCAGTAAATCAATGAGATACATGGAAAACTGAAACACCTGCAGCTGGCATTGGTCAACAGAAAGAGCCCAGTTCTTCTCCACGACAACGTCCAACTGCACGCTGCACAATGAACATTTTAAAAGCTGCACAAATTGGGCCACGAAGTCTTGCCTCATCTGCCATATTCACCTGACCTCTCGCCAACTGACTACCACTTCTTCAAGTATCCCGACAACTTTTTGCAGGGAAAATGCTTCCACAATCAGCAAGAGGCAGAAAATGCTTTCCAAGAGTTCATCAAATACCAAAATGTGGATTTTTATACAGGAATAAACAAACATTTCTTATTAGCAAAAATGTGTTAATTTTAATGGGTTCCTATTTTTATTAATAAAGATGTGTCTGAGCCTAGTTATAATAAGTTAAAATTCATGGTCTGAAACCTCAATTACTTTTTCACCAACCTAATATGATGGCAAAAGTTGTATTGCACAGCACTGCCTTTGAGGCTGTGTTCCTCCATGGCAGTTTAAAATTTGAACACAGGTCTATATGGTGCTTGGAGAAGGAAATGGCCACCTACTCCAGTGTTCTTGCCTGGAGAATCCCAGGGAGGGGAAGCCTGGTTGGCTGCCGTCTATCGGGTCACACAGAGTCAGACATGACTGAAGCGACGAAGCAGCTATATGGTGCTAAAGCCCATGGTTTTTCTACTTCAGCAAACTGCAGAGAGTCTGGGTCTAAGCAGATGTTTTCCTGCTATTCAAGGGCAACATGGGCTCTCCAATTAGATTTTTGTGCAACTAAGTTTTGGTTCATGCAAAAATTCTCTTTGCATTCAATAAACGAAAAAGGCATTTTATCTAAAGGCCAGGTCTGCAGTGGCAGCTCTCTGTATCTGGTCGCTCTTTCCGGGCTACAGTAGACTCAGAAATCAGTTTTCTTTTTAAAGAAAGTTTTCATTCAGCTCAGAAATATTATGCATTTTCAAAGAAATAAGGTTGACTAGAATTCTATGGCAGACAGTGGAATCTCTGTATGCTGCAGTTCTGCATTTCTATCTGTACTCTATGAAAAGCGAGGATCATTGTCCCTACAGAATGCAGCTAAATGACAGCTGGAGCATGAATGGACAGGAAAAACACTCTCTTCCCTCTAATAACACCACTTATGGCAGACGGACAGGGTTCTCTTCTGAATGTGGTAAAGAGATGCTATTATGATAAGAGTAATTATTATATATTAGTTAAAATTCCATTTAGGGAGTGTTATGTTGCTGCTACTTTAAAAGAGGTTTGCTAGCCCTCCAAGTTTAGGGATGAGATTAATTAGTGTCAATAGAAGGATCTCCAAGATAAAAACAAATTAACCCTCCTTATCCAGCCTTGCCTGGGTGTTCTTGAGTTGCTGCTTCCTTTGTGACAGAGATAGTGTTTGGTCTGATCTATTCTGATTGGAGAGAAAGGATGGAATGCACATTTGATTTGCTAAAGGGCATCTGATGTGCCAGCCACCATGATAGGTACTTTAAAAAAAGAAAGAACTTTTGAACTAGGATTTCCTGCCGTTCCCACTGAGCCTACTGGAGAACTTTGCTAAACTGAGGGATGTGAGCCTAAGACTATATTTTTGACATAAATTGGATCATCTCTTTGCGTGGCCCCTCCCAAGCCATTCCTGACTATTTACTTCCATTTCATTCCAAAAGGCAAAAGAAAACAGGGGATTAAAAACACTTCTGTTGTTTCTTTTAACCTCTTCCATGAATACTAAAGACATCTGCTTCAGGATTCCTGGTTTGAAAGATATTTTTAAAATATGGCAGGTCCAATTCCTACTGAAATAATGTTAATAACTTTTATCCTTTGTCCAATCCCACTGGCTATAATATTTCATCACCCTTCCCATCAAATATTAATACTTTGAAGTTGTAGCCCAGATTTTCCGAGACAGACCTCATTTCATATACTGCAGCTATTGTCAAGTAAGGCAAATTATTACACATGTACTTAAATGTATTTTGATTTTATAAATCTTTGTGAGATTTATCATGTAAATAAGTTCAAAAATAATTAAAAGAAAATCTATGGCATGTTCCTAATTTTAGTTTCCAAAAATATATGCCCCTATCACCCAAATCTTGACCTATCCCATATATTTCAACTAGTTTTGCTGTGTAACTTTAGACTATTTATATAACCTCACTGAGACTCAGTTTTTTTTTAATACTATAAAAAAGGATAATAAGATTCATTTCATAAGATTCTATGAGGATCAAAATGAGATAATGTATAAAAGCATGAGTGACTTTCCCTTCAGGGCAAGATTGAGTTAACAGGGACCAGATTTACCCTCCTGGTTGAAACAACCCAAAACTGGCTCAAATACAAGAGGCAATAGTTTTTCAGACACTGGGCAACAAGCAGCAAAGGACAATAACTTCTGAAAGACAGGAAACAAATGGGGTAAACTTTGTGGTTGTCCCAGCTTACTCCCTTTAAAGAGATTCCAGGCGGTCGAGGCAAAGTGAATTTCAGAGCAAAGAATATTGTGAGGAATAATGAATGTCATTTCAGAAGAATAATGGGGTCATTCCAATAGGAAGATATAGCAATCTTAAACACATAAGCACGTAATGACAAAGCTTCAAAATACATGAAGCAAAATACATGTTCTCCTTGACGAACACCAAGGAGAAACAGATCAATTCACAGACAGTTTTCTTTTCTTAAACAGCTTTCAGTTTTGACTGGGATGAAAGATTTGTCAATAATGTGATAGATTAGAAAACTGAAAATGTTTTAGAAGTAATGCTATTAAAAATAACAAATAAAAAAATGAATGAAGAGTGGCTAAGCTGCATTTACTAGAGAGGAGATTTGGATAATGGAGTGACTTGGATAGGGAGAGGCAGAAGTGGAGTTTTGTAGGGACGTGCTGGAAGGGACCATTGGCAAGACCAGGGTGACCTTTGTATAAGATGACAAGGTATTTAAACAGTAGCGGCATAGGGCAAGCAAGGGAGAGAGATGCAAGATACCCAGCAAAAATATTCTTTTCTCCTTGCCACAAACACTCTCCAGACTAACCATTTTGTGAGACTGCCTCCCTTCAAGGTTTAGCCAGATGCTCATCATAACTCAGTTTCACCTGGATAAAAATCTAAAAGGATGAGTTATTGGTTTGAATAGGCTGTTGCCCAGAATTTAGTGGTATAACACAATAAATATTTTTCTTTCATGAAACAATCGAATCATGTTCTGCTATATGTGGTCTTTCAGGAACACTGGCTGCTTTTGTCTTGAGTTTGTGCTCCTCTTTCCACTTTTCAAATTCTGTCTATTTAGCTAGTGGATGGGGAAGAAGAACCAGGAATGCATGAAGGAGGTTTTTATATTTTAGGCCCAGAAGTACCTCATGTCACATAGGCTCACAGTCTCTTGGTAGAAATGTAGACAAATGGCCTCAACTAACTGTAGGATGTGGTCTAGTCATGTGCCCAGAGTAAAAGCAGGGCCCTGGTGCTTGTAAACACTAGCAATCTCTATAACAGATGTCCCATCCCATTTACTGATGCTCTGAAAACCACTGTACTCTGTTGAACTAACTCCCTAACTCCCAATTTATTTTCTGAATGAATTTAATGTTTTTGTTAATAGTAAATACGCATGGAAAGAATTTGAACTGGAGTCAAACATCAGTATTTTCTAACATCACTGAATGGAAATAAAACATTATACAAAGACATAAACAGACTGATATAAAAATATATCACCAAATCTCAGAATGTCAGAGAAGAGTGAAAGACTCTTAAAAACCATCTAATTTGGTCTCCTAATTTTGCAGCTAAGTAAACTGAGACCAAGAGAGGCTAAATTATGTGTCCAAATCTCTGTAGATAATTAGTAAGAGAGCTGGGGTCAAAATCTAATTGGTGTGATCTCATGCTTTAAATTACCAACAGGAATTTAATGCATCAAGATAAAAAGTCTTCATGTTATACTTTCAAAAGGCAGAAAACAATTAAATAGTTTTGAAACCTAGTGGGTCTTTAAATTACACAGTTGTACAAAGGAAACTTTTATTTTTGATGGGGATTTTGCTGTTTTAATTGATGAGATGATAAGTGTTTACCAGAGAAATGCCTGCTGCCCAGAGATGAAAGAATTGTTATAGCAGTCAGGGTGGGGCTCTTTCTGTAAGAAATAGGAGGCCATTTTTCTTGGTTTTCACAATTACAAATTTAGATCAAGTCAGAAATCTGAAAATGGATAGTCCTTTGTTTCTAGGATAAGAACATTTCTCAGTTCTACAGAAAGACTTGCTTTGTAGTGTTATGTTCTTTTCCTTAGTCTAATCTAGGTGCTGCAGTTTCTTTTGTCTTCTTCCTCTTTTGTATACAACCCAGTATCTCACTTACTGGCATTTGACACTAGGGACTCTGTATGAATGGATTTTCTTTCTTTCTTTCTTTTTTTTTACGTTTTTTTTTTATTGTATTTTTTAACTTTACAATATTGTATTGGTTTTGCCATATATCAACATGAATCCGCCACAGGTATACATGTGTTCCCCATCCTGAACCCTCCTCCCTCCTCCCTCCCCGTACCATCCCTCTGGGTCGTCCCAGTGTTGCCAGTCCAGGTTCGATGCACGATGCACTGGATTTTTTTTCTGAATGAAGTTTACCTGCATTAACAAGATTTATTAGTTTTACAGGAAAGTTTATGTAGACTATATCATGTACTTATCTATTACCTTAAAAAGAACCGCAGTGCCTCCCCTTTAATACAGAGATTAGTAATGGAAAGCAGAGGTCTGGAGCCAGACTGCTCAGGTTTAAGACCTGGCTCTGACTCTTTTCAGTTGTGTCACTTTAGGCATGTTACTTAATTCTTCATTCTTCTCTTAGTTTCCTCGTTTGTAAAATGAGAATAATATTTAGTGCATTCAGCTTAAAGTAGTTGTGGACATTAAAAGTTGATATATGAGACACTTAAAGCAGTGTCTTATATATAATAAGTACTAGTATATATTAGCTCTAAGCATTATAGCCTACCTTGTGGAGGGTGTGAAGGAGAATAGATATTAGTTAATAGAAAACACAAATACGTTTTCTAACTTATGAGAAGTTAAGGAAAAGTACTAAATGCTATTAATGTGTTAACAAAGGAACTAGATTTAGCCTGGTAATGTATTAATAGTATAGAATTCTTTATATCTTAGTTTTTCCTACTGATACATAAGTTGTGTGAAAGCAAGAAGCATGTCTTAATTCTCCTTATGTAATTGTCAGTGAGCAGAGTATCTAGTGCATAGCAGGGACTCAAGACTACCTTGGAAAGAGAGATTAAAGGAAAGGGAGGAAAAAAAAAATCTTGATTCTACAGGTATCATCATGAGACTATAAAGATGTTGGAGGCAAGTATTCTGCAGAGGGTAGAGAATTAATCTCCCTGGTGACCCTCATCTGCAGAGATGTAGGATCTTGGAGGTCACAATTCTAGTGATTCCGGGCATCTGCAGCTTAATGAGGATGTATCCATTTATGCATTAATGCTCATTCACATGGTTCAAAGCAGTCCCTCAGGTCTTCCCGGAGGACTGGTTTGCTTATTTTATACAGGGTTCTTAGAATATGCTGACATGTTTAATAATCAGGGAGTCTTGACTGGGGGAGTGCTTATCTTGGGGAAAGCCAGTGAGCTATGTTTGAAGGCAGGCTTTCCTTCTCTCTTGGGAGTTAAACAGTTTGAAAACAGGCTGCCTTCAGCCTTGCCTAGAATCCAGAGTGAAGGAGAAATATAGGGATGCCGTATCAAAGGGGCCCTGCTGTTCTCCTGGCCTGAGGGTGAATTCACTCCATAGGTCATCTGGTCTGAGAGTGCTGCCCTTTTTTAAGGAGAGGAGAGAAGGGAGGAGCAGATGGCTAGGTGCCTTGCTACAGGTCACACAGTGGCCAAGCCCAGAGACCTCAGACTCCTATGCTCCCAGTCTGATACCCTACACCTTAACAAGTGAAAATTTGAACCATATGAAACAACTTTTTAAATCTGCAAATGACTAAGGAGGGAGAAAGAGGAGGCTGTATTGTTTGAACCTTCAACTTTAAATTGCATCAACATGGATAAAAACCTATTTCAAAATAAGACAATCAAAACAGTTAAAAATTTGCTAGGCATCATTCTGAGAGTTTTATATGTGTAAGTTCATTTAATTCCCATAACAGCACTATGACCTGGGTTCTATTATTATCCCTCTTTTACAGATGAAAAAACTGAGGCATAAGAGGTTAAGCCATTTGCCCCAGGTCACTCAATCAGGAGACTGAAGAGTTTAGGATAAAGATTTAGTTAAACATTAAAGGAAAACAGTGTCACTGCTGCTGCTGCTGCTGCTAAGTCGCTTCAGTCGTGTCTGACTCTGTGCAGCACCATAGATGGCAGCCCACCAGGCTCCCCCGTCCCTGGGGTTCTCCAGGCAAGAACACTGGAGTGGGTTGCCATTGCCTTCTCCATGTGTCACTATTGAATACTTAATACTAACTTTGTCTGGGTGTACATCTCTGTCCCTTTAATCTGTCCCATCCATGGTAGGGACAGACCTTTCAACATCATTATATTGATAAATAAAAGCTATTCTAAGAGAGGCGGTCAGGATCCACAAGAGAGTCTTGTTTTATTTCAGGAGCTCCACTCAGAAGACACCTGGAATGGGGCTCATCCCAGACTCAGCCAGGAGGGACAGACCTTAACCTTGGCTGGGACCCAGAAGGCAGAGGATAGAAAAGAAAAAGGAAGTAAAGAGGAAATAGAGAAAGCAAACTCTATGTGGACTGAAATACAACCTGCTGGGAAGACTGGAAAACGGTTTAGAGTCCTCTGGATGCCAGATGTGTTCGTGACCCAGCTACAAGGAAACTGGACTCTTTCTGGTCACGTTGGATATCTGCATCCGCTTCTAAGTGTTGTATTGCATAAAGGTAATACTTTATCTCATCCAGCTGTCAAAATAACCCTTTCAGCTAAATATTATATTCCCTTTTATACAAATAAGTAGGCTGAGATTGAGCTAGTTTAACTCATGTCAGGGGGCTAGTACCTGGAAAGGACCTGAGACTCCAGTCTGCAGTTTTGAAACTGATACACTTTCCCTTACCCTGAAAAGTGAAGTGAAGTTGCTCAGTCGTGTCCGACTCTTTGAGACCCCATGGACTGTAGCCTGCCAGGCTCCTCCATCCATGGGATTTTCTAGGCAAGAGTACTCGAGTGGGTGCCATTTCCTTCTCCAGGGGATCTTCCCGACGCAGGGATCGAACCCCAGTCTCCCGCACTGCGGGCAGACACTTTACCGTCTGAGCCACCAGGGGAGATGCTGGTTAAATATCCAGCTGAGCCTATAAATGCTTCCTTTTTCCTCATAAGTTAGCTGAGTTAGGGCACTAGTTCTGTAAGTCTTCCTCAGTTCCTCTTCTGTATCTCAGCCCCTCCTCCCAAGGCCTCAAGCCCTGATGCTGCCCTAAAGGAGGCCAGTGAGGCCAGAGCCACACTGGTAAGTCAGGAGAGGGCACATGACTGGGCCCAGACAGGGCATCTCAGTGAAGAACACAAGAGTGTCATGGGCTCCCAGGGGCCTTTTCATTGCCCAGGTCTTCAGTAACAGACTATCAGTAATGTCCTAAAATAGACAGCATCAAACAGTCCTGGCCTTGGCTTTGAGTTGCCACCAAACCAGGAGGCAGCTCAGGAAGCATTAGCACATTTTGCTCTTCTAGGAATAAAAGAACCACAGATGTGTCCTTGAGTCTGTTAAACAATGTTAACTAAGGGAGGGGTCAGGAGAGAGGTATGTGTGGTGGTTTCTGGGCAGGAGATGAGAGAAGCCACACGGCTCATTTGTCCGGCACTAATGGATCTAAAATGAGGAGCCTTGATGCCAAGGGGACTGCTGTCTTGAAATGAGAAGGACTGAGAACAAGGGAAGTCCATTAGAGTCATGTTTGTATTTCTCCTCCTCTGAAGCTGGATTTTAGGCTCACAGGGAGAAAAGACCAATGATTTCCATCCTTAAGAGCTTTGCCCATTAGTGTCAAATTATTCCAGGAGGGAGAAGGCAGAAAAAAAAAAAAAGGCAGCAGAGTAAACAGAGGATTTGGAAGTGTGCTATGGAGCTTCTTTCCTCTGTCCCAGCCAGAGCTTGACCTCTTAGGAAAATGATTAATAGTTGATAATTGGGGCAGGGAGCTTCCCTCGTGGCTCAGAGGTAAAGAATCCACCTGTCAATACAGGAGATGTGGGTTTGATTCCTGGGTCAGAAAGATCCCCTAGAGAAGGAAATGGCAACCCACTCCAGTATTCTTGCCTGGGAAAGTCCATGGACAGAGGAACTGGTGGGCTACAGTCCGTGGGGTCAAAAAAGAGTTGGACATGGCTTAGCGACTAAACAACAATTGGGGCAGGGGCTTGTTTTCTCACCCTCTACACATTCAGGCTCTTAGCAAGAGATGGCCTTACTTACATGGCCTACTAACTACAAAGTCATAAAGACTCATCAAAATTGCAATGTACCCTAGCTCTGATCAATCATTAACTTCACCAAAACAAAACAGTCTTGATCTTCAGAAATAAAAATGTAACAAAATAATAAAAGTAAAATAAAATAGTATCTAATATTTATAAGCACTTACTTTGGGCCAGGTCAGTTCAGTTCAGTTCAGTTTAGTCACTCAGTCGTGTCCGACTCTTTGTCATCCCATGAATTGCAGCACACCAGGCCTCCCTGTCCACCACCAACTCCCAGAGTTCACTCAAACTCACATCCATCAAGTTGGTGATGCCATCCAGCCATCTCATCCTCTGTCGTCCCCTTCTCCTCCTGCCCCCAATCCCTCCCAGCATCAGAGTCTTTTCCAATGAGTCAACTCTTCACATGAGGTGGCCAAAGTACTGGAGTTTCAGCTTTAGCATCATTCCTTCCAAAGAACACCCAGGACTGATCTCCTTCAGAATGGACTGGTTGGATCTCCTTGCAGTCCAAGGGACTCTCAAGAGCCTTCTCCAGCACCACAGTTCAAAAGCATCAATTCTTCGGCATTCAGCTTTCTTCATAGTCCAACTCTCACATCCATACATGACCACAGGAAAAACCGTAGCCTTGACTAGATGAACCTTTGTCGGCAAAGTTATGTCTCTGCTTTTCAATATGCTATCTAGGTTGGTCATAACTTTCCTTCCAAGGAGTAAGCGTCTTTTAATTTCATGGCCGCAGTCACCATCTGCAGTGATTTTGGAGCCCCAAAAAATAAAGTCTGACCCTGTTTCCACTGTTTGCCCATTTATTTCCCATGAAGTGATGGGACCAAATGCTGTGATCTTAGTTTTTTGAACGTTGGGTTTTAAGATAGCTTTTTCACCCTCCTCTTTCACTTTCATCAAGAGGCTCTTTAGTTCCTCTTCACTTTCTACCATTAGGGTGGTGTCATTTGTGTATCTGAGGTTATTGATATTTCTCCCAGCAATCTTGATTCCAGCTTGTGCTTCTTCCAGCCCAGTGTTTCTCATGATGTACTCTGCATAGAAGTTAAATAAGCAGGGTGACAATATACAGCCTTGATGTACTCCTTTTCCTATTTGGAACCAGTCTGTAGTTCCATGTCCAGTTCTAACTGTTGCTTCCTGACCTGCATATAGGTTTCTTTTAAATGCTTTATAAGCTCTAATTCTTTAAGTCTTGCAGTAGTGCCAAGAGGTGGAATGTGTATATAGCTCTATTTTATTCTTCTTCTTCTTTTAAAATATTTATTTATTTATTTCACTGTGCAAGATCTTAGTTGTGGCACTTGGGATCTTTTGTTGCAGCATGTGAACTCTTAGTTTCATCATGTAGGATCCAGCTCCCTGACCAGGGATTGAACTTGGGGCTCCTGCGTTGGAAGCATCGAGTCCCAGCCTCTGGACAACCAGGGAAGTCCCTACAGCTCCATTTTCAATCAAGAACCCTGAGGCTCAGTGGAGTAAGTATTTCATCATCTTCTACCACTTAAAAAACTGTTCCAACACTATTATTACAGTTATCTCATGCTTTTTGGGGTCATGAAACTAGATAGCACATAACAGAGTCAGCTCTGCTTTGCTCCAAGATGTCTAGAACCACAGCTGGGATGACTTGAATGTCTGGGGCCTGGTAAGGGATCTTACATGAGGTGTGGCTTCTCCATAGGCCAGCGTGAGTTTTTTCATTATGTTGTGGGCTCAGAGTAGTTGATTTCTTCCATGGTGTCCCAGGCTTCCAAGAGCAAGTGTTCCAAGAGGCCTGAGCTGAAGCTGCAAGGCTTCTTTTGGCACAGCCTCAGAACCCCTAGAAGGTGACTTCTGCCCCTAAGACTAGCCAAGATTCCAGGAAAAAGGAATAGGAGAGACATCAAAGAATTGAGAATCATTTAAAATATGCTACTGTAAATAATCAGTGAAATCATATAGCCAGTAGGTTGGAAGATAGCATTACTCAGACACTCTTAATGACTATGGCAAGTTTAGCAGCCTGGTAATTGAATTTATGTATCATTGAGACAAATCCAGTGGATGATGGCTATTTTGATGTTCATTTGTAATTCAGTTATTTGGCACACAGATTACATTTTCTTCCAAAGACGTGATGGTTCTTTCCTCTCTCTCTTCCTTAAACATTTGTTAACACCAACTTTGTGCCAGGCATTATCCTAGGTGTTAGGAATAAAAAATGAATAAACTACTGTCCCTATTTTTAAGGGTTTCATGGGCTAACAAGGAGGGGCAAACATCTGTTAATTACTGTTCAATGTGATTAGCATGACATGATAGGAACTAACATGGAAACAGGAAGAAACTCCTACCTAAGGAGTCTGGGAAGGCTTTTTTAAAGGAGATATGGTTTGATTGTATCTGAGAGGATTAGGAAGAACTTACCAGATATTATGGATTGAATTTTTATGTCTCCTCCACCCAAAGTTCATATGCTGAAGCCTTAACCCTAGGGTGACTATATTTGGAGATAGGACTTTTACTAAAGTAACTGAGGTTAGATGAGGTCATAAGGGTGGGGCCCTGGTCTGAAAGGATTAGTGTCCTTGTAAGAAGGGACACCAGACAGCCAGCTGCCTCACCGTCCTCCTCCTGCTTCCCACCCCAACAAGCTGAGGAAAAGCCATGTGAGGACTTACAAGAAGGCAGCCTTCTGCAAGCCCAGATTAGAGTCCTCAATGGAAACTGAATTGGCCAGAACCTTGATTCTGGACTTCCAGAAACTGTGAGAAAACAAATTTGTTTAATTTGTTAAATAAATTTGTTAAACTTGTTTAAACTACACAGTCTATGGTATTTTGTTATGGCAGCCTGAGCTAAATAAATAAGCTAGCTAGAAGGAGAGGAAGAATGTTCCAAGGAGAAGCAACAGAACATTTAACTGAAAGGAGAATTAAAAGAAGATGTCATATTTAGGGAACCACTAGTAGTTCGTCAAGCCTGAAGTATTATATATGTGGGTAAACAATGGGAAACAGACCAGAAAGATGCAAAACTCTGGATGTTTGACCTTCTTGAATTGCTGGATTAACCAGCCCTGAGCTCTGCATTTCTCCTTATGTGAGATATTTCCGTATTCTTTGAACTACCATGACATGTTTTCTCTGCTTTGTTTTTAAGGGCATTGACTCATTTTGGCTACATTTTACAAAATCCTAAAATAATCATGATTTTAAAAATATAGAATTGTAATTCTCTCTTGATAAAAATGTACTGATATTGGCAACCCAGGGTAGACTCTCTACAGTGGCAAATGCCTGTGTTTCCTTTATCATGCCTTTACATTAAATAGATGACTGCACGAATTATGTTACAAAGACAGGCTATAATGTTGACATTCTAACCAGGAAGACAGGAGGATACAGATCACATGTCTTCCCTTTTTACAGACATAGAAATCACATTCAACACTTCTATTTGTGCACCATTGGTCAGAACTTGTACTCACATGTGAGCACATATGTGGCTGCATGAAAGATTGACTTTACTTTGGATGGTTATGCTTCCAGAAACAATGTGTGGGCTTGTTGCTAAAAAGAGAGGGCAGTGATGTTGAGGAATGCTTACTCATCTCTGCAACCTAGAGACTCCTCACAATTCATCTAGATGATGATGCACTTGTATGAGAGGTGGTAGCTGGAGTGGAAATGGGTTCCTGAAGGGATTTTCTGGGTAACTGTGAGGACAATGCTGGTGTGATTGGACTTTTGCTATGGTTTCTGACATGTAGTCAGTTTCCTGTTGGAACAATTAATATTCTTGCCCAATGAACCTAACATGATTTTCCTGGAGTTTTATATTTTTCCTGTAGCTAGCCCTATTAGAAGAAAGAGACATTAAACAGAGAGAATATTTTAATCAGTGGAATATATGTTCTTGTTATTTCATAGTATTTCACAGTCTGTAAAGTGCTTCAGTACCATATATCCCACCTGGATAAAAAAGCAAAAGCAATATTAAAGAGTCATTCTACAATTTTTGCATAGCAGAAGGAACCATCAACAAAGTGAAAAGAACAACCTACAGAATGGGAAAGAATATTTGCAAACCATATATCTGATAAGATTAATATCCCCAAAATGTAAAGAAATAAAGCAGCAAAAAACAAAGACAAAACAAAACCCTAAATAACCCAATTAAAAATGGGCAAAGGACTTGAACAGATATTTATTCAAAAAATGTGAAATGTTCACAGGCACATGAAAAGATGCTCAACATCACTAATTACTAGGGGAATGTAAATCAAAACCACAGTGAGATATCACCTCATGCCTGTTAGACTAGCCATCAGAGATAACAAGTGCTGGTATGGATATAGAGAAAATGAACCCCTTGTGCATTGTTGGTGGGGGGGGTTGTAAATTGGTACAGCCACTATTGAGAACAATCTTGAGGATCTGAGGACCCTCAAAAAATTAAAAATAGAGCTACCATGTATTCTAGCAACTCCACTTCTGGGAATATATGCAAAGGAATTGAAAACATTAACTTAAAAAGACATCTGCACCCCCATGTTCATAGCTGCACTATTTGTAATAGCCAAGACATGGAAACAGCCTAAGTGTCCATTGATGGATGAATGGATAAAGAAGTTGTGAGATATATATATATATCTAAGCCCAGTATACATATATATGTATGTATATATGTATCTATATAGATATATATATATCTTAGTCCCTCAGTTGTGCCCAACTATTTGCAACCCCATGGACTATAGCCCACCAGACACCTCTGCCCGTAGGGATTCTCCAGGCAAGAATACTGAAGTGGGTTGTCATGTTCAGAGGATCTTCCCAACCCAGAGATCAAACCCAGGTCTCTCGCATGGCAGGCAAATTCTTTACCAGCTGAGCTACCAGGGAAACCTATACATAAATATATATATATAAACATTATATATATAATTTAGTCCTTAGAAATGGGGAAATTCTATTTGCAACAACCAGGATAGATCTTGAAGACATTGTGCTAAATGAAATGCACATATCTCATTATAGGTGGAATATATAAGATAGGATTATTTATAAGCGACAAGAATATGTGCTTATCAATGGAGTTCTGACTTTTCACTTTCTACCTAAGAAAATGGTAAACATTCTCAGATGGTGTATTAGTTTCCTGGGGCTATAACACAGTACCATAAACCAGGTGGCTTCAACAACAGAAACTTAGAGTAGACGTCAAGAACCAAGAACTTGGTAGGGTTGGTTCCTTCTGAGGGCTGTGGGAGAGATCTCTCTCTCTCTGCTAGCTTCTGGAGGTTTTCTGGAAATCTTTAGCATGTAGATGTAATTCTCACTATGTCTTTACATCTCCTTCCTTCTGTGCATGCTTGTCTATGTATCCAAATTCTCCCTCTTTTATAAACACACCTTGAATCATACAAAGACACTCTAATGACCTCATGTTAAGTTGATTACTGCTGTGAAGAACTTATTTCCAAATAAGGTCACATTCTCAGGTACTGAGGATTAAGACCAACATATCCTTTGTGTGTGAGGGAAGAAGGGACACAATTCAATCCGTAAGAGATAAGTATTATTGAGGAGAGATCTTTGATTTTAATATAGTTTAGATTTACCATCTTCTGGCTTTCTTTGATTTTTCTCTGTCCCCCACACTCTTTTTCTTCCCCCTGGTTACTCCACTAATTTGTCAGGGTACTTATTAGTGATTATTTATGTTATTATTCAGTATTCATGTTAAGTATTCAAAATTTGTCATCAATATTGCTGATGAGACCAGATTCCCAAAACCTGCTGCAAAATGCTAGCTGTCTGATTTACTTTACACTACCATACAATTGTGCTCATCTCACACGCTAGTAAAGTAACGCTCAAAATTCTCCAAGCCAGGCTTCAGCAATACGTGAACTGTGAACTGCCAGTTGTGCAAGCTGCTTTCAGAAAAGGCAGAGGAACCAGAGATCAAATTGCCAACATCTGCTGGATCAGGGAAAAAGCAAGAGAGTTCCAGAAAAACATCTATTTCTGCTTTATTGACTATGCCAAAGCCTTTGATTGTGTGGATCACAATAAACTGTGGAAAATTCTTCAAGAGATGGGAATCCCAGAACACCTGACCTGCCTCTTGAGAAATCTGTATGGAGATCAGGAAGCAACAGTTAGAACTGGACATGGAACAACAGACTGGTTCCAAATAGGAAAAGGAGTATGTCAAGGCTATATATCGTCACCCTGCTTATTTAACTTCTATGCAGAGTATGTCATGCAAAATGCTGGGCTGGAAGAAGCACAAGCTGGAATCAAGATTGCCGGGAGAAATATTAATCACCTCAGATATGCAGATGACACCACCCTTATGGCAGAAAGTGAAGAGGAACTCAAAAGCCTCTTGATGAAGGTGAAAGAGGAGAGTGAAAAAGTTGGCTTAAAACTCAACATTCAGAAAATGAAGATCATGGCATCTGGTCCCATCACTTCATGGGGAATAGATGGGGAAACAGTGGAAACAGTGTCAAACTTTATTTTGGGGGGCTTCAAAATCTCTGCAGATGGTGACTGCAGCCATGAAAATTAAAAGACGCTTACTCTTTGGAAGGAAAGTTATGACCAACCTAGATAGCATATTGAAAAGCAGAGACATAACTTTGCCGACAAAGGTTCATCTAGTCAAGGCTATGGTTTTTCCAGTGGTCATGTATGGATGTGAGAGTTGGACTGTGAAGAAGGCTGAGCGCCGAAGAATTGATGCTTTTGAACTGTGGTGCTGGAGAAGACTCTTGAGAGTCCCTTGGACTGCAAGGAGATCCAACCAGTCCATTCTGAAGGAGATCAGCCCTGGGACTTCTTTGGAAGGAATGATGCTAAAACCGAAACTCCAGTACTTTGGCCACCTGATGCGAAGAGTTGATTCATTGGAAAAGACTCTGATGCTGGGAGGGATTGGGGGCAGGAGGAGAAGGGGACGACAGAGGATGAGATGGCTGGATGGCATCACTGACTCGATGGATGTGAGTTTGAGTGAACTCTGGGAGTTGGTGATGGACAGGGAGGCCTGGCATGCTGTGATTCATGGGGTCGCAAAAGAGTCGGATATGACTAAGCGACTGAACTGAACTGAACTGATGGGGATGGTTGCAGTGTATTTCATCTTTGCATCCCTCATTTAATGTCAACACTCTCGATGCCTCCTCTACCCTGCTTCCCATTCCTTACATCTGTGTTAACTTTCTTTTTTCTGTATTTGCTGCAGTTAAGGGAAACTTTCAGAGAAAAAGTTATTTTCTAACTAGACTCTAATCTCTTCATCTCTAAGCACACACCTTCTGTGTAACTTTTTTTTTTTGGTTATGCCTCACAGAATGCAGGATTAGTTCTACAACCAGGGATCAAATACATGGTCCCTGCAGTGGAAGCACAGTCTTAACTAGACCGCCAGGGATTTCATTGTGTTGTTCAGTTGCTAAGTCATGTCCAACTCTTTGTGACCCCATGGGCTGCAGCATGCCAGGCTTCCCTGTCCTTCACTATCTCCTAGAGTTTGCTCATTTCCATTGAGTCGGTGATGCTGTCCAACTTTCTTATCCTTCGTTGGCCCCTTCTCCTCCTTCCCTCAATCTTTACCAGCATCAGGCTCTTTTCTAATGAGTCAGCTCTTTACATCAGGTGGCCAAAATACTGGAGTTTAAGCTTCAGCATCAGTTCTTCCAATGAATTTTCAGGGCTGATTTCCTTTAGGGTTGACTGGTTGGATCTCCTTGCAATACAAGGGATTCTCAAGAGTCTTTTCCAGCACCAAAATTCTAAAGCATCAATTCTTTGGCACTCAGCCTTCTTTATGGTCCAATTCTCACATTCATACATGACTACTGGAAAAACCATAGCTTTGACTAGATGGACCTTTATCGGCAAAGTAATGTCTCTTCTTTTTAATACACTGTCTAGGTTTGTCATAGCTTTTCTTCCAAGGAGCAAACATCTTTTAATTTCATGACTGCAGTCACCATTTGCAGTGATTTTCGAGCCCAAGCAAATAAAATCTATCACTGTTTCCACTTTTCCCTCATCTTGTTGCCATGAAGTGGTGGGACTGGATGCCATGATCATTGTTTTTTTGAATGCTAGGTTTTAAGTCAGCTTTTTCACTCTCCTCTTTCACTTTCATCAAGAGGCTCTTTAGTTCCTCTTCACTTTCTGCCATAAAGGTGGCATTAGCTGCATATCTGAGGTTATTGATATTTCTCCCAGCAATCTTGATTTCAGCTTGTGCTTCACCCACCCTGGCATTTCGCATGATGTACTCTGCATATAAGTTAAATAAGCAGGGTGACAATATATAGCCTTGACATACATTTTCCCCAATTTTGAACCAGTCCATTGTTTCACATCCAGTTCTAACTGTTGCTTCTTGACCTGCATAAAGGGTTCTCAGGAGGCAGGTAAGGTGGTCTGAAACTCTTTAAGAATTTTCCATAGTTTGTTGTGATCCATACAAAGGCTTTATCATAGTTAATGAAGCAGAAGTAGATGTTTTTCTGGAATTCTCTTGCTTTTTCTATGATCCAACGGATGTTGGCAATTTGATCTCTGGTTTCTCTTCCTTTTCTTTGTGTTATGCCTTTACATATAGCCTCAGAGTGCTGGGGGTGGGGGTGGGGGTGGTGGCAGGCGGTTTTTATTTGCTACTTCTTTCTCAATACAGTGTACTCATATGTTCCTGTCTTATTTTGAAATAGTCAGTGATGTTTCCTGCCACGTACAACAACCCTCAGCCCATTCATAGCCCTTTAATCAGGAGACTAGTGTTTGGTTATCCTTTGAGCAGAAGTGGCCACTGATTGGGTTGCCCTGAGCTAGTCCTTGGCTTGTTTGGAGATGATCTTGTGTGGAGGCTTCTGTGTCACAGAGTCCATGATGGATTGTTAAATCACTCAGATTGGTTCACTTTAGGATTCCATCTAGACTGTGCAGTGAGTACAAACCAGACAGGTGGAGAGAAACAGAGATTCAATGAGAAAGTCTGAAGGATTTGTCTGCTTCTCAGAGGGTCTCAAGTCCTAAGGATTTCTTGTTCTTGCTCTAGATAGTATAAATCCTGAAAATAAACTCCCTCCGCTTTTAAAAGTGATCCTTGCAACCAACACACACACACACACACACACACACACATAATCTATCTGATTTCTAAGTATTATTTTTTTTAATCTTAATTTTTTCCTTACAACAACTTCTTGAAGCCTTGAAGGAATTTGCCTAATGTCACACTATTATTAAATGGTGAAGCTGGGACTTAAGACTGATTGTTCTGATAATAATGCTATATGCTTTCTACTTTAAAGTATTACATAACTTAGTGAAAATATGCTTAGAAGCAAAGCACAAAGTTGACATTATCTGTTAGAGGGTTGTGGTAGTTCTAGGCATGGAATAATAGTAAAGATCCTTACAGGAGTTTCTTTCCTTTTACCTCACTAATGTCATTGGATTTTCAAAGCAAATCTATAAAGTAGAGACATGAGAGGCAATTTTATCTTCAGTTTCAAATGCTGAAATTGAGCTTCTGGAAGTTAATCAACTTGACCAAGGCCACAAAACCAGGAAATAGTAGGGGCAAGTTATTAGAATTACATCTTTTTAAATACCCAGCCCCATGGGTGGCACATATTTGACATTCATAAGTGCTTTTAGGAAAAGAGAAAATAAAGGAAGGAGTAAAAGTTAGGAAGGAGGATGGATGGAAACTCTGTTTTTATAACTTTAGACTATATGCAGAGAACAAAGATTCTGTGCTGTTCATCATCCCTTCAACCTAGGGCACCATCGAAGCCATCCGCAGCAGTCCCAAACTTATTTCTTGGAAGGTCTGTGTTTGGGCTACCTAAGGCCTCAGTAATTCTTATCCTCTGTGAGTCATCCTTTCCTCCATCTGTTTATATAACAAGTCTAACCACAGCCATTGTTGCTGATTACATGCTGGAAATGACCTAACAATGTTTTATTTAATGATCTCCAATCATTTCCATCTGGTCTGTGGGTGGCTACACAGTCATTATTCATCAATGAAACTTTACAAACACAAACACATATGTATGTATATAATAAAACCTTAACAATTTACACTAATTGGAGGGAAGGCCTATCTGAATTAACAAAAAGTAAGAAATGCTGTTTTATTACTTGAAGCTCATGATGTAATTAACCACCTAATGAACATGCGGCATGGTGGGAAGAGCACTGTAATGGGAGTCATTAAGGAGAGAGATGAGACGAACAGAGCAGACAGAGTATAGGTTATGCAAGATAAAACATGGAGCATGGTGGCCACATTTCATGGTCTGGCTCTTAGATTTGTAGGTCCAGAAATGTGAAAATGTTGGTATTGCTAGAAATGACCCACTCAACAAGGCTAGAAGACACATCCCACATGACAAATAAATGAATCATGCTAAACAAAATGATATGTGACCTAAATATAAAATTAAACGTTGATTCATTAATTTTGCTTGAAAACCATCTTTCAGGTGGACCAAACATATATGCTGCCTGATTAGAACATTATATCTCATGTAGGAAAGTGCTCATGATAAACCAGTTTTGATTCATTATGTTGCATTCTGTTGCAGGTAGCAAACTACAGTTCAAAGTAGGTTTATATGTATATGTATGTGTATATATGTGTGTATATATATATATACACATATATATATATATGCTCAGTCACTCAGTCATGTCAGACTCTTTGTGACCCCATGAAATGTAGCCTACCAGGCTTTTCCATCTAAGAAATTTACCAGGCAAGAATATTGGAGTAGGTTGCCATGCCTTCCTCCAGGGGATATTCTAGACCCAGGGATTGAAAGTGCATCTCTTGTGTCTCCTGCATTGGCAGGAGAATTCTTTACCATAGGGCTACCTGGGAAGCTCATATACATATGTATAATTGAGTCTCTTTGCTGTAAGCAGTAATTAACACAACATTGTAATTCAACTATACTTTATTGATCTCTGGTTCCTCTGCCTTTTCTAAATCCAGCTTGAATATATGGAAGTTCTTGGTTTACGTATTATTGAAGCCTAGCTTGGAGAATTTTGAGCATTACTTTGCTAGCATGTGAAAGGAGTGCAATTGTGTGGTAGTTTGAACATTCTTTGGCATTGCCTTTCTTTGGGATTAGAATGAGAACCGAACTTTTCCAGTCCTGAAGCCACTGCTGAGTTTTCCAAATTTGCTTTTATATTGAGTGCAGCACTTTCACAGCATCATCTTTTAGGATTTTAAATAGCTCAACTGGAATTCCATCACCTCCACTTTGTTCGTAGTGATGCTTCCTAAGGCCCACTTGACTTTACACTCTAAGATGTCTGGCCCTAGGTGAGTGATCACATCATTGTGGCTATCTGGGTCATAAAGATCTTTTTTTTTTGTATAGTTCTTCTGTGTATTCTTGCCACCTCTTCTTAATATCTTCTGCTTCTGTTAGGTCCATACCATTTCTGTCCTTTATTGTGCCCATCTTTGCATGAAATGTTCCCTTGGCATCTCTAATTTTCTTGAAGGGATCTCTAATCTTTCCCATTCTCTTGTTTTCCTCTATTTCTTTGCATTGATCACTGAGGAAGGCTTTTTTTTTTTTAATCTCTCCTTGCTATTCTTTGGAACTCTGCATTCAAATGGGTATATCTTTCCTTTTCTCCTTTGCCCTTAGCTTCTCTTCTTTTCTCAGCTATGTGTAAGGCTTCCTCAGATAGCCATTTTGCCTTTTTGCATTTCTTCTTCTTGGGGATGCTTTTGATTAGTGCCTTCTGGATAACGTCAGGAACCTCTGTCCATAGTTCTTCAGGATCTCTGTCTATCAGATCTAATCCCTTGAATCTGTTTGTCACTTCCACTGTATAATCTCAAGGAATTTGATTTAGGTCACACCTGAATGGTCTAGTGGTTTTTCCTACTTTCTTCAGTTTAACTTTGAATTTGGCAATAAGAAGTTCATGATCTGAGCCACAGTCAGCTCCCAGTCTTGTTTTTGCTGACTGTATACAGCTTCTCCATCTATGACTATGCTATACTATGCTAAGTCACTTCAGTCGTGTCCGACTCTGTGCAACCCCATAGATGGCAGCCCACCAGGCTCCTCCGTCCTTGGGATTCTCCAGGCAAGAACACTGGAGTGGGTTGCCATTTCCTTCTCCAGTGCATGAAAGTGAAAAGAGAAAGTGAAGTCGCTCAGTCGTGTCTGACTCTTATCGACCCCATGGACTGCAGCCCACAAGGCTCCTCCGTCCATGGGATTTTCCAGGCAAGAGTACTGGAGTGGGGTGCCATTGCTTTCTCCTCCATCTATGACTACAAACAATATAATCAGTCTGATTTTGGTACTGACCATCTGGTGATCCATGTCTCTTGTGTTGTTGGAAAAGGCTGTTTGCTATGACCAATGTGTTCTCTTGACAAAACTTTGTTAGCTTTTGCCCTGCTTGTCTAACTCAATGAAACTATGAGCCATGCTGTGTAGGGCCACCCAAGATGGACAGGTCATGGTGGAGAGTTCTGACAAAATGAGGTCCACTGGAGAAGAGAATGGCAAATCACTTCAGTATTCTTGCCTTGAGAACCCCATGAACAGCATGAAAAGGCAAAAAGATAGGACACTGAAAGATGAACTCCCCAGGTTGGTAGGTACCCAATATGCTACTGGAGAAGAGTGGAGAAATAACTCCAGAAAGAATGAAAAGACAGAGCCAAAGTGAAAACAACTCTGAGTTGTGGATTTGACTGGTGATGGAAGTAAAGTCCGATGCTGTAAAGAGCAATATTGCATAGGAACCTGGACTGTTAGGTCCATGAATCAAGGTAAACTGGAAGTGGTCAAACAGGAGATGGCAAGAGTGAACATCGACATTTTAGCAATCAGTGAACTAAAATGGACCAGAATGGGCAAATTTAATTCATATGACCATTATATCTACTACCGTGGGCAATAATCCCTTAGAAGAAATGGAGTAGCACTTATAGTCAATAAAACAGTTCAAAATGCAGTACTTGGGTGCAATCTCAAAAATGACAGAATGATTTCTTTTCATTTCCAAGGCAAACCATTCAATATCACAGTAATCCAAGTCTATGTACCAACCACTAATGCCAAAGAAACTCACGTTGAATGGTTCTATGAAGACCTACAAGACCTTCTAGAACTAACACCAAAAAGAAAAAAAAAAGATATCCTTTTCATCATAGGGGACTGGAATACAAAAGTAGGAAGTCAAGAGATACCTGGAGTAACGAGTGTAAACACAAGACAGTCTAAATTCACTCAGGGAAGTTTTTAAAATTCTCCTTACACATATGAACCAACTGGCTTCATTCATAAAATGGTGCTGGTTATCCTTCTCTATCAGTCGTCTCTGCTACAAAACTGATACAGAAGTGTAGTGAACCAGACCTGGAGTCCGTCCAGGGTTGGAATCTCAGATTTGCCACTTGCTAGTTGTGTGACCTTTCATCTCAGACATTACTGTTGTTTGTTTTCCATCTCTAGAAGTTTAATATGGATCTTTTTTATTCATTTATCATCATGCTTATGCTCTTCTATACTTTCTTGAACATATGGAGCATATTTATAGAAGCCGTTTTAACATCCTTATCTATTAGTTGTATCATCTGTGGCATTTCTATATCTATTTCTATTGACTGATTCTCCCTGCTGCCTCCCCAGGTTTTAGGGCATATTTTCCTGCTTTTTTGAATGCCTGTTACTTTTTTGTTGAGTAGGAGACATTGTAAACTTTATGTAATTGGGCACAGATTTTTTTTCCTGTAACCCTTTAAATAGTTTTAGGCCTTCTTTTGAGGGCTTCCCTGGTGGCTCAGGGAAAAGGCAATGGCACCCCACTCCAGTACTCTTGCCTGGAAAATCCCATGGATGGAGGAGCCTGGTGGGCTGCAGGCCATGGGGTCGCTAAGAGTCGGACACAACTGAGTGACTTCACTTTCACTTTCATGCATTGGAGAAGGAAATGGCAACCCACTCCAGTGTTCTTGCCTGGAGAATCCCAGGGACGGGGGAGCCTGGTGGGCTGCCATGTATGGGGTGGCACAGAGTCGGACATGACTGAAGCCACTTAGCAGCAGCAGCTGGTGGCTCAGATGGTAAAGAATCTGTCTGCAATTCAGGAGACCTGGGTTTGATTCCTGGAGCAGGAAGATCCCCTGGAGAAGGGAATGGCTATCCACTCCAGCATTCTTGGCTGGAGAATCCCATGGACAGAGGAGCCTGCTGGGCTACAATTCATGGGGTCACAAAGAGTTGGACACAACTGAGCAACAAACATTTGAGGTATGCAGTTAAGCTAATTGGAAACAAACTGATTCTTTTGACTTGCTTTGAATTTGTGGTAGGCAGGTCCAGAGCATCCTTTAGTGTAGGCCTGGTTTAGTCCCAGTAGGTGCTTATCAGGAGATCTTTTTACTCTGGCTACATGAATATTAAATATTCCCAACCCTGGGTGAGTTCTGGGAATGCTCCTTTCTGATGGTTCTCCCCTTGCACTGGTAGTTTCTTGCACACAGTTGGTGATGAGTTCGCAGGTAAAGATGTAAGGGAAACCTGCATGTCTCTGGAGCTCCCTTCTGTGTGACTCTTTCTTCTCCAGCACTCTGCCCCAGAAATTTTAGCTGCTTTGGCCTCCCAGACTCCAGACATTGTGACCTTAAATAGCTGGGTTCTGTATGGGTCCTGTTCCCTTTGGAACAGCCTGGAAAATTTATGCAGACAGTAAGTTGGGGCATCCTAGGCAGGGCTCACCTCTTTTTTTTGTAGGAATCACTGTCCCACTCTGCCTCTTCCTGAATGTCTGAAAACAATCTTTTCACAGAGTTTGTTCAACTCACTAGCTGTTTCAGGTGGAAATATGAATCTAGTCCCTGTTAGTCCACCATGGCTAGAAGCAGAAGTCCACATGTCCTGCTTTATGAACCACACTCCCCCGCTTACCAGCTGTGTGGGCCTAAGCAACTCTATCTTGAATTCCTTCAGCTGTAAAGTGGAATTGGTAGTAATAGCTATTTATTGTGTGGTTGTGCAAATTAAGTAAAATAATCCATATGATGTACTTAGTATATTGCTTGGCATGCCAGCTAGATGTAAAATTCTAGCAGTGATCCTGGTGCTCAGCAGACATCTGTCTCAGCTGAACTCAAAACCAGGGGGCTTTCTGTGCCACAGGTTTTATGCCAACTAATGGATCTGTTTTCACTGCTAAGTCTGATCTGGGATTTATGAGGCTCTCCTCTCTGTTCTTTAGAGTAGTCTTAGGTAAACGATGGCCCACGGGCCAACTGTGGCCTTCTGCCTACATTTTGTGAATAAAGGTTCAGTGAAACACAGTCTTGGCCGTTTGTGTATTGTCTGTGGCTGCTTTTGAGTAGTCATGGCAAAGATCAGATGCCTCACAAAGCCTAACATGTTCACTGTCTGGTCCTTTACAGAAAAAGTGTACCAACTCCTTTCTATTGAATGGGACAGACGAATCCAAAACACATCAGCACATTCCTACCTCTTTAAATCCCTTTAAATCCAAATCCCTGGCTCAGAATGATAGGGGTGGGAGGGGGCTGCATGTGTCAGGACCTACAGGTGGCTTCTCTGAAAGAGCTTGGAGTCCATGACACTCATCCTGGGCCAAGTCTTCAGTGGGTTTCCACACATCCTGACTGGCTCACCCTTCTCTATGACAGACACCCTCTCCTTGCTCCTAGTCAGGAATTCCTGGAGTGCTGAGAGTACCAAAATGTCACGGACCAATTAGAAGTCATAACAAGATTTAAGAAATGGTGTGGATTTGTTCCTTTAATTTTGGCTTGTTAAGAGTAATTTTTATTTTATAAAAGAAAGGACATTTAATCCCTAGTGATAGTTCCCATATGGGGTCAATTTAGCTTTATGAAAAACTCATGAGGATATCCTTATTTTTTCCCTTCTTTAATCAGCTACTATTCTGCCTACAGACAGATGTTTGGGGATAACTGGTCCATGTGTTCCTTTTAGCTCCTGGTCCATCCCCCTCTGGAGCTCCTGACATGTCCGTTTGGCGTTGGGCTCTGTGCTTTCTGTCCTCCTGTTGCACCCTCCTGTGGTACTGTACGTTTATATCAGTAGTACGTGTTACAAGGCAAACAGGTGCTCAACGTCTGTTTTACTCACTTCTTCATGAGAAGTAACTTGATCACTGTCACTTGCAGAATAGCTTAAATGTTTACCAAATGGATTTCATTTTAATTTGGGGCTGACTTTCCTTTGGAAACTTTCTCTTATTAGATGTAGCCTTCTTGGCCTTTATACTCTTTTCTCCTCTTGTGAACTCAGGGACCAGCTAGTTCCTCAAACTGTTTCCCGACCCATCCTCATGGTGGAGAAGAATGAATGAGGACTCCTGGAGCATCTAGGGCCATAGATCTAAGCTGCTCAACACATGGGAAATTCCTTCGAAGTCTCATATTTTAACTTGGAAGTTTGTACAAATATTGTATTCTGCTACATAATATATTCATTTGTTTAGAAGAAAGGACTTTTTTCTTAGCTACTAAACAATACGAAAAGATGATCAACATCACTAATCACTAGGGAAATGCAAATCAGCTGCTGCTGCTGCTGCTAAGTTGCTTCAGTCGTTTCTGACTCTGTGCAGCACCATAGATGGCAGCCCACCAGGCTCCCCCATCCCTGGGATTCTTCAGGCAAGAACACTGGAGTGGGTTGCCATTTCCTTCTCCAATACATGAAAGTGAAAAGTGAAAGTGAAGTCGCTCAGTCGTGTCCGACCCCATGGACTGTAGCCTACCAGGCTCCTCCATCCATGGGATTTTCCAGGCAAGAGTACTGGAGTGGGTCGCCAATGCCTTCTCCGATGCAAATCAGCACACTGGAACAAGTGCTACAACCACAATGAGCTACCTCTTCACATCCATCAGATGGCATATATATATATATATATATAATCTGAGAATGCTGCAGCTGATATAGAAGACAGCATGCTGCTGTTAGTCACTTCAGTCGTGTCCGACTCTGTGCGACCCCAGAGATGGCAGCCCACCAGGCTCCCCCATCCCTGGGATTCTCCAGGCAAGAATACTGGAGTACATTGCAAGTGAAAAATGAAAGTGAGGTCACTCAGTCATGTCTGACTCTTAGCAACCGCATGGACTGCAGCCCACCAGACTCCTCCGTCCATGGGATTTTCCAGGCAGGAGTTACTGGAGTAGGGTGCCATTGCCTTCTCCAAGAAGACAGCATAGCAGTTGCTTAAAATATTAAATGTAGAATTACAATGTGACCTAGCAATTCCACTTCTGGATATATACCCAAAAGAATTGAAAGCAGGGACTCAAACAGATATTTGTACACTGTTGTTCATATTATTCAGAAGAGTCAAAGATAAAAACAATCCTAATATCCATTGATGGATAAATGAATAAAAATATGTAAATACACAAACACAATAGAATATTTCTCAGTCTTAAAATAAAGGAAATTCTTATTTGTGCTACAACATAGAGTGAGCATTGACAACATTATGCTAAGCAAAGTAAGAAATAAGCCAGATACGAAAGGACAAATATTGTAAGATTCCACTTATATGAAGTGAAGTGTTTAGAACAGTCAAATTCATACAAAGAGAAAGTAGAATGGTGGTTACTAGGGGTTGGGGGAAGGAGAAATGGAGGTTATGATTTAATGGGCACAGAATTTCAGTTTGGGATGGTAAGAGGGAGGTGGATGGCAATGGGTGGCGGTTATACAACATTGCGAATATACCTCAGAACTGTTTACTTAAAAATGGCTCCAATGGTCGATTTTAGGCTTTGCATATTTTACCACAATAAAAAAGGAAAAACAGAGGCAAACGTTCATTTTAGAAAATTTAGAAAAACTACAGAGGGGAATCCCTGGTGGCTCAGACGGTAAAGCGTCTGCCTGCAATGCGGAGACCCGGGTTCGATCGCTGGGTCGGGAAGATCACCTGGAGAAGAAAATGGCACCCCACTCCAGTACTCTTGCCTGGAAAATCCCATGGACAGAAGAGCCTGGTAGGTTACGGTCCATGGGGTCGCAAAGAGTCAGACACGACTGAGTGACTTCACTTTCACTTCACAGAGGGGAATAAAGAAGAAAAGACTAGTCACTTGAATTTTTATCACTAGAGATAAATCTTAAGAGTTTGTTACATATTTTTTTATGCATGTGTACAAATTTTTAATGACTACAGAAACATGCTGTTTTATATTTTTATAATCAGGGAAGGGAATTAACATTATTGAGCAACTCTGTGTGCTACTTTCACTTCCTTTATTTCATTTCATTCATCAAAAAAAAAAAAAAAATTGTGAAATAAATAGGTTTTATACCTTCACTTTGTAGATGAGGAAACTTAGAAAAGTTTCTCAGGTTCACGTAAAAGGACAGAACAGTAATTAAAGCAAGTCTGTGTGTTCACAAAGCCCATATTCTTTCCAGGATTCTGCAGTGCCTGTGGCACTGAGAGGCAGAACAAGGTGTTCAGAGACCTGGCTTACATTCATTTTACATCAAAGGAAACTGAGGAGTGAAGGAATCAAAGTGAGTTGCTCACACATTTGGACATTACAAGTCCCAAATTTTCACAAGTATTTTGTGAGGCATGGGATGTAGTTTCCAAGAGAGGCAGCATCTGATTCTCCAAAGGGCACCCTGGTGTTGGCCTGGGTAACCTGCAGCACTTTACAGGGGCATCTGCCATGTGATCAATGTGCTGCCCTGGGAATCCTACTCCCTCCTCTAGGCTTGTACTAGAGTGCTGGAGACTCGCGTCCTCTTCTCTATAAAAGCCCCGTAAAATCCACTCTGAAGTCTTGGCCGCTACTAGGTTGGACAGTTTTGTTTGTTTTGGTCCAGAGTCCCTAAGGCAGGGCCTTCCTGGAGGTGGAGATAGGGAGTGGCCAGGCAGCCATGTGGCAATCCTGCCAGCTAGTGGCCACACAGAGTATGGGCCTAAACTCAAGACACTGCCGCCTAGGGACTCAGGTTGACTCAGTCAGAGGGCAAGGGTTTCCCCACTTAGCGATATGCATGATGGGAGATAGGGAGGCCTAGAGAGAGCAAGTGATATATCCAAGGTTTGGACAGAGTTGGGGTTAAAATGGTATGGGGAGGGAGGAGGGAGGAGGGTTCAGGATGGGGAACATGTGTATACCTGTGGCGGATTCATGTTGATATATGGCAAAACCAATACAATATTGTAAAGTTAAAAAAAAAAATTCTCTCTCTCTTGGATCCCAACTCATTTGAGACATTTACTAAGCACATTCAGCAAAATTGAAAAATGCGCTACTTACTAGAGAATATGTGCAAGATCATTTCTGTTTTTTCACAGCAATTCTCCAGTGAAGATACTTTATAATGTCTATTTTATTTATGATAAGCTTAAGGCTGGAGATGTTACTTGTCCAAGGTTACACAGCTATCTGGTAATGAAATTAGGATTCACCAATGAGTCCAGTTCCCCAAGGTCGAATCATAAAGGCCTCACAATATATTAGTAGATACAGGTTATTTTTCGCTGTCACAGTTTCTTCCAAATATTGGATAGAAAATAAATGTTTTTTGATAATATATATGGAAAAAATCTTTGACCATAATTAAAATCAGGATAAATTGAAAAAATAAAAGCCATCATGGGAGAACTGGTGTTGGAGATGAACCTTAAAGGACTGTAGGGTTTCAAAAGGCAAGTGGTCTGATAATAAAAGGCATCTAAGAAGTGTGAAATGCAGGGGAAAAAGTATGGAAACAGTTTGGGAAACAACAAATAATCCATTTTGGCTAGAATCAGATATAGACTGTAATTTGGGGAGCGAGGAGATATGAGCTAGTTTGGGACTCTATTGCAAAAGGCTTGGAGGAGGAACTTGTTTCTTCTTGAGCAACTGGGAGCGATGGGAAGTCTTGGTGAACAGGAGCGTGGCATGTCCGAAGCTACACTTTAGGAACTTTCTTTCGGAAGCTGCACATGGGATGGGTTATAAAAGGGCACAGTCCAAAAGGAGAGGGACTTTGGTGATTTGTCATATGAAGAGGGGTGCTGATATAGATGCGTGTCTAAGAAAGGAGAGGGCTAGAACATGGGATATCCTGCTTGCTAAGAGTAATAAAAAATATGCCTTTATTGACACTATATAAAATGAACAAAAATATCAATTTCCATATAAAATTATTATTTTAAAAAATTTAGATGTGGTGGGAGTGGTGATGGAGATTACAGAGGACATGAAGGCCACTCATCCCAAACTACGCTTTGACATGGCCACTGACTGTAACTGACCATCAATAAGGAAAGTCAGTCTTCAACCCCTTGAAATCGTCTCTGTCCAGAACCATTATCTACTAATTTCCTGGGATCTGACTGATTCTAGTCCTTTCGGATTTGGGTCAAAATGAGGAGAGAAAAGATTACAAAAATTCTGACTGAGTAGGTCTTGAGTGTGGCCTCCGCATCCGTAATTTTTTAAAAAAATTCTCACCATTGGCATAGACAAAAGACAAAAAAAAGAACTACTAAATTTGGGAAACACCCATAATTTGAAGTGCAGATGAATACATTAATCCAGCAAAAGATAGAGAGAAGATGAGGTCAGTGAGGTAGAAAGAGAGTCAGGAGCATACATTGTCACCAAATTCAAGCAAGCAGAGTTTTAAAACCAGAGTTAACAATATGTAATACTGGGAACAAGGGAAAGAGAACAAGACATGAAAAAAGCCCATTGCATTTAGTAATAAGAAATCACTGGTAGTCTTAAAAAGAGTTGATTCAAATGAATGATGAGTTAAGAAGTAGTCCAAGGAGTATTTATTACATGTGATGTTAACAAGTGTTCTGAAGAAAAATGGTTCTATGGTCAAGTGTGCTGGACAGTATTTGATTAAGTGTCCATTATTTGTCTACTCTGAACTTTTAGTTTTCAGATATTACTGTCCTGTGGAAATAATTCTGAATAGCTATCACTTTTTTTTTTTTTTTTTTTTTAGAGGTTTTACAGGTTTTTTTTTTTTTTGGCTGTGGCTGCACAGGCTTTTCTCTCCCCCTGTGGAGAGCAGGGGTTACTCTCTATTCACAGTGCATGGGCTTCTCATTGTGGTGGCTTCTCTCCTTATGGAGCACGGGTCCTAGAACATAGACCCAAAAGCTGTGGCATGCACAGGCTTAGTTGCTCCATGGTTTGTGGAATCTTCTCGGATCAGGGATCAAACCTGTGTCTCCTGCATTGGTGGGTGGGTTCTTTACCACTGAGCCACCAGGGAAGCTCCAACTATCAACTTTTAAAGGAACTGGTGTGTTCTATACAATAGAATTTTATAAATGTTATACTGAAGGTTTTGACTTTGCTTGGTTTTTGCATTTTCAAGATGGAAGAGATCTGAATATATTTATAGGAAGAAAAGAAGCATTAGAAAAAGGGAACGTGAAGATGCAGAAGAAAGTAACTTTTTATAAGGATTTAAGATAAAATGTGAAGGAAGCACTCTTTGTTAAATGTGGAATAGGATATGAATTTCCCTTTATTTCAGAAAAATATAAATATATGGGATTTTATATACTTAACAGGGATTTTTCAAAACCTGTGTGGTGAAGGATAGAAAACACTGTTCAAAGACAAATATGTGCTCAGTGGCTTCAATCGTGTCTGACTCTGCAACCCTGTGGACTGTGGCCTGACAGGCTCTTCTGTCCGTGGGATTCTCCAGGCAAGAATACTGGACTGGGTTGCCCTGCCCTTCTCCAGGAGATCTTCTCAACCCAGGGATTGAACTTGCACCTCCTGTGTCTCCTGCATTGCAGGCAGATTCTTTACCCTCTGAACCACCTGGGAAACCCTCAAAGACACATAAAGAAGATTCAAAAGAAGGGTGAATTAATATGTTATGGCTGCCATAACAAAATACCATAGATTAGGTGGCTTGAACAACAGATGTTACTTTTCCTCACTGTTCTGGAGGCTGAAAGTTCAAGACTAAGGTGCCAGTAGAGGTGGATTCCTCTGAGGCTTCTCTCCTTATTTTGCAGATGCTCATCTTTTCACGGTGTCCTCACCTGGCCTTTCTCTGTGCTTGAGTACTCGTGGTGTTTCTCCCTCTTCCTTTAAGGAATCCATTCCTATTGGATGAGGGTTCCACTCTTATTATCTCATTCAACCTTAATTGTGTCTTTAAAGGTGCTGTATCCAAATACACTTGCCTGGGTGGTGGGGTTAGGGCTTAAACACATGAATGTGTGGGTGTGGAAAACAATTCAATTCATAACAAATAGGAAAGTGTTTTTTGTTGTTGGTAAGAATGCTTCAACACTATTGATGGAACCCCAATAAAAATCCTAGTGAGTTTCTTATAGAATTGGACAAATTGGTCCTAACGTTCATATGGAAAAATAGGAAAAGAGTGAAAAGGGAAACTTCTGAATAGAGCCTAAAAGATACTAAAAATAGAAGAAAGTCTCTGTAATTAAAGCAGTATAGAACTGCCCTATGAATAGACAGATAATAGAAAAGAATAGAAAGTCCAGAAATAGATCCAACTATTTAAAAATATCTACTGTATGACATGATAAAGGTAGTATCTCAAAATACTGGGAAAATATAGTCTTAAATATAAATAGCTATAATTGGGGCAAATTAGATAACTTTGAAAGAAAGATAGGACCATTCCTCACAACAAACATAAACAAGAATAAATCCCAAATTAATTAGGGCCTTAAACATGAAACCAAAACCAAAATATGTAATACAGAATAAATATGGATGAACTTTGAGTATAGAGAAAAAATTTCTGTGACTGAAAGTTTGGTATGATAAAAGAAAATATTGATCAATTTAACCAAAAAAGAAAGAAAACTTTTGCATGACAAAAATTTATTACAAGCAAAATTAGAAAAAAAAAATGACAAACTGAGATAAGGTGTTTTAAAAATATATCAGAGATAAAGGCTAAATCTCTATTTTATAAAGAACATTTTAAAATGAAGGGGAAAACCCTAAATATCAATAGAAAAAAATAGGGAAAAGATATGCAAAGATAATTCAGACATAGAAGATATAAAATTGTGTTCAGTTTCAGTCATGAATAGAGAAATGCAAATAAAAACTCTAATGAGATGCTGTTTCTCACCCATTGTATTGACCAAAATGCCAAAGCTTTGAAATTCAATCTCAATAAGGCTATGATGAAAGATATGCTCACACATTGCTTGTGGGAATGAAAAATTATGTCAGTCATAAAGGAAAGAATCTGGCAACATTTAATAAAACTACATATTCATTAACCTTTGACCCAGCAATTCTATTTCTAAATATTATCCCTCAACATGCATATATGCACAAGGTTATTCATTGCAGCACTATCTATAATTGCAAAATATTGGAAACTACCTATATGTCCACAATTTGGAGTCAGTTGAATAAACTATTATACCTACAGGCAATGGAGTACTATATAGCTGTAACAAAGAATAAGGATGGCCTCTAAGAACAGATTTGTAGTGATTTCTAAAAGATTTTAAACAAAGTGAAATAAAGCATTTCTTGTATGCTATTTTTCATGTAAGATGGAAAGGAAAACATATACTTATTTTCTGTTTCAATAAGAAATAGAAAGAATGAGTCAGAAAACAACAGATTGGTTACCTACATGGGGTTGTGGGGGTAGGGACCAATGGGTTAAAAGAACTATAGGAGTGAGTGACCCTTCTCTGAATATACTTCTTTGTATGGTTTTTTGACTTCTGAAAGCATTTTAATACTCTAAAAGTTTTAAAAATAAATTAATTATTAAGGAGGAGGAGGGCTAAGCCTAAAAGCAATTGAAAAAATAATTTAATTTTAAGTGACTATACTAATCTTTAAGAAGGAAGGTAAGAAAAAGGAAAGGAAAGGAAAGCAAGAGGAGAATGAGAAGGAGGAGAAAGGAAGAAGCAAGTTAATTAATGAACATGGTATTTTACTATATACCATTAGTCATGGCCAGAATAGAGTATGTAGAGTTGCGTGTGTTGGGAGAGTGGAGTAGGGGAGGTGAGATTGGAAAAAAAAAAAATTAACTCTTTTTAATAGTTTTGTTTATTGTAGTACTTGCAAAATTCTGAAACTATTTTAGATGTGTCATAGGATTGAGCAAATGGATACATAGTATCTTGTTGGAAACCAGAATTCTTTCTGTGGCAAATGGCCATACAAATATGAAATACAGAAGAGAAAGAAAAAACTCCAGGCAAGAATTGGAATTGTAAGCATCAGTGTGAACACTTGATATCTTAAAAAAATATGTGGAGACTTCTCTAGTGGTCCAGAGGCTAAAACTACAAGCTTCCAATGGAGGGGAGTGGGGTTTGACCTCTGGTCAGGGAACTAGATCCTACATGCTGCAGCTAAGAGTTCGCATCTGCAACTAAAAATCCGGCATGCCGTGACAAAGACTGAAGATCCTGTGTGCAGCGAAGACCCAGCACAGCTAAATAAAATTAAAAACATGTATGTGTGCATGCCTGTGGACTTTTATTTTTAAATGTTTTTGTCTAAATGAACATTTGCATGCATGTAGATGCATAGATTTTCTATCTCTGGTTGAAAGAGCTAAGAAACAGAGATCCCTCTGCCCATAGTAGGACTGAGCATACATTATCCCCCAGATCTTGATCTCTACTGCCATTCCCTGCTAAAAGAAAGCAGGGTTCTTTAGAAAAATTGTTGATTTCTAGAACTGGAGCAGGATAGGTACAAGCAGACCTGGAATATCTTGTTATATCAGATAGTAAGAAATGTTGGGGGAAAAAGATATCACAAGAACATGGGAGCTAGCTTTGAAGGGCTCCCACTCGCCAAATCTGGGAATGTCTAAGCAGCAAAATAATAAAGTTAAAAAATGAAACCTAAACCATTGAAGAGACAGTAATTCATGAGTCCATACTGATGATAGATAAATGGGGAAGAAGGAAGGGCTCCTGCATACAGAAGAATGACAAAGACCAACTGTTCTGGAGTGAAAACTGTCACAAATTTTGCAACCATCCTAGTGAAGATTGGATTAGCCGAGGATCTTCCATATATGCTAAATCTGAAGAGAAATTTTGCTTTGGAACAGAGTATTTGTATGGTCTTTTAGTGTCTTGTCACAGACTGCTTATTAGTTGCAAAGAGGAATAAAAAACAATAAACAGTGGAGAAGTCAGGCAACCCTTTGACCAGGTGATCAAAACTAGTGTCTCCAACGAGGGACAGACAGAAGTCATGGAGCTCCAAATGTGATACCTCGAGAAGGACATAACATCACCTATGCATTTGCTGGCCGTGAAAGAATTTAATCATATGGAAATATCAGACAGTCACAAAATGAGAAATTTTCTGTTTTGAAAAAAGGGAGGTGGGGCTTTGTTCTTCGAAAATGTTAGTCTTAAAAAACACAGACAGACTGTAGAACCATTCCAGACAAAAGGAGGCTGAAGAACTATGACAGCTAAATACAGTACTGACCTGAAAGGGAAGGAGAAAGATTGAATGACATCTCTTATATGTGAAACCTAAAATGAAATGATACAAATGAACTTAACAAAACAGAAAGAGATGCACAGACTTAGAGAATGAACTTATGGCTGCCAGGGGGAAAGTATAGTTAGGGAGCTTGGAATGGACATGTATATACTGCTATATTTAAAATGGATAACCAACAAAGACCTACCGTATAGCACATGGAACTCTGCTCAATGTTACGTGGCAGCCTGGATGGGAGGGGAGTTTGGGAGAGAATGGATACATGTATATGTATGCTGAGTTCCCTCGCTGTTCACCTAAAACTATCACAACATTGTTGTTAATTGGCTATGCCCCAATTCAAAATAAAAAGCTTAAAAAAATAAATGCACTGGATCTTGTATTGGAGAATATTAGTAGATCAACTGATAACATTGGAATATGGATAGTAGATTTATATAATTGATTATTATATAATTGATTATTTGACACACTATCCTTATTTTCGGAGAAGGCAATGGCACCCCACTCCAGTCCTCTTGCTTGGAAAATCCCATGGACAGAGGAGCCTGGTAGGCTGCAGTCCATGGGGTCGCAAAGAGTCGGACATGACTGAGCGACTTCACTTTCACTTTTCACTTTCATGCACTGGAGAAGGAATGGCAACCCACTCCAGTGTTCTTGCCTGGAGAATCCCAGGGACGGAGGAGTCTGGTGGGCTGCCGTCTATGGGGTCGCGCAGAGTCAGACACGACTGAAGTGACTTAGCGGCAGCAGCAGCAGTATCCTTATTTTAAGGAAATAACACATTGAAGTATTTAGGGGTAAAGGGCTATGATGGACAACCATATGTAACAGAGTAAAATGTTAAAAAATGGATACATTTGTCTAAATCATATGGTATATGAGTATTCATTTGTACTATTTTTATTTTTTCAATTTTTTGTAAGCTTGAAATTATTTCCAAATAAAAGTCAATGTAAAAATGACACATTTTATGAGCATATTAAGAATAACTAGTGAGGATCTAAAGCATCTATTTTGCGGGTGGGACAAATGGATGCTAATTATTATGGCAGTTAGACAAAGCCCTCTAGAAAACATTTGCTTGGTTTACTAAGTAGACAAACAGAAAACAAACTTGTAGTGTTATACAATCATTGTTCAAAGGCAACTTAAATGTCTTTTCTTTCTAGTCCATCTGTTTCTGATGCCACAGGAAAAGCTATAAATATTTCAAAATAACTTGAGAAAAGCAATTAAAAAGTTCTCATTCTTAAAAACAAATAGAATTGCTTATTCAATACAATATAATGTAGCATTCATTTGGCAGAGGTAAGCAAGATTAATTCAAAGGTAAATAACAAAGCTAATTTCTTAGATGACTAGCAAGTCTCAGTGAAGTGAAGTGAAAGTCTCTCAGTCATGTCCGACTCTTTGTGACCACCTGGACTGTAAGTCCATGAAATTCTCCAAGCCAGAATACTAGAGTGAGTAGTCATTCCCTTTTCCAGCAGATCTTCCCAACCCAGGAATCGAACCCATGTCTCCCACATTGCAGGCGGATTCTTTACCATCTGAGCCACCAGTGAAACCCAGCAAGTCTAATGGAAATTATGTTCAACCAAGAAATACCTAAGAAACCCACAGCTAGTTGTCTTATTAAATGGGAAATAATAATTAATGTTTAGTATCACAGGACAAACTTCCTCCAACTGCTATTTGGATGGTATATCTTTAATAAGGTATTTTTTTCCCTTTATGTTGTGCATTATTTATTTTTGACAGTTGTTCATCATATCAGACACCTTTTGTGTACTTCTTACTTGTCTCTAAGGCCTTCACCACTTGTTTCAGCCCCAGGCACTGAGTAACCAGCTGTGTATGAATTGGGACCAATTCCTCAGAATGACCTGACATCATTTTACCTTTTGTCCTCTTTGCACATCCCTCACCTTATATTCTGAAGACACTGGCATGAAACACTTAAGATATGCTCTGTGTCCACATACATGCAACTCAGTTGTAAGGAGAAAATTAATATCCCACTCAGTAAAACTTTGACAACTGAGCCAGTCTGGATGAACTGTTCTGAGAAACAGCTTTTTTATATGCCCTCTTAGAAGAAGGTACCATAAAATCTGGGTTTCCTAGGTGGCTCAGTGATAAAGAACCCACCTGCAAATGCTGTAGCCAAGGGAGTTGCAGGTTCCATCTCTGGGTCAGGAAGATCCTCTGGAGGAGGAAATGGCAACTTGTCCCAGTATTCTTGTCAGGATAATCCCATAGACAGAGGAGCCTGGTCAGCTACAGTTCATGGAGTTGCAAAGAATCGGACATGACTGAGTGACTGAGCACGCACACACACACACACACACACACACACACACGCTATAATATCTAGGAGTCAGTTGTGTTTAATAGCAAGGTGACTTGTTCAACAATATTACTTCTTGGATTGACTCTCACTTTTCCCCTGCCTCCTTCCCTTTCCCCTCATTCTTGCTCCCTGGGATTGCATTCTGTACTGAAGTAGTAATGCACAAGCTTTGCCTCAGGCTCTGTTTTTTTGGGGAGGTCTAGGTTAATAGTGACTAGTCGCGCAATGGATATTGGAAAGTATGGGAAAATTGTTAACTACTTTGTTTGCATTTTTATTTTGAGGCTTAGCACCCTCTAGTGGAAGCTATTCTTCATGTTCAATCTTACCAAGGCAGCCCCCAAAGACTTTTTTCATGCATGTGTGTGTGTGTGTGTGTGTGTATGTGTTCACACTTGCTGTTTAGCATTCGCAGGCAGAAAAAGATCTGGCTGATGCAACAGGAAATAAAGAGGGTTGCCGTCCTGTTTGTGTCCATTCTAGGTGCCAGAGTTTATATATTTCTACTGATATCTGGAGGAGTACTTGTATAACAGAACAAGTAAGATTGACTGAACCTGCATCATGCAATATGCATTATACATAAACAGAAAAAAAATTCAGATTATTTTACAACAAGACATCTGATGAACCTTCCAGAGACTCTTCACCAATAATAGATTTTCTTGGAAATATCTTATGTTGCTTTTGCCTTGTGTGGTCTATTTTCTCATATCAAGCCAGTTGTTACTGAAAGCCCATTGTCTTGACCTCTGCCAACGCTCAGAGCTGATTTTAAGTACCCCTTCTTTATCAGTGAAGATTCGATTTTCTCAAATGTCCACTACAGCCTGCCTGTTGTTAATCTCAGAAATCAGGTTCACCTAAAAGAGATAGTTATATTTTGTTTCACTACCCTGTGTCCCCTTATGCTTTTTGTGGCAGTGGTATCTGATTTGGCTCTGGGATATGTAACCCTCCTCCATTTTTAGTCACAAACGTCTTTTTGAAGATGACTTAACCCTCAGGCTACAGGATCCAATTAGCTTATTTAACCATCCTAAGCAATAGTAATTGGTTGAAGGTTGAGCATAGATCCAAACCAAGACCATAAAAGTTAAAGAGATTTAATTTTGAATTTTTATTCAACTTTTTGGGAAGAGAATGTCCTCTTATACTGAATTAGTCTTATGATGGTGTGAGTCTGAAGTTGTCTAGGAGCCACCATGGAAAGTCTGAGAAAGCCCATCAGGAGGCAGTAGAATTGACAGATAAATCCTGGTGATATCATCTGAGTCTTAAATGAGGCTCCTGGTGTGGCTGGACTCTCTAACAGATTTTACATTAGGTGAAGCAATATCTTCTCTTCTTTATTTAAGTTAGATTGAATTGGGCTTCTTAATTACTTGTGACTCAAAGATTCCTAATTGGTAAACTGTTTCTGAAGTAACAGTTTTGGCCTTCAACCTGATTCTCTTCTAGTGTTTATTATTTTAGTGAATGCCTTTATTATTCATCCAGCATGCTAGCTAGAAACCTAAGAGTCATCTTGACACCCTTCACATTCCCAAGCTCCATATGTAATATGCCAATGAGTTTTGGATATTTTGCCATTTAATATTTGTTTTTAATCTATCTACATCTCTTTGTTCAAGATAGCTTTATCTTTCACCTGGGCTATTAAAACAAAACTCCTAAATACCTCTTAATATCTCTTTGTGCACCCTCTTAATATCAATCTGTTCTCCATTCTTCATCCAGAGGAATATTTTTCAAAGTAAAAGTCCTAACATATCATCACCCTCCTGTCCCAGTCCTCTGATTAAAGCCCTCCTGTTACATTTAGGATAATGAAAACTCATGTAAGAAGATTTAGCTCTTACCTACCTGGTCTGGTCCATCTTAAACCCCTTCCCTAGTCACTAAGGGCCACTGTACATGCTGATTCTTCTGCTTGGAATGTTCTCCCCTCTCCTTTTCAGATCTTAACTGAACCATGTCCTCAAATAGACCTCCTCTGACCTCTTGGATTAAGGTTGAGAAGACTATACTAGCCTCTCCTTTCACTGTGTGCTTGATTTGAGATGTATTCCAAATTAAGGATGATTCCTCTTTCTTTTTTTTTTTTTAATTTTATTTTATTTTTAAACTTTACAATATTGTATTAGTTTTGCCAAATATTGAAATGAATCTGCCACAGGTATACCCGTGTTCCCCATCCTGAACCCACCTCCCTCCTCCCTCCCCTACCCTCCCTCTGGGTCGTCCCAGTGCACCAGCCCCAAGCATCCAGTACCATGCATCGAACCTGGACTGGCGACTCGTTTCATACATGATATTATACATGTTTCAATGCTATTCTCCCAAATCTCCCCACCCTCTCCCTCTCCCACAGAGTCCATAAGACTGATCTATACATTGGTGTCTCTTTTGCTGTCTCGTACACAGGGTTATTGTTACCATCTTTCTAAATTCCATATATATGTGTTAGTATACTATATTGGTGTTTTTCTTTCTGGCTTACTTCACTCTGTATAATAGGTTCCAGTTTTATCCATCTCATTAGAACTGATTCAAATGTATTCTTTTTAATGGCTGAGTAATACTCCATTGTGTATATGTACCACAGCTTTCTTATCCGTTCATCTGCTGATGGGCATCTAGGTTGCTTCCATGTCCTGGCTATTATAAACAGTGCTGCGATGAACATTGGGGTACACGTGTCTCTTTCCCTTCTGGTTTCCTCAGTGTGTATGCCCAGCAGTGGGATTGCTGGATCATAAGGCAGTTCTATTTCCAGTTTTTTAAGGAATCTCCACACTGTTCTCCATAGTGGCTGTAGTAGTTTGCATTCCCACCAACAGTGTAAGAGAGTTCCCTTTTCTCCACACCCTCTCCAGCATTTATTGCTTGTAGACTTTTGGATTGCAGCCATTCTGACTGGCGTGAAATGGTACCTCATAGTGGTTTTGATTTGCATTTCTCTGATAATGAGTGATGTTGAGCATCTTTCCATGTGTTTGTTAGCCATCTGTATGTCTTCTTTGGAGAAATGTCTATTTAGTTCTTCGCCCATTTTTTGATTGGGTCATTTATTTTTCTGGAGTTGAGCTGTAGGAGTTGCTTGTAAATTTTTGAGATTAGTTGTTTGTCGGTTGCTTCATTTGCTATTATTTTCTCCCATTCTGAAGGCTGCCTTTTCACCTTGCTAATAGTTTCCTTTGTTGTGCAGAAGCTTTTAAGTTTAATTAGGTCCCATTTGTTTATTTTTGCTTTTATTTCCAATATTCAGGGAGGTGGGTCATAGAGGATCCTGCTGTGATGTATGTCGGAGAGTGTTTTGCCTATGTTCTCCTCTAGGAGTTTTATAGTTTCTGGTCTTACGTTGAGATCTTTAATCCATTTTGAGTTTATTTTTGTGTATGGTGTTAGAAAGTGTTCTAGTTTCATTCTTTTACAAGTGGTTGACCAGTTTTCCCAGCACCACTTGTTAAAGAGATTGTCTTTAATCCATTGTATATTCTTGCCTCCTTTGTCAAAGATAAGGTGTCCATATGTGCGTGGATTTATCTCTGGGCTTTCTATTTTGTTCCATTGATCAATATTTCTGTCTTTGTGCCAGTACCATACTGTCTTGATAACTGTGGCTTTGTAATAGAGTCTGAAGTCAGGTAGGTTGATTCCTCCAGTTCCATTCTTCTTTCTCAAGATCGCTTTGGCTATTCGAGGTTTTTTGTATTTCCATACAAATTGTGAAATTATTTGTTCTAGCTCTGTGAAGAATACCGTTGGTAGCTTGATAGGGATTGCATTGAATCTATAAATTGCTTTGGGTAGTATACTCATTTTCACTATATTGATTCTTCCAATCCATGAACATGGTATATTTCTCCATCTATTAGTGTCCTCTTTGATTTCTTTCACCAGTGTTTTATAGTTTTCTATATATAGGTCTTTAGTTTCTTTAGGTGGATATATTCCTAAGTATTTTATTCTTTCCGTTGCAATGGTGAATGGAATTGTTTCCTTAATTTCTCTTTCAGTTTTCTCATTATTAGTGTATAGGAATGCAAGGGATTTCTGTGTGTTGATTTTATATCCTGCAACTTTACTATAATCATTGATTAGTTCTAGTAATTTTCTGGTGGAGTCTTTAGGGTTTTCTATGTAAAGGATCATGTCATCTGCAAACAGTGAGAGTTTTACTTCTTCTTTTCCAATTTGGATTCCTTTTATTTCTTTTTCTGCTCTGATTGCTGTGGCCAAAACTTCCAAAACTATGTTGAATAGTAATGGTGAAAGTGGGCACCCTTGTCTTGTTCCTGACTTTAGAGGAAATGCTTTCAATTTTTTACCATTGAGGATAATGTTTGCTGTGGGTTTGTCATATATAGCTTTTATTATGTTGAGGTATGTTCCTTCTATTTCTGCTTTCTGGAGAGTTCTTATCATAAATGGATGTTGAATTTTGTCAAAGGCTTTCTCTGCATCTATTGAGATAATCATATGGTTTTTGTTTTTCAATTTGTTAATGTGGTGTATAACATTGATTGATTTGTGGATATTGAAGAATCCTTGCATCCCTGGGATAAAGCCCACTTGGTCATGGTGTATGATCTTTTTAATGTATTGTTGGATTCTGATTGCTAGAATTTTGTTAAGGATTTTTGCATCTATGTTCATCAGTGATATTGGCCTGTAGTTTTCTTTTTTTGTGGGATCTTTGTCAGGTTTTGGTATTAGGGTGATGGTGGCCTCATAGAATGAGTTTGGAAGTTTACCTTCCTCTGCAATTTTTTGGAAGAGTTTGAGCAGGATAGGTGTTAGCTCTTCTCTAAATTTTTGGTAGAATTCAGCTGTGAAGCCGTCTGGACCTGGGCTTTTGTTTGCTGGAAGATTTTTGATTAGAGTTTCCATTTCCGTGCTTGTGATGGGTCTGTCAAGATTTTCTATTTCTTCCTGTTCCAGTTTTGGAAAGTTGTACTTTTCTAAGAATTTGTCCATTTCTTCCACGTTGTCCATTTTATTGGCATATAATTGTTGATAGTAGTCTCTTAAGATCCTTTGTATTTCTGTGTTGTCTGTTGTGATCTCTCCATTTTCATTTCTAATTTTATTGATTTGATTTTTCTCCCTTTGTTTCTTGATGAGTCTGGCTAATGGTTTGTCAATTTTATTTATCCTTTCAAAGAACCAGCTTTTGGCTTTGTTGATTTTTGCTATGGTCTCTTTTGTTTCTTTTGCATTTATTTCTGCCCTAATTTTTAAGATTTCTTTCCTTCTACTAACCCTGGGGTTCTTCATTTCTTCCTTTTCTAGTTGCTTTAGGTGTAGGGTTAGGTTATTTATTTGACTTTTTTCTTGTTTCTTTAGGTATGGCTGTATTGCTATGAACTTTCCCTTAGGACTGCTTTTAAAGTGTCCCACAGGTTTTGAGTTGTGTTTTCATTTTCATTAGTTTCTATGCAAATTTTGATTTCTTTTTTGATTTCTTCTGTGATTTGTTGGTTATTCAGCAGCGTGTTGGTCAGCCTCCATATGTTGGAATTTTTAATAGTTTTTCTCCTGTAATTGAGATCTAATCTTACTGCATTGTGGTCAGAAAAGATGCTTGGAATGATTTCTATTTTTTTGAATTTACCAAGGCTAGATTTATGGCCCAGGATGTGATCTATCCTGGAGAAGGTTCCATGTGCGCCTGAGAAAAAGGTGAAATTCATTGTTTTGGGATGAAATGTCCTATAGATATCAATTAGGTCTAACTGGTCTATTGTATCGTTTAACGTTTGTGTTTCCTTGTTAATTTTCTGTTTAGTTGATCTATCCATAGGTGTGAGTGGGGTATTAAAGTCTCCCACTATTATTGTGTTATTGTTAATTTCTCCTTTAATACTTGTTAGCATTTGTCTTACATACTGCGGTGCTCCCGTGTTGGGTGCATATATATTTATAATTGTTGTATCTTCTTCTTGGATTGATCCTTTGATCATTAGGTAGTGACCATCTTTGTCTCTTTTCACAGCCTTTGTTTTAAAGTCTATTTTATCTGATGTAAGTATTGTTACTCCTGCTTTCTTTTGGTCCCTATTTGCATGGAAAATCTTTTTCCAGCCCTTCACTTTCAGTCCGTATGTGTCCCCTGTTTTGAGGTGGGTCTCTTGTAGACAACATATGTAGGGGTCTTGTTTTTGTATCCATTCAGCCAGTCTTTGTCTTTTGGTCGGGGCATTCAACCCATTTACATTTAAGGTAATTACTGATAAGTATGATCCCGTTGCCATTTACTTTATTGTTTTGGGTTCGAGTTTATACACTGTTTTTGTGTTTCCTGTCTAGAGAATATCCTTTAGTATTTGTTGGAAAGCTGGTTTGGTGGTGCTGAATTCTCTCAGCTTTTGCTTGTCTGAGCAGCTTTTGATTTCTCCTTCATACTTGAATGAGATCCTTGCTGGGTACAATAATCTGGGCTGTAGGTTATTTTCTTTCATCACTTTAAGTATGTCTTGCCATTCCCTCCTGGCTTGAAGAGTTTCTATTGAAAGATCAGCTGTTATCCTAATGGGAATTCCCTTGTGTGTTATTTGTTGTTTTTCCCTTGCTGCTTTTAATATTTGTTCTTTGTGTTTGATCTTTGTTAATTTGATTAATATGTGTCTTGGGGTGTTTCGCCTTGGGTTTATCCTGTTTGGGACTCTCTGGGTTTCTTGGACTTGGGTGATTATTTCCTTCCCCATTTTAGGGAAGTTTTCAACTATTATCTCCTCAAGTATTTTCTCATGGTCTTTCTTTTTGTCTTTTTCTTCTGGGACCCCTATGATTCGAATGTTGTAGTGTTTAATATTGTCCTGGAGGTCTCTGAGATTGTCCTTATTTCTTTTAATTTGTTTTTCTTTTATCCTCTCTGATTCATTTATTTCTACCATTCTATCTTCTAATTCACTAATCCTATTTTCTGCCTCTGTTATTCTACTATTTGTTGCCTCCAGAGTGTTTTTAATTTAATTTATTGCATTATTCATTTTATATTGACTCTGTTTTATTTCTTCTAGGTCCTTGTTAAACCTTTGTTCCATCTTCTCAATCTTTGTCTCCAAGCTATTTATCTGTGATTCCATTTTGATTTCAAGATTTTGGATCAATTTCACTATCATTATTCGGAATTCTTTATCAGGTAGATTCCCTATCTCTTCCTCTTTTGTTTGGTTTGGTGGGCTTTTATCCTGTTCCTTTGTCTGCTGGGTATTCCTCTGTCTCTTCATCTGTTTAAATTGCTGAGCTTGGGGTGTCCTTTCTGTATTCTGGCAGTTTGTGGAGTTCTCTTTATTGTGGCGTTTCCTCGCTCTGTGTGGGTTTGTACAGGTGGCTTGTCAAGGTTTCTTGGTTAGGGAAGCTTGTGTCGGTGTTCTGGTGAGTGGAGCTGTATTTCTTCTCTCTCCTTTAGAAGACTTGGGTTGCTTTTCTGGGTGCCTGATGTCCTCTGCCAGCTTTCAGAAGTTGTTTTGTGGAATTTACTCGGTGTTTAAATGTTCTTTTGATGAATTTGTGGGGGAGAAAGTGTTCTCCCCATCCTACTCCTCCGCCATCTTAGCTGCTCCCCCTGATTCCTCTTTCTTGACCATATTTTTAATGAGAATGAGATGCTATGACAGAAATCAGTCAAAAATATTCACACATCATTTTGTCAACTATTAAAAGCAGTTACCAAACTACACTTCGCTATTACCTGCACTGAAGGCAATTTTTTTTTTTTTTTATTCTGAAGGTGGTCCTGATCCCAGAGCAGGTGCTGACAGGACAGACATATAGCTGAATGGTGAGACGAGGCAGTGAGGTGGGAGCTGAATGTGAAAAACGACTGATGTAGAGCAGATGCATCAGGCGTCCTAGTTCTTCTTTATAATCTGCTGAATGGGAAGAGGTTGTGACTGATCTTATTAATCCTGGCTTAGAGGAAAATCTTTATAATTTCACTCTAATGAGCAAGTGTGAAGTCCGTATCATCATCCCAGAATAGACTTAATGGATCTTGTGGAAGCTAATGAAGCATGTTGTCCACATGTCCCTTGAAATGAGAACAAGCTGCAAAGAGAATAGTTAGCTGACAGCCTCCAGATGCTGAAATTCTGGGATCCTCTGAAGTGTTCATGATAAGGAGGTTACATGCTCCCTGGGCTGCTCAGATCCAATAAATGAGCATGGCAGGTATACAAGGGCTGGGCCATTCCTGCTCAACACGAGGCTCCTCTAAGGGACAAACTTTCTCTAGAATGCTCCATTGGCCTGGTCAAAGCTTTCTGAGATCTGCTCTGCTGTCTGGGGCCTCTGCCTACCCAATCCTCCTTCCTTCTCTCATTTCGCAAGTGTCAGGTAAGCATCATGGTCTGAAGATTTTCCCCATCCACTCTTTGCTCCTTCTCCTTTATGCTTTATAGTTGTTTCCTCCAATTAATTATTTGTATATCTAATTCTTATCTGGGCATTTGCTTTCTGAAGGATCTGAGATAGCAAACACATTCAGCTGGGAGAATTCTTGAGGAAGAAAAGGGTTGGAGTGGTTTCCTCTCTCCTTTTGCCACATCTGGAAGAAAGAAGTAGAAGATGTGGTTGGGGGAAAATAGCCTTTCTTGACCACTAGGACTCCGTGATGGCTAATTGGCTGTACACTACTGAGTCGATCATCATCTCTGATGGAGTTTATTCCAGACCTCCTGATGAGGGAGATTCACAAATCTGAATAGGAATGGACTTGTTTCTGAGCAGTGGTCTAGGCATTTATGGTTTCCATGAAGTATCTGGCTGCATCTTCCACCTGACAGCCATCTTAACTACAATTGTGATGAATGTGGGCCATTTGGCAGATACCTTTTCTTCCCTTCATATTTATCTTTTGATTTCCCTGTGTTCCTGGTTTTGAGATTTGTGGATGTGGCTGTGATTCTATTATTTATGCTTCTCAAGAAACATGGTGTGTATTTGTGTGATGGGGAGTAGCTTTGGGGACTGAGTCTTGCTCTCTTCTGCTTTTCTTTGCCAATACTTTCCCTTCTAAAATTCCTTTCCTCAGGTTCTGGTTGTAAGTCCTGAGGCTCAGCAAGTAAGCAACTGGCAAGCAAGGTGCCAGTCTCCTCTTCCTGTAGTCTCACTATACCACAGCTGTCTCATGGAGTACCCTCCAAACCAGGAGTGAGGGGGTGAGGGTTCATGCAACAAACTCAGGCATCCAGGAACTTGGATCTGAACCCCCAAAACTCTTCTTGTTCTTCAGCTCATTTTTATTTTTGTATTTCTTCCCCGGTGCTGCACTTGGCCACTCAGTCATGTCTGACTCTTTGTGACCCCATGAAATGTAGCCTGCTAGGCTCCTCTGTCTATGGGGATTCTCCAGGCAAGAATAATGGAATGGGTTGCCATGCCCTCTTCCAGGGAATCTTCCCAACCCAGGGATCAAACCCAGGTCTCCAGCATTTCAGGGGGATTCTTTACCATCTGAGCCACCAGGAAAGCCCAGTAATACTGGAGTGGGTAGCCTATCCCTTCTCCAGGGGATCTTCTTGACCCAGGAATCAAACCGGGGTCCCCTGCATTGCAGGTGAATTCTTTGCCAGCTGAGCTACCAGTGAAGCCCATTTCTTCAGAGGATAAAGTCTGGGAAGCTGAGCCATTCTAGTTTGCTCAGATTTTTGTGTGTATGTGTGTCTCACATGGTAAGTTCTTCATTGAGCTTAATCTAAGACATTATGAAGTAGGTATGAGGAGAGCAGGAAAGAAAAGTTAAAATGGGTGTCTTGAGTGTTATCACAGGTTAAACATATATCTTACAAATCAATTATGCTGCCAAACTTATTGAGTTATGAGGATTGAATAATTCATATAAAAGTATTTAGAATGGTACCTGGGCATATTAAACAATCAATAATATTAGCTATTATTCTATACTAATTAAAAATTCAGGTGAAAATAGAAAGCAATTTTATTATGTAAAAATCTTTTTATGATTGTTGTTGTTCAGTTCGCTAAGTCACGTCCAACTCTTTGTGACCCCCAGGGACTGCAGCACATCAGGCTTCCCTGTCCATTACTATCCCCTTGAAGCTTGCTCAAACTCATGTCCTTTCACTTGGTGATGCCATCAATCATCTTATCCTCTGTTGCCCTGCCTTCAATCTCCTGCCTTCTCCTCCTGCCTTCAATCTTTCCCAGCATCAGGATCTTTTCCAATGAGTTAGCTCTTTGCATCAGGTGGCCAAAGTATTGGAGCTTCAGCTTCAGCATCAGTCCTTACAGTGAATATTCAGAGTTGATTTCCTTTAGGATTGACTGGTTTGATCTCCTTGCTGTCCAAGGGACTCAAGAGTCTTCTCCAACACCACAATTCAAATAATTCTTCAGATCTCATCCTTATTTATGGCCCAACTCTCACAATCCACACATGACTACTGAAAAAACCATAGCTTTGACTAGATGAACATTTGTTGACAAAGTAATGTCTCTGCTTTTTAATATGCTGTCTAGGTTTGTCATGGTTTTCCTTCCAAGGACCAAGTGACTTAATTTCATGGCTGCAGTCACTGTCTGCAGTGATTTTGGAGCCCCCCAAAATAAAGTCTATCACTGTTTCCATCATTTCCCCATCTATTTGCCATGAAGTGATGGGACCGGATGCCATGGTCTTAGCTTTTTGAATATTAAGTTTTAAGCTGGCTTTTTCATTCTCCCCTTTCACTTTCATCAAGAGGCTCTTTAGTTCCTTTTCACTTTCTGCCATTAGAATGGTATCATCTGCATATCTAAAGTTGTTGACATTTCTCCCATAATTCCAGCTTGTACTTCATCCAGTCCAGCATTTCACATGATGTACTCTGCATATAAGTTATATATTTTTTTATTTGTTCAAGAAAAACATGAGAATTTGTAAGCATATTCATTTTGTTCAAAATGGCAAAAGAAAGCATTCTATTCTATTCTAAAATTCTGCTTTATTGGGTAATCCTTGTTTATCTGTAGCTAGAGGTAGATAAAATGACATGCATGACCTTTTCTACTAGCAGGAACAGAATCCAGAGAAGAGGGCACTGGAGTAAACTTCCTTCAGTGTCTCCTGCTTTTTAAAGCTATCTTCCCCATGGGATGTCTCCTCAGCCTGTGCACTGGAGTGTCTCTACCTCGGAAGTGAATGACTTTCATTGTGTGAAAACAACAAAGCCACACATAATGCCCTCTGAAAGTTATGTTTATTCTGTCTGTTATGATCTGTATCACCATGTGTAAGTTACTCTGCAGTCTGTTGTTGCCCTAACTACTTGACTATCTCATCCCATCATGGGTATACTGTTTGAATTGGGCCACTGTGACTCACCCAGTTATATTTCCCAGGCTTTTATACTATGACTGTGTCCAAGTGCTAGAGGACATTTTCCTCAATTATCATAATGAGTTTTAAAATGAGTGATCATTAAAAATCATTTTAGAACAGTTCCATTTATTGAATACTGGCAATATTTGTATTTCTAGATAATAATTCTTTATAGCAGGGGTTAGCAAACTACAACCTACTACCTGCTTTTTAAAAAAATAATTCTATTTATTTGTTTAGTCTCCACTGCCGCGAGGGCTATTCTCTAGTTTGGCGAGCAGCGGCTACTCTGTAGTTGTGTTGCTTGGGCTTCTCATTGAAGTGGCTTCTTTTGTGGAACAAGGGCTCTAGGGCGCTCAGGCTTCACTAGTTGCAGCACATGGGCTCAGTAGTTGTAACTCGTGGGCTCTAGAGCACAGGCTCAATAGTTGTGGCACATGGGCTCGGCTGCTCCGTGGCATGTAGGATCTTCCTGGATCAGGGTTTGAACCCGTGTCTCTGGATTGGCAGGTGGATTCTTTACCACTTAGCCACCCTAGAAGCCCCCTATCACCTGCTTTTATGAATAAAGTTTTATTAGAACACAGCCAGGCTCATTCATTCATGCATTGTCTATGGCTACTTTTGTATTATAGTGGCAGAGTTTAGTAGTTGTGATACCAACCATATGGCTCTCAAACCTCAAACAGTTCCTGAAATATTCTAGTCCTTTTAAAAGCTTGTCCACTTCTGTCCTTCAGTGTGATTATTTCTGTAGAAGAATGTCCATGCTTAGGATACACTAGGAGGAGTCTCAGACTTTCTCTTAGAGACAGATTTTTGATGACTTCTGAAGAGCAGGGAAGGGGGATTAATTGTTTTCTAGATTACTCTAATTGTGTTATATAAGCAGGGAGAATGAGCAACAATCAATGCTCCTCCTGGAGAATCTACTATCCCCTGTCCCATGGTCCCATTACAGTTTATTCTTAGGCATGTGGCCTTTGAGACCTAGCACTTTCCTTCTTTCAGGATTATATTAATATGTCACTATCAATTGGAGTGGGAAGGAAGAGAAGGTTTGGTCAGATTTTCCCCTTCCATTTATATTTTGTCTAAAGTTGGCAGCCTTTCTTCTCAGCCTTGGGACTCAGCAAGTATCCATGCTCCTTTAATATTAAGACTTTACATAGCAGGGAGCAACTTTTGAAGTCTGCCTGAATTTTGCAGTTGCTACTGCTAATATTTCCTTCCGAGTTTCTTTACCAGTTGATTGAGCACAGCAGACTTTCTCACTGTCTCCTTTATGTGTCTTATCGTCTACTTCATATTTTTCTTGTCTCTCTCAGACCATGTCTTGTCATTTAAAAAAAAATCTCTACTTTCCAGTTCACTAAATCTCTCCACTGCTAAATCTAATCTGTTGCTTTTTTAATTTTATTTTTTTTCCATTTCTAGAATTTTTATTTGGTTCCGTTTTATATCCAAATGGCCAATTCTAATAGTTTCTTGTGTCTTTCAATATTTTTAATATCTTAGTTTTTGAAACATATTAAACATATTTAATATTTGGGGTTTGATTACTTTAGTATCTATTCTTTATTGTCTTAATCTGTTTGTCTTTCAGCTTTCACTCATCATGATTTTCTTTCTTCTCAGATTGATAATTTTGATTGTGAATGTAATATATATCTTAGAACTGTATCTCAGAATTTTCTTTGAGTCTGTGCCCAAGGTTAATTTTTCTAGGGCAGAGTTGATTTTTCAGCCAGGTTTCTGAGAATACTGTCAACCAAAGGTCACTCAAGTTATCTTTGGTTTAGCTTTTCAAGTACATGGGCGGTGTGGATTTTGGCCCTCAAACTATAAGAATCTGTGTGAAGAATTTCATTGGAGGCATTTATTTTTGTTTTCTTCTTTATATTTTTTCTCTTTTCACACAAAGCTAAGGCTGAGAAAGATGGTATCTCCATGACTCTCTTTTAGAGAGAGACTGTTTCTAGTTCACCCATTGAGAATATCCCCTTGGTGGTCCTGACTTTCTGGCAGGGGTCTTTGATCCAACCTCCTATTTCATTTAGGCTTCTGGCTATGATTCTTGTTCACTGCCAGGGGCAAGTGGTGTTGGCAAAATTGGACAGCTACATATCCATCAGTGAAGTTAGAATACTCCCTCACATTATGTACAAAAATAAACTCAAAATGGCTTAAAGACTTAAACATAAGACATGATATCATAAAATTTCTATAAGAGATCATAGGCAAAATATTTTCTGAAGTAAATTATAGCATTGTTTTCTTAGGTCAGTCTCCCAAGGCAACAAAAATAAAAGCAAATGGAAACTAATCAAACTTATAAGCTTTTGTGCAGCAAAGGAAACCATGAGAAAATGAAAAGACAACTTGTGGAATGGGAGAAAATACTTGCAAATGATGTGACTGACAAGGGCTTAATTTTCAAAATATACAAACAGCTCATCCAACACAAAAACAAAAACAAAAAACAAACAAACTAGCCAATCAAAAAACAGGCAGAAAACCTAGATAGACATTTATTCAAAGAGGAAACAAAGATGGCCAATAGGCACATGAAAAGAAGCTCAACATCACTAATTACCAGAGAAATGCAAATCAAAACTATGACAAAGTACATCACATTGGTCAGAATGGTCATCATTAAAAAGTCTAGAAATACCAAATGCTGGAGAAGGTATGGAGAAAAAGGTATCTTTCTATCCTATTGGTGAGAATGCAAATTGGTATAGCTACTTTGGAAAATAGTATGGAATTTCCTTAAAAAACTAAAAATAGATCTGGCAATCTCACTCCTGGGCATATATCTTGAGGAAACTAATTTGAAAATATACATGCACTCCAGAGCTGGAGATGATATTGAAAAGCCACATCTAAGAAAAAGGTATTTGCATATAGACAATGTAAAGTCAAGCATTTGGATCCAGAAATTCATATCATAGCACAAATAGCTCACCTATTTGTGAGCAATTCGGAAAGTCAGTGTGTATGTAGGTGAGCAGGAGAGTAGTAGAAGATGAAGTAAGAGATGAAGGAGTTTAAATTATATAGGACCTCTCATCTCATATTAAGAGAATTTTGTATATTCTTTCCTCCTTTCAGAGACATGTTTTGATTGTCATAAATGAGAGATACTACTAGCATCTAGTGAGTAGAGGCCAGGGATGTTGCTAGATGTCCCACAATGCATAGAACAGTCTCCTATGACAAAGAATTATCTGCTCCAAAATGTGATGAGATTGAGAAACCCTGATTTGGAACTTATCATATTGATTTACAAGCAGTTAAGAGAAGGTCTGAAAGGGCACCAAAGCAAGTTGATTGCTTTTTCTCTCTAGTTTCTAGTTAATGCACTCAGCTTTTAAATAAAACAAAAGAACTCTTGAACTAAAAAAAAAAAAAAACCAGACATGCAAATAAAACCTTGCAGCCCAGCTCCTTTTGGTACCTCAGGTCCTTGTACTGAGAGGTGAGAGTCAACTAACAGCCACCCTCCTCAGCTGGGATAAAGAAAGTTGTAGTCATTACATATTCATGTTTTCAATGACATTCTTCACTTAAGAGATTCAGGGCACATCATTAATTAAAGCAATGAATTCCCCAGAAACAATACTAATTAAAACTAAAATCAAAACAGCTTAAAAAAGCAGACCTCATTTCTCCATTCTGAGACACTGAGAAAAATCACACAGTTTTATCAGGCCAAGTGGGGAATGGGATTTATCAAGAAGGCTGACCAGCCACATTCACACATGGTTTCTTCCTATTATTTCTGGCTGCTGGTTTCAAACATGAGCCACCACGAAGCAAATAGCTAGTTGGTAGTGACAGTGTCATCATTTATGTGGTATATATATTTTTTATCATCCATAAAGAAGCAGTGGAATTCTAGAACAGCAGGAGGGTTAGAATTTAAGGAGTCAGAAACCCACTCTGTTAACCTAGGCAGCCTTGGTTTTCTCCTTTCTCCTCCATACTTGGAACTTGAGCAGTCGTCCTAGTCTAACGCCCACATCTTTGCTGATTACTTGCGTGTCTATGGTTTTCAGCCCAGGTACTGTCCTGAATGCTTTGCATGCCTTATCTTATAAAAAATCTTCCAACAATCTTATTTACTCTTATTCTCATTTTCTAGTTTCTGAAATTAAGATGTAGAGAAGTAAGTAATTTGTCCAAGATCACATGTATAAAGGGTGAGAATGTTGGGACTCAAACCCAAGTCTTCAAAACCCCTCATCTTCAATTACATTATTTGGTTCATGTTATCATTGTTTCTCAGCTGAATTATTGCCTCAGTTTCCTAACAAGATTCTCCTCATGCCTCCTATACTCTGCAACCAGGGAAATCTTTGTTATATTGTATTCATTAGTCTCCTGATTTGTCTAACTAAATGATTTATAGTTCCTTGAATTCATCAAGTTCCATGTCCTCACCATATTGTTTCCCTAACTGACATTTGTTCTCCTTGAAAATTTCACCCTTTGGAACTTCCCTGGTGATCTAGTGGCTAAGATTTCATTCTCCTAATGCAGGGAAAGAGAAGAGTGAAAAAGTTGGCTTAAAGTTCAACACTCAGAAAACTAAGATCATGGCATCTGGTCCCATCACTTCATGGCAAATAGATGGGGAAACAGTGGAAACAGTGACAGATTTATTTTGGGGGGCTCCAAAATCACTGCAGATGATGACTGCAGCCATGAAATTAAAAGACGCTTACTCCTTGGAACGAAAGTTATGACCAACCTATGCTATGCTATGCTAAGTTGCTTCAGTTGTGTCCGACTCTGTATGACCCCATCGATGGCAGCCCACCAGGCTCCGCCATCTCTGGGATCCTCCAGGCAAGAATACTGGAGTGGGCTGCCAGTTCCTTCTCCAATGCACGAAAGTGAAAAGTGAGAGGGAAGTCTCTCAGTCGTGTCCGACTCCTAGCGACCCCATGGACTGCAGCGTACCAGGCTCCTCTGTCCATGGGATTTTCCAGGCAAGACCTAGATAGCATATTAAAAAGCAGAGACATTACTTTGCCAACAGAGGTCCATCTAGTCAAAGCTATGGTTTTTCCAGTAGTCATGTATGGGTGTGAGAGTTGGACTATAAAGAAAGCTGAGCCCCAAAGAACTGATGTTTTTGAACTGTGGTTGGAGAAGACTCTTGAGGGTCTCTTGGACTGCAAGGAGATCCAACCAGTCCATCCTAAAGGAAATCAGTCCTGAATATTCATTGGAAGGACTGATGCTGAAGCTGAAACTCCAATACTTTGGCCACCTGATGCAAAGAGCTGACTGATTTGAAAAGACCCTGATGCTGGGAAAGATTGAGGCCAGGAGGAGAAGGGGATGACAGAGGATGAGATGGTTGGATGGCATCACCGACTCAGGGGACATGAGTTTGAGTAAACTCTGGGAGTTGGTGATGGACAGAGAGGCCTGGCATGCTGCAGTCCATGGGATCACAAAGAGTCAGACACGACTGAGTGACTGAACTGAACTGAACTGAACTGATGCAGGGGGCCTGGGATCAATCCCTGGTCAGGGAACTTGATCCTATATGCTGCAACTAAAGATTTCAGATGCTGCAAGTAAAGACCCACATCCTGCAACAAAGATCAAAGATCCTATGATCTGGCTCAGCCAAATAAATAAATATTAAAAAAAAAAAATCAAGCCTCAGCACTATCAAGTAGAAAGGTAACCATACCTTTTAAAAAACAGACTACGTTACTTATATAAAGTTAAAAAAAGAGGTAAAAAAGTTAAACTTTTTGAGTAATCCTCACCTGTTCATGAAATAATTTTTCATCCACAGTATTGGAATAATTTCTTTACTTTTGTCGATTATGTTATTTACATGGAGTTCATTAGGCCTGACTGGCTTATCATTGGATGATAAGGAAGTTCACCACTTTTCTCTTTCCCTTATCTCTAAAATGTCAAGCTTTTAATTTTTAAAAGTATTCTGAAGGTACCTCAAATCATATTTCATTCATCTGCTTTACCCTGACAATTAAACACATTCAGAGTACACATATTTGTGGGTGTATCAATTGGTACTTCTGTCTTCTCATTAATTGGTGTAAGTTCACTGACATTTTGACTCATTTTGAATGATCGGATCAAATGATCAAATCCAATCACCCAGGAAGTGCTACATTTAGGGAAAGACTGTTTTACTTGTTTCTCTTGAAAGGCATAAGTGGGAATGGAGATTATGTTTCACGGTAACTCATAAAAATCCCCTGCTGCCTCCTGTCGTGCTCAGTAACTTTTCTCTAATCTATGTCATCTTACCTTGAACCTTTTCAGTGTCCTCCCTCAGGTCTTCTTGTTCCCTCACCTTCCTCTCTGCCCACCTGCTCTGTCAGTTTGCAGCTTTCACTGATCTCTTCCAGATAACTACCCAGTTAACTTTTGTTTTTTCTCCACCTTCCACATTCTGAGGATTCCATGGCATGAAATCTTAGTGTTAGGCTGGCAGTATGCTTCCCTGGTGGCTCAGACAGTAAAGAATCTGCCTGCAATGCGGGAGAGCTGGGTTCAGTTTCTGGGCTGGGAAGATCCCCTGGAGGAGGATACGGCAACTCACTCCAGTATATTTGCCTGGAGAATCCCCGTGGACAGAGGAACCTGGCGGGCTACAGTCCATGGAGTTGCAAAGAGTTGGATAAGACTGAGCAACTAGGCACACAGCACATCATTAGAACAGTGGGGAGAGGGGACAAATGAGCAAAACCAGGTCACTTATACTTTAATAGTCTAGTCCCATCATAATTACTTTTTTTTCTTTTTAGGGTAAGGGCCATACTTCCACTTGTAATTATGATTTTGGTGAAGTGAGGAATCTTAGAGATCTGATAGTCCACTTTTCCAATTACATAGATGAGGAAACAACTGATGCCTGAATAGGTATGACTAGCCCTTGATCCCACTCCAGTACTCTTGCCTGGAAAATCCCATGGATGGAGGAGCCTGGTGGGCTGCAGGCCATGGGGTCACTAGAGTCGGACACAACTGAGGGATTTCACTTTCGCTTTTCCCTTTCATGCATTGGAGAAGGAAATGGCAACCCACTCCAGTGTTCTTGCCTGGAAAATCCCATGGATGGAGGAGCCTGGTAGGCTGCAGTCTTTGGGGTCGCTAGAGTCGGACACGACTGAGCGATTTCACTTTCACTTTTCACTTTCATGCTTTGGAGAAGGAAATGGCAACCCACTCCAGTGTTTTTGCCTGGAGAATCCCAGGGACAGGGGAGCCTGGTGGGCTGCCATCTATGGGGTTGCACAGAGTCGGACACGGCTGAAGTGACTTGGCAGCAGAGTATCCTTTACCCCACCACACCCTGACAGAGGAATTGAATGGAGTAGCAAAATAAGATTGGTTTGCCAGTCTGCTTATGCTATTTTAGTTATAGTGTTTCATTATGGATTATGTGGGGTCTTGTATTCTGTTTTAATGATATCAGTTCAGTTCAGTGGCTCAGTCTTTGTGACCCCATGAACTGCAGCACACCAGGCCTCCCTGTCCATCACCAACTCCCGGAGTCTACCCAAACCCATGTCCATCGAATCGGTGATGCCATCCAACCATCTCATCCTCTGTCTTCCCCTTCTCCTCCTGCCTTCAGTCTTTCCCAGCATCAGGGTCTTTTCCAGTGAGTCAGCTCTTCACATCAGATGGCCAAAGTGTTGGAGTTTCAGCTTCAACATCAGTCCTTCCAATGAACAGCCAGGACTGATTTCCTTTAGGATGGACTGGCTGGATCTCCTTGCAGTCCAAGGGACTCTCAAGAGTCTTCTCCAACACCACAAATGAAGGTGAATATATCCCTGTGTGCCATGTGTGCTCAGCTGTATTTGACTCTTTGTGGCCCCATGGACAGTAGCCTGTCAGGCTTCTCTGTCCATGGAATTTTCCAGGCAAGAATACTGGGTTGCTATTTCCTACTCCAGGGGATCTTCCCAACCCAGGGATCAAACCTGTGTCTCTTGCATCTCCTGCATTGGCAGATTCTTCACCTCTAGGCCACCTGGGAATATATCCCACCCTACCTCAAATTGCCTTTTAAGTTTTTATTGGCTGTACTTTGATAGTAATAAAAATAACAATACTAATAACTACCATTACATATTATATGCCAGGTCTCCCACTCAATACTTATTTTCCCTTATTTGATTTAATCTTCAAAACAACTCTGTAAAAAACAAATGTCTATATCTACAGAGTAAAGATGATCAGAGGAATAGGATAATTTGTCATCACTTAATATATAGTAGAGTCAAGGTTAAACTTCTGGTCTCTAAGAACCTTTGTTTTACTCACTACTACATAAGGCAGAAGGTGACAGCACTTACCTTGTTCTGCCTTATGCTATATTTAATTCTTTCATTCAAGGGGCTTTTATTGTTATACCCTGGAACAGGTGATAGGAACACAAAGTCCAAGGAAATATTTTTCTGCTTTTAAGGAGACTGTACTCTAGTGGGGAAAATAGACAAACAAATCAACAATTGTAGAAAAGAGTAAAAGTGTTTTCCATGGGGGACATGAAAACAAGTGGGGGTGGGGATGGGCAGGGAATGCTTGCAGGTCTAGTGGGTCTTTGAGGTGAATATTTAAGGAGGACTAGATGTCAGTTAGGGAAACAGTATGTCTGAGGACATGGAACAGATGCACTCAAAAAGTGGTGAGTAATTGATTTAAACTGGAGAGAGGGGACCATGCAAGGCTCTGCAGAGGGAGCTGGAGAGGCAGTCTGGAGCCAGGTCCTGCAGGGTGTTTGAATCATGTTGAGTGGTTTGGAACTGATCCTGAGAAACTGCTGTGGAATTTTTATCAGATAAATGACTTAATCAGAAATGGTTTAGGGAGTGTACTTGTCCTTGGGTGGGTTGTGGAGGATAGAAAGGCAGGGTGGGGCATGGGGTGGGGGGATGGGAGATTGTGGACAGGGCCCCAGAGGGGAAGCTGCAGGTAAAAGAGTGGACTGAGGCACCTGCAAGGGAAAGTGGAAAGGAGGAAGTGGTTCCCTGGACTGCAGACAGGTCCTTTGACTGCCACTCGGACTAGTAGATGGTAGGCTTCTTTTCTCTGCTGACATTTAACTCTGACCCTTCCTCAAGGAGACTTTCCTGAGAGTTTACTGAGTGTGTTGCGTTTTAAAAAAGAAGCAGAAGAAAAACCAAATATGAAATGAATCACAAAGAGCTTTGACTACAAAAGAGACTCAATTCAGGACCTCAGGGAGGTCAAGAAGGAAGGGGTATTACCTTTTTCTTTTCACCTTGAGCTTTGTGTCCTTTTTCCCTCTCCAGTCTGTCTCATGCCTTCTCCCTTATTCTTCCTCTGTCTCTAGACTTCAGCACACAGTGGCCGTGGTTACAGGTCTCGGGAGAGTCTGGAGCTAAACATTAAACAGAGCTGAAACTACAGCACAGTTTAACTCCAGAATGTGGTCCTTGATAAACTGGGGCTTTTGGAAAAGAACTGCTTCTTGAGTCAAACACGCTGCACGGGGGAGGGGTAGACTCAGGGTAGTTCAGCTTTTGCTTCTACAGTGCTCCTTGAAAAAGCCTAAGTACTGCTTGTGAACAGTATCTATGTTTTTCCATTGATATGTAGCTATTAGTTTGGACCCAGGACTGTGAAGTTGCTGGATTCTAATGACGTTGTTTGTAAAAGATCTCAAGATTCTCAAATTATGCGATCCCCATTGCCAAAAAGCTTTCATGTGGCCTTTTGAGCAAAATAAAGAAAAATGGCACATGAATTCACATTCATTTTCTAATGTAAATGCCATTTTATTAAAGATGAAGTCTATAAAAGGGCAATCATAATTTAAATTAATGTGTCTTCAAATAATACATGTTATGGGCAATTATTTTTTCATATAACATAAAATCTCTGGGTTCATAAATAATAGTCTTTCCCTATTCAGGAAAAGCCATGCTCAGCAATGTGTTATTCATGACTTAATTATTCTATAGATGCTTCATTCATATGCATGCAGATATATCTGGCAGCATTGCATTTTAATGAAGATACTGAAAGGCAGCAGGCTATAATTTCTAACAGAATTCTGTCAGGATTGAACAATAGCAGCTCCTTGAGAGGACTAGGAAATAGCATAGCCTAAAAAGAAAATTAAAAACCCATTTAAATATTTTAATTATAATCTTCATTAGCGAAATCTTGAAATCCTTTTGCACATCCAGAGCTTCTATAGTTTAGGAGCTATTTTTGTTGGAATAGAATAATTTGGAGAAAGGGGAATATTTTCAAGATTTCACCAGTTGAGATACAACCAGTCCTGAGGGAGCACAGGAGTGGGCCTCTGACCATTCCCCTGCACCTCGTTATGCTCAGGGTTTTTTTTTTTTTATTGAATTAGTGGGGCCAAATGACCAGTTAAGTCAACCTTGCAAGGGACAATGGAAAAAAAAAAAAAGGGGAGGGAGATTAGTTTCAGGGTTTTTATGCTACACACACGTATGTGTGTGTGTGTGTATACACACTATATATGGGCTTCCCCAGTGGCTCAGTGGTAAAGAATCCACCTGCAACGCAGGAGACACAGAAGATGCAGGTTTGATCCCTGGGTCAGGAAGATCCCCTGGAGGAGGACATAGCAACCCAGTCCAGTATTCTTGCCTGGAGAACCCCATAGACAGAGGAGCCTGGCGGACTACAATCCATGGGGTTGCAAAGAGTTGGATGCAGCTGAAGGGACTGAGCACACACACACATACACTATATATATATATATATATACACATATGTATATATAGTGTAAGATTTTAGCACTGCAAAATGCAACTCAAATTTCTATCCCTTGACTCTCCAGAAAGTTTGCCTTGACTAGAAACAACTAAGACCTATTTTGACTGTAGAGATTGCCACAATTTTGTTATGGTTTCTCTCTTTCTAATCTTCCTAGAAAGGAAAAACTGTGAGACAAATGATACAATTCTCAAAAGCATGTGAAATCAGCTAAGTAAATCATGAAACAGAGAGTAATTCTACTTGTTCTGTTACAAAATAAAAGCCAAATAGACACCTGTCACTACCATGGGTATTTTAGGAGAGCTGTGAATATGCAAGTGATAGGGCATTTTAGGCCTGTAGGAACTGCTTCTTGATTCAAGCACACTGCATGGGGGAGAGGTGGCATTTTCTGGAAGGGTAGTGAACAAGAGACACAGCTGTCCATGCACTACCCTGGGTTTCCTCCTACTCCACTGAGATGCTCTTGTTCTGGTCATCAGTTATCTTTGTGTCTTCAAATCCAGTGTATGCTTTTCTGTCTTCCTCAAATTCCCCCGTCAGTAGAATTCAACACAGATGGCAACTTCTTTTCTACAAACATGCTTCTCTCAGGACTCTTGAGACGTTGTTGTTGTTTAATTGCTAAGTCGTATCTGACTCTTTGCGACCCCATGAACTACAGCACACAGGCTTCCCTGATTTTCACTGTCTCACAGAGTTTGTTCAGACTCATGTCAACTGAGTCGGGGATGCTATCCAACTATTTCATCCTCTGTTGCCCTGTTCTCCTCCTGCTCTCAGTCTTGCCCGGCACCAGTGTCTTTTCCAATGAGTTGGCTCTTCAATGAGATATTGCACACTCCTGCTTTTCAGACTTCTTGTTCTTTCCTTCCTTTTTCTTTGTTCACTGTTGACCTTTGCTAGTTGAATTTAAAATTTTTTACATACTTCAATTTTCAATTCTTTTATACATTTATTTTACGTCTTTCATGTTGAAACTTTCTATCTGCTTGTCATATTTTGAGGTAGAGATCCAGCCCTTTTGAATTCTTTCAGTCAGTTCAGTCACTCAGTCATGTCCGACTCTTTGTGACCCCATGAACTGCAGCACACCAGGCCTCTCTGTCCATCACCAACTCCCAGAGTTCACTCAAACTCACGTCCATTGAGTCAGTGATGCCATCCAGCCATGTCATCCTCTGTCATCCCCTTCTCCTCCTGCCCCCAAACCCTCCCAGCATCAGAGTCTTTTCCAATGAGTCAACTCTACGCATGAGGTGGCCAAAGCATTGGAGTATGATCATTTGTCCTAGAATTACTCATTGAATAGATCCTCCTTTCACCAAGAATCTGCAAAGACAGCTCTGTCATCTCTCAAATACTTATATAAATATCAGATCAGATCAGTCACTCAGTCCTGTCCGACTCTTTGTGACCCCATGAATTGCAGCACACCAGGCCTCCCTGTCCATCACCAACTCCCAGAGTTCACTCAGACTCATGTCCATCAAGTCAGTGATGCCATCCAGCCATCTCATCCTCTGTTGTCCCCTTCTCCTCTTGCCCCCAATCCCTCCCAGTATCAGAGTCTTTTCCAATGAGTCAACTCTTCGAATGAGGTGGCCAAAGTACTGGAGTTTAAGCTTTAGCATCATTCCTTCCAAAGAAATCCCAGGGCTAATCTCCTTCAGAATGGACTGGTTGGATCTCCTTACAGTCCAAGGGACTCTCAAGAGTCTTCTCCAACACCACAGTTCAAAAGCATCAATTCTTCGGTCCTCAGCCTTCTTCACAGTCCAACTCTCACATCCATACATGACCACAGGAAAAACCATAGCCTTGACTAGATGAACCTGTGTTGGCAAAGTAATGTCTCTGCTTTTGAATATGCCATCTAGGTTAGTCATAACTTTCCTTCCAAGGAGGAAGCTCCTTTTAATTTCATGGCTGCAGTCACCATCTGCAGTGATTTTGGAGCCCAGAAAAATAAAGTCTGACACTGTTACCACTGTTTCCCCATCTATTTCCCTTGAAGTGATGGGACCGGATGCCATGATCTTAGTTTTCTGAATGTTGAGCTTTAAGCCAACTTTTTCACTCTCCACTTTCACCTTCAACAAGAGGCTTTTTAGTTCCTCTTCACTTTCTGCCATAAGGGTGGTGTCATCTGCATATCTGAGGTTATTGATATTTCTCCTGGTTATCTTGATTTCAGCTTGTGTTTCTTCCAGTCCAGTGTTTCTCATGATGTACTCTGCAGAGAAGTTAAATAAACAGGGTGACAATATACAGCCTTGACGTACTCCTTTTCCTATTTGGAACCAGTCTGTTGTTCCATGTCCAGTTCTAACTGTTGCTTCCTGACCTGCATACAGGTTTCTCGAGAGGCAGGTCAGGTGGTCTGGTATTCCCATCTCTTTCAGAATTTCCCACAGTTTATTGTGATCCACACAGTCAAAGGCTTTGGCATAGTCAGTAAAGCAGAAATAGATGTTTTTCTGGAACTCTCTTGCTTTTTCGATGATCCAGCAGATGTTGGCAATTTGATCTCTGGTTCCTCTGCCTTTTAGCGGGGTGCATTAGTTGTTTATTAGTTGTATAACAAATTACCACAGAAATTTCAGTTAAAACAATACCCACGTATTATCTCACAGCTCTGTAGATCAGAAATCCAGGTAGGCTCAGCTGGGTTCATAGCTGAAATCAAGATGTTGGCTAGACTGGGCTCTTATCTGGAGGTTTTGGAGAATGACCTGCTTTCAGACTCATTCAGGTTGCTGGCAGAATTCAGTGCCTTGGGGTTTTAAGAATGAGGTCCCTATTTCCTTGGCTATTAGTCTGGGGCCACTCTCAGCATCTCAAGGCCACCTACATTCCTTGGTCGGTGCCACCTCCATACTCAAAGTCAGCAATTCCATATCAGATACTTCTCTGCCTTTTAATCTCTGAGTCTCTGTTCTCTCACTAACCAGAGAATGGACTTTACTTTTAAAGGACTCATTTGATTAGACCAGGACTACCTACATAGATAATCTTCATTTTTTGCATATAACTTTTCACGGGAAGGACATTTCATGATATTCTACTTCAGTCAGTGGGGAGGATATTACAGAAGGACAAGGGCCACTGGGAGTCCATAGAATTCTGCCTACATGCTCTGTTTACAGCCTTTCTAACCTCTGTACTATGCTGTGCTTAGTCACTCAGTAGTGTCCAACTCTGCGACCGCATGGATTGTAGCCCACGAGGCTCCTCTGTTGGAGAAGGCAATGGCACCGCATTCCAGTACTCTTGCCTGAAAAATCCCATGGATGGAGGAGCCTGTTGGGCTGAAGTCCATGGGGTCCCTAAGAGTCGGACATGACTGAGTGACTTCACTTTCACTTTTTCAATTTCTTGCATTGGAGAAGGAAATGGCAACCCACTCCAGTGTTCTTGCCTGGAGAATCCCAGGGGCAGGAGAGCCTGGTGGGCTGCCGTCTATGGGGTCACACAGAGTCGGACACAACTGAAGTTGACTTAGCTTAGCAGGCTCCTCTGTTCATGAGGATTCTTGACATAAGAATACCAGAGTGGGTTGTCGTGTCCTCCTCCAGGGGATCCACCTGACCCATGAATCGATCTGGTGTCTCCTGAATTGCAGACGGATTCTTTACCAGCTGCGCTACTGGGGAAGCCCTTTCTAACCTCTATCATTGGCTTATTCCTGTCTCAATATCTACACTGTCTAATCATGTTCCATCAAGAATTCCACTGATATTTTAATTGGAATTTCATTGGCTCTATACTTCATTTTTGATATTGAATTTTATTTAAAAATGGAGTGTATCTCCTCATTAATAAGCTTGTTCATAAGTTTTGAATATCTTCCTTTTTTACATGTCATGATGAAAAACAGGCTTTGGGCCACAGGTTGCAGGGACCTGTGGCCCAAAGCAAAAAATTTGAATGTGAGTTGGGACTTCTGGAGAGGTTGAGTGAGAAGGGAGGCAAAACCTCTTCCTTAAAAGCAAGTATAAAACCAAACAAAGCTATTAAAAACAAGCACTCCAGGATTTTAGAAATTGACCAAAAGCATCCATCTAATTGAGAAGCATTTATTCAATAAAAACTAAGCATCGGTGAGAATAGTGGGAGTCTGTCGTATTTCATCCTGGAGATTCTGCTATTCCTCACCCAGCTCTGCTGTTCAGTAATTTTATTAAGGCAGAGCAAGCTGTGAGGAATTGCAATCTCCTTACCAGAGGGGGCTGATTTGCTATGGAGCAAAGCACAGATACACAAGGGCATTGTCAAAAATGATAACAGGAAAAGCCAGGAATAATAGCAAACATTTTAAATAAGCCGCCTGAGGTCACAATACTGCTTGGGCAAGGGAGAGATTGACAGACCAGCTAGAAAAGTAAAAGGAAAATTCAGAGACAGAGAGAGTGATAGCAGAGTTCACAAGTGGCCATTTAGCCCTTGTGATTTAGAGGCAGGTGTATGCGTGCTCAAGGATGTGCACCCACAGAGGAAGGATCAGATAGGGCCCTGGCTCTCCACTTGTCCGTGATGAATGTGAAGCTTTGAGATGCAGAAAGAATAAGCTAGAGCAGACTGTAAACTGCCTGAAGTTCAATGACAGTCTTTAAACACACACAGCTCCATGGCAAAGGGTGGAAACTTTACTGTTTCAAAAAGTTTATGTACAACCTCTAGTTGGTCACTGGCTGACCATTAAATTATGCTGTCCCTTAGGGAGGCTTAAAAATGAAACAAAAATACATTAAACAAAACAAAACAAAACTTGAGCAAAGACGTCAGTGGCTGCACACTGCTGGGGAGACAGACTCTACAGAGTTAATCCAGGCAAGTCACTAAAGAAACAAAAAAATCTGCAACAACAACTATCCCTGGTTGCTATCCAGGGATAGCAACAACTATCCAGAGTTGCTACAATATATTATCTAAAAATCTCCAATTAAAAATTACATATAAAAAATAGCTTAGGAAAGTATGACCATACACACACAGGAAGAAAAGTGATTTCAGGACATGCCACCCCCAAAATGCCACCTTGACATGCTGATTATTTTGAGCTAAAGGAACTTAAAAAACAGCAGGTGAAAGAAAGGTACTTGATTCCACTTCTTATTCCTGAAAGTGTTAGTTGCTCAGTTATATTGTATCTTTTCAACCCTATGGGCTGTAGCCCTCCAGACTCTTCCATCCATGAGATTCTTCAGGCAAGAATACTGGAGTGGGTAGCCATGCCCTTCTCCAAGGGATCTTCCCAGCCCAGGCATCAAACCCAGGTCTCCTGCATTGTAGGTGGATTCTTTTCTGTCTAAGCCATAAGAGAAGCAACTTTTATTCCTGAAAGCTGAAGTTAAAACTCACATGTGAGAGCTGCCCTCCCTGTGCCAGGAGGAAAGAAACATTTTTATCACCAGAAATGGGAGTTGAGGCCAGGAGAATGCTGTACTAACAAACCTTGCTAAAATAATTTCTTATCTTCTCCTAGTCTCTTCATTTTGGTTATGCTTCCATAATTAGCACTCTTTGTTCAATTCAATATATCAGCATTTAGATTTTACCTCTTTGGATCTTCATTCTCTTATGAATGCTCCTATGTCATGTAAAACTAATATTAAATAAACTTGTTTTCTTTTCTTCTGTTAATTCTCAGGCCCAGCCAGAGACCCTGAGAGGGCAAAGTGCTTGCCTTCCCAACAGTTTCTGGTGGTGATAGTGGGAGGGTACTGACTGGGTCACTGCTGATTACTCTGGGGGCTGCAGCTGAGAGATCCTGGGACTTTTGACCAAAGCTGGAAGTTGGCTAGAGTTCTTAGCATGTCACTCTCTCCCAGATCTCTGCCTGTAGGGTCTGGTTGGGGTGAGAGTGATGTCTCCCCTTGTCTTTTTCCTCATGCAAGTTCAGACTGGCAGGGAAAACCATTTATGTGCAGTAGCTTGTTGGGTGTAGCAACTCTAATGCTTTCTCTTTTGAGTACTCTTATTTTCTGTTGATTTCCAACCTCACAGAGATAGGCATTGCTTTCCTTTGTCTCTGTTTCTGTGTCATTTGTCACAAAGAGGAGATTCATAGAGTAAAACTGAGGCATAGGTCTGACAAGGCTGTTACTTGAGCTGGCCTCACAGTCTGCTTAGTTTTGACCAGGTCAGTATCTGTTAAGACAAACTTCGCTGTGGATCACAAATAAAAACAACAACCGGATCAGATTCTCTCTTCATTTTGTTTTATGTCTTGAGAGAATATTCTCTCTGGTCTCTGCTAGCCGGAGGAGACTTTGGTGTCAACAGTTGTTGACTTTGCCTCAGGTGACCTCCCCACAGGCTGGGAACCCAAGATAAGATATGACAAGCAGTAGTCTTTTTGTTCAACCAGGACAGCTTTCAGGGGACTTTGTCATAATAAAAAGATCCCAGTTCATAAGGGGCCTTTGTCTCACAAGTGCTGGTAAAGCTCCTTCCTAGTATTGCCTACCCTGTGTCACAAACTAGTACGTCTATGACTGGAGGAATCTCAGATTCTTATGGGAGACTGGAGTCACGATTTTCACAAACACTATTTTTACCTACTGTGACAATGAGGATCTTTGCTTTCTTAGGCTAACACTTGAAGTGAAGTTTTTGGATCATGTGGCTGCATCTTCTAGACCTGCTTTGGGGATGCATCTTGTGTCCATGCGAGACGGAATTTGCCTCTTGGCCTTTCCATAAAAAGTTTTATTGGATTGGGTTACTATTGAAATAATGATCTTCCTGGTGGCTCAGTGGTAAAGAATTCACTTGCCCAGGCAGGAGATATAGGAGACTCGAGTTCAATCCCTGGGTCAGGAGATCCCCTGGAGAAGGAAATGGCAATCCACTCCAGTGTTCAGTTCAATGTCCAAAAACTAAGATCATGGCATCTTGTCCCCTCATTACATGGCAAATAGAAGGGGAAAAAGTGGAGAAGTGAAAATTTTCTTTTCTTGGGCTCCAAAATCACTGCAGATGGTGATGGCAGCCATGAAATTAAAAGATATTTGCTCCTTGGAAGGCAAGCTATGACAAACCTAGACAGCGTATTCAAAGGCAGAGACATCACTTTGCCGACAAAGGTCAGTATAGTCAAAGCTATGGTTTTTCCAGTAGTCGTGTATGAATGTGAGAGCTGGACCATAAAGAATTGAGTGCTGAAGAATTAATGCTTTCAAATTTTGGTGCTGGAAAAGACTCTTGAGAGTCTCTTGCACTGCAAGACGTTCAAACCAGCCAATCAGAAATCAACCCTGAATATTCATTGGAAGGACTGATGCTAAAGCTGAAGCTCCAATGCTTTGGCCACTTGATGCAAAGAGCTGACTCGTTGGAAAGACCCTGATGTGGGAAAGACTGAGGGCAGGGAGAGAAGGTGACGACAGAGGATGAAATGGTTGGATGGCATCACCATCCATAGTGGACATGAGTTTAGGTAAACTCTGGGAGATAGTGAAGGACAGGGAAGCCTAGTGTGCTGCAGTCCTTGGGGTTCTAAAGAGGTGGACACGACTTAGCGATGGAACAACAAGTTGCTTTGCAATGTTGTGTTAGTTTCTGCTGAACAGCAAAGTGAATCAATCATATGTATAATATATCTGAGCTTCTCAGGTCACTCAGCAGTAAAGAATCTTCCTGCCAATGCAGGAGATACAGGAGATATGGGTTTGATCCCTGGGTTGGGAAGATCCCTCAGTTCAGTTCAGTGGCTCAGTCATGTCTGACTCTTTGTGACCCCATGAATTGTAGCACGCCAGGCCTCCCTGTCCATCACCAACTCCCAGAGTTCACTCAAACTCATGTCCATTGAGTCGGTGATGCCATCCATCCATCTCATCCTCTGTCATCCCCTTCTCCTCCTGCCCCCAATCCCTCCCAGCATCAGAGTCTTTTCCAATGAGTCAAGTCTTCACATGAGGTGGCCAAAGTACTGGAGTTTCAGTTTTAGCATCATTCCTTCCAAAGAACATCCAGGACCTATCTCCTTTAGAATGGACTGGTTGGATCTCCTTGCAGTCCAAGGGACTCTCAAGAGTCTTCTCCAACACCACAGTTCAAAAGCATCAATTCCTTGGTGCTTAGTTTTCTTCACAGTCCAACTCTCACATCCATACATGATCAATGGAAAAACCATAGCCTTGACTAGATGAACCTGTGTTGGCAAAGTAATGTCTCTGCTTTTGAATATGCTATCTAGGTTGATCATAACTTTTCTTCCAAGGAGTAAGTGTCTTTTAATTTCATGGCTGCAGTCACCATCTGCAGTGATTTTGGAGCCCCAAAAATAGTCTGACACTGTTTCCACTGTTTCCCCATCTATTTCCCATGAAGTGATGGGACCGGATGCCATGATCTTAGTTTTCTGAATGTTGAGCTTTAAGCCAAGTTTTTCACTCTCCTCTTTCACTTTCATCAAGAGGCTCTTCAGTTCCTCTTCACTTTGTGCCATAAGGGTGGTGTCATCTGCATATCTGAGGTTATTGATATTTCTCCCGACAATCTTGATTCCAGCTGTGCTTCTTCCAGCCCAGCGTTTCTCATGATGTACTCTGCATATAAGTTAAATAAGCAGGGTGACAATATACAGCCTTGACGTACTCCTTTTCCTATTTGGAACCAGTCTGTTGTTCCATGTCCAGTTCTAACTGTTGCTTCCTGATGTGCATACAGATTTCTCAAGAGGCAGATCAGGTGGTCTGGTATTCCCATCTCTTTCAGAATTTCCCACAGTTTATTGTGATCCACACAGTCAAAGGCTTTGGCGTAGTCAGTAAAGCAGAAATAGATGTTTTTCTGGAACTCTCTTGCTTTTTCAATGATCCAGCAGATGTTGGCAATTTGATCTTTGGTTACTCTGCCTTTTCTAAAACCAGCTTGAATATCTGGAACTTCACGGTTCATGTATTGCTGAAGCCTGGCTTGGAGAATTTTGAGCATTAGATTGTACAGGAGATAGGGATCAAGACAATCCCCATGGAAAAGAAATGCAAAAAAGCAAAATGGCTGTCTGTGGAGGCCTTACAAATAGCTGTGAAAAGAAGAGAAGTGAAAAGCAAAGGAGAAAAGGAAAGATATAAACATCTGAATGCAGAGTTCCAAAGAATAGCAAGAAGAGACAAGAAAGCCTTCCTCAGCGATCAATGCAAAAAAATAGAGGAAAACAACAGAATGGGAAAGACTAGAGATCTCTTCAAGAAAATCAGAGATACCAAAGGAACATTTCATGCAAAGATGGGCTCCATAAAGGACAGAAATGGTATGGACCTAACAGAAGCAGAAGATATTAAGAAGAGATGGCAAGAATACATAGAAGAACTGTACAAAAAAGATCTTGACAACCCAGATATTCATGATGGTGTGATCACTCACCTAGAGTCAGACATCCTGGAATGTGAAGTCAAGTGGGCCTTAGAAAGCATCACTACGAACAAAGCTAGTGGAGGTGATGGAATTCCAGTTGAGCTATTCCAAATCCTGAAAGATGATGCTGTGAAAGTGCTGCACTCAATATGCCAGCAAATGTGGAAAACTCAGCAGTGGCCACAGGACTGGAAAAGGTCAGTTTTCATTCCAATCCCAAAGAAAGGCAATGCCAAAGAATGCTCAAACTACCAAACAATTGCACTCATCTCACACACTAGTAAAGTAATGCTCAAAATTCTCCAAGCCAGGCTTCAGCAATATGTGAACCGTGAACTTCCAGATGTTCAAGCTGGTTTTAGAAAAGGCAGAGAAACCAGAGATCAAATTGCCAACATCTGCTGGATCATTGAAAAAGCAAGAGAGTTCCAGAAAAACATCTATTTCTGCTTTATTGACTATGCCAAAGCCTTTGACTGTGTGGATCACAATAAACTGTGGGAAATTCTGAAAGAGATGGGAATACCAGACCACCTGATCTGCCTCTTGAGAAATCTGTATGCACATCAGGAAGCAACAGTTAGAACTGGACATAGAACAACAGACTGGTTCCAAATAGGAAAAGGAGTACGTCAAGGCTGTATATTGTCACCCTGTTTATTTAACTTCTATGCACAGTACATCATGAGAAATGCTGGACTGGAAGAAACACAAGCTGGAATCAAGATTGTCGGGAGAAATATCAATAACCTCAGATATGCAGATGACACCACCCTTATGGCACAAAGTGAAGAGGAACTGAAGAGCCTCTTGATGAAAGTGAAAGAGGAGAGTGAAAAACTTGGCTTAAAGCTCAACATTCAGAAAACTAAGATCATGGCATCCGGTCCCATAACTTCATGGGAAATAGATAGGGAAACAGTGGAAACAGTGTCAGACTTTATTTTTGGGGGCTCCAAAATCACTGCAGATGGTGACTGCAGCCATGAAATTAAAAGACGCTTACTCCTTGGAATAAAAGTTATGACCAACCTAGATAGCATATTCAAAAGCAGAGACATTACTTTGCCAACAAAGGTTCATCTAGTCAAGGCTATGGTTTTTCCTGTGGTCATGGATGGATGTGAGAGTTGGACTGTGAAGAAGGCTGAGTGCTGAAGAATTGATGCTTTTGAACTGTGGTGTTGGAGAAGACTCTTGAGAGTCCCTTGGACTGCAAGGAGATCCAACCTGTCCATTCTGAAGGAGATCAGCCCTGGGATTTCTTTGGAAGGAATGATGCTAAAGCTGAAACTCCAGTACTTTGGCCACCTCATGTGAAGACTTGACTCATTGGAAAAGACTCTGATGTTGGGAGGGATTGGGAGCAAGAGGAGAAGGGGACGACAGAGGATGAGATGTCTGGATGGCATCACTGACTCAATGGATGTGAGTCTGAGTGAACTCCGGGAGTTGGTGTTGGACAGCGAGGCCTGGCGTGCTGTGATTCATGAGGTTGTAAAGAGTTGGACACGACTGAGTGACTGATCTGATCTGATCTTACTAGCATGTGAGATGAGTGCAATTGTTTGGTAGTTTGAGCATTCTTTGGCATTGCCTTTCTTTGGGATTGGAATGAAAATTGACCTTTTCCAGTCCTGTGGCCACTGCTGAGTTTTCCACATTTGCTGGCATATTGAGTGTAGCACTTTCACAGCATCATCTTTCAGGATTTGGAATAGCTCAACTGGAATTCCATCACCTCCACTAGCTTTGTTTGTAGTGATGCTTTCTAAGGCCCACTTGACTTCACATTCCAGGATGTCTGGCTCTAAGTGAGTGACCACACCATCATGAATATCTGGGTTGTGAAGATCTTTTTGTACAGTTCTTCTGTGCAAAGAGTCGGACACGACTGAGTGACTGATCTGATCTGATCTGTGTATTCTTGCCACCTCTTCTTAATATCTTCTGCTTCTGTTAGGTCCATACCATTTCTGTCCTTTATTGAGCCCATCTTTGCATGAAATGTTCCCTTGGTATCTCTAATTTTCTTGAAGAGATCTCTGGTGTTTCCTATTCTGTTGTTTTCCTCTATTTCTTTGCATTGATTACTGAGGAAGGCTTTCTTATCTCTCCTTGCTATTCTTTGGAACTCTGCATTCAGATGCTTATATCTTTCCTTTTCTCCTTTGCTTTTCCGTTCTCTTCTTTCACAGCTATTTATAAGGCCTCCCCAGACAGCCATTTTGCTTTTTAGCATTTCTTTTCTATGGGATGGTCTTGATCCCTGGAAGATCCAGGGGGTCTCCTAGGAGGAGGAAATGGCAGCTCACTCCAGTATTCTTGCCTGGAGAATCCCATGGACAGAGGAGCCTGGTATGCCCTAGTCCATAGTTGTGCAAAGAGTGGGACATGACTGAGCACACACACACATACATATATCCATTCTTTTTAAGATTTTCTTCCCATTTTGGTCACCACAGAGCAATGAGTAGAGTTCCCTGAAGTATACCGTAGATTCTCATTTGTTATCTACTTTGTACATGGCAACACCAGCTCTTTCAAATTCCAAAGCCTTTTTTGCTGCCATTTTCAAGTGTTAGTTGCTTCAGTTGTATCTGAGTCTTTGTGATCCCATGGAATGTAGCCCTCCAGGCTCCTCTGTTCATGGGATTTCCGAGGCAAGAATAGTGGAGTGGGCTGCCATTTCCTTCCCCAGAGGATCTTCCCGACCCAGGGACTGAACCCAGGACTCCTGCATTGCAGGCTGATTCTTTACCATCTGAGCCACCAGGGACGCCTGAACATTTTAAAGATTCCACCAAATTTAGAGAAGAGTTAGAAAGATTAGTGGCCTTTCACAACCCCACTCTAGGGACTTGGACTGGCTATTAAAGGATATTCTTCCCACCTTTGATTATACTGTAATTATCAGACAGGTTGGATGGCCTCAGGGGGAGAAACACTCCCCCAATCCTTCCCTGGCCCCAGAGGAAACAGGTGACCAGCATCTCCCCGACCCTCCTGCAAGGAAATGGAAATAGGTCAACCAGGCCAACATTCAGGGCCTGATGTGGGGATAATGGAGGAGGCTTTTCTCCATAAGGTAAATTGGTCTCAGGTTGAATTGTGTGCTCAGAGGAAGGGGAACATTCTAAGACTTTGGTGGAACACTTTACACAAACTTTGAAAAGGCACACTGCAGTAAACCCTGGAGCCTAGAACATTTTAAAATTTCTGACTTGATTGGAAATCTTCTCTCTCATACAGAGAGAGAAATCTAAAATAGTGTCATTGGCTAGGCAGGTATGTCTCTTAACATTATTAGAGAAATAACTATATAGTTCTTTGGAAATAGCACATAGGAAAACAAAACAAAAAAGAAATTAAACTGAACAGATCTTGGTGTGCATATTGAGTCTTTACAAAAGCAAAAATGATGACTATAAGGGTAACTCAAAGTTCACTCATTTTTCTCACCAACCACACAGCTTCCCTCTAGACATTGGCAAATACTGGGGAAAGCTAGGACACTAGAAGGGCAATTATCCTTCCTTAACTTAAAAAGTTCAAATAACCTTTTCCCTAACCCTCAGAACTGTCAGAAGTTTCATTTCTCCCCTCCTCTAGGACAATACTCTACCGATTGACAGGGTCAGCCAATCCCCAGTCACACTCCAAAAACCACTATTAAACTTAAAATAAAGGATTGGAAACCAGACTTCTTAACTGACCCTGGTGTGAATCTCTCTACCATCTGCTCAGAGGATTTAAAACTACCTGTCACCTCAGATTCTATTTGAGGTGTCAGAGTCTCTGGACAGCCTATTCCATTGTCCACATCTCAGGCCACCCCAATATCCTTAGACTCTCGAGCCCCAATATGCCTTTTTAATTTCTGATGCTCACCAGCTAATCTTTTATTAACAGGTAGAGAATTGTTACATAATTTTAATGTCACCTTATGGTGTACTAAGAAAGGCAGGTTTTTCTCCTCTGCCCTCAGATTAAACCTCAAGTTTCTTACTTTCCATAAGGAAATCTCATCTCAATTTAAATCCTCTGAAGAGAATGCAACTTTAAAAGTTGTCCCAACTAGTATCTAGGCTTCACATGCAAATGAAATTAGATTGCTACTGAGTGTAGAGCTTGCAAAGAACCAGGGAAAGAAACAAATCTTTCCGATGAGAAGTCCTGTAGACCCTCCAAGGAGACACAGAGTGGGGAATTGAACCTATAATAGGCTTTTTTTTTTTTAATAGCAAGATCTTATCTTTACTTCCTCTTTACTTCCTCACTCTATAATACCAGGCTTGCCAGTAAAGAAAGAAAGGAAATTTGATTCAGATGGAAATGAAAACTATCAATTTGTGCCAGATCTAAGAGTCACAATTTCAGTTCAGTTCAGTTGTGCAGTCATGTCTGACTCTTTGAGACCCCATGGACTGCAGCACACCAGGTTTCCCTGTCCATCACCAACTCCTGGAACTTACTCAAACTCATGCCCATAGAGTGTCATGATGCCATCCAACCATCTTATCCTCTGTCGTTCCATTCTCTTCCTGCCTTCAATCTTTCCCAGCATCAGGGTCTTTTCCAATGAATCAGTTCTTCACATCAGGTGGCCAGGGTATTGCAGTTTCAGCTTGAGCATCAGTCCTTCCAATGAATATAGACTGATTTCCTTTAGGGTTGACCGGTTGGATCTCTTTGCAGTCCAAGGGACTCTCAAGAGTCTTCTCCAACACCACAGTTCAAAGCATCAGTTTTTTGGCATTCAGCTTTCTTTATGATCCAGCTCTCACATCCATATATGACTACTGGAAAAACCATAGCTTTGAGTAGATGGACCTTTGTTGGCAAAGTAATGCTTCTGCTTTTTATTTATTTTTAATATAAATTTATTTATTTTAATTGGAGGCTAATTACTTTACAATATTGTATTGGTTTTGCCATACATCAACATGAATCCGCCACGAGTGTACATGTGTGTACACCTCCCCATACCATCCCTCTGGGTCATCCCAGTGCACCAGCCCTGAGCATCCTGTATCATGCATCGAACCTGGACTGGCGATTCATTTCACATATGATATTATACATGTTTCGATACCATTCTCCCAAATCATCCCACCCTCGCTCTCTCCCACAGAGTCCATAAAACTGTTGTATACATCTGTGTCTCTTCTGCTGTCTTGCATTCAGGGTTATCGTTACCATCTTTCTAAATTCCATATATATGCGTTAGTATACTGTATTGGTGTTTTTCTTTCTGGCTTTCTTTACTCTGTATAATAGGCTCCAGTTTCATCGACCTCATTAGAACTGATTCAAATGTATTCTTTTTAATGGCTGAGTAATACTCCATTGTGTATATGTACCACAGCTTTCTTATCCATTCATCTGCTGATGGACATCTAGGTTGCTTCCATGTCCTGGCTATTATAAACAGTGCTGTGATGAACACTGGGGTACACGTGTCTCTTTCAATTCTGGTTTCCTCAGTGTGTATGCCCAGCAGTGGGATTGCTGGGTCATATGGCAGCTCTATTTCCAGTTTTTTAAGGAATCTCCACACTGTTCTCCATAGTGGCTGTACTAGTTTGCATTCCCACCAACAGTGTAAGAGAGGGTATGCTGTCTAGGTCGGTCATAGCTGTTCTTCCAAGAAGGAAGCATCTTTTAATTTCATGGCTGCAGTCACCATCTGCAGTGATTTTGGAGCCCCTCCAAAAAAAAGTCTGTCACTGTTTCCACTGTTTCCCCATCTATTTGGCATGAACTGATGGGACTGGCTGCCATAACTCTTTTGTAATACCTTGCCACTACGTAGTTCCTAATCCAGCTACTATACTCATTGCCATTCCTGCTAATGCAGCTGGGTTTACAGTAATTGATGTCTGCTCAGCTTTCTCTTTGATCTTTGAATGCATCTTTGAATCCACTGCATTCTGACCCATGGGTTTTTGTGATTTTTAAAATTTACATTTAGAAGAAGACCACTGATATGGACTCCCAAATCTCAGGGATGGTATGGGTCTCCCTCGATATTTTTCCCAGTCCTTAAAGCTGTTAGATTCTGTAGCCTTTACTCAAGGCTCTATTATTGTTCCATATGTCAGTGACTCTTTATTCTGGAATTGTCACCCTGCTTATGTAACCTATATGCAGAGTACATCATGCGAAATCCTGGGTTGGATGAAGTACAAGCTGGAATTAAGATTGCCAGGAGAAATATCAATAACCTCAGATACACAGGTGACACCACCCTTATGGCAGAAAGTGAAGAGGAACTAAAGAGCCTCTTGATAAATAGGAAAGAGGAGAGTAAAAAAGCTGTCTTAAAACTCAACATTCAAAAAATGAAGATTATGGCATCCAGTCCCATCCTGTAGGTGGTAACTGTAGCCATGAAATTAAAAGATACTTGCTCCTTGGAAGAAAAGCTATGATCAATATAGACAGCATAGTAAAAAGCAGAGACATTACTTTGCCAACAAAGGTCCATCTAGTCAAAGCTATGGTTTTTCCAGTAGTCATATACAGATGTGAGATTTGGATCATAAAGAAAGCTGAGCACTGAATAATTGATGCTTTGAACTGTGCTGTTGGAGAAGACTCTTGAGAATTCCTTGGACTTCAAGGAGATCCAACCATCAATCCTAAAGGAAATCAGTCCTGAATATTCATTGGAAGGACTGATGCTCAAGCTGAAACTCCAATACCTTGGCCACCTGATGCAAAGAACTCACTCATTGGAAAAGACCCTGATGCTGGGAAAGATTGAGGGCAGGAGGAGAAGGGGATGATAGAGAATGAGATGGCTGGATTGTATCACTGATTCGATGGCCATGAGTTTGAGCAGTCTCTGGCAGTTGGTGATGGACAGGGAAGTCTGGCGTGCTGCAGTCCATAGGGTTGCAAAGAGTCAGACATGACTGAGCAACTGAACTGAACTGATTCATTCAGGAACCAGACTGAACAGAATGCTTTTATAGATGCTCTCATTCTTCTAAAGGTACTTGCTGAAGGAGGTCATAAAGCTTCCCAGTCTAAACTTCAACGAGTGTAAACAACCGTTACCTGCTTAGGACAGGGGTGGGGGCTTCCCTGGTGGCTCAGCAGTAAAGAATCTGCCTGCAATGCAGGAGATGCGGGTTCAATCCCTGGATTTGGAAGATACCTTGGAGAAGGAAATGGCGACCTACTCCAGTATTCTCACCTGGAGAATCCAATGGACAGAGGAACCTGGTGGGCTACAGTCCATGGGGTTGCAAAGAATTAGACAAGACTTAGCGACTAAACATCAACAACAACAACAATTTAGGACAGGAGATATCTCAGGGCACTCAAAAACTCACTCCAAAATGGCTTGAGTCAATTTTGTTCATCCTTTTTCCCAAAACCAAAAAAGCAGCTGCATAAATTTCCAGGGGCAGCTGGCTGTTGCCACCAATGGATTTATCACTTCACTGCCCTTGCTAGACCCTTATATGCCCTCCTCCAGGTACCACCTCAGAGTCCATGTCCTGGCCCCTAGGGGCATTCACTTACTTTGAAGCCTTAAAATTAATGTTGTTCACACCCTAGCTCTTGGCTTACCCAATTTTGACAAATTTTCACCCATATTGCTTTGAAAAAATAATGGGGTTGCTGCAGGACAAACTTACCTCTCATACTTCCTAAAGCATATTTCTCATGTCAGTTGGACCCTGTGGTAGTGGGCATGCTCCACGCCTGCATGCTGTAGCTTCAGCTGCTGCCCTAAATGACAGAGCCAGTACTCTTACATTCATGCCTAATGTAAGAATGAGCATATGCCCTGTGCATTACATGCCTAATGTAAGAATGAGCATATGCCCTGTGCATTACGTGCCTAATGTAAGAATGAGTACATGCCCTGTGCTCTCTTACAAGTTCGAAAGACATAGCATCTCTCTACATGGAGGCGGACCAGCTAGAAATAAGCCGTATTTATAATCCACACTGCCCGCCCCCAACCACATCATCTTACACTGTTGTAACTTCAAATCTGTTTACTCTACCACCCCTCCTGGCTGATGGAGAGCCTCAGTCTGTTCTACGTGATTGCCTTGCAACTACATATATAAATGGTCTCAAAGCCACAAGAAGACCTCCTAGACACCACCTTTAGACAACCCAGACTTACTTCTATTTTGTTATGGCTCTTGCAAATGAAATTTCTAGGAAAACATGGTAACTGTTTCCCCACATGAAATACTTGAGACATACTCTGTGCCCGTTGTAAGATCAGTCTGGGCTTCTTATGGATTTTACCAGAGTTTGCATGCTAATAAAAGGAAAAAAATGCTCCTACTTACACTGACTCCAGATAGGCTTTTTTTTTTTTTTTTTTCAGATAAGCTTTTCAAGTCTGCCATACTGTTGGCACAGCCTAGAAATCCCACAGATTCTTAAACACTGCCGGTACTCCTATTTGCCAATGGGCGTATAATGGCTGCCCTATGAGAGGCAATCTGCCTCTCATATAGAGACTGATACTCTATGAAATGACAGGGCTGACAAAGCTGCTAAATACACAGCCCAAAATAAATCCCCATCCTTTTCCCACCCAATTTATAAACCTGTCTTGATTCCTGACTGATGTTACTGATTATCAGGCAAGTCCTCCTCAGTCTGAAAAAAGACAAATGAATACAAAAGGATGCCAGACAATTATCAGACAGATTTTACACTGGGCCAAACAGACTTGGTGTGGCCCCCTTTCTTCTGACCTTTTGTCTTGCACAGATCTTCCATCAGATAGGACACACATGCAGGTGGAGGCTAGTCAAGGAACTAAAAAATACTCATTTCTGCTCTGGTATTCATAAAATTTCTGACCCAGTGCACTACTTGTAATTTTACCAAATTTTTAGAAGCCAACATATGTTAAGAAGTCTTCCAAGGCTCATACTCCCTTTGTATTACTCCAAATGGATTTTAAAGGGTTGCCTCCAGCTTAAGTCTGTACCTAATGTGTGATAGTTGTCTGTACATATAGTGGATGGACTGAATGCTATCCATTAGATGTGCTGATATCACTTAGCACTTTAAAGTTGTGGTAAAGAAATAATAACAGATTATTTCTCATTTTGGCAATCCATTATGGATTGAATCAGATCAAACAACTCATCTTACAGCAGAAATAAACCACTCACTTGCAAAAACACTGGCATACTCTTTAGAATTTCCTACCTGTACTATCAATTGTCAAGGCAAGTAGAACATAAAAATCAAGACATAAGAAGGACTTTAGGAAAAGTCCGTCAAAAAACTTGAGCTTAAAAATTATCTGCTGTCCTTATAAAAATCTGGACTACTTTAAATAGAAGAAATAAATTAATTCATTAAAAAAATAATGTTTAGGTTGCCCTTTGCCTTGTGGCATCTCTAGCCTTCCATTTACAGATTGAGAGAATGCTATGGGGACTAAAGAGAATAATTTGATGTTGAGACAAGCTGCGTAGGAACTTCCCTGGTGGTCCAGTGTCTAAGACTCCATGCTCCTAAGGCAGCGGGCTCGGGTTCAATCCTGAGTCAAGGAAGTAGATTCCACATGCTGCAACTAAGAGTTTGCATGCAGTAACTAAAGAGCATCCATGCTGCAACGAAGGCCCAGCACAGCCAAATAAATAAATAAATATTCAAATAAAACAGCTAGCTATGTATAAGAATTACTTATATAAGATGAGATTTGGAACATATCATCAACAGGTAAGAAAGCATGACTTCCACCAACTAATAAGCCTCGCCATCCTTTCCACCAGAAGATCGGGGATATAGTAAGGCTTCTAGAAGAAAGAACACACTGTCACCTCATTGGGAAGGACTCTATGAAGTATTGCTAACCACCTACACTGCCATCAAAATAAAATAATTTTGGTGACTTCACATGAGCCACACCAAACTATACCCAGATAAGCACTCCCAGCTCAAGTAGAGGACCCTTCCTATAAACGACCTTTATGTACAGATTTCTAGCATGGATGGATTTCTAGCATCAATTCCCAAGTGCTAGGAGGAGATGACACCATGAATTAGATAGCTTTCTCCAAGAATGTGGATATAAAAAAACTCCATTTCCACCCATATTCTTCCCCTACTAAGTTCCCAACTTCATACACACACACAACAAAAAAACCCAAACAACCTTCTTCCTTTTAATGAAGTTTCCCCTTTTTTTGGCTATTTATATTAAAGACTTACAGAGATTACTTGTCTCAACCTGTCCTATTCTCCTTCTGATCCTCCAATAAGACCTTTCGTTCAAATAGTATCTCATTCTTATTAACCCTGTTTTCTCTACAGGTCAGACACAGACTTGACACTCCTTTACACTGGTTTTCGATACCTTAGCACCTTAGCCACATTAACTAACCATTCTAATTATTCATTATGTCAACTTCTAAATCATGCAAAAGAACCTAACAATTTCTGTTCCTGCCAAAGTGAGCACCTGGTGGAACAGTTCTAGAAAATGGATGTACAACAGGGTATGGTATCCACAACCAAGTTAATAATATGAACTACTTCTCCTGCTGAGTTCATTGGACATGAAAAAACCGAAAATGAACCTCTGTAGAATCTCAAGGACTATCATTTGCTCAGGTGAGGTCATTAGAAGGGAATTTTTCTTCTTGCATTGAAAACAGGCATGATGCTGGATTCTTCCTACTTGACATACTAAAGAATGGCAGAGCCAATATTTCAATCAAACTCAGGTTTGATTCCACAGGTGACATGCTCCAGCCTCCCACAAAGGTTGTAGGTGGTCCTGGCACTGACTCTTATAGTAAAAACATTTGCCACACCATCAGATATTGCAGCTGGGTCACAGAACACCCTTGTGCAATCTGGTATAGCTCAGCTGCTCCCCTAATTAGGCTGCTTAATGCTAAAGATTACATATGGGGTAATCTCTGTAGACCAAAGTAGACCAAAATTCTGGACTCACTTGGCCAGGTGGCAAAATGAAGCCTCATAACTACCAAAACTGAATTACATTTCTCCTATATCAGGCTATTTTGCCACCTGTTGCACTCCTACAGATTACTGGGGACACATGTAACATGGAGTTGTGCAGATGCCAATATGACAGATGACAAAAAACACCAAACTTCACCTGAGTTGATCAAAAGTTCCACTCTGACTTTATCCATGAGCAACGCAGGGTCTTTTTGTCTTATGCAGTGACAAAAGTATTAATATTTGAAGGATTCCCACCGAGATGGTCAGGACAATGTGGATTGGGGATTTGAGCCTTCTGTCACCAGGTACTTTACTATAAGTGCTAACCATATTACAGACTTGGGCACCTTTGTTCAGAAGTGCCACACATTCATATTAAATGTACTTAGTCAGGAAGTCATAGAAAGACCACTTGTGTATCACAATTCTAAATTCTTTTCAGTATGGAGATTTTTTTGGCCAAACTTTGGAACTTAAGGGCTAGAAAAGGCAGTTTGAAATCTTTCCATAGTAACAGAACAAGATTTCAGCACTAATGTGCAAATACTGGAAGAACTTCAATTGGAAGTTAGTATTTTAGCCTGTTTAACTCCAAAATCTGTGTGCTCTGGACACATGGACAACCCAACAAGGAGGAGCTTGTGTAATCATCAGTGGAATAATGATGTTTCTATTACATGTAAATCACTTGGTACAAATAATGTCTAATCTATATTATTGTCCTTTTAAAGAACAAAATAAACACTCTCAATCAGATAAATGAGGCTCTACAAAATTTTTTAATTGGACAGACCAATTCCTGGGTATGGGAGACTGGTTTAAAGGGATTTGGGGGAAACGTTCTTGGCTTTTTTTTTCTTTCCTGCATATTTATTCTTGTTTTATCTATTCTTCTTTTCCTTTGAAGATCTTTTACCAATCAGCTAGTAACCTGTTTCTTCTCTCTTCAGCCTCCAACTCAGGTTATTACATGTGAAATTTCAAAGGAGTTTTCAAACTGGGGAGATGAATGGGTTGAAGACATGCTACCCAAAATAAACTGCCTTGATATAGTGATAATTTTGAGTTAAAGGCACTTAAACAGTGGGTGCAAGAAAGGCACTCTGATTCTCCTTTCTTTCCTGAAAGCAGAAGTTAAAACTCCCATGTGAGAGCTGCCTCCCTGTGCCAGGAGGATAGAAACATGCTCATCACCAGAAATGGGAGTCAAGGTCAGGAGAATGCTGGACTAAGAGACCTTGTTAAAATAACTCTTATCTTCTTTTAGTCTCTTCATTTATTTTAGTTGCTGATGTGCTCAGTCATGACCGACTCTTTGAGGCCCCATGGACAGCACACCAGACTCCTCTGTCCATGGAATTTTCCAGGCAAGAATACTGGTGTTGGTTGCCATTTCCTTCTTAAAAAGTCACTCAATTGTGTCTGACTCTTTGCAACCTCACGGACTATACAGTCCATGGAATTCTCCAGTCCAGAAGAGTGGAGTGGGTAGCCTTTCTCTTCTCCAGGGATTCTTCCCAACCCAGGGATCAAACCCAGGTCTCCCGCATTGCAGGCAGATTCTTTACCAGCTGAGCCACAAGGGAAGCCCAAGAATACTGGGGTGGATAGTAGCCTATTCCTTCTCCAGGGGATCTTCCTGACACAGGAATTGAACCAGGGTCTCCTGCATTGCAAACAGATTCTTTACCAACTGAGCTATGGGGGAAGCCCTTTATTTTAGTTATGTTTCCACAACTGCCATTTTCAGTATATAAGATTCAGGTTTTGCCACTTATTTGGGTCTTCATTTCCTTATGATAGCTTCTATGTCATATAAAACTAACCTTAAACAAATGTTTATGCTTTTCCCTATTAATATGTCCTTTGTCAATTTAATTCTCAGGGGTAGTCAGAGATTTTAAAGTTTTTACCTTCCCTACAAAAGCAATCAATAGAAACTATTTCTGAGGTGGGGGGTGTCAGATATTGATTTAGCAGAGGAAGGCTTCAAGGTAATTATTGTAAATATGTTTAAATAAAGGAAACAATAGTTTGAGAAGTAAAGGAGGTATAACAATGACTCACTAAGTAGAGACTATCAATAAAGTGATACAGATTATTTAAAGATCAAATAGTGTATGGCAAAACCAATACAATATTGTAAAGTAATTAGCCTCCAATTAAAATAAAGAAAAAAGAGAGAAAACAGTTAAAAAAAAATCAAATAGGAATTCCAGAGTTGAAAGTACAATAATTAAAATGAAAAAGATTACTAGAGGGGCTCAATAACAGATTTCAGATGGCCAAAATCAAATGAATCAGTGAGACTGAAGATAGATCAAATATTATAAATTACAGAAAGAAAAATGAATAGTCGCAGAGACCTGAGGAACATCAAGTGATCCAGCATAAGTGTTTCAGAAGTAGAAGAGAGATAAAAAAAGGGAAGAAAAAATTGTCAAGAAATTGTGACCAATAATAACAAATATATATATATAGTAAGGGCATCTGTATTACTCTGCTCAGGCTGTCATCACAAAATATCATAGACTGTGTGGCTTAAACAACAGACATTTCTTTCTCACAATTTTGGAGAATGAGAAGTTCAAGATCAAGGTGCTGGCAGGTTCAGTTCCTGATGAAGCCTTTTTTTCTGGTTTACAGATGGTGGTGTTCTTCCTGTGTTTTCATGTGGCAGAAAGAGAGAGAGAGAGAGAGAGAGAGAGAGCGAGCTCTAATCTTTTTTCCTCTTCTCCCAAGGACACAAATTCCATGAAGAAGGCCCCATCCCTATGATCTCATCTAAGCCTAATTACCTCACGAAGGCCCCTAACTCCAAATGCAATCACACTGAGTGTTAGAGGTTCAAAAGATGAACTTCGTGGGGAGACATTCAGTCCATCACAGCATCATACAGATGAATTTAAATGGTGCACTCAGATCAGATCAGTCGCTCAGTCGTGTCTGACTCTTTGTGACCCCATGAATCGCAGCACGCCAGGCCTCCCTGTCCAACACCAACTCCGGGACTTTACTGAGACTCACGTCCATTGAGTCAGTGATGCCATCCAGCCATCTCATCCTCTGTTGTCCCCTTCTCCTCTTGCCCCCAATCCCTCCCAGCATCAGAGTCTTTTCCAATGAGTCAAGTCTTTGCATGAGGTGGCCAAAGTACTGGACTTTCAGCTTTAGCATCATTCCTTCCAAAGAAATCCCAGGGCTGATCTCCTTCAGAATGGACTGGTTGGATCTCCTTGCAGTCCAAGGGACTCTCAAGAGTCTTCTCCAACACCACAGTTCAAAAGCATCAATTCTTCGGTCCTCAGCCTTCTTCACAGTCCAACTCTCACATCCATACATGACCACAGGAAAAACCATAGCCTTGACTAGATGGACCTTTGTTGGCAAAGTAATGTCTCTGCTTTTGAATATGCTATCTAGATAATATTTAATATAATACAGGCAGTTAAGGAAGAACAGAAAAAAAAAAGAGATATGTAGATAAATAAATCGAAATAAAATTTTACCAAATAAGTTGAAAGCAAAAGCATAGAAAAAAACATGTTATTAGAATAGTCAAAATCCAAAAACTGAGAACACCAGTTGCTGGCAAGGATGCAACAGGAACTTTTATACATTGCTGGTGGGAATGTAAAATGATACACATACTTTGGAAGACAGCATGGCAACTTCTTACAAAACCAAACATAATCTTACCATATAATCCAGGTATGCTGTGCTCCTAGGTATTTACCCAACTAATCTGAAGATTACATCCACATAAAAACTGTCAGTTCAGTTCAGTCGCTCAGTTGTGTCCCACTCTTTGTGACCCCATGGACTGCAGCATGCCAGGCTTCCCTGCTCATCACCAAATCCCAGAGTTTACTCAAACTCATGTCCATAGAGTTGGTGATGCCATTCAACCATCTCATCCTCTGCCATCCCCTTCTCTTCCTGCCCTCAATCTTTCCCAGCATCAGGGTCTTTTCCAGTGAGTCAGTTCTTTACATCAGGTGGCCAAGGTATTGGAATTTCACCTTCAGCATCAGTCTTTCCAATGATATTCAGGTCTGATTTCCTTTAAGATAGACTGATTGGATCTCCTTGCAATCCAAGGGACTCTCAAGAGTCTTCTTCAACACCACAGTTCAAAAGAATCAAGTCTTTGGCACTCAGCTTTCTTTATAGTCTAACTCTCACATCAATACATGACTACTGGAAAACCACAGCTTTGACTAGACGGACCTTTGTTGGCAAAGTAATGCCTTTGCTTTTTAATGTGCTGTCTAGGTTGGTCATTACTTTTCTTCCAAGGAGCAAGCATCTTTTAATTTCATGGCTGCAGTCACCATCTGCAGTGATTTTGGAGCACAAAAAAATGAAGTCTGTCACTGTTTCCACTGTTTTCCCATCTATTTGCCAGGAAGTGATGAGCCTGGATGCCATGATCTTAGTTTTCGGAATGTTGAGTTTTAAGCCAAATTTTTCACTCTCCTCTTTCACTTTCATCAAGAGGCTCTTTAGTTCTTCCTTGCTTTCTGCCATAAGGGCGGTGTCATCTGTGTATCTGAGGTTATTGATATTTCTCACGGCAATCTTGATTCTAGCTTGTGCTTCATCTAGCCCAGCATTACTTGATGTACTCCTTTCCCAATTTGGAACCAGTCTGTTGTTCTGTGTCCAGTTCTAACTGTTGCTTCATGACCTGCATACAGATTTCTCAAGAGACAGGTCAGGTGGTCTGGTATTCTCATCTCTTTAAGAATTTTCCACAGTTTGTTGTGGTCCACACAGTCAAAGGCTTTGGCATAGTCAACAAAGCAGAAGTAGATGTTTTTCTGGAACTCTCTTGCTTTTTTGATGATCCAGCGGATGTTGGCAATTTGATCTCTGGTTCCTCTGCCTTTTCTAAATCCAGCTTGAACATCTGGAAGTTCATGATTCACATACTGTTGAAGCCTGGCTTGGAGAATTTTGAGCATTACTTTACTAGTGTGTGAGATGAGCGCAATTGTGCAGTAGCTTGAGAATTCTTTGGCATTGCCTTTCTTTGGGATTGGAATGAAATCCAAACCTGATCTTTTCCAATCCTGTGGCCACTGCTGAGTTTTCCAAATTTGCTGGCATATTGAGTGCAGTGCTTTCACAGCATCATCTTTCAGGATTTGGAATAGCTCAACTGGAATTTCATCATCTCCACTAGCTTTGTTCATAGTGATGCTTCCTAAGGCCCACTTGATTTCACATTCCAGGATGTCTGGCTCAAGGTGAGTGACCACACCATCGTGATTATCCTGGGTTATGAAGATCTTTTTTGTATAGTTCTTCTGTGTATTCTTGCCACCTCTTTTTAATATCTTCTGCTTCTGTTAGGTCCATATCATTTTTGTCCTTTATTGTGCCCATTTTTGCATGAAATGTTCCCTTGGTATCTCTTATTTTCTCAAAGAGATCTCTGATCTTTCCCATTCTGTTGTTTTCCTCTATTTCCTTGCATTGATCTCTGAGGAAGGCTTTCTTATCTCTCCTTGCTATTCTATGGAACTCTGTATTCAAATGGGTATGTCTTTCCTTTTCTCCTTTGCCTTTCACTTCTCTTCTATTCACAGCTATTCAAAAAAAAAAAAAAAAAAAAAACCTCCTCAGAAAACCATTTTGCCTTTTTGTATTTCTTTTCCTTTGGGATGGTCTTGATCCCTGCCTTCTATACAATGTCACAAACCTCTGTTCATAGTTCTTCAGGCACTCTATCAGATCTAATTCCTTGAATCTATACATGAATGTTTATAGTAGCTTTATTTATAATAACCCAAAGCTAGAAGAAACCTAAATGTCTTCAGGAGGTGAAGAAACAGACTCTTACATCCATAGAATAGAATGTTTATTCAGTGATAAAAGGATATGAAATTATAAAAAAGACATGATGAAATTTAAATGCCTATTGATAGAAATGCTATATACTCTATGATTCAAATTATATGACAATCTGGAAAAGGTAAGACTATAGCGACAGTAAAAAGATCATTAATTTTCACCGTTTGGCAGGAGGTTGTGGTGGGGCTGCAGGGAGGTCAGTGGGTGAAGCACAGGGATTTTTAAAGGATGTTGAAAGGATTCTGTATGATAATATAATTGTGGATATGTGACACTGTGTTTGTCAAAACTTTAGAACAAAAGGAGTGGACTTTAATTACAAAAATGTAAGCAAATCATTTAGGAGATTGGAGGAGTCTCAGGACTGACTGCTGCATGTAAAGAAACAATCACACTGCATGTATTACAAATGCATGAAACAACCTCCCTGAAGGGGGTGCAGGTAACAGGTACTAACCGAGGTAACTCTGGAGATGAGTGGCGTCTGCAAAACTAATGACTAAAGAAACTGTGCACAAGCATTGTCACTGCTTGATTACCCTTCAGCACACAGCTGAACAGTTCTATACTGCTATTCTGGGATTGAACAATTAAATAAATTGATGTCAGATGATGGGAATCAGATGTTAGATGATGTCAGAAGAAGTCTCACTGACGCACTGAAAATTTATAGATATGCAAAGGAGAAAGGTTAGAATTAATCAAGTGGTAATGGCTTCCCAGGTGGCGCTAGTGGTAAAGAACATGACTGTCAATGCAGGAGATATAAGAGACAGGGGTTTGGTCCCTGGATCAGGAAGATCCTCTGGAGGAGGGCATGGCAGCCCACTCCAGTATTCTTGTCTGGAGAATCCCCATGGACAGAGGGGCCTGGCTAAAGTCCACAGGTTTGCAAAGAGTTGGACACGACTGAAGGGACAGCACAATGGGTTAGAGTTTGAGATGTCAGTATGAGTTCATGTTTAGTTTAATATCAATACAGATGATTACATATAGGAATCTGTATATTCACAAGTTAGTGTATACACATATGTTTCCTTGCTCTGGCAGCTGAGCAGGCCAGAAGCAATAGCACTCCAGTAGAAGTGAGTATACCTAATGCCCAGATCTTGGTTTTTGAAACCATTCTTCAATCAAAGGAACTAGGCTCCTTGGAGAACTGGCTGATTCTAGAACTGGGACAGGAAATACACAAAATGATCCCGGAGCACCTTGCAGCACCAGAAAGCAAGAAAGAGTTGAAAAAACTAACCAACCAACCAACATACACCTAAGGTGTTGGGGATATGTCTGGGGCACAGGAAGCAAATGAAAGCTGCTCTCAGTGGCCAAATATGGAACAGTTTGAGGAGCAAAATGAATAAAGTACTATTGCGTCATAAGCCAAACTATAAAATAAGTATCCATGAGTCCATAATTACATAAATAAATGATTGAATAAATAATAAATGGGGAAAGAAGAGACAAATTTCCTGTGTAGAGGAATTCTAAATAATTTATGTAGATACACTTCCCTCAAAAAGGTGGAGTGTAATTCCCCACTCATTAGGTTTGGCCAGTGTATAGTGAATGTGTGACTTCCTTTCAAAGAATACCATATGGAAAGGAGAAAAAAAGAGTATCTGTATAGTGGAGAAAGCTGACAAACATTACCTTGATCAGCTGATCAAGGTCAACATCCACTCTGATAAGCCATGTTGATAGTATGTATCTTTGACAAAATATGAAAATTGCACTTTACCTTTGTGATTTTCCTCTGCAAAACCCATAACCCTAGTCTAATTGTAAGAAAAACATTAGTCAAATCCCAATAGAAGGACATTATGCAAAATACTTGACCTGCTGCTGCTGCTGCTAAGTCGCTTCAGTCATGTCCGACTCTGCAACCCCATAGATGGCAGCCCACCGATTCTCCAGGCAAGAACACTGGAGTGGGTTGCCATTTCTTTCTCCAATGCATGAAAGTTAAAAGTGAAAGTGAAGTCGCTCTGTCGTGCCTGACTCTTAGTGACCCCATGGACTGCAGCCTACCAGGCTCTTCTGTCCATGGGATTTTCCAGGCAATAGTACTGGAGTGGGTTGCCATTACCTTCTCCGAATACTTGACCAGTACTCTTCAAATAATGTCAAGATTATCACAAACAAGGCAAGTCTAAGAAATTTTCACAGGCAAAAGCAGCTTAAGTAAACACAATGAATAAATATAATGTGGCATCCTGGAGAGGATACTGAATCATAAGAAGGAAATAGAAAAACTGAGGAAATTTGGTTAAATAATGGACTTTAATTAATAATAATGTATCAATATCAGTTCATTAATTTTAAAAAATGTACCTTACTAATGTAGGATGTTAATAATAGTGGAAAGTGGATGTGAGTTATAGGAAAAACTCTGTACTATCTAAGTAATTTTCTATAAGCCAAAAACATCAAAAATAATTTATTTTAAAATGTATATATATATGCATTTATGTGAGTGTGATGCAAGCAGTAAACTTAAAAAGATGTAGCAGCTATAATAATGTCATGTAAAACAGAATTTAAGAAAAGAATATTTATAACAGATAAATTGTGGTACGTCCTAAAAGTCCATATAATGGAATATTATTCAACAATAAAAGGTATGAACTACTGACACCTATCACAATATGGATGAACCTCAAAAACATGCTAAATGAAAAGAGCTAGACACAAAAGATCTCTTTTAATAAGATACTGTTTATATGAAGCATCCAGAAAAGCAAATCTGTAGAGAGAGTAAACGGATTAGCAGTTGCCTAGGGCTGGAAGTAAGAAAGTGTTTTGGCTGCAAATAGGCATGAGGATTCTTTTGGGAGTGATAGAAATATTCAAAAATAGGAGTGTGGTGATGGCTCTGTGAATTTACATTTATGGAAAATCATTGAATTGTGCATTTAATATGGCAAATTTAGGGGGAGGTGAGTTTTCTGGTTGTGAATTATATGTCAGAAAGTTGTTTAAAGCATTAAAACATTTTTACTCCTTAGAAAAGCTAATGATTAATAACATTTCCAGTAAACAAATATCCTAGTTAATGATTTTTTAAAATACATATCTCTAATTGTTAGGGGAAGCACACTGACTGAAACTGCTCATCCTGGCCAGGCACCATAGTAACCATTTGCATGAATTGTTTTATGACAGGAGGTCCTGGTAAGGAACAAGGAACTAATAAGCCACCACCAACTGGAAGAGTTCAGGAAATGTCAAAAGGAGACACCACATGTCCGACCACCTCCCAGAATCCTTCTCACTAGCATCCATCTTGGCTGAACGAGGTGTGCACCACCAGGAGGGAGTCTGAGTCAGAATGACTGGATAAAGACAACCCAGAAACTAATCCCATCACCATAAAACCAAGACTGCAGCCATGTGGCAGAGCAGTTCTCCTGAGTTCCCTTGCCCTACTGCTCTCCACCCAGGCACCCTTTCCCAATAAAATCTCTTGCTTTGTCTGCACATGTATCTCCTTTTACAATTCATTTCTGAGTGTTAGACAAGGGCCCAGTTTCAGGCCCTGGAAGGGGTCCCCCTTCCTGCAACATTATGACCAGATAGCTTAATATAAACATTTTACAAAAAAGGCAACCACTTTCAGAAAAAAATGAAGAGAGTGCTCAATTTAAATAAATACGTTTATTTCCTGATTATACTCCATTCAAATTGTTTGTTCTTTAAAGATAGGACTATTACTTTCAGAGAATAAACATAAATATACAATAGCCCTCCAATTAGTTATTGTTTTATTGACTTCAAAGATTTATCCAACATTTGATTAAAGACCAAGTGTTATAATTTATTGGGCTAAATCTGTGTAGCCCAAGATGAGGTGCAATTTCTGATGACCTCTAAAAGGAAGCGTTGTGAATTATTTTACTATTCAAAATATCTATTCTCTCCCCATAACCTCATGAGAAGAACTCTCTTTCCCAACTCATCTGATGTTGGGTCTGATTCTCGATGATTTGCTTTGGCCTCAGCTGTTCAGAAGGAACTTCTAAACTCCTGACCTTGGGCTTGGTTATGTGATTTGCTGTGGCTGGTGGGGCTTAAAGGGCTGTCTTATGTTTTTGTTATTGCCATGAAAACTTCTCAAGGGAAGAAACAGGTTCTAGGTTCTTCCTTACCAACCTTACTGGCTTTTGCTGAGAACCTGGGAGGGGTATACAGCAGTTAGAGAACCTCTTGGATACTGTACCTTTTGACTTCTCAAAGGGCAACCCCAGGATCAGGGGGTCCATTCCAGTGCTGGATCCATCCACAGATCCATCAGAGAAGAAAATCTCAAGAACAGATAAGCCTGTATAAAGAGGTTATTTCACACACAAGGGTAATTCTGTGGTGGCTGGTGAATCTCCCAATGGGGTTGATGAGTTCACAGCAGCCCAAATTGAGTTATGAGAAAGTTAAAGTCATCACCATCATCCTTAGTAATGAGAAGATGGTGGAAAAGAAAGGAGCTATTCTAAGTTATTATTATTACTATTATTTTTTTTTTACCACCAGCACTTTGTGAGGTATCCTGTCTTCAGACCTTTGCATATACTCCCCTTTTCTGTCCTTTCACCTGGGGAAATCCTTTACCACCTTCAAGATTCAACTCTGATATCCCCTCCTCTAAGAAGCCTTCCTTGACCCCTTTAGCCTTAATGTGGCACACTCTCCTTTATATCTATGGGGCTTGGCACCTGTTTGGGTTTTTGTTTTCCTCACACTGTGTTATGATTATATACCTCACTGTCCTCAGCCTTACATGAGGAATATATATTACAGGGGCTGAGCTGAACTGGTGATTAATCTCTATGCTTCTAGTACCATGTACAGTGACTGGCATGGACAGAACTTTTGTAAATATTTCATCAATGAACAAGGAATGTTTGAAAGAAGAATGAAGAGAGGCCAGCCTCCAAAGGAAACTTTTGAAGTTTCCTCTTACCTCATCCCTGTATGCCCCAGGTGGTCAGGGTTGCCAAACCCTTTGTGGGATATGTGCTGTTTCTTCTCATTTTAAAAGAAAATATTTTTATTATAGATTGAAATTTACAATGTCAGAAGTGATCTTTTAACATCATGACCTTCAGGGCTAGAATTAAGTTGCACATATGTGTCTTTGGTGCTTAGCAATGAATAAAAGGTTGAATGGGGAGATATTTCCATGGAAAGGACATTTGATATTGTTACAAAGAATAGTCTTTAAATATTGCAAGGGAATTCAAGTTATTTCAAATGTTTTTATAAGGAGGTTGGGGAAGAGGGTGACCTTTAAGTCTAACCAATTCTGGCTCTATGGTTCTACTTACTGATTTGCAACCAGGCTGCACCTCATTGTTCTTAGCTAAGATAAGCTCTTTTAAAAAAATATAAAAATGTATTGATATATATCCTGCCTCCCAAATTTGTGAACTTACGTTCAAATCATACTTTATTCTCTCTGAGCAAAAACATTATCAAGATAAATAGATGTGGTAATTTATGCTGAATCCTCCTGCAAAGTACCTTTTTCACAAATTTGACCACCCTTTTTCCTGTATACAAACCTTTTTCAAGAAATATGCTTATTTCACCTGTAACTGTTCCCTGGAAAGCAGTTCTGCTCCAAATTCAACTCAGTGCCCGAAATGGGAAAATTCTTATTATCCTATACCTAATTGACTGGGACTGGTTTGTTTGTTTCAGTATTATGGTTTTACTGGGGGGAGTGGTGTTAAAATTTGCCTCCCTTGGTGCATCAATTTAGGATGAGCCCACTCCTCCTCTATGCTCTTGCATAAAAACTTAATGCAACATATTACAGATCCTTGTGTACATGACTGTTTCTTCCATTTCCTTGAAGGTAGAGATCAATCCTGGTTCCTCTTCTTATCCCCAGCCCCTAGCCCTGGGCCTGACACCTTGAAGGCACTTGGTAAATGTCCTCTGAATGAATGGATGAACAGGTGAATAATAAGTTCACCTTATTATGGAAGGCTGTGACTTATAATCTGTACCATTGGAGCACAGCATGGCTATGTTAGCACCTGTAGAACCAGTGTTAGTAGAAGGATAAGAAGCTGGGGATGTTTGGGTAGTGTTTGAGAATTACTGGTGGTAAGGAAGATCTCTCAGATGAGGAAAGGGATGAAAGAAAGATGGAGCAGGAGAATAGAAAAGAGGAATAGTGAAAGAAATCCCATCTGCCAGACTCCATTCTTCCTTCTTCCTTCCTCTCAGATCCAGGACCCACTGAACTCTTTTGAGTTTCTCTTTGTAGTCCATCCCCACTTGCTCCATTTCTGGTCAGAAGAACTGCAGTTCAGGATGAGGAATTGTAAGCAGATGAAGAATAGCAGCTAGCATTTTAATATTATATTCAATGCCAGGTTGCATTAAAATGTCCCCAAGGGGTAGGCCTAAATGACTAATTATCTTTGTATTTTATGGGTATAAAACACAGTATGCTTTAGTGGAAACAACTCATTAGAGCCTGGTGTTCCACTTTTCCAGTGTCTGCCAGGGTTGCTGCTAGGTTGAGTCAGTGGATTGGCTGGGCTAGGCTAAAGTTAAGCCAAGAAGATCTTTTCAAAGTAAGTGTTATTTGGGGCCAACTATCTTCCCAAAGAACAGATGATGTTGACAAAGAGATGTGACCTTAAAGGTATGTGATCCAAAAGAATATGACCTTGGTCTTTTGCCTGATTCTTACCTGTCAAAATAGTCAAGAAAATGTTTGGTCAAGGGTCATGTTTAAAGAAAACTTACAATTTTCCAAATCATTTTTTAAAAAGTGTTAGTTTCTTAAGAAGCAGGGAATAAACACTGATTATAATGTAGGTGTATTTTTGTTTAATTATGAAAAGATTTTTAGGATCTCTCAAATGCCCTCCAGAATCTGACAACTAATATTTAAAGTATATATGTTTAAGTGAAATACTGAAATAAGAAACTTGCCTGCTGGGAAAAATGAGAAATTCTGAGCTCTTCACTTGGGTTCATGGTGATACCATCTGTATCTCTGTACCCAAGTGCTTGGCATACAGTGGGAGTTCATAAACATTTGGTGCCTAAGTAGAGAAACTGAAAGCCAACTGCATTATGCAACCTTGCTCTGCTGTTTCCGTTGACAGCAGCTGGTTGGTTATAACTAATTGGATGTCAGCATTTGTTATTTCTTTTGCTGTGAAAGTAGGTAAAGTAGGACTTCCCTGGTGGACCAGTGGTTAAGAATCCACCTGTCAATGCAGGGGACACAGGTTCAATTCCTGATCCAGGAAGATTCCACAAGCCACGGAGGAGCTAATCCCATGCACCGTGACTACTAAGCCCACTCTCTGGAGCCCAAGTCACAACTACTGAAAGCCCTGCTCCCTAGAGCCCATGCTCTGCAACTACAGAAGCCACCGCGATAAGAAGTCCACGAACCACACCTAGAGAAAGTCCACCCACAGCAACGAAGACCCAGTGCAGCCAAAAATAAAAATATAAATAACTAAATAACTTTTTAAAGTAGGTAAAGACCTAATAGAATTGTTAAGCATACTTTTATTTTAAACTACCTATTCTAAAATCTTACTACTAATAAATCTGTTTTATTAGAAATATTTATACATGCCTGCATGTGTGTGTTTGCAGAAAGACCTACCATGTAACAAAAGCAGTTTTCTAAAAATTGACCATTCTATCTTTTGTAATCAGTAATTCATGCAGTTGTAGTCATTGCAAATGGGTAAATAGATAGCTTCAAGATTCTATAAAGTCACAGTGATTTAAACTAAATCAATAATAGTATCCTTCTATAGTTTTCCTGATTGTCAAGTCATATTTTCTTTTTTCTTTTTACTGCATAAAATGAAAAAGTGAAAAGAAATGAAAACTTGGAGTTGCCACTATGAATACAATTCTCAAGTATTTTCAGTGTAAGGATGTGTAAAAGGCAGAATTCTAAGATGCCCCCATGATCTCCACTCTCCAAGGTTATGCCTATTGTTAGGTTATGTAATGTGGCAAAAGAGATTTTACAGAAGTACTTAAGTTACTAATCAGTTGACCTTAAGATAAGGAGATTATTCAGGTGGACCTAATCTAATCATTTTAACTGTTTGAAAGCAATTTTTCCTCTGGCTAGTTGGAAAGTCAGAAGGCAGACATTCAAAGCATGAGAAGAATTCAACATAGCATTGCTGGCTTGAAGATGGAAGGGACTGCAAGCTAAAGAATGGGAGTGACCTATCAAAGAATTGATGCTTTAGAACTGTGATGTTGGAGAAGACTCTTATGTGTCCTTTGGACTGCAAGGAAATCTAACCAGCCAATCCTAAAGGAAATCAGTTCTGAATATTCTTTGGAAGGACTGATGCTGAAGCTGAAACTCCAATACCTTGGCCACCTGATTCAAAGAACCGACTCACTGGAAAAGACCCTGATGCTGGGAAAGATTGAAGGCAGGAGGAGAAGGGGATGACAGAAGATGAGATGGTTGGATGGCATCACTGATGCAGTGGACATGAGTTTGAGTAAGTTCTGGAAATTGGTGATGGGCAGGGAGGGCCTGGCGTGCTGCAGTCCGTGGGGTTGCAAAGAGTTGGACACTACTAAGCAACTGAACTGAACTAAACTCAGAATTGAGAGTAAGTCCCAGCCAGCAGCCAGCAGTGGAGATCTCAGCCCTAGAATCAGAAAGAACTGAATTCTGCCCGCTACCTGAATGAACTTGGAAGGAAACTCTTATTCAGAGCCTCTAGCTTGGTCAGTGCCTTGATTTCAGCTTTGAGATCCCAAGCAGAGGACCTAGCCTAAGATATGCCTGACTCCTGACTCAAACAAAACAAAACAAAACAAAAAAAACCTGTCAGATATAAGCTTTCCTTGGAGATATTACATATTTGGTTACAGACAACTGCAGTAAAGTAGATATTGCAACAAAGCAAGTCACATGGATTTGTTTCCCAATGCATGTAAAAGTTATGTTTATACTATGCTGTGGTCCACTGAGTATGGGGTAACATGTCTAAAAAGCAATGTACAAATCTTTTAAAAAATTTTTATGTATTTTTTAATTGAAGGATAATGTTTTACAGAAATTTGTTGTTTTCTGTCAAACATCAACATGAAGCAGCCATAGATGTACATATGTTCCCTCCCTCTTGAAACTCCTTCCCATATCCCTCCCCATCCCACCCTCTAGGTTGATACAGAGCCCCTGTTTGAGTTCCCTGAGCCATACAGCAAATTCCCATTGGCTATCTATTTTACATATGGTAGTGTAAGTTTCCATGTTACTCTCTCCATACATCTCACCCTCTCCTCATGTTCATAAGTCTGTTCTCTCTGTTTCTCCATTGCTGGCTTGCAAATAAATTCATCAGTACCATTTTTCTAGATTACATATATATGTGTTAGTGTACAAGTTTTATCTTTCTCTTATTGACTTACCTATCTTAACTAAAAAATAATGCTGTTGGAAAAATGGTGCAAATAAAGTCTCTTGAAGCATGGTTGCTACAAATCTTCATTTTGTAAAAAACACACTATCTGTGAAATGCAGTGAAGTGAAGTGAAATGGAGCACAATAAAACAAGATATATCTGTAATAAGTATGGGTTGTTTACAGTTGCTAAGTTTGTGATAATTTGTTATGCAGCAATAGAAGACTAACGCAGATTTTGGTATTGAGAAGTGGGGTCCTGCCCCCACAGTAACAAATACCTAACATGTGGAAGTAGCTTTCAAATTATGCAGTGCTGGAGGTTAGAAGAATTTTGAGGAGTATGATAAAAGAAACCCAAATTGCCTTGAACAGGTTATTTGCAGAAATATGGACATTAAAGATTCAGCTGGTGAAAGCTCAAAAAGAAGCGAGAAGCACTGTAGAGAAAACTTAAATTTTCTTTGAGAAAGCCTAAATCACCATGAACAGACTATTCTTAGAAATTTGGACTTTAAGAACAATGCTAATCACACAAATGGTTTAACTCAAGAGAGTTTTTCTCTGGTTGGAGAAGCAGAAGTCAGAGATTCAAAGCATGAGAGGAGTACACTATGTAATGGCCAGCTTAAAGATGGAGGGAGCCACAAGCTGAGGAACGTGAGTGAGACTGACCCCTGGTCAGCAGCCCCCAGTGAGAGAATGGAGACATTAACCCCACAACCACAAGACCTGAATTCTGCCAGCAACCAGAATGAGTTTGGGAGCAGATTCTTCCCTCTGAACCTTCTGCAGAGAACTCAGTTCAGTTGATACCTTGATCTTATTCAACCTTTGAGACACTCAACAGACGGCTCAGCTAAAGTACCTTGTACACCTTGCCTCTGGAAACTGTAAGATAATAAATTCATGTTATTTACTGGTGGAAGCTTGTGGTAATTTGTTATGCATCAATAGAACACTAATGTGTGTGTGTGTTTAATTATATCCTCTTAAACAATAGAGATAAAATTTTTACTAAACCACATAAAATCAGTCTAGCCAGAGGTTTATAGAACAATCCTGTAGGTCAGTGATGAAATGAATTTTATGGTACACACATGATTCTAATAATTTTTTAAGAGCCCTTAAAAGAGGTTAAAAAACCCTTAAAAGCCCTTACTAGAAAGAGGTAGCTCTAGGTATAAGCCTCTTATTGCTTTATGCTTCTGAGAGATTCTGTGAGGAATATACCTGGATAGTAAGCACTTTCAGAGAGATGAGATCCCAGTCAAATCAAATTATTTCAATAAATTATGGAAAAACTTGCATGCATCCCTAGACACTGGGCTTAGCACTAGGGATTGAATGATAAATATAATAATGATAATATTTTTGGCCTTCCAGGGGCTTTATGTTGGTTGGGGGGTAACAGTAAAGTAAATACATAATGGCAATATAGTGTGTTAACTACTATAATTGGATAATACAGGAGCACATGTAAAGATGACCTAATTCAAACTTAAGAGAGGGATGGCAATGGAGGGGAGAGATGCCAGGTCTGAGGAGCAGGGAGTAACAACCAAGCTGGGAGTATGTTGTGCATACATGGGCAGGTGTGCAGAATTGAGGTATGTATTGGGGGTGGGGTGGGGAGAGTGTTTTGAGCACAAGGAATACATTTAAAACATGTTCTGAGATGTGAGAGCATTTGATTGATCTACAAGTATTTGAGTGTACCTAGAACTAGAATCGGAGAAGCAATGGCACCTCACTCCAGAACTCTTGCCTGGAAAATCCCATGGACCGAGGAGCCTGGTAGGCTGCAGTCCATGGGGTCGCTCAGAGTTGGACATGACTGAGCGACTTCACTTTCACTTTTCACTTTCATGCATTGGAGAAAGAAATGGCAACCCACTCCAGTGTTCTTGCCTGGAGAATCCCAGGGACGGGGAGCCTGGTGGCTGCCGTCTATGGGGTCGCACAGAGTCGGACACTACTGCAGTGACTTAGCAGCAGCAGCAGCAGCAGAACTAGAATGCAAGGGGAAGTGGCCAGGGGGATATGATGAGGTAAATATAGGCTGGTTATAAAAGGTCTTATGTGCTAATTTGAACTTTTACATCAGAACAGATTCTTCTAGGTTAGAGATACCTGAATTGGGTGATGGTGGGAATGAAAAGGATTGTATGGACTCGGGAGGTAACAGGAATAAGAGCAACATGTGTTTATTTGCACCTGAACTGTAAGGAAGGAGAGTAACAAAGGTTCAGTTCAGTTCAGCCACTCAGTTGTGTCCAACTTTTAGATCCCATGGATTGCAGCATGCCAGGCTTCCCTGTCCATCACCAACTCCTGGAACTTACTCAAACTCATGTCCATTGAGTCGCTGATGTCATCCAACCATCTCATCCTCTGTCGTCCCCTTCTCCTCCCACCTTCAGTCTTTCCCAGAATCAGGGTCTTTCCCAGTGAGTCAGTTCTTTGCATCAGGTGGCCAAAGTACTGGAGTTTCAACTTCAACATCAGTCCTTCCGACGAATATTCAGACACTAACAAAGGCTAACATCTAGGTTTTCAGCTTGTGAGGCTGGGTAACTAGTTGCATCAGTCGAAATGATGGGAACCAAGAGGACGAACAGTTTTCAGGCAGAGCTGAGTTCAGTTTTAGACATGTTGAGTATGAGGTGTATATCACATACAAAGAAAGAAAGTGAAAGTGAAGTCGCACAGTCGTGTCCGACTCTTTGTGATCCCATGGAGTGTACCAGGCTCCTCCATCTACAGGATTTTCCAGGCAAGAGTACTGGAGTGGGTTGCCATTTCCTTCTCCAGGGGATCTTCCTGACCCAGGGATCTAACCCGGGTCTCCCGGATTGTAGGCAGATGTTTTACCATCTGAGCCACCAGGGAAGTCACATACCAAGGGGAAATGTCAAACAGGAAGTTGTTAATATTGTTCTACAAGTCAGGAGAAAAATCTGGGCTAGACAGATGTTTAGACAAGTAGGTGCAGTGCAATTACTATTGGAAAAGGGAGTTGAAACTGTTGGCAAGAGAAGGTTTGAAATGATAAAATCTAGGCTATTTATCTATAAAATGGGTATAATAACTTATCTGTAGTAATACTGCAAATATTCAGGGTGGAGGCTTGCCAAACTAAATGTACGGATGTTATAAGAACAAAAGATACATTCTAAACAAAGGATGCCCAGATATCTCACCTAATCTATGTGATTAAGTGTAACTCCTCAAGTTTCCCTAGTTCTTCACATAACAACTGCCTACTTTGCTGGTGATGGTGTTTCACCTGTCTATGATGAAGTCCTGCCAGGTTCCAGGAAGCTCTGAGTGGGAGCTTACCAAGTGTCTTAAATTCCATAATATGTCACCCTCCAAACTCCAGTATAATTACTTTATAAAGCTGAAAAAAACCTTTTTTTTTTTTTGGCAAGCCCCATTGCCTGTATCTAAATGGCATAAGTTCCAGGTATAACTCCTTGCTAAACCACAATACCATCCTGCTACATTGTCCTAGGGTTTAGAGTGATGGTTATGCATATCTTGCAGTTACACTGTCATGATGAGCAGTGCATATATATTCAGTTGGAGACCTAGAAAGGGCTCAGAATGAAAGGCTTGAATAAAATCCTTAAGACTTAGTGCATAGACAAACCCTGAATCCTGCGAATTATATCATGGAAGGCACAAAAATGCTTAATACAGTGCTTAGAATAAATTAAGAACTGTACAAATGTTAGTCATTGTTGTTAAATGCTGTTACTTACTTGCTATTGTAATTACTACTGTTGTAGCAACCATTGATATTATTGAAGAAGTGAAGACTGAAGACAGCATATTAAAAAGCAGAGACATTACTTTGTCAACAAACGTCCATCTAGTCAAGGCTATGGTTTTTCCAGTAGTCATGTATGGATGTGAGAGTTGGACTATAAAGAAAGCTGAGTGCAGAAGAATTGATGCTTTTGAACTGTGGTATTGGAGATGACTCTTGAGGTCCCTTGGACTGCAAGGAGCTCCAACCAGTCCATTCTAAAGGAGATCAGTCCTGGGTGTTCATTGGAAGGACTGATGTTGAAGCTGAAACTCCAATATTTGGCCACCTGATGCAAAGAGCTGACTTATTGGAAAAGACCCTGATTCTGGGAAAGATTGAGGGGAGGAGGAGAAGGGGATGACGGAGGATGAGATGGTTGGATGGCATCACTGATACAATGGACATGGGTTTCGGTGGACTCTGGGAGTTAGTGATGGACAGGGAGGCCTGGCGTGCTGTGATTCATGGTGTCACAAAGAGTTGGACATGACTGAGCAACTGAACTGAACTGAACTGAAGACTACAGGGGATGATATCAGGAGAAATAAGGGGGTATCTGAAAGTTATGATGAGGTTGAATAAATAACACTGTGGCAGTAATTGAAAGAGAGAGGTGGAAGGAAGGCTGCAGTGAGTGGGGAGTTTGAATTTAAGCCTTGAGAGATGGGACAGGACCATTTCATCTTGGAATGAACGTGGGAGTGAGTGATGTGAGATGAGAGATGGAGGAAGAAGATGTGAGGTGGAGGTCATTAGCACTAAGGAGGTCAAAGAAGTCAGAGACTGGGAAATGCAAGGGGTCATCCACGTGACTATGGGACTCCTAGGACAGATGACAGCCTGATTTGGATTAGAGGAGACAAGTCTGGGTAAGTTCTAAGATCTTTAATAAAAGAAGGAAATACCTGAACTTTGCTTGGTAGGAATCCACATGCCTGAAACTGTCTCTGGATCCTGTGGTTTTAGCACAGTTATTATGTGTACTACTTATACCCCTGGCAGAGTTCTCTCTAAGCTCTAACTTCTATTGAGCCAGTTACTAGAGAACTGCTGGGATAGTGTATTTAGGCCTGAACTGGCTGTTTGGAATATGTATGATGTGCTGTCCCCTTTCTTCTAGTCCAGGCAAACTGCCTTGGTTCCAGGAAGAAAGACCCCGTAAGAGCTACTTGACCGAACATCACGAAATCTGTTCTCATTCTAATTTAGAATGCAGGGACTTGTGTGGTGACTCATACATTTGAAAAGCTCAAATTAAGTGGTGGTGATCTCAACCATGATTCACTGATGAAAACGAAAGTGATTCATCTCCTTTGTGTGCTTGTCCTTGGGAGTCACGAGGCTTAGAGGTCTTTCTTCCGAAGAACGCACAGCACTCAAGGAAAGACTCTGGGCCCCTCTGTGGTGGTATTTTAGTAATTACACAGAGTCGTTGACTAGGTTTTCTGACATGGCCATTTTCTTTAGTTCATTTTACTTCCATCTATAACCGGTAAGCTACTTTTGTGCTGTAATGACTCATTGCTAATAAATTAGGGAAGGCAATGGTGCTTTCAGGCTAAAGGTGGGGATACATTTAGAAAACCATAGGTACAGATTCTAACTTTGTAATCTGTAGAGCTACTGTAGCTTTCTCAGCATCTGTTATCAAGGAGTAACCTTTTCATAGAAGAATGACTATATTTAAATGAATAAATAAGATCCTCGGAGGAAATACTAATTAAAAATACCTAAAAGTGGAGATGACTTCTGAGGCAAATAAACAGGGAGAGTAATGACTCATATACCAGTAACAGTATGGAATTAAAGTTGATACCACAAAGATCCATTTGAAAATGAAAGACCATAATTCTTTGTGCACCTGCCAAGTGTCCAACCACTGTGCCGACTACCCAGGACTAGGTAGGAACTCTTCCTATGAGCTTCCCTAGCACTATGTACTATTAATACCACTGTTGCTTTTATAAATGATCAATTCCAGCGCCACCTCGTATATCCGACCTCCTCACAGTCTGTAATACTTAATGTTTAGATTGAATTTATTTGTACCAGGTTCTAGGTGTAAGTACTAAACATGTATTAATGTATTTAATATTTACAGTAATACTAGGAGATAAGTGCATATTATTATCATTATCCCTATTTTTATATACAAAGAGATTGAGGCAAGGGACATTAGATTAATTGACTAAGGTCACACAGCATAAGATGGAGGAGTCAGGGTTTCAACTTAGGTAGACTTTGGAGTCTATATTCTTCATCATTCTCCTGTGTGACTCTGTTAACTCTTTTTCTTGCCCGTCATTGCATCCCTAGTACTGGGTATCATGTCTGGCCACTCAGCTTTCTTGTTTGCTTCCCTTTTATCTATTTTTTATGCAGCTTCCAGAGTAATATTTAAAAACCATTAGATCAAATTATTATCCTTGTCAAAACCTCCAGTGACTCTCCATCTCATTTAGAATAAAATCCAAGCTACTATGAGATCTGATGCAATCTGGCTACTGACTACATAAACTGATCTTTACCATTTCCTGCCTTATTCACTCCCATCTACCTACATTGTTCTTGCTGCCCCTCCAATACAGCAATTCCTTCCTGCCTTAGGAACTGGAAAATTACCTGTCTCTCTGCCAGTGAGATTCTTTTCCCAGCATTTCTTTTCCTTCATTGATATCTATTCTGAAATACCATTTTCACAGAGGGGCCTTTTCTGAAGAGCCTACCTGTTACACTCCACCCATTCCCAGTCTTTGACTTTCTCTTACCCGTCTTTATTCTAAAAGGTCTTTTGGTCTTCATAGAACTGTTCAACTTCAGCTTCTTTAGCGTTAAGGGTTGGGGCATAGGCTTGGATTACCGTGATATTGAATGGTTTGCCTTGGAAATGAACAGAGATGATTCTGACGTTTTTGAGATTGCATCCAAGTACTGCATTTTGGGCTCTTTTGTTGACCATGATGGCTACTCCACTTCTGAGGGATTCCTGCCCACAGTAGTAGATATAATGGTCATCTGAGTTAAATTCACCCGTTCCAGTCCATTTTAGTTCACTGATTCTTAGAATGTCGATGTTCACTCTTGCCATCTCCTGTTTGACCACTTCCAATTTGCCTTGATTCATGGACCTAACATTCAAGGTTCCTATGCAATATTGCTTTTTACAGCATTGGACCTTGCTTCTATCACCAGTCACATCCACAACTGGGTATTGTTTTTGCTTTGGTTCCATCCCTTCATTCTTTATGGAGTTATTTCTCCACTGATCTCCAGTAGCATATTGGGCACCTACTGACCTGGGGAGTTCCTCTGTCAGTATCCTATCATTTTGCCTTTTCATACTGTTCATGGGGTTCTCAAGGCAAGAATTCTGAAGTGGTTTGCCATTCCCTCCTCCAGTTGACCACATTCTGTCAGACCTCTCCACCATGACCCATATGTCTTGGGTGGCCCCACAGGGCATGGCTTAGTTTCACTGAGTTAGACAAGGCTGTGGTCCTTGTGATCAGTTGGCTAGTTTTCTGTGATTATGGTTTCAGTGTGTCTACCCTCTGATGCCCTCTCGCAGCACCTACCGTCTTACTTGGGTTTCTCTTACCTTGGACGAGGGGTATCTCCTCAGGGCTGCCCCTCCTGACCTTGAACGTGGAGTAGCTCCTCTCTGCCCTCCTGTGCCCACGCAGCTGCTGCTCCTTGGACGTGGGGTTGCTCCTCTCGGCCACGCTTCTGCGCAGTCCGTCGCAGCCGGTCTAACATCCAAAAAAGATGTCCTTTTCATTACAGGGGACTGGAATGCAAAAGTAGGAAGTCAAGAAACACCTGGAGTAACAGGCAAAATTGGCCTTGGAATACGGAATGAAGCAGGGCAAAGGCTAATAGAGTTTTGCCAAGAGAACGCACTGGTCATAGCAAACACCCTCTTCCAACAACACAAGAGAAGACTCTACACATGGACATCACCAGATGGTCAACACCGAAATCAGATTGATTATATTCCCTGCAGCCAAAGATGGAGAAGCTCTATACAGTCAGCAAAAACAAGACCGGAAGCTGACTGTGGCTCAGATCATGAACTCCTTATTGCCAAATTCAGACTTAAATTGAAGAAAGTAGGGAAAACCACTAGACCATTCAGGTATGACCTAAATCAAATCCCTTATGATTATACAGTGGAAGTGAGAAATAGATTTAAGGGCCTAGATCTGATAGATAGAGTGCCTGATAAACTATGGACGGAGGTTCGTGACATTGTACAGGAGACAGGGATCAAGACCATCCCCATGGAAAAGAAATGCAAAAAGCAAAATGGCTGTCTGAGGAGGCCTTACAAATAGCTGTGAAAAGAAGAGAAGTGAAAAGCAAAGGAGAAAAGGAAAGATATAAGCATCTGAATGCAGAGTTCCAAAGAATAGCAAGGAGAGATAAGAAAGCCTTCCTCAGCGATCAATGCAAAGAAATAGAGGAAAACAATAGAATGGGAAAGACTAGAGATTTCTTCAAGAAAATTAGAGATACCAAGGGAACATTTCATGCAAAGATGGGCTCAATAAAGGACAGAAATGGTATGGACCTAACAGAAGCAGAAGATATTTAGAAGAGGTGGCAAGAATACACAGAAGAACTGTACAAAAAAGATCTTCACAACCCAGATAATCACGATGGTGTGATCACTCACCTAGAGTCAGACATCCTGGAATGTGAAGTCAAGTGGGCCTTAGAAAGCATCACTACAAACAAAGCTAGTGGAGGTGATGGAATTCCAGTCGAGCTATTTCAAATCCTGAAAGATGATGCTGTGAAAGTGCTGCACTCAATATGCCATCAAATGTGGAAAACTCAGCAGTGGCCACAGGACTGAAAAAGGTCAATTTTCATTCCAATCCCAAATAAAGGCAATGCCAAAGAATGTTCAAACTACTGCACAATTGCACTCATCTCACACGCTAGCAAAGTAATGCTCAAAATTCTCCAAGCCAGGCTTCAGCAATACATGAACTGTGAACTTTCAGATGTTCAAGGTAGTTTTAGAAAAAGCAGAGGAACCAGAGATCAAATTGCCAACATCTGCTGGATCATGGAAAAAGCAAGAGAGTTCCAGAAAAACATCTATTTCTGCTTTATTGACTATGCAAAGCCTTTGACTGTGTGGATGACAATAAACTGTGGAAAATTCTGAAAGAGATGGGAATACCAGACCACTGACCTTCCTCTTGAGAAACCTATATGCTGGTCAGGAAGCAACAGTTAGAACTGGACATGGAACAACAGACTGGTTCCAAATAGGAGACGGAGTATGTCAAGGTTGTATATTGTCACCCTGCTTATTTAACTTCTCTGCAGAGTACATCATGAGAAACGCTGGGCTGGAACAAGCACAAGCTGGACTCAAGATTGCTGGGAGAAATATCAATAACCTCAGATATGCAGATGACACCACCCTTATGGCAGAAAGTGAAGAGGAACTGAAGAGCCTCTTGATGAAAGTGAAAGAGGAGAGTTAAAAAGTTGGCTTAAAGCTCAACATTCAGAAAACGAAGATCATGGCATCTGGTCCCATGACTTCATGGGAAATAAATGGGGAAACAGTGAAAACAGTGTCAGACTTTATTTTTGGGGGCTCCAAAATCAGCGCAGATGGTGACTGCAGCCATGAAATTAAAAGACACTTACTCCTTGGAAGGAAAGTTATGACCAACCTAGATAGCATATTCAAAAGTAGAGACATTACTTTGCCAACAAAGGTCCGTCTAGTCAAGGCTATGGTTTTTCCAGTAGTCATGTATGGATGTGAGAGTTGGACTGTGAAGAAAGCTGAGCACCGAAGAATTGATGCTTTTGAACTGTGGTGTTGGAGAAGACTCTTGAGAATCCCTTGGACTGCAAGAAGATCCAACCAGTCCATTCTAAATGAGATCAGCCCTGGGTGTTCATTGGAAGGACTGTTGTTAAAGCTGAAATGCCAATACTTTGGCCAACTCATTCAAAGGGTTGACTCATCGGAAAAGACCCTGATGCTGGGAGGGATTGGGGGCAGGAGGAGAAGGGGATGACAGAGAATGAGATGGCTGAATGGCATCACCGACTCAATGGACATGAGTTTGAGTGAACTCCGGGAGTTGGTGATGGACAGGGAGGCCTGCCATCAGGGGTGCGATTCACGGGGTCACAAAGAGTCGGACATGACTGAGTGACTGAACTGAACTGAACCCCTCTTTGTAGCACTTAATCACTATCCAGAATGCTACACAACAATACCACTCCTATGATGGCAGGCAATTTATTGCCTTATTCACTATTGTATCTTGAGCACCCAGAAGAAGCACCTGGTTTCTAGTAGGCATTCAATAAATATTTGCTGAATAAATGCCTGTCAAGTAATATATATAAATTTTTTGAGTGAGTGAATAATTGCATGCAGTCTTGTAGATGAAACACATACAATTTTAATACGGCATTAAAATGTTATGAGTGCACAGAAGAGGTATTGCTAAGTATTTCTGGAGAGAATGGTGCTGAGCTGAGTCTTGAAAAAACAGTAGGAATTTCTTAGGCTTAGAATGGGCAAACAAGGCCTTCTAATTAAAGGAAACAAGATGCACAAAGATTTGGAGGTATGAAACAAATAAGTATTGCTTAGGGTAATTATAAGTAATTAGGGTATTCTAGCAGAGAAGGCAATGGCACCCCACTCCAGTACTCTTGCCTGGAAAATCCCATGGATGGAGAAGCCTGGTGGGCTGCAGTCCATGGGGTCACTAAGAGTCGGATACGACTGAGCGACTTCACTTTCACTTTTCACTTTCAGGCATTGGAGAAGGAAATGGCAACCCACTCTAGTGTTCTTGCCTGGAGAGTCCCAGGGATGGGGGAGCCTGGTGGGCTACCGTCTATGGGGTGGCACAGAGTCGGACACGACTGAAGCGACTTAGCAGCAGCAGCAGCAGCAGCAGCAAGCCATGACTTAACTATGACACTGCCTAGAATGAAGGTATCTTCACTGGTGATATATTTCTTGCCCCAAGTGTTATTTCACTAAGAGCAGCAAGTCTATTTTTTTTTGGTTGTTGATTTCTTTTCTAGATTATATGTTTCTTGAAGGCAGGACTTTACATATCTTGTTTATCACTGCATCCCCAGCACCTAAATGAACATTTGTTAAATGAACATATGGATATCCAAGTGGAGGTGTCTAGGAGGCATTTGCATACATGGATATAGAGGTGGTTCACTGGATTAGAGGTAAATAAAGATGGTGTTGAGATGGTCCCCCAAATTACCAGTGGCTTTGCAGATTAATTTTATATGTGAAATTTAAAATTACCCTAAAAGAAGGCAGAAGTTAAATAAAAGGAGATCTGGGCTAGCAGTCAAAGAGTGTGTATTTGCGGGAAAGTAACTAGGATGTCTGTAGATGATAGCAAACATTTGGGATAGAGAGTGGTATAGATGGATATCAAAGAGGTAAGTGATTCAGCCTGAGTATGGGAAAGTAACAAGGTACAAAGGAATAGGAAAGAAACTGGACTCTGTGGTACTTGGAGTGAAAAAATAGGCAGACTTGAGAGGACTTCAGTTCAGTTCAGTTCAGTTGCTCAGTCGTGTCCAACTCTTCACGACCCCATGAATCGCAGCACGCCAGGCCTCCTTGTCCATCACCAACTCCCGGAGTTCACCCAGACTCACACTCATCAAGTCAGTGATGCCATCCAGCCGTCTCATCCTGTGTCGTCCCCTTCTCCTCCTGCCCCCAATCCCTCCCAGCATCAGAGTCTTTTCCAATGAGTCAACTCTTTGCATGAGGTGGCCAAAGTACTGGAGTTTCAGCTTCAGCATCATTCCCTCCAAAGAAATCCCAAGGCTGATCTCCTTGAGAGGACTTAGGAGAAGACAAATTCTCCTGGGGGATTCAGGTTTTTGGTAAGACTAAGAAGATGAAGGAATATCCTGTGACTAGGTTGGCAATATAAAAATAATTGTTGCAATAGAATCAAGACTTTTGTAGAGCACTGAGAAGTAAGAAACCAATGAAAAGAAGAATCAGAGATGAGGAAGAAGTGTGAAAGTGTTAGTCCATCAGTCTTGTCCAACTCTTTGCAACCCTATGGACTGTAGCCTGTCAGGCTCCTCTGTCCATAGAATTCTCCAGGCAAAAATACTGAAGTGGATAAACATTCTATTCTTCAGGGTATCTTCCTGACTCCTGCATTGCAGGCAGATTCTTTACCATCTGAGCCACCACAAAAGCCTGAAGAAGAAGTATAGGATTGTATAGAAAGGATAGCATATAAAGGAATAGTGGATTATAAAACATGCATTTTGGCCAATTACCAAAGATGGCAGAGATGAGGGGCACAGTGGCATTGTTCTTGAGAGAGGGAACATTCTTAATCTGCAACCATCTCCCAAAGTGTTAATTCATTCTACTGGTATTTACTGAGGATTTGTCAGCCGTGTTCTAGTCAATGTTAATAGACAGGAGAGTAAAATGACTCTCACCCTTTCTCTAGTGGATGCTATAGTGTAGCAGAACAGGTGGATTTAAACAGCTATTTATGTAATGACAAACAATAGATCCAATGAAGGACATGTAGAGAACACTATGAGAATTTATGATAAGGGAACTTACCTTAATATAGAGATTCAGAGAAACTTAATCCTAAAATATGAGTAGCAATATGTCAGATTATAATAGCAGACAAGGGAAAAATCAGTATTCCGTTCAGTCTCTTGGTCATGTCCGACTCTTTGCAACCCCATGGACTGTAGCTCTCCAGGCTTCGCTGTCCATAACCAACTCCCAGAGCTTGCTCAAATGCCGGGAGCCATCTCCTGGCATATTGCATATTGAGTGTAGCACTTTCACAGCATAATCTTTCAGGATCTGGAATAGCTCAACTGGAAGTCTATCACTGCCAGAAGCCAGCGTGAGGAACTCTGCCCATGGCAAAGGTCATGAGGAAGGAGGCTCGGCATACGCAAAGGCGGGATCGAGCCTCAGGAGTCCCCCTGGCAATTCTCGAGCATCTACCCCCCAAACCAGAGTCTGCCTACTTTCTGCTTTGTGCTTTCACCTACACCTCTGATTTTACGGGGGGCTGTCCCCCACTACCTCTCTCTGAAAAAAGTTAGCTTACAGCTCCAGTTAATAATTCCTGGGTGTGACAGGGTTTCAACCTACAAACTCCTTTGGAAATCCTCTAGCCTGCCTGAATAGGTTTTTCTGGCCACATGTGATTGTTCAGAGCCTCCCAACTGTGAGAGGCAGGAGATGTTCTAAACTGTCTAAACACAGATTCCTTTGAGTAGTTAAAAGATTGATTAGAAATTGTATTGATGAAGGGTTTTTCACTTGTTGGGCCAATGTTTGCTGCTAAGTTTCCATATCCCTTACCTGCTGTGTCCCTGGCAGTGTATTGATTAATATAATTGGTGTAAGTAGTAGCTTTAATGGTTGTAACCTTGGACCCTTGAGTTAATTCTTTTTCTTGTTATAGCCCACCACACCTTTGCCCTATAGGAATGCAACTTTAATGCTTTTGGAGGGTGCCACCTGACTAATCACCTTTAGAGAAAAATAAGTTTTCTGAAGAAAGGGTATTAAAATGTTAACAGGCCTCCGGGCCAGAAGATGATGCAAATCACCTAAACTTTTGCATATGGTAAGTTTGCAGGAAGAAAGCCTGGCTTACTGCATGACTCTACCCCTTCCCCTATTATCCTCTATGCATAACTTAAGGTATAAAAACTACTTTGAAAAATAAAGTGCGGGCCTTGTTCACTGAAACTTGGTCTCCGCATGTCGTTCTTTCTCTCACCTTCTGGCTGAATTATTCAGCCTCTTTTCTCCACTGAATTTCCTCACTGAGCTATCCTTATTTCAGCCTCTTTTCTCCACTGAATTTCCTCACTGAGCTATCCTCATTCTATTACTCTTTATATCTTTGATGAATATTTAAATAAACAGGTCGCTGATGCCATCTCTCCTTCGAATACCCTGGATCAGCTGGGGCTGGACCCCGGCACTCAAACTCATGTCAATTGAGTTGGTGATGCCAGCCAACTATCTCATCCTCTGTCATTCCCTTCTCCTCCTGCTCTCAATCTTTCCCAGCATCAGGGTCTTTTCTAATGAGTCAGTTTTTCACATCAGGTGGCCAAAGCATTGGAGTTTCAGCTTCATCATCAGTCCTTCCAAAGAATATTCAGGACTAATTTCCTTTAGGATGGACTGGTTGGATCTCCTTGCAGTCCAAGGGACTCTCAAGAATCTTCTCCAACACCATAGTTCAAAAGCATCACTTCTTCAGTGATCAGCTTTCTTTATAGTCCAACTGTCACATCCATCCATGACTACTGGAAAAACCATAGCTTTGACTAGATGGACCTTTGTTGGTAAAGTAATATCTCTGCTTTTTAGTATGCTGTTTCAGTTGGTCATACCTTTTCATGGAATTCTCCAGGACAGAATACTGGAATGGGTAGCTGTTCCCTTCTCCAGAGGATCTTCCTAACCCAGGGGTTGAACCCAAGTCACCCACATTGAAGGCAGATTCTTTACCAGCTGAGCCACCAGGGAAACCCAAAGTCACTGAGGCAAGGAGAAACTGGTACAGTAACACACAGTGTTCTATAAAATTTAGTATGCAGTAAACCTTTAGTACTCTGTTATAACATTGAAAGTGTTCCATGCCAAATGTGGCATTGGTAAAGTCTTTAGTACAGGCATTTAAAATGTTTTCAAATTCTATTGTCAGATATACATTTTCAATAGGTTGGTTTTAATATTTTTCTTCAACACCATAGCTATGTCTTTCCTACTGCTAAAGAAAATTGAAAGGTTTGTTTAACCTTTAGTTGAATTTAATTAGCAGTCCACTGACTGCAAAATGTTGTACAAGATACAAAGATGGTCATGAGCCCAATAAAATTACAATGTCATTGAGATTACAATATAATAAAACAATGAGAGAAAACAGTCATACAATATAACAATATGGTAGATGTTACAGAACAGTATACAACAAATGAAGGTCACAAACAAGAGACACTCTGAATCATTGGGGAGAGATCATACCCTCTCCTGGAGTTATCTAAGAATTCTTTATGATGGAGTTGAAGCTTGAGATAATCTGCAATATCTCAGAAGAAAGCCCATAGCCAGATATTTTTATTTTGAAGTAATCCTTTTAGAGTTTGTATTATTTAGGATCATTCTGGTTGCAACTAATGGAAAATATAACCCAATGTGGCTTTCATGATAAAGGAAATATATTAGCTAGCAAAACTGAAAATTCCACTAGTAATGCAGACATCAGACACAGTTTGACCAGGGACCTAGTTATATTTCTTTTTAATTATCTTGGCCCTCATCTTCAATAGCCTCAGACTGTTTTCCTTCATGCTTGCTTGATTGCTGCATTCAACAGCAAGGGCTACATGCCTCTTGTTCACATCAGGGACAGAGAGAGAGTTTTTTTCTACAAGAGTCCTGAGTTTTGCTCTCATAAATTTGTCTTGGGCTTCCCAGGTGGCACTAGTGGTAAAGAACCCATCTGCCAATGTAGGAGACATAAGAGATGTGGGTTTGATCCTTGGGGTGGGAAGATCCCCTGGAGAAGGGCATGGAAGCCCACTCCAGTATTCTTGCCCGAAGAATCCCATGGACAGAGGAACTTGGTGGACTATGGCCCACAGGGTCACGAAAAGTCAGACACAACTGAAGTGACTTAGCATAAGCACACAAAAGTTGTCTTATGTCCTATCACAATGACCATGGGGACACTTTGTACTGGTTGTCTCTGGTTTGGGACACATACCCGTTCTTGAACCAAGCAGCAAGGGAAGGAGGAAAGGGGAATTAAGAACTATGTTTTAGAAATAACTGAAGGTGGGGAATAAATTGGGAGATTGGGATTGACATATACACACTACTATATATAAAATAGGTAATTTGAAGCAACCTACTGCTCAGTACTCTATAATGACCTATGTGGGAAAAGAATCTAAAAGAGTGAATATATATATATATACACACAAATATATATATATATATATAACTAATTCATTTTGCTGTAGAGCAGAAACTAATACAATAGTATTAACTATACTCCAATAGAAATCAACTATACTCCAATAAAAATTAAAAAAAGTAACTGCAGCCAACCATGTGACAATTAATTTCATGGTGAAATGACCTATAGTTTCAAGAAATAGCAATTTACAAGCCATTAATTTTGAACCCTGGTTACTTGTCCAGGCCTGTGCTGTTTGTTGTTCACAGCTTTATTTCTATTCAATAAAGATGCATTGCATGCCTGTCATGGCATTGTGCTAAGTGCTTGCTCAAGGATATGATATCAAGAATGAATTACTTCTTATCCCCACCCACCAAAGTATATTGAAGTGTTATGGTAAGAGTAAAGATAATAGGGAACAGTGCTATGAGGGAGAGGAGATGCTGGTGGGAACCATTCTCAGAAAGAGTGGTGGGGATAAGGATGAAAAAGTTGAAGCATGCATAATAAATTTTCCTGTTCAATATTAGTGTGGATTTTCTCTGCTTAAAACAGAAGCTAAGAGTATGCTGGCATATTAAGGATTTACCTAACAAAATATATTTGACTTGAAATAAAATCTGATTTAGAGTTAGGCTTATTCCTCTAGTCAATACATGCCAGTCAGAAGTATCTTTTAGTTGTTGTTATTATTTGGTTGCTAAGTCGTGCTCAACTCTGCGACGCCATGGACTGTAGCCCACCAGGCTCCATTCTCCATGGGATTCTTGAGGCAAGAATAATGGAGTGGGTTGCCATGCCCTTCTCCAGGGGATCTTCCTGACCCAGAGATAGAACCTGCGTCTTCTGCATTGCAGGCAGATCCTTTATCACTGAGCCACCAGGGAAGCCCCATCTTTTAATGGAGTGTTGCCAAATTTTTTTTCTTTGGTCAGAGTAAGGGAGGAAAAATAGTTTTCCCTCTACCTTTCTGAATTCTTGGTTGAGACTCCTGTAACAAAAGACAAATTAATACGAGGAAAACAAGCAGAAGTTTATTAGCATGTTTACTTCAAGTACACATAGGAGACATCCAGAAAATATGAGTAACTCTCTGAGGATGCTTAGAATTCAGATTTAAATACCATCTTAGTAGAAAAAGTGCCAGGCTTCTTCTTGTTCAATTGCTAAGTTGTGTCCTACTCTTTTTGCAACCCGTGGCTTCTTGTCCTTCACTATCTCCTGGAGTTTGCTCAAATTCATGTCCATTGAGTCAGTGATGGGTATGATCTAACCCTCAGTTCCATGGACATTTCCACCCCAGGGCCAGGACTGGGAAAATAAGGTTACATGCAACTGGGTCTGTTTGTTTCTTTTTTTCTCATCATCCTATATTGGTTAGTTTTTATTGTGTAGTAAACCATCCCAAACTTGGTGGCTTAAATCAACAATTGTTTATTTGCTTACTCTTCTGTTTTTGACAGTCTGGTCTCCCTTACACATGTGTTGTCAGCTAGCAATCATATGTAGGCTCACTTGTTTGTCAGTTGGCATCCCTGGTGGCTCAGAAAGTAAAGCATCTGCCTGCAATTCAGGAGACCTGGATTTGAACCCTCGGTTGGGAAGATCCCCTGGAGGAGGGCATGGCGACCCACTCCAGTATTCTTACCTGGAGAATCCACATGTACAGAGGAGCCTGGTGGGCTACAGTCCATGAGTGGCAGAGCAGACACAACTGAGCAACTAAGCACAGCAAACAGCATATGATCAGGGCAATGAACGTTGCCCAGCTTATTCACAGGGTTGTGGCATTAGGGTTCTTAAAAGCAGCAAGAGACAGCAAGCCTCCAAACCCAAGCACTTTTCAGGCCTCTAGTTGTACCATGTTGACTAAAGTCCCATTGTCACATGGAAGTCACAGGACCAAGACCAGATTTAGAGGGTGGAGAGACACTCCGTCTCAATGGGAGAGACTGCATAGTTGCTTTGCAAAAGAGTGTGGTTAAGAGGATAAGGTAAATTTCTAGTAAATGTTTATCCCACATGTACCACACACTCAGCAAGTAGTCTCTTTCTCTTTTAAGACTATAGTGTAAAAATATGCATAATTTAAAACCAGAGAGTGGACTAGAAGGAACTGATTCAGGCTGCTTGAAAAATCATTGTTAGCCCAGAAGATTTTCTGCAACAGATGTTAATGCATGAGCCAACTTTGAGGGAGAAAACGTCAACATAGAATAGATGACAGCATTTGTGAACACCAACACTTTTTTGTTTTAAGATCCAATTAATTAGAAATTGGAAAGATATATGGAATCTGATATATGTTAGTAGTTAAGGATGCAACAGTGAAAAGTATGTCACTATACCAAATTGTCGTGAAAAAACAACTCTGAACACAAGATTTACAATCAAGAATCACCTTGCAATTGCGTACCTCATTGATAGCGGAGGGCATTTTTGAGCTATGTAAATAATAACATGATGAATTATTAGTCTTTTGGTTTCTTTATGGATTCACAGCATTTATTATCATTGGACAATGTTGATGATCTTCACTCATGGCAGGAGGTTGATTTCTGGAACACTGATGATATTATCTCTTAGCTATGCTAATTCCTAGTTATGAAATTACTTAAGGTGATTAATTTCTCTAACCTGGGCTCTTTTTTCAATGGTATCATTGAATTAGCTAATGATAATGTGGTAACATTTCACCTATATGGAATTCTGCAATCAGTTTCATTCAGTTCCACAAATATTTTCTGAGCACTTGATTTGGTATAGGCATTGTATAGGCTGGGGATATAATGATGAATAAAGTAGGCATGTTTGGAGCCTTTATTTTGGTAGGAAAGACATAGGTTAATTAATTATAAATGTTAGATATTTCAGTTAAACCAGCTATGAGATCATGTACTAGGATGTCTACCTTAGTTGAGGAATCAGAGATGTCCTTCCTGAAGAAGTGATACTTTAGCTAAAATTGAAGAATGGATAGGAGTTAACTGGATGGAGATAAGGACAAGATGTACAGAGTAGAGATGAGCTTTACAAATAGATGAAAATGTATGTGGACAGATCTGTAGGTACAAGACAGCAAGAATATTTGACAACCTGAGACTTAGTCCATTGTACCTGGATTAGAGAGAGCAAGGGAAAATGACGGGCGGTGAGGCTAGAGGGTCAGTCATGGCCAGATTGTTCAAAAAAATCATTGAGATTGATAGGAAAAGTATTATCTTTTTTGGAGATTGTAATATATATAGAAAGTGTAGATCTCAAAAAGTATGAAAAATCTCTGGCTGTACTCTGTATATCCCCTAGGGCAAAAAAAGTGTTCAAACTCTGTTTTTCATGGATTTGCTTCATTATACAGATAGCTGTCTAGTTTCTCACATTTCCCTAAACAAAACATGTGGATTGTTTTCAGTTTTTTGGTATTATAAGCAATGTTCCAATATACATATTTCTTGCAGAAATAAGTTGACTATTTTTGTGGAATAATTCCCAGAAGTGGAAGTGCTAAGTTAAGGTGTATGTGCATTTCAAATTTGGTTAGAAATCATTGCTTCACAAAAGGGGATATATAAATGACTAAATATGTATTTGAAAACAAGGTGCTTAATATTATTATTCACCTAGGAAATGCAAATTAAAGCCACAAGGAGATACCATCAAGTCCCCATGAAAATGCCTAAAATTAAAAAGGCTGATTAACCAGTGTTAGAAAGGATATGGTAAAACTGGAACTCACATACATAGTTCGTGGGAGTATAAATTAATACAGTACTTTGGAAGACTGTTTGGGAATATCTATTAAAGCTAAAGACATTCTGTGGCTCAGTAATCCCAAGATAGATGAACAAATATGCTCCCCAAAAGACATGTGCAGGAATGTTTACAATAGCTTTACTCCTAACAGGCCCAAACTGAAAATAATCTAAATGTTTACCAATAGAAAACTGACCAAAAATTTGAACTCCTTACCTATGTGAATGAATTCACAGATGTGTTATTGAAAGAACCCAGATGCAAAAGAAAACTAACTTTGATTTCCTTTACATGAAACTCAAGAATAGGCAAAACTAACTGTAATGATAGGAGTTACCATATCTTAATCCTGGTGATAGTTACATGATATTTTACATGTGTAAAAAATCTCCAAATTGTATAATTAATATAGTACACTTTATATCTCCATGAAAAATAAAAGTAATTAAAAAGGAAAGATATACATTTTACTAGATAGTATAAAACTGTCCTTCAAAACACTGTACAAATACACAGGCCTGTCTAAAGAAGTGGATTCCCAGGTGGCTCAGTGGTGAAAATCTGCCTGCTAATGCAGGAGATGCAGGAGACACGGGTTTGATTCCTTTCCTTCCTTTTTCTTCACCTTTTCTTTCTTCTTCCTTTTACTCTTCTCTGCAATATTAGGCTATTTGACATTTCTTCTCTCAGATGAACTTTGGAGTCAATTTTTCAAGTCAAGTCTTCCTATCCAGAATGTAACATACTTCTCTATTAATGACATATTTTATGTCTTTCATAAAATTCTAGAGTTGACTCCAGAGAGGTGTTGGATTTTTCTTTTTAACTTTATTCTGAGCTATTTTAAAACTTTTTCTTTAATGGGATCATTTTCATGGCATTTTGAAAATGAACTTTGCTTGTATACAAGAAAAAGATTTCTTTCTCAATTTTTACCACAGATTTACTTATTTGGTCTAAAATTCTCAGTTATTTTTTTTTGAAGTTTCTAGGTAGACCATTATGTTACCTGTAGATAGAGATAAAAATTCCTTCACTTTGTAATACTTAATGCTATTTCTTTTTTCTATTTTATTGTATTTCCTAACATAGCCAGACAATATTAACTACTAAAGTCAATAGTGTTCCTATCTTAGATTCTTAGATTTTAATAGAATGTTTCTATATTTGAGATAAATAAATATATACATATTATTTATGTAAGTATATGAAATAAATATATAAATATGTTAGTTTGTACAAATGAATTTTATTAAGGATGCTTCCATTTATTCTTATTTTACTAGGAGTTTTCATCACAGTTGTTTAAAAATGTGTATCTGTACATTCTTATACTAAAATTATTTTGGAGGTGACTGTTAAAATTTAGGTATAGTTGATGTACACTATTATGTGTTACAGGTGCAGAATATAGTGATTCATGCGTTTTGAAGATTAAACTTCATGCATGTGTGTATGCATCTTAGGTTGCTTCAGTTGTGTCCAACTCTTTGCAACTCTATGGCCAGGCTCCCCTGTCTATGAGGTTCTCCAGGCAAGAATACTGGAATGGGTCACTCTGCCCTCCTCCAGGAGATCTTCCTGATCCAGGGATCAAACCAAGTCTCTCATGTCTCCTGCACTGGCAGGTGGGTTCTTTACCACTAGCACTACCTGGGAAACCCTAAACTCCACGTATAGTTATCATAAAATATTGGCTATATTCCCCATGTTGCACAATATATCATTGTAGCTTATTTTATACCTAATACTTTGTACCTCTTACTCACCTACTTCTGTAATGCCCCTCCCACATCCCTTCTTCTTAATGGTAGCCACTAGTTTGTTCTCTGTATCTATGAGTCTGATTCTTCTTTTTTTTGTTATATTCACTAGTTTGTTATATTTTTTAGTTTCCACATATAAGTGATATCATACAGTATTTCTCTGTCTGGCTTATTTCACTAAGCATAATGCACTCCAGGCCTATCCATGTTGCTGCAAATGGAAAAATTTCATTCTTTTTATGACTGAGTAGTATTCCATTGTGTGTGTGTGTGTATGTATGTATGTATGTGTGTGTGTATATATATATATATATATATATGCCACATCTTCTTTATCCATTCATCTGTTGATGGACACATAGGTTGCATCCACATCCCCAAGTGAAGTGAAAGTAGCTCAGTCATGTCCGACTCTTTGCAACCCCATGGACTGTAGCCTGCCAGGTTCCTCTGTTCATGGAATTCTCCATTTTCCATGGAATGCTGGATTGGGTTGCCATTCACTTCTCCAGGGAATCTTCCTGACCCAGGGATCGAACTCAGGTCTCCTGCACTGCAGGCAGATTCTTTACCATCTGAGCCCTGCTATGAACATTGGGGTGTATGTATCTTTACACATTAGTATTTTTAGATTTTCTTTATAGATATATACCCAGGAGTGGAATTGCTCGGTCATACGGTAGTTCTGTTTTTAGTTTTTTGAGAACCTGCATACTTTTTCCCACAGTGGCTGCACCAATTTACGTTCCCACCAACAGTGTATGAGGGTTCCCCTTTCTTCACATCCTGGTCAACATCTGTATTTGTGTTCTTTTTGATGACAGCCATTCTTAACAGTGTGAGGTGACATCTCATTATGGTGTTGATTTGCATTTCCTTGATGATTAGCAATGTTGAGCATCTTTTCATATGCCTATTGGTTATCTGAATTTACTCTTTGGAAAAATGTCTATTCAGTTATTTTGTCCATTTTAAAATCAGGTTGTCTTTTTGATGTTGAGTTGGATGAGCTGCTCATATATGTATTTTGGATATTAATCCTTTATTGGTCACATTTTTTGCAAACACTTTTTCCCATTCAGTAGATTGTCTTTTTGTTTTGTTGATGGTTTCCTTTGCTGTGCAAAAACTTTTATGTTTACTTAGGTCCCATTTGTTTAATTTTGCTTTAGGAGACAGATCCAAAAAATTGACTTTAAACAAAGGAAAAAGTGCATATACTTAGCCAATTTCCCTTATATTTATATGACTGCTGCCATTTTTAAAAACTCTCTATCAGTAACATTATCAAAGTACCTTACTATTTTAAAATCTGGAATTCTTGCACGCTAAGTCATTTAGGACATGTCCGACTCTTTGCAACCCTATGGACTGTAGCCCACCAGGCTCCTCTGTCCATGGGATTCTCCAGGCAATAATACTGGAGTGGGTGGCCATGCTCTCCTCCAGGGGATCTTCCTGACCCAGGGATCAAACCAGTGTCTCTCATGAATCCTGCATTGGCAGGTGGTTTCTTAACCATTAGTGCCATCTGGGAAGCCCAAAATTGTATAATTAGTTATAGCTTTTGAATGTTGAGTAGAAAATATAAAGATGTGTAACATATGGTTAATAGTTTGTTTCAACTTACAAATTTTGAATAGAAACTGATTCTTATTTTTAAAGTCTTAACTGAAACCTCAGGTGGAATTTTTTACTTTGTATCTGTTTGATTCTCATCCCAGGCAGACATTTTTCCAAAAGAAGAGTATGGTGGTAGAATGATACATAGAACATAGTGTTAATGCTTTCAGTGAAAATCCCACAGGTACTATACTATTTTTAATTCTGTAGGATTTTAGAATCCCAGGGGCAGGGAAGCCTCATGGGCTACCGTCTATGGGGTCGCACAGAGTCGGACACGACTGAAGCGACTTAGCAGCAGCAGCGGCAGCAGCAGGATTTTAGAATATACATATTTAATAAACTATTTACATAACATTTCAGGTTCTATTTGTAAAACTGCTACTTACAAATCATTCTAAATATTTGCATTTGTCTTTCCTTTGAAAACTTGTGTGTGTTTTCACTGTAAAATATTTATGATGACTTGAAAAATAAATGACCCAATCAAAAAATGGGCCAAAGAATTAAACAGACATTTCTCCAAAGAAGACATACAGATGGTTAACAAACACATGAAAAGATGCTCAACATCACTCATTATCAGAGAAATGCAAATCAAAACCACAATGAGGTACCATTCCACGCCAGTCAGAATGGCTGCTATCCAAAAGTCTACAAGCAATAAATGCTGGAGAGGGTGTGGAGAAAAGGGAACCCTCTTACACTGTTGGTGGGAATGCAAACTAGTACAGCCACTATAGAGAACAGTGTGGAGATTCCTTAAAAAACTGGAAATAGAACTGCCATACGACCCAGCAATCCCACTGCTGGGCATACACACTGAGGAAACCAGAATTGAAAGAGACACGTGTACCCCGATGTTCATCGCAGCACTGTTTATAATAGCCAGGGCATGGAAGCAACCTAGATGTCCATCACCAGATGAATGGATAAGAAAGCTGTGGTACATATACACAATGGAGTATTACTCAGCCATTAAAAAGAATACATTTGAATCAGTTCTAATGAGGTCGATGAAACTGGAGACTATTATACAGAGTGAAGTAAGCCAGAAAGAAAAACACCAATACAGTATACTAATGCATATATATGGAATCTAGAAAGATGTTAACGATAACCCTGTATGCGAGACAGCAAAAGAGACACAGATGTATAGAACAGTCTTTTGGACTCTGTGGGAGAGGGCGAGGGTGGGATGATTTGGGAGAAAGGCATCGAAACATGTATAATATCATATGTGAAACAAATCACCAGTCCAGGTTCAATGCAGGATACAGGATGCTCAAGGCTGGTGCACTGGGATGACCCAGAGGTATGGTATGGAGAGGGAGGTGGGAGCAGGATTCAGGATGGGGAACATGTGTACACCTGTGGTGGATTCATGTTGATGTATGGCAAAACCAATACAATATTGTAAAGTAATTAGCCTCCAATTAAAATAAATAAATTTATATTAAGAAAAGTAAAAAAAATAATCAAAATTCAAAAAAAGGAAGCAATCACCCTATAATACTGATAAAAAACTATTTTTCTGATACATTCTTTTCTGGTATTCTATCCATATACACATGTTTACATAATTATAATCAGAGTAAGCATGTGATCTTTGTAAGTTGTGCGTTTAACTTTATATCACTTATCATCTGCATTTTCCTTAAATGATACATAGTTATCAACAATGGCTTCATAATATGAAATTTTTAGATGTATTATAATTTGCTCAGTCATTTTTCTTTTGTCAGAAATTTAGGTTATTCCTACTATTTCACTATGATAAAGTAATTTAATATTTTTTCCCCTGTGATCTAAATTTAAAAAAATTTTTTGAAAGTATAGTTGTGTATGATGTTAGTTTCACCTGTTTTATATAGTTATTTGACATTTGCACACATTCTGAAATGTTGATCCTTTCTTTAAAGGCTAGATTACTTAGCAGTGAATTTATTGAATAAAAGATTAATCAATTTTCTTATTTCTTTTGATATATTTTTACAAATTGTTTCCAGAAGTTTTATTCCAATTTATGCTCCCATCCATCCCTCCAGAAATGTATGAGGGTGGGATTTTCCTAGTGGTCCAGTGGATAAGACTCCATGACCCCAGTGCAGGGGGCCCGGGTTCAACCCCTGGTCAGGGAACTAGATCTCAGCTGCTGCAACTAAGATTGAAGGTCTTGCATGCCACAAGTAAGACCCAGAGCAGCCAAACAAATAAAATAAATAAATATTTTTTAAAAGAGAGGATTTCACAACATTCTTATCAATACTGAGTATTATCATGTTATTAAAAGTTTTAGTTTGTTATTTCATAAAATGAAATTTTCAAGCATTGGCACAGAAGATAAATATAACCATATAATCTTAAGACCTGAAAAATAATAACTTTTGTTTGCTTCTCTCATTCAGTGCTGTGTGGTTCTTGTGTAGCAGGAGCTCCCTACATTCTTAGCTTAACCTGAAGAATGTATAATTGTAAACAAAATTGTGTCTGTACTCTTAGCTGGCCCAGCTTAATAAAAGAAGATATCTCTGTAGAAAACTTGGGAGGAGCCATTCTGAATTCTTGTAGGATAAAAGATGAATGAATTAGATGTTCTCAAAAAGTACTATTTAAAACACAGGTAAACTGCATGTTACTTTTATGCAGACTGAGTAATTATAATTAGAGCATTATAAAGAAGGATCAGTTCCTCTGACTGATCCATGCTGAACATTATGCAGTGACCAGTCATAACTAGGGGCTCACCCTGGTTTAGGAATCTGACCTTGAACTTCTCAAAGAAAATCCAAAAGATTGAAATCATACAAAGCATAGACCAACAATCTCAGTAATCATCCCAAAATGTTAAATAATAAATGCAGAAAACATTGAAATGAAGAAAAATTATATAATAAAATCGACCATTTGTCTCTTTGAAAAGACTAATAACGCTGATAAGTTTAGATGAAAGTTATGAAGACAAAAAGTGAAAAGTTAAAAAAAAATTGAGAAGGAATGACAAAGGGGACGTTAAAAAGAACCATACCTAGAAGGGTGGGACGGTATGGGGGGCGGGTGGTGGAAGGGAGGTTCAAGAGGGAGGGGACATATGTATATTTATGGTTGATTCACATTGTTGTATGGCAGAAGCCAACACAGTACTGTAAAGCAGTTATCATCCAATTATAAAGAAAAGAACCGTAAGAGTGCATTATGAACAAATTAATGTCAGAGCCTTAGAAAATTTAAATGAAACAGACAAATTTCTAGGAAAATAAAACTTACCAAAAATGAGAAAAGACAAAATCAGGGAATTATATATAACTTCTAAAAAAGTTAATGTATAATTAAACACTTTCCATAGAGAAAACTTTGAGTTCAAATCATTACCAATGAGTTTTTCAAAATATATAAAGAAACAATGCCTCTCACACAAGTTTTTCTAGAAAATAGGGACAAAAAGAACACTTACCAACTTTTTTGTGACACCTACATAGCCTTAGTAATTAAACCTGATGAGAGCTTAAGAAAATTCAAGCCAGCTTTTTAAAAATAAACCTAGATACAAAAATCCTCAATAAAACAATGGGATACCAAATCCTGGAATTTATAAAAAGAATAATAAAATATAACCAACTTGGGTTTATTCCTAATAATGAAAATTTATAAAATTTTATTTGTCACATCAACAAAATATAGAAGGCACATCATATGTTGATAGACACCAAAAAATCACTTTAATAGTCAACATCCACTCATAATAAAAAATTCCTAGGAAATATGAATTAGAAGGAAACATTCTTAATCCAGGAAAGGATATTTACAAAACACAAAATCCTGTTGAAAATACTTTGCTTGTATCAGGCAAATTTGTTTTCTCTAAGGAAGCTCATTGTTTAGTGCTGGAGTTAAACTTTCCATGGTAGTTAAGGAGCAAATTATATAAATCATGTATCATCATCATAGATACTTAATGAATATTTACTGGATATGTTTAACAGTGCTGGGCACATTATGGGAATTTTAAGTTTCTAGAGAAGTGTGAGAACAACTCGTTTAATACTTCCAGTTTTATTATCTAAATGTTTTATTAGTTTTATAATTTTGGAGTGACACTAGAGAGTACTGAGATCAGGAATTAATAGTCTTCCTTGATCAAGCATTTTAGGAAATAATTGAGACAAATGCCCTTAAAATGGGCTTTCCAGGTAGCACTATTGGTAAAGAACCTGTCTTCTGATGCAGGAGACTTAAGAGAGGTTTGAATTGGGAAGATCCCCTGGAGAAGGAAATAGCAACCCACTCCAGTATCTTGCCTGGGAAATCCCATGGACAGATGAGCTTGGCAGGCTACAACAGTCCGTGGGGTCACAAAGAGTCAGACAAGACTGAAGCAACTTGGCACAGATGAGGGGGCAAGCAGATCCACCTTGGGGTATAAAAGGGATGTTTCCTCAACTGATTAGAACTAGCTGGTCATTCACACGGACAGTTATGGAAGTCAGGGCAAGGTTCAGGCAAAGAGAGTGGCTTTGGGGTTGTGCTTTGATGTGAGAAGAAAAGAGTGGAGGTAGAAAGAGGAGAGATATTGGGAAAGCAAATAATTCACTTGTTGAGACTGGGTTTCTTTGCTTTTAAAAACACCAATGAAAAAATGCGGTTTCATTAAAAAAAAAAAGTCACTTCCTCAATCATGCTATCACCAGCAAACCCCACTAACAATGCCCAAGAATTAAAAATAGAATTATGGTAATAAAAAGTCTAACCTTTTTTTCCTTTGTGTTTCATTTATTTTTAAATTGCTCACAGGCTTAAGTCTTCCCCTTGGTACTTTAGATCAGCATTCTTAGTGCTAACTGGTTGTGCCAATAACACCTCAGCTCTAGCGTTGTGTAAAGAGACTCTTCGGACTTAGTTCACTGAAATCCAACATGGCGGCAGAAGGCCATGTGCAGAGACACTGCACCCGGCACTGAGATCTGGAGTGAGTGCCCTGAGCAGCACAGCCTAGGAGACTCGAAAGAACTCCGCCCTGGCTCTGCTGAGGTAAAGCAGCCCCGCCCACGTCCTGTCGGGAGAGCATGTGCTCTAGAGTGAGCTCCTACCTTTCCATTCTTTGAAGGAAGAGGAAAAATTTCCTTGGCTTTTGAACCAAACTTGGTCTCGTTCTTTTGGCTCAAACAACATGGGACAGAATTCTTGTCAGGGCTCAACTTGGGAGGGTGGGTTTTAATGATGGCCACATCTGAAATGATCAATAGTCATATGTGGCCAGTGATTATAGCATCGGACAACACAATATAGAACATTTCCACCATCATGGGTCTAGACAGTACTTGGAACATAGTGGTTACTCAATATATTAGCTGAGTGAAAGAGTTGAATAAACAATATTTGTTTTGCCCACTTCACAAAGTTTTTGAGAATCAACAGCTCTTTTCAGATGGTGAGGGATCTGGGCATGTTGAAGAACCTTATTTCCATGATGGCTGTCAAACAACAAATAACTTGAGTGAAGAACCTTTTGTTCTAGCGTTACACAAAGAATTTTTACTGTTAGCTGGGTTTTACGAATGGTGTTTCCTTGTGTTCCTGCAGTTAAACAAATCTTCCCTTTTGATTATGGGAAACAGGGTAAACTTGACATAACTGTGTGATGTTGTTAGTTCTTCCGTTTTTCTCTTCAACCATTTGACTCTGTTAAAAACCCCTTTGGGATTGCTCCTAGGAACATTTGGTGAAGTAGTCTAAGGGGAAAAAACCTGTGTGTGTCTGTGGTGGTGGTGGTGGTGGTGTGAGCAGAGCTGGCAGTGAAGGGGTTTTTAATCCACTTGCAGTGGTTTCCCAAGCAACCTCTGTAGATGACAAAAAAAGCTGCTTTCAATAACAGGAGTAAAAGTGACTTGAATTCTTTGTACTCTGGTTTTAATTATGTTTTTAAAACTTCCTTGCTAATTGATCTATTTATTACTCTCAAAATGAACAGTTACATTATTTGAATCAGTATCTTATATTTAAATCTGTCTCCTCAGTTTATTAAAATGTTTATATGTCATCTCACTTGTCTTAGAATGGTTTCAGAGAGTGGCTGGACAGATATAATTATTGTGGCAAACAGCATTTTGAGTGTTTTGCTTCAGGTTATGTAGCTTATGGAAAGCAAAATAGGGCTAGAATCCAGGGCTTCTGATACTCCTTTACAGTCTGAAGCCTAATTTACTTTGAAGGGGGATGAACCCAGAGGTGGGTAGAGCCTATTTCAGTTTTCTCTAATATCCTTTAAACTGGGTTGTGTTTTGCCATTCTTTTGTCTTTGCTTAACTTAGATACAATGAAGAATGGTAGGATAGAATGGATTTTTAAGTCAGACAGGCTTGAGTTCTGATGTCTCCCCCACTACTAACTAGATGAATACATTTGGGCAAGTTACTTACATTTTCTGAACTTTGGTTTACTCATTAAAAAACAAACAATCAAGCAAATTAGCAAATCAGGAATATCAACTCGCTTACAAGTATACTATGACTTAATAAGCTTTTTATAAATACAGCATTCTCCCCCTTTTAGAACTGTCAGTGACAGATCTCAGATAAAGGTTAGGCAGTCCATGTATTCTCAAAAGGCCTACCACTTATTTATCTACTATGTGCCCTTAAAATGTGCCATGCAAGGCTCATCAGAGTGCACAATCTGTGTTCTTGAACTTTGAGGCTCTGACACAGCCTATTGATTAGTGAACAAATACTGTTTATGGAGCACTTATGTATAGCAGTATGTCAAAAATGACATGAAAAATGGTAAGATGTAGCCTTACACATAAGATGAAATCTTAACCACTGGACCACGAGGGAAGTCCCTCCCATGTCCTATTCTTAATCTTGTCGTACGCTTTACTGCAAACTCTCTACAATCTCAGTTTCACATACTCTATTTTGCAACCATTACTGTCTATTTTTTCCTATAACAAAATAGTTTGGCTGGACATGACCAGTGACCCTATCCTAATAATCTTTTATCTTCCTGTTTCTCTCTCTGCTTAAATTCCATGTCTATTCATTATAACTTTTTTGCATGATACTACCTCAACCCATCCAAAATATACATGCCTCAGATTCCAGTTTTTTCTTGTCTTTTCAAGGACATTGCCGTAGAAATTTTCTTCTGTTTCTACCAACTCATCATGTTCTCTTTACTAGATCATTCTTAATAGCATAAAAATTAGCCATCATTTCTTCAATTAAAAAAAAAAGCTTTTTGGATCCCAATTTCTCCCAGTTACCCCCACTATCATTTCACTGCCTTCCTTCCCTTTATGGAAAAGCCTGTTGAAGGTGTTTGCTATGCTTTATATTTCTGTTCCCCGCTTTCATTTCTCTTGCCCCTGTATCGGTCAAGTATCTTTACCCAGCACTCTGCAAAAACTACTCTTAACAAAGTCAGCCAGTGACTTCCACATTTCTAAGCTAAATGAGCAGATGAGGTTAATTCTCAATCCTTCTCTAACTTGACCTATTGCAGCATTTAACGCAGATGACCACCCACCTTTTCTTAAAACACTTTGCTTCCATAACGTCCATTTTCTTTATTTCTTGTACATTTCTGTCTACCCTTAAAAATTTTTCAATTAATTCCTTCTCATCTCCCTGACTTCTAAATGTTGGAGTGTCCCAGAGCTCGCCTTTGAATCTCTTTATTTCCCTTTTGCTATCTTTTCTTTTGTTGATTTTATTTAATTTCATGGCTTTAAGTACCATGTATGTGGTAACAACTCCCAAATATATGTCTGCAGACCTGATTTCTCAACTCCAGAAACTTATAACCAGTAGCTTACTTGATATGTCATGTGGATTGCTATAGATATCTCAAAGTTAGCATGTCAAAAACAGTTCCCGATATTTGTCACTGAACCAGCTCCTCACATTGACTTTTCCATTAATGATAATTCTATCTTTCCAGATGCTCAGAACAAAAATTCTAGTGTTACTATTTACTCTCTACTGTCTCCCCTCAACATAATTTGTCAGCAAATTTTGTTGGCTCTATCCTCACAATATATCCAGAATTCTGCTTCTCATCACTTTCATCACAACTCATCACCACTTTTTCAGTCCAGACTTTCATCCTTTCTCACATGAATTATTGCAATAGCTTCTTAAAAGCCTCCTTATCTCTGGCTTGTTCCATTGTAGTCTAGCCTCTGAATAGCTACTCCAAAGATGCCTTACATTTGTTTAAACCAGATGACCTTAAACCTGTTTACCTCTCCAATGGCTTGCAATCTGAAAGCCCATGAGATCTCACCAACCTCCCAGATCCGAAGACCTGTCTGCCTACATACTTCGCTAGTTTATTCCATTGTAGATTATTCCATTAGGAATGACTAAAATTTCACCTAATTAAGACTAACCATCTCTCCTAAAATTTTCATCCCCTCCCAATATTCATATACCTCCTTCTTCATTTAACACTAACCACTATTGATTTTTTTTACTTACAGTGTTCATTTCTGCTCAGCTGACTAGAATATAAGCTCCATGAAGTCAGGGATATTTGCCTATTTTGTTTCACCTTGTGCTTGGAACAGAGAGCCTGGCACACAGTTGATTATCAGTTGGTACTGAAGATATTATTTAATTGTAAATCAACATAGAACTAATAACCCTTATGCTCTCTTAATGTATGCATCCTATACAGAACTCACAAAGCTAGAAGGAGCCATAAAGATAATATTGTTCAGTACCTCTCACTTTGAGGACACTGGAGAACAGAGAGATGAGAAGACATTCACAATCCTATGGATAACAACAGAGCCCTGCCAAAGCTCTTTTATTACATGTCTTATAGTAACCTTCATCTTCAACATTTACATTGTCAGGGCTTACTTATAACTTCATGTAAAACTCTAGCTATTTATTTTTCAGTCACTAAGTCATGTCGGACTCTTTGCAAAACCACAGACTGTAGTACACCAGGCTTCCCTGTCCTTCACTGTCTCCCAGAGTTTGCTCAAACTCATGTCCATTGAATCAATGATGTTATCTAACCATCTCATCCTCTGCCACCTCCTTTTCCTCTTGCCCACAATCTTTCCCAGCATCAGGGTCTTTTCCAAAGACTCAGCTCTTTGCTTCAGGTGGCCAAACTAGCTACTTATGCCATAATCTTAGTTTACTAATATTTTCTTAAATGTTAAGTTTATTAGTTGCAAGTGAACTCCCCTGAAGTCAGAAAAAGCCATGTGACACATCTCACTTACATGACACTAAACACATTTCTAGTTTGAGGGATTATGGTTATACAACTTAATTTTTAAGATCACAAAATTTTAATAACTTAGTGATTATTATTGTACTGTTTGTAATATTGTGATTTATATACTTTGAATATACTTATTATCTAAGGCTAACATAAAAAATATTCACAAGCACCACTTTCTTAGAACAAAGCAAGATTTTTCTGTTGTTTTTCTTGGTAAGAGAGTTATTGTTTATAATCTTAATGTAAGTAAGTTTTATCTCAGTAAAAATTAGCTTTCTCACAAATAGAGCTGTAAATTAGTGTACTCACTGTCTCAGAAATAATGGGTTCCTATCACCAGGGGATTGAAGAAGAGATTAGATAATCCCTTCCCTAAAATGTGAAAAAGATTTATACCAGATATAGGTTGACCTGGATGACCTTTCAATTTTAAGATTCTCTTGTTCCAAATGGGTGTCAGGTATTATGCAATTTCTATTTTATCAAATATATGGTGGGAAGTACACACAAGTACACATATTATACAATTTTTAAATGAATCTGCAAGCTTTGTGAAAAGCGAGTTTTGAAATACCAGTAACAATTATTAATAAATATTTCTAGGATATTAGTAGAATATATATAAATGTATTTATGTGTATATTATATACAAGTTTCTTATCAGCTGTATTTTTTTTTTTTTGGAAATGTTTTCTCCTTTTCTGTAAGTTGTTTTTTCACTTTCTTGATGGTGTTCTTTGAAGCACAGATTTAAAAAATTTCCATAGGGGACTTCCCTGTTGATACAGTGGTTTAAGACTCCATGCTTCCACTGCAGGAGGGTGTGGATTCAATCCTTAGTTAGGGAACTAAGATCCTGCATGCCTCCCTGTGTGGCAAATTTTTTTTTCCCCATCAAGTCTAATTTATTTGTCTTTTTATTTTGTTATTTATTCTTTTGGTATCACATATAAGAAACCAGGGTTATGGAAATTTACCCTTAGGAATTCTGAAGTTTTAGCAGTTATATTTAATTCTGTAATCAATTTTGAGATAATTTATATATATTATGTGAGATAAAGGTCTAGCTTCATTCTATGGCATGAATATATCCAGTTTTTTCCCAGCATCTTTCCCTATTGAATTATCTTGGTGCCTTTGTTGAAAATGATCTTACTAAATGTAGGGGATAACTTCTGGACTCTCAATCCTATTAATTTGACCTATGTCTCTATCCTTATAGTGATACCATACTGTCTTGATTACAATAGTTTTGAAGTGAAAAAGTATGAATCCTTCAATTCTGTTTCTTGAAGATCATTTGGGCTATTTTTGGTCTCTTCCATGTTCTATGAAAATTAAAGATACCAAGGGAACATTTCATGCAAAGATGGGCTCAATAAAGGACAGGATGGTAGGGACCTAACAGAAGCAGAAGATATTAAGAAGAGGTGGCAAGAATACACAGAAGAACTGTACAAAAAAGATCTTCATGACCAAGAAAATCACAATGGTGTGATCACTCACCTAGAGCCAGACATCCTGGAATGTGAAGTCACTACGAACAAAGCTAGTGCAGGTGATGGAATTCCAGTTGAGCTATTTCAGTCCTGAAAGATGATGCTGTGACAGTGCTGAACTCAATATGCCAGCAAATTTGGAAAACTCAGCAGTGGCCACAGGACTGGAAAAGGTCAGTTTTCATTCCAGTCCCTAAGAAATGCAATGCCAAAGAATACTCAAGCTACCACACAATTGTACTCATCTCACGCACTAGCAAAGTAATGCTCAAAATTCTCCAAGCCAGGCTTCAGCAATACATGAACCATGAACTTCCAGATGTTCAAGCTGGTTTTAGAAAAGGTAGAGGAAACAGAGATCAAACCGCCAATATCTGCTGGATCATTGAAAAAGCAAGAGAGTTCCAGAAAAACGTCTATTTCTGCTTTATTGACTATGCCAAAGCCTTTGACTGTGTGGATAACAATAAACTGTGGAAAATTCTGAAAGAGATGGAAATACCAGACCACCTGACCTGTCTCTTGAGAAACCTGTATCCAGGTCAGGAAGCAACAGTTAGAACTAGACATGGAACAACATACTGATTCCAAATGGGAAAAGGAGTACGTCAAGGCTGTATATTGTCACCCTGCTTATTTAACTTATATGCAGAGTACATCATGAGAAATGCTGGGCTGGATGAAGCACAAGCTGGAATCAAGGTTGCCAGGAGAAATATCAATAACCTCAGATATGCAGATGACACCACCCTTATGGCAGAAAGGGAAAAGGAACTAAAGAGCCTCCTGATGAAAGTGAAAGGGGAGAGTAAAAAATTGGCTTAAAGCTCAACATTCAGAAAACAAAGATCTTGGCATCCAGGCCCATCACTTCATGGCAAAAAGATGGAGAAACAATGGAAACAGTGGCAGACTTTATTTTTCTGGGCTCCAAAATCACTGCAGATGGTGACTGCAGCCATGAAATTAAAAGACGCTTACTCCTTGGAAGGAAGTTTATGACCAACCTAGGCAGCATATTAAAAAGCAGAGACATTACTTTGCCAATAAAGGTCCATCTAGTCAAGGCTTTGGTTTTTCCAGTGGTCATGTATGGATGTGAGAGTTGGACTATAAAGAAAGCTGAGCACTGAAGAATTGATGCTTCTGAACTGTGGTGTTGGAGAAGACTCTTGAGAGTCCCTTGGACTGCAAGGAGATCCAACCAGTCCATCCTAAAGGAAATCAGTCCTGAATGTTCATTGGAAGGACTGATGTTGAAGCTGAAACTCCAATACATTGGCAACCTGATGTGAAGAACTGACTCATTTGAAAGGACTCTGATACTGGGAAAGATTGAGGGCAGGAGAAGGGGATGACAGAGGATAAGATGGTTGGATGGCATCACTGACTCAATGGACAGGAGTTTGAGTAAACACTGGGAATTGGTGATAGACAGGGAGTCCTGGCCTGCTGCAGTCCATAGGGTCACAAAGAGTCAGACATGACTGAGCAACTGAACTGACGTTCTATGAATTTTAGAATCAGCACATCAATTTTTGTTTCAGTTCAGTTCCGTTCAGTTCAGTCGCTCAGTCATGTCCGACACTTTGCAACCCCATGAACCACAGCACGCCAGGCCTCCCTGTCCATCACCAACTCCCAGAGTCCACCCAAACCCATGTCCATCAAGTCAGTGATGGCATCCAGCCGTCTCATCCTCTGTCGTCCCCTTCTCCTGCCCTCAATCTTTCCCAGCATCAGGGTCTTTTCAAGTGAGTCAGCTCTTCACATCAGGTGGCCAAAGTATTGGAGTTTCTGCTTCAACATCAGTCCTTCCAATGAACATTCAGGACTGATTTCCTTTAGGATGGACTGGTTGGATCTCCTTGCAATTCAAGGCACTATCAAGAGTCTTCTCCAACACCGCAGTTCAAAAGCATCAATTCTTCGGTGCTCAGCCTTCTTTATAGTCCCACTCTCACATCCATACATGACCACTGGAAAAACCAAAGCCTTGACTAGATGGACCTTTGTTGGCAAAGTAATGTCTCTGCTTTTCAATATGCTGTCCAGGTTGGTCATATCTTTCCTTCCAAGGAGTAAGTGTCTTTTAATTTCATGGCTGTACTCACCATCTGCAGTGATTTTGGAGCCCAGAAATATAAAATTAGCCACTGTTTCCACTGTTTTCTTATCCATTTGCCATGAAGTGATGAGATCAGATGCCATGATCTTAGTTTTCTGAATGTTGAGCTTTAAGCCAACTTTTTCACTCTCCTCTTTCACTTTCATCAAGAAGCTCTTTAGTTCTTCTTCACTTTCTGCCATAAAGGTGGTGTCATGTTTAAAGACAGTAAATTGCATTGAATCTGCAGGCCATTTTGGGTAGTAATGCTAGCTTAACAATATTAAATCTTTTAATCCAAGAACTTGGGATGTTTTTCCATTTAAGAATTCTTTAATTTCTTTCAACTGTGTGTTACAGTTTCAGGATACAAGTCTTGAAACATTTTTCTTAAGTTTATTTCTAAATATTTTATTCTTTGATACTACTGTAAATGGACTTGCTATCTTAATTTTATTTTCAGATTGTTCATTGCTGGTATATAGAAATGCAATTAATTTTTGTGAATTGGTTTTGTATCCTGCAAGTTTGCTGAACTTACTAGTTCCAGTACATATTATTAAGATAATTACTTAGAATTTTATACATACAAATCATGCCATCTGTAAAGTTTTTCTTCTTTTCCAATTGTATACATCTTATTTTCTTTGCCTAATTGCAAACTTCCAGTAAAATGTTGGATAGTAGTGGGAAGAGCATACATCCTGTTCCTGATCTTGGGCAGAAAATTCAATCTTTCTTCATAAAGTAGAATGCTAACTACGGGTTTTTCAGAGATACTTTTTAGCAGGATGAAGAAGTTCCCTTCTATAGGTGATTTTTTTTCATTTTTAAAATGAATGTTGAATGTTTTCAAGTGTGTTTGCATCTACTGAGATGATCATGTGACTTTGTCTGCTGCTCTATTAATATGGTGAATTATACTGATTAATTTGTGGTTATTAAGCCAACTTTGAATTTCTAGGAGAAATCCCACTTGGTCATAGTATAGTCTTTTTATACACTGCTGAATTTGGTTTGTTAGTGTTGTATTATGGATTTTTCATGTAAATTCTTAAGTGATATTGGTCTGTGGTTTTCTTTTCTTGTGATGTTTTTGTCTGATACTGTTATCAAGGTAAATTTTCCTTCATAGAATGAGTTGGGAAGTATTTCCTCTATGTCCACTTTTGGGAAAACTCTGCAAGTAATTGGTATTAATTCATCTTTAAATGTTTTGTACAATTCATGAGGGAAGCCATGTAAGCCTGGATATTTCTTTGGGGAGATTTTTAAATTACTAATTCAGTCTCTTTATTTCTTATTGGTATATTCAGATTTTCTATTTATTTTTCAGTCAATTTTTATTTTTATAATTTTTCTAGAAAATTGTGTATTCCATCTAGGTTGCTTAATTTGTTGGCATAGAGTTGTTCATACTATTCCCTTATGTGTTATTAAAATTTACCCTTTTATCATTACAAACTGTCTTTGTCTCTAGTAACAGTTTTTGTCATTAATGTCTATTTTATCTGATGTTAGTATAGCCATTTCAGTTCTCTTTTGGTTACTTTTTCCATTCTTTAAAAGAAAAATCTATCTATTTGTGCCTTTGAATCTAAAGTGTGTTGCTTGTACACAGGCTTTCAGTAGATCATAAAAAAAATACATCTTGCCAATCTCTGCCTTATGATTGGAGTGCTTAATCCATTTATATTTAATTGCTGATATGATTTTTGCATGACATTTTGCTATTTATTTTCTATATCTTTTGTTTTTTTTTTTCTGTTCCTTTCTTCTTCCACTTTTGTATTCTTTTTTGTTAAATGTTTCTAGTGCATATTTAAATATTTAACACATTTATAAGTTAACATTTTAGTGGTTGCCCTGGTGATTACAATTAACACCTCTAAAATGTAAAAGCACTGGATATTTATTAGGGTTCTAGCTTGTCTTTGAAACAAATGTCTCATGATATGTGTCAATAAAAAAGGTCCTACCCTTGTATAAGATTGAGAATTGTTTTATACTCTGTCCCATGTAGTATATCATAAAATACTTTAAATATTAAAGACAAATCATATATTAAAGAAAGCTGTTAAGTTTGTTGAAACCCCAAGTTAAAAATATTAGCTACCATTTCTTGAGTAGCTTAGGGGCTTTTCTGCTGGCTCATTTGGTAAAGAATCCACATGCAGTGATACACCACATTAACAAATTGAAAGATAAAAACCATATGATTATCTCAATAGATGCAGAGAAAGCCTTTGACAAAATTCAACATCTATTTATGATAAAAACTCTCTAGAAAGCAGGCATAGAAGGAACAAACCTCAACATAATAAAAGCCATATATGATAAACCCACAGCAAACATTATCCTCAATGGTGAATTGAAAGCATTTCTCCTAAAGTCAGGAACAAGACAAGGGTGCCCACTCTCACCTACTGTTCAACATAGTTTTGAAAATTTTAGCCACAGCAATCAGGGAAGAAAAAGAAATAAAAGGAATCCAGATTAGAAAAGAAGAGTTAAAACTCTCACTGTTTGCAGATGACATGATCCTCTACATAGAAAACCCTAAAGACTCCACCAGAAAATTACTAGAGATAATCAATGAATATAGTAAAGTTGTAGGATATAAAATTAATACACAGAAATCCCTTGCATTCCTATATACTAACAATGAGAGAACAGAAAGAGAAATTAAGGAAAGAATTCCATTCACCATTGCAATGAAAAGAATAAAATACTTAGGAATAAATCTACCTAAAGAAAGAAAAGACCTATATATAGAAAACTATAAAACACTGATGAAAGAAATTAAAGAGGACACTAATAGATGGAGAAATATACCATGTTCATGGATCGGAAGAATCAATATAGTGAAAATGAGTATACTACCCAAAGCAATCTATAGATTCAGTGCAATCCCATTCAAGCTACCAATGGTATTTTTCAGAGAACTAGAACAAATAATTTCACAATTTGTATGGAAATACAAAAAACCTCGAATAGCCAAAGCAATCTTGAGAAAGAAGAATGGAACTGGAGGAGTCAACCTGCCTGACTTCAGACTATACTATAAAGCTACAGTTATCAAGACAGTATGGTACTGGCAACAAAAACAGAAATATAGATCAATGGAACAAAATAGAAAGCCCAGAGATAAATCCACACACCTATGGATCCATGCACCTTATCTTTGACAAAGGAGGGAAGAATATACAATGGAGAAAAGACAATCTCTTTAACAAGTGGTGCTGGGAAAACTGGTCAACCACTTGTAAAAGAATGAACTAGAACACTTTCTAATACTATACATAAAAATAAACTCAAAATGGATTAAAGATCTAAATTTAAGACTAGAAACTATAAAACTCCTAGGGGAAAACATAGGTAAAACACTCTCTGATATAAATCACAGCAGGATCCTCTATGACCCACCTCCCAGAGTAATGGAAATAAAAGCAAAAATAAACAAATGGGGCCTAATTAAAATTAAAAGCTTTAGCACAACAAAGGAAACTATAAGCTAGGTAAAAAGACAGCCTTAAGAATGGGAGAAAATAATAGCAAATGAAGCAACTGACAAAGAATTAATCTCAAAAACATACAAGCAGCTCCTGCTGCTTAATTCCAGAAAAATAAAGGACCCAGTCAAAAAATGGGCCAAAGAACTAAGCAGACATTTCTCCAAAGAAGACATACAGATGGCTAATAAACACATGAAAAGTTGCTTAACATCACTCATTATCAGAGAAATGCAAATCAAAACCACAATGAGGTACCATCTCACACCCATCAGAATGGCTGCTATCAAAAAATCTACAAACAATAAATGCTGGAGAGGGTGCAGAGAAAAGGAAACCCTCTTACACTGTTGGTGGGAATGCAAACTACTACAGCCACTATGGAGAACAGTGTGGAGATTCCTTAAAAAACTGGAAATAGAACTGCCATATGACCCAGCAATGCCACTGCTGGGCATACACACTGAGGAAACCAAAATTGAAAGAGACATGTGTCTTCCAATGTTCATCAAAACACTGTTTACAATAGCAAGGACATGGAAGCAACCTAGATGTCCATCAGCAGACGAATAGATAAGAAAACTGTGGTACATATATACAATGGAATATTACTCAGCTACTAAAAAGAATGCATTTGAATCAGTTCTAATGAGGTGGGTGAAACTGAAGCCTATTATACAGAGCGAAGTAAGTCAGAGAGAAAAACACCAATACAGTATATTAATGCATATATATGGATGTGAGAGTTGGACTGTGAAGAAAGCTGAGCGCCGAAGAACTGATGCTTTTGAACTGTGGTGTTGGAGAAGACTCTTGAGAGTCCCTGGGACTGCAAGGAGATCCAACCAGTCCATTCTAAAGGAGATCAGTCCTGGGTGTTCATTGGAAGGACTGATGCTAAAGCTAAAACTCCAGTACTTTGGCCACCTCATGTGAAAAGTTGACTCATTGGAAAGGACTCTGATGCTGGGAGGGATTGGGGGCAGGAGGAGAAGGGGACGACAGAGGATGAGATGGCTGGATGGCATCACCGACTCGATGGACATGAGTTTGAGTGGACTCTGGGAGTTGGTGATTGACAGGGAGGCCTGGCGTGCTGCGATTCATGGGGTAGCAGAGTCAGACACAACTGAGCGACTGAACTGAACTGATGGAAATTAGAAAGATGGTAACGATGACCCTTTTAGAAAGACAGCAAAAGAGACACAGATATAAAGAACAGACTTTTGGACTCTGTGGGAGAAGGCAAAGGTGGGATGATTTGAGAGACTATCATTGAAACATATATATTATCATATGTGAAATAGATCGCCAGTCCACGTTTGGGACATGAGACTGGGTGCTCAGGGCTGGTGCACTGGGATGACCCTGAGGGATGGGATAAGGAGGGAGGAGAGAGGGGGGTTCAGGATGGGGAACACATGTACACCCATGGCTGATTCATGTCAATATATGGCAAAAACCATGACAGTATTGTAAGGTAATTAGCCTCCAATTAAAATAAATAAATTAAAAAAATTTTTAAATTCTCATTAAAAAAAGAAAGAAGCCACCTGCAATGCAGGAGACCCTGTTTGGATTCCTCCTGGTTGGGAAGATCCACTGGAGAAGGGATAGGCTACCCACACCAGTATTCTTGGGCTTCCTTTGTGGCTCATCTGGTAAAGAATCCACCTGCAATGCAGGAGACCTGGGTTTGATCCCTGGGTTGGGAAGATCCCTTGGAGAAGGGAAAGGCTATCCACCCCAGTATTCTGGCCTGGAGAATTCCATGAACAGTATAGTCCATGGGGTCACAAAGAGTCGGACACGACTGAGCGACTTTCACTTTCATTGCATGTTAGGCACTATGTTAGGTACATAATACCTCCCCCAAACCATTCAAGGCAGATCTAGTACTATTTAGTACTACTTCCTATCATAGCACTGAAATAATAACTCATAACTACTTATCTTATAAAGAATATTCAAGTCTCTTTTACATTTCACATCAGCTTAGTCATCACATCAAGGCTTTTACAACTCTCTTTATAATAGCTTCAGCCATAATATATATTTTTTGCTTCTTGGATTATTTATTCATTAATAGTTCTATTACAAATGTACTATTATATAATTCCCTAACACTTAGCAATATTTCTTCTTTTAGTGTGGTAGATTGTTTGATCTTTAATTCTTAGTCCTATGTCTCAATGCAAGGGTTGCTCTTATAAAGGGGTGATACACTTTTGCTTACTTTTTGGAAAGAGATTAAGATATATGTGTATATGTATATATATGTGTGTGTGTGTGAGAGAGAGAGAGTACATATATAGATACGGAGATGAATCCAAGTTAAAAAAATCTTGAGAAACAGTGAGTTTTGAAATTATTGTTGGCAGCCTCTTAAACATATTTTATCAATCTAGTATAATATTATCAACATATTAGAATATGAAATATCCAGACTAATCATATAAATATTGAATATTATTCTTTCATCTTTCTTTTTTCAAAATAAGTAAAGCTTTTTAATGCAAATTTAATGTAATAACTGATATAAAATGGCTTGTCTTGAGGATGAATTTATAAACTTATTTAAATCATAACCCTCTAGACTAGGTCCTATGAGGTTACAGCTTTACCTACTAAGTTAAAAACAAGAGTCTCAAACAGAGATTCTCTAACTTTCTTGCTTCACAAAACCTTTACTGTCAGAATTACTTTTTATGGCACACTAAAAGAAATACATAAAACCTTTGCTTATTACATAGATAAGTCCAAGAGACACAATAGACATCTTTGTTCTAATAGCTTAGTAATGTTTGGACTTTGCATAACTTCTCAAACTTTGGAATCAGACTGGACATGGTCATTATCACTTTGTATTCCACATTAATTTTTGCATGTAACATATTTTCACAGAAATCAATGGAAAGTGGTTTTTAAAAATGTCATCAAAAGGAATGTAGTGATCTAATGTTGAAATTGTGAACTACCTCAAGGTAGGAGTGCTCAACACATGTGAGCTCAACACGGTGCTCAACACATACATTGGTATTTGGAATCAGATTTTCATTCTGTGTGGAAAGTTGACCAAGTTATTTAACTTTATTGAGCTTTACTTTCTTCACCTGCAAAATAGCATTATCAAAACTATATATTTAAAGACTAATTAGTGGAATCCCTGGCATAATATATACTTGGTAGTTGGTTACTATTATTCAAGGAGCATTTGACCCACTATCAATAGTAGGAGTTACTAAATTGTCAAAGATTTTATTTGCTCCCAGCTTTCCCTGGTGGCTCAGATGGTAAAGCATCTGCCCGCAATGCTGGAGACCCAGGTTCTATCCTTGGGTCAGGAAAATCCCCTGCAGAAGGAAATGGCAACCCACTTGAGTATTCGTGCCTGGGAAATCCCATGGACTGAGGAACCTAGTGGGCTACAGTCCATGGGGTCGCAAAGAGTCGGACATGACTGAGCAACTTCACTCACTTCACTTTGATGACTGAGTAGTATGATAGTGGTTGTATTTGAAATAAATTTTAAATTAATAGAAATATTTTAGAAAGCATCAGAAACCAAATTTTTAATGGAAGGACTGATAGGCTTAGATTTCAGTTTAAGTTTTGTGACTATTAGAAAAGTTACTTGACCTCCCTTTCCTGATCTTTAAAATGGTGAAGATAGTATCATGGTGGGTATAATATTTGGAGTAATTTCCACCTTTCTGTAAAAGTAAAAGGCACTCAATGAGTATAAGTTTCTTCTTCTCCTGTCTTTCAGAGATTGTTTTCCCATTGAGACTGATTTGGTATTCCCTAAGGGATCCTTTAGGGGACATTTTCTCTTAATCCTAATCATTGATCACTCTTATGTGTTTACAGAAGAAAGCACTGCATTTTATTCTTCAGCCAGATTGTAGATGATAGAATAAAACGGCCACAGAATTCTTGGAAGGCACGCTGGCTTTGCTGCCTGTTGATCTTTTTTTGGTTTAGAATATAGTATAGGAACTCTAAAAAGCAGAGCCATTACTTTATCAACAAAAGTCCATATAGTCAAAACTATGGTTTTTCCAGTAGTCATGTGTGGATATGAGAGTTGGACCATAAAGAAAGCTGAGCACCAAAGAAGTGATGCTTTTGAATTGTGGTGTTGGAGAAGACTCTTAAGAGTTCCTTGAGGAAAACAAGGAGATCAAGCCAGTCAATCCTAAAGAAAATAAGTCCTGAATATTCATTGGAAGGACTGATACTGAAGCTGAAACTCCAATACTTTGGCCACCTGATACAAAGAACTGACTCATTGGAAAAGACCCTGATGCTGGGAAAGATTGAAGGCTAGAGAATGGGATGACAGAGGATGAGATGCTTGGATAACATCACTGACTCGATGGACATAAGTTTGAGCAAGCTCCGGGAGTTGGTGATGGACAGGGAAGCCTGGCATGCTGCAGTCCATGGGGTCCAAAGAGTCAGACATGAGTGAGCGACTGAACTGAATTGACTGATAGGAACTCTGTCTAGATTGTCATGAGGCAATTATCAGCTACTAATTACTTTTTTTATATTCTCAAAGATGTTATTATTTCTCCTGTGCTATGACAAATAGGGTGTTGAAATGGAAGAAAGCTGACTTCAAACAACTTATTTTAAAAGTAGCTACTTACTAATAGGTTTATTTATCTTAATTTGAATTTTCCCATTAAAACATATTTATTTGTTTTTGGATGGGACATGATTCTCTAGATTCCTCCAGATGAATACCTTTGATTCTTAGAAATCAGGTTACCTAATTTTTTCAGTCTGAATTTCTGAGTTAATCCTTCCTGCTTGACTTAAATCTCCCTTATCCTAATTTAAGTTTTTAAAACTCATGTTCTATCTTTGCACTTGTAAAGCAGCTCCTAAGCCTTTTTGGTATAATATCAGCAATGATTATATATTCAATCCAATTGGTGAAAAGGTATTGACAGAATGTTCCTTTAGTCAGATGTGCCTCTCTCCCTTCTTAACACTGTGGCTATCTCCACAGAGCATAGAGCTCAAAGTGGGATCTTCCAACTGGAGAAGCAGGCACAAAGAACTGCCAGACTTTCCTGTGGAAAAGGAATGGGAAGAAGGCAGGGGCTGATTGGCAAGTGTGGGAAGTGACAGTATTAGGAATTCTCTTAAATTTAGAGACTTAAATAAGCACAAAACTAGGTAATTATTCAGTAATTTACTTTTTGCATTTTTAAAATAAATGTATGAATAGCTTTCTTTGTGGAATTAAGTTCACGTGCCACATCTAGAGACAAAATCCAGCAGATTGATGTTTATCTACAGTCACATATTCCATGTTATTTTATGGCATTTTTTTTTTTTTTTTTTTTTTTTTTGAGATATCTAGGTTTACCTAGGAATTACTCCCAAAGAAATAATGATTACATTAAAAAGCCACACATGGGAAATGATGGAAAAGACCAGTAGTTGTGCTTAGATGAGCTCTGTATGATTTTACTTTATAATTTCTGTTTTTTGCAATTTTAGATTTTCTTTGAAAAGTATATTTTAATGAGTACTTATAATCTTAAAAAATGAGTTTGCATTTTATCTAAATAAAGAAATCAAATGGATGCATCAAGTACCCAAGTCAGTCTGTTCCTTCAAGCTGTTTTTACTTAGTCAAACAGGATTAAGATATAGAATAAAAATTTTTGTCAATCTTCATTTTTTTTTTGCAACATGTATCTCAGAAAAGAATAATTTTAAAAACAAAAGTGCTTAAACTATATTCATATCTGAACATTAATGACAGTATTTTCTATTTTCTCATTTTCTCTTCAGTCAGGTGCACAGTGCTTAAATGTAATTAAGCAGAAGAGGCAACAAAGTATAACCCCCCCATACACATTATTATCCCCATAATCTGATTTTAAACAGCAATTATGTTTGTAAGTATTTTATGCTATTTAAAAAAAATAGTCACTACTATATGTAATTGCTTTTATGTTATATAAGTTTCTAATAGATAATGTAATCTCTGAGAAGTTATTTGGTTGACAGCCCTCAGTGACTTAGAAACAGGCTTCCTTACTGTGAAATCAGAAATAGTAATAATTGCCTATATTAAATGGAAATATTAAAGTTTAAACCATGAGAATCTTTGAATAATAATACATATGTGCATACAATTACAATGATTGTCTTAGATCAAAGTCCCTGGTTTGAGAAGAAGTTTGATTTGACATTTAGTAACTAAGCCTTTTTCCAAGATGCTGCCTTGACACAGCAAAGCTATATACATATCAGCTGTAGAGGACTTTGGCTTTTAAATGTTAAAAAGTAATAGGAGCAGATGGGTGCCTAAAATACACTTTTATAATAGGAATGAAAAACAGTTTAATAAATTCACATTCATTTTCTATTTGATTGTAAATATATAAAGAGTTTTTAGTTATGATGTGCTTGTCTCACGAAGTACGATTATCTAAATAAGCACTTTTTAAAAAGGAATTCCTTACTCAACTCTGTGCTTTCTGTAAAATACTGCAAAACGGTGTGCGTCTGCAAGTTAAAACCCTTATAGACAGCAGGCTAAAGCTAAACAGAATTTGATTGCAGACCTAACTACGTTTCTCTGTGTTTTGTCACCAGAAACATGTCATGCTAGAATGTGCTCAGGATTTTTTGAACAGTCCATGAAAGGTGACGGGGATGTTAATCTCCACTTCAGCCCTGGCAACTTCACTCAAGTCCTTGGCATTCAGAATCAGAAGATAAGCAGGCTTTTGTCCTGCCCCAGGGCTCACCACCACACTCAGAACTACACCTGTTAATGAGAAGTTAATAAGGCAGTGTTGAATTAAAAAAAAAAAAAAAAAAAGCCCAGAGCCATAGATTAAATATCATTGAAATAATACAGGAGACATTACACTCAGAAATAAAGAAAAACAGATGACCTGATAGCTTGTTCTGACTCTTCTGCCACCTGGCTGTGTGGCAACCATGAAAGTGAAAGTGTTAGTTGCTCAATCATGTCTGACTGTGACCCCATGGACTGTAGGCAGCCAGGTTCCTCTGTCCATGGAATTCTCCAAGCAAGAGTACTCTCCTGCATTGCAGGCAGATTCTCTACCGCCTGAGTCACCAACAAAGCCCATGGCAACCATGAGAGGGATGTTAAATTTTCAAGTCCCCTAGACTATAAGCTCCAGGAAGGGAGTGATAGTGTCTTTCTTGCCCACCATTGTATCCTGATAGCCTACCACAATGGTTAGAACACAGTAAATATTCATTGAATTCTTATTTAATGAATGTTTCTGTGTTTTTATTTGTGTCATAAGATTTAACACCTGCTCTACTTACTGCAAAAAATGTTGTGACAATCAAATGAAACATATATTAAAGATTTTCAAAACAGTAAGGTACATTATTTCTACAATTTCCAAGACCTAGCTTGGATGCTTACTTCCATCAAACAAAATAGGAACAAACTTTTTGCAGTTTTGACTGGATGCACTGCAAATGTAAAATCACTTAGTGTAAAACGGCTCTAAAACTCTTTATTCTATTCATTTCTCTGTGGTCTCCCATATTTTAATCCCAGAGAGTATCACCTACCCCGCTGTCCCAGCTTTGTAGTTGAGTGTATCTGAATTGCTGTTTTATAGACTGTTGCTCTGGATCCCCTTCTAGCCTCAGCTTACTAAAATGAAAAACTAGAACCAGAATCTCAAAGCCTCATTCTCTTGGATCAGTTAGAATATTCAGTTTCTCTCCTTAGAACCCTATTTCTTTTCAGAAATGTATTTGGACTGGAAAGGCAAAACCTAGATAGCATGCTGCTCCTTCTTCCTTCTCGCCTCCATCTAGAGCAGATACTGATATTCCATCGTGACACCCGATGGTGCTCTAAGCATTTTTCCAACAGTACCTAATGAAACCTGACCATAAGATAAAACTTATTTTCAAACACATTTACATTCTTTAGTGCTGTCCTATTCAATAGCAGGAAGGATTATTTCTGAACATTTGGAAATAATCAACATAACTCCTCTCCTAGTGAATTAACTATATGAACTCCAATGAGAAGAGAGGGTTCAGACACATCTATTACTCTCATTACCATCATCTTCCTCCAAGGCATCTGGGTGAGAAACAAAGATAGGTTCTGAGGGGTATGAATCAGGCTCTTGCCATACCCAGGTTTCTTTAGTTTTGACGTTCAGCTTACAGAGCTGCTTATAAGAAAGAAAAATTAGTCAATAAATTAGTCAGTCAATATGCTTTACTTGACTTACATATGATTCAAGTACTGTTCGAATATTAGGAAGAGGGATTAATTACCCTGTCTGGAACAAAGTGATTCAAGCCAAGTCCATACGCATATGTGTAAGGTTTCCCACCATACTTCTGGTAATTGATTTGAGGAAACTCAAATGCTACAAAATAAAATACACGCTTAGGAAAACTCAGTTACTCTCTCTGAGTGGAACATTTTGTTCTCTCACATGTGAAGTTTTTTCCTATACCATCTCACCTTGGCGAGGCCCTGAAAAGAGAACCTCAGGTTCCAGCCAGATGGTCTCGTCACTGCACAGAATTGCAGTGGCAGTTGTGTTGGGGAGTGTGACTAAATTCTTGCCTGTGTCAGCCTAAGAAAGAGGATAACAGAAACCTCAGTGAGCAAGGAATAAAAATCAAGCAGCTGTGAGAACAGTTTCTAAGTTTAGTTTCCTGAGTTCTTCATTTCTTAAGTCAACATGTAGAAGAATCAGTACAGAAAACTCTAGAAGGGCGAGACCAAGAACACAACTGGGAAAGCTGCCCATGTCCATGTCAGTCACTGACTGTGTATCACTGGGAAAGTCAGTGATATATAAAAGAAATATAACCTCGTAGGCCCTTAGTCTTCTCATCTGTGAAATGAGACTGACCTCAAAGAACATATAGGGCCCTGAGGATGTGGCTCTGGAAAAAGAAGTATTTTGCTTCACAGTAACAAAGACTTCAACCTCTAGGTATCCATACAATGTTTATCTCCTTTAAAGTTAGCTATATTTTGATTTTATTGGAAAAATATCATATCCTTATGTTGTCAAAAAAGAAAACAAATGAAAAAACTACTGGACCTGATGTTTTCTAAGATCTCTTGATACCGAAATTTCCCCCACGTCATTTTTCAGATTATATTATGAAAGGAATGAATATCATGAGCTCTTCAAAGAACATATGCATTTAGTTTTGCATTAAATACCCGAATACATGGTTTGTACTAGACTCTATTCTGGGCACTTGTGATATTTCAGAGAACAGAGTTCCTATTGTTATGAAGTTTACATTCTAATTTGGAAAACTATAAATACAGATAAAGTGTTTAGTATATCATGAATGTGGAGAGAAAAACAGAGCAGAATATGGGGGATCAGAAGTGTGACAGGTAAGTGATTTATAATTTTAGTAGGTAGTCAGGATGGGCTTCATTGATAAGGTGATATTTGGGGTAAAACTTGTATGAGATGAAGGAAGCAATGTAGATATCTGGGGAACAGCATTTAAGCAGAGAGAACAAATTGCAAACGCGTGAGGCAGGAGTGTTGTCAAGTGTGGTTGAAGAGCATTAAGGAGACCAGGTTGGCTGTGCTGAGCTGGGGGGAGAACACAGGAGAGGAAGGTAGAAGGGTATAATGGGGTCAGACTGGTTAGAGCCTGATGGGTCATTGTGAGGACTTGGGTTTTTCCTGTGAGCAAGAGATGAGCAGAAGAGTTTGCAAGGCTATCATTTATTTTTAAAAGAATCAGTCTGGCTGTTCTGTCAAGATCCCTTTAAGAATAGGGGATATGCAGGTGTGAAATCAGGGAAACCAGTCTGTCTTGTAGTAGTCTAGTCAAAAGAAAACAATGGTTCAAACTGGGCTAGTAGCACTGAAGTTAGTGAGGAATGGAAGGCAGAGCAGAGGATTTCCTGATAGGTAAGATACTGGATAGGGAACAGGCATGAAATTAAGTGAGAAGTCAAGGATGGCTCCAAGTTTTTGGGCCCAAATAGTTAAAAGTTGGAGTTGTCACAATAAAGATGGGAATTACTGAAGGAGGGATAAATTTTTTTGTAGGGGAAGAGAAGAAGTTTGAGTTTTGTCTTATTAAACTTGAGATATTTACTGAACATCAAAATAAAGACAGCATTGGCAATAACATATAAGAATCTTGAGTTAAGAGGAAGTTGGAAGTGGAAGTGCAGGTTGCTTTAAGGCATGAGTCTTTACAAAGGAGTGAAAGTACAAATAGAAGCAGGACAAAGGGCTGAGTCCTGGTGCCCTCCAACATTAAAGGGGCCACAAGACAGGAAAGAAGGGATAAATGAAGGGGCAAGAAGAGTCAAGAGAAGGATTTTATAAGAAGGCAAAATAACAGCATGATATGCATGAGTTAATGACAAATATATGACAGAGTGGGAGAGTTGTAGAATAATGTCCTGGAGTTGGTGAGGAAGGATGGGAAAGACTAGTTCTGAATAAGATGATGGATAATTCAGTATGAGTACAGATGCTGGTGGGTGGGTAGATGTGGTGGCAGGAGTCTACATTCTTTTCTGATTTCTTTCATTTGTTTCAGTAAAAGAGGAAACAGAGTCATTAATTGAGTATGAGTGTGGAGGTGGGATGTGTTAGAAGTTTGAGAGAGGAGGGTGTGAAATACTTAACTAGGAAAATGAAGTTGGGAAATGTTGCAGTAAGGTTTGTGGTCAATGGGCCAATTAACACAATTGTGTATTTTTAGCACTTAATTTGAGCCTTAGAGGTATAAGCATGGAGTGGGTGGAGAGTTGAATTTAACTAAGATTTATGACTTTGACAAATAAATTCTATAAAGTAAGAAAGTGGCAAGAGAAATGAGGATCTACTCAACGGGGTGATTACAATGATCATGAAATTTTACCTGAATAAGGAGGTAAGATAAGTCTTCAGAGGAGTGAGAGATGGTGAGCAGGTTCAATAGATTGGAGGTTCTGGTGGGAATTGTAATAGGGTTGGTAATCTTGAAAGGTAAGTCAGAATGTGTCCTGTATGAACCAAGGTTATGATAGAAGCACAGTCAAAGGTAATAGCAAGGTCAATTGTATGACTTGGGAAGTGAGTGGCTGAGTCAGAATGGAAGACAGATGGATCAGTGGAAGATGTCAAAGAACTGAGGCCAGGCTGTTGGAAGAATCATCTATGATGTGTATACTGAAATCACTGATTGTTGGAAGTAGATCAGGGAGGGGAGTGTGACACTGAGCCAAAAGAAGAGGGAGTGGTGATTAGTATGTGAAAACAATAATGAAGGGTTTTATATATATATATATATATATGTACACATACCACTTGGGTATATAATTAGTTGAAGTGAGATTTGAAATTGAAAGATTTTAAGGGTGGGCAGAAGGATCAGTGGTTTGGAAGCAGCAAAGTGGAACAAGTGTTCCAACTCCAGGCCCAGTGGTACAAGGGCTGGGGGAGAAACTGCTACTCCTGGAAACTGCTGCTGAAGAGACCAGTGTCCTAGAGAGTATCAGATTTTTTTGGTAAAAGAGATAAGATGGAAGGAACCTTCTGAGCAGAGGATGGATGGAATTTTTCTGGTGATGTACAATGAACTAAAAGGAAATAGTGAAAGATTTTCAGAATTGGGAAGAGAGAGGAGGTGAGGAATGGATCTTATAAGATTCCGTGAAGTGTGACCTCGAGGCTCTTCGTGGTGATGTTGGGAAGCAGAGAGCAGCATGTATGTATATATACATATTGATATATGACTACCTAAAGGTGGCAAAATAAAGAAAATTTTATATATGTCTCTCTCTCTCTCTCCATATAGAAGACCTGGAAATAACAATTGATCCAACATAGTGAGTCCTTATGATCTGTAGCATTGTATGAATTAAGAAAAAAAAATTAGTTCAAATGTTGATGTTGAACACATTACTTATGGGACTGTAACTTTAATGATTTTACTCTGTTGTATCTTATTTTTTTCTATTATTAAATTCAGGCTTTTTAATGTAAGAGATCTGTAACATCATCTTTGCTTTCCAAACCAGCACCTTCTTTTCACTCTCCCTCTCACTATTTTTTTTTTTTTAAACAGATGTGTTTATCCTCTGATACTGCAAACTCACGTCTGACAGTCTATCCTATTGCTATATCTGCATATACATAAAAGAACATACATACAAAGTTATTCCTTGTGACATTATCTGTTACAGTCAAAAAATTGAAATGACTCTTGCTCAGCAGTGAGGGACTGCAGCATATTGGTAAAAAAGAACACTGTGTGGTTGAAGAAAGTAAGATCTTCAATATATATTTTAAAATGAAAATAAGCAAGGAATAAAAATGTGGATATAGAAAGTTACTTTTTGTGTAAAAAGTGGGAATAATAATTCTATATGTTGACATTTTTTTATATTTTCATAAACAAACAAATGCAAAGGAAAGACATTAAAAGTTACACATAGAAGTGAAGAGGAATGGTATGGAATGGATGCAGACAGTGGTTGGAGTGACACTTTCAGTGCAAACTTTTTTAGATCATTTTGATTTTCTGACCAATTAAATGCACTGCCTATTCAAAAATAAGAAAGATATATTTAAAAATATCACCATTATTTCAATCACTAAACCTGAAGCTTTAGTCATCTTATACTCTTTCCCTTCCTTAGCCCCTCCTTCAATTTGTTTATCTCTTCTTTCTCTAATTTATGATCTAGTTTTCTCTTTATTGCCAAACTTTAAAAGTACAGGCTATAGTAATTGCTATCACATTGTCACTGTGGCTTGAAACCTGATTTCTGCCTCTCTCCCTATTCTCCTGGAGGTCACTAAATCTGGGTTTTGGCTCCTTTTTTTAGCTTCATTTTTTCCAGCTTGCCTATATGTAGCAGTGGACATCAATGAAACCCTCTCTTGCTTTGTCAATGTGGCATTTTCCTCTCTTAATTGTAACTAGGACCCTTTAGTGATTTTTTTTTCTTTCTTTTTATGATTCCTCTTTTCCTACCACTTTCTGTACATGGGTGTTTCCCCAACTTATGTGCTTGGCTATCTTTTCTTTCAACATTTTCTGGCTGTCAAGTTCCTCATTTTTTAAAATCAACAAATTTGTAAGTTTCTTTTAGAATACTTACTTCAAAGTATGAACTTTTGCTGCTAGCAATGTCTATCCTCATATATTTTATCATCATTTTAATGTCAATAACTATTAGCTCTAGATGATCAACAACATCTTCATGAAGATATCTGGTAGGCTTTCATGTGGAAGTGCAGGTCCTTGTGACACAAAGCAGGGTTAGAAGAAAAGAGCTAATAGTTATTGGCATTGAAATGATGATCAAATATATGAGGATAGACATTGCTAGCAAGAGAAGTTCATACTTCTTTGTTGTTGATGAGAATTATAATGAATATTATTTAACACTTAGTTTATGTGGGGGACTATATTCAGAGATTGATATATATCACCTCATTTATTGATCACAAAAATCCTGTATGGTGGATATAGATAAAGAAAATGAAATAAAAGTGTTAGTTACTCAGTTGTGTACAACTCTTTTGCGACCTCATGAACCGTAGCCTGTTGGGCTCCTTTGTCCGTGGGATTCTCCAGGCAAGAATAATGGAGTGGGTAGCCATTTCCTTCTCCAGGGTATTTTCCCAATCCAGGGGTTGAACTTGAGTCTCCTGCATTGCAGGCAAATTCTGAGCCACCAGGAAAGTCCATAAAGAAAGGGGATGTGAAAAGACTAAATGTCTTGCCCCAAATCACACACTAGAAAGCTGGAAGCCCCGGTCAACCTGGGTTTGTCTTCCAGTCAGCCCTTTTACTCATTATTACCCTTTCCTCCTAGTTCTACAGTTCATGTTTATCTCCAAATCTGCTCTGCCTATTGCAGTTCCTATTTCCAAAGGTATCAACACTCTAGACACATAGGATTTTGCATGTCTAAGACTTAATTCATTCTGCCATCCAGTCAAATGTAGGATCCTTTTTTATTCTAGCTGTAGGAACACTCACTTTTGTCTTTCTGTTGCTACTACCACTACACTTTTCTGGCACCTGAGTAATTTAAATTGTCTCCAGTCTCAGGTCCCTATCTTTCTCCTTCACTTCCAATACTACTTACACATGACACAGCCTTATTTTAGAAAATCAAAACAGCAAATGACCTAGTTATTATTTAGTCCCATTTATTTAGGTTTCAGAGCAGGCAACTGAACTTTGGGGTAACTTGCTCATTGAGAGACTTGCTCAGGGAGGCTGGACATTTAGCAGGAGAGACAACTAGAAGAGTCAGTACACTTGATACCCAGTTCACTAACTCTGAATATGTCTTTCTTCTACTCAAAATCCTTAATACCCTATGACCAGTCAAATAAAACACAAACATTTTAGCCTAGCCTAAAAGCCTTCAAAGATTACCAACCTATTGTTTTAAGTTATTTTCGCCCACTTATCCCACTGTTTTTGTTTATGTTCTAACCAGTTGGATTGCAATCAGTTTTTTGTTGTTTGTTTTTTAGCAATCAGTTTTAAAAGGATTTTGAAAAAAAAAAACCAGTTTTCACTTTGACTCTGTCATAACTGGATTTTGCTAAGTCATGAGCTTCAGTTTCACTTATAAAATGAGGGGAATTGAATTCGCTAATTTTTAAAGTCCCTTCCAGTTCAGAAATTTTGAGCCTTTATGTATAAACACACAGCAGGAGAAAAAATCCTGAGAAAGATGAAACATTCTTGTTATATCTGAAGTCTATGTAGAGGGTGTTTACCTTGTCAATATTCAAAGGAAGTACGTATCTCCTAACTTCAGGCTGAGGAGCCTTTCTGGCATTTTTTTTCACCTCTTCCCAGTTCTCACGTAAATTGGCTAAATATAAATAATTATAAACAAATTCAAATCTGCAAAAATAAGAAGTCAAATGTGAGGACAGACAATTAAAATAATTTTAGAGACATGATGCATGTCTTTTAAAAGCAGAAATGCCTGTCTCTTCTTTAGTCTTCAATCTAGAAACTCCTAAAGACTCAGGTATACTGGAACCACTTCTGCCCACTCTGGGTAGAGAAAAGAGTCCTGCTTCATGGATATGTTTAAATAACAGCAGCCTTTGAAACTTTCTGCTCTGTTTCTCTATCACCATTCTGTCTGTGTCTTTAGGGGCTACTGTCTCTTTTAGTGACTTGCTGTTCCGAAGAAAGTATGTCTATCTTTTTTTAAAAAAATCAAACCCAGAGTAGATGCAGTTTAAGGCTCCTCAAAGGATCTTGTTAAATTTGAGGGAAATTAAGTTTAAGTTCATTCATCAAGTCATAGAATCTTTTATTTTTAGGTCTGTTTCATGGACCTGAGCACTTTTCAATCATTAACCATGGTTGTGAGGTTCAGTTTGTGTTTCTGATTACCTAAACTCCCTACAGCTTTTTCAATCATATTTTGTGACTTAAGCATACTTTTAAAATATATAATTCAGATTAAATGTTGAAAGCAGTATCTCCGAAAAAAAAACAAACAAACAAACAAACAAACCTGATTTCCAGGACCAACTGGAGATGTAACATTTATTCATTCAATGTGCTCTCTTACCCTTTCCAGCAACAGAGATCCACAATCAGAAACTCATGGTCTTCATAGGTATTGATGTGATGAAAGAGGTTAAAAGGAGAGGTCCTGTATTTATTATTGATATACTTTTTTCTTTTTTTGTCAGCAATATGAAGCCAAACCTAAAAGTGAGAATATTTTGATGCATTTAAAAAGAAAAAAAGTATGCATTATGAAACACATATTCTTTGGAATCATAAACCTGACAAATAAATGTAAGACTTACCCCCATGGTTTCATTGGATTCAAAACAATCCATGTAATTGGCTCCCCAAAGACTCCATGAAGAAAGAAACTTGAACAGATTAATTTTGACTGGTGTCTCCACAAAAACAATATAGTTGGGAGTCAAACCAAAACTGTTCAGAAACAGAAATAAACTTGTGAGTGGGAAGGGTTGATGCTCAAACCACAGAGAAATATGTACACATGAGGTATGCTCAGTTATATGAATCAACAGTGCCTACATGAAATTAATTACATTTAAATTTAGGTTTCTGCAAGAAAATGTCATGATCAGGACTGGTATCAAAGGTAGGCAAAGCAGATCTTTAAACTTGAGTTTTCCTGAAGATTCATAGCAGGCCTTCGAGTTACCTATGGACGTAAGATGGCTTGAATCGGTCACTGCAGGGGAATTGTACAACGATCTCTGACTTGCTTATTGGATCTTCCTTGTCTGAAATAAAGTGGTTTTAAAAGGCTGTGGAACAGCCTCTTTTTTTAAATACAAAGCATTTAGAACAGCTTATGCGAGCAAAAAGAAATACATTTTCAGATCTTGATTTTTTAAAGAGTTTATTTCCATTTTCTCAGTCACTGGCATTTCTGAGGGAAATTTCATGTGGAGCTGCAATCACCCAGGAAAATCCAAATAGCAGCAGATTTGGAAAGTGCACTCAAACAGTGTGTGGTAGATAGAGTATAGTGGAGTCACATCTTACTAACTGGAGGTGGGTTCTAAGTCAAGGGAGTAAGGCAAAACTTTAGTATGGTCAAAGTGACTTTTACAATCTCTTAAATTAGCCGTAAAGTTATGGAATATGTGGTTTTGTTGTTTGTGGGTGCTAAGTCCCTTCAGTCATGTCCGATTTTGTGCAGTCCTATGGACTGTAGCCCATAAAGCTCCTCTGTCCATGGGATTATCCAGGCAAGAATACTGGAGTGGGTTGTCAGACCCAGGGATCGAACCCCTGTCTCTTATGTCTCCTGCATTGGCATATACCACTAGCACCACCTGAGAAGCCCTTTTGGTGTCAATAGCCCTATACAATAATTCTTAAGCACATTAAAGTTTATTTGCTACTAAGGCAGTGTCTTTAAACCTTAGTGTACACCAGAAATACATAAAGAGTTTCTGAAAATACTGAGCATGGGCCCACCCTCAGAGTTACTCATTCAGTCTACCTTAGGTGGGGCTTGAGATTTGTATTTCTAACAGGTTTCCAGGTGATGCTGCTGGTCCAGGATCTAAACTTCACAAATTATACTAAGCAAAAACTAAATAAAAATCCATATATACTCAAATAATTCTATTAACAAGATCAATATCAAATTTCTGACAATGAATGGAGGATGAATGAAGAATTCTAAAGAGTACTCTTCTGTTTTAGCATTCTTTCTCTATAGTCTACATATGAGTTAAAAGGTTTTGTTTGGGAATTAAATACATATAAAATACTAAATACACTTTCATATACATACATATGTTTGTTTGAAAACTTAATTTTGTCTGGCACATGGATAAATGCTCAATAACTATTTGCTTGATTTGAATCTAAATTTTATATGATCGAAGTCACATATACACTATATCTTTGAAACACTGTAGAACAGAACATGGCCACATGCTTTTTGTATTTGCAATTTGTTATTTCCTACTATGGTGCTATTAGGTATTTGTTCCCTTGTAGGGTGAGGATGAGGATAGTTTTCTGAAAATCTGAAAGTAATTTAACAGTCCGTATAGTGCAGTCCTCATATTTCTGATCTGACATCTTGTATTTCCAGTAATTTTCTTACATTATAGATACTTGTTTTAGAAGAGTCAAAGTGGTAAACTGACCTGCTTGTAGTGGTGGGATCTTTACAATATTGTAGGCAATTGAAAAATTTTTCCCAAAGCAATTACCAATGTTGTAAACAGTCCCATCATTTTCAATGTGGGGGTGAGCAGTGGCTCCATTGACTGAGACATAGTTGCAAAGGTCAACCTATGGAAAGAAAAGAGATATCACCCATGTTAAGAGAAAAACTGTATTGCATCTTTGGTCCCTCAGTCTGACCTCACCACGACCATCTGCACCTTCACCCTAAGTGCACTTTCTCTTCTTTCTATCCCTCTGGGGTCCTACTTTCTTTCAAACCTGTGGAAGTTCCAACTTTAGTGCAGAGCTCTTCTCTGACCCCCACATTGACCCTTCATGCCTTTGAAATCTTTAAATTCTCTCTGACTGTGTTCTTCTGTTGATGTAGACCATGCATTGCTCTGGTTGGTTATTTTCCTTTTGTATATACAAGCTGTCCTCAAACAGTGATAAATTTTAATCCTGAAACGTCTTTACATTTTCCTTATTGAATTACATTGAACTGCATGTTGATAGTTATTAATTTTCATTTTACAAAAATACAAATTTTGTATGATACAACCTAAATACCAAATCCAGTGTCTTACATGTAGATGAATTTGGAACTGAAATAAACCTCAGAATTCTAGTATAGAAAGTCTTAACCTAAATAGACTTCAGGGGAACCATGAATTCCTGGAATTAATGGAAACTTCTGAAGACAGGATTCAGTACTTTAGTTGAATTTGGATTCTCATAAAAAATTCAAAACCATAAATCTATCACAAATCTCTCAGTTTACATAAGGAGAACTTGAGGAATCATAGAGGTCAAGTGACTTGTCAAAAGATGCAGAGTACTAGAATTTCTGCTTGGGACCTACTCGGTAAAGATTTATTGAATAAATAATCCATGATTATATATTTATCTAATCAAAGTTCTTTCTCTTTGATTAAGAGAATATGTTTTAAAGCTTAGGGAGTTTTTAGCACTCATTTAAATATTAGGCAAGACATTCATTCATTCAGTCATTTGTCAAGTACTCATTGGGCTTCTATTATATGCCAGATGCTGTGTCAGTGTCTAGGAAAACAGAGATAGTCCTTACTTTTGAAAATTTCAGTATTGATTGACAGTATCCAATACTGTAGCCACATGTAGCAATTTAAATGTAAGTTAATCATAATTAGATAGAACTTCAAATTCAGTTCCTCAGTCACATTAGCCACATCCATGTATTCAACAGCACTTGGACAATGTAGATATAGAAATGTTGTCTACAAAGTTCCATTGACAGCACTGTACTAGACAACTGATTGGTTCAAGACTGAGAAATGAGTACAGCAGGGCTGTCTGCTATCACCCTATATGCTGAGTATATCATGAGAAATACCAGGCTGATAAGTTACAAGCCGGAATTAAGATAGGTGGGAGAAACATCAACAACCTCAGATATGTGGATGATACCACTATAATGGTGGAAAGCAAAGAGGGACTAGAAAGCCTGTTGATGAGGGTGAAAGAGGAGAGTGAAAGAGCCAACTTAAGACTAAATATTAAAAAAAACTAAGATCATGGCATCTGGCCCCATTACTGCATGGCAAATAGAAGGGGAAAAGGTGGAAGTAGTGACGGATTTCTTCTTCTTGGGCTCCAAAATCACTGCAGACCATGACTATAGCCATGAAATCAGAAGATAATTGCTTCATGGCAGGAAAGAGATGACAGGCCTAGACAGTGTGTTGAAAAGCAGAAATGTGATTCTGCTGACAAAGGTCCGTATAGTCAAGGCTATGGTCTTCCCGGTGGTCACATACGGTTGTGAGAGCTGGACCATAAAGAAGGCAGAATGCCAAAGAATTGATGCCTTCAAACTGTGGTTTTGGAGAAGACTCCTGAAAGTCCTTTGGACAGCAAGGAGATCAAACCAGTCAATCTTAAGGGAGATCAACCCTGAATACTCACTGGAAGGACTGGTGCTGAAGCTGAAGCTCCAGTATTTTGCTTATCTGACATGAACAGATGACTCATTGGACAAGTCCCTGATTCTGGGAAAGATTGAGGGCAGAAGAGGGTGTCAGAGGATGAGATGGCTGGATAGCATCACTGATACAATGAACATGAACTTGGGCAAACTCTGGGGGATGGTGATGACAGGGAGGCCTGGCATGCTGCAGTCCATGGGGTTGTAAAGAGTCAGACATGACTGGGTGACTGAACAACAACACTAGAACGATGAGCTGGAATAAGTGTAGTAAGTGCAAAACCATATCTGTAAAGAAAAGCCATTTAACCCAAACTGGGAGATTAGGTAGGGCTTCCCAAGGGCGATGACTCCAACTCATGTTGAAAGATGAGTAAAAGTCAGTCAGATGCAGGATAACAATGTGTTCCAGGAAGCAGGAACCTTACTGTAAAGGCATAGAGTTGTAAATAGTGAATGCTGCTTGGGGAAGTCTAGTCATTCAGTATGGCTGTGGTGAGGAGCACACATGGAGAAGGAGAAATAAAAGTGGGCCAGCCACAAAGGTCTGTGTTTTAACTTTATCTTGGAAACTGTGGAATAGCACATTTATACTTGCATTTTAGAAAAAAATTGCTTCTACTGAATTAAGGAAGCTGTATTTAAGGGAATCAGTCTGGAGGCAAAGGTACTTGTTAGCAGGCTATTTCAGTCATGGTAAACAAATAAACAAACAAAAAAAACCCTCAAATTTTTAAAACTACATTTTTATATGAAGTTAGGGTATAGTGCTGCTCACAATGAAACCTGACTCCTAATAAAGTCTATTCCGGAGCCATACCATGAACTTCACACTTCCAATTAAATTACCATGGCAATCTGATACACTGTCAAAGTCAAAAGAGTAGTTTAGAAACTTAGTTTCAGAACTTCTGTAAATGATCTACACACACACACTCATATGTGGTTACAAACATACATCTAAACCAAGAAAAAAAGCTGCTGAGAATATGTTAAACCTTAGTAAACAGTCTGTGGGATTATAAATCAGCCTGTAGTATTGAGACCCAGTGTTGTGACTACTTTCCTTTCTATTCCTATTACACTCAGTTTCTCCTTTTGGTCTTCGGTTCCACCAACTGGTCTCCTAGTTCTTTTGCCCTCCCATACAGCTTATGCATAGCTTCCAGATTAAATAACCTAAAGCTTTGCTTATACCACTTCTCTGAACAAAAACTTTCAGTAGTTTACCATCAACCAAACAACTTATTCAAAATTTTTGTCAATTATTCAAACTTCTGGTTTCACTCTACCCTTGACATGCCATGCTTTGAACATTAGTTTGCACCTAGAAGTGCTATTATCCCCTAGTGGGGAAGTGGAAATGTTGGGGAGCATTTGGGGTTTGTGCAATGATTGAGGACATGTCTGGTGTTTAGTGGGTGAGACCAGGGATGTCAAACCTCTTCAATAGGTGAGACAGTCCCCATAATGATGAAGTGCCACTGGCCCAATGCCAATGCCACCTCCATTGAGAAATACTGCAATTCTAGCCCCCAAAATTATTCTTTATTCTCCAGTTTCCCACCTATATTCATTTGGTCATGGTACTTCTTATATCTGAAATGCTCTTTTCCCAAATTCAATGAAGTTTTGCCTTCCCTCTAATTTCTAACTCAAATACGATACTTTTAAACCTTCCTTGATCTGCCCCACTTCACACACCTCAACACTGCTAGAAGTAATCTTTATATGCACTTCCATAGAAGGTTTCCTTCTGTGAAAGGACTTACTATATTCTGTGTTCTATTATAGTTAAGTAATATATTAATTGATTTCTCCACCTAGCTGTTAAGTGTTCTGAAAGCAAGAATGATGCCTTGAAAACACTGGGATGACCCAGAGGGATGGTATGGGGAGGGAGGTAGGAGGGGGGTTCAGGATGGGGAACATGTGCACACCCGTGGCAGATTCATGTTGATGTATGGCAAAACCAATACAATATTGTAAAGTAATTAGCCTCCAATTAAAATAAATAAATTTATATTAAAAATAAAATAAAATAATTAAAAATAAATTCACAAAGCAAAAAAAAAAAAAAAGAAAACAGCTGCAACTTAATAAACATTGGTTGAAAATGTAGATCTGTCTTACTGAATGCTGCACTGAGACTGCCTCATATCTCAGCAAAATGTATCACTTTCTAATATTGCTCATGTGTTTCTTTATGCTTTTTCATTTAAGGTATGGCTTTTATTTCTAACAAGAAGTTCTATAAGAAGATGTAAAATTGATGCAACACACTTTCTTAGAACCATGAATTTAATCTTTTCAATATTAAATGTGCCAGTTTCATGCTAGCCTATAAAAACCATGAAGAGCAGGGACTGTGTTGTCTTACTCACTGGTGTATCTTTTGCATCTAGCATACATTCTGGTACATGGAAGGGACTTAATACTTGTGTCACAAATAAATATGTTAGGTATTTTATACAGTTTTCCTCTAATTAACACAATAAATATTTAAAATTTCACAGATGAGAAGAAAAGTCTGCCTTATGTCACATAGCTAGTAGTTGATGACAAAGCAGGGATTTGAAACTTAATCTATCTGGCTCTCATATTCTTCCAAACAAAATGTATAGTGTACTTAATTCTAAGGTACAAATTCTAAATTCCTAAGCAATATCTTTTGAGCACTGTGTCCTACCTGCTTAATTGTTTCCAAGGTCTCAGGATTAATCTTTGTAATGAAGTTGGTCTCTGTGCAGGCATAGTAATCTTCCCCCACTGGGTAGATATTAACAAGGGCATTGTCAGTAACCTCCACTCCTCGGAAGTAAGAAAAAAACCTGTAGAAGCAAATGGATTTTTTAGTCCAGTAACTTTCAAGCCATGAGAGAAAAATGGCTAATGTAAAATGTCTTTAATAACATGCAGTTGGGTTTCAGAAACCTGGAAAATATATTCTTGCAGGGATCTGGGAAAGCACAGGTGCCAAATTCTGTTATGACGATCCTTTTCTCAGTCATTGCCCGTACGTAAGCATCAGTGCGGATGAACCTGAAGGACATTGAGACATGGGAAAAGTCACAGAGAAGGGGAATTAGTGTAGTCCCTGGGGAGCATAGAAGGTCATTCATGTGCCCTTATCAAGAATCATAAATTCACAACATGAAGAATGAAGAGTTAAGTCACTTTCTTGGGGGTAACTGAAGGAGAAGAAGACAATGTGCCATGAGCTTCAACTACAAACTTCACAGTGACAGATGAGGAAATCAAGGCTCAGAGAAGCTGATGATTGGCATATATAGCCTGAGCCAGAAAATATGACTTTTCCACATAATATTATGCAGCCCCATGGATAGTTCAAATTGGGCCTCTGACTTCCTGTAGCCTATGACTCACCAGCCTACACTGAGCAGGGAGGTATAGAACATGGTGTGCTGAATTAGATTTCCTTCAATCTTACTTATATTCCTCTAGTGTTTTTCTTTAATTTAAAATTTTATTTTGCTACTTTTAAAAGTAGATATTTTTGAATCCAGTCTCTTACACAGGCAGACCTCCTCAACCATATCCCAGACTAGACAGCATACGTTGCCTAGGGTTTCTCATGTGGAGAGCCAATTAAAATTTGATTTTGTACTTTTGTGAAGAGGAAAAAGTACCAAGGTCTTTAGAAGGCATATAAAGGCTTTCTCTGACCTCCAAAATAAGCTTTCATAGCTAAATTTTTGCTTGACCTGATCTGTTTCTCTTCTAAAACAGTCCAAGTTATCCCAACTACTTCAAGACTCCATTTATTCTTGCTTTTGATGTCTCTTCAGAATGCCTGAAATCTGTGGTGATCAACAAAGCCACTAACAGGCCTGAATATTAAAACATAAAACAAAGTATTTATTGTGGTGCTAATGAGTCTTTGTAATGAAGTTGGAGTGATGGCTTAGGGCCTCAAGCCTTTTAGCAACCATCTCCTGTTTTTAGAAAACTTATTCCTGGTATTATTATGACATATTTGGTCCTTGCCTGCTCTGTGACACCCCCTCCCTCCTTCCCATTGGCCTTTCTGATTATAAAAAAGGAAAGAAATCAAGCAATCCATGGTCTAATAATAATAAAATGACTATTATTATTATTAAATGCTTCTGATGGACTAAGCACTGTGTTCTCATTTTATCCTTGCAATAAACTCTGAAGTAAATTCTTTTACTTCTCCCATTTTTATAGATGACAAAACAAAGAAGTAGAAGTTAACAACTTGCCAAAGGGCACCCACCTAGGCAAATGGTATCTAGGGCATATAGGATTTGATGCCAGGCATGTCAGAGCCCAAAGCCCTAGTTCTTTGCTGTTTCTTTATCCTGTCCTATAGGTCCCAGGTGTCCATGCAGACTCATGGCCCAGGAGGATTCTGAATGGAGGTGAATATAAAGTCTCCTCTTGGGTTCAGGAGGTTAAAAAGTACATGCAAGGAGGAGCTGAGCTAGGCCCCAACCCTAGGAAGGGGAGTGGAACCTAGTGTTCTTTACCTTCTGTGGTATGTGACATGTCCTTCTTTAAAGTCAAACTTGTGTAGGAGGGCTTGCCCATCAAACAGGTGGTAAAATGGTTCCGATCCAACCTCAAAGAGTCCTGGCCCACATCGAAGGAGACTGCCGGTTAGCCAGAGGGGGATCCTGCCTGTGAAGAAAGCGAGACACAGAATCTTGTTTCTTATACCTGCTCTGCTCACCCCTGGTAAGGAGCAGTAATTATATAAGCCATCTGGATGGGCAGCCTTTTACTTCTAAAGCTGGCAGTGATTTCCATTCCCAGCTCTTACGTGGGGTAGCTCTCAGCAAATGCCTGCTGGCTGACTCTCTTTTTTCTAGGGGACCAATGGTGGGAAATGTGGCAGCATCTCTGAGTTTAAACAAAAGGTTGGAAGGAGACAGGGAATAACATCTGGAATGGAAAGGGATTCTCCATCTAACAGATTTTCCCAGCTACCAATACATTTGCATTTTTACCATCTTACTTTTAAGAAAAATTTTCAAATTTTTTGATACAGGAGGAATGGATTAGAAGTAGAGATCAAGATACTAAAAAAAAGATGTGTCAATAGAACAAACCACTTCTGTGAAACAATAGGATACTGGCTTTTAAAATATAGAGCTAAATTCCTTTGAGAATATGGCTATTGTCCAGATAAAGGTCACCTTGCTGTAGCAGAAAGTACACAGGGCTGTCAGAGACCTGAATTCTGGTTCAGGATTTGCTGTGTGCTATCTCTGGGCCTCAGTGTCCTTCTCTGCAAAATGAGGGACACACAATAAAGGTTTTAAGGCCATTCAGTCTAAACAGGTTGTGCCCTTTGGTCCTTTGAAAGTATAGCATATGGCAGTATTTGTTTAATCCTTGTCAACTCTCCAACCCGAAATGTATTATTTCATACAGCTCAGTTTCAGCAGTCCACTTTATACAGATTTATATTTCTGATAAAAATTTGAAAAGAAGACATGGCTCAGCTAAAAGACACACCATTAATTTGATTGCTAGCATCTAGACTGTTAACATCAGAATCTAGTTGAGAAAGAGCATTGGGTTCATCTTTTCTATTTTCCAGAAGAGGCAATTGGGAGGAGACAGTTTAAAGATGACAAAGGTATAGTCCCAGTAGTTAAGGAATTCCAGTTAGGTAGCATTTTTAAAATATATATTTTAGAAAAGTAAAGAAAAGGGGAAATGGGTTCTTGGTATAAAAAGCCCAAATCTCCAGATTCCTCTCTTTGTAGCCCACAGGGGTACCTATGCTGAGAGATGCCAATGAATAAGGAGACAGCAAAGAGAGATGGCTTTCTCGACAAAAAAGAGAAGATGGCTTCAAGAAAGCTGAGACCAACCTGTAACATGGGCTGTGAGCGGTGAGGATAGTTCCTCCACAGTTTCAAACAGTTTCTTGTAACCACCAGCTGGATGTTCAACTCTGAAATGGTGGAATATGAGGAAGAAGTTCATGTGGAATCTCAGGGAATCCATGGAGACAGAGGCAGAGCTCCAGGAGAAAAGATGTCCTCTACTCAATGCTGGTGTGTACTGCCAGTCTAGCTGGAGCTGGGAGTACAGTGTTTTGGGAGGAGATGTGGTGGTGGTAGAAACCGGGGAAAGATGGCAGAATGTATCACGTTGGCAAAGGGGCCCAGGTTGGTTTTTCTCCTTTGATGACAAGGAAATTCCCTTTTAATATTACAGTTGACTTGCCTTCTGCAGTTTTCCCATATTTCTGAGGACAAGTCAATAAATCCCATTATCATTGTCACTTCTCTTCCTGACCAAGTCCTTCCCACAGAATTATCCTACCATGTCAGTACCCTTAGCTTACTGCATTATTCATTCTCTTGACTCCCAGACAGTTGCATTCCTCTCCCTCTTATGAACTGGGAGACCACAGGTTTTGGGGTCAATACCTCATCCTTTGCTATTCATGCATATTATATCATCTCTTCCCACTGTCTTATTTTGTCACCAATCTCCAAGAGCTTCACTACATTTTAAAAGTAGTCAGACAAGAATATTTAGGTCATATATACATATATATATTTTTTAATGTTCTTCCTTCTCACTTTGGCTCATATAACTTCTTAGAGTGAGAGCTCTGACAAGACTGCCTAATTTAGGCAGTTATCTTTTATTAAGCATTTACTATGTGCCACATACCATCAAAAGGAATTTCTATGCTCTTCATTCATTTAAATATCACAGCACCAAAATGAGGTAAGTACTACTTATCCTATATATGGAAAAGCCTAGACTTTAAAAAGTAATTTGCCTAAGATAACACAGTTAGGAAATGACTGGAAAAGAAGTGGAACCCAGGTCTGCCTCATTGAATCTTCATGCTCACTACTGCTTCCAAGGACCATTCCAAGCCATAAAAATCCCACTGTAACTTAGATCTTCCTTCTAGATATTTGCTTCAATATGTATATAGGAGGAAACAAACTCTCCCACCAAGACCCAAGGCTTTCCTTAAATGGATCATCAGTTGTCTTCAGGAGTTCTTGAAATAGCTCATTTACCATCAACACACTAAGGCATTAATAAAAAAAATCTCCCAGAGATACTTACTGGCTGGACATTTTCTCTCAGTAGAGGATTGAGAGTTCTGGCACCAACTGTGGACTGAGGAAGCAAGTCCTCAGCCAGGGGCCTTTATATGCCTTCTAAATCCCCTGAAAGGAGCGATGGCTTTGGGAACCTGTTCCCACCCTCCTCAGCTGAGAGAGGGAAAACAGAAGTGGCTTTCAGCACTCAGATACTTCTGATACTTGAGCATTAATTTGGGCTGGCTGCTCGCTTAATTGTTTTTTGGCCATCTTCCAGAGACCTCAATCCTTCCCAAAGAGAACAAGAAGTGGATTAGAAAGAAAGGAGTTGTGTGGTAGTGGCTAGCATCAGGCCTGAACTGATCCATGTCACCCCACGGGAACCTGGCATCCTTCTCTGGTGCCCACTTCCCTCTTCTTCTATGCCCTCGTCTTTATCCTCATTCACTATTCTTTCAATTACTTATTTTTGAAAATATCTGTTACTCATTGTCTATGGAGCAGGCATGGATAAGCTATTTCTGTCTTCACAGATCTTGTATCTCTACAAGAATGACAAGAAACTAACAAGCTATTCTATAAAATTTTATCAGTGCTATGATTGGAGAAGTATGGAGTGTTATAGAAGCACACTGCAGTACCTCTCACCCTCTTTGGTCACCTTTTTGATCCCTTTCAGGGCCCATTTCTGACCAGGCTGAGGAATTCAGCTGTGTTCTTTTGATGTGCTGCAGATGAACCCCTTTTGATATCCTTGCTTGTCACTAAAGCTTGCCTGAACTCCACGTCACCTTCCTATTCCTTGGTACATGTGCTGCACTCAGAAAGTAAATAGCAATATTCCATTCATATTTCCACACTCTTTTCATTAAGCCTCAATAGTTTGTCAGCACAAATGTGGTACTATCCAAAGGGGTCCCCAGGAACATACAAGATATATGCTATACCAGCTGATAACTTTAACATTTTTAAGAAACTCATTAACTTATTAACCTGTTAAACTCATTAAACTATTTAACTCATTTAAATATTAATAAGTGGTTAGGCTACTTATCCTCAAGATCTTCAACAAATCTATAAAGCAGTATATCTGAGCACTCTCCAAGATAGGTGACAAAACCTTACTTTCCCAGCATGTTTTGCAGTTAAGATTCAGGCATGTGACCTGGACTCCATCAATCAGAGGCAAGGGCAAAAGTCTTAGTGGTAGCACCCAGTGCCCAAGATCAGGGGTATCTCTATTCATCCAAGGCATCATGGTGTGGAACCATTCTACAGTGGGGCCTGGAGCATCATCACTGGCCTGGTAGTCTCCAAGTCTCATTTTTTAGCTATCCTGGAGATTCTATTAGCTATCTAGTATTTAAAATTTGTGTGTGCAGCTTTGATTAACTAGAGGTAGTTTTACTATTTATAACTAAGAATTCTGTATCTAGAAAATAATGATAATATAGGATACTATAGTATCACATAGAATGAACATCTGTATTAATGTATGGAGAATTTTTGAGAACGTATCTAAGATGAGATAGGAAGAATATATAAGCACTAGCCAGTCAAAGCGCAGGGAGAAGAAAGTTTAGGAACAGTCTGGAGGAATTTACAAAAGTCTGGAAGTGAGCAAGATTTGGAAAAATGGCAAGAGATGAAGTTAGACTAGAGATAATCATAGGCCAGATTTTGCGGAGCCCTGTGAACTATGAAAAGAAATTGAGACGATTCTTTAGTTACTGCGTTATAGTTTTCGTGTTTTTTTCTCACCCGGGAGTCGCCGCTTTGGGAAATCAATTAATCTCAGGCTTTGCTGTTTCCACATCTACTTCCTGATCAGATGCTTGCACTTCCAGAGATTAAAAAGTAACTGTAGAGAAGAAAGGAAGGGGCTGTAGTAGAATCAAGCAGTCATTCCCTGAGAGGCCTCCTGGATAAGGAGAATTTCCTTGCTTTTTTAAGTCAGCTGCCAAAATTCGTTGCTTCGCTCCTATTCCTAGAGCTTCGGTTGTTCTTTCACGTCCCAATTCCTCAAGAGCACTGGGCGACAGAGTTATGGAGAAACGCCTGCAAGGAGGCTCAGCTGTACAAGGAGAAAGGGAACCAGTGTTACCGGGAAGGGAAGTACCGGGATGCTGTAAGTGGGTACCATCGAGCTCTGCTGCAGCTGCGGGGTCTGGATCCAAGTCTGCCCTCCCCGATACCTAATCTGGGACCTCAGGGCCCGGCCCTCACACCTGAACAAGAAAACCTACTTCACACCACCCAGACAGATTGCTACAACAACCTGGCTGCCTGTCTCCTTCAGATGGAACCAGTAAACTATGAACGGGTGAAAGAGTACAGCCAGAAAGACCTGGAGCGGCAGCCTGATAATGCCAAGGCCTTGTATCGGGCTGGAGTGGCCTTTTTCCACCTGCAGGACTATGACCAGGCCCGGCACTACCTCATGGCTGCTGTCAATAGGAAGCCAAAAGACGCCAACGTCCGGAGGTACCTTCAGTGGACACAGTTGGAACTCAGCAGCTACCATCGGAAAGAGAAGCAGCTCTACCTGGGCATGTTTGGTTAAAAGAAGAAAGATACTCCTCCACTTGAACTTAGATGAACCATTAGAGACCCATCAAAGGGAAACCTGAGCCTCAGCAAGAGAAATTACCCCCACACCTCTGACTGAGGTGAACTTCTGTTTTGCTTCTAGTGCTGCACAAACTCTTCTATCACTTACATAGTCTGTGTTTTTGTTTCCCCATCTTTCTATTTATATGGCTTTTAATATATGGTATTATATATCAGAAACATTTGCCTTGAGAAATACAACCAGAAAACACTCATCAGTTATAGGTAGATTAATCATAGCTCTGGCATAGATTTTGATGATAGATGTTGGTAGATGTAGTCATATACAACGGATAAGGCTTAGCAGAAGATGAAGTAATAAGGACAGGCAGAAAGGAATGTTTTCCCTTCGTTTCCTCAGATTTCTAAAGCCAAAATGGGAAGCCCTTACACAGGTCACAAACTGGCAAATACATACTGTGAAACTAGACAATAATAAATTGGACCCACATGCCTCAAAATGAAAGATTTAAAAGTAACTACTTCATTAATTCCTTTTTCTTAATGTTCCACTTACATTGAGATTCTTTATCCTCCACAAAAGTATCTAGTTCCTCTTGTTTCTCTTGATAATTTCTAACTATTGTAGCCTTGCTATTGCTCACACTCAGATCATTAATGTAGTATACTTATTTTTTTTTTTATTAAACCCTTCTGTCTTAAAACCCCTGGAGTCAAGCATCTAAGTATATATTTTATAACCTTTCAAAAGACCTCATGCCAGAAAACTTGTAAACGCTTGAATTTTTAAGTTGCATACCTATAGGATGCTCATTTCTCTAAGAAAGGCAAGAGTTTACCAAGTCTTCTAGAAACAATGCGACAAAGAGCAGGATAGAAATATAGATCTGTTTTTTACCTGTCACCTTGTATTTTGTAAGAACTCCATTCCTTAAAGAGGAGGGAAACAGTGAGGAAAGGTTCTCTTTCCTTTGTGCCTTTTAAGCACCGACAGAACTTTCTGGAAGCTTTGTTGGGCACAGGTGCAGGCTGCAGATCTGGTACAGCCATGGCTCCGTGGGAGGCTTCTCAACCGAGCACCTTTATCATTCTGCACACTTATTCTAATGTCCACAATGTATGAGTTGTACAAGAGTAGATGAGGCCATAATAGCTCTGCCTCTATATTTATGAATGAAAGGAATAAGGACATGTCATTAGCCATCATATAAACACAGTTTACAGACAAAAACTTCTTGGTCTTGCCAAGTGTACATGAGCTCTTCTCTCTTAATCAGTAATGTGTCTCTCTTGATGAACTAGGCTCCTCTTTGTATCTCCCTGTACTCTTAAATAGTACAACCATCAGCTTATAACAAAAAGTCTTTATACCAAATAGTCTTTTAAGTCCAAGGACACAGCTAACAAAAGAGGAATATTTTATTCCTCTTCCAAGCTTCTTAAATTTCTAAGCCTAGACTGTTGCCAAATTATGTCATGGTTGTGTGTTATCTTTGTTTGGGGCTGGTTTTGCTTCCTGATTTTCTCTTTTTTCCCCACTAAGACTTGATGTTATAGTAAGCTATGTTCTGTATCAATGAGGAAAAAATAAAGCTGATATTTAAAAATGAAAAAAAAAGAAATTGATACCCATATCATGAGAACAGAGGGAGTCACTGAAATATTTTACCCAGGAGAGTGATATGATCTGATCTGCCTTTTATTAAGACCACTCTGATTACATTGTGGACAATATGTTGGAATAGCAGACTTGGGCAATATAAACTAGAAAGTGACCAAATAAGTGAAGGTAGTTGATGAAGGGGAATGGGTTGGCAGGGGGGTGGGGAGTGGGAGGATATGAATGGTCAGATTCAAGAACTATTTCAGAGGAAGACTGATAAAACTCTGTGCTTGGTGAATGTATGGAGAAATAAAAGGCAGAACAAGGTTTGCCAGAAGGTTTCTGACTTGAAATATGGTACAGTTCAACGAGATAATGCACACTCTGTGTGATATTTTAGCAATGCAGAAAAGGAAAAGCATGAATTTAATATAGTTATTAAAAGAAAGACATTATTGGGAGTTGTGATAGTTTGAAAGCTTTATAGGGAAATGAAATGAGTTGGAATCTGAATGACAGCCTATGTATGGAGAAAGTGTAGAAGATGGAGAGGTCACTTCTGGTGAAGGGAGAGAGTGAAGACAGTAGGAGAGGCACATGTTAGAAGGATTTTCTGACTCCTACACCATTTCTGCTGGATTTCATTTTCCCAGAAGGAATCTCATTTCCTTGAGTAGAGCCATGTGCCGTATTGTGATACCTGTACACTGGCAGTCCACTGAAGAGAAATCTCAGGAGTACCAGGACCCAGATGCTCTTCTTCATGTTCACCTTTCATTACAAGGAGCCAAAAAAGAAGGCTTTGTAGCAGCCAGGTGCCAGAAAACTACACTACACTGTAGTACTACACATTGGCTGAGTGATGGGGCATTGACAAACTATATTTTGTATTGAATATCACTTCCAGGGAAAACCAGTCTTACTGGTGACCACAACTGCACCAAAACCTTTCTTAGGTATTCCTGTGCTGCTTTGGGTATTCTGCGGGTGTAGTCATGTTATTTAAAAACAAGAACTGATTCTAGTGATTTTTGTATTTTGCTTTTCATCTTTGGTAGCCTTTATTTTTCAGCCTGTTTTAATATGAGAAGCCAGTTAGCTGCTTGAGGGCTAATTGTTTGAAAAATACAAATAGTGGCAATTCTGGGAAGGCGTACAGACTCACGGATTGCATGAAATGTCAAGTTACCATGTGTGATTAAAGTCACAATGAAAACTAATTACTATGTACTGAACCTCACTGGGTTCTAAGTTCTTCAGGTATAAAGCAAGAAAAATAGGTATAAGCATTTTTTTAGCTAAGTACTCTGTAGAAATATTAAGCAATACCAAAGCTGATTCTCAGGGAGTTTGACTTCATGTCTAATTGTTCAGTTAATACCTTCTACCTCAGGTAACTTATTTCCTCTCTCCTATCTCTGTGAAGTTAGAGAACAGCTAGGTTATATCCTTTCCAAAGCCCCATATGTAGACCTCTCTTCCAGGTCTGAAAGCATTAGTAGCTCAGTTGTATCTGACTCTTTGCAACTCCATGGACTGTAGCCCATCAGGCTCCTCTGTCCATGGAATTCTCCAGGCAAGAATATTGGAGAGGGTTGCCATTCCCTTCTCCAGGGGATCTTCCAGGCAGAGGCTTTATATTTGAGCCACCAGAGAAGCCCCCTTCTAAGTCTAACTGTATCCTTCTGTCATTGCAGTGTGATACACTGGACCTCCAATGGAGTGTTACGTTTTCTTTCATCCTCTCTTATTCTCTCCCTAATTTTTTTTTTCTTTTTGTTATTTGGTAAAATCAAATCATCATGTTTGATTTCTGTGTTTCCAAAGAAACTGTTTCATTGTGATAAATTTTGGTGGTGTTGTTGTCATTCATTCACTAAGTTGTATCCTACTCTTTGTGACCCCATGGACTGCAGCACACCAGGCTCCTCTGTTCTCCCCTTTCTCCCGAAGTTTGCTCAAATTTGTGTCCATTGAGTCAGTGCTGCTATTTAACCATCTCATTCTCTGCTGCCCCCTTCTCCTTTTGTCTTCAATCTTTTTCAGCATCAGGGTCTTTGCCAATGAGTCAACTTTTCAGATCAGGTGGCCAAAGTATTAAAACTTCAGCATCAGTCCTTCCAATGAATATTCAGGGTTGATTTCCTTTAAGATTGACTGGCTTGATCTCTTTGCAGTCCTAAGAGTGAAGGACAGGGAAGTCTGGTGTGTTGCAGGGCATGGGGTTGCAGAGTCGGACATGACTTAGCGACTAAACAACAAAATTGGATTTCTAGGTTTTTGCTTGAGCATTTAAATGAATATTATACTCTTCCTTAAGACTAAAAGAGGAATAGTTGAGTAGTAATGGATATATCAAGAGTTCACAGTGAAATCTGAGATGCTATAAGATCTTCATCTTCTCCATAGGGGTTAGTTGTTTGTTTATCCTTCCCTCCTGAGCACTTCCTTACCCTGAAGGAACTTGCTCAGTAGAAACAGAATTTCAACCAAAGCAGTCATATTCCAAGGTCTATGTTCTTATAAATACTACTTTCATCTGCAAATGGAAGTTCTGGTAAATGTTATTTTCTTGATTTCTTTATATGCCCAATGATATTTTAGTGCTCCGTGTAGACAGATGGTACTGGAAGCTTCTCAGCTAACTTGGCTTCAACCATTCCCTAACCATCCTATCAGAGTCATTCCTCTTAAAGGAAAATCAGATCATGTCCCTTCTATACTTAGGACCTTTCAAGAGGTCTGCATTACCACTGGATAAAGTCCAAGTACTTTAGCACAGCAATAAGATCCCACACACTTGCCCCTGCCTACTTCTGTGTCAACATCTGCCACTCTCCCCTTTCATCTGTGCTCTAGCAGTAGCAAGCTGTTTACTGCTTCTTGTCAATTGCATACTGTTTCGTGCTTCCCTTTCTTCACACAGGCTAACTCCTTTACTTGGAGCGCCCTTCCTTCTTTCATCTGGTAAATTCCAAGTTTCCACCACAACCCTGATAGAGCATTGCTTTCTTGTGATGCCTCAGACAGGATATTCTCTTTTGTACTTTTTTTGAAATTCATGTATAAGTTTAAAATTTTTGTATATATCACATCATGTTGTTCATTTGTTAGGATCTGTCTTCCACTTGTGATTGTATGCATCTTGCTTACTGTGTACTCAGTCACTTCAATTGCCTCCAACTCTGTGACCCCATGGACTAAAGCTTGCCAGACTCCTCTATGGGATTCTCCAGGCAAGACTACTGGAGAGGGTTGCCATGCCTTTCTTCAGGGGATCTTCTTGAGCTAGGGATTGAACTGGCATCTCCTGCACCACAGGCCAATTCTTTACCCACTGAGCCACCTGGGAAGCCCTTGCTTATTGTAGAGAGAGAATTAACTCACCCTAGTACAATGACATTTGGCTAAGTCATTTGACATCTGTCAGGATGGAAACTGGCAGCCACCCATCTTTCCCCCATGGTGAGAACTAATAGATGGTCAAAAGTTCTGCACCTACTTCTGCTGCCCCCCTCTCCCCCCATAAATCACATATAAGGCAACCCACCCTGCCCCTCTTCTCTCCCCTACCACCACCAGAACTTAGTCTGCCCTGGCAACATTTAAAAAGATAATAGGGAAAGAAGGATATGTATAGATATCCTTATGATCATGCACACTCTGCCTTTCTCTTTCCTCTGGGGGTGTTAAGAGTGCCCACTTGCTGGTGGATCCTGCCCCTCACTCATGGAATCCTCCTTGCTTTGTATATGCCTGTTTCAGTAATAATTTGAATAGTTTGTGGTCTCTGGTTTGAGTGTGGTGTATTTTGATATCTGATATCTTGAAAACGTAGAGCCCAGCAGCAGCCTACAGTAACATTTATGCACTGTTATGCTCAGTGCATCAGTATAAGAAGGAAATAAAGCTTGTCTGCTCAATCAAGTTAATAGAGGCCACTAGAAGAACTGCCTTAATGAAATGAACACAAGAATCATTTAAAAATTGAATTTATAAATGAGTTCTTAGGGATTTGGGGTTTTTTTTGGAAAGAATTTGAAATATTTTACTTTTTCTTAAAATCTTGATTATACTCATTTTAATTAATCAGCTCTTGATTCACAGAAAAAAAGACACAGTAAAAGCAAGTTCTGGGCCAGCCTCATTGGATTATGATGCCTCAGCTATTGAAGACCTCAGTACGCTTTTAAGTTCTCAGGTTCTGCCAGTTGGTACAAATGTAAAAAAGGAGGGGTTGGTTACTGAATCTTTTAGAACAGACTCCCCCCACCCTCTGGGCCAGAGAACTGGTTTATTAGACAAAAGAACCTTACATGTGGATTAGGAAAACTTATCCTCTTTACTTCAGGCACATGAACATCAGAAAAAGAGCTGTTCTAATAGCATTAGGAATTCTGGTTGCACTGATTCAGTTTATGGAATTACTGGATTGCTTATGAGTCATTCTCAGACAATGGAAGAATAGGTTTCTTAACAAGAGGAAGTTGTTAGTAATATTTAACCTTATGTTCACTCTTAATTGTATTCCTTATCAGAATGTTATATCTGTTTTTATATTTGTTTACCCACTTAGTGTCTTGAAGACTGTGCCCTTATTTATTTGTTACTGTGTTGTAAACCTCAGCATTAATAAGTAATTGTTAAACATTATATGCTATTGTAAATGGTACTGTTTTATTAATATGAATTTATTCCCCTTGTTGATGCTAGTGTATAGAGATAAATTTGATTTTTGCATATTTATTTGTATCCTGAAATTCTTCTAAACTAAGAGTGCTAGTAGTTTTTTAAAAATAAATCATGTTTTCAACATAAAGATCATGTTGCTATGAACAAAGACTGTCTTACTTCTTCCTTTCCAATCTAGATGCATTTTACTTCTTTTATTTTCTTATCACACTGCTAGAACTTCAGGACAATGCTGAATAGAAATAGTGAGAAATGACAGCCTCATCTTGTCCTTATCTCAAAGAGAAAGTATTGTGTCTTTCCGGAGAAGGCAATGGCAACCCACTCCAGTACACTTACCTGGAAAATCCCATGGATGGAGGAGGCTGGTAGGCTGCAGTCCATGAGGTTGCTAAGAGTTGGACATGACTGAGTGACTTCACTTTCACTTTTCACTTTCATGCATTGGAGAAGGAAATGGCAACCCACTCCAGTGTTCTTGCCTAGAGAATCCCAGGGACGGGGGAGCCGGGTGGGCTGCCGTCTATGGGGTCGCACAGAGTCGGACAGGACTGAAGCAACTTAGCAGCAGCATTGAGTCTTTCACTACAAAGTATGGCATTAGCTGTAGGCTCTTTCAAACATCCTTCATCACGTTGAGAAAATTTCCTACTTGTTGAGAGCTTTAAATCAGGAATGGAGGTTAGATTATATCAAATGCTTTTTCTGTATGTTAAGATGATCATATGAAAATTGTTTATTAGCTTGTTAATATGGTGAATTACATTGACTATAATAGAATATTAAACTAATTTTGCATTTTTGGGATAAATCAGAAAAATATACTATCATTGTACCAACTTTTAGATTCTATTTGCTAAAATTTTGAGAGTTCTGCACAGTGTTCATGGGGGAATTGGTGTATAGTGTTTTATTTCTTTTTTTGGTATTGATATCAAGGTAATGATGGAGTCAGAGAATAAACTGGAAATTTCTATCAGCTCTTAAGTTTATTGGAAAATTCTGTACAGATTTACTGTTATTTCTTCCTTAAATGTTTGGTAGACTTTACCAGTAAAGCAATTTGAGCCAGAGCTTTGTTTTTTTGAAAGGGCTTTAACTACAAAATTATTTTTCTTTAATAGGATCAAAGATATATGACTCTAGGTTATTTATTTGAGGCATTTATTTCATGCTATCTGTTTGTGTCTTTTAAGAATTTGTCTATTTCACCTATGTTAGTGAATTCGGTGGCATACAGTTGCTCATAATAATTCCATTTTATCTCTGTAGAATCTATAGTTATATTGCATCTCCTATTTCTAGTATTGTGCAAATGCACCTTTTTTCTTTTTTTAATTGATAAGTCTGGTTAGGGGTTTATCAGATTTATTGGTCTTCTCAAAGAACCATCTTTTCTATCTTTAATCTATTTGTGTCTGTATCTACTTGCTTTAGGCTGACATTGGCTCAAATATATTAAAAACAAAATCTACATTTTCTTACTTTCTTCCCCCTCATTTTATACTTTTGATGTACTCTACTACATCTTCATGTTTATCCTTTTGCTGTTCATTTGGTTATCATTTTCACATAATTTAAAACTTAAAAAAAATGTACATTGGCTTATTTAAGTGATTTACTTTCCAATTGTGATTTTTCTCTTTCCTATAGAGTCCTACTTCTTTTCTATTTAAAAAAGGCTTTTCAATATTTCCTTTAGGATAGATTTAGTATTGCCATCATCTTTTAGCTTTTGCTTGTCTGAGAAATTCTTTCTCCTGTTCTAAATGATAATCTTCCTGGGTAGAGTATACTAGGTTGAAGAGTTTTCCTTTTCATTTGAACATATCTTTCCACTCCCTTCTGTGGATGCCAGACATTTTAAATTTTACTTCATTGGTTGTTAAGTTTATTTGTATTCTTTTAAATATTATTGTACTTTATTCTGTGACTCACTGTTTTTGGAGACAGTTTGGCCTTCGTTTTTTAAGAATTTTTAGGTTGGATTGAAGCAGTGCTAAGACCAATTTTCCTTAATACTGTATTATACAATATTACTGTCCAATACTGAGTCAAGAGTCTTCCGAGAATTCTACCAAATTCTTAATGAATCACGAGGCTTTCTAGTCTGTGTGGTGGGAACAGGTACTATATACTCAATTCTGTGTGGGTGAGAGCACTGTGACCTCTAAACCACTCAGGTGATTCTCTTGGCCTTGGGTAATTTCCTAAGATAGTAGTGCTAATAAGTATTTCAGCTGAATACTCAAGGGGAACACTTTGCAGAGCTTCAGAATTCTTTGTAGATTTCCCCTTTTATGACTCTTTCCTGTGAACTCTAGACCTCTTGTTTCCCACAATTCTCAACTCCATCTCCTCAATTTGGAATTTTCTAGGCTGTATGGATATTACAGCCTAGAATCCTTTCATAGCATTAAACTGGTACAGTTAGGTGCCTCATCTTGTCTAGTGGTCTTTGTTTTTTTTTAATTATAGCTTCCAGTATCTTGAATAGCATTGTTTTTTAAACAAATTATTTCATTAGTCTGGTCCTTAGTACTTAATTTTGGTTGGGAACTAAATTTCACTGATTGGTAAGTATATATTTTTGTCAAATAAATTTCAGAGAATTGCCTGAGCTTTATATAGAGCATTGTGAGGAGCTTCTGTTATACATTTTTAGAAGTGGGAAAATGAGATTAAGGAGCTTCATGACTGAAGGCATTAGGTATTATACAGTGGTACTGGAAGTAAGACAATGCAAGAGGCAAGAAATTTAAGAAAGACTTTTCTATTAAGACTTGTAAGATACAAATGTGTCAAACACTATGTATATATGACAGTGAATAAAAAGATCAAGTCTCTTTTTTCATTAAACTTCATCCCAGTGTGCATGAAATCAAGTTTTGAGTACCTATTATTTTTGTATCAATAATTGAGATGTTTTATTTAATTAGGGTAGATGATGTAATACAAAAATACACATGTGATACATGTTACCTTATAGCCTTATACTTTGTTATAGAACTTGTTACATTATAATTGACAATTTATTCATCTCTTTCTCTAACCAGCCTGTGAACTTCTCTATAGCAGGACTAGGGTTTCTTATTTAGTCTTTTAACTCCATTGTCTAGCACAATGCAGTGGACACAGCAGGTATTAGTGAGTGAATACATGAATGGAAGAATGAATGGTGCAACTTTTCTGTACCACAGTTGATTGTCAAGGGAGTTGTTTTGAGTAAATAGGCCTTCTGCCCACTGTTCTATCACCCATCAGTCAAAATGGCTAACAAGTTTATTCTCAAGCACAACTGAGGTTGGTGTGTAATCATAGGTTAAGTGTTCAGTACTTGTTTTCTAAAGTTTTAATACTAAACTTCTATGACAACTTCAAGCTTTTTGCCTTTAAATTTAAATGAGCAGCAGTAATTCTTAAATTCAAAGAAGTGAGAAGCTAATTACGTATCTACTTGAGTGTTACTCAGTACTTACTTCACAATATGACAAAGGCAGTTCTGTGATCTTTTATGTAAGAGAGAAAAAAAGTGAGGCAACAAAAAATTGTGGCCCATGACCATGGCAGCAGGATCTTTTTGTCTCTAGGATCTAGAACAATGCCTAGAAATGAAGAGATGAACACCATCTCATCCTTCTCAAGGCTAATTCACCATCAGCAAAATGTATCAGTGCATAGCTGAAAAAAAGAAGTGACCTCATTTTTTATAATATCAATTTGTGATGAGAATGCTATTATAATAGATTATGAAGAGAATTCTAATTTATCAAAGGGTTTCTTCTAAAGCTGCCTCTTTGAAAAAGCAGAGATTTTCTAATCAAATGGGTGAGTAGATTGCTTTTTAGAATATCTGTCGAATATAAGGCTTCAACTCACGCCAAGCTATTGAAGCCATGATTCAATATCCCGAATTCCAATCAGATTTGTAAAATAAGATGCCAGATTGAAAACTTCAGTCTTTTTTTTTAATATAAATTTATTTAAATTGGAGGCTAATTACATTACAATATTGTATTGGTTTTGTCATAACATCAACATGAATCCACCACGGTTGTACATGTGTTCCCCATTCTGAATTCCCCTCCCACCTCCCTCTCCATACCATCCCTCTGGGTCATTCCAGTGCACCAGCCCCAGGCATCCTGTATCGTGCATCGAACCTGGACTGGCAATTCATTTCATATATGATATTATACATGTTTCAATGACATTCTCCCAAATTACCACACCCTGTCCCTCTCCCACAGAGTCCAAAAGACTGTTCTACACATCTGTGTCTCTTTTGTTGTCTCACATACAGGGTTGTTGTTACCATCTTTCTAAATTCCATATGTATGTGTTAGTATACTGTATTGGTGTTTTTCTTTCTGGCTTACTTCACTCTGTATAATAGGCTCCAGTTTTATCCACCTCATTAGAAGTGATTCAAATGTATTCTTTTTAATGGCTGAGTAATATTCCATTGTGTATATGTACCACAGCTTTCTTATCCATTCATCTGCTGATGGACATCTAGGTTGCTTCCATGTCCTGGCTATTGTAACAGTGCTGTGATGAACATTGGGGTACACGTGTCTCTTTCAATTCTGATTTCCTTGGTATGTATGCCCAGTAGTGGGATTGCTGGGTCATAAAGCAGTTCTATTTCGAGTTTTTAAAGAAATCTCCACACTGTTCTCCATAGTGGCTGTACTAGTTTGCATTCCCACCAACAGTGTAAGAGGGTTCCCTTTTCTCCACACCCTCTCCAGCATTTATTTTTTGTAGACTTTTGGATAGCAGCCATTCTGACTGGCATGAAATGGTACCTCACTGTGGTTTTGATTTGCATTTCTCTGATAATGAGTGATGTTGAGCATCTTTTCTTCTGTTAGCCATCTGTATGTCTTCTTTGGAGAAATGTCTGTTTAGTTCTTTGGCCCATTTTTTGATTGGGTCATTTATTTTTCTGGAATTGAGCTGCAGGAGTTGCTTGTATATTTTTGGGATTATTTCTTTGTCAGTTGCTTCATTTGCTATTATTTTCTCCCATTCTGAGGGCTGTCTTTTCACCTTGCTTATAGTTTCCTTTGTTGTGCATAAGCTTTTAATTTTAATTAGGTCCCATTTGTTTATTTTTGCTTTTATTTCCAATATTCTAGGAGGTGGGTCATAGAGGATCCTGCTGTGATTTATGTCAGAGAGTGTTTTGCCTATGTTCTCCTCTAGGAGTTTCATAGTTTTTGGTCTTATGTTTAGATCTTTAATCCATTTTGAGTTATTTTTGTGTATGGTGTTAGAAAGTATTCTGGTTTCATTCTTTTACAAGTGGTTGACCAATTTTCCCAGAACCATTTGTTAAAGATTATCTTTTCTCCATTGTATATTCTTGCCTCTTTTGTCAAAGATAAGGTGTCCATAGGTGTGTGGATTTATCTCTGGGCTTTCTATTTTGTTCCATTGATCTATATTTCTGTCTTTGTGCCAGTACCATGGTGTCTTAATGACTGTGGCTTTGTAGTAGAGCCTGAAGTCAGGCAGGTTGATTCCTCCAGTTTCATTTTTCTTTCTCAAGATTGCTTTGTCTATTCGAGATTTTTTGTATTTCCATACAAATTGTGAAATTATTTGTTGTAGTTCTGTGAAAAATACCACTGGTAGCTTGATAGGGATTGCAAAACCTCAGTCATTCTTAACTTGCTTCTCAGAAGATCCTTGTATGTAATCAGCAGAATAGTACAAGGGCACACAGGAGAAGAAAAACAAGCCACACACAAACAGAATGTGGTAAAGTTGGGCATAAGTTACAGGGCTTTAAACCTATTTTATAATTAAAAACTTGGTCAAACATTTGTTAAGATATAAAATATAATTATGAAAAGGTGAAATATCAGAAAAGAATTCACTGAAAATACCCAAATCAGACTTGTTGAATTATTTATTTCCAGACTTTGCTTATCTTGCATACGAAAAAAAAAAAAAAAAAAAAAAAAAAAAGCTGAGTGGGAAAAAAAGCAGATTAGTAGATTCTAATAGCTTACCAAGCAAGCTTTGTCAATTAGTTTGCAACTGCTGATAAAAGCACAAAAATGTGTACTAGAGCTGTGAGATAGTCCATGAAACTGTTACAGTGTCTTTTCCTGGTATTAATTGCAAATGCAAAAATTGACATTCAGTAAGATTTACTAGTAATTTCTTTCCAAATAAATCCCTCATAATCTTTCTTTAGCTAAGTTAATCATGTCTGTTCAGATTGTGTGCAACTGATTCAATTTTTCAAAGAATCTTGGTCTCAAAAAAATCACTTTGATCTGTAATATTCATCTTTCTGAATGAATGCTTTCAACTTGAAACTTTTATCTGAATTATCTACTGTTGAGTCAAATTCCTATTTTATTCTTTTGCATGAGGACATATTTTTGAGTGTCCTGGTAGCTCAGCTGGTAAAGAATCCAACTGCAATGCAGGAGACCCTGGTTCGATTTCTGGGTTGGGAAGATCCCCTGGAGAAGGGATAGGCTACCCACTCCAGTATTCTTGGGCTTCCCTGGTGGTTCAGACAGTAAAGAATCCACGTGCAATGTGGGAGACCTATGTTGGATCCCTGGGTTAGGAAGATCCCCTGGAGGAGGGCATGGCAACCCACACCAGTATTCTTGGCTTGGAGAATCCCCATGGCCAGAGGAGCCTGGCAGGCTACAGTCCCTTGGGTTGCAAAAAGTTGGATATCACTGAGTGACTAAGCACAGCAAAATTTATTGTTTTTTTTTTTTGTATTCAGTAGAGATGTTTTACTTAATTAGGAATTTCTTTTAACAACTGGATTTAGAAAGGTTCCAACTGCACTGAAATTAAATTTTAATTTATCTTAGGATTTATCTTAGATAGAAGCATTATGAAACTTTTCTCTGTGTCTTGGACCTTTACTCAACCATGAGAAAAAGCCCATGCTAGATGGCTGGAAAGTGAGAGGCATGAAATGGAGATGACCATCTTAGCCGAAAGTGAAACTGAAGTCACTCAGTCGTGTCCAACTCTTTGTGACCCCATGGACTGTAGCCTACCAGGCTCCTCTGTCCGTGGGATTTTCCAGACAATAGTACTGGAGTGGATTGCCATTTCCTTCTCCAGCGGATCTTCCCAACCCAGGGATGGAACCCAGGTCTCCCACATTGTAGACAGACGCTTTACCATCTGAGCCACCAGGGAAATCCTAATCTTAGCAGAGGCCCATTCTAAATCAGGTAAGATCAGAAAAACACACACACACACACACACACACACACAAAACCTATCTTTCTGAACCCAGTTAAAACTGCTGAATTGCAGAATTGTGAGCTAAATAAATGGTCATTGTTTTAATTTTTAGATCTTGAGGGATGGTTGTTTAATACAAAAATAGCTATTTGATATCTTGCAACTAAGGATGAGGGACAGATGTCAATTGATGAATATTTGCTTATTTGCTACTCTAAGCCAACTACTAGCATTTGGATAATACCATAAAACATATTATCAAAGAATTTTAAACATGATATAAACTTTAAAGATATCTTGATAGAAGCTCCTTAGTTTACCAATGAAGAAACTGAGACTCAAAGAGATTAAGTGATTTGTAAAAGGTCATATAGGTAACTGAGGTGCTAGATTTTATGGCAACCCACTCCAGTACTCTTGCCTGGAAAATTCCATGGATGGAGGAGCCTGGTGGGTTACAGTCCATGGAATCACAAAGAGTCGGACACGACTGAGCGACTTCACTTTCACTTTTCACTTTCATTCACTGGAGAAGGAAATGGCAACCCACTTCAGTGTTCTTGCCTGGAGAATCCCAGGGATGGGGAAGCCCAAATGGGCTGCCATCTATGGGGTCACACAGAGTCAGACACGACTGATGTGACTTAGCAGCAGCAGCTAGATTTTAAGAATGCTAGGAGAATAATAAAAAAAGATAGATGACAAATGCATATCAATTTTGAAAGCAAAATGCTCATGAACTTCTTTAGAAAGAGAAGAGAATGTGACCATGGAAAGCTTAGGAAAGGAGTTCTGCATGACCGAGATGTTTTCCATCATTACCAGTAGACATGTGTCTCTCAAATCTTGTCACCCAAATAGTCTGAATGTTGGATGAGAATGAACTCACCCTCAAGGGTTTTGTGGGTGTAACCAGAGGCTACTGACTTGGAGGATCAAATTTCCTTGAAGTCTGTAAAATACTTTTGTGCCCTATCACATGGTATAGATTGTTTACATAAAAATAAGGATTTTTTATCTTCAAAATTTCATGACAAACTGACTCTGAAGAAAAATGAAACCTATTTGTCTTAAGTTTTGAGTTATGACCTGAACATAACCTTGAATCCTCCTGGAGAAGCACATTAGATTAAAGCGGTCAAGAAAAAAAAAAAAAAAACATATTCTATACACTGCTGATAACAGGGTAAAAATTCACAAGGCCTCTGGTTGTCTCATTTGGGGTAACTTATTGTAAATCCTCTCTATTTTACCCCCTCTATACATATTTATTGAGTACCTTATATGTTCCAGATACTGTTCAAAGTCTTGAAGATTTTTTAAAGCAAAGATATACTATTCCAATTGTGACTTAAACCAGAAACAATAGCTTTCTTATAGTGTAACCACAGATACAAGTGGTATCCCGACAGAAAGTGCAGAAGCAGCAGCTCTAACGACCCAGATTCACTTTCAAAGGTAGTCAAAAGCAAGAAAAACTTAAACAAACTGTGAAAACTGGCAGTGGTTGGTAAGATACCTGCTGCGAATAGGGTGCAACCCACATTTCTGGCTTGTTATCTAGATACCCTTGGCTTCCACCCCATCTCCCTGACATCTGGCCACTTGTAGATGCAGGTATGACAACCTGTATGCTCTGGTAGGAGGGAAGCCAAACCTTCAGCACACAGAACCAGACAAACAAGAAAGCAATAGCTGTCTCTTGGAGGGAAAGGATCAATAATCAGTCTCTCAAAATCAAATTCACACGAGTAACCATCCAAATAACTAATTTTACAAATGTTTTTCTCTTGTTAATCTAAATTTGGAAAAGATAAGACTAAAAGACTTTGACCACCCTGGAGACAGAGGTCCGAAAGGCTGACTTTGGGAAGAATTTTTACTTTAGGCCACCTTTGTCAGGGGTCCTGGATTTCAGTTGCAGCATCCAGAGCAAGTGAGTGTCCTAGCTAGCCTATTAATGCCAGAAGTCTAGGAGAGAAAAAAGTCTTTTCTTCTACCCATTTTAAGTTCCTTAGCTGGGGCCCTGATAATCTGGCTAAAGGCAGATTGTTGTTTTTATTGTTCAGTTGCCAAGTCGTGTCTGACTCTTTGTGACATTATGGACTGCAGCATGCCAGGCTTCCCTGTCCTTCCTTCACTATCTCCTGGAGTTTGCTCAGATTCTTGTCCATTGAATTGGTGATGCCACACAACCATCTCATCCTTTGCTGCCCTTTTCTCCTTTTGCCTTCAATCTTTCCCAGCATCAGGTTCTCTTCTGATGAGTCAGCTCTTTGCATCAGGTGGTTGAAGTATTGGAGCTTCTACTTCAGCATCAGTCTTTTCAATGAATATTCAGGGTTGATTTCCTTTAGGACTGACTGGTTTGATCTCCTTGCAGTTCAAGGAACTCTCAAGAGTCTTCTCCAGCACCACAATTCAAAGGCATCAATTGTTCAGTGCTCAGTCTTTTTTATGGTCCAACTCTCACATCTATACATAATTACTGGAAAAACCATAGCTTTGACTATAAGGACCTTTGTCAGCAAAGTGATGTCTTTGCTGTTTAAAAAAAAATTATTTATTTTAATTGGAGGCTAATTACTTTACAATATTGTATTGGTTTTGCCATACATTGACATGAATCCGCCACGGGTGTATATGTGTTCCCCATCCTGAACCGCCTCCCACCTTGCATCAAACCTGGACTGGCGATTTGTTTCACATATTATATTTTACATATTTCAATGCCATTCTCCCAAACCATCCCACCCTCGCCCTCTCCCACGGAGTCCAAAAGTCTGTTCTATACATCTGTGTCTCTTTTGCTGTCTCACATACAGGGTTATCATTACCATCTTTCTAAATTCCATATGTATGCATTAGTATACTGTATTGATGTTTTTCTTTCTGGCTTACTTCACTCTGTATAATAGGCTCCAGTTTCATTCACCTGATTAGAACTGATTCAAATGTATTCTTTTTAATGGCTCAGTAATATTCCATTGTGTATATGTACCACAGCTTTCTTATCCATTCGTCTGTTGATGGACATCTAGGTTGCTACCATGTCCTGGCTATTATAAATAGTACTGCAATGAACATTGGGGTACACGTGTCTCTTTCAATTCTGGTTTCCTCGGTGTGTATGCCCAGCAGTGGGATTGCTGGGTCATATGGCAGTTCTATTTTGAGTTTTTTAAGGAATCTCCACACTGTTCTCCATAATGGCTGTACTAGTTTGCATTCCCACCAACAGTGTAAGAGGGTTCCCTTTTCTCCACACCCTCTCCAGCATTTACTTTTTGTAGACTTTTGGATAGCAGCCATTCTGACTGACGTGAAATGGTACCTCATTGTGGTTTTGCATTTCTCTAATAATGAGTGATGTTGAGCATCTTTTCATGTGTTTCTTAGCCATCTGTGTGTCTACTTTGGAGAAATGTCTGTTTAGTTCTTTGGCCCATTTTTTGATTGAGTCATTTACTTTTCTGGAATTAAGCTGCAGGAGTTGCTTGTATATTTTTGAGATTAATTCTTTGTTGCTTCGTTTGCTATTATTTTCTCCCATTCTGAAGGCTGTCTTTTCACCTTGCTTATAGTTTCCTTTGTTGTGCATAAGCTTTTAATTTTAATTAGGTCCCATTTGTTTATTTTTGCTTTTATTTCCAATATTTATGGGAGGTGGGTCATAGAGGATCCTGCTGTGATTTATGTCAGAGAGTGTTTTGCCTATGTTTTCCTCTAGGAGTTTTATAGTTTCTGGTTTTACATTTAGATCTTTAACCCATTTTGAGTTTATTTTTGTGTATGGTGTTAGAAAGTGTTCTGGTTTCATTCTTTTACAAGTGGTTGACCAGTTTTCCCAGAACCATTTGTTAAAGAGATTATCTTTTCTCCATGGTATATTCTTCCCTCCTTTGTCAAAGATAAGGTTTCCATAGGTATGTGGATTTATCTCTGGGCTTTCTATTTTGTTCCATTGATCTATATTTCTGTCTTTGTGTCAGTACCATGGTGTCTTGATGACTGTGGCTTTGTAGTAGAGCCTGAAGTCAGGCAGGTTGATTCCTCCAGTTTCATTCTTCTTTCTCAAGATTGCTTTGGCTATTCAAGGTTTTTTGTATTTCCATACAAATTGTGAAATTATTTGTTCTAATTCTCTGAAAAATATCATTGGTAGCTTGATAAGGGTTGCATTGAATCTATAGATTGCTTTGGGTAGTATACTCATTTTCACTATATTGATTCTTCCAATCCGTGAACATAGTGTATTTCTCCATCTATTTGTGACCTCTTTGATTTCTTTCATCAGTGTTCTATAGTTTTCTATATATAGGTCTTTTGTTTCTTTAAGTAGATATATTCCTAAGTATTTTATTTTTTTCATTGCAGTGGTGAATGGAATTGCTTCCTTAATTTCTCTTTCTGTTCTCTCATTGTTAATGTATAGGAATGCAAGGGATTTCTGTGTGCTGATTTTATATCCTGCAACTTTACTATATTCATTGATTAGCTCTAGTAATTTTCTGGTGGAGTCTTTAGGGTTTTTTATGTAGAAGATCATGTCATCTGCAAACAGGGAGAGTTTTACTTCTTATTTTCCAATCTTTTCCTTTTATTTCTTTTTCTGCTCTGATTGCTGTGGCCAAAACTTCCAAAACTATGTTGAATAGTAGTGGTGAGAGTGGGCACCCTTGTCTTGTTCCTGACTTTGGGGAAATGCTTTAAATTTTTCACCACTGAGGATAATGTTTGCTGTGAGTTTGTCATATACAGCTTTTATTATGCTGACATATGTTCCTTCTATTCCTGCTTTCTGGAGCGTTTTTATCATAAATGGATGTTGAATTTTGTCAAAGGCTTTCTCTGTATCTATTGAGATAATCGTGTGGTTTTTATTTTTTAATTTGTTAATGTGGTGTATTACGTTGATTGATTTGCAGATATTGAAGAATCCTTGCATCCCTGGGATAAAGCCCACTTGGTCATGATGTATGATTTTTTAAATATTTTGTTGGATTCTGTTTGTTAGAATTTTGTTGAGGATTTTTGCATTTATATTCATCAGTGATATTGGCCTCTAGTTTTCTTTTTTTGTGGCATCTTTGTCGGGTTTTGGTATTAGGGTGATGATGGCCTCATAGAATGAGTTTGGAAGTTTACCTTCCTCTGCAATTTTCTGGAAGAGTTTGAATAGGATAGGTGTTAGCTCTTCTCTAGATTTTTGGTAGAATTCAGCTGTGAAGATGTCTGGTCCTGGGTTTTTGTTTGCTGGAAGATTTCTAATTATAGTTTCAATTTCTGTGCTTGTGATGGGTCTGTTAAGATTTTCTATTTCTTCCTGGTCGAGTTTTGGAAAGTTGTACTTTTCTAAAAATTTGTCCATTTCTTCCAAGTTGTCCATTTTATTGGCATATAGTTGCTGACAGTAGTCTCTTATGATCCTTTGTATTTCTGTGTTGTCTGTTGTGATCTCTCCATTTTAATTTCTAATTTTGTTGATTTGATTTTTCTCCCTTTGTTTCTTGATGAGTCTGGCTAATGGTTTGTCAATTTTATTTATCCTCTCAAATAACCAGCTTTTGGCTTTGTTGGTTTTTACTATGGTCTCTTTTGTTTCTTTTGCATTTATTTCTGCCCTAACTTTTAAGATTTCTTTCCTTCTACTAACCCTGGGGTTCTTCATTTCTTCCTTTTCTAGTTGCTTTAGGTGTAGAGTTAGGTTATTTATTTGACTTTTTTCTTGTTTCTTGAGGTAAGCCTGTATTGCTATGAACCTTCGTCTTAGCACTGCTTTTACAGTGTCCCATAGGTTTTGGGTTGTGTTTTCATTTTCATTCATTTCTATACATATTTTAATTTCATTTTTGATTTCTTCTGTGATTTGTTCATTATTCAGCAGTGTGTTGTTCAGTCTCCATATGTTGGAATTTTTAATAGTTTTTCTCGTGCAATTGAGATCTAATCTTACTGCATTGTGGTCAGAAAAGGGGCTTGGAATGATTTCAATTTTTTTGAATTTACCAAGGCTAGATTTATGGCCCAGGATGTGATCTATCCTGGAGAAGGTTCCATGTGCGCTTGAGAAAAAGGTGAAATTCATTGTTTTGGGGTGAAATGTCCTATAGATATCAATTAGGTCTAACTGGTCTATTGTATCATTTAAAGTTTGTGTTTCCTTGTTAATTTTGTTTAGTTGATCTATCCATAGGTGTGAGTGGGTTATTAAAGTCTCCCACTATTATTGTGTTATTGTCAATTTCCCCTTTCATACTTGTTAGCATTTGTCTTACATATTGTGGTGCTCCTATGTTGGGTGCATATATATTTATAATTGTTATATCTTCTTGGATTGATCTTTGATCATTATGTAGTGTCCTTCTTTGTCTCTTTTCACAGCCTTTGTTTTAAAGTCTATTTTATATGATATGAGTATTGCTACTCCTGCTTTCTTTTGGTCTTTATTTGTGTGGAATATCTTTTTCAAGCCCTTCACTTTCAGTCTGTATGTGTCCCTTGTTTTGAAGTGGGTCTCTTGTAGATATCATATATAGGGGTCTTGTTTTTGTATCCATTCAGCCAGTCTCTGTCTTTTGGTTGGGGCATTCAACCCATTTACATTTAAGCTAATTATTGATAAGTATGATCCTGTTGCCATTTACTTTCTTGTTTTGGGTTTGAGTTTATATACCCTATCTGTGTTTCCTGTCTAGAGAAGATCCTTTAGCATTTGTTGGAGAGCTGGTTTGGTGGTGCTGAATTATCTGAGCTTTTGCTTGTCTGTAAAGCTTTTGACTTCTCCTTCATGTTTGAATGAGATCCTTGCTGGGTACGGTAATCTGGGCTGTAGGTTATTTTCTTTCATCACTTGAAGTATGTCTTACCATTCCCTCCTGGCCTGAAGAGTTTCTATTGAAAGATAAGCTGTTATCCTTATGGGAATCCCCTTGTGTGTTATTTGTTGTTTTTCCCTTGCTGCTTTTAATATTTGTTCTTTGTGTTTGATCTTTGTTAATTTGATTAATATGTGTCTTGGGGTGTTCCACCTGGGGTTTATCTTGTTGGGACTCTCTGGGTTTCTTGGACTTGGGTGATTATTTCCTTCCCCATTTTAGGGATGTTTTCAAGTATTATCTCCTCAAGTATTTTCTCATGGTCTTTCTTTTTGTCTTCTTCTTCTGGGACTCCTATGATTCGAATGTTGGGGCATTTAACATTGTCCCAGAGATCTCTGAGGTTGTCCTCATTTCTTTTAATTCTTTTTTTTTTTTTCCTCTCTGTTTATTTCTACCATTCTATCTTCTACCTCACTTATCCTATCTTCTGCCTCAGTTATTCTACTGTTGGTTCCCTCCAGAGTGTTTTTGATGTCATTTATTGCATTATTCATTATATTTGACTCTTTTTTATTTTTTCTAGGTCCTTGTTAAACCTTTCTTGCATCTTTTTGATCCTTGTCTCCAGGCTATTTACCTGTAACTCTATTTTGTTTACAAGATTTTGGATCATTTTCACTATCATTATTCGGAATTCTTTATTAGGTAGATTCCCTATCTCTTCCTCTTTTGTTTGGTTTGGTGGGCATTTATCCTGTTCCTTTACCTGCTGGGTATTTCTCTGCCTTTTCATTTTGTTTATATTCCTGTGTTTGGGGTGGCCTTTCTGTATTCTGGCAGTTTGTGGTTCCTCTTTATTGTGGAGGTTCCTTGCTATGGGTGGAGTTGGATGGGTGGCTTGTCAAGGTTTCCTGGTTAGGGAAGCTTGTGTCAGTGTTCTGGTGGGTGGAGCTGGATTTCTTCTCTCTGGAGTGCAATGAAGTGTCCAGTAATGAGTTTTGAGATGTCAATGGGTTTGGTGTGACTTTGGGCAGTCTGTATATTGAAACTCAGGGCTATGTTCCTGTGTTGCTGGAGAATTTGTGTGGTAAGTCTTTCTTTGGAACTTGTTGGCCCTAGGGTGGTGCTTGGTTTCAGTGTAGGTATGGAGGTTTTTGATGAGCTCCTATTGGTTAATGTTCCCTGGAGTCAGGAGTTCTCTGGTGTTCTCAGGTTTTGGACTTAAGCCTCCTGCTTCTGATTTTCAGTCTTATTCTTACAGTAGCCTCAAGACTTCTCCATCCATACAGCACTGATAATAAAACATCTAGGTTAATGGTGAAAAGATTCTCCATAGTAAGGGACACCCAGAGAGGTTCACAAAGTTACATGGAGAAGAGAAGAGGGAGGAGAGAGATAGAGGTGGCCAGGAGGAGAAGAGGGGGAATCAAAAGGGGAGAGAGCAAGCTAGCTAGTAATCACTTCCCTATGTGCTCTCCACAGTCTGGATCCCTCAGAGATGTTCACGGAGTTACACAGAGAAGAGAAGAGGGAGGAAGGAGACAGAGGTGGCCAGGAGGATAAAAGGGGGAATCAAAAGGAGAGAGACTGATCTAGCCAGTAATCAGTTCCCTAAGTGTTCTCCACAGCCTGGAACACACAAAGAGATTCACAGAATTGGGTAGAGAAGAGAAGGGAGAGGGAGGAGATAGAGGTGACCTGGTGGAGAAAAAGGAGATTCCAAAGAGGGAGAGAGCAATCCAGCCAGTAATCTTGCTTTCAAGTAAAAATGGGTACTGAAGATTGGGTTCTTAAAGGTACAAAATTGATAACAAAAACAGAAAAGCAGATTATAGATTCTCAAAAATACAATATTAAAGAAAAGAATAAAATCACAAAAATTATAGAATATATATATATATATATATATATATATATATATATATATGAAGTTTGCTTTAAAAATAGGGTCTTTTTTTGCAAAAGTAATGGTAGGTTATAAAAATGAAAATTAAAGGAGTAATAGAGGACTTAAAAATAAAAAAAGTAAAAAATTTTAAAAATGTAATCATAAAAGTATATCTAGGACTTTCTCTGTTGTTGTTGTGGACCGTGTGGGGTCAGTTCATTTTCAGATAGTTCCTTGATCCAGCTTACACTTCTTAAGATCTATAGGCCCCTTCCTATGTAGTCGGTGCTAACTGCAGGGTTTAATCTATTGTACCTGTCACTTCCAAAGCGGTTCATTCCCTCTGTTTATTTTAGCTTCTTCTGTTTGCTGGCCTCTTCAGTGTCTAATTTCCACCCTGACACAAGGGAGTGGTTGTGGTCACTTAATTAGGCTTACTTGTTCAGTCGTGCTGTGGGGAGGGAGTAACACTGCGAACATACATCACTGGCGTGTGTGGGGAGTGCTCGCAGTGTTTTGGCCACACTGGGTTTGTCCCCGCTCATGGCGTGTGTGCTTTCCCAGTCTACACTGTTCAGGCTGTAGGTTGCTCTGCCAGGAACTGTTTGAGGTGGCCCTGGGTTACATGCACTTCCCAGGTCTAAGCTGCTCAGGTTCAGCTTCTCGGGTACTCCACAAAGGTGCAGACTTGGGCCTGCATTCTGTGACCTTCCCAGGTCCAAGCAGCTCAGGTGACCAGGTGCTTGGCGAGCGCAGTTGCCCCCAGGTGGGGCTGTGACTTATCGCCTCCCCCATCCCTGCTGCTCGGTTTTCTGGGTATACAATCTGTGCGCCTTCTCAGGTGTGCCGTGTGTCTCTTCTGGGGAGTTGATCTCTGGCTGCGACCCTCCAGCGGATGTTAACCATCCAGAATCCCAAGAAGTCTTGGTTAGCAATGAAGCCTGCTTGCAGTTTGGTATAGGATGCCTCTCTGGGGCCGCGATTGCCCCCTTCCGGCCCTGGCTGCCCTTGCCTGCCTGTCTCCGGTGGGGTATGGGCTGATGCTCAGCCGGCTAGCTCTGCTCAGTCCTTTGTTCTGTGAGTGGGCCTGGCGGTGTTTTAGGTTAGGGCTTTTCATGGGATAGCTATCCCACAGTCTGGGTTGCTGTCTCTAGTTAGTTCCCTCAGATTGCCCTTGGGGCCATTCAGGCCCGGTCCTTACCCTAAGCAATGCAGCCTGCGCCTCCCTGTCCAGCCCCCGCTTGCTAGTGGCAGATGCGAGTGTCTGGGCTGCTTCTCTGCTGGGAGTTGCCGTTAGGCATGCAATCTGTGGGTTTTAATTATTTATTTATTTTTCCTCCGGGTCATGTTGCCCTCTGAGGTTCCAAGGCTCACAACAGACGCACTGGTAAGAGTGTTTCCTGGTGTTTGGAAACATCTCTCTTTTTTAAGACTCCCTTCCTGGGACAGATCTCCATCCCTACCTCTTTTGTCTCTCTTTTTATCTTTTATATTTTGTCCTACCTCCTTTCGAAGACAATGGGCTGCCTTTCTGGGTGCCTGATGTCCTCTGCCAGCATTCAGAAGTTGTTTTGTGGAATTTGCTCAGTGTTCAAATGTTCTTTCGATGAATTACTGGGGGAGAAAGTGGTCTCCCCGTCCTATTCCTCCACCATCTTAGGACTGCCCCTCCTGTCTGAAGCAGGATCCCAGGACAACAGACATCGTCTTTGCTTTTTAATACACTGTCTAGGTTTGTCATAGCTTTCCTTCCAAGGAGTAAGTGTCTTTTAATTTCATGGTTGTAGTTGCTGTCTGCAATGATTTTCGAGTCCAAGAAGATAAAATCTGTCACTGCTTCTACTTTTTCCCCTTCTATTTGCCTGAAGTGATGGGACTGGATGCCATGATCTTAGTTTTCTGAATGTTGAGTTTTAAGCCAGCTAGCATTCCATTAACAGTATGATAAGGCAGAGGCAGATTAACAAATGAAAAACAAGAGAAGTTTATCAGCATGTGCATTGTGCATGTACATATGAGAGCACCTAAAGATGAGCCACCCAAAATGTGTTCAGAATTTGGGTTTTTATACCATCTTAGACAAGGTAAAGGGATAAAAGGCTTCTGAGGAGACTAGTTATGCAAAGGTAGCCAGAAAATATATGGTAAGCAAGAGTTGTTTAATAAGGTTTGTTAACCATTTTTTTTTTTTAGTGCCTTCCCCATTGATGAGTTGAGTCCTCTTTCTGGTATAGGAAAAGAAGACATCTTTTCAAAAATTTCCTTTATCAATGTAAGTAAGTAAGTGTTAGTCACTCAGTCATGCCCGACTCCTTGCAACCCCATGGACTGCAGCCCACCAGGCTCCTCTGTCCATAAGATTTTCCAGGCAAGGATACTGGAGTGGGCTGCCATTTCCTTCTCCAGGTGATCTTCCCAACCCAGGGATCGAACCCGGGTCTCCTGCACTGCAGACAGATTCTTTACTGACGGAGCTACAGGGAAGCCCTTATCAATGCAAGTTTCCTTTAAAAAGGATCCTGTGCCCTGGTTTAGAGCTTTTCCTCAGCATTTTGGTTCTACTGGCCTCTAGCCCAAAGAAACATATTTTGGCATGGTTATTCTGTACCATTCAAGATAGAGTAGCAATGAAACCAAAACTCCTGCTCTCAAGGAACATATTAAATTCCTGCTGTTAAACACCACATACTAACTGAAACAACAGAAACATTGTCTTAAGTTTCTGGAGGTTAGAAGTCTAACTTGGCTTCACAGAATCACTTTTCTTCTGAAGCCTCTAGGAAAGAATGCTTCCTTGACATTTCCAGCTTTTAGAGGCCACCTATATTCATTGACTTGTGGCCTCTTCCTGTATCTTGAAGACAGCAGCACAGCATCTTCTCTGTCCTCTGCTTCCATCATCACATCTCTCTCTGTCTCTGATCTTCCTATCTTCCTTTTATAAGGACTCTTGTGATTATATTGGGGCGACACAGATAATCCAGGATGATTTCTCTATCCCAAGATTATTTCAGTCACATTTGCAAAGTATTTCTTTCTTTTCTTCTTCTTCTTTTTTAAAAATCATATAAGGTGTTATAGTCACAGGTTTTGCCATTAGGACATAAACTTATTTGGGAACCTGTTATTCAACTTCACACAAGGAAATTATATTTCAGTAAAGTCCACCTTTATAGGATGAATTTCTTGAATACATGTCAGATAAATTTTTATGATGTTTGGGAAGGAGAAAGATGGGGAAATAAGAGGACTTGAGCTTATCCCCTCTCTTGAATACACTAAAAATAACATTAATAGCTGAACAACCATTGACAAAAATGACTGGAACCTACCACAAAAGATATTCTATATCTAAAGACAAAGAAGAAATCACAAAGAGACAGTATAAAGGGTACTTTTCATGATATGATCAAATCCCATACTCACCAGTTTGGTTATCCACAGATTGGAAAATAACTATATTGCAGAGTTTCTCCCACAGGAGTGAGAGTTCTGAGCTCCATGTTAGGCTCCCCAGCCTGGAGGTCTAGCACTGGAAGCAGGAGCCCTCAGAGCATTCGGCTTTGAAGGCTAGTAAGGTTTGACTGCAAGAGCCCCATAGGACTGGGGGAAACAGAGATTCCTTGTGTGCACTTGGAGGGTGCACACAAGGTTTCAGGTACACTGGGACCCATGGCAAAGCAGTGACTCCATAGGAGCCTGGGCCAGATCTAACTGTGGGTGTTGGAGTGTCTCCTGGAGAGGTAGGGGTTAGCTTTAGCTCACTGTTGGGGTGGACACTGGTGGCAGAATCCCCAGGGAATATTCACTGGCATGAGCTCTCCTAGAGGTTGCCATTTTGACACTGAGACCTGGCCTGACTGAATAGCCTGCAGGTTCCAGTGCTGGGATGCCTCAGGTGGAAACACAGCCCCATCCATCAAGACAGGCTCCTTAAAGTCATCATGAGCCCACAGTTGCTGTCTCTAAAAACAACTTGTGACATGGCCCTGTGTACCAGAGACAAAATGCAGCTCCATCCACCAGTGGGTGGGCACCAGAAGCAAGAGGAAGTATGATTTTACAGCCTGTGGAACAGATAGCACAAAAATAGGAAGCTATAAAAAATGAGATGCCAGAGAAATATGTTCCAGATATAGGAACAAGATAAAACCCCAGAAAAACTAAGTGAAGTGGAGATAGGCAGTCTGCCTGAAAAAGAATTCAGAGTAATGACAGTAAAGATGATCCAAGATCTTGGAAACAGAATGGAGGCAGACTGACAAGATTATGAGAAATGTTTATCAAAGAGCTAGAAGATTGGAAAAAAAAAAAAAGAGATGAACAATACAATAAATGAAATGAAAAGTACACTAGAAGGAAGCAATAACAGAATAAATGGGGCAGAAGAATGAATAAGTGAGCTGGAAGACAGATTGGTAGAAATTACTGCAGTGGAACAAAATAAAGGGAAAAAATGGTTATGAAGTTTTTATGATATTCTCAGCAGTATCTCTAGTAACTCCCTGACTCAAATCCATAGCTCAGCAATCTTGACTTGCTCCTATTACCCCAACCTCAAGAACACGTTTGCTATTTTTCATCCCCAATGATTTGCCTCTGTCTACACTACCCTATGGAGAAGGGAATGGCAACCCACTCCAGTGTTCTTGCCTGGAGAATCCCAGGGATGGGGGAGCCTGGTGGTCTTCCGTCTATGGGGTCACACAGAGTCAGACACGATTGAAGTGACTTAGCAGCAGCAGCAGCAACAGTACCCTAACTCTGTCCCTACATCTGTGAACCCTCTGCCTGGAAAAACACCCATCCAAGGTATCACCTCATCTGAGAAACGGTGCCCCTTCCATTTCCTCCAAAAAGATCCTTTGTCTCTACTATGGGCTCCAAAATCACTGCAGACAGTGACTGTAGCCATGAAATTAAAAGGCACTGGCTCCTTGGAAAGAAAGCTATGACAAACTGAGATAGTGTACTAAAAAGCAGAGACATCATTTTTCTGACAAAGGTCCATGTAGTCAAAGCTGTGATTTTTCCAGTAGTCATGTGTGGATGTGAGAGTTGGACCATAAAGAAGGCTACTAATGATGATAAAGTGTTAGTCACTCAGTCGTGACTCTTTATGACCCCATGGACTGTAACTCGCCAGGTGTCTTTGTCCACGGAATTCTCCAGGCAAGAATACTGGAGTGGGTAGCCATTCCCTTCTCCAGGGGATCCTCCTGACCCAGGGATTGAACCAGGGCCTCTTGCATTGCAGGCAAATACTTTATTGCCTGAGCTACCATGGAAGCCCAAAGAAGACTGAGAGCTGAAGAACTGATGATGCTTTTGAATTGTGGTGCTGGAGAAGACTCTTGAGAGGCCCTTGGACTCTAAGGAGATCAAATCAGTCAATCCTAAAGGTAATTAACTGTGAATATTCATTGGAAGGACTAATGCTAAAGCTGAAGCTCCAAAACTTTGGCTACCTGATGTGAAGAAACGATTCATTGGAAAAGACCCTGATGCTGGGAAAGATAGAGGGTAAAAGGAGAAGAGGGCATGCTATGAGAATGGTTATATAGCATCACTGACTCAATGGACATGAATTTGAGCAAACTCCAGGAGATAGTGGAGGAATGAGGAACCTGGTGTGCTACAGTCCATGGGGTCGCAGAGTCGGATACGACTTATCGACTGAATGATGACAACAATGGATTTGATCACACACTGTATTAGAACTGTCTACATGATAGTAGTCTTGCTCCATTAGTTGAAGGCTCCTTGAGAGTAGGGAGTGTATCATTCATTTTTTCTAGCCTCATCACTCACTCATAGTAGTTGGCACACAGTGAGATCTTAAGTAATGTCAAATAAATAAGTATCACTGAAATTGATTAAGTATAGTAATTATGAGAGGATGGAGGGAGGGAAAAAACCTCAAGAAGTTTTATCTTGAGTTGTTAAATAAGTTTAGTAAAGAGCAGCTTTCTCTGCTGAGCCTTAGAAACAGAATAGCAGACAGAGAAGATGAGATGAGATATACATGACTCACAGGCAGTGAAGATAACAAGAGCCGGAGGCACAGAAGCTTCAGGGCTGCTCCTCTCAGTTGGGGTGCTTTTGATGTGTGCCTGCTTTGATCCCTGCTGTGTAGCTATGGCTCAAGATACTCTGGAATGAAGAAAAACTACTTACTGTCTTCTGTTTCCAAGATCCAGAGTGTGTTAGAAAAGAAGCACATGGGGAGGGGGCAGGTTTATCTGGTGGCAAAATAAAATCATTTCCCAAAGGTAAATAGTCTCTCCCAATGGTTGAGAGCTGAAGCTAAAGAAAAGAGGATGCACAGAGGGGACACTGCTGTGTGCAGAAGAGAAAAGCTGAATGCAACATAAAAGCAGAGACAAAGAAAAAAAAAAAAGCAGAGACAAGATAAAATAGAAAAATGTAAAAGGGCAGCTGTGCACAGGTGAGGTCAGCTAAGCTGTATAATTAGTGAAGGACGCAGTAGGACACTGGGCCATACATGGAAGGATTTTGCCAGCCTCTTGGACAACACATGGGAATATAGTTAGTGACATTCCAGGACCTTATACCAAGGAAAAGGACAACACAGATAACAGATCATGACCGGGGTAGAGGGAGAAATACACTGCTACTTCTCTGTGTATGGGGGGCCAAGTAGAACTCCCATTTGTGTACCTTATTTTTAAAAGCACGACTTCTATTATAAATTATGCCCAAGTAAAATCATCCTAAGTAAAAGCTGGCTTAAAACTCAACATTCAAAAAACTAAGATCATGACATCTGGTCCATCACTTCAGGCAAATAGAATGGGACCAAGTAGAAGCAGTGACAGATTTTATTTCCTTAGATTCCAAAATCACTGCAGATGGTAACTGCAGCCATGGAATTAAAAGACGCTTGCTCCTTGAAAGGAAAGCTATGACAAACCTAGACAGTGTACTAAAAAGCAGAGACATTTCTTTGACAACAAAGTTCCTCATATTCAAAGCTATGGTTATTCCAGTAGTCATGGATAGATGTGGGAGTTGGACCATAAAGAAGGCTGAGCACTGAAGAACAGATGCTTTGGAGCTGTGGTGTTGGAGAAGACTCTTGAGAGTCCCTTGGAATGCAAGGAAATCAAACCAGTCAATATAAAAAGAAATCAACCCTGAATATTCACTGGAAGGACTGCTGCTGAAGCTGAAGCTCCCATACTTTGGCCACCTGATGTGAAGAGCCAATTCATTGGAAAAGACCCTGATGCTGGGCAAGATTAAAGGCAGGAGAAGAAGGGGACGACAGAGGACTAGATGGTTGGATGGCATCCCCAACTCAATGGACAAGAGTTTGAGCAAGCTCTGGGAGATGGTGAAGGTCAGAGAAGCCTGGAGTGCTGCAGTCCATGGGGTCACAAAGAATCGGACACAACTGAACAACCATAACAACAACAGATCATCCTTATTAAATTTGAGATATGGATTCAGTTATTCTCAAAACTACTTTTTTTGAAATAGAGCTTTCATTCAGAAATTTTCTAAATTTGTATAATAGTCAGATCCTCTTTAATATCTCAGACTAACCTAGTGTAAATGTTCAAAAATTTCATCTCCCCAGGTTGGTAAAGAGAGAAAGGAGATACTATGAACTCTCAAAGAAAAGGAGAAAAAGGGTCCAGGTGGAAAAAGCTTTGGAGAGTTATTGTTAGAAGAAAAATCAAGTACTATGATGCCATGCGTATTAAACGAGTTTAGGGGTAAAAATCTGGGGCTGTACCTAAGCAAATTTCTGATGGACTTGATTCAAAAAGGAATCACTTGCAGAATATGCAGTATTTTAGGGTTAATCGCTCCATCCCCACATCTGGGTATTAGATGAAATATATGTGGAGGTCAGTCATTATAGTTCTTCTGCTATTGTTGCTGTTTAGTCACTAAGTCGTGTCTGACTCTTTGCGACCCCATGGACTGTAGCCCACTAGGTTCCTCTTTCCATGGGATTTCCCAGACAAGAATACTCGAATGTGTTGCCATTTCCTTCTCCAGGGGATTTTCCCGACTCAGGGATTGAACCGGCTTTTCCTGCTTGGCAGGTGGAATCTTTACCACTGAGCCACATGGGAAGCAATAGATCTACAAAGGCCTAAATCATGTGATTTAAAATACCCCAAAGCAGAGACTTCATTTTATTCACCAATAGAAGAATTTCTGCACATTGTGGATACTCAACAAACAGTTGATGAAACAAGGATAAGTGTAGAGAAGCTGAAGCACTGAATCTATTAAATTTGTGCTTGTGAATGGGGATAATAACAGGGAAGAAAATCATGATTTTTCAAAGACCTGTTGAGCCTCTGAGGCTTGGGCTTCTGTGATTTAGTCCCAGGAGAGAATTAATATTAATAGTTACATTGTTGAATACCAGATATTGAGCTAGACAATTTAGATACATTGTTGTTAATCCTCAGAATAACTTTCCAAGTTTCATATTATCTGTTTTATAGATGTGTATATAGGCTGTGAAAAAGTTAAACAACGTTTCCAAAGTTACATAGCCATTAAATGGCAAAGCAGTAACTCAAATCCATATGACTGCTAAATCAATGTATTTTACTTTTATCACATTTAATATTGTATATATTTTGAAAAATTTTATTCCTTGTAGTAAAATTAGTGTATGTTCATTAGAATAAATTCAGAAAAGAGAGAAAGGTGCAGGGGGACAAAGCCAGCTATGATATATCCACTCTTTTGTAAACATATGGCAATATAATGTTTCTATAAAGTCACGCAAACACTGAAATAGCAATCCTGAAACTTTGCGCCTAGGGGAATTATAGAGTTAGGTTCCTTCGAGCCTTTGGCCCTAACATTTTCATGAACTGACTAAGCTATAACCTCGTTTTATGTATATTTCCATTTAAAAATGCATTATTTAATTGTTTTGTTGATTCATTTACATTTAACTGATAGCCAACAGTATTATAACTTGTGCCTGAATGGAGTTTACCTAATACATTCATTTGCTCTTCAGGTATATCACCACCTTGTTATTCTTAGGAACAAAAGGCAGCACTTCAGCACTATACTTGGGGTTCATTTTAAACTGTGAAGTCACCTATCAAAAGCTCCAAAATAAAAACATGGCACTGCATAACTGTAAAAAGGACACTTATTTACAGCATGAAAGCTGAAACAAGAAGGTAGAGCCTTATCTTGCTCAACCTCTGCTGGAAACATGCATGTCAGGTGATTCAAATATGGTGTTATTCGGGCATGTCCATGAATGACCATGGAAATCATAGTCTACTATGTAATCACAGAGCTAGAAACTGAATAATCATGTCAGATTCTGCTTTCTAAGAGGACAGATCTTAGGCAGTTTATTCCATTCTTATCAATTTTGAAGAAAGCTGTCTACAGATTCCCTTGAAAGTATACATTATGATTTTAGAGAAAATTTACTCTAAATCTGAATTGCTCAGGTAAGACTTCTCTTCTTTTTGTCTTATTTAGAAGCAAAGATTTAGAGGTGGGGGTGAAGACAGGGAACTGTCATTCATTTTAATATAAGGATAATCTCAGATATTTTCCTTTTCCAAATATTTATATTTATTAGCATTCTATTTTGGAAAAAGTAATGTTGGACATGATAGAAATTAAAACAGTTTCAGGGGTACACACATTAAAAAAATAAGACTCCTTCATACTCCCCAAATTCAGCAATCACTGTTTATCATTTCTTATAAATATATTGTAGAAATACTCTATGCAGCTACCAACATATATATCTACATTTAAATTTTATAAAAGACATAAAAATGAAAAGATATACAGGATAGGATAAGTATCCCTAATTTTACTTTATCCAAAAAGGTAATGATATATTTTATAACTCTTAAATGCACTAGGTACAAAGACAGTAAATGGTCTTGAGATTTTTGTTCTAATTTTAAGGGAAGGGGAACTATTATCAATTGATAGCATATTGTATGCACACTTGTGCTAGGCACTTTATACATTTTATGTATTTTGAGGTCTCAAAAATGTCATGAAGGAAGTATTATTCCCATTTTATAAATTAAAAATACTGCATTTCAGAGAAGTTAAGTACTTTCTTTAATGTCACACAGCTGATAATATATACACAATTAGAACCCACTTCCAGAGCATTATTCCAATATCTATGCTAATTTCATGTATATAGTCTAGCTCTTACACATTTCTTAACATTTGAATTATTAATATGGATATGGCAGTTGATATTAGCTCAGTGGTTTAAAAATCTCTAATGAGGATCTGTACCTATAAGTTCATCCTTCTTCAGTCTGTGATTAATGCCACTTTGTACTTGACATTATAAAACCATAAATATTCAGTAGAGTCAAATCTCTTAGAGAACACCAGACACTAAGAAGAATGGCATCACAGACCTGCAGATGGCACTACTGCCCACAAGTCATCCAAATCTAACTTACTAATAGGTTTCTTAAAAATACATTCACTTCACAAATTATGTAACACTGATTCCAAAAGTTAAATTTCCACCATCTGTGATTTTTAAACTATGTAATTCTTCTAATTTATGATTTGATTTTTAAACTATGTAATTCTTCCAATTTATGATTTGATTTTGAAATTTAATTTTCTGTTTACTGACCAATAAGTGCTTAATAGCAACACTTAATAGCACTACAGCCTAGGTGAAATATAAATCTGAGTGGAGGGGACACACAATGTTAAGATGGGGAAAAGAAAGACTTTGGACTCTTCACTTGAGCATGAAGTAATGCCTGGCAAGTTAGATCACTGAATTGTAAGAAGCAGGTAGAAACTGCTAAAATCTAAAGATGGATGCAGTCTTTAGAATTTCCAAGATATAAATCAGAAAGCTGACAAAAAAACCCCATAAATACAAAAGTCTGAGACATTGTACATAATGAATAAGAATGCAGGTTCTTTCACTGTATTTTTAGCTTCATCATGAACTTTTAAGAAAAATTACTGCAAATCTCAGTCAATCATATAAGTCTTAGAAGACAAAAAGAGAGCTACTTTATTCTGAGTTGTTGAGAGATAGGATACTTCAAGATTTCATTGGGTTTTATCTGATTGTTAAGATTACAGGCAATTTAAACTTTTTCAATTCCAAACCATCTATTAATATGATAGACATTACTTTTTAATAACAATGAAGCAAATAATATCCCAAACCATCAATTCTCATAACCTCTCTCATATTAATCCAATCCCATTTCTAGTTTGTTCGTTTTAATGCTAGGGATCCCTTGCAGTGGATATGAGGTGTTCTACATAGAACCCCTTCTGTGCTGAGTCATTCACTTCTCACCAGTCAGGGATATTGGCTGCAGTCCTCTTTAGGAACCATGCTTGACTGAAGGGAACTTCACCCAGGGTTGCACTTCCCAAATCAACCCATATTGAGTGACTGGTTTACAGGAAGGTACCTTCCCTGGTGGCTCAGATGGTTAAGAATCTTCCTGCAATGTAGGTGACCCAGGTTCAATCCCTGGGTCAGGAAGATCCCCTGGAGAAGGAAATGGTAGCCCAATCTAGTATTCTTGCTTGGAGAATCCCATGGACAGAAGAGCCTGGTGGGCTACAGTCCATGGGGTCACAGAGTCAGACATGACTGAGTGACTAATACTTTCACTTAGATGAAAGTACAAAGGCTCAGTTGCTTTTTTCAATTTGGGACAATTCTAAAGGTCCATCCCAGCTCCAAAGCCTGTTCATTGGATCAGTTGAGGCCTTTGCAGTTCTGTTGCAGTTCAACCTTTTCTTTTGCCCCATCCTTCCCACTCCCCATCACTTTTGCAAGTATTGCTAAGTGTTGTTCAGTTGTTAAGTCATGTCTGATGTTTTGCAACCCCATGGACTACAGCATGCCAAGTTTCCCTGTCCTTCACTGTCTTCCAGAGTTTGTTCAGATTCATGTCTATTGAGTTGGGGATGACATCTAACCACCTCATCCTCTGCTGCTCCCTTCTCTTTTTGCCTTCAATCTTTCCCAGTATCAGGGTCTTTTCCAATGAGTCAGCTAAATATACTACTCAGTAATCTTGGACACACAAATATTTGTCTCAGTACTTTAATATGGGTAACATGACCTAAGGCAGAACTAAGACTAGTCCTACAAAGCTGATTAAACTAGGATTTTGGATCTGGATCAATCAATGGCTAGCTTATAATGAAGAGACTATTACTTGTGGTTGGTAGCATACTGACAGCCCTTGCCAAAATTTTTACTGGTGGTGAATTTACACCAATTCCCAACCAAGAAAACAAACCTAAAACAGTATCACTTAACTGTCTTCTCATTTACAGTTTTTAAAAATAAGTCTATAATTCTTATTTTTGTTCCTTTGTATAAATTGTTTTTCTCTGAATGTTTTTCCTATTTATCATTAGTTTTCAGCAACTTGATTACATGTGCCTTGGTGCAGATTTGTGTTTTTTTTTGCTGTGTTACTTGAACTTCTATGGGTTTATGGTCTTTGTCACATTTAGGAAAACTTCATTATTTTTGGCCAGTAACTTTTACGCCCTCCCTTTTTCTTCTTTCATTTCTAGGCTCTAATTTACACAATTTTCGTTTCATATTTTCACATAGCTCACTGAAACTCTGTTCTTTTCGTTTCTTTCAGTTTTGCTTCCTTTGTACTTTATTTTGAAAGTGAAAGTGAAAGTCACTCAGTCGTGTCTGACTCTTTGCGACCCCATGGACTATACAGTCCATGGAATTCTCCAGGTCAGAATACTGGAGTCTCCAGGGGATCTTCCCAACCCAGGGATCGAACCCAGGTCTCCTGCATTGCAGGTGGATTCTTAACCAACTGAGCCACAAGGGAAGCCTAAGAATACTGCCATTTCCTTCTCCAATAACTGTCAAAGTGCCTGTTAATTTCATTATCTCTGTTATATCTAGGTACATTTCACTTTTACCTCTGGCTATGGATTATATATTTTTCTGTTTCTTTGCATGTCTGATAATTTTTGACTGGATGGTGGACATTGTAATTTTTACGTTGTTAAATAAGGATTTTGTTGTATTTCTTTCAAGTATTCTTCTGGCACACAGGAAGTTACTTAAAGAGCAATGTGAACATTGTGAGGCTTATTTTTTTTTTTTTTTTTCAAGGGGTTTTTTAATGGATAATTTTATTTTATTTTATTTTTCGTGTCACTAAGCCTTGTGACCTTTTTTTTTTAAATTTTATTTTACTTTTAAACTTTACAATATTGTATTAGTTTTGCCAAATTTTGAAATGAATCCGCCACAGGTATACCTGTGTTCCCCATCTTGAACCCTCCTCCCTCCTCCCTCCCCATACCCTCCCTCTGGGTCATCCAGTGCACCAGCCCCAAGCATCCAGTATTGTGCATCGAACCTGGACTGGCGACTTGTTTCATACATGATATTATACATGTTTCAATGCCATTCTCCCAAATCTCCCCACCCTCTCCCTCTCCCACAGAGCCCATAAGACTGATCTATACATTGGTGTCTCTTTTGCTGTCAATAACAATAACACAGGGTTATTGTTACCATCTTTCTAAATTCCATATATATGCATTAGTATACTGTATTGGTGTTTTTCTTTCTGGCTTACTTCACTCTGTATAATAGGTTCCAGTTTCATCCACCTCATTAGAACTGATTCAAATGTATTCTTTTTAATGGCTGAGTAATACTCCATTGTGTGTATGTACCACAGCTTTCTTATCCATTCATCTGCTGATGGGCATCTAGGTTGCTTCCATGTCCTGGCTATTATAAACAGTGCTGTGATGAACATTGGGGTACACGTGTCTCTTTCCCTTCTGGTTTCCTCAGTGTGTATGCCCAGCTTTGGGATTGCTGGATCATAAGGCAGTTCTATTTCCAGTTTTTTAAGGAATCTCCACACTGTTCTCCATAGTGGCTGTACTAGTTTGCATTCCCACCAACAGTGTAAGAGAGTTCCCTTTTTTCCACACCCTCTCCAGCATTTATTGCTTGTAGACTTATGGATCGCAGCCATTCTGACTGGTGTGAAATGGTACCTCATAGTGGTTTTGATTTGCATTTCTCTGATAATGAGTGATGTTGAGCATCTTTTCATGTGTTTGTTAGCCATCTGTATGTCTTCTTTGGAGAAATGTCTATTTAGTTCTTTGGCCCATTTTTTGATTGGGTCATTTATTTTTCTGGAGTTGAGCTGTAGGAGTTGCTTGTATATTTTTGAGATTAGCTGTTTGTCCATTGCTTCATTTGCTATTATTTTCTCCCATTCTGAAGGCTGCCTTTTCACCTTGCTAATAGTTTCCTTTGATGTGCAGAAGCTTTTAAGTTTAATTAGGTCCCATTTGTTTATTTTTGCTTTTATTTCCAATATTCTGAGAGGTGGGTCATAGAGGATCCTACTGTGATGTATGTCGGAGAGTGTTTTGCTTATATTCTCCTCTAGGAGTTTTATAGGTTCTGGTCTTATGTTGAGATCTTTAATCCATTTTGAGTTTATTTTTGTGTATGGTGTTAGAAAGTGTTCTAGTTTCATTCTTTTATTCATAGCAGTTTTTATTCTAGCACTAATTTGGCCCACTATTGAAGTACAACTCTTCTGAAGATGCTATCCAATGCCCCAAGTATTAGAGGTTCTCTATACTTTGACAGATGGGAATATGTATTCCCAGATCTATGAGGTACTGAGATTGTTTGGTTTACTGCTTTTCAGTCCATTCTTTCCTTGCATCCTGCACCCCTCTTTTTAAGTACTCAACTGATCTACTTCACCCTGCCTAATGCCAATTAGTACTTAACAAAAACTTTAAACCACTGCAGATCTCTGAAGAGTTTTTTTTTTGTTTTTTAACTTTTTGTCTTCTGTATTTTTAAATAGCTTCCTCAGTCATCCTCTGATCTCTAGCTTAATGCACTGAGACACTGAGCTTTATTTTGGCTGTCCCTCCCTGCACTGTGGCCTGGCAACTGCCTGGAGGCAGTAATCTTGAGACAATCATAGGGATTCTCCAGTGGCTCACTTGGTAAAGAACTTGCCTACCAATGAAGAAGATACAAGAGATACAGGTTCGATCCCTGGGTTGGGAAGATCCACTGGAGAAGGAAATGGCGACTCACTCCAGTATTCTTGCCTGAAAAATTCCATGGATAGAGGTGGATGTGATTATGCACACACGCATAGGGCTTACCTCCTTTGTTTTCATTTTCTGAGGAATCAGTCTTTTATTACCTGTAGTTGGTATCTATTAACAGTTGCTTCATACATTGGGCTGGCCAAAACCTTGTTTGGGCTTTTTGTAAGATGTTATGGAAAAACTTGAAAGAAAGTTTTGGCCAACTCAATACTTGGTTTTCTAGTTGCTTATGGAAGGATAAGTTAGAGACCAATTAATGATACAAATGTTTTTTTCATAGTAAGCAAAAGTCAAAACTATTTTCAAATGTCTTATACATTCTGCATTTCCTCAGTACACATTTTGGGAGGTTTTCTGGAGAGATTAAAAACAGCTATTCTGTATATATTTCCCCCCTAGTTCTTAGAATATAAGATTCTTAGTTAATCTTGCTGCTGCTGCTAAGTCACTTCAGTCGTGTCTGACTCTTTGCGACCCCATGGACTGCAGCCTACCAGGATCCTCCATCCATGGGATTTTCCAGGCAAGAGTACTGGAGTCGGGTGCCATTGTTAATACAAAAGCTAAGCTAATTCTGAGTTAATAAAAAATTCTATAGTATAAAGTTGGTATACTTTATTATATTTAGAACTGTGAATTTTATTCCAGTGAACTGACTTTATTTCCTTAAATTTAGAGTTTAATGTTAAAACCACAATCCTTCCTTTTTCTTCTAGAAGTTTCAACAGTAATACCACATGCATACAACATGTGCTTTACCTTCAAAATCAAAGAGGGATATATCTGTTAGAGAGGTAACAGGCTGCATGGATATAAAATTCTGGAACTATTTTTAATTCTTCCAAACATGAGGTATAAATATCACCACTGATAGAAGAGAACAGAAAATATATTGTGAGATATGAGGACAGAGATTTGGAAGGAAAGGAATTTTAATCAGCAGAAATTTTATTAAATTCAATATAAGAGGAAAGGATCTAGAAATTGAGCTTAGGCTTGCTAAGTTCAAGATTTAAACACATTACATTGCCTCTTTTAATTATCCTTACAACTTGGTTAAGTAGATGTTATTATTCATATTTTATGGATGAGGAAACTCAGAGTTTACACTTTACAAGGACAGAAAGCTAGTCAGTAGGAAATTCTTTGTACTTTCCACTACTGAATATAGATTAACTAGATAGTATATGAGAAGAGTGGATCAGTAAATGACAGCAATTAGCAGAAGCTAGTGGGAATGCTTGGTGGTGATAACTTTTGGCACCAGAAATAAAATTTCCTACATGTTCCAACAGATTTGCTAGACCATTTCATATCCTCTTCCCTGAAATTTGCAACATCTTCCCCAAAATGCTTTACTTTCAAGGGCTGATTTTGATTCTTTTTTCCCAAGAAAGTAAAAGCATTAGAAGAAACTTTCTGTAAGCATTTAACATCAAAGCAACCCATCAATATTTGAAATTAAAGACTCTTTTTTTCCCCCTGATACAATGTTATCTGTCCACATTCCAGTCAAAGGCTAAGCATTCTACTTGTGTAATGTATCCTGTATGCTTTCACATATTCAATGATTGCTTCTGAAGACATTAATGTTTTCTTTTCTCATTAATTTTTTTCTTTATACTCGACCAAATATTTTCAACCAGTATGTACAATCAGAAGCTTTCTTTCATAACTAAAAATAGTTTAATAAGACACACACTACAAATAAGTTTAACAAGAAATTGCTCACAATTTTGTTTTGGTTCCTTCCCTTCTGCTCAAAGCAACTGAGAGGACTATATTTTTTCCTACAATCTCTTCTAGTGCTATAATTCTAGGTGTTTCTAGTATTAATTTCTAATATTTATAGAGTGCCTATTCTATGCTAGATACTGTGCTAAACATTTCTCTCATGCATTATTATATTTAATGCTCACAACATCCTAATAGACATGTACTATTATAATCTTTATCATACAGATAAGAGAAAACTGGGATTTAGAGAATTTAAATAACTTGTCTGCAGTTACCTAGTAAATAGCACAGTAGGATCCAAATCTGACTTCAGAGTTCACATTATTAAAGTGTTACATCATGTACTCTTTAACCTCAATTGAATGCACACTAATGGAGATGAAAGTTTACTATGTCTTTATAGTATTTATATACTTAATATCAATAAATACAAAATTAAATTGTTACAAAACCCACAATAGTTTTTATCACAATACACAACATAATTCATACTAGTACACATCTTTAAACAAATTTTTGAGTCTACAAACACTTTGGGAAGAATTCTAATTTGGTTCAATATTTTTAGCTAAGGTTTCTGGGAAAAAGATATATTATTTTCTGTTCCTATTTTTAATAAAAATATTAATCTCAAATGGAACATTGTCATTTTACTGTATGACATTACACTGAGAAATCAAAACAGTCATTGAACAATAAGTGTCTATTACATCCCAGTCAGTATGTATATCTTTACACTTACCAAATAGATATTAAATAATCTTCAGAAAAATTTGGAAGAAAAATTGCTTCAAGTTTGTACTGTTAGTCAAGTAGAAATTTGGAGAACCTTCTATTAAGATGACAGGAACTTACACTTGGGATTTTCTTCCGTGAAATAATAAAGCCAATATGATACCAGTTTGACATTTTATTTATACAAAGTATTTAGGGCACTGATTCTCAAAGTTGGCTGAATATTGGATTCACCTGGAGAGTTTAAAAAATACTGAGGCCTATATGCTATTCGTTAAAATTTTGATTTAATCAATATAAGGTAGGGCCTGAGCATTTTTTATTTTAAAACTCTCCTGATGCTTCTAATATGCACCAATTTAAAAAACACTAGCTTAGAGAACTGTTTCATCATTAAAAAGGCTAGTCTTCAGTAGGAATGAATCCTCATGACTTGATTTCAGGGAGTGTACTGTTATTTTAAGTATATAATAGGTATATTTTCCTTGATTAGAAAATATTTTAGGGGAAGAGGTTTTCTGTTTTATTCATCATTTTCTCCTCACATCTTGAAGAATGAAAGGCATATAGCAGTTGCTAAATAAATATCTTTTAAATGAACATATGACTGCCTTCTACTTCTTTCATATTTCTACCTTCTTGTAGATTCATGACAATTAGAATGCAAAAGATGTTTACTGGAAAAAAATGAATGACTGAAGCAGTTGGGGTAAACATTAAAGGCAAACCAAAGTCTTATATATACATATTTTTAAAACACATAGATACATAAATAGATCAAAAGTAGAAAAAGAATATATAAGAGTGCAATATTTAGTAGATGAAAATTAATTCACCAAGTTTCCAAATAGTCTTCACATTCTTACACTTAGAAACAAAAGTAATTATAAACAACTAAAACATCTAGTTCTTTAAGTAACATCAATAAGCATGTGCAGATAAGTTTTTTTTTTAAACAGAATTACAGCTTAATCTTGATGAGCAAATGTCAGTTTTCAAAATTCAAGTAAATACAGTTTTAGCACACATCATGATAACTTTTCCAGATAGCTGTATAAAAAACAAAAGATCATTTCTGGTTAAAATATCTGGTATAATCTACTGTTATTTGCTCTCAGTTAAGGTCTACTAGTTTCTTAGCAGCTTCACAATGATAAAAACTATTTGGCACCTCCTTATATAATGTTTTATTGAAAAAAAATACCTTATTAATAAATACTTCTTTTATAGTACCTGAATTCTTACATATGGCTTCACTTACCAAAGTTCTAGAAGTAGTACATAATTTTCAATTCAATTAGTATCTTAAACTACGAAACTTTGGTTTTCTTAAAAATAGCATTGGTTGCTTGATTGTAGGTTTGTCACCGAAAAGTGCTGCTTCACTTTCAGAGGTTGGAAATCTTTTCTGATATATTAAGGGATATTCCTTCTGAAACTTAAAAATGGGGTGAAGAATTAGAGGATATTTAACATTATTAACCAAGCTGAAGCCACTGGTCAAGATTTTATAAGAATTCAGTGCTTTTCTCAAACATGTATTTGATAAGTATCCTTTTACTTTATCCTTGCTTCTCCCTCCACTTTCTCACATGTGAAAGGTATCTTGTAATATTTCTTGGAGCCCAGTTAGCATTAATGCTCTAGGATTCTCTTCTGGTATTAATTCTCCTAAATTCCAGATGTTCTTTCTTCTCATTGGTAACACCATGAAGGTCACTGGGATCTACTTGGTATATTTCATATTTCTTCAAGTGTCTCAGATCTGGAATTGGACATGCTAGAATCATGTGGCTACAGTGCTTTGATATAGAGCCAAAATTCTACATGGCAATGATGAGTCACTAAAATTTACATATTATAATCTAAAGTTTATAATTATTTTCCTAAAGCAATCCATGCTATAAATACAAAATACTTGACATAAAGGAGAGTATATGTTATTATTGTTATTATTAATTTCAGGACAGAGTAAAACCAAGCAGGTAGAAATACATAAGTTATATATATATAATCTTTAAAATTCAAAATATTAAAATAAGAAATTAGATTCTAAATGCTTTTAAGTAACAAACAGCAATAACATATTAGAAATATCTATGATTAGGAAATTATTCAATCTCTTACCTGTTTTATTTTTCTCCTTTTCTCCTTTAGAGGCAAACTCTTATTTTTAATAATATTCTCTAAAAGTTCTGCAATTGCAGCTTGAGAGGTAGAAACTTTCTGTTCATCAAACTCCTGAGCACTGATCTGCTTACAGTATGAATATGTTGGCAAAGGAGCAATCACTCCATCTCCAGGATTTTTAATCTGTAAAGAACAAAATGATACAGTCAAATCTATTAATTCAGGTCATGTTCCTATTTGGTAAATAATTCTTTCAATGGAATTTTGTTCATATTATTTTGCCACCAAACATTCAACACTTTAAGAAAACTGTATTATGCAGCAGAGAAGCAATAAGTCAGTAGGGTCTCACTCCCAGTCCTACAATCTACTACAGCTTTATAACCATCAGCAAGTGATTTAAACTTGTCTTGATTTGTCTCATCCATAAAATGGGGATGTACATAAGATATTAATAATGTAAAATCATCATTAGTACCATTAGCCATGGATTTTATTCTTTTAACCGTGAAACAGTAACAACATGATGTTTTAATTCATCTTAAAACACTGCTGCTGCTGCTGCTGCTAAGTCGCTTCAGTCGTGTCCGACTCTGTGCAACCCCATAGATGGCAGCCCACCAGGCTCCTCTGTCCATGGGATTCTCCAGGCAAGAACACTGGAGTGGGTTGCCATTTCCTTCTCCAGTGCATGAAAGTGAAAAGTCAAAGTGAAGTCGCTCAGTTGCTTAAAACACTAATGTTCTGAAATAGTGAAAAGTGTTCTACAATTTTTGAGGTGTAAGAATATGGGCAGGGCCTCTAACATCTGTAGACAAGAGAAAGAAATTGTAGAGGATAGTTATAATCATGGTAAGTTATGGCAACATTAGAATGATATGCATAGGAAGAAACATGAGTATATATGCTGGGCAGTCAAAGACTGAATAGAACTGATGTGTTGCTTTTGGCTGTTTAGATTCCTTTTCTCCTTCCCATTCTACCCCCAACTATCCTTACTTTTTTTTGAATAACAGATTATTCTCTAATCTATGTAGAGTCACTCAGAGTATGGCCCTCTTTCCAACTCAATCACCTTCAACCACTTAAAAAATGTGCATTTAACCTAGACTGGGCCAATATGAGTCCATACCAATAACTCTTCAAATCAAAGGTGAAGGAATGGCTCTTTTCCCCCATGGAATGCAAAGAGCTTCAATGGACCATAGGGCTTCCCTCATAGCTCACTTGGTAAAGAATCTGCCTGCAATGCAGGAGACCCCAGTTTGATTCCTGGGTCAGGAAGATAAACTGGAGAAGGGATAGGCTACCCACTGCAGTATTCTTGGGCTTCCCTTGTGGCTCAGCTGGTAAAGAATCCACCTGCAATGTGGGAGACCTGGGTTTGATCCCTGGTTTGGGAAGATCCCCTGGAGAAGGGAAAGGCTACCCGCTCCAGTATTCTGGCCTGGAGAATTCCATGGACTATATAGTCCATGGGGTCACAAAGAGTCAGACACGACTGAATGACTTTAACTTTAATCAAACATATTCCATCATGTGAAGGAGCCAGTTTTTAACTATAAGACTGAAATGGAAATAAGGGATGAAGGGATGGAAAAGAGTCCTTTGGCTATTTGAATCTCCATATTCTGTCTATATTCCTGACTTTTGGAGGTTATTTACATGAGCTGAAATAGTTTCCCTTTTTGATAAGGCTAGTTTGAGATGATTTGACATTTGCAATAGACTAATGCAAAGAATTTTAAGACTTACAATACATACATGGCCCTTTCTTAAGTAGTCAAGATGTTTCTCTACTGCAGCCAGTAGGTAAGAAGGCACTTGAAGAATTTCCTGTTGATGGTCCATCAAGAAAGATACTAATCTTGCAGCAAGAAGCTCATCAAGATCTACTTCTTCAGCACAGCGTAACACACTCCGAGAAAAAGTGTGTATCATCTAGAAACATAATAAAAGACATGAATTTAAAAGCTTAAGGTTTTATATAAATTAGATTATCAGTAAATTCTAGGTAGCATTATGCTAACAGATTGAGATAAAGTGATAAGCCAACTTCAGCTTTAAAAATGAGGACAATAACATAACATTAGGAAGAATAAAATGCCAATTCCTTTTGTTTTAGTACTTGTTAATAATTCCTTAATATAAATTCCAAATGACTACAGAAGACTTAGCTTTTTCTTTAACTTTGTCACGCTTTTATTAGTAAATACACAGATTCCATTAATACCATATAAATATGGTGCCCCTGAGTTGGGAAGTTCCCCTGGAGAAGCCAGGAAGGGATAGGCTACCGACTCCAGTATTCTTGGGCTTGCCTGGTGGCTCAGATGGTAAAGAATCTGCCCGCAATGTGGGACACCTGGGTTAGGAAAGATCCCTTGGAGGAAGGCATGGCAACCCATTCCAGTATTCTTGCTTGGAGAATCGCCCTGGACAGAAGAGTCTGGCAAATTAAAGTCCCCAGGGTTGTAAAGAGTCAGACATGTCTAAGCACAGTACAGCACAAAGACTGTTAGAGAAGAGTGACTTAGTAAATTGATCCCACAAAAACACAAATAGAAGAATATATAACATATAAATACACGTGGTTACAAGGTTGGCACCATATATCTTTTGAAATTGGAAAATAGTTTTTAATGCTATTCCATCAGTCTTTAAAGACAACATGTATTTTTCAGTTCCATCATGATGATCTTCAAATCCTGGGATAAATTTTGGGTTTCAAAACTAATTTACTCTCATTTATATCCATATAAGCCACCAAATACAAGACACATACATGCATGCACCCTTGCACACACTATTTTCCAGTTTCAAAAGATATATGGTGCCAATCTTGTAACCACGTGTGTTTATATGTTATATATTCTATTTGTATTTTTGTGGGATTAATTTAATAAGGCACACATAAACACACACTTCATTCTAAAATAATTTGAATACAGAATTGTATTTTAGGTATTGTGCACATAATAGATGCTGAGCATATTTATTGAACTATTTTTGGTTTTATTTCTACATGTCTGGCAGGATTTTCCTATCTTCTACTAAGGTTCAGTCCTCAGATTTTTATTCTTTTTTTCCTCAGCTTTGTAGAGCTCATTTACTTCCATACCTTCAACTATCACTTTGCAAAACATGTACTTTCAGACCTGATCTTTTTTCACCAGGCTCATGTTTCCAACATGCTAGGATAAATTTCACTTGGATGTCCTATAACCTAACTGAAAAGTGTAAAATCAAAATTATCTTCTTTCTACTCATATCTCTCTAAATATCTTCCCCTACAAACTTCCTTATGCTTTTTAGTGGTGCCACAATCACTGAGAGTAATTCTTTCTCTTTATATTAGGTCTGTTATTATTAAAAAACTGTCCTGAGTGGAAGAATGGAACTTAGCTCCTGATTCCTTGCTACAAGAACATCCTGTAAATTGAAGCTGTGCTCTGAGGAAGTGGCAGTTCTTTATAGACAGAGAGACACAGAGATAAAGAGAGAAACAGAGGAACATATTAGAGGTACACTTTCAAGAGTTCATTTCCAATGGGGATCTGCATATGAATGCCTCATCCCTCATCTTCATATGGAGCCCAAGACTATTTCACAGAAGTTCTTCCAACTTCCTGCTTACAGTGACAAGCCATCCTAATTCACACAATACATCAAATACAACTTTTCCACTCCCAGAGTATCTGAAACACTGTGACTTACTACACATGAATTTCCCATTAATTCTCTATTTCAAGGGTTACAGTGCCCTTCAGCTTTCAGTAGTGCCTATATCTATCTCCTCTTCTTTCCCCACCAAACAGAATTGGCATGAGGCAATATAATATGGTCTGACAGTCTGACTCATTCTAACATAGAATGAATGAAGAGGCAAAGTCCTCAGACAATACAAAGATCAAGATGTGAAAGTATAAAAGACTGGGCACAAAGGATTAATGTGCATTCTGCTGCACATTAGGGAAGGTTAGACTTTCAAGTCTTTTAAACTCAAGAATCTAGGATTTCAAGACCATGACATCACTTGAATAGTATTCTTAGTTTGGTTTTCTAACTTTTTTTTTCTGCTGGGGATGGGGGAATGGTGGTGGTGGTGGTGGTGGTGGTTTATGATTCAGACTTATTCTTTCCTTAAGAATCAACTTACCAGTGATCTTGTACCCATTGCATCATGAAGTTGGGGCATATCAACATTTTGACTCATTCGAGAAATCATGCGCATTAAAAGTTGAAGCTTTCTACGATTTGGTGGGGGAAGTAACAAACAACATAACTGCAGTGCATCGATGGCAACCCTCTCTAAATGAGGTTGCAGCAAACCTAGGAAAGCAAAGTCACCCCCCAGAAAAAAAAAATCATCAATGACACTAGTTGTTTTAATACTACCATCATATAGTTATATAAGGAAGGCAAAATAATATTTTAATATTATATTTAACTATTCCATGAAATTTACACATTCTTCAAAAACATGGTAAGATATTCATTATTTTCTTCATAACCCATTGGATTATGAAGGACTGAAAATCTTTCACCAATTATAAACAGTGACTCAGAATAAATGAAATTTAAGGCAAAGAAAAGGAGTGCTTTAGGTAAGTAGAATAAATCTTAGTTATGCCATGACAAGTCTTATATAACAAGAATTTTTTCTTTTGGAGAAAAAAATTAAGCAATTTCAGAGAAGAAAAGCCAGGTAAGCAAAACTGGGTTAGTAAACACTAAAAATTAATATTACATGCATTGAAAGCATCAACCTTACTTTGTGTGCCAGTCAACATAGAAGAAGCTGGAGGTAAAGAGTTTTCTGAAAGTTCTATTGTGCTTTTGCAGAGTCTTTTATTGATTGTGGTACTAGACTCTCCGAGTTCACCTTCCATAGCTGTTTGCACACTGGTGCTGCCTTGTTCAAGATTTGGTTTCATGATAATTTCAGCCACTGGCATATTAATATAACTATTCCTTCTTGTACTACTTCTTAAAAGTAAACTCTGAGATCTACAAAGCTGTTTCGGTTTGCACTTTCCATTATATAACTCCTCTTGGTCTTGAATGGTCAAAGTAGAGGTTCTCTTATAACCAACAGAGAATGGCTTTTGAATACCTTCCTCTGAATGAAGATTCATCAGGGATTCCTGTTTGGTCTCAGACCCTAAAGATTGCATATTATTTTGTCCTTCTATGTTCAGAACAGATTGATGGAAGACACTGGAGACCTCTTTACTTGAACTCCCTGGTAAATCTACAATTCCTTCTAATGAATAGCACCTTGGTTTGATGTTAGAGGATAGAACATGCATTCTACTTAAGCCTATTAAATTATAGCAACTTCCTCCTATTATGTCATTAGCACTGGCTCTTCTGTTTTTAAAATTAACTAGCTGCATTTTCTTATCATATTTTTCTTGAAATCCTTGATCACTTATCTGGAGTCTCTCAGTAGTATATGATTCTTCTTTTGTTTTGTCTTTATGAAGAAGACTGAGAAGAAGACACTCAGTTGATTTGAAGGAATTCAGATTGTTTAAATGAAGAATTTTTGAAGACTGTGGATCATCTTGGATTTTATGTATCCCTCTGGGTCTATCTGAAACTGTGACGTAGCCACAAACAACTACCAGGAAATGAAACAAAAATTAAGATGCAACTGTATGATAGTGGACAAAAATAAAACAAAAACAATAGCAATATTAAAAAAATAAAGCATCACTATAGTACATATTGTTAGTATAGTACAAATAGCAGCTGCTTAATTCAGAAGCCACTTAAATAGGACACATGCAACATTCAGTTACAAAGTGCAAGACTAGAGGTTTTCCAACTTGTGATGAAAATAATTTTAAAATTTATTTCAACAATCTAATTAAATGGATTGAGTCAAATACATTAAAAATATCTACTTTCAGTCTACAAGTATTAGAAAGCTCTTAATTATAAGACAACTGTAGTTTAAGAAAACATATATATGATTTTTCTCTCAGATACCTGGTACATAGCTCCTAAACCCAAGGAATTTCCAGAGTGATTGGAGCCTTTTATCCTTCACAATGAGCCTATTTGAGCACGCTTCAGTTTACGCTAATGAGCTGACTTAGGGCTGGCCTGAGTAAAGTTGAGTAAAGAATCTACCTGCAATACAGGAGACCAGGGTTCGATTCCTGGGTTGGGAAGATCCCCTGGAGAAGGAAATGGCAACCCACTCCAGTATTCTTATCTGGAGAACCCCATGGAGAGAGAAGTCTGGCAGGCTACAGTCTATGGGGTTGTAAGAGTCGGACATTACTTAACTACTAAACCACCACCAGTGCTGGCCTTGCTTAGAAGGTTGGAATTTTAGTCCTGGAGACCTGAGTTTGATCCCTGGGTTGGGAAGATTTCCTGGAGAAGGGAATGGCTACCCATTCCAGTATCCTGGCCTGGAGAATTCCATGGACTGTATAGTTCATAGGGTCACAAAGAGTTGGACATGACTGAGCAACTTTCACTTCACTTGACTCTGGTGTTTCCCAGGTGGCACTAAGTGGTAAAGAACCCACCTGCCAATGTAGAAGACTTAAGAGAAATGGGTTCAATCCCTGGGTCGGGAACATTCCCTGGAGAAGGGCATGGCAACTCACTCCAGTATTCTTGCCTGGAGAATCCAATGGACAGAGGAGCTGGGCAGGCTAAAGCCCACAGTGTCACAAGAGTCAGACACGACTGAAGTGACTTAGCATGCACACATGCATACCTCCCTGGAGGGGATGGTAGGGTGGTTGGTGGTGGTGATGGAGATCAAACTTAATCAACAATGACCAATGATTTAATCAACCATGTCTATGTAGTGAAACCTCAAATTAAAATGGAAACAACACAGCTATGGGAGCTTACCAGTTGGTAAATACATGGACAAACTTGGGAGAGTGACATTTCTGAAGAGAACATAGAAGCTCTGCACAGCCCTTACCCCCCTTTCTTGCCCTATAACTCTCTTCTACTTGGCTACTCCTGACTTATATACTTTATAATAAACTGGTGATCATTAGGTAAAGCACTTTCCAGAGTTCTGAAAACTATCACAGTGAATTATTAAACCTCAGGGGGGTTGTGGGAATCCCTGGGTTTGGTAATTAGCCAGGGAGAAGGGCTATTAAACCTGAGGACCCCATTTGCAGCTCCTGTATGAAGTGAGGACAGTCTTGATGAACTGAGTCCTTAATCTGTGGGGTCTAAGCTAGTTCTGGGTAGTTAGTATCCAAGTTGAAAAACTTTGCCCTCAACTTTTGGGGTCTGGGTTAACTGGGTAGTTTCAGAAATGAACTGAATTGCAAGACATTATTGGTGTAGAGAATTGGTGTTAGAATGGTATATTTGAATGACTGGAAAACATAACAGCAACCAGAATATTTCTGAGTTTTAAAATAATTTATAGCCTGTCACTTTCATATGTATCTTTTTTCATACAGATCTTTTAAATTATGGGGGACTTGGAAACCAGTAAAATAAATTAAATAATAAGGAAAAATCTATACATACCCAAAATGTTCACAAATAATTCATAATATTCAAAGGTAAGTAGAGGTTCAGGGAGATCTAGAAAATAATCTGCAATTGTTCTGAATACATCTCGCTCAAATCCAATATAAGTTGGATTATTCATATCATTACTTCTTGGCCCTAAGTGGAAGGCAAAAAAAAAGTGAAACATATTTCTTTTAAATATAATTTTTAAAGATACTTATAAAAAGCCTAAAGCCTGTATTTATTTCATGAAGGATCTATGCTTAACAACAAATTCTGTCATAATTCAAAAATTTAAAAGGTTGTGCATATCTCATGCCTTCTCACTATCTTTTCACTAGAAATCACTGCACTTATTAATATTTTGTTTAGTTTTAATATTTATATGACTGAAAAATTTGAAATATATTTTAAAAGCATCGGGGAAGTTTATTTTAATGGAATTTTATCACAATTCATTTTACATAGCACAGAATATTTAGATATTGCAAATAACTTTTTCAAATTGTCTTTTGCAAATTTATATTTTCATGATTAAATTTTGCCTGATATAAAGCATACTCTGAATGAATTTAAATACTGTCATTACATTGCTGTTCAATTAGCTTAACATTATTGAAATAATTATGCCTACTTATTGGTATTTTCCTCAGGAAATTCTGATCTCATGTTATAGATGAAGAAACTGAAGCTCAGAGCCACTTGCTCAAGAGGCAAGAGACTTTGATGGCAAAGCTAAAATTAGAACTCAGAGGTCTGTAAGAGCGAGTCATAGGACCTTGAGACTCAACAGCATTTAAAGTGCGGTCCATGGACTACATAATCAGAAACATCAGTGTGCCTATTAAAAGCATAATCTCTTCTATACAGTACAGAATCTATCAGAATTCCAATGCAGCTAGGAATTATTGATCTAGAAATTTTTGCTATTTGTTTACTAATTTAGTAGCTTCCAAATATTGATCTGGGCATCTTTACTAGAAGAATCTTCTGAGATATGATTTAAAAAAAAAAATCCTGACATATTCAATCAGTTGAACCTGAATTTTTGGGGAGTATCTCTAGTGACTGTGATATGCACTAAGATTTGAGAGTTACTCTACTATCTTTCAAGGTAACACACACATATACACACTTAATAGTTTAAAGGCTAACGATGGCTTTATGTGGAACAAAACAGTTTTTATAAGGAGGATATGAGATATATTCTTAATATGTAGAATAAAAATTTTGATAATCATTACAAGTTTTTTAAGATAGAAAATTCTTTACTGGAATTAAACATATAAAATTTACAGTTAGAGAATCTAGGTTTGAATATATAGCTCCTCATGTATTAGAAAAAAGGCAAAGTTTTCTTTTCTAGAAAAAAATTGGGAATAGTATCTTGATCACTGATTCTTGTATGTCATAGGATTACTGTGCAGGAATAAATAACAAACATGTTAAATCAAAGTCTTAATATTGCCTCTGGCTAGACATATTGTTGTTAAACTGGAATCCAGTAAGTTGCATCTTTGGTATCACTTATGCATAACATAGACTGGGAAGCAAAAGAAACAAAACCTTAAAGATGAGGTATCAGAGAAATCCCTGGAATATTTGAGTTACTATCTATGAGGCAAGGTATGAGAGAGAAAGGCAGGTAGGCAGGGGAAGGTAGAAAGAGAATTTCAAAAATCTTATGTTTCTGTTCAAGATCTTTACCTTGATTTGATAAATAAAATTTTTCTGTATCTAATATTATTTACTTTATTGCTATTCTGTTATTTTGTCATATTGACACCCAGTGGACAATAAGGGAATATATACTTATTTTGAACATTAATAAAATACAAATTTTATAAGACCTAGAAAATTACTTCTGTAATGTAATTATTAAAATATAATTTTACTTTTGATGATGTGTGCATACACCTCTGTACACATTTTTAAAACTGACTTTTGAGAGCAATTAGTGTTTTGTACTTGAACAGGGCCTTAAATTATAAAAATCAATCATCATTGACCAGTATGGGAAAAGCTTGAAGAACAAAACATTAAAAAATTATCTAATTTAGTGAAGATCATTCTTTTTGATAAACATAAAAGTCTCATTAATATATCCTATGGAGAAGAAGCGTATCATGAAACATCTGAATGCTGAAGCTCTGTACAATGGCCAGGGGAATGAAGTGGGGTTTATAGACTTCATTTCTAATTGAAGCTTTATATTTACAAGCTGCTTTACTTATAAGTTGTGACCAACCTAGATAGCATATTCAAAAGCAGAGACATTACTTTGCCAACAAAGGTTCGTCTAGTCAAGGCTATGGTTTTTCCTGTGCTCATGTATGGATGTGAGAGTTGGATTGTGAAGAAGGCTGAGCGCCGAAAAATTGATGCTTTTGAACTGTGGTGTTGGAGAAGACTCTTGAGAGTCCCCTGGACTGCAAGGAGATCCAACCAGTCCATTCTGAAGGAGATCAGCCCTGGAATTTCTTTGGAAGGAATGATGCTAAAGCTGAAACTCCAGTACTTTGGCCACCTCTTGTGAAGAGTTGACTCACTGGAAAAGACTGTGATGCTGGGAGGGATTGGGGGCAGGAGGAGAAGGGGACGACAGAGGATGAAACAGCTGGATGGCATCACTGACTTGATGGACGTGAGTCTGGGTGAACTCCGGGAGTTGGTGATGGACAGGGAGGCCTGGCGTGCTGCGATTCATGGGGTCGCAAAGAGTCGGACACGACTGAGCGACTGAACTGAACTTACTTATAAGTTGCTATTTGAACCCCCTGGACTCATGAGACAATTGATGTTGATTATATCTAAAAATCATTTTTGAGATCTTCTAGCCTGTGAATTTATGATCTATGAAAACTGAGTCATAAATGATTAGCTTGGATTATAAAATCATTATCTGCAGAGAAAAAGTGCTCTATAACCCAATCCATATGTAATGAAATGTAATCAGTTCTACTAGATCTTCATTTAAACATCAACAGAAATGATATAGTTCAATTTTATCATGACTTTCATGAATTAAAATAATCCCTTGGCTCTTATTAAATACTATCAATATAATACATACACATATCACACATATACCGTTTGTTTACTTACAATTTGCTAGGCACTTCATGGCAGATAGTACCCAGTGAGGAAGATCATCTACACAAAAATTAATATCATTTAATTATATAATTATTGTAATAGTATATTTAAAACTTCACACTTGCTACATAATTATACATATATTTATATATATGTATATGTACTACCAGAATTAAAATTGATTACATATTTAATAATATATAGGGCCATATAGTATTTTAAAATACAAGTTTAAAAGTTAGCTATGCTTCTTGAATATTACTGATTTGAGTGAAACCTATGACAGAAAAAGCTATATTTTATTAATTATATTTTATAAAATATAAAAATTATATAAAATATAATATATATTAATATATAAATCTATTAATAAAATATAATTGATTAAAATACATTTTACTATTAAGGTGATTTCAAAGCAAGGCTTGCTTAAAATCTTTCAACTGCTACTAAGTGAAATATGATGCATAAGTGTTACAGTTTTTTGACACAAACACAAAAACCACACATACATTTCACTTGAAAAGTTAATAATCATAAATAGAAAGCTTAGATGAGAGCATACACTCAAGTTATTTCAGGTAATGAAAGATGGGACTGATCCAAAGCTGGATGCATATACAACATAGCTCCTAGTTTTCAGCATTTACTTTTTGTTCTTATGATTAAAATCTCAAAAGTTCTTGCCCACAGAAAGAATCTCAAAGTAATGCATGTCAGTTAATTCTACAGCCAGCAACTGATTATTAGGAAAAAAGAAAAGAGCCAACATTTTGAGTAAATTTATTAATACACTTCCTATAATGTAAATTTTCCAATGCAACTGGCTTGATTTCCCTGATTTTCTTTATATTTGAAACCAATACATTATATAAAATACATACAATATAAAGCCAGTATTCTTTTAAATATGGTTCTTAAGTTTGGACTTATTTTATTTTGTGTTACTTTGGTTTTGCATGTGTCTTGACCCCTTTAAATCTGTATGTAACTTGTCATGTAAGCTCCAGAAAGGAATGGACCATTTTTCTCTTAATCATCACTAATCTTTAGCACAATGCCCAGCACATTGTAGGTCCTCAATAAAATGTGGTTAAACAATAGTTTCAACTATATTTGCATACTCTTTGGATGCTTACTCTGCCATTAAAAAAATTCATGCAAGAATCCACCTTAAGAGCTAAAGCAATAGTGTGAATAATATTCATTTAAAAATTATTTCGAAATGATTACCAAAGCACCTCTGATTAAACAGTAGTCTCCCTGATGTTCTCTTAGTTGAAGCATTCTACTTTATGTATTTTGGTCTTTCTTTATCCTCACTATAGCTGCAGCCTTTTTCAGCAAGTTTAAAATGATTCCAACTTCTTTTATTGATACCAACCTGATTTGTCTTGCAGTATAACTACTCCGTGTTTACTTGTATTGGTCATGTTGTACATTATATACTGAGGAATTACTTGTTTGGGATTTATGACTTCTTCTAGGGAGGATACACCTAGAACGGTTTGCAGGCTAAATAGAAGAAAGAATACAAGCTTTTTTTTTTCTCCATAAAATAGGTGGAATAGAAATACGAGAGTATGAATAGAAAACAGACAAAGCTTTCAGAATATTTTTCTTAAATTGAACCTCTAAGGCTTATATTTAGTATCTACTTTAAAGTATATTTATCTTTATAACCTTTGAAGGATACCAACATAGACCCCAAACTATAGCTACAACTTTGAGTCAAAGAAAAAGCAAATCATAGTCAAACCATTCTACTTCTCCTATACCAGAACAATAAATACAAAAGTATTTATTAAGAAACACATGTACAGGTGAAATCCTAAGTATTGAGAATTAATCTGCTCTTCTTCAACTGAGCATCTTGATGAAAATAACAAAATAATATCCTTAACACCCCCAGGAACTTGGTCATAGCTTAGTTTTAGCTTACTAGATCAGAATAACATATCTCCAAACTTCTTCAACATCTTTCTGGCTTATTTCTCTGTTTTCAGCTGAATTTTCTTGATCTTCCTCGATTATTTCACAGTTCATTTTCTCTGAATTTTCCTGAAAAAAGAATTACTTTGGTTTAATATGATATGCTCAAATTTTAGAAATAATGAACTGATACTACTTCTAATATTTAGTAATTCTATTAGTATCAGTCTACTGTGGAGCTGTAAAGGTGTCACTTGAAGAAATAATACAATATTTGGGGCTTCCCAGGTGGCACTAGTTGTAAAGAAACTGCCTGCCAATGCAGGAGACTTAAGAGACCCCTGGATTGGGGAGATCTCCTGGAGAAGGAAATGGCAACCCACTCCAGTATTCTTCCCTGGAGAATCTCACAGACAGAGGAGCCTGGTGGACTATAGTCCATGAGGTTGCAAAGAGTTGGATATGAGTGAAGCAATTTAGCACTTGGCACGTGCCGTAATAGAGCTTTTGGTTTTGTATCTGCCCCCACTACTGTCAAATTAATTTAAAATACGTGCTTAAATTATACAAATAGTATTTCAAGTATGTCTCACTATAATTTTTATTATTGAGTTCCAAACAAATTTACATGTATACACTTAGAATATAATATAGCTAAGTGATTCCAAGCATTGGCTTCAAATCTTAAAGAATCATTTACTTTTAATTATTCTATTGATATTATTAAGCACACAGTAATTATATTTAAACAAGTGATTAGTAAAAAAGATGTTTTTACCTGAGAGAAATGTAGTCCATGTTTTTTAGGGGTTCTTCGAGATAAGTTTCGCAATTTAAAAATACTATCTTTATCTTTGGAAAAATTCTCTATGTTGTTTTTTCTCAATTCTGGATGCCTTCGTGGAAGAGTTTTAAGTGGAGAACTTGTAGGAAATCTGGTTTAAGAATATGCAATTAAATAATGTGAGATAATGAACTTTTAGTGCCTATTTATCTTAGTGCCTATTTATCTTTTGAATTGTGGTTCTGGGAGAAGACTCTTTAGAGTGCCTTGGATTGCAAGGAGATCAAAAAAGTCAATCCTAAAGAAAATCAACCCTGAATATTCACTGGAAGGACTGATGCTGAAGCTGAAGCTCCAATACTTTGGCCACCTGATGCGAAGAGCTGATTCACTGGAAAAGACCCTGATGCTGAGAAAGATTGGGAGTGGGTGCTGGTGGGGAGTGGGACAGAGGATGAGACAGTTGGATAGCATCACTAACTCAATGGACATGAGCTTGAGCAAAATCTGGGAGACGGTGAAGGACAGGGAAGCCTGGCGTGCTGCAGTTCACGGGTCTCAAAGAGTTGGACGTGACTTAGCAACTGACCAACAACAAAAATCTTAAAAATAACTCAAAAACACTGGGTTTAATTTATCAAGGAATGAATATTCTACATAAATTAATTTTCTCATTAAGCCTTTAAATTTTTTTAATAGTTTCCTGATATCATGAGTAAACTGTATATTTTAACTTTATTCCTGTATAATTCAGGGTTATTATTAGGACTAATTCTTTAGGAGAGGTATGACTTACATACAAAACAGTTCTAGAAAGTTACATTTTCTAAATTTCTCTTATTAGTTATCTAATTTGTATATATTTTCTGTCCTTTGTGACTTCAATTTTCAGAACTCTGTTGTTCCTTTTGATTATAATGCTTTTCCTCCCTTCAATTTAATATAAAATATTTCAAAGATACAAACAAATACAGGGTGTTTTTATAAAATAACATCCACATAGGTGACCATCAACAAATGCAACTGTTAACATTTTAACAAGACTTCTTAAACCAATTCATAGCTTTATTATCACTGTAAAAGGCCTAGAGGTAGAGAGATTAAGAGTTTTACAGAATTTCAGGTAAGAGAGAACAACAGTCTAATGAAAAAAATATCATGAAGACAAGCAGACAGATCAGAGCGTACTGAGGCAGCATGATATACATGGTTTGATAATTACCTCATATTTAAAGAGAAGGGAAAGAATGAAAGCAACTACAGGAAAGATTGCCATTCATTCAGATATGGACGACTGAAGTGACTCAGCAATAGCAAAAACCAAAAATGGATATAAGAGGTCAAAAGTTAGCTTAGGAGATGGTAGTGATTTTTCATATGCTATATGATATGTGAAGTGCCTGTCTAACAGGCAAAAAGTGAGTCCTAAAGCTCAGGAGCGATATTTGGGTTGGAGACTTGAAAGTCATTAAGACATGGCGTGAAAGCAGAGACATAGTAGGAGACTGTCCAGGGAGAGAGGTGAAGTATAGACAAGCCTAGGACCTTGAGGACAGTAAAAGCTAAAGGATGAGCGCAGCAGAGAAACTCAAATGGTGACTGATGAGTAGCACAGAGAGGAAGGATTTACAGAGTTTTATACAAAGTATTTATATATTTGTTACTGTAGTTTACTTGTGTGACATAAACCATCTTTGACACAAAGGCAAAAATCTATTTCTACATTTCATTTGAAAAGCACTAATTTTGTAGAGTAAAAAACCACGTGTATTAGAATCCAAAGATCTAATTTAAGGGATATATAATCAAGAACTCTGGGTGCATGAGAGAAAACTCAATTATGCAGACCCAATTATGCAGGAGTCAGAAAGGTCTCCTGACCTCAAGGTGGGCTACAATATAGATGACATGAGAAGAAATGTATTCACTAGTCTGATGAATGTGTACATGAGCATATTTCAGACTGAAGGAATAAGATTTGCTGATGCATGGTCTCCACCTTTTCACCTGTAAAAATGAGTTAATATCTACCCTGTTTAGCTATTCTAGGGATTAAATAAGGAAAACATATAACTCATAAAGTAAGGCTGCTAGTACATGATAAATGCTTATTTTTTTTTCAAATTGTGTTATATTTCTTTTTTTAGTTATTATATAAGCTTGCTATTATTTATCTCATCATATGTATTCTTAGATTGTATAGATTATATGTCTATTGAAGGGAAGAACCTGTGAGAATTTATAATTCTTAAATCTATGAAACTAAATATTGATAATGTTCTGTCCTTCACATGTTACAGAGCTTTCAGAAGATGTTAAAGTTACAGTATCTCCTCCTTTCCTCACAACTTTGTTTTATTATATATACTATTTATCATTATAAGGTTTGAATTGTGCAGGAATTAGTTTTAAAGGACTTAAACTTCTAAGTGGTTTCAATTGAACTAAGAGCAATAGTTTTCTAAAGAAAATATTACTTCTTCTAAAGAGGCTGCTGTTTTAGTAACCATATAATAGAAGCAGAGTGAAACTTTATGGTTAAGTAATTCAGTTTTGCAGTTATTTCTTTGTTTAATACCTGAATAGCTGACTGTTGTCATCAAGATTTTCTGTCCCCCATTTGCCTTTGATATCTTCAATTACATGATTCTTAAGAAATTTTCTCAATAGCTGGATAGTCTGTTGCCTTGTAACTTCAGGACCAAAATTGCTATTAGTTCTTAATAGGTCATAAAGCCAGTCCACTGCTTCTCCTGCTGTAAAACAGTTGCCATATTTTTTGAAGTGTTGCCTATGTTTTCTTAGGGGCATTCCCACTCGAAAAGATGTGGTAATTTCATTCCACTGCAAAATGAAAAAAAAAAAAATTAAAAATCCACTCATTCCTTTCACATATTATCAAATCATTGAAATTCATGAAGAAATCACTTGTCTTATTTGTGCTAAAATCTTTTTACATCTCATACTAATTTCTTATTATTAGTTACAGTGTTACAAGAATATTTTTATGTGATGGTTTTTGACTAAAAGTACTTCATTGGCTGATTGGCTTACTTAGGAAACCTAAGAATAATGGAGAACTGTAATGGACCTGCTTTTAGTCCTCAACAGAGAAAGCATTTATTCCTGTTTCTACAACTTCAACTAATATTAATGATATGATAGTAGCATTTGTGTCAGACATTATGCATTGCATTCATTACTTCACTTTAATTCTCACAATTCAATGAATGGGTACTATTATTATCCCATTTTCAGATATGGATTATGAAGTACTGAGATATTTAATAACTTGACCAAGGTCACACAGCTGAAAACTCTAGAACCTGCACTCATAACTAAGCAGGCCAAACAAAACTTATGGCAGGCAGTAGTTTTACTGGTAAAATACCTCTAGTATTAAAAAAAGTTTATATATTTACTAGTGAAGATTCCAATAATGAACATAACAGACGGAGTAAATTAAAATTTAAGTCTATTATTTGTTTGACACTGTGATATATTTATATTTTAAAAAGATAATCACACTCTCAGAAATCTTTTTCAAATTACCCAACCTTTTGGGTTTGTGGCAGGTCTAAGAGTGGTGGTATAGAAGGTGGTAGTGATAAACATTTTTTTTTGGAATACAACTGCTTTACAATCTTGTGTCAGTTTCTCTGTACAGTGAAGTGAATCAGCTATGTGTATGCATATATGTCTTCCCTCCTGGACTTTCCTCCCACCTGTCCTCTATACCACCCATCTAGATCAACACAGCACCAAGCTGAGCTCCCTGTGTTATACAGCAGGTTCCCATTAGCTATCTATTTTACACATGGTAGTTGGGTTTCCCAGGTGGCTCAGTGGTAAAAGAATCCACCTGCCAATGCAGGAGATGCAAGTTCAATCCCTGGGTATGGAAGATCCCCTGGAGGAGGAAATGGCAACGTACTCCAGTATTCTTGCCTTGACAAAGCCTAAAGGGTTAGACATGACTGAGCACGCCCACGTGTATAATATACATATATATATATGTTAATCCTAATTTCCCAATTCTTCCTACCCTCCCTTTGTCCACACCTCCATTCTCTATGTCTGTGTCTCTATTCCTGCGCCAGAAATAGGCTTCCTCTGTATCATTTTTTCTAGATTCTACACATATGGGTTAATATAATAATATTTGCTTTTCTCACAGACAGCTCATAGAGCTCAATATCAAAAAACAAACAACCCAAGTCAAAACATGGGTGGAAAGCCTAAAAAGACATTACTTCAAAGAAGACATACAGATGGCCAATAAACACATGAAAATATGCTCAGTGAAAATGGGCTTCCCTTGTGGCTCAGGTGGTAAACAATCTGCCTGCAATGTAGGAGACCCAGGTTCAAACCCTGGGGCGGGAAGATCCCCTGGAGAAGAATACATAGAGATGGCCCATGAACACATGAAAATATGCTCAACTTTACTAATTATTAGAGAAATGCAAATCAAAACTACAATAAGGTATCACCTCAAACCATCAGAATGGCCATCATCAAAAAAATCTACAAACAATAAATGCAGGTGAAGGTGTGGAGAAAAGGAAACCTCTTGTACTGTTGGTGGAAATATAAACTGATACAGCCAAGTGAAGAACAGTATGGAGATTCCTTCAAAAACTAAAAATAAAACTACCGTATGACCCAGCAATCTCACCATTGGGCAGATGCCCTGAGAAAACCATAATTCAAAATGACACATGTACTCCAATATTCATTGCCACACTATATTCAATAGCCAGGACATGGAAACAACCCAAATGTTCCATGACAGATGAAAGAATAAATAAGATGTGGTACATAGATAAAACAGAACATATAGCTTTTTAATTGAAAAAAATCCTACATTAGAGGTGAAGAAATCTGATCTGTAAGTCCAACTATGTTAGTACTTGGTATCCTACCACTTCTCTAACCTATGTGGTCCCAACATCATAGCACAAAATTTAAGAGCTGAAAGAAAACACAATAACTGTATTCTTTTCTTTATACACCTCCAGATTTCATATATTATTCAAGAAACTTACACTGAGCTGCAGTTTCTACGGGGGAGCCTGGTGGGCTGCTGTCTATGGGGTCGCACTGAGTCGGATACGACTAAAGTGACTTAGCAGCAGCAGCAGCAGCAGCAGCATTCTACAGATAACAACACACTTTCACCTACAGTAACATCTACTCTGGACAACTCTCAGCTCTACTTTACCAGTGGGGAAACTGATGCTTACACAAGTGATCCTCCTAATGTCACATAACCAGTGGCACAGTATCCTCGTGGATTGATGATCCAAATACACAAGACGCTGTGTGCAAGTACAAATACTGTGACTACAAACAGTGGCTCCTGATGGGTACTTAAAATATTCTGAGTTTTAGCTGTTAGAAATAGCTGTTATTGAGTTGTATTCAGTCGATACATCCTGTATTTAATTCCACAAGACTGGCAAAATTAAGCTGTTACAATCTGATCCTACAAAACACTGGAACACGTTCTGCTGCTGCTAAGTCGCTTCAGTCGTGTCCGACTCTGTGCGACCCCATAGACGGCAGCCCGCTAGGCTCCTCTGTCCCTGGGATTCTCCAGGCAAGAATACTGGAGCGGGTTGCCATTTCCTTCTCCAATGCATGAAAGTGAAAAGTGAAAGTGAAGTCGCTCAGTCATGCCCGACTCTTAGCGACCCCATGGACTGCAGCCTACCAGGCTCCTCCGTCCATGGGATTTTCCAGGCAAAAGTACTGTCGTGGGTTGCCATTGCCTTCCCCTAAAATCCTGTTGGGGGTAGGAAATATGGCGTGAGGAGCGTCTAAACTCAGACTAATCTAAGTCATTCCAGGGGACGCCGAAAACACCAAGAACAGAGTCACTTAAGAAGTTGGGTCGATGCGCCTACCCCAGGAACCTGGAGCAAAGAAAGGAGGAGGGCAGACTCTCAAAGGAGGGGGACAATCGTGTCCTGCAAAGATCCGCGATACTCGAGAACTCCCCTCATCCTCCTCTTCAGCGATCTCCTGGGCTCTGGCGCCCATCCCTCCGCCCTAGGAAAAACTATGAACCTTCTCACGTAAAACCGGCCATCACCCCGCTGGCCAGTCTCGTCGTTCGCGCTGTCTTACCAGCTTAGTGGCCCGATAAGGGCCTGGAGGCACATCCCGATTCTCCATTCCGCCCACCAGGCCCACGGGTCCCTCAGCGCCCAGTGCCCGGCATGGAAGCGGAAGGCGACCCTCAGACCCCGATTCCCGGGCGGTGACACAGATCCCCACAACCGTCGACCCCGCCGTTGATTTGAATACCGCCGAGGGCTGCGCTGATTGGCTGAGCTGCCTGGCCACGTGACGCACCGCCCTGGCCCAGCCGAAGGGGGCGTGGGCTGTGGACTCGCTCCAGGCTGCGGCGCAGGCGGGCCTGTCTGAGGAAAGCTGATCTTCTCCCTCCCAGGGGGGTGAGACGGTCTCCTTACCTCACCTGGCTTCTCTGAAGTTGCTTGTCTGTCTTGCGGTCGTTGGCGAGGCGGAGTCATGCTTCCACACTCAGAACTGGTGAGGCGGTTTATTCCCCTACAGGATGTTTGGAGCCCAGCATTTGGCTTAAAGGAATTTGAAATTTGCAAAGAAAAAAACGAACAAACACAAGCCTTTTCTGCCTGGTCCCGCAGGGTCTCAAGCATTTGGTTAGCAAGAGAAACAAACCTGGGGCGTAGCTTTCGCGCGACTGACTGCTTGGTTTTGGTTTTAGGAAGCTTCCTGGGTAAAAGGGACCACAATTCCATCCTCCCCAGTGCTGAAATGTAAGTTAACCCCCCTTCCCCCGGTTAATTGGGTAGTAAAATGGAGCTTAGTAGTTTTCCATCAGTATACTACTTGTGACAGGTGATGCAAAACTTGCCAAATTGCTTCCCTTAAAATCTGTCTCATCAGACGAGAATCCTGGCTTTATTTAAATCATGGATATACAGAAACTAAAGTTCCCAGCACTTGCTCAGAATCTCAGGTCCTGCTGGCAGATCTCAGACTTCTTACTGTAATAAACGTTCTATCACCAGTTTGAAACTGTTTTGGTGGTGGGAGTCCCTTAGTTCAGACACTGAGAAATTACCTGAGTGAATTGAAGCCATGGAAGAATTAATTTGGAAATTAAACAACAATTTGAAAGGATGGACTATAGTAAAAACGAGTGGTAAGAGAAAATTTTGTAGGGAGAACACGATGGTGTGATCACTCAACCTAGAGCCAGATATCCTGGAATGTGAAGTTAAGTGGGCTTTAGAAAGCATCACTACAAACAAAGCTAGTGGAGGTGACGGAATTCCAGTTGAGCTATCTCAAATCCTGAAAGATGATGCTGTGAAAGTGCTGCACTCAATATGCCAGCAAATTTGGAAAACTTAGCAGTGGCCACAGGACTGGAAAAGGTCAGTTTTCATTCCAATCCCAAAGAAAGGCAATGACAAAGAATGCTCAAACTACTGCACAGTTGCACTCATCTCACATGCTAGTAAAGTAATGCTCAAAATTCTCCAAGCCAGGCTTCATCAATACATGAACTGTGAACTTCCAGATATTCAAGGTGGTTTTAGAAAAGGCAGAGGAACCAGAGATCAAATTGCCAACATCTGCTGAATCATGGAAAAAGCAAGAGAGTTCCAGAAAAACATCTATTTCTGCTTTATTGACTATGCCAAAGCCTTTGACTGTGTGGATCACAATAAACTGTGGAAAATTCTTCAAGAGATGGGAATACCAGACCACCTGACCTGCCTCTTGAGAAATCTATATGCAGGTCAGGAAGCAACAGTTAGAACTGGACATGGAACAACAGACTGGTTCCAAATAGGAAAAGGAGTACGTCAAGGCTGTGTATTGTCACCCTTCTTATTTAACTTATATGTAGAGTACATCATGAGAAATGCTGGACTGGAGGAAGCACAAGCTGGAATCAAGATTGCCAGGAGAAATATCAATAACCTCAGATATGCAGATGACTCCACCCTTATGGCAGAAAGTGAAAAGGAACTAAAGAGCCTCTTGATAAAAGTGAAAGTGGAGAGTGAAAAAGTTGGCTTAAAGCTCAACATTCAGAAAACAAAGATCATGGCATCTGGTCCCATCAATTCATGGGCAATAGATGGGGAAACAGTGGAAACAGTGTCAGATTTTATTTTGGGGGGCTCCAAAATCACTGCATATGGTGATTGCAGCCATGAAATTAAAAGACGCTTACTCCTTGGAAGGAAAGTTATGACCAACCTAGACAGCATATTAAAAAGCAGAGACATTACTTTGTCCACGAAGGTCTGTCTAGTCAAGGCTATGGTTTTTCCATTGGTCATGTATGAATGTGAGAGTTGGACTGTGAAGAAAGCTGAGCACCAAAGAATTGATGCTTTTGAACTGTGGTGTTGGAGAAGACTCTTAGAGCCCCTTGGACTGCAAGGAGATCCAACCAGTGCATTCTAAAGGAGATCATTCCTAGGTGTTCATTGAGAAGGACTGAAGCTAAAGCTGAAACTCCAGTACTTTGGCCACCTCATGCGAAGAGTTGACTCATTGGAAAAGACTGATTCTGGGAGGGATTGGGGGCAGGAAGAGAAGGGGACGACAGAGGATGAGATGGTTGGATGGCATCACCGACTTGGACATGAATTTGAGTAAACTCCGTGAGTTGGTGATGGACAGGGAGGCCTGGCGTGCTGAGATTCATGGGGTCACAAGAGTCGGACAGGACTGAGCAACTGAAATGAACTGAACTGAGTATAATGATGTACAGAGTTTACTTACCTATTGCATTATTTTGTTACCTATTACATTATTTCGTTGGAGATACATATCTTTCCGAACAGATCAATGGATTGGAATTTTCAAAAAGCTCTCAGTGGATAGGAATAATCAACTCAGTTTTGTATTTGTGTTAAGGAAAAGAAGTACAGTGATAGATATTACAAAATAGTGTTAACCATTTCTTAAATCTGGCTTTATGACACGTTGTTCTAGGGTTTTCTTTTTTCTTTTGTTTCCTGTTTCCCTTCAGAATGAAAGAAGATGAGAATGTGGAAGTCAGAATTTATTTTGCATATTTTGTCTGGCTTCCTAGTTCAACATCATCTCATATACAGCTTTCGGTATAAGTAGCCACAGCCTAATATTACCTGTTTTTATGTAATATTACCTGACAGGGGATACCATTAATGGCACAAAATTAATTTCAAATTATAAAGCTTCATCTGAAACGTTATAAAAGGTAGCAATAAAAGTGGGCTTCCCTGGTGGCTCAGTGGTAAAGAATCCACCTTCCAGTGCAGGAGACTTCTTTACTCCCTGGGTGAGGAAGATCCCCTGGAGAAGGAAATGGCAACACACTCCAATATTGTTGCCTGGGAAATCCCATGGACAGAGGAGCCTGGTGGTCTACAGTCTATGGGGATGCAAAAGAGCCAGACTCGACTTAACTAAACAACAGCAGTAGCAACAATGAAAACAATAAAAGTAGATCTAAATTTTTTGTAATAAAATGGTTGGAGGAGTTCTGAAAAGGTGTATAATAAGATGTAGGTGTCACATCTTGAGAAGCCCTGTGAGACTCTTATTTAGTTGAAACTCATATTGTTTGTGGGCTCACTCTGCATCACCCACTGTCCTCTGACCATTTCTTTAGATAAGAAAATATCTAAAAGTCAAGGTTTTGTCAAACATGGGTGGTTTGGCTTTTGTTAAGGTGACTTTACATATCTTTGCTCTTAGCAATTTTTTATTGATTTCATAGTTTGATTCTTAGAAGTAATTTTTTATTTCTCTCATTACCAAAGTTTTAAGGGTCACTTTATCATCTTTTCCTCATTCTTTGACATCAGAATGGCTCACGTGGGTTATAAACCACCTGTATTTGGATTACTTGGGATATCTGTTAAAATGCAGATTCCTTAGATTCCCCAAACAGTTTTGGGGGAGTGTTTGTGTGTGATTGGGCATGGCAGGATAGTACAAGGTGCATTCTTAAGGATGGAGGAGTCTGAGTTCTCTGAAGATTTCATGGAGCTGATCTGCTAGAATGCCCATAGACTTCCTACCTGTGGACTTATATGTGTAAGAAATAGGTCTCTGTTAATTTACTTTTGTGGCTGACCTAATCATAATTGACAATGAATATCACAAAGTAAAATGGAATGAATGCATCACCTCTTAAATATAAAGAGGCATAAAATATGATGAAACAAATTTTTCCACCTTGACAGAGATTATCTGTCTTAGTAAGTTTTCTCCACTTGCCTTGAAGTTTAATTTTTTAAATTAAAAAATTGAATTTAGACTGTAGTTTGTTCATTGCTCTATCTTTAGCTGATGCTGAACAGTACATAGTAGTAACTTAATAAATAGTTGGTGAACAGATGAGTTTTTTTTATCACTAAAGGAAAGTTTATCTATAGGTGGTATAAGTAAATTATCTTTCCTAGGAAATGTTTTATGAAATCTTTCTGCATATTTGTCAGTTATCCTTGAAATTTAGTCATTCCACCATGCTATGTTTAGAGTTTGAGTTCATGAGTATTGACTAATATTTAGTATGATCTGAGGAAATTTCCAGTTCTCTTATATTGCTCCAGTTTGTTTTCCTCCCTGCTTCTGAAACTAGTATTATTGATTATTTTATTTCCTGGCACTATCTTCTTTTTCTTAAGTCCATCCTCCTATAATTTTCATTTTATTATTATTTTCCCTTTAAGTTCTGAGAGAATTCTTCCAACTGAGCTTTAAATTCATTGGTCCAATTTCCTTTACTCTATGTTTTATGTGCTTTGCTTAGTTGCTCAGTCGTGTCCAACTCTTTGCCACCCCATGGACTGTGTAGCCTGCTAGGCTCCTCTGTCCATGGAGATTCTCCAGGCAAGAATACCGGAGTGGGTTGCCATGCCCTCCTCCAGGGGATCTTCCCAATCCAGGGATTGAACCCAAGTCTCCCACATTACAGATGGATTCTTTACCCTCTGAGTTACATAGTAACTCACTCTAAAATGCTCCAAAAGGATATTCTTCTTTGAACTGCTGGTGTTTTAATTGTGTGCATTAATTTTCTTTATGTATTCTTATAAAAGATTTTTTTGAAAATTTACCATCAGTAACTGAGATGAGTCTCAATGAAGGCTGGATCAGTCAGTTCAGATCAGTCAGTCAGTTGTGTCTGACTCTTTGCGATCCCATGGACTGGGGTCACACCAGGCTTCCCTGTCCATCACTAACTCCTGGGGCTTGCTCAAACTCATGTTGCATAGAGGCAGTGATGCCATCCAACCATCTCATCCTCCATCGTCCTCTTCTCCTGCTTTCTGTCTTTCCCAGCATCAGAGTATTTTCCAATTAGTCAGTTCTTCACATCAAGTAGCCAAAGTTTTGGAGTTTCAGTTTTAGCATCAGTCCTTCCAATGAATATTCAGGACTGATTTCCCTTATGATTGAGTGGTTTGATCTCCTTGCTGTCCAAGGGACTCTCAAGAGTCTTCTCCAACACCACAGTTCAAAAGCATCAGTTCTTCAGTGCTTAGCTTTCTTTATGGTCCAACTCTCACATCCATGCATAACTACTGGAAAAACTATAGCTTTGACTAGATGAATATTTGTTGGTAAAGTAATGTCTCTGCTTTTTAGTATTCTGTCTAGGTTTGTCATAGCTTTTCTTCCAAGGAGCAAGTAACTTTTAATTTCATGGCTGCAGTAAACCATCTGCAGTGGTTTTGAAGCCCCCCGAAATAAAGTCTGTCACTGTTTCCATTATTTTGCCATCTATTTGCCATGAAGTGATGGGACCAGATGCCATGATCTTAGATTTTTGAATCTTGAGTTTTAAGCTGGCTTTTTCACTCTCCTCTTTCACCTTCATCAAGGGGCTCTTTAGTTCCTCTTTGCTTTCTGCTATAAGAGTGGTGTCACCTGCATATCTGAGGTTATTGATACTTCTCTGTGAAATCTTGATTCCAGCTTGTGCTTCATCCAGTCTGGCATTTCTCTTGATGTACTCTGCATATAAGTTAAATAAGTAAGGTGACAATATACAGCCTTGATGTACTCCTTTCCCAATTTGGAACCAGTCCCTTGTTCCATGTCTGGTTCTAACTGCTGCTTCTTGACCTGCATACAGATTTCTCAGGAGACAGGTAAGGTGATCTGGTATTCCCATCTCTTGAAGAATTTTCCACAGTTTGTTGTGATTCAAAAAATCAGAGGCTTTAGCATAGTCAATGAAGCTGAAGTAGATGTCTTTCTGGAATTCTTTTGCTTTTTCTATGATCCAGTGGATGTTGGCAATTTGATTCCTGGTTCCTCTCCCTTTCCTAAATCCAGCTTGTATATCTGGAAGTTCTCTGTTCATTCACTGTTGAAGCCTGGCTTGGAGAATTTTGAGCATTACTTTGCTAGCATGTGAGATGATGCAATTGTGTGATAGTTTTAACATCCTTTGGCCCTGCCTTTCTTTTGGATTGGAATAAAAACTGACCTTTTTCAGTACTGTGGTCACTGCTGAGTTTTCAAAATTAGCTGGCATATTGAGTGCAGCACTCAGTATCATCTTTTAGGATTTAAACTAGCTCAGCTGGAATTCCTTCACCCCACTAGCTTTGTTCTTAGTGATGCTTCCTAAGGCCCATTGACTTCACACTCCAGGATGTCTGGCTCTAGTTGAGTGATCACACCATTGTGGTTATCTGGCTCATGATGATCTTTTTGTATAGTTCTTCTGTGTATTCTTGCCACCTCTTCTTAATAGGTCTCTCACATTGCAGATCTCCCACATTACAAGCATATTCTTTACCAGCTGAGCTACCAGGGAAGCCCAGGATTACTGGAGTGGTTAGCCTATCCCTTCTCCATCACATCTTCCCAACCCAGGAATCGAATTGGGGTCTCTGGCATTGCAGGTGGATTCTTTTCCAGCTGAGCTAACAAGGAAGCCCCAAAGGCTGGGTACATCCATGGAAATATTTTAAAATACCTACCTTTTACTTTCAACCATCCATGTCCAAATTCCTGTATCCTCAGGTATGCAGACAGATGCTATAGTTTAGGGTTGGAAGTATAGTTGACATTCATTGTTTTGTTTGGCAACTCACTCTTATTTCTTTTGAGAGTAGCATACTTCCTTATTTGGAATACTAATTCTCCCACTGTGGCTTATATTCTGAATGGACTTTTCCATCTTCCCCATGTCCAACTCAGTCGTAGCAATTTGCTTCCCTGACTCAATGAGGTAGTCACATGACCAAGCTAAGTTAAGCAGAGTCCTCTGAGATTTTTTTCAAACTGGGTCAAGATGGAAGAGGCTTCCCTTTCTGGTGACTGAGAAGATATGAGCTAGGAGCCAGTGGTGGCTATAATTACAACTGAATGGAGTCTTCTGGTCTGTTAAAATGCACTGATTCAAAAAAGGAAAAGGAGATCTAGCAAGTGCTAGTTTTAGTCTTTCTGAGGCTAACTTATATTCCTATAATTTGATTACACGATTCATAATTTTTTTTAGTTTGTTTAGATCTTTGTCATGTAAGTGTTGTCAAACCATACTTGAATCCACTCACCGGGTTCAGTAAAGGCAATCTACTGACACTGGGTTGTGCTGAAGGAAAGTGCAGTGTTTATTACAGGTGCCAAACAAGGAATGTGGTAGCTAATGTTCAAAAACCCCTAACTCTCCAACAGGTTTCAGAGAAACAATTTTAAAGGCCAGGTAAGGGAGAGGAGCTGCATGGTAGGTGATCAGCTTGTGTACCATTCTCTAATTGGTTGATGGTGATGGTTTGTTTTTTAATGTTTTGTCTTTTGTGGGGAGTTTTACTTCCTGAGACCTCTACTCTCCTGTCTAGTATACAGTAGATGAAGTCCCTAACTCATTTCTCCAAAGCCTCTAGTAAAGCTGATGATTTCAAATGCACTATCCAAGTCTACTGAGTTTTGGAAGAGAAGTAGAAAGATAGGGTCTTATAGTTAGGCTGCTGTATTCTATATTTTTCTGTGTTGTACTTGTGTTTAATAGAATAATTTACAGGAAATAAACATTTGAGATCGAAAGGACTGTGAAAAATTCAATTATGTGATATTTTTCCCTATGCAAAATTGTATTAGCCAGCTTCCAAGAGAGCCCCTGATGAGTCATGCTTCCTGGTATTTATGTCCTTGGGTCATCCCATCACAAACCAAGTATGGCTAACCTCTGTAACCAGTAACCTCTGTAACCATTGTACAAGTGACAGTGTGATTCTTGACACTAGATCAGAAAAGAAATTCCTGCTCAAATCTTGCCATTTCTTGAGTCTTTCACTTTGGGAGAAGTTAGCTGTCATATCCTGAAGCCACTCAGGAAATCATTTGGAGAAGTTCCTGTGGACGGGAGCTGAAGCCCTCTATTTAATAACCAGCACTGAATGAGTGAGCCACCGTAGGAACCTCCAGCCCCAGTTAGGCTTTGGATGGCTAGCCTTGGGGAGCATTTTGACTGCAGTCTTAATGACGGTCCCTGAGTCAGAGCTACTAAGTCATATCTGAACTCCTGACCTATAGAAACTATACATTTAAAACATTAAATGTACATTGTCCTAAGCTATTAAGTTTTGGGAGAATTGTTACATAGCAATACATGATTAATTCAAGGATCCTCATTTTTCTTAAGAAATCAACTGGATAAAGGGTAGTAGAATTTATTCTGATGGAAAAGATTAGGGGAAGAACAAATATGAGCAAAGCTTTCCTCATTGGACTTTTTAATTATGAGATGCCAAGTAGAAATTTAAATGCAGAAGTCAAATATGAAGGTGGACATAAGATTCTTAAGTTTCATAGAGAAAATAATGAAATTTGAAAGGAATCTGTATATAGATTAAAATTATAGGAAGAGATGTGGACAAAGAGAATGGAGCTCATCACTGAGTCACAAGGAAGAAGAGTTAGCAAAGAAGTCTGAGAAGAGACAGTCATTGAGATAGGAAAAGAAACTAGCCTGTGTGTTAAGGAAGCTGAGAGGATAAACTCTCTCTAGATGGGAGTGGGCCATCGTTTATAATGCCCTGAGAGATTGAGCAGGATTATTATAGTAGAGACATATCTGTGGAAGTTGGTGACATGGAGATCAGCAACATCTTCATAAGAGTAGTGGGGAAAGAATGAAGCACAGTTGGAGTGACTTGACAAGAGAATGGGAATAAGGAGGTTAAGACAGACATCACTAACAGGTTCATGAAGTTCTGCAGTGAAGAAGAGGTGAGAAATATGAAGATAGTTGGAAGAGGGGAGCTTATTTCTATTTGATGTGTTTATAATTAAAGTTATAGGATATGAGACTACATTTGTAAGCTAATGGGAATAATTAACTTCAAGAAAATAATTGGTGATGCAGGAAAGGGGATAATTGTAAGAGCAAACCCCATAAAAGACTTAGAGGGAATGGAATTGTTGCAGGAAGGGAGACCCCTTCCAGGCCCCAGAGTGGCTCATCTGTCTCTTGGAAGTGGATTGTCTGAGGAGACGTGCTGAAACTCACAAAGCAAGAGACTTTATTGGGAAGGGACAGGCAGGTGGAGAGCAGCAGGGTAAGGGAACCCAGGAGGACTGCTCCACCACATGGCTCACAGTCTTGGTTTTATGGGATTAGTTTCTGTGCTGTCTGTGGCCAGTCATTCTGATTCAGGGTTCTTCCTGGTGGTGCGTGCATTACTCTGCCAAGATGGATTCCAGTGAGGAGGATTCTGGGAGGTTGGTAGGATATATGGCGTCTCCTTTTGACCTTTCCCAAATTCTTCCAGTTGGTAATAGTTTATTAGTTCCATATTCTTTACCAGGACCTCCTATGGTAAAATTACTCATGCAAATAATTATTATGCTATCTGGCCAGGATGGGTGGTTTCAGTTAGTGTTTCCCCAACAGAATAGAAGTAGAGATGCTGGACTTTGATGGGAACAGAAATACTTCCTCTGTTTATTAAGAAGGCAATTGTGGGCCCTTTCCTTAGTAATACAAAGACTATGGGAAGTGAAAACATGTCAGAAAAGCTGTCTTGCCATCTCAACTCCTAGTCTATATAATTAATTGAAGGAATTAATCTCTGATACAAAATTTTGATTGATTATTCATTAAAGGAATATATATTGAACTCCAACAAAGTAGAAGTTACTTAGGAAAAATGATAGAATATCTTTCTCTAGGAGATTAAAACCTACTTTGGAAGTGATCACTCACATAAGTAATTCAGATGCAAGAATTTAATGGTTATAATGGAGATGTGTTCAAAGTGCATTGAAGCATAAGAGAAAGAAGGACCCAAGACTAAGGGGGAAGGCTGCTTAGCTGAGACTTAATGGAAACTATAAGGAAAAGTAGGAATTTGCAGTTGAGCTGGTTAACAATAGCCATAATAATAAAAATAGCAATGATGATTCGGAGATACCTCATTCATACATATATGGGAGAACACAATAAAAAGGTGGTGATGAATCCTTTTCTACTTTTCTTCCTGTGTTTTATATGAATGCCTTCACACACTTGCATATTAGCTCTTTAGTGGGCTATCCTTGGAGTTCTTTGTTTAGCTGCATGTAAGTATAGGGCAACCCACTCCTGTGTTCATGCCTGGACAGTTCCATGGACAGAGGAGCTTGGTCAGACACGACTCTTTGCACATACACACACAGTGTATTGATTTAGACTGGATTGCTTGTAAACGACAATAGATTTAGAATCCTTTAGAGATAGGAAGTTGAACATTTCCTTAAAAACTAACACCAAGATCAAATAGTTTTAAAGTGGAAATTCTGCATTTTAGAATTTAAGTTAATTTCTGTAAAACTGTATATTGTGTGTGTGAATACACAGGTGTGTATATATATTGAAATTCAAATTAAAAAACATGAATGTATATAGGGTATACTAGCTAATCAGAATTTTCTGTTTAATCAGAATACTATTGGTTTTAATATTGTTGAACATCTTTCTAAAATAAATCACTTTCCTTTGATGTCTTATTAATGCTTAAAAATGTGTATTAAGATTATAGGAAATTCTAATGCAAGATTGTGTGTGTGTGTGTGTGTGTGTGTGTGTGTGGTGTATGATAATAGGTAATACAGTTTTATAACTTATATTCTGCTATTAATGTAGAACTTTAGTTTTTTCCTTACAGCCAGTCACATAAAGTACTTTTCTCTTATGTCTTCCTTTATTCTATCTGCTTTTTTCGCTTCATCCTTTGTCTCTTCTTGTGGAGAGGTAATAATAAGGAAGGAGGAAATTCTGGTCTTCATATCATATGTCATTTTATAGACTTGTATTTTTCTTTGAACTTTACTGCTAATTCTTTGTTCTCTTTTAACTCTGCTTAGTCAGTACTTTTACTATCCTCCAGGGAGTAATAATAATAAATGAATTTTAGTGAGTATATGTGGAAAATGCTAATATAATATATAACCATCACATGTCTGGATTCCCCTTTGTTTAATATATTTTTTGTGTTTTTCAGTGAAAATTGATTCATTAATAATCAATTGGTCTTTAGCTGTACAACTATACTAGTTTAAGATATGAATGTAATGATGTATATATGTATGTATGCATTTCCAAATCAGAAAAAAAAATCCTTTGGTGGACTGCTTCATAACTATATTACATACATGGGAAATCTGGTAAACTCAGGGTATGACAAAAACATTGGTAGAAAGGAATTTATAAAGGAGGGGCAGTTTGTGATGTTTTTGGTCAGAAAAGACTGCATGAAGACTGTAAATGACTTCTTTGCAGGAAATTCATAGAACAAGGAACATTTTCTCCTACTATAGTAGACATTTATTGATTGATTATACAATATCCCTTTCCCCTAGCCACCTTCCTTATGTGTGTGCTTAGCTGCTCAGTTGTGTCTGACTCTTTGCCATCCTGTGGTCTATAACCTGCTGGGCTCCCCTGTCCATGGGGATTCTCCAGGCAAGAATACTAGAGTGGGTTGCCATGTGCTCCTCCAGAGGATCTTCCAACCCAGGGAGTAAATCCAGTCTCCTGCATTGCAAGCAGATTCTTTACCTTCTGAGCCACCAGAGAAGCCTCTAGATTTTACTTAGGACATCCACCCTTTTGGTGTATGGCCCATAAGTACAGGGAGATGTACTACTGCCAACTAAGGGGGTAGCCCTGAATTGTCTTAAATGGAAAAGACCCTGATGCTGGGAAAGATTGAGGGCAGGAGGAAAAGGTGGTGACAGAGGATGAGATGGTTGGATGGCATCACTGACTCAATGGACATGAGTTTGAGCAAACTGTGGGAGATAGTGAAGGACAGGGAAGCCTGGTGTGTGCGGTCCATGGGATCATAAAGAGTCGGACATGACTGAGCGACTGAACAACAGCAACAACAAAATCTCCAATAATATACATATGCATATAATAATATGTATGTGGACTGCATAGAAAAGTCACAAAACTTGACTTTGGAAGGTCTTGTGTGGGTTGTAACACCTGAGCTAATCTTGACAAATCAGTTGAAGTTATCCAGGTGAAGAAACGGAAAGAGGAAGTCTCTTGAGAAGGAGTAACTTATACAGAATCATGGAGGTTTGTTAGTATGGACTGTTTGTGTTAGTTGCTCACTCACGTCTGACTCTTTGCAACCCCATGGACTGCAGCCCACCAGGTTCCTCTGTCCGTGGAATTCTCCAGGCATAATTGCCATGCCCTTTTCCAGGGATCTTCCAGACACAGGGATCGGACCCCAGTCTCTCCCACATTCCAGGCAGATTCTTTACTGTTTGAGCCACCAGGGAATAGTTTTTATCTGACTAGGGTATAGAGTGCAAGGAATTGAAGAGTGAGATGAAGCTGGAGAGGTAAGCAATCCTCATGATGGGTTAGGATCATGAGGATGCTTATAGACTGTGTGAGGATTTCATATTATACTACTCCCCAGTCTATTCTTCATTAACCTTACTTCTGACTTTCAAATTCATTTTCCTATAGACAGTCACATTGCAGTTGGAATCTTTACATTTAGATTCTTCCTATAGATGATCTTCCTGTAGTCTTCCTACAGATGATCCTTCATGCACCCACTTAATTTTCCACTATATAGTTTTTAATCTCACCTCATAATAATGTAATTATCTTATGTATTGTATATATACACATTTAAAACTCAGTGTTATAATTCTTGCTTTCAAATATCAAACATATTTTAAAGAACTACAGAGAATAGAAATAGTCTATTATATTTGCTCTTATATTTACCATTTCTCTTGCTCTTTCTTCATTCTCAGTGCTGCAGGCATCTTCTGGGTGTTTCTCTTCTGTCTGAAGAGGTTCCTTTAACAATTCTTTTGGAACAAATCTACTTGCAAGAAATTTTCGTAGTTTAGTTATCTTCATCTGAGACTATGTATATTTTACTTTCATTCCTAAAAGATATCTTCTCTGTATATGGAATTCTGGTTTAAAAAATATTTTCTTTTAGCATTTTTAAAATGTTCCATTTCCTTCTGGCCTCCATGAGACAGCTGTTAATTGAATAAGTGTTTCCCTATAAATAATGCATTATTTCTCTCTGGCTGCTTTCATGGTATTTTCTTTGTCTATAGTTTTCATCAGTTCAGTTATGGTGAATGTGGGCAAAGCTTTGTTTGGGTTTATTGAACTTGCAGATTTGTACATTTTTCTCTACATTTGTGTAGTTTTAAACCATTATTTCTTCAAATATATATATATGTATAGATCAAATTGCCAACATCCTTTGGATCATTGAAAAAGCAAGAGAGTTCCAGAAAAATACCTATGTCTGCTTTATTGACTATGCCAAAAACTTTGACTGTGTGGATTACAATAAACTGGAAAATTCTGAAAGAGATGTGAATACAAGGTGACCTGACCTGCTTCTTGAGAAACCTGTATGCAGGTCATGAAGCAACAGTTAGAACCGGACATGGAACGACAGACTGGTTCCAAATAGGAAAAGGAGTACGTCAAGGCTGTATATTGTCACTCTGCTTATTTAACTTATGCAGAGTACATCATAAGAAATGCTGGACTGGATGAACACAAGCTGGAATCAAGATTGCCTGGAGAATATCAATAACCTCAGATATGCAGATGACACCACCCTTATGGCAGGAAGTGAAAAGGAACTAAAGAGCCTCTTGATGAAAGTGAAAGAGGAGAGTGAAAAAGTTGGCTTAAAGCTCAACATTCAGAAAATGAAGCTCATGGCTTTAAGGCCCATCACTTCATGGGAAATAGATGAGGAAACAGTGGAAACAGTGACAGACATTATTTTTTTCGGCTCCAAAACCACTGCAGATGGTTTACTGCAGCCATGAAATTAAAAGACGGCTGTTCCTTGGAAGAAAAGCTATGACTAACCTAGACAGCATATTAAAAAGCAGAGACATTACCTTGCCAACAAAGGTCCATCTAGTCAAAGCTATGGTTTTCCAATAGTCATGTATGGATGTGAGAGTTGAACTATAAAGAAAGCTGAGTGCTGAAAATTGATGCTTTTGAATTGTGGTGTTGGAGAAGACTCTTGAGTCCCTTGGACTTAAGGAGATCCAACCAGTCCATCCTAAAGGAAATCAGTCCCAAATATTCATCTGAAGGACTGATGCTGAAGCTGACGCTCCAAAACTTTGGCCACCTGACTCATTGGAAAAGACCCTGATGCTGAGAAAGATTGAGGGCAGGAGGATATGGGGACAACAGAGGATGAGATAGTTGGATGGGATCACCGACTCAATGGGCATGAGTTTGAGCAAGCTCCGGGAGGTGATGATGGACAGGGATGCCTGGTGTGCCGCAGTCCATGGTATCCCAAAAAGTCGAACATGACTAAAGAACTGAACTGAACTGATGGTAACTCTGAAGTGGTCTTAGTCTAGAGGAAAGCAACCTGGATAAGCTCCTTAGGGCATTGTTATATTGTAGTGCAGCACAAATACTGATTTGTATAAGAATGATTGTAGACCATCAAGAAAATGATAAATTTTATATTATATACCTTCTATAAGAAGGACTGGAAGTATATATTTTAGAAGGATTCTATCAGATTCTCTAAAATAGTGTCAATTTGATGCTATTGTGGGTAAGCTTTAGGTATGTGGAAAATTGTTTTATATTGTACACCATATTCCTGAGCAGTGCCAGTTAAATGAGGTATGACTATTTAAAACAAGGTTTACTGAATGCAGTAGCTTTGGATATTTAGGTATGAAGTGAACCTCAACATTTCTTAGTTCAGTTTCCTTCATCTTACTGAAAGTATAGAATATTCTGTAACCCATGAAGTGGATTATGTTAAAAGAAAGTGATCCAGAAAATAGACTTCTGTTTTCAAAATGGTATGCATAATCATCCACTCGTTGTGGCCTTTTCATATAGGTATGCATATATAATAGTATATTCATGTACTTTATTCTGTGCTGCTCTCAAGGAATAGAGAATGGAGCTAGTAGGTGAAGTGTTAGTTCTTAAAGAAAACAAGCATTTTATCTGTGAAGACATAGCAACCCCCACAAAGTCTTATGCTGTTATAAATTCATACTCTCCATCCTAAATTGTCTCTCAACACTGATTGGGAAGAAGAAAAAACTTTTATATTTCTCCAGTCATCTCACTGTCCTCATCTTACAAAATATTTAAATTAACCTCTCATTTTTATTCACTGTCTTGTTTTTATACTTTAAGTGTTTTCAGAATTTCCCTTCCTTCTTACTTCATGTATCTCTAAATAATAACATCTACTTTCATACAATTAAAAATGTTCAGAAGGCATTTTAATGAATTCAGTTAAACAAGTGGACATTGGAATCAGAGCTACTTTTGTTTAGATGCTTGTTCTGTTGTTTACTAGCTGGGAAACTAAGGAAAGCTGCTCAAATTCTCTAAAATTTCATTTTACTTCTATGTAAAACAGGTATGAAAGTGATACCCTAGGTACATTAGGATGTTCTAAGGATTAAATTATATAACTCATATAGTACTCTTAGTATAGTGCCTGGCAGGTAGTAAGAGGTCAATAAATGTTAATTATTATCGTTAATGCTACTATTATTTTTAATATATTTTTGTTAATATTACTTGTTGGTGATAGTATTTTTCAGTGCCAGGAGCTTCCAGCTCTGTGCCTTCAGTTCAGATATCTTTTCTGGGATTCAGGCCTGCCTGTGCCCTACATCTAATTTTTAACAAAACTTCTGCTAACTCAATTTTTATTGCTGATACCTTTACTTAAGACTTGGGCCAAACTCTAGGGAGAGCAAGGTCATTCACTTTGCTTAATATAATGGTGACTGGACTGTTTCACATTCCAGGTACTTTTCAGTTACCAGAACAGTCTTATTTCTGCATTTACCATACAGTCTTATATATTTTAAGACTGATCTCAAACTCAATTCAGCCTTTTTTCTTTAGAAGAGAGCTAGGTTTATCTGTGTCTTCAGCAGCTTGAAACAGAGTTTCTCCATCTGCTGCCTCCTCCTAGGTGCTAGTTTCTCTTTTAGGTTCTGGTGGATAGAAAGAGAGGGAAAAGGCAAACTTCTCCTTTTTGAACTAGGGGTGAAAGCCATTAGGTTACTTGTTAATTGATGAAGTGTTTGGTTCACGTTGATCATTTCTGTCATGGGACCCAGGAGGGTCCTGTTCAGGTTCCTGCTGATTCCCTGATATGGGAGATCTAGCTCTGACTTGGTATTTTCCACATCCTTTACCCTTCAGTTCAGTTAAGCCACTCAGTTGTGTCCAATTCTCTGCGACCCCATGGACTGCCACACGCGAGGCTTCCCTGTCCATCACCAACTCCTGGAGCTTGCTCAAACTCATGTCCATCGAGTCGGTGATGCCATCCAACCATCTTATCCTCTATCTCCTCCTGCCTTCAATCTTGCCCAGAATCAGGGTCTTTTCCAATGAGTCAGATCTTCGCATCAGGTGGCCAAAGTGTTGGAGCGTAAGCTTCAGCATCAGTCCTTCCAATGAATATTCGGGACTGATTTTCTTTAGGATTGACTGGTTTGATCTCCTTGCAGTCCAAGGGACTCTCAAGAGTTCTCCAATGCCACAGTTCAAAAGCATCAATTCTTCAGTGCTCAGCTTTCTTTATAGTCCAACTCTCACATCCACTGGACTACTGGAAAGACCACAGCTTTGACTAGATGGACCTTTGTTGGCAAAATAGTGTCTCTGCTTTTTAATATGCTGTCTAGGTTGGTCATAGCTTTTCTTCCAAGGAACAACTGTCTTTTAATTTCATGGCTGCAGTCACCATCTGCAGTGATTTTGGAGCCGAAAAAAATAATGTCTGTCACTGTTTCCACTGTTTCCCCATCTATTTGCTATGAAGTGATGGGACTGGATGCCATGATCTTAGTTTTATGAATGTTGAGTTTTAAGCCTACTTTTTCACTCTCCTCTTTCACTTTAAGCTTATCCCACAACACCTTCCTGTTGAGAGTCCTCTTGGGAGAAGTTCTCCCAAGATAGCTCAAACCCAGCAACTTTCTAAAATATTCTCTTCACTCCACCTTAACAGTAGGTGAAGTTTCACTTTTCCCTCTTTTTTAAGCCCTGTTCTTTTTTTTTTTTTTTTTCCCCTATGGTGATCCAGGGATAGATTAGTGAATCTGCTGGTTACACAGTGTACAATTGGGGAACAAAATATTTCTCTCCTTTTCTTGTAGAAATCCTGCTATTGAATAAGTAATTCTCTCAAAGCTCCCAATTTCCAGTGGATTTTGGAAGGATAATCATTCCTCTAGGCTTGTGTTGAGAAAGGAAAAAATAGTCTTTTGTCTTGGACACTGCTTATCACCACCCGTCTTCATGTATTATGACTATCGGAGATGATGGGTAATAGATATGGAAGAGAAGATGCTTGGATTCTTGCCTCTCATTAAGCCTTGAATATGTGTCTGGCCCCAACTGCTAGTAACCGCTGAGCTTAGAATGCAAGAACTTTGCATGTTTTGCATATAATTTTGAGTCTTTGTAACAATTTCTAGAAAACAGGACAAAATCTTTTATGGACCTCTGTTACACTCAACTAAAAATTGTCAGTATCAGAGATCTGGGATCATTATTCTCCTGTTTTGATTTTGTATCTTCAGGGTCTAACATAGTGTCTGCAAAATAAATATTTGTTGAATGAATGAAAAGCCAAACATAATACAAAGAAAATATGATCCTAAACTCTTTAGCACACAACAGATAAAAAACACAGTCTTGGAAATTGGCACCCAATGAAATTGCTAATGTCATCTTTATACTGTAAAATACCTGAAGTTCTTAAATTGGTCCCTCTGTTACCATTGTATTTATTGAATAGATTTCTATACTTTATGCTTTGGTTTCACTTTCTATTAATCAAATAATTACTTTATGAGAACTTTGGGAATAAATTTAAAACTTTACTGTATTTCTACAGAGAGTTCTGTTGCAATGTAATGACTGTGAAATGATCTCAGATCTATTTAAGGTTATTAAAAGGCACAGTTCAAAAAATATATTTGTTTTTGTTCATTCTTTCCAAAATCACATTAAAATGGTCCTTTGGCACTTAAGTGATTTTTTAAGAGTTTTATACTCACTTTAAAATGCCAGATTATTTTCCTAGTTTTTAAAATTTCTTTTTTGAAAACGATTTCCAAGCAAAGAACTCAAGAGAAAACTTAAATTCAGTCCATCAGAGAAATATGAATAAAATTTGATGCAAAGTACTAAATTACATGTTTTGTAATTCCTTACAAATTTTGGCTGTACTACTAGATTTTTCAAGTAGATTTACCTGGGAGACCAACCATGAACCATCTTGAATTACATTTGCTTTATCACTTGATATAAGCAAATCACTACATATCTTTTTTAAAAACACAAAAATATCATTTAGTGCTATTCCAATGCATTTCAACAACGTTTAGAAGAGCAAAAAAGATATAATCATTTAAGAAGTCCTGTTCAAAATATTGCTAGGAATTTATAGAGATTGTTAAAAAAAAAAAGCTTGCATATTCAGCCTTTTCTTTGGCTATTTCAGGTGTCTATGCAGAATGGGGTTTATAAGACAAATTACCAGGGAAATCATTTCCTCACTGGTAAAGGATAATTGTGTACTAGGAGTTCATGCATAGCAAGTGTGTAATCTTGCTATGCTTCCATTTCATCTAGGTTATCTACTGAAGAGCAAACATTATAGGGTCTAGATGCTAAGAATTCAGAAGGACAAAAGCAGTTTTTATAACCTTAAGTTGATTAATTTCCCTTTCTGATACTTTGTTGTTAGTATATAGAAATGCAGCAGATTCCCACATATTAATTTTGTATCCTGCAAATTTACTGAATTCATTGATGAGCTATAGTAATTTTCTGGTGGAGTCTTTAGGATTTTCTGTGAGTAGTGTCTTGTCATCTGCAGACAGTGGCAGTTTTACTTCTTTCTTTTCCATTTGTATTCCTCTTATTTCTTTTTCTTCTCTGATGAAAAAGAAACAAGATCATCTTGTTTATGATCTTAGAGGACATGCTTTCAAGACCCTGTACTTAATGAAGCTGCTCTGTACAGATTTATTGTATTTCCAGTCTAGTACCTGCATGCAAGCATGCTGGCATGTGTGCATGCTCAGTTGTGTCTGACTCTCTGCAACTCTATGAACTGCAGTCTGACAGGCTCCTCTCTCCATGGGATTCTCCAGGCAAGGATACTGGAATGGGTTTCCATTTCCTCCTCCAGTGGATCAAGCTTGCATCTCTTGCATTGGCAGGCAGATTCTTTACCACTGAGTTGTCTGGCTAGCCCAGTTACCTAAAGCTGTAATAACTACTTGCATTCTATATTGAGAGATTTTCCCTCCTCCTCTAGTAACCTCTTGCCATTACACGATATCAAACAGAATCTTTGTTTTTGAAAACCTAGGGTGATGTGATGCAAATTGATTCTTTTGGACTGAACGGACTCCAGTGGAATTATTCCACCCTGGGAGAGACACTGTTAGAGTCTTTGAGTTTATAGGTGGCAGAGATGATGGAAGGTTGTTGAGAATAACAGGGACCATCATCTTGTTCTCCTCATACCCATAGTTCTTGGAAGTGGTGCTTCTTCCATAAGGCTGACTGTATTGTGGCAGTTGAATTCATGGCTTGAGACAATTATTAATAATTCCTTGAGTCCTAAGTTATCATAGAGAGGGTAGAAACCCTAGCCTATAAGGGGATGGTTGGACAATTCATATCATAGGGAAATCATCTCAAATTGAAGACTATAGTCCCTTTCCCCCAGTTTCTTGAACTATATATGTAATCACTCCATCCTGTAACTCAGCCACCCCATCCCATCACTGCAACTCATGACTATTGTATGTATGCATTTAGGGTAGTAATTCTTGAAGTATGATTCCCTTTCCATATATCAGAATCACTTATGAATGTTTTAGAAATACAAACTCTTAGGCCTACTAGTTAGAAACTCTAGGAAGTGGTCTATAGAGCTAATTTTTCTGTGCTACTTATGGGTCCATAATATTACACAACAGGTGAACAGGTAGGTCAACTGGGCCTTATGAGCAATGGGAAACAGAAACACAAGAGCCATCAAGACACAAGGCAATAACACAAAGTCTTTCTGGATATATGATGGCATGGTCTGTCTTGGATATACTCTGTGAATGTTCTGAGTTTTTCCTTGTTTAAAGTTTTTTTTTTCTGCTTCTCTATATGTATGGCTTGAGATACTTATTAATGTGAGTCCTAAGTTATTATAGAGAGGGTAGAAACACTAGTCTATAAAGAGATGACACTTTCTTAGCTCCACAACATCTCAAGGAGTTAGCAGAAATTGATTAATGAATCAGAAACCCAATTTGAGGACAAAGATTTGATTAAGTCAATTTCAGTAAGTTTTGGCCACATTGACAGAATAATATAGGACAAACAGGGCTGAAGGGGGACAGGGGTTCATATTATCACTGTGAACAGCAGGATTCAAGATTGAAGGCTACTAATATCGGTGACTTTCATTTCTAATTTTTATTAAACTTTTTGTCCATAGTTTGATTCTTTTATACTTTGACTGAGTCCTGTGCTCATTTCAATATGCCTGGATATATGAAAATAAATTGGCTTTGGCAAGAAATTTAAGTTTCTGCTGGAGTGAAAGGTGGTTGAGAGTTTGACTTCTATATTGGAATTTTAATTGCTTTCTTAAGATATAAATTGTATTTCCAACAAAGCTCTGAAATAATAGCTCAGTAAATAATTACTAATGTTCAAGCATTTTAATTAAGAATTTTTAACTTTCACTACTGTCATATTCAAATAATGTATGATGCAATGAGCCTTTTTGGTTGCAAAACTGGAAGTTTAAGCAACATTTCAAATGAAATTAATTTTAGCTCAGATTCTATGTAACTAACAATTATTTTTACTAATATCTAAAAACAATCACAGATTTGTCATACCTTTAATCTTCCTTTTGTTTCTTTGCTGTTAACAAAGTCTTTGTTGTTTATCAGTTGCTAAATCATGTCTGACTCTTTGCAACTCCATGAACTGCAGCATGCCAGGTTTCCGTGTCATTCACTATCTCCCTGAGTTTGCTCAAACTCTTGTCCATTGAGTCAGTGATGCCATCCAACCATCTAATCCTCTGTTGCCCCCTTTTCCTCTTTGCCTGTCTCCGTTTTTTATTTATTATTTCCTTACAACTAATTCTGCTGAATTCTCAATATTACAAAATCAAAGGGTGACTTCAATCATAAAGACTTCAACATATAGTCCATAAGCTGCCAAATGTCTTCATTTAGGGCTTCCCTGGTGACCCAGGTGGTAAGTAATCTGCCTGCATGGCAGGAGATCTGGGTTCAATCCCTGGGTCAGGAAGATGTCCTGGAGAAGGAAATGGCTTTTCATTAAGGGCCAGAGAGAAAATATTTTAGGTGTTTGGGGCCACATATAGTCTGTCACGTATTCTCCTCTTCCTCCTTTCCATTTTCCTCCCTTCTTCCTTCTTCTTCTTTTGCTCCTTGTCTTCTTCCTTCTTCTTCGTAACCTATTCTTAGCTCATGGGCTATGTAAAAAAAGGCTGAAGACTGAGTTTGGCCTGAGCTGTAGTTTTCCAACCCATGATTATTAATTCAGAAAGGAGCTTTCATTGAAAGTGATTTAATGTTCTCTCTTCAAACTCTGTGAATTTTCAGTCATCCTTTTCTGATTGAATCTTAAGATTGGATTGTAGAAAGAGGGTGAAACATGCACAGCAATGGAAGGAAGAACAAATAACTTCAAAAAATAAAGACTAGAAGCCTCTATCTTATCCCAGATGCTAAATAAATGTTTTCACTTATTTTTCTTTTTTTTTTTTTTGTCACTTAATTTTCTAAAACATACTGATAGGTTTATAATACCCATTCTATAAATGAGGAAACAGACATAACGAGGTAATATTACTGAGTAACTTAAACTATTTGTTTAGTTTAAAACTCAGGTTTATTGAGTGCCTAAAACCTATCTTCTTGGTGATATATTACATTGTGATCTTCCATAGAACAGAGGGAGGAATATTGTACACCTCAACATGGATTTGTAAACATTTTAAAAACTTCATTCTGAAAACATTTAATGAAATTGCTCAGGTATTAAAAGAATGTTCCAGCTTCTTATAAGAGTCAGTAAGTGCAAATAAGTCTGGACTGCTTATAACTATCTTTAATGATAACATATTATTCTTTTGCACTGTATATTATTTGAAAAGTTCTGAAGTTCTTGTCCTAATAAACAGAAGTAATACATTGCCTAAGACATTATGTATACCTTGTTCCCTCATCCATATCCATATACTTATAATCACAATGTATTCATGAAATATGCAAGACAAGTGTGCCTTTATTGTCCCCCTCTATTTTTCTGAGGCACTAGAGTATAAAGGAAGGAACTGAAATGAACTTGCTTAGTCAATGACAGAGCTAAGATGCTATTGAAATTATACATACCCTTAAGCTAATGGATATTTTACTAGATTGCCTCTTGTATGTTGCTTTATGTTTTTAGGGAGAGCATTTTCTTTCTTTCTAATGAATATACAGCTGGACCGACTTTTCTCAAATTAGCTTATCATCAAGGCTATTATTCCATAAATTTGCATCAGATGTTCCTTAAATCTAGCTTGATTACAGACGCTCCCTACAGTTCTATTCAATTGCTTAACTCTAAACATTATGCTATCAAACCATTTAATTTAGCCATCTCCAAAGTTTTATTTAAATTGTTTAATATTATGAGAATTAAATAACTCATTACTCAAACCATACAAGGGAGGTCATAATACAATAAAAGTGTTATGAATATAACTTCTCCTAAGTCTCCAACAATGTAATAAAATATTGTTATCAACTCTTAACATACCTTTGTGAGATATAGTAGCAATCACATTATATCTGAACTTTATAGATGAAGAACTCATGGTGGTGTATGGATTTGCATTCAGTTCAGTTCAGTTCAGTTGCTCAGTCATGTCTGACTCTTTGCGACCCCATGGACTGCAGCACACCAGGCTTCCCTGTCCATCACCAACTCCCGCAGCCTACTCAAACTCATGTCCATCGTGTTGGTGATGCCATCCAACCATCTTATTTTCTATCATCCCCTTCTCCTCCTGCCTTCAATCTTTCCCAGCATCAGGGTATTTTCCATTGAGTTGGTTCTTCGCATGGGGTAGCCAAAGTATTGGAGTTTCAGCTTTAACATCAGTCCTTCTATTGAATATTCAGGACTGATTTCCTTTAGGATGGACTGGTTGGATCTCCTTGAAGTCCAAGGGACTCTCAAGAGTCTTCTCCAACACCACAGTTCAAAAAAGTCAGTTCGTCGGTGCTCAACTTTCTTTATAATCTAACTGTCACATCCATACATGACTACTGGAAAAACCATAGTTTGACTAGACAGACCTTTGTTGTTGATTTGCATTAGGTGTAAAAAAAATTCAAAAGTGTTTCATGGTTTCTTGTTCTTTTATAGAACAAGAATGTCTTAGTTTGTTCAGGCTTCTGTAAAAGACTACCACAAGCTGGGTGGCTGAAATAAGAATCTCTCACAGTTCTGGAGACTGGGAAATCCAAGAACATGGCACTGGCAGATTCAGTGTCTCATAAGAGCCTCAGTTCAGTTCAGTTGCTCAGTCGTGTCCGACTCTTTGCAATCCCATGAACCGCAGCACGCCAGGCCTCCTTGTCCATCACCAACTCCCAGAGTCCACCCAAACCCATGTCCATTGGGTTGGTGATGCCATCCAACCATCTCATCCTCTGTTGTCCCCTTCTCCTCCTGCCCTCAATCTTTCCCAGCATCAGGATTTTTTCACATGAGTCAGCTCTTTGCATCAGGTGGCCAAAGTACTGAAGTTTCAGCTTCAACATCAGTCCTTCCAATGAACACCCAGGACTGATCTACTTTAGGATGGACTGGTTGGATCTCCTTGCAGTCCAAGGGACTTTCCAACACCACAGTTCAAAAGCACCAATTCTTCGGCTCTCAGCTTTCTTCATAGTCCAACTCTCACATCCATACATGACCACTGGAAAAACTATAGCCTTGACTAGATGGACCTTTGTTGGAAAAGTAATGTCTCTGCTTTTGAATATGCTGTCTAGGTTGGTCATAACTTTCCTTCCAAGAAGTAAGCATCTTTTAATTTCATGGCTGCAGTCACCATCTACAGTGATTTTGGAGCCCAGAAAAAGAGTCAGCCACTGTTTTCACTGTTTCCCCATCTATTTGCCATGAAGTGATGGGACCGGATGCCATGATCTTCATTTTCTGAATGTTGAGCTTTAAGCCAACTTTTTCACTCTCCTCTTTCACTTTCATCAAGAGGCTCTTTAGTTCCTTTTCACTTTCTGCCATAAGGGTGGTGTCATCTGCATATCTGAGGTTATTGATATTTCTTCTGGCAATCTTGATTCCAGCTTGTGCTTCTTCCAGCCCAACATTTCTTATGATGTACTCTGTATATAAGTTAAATAAGCAGGGTGACAATATACAGCCTTGACATACTCCTTTTCCTATTTGGAACCAGTCTGTTGTTCCATGTCCAGTTCTAACTGTATGCAGGCTTCCTGACCTGCATACAGATTTCTCAAGAGGCAGGTCAGGTGGTCTGGTATTCCCATCTCTTTCAGAATTTTCCACAGTTTATTGTCATCCACACAGTCAAAGGCTTTGGCATAGTCAATAAAGCAGAAATAGATGTTTTTATGGAACTCTCTTGCTTTTTCTATGATCCAGCAGATGTTGGCAATTTGATCTCTGGTTCCTCTGCCTTTTCTAAAACCAGCTTGAATATCTGGAAGTTCACTGCTCACATATTGCTGAAGCCTGGCTGGGAGAATTTTAAGCATTATTTTAGTAGCATGTGAGATGAGTGCAATTATGTGGTATTTTGAGCATTCTTTGGCATTGCCTTTCTTTGGGATTGGAATGAAAACTGAACTTTTCCATTCCTGTGGCCACTGCTGAGTTTTCCAAATTTGCTGGCATATTGAGTGCAGCACTTTCACAGCATCATCTTTCAGGATTTGGAATAGCTCAACTGGAATTCCATCACCTTCACTAGCTTTGTTCATAGTGATGCTTCCTAAGGCCCCCTTGACTTCACATTCCAGGATGTCTGCTTATTCCATAAGAGCCTGCTTCCATGTTTATAGGCAGCTGTCTTTTTGCTGTTTTTCATATAGCCATGGAGGTAAGGGAGCTCTTTAAGGTCTCTTTTATAAAGTCACTAATCCCATTTATGAGTACTCAACCTTATTGACCTAATCACCTATCTCCTAATGCCATCATGTTGGAGGCTAGGATTTCAACATGTGAATTTGGTGGAGAGACATAACCATTCTGTTCAATGCAAAGGATATATTATCTTTTTAAACTTTAAACTTTTGTGAACTTGTCTTAGTGTGCTTGAGGCATTTAAAATATATAATATTCCACTTGAAATTTATATCTTATGGGAAGAAATACATAAATGTAAGTTATAGCTATATGGTCCAGTGTTGTAGCCAGTGGATATATATGGCTGTTTAAATTTAAATTAATTAAAATAATGTACAATTAAAATTTCAGTTCCTGAGTTACACAGCCACATTTGAAGTGCTCAGTAGGCACTTGTGGTTAGTGGCTACTATATTAGACAATGGCTACAATATAGAACAATTTCATCATTGCCAAAGTTTAAATTTGAGTGTACTCTTATATAAATAGAGACTAGCATTTTTGCATAGGACTTTAGCATTTACATTATTGATTACTTTTATTCTGTATATTTGTTAAATTTATTTTAAGAATCTTATAAAAAGCAAATATGATGAGGTCAAAAAATTTTCTCAAAGACAAAAAAATGGAGACATAAATAAGGAATGAAGAACACTGTATAGAAAACTATTCGTGATGGAGTAGAAATTGATAACAAAGTTTAGTTCTGAATTTCTTAGCAGCCAGGGCAAAAAGAAAAAAGCGGTGATCAATATCAATATTTTAGAGGAAAGGAAAAATATACTCATAGATTCATAATGAAAGTGAAAGTTGCTCAGTCGTGTCTGACTTTTTGTGACCCCATGAACTATATAGTCCATGGAATTCTCCAGGCCAGATAATGGAGTGGGTAGCCTTTCCCTTCTCCATAGATTCATAAGGTAGACTTAAATTACCTGCCTTGTAATGTTATTTAGGTTGGTACGAAAGTAACTGTGGTTTTGGACTATGAATTTCAAATCGTTATACCTACAATCAAGCACATCTTTAGTAATAAAAATAGGAACCATTACAATCAACACATTTTTGTCAGTGAGACATAAGTTTGTTTATTCCTGTAGCATAAAAATTCATGCTTCATGAACTGTCGGAAAGCATTTTCTGCCCCTTGCTGGTTGTAGAAGCATTTTCCCTGCAAAAAGTTGTTGAGATGCTTGAAGAAGTTGTAGTTGGTTGATGAGAGGTCAGGTGAATATAGTGGATGAAGCAAAACTGTATAGCCTAATTCATTTAACTTTTGAAGCATTGGTTGTGTGCTGTGTGGTTGGGCAGTGTCACGGAGAAGAACTGGGCCCATTCTGTTGATCAGTGTCAGCTGCAGGTGTTGCAGTTTTCAGTGCTTGCATCGATTTGCTGAGCATACTTCTCAGATGTACTGGTTTCACCAGGATTCAGAAAACTGTAGTGGATCCTACGGGCAGCAGACCAGACCACCAAACAATGACCATGACCTTTTTTTTTTTTAAATTTTATTTTATTTTTAAACTTTACATAATTGTATTAGTTTTACAAATATCAAAATGAATCCGCCACAGGTATACATGTGTTCCCCATCCTGAACCCTTCTCCCCTCCCTCCCCCCATACCATCCCTCTGGGTCGTCCCAGTGCACTAGCCCCAAGCATCCAGTATCGTGCATCGAACCTGGACTGGCATCTCATTTCATACATGATATTTTACATGTTTCAATGCCATTCTCCCAAATCTTCCCACCCTCGCCCTCTCCCATAGAGTCCATAAGACTGTTCTATACATCAGTGTCTCTTTTGCTGTCTTGTACACAGGGTTATTGTTACCATCTTTCTAAATTCCATATATATGCGTTATTATACTGTATTGGTGTTTTTCCTTCTGGCTTACTTCACTCTGTATAATAGGTTCCAGTTTCATCCACCTCATTAGAACTGATTCAAATGTTTTCTTTTTAATGGCTGAGTAATACTCCATTGTATATATGTACCACAGCTTTCTTATCCATTCATCTGCTGGTGGATATCTAGGTTGCTTCCATGTCCTGGCTATTATAAACAGTGCTGCGATGAACATTGGGGTACACGTGTCTCTTTCCTTTCTGGTTTCCTCAGTGTGTATGCCCAGCAGTGGGATTGCTGGGTCATAAGGCAGTTCTATTTCCAGTATTTTAAGGAATCATGACCTTTTTTTGATCGAAGTTTGGCTTTGGGAAGTTCCTTAGAGCTTCTTCTCAATTCAGCCACTGAGCTGGTTGTCACTGGTTGACTTTTCATCACATGTCACAATCTGATAGAGAAATTGTTCATTGTTGTGTAGAATAAGAGAAGACGCTTCAAAGCAACAATTTTTTTGATTTGTGGTCAGCTCATGAGGCACCCACTTTTGGGCTTTTTCATCTTTCTAGTTTGCTTCAAAAGCCGAATGACCGTAGAATGGTCAACATTGAGTTCTTTGGCAATTTCTCGTGTAGTTGTGGGAGGATCAGCTTTGATGATCTCCTCAGCTGTCATTGTTAACTTCTGATGGCCAGCCACTGTTCTCCTCACCTTCAAGGCTGTCTTCTCCTTTGCAAAATTTCTTGAACCACCACTGCACTGTACATTTGTTAGCAATTCCTGAGCTAAATGCATTGTTGATGTTGCTAGTTGTCTCCACTGCTTTATGATCCATTTTGAACTTGAATAAGAAAATCCCTTGAATTTTCTTTTTGTCTAACATTATTTCCTCAGTGTAAAATAAATATAAAAGAAACAGCAAATAATAAGTCATTAGCAAAAAACATAAAGTGAGAAATGCACATGAAAATGATATATAATGTAACCACATTTATTTAAGAATGTATTCTAATATCAAATGGCAAATTTCAGCAATTGCAAGTCTGCAATTACTTTTGTACCAACTTGATATTTAAATGGAAGTGAAATAAAATGTATAAAGTATGTACTCTTTATAGAACATATAAAATATATAAAACTAGAAAAATAAATGTATAAATTAAAGAAAATTAAACAATAAAAAAGTATTTTTAGACCATTACTAGGGCTTCCCTGGTAGCTCAGCTGGTAAAGAATCTGCCTGCAATTCAGGAGACCCTGGTTCAATTCCTGGGCCAGGAAGATCTACTGGAGAAGGGATAGATTACCCACTCCAATGTTGTTGGGCTTCCCTGGTGGCTCAGCTGGTAGAGAATCCACCTGCAATGTGGGACACCTGGGTTTGATCCCTGGGTTGGGAAGATCCCCTGGATATGGGAACAGCTACCCACTCCAGTATTCTGGCCTGGAGAATTCCACGGGGTTGCAATGAATGGGACAAGACTGAGTGACTTTCACTTTTGCTAACATAAAGTAGCTGTTTGCAACTTGGAAATGTTACCACTAAGATTGGTTCTTGTCAGTGTTGTACCTTTGTAGTATCTTTTTTTCTTCTGTCCTCTCTCCTTCAAAATAGGGCACAAGTTGAAAAGACATTAAATGGAAAGACTTACCTACAGTGTTGTGTAGATGATACCTAAATGTCAGGACTGCTGTTATGCATTTCTATTTGAGAATCTCAAAAGGAGTAAAGAGAACCAAGAAGTATGATACATAGATTTAGAACTAAAGTTTCATATTGTTCTTACTAAAAAAAAGGTGTCACCTGAGAAAAGGGTATGCATCATTGTGAGTAACACTATTTTGGAAAACAAGTTTAGTTTATAGAAGGAATGTTTTATTTAATTTCTCTCCTGTGAAGACTCAATTTTTCCATCTTTTTTTCCCTATTATATCTACTATTAAACCATCCTTTCTGCATGGTATTAAAGTAATACTAACACCAAATATATGCACATGGATCCCATTGTTATAAACTCTAAACCAAAAAATTCTCATTTACCAGTAAGCAATTATATATTGTTTCATCATGAAACCATTTTGCCCTTCTTGGCCTTGAATCCTAATACAGATTGATCATTAAAGCTTTTTTGCAGGTAAGTAGGAACATAAGTTGGAGAAGGCAATGGCAACCCACTCCAGTGTTCTTACCTGGAGAATCCCAGGGACAGAGGACTCTAATGGGCTGCCGTCTATGGGGTCGCACAGAGTTGGACACGACTGAAGTGACTTAGCAGCAGCAGCAGCAGCAGGAACATAAGTAGCATAATAGAAAGTTAAATTGAAAGCAACTTTAAAAGAAGTACAACAGTGTTTCTCCACTTACTGTTCTTTATGATGGCCTTGCTTGAAAGAGAATGCAATAATAAGCATAGGTCTGCAATTAAATGGAACAAAGGGAAGCTAGAGAATGTCATGGTCCAGGATTGCTATGTTTAAAGCTTTTCCTTAATACATGGATGAAATTTTAGGAATCTTAAAAACAATTGAGAAACTAACATACATATTCCTTGGTGCATGTCTCTTATATAACAGCTCTGAAAATTGGGTTTCAAAGAGCAAGGGAATTTAAAAAAAAGAAGAAAAAATTAGGTTACTGTTTTCCAAAATTGGCATTATAATCTGAAGAGAAATATTAACAATCCCTTTTAAATAAGAGAAGTGAGATGGTTGGACTGACAGCATAACCGTTCTTGGATTCAAACTATCAGAGAGGGGAATCACATGGATAGAGTTGAAAAAGAAATCATACAGATATGCTGTATTTTAAGAAAATAATCAGGAGACAAAGCAGATTGGAAGAGACAGGATCTCCATACCTCTGATGTAAGACATTGGCAATATTCTGGTTTTAATGTGGTGGTTACTTCATGGATGTCTATTTTATTCTGTTTACTAATTTATGTTAAATGTATTAAGTATTTTTTGCTGCATAACAAATTATTTTGAAACTTGGTAATATAAATAATATTTATTATCCTCAGAGTTTCTGTGAGTTGGGAATTCATGAACAGCTTAGCTAGCTTGAAGTTTCTCATGAAGTTTCAGTCAAGTTGTCAGCTAGGGATATAGGCATTTAAAGTCTTATATGGAGCTAGAAAATCAACTTTCAAGGTAACCCATTAAAATGGCTGGAAAATAGTCACTGGTTTTTCATTGGAGACCTCAGTTTCTTCCAATGTGAGCTTCCTCAAAGGTTGCTTGAATGTCCTAACAAAATACTGGTTGGTTTCCCTCATGCTGAGTAATTCAAAGACCACCAAGGCAAAAGCAGGTGGTCCTAGGACCCAGGACCTAGCCTTGAGTGCTACCTTTTATCTCTTCTTCCATATTCTATTTGTTAGAAGTGAGTCAGCAAGTCCAATCCAAATTCAAAAGGAAGGGAAATTAGGCTCTGACTTTTGATTGGATGAGGAATGAAGAATTTTCAAACATTTCAAAGTCATCATATTGTTTTTGAAGGCTTCAAATATTATATAGCAATTTAAAAAAAAACCCATGAGCACAGATCTTTTTTTTTATTTTATTTTTAAACTTTATAATATTGTATTGGTTTTGCCAAATATCGAAATGAATCTGCCACAGGTATACATGTGTTCCCCATGCTGAACCCTCCTCCCTCCTCCCTCTCCATACCATCCCTCTGGGTCGTCCCAGTGCACCAGCCCCAAGCATCCAGTATCGTGCATCGAACCTGGACTGGCGATTTGTTTCACATGTGATATTATACATGTTTCAATGCCATTCTCCCAAATCTTCCCACCCTCTCCCTCTCCCACAGAGTCCATAAGACTGTTCTATACATCAGTGTCTCTTTTGCTGTCTCACATACAGGGTTATTACCATCTTTCTAAATTCCATATATATGCATTAGTATACTGTATTGGTGTTTTTCTTTCTGGCTTACTTCACTCTGTATAATAGGCTCCAGTTTCATCCATCTCATTAGAACTGATTCAAATGTATTCTTTTTAATGGCTGAGTAATACTCCATTGTATATATGTACCACAGCTTTCTTATCTATTCATCTGCCGATCTAGGTTGCTTCCATGTCCTGGCTATTATAAACAGTGCTGCGATGAACATTGGGGTACACGTGTCTCTTTCCCTTCTGGTTTCCTCAGTGTGTATGCCCAGCAGTGGGGTTGCTGGATCATAAGGCAGTTCTATTTCCAGTTTTTTAAGGAATCTCCACACTGTTCTCCATAGTGGCTGTACTAGTTTGCATTCCCACCAACAGTGTAAGAGGGTTCCCTTTTCTCCACACCCTCTCCAGCATTTATTGCTTGTAGACTTTTGGATCGCAGCCATTCTGACTGGTGTGAAATGGTACCTCATAGTGGTTTTGATTTGCATTTCTCTGATAATGAGTGATGTTGAGCATCTTTTCATGTGTTTGTTAACCATCTGTATGTCTTCTTTGGAGAAATGCCTATTTAGTTCTTTGGCCCATTTTTTTTGGGTCATTTTTATTTTATTTTTAAACTTTATTTTTGATTAGTTTTTTGTCAAATTGCTTCATTTGCTATGAATTTTCTGCCATTCAGGTATACCTGTGTTTTCACCCATCCTGAACCATCCTCCTCCTCCCTCCCCCATACCCTCCCATTCTGGGTCATCCCAGTTACCAGCCCCAAGCATCCAGTGTGATGTATCGTGTTTTGCCTGTACTGGCTAGACTTTTATTTTCATGCATGATATTTAATCCATTTTGAGTTTATTTTTGTCATTCTCCCAAAATCTTCCCATCCTCTCCCAAGTCTCCCAGAGTCCATAAGACTGTTGTCTATAATCAGTGTCTCTTTTGCTGTCTCACATATAGGGTTATCATTACCATCTTTCTAAATTCCATATTGTATGCATTGAGTATACTGTATTTGTGTTTTTTTCTTGATGACTGTACTTCACTCTGTATAATAGGCTCCAGTTTCATCCATCTCATTGGAACTGATTCAAATGTATTCTTTTTAATGGCTGAAATAATTTGTTCCATTGTGTATATGTACCACAGCTTTCTTATCCATTCATCTGCTGATGGGCATCTAGGTTGCTTCCATGTCCTGGCTATTATAAACAGTGCTTTCTTTCACCATGAACATTTTCTACACGTGTCTCTTTTCCTTCTGGTTTTCCTAGTGTGTTTTATTCCCAGCAATGGGATTGCTGGATCATAAGGCAGTTCTATTTCCAGTTTTAAAGGAATCTCACACTGTTCTCCATAGTGGCTGTACTAGTTTGCATTCCCACCAACAGTGTAAGAGGGTTCCCTTTTCTCCACACCCTCTCCAGCATTTATTGCTTGTAGACTTTTGGATCCCAGCCATTCTGACTGGCGTGAAATGGTACCTCATAGTGGTTTTGATTTGCATTTCTCTGATAATGAGTGATGTTGAGCATCTTTTCATGTGTTTGTTAGCCATCTGTATGTCTTCTTTGGAGAAATGTCTATTTAGTTCTTTGGCCCATTTTTTGATTGGGTCATTTATTTTCTGGAGTTGAGCTGTAGGAGTTGCTTTGTATATTTTTGAGATTAGTTGTTTGTCAGTTGCTTCATTTGCTATTATTTTCTGCCATTCTGAAAGGCTGTCTTTTCACCTTGATAATAGTTTCCAGAGGAGATTTGTTGTGACAGAAAGCTTTTAAGTTTAATTAGATGTCCCATTTGTTTATTGTTGCTTTTATTTCCAATATTCTGGGAGGTGTAGAGGATCCTGCTGTGATGTATGTCGGAGGGTGTTTTGCCTATGTTCTCCTCTAGGAGTTTTATAGTTTCTGGTCTTACGTTTAGATCTTTAATCCATTTTGAGTTTATTTTTGTGTATGGTGTTGAAAATGTTCTAGTTTCATTCTTTTACAAGTGGTTGATTGTTTTCCCAACCACTTGTTAAAGAGATTGTCTTTAATCCATTGTATATTCTTGCCTCCTTTGTCAAAATTTAAGGTGTCCATAGGTGCATGGATTTATCTCTGGGCTTTCTATTTTGTTCCATTGATGTATATTTCTGTTTTTTGTGATTTAAATCAATACCATGGTGTCTTGATGACTGTGGCTTTGTAGTAGAGCCTGTAATCAGGTAGGTTGATTTTTATTTCCTTCAGTTCCATTCTTCTTTCTCAATTTAGATTGTGTATTTTTTTTTGCTATTAGTTATTTTTGTATTTCCATACAAATTATAAAATATAATTTTATTTGTTCTAGCTCTGTTAAGAATATATTGGTAAAAAACTTTACAACAGTAGGGATTCCGTTGAATCTATAAATTGCTTTTTTTGTAGTATATTTCTCATTTTTTTTCACTATGTTGATTCTTCCAATCCATGAACATGATATATTTCTCCATCTAAAGTGTCCTCTTTGATTTCTTTCAATTGTTTTATAGTTTTTTTATAATAAGAGGTCTTTAGTTTTTTCTTTAGGTAGATATATTTTGTGCATAAGTATTTTATTCTTTCCGTTGCAATTTGAATGGAATTGTTTCCTTAATTTCTCTTTCTGTTTTCTCATTATTAGTGTATAGGAATGCAAGGTATTTCTTAAGAAGAAATAAGATGATCCCTGAAATGAAGATCACATGTGAATTATAACTAAAGAGAATAGAAATTGTTGAAAACACAGTAAGAGTGGGAGAAGCATGAAAATAAATTGGAAATTAATAAGTATTAAATTTATGGTATATTGAGTAACAGCCCCAAAGATACTCAGATCCTCATCCCTGGAGCCTGTGAATGTTACTTATATGACAAAAGTAACTTTGCGAATGTCATTAAGTATCTTGAGATGGGGTTATCCTGCTGCAACTAAATCACCCATGGTTGTGTCCAACTCTGTCCTGAAACCCCATCCCACCTACCACCAGTCTCCCCCATCCTTGGGATTGTCCAGGCAAGAATACTGGAGTTCTTGCCATTTCCATTGAACTTGCAATGCATCTGTTTTAAGGTAATCTAAATGTTTCAAAATTCTCAGTTGTCATCCTACCCTCACCTTGTCCCCATGTTCAAAAGTTTGCCATTACGCCTCCATCCATGCTGATTTTCCAGGAAAGAGTACTAATGCTGTCTTTCTAAATGTATGCCACTCCAGTTATTCTTGCTGGAATAATCCCATGGACAGTGAATACAACTGAGTGACTGAGCACACACACACAATGAGAAATCAAGAAATATGGTGAGTAGATTGAGAAAGTCTAATTATATATAATCAGAGTTCTAATTTTTTAAAACAAAAGAAAAATCTTTAAAGCAGCGAAAGAGAAAAAGATTGATTGATTACTTACAAAGGAACTATAGCTGGCTTGACAACTTATTTCTCAGTTGCAGCAAGAGAAGCCGTAAGGCAGTGGAATAAAATCTTTAAAAATTGTAAGGAAAATAATTGTCATAATGAAATTTTCAGTTATACAGAAAAAGCACCCACTTGCAAGAGATAAGACTGACTATTATCAGGCTCTCATTAAAGTACATTTAAAAGATATATCTCAGTTATAAGAAAAATAATGAAAAGGCGGTTTGAAATGGTGAGAGAAAAAAATGATAAATGTGAGTAAATGTACTAATGTCTAAGGTTATAAAAAGGTAAAATTACGGAACATTTAAAAAAGACTAAACTTCTGGACAATAGAATGGAAGTCAGAAGATAATGACTTCAGTTAAGGTTTTAACCTTATATGCTTTCTCTTTAAATTCTAGATTTTAATGTTAAAATTTCTAAATTTCGTATTAAAATGAATACAGTGGAATGATTAATTTAACTTCAAAACAGGAAAAGTAGAATAAGTAAAAAATAAAAATTGAAGAAACCAGTCAATTCAAAGGAATGTAAGAAAGAAGAAATAAAATCACATAGAGAAATAAGAAAAAAAATCACACAACAATAAATGTAAATGGATACAATTACTTAGATAAAAGACAAAAAATTTCAAACTAGAGTTAAAAAAAAGATTAGGAAAAGTTATAGTAGGCAAATGTGAACTAAATGCTAGTTTAACTCTTAATATACTGTTTCTATTGAACAATCAGGATTTATGGAGTTTACAATTTTTATTTGATTTTTTCATAAGTTGGTTCTTTAGGCTTGACTGATATTCAGACCAGAGTGTTTCTCTCATGGGACCCTCTCATGGTTTCTCTGGAAACTTGCTTGATTTGTCCATTAACTATAGCTTTCTTAGTAGGCAGTGCTTCTTCAGATAATGCCCTTTTAAATGTGCCCCTGACAGTACTTTCCACATTTCCTTTTTATTAGGGTCATTTAATCCTAGGAATAGGCTCTCTTGACTAGGGGCCTTTAAAAAACGATGCCATACTGACATTCTAACCATGAATTTCACTTCTGATCCCTGGATTCAAGTACCTTTGTAAGAGACAGATTACTGAAGCTTCTGTAGGCTCGTTTATCAGACATGAAGTTCCTCTCAGGTATTTCTGAAACAGAAGCACAGAGACTTGCCAGCTTGTCTTCAGTAGTTTTGGCTGATCAGGAGACAGTAAGTCCTCATCGATTTAGAGCTTATTATTTACAGCATATTAGGCAGCATGAGCTCCATGTTCACATCAATTTCTCTTTCCCCACTAAGTCTCAGAAAGTGATCTGAAAGTAGATCTAGGTGAATTCTGTACCCATAGTGCATCTATGTCAAAGCTGAGGAGTACTGGTCTTAGAATACCTCCAGTCTTATAAAGGACTGATGATAAATCTATCCATTTTCCTTGCTGGAGGTTGCCTTTATTACTCTGGACTATAAACACATCTCTCCGGGGAGAACAGGGAGGCAGTTCTTTATTACCTTGCAGTATCTCCCAGAGAGGGGATACCTTTATTATTATTATACATTAATGTAAATAATGAATAATGTTCCAGAGTGAGTCGCTATTTCTATCCTGCCAGAAACCCTTGAAAACATTCATGAAAAAATAATCATGGAAAAAAATGGACTATGAATGTCTAGATATATAGGAATGTGAAAGATATGTGGAAAATTGTTTTTCTGCTTCTGCCATGGTTATAGTGGGAGGGTTGACTCTTAGCAGTAAAATGAATAACTTCAAAACTGTCCTTGTTAAATCCCACCTATTGGTTACTTTTGACGTATTTGACCTTTATTGTGAGCAAATGATTTTTAAAATACATGAACCAGTTGTCATTTCCATCATTTGAAAATCTAGACTTGAGTACTCCTTACTTTGGAATTTCATATGTATTCTATGTTGATGCCACACCAAAAAGCTTTCATATAAACTGGCTACTCCTTAAATATTCGACAAGATGGAGTTTATGACAGTCTTAGTAGGGAAAAATAAACAATATGCCTTGATAAAAATTTATCAATATTTTTATAATATGAAAATATTAAATTCTAAACTTGCATGCATCATTTTAAATATACATGAAAACAGTTACAAGAGAACTGACAAATATACCATTCTACTGGAAAATATTAATACTTTCTAACTCCTTTTATAAGGCCTTGATAACAAAACAAAATGAGAAAAAAAATTATAGACCTATTTCACACAGAAACACATAAACATAAATATTAGTGAATATAATTCATTAAATGCTAATGCATTATTATGAAATTAGATTTATTCTGGGAATAAAGCATTGGTTCAGATTTTAGAAAAAATCAATGTGTTACACTCTAATTATAGATAACATATTAAAAGGCAGAGACATTACTTTGCTGACAAAGATCCATGTAGTCAATCAAAGCTGTGATTTTTCAAGTAGTCATGTATGGATATGAGAGTTAGACCATAAAGAAAGTTGAGTGCTGAAGAATTATGCTTTCATTCTGTGGTGTTGGAGAAGACTGTTAAGAGTCCCTTGGACTGCAAGTACATCAAACCAGTCAATCCTAAAGGAAATCAGTCCTGAATATTCATTGGAAGGACTGATGATGAAGCTGAAACTCCAATACTTTGGCCACCTTATGCAAAGAACTGACTCATTTGAAAAGACCCTGATGCTGGGCAAGATTGAAGGCAGGAGAAGAAGGAAACGACAGAAGATGAGATGGTTGGATGGCATCACCAACTTGATGGGCATGAATTTGAGCAAGTTCCAGGAGTTGGTGATGGATAGGGAAGCCTGGCCATGGGGTTGCAAAGAGTCATACATAACTGAGCAACTGAACTGAACTGAACAACTCTAATACTTTAAGGGACAAGAATGATACAATCATCTCAAGGTATATAATTGAATACTATAACAGTAATTTGATATTTAGAAAACTCTTAAAAAGCAGATTATAGAAGAGAACTTCTTAGGCTGATAAAAACATCTACAAAAATTCAAATCTCAACATTGCTTATTATTAGAGAAATTAAAATCAAAACTACAATGAAGTATCACTTCACATTGGTCAGAATGGCCATCATCAAAAAAATCTACAAACAATAAATGTTTGAAAGGATGTGGAGAAAAGGGAACACTCTTGCCCTGTTGGTGGGAATGTAAATTGATCAGCCACTATGGAGAACAGTATGGAGATTTCTTTGAAAATTAGGAATAAAACTACCGTATGACCCAGAAATCACACAACTGGGCATATACCCTGAGAAAAACATAACTCAGAATGACACATGTACTGCCAGTGTTCATTACAGTACTGTTTGCAATAGCCTGAACATGGAAGCAACCTAGATGTCCATTGACAGATGAATGGATAAAGAAGTTGTGGTACATATGGACTGTTAGCCATAAAAAGGAATGAATTTGAGTCAGTTCTAGTGAGGCCAGTGAGCCTAGAGCCTGTTTTACAGAGTGAAATTAGTCAGAGAAAAACGATTATCATATATTAACACGTATGTATGGAATCTAGAAGAATGGTACTGATGAACCTATTTGCAGGGCAGCAGACATGGAGAACGGACTTGAGGACATAGTCAGGGAAAGAGAGGGTGGAATGAACTAAGAGAGTAATACGAACATATACATTACTATATGTAAAATAAGTAGCCAGTGGAATTTGCTGTGTGATGCAGGGAGGTCAGCCTGGTGCTCTGTGACAACCGAGAGGGCTGAGACGGGGAGAGTGGGAGAAAGATTCAAGAGGAGGGGACATATGTATATTTATGGCTGATTCATGTTGGTGTATGGCAGAAACTCACACAACTTTGTAAAACAATTATCCCCCAATTAAAGATAAATTTAAAACATTGACATCAAACATCACTTCTAAGAGTATATCCTCAAAAATCAGAAACAAGGTTCAGATTTCTGTTACCATCTCTTTAATTCAATAGTTTTCTAGTTACTATCCTTTTCAATAAATCAGTTAAAAGAATAACACTTGGAACACATAGAAAACAATTATTTTTAGCCAGTGTAATCATCTACTTGAAAAACCAAAAGGAACCTACAGATAAAGTATTAAAATTAATGAGAGTTTTTCAAGGCTGTAATATATAATATTGATATCAAAGTCAATTTTAATTTTATACCCCATCAAAACTAAGGTAGAAAATGTAGTTTAAGAAGATATCATTTGTAATAGCCAACACAATGCTTTTTGAATATAACAGAAAGTTTAAGATTACTATGGAGAAAACAGAATACTTTATTGAAATACACTATTAAATAGGAACTAAATATGGAGAAGGAAATGGCAACCCACTCCAGTACTCTTGCCTGGAGAATCCCACGGAGGGAGGAGCCTGGTAGGCTACAGTCCATGGGGTTGCAAAGAGTCGGACACAACTGAGTGACTTCACTCACACTCACTCACTCAAATATATAAAAAGATATACCATATTCATGGGTTGAAGACTCAATTTTGTAAAGAAACTTCAATATGGTATTCCAAAGTGACAAGTGTGCACAAACTCAAATCCTTATGTGTTATAAAGCTAAGCCCTCTAAATGTCTTTGGTAATGATAAACACTAATAGTAAATTCAGTTATTAAAAATAGAATATGTATTTTCTATTGATAATCATAGCAATAGGACAACGAGGAACTGAAAGCTATGCAAAATTAGAATACATCATTTTGGGAAAGATACCAAATTTCAAAAGTTAAAATGAAATGACAGAAAATTTAAAAATTCATTTTGTGATAAGTAAGTCTTCACATTAGAAATAGCCTCAATCTTATGAGCATGGCAATTTTGAATTATTTATGCATAACCTACCAGGTCTTATGTCCCAACCAAATTCTGCAACATAGATTTTTATGAAGGAATGAGGATAATTCAGAAATCTTAGGAAACTTCCAATAAAAATAAAACAACAACTCTGAAAAGTATGAGAATAATAAAGAAATAATGTATATCTTGGCTGATGATATTTTAGATCAAATTAGGCACATCGTGCAAAGCTGAGTTTGTAATCTTTGAATCTGCGTATGTTGTTTAAAAGCATTTGGAGACCCAGATGTCCCAGGTGGCACAGTGGTAAAGAATCAGCCTGCTAATGTAAGGGGCATGGGTTTAATCCCTGGGTTGGGAAGATTCCCTGGAGAGGGAAATGGCAACCTGGTCCAGTATTCTTGCCTGGGAAGTCCCATGAACAGAGGAGCCTGGTGGGCTTTAGTCCGTTGCAAAAAGGGTTGCAAAAAGAGTCAGACACGACATAGCAACTGAACACATGCCATCAGTGTGATAGTGTGCTGAGAACTGAACAGTAGTGTATAAAGGTAATATTGTCCCTGCCTTCAAGGAACTTGCAGCCCAGAGAGGAAGATCATTAACACACTTCAATAGACAACTATATTGCGATGTAATATTCATTAAAAATTCTTCATTGCCAAGTGCCATAAGTGCTATGGGAGCTCACAGCAGAGACCCTCAAGACATATGGAGAACATACTTTTTCAGGAAGTCTTCCTGGAAGAGGTGCTGTTTAAGTGTGACCTTGGGTAAGGGGATACTCTTTCTCTGTGAGTGGTGCTCTGAAAAGGACTCAGCTGAGAACTCTCAGCTGTTTATGCTCCTAGAAGCTGGCAAAATGAGAGCCTCCGTTCTGCAGGCAGCTCGGGGCTGCACATAGCTGTAACCACTTTGGTGATCTGGACAGCAGTGGCTCTCAAGCTTAAGGGTGCATTGGAATCACCTGGAGGGCTTTTTAAACCAGATGTCTGGGCCCCATCCCCAGATTATCTGACTTAAAGAATCTTGAGAGGGTCCCAAGATTTACATATACAACGTATTCCCAGGTGATGCTGCTGCCGCCTCAGGATTCACACTTTGAAAACCACTCTGCAGAGAAGGCTGTACTTGAATGCCACTCCAGAGCATTCATTCTGAGTAGATAAAGTTTGATAATATTTTCTGAATGAATAGCACCAAGTTTACAGATTCTACTTCCAAGTGAGGGTGAAAGTACATGATTACAATACAGTGCAGTAAGAACCATAAGAAGTTAGTTGCCAACTATTAGCAGAGTTGCAGAAGAAAAGGGCCAATTTTTCCTTAGTTTGTCATGAGAATCTTGACAAACAAGTGAGCCAATCTCACCTTCTGGCTCAGTGAACTAATCAGAGGAGAACTTTTATCTTTGGGTCTTAGTTTTCTCAATAAAAAAATGAGGAAATTAATAATATTGGTGGTGTTGTTAGGATCAACTAACGTGTGCATACATGTGTGCTTGCTCAGTCACTTCAGTCATGTATGACTCTGCAACCCTTTGGACTGTAGCCCTCTAGGCTCCTCTGTCCATGGACTTCTCCAGGTAAGAATGCTGGAGTGGGTTGCCATACCCTCCTCCAGGGGATCTTCCTGACTCAGGGATCTAACCTGCATCTTGTGCATTGCAAGTGGATTCTTTATCTTAAAACTGAACTACCGCAGAAGCCCCAGGATCAACGGGGATAATTGATAAAAAGTACTTCAAATATAAGGTAATATTAAAATATCTAGCTTTAGTTAGGTTTTGTTCTTTTTTAGTTTTTAAAAATTTGTTTTAAGTACAGTTTATTTACAATGTGTTAATTTCTGCTGTACAGCACAGTGATTCAGTTATATATATATGTATATACATATATATATATACATTCTTTTTAATATTCTTTTTCATTATAGTTTGTCACAGGATATTGAATATAGTTCCCTGGGCTGTGCAGTAGGTTGGAAAGCCCATTTTCTTAAGAAGATTATATAGTGTTAGTGGGAGACTTCACTCTACCTTTTGATGCTAGCTATGCAGGACTCAAGGAGATCCAACCAGGGCTAAAGGAGATTAGCCTTGGGTGTTCTTTGGAAGGAATGATGCTAAAGCTGAAACTCCAGTACTTTGGCCACCTCATGAGAAGAGTTGACTCATTGGAAAAGACTCTGATGCTGGGAGGGATTGGGGGCAGGAGGAAAAGGGGACGACATAGGATGAGATGGCTGGATGGCATCACCGACTCGATAGACATTAGTTTGAGTGAACTCTGGGAGTTGGTGGACAGGGAGGCCTGGCATCCTGCGATTCATGGGGTTGCAAAGAGTCAGACACGACTGAGTAACTGCACTGAACTGACTGACTGATGCGGGACTCAACACTGTATATACTAATGACATTTACTAATACAGTGACATCTTGAACCTTAACCATGTAGAGTGTCATTCCCCGCAAAACTCAACAGCATATTTACAATCTCAAACCTAGTCTACAGAGAACAGTTACCACTGAGCTTCTCACTGAGCTGGCATCCCACTTTTGGGGACACTCCTATTGCTTTGGTGAAGGGAGTGTCATCTGGGCTCTCCTGGGGAACATAATCAGCTAGTAGTTTCTCTGACATTACAAAATAAATGTGTTATAACATGCTAACTTCTCTGAGACCTTGGGACTCTTCTCCAGTGTTTTGCCAAGGTAGGTCAAGCTTTGTTCTTTGCTTATCTTTCTAGAGCTCTTTGTTTGATATGACTATATTATTGCAGTAAAGTCAGTGATACTTTTATGGGCCTTCAAATATTTTGTTTTACTGATAATGCATAAAGAAACAGGAAGCTGGCGTTGACATTCTAACTCAGTTTCCTTTTTCATATTAATTTTGCCTTAATTTCAAAAAGTTGGATAAGTTGCAGATATTTAAATGAAAGACAAATGCTATGCAAATGATAGAAGAATGAATATGCATTGGGTTAGAACTTCTATTTGGGGATTTCAATTTCATCTTTGGCACTTTTCCTTTTTAAAAAATAAGTTTAATCTCTTTTGCCACACGATGGTAGTGTTGCTTCTCTTGTTAAGCCACAAAAATAGATTCAGATGCCAGTTAAAATCATAAAAAAATATATTTCTCCAAGGAGATCTAACAATAAAACATTAGTTTTATAAAGAAAAAAGACTCCTACACATTTATGTTATTTTTAAAGAGCAGGAAACATCAATGCCAGTGTTTCCTGAGGAGAATTGCCATTTCTTCCCTAGGAAACAGATCTTTGGATGTCAGGAACATTCTCGTTATCTCCTTTCTTAAGTGAATCTTGTTTTAGGCATTGTCTTTCAAATTACTTCCCCCTTTTAATTGGGTTGACAAGTATAATTTATTTCCTTCTAAGTTGATGTAGATATTTATCTTGGAGAAGAGAAATTTTAAATGGCACTTATGTTGATTGTAATCTACATAATCTTTTATAGCAGATTTAGGATTAGAAGCCAACTTCGAAGTTGTCTAATGTGACCCTCTATTTGCATGCAGTAATTTCTTCTGCATCATCCAGAACAGATGGCTGTGCAGTTTCTCAAGTGCCTCCAAGGATGCCCTTCAAGGCAGCCTCTGTTCGTTGGCGGACTCCTAGAAAAGGAATTTGTTTGCTTTATGCTCAGCAGAATGTGGTGTTGCTTGGAAGCTGTGAAGCTTCTGTTTGCTTGAATTCAAAACCATTTCATTTGTCTGGAGGCAACCATCTTGTTGAGAGAATGAGTCACAGGATAAAATTATGAAATGTAGTTTGCTGCATACTGGAGTCAGTCACAATCTGTCCACAGATCCAAAAAATATTGAAGAAATATAGCAAGCTACATTTTGTACTCTGAGAGATCTGGGTTTAACATGTCAGAAATTATTTATTTTCCTCATGACCGTCATGGGTTTACTGAAATATTCAATTATGATTTTTGGTTGCTCTGTTCTCAGCAGTACAGTTTCCATTAACATTAAATTTCACAATCAGCAGATTTAGTGGAGGAAATAAATTCCTTTGTCACCTTGTCAAATTAGGTGATGGTGTGTGAGGAAGCATACCTGTCTCAGCAGAGCCTTAGCTATTTTCTCCGGGGACAATTTTCTCTACACCCAGCAATCCAGTGACTCTATAGCCTTTTGAAGGTAAGATAGTAAGAGAGGTTTGTGGAAAGATTTAGACTGAGTTTGCAGGGATCTGAATGGCAATAGGGTCACCAGGCATCCTAAATGCATTCTTCAGCTTTGTAGATTTAGAAATGTCTTATCATTTCAGCAAGGGACTGATTATGCTCTTTGAAACCCACTAGAGTAACTGATCTCAAAAGAGAGTGAGATATAAGCCTGAGGTGCTCCATTATTATAATTCCCATGAGAAGTGCACCTGGCAGAATAGTCTACAGTGGTCATAGCCCATGCTATACTATTTTAGTAAGTTTTGTAGTATCGGCTCCTGAGGGTCACTGTGTCAAGGACAGATGAATCAAAACCTCATGAATTTGCTACTTTGGCAGATGGCTAGTCACTTCTACTTTGTATTCACACTTGTTGGTGATAATTTCAGAAGATGATGTTTCTGATCTTGACTTTAAATTCTTATCTGAGTCCTGAAACCACCTATTCTTGATAACTACATAGACTTTTATGATTGTAAATTTTGTGTTGTCTAAACTAGAAATCAAATATGAATCATATATTTTTCAAATGCATGCCATTTGTAATTATTTTTCTGTTAGTATATATCATTTTGATCTAGAGAGAAGGAAAAATGTTTTAATTTCTTCATATTTTGATCAGATATGGCAGAAACTGTGATTAATTGTATAGGGTGAAAAAATTAAATAGTAATATGAGAATATAGAGTTAAATAACAATTAATTTTAGCCTTCAAGTGAAAAACCAAATTAAGATTCACATGATGTACATCTTCTTTCAAAAATCAATAGTGACCTTCTTTTACTTGATGAAGGGCATCTACTTTATATATGTTTGCTCACTCAAAAAATTATGAAATGCTACTTATTGTGTTATACATGAAAGATGCAAAGATAAATAAGATATAATTTCTATCTTGAGATGTTTACAATCTAGTAGGAGAGGCTAACAGCTAAACAGGCAATTCTAAGTAGGATATAAAGAAGTACAAGGTGGTACTGATACACATAAAAATGTTCCTAACCCAGGCTTTTATTATATTTCTCAATAATGAAGGGAAGCATATTTAGTCAATATTTTTTATAATTTTCCATAATCTTCTTTATGTTCTAAAAGATTAAAGATAAAATTAATATTTATCTGCAGAGATGAAATGCACTTATGTATGTTAGCATTATCAGTGTAATCAAGATTTTAATTTTGGAAGTTATGGCCCCCAAAGAAAGACAATTTTTTATCATTGGGATGGTAATGCTGTAAGAATAATATCTCTAATTTTTAATATCTCCTCCTATCCATCCCTCATTAAACATACAGTAGTCATAAAAACAGTATTTCTATAATGTGGGTGTAACTTCAGGTGACTCCCTGAGAACCTAATTCTCTGCTCACCCCACACACATAAACTTGTCCAACCAGATTGCTGCTCCAAAGCTCCTCCTCTTCAGGAATCCAGAATCTGCTAGTGTATGGAAGTCTATTTATGATATAAAATAGGAGTCACTACTTGGGACTATATGCTATTTTTATGTGATATATAAAGTTATTACCCAAGATGTTAGAGTCACTTGTAATGTTCCTTACTTAAACTACATTTTAGTGTCCTTAATATAAACTAACAGAATATACTCTATTGCACTTTCCAAAATCTCCAGAGAACAGAACCACTGGGCTAGAATGAGTTCTTCTTTAACAAACTGCAGAGAATTTGTGTTCGACATCCTTATCATAGGGTATAGCCTTAAACTAGTTAGATCCTATCAGTTACTTGACTAGCATAAATGGTATTCAGTAAAGTTTCATATACCCACCAACCCACTCAAATGGCATTTGTTGAGCTCCTATTATATGTTGGGTACTGTTCCATTAAAAAAATAGCATGGCATCTCTCTCTCCAGGGAGTTCACACTATGTCATGGAAGGTAGACTTAGTAATGATCTATCATGTGAGAAGTATGAAATTATTTCTTGAACAGAGTGCCACAAAAACACTAGACAGGAAGGATGAATATTGTCTTTTATGGATGGAGAAAGGCTCTAGAGAGAGGAGATTACACTTGTACCGATTCTTGAAGAATGAATAGTCATTTTCTAGATGATGAGAGTGAAGACATTTTGAGTGGAAGAAAATATAATCAGATATATTATGTATCATTCATTAATCTATTTATTTTTAAGTTCTAGCTTTTAGAAAGTTTGATGACCAGAAATATCTGTGCTTACAGTATACCATCTTCAGATCAGATCAGTCGCTCAGTCGTGTCCGACTCTTTGCGACCCCATGAATCGCAGCACGCCAGGCCTCCCTGTCCCTCACCAACTCCCGGAGTTCACTGAGACTCACATCCATCGAGTCAGTGATGCCATCCAGCCATCTCATCCTCTGTCGTCCCCTTCTCCTCCTGCCCCCAATCCCTCCCAGCATCAGAGTCTTTTCCAATGAGTCAACTCTTCGCATGAGGTGGCCAAAGTACTGGAGTTTCAGCTTTAGCATCATTCCTTCCAAAGAAATCCCAGGGCTGATCTCCTTCAGAATGTTATACCATCTTAACTTTCTACAAAAAAGATTTCACTGGATTGACTCAATATTCTGGTCATGGATTTTCCTAAGAAATGGCTTTATGAAGAATATGGATGCATTATTTTTAAAATGTTTTTGATGTGTATCATATGTTCATGTTGATTTTTCAATCTGAGTATTGTTGAATAAATGTTTTCTTCACACTCTCCACAAGTAATTATCTCTTCTTGGTCTTAAACTCTTCTAACCTTTTATCATCTTCCTTAATTGAGCTGTATACACTTTCTCTTTAATCTAACTTCTTTACAACGTACGAAGAAGCAAAGACAACTAATTCCAAGGCCAAGTCATACTTCAGCTAAATGCTTGGGAACACTGGACTCTTCCACAGCCACTGAAATGCTGGACTCTTCCACAGTCACTGAGTGTACATTCTGAGCCCTCTATTCATTTGCATCCTCACTTGAGACCGCAGGTCCTGAGTGGAATATCCAGTTATCTGAACCTGAATCATTTATCTTAAGAAATCTTGGCTGCTCTTTACTTTCTCTAGTGGACACATGGCCCTTTACCTTTCACATAAAGAAGGATTTTCCCTCAAATTAAGAGAGGGCTTTAGATGTTGAGCAGTATAATACAACAGTCCCCATCTTGATCACTCTGTGGCCTTTGGTACCATTATCTACTCCCTTCTTGAAATCATTTATCATACTTCTAGATACTGTTACTTCTGTTACTTATAGATACTCTACTGCTTTTCTCTTCTTGATGTCTCTCTGTTACCAATAGGTTAGCTATAAAATAACTAACATGAAATTCAATGCCCTTTATAATCATGCTCTTTGGATATGGGGCTTTACAATCCTCTTTGCATTCCAACTCTGCATTGTGCCATCAGATATCCTTGGTTCTTGATACAACTAACTAGTTGTTCATTTTCTCAATATATCCTTCACTTGAAAGCATCCAGGAAAGTCTTTCTTCCTCTTTGTCTTTGGATTCATCCTTCAAGGTTCAGATTAATTGTGTGAAGTACTCCAGGATTGTTTCTGTGTAAAGGTAATCTCTTCCTTCTCTGCCTTCCCTTGGTACTTTACCTACCTAGTTTATGACTCTCTTCCAAACAGATTCTTTAAAAGAAGACTCTGTCCTATTTTAATTCAATATAATGCTATCCAAATGACTTTGAGTCATCTTAAATCCCTTTTTGGACATATCTGGATGTAAATTGTATGGTAATAAAAATAATATTACAGTAGCTGTTATTCCCTATCATTCAGGTGTTCAGTTATCAAAGGACCATTGTTTTAATTTACCATTAATAATTAAAATAGTTTTGTATCTTTCTCCCAAATATCTGGATACACTTCAACAACAACAACAACAAAAGCTAGAGTCTTCTGTTGTATTGAGGAGAGTACTGTGGTGAAATAGAAGAGCATCTTTGTATTGTGCTCCTGTTATTTTCTAGGACAGAATAATCTTTATGCTGCCAATAGTCTAATGTGATTTCTGGCATAGAATTTGGTAGTACCTTTTCAAAGTCATCAAAGCAGAATCCTAGATGGGCAACACTCTAACAGCTGCTATAAAAGCCCCTAAATTACATACATAACTTTAATTATTGTGCTGACATGTACTGGCCATGGTTTGCCTCTTTCTAGACTGTGTTGTAAGCTGCAGATGAACAGACATTCTTTTCACCATTCTGAGATACTTTACCTCCTACACTATTCCCACATCTGAAGTAGGAGGCAGGACTAGACAATCATAGCACAAACATTAAGCTAAGTAGGTGAATGCCAATTCAGATCTAACTAGGTTCTCTATCAAATATTTCCCTAACCCAGGGGAGATATTTTTCTGATGTTTGTTAATCATAGTTAAACAATAAATTGCTAAGTAGTTTTGAATGATACAATGTACTATCCCAAAACTTTGGCCACCTGATGCAAAGAGCCGACTTATTGGGAAAAACCCTGATGCTGGGAAAGATTAAGGGCAGGAGGAGAAAGGGGTGACAGAAGATGAGATGGTTGGATGGCATCATCAACTCAATGGACATGACTTTGATCAAATTCTGGGAGATGGTGAAGGACAGGGAAGCCTGGTGTGCTTCAGTCCATGGGGTCACAGAGTTGGACACAGCTTAGGGACTGAACAACAACCACCACATACAGTGTTCATATATACAATACATATAGTATTCACTGATGAATGGGAAATATCTAAATAGGGAGATTAACGTTTAACGCACCACTCACAAAGGAAATTATATGGTAACCACTTATAAGCCAGTGGCAATGAACGTTAAGAATCCATTTGTTCTAAATCTTAGGCATGAACATCAGGCTCTCAGGTAATGATGCACTTATAATTAAACCTATGGATGATGTACATTCCTGAAAAGTCAGTTGTAAAACACATTTCTGTGACTAACATTGTTCTGAGTTCTGGTTTTAGAAATATAGACCTGTATAGCATATAAGCTCTGCAGGAAAAGAGATATGGTAAGAAAAAAAAAAAAAAGATCTAACAAAACAAACAAGTTAAGGACGATAGACTCCAATCAGCAAACCCAGAGGCTTGTATTAGCTCATTTTGGCAGTGGTAAAATGCACAAGATGAGAGAATGGCTGTTCAGGAACGACAGCTGGCAGACTTCTGGTTCTAGCTCTGGCATTAGAATTCTTTGCTGCTTAACTCTGCAAGTTCAGATTTTTAGAAAAACATTCTATTTTGTGGTATATTGAAACTCTTCTACCCTTATGAAGGGATTTATACAGTAGCATTAAGCACTTTTGTTATATAGCCAATGATTTATGTCTGTGTGTGTATATGTATGTATATATTATATATAGTTTGTCAGGAAAAATTGTGAAAGACTAAAATGGGAAGAAAAGATTTTGGGGTCTCCTATATTGTGTATCCTTCTGAATTATCTCTGCCTTTCATTGTCTTTAAGCTATTTTATAACTTTTAGTGTTGCATAACACACACACAAAAACACTAGAGCTCTCTCTAAGAAAATTAGAGATACCAAGGGAACATTTCATGCAAAGATGGGCACAATAAAGGACAGAAATGGTATGGACCTACAGAAGCAGAAGATATTAAGAAGAGGTGGCAAAAATACACACAAGTATACAAAAAAGATCTTTATGACCCAGATAATCACGATGGTGTGATCACTAACCTAGAGCCAGACATCCTCGAATGCAAAGTTAAGTAGGCCTTAGGAAACATCACTATGAACAAAGCTAGTGAAGGTGATGAACTTCCAGTTGAACTATTTCACCCTAAAGGTGATGCTGTGAAAGTGCTGCACTCAATATGCAAGCAAATTTGGAAAACTCAGCATGGACCACAGGACTGGAAAAGGTCAGTTTTCACTCCAATCCCTAAGAAAGGCAAGGCCAAAGAATGTTCAAGCTGCCGCACAATTGTACTCATCTCACATGCTAGTGAAGTAATACTCAGAATTCTCCAAGTCAAGCTTCAACAGTATGTGAACCCTGAACTTTCAGATGTTCAGGGTGTATTTAGAAAAGGTAGAGGAACCAGAGATCAAATTGCTAATATCTGCTAAGTAGTTTTAAATGATACAATATACCACTCCAAAACTGGATCATAGAAAAAGCAAGAGTTCCAGAAAAACATATGCTTTATTGATTATGCTAAAGCCTTTGACTGTGTGGATCACAGCAAACTGTGGAAAATTCTTCAAGAGAGGGAAATACCAGACCACCTGACCTGCCTCCTGAGAAATCTGTATGCAGGTCAAGAAGCAACAGTTAGAACTGGACATGGAACAATAGAGTGATTCCAAATCAGGAAAGGAGTATGTCAAGGCTGTATATTGTCACCCTGCTTATTTAACTTATATGCAGAATACATCTTGAGAAGTGCTGGACTGGATGAAGCACAAGCTGGAATCAAGATTGCCGGGAGAAATATCAATAACCTCAAATATGCAGGTGACACCACATTTATGGTAGAAAGTGAAGAACTAACAAGCCTCTTGATGAAAGTGAAAAAGCTGGCTTAAAACTCAACATTCAAAAAACAAAAATCATGGAATTCAGGCCCATTACTTCATGGCAAATAGATGGGCAAACAGTGGAAACAGTGACAGACTTTATTTTGGGGGGCTCCAAAATTACTGCAGATTGTGACTGTAGCCATGAAATTAAAAGACATTTGCTCCTTGGAAGAAAAGTTATGACCAAACTAGACAACATATTAAAAAGCAGAGACATTACTTTGCCAACAAAGGTCCATCTAGTCAAAACTATGGTTTTTCCAGTAGTCACGTATGGATGTGAGATTTGGACCATAAAGAAAGCTGAGCACTGAAGAATTGACACTTTTGAGCTGTGGTTTTGGAGAAGACTCTTGAGAATCCCTTGAACAAGGAGATCCAGCCAGTCCATCCTAAAGGAAATCAGTCATGAATATTCATCTGAAGGGCTGATGCTGAAGCAGAAATTCCAATACTTTGGCCACTGAATGCGAATAACTGACTCACTGGAAAAGACCCCGATGCTGGGAATGTTTGAAGGTGGGAGGAGAAGGGGATGACAGAGGAGATGGTTGGATGGCATCACCGACTTGATGGACATGAGTATGAGTAAGATCCGGGAGTTGGTGATGGACAGGGAAGCCTGGCTTGCTGTGGTCCATGGGGTTGTAAAGAGTCTTACACAACTGAGCAACTGAACTGAATGCAAATAGTAAATGATTCTTGTCCATAGAAATGGAAATTGTGTCCCACTGGAAATTCAGTTCATTATTGCTCTGTAGGCGTTAGCATGTTTTACATCTGTTAAGCAAATTCATTTCAGCCTTCTTTATGGTCTGCATATGTGTGATCCCTTCAGTTACCTTTTGTGCCATTTGTAACATCTTATTTGTCCCCTCATTTGATGTGTTAAATAAAATCTTTGGCACACATGCTCATTTTATATTTACTGGTATTTTACTTCTTAAAAATTATCTTTATTTATATGTAATATACAAGGGGCTTCCCTTGTGGCTTAGCTGGTACAGAATCTGCCTGCAATGTGGGAGACCTGGGTTTGATCCCTGGGTTCGGAAGATCCCCTGGAGAAGGGAAAGGCTACCCACTCCAGTATCTGGCCTAGAGAATTCCATGGACTGCATTGTCCAGGGGTTCGCAAAGAGTCAGACATGACTGAACCACTTTCACTCCATTTATGCTTAATGATTTTACTAAAATAGTTAATGTGGAAGGATGATTCTTTTCCTCTGTCCCTTCTTCCCTTGCCCTTCTTTCCTTTCTTTCATCCTTCAGACATGGAGTTGCCAGGCATTTTAAGGGGTACTGGGTATATAATATCCAACTTGAGTCTGCCTGTAATTTCTGCAATTTTTATTATCATATATAATGGCTTTCACAGTGACAAATAAGACTATGTGATATAATGAGAATAATAAGGCCAAGAGTTTGCGTAGGTTTGTATTTGGGTACTACCTCTTTCCTACTGTCTGACTTTTGGTAAGTTATTTAATTTTTCTTATCAACCATGCAGAATAGTTGTTGGGTACAGTAAGATTATATATAACTCCTCAGTACTTAGATAGTGTCTGGTTCTTGGTAGGGACTCTGATTCAGTGAATGTTAAATCCCGTTCTATATGGCACGTCTTCAACCTTCTTTTTAAATGTTTTTTCCTTCATTCTCTCCAACAACTTATTGCTGTGTCTCTTTTATTGATGCTGGAATGTCTAGGCCAAACTCAATAAACAAGAATTTAGAACCAGTGCCTTGAGTAAGTACTTAGTTCAATGAGTCATATAAACCTAAAGTAAAGAAAAAACTCACAACCAGGAAAACCTTTAGTTGGTGAAAGCCACACTTATGATTAAGGGACTATTAATGTAAAAAAAAGAAGTGATTACAAGAATGACCCCGTTGCAGAAAGCATGTTAGTCCACCTGGATGATAACAGATCAAAATTTGTGAAAGCCATATTTGCCCTGTCAAATTTCTAAAAATGAATGTTTTGCTTCCTGTCTTTGTGGGCCCACAGCTGCATTATTTTTACCAAATTAGTGCTAAATTAGTCCCTCTATTATTTTTCCCTCCAGCTCTGCTTGCCAGTCCTCCAAACATGTTTGCATCTTTCCCTTACAGTTGTTTACTGGGGTAGCTTAAAATTTTAAGTTATTTACAATTCAAATAATATTTAATGGAATGCTCTTATGCACATTCTGGTTGCCACTTTTCTATTACTGCAGTGACACTGAAGGATGGCAAAGATGCAAATGCCTATTCTTGTGAGTTTAATCTAAGCTCCCTGTATCCTGATATATCTTATCATTTTGTTTGGTAATTAGACTTCTCTGATGATGCTGTAAAATATATCTCAGCTCTGAAGGGAAAAGTCATTATTTATTATTAGAGGGTGGGGAATATGCTCATTTTTCATTGCCCTAACCTGGGTAGCAAGGACAAAGTGATACAATTTCAAATTGGAGGCCTGTGCCTGATGTGATTCTGGGATGGAACAAATAACCATGAAATTAATCTGAGAGTGTTCAATCATTCTTTTGCCAGGACTTGGCTGGCATCATCTTGGTATATGAAGTGTAGCTTTCCAGGCTCTCAGCTTCCTCCTGAGCATGAGCAAAGCCAGGGAAGATTTGTCCCTGTTACACATCATCGTATAAAGAGTGAGGTTTGGGACTAAAAGGAAACAAATTAACGAGAAGGGAAATGTCTTCTGAAGCCAAGGGGCTATAAATAGTACAGTTCTGTCAGTATTGTATTTATGAAGCAAGGCTGTTACCTAACGTGAGAGAGAATAACTTGTGTAAGTATAGTCCCAGGGAAAGGAAAAAACAAGACACCAATCTTATATCATAAGGAAAATGAAAAAAAAAAAGGTTGGATGTGGTCAGTGGTTTCTAGGAGATGACAGTATCACTTTGTGTTCACTTATTCATTTATTACTCACTAAGCTCCAACTAAATCCCAGACACTTTACTCAAATGTAAACACTATTTTGAAGTTTGGTTGGTTTAGAGAAAAACTTCGGTGTATTCTAAGAAGGTTTTTGTGGTTGTTCAGTTGCTTCAGTTGTGTCTAAATCTTTCTAACCCTATAACTGTAGACAGCCAGGCTTCTCTGTCCATGGGATTTTCCAGGCAAGGATACTAAGTGGTTTGCCATGCCCTCCTCTAAGGGATCTTCCTGACCTAGGGATTGTACTTGTGTCTTATGTCTCCTGCATTAGCAGGTGGAATCTTTACCATTGGCACCACCTGGGAAGCCCTATATGTTTTATTTATACATATATATATGTATATATAATATATATATAGTATATAATATTATTTTATAAATATACATAATTAACTTCTTTAGTTATTGTATTGAATATTGTGTTTACCTCTAAGTTTTAAAATGTATTTCTTCTTTAGGTGTAAGCTGATTCATTAAATCACTAAGTAGCCAATGTACCATTGCTGAAGAATTTATTATCATTGTGTGTAAATGATAAACATATTATCTTTGATAACATCAGGAAGCCTTAATGATCAGAGATACTCCTGTATGTCAGTAATGCCTAACGAGCTCCTGACACCTGTACAAGCTGTGAAGTGATTAGAGGTACCCAGAAATCCCCCAGAATAATGTCCTTGCTTATGCAAGGTTAAAAGAGGAGGAACTGTAAAGATCTGCCTCTGAAGAAGACTCTGGATTGCCCCAGAGAAGAGAAGACAATAATTACTGCCTTACTCATTGTTGCAGTTTATCATGCTTGTTGATATAAAGTAGGTCATCAGTATTGTGTGTTATTTAAATGGGTGAATTTCACTTCTGAAAAATATAATTGAAAATCTAGAAAACACTAAAAAGTTATGTAATCATGAATTTCTGGTCCTGAACCTAGAACTTCCAGATGTTCAAGCTGCATTTAGAAAAGGCAGAGGAATCAGAGATCAAATTGCTAACATCCGTTGGACTATTGAAAAAGCAAGAGAATTCCAGAAAAAATATCTACTTCTGCTTCATTGTCTATATTAAAGCCTTTAACTGTGTGGATCACAACAAACATTCTTAAAGAGATGAAAATACCAGACTACCTCACCTGCCTTCTGAGAAATCTGTATGCAGGTCAAGATACAAAAGTTAGAACCAGGCATGGAACAACAGACTGGTTCAAAATTGGGAAAGGAGTACATCAAGGCTGTATATTGTCACCTTGCATATCTAACTTAAAGGCAGATTGCATCATGCAAAATGACAGACTGGATGAAGCAAAGCTGGAATCAAGATTGCTGGGAGAAATATCAATAACCTCAGATATGCAGATGACACCACCATTATGGCAGAAAGCTAAGAGGAACTGAAGAGCTTCTTGATGAAAGTGAAAGAGGAGAGTGAAAAAGCTGGCTTAAAACTCAACATTCAAAAAATGAAGACCATGGCATCTGGTCCCCATCACTTCATGGCAAATATATGGGGAAACAATGGAAATGGTGACAGACTTTATTTTCCTGGACTCCAGAATAACTGCAGATGTTGACTGCAGTGGAATTAAAAGTGCTTGCTCCTTGAAAGAAAAGCTATGATCAACCTAGACAGTATATTAAAAAAGCAGAGACATTACTTTGCCAACAAAGGTCTGTCTAGTCAAAGGTATGATTTTTCCAGTAGTCATGTATGGATATGAGAGTTGGACTATAAAGAAGGCTGAGCAGGGAAGAATTGATGCTTTTGAACTGTGGTGTTGGAGAAGACTCTTGATAGTCCCTTGGACTACAAGGAGATCCAACCAGTCCATCCTAAAGGAAAACAGTCCTGAATATTCATCTGAAGGACCGATGTTGAAGCTGAAACTCCAATATTTTGGCCACCTGATGTGAAGAACTGACTCATTTGAAAAGACCCTTATGCTGGGAAAGATTGAAGGCAGAAGGAGAAGGGGGCAACAAAGGATGAGATGGTTGGATGGCATCACTGACTTGATGGACATGAGTTTGAGGAAGCTCCAGGAGTTGGTGATGGACAGGGAAGCCTGGTGTGCTGCAGTCCATGGGGTCTCAAAGAGTTGGACATCACTGAGTAACTGAACTGAAATGAATGAATACATATGATGTACTGGAGTAAGGTCTTGAGCTTGGGAAAAAGTCAGTGACATTATCATTACTTGCAATTATATATCTACACAATCTCAATTTCATGCATCCTACTGTCTGGTCAGTACCTCATCTCTTTCTGGGTTACTTCATCTAATTCTCCAAATCTGACAATCTTTCAGCCTTGCTGGGACCTACAGTCCTTTGATCCTGTCACCTCTTCCACTGTTCCTCACCCTTTCATAATGTTACTTTCTTTGATAAAAAGGAAAGTGACATCATTCATGACAGTCATTCTCTTGCACATAGTTATTTCTCGTCTTTTTATTTGTCTGTCATATACCTCTTTTTTGAAGTTTAGTTGATTTACAATATTATACTAGTTTCAGGTGTATAGTATAATGATATTTTTATAGATCATACTCCATTTAATGTTATTAAAAATAATGGCTATTTCCTTGTTTTGTACAGTACATTCTTGTTGCTTGTTTCTTTTATGGCATAGTAGTTTGTGTCTCTTAATCCTATACCTCTACCTTGCCCTTCGTCCTTCCCTCTTCCCACTGGAAACCAGTAGTTTGTTCTCTGTTTCTGTGAGTCTGTTTCTGTTTTGTTATATATATTTATCTTATTTTTTGATTACACAAAAAAGTGATAACATAAAATATTTTGTCTGTCTCTGTCTGACATTTCACTTAGCAAAATACCTTCTTGGTTCATCCACATTGTTGGAAATGGAAGAATTTCATTTTTTATAACTAATATTCATTGTGTGTGTGTGTGTGTGTGTGTGTGTATATGTATACTCACACATACACACCACATCTTTATTTATTTGTCTGTTGATGGACGTGTACCTAGGCTGCTTCCATATCCTGGCTATTATAAATAATGCTGCTATGAACATTGGGGTACATGTATCTTTTGAATTAATCAATTTTTTGATATATAATCAGCAGTAGAATTGCTGGATCATCAGTAGTTGTGGGTTTTGTCACAAATGTCCTTCAGTATTTTGAGATATGTCCCTCAATTCCAACTTTGAGGAGAGCTTTTATCATGGGTTAATTGGGGGCAGGAGGAGAAGGGGACGACAGAGGATGAGATGGCTGGATGGCATCACTGACTCCATGGACGTGAGTCTCAGTGAACTCTGGGAGTTGGTGATGGACAGGGAGGCCTGGCATGCTGCAATTCATGGGGTCACAAAGAGTCGAACACGACTGAGTGACTGGATTGAACTGAACTGAACTGAATGTCACCAACTCAGACATGAGTTTGAGTGAACTCCAGGAGATGGTGATGGACAGGGAGGCCTGGCATGCTGCAATTCATGGGGTCGCAAAGAGTCGGACACGACTGAGCTACTGAACTGAACTGAACTGAATGCTAAACTTTGTCAAGTGCTTTTCTTTATCTATTGAGATGATCATATGATTTTTATCTTTCCTTCCTTTTATTAATGTTGTATATTACATTGATTGATTTGTGAGTATTGAGCCATTCTTGCCTGCTGGCCTGGGATAAATCCTACTTGATCATGGTGTATGATCCTTTTTATATGTTGTTGAATTCAATTTGCTGATATTTTGTTGAGTATTTCCATATTCCTTACAGATATTTGCCTGTCATTTTCTTTTTTTATATAGTGTCTTTGTCTGATTTTGATATTAATATCAGGATAATAGTGGCCTCAGAGAATGAATTTTGGAGTGATCCATTCTCTTCAATTTTTTGAAATAGTTTGAGGATAGGTATTACCTCTTCTTTACGCCATATACTTTTGTGAAATTCGAGTACTTGTTAATTTTGACTAGGTTTGTTTGCTCCTTTGTAGATAAACAAGATAGGACAAAAAAAGAGCCTTGTTGACTGCTTTCATTGGAAATTTATTTATGACCTTTTAACACTGCCTGCAATCATGATACTTTTCCATCCACTTTCCCACTTCTTTAAATTATTCTTACATTCTTCTATTTCTTCAACTCTCCAAACCTTCTTCAACAGTCTGCACTCTCAGCTATTAACTTTCAGAGCATGACTTTCACAATCTCCACAATCAGGACTAACCTGCCACCATTTCTTTACTGCTGCTGCTGCTAAGTCGCTTCAGTCGTGTCCGACTCTGTGCGACCCCATAGATGGAAGCCCACCAGGCTCCCCCATTTCTGGGATTCTCCAGGCAAGAACACTGGAGTGGGTTCCATTTCCTTCTCCAGTGCATGAAAGTGAAAAGTGAAAGGGAAGTTGCTCAGTCGTGTCCGACTCTTAGCGACCCCATGAACTACAGCCTACCAGGCTCTTCCATCCATGGGATTTTCCAGGCAAGAGTACTGGAGTGGGGTGCCATTGCCTTCTCCGATTTCTTTACTACTGCCTGTGATTATGGATGAACTGTCCCACTTTTATCTAAGGATAGCATCTCTATTTGTAGGCTATATTTCATTATTTTTTCCCAAATGAGAAGGATGTGTTTTCAGCAATTCTCTCCTCCTTCTTCTGTAGCTAATGATTTCTCTCTGTTTATTGGGTCATTTCTAGCAACATAAACATATTCTAGTTTTGTCCCATTTTTACAAGAAACTCTTGACCTCACCTTTTCTTGCTTTTGCAGCAAAACTCCCAGTAAAAGTTTAATATTCTTATTTTCTTTACTCTTTGGCTGTACTTAAGCCACTTCAGTCAAATTTTGCTCCTACTAACTTTACTAGTGTCAAACTTTATTTTTCTGGGCTCCAAAATCACTGCAGATGGTGACTGCTGCCATGAAATTAAAAGACACTTACTCTTTGGAAGGAAAGTTATGACCAACCTAGATAGCATATTCAAAAGCAGAGACATTACTTTGCCAACAAAGGTCCATCTAGTCAAGGCTATAGTTTTTCCTGTGGTCATGTATGGATGTGAGAGTTGGACTGTGAAGAAGGCTGAGTGCCGAAGAACTGATGCTTTTGAACTGTGGTGTTGGAGAAGACTCTTGAGAGTCCCTTGGACTGCAAGGAGATCCAACCAGTCCATTCTGAAGGAGATCAGCCCTGGGATTTCTTTGGAGGGAATGATGCTGAAGCTGAAACTCCAGTACTTTGGCCACCTCATGCGAAGAGTTGACTCATTGGAAAAGACTCTGATGCTGAGAGGGATTGGGGGCAGGAGGAGAAGGGGACGACAGAGGATGAGATGGCTGGATGGCATCACTGACTCGATGGACATGAGTCTGAGTGAACTCCGGGAGTTTGTGATGGACAGGGAGGCCTGGCGTGCTGTGATTCATGGGGTCGCAAAGAGTCAGACACGACTGAGCAACTGAACAACTGAACTGAACTGAACTTTAACAAAACTGTTTTTGCTGAGATCCCTGTGACCTTCAAATTGCTGACAATTCTCAATCTTCATTTTACTTGAACCATTAGCTGCATTTGGTAGACTTGAATCATTCTTCCTTCAAATACTTTATTTTGTTCTTGCTCACAACACCACTATTTCTTGTTTTTTCTTTTATTTCCTTGGCTACTTCTTTTCTTTTTTTTTTTAATTTTATTTTATTTTTAAACTTTACACAATTGTATTAGTTTTGCCAAATATCAAAATGAATCCGCCACAGGTATACATGTGTTCCCCATCCTGAACCCTCCTCCCTCCTCCCTCCCCATACCATCCCTCTGGGTCGTCCCAGTGCACTAGCCCCAAGCATCCAGTATCGTGCATCGAACCTGGACTGGCAACTTGTTTCTTACATGATATTTTACATGTTTCAATGTCATTCTCCCAAATCTTCCCACCCTCTCCCTGTCCCACAGAGTCCATAAGACTGTTCTATACATCAGTGTCTCTTTTGCTGTCTCGTACACCGGGTTATTGTTACCATCTTTCTAAATTCCATATATATGCGTTAGTATACTGTATTTATGTTTTTCCTTCTGGCTTACTTCACTCTGTATAATAGGCTCCAGTTTCATCCACCTCATTAGAACTGATTCAAATGTAATCTTTTTAATGGCTGAGTAATACTCCATTGTGTATGTGTACCACTACTTTCTTATCCATTCATCTGCTGATCTAGGTTGTTTCCATGGCCTGGCTATTATAAACAGTGCTGCAATGAACATTGGGGTACATGTGTCTCTTTCCCTTCTGGTTTCCTCAGTGTGTATGCCCAGCAGTGGGATTGCTGGATCATAAGGCAGTTCTATTTCCAGTTTTTTAAGGAATCTCCACACTGTTCTCCCTAGTGGCTGTACTAGTTTGCATTCCCACCAACAGTGTAAGAGGGTTCCCTTTTCTCCACACCCTGTCCAGCATTTATTATTTGTAGACTTTTGGATCGCAGCCATTCTGACTGGTGTGAAATGGTACCTCATAGTGGTTTTGATTTGCATTTCTCTGATAATGAGTGATGTTGAGCATCTTTTCATGTGTTTGTTAGCCATCTGTATGTCTTCTTTGGAGAAATGTCTATTTAGTTCTTTGGCCCATTTTTTGATTGGGTCATTTATTTTTCTGGAGTTGAGCTGGAGGAGTTGCTTGTATATTTTTGAGATTAGTTGTTTGTCAGTTGCTTCATTTGCTATTATTTTCTCCCATTCTGAAGGCTGTCTTTTCACCTTGCTAATAGTTTCCTGTGATGTGCAGAAGCTTTTAAGGTTAATTAGGTCCCATTTGTTTATTTTTGCTTTTATTTCCAATATTCTGGGAGGTGGGTCATAGAGGATCCTGCTGTGATGTATGTCAGAGAGTGTTTTGCCTATGTTCTCCTCTAGGAGTTTTATAGTTTCTGGTCTTACGTTTAGATCTTTAATCCATTTTGAGTTTATTTTTGTGTATGGTGTTAGAAAATGTTCTAGTTTCATTCTTTTACAAGTGGTTGACCAGATTTCCCAGCACCACTTGTTAAAGAGATTGTCTTTAATCCATTGTATATTCTTGCCTCCTTTGTCAAAGATAAGGTGTCCATAGGTGCATGGATTTATCTCTGGGCTTTCTATTTTATTCCATTGATCAATATTTCTGTCTTTGTGCCAGTACCATACTGTCTTGATAACTGTGGCTTTGTAGTAGAGCCTGAAGTCAGGTAGGTTGATTCCTCTAGTTCCATTCTTCTTTCTCAAGATCGCTTTGGCTATTCGAGGTTTTTTGTATTTCCATACAAATTGTGAAATTATTTGTTCTAGCTCTGTGAAGAATACTGTTGGTAGCTTGATAGGGATTGCATTGAATCTATAAATTGCTTTGGGTAGTATACTCATTTTCACTATATTGATTCTTCCAATCCATGAACATGGTATATTTCTCCATCTATTAGTGTCCTCTTTGATTTCTTTCACCAGTGTTTTATAGTTTTTCTATATATAGGTCTTTAGTTTCTTTAGGTAGATATATTCCTAAGTATTTTATTCTTTCCGTTGCAATGGTGAATGGAATTGTTTCCTTAATTTCTCTTTCTGTTTTCTCATTATTAGTGTATAGGAATGCAAGGGATTTCTGTGTGTTGATTTTATATCCTGCAACTTTACTATAGTCATTGATTATTTCTAGTAATTTTCTGGTGTAATCTTTAGGGTTTTCTATGTAGAGGATCATTTCATCTGCAAATAGTGAGAGTTTTACTTCTTCTTTTCCAATTTGGATTATTTTTATTTCTTTTTCTGCTCTGATTGCTGTGGCCAAAACTTCCAAAACTATGTTGAATAGTAATGGTGAAAGTGGGCACCCTTGTCTTGTTCCTGACTTTAGAGGAAATGCTTTCAATTTTTCACCATTGAGGATAATGTTTGTTGTGGGTTTGTCATATATAGCTTTTATTATGTTGAGGTGTGTTCCTTCTATTCCTGCTTTCTGGAGAGTTTTTATCATAAATGGATGTTGAATTTTGTCAAAGGCTTTCTCTGCATCTATTGAGATAATCATATGGTTTTTATTTTTCAATTTGTTAATGTGGTGTATTACATTGATTGATTTGCGGATAATGAAGAATCCTTGCATCCCTGGGATAAAGCCCACTTGATCATGGTGTATGATCTTTTACTTCTTTTCAGTTTTCTGTGCCAGGTACTTATTCTTTTCCTCCGTGACCTCTTAAATTTGTATGTCCTAGGGCTCAGTCCTTGATCCTTCTTTTTTGTTTATCTATACCAGCAATTGGCAAACTAAGGCCCATGGCTTAAATCCAGCATGTACCTGTTTTGACAAAGTTGTTTTGGAACATAACTATGCTCATTTGTTTATGTCTTATTCGTATCTACTTTTAAGCAGTATAGATAGCTGACTAGTTGTGACAGAAAGCAGATGGTGCTTAACACCAAAAATATTCACTCTATGACCTTTTTCAGGAAAAGCATGCCAATACCTGATCCACTCTTTTCCCTTCCATGAATACATTCAGATTCGTTTTTCAGATACTGTATATTGATATCTCTCCAAACTGTATTTCTAGATCAGACTCCCTAAAAACCCCAGGATTATAAATCCAGTTGCTGATGAAACATGTACTTGGACATCTAATAGAAATGTGTTTTATTTTAACATGTTCAAAATAGAATTTATCTTCATCTCCAGATCTCTTGCATCTATAATTGTCTTCGTCTCAGTCAGCTTTGTCTTTCTAGTTGCCTAGGTCAAAACCTTGAGATTTATTTGCCTTTCTCTCATGTTCCATGTCCAATTTGTCCGGAAATTCCAATGGCTCTGCCTTTAAAATATATCCATAATCTGACTACTTTGCCCATTCTAGTGTAGGTTATCATAATCTCTTTTGTAATTTACTAAAACTGCCTCCTATTTGATTTTTTATGGTTCTATTCTTGCTGCCTTCCCTATTTAGGCTATTGGCAATATGGAAGCAAGGGTATTCTTTTTTAAAAAAATAATCCAAATACTATACTATACTATACTTTAGATTGCAGAATATCTGTCAATTTGGGTTTGTTTGATATTTTCTCATGACTAGATTGGGGTTATACATTATTCAGAAAGATTCTACGGAGGTAATATGCCCTTTTTAGTGCATTATAATAGAGGTTTCACAGTATTGAAATGTGTTAGCAGTGATGATTATTCTTGCTTAAGTACAGTCTGCCAGTACATTATTTCTTCAAATATATATATATATATATATATATATATATATATATATATATATATATATTGCCCTATTCTATCTCTCCAATCTTTATTCTCCTTCTAAGATTCTTATAATTTGTGAGTTAAACATTGTTGCACACCTCTGGGATACTTAGCCCTGGACTTTCCCCTCCATTCCTGTTTTTCTTTTTGTGTTTCAGTATGGATAAGTTCTGTTGACCACACTTTAAATTCACTGATTCTTTATTTCGTCTATGTTGAAGTGAAGTGAAGTGAAGTGAAAGATGCTCAGTCATGTACTACCCTTTGCAACCCCATGGACTATACAGTCCTTGGAATTCTCCAGGCCAGAATACTGGAGTGGGTAGCCATTCCCTTCTCCAAGGGGTCATCCCAAGCCAGTGATTGAACCCAGATCTCTCACATTGCAGGCAGATTCTTGATGCCTTGTAGCTGAGCCACAAGGGAAGCCCCATGTATGTTGAGTGTACTGTTAAATTGATCGAAGATATTTGTTTATGTCTTTTCATTTTAAATATTTTTTCTTTGATTCTTTCTTGTAGTCATAAACTCTTTGGTGAAATTTCTTATCTGATCTTACATTTTGTCAGGCTTTTCCATTAGAATCTTTAACATATTATCTTAGGTTATTTCAATATGTGTTATATTAGTATCTGAATCTGATGATTGCTTTGTCTTTTGGGAGTGTTCTTTCTTGCCTTGTCATCTCTCTTTTTGGTTAAAAGATGAATGTAGGATAGTAGAGATTGAGGTAAATAGGTTTTATGCCTGGAAAGGGATGCATCATTTTTCTCTCAGGCCTTTGATTTGCAAAATTGAATTCATCAGAGAAGGGGCTGGGTTTGAGGTATGTTGTACACATGGCACCACAGGCTTCAGATCTTTTAATGACATCTTTGTGTTTAGGGTAGATTTATAAAAGCAGAGTATGTTAGACCTTAAGCTGTAGGTTGTTCCTTTATTTGTACCTCAGAAAGGGTTTCTTTTCCTACTCTTCTTTTTTTCCTTTCCCTCTCCCAGGATTCTTTTGTGGTTACCCAAAGCTTGTAGGGTATGGGCTTCCCTGATAGCTCAGTTGGTAAAGAATCCACTTGGAATGCAGGAGACCCCAGTATGATTCCTGGGTTGTGAAGATCGCTAGAGAAGAGAAAAGCTACCCACTCAAGTATTCAGGCCTAGAGAATTCCATGAACTGTATAGTCCATGGGGTTGCAAAGAGTTGGACACGACTGAGTGACTTTCACTTCACTTCATAGCTTATTAGCTAGTTATAGGGAGTACTTTATATTTAAACTAAGTTTCTTTCTTAGACAGGTACTCTGTTGTCGATTCTTGGAGGTAAGGACTTCTTAGTTCTATTGCACATTATTTAAGAGTAGATTTTTTTTTCTCCACTCTGTCCCTTCCTATAGCTGCAATGATTTTTCACTGCAGTCATGAGGATGGCAATGCTTGCTGCCCTGTTCCTCATCAACTAAGGTTTTTGTTCCATCTGTGTAGAATTTCTTGTCCTTTCAGCATGGCTCCTGTTTACCCCACGTTATTTTGAACCATTATGGAGACTTCTTTGGGATCCTTCTGATCTACTCTGTGACTGCTCCATGGTGTTCATAAAAAGAAAACAAAAGAGTACAGACTCCCTCAGTTTCTGCAGTCTCTGTGGACATCACACTGTTCCCTAGTTTCACACATAGCTTTCATTTACCTGCCAATTATTCTAGGTAAACTATTTTTATTGGTGTTTGATTGCATTTACCCCAGTTAAGTGACTACTCACATTTCCTATCTTCTAATATGTGCCCAAATCTCAAGGTTTGGGATCATTTGTTTGTTCTGAATATTTTTCTCTGTTCAATTCCGTGCAGTCGCTCAGTCATGTCCGACTCTTTGCGACCCCATGAATTGCAGCACGCCAGGCTTCCCTGTCCATCACCAACTCCCGGAGTTCACTCAGACTCACGTCCATTGAGTCAGTGATGCCATCCAGCCATCTCATCTCTGTCTTCCCCTTCTCCTCCTGCCCCTAATCCCTCCCAGCATCAGAGTCTTTTCCAATGAGTCCAAAAAAAAAAAAAAAAAAAAAAAGAATCAAACACTTGTCTGAAATTCAGGCTCTTGATAAAATCGGCATACATAAAAAAACATGTTATCAATGAGAGCCAGTATTTCCCCTGCCTGGAGACTAGAAAATTTTCTTATGTTGAGTGTCATGATAGAGCTTAAATGCTGGTGGATCACTGAAGTAGCCCTGTGCCCTGTTCACCTCAACCCTGAACTGAGATCTGAGATTGGGCTGGACACAGGCAGACAAGAGAGTCCTTATTCCTGGGTGCAGTGCAAGGAGCTAACAAAATCTCATAATGCTCCTTATCTAGAAGACGTGGGTACAGTATATAGTTGAAATAGTTGCCTAGTGGTTTAACAGGAGTGCTTAGGTAGGCCATTTGTGTTTCTTATTGCTCCAGAGTAGTGAAGAAAGTTGAAGAGGGCAGGAATGCACTGAGAGAAAGTAAACAGAACCTGAAGAAGTTCTGTGAGCTTGATGTGGAAGAGAGTTGCAGAGATGCTTGTATGTTGATGACTGAAGACTAGGCAGGAGAGTCTCATAGGATGCTGTGTGCATTTTTTATGACATTCAAGAATCAGATACACCTCTTCACTAGTTTTCCTATGTTGTCATGCTCATGCTACAGAAATGCGCTGAATGTAGATGTAACATTAGAGAAAGAGTGGGGAGACCTCAAGTTATCTGAAAGCACTGTTGCTCACACATGGTGGAGTGGGGGTCCAAAGTGTAATTTAAAACTAGTTATATAGAAGCAATGCTGTATTGCTGATCCATTTCAATTTTGAACTGATATTTGTACTGGTTGTGAGTATAAAAAATCTTGTTTCCTATAATATAATATCTACAATAGGTATCATGGAGAAGGAGATTGCAACCCTTTCCAGTATTCTTGCCTGGAAAATTCCATAGACAGAGGAGTCTGGCAGGCTACAGTCCATGCGGTTACAGAGAGTCAGACAAGACTGAACAACTAACACAACAGGTATCAGTCAGCTCAGTTCAATTGCTTAGTGGTGTCCAACTCTTTGTGACCCCTTTGCCAGGCCTCCCTGTCCATCACCGACTCCTGGAATTTACTCAAACTCACGTCCATTGAGTCAGTGATGCCATCCAACCATCTCATCCTCTGTCGTCCCCTTCTCCTCCTGCCTTCAATCTTTCCCAGCATCAGGGTCTCTTCAAATAAGTCGGTTCTTCACGTTAGGTGGCCAAAGTATTGGAGTTTCAGCTTCAACATCAGTCCTTCCAATGAATATTCAGGACTGATTTCCTTTAGGATGTTGGATCTCCTTGCAGTCCAAGGGACTCTCACAAGTCTTATCCAACACCACAATTCAAAAGCATCAGTTCTTTCCTTTCCTTCCAAGGAGAAAGCATCTTTTATTTTCAAGGCTGCTATCACTGTCTTCAGTGATTCTTGAGACCAAGAAAATAAAATGTGTCACTGCTTCCACTTTTTCCCCATCTATTTGTCATGAAGTGGTGGGCCTGTATACCGTGGTCTTAGTTTTTTAAATGTTGAGTTTTAAGCCAGATTTATCAGTCTTCCTTTTCACCCTCATCAAGAGTCTCTTTACTTCCTCTTCACTTTCTACATAAAAGTGGTATCATGTGCATACCTGAGGTTGTTGATATTTCTCTGGCAATCTTGACTCCAGCTTGTGATTCATCCAGCCTGGCATTTCACATGATTTATTCTGCATAGAATTTAAAAAGTGGGGTGACAATGTACATCCTTGTTGTACTCCTTTGCCAGTTTTGAACCAGTCCATTGTCCCATATCTGGTTCAAACTGTTGCTTCTTGACTCACATACAGGTTTCTCAGGAGCAGGAGTGTGGTCTGGTGTTCCCATAGTTTTAAGAATTTTCCACAGTTTGTTGTGATCCACACAGTCAAAGGCTTAAGTGTAGTCAATGAAGCAGAAGTAGATGCTTTTCTGGAATCACCTTATTTTCTCTATGATCCCATGAATGTTGTCAATTTGATCTCTGGTTCCTCTGCCTTTTCTAAATTCAACTTGTACATCTGGAAGTTCTCAGTTCATGTACTGCTGAAGCCTAGCTTGAAGAATTTCTAGCATTACCTTGCTAGCATGTGAAATGAGTGCAATTGTATGATGATCTGAATATTCTTTGGCATTGCCCTTCTTTGGGATTAGAATGAAAGCTGACCTTTTCCAGTTCTGTGGCCACTGCGGAGTTTCCCATATTAGCTGACATATTGAATACAGCACTTTAACAGTATCATCTTTTAGGATTTTAAATACCTCAGCTGGAATTCCATCACCTCCATTATCTTTGTTCATAGTAATGCTGCCTAAGGCCCACTTGACTTCACACTTCAGGATGTCTGACTTGAGGTGAGTGACCACACCATCGTGGTTATCTGGGTCATTAGACCTTTCTTGAATAGTTCTTCTTTGTATTCTTGCCTCTTCTTCTTAATCTCTTCTGCTTCTATTGTATCCTTAGTATTTCTGTCCTTTATTGTCCCTATCCTTGCATGAAATTTTCCATTGGTATCTCCAGTTTTATTGAAGAGATTTCTAGTCTTTCCCATTCTGTTTCTTTGCATTGTTCACTTAAGAAGACTTTCTTATCTCTCTTTGGCTATTCTCTGGAACTCTGCATCAGTGTATGTCTTTCCCTTTCTCCCTTGCCTTTTGCTTCTCTTCTTTTCTCAGCTATTTGTAAATCCTCCTCAGACAACCACTTTGCCTTCTTGCATTTCTTTTACTTTGGGGTGGTTTCAGTTACTGCCTCCTGTACAGTGTTACAAACCTCCATCCATAGTTCTTCAGTTCAGTTCAATTCAGTTCAGTAGCTCAGTCGTGTCCGACTCTTCATGACTCCATGAATCACAGCACGACAGGCCTCCCTGTCCATCACCAACTCCCGGAGTTCACTCAGACTCATGTCCATCGAGTCAGTGATGCCATCCAGCCATCTCATCCTCTGTCGTCCCCTTCTCCTCTTGCCCCCAATCCCTCCCAGCTTCAGAATCTTTTGCAATGAGTCAACTCTTCGCATGAGGTGGCCAAAGTATTGGAGTTTCAGCTTCAGCATCATTCCTTCCAAAGAAATCCCAGGGTTGATCTCCTTCAGAATGGACTGGTTGGATCTCCTTGCAGTCCAAGGGACTCTCAAGAGTCTTCTCCAACACCACACTTCAAAAGCATCAATTCTTTGGTGCTCAGCCTTCTTCACAGTCCAACTCTCACATCCATACATGACCACAGGAAAAACCATAGCCTTGACTAGACGGACCTTTGTTGGCAAAGTAATGTCTCTGCTTTTGAATATGCTATCTAGGTTGGTCATAACTTTCCTTCCAAGGAGTAAGCGTCTTTTAATTTCATGGCAGCAGTCACCATCTGCACTGATTTTGGAGCCCCCCCAAAGTAAAGTCTGACACTGTTTCCACTGTTTCCCCATCTATTTGCCATGAAGTGATGGGACCAGATGCCACGATCTTCATTTTCTGAATGTTGAGCTTTAAGCCAACTTTTTCACTCTCCACTTTCACTTTCATCAAGAGGCTTTTTAGTTCCTCTTCATTTTCTGCCATAAGGGTGGTGTCATCTGCATATCTGAGGTTATTGATATTTCTCCCAGCAATCTTGATTCCAGCTTGTGTTTCTTCCAGTCCAGTGTTTCTCATGATGTACTCTGCATATAAGTTAAATAAGCAGGGTGATAATAAACAGCCTTGATGTACTCCTTTTCCTATTTGGAACCAGTCTATTGTTCCATGTCCTGTTCTAACTGTTGCTTCCTGACCTACATACAGATTTCTCAAGAGGCAGGTCAGGTGGTCTGGTATTTCCCTCTCTTGAAGAATTTTCCACAGTTTATTGTGATCCACACAGTCAAAGGCTTTGGCATAATCAATAAAGCAGAAATAGATGTTTTTCTGGAACTTCTTGCTTTTTCCATGATCCAGCAGATGTTGGCAATTTGATCTCTGGTTCCTCTGCCTTTTCTAAAACCAGCTTGAACATCAGGAAGTTCACTGTTCACATATTGCTGAAGCCTGGCTTGGAGAATTTAGAGCATTACTTTACTAGCGTGTGAGATGAGTGTAATTGTGTGGTAGTTTGAGCATTCTTTGGCATTGCCTTTATTTGGGATTGGAATGAAAACTGACCTTTTCCAGTCCTGTGGCCACTGCTGAGTTTTCCACATTTGCTGGCATATTGAGTGTAGCACTTTCACAGCATCATCTTTCAGGATTTGAAATAGCTCAACTGGAATTCCATCACCTCCACTAGCTTTGTTCATAGTGATGCTTTCTAAGGCCCACTTGACTTCACATTCCAGGATGTCTGGCTCTAGATGAGTGATCACACCATCATGATTATCTGGGTCGTGAAGATCTTTTTTGTACAGTTCTTCTGTGTATTCTTGCCACCTCTTCTTAATATCTTCTGCTTCTTTTATGTCCATAGCATTTCTGTCCTTTATCGAGCCCATCTTTGCATGAAATGTCCCCTTGGGTATCTCTATTTTTCTTGAAGAGATCTCTAGTCTTTCCCATTCTGTTGTTTTCCTCTATTTCTTTGCATTGATTGCTGAGGAAGGCTTAGGCACTAAGTTTACCAGATCTAATCCCTTGAATCTATTTGTCATCTACACTGTATAATCATAAGGGATTTGATTTATGTCATACCTGAATGGCCTAGCATAAACGTCTATAAAAAACTAGCATATTCACAGTTGTTAGTGTTGAAAAAACAGTTTGTCACTCCAATTTTTCAACCCATTGACCAATCATGCTGGTTCCAATTAGCTCCATCAAGCATCAAAGTGAAAGTGTGAAAGTATTAGTCACTCAGTTGTGTCTGACTTTTTGTGACCCCATGGATGTAGCTCACCAGGATCATCTGTTTTGGAATTTTCCAAGTAATAATACTTGAGTGGGTAGCCATTCCCTTCTCCAGGGATCTTCCCAACCCAAGGATAGAACCCAGATCTCCTCACTGCAGGCTGATTCTTTACCATTTGAGCCACCAGGTAGGCCCACTATATTAAAGACTAAAAGATGAACATTTGTGATATAGTGTATGTTAATGGTAGGGCAAAGCAATTTTACAAGTATATTTGTGGTTTTCTGAGATTAGGTCATCTAAAATTTAACTTCACTTTTTTTTTTTTTAATTTTATTTTTAAACTTTACAAAATTGTATTAGTTTTGCCAAATATCAAAATGAATCCGCCACAGGTATACATGTGTTCCCCATCCTGAACCCTCTCCCTCCTCCCTCCCCATACCATCCCTCTGGGTCGTCCCAGTGCACTAGCCCCAAGCATCCAGTATCGTGCATTGAACCTGGACTGGCATCTCATTTCATACATGATATTATACATGTTTCAATGCCATTCTTCCAAATCTTCCCACCCTCTCCCTCTCCCATAGAGTCCATAAGACTGTTCTATACATCAGTGTCTCTTTGCTGTCTAATACACAGGGTTATTGTTACCATCTTTCTAAATTCCATATATATGCGTTAGTATAATGTATTGGTGTTTTTCCTTCTGGCTTACTTCACTCTGTATAATAGGCTCCAGTTTCAAAATAAACAAATGGGACCTAATTAACCTTAAAAGCTTCTGCACATCAAAGGAAACTATTAGCAAGGTGAAAAGACAGCCTTCAGAATGGGAGAAAATAATAGCAAATGAAGCAACTGACAAACAACTAATCTCAAAAATATACAAGCAACTCCTACAGCTCAACTCCAGAAAAATAACTTCACTTTTTTAATTGCTATTTTACTTCAGTCTCCCTGTAACATAAATTTAAAATTCTTGCAAATTATATTTCATATAAAATTATAAACATGACAGGTGTACCTATAATTTATGCTAAACAAGTATGATAAGAAGTCAGAAGATAAAATTAAAAACAAACACTTATAAGCATTTCCATAAAGTAATAAATTATTAGTCTTCTTATACTTGAAGCAACTATTAAAAAGTACATGTCTTAGTTTAAAATATAATTTCTCAAAATAAATTTTAATATCTTTATTTGTTACAATATAATTTATTGAATAGAAGTATGTATCAGGCATACTGCTAAGCATAGAAAAAATAAGGTACTTTCTGTGGTCAAGGAGCAATAATTTAGGGTGTAAGTAGCTGAAGAATGAGAAAGTTTATGAAATGAAGAGCATTCCAGGTAGTAGGCATGGTGTGTGCAAAGGCCTCGAGAAATAAAAAATGTTGTAATTTTTGGAAACTGTAAGTAAATAGCTGAAGAGAGCAACCATGTCTGGTTGATCACCACTGTATCCTTAGCACGTAATACTGTGGCTGTTCAATAAATATTTTCTGAACTGATTAATTGATAAATACAGTAGTAGATAAAGTTGAAAACCTCTTCTGAAAACCTTTGTAATCCATTTCATTTTATAGTCCAGCATTCACTGAGATATATTTTATAGGACACTAATGGTAATGGAAAATCATGAGATATTGTGGTTAAAGAAAAAAAAAACTAAGGAGCACTAATTGTTCAGATTCAAGACAGTTTTCTTTACTGAAATATTTCACAGTTTCTAGTATGGTAATGTTAATTGTGATCATTAGGAGAGATTTTAATTCAACTGTTTTCCAAATTTTTCTACCTGAGACCCTCCTACTCACTCACACAAACCTTGTCCATAGAAATATGCTTGATACTATGTGCCTTGGGGAAGTCTACTCTACTTTCTACTGAGATTCACTCAAGAGTTTTCAGTAGGGAGCTACTCTGTGGTCACAGTTTTTTAGAAACCCCTTTGATGTGAAGAAAGTAGACTGAAAAAAATTTGGTAACTAAGTTGATGTGGTCATACTATGGAAATTTCCTAGTTTCTTTCTTGGTGGCTAAAATGCAGATGCCAATAAAAAAAAAAAAACATGGATTATATTAACAGAGTGTCTAGGAGTTTTGGAGGGACATGTAACACAGTCAGTTTTAAGCTACTGTGTTTACAGTTCAAGTGGACAGCCAAGATTATTCAGTTTATAGTTCAGTTCAGTTCAGTTCAGTCGCTCAGCAGTGTCTGACTCTTTGCGACCCCATGAATCGCAGCACACCAGGCCTCCCTGTCCATCACCAACTCCTGGAGTTCACTCAAACTCATGTCCATCGAGTCGGTGATGCGATCCAGCCATCTCATCCTCTGTCGTCCCCTTTTCTTCTGCTCCCAATCCCTCCCAGCATCAGAGTCTTTTCCAGTGAGTCAACTCTTCGCATGAGGTGGCCAAAGTACTGGAGTTTCAGCTTTAGCATCGGTCCTTACAATGAACACCCAGGACTGATCTCCTTTAAAATGGATTGGTTGGATCTCCTTGCAGTCCAAGGGACTCTCAAGAGTCTTCTCCAACACCACAGTTCAAAAGCATCAATTCTTTGGTGCTCAGCCTTCTTCACAGTCCAACTCTCACATCCATACATGACCACTGGAAAAACCATAGCCTTGACTAGACAGACCTTTGTTGGCAAAGTAATGTCTCTGCTTTTCGATATGCTATCTAGATTGGTCATAACTTTTCTTCCAAGGAGTAAGCATCTTTAAATTTCATGGCAGCAGTCACCATCTGCAGTGATTTTGGAGCCCCCCAAAATAAAATCTGACACTGTTTCCACTGTTTCCCCATCTATTTGCCATGAAGTGATGGGACCAGATGCCATGATCTTAGTTTTCTGAACGTTGAGCTTTAAGCCAACATCTTCACTCTCCTCTTTCACTTTCATCAGTTTATAGTTAGATTTATTTATTTGTATCTTAGAAGGGACTAGAGATCATAGTGAAAGCTCTGGAAATGGAGTTTATAGAGTTGCTCAGAATGGATTTCCTTTCCCCTCCTTAGCCATTTAGATATTTGAAGTCTGCTGTCACGGCACCTCTAACCCTTTCTTCTCCAGGCCAAATAAACCCAGTTGCCTCTTCACAATCTTTGCATGAAATAATGTGGGGACCATTTTACTCACGTAGTTCTTTCCTCTAAATGCACTGTAAATCATGAATGATTCACTTAAGATACAGGGCCTTACTGAACCTTATACTTCTAAAATGTCACATAGTATTATATTGTTGAGTGTGTTTTTCTGCATTTCCATAATCTCCTCTTTCAAACTGGCTCTATGCCATTTACTGCTTCCTCCTACTCTAGTACTCTTGCCTGGAAAATCCCATGGACCGAGGAGCTTGGTAGGCTGCAGTCCATGGGGTTGCTAAGAGTCGGACATGACTGAGTGACTTTGCTTTGCTTGCTTTCCTACTCAACCCTTAGGCAGCTATGCCCCTTGAATTATAACCCCTCTCCAGATGCTTACATGAGATCTCTCCAGTGTCTACCTCTGGAATCCTTGTTTATCTTAAGTGTTGAGCCTTCCTTTTGTAATTACTTCTTTTTTTTGTTTGTTTTTGTTCTCTGTCTGTTCTTATGCACTCAAGTTTCAGACTTGTTCCTTGTTTCTAAGCAGTCTCACTCAGGACGTTGATTTGGAGTTATATTATGCTGGGTCTGCAGCAAATATTCCATTTCATGTGCCCCTAATTCTTATTTATCTGTTTATTTATTTTTGGCTGGGTGTCAGTTTCCTTGAAACCTGGAGCCATGACTTATTCTTTGTATTCCCAGTGTTCATCACAGTGCCTGACGCTGATATTTAGTAAGTGAATGGATGGATGGGTGGGGGGTTGAAAATAAGCAGTTATACTTTTGAGCATATTTTAACATAATATTTTATGCTTCTACATAAAATTTTGCTTGAGAAAACAGTTCTGGCACTAAAACTGCTAGAAAACTAGAGTTCAACTAGGGAATGCCCTGATTAACTGGTTTAATATTCTTTCCTATGACTATAGAAAGAGAGATAATTGCAGGAGTATTTAGGCTTTTTATACTTTTTTTTTTTTTTTTTAAAGAAAACCTACTACAGGAAACACTGGAGATGGCATTTTCAATTTAATTTTTATCTTACTCTCTAAGTTGCATTTTATTATTCTCATTTTACAGATGAGAAAACTGAAGTTTAGAGAGCTTGTGTGATTGAAAAGCTGATGAGATGTGAGGGTGGGATTCAACCCTAGGTTTTTTTTCTTTTTTTACTCTGATTCAATTTTTCTTTTCTTATGCTCAAGAGCATGTTCTAAGTATCTTTGGTGAGTACTGTGCCACATGGAGTTATTTCCTTTTATTTTTATGTTTTCATAACTTGAAAAGTAGAAAATGAAAAGCTAAAATATTAGAATTTACTTTGCAGGCACAGTGATTATTTCTTAGTAGTTGGATGCTCTAATTATTTTCCTGGAGAATAAGTTTTAAGACCAAGCATGTTTTTGGTGTCATTGTTATGCTAAGAAGGCACAGTGCTACAGTGACTTAGAAACAATTATCTATTTATTGCTGTTATTTTGTAATTTAGAGAAAAGACAGTGCTGACACTCAAAGGTAAAGATGCTTTTTGTTGAAATACTTCAGTTTGGGGGTTGGGAAAATAAAGAGTTGTTGATTGGTCAGTTCAGTTCAGTTCAGTTGCTCAGTCATGTCCAACTCTTTGTGACCCCCTGGACTGCAGCATGCCAGGCTTCCCTGTCCATCACCATCTCCTGAAGCTTGCCAAGACTCATGTCCATCAGTTAGTGATGCCATCCAGCCATCTTGTCCTATGTCATCCCCTTCTCCTCTTGCCTTCAATCTTTCCCTGCATCAGGGTCTTTTCTAATGATCAGTTCTTTGCATCAGGTGGCCAAAGTATTGGAGCTTCAGTTTCAGCATCAGTCCTTCCAATGAGTATTTAGGGTTGATTTCCCTTAAAATTGACTGGTTTGATCTCCTTGCTGTCCAAGGGACTCTCAGGAATCTTCTCCAGCACCAAAGTTCGAAGGCATTGATTCTTCGGCACTCTGCCTTCTTTACAGTTCCGCTCACTACTGTACATGACCACTGGGAAGATCATAGCCTTGACTATATAGACCTTTCAGACAGAGAAATGTCTCTGCTTTTCAGCACACTGTCTAGGTTTGTCATAGCTTTCCTGCCAGGAAAGGAAGGGTTACCTCTCTCCAATTCTTCAACTACAATAGACTTATAATAAAAGTCTACCATGTATTATCTATTACCTAGTGGGTTCTCTGTGTTACATTTCAATTTATTCTCCTAGAAACTTAGGAGAGAAATTTGCATTTCACTGGAGAGATGACAGAGGTTCAGAGAAATTTAAGTAACTTACCCAAGATTCCCCGTTAGAAGCTGAGACTTGAATAAGATGTTACTGAATATACCCATTTGATCTCCATTCTATACTGTTTCTTGAGCATTAATCATTTTTTGAACATGGAGCTTTACCTCTCCACAATTATCTTCTTTAGGCATGCTAATAACTACATTATGGACACAAATAACTTTCTTTAGAGAAGAGCATAAAGTACATTTTTTTCAATTAACTGTTTAAACTTTCTACCTCATTACTTTAGGGTCTATATGCAATATTTATAACTATTATATATTGGGATTTAAGTAAGGTAGTTTTTGTTTGTATGTGTAAAGCAAAGGTGTGAAGGAAGTGCCTCTTGATTTCTTAGTGGATCTTGCTGAAAAGTACTTCATAACTGGGGAAGATATTTATCCTAAAGTGTCCCTTGGTAAACTTCCTGAAGGGTTCCTTTTTCTTGGTGATGTGTTCACTTTGACCACTTTCTTTTTGGATTTCTATTGTATTTTTCTTCTGTGATTCCCATGTGGTATCACCTACTGTTTTAAATCTCTTGGCCCTTTGAAAATGAAGTAGATTAAAATAGAGATAAAGGGATGATTTAAGAAAGAGATGGTATGGGTGAAAAGAAGAGTGCCTCTCTTGTCTTTCTATATTCATAGGAGAATATAATATAATGAAGCTGGTCTCATCTCTCAGAATTATGACTATCATTTGCATACTTGATCAAATGGGATTAGAATATGTATCAGTAACTGAATTTTGGGAGGCAAGTTCATTTGGGGATTTTAAGACTTAAAATAGTTTCTGGTGGGTGATATACTACATGGAGAGAAAAATATTCCTAATTTGGGAGATGATCTTGATTAGGTCCTCTAATTAATGGGATGTGACATTGATTTGCTTTGTTGTTAAGTCGTGTCCCAGTCTTTTGCAATCCCATGGACTGTAGCCCACCAACCAGGCTCCTCTGTCCATAGGATTTTCCATGCAAGAATACTGAAGTGGGTTGCCATTCCCCTCTCCAGGGGATCTTCCCCACCCAGGGATCAAACCCAGGTCTCCTGCACTGCAGGCAGATTCTTTACCACTGAGCCACCAGATAGGAAAAGGAATTATTTTCTGGGGCTCATTCAGGAGACATATGCAAAAGATCACCTGGGGAATCAGAATCCACTTGGAGCAACCTGGCTTTGAAAGGTATGAGAAGTCATTTCTCCATTTTCCTATTGAGGGAAAATCTGTTCAAAGAGCTTCAAAGAGCACTGGCTAGAGGACGGGTGTCTAACACTGTGGGAGGGATCTTGGCGAGTGTTTCTAGGGAGAGGGAATGTACTGCTTTAAAGCCTGGTTAGGGTTAGGTTCACTCCTGGTATGGATTGGAATTGCCAACTGCTGGTTCATGAGATGGCTTCTGTTCTACTCGGTTCTCTTTATCTGTTTCCACATATGTCTGTCCATCTATCATCTTGCAGTTATCAACCATCCATCTATGCCTAATATATATTTTTAGAAGAAACAAGAAATAGAGAAATATACTGGTTGATATATCAAAGATGTATTCCTGTGTGCTGAGTGGAGAAAAAAAATAGTAAATTTATTACAAACCCAAAGATGAAGCAGGAAACTGAAAAGAATTTCACCCAGGAAATTTTGGGTCTCAGAGCTGTTTGCTTCCAGGCAAAGGGAAAGCATAATCAGCTGATGAAAGGCTCTGTATTTGGTATGAGACTTAAAGCTACTACTTAAGCTTTGGAGGAAAAATATCAGAAACCCAGAGCAGAAGTGTTTTAGCTTAAATACACTTTAAATTTTGCAATAAAAAAAGGAACTGTGAGAGGATTAAAAAAAGAAGGAAGACACTCAATTCAACAAATAATGCAAATTCTTATATCTGTTCTGATTCCTGGTATTGGGAACTGTCTCAATACCAGGCCATAAAATTCTGATTGGCTTTAATTGCAGGGGCCTTTCTGTCTCTGAGATGCGATCAAAGATGAGAAAGGGATTTGAAGGTGGTTGTAGAGGGTCTAGGCTGGTCAATAAATAGTCTTCTTCTCACATGATTGTTCTGTGGTTGTATATATGCCTTAGACAAGGGCAATTGGTATGAAAAAAAAAATCCCTTTGCTTCTAAAATCATAGGTGCTAAGAGGCACATTTGTTGACATATGGAGAGAGTGTGCCTGAGAATCGGCAAATACAGGAGAAAGATGAGCTGAAAAATGAAAGAGAAAGAGAGAGAGAGAGAAAGGAAGGAAGAGCAAAGAAAGAAGAAGCATGAATTGAAAACTCCTAAACTCAGCTATGCCTGAAGTTAGCATCCCTAGGGCTTCCCAATTGCATGGATTGTTTTACTTATGAGAGTTTGAGTTCAATTTTTGTTACTTGAAAAAAATAAAAAAAGCTCAGAGAACATGCAGAAGCAGATTAAGAAACATTGAAACTTTTAAAGTCCAGTTGAGCATGCATGAAAGGAATGGGGTGAGCACAGAGGAATTGTTTCTAGCAGCAGAAAGAGGAGTGGCAGAAAGTATGTGCATCTACTATTTAAAGTACATAGCCCTGAGTAATTTTACAATAGAGAAAGGGTTTGGAGGAGAGCATGTAATTGAGTACACATCAGTTTTAGCTGAGCCCATGAATGTACTAGGTCTTCCGTGGTAGCTCAGCTGGTAAAGAATCTGTCTGTGATGCAGGAGACCCTGGTATGATTCCTGGTTTGGGAAGTTCCCATGGAGAAGGGGTAGGCTACCCACTCCAGTATCCTTGAGCTTCACGGGTTGCTCAGACAGCATAGAATCCACCTGCAATGTGGAAGACCTGGGTTGGATCCCTGAGTTGGGAAGATCCCCTGGAGGAAGACATGGAAACCCACTCCAATATTTTTGCTTGGAGAATCCCCACAGAAAGAGGAGCCTGGCGGGCTACTTTTCATGGTGTCACAAAGAGTTGGACATGATTGAGTCAGTAAGCACACACATGAATGTACTGGCTTATGTAACTGTAGCAATTACAATTAAATTATCTTTTGAGGAAAATCTACATCCAGGACAAATACAGGAGCAAATGGGGAACATTTCCTGGCCTAAAAGTTACAGGCTGACAAAAGTTACAGGCTGACAGAATTCTAGAAGAGGTGGTAGAAGCAGCAACTGTACTGGCAGAAAAGAACTAGATGAGCCTAGAAGACCCTGGGAATTTACCAGAGTTGTTGAATACAAAGTAGAACAAAGTTAAAAGTAGGAGACTGGAGGGTGGAGATGGTGCAAAGCCACAGATTTTTTTTTTTCTTTTTTGGAGGATTTCTTGGGATAAATATAGATTTCTTTGCTCACAGAAAAGAATAGCATCTCTGTCCCTGCAAAGAGATCACACTGACTTTAGTAATGACTATTATGAATCAAAAAAATATGGAAATGGGGATCTAAAGGGGTTGAATATAGGGAGAGGATACTCAAAGGAAGAAGAGGTTTTCAGGAAAGACCGTAAGGTCAGAGAACCCATCATTTTGATTTTCTTTTTTTAGAGATTAAGGATATTCTAGATTCCATTCTTGAAAAATAGAGTCAATCAATATATAGGGCAGTGGGACAATGGTTTTAAACTTTTTTTTTTAAGCAGCAGAACATTTTAAAAAAGAAGTCTTAGGCAAAGTTCTGTTGCATAAACCAATGAAATATTGAGTAGTTCAATCAGAGAGTGGGGACTTGGGCATTTGCCTGCTCAGTGTCCACTCTGTGGCCCTTGTTGAGAACACTGGGCCCAATACACATAGTATGAAAATCAGTGGTCTTTCAGAAAGGAATTTTTTCTTAGTCCAGTTATCTAGGGTAGGAAAGTAGTCATTGATTTAGGACCATCACCCTGGCTTTCAATATATACCATATATTTTCTAGGTCTATATGATTTATATTTCTAAGATCTGTATCTTTGCATGATCTGTATTTTCTAAAACCCTGCCAAAGTGGTTGAAATCAGCAGGTAATGCTTGTGGATTTGGAGACTGACATCCTGTTACTTCTTTTCTATTTCTGTTGATGTCTATAGCTAAGAAGGAAGTGTTTTGTAAAGCAGTAAAGACCTAGAAAATATATGGTATTTATTGAAAGCAAGGGTGATGACCCTAAATCAATGAGTATTTTCCTACCCTAGATAACTGGAGTAAGCAAAGAATTCCACCCTCTACATACACATAGTCCAGATTTCTAGTCATCTTCCAAGTTTCATTGTGAGTAACATCTCTTACAGGAAGCCTCCCATGTCTTTTTCTGGTCCTCTTTTCCTTAGATTGGTAGCATTTTTCACACTATACTGCAATTGTTTGTCTCCTGTCATTAAATTGTGAATGCTGTGAGGGAAAGGATTGAATATTTTATCTCTATACTTCTACTTAACACAGAATGCATTCAGTTGTAGATATTGTAAATAAATTTTATATTTTATAAAATTATAAAATATTTTTCATAAATGAATAAATATAATTGGAAAAAGAGATGAAGTAGGAGGAGGAGGGGGCAAAGACATATTATAATTCATTAAGTACTGAGAACATGCACCTAATTTGATATTAACCCCGAGTCTTAAGGATAAGATTGGATAATCTATTCCTCTAGACCAGAATAAGGACCAACTGAAATCATAACACCTATGCATAGACACAAAGGTCTCAAGATGGGAATTCTCAGTCTTAGACATTTAGGCTTGAAATGAGTGTTAAAACCATTTTGGCATCTGTGTCTTGTCAGTTTATAGATGATATTTGTATATTTACTTTTTAAAGTTTCTGATACTTAAAAGTTGTCTTTTTCTGTTTGTTTGTTTCTTGGTCCTGATTGTTCTCTTATACTGTGAGTTTCCCTAGGACAGAAGTTGCCAGTTTTCCTTAATGTGCCTCCCCTCAGTGTCCAACCCAGGGTAGGAGGATTTACTGATTGATTGACACAGTAGGGTTCCCCAGAACCATATTTGTAAGAGTAAAGTATATGAGATACTAGGAGCAAGCATCTTAGTATTTAGATATTTAAGATTTGTGTTTATATAAAGACTGTCAAGTATATGTATGTATACAAACACACACATAATCACCATTACCACCACCACCACTGGCACTGCACCTGTGCTTGTATGTCTGATCAGTATATCTACTACATCTGAGAATAAAATTAATCAAGCAACTTCATAACCAAGGTATGCTGAAAATAATGAAGCATTTTGCAATTAAAAGTAGCGCTCTTTAACTACCATGATAGCATAGTCTCAATCTGGAAAATAATGCCTAAATAACATCAACGATGAAGTTGCTTTCCTAGCTCTGATGAACTTAGGCTGTAGTTAGCTGAGGATAGAGAAAATGTCTGGATGAATGTTAAAAAATAAACAATATATAAAGTTAACAACAATAGAAAAATATATATGTATTTCCATTTATACATATATCTATATTTTGGCTATTGTGAATAATGCTATAATAAACTTGGGGGATGCAGATATCCCTTCTATATAAGAATATCATCCATTTCTTTGTATATATACCAAGAAGCAGGATTTCTAGATTATACAGTAACTCTACTTTTAGTTTTTTGAGGACCCTCCATATTGTTTTCCATACTGTCTGTGCCTGTTTATATTACCATATACAGTGCACAGGGATTCCGTTTCCTCCACATCCTTAGGAACACTGTTATCTTTTTAATAATAGCCATTTTAACTGGTGGGAAGTGATATTTTAATGTGGTTTTAATTTGCATTTTCCTGATGATTAGTGGATGGCAAGCCACTCCAGTACTCTTGCCTAGAAAATCCCATGGATGGAGGAGCCTGGTAGGCTGCAGTCCATGGGGTCGCTACAAGTTGGACACGACTGAGCGACTTCACTTTCACTTTTCACTTTGATACAATGGAGAAGGCAATGGCAACCCACTCCAGTGTTCTTGCCTGGAGAATCCCAGGGATGGCAGAGCCTGGTGGGCTGCCGTCTATGGGGTCGCACAGAGTCGGACACGACTGAAGCGACTTAGCAGCAGCAGCAGTGGTATTAAGTATCTTTTCATGTGCCTGGTGGCAATTTGTATGTCATCTTTATAAGTATCTGTTTAGATCCTTTGCCCATTTCATTTTAGTTTTTAACACCATACACAAAAATAAACTCAAAATGGATTAAAGATCTAAACGTAAGACCAGAAACTATAAAACTCCTAGAGGAGAACATAGGCAAAACACTCTCCGACATACATCACAGCAGGATCCTCTATGACCCACCTCCCAGAATATTGGAAATAAAAGCAAAAATAAACAAATGGGACCTAATTAACCTTAAAAGCTTCTGCACATCAAAGGAAACTATTAGCAAGGTGAAAAGACAGCCTTCAGAATGGGAGAAAATAATAGCAAATGAAGCAACCGACAAACAACTAATCTCAAAAATATACAAGCAACTCCTACAGCTCAACTCCAGAAAAATAAACGACCCAATCAAAAAATGGGCCAAAGAACTAAATAGACATTTCTCCAAAGAAGACATACAGATGGCTAACAAACACATGAAAAGATGCTCAACATCACTCATTATCAGAGAAATGCAAATCAAAACCACTATGAGGTACCATTTCACACCAGTCAGAATGGCTGCGATCCAAAAGTCTACAAATAATAAATGCTGGAGAGGGTGTGGAGAAAAGGGAACCCTCTTACACTGTTGGTGGAATGCAACCTAGTACAGCCACTATGGAGAACAGTGTGGAGATTCCTCAAAAAACTGGAAATAGAACTGCCTTATGATCCAGCAATCCCACTGCTAGGCATACACACTGAGGAAACCAGAAGGGAAAGAGACATGTGTACCCCAATGTTCATCGCAGCACTGTTTATAATAGCCAGGACATGGAAGCAACCTAGATGCCCATCAGCAGATGAATGGATAAGAAAGCTGTGGTACATATACACAATGGAGTATTACTCAGCCATTAAAAAGAATACATTTGAATCAGTTCTAATGAAGTGGATGAAACTGGAGCCTATTATACAGAGTGAAGTAAGCCAGAAGGAAAAACATAAATACAGTATACTAACGCATATATATGGAATTTAGAAAGATGGTAACAATAACTCTGTATATGAGACAGCAAAAGAGACACTGATGTATAGAACAGTCTTATGGACTCTGTGGGAGGGAGAGGGTGGGAAGATTTGGGAGAATGGCATTGAAACATGTAAAATATCATGTAGGAAACGAGTTGCCAGTCCAGGTTCGATGCACGATGCTGGATGCTTGGGGCTGGTGCACTGGACGGCCCAGAGGGATGGTATGGGGAGGGAGGAGGGAGGAGGGTTCGGGATGGGGAACACATGTATACCTGTGGCGGATTCATTTTGATATTTGGCAAAACTAATACAATTATGTAAAGTTTAAAATAAAATAAAATTAGAAAAAAAATGATAAAAAAAAAAAAACATTGAAGTATACTTTATTACAATGTTGTATTAATTTCTGCTGTATAGCAAAGTGACTAAATTATACACATATATATTCTTTTTCATACTATTTTCCATTACGGTTTATCGTAGGATATCACATATAGTTCCCTGTGCTATACAGTAGGGCCTAGTTGTTTATCCTTCCTGTATATAATAGTTTACATTTGTTAATCCCAAACTCCCAATCCTTTCCTCTGCCATTCTTTCTTCCCCTTGGCAACCACAAGTCTGTTATCTATGTCTTTGAATCTGTTTCTGTTTCACAGATATGTTCATTTGTGTCACATTTTAGATTCCACATGAAAGTGATATTGTATGATATTTGTCTTTATCTTTCTGACTTACTGCCCTCAGTGTCAGTATAACACTCTCTAGGTCCATCGATGTTTCTGTAAATGGCATTATTTTGTTCCTTTTAATGGCTGAGTAATGCTATATCACATCTTTATCTTTATTCATTCCTTTATTGATCGACATTTAGTTTGCTTCCATGTGCTGGCTGTTGTAGATAGTGCTGCAGTGAACACTGGGGTGCATCTATCGTTTTAAAATATGTTTTTTTTTCCCCCTAGATAAATACCAAGGAGTAGGATTGCTGGATCATATAGTAGCTCTATTTTTAGCTTTTTAAGGAACTTTCATATTGTTCTCCATAGTGACTGTACCAGTTTACATTTCCACCAACAGTTTAAGAGGGTTCCCTTTTCTTCATGGCCTCTCCAACATTTATTGTTTGTAGATTTTTTTTTTTTTTTTGATGATAGCCATTCTCACTGATGTGAGGTGATACCAAATTGTAGTTTAGATTTGCATTTCTCTAATAATCAGTTTGAACTGTGGTGTTGGAGAAGACTCTTGAGAGTCCCTTGGACTGCAAGGAGATCCAACCAGTCCATCCTAAAGGAGATCAGTCCTGGGTGTTCATTGGAAGGACTGATGTTGAAGCTGAAACTCTAATACTTTGGCCACCTGATGCTAAGAGCTGACTCTTTGAAAAGATCCTGATGCTGGGAAAGATTGAGGGCAGGGGGAGAAGGGGATGACAGAGGATGAGATGGTTGGATGGCATCACCGACTCAATGGACATGGGTTAGGGTGGACTCCGGGAGTTGGTGATGGACAGGGAGGCCTGGCGTGCTGCAGTGCATGGGATTGCAAAGAGTCGGACACAACTGAGTAACTGAACTGAACTGAATAATCAGTTATGTTGAACATCTTTTCATGTGCTTTTAAATCATTTGTATGTCTTCTTTGGAGAAATGTCTATTTAGGTCTGCCCCTTTTTTGATTGGATTGTTTTTTGGGTATGGAGCTGTATGTGACTTGTTTGTGTATTTTGAAAATTAACCTCTTTTTGGTTATATCATTTGCAAATATTTTCTCCTAGCCCATAGATTTTCTTTTAGTTTTGTATGGTTTCCTTTGCTGTGCAAAATCAAACAAAAGTTTGATCAGGTCCCATGTGTTTATTTTTGCTTTTATTTATATTGCCTTGGAAGACTGACCTAAGAAAACATTGCTACAATTTATGTCAGAGAATATTTTGCCTATGTTCTCCCTTCAGAGTTTTATGATATCTTCTCATATTTAAATCTTTAAACCATTTTGAATTTATTTTTTGTGAATGGTGTAAGAGTGTATTCTAACTTCATTGATTTACATGTGACTGTCCAACTTTTCCAGCACCACTTGCTGAAGAGACTGTTTTTTCCCCATTGTATATTCTTGCCTCTTTTGATTATATACTTGCCCCTTTTGATTATACTCTTGCCCCTTTTGATTAATTGTCCATTAGTGTTCAGGTTTATTTCTAGGCTTTCTAGTATGTTCCATTGATCATATATCTGTTTTTGTGCCAGTACCATGTTGTTTTTATTACTGTGACTTTGTGGTATTATCTGAAGTCTGGGAGTGTTGCTATGCTTCCAACTTTGTTCTTTTTGTTGGGATTGCTTTGGCAATTCTGGATATAATGATTCCATATAAATTTTAGGATTATTTGTTCTCATTCTGTGAAAAAAATGTCACGAGTAATGTGACAGATTCCTTACATCTGTAGATTGTTTTCAGTAGTATGGTCATTTTAACAATATTAATTTTTCCAGTCCAAGAGCATGGGATACTTTTCATTTCTTTGAATCATCTTCAATTTCCTTTATTACTGTTTTGCAGTTTTCAACATAGAAGTCTTTCACTTCTTTGGTGAAGTTTGTTTCTAAGCATTTTTTGGATGCAATTTTAAGAGATTGTTTACATTCCCTTTTTGATATTTCATTGTTAGTGTAAAAAATAATGCAACCTATTCTTGGATGTTGTGTCTTGATACCTTGCTAAATTTATTAGTTCTAATAGTTTTTGTGTGGAATCTTTAGGGTTTCATTCATATAGTATCATATCATCTGCATATAATGAGAGTTTTTTTCTTCCCTACTAATTTGACTATCTTTTATTTCTTTTTCTTATCTCGTTGCTCTGGCTAGGACTTCAATACTATCTTCAAGAGAAGTGGTAAGAGTGGGCATTCTTGTTTTGTTCTAGACTTTAGTGGGAAGGCTTTCAGCATTTCATTGTTGAGTATTATATTGGCTGTGGGCTGTGGGTTTATCATAAATGACTTTGAGATGTGTTCCCTCTATACCCACTTTCATAAGAGTTTTTTTTTTTTTGGTCATCAATGGATGTTGAATTTTACTAAATGCTTTTTCTGCATCTATTAAGTTGATCATGTGGTTTATTTCTGTTCCTTTGTTGATGTGGTTATCACCTTGTTTGATTTACATATGTTGAACCATCCTTGTGACCCAGGGATAAATCAACTTGGTCGTGGTATATGATCTTTTTTATGTGGTTTTGGATTTGGTTTGCTAATATTTTCTTGAGATTTCTTGCATATTTATATTCATCAAAGATTCTGACAGTGTCTTTGTCTGGTTTTGTTATCAGGGTGATGGAGGCTTCTTAGAATGTCTTTGGAAGTATTTCTTCCTCTTTAATCTTTTGGAAGAGCTTGAGAAGGATCAGTATAATTTCTTTGTATGTTTGGTAGAATTTGCCTCTGAAGCCATCTGATACTGGACTTTTGTTTGTAGGGAGCTTTTTTTTTAAATTATAGATTCTGCTTCACTGCCTATGATTGGTTTGTTCAAGTTATATATTTCTTCTTGATTTAGTTTTTGTGGGCTATATATTTTTACAATGTTGTCCATTTCTTCTAGGTTGAATTTGTTGGCATATAGTTTTTCATAGTTATCGTTCTTATGTTTTTTCCTTTTGTATTTCTGTGATATCAGTTATGATTTGTTGTCTTGAATTTATTTTGTCTATTTGGATCTTCTCTCTTTTCTTCTTGATGAGCCTGGCAAGAGGCTTGTCAATTTTCTTTACCCTTTAAAGAACTAGCTCCTGGTTTTATTGATTTTTCTTCCTATTTAAAAAAATCTAATTTTTCCTCTTTGATCTTTGTTATCTCTTTTCTTCTGCTGACTTTATGGTTTGTTTGTTCTTTTTCTAATTCTACTAGGTGTTGGGTTAGGTTGTTTGAGATTTTTCTTGGTCCTTGAAGAAGACCTGTGTCACAGTGAACTTCCCTTTAAGAATGCTTTTTGCTGCATCCCATATATTGTGTATGGTTGTGTTTTCATTGTAATTTGTGCAACGTATTTCTAAATTTCTTTGGTTTTCTCACTGTTTTTTCAACAGCATGTTGTTTAGTTTTCATGTAGTTGTTTTTCTCGTTGCTTTTCCTATGGTTGATTTCTGATTTCATGCTGCTGTGATCAGAAAAGATGCTTGAAATTAAAATGCTTGAAATAATTTCTACACTCAATTTTGTTGAGTCTTGTTTGTGGTCAGTCCTAGAGAATATTCTATGTGCACTTGAAAAGAATGTGTATTCTGCTTTTGGGGGGATGAAAACATCAATTAAGTCTAATTGTTATATTGTATCATTTAGAATCTCTTTCCCTGTGATCTCATTATATCATTTCAGTTCAGTTCAGTTCAGTCACTCGGTTGTGTCCGACTCTTTGTGACCCCATGAACCACAGCACACCAGGCCTCCCTGTCCATCACCAACTCCCAGAGTCCACCCAAACCCATTTAGGATCTCTTTTATTGATTTTCTGTCTTGAAGATCTGTCCTTTGATATGAGGAGGGTGTTAAAATCTCCTACTAGTATTGTATTCCCATCAATTTCTTCTTTTATGTCTGTTGTTATTTGTTTTATGTACTGGGGTGATCCTATAATTGGGTGCATATATGTAGACAAGTGTAATATCCTCTCCTGTATTGATTTCTTTATTATTATATAGTGTCCTTCTTTATAGCCTTTATTTTAAAGGGTGTTATCCCCTTGATGGAGATGTGACTAGTGTTGTAGTGATCAGAGCCTGTGCTGGGTATTGGGTAGGACCTCCTCTTTTGCTCTGTGGTTGTCATTGCCCTGTCAAGAGCAGAGTCCACTCACTAGTTGTTAGAGCAGCAGCCCCCAGATACATTTCTGAACTTTGCTGTGAGGTAGGCAGGATTGGAGCACTCCCACTAGGAGAGGAGTCACTAAGTATTTCTCTGCTGGAGTTTGTTCACTGGTGAGTGTGCTCTGTTGTTTCACTCATTGTGAAGACTTACAAAATACATTATTGTTGGCACTCGTCTTGGCCCTGCCTCATCTATAAGAATGCCAGAAATTGGCACTTGTGTTCCTCAGGTGTTATTGTCATAAAGGTCACCAGCACAGATCTATCACAGTATTCAGGTATCTGAGTCCACTCCAGGAGCTATGGTGGCAGCTCAGACACTGGCCCAGCCCAGCCCCTGTGTGCATACACTCACAAAGCCCACACCTGCTAAGGCCAGACTCATCCCAGCTGTGGGAGGACCCATTGTCTATTCTGACGTCCTGCAGGTGCTGAATTTACAGAACTGGCAATGGAGGTATAAATTTGTGGTTCACATAGTTGCAGGAGAGATTTCAGCCCTGCTTCCGAAGTCGTGTGGCCACTGTGGCTCATACGTGGTTTCAGTCGTGTATCTGCATGTGGGCAACATGCTGACATCTGCTCCCAGGGGCCCACTGATGAGGTGGTTGGCATAGTGGCCAGGGTATGGGAGCCTGCCTAACTTTTGCCCACTTGTAATTGGGCTGTTTGTATTTTGCTGTTGAGTTGTATGAATTACTTTTATATTAATATTTTAGATATTAACCTCATATGAGATATTTGGTTGGCGAATATTTTTCCATAGGTTGCATTTTAATTTCATTGATTATTCCCTTTACTGAGAAGCTTTTTAATTTTATATTATTCTACTTATTTATTTTTGTTTTCATTGCCTGTGCTTTTGGTGTCATCATGTCAAAAAATAATTGTCAAGATCAATGTAAGGAGCTTTTCCCTTGTTTTCTTCTAGGAATTTTACAGTTTTAGGTACTACACTTAAGTCCTTAGACCATTTTGAGCTAATTATTGTTAGAGTATAAAACAGGGGTCAGATTTTATTCTTTTGTATGTGATTATGCAGTTTTCCCAGCCCCATTTTCAGAGGAACTTGAGAACTAAAGAATTAATGCTCTCAAACTGTGTTGTTGGAGAAGAGTCTTGAGAGTCCCTTGGATTGCAAGGAGATCAAACCTCTCAACCCTAAAGGAAATCAATCCTGAATATTCATTGAAAGGATTGATATTGAAGCTGAAGCCCTAATACTTGGCCCACCTGATGTGAAGAGTCGACTTACTGTAAAAGACCCTGATTCTGGGAAAGATTGAGGTCAGGAGGAGAAGGGGATGACAGAGCTTGAGATGGTTGGATGGCATCACCATCTCAATGAACATGAGTTTGAGAAAGCTCCAGGAGATGGTGAAGGACGAGGAAGCCTGGCATGTTGCAGTCCATGGGGTTGCAAAGAGTCAGACACGACTTAGCCATCGACTACATACACCTTTTCCCTACTGTGTGTTCTTGGCACCTAGTTGATCATATATTTTTGTAGGTTTGTTTCTAAACTCTTGATTCTGTTCATTGTTGTATGTGTCCATTTTTATGCCAATACCAGGCTGTTTTGAAAAGTGTAGCTTTATAATTTACTTTGAAATCAGGAACCATGATTTTTCCAGCTTTGTTCTTACACAGGATTGCTTAGTCTCAAGGTCTTTTGTGGTTTCATACTAATTTTGAATTTTTAGGATTGTTTTTTCTATTTCTGTAAAAATAGCCATTGGAACTTCGACAGAAATTGCATTGATGAATCTCTAGAAGACTTTGTCTAGTATAATGTTTTAACAATATTAATTCTTTCCGTCTATGAACATGGATGACTTTACATTTTTTACACCTTCTCCAGTTTCTTTAATCGGTCTTAAAGTTTTCACTCTACAGATAGATCTTCCTTCTCCTTGGTTAAATTTATTTGTAAGTATTTTATTCTTTTGATGCTATTTTAAATGGGATTGTTTTCTTAATTTCACTCTCAGATAATTCATTATTAGTGTATAGAAATGCAACCAATATCTGTATGTTGATTTCAACTTTATTAAATTTGTTTATTAGTTCTGACAATTTTTGGTGGAATCTTCAGAAGTTTCTGTGTATAAGATCACATCATGTGCAAAGAAAGAAAATTTTATCTCTTTTCCAGTTTGAATTCATTTTATTTATTATTTATTTATTTTCCCTTATTGCTCTAGTGTCATTTCCAGTATTATGTTGAATCTAGCTGGTGAGAGTGGGCATTGTTTTCTTGTTTCTGGTTTTAGAGGAAAATCTTTCAGCTCTTTATCATTGGATATGATGTTAGCTGTGGGTTTGTCATCTATGACTTTCATTGTGTTTTGGTAGATTCCTTCTATACCAAATTTTTGAGAGTTTATATCACACCTGGGTGTTAAATTTTTGTCAAATGCTTTTCTGCACTTACTGAGAGGATCATATAATTTTTTTTGATCATATAATTTTTATCTTTCATTCTACTAATGTAGTTTATCATATGAACTGCTTGGCATTTATTGAACCATCCTTGCATCCTAGGGAAAAATCCCACTTGATTGTGATGTATAATCTTTTTAATGTGCTGTTGAATTCAGTTTACTAGTATTTTGTTGAGAATTTATGCATCTTTTTGGTTACATCTGTTATTTAATCAAAGCCTCAGAATAATTCCATATAACTGAGAGTTACAAAATCAACTCTGGATTCTATACAGCAGTATTCCTCTAACTGTGTATTGAAACAGTCCTTTCCACCTGGAATATATTTTCTTATCTTTAAGGTAAATAGATAAGGATTCAGTGGTCAAACATACTTATTTAATCCCACATTTCTCCAAACCAAGTAGGACTTCCCAGAGCATTTTCTATTAGCAACATTCTCTCTTGGGGACTCAGTGGCATAAAATAATCTGGATTTTAAGGGAAAGGCTCCAGCCACCCCAGAACTCTAAATTTTATGCTCATCAGGCTGGAGTTGGGCTTCCCAGTGTTTGAGTTGTTAGGGTATCAGTCTCCTCAGAAAGGCCCTACCAGGGCAGCCATACCTAACGACCCCACTTATAGAATTTTTATTATTGTCCTTGTCAAGTTCCAGCATAGAAGGAAGGTTGATGTGAAATTTGTGTAACTAGCAAGAGGGCTGTACAGGACATCGTTCAGTTTTCTGCCTCCTTGTCAACATTTTTGAACTCCTGTTTGAAGAGCTTTCATCCTTATGGGTCTGACTTCTCAAGGATTTGCTTGTCATATGTGTCCAAAGGAGCAGTTTGAGGAAGCAGGGCCTCCTCAGAAACATTCATGGGCCAGTGTCAGTGTGTGCATCCAGCTCTGGGGCAGACTTGTCCTGTGAGGGTGACTGTGGCCAAGCCTTTTCCACTTGTGCTCAGCAGGCTTGTGGCTGGCAGCAGATTTCTCCCCAGCTCAGGTCTTTGACATTCTGAAACTGTCATTGAACTTGTCTTCTGCTATTCCCAGTATCTTTTGAAATAAACTTCTCTTTAACTTAATCATCCAGGATCAGCTTCTGATTTTTTACAGCAGAAAAGTCTGATATATAGAAATTGAAATAGTAATAGTAGTAATAATAATAATAATAACAATAAAAAAAGGAAATCTTTATTGAGCACCTGGTGTTTGCAAGGCACAATATTATATGCTATATATGCAGTATTTTCTTTCCTCCTTTTGGTATAATCCTACACTTTTGGTATATTTTTACTTCCTTGTTTGGTTCTGATTTTTAGTAACAGAGATAACCAAAACTTAGAGATTTCAAAATTTGTTCAAGTCACAAATTAGGAATTTATATCAATGAAACTTGAAAGGCAGCAGAGAATAAGTCAAAATTACAAAATAATGTTTTAGGCTTCATTATGGAAAACTTTAGAATATGCATAAAGAGAGATCACATCAGATCTAGAGACACATACAGACAGAAAGTGAGGGGAACAGGATTCCATGCAAGTGGAAATCAAAAGAAACCTGAAATAGCAATATTTATATCAGACAAAATAGACTTTAAAATAATGACTGTTATAGTATAGTAGACAAAGAAGGACACTGTATAATGGTCAAGGGATCAATCTAAGCAGAAGATATAACAATGTAAATATATCTGCACACAATATAGGAGCACCTTTCTGCTGCTGCTGCTGCTAAGTCGCTTCAGTCGTGTCCGACTCTGTGCGACCCCATAGATGGCAGCCCACCAGGCTCTCCCGTCCCTGGGATTCTCCAGGCAAGAACACTGGAGTGGGTTGCCATTTCCTTCTCCAATGCATAAAAGTGAAAAGTGAAAGTGAAGTTGCTCAGTCGTGTCCGACTCCTTGCGACCCCATGGACTACAGCCTACCAGGCTCCTCTGCCCATGGGATTTTCTAGGCAAGAGTACTGGAATGGGTTGCCATTGCCTTCTCCGTACTTAGTATATAAGGCAAATATTGGTAGACATAAAAGGAGAAATTGACAGTGACACAATAATAGTAGGGGATTTTAACACCCCATTAACATCAGTGGACAGATCATCCAGATAGAAAATCAGTAAGGAAACATAAGCCTTAAATAACACATTAGAGCAAATGGACTTATTTGATATTTATAGAACATTCCACTAAGAATGATCTCTTTATATAATAAAGATGTTTTTAAAATATCACATCTGTGCCAAATAAATTTTATAGTATATTGTTTGCCTTTTAATTTTTAATGATATTTTGACACACATTTTAAATTTTATATAGTTTGAAAACTTACTGTAATTTTTAATTAATGTTGCTCCTGTCTCTATATATGGGGGCTTCTCTGGTGGCTCAGACGGTAAGGCATCTGCTTGCAATGCAGGAGACCTGGGTTCGATACCTGGGTCGGGAAGATCCCCTGGAGAAGGAAAAGGCAATCCACTCCAGCACTCTTGCCTGGAAAATCCCATGGATGGAGGAGCCTGATAGGCTACAGTCCATGGGGTCGCAAAGAGTTGGACACGACTGAGCGAGCCTCTATATATATAGTCAACTCAAACTCCATACTCTTAAACCTCAAGGATTCAAGAAGACTCACTATAGTTAGCTCCTTTATATTTAAACTAATAGTAGAAAGCATATTATACTCTTATGTATATTGATAATTTGCTGAGTACACAGAAGTTTGTTACATCATTCTCTCCTTTTCTGCATCTTCATTCATCAGGGATATTGGTCTGCAGTTTTCTTTTCCTATCATGTCCTTACCTAGCTTTGCTATCAAGATAACGGGCTTGTAAAATGGATTTGGGACTGTTCTCTTTTTTTTTTTTAGTTTTTTGAAAGAGTGTGAGATGTAATGACATTAAGTCTTCTTTAAAAGTTTGGCAGAATACACCAGGGAACCCATTAGAGGAATGGAATTTCATTTGGAGGATGACTGGGTTACACACCAATTCCTGCAGTTAGGGGCAGGCAGAGATATTTGCATGTCAGTTTCTGGAGAAGCACATAGCATGACGGAAATGGTATGGACCTAACAGAAACAGAAGATACTAAGAAGAGGTGGCAAGAATACACAGAAGAACTATATAAAAAAGATCTTCATGACCCGGGATAAACACAATGGTGTGATCACTCACCTAGAGCCAGACATCCTGGAATGTGAAGTTGAGTGGGCCTTAGGAAGCATCACATGAACAAAGTTAGTGGAGGTGATGGAATTCCAGCTGAGCTATTTCAAATCCTAAAATATGATGCTGTGAAAATGCTGCACTCAATATGCCAGCAAATTTGGAAAACTCAGCAGTGGCCACAGGACTGGAAAAGGTCAGTTTTCATTCTAATCCCAAAGAAAGTCAATGCCAAAGAATGTTCAAACTATCACACAGTTGCACTCATCTCGCATGCTAGCAAAGTAATGCTTAAAATTCTTCAATCTAGGCTTCAACAATATGTGAACCAAGAAATTGCAGATGTTCAAGCTGGTTTTAGAAAAGGCAGAGGAAACAGAGATCAAATTGCCAACATCTGCTGGATCTTAGAAGAAACAAGAGAATTCCAGAAAAACATCTACTTCTGCTTCATTGACCTTGCTAAAGTCTTTGTATGGATCACAACAAACTGTGGAAAATTCTTCAAGAGATGGGAATACCAAACCATCTTACCTGCCTCCTGAGAAATCTGTATGCAGGTCAAGAAGCAACAGTTAAAACTGGACATGGAACAACAGACTGGTTCCAAATTGGGAAAAGAGTCTGTCAAGGCTGTATATTGTCACCCTGCCTATATAACTTATATGCAGAATACATGATGTGATATGCTGGGCTGGATGAAGCACAAGCTGGAATCAAGATTTCCCGGAGAAGTATCAATAACCTCAGATAGGCAGATGACCCCACCCTTATGGCAGAAAGTGAAGAGGAAATAAAGAGCCTCTTGATGAAGTGAAAGAGGAGAGTGGAAAAATCTGGCTTAAAACCCAACATTCAGAAAACTAAGATCATGGCATCTGGTCCCATCACTTCATGGCAAATAGATGGGGCAACAATGGAAACAGTGACAGACTTTATTTTCTTTACTCTAAAATCAATGCAGATGGCAATCGCAGACATGAAGTTAAAAGATGCTTGCTCCTTGGAAGTAAAGCTGTGACCAACCTAGACAGCATATTAAAAAGCAGAGACGTTACTTTGTCAACAAAGGTCTGTATAGTCAAAGCTATTGTTTTTCCAGTAGTCATATATGGATGTGAGAGTTGGACCATAAAGAAGGCTGAGTGCCAAAGAATTGATTCTTTTGAACTGTGGTGTTGGAGAAGACTGTTGAAAGTCCCTTGTGCTGCAGGAGATCAAACCACTGAATCCTAAAGGAAATCAGTCCTGAATATTCATTGGAATGACTGATGCTGAAGCTGACACTCCAATACTTCAGCCATCTGATGCAAAGAGCTGACTCATTAAAAAAGACCCAGATGTTGGTAAAGATTGAAGGCGGGAGGAGAAGAGGACGACATAGAATGAAATGGTTAGATGGCATCACTGACTCAATGGACATGAGTTTGAACAAGCTCTGAGAGATGGTGAAGGCAGGGAAGCCTGGCGTGCTGCAGTCTGTGGGGTCGCAAAGAGCTGGAACAACTGAGCAACTGAACAACAATAGCAACAGCAAGAGGTATTTTGCATGTCACTTCCTAGAGAAGGTCATGACAACCCACTCCAGTATTCTTGCCTGGAGAATCCCATGGACAGAGGAACCTGGCAGTCTGTAATCCATATGATCGCATAGAATTGGCTGTGACTGAAACAGCTTAGCACACATGCACATCCATCAGAACATTAGAAAGAAGTGAAGCAGTTTCTCGTTAGAAAGAGAAATACAGGCCAGGCTGATAGAGCCGGTATGAATGTCACATATATAGAGAAAAATGTACAGCCTAACTGGCGATCAAAGAAATGCAAAATAAAGAAGGAGGGATGTTTTTCTGTCATGGAGTTGAAAAATAAAAGAGAAATGATAATACTGAATGATGGAGGGAAATAAAAATCTTTGATCTTCTGTTTTATATGCATTTTCCAAGAAAATAGTTATATTTTAAATTATTATTTAATATGATGAAAAATTAATTGTTATATACAAAGGCAAGGCGTTGACTGTTCAACAAGGTCTCATTTTTATAAAATTATGTTATATCATGTGAGGCCACTCAGTTCTGTCTGACTCTTTGCAATCCCATACACTGTAGCCTGCCAGGCTCTTCTGTCCATGGGATTTCCAGGCAAGAATACTGGAGTGGGTTGCCATTTCCTTCTCAATTTTATATTATAGTGTGTATATATATTAGTATTTAGAATATTGATTCCATTTTGCCTTTTGATAGTAGAATTATGAGTGGTTTTAATTTTCATCATGCTTTTATACATACCTCAGTTATCTTAAGTGAATGTATATAATTTTATTTTAACTTTAATTTTGAGATATTAAAAGTATAGTATACTACAAAGAATAGTATAAAAGTACTCATGTACCCATAATGCAAATTAGTAGTTATTATCATATTATTATACTTGCTTCTCACTACAGATGATGAGTGCAGCCATGAAATTAAAAGACGCTTACTCCTTGGAAGGAAAGTTATGACCAACCTGGATAGCATATTCAAAAGCAGAGACATTACTTTGCCAACAAAGGTTCATCTAGTCAAGGTTATGGTTTTTCCTGTGGTCATGGATGGATGTGAGAGTTGGACTGTGAAGAAGGCTGAGCGCCGAAGAATTGATGCTTTTGAAGTGTGGTGTTGGAGAAGACTCTTCAGAGTCCCTTGGACTGCAAGGAGATCCAACCAGTCCATTCTGAAGGAGATCAGCCCTGGGATTTCTTTGAAAGGAATGATGCTAAAGCTGAAACTCCAGTACTTTGGCCACCTCATGCGAAGAGTTGACTCATTGGAAAAGACTGTGATGCTGGGAGGGATTGGGGGCAGGAGAAGAAGGGGACGCCAGAGGATGAGATGGCTGGATGGCATCACTGACTCGATGGACATGAGTCTGAGTGAACTCCGGGAGTTGGTGATGGACAGGGAGGCCTGGCGTGCTGCGATTCATGGGGTCGCAAAGAGTTGGACACGACTAAGCGACTGATCTGATCTGATCTGATACTTGCTTCAATTCTTTTTATTAATAGAAGAAATAGTCCCTTTTATCCATCATCATCTGCACCATTCCTTCTACTTTTCCAGAGCTAACAACTGGGATTTATTTGATGTTTAAACTTCCAGTCCACTTCTATACCTTTGAAAAAATTTTGTATTCATTTTATATATATATATACTTAAAATATAAATTTATTTAATTGGAGGCTAATTACTTTATAATATTGTATTGGTTTTGCCATACATCAACATGAATCTGCCATGGGTATACACGTGTTCCCCATCCTGAACCCCTCTCCCCTCCCTCCCTGTACCGTCCCTCTGGGTCATCCCAGTGCACCAGCCCCAAGCATCCTGTATCCTGCATCGAACCTGGACTGGCAATTCATTTCTTATATGATATTATACATGTTTCAATGCCATTTTCCCAAATCATCCCACCTTCTCCCTCTCCCACAGAGTCCATAAGACTGTTCTATACATCTGTGTCTCTTTTGCTGTCTCGCATACAAGCTTATCGTTACCATCTTTCTAAATACTATATCTATGCGTTAGTATACTGTATTGGTGTTTTTCTTTCTGGCTTACTTCACTCTGTATAATAGGCTCCAGTTTCATCCACCTCATTAGAACTGATTCAAATGTATTCTTTTTAATGGCTGAGTAATACTCCATTGTGTATATGTACCACGGCTTTCTTATCCATTCATCTGCTGATGGACATCTAGGTTGCTTCCATGTCCTGGCTATTATAAACAGTGCTGCGATGAACATTGGGGTACACGTGTCTCTTTCAATTCTGGTTTCCTCGGTGTGTATGCCCAGTAGTGGGATTGCTGGGTCATAAGGCAGTTCTATTTCCAGTTTTTTAAGGAATCTCCACACTGTTCTCCATAGTGGTTGTACTAGTTTGCATTCCCACCGACAGTGTAAGAGGGTTCCCTTTTCTCTACACCCTCTCCAGCATTTATTGCTTGTAGACTTTTGGATTGCAGCTATTCTGACTGGCGTGAAATGGTACGTAATTGTGGTTTTGATTTGCATTTCATTTTATAATTGGAAAAAGCATATCAATATGTTGCTGGAATAAACTTCCAAAATTTCAATGGCTTACAGCAGAAAAGGTATATTTCTTGGCACTGCTTGATTCCCATATTAGTACAGATGTTATTTTTCAAATTTTTATATTTCTTCTTCTCTTTTAAAGAGAATGCAGGAAGGCAGACATTAAATACACAGGCTCAAATGATAACCCATATCATAAGCTGCTTGTTTGACCCCACTGTTTTTTAAAAATAGTATGACTTATCTTCACATTTGAGCTCCTTTGGTACTATACACTCACATGATTGTGCCAAGAGCAGGTAAAAACCCTTCAGTAGGAATTAACAACTGTCTGTTAAATTTGTTTAGATCAGCTTTTGTTCATGTATGGCTCCTGTATGCTGCTTCTCTTGCATCTCAGTTCCCAATATTCTCTCCAGGCTGCCCTTGTTTGACTCTCTATTTTGAATAAGCTTATTTGGTTCACTTTCACACACCATATTCCGTAGACATCCTACAGCCTCATTATCTTTGGGTGGGGCCACAGCAGATGCTCAGTTACTATTTGTTGAAAGCATTTGAAAAAGGCATGGTTCTCTTTCTCCATGCCAACTATAGAAGACAGATTGGCCAGGCCTGCTTCCCACATGGCTTCCCAATCGTGGGAGGAAGGGACATGGCTAACCACAATCCTGAGCTCACATTTAGTTAAATATATTACTATTTAAAATTATTTATGCAACACCTTATACTTTAACAAAAGTCTCATTTAACATGGGAAAATAGTAGGCTCACAGGGAGCACCATTCTCCATGTGGTAGAATGGGTGTACCCTTTTTCCTCTTTGGGTATAGTAATGACTTTTCAAACCAGAATAAATACCATGCTTATAAGCACTCTCAGGTTGGTGTGTTTGAAGAGGGAAGCTCTGTATGTCCAGATTTGGGGTGTCCATTTCAGCCATCATTCCAGAACATGGCAGAACTCAGCAGCACTGCAGGATCTGAAGCTCTCAGCTTTCCACTCTGGCACACCCCCATGTGAAGCGAGTGTGCTTCTATGTCCTGCTGGATTTTGACTAGGTTTCTTTACTTCTTTCAGAATTGTATTGTAAACACTTTCATTCTGTTTGGCTGGCAGCTTTACATCTCTCCTGTTTTCCCACCCAGCTCTGCATCTTCTTCTTGTACTTACTGCCAACTGAGACTATATTCCTACTACATTTCAGCAAGTAAAATAGTGATTTTCTTGAATTCTCATTGAGGGAAAAGGAACGTTGCAACTAAATACTTTGTGACTTCAATTGAAAATTATTCAAAAAGTTGTTTTAAAAATCTGTTAATGGCCACTTTCAAGCTTTGTTTTCTGAAATTTAGCATTTCATCCTTAACTTGGTGAACTGTTTTACTGCATCCTAAAAGGGATGAATTTGTGGGGAAAAGAATAAGCTAATGCAGTCTCTCTATGGTGTGATAAGTGACTGTGATAATGCATGCAGTTTCCCATAATGCCAGAAAGGCACAGAAAATTAGTGCAGCTGCTCCACTGATGGTGGTTTTGTTTTTCCTAATTAGTAGCTTCTTTTGTATTCTCACCAGAACACATGTGACTCTCATGAACTTTTTTTGTTTTCATATTCCTTGAGCTGTGAGATATTACAGGTACATGTGAGGTTATTTTTACTGTGGCACAAGCTCTGCGTAAATTAACACACATTTTAAAAGAGTGGTAGGAACAAAATGGATGAGATCTGCATTATCCAAATTTATCTCTGTCCTTTCTCAAATTAGGAGCTCTAATCAAAACATAACGGCATTTTGTGTATTTTGCACAGCAACGTATGTCTGAACCAAAAGAAAGAAGTTCACACTTGGTTGTCTGGAAGTAGACTGACCCAGGAGGAAGCGTGATCAATTTGTTTGTGAGTCTTATGAGTTGCATGTAGCCCTGGTAGCCAATGGGGCACCTCATGAAACATAGATGAACCATGATGAAATTCTGGTTTGAGGTTTGTTTAAAGTTCTGCTAGTGGCTTCTTCCCACTGCAAATCTCATCTATTATTTGGATCTAAGAGAAATAAACCCTTGGAATTATGTAGCAATGTTTCTTTTAAGAACACGTTTGAAAATTAAAAGTGCAGCTGTGCTTGAGAGACTTATTTATTCCAAATTCAGACTTTGACACCATTATATCAAATCTTAATTCTGCCCTTAGGTGAAACAGTAGGTTCTACTTTGTAGCTCTGAAAACTAGGATTTATTTTAAATCAATTTGTGGGTGCTGAGAGAGTACAAGTAATAGGATGGTTGTCCAGTGTAAGTTTAGGGGTGGTTTTTATAAAACACAATTTATAAAGCCATCAAAAACTGAACTATCTGCTTTACAAATATAAGTTCATTATCATGTGTATAACTAATATTCTGAAGTCAGAATTAGGTAATTTTGATTTAGACACAGTAATGTAAGTTTCTTGATATCCCTTTGACTCAAATATTTTCATCTGTAAAGAAAGAAAAATAGTTATTTTACCTCTTAGTGAAATGGTAAGAACTAGGTACTCACATGAGGTAGATAAAGCTATGTTTGAATCCCTGTCTTGCAATTTGCCAAGTGCTTGACTCGGGGCCAGTTACTTGAACTCTGTAGGGTTCATTTTGTCATTACAAAATGGGGATACCAGTACATTTACAAAATGGGATACCAGTACACACTTCAGAGAGTAGTTGTTAGCACAAGATAAGATAAACTATATAATGTGCAGTTGAGACTATTAAACTATAATCATCAGTACAGTGCTTGGCTCATATTAAAGGCTCAGGCATTTTAGCTCTTTTATATTTGAACTGTGGTGTTGGAGAAGACTCTTGAGAGTCCCTTGAACTGCAAGGAGATCCAACCAGTCCATCACAAAGGAGATCAGTCCTGGGTGTTCATTGGAAGGACTGATGTTGAAACTGAAACTCCAATACTTTGACCACATGATGTGAAGAGCTGACTCATTTGAAAAGACCTGTTGCTGGGAAAGATTGAGGGCAGAAGGAGAAGGGGACGACAGAGGATGGATGGTTGGATGGCATCACTGACTCAATGGACATGGGTTTGGGTAGACTCTGGGAGTTGGTGATGGACAGGGAGGCCTGGTGTGCTGCGGTTCATGGGGTCCCAAAGAGTCAGACATGACTGAGCAACTGAACTGAACTGATGAAGATGAAATGTAATAAATTAAAAACATCTTGTGTTTTAATCTGACATTAATGGGTTCTCAAAAACATCAATTCCTTTTCTCTTCCTTTTTTCTTTCTGCCCTTATTTTTGGGAGTGGAAAGAGGTAGGAGAGGTGGGGGTGGAGTTCACAGAATGTGGCTATAAAAATGATTGGATATTTCACTGAAATTTTCCTTTAGCTTTCAAAAGCTGTTAGGTAACACTCAACTCCCACCTGTCACCCTTTATGTAACCAAGCTAGACATGATGCATATAGGGCTTGGGGTCAGGTAGCTGTGTGTCATCTATCCTTCCTATAAAAGCTTTGGTCTCTGTGAGGACTTCATCCCTCCCGTTGGTTGGGTACAGGAATAAGTCAAAGCTGATGTTACGTTTAGATCAGGTTAATTCTGAGAATCTGTATATGTCTCCTCATTCTTCTTCCCCTGCTCATCTGTAACCCTCCCTCATGCTTTCCAGTTTGTCTCCCCTTGACTTCTCTTGGCAGTTTGGTTAGACAACTCCCAGGTAATCCTTAGTTCTTGTCCTATTATATTGGGATCGAGATTTCACTCGAGTACTGTTGAAGGAACTGTGGGTTACAGCTTTAATTTACAACATTAAATCTTTTGTTATTTAAAAAGAATTATAGCATTATTTGGCTGAAAAAGACAACACTAGTGTTACTGCAGCTTTTTACTCACAGAAGTTTTCTACCATGGCTTTCATGTATGGATTTCATGTTACTCAAAATGAGTGATTCCATATGTAAAGTTCTGAATAGGTTTTAAACTGCTTGTTTTTAGAATAATTATGGGATGGATTATAGTCTTTATAATCCATCTACAATCTATTGACACTGTAAAAATGAAATGATTAGCTGGGATTTTTTTTCTTTGAATAACTGAGGAAATGAGGTAAGACGTAATAATTAAGATGTTAGAGACCACTTTAATTGGGATACTCTAATTTCTTACCTCAATTTAAATATATAAAAAAGATAAGACATTTGGGATTTCTTTTTCTGTTAGGAAATTGTACTTACCCTATTGCAACTATAACAAATGATCACAAACTTAGTGGCTTAACACAATGCAAATTTATTCTCTTCTAGTATTATAGAGGTCAGAAGTCTAAAATAGGTAACCATTTCTCATGTCAAACCAAGAAACATAACATCTTCTCTCCTCTCTGATCCCTGCTTCTGTTGTGTCCATCTCCCTTTCTCTTCTGCCTTTCTCTTTCCCTTGTAAGGATGCCTATGATTACATTAGGTTCACCTGGAAAATCTAGGATACTCTCACTCTCTCAAGATCCTTGATAAAATTTGTCAAGTACATTTTACCAGGTAAGGTAACATATTAACAAGTTCTGGGAATTAGGAGATAGATGCCTTTGAAAGTAATGAAAGTGAAAGTTGTTCAGTCGTGTCCAGCTCTTTGGGACTCCATGGAATGTAGCCTGCCAGGCTTCTCTGTCCACAGAATCCTCCAGGCCAGAATACTGGAGTGGGTAGCCATTCCCTTCTCCAGGGTATCTTCCCAACCCAGGGATTGAACCCAGGTCTCCTGCCTTGCAGGTAGATTCTTTACCAGCTGAGCTACCAGGGAAGCCCAAGAATACTGGAGTGGGTAGCCTATCTCTTCTCCAGTGGATCTTCCCAACCCAGGAAACAAACCAGGGTTTCCTGCATTGCAGGCAGATTTTTACCAACTAAGCTACCAGGGATGTCTTTGGTGGACCATTATTCACCCTATAAAAACCAATATCAGAATTCTGAAGTATTTTTGGTAAAAGAAAAAAAAAATGTGAAAGTTTCTAAGAATCAAGGTCAAAAGAGGCAATCAAAGATTGAAAAATGGACATGATAAGAACTGACAGATGAGTAACAGCAAAAATTAACATGCCATAATGCAGCAGCAAATGTTTCAGATATATAACAAGGATGACCACCCAAAGATATTTTTGTAGCTTACCAACAGCATACAAAGGGAATAGAAAACAGGTAATAGAGTATGAGATGGATGGGGCCAAGAAAGACCTGTTGGAAAGGTGACAATTGAGAGAGTGTATTGCCATTACTGTGAGAGGAGTGAGTGGCACTTTTCTAGCTGTTTTCATTGATGGCCAGCTAGTTGACCTTTCATAAAGTACTCAGGTATTAGTGTAAAAAAATAGAATATTGGATTCATCTATTTTTTAAGCAAATTAAAAAAAATTCTGAAATGAGAATTTAGAAAGTTAAATAATATGGGGTGGGTTAAAAACTTAATTTTTATTTGAAACCTGTGATTTATATGAATAAAGCTGACTTTAAATGTATACTAATTTATTGCCCAAGAGATATATATTAGGAAACCATAAGTTTTCCTTTGATAGTAAGCCAGAAAGATGAATTCCATGTTCCTATTTTCACCTGCCTCTACCCTTTCCTGATCCTGTATAAAGCAACATGCCTCTCTATTCCCACTGCTGGCCTCCTTCAGGCTTTTATTTCCTGTCTCCTGGACTATTTATTAGCCCAACCAGTCTCCCAGTTTTTTCCCTCTTTCTATAATCTACTTTATGTTATGCTATTAAATTAATTGATTATACCACTCCTTGCATAAAACCTTTAGTTTATTACTAATGAATATATTTTCTGCCTTTGACATGACATTTAAACCTCTATGAACTCAGGTGGCCTGGTTTTAACAAGAGATGAGGTACATTGGAAAGACATGAGGAGGAAGGGACACCTCAGCTCCCACCCAGCTCCTCAGTTTACAGAACTGTGAATTTGAGCAAAGCAGTTAACTTCCTCAAACCATTGCTACTTTGTCTTTACCTTATAAAGATAATCATAATGCCTGGATTAAGAGGTTTCTTGGGAATCATATTTTAAAAATAATGAATATGAAAGCCCTTTAAATAGAAAGCAAAATGTTATCATTATTTTTTTATTATTTTCCTTTTTGCCTTGTCCTCCATTGAATATCCTTATATACCTTTCACTCTGAAGCTTAACATTCTTTACAAATAGTGCACAGTTTTCCATTTGCCTTTGTGTGTTAGCTTCCTATTGATGCTATAACAAATAGCCACAGACCACTGCTTTAACACAACACAAATTTACTATTTTATGATTCTAGAGGTCAGAGAGATAAAACAGGTCTCAGGAGGCTAACATCGAGATGTTGCAGAGCTGCGTTCTTTCTGGAGATCAGAGGGGGGATCTATTTCCTTGCTTTTTCCAACTTACAGAGGCTGCATCACTGTAACCTCTCTGTCTGTCCTCACATCTCCTTCCCTGACTCACATTCCTACCTCCTTCTTATACATGTGACACTTAAGGTCTACTTGCATAATCAGGATAATCTCCTCATCTCAAAACTTCCTAATCTAACCCTCTCATCAAAGTCCTTTTGCCTTGTAAAGATAACATGATCTTGGGATTAAGACTAGACTCCTTTTCAGGGGCCATTTTCTGTCTATCACACTTGATTTGTAGTCTCTTCCTACTTTGGGTTGCTACAGTTCCTAACATATGCACACATTGCTGCTACTGCTAAGTCACTTCAGTCGTGTCCGACTCTTTGCGACCCCAGAGATGGCAGCCCACTAGGCTCCCCTGTCCCTGGGATTCTCCAGGCAAGAACACTGGAGTGGGTTGCCATTTCCTTCTCCAATGCATGAAAGTGAAAAGTGAAAATGAAGTCGCTCAGTCGTGTCCAACTCTTAGCGACCCCATGGACTGCAGCCTACCAGGCTCCTCCGTCCGTGGGATTTTCCAGGCAAGAGTTCTGGAGTGGGGTGCCATTGCCTTCTCCACATGCACACATTATATGTGTCTGTATCCTTTCTGCCATAAAGTGAAGTGAAAGTTGCTCAGTCATGTCCACTATACAGTCCATGCAATTCTCCAGGCCAGAATACTGGAGTGGATAGCCAGTCCACTTCTCCAGTGCAGTAGCCTATCCCTTCTCCATTGCAGTAGCCTATCCCTTCTCCAGTGGGTCTTCCAGACCCAGGAATCGAACCAGGGTTTCCTGTATTGCAAGCAGATTCTTTACCAGCTGAACTACCAGGGAAGTCATAAAACCTTTCCCAGTTACTCCCAACAGCAAATCATCTCTTCCCTCAGAAACCCCCCTGTATCAGAAGAGACATTTTTAATGTGTCCATAGCTTTTCTCCACCACTTTTCAACTGAATATTTTGAATACTGTCTTCTTAGCTTCTCTTCACTTCTCAACTCTGTGACAAAGGAAAGAGGAAAGCTACATGGAGCAGGTTGGTAAGAGAAGACAAATGAGTCAGGTGATGATCTGCATTTCCCAGGGCTCTGCTTCTAGTAGTGGGTGTCAGAATACTAGTGCTGAGTTAGAGGAATCTGGTGGAATCCACGTGCTAGAGTAAAATACCTCATTCATCTGGAGTAGGAGAGCCATCACAGTGCTGCACTAGGAGAAAATACGGCACGTTAATGAGTTGGCATAACTATAGACAGCGATTTGAGCCCTCATTAAGTGTTTCTGAGAAAGAAACAAGAAGAAAAAAAAAATGCGACTGGCAGTTATCTATTTTTCTGGAAACTCAGCCTAGGGATTTGGATACTTGGTTTCCATTATGAACTTGACTCTTAAGGGATATGGGAGTTTTAGGGTAAAACTTGAGTCAACTGATTAAAAAAATCTTAAGCTTAGAAAAATAATAAATATTTATTTTCTATTCCATCTCATTGGACTAGACAGAAGCATAGCATATTTCTCTTAGATGTAAAAGCATATAAAACACATTATTTATTTTTTGTTTTTAAAATTACAAATAATTTTTTTTTTAGCTAAATACAGCTATTTCTGGCATTAGAATTTAAGGTTAATGTAACTGTGACTTAAATTACAATTTAGCAATAGAGAGAGGTTAGCAGAATTTTTTATTCTTTAAAAACATTTCTTCAAAAATATTTTAATCATAGTTAACAAGTTGGATTTTTTTCTAAATGGGGAAAATATTTAAATAAAAACCTGGATTTCTTTATCTGATGGCAATTATATAGGGAAGGCAATACTAACACTAAGACTTTTAAAAAGTGATATGGACAAGGACAGATGTCCCAAAACTCAAAAATAAAACGAAAAACAACCATTCAAATAATATAATAATATAATAAAAAAGATTATAAGCTGATCAGAATTCATCAGTAATGGAGTTGATTTCCATGGTACTGTACTGTTATCTGTCAAACATTCTTACAATTAAGAGAAAATATCTCCTAGCGTTTCCATGGTGCTAGAGCATTCTGATAGAACAGTCAGCCCACACAGGGCCAAGAAGCTATAAAATATTAATTCAGTACAAGTATGCATCCAACAATCTTAACATTTATTACAGGTTACAGTAATTTTGCCCTAACAAATAAATCAATTAAAATGAACACTGCCAAATATTGTAGAATAGGGCAAACCTTTCCAGTTTCCAAAAGACATATTTTTAGATTGCAATAATAAGGTCCATATGCATGAGAGATATATAAGGGGAGGTAAAGAACAGTGAAGGTTGAACAACATCCATTATTAATCTAACTATGGTATGCTGTATATATGGGGCAAGGAGGGAGCTTTTTGGGGCACAGTGAAGTAAGTTTTGTTTCCTTAGAACTTATCTGTTCAGGAATTAGAGAACTGCTGAATTTTGAGGTGGAATTAAAAATCTCTCTGTTCTAACAAATTTCAGAGGAAGAACACATCCAAACGGAAGAAGGGAGCCCAGATCCTTTTTGACCAATCCTAACAGTGCCTCGTTGGGGAGCCAGAAATAACACCATTCAGGCAAGAATCACACTGCACACTGAACAAACTAAAAATGTCATTTCTATTTCCAGTTAGAGGAATGGATTCATATAAAGTTTTGGTAAATCAAGCTATTCCTGTATTTGGGTAGGAATATTCATAACTTGTGAATGAGAGATTTCTTTCACTGTTTATTTCCCCTCTTTAAAATTCTCTTAGTTCTTAAAGGTATTTACCATAATAAGGGGTTGAGACTTAGAGTTATTTGTGGAATTTGTAAAAGTTCTAACCAATAACATTTATCGTATACGATTTCAGCTGTCTTTGAGGTGACTCATTTTGGCATTAGTCATGCCATTATCTATCATTGCTGGCATTTTTGTCTGAAATATCACAGAGAAGACAGTCTAGTGTTTTATAGACTTCATGGAGCTATAGTAACACAAACGCCTTATTTGCAAAGGAACCATGTGCATGCCCAGTTGTATCAGATTGCAATCCCATGGACTGTAGCCCACCAGGCTCCTCTGTCCATGGGATTTTCCAAGCAATAATGCTGGAGTGGGTTGCCATTTCCTTCTCCAGTGGATCTTCCTGACCAGGGATCAAACCCGAGTCTCTTGCATCTCTAGTATTGGCAGGTGGATTCTTTACCACTGAGTGACCTGGGAATCCTTATATGCAAAATATCTTGGAAATGGAGGATGATAGGCCAGATTCACTCACCCTTTCATCAGTGATTGATTTTCTAGTGTTTCTAAATTGACTACTTTTTCAGTTTTTTGATACTAATGGCTAGTGTCTGTAGGTGTTGCCATTTGACTAGTGAAGAAAATACTAGTATTTACATATATATCTTAAATGAGGAAATATACATTTCAAAATATGAAAAATCTTATTTAGGATTAAAAATGGCTACTCCCAATAGAAAGATGAGCACAAAGAATGGATAGGTAATCATAACAATTTAGTAATAAAAGCAAGATCATGAAAAACAAAACCTAACATCTACTAGGCCTTTAAAATTTTATTTCATTTATCTTCATAAAAATTCAAGAGGCAGATTCTATTATTATTATTCCTGTTTTCCAGAGAATTTCTCTAACTTGCTTAAGATAAAGCAACTCTGTCTAGTCAGGGACTATCTGATTTTAGAGCCCAGAGTTTTCAAAATTAAAAAGTCCACACCAATAACATAGAAAAGAAAGGAAAAAGTGAATAAGGGCCTACTATTTTTAGTCATCAAGTTGGCAGCTTTTGATTTTATTGTGATTTTTAAAAAGATTAATTCTCAATTTTAGTGAAGGCTGGAGGAAACCTGAACTCACACTATTTGTGGGATTGTATATTGACAACATCTAAGTCCTTTGTCAGAGCTCAAGAATGGGCACATGATGCAGACTGATCTAAAGTAAGATTTAGGAGTTTTGTTTGAGGGTTGGGAAAAATGTTCTTTCTCTAAACTTAAGAGAAATGCACAATACTGGATGCTTGGGGCTGGTGCACTGGGACGACCCAGAGGGATGGTATGGGGAGGGAAGAGGGAGGAGGGTTAAGGATGGGGAACACATGTATACCTGTGGCAGATTCATTTTGATATATGGTAAAACCAATACAATATTGTAAAGTTAAATAAAATAAAATTAAAAAAAAATGTATTCCCAAGAGTTGTTGGTAATCTATGGAATCTATGAGAGGAGTAGGCTTTTATAAAAGTGGGTAGAACAGAAGACAAAAAGTGGCAGGATATAACGTCATTGAGCTACTGGAAGTATCCAATTATATGACCTGAATTATTTCTGGACTCTATGACATCCATTATAAAAAGCTTTATTATTTAAGACATTTGTTTTTTTATTGTTGTTAATAGCAACTGAAGCCATCATAATTAATACACATAACAAAAGCCTTAACATTTTAAATTTGATCAAGCAATTCCAATGCAAGTGTTTATTAATAATGATATAATTTGAGAATGTAGCACTTTGTTTAAATAATAAAACAGTATTAAAATAGCAAAACTAAATTGTTTTAATAACAACATGAGGGGAAACAAAACTAAATTTCTAACAATGAGAGGTTTCTTGATTAAATTTGGTACACCTATAAAATAAAAGTGTGAGGATAAACTATTATAATACTGAGGGCAGTTTCCTACCATAGAAATATTTACAATATATTTATGTGAAAAAATAATTAATAGCATTTAATATTTGTTAAAAATTAAAAATACATTTTATATTAAGCTGATCTAATTAAATATATATTATACTAGACACATACAAACGTGTGTGAATGTACACATACATATTAAGCTGGTGTAAAACTCAGAGATATTTCTGATTGTTGGAATATTGTGGATGATTTTAATTTCTATTTTTCTTATTTGTATTTTTCAATTTTGAAGGTATGTATTTTTATTAAAATATAAAAGCTATTTATAAATAGCTAAAATTGATATCAACTTGGTATACATAATGTTTAAGCCTTTAACAAAAGTTTGTAATTTTTCTGTGCATACTTGTATGCTTGAAAGCCTAATGCCACTTTCAGTGAAACTCACAGAGCCTGCTCTTTTCAGAAGCAGTCATTCTTACTGCATCAAGATTCAAGGTTGAATCAGAGCAAATCCTCTAACCTCCCCCTGTCTCCTCTGCTCATCTTTAAGAGATGCTCTGATTTTTTTTCCATTTTTCCCTGGGGCTTTCAAGTTCTACAATTTTAATTATTATTTTTCTTTCTCCTAGAGTCTGTAACCTTATCCACATCTTTGGGGTATGATTTCTTTTTATTTCTCTCCAGTCTTTACTATTTCTGACTTCACAGCTTCCTACGAACACCTTTAGGTTTTCCCCTACTTTATATAATTGTTCTTTTGTTCATGCCTTCACTTATTATTGCACATTTTTATTCACTTATTTTTCCACATATTAATCCTTGTGCCCTTGCAGTAATCCTTCTATTCGTCTGTTCTTCCATGCATCCATCCCCCAGGCTTTTCTTCCCTTAGTGGTTTTTATATGGGTCAGATGCTGGTGGGTACAGCAGCATCCACAGAGAAAAAATATATATGACATTTCTCATCCTTTTCTCATTCACTGTTGACTGGGGGTATCTGAAAGAATGGTTGGTATTGAGGAGTAGAAAAGAGAAGGCACAGTAATTAGGTAAACGTCACCTAATATGAAGGTGGAAAGAAGCACCAGTGATAAATTTCTGACCAGATTTTGGCTGCAGACTTGCCTTTTCCTCTTCCTTTCCCAGAATTCAGATAGGATGGGCTCTCCAAGCTCTTTTATTAGTGAAGGGTATCTATCATTCACTGTTTGCCAGCCTCTGTCTTAGATACCCAATTTCATTTTTTATTTTACCTGAATCTTAGTGCAAGAGGGAAAAGAACCTTATTTAGACTTTGTATGTATGCCCATGTATCCACTAGAATGTCCGCTCCAAGGAGCAGGGATTTCTGTGATTAACTCACCTTTCTATTAAAGGTGATTAACTCACTTTCTATCCTGTATAAGTATTAATTGGATGTGGAATAAATGAATGCTTTGAATTTTACTCTCTTAAATCAGAAAAGTAAATTTCCCCTTCTCTTGCCTTTCTTCATTTGTTGCAGTATATTTGGTCTATGGTGACTGAAGAATAGGGTACATTGTAAAGCAGTGAAGTTAGGATCAGCTTTGTACAGACGGTATGTATATGTGGAATCCTTTCACATCATACAAGGCTATACATTGTTCAGTCCTGTAGCTCTCATTTAGATGATGCATATTTAGCTTCTGTGGTCTGTGTCCATATAGTGATACATTAATAAATGAAACCAATTACTTTCAGTTACATTTTAACTGGTTTTAGAAACAATTTTTAAATTCAGTTGAGATGGTTAGTCCTATAGCCCAGTGTACACATAATATTAGGTAGGCCAGCCCAACTTTTGCTCTTTGAATCAATTATGTGAAAGCTGAAGCTACATATAGTGCAGCTGAGGCTACACAGAGTACAATTTTGGACTATTAGTCATCTCTTACCTAGATGTATAAATCTATTTGTGCTTATTCTCAAAAAAGGATTCCTCAGGGAGTTTGAAAGCCCTCTTGAGAAGTTTAACATTTCTTTGTTCATGCTATGGTCTTCCCCACGGGGTAGGAGAATCATTGTGGATAAAATCAACATATAGGGTTTCAGGTGGGCTTATGCTGTACAACTAAAGAGTGGCTGCATACTGGTGCTGTTTGACAGATAAGATACAGATTACTTGAAGATTTCATTTGTAGAGCTGTGCCTTTTTGTGAACTTCCTCTCAACCTGCAATTGGGAACTCTAGAAATTCTTCACCAACACACTCTTAAAGTCAAAGTTCCCATTAAATCTTTTTAAAATGTGGATTTGTTTTATTGTTTCTTTTAAACTAATTTTCAAACTAAATTTTTTTTTTAACTAGAATAATTTACAAGCATTAAGAAGACTTACAAAATACAGAAAGTCATTAAAATAATGCTATCTATCCAGAGACAACCACTGTGGGATTGGGGGCAGGAGGAGAAAGGGATGACAGAGGATGAGATGGCTGGATGGCATCACTGACTCGATGGACATGAGTCTGAGTGAACTCAGGGAGTTGGTGATGGACAAGGAGGCCTGGCGTGCTGCGAGTCATGGGGTCGCAAAGAGTCGGACACAACTGAGTGACTGAACTGAACTGAACTGAAATCTTTTTCAATGAATATATATATATTATTTTACAGAAATAGGATAATTCATTAAGACTTCTGAATACTGTAAAACAAAAAATGTTACTTACCATTCAGTTATACAAGGATTAAGTCATTAGCCTTTGGAGTCTCTGACCAACAGTATACCCAAGAGCAATTCAGGATGAAAAACAGGGTGAGATACTCTGTGCTTTGGAAAAATAAGCCTCTTAGATAATTGCATGTATGTTTCAGAAAGAATTTTAATGAACCCAGATTTTTGCATCTTCCCATACATAGAAAAGCACTAAAATCATTAACTAAAATATCTATTTATTCTTCATGAATAGCAGTAATCTTTTGCTGAGAGGTATGCTTGACTGCCTCCACATATTTCCTAGCCAAAAGTCACATATATACTGGCTTTTCACCCTTTCTCTTTCGAGCATTTCTCTCAGAGACATGGAGAGGCTGTTTCCTGGGCTGTAGTCCTCAGTAATATCCCGAATAAAACTTACCTCACAGCTCTGTTATGTGTTTTTCTTTCAGTTGACAATATCTTAGAATATTCAAAATTTAGAAACAAGTAACCAGCATGGATTATTCTGTTGGTTTTAGTAATGTAACAATATATATATTGAGCAATTTTACATGTCAGTAAATATTGATTCATGGGGTCGCAAAGAGTTGGACACGACTAAGCGACTGAACTGAACTGAAATATTCTCCCACATGTAAAGGCTGTATAATATACCATTATATTTATGTATCAGACATTGTTGTACATTAATTTTTGGATATCTTAAACCAACCGAATAGATATATCTTTGTATTGAACCATGATTTTTTCCTTGGAATAAATTTTAAGATATGATATTCTGGAACAAATGTATGTAAACATTTAAGTCTTTATATTTAGTCCAATTTTTCCATAAATACTTCAGTAATTTATTGCTTCATACACTGTGCCATATATTGTCACCTTGGTTGTTTAACTTATATGCAGAGTACATTATAAGAAATGCTGGGCTAGATGAATCACAAGCTGGAATCAAGATTTCCAGGAGAAATATCTACAATCTCAGATATGCAGATGATACCACTCTAATGGCAAAAAGTGAAAAGGCGCTAAAGAGCCTCTTGATGAGGGTGAAAGAGGAGAATGAAAAAGCTGGCTTGAAACTCAACATTCAAAAAGCAAAGATCATGGCATCCGGTCTTATCACTTCATGGCAAATAGAAGGGGAAAAAGTGGAAGCAATAGCAGATTCTTTTGGCGGCTCCAAAATCACTGCAGAAGGTGACTGCAGCCATAAAAAGATTCTTGTTCCTTGGAAGGAAAGCCGTGACAAACCTAGACATCATATTAAAAACAGGGACATCACTTTGCCGACAAAAGTTCATATAGTCAAAGCTATAGTTTTTCCAGTAGTCATGTATGGATGTAAGAATTGAACCATAAAGAAGGCTGTGTGTGTGCTGTGCTCAGTTGTGTCTGACTCTTTGTGACCCTATGGACTGTAGCCCGCCATGCTCCTCTGTCCATGGAATTTTCCAGGCAAGAATACTGGAGTGGGTTGCCATTTCCTCCTTCAGAGGCTCTTCCCAATCCAGGGATCAAACCTGCGGTTGCTGATTGGCAGGAGGATTCTTTACCACTGAGCCATGTGGGAAGCATACAGAACGCTAAGTGCCAGAAAACTAATGCTTTTGAACTGTGGTTCTAGAGAACACTCTCAGAGTCTTCTGGACTGCAAGGAGATCAAACCAGTCAACCCTAAAGGAAATCAACCCTGAACATTCATTGGAAGGAATGATGCTGTAGCTGAAGCTCCAATACTTTGGCCACCTGATGTGGAGAGACTGTAATGCTAGGAAATACTGAAGGCAAAAGGAGAAATACATGGCAGAGGATGATAGTATCACTGACTCAGTGAACATGAATTTGAACAATCTCTGGGAGACAGTGGGGGACAGAGGAGCCTGGTGTGCTACAGTCCATGGGGTCACAAAGAGTCAGACGTGATTTAGCGAATGAACAACAAACACAGGGTGCCTGCCTAAACTTGTTTTTTTTTTTTTTTTTACAACCTCAGTGCAACTGCTCTATCCCTCGTTCTCCATTATGTAAAGCTGCATGACTTAAAGAGAATTTATCCCATCTTGGTCACCACGAATGGTCCCTAATGCTTTAAACCAATTATCAAGCTGTTATTGTCCTGGCTTCAGTGATTGATTTAGGCATGGACAGTTAGTAGGAGTGTTAGTTGATCAGTCTTGTCTCACTCTTTTCGACCCCATGGACTGTAGCCCACCAGTCTCCTCTGTCCATAGAATTCTCCAGGCAAGAATACTGGAGTGGATTGCCTTTCGTTTCTCCAGTGGATCTTCCTGACCCAGGGATTGAACCTTGGTCTCCTGAATTACAGGCAGATTCTTTATCATCTGAGCCACCAGGGAAGTGTGTGGACAGTTAACACAGGACTAATCCAATTGGATAATTCTATTTCCCTGTCCACAGTTACCTAAGGATTGGACAATGACATACATTTATTTAATCAGAATGAATGCCAGGACTGAGCTTGTTGATAAAAGAAATACTCTCTTTTTTTCCTAAATGATGTTTTGCAAAGCCAACTCTTGTAGCCATTTTATCTCATGAGAGTAGCCATCTTTAGCACAATGCTGATAAATAGACCAGATCCAAAGAATTAAAGAGAATTACAGCTTCATTACTGATTAAACTATGCCTGAAGGCAAACTTCTCTCTGGAATTTAAAATTTTTGAGAGTTCACTAATTTTCCACTGTTGTTTTGCATCAATTTTCTGTTATTTGCTATCAAAACAATTTGAACTAATATATCTGTGTACTGTTTTTAAAGTAAAATGTCTTTATTCATATACAGACAAAAAAGACATTACTTATTGCCTTTTTTAGTTTATTTGATTATATGCAAGGCTGAGATTTTTTTTCATATATTTATTAGTCATTTTTATTCCTTATATAGTAGCTTCATATTCTATGCTCAGTTTTTAAAATTATGTTTTAATGTGTTTATTCTTCCTGGAAAAAAAGAACAAAACTTCTAGTCATACACCTTGAAATATTTTCCACATTGGTTATTGGTTGTTAAATTTTGAAAATTTTGTTTAAGATACCCAGAAGTCTTAAGTTTTCACTTTGTCTTTCAGATTCTGCTTTTACTTACTCATATTCCTAAAGGATCCTTCTGCACTCTAAAATTAGAGAGATATTTACATTTTCTAGTTCTGTGTTTTTGTGCTTAAACCACACTTAAATCTTTCATTAAATTGAAAAATATTTTGGTGTATGATGTATGGTTCATTACTTTCTTCCAAATAATGACACAAACTAAATAGTTGAGGCAAATAATCTTCAAATATAAAAATACTAACGCGTTAGTAATAAAAATGCTAATACATTGTTCATTTTCCTTAAATTTACTCCATGGGGGATAGGAAAATTTTTGCATATGACTTTGTTATTCAAGGTGTGATATTTAAAAATCCATTTTTGTAATAAGCTACTTTTAATCTAAATTGCCTTTTTTTTTTTTTTTTTCTGCCTGTCTAGGAGTATTGGTGCTATGACTATGATTAGATATTTCTGTGCTTGCAGATTACCTTTTTTTTTTTTTAAGAAAGGCACTTGCCTTTATCTTTCAAGTCCTGATAGAAAAGGCCTAGCAACTGGCCAACTGTGTCCTATAAATACATTTCACCAGTACTTTGTAGTGTATATTCAAACAGGAAGTAGAGAAGCAGGAACTGAAAAAAATAGTCACCCTAAATCTACAGTTCAGAGATTAACACCAACAAAAAGGACCATGACAGTTCTTTACTTTTTCTTTGAATTGCAATCTTTTATGTTCTGACTACAGAAAAGGGAAAAGAAATTCAAGCCTTGTGGAGACTTTTCGGGTGAAAAGTTTTTAGAGGACTCTGGTGCAGAGCAGCTTAATGAGGTAAAAAAGATTTAGGCCATCTCTGAAGACCTGCAGGGAAAACAAGAATGTGGCAATAATTTAGAGGTTAGGAGCCTTTTAGAAGATTTATATAAGGGACCACAGGGCTGATACTGTCCCATTACTGCAGAACTATCTTTGTCTAAGTGGACCAATCAGATACTGCTTCTGCTTTGGATCTGTAACTCTGTGTGATAAGTGGACTCCACCACGTGTTCTTCAGAGTTTAAGGATCTTGGTGGAAATGATAGTTCAATTTAAATTTGAGAAAGTAAATAGTGAAAGTGAAAGTTGCTCAGTCATGTCCGACTCTTAGCAACCCCATGTACTTTACAGTCCATGGAGTTCTCCAGGCCAGAATACTGGAGTGGGTTGCCTTTCCCTTCCAAGGGATCTTCCCAACCCAAGGATCGAACCCAGGTCTCCCGCATTGCAGGCATATTCTTTACCAGCTGAGCCACAGGGAAGCCCAATAATACTGGAGTGGGTAGCCTATCTCTTCTCCAGTGGATCTTTCTGACCCAGGAATCGAACTAGGTCTCCTGCATTGCAGGTGAATTCTTTACCAACTGAGCTACCGGGGAAGCCTGAGAAAGTAAATGAGACTTGTCACAAATTACGCTGGGACACTTGAAAGGTTTTTATACATATTTATACTGTGGGCCTCTAATGTACATGTGATATTGTGAAATAGAACTAGGAACAAAAAGTAGTGTCTATACCAAATGATTTTGCCTTATAAATATCATCTGCATCCATCCTACCTACTCAGTTATATGACTCCTACTTCAGTTCAGTGCAGGGGTCAGTAAACTTTTTTTGTAAAGGGCCAGATATTAATATTTTAGGCTTTGTAGGCCACGTATGGTTTGTGTGTGTAATCACCAAACTGTTGCTGTTACAGCATGAATACAACTATGGGCAATATGTAAACACATTTTTGTGACTGTTTTCCAATAGAATATTATTTACAAAAAGGAGGTGGTGAGCCAGATTAGGCTTGTGGGCTATGATTTTCTGACTCCTGATACAGAACATCTCTCATCAGAGTTGTTGTAATGAATTCTTTTTCTTCTGATCAGTTCACTTCCTTTCACTTCTGTAAATATGTATTGTTTTAGACAGTCACAATAGAAGAATAAAGAAGGCAAGCTTCTTGTCCTTAAAGAACCAATAGCCCGGAGGAAAAACAGATGTGAAACCCCCATGTAATGTAATGAGGTAGGACTGCTTTCTGCATTGTTGCCAGAATGGGCTTTCTGTAAAAGATGATCATTTCCCTTGAATGCTAAATTACATTCAGTGGTATCTTATGGCATCATCACAAGTCTTCAATGAAGCATGTAGGTCTTTTATTATCTGGCTATCTGACCTATAACCATCTTCCTAGGCTCATCTCTTTTTCTATTTCTACATCTTAAGTTTTAACTGCAGTAAATCATAGTACCAGCTGTGACAATAACACATACCATTCTGCTCTTTTATATTCTATACTTTTGCATCTGCTGTTCTGGAATGACCTTACTCCATTCTCCCACATCCAATAAGAGAAAGGGTGGGCTTTTCTATTTAAGTTGTCCAAGTGTTACAATGGGCTGCCTTACTAGAAAGGAGTGTGATGGTGAGTTCTTTCTCACTAGAACAATCTAGGCAAGGACTGGCAGAACACGTGGCAGATATATCAGAAACTGTTGAAGCCCTGTCTAGATTAAGGGGCCTTGTATGAATCTTCTGCTACTCCAGGTGTTGATTGTTAGTGGCACATACCTGCATCTTTATTCTGAGAATTTCTCCAACTTGATGGGAGCCATCTCTTGTCTGGAGATGCCTTCCCTTCTTCCTTCCTTTCCCAGTATACCCACCTTGCAGCCAGTGGCTTTCTGAGGTGGGGTGTAAATAGTCTAGTAACTTTGCGTCTGGATGGGACAAGCTCTCTAGTACAATTCTTACATCAGAGCTTCCCGGTGGATCAGGTAGAGATTAGAAATCTTTTTTTTTTTTTTTACCTTTCTTTTTATTTTTTAACTTTTTATTTTATATTGGAGTATAGTTAATTAACAAAGTTGTGTTAGTTTCAGGTGTACAGCAAATGATTCAGTTATACGTATATGTGTATTTATTCTTTTTCAAATAATTTTCCTATTTAGGTTGTTACATAATATTGAGCAGAGTTTCCTGTGTTACACAGTATGTCTTTGTTGATTATCCATTTTAAATATAGTTGAGTGTACATGTCAGTCCCAAACTCTCTTAAATATCGTTCTATACCACCCTTCCCCTGTGGTAACCATTAGTTTGTTCTCTAAGTCTGTGAGTCTGTTTGATTTCATAAATAAGTTCATTTGTATCATTTTAAAATATTCTGCATATAAGTGATATCGTATCATATTTATTTTTCTCTGTCTGATTTACTTCAGTCAGTATGATAATCTTCAGGTCCATCCATGTTGCTGCAAATGGCATTATTTTATTCTCTTTAGTAGCTGAGTTAATATTCCATTGAATCTATGTACCACACTTCTTTGTCTGTTTATCTGTAGATGGACATTTAGATTGCTTCTATGTCCTTGCTAAATAATGCTGCCATGAACATTGGGGTGCATGTATTCTTTTGGACCATGTTTTTTTTTTTTATGAATATATGCTCAGAAGTGGGATTACAGGATCATATGGTAGCTCTATTTCTAGTTTTTAAAGGAACCTCCATACTGTTGTTCATAGTGGCTGTACCAATTTACAACCTCATCAACAATGTAGGAGGGTTCTCTTCTCTCTACGCCTTCTCCATCATTTATTATTTGTGGATTTTTGGTGATAACCATTCTGACTTGTTGTGAGGTGATATCTCATCATAGTTTTGATTTACATTTCTCTAATAATTAGTGATACTGAACATCTTTTCATGTGCTTTTTAATCATTTGTATGTCTTCCTTGGAGAAATGTCTGTTTAGATCTTCTGCCCATTTTTTGATTGAGTTGTTTCTCTTGTCATTTGCATCGTTTGCAAATATTTTCTCCCATTCTATGGGTTGTCTTTTCCTATATAGTTTCCTTTGCTATGCAAAACCTTTTGTTTATTTTTGTTTTTATTTCCATTACTCTGGGAAGTGGGTCAAAGAGGATCTGTTGTAACCAACTTTTCTGTTTGAGGGTCTTGGAAGGCTACAATTCAGTATTGACTGGGCTGCATTCTCCTCTGGTTTCACTTGAAAGGATATACTTATAAGTTTGCTCAAGTGTTTTTAAAGTATCTCACAATTGGAGCACTGAGGCCCTTAGCTCTTCCTGCAGTTACTTGTCATGTGGACCTATCCATTGGCAGTTTATATCATAACAACTTGCTTCCTCAAGGCTCACAAAATAATCTCTTTCCAGTCTGCCAACAGAAGTTTGGCAGTGATATCCGAGTACTTTTGCCATATAACATAATATATTGGTCAGCTTCAAATGCTGTAATGAAATTAGCATAGACTGGATGAGTAGGACAAGATAAATTAATTTCCTCACAAATATAAAGGCTGCAAGTCCAAGATCAGGGTCCAGCATGGTCATGTCTGGTGAGAACTGTCTTCCTGGCTTGCAGATGACCACCTTCTTGCTGTGCCCTCACATAACAGATAGAGAAAGAGCAAACTCTCTGGTGTCTTTTCTCATAAGAATACTAATCCCATCATGAGGGCCCCATGCTAATATCTAATTACCTCCCATATGCTGTAACAATGTGAGTTCAAGCTTCAATATATGAATTTGGGGGAGCACAAACATTTTGACCATGACATATTTGAGCAATACTTTCTGGGCAGCATCATATCTGCCTTTATCATATTACATAATCTTATAAAAGCAGTGATAGTCTATTGGTTAAAGCAAGTTGCAGGGCTCATACTCAAGGGGAGGGAATTATGCAAGTGTAGGTCTCACTGGGCCCCCTTAGAGTGTGTCCATTATAGTGGTGTGGACATACTCTTCCATCAAAAGATGGGGTCCATATATTTGTTCCCCTTCAATATGAATCCTTCTTTGTGACTTGCTTCTAACCACCTTAGAATGTAGTAGAAATTACATTGTGAAGTTAAGTCATAGAGGATGATAAAGCCTTCTCTGACCTTATCTCTGTCTCTGAGAACATATGCCTTTGAAGTCATGAATTGCTGTGATAGAAGTCCTGTGACCTTTAAGGTATCATTTGCAGAGACTTCATGGAGAGGCCCATTGGAGAGGAGAAGCTGCTAGCCAACAGGAGGCATCAAATGCCTAACATGTTAGCATGCCAGACTGTAGATGATTTTAGTTCCCTGTCTTTGGATCTTCCTTCTGAGACCAAAGCCACCATAAAGCATAATTGAATTTATTATTTATAGCAATTTATAACAATTTATAGCACAATTGAATAATTGCCCTATTTGAATTCCTCACCTATGAAACCATGAACAAAATAAATGTTTTGTTTCTTGCTGCTAAGTTTGGGGGTAATTTGTTATATAGTCATAGTAACTGGAACAAGAGTGAAGAAAAATAATTTAAAACTAGATACTCTACTGTATATAATGGCTCTCAGGCTCATAACAAAGATTCTCCACAAGAAGGCTCCTACTGGCCATTTATCTTCTTTCAGTTAGAATGCCCTGAAGAGATTCTGCCACTTCCTACTGGAAGTTCAGGCCTAACTTTTCAGACTCTTAAAAGAAAAACAACATCCTGAAGAGGAAGCAAATTCTGTATATTTGTAATTATCACCGGCAATGAACACAAAGCCATTGACATTTCATGAGGAGCACTTAAGCACCTCACACCTTTCCATTGCCATCATGGGTTCTTTGCTTATTTTGCCTAACCAAGTTATATATTATACTGTCCAAAATCACTGCAGATGGTGATTGCAGCCATGAAATTAAAAGACGCTTACTCCTTGGAAGGAAAGTTATGACCAACCTGGATAGCATATTCAAAAGCAGAGACATTACTTTGCCAACAAAGGTCTGTCTAGTCAAGGCTATGGTTTTTCCAGTAGTCATGTATGGATGTGAGATTTGGACTGTGAAGAAAGCTGAGCGCCAAAGAATTGATGCTTTTGAACTGTGGTGTTGGAGAAGACTCTTGAGAGTCCCTTGGACTGCAAGGAGATCCAACCAGTCCATTCTAAAGGAGATCGGTTCTGGGTGTTCTTTAGAAGGAATGATGCTAAAGCTGAAACTCCAGTACTTTGGCCACCTCATGCGAAGAGTTGACTCATTGGAAAAGACTGTGATGCTGGGAGGGACTGGGGCAGGAGGAGAAGGGGACAACAGAGGATGAGATGGCTAGATGGCATCACCAACTCGATGGATGTGAGTTTGAGTGAACTCCGGGAGATGGTGATGGACAGGGAGGCCTGGCGTGCTGCAATTCATGGGATTGCAAAGAATCGGACAGGACCGAGTGACTGAACTGAACTGTAGTATCCTAAAACAAAGATTCAGTCTTCTCTTGGAGGTGAATCAAATCCTTAGTATCTAGAGAATGAGAAAAACTATCAACTGCTTTAAGAATGGCATTTTTTCTCATGATTCATGAACATAAAGTTCAAAACTCAAACTACAGACCTGATAATTTCCATTGTATTCCAGAGGATGGATTTGGAAGAGATCAAGGAATCATCTCACTTTAAGACAAGTAACCTTTTTAAAAAAATATATATCTGATGATTAGGTAATGGGGAGAGATGGGATATGTTCAGAAGAGATTTACCTTATTATATACTGAGAAAATAAATTCCTGGTAGTTCTGAACACGGAACTACCTCATTAAGAGGATGTTTTGTGATTTGTCTTATAATAAATGAGAACTATGAAATTCAACACACAATCCATATCCTTCAGCTAAATTACTCTTGAAATGCTTTTTCCATTGGTGAAGAGTTAATCTTAAAATGTAGTTTCCCAGGAATTTTTCTTAATGTTTTCAGAAGTGGATTGTCACTTTGTCATCTGTCTCTTAGAACACTTTACTTGAGTAGTTTCTGAAACCACAGGCAGTATTGTTTAAATTGTTTGTCCTTGTTTATCTTACTCTCAAAACAGGACTCCAGGGGCAATTGCAAAGAAAGAGAAGGAAAAAACCCTTTGTATCTTATATTCTGTTAAATCACTGGGTCATCTGTTTCTGGCAACATTAATACCACGTGGTCAGTTGAAAATGGTTTAATAAATATCCTGTGTGACACTAGCTGCCTCGTCAGATTTGCTCAGGGGACTAATGCTCAGAGTTTGAGAACCTTTACAGGACTCATTAATATACATTTGATGGAAGGATGCCTGGTGACTTCAGTATTCCCATGGGAAATTTGCATGTTATAGAGTTGAGGGGCTGTCTTCAGGGAATTACAGTCTGGTCCTGTTGTTCAGTACTGGCTTCTTTTAGGGTTACTGCAAAAGAGGACCTTTTCAAGCTTGCCACAGAGCATGAACCATTTGATTAAGGGTGCAGCTTTCTGTTTCAGAGAGACCTCTGCACTTCCTTGTTAGGAAAACTACAATCCTTGTTCGTCCCATCATTTGTCAAAAAAAAAAAAAAAAAAATAAGATTCTGACTGGTTCAAATACAGTAGTAATCCTTGCAGCAAGGGTGGGGTTGTAAACTTGCATTACAATAAAGAATAGCATTGAGTACCCTTGTTGCAGATAATTTCTAGCAAAGAATCAGTAAATTTTCTCTTGTTCATCTGTTTGTGGATTTTACCTCTAGAGTGTTTTTATAAGTGGAGGGCCATGGTGGGAGTGGTGGTCAGGAGGGTAGCAACCTTTCCATTTCCTAACACACCAGATTTTTCATGAATCTAAAGATTCTTGAGAGACAGGTTTAAGATTTTTTCAAATGCAGAAGCTGTTATAGCAAATTAAACCAAATCAATCAGCCCTTCACAGGAAATTTTTTTATTAAGAATAAAATCTCACCCATTTTGGTCACTTGGCAATAAACATTCTCTTTTGTAGGAGAAAAGTTTGGTGTAATTCTAGGGTTTTATTTTTCCCTGCCTTTCTCCTTATGTGGTCATTGTTTACTCAAGCTTCAGTATTCCAGGTATAGTCTTCACTTTATTTCTGCTTTTTCTAATTTCTCCAGAAGGTTAGTTGCTTCATTCAGAAATCTTGCTTGGTTCTAATAGGCAGGACCAATCTCCATTATGATGCTTTAACAGTGTATTATAATTACCTCTCTATTGTATTTGTTTTTCTCAATACATTTGAACCTAAATGTCAAGGACTATACTGTGTCTTTTTTTTTTTTTCACATTTCTGTAGCTAGGACTTAGATAATGGTATGTGGTTCTGAAATGTTTCTTGTAGGAAAAAAGTCCTTCAGTGTAGAAGACTCTGGCAGGTTATTTACCTCTTGACACAGAGCTTTCTCCTATAAGCTTCTACCTTTCTACAGTGAATTTCCATGGCTAAGAGTTATTCATTTCATTTTTTCCCCAATGTGGTTATAATTTTTTTTTCTGTGTACATTGTTTCCTTATTAAATATAATTTACCAGCAGTACAGTTAACACTCATGCACATATGCACAATTAACATTAATATTAAAATGAATAATTGGGGTGTTCATTAAAATAGCAAAATGAACATCATTTACTAATGTTCAGTGATCCAATTGCCACTCTGCCTTTATTTTTGTTTCTAGTGAAAGGGAGTGTCAATCACTCAGTCGTGTCTGACTCTTTGTGACCCCATGGACTGGAGCGTTGGGCTCCTCTGTTCATGGAATTCTCCAGGCAGGAATACTGGAGTGGGTTGCCATTTCCTTCTCCAGGGGATCTTCTGGACCCAGGGATTGAACCTGGGTCTCCTAAATTGGAGACAGATTCTTTACTATGTGAGCCACTAGGGAAACCCTAGTGGACCTTGTTCCTAGTGGACCTTGTATTTATAATGTAAATACTGTAGATAATGTAAACTCCATCAAGGGGAGGACAGTGGAAAAGGAGGCAGGTATCCTTAAATTCTTGACATAGAAAGGAAGGAATAAGCTAAGGGTTACACATTTCCTTTGGACATTAAATAGTACATTATATTATCTTCAATATCACCTATGTAAAGTGCCGATCTTGTTACCAAATAATGCAGCCACTAGGCCCATCCCCAGAGGGGTTCTGATTCAATAGATCTGAGGTGGAGCCAGATAATTTGCATTTCAAGCAAGTTCCTGGGTGATGATGATATTGTGGGTCTAGGAGCACAATTGCCTGCTTTTCAAATTTAAAAGTTTGTATGAATCATCTAGGATGTTGTGTGTAGATTAAGTATATGTGGGATGAGATCTGAGATTTAAAATTTCAAATAAATTCCCAGGTGATATGAATGCTGTTAGTGGACCATACTTTGATTAGCAAGGGTTTAGAGTTGAATCCAATAGTTCCCACATTTGCTTTGTATGTGATTCACTTGGCATTATAGACTGAATGTTTGTTTTCCTCCAAAACTTGAATATTGAAATCCTGATCCCTAAAATGATAGTGTTAAGAGGTGGGTCTTCTACAGGTCATGAAGATAGAATTCTCAAGAATGAGAGTAGTACCCTTAGAAAAGAAAATTCAGAAAGCTCCCTTGCACCTTCCACCACCTGAGGACACAGCAAGAAGGCAATGGCCTTTGAACCAGGAAGTGGTTCTCTCCAGACATTGAGTCTGTCAGTGCCTTGATCGTGGATTTCTTCAACCTCAGAACTGTGAGAAGTAAACTGTTTAAGCTGCTCAAAAGGGAGAAAGAAAAATAAAGGAAGGAAGGAAGAAAACCATATTGTATTAACTAGTATCTAACAACTAGGCATTTCATTTCATTAAATTCTGTAGACAGTTCTTCAGTAGTCAGGTGTTTGAAAGAATTTAAATCTTTGTAAAAAAAAAAGTTAGACATTTTTCAACTCTCATTCTTTCTCTGTTACTCCAAATATGATCTAAAATATAGAATAATAAATTTTTTAAAAAGGGTCAGTGAGGTTTAGGGCCAATCTATTGCTAAATCATGCTTTTTATATTTCTTCATTAAGATGATGCTTTTTTCATAAGAATTCATTGTTATTTTCCTTTTGGTTTAAGCTGGGTAGGACTTCCCTATTCATGGTTTATTTTTTTTCGGTTTTGGTCCATTTTTAGCAGTTTTAGCACAGACATTTATTGTCTGTGTTACACATATGATATTTATACTGTGTCTGGATCAACAAATATTGATTGTCCCAATTTTTTTGAAGGTATACTCTATACATGTAGGCCTGTTCTCAACAACTATATTAAATTCCTTTTGAGACCAGAGATACAGCTTATATTTGTTTATATTCTTTGTGTGTGCTCAGTCATTAAGTAGTGTCTGACTCTATAGCCCACCAGGTCCTCTTTTCATGGGATTTCCCAGGCAGGAATACTGGAGGGGGTTCTCCAGGGGATCTTCCCAACCCAGAGATCAAACCTGTGTCTCCTGCATTGGCAGGTGGGTTCTTTACCACTGAGCCACCAGAGAAACCCTGTATGTGGAATTTAGAAACAAACATGCAAAACTAAACAAAACCCAGACTTATATATTCGGAGAAGCAGTTGCTAGAAAAGAGGGGGGATTAGTCGGGGTGTGTGTGTGTGAAATTGGTGAAAAGTACAAAATTCCAGTTATAAAATCAATAAGTTATGGGGATGTAAAAACTAAGATCATGGTATCTGGTCCCATCACTTCATGGGAAATAGATGGGGAAACAGTGGAAATAGTGTCAGACTTTATTTTTTTGGGATCCAAAATCATTGTAGATGGTGATTGCAGCCATGAAATTAAAAGACGCTTACTCCTTGGAAGGAAAGTTATGACCAACCTGGATAGCATATTCAAAAGCAGAGACATTACTTTGCCAACAAAGGTCCGTCTAGTCAAGGCTATGGTTTTACCAGTGGTCATGTATGGATGTGAGAGTTGGACTGTGAAGAAAGCTGAGCATCGAAGAATTGATGCTTTTGAACTGTGGTGTTGGAGAAGACTCTTGAGAGTCCCTTGGACTGCAAGGAGATCCAACCAGTCCATTCTGAAGGAGACCAGTCCTGGGTGCTCATTGGAAGGACTGATGCTGAGGCTGAAACTCCAATACTTTGGCCAGACCCTGATGCTCGGAGGGATTGAGGGCAGGAGGAGAAGGGGACGCCAGAGGATGAGATGGCTGGATGGTATCACTGACTCGATGGACATGAGTTTGGGTGAAGTCCGGGAGTTGGTGATGGACAGGGAGGCCTGGCATGCTGTGATTAATGGGGTCACAGAGAGTGAAACAGGACTGAGCGACTGAACTGAACTGAACTGAACTGAAAGTACAACATGGGGGATAAAGTCATAATATTGTATTAACTTTGTATGGTGACAGTAACAGGACTTCTTATGGTGCTCATTTCTTAATGTATACAAATATTGAATCCCTATGTTGCACACCTGAAATTAATGTTGTATGTCAATTATACCTTAATAAAAATACACTTTTAGTAGGGAAAAAAAAAACACCCCTTTTGCTAAAGGTTTTGATTGACTGAATAGGTCTGAGAGGATGAATAAGTAAGGAACATATCAGAAAATTCTCAGCTCAGTTTTCCTATTTTGACATGCATAATACTTTAAATTCCTTTTATCTGCATTGAAACCTATTATGGTTTATGTTAGTTTAGTCTTATATGTGCTTCTATAGTGATTCTATATAAATGAAAACAAATAACAAAGGATGTTCATTATATAGATGAAGACCTATAAATATAAGTTTAGCATATATACTTGGATTTTGATTTGTTTTTCCACTAAGACAGTATCTTTTAGTTTTGCACAATATAATTTGCTTCTACAGGGAAGAACTGTGTAACATATCAATACTTAAAGCAATTGTTTTTTAGTTCAAGATGGTTTCTTATTTTATGCTCAATATATCTTTACAGGGACTAGTCTTGCTTGAATAGTTTAAACTCTACACAATAATTTCCTAGGTGTTAGGAGCTACCAGTTATGAGAGATTTCTTTATGAGTGTCATGGAAGATTACTTCATATATTTAATAAGAACAATGAAGCTAATTCTTCTTTTTGAAAAGGTCTAATTTAAGGCTGTTCTTTTACTTTCCCTCATGACATCAAATCATTCTTATTCTTAACACTTAAAGAATTTTCCAGAATCTATGATTAGCTTTCAGGTCATAAAAACTTGAGTGTAGAAGTTATGTCTGCCTTAAACATTACCTGGGTAGAATTATTTGCAGATAATTTAGCATTCCACAGTTTCTTTGATTCATCTTTCTATTCTTGGCATAATGTGAGTGTCTGGTACCTATTAAATCCCCAATAAATATTTGGTAAATAATAATGGCTTATATTGTGTCAGACATTATGCTAAGTATTTTATTTGTATCACCTCTTTTAATCATCAGCTGATGGGGCAGATACTGTTATTATCCTTCTTTTACAAAGGAGGAAACTGATGTACAGTAGCTTGAGTAACACTCTCAACTTCTAAGAGCTAGTGAGCGACAGAGACACTGGGTCTTTTTTATTCTGAGAGACTAAGTCTAAAAATGCCTCTCATTAACTTATAAATGAGACATGAACGAGTGTTACCAGGATACGTTTTGATTTCTTGGTAATATTATTTCAAGTTTACCCTACTTGTCTCTGTTGAATCTATAAATTGAATGTATCTGCTCCAATTATTGATTCTATTTGCCTTCATCTCTCTTCTACTAAATTATAAATGATTCTGGTGCAGGGACAGTGACTTTAGTTATTTTATCCCCTTACTGTGTCTTCAATGCAGGAGACCTGCAATGCAGGAAACCCAGGTTTAATTCCTGGGTTGGGAAGATCCCCTGGAGAAGGGAAAGGCTACCCACTCTAGTATTCTGGCCTGGAGAATTCCATGGACTGTATAGTTCATGGGGTCACAAAGAGTCAGACATGACTGAGTGACTCACTTTTCATTTTCACTGTGCCTTATATGCTGGATTCACCATGGATATTTGCTAAAGATTATAGACCACACAGGCTAGAATATACAAAAAATAAGCAGCAGATAAACAGCAGGTAATAGGCCTCAGTGCTCCTGATTTAAAAGGTTATAGGGATAACTGATCATTCTTTAACTTCTTCGGTAAAACCTAATACAACTTAAAATTTTCTTTTCCAAGTGTAATTTAGACAATTGTATACATTTATAGTGCTGGGAGGGATTGGAGGCAGGAGGAGAAGGGGACGACTGAGGATGAAATGGCTGAATGGCATCACTGACTCGATGGGCCTGAGTTTGAGTGAACTCCAGGAGTTGATGATAGAGAGGGAGGCCTGGCATGCTATGATTCATGGGGTCGCAAAGAGTCAGACAAAACTGAGCGACTGGAATGAACTGAACTGAACTGATAGTGAACAGTGTGATGATTTGATATATGTATGTTCTGTGAAATGATGACCACAATCAGGTTAATTAACACATCCATCACCTTACATTTTTTTTGTGTATGTGGTGAGAATGCTTAAGACAAATGTTTTAACAGATTTTGAGTATACACTACATTATTATTAACTATCATTACCATGCTGTACCTTAGATCCTCAGAACTTATGCATCTTGTAACTGAAGACTTATAACCCTTTAACTAGCATTTTCAATATCCCTCATGTCCCAGCCCCTGGTAACAACCATTCTGTGTTTTATGAGTTTAGTATTTGTTTTTCTTTGTCTGACTGATATCACTCAGCATAATGTTCTCTCATTTTGCTCATGTTTTTGCAAATGGCAGAATCTCCTTTCCAAATGGATGAATTTTATATATATATATATATTCAATACATGTAATACACTATGTGTATGTATATATGTGTATGTTGTATGCATGGATATGTATGTATATATATCACATATTTATCCATTTGATAGATGATGGACACTTAGTTTGGTTCAATATCTTGGCTACTGTGAAAAATGCTTCAGTGAACATGGGGTTGCAGATATTATCTTCCTAAGATACTGATTTGTTTTCTTTCGATATATACCCAGAATTGGGATTGCTAGATCATACAGTAGATCTATTTTTTAAAGTTGTCAAGGAACTTCTCTACTTTTTTCTATAATGACTATACAAATTTACCTTCCACCAACAGTGCATAAGGGTTCTCTTCTCTCCTCCACTTCCTCAATAACACTTGTTATCTCCTATCTTGTTGGTAGAAGCTATCCTGACATGTGTAAGGTTGATTAGTGATATTCTGTGTCTTTTCATATACCTATTGACTGTTTTTATGTCTTTTTTTGGAAAAATTTCTTTTTTGCCTATTTTTAATTGAATTTTTTTTTTTTTTAACTATGGAGTTGTATGAGCTCCTCAATATACTGAGACTCAGTGCTGGTGTGAGATTAAATGCAAAAGCACACTGTAAATGTTAAAGATCAAAGCACAGCCTGATTGTTACTAGGGTATAACATAGAACAGCTTCTTGAGAACTCTGGTGCTGTATGCTTCATTGTTGTAATGCAATGGCTCCAAGTCTGTTTATGGGGTTAAAGCATGAACTTTGGAGTAGAATTGCCCTGGAGTTGTCACATTTTAATTAGAGACAGTTGGATAAGTTATCTGTCACTTCGTATCCATGTGCCTTTCCTCAGGCTGTTATTTTCTTTATGTAAAAAACTGCTAATATGTAGGACAAGTTGTACATCAACCTTAACTTGCCATGACTTGTCCTCTGTCCTCAGGCAGGATTTATTATTCCTTCCTGTGGGGCACCACTGTACACTCCTGTCTCACAGCCCCACCCTTTCACTCTACACTCTTGTGAAAATACTTTTTATGTGATTCCTTCAATCTGAGATGTTCTCTTTTATAGCAGGACCTTTTTATATGCTACTTTTCTGACTAGAACATTATTCTCTGCCTTTTAACTTATTGTCTCCTTATTCTTTAGTCTCTTGGACAACCTGGTGTAACCCTATCATACACCTAATTGCAGTTGCTTACCCAATTTTCTGATAGACTATAAGCTCCATAAAGACAAGCGTCCATTTTTCTTGTTCACTGCTATGTCCTCAATGCTCGTCGAAGTGTTTGGCACATTATGGTTACTTAAATATTTATTTAAGGAATTAGTGTTTTTGACTTAGTAGGGAGTCTTTTGGAAAAATTATCTGATATGATATGAGCTTTAGATTTGTGAGGCTATGGAAGTGTTAAGATTTATCCTACACACACACATACGTGTGTGTATATATGTATTTTTATCAGTTCAGTTCAGTTCAGTCGCTCAGTCGTGTCCGACTCTTTGCGACCCCATGGACTGCAGCACGCCAGGCCTCCCTGTCCGTCACCAACTCCCAGAGCTTACTCAAACTCATGTCCATTGAGTCAGTGATGCCACTTGAGTCTCATCCTCTGTCGTCCCCTTCTCCTCCTGCTTTCAGTTTTTCCCAGCATCAGGGTCTTTTCAAATGAGTCAGTTCTTCGCATCAGGTGGCCAAAGTATTGTGTACACAAAAACATATACCTGTTTGTGTATGCATATCTCTTATCAGTTTTAAAAGTGATGGATCTTTAAAGGGGATGGACGCTAAATGCTCTCAGTTTGGAATTGTTCTATAATCAAAGAAACAGAGAGTAGGTAGATGAGGCTAGGGAGACCTTCCTGAAGTGTGCTCCAGAAAATAGGAAAGGCCCAGAGAATAGGGTTGTTTTGGAGTGATCTGCTGTTCTATGCTAAAGAAAACTTGTTCCCCAATGAAACAGTCACATAAGATCCAGAAAAATTTGATATTATATTTCACATTCAATTTCACTTGTATATCAAGATAGCTCTAAAAGCAGAGTAAAGCTTCTGAAGAGTACATGAGAAGACAATGAGTATTAAGCATTAGTTTGCTAATGTCCATCTTCAGATAGCAAAATATGGCTTGGGAATAACTTAATCAAAACTCAGCCAGACAGCAGCAAACTTGCACACTCACCAAGTACAGGGTTTCTTTGCGGTAAATCCTTTATTAAAATAAATATTGCAGAATTGTGTTTCTTTGGAGACTAGAAAATTTCATAGAAATTGTATTAAGAAAAAAAAAAGTTTCTGACTAAGCAAAGGTCCTTGAATCTGTTGATACCGTGTTTCTGAGTAGTTATATAAACAGTAATGTCAGGCATTTTCCTCCCATGAGTCTACCACATCACAAACTCAAGATTATTGCATTTGCTCACTTACTTTCTGACATAGCTGCTGTAGAGAGCTTACATAGGTCATAGCACAATCCTCTCAGCAGCCTTCTTAGTACAATATTTTGCATGGAAATTTAACAGATAGGAAACAAATATAGGCATGTTTTATGTATTTATATAATACAAAATTGAATCTGGAGTTTGTATACAAGTATTGTCTAATACAAAGTGAGTATATATATAATTTTAAAATTTCTAAGAACCACATAAAAATGGTAAAAAGAAACAGGTAAAATTGATTCACTGGTATATTCACTTTATTACAAATATATGCTGTATTATTTCAAAATATAACAATATAAAATTATTAAAAAGATTTCTTTTTTTATATTGTACATTTATTTTTTATTATTTTTATTTATTTATTTGGCCACACTGGGCAGCTTGTGAGATCTTAGTTCTCTCACCAGGGATTGTACCTGGGTCCTTGGCAATGAAAGTGCGGAGTCCAAACCGATGGACTATGAGGGAATTCTCCTATACTGTATCTTCGAAGTGTTTACTTTATACTTATAGCTCATCTCAATCCAGACCAAATCTCCATTTCAAGTGCTCAGTGATCACAAATGGATAGCGACTATTCTTTTAGAGAGGAGATTTCTGGGGGATGATAGGGAGAGAATAACATGGGAAGAAACCCTGGGTTACTAAACAACTGTGCAGAAGTGTTATATACCACTGATGCACACTGAACTGTGAGTAACAAAGTATATTGATACATATATGTGGAATCCAGAAAAATATTACAGATTAACATATTTGTAGGACAGAAATACAGACACAGGCATAGAGAATGGACGTGTGGATACAGGTCACAGGAAGTGGAGTAGGGTGAATTGGGAGATGAGATTGACATGCATGCACTACTGTGTGATTAGATAGCGCATGGGAAAGTGCTGGATAGCACAGGGAGCTCAGCTTGGTGCTCTGTGATGACCTAGAGGGTGGGATGGCGGTAGTGGGAGGGAGGTTCAAAAGGGAGGGGTTATGTGTATACATATAGCAGAAACTAACACAACGTTGTAAAGCAACTATTAATATGTTCCAATGAAAAATAAAGAAACCTTTGTTAAATCTTCAAGATTTCCAGGTTGAATTTTGAACTCATGCTTGCAAAATGAGAACAAATTTCATGGTCACATTGAGGTGAGCAAACACCAAACTAATTTATTTATTTTTTATAAACGTATTTACTGCCTATCATCTGTCAACTTATCTAGTTTCCTTCATGTAAGGTTAGTCATACCATGATACGAACTCAGTGAAATAAGAATTCACACACAGATATATCAGACTGCAGGGGTTTATGCATTGATGAACATCACAGGGAGGCATGTCTTATCTGTGACTGTCCTCTGTCCATTGCTGGCCTCCATTGACTTATAAGTCATTTAGTCTGGTCATGAGGCAATGGCCCCTTTCTTTGACATATCTGTTGTTTTTGTCCTCTGTCTTTCCATGGTCACTGGCAGAGTATACATACTATATGGGTTATTGACAGAGTGTGCCACACTGTACACTCTGACCTTGTTTTAACCATATTCTTGAACCTGTCCCAGACAGCCTGCTTTCTGTCAGTCACTTTCATGACCTCTGAGAAGAAAGGGCTTCTTCCCAAACTAGTCTATGGGTTATTTCAAGACTCCATTCTGCTCTATCTACTTAAACATCTTTCTCAGGCATTGCCTGGCAGTCACAGCTCCCCAAACATGTCCTCATGTTTAGTTCCCAGAACCTGTAATTTACCTTACATGACACAAAAAGTACTTTGCATGTGTGATGAAATTAAGACTCTTAAGATGGAAGGTCATATTCAATTAGCCAGTTGGGGCAAATGTAATCACAGAGGTCCTTAAATGTGGAAAACCTTTCTCAACTAAGTCAGAGCAAGATGTGCCAATGAAAGGACAATGTAGAGATGAATCAGTGCTAACTTTGAAGATGGAAGGAAGGAGTCATAAGCCACATAGTGAAGCTGGTCTATAGGCTCTGGAAAAGCTGAGAAGATGCATTCTTTCTCAGAACCTCCAGAAAGGAATTTAGCCTTGCTAAGACCTTGATTTTTATCCTGGTGAGAGCTGTGTTAGACTTCTAATCTACAGAACTGCAAAACAATAAATGTATGTTGTTTTAAATCACTAAATCTGTGGTAATTTACTTCCATAGTGAAAAAAAGCTAATACACTTGCAATAACTGGGCCAAGACTTTTCTGTGAAGCATGCCAACTCTCAAAAGTGTTCCAAGATTCTCCTGAACCTTTCTGAGGATTCTAACATCCCTCACTCGGCAAATTATCCTGAAGAAAGGTCGGGTTCCAGCACTTTCTCCTACTCGCAACACTGGACAAATTTCCCTGTATTCTTCACTAATGAAAAAACATCTTCCTGCTTCTTACATTTGATTGAACTTTTTCAGTGACTCTTATAAAACCCTGCAGTTTTCCCAACACTGTCATTTATGGTATAAAATTTATATCCTATATTCTTCATGCTTTTAGCATTTTTTATTTCAAATATTGTTGTGTGTAAAGAAGTCTAATTACAGTCTAAAGCCTTGGCATTCAGGACTATTGATTTTGTTCAGAGTTTCAAAAACATATTTTATAAGTTGAAAGTTAAACAATAGCTCTTTATTTTGCTCTGCAGTTTTGCAAAGCAATCAGCTTAACTTCTAAGGAGAAGATTCAAATGTTGCCTGAATGAGGGCAAGGATGAGATGTATTATAGTGTTCATAGAATTCCTTGTTTGTCTTTTTACTTTCCATTAGATCAGCAGTAATGACTCCTCTTTAACTTCTGATACTGATAACTTGTATTCTCTTTGTCTTGGTCTTTCTCTTGTTAGTCTGGCTAGGAGTTACCAGTTTTTTGATATTTAAAAAAAATCACCTTTGTAGTTTCTTGATTTTCTTTATTATTTTCCTCTTTTAAATTTCATTGATTTCTATTCTAATTTTTATTGTATTTTTCTTCTGTTTGTTTCAGGCTCAAATTGCTACTATTCTTTCTTTAATTTCCTAATGTAAACCTTTAATTTCCTGATTATAAACATTTGAAATTCTAAAGATTTGGTTTGGTGTTTTAGTTTAATCATAGAAACCAAGGTTAAACTGGCACAAGTACCTATTTTCAAACTTTACTGTGAATTTTAAGTGAAAGTAAATGATTGCCCCAATCCAAGCAGGCTGTTTGCTACAGTGTTCAGTGCATTATCAATGTTCATACTGATGAAGAAATGTTTAATAAATTTTGTTGTTGTTGTTCAGTCACCCAGTCATGTCTGACTCCTTAAGACCCCATGGACTGCAGCACATCAGGCACCCCACCCTCACCCCACCCCCCATCTCTCACCATCTCCTGAAGTTTGCCCAGGTTCATGCCCATTGCATCAGTGATGCCATCCAGTTGTCTCATCTCCCTCTTCTTCTGCCCTCAATCTTTCCTAGCATCAGGACTTTTCCAATGTACTTTAATAAATGTAGCTCTCTTCAGTTTGTGAATTCATTTGAATGGTGCAAGGATAAAAGAGTTACCAGTAAAGTTCAAGTGATTTTCAAAATTAAAAATTATAATAGCTATTGATTTTGCATGCTCAGACCTATGTTTTGTTTGAGAACCTGTATTTATCAAATGCTCGGATCAAATTGAGGTATAACATTTCACATAAGTGAAAGAAAACTTGTACTTTTATGATTTGTCTCACTCATTTCAGTAATAACAGGGTGTGAACTAAGTAGCTTCAGTTGAGTTCAACTCTTTGAGACCCCATGGACTCTAGCCTGCCAGGTTCCTCAGTCCATGGGATTCTCCAGGCAAGAATACTGGCATGGGTTACCATTTCCTCCTCTAGGGGATCCACCTGACTCAGGGCTCAAACCCATGTCTCTTACCTCTCCTGTGTTGGCAGGTGGGTTCTTTACCACTAGTGAGCACCACATTGGAAGCCCAATAACAAGGTAGCCACCATTGAATTATGCATAAAAACTTCATGTACAATAATAAACCTTACACAACTCATCAGTGATTATCTGTTGGTGAAGTCAGGCATATGTATCAGAATTGCCTAGAAAGTGAATCCACTCAGTCATGTCCGACTCTTTGCGACCCCATGGACTGTAGTCTACCAGGCTCCTCCATCCATGGGATTTTCCAGGCAAGAATACTGGAGTGAGTTGTCATTCCCTTCTCCAGGAGATCTTCCTGACCCAGGGATTGAACCTGGGTCTCCCACACTGTAGGCGGACGCTTTACCATCTGAGCCACCAGGGAAGCCACCAGGGAAGAATTGCCTAGAAAACTTTGTAAAAACCATGTTTTCCTGCCACAGACCCCATCCTATAATCACAGATTTCCAGATTTGGTGGTGAGGGTGGGTGGTAGAGGAGGCAAGAGTGTGCAGTTTTAGGACTTTTCAGGGTGCTGCAGAGAACTGGTGCCTATTGGGGCTTCTGGAGCTGCTGCAATATTATTAGCCTAAAACTCCTTGAATACTTTACTCACAGTTGCCTAGAGTTATAAGATAATTGTAACAAACCTAGGTGATAGGTTAATGGAAATAATAAGACTCACATTTCGAAGTCAACTCTTTTCAATCAATTCTTGTTAAATAGAAAGGTAAGGAATCCAGGGGAAGACCAGGACTAGCCCAGCCTTCTTCATGTCTGATCTGTGGCATCCCACAGAGTCTTTATTCTCTCTACCAGTTTCTCAGTGTGCCTACAATCCTACCACTGGATTCATTCATGGGCTTAAAATATAGGCGTTTCCAGCAGTCTTTCCTTTTTAATGCTATTACAGGAATCAGTAACAAATTGAGTTTTATCAGTTTTGTTTCCTTTGAGTTTTATCAGGAACTCGACACTAAATAAAACAAAACATAGTGAGAAACTGGTACATCATGTGAAATGTCCAGCTGGATGAAGCATAAGCTGGAATCAGGATTCCTGGGAGAAATATCAATAACCTCAGATACGCAGATTACACCACTCTTATGGCAGAAAGCAAAGAACTAAAGAGCCTCTTGATGAAAGTGAAAGTGGAGAGTGAAAAACTTGGCTTAAAACTCAACATTCAGAAACTAAGATCATGGCATCTGGTCCCATCCTTTCATGGCAAATAAATGGGGAGACAATGGAAACAGTGAGAGACTTTATTTTCTTGGGCTCCAAAATCACTGCAGATGGTGACTGCAGCCTTGAAATTAAGACACTTGCTCCTTGGAAGAAAAGCTATGACCAACCTAGACAGCATATAAACAAGCAGAGACATTACTTTGCCAACTAAGGTCTGTCTAGTCAAGGTTATGGTTTTTCTAGTAGTCATGTATGGATGTGAGAATTGGACTATAAAGAAAGCTGAGCACCGAAGAATTGATGCTTTTGAACTGTGGTGTTGGAGAAGACTCTTGCGAGTCCCTTGGACTGTAAGGAGATCCAACCAGTCAATCCTAAAGGAAAACAGTCCTGAATATTCATTGGAAGGACTGATGTTGAAGCTGAAGCTCTAATACTTTGGGCACCTGATGGGAAGAACTGACTCATTGGAAAAAACTCTGATACTGGGAAAGATTGAAGGCGGGAGGAGAAGAGTACGACAGAGGATGAGATAGATGGCATCATTGACTCGATGGACATGAGTTTGAGAAAGCTCTTGGAGTTGGTGATGGACAAGGAAGCGTGGCATGCTGCAGTCCATGGGGTCACAAAGAGTCAAACACGACTGAGCAACTGAGCAACTTAACTGGACTGAACCAAACTAAATCTTATTAGCTCAGGAAAATCACTCTTCACACCTGAAACCTGGCTGAAGCAAGTTGAATAAATAGGGATTTTGAGATGGGAAAGAATGAAAAGAAGCCCAGAATGTTCTAGCCACTACTTGAGAAGATGGGCAGGCAGGAGGGACCTGGGGCTGATTACCCAAGGAAGTATCCTCTAGGGGAACAGAGGAAATAAATTAACTAAAATGCTGAGTCATTGAGTAGGAGTCTTCCTTGCAAGCTCCAAAGGTGAGGCCCCTGATGCTGGAGTGGAGGAATTTCATGGTTTTCTGTTGGTCCCTAGCAAGTTTTACTCCCAGTACCTAGGGGTCTAGAAGTTTTTCTTATTGCTCTTCAGTGAGGATGGGAATCACCTGGAGAGCTTGTTCAAAGCCAATTCCTGGGCATCAGAGATTCTGATTGGTGAGGGCCATGAATTTGCCTTTCTAACTGCTGCTGCCGCTGCCTAGGAATAAGTTTGAGAAACAGTACTTTAGACAGCATACCTCCAAGCAGCATCTGCAGCCCTGGCAAAGCAGCTGATACTAAGTTGTGGGCACTTCCTGACATGCTGCAAAGGTGAGCCCAGCATCCTCTTATTTCCAAAGCATATAGTCTAGGACTATCTCCCATTCAGGCTCTTGAGATGTTGTCTTTATTGTCTTCATAAGTTTAGTCATATGCAGGAGGATCAAGATTTTGTATTGATGGCTTACATGCCAAGTTATCAGGAGAACAAAGAACAGAAATTCAGTAGGCACCTCAAAAATAATTATCAGAATCCTGGCTGTGGTATGTTGAATTGGTTGAAATCCACAACTTGTTTATGGATTCTCAGCAAGAGTTAGGAATGATACTGTTTAAAATGTAACAGGCATTTCTTGGCAAAATCTCTTAAGAACTTTGATAGAGATATTTTAAGAACCTGCAAATTTTTCAGAGTTTTGGGGTTTTATTTTTTATTTTTTGGAATGTAAGAATTCAACACATTGAAAATATATTGAAAAACATCCATAGACTACTGGAAAAACTTCTTAAAGTTCTTGTTTCCTTAGAACAGTGCTTATTATAGTCTGGCTAAGCTAAAGGATAAAGATGGGCTAAGTATAAAATGACTTCCCAGGTGGCTCAGTGGTTAAAGAATCTGCCTACCAAGCAGGAGATGTGGTTCTATCCCTGGATTAGGAAGATCCCCTGAAGAAGGAAATGGCAACCCAATACATATTCTTGCCTGGAAAATCTCATGGACAAAGGAGTCTGACAGGGTCCAAAGAGTCAGACAGGACTTAGCAACTAAACAACAACAAGCTTAGGTTATTGATTTTAGACCTTTATTCTTTTCTAAAGCATGTATTTAATGCTGTGAATTTCCCTCTAAATATTGCTTTCACTGCCTCCCACAAAACTTGATATACTGCATTTTAATTTTTATTTAGTTCAAAGTATTTAAAAATATTGCCTAAGATTTCTTTCTCAACTGATGTGTCATTTAGAAGTATATGCCTTAATTTTTACAATATTTGGAGATTATCCCAGTATCTTCCTCTTATTGACTTTGAATTTAATTCTGTTGTAGTCTGCAAACATACTTTCTGTGGTTTCTATTCTTTGAAGGTGTGTTGTAGGGCCCAGAATATGGTCTATCTTGGCAAATGTTCTATATGAGCTGAAAAATAATGTGTATTCTGCTGTTGTTGGATGGAGTATTTATAAAAAGTGATTTAGATCAATTTGATTAATAGTACTGTTCAGGTCAAGTGCATCCTTACTGATTTTATGTCAGCTTGATCTGTCAATTATATCTGTCAGATCTCCAAATGCAAGGGTGATTTATGTATTTCTCCTTGCAATTCTGTCAGCTTTTGTTTCTATATTCCAACACTATTTTTAGTTGCATGCATATTTAGAATTAGTGTGTCTTATAGAATTGATCCCTTTAATTTTATTTAATGTTCTTTTTATCCATGATAACTTTTCTTGTTCTGAAATCAGCTTTGTCTGAGATTAATATAGCCACTCCAGCTTTCTTTTGAGTAGTATTACCATGGTATATCTTTCTCTTTTCATTTTTAACCTATCTGTGTCTTTATATCTAAAGTGAGTTGCTTGCAGATAACATATAGTTGGGTGTTGTTTTTTTTAATCCACTCTGGCAATCTCTGACTTTTAATTGATGTATATAGACCATTTACACTTAGAGTCATTTTTGAAATATTTGGATTTATGTCAACCATATTTATAACTGTATTATATGAATTTGCCAGAGGTTTCTTTTTCTACCTCTCATTGTAACTGAGCATTTTATATTATTCCTTTTTTTATCTCCTCTGTTAGTGTGTTATACTTCCTGAAAAATCATAATGATTGCCTTAGAGTTTACAATATGTATTTTATAAATAATCTAAACTATCCTTCAAATAATTCTATTCTGCTATGTGAATAGTAAGGAATATTATAACAGAGTACTCCCATTTCCTCTCTTCTGTCCCTGGGGACATTGTTGTCATTCTTTTAACATATATGTCCTATAGTCTCTCAATACATTATTATCATTATTAAATAAACAGTTATTGTTTGGATCAATTAAGAATAAGAAAAATAAAAGATTGTATTCATCTATCCCTCTCTGATTCTCTTCCTTTCTTTATAGTGATCTGAGTTTCTAACATGTCATTTTATTTTCCCTGAAGGACTTCTTTTAATATTTCTTTTCACTGCTGGCATTGAATTACTTCTGATACAGTATTGTATTATTCTGATACAGTATTTTTAGTTAATTTCATGATAATTTGCTGTATATAGAATTCTAGATTGGTGTTTTTTTTTTTTTTTCTACAGGTATTTAAATATTTCATTTCTCTCTCTTCTTGCTTCTGTCATTTCTGATGAGAAGTCCACCAAAATTTTTATCCTTTTTCCTCTGCAAGTAAGGTGCTTTTTCTTCTCTGAATTTCATCATATTTTCCCTTTATCTTTGGTGTTCTGCAGTTTGAATATGATAGAGTTTTTATTTTTTTCTCTTTTGTTTGTCTTGTTTAATGTTTTCTGAACTTCCTGTATCTGTGGCTTGGTGTTTATCATTAATTTTTGTAAGTTCCTGGTCATTACTACCCGAAATATTTCTTCTATTCTGCTTCTCTTTTTTTATTATAATTACTTGTAAGTTACATCTTCTGAAATTGTCTCGTTTCTTTTTTTCTTTTTTTAAATTTTATTTTAATTGGAGGCTAATTACCTTACAATATTGTGCTGGTTTTTGCCAACATTCACATGAATCAGCCATGGGTGTACATATGTTCCCCATCTTGAACCCCTCTCCCCTCTCCCTCCCCGTCCCATCCCTCGGGGTCATCCCAGTGCACCAGCTTTGAGCACCCTGTCTCATGCATCAAACCTGGACTGGCGATCTATTTCAAATATGATAATATACGTGTTTCAATGCTATTCTCTCAAATCATCCCACCCTCACCTTTTCCCACAGAGTCCAAAATTCTGTTCTTTACATCTGTGTCTGTTTTGCTGTCTCACATATAGGGTCATTGTTACCATCTTTCTAAATTCCGTATATATGTGTTAATATACTGTATTGGTGTTTTTCTTTCTGACTTACTTCACTCTGTATAATAGGCTCCAGTTTCATCCACTTCATTAGAATTGACTCAAATGCATTGTTTTTAATGGCTGAGTAATATTCCCTTGTGTATATGTACCACAGCTTTCTTATCCATTTGTCTGTGGATGGACATCTAGGTTGTTTCCATGTCCTGGTTACTATAAACAGTGCTGCGATGAACATTGGGGTACATATGTCTCTTTCAATTCTGGTTTCCTTGGTGTGTATGCCCAGCAGTGGGATTTCTGGGTCATATGGCAGTTCTTAATATCTTCTGCTTCTGTTAGGTCCATACGATTTCTGTGCTTTATCGAGCCCATGTTTGCATGAAATGTTCCCTTAGTATCTCTAATTTTCCTGAAGAGTTCTCTAGACTTTCCCATTCTGTTGTTTTCCTCTATTTCTTTGCATTGATCACTAAGAAAGGCTTTCTTATCTCTCCTTGCTATTCTTTGGAACTCTACATTCAGATGCTTATACATTTCCTTTTCTCCTTTTCTTTTTGCTTCTCTTCTTTTCACAGCTATTTTTAAGGTCTCCTCAGACAGCCATTTTGCTTTTTTGCATTTCTTTTTCTTGGGAATGGTCTTGATCCCTGCCTCCTATACAATGTCATGAACCTCCATCCATAGTTCATCAGGCACTCTATCTATCAGATCTAGTCCTTTACATCTATTTCTCACTTCCACTGTATAATCATAAGGGATTTGATTTAGGTCATACCTGAATGGTCTAGTGGTTTTCCCTACTTTCTTCAATTTCAGTCTGAATTTGGCAATAAGGTATTCCTGATCTGAGCCACAGTCACCTCCTGGTCTTGTTTTTGTGGACTGTATAGAGCTTCTCCATCTTTGGCTGCAAAGAATATAATCAATCTGATTTCAGTGTTGACCATCTGGTGATGTCCATGTATAGAGTCTTCTCTTGTGTTGTTGGAAGAGGGTGTTTGCTATGACCAGAGCATTTTCTTGGCAAAACTCTATTAGTCTTTGCCCTGCTTCATTCCGTACTCCAAGGCCAAGTTTGCCTGTTACTCCAGGTGTTTCTTGACTTACTATTTTTGCATTCCAGTCCCCTATAATGAAAAGGATGTATTTTTTTAGTGCTATTTCTAAAAGGTCCTGTAGATCTTCATAGAACCGTTCAACTTCAGCTTCTTTAGCATTACTGGTTGGGGCATAGACTTGGATTACTGTGATATTGAATGGTTTACCTTGGAAACGAACAGAGATCATTCTGTCGTTTTTGAGATTGCATCTATGTACTGCATTTTGGATTCTTTTGTTGACCATGATGGCTACTCCATTTCTTCTAAGGGATTCTTTCCCACAGTAGTAGATATAATGGTCATCTGAGTTAAATTCACCCATTCCAGTCCATTTTAGTTTGCTGATTCCTAGAATGTCGACATTCACTCTTGCCATCTCCTGTTTGACCACCTCCAATTTGCCTTGATTCATGGACCTGACATTCCAGGTTCCTATGCAATATTGCTCTCACAGCATCGGACATTGTTTCTATCACCAGTTACATCCACAACTGGGTATTGTTTTTGCTTTGGCTCCATCCCTTCATTCTTTATGGAGTTATTTCTCCACTGATCTCCAGTAGCATATTGGGCACCTACTGACCTGGGGAGTTCCTCTTTCAGTATGCTATCATTTTGCCTTTTCATACTGTTCATGGGGTTCTCAAGGCAAGAATACTGAAGTGGTTTGCCATTCCCTTCTCCAGTGGACCACATTCTGTCAGAACTCTCCACCATGACCTGCCTGTCTTGGGTGGCCCCATGGGCATGGCTTAGTTTCATTGAGTTAGACAAGGCTGTGGTCCTAATGTGATTAGATTGACTAGTTTTCTGTGAGTATGGTTTCAGTGTGTCTGCCCTCTGATGCCCTCTTGCAACACCTACCATCTTACTTGGGTTTCTCTTACCTTGGCCATGGGGTATCTCTTCACGGCTACTCCAGCAAAGCACAGCCACTGCTCCTTACCTTGGATGAGGGGTAACTCCTCACCACCACCCCTCCTGACCTTGAACGTTGAATAGCTCCTCTAGGCCCTCCTGTACCAATGCAGCCATCACTCCTTGGAGGTGGGGTTGCTCCTCCCAGTTGCCGCCCCTGACCTCGGACGTGGGGTAGCTCCTCTCAGTTGTTCCTGCACTGTCACAGCCTTGCACTCTTGGCCGCCACCCCTGACCTTGGACATGGGGTAGCTCCTCCTGGCTGCCGCCCCCTGACCTCAGACGTGGGGTGGCTCCTCTTGACTGTCCTGCCCCGTTGCAGCCTGGCACTCTCGGCCACTGCCCCTGACCTTGGACATGCGGTAACTCCTCTTGGCTGCCGCCCCTCGGGCATGGGGTCCTCCTGGCTTCTGCCCCTGGCCTCGGATGTGGGGTAGCTCCTCTTGGCCACGCTATGTGCGCCATCACAGCCGCCCGTGCTGTGTGCGCTGTCGCAGCCGCCCGCATTATGTAGGTTAACTTCCTCAGATTGCCCTCATGGTATTCAGGCCTGGTCTTTACCCTAAGCAATGCAGCCTCCCTGTTCAGCCCCTGCTTGCTGGTGGCAGACACAAGCCTATGGGCTACTTCTCTCCTGGGAGTTGCAGTTAGGCACATAATTTGTGAGTTTTATTTATTTATTTTTTCCTCCTGGTTATGTTGCCTTCTGAGATCCCAAAACTCGCCACAGACCCACCAGTGAGAGGGTTTCCTGGTGTTTGGAAAATTCTATTTTACGACTCCCTCCCCAGGACGGGTCTCCATCCCTAACTCTTTTGTCTCTCTTTTTATCTTTTATATTTTGTCCTATCTCCTTTCGAAGACAATGGGCTGGCTTTCTGGGTGCCTGGTGTCCTCCCCTAGCGTTCATAAGTTGTTTTGTAGTATGTAATCAGCATTCAAATGACCTTTTGATGAATTTGTGGGGGAGAAAGTAGTCTCCCCATCCTATTCCTCTGCCATCTTAGGACCGCCCCGTCTCATGTTTATTTCATGAACTATTCTTTTTCATTCTTATTTCTTTTTGCATTTCAATTTGGAAAGTTTCTGTTGACCTTCTTTTAAATCCACTGGTTGTTTTTTCAGCTTTGTTAAACCTACTTGTAATCACACCTAAGGTATTCTTCATTTCTGTTAATGGACTTTTGGATTCTAGCATTGTCTTTTGATTCTTAGAATTTTCATCTCTCTGATTTGAATTACCCATCTGATTTGTATTTTTTTTTACTTGTCCTTTGAGACCTTAACATAGTAAATACAGCTATTTAAAATTCTTTGCCTGATAATTCCAATATATCTAAATCTAATGGTTGCTTTGTCTCTTCAGTCTGTGATTTTTTCCCCCTTTATTGAGCCTTTTAAATTTTTGTTGAAAGCAGGACAAAAAAAAGGAAGGGGGTTCCAGAAAAACATCTACTTCTGCTTCATTGACTGTATGAAAACCTTTGACTGTGAGGATCACATCAAACTGTGGAAAATTCATAAAGGGATGGGAATACCAGACCACCTTATCTATCTCCTGAGAAACCTGTATTGGGTCAAGAAGCAACAGTTAGAACTGATTGGTTCAGAATTGGGAAAGGAGTACATCAAGGCTGTATATTGTCACTCTGCTTATTTAACTTCTGTGAGGAGTGAAAGTTGACTTCCCTTTTGGCTCGGCTGGTAAAGAATGAGGGAGACCTGCATTGCAGGAGACCTGGATTTGATCCCTGGGTTGGGAAGATCCCAATGCAGAGTACATCATGCAAAATGCAGGGCTGGGTGAATCACAAGCTGGAATCAAGATTACAGGAGAAGTATCAGCACCTCAGATATGCAGACGATACCACTCTAATGTCAGAAAGTGAAGTGGAATGAAAGAGCCTCTTGATGAGGATGAAAGAAAGAGTAAAAAAGCTGGCTTAAAATTCCACATTCAGAAAAATAAGTTTATGGCATCCAGTCTCAGCACTTCATGTAGATAAAAGGGAAAAGAGTGAAAGCAGTGAAAGATTTTATTTTCTTGGGTTCCCAAATCACTGTGAACAGTGACTGCAGTCATGAAATTAAAAAACACTTGCTCCTTGAAGAAAAAGCTATGACCAAACTAGACAGCATATTAAAAAGCAGAGACATTACTTTGCCAACAAAGGTCTGTATATTCAAAGCTATGGTTTTTCGAGTGTTCATATAAGGATGTGAAAGTTGGACCATAAAGAAGACTGAGCACTGAATAAATGATGCTTTTGAACTGTGGTGATGGAGAGGATTCTTTAGAGTCAGCAAGGAGATCAAGCCAGTCAATCCTAAAGGAAATCAACCTTGAATATTCACTGGAAGGATTGATACTGGAGCTGAAACTCCAGTACTTTGGTCACCTAATGGGAAGAGCTGACTCATTGGAAAAAACCCTGATACTGGAAAGATTGAAAGCAAAAGGAGAAGTGGGCAGCAGAGGATGAGATGGTTAGATAGTATCACCAATTCAATGGGCATAAATCTGAGCAAACTCTGGGAGATAGCAAAGGACAGGGAATCCTGGTGTGCTGCAGTCTATGGGTCTCAAAGAGTCAGACACGACTTAGCAATAACAACAATATATGCATTTATATATTCTTTCCCATATTATTTTTCATTGTCAGTTCAGTCAGTTCAGTCGCTCAGTCGTGTCCGACTCTTTGCGACCCCATGAATCGCAGCATGCCAGGCCTCCCTGTCCATCACCAGCTCCCGGAGTTCACTCAAACTCACGTCCATCGAGTCAGTGATGCCATCCAGCCATCTCATCCTCTGTCGTCCCCTTCTCCTCCTGCCTCCAATCTCTCCCAGCATCAGAGTCTTTTCCAATGAGTCAACTCTTCACATGAGGTGGCCAAAGTACTGGAGTTTCAGCTTTAGCATCATTCCTTCCAAGAACACCCAGGGCTGATCTCCTTTGGAATGGACTGGTTGGATCTCCTTGCAGTCCCACGGACTTTCAAGAGTCTTCTCCAACACCACAGTTCAAAAGCATCAATTCTTCGGCACTCAGCTTTCTTCACAGTCCAACTCTCACATCCATACATGACCACTGGAAAAACCATAGCCTTGACTAGACGGACCTTTGGTGGCAAAGTAATGTCTCTGCTTTTCAATATGCTATCTAGGTTGGTCATAACTTTCCTTCCAAGGAGTAAGCGTCTTTAATTTCATGGCTGCAGTCATCATCTGAAGTGATTTTGGAGCCTCAAAAAATAAAGCCTGACACTGTTTCCACTGTTTCCCCATCTATTTCCCATGAAGTGATGGGACCAAATGTCATGATCTTAGTTTTCTGAATGTTGAGCTTTAAGCCAACTTTTGCACTCTCCTCTTTCACTTTCATCAAGAGGCTTTTTAGTTCCTCTTCACTTTCTGCCATAAGGGTGGTGTCATCTGCATATCTGAGGTTATTGATATTTCTCCTGGGAATCTTGATTCCAGCTTGTGCTTCTTCCAGCCCAGCGTTTCTCATGATGTACTCTGCATAGAAGTTAAATAAGCAGCGTGAAAATATACAGCCTTAATGTACTCCTTTTCCTATTTGGAACCAGTCTGTTGTTCCATGTCCAGTTCTAACTGTTGCTTCCTGACCTGCATATAGGTTTCTTCAGAGGCAGGTCAGGTGGTCTGTTATTCCCATCTCTTTCAGAATTTTCCACAGTTTATTGTGATCCACAGTCAAAGGCTTTGGCATAGTCAATAAAGCAGAAATAGATGTTTTTCTGGAACTTCTTTGCTTTTTCCATGATCCAGCAGATGCTATTACAAGGTATTGAGTATAGCTCCCTGTGCTATACACTGCATTCTTGCCTTCTTCTTTCTTAACTTGAATTCGGGATTATTTATAGCACTGAAGATTTATTCTCCATAATCTGAATTGAGTCTTTAGAATCACCTTCAAACCATTTGCTTATTTTTGGTTCACTCCTTCTCCCACTGCATCACTGAATATTGTAAGCATGTACTTTTCTCCTTAACCCATCTTACTCTCAATCTTAATACATAGCATTTAACTTCTTTTAACAAAAATTGAGACATACTTAAAATCTTCTTCAACTTCTCTTTTTCTTTATTGTTGACTCAGAAATGGCATAGGAGCTGTGTAATTGAGGAGGAAGAATTAAATATGGTCCCTGCATCTGAAGAGCTGAAAAACCAACTGCTCAAGCACAAAATGATTGTTATATGCAGCAAGTCCTAAAGTTTATACTAATAACAAAAACTTTAAAACTTTAAATGTAGTGTTTTCTTTTACTCATAAAACCAATTGTAAGGTGAATATAATCATTACCCTCAGTATGTAAATCATGTACTGAGAGTTAAGAGATGTAATGTAGTTTGGTGGAGATGCTGAATGAATAAATGGTAGAATCAGGGCTATAATCATGTTTGACTTATAATAGACTCTCCTATAAACCTAAGTGGAGTATTTTGCTAATACTTTGTTAACTCTGCTTTATGCCCCCTCTCTGGGTCATCCCAAACCTTTACAGGAATACAAAATCAGTCAGGCTCAGTGGGCTACAGATGTTGCCTTGAACCTTATTCATAGCCTCAGTAAAGCACATATGTGTTTCTCCCCAGCCTTAGAGTCCTGATTTCTAGTGTTTCTTTCCAAGCAGCAAAGTGAAAATGAATGGGTGACAAATAGCTGTATAATAATGTGGTTTATTACTAACCCTGACTATGACCGATAGCTGGAGAAAAAATTTCAGTAGCAGCTGAAAACTTCCTCAAGCGAAAAGCTAAAATCATATTTTTTTCTTCTTATATAAATCATATTCTTTTATTTGTTGGCATTCTTTTTGTCTGGAGTACAAACTCTCCCATACCTTCTCATGGCTGGAGCCCTACTTACCTGTGTGAGGTCCTCCCACTTTTTATTTCAAGTACATATATTTTTTTTCTCATTTTATTATTATTATCAAAAAATGAGGTTCCCCTTTTACAGGTGTCTGTAGTTTTGACTGGTATCTTTGCAAACGTCTAATTAGAATCCCATTATATTCATAGCTACTCTCACTCCATATTTTAAAAAAACAAACAACCCCCCAAAAAAAAAAAAAAAAAAAAAGAAAAGCCACTGGACACTGCAGCCTGTTTTCTCATGTTGTTTTGACTCTGTCTTCCTCAAAGTTTGTCTAAACTTTCAGTTGCTCAATCATGTCTGACTCTTTGCGACCCCATGGACTGCAGCAAGTCAGGCTTCCCTATCACCAGCTCCTGGAACTTGCTTAAATTCATGTCCATTGAGTCTACTGATTCTATCCAACCATCTCATCTTCTGTCATCCCCTTCTTCTCCTGCCTTCAATATTGGCCAGCATCAGGGTCTTTTCCAATGAGTCAGTTCTTCCCATCAGGTGGCCAAAGTATTGGAGCTTCAGCTTCAGCATCAGTCCTTCCAATGAATATTCAGGACTGATTCCCTTTAGGATGGATTGGTTGGATCTCCTTGCAGTCCAAGGAACTCTAATCAAGAGTCTTCTTCAACATCACAATTCAAAAGCATTAATTCTTCGATGCTCAGCTTTCTTTATAATCCAGCTGTCACATCCATACATGACTACTGGAAAAACCATAGCTTTGACTAGATGAACCTTTGTCAGCAAAATAATGTCTCTGCTCTTTAATATGCTGTCTAGGTCAGTCATAGCTTTTATTCCAAGGAACAAACATCTTTTAATTTCATGGCTGCAGTCACCATCTTCAGTGATTTTGGAGCCCAGAAAAATAAAGTCTCTCATTGTTTCCATTGTTTCCCCATCTATTTGCCATGAAGTGATGGGGACTGGATGCCATGATCTTAACTTTTGAATGTTGAGTTTTAAGCCAACTTTTTCATGCTCCTCTTTCACTTTCATCACAAAGCTCTTTAGTTCTTCTTTGCATTCTGCCATAAGAGTGGTGTCATCTGCATATCTAGGTTATTGATATTTCTCCCTGCAGTCTTGATTCCAGCTTGTGCTTCCTCCATCCCGGCATTTCGTGTGATGTACTCTGCATAGATGTTATATAAGCAGGGTGACAATATACAGCTTTGACCTACTCCCTTTGCGATTTGGAACCAGTCCATTGTTTCATGTCCAGTCTAACTGTTGCTTCTTAACCTGCATACAGATTTCTCAGGAGGCACTAAGGTGGTCTGGCATTCCCATCTCTTGAAGAATTTTCCAAAATTTGTTGTGATCCAGACAGTCAAAGGCTTTTGCATAGTCAATAAAGCAGAAGTAAATGTGTTTCTGGAACTCTCTTGCTTTTTCCATGATCCAGCGGATGTTGGCAATTTGATCTCTGGTTCCTCTGCCTTTTCTAAATCCAGCTTGAAATTCTGGAAGTTCACGGTTCATGTAATGTTGAAGCCTGGATTGGAGAATTTTGAGCATTACTTTGCTAGTGTGTGAGATGAGTGCAATTGTGGGGTATTTGAACATTCTTTTGCATTCCCTTTCTTTGGGATTGGAATGAAAACTGACCTTTTCCAGTCCTGTGGCCACTGCTGAGTTTTCCAAATTTGCTGGCATACTGAGTGCAGCACTATCACAGCATCACCTTCTAGGATTTGAAATAGCTCAACTGGAATTCCAACACCTCCACTAGCTTTGTTCTTAGAGATGCTTCCTCAAGCCTACTTATCATTCCAGGACGTCTGGCTCTAGGTGAATGATCACACCATCGTGATTATCTGGGTCTTGAACATCTTTTTTGTATAGTTCTTCTGTGTATTCTTGCCACCTCTTTTTAATATCTTCTGTTTCTGTTAGTTCTATACTATTTCCTTCCTTATTGTGCCCATCCATCTTTGCTTGAAATGTTCCCTTGGTGTCTCTAAGTTTCTTGAAGAGATCTCTAGTCTTTACCATTCTATTGTTAAATAGAATAAACTATTTCTTCCTAAATTTACTATGTAATGACTCTTATTTAATAATGTGAGTAAACTGTCCTTTAATTGAAAGTTTTACCCTTAAATGAAGCTATAAATCTTCATTTAGCCATGACAGCTTAATATTTTCTTTCATTTTTTTTTTTTTTTTTTAATACTCAATAGTATAGGCCTGAGAGTTCTGCAGCTTTCAAAGTACTTACCTTGCCCTTCACTAGAGGGACAAAGGATCATCAGCCTCAATGTGCTGTTCAAATACCACAATTCCCATCAGCCGTTTCTTTGCAATTTTGAACAATGGTCTTTGTTTTATTTACAGCTGATTTAGAATTACCTGCCAATTATGGTTTTAAGGGTGTGCCTACTTGGCATAAAATGAATAGAGATGCCATACATTAAATCTCAAATGTATTTCTCTGAGCTTATCAGAGTTTTCTTTTGAGAAAGGTAGTATGAATCCTTGAATTATTGCACACATAATTAAAAATTATGATGTGTTCATTGGGCGTGTAGTTTTCATTGTCCAAAGGGTCTAGAAAGATATCACTTAACTACTTAATCTTTCTCTCTCTGCACGTGTGTGAAGTTTTCCTTCATGCTTTTTGAAGAGTGAGAGTCACCTGTGAAACTTCCATCATCAGACAGAATTTTTAAAAACAGAAATTATCCAGTTTGTTGTCATTACTATTATTAAAATAAATTGCTATTCCAAAACTTCAAGCCTATATATTTCTTCATTTTTCACTTTCATATAAATATATATTCAGTAGAAACTGCCTAAGACAGTACCTATGGAATGACTGCTGTAGGAAAACTAATTTTGGACAAATCAAGGAAGCCCAGACTTATGCAAACTCCATGAATCCCCAGAAAAAAAATTTAAAATACCAGTTTTTAACCAGAGGAACCCTATCTGCTCAGAGAAAGTCCTTGAACATATACTAGTCAAATGGTGTCAAAATTGAATTATCAGGGGCACTGAGTGTGGCAGTGCATGCATGGGACCTTTTGAAGGAGGTCGTCATTATCTTCATTACCTCCACCATAGTTGGGCCTCAGATCAAATAACAGGGAGGGTACACAGCCCTGCCCATCAAAAGAAAATTGGATTAAAGATTTACTGAGAATGACCCTGCCCAGCAGAATAAGACCCACTTTCTCCCTCAGTCAGTCTCTCCCATCAGGAAGCTTCCACAAGCCTCTTATCCTTATCCATCAGAGGGTAGACAGAGTGAAAACCACAATCACAGAAAACTAACCAAACTGATCACATGGACCACAGCCTTGTCTAACTCAATGAAACTATGAGTCATGTCGTGTAGGGTCACCCAAGATGGACAGGTCATGGTGGAGAGTTCTGATAAAACGTGGTCCACTGAGAAGGGGATAGCAAACCACTTCTGTATTCTTGCCTTGAGAACCCCATGAACAGCATGAAAAGGCAAAAAGATAGGACACTGAAAGATGAACTCCCCAGTTTGGTAGGTGGCCAGTATGCTACAGGAGATCAGTGGAGAAATAACTCCAGAAAGAATGAAGAGACACACCCAAAGCAAAACAATACCCAGTTGTGGATGTGACTGGTGATGGAGTAAAGTCTGATGCTGTAAAGAGCAATATTACATAGGAGCCTGGAATGTTAGGTCCATGAATCAAGGCAAATTAGAAGTGGCCAAACAGATGGCAGAGTGAACATTGACATTTTAGGAATCAGTGAACTAAAATGGAATGGAATGGATGAATTTAACACAGATGACCATTATATCTACTACTGTGAGCAAGAATTCCTTAGAAGAAATAAAGTAGTCATCATAGTCAACAAGAGTCCAAAATGCAGTACTTGGAGGCAATCTCAAAAACAACAGAATGATCTCTGTTCGTTTCCAAGGCAAACCATTCACTATCACAGTAATCCAAGTCTATGCCCCAACCAGTAATGCTAAAGAAGCTGAAGTTGAATGGTTCTATGAAGACCTACAAGGCCTTCTAGAACTAACACTCAAAAAAGATGTCTTTTTCATTATAGGAGACTGGAATGCAAAAGTAGGTAGTCAAGAGATATCTGCAGTAACAGGCAAATTTGGGCTTGGGGTACAAAACAAAGCAGGGCAAAGGCTAACAGAGTTTTGCCAAGAGAATGCACTGGTCATAGCAAACACCCTCTTTCAACAACACAAGAGAAGACTCTATACATGGACATCACCAGATGGTCAATACCAAAATCAGAATGATTATATTCTTTGCAGCCAAAGCTGAAGAAGCTCTATGCAGTCAGCAAAAACAAGACTGGGAGCTGACTGTGGCTCAGATCATGAACTCCTTATGCCAAATTCAGACTTAAATTGAAGACAGTAGGGGAAACCACTAGACCATTCATGTATGACATAAATCAAATCCCTTATGATTATACAGTTCAGTTCAGTCTCTCAGACGTGTCCATCTCTTTGTGACCCCATGGACTGCAGCATGCCAGGCCTCGCTGTCTATCACCAACTCCTGGAGTTTACTCAAACTCAAGTCCATCAAGTCAGTGGTGCCATCCAACCATCTCATCCTCTGTCTTCCCCTTCTCCTCCCACCTTTAGTCTTTTCCAGCATCAGGTTATTTTTAAATGAGTCAGTTCTTTGCATCAGGTGGCCAAAGTATTGGAGTTTCAGCTTCACCATCAGTCCTTCCAATGAATATTCAGGGCTGATGTCCTTTAGGATGGACTGGTTGGATCTCCTCGCAGTCCAAGGGACTCTCAAGAATCTTCTCTAACACCACAGTTCAAAAGCATCAATTCTTCGGCGCTCAACTTTTTTTATACTCCAACTCTTACATCCATATATCCATAGATTATACAGAGGAAGTTACAAATAGATTCCAGGGATTAGATCTGATAGACAAAGTGCCTGAAGAACGATGTATGGATGGAGGTTCGTGACATTGTACGAGAGGCAGTGATAAAGACCATCCTCAAGGAAAAAGAAATGCAAAAAGGCAAAATGGTTGTCTGAGTAGGCCTTGCAAATAGCTGAGAAAAGAAGAGAAGCTAAAGGCAAAGGAGAAAAGAAAAGATATACCCATCTGAATGGGTTCCAAAGAATAGCAAAGAGAGATAAGAAAGCCTTCCTCAGCGATCAATGCAAAGAAACAGAGGAAAATGATACAGTGAGAAAGACAAGCGATTTCTTCTTTCAAGAAAATTAGAGATACCAAGGGAACATTTCACGCAAAGATGGATACAATAAAGGACAGAAATGGTATGGCGCTAACAGAAGCAGAAGATCCTAAGAAGAGGTGGCAAGAATACACAGAAGAACTATACAAAAACGTCTTCATGACCCAGATAACCACGGTGGTGTGATCATTCACCTAGAGCCAGACATCCTGGAATGTGAAGTCAAGTGGGCCTTAGAAAGCATCACGTGAACAAAGCTAGTGGAGGTGTTGGAATTCTAGTTGAGCTATTTCAAATCCTAAAAGATGATGCTGTGACAGTGCTGCACTCAATATGCCAGCAAAGTTGGAAAACTCAGCAGTGGCCACAGGACTGGAAAATGTCAATTTTCATTCCAATCCCTAAGAAAGGGAATGCCAAAGAATGTTCAAATGCCCTACAATTGCACTCATCTCACATGCTAGCAAAGTAATGCTCAAAATTCTCCAATCCAGGCTTCAATATTACATGAACTGTGAACTTCCAGATGTTCAAGCTGGATTTAGAAAAGGCAGAGGAACTAGAGATCAAATTGCCAACATCTGTTGGATCATCGAAAAAGTAAGAGAGTTCCAGAAATACATCTACTTCTGCTTTATTGACTATGCAAAAACCTTTGACTGTCTGGATCACAACAAAATTCTTCAAGAGATGGGAATGCCCAACCACCTTAGTGGCTCCTGAGAAATCTGTATGCAGGTCAAGAAGCAACAGTTAGAACTGGACATGGAACTATGGACTGGTTCCAAATTAGGAAAAGAGTATGTCAAGGCTGTATGTGTCACCCTGCTTATTTAACTTATATGCAGAGTACATCTTGAGAAATGCTGGGCTGGATGAAGCACAAGCTGGAATCAAGATTGCCAGGAGAAATATCAATAATCTCAGATACGCAGATGACACCACCCTTATGGCAGAAAGTGAAGAACTAAATATCCTCTTTATGAAAGTGAAAGAGGAGTGTGAAAAAGTTGGCTTAAAACTGAACGTTCAGAAAACAAAGATCATGGCATCCGGTCCCATCATTTCATGGCAAATAGATGGGGAAACAATGGAAACTTTATTTTCTTGGGCTCCAAAATCACTGCAAATGGTGACTGCAGCCATGAAATTAAAAGAAGCTTGCTTCTTGGAAGAAAAGCTATGACCAATCTAGACATCATATTAAAAATCAGAGGCATTACTTTGCCAATGAAGTTATGTCTATTCAAATTTATGGTTTTTCTGGTAGTCATGTATGGATGTGAGAGTTGGAGTATAAAGAAAGCTGAGGGCTGAGGAGTTGATGCTTTTGAACTATGGTATTGGAGGAGACTTTTGAGAGTCCCTTGCACTGCCAGAATATCCAATTAGTTAATCCCTAAGGAAGTCAGTCCTGAATATTCATTGGAAGGACTGATGCTGTTACTGAAACGCCAGTACTTTGGCCACCTGATGTGAAGAATTATCTCATTGGAAAATACCATGATGTGGGAAAGATTGGAGGTGGTAGTAAAAGGGTATGACAAAGGATGAAATTGTTAGATGGCATTACCAACTCGATTGACATGAGTTTGAATAAGCTCCAGGAGTTAGTGATGCTGCAGTCCATGGGGTTGCAAAGAGTCAGACATGACTGAGTGAATGAACTGAACTGTACCCATTCCTTCCCATATGAAATTGTTTTGTGCAGTAAGAACGGACTCAGTAGTTTTTTGGTTGTAATAAGGGGCAAAGCCTGGTGAAACACACCCTTAACATGTGGTAAGGGATAGAAGAACTGATTGTTTTGAAATGGGGAGCACATATAAACACCAGATGGCTCCTCAGGACACCCTCAGTGCCCATTTTGCTTCAGGGTACTTTAGTGTAATAATGTATCAATCTAGTGTCTCAATTTCAGGAGCTTCTGAGCCATGCATATTTTGCTCTGGCAAGTCCGTGCATAGTGTCTGTGTGTGTCTGTGTGTGTGTGTTTATATGTTTGTTGCATTCTGTTCTTAGTTTTAGTAATTTGTGAGGATTGGCAACATGTGATAGATAAAGAAGACTTCAAATATATAATCATTCTGGCTTTCAGGGTCTTAGACCAAAATGGAAGGTAAATTTGATAGTTCTTTGCTAAGAAAGTTGGGTAGGTCACCAAGGGGCAATTTTCCTTACATGGTTGACTGTGTATCATGAGAATGTTTGGCATGGTGATCTTTCATATAGGAAGCTATGTTTCATGAAAGTTAGCCACAGGAATAAGTAAAGGGGCTGGGAGTGTGTGATATAGAATTAAAAGATTCAAATTAATCAGGGATAGGAGCTAAACAGAAAAGTGAATATTCGTGAATGGCATATAATTCTTGAGACTTAACCTGAACTAGCTGAATAGTTTGCCTAATTCACATTCATAAATTAGCAAAAGAGGTCTAGTACAATACAGGATTTAGAACCAGAGAAGCCTGAATTGGAATACAAATTCTTCTATTTATCAGTAAAAAGACCTTGAACAAAGTAAGCAATCTTTCTGAGCATCAGCACCCTCATTTGTGACAGGGGAAGTGATAATGAATAATTCTGAGTTTTGGTATGGGATATTGAAATATATGCAAAGTTCCAAATGCCTGTCTCACAGTAGGCATTTAGAAATATTGCTTATTATTCTCCTACTGCCAGAAGAAATAGGACAATATGTGATATTTTTTTCATTTCCATTTTAAGGCTCTTAAGGTTAATGTTTTAAGGAAATTCTGTTCTTAATATTCAGTTCTCTAAAAGGATCTCTGAATAATCAAGTTAATGGCATGCACCTTAATTTGAATCTTTTAACACATCCTCCAAAAACTATGAAAATCAAGTAGAACAGGGGTCAGCAAATTTATTTTGTATAGGGACAGATAGAAAATATATTAGGCTTTGTGAGCCACCCAATCTCTGTTGTAACTAACTTATTCTGATGTTGTAGTGTGAAAGCAGTCATAAAAATGCATAAATATAAAAAGCATGACTTTATTTCAAAAACACATGCTGTACCAGATTTGGCCTGGGAGCCATCATTTACTGACTCCTGAAGGAGAACTAATACAACCTCACAAATCCCATACCTTTAGTATAATTATAAGTCAAAGAAATTGCATACTTCAAAATGCCCACAAGTAAAAAAAAGTAAGCATCATTTTCAGTGCAGCTATTTCTTGGATCTCCACCTTTGCAGAAAGGAAGATGGGTCCAAAAAAATCGTGAAAGAAAGAAGAGGGAAATGAAGTGCCTAGAACTGAATTAAAATCAACAGTAGAAATTGAAAGTCAATCTATATAAGGAAATACTGAAAAAAGAGTCCTGGTAATTTTCAACACTGAGTGTAAGAAAGATATTTACTTAAAGGTGAGGGAGGGCTGTATAAGGAGGCAGTTGGAAGGGGAGCATTTGTGAAGAGGAAAGCAAAAAGGACGGAATAAGCACATTTTGGAAACTGCATGGTGAAGAGAAAAAGGGCAAGAGGGGGAAATTTATGATCTTATAAGATAAAGCAAAGTGTAAAGTAATCAAAGATATCACGCTTTATTACCACACCTCAAAAAAGAGCCTTTTAATAAAACATTTATCCAGAAAAACATCTACCTCTCTTTCACTGACTATGCTAAAGCCTTTGCCTGTGTGGATCATTACAAACTGTGGAAAACTCTTAAACAGATGGGAATACCAGACCATCTTACCTGTCACCTGAGAAATCTGTATGCTGGTCAAGAAGCAACAGTTAGAACCCTGTATGGAACAACTGACTCATTCAGGATTGAGAAAGGAGTATGATATGGCTGTTTTTTTTTTGTTGTTGTTGTTGTTTTGGTCACTCTGCTTATTTAACTTATACATAGTGCATGTTATGAAAAATTCCAGGCTGGATGAGTTACAAGCTAGAATCAAGGTTGCTGGGAGAAATATCAACAACCTCAGATATACAGATGATATCACTCTAATGGCAGAAAGCGAAGAGGAACTAAAAAGCCTCTTGATGAGGATGAAGGAGGAGAGTGAAAGAGCCAGCTTAAAACTAAATATTAAAAAAAGATAAGATCATGTATCTGGTCCCATCACTTCTGGAAGAAGAAAAGGTGGAAGCAGTGACAGATTTCCTCTTCTTGGGCTCTAAAATCACTGTGGATGGTGACTGCAGCCTTGAAATTAGAAGACAATTGCTTCTTGGCAGGAAAGCCATGACAAACCTAGACAGTGTATTAAAAAGCAAAGACATTACTTTGGGACAAAGGTCCATATAATCAAGGCTATGGTCTTTCCAGTAGTCATGTGTGGATGTTGAGAGTTGGATCATAAAGAAGGCAGAGTATCGAAGAATTAATGCTTTCAAATTGTGGTCCTGTAGAAGACTGTTGAGAGTCCCTTGGACAGCAAGGAGATCAAACCAGTCAATCCTAAAGGAAATCAGTCCTGAATATTCATTGGAAGGACTGATGCTGAAACTGAAGCTCCAATACTTTGGCCACCTGATGGGAAGAACTGACTCACTGGAAAAAACCCTGATGCTGGAAAAGATTGAAGACAGAAGGATAAGAGGGCGACAGAGGATGGGATGTTTAGATGGCATCATGAATGCAATGGACATGAACTTGGGCAAACTCCAGGAGATGGTGAGGAACAGGGAAGCCTGCCGTGCTGCAATTCATGGGGTCATGAAGAGTTGGACACAACTTGACGACTAAACAACAGAAACATTAAAGAAACTATGTTCTAACGCTGACAGAAAAGTGCTCTTGAACTAGCAATCTTTTGAACCACCGGAAACTGTCAGCCTATTCACAGGAATGTAAAAGTACAGGTAGTAATATATATGAAAAGGTACTGAAAGGAAAAATGCATAACATATGAATGCCAAATTTTTCAGATAAAGAAAATCTCACTCCCCACGCCTAATTAACCAGGAGGCAGAAGATAACTGTAATGCATAATTACTTCATACTGAAGCATGTATCATCAAACAAGCACATGAAGAAACAGATTGTATCAGACATTTTAGAATTTAGTAAAACAATGAACATAAAATAATAAGGAGAAATAAATTGAGTGGATTGAATTCAGAAAAAAATAAGAAATGACAAAATCATATAGAAAATGAAGACTAAATTATAAGAGGTCCAGAAGGAATAGATTTGAATAAAAACTAAGATCCTCTAAATACAGAAAACAACAATAGAAAAGTAAAAAGAGTCAGAGATAAAGTATTTAAATTAACATTTTCAAGAAAGATACGATGTCATAATGACTGGAATTCCTGAAGATGAATAATTAAACATTGAAACAAGACCAATGTTTAAAATTCTAACAGAAAAAATTTAGAAACACACACATATGATATTTAAATTTATTTAAAGGATCCACCAAATATCTGGGAAAATTGTCCCAGAATTACCAACTCTGATGTGTATTAAGTAAAACTGTGAGTTATAAATTCTCAGGGCCTCTAGAAAAGCAACATGTAAATCAAACTATCAGAGGAGCAGCATTTTCAAGAAACTCAAAGTAGTAAAATGTGAATCAAGGATTTTACATCCATCTAAGTTGTGTTTTAAATATCATGGCCATATATAAATAGTTGCAAACTTTCTATGGGCTTCCCACGTGACTCAGTGGTAAAGAATCCACCTGTCAATGCAGGAGCTGTGGGTTCAATTCATGTTCAAGAAGATCCCCTGGAAAACGAAATGGCAACCCACTTCAGTATTCTTGCCTGGGAAATTCCATGGACAGAAGAGCCTGGTGGCTACAGTCCATGGAGTTGCAAAAGAGTCGGACACAACTCAGTGACTAAACAACAGCAAACTTACAATAACTTAAGAAATGTTGTATCCTTGAGACCTTCTTGGGCCAGACTATTAGAGACTGAACTTCATTCAACCAAGAAATGACTAGAGAAATTTTAGCAACAGAAGTTTTTAAATTTAAAATGTAAGATTAATAAAGGTGAGAATGGTAGAAGAATAATGTGTAAATATATGCTCTTAGAAAATAGAAATCAGCAGATGAATGGATAAGAAAGCTATGGTACATATACACAATGGAGTATTACTCAGCCATTAAAAAGAATACATTTGAATCAGTTCTAATGAGGTGGATGAAACTGGAGCCTATTATACAGAGTGAAGTAAGCCAGAAGGAAAAACACCAATACAGTATACTAACGCATATATATGGAATTTAGAAAGAGGGTAACAATAACCCTGTGTACGAGACAGCAAAAGAGACACTGATGTATAGAAGAGTCTTAGGGACTCTGTGGGAGAGGGAGAGGGTGGGAAGCTTTGGGAGAATGGCATTGAAACATATAAAATATGTATGAAACGAGATGCCAGTCCAGGTTTGATGCACGATACTGGATGCTTGGGGCTAGTGCACTGGGACGACCCAGAGGGATGGTATGGGGAGGGAGGAGGGAGGAGGGTTCAGGATGGGGAACACATGTATACCTGTGGTGGATTCATTTTAATATTTGGCAAAACTAATACAATTATGTAAAGTTTAAAAATAAAATAAAAGAAAAGAAAAAAAATAGAAACAATGCCACTAAAATAGGACTTGGGACAAATAATCAAAATAGAATAAGCTAAATTACTATGTTTTTTAAGCATTATTTGAGAGTCAAAGGGTAAAGATTAAATAAGAAAATAGAGTTATAAGGAAATTTTAACAATTGTACAAGTGAAAAAGTAATCAATACAATCAAAACATAAATTTTTCTAAATATCAAATAAAATTAAAGACAAGAAAAAACACATAAGGTAAACAAACACAGAAAATAAACATAGTACATGTAATATTTAAAATTTATCATTTATATCAATAAATGTAAATGGGCTTAACCAAATAAAAAGAGATTTTAAATTTGGTTCACAAACACTTGTTTGTTTATTTGACTCTTTATGTCTGACTCTTTGCAACCCCATGAACCTCCCTGTCCATCACCAACTCCCAGAGTTCATTCAAACTCATGTGCATCGAGTCAGTGATGGCATCCAGCCATCTCATCCTCTGTTGTCCCCTTCTCCTCCTGCCCCCAATCCCTCTCAGCATCAGGGTTTCCAGTGAGTCAACTCTTCACATGAGGTGGCCAAATACTGGCGTTTCAACCTCAGCATCAGTCCTTCCAATGAACACCCAGGACTGGTCTCCTTTAGGATGGACTGGTTGGATCTCCTTGCAGTCCAAGGGACTTGCAAGTGTCTTCTCCAGCACCACATTTCAAAAGCATCAATTCTTTGGCACTCAGCTTTCTTCACAGTCCAACTCTCACATCCGTACATGACCACTGGAAAAACCATAGCCTTGACTAGATGGACCTTTGTTGGCAAAGTAATGTCTCTGCTTTTCAATATGCTGTCTAGGTTGGTCATAACTTTCCTTCCAAGGAGTAAGCATCTTTTATTTTCATGGCTGCAATCACCATCTGCAGTGATTTTGAAGCCCAAAAAAATAAAGTCTGACACTGTTTCTCCATCTATTTGCCATGAAGTGATGGGACCAGATGCCATGATCTTAGTTTTCTGAATGTTGAGCTTTAAGCCAACTTTTTCACTCTCCTCTTTCACTTTCATCAAGAGGCTTTTTAGTTCCTCTTCACTTTTTGCCATAAGGGTGGTGTCATCTGCGTATCTGAGGTTATTGATATTTCTCCCGGCAATCTTGATTCCAGCTTGTGCTTCTTCCAGCCCAGTATTTCTCATGATGTACTCTGCATATAAGTTAAATAAGCAGGGTGACAATATATAGCCTTGACGTACTCCTTTTCCTATTTGGAACCAGTCTGTTGTTCCATGTCCTGTTCTAATTGTTGCTTCCTGACCTGCATATGGGTTTCCCAATATTTTAATTTTCAATTAAAATATTTATATCTAAGTGTTTGTTTTATCCATTTTAAAAGCTGCCTGGGTCATGTTTGATAGTCTTTTGTTTCTTTTGCTATTCTTTAGTCTCTTTTAGTTCTTGAAACATATTTTGTCATTTGTGTCTGATAATCCTAATATTTTCAGATTTTTGCTTTTTCTATAGAATTCTCATCCCTAATGATTTATTTCCTTGGTGTTGTGAGATTTCATCTATTGTTAGATAATTTCCATGAAACTTCATATGTGGGAATTCCTGGTTTTACTATGTATTATGTCACCAGGCATTTGCATTTCCTTTTGCCTGGTATTGGTTGCATGACTAACCTGGATTTCTTTAAAACTATACTATTGACCTCTTGTGAAAAGAGAAGGCTTTCAGGCAGTATGAGTTCAAGCATGGTACTCTATGAGTGCTGGTTAGGAACTTTAGGGGAGATTTTCTTCCCCTGTACCCAAATTCTTCTTACTTTCTGTCTCTGTGTTTTTTTAGTTTACCACCTGGTGACATCTCTCTTCTAGGCCTTTGCTTCTTGAGGTTTTCTGATCTGACTTCCCACAGCGATTGACACCAAACCATTTCTCTTGTTCTTGATAGATATAAGTGACTGCCCTATTAGTACCCACACTCCTGAGTACTCAGGATTGGAAGATATCCTAACCCCCTGAGCAAATGAAGGCAACAAATCTCACCTGAATTTAGGAATCATGCTCTTTTGACATTTTGGGCCTCAGATGTTTTCCCTTTATTTCCATTTAGTTAATTGTTAGAAAGGTTATTTAAATGTAAACACTGTGTTTTTTTTTTTTTTGTACTGGAAGGGTTTTACAGATATCTTGTCTACCATCTAGTCTCCAGTATTGCTAGAAATGAAGTCTTTCCAACCTATGCATCATACTGCAATCCAGATTTATACTGAAATGCAAACATTATCAGATGTCTCATATGTTCAAAGCATTTGATTCTCGCTGAATGTCTTCAAGATCAAGGACACACTCCTTTTCAAGGCACCTGATTTGACTTCCTTCATGATTTGATCCTTGCTTAGCATTTTAACTTGAACTTATACAACCCCTCCTATAATTTTTTTCTATTAAAATATTTATATTTCTCCCCATACAACATTATTTATCATGACTAGGTGCCTTCTGTCTGTTAGACTCTCAGATATTTAGTTTTTACTTATTTGCTGAACTCATCTCTCAGGTTTGAAGTAATGTCTTGATATATCTTCCCCTTGGTGGCTCAGATGGTAAAGCATCTGCCTGCAATGCGGGAAAGCCCTGGGTTCAATCCCTGGATCAGAAAGATCCCCTGGAGAAGGAAATGGCAACCCACTTGAGTACTCTTGCCTGGAAAATTCAATGGATGGAGGAGCCTGGTGGGCTACAGTCCATGGGGTTGCAAAGAGTAGAACATGACTGAGTGACTTCACTTTCACACTTTCATTTGATATGTCTCATGGAAAACATCCTTTGACCTGCTACTCCTTTCCTACATATTCATCATATTACGTCCATCCTCTGACTGGATCCTGTCTTCATACTGAAAACAAATTGAGGTTAAAGGCTTTCTTTTTGTTTTCACATTCCTAATATGTTATGTTACCTCTTACGTTACCTTCTGCATGTGAAGTCTAGTAAATGTTAAATGAATGAATACACTTATTAAAAATTTCATTGTATGATCCAGCAGCTTTAATTGTTTTTTTTTCCCCCACTAATTTTTATAGAGTGTGTAAAGAATGTTATTTTATACTTTGTTTTTGTTTTTGTATTCCTTTTTGTATTTTCACAAAATATTTTTCCACATATGGTCACACTTTGTGCTTGAAGAAATCCTTGGAAAGTTAAGTAACTCCTCCAAAGTTTTAAAAAAAGTAACATTGTCTAGAGTAAAAGAGGGTTTTTAAAAAAGTTCTGAAGCCAGGTTTAGCCCTGCCCACCATAAAATCTGAAGTCATTGTTAAAGATGTCAAGATGGTAATAATATGTGATTCTGTTGGTAGGTGACTTGATGAATATTTCTAAATTGTTCCAATTCTCTTCATTGTACCTTTTATCTTATTTTACAGTTGCAAAAAATTTTGATCAAGTGAAAATTAGGTTTTCTTAGTTTTCCTGTAGTGCAGTTTGAATGCTCACAAAATAATTTGTGAGCAAAATTGATCTTGATATTTTTCTCCTGAATGACAGTCATTTTCTCAGTGCTTTGACTACATCAAAATAGATTTGATTATCAAAGCTTTACTCGTGGTATTTATAGAGAGAAGTTAGCATTTTTCTAATATGTAAGATTGAAAGACTGAGGATATAAGGTCTTTTTATTAGGTAAAATATGTATATATTGGAACTTACTTAAAGATACGGTAACTAAATGAAGTGGGGTGGTTTGATCTTGCTGTCTAGTTATAGTGGTGAAAAATGAGATATATAAAAGCAAGGAACTTAGAGAATATAATAAACACAGAGATCCTAGACTACCCAAGTTTATCTCAGAAATGAAGTACTAGAGATGTTTGAGCTCATAACTGAGCTCAGAACTGCTCACTTGTTTTAATTGAAGTGAAATACAAATAATACAATTAACCTTTTAAAACTGTAAAATTCACTGTCATTTAGTGCACTCACAGTGTTATGAAACCACTACCTCTACTTTCTAAACATTTTCATCATATAAGAAGAACATCCCTATCTTTTACTCCATAAGTAATCACTCTATTTTCCTTTACTCTCATCTTCTGGCACCACCAATTGATTTCTGTCTCTTATCAGTTCAGTTCAGTCACTCAGTCCTGTCTGACTCTTTGCAACCCCATGAACCTCAGCACACCAGGCTTCCCTGTCCATCACCACCTTTGAAATTTAAATTAAACTATGTATCCTACATTGGATTTGGCAAGTCTATTCTGGTTTGATCTATAGAACATTTCCAAGAGACATTGGTTGAGATAGACAGGAATGGAATTCTGGTCGAGAAGGTTATCTACAGGTGGAACAAGTTTATATGATTGCATTTTCTTTCAATCATTCAACAAACATTTTGGAGGGAGGGGAGGTGGGCATTGTCCCATGCAAGGTATTGTGAAGAAGGGAGAAGTGTCTGGGTACCAGTTAATCCTCCTTCAGTGCTTAGAGCCCCATAGAAGATCAGAGGAATATACATCAGTTACTGTGATAGTCTCAGAGAGTCGTGTGACACATGTTGGAGGAGATCTGACACAGCCTAGATACAGGGAAGGCTTCTTTTTTTATAATATTATTTATTTATTTATTAAAATTTTTGGTTATGCTGGATCTTTATTGCTTTGTCTGACCTGTCTCTTGCTGCAGTAAGTGGGGTTTCTCCTTTACTGACTATGCCAAAGTCTTTGATGTGTGGATCATAATAAACTGTGGAAAATTCTGAAAGAGATGGGAATACAAGACCACCTGACCTGCCTCTTGAGAAATTTGTATGCAGGTCAGGAAGCAACAATTAGAATGTGAGAGTTGGACTGTGAAGAAAGCTGAGTGCCAAAGAATTGATGCTTTTGAAGTGTGGTGTTGGAGAAGACTCTTGAGAGTCCCTTGGACTGCAAGGAGATCCAACCCGCCCATTCTGAAGGAGATCAGCCCTGGGATTTCTTTGGAAGGAATGATGCTAAAGCTGAAACTCCAGTACTTTGGCCACCTCATGCGAAGAGTTGACTCATTGGAAAAGACTGTGATGCTGGAAGGGATTGGGGGCAGGAGGAGAAGGGGACAACAGAGGATGAGATGGCTGGATGGCATCACTGACCCGATGGACGTGAGTCTGAGTGAACTCTGGGAGTTGGTGATGGACAGGGAGGCCTGGCGTGCTGCGATTCATGGGGTCTCAAAGAGTCGGACACGACTGAGTGACTAAACTGAACTGAATTGACTCATCATTGCAGTGTGCAGGCTTCTCATTATTTCGGAGCACAGACTCTAGCAATCCAGGCTTCAGTAGTTGCAGCTTGTGGGCTCTAGAGTGTGGGCTCAGTAATTGTGATTCATGGGCTTAATTTCTCTAAGGTATGTGGAATCTTCCTGGACCAGGGATTAAACCCATGTCCCCTGCATTGGCAGGCAGATTCTTATCCACTGCGACACCAGGGAAGTCCCAGAGAAGGCTCCTTGGGGAAGAATTTACTCCTAGAACCTAGTTTCATTAAGTTGCTCCCACTCTATAATCTAAACTCCATGATCTAGCTGAAATCATCTCCCCAAATGCAAGTGTATATACCTCCCCAGTCAGTTCAGTCGCTCAGTCATGTCTGATGCTTTGGGACCCCATGGACCACAGCACAACAGGCTTCCCTGTCCTTCTCCAACTCCTGGGGCTTACTCAAGCTCATGTCCATTGAGCCAGTGATGCCGTCCAACCATCTCATCCTCTGTCATCCCCTTTTCCTTTTGCCTTCAATATTTCCCAGCATCAGGGGCTTTTCCAATGAGACAGTGTCTTTCCCATCAGGTGGCCAAAGTATTGGAACATCAGCTTCAGCATCAGTCCTTCCAATGAATATTCAGGACTAATTTTCTTTAGGGTTGACTGGTTGGATCTCCTTGCAGTCCAAGGGACTCTCAAGAGTCTTCTCCAACACCACAGTTCAAAAGCATCAATTCTTTGATGCTCAGCTTACTTTATGGTCCAACTCTCACATCCATATGTGACTACTGGAAAAACCATAGCTTTGACTAGATGGCTCTTTGTCAGCAAAGTAATGTCTCTGCTTCTTAATATGCTATCTAGGTTGTCATAGCTTTTCTTCCAAGGAGCGTTTTTTTTAATTTCATGGCTTCAGTCACCATCTGCAGTGATTTTGGAGCCCCCAAAAATAAAGTCTGACACTGTTTCCATTGTTGCCCTATCTATTTGCCATGAAGTAAGGAATGTGAAGTCAAGTGGGCCTTAGAAAGTATCATTACAAACAAAGCTAGTGGAGGTGATGGAATTCCAGTTGAGCTATCTCAAATCCTGAAAGATGATGCTGTAAAAATGCTGCAATCAATATGCCAGCAAATTTGGAAAACTTAGCAGTGGCCATAGGACTGGAAAACTTCAGTTTTCATTCCATTCGCAAAGAAAGGCAATGCCAAAGAATGCTCAAATAATGCAGAATTGCACTCATCTCACACGTTAGTAAATAATGCTCAAAATTCTCCAAGCCAAGCTTCAGCCATATGTGAACCGTGAACTTCCGGATGTTCAAGCTGGTTTTAGAAAAGGCAGAGGAACCAGAGACCAAATTGCCAACATCTGCTGGATCATCGAAAAAACAAGAGAGTTCCAGAAAAACATCTATTTCTGCTTTATTGACTATGCCAAAGACTTTGACTGTGTGGATCACAATAAACTGTGGAAAATTCTGAGAGAGATGGGAATACCAGAGCACCTGACCTGCCTCTTGAGAAACCTGTATGCAGGTCAGGAAGCAAAAGTTAGAACTGGACATGGAACAACAGACTAGTTCCAAACAGGAAAAGGAGTACACAAGGCTGTATATTGTCACCCTGCTTATTTAACTGATATGCAGAGTACATTATGAGAAATGCTGGGCTCGAGGAAGCACAAGCTGGAATCAAGATTTCCGGGAGAAATATCAATAACCTCAGATATGCAGATGACACCACCCTTATGGCAGAAAGTGAAGAGGAACTAAAAAGCCTCTTGATGAAAGTGAAAGAGGAGAGTGCAAAAGTTGGCTTAAAGCTCAACATTCAGAAAACGAAGATCATGGCATCCGGTCCCATCACTTCATGGGAAATAGATGGGGAAACAGTGGAAACACTGTCAGACTTTATTTTTTGGACTCCAAAATCACTGCAGATGGTGACTGCAGCCATGAAATTAAAAGATGCTTACTCCTTGGAAGGAAAGTTATGACCAACCTAGATAGCATTTTCAAGAGCAGAGACATTACTTTGCCAACAAATGTCCATCTAGTCAAGGCTATGGTTTTTCCAGTGGTCATATATGGATGTGAGAGTTGGACTGTGTAGAAAGCTGAGCACCAAAGAATTGATGCTTTTGAAGTGTGGTGTTGGAGAAGACTCTTGAGAGTCCCTTGGACTGCAAGGAGATCCAACCCGCCCATTCTGAAGGAGATCAGCCCTGGGATTTCTTTGGAAGGAATGATGCTAAAGCTGAAACTCCAGTACTTTGGCCACCTCATGCGAAGAGTTGACTCATTGGAAAAGACTCTGATGCTGGGAGGGATTGGGGGCAGGAGGAGAAGGGGACGTCAGAGGATGAGATGGCTGGATGGCATCACTGACTGGATGGACGTGAGTCTGAGTGAACTCTGGGAGTTGGTGATGGACAGGGAGGCCTGGCGTGCTGCAGTCATGGGGTTGCAAAGAGTCGGACATGACTGAGCGACTGAACTGAACGAAACTGAATGAGGACTAGATGCCATAATCTTTGTTTTTTAAATGTTGAGTTTGAAGCCATCTTTTTCACTCTCCTCTTTCACTTTTATCAAGAGGCTCTTCAGTTTCTCTTCACTTTCTGCCATAAGCATAGTGTCATCTGTGTGTCTGAGGTTACAGATATTTCTCCTGGCAATTCCAGCTTGTGCTGCCTCTAGCCCAGCATTTTGCATGATGTACTCTCCATATCTGGAGAAGGCAATGGCACTCCACTCCAATACTCTTGCCTGGAAAATCCCATGGACAGAGGAGCCTGGTAGGCTGCAGTCCGTGGGGTCGCTAAGAGTTGGACAGGACTGAGCGACTTCACTTTCTCTTTTCACTTTCATGCATTGGAGAGGGAAATGGCAACCCACCCCGGTGTTCTTGGCTGGAGAATCCCAGGGACGGCGAAGGCTAATGGGCTGCTGTCTATGGGGTCGCACAGAGTTGGACACGACTGAAGCAACTTAGCAGCAGCAGCAGCACTCTCCATATAAGTTAAATAGTAGGGTGACAATATACAGCCTTGGCTTACTCCATTCCTAATTTGAAACCAGTCTGTCATTCCATGTTCAGTTCTAACTGTGCTTCTTGATCTGCATACAGATTTCTCAGGAGGCAGGTCAAGTGGTCTGGTATTCCCAACTCTTGAAGACTTTCCCATGGTTTGTTGTGATCCACCCAGTCAAAGACTTTGGCATAGTCAGTAAAACATAAGTAGATGTATTTCTCGGAGAAGGCGATGGCATCCCACTCTAGTACTCTTGCCTGGAAAATCCCATGGACAGAGGAGCCTGGTGGGCTGCAGTCCATGGGGTCACTGAGAGTCGGACACAACTGAGCAACTTCACTTTCTCTTTTCACTTTCATGCATTGGAGAGGGAAATGGCAACCCACCCCAGTGTTCTTGCCTGGAGAATCCCAGGGATGGGGGAGCCTGGTGGGCTGCCGTCTATGGGGTCGCACAGAGTCAGACACGACTGAAGTGACTTAGCAGCAGTAGCAGCGGCAGGTGTATTTCTGGAAGTCTGTTGCTTTTTCTATGATCCAATGGTTGTTGGCAATTTCATCTTTTGTTCCTCTGCCTTTTCTAAATCCATTTTGAATTATCTGCAAGTTCTCGGTTCTCGTATTTTTGAAGCCTTGCTTGGAGAATTTTGACCTTTACTTTGCTAACATGTGAGATGAGTGCAATTATTCAATAGTTTTAACATTCTTTAGCATTGCTTTTCTTTGGGATTGGAATTTAAACTGACTTTTTCCAGTCCTGTGGCCACTGCTGAGTTTTCCAAATTTGCTGATGTATTGAGTGCAGCACTTTCACAGCATCATCTTTGAGGACTTGAAATGCTCAGCTGGAATTCCATCACCTCCATTAGCTTTATTCATAGTGATGCTTCTTAAGGTCCAGTGTCTCTATGATTTGCCATTATTGGTAGTTCATGTCAAAGGACTGATACCTGTGAACTTTTACATCTTTCTCTTCTCAGCATAATGTTTTTGAGGTTCATTCAAGTTTTAGCATGTGTCAGTATTTTATTCCTTTTATGACTGAATAATATTACACTGTATAACTACCCAACTTCACTTATCCATTCATCTGTTGACAAACATTTGGAGTGTTTCCACCTTTTGGCTTTTGTAAATAGTGTTGTTCTGAACATTCAGCAACATGTGTTTTCTTCAGTACCTATTTTCAGTTCTTTGGGGGTGTTTATATACCTAGCAGTGGAATCGCTGACTCATACTGTAATTCTATGTTTAACCTTTTGAGGAAACACAGAACTGTTTTCCAAAGTTGCTGCAGCATTTTACATTCTCATTAGGAATATGTGAAGGTTCTTATTTCCTCACATTCTTACCAATTCTTAGCTTCTGTATATGTGTATGTATATATAAAGTTAATAATCTTCCTAGTGGGTGTGAGGTTGTATATAGTGGTTTTTGTTTGAATTTCTTTAATGGCCAATTATATTGAACATCTTTTTATATGCTTGTTAGTCATTTCTATATCTTCTCTAGAAAAATATCTATTCAAGTATTTTGCCTATTATTTAATTGGCAATAAATAAGTTATTTAAATGGCAATAAAAGGGTTGTTTCCCTTTTTGTTGTTCAGTTTAAGTATTCTTTATATAGTCTGGATACCAAAGCTTTATCAAAAAAGTATATGATTTATAAATATTTTTTCCCATTCTGTAGGTTATCTTTTTACTTTTTTATGTGTATGAATGGATATGAATGCACTTTGATGGACCAATTTTTTATTTTTAAGAAGTTTAATTTATCTGTCTTTTAGTGTATTTATCTTTTGTTGCTTGTGCTTTTGGTGTCAAATCTCAGAATCCATTGCCAAATCCAGAGTCATCTCTGTTTTCTTGTAATGATTTTATAGTTTCAACATTATATTTAAGTCTTTGATCCACTTTGAGTTAATTTTTGTATAAGAGAGTTCAGAGTCACTCTTTTTGCATTAAAGTTTCCAGCTTTTACCAGCATAATTTATTGGAGAAACTGTTCTTTCTCTTTTGAGTGGTCTTGGCGCCCTTGTCAAAATTTAATTGTCTATTTGGTTATGGGTTTATTTCTAGACTCTCAATTCTATTCCATTGGTCTATAAATATATCCCTATGCTAGTACTATACTGTACAGATGATGTTTTGTTTACTTTTGGTACATGAATACTTCACTAGAGCAAGAGAGCCTTTCCCTTCTTCCTACTATCAAATGACAGAATGGGGGCATGACAGAGTATCCCATATTCTCTAACTCTAATGCCTATCAAATATTTGTGATTAGAGATGTACAAAGATGAGTGATCACATTCAGAAAATCAAATTAGGGTATGATGGTGAAAATAGAAAGTAGGCTTTATAGTTCAACATACTTAGACTGGAGTCCTAGTTACCAGCTATAACATCTTAAGCATTCAACTTTAACATCTTGAACCTTAGTCTAGATTTCTGTTAAATGTGGATAGAAAGTATTTTTGTAATGAGTAGGCATAATATATGTAAATTTCTCCTAGTTCAGTGCCATACATAAAATAGTTTTAGGAAAAAAATGAAAGGTATTAATAGTAGCCTAAACTTGAAAAAATGGTCTTCTGCATAACTTAGAAAAGCAGCCATCTTACCCAAATTACTCAATTCAAAATATGCCTCATAGGAAAATGGCTTTTTATCTGCTGACTATTAAATTTTTGCTTTGAGTGGCAGGAGTTTCATTCAAATGCCAGCAGTGTGTGTGTGTGTGTGTGTGTGTGTGTGTAGATCTCTATGAGCATATATCCATTCTGTTTGCTTTCATTTTACATGCAGAGTCTGTAATCCTTGGTTCAGGCACTGTCTTATTTCTGTGCTGTGTAAAATGTGTCTGAGGTCTATAAAAGAGTATGCTGCATATTAATAAAAAGTAAAGAGAAATACTCCATTACTGGCAGTTGCATGGGGCTCTTCTGACTACTGTCCCCAGACTATCCAGTTCTCAGATTTGTAACCAAGCCATTTTCTTAATATAATTGGATTGCAGGTAAGAGAATTTAGAGCTGATTTTATTTCTTTGAATTTATTATTTTATTTCCATTGCTTCTCTCATACCAGATACATTGTTAATAGCATATGGTCGCATTAGAGCCAAAGATTTGCATATAGTGAGACTTCATTTCAAGTCCACTGCACCACTCACTGGCTTTACATCCTTCTAGAGAAATTTCACCTCTTCAATCCTTCACTTCTCATTTGTAAAAAAGAAGGAATCTACCTCGTAGTAAAGATCATAAGAATAAAATGCAGTAATCGAAGTGCAACTGATTTTTCAATCATAAAGCATCATATAAAAGTGAACTTTCCTTGTCATTAACATTTAGCACTATCTAAGAAACTGTGAAATCTTTAATTAGAATGGCACTTTGTAGGCCACTTTGTCAATTAACACCACTGTATTTGCCTCTCTAGCAAGGGTTGTATATATTCTGCTTTGTAGAGTGATTGAACATGGTGCCACTGTAGTGTGAAGTATTAATATGTATCCAATTAAAAATATGAACCATTTAAAAACTAGCCACATTCTCCTCAGTGGTCTGCATAAATGACTTCTGTCCTTTTAACCTATGTAGGGAGTTAAATAGTCTTTGGGGATTCCAAGAAAGAACTACTTCTTTGGAGTCTGCTCCCATGACAGTCCAGTTCCAAGCCCTCTGTGAGCATACAGAGAATGCTGATTGGTGCTACTTGTAACTTGGCCAACTTGCCATTCCTTCTTCTTCTGTTATCCTGCTTAATTGAGGCAAACTTTTAAGTTTGAATACAGGTAATATGGAAGCAGGACATCTTTAAAAAAGAAACCTCAGTACTCTTATGAGACATACTAAAAGCTTGTTAAGCTCATTACTCTGCAGCCATGGTTTGGCTTTAGATATTCTGTACAACGCTCTAATTTATAAAAATATCTAGTCAACAGGAAGTTTTTATTTGTAAATCTAATTTATTTATTGTATCCCCCCATCTTTAATACATGTCATCTTTGATGTAGTAGTAGGTAATTTTGTATTCTTCCAAAGTATAATTAAAAACTATGTTAGAAATTTAAGCAGTTATAAAATTGCCATTGGCAGAAGAAGGACAACTCATATCTGCTTTTCCAAATCCTTGATGATAAACAATGTAAATATGAAACAGTAATATCTAGTAACAGGAGTAAATAAGTTTTGATATCTTTCTATGCTGGACAGTTGTCTGTTTGTACATAATAGTCATGCTCTGTTCTTCTAGTAACACAACCATAGTTTCTTTGGAAAATCATTTTTCCCTTATTCTTAGTTACTGCACTATACATATTACTTCAACAATAATTTATTTTAAATTAAATGTTTAATCGTGAGATAATTATAGATTTAATGTAGTTATAAGAAATATTACAGAGAGGTCCCATGAATGCTTTACTTGGTTTCTCCCAATGATAATATTCTGCAAAACCACAGATGGCTGTCTTCTTGTGAGTCTTCACATGGCAGAGAGAGCAAGAGAGGAAGCAAGCACTCTTCTGTCTCTTCTTATAAAGTCGTTAGGCCCACCATGAAGGCTCTATTCTCATGAACTAGTAACTTCCCAAAGGCTCCATCTACAGACACAACGATGTTGGGGATTAGGGCTTCAATGTGTGAATTTTGAGGTAGATAAACATTTACTCGATCACAACTAATCTAGTTCCTTTGCTTTGCTCATTAATTGTTAGAATAGTCTTATTGTATCTACACAAATCTTGCTGGGAGTTTGTCAAGAATTATATTAAAAACTGTGTATCAATTTGGGGAGAATTCGTATATTTACCATGTTAAATCTTCCAATTCATGAACATGATATTTCTCTGTAATGAAATGTATCTTTGATATCTTTTAATAGTTTATTGTGTAGAATTGTGTTAATTCTTCTTTAAATGTTTAGTAGAATTCTCCAGCGAAAGCACCTGGGCCCAGCAACTCTCTTTTTATAGAATTGTTAAATTATGTATTTGTGTTTCTTAATAGACATAGAGCTATTCAAATTATCTATTTCATTTTGGCTGAGTTGTGGTAGTTCTGATTTAGTTCATTTCATCTAAGTCACAAACTATGGATGTTCTATGACCACAATGGAATCAAATGAGAAATCAGTAACACAACGGTGCAGAAAATCTTCATATACAGATAAACTGTAAATAACATGACTAAAAGAGGAATATTCAAAGAAAAAAATTGAAAGTATATTGTATATTGAAATTAGTTAAAATGAAAATACTTCCTAACAATCTTTTAAGACACAACTAAAGCATTTTAGTTCAGTCACTCAGTCATGTCCGACTCTTTGCGACCCCATGAACTGCAGCACGCCAGGCCTCCCTGTCCATCACCAACTCCCAGAGTCTATCCAAACCCATGTCCATTGAGTCGGTGATGCAATCCAACCATCTCATCCTCTGTCATCCCCTTCTCCTCCCGCCCTCAATCTTTCCCAGCATAAGAGTCTTTTCAGATGAGTCAGCTCTTCACATCAGGTGGCCAAAGTACTGGAGTTTCAGCTTCAACATCAGTCCTTCCAATGAACACCCAGGACTGATCTCCTTTAGAATGGACTGGTTGGATCTCCTTGCAGTCCAAGGGACTCTCAAGAGTCTTCTCCAACACCACAGTTGAAAAGCATCGTTCTTCAGCACTCCGCTTTCTTCACAGTCTGACTCTCACATCCGTACATGACCACAGGAAAAACCATAGCCTTGATTAGATGGGCCTTTGTTGGAAAAGTAATGTCTCTACTTTTTAATATGTTGTCTAGGTTGGTCATAACTTTCCTTCCAAGGCGTAAGTGCTTTTAATTTCATGGCTGCAATCACCATCTGCAGTGATTTTGGAGCCCAGAAAAATAAAATCAGCCATTGTTTCCACTGTTTCCCCATCTATTTGCCATGAAGTGATGGAACCAGATGCCATGATCTTAGTATTCTGAATGTTGAGCTTTAAGCCAACTTTTTCACTCTCCTCTTTCATTTTCATCAAGAGGCTCTTTAGTTCCTCTTCACTTTCTGCCATAAGGGTGGTGTCATCTGCATATCTGAGGTTATTGATATTTCTCCTGGCAATCTTGATTCCAGCTTGTGCTTCCTTCAGTCCAGTGTTTCTCATGATGTACTCTGCATATAAGTTAAATAAGCAGGGTGACAATATGCAGCCTTGACATACTCCTTTTCCTATTTGGAACCTGTCTGTTGTTGCACGTCCAGTTCTAACTGTTGCTTCCTGACCTGCATACAGGTTTCTCAAGAGGCAGGTCAGGTGCTCTGGTATTCCCGTCTCTCTCAGAATTTTCCACAGTTTATTGTGATCCACACAGTCAAAGGCTTTGGCATAGTCAATAAGGCAGAAATAGATGTTTTTACTAAAGCACTAAGCTGACTTTATTTATTTATTTATTTATTTTGGACTCCAAAATCACTGCAGATGGTGACTGCAGCCATGAAATTAAAAGATGCTTACTCCTTGGAAGGAAAGTTATGACCAACCTAGACAGCATATTAAAAAGCAGAGACATCACTTTGTCAACAAAGGTCTGTCTAGTCAACGCTATGGTTTTTCCAGTGGTCATGTATGGATGTGAGAGTTGGACTATAAAGAAAGCTGAGCATCAAAGAATTGATGCTTTGGAACTGTTGTGATGGAGAAGACTCTTGAGAATACCTTGAACAAGGAGATCCAACCAGTCCATCCCAGGGGAGATCAGTCCTGGGTGTTCACTGGAAGAACTGATGTTGAAGGTGAAACTCCAATACTTTGGCCACCTGAGGCGAACAGCTGACTCATCTGAAAAGACCCTGATGCTAGGAAAGATTGAGGGCAGAAGGAGAAGGGGACGACCGAGGATGAGATTGTTGGATGGCATCACCAACTCAATACACATGGGTTTGGGTGGACTCTGGGTGTTGGTGATGGACAGGGAGGCCTGACGTGCTGTGGTTCCTGGGGTTGCAAAGAGTCGGACACGACTGAGAGACTGAACTGAGCTAAAAGCATTAAAGTCAGTTGTAATGCACTGTGATAAATGCTTCAAAAGAGTGGAAAAATTTTAACACTAAATGTTTACATTAAAAAAGAGAGGAAATCTCAAATCAATAGTCTAAACTCCCACTTCAAAAACTTAGAAAAGGAGCGGCAAAATAAACCAAAAGCAAACATAAGGAGAGAAGTAATAAAAAGCAGAAATCAATAAAGTCAATGAAACAAAAGCTGGTTCTTTTTTAGTCTAAGTCTAGTTAAGTAAGTTGTGATATAATTTAACTTACTTTTTTTCTGGCTTATAACTTATAGATCATTACTATGTTTCTCATTTTTTTAATCCTGAAAACATTTTGTGAAACATTAAGGCAACATAAAACTATATGCTTTTACCCATCTATTCAATATAGTATAAAGCTAATTACAACCCCAATTATATGATACGGATTTATTACATTAATTTTTTACAGATGGGTAAATTAAAGTGAAGAAAGTTAAGACCATTGCCTAGGGCTATGATACTAGTAAATTTTGGAAGTAAGACAAGAACTTAAGTTTTTCTAACTCAGAAATATTTACTTTTTCACTACAACACAATTTGTTCTTTAGGATCAAGGGGACAAGCATACATCATCATGCTTATCTTCTAAAATGTCAAGCATTTTCAAAGGATAGTATAATGAGCCTAAAATTGTATCATAGGGCTGCTTTTCAACATCATTGGTAAATGCCAAGAAAAAATCATTATTCATTTCCTCACTTGCTTCATATCTTTCCTCAGTTATCTTCTTTTTAGGCAACCTTGTTCGATCCCTTTTATAAACTTAACTCTTACCCAGCTCCCCAACATTTTCACCATGCTATCTTTTTTCCAAAGATATTGTTATCTTTTAACTTAATAACAAATCAATTTATTATTTATATTATTATTTTCTGACTTGAATCCACTTGAATTTAAATTCCACAAGACAAAAAAAAAGTGTCTATTTTGTTTACTAGTGAAGACAGCTTCTATAAGAGGGTCTTGGATGTATATTAGGTGATGGTTTAGAAATAAATGAGAGACAGATGCTGTTTTCATTAGTAAACAAAATAGACACATTTTTTTGTCTTGTGGAATTTAAATTCAAGTGGATTCAAGTCATAAAACAATAATATAAATAATAAATTGATTTGTTATTAAGTTAAAAGATAATATCTTCAGAAAAAAGCATGGTGAAAATGTTGGGGAGCTGGGTAAGACTTATATATATATGTCTTTATATATATATATATATATATATATATATATATATAAAGTGAATTGAGAATGAATAAGTAAATGAATGGATAAAAAGATATACAATGCCAAGAGTAAAATAAAGTTAATAGGATGTATCTGCAGGTTTCATAGAAAAACAGTTAATGAAACATTTGAGAAACTTGGATATTCAGAGCTATTTGACAATAAAGCTTGCCAAATGTAAGTTATTACAAATTTAGAATCTTTGTGAACAAACAAAATATAAGCAAAACTTTTACTTCATTCCTACCCATAACTATCAGTTGAGAAAAGAAAAATCCAAAACAAAACTCCCAAAATAGTGTTGGATTGTGATATTGGCTGTATTTTTATATGTAGGCTTGATCCTTTTCTCAGTTTCTTTCCAAGAAATGAAAGAAAATAAGGAAGAAAGGGCCATAGCACAGCTCAGTGTTTCTTTCTGATGAGATGATTTAGGACAGTTATTAGAAATGAGTTGTTAGAATTAAATAGGAGTCAGATGAGGACTCAAAGTGGCTAGGAATAATTGACAGAGAAAGAGAGAAATTTAATAATAATAGAAGACTAAATTGGTTGTACTCCCATTGGGAACTTTTATTTTGTGTTTATTTAGGAAAAAACAAAAGGAATAATTATGAATAGGAAAAAAAATCACAATATATTTTCTAGAAGTTTAATCTATCTGGAATTGATTTTAGTGTTTGGTCTGAGCTAGGATCCAATTTCATTTCTTCCCCATGTTACTAACACTTATATATTTTCTATGTATTTAATATACATATGCACACACATACTTGCCTTCCATGTTTTTAACATGTACAAATGTCAGTTTATCTGTATATGTTAAATTTATCTATTCCTATGGATAGTCAATTTGTCTATCTCAATGCCTATAGCACTCTGCATTATTGTATTTTTATTTTATTTTTTAACTTTAAAATATTGTATTGGTTTTGCCATATATCAACAAGAATCCGCCACAGGTATATATGTGTTACCCATCTTGAACCTTCCTCCCTCCTCCCTCCCCGTACCATCCCTCTGGGTCGTCCCAGTGCACCAGCCCCAAGCATCCAGTATCGTGCATCGAACCTGGACTGGCGACTCATTTCATATATGATATTAAACATGTTTCAATGCCATTCTCCCAAATCATCCCACCCTCTCCCTCTGCCACAGAGTCCAAAAGACTGTTCTATACATCAGTGTCTCTTTTGCTGTCTCGTATACAGGGTTATTGTTACCATCTTTCTAAATTCCATATATATGCATTAGTATACTGTATTGGTGTTTTTCTTTCTGGCTTACTTCACTCTGTATAATAGGCTCCAGTTTCATCCACTTCATTAAAACTGATTCAAACGTATTCTTTTTAATGGCTGAGTAATACTCCATTGTGTACATGTACCACAGCTTTCTTATCCATTCATCTGCTGATGGACATCTAGGTTGCTTCCATGTCCTGGCTATTATAAACAGTGCTGTGATGAACATTGGGGTACACGTATCTCTTTCAATTCTGGTTTCCTCAGTGTGTATGCCCAGCAGTGGGATTGCTGGGTCATAAGGCAGTTCTATTTCCAGTTTTTTAAGGAATCTCCACACTGTTCTCCATAGTCAAAAACTGGTTCTTTGAAAGGATAAATAAAATTGACAAACCATTAGCCAGACTCATCAAGAAACAAAGGGAGAAAAATCAAATCAATAAAATTAGAAATGAAAATGGAGAGATCACAACAGACAACACAGAAATACAAAGGATCATAAGAGACTACTATCAGCAATTATATGCCAATAAAATGGACAATGTGGAAAAAATGGACAAATGCTTAGAAAAGTACAACTTTCCAAAACTCGACCAGGAAGAAATAGAAAATCTTAACAGACCCATCACAAGCACGGAAATTGAAACTGTAATCAAAAATCTTCCAGCAAACAAAAGCCCAAGTCCAGACGGCTTCACAGCTGAATTCTACCAAAAATTTAGAGAAGAGCTAACACCTATCCTACTCAAACTCTTCCAGAAAATTGCAGAGGAAGGGAAACTTCCAAACTCATTCTATGAGGCCACCATCACCCTAATACCAAAACCTGACAAAGATGCCACAAAAAAAGAAAACTATAGGTCAATATCACTGATGAACATAGATGCAAAAATCCTTAATAAAATTCTGGCAATCAGAATCCAACAACATGTTAAAAAGATCATACATCATGAACAAGTGGGCTTTATCCCAGGGATGCAAGGATTCTTCAATATCCACAAATCAATCAATGTAATACACCACATTAACAAATTGAAAAATAAAAACCATATGATTATCTCAATAGATGCAGAGAAAGCTTTTGATAAAATTCAACATCCATTTATGATAAAAACTCTCCAGAAAGCAGGAATAGAAGGAACATACCTCAACATAATAAAAGCTATATATGACAAACCCACAGCAAACATTATCCTCAATGGTAAAAAATTGAAAGCATTTCCCCTAAAGTCACGAACAAGACAAGGGTGCCCACTTTCACCACTACTATTCAACATAGTTTTGGAAGTTTTGGCCACAGCAATCAGAGCAGAAAAAGAAATAAAAGGAATCCAAATTGGAAAAGAAGAAGTAAAACTCTCACTGTTTGCAGATGACATGATCCTCTACAGTGAAAACCCTAGAGACTCCACCAGAAAATTACTAGAACTAATCAATGAATATAGTAAAGTTGCAGGATACAAAATCAACGCACAGAAATCCCTTGCATTCCTATACACTAATAATGAGAAAATAGAAAGAGAAATTAAGGAAACAATTCCATTCACCATTGTAATGAAAAGAATAAAATACTTAGGAATATATCTACCTAAAGAAACTAAAGACCTATATATAGAAAACTATAAAACACTGGTGAAATAAATCAAAGAGAACACTAATAGATGGAGAAATATACCTTGTTCTTGGATTGGAAGAATCAATATAGTGAAAATGAGTATACTACCCAAAGCAATTCAGTGCAATCCCTATCAAGCTACCAACGGTATTCTTCACAGAGTGCATATTGTATTTTAAGTCTAGGATTTTCTTCAAGAATATTTTGACTAATCTTGAGTGTTAGTCTTCTATAGAAATTATAGAATCATTTTGTTATTTTCTACTTGAAGACTGTATTTTTCAGAGATGGCTCCACCAGTTTATCTCATCCCACAGGCTTCTTTTGCAATCTGACACTGATAGTTCTCTATCAAGAGTGTGGTCTGTGTTCTCTCCCTTTAAATCTGGGTGGCTTTGTGATTATGGCAAACATGATATAGATCTTCTAAGGCTGAGGCGTAAAAGCTGTCAGAGCTTCCACCTGGCTCTGCATTCCATGACATGCTTCGTGGAGGCCCTGGGCAGACATGTACATATAATGTCTGGCTTCCCTATAGCAACTGTGCTGAAGAGATCACATGGAGCAAATATATAGAGATACAAAAGGAGCCCAGCTGTTCTATCCCCCAGCTTAAGTGCCAAACATACAAGAAGGCAAATCTTCAGATAATTCTAACCTCCTCTTTCAAACGGTCCTAACTGCTCTAATATTTAGTTGAGCAGCAAGTAGCGTTTTCTACTGAGTTCAGCCCAAATTGCAGATTCATGAGTTAAATAAATATTGCTGTCATTTTAAGCCACTGAGTTTTCAATTGGTTTGTCATGTAGCCAGAGTAATAGAACATTTCAACAGTCAACATCACACACACACACACACACACACACACACACACACACAGAGCCACCCTTGAAGTTCTAACTTTAATAATAATTGTGTTGAATCTACAGTTTAATTTGGAGAGACCTAGTATATAACTATTACTGAGAGGAACTTTCAACCCATGAACCTGGTATGTACATTTTTATTTTTTGAGACTCTTAGAAGTCTAGTCTTTCCGTATAGTTTCATAATTTTTGCTACAGGGGTCTCATAAATTCAGTTAAGTTTTTCCTAAACATCCTATATTTTTATGCTATATTGTATCAAACCTTTATATTGAACCTTTATAAATTTATTTTTATAATTATAAAAATTATAAACCTTTATAATTATTCATGTAGATATAATTTTAATATTGATATTGCATCTAGATCCTTGTCAAATTCTTATCCTAAAAATATACTATTAATATTTTGAGTTTTCTACATAGACAACTTTTCTAGCTTTTCTGATTATTTATTTTTCTTATCTAAGACACATATTTTATCATCCTTCACTGATTCTGAGATGTCATTGATTATAAAATGCATAAAAATATACTTTATATTTATGGAAAAATGTAAAAAGTGCCTTATTAATAAAAATACCTATTTTTTACCTTGCCTTTAATGGGCTGATTTTTATTTCCATTATAATATTGAATAGAAGTGGTGAAAGGAAACATCCTTGTTTTGTTTTAAGCTTCACGTTTTTTGCAGGTCTTGTAAGTACAAATCTGTTACTGAATTTTATTCAGTATCAAATGTTTCATCTGAGATAATCATTTACTTTTTCTCCTTATGTGATGGATTATGTTAATTTATTTCTAAAAAATAATCAACTAGCCTTACATTCCTAATATAAACCCAACCTAATTCTTAGATATATTTCTTATGCATTGCTAGAGTCAGTTGGCTAATAGTCAGTTTAGGATATTCGTGTCTGTGTGTGTGTGTGTGTGTGTGTATTTTAGTAAGATTGTTCTTTACTTTTCCTTCCTTGTACTATCCTTTTAATATTTGGTAAAATTAAATTTAGTATGAGGTACTTGTGTCTTTGTTCACGAGCAAGATTGGCCTTAATTTTCCTCTTGTTCTGTCCTTTGAAGGTTTTGGAATCAAATTAACCTAGGCTCATAATATGAAATGCAACTCTTTCCTCTTTTACTCTACAATCTGGAATCTTTTGTGTGATAATAGATTTGTTTGTTGAATATTTTATAAAATATATTCAAATTTGCAAATGAGGTCATTTGGGTCTGTAATTTTGTGAAAAGCTTTGAAATACTGGCTCAACCACCTAGTGGTTGTCATTAATCCTAGTTGGGCTTTCTTTTTCTTTTGGAATGAGTTTTGTTGCATTTTTAAAGGGATGTATTTCATCTAAGTTTTCAATTGTTTTTGTAAAGTTGTTCAGAGGATTTACTCATCTTTTAAATATCTGCTGAATGTGTAATTATCTCTTTTTTCATTTACCTGCATGTGTGCTAAGTCCCTTCAGTCATGTCTGATTCTTTGTGATCCCATGGACCATAGCCCTCCAGGCTCCTTTGTCCATGGGATTCTCCAGGCAAGAATTTGGAGGGGTTTTCATGCCCTCCTCCAGGGAATCTTCACGACCCAAGGACTGAACCCAGGTCTCTTATATCTCCTGCATTGGGAGACAGGTCTTTACCGTTAGCAACACCTGGGAAGTGCTTATTTTTGCTCACTTAATCAATTATAGCAGAGAGCTGTCTATTTTGACAATTTTTAAAGATCCAACATGGGCTTCCCTGGTAGCTAAGCTGGTAAAGAATTTGCCTGCAGTCCAGGAGACCCCAGTTTGATTCCTGGGTCAGCAAGTTCCCCTGGAGAAGGGATAGGCTACCCACTCCAGTATTCTTGGGCTTTCCTTGTGGCTCAGATGGTAAAGAACCCACCTGCAATGCTGGAGACCTGGGTTCAGTCCCTGAGTTGGAAAGATCCCCTGGAGGAGAGAATGGCAATCCACTCCAGTGTTCTTGCCTGGAGAATCCCCATGGATTCTGGCAGGCTATAGTCCATGGGGTTGCAGACAGCTGGACATGCCTGATGACTGAACGACCTAAGCACAGCACACAAAGATCCAACATATGTATATTTTTTTAACTGGAGGGAGTTGCTTTACAATATTGTGTTAGTTTCTTCTGTACAACAACATTATGCTATGTTGCTTCAGTCGTGTCCGACTCTGTGCGACCCCATAGATGGCAGCCCACTGGGCTCCGTCGTCCCTGGGATTCTCCAGGCAAGAATACTGGAGTGGATTGCCATTTCCTTCTCCAGTGCATGAAAGAGAAAAGTGAAAGTGAAGTCGCTCAGTCGTGTCCGACTCTTAGCGACCCCATGGACTGCACCCTACTAGGCTCCTCTGTCCATGGGATTTTCCAGGCAAGAGTACTGGAGTGGGGTGCCATTGCCAACAACACTAGTCAGCCATAATTATACATATATACCCTCACTCTTGAGCCTCTCTACCCTCCTCCCATCTCACCTCTCTAGTTCATCACAGAGCGCCAGGCTGGGCTCCCTGTGTTGTATAGCAATTTCTCACCAGCTCTCTATTTTATACATGGTAGCGTATATATGTAATGCTACTTTCTCCATTCATCCCAGTCTCTTTCACTCGCTGTGTCCATGAGTCTGTTCTCTATATCTGCATTTCCATTCCTTCCTTGCAAATAGGTTCATAAGTATGATTTTTCTAGATTCCATCAGTTCAGTTCAGTCGCTCAGTCGTGTCCGACTCTTTGTGACCCCATGAATCGCAGCACGCCAGGCTTCCCTGTCCATCACCATCTCCTGGAGTTCACTCAGACTCATGTCCATCGGGTCAGTGATGCCATCCAGCCATCTCACCCTCTGTCGTCCCCTTCTCCTCCTGCCCCCAATCCCTCCCAGCATCACAGTCTTTTCCAATGAGTCAACTCTTCGCACGAGGTGGCCAAAGTACTGGAGTTTCAGCTTTAGCATCATTCCTTCCAAAGAAATCCCAGGGCTGATCTCCTTTAAAATGGACTGGTTAGATCTCCTTGCAGTCCAAGGGACTCTCAAGAGTCTTCTCCAACACCACAGTTCAAAAGCATCAATTCTTTGGCGCTCAGTTTTCTTCACAGTCCAACTCTCACATCCATACATGACCACTGGAAAAACCATAGCCTTGACTAGACTGACCTTTGTTGGCAAAGTAATGTCTCTGCTTTTCAATATGCTATCTAGGTTGGTCATAACTTTTCTTCCAAGGAGTAACTGTCTTTTAATTCCATGGCTGCAGTCACCATCTGCAGTGATTTTGGAGCCCCAAAAAATAAAGTCTGACACTGCTTCCACTGTTTCCCCATCTATTTCCCATGAAGTGATGGGACCATGCCATGATCTTCATCTTCTGAATGTTGAGCTTTAAGCCACCTTTTCCACTCTCCACTTTCACTTTCCTCAAGAGGCTTTTTAGTTCCTCTTCACTTTCTGCCATAAGGGTGGTGTCATCTGCATAGCTGAGGTTATTGATATTTCTTCCAGCAATCTTAATTCCAGCTTGTGTTTCTTCCAGCCCAGCATTTCTCATGATGTACTCTGCATATCAGTTAAATAAGCAGGGTGACAATATACAGCCTTGACTACTCCTTTTCCTATTTGGAACAAGTCTGTTGTTCCATGTCCAGTTCTAACTGTTCCTTCCTGACCTGCGTATAGGTTTGTCAAGAGGCAGGTCAGGTGGTCTGGTATTCCCATCTCTTTCAGAATTTTCCACATTTTATTGTGATCCATACAGTCAAAGGCTTTGGGATAGTCAATAAAGCAGAAATAGATGTTTTTCTGGAACTCTCTTGCTTTTTCCATGATCCAGCAGATGTTGGCAATTTGATCTCTGATTCCTTTGCCTTTTCTAAAACCAGCTTGAACATCTGGAAGTTCATGGTTCACATGTTGCTGAAGCCTGGCTTGGAGAATTTTGAGCATTACTTTACTAATGTGTGAGATGAGTGCAATTGTGTGGTAGTTTGAGCATTCTTTGGCATTGCCTTTCTTTGGGATTGGAATGAAAACTGATCTTTTCCAGTCCTGTGGCCACTGCTGAGTTTTCCAAACTTGCTGACATATTGAGTGCAGTACTTTCACAGCATCATCTTTCAGGATTTGAAATAGCTCAACTGGAATTCCATCACCTCCATTAGCTTTGTTTGTAGTGATGCTTTCTAAGGCCCACTTGACTTCACATGTCTGGCTCTAGGTGAGTCATCACATCATCGTGATTACCTTGGTCATGAAGATCTTTTTTGTACAGTTTTTCTGTGTATTCCTGCCACCTCTTCTTAATATCTTCTGCTTCTGTTAGGTCCATACCATTTCTGTCCTTTATGGAGCCCATCTTTGCATGAAATGTTCCCTTGGTATCTCTAATTTTCTTGAAGAGATCTCTGGTCTTTCCCATTCTATTGTTTTCCTCTATTTCTTTGCATTGATCTCTGAGGAAGGCTTTCTTATCTCTTCTTGCTATTCTTTGGAACTCTGCATTCAGATGCTTATATCTTTCCTTTTCTCCTTTGCTTTTCACTTCTCTTCTTTTCACAGCTATTTGTAAGGCCTCCCCAGACAGCCATTTTGCTTTTTTGCATTTCTTTTCCATGGGGATGGTCTTGATCCCTGTCTCCTGTACAGTGTCACGAACCTCCGTCCATAGTTCATCAGGCACTCTATCTATCAGATCCTATCCCTTAAATCTATTTCTCACTTCCACTGTATAATCATAAGGGATTTGATTTAGGTCATACCTGAATGGTCTAGTGGTTTCCCCTACTTTCTTCAATTTAAGTCTGAATTTGGCAATAAGGAGTTCATGATCTAAGCCACAGTCAGCTCCTGGTCTTGTTTCTGTTGACTGTATAGAGCTTCTCCATCTTTGGCTGCAAAGAATATAATCAGTTTGATTTCGGTGTTGACCATCTGGTGATGTCCATGTGTAGAGTCTTCTCTTGTGTTGTTGGAAGAGGGTGTTGCTATGACCAGTGCATTTTCTTGGCAAAACTCTGTTAGTCTTTGCCCTGCTGCATTCCATATTCCAAGGCCAAATTTGCCTGTTACTCCAGGTGTTTCTTGACTTCCTACTTTTGCATTCCAGTCCCCTATAATGAAAAGGACATCTTTTTTGGGTGTTAGTTCTAAAACATCTTGTAGGTCTTCATAGAACCATTCAACTTCAGCTTCTTCAGTGTTACTGGTTGGGGCATAGACTTGGATTACTGTGATATTGAATGGTTTGCTTTGGAAACAAACAGAGATCATTCTGTCATTTTTGAGATAGCATCCAAGTACTGTATTTCGGACTCTTAGGAATTAGTATACACTTTGCGTTTCTGACTTACTTCACTCTATAACAGGCTCTAGGTTCACCCACCTCATTAGCGCTAACTCAAATTCATTCTTTTTTAATGGCTGAATAATAATCTATTATATCAATATACCACATATTCTTTATCCATTCATCTGTAGGTGGACATCTATGGTTTCTTCTATGTTCTGGTTATTATAAATAATGTTGCAGTGAACATTGGGGTACACGCATCTTTTAGAATTGTGGCTTTCTCAGGGAAGAAAATGGCAACCCACTCCAGTACTCTTGCCTGGAAAATCCCATGGATAGAGAAGCCGCTTAGACTACAGTCCATGGGATTGCAAAGAGTCAAATACAACTGAGGGACTTCACTTTCTTTCTTTCAGGGAATATGCTCAGTAGTGGGATTTCTGGGTCATATATAGATTTATTCCTAGTTTTTTAAGGAATACCCATACTTTTTCTATACTGGCTATAGCAGTCTACATTCCCACCAACAGTGTAGGAGGTTTCCCTTTTCTCCACATCCTCTCCATCCTTATTTGTAGATTTTTTGATGATGATCATTTTGAGTAGTATGAGGTGATAACTCATTGTAGTTTTAATCTGCATTTCTCTAATAGTTAGTAATGTTGGACACCTTTTTATGTGTTTATTGGCCATCGATGTGTCTTCTTTGGAGAAATGTCTGTCTAGGTGTTCTGCCCATTTCTTGATTGGGCTGTTTGTTTTTCTGATACTGAGCTACATGAGCTATTTACACATTTTGGAGATTACCTTTGCTGGCTCTTTCATTAGCAATTATTTTCTCCCATTCTTGGGGTTGTCTTTTGATCTTGTTTATTGTTTTCTTTTCTTTGAAAAAAACCTTCTTAGTTTAAATAGGTCCCATTTTTTTTTTAATTTGCATTACTCTAGGAGGAAGGTCAAATAGGATCTTGCTGTGATTTATGTAAAAGAGAGTGCTGTCTATGTTTTCTTCTAAGAGCTTTGTAGTTTCTAGCCTTAAGAAGTGTTCTAGTTTCTTTCTTTTACTTGTAGCTGCCGAGTTTTCCCAGCACCAGTTATTGAAGAGGCTGTCTTTTCTCCATTTTATATTCCCGCCTCTTTTGTCAAAGATTAGGTGCCCATAGGTACATGGGTTTATCTCTGGGCTTTCTATCTTGTTTCATTGGTCTGTAATTCTTTTTCTTCTACCAGAACCATACTATCTTGATGACTGGAGCTTCGTAGTATAAAGTTAGAAAGGTTGATTCCCTCAGCTCTTTTTTTCTTTCTCAAGATTGCTTTGACTATTTGAGATCTTTTGTGTTCCATCAGTTCAGTGCAGTCGCTCAGTCATGTCCAGCTCTTTGCAAGCCTATGGACTTTTGTCTGCCAGGCTCCTCTGTCCATGGGATTCACCAGGCAAGAATACTGTAGTGGGTTGCCATGCCCTCCTCCAGGGGATTTTCCTGACCCAGGGGTCAAGCCCTTGTCTCCTTTGGCTCTTGCATTGTAGGTGGATTCTTTACCTCTGAGCCAACAGGGAAGTCCATACTTTGTCTGTGGACAGTCTCAAAGGTCCTGGATTAAAGAAGGTTGGTCTAGATAGAATTGGTGTTTGCTTCTGGCAGATATCTGGAAGCCAGCATCTCAGCTTGAGACTTTTCTGATCACCAATGTAGTATGAACTCAATTTACAGACAACAGAATGTCTGGCTTTTGGCTATACTTTGTCAGGGAATACAGTTTTTTATTCACCAAAAAGTTTTGAAATCATCAGTTTCTATGTACATGTGGTCCATTAGAGCAGGGTAATATAGTGCCTTCTGGTGCTTATTTTTTAAACTGGGAGTGATCTATTAGAATCTCCACCTTGAATGAGACCTGGAATTTTTATTCCTATGCTTTAAACTGCATAAGGCTTAACAACAAAGGCTTACTCTCCCTGGTTTTATAAACACTCTCAAGCAAAAGCTATTTTAAATAATTCTTACCTTTCTAGATTTCTGCCTTCACCTTATTTTTCACCCAAATAGCCGTATGTTTTGTTAGCTTATGGATAAATTTGAGTTAGATAAACTTCTCATCTAGCTCTATAAGTTGATTTAAACAAGATGATCTGTCCTGGCCCCTAGTACACCATATTCCTAAAATGGAAATCCAATGCCATTTCCTTTCATTCATTTTATAAACATTTGTTGACTACCTCTTATGTGCTGGTCACTATGGAAAGAGCTTGAGATACAGAGTTCAGTAAGTTGTAGGCGTTAACTTGAAGTAATTGCAGTCAATTACTGCAAGACAGGGGTGGGGGGTGGGGAAGGAAATTCACATGAGCACAATATTGTAACATGAAAATGATGAAAGAACTTTATATAGAATATTATGATGTAAGGGAGTAGATGCATCATTCCTGTTTCGGGCTAAAGCAGGTGGTATGAGAGAATGAACTTTGAAGGAGTTAATATCTGAGGAATATCTGAGATTGTGAGCTTCATGAGGTTAGGTCCCTAACCTGATTTAGTCAGTATTGTATTCTTTATGTTTAGAAAGTGGTTCTTACTAAACTTTTGTTGAATTAACAAGTGTTTGAAAAGGATGTAATTAAAATCTGGCTACCTTTTATTGTACTCACCTGAAGAAATTGTGACTATTGATGAATCACACATGTGTTATTAATCATCTCTTTATTTTTCCTTATTTTCTCTAATTTATCATTTCTCAAGTCAAAAATCATGTGACCCCCTCATCATGTCATTCTTAAGTATACAAGAATAGAAGAAGAGGGAAAGTGGTTCTGGAATTCAGAGGGTTTAAGGCCTATGAAATAACAAGTTATTAGTCTATATTTTTCCTTACTTAATATTTCTATTTATTCTCAGTATTCCTTTAAAATACAAGGGATGAGTTCTCGCTGGCTCTTGAATTTGCATTTAAATAGTTATGTCATAATGGAAAGAGACTTAGAAACTGATCTTCAATTGAATCTTATCTCTACATCTTGTTAGTTATATAAACTTTAAGCCTTGTTTTTCTTATTTATGAAATAAACTTAAGGGGAATTCTCTGGTAGTCTAGAGGTTAGGATTCCACATTTTCAGTCCTGAGGGCCTGGGTTCAATCCCTGGTCAGGGAACTAAGGTCTGACAGGCTACGTGCTGTGACTTCAAAACAAAGCAAAACTTTAAAATACTTCATATTTGCAGTATTGCAACATTCAAAGTTAACTCAGTTCAGTTCAGTCGCTCAGTCATGTCTGACTCTTTGTGACCCCATGAATTGCAGCACACCAAGCCTCCCTGTCCATCACCAACTCCCCGAGTTCACCCAAACTCATGTCCATTGAGTCAGTGATGCCATCCAGCCATCTCATCCTCTGTCGTCCCCTTCTCCTGCCCTCAATCCCTCCCAACATCAGGGTCTTTTCCAGTGAGTCTACTCTTCGCATGACATGGCCAAAGTATTGGAGTTTCAGCCTCAGCATCAGTCCTTCTAATGAACACCCAGGACTGGTATCCTTTAGGATGGACTGGTTGGATCTCCTTGCAGTCCAAGGGACTCTCAAGAGTCTTTTCCAGCACCACAGTTCAAAAGCATCAATTCTTTGGCACTCAGCTTTCTTCACAGTCCAACTCTCACATCCATACATGACTACTGGAAAAACCATAGCCTTGACTAGAAGGACCTTTGTTGGCAAAGTAATATCTCTGCTTTTGAATATGCTGTCTAGGTTGGTCATAACTTTCCTTTCAAGGAGTAAGCATCTTTTAATTTCATGGCTGCAATCACAGTCTGCAGTAATTTTGGATCCCAAAGAAGTAAAGTCTAACACTGCTTCTACTGTTTCCCCATCTATTTCCCATGAAGTGATGGGACCATGCCATGATCTTCATTTTCTGAATGTTGAGTTTTAAGCCCACTTTTTCACTTTCCTCTTTCACCTTCATCCAGAGGCTTTTTAGTTCCTCTTCACTTTCTGCCATAAGGGTGGTGTCATCTGCATATCTGAGGTTATTGATATTTCTCCTGGAAATCTTGATTCCAGTTTGTGCTTCTTCCAGCCCAGCATTTCTCCTGATGTACTCTGCATATCAGTTAAATAAGCAGGGTGACAATATACAGCCTTGACGTGCTCCTTTTCCTATATGGAACCAGTCTGTTGTTCCATGTCCAGTTTTAACTGTTGCTTCCTGACCTGCATGCAGGTTTCTCAAGAGGCAGGTCAGGTGGTCTGGTATTCCCATGTCTTTCAGAATTTTCCACAGTTTGTGGTGATCCACACAGTCAAAGGCTTTGGGATAGTCAATAAAACAGAAATAGATGTTTTTCTGGAACTCCCTTGCTTTTTCCATGATCCAGCGGATGTTGGCAATTTGATCTCTGGTTCCTCTGTCTTTTCTAAAACCAACTTGAACATCTGGAAGTTCATGGTTCACATATTGCTGAAGCCTGGCTTGGAGAATTTTGAGCATTACTTTCCTAGCATTTGAGATGAGTGCAATGTGCGGTAGTTTGAGCGTTCTTTGGCATTGCCTTTCTTTGGGATTGGAGTGAAAACTGATCTTTTCCGGTCCCGTGGCCACTGTTGAGTTTTCCAAATTTGCTGGCATATTGAGTGCAGCACTTTCACAGCATCATCTCACAGCATCGTCTTTCAGGATTTTAAAAAGCTCAACTGGAATTCCATCACCTCCACCAGCTTTGTTCATAGTGATGCTTTCTAAGGCCCACTTGACTTCACATTCCAGGATGTCTGGCTCTAGATGAATAATCACACCATCGTGATTATCTTGGTCATGAAGATCTTTTTTGTACAGTTCTTCTGTGTATTCTTGCCACCTGTTCTTAATATCTTCTGCTTTGTTAGGTCCATATCATTTCTGTCCTTTATGGAGCCCATCTTTGCATTAAATGTTCCCTTGGTAAACTTAATTAATTATTCCTAATTATATTTAATTATATATATGTATATAATTAATTATATTTTTGGTTTGCTAGGTCTCCATTGCTACCTGCGGGGTTTCTCTAGTTGTGGCCAGCAAGGGTTACTCTTCCTTGTGGTGCACAGGCTTCTCATTGCAGCAACTTCTCTTATTGCAGAGCACAGGCTCTAGGCACACAGGCTTAAGTAGTTGCAGCATGTGGTCTTAGCAGTTGCAGCTCACAGGCTCTAAAATGTGGGCTCAGTAGCTGTAGCACACAGGCTTTAGTTGCTTTGTGGTATGTGGTATCTTCCTGGACCAGGGATAAAACCCATCTACCCTGCAATGGCAGGCAGATTCTTATCCACTGTACCACGAGGGAAGTGTTACAGTATTGCAACTTTTAGAAATAACTGTATGATATATAAAATATGTAAATAAATATAAATAATATATACAAATAAATTGTATATAATATATATACACAAACTTGTAAGGACTATTAATATGTAGAGCATTGTTATTTTTATTAGCATTTTTTATTCTTATAATGCATCTGAAGATTTTCATAGCTGAGGTTTTCCCTACCTTTCTTCTACCTACCTCCAATTAAATAATTGGAAATTAATAAATTAAATATTTAATAATAAATTTAAAAATTTATTAGATGATATGGTTTTGAAGGTTGTCTGTGGGAGTTTTTGGTGTGGGATCATGTAATTTGAAGTTATAATGTTGACTCAGATCTTGGTACTCTATCACTTCAGCCCTAATCTGGATAAACAGCAACAAGTTTACTTCATTAGTCACAGGGAATGGTGAAAGTTGTAAATGGTAGGAAGAATTTTAGCACATGAAGTTTTGTTATGTTTAAATCTGCATTATAAATCCCAAATGATTTTTTGTAAAATATTTTATATTTCAATTTAATTTTTAATATAAACACATAATTTAATTTAGAATAGATTATATTCTCTGTCCCATCCTAGTTCATGGGCATTTATTAATATTTCCAAAGGTAAAGTAGGATAATAAAAATAAAGAATATGCAGAGAGCATCTCTTTTCTTTATTGGTATATTAAAAAAAGAAACACAAAATTTTGATTCAGAACTTCATGAATGAGTGTTAATATAAGAAACTCAAAGCATCAAGAAATGTGTACTAGAATTGATGCATATTGATAATATCAATTTTATTTTAAATGAATTCCTAGGCTATTTTTTCTAGAGTACCAAAATTATGAGTATCAGAAAACTAGACAACTGTGGAAATACGAACACTTGGTATGACTTTGAGGTGCTTTTGTGGTTGGCTATTCTAACAGTTAATTTTCTTCTTTTTTTAAAGTACCTTCTTCAGTTTGGAACATACTCTCAAGTTTTGAAATTAGCAAAGGTATATTGAAAGGTTAACAAATTAGCAAGGCAATAGTGGGTGAAATTAGTCAAGTGATTTTTGACTGGGTTTATATAAAATTTATTAATCTTCCTTGTATTGTCTAATACTGTATTGGTATTTTTCTCTTGAGATTGGCAAGGTAAAAATTTAGATACACAGAAAGGCAAAGAAAAAAATAAAAAAAATTAAAGGGAATTTTAGACTGTATATTGTCACCCTGCTTATTTAACTTCTATGCAGAGTACATCATGAGAAACACTGGGCTGGAAGAAGCACAAGCTGGAATCAAGATTGCCGGGAGAAATATCAATAACCTCAGATATGCAGATGACACCACCCTTATGGCAGAAAGTGAAGAGGAACTAAAAAGCCTCTGGATGAAAGTGAAAGAGGAGAATGAAAAAGTTGGCTTAAATTCAACATTCAGAAAACTAAGATCATGGCATCTGGTCCCATCACTTCAAGGCAAATAGATGGGGAAACAATGGAAACTGTGTCAGAATTTATTTTTTGGGGCTCCAAAATCACTGCAGATGGTGATTGCAGCCATGAAATTAAAAGACATTTAATACTCCTTGGAAGGAAAGTTATGACCAACCTAGATAGCATATTCAAAAGCAGAGACATTACTTTGCCAACAAAAGTCTGTCTAGTCAAGGCTATGGTTTTTCCAGTAGTCATGTATGGATGTGAGAGTTGGACTGTGAAGAATGCTGAGCACCAAAGAATTGATGCTTTTGAACTGTGGTGTTGAAGAAGACTCTTGAGAGTCTCTTGGACTGCAAGAAGATCCAACCAGTCCATTCTAAAGGAGATCAGTCCTGGGTGTTTTTTGGAAGGAATGATGCTAAAGCTGAAACTCCAGTACTTTGGCCACCTCATGCGAATAGTTGACTCATCGGAAAAGACTCTGATGCTGGGAGGGATTGGGGGCAGGAGGAGAAGGGGATGACAGAGGATGAGATGGCTGGATGGCATCACTGACTTGATGGCGTGAGTTTGAGCGAACTCTGGAAGTTGGTGATGGGCAGGGAGGCCTGGCGTTCTGCATTTCATGAGGTCTCAAAGAGTTGGACACGACTGAACAACTGAACTGAACTTACCAACATTATCTTAAGAGTGCTGATTTCCATGTTATAAGTTAATTTATGCTGTTCTGATATTTAGAATAGGTGTCTCCATATAGCCCTTCCTTATTGTGGATGTAACACCATTATATGCTCCCTTCATTATCAATGATTGGAAAGAATTTGAAAATCAAAATAGTTGAAATGCAAAGAAGCTTTTCTTATTGGAGATAGAACTTTAACCTCTCCAGAGGAAGGTTCCTTCTAATAAAAGCTGAATCAATACAGCTATAATTTCAATTAAAATATATTTTGTGTTCTTGAGAACTTTAGGCATCTGTGTAGTAGTTTATTATTTTTTTTAATAAAGCACCTACTCTCCAGAAATTGAGGAAGAAAGTTACCATATTTAAGATAACAGATACTTATTGAGCGCCTGTTTTATGTTAAACATACTGTTGCATCTGCAGGAGATATAAAAATAAGGACATTTTTCTTGACTTAAGTTAGCTTTCAGTCTGTTGGGTAACTGGACAATGTAATGATCCATCACATAAGGTACAAAATTAGCTCCAAGGGCATTTGGATGAAGGAAAGATTGTGTCTCTCTAGAGGTAGAAGAATAAAGAAAGAGACCACAAAGCTGTGGGCTTTATAGGTAAGCTTTAAGGGCAAATAGAATTTGGCAGCTGAGAATATGACATGTCTCAGGAATTATAGTCTAGGCTAACAGTTTAAGATGGCAAGAGGTAAGAAATTCTTGGCATATTTAGAGTACAGTGAGTATCATAGGTTTAATACATGGAGAATATTGAGAAACTGAAACATTAGCTTCATCTGGTAGATCGAGAAAATTTAGGCTATAGTAAATGTCAGTAGAAAAAGTTTTAGTGATTTTTAGCAGGATAGTGTCATCATCCAAACTATTCTTCAGGAACAATTCTTTAGCTTCATGTTCAAAAACTTAGAGGATGTAATAGCATAATGTACACTGAGAATTGCAAAGACTTTGACACAGTTGAAGTAAAGCAGGCATGCAGGGGAATGTAGAAGGTAAGGCAAGAGAGCAGGCAAGAATCCTAGGTTCTAGGAAGTATTAAATTGATCTTAATAGTGAGAAGGGATCAAGAACAATCCTTAACTAGAGGTGTAACAATAAGAACATTCTAGAAATTGGGAATGGATCCATCTCCCTCATCATGTGCTTCTGCCCAGGGGCTATTTGTTCTCTCTTTTGATCCTCTACTCAGTATCATTTTTTTTTCTTTTTTTAATTCCAGCAAGATCTACTGTCAGAGAATCTGCCCTTCCCCATTTCTCTGTGCCTACCCTATTCAATAGATGTGAGAGTTAGACCATAAAAAAAGCTGAGCACCGAAGAATTGACACTTTTGAACTGTGGTGTTGGAGAAGACTCTTGCGAGTCCCTTGGACTGCAAGGAGATCCAACCAGTCAATCCTAAAGGAAATCAGTCCTGAATATTCATTGGAAGGACTGATGCTACAGCTGAAGCTCCACTTTGGCCACTGGATGGGAAGAACTGACTTATTGGAAAATACCCTGATGCTGGGAAAGATTGAAGATAGGAGGAGAAGGGGATGACAGAAGATGAGATGGTTGGATGACATTACAGACTCAATGGACATGAGTTTGAGTAAGCTTCAGGAGTTGGTGATGGACAGGGAAGCCTGGAGTGCTGCAGTCCACGTGGTTGCAAAGAGTTGGACACAACTGAGCAACTGAACTGAACTGAACTGACCCTATTCAAAGACCTCATATTTGAGTAGAAAACACAATAAGGAAATAGCCCTGGATGATTCTAACGTTCATAAGAGAGATTTCATGGCATAGAGGAGAGGTTTGAAACTATTTCAGTGGGTGACTGCCAAGGAGAGAATGCAAACAGAGGAGAAAAGAAAATCAAGGACATAGCCTTGGGGAATGTTTATTTTTTGATGTTGAGAGAAGGACAAAGAGTCTGAGAAGGAGAAAGGACAGATCAGGAAAATAGGAGCAGAACCAGGGACAAAGAACATAATTGTATAGAAGAAAGTAGAGAGCTGCCAGTGAAGTTGTATGAACATCATTGACGGCATTGAGACAGTAATAAAGAAGACAACTTAGGTAAAGCAGGTGAATTAAGAGTAGATTTAGCACTGCTTTTAAAGTGAAGGTGGTAAACAGATTCTAGATTACTGTAAGTTAAGGCAGGGAGAGGGCTAAGACTGAAGATGGAAAGAATCAATGATGGGTGAAGAGAGAAAGCACAGAAATGAGACATGTTGTTAAGAACACAATGGGAGATAGCCTTGGAAGAGAGAACAGAGAGCAGAAAGAAATTAGAGGGACAATTAAGACAGAGATTTTAGGTGAATGAAGGGAGGTTGAAGGTGCTCAGTGTGACACATGTAGCATAGTTCTTAAGAGAGCTGTCCTGGGAGCAGACTCTAGCTTTTCCTCTAACTCTGAGACCTTATATTGTATATATCACTTGACCACGCTAAACCTTGTCTCCTTTCTAAGTCTCCCTTCAAATAGAGATACTGACAGTACTTATGGAGTTGGAATAAGGATTAAATAAGTTAAAACAGAGCAGTAGTTGCCCCTAATCATTACTTATTATCAGTGGGGACAGCATGGTGTTGGAGAAGACTTGGTATTCTCTGTAGAGCTTCTGGTAAAAACATCATGCCCAGTGAAGGCACTGAGGTAAATCAGGGAATAAGGACCTTTGACACAGTTGATCATGTGCTCTAAGTCAGTGGTCCCCAACCATTTTGGCACCAGTGACTGATTTTGTGGAAGACAATTTTTCCTTGAACTGAGAGGTTGGAGGGATGGTTTGGGGATGATTCAAGTACATTACATTTATCATCCACTTTATTTCTATTAATATTACATAGTGATATATATAATGAAACAATTATATAACTCACCATAATGCAGAATTAGTGGGAATCTTCAGCTTGTTTTCCTACGACTAGACGGTCACATCTGAAGGTGATGGGAGAGTGATGGGGAGTGGATATAAATAGAAAGAAGCTTTGATCCCTTGCTGGCTGCTCACCTCCTGCTATGTGGCCTGGTTCCAAATAGCCACAGACTAGTACCAGTGTGGCTTGGGGGTTGGGGATCCTTGTTCTAAGTGAGTAAGGGGCTAGATGGAATCACTGAGCATCACTGAGATAAATTTTGCGAACCTGTGAATTACAGGTGGTCCTGGACTTGCTCATGGCAAGCTACTCAGAGTTCTTAAATCCTGGATAATTTTTGAAGGGATTTGAATAAATTAACAGAAGAAACCAGGTACCTGCTGGCTTATAATGTAATATCACATTAGACGCCTCCTCCCCCTAATGTACAGCAGAAAGGATTATACAGTTTCAGTGTCAGCAGGTAATTGAAAAGTGGTTCAATAACTAGCAGATACTCAAATCTTATACCACTGGAGTGGTTGGTTGCTTGTTTGCTGTTTATATATTTTAGTCTCTGTTTTAAACTGTGCACCAGTAATAGAGAACTAACTGATCATTAGAAGGGAAGGCCTAAAACAATTTCATATGTCAAACTGTCTTTCTGTAACATATACCCTAAGGTCATAGCTCAACCATTTGTCGCTCAGTAAAATGTGTAATATCATTTCCATTGCCAGTTTGTTAGATAGTTGAACACAGCCATTTTGTTCTTTATGGATCTTTACAGTAGGAGGGAGTTGGTGTGGTAAAACAAGTTCAGCTGACTCCATCACTCTTTCCCTGAGATGCTTTTGAGTTCCTGTGTTGGTTTGACTGCTTTGAGCCTCAGTTTATTTCTATGTTCCAGAAAGGTTTTCCCCAGGAATAAAAGCATAAAGGTAGTGCACAGGTCAGATTTGATCAATACAAAGGGGAGAAGGACCAGAATCTAAATTTATATTATTTGACCTGCTGACCAAGCAGGAACAGAGGGTAAACAGAGAGTTCATATGAGCCTTAGTTATCTTACCTGTGAAATAGGGTGACATTACCTACCTCTTCAGGTTGTTGAAAGGATTCTATAGCCAGAGGCTGACCTCTTAGAGTACTCATTAAAGAGTACGTATTGTGATTATTATCATTATCAAATGGTGTCACAAATAGTTGTAATAAAATCTGTTGTTTTGGGTATACATTGGGTAAGTTTTATTTCTTTTTCTAAGTCATCAGTATGGAAAACTTGTACATATAAATTATTTATGCCTTTTATAGAACCACTTAATTGGAACTGTAATATTTTTTATTTAAAATAGAGATTGTTTAAAAAGTGCATGTAATGTATCATCAGGCCTCTTGTTGATCTTTGTGTTCAGAATTTAAATCCATGGAATAGATCATATTGCAGTTTACATTGGTATGCAGAAGGAAATCGCAATTCTGTATTCATGACAGCCTATTTAAAATGGGCATGAAAGAGTCTCTTATAACAAGGTTACATTGTATTGATTTGCCTTTCAAGTATTTATTTATTTATTATATGTGCCATTTCTGAAAAATGAAAAGAGCAACAAAAATTCATGGCTATTTCCAGGTTCCAGGGAGCAGGATAGATGCAGGAGTGTATTTATGGGGTATTTATTTCCTAATATATGCAATGGAGTTGATTCCAAATGATTTGACGTAGAAGCAGAACATAAATCTCTACAGGCAGAAGTAGAGTTAAGGTTTGTACTAAATCTTTGCTGAAAATACCTCAGAGCAAGTTATGAAAAATTCCTTTCCATGTATGAAATTAAATATAACCTTACTGGGAAGCCAGTGATGAAGCAGGACCCCTGGACCACTTTGTATTTATCACAGCATCCATTACCAACTTATACTTGATTTATTTCTTCCACTATCATGTACATTCTTTAAAGACAATATCTTTGGCCTCTAGTACCTTGCATGTAAGTGAAACTATGGGGAAAGGAACTACACCGCCCTCCACCCTATCCCCCACCCCCCCACACACATGTTTCCTATTTATCTAGCTTGTTCTATGTACCTGGCACTGTTCTGGTCAGTTCAATAATAGTTATCATCTATGCAATACTCACTGTAGGATAAGTATTGTGTCCCAAATGCTTTATATACATTATGCAGTTTATTCTTCAAATAACCATATGACTAGATATCATCTTCATTTCCCAGATGAGGAAACCCAGATTTTGAGAGATTAAGTAACTTGCCATGAGTTAGCCAGTTCATAATTGGTGAATTCAGGCTAAAAATCCAAGTTTGATTTATTAAAAACCCATCTTTTTTCCGTTACTCCCAAATAGTTTTTAATACATTTTGATCTAGGAATGAATGTATATATGAGAATTTTTCTGAATCTAAGACCAAAGAATATAAAAATTCTCACCTCAGAGAGAGACCAAGTGAAAAATATAATGCTTATGTATCATTCAGTAAATGCTTACTGCAGTTTTCTTCATGCCAAGCTTTTCAGTAGGAACTGATGACACAGAGGAACTGATCCCTATTGTCTTAGTGTCTTTAGGGGACACAGACAATTAAAAAAATAACCTTAATATGTAGCTACTGTAGAAACTTTCATAGTGTGGGGTGCAGGTAGGCTACTAAAGACTTTCCAGCCCAGCTGAGTCTTAGAGAACCAAGAGAAGAGAGAAGGTAGAAGACAAAAACAAAAACCTTTTAAAAAAACCTCTCAATTCAGTCAAAAGCTATTTTCAACTCATTCACTTGCAAGTCATGACACCAGCTTGAGAAAACTGTTGGCAGTGGAAATATATATATATATGTGTGTGTGTGTGTGTGTGTGTGTGCATATATATCAATATATATGGACAGAAAGGAGATGGGGAGGAGAGAGTGGAAGAGAGGACTAGAGACAGGAGAAACAGAGAGAGAGAGAGAGAGAACAACTGAGAGAGCCTCCTGAGATTTCACTGCAGTTTGCAGTTTGGCATTGTCTTTTTATCTGGTTTGGGAAATTATACCCTTTCTCAGGAACTGATTGTCATATTTGATTTTCTGTAAAGGAAGTTGACAGTTGAAAGACTGCTGAACTTTTCTGAGATTCTGCACTGTCACTTGCTTCCCTTAGCCTGCTTTCCTTTCCTTTCCTAGACTGATGCTGCGAAGGATAATGCTGATTTCCTTAATAGCCAGATTGGGATTTGAACACAAAGACTCTTCTGGATCAGAGATGGTGGGGAGACGTGAGCAGCTAGTTAAACAGCAACCATAATTCATTAATTCCCTGACTCTTAGTAAAACTAGAGTAGTTGGGGAGAGCTACCAGAGTTGTTGGAAGTCTTGAAGGGCTGAAGTACAAGCAGAGGGTTCTAAACCTTATGCAGTCTGCAAAACTGGCAATTGTCAATCATTTCAATCTTAGCACAGTTAGCAAGGGGACCCTTTCCTATGAGATGCACTCTTTCCTCCTCCTCCTACACACACACACACACACACAAACTCATTAGAACAGAGTTTAACATACAGAGCAAGCTCAAGAAATGTATGCTCTAATAAATGTCATATATAAGGGAAGGATGATAATGCTTGTGGGAAAATAGGAGCTTTATTTTCCATCTTCTTCTGGTTCATTCTCCTCTTAGTCTAGCACTGCCACAGATTTTCTTGTTTTAACTTATTCCATGCCTGGGCTTTTTTTAGTACTCTCATGACAGACCAAGTATTGTTTTCTTTTAGTTCTATTCTTGTTGACTTGCATACTGTCTAATGCAAACCTTATCCTCCTAGGACACTGCAGTCCCTCTTCTCGCCCGCCCCCTCTTCCTGTTCTATATATACACCTTCCATTTTAGCAGTTTTCTTACCTTGTCACAGTCCCATGTAGAGACACATGAACGGCAGCATCTGTGTGGGTGCTCTTATCTATTGTGAGGTTCTGAATTGCATGGAATTCTCTCTCCAAGACAATGATTTCCCTGTCCAAGATTTGAAAATTGACAACATATATCTTCTTCACTATGATTTTATTTTTTCTTGCTCCCCTGCCTTGAATCAATCTTAAAGAATGCTTACTGATGGTGCAGCTGTAAAATAGAAGGAGAAAGTTGGTTAAATCATTCTTCCTGTTAGAAAGCCTCTGTTACCCAAACACTTTCTTGCAAGAAAAATACTTGTTTAAAAAAGGAGAAAAAAATACCACTAGAGAAGTATCAGATCTGGGATGCTGTTAATTTTGAAGACATCTAATTTCAGGCAAATGTGAAAATTTCTATATTTTTCATATCTCAGTCATAGACTATATTAGATTATATGTCACTGATTAGTGCACATTTTTACCTTTCTTCTGAAATAGCGTGTACTGAGGTTTCTTCAGTTTATTCCTCTTTATGTCACTAGCACCTACATAATGCCTTGCATATAGCAGGTTCTGGGTAAAGATTCTTGCATGTATCTTTTATCTGCTAGGAGTAGTAGAGTTTTAATTTTCCCAGGGAATATTATATAAAATTCATGCAATTCAGATTCAGATGATACTTTGTTGATTTACACTGTTGTGTCACAATTTAAGCAACTGTTCTACACATCTAAATACCCTTTTAAATTGTGAACATATTTTGCACAAACACATATTAGAACATTAAATTATGCAGCCAACTTGAGGGAATGCTTCTGAAAATATGAACATATGTGATTTAAAAACAGAAAGGTAAAAATTAGCATCTTAAAATAAAAGTTCTAGGGAAACTTAAAGGATTTAAGAGGATGGGCCGTGTCTGTATATCATCATAGAAAATGTTAAGAAGGAAGTCAATCTTTCACCCAAGTGTTTAATTATTAAGTCAAATGTTTAGATTCTTTACTGTCCTCATAGATTTCTATTATTTAACAGAAGCTAAAAGCTTCTAAGAGATGGATGGATTTGCTGTTCTGATTGTAATCAACCATAAAAGGAAACAAAATGCCCAAAAGTATTTCTGCCCCTTGATTCATCTGGGGCAGAGCAGAATATGAAAAATGTCTGAACTACTATCAAGGACAAATACAAAGGTACTGTCTCTGAAACAGAAGTAAGAAACCCGAATAAGAACCCCAAAATACCATTTTCATGAAGACAACAGAAATGCTGCAGTGTGAGGGGGAGGAATTCAAATTGAAATGAGCTAGCAGAGGAGCTGTGCCATGGAAACTCCTCAGCTGCTGCCTGGAAGAGATCTTCAAAAGCCCTAAAAAGGAAGAAAAAGCATCTTCTGTATGAATATGATGAAAAAAATAGAAAAATTTAGAAGCTTTTTGTTGATAGGCATGCATGTTTCTAAGCTTACTCCAACCAGGGAAAGGAGAGAGATGGAAAAAAATGAATTCTGGATGAAGTGCTTTTGGAGGATGACTAAAAGATCTAGATGTTAGGGTCTTCTTTTTGTCTAGACTAAGGTTATATTGTCAGCTTCTTAGTACATATTGCTTGAAGTGGTTCTCTCTAGGTGTCTTCCATGGTTTTATATCTTACAGGAAAAGTTAGATGCCATCTACCTTCTTCCTCTTTTCCTTAGAGTTTTATCTACATGACAGAAAAAAAATCACTCTAAAAAAGTAAAGCTCGTCACACTTTAAAAGTAAATGAGTAATTTTCTACACTGCACTGATAATAAAGATGCACTAAGGAGGTACTGGATGAGTTACTTGGAATTTGTGACAGCAGGAATAGGTTATGGAAGAGAGTGAAGTTAGTGTGGGAGAAAGCATGAGTAATGGGATTAGGCCTTTTTATACTGAGCTATTTCATTCAGTAAATATTTATTTAGGTCTTCTAAAAGTCAGGCATCGTTCTGACTTCTGGGTAAATAGTAGAGAATAAGAGAGAATGTCCCTGTCCCCATGGCACCCATAGATTCCTAAGGAGAAAATCGCTAACAGTGGCACATTGAATCTATGATTGCATTTTGCCAACAGACATAAGAAAAAAATACTGAGAGAGAAAGAGGTTAAGGTGTTTGAAGAACTTTTGAAAGTTGTGTTTTTACTATGGAAAAGTTACTTAATCTCTCTGAGTCTCAGTTTTCTCAGTTGTAAAATATGGTGTGAATAAGTGAGCTGGCTAAAGTGTTTAACACAGACCCGCTTTGGATCTTTTATATAAATAAGAATTAACTAGAAAACCCTTTTATTTTAGTTATATTGCCAACAATCCACCCTACATTTTCTTCTAAGTGTCAAAGAACCTGACCAAAGACTTAGGGCAATATAGATTTACTGAAAATTGACCATCAAGGTCAAATCCATTATATTCCTTGTGCTTTCAGGCAAGAATCCTGTTCTCTTATGGCCAATTAGGCACAGATAGGACTTCTGTATAAAAATGTATTTAAAATCTCTCTCCTAACTACTTTATTTTATTATCTATGAAATATTATCTTATTTTCTGAAGTGGTAGAAAGGACCTGATGAGTTCTTTATTTTTGGACTAGTGTTCTGATTAATCTGTTGTTAGCTTCTACATTTCATCTTTAAACACCCTTCAGGGGATTGAGTATAGGCATTTGAGAAGGCCTGAAATTCAAGGTTGTCTGGCATAATGAAGAATGTTAACATTTCAGGCTAACAATTAGTATAGTGGCCTGAACATAACTGAACACTGCTTTGAAGATTCAAGAGTCCTGAAATGCGCTTGTTTCAGCACACTAATGATTAATAACTCAGCATGCAGGGAGTTGAAAATGAATGGGACAGAAGCTCTGGACCACACCTCAGAAGTTGATTTCTTTAAAATGAAATTCTTCTATGTCCTTATTTTAAATATTTTGCCTCTTTCTTTTAAGGGAATGAGTTTTATTTCATCAAGTGATCTGAAAAATGTAGTTCTGATTATTTCAGATTTAAGAATAGAATTCGGGAGGATCCTAGCATTCAGAAAACAAGTTGTCGATGTGCAGGTACATTTTTTCCATCCCTGTTTCAATGCCACATATTTTAATGGCATACACTGTAGACTCAGTGAATGTTTCTCTACCTGGAAGACATCCTTTTCAGGTAGTATAATACATAAACCAATTAGGGAGGCAGTGACTGACAAATCTTATAATACATCATCTAAGAGAAGCTTTTAAAATGACCGCTTCCGGGACTCTATCTCAGATACACCGGTTGAGAAATTCTAGGAGTAGAGTCCTCAGATCCATAATTAAAGAAGAAAACTCTTCAGGTGATTTTGGTGCATGAGGTCTGTGGATATGCATTTGAGTACTAGTAGAGAGCAAGTGGAGAGTGGTGTGTGTATTTTGTGCTAATGCGAATCCCTTTTTGCCTACAGGCACTTTTCTGACAGTCATTATAGGTATAATCAGTGATTCTGCTGATTGCAGTTGTTCCTCTCTCTAGTTATGCCCCAGATGTGCTGTAATTCAAAATGAAGCTCCATCTCAACTATAGGAAGGGAAGGTAATGTTTCTCACAGAATGGAATCCTTACTCACTTATAAATATTCTCTCTCTCTCTTTTTTGGAGGTATTCTACTGAGAAAACACTGAAAATAAGGTACAGATACGTGTGTATTTATGTGCATATATGAGTGTGTATTTTTTTCCCCTAGAATAATAACAGTTTTGATGAGAAACCCTTTTATTAGGATTATAGCATAAGGGGCTATAAACACATTCTTAGGTAAATTGCCATTTTGTAAACTCATAGTTTAAATTATTCAGCTGTGGTTACTATGGAACTGCGAGCCTTGTTCACTTTGCAGAGGAAAATTCTAATGGTCCCCCAGTGTCCCCAGACTGTGGAAGAGCTCATTAAAGGAAAAGTACTGCTCTCTCTGCTAAAGACACATGAGCCAACTGCAGAATGTCCACATCAGGGTTTTAGGTGTACATTTTATTTGGCAGAGCTTGCACTTTCAGATGGGGCTTGTCCTTTGAAATTGAAGATGCCTCCCTGCTGGAAATAGTTACCATGTTAGGTAGGTCCACTCAGTCCCAGGGATCTGATATTTTAGAATAATAAAACTAGCTTGATCTTCTTTTTGGATAGGATGATTAAAATGATTTACCATTTATTAATTTAATACTTAATATTTTCTCTTTATACTCCTAGTGGTTTATGTATATAATTTCATGTATATATTCTCCTGATGATTCTAAAGGAGAATTACTCCATTTTACCAAGGAGGAAACAGATCCAGAGTAGTTGGATAAACTAGGCAAGTAGGTAAAGATCTCTGGATGAAAGTGAAAGAGGAGAGTGAAAACAGTTGGCTTAAAGCTCAACATTCAGAAAACTAAGATCATGGCATCTGGTCCCATCACTTCATGGCAAATATATGGGGAAAAAGTGGAAACAGTGGCTGACTTTTGGGGGGCTCCAAAATCACTGCAGATGGTGACTGCAACCATGAAATTAAAAGATGCTTACTCCTTTGCAGGAAAGTTATGACCAACCTAGACAGAATATTACAAAGCAGAGACATTACTTTGTCAACAAAGGTCTGTCTAGTCAAGGCTATGGTTTTTCCATTGATCATGTATGGATGTGAGAGTTGGACTATAAAGAAAGCTGGGCATCAAATAATTGATGCTTTTGAACTGTGGTGTTGGAGAAGACTCTTGAAAGTCCCTTGGACTGCAAGGAGATCTGACCAGTCCATTCTAAAGGAGATCAGTCCTGGGTGTTCATTGGAAGGATTGATGTTGAAGCTGAAACTCCAATACTTTGGCCACCTGATGCGAAGAGCTGACTCATTTGAAACTGACCCTGATGCTGGGAAAGATTGAGGGCACGGGGAGAAGGGGACAACAGAGGATGAGATGGTTGGATGGCATCACTGACTCAACAGATGTGAATTTGGGTAAACTCTGGGAGTGGGTAATGGACAGGGAGGCCTGGTGTGCTGCGGTTCATGGTGTTGCAAAGAGTGGACACGACGGAGCAACTAAACTGAACTGAAGGTAAAAAAGGCTAGATTTGAACCAAGTTCTAACTCTAAATCCCAGACTTCCTCTCTAAGTTAGAATGCACAGTGTAGGCTCAGTGGTGTGGAACCTTTGATTGCTGCTATTATTCTTCAAGAACCAGGGAGATAGTAACTGCTGTCCCAACTGAAGAGAGATTTTGAGCAAATTGTTTGTCTAACCGAAGCTGTCTTCTTTAATCATTTTAACATGGCTTCACATGTGAGGAGAAGAAGTTGAGGGTCAGGGAGATAATGCTTTACTAAGGAGTTCAAAGGCCTAGAGGATACACAGGTAGGGAATAGAACGCCAGTCTCCTGACCGCAAGAGCAGACTTTCCACACTGGATCTTGCCCCCTCTCTTGTCAGGGGTCAATCTGCTTGAGTTTATGTGTCTAACAGCAGCCTCTGACTGGGTGGAGGGGGAACTGGGCATAGAGAGGTAGATATTGGAAAAGAAGATATGGTAGAGGGTAGGTGAAGAATATAAGAATAAGGCAACGGGATCCAGATGACAGTCACATTGTACCTACTCACATTTGTATCCAAAATTGCCTTAGTGTTGGGGTTGATACTCTTGATTTCCAGGAGGTATGAAGCCTCCGTTAATGAAGCAAATTGCATTCCTTAGAAGAGTCTTGAAATATTATAACCCTTTTTCCCCCTCTGGGTTTGTCTCAACTTTCACCTTTCACATTCAAAAGAAGGGTCTCTCCAAATTACTCTTCAGTCTGTGAAATGCTTTTAACTTTTATCCCAAGTATCAGTGCTGGACAAGGTTTTCTCCCAACTATTAGAGGCAATGTCTCTCCACAGTAGGCACTAAGTGGCTGGTGTCCTCAAAGAACAAATTGGCTTTTAAAGGAAAGATGACAAGGTGACATGTAAACAAGTGATTGAACCCACCTAAAGTACTTAAGAGAAGGCAACGGCACCCCACTCCAGTGTTCTTGCCTGGAGAATCCCAGGGACGGGGAAGCCTGGTGGGCTGCCATCCATGGGGTCGCACAGAGTCGGACACGACTGAAGCGACTTAGCAGCAGCAAAGTACTTAATGATGGTCTTGAGGAGTAGGTCTGAAATTCTGGTATGTATGAAATGAACTTGTTAGAAGTGTGTTTTTCTGGGACCCACCTTCTGACCTAGAGTTTTCAATTCAGAAAGCCTGAGCTTAGAAATCTGCCTGCTTAATAAGGGCCCAGGTGATTTGGCTCTAAGAAGTTCCTGGACTGCACTTTGAGAAATTCTCATTTAGAGTCTTGCTATTTAAAATGTGGCCCTAACCCTCAAAATGGGCATCACCTGGGAACTAACAGAAATGAAGAATTTCAGGTCTAATCCCCAGCCTTCCAAATCAGAATCTGAATTTTCTTTAACAACAGAAATTTATTGTCTCAGAACTCTGAAATTGGAAGCTCAAGATCAAGGTGGTAGCAGGTTGATTTCTTCTGAGGCCTCTCTCCTTAGCTTGCAGATGGATATGTTCATGCTGTGTCCTCATGTGGTCTTTCCTCTGTGTGAATGTGAACTTGGTGCCTCTCTGCATGCCCAAATTTCCTCTTCTTATAAGGATATCAGGCAGATTGGATTAGGACTTCACTGAATTTAATTGCCTCTTTAAATGCTCCTAACAGAAGCAGAAAATATTAAGAAGAGGTGGCAAGAATACACAGAACTGTACAAAAAAGTTATTCATGACCCAGATAATCACAATGGTGTGATCACTCACCTAGAGCCAGACATCCTGGAATGTGAAGTCAAGTGGGCCTTGGGAAGCATCACTGTGAATAAAGCTAGTGGAGGTGATGGAATTCCAGTTGAGCTATTTCAAATCCTAAAAGATGATGCTGTGAAAGTGCTGCACTCAATATGCCAGCAAATTTGGAAAACTCAGCAGTGGCCACAGGACTGGAAAAGGTCAGTTTTCATTCCAATCCCAAAGAAAGACAATGCCAAAGAATGCTCAAACTACAGCACAATTGTATTCATCTCACACGCTACTAGAGTAATGCTCAAAATTCACCAAGCCAGGCTACAACAGTACGTGAACCATGAACTTTCTGATGTTCAAGCTGGTTTTAGAAAAGGCAGAGGAAACAGAGATCAAATTGCCAACATTTATTGGATCATCAAAAAAGGAAGAGAGTTCCAGAAAAGCATCTATTTCTACTTTATTGACTTGTCAAACCTTTGACTGTGTGGATCAAAACAAACTGTGGAAAATTCTGAAAGAGATGGGAATATCAGACCACCTGACCTGCCTCCTGAGAAATCTGTATGCAGGAGAGGAAGCAACAGTTAGAACTGGGCATGGAACAACAGACTGGTTCCAAATAGGAAAAGGAGTGGGTCAAGGCTGTGTATTGTCACCCTGCTTATTTAACTTCTATGCACAGTACATCATGAGAAACTCTGGGCTGGAAGAAGCACAAGCTGGAATCAAGATTGCTAGGAGAAATATCAATAACCTCAGATATGCAGATGACACCACCCTTATGGCAGAAAGTGAAGAACTAAGGAGCCTGTTGATGAAATTGAAAGAGGAGAGTGGAAAGTTGGCTTAAAGCTCAACATTCAGAAAACATCACTTCATGGCAAATAGATGGGGAAACAGTGGAAACTTGGCAGCCTTTATTTTTTTGGACTCCAAAATCACTGCAGATAGTGACTGCAACCATGAAATTCAAAGATGCTTACTCCTTGGCAGGAAAGTTATGACAAACCTAGACAGCATATTAAAAAGCAGAGACATTACTTTGCCAACAAAGGTCCTTCTAGTCAAGGCTATGGTTTTTCCAGTAGTCATGTATGGATGTAAGAGTTGGACTCTGAAGAAAGCTGGACATTGAAGAATTGATGCTTTTGAACTGTGGTGTTGGAGAAGACTCTTGAGAGTCCCTTGGACTGCAAGGAGATCCATCCAGTGCATCTTAAAGGAGATCAGTCTGGGTGTTCACTGGAAGAACTGATGTTGAAGCTGAAACTCCAATACTTTGGCCACCTGATGCGAAGAGCTGACTCATTTGAAAAGACCTTGATGCTGGAAAAGATTGAAGGTGAGAGGAGAAGGGGATGACAGAGGATGAGTTGGTTGGATGGCATCACCGACTCAAAGGACATGAGTTTGAGTAGACTCTGGGTGTTGGTGATGGACAGGGAGGCCTGGCGTGCTGCAGTCCATGGGGTTGCAAAGAATCAGACATGACTGAGCGACTGAACTGAACTGAACTGAATTTAAAGGCTCCATCACCAAATCCAGTTATCTTCTGAGGTGCTAGGATAAAAACATCAACATAATAATTTTGGAAGAACATAATTTAACTCATAATAGAAGGTATGGAGACTATTAATATCCTTGCTTATATGCAATGCTGTCATTGAGAAGAACCCTGAGAATAAGTTCAGAAACTCAGCTCTAATGGTGACCTGCCTGAATTCCATACCCATTCTTTATCTTGTGGTTCTCTGTTTTGGTAAATGGTAGTGTCTTTGCCTTAATTTACCCCAGTCAGACATCATGGAACCTAGTGCCCCCTCTCTCTTGTCATCATGTTTAATTAGTCATCCTACTGTATTTATCTCTGCTGTTTTTCCAGTGTAACATTTTTTTCCCCTTTTCAACTTCCGCTACTTTGGTCCCTGCCTCCTCATCTATTATCACACTAGGTATAGCCCTCACCACGTGTCATTCTCCTGCTTTAAATCATTCATGGCTTGCACTGCCCTAAGAAGTAAATGCAGTCTCCCTAGAATGGCCTACAAGCTACTTACAATCTATTAAAAACAAATGCAATTCCATCTCTCCCTTCTGCCCCAAACTCCAATTCTTTACAACATCTCTGGCCATATTGATTTTTTTTCTAGCTTCTCTAATGTGCCACATTGTGTCTCATGACAGCCTCTGAAAAAGCTATAATTCCCTCTACTTAGAACTCATTCTTTCTTTTTTTCTTTCTTATTCCCCGCTGCCCAATTTTTATTGTTTTTCAAATCTCAGCCCTATGTCATTTCCTTTCTAAAGCCTTATTTACCTCAATTGTCCTGCATAGGTGACTTTCATCAGTGCTCCTAATATGTTGCTCATCACACAATGTAGGGGATGCCTACTCACCTGTTTGTTTCCTTCAATGGACTGAAAATGTATTAAGATTAGGGATTATAATTTACTTACACTGCATTTCTGAAACCTTTCCAGTGTGTGACAACAAGGGCTTATACATACTTGTTGAATGTACCTCGTGACAAGTTGTTGTTTATATGAATCCTCAAATTTGGGAAATGGAGCACCTGAATGCCAGTACAAATCATTACCATAATGTGACATTCTCAAGGAAGTAATTTCCAATGGGAGAGAAGTACTTGGTCTTCTCTGAAGAAGTTAAAAAATTTTATCCCCAAAGCATGTGGTTTTAGAAGTTTAAGTGTACTTATGGGGACAAAGGGATAGACTCTGAAACCATGATGGGCACTGTGCCACTGTAGCACACTATTCCACCCTCAAACATCTCAACCTTCTGTGAATCTCTCGAGTCCCCTGCTTCCCATAATCATGATGAATCCAGCCTGGCCCTTCCTCCTGATGAGGTGGCACAGAGAACATTGTATCCGCTTGTTTTCTCAGTCCTCTGTAGCAACTCAGGGGAAAGAGCAGGCTAGTAGGAATCCTTGCTCTTTCTTGGACTCTCTTTTTAGAATGGTGTGGTAACTGGGCCTCAGAGAATACTGACCAACTCATACTTGTTCCTTGACTTTAGTTCACTGTACTGTTTTTCTTATATAGCTGTAAATGCCATAAAGTCAGTGATCAAATCTACATAGTTCACCACTGATTAACCACTTCTTAACAGCATACTCAATAAATACTGATTTTGAAGACTTTAGCTTAAAAATTAGGGATTGTAACACCAATAACTAAGACCAGAAACAAAGGAATGCACATCTGACAAGGGACATTAAAGCCTGGGGGCAGTCAAATCACAGTGCAAACCTAGAGCCTAAGAAATACACTGGCATTAGAGATACATAAGTTTATTGTCATGGAATACTGCTGATATTTAAAGCTTTGGGAAAATAGGGAAGTACTCAGGGAGAACATATTTAGCCTATGTATATAATAATTATAATATTAACATGTATTGAACATTTACCATATGCTATGTACTTTTTTAAGTGCTTAAAAAGTATCAACCTACTTCATTCTTACAAAATCTCCATATTGTAAATAGTGTGAGTCTCTTTTAACTCATGAGGCTGCTGCTGCTGCTGCTAAGTCGCTTCAGTCTTGTCTGATTCTGTGCGACCCCAGAGATGGCAGCCCACCAGGCTCCCCTGTCCCTGGGATTCTTCAGGCAAGAACACTGGAATGGGTTGCCATTTCCTTCTCCAATGCATGAAAATGAAAAGTGAAAGTGAAGTCACTCAGTTATGTCCAACTCTTTGCAACCCCATGGCCTGCAGCCTACCAGGCTCCTCTGTCCGTGGGATTTTCCAGGCAAGAGTACTGGAGTGGGATGCCATTGCCTTTTCTGAACTCATGAGGAAACTGAGCCAAAACTGAGGTTAAGGAACTTGTCTAAGCTCACAAAGCTTTTGAGTGCCAGAGGGACCTTTAGACATAGCCAGCTGGTCCATGAGCCATGATGCCCGAAGAAAGAAGAGGGAGGGTAGTGGTTTATCCTATTTCTTCCATCATATTTTAGTAAATGTTGGAGAAAAAGTCATTTTTAATAAAATGTGGAGGTAAATTTTAGCTTTTGATAGTTTGTCCTAAGTATTGTGCATTTATTCTAATGTACAAGTCTCTGAACTGGCAGGGTTTTGTCTAATGCTTCAGGTACTGAAATGGCCCATAGATAGCATGATAGCAAAAGGCTCTCTTTTAAAAATACCTTGAATTGTTCTTGGCAGCTTATGCTTCGAAAGGAAGGAGCATCAGAAAAATGAACTGAAACATGCTTTGCATTGCTATGCCAGCTGTCTGTCAGAGTCTAAAATAGCTAAGACTCTCCAGAAAGTGTAAAATCATCTTAAAGGTCCAATTACACTTTTAGCTTATTTGATTTTCTTAAAAAGAAAGTAGTTTAATTCATTCAATATTTTAAAAATATTTTTAAAAATATTACTATATTTTATTTTAAATGAGTTGGCACTTGTGTTGACTAAGGGGTTTGCCTCCCACCAGACCAGATCAGGGAACTGCTTAAGAGCCCTCATTATCATATGTAAGTCACAGTTGACATGTGCTTTTATTTTTATCTCTGTATTTTCATGTTATATTTTGATGTACTTCTTGATAATATCCTAGATGTTTCCTGTTCCCAGGAAAGCAATAAATACACTGAACCAAACGCTTTTTTATGTATAGTTGAAAATGTATTTTTTATAGTATATCTACTTATCAAATTTTTAAAGAAACAGTTTTGCTGAATTGCAGCTTCAGGTAAGTACTTGTGCTTCTCAATAACTGCTTTAAGGGAAAAACAAAAACCCCCTCCAAATCCCCAAAGACTATGGGCATTTTAAAATAAAATTCACAGAATCTGATTTCTGAGCATGTGCCTGGTGAAACAGACTGGCTTTGCACCTCATTAGGAGATTTCAGACAGCCCTGCACCAAGGCAGCTCCAGCCAGCTGACTCTTCAGTGAAGTCATGAATTCTGAAGCATCTTCATGTATAGATTCTATTAAAATTAGGTTTGATCTCTAGGTAGGCTTTTTAATTAGCAGTTTCTAGTCAGCAGTCAGTTTTAGATAAAACTGCATCACTGGATGTTTATTTAAAGATTTCATTGTCTATCTTTGTGCGTGTGTATAATGTACGGGTGTGTGTGTGAGAGGGAGAGAGAGAAAGAATGCAAGCAGAAGTCTTAACAAAAGCTGTTGAAATTGAGAGGAAAAGTCCATCTATGCCTTTTCTCACTGTTGCCTCATTTTGCAGTTTTCTTTGTTAATACTTAGGAGAACGGAGGGACAACTACCCAAAGAGCTCCCTCCTTAAACATGAATGTCCTTGCAATGGCTGTGGCTAATACTGCAAGATTCCCATTGTGTTTTTACTAAGCTCAGCTTGCTCTTTCCTGGGGCTTTGGAGAGAAGCCCATTTATTCACTTGAGCATTCTGGATATCGTTGACATTTTCTTCAACTGTGCCTCAGGCTGTTGTAGTGGTGAAGGCTTTTAACAGGAGGGTTAACTGCCTGAATGTCAGAAAGCTTCAACATCCACATGCTTTACCAGCAAATAAATTCGTGTGCTTTGTACTTTCAAGTAGGTCTGAGAGCAGGTCGCATATTAATAGGTTATGTATGGGAATGGGGAAGGTGGGCTGGAGCTTTGAGGAACATTTCTGGCCCTTGCTGCTGTCCCTACACTTGTGTATTGACAGTTTAATCCTGCCTAGAGATTATGGTGATAGAGGATGGATTGGTGCTCACAGAATAATCTTGATAATTATGAATTTATTCAATATTATAGTCTGCATACTTCAAAACCCAATATTAAATTCCATTGAATTTACGTTATCAGGATGCAAATTGATGGATCCGTCAGAACTTAACTATTCTGATCTCCAGATTCCTCCTGGTTAGAAATGAGGCCTAGCAGCCAGATTTCTTTTGTTAATTGCCTCAATGTCCTCAACTGAAAAATAAAAATAGTATTTTCCTCAGAGAGTTGTTGTGGGATTACAAGGAAATAACATGTAAAAGACTTAGATCACTGTCTGGCTCAGAGTACATCTTGGTTAAATGTTTCCTTTCATTGTCATGTTCATCACCAGTCATGATTCCATCTTGCTGCTGTATGCAGTGGCATTGGTCTCTTGGCCCAGTTTCTACACCATTTTCTTCCCACCTGTGTGAAGACACAGTGAGAAGGTGGCCATCTGCAACCCAAGAGAAAGCTGAATTGGTCTTGCTTGTGTACTTACCAGGTTCCTGAACTGTGAGGAATAAATTCCTGTTATTTAAGCCAGCCAGCCAATGATATTTTATTATGGCAGCTTGAACTGACTAATATAGAAGTAATCTGTCTGAAGTTAAGCCAGGTATGATGTGGATAAGCCAGGACCCAAATGTTGGTCTGCCCTTAACCGTTCTGCTGCATGGCTGCAAAAACGCTGCCCTCTTTATGATCAGGGCTCTATCTCAGCTCTTGCTTCTCCAGTCTGGCTTTTATCATCTTCTAAAACTTGTATTATTTCTTTCTTTTTTGCATTTTCAAATTTATTCTCAGTTGTCTCCCTCCTTCCTTAGATATGCATGGTCTAATTTTAAATTGTATTGCAGTCTTCTGTCTCCTAGTAGGCTCCTTTAGTTGCCAAAATCAATGCATCCTGTTCAATTGCTATGCTTAGTGATCTCATTTTCAGTTCAATTGCTCAGTCCTGTCCGACCCTTTGTGACCCCATGGACTGCAGCACTTCAGGCTTCCGTGTCTATCAACAACTCCTGGAGCTTGCTCAAACTCATGTCCATTGAGTTGTTGATGCCATCCAACCATCTCATCCTCTGTTGTTGGCTTCTCCTCCTACCTTCAGTCTTTCCCACCATCAGGGTCTTTTCCAGTGAGCAAATTCTTTGCATCAGGTGCCCAAAGTATTGGAGTTTCAGCTTCAACATCAGTCCTTCCAATGAACATTCAGGACTGATTTCATTTATAATTGACTGGTTTGATCTTTTTGCACTCCAAGGGACGCTCAAGAGTCTTCTCCAGCACCACAGTTTAAAAGCATCAATGGTTCGGCGTTCAGCTTTCTTTATAGTCCAACTCTTACTTCCATACAGGACTACTGGAAATACCAAAGGTCATCTTTGACTAGACAGATCTTTGTCGGCAAAGTAATGTCTCTGCTTTTTAATATGCTGTCTAGGTTTGTCATAGATTTTCTTCCAATGAGCAAGTGTCTTTTAATTTCATGGCTGCAGTCATCATCTGCAGTGATTTTAGAGCCCACAAAAATAAAGTCTCTCACTGTTTCCATTGTTTCCCCATATATTTGCCATGAAGTGATAGGACTGGATGACATGATCTTTGATTTTGAATGTTGAGTTTTAAGCCAACTTTTCCATTCTCCTCTTTTACTTTCATCAAGAGGCTCTTTAGTTCTTCTCCACTTTCTGCCATAAGGGTAGTGTCATCTGCATATCTGAGGTTATCGATATTTCTCCTGGCAATCTTGATTCCAGCTTGTGCTTCATCCAGTCTGGCATTTCACATGATGTACTCTGCATATGTTAAATAAGCAAGGTGACAATATACATCCTTGACGTACTCCTTTCCCAATTTGGATCCAGTCCATTGTTCCATGTCTGGATCAAACTATTGCTGGATGTCCTCTGCACAAGTTAAATAAGAAGGGTGAAAATATACAATGTTGTTCTACTCCTTTCCCAATTTTGAACCAGTCTGTTGTTCCTTTTTCAGTTTGTTGCTTCTTGACCTGCATACAGATTTCTCAGGAGGCAGGTAAGGTGGTCTGGTATTCTCTTTACTCTAAGAATTTTCCACAGTTTGTTGTGATCCACACAGTTAAAGGCTTTAGTGTGGTCACCAAAGCAGATGTTTTTCTGGAACGCTCTTGCATTTTCTATGATCCAGCAGATTTTGGCATTTTGATCTGTGCTTTTGCCTTTTCTAAATCTTCCTAGAAGTTCTTGGTTCATGTACTGTTGAAGCCTAGCTTGGAGAATTTTGAACATTACTTTACTAGCATTTGAGATGACTGCAATAGTGTGGTAGTTTGAATATTCTTTGGAATTGGCTTTCTTAGGGATTGAAAGGAAAACTGACCTTTACCTGTCCTGTGGCCACTGCTGAGTTTTACAAATTTGCTGGCATATTGAGTGCAGCATCATCTTTTAGAATTTAAAATAGTTCAGTTGGAATTCCATCATTTCTACTAGCTTTGTTCATAGTGATGCTTCTTAAGGTCCACTTGACTTCATAACTGAATGGCCTAGTGGTTTTTCTTACTGTTTTCAACTTAAGTCTAAATTTTTCAGTAAGGAGTTTATGATCTCAGCCACATTCAGCTCCTGGTTTAGCTGACCATATAAAGCTTCTTCATCTTCAACTGCAAAGACTATGATCAGTCTGATTTTGGTATTGACCATCTGGTGATGTCCATACATAGAGTTGTCTTCTGCTTTGTTGGAAGTGGGTGTTTGTTATGACCAGTGTGTTCTCTTGGCAAAACTCTGTTACCCTTTGGCCTGCTTCAGTTTGTACGCCAAGGCCAAACTTGCCTGTTACTCCAGGTATCTCTTGACTTCCTACTTTTGCATTCAAGCCCCCTATGATGAAAAGGACAGCTTTTTTTTTTTTTTTTGGTGTTAGTTCTAGAAGATCTTGTAGGTCTTCATAGAACTATTTAACTTCAGCTTATTTGGCATTAGTGGTTGGGGCATAGACTTGGGTTACTGTGATATTGAATGGTTTGCCTTTGAAACGAACAGAGATCATTCTGTTGTTTTTGAGATTGCACCCAAGTACTGCATGTTTGACAATTGAGTTTTTTAGGGGACACTTTTCCCTCTTGACTTACTAACATGACAGCTTTCTTTTCAGATATTCCTGCTTCTTTGTTTCTTCTCCATCTTTGTTCATCATGCTTAAATGTTAGTTTCCTAAGATTCAGTTCTTAGAAGGTACTCTCTTTCTGCAGCCTCAACCTGGAAGATCTCATTTACTCTCACATCACCATGTTGTTTACGGCTCCAGGATCTATATATGTGATCCAAGCTAGTGTGCAGAGCATGCCTTATTACCTTCTTTCAGCTTCCCCTAACCACCCCAAATATCAGATTCTCGGAGAAAACTGCTCTAACTACCTAATCTAAAATGACACCCATGCCCACTGCCTAACATTGGAGTGTCCCTCTTCATTTAAAAAAATATATTATTGCCTGATTTTATATGCTAGATTCATTTATTTCTTTGTTTTTTATTCCCCTACTAAATGACTGCTTTGGAAGGAAGGGTCCAATATAGTAACTAAAAACATAGAATCCAGATCTAATTGCCTCAGTTTGAATTCCAGTTTTGCCATTTGCTGTGAACCTGACAAATTACTAAACTTTGTGCCTCAAAATTTCCATGTTTATAAAAAGAGGATAAAATTAAGAGCACCATTCAACATTACTCAGTGGATGCTTCCTATGTCTCAGGCTCTGTTCTAGACATTGAGGGTATGCTGCTGCTAAATCGCTTCAGTCATGTCTGACTCTGTGCGACACCATAGATGGCAGCCCACGAGGCTCCCCCGTCCCTGGGATTCTCCAGGCAAGAACACTGGAGTGGGTTGCCATTTCCTTCTCCAATGCATGAAAGTGAAAAGTGAAAGTGAAGTCGCTCAGTCATGTCCGACCCTCAGCGACCCCATGAACTATACTCACCAGACCCTCCGTCCATGGGATTTTCCAGGCAAGAGTACTGGAGTGGGGTGCCACTGCCTTCTCCAATTTTGTCTGTTGCTATTGAGGGTATCAGATCAGATCAGATCAGTCGCTCAGTTGTGTCCGACTCTTTGCGACCCCATGAATCGCAGCACGCCAGGCCTCCCTGTCCATCACCAACTCCCAGAGTTCACTGAGACTCAGGTCCATTGAGTCAGTGATGCCATCCAGCCATCTCATCCTCTGTCGTCCCCTTTTCCTCTTGCCCCCAATCCCTCCCAGCATCAGAATCTTTTCCAATGAGTCAACTCTTTGCATGAGGTGGCCAAAGTACTGGAGTTTCAGCTTTAGCATCATTCCTTCCAAAGAAATCCCAGGGTGGATCTCCTTCAGAATGGACTGGTTTGATCTCCTTGCAGTCCAAGGGACTCTCAAGAGTCTTCTCCAACACCACAGTTCAAAAGCATCAATTCTTCGGCGCTCAGCCTTCTTCACAGTCCAACTCTCACATCCGTACATGACCACTGGAAAAACCATAGCCTTGACTAGACGAACCTTTGTTGGCAAAGTAATGTCTCTTCTTTTCAATATGCTATCTAGGTTGGTCATAACTTTCCTTCCAAGGAGTAAGCATCTTTTAATTTCATGGCTGCAGTCATCATCTGCAGTGATTTTGGAGCCCCCCAAAAATAAAGTCTGACACTGTTTCCACTGTTTCTCCATTTATTTCCCATAAAGTGATGGGACCAGATGCCATGATCTTCGTTTTCTGAATGTTGAGCTTTAAGCCAACTTTTTCACTCTCCACTTTCACCTTCATCAAGAGGCTTTTTAGTTCCTCTTCACTTTCTGCCATAAGGGTGGTGTCATCTGCATATCTGAGGTTATTGATATTTCTCCCGGCAATTTTGATTCCAGCTTGTGTTTCTTCCAGCCCAGCGTTTCTCATGATGTACTCTGTATATAAGTTAAATAAACAGGGTGACAATATACAGCCTTGATGTACTCCTTTTCCTATTTGGAACCAGTCTGTTGTTCCATGTCCAGTTCTAACTGTTGCTTCCTGACCTGCATACAAATTTCTCAAGAGGCAGATCAGGTGTTCTGGTATTCCCATCTCTTTCAGAATTTTCCACAGTTTATTGTGATCCACACAGTCAAAGGCTTTGGCATAGTCAACAAAGCAGAAATATACAACAGACAAAAAACTGCAGGCAGAAATTTCTGCCTCATGGAGCTTACATTCTAATGAGGAGAAACAGACAATAAGCAATTAAATAAGGAAACCATGCAGTTTGTCAACCAGTAATAAGGCCGTGGAGAAAAACTAAGCAGCAGAGGGAATGGAGAGTAAAGGTGGTGTTTAATTTAAATCAGGATGGTCAGAGGAGGCATCTCTATGAGGCAGACAATGAGCAAAGGCCTGAAGCAGGTTAGGCATTGGTCATATGAATACACTGAAGAAAAGCTTCCAGGATTCCAGGTAAATCCATTGCTTCTCTTCCTGTTCTCATGCTGCCCAATCTCCCCACCCTTCATTAAGTTATTCTTCTACTGTTCTGAAGTATTAATATTAATGCTTCACACCTCTTTATTCTTGCTTACAGTGCTCCTTCAGCTTGTAACCTCCACCTCTGTTTTTTTTTTTTTTTCCCTGGAAAATACTTATACATTTGTAAAATAAGGATGGAGATAATTGTATCTTACCTCAAAGGTGGTTGTGGGGACTATTTTATATGTTTAAAGCACATGGTGGAGTGGTTGACCATAGTATGTGTAATAGAAACATCAGTTCTTATTATTACTAAAATACAAATATGAAACATAAGCCTCACTATGATGGCTGCTTGTGTAACTCCTCATCCTTTAGGTCCTAGCTGCCTTCAGTCCCTTAGACTGGTATGGTGCTTTTCTTAAGTAATCCTTGTGCTTTCTCTAATACTGCATTTATCGTAAAGAATTGCATTTTCCTATTTGGCCTGCATTCCAATCTAGACTTTAAGCAACCTGAGAATGGAGACTAGGTTTGGTTAACAGTTGTGTCACCAGTATTAGGTCTCTGACTGGCATATTGTAAGAATTCAATAAATAAGTTATTACTGTAAATAGTAAATATTTATTAATTTATGTTATGATACTAAATGATAAATAAGAACAAAAACTATTAAGTAGGTAAATTGTATTCTATTGAAAGTTATTGAAAAACCCAACATAAGGAAAGCTTGTCTGGAAGGATTTGATTTCTCAAGGCTTAAGTGAAATCTGGGAATTTCTCAATATGGCTTCCTTCCCGTCTGTTCTCCCACAGAAAGTATACTTTTCCACACCAATTTCTTTCCTGAGTATCTCTTATGGTCAATAATGTATGTCCTGAGGATTTGTATTGTGTTAGTCAGAATTGGTCAGGTTATGCTGAAGAAACAAATAATCTCCCAATTCTAGAGGCTTACCATATCAAGGTTTTATTCCTTGTTCCTTCAGTGACCAAGTTCCACAAATTTGTGACTGTCATGTTAGGAATAAGTGACTTCTCTGGGCATCATCATATAGGAAGAGAAAGCTTAGAGAATCCTTTTTACTGCTCAGTTTGAAACAGGAAGATGTGTGTCTCTTTTGCTCCTTTTCATTGGCTGTAATAAGTCAGATGGTTCTACACAGTTGGTGTCTCAGAAGTGCAGTCTTTATGCCCAGAGGGACAGGAGAGTTGGATATTAAACATTTAGTATTTACTTCATGCATTAATCAATGACTAACAACTGGGGTTGTTGTAAGCCAAAGCAAGATTTCTGTTTACAACTCTGCAGTTGGCCAGATTAGATAACCAACTTGCTACAGTGTCTTCTCTTAACCTTGGGGATGACCATTTCAAATATAATTTGGTCAAAAGAAGTGACTTGTTTGTAGGTAGACAAGTTTTTATGCATGAAATATTTTGCCTATGAAGCTCCCTCTTAAATTTTAAGCCAACTGACCTATAATCATTGTTGAAATTCCATGAAATATGAGCATCTCAAGGGTAGAAACTAAGACCTAATCATCTTTGTATTTTGACATCTTGTAATACCTGATATTAAAGATAAAACACAGCTTTTTGAGTAAGTAACTAAATAAAGGCTTTATCTGAAAATAATTACTTATTAATTTATTCACTCCCCTTTATTGACCCATATCACTCCAGTTTTGGAAGGGGAAAGGGGTAGTGTGTCACAGTGGCTAGGAGCAAAGATTCAGAAGGAAAGGAGATGTGGATTTGATGTTTGACTAAGTTACTAAAGCTCTCTAAGACACATCTGTAAAATTTAATCCTTAGTGTTTCCACAAGGTTATTTTGAAGATTTACTGAGATAATCCTTATAAAGTGCTGAGTGTAGCATCTGGCATCTAAAAGACTTCAATTGATGTTAGCAGTTATTATTGTTCTCTAACTGAACTTTTGTCGATTCTTTCCCAAGAGTTAGGCAGGATAGTAAATAACGAACAATGTTTATTGAACAATTATGTGCGAAACATTGTGCTGCTGCTAAGTCACTTCAGCTCGTGTCTGATTTTGTGCGACCCCATAGATGGCAGCCCATCAGGCTCCCCCGTCTCTGGGATTCCCCAGGCAAGAACACTGGAGTGGGTTGCCATTTCCCTCTCCAATGCATGAAAGTGAAAAGTGAAAGTGAAGTCTCTCAGTCGTGTCCGACTCTTAGTGACCCCATGGACTGCAGCCTACCAGGCTCCTCCATCCATGGGATTTTCCAGGCAAGAGTACTGGAGTGGGGTGCCATTACCTTATTTTATCTACATTAAATCCTTATAATAACTTTATGTTGCTCTTATTATTTCTGTTTAGAGAAATTGAGTCATAGACTAGGTAAAAACTTATCCAAGGTCATGCAGCTGGTAAGGGGTAGAGCAACTAGACCAGAATCACTGAACCAACTACTGATTTAAAACTACACGAGTGACCTTCGGTTGCCAATCTGTGGAGATGCTTTCATCTTTATTAAACTTTGTTCTGTTTGTATGGTTAACAGAAATAATTAAACCAGTTATCAAACTGAATCACCAAAACAAGTTCATCTCTTTTTTGTTCCAACTTGCTTGTACATGACAGGAAATACTCAGCTTTATTGTCCCTCACTAGATACCTGAAATTTAACCATAATAATTATAAAAGTACTAGTGGTAATACTGGGGGTTTCCCAGGTGCACTAGTGATAAAGAACCCGCCTGTCAAAACTAGAGACGTTAGCAATGCAAATTCAATCCCTGGGTCAGGAAGATCCCCTGAAGAAGATCCCCTGGCAACCCCAATCCAGTATTCTTGCCTGGGAAATCCCATAGACTGAGGAGCCTGGCATTCTATGGTCCATGGGTTTGCAAAGAGTCAGACACGACTGAAGCGACTTATCACAGTGGTAATAAGGGGTTACTGAGACTATGTGTAACTGTTGAGTTCTATTATCTGTGTTTAGTGCCTGGGTTTCACTCTGGGAACACTCCCAATTTACAGACTGATAATTGAACTACGGAAGGATTGATTTCTCCATATTACCCGCCGAGTTGGTTGCAGAAGCAAAGTTACTCCAAAACCCCAAAGCTCCCAGCCATGGTAAATTACTTTTTCACTATTCCTCACATTCCACATAATGTGATTGTGACCACGTAGTTGCAAGGTGGCATTTGTTTACAATGCATTTGTTTACACCTATTTGTTTACAAAAATACATTTACTATTTGTTTACAGAAGCTCAGTCCTGGAGTGAATAATAACTTGACCAAGATCATATAGGTATTGATCTGTAGAGCTAGGAATTGGTCCCAGAATCATTGATCCAAAGGGAGTAGTGTAATAACACTGTAACATAGCTAAGGGATTTTAAGTTTCATGCCCTGAGTTGTTTGATTGATTGATATCATTTGTTCTTTTCTACTGCTCATACCCCAAGCCATTTTTTTCCCTAGCTCTAGGTTCTCTTCTTCCCTTTCCTTAATTAGAATGTAAGTTTTATGACAGTGGGAAGTTTCATTTTTGTTTCATTTTGGATTAGGGTTGGAGCTGCTAAAAATCAAGAGATGTGCCTTAAATGTGGAGTATTCAGTGTTGTATAGAATACAAAGAAGATTTCAACCGTAACCTGCAAGATGAAGCACAGGCTATCTACCTGATTTTTTAAAAAAATAATCCATTAAGCTAAAACAAAAAAGAACAGTTCATCCATTTCTCCTATTCTGTACCCACCAAGAATGTGAAGTTTTGTCTGTTTAATTTCTTATTGTATCTCCAGGACCTAGAGTTGGGTGTGGCCCAGAGTAGGTGGCAAATATATTAATAAATTTATTGAGTGAATAAATAACTCTTTTGAGCTGTAGTGTTGAACAGTGAAGAATTTTGAATTGTATTGAATAATATATCCAGTATGGATGGGTGAATGCATCATTGGCCTCGCACATTCCTGTATCCACATCTCTTGCCATGTGACCTTGTAGTTCATCTTACTAAAGATGAGGAAATAATTTCCTCATGCTTTCACTTTTAGTCCAGTTACATGACTTACTCTGGTCAATAGACTGAGAAACATCGTGGAGTCATGTTTGAGCTTAGATCTCAAGAGGACTTGTATCTTTCCTTCTTCCCTTTTGTGCTTTGCTAGGATCAGTGGCACCTGGGCTAGCTGGGTTCTCCAGGGAAGATAATTGAAGCACAGACACATGGAGCAGATAACTACATACTTGCAGTGCAGAGCAGAGCTACCCTATGGGGCTTGCTTCTATGAGAAAATCAGACATCTTGCAGACATGGGAGTGAGCCAGCCAAAATCAGAGGAACCCCACAAAGGTCAGCTCCATCAACTGACCTTCAAACAATCCTCAGACATTTAAGCAATAACAAACACTTGTTTTAAGCCACAGACTACTGTTCTTTCCTGGAGAGTCCCAGGGACAGGGGAGCCTGGTGGGCTTCCGTCTATGGGGTCACACAAAGTCGGACGTGACTGAAGTGACTTAGCAGTAGCAGTTGGCTTTTGCTATTTTGTTATGAAGTACAAGGCTATGGTTTTTCCAGTGGTCATGTATGGATGTGAGAGTTGGACTGTGAAGAAAGCTGAGTGCCAAGGAATCGATGCTTTTGAACTGTGGCATTGGAGAAGACTCTTGAGAGTCCCTTGGATGCAAGGAGATCCAACCAGTCCATCCTGAAGGAGATCAGTCCTGAGTGTTCTTTGGAAGGACTGATGCTAAAGCTGAAACTCCAATACTTTGGCCCCTCACGTGAAGAGTTGACTCATTGGAAAAGACTCTGATGCTGGGAGGGATTGGGGGCAGGAGGAGAAGGGGACGACAGAGGATGAGATGGCTGGATGGCATCACCAACTTGATGGACATGAGTTTGAGTGAACTCCGGGAGCTGGTGATGGACAGGGAGGCTTGGCGTGCTACAATTCATAGGGTCGCAAAGAGTCGGACACGCCTGAGTAACTGAACTGAACTGAACTGACTTTTACATAAATAGTGAATCAATATGTTTAATTTGCTGTTGATAATGCATTTATGTGCTGTGCTGTGCTTAGTTTCTCAGTTGTGTCTGACTCCACAACCCCATGGACTGTAGCTTGCCAGGCTCCTCTGTCCATGTGGATTCTCCAGGCAAGAATATTGGAGTGGATTGCCATGCCCTCCTCCAGGAGATCTTTCCAACCCAGGGATCAAACCCAGGTCTCCTGCACTGCAGGCAGATTCTTTACCATCTGAGCTACCAGGACAGCCCAAGAATACTGGAGTGGGTAGCCTGTCCCTTCTCCAAAGCATCTTCCTGACTCAGGAATTGAACCATGGTCTTCTGCATTGCAGGCAGATTCCTTACCAGTTGAGCTACCAGGGAAGTCCAATGCATTTATATACGTATATAAATATATTTATATTCTATGATATTGTGAGACTAAACTACAGCCTGAATATATTGATATGTCATTTGATTCCACTAATTCTGATACAGGTAAAGACACAAAAATTAAATATTGATATAATCAGACATATTTAAGCAATGCTAATAAATTTAGGACTACTAAATTATGGTTGCAGAAGAGTAGAGTTTTGTGAAAAACAAATTCTGCTATTCCTTAAAATGATTTAATGTATAATGATTATTATTAATACTGTATTCATTTAATATTTGTTCTTACAGAAGATGAATAGGATAAAGAGGTAATATAAATACCAGTATGTTTCTTATTTTTAAAATTTAAATGGAAAACATATTCATACTGCATGATGAAATTTTCCACTAATTTTTAAGAAAAAAATATAAACATATAAATATACATAAAATATATTACTTTATAAAATATAATTTTTAATGAGAAGTGTGTATAGATAAATTTCAGAGATATATTTTACCTTTAAACTACTTGGAATGAGCTTCAAAATTCTTAGAAATAGATAGGGACAGAGAACAAAACATAGGCATAAGTTTTTTGAAAATGGCCGCAATTTCCAAATAACTTCCTCAAATCTTGAGTTCTGCAATCCTTCAATGGAAAATACCTTTCACATAGTCATGCCAACCTGTTAGACAATTGAAGCACAATTCTGCAAAACAACAAACGTGTAATGGTTTCAACCAAACGAGTTGAGTGACCAGCATGTGTAGCACCTAGGAAGTTTTCATAAGCTTCTAGAATTGTTAGCTGCTGCTGCTGCTGCTCCCGCTAAGTCGCTTCGGTCGTGTCCGACTCTGTGCAACCCCATAGATGGCAGCCCACCAGACTCCCCCATCCCTGGGATTCTCCAGGCAAGAACACTGGAGTGGGTTGCCATTTCCTTCTCCAATGCATGAAAGTGAAAAGTGAAAGTGAAGTCGCTCAGTCATGTCCGACTCTTAGCGACCCCATGGACTGCAGCCCACCATGCTCCTCTGTCCATGGGATTTTCCAGGCAAGAATACTGGAGTGGGGTGCCATTGCCTTCTCTATGTTAGCTGCTAGAATTGTTTTTATTTCAAACTACATGGATCTTGTGATCTTATTCTCTTTTTAAATTCCTTTCAAACCTTTCTTAAGTTAAACTAGATTTAGCTGGTAGGTTGCTCCTCATCTGATTATTTATTTATGTGTGATTTTGTAGTGATAATGCTTGTGGAGACTTCTGCCAGGTATTTTCAAGACTTACTTCATTTTTATAAATTAATATGTGCAAAGTAGTAGAACTTTTCCATATAATCTTACTTTTATCACCTTACCAAGCAAGTTCTCATGATTTAATTTCGTGACTGCCGACCCAAAGCAGAGTAAAGGCACCACATCCCCAAAGATATGGGGTTTTTACAAAGCTTTCAAAATAAATGTAATTGTTATTTTTATTATAGATAATTCTTTATATGTATTTTATTCCATATTACTATTATTATACTATAAATAAATACACTTTAAATTTTTATCAAATTCAATCAATAACTTTATGATCAATTATTCTTGAGGAAGTCATCATTTGACATAGAACCTCTTGCCCACAAATTCAAACTCAGTACAGTTCTTAAAGGGTAGGTGTGTGAAAATCTTGACTGTTAGGATATTTGGCAAAGTGAGGAGACCATAGTTTTAGGTAGATATAGGTAGGCCAGTCTAGCAGGCAGAATGCCATTCTAAAGGTACTGCAGTAGTGATCAGTTCAGTACTCCCACTCCAAGGCACTTCCATAGTCTCTTCATTCATTCAATCAGATCACTCATTCATTCAATCAGATCACTCATTCATAGACCTAGTATGTGCCAGATAGTATTCTAGGTTCTGGGAAAATATCAATAAACTAAAGAGTTAAAAATTCCTTAATTAGAACAAATTTTTTTTTTTCAATTTGTATGGAAACACAGCAAATAATGAATAGTGAAAACAATCTTGAGAAAGAAAAATGAAACTGGAGAAATCAGGCTCCCAGACTTCAGACTATACTACAAAACTAGTCATCACACCAGTATGGTACTCACACAAAAAACAAACATATAGAACAATGGAACAGGATAGAAAGTCTAGAGATAAACCCACACACCTATGATTACCTAATCTATGAGAAAAGAGGCAAGAATTTACAATGGAGAAAATACAATCTCTTCAATAAGTTGTGCTGACAAAATTGGACAGCTACATGTGAAAGAATGAAATTAGAACACTCCCTAACACCACACACAAAAATAAACCCCAAATGGATTAAACACCTACATGTAAGGCCGGTTACTATAAAACTCTTAGAGGAAAACAGGCAGAATACTCTTTGACATAAATCACAGCAAGATCTTTTTTGATCCAACTCTTCAAATAATGAAAATAAAAACAAAAATGAACAAATGAGATCTAATTAAACTTAAAAGCTTTTGCATAGCAAAGAAAACCATAAAAAAATGAAAAGACAGCTTACATAATGAAAGAAAATATTTGCAAGTGAATCAACCAAAAAGGGATGAATCTCTTAAATATTCACACAGTTTATGCAGCTCAATATAAAAAACAAATCAAAAAATGGGCAGAAGATCTACACTTGATCCTAGCCAAAAGGCTGAGAAGTGATGAGCAGAAGATCTATGTAGACATTTCTCCAAAGAAGACATACAGATGGCTAAAGAGCTCTTGAAAAGTTGCTCAATATCACTGATTATTAGAGAAATACAAATCAAACTATCACCTCACACTGGTCAGAATGATTATTATCAAAAAATCTACAAACATAAACACTGGAGAGCATGTGCAGAAAAGGGAGCTCTCCTACACTGTTGGTAGGAATGTAAATTGGTACAGTCACTATGGAGAACAGTGTGGTGATTCCTTAGAGTGTTAGTTGCTCAGTCGTGCCCAACTCTCTGTAACCCCATGAACTGCAGCCCACCAGGCTCCTCTGTCCATGAGATTTTCTAGGCAAGGATATTGGAGTAGGTTGCCATTTGCTTCTCCAGGGGATCTTCCCAACCTAGGGATCGAACCCGGGTCTCTTGCACTGCAGGCAGATTCTTTACCAACTGAGCTACAGGCCATCATATGATCTAGCAATCCAACTCCTAGGAATGTATTTGGAGAAAACCATCATTTGAAAAGATACACGCACCCCATTGTTCACTGTAGCACTATTTGCAATAGCCAGGACATGGAAGCAATTTAGATGCCTATCAACAGAAGAATGGATAAAGGTGTAGTACATATATATAATGGAATATTACTCAGCTGTTAAAAGAGTGCAATAATGCCATTTGCAGCATACTGAGTGAAGTAAGTCAGATACAGAAAGAAAAATATCACATTACATCTCTAATAAATGGAATCTAAAAAAAAAAGGATACAAATGAACTTATCTACAAAACAGGTATACAAAACACCTATGACCAATCTAGACAGCATATTGAAAAGAAGAGACATTACTTGGCCAACAAAGGTCCATCTAGTCAAAGCTATGGTTTTTCAAGTAGTCATGTATGAACATGAGAGTTGGACTATAACGTAAGCTGAGTGCCGAAGAATTGATGCTTTTGAACTGTGTTGTTGGAGAGACTCTTGAGAATCTCTTGGACTGTAAGGAGTCCATCCTAAAGGAAATCAGTCCTGAATATTCATTGAAAGGACTGATGCTGAAGCTGAAGCTCCAATACTTTGGCCACCTGATTCAAAGAACTGACTCACTTGAAAAGACCCTGATGGCTGGGAAAGATTGAAGGCCTGAGGAGGAGGGACGACAGAGGATGAGATGGTTGAATGGCATCATTGACTCAATAGACATGAGTTTGAGTAAGCTCTGGGAGTTGATAATGGACAGGGAAGCCTGGTGTGCTGCATCCATGGGGTCTCAAAGAGTCAGACATGACTGAGCAACTGAACTGAACTGAACTGACCAAACAAAACTAGAGTCACAGATATAGAAAACAAACTTACATTACTGGGGGTGATGTGGGGGAAGGGACAAATTGGGAGACTGGGATTGACATTACATACTATTTTATATAAAATAGTTAACTAATAAGAACCTTCTATATAGCACAGGGAATTCTACTCAATACCCTGTAATGGCCTATATCGGAAAAGATTCTAAAAAAGAATGGATATATGTGTTTATATAGCTAATTCAGTTCTAGGTGTATATGTACACCTGAAACTAAACCAACATTGTAAATCAATAATACTTTAATACATTTTTTTTAAATTCCTAAGTTTATGGTGCTGCCTCTCTGTCTTAATACCTGCCATTGGCTTTTAAACTCATTTAGGCTAGAAATTGTATTTTATTCATGGGCAAGTTCCTATCATTAGCATTGTGCCTGGGAATCTGTCTGACCTGTGGGCACTCTATAAGTGTTTGTTGAATGCACTTGGAATTTCTCAGCACTGGCAAATTCCTGATAGATGGACAAAGCAAGTAAAAAAGATTAATGTAGTGTTCTATTTTGTATCACAATATCTATGGCTTTCTATAGCATTTATTTGTTTCATGTTGTCAAAGTGTGGATAACATTCAAATATCCAAGGAGGCAGATAGGCAATTGGCATTAAGAAAGTTTGCCAATAGGAATACAATCTACACAGGGCACAGCAGGGAAGCATGGTCCATTCTGTCTCAGCACAGAATTTTAGAGTGGCTTAATAAAAGTGGTAGCACTTAAGTTTTGCAAACTAAGATGGTATTTCAAAAATTAAGAACAAAAAAGACAATCTTTTATTTTAGAACTAGATGGCAGAGTAACGTGAAGACCCATAACATGGTTTTCTCTAGATGGAGATCTTTGAGTAATTTATAGATTCACAGACTACTTGTCTTGTGTTTACGGGATTATGTGTGTTTGTTTATTCCTGTTTGGGTTAGTCTTCAGAAAAAGATAATATCAGTTTCTTTTGCTTATTTATACTTGTTATCTTCTAACGGCTTCCCTGAAGTTTCAAAATGCCCATGCTGAAAAGAAGGTATTTGACATAAGGAGAGAAAATCAGTTGAGCTTGCTAATCAGATTCTCCTCTTCCCTGGGGCCTTCAGAATTGATGTTTTCTGGTCATGGGGTAACTGGGCATTGTGCCACCATGTCGGTGCCTGGACTGTGTTTAACAAGAAGCTTCATTAGATTGTCCTCAATTTCTTGAGAGGTAATCCTGTTAGGCAGTGTTTATCAGTCATTGTGTGCTCTTGTCATTCCTATCCTGTTCAGTAGCAGCGCTCCTAGGGGAATATGGAGTGTGTGTATATGAGTAGTGTGTATGTGTACAAATAATACTGCCAGAATTGTTTTATAAAAGAGATATCCTCCCAAAAGTAGAGAAAACAGAAAAGAGACTGAGCAGCAAGCCCCTAACACACACACACATAAATAACATTGCAATAGTGTTTTCAGTTTATGAACCAGATCTGTGCCAAACCCAGAAAGAAAACCAGGGTCAGTTATTTGGAGCATTTAGTTGACCTAAGTAGCACACAGTCTTGTGAGCCTCCCAAGAGAGAATTTTTTCCCAAAATTATTTGATAATTTATGGAGGAATAATTTATTTCCTGGTACACTGGAATATACACTGGAGAGAAATAGTCTCTTGCTTTCTTTTTCTCTCCAAAACTCATTTGTAATATATATATTATATATATACATATATATATACATATATATAGCATATGTTAAACAACCCTATCATACATTTCCCAGCTCTTTTGCACTCAGAGTTAAGTGAACAGTATTTCTCTTTTATCTGATATTTCTGGTAAATATTCTGGAAGAGGTGTGTGTCCTCTAGTTCATACCTCCTATTTATTATCTTTCTTTCATTTTATGGTTTATTTATATAGCTCTTTCTTCCTAGCCTTACTTATTGCTAGATTATATATTTCATACAGTCTTAGTCTTACAGCATTAAGGCTGGTTTTTTGTTTACATTCTTACTTAAATCATAGCTACTTTATTGCTTTTTTATACTTAGAGATTTAGAGTTTCTTTAAAAAGTATTAATTAAAGATTTGCTTCTAGCTTAATATTTTTAGCATGATAAGTTTTCAAAAAATGGAGGCATCATGGTCATTTTGTTGTTGTTGGCATTAAGAGCTCTTAATGTTGTGGCCTCTGACCACCTAGTCAAAACATTTTCCTGCTAGTTGTTTCTACTTATCCTCAACTCTAGCTATCCTCTTCCTTTATTCACGATTTCCATCTTAATTGACTTTTGTCACTTCAATTTTGTTGGTACTGATCCTTCCTTTTACAATGTCCTTCCTTTCTTCTCTGCAAAATCCAAAGGTTCTTATTCTTTAAGACCCTTCTCTTTAAAGTTTTGCTTGATCCCTTCCCCTGAAAGTTAACAGAATCTTATTTGTACCTAGTTGATAGGACTGATTAATTGATAGGATTGATTAATCTGTTAATTATATAGCCATAAAATGCTTGAGGGCAGAAACAGTGCCAGATTTAATTTCATATCCTTTTGTAATGCTTAAGGTCTTCAAAATTAAGTCTTGAATAATTGCTGTTTTTATATGATTATTTTATCTACATATCTTAAATAGCTAGTGAATTCCTCCATCCTTGAGCACCCTATATAGTATGCTGTAGGCATCCATTCTTGGTTTATCATGTCATAAAAACAGTGTTTTTTTCTTGTTTGTTTTGTTTCTATTTAAACTGATGGAACTAATGAAAGTCTGCTCTAAGGCAAATGGAACCTTCCTTATGCTGATTTTTCCCCTTACGTTCTGACCACCTCCCCTCCCCATTTATCTGCCTGCTTCCTTCACTCTATGGTACCTCCAGGCAGTTGTTTTTTTAAATATATTTTGCACAGAATTTATGGTTGTTATTGGCAGGAAGTTTGGCTTTTAGATTCAGTTACTTCCAAAAACTGAAAACTACAGGATTATTTTTAAAGCAATCCTTTAATATTCTTTACACTATTAAGTATGATAAATACTCCTTTGCAGCAAAAATTTACTCAGGTAAGTTCTGATACTTTGAAAAATTAATCTTGTTTTTTCTTTTATTTTTTTAATAGCCACATTCCTTTACCATTATGGATAAATTTATTGTTAGTTTCAATTGAGATTTGCCTGATTCTTGACTTATTTTTTTAATGTAATATGTCCTACATGTTGTTTGTGTAAAGCACAAAATTAATAGACTCTATAATATCCTTTGTTATTTCTCCATTAAATTTTGACAAAAATTATCCTTTACCAATAGTTTGAGCACCTGAACTTATTTTATCTCCTGTTCTAGTATACATTTCATGTTTTCACTTCAGTTCAGTCACTCAGTCGTGTTCAACTCTTTACAACCCCATGGACTGCAGCATGCCAGGCCTCCCTGACCATCACCAATTCCCAGAGTCCACCCAAACCCATGTTCATTGAGTTGGTGATGACATCCAACCATCTCATCCTCTGTCGTCCCCTTCTCCTCCTGCCTTCAATCTTTCCCAGCATCAGGGTCTTTTCAAATGAATTGGCTCTTTGCATCAGGTGGCCAAAGTATTACAGTTTCAGCTTCAATATCAGTCCTTCCAATGAACACCCAGGACTGATCTCCTTTAGGATAGACTAGTTGCATCTCTTTGCAGTCTAAGAGACTCTCAAGAGTCTTCTCCAACACCACAGCTCAAAAGTATCAATTCTTCGGCACTCAGCTTTCTTTATAGTCCAACTCTCACATGCATACGTGACTACTGGAAAAACCATAGCCTTGACTAGACGGACCTTTGTTGGCAAAGTAATGTCTCTGCTTTATAATATTCTGTGTAGGATGGTCATAACTTTCCTCCCAAGGAGTAAGTGTCTTTAAATTTCATGATTGCAGTCACCATCTGCAGTGATTTTGGAGCCCCCCAAAATAAAGTCTGCCACTATATCCACTGTTTCCCCATCTATTTGCCAAGAAGATATGCGACCGGATGCCATGATTTTAGTTTTCTGAATGTTGAGCTTTAAGCCAACTTTTTCACTCTCCTCTTTCACTTTCCTCAAGAGGCTCTTTAGTTCTTCTTCACTTTCTGCCATAAGGGTGGTGTCATCTGCATATCTGAGGTGATTGATATTTCTCCCAGCAATCTTGATTCCAGCTTGTGCTTCCTCCAGCCCAGTATTTCTCATGATGTACTCTGCATGTAAATAAAATAAGTAGGGTGACAATATACAGCCTTGATGTACTCCTTTTCCTATTTGGAACCAGTCTGTTGTTCCATGTCCAGTTCTAACTATTGCTTCATGACCTGCATACAGATTTCTAAAAAGGCAGATCAGGTGGTCTGGTATTTCAGACCACATCTCTTTCAGAATTTTCCACAGTTTGTGGTTATCCACATAGTCAAAGGCTTTGGCATAGTCAATAAAACAGAAATAGATGTTTTTATGGAACTCCCTTGCTTTTTCAATGATCCAGTGGATATTGGCAATTTAATCTCTGGTTTCTCTGCCTTTTCTAAAACCAGCTTGAACATCTGGAAGTTCACGGTTCACATATTGCTGAAGCCTGGCTTGGAGAATTTTGAGCATTACTTTACTAGCGTGTAAGATGAGTGCAATTGTGCAGTAGTTTGAGTATTCTTTGGCATTGCCTTTCTTTGGGATTGGAATGAAAACTGACCTTTTCCAGTCCTGTGGCCACTGCTGAGTTTTCCAAATTTGCTGGCATATTGAGTGCAGCACTTTCACAGCATCATCTTTTAGGATTTGAAATAGTTCAGTTGGAATTCCATCACCTCCACTAGCTTTGTTCATAGTGATGCTTCCTAAGGCCCACTTGACTTCACATTCCAATATATCTGGCTCTACATGAGTGATCACACCATCATGGTTATCTGGGTTGTGAACATCTCTTTTGTACAGTTCTTCTGTGTATTCTTGCCACCTCTTCTTAATATCTTCTGCTTCTGTTAGGTCCATACCATTTCTGTCCTTTATTGTGCCCATCTTTGCATGAAATGTCCCTTGGTATCTCAAATTTTCTGAAGAGATCTCTAGTCTTTCCCATTCTATTGTTTTCCTCTATTTCTTTGCACTGATCACTGAGGAAGGCTTTCTTATCTCTTCTTGATGTTCTTTGGAACTCTGCATTCAAATGGGTGTATCTTTCCTTTTCTCCTTTGCTTTTCACTTCTCCTCTTTTCACAGCATTTTGTAAGGCCTCCTCAGACAGTCATTTTGCTCTTTTGCATTTCTTTTTCTTGGGGATGGTCTTGATCCTGTCTCCTGTACAATGTCATGAACCTCTGTTTCATATTTTAAATGTACACATTTAAGGCTGCAAATGTCTCAGTTATGAGATAATGAAAACTTGTTTGGATTTAAGTTTCAATGTGTCACATCTTCATTTTTTGTTCAATTGTTATACATTAAAATTTTATGTTTTCTCTTGGTGCCTGGATTATTTAAAACTCTGTATTGAATTTCAACAGAGACAGATATTTAATTGTTTAAGTTAACTAATATGTTTCTGAGTAGACAATCAGGTACTGATTCTTTGATATTTGCTTTAAGTCACTTAAGAAGAGGTCAATTTTTGTAGATATTCAGGTCCATTTATAAATATGTGTACATTCCAGCTGATGGGTATAGGAATAAGAACTCGTGGCAATAAATCAAAATTGCTAGTTGTGGTGCTCAGATATTCTATATGTTCACTTATTTTTGATTGTCTTTTTCAATTGAGTTATGTTGATGTATCTCACTTTGATAATAGATTTATTCTATGTCACCACAATTTATTAATTTATTTACAAAAGTTGAAATTTGTTTTAATGAAAGTTTTTTGTTATATATAATGTTCTATCTTGTGAATTGAATAATTAACTTTCATGTAATAATTTGTTTGATCCATAACACTTTTCTTAAAATCTATCTTGACTGACAAGATTACATCAATGTGTTCTTTGTTTAGTGTTGTCTAGTATCTTTTTCTACTTTTAAACTTCTGGTTTTTGTCTTTATATTCTTGGTAGTTCTCTTAAATAGTATACAAACGACTCTTTGCAACACTATGGACTGTAGTCTGCCAGGCTCCTCTGTCCATGGAATTCTCCAGCCAAGAATACTGTAGTGGGTAGCTGTTCCCTTCTCCAGGGGATCGTCCCAACCCAGCAATCGAACCCAGGTCTCCCACATTGCAGGCAGATTCTTTACCATCTGAGCTACCAGGGAAGACCCTTAAACAACATAAGGGTTTTTAAAAATTAAAATTAATTTTTTTTCATGTTTCTCTTAAATGACAACTTTAACTCATTTGTACTTACTGTGAGTAGTCATTTGAACTTTTTTTTTTTTCTGTTTTCATACGTTCTTGTTTCTCTTTTCTTTCTTTTTTTCTTTTTCTTTTTTTTAAATTTTTGTCCTTGATTAAAATCAGTCATCGTTGTTTGTGGTCATTCTTGTTTGTTTGTTTTCCTATTCCATCTCTCCTCACTTTAAAGGTATGGGGGTTATACGTCCCTGTTACCATTTTTTAGTGGTTAACATAAAAATGTTTTGGTGCATAGTTACCTAAGAAATTCAAAGATTAGTATTTTAGCTCCTTCTCTGAATAATATGAGGGCCTGAAACATTTTAATGACCCCATCTTGTTAATAATAATTACAGTACATTATTTTGTGCTTGAGGTTTGCATACATGCCTATATATATATATATATATATATATATTTTTGTAGCCATTCCTTCTTACTTATTACTCCTTCAAGTTTATAAACTTCTTTGCCATTTCTTCTCATATATATTTTGTGGAATAATTTCATTTTATAATGAATTATTTTAGCAGTGAGTGTTGGTTAAAAACACCTTGTGTTTTTGTAACTAACTGCTGAATTTATTTTCTCTCTTCCTTGAAAAATAATAATGGTTTTCTGGGTGCAAAAGTGGCACTAGATAGCTATTTTCTGTCAGCAATTTAAATATATAATTTTTCTTTTAAAAATTTTCCATTGTTGGTATTAAGAAACATGGTATTGGGCTAATTGTCTTTTCATTTTAGCTGTACTGTCTTATATTTTTCAATTCTTTTAAAATTTTCTCTTTGTTTTGGTTTTCCACAGTCTCAGCATCATGTTTCTAGGTGCTGTCTTCTCTTTGCTTATTCCACATTTTAAACTGTATTTCCTATATCATAAATTCATTCCTTTTTCCAGTATTAGAATATTGTAGGACATTTTCTCTCTACATATTGTCTATTCTCTCCCTCTTTTTTTTTTTCGTCTATCTTTCCTCCTGGGACTTCAGGTAGCTTCATGTTAGGCCTTTTGTTCTGTCTTCTATATCTCTTAATCTCTCTTTTATATTTTATATCTCCTGACTCTCTAGATTGCATCCAGGGTAATTCCCTCAGTTCTGTGGCTATTTTATTTTCTCTTCAGCTTGAGATAATATGTTTTTCAACCTCATTCATTACATTAAGAAAATTTAACAGCTATATATTTTTATTTTCTAAAAATTCTAATTATTTTAAAAATATACCTAATTATTTGGAATAATCTCTTATTACTTACTCATTGTTTTTATTTCACTCTTTATTTCTAAATATCTTATACATAGTTGTTAAATATTATGTGTCTGAGATATACATTTGATGATTATTGTTTGATTAGCAATCTCAATTTTGTTTTCATATATATTTTGTTCTTTCTGATTTTGAGCCCTTTCTTAGCTGATCTTAATCTGTAATGGATATAAAAACTAAAATTGATAATTATTTAATTCAGTGTTTGCTGTATTCAAGAATAATAATCTTCTGTCCTTAAACTTCTTTGCTTCTTTTCATTGTCCATAGTCACCATTATGTAAAGTACATCAACTTGATCTGTTTCAAAGGTCAGTCTTCAATACATGGCAAGCGCTTTCATGAGCACTCTGCATTTTTTTTAGTGTACTTAATACTCCTTGCTATTGTCTTACTTTATATGTTTTGAAGTGCTTTTGCTTGGGAATTTTCCTTACTTCCCCTAAATCTGGAGTGCATGAAAGTTATATTTTATGCAGTATCTTATTGTTTCATACTGGGAGGGTAATGAGTATTTAGTCCACTGTTCTGACCTAGTCTCTTAATCTTAATCTTTTTGCATTTGTAATTTTTTATGTTATTTTCAAGATATGTAATATGTACACACTTTATAATCTTATTTGATAGTTCAAATTTAGAACTTTTTCAGATCTAATTTTATTGTTTTACGTTTCGGCTAGCTGTTCTTCATAGTGTTTTATTTCTTGTCTGTTAGATCATTTTAAACTATAATCATAGTCCTTACAGGGCTTCCCTAGTGGCTCAGAGGTTAAAGCATCTGCCTGCAATGCAGGAGACCTGGGTTCGATCCCTGGGCCAGGAAGATAACCCGGAGAAGGAAATGGCAACCCACTTCAGTATTCTTGCCTGGAGAATCCCATGGACAGAGGAGCTTGGTGGGCTACAGTCCATGGGGTTACAAAGAGTCAGACAAGACTGAGCGACTTCACTTTCATTTTTTTCATAGTCCTTACAAAGTTATCCCTGGTAATTCTTTGAGATCATTGAGGAAAGTACAATTCTCTACAGATTTGTGTTTACTTATTTCTGGCAGTTGGAAATACTACAAATGTGGGACCATTTAAATTAAATTCTCAGATTGGAGTTATGCAAGCCATCATGGCATGTTCTCAGACTGTAAAGCCAAGTAAAGACTAGTTTGAAGTTTCAGATTATTAAGGGAGACTTTTATTCCTATCCATTCTGTGCTAAACTTCAAGAAAAGCAATCTTTTTGCAAGTTCCTGGCAGTGGGGAGAATGGTCTTTTCGAGAGTTCTATTCCCTGGAATCCTGGGTTTACATGGGGTCCTCTGATAACATGGGGTGGTCTTCTGTTAGTCTCTGTGTTATGGTTTGGCCCCAACTTTTGTGTTCCATTCTCTGTGTTCATGAAAACAAAACTGAAGTACACTAGTTCAGATTAGGTATTTTCACTTCTTTTTTTTTGGTTATTTTGAGTATTTCTTACTTGCTAGTTCACTGATATATCAAAAGTTTTAAAATATCATTTATTTTTCATTTTCAGTCATTAACAGTGGGAGAATCAATCAGGGTATATAGCTGCCAAAGTGCCAGAAACAGAAGGCAACCTTTTCTTTTGGGAAATTAGTTTTTCTTTTTTTTTTTTACCCAAATAGAGTGAGTCAGTATTTTTAATTTAATTTACTTGCTTGATTGGTCAAGGAATTTAGAAAGCTATCCAATCAGTTTTCAAATGATGAGAGATCATGCAAATGCTAAAAAAAAATAATAAATGAATCTTTTGGTTCAGTCTTGACCATCTTAAGAGAATGTAGAATGTATCAAGTATTACTATGTAAGACATGGTACTGAGTCTATTCTGCAAAGTTTATTTCACAAAGTAAAAATGACTTAGTATGATGAGAAAACTTAAGCATTAAGTAGGTTATTAAATATGAGTACATACAGAGAAAGTTATGCCACTTCTTTCCTTGCAGTTTTTGTTATACTTGAGCTTAAGATTTATCATTTATAGAACAGTTTTGACATTTTTCTTTGCTGAAGCTGTGGGAAGGATGATATGAATAACTATGTACACATAGATATAGTGTATGTGTTCTTGTGTAGTATATATAGAGTGTACCACTTTGATCTTCTTAAAGAATAATTCATTGAGTTCTATTATATGGAGGGTTTGGCAGTATAAGAGGTGAACCCCTAATGTGTCTGCTCTTGGGGAATTGTAACATTTTCTAGGGAACATTGGGCTTGTGCTCTTCCCTAAGCTCCTACCTTCACATCTGCAGTGTCCTCACTCTTGTGCTGACTTTCTTGTTTTCCTTTGCATTGACACCTCCACATATTGCCTATCCAAACCTTCTGTTTAAGGACAATGTCCTTTTAACTCTCCCACCCCATCAGTTTCTCTCCTTTACCTGGTTCATTCTATTTGATGATATTAAAGTTGTTGTTTTTGTCCATGTTTTTCTCTTTATCTATCGTCATCCCACTTTTCAGGTCTCTATTCACAGGAATATTTATTAAACAGTTCTCTAAACTCTATCTACAAGTGTTCTCTTACATTGTCCAAAGTTCACTTATTTCAGGTTTTTGCACCCACTGTTAACAAAATTACTGCCTTAAGGTCAAACAGGTCCTCCATGTTGTTTAATGCAATGATGGATTTTCAGTCTTCTTACTTGACAAGTCTGAAGCAACTGGATAGTTGTTATTCCTTCTCTTTTGAAACATTTTTTCCCACTTTTTTCCTAGTGCAACACATTTTGTATTTCTTCTTTCTCAGTAACTTGTTTTTGCTCAGTTTCCTCTGCTAGTCATTCTTTGAAGTGTCCCAAGGTTCAGTCCCTCCTCTCTTTGTACATTAACTTGGGGATGTCACAGACTAGCACCTTTTGAATGTGATCAGTCTGCTGTTAACTCCCAAATTTAAAGCTCAAGCCTGATCTTCTTACTCTAGACACTTTGTCTAAAAACCACCACAACACCTCCAAAGGATATTTACAAGTCATATAAAGCTTGACATGCCCAATAGTGATCTTCTTCCATAAACTTCTTCCAAGTCTTCTCCAACTCAGTAAATTGCAAGACTGTCCTTCATCTGGCAACCTTGTTCTTTTAGTGGCTTAAAGAAATGAAAAAAAAAAAAAAAAACTGAACTTTAAGTCATTATTAACTTCTTCCTTTCCTTCATAACACACATCTAGCCTGTCAGAAAATCATGTGTCAAAATCTGTTTACTTTTTTATCATCTCTTTTGAAACTCCAATACTTTGACCACCTCATGAGAAGAGTTGACTCATTGGAAAAGACTCTGATGCTGGGAGGGATTAGGAGCAGGAGGAGAAGGGGATGACAGAGGATGAGATGACTGGATGGCATCACCAACTCGATGGACATGAGTTTGGGTGAACTCGGGGAGTTGGTGATGGACAGGGAGGCCTGGCGTGCTGCGATTCATGGGGTTGCAAAGAGTTGGACACGACTGAGCGACTGATAGTTGTGTCCGACTCTTTGTGACCCCATGAATCGCAGCACGCCAGGCCTCCCTGTCCATCACCAACTCCCCGAGTTCACCCAAACTCATGTCCATCGAGTTGGTGATGCCATCCAGCCATCTCATCCTCTGTCATCCCCTTCTCCTCCTGCCCCCAATCCCTCCCAGCATCAGAGTCTTTTCCAATGAGTCAACTCTTTGCATGAGGTGGCCAAAGTCCTGGAGTTTCAGCTTTAGTATCACTCCTTCCAAAGAAATCCCGGGGCTCATCTCCTTCAGAATGGACTGGTTGGATCTCCTTGCAGTCCAAGGGACTCTCAAGAGTCTTCTCCAACACCACACTTCAAAAGCATCAATTCTTCGGTGCTCAGCCTTCTTCACAGTCCAACTCTCACATACATGACCACAGGAAAAATCATAGCCTTGACTAGATGAACTTTTGTTGGCAAAGTAATGTCTCTGCTTTTGAATATGCTATCTAGGTTGGTCATAACTTTCCTTCTAAGGAGTAAGCGTCTTTTAATTTTATGGCTGCAGTCACCATCTGTAGTGATTTTGGAGCCCAGAAAAATATAGCCTGATGCTGTTTCCACTGTTTCCCCATCTATTTCCCATGAAGTGGTGGGACCGGATGCCATGATCTTCGTTTTCTGAATGTTGAGCTTTAAGCCAACTTTTTCACTTTCCTCTTTCACCTTCATCAAGAGGCTTTTTAGTTCCTCTTCACTTTCTGCCATAAGGGTGGTGTCATCTGCATATCTGAGGTTATTGATATTTCTCCCGGCAATCTTGATTCCAGCTTGTATTTCTTCCAGTCCAGCGTTTCTCATGATGTACTCTGCATATAAGTTAAATAAACAGGGTGACAATATACAGCCTTGATGCACTTTTTTTCCTATTTGGAACCAGTCTGTTGTTCCATGTCCAATTCTAACTGTTGCTTCCTGACCTGCATACAAATTTCTCAAGAGGCAGATCAGGTGTTCTGGTATTCCCATCTCTTTCAGAATTTTCCACAGTTTATTGTGATCCACACAGTCAAAGGCTTTGGCATAGTCAATAAAGCAGAAGTAGATGTTTTTCTGGAACTCTCTTGATTTTTCCATGATGCTACTGTCAATTTTTTACCTGAATAATAGCTTTTTAATTGGTCTTCCTGGTTCTGCTTACAGTTCATTCTCAACCCAGAAACAAACTGGTTTTTTGTTTGTTTTTTTTTAAAACATAAATCCTGTCATGTCACTCCTCTGCTTTGCTCTAATAGCTTTTCATTTGACTCAGAAAAAAAGAAATATAAAGTCCCTAAAATGGTCTATAGGCTTTGTATGATCTAGTTCCCATTACTTCCCTAACTTCATCTCCTTCTCTTTCCCCTTGTACATTGTTTCTAGCCATATTGACCAACCTCTTTGCTTCCTAAAGCACATGGACTCCTCTCTCAACTCACAGTTTCTGTTGTTTCTCTTGCCTTGAATAGTCTTCCCCTGATTTCCCCTGTTACTAACTCCCTGGCCTCCTTTAAGTATTTATTAAAAGTGATCTTTCTTATTGAAACATTTCCTAACAACCTGATTTAAAACTGCAATCTGCATTCTCTTTCTTGCTTCCTTAAAATCACATCCCTCTCAATGGTTACTCTTCAGTGTCCATCTAACTTATATCTTAGGACTTTTGCAAATGTTTTTACTTAGAATAATTTCTCCAGGTCTTCCTGGAACCTTTCCAAACTCAGGTCACTTCCTCTAAGAGAGTTTTCCTATTTCTTCAATCTAGATTACAGAAGTTTGTTATTCTGTTAAAACCTGTTATTTTCCTTTGTAGAAATTAGATTTAAGTTAGGCATAAGACATCTCTATTTATTTATTTTACTGAAGCTTAAGCTCTCATTTGTGGTGTAAACTCTATACTTGAATATTATAATTTGACCAGGCTGTCTTTTCATATTTAAAGAAAGCTTTTAATTTTCTATTAAAACAAATTTGAACATAATCAAGTTAATTTCAGAAATAAATGATTTTTAATAATGAAATAAAATAACTTGATTTTGCTCAAAAAAGAGAAAGTTTTATAATTTGATAATATTTTTCTTTCTCAAGAGACTGGCTAAAAATCTATCACTTTTAAGAATTTCTTCACTTCTATAAATTTATAAAAATCTTTTCAAATATTTTGATTCATTTCTTTATTTGGCCTGTATCTGTTTTCTCCTTGTGGAAACTATTTAGAAAGCCATGGATGGTGGGAATTTCTGTATGGGAATACAGAAGAGAAGTTTTCTGCTACACAAAGAGTGTGGGAGAGTGTGCCAGCAGGTGGTAGCAGTGATAGCAAGGATGAAGGTGATCTACTAGGACAGTATCAGCTTCAAAGAAAAATGGAATTTTGATAGGATGAGACTAGCACTGAGGAGCAGGAAAAATACTCGTGGTACTGATGGTTTGTATGGTGCAAGGAAGAGGACCCACTCCTCATGGAAGAGAAGTAGCAAGAAAGTGGGTAAGGGAAGTACCTGATAAGCATAAAAAATAGAAGGGATTGGTTAGTTTTGGAGAGTGTAGTATGGAAAAACTGGGGCACGTGATTAGCAGAAGAAAGATGGACCAAGAAAGAAGAATACAAATAGATGGGGGTCAAACCCTGGGGAGGATGGAGCCTAGTATTTGGTGTTGTGACCCAGTAGGCACGGTTATGAGTCAGGGTGAGACTGCCTTAAGGCTCCAGGGGAAATGCCAGGATAAATGTTAAATGTTGAGAAGGGTCAAGACAATTTTTCCAGCCATACTGGTTTCTGGATAACAAGATTGAAATGTAGTGAGGACATTAGAAAATGTGGATACAGATGTCAAAGCAGTAATAACAAAAAGGGTTTGCTATAAGAGATACAGTTCAATTGTTTTCATTTCTGCCAGGCCCAATTCATTGTCTTTGTAACAAGTATATTTAATGCTCTCTTTAGTATCATTAAATGAAATTTAGATAATGTACAATCATATGTATTCTTATAAAAATCAATGTTACCATGACAAATGTAATATGTGTAAAGCAGAAGCACAGAGAAAGTAATTTATAAAGAAGTAATTTATATTTTAATATACAATTGAATTCTATGTGCGAGGCACTTCATTAATCACAGTTATGCTGTATCTTGGCCTTGAAAATTATAGTAATAGCATCAGGGAGTAGGTACTATATTATGCTCATTTCATAACTGAGGGAACTAGAGATGTAAAATAACCTGATTGTCAGGTAAGGGGGAGATGGGATTCAAACCCATACCTCTCTGCCTTTAGAATCAACAATGCAATGACTTCCCAGTATACAGGCATACCTGGTTTTAATGTACTTCACTTTATTGGGCTTTGCAGATACTGTGTGTGTGTTTTTTTTTTTAAACAAATTGAAGATTGTGAAAACCCTGTGAAGAGCAAATCTATCAGCACGAATTTTTTAATAGCATTTGCTCTCTTCTTGTCTCTGTATCACATTATGGTAATCCTTACAGTCTTTCAAACTTTTTCATTATTTATTATATTTACTATGGTGATCTATGATAAATTATCTTTGATGTTACTATTGTAATTGCTTTGAGGCACCACATACCTCGCCCATGCAAGATGGCAAACTTAATTGATAATGCTGTGCATGATCTGACTACTCCATCGGCCTTCCTCATATCACTCTCTTCATAGTAAAACCATATTTAAATTAGGCCAATTAATCACCTTACAATGGTTTCTAAGGGTTTAACTGAAGAGTTGTAAGTCTCACACTTCATTATTATTATTTTGTATGGATTTCCATACAAGGATGTATTTTTCCAGAGTTTTACCATCTATTAGATATGTTGGGAGACGGCAATGGCACCCCACTCCAGTACTCTTGCCTGGAAAATCCCATGGATGGAGGAGCCTGGTAGGCTGCAGTCCATGGGGTCGCTAAGAGTCAGACACGACTGAGCGACTTCACTTTCTCTTTTCACTTTCATGCGTTGGAGAGGGAAATGGCAACCCACCCCGGTGTTCTTGCTTGGAGAATCCCAGGGATGGGGGAGCCTGGTGGGCTGCTGTCTATGGGGTCGCACAGAGTTGGACACTACTGAAGTGACTTAGCATAGCAGATATGTTGATTGGATATGTTATTTTGTATTTTAGTTCTAGTCTAGACACAAAAGCCCTGAAATTCTCAGAAGTAACTCTGAGAATTTTTAAAATATATTCTATTTATTGACTTTTTTTGTTGTTGAAATAAAGTCACATAAAATATTACATTAGTTTTAGGTGTGCTACATAATGATTTGACATTTGAATGCATTATGAAAGCACTACAATAAATCTAGCAAATATTTGTCCATATATAAAGTTATTAGAATATTGTTAATCATATTATTTATGCTGTATATTAACTCCCTTTGACTTATTTATTGTATAACTGAAGGTTTATACATATTCATCTTATTTTCACCTATTTTGCCCAAACCCTCTATGTCCCTTCCTCTAGCAAGCACAGTATCTTCATTTTGTTTTATTCTTTTGTTTTCTTAGATTCCACATATAAGTGAGATTATGCAGTATATGTCTTTGTCTGACTTACTTCATTTAGCATAATACTCTTCAGATGCAAACATGCTATAACAAATGGCAAGACTATCAATTGTGTGTGTGTGTGTGTGTGTGTGTGTGTGTATTCAGCTCACTTCAGTTGCTTGATCATGTCCAACTCTTTGCGATCCCATGGACATAGCATGCCAGTCCTCCCTGTCCATCACCAACTCCTGGAGCTTACTCAAACTCATGTCCATTGAATCGGTGATGCCATCCAACCATCTCATCCTCTGTTGTCTGCTTCTCCTCTGGCCTTCAATCTTTCCCAGCAACAGGGTCTTTACCAATGAGTCAGTTATTCACATCAGGTGGCCAAAGTATTGCAGTTTGAGCTTCAGCATCAGTACTTCCAATGAATAGTCAGGACTGATTTCTTTTAGAATGAACTGGTTGGATCTCCTTGCAGTCTAAGGGACTCTCAAGAGTCTTCTCCAAAACCACAGTTCAAAAGCATCAATTCTTCACTGCCCAGCTTTCTTTATCTCACATCCATACATGACTCTCACATCCATACATGACTACTGGGAAAACCATAGCTTTGACTAGACGGACCTTTGTTGGCAAAGTAATGTCTCTCCTTTTTAATATACTAGGTTGGTCATAACTTTCCTTCCAAGGAGTAAGCGTTTTTTAATTTCGTGGCAGCAGTCAACATCTGCAGTGATTTTGGAGCCCTCAAAATAAAGTCTGCCACTGTTTCCACTTTCCCCATCCATTCACCAAGAAGTGATGGGACCGGATGCCATGATTTTAGTTTTCTGAATGCTGAGCTTTAAGCCAACTTTTTCACTCTCCTCTTTCCCTTTCAAGAGGCTCTTTAGTTCTTCTTCGCTTTCTATCACAAGGGTGGGCTCATCTGCATACTGAAGTTACTGATATTTCTCTTGGCAGTTTTGATTCCAGCTGTGCTTCATCCAGCCCAGTGTTTCTCATGATGTACTTGCATAAAAGTTAAAAAAGCAGGGTGACAATATACAGCCTTGATGTACTCCTTTCTCTATTTGGAACTAATCTGTTGTTCCACATCCAGTTCTAACTGTTGCTTCCTGACCTGCATACAGATTTCTCAAAAGGCAGATCAGGTGGTCTGGTATTCCCATCTCTTTCAGAATTTTCCACAGTTTGTGGTTATCCACATAGTCAAAGGCTTTGTCATAGTCAATAAAGCAGAAATTGATGTTTTTCTGGAACTCTCTTGATTTTTTGATAATACAGCAGATGTTGGCAATTTGATTTCTGTTTCCTCTCCTTTTTCTAAAACCATCTTGAACATCTGAAAGTTCATGGTTCTCATACTGTTGAAGACTGGCTTGGAGAATTTTGAGCATTACTTTGCTAGCATGTGAGATGAGTGCAAATGTGCGGTAGTTTGAGCATTCTTTGGCATTGCCTTTCTTTGGGATTGGAATGAAAACTGACCTTTTCCAGTCCTGTGGCCACTGCTGAATTTTCCAAATTTGCTGACATATTGAGTGCAGCACTTTCACAGCATCATCTTTTAGGATTTGAAATAGCTCAACCGGAATACCATCACCTCCACTAGCTTTGTTCATAGTGATGCTTCCTAAGGCCCACTTGACTTCACATTCCAGGATGTCTGGCTCTAGGTGAGTGATCATACCATCATGATTATCTGGGTCATGAACATCTTTTTTGTATAGTTCTTCTGTGTATTCTTGCCACCTCTTCTTAATATCTTCTGCTTCTTTATAGTCATAACATTTCTGTCCTTTATTGTGCCCATCTTTGCATGAGATGTTCCCTTGGTGTCTCGAATTTTCTTGAAGAGATCTCTAGTCCTTCCCATTCTATTGTTTTCCTCTATTTTGTGCACTGATCACTGAGGAAAGTTTTTTTTTTTATCTCTTCTTGCTATTCTTTGAAACTCTGCATTCAAATGGGTATATCTTTCCTTTTCTCCTTTGCCTTTTGCTTCTCTTCTTTTCACAGCTATTTGTAAGGCCTCTTCAGACAGTCATTTTGCTTTTTCTCATTTTTTTTTCTTGAGGATGGTCTTGATCCCTGTCTCTTGTAAAGTGTTACAAACCTCTATCAGATATCCCTTGAATCTACTTCTCATTTCCATTGTATAATCGTTAGGGATTTGATTTAGGTCATACCTGAATCGTCTAGTGTTTTTCCCTACTTTATTCAATTTAAGTCTGAATTTGGCAATAAGAAGTTCATTATCTGAGCCACAGTCAGCTCCCTGTCTTGTTTTTGCTAACTGTATAGAGCTTCTCCATCTTTGGGTGCAAAGAATATAATCCATCTGATTTCGGTATTGACAATCTGGTGATGTCCATGTGTAGAGTCTTCTCTTGTGTTGTTGGAAGAGGATGTTTGCTATGACCAGCGTGTTTTCTTGGCAGAACTCTATTAGCCTTTGCCCTGCTTCATTCTGTATTCAAGGCCAAATTTGCTTGTTACTCCAGGTGATTCTTGACTTCCTACTTTTGCATTCCAGTCCCCTATAATGAAAAGGACATCTTTTTTGGATGTTAGTTCTAGAAGGTCTTGTAAGTCTTCATAGAACTGTTTAACTTCAGCTGCTTCAGCATTACTGGTCGGGTCATAGACTTGGATTACCATGATACTGAATGGTTTGCCTTGGAAACGAACAGAGATTATTCTTTCGTTTTTGAGATTGCATCCAAGTACTGCATTTTCGACTCTTTTTTTTTTGACAATGATGGCTACTCCATTTCTTCTAAGGGATTTTTCTCCACAGTAGTAGATAACGGTCATCTGAGTTAAATTCACCTATTTTCCAGTCCATTTTAGTTTACTGATTCCTAAAATGTAAATTTTAATAATGTTGCAATGAATATTGGAGTATATGTATCTTTTTGAGTTGGTGTCCCCCCTCCCTCCACCCCTGGTAATTACCAACAAGTGAAATTGCCATGGTAATTATATGGCAGATCTAGTTTTAATTTTTGAGGAAACTGCATTCTTTTTTTCACAGTAACTGCACCAATTTGTATCCTCACTAACAGTGCCTGAGGATTCTCTTTTCTCCATATCCTTGTCAATATGTGATGTCTTTTTGACGATTGCCTATCTGACAGATGTGTAGTTATATGTCATCACTTTGATCTGTGTTGCCCTGATGATTAATGATATTGAGCATCTTTTCATGTATCTGTTGGCTATCTGCATGTTTTCTTTGGGAAAATATCTGTTCAGTTCTAGTATTAATTTTTTAATTGGATTGCTTACTTTTTGTGTTGAGTTTTATGACTTCTTAATCCCTTGCAAATATATTTTTTACCAATATATTCTCCTATTCAGTAGGCACCCTTTTCATTTCATTGAATTTCCTTTGTTGTACAAAACTGTTAAGTGTGATGTAGTTCTATTTGTTTATTTTTTCTTTTGTTTCCCATGCCTGAGGAAGCATGTCAAGAAAAGGTTGCTAAGATCAATGTCAAAAGCTTACTTCCTCTATTTTCTTTTAGGTGTTTTATGATTTCAGGTCTTACATTTAAGTCTTTAGACCCGTTTGAATTTATTTTGTATATGGTGTAAGAAAGTGATCTGGTTACCTACTTTTGCATGTAGCTGTCTAATTTTCCCATCACCATTCATTGAAAACTGTCTTCTCCTCATTATGTATTTTTCCTTTATTGTAGATTAATATACCATAAAAGTATGGGTTTATTTTTTATTTTTTGATTCTGTTCCTTTGATCTACATGTCTGTCTTTGTGCTAGTACATGTTTTTGTGTTAACATCATAATGTTTTGAATAGTGTAACTGTCGTATAGTTTAAAATCAAGGGGTGTGATGGTTTCAGTTTTGTTCTTTTTTTCTCAAGATTATTTTGGGTATTTGGGTGTTTTGTGCTTCAATATAGATTTGACACCTGTGTATTCCATTTATGTGACAAACTGCCATTGATTTTTTGATAGGAATTCCAAGGAATCTGTAAATTGCCATGGGCATTATGGTTATTTTAACATTAATTTCCTAATCCGTGAGTACAGTCTGGGTGTTCATTTGTGTCATCTTCAATTTCTTTCATTATTGAATTATAGTTTTCTGAGTACAAGTCTTACTTTGTTGTTTATATTTAGTCTTAGAAATTTTACTCTTTTGATGTAATTGCAAAAAGGACTATTTTCTTAATTTCTCTTTGATAGTTTTTTATTTCTGTACAGAAATGCCACAGATTTCTTTATGTTAATTTTGTATCCAGCAGCTTTACGAAATTTATTGTTTCTATTTTTTTTTTTCATGGTATCTTTAGAAGTTTCTATATACAGTATCATATCTTGTGCCAATAGTAACATTTGATTTCTTCCTTTCCAGTTTGGATTCCTTTTTATTCTTTTTCTTGTCTGATTGCTATGGCTAGGACTTCCAATACTGCTGCTGCTAAGTCACTTCAGTCATGTCTGGCTCTGTGCGACCCTATAGATGGCAGCCCACCAGGCTCCCCCGTCCCTGGGATTCTCCAGGCAAGAACACTGGAGTGGGTTGCCATTTCCTTCTCCAATGCAGGAAAGTGAAAAGTGAAAGTGAAGTCTCTCAGTCGCATCTGACTCTTAGCGACCCCATGGACTGCAGCCTACCAGGCTCCTCCGTCCATGGGATTTTCCAGGCAAGAGTACTGGAGTGGGGTGCCATTGCCTTCTCTGAGGACTTCCAATACTATGTTGAACAAAACTGGCAAGAGTGAGAATCCTGTTATTGTTTCTTGATTTAGAGGAAATGCTTTCAACTATTCCTTGTGGAACATGAAGTTGGCTGTAGGTTTGTTATGTTGTTGTTGGTTTTCAGTTACTAAGTCATGTCTGACTCTTTGTGACCCCATGAACTGCAGCATGCAGACTCCTCTGGCCTCCACTATCTCCCAGAGTTTGCTCAGATTCATGTCCATTAAGTTGATGATGCTATCAATCTCATCCTCTGCTGACCCCTTCTCCTTTTGCCTTCGATCTTTCCCAGCATTAGGGTCTTTTCTAATGAGTTGGTTCTTTGCATCAGGTGACCAAACTATTGGAGCTTCAGCTTCAGCATCAGTCCTTCCAATGAATATGCAGGTGCAAACTCCTTTTGAATTGACTGGTTTGATCTCCTTGCAGTCCAAGGGACTCCCAAGAGTCTTCTCTAGCACTACAGTTTGAAAGCATCAACTTTTCGGCACTTGGCCTTCTTTATAGTCCAACTCTCATATCCTTATATGACTACTGGAAAAACCATAGCTTTGACTAGATGGACCTGTGTCAGTAAAATGATGTATTTGCTTTTTAATGCACTGTCTAGATTTGTCATAGCTTTCCTTTCAAAGGAGCAAGCATCTTTTAATTTTGTGGCTGCAGTCACTGTCTGAAGTGAATTTGGGGGACAAGAAAATAAACTCTGTCACTGCTTCTACCTTTTCCCTTTCTATTTGACATGAAGTGATGGGACTGGATGCCATGATCTTAGTTTTTTGAATGTTGAGCTTTAAGCCAGCTTTTTCACTCTCCTCTTTCACCCTCGTCACAAGGCTTTTTTATTCCTCTTCACTTTCTGACATTAGAGTGGTATCATCTGCATATCTGAGGTTGTTGATATTTCTCCCAGCAGTCTTAACTCCAGCTTGAGATTCATCCAGCCCAGCGTTTCACATGATGTACTCTGCATATAGGTTAAATAGGCAGGGTGACAATGTACAGCCTTGTGATCCTTTCCCACTTTTGAACCTATCAGTTGTTCTATGTCGGTTTTAACTGTTGTTTCTTGATCTGCATAGATGTTTGTCAGGAGACATGTAAGGTGGTCTGGTATTCCCATCTCTGTAATAATTTTCCACAGTTCGTTGTGATCCACAGAGTTAAAGGCTTTTGTATAGTCAGTGAAGCAGGAGTAGATATTTTTCTGGAACTCCCTTCTTTCTCCATAATCCACAGAAGCTGGCCTTTTGATCTCTGTTTCGTCTGCCTCCTGAAAACCCTGCTTGTACATCTGGAGGTTCTTACTTCATGTAGTGCTGAAGCCTAGCTTGTCATATATAAACATTATTATACTGAGGTAAGTTCCATGGATACCTATTATTATAACAGTCCCAAAAGGAAAAAAGAGAGAAAGGGCAGAGTATATTTGATCATACAATAGTTGAAAACTTTCCTAACTGGGGAAAGGAAACATCTAGGTCCAAGAAGCAGGAGAGTCCCAAACAAGATGAATTCAGGAAGTCCACACTATAAGACATTATAGTTTAAAGAAATGATAAAGAATCTTGATAGCAATAAGAGAAAAGCAACAATTACATACAAGGGAACTGCTATAAGACTATAATCTGATTTTTAAGCAGAAACTTTGCAGACCAGAAGGGGAGTGGCATGGTGTATTCAAAGTGATGAATCAAAAAAAAAAAAACACACAACAACTATAACCAAGAATACTGTACCTAGCAAGCCTATTATTCAGATATGAAGGAGAAATAAAGAATCTTACAGACATGCAAAGGTGTAAGATTTCAGTGCCACTAAACCATTTTTAAAATAACTGTTAAAGGGACTTCTCAAGAGACACAGATGTATAGAACAGTCTTTTGGACTCTGTGGGGAGGGGGATAATTTGGGAGAATGGCATTGAAACATGTACAATATCATGTAAGAAATGAATCGCCAGTCCAGGTTTGATGCAGGATACAGGATCCTTGGGGCTGGTGCACTGGGATGATCCAGAGGGATGGTATGGGGAGGGAGATGGGAGGGGGGTTCAGGATTGGGAACATGTGTACACCCGTAGTGGATTCATGTTGATATATGGCAAAACCAATACAATATTGTAAAGTAATTAGCCTCCAATTAAAATAAAAAAATAAAAATAAATAAACAAAAATAAAAAGAAACCCCCAAAAAACACCCAAACAAACAAACAAACAAAAAAGACCACAACTAAAAAGAGAATTATAAGAGGAAAAAGTCTCATGGGTAAAAGTAACAGACAAATGACATGTAACATTGGTAGGGAGGTTAAAAGACAAAAGTACTAAAATCATTTATATCCACCAAGAGTGGATAAAGGCTACACAATACAAAAGATGTAAAATATAATGCCAAAACATTAAATATGAGGGGATGGGGAAGTAAAAATGCATGCTTGTTAGAATGTATTCAAACTTATTTAGGAGATCATCAACTTAAAATAATCATATATATTCATATAGGTTGTTATATATGAACCTCATGGTAACGCAATTCAGAAACCTATTATAGATTCATGCACGAAGGTAGAATGGAATATAAGTGTAACACTAAAGAAAGTCATCAAATCACAAGGGAAAAGAGCAAGAGAAAAAGAATGGAACAAAATGAAATACAAAAGCAATCAGAAAACAATTAGCAAAATGGCAATAAATATATATATCAATAATTACTTTAAAAATGTAAATGGACTAAATGCTCTAATTAAATGGCACAAGTTGGCACAATGTATAATTTTTTTTTAATTAAAAAAAATAAGAGAGGGCCCAAAGAAATAAAATCAATGAAAGAAGTTACAACTCTACAGAAATACAAAGGTCCATAAGACACTGCTACAAAGAAGTATGGGCTTCTCTGATGGCTCAGATGGTAAAGAATCTGCCTGCAATGCAGGAGACCTAGTTTTGATGCCTGGATGCCTCCGGGGACGATTCCCTGGAGAAAGGAATGGCTACCCACTCCAGTATTCTTGTCTAGAGAATCCCATGGACAGAAGAGCCTGGCAGGCTTCAATCCATGGAGTTACAAAGAATCGGACATGATCGAGCAACTAACACTTTCACACTTTCACTTCACTTTCACAAACAATCATGCCCCAATAAAATGGAGGAACTAGAAGAAGTGGATAAAATTCCTTGAAATATATAATCTCCCAAGACTGATCAGAGAGAAATACAAAATATGAATATACTAATTATTAATTAATCTGTTAGACCAATTACTATTAGTTAGTTTATTCATATTTTGTATTTCTTGCTGATCAGTCTTGGGAGATTGTATATTGCCAGTTATTAAACTGAATCAATTACAAAAACTCTCAACAAACAAAAGTCAAGAATCAGATAGCTTCACGCATGAATTTTATAAACCATTTTGTATCTTTTTTTTTTTCTTTTGCTACATGGCAGAGCATTTGGGATCCTAGTTCCCTAAACAGGGGTTTAACCTTAGCCCTGAGCAGTAAAAGTGCAGAGTCCTAACCATTGGACAGTTAGGGAATTTCCCTGTAAAATACTTAAAGAAAAGTTACCATTTAACCCTTCTCAAACTATTCCAAAAAATTTAAGAGGAAAAAATGTTTATGAATTCATTCTGCAAGGCAAGCATCACCCTGATACTAGAACTAGACAAAAACACCAGAAAAAAAGAAAATTACAGACCAATATAATTGATAAACATATATGTGAAAATTTTCAACAAAATATTAACAATTGCAAACTGAATTAAGTAATATATTGAAAGGATCCCCTACACCATGATCAAATGGAATTTATCCCAGTGATCCAAGGATGCTTCAGTATTCACAAATCAATCCATTTGATACACCACATTAACATATTGAAAAATAAAAATCATATCATCTCAGACGCAGAGAAAAATTTTTGACAAAATTTAGCAATCCAACATGGATACTTAAAACTCTGTTAGAATTCTCACAGTGTTCATGTATTTTTTCCCCTGAGTTCATTGAGCTTCTTTATAATCGTTAGCTTGAATTCATTATCAGATAGAATTGCTTATCACCACTTTCTTTAGTCTATTTTTGTGAGATTTTGTCTTGGTCCTTCATTTGGAATATATTCCTCTGTCTACTTATTTGGTCTAATTCTTTGTGGTTATTTCTATGTATTAGGAAGGTTCTTTACATTTCTTCATCTTGACAATGTGTCTTTATGTAGGAGACACCCTGAGGGACCCAGTAACATTTTCTCCTTTGGTTACCAGAGCCATATATTCTAGGGGTGCTCCATATATAGGGTGCATGGGCCCTTCTGTTGTGGTGGGACTGGTAGGCAGGTGTGCTGGTAGGTAGGGTTGGCCCTGATCTCGTTGGCTGCCGGATGCTGACTCAAGAGGTTGCTGCTAGTTCACTGTTGGGCAGGGCTAAATTCCAGAGTAGCTATCTGTGGGGCCTGAGGGATCCTGGGCCAGGTGGCAGCCCACTGGTGGGCAGAGCCATATTCAAAAGAAGCTGGATGCAGGATCCTGGGGTGCTTGCCCACTGGTGAGAGGTCTTCCCCTGGGCAGCTGGTGGTGGGCTTGGGGGAGGAGTTCAAGACTTCAGTGGATGAAGTAACTGAAGATGTGGGAGAAATAGCAAGTGAATTAGAAGTGGAGTGTAAAGGTGTGACTGAGTTGCAGTCTTATGATAAAACTTTAATGGATGAGAAGTTGCTCCTATTAATCAATGAACAAAGAAAGTGGTTTCTTGAGATTGAATCTACTCTTGGTGAAGATTGTTGAAATGACAACAAAGGATTTAGTTATTCAGTAGCTAAGTCATGTCTGACCCTTTGCAACCACATGGACCCACTAGGCTTCCCTGTCCTTCACCGTCTCCTAGAGTTTGAGTATTATACAAATTTATTTGATAAAGCAGTGGCAGAGTTTGAGAGGATTGAATATGCCTGTATTTCTATCATAGCAGGGGGCCTTGGCACCGGGACATGATTTGATAAACACTTGTTAAATGAATAGCTAAATCAATTTATAGAGGTTTGAAGAAAGGACATCATTTTTCAATCAGTAATTTTTAAAATGCTTATACTCTAAATGAGTATAAGATAAAGCAAACAAAGACAAGAGTGAAAGGCTTTGAGACATATAAAACATCTTTGTCAATCACTCTGTAATATCTCTATCAAGTCTCAGCCCTGGCATTGCTGTTAGACCCTCTATATTGCAGACTCACAGGAACAAGATCATAGATTCTTATTTTCACGGCTTTCTGCCCACTGGGCAGCAATATTCTTTCAGGCTCTAAAATGAGCATAGCTAACCATTTGTGACAAGAGACTGAAGAAAGCAATAGCACCTACAATATAGAGGAAGAAGTACACTGGATTATAAACTCACGGGGTTTTGTTGGTGTTTGGACACCCTCCTCTACCCTCACCATTAATAGATGTGATCCACAGAGAAGCTGCTGTAGGATGAAGCATGCTCTCCCTGGAAAAGATAAAATTAACTACAGGGCCCAGATTGCTTAATCAACCATCTGGAGTTTGCGCAGACTGACTTTCTCTCTTTTTTTTTTAAATGAATTTTTTACTTCGCTAAACCAATTAACTTGGTACTTTGAGTGAACTGAACTTGGAGATTATCAATGATTCAGCCCTCGGTGCTGAGCTTGAGAACAGATTCAGCCAGTAAGATTCCATCTTCTTAGGGAGACTGCCAAGAAAGAAAGAGTTCTGAATGCAAACAGCGTTTTGACTAACAAACAAATAGAACAAAATATAGAACAGTTTCTTTATCTTGCACTATTGTGCCCCTTTAAAGTTTAGTTCTTATTCTTAAAAAAAAAAATGCAATTTCTCACACCACCTGTACTGTGAACAAACCTTTCCTTTTCTTCACTTTCACTTTTGGAAAGCCTATCGATATGCTATTCTGACAACATGATGGCCCTTGTCTTTATCTATTCCCTCTGCCGCCCTAGAAAAGGAGCAGACTATTAGACAAAAAGCAGGGTGATTTAAATCTGCATGGTTTTCTATGCCCCTGGGAGCAGGCTGGTCCCTGCTGTGAATCTGGCAGTCAACCTTTAAAAAAAAATTTTTTTTTTTAACCAAACCATCTGCCAGCTTCAGTTCTCTGGTAATAATTGTGCTACTTACTCCATCTGTACTTATAAGATAACTAGTTGTCTTCACAAATTAAGCCAGTCCCATCTGTTTCTCTACCTTATAAATGAGTACAAGGGCTTCACACCCCTCCTGGAATATGGACAACATGACGCACGGAGAGCTGTGGGAGGAAGTCGAGGGGTTTCTCTTCCTACTGAAGGAGAAGTGCTGCCTTCTCAGAGCCCAGCGTTTTCTATCCTGGATTTGCAAGGGTGCAGCGAGTCCATCATGTGTGATTTATCCTGTGTATCCAAGCTGTTAGACTTCAGAAAAGGCATAGTTACTCCAAAGGACTGGCTGTGGGTAGGCTCTGTGGGAGCACAGTGCAGTTGCTCAGTTAAGCACCAAGGCAAAGAAGAACGTTGATGCAGTGACCATTCTGTTTTCTGTTGAGAAAAGGAGAGAGATTAAGAAATAAGATCAGGGTTAAATGAAAACTTTCTGTAATGTAACCAGATTAGATCCTGGCCAGTAATAAAACTCAATAAATAACAGTAAAAAAAAAAAAAAAAAAAAGAAATAAGATCAATGGGACCTCATGCAGTTGTTCTGTCCCCTTGCTGCTCTCAATCTGAATCCATGGAACAAAAGCCTAAATTTGTTTCATAAAATCCTAGGACATAAAAGAGTTAATATATTTTTCCTAAATGACTAACAGAGAGCAATTTACACATTTTGAGACTCAGGCTCAATATATAATATAGCATATCATCTTTCTGCCACCAAAATTCACAGGCTAGAGACTCCCCAGGGAAGTTCCCCTTCTATTCCTAGGAGGGTATGAGAGCTGGTAGAGATCTCCCCAGTGTTAAAGGATAATTTCTGAGAAATAAAGTCAAATCACGAGTCTACCACAAATATAAAATGAATGTGAATGACTCTTTAAAATTCATTAATTGATGAATAAACCAGTGCAGTGTTATAATTGATTCAATGGAGAACCCAAAGAGCAGGAATATTTTTAGACAATTGGAATGCTTAATGAATTTGCTTAATAAACCCAAAACTGACTCCTGAAGGAGGGGAGGAAAAATCAATGCATCTGTACCAGTCAAAATCCATTTGCATATATATAGACAATTATTATTTCTGTTATCATTTATCTACAATTTATAGAATTATGAAATAGCTCAAAGGCAATGAAAAGTACAGAGAACATATAAAATTAGATAATGAGAAAAGTTTTCCATTGAAGATACCAGTAATAATTTTTGTTCATTTCAAGGATATTTATACCTGCTTTGAGAGTAAGAATTATGAAGTACTGGTTGGAGCCTGAGCTGTAGAGTAAAAAGCTAGGTTTGGCTTCTTGCTCTGTCACCTACTAGATTTTTCATTTTTGAAAATTAGATTTATTAAATTAAATAAAATCTTTCTCTGGGCCTCTGAATCCTCATCTATAAAACGAGATTGACTATAATATTTACCTCACAATGGTGTCACAATCGTTGTTTATGCTATAGCTTCCTGTGAAATAGGGTGTAGGAAATGCTTTTCCATACAAGTGTTATCAGTAACAGTAATTAACTTTACTTTAAATTCTTGTTATGCACCAGACATTTTGTCAAACACTAGTCCATGGGTTGCCTTATTTAATTTTCACTTCAAATCTGTGCAATTATTATTATTATCATATTGCAGATGATAAAAATTAAGCTCAAAAAGGTAAATTACCACCCAATGTCACAGTGGCTGAGCAGGAATTCAATGACTGGAAGCCTGAGCCAAAGTCTATGGTCTTAACTCTACTACCCATAGGAGGGCTGTATGTATATTGGAAAGGACTTTGAGGCTGCTCACTGTCTCTCCATCTCTCTTTTAAAAAATATTTGTTTATTTATTTTGTGCTTACCTTATTTTTTAAAAATAATTTTTATTGGAGTATAGTAGATTTACAATGTGTTAGTTTCAGGTATACAGCAGACTGAGTCAGTGATACATATACATATATCCACTCTTTTTTAAATTCTTTGCAAATATGTCTTGAGGAATTTGAGATAACTGCCCATCTTGGGGTCTGGTTGAGAGGGAGGATCTTTGCTGAAAGAGTGGGTGGAGAAAGCAGACCTTTGGAAATTTCACTTTAGATATATATTAAGGCATACCTAGAAAGATCCTCATATTATGTTGTGCACAACTCAGTACCTCCTTCTGTTCCCATTTTAGACAAGGGACTCCAAGCAGAAAAGGGAGGAAGCCGGCATATTTTGTTAAGACATACCATAGATTAAAAATTTGGAGTGAATATTTCTACTTTTCTTCACTTAATATTGTGGAATTTCCTGAGAGATGGAGACTGTTTCTATTCCCCCTCTTGAGAAACTCATATAAGACTATGTCATTTTAGCAGAGCTATTTTGTGGCATTGATGATGTCATTGGTATTTATATCAAAGACATTGATTGATTTGTTCTGATATTAACAATCAGCTTTCATGTTCTTTGATATGTATGGGTTTCTTAAAAAAATTTTTTTGGACTCAGATAGAATCATATAAAAATGCTGAGGAAAATTTATTATAGCTAGTAGCATTTATTTCTGACAAAAAGACCATACAAAACAAAAGATATGTATGGGTTTATTTAGCAAAATTCAATGAATTCCATTGTCATTGACATGTTTATTTTTTTGGTGAACTGAGTACCTATAAATGATTTTGCATCTGGAAACTGTTTATTTTTTTTTTTAAGAAAAATAATAGTGATTAGATTTGGCTAAAGACAAAGTAAAATAGAATGTTTCTTTTTAGGGTTTATTTTGTGTGCTCCTCCAGACACTAAATTTGATAAAATTTCTTTTTTGCCTGTCATTAATATTGAATGATGAACACCCAGGACTGATCTTTAGACTGGACTGGTTGGATCTCCTTGCAGTCCAAGGGACTCTCAAGAGTCTTCTCCAACACCACAGTTCAAAAGCATCAATTCTTCGGCGCTCAGCTTTCTTCACAGTCCAACTCTCACATCCATACATGACCACTGGAAAAACCATAGCCTTGACTAGACGGACCTTTGTTGGCAAAGTAATGTTTCTACTTTTTAATATGCTATCTAGGTTGGTCATAACTGGACTGATGCTAAAGCTGAAACTCCAATACTTTGGCCACCTCACACGAAGAGTTGACTCATTGGAAAAGACTCTAATGCTGGGAGGGATTGGGGGCAGGAGGAGAAGGGGACGACAGAGGATGAGATGGCTGGATGGCATCACCAACTCGATGGCCGTGAGTTTGAGTAAACCCTGGAAGTTGGTGAAGTGCAGGGAGACATGGCGTGCTGTGATTCATGGGGTGGCAAAGAGTCGGACATGACTGAGCAACTGAACTGAACTGAACTGAGTATTGAATGATCTGCTTTTAGAATTGAAGAACCAGTCTACTGTTCTCCTCCAGCACCTATTTTATAAGCAGGTAAGTAGAGCTTAGATTATTTTATGAGTAATATTATTGAAGGAGTAAATATGATTTAATTACTCAGGCTCTTTAAATCTTCTGTCACTGTCATGTAATCTCTATCAACAAAAACCGTTTTATGTCCTTTTGAAGCTAGGCTTTTCTCTTTCTTTACAACTCTGAAAAGGAGAATCATAGACATTTATCACCTTCTAATGTATTTTATTTGTTTGATTTCTTTTCAATATCGGTTATCTAGTTAATGCATGTTAATTGTATATCCACCAGTCCTTCTGTGAATGTGACTCTGAAAATGCACAGAATAACCACCATAGTTGAACTCTTCAGGAGAACTCCAAGCACTCTAGAGATTTTTCAAAGTATCATCCATTTCCATCTAAATACTTCAAGCCTAAAGAAATTAAAGCATCAGTAACATTTCCACATTCTAGTGTGTGGTTAGCTGACTGAAGCTAAGGTAACAGGAAGACAGTTTAGAAATGTTTGGCTAAGTGGGAAGTGGCTGCTTTTCTGACTGAATGCTAATACAAAAGCATTTCTTTCTGAATTAAAGTCTTTTGTGGCACTTGCATGAATAGATGTTCAGGGAAAATCAGCTACTTTTGAAATCCTGGATCCACTAGAAAACGCCTTGATTCTTCCCTAAAGCACATCAATGCTGTTGTCTAAACCAAGTGATGAATTCTTACAAGAGTCATTTGGCTACTTTCAACTTATTGCTATGTAGTAAAGGTTTTTCAAACTCCTGGAATTAAACTATAATCATTTTATAGAAAGAAAGATTTCTGAACTTGAACATCAGTGTGTATGCACATGTGTAGAAACAGACCCAGGGTTAAATCAGGATCTGGAAAACTTTTCATCCCATCAGAATTCACTTTGAATTCTTATAAGGCCTCCCAGATGGGGTTCTGTAAGTCTTTCATCATTGCCATGAAATTTCTGTCAGCTCTAGATTTTTCACTCTTGCTCCTGCACCACTCTCTCTTTGCATTTCTCAGTTTCTAAGAGATTGCTCATGTCTCTGTAGTGTATGTGTATGTTTACACACACACACACACACACACACACACACACACACACACACACACACAGGCTTCCTGAGACATAAGAGATGCAGGTTTGATCCCTGGATCAGGAAGATCCCCTGTAGGAGGGCATGGGAACCCATTCCACTTTTCTTGCCTGGAGAATTCCATAGACAGAGAAGTCTTGTGGGTTATAGTCCTTAGGATCACAAAGAGTCAGACACAACTGAGCAACTTTGTGTGTGTATGTATGTATGTGTGTGTGTGTATATATATATGTATGTATTTAAGCTCAGTTTATTCTTCACTGATGCTCTCTGTCTTCATTTCAGCAAGTGGATTAGAAACTCTTTAGTATCATTCTTTTTCTGTCATTCAGAGCTAAGAACACTGAATTTGAGGTCATGTGAGTTGAATGTATCTGTTCTCTTCTGCTCACCAGCGTAGAAAGTTTGGATAAGTTATTTGACTTGACATTGCTGAGTTCCACCTTACTTATCTACAAAATGGAGTTAAGCATGCTTGTCTCACGATCATGAGGACTGACCAGTAATGCTGTGTTTTAATGAGTGCCTTTTTTTAAATTTAATTTTTATTCTTTGGCCACGCCTTGTGGCATGTGGGATCTTAGTTCACCAATAAGAGATTGAACCCATGATCCCTGAACTGGAAGCTCGGAGTATTAACTGCTGGGTCACCAAGGGAAGTCCAAACCCTTGGTCTTTTTTTTTTTTTTTTTTTAATTTATTTATTTGGCCAAGTCAGGTTTTAGTTGTGGCACTTAGGATCCTTGATCTTCATTGCAGCATGCAAGATCTCTTTTAGTTGAGGCATGCAGGATCTTTAGTGGCAGCATGTGGGATCTAATTTCCTGCCCAGGGCTTGAACCTGGGCCCCCTGCATTGGGAACATAGAGTCTTAGCCACTGGACCATCAGAGAAGTCCCCCCACAGTCTTTTAACTGAGATCATACCTGGTCTCAACTTAATGAAGCTCAGGTTCTTGATGTCTTGTCACAGAAAGAATTCAAGTAAGAGACAACATGATAGGTAAGAAGTGGATTTATTTAGAGATGAACACATTCCACGACAGAGTTTGGGCCATCTCAGAAGGCGAGAGCAGCCAGAACCTGTTTTTTACAGACACTGTGCAAGATGCTTCACACACATTTTCCCCTCATGAAGCAGATCTCCAAGGCATACTATTTAATCATCATTTTATGTTTGAGGAAACTGAGGTCCACTGAATTTCCTCCAGCTACTGAGTGCATGGATAGAATTCTGACCCAGGTATGTGCTTCTATATTTGCTAGTGTTTTGCTTAGTTTCAGGTCATGTCTGTGATCTGTCTCTCTGGTTCATGACAACCTGAACCACACATGAACTTTCTTCACTGGTTGCCCTTTGGATTATCTGTTTACTGTTTAGTCTTTAGAGCCAAGTTACACTATTGCTTTTTACAGGGATTTTCTTGCTTGGGCTTCCCAGGTGGGGCTAGTGGTAAAGAATCTGCCTAATGCAGGAGACATAAGAGACATGGGTTCAATCCCTGGATCAGGAAGATCCCCTGGAGGAGGGCATGGCAACCCACTCCAGTATTCTCCCCTGGAGAATCCCATGGACAGAGGGGCCTGGTGATTCATAGGGTCAAAAATAGATATGACTGAAGCGACTTAACAAGTAGCGCAGATGGTAATCAGGACCATAGACTTAGAAACTAGATAGCCTAGAGTCAAATCCCAGCTTTCCAGCTGTGTGACCTCGATCAAGTTACTTAATTTCTGTATGTCTTGGTTTTCTTATATGTAAATGAAGATAGAAATACCTATGTCAAGGTTGTTGGGAAGATTAAGTTGTTCTATGCAAAGCACTTAGAATACTGTCTGAAATGTGTTAAGTACTATTATCAGTGTTGGCTATAAAATCATCCCAGAAAGCCCTGATTTTTTAAAGTCCACTTGCAATATAAAACATAACTATAGTTTCTTCTCCTAACCTTCAGTTTCCTAATCTTCAATTTGGCAACTTTTATAAACTGGATTCTTTGCTTGGGAATTTATGAACCATACTTGTAAATTTAATTCTCTGAGAATTTCTGATGAAAAGGTACCTGTTGAATCTTGTTTAAGGCAGTGTTTCTCATTATTTTTCCACTTCCCCCTCCCATGTTTTAGAATACCCACACAGTGTAAGCAATGGTAGTCTAGTGAGATCTGGCTTCTTTTATTAAGAGACCATGTGAAGAAAGTACTTAGGAAACTTTGTCTTAAATACATCAGTTCAGTTCAGTCACTCAGTCCTGTCCGACTCTTTGCGACCCCATGAATTGCAGCACGCCAGGCCTCCCTGTCCATCACCAACTCCTGGAGTTCACTCACACTCACATCCATCGAGTCAATGATGCCATCCAGCCATTTCATCCTCTGTCATCCCCTTCTCCTCCTGCCCTCAATCCGTCCCAGCATCAGACTCTTTTCCAATGAATCAACTCTTCGCATGAGGTGGCCAAAGTACTGGAGTTTCAGCTTTAGCATCATTCCTTCCAAAGAAATCCCAGGGCTTATCTCCTTCAGAATGGACTGGTTGGATCCCCTTGCAGTCCAAGGGACTCTCAAGAGTCTCCTCCAACACCACAGTTCAAAAGCATCAATTCTTCAGCACTCATCTTTCTTCACAGTTCAACTCTCACATCCATACATGACCACAGGAAAAACCATAGCCTTGACTAGACGGACCTTTGTTGGCAAAGGAATGTCTCTGCTTTTGAATATGCTATCTAGGTTGGTCATAACTTTCCTTCCAAGGAGTAAGCGTCTTTTAATTTCATGGCTGCAGTCACCATCTGCAGTGATTTTGTAGCCCCTGAAAATAAAGTCTGACACTGTTTCCACTGTTTCCCCATCTATTTCCCGTGAAGTGATGGGACCAGATGCCATGATCTTTGTTTTCTGAATGTTGAGTTTTAAGCCAACTTTTTCACTCTCCTCTTTCACCTTTATCAAGAGGCTTTTTAGTTCCTCTTCACTTTCTGCCATAAGGGTGGTGTCATCTGCATATCTGAGGTTATCGATATTTCTCCTGGCAATCTTGATTCCAGCTTGTATTTCTTCCAGCCCAGCATTTCTCATGATGTACTCTGCATATAAGTTAAATAAGTAGGGTGACAATACACAGCCTTGACGAGCTGTATAGTAATTTTGTCTTTGTAGCTAATTAAATTACCAGAAGAATATTTGCTTAGCTTATCTTGATCCGGGCTATTCAGATTCACCAAACCGTGTTGCATTTAAATATTTTGAGCACTAGTTATACTGAAAATAGAGATAAAAAGCAATCATTTGCAATTCATTTGGGCTATTGTGGTCTATCGTGTTGAGAATATTTTCTTTCATATGGATTAGGCTCTTCCATATACAATCACCTATGATGAATTTTTACTTTAGGGTTCTCTGCTGGGAATAAATTTGTTTTCCTTGAAGAACCAAGGAAAACAATATTATTCTCCTTTCTGATGAGAATCTTTTCATGAAAAATTCCAAGAAGTTCAAGGAAATATTTGAAGCCTATAAAGGACAATTTTATGTTTGACAATTTTATATTCTTCTTTTCTATGGTCCTAGTTTTCTATTTCCATATTTGCTTGCACTGTTTTTTATTACAAGCCACCTGAAGTTCTTTGTGGAAAGATGTAGATATATAATAAATGTTAAATAAGAAAGCTTTAAAAGGGAAGCACTTGGTATCAAAGGAAGCAATTGCGATATAAGTTTCTGTGAGATTTAGGGGCAGATTGCCAAGCAGCTCAGGAGAATTCAGCTGTGGGAATGAGGGAAGGACAGGAATATCAGAGAGAATCTAACTTGTGAGATGCAGCATTAAGGAAAATGTCATGGTCCTGGTGCAGGTTGGAAAAGAATTTCTAGACATGAGACAGAATGAGAGGGAATATTATAGTGGAAGATGCTGTTAGAAGAGTTGTCAGCTCAAGGGAGAACCAATGTTGAACAGGGCTCTTTAGTCCACTTTTATACCCAGGGTACAAGGGGTGGGATAGGGGTCTTGTGGGTCAGTTGCTGATTGGATGAGTCATGTATAGTGGATGGGGGAAGCCTAGGGCAAATACCTTCTCCCTATAGGGTAGGAGAGGAGACAGGTTTTACTGTTTCATTAATAGTTACAACATAGGGGAGGAAAGGACAATAAGGGTCTGGTTTTTCCATTCTTGCATTCCAAGACCCTCCTTGGTTTTATCTGCTCTTTAATCCTTGGTCACCACAGAAAAGATAGGAAAAGTTCTCCTTATTAAGAGAATAATACTTATAAAGGCAAAATAGCAAGACAGTATGTCTACAGGGTATTTAGGGATTGGCTGGTAGTGCAGTCGAGGTGAAACACAGAGTTGTTGGGAATAATGAAGCAGGGATGTTGAGTAGGGCCTTGTTCCTTCTCATCACCACGGTGATTACTAGAATGTTCTCAGAGTTATTGTGGCTACTGGGTTTAAAACCACTCTCCCCTAACCTCTGATGATATTTCTGTGTCTGGTAAATTCTATGTACTCCTTGTAATAATAGTGATTTATAATCATCATGGGTTTCCCTTGTGGCTCAGTGGTAAAGAATCTGCCTGCCAATGCAGGAGACAAGGGTTTGATTCCTGAGTTGGTAAGATCTCATGGAGAAGGAAATGACAACCCATTCCAGTATTCTTACCTGGCAAATCCCATGGATAGAGGAGCCTGGTGGGCTACAGTCCATGGGGTCGCAAAGAGTCAGACATGACTGAGCAACTGAGCTTGCTCGCATAATCATCATGGACCAACATAGGGATTATCGATACATTAAATGAGGATTTACATATTATAGAACAATGAGAGTCATAAGTAACCTGGGATTGTATGAAGTTTTCTGGGAAGAAATGACATCATAATGGATATTTTTTTTGGAGAAGTAGTTTTTAACTGATGCTGTTCTGATTGTATACACTGTTTTACCACAACTTGTCAAGGAAGTTATTGTATATCAAGAGGAGTTAATTGTCCATGCCATTCTGTGCATATGTTATCCACTTAGTAGAAAATAGTCTTCGTTGTTAGTAGAATGTATCTCCCAAGAGCTGCTGCTTCGTTGTATTGTATTATATCACTGTGGCCAGGATGATTCACAGAATTCCTAACTTTTCCACTGTGTGTTGCAGTGAAAAGGCATCTTTGGAGCTCTGCCTAAAGATGATGGCTCCACTGTGGACACAGTCAGATGATTTTCTCCAGTTCCCCTTTTTCCTTTTTTCAAAAACAGTATGCTATCAGGGGTCCCCTATATGTATAACATTCATTCCCTCATACCAATTCTTAGTTTTTCTATAAGGATATTTTATAAAATATATCTGACAACTTCTCTAAATTGCCATTATTACTTTTTAAAAATCATGGGATGTATGGTAAGAGAAGAACATTATTAGAACAGATAATTTCTGGCTAGATAATAGTTAATGTCTAATAATTCACTGAAGTATGATTGGCTCCTGATTATTTTTGTTCCCATTCTCTGATTCAGTATTTCCTTATTTTACCAAACTAGGCATTTTGCTGAGACATTGTGAAGTAGAAGGTTATATAGTGAGGAATTATAAAGGTTAATTTAAGGTAGATTTAAACCTACCATATCAGTATTAAGGCTAAATGTAAATGGTCCCATATCACATTTTGAAGGTAGAGATTGTCAGATTGGATAAAAATCTCTGCTGCCAACCTAATACTCACTTTAAGTAGGAAAACACAAATAGGTTAAAAGTAAAATGATAATGAAAATATACCATGATAACACTATTTAAAAGAATCTTTATCTTGCTATATTAATATAAGACAAAATATATTTTCAAGCAAAGAAATTACCAGAGGCAAAGAATGTTATTTCACAATAATAAAGGGATTATTTCATAAAGAGGACCCAATAATTCTAAAGGTTTATGCATCAATCCTAAACATTCAAATAATGGAGAAAAAAGTGACAGAATAGTGAAGTGACATAGACAAATCTATAGCTACACTTAAGTATTTTAATACCATTCTTTCAATAATGGAGCAAGTATACAAAAATATCAGTAATTATACACAAGATCTGTACAACATTGTCAAACGATTAGACACAATTACCATTTATAGAACACTTTACCTAATAAAAGAGCAAAATACATATTCTTTACAAAGTGTACATGGAACACTTACCAATATAGACCATATTCTCAGCATAAAGCAAGTGTCTATAAATTTAAAAATGATCAAGTCATACAAATTATATTCTCTGACTATAGTGGAATTAAGCTAGAAATCGGTAATGTAAAGGTATCTTGAAACTCTCCAAATATTTAGAAATTAAACTCAGTCATTTCAGTCGATCAGTCATGTCCAACTCTTTGCGACCCCATGGACTGCCGCACACCAGACTTCCCTGTCCATCACCAACTCATGGAGCTTGCTCAAACTCATGTCCTTTGAGTTGGTGATGCCATCCAACCATTTAATCTTCTGTGATCCCCTTCTCCTCCTAAATATTTCATGGATTAAAGGAGTAGTCAAAAAGAAAATTTGAAAGTGTCTTGAATGGAAAGAAAGCAAAACACAATATATCAAAAGTTCTAGATGCCACTAAAGCAAGGTTTAAAGGAAAATTTATAGCACTAAATGTCTATATTAAAAAAAGAACAAAGAACTAAAATCAGTGATCTCAGCTTTTATTTTAAAAAAACTAAAAGTGGAAGAGCAAATGAAACTTAAATCAAGTAGATGACAAAACTAATAAATATCAGAGCAGAAATCAGTGAACTAGAAAAAGTCAAAAGAGGAAATCGATGAACCCAAAAGCTAGTTCTTCAAGAAGATGAGTGAAATTAATAACTCTCTAGCCAGATTTGTAAGGAAAAGAAGGGCCAAGACAAAAATCCCCAGTACCATGAATGAGAGTTAAAGATACTACATAATATAGAGATATTAAAAGGTTAATAAGAGAATGAATGTTATGGAAAACAATGCCAGTAAGTTCACCAATTTATATGATATGGACAAATTCCTTAAAAGGTATGATCTATTAAAACTCACTGAAGAAGAAATAAATAATCATCTAATATTTATTTTTAAATTGAATTTTTAGTTAAAAATTCACTTGCAAAGAAAACTACAGACCAAGATTGCTTTGTTGGTGAATTCTGTCAAACATTTAAGGAAAAATAATATAAATTATTCATAAACCCTCTGAAAAAAAAAAGGAGAGGCTCATTGTTTGAGGCCAACATTATAACTAAAACTAAAAATGCTAATACTAAAACCAAAGATATTGATTGTTACAACAACAAAAACATGTAACCCTTCATTAGAACATAAATGCAAAACTCTTTAAAAAATATAATTCACCAATATATACAAAGGATAATATTTCCTGACTGAGTATGATTTCTCCCAAAAATATATGATTGGTTTGGCATTAAGAACTCAATCACTTCAAGTCAGTATATTAAAGTATGGAAAAGTCAGATTCATAGATTTATCCTAGTAGATGCAAGAAAAATATTTGATGAGATTCAAAAGATTCAATAAATTTATTCATTGTTAATGAATAAAACAAAAACTCAAAAATGAGGTGTAGAAAGGTAGTTGTTTAACCTGTAAAACAGGTGCCTAGGAAAAACCTATAATCACATCACTATGAAAGACTGGAGTCTTTCTCCTATAAGGCAAGGATATCCCCTTTCACCATTTGTATTTAACCTTATTGGTGATGTCAGCCAGTGCATGAAGGCACTGTAAAAATTAAAGATATCTAGAATGAAAAAGAGGTAAAACTATCTTTGTTTGCAGGTGATATGATGACTTTCGCAAAAAAATGAAGTCTACAAAAATGCAACCAGATCTAACTGTATTTAGCACATCTACAGGATATAGGATTGATATATAAAGGTCAATTTAATGTTTATATGGTTCAGTTCAGTTCAGTCGCTCAGTCGTGTCCGACTCTTTGCGACCTCATGAATCGCAGCATGCCAGGCCTCCCCATCCATCACCAACTCCCGGAGTTCACTCAAACTCATGTCCATCAAGTTGGTGATGCCATCCAGCCATCTCATCCTCTGTCGTCACCTTCTCCTGCCCCCAGTCCCTCCCAGCATCAGGGTCTTTTCCAATGAGTCAACTCTTTGCATGAGGTGGCCAAAGTATTGGAGTTTCAGCTTCAGCATCAGTCCTTCCAATGAACACCCAGGACTGATCTCCTTTAGAATGGGCTGGTTGGATCTCCTTGCAGTTTATATGGTAACAGCAAACAATTGGAAATAAAAATACAACTTACTATAGCATTAAATAATATAAAATGTTGTGGGATAAGCTTAATGACATATGTATAAGACATTCACAATGAAAACCATGAAACATTGCTGAAAGAATTTCAAGATGACCTAAATAAATAGGGGACATATTATGTTAATGAAATAGACAATGTTTCCAAGATGTCTGTTCTATATTAATTTATTTTTGGATTCAATGCAGTCCCAATCAAAATCTCGGCAAGCTTTTAATTTTTTTGTAAAAACTGACAAGGTGAGTCTGTAAGTCATATGAAAATGTAAAAAGAAGCCTAGAATTGCCAAAAGAACTTTGAAAAACAAAGGTGGAGGTCATATATTAACCGCTTTCAATGGTTATTATAAAGCTATTAGCAAACAAGGAAGTGTGGTGTTACATATGGTGATACACAGAACAGAATAGAGTCTAGAGACAGACAAAACATAAAAGGTCAATTGATTTTTGATAAAGTTGTCAAGGTAATTCATGAATTTGGTGAAAAGCTTCAATAAATGATACCAGAACAATTGGATATCCATGTGCAAAGAAATAAATCTCAGCTCTTTCTACACACTATTTATAGTGTATAAAAATTAAATTGAAGTGCATTATAGATGTAAAAATAAAAGATAATATTACACAATTTCTAGAAGGAACCATAGGGAAAAAACGTTATATCCTTGACTTAGGCAAGGATTTCTTAAAATACCAAGAGCATGATACATAAAAAAATAATGTTATGTTGAACATCTTGAAACTTAAAAACTTTGGTTTTCAAAAGATACTGTTAAGAATCAGAAAAAATAAGCCACTTTCTGAAAAAAATATATATCTGATAAAATACTTGTAATCAGACTATATAAACAATTCTTACAACTCAATAAAAACAATAAAACCAGAGAATTTAAACATTTCACAAAGGGAGATACAAGAATGGCAAAGAAGCACAGGAAAAGTCCTCAATACCTTTGTTGTTCAGTCTGCTCAGTCCTGTTCAGCTCTTTGTCATCACATGGACTGCAGCATGCCAGGCTTCCCTGTACTTCACCATCTCATGGAGCTTGCTCAAACTCACATCCATTGATGTTGCCATCCAACCATCTTGTCCTCTGTCATCCCCTTCTCCACTTGCCTTGAAACTTTTCCAGTGCCAGGGTCTTTTCTAATGAGTCAGATCTTTGCATTTGGTAGCGCAAGTATTGGATCTTCAGTTTCAGCATCAGTCCTTCCAATGAATATTCTGGGTTGATTTCCTTTAGGATTGACTGGTTTGATCTCCTTGCAGTCCAAGGGACTCTCAAGAATCTTCTCCAAAACCATAGTTCAAAAGCATCAATTCTTTGACGCTCAGTTTCTTTATGGTCTGATTCTCACATCCACACTTGACTACTGAAAACCCATTATCTTGAGTAGATGGCAAAGTAATATCTCTGCCTTTTAATATGCTGTCTAGGTTTCTCACAGCTTTTCTTCCAAGAAGCAAGTGTCTTTTAATTTCATGGCTGCAGTTGCCCTCTGCAGTGATTTTGGAGCCTAAGAAAGTAAAGTCTGTCATTGTTTCCTTTTCTTCCCCATCTATTTGCCATGAAGTGATGGGACTGGATTCCATGATCTTAGTTTTTTGAATGTTGAGTTTTAAGTCAGTTTTCTTACTCCCCTCTTTCACCTTCGTCTAGAGGCTCTTTAGTTCCTCTTCACCTTCTGCTATAAGGGTGGTTTCATCTGCATATCTGAGGTTACTGATATTTCTTCCTGCAGTCTTGATTCCAGCTGTGCTTCATCTAGCCTGGCATTTTACATGATGTACTCTGCATATAACTTAAATATGCAGGGTGACAATATACAGCCTTGACGTACTCCTTTTCCTATTTGGAACCAGTCTGTTGTTCCATGTCTGGTTCTAACTGTTGCTTCTTGACCTGCATATAGGTTTCTCAGGAGACAGGTAAGGTGGCTTGGTATTCCCATCTCTTGAAGAATTTTCCACAGTTTGTTGTGATCCACACAGTCAAAGGCTTTAGAGTAGTCAATGAAACAGAAATAGATGTATTTCTGGAACTCTCTTACTTTTTCAGTGATCCAGTGGATGTTGGCAATTTGATCTCTGGTTCCTCTGCCTTTTCTAAATCCAGCTTGAACATCTGGAATTTCTCAATTCATGTGCTGTAGAATTTTGAGCATTACTTTACTAGTCTGTGACATAAGTGCATTGTGTGGTAGTTTAAACAATCTTTGGCATTGCCTTTCTTTGGGATTGGAATGAAAACTGATTTTTTCCAGCCCTGTGGCCACTGCTGAGTTTTCCAAATTTGCTGGCATATTGAGTGCAGCATTTTAACAGCATCATCTTTTAGGATTTGAAGTAGCCCAACGGGAATCCCATCAGTTCTACTAGCTTTGTTCAGAGTGGTGCTTCCTAAGTCCCACTTGACTTCACACTCCAGGATGTCTGGCTCTAGGTGAGTGATCACACCATCCTGGTTATCTGGGTCATGAAGAACTTTTTTTGTATAGTTTTTCCATGTATTCTTGTCTCCTACTCTTAATATCTTCTGCTTCTGTTAGGTCCATACTATTTCTGTCCTTTATTGTGCCCATCTTTGCATGAAATGTTCCCTTGGTATCTCTCATTTTTTTAAAGAGATCTCTAGTCTTTCCCATCCTATTGTTTTTTTTTTTCCTATTTCTTTACATTGATCACTGAGGAAGGCTTTCTTATGTCTCCTTGCTATTCTTTGGAACTCTGCATTCAAATGGGTATATCTTTCCTTTTCTCCTTTGCCTTTCTTTTCTCTTCTCAGCTACTTTTAAGGCCTCCACAGACAATCCTTTTGCCTTTTCCAACTTTTTTTTTTCCTTGGGGATGGTTTGGATCACTGCTCCTGTTACGAATCTCTGTCCATAGTTCTTCATGCACTCTATCAGATCTAATCTCTTGAATCTATTTGTCACTTCCACTGTATAATTGTAAGGGATTTGATTTAGGTCATACCTGAATGGGTCTAGTCATTTTTCCCAATTTCTTCTATTTAAGTCTAAATTTTATGGTAAGGAGTTCATGATCTGAGCCACAGTCAGCTCCTGGTTTTGCTGACTATATCAAGCTTCTCCCTCTTTGTCTGCAAAGAATATGATCAATCTTATTTTGGTATTTACCATCTGGTGATGTCCATGTGTAGAATCATCTCTTGTGTTGTTGGAAAAAGGTGTTTGCTATGACCAGTGTGCTCTCTTTGCAAAATTCTACTAGCCTTTGCCCTGCTTCATTTTCTACTCCAAGGTCAAACTTGCCTTTTATTCCAGGTATCTCTTGACTTCCTACTTTTGCATTCTAGTCCCCTATGATGAAAAGGACACCTTTTTTGGTGTTAGTTCTAGAAGGTCTTGTAGGTCTTCATAGAACCATTCAACTTCAGCTTCTTCAGTATTACTAGTTGGGGCATAGACTTGGCTTAGTGTGATATTAAATGGTTTGTTTTGGAAATGAACAGAGATCATTCTGTTATTTTTAAGATTGCATCCAAGTACTGCATTTTAGACTCTTTTGTTGACTATAAGCCTACTCCATTTCTTCAAAGGGATTCTTGCCCACAGTAGTATATATATATATAATATATATTATCTATCTATCTATCTATATATAATAGTCATCTGAATTAAATTCACTCATTCTGGTCCATTTTAGTTCACTGATTTCTAAAATGTCAATGTTAACTCTTGCCATTTCCTTTTGACTATTTCCAATTTACCTTGATTCATGGACCTAATATTCCAGGTTCCTATGCAACATTGTTCTTTATAGCATTGGACTTTACTTTTACCACCAGATACATCCACAACAGGGTGTTGTTCCTGCTTTGGCTCAGCCTCTTCATTCCTTCTGGAGCTATTTCTCTGTTCTTCTCCTGTAGCATGTTGAGCACCTACTAACCTGGGGAGTTCATCTTTCTCTGTCATATCTTTTTGCCATTTTATATTGTTCATGAGGTTCTCAAGGCAAGAATACTAAAGTGGTTTGCCATTTTCTTCTCCAGTGGACCATGTTTCATCAGAACTCTCCACCATGACCCATCCGTCTTGGGTAGCCCTGCATGGCATGGCTCATAGTTTCATTGAGTTAGACAAGGCCATGATCTATGTGATTAGTTTGGTTAGTTTTCTGTGATTGTGGTTTTCATTCTGTCTGCCCTCTAATGGATGAGGATAAGAGGTTTGTGGAAGCTTCGTGATGGGAGGGACTGGCTTTGGCAGAGTTGGGTCTTGTTCTGGTGGGCAAGGCCATGCTCAGTAAGTCTTTAATCCAATTTTTGTGCTGATGGGTGGGGCTGTGTTCTTTCCCTGTGAGGCCAATCTACAGTATGGTGACCTCCTGAAAATGACTTATGCCAGCATGCCACAGATTCCAGAAATGTTGTAGTCAGTTCCCTGACCCCAAAGCAGGCTGCTGACAACCCATGCCTCCCATAGTTATTAGATAAATGCTAATTAAAACCATGATGAGTTATCACCACCACACACTAGAATGACTAAAAGGAAAAAGACTGACAAAATTAATTATTGGCAAAAAATGAAGCAACTGGAACTCTCCATATGTTGCTGTGGGACTGCAGGAGATAGTAAAGGACAGGGAAGCGTGGCATGTTACCGTCCATGGGATCACAGAGAGTTGGATGTGACTAAGGGACTAAATAACAACAATGATAAATGCCAGCCTCTTTGTAGGCCTGAAGGAAGTAGCAGTATATTATAGGGCATAGTCATGGCTTTTTTAGAGTTTCTTCTTCACCATTTTTAGTTGAAGATTTTAAGCAAGGTACTTGATATTTCTGGGCTTTTATACCTTCTGTATAACAGGGGGTAGTGGTAGATAGATAAAAGTCAGGTTTGAAATAAATCTGCTCACTATTTCCTGGCAGTATTTTCTTCTGAGAAATGTCCTAGGCATCTTGTTGGAAGGAGTATTATGTCCTTATTGTGATTCCTGCTTTCAGTTCATTAAATGGGGCTTTTTTTCCCCATTTTCCCTAAGCTATTACTACAGATGATTTTTTTTTTAAATGACCATTTAATTCCAAAAAGCCAAGATACAGATTATTGGGTGGGTGGTGAGAAGCAGTATATTTTTCTTTCAGGTGCTTATTTAGAGTGATTGTTATCATGTATCCTTAGTGATTAAATCATTAAGCGAGAATACAATTTATGAAATAATGTTTTCTCAAGCTACTGAATTTTTTAAAGCATGGTACAGCAAACATCAACTCATAGCTTTCATTCTGACTGATCTGAATTCCTATTACCAAACACTTCATAAATAATTCAAAAGGAAAACAATGGATAAGTCATGTTATATTCTTCTTTCATAAATAATGCTTTCAAGCCATTATGTTGTGTCTTCACAGCAACTTGTGAAATGAAGACTTGCCCATTCTTTGTTTAAATATGATCAATGTATTCAGAGAAGATAAATAATTATTATATAATAAGTAGCACAGAGTGCTTCTATTTATTGATTATCTTCAGTATGTCAGGCACTATTCTTGTCACTTTACATACCTTATTTTATTGAATTTTTACAACAACCGTGCAAAGTAAGCATTATGTCTTCCACTTTGCAAATTAGAAATCTGAAACTAAATAAAAGATTGAGTAACCATTGCACAGTTAAAAAAAAAAAGCTCAAAGTCATCTCTGTCTGATTCCAGACCAGTGCTTTTAATCATCATACTGTATGGATCCATCACAAGTCTACCACCCTGCCACTTGATAAATGAGCACCTCCTGGAAGACAGAAGGTTGGGGTTTTGGCCCATTTCTCTGACGATAATTTTTATGCATTTGGAGTGGAATATTCGTGCCATACCCCCACCACTCACTCTTTTTTTTTCCTCTGGAAATTCTTACTGAGAGGTCTTGACAGTAGTGATAACTGCTAGATTGTAAACAAAGAAATAGTTTTCAAAGGCAGCTAAAGCCTCAGGATCCTCAAGACTTAGGGACTTAAATCCTAAGACTCAGTCATGGGGTTCTGGCATAATCTTCTTTCTGACCCCCTACTCTGAACTAGACAGTCTTTCTCTCATGTCAGATTCTAATAGAAGTCATGAGGTAATTCACTCAAATTACAACATGATCCAAAGGCCAGATCTTTGCTGTGTGCTTGCTGCATGACAGAGGAGATAGAAAAATGGCCCCCTGAATGCCTGGTGGGAAGGAATAGGGAACAGGATAAAGTGTGAGGAGATGCATAGAGTAGAGAATCTTTGCCTCTTTACAGGTCCATGTGACAACTGTAAGAAAAAGGATCTCAATTGCTTTAGCCCCCATGGCACAGTATTCTTGTTACCTTACTAAACTGTGGCTCAAAAATATATCTGGCTTAGATCATTGCAGAAGAAGGATAGTACAGCATTATTATTTAAGCCAAGAAACCGTATGGTGGAATGGAACAAGTGCTTGTTTTCATTGCAGGCCTCATTATAGACTTGCTTTATTGCTTGGGGCACATCATTTAGAATCTCTGAGCCTCATTTTCCTCACTTTATAAAATAACAATTGCAATATTTATCCCTTAGAGATATTATGAGATTGAAATATTTATGAAATAAATGTTACCAGGCATAAGTATATATAAATATAAAGTTTATTATTATTTATTGTTAAGAATAATGATACATAGTATGTGCCCATGAATCCTTAGAATAATAGTTTTAGTTTTAAAAAATCACCAACACAGCTAATATTTACTGAAATCATACTCAATTCCAGGCAGTTCAGGTGTGAACTATTGTTACGCTCATTTTATACATAGGAGTCTTACAGAAGATGTTAATTACTTAAGGTCATCGAGCTAATAAGTGGTAGGAAGTCAAGTCCTTGTGTTATTTTATACCAGTTTCATGAGTTATTGCTTATACTTGCATTGTCACAAACATGAGAATCTTATTTTCAAAGTTGATATGACCTTAATAAGACCTTAAAAGTTAATGACTTCATTATTTCTGCCTTAAAAATCTCTAATGTTTCTCTATGGCTCTCAGGAGACAGGAGAGAATGTAGACAATTTGGCATGGTATTTAACACAGTATCAGCACAGCCTTCCTTAACCATGTCTCCTAATAGTTCCCCCCACCTCATCTCCACCCTCTACTGCCACATCAGTCTTCTCATCGTTTCCTGAATGTGACCAACCCTGTGAAGCATTACACACCTAGCTCATTGCTTACTCTGCCTGGAATGTCCTTAAAGCCTTCTATGAACCCTCCATTCATTCTTGAATGTATACTCTTAGTTCAGTTCAGTTGCTCAGTCGTGTCTGACTCCTTGTGACCTCATGAATCGCAGCACGCCAGGCCTCCCTGTCTATCGCCAACTCCCAGAGTTTACTCAAACTCATGTCCATCGAGTTGGTGATGCCATCCAGCCATCGCATCCTCTGTCATCCCCTTCTCCTCCTGCCCCCAATCCCTCCCAGCATCAGAATCTTTTCCAATGAGTCAACTCTTCGCATAAGGTGGCCAAAGTACTGGAGTTTCAGCTTAACATCAGTCCTTCCAATGAACACCCAGGGCTGATCTCCTTTAGAATGGACTGGTTGGATCTCCTTGCAGTCCAAGGGACTCGAAAGAGTCTTCTCAACACCACAGTTCAAAAGCATCAATTCTTCGGTGCTCAGCTTTCTTCACAGTCCAACTCTCACATCCATGCATGACTACTGGAAAAACCATAGCCTTGACAAGACAGACCTTTGTTGGCAAAGTGATGTCTCTGCTTTTTAATATGCTGTCTAGGTTGGTCATAACTTTCCTTCCAAGGAGTAAGTGTCTTTTAATTTCATGGCTGCAATCACCATCTGCAGTGATTTTGGAGTCCAAAAAATAAAGTCTGACACTGTTTCCACTGTTTTCCCATCTATTTGCCATGAAGTGATGGGACCAGATGCCGTGATCTCCATTTTCTGCAGGTTGAGCTTTAAGCCAACTCTTTCACTCTCCTCTTTCACTTTCATCAAGTCTACAAATAATAAATGCTGGAGAGGGTGTGGAGAAAAGGGAACCCTCTTACACTGTTGGTGGGAATGCAAACTAGTACAGCCACTATGGAGAACAGTGTGGAGATTCCTTAAAAAACTGGAAATAGAACTGCCTTATGATCCAGCAATCCCACTGCTGGGCATACACACTGAGGAAACCAGAAGGGAAAGAGACATGTGTACCCCAATGTTCATCGCAGCACTGTTTATAATAGCCAGGACATGGAAGCAACCTAGATGTCCATCAGCAGATGAATGGATAAGAAAGCCATGGTACATATACACAATGGAGTATTACTCAGCCATTAAAAAGAATACATTTGAATCAGTTCTAATGAGGTGGATGAAACTGGAGCCTATTATACAGAGTGAAGTAAGCCAGAAGGAAAAACATAAATACAGTATACTAACGCATATATATGGGATTTAGAAAGATGGTAACAATAACCTGGTGTACGAGATAGCAAAAGAGACACTGATGTATAGAACAGTCTTATGGACTCTGTGGGAGAGGGAGAGGGTGGGAAGATTTGGGAGAGTGACATTGAAACATGTAGAATATCATGTAAGAAACGAGTTGCCAGTCCAGGTTCGATGCGCGATACTGGATACTTGGGGCTGGTGCACTGGGACGACCCAGAGGGATGGTGTGGGGAGGAAGGAGGGAGGAGGGTTCAGGATGGGGAACACATGTATGCCTGTGGCGGATTCATTTTGATATTTGGCAAAACTAGTGCAATTATGTAAAGTTTAAAAATAAAATAAAATTAAAAAAAAAAAAAGAGGCTTTTTAGTTCCTCTTCACTTTCTGCCTGGTCAAATGTTATCTTCTATGTGAAAGCTTGTTTGAACTCCAATGTGGCACTAACTATATTCTTTTCTATGCCTTCATTTAGTGTTTTTCACATTTTATCATAAACATTTGTCTTGTGTGTACTTTTCTAACTAGAATATGAATCTCTCAAGAGGGAAGCTCTTGACTTACTCTATTCTGTAACCTCAGTACCTATAGTTGTTGGCAGTAAGCAGGCAACCAGTAAATGTTAGCTGATTGAAAAAATAAAATATATTGATTGGTCTCTTCTCTTAAGCCCATCTCTGTGTTGATGAGTAGTGCTGAGTCCAATGATGAGTGGTCTGGTAGTGACAGAACTCATAGGGGAGGCCAGGGTGCCATTATATCCAGCCATATGTATCTTCTGGGCCACACACTTGTTTAGTTGTGACAAGGCAGGATTTTAAAACACTTTTGACAAGCAGTCAACCCTGGAGGAACACATCTTTGTTCAGTAGCTTAACCTTAATGGTTGATTTTTCTTGTTCTCCGTGAGGCTCCCTTAGCACCGGAAATATAGTGAAGCAGGTTCATATGGAGGAAAATGTGAAACCTGTGCTGACATTAATCTGCATTTTAACAAGGGATTTGACAGATTCTCATGATAGGCTGATGAACCAGCTGGAGAGATACAAGCTGGATAAAATTAGCATTCAGTGGATTAGTAGCTGGTTGAGGAGTTGTACCTAAATATCTATACAGTAGGATTGCTGCTCCCAGAATGCATTCATTCCTAGTCTCACTCTCTTGGTCTACTGAAGCATAGTCCAAGTTCTATCTCTTCCAAGAGCCAACCTTGATTACTTTGATCTGTAATCACAAAATAGTTTAAAAATAATTTTAAGACCTTTTGTTTCTTTTATTTGTGTTTATGATTGCCAGAGCTCTCTAGAACAGAATCAGTATCTCATTATTCTCTTCCATAGAACTTATATAGGTTTAGTATAATGGTAATACCATAGGACCTAGAGTTACATATTGGGCCAAATCTCTGATCAGTCATGAACTAGCCATGTAATCATAAACCTTTGTTTCACCCCTCATGTATAAAATGGGGACAAGGACATCTTTGAACCCCCAAATATAATCATTCATGTCTTGGCTTATGATCCCATGGACCGCAGCCTACCAGGCTCCTCCATCCCTGGGATTTTCCAGGCAAGAGTACTGGAGTGGGGTGCCATTATGAATAGAACACCACAAATGCAGTGTGTGGAAGTTAAGATTCCCTGGGCCGCTATGCTGAGCTTAAGGAAAGAGGAACAGTGTATGATAGATACAAGTGCTAGTCATCTCTGTTTGTAAGGTTAGGTTGACCTATATTTAATATCATTCTTTAACCTGATAATTTATGAACATTCTTTTCAGCTGCTAACCTCTTTTTTTATTGTTAACTATACATATAAAGAACTTAGAACAGTTCTTAATACCAATTAAGCACTCAGTATGTGTGTTACTCACTATTAGACTAAATTCCGTAAAGTAGGAGATTTTTATTTTATTTTCTGTAGTCTCCCAGGCGGCAGTCCATGGGTTCGCTAAGGGTGGGACACGACTGAGCGACTTCACTTTCACTTTTCACTTTCATGCATTGGAGAAGGAAATGGCAACGCACTCCAGTGTTCTTGCCTGGAGAATCCCAGGGTTGGGGGAGCCTGGTGGGCTGCCGTCTATGGGGTCGCACAGAGTCAGACACGACTGAAGTGACTTAGCAGCAGCAGCAGGCTCAGCATGTAAAACCATTCTCTGTACATGGCATGTGCCTGATAAATATATGTGGAATGAATAAATGAGATAACATCTGTTATGTAAATTGCACAGCTTTATACATGTGTGTGAAGTCGCTCAGTTGTGTCTGACTCTTTGCAACCCCATGGACTACTGTAGCCCACCAGGATCCTCTGTCCATGGAATTCTCCAGGTAAGAATACTGGAGCAAGTTGCCATTCCTGTCTCCAGGGGATCTTCCCTACCCAGGAATCGAACCCGGGTCTTCTGCATTTCATGCCAATTCTTAACCATCTGAGCCACCAGGGAAGCCCATTAAAACCTTTTTTCCTTCTCTTTTGTTTCCCCAGTGTGGCTTTAGTTTACAACCATGCTATGGAATACTCCCTGACCTTTACATCACTGAGTCTCAGAGTTTAATGTGTGTATCTGTCACATTGGAAGGTTATTAAAATGCAGATTCTGATGCAGCATATCTGGGATGGGACTTGACATTCTGCATTTTGGACAAACTCCCATGTGATGGTGGTTCAGCTATTGCCTATGCCCAATTCATTCCCACATCTTCAGACTACTGCAGTTCTATCACTATCACTATTGTTTTGAAAGGCTTAATAATCCTCTCCGGTTTGCAAAGTTCTTTAGGCAAGACACTGCTTTTGAGTTGTATCATTTGATTTATAAGTGATCCATTATCTCTAAAATATAAAAAGTCTTAAAAATACAGCAACAATCTCATTCTCACACTCCTTGAATTGATAATTTCTTAATATCATCAAATATGTATTCAGTGTTCAAATTTTCCAAATTGCCCTTTTTTAAATTTTTTTCAGCTGTTGGTTTGTTTAAACAAGAGTCCAAGTAAGGGCTGCACATTGAATTGGTTTGTATGTCCCTTAAGGTTATTTTATGCCATAGATTCCTCCCTGTTTCTTGTTCTGAAAAATTTATTTGGTGAAGTCATTAGTTCTGTAGACTTTCCTGCATTCAAGACTTGATGATTAGATTGTTATGATGTTTTACAAAATATTACTTTGTCCTCTGAATTTGCTATAATTAGGTAGTTAGACCTCGAGGTTTGATATGTTTCAGGTTCTGTTTTTAGGCAAGAATTCCTCATAGCTGCTATTAGAAGACATTTTTAAATTTGAAAGGGTGCTAAGTACCCATGAGTTGAAGGAGGGGAGGATTTATTAAGTGTCTAAGACTGGAAGCTTTTGACTGCACAAACTTTGGAAACCCTGTTTCTCCTAATGTGGATGAAGACTGTACCTTGCCAGAGATCCCTGACTCAGAGAACTCTACTGGGAAATGCTTGTAAGGTCATGTCTTTTGGCTTCTCAGGAAAGTACTGTGAGTCATGGCACAGAACTCTTGGCTTCAAAGGAAGAATAGAAGCAAGGTTTTAGAATAAATTCAGTGGTTAGAACTTAAAAAGTGTGAAAGGAATTAAGCTCTGTTTTGATCCAGATAATAATAAAAAGTGTTCCTTTTTTTTTTTTTTCCCAAAGAGTTATATAGTGATTGCTGTGTGACATAGGTTAAATAACCAGAACGTACAGTGAAGTTTCAGAGGTGGGAGTTGAAACCTAAAAGTCAGGTTCTAGGGTTTGTGGGCATAATCACTGAACCATACTACCTTCTGAGGAATTATGTCATTTCTCTGCTAAAATCCTGTGGTGTATCTCGTTGAAAATGTCAAATTTTATTAATAAGCTGAATAAGGCTCTTTATATGTGGACCTTTTCACTTTCATGCATTGGAGGAGGAAATGGCAACCCACTCCAGTGTTCTTGCCTGGAGAATCCCAGGGACGGGGAAGCCTGGTGGGCTGCCGTCTATGGGGTCGCATGGAGTCGGACACGACTGAAGTGACTTAGCAGCAGCAGCTTGGTTATCTTGACAACTTCTCCAGATACTATCTCCTTCCTCTCCTGCCCTTCCTTAGAAACACAGACAATATGTCCTCCAATTACACTGAAATTCTTTCATTTCTTTGAATGCACCATGCTTTTCCACTTCTTGGCTTTTGCGCAAGCAGTTTCATCTCCTTGAAATGTTCTCTCCTCTGTGCTCCCCTCCACTATACCCTCATCACCCTATTGCTTACTTATTCTACTGGTTCCAAGTTCAGCTTTTTCCTTTTCCGGAGTCTTCTGTGCCCCTTACGTCTAAGTTAGCAGCTATAAAACCTGTGTTTCTGCTGTGGGAACACTCAGTGCACCACATTCCCATTCTGTGTCTTACTATAAGACCAGAAGATCTACAAGACAAGAGACCACGTTCACCTCATTCACTGCTCTATCCTAGGCACACTGTTGGTTGCCTGCCACATATTAGGTACTTGAAGAAATCAGTCTGAATGAAGGGCAATCAGACTAGCACCCTTAGATAGAAAGAACTGCTTCAGTGGACCCTCAGACCCACTTCTCAGATCACACCCAGCTCCTTCCACTCGAACGTCATAAAATGAGATCTTAAGATCCTTGCTCATTCCTGTGCTCTTCCCTGATACACTTAAACCTTTTGGTGAACTGATCAATTTGATCAACAGATAGGTGAGACAGGGAAGGCAAATAAGATCTTCATTCCATGATTATAAAACCTCTCTGTGGCTGGGAAATTTTTAAATAAGGCATGTTTGTACATGGGCCTGCATTTTATAAAGCCCCATTAAAAGGCATGGGGGCAGAAATCTGTGGTGATCATTCATCTCCGTGCCCACACAGCAATTTTAAGTTACTTTGAGGCAGTGTTTTCTTTCATCTACAAACTGATAGTTCACCAGGGGGCTGGCAAGCTGACTAATATATGTAGTGTTATTGGTGGCTGCTTAGAAACCCTGTTTCCCAGAATCATGTAAATTGTATTATTTTGACTCCCACTGACGAGATGTGACTTCTGTTAACTTTTCTTGCCAAACTCCCTTCTTGCTTTGTCAAGTTCTCAAAGCACTTTCATCTCAGTAGGACTCAGAAAATTACTGAGGATGTTGTTAAAGCATATGTATTTTTATGTATAATGCAATTCGTAAGTAGCACGTATATTGCCGGGATAAACCTAGCCTCCCTTTTCCTTTTCTGTTTGAAATTATATATGAAAAATTTAACTATCAGAGGGTATTTTGTCATTGTTGGTGTTATAATTTAGCTACCAAGAACTTCCTGACACAACATCCACGAACTGCGCTACTGGAATACTGCTGCAGATGCAGATGGTTGCTTTTTGTATGTTTGATTGTTTAGTTCATAATTTAATTTCTATAAACGTATGTAATGGTATAAGCCAATGAGGTAACGTTTCATGTATACTTTATGTTTACACTTCTATATAAACTACAGCGCCTCACCACCACAGTTCTAATCTCCACCCATCACCACAGAGTTGGTCTCTTTTACCCGTTTTGCCCTCCATCCTTGCCCCTTCACTTCTGGTAGCCGCTACTCTATTCTCTTTATCTACACACTTGTTCTTGGTTGTTTTTTTCACTTATTTTTTCATTTGTTTGTTTATTGTATCACACATATGAGTGAAATAATATGGTGTTTTTCTTTCTCTGACTTATTTCACTTGGCTTAATGCCTTCAAGGACCATCCATATTGTCATAAATGGCAAGATTTCGTCTTTTTCATGGGGCATGTTCTGTTATATATATGCCAGTCTTCTCCCTTCATACACTGGTAGTCACTTAGGTTCTTTCTATATCTTGGCTATTATAAATAATGCTACAATGAATGTAGTGGTGCATATATCTTTTCAAATTAGTGTTTTCATATGCTTTGGACAAACACCCAGAAGTGGAATAGCTGGATCATATGATAGTACTCGTCTTAATTTTTTGAGAAATCTCCATACTGTTTTCCACAGTGGCTGCACCAATTTACGTTCCCACCAACAGTGCCTGAGGGTTCCTTTTATCCATATCCTTATCAACACTTCTTGTCGTTTTGGTAATAGCCTTTCTAGGAGGCCTGAGGTGATCTCTCATTGTGACATTTTAAAGTAATTAATTTATTTTAATTGGAGAATAATTACTTTACAATGTTGTGATGGTTTTTGCCATACATCAACATGAATCGGTCACAGGTATACATGTGTTCCCCCATTCTGAACCCCCTCCCACATCCCTCCCCCCCATTCCTCTGGGTTGTCCCAGAGCACTGGCTTTGGTGCCCTGCTGCATTGTGATTTTGATATGCATTTTCCTAATAATTAGTGATATAGGGTCTAAGATGATTTTTGATGCCTTGCTAGACACCTTCAGCTGAAATGACTGGGTGCTAGAAATCAAGTCCTTCTTCAAAGGGTGTAAGTAAGAGATGCTGTGCTTTCATGATCAGTGAATATATTATATATTTCCAAAGTGATCATTGTTTGGATTAATTGATTTGATTCCAAATTTCATCTCTTTTGTTGGACGTTAGCTTCTCAAGGACAGAAACAATGTTTTACTCACATTTGTGTCCCCTTTAGTGCATAGAGCTGTTCCATGTATAAATCACATATTCAATATATGTTGAGTTTAATTAAATATTCATTTCCCTGAATTGTGAAAAATCCATCCTTATTAGAAAGCACTGAAACATAAATACTTCTTAAGACAGAGCATGAAATTAAGTAGACATGATCCAAGCTTTTTAAGTATTAAAATGTTCAGCATCAACACCTCAATAAAAAGTTCTGTTAAACATTTGAGGGGTACAGCAGTGACTGTGATATAATATCTGAATGCTGATACATTACAGTTATGGAGGTAGATATGCAAATAAATGATGTTATTTTTATATCATTATGAAATATTCAGCTACTCTGACTCACTTTTGGACATTTCTAAAATTATCAGAAGATGAGGATTGGCTACTATTAAGAATATTCATGAGATTGTGGTATATATTCTTATTTTCAAAGCAGCTGTCCCAAAGGTCAAGACATGCTAGCCTACTTGGCATAGGACTACTGCTCTGCAGAATGATGGAGAGAAGACAATTTCTGCATTTGAAATAAGACCACCTTTCTGCAGGAGATCACCTTACCAGTGGTAATAAAGGGGAGGCCCAGAATCCTTCTTGCTCTGAGAAGTATCCTCCCTATTTGTCCTTCTCTTCCCTATGTCCTCATTACTTCTCCATCACTATCTGCCAGGAATTGTCAAGGCTAGTTCCTCATGCTCCTTATTCCAGATTAATTATTCATCCCCCCAAACCACAGTGATTTCTCATACTCAGAGCTCTAATCCTCAATGACTTTCTGACTCATTATTGAACCCTCCCCATTTCCTCAGCCTCTCTGCCTCCCAAAGCTTTCCCCGTGCTCCTGGGACCTCAACATTGATCCTTAGCAAATCTTTAAACTCAACTAGTTTGTGAGCTACCTATTTACTCTCTTGCTCTAACATAAGCTTGTCTCTTCAGAGGTGTTTCCCCAACCTTTCTTTAATCACAGGCTCTTTTACCACTTAAACCCTTCCTACCATAGACTCAGAAGGTAGGGTAGATGATATCCTTATTTCTCTGTGCTACCTTCACATCCTTTTTCCTTTATCCTCCATAAAAACACTCAGCTTTGATTCTCATGTCATGTGGCTGTACCACCCATCATTCTACTTAGATATAGCCATCCACCACCCCCTGGGTCACTTCTTATTTCTCAAGGATTTTAGCATCTGGCTCATTGTCACTCTCTAGCGCTAATCCTGTCTTAATTGTTAATGAATTTAATATACATAGTGATGATTGTTGCAATACTATAGTATTTCAGTCCATTGAATCTTTTCCTGCAATGATTTTATCTTATCTTACTTTGCACACTACCATGCTTATACTCTATACCTCATCATTGTCAATAACTGCACCCCTATATAACTGTAAATTTATATACCATCTAAGCACTGTCACCTCCCATCTTGATGACTGACTGTCTTTCGTAAATACAAATTATAATACTCATTGGAACTCATACTCATTGGAACTTTCAGTATTTCAATCTTATATTTTTGCTCCCCACCACTCTCAGGGCTTCTCTTCTAGGTCCTAGTTTTGACTCTGATATTGACTTTCTGGAACACCTTGTATTAATCAATTTATTTCTCTATGCATCAGATTTATTAATCTATAAATTAAAGAAGTTGCTAGAAGTAATAGTGGTAATAATGTTGTTGGGTTCAGTCTCTAACTCATGTCCGACTCTTTATGACCCCTTCGACTGCAGCATACCAGGCTTTCCTGTCCTCCATTATCTCCTGGAGATTGCTCAAACTTGTGTCCATTGTGTCGGTGATGCCGTCCAACCATCTCGTCCTCTGTCACCCACTTCTCCTCCAGCCCTCAACCTTCCCCAGCATCAGGTTCTTTTCCAATGAATCTGCTTTTCGCATCAGGTAGCCAAATTTTTGGAGCTTCAATTTCAGCATCAGTCCTTCTGATGAATATTCAAAGTTGATTTCTTTTAGGATCGACTGGTTTGACTTGATCTCCTTGCTCCAGGGGATCACCAAGGGACTCTCAAGAGTCTTCTCCAGCACCACAATTCAAAAGTATCAATTCTTCAGCACTCAGCTTTCTTTAAGATCCAACTCTCACATCTGTACAGGACTACTGGAAAAAGCACTTGTGTGTTAGCCACTCAATTGTGTCTAATCTTTGCAACCCCATGGACTATAGCCCTCCAGGCTTCTCTGTCCATGGAATTCTCCAGGCAAGAACACTGGAGTGGATTGCCATTCCCTTCTCTAGAAAACTTCCCAACCCAGGGATCAAACCCTGGTCTCTTATCTCACAGTCAGATTCTTTACCATTCGAGCTATAGGAAACTTCATAGCTTTGACTATATGGACCTTTGACAGCAAAGTGATGTCTCTGCTTTTTAATATGCTATCTAGTTTTGTCATAGGTTTTCTTCCAAGGAGCAAGCATCTTGTAATTTCATGGCTACAGGCACCATCTGAGATGATTTTGGAGCCCAAGAAAATAAGCCAGCTTTTTCACTCTCTTTCATAGTCAGTGAAGCAGAAGTAGATATTTTACCATAATTCCCTTGCTTTTCCTATGATCCAGTGGATGTTGGCAATTTGATCCCTGGTTCCTCTACATCTTGTAGATCTGTACATCTGAAAGTTGTACATCTGAAAGTTCTTGGTTCCTGTAGTATTGAAGCCTAGCTTGAAGGATTTAGAGAATTATCTTGCTAGTATGTGAAATGAGCACAACTGTGCGGTAGTTTGAGCATTCTTTGGCATTGCGTTTCTTTGAGATTGAAATGAAAACTGAATTTTTCCAATTCTGTGGCCACTGCTGAGTTTTCCAAATTTGCTGGCATATTGAGTGCAACACTTTCACAGTACCATCTTTTAGAATTTAAGATAACTCAGCTAGAATTCCATCACCTCCATTAGCTTTGTCTGTAGTAATGCTTCTTAAGGCCCACTTGACTTCACAGTTCAGTATGTCTGGCTCTAGGTGAGTGATCACACCATCATGGTTATCCAGGTCATTAAGAGCTTTTTTTTTGTATAGTTCTGTGTATTCTTGCCAACTCTTCTTAGTATCTTCTGCTTCTGTTAGGTCCTTGCTGTTTCTGTCCTTTATTGTGCACATCTTTGCATGAAATATTCCCTTAGTATCTTTAATTTTCTTGAAAAGATCTCTAGTTTTTTCCCATTGTATTGTTTTCCCTTATTTCTTTGCACTGTTCACTTAAGAAAGATTTCTTATATGGTCAAATTCTATTGCATGCTTACCATATGTTAAAAAATGTTCTAAATACTTTTTATTTGTTAACTCATCTAATCCTTACAACAACCATTTAAGGTAGGTGCTGTTATTAGTTTTCTTCTCCATGTGAGAAAATGGAGGCAGAGAGTGGGTAAATAGCTTGTATAATATCGGTAAGCTATTTTCTGACTTATGTAATATGTGGGTTTTTAGGGAAAATTTCATTTGAAAGCAGTTTTTAAAGTAATTCTTTTGTTATTATTTTACCTTCCAGTAACTACAAGAAAGTATATAAAACCTGTCTTCCTTTCCAGACCTTGACTACTCTCAGGTATTATAAGATGTAATGGATATGCTTTATATTCTAGGTAAAGAAAGAGCTGTCCAATGTAACATGGTATTGTTGCTGCTGCTGCTGCTACGTTGCTTCAGTCGTGTCTGGCTTTGTGCGACCCCATAGACCGCAGCCCACCAGGCTCCTCTGTCGCTGGGATTCTCCAGGCAAGAACATGGTGTAGATAGTGAAGTAAATGGGAGAGGTGAAGACTGGAAATATTTTTTCGGTCTTAAAAAATAGAAATAAATATATAATATCATTCATGTTCAACAAGGAGGCCTGCAGAGGCCAGTGGTATGGTTTGGGTAAGCATGGTTTTCTTTCTGCTTATAAGCAAAACAAAACACAGTTCAGTTCAGTTGCTCAGTCATGTCCAACTCTTTGCCATCTCATGGACTGAAGTACACCAGGCTTCCCTGTCCATCACTAACTCAGGGAGCTTACTCAAACTCATGTCCATTGAGTCGGTGATGTTATCCAACCATCTCATCCTCTATAGTCCCCTTCTCCTCCTGCCCTCAATCTTTCTCAGCATCGGGGTCTTTTCAAATGTGTCAGTTCTTCACATCAGGTGGCCCAAGTATTGGAGTTTCAGCTTCAGTATCAGTCCTTCAGGGAATATTCAGGACTGATTTCTTTAAGATTGACTGGTTGGATCTCCTGGCAGTCCAAGGAACTCTCAAGAGTCTTCTCCAACACCATAGTTCAAAAGCATCAATTCTTCGGTGCTCAGCTTTCTTTATAGTCCAACTCTCACATCCATACATGACCACTGGAAAAACCAAAGCTTTGACTAGAGGGACCTTTTTTTGGCACATTAATGTCTCTGCTTTTTAATATGTTTTCTAGGTTGGCCATATATTTTCTTCCAAGGAGCAAGCATCTTTTAATTTCATGGCTGCAGTCATCATCCGCAGTGATTTTGAGACTCCCAAAATAAAGTCTCTCACTGTTTCCATTGTTTCTCCATCTATTTGCCATGAAGTGATGGGACCAGATGCCATGATCTTAGCTTTCTGAATGTTGAGCTTTAAGCCAACTTTTTCACTCTCCTCTTTCACTTTCATCAAGAGGCTCTTTAATTCTTCTTTGCTTTCTGCCATAAGGGTGGTGTCATCTGCATATCTGAGGTTATTGATATTTCTCCCTGAAATCTTGATTCCAGCTTGTGCTTCATCCATCCCAGCATTTCACTTGATGTACTCTGCATATAAGTTAAATAAGCAGGGTGACCATATACAGCCTTTACATACTATTTTGGAGTATGTTGGAACCAGTCTGTTGTTCCATGTCCAATTCTAACACCATTACTTCCTGACCCACATGCGGATTTCTCAAAAGGCAGGTCAGGTGGTCTGGTATTCCCATCTCTTAAAGAATTTTCCACCGCTTGTTGTGATCCACACAGTCAAAGGCTTTGGCATAGTCAACAAAGCAGAAATAGATATTTTTCTGGAAATCTCTTGCTTTTTTGATGATACAATGGATGTTGGAAATTTGATCTCTGGTTTCTCTGCCTTTTCTAAATCCAGCTTGAACGTTTGGAAGTTCATGGTTCATGTACTACTGAAGCCTGGCTTGGAGAATTTTGAGCATTACTTTGCTAGTGTGTGAGATGAGTGCAATTGTGTGGTAGTTTAAACATTCTTTGGCATTGCCTTTCTTTGGGATTGGAATGAAAACTGACCTTTTCCAGTCCTGTGGCCACTGCTGAGTTTTCCAAATTTGCTGGCATATTGAGTGCAGCACTTTCACAGCATCATCTTTTAGGATTTTAAACAGCTCAACTGGAATTCCATCACCTCCTCTTTGTTCGTAGTGATGCTTTCTAAGGTCCACTTGACTTCGTATTCCAGGATGTCTGGCTCTAGGTGAGTGATCACAGCTATTTTGGTTATATAGGTGATGAAGATTTTTTTGTGTGGTTCTTTTTGTATTCTTGCCACCTCTTCTTAATATCTTCTGCTTCTGTTAGGTCCACACTATTTCTGTCCTGTATTGTGCCCATCTTTGCATGAAATGTTCCTTTAGTATCTCTAATTTTCTTGAAGAGATCTCCAGTTTTTCCCATTCTATTATTTTCCTCTATTTCTTCACATTGATCACTTAAGAAGGCTTTCTTATCTCTCCTTGGTATTCTTTGGAACTCTCACTTTGGATGTTACTTTAGTTTGCAACATTTTTCTGTGCCCACACATTTGAGGGGCATACTCATTTTCATAAGTAACAATGGCTTCTCACAAAAGTAATCCTCAATTAAGTGTAGTGGAGCAAATCTTCTTAAGGCATGTACCTCATGGAGAAGAGGCTAAACATGTATAATATATTTTTTAAAATCCAAGTTTATTCTGATTTGTCTTTCTGAGGGTTCAAACAAGATAGTCAAAAGGCATAGGTCTCACTTATTCATTTATACTTATTCATGTATAATCTCAGTTCTTTTACTTCATTTTCACTGCCATTATTCCAGTTTGAGCTTTCATCATTTCTTACTGAGATGATTATAATTTCCTCCTACCTGGTTTCTCTGCTTTCAGTTTGTTCCCTCTCCACTCCATTTACCATAGGTAACTAGAATAATCCTTCTCTTAGGTTGAACCAAAGGAAATTGCTATTTTACTATTTTTGACTAGCAAAAAAAAAAAAAAAGAACAGTTTCATATAGTTCAACGTAATATAACGTAGGTACAATATAACATTGTGTCATTCCTTAATTTATAGTTTTCTTATGGTTCTCTACTGTATTTATGAAAATGTTCAAAGTCCTCAGAGAAATATTTAGGAGCATGCTTTGTTAACAACAAACCTTGAACTTGATGACCTGACCAGGATTTGAAAACTCAAATGCTTACAGGGATCAATGAATACTGTAATTGTTCGACATGACTTAGAGTGGGTCATGAGAATGGTTCACATGGGGGTGTGCTGATTGTGAGGCAACATATGTTCTCTGTAGGAGCATCTCCAGTAGATTGCTTCAATGGTTCCCTATTTCTCATCTTCCATAAAAATCTGAAAATCTAGAGTTTTGACAGAAATATTTTCATTTTTCAATATTAATAGCAAACATGAATGTAACATGTAGTATGGGCTATATATTAAGTTCTTTCAATTTAGTCAGCTAATTAAAAATTTTAATAACCATTGTGCAGTTAAAGCATAACCCATCTATGAACAAAATCTGACCTGGAAGATTCCAGTTCCTGGCTTCTTCCAGACAATTCTGCCAGTATATTAAACTATACCCAATCTCAGAGCAAATCAGTCATATATATGCCTCAGAAGTTTTGCTCCTGTGATGAAATTTGACCAGCAATTTTCTATTCATTGGATAAATTCATGGGTCATCTTTTGTCACACTTTTTTGGTTTCCTTTCTAGTCTTGTTTCTTCCTTTCTTCCATTCTACTTTTCCCCATTTTTTTCCTCAGCACACAGCTCACATAACAGTAGGCATTCAAAACTGTTTACTAAATATGTGAATGACTATTCTAGAGAATTTTATTTAAAGTCTGTTTATTTATTTAAATAATTCTTAAATTTTATATTGACTTATAGTTGATTAACAATGTTGTGTTAGTTTCAGGTGGACAGGAAAGTGACTCAGTTATGCATATACATGTATTTATTCATTTTTAAATTCTTTTCTCCTTGTTGATTATGATTTTAAATATAACATTGTGTACTTGTCAATCCCAAACTCCCAATCTATGCCTCACTCTTCAGACTTACTCTATGGTAAATATAAGTTCATTCTCTAGGTTTGTGAGTCTGTTTTGTACAAACCCCATACCTTCTTTATCTATTTGTCTGTTGATGGACATTTAAGTTGCTTCCATGTCTTGGCTATTGTAAACTGCACTGCAATGAATATTGGGGTGCACATGTCCTTTTGATCCGTGTTTTTCTCCAGATGTATGTGCAGGATTAGGATTGCTGGGTCATATAGTCATATGGTAGCTCTATTTTTAGTTTTTTAAGGAATTTCCATACTATTTTCCATACTGGCTGTACCAATTTACATTCCCAGTAACAGTGTAGGAGGGTTCCCTTTTTTCCACACCCTCTGTAGCATTTATTGTTTGTAAATATTTTGATGATGGCCATTCTGACTGGCATGAGGTGATATTGCATTGTAGTTTGATTTTCATTTCTATAATAATTAGTGATGGTTGAGCAGCTTTTCATGTGCCTCTTGGCCATCTATATGTCTTCTTTGGAGAAATGTCCACCCTTTTTTTGATTTTTTTTTAATTGAGCTGCATGAGGTGTTTGTAAATTTTGAACAATAATCCTTTGATGGTTGTATCATTTGCAAATATTTTCTCCCATTCTGTGGGTTGTCTTTTTGTTTTGTTTATGGTTTTCTTTGCTGTTCATAAGCATTTGAGTTTAATTAAGTCATGTTTATTTAATTTTGTTTTTTATTTCCATTACTTTAGGAGATGGCTTGAAAAAGCTATTGCTGTGATGTATGTCAGAGTATTCTGCCTATACTTTCCTCTAAGGGTTTTATATCTGGTCTTGCACTTAGGTCTTTAATTCATTTTGAGTTTATTTTCGTGTATGGTGTTAAAGAATGTTTTCATTTTTTTTTCCTCCATTGTATAGTCTTTCCTCCTTTGTCATAGATTAGGTGACTATAGATATGTGGGTTTATCTCTGGAATTTATATCCTGTTTCTTTGATCTATATTTCTGTTTTATAACAATACAATACTATTTTAATGACTATAACTTTTTAATATAGTCTGAAGTCAGAGACTCAATTCCTCCAGCTGTGTTACCCTTTCTCATGATTGCTTTGGCTATTCAGGGTCTTTTGTGTTTCCATACAAATTTTAAGAGTTTTTATTCTAATTCTGTGAAAAATACCATTGGTAATTTGATAGGGAGTGCACTGAATCTGTAGATTGCCTTGATTAGTATCATCGTTTTGAAAAAGTCTGTTCTTCTAAACCAAGAACTTGGTATATCTTTCCATCTTTGTGTCAACTTTATTTCTTTCATCAGCATCTTTGTTTTTGGAGTCCGTATATTTTGTTTCCTTAGGTGGGTTTGTTTCTGTGTATTTTATTCCTTTTGATGTGATGGTAAATGAGATTGTTTCTTTAATTTGTCTTTCTGATCTTTTGTTGTTAGTGTATAGACATGCAACAGATTTTTGTCTATTAAGTCTGTATCCTGAAACATTACTGAATTCATTAATGAACTCTAGTAGTTTTTTGCTAAAATCTTTAGGATTTTCTATGTATATTATCATGTCATCAGCAAACAGTGACAGTTTTACTTTTTCTTTTTCAGTTTGGATCTTTTATTTCTTTTTCTTTTCTGATTTCCATAGCTAGGACTTCCAAAACTATGTTGAATAAAAGTGGTGAGAGTGGACATCCTTGTCTTGTTCTTGATCTTAGAGGAAATGCTTTCAGCTTTTCACCATTGAATATGATCTTTACTGTAGGTTTTTCATATATGGCCTTTATTATTTTGAGTTCTTTTCCCTCTTTGTTCACATTCTGGAGAATTTTTATCAAAAATGGATGTTGAATTTTGTCAAAAGTATTTTCTGTATCGAGATAATCATATGGTTTTTACTCTTCAATTTGTCCATGTGGTGTATCACATTGATTTATGGATGTTGAAAAATCCTCACTTCCTTGGGTTAAACCCCACTTGATCATGGTGTATTTTGTGTGTGTGTGTATGATCTTTTTAATGTATTGTTGGATTTGGCTTGCTAGTATTTTGTTGAGGAATTTTGTATCTATGTTTATCAGTGATACTGGCCTGTGATTTTCTTTTCTTGTTGTACATTTATCTGGTTTTGGTGTCAGGATGATGATGGCCTCATAGAATGAGTTTAGGACTATTCTTTCCTGCATAATTTTTTGGAAGAGTCTCAGAAATACGAGCTTTTTAATCACAGTTTTAATTTCAGTACCTGTGATTGATATATTCATATTTTCCATTTATTTCTGGTTCAGGCTTGGAAGATTGTACCTTTCTAAGAATTTGTCCATTTCTTCTAGTTTGCCCATTTTTTGACATATAGTTGCTCATAGTAGTATCTTATGATCCTTTTAATTGCTTTTTATAGAGCATTTCATCCAAAAGCAGTAGAATACACATTCTTCTCAAGTGTGCATAGAACATTCTCCAGGATTGATTACATGCTGGGCCACAAAGTGAGCCTCAGCAAATTTATGAAAATTGGAATCATATCAATCATCTTTCTGACCACAACATTCTAAGATTAGAAATCAACTATAAGAAAAAAACTGTAAAAGAACAGAGACATGTGGAGGTTAAAGAGTGTGACTAAACATCTGGTGGGTCACTGAAGAAATCAAAGAGGAAATAAAAAATACCTAGAGACAAATGAAAGCAAAACACACTATAACAAAACCTATGGGAGGTAGCAAAATCCATTCTAAGGGGGAAGTTTATAGCCATACAATCTTACCTCAGGAAATAAGAAAAATCACAAATGAACAACCTAACCTTACATATAAAGGAATTAGAGAAAGTAGGAGAAACAAAACCCAAAGTTAGTAGGTAGTAAGTCATAAAAATCGAGCAGAACTAAAAGAAGTAAAAACAAAACAATAGAAAATATCAATGAAACTAAAAGTTGGTTCTTTGAAATGATAAACAAGATTGAAAAACCTTTACCCAGATTCATCAAGAAAAAAAGGTTGAGGGCTCTAATCAATACAATTAGAAATGAAAAAGATAAAATTCATTTATTTTTTGACAAACATGTACAGCCATGTGTTATGCCAGACAGTGTTTCAAAAGAGTCTAAAATGCTTTTATTAAAACCAGAAATAATATAAAGTTTCCAGATTTGTACTTTGCCAAAGCACCAGTGTGATATAACTTTATTATTTGCCTAAAAGACCCTGATGCTGGGAAAGATTGAAGGTAGGAGAAGGGGATGACAGAAGATGAGATGGTTAGAAGGCATCACTAACTCAGTGGAAATGAGTCAGTGATGGACAGGGAGGCCTGGCATGCTGCAGTCTATGGGGTCATAAAGAGTCAGACACAGCTGAGTGACTGAACTAAACTGAACTGAAACTTTGTGCAAGGATCTAGTTCCTTGGTGTTTCTCTCATAAACCCAAAGTATATTGGATACTGTTACATCTAGAAAATGACAGTTAGGTAGTAAGATGCAATTTCTGAAAGCTAATCCTTTCCAAAAGTTCTACTAGCCTTGTTTGGCAGCTTCTTTTCTATGTGCACAAAAACAGGGAGAGTGAATTGCAATAAAGTTGCTTACTGAATGCTACATGACAGGCTAGTGGTCAGTCAATCAGTTCAGTCGCTCTGTCGTGTCAGACTCTTTGCGACCCCATGAATAGCAGCACGCCAGGCCTTCCTGTCCATCACCAACTCCCAGAGTTCACTCAGACTCACATCCATCGAGTCAGTGATGCCATCCAGCCATCTCATCCTCTGTCGTCCCCTTCTCCTCCTGCCCCCAATCCATCCCAGCATCAGACTCTTTTCCAATGAGTCAACTCTTTGCATGAGGTGGCCAAAGTACTGGAGTTTCAGCTTTAAATCATTCCTTCCAAAGAAATCCCAGGGCTGATCTCTTTCAGAATGGACTGGTTGGATCTCCTTGTAGTCCAAGGGACTCTCAAGAGTCTTCTCCAACACCACAGTTCAAAAGCATCAATTCTTCAGCACTCAGCTTTCTTCACAGTTCAACTCTCACATCCATATATGACCACAGGAAAAACCATAGCCTTGACTAGACGGACCTTTGTTGGCAAAGTAATGTCTCTGCTTTTCAATATGCTATCTAGGTTGGTCATAACTTCTCTTCCAAGGAATAAGCGTCTTTTAATTTCATGGCTGCAGTCACCATCTGCAGTGATTTTGGAGCCCCCTAAAATAAAGTCTGACGCTGTTTCCATTGTTTCTCCATCTATTTGACATGAATTGATGGGACCAGATGCCATGATCATCATTTTCTGAATGTTGAGCTTTAAGCCAACTTTTTCACTCTCCATTTTCACTTTCGTCAAGAGGCTTTTTAGTTCCTCTTCACTTTCTTCCATAAGGGTGGAGTCATCTGCATATCTGAGGTTATTGATATTTCTCCTGGCAATCTTGATTCCAGCTTGTGCTTCTTCTAGTCCAGCGTTTCTCATGACGTACTCTGCATAGAAGTTAAATAAGCAGGGTGACAATATACAGCCTTGACGTACTCCTTTTCTTATTTGGAACCAGTCTGTTGTTCCATGTCCAGTTCTAACTATTGCTTCCTGACCTGCATATAAGTTTCTCAAGAGGCAGGTCCGGTGTTCTGGTATTCCCATCTCTTTCAGAATTTTCCACAGTTTATTATGATCCACACAGTCAAAGGCTTTGGCATAGTCAATAAATCAGAAATAGATGTTTTTTCTGGAACTCTCTTGCTTTTTCGATGATCCAGCAGATGTTGGGAATTTGATCTCTGGTTCCTCTGCCTTTTCTAAAACCAGCTTGAACATCTGGAAGTTCATGGTTCACATATTACTGAAAATACATAATTCTTCGGCACGTAATTCTCATGTAATTCTCTGGCTTGGAGAATTTTGGGCATTACTTTACTAGCGTGTGAGATGAGTGCTAGTGGTGGAGTTTAAGAAAATATTTTCTGCTTTAATACACACACATATACACATACATGCATGTACACACAAGCAAGTTACCATGAGAAAAAAATAAGGCAAAGAGCAAACAATGATAAAGACATCACAATAACTGGGAATGGGGTTATTTAAAACACATAAACTCACATTCCTCTTACCAGTGTCTGATATCACAGATGGTGCTAGAGGTAAAGAATCCAGCTGCCAATGCAGGAGATTCAAGAGATGTGTGTTCGATTCCTGGGTTGGGAAGATCCCCTGGAAAAGGAAATGGTAACCTACTCCAGTATTCTTGCCTGGAAAATTCCATGGACATAGGAACCTGGCAGGCTAAAATCTATGGGGTCACAAAGAGTTGGACATGACTGAGCAACTGAGCATATACCTCAAATGTTAATGAAGTCAGTCTAGCTATATATTTATTTCTAGTGTTTAATAGCAAGTTATCACAGATCTAGTGATAACACATATTTCTTTAACAACACATATTTATTATCTCACAGTTTCCAGGGTCAGGAATCTGCATGTTGTTTATCTGGGTTTTCTGCTCAGATCTTACAATACTGTAAGAAAGTTGCTAGCTGGGCTGCATTATCATCTGGAAGCTTGGTAGCAGTGGAAACCACCTCCAAGCTTGTTGAGGTTGTTGGCAGAATTCATTTCCTCACATCTCTATGACTGAGGGCCCTAGCATTTTGCTGACTGTTGGCTGGAGGCTGTGCTCAGATCCTGGAGGCCACTGACAGTTCCTGCTACATAGACCTCTTCAGTGTCATGTAGTCCCTAGGGAGAGTTTCTCTCCCTACAAAGACCCAGTCCCCTTTCCAAGGTCTTAGGCCTGGCTAGCTCTGCCCCATGCAGGGTAATTTCCCTTTGATTAACTGAAAATCAACTGAATTGAGAAATGAATTTTATTCATAAAATCTCTTCTCTTTTGCCATATTCTACTGACTAGAAGCAAGTCATGGGTGCTCATGGGCTGAATTGTATGCCCTCTCCCTTCACTCTCTTCTCCAAAATTTGTATATTGAATTCTTTAACTTTCAATACTTCAGATTGTGACTGTACTTAGAGATAGGACCTTTAAAGAGGGTAATTAAGCCTCTCCCTTCACTCTTTTCTCCAAAATTTATACGTTGAATTCTTAGCTTTCAGTACCTCAGATTGTGACTATATTTGGAAAAAGGACCTTTAGAAAGGGTTGCTGCTGCCTCTGCTAAGTCGCTTCAGTCACGTCTAACTCTGTGCGACCCCATAGATGGCAGCCCACCAGGCTCACCCATCCCTGGGATTCTCCAGGCAAGAACACTGGAATGGGTTGCCATTTCCTTCTCCAATTTATGAAAGTAAAAAGGGAAAGTGAAGTCGCTCAGTCATGTCTGACCCTCAGTGACCCCATGGACTGCAGCCTTCCAGGCTCCTCCATCCATGGGATTTTCCAGGCAAGAGTACTGGAGTGGGGTGCCCTCTCCACCTGCATCTCCCACATCATCGTGGTCATCTTGTTCTTTGGTCCTTGCATGTTTATATATACACACCCTGCAACTACATTCCCCATGGATAAGATGATAGCTGTGTTTTATACAGTTGGAACACCTTTGATCAACCCTCTGATTTATACACTAAGGAATGCTGCTGCTACTGCTGCTAAGTCACTTCAATCGTGTCCAATTCTGTGTGACCCCATAGATGGCAGCCCACCAGGCTCCCCCATCCCTGGGATTCTCCAGGCAAGAACACTGGAGTGGGTTGCCATTTCCTCTTCCAATGCATGAAAGTGAAAAGTGAAAGTGAAGTTGCTCAGGTGTGTCCGACTCTTAGTGACCCCATGGACTGCAGCCTACCGGGCTTCTCTGTCCAAGGGATTTTCCAGGCAAGAGTACTGGAGCAGGGTGCCATTGCCTTCTCCATATCTAGAGGGGTTGGATGTTATACAGTATTGAGGTTATTGGGAGGAAAGAAAGTGAAAGTGAATGTTCTCAATTATGTCTGACTCTGAGACCCCATGGATTGTGGCCTGCCAGGCTCCTCTGTCCATGGGGATTCTCCAGGTAAGAATACTGGAGTGGGTTGCCATTTTGTTCTCCAGGGGATCTTCCCAATCCAGGTCTCCCACATTGCCAGGAGTCTACCATCTGAGCCACCAGAATCTCATTGGGTGGAGGGGACAGGGGGCTAATCCAGTGATTACTGTTCTTAGAAGAAGAGGAGATTAGAACACAAACATGTAGAGGAAAGACTTACAGAGAAGATGGCCATCTACAATGCAAGGAGGAGGCTCAGAAGAAATCAATTTTTGATCAATACTTTGGTCTCAGATTTATAATCTCCAGGAATTTTGAAAAAAAGTATTTTGTTTAAGCCACCCAGTTTACATTTTTTTTTTCCAGGTGGCATCTCTATCAAATGAATACAAAGATCCCACCCAAAGTGGAAGAGCACTGGTGGAGGTGGGGTGGGGGTCAAAGTACATACAGGGCATGAATACCAGAGGGCAGAAATCACGGGAGCCATCCCAGGATCTACCCTCTACAAGCTACAACCCCAAATAGCCTATTCCGGGAAAGAAGCGATACAGTAGACTTTATACATCAATTTTGGAATCTCCTTTGCTTTCTGGAACATGGAGGATTTCAATTCTCTACCCTTTTAAAGTCAATAAATGTGAGCAAAATTGTCCAGTTTCACTTCCAGGATTTGATGGTTCAGTTCTCTCATTTCCCCTGCTGGTACAAACCTCAAGACTTCTTGTTGCAGTGGCAGCATTTTAATATGGTGAATTTCCACCAATTTGGATTCTTGAATATTTATCATGAACAAAGCTTCACCTACCAACCCACACTAAACATGTTCCATGAGCAAGAAATAAAACTGTTACCATAAAGCTACTGACATTTTGGGATTGTTTGTTATAACACTATAATCTAGCCTAACCTAGTAGACAATTGAGATGAAGTAAAGGTTTACAGTGTTACTGAATTGTGGGAGTTAAAATGACTAAACAGTGAAAAATGAAGTATTTGCACAAACTTGTGCAAAATTGAGGAGTGAAGTAACCATCTCATTTACACCCTATGAATTACTATCAGAAGGTATATACCATTAATACTGATGAAAAAGTTAACTGGAGTTCAGATAAAACCTTAGTCCTGCTTCCCCAAAAGATTTCTCTGATCAATAGTCTATAAAAGCAAACTAATCCTCTGAGTCATCAGGTTCTATGATAGAACTGCATCTAACTTTCTAATATTGTAACATAAGGAAACTGTATAAGATTGTCTGAGAAAATTCTCCAAAACTTTGAATTGAGTAATCCTCAAGGTGAATTAAAATTCTGTACCATATTGCCTCAAGCTTACTTTTCATTTCACCTTTTTTTCTATCTCTGTCCCTCTTTTTCACTCTCTCTTTATTTCCAGTCCTCTTAAGTATTCTTTTTTTTTTTTTTCATTTTTTTACAGTGATTTTGGTCACTGTAAATCTTTTTTTTTTCTGGTTTGAGATCAAGAGAAGATAAAGTTAAGGAGGGTTTTTTTAAAGTTAAGGGTGTGTTTTTAAAGTTAAGGGTGTGTTTTTGTTTAACTATGAAGAGGAGTTGGAGTGATACATAGCTGAAACAAAGGGACGAGCTGAAATGGTGGCAGACAGATCTATTCTTTGGAGTCATCTTTGCTTTACTGTGCAGTGTTATCATCAGATAAATGCTTTCAGGTAGCAATTCTTTAGCTCAGATAAAAGGAAGGGTGGCTATCCTGTCTAATGGGAGGGAAGTCATGCAATTTATCCACTTTTGGCAAGTGACATCACAGTACGTCAAATTCTGTAGCCTACCCTCCTTGTGAGAAGCAGTTCCCTTTCTCTTTCTAGTCCATCATGCTTACTGAAACGTTCCTTGGAAGTGTCAAAGCCACCTGGAAAAGATCAATCTTTGTTGATTAGGAGACTTTGACAAAGAAGAGCTGTGAGGAAACTTGGAGAAGAAAGAATAGGTTAGACAGCATGCTACTTAAAAAAAGATCTGTTACCTCTGTCAATATTTCTCATATATACCTACATGTATCTATATAAAATATATAAAAGTTTGGTGCTAAGTTGCTTCAGTTGTGTCCGACTCTGTGCGACCCCATAGACAGCAGCCCACCAGGAACCCCTGTCCCTGGGATTCTCCAGGCAAGAACACTGTAGTGGGTTGCCATTTCCTTCTCCACTGCATGAAAGTGAAAAGTGAAAGTGAAGTTGCTCAGTCGTGCCCGACTCTTAGTGACCCCATGGACTGCAGCCTACCAGGCTCCTCCGTCCATGGGATTTTCCAGGCAAGAGTACTGGAGTGGGATGCCATTGCCTTCTCTGATATAAAAGTTTAGTTTATATATATTATGATATATATATATATATATATATATATATATGCTTATTGAATATATATAATTATTTAGCAGAAAGTCAGACCAGTAACTGTTCTGGTTACTATGGAGACCAAAGTGGAGCTTGGGGAAAATAAGAATTTTGATTTTTGAATTAACATTTTGCTACCATTCTTGAATTTTTAAAAATTTTCTTAAATTACTTTAATTAGAAGTATTTAACACCTACTGTGAAATGAGTTTGATTATGTCTAGACAAGCACAGAATTTTTAATGTGTGCTTCTTTGTTACCCCACAGATGTGTCTATTTTCCAACTTTTTCAAAGAGAAAAGCTCTGAAAGCATGCAGTCCATTTCCTGAACATTGACAAGAAACAGAGTATTATGCTTCATTTGGGCATATTTATGTTCTTAAAGTTTGAGTAAACAAATAAATGGGTCAAGTGAAACCAGGGGGAAGGCCAAGAGGAAAAAAAATAGCAATGAGATTATCTCCGTATATGATGAATCTACATATTTTAGGGTTTCTGTGTGTATGTATGTGTGGGCTACTCTTGGTTTAGATAATAGAACAGAAATAAAATGGAAATTATCAAAAAATGACCTGTAAATTTAAAACTAGCTTTGAAATGCTTGTTTAGCTAAGACAAATGATTAGTTTTAGCTTCACTGGTAAAGTGCTTTTAAAACTTTGAACTATGAACTGTTTTTATTTAGGAAGTCATGTGAAGTATAATTCATGATATTGTTTCCCATTCTTCTCAGGTTTAATGACTTAAGTATTGAAAGAGAATTAAGTGATTTTGATAGTAATATTACTAAACTGTATCAGTTCAGTTCAGTTCAGTCACTCAGTTGTGTCTGACAAGTCTTTGTGGCCTCATGGACTGTAGCATGCCAGGCTTCCCTGTCCATCACTAACTCCGGGAGTTTACTCAAACTCATGTCCTTCGAGTCAGTGACGCCAACCAACCATCTCATCCTCTGTCGTCCCCTTCTTCTACTGCCTTCAATCGTGCCCAGCATCAGGGTCAGTTCCAATGAGTCAGTTCTTTACATCAGGTGGCCAAAGTATTACAGTTTCAGCTTCAGCATCAGTCCTTCCAATGAATGTTCAGGACTGATTTCCTTTAGGATGGACTGGTTGGATCTCCTTGCAGTCCAAGGGACTCTCAAGAGTCTTCTCCAAAACCACAGTTCAAAAGCATCAATTCTTGGGTGCTCAGCTTTCTTTATAGTCCAACTCTCAGATCCATACATGATTATTGGAAAAGCCATAGCTTTGACTAGATGGACCTTTATTGACAAAAGTAATGTCTCTACTTTTAAAATATGCTGTCTACCTTTTCTTCCAAGGAGCAAGCATCTTTTATTTTCATGGCTGCAGTCACCATCTGCAGTGATTTTGGAACCCATAAAAATAAAGTCAACCACTGTTTCCACTGTTTCCCCATCTATTTGCCATGAAGTGATGGGACCGGATGTCATGATCTTAGTTTTCTGAATGTTGAGTTTTAAGCCAACTTTTTCACTGTCCTATTTCACTTTCATCAAGAGGCTCTTTAGTTGTTCTTTGCTTTCTGCCATAAGGGTGATGTCATCTGCATATCTGAGGTTATTGATATTTCTCCCAGCAATCGTGATTCCACTTTGTGCTTCATCTAGCCCGGCATTTCACTTGATATACTCTGCATATAAGTTAAATAGGCAGGGTGACAATATACAGCCTTGATGTACCTCTTTCCCAATATGGACCCAGTCTGTTGTTCCATTCCCAGTTCTATTTCTTCTTGACCTGCATAAAGATTTCTCAGGAGGCAGGTCAGGTAATCTGGTATTCCCATCTCTTTCAGAATTTCCCACAGTTTGTTGTGATCCACACAGTCAAAGGTTTTGGCATAGTCAATAAAGCAGAAGTAGATGTTTTTCTGGAATTACTTTTCGATGATCCAGCTAATATTGGCAATTTGATCTCTGGTTCCTCTGCCTTTTCTAAAACCAGCTTGAACATCTGGAAATTCATGGTTCACGTACTGTTGAAGTCTGGCTTAGAGAATTTTGAGCATTACTTTGTTAGCATGTGAAATGAGCTTATACTACTAAGGTGTATAGTTGTACCCAAATATGACTACAACCCTTCTCCTTATTGAGTCCTTGTGCCTTTTCCCCACTTTCATTTGCAATCCATTTTAATAAATTCTTTTGATTGTTAACATTAGATTTATTTGTCATATTTATCTAGATCTTTCCACCTCCCATTCTTTCCCTTTTCTATAACTTTATCCCTACCCACTGCACTTGCCCCCTAAATGATCTCCATATCTTTATTCTTGCTCACCTGTAATCCATTTCCCTTATTTTGGTAGAATAGTATTTGTGAGACAGACCTGATGGTGTTACTCTCCCACTTGGAATACTTCAAAGGGGTCTCATCATTCTCCACATGGTTTACAAGTTCCTACGGGGTCTGGTTTCTGTTCACCTTCCCTGAACTCCCAAGTCCACACTCTAGTCTCATACATCTCCACACTCTCATTATGCAGACTTCTTGGCCAACTTTCTTTCCTATGAACATCTCATGCTCACTCCTGTCTTTGGCACCTTTGCACTTGCTGTTCCATGTGTCTAATGTGCTGTTCTCTTCATCTGCTTAACTGTTAAGTTTTTCATGCCTATACATCCTTGAAGTCTCATCTGAAAGGTCAACTCCATGGGGAAGCCCTTTCATAGACCTATTGTATACCCGTGTGACACCATGTCCTTTTTCTTTACAGTGTTTTCACAACTTGTGAATATAAATTGTGTTTTTATGAACTTTAATAGTTACAAAGTACAAATGTGTACAAAAATATGATTTCCTTTATTTTATTCAACAGGGTTTAGTTCCTGGGATTCTATTTCCATTCACAGTGTCACAAGTTCCTTTCAGGTGTTTTTCTCAGTCTCTTTGGGATAAATAATATTCTTTCAGCTCACAAGCTTTCCCTCTCTCAGTTCCTTCCCTTTTCTTAGGAGGATGTGAGTTCCTGGACCTGAGAAGGAATGGGGTACCTTCTTCATAATGGTTCTCTACTCTCTTTGACCTGTGCTGATATCTACTGGCCCTTCTTTGTTCCTTCCTGTGCTGGCATTTCCTGCTGCTGCACCTGATCCTGCCATGAGCTCTGATTGCTACCTTCATGTCCTATGTGTCTTCCTCATTTTTACCCTGTAGGCCTGCTGACTACACCTGATCCAGCTGTGACTTCTGATTGCCACATTCATGACCTTTGTCTAATCCTCATTTTCACCCCAGGGGCCTGCTGATCTATTTTTAGCACTTGATTTTCCCTTGGTTGCAGCCAGTTGAGGTTGCTTTCAAACTTAGTTGATTTTCTATATCCTGCTGGTTATCTTCTGTGCTCTGTGAGGCTGCCTCCAGGTTCAATACCTAGGACACTTCACTCAACCACAGCTACAGCAGGGCTGTGATGTCATGATAGAATTTTGTTTCCCTATAAGCCTTGCCTTCTTCTCAGAATGCAGTAGGGGAGGTGAGGCCCTGCTGTAGTCTGGCTTATTTATGATTTTGTCTGAGAAGGAGTCTGAGCCAGGAGTCCTTTCTCAGCAATCCACACCAACCACAGGCTCACTCTCTTGCTTTCTCTCCCAGTTTCAATGAAAACTGGATGAAAGATCTAGATGATCCAGATGAAAGCTGGATCATCCCTGATTGCCTTTCCAGTATAAAGCTATGGATAAACTTGGCATCCACCTCTTTAAGATTTTGCCTCCTCTTGATACTCGAGGTCCAAATTTTTTTTTTTTTTTTTTGAACTTCGTTTCATTAGCTTTTAAGACATTTGTTCCTGGAGTAAGTTTGAAAAATCCATTCAGAAATTTAATTTACCTTTTCTCCAAGCTGATTCACACTTTCCCAGGGCAACGAGGATGATTTGGGGAAGAAATGTTTGGTTATTTTTCAAAATATTATCTTTCTAAATGCGATTTATTTATTTATTTTATTTTTATTTTTACTTTACAATATTGTATTGGTTTTGCCATACATCAACATGAATCTGCCACAGGTTTACACGTGTTCCCCATCCTGAAGCCCTCTCCCTCCTCTCTCCCCATACCATCCCTCTGGGTCATCTCAGTGCACCTTCCACAGAATTGTAAAGTCTCCAAGGTCAAGTGTCAGGTTTTCATATACCATTGTATCTCTCAGTTCATATTAGACATCTTTATTAATAGATATTATTAAAGAAATAAATATACAAATAAGAGTTTTAACAAAGAGAAATAAACTCATACTTAAGTATTAATAAGTTAGACTGTCTTTCAGGCAGAAATCTCATAAGCTCTGCTAAAGTAGGTAGTCTGACCTGAGGTCTGCCTATTTCTACCATCTCCCCTAGTATCTTATCTCATCCTGGACCTGCCCTGAACAGGCAAAGGCACAGTTATCTTTTGTTTCTAGATACATTGAGAGAGGAAAGAGATAAGAATATGTGTGACAGCCAGAAAATAAGCTTACAGTCCAGAGAAAGGGTGCAGAAGAGAGAATACCAGAGACAGGGCTGAACTTTTCAGGTGACAAAATGTCACAGATCACTTTGCCTCAGTGGTTGTATCAGTGAAGGAGGAAAAGAATCACACTCGTTGATTCATATTTTGATGTACAGTGACCTGTCATTGTAAATGCATCCCAACTGGTGACTTGGAATCTGACTAATATCCTTTTTCTTTGGGTAGAAGAGGAAAAAGAGAATGAGAAGAGCTTACTCTGCCTTTTGCCTGCTGTTCTCTTTTCAGTAAACTGTTGTAGCAAAGTCTAAACTGACCCAAAGAGCAACTAATCCCTTTACTATGTGGGACAGCAAACAAGTATCGGGGGATGGCCACCTGGCAGAAGCATATAGTTTGAGAGCTGAAATCCAAACATAAAATGAGATTCCGTCTTATTTTTCCCACCTACTTTTTGTTATTGGCTTTTACAGTAAGAGAAACTTTCCATTTTAGAGGTCAGATCCCTCTTTACTTTATTTTGACCACATTTCAGATTTCACAAAGAAAACCATTTCAGAGGAAAATAAAACTAAACTGTCTTGAGCCTCTCGATACAGCACAGTTTAGAAAAAGGTTTGGGAAGATAGCCAAAGAAACATTCAGGAGGCTTCTTAAGACAACCATGAAATGTGTAAATGGCCTAAAATTCTATTTAGATTATAATTTCAGAGCTACAAACAATCACTGGAGTAATTTTGTTCATCATGCATGGTAATCACTTCATTAAGTGGTTTCCTTAAGGTCAAACCAATTCAGTGCAACGTCCTAGCAGAGATTTTGTTTTTGACTCCCAGTTAAGCCAATCAGATCTCTGTTCAGGTAAAGTGAATATAAACCCAGGAATGGAGTGAGAAGGAAACCTGGAGCCAAGGTATCTATTGATGTGGCCTAAGGAAGGTTCATGTCAAATCTGCCTTGACTGACCCCTGTCCTTCTAGAGAATTCTTGTATTCCCTGCTAGAATCTGTGAGCTCTCTACCCAGCATTCTTCTAATAAATTCCTTTGATTAAGTGAACCAGAGGTCATTTCTGTTGCTTACAATCAAAGAGCTCAAAAAGACTCATTAAGCATCTTTTTATGTGTTTTTATATTGCTTAAGATTTCTCAAAGTCCTTTGCATGCTAGTATCCATTTCAAAAGGAGGTACAACAAACATTTAATGATTTTTATATTTATTTGACCTTTCTCAAGGAGCATTATTTGGGATTTCTTTCTTTCTGTTTTGGTAGAATACACTCTGAAAAACACTGTATTACACCATTGCTGCATTGCTGTCGCTTAAGGCAGTGCCTTAGCCCTAGAGCTAATTTTCAGCCTACTTAGCAGAGCTTCAAAAGCCTTTCTTATTTATTAAATAAGGGCACTGTATTTATGGTATGATAATATGAACCTTCATCAGAAAGACTGTTGTTGAAGCTACAATACTTTAGCCACCTGATGTGAAGACCCAACTCATTGGAAAAGACCCCAATGCTGGGAAAGATTGAAGGCAAAAGGAGAAGGGAGTGGCAGGGGATGAAACCGACTCAATGGATGTGAATTTGAGCAAACTCCAGGAGACAGTGGAGGACAGAGGAGCCTGGCTTGTTACAAACCATGGGGTCACAAAGAATCAGACACAATTTAATGACTGAATAGCCGTGACAAGCATGGCCCCTCTGTTGTAATATTGTAGTAGTTAAAACATTGCTAACAATTTTTACTTGAATCATTCTAGTTTAATTCTATGGGAAGGGAGACAACATTTCTATGACTTCATTTTTTATTGTTTCATTGTCTAAACTATATTCCAAAAGGGTTTTATGCCTCAGTTTCCCTAGAAGTAAAGCAAAAAGGAATGGTACTTAGCTGATATCCCTCTGAACACTGGCAGTTTGGTTGAATTAAGTGATGCCTACAGTGTGGTCTGAATTATGCAGAGATAAGATTTCTAAAATACCTAACAATAAATGTTTGTTATAGCAAAGACTTCACAGTGTCTTTCATGTATTTTAATCCAATGTTTAGGTAATTGCATAACAAGTCTGTTAAATCCTTCTGAGAAAAGATAAAAATACAAGTCAGAGCAGTTCACAGCTTTATACCTGTTTAAGAAAGTCAGACCTTGTCACAGGGCTGTTACTTCCCACTAATCCTGGGGATGGAGACACTGGTTACTCTACAGTCAGTGTGGGATGCATTTAATAAAGTGGCATTATGGGTCATGTCAATGGCATGTCATATCTCTGTTGCATGGCTGACTGGAAAATACATACACAAATTATCCATTGTTTTTGATCAATACTCTGTCCTTTGGGGCTTCCCAGGTGGTTCAGTGTTTTAAAGAATTCACCTGCCAAACAAAAGACACAGTTGTGATCCCTGAGTCAGGAAGATCCCTTGCAAGAGAAAATGGCAAACCACTCCAATATTCTTTCCTGGGATAATCCCACAGACAGAGGAGTCTGGTGGCCTACAGTCCATGGGGTCCCAAAAAAGTCAGACATGACCGAGCAACTGAGCAGGGACACATCCTTTCATTTTGCCAGAGTTATACCAACCTGAGGCAAGATAGTGGGAAAATATGGTAATTTTTATTGTATGTTAGTGATTCATTCTATTCATTTATCTCCAGAAAATCTCCCACATTCAGCCCTCTCAATTGAACAAATATGGAATTGAATATTTAAAAAACAAACACCACTCCAAAGCTGTGAATCTCTTTCCTTGGTCTCTACAAAGGTTTTTACAAATGGAGGAATGCTCACAGGGCCAGTGAGTGTGTTGTTTTGGGGCACACAGGTTGTGACTTGATGAACTGAACCTAACAAAGACTGAAGCAGTAATAGGCAAGTGACTTGTCTGCAAGAGAAAAGGGACATTGTCAACCCCCACTGAGCCTTGAAGGAGGGGAGTGACTGGAGGTTGCTGACAAAGGTGAAGATAAACTTCTGAGTTCTCTTGCTCAGTGGGAATCTTAGCCATCCTTGGACAGAAGGGCACAGCAGAAGCAAATCATTGAATCATCCCTTGGATAAAGTTCCAAAATCTATTATCCATTGTTTCTCTGCTTGGGGACTCTTGGCTGGAATCAGTTAATCAGAAACACTTCTCAATAGGAAAAAATGCTTTTAATTTTAACCAGATTGTATTAATTAGTGACATTTAAATGGAACTTGCTATGTCTTCTTACAATACTACATTTCCAAATGTACTCTGTTTTGAAGTGAGGTGTTACTTTATGGTATTTGTTCATTAGTTCATTTATTCAATAAGTACTTTTTGTTAGCCATATGTATGTCTTCTTTGGAGAAATGTCTATTTAGTTCTTTGGCCCATTTTTTGATTGGGTCATTTATTTTTCTGGAATTGAGGTGTAGGAGTTGCTTGTATATTTTTGAGATTAGTTGTTTGTCAGTTGCTTCATTTGCTATTATTTTTTCCCATTCTGAAGGCTGTCTTTTCACCTTGCTAGTAGTTTCCTTTGTTGTGCAGAAGCTTTTAAGTTTAATTAGGTCCCATTTGTTTATTTTTGCTTTTATTTCCAATATTCTGGGAGGTGGGTCATAGAGGATCCTGCTGTGATGATGTATGTCGGAGAGTGTTTTGCCTATGTTCTAGTCTAGGAGTTTTATAGTTTCTGGTCTTACATTGAGATCTTTAATCCATTTTGAGTTTATTTTTGTGTATGGTGTTAGAAAGTGTTCTAGTTTCATTCTTTTACAAGTGGTTGACCAGTTTTCCCAGCACCACTTGTTAAAGAGATTGTCTTTAATCCATTGTATATTCTTGCCTCCTTTGTCAAAGATAAGGTGTCCATATGTGTGTGGATTTATGTCTGGGCTTTCTATTTTGTTCCATTGATCTATATTTCTGTCTTTGTGCCAGTACCATACTGTCTTGATGACTGTGGCTTTGTAGTAGAGCCTGAAGTCAGGCAGGTTGATTCCTCCAGTTCTATTCTTCTTTCTCAAGAAAGCTTTGGGTATTCGAGGTTTTTTTGTATTTCCATACAAATTGTGAAATTATTTGTTCTAACCCTGTGAAGAATACTGTTGGTAGCTTGATAGGGATTGCATTGAATCTATAAAATGCTTTGGGTAGTATACTCATTTTCACTATATTGATTCTTCCAATCCATGAACATGGTATATTTCTCCATCTATTAGTGTCCTCTTTGATTTCTTTCACCAGTGTTTTATAGTTTTCTATATATAGGTCTTCAGTTTCTTTAGGTAGATATATTCCTAAGTATTTTATTCTTTCCGTTGCAATGGTGAATGGAATTGTTTCCTTAATTTCTCTTTCTGTTTTCTCATAGTTAGTGTATAGGAATGCAAGGGATTTCTGTGTGTTGATTTTATATCCTGCAACTGTACTATATTCATTGATTAGTTCTAATAATTTTCTGGTGGAGTCTTTAGGGTTTTCTATGTAGAGGATCATGTCATCTGCAAACAGTGAGAGTTTTACTTCTTCTTTTCCAATTTGGATTCCTTTTACTTCTTTTTCTGCTCTGATTGCTGTGGCCAAAACTTCCAAAACTATGTTGAATAGTAATGGTGAAAGTGGGCACCCTTGTCTTGTTCCTCACTTTAGAGGAAATGTTTTCAATTTTTCACCATTGAGGATAATGTTTGCTGTGGGTTTGTCATACATAGCTTTTATTATGTTGAGGTATGTTCCTTCTATTCCTGCTTTCTGGAGAGTTTTTATCATAAATGGATGTTGAATTTTGTCAAAGGCTTTCTCTGCATCTATTGAGATAATCATATGGTTTTTATTTTCAATTTGTTAATGTGGTGTAATACATTGATTGATTTGCAGATATTGAAGAATCCTTGCATCCCTGGGATAAAGCCCACTTGGTCATGATGTATGATCTTTTTAATGTGTTGTTGGATTCTGATTGCTAGAATTTTGTTAAGGATTTTTGCATCTATGTTCATCAGTGATATTGGCTTGTAGTTTTCTTTTTTTTTGTGGGATCTTTGTCAGGTTTTGATATTAGGGTGATGGTGGCCTCATAGAATGAGTTTGGAAGTTTACCTTCCTCTGCAATTTTCTGGAAGAGTTTGAGCAGGATAGGTGTTAGCTCTTCTCTAAATTTTTGGTAGAATTCAGCTGTGAAGCCGTCTGGACCTGGGCTTTTGTTTGCTGGAAGATTTTTGATTACAGTTTCAATTTCCATGCTTGTGATGGGTCTGTTAAATTTTCTATTTCTTCCTGGTCGAGTTTTGGAAAGTTGTACTTTTCTAAGAATTTGTCCATTTCTTCCACGTTGTCCATTTTATTGGCATATAATTGTTGATAGTAGTCTCTTATGATCCTTTGTATTTCTGTGTTGTCTGTTGTGATCTCTCCATTTTCATTTCTAATTTTATTGATTTGATTTTTCTCCCTTTGTTTCTTGATGAGTCTGGCTAATGGTTTGTCAATTTTATTTATCCTTTCAAAGAACCAGCTTTTGGCTTTGTTGATTTTTGCTATGGTCTCTTTTGTATTTATTTCTGCCCTAATTTTTAAGATTTCTTTCCTTCTACTAACCCTGGGGTTCTTCATTTCTTCCTTTTCTAGTTGCTTTAGGTGTAGAGTTAGTTTATTTATTTGACTTTTTTCTTGTTTCTTGAGGTATGCCTGTATTGCTATGAACTTTCCCCTTAGGACTGCTTTTACAGTGTCCCACAGGTTTGGGGTTGTTGTGTTTTCATTTTCATTTGTTTCTATGCAAATTTTGATTTCTTTTTTGATTTCTTCTGTGATTTGTTGGTTATTCAGCAGCGTGTTGTTCAGTCTCCATATGTTGGAATTTTTAATAGTTTTTCTTCTGTAATTGAGATCTAATCTTACTGCATTGTGGTCAGAAAAGATGCTTGGAATGATTTCTATTTTTTTGCATTTACCAAGGCTAGATTTATGGCCCAGGATGTGATCTATCCTGGAGAAGGTTCCATGTGCGCTTGAGAAAAAGGTGAAATTCACTGTTTTGGGATGAAATGTCCTATAGATATCAATTAGGTCTAACTGGTCTATTGTATCCTTTAAAGTTTGTATTTCCTTGTTAATTTTCTGTTTAGTTGATCTATCCATAGGTGTGACACTTATTCCAAGGGCTATTTCATACTCTGCACAAAATCACGAATCACATTGTTGGTACTTACATTACTAGAGTTCCTGTTATGTCCCTGCCAACAAGTCACTGTGTGATTTGGGGAATTTGCATAAAATTCTTTGGGCCTCATTTTTATCATGTGTAAAATTATGGTCTTTGATCAGAAATAAAATATATTTATATATTTTAAAGTTCTGTAGACATTTTTGTAATACTTAGTACTTCCTTTCTCTCTCTCTCTCTGTACTAGGTCTTGCTATTTTAGCAAGTAGAATATGGGTACCACATGAAATATGATGTTAAAACTGTGATTTTATGCACATGTTTGGTGGCGTTAGTGGTAAAGAACCTGCTTGCCAATGCAGGAGGTGTAAGAGATGTGGGTTCAATCCCTGGGTTGGGAAGATCGCCTCAGGGAGAGAATGGCAACCAATTCCAGTATTCTTGCCTGGAGAATCCCATGGACAGAGGAGCCTGGTGGGCTAAGTCCATGGGGTTGCAAAGAGTCAGACATGTTTGAACGACTAACACTTTTAATACTTTAACTTTTCTCAGTATGGATTATCATTTTTTCAAAGGAAAAGTAACAGTACATAAGTTATAAGATAGTTGAAAGGATTAAATAAAATAATATAAGTAAGCTGTTGATTGAAATGCCTGAAATGTTGCATTTCTTTCCGTTTTCCCTTGACCCTCTCCTCTCACTATGCACTTTTTTCCTTTCCTCCTTCTCATACTTCTTCCTTCCAAACGTACTTTATATGAAAGTTCAGGGCTTATGTTTCGGGAATACTTTTTAAAGGGAAATAAGAACTATGTTCCAAAAAGTTTAATGGTGAGAACCACAGGGAGATGTAGGAGTGCAGGAATTCCTGTCCACTGTCATTGTTTCTCCAGGGCAGTGCCAGAGGATGGAAGAGATGAGCTAATGTAATGTGTCACCTCTAATCTCCATGATCATTGCTTCTGGAACTGATACAAGGGCCAGATGTGGTTCAAAGAGAAAGTGTGCACTTGGCTTTGGAAAGCCTTAGAGCTTTTAACAACAAGAAAGTTTGATTCAACCTTAGAAAGAAACCCAGGGGACTCCCAAAGACCTGCTCTGTGTCATTTTGCCCATAAAGAATGTTTTGGAAGAGGAGAGATGAGATTGGAGGGAGTAGGAAAGGAAAAGTGTAAGTATAGTGTCAGAGTGCTTCTTATAAAAGTATAGTGTCAGAGTGCTTCCTGGCATTCTCAAGTTGTCAAGTTGGTTATGAAGAACTATGAGAAGATAATGAGAATGGCTGGCACTTTCAGAAACAAGTGACCTAAATCTTCTCTCATTGTCCACTTAGAATAGAGTCTATTTAGAGTCAGCTGGAAGTTTCCTAAGCAGAGCTGTTGCCTTGGACATCTACAGGAGCATCATTTGCATTGTAATCTATGTGAAAGTTATCCCTGGGGTTGTGCAGTTGTGCAGTGCAAAGCCTGATATATACGTATTAAATCCAGCACCTCGTTTGTAAGTAAAAGAGCTTTGAGACTCCGAAAGGGCAAGTCCTGGGCCAAGGTCATGTAGGCAGTTGCAGAATTGAATAAGAAGCCAAATTTCTATACTTTCAGTTTAGTGATCTTTCAATTAAACTCCCAGACTTTGGAGTGCAGTTCTCTAAGAGCCATGCAGTTGTTACAAGTACAAGGAGTTTTACATATATTTGTTTCCCGATACATGCTAAAAGTACAATTATTATCATGTACTAAACTTTTTATAGTTTTTGCATGAAAAAATGATTCCTCCTTTAAGATAAGGTTAGGAAGTACTGCTGAAATCATTTTGCCGTCAAACTGCTAATTTATATTGTTGTTCAATTGTTGTTTTCTTTTTGCTAAAAAGAGAATATAAACAATACTTTTGTAACAAAAGATTTTGAGATATACCTATCAGACACATCCTTCCTGTATGATGATAGAGAATCCAATGAGAGTATTTTACTGTATCTTGAAAATACATCACAGTATTCCATTCATGGAAAATGCTTCAGATTCAACTCTAACTCTGTAAATAACTGTGTGACCTTTGACAAGTCACTTATCCTCTCTCATTTATTTAATAGGCAATTATTTAGTGCTCACCAGGTACTAGGAATTTTCCTGGTGTGAAGAAACAGATAAAAGAAACCTTTATAACTTAAGAGAGATTGAATTCTAATGAGAGATAAGAGAGAGAGAGAGATGAGAAAACATTTGCCATATATCATGGTAAGTTCTGGCATCATTTTTGTAAAAAACTACATTTATTTATTTACTTACTCAGAGGTAAACTCAGAGGCTTTTATGTGAATCCTCATGGACTCACTGAAGGCAGTTCTCTGGATATTCCTATTTTTGAGAGAGAAGGCTCAGAGCTGGAAAGTTCTTTCTCAAAGACACACAGTGAGAGCTAAGATTTGAACTCTGGGTCTGATGACTGAATACTCCGTGTTTCTCTTAGAAAATTCTCTCTGGAAGCCAGAGTGGACTGGGGCGGAGAAGGGGACATAAAAGGAATCTGAGCTGGGATCTAGGAGAGAGGAGATGCAGCCATGTAGATGGAGAGGAGCAGGACAAACTGAGATCCATTAGGACTTAGCTGGGAAAGAGAATGCTGAGTGAAGGGAGAGTGGAAGCCCAGAAGGAAGTTGATACCAGTGCCTTGATTTCTGGCTAGGTACTTAGATCGTCAGAAGACTGGTTTTCCAAATCATCAGTGCAGTCTTCCTCACTTATCTTTACTCCACTGAAATTCCTCACTGTCCTAGAGATTCTGTGTCCTCTAAGTTCTAGGCTGACCTCCCCTGTGGGGGACACTTAGAGACAGTGTTCTAAAGAGACTGCTAGAGGGTCAAGTTATGGGGAAGGCTATCCCAGAGCTAACGTGTTCAGGAGGTCTATGCAGCAGTGTGGTTCAAATTATCATAAAAATATATGTTTTAAATTGTATGATGAACTTCAGGCACAGAGGTTTGAACAATGATATTTCCAGTTTGCAGCTTTTGGTTATCATTGGTTTGTGCAAGGTCCTCTTATTTAATAAATTTATTCTTGTTCTTTAACCTTTTTTCCTTTTTGTTCTGACAATTTTTTAAAATTTCCTTTTTAAAATTTTTAATATTTTTATAGTTTTTTTCCTTCTTTTTTTCACTGGAGGACAACTGGTTTACAATATTGTGCTGGCCTCTGCCATACATCAACATCAATCAGTCACAAGTATACATATGGGCTTCCCAGGTGGCCCTAGTGGTCCTGCCAATGTAGGAGATGCAAGAGATGTGCATTAGATCCCTAGGTCAGGAATGTCCCCTAGAGGAGGAAACGGCAGCCCGTTCTAGTATTCTTGCCTGGAGAATCCCATGGACAGAGGAGCCTGGCAGGCTACAGTCTATAGGGCTGAAAGAGTTGTACATAATTGAGCAACAGAACACACATACATATGTCCCTTCCCTCCTTAACCCCCCTCCCATCTCCCACCTCATCCCAGCCCTCTAGGTTGTCACAGTTTTTAAAAAATACTTCATGTGTACCCTTAGATTTGTATGTGTTCTTGCAAGTTTTTTTTGTTGTTGTTGTTTAATTGGAGTATAATTGCCTTTCAATGTTGTGTTACTTTCAGGTGTATAGCATAGTGATTCAGTTATGCATATACATATATTCATTCTTTTTCAGATTTTTTTCCTATTATAGGTTATTATAGCTATTGAGTAGAGTTCCCTGTGCTATAGAGTAGATCCTTGTTGATTTTCTATTTTATGTAACTGTTAACAATGGGAGCCTATAGGAATGAAATCTACCCTAGATCTGGGAAGGGAGGTGGGTTTTAGGATATTCTTCCCAGAGGATCCCATTCAGAAAGTGAATTGTGAAGCAGAATTTGTCCCCGGCAAATGAAGAAGGAGGAAAAGGAAGACTTTGCTGACAGAAGGAGCGCCGTGTTCAAAGGCAGAGCAGGATGAAACTCCGTGTGCTGTCTGGCTCTCCTTTTGAACCTCCTTCGAACCTGAAACTGCTAAGGAGAAGCAAATTGGAAATCTATGAGCTGTTTTACATATTTCAAGAAACTTAAGTAAAATCACAATATCTCAAACTTAAGGACTGCTGAGGCTAAAGTGTCCAATTGTTTAGCCTTTGGTTTAAAATTGGTTTACATTTTATCAGCTGAGTTAATCTCTCTGTGTATTTTATGTCAATCAGAAGTATCATTTGAGAGTGCTATATAGAATTGATTTGTAATGAAAACATAAACATGTTACTTAATAAATTAAATTTTGTAGACACAGTTTTTTTCAACTATAGGATGAATAGAGGAAGACAATTAAATACATGAAGTCCTAAAGTACTCATGTTTTTGGGAAACAGGACATTCATCAATATGCTTGGATGATAGATATTAATTCAACATGTGGGATTAATAAATAAACAGATATCTAGGTTGTAGGTTATATTGCTTGGAGAGTTTCTTAATTCCTTTGTTGTTCATTAGCTTTCAAATCTAAGTTTAATTTACTCCTTCCCCTATTTGAGATTCATGAATCAAGAAGCAGATGCCAAAAATACATATCAAAATGTCTCGATTGCCATCTTTCTCCTAAAACAATTAAATTTACAATTAAGTAAATTTACCAACCTAGGATATTAGACTTTTGCCTCAAATAAAGACAGTAGAAGATCCTTACTAGGATAAGCCTTCTGTCTATTCTGAACTGTAATTCAGTTTAGTGACAACTTGCTTAGACTATGAATACTTAAGAAGTTCAGGATACAAGACCTGACTTAAAGGGATTTATGAGTAAATTAGGTGCAAATAAATACAGATAAGACATTTCAAGAGGAGAAACTAGATAGTCCTGATGCTCCATTCCTCCCCACCCACTTCCAATTTCCCAATTACCTTCAAACAGATGCAGTCTTTAGTTATGGCCAGAACTGTACCAATACATCACTTTGCCATCTATATTATAGTCTCTGTAGTACTACTTGGTTTTCTTATCTGGTTAAATAGGAATATCAATATAATACTAACTTTGTGAATTAAGGTGGCTAAAAAATATTTTGTACTGTCTTTCTTCCTAATAGTTTTGCAGACACTGTCATTTCACATGATCCAACATTCATGCATTAAGCTTTAGTGTGTACTTTGTCCCTAGTAAGAAACTCACAATCACATAAAGCCATTGCATTCAATGGTTATGATATTCTTAAGTCCTTTTGAAGACCTTCATCTTCATCACCTACAAGTTCTAGGTGATGCTAATTCTCCTATAGCCCTATCATACTTCCAACTAAACTCCTCACCGTTTTACAACCTATAAACTAAATGGAAGCTATCAATACCAGTAATAGACCAAATATATAATAGTGGAAAAAGATAAGATTAAACTAGTATTGATTATCTTAATTATTCTTGTGTTTAAAACAAAGAAGATATAGGAGACCAAGGTATTTCATTTCCACACATGATGTATTCCTTTAATCTTCAAAACAACACCTCAGCTAGACAGGGATTCTACTTTAGGAAATGTGATCTTCATTCTTGTAGGGTTTGAGTCCTTGGTAGTCTTGCCAATGTGAAATTGAGGTCATTTTCCATTAACCTCTCCCTTGGATGTGATGATACAAAGAATTACTCAGGTGGCCTCCAAGTTCTAGGGGTCTATCCATACTCTCTGCAAGCACTGAATATAGTAGAAGCCAATGACCTCTTTAGACTTAGCATTAACAATTTGGCCAATACTGGCCCTATTTCCCTATAGTTCCATCAGTGGCCCAAGAAGTTAGAAAAGTCCACATGGCAATCTGAACTGCAGTAAGAATTACATTGTACCTGATTGAATATGTCATTCTCCTGGGAACAAAAAAGCTACAGGTCACCAGAGTTCAGAGTTATTGGGATAGGAAACAAAATTTAAAGCGATTGATTCTCAGATCTGTATAATTTGGCTATGTAAGAATCAGCACCAGTTGTATATTTAGTTGTTATGATACTCAGGTTAGCCAAGGTGAGGTGCCCCTGTAAATCTCCTGTTACTTCCAGTATCAAATTTTAATCCTAAATATAGTTCTCGTTTTGTTTATGGATTTCTACTGGCATTTTTATTTTAGGAAGGGATAGGGGTCACCAATGTAAAACAAAACAGAAGTTTCTCATCTCTAATGAATGATACCTATTTTTTCAGGAGAAGAAAAGTTCCAGTAAATCCCAGTTTTTAGTTCTCAGTTACAATGATGATGGCCTTCCCTGGTGGCTCAGATGTTAAAGAATCTGCCTGCAATGCTGGAGACCTGGGTTTGATCACTGGGTCAGGAAAATCCCCCTGGAGAAGGGAAAGGTAACACACTCTAGTATTCTTGCCTAGAGAACCCGTGGACAGAGGAGCCTGGTGGGCTGCAGTCCACGGGGCTGCAAAGAGTCGGACGCAACTGAGTGATTAAAACTACTACTACTACAGGAACTATTTGGAGGCCCTTAGAAGCTAATTTTCACTGGGATGGGAAACTATGGCAGTCAAATTACAGTATTCAACAATGGAATGAAGAAATAAAGATATGAGTATGATTACCTTTAGGGAAGTGTGTCAGTGTAAAGGGGCAAAATGGGGTCTTAACATGCAGAGATGGAAGTTCAGGTTAAGGTCCTTACAAATGAAAAATGAACAATTACATCTGAAGCCAGAGGTCACATAACTAGAAAAGAAGGAATGGATCAGGAATCATGAGTCCTGGTCTCAATTCCATGGTTACCTGCGTGAACTTGGGCAATTTGTTGGGTGTCTCTCTGCTTTAGATTGCTCGTTTGACAATGATAAACTAACTCCTTTCCCCAAAGTTCACCAAAATAATTGCATCTGATCTGGTCTCATACAAGTTTTCTGTGTAAACTGGAAGGAAAGAAGGGGTTATTATTTTTGTTTGAGATCACGTTGTCCTTGATAACCCCTGGAATTCTGCCCATTTAGGATTGAAGTATATAAATAGCTATGAAAAACATCTCTTTGGCTTGGAAGGTATATAATTGGTGGCCTTTCACAAACCTTAGCTAACATCCTACACAGAAAATGTCCTACTGCTGCCAGCCCTGCAAAGACAGCACCGTGTGGCTGAGCAAAATGCATTCTGTTCTGCATCATGCATCATCAACAAAATTGCCACTTAAGGCCTGATTCCAGAATCTTTATTGTTGGTTCTAATTTATGAAGCAAACATCGGAACACAACTTGATTTTTCAAATGCCAAGATGAGTTGGCAGTTGCTAAAATCTTGTTTTCACTTACAAATCGATTGTAGTAGAGCTTAAAGCTATGAAGAATCCACAAAAAGGAGACACCAATGTCCTGTGGAAATTCCTTGATTTATTGCTGTAGCTTTTAAACCTTTGGAAGTGGTGTTTGTGTTAGGATTGGGAGGTATCCTTGCAAAATTATTTTTATATTAGTTTACTATTTGAAAGTGAAAGTCATTCAGTCATGTCAGACTTTTTGTGACCCCATGTCTATACAGTCCATGGAATTCTCCAGGCCAGAATGCTGGAGTAGGTAGCCTTTCCCTTCTCTGGGGGATCTTCCAAACACAGGGATCGAACCCAGGTCTCCCACATTGTAGGCAGATGAGTCACAAGGGAAGCCCTAATATTTGAATGAATGACTAAATAAATAAATAGTGTTAGCACCTGAGTGTACATTGAATTGTTTCATTGATCAAGATAAGGGGTTACTATAGGGCTAGGAGCTATTAGTTATCTGGAAAACTAAGAATCTATTTAGGTCAAAATGATTGACATTATTCAAGAGGAGGAAATTATCAGGACTTCCTGTAGATTGTAGAAAGCATATGTCCATGAATAGTGGTTTCAGAAGGGGTTGTTTGAGACAATCAATCAATCTTCCAACTGTTCATAAGAACTTCTAGTTTGAAATGAGGTTTGGGAAAAAGTTTAGGGAAAGAAGGGGAAAGACTCTTCAAGAGTAGCTCTCTAAGGATCTGGGGATAAGTGCTACCTGAGTTTGATTTTGGCTTAAAGTTTGATTTCAGGGACCACATTACCTCCTTATCTGGTCATTCAAGTCTTTCTATAACCTTACCTCATCTCACTTCCCTTGTTTTCTTTCATGTGGATATCATATGACAACAATATATAGAAATCCTACAGTCTCTACTATATGCAGCCTGCAAGGGGCATTCCAAGTATTACCTCAATCAATTTCTATAAGAAATCAACAATGTGGATTGCTATTGTCCAGTAGCTAAGTTGTACCCAAATCTTTGTGACCCCATGGACTGCAGCATGCCAGGCTCCCCTTTCCATCACTATCTCCTGGAATTTTCTCAAATTCATGTTCATTGAATCAGTGATGCTATCTAACCATCTCATCCTCTGCTGCCCCCTTCTCCTTTTGTCTTCAACAATGTGGATATTATTATCTAAATCTGTTATTATCTGAATGAGGAAAACGAAGTCATAGGAAGAATAATTCATTGAATGAAAGTCACACAGTATGTCCGTGGCACAGCCAGGATTAAAAATTAAGCCTAAATCCCTGGATTACAAATGTAGAATAGACATGTTATAATATTACTAGTGCTCAAGGAAACTGAAAGAATAAGGCAGCCCTACTTTCTAGCATAATACAGTTGTTTCAAGACTGGCAGAGAAGTTCCCTTTACCTCCCACATCAGCATGAGCAATATATGTGGAAATCCAGAGCCAACCTCCCAGCAGTGGGTTATATACAGTAGTGTTAGTAGGAAGGCCAATGAGGTAGATAAGAAAGAACAACAGGAAACAAAAAAATCCAAGACTAACACATTATGGTCATGACAAGACCAGTTCACATCATTGCTCAATACAGTAAGGGAACAGAATACAGTATTTTAAAACACTTTATAGTGCCAAATAGAAAGAATGTCTCTAGTGGCTGCAGAGGAAACCATTTATGGCTATGCTAGACAGAACAATAGTCCCTCAAAGATATCCATGTCCTAACCCCCAGAATGTATGAATATGTTATTTATATAGTAAAAGAAAATTGGCAGATCTGATTAAGAATGTAAAGATAGGGAGATTTTTCTAAACTATCCAGGTGGACCCAATATAATCACAGGATCCTTAATAAGGGGGAAAGTGACATATGAATGAAAGCAGAATTGAGAGAAAGAGACTGAGGGGAGAGAGGGAGAGTGAGGAAACATTTGAAGAGCTGGGTTTGAAGATGGAGGAAGGGGCTGTGAATCAGGAAATTCAGGTATTCTCTGGAAGCTGGCAAAAGCGCAGAGTGAATTCTCCCCTTCAGAGGAAGACAGTAGTACCAGCACCTTGGTTTTAACCCAGTGAGACCTATTTCAGACTTGTGATCTCCATAAACATAAAAAAACCAGATTGTGTTGTTTTAAGCTACTAAGCTTAGGGTAATTTGTTACTGCAGGAACATAGGACACCCATCCAATGGCCAACAAAAAGACTTAATTTTTGAGACTCCCTGAGAAGAGAACACTTACATGTGGGGGCACTACAGAGTTAAACAATGATTGTGTGTCGAGTGAAGGGAAAATGGGGAAAACAATTAATAAAAAGAGAAATCCCTAGAGTAGCGAAGTGAAGTGTTGGTTCTTTGTTTGTTTTACATTTTCGTAATTCCTGAGAGAGCAGTTGTTTGCTGCAGGAATTACTCAAGTGTATCCTACAATTAGAAGAATTCAAAGGAATGACTTCCTGTGGGTGTATCTGATGTGTCAGAAGAGAGGTTTCCCTGTGTGGCTCAGGCATGGAGCCTGAAATGATAGCTGCAAAGCCTGTGGCTTCCACATGTCAACAGGAATGCGTTTCAAAAGTACTGAATAATATTGATCTCAGGAGACAATCAGAGAAGGCTTCCCTGAGTCAGTGCTAAGAGGAAACCTGAAGGATTAATAGAAGAAACTAGATCTAGTGCAAGGGTCTAGGTAAAAACGATATTACAACAGAAGAGGCAGAATGCAAAGCTCAGAGCAAGAAAGCACACGTGTGAGGTCTCAAGTCAATATTCTTGCTTACCATGGCTTGTGGTGCTGAATACAGAGAAGGAGGTGATGGTGAGTGATCAGAGATAAGACTGAAGGCGAAGTAGGTTTCTGGATGTGGAGAGTATCTGGCCACTGGAACTTCTATATTTGAAAGCTCATTTCTGCTAGGTAGTGAGTTTCATGAAGGGAGTGACTATGTTGATCTCATTTATAACTGGATTCTTAGTGTATAGCATAGTTCTTGAAACAAGACTTGCTGCTGCTAAGTCGTTTCAGTCCTGTCCAACTCCGTGCGACCCCATAGACAGCAGCCTACTAGGCTCCTCTGTCCCTGGGATTCTCCAGGCAAGAACACTGGAGTGGGTTGCAGTAAATATTTAAAGAATGAAGGAGTACAAGCTGGAATCAAGATTGCCAGGAGAAATATCAGTAACCTCAGATATGCAGATGACACCACCCTTATGGAAGAAAGTGAAGAGGAACTAAAAAGCCTCTTGATGAAAGTGAAAGAGGAGAGTGAAAAAGTTGGCTTAAAGCTCAACATTCAGAAAATGAAGATCATGGCATCTGGTTCCATCACTTCATGGGAAATAGATGGGGAAACAGTAGAAACAGTGTCAGACTTTATTTTTTTGGGCTCCAAAATCACTTCAGATGGTGACTGCAGCCATGAAATTAAAAGACGCTTACTCCTTGGAAGGAAAGTTATGGCCAACCTAGATAGCATATTGAAAAGCAGAGACATTACTTTGCCAACAAAGGTCCGTCTAGTCAAGGCTATGGTTTTTCCAATGGTCATGTATGGATGTGAGAGTTGGACTGTGAAGAAGGTTGAGTGCCAAAGAATTGATGCTTTTGACCTGTGGTGTTGGAGAAGACTCTTGAGAGTTCCTTGGACAGCAAGGAGATCCAACCAGTCCATTCTGAAGGAGATCAGCCCTGGGATTTCTTTGGAAGGAATTATGCTAAAGCTGAAACTCCAGTACTTTGGCCACCTCATGTGAAGAGTTGACTTACTGGAAAAGACTCTGATGCTGGGAAGGATTGGGGGCAGGCGGAGAAGGGGATGACAGAGGATGAGATGGCTGGATGGCATCACCGACTCGACGGATGTGAGTTTGAGTGAACTCCGGGAGTTGGTGATGGACAGGGAGGCCTGGCGTGCTGCGATTCATGGGGTCGAAAAGAGTCGGACACGACTGAGCGACTGAACTGAACTGAACTGAAGCAAAGGATGCAAGGAGAAAGAGCAGTGAGGCAAAGGGAAGGAAGAAAGTTATGGAGGGAGAGAGGCAAGCAAAAAAGACCAGGGTGAGGATAGATGTCACCAGAGGAGGCCCTGGGAGAATGTTAGGTATATTAGTTATATCAGTAGAAGCACTTTCTGCTTACTTTTGTCTCTGTCCTATATTTCATTGGCTCAGTTCTATTAATCTGCTTTGCACAGGGAGCAGTGAGTATAGACAGGCTCCCAGTTTACAGTCCCAGCAAATTCTGTGGACTGTGAAGGAGATACTGACCTTATTTCTCAGTGTTCTGGACAAACGGCACTGTCTCTGAAGAGTGTGTTGATTTACCTCCTTACTCTTCTCCAACCTTTAAAGATTCAGTGTTTTCACTGATGCTATTGGCATTATGTGCAATGGACACCAAGGGACAAAACAATGGACAGGGCCAGGTAGAAAACACTATGGTAGATACACAGTAGGATCAGCTGGGATTCCATCTAGTCTCTTCTCCAAGGAGGGGACAGGGCCTAGTTCTATACCCCCATCAGGAAGGCTGTAGAATGTATGATTGTCTACAGATAAGGAGCAAATCTAACCAGTGAATTTCTGAGCTTGGGGTCATGGTGGACTTTAGTTAATACTGATGCAGGCTATATGGGTGGCTTTAGATGACTTTCTGAGTTACTTTCCTATTTTAATGCTTGGATGACTGAATGAAATGAATAAGATTCTAGAACTTGAAATTAGATTCTTAAGTCACCATAGTATAGGAAAGGATTAACTTAGAAGGTTAAAATCCTACACAATCCCAAGGAAAGCTTGTTTTTTTGGACTGAGACTTGGCTGGCCTGTGGGAGCTGAGAGCTCTGAGCCCTAGAAATGTTTGCCTGGTGAGTGTTTTTATATGTGTGAGCAGACCTTGGGGCATGCTGTAACAGTGTGATGAGAGTTTAACAATGTGATTTACTGTGAACATCTGTTTTGCTTTGGGGTACTGGAGTCTGAGTAGCCCAGCTACTTGTGCATGTGCTACCTACCTATGTTCCTGACTAAACCAACCCCCCATGAAAACCCTGAGCCCTGGACTCAGGCTAGGATGAGCTTCCTTGGTTGGCAACACTGTCGCATTGCCGTGCATCCTTGCTGGGAGAACTAAGTGTAACTTGGTGTGACTACCAGAAGGCAACACTCAGAAGCTTGTCCCTGGCTTCTCCCTGACTCCACTCCATGTGCCTTTTCTCTTTTCTGATTTTATCTGTATCCTTTCACTGTAATAAACCATAACCATGAGTGTACCATAACTGTGAGTGTACCGTAACTGTGAGTGTATAGCATAACCATGAGTGTATACCGTAACTGTGAGTGTACCGCAACCGTGAGTGTACCATAACCACAAGTCCTTTGACTCCTCATGGTGAATTTTTGAACCTGAAAATAGTCCTGCAGACCCTAATACAGTGCTTTTATACAAAACATAATAGAGCTTTTTAGACCATGTGTCCTGGTTCTGTATGGTGACAAAATTATAGAAGTCAGAAAGATTGCACAGTTACTTACTCAAAATATTAAGTAATAAATGTATTAGTGTTCTCTCAGAATGAATTAATGCATCTCTATGTAGTGAAGATGGAAAATATCTTAATGGCTAGAGCCTGAATTCTTTTTAGGAGATAACTCTTTGTTTAGGAGAAAGTCTTGAGAGCCATTTCATATATAAAAGAGACACTGAGTATACGAGTATAAATACAGCAGAGAGCCTTACTGACTGAGTAAGAAAATGGGAGGAATGTGCTCCTGAGAGAGGAATAGAAGAAGAAAGAGAGAAAAGTGAGTGATGGGGGAAAAAAGAGTGGGAAAACAAATTCCAGAAAAATGGCATGATGGTGACATAGTCCTGGGGGTGAAGTGGCCATGGTAAAAAAAAAAATACCCTGATGGGAAGGCCAAAGGAAAATTTAAGCCCAAGGAAATCTAATATGCAATTGACAATATGTCCTTCATTAAAGTGTCAACACTTTCTTGATGTCCTTGGATATTCAACAGTCAAGTCATCAGTGAATGGGCTTTTTAAAAAAATTGATAGAAGTCTTTTATCTGGAGTAATACAGTTCAAAATAAAGATAGGTAGCACAATAAAAAGTGTAAAACAAATCAAAGAGTTAGTGCAATCCTAAGAACTTTACCATTCCTTTTCCTCAATAATTCTTTTAAAAAAAAATCAGGGCTTTTGATTTTCCAGTGACATGGAATTAGGATGGGCTTGCATTGATCTTAACTCATTGTCAAGGGTCAGGTGGGACCTGAATTATATGTCAGTTACAGCTTAACATAAACAATTGTTGGACTAAGTGCCTGTGAAGAAAAAAGGGGTTATTGAAAATTATTATCTCCTTGACAGCCAGCTTCCTTGTTTGAATTCCCTATATAAGTGGCCAGTCAGGTTCCCCAGGAACCAGAGTCTAGGACTGACACTTGTTTACAGAGGTTTATTGAGGAGTGCTCCCAGCAAAATTTTGTGTTTCTTTACTTACGTGGGGAGAAGACAGGGAAAGCGGGACTGGGCAAAAAGAGGATGAAACCTGGGTAGAGCAGCAACAGTGGTCCCAGCCAGTCCCATAAGATGCTGTGGAGCTAGAATGCCTTTAAGAGATGTCCTGAAAAGAAGTAAGAAGCCAAGTCCTTGTATCCTTACACAGATCAGTACTTGGATCTGGGAGGCCTATAGGAAAGGAAAATACCCTTGTGCAAACCAGCTTCTTGGCAAAGGGCAGTTCTTGGGGAGAGGCTCATTTGTGAGCCTCATCAGGCAAGCACCCTCTGCAGCTGTGAACATGAATGCTCCCATCTTTAAGAAGAAGATCTGGGATCAGATTTTAGGAAGTTTATGAATCCTACTATGTACCTATAACTGCTAAAGAAATTGTTGCCATGCTGCCTGCTGTAATGATGCTCATAGCCCAATAGGGGGAGATAGATATGTAAAAACAAAGACAAACAAATCAACAATTAAAGAATGGTGTGCATGCTGAGAGAAGGATCCATGGAAGCCATGGAAGTGAAGGGAAGGTGGAATGTTATGTGATTCAGTAGTACTACTCCTGGATATCTACCTAGGAAAAATGAAGAAAACATATGTCCTTGCAAATAATCTTATGTGAATGTTTGTTCATAGCAGCATCATTCGCAATAGATTCGCAAAGTAGGTTAGGCTAAATGTCTATCAGCTGGTGAATGTGTAAGTTTTGGTGTTTCCATTCAATGCAAAGTTATCAATAAAAATAATGAACATGCTATATCTCAGATGAATCTCAAAAACGATGTTATGCCAAGTGAAAGAAATCAAATGTGGAAGAACACATATTTTATGATTCCATTTATGTAGAATGTCTAGAAAAGACAAATCTTATAGAGTTAGAAAGTAGATTAGCAGTTGCCCAGAGCTGAAGAAAGGAATAGGGAAGCACTGTGCATTTTATTTCTTGAGTGATGCAAATATTCTAAAATTAGACTGTGATGTTGCTTGCACAACTCAACAGGTGATGCTATGTTATATAAATCATTCTTTATTGAAATTGTGAATAAAAATGAGAGTAATGTTAAAATATATGGGAGAGACTCATTTAGCTAAACTGGAGTAGGGACAGAGAACCTGTAAGAGAATTACTACCACCTGAGAAAAAATTTTCAGATTAAATATATTTTTCTTCTGTGTAGAGATTCCAGGAAAAGATATTTCAGGTAGAAGAGAAAACATATGCAAAAGTATGAAAGAGTACGTAGTTCACGAAATGTTTGGGGTTTTCTTCTGGTATGAAGGGTGGAAGGCATGAAGAGTAGTTGGCGTATAATTCATACTTGGGAGCCACTCCATGAGGATGTTTTATGTTGTGATAAGAAGTCACACATTTCTTATTGTAAGGCCTTTGCCCAAACCTGTTTCTATACTTCAGTGTTCTTCCACTGTTTCTGTTTGTTTCCTTTAATGTCTGGCTCATCCTTCAATCCTTAGCTTAAAAATAATGCTTTCCATGATGTCTTCCCTGATCACTTTATCTCAAAATGTTCTGCTCTCTGCCTACCATTAGTTTCCATCAAAAAAAATACTCCTTGTTCACTTATTTTGTTTCTAGCTTTTCAGTGCCTCATCAAGCAGAAAGTGCAGACTATGTCTGTTTTACTCACTGAAATTAGAACACTAAAATTTGGACCCTGATTTTTCTACTTTTTAACTGTGTGACCTTGGGACATCTTACTGAACCCATTGACTTTCAGCTTTTCCTTCTGTAAAATCTGGTAGATTTAACATTTTCTATCATTTGGTCTTATTGTAAAGATTAAGTTTTATAGTAGATGTAAAAATGTTTGTAAATGTTAAATCTCTCAGAAAATCTGTTCAACTATTATCACTGAATAATGAATAATATATTGTTAATATAGTTATCAATAATTTATTAGATGTTAACTCTTCTGGTAAATTTATTAAATCATTATAGCTGCATAATAAATAAGATATTATTAATAAGTAATTAACACATTATTTATTTAGGATTCAGGGTGTATTTTATATGCATCAATTATTCCTCTGACCTGCATCATGCTAATGTCCTCAAGGACACAAGAATTATTTGCTCTCATATAAATGGTCCCAGGGAACTATAGTTTAGGGAGATGTGCATTTGCTTTTTGTATTTTCTAACTTCTTGTTCCTTCATGTCAAGCTTAAAATTGTATATGAACTATAATTTAAGAGACCTAAAGGACAATCAAAAAGATTTTCTTCCATATGGGTGCTGTCTTTAAAATTTTTAGTATTTTAGATGGAATGATAAGCTCTAGAAAGTTAAAATGCCAGGTAGAAAGAGAACAGTACCATGTGAGTGATGCAAATGAAATATATGTTTGGAGAAGGCAGGAAAGTATCATTAGCTAGAGTGAACAGGGAGGGCTTCATTTAAGTGTTCAAAGTATTTGCCGTGACACTTTGATGATGGATGAATTTTCCACCAGGCAGAGTGAGAGGGATGTGGCTCAGTGGCATTCCAGGCAGCAGAAATACCATAAATAGACCCAGAGATGTAGGCAAATGCAAGATCTCTGTCCAGATAAATTTGGACCATGTGGCTAGGAAGATGGCAAATAGAAATAAAGATACATATGAAGGAATAAAAAGAGGTCAATGGATTGTTCTGTATAGGGTCAACTGATCACTTAGAGATAGCAGTTAAAGTGGAGTGCTTTGCTCATTTGACAAGCGTGTATAGAGTGTCTAATTCATGCCATGCAGAAGCCAGATTGCACCGCTTGTGCATGTTAATCACATTGTGTGAGCTCTGTAGAAGTAACATAGCGTGAAAAAGATACAGATGTTGTATATAAGGTTGGACTTTTAAAAATAGGGAACAAAATGGACAAAAAAATTGCCATGCACACAGGTGCACCATTTGATTGAATCACTCGGAGAACTACAAATATTTGAGAAGATATCTGAAAATAAAGGAAAACTGTATTTAAAATGGAGTCAGGAATCCCTGATGGGAAGTTTTTATGCACATGTCACTTTTTGTAGTCTGCGTAGCCAGCAGGAAGAAGGAAGACAAGAATTATTTTAACAAGATCTGTTTGTGTAAAATTGTTTGCACAAAATTCTCTTCTTAATTTCCTATCCTTGATGATTAGAATGCTATTTCTAGTGGGGAGGGTGGTTTTCTTACGGGAATTTCATATCCTGAGCTTAACCACACCCCTCCACTCTTCCTCGACAGTGCACTAACCACCACTTGCAGCCAACAGGAAGCTGCCACAGCCTCAAACTCTGGTTCTTCTCTGATAAACTTTTATCCAAAACAAGCCTTCCCAATTTACCCTGCTATGATTTACCATAGCTTGGCTGTCCAGATTTGCAACTCTCTTGCTATTCCCGAGCTTTGCTGGTAAAATAGCTGGATTTGTATTTTTGAGGTTGACAGATGGAATGCTTGAAAGGCAGAGCTATTCTCACAGAGTTCCATACCGCTTTTCAAAAAACAGTTTCTTTTTGTTTAATTAACCATGGATCAGCACCTGGCCATCTAGCACCTTTCAACAGCAAAAGCAGCCACTTGGAATATTTCGAATTCATTAATAAATAAAGAAAATTGAGGTTTCCATTTGCACACTATTTAAGAATAACACAGGCTTTTAAAATTACATTAAAAATGGATTCATTTTAGGGAATGCTTTTAGGCTTTTTAACTATAGCCTTTTATAAATTTAGTTCAGAAGGAATGTTGGTATTTTTTTCAATTAGTATTTTAAAACAAATGCTTTTTTTTTTTTACTTTTTACTGACTTCTCTCCTTTAGGGCAAAGTGCTTGTCTCTGCTCATGGGTAGAGTTTGATATGGAGTGTGTTATCCTGTCTTTATGCCTTCTTGTTTTCTCATCAATACATAGCTAAAAGAATACTCACTGCTAAAAATTTTATAGAAAGAATTTTCATGGATACAACTATTAACCACAAATAATATTTCACTGTCTCCTCTCTTCTCACATCCAATAAAGCTAATGAATGCAGCTCAGGACATATTGAGTTAAGGGTGATTGGTGGGACATTTAAACAGGGATGTTTAGTATGATGTTGAATATTTAGGTCTGACAATCAGGAGAAATAGGAAAATATTTGAGGATCATTGGTTTATGAGAAGCAGAAGCTATCTGTGTGGCTGGTCCGATTACTGACTGAGAATGTAGAGCATATGGAAGAATACGACTATGATGTAACAGATAGATATAGATATAAGTCTAGATATAGTGATATGGATGTATGTCTATATGTTAGACATAAAAAATAGAGGAAAAAAATAAGAAAAGAGGGTCACTCAAAGAGGATAATGAAATATGTTGCTTTCAGGCCTCTGCTATGTACATTTCTGGACCGATCTCATTAAAAACCTTAGCTTTGGCCACCACTTAGATACCTGAGCTCTGGCGGCAATGACACGATCCTATTATTGGCATAAGTTCATGTGCCCAACACACAGTAAGACCAAACAAGCCAAAACATTGGAGATTGAAGCAGAAGGTTTATTGCAGGGTCATGCAAGGAGACTGGTGGCTCATGCCCTAAAAACCCCAAACTCCTTGAGGGTTTCAGCAAAGCCCTTTGTGAGGGAGGTACCTGGTTAATTGTTACAAACTTCTTGGTGTTGAAATCCCATGTTCTTGTCCACATAGGTTGGGTCACGATGTTCCTGTAAGTCTCTGACAAAACAAATACTATTCTCTGTGCTACAACTTTGTTATCTCTATATGAGTGGACTCTTTAAAGTTCACAGTCCTGAGAATAGGCTATCTTGTGTATTTCAGGCTATAGGCAACATTCTTTTGCAAAATTTACAGAACCAGCATGACTAAGTGTGTGAACAGAGCAGATCTAGTATGGAGTCAGATTTGTTCTTCCCTATTGCAATCTGTGCACCCTATTACAATCCTCCTGTTATAGGCACAGAATAAAAAGAGGTTGCCTAATGAAATAAAATGACTACACCCAAATAATTTATGGGAAAAAAATGGAATGACATATTTTTATTTCTTTTTATTCTCACTGTCCATCTTCTCTACAATATGTTTAGGTTATAAGTTACTTAGCCTTAACTAGAGTTCTGTAGTAGCCTTTTATCTGGGACCATTCTCCAGAAAGCTATTAGATCACTGTTTTAAACAATTGTTTTTATTCTGCTTTTTCCTTGCTCAAATACATTCACTTGCTTTCCATTCCCTACAGAATCAAGTCCAAAATCTCTGGCTTGGCTTTCATAGCCTCTTTAGAAGAGCCCAACCAGCATTTGTAAACTGTGTTCCAATTGACTTAGCAGAAACCAAGTACCTATTATTTATCTAATACTATTAAACTATTGATAGTAGCTATAGAGAGCTATATAAAGCAGTTACATTCCTACTCTCACAGATCTTAAATAAGTAGAAAATATTGATGCTGAACAAACATTGTGATATGTCCTTATAACAATTAGGATGAAATAAATTCATACTAATTAGGATAAGCATTAGGAAAGAGGAAATACAAGGCGATAAAGCATACATAATCTGAGGATCTAATCCTGGAGGGCAGGAAGTTCTCTGTACTGTCATCATTTTTTAGGGCTAGTTGTCTCTTCAGTAGGAGTTAGCCAGACCACAATGGAGAGAATGATGGTTTGGAGTCAAAGTTCAGGTGATTAAATTTTAGATAACAAAATTGAGACTGAGAAGTTGAAGAAGTTCAACCTTGATACAGAAGCAGTTCTATGAGCCCGGAGGACTTGTAAACCAGGATTAGAGTTTGGGATTTTTAGAGCAATGGAAAGTCACTGCAGAGATTTAAGCTTTGCAGGCAATTGGTCAAAATTGCTTCTAAATGTGATAATTTGTAGTGTGGAAAGCTGGAAGGAGGCTATCTTGAGGCATGATTGTTAAGGAGAATTTTTTTAAAGTTTTTATTTTTTATTGGGGTGTGGTTGATTACAGTATTGTGATAGTTTCAGGTTAACAGGAAAGGGATTCTGCCATTCATATGCATGTATTTATTCTGTCCTGTGCTATGCAGTAGGTCCTTATGATTATCAGTTTTAAATATAGAAATATGTACATGTCCATCTGAAACTCCCTAATTATCCCTTCCTCCCATTCTTTCCCCTGCTGGCAACCATGAGTTCATTCTCTAAGTCTATGAGTCTTTCTATTTTGTAAGTAAGTTCATTTGCATCATTTCTCTTTAGATTCCACATATAAGGGACGTCATATGATATTTCTCCTTCTCTGCCTGGCTTATTTCACTCAGTGTGGCAATCTATAGGTCCACCCATGTTGCTACAAATGGCATTATTTCATTCTTTATAATGGCTGAGTAATATTCCATTGTACATATGTATAATATCTTCTTTATACATTCCTCTGTTGGTGGACATTTAGATAGCTTCCATATCTTGGCTATTGTAAACAGTGCTGTAATGAATGCTGGGGTGCAAGCTTCCTTTTGGATAATGTTTTTCTCCAGATATATGCCCAGAAGTAGGATTACAGGGTCATATGGTAGCTCTGTTTTTAAGGAACCTCCATCCTGTTCTCCATAGTGGCTGCACCAATTTGCATTCCCACAGTGTAGGAGGGTTCCCTTCTCTTCACACTCTCTCCAGCATTGTTTATGGATTTTTGATGATGGTCATTCTGACTAGTGTGAGGTGATATCTCATTGTAGTTTTGATTTGCATTTCTCTAACAATCAGCAATGTTTTACATCTTTTCATGCACCTTTTGGCCATATGTATGTCTTTGGAGAAATGTCTATTTAGGTCTCCCATTTTTGATTGGGCTGTTTGTTTTGATGCTGTTGAGCATCATGAGCTGGTTTGTAAATTTTGTAAACTAGTCTCTTGTCAGTCTCATTATTTACAAATATTTTATCCAAATCTCTGTGTTGTCTTTTCATTTTGTTTATTGATTCCTTTGCTGTGCAAAAGCTTTGGAATTTAAGTAGGCTCCATTTGTTTATGTTTGCTTTTATTTTCTTTATTCTGGGAGATGGATTGAAAAATATATTGCTGTGATTTATGTCACAGTGCTCTGCCTATAATCTCCTCTTGGAGGTTTTTTTTTTTAATAGTGTCCAGTCTCACGTTTAGGTTTTTAATCCATTTTGAGTTTATTTTTGTTTATGGTGTTAAAGAATGATCTAACTTTATTTTATTTTTTACACGTCCAGTTTCTCCTGCACTGTTCATGTTAGAGACCCTCTTTCCAACACTGTATAGTCTTGCCTTCTTTGTCATAAATTAATTGACCATAGATGCACGGGTTTATTTCTGGGTTTTCTATCCTGTTCCATTGATCTATTTTTCTATTTTTGTGTCAGTACTATACTCTTTTGGTGACTGTAGCTTTATAGTGTAGTCTGAAGTCAGAGAGCCTGATTCCTCCAGCTTTATTTTTCTTCATCAAGATTGTTTTAGCTATTCAGGATCTTTTCTGTCTCCATATAAATTTTAAGACTTTTTTTGTTCCAGATCTGTGAAAAATACCATTGTGATTTGATAGGGATTGATTGCACTGAATCTTGAGATTGCCTTGGGTAGTGTAGTCATTTTGAAATATTGATTATTCCAGTCCACAAACATGGTGTATCTTTCCTGTTGCTTGTTTCCTCTTTGATTTCTTTCTTCAGCATCTTATAGTATTTGGAGTATAGGTCTTTTGTTAGGTAGGCTTATTCCTTGTGTTTTATTCTTTTCGATGCAATGTTAAATGGAATTGTTTCATGAATTTCTCTTTCTGATCTTTCATTGTTAGTGTATAGAAATGCAACAGATTTCTGTGTATTAATTTTATAACCTGCAACTTCACCAAATTTATTGATGAGATCTAATAGTTTTCTGGTAACATCTTTAGGATCTTCTATTTATAGTATCATGTCATCTGCAAATAGTGACAGTTTAATTTCTTCTTTTACAATTTGATTTCCTTTTACCTGTTTTTCTTCTCTGATTGCTGTATATAGGACTTCTAAAACAATGTTGAATAAAAGTGGTGAGTGTGGACATTCTTGTTTTGTTTCTGATCTTAGAGGAAATGTTTTTGGGTTTTCACTGTTGAGTGTGATGTTAGCTGTAGGTTTGTCATAAATAGCCTTTATTATGTTGAATTGTGTTCCCTCTATGCCCACTTTCTGGAGAGTTTTTATCATAAATGGGTGTGAATTTTGTCAAAAGCTTTTTCTGCATCTATTGAATTGATCATATGGTTTTTATTCTTCAATTTGTTGATGAGGTGTATCACATTGATTGACTTGCAGATACTGAAAAATCTTTGCATCCCTGGAATGAATTCCACTTGGTAATTGTGTATGGTCTTTTAAGTGTATTGTTGAATTTGGATTACTAGTATTTTGTTGAGGATTTTTAAAAAAAATCTATGTTTATCAGTGATATTGGCCTGTACATTTCTTTCCTTTTTTTTATAGTATCTCTGCTTATTTGGGTATCAGGGTGATGGTGGCCTCATAGAATGAATTTGGATGTTTTCCTTCCCCTGTGATTTTCTGGGACAGTTTCAGAAGAATAAGTTTTAACTCTTCTCTTAATGTTTGATAGAATTTGCCTGTGAATCCATCACATCCTGGACTTTTGTTTGTTGGGAGTTTTTTTTTTTTTAATAACAGTTTCAATTTCAGTGATTGTGATTGATCTGTTCATATGTTCTATTTCTTCCTGGCTCAGTCTTGGGAGACTACTTTTATAAGAATTTGTCCACTTCCTCCAGGTTGCCCATTTTATTGGCATACAGTTGTTCACAGTAGTCTCTTATAATCCTTGGTATTTCTGTGGACTCACTTGTAACTTCTCTTTTGAAGAGACTTTTAAGGAATCCAGTTCTTTGTTGTCCTTCATTATGTTTTTGGAAATAGAGATGGTAAGACGTTCAACAGATTTAAAAATCTATCTTGAAAGGAGAATTGGTAGGATTCTGAATTGATCAGGTGTGTTCTTTGTTTGTATTTTGGTCATTTACATTTTCTTGTTCAGTAGCTAAGTTGTGTCTGACTCTTTGTGACCCCATGGACCATAGCCCATTAGCATCCTCTGTCCTCTGCTATCTCCTGGAGTTTGCTCAAGTTCATATCTATTAAGTCAGTGATCCTGTTTCATAGTCAGTTTCATCCTCTGCCTCCCCTTTCTCCTTTTTCCTTCAGTCTTTCCCAGCATCAAGTTCTTTTCCAATGAGTTGGCTTTTCATATCAGGTGACTGAGGTACTAGAGCTTCACCTTCAGCATCAGTCCTTCCAATGAATATTAAGGATTGATTTCCTTTAGGATTGACTGATTTGATCTCTTGCAGTCCTAGGGACTCTCAAAAGTCTTTTCCAGTACTACTATTCAAAAGCAATTCTTCAGTACTCAAACTTATTTATTGTTCAACTCTCATATCCATTCATGACTACTGGAAAGCCATAGCTTTGGCTATATGGGGGATTCCCTATGGCTTAGACAGTAAAGAAACTGCCTATAATGTGGGAGGCCCAGGTTTGATCTCTCGGTCAGGAAGTTCCCCTGGAGAAGGGAATGGCAACTCACTCCAGTATTCTTGCCTGGAGAATCCCATGGACAGAAGAGCCTGAGGGGCTAAAGTTCATGGGGTTGCAAAGAGTTGGACATGACTGAGCAACTGACACTTGGCTATATGGACCTTTGTTGGCAAACTGATGTCTCTGCTTTCTAATATGCTGTCTATCTTTGTCATAGCTTTCCTTCCAGGGAGCAAGCATCTTTTAATTTCATGATCACCATCCACAGTGATTTTAAAGGCCAAGAAAATAAATCTGTCATGGCTTCCACTTTTTCCCCCTTCTATTTGCTATTATGTGATGGTACAGAATGCAATGATCTTAGTTTTTATAGTGTTGAATGTCAAACCAGCTTTTTCACTCTCTTCTTTCACTCTCATCAAGAGGCAAAGTCTTTAGTTCCTCTTCACTTTCTACCATTAGGGTGGTATCATCTGCATATCTGAGGTTGTTGATATTTCTCCCAGAGGTCTTGATTCCAATTTGTGAGTCATCCAGCCTGGCATTTCACATGATGTACTCTGCATGTAAGGGCAATAAGTAGTGTGACACTATACAACCTTGACATACTCCTTTCCCAATTTTGAAACAGTCCATTGTTCCATGTCCTGTTCTAACTGTTGCTTCTTGACCCACATACAGGTTTCTCAGGAGACAGGTAAGGTGGTCTGATATTCCCATCTCTTTAAGAATTTTCCACAGTTTGTTGTGATCTACACAGTCAAAGGCTTTAGTGTAGTCAACGACACAGATGTAGATATTTTCCTGGAATTTCCTTGCTTTCTCTATGATCCAACAATTGTTGGCAATTTGATCTCTGGTTCCTCTGCCTCTTCAAAACCCAAGTTGAACATCTGGAAGTTCTTGATTCACCTACTGCTAAAACCTAGCTTTAAAGATTTTGAGCATAACCTTGCTAGTATGTGAAATGAGTTCAATTGTACAGTAATTTGAACATCCTTTGGCATTGCCCTTCTTTGGGATTAGAAGGAAAACTGATCTTTCCTAGTCCTGTGGCTACTGCTGAGTTTTCCAAGTTTACATTTCCTTACTTGACCTGTTATCTTTTTATTACTAGTAGACAGAGATTTCCAGCAGAGCTAAGAAAATAGACTAAATAATTTATGCTTTTTTTCCCTTCCTACTCTCATATTTGGGTTCTAGACTGGTAATCCTGATTTATGAAAATATCACTCTGACAGGCTGAGTTCAAAAGGAAGGTAGATTTCCATATGTACCATACACACTTACAGGCATTTATCATTAAAAAAAAAAAATCTTTGTGGTTTTCAAAATGTACTTTAACCAGTATTTTATACATTTACAGTTTAATTTCAAGGAGCATCAGATTAGAACAAAGACAATCTCCACCCAACTGTTAACAGAAACAATACAAAACTGGCATTTCAGGGGCACTTGATTAAGAGTATTCTCTCTAAGAAAAATGGCTTTAAAACAAAGAAGGATGAGTATATCTAGACATGATAAATACCTACTTTAGTTAAGTGATCTTTCATTTTGTTCTTCATAATATTTCATATTATATTCTGCCCAGATATTAACATGAAAGATCCATAACCTATGTGTACTAATGATGCATGGAAACTATTAAAGTTTTTCATGAGCACAAGAAATACTATCAGCTCTCTTCACCATGAAAAATTACATTTCCATTCCAAAAGTGTTATATTTTATAGTAGATATATTTGACATGTACTTGAATGGGTTAAAGTGTTGGATCAAGTTCAGTAAGTCATATCTTTATGCCTGTTCTGAATTCTGTGGGATTTCACAGAGAAATTCAGTTTTCCTTTTCACATTTGCTCTGCAGTTCATTGATTTTTGTACAGTGGAAGAAGCTATTTGGAATGTAAGTGGTTCTGAGCCTACCTCTGAGAAGTCATCTGCATATTAAATACGGGTTTCTTTTAGAAAAAAATAAAATAACCTTGACCTTCTGAATCATACCTATTGGGGAAGGCTATGGATCATGAATTGCTAACCTATTCATATTAATAAACCATGTGCCGGCAAAAATCATATTCATTTGCATAAGCTTCTTCTCTCTTTAGCCCATGAAATTAACATTGTTTAATGGCTGGAAATAAGATCACCTTTGGCTGTACCAGTTATACTCTCATCTTGAAAGGAAAAGATAAAGGGGTCTTGACTCAGTAAGCAGAAAACTGCTTTAAATTACAAGTACTTTCATTAGACAACCAATATGAGCCTGTGACAAAAGCAGTGTCATCTCTAGAAGAGGGTAGTAGTCTAGGACCAATCATAGAATAAAAAGCCCTTTACTACTTAATTCCTTGACTGTCATTTCATTCAGTGAATTTTTTACTGAATGCCTGTGTATGTGCTCATTATTGCAATAGTGCCCAGGCCCTGCCTTTAAAGGCATCACAGTTCATAGTATGAAAGCAGCACCCGACTTTGTCCTAGAGACTTTAGGAAAATTGTCACAGAGAAGGTGACATTCATGTTGGGCTATGAAGGATGAGTAGGGATTCTCAGGTTTAGAAGGAGAAGAACACTGTAGGCAGAAGAATGCACGTGCCATGAAAGTATTTGAAGAAAGAGCAGAAGTTAAGTGATGCAAAGCTGGCTACATATTTTTCAAAGCTCAGTTGCAAAATGAAAAATGTGGGATTGTTTGATTTAAAGAAAAGCAGTAAAAAATGCTATTAAAGGTTTCTTCCAGTCTTTCTCTTGACTTGTCATGGTGGTTTTCTTTAGTTTTCCTAAGAAAAAAAAAAAAAAAAAATTTTAACTATTATCATGAATTTTTCCATTCACCTTTATATTGCACAGTTGTTGCTGTTATTTAGTTGTTAAGTCGTGTCTGACTTTTTTGTGACCTCACAGACTGTAGCCTGCCAGGCTTCTCGGTCCATGGAATTTCCCAGGCAAGAATACTGGAGTGGGTTGCCATTTCTTTCTCCAGGGGATTTTCTCAACCCACATTTCCTTTATTGGCAGGCAGATTCTTTACCATTGAGCCACCAGGGATGCCCTTATTGCACAATACCAGTTTTATATCAGTTTTAAATGCAAATATTTAACTCATATGTGGAATCACCAAAATGACACAATTCTTTTAAAGAAAATACATGCATATATATTTTGTTCTTATCATGACAATGGAAATGCCACAGAAAACTAACTCAGCTGTTTTACATCTTGATCTATGCACATTTTATCACTACTCTCAACCTTCTACTTACTGAGCAGTTAAAAAGACTAAAAACTATAGGTTTTGCTATGTTCTTTCTACATGTTTATATTTAGTAGTTAGCTGGTTAGTATAGGGAAGTAACAAGAATAAGAAAGGATATGATAGGATTTCTTGGCTCTTTGTGCTTTTAAAAAGGCCATTGCCTTCTTTTTTGCATTTAAAGTGAGTTCTTGTTCAAGCAAAGTGTGGACTCTCAAGGCTATCATAAACCTACTTACTTAGTTTAAGTTGTAACACACATACTTCATGTTTGCTTTAATCCTGCAGAAATGCCACACATTGTGGGTTCTCTGGAATTCTGTGTTCTTTGGGGCATCACAGATGCTATTTGTGGAGACAGCATTAAGAACTGCAGACAGGCAGTGTGTATACCTCCTCTGCTCATGCACATGTTCCATTGTTCCGTTAGACTTCACTTATAAAACAGATGTTCAAAAGGAGGAATATTAGGCAGTTCTATTTCCAGTTTTTTAAGGAATCTCCACACTGTTCTCCATAGTGGCTTTACTAGTTTGCATTCCCACCAACAGTGTAAGAGGGTTCCCTTTTCTCCACACCCTTTCCAGCATTTAGTATTTCTAGACTTTTGGATTGCAGCCATTCTGACTGGTGTGAAATGATACCTCATAGTGGTTTTGATTTGCATTTCTCTGATAATGAGTGATTTTGAGCATCTTTTCATGTGTTTGTTAGCCATCTGTATGTCTTCTTTGGAGAAATGTCTATTTAGTTCTTTGGCCCATTTTTTGATTGGGTCATTTATTTTTCTGGAGTTGAGCTGTAGGAGTTGCTTGTATATTTTTGAGATGAGTTGTTTGTCAGTTGCTTCATTTGCTATTATTTTCTCCCATTCTGAAGGCTGTCTTTTCACCTTGCTAATAGTTTCCTTTGATGTGCAGAAGCTTTTAAAGTTAATTAGGTCCCATTTGTTTATTTTTGCTTTTATTTCCAATATTCTGGGAGGTGGGTCATAGAGGATCCTGCTGTGATGTATGTCAGAGGGTGTTTTGCCTATGTTCTCCTCTAGGAGTTTCATAGTTTCTGGTCTTACGTTTAGATCTTTAATCCATTTTGAGTTTATTTTTGTGTATGGTGTTAGAAAGTGTTCTAGTTTCATTCTTTTACAAGTGGTTGACCAGATTTCTCAGCACCACTTGTTAAAGAGATGGTCTTTAATCCATTGTATATTCTTGCCTCCTTTGTCAAAGATAAGGTGTCCATATATGCGTGGATTTATCTCTGGGCTTTCTATTTTGTTCCATTGATCTATATTTCTGTCTTTGTGCCAGTACCATACTGTCTTGATGACTGTGGCTTTGTAGTAGAGCCTGAAGTCAGGTAGGTTGATTCCTCCAGTTCCATTCTTCTTTCTCAGGATCGCTTTGGCTATTCGAGTTTTTTTTGTATTTCCATACAAATTGTGAAATTATTTGTTCTAGTTCTGTGAAGAATACTGTTGGTAGCTTGATAGGGATTGCACTGAATCTATAAATTGCTTTGGGTAGTATACTCATTTTCACTATATTGATTCTTCCAATCCATGAACATGGTATATTTCTCCATCTATTAGTGTCCTCTTTGATTTCTTTCATCAGTGTTTTATAGTTTTCTATATATAGGTCTTTAGTTTCTTTAGGTAGATATATTCCCAAGTATTTTATTCTTTCCGTTGCAATGGTGAATGGAATTGTTTCCTTAATTTCTCTTTCTGTTTTCTCTTTATGAGTGTATAGGAATGCAAGGGATTTCTGTGTGTTGATTTTATATCCTGCAACTTTACTATAGTCATTGATTAGTTCTAGTAATTTTCTGGTGGAGTCTTGAGGGTTTCCTATGTAGAGGATCATGTCATCTGCAAATAGTGAGAGTTTTACTTCTTCTTTTCCATTTTGGATTCCTTTTATTTCTTTTTCTGCTCTGATTGCTGTGGCCAAAACTTCCAAAACTATGTTGAATAGTAATGGTGAAAGTGGGCACCCTTGTCTTGTTCCTGACTTTAGAGGAAATGCTTTCAAATTTTCACCATTGAGGATAATGTTTGCTGTGGGTTTGTCATATATAGCTTTTATTATGTTGAGGTATGTTCCTTCTTTTCCTGCTTTCTGGAGAATTTTTATCATAAATGGACATTGAATTTTGTCCAGCAATCCCACTGCTGGGCATACACACCGAGGAAACCAGAAGGGAAAGAGACACGTGTACCCCAATGTTCATCGCAGCACTGTTTATAATAGCCAGGACATGGAAGCAACCTAGATGTCCATCAGCAGATGAATGGATAAGAAAGCTGTGGTACATATACACAAGGGAGTATTACTCAGCCATTAAAAAGAATGCATTTGAATCAGTTCTAATGAGGTGGATGAAACTGGAGCCTATTATACAGAGTGAAGTAAGCCAGAAGGAAAAACACCAATACAGTATACTAACACATGTATATGGAATTTAGAAAGATGGTAACAATAAGCCGGTGTACGAGACAGCAAAAGAGACAGTGATGTATAGAACAGTCTTATGGACTCTGTGGGAGAGGGAGAGGGTGGGAAGATTTGGGAGAATGGCATTGAAACATGTAAAATATCATGTATGAAACGAGATGCCAGTCCAGGTTCGATGCACGATACTGGATGCTTGGGGCTAGTGCACTGGGAGGACCCAGAGGGATGGTATGGGGAGGGAGGAGGGAGGAGGGTTCAGGATGGGGAACACATGTATACCTGTGATGGATTCATTTTGATATTTGGCAAAACTAATACAATTATGTAAAGTTTAAAAATTAAATAAAATTTTTAGAAAAAGGAGGAATATTAGAAATTTCAAGAAAGCAACAACAGAGCATTAATGAAAGAAGTCCCCTGAGGACAGGACCCTGTGTGAATACAGAGGTTGAACAATCATGAAGCTGGCTATGATATGATAACTATAGGTTGCATGGAATAGAAAGAGTTATATTGGAAATTCATTTGGGCCCAGATTATATGGTACATTACCATATATGAAAAAGCTATGATTTTAGAATTGATATTGTTTGATATAAGGAAATAAAATATTTGTATGATAGCAGTACTATGTCAGATTTGTGTTTACAAAGCTAACCCTAGAGGCAGTGTACAAAATGGATTGGGATGGTGGCAGAGATGTTGGGGGTTTAATACTGCCAGTTGTAGGAAGACTGTGAAATTAAGGACATGAATGACAGTTCTGAGAGAGAGAGAATCCTTAAAATTTAGTTACTGAATTTAGGAAATAATAGAGGGGAAGAAGCATGTGAACAAAACTGATTTCTGGAGTAAGCTTAGCTCTTAACTTTCAGCCTGCAAATCACATCTTTCAGCTCCAACTCTCCTAAATTATGATCAGTAAATGTGCAGCATTATATGTATTTCTCTCCTTTGAAAATCAGCAAAAATTGGTGACAAGTGCTTAGATTTTATAACAGATCTCATTTATTGACAACCCCCTATCCCCTACTCATATGTTTTAATTGAGCTCAGTGGAACCTTTTAAAATGGGTGGATCAAGAATGCTGTTGTGACTCTGAGCTTTTAATAGATAGAACATATATTTTGAACACAAAGAGTAATGACCTGGCCATATTCCAAAAGCCAGAAAATATACTATGTATGCAAAGCAAGACTTAAAATCCCATTGTTTTCTGTAGTTTACAGATAATTAGGGACTTAATTATTATCAAGACATTTCAATTAAAGAAAATCCATTTCCTATCTTGAGTCAATGATTAAGAATGAGAAATATGAGTGATGTTGCCCTTCCAGCTGCCAGGATCAGCTCTCTCCTAGCTGGAATGGGTGAGATGTGTTCATTATTCAGTTGGTAGTTTACTGCAAAGAAGATGTTAATTGAAAAAGGTGACATATTCAACTTTTCATTTTATTAGCCAAGATGTTTTCCTGGGACTTTTTTTTGTTGCTTTTTTTTTTTTTTTTTCAGTTCAAAGCATTGTTTAATATGTTGTCTCTTATTGTAAAGATATTTTTATTAACTTTTTTAAAAAAATTGGCAATCTATCTCCTGTAAAGACAATAGTTTTCAACCCTGGTTGCCTGTTAGAATCACCTGAGGAGAGGTGTCACAATGTACCTTTGTCCCAGCCCTCAGTCAGTCAGTCAGTTCAGTAGCTCAGTCATGTCTGACTCTTTGCGACCCCATGAATCACAGCATGCCAGGCCTCTCTGTCCATCACCAACTCCCAGAGTTCACTCAGACTCATGTCCATTGAGTCAGTGATGCCATCCAGCCATCTCATCCTCTGTCGTCCCCTTCTCCTCCTGCCTCCAATCCTTCCCAGCATCAGAGTCTTTTCCAATGAGTTAACTCTTCGCATGAGTTGGCCTAAGTACTGGAGTTTGAGCTTTAGCATCATTCCTTCCAAAGAAATCCCAGGGATGATCTCCTTCAGAATGGCCTGGTTGGATCTCCTTGCAGTCCAAGGCACTCTCAAGAGTGTTCTCCAACACAATTCAAAAGCATCAATTCTTCGGCACTCAGCCTTCTTCATAGTCCAATTCTCACATCCATACATGACCACAGGAAAAACCATAGCCTTGACTAGACGGACCTTTGTTGGCAAAGGAATGTCTCTGCTTTTGCATATGCTATCTAGGTTGGTCATAACTCCTTGGAAGGCTTTCCTTCCAAGGAGTAAGCGTCTTTTAATTTCATGGCTGCAGTCACCATCTGCAGTGATTTTGGAGCCCCCCAAAATAAGGTCTGACACTGTTTCCACTGTTTCCCCATCTATTTCCCATGAAGTGATGGGACCAGATGCCATGATACTCATTTTCTGAATGTTGAGCTTTAAGCTCACTTTTTCACTCTCCTCTTTCACTTTCATCAAGAGGTTTTTTAGTTCCTCTTCACTTTCTGCCATAAGGATAGTGTCATCTGCATATCTGAAGTTATTTCTCCCAGCAATTAGGCCAATTAAATCAGAATTTCTAGGAGAAAGTTCTGGGCATTTTTGTTTTATAAAAAGCTTCCCAGGTGATTCAAAAGCATAACCTGGGTTAAAAACAACTGTGATAATTTTTTTTTTTTTCAGATCTTCAGAGTCATGATTTTCATCCCAGTTCAAAGAATCTGAAAGAAGTAAAAGAGGGGAAAAAAATGATTTCAATCAATTGCAGGTAGAAATAGTTCAACCAATAAAGAAAACAAAGGATTTTGTTGTTGTTGTTGTTATTCCCTGGTTTTGTTTTTCTGTTTGTTTGCTTTTTCCAAATAGAAGAGTTAACAAAAGTGTTTCTTTAATAACGGTTGATCTGAACAAGGATCAATAACAATGTCTTTTAAGGCATTAATCACCTGATATCTCAAATTTATTATATCCCTATGAATACATGGAGTTTTCTTTTGTATTTTCTTTGCTTAGAACCTTCCTTAATTTTCTGTTATAATACTAGTTTAGAAGATATAAGAACACCATTCTCCAAAAGCTTATATTCTCCTTTTATTAGTATTGAGCTATTTGTAGAATTCTCTTTATTGTTCAGATAGATTTTAAAAGGCATAAGCATGAAAATGATTATTTTCCTAAGGATGGTTACAGTGGTAAAGCAGTCAGATATTGCTGCTCCCAAAATCTCAGTAGCTTATATCAACAAATTTGTATTTTTCTCACTCATGGACCTATGAGTCATGTGCAGTTCTGCTGATCTTGGCTGATTTAGGCTGGGCTTAGTCCTAGGCGTCAGGTCAAGTCTGAGTCTGCTTCACATATTTCCTTCTGTAGCTAAATCAGGAGCAGAAGAGAACTGGGAAATGAGCTGATCACAGGGGTCAGGAGAAAAAGTAGAAACACATGATGCCTCTTAAGCCCTCAAAGTGGTACAGTGTGCCTTCTGCCCTCATCAATTTGCCAAAGAAATTCTCTTGACTAAGTTTGATATCAATCTGTTAGGGAAAAACGACAAAGAGGCCTTGCAAAGTCACATGATCAAGAGTTTGATGTATAATTTTATTAAAGAATTGGGAACTGTAATTCAGTCCATCCCCAAAACATGGTTTGCCTTTAAGAAGTTATTTAGATGTATCAAAGATAATTTCAAATGAATGTGAAACGTACAAACCAAAAAGTGATTATTCTGGGGTGATGGTCTGAGATCATGCCTGGGATATCAGTGAAGTTGAGAGTGGCATAGACAATTTAAAGAAGGTGTTGGAGACACAGATCCACTGGTGCTCAAAACCCAGTGCTACCATATATTTTGGTGATGTTAAAGCAGTTTCCTTAGTCTTTCTGGATCCATTTTCTTCAGCTGTAAAAAGTACGTAATAATACCTACCTGATTTATGAGGAAAATCTAAGACAATGTACTTGAATGCATTTGGCAAGACTTAAAATACAATAAAAAAAGAGAAGTTTTGACATACTTATCAGTTTTACTTAGTTATTTCAGAGTTCCAATTTGAAATTACTTTTAGTTATGTAATTGAGAGTGCCAGATTTCCCCCTAGACTTGCTTCAAGTATGACAGATGAAGAGCTCTGACAAGGTCACAAAAACTCTATGATCCCTAAAGCAGAGGTCACAAACTTGTAGTCCATGGATTTGATTTGACACACACATTATTTTGCAAAAGGCACTCTTCATTACAAGTATTAAGAAGTCATGAGGTTCCTCATTAGAACCAAGATTTCTGGCTTCTTTTGAAATTTCAGAATATTAAGCCTTCTTAGCCTACTTCCTCACGTGACAGAGCGGCTACTTTTTTCTTTAGGGGTATATACTTTCCAGTTTTCCACATTTCCTATCACCTCCTATTGTATTATACCCACCCACTTAACTTATCTCCATTGTCTTTTTGATTTTTTAAACAGGGCTAATATTGAACTTGGACTTCCCTGGTGGTTCAGTGGTAAAGAATCTGCCTGCCAATGCAAGAGATGCAAATTTGATCCCTGTTGGAAAGATTCTCTGGAGTAGGAAATGGCAACACACGCCAGTATTCTTGCCTGGGAAATCCCATGGACAGAGGAGCCTAAAAGGCTACATACAGTCCATAGGGTTGCAAAAGAGTCAGACACGACTTGATGACTAAATAAGAACAGCAAAATGTTGAATATGTTTAGCTACTAGAACCCATCAACCAGAAAGAATACTAGTTATTGGGTGCAGAAGCAGTTTTCTGAGGCACATCTCATTGTGATGCCAGACAGTAACCTTTAGGTTGTTATGTGGGAAGACTCAAGGGGTTCTTGGGCATGGGGCTGCAGTGGCTGTGGTGATGAGGGAAGTCTAGTGGCTCAGTGTAAGAGTCTTTATCAAACACTAAAAAAGCATCTTAACATTTTAATGACACTCATGCCTCTGTGGTATATAAATGTAACTCTGAGTATCAGTCCTATTATAAGATCTTCATTTCAATCCTAGAAGGAAAGAATATGAATTAGGAATAGGAATTATTGAGAACCTAAGTTCAGGAAACTTAACTAGTTTCCTTGTGAGTAAGGCTAGTATATAGAAAATCAAAAGGAATAGTTGCTTATTCTGAAAAAGCTATTTGCTTCTCCTGTTATGCCAGTGTTCTTCTGCTGTCTGCCTTAGAATAGTCCTTCAGTCATTCATTAAATGAGCTTCTCTTTGGATCTGAGAACTCCTTGGTTTTCCTCTGACTGGTTCATCTCAGACTATCTCCTCTTGCTGGTAAGAGTTTGGGTGGTGTCAGTGAGACGCAGATGCTTGGGAAACTGCTGGACTGCTCTTGAGTTTTTATAAAGAAGATAGCACTGATTTTTATAGTGTCTCTTAATGAAATATAATGAGTTTTGCATTGAAAGTTATAGATACTTTATGAAAGTCTCTATGAAATATCCACTTCTGGTTTATAAGTTGTTTAATCTTGTCATCCCCCAAAGAGGTAAGCATGCTATTTCATTTATGGGATGTAATATCTTTTCCCATGATCATTTTGAAGATTTTGTGCTTATAGCAAGAGAAATGAGTTTTTTAAAAAATGTCAATTTTATGATTCTTCAAATAACATATTTCTCTGAATTTCCATTTTTAGATAGAGTGTGTCATTTAGACAGAATAGTTCATTTTACAGTGAAAAAAGATCTGATGTTATAGTGAAAAAGAGCAATAATTCAGTACCACACCATGATGTGCACCAGAGAGGATGGAACAGGACATTTTGGAGAACCTCCAGCAATAGCTGTAGTCAGTTCTTACTTTATATGCCTCAAACTTGGCACCAAACACTACCAGTTCACTTTCTTTAGAACTGTGCAGCCTCAGGGCACTGAGCTCAGTCTTTGTAAGGGGAAAGTAATTTGTGATATTCCTCCGGGACCCCCTACAAATATAAAGTTTGGGATATTTTCTTGAAAATTACAGTAAAGCAGCTGTATGATATGGCCTGCATTGATTTAAAGTCTCCATGAGATCAAGGAAATTACCTGGCATAATAAACCCACTACTCCAGGTTTCTAAAAAACAGCAGTAGTGGGTTTTGTGAAACTACAACAGGTAATGCAAAGGTTTCCTGCTGGTTTATGTTCTCTACCAGCACAACTTCTCTGCATGTAATTGTATCTGGGATGACTCTCCATATTATGAGAGTCTCCGTCTCAGCTGGGGAACATAAGATAAATAAATAACCCTACAAATTTGTGAATATATTATTGTCTTTCTTTCTTTCTTTTTCTCTGGCCCTTGCCTCTTCCGTTCCTCATTTTTCCTGATAGATTATCTTTCTTCCTCATTTACTTTTTGCCTATTTCTTAAACTCTTCTGGTTTTTGTTGAACAAAATCTGAAGCAATTGGAAATGAAGTTCTAGGACTGTGCAGGTGAAGTAAAGTGAAAGAATACCCATGATTGTGGAATGTCTTAACCAGGTTATCTCATCTCCCTTTACAAACTTACATGCCAGGTGTTCTTATTGCTTTCCTTTTATCACTAAAAGAAATTGAGGCCAAGGGACTTCAAGTTAAAAGGCTTGAGCCTAATATTTGTATCCAGGTCTATTTTACATTAAGTCTTTCCCCTTGACTTCCCATACTACATGTTGAGAAGGAACTGAATGAGAAAAAAAAAATCATTCTTTCTTGTGATTTTTCTTCCACTTTTTTGATCTACTTCCTCTCCTCTTTTCATTTGACCTTTCTTAATGTCTAGGCTGAGTGGCCTGGAAACGTAAACCTTATGATTAGTAGTATGTTAAGGAGCTCAAATTTAGGTATAAAGTGAATGAGCAATGGAGTGTTATTTTATTTCTGAGAGCAAAGAGTAGACCATGGGTAGACAAATCTATTCCCCAGATAAGTTTAGAATTAATTGAGTCAACCTACTGGTGAGCACCTACCATGAGCAAAATACCCTATTGAGAATACAGAGATAAAAAGATGAGTAATACAGAGTTTGTCTCTTCGGGGAGTTTATTCAAATAGGCTAACACATATGGATATCCTAGTCTGTAATACAAACGAACTAAAATGGATGCTGTTGTTGAGATAAATTAATGGGTAAGGAAACACAGAGGAGAAATAAAAATCATTTTCATCAGAGTTAATTGTGGCCCATTTGTCAAAAAAGCTAGCATTTAAAATTTTCCTTGAAAGATCAAGAATTTGATGGGAGGTAAAGATGGATATTAACATCTCCAACTGAGAATATACTGTGCAATAGAAAATATGAGAAGCTGTTTTGGTTTGGCTGGATCATAGTAGGGTAGCATAATAGAAGATAATACCAGAAAAGTGAATTGATAGTGGGTTCTGAAGAACCATTTATTAATAAAAAATCTGGACTTTAACCAAGATACAATTGGGAATTATTGAAATGTTTTTAAGTTATAAAATAACATAATTTAAAGTGAAGTCGCTCAGTCGTGTCCGACTCTTCGCGACCCCATGGACTGCAGCCCACCAGGCTCCTCCGTCCATGGGATTTTCCAGGCTAGAGTACTGGAGTGGGGTGCCATTGCCTTCTCCAAACATAATTTAACCTGCACCAAAATTTAACCTGCACCAAAATAATTCTGACAGTGTATGAAGGATGTATAGGGGGAGCCTGTGCATGGGGAGACTTGTTAGGAAGCAATTACAATAGCGAGGGTAAGAGAAGAGAGATGATACATTAGTTATTTTTTGCAGTATAGCATATTGTCCCTAACTTAAAGCACTAAACATACGTTATCTCAAAGTTTCCATGGATCAGGAATCCCAAGATGGCTTCCCTGGGTACCTATAGGTCAAGGTTTCTAATGAGGCCGAAATCAAGTTGTTGGCCCTGGTTGCAGTCATCTCAAGGCTTGACCCAGGGACAGTCCACTTCTAAGTTCATTCACCCCATAGCACAGAAGGTTTGGTAGAGCTGGAGATGAAATACATGTTGTAAGATAGCATGGTTAAGTGACATGCTACAGGATCTTGCTCATGTATTAGTACTTTTGGATAACACTTTCCATGACTGGTTGAAGACATGGTAGACAAGCTTGTCAAATCTGTAGATGACAAAATGCTGGGATGGATAGAAAATATTTTGGACACAAGAATCAAAGGCATCCAAGACTACAATGGTGTTCAAAATAAGATAAAATTTAGGAAGGATCAGTTCAGTTCAGTTCAGTTGCTCAGTCATGTCTGACTCTTTGCGATCCCATGAACCGCAGCACACCAGGCCTTCCTGTCCATCACCAACCTCTGGAGTTTACCCAAACTCATGTCCATTGAGTCAGTGAAAGGAAGGATACACATGAAATTTTCCACTCAGGCTCAACATTTTCCTGCACAAAATCCGCATGAGAGAAAGGGCAATTTATGTTGAAAAAAGAAGCCTTAGGGGATTTAACTGCCTCTAAGGCAACTCAGCAAAAAGGAAGAAAATTAAGCCTATCAGCTAGACCTGAATTTGGAGTCTGTTTTCAGCACTTGGCCAGATACTTTGAGCCTCTGAGCCTGAGAGTTTAGTTATCTGAAGTGGAGAGAGTAATAATATTTGCCTTAATTCAGAGACTTCTCAAGCATATTTTGTGAATGTGAGAAACACAAGTAAAAAAAACTTTATAAACTATTATATAGCATTAGAGGCCCATTTCATCATCTCATGTCAAGCACATAGTAGATAGGCAATGTGAAGAGTGAGCTTAGAGCAGGGTGGTTCTAGAATAAACCTAATATTCACTGGGTAATATATTTCCGTATGCTCCCTCTGTGACTGATTTTGAGACTGGCTGTGGTTGCAAGCATAAATTCAAATTGGCATCCTTGTAATGCTTGTGGTTAGACTGAGATAACTTTTTGAGGAAATCTAATAAGAGGAAGAATAGCTATAGACTCCAAGAGGAGTGAGGGAGCGAAAAAACAAAATGTTATAACAAAATTTCATACTCAGAAAGTCTGTGGACTCACTATTGTCCTCACTTTGTAGCTAAGAAAACTAAGGCTTAGTTTAAATACATAATTTATAAATAGATATTCAATTGCTAATTAGCGAGTTTTAAAGTTTTGATGCCAAAACTCTGTGTTTGTAAGTCCTTCTGTTTCTACCATAAAGACGACACTGAACAATGTATGCTTTTAATTCGTTACTCTCTGTGTTAATATCACCTCTGCCTGGGAAAGAAGGGAAAGAATATAATTACTCACAGAAGGATTGCCAAAGGTAGTGATAATGGTTCTTGTTTTAAGCAATAACCTCTTCTAAAAATGAAAGATTTTAATGACATGTGAACATTCCTACTCTCATACATCTTATAGCTGTGATCTCCATGGGATTCCAGAGGGTGAATCAGGTTTAGACATTTTAAAGAGTATTTTATGGAGGCCATGAATCATTCAAATAGGTGGTATAATATCTCAAGTCCAACTCCAAGGAGTCAAATATGATAACATTGACATAAGTTATGGGTCCTCTTGGACCCTCTGAATTACAACAGTGTTTGTGGTTGAACCCTCTTGGTTCAACCTTTATCTATGCCATAATAATTCATATTCTAGAACAAAATATCAGGGCGTAGGTTTAGTAGCAAAAATAGAAGAACTTGTCTATGTGGTCAACTTGCATTCCTAGTTCAGAGGGCCAAAGTCTTTTTGGGTGACATAATAGGTCTTTAAATCATGGGCCAGTCAGCAAGTCAGACATCCTCAAATGGTACTGGGTACCACAGACATCTACTCTCTCAGTCAGTCCCAGCTGCTATAAAAATATGCCATAGCCTGGGTGATATAAACAATAAACATTTACTTCTCACAATTGTGTAAACTTGAAAGTCTGAGATCTGGGTGCCACTATGGTAGGATTCTGGTAAAGACCCTCTTTGTGGTTTGTTGATTTGTAGATGGCTTTTTTCGTGCTATGTCCTCACATAACAGAGAGACCATCTCTCTTGTGTCTTCTTATAAGGTCACTAATCCTACTCATTAGAGTTCCACCTTTATTACCTAATGACCTCCCCAAATCTCCATTTCCAAATACCAATACATTAGGAGTTTAGGCTTCAACATATGAATTTGGGAGTCATGAACATTCAATTCATAGCACCCACCTACCAAGATATTGCTTATATCTATAGATACCCTCCCCAACAAATTGCCACTGTCAAACATATAACAATCCTGTGAGTCCTAGCCCAAATTTTTTAACTATACTCATCTTATACCCATTTTGGGCTGCTGTACAAAAATATAATAAAATAGCAGGCTTATAAACAACAGACATTTATTTCTTGCAGTTCTTGTTCCTGGGAAGTCCAAGACCATGGGTCTGGAAGATTCTGTGTCTGGTGAGACCCCATTTCTAGATGGCTGTCTTTTCATTATAAGTTCTTATGGTAAAAGGGCAAGGGAGCTTCCTAGGGGCACTTTTATAGGGACACTAATTTGATTCATGAGGGCTCCACCCTCATGAACTAATTACCTCCCAATGACCTCATCTCCAAATACCTTTCACCTTAGAGGATAGGTCTCAACATGTGAATTAGGGGGTGGGACACAACCAATAAGACCATAATAATATTCCAATCTAGAAAGGAGTATAAAATGTCCTAACATAAAAGGGAATTTGAGATGACACCAAAGAGCACTATTTCTAGGTATAGAAACACAGCATACTAGAGAGCTAGAAAAGCACTCTCACAGGTTTCAAAGGAATAAAATTCAAGGGTAAGCACATTTGAAATACCTCCTGATTTTGGATATCAGTTCCTTGTTCCGAATACCCAGTAGAGTCCATACGTATTCTATCTTTCTAAAATGTTCTCTGTATAATATTTGTGAATGTGTAAAGTACTATTTACAATGTAAAGAACTGTCTAAAATTTTGGAGTTGTTATTTTCATAATCATAACTTTGGCTAGGAGTAGAGTGATATGGTGAAGGCAATGGCACCCCACTCCAGTATTCTTGCCTGGAAAATCCCATGGATGGAGGAGCCTGGTAGGCTGCAGTCCATGGGGTCGCTAGGAGTCGGACATGACTGAGTGACTTCCTTTTCACTTTTCACTTTCATGCATTGGAGAAAGAAATGGCAACCCACTCCAGTGTTCTTGCCTGGAGAATCCCAGGGACAGGGGAGCCTGGTGGGCTGCCGTCTATGGGATCGCACAGAGTCAGACAGGACTGAAGCAACTTAGCAGCAGCAGCAGCAGAGTGATATGGTAATAGAGTTGGACAACATTGAGAAAGAAATTGATTCCAGAAGTCCTCTGAAAAGGAGTAATCATGGTAGTGAACAGTGTCATTATTCCACACCTCCAGAGACCTTCCTTGCATTTCACAGAGATGAACCCCAGGAAATCAAACCAAAAAGGGAACTCAGATCTCCTCTCCTGCTACTAAGGAATTTGGCATCAATAAATGTGGCTTATTAGAATGAACAAATCAACTGAAAGTTCTGATTCTAATTTGTTACTCGACACATCAAGTTAGACTCTGTTTTTGAGCTCATGTTTTAAAAAAGAATTACATGAGTGAGATTCTCTTTTGAACCCTTGAATTCTGGAGAGCATAAGGTGAATTAGGAAACAACCAGCCTTATCAAACCTGAAAAAAAGCCAGCATGAAGTTACATCACTGGTTCATAAGATGATTTTGTAACTTCTCCTGTTTTCCATGTAAGATAAAATAATCAGTGAGTTTGATTTGTTTTTTTAAGATTTTTGCATGTGATACCATGCAATGTTTGTCTTTCTTTGGTTGCCAGGGCCTGAGGGCTGGTTAAATAGGATTAAAAGGGTAAAATTTTTCAGTTGCAACATGAGTATATTCTGATTATCTAATGTATAATGTGGTGACTGTAGTTGATAACACTGTATTGTATACTTAAATTTATTAAGAGTATAACTTAAATGTTCTTACAAAAAGAGAAGAAAGGTAGGGTAAATATGTAAGATGATGAATGTGTTCATTAATCTGGTGAGAAGAATCTTCAGAATGTATACCTATGTCAAATCATCACATTCCATGCTTAAATCTCTTATAATTTTATTTGCCAGTTATACCTCAATAAAGCTAATGAATTAATGAGATACCAACCAACCAGAACATTTGAGTAAATAGAATATCTTATATACTTCCTCACAGTTTTCTTTTTTTGGGGGGGAAAAAAAAGACAAATATAATAAGAACATCTCCTGGATATTTTAAAGCTTTTTCCCATAATTGTGCTAACAACAAAATAAGAATTTTAAACTAAAATAATGAACTAAAGACATAATTAATTGTGCAAACTCTTCCCTTAATCAGAAATTTACCTCCTCTCTAAGTAGCTTATTCAACAACTGGGTTGTTGGAAGTAGCATCAAATGCTACAATTCAATCTATCCCCTTAAAAACTTCTTTCTAGTCCACCTAATTCTGCCTTCTGCCCTCTGGTGTCATAAACTCTGGTCAGGCCTTGGTGCCCAATTATCTACTGACACTGTTTCTTTCAACATCACCAACGACCTCCATATCCCAAATACAGTGGCCAATTTTGTTAGTTGGCTTGGGCTGTCACAACAAAGTTCCACACACTAGAGGTTTAAATAACATAAATTATTTTCTCATAGTTGTGAAAGCTAGAAGCTTGAGGTTAGAGTATTGGCCAGGTTGATTTCTCCTGAGGCTTCTCTCCTTGGCTTGTAGATGGTCATATTTTTCCTGTGTCTTCAGGTGGTTTTTCCCTTGGCAAATGCCTGTGTCCTAATCTCCCCCTCTACTAAAGACACCAGTTCTAGTCAGTTAAGTATTTATCTACCGAACTCATTTTAACTTAATTACCTCTTAAACACCCTATCTCCAATCCTCTGAGGTACTGAGGATTAAGACTTTGACATACAAATTGTAGCCTCACAATTCAGCTCACAACACCAGTTTTTTAGAATCTCATCTTATTTGACTTTTTTTTTTTTTTAATTTGACTTTTTATACTTCACTTTCTGGGTATCGCGCCCTCCTACCCTTTATGATGTTTTTCTTGGTTGGTCCTTTTGGATCTCCTTACCTGAATCCTCCATCTTTGTAATTTCTAAGTCTTAGATGTCCTAGGAGACTTTAATCAATTCTGTCTACAATCACATGCCTGTGCACCCTCAGTTGCTCAGTCATGTATGACTCTGCAACCCCATGGACTGTAGCCCACCAGGCTCCTCTGTTCTTGGGATTCTCTAGGCAAGAATACTGGAATGTGTAGCCATTACCTTCTTCAGGGGCTCTTCCCAACCCAACGATCAAACCCACATCTCTTGTGTCTCCTGCATTGGCAGATGGATTCTTTACCACTCCATCATCTGGGAAAGCCTCCATCTACACTTGGTGAACTCATCCTGTCCCAGAGATTAAAGCTATCGCTATATGCTGCTGCTGCTGCTAAGTCACTTCAGTCGTGTTAGAATCTGTGTGACTCTGTAGATGGCAGCCCACCAGGCTCCCCTGTCCCTGGGATTCTCCAGGCAAGAACACTGGAGTGGGTTGCCATTTCCTTCTCCAATGCATGAAAGTGAAAAGTGAAAGTGAAGTCACTCAGTCGTGTCTGACTCTTAGCCACCCCATGGACTGCAGCCTACCAGGCTCCTCCATCCATGGGATTTTCCATCGCCTTCTCCATCTCTATACACTAATGACTCTCAAACATATCTACAGCTGAGATTTTCCCTGACACTCATTCTTCTAAGTCATAAACCACGCTACCTAGTTACCTCATTCAGAATTAAATTCTTGGTCTAAATCCTACCTCAAACCTGCCCCTTATGCACCTTCTCCATCCTAGTAAATGACATGCCAATTCACTCAGTTGCTTATGTTCAACATTTTGGAGTTATATTTGACTCAGTTCTTTTTCTCATATCCTTCTTCAGTTCCAACAACAATCATTGGTTTCACTTCTGAAGTACATCTATAATTCATTTGCTTCTCAACACCTGTACCATTATTCCTTTAGCAAATATCTCTCAGTTGGAAAATTTCTCTACCCTCCTACCTCATCACCTTTTCCTACTATAATCCTCCCTTATAGTCTGTTTTTATACAAAAACCTTAATGATTCTTCTTAAACCTATTGAATGATATGACTTCTCTTTTCAAAGCTTCCAGCATCTTCATGTCACACAGAGTAAGTTTTAAGCATGGTATACAGTTTTCCAATTGCTCTCAGTTCAGTTCAGTCACTCAGTCATGTCTGACTCTTTGCAACCCCATGGACTGCAGCACGCCAGGCCTCCCCGTCCATTAACAACTCACAGAGCCTACTCAAACTCTATCCATTGAGTTGGTGATACCATCCAACCATCTCATCCTCTGTCATCCCCTTCTCCTCCAGCCTTCAATCTTTCCCCAAATCAGTTCACTTTAGTTCAGCCACTCAGTCATGTCTGACTCTTTGTGACCCCATGAATTGCAGCCTGCCAGGCCACCCTGTCAATAACCAACTCCCAGAGTTCACTCAAACCGATGTCCATCGAGTCGGTGATGCCATCCAGCCATCTCATCCTCTGTCATCCCCTTCTCTTCCTGTCCCTGGTCCCTCCCAGCATCAGAGTCTTTTCCAATGAGTCAACTCTTCGCATAAGGTGGCCAAAGTACTGGAGTTTCAGCTTTAGTATCATTCCTTCCAAAGAACACACAGGACTTATCTCCTTTAGAATGGACTGATTGGATCTCATTGCAGTCCAAGGGACTCTCAAGAGTCTTCTCCAACACCACAGTTCAAAAGCATCAATTCTTCGGCACTCAGTTTCCTTCACAGTCGAACTCTCACATCCATACATAACTACTGGAAAAACCATAGCCTTGACTAGATGGACCTTTGTCAGCAAAGGAAAGTCTGCTTTTGAATATGCTATCTATGTTGTTCATAACTTTCCTTCCAAGGAGTAAGCGTCTTTTAATTTCATGGCTGCAATCACCATCTGCAGTGATTTTGGAGCCCAGAAAAATAAAGTCTGACACTGTTTCCACTGTTTCCCCATCTATTTCCCATGAAGTGATGGGACCAGATGCCATGATCTTCGTTTTCTGAATGTTGAGCTTTAAGCCAACTTTTTCACTCTCCACTTTCTCTTTCATCAAGAGGCTTTTTAGTTCCTCTTCACTTTCTGCCATAAGGGTGATGTCATCTGCATATCTGAGGTTATTGATATTTCTCCCAGCAATCTTGATTCCAGCTTGTGCTTCTTCCAGCCCAGGATTTCTCATGATGTACTCTGCATATAAGTTAAATAAGCAGGGTGACAATATACAGCCTTGACAAACTCCTTTTCCTATTTGGAACCAGTCTGTTATTCCATGTCCAGTTCTAACTGTTGCTTCCTGACCTGCATACAGATTTCTCAAAAGGGAGGTTAGGTGGTCTGGTATTTCCATCTCTTTCAGAATTTTCCACAGTTTATTGTGATCTACACAGTCAAAGACTTTGACATAGTCAATAAAGCAGAAATAGATGATTTTCTGGAACTCTCTTGCTTTTTCAATGATCCAGCGCATGTTGGCCTTTTGATCTCTGGTTCTTCCGCCTTTTCTAAAACCAGCTTTAACATCTGGAAGTTTACGGTTCACATATTGTTGAAGCCTGGCTTGGAGAATTTTGAGCATTACTTTCCTAGCCTGTGAGATGAGTGCAATTGTGTGGTAGTTTGAGCATTCTTTGGCATTGCCTTTCTTTAGGATTAGAATGAAAATTGACCTTTTTCAGTCCCATGGCCACTGTTGAGTTTTCCAAATTTGCTGGCATATTGAGTGCAGCACTTTCACAGCATCATCTTTTAGGATTTGAAAATCTCAACTGGAATTCTATCACGTTCACTAGCTTTTTTATAGTGATGCTTCCTAAGACCCACTTGACTTCACATTCCAGGATGCCTGGTCTAGGTGAGTGATCACACCATTCTGATTATCTGGGTCATGAGGATCTTCTTAGTACAGTTCATCTTTGTATTCTTGCCACATCTTCTTAATATCTTCTGCTTCTGTTAGGTCCATACCATTTCTGTCCTTAATTGAGCCCATCTTTGCATGAAATGTTCCCTTGGTATCTTGAATTTTCTTGAAGAGATCTCTAGTCTTTCCCATTCTGTTGTTTTCCTCTATTTCTTTGCACTGATCACTGAGGAAGGCTTTCTTATCTCTCCTTGCTATTCTTGGATCTCTGCATTCAAATGGGTATATCTTTCCTTTTCTCTTTTGCTTTTCACTTCCCTTCTTTTCACAGCTATTTGTAAGGCCTCATCAGACAGTCATTTTGCTTTTTTTTGCATTTCTTTTTCTTGGGGATGGTCTTAATTTCTGTCTCCTGTACAATGTCACAAACTTCCATCCAATTGCTCTACCCCTTATTTTTTCTAATCTAGATATTTAATTTGTTTCTTAACACCTAAGCTTTCTTATGAGTATGCCAAGAATATTGCTATGTCAGGGCCTTTCATTTATTTTTCCCTCTGGCTGAAAATCTTTTACACTGGTATCCATACAGCTCCCTTCTCACTTTATTTGGATCTCTGCTCAAAAATCAATGACAAGCCTTTTTCTTTGACATCATATTTCGGATCTCTATCAGTCTCTTTCTTCATATGCTGCCATGTTTTTAATATTCCTTATTACTTTTAAGTGCATTTGTATTTATTTGTTCACTGCATACCTCCCTTCCTTAGAAGGTCAGTTTTAAAAGTTGATAGTCATTCATTCTTATTCACTCATTCATTCATCAAGTTAGCAAATAATGGATACTGAACAATCTGGAGATAGAATGGCATGCACTATTGAGTGTTATTGTGCACATTTGTTGTTCCATGTCCAGTTCTAACTGTTGCTTCCTGACCTGCATATAGGTTTCTCAAGAGGCAGGTCAGGTGGTCTGGTATTCCCATCTCTTTCAGAATTTTCCACAGCTTATTGTGATCCACACAGTCAAAGGCTTTGACATAGTGAATAAAGCAGAAATAGATGTTTTTTTCTGAAACTCTCTTGCTTTTTCCATGATCCAGCAGATGTTGGCAATTTGATCTCTGGTTCCTCTGCCTTTTCTAAAACCAGCTTGAACATCAGGAATTTCACGGATCATGTATTGCTGAAGCCTGGCTTGGAGAATTTTGAGCATTATTTTACTAGCGTGTGAGATGAGTGCAATTGTGTGGTAGTTTGAGCATTCTTTGGCATTGCCTTTCTTTGTGATTGGAATGAAAACTGACCTTTTCCAGTCCTGTGGTCATTGCTGCGTTTTCCAAATTTGCTGACATTTTGAATGAAGCACTTTCACAGCATCATCTTTCAGGATTTGAAATAGCTCAACTGGAATTCCATCACCTCCACTAGCTTTGTTCCTAGTGATGCTTTCTAGGGCCCACTTGACTTCACATTCCAGGATATCTGGCTCTAGGTCAGTGATCACACCATCATGATTATCTGGGTCGTGAAGATCTTTTTTGTACAGTTCTTGTGTGTATTCTTGCCACCTCTTCTTAATATCTTCTGCTTCTGTTAGATCCATACCATTTCTGTCCTTTATTGAGCCCATCTTTGAATGAAATGTTCCCTTGGTATCTCGAATTTTCTTGAAGAGATCTCTAGTCTTTTCCATTCTGTTGTTTTCCTCCATTTCTTTGCATTGATCACTGAGGAAGGCTTTCTTATCTCTTCTTGCTATTCTTTGGAACTCTGCATTCAGATGCTTATATCTTTCCCTTTCTCCTTTGCTTTTCGCTGTATGCAGGTTGGGAAGCAACAGTTAGACATGGACATGAAACAACAGACTGGTTCCAAATAGGAAAAGGAGTACGTCAAGGCTGTATATTGTCACCCTGCTTATTTAACTTCTATGCAGAGTACATCATGAGAAACGCTGGACTGGAAGAAACACAAGCTGGAATCAAGGTTGCTGGGAGAAATATAAATAACCTCAGATATGCCAATGACACCACCCTTATGGCGGAAAGTGAAGAGGAACTAAAAAGCCTCTTGATGAAAGAGAAAGTGGAACGTGAAAAAGTTGGCTTAAAGCTCAACATTCAGAAAACGAAGTTCATGGCGTCTGGTCCCATCACTTCATGGGAAATAGATGGGGAAACAGTGTAAACAGTGTCAGACTTTATTTTTCTGGGCTCCAAAATCACTGCAGATGGTGACTGCAGCCATGAAATTAAAAGACGCTTACTCCTTGGAAGGAAAGTTATGAACAACCTAGATAGCATACGCAAAAGCAGACATTCGTTTGCCAACAAAGGTCCATCTAGTCAAGGCTATAGTTTTACCAGTGGTCGTGTATGGATGTGAGAGTTGAACTCTGAAGAAGGCTGAGCACCAAAGAATTGATGCTTTTGAACTGTTGTGTTGGAGAAGACTCTTGAGAGTCCCTTGGACTGCCAGGAGATCCAATCAGTCCATTCTGAAGGAGATCAGCCCTGAGATTTCTTTGGAAGGAATGATGCAAAAGCTGAAACTCCAGTACTTTGGCCACCTCATACAAAGAGTTGACTTATTGGAAAAGACTCTGATGCTGGGAGGGATTGGGGGCAGGAGGAGAAGGGGATGACAGAGGATGAGATGGCTGGATGGCATCACTGACTCAATGGACATGAGTCTAAGTAAAGTCCAGGAGTTGATGATGGATAGGAAGGCCTGGCGTGCTGCAATTCATGGGGTCGCAAAGAGTCGGACAAGACTGAGCAGCTGAACTGAACTGAACTGAACTGTGCACCTTTGTAAATATTGTGGATTCACTAATGAGTCAGACTGAGTACATGTTGTTCCTTTAGATACACTCAGTGAAGATCATCATCTACCTGCATTTATGACCCAACGAAATTCTTATACAGTTCCATAAGGGACAGAGAAAAGAGTATTCTCTCCAGATTACTTGTGATAACAGTGAGTTGGAGAAAATTCAGAAGACTACAATATGGAGAGTGGATAGGTAAAACATGATAGACGAATGTTATGAAGAATTACACCACAGTTAGAAAGAGTAGAGAAGTATACAGAGCACTATGAATGGATCTCAGTGGTATAGTGTTGAGTTAAAAGAGCAAGCTGTTTAATACTTTTTATGTGAATTGAAAACATACATGCACAAATACCAATACAATTTTTGCAAGTGCCCACAAAAAGAAAAATGATATATTGAATACATTAGAATGCTCCCATAGAGGGAAGGGAATGAGATTGGAGGATGAGGGGAAAAGGCAATGAAGTGAATCAACAAGTGAGCAATGAGACCTAAAAGAGTAGTGGTGAGTGGGCTGATAATATTAATATGTCATGATGAACTTAATTGACACTCAAAGTCTTTTCATTTCCAGGATAAGTAGGGCTCTTTGAGCAGCTCATCAGGTCTCAGTTTACAGAACCCTTAACCTCCTGGATCATTTCTTCTGAATCATTTCACTCTGACTCCTGTTTATCTAATAAGTAGACACATTTTTCCAGAATTCCTACAGCCATGTATGAAACAATATTTCCTAAGATTCAAATTCACGTCCTTGAGATCTTAGGAGAGTCTAAATTTGAAGATAAGGAGTCAATTGTATTCTTTATTCTGTACTTACTGAGGCAGGGGAATGGTTACTAAAATGTTAATAAAAAAATTCAATTAGCTAGATGCTGTGAACTTTCCAGTTGACTGGTATTTTATGGTATGAGACTTAAAGTTAGAGAGCACACTCAACAATCATGAGCAGCAGTAAAAATGAGTCATGTAGTGACCCGGACCACTGAACACTGAATTCTTAGAAGACAGAGTAGTGAAGTGGTTAAAAGCAGGGTTTCTGGATTCAGCCTGCTAGTGTTTGAATTCTGTTTCATCTGCTTGCTAACCATGTGACTGTTATGCTTATATAACCTCACAAGATCTCATTGCCTTTATTGTTAAAAAGGAATAGAAAGAAATTGAGGTTGTTCAGTTCAGTTCAGTTCAGTCACTCAGTCATGTCCAACTCTGTGCAACCCCATGAACTGCATCACACCAGGCCTCCCTGTCTATTACCAAATGCTGGAGTCTACCCAAATCCTGAGTAGAGTCTGTGATGCCATCCAACCATCTCATCCTAAGTCACCCCCTTCTCCTCCCGCCCTCAATCTTACACAGCATCAGGGTCTTTTCAAACAAGTCAGCTCTTCGCATCAGGTGGCCAAAGTATTGGAGTTTCAGCTTCAAGATCAGTCCTTCCAATGAACACCTAGACTGATCTCCTTTATCATAGACTGGTTGGATCTTCTTGCAGTCCAAGGGACTCTCAAGAGGCTTCTCCGACACCACAGTTCAAAACCATCAATTCTTCAGCACTCAATTTTCTTTATAGTCCCACTCTCACACCCATACATGACTACTGGAAAAACCATAGCCTTGACTAGATGGAACTTTGTGGACAAAGTAATGTCTCTGATTTTTAATATGCTGTCTAGGTTGGTCATAACTTTCCTTCCAAGGACTAAGCATCTTTTCATTTCAGTGCTGCAGTCACCATCTGCAGTGATTTTTGGAGCCCCCAAAAATAAAGTCTGATACTGTTTCCACTGTTTCCCCATCTATTTGCCATGAAGTGATGGGACCAGATGCCATAATCTTCGTTTTCTGAATGTTGAGCTTTAAGCCAACTTTTTCACTCTCCACTTTCTCTTTCATCAAGAGGCTTTTTAGTTCCTCTTCACTTTCTGCCATAAGGGTGGTGTCATCTGCATATCTGAGGTGATTGATATTTCTCCTGACAATCTTGATTTCAGCTGTGCATCTTTGAACCCAGCATTTCTCATGATGTACTCTGTTTATAAGTTAAATAAACAGGGTGACAATATACAGCCTTGACATATTCCTTTTCCTATTTGGAACCAGTCTGTTGTTCCATGTCCAGTTCTAACTGTTGCTTCCTGACCTGCATATATGTTTCTCAAGAGACAGGTTAGGTGGTATGGTATTCCCATCTCTTTCAGAATTTTCCATAGTTTATTGTGATCCACACAGTCAAAGGATTTGGCATAGTCAATAAAACAGAAATAGATATTTTTCTGAAACTTGCTTGTTTTTTTGATGATCCAGCAGATGTTGGCAATTTGATCTCTGGTTCCTCTGCTTTTTCTAAAACCAGCTTGAACATCTGGAAGTTCACGGTTCACATATTGCTGAAGCCTGGCTTGGAGAATTTTGAGCATTACTTTAGTAATGTGTGAGATGAGTGCAATTGTGCAGTAGTTTGAGCATTCTTTGGCATTGCCTTTCTTTAGGATTAGAATGAAAACTGACCTTTTCTAGCCCCATGGCCACTGCTGAGTTTTCCAAATTTGCTGACATATTGAGTGCAGTACTCTCACAGCATCATCTTTCAGGATTGAAAAATCTCAACTGGAATTCCATCACCTCTACTAGCTTTGTTTGTAGTAGCGTTTCCTAAGGCCCACTTGATTTCATATTCCAGGATGTCTGGCTCTAGGTGAGTGTAAGTTATCACACCATCGTGATTATCTGGATCGTGAAGATCTTTTTTGTACAGTTCTTCTGTGTATTCTTGCCACCTCTTCTTAATATCTTCTGCTCTGTTAGGTCCATACCATTTCTGTCCTTAATTGAGCCCATCTTTGCATGAAATATTTCCTTGGTATCTCGAATTTTCTTGAAGAGATCTCTAGGCTTTGCCATTCTGTTGTTTTCCTCTATTTCTTTGCATTGATTGCCGATGAAGACTTTCTTATCTATTCTTGCTATTCTTTGGAACTCTGCATTCAAATGGGTATAATTTTTCTTTTCTCCTTTGCTTTTCACTTTTCTTCTTTTCACAGCTATTTGTAAGACCTCCTTGGACAGCCCTTCTGCTTTTTTGCATTTCTTTTCCATGGGGATGATCTTGATCCCTGTCTCCTGTACAATGTCATGAACCTCCATCCATAGTTCATCAGGTACTCTATCAGATCTAGTCCCTTAAATCTATTTCTCTCTTCCCCTGTACAGTCATAAAGTATTTGATTTAGTTCATACCTGAATGGTCTAGTGGTTTTCCCCACTTTCTTCAATTTAAGTCTGAATTTGGCAGTAAGGAGTTCATGATCTGAGCCACAGTCAGTTCTCAGTCTTGTTTTTGCTGACTGTATGGAGCTTCTCCATCTTTGGCTGCAAAGAATATAATTAATCTGATTTCAGTGTTGACCATCTGGTGATGTCCATGTGTAGCATCTTCTCTGTGTTTCTGGAAGAGGGTGTTTGCTATGACCAGTCCATTCTCTTGGCAAAACTCTATTAGACTTTGCTTCATTCTGTACACCAAGGCCAAATTTACCTGTTACTCCAGGTGTTTCTTGACTTCCTACTTTTGCATTCCAGTCCCCTATAATGAAAAGGACATCTTTTTGGGGTGTTAGTTCTAGAAGGTCTTGTAGGTCTGCATAGAACCATTCAACTTCAGCTTCTTCAGCATTACTGATTGGAGCATAGTCTTGGATTACCGTGATATTGAATGATTTGCCTTGGAAATGAACAGAAATCATTCTGTCATTTCTGAGGTTGCTCAGTCATGTCCAACTCTTTCCGACCCCATGGACTGTAGTCTGCCAGGCTCCTCTATCCATGGGATTTTCCAGGCAAGAATACTGGAATGAGTTGCCATTTCCTTCTCCAGGGGCTCTTCCCTAGCCAGGGCTTGAACTCGGATCTCCTGTATTGCAGGCAGACTCTACTGTTGAGCCACCAGGGAAGGTCTAAAAGGGATAAAATCCTAGTTCATAGGTTTGCTATGAGAATTAAGTGAAATATTCCACATAAAGCACCTAGAATAATGCTTAATATCCTGTAAGTACTCAATAAATGTTGGCTTTTTCTTTCTTAAAATATCTCATGCTTTTATTGGACAGTATTTAGATTCCACTCCCAACCCAAAGTGCTGTGTTTGATGCTGAGAGAAAAGAACACCAAGAGCTATATTTTTTGATAGTCTCATAATCTAGTGGATATGATTAATACATACACAAACTCTTACTGTACCTTTTATTTGAACTCAGTTTATGCAAGATGCTGGACATAACATATTAATTCTGTGTGAAGGTGTTAGGAAAACTTTTAGAAGTGATGACCCTTAGAGATAGGACATTCAGGCAGATCTTAGGGGATGTAACCGTAAGTTAAAACAGCTGTACTGATACCTGTGTAGGGAGCACTCATTTAAGAACATCAATTGAGCAGATTCTCTTCCTAAGATGAGTCACCTACACACAAGGAATAACTCAAAAGAGAGAGAAACGAGAAGGAAGAGGGGAGGGAGAGAGAAAAACAGAAAGAGAGTGAGATTAAGGGAGATGTGTGTGTAACAAGACAGGCTAAATACTTTCTAATTTTTTTCAAAATAAAGACAACTAAGAAATACAGGGTTTCCCTGGTGGCTCAGCCGGTAAAGAAATACTATGACTATCAATACACTATAGATTCACTGAAAGGGCTGGTGGTAAGGATTTTAGATGTAATGGAATATGACATTTTCCATTTTATTTATTTATTTTTGGATCCGAATTTTCCTCCCACAAACGAAATCTTATACAAATAACAGAGTTGTTAACAAGGTTAACTGTTTCTCAGATTGATGCAGGGGTAGGAGACCCTGAGTCCTGCTTTCTCAATCTCTCTTAGCCCCATACTTCAATTGGTCCCTGAGGTGACACTATGAAACTCTAAGGCTCTGTAGAAGACAGTTTTTAATCATAGCTCTAGTCCAACTGCCTCATTTATTGAAGGGCAGACTAAGTCACACGATGAGGGTAAGTAGCTTGCTGTAGGTCCCAAAGTAGAGTGGAACTGTTTTCTTGATTTCTCCTCCAAGGCTTTTGTGGGAGGGACATTGTAAAGCCTGCATTTTAAGCAAATCACCATCTTCCCACTTTGTTTTTACATCCAGTGTTTCATCAAAATAAAGTTTGGACTGTTACTCCAACCCTTTCATCTCCAAACAAAGTCCCAGGAGATTGACTGTCTCATGAGAAAATATACAAAGCTTTTCATCTGGGAGCCTGATGAGCCACCTGTCAAATTTGATTAAATAGGAGTGGTAGTTGGCCAGAGTGGATTCCTTGAAGGCACCAAGAAACAGAAATCTCCCATGTGGAGATTCAGCACAAAGTTCCACTGGGGCTAAAATTCATGTCTGGGAGCCAGGTCATAACACACACACATTCATCTCTGGTGCTCAGATGAAGAGGCCATTGCGGTGCTTTCTGAAGACCATGTAAGGATGTATAGGAGAGGAAAACAGAGAAGGTTGAGCTCTGTCATGGCCAGGAGATGTCAAAAACAATTAGGGAGGATTGGGGAGGATGTGCGCTAGTTTTAGAAAGAGGAAAATGAAATCAATGGTCTCTTACATTTTTAACTCAATTTTAACTTTACCCAAGTGGAATATTCAGCTGATTTAGAATTATTTTCATGATCATTTTCTGAACCCTTACTGTGTCCAAATATTTGTGTGGTAAACTTTGGGTGATCAAAATATGTTACTTCCTTCAGGAATTACCTTTGCAAAGGAAGTAAAATCATTCTCTTGAAGAGATATCTGCCCTCCCATGTTCATTGCAGCATTATTCACAGAAGCCAATAGGTGGAAACATGTCTTGTGTCCATCAACAAATTAATGGATAAAGAAAACTATTTATATTTACATACACACACGGATAAACACACACAAACTTGAGTATTCTTCACCCATAAAAATGAAGGAAATCTTGCCATTTGTGACAACATGGATGAGCTTTGAGGCATTATGCTGTGTGGTAAGTTAGACAGAGAAAGACAAATACTGTATGATCTCCCTTATATATAAGGACTCTAAAAACATTGAAGTCATAGAAACAGAGAATAGAATGGTGGCTTCCAGGAGCTGAGAGGTAAGGGAAATAGGAAGATGTGGGTCAAAGGGTACACAGTATCAATTATAAGGAGGATAAGTCCTGATGGTCTAGGTTATAGTGTGATAACTACAGATAACAATACCATTTTGTTTATATTCTCACCATAACAATAATAACAAAATGATAACTGTGAGATGAAACATTTATTAAATTAATGTTATTGTGGTAAGTATTTTACATGTATCAAATCATCACATTGTATACCTTACATAATGTTATATGTCAACTATACCTCAATAATAGAATTAAATATAGTGAGAGAAACAGACATGTATATAATTTAACTGAAATATAGCTTATACATCTTGTCTTTATAGGCTAGTAAGATGCTTCATTTATAGTGTATTTATTCATTAAAGGTTATTGATAGTCCACCTGTATTTTAAAGGGATTTGAGACAGTTACAAAAATGTTTAATAAGTGTATGAATAGAATGGAAAATCAGGATAGAATGGAAATCAGGAACAGAGCAGAAAGAGTAAGATAATTTTACTCTACAGAGGAGAATTCAGTAAGTTAGTTCAAGTTATGATCCCACCACTTATTACCTGTGGGAACATTTATAAGTTATTTAAGTTTCTTCATCTGTAAAATGGCATAATAATAGTATCTACTTCATGGATTCTTGTGAGGAGTAAATGATGTAATACATGTTAAGTTAATAATTGATCAATAAAGTTTAGACATTATTTTGCTTTGCTTCTGGCAAGATTCTTCTATATTTTTCCCCTTTCGTTTATGGAGTTTTAGATTGCTATTGCATCCTGATGGTATTTTTTAACTTTGACGTGCTCTTTTTCATTTTATGTGTTCCTTTCAGTTGGTAAAAAATCCGCCTGCAATGCAGAAGACCCTGGTTCAATTCCTGGGTTGGGAAGATCCACAGAAAAAGGGATAGGCTACCCACTCCAGTATTCTTGGGCTTCCCTTGTGGCTTAGCTGGTAAAGAGTCCACCCACAATGCGGGAGACCTGGGTTTGATCCCTGGTTTGATCCCTGGGTTGGGAAGATCCTCCTGGAGAAGGAAAAGACTACCCACTCCAGTATTCTGGCCTGGAGAATTCCATGGACTGAGTCAGACATGACTGAGTGGCTTTCACTTTCACTTCACTTTTACTTTTTTGTAACTTTGCTAATGCAATTATAAGAGTCTTGATTCATAATTAATTTTAGTTTTCTTCTACCTGCATAGATTCTGCTTCTTCTAGTTTGTTTTTTTTAATCAGTTTTTTTTTGTTCTAATTATTATCACTCAGAGTATTGACTTTCAAAATTGTTTGATTTTGGCTCTCAATAAATATGGCTTTTTATATAAAAATTCACTATATAGCACACACATGCACATGCACAAGCATACATAGACACAGATACACGTATTTATAAACCATCTGGAATTAGAAATTCATGTAATAGTACTTTACTATGTGAACTCTCAAATGATAACTTATTATTTAAAAACTTGACTAAAGTGGGGGCTCTAAGTGCACAGGTAGGCATTGTGACTCAGTTCCACTAAACTTAGTGTCCTGACTGGGCCATTCAGTAGATGATGTGCTGTATGTGTGCTCAGTCATGCTTGACTCTTTTGGACCCTGTCGACTGTTGCCCCCCAGGTTCCTCTGTCCATGGGATTTTCCCAGCAAGAATAATGCAGTGGATAACCATTTCCTTCTCCAGGGGATCCACCTGACCCAAGGATTGATCCTGTGTCTCCTGTGTCTCTTGCATTGGCAGGCGGATTCTTTACTGCTGAGCCACCAGGAAGTCCTCTGTAGATGATGCTTCAGTGTTAATATCATTGTTTTTCCTTTTAGTCTGGGCATACTCCTCAGTCAGTCAATTCAGTTTAGTCACTTAGTCGTGTCCAACTCTTTGCGACTCCACGAATCACAGCATGCCAGGCCTCCCTGTCCATCACCAACTCCTGGAGTTCACTCAAACTCATGTCCATCGAGTCAGTGATGCCATCCGGCCCTCTCATCCTCTGCCATCCCCTTCTCCTCCTGCCCTCAATCTCTACCAGCATCAGGGTCTTTTCAAATGAGTCAACTCTTCGCATGAAGTGGCCAAAGTATTGGAGATTCAGCTTCAGCATTAGTCCTTCCACTGAACACCCAAGACTGATCTCCTTTAGGATGGACTGGTTGGATCTCCTTGCAGTCCAGGGGGCTCTCAAGAGTCTTCTCCAACACCACAGTTCAAAAGCATCAATTCTTCGGCACTCAGCTTTCTTCGCAATCCAACTCTCACATCCATGCATGACTACTGGAAAAACCATAGCCTTGACTAGACAGACTTTTGTTGCCAAAGTAATGTCTCTGCTTTTGAATATGCTATCTAGGTTGGTCATAACTTTCCTTCCAAGGAGTAAGCATCTTTTAATTTCATGGCTGCAGTCACCATCTGCAGTGATTTTGGAGCCCAAAAAATAAAGTCTGACACTGTTTCCACTGTTTCCCCATCTATTTCCCATGAAGTGATGGGACCAGATGCCATGATCTTCGTTTTCTGAATGTTGAGCTTTAGGCCAACTTTTTCACTCTCCTCTTTCACTTTCATCAAGAGGCTCTTTAGTTCTTTATTTTCTGCCATAAGGGTGGTGTCATCTGCATATCTGAGGTTATTGATATTTCTCCCAGCAATCTTGATTCCAGCTTGTGCTTCTTCCAGCCCAGTGTTTCTCATGATGTACTCTGCATAGAAGTTAAATAAGCAGGGTGACAATATACAGCCTTGACGTACCCCTTTTCCTATTTGGAACCAGTCTGTTGTTCCATGTCCAGTTCTAACTGTTGCTTCCTGACCTGCATATAGGTTTCTCAAGAGGCACATCAGGTGATCTGGTATTCCCATCTCTTCCAGAATTTTCCACAGTTTATTGTGATCCACAGAGTCAAAGCCTTTGGCGTAGTCAATAAAGCAGAAGTAGATGTTTTTCTGGAACTCTTTTGCTTTTTCGATGATCCAGCGGATGTTGGCAATTTGATCTCTGGTTCCTCTGCCTTTATCTAAAACCAGCTTGAACATCTGAAAGTTCATGGTTCACGTACTGCTGAAGCCTGGTTTGGAGAATTTTGAGCATTATTTTACTAGCATGTGAGATGAGTGCAATTGTGCGGTAGTTTGAGCATTCTTTGGCATTGCCTTTCTTTGGGATTGGAATGAAAACTGACCTTTTGAAGTCCTGTGGTCATTATTGAGTTTTCCAAATTTGCTGGCATATTGAGTGTAGCACTTTCACAGCATCATCTTTCAGGATTTGAAAAAGCTCAACTGGAATTCCATCACCTCCACTAGCTTTGTTTGTAGTGATGCTTTCTAAGACCCACTTGACTTCACATTCCAGGATGTCTGGCTCTAGGTGAGTGATCACACCATCGTGATTATCTGGGTCATGAAGATCTTTTTTATACAGTTCTTGTGTGTATTCTTGCCACCTCTTCTTAATATCTTCTGCTTCTGTTAGGTCCATGCCATTTCTGTCCTTTATCTAGCCCATCTTTGCATGAAATGTTCGCTTGGTATCTCTAATTTTCTTGATGAGATCTCTAGTCTTTCCCATTCTGTTGTTTTCCTCTATTTCTTTGCATTGATCGCTGAGGAATGCTTTCTTATCTCTCCTTGCTATTCTTTGGAACTCTGCATTCAGATGCTTATATCTTTCCTTTTCTCCTTTGCTTTTCACTTCTCTTCTTTTCACAGCTATTTGTAAGGCCTTCTCAGACAGCCATTTTGCTTTTTTGCATTTCTTTTCCATGGGGATGGTCTTGAACCCTGTCTCCTGTACAATGTCACGAACCTCCGTCCACAGTTCATCAGGCACTCTATCTATCAGATCTAGTCCCTTAATCTATTTCTCACTTCCACTGTATAATCATAAGGGCATATTCCTAGGAGGGTGCTATTTCCTGTCAGCAGGGTAAAGGCACAGGCATGTCTGTCAGCCGTGGAATCCTGTCAGGGAAAAGTGCTTGGGTCTCAGCATCCAAATACATGTTATTTCATCTTTTCAATGTCATACATCATGCCATGGGTATCAGTTATTTTGTCTTTTCTATTTTTTTTTTTTTAATGCCAGATTCCTACCCTGCTACTTCATAAGAGTGGAATGACTCATGTAGAAAGCAAAGGAAACATTTCTTCTCCAACCAGAGACTTGAGAGTGAGAATCTTTGTTGATTGAGGGCAGATAGAGTTCACTTTTCCTCCAGATTGAGTGAAGAAGTGGGTGAATTTGACCATGAGGTAATGTGGCCATTTTATTGCTCTTCCATAAATAGTGGCAAGCATTGAAAATGTGTTAATGGGAAAGAAGAAAAAACATCTCAGTCAATGCAGACTTCTGCACTACAGATTTGTGTTTTTCCTCACAGTCTTTTTCTGGGTAGAGCAGAACATTATATCTGGTTTAAGAAGTACTTTCTGGTTTTGTTGTTTCTCTTTTTCTTCACCACACTCGCAGTTGTACAAGTATCTTGTGCAATTTCAGTGAATTGTTGCTCAGCATAGATCAATACCATTTCCAGTACTGACGATTTCTCAAAGCGTGTACCCCTTTAAAGCCACCTTGTGAACAATTCCATACAAGCTCATTTAAAGCTCCTTCAGAACTTAAGTACTCTGTAGGGATGGTACCTAATCGATTTTCTACAGCAAATTGACCTCCTCAGACCTTGAGCAGGCATCCAAGCTTCCCATAATACAGTAAAATGGGAGCCCCTTAGAATAAATGGTTGTGGTTGGGGGCAAAGGTTCAGAGGTGCGGACGTGAATTGGAAAATTCTGACTAATTCATCCTCTCCAGTAGTATGTTAGCATGGAAACTCATAGTAGTGAAAGAGATACCAAAATGTCTGAATTCCATCCTTTGGTAAAAATTCCAGATCCTTGAATTCACATTTTTGTGATATTTTCCCCTAAACATAGAGAATGTATTCTGATTATATTTGTAAAGAAAATGTAAGTATTTTTTTTCATTACAAGAAGAGTATGTGCTAAGTCGCTTCAGTCGTGTCCAACTATTTGTGACTCTATGGACCATAGACCACCAGGCTCTTCTGTCCATCAGATTCTCCAGGCAGGAATATTGGAGTGGGTGGCCATGCCCTCCTCCAGGATATCTTCCCAACTCAGGGACTGAACCTGCATCTCTTGAATCTCCTGCATTAGCAGGTGGGTTCTTTATCAGTAGCACCACCTGTGCATACTCATAAAAAGAAACTGTAAAGCCCCAAAGCAGGGAAATTACGATCCTGCCACATTTTTAATCCATGAAAACATCACTTTTTAACGTGTGTGTATTTTTAAATTGTTTTCCAAATATAAAATTTTGAATATTTGAAAAAATACAGTTGTAATCTTCCTAATTATAGAATTCAGTTTCTTGCTTCTCCTGCTCCTGTACACTTATTGTAAGATAAAAGCATTTTTAATGATATTGCAAATAAATTATAAATTTAATATTTAATTATATCTCAATATGCTATTGGGTAGATGATTTAATTATTTTTTATTGTGGGACATTTAAGTTATTTCCAATTAAGACTAAAATAATGATATCATTTCACATTTCAGTTCAGTTCAGTTCAGTTCAGTCGCTCAGTCATGTCCGCATGAATCACAGCACGCCAGACCTCCCTGTCCATCACCAACTCCCGGAGTTTACTCAGACTCATGTCCATCGAGTCACTGATGCCATCCAGCCATCTCATCCTTTGTCGTCCCCTTCTCCTCCTGCTCCCAATTCTTCCCAGCATCAGCATCTTTTCCAGTGAGTCAACTCTTCGCATCAGGTGGCCAAAGTACTGGAGTTTCACTAGTGAGGAATAAAAAGACTTCCCAAAACCATCCCCTCAAAATGGACAACCATAAGTTAAAGCCCACTTCTTACCTTGACATTGACATTGAAGTCACTCAGTTGTGTCCGACTCTTTGCAACCCCATGAACTGTAGCCTACCAGGCTCCTCTGTCCATGGAACTTTCCAGGCAAGAGTACTGGAGTGGGTTGCCATTTCCTTCTCTAGGAGATCTTCCAGACCCAGGGATCAAACCCGGGTCTCCCACATTGTAGGCAGACACTTTACTGTCTGAGCCACCTTAATTCTACATAAAGTTCTGATGGATTAATGATTTAATATTTTAAATGGTGTCATAAAATGCAAGAAATGTATATGGGTAAATATTTATATAATCTTCATGTAAACAAGAAAACAAAGCAGAAACCAGAATGGAAATAATTGGTAAATTTTAAGGAGAAAGAGCACACAAAGCTACCTAAAATATTTTAGAAATCAATAATAAAACAAAGTTATAAAGATGGTTTAAATTTTATGTGTAGATCATTCACTATAGAAAAGATGACCATCACTTTAAATATTCACATATGCTAGTAATAAACAATATATAAATTAAAATAGCAACAGAGCATTTCCCCTGTTATAAAGTTTATAATGGTTAGAACACCTTGTGTTATCATGACTGTGGGAAGATAGGTACTTCTAAACACAGAGTGGAATTGTAAGTTGGTACAACTTCCCTAGAAGGTATTTTGCCAATATATATCAAAGACCCTGAATACTGAGTACTTTTAATTCTTGGAATTCATCTGAAGGACTATTTTCTATTTTTTCATAAACAATCAAAAGCAACGTAAATGTCCAACAACACTGGGTTGTGAAAACATTTTATTATGACCATACAGGAGAAGGCAGTGTGGTTCCTAAATAAAATAATGTAAATTTATGTATAGTGTTAAGAATTTGAGGAAAATTGGTATCTGTTAAGTGCAAAAAGCATTATTGAAGAAAATGTGTAGTATGCTATATTTTGCCTAGAATAATCTTTGGGAAGAATAGGCAAGAAAATGTGGTTACTTCTGGTGAGTGAGATTTTAGCTGGTGTAAATTTATGTACCTCTCACAATCAATATTTCCTACTTTTGTCCCATTAGAATGTACTTTTTTGAATAATAAAAATGTATAAATGAGGTTTTGACATATACTTAAATCTATATGTCCTTAAGTATATTTATTATTTTTTCTTTTAAGATGAATGACCTAGAAGTGGGAAGGTCAGTTCAAAGGATGTGAATAATTTTGAAACTCTTGATACACCTTGCAAATTGCCCTGTATCATAACACCCTCATGGGTATTAACATAGCCATCCCATTTTCACAGTATTCTTATCACCATTGACAAAGTGATTTCTAGTAAGAGTACATTTTAAAATTTTAAATATTTTTTAATCAGTTAACTTTTCACTGTTGAAGTTTTCTTCTTTGAGGGCATATTGATAAACCATTAACAAGAGCTTATATTGCAAGCAATGCATTTTCAGATAATCATAAAAACAAATCTGGTTTTTTACAGGCCACACAAATACTAGAGAATAATGATGATGTTTCTGGCTTTTTTACCTAAAAGAAGACAGTGGTAGGCAAATTCACTGATATTGATCATTTGTTTATTGTCTGCCTTTTGCAGTTCAGCCATGCCCTTTGGAGGACCTTATATACCTTTTCCCTCTTCATTCCAAAGGAGAAGTCAGTTTTAAGGTAAAGGATATTTTATCGAATCCTGTTTCTAAGAGTTGGTTTTTTCACTGTGCTAAGCAAAGAAGTTGAACATTCTGGACCCTGGCAGCAACTGTCTGGCTTCCCCACCCCCCTCCCTTTCTCTCTTTCCTCTCTGACTCATCCTCATACAGTTAATGGCAAATATGGACTCAATCTTGAGAATGGCTTATATATGAGTTGCCTCCTAGCTCTAGTTCAGTTCAGTTCAGTCACTCAGTCGTGTCTGACTCTGCCACCCCATGAACCGCAGCACTCCAGGCCTCTCTGTCCATCACCAACTCCCAGAGTCCACCCAAACCCATGTCCATTGTGTCAGTGATGCCATCCAACCATCTCATCCTCTGTCGTCCCCTTCTCCTCCTGCCCTCAATCTTTCCCAGGATCAGGGTCTTTTCAAATGAGTCAGCTCTTCACATCAGGTGGTCAAAGTATTGGAGTTTCAGCTTCAACATCGGTCCCTCCAATGAACACCCAAGACTGATCTCCTTTAAGATGGACTGGTTGGATCTTCTTGCAGTCCAAGGGACTCTCAAGAGTCTTCTCCAACACCACAGTTCAAAAGCATCTATTCTTCATCACTCAGCTTTCTTTATAGTCCAACTCTCACATCCATACATGACTACTGGAAAAACAATAGCCTTGACTAGACAGACCTTTGTTGGCAAAGTAATGTTTTTGCTTTTTAATGTGCTGTCTAGGTTGGTCATAACTTTCCTTCCAAGGAGCAAGCATCTTTTAATTTCATGGCTACAATCACCAAAGTACTGGACAAAAGTTCTTTCTTTCTGTCCCTCCCTTCCTCTTTTCTTCCTTTCCCTTACTCTATTCCCCTCTCTCCGTCTCTGTCTCTCCTGTGTATTCTGTCCCTCCCTGACTAACTTGCTCTTCTTTGTTCTAGCCTTTCCTCACATTTGCCCTTGGCATATACAGAAGATCAGGTTTGAAGTCAGGCTTATATAGAAAGGAGCTAGGGAAGCTATTAGACTTTATTCAGTTTATGTAATATTGATAAAAAATTTTCCTTTCTGAGGTCCACATTGGCTCATCAGGGGACTACATATGGATTACAAGCAAAAGGCTCAAAGTCCCATAGAACCTGTATATACCTATCCTTGTGCTCTGGGCTAGTTCATAGGAATCTTTACAATACTGGGCTATGCAATTGTAGTAAGGAATAGGAATGCTAACTGCTCACAAAGAGCAGTACTCTCTTCTTCTTGGGCACAAAGCTGAACTGTATTTCCCAGTTCCCTTTACAGTGAGCTGTGGTCATGACTGAATTTGAGCCAAAGCAATGTGAGTAGAAGTGACTAGTATGACTCCCAGGCCATGCCATTAAAACTTCCAAACTACATGTGCTTCATGAATTTTCTGCCTCTAACTGGCATGGACTTATCACCCATGGAGAGCTCTAGATTCATGGGTTAACAATGGATAGCCTCTCAGTTGAATAAAGAGTGTTTACCAATACAAGGATACTCTCACCTGTTATAAGATTTCTTATCAAGGCAGAGATCTTGGTGAAGTTGCTTACTTCCTGCTAGGATGGCTCTTGAAAGTCTGGAGAAGGCAATGGCTTGTACTAAGTTGGGGAGAAAGGTTCAGTGGTGGAAAAGGATATCCACAGTTTCAAAAAAAGTGGGTACATTAGAGTGACTATAAGGTTGGAAAATCACCAGCCACCGTGGTGTATGGAAAAGTCCAGAGTCGACTGCATTTATCAAAACAAAAATAATTATACATGTGAAAGCATCACTGAGAACCTCAGCTGTAGCTGTCCTCTGTAGGCCAAGACTGACACCAGGAGAAGCCATTAAAGAGCTAGCTTCCCTAATAACAATGGGGATAATAGGACCTCAGAATAATAGAGACCAGGTGGAGGCATTTGATCATAAGAAACAAAATGAGTGCAATTATCATAAGTGGATCATCAGAGTAACATGAAAGGGGCTTGACTCGCAAGGAGCTGGAGTGGTGATTAATAGAACTTGGCATCCCTAAGGGAAAATAAATGGGCAGCCAATAAGGGAGTTGTTCACTTTATTCAAATGGAAGAAATCAAGGATGGGTGATGAGGAAGGTGATGACAATCTTCTCATTAGAAGTCACAACCTTTTTCATGGTTTCTGAACATGAGCCCTTTTTCAAACCTGTAACTCAATGACTGAAGCAGATATTGCATCACCAGGAAGAAGGACCCTGCAATGTAACAATAATATGCATAGTAATGATTTTCTCTGTTCTCTCTCAATGACATCTACATTTACTTAGCTATCCATATGCTGAGACAAAGGGCAATATCCAGTCATTTCAAGAACAACTGAACATAGAGTCTAAGTTGACATTAATGTCTAGTGACCTGGTGCCATCAGAGCACCCTTGCATACAAGTGGGGATATATGGTATCCAGGTAAAAATGGAATTCTAGTCCAGAACCTATTCATAGAGAATTGACTGGTTTCACAGATTCACATAGTACTTAATTTATTATCTCCAAATGTATACTAGAATGGTCCTACTTGGTAGTTGGCGGAGCTCCCTATTTTAGTTCCTGAACTAGTCAATGGGGGAAATTCAATTGGAAAGCTCTGGAAATCCTTCACACCAGGAAAGAAAATAACAACAGAAAACAGTAATAGCCTCACCCTGAATGGAAAATGGTAGAAATAGTGCCCACCTTAATGCATTTAAGGTTTGCAGGTTTGGTGATCCCATTATATTTAGCAATTAATTCACCATTCTCATCATTTAAACAAACAAACAAACAAGGCCTGGAGCATGATAGTGAGCTATCATAAATTTAAAGAAGGACTAGTCCCAACTGCAGCTGCTGGGCCAGATATGGTATCTTTGTAAGAGCAAATTGCTGCTGACTCATATACATACCATAGTGTGTGTCCACTGATGTTTCAAAAGCATTTCCCCTCCGATTTTATCAGGAAGAAGGAATGCAAGCAGTTTGCCTTTACATGGGATGGACAGCATTTTCCATTCATGATTTTTGTCCCAGGATTGTGACAACTCTCTGGGCCTGTCATAATGTTATTCAGAATGCCATTTTAGTTCACTGAATCAGAGGCTGCTGCTGCTGCTGCTGCTAAGTCGCTTCAGTCACGTCCGACTCCGTGCGACCCCATAGATGGCATCCCACCAGGCTCCGCCATCCCTGGGATTCTCCAGGCAAGAACACTGGAGTGGGTTGCCATTTCCTTTTCCAATGCATGAAAGTGAAAAGTGAAAGTGAAGTTGCTCAGTCGTGTCTGACTCTTCGCGACCCCATGGACTGCAGCCTACCAGCTCCTCCTCCATGGGATTTTCCAGGCAAGAGTACTGTAGTGGGGTGCCATCACCTTCTCCAAATCAGAGGCCCTATACATTATATATATATAACCAGATAAAAAAGACATGGCAAGTACATTAGAAACCCTCCTCTATGCAAAAAGAGGCTGAAAGGCAAATCTTACAAAGTCTTAGTGTCTTGAAAAATCATTAGAATTTTTAGAGGTTCAGTATTCTGGGGCATGCCGGAAAACCCCTGTACATCAAGGGATAAATCGTTTTATCTTGGACTTTTCACTACTAAGAACGAAGCATCAGTTCAGTTCAGTCACTCAGTAGTGTCCAACTCCTTGCGACCCCATGAATCGCAGCATGCCAGGCCTCCCTGTCCATCACCAACTCCCAGAGTTCGCTCAAACTCATGTCCATCTAGTTGGTGGTGCCATCCAGCCATCTCATCCTCTGTCGTCCCTTCTCCTCCTGGCCCCAATCCCTACCAGCATCAGAGTCTTTTCCAATGAGTTAGCTCTTTGCATGAGGTAGCCAAAGTATTGGAGTTTCAGCTTTAGCATCAGTCCTTCCAATGAACACCCAGGACTAATCTCCTTTATGATGGACTGGTTGGATCTCCTTGGAGTTTGTGGGGCTCTCAAGAGTCTTCTCCACCACCACAGTTCAAAAGCATCAATTCTTTAGTGCTCAGCTTTCTTCATAGTCCAACTCTCACATCCATACATGACCACTGGAAAAACAATAGCCTTGACTAGACGGACCTTTGTTGGTAAAGTAATGTCTCTACTTTTTAATATGCTATCTGCTGCTGCTGCTAAGTCACATAAGTTGTGTCTGACTCTGTTTGACCCCATAGACAGCAGCCCACCAGGCTTCCCTATCCCTGGGATTTTCCAGGCAAGAACACTGGAGTGGGTTGCCATTTCCTTCTCCAATGCATGAAAGTGAAAAGCGAAAGTGAAGTCGCTCAGTCGTGCCCAACTCTGTGCGACCCCATGGACTGCCGTCTACCAGGCTCCTCCATCCATGGCATTTTTCAGGAAAGAGTACTGCCATTGCCTTCTCCGAATATGCTATCTAGGTTGGTCATAACTTTCCTTCCAAGGAGTAAGCGTCTTTTAATTTCATGGCTGCAGTCATCATCTGTAGTGATTGTGGAGCCCCCCAAAATAAAGTCTGACACTGTTTCCACTGTTTCCTCATCTATTTCCCATGAAGTGATGGGACCAGATGCCATGGTCTTCATTTTCTGATGTTGAGCTTTAAGCCCACTTTTTCACTCTCCTCTTTCACTTTCATCAAGAGGCTTTTTAGTTCCTCTTTACTTTCTGCCATAAGAGGGGTGTCATCTGCATATCTGAGGTGATTAATGTTTCTCCCGGCAATCTTGATTACAGCTTGTGCTTCTTACAGCCCAGTGTTTCTCATGATGTACTCTGCATATAAGTTAAATAAGCAGGGTGACAATATATAGCCTTGACGTATCCCTTTTGCTATTTGGAACCAGTCTGTTGTTCCATTTCCAGTTCTAACTGTTGCTTCCTGACCTGAATATAGGTTTCTCAAGAGGCAGGTCAGGTGGTCTGGTATTCCCATCTCTTTCAGAATTTCCCAGTTTATTGTAATCTACAGTCAAAGGCTTTGGCATAGTCAATAAAGCAGAAATAGATGTTTTTCTGGAACCCTCTTGCTTTTTCCATGATCAAGTGGATGTTGGCAATTTGATCTCTGGTTCCTCTGCCTTTTCTAAAACAAGCTTGAACATCTGGAAGTTCACAGTTCACATACTACTCAAGACAGGCTTGGAGAATTTTGAGCATTACTTTCCTAGCTTGGGAGATGAGTGCAATTGTGCGGTAGTTTGAGCATTCTTTGGCATTGCCTTTCTTTGGGATTGGAATTAAAACTGACCTTTTCCAGTCCTGTGCCCACTGCTTGAGTGCAGCACTTTCACAGCATCATCTTTTAGGATTTGAAAAAGCTCAACTGGAATTCCATCACCCAGTAGCTTTGTTTGTAATGATGCTTTCTAAGACCCACTTGACTTCACATTTCAGGATGTCTGGCTCTAGGTGAGTGATCACACTATCGTGATTAGCTGGGTCATGAAGATCTTCTTTGTACATTTCTTCTGTGTGTTCTTGCCACCTCTTCTTAATATCTTCTGCTCTGTTAGGTCCATACCATTTCTGTCCTTTATCGAGCCCATCTTTGCATGAAATATTCCCTTGGTATCTCTAATTTTCTTGAAGAGATTTCTAGGCTTTCCCATTCTGTTGTTTTCCTCTATTTCTTTGCATTGATCACTGAGGAAGGCTTTCTTATCTCTCCTTGCTATTCTTTGGAACTTTGCATTCAGATGCTTATATCTTTCCTCTTCTCCTTTGCTTTTCACGTCTCTTCTTTTCACACCTATTTGCAAGGCCTCCCCAGACAGCCATTTTGCTTTTTGCATTTCTTTCCATGGGGATGGTCTTGATGCCTGTCTCGTGTACAATGTCACAAACCTCAGTCCATAGCTCATCAGGCACTCTGTCTATCAGATATAGTCCCTTAAATCTATTTCTCACTTCCACTGTATAATCATAAGGGATTTGATTTAGGTCATACCTGAATCGTCTAGTGGTTTTCCCTACTTTCTTCAATTTAAGTCTGAATTTGGCAATAAGAGTTCATGATCTGAGCCACAGTCAGCTCCCAGTTGTTTTTGCTGACTGTATATAGAGCTTTTCCATCTTTGGCTGCAGCGAATATAGCCAATCTGATTTCAGTGTTGACCATCTGGTGATGTCCATGTGTAGAGTTTTCTCTTGTGTTGTTGGAAGAGGGTGTTTGCTATGACCAGTGCGTTCTCTGGACAAAACTCTATTAGTCTTTGCCATGCTTCATTCTGTATTCCAAGGCCAAATTTGCCTGTTACCCCAGGTGTTTCTTGACTTCCTACTTTTGCATTCCAGTCCCCTATAATGAAAAGGACATCTTTTTGGGGTGTTAGTTCTAAAAGGTCTTGTAGGTCTTCATAGAACCGTTCAGCTTCTTCAGCATTACTGGTTGGGGTACAGACTTGGATTACTGTGATATTCAATGGTTTGCCCTGGAAACAAACAGAGATCATTCTGTCGTTTTTGAGATTGCATCCAAGTACTGCATTTCGGACTCTTGTTGACCATGATGGCTACTCCAGTTTTTCTGAGGGATTCCTGCCCACAGTAGTAGATATAATGGTCATCTGAGTTAAATTCATCCTTTCCAGTCCATTTTAGTTCACTGATTCCTAGAATGTCGATGTTCAGTCTCGTCACCTCCAGTTTGACCACTTCCAATTTGCTTTGATTCATGGACCTAACATTCCAGGTTCATATGCAATATTGCTCTTTACAGCATCGGACCTTGCTTCTATCACCTGTCACATCCACAACTGACTATTATTTTTGCTTTGGATCCATCCCTTCATTATTTCTGGAGTTATTTCTCCACTGATCTCCAGTAGCATGTTGGGCACCCACCAACCTGGGGAGTTCCTCTTTCAGTATCCTATCATTTTGTCTTTTCATACTGTACATGGGGTTCTCAAGGCAAGAATACTGAAGTGATTTGCCATTCCCTTCTCCAGTGGACCACATTCTGTCAGACCTCTCCACCATGACCCGCTCATCTGGGTGGCCCCACATGGCATGGCTTAATTTCATTGAGTTAGACAAGGCTGTGGTCCATGTGGTCAGATTGACTAGTTTTCTGTGATTATGGTTTCAGTGTGTTTGCCCTCTGATGCCCTCTTGCAACACCTACCATCTTACTTGTGTTTCTCTTACCTTGGACGTGGGGTATCTCTTCACACAGCAGTATCACAACAGATACCCCTGCATGGGGTATCACGCAGAAGTGTGGCCAAGAGGAGTTACCCCTCACCCAAGGTCAAGGGTGGCGGCCAAGAGGATCTACTTCATGTCCAAGGAGCAGCAGCTGTCTGGGTGCAGGAGAGCCAAGAGGAGCTACTCCACCTTCAAGGTCAGGAGGGGCGACCTTGAGGAAATACCCCTCATCCAATATAAGGAGCAGCAGCTGTGCTTTACTGGAGCAGCCGTGAAGAGACAACCCACGTCCAAGAAGGAAGCATAACACTTGGTAAATGCCTCTGCATTCTGGAAGCACATATTTTATATGTATGCCTCTGACCCATTTGCCACATAATAAGAGAAGCTATTAGCTATTAATGATTCTAGAGCAGTAAAGCTCTTTAGCTGATACATGATATATTGAGGATATAATCTGGATAAGAAATATAGTGTTATAAATATCTGTGGTTGGAAAAGAGATACTATGTATAGTTCATGGCAAGATGCAGTGCAAAAATCACAGCATAACCCTCCAATGTTCTGAAGCAAGATCAAGCCATCTGCAACAGTGAACTGCATACCAGTCAATAAACTACTCATGTTGTCCTACTCGGTCCTGAAAATGTAGAGCTCTGACCACGAGCCATTAAGCAAGCGTGTGAACTCAACTGCTCATCACAGGCTAGGTTCTGTTTGATCCACCAAGTCTCATAGTTAGACAGGTCCAGGCAGGGATAAGGTCACTTTGAGGAGTGCCGTGCAGGAACCCAGGAGTCACACTGAAATAGAAAACTAAGAATGACTGGCCAGAGTTGGCCAGCTCGCTGATTGAGTGGGAATATTTTCTAGTCATGCTCCAAGACCTGTTCTCTAAGAATTCTATCTTGAAATGAGCCAGTACATTGTCCAGCAAATGTTCATGAATTGCTGCCAATTTTATAATATTCAAATGAACAAGGTCATTTTTCTGCAAGTGCCTTGAGACTGATGTTTTAAATAACTGTATCTATCACAAGACTGACTTTCAGATCCCAGAGCTTTCACAAATGCTAGAGTGATGGTGGTATGTAACTTGTTTATTATGTCATTACAAGAGTAGTAATTTTGCCTGTCTGAACATTGCTATAGCCATCCCTAGACCTAGGACTGTGTCTGACATGTGGGCTTCCCAGGTGGCTCAGGTAAAGAATCTGTGTGCCAGTGCAGGAGCGCAGGAGATGCCTGTTCTATCCCTGGGTCAGGAAGATCCCCTGGAGCTGGAAATGGCAACCCACTCCAATATTCTTGCCTGGAGAATCCCATGGACAGAGGAGCCACCTGGCAGGCTGCAGTCCAAGGGGGTCACAGAGAGTCTGACATGACTTGGTGACTAAACCACCGCCACCAACAAAACTAGGACTGTGCCTGACATATAACAGTTGCTCAATAAGTATTTTGGGAGAATAAATGAACCATCCATAAGGGTCTTGTGCAGTATCTTATTTCTGTTCTCTTTGGTTAGTGAGGGTGCATTAGTACACTAAACTTGGAATGAAATACAATGGACACTAGTTATAGAGACAGTGAGGAGATGTGGGGAAGCCACTTTATGAAGGTGTTGACTATTTCTTCATATCATCCTTTGAGGGGATATTAGTGGTCCTAATTAACCATACACCCAATTCTAAGTCATTAATCTTAATAAAAGGAAAAATAAAAAATAGAAAAATGCTGGCCTTCAGGAGTATTATTGCCTGGAGAATCCCATGGACAGAGGAGCCTGGCAGCTACAGTTCATGGGGTCATAAGAGTCAGATACAGCTTAGCGACTGAACCACCACCACCACCAGGGGTATTTTAAAGATTTCCATTTGATGAAGGACCACAGGTGCAGAGGCTGTCCAACTGGCTAAGAGGCTTCCCAGACTTGTTTAGTTCTGAGTACTCTGAAATTGTCTCTTAGTCTTGCTGCTTCTTTCCCTTATGTCTTCCTCTTCCTTAAACCAGAACAGCCTTGGCTTCAGAGTGACGTACACTGTGGGTCAATGTTCAGGGTGGATAAATGTGAATTTATAGTTTAGTTAGCATATAATCATGTCAAAAATGGCATGTGAGTTTAACTCATCTCACCAGCAGATACAATGCAGAATGGGAAAAAGAAAATTATTTTTATGTCCAACAGCATACCCTAAGGCAAAATAATTTATTGTGGTGATGAGACTATAAATGTCTCTAAGAATAGGCAGTTAATAATGATGCTTCTGTACTCTTGGAATCAGACTTGAATTCACTGGTTCCTGGGGATTCCAACAGCCACTTCTTATCAATATTCAGATTGAATTCATATTAATATCAAAATAAGAAAAAGTGTATCTGCCAATTTATTCCTAAGAATGATCACATATCTGCTTTCTATCTTAGGGAATTTATCACCTAAAACTCATTGACACAGAGAATCCTGGCCTTGGCATGGCAGTGGAAGCATATTTAGGTAAGAATTTTAAGCTAATATTGCTTTCTAGTCCCAAGTGAAAAAAATAACAAAATAATTTAAATTGACCTAAGTTCTTGATAACCTCTTCAGTGTGCTTATATGAACTTCTTTACTGTTCTATTAGAATGTCATCACTTGAAATTCATTTTCTGTTGAGGGTTCATTGCAAATGATGAAATTATTCTGAAGTACTATGACTAGAGTGAACTAAAATGAATTTTTGAAGGTTCAACGTCTAGAATAAATATATATTTTTTAAAGTCTGTCAAAATGCCAAAGGTTTGTAGCATGTCACTTGAGGGAGTCTATCTAGCCAAAAACCTTGACTTTTTGCATGCTTTGAATTTTAGTTGAATGCACTGATTATTTTGAAGAAATTGTGGTTTGCTCAAAACTGCATTCCATTCCATCCCAATTCTAGCAGTCTTTACTTACTAAATGACTGGATACCAACAGCCACAGCTACAACAATAGTTACTACCAGATTGACTGCTCATCAGGAACTTAATGAGGTTATATATATAAAACTTAATTTATTCCTCATAAATTCTACTATGAATGCAGCTATGAACTGTTGGTATGAGTACTCCCATGTCACAGGTAAAGGAACTAAGGTTCAATGAAGTTAAATAATTTTATTCCCAATTAGTTGGTAGGTGTGATTGACAGATAGTTAAAACCAAATTTGTCCAACAACAAAACCCATTACAAACACTATCCTGTTGGGCTGCTTGTTATTATTGTGGTGACATCTTGACATCCATACGATTGTTTAATGTTTATCTAGAACTGTCTAGAGAGGTGGTAGAAAGGTAGCAAATCACTTAGTTGCCTTATGTTTTAAAAAGACAGATTCTCTCTATGCTATGAATTAAATGATTTTTAAATGGTACAAGCAATGAAAGGAAACATTTATTTAAGATATACTATGTACAAAGAAAGAGCTATGTTCACTTCAAAGAGAGCATAGCATATTAGAAAGACTAGGTCTAGATGTGTCTCGGGAGTTGTATAGGCCTGAGTTTCAATCACAGGTTTGCACTGTTAGCCCTTGGTTTATATTCTAGTCCCTTGCCTATTTTCTCTTAGATCCATTGCCTTTGCTTCCCCTGTTCCATTCTGTACTGCAGAGCACTGGCTTAGGCAAATTGCATTTCACGTGCCCTTTTGCTAATTGGATTCTAGCTAGGATCAACTAATGGAAGACCTAGGGAGAAGCCTGCAAATGAGAAAGAAGCTGGGCTCTTTCTCTCCTGATGTCTCTGCTTTACACTGAGCCTTGGCTGTCGTTCTGTTTCTCTTCATATTTCCCAATTATTGAAGGATATCGGTTCTAGCTTACACTGGACCACCCTAGCCCTTGGGCTCTAGTAGTAATAACATTACCTATACTTTGTTTTTCCAGTCTTAGAAACTGGTGGTGGCTTCCCTCTGTTCCTGCTCTGTGTTGCCTCACTGCCTCCTATTTGCCCTGTCAGCATCTCCAGCCTCTTAGTGAGTAGTTCTGCTTGTTAAATATCCCTTATTGAACACCTTAATGTGGGTTGTATTTTGTTAACTGAACCTGACTTATATAGTATGACCAAATAGTCAACTTCACTGAGATTCAGTTTCCTTTTTTAAAAGTGATAATAACTACAGTTGACCCTTGAACAACTTGGAGGTTAGGGGTGCTGACCCCCACACAGTAAAAAAAAAAGAAAAAGAAAAAACACATACTGCTGTCTCTGTCTCAAAAACCAAGGGTATGATGAGTGACTCACCCAAGGTCAAGAAGCTGAAACAGGTTGGATAGAGTCAGGTCTCAAACCCTAGGTCTTTTTAATTCCATACATTATGATCTATAATCAAGGACAAAATTTCCCCCACACTTAGTTAACTTAAGGATCTGTGAAATGAAAATATATATACATATATGTGTACCTGTGCAGTTCAAACCTGTGTTAATCAACTATACTTCTAAGTTACTTAAATTCCCAGTGCCTCATTTTCCTCGGTTATGAACAGAAATAAGCTAATTCCTATAAGAAACACACCATCCAAATTCAGCAGTTTATCTAATAGATGAACAGTTCACTGCATATGTAGGCAACATAGGATGGAGATGTGGGGCTGGGGTGGGTCTCTAGTTCACACCATCATTCAGAGGCTCAAGTTGTGGCAACTTAAGCATCTTCAGCACCCCATTTCCAAATTTGCCCTGGGGGTCATGTCCATTCCACTAACCAGAAAATGAAAGATCATGTGAGTAATTCTTATGGCCTGAGCCTGAATGATGTTTACATCACCTGCACCCACAATCCATTGATTACATCTCAGTTATACTCCCTTATCTAATAGCTTGGAAGACTGGGGAATGCAGTCTTGATAACTGTCAAGGAGGAAAAGAAATTATTTTGGTGATCAGCTAACAATTTCTGCTGCAGCTTCATAGGGATTTTTTGAGGATTAAATTAGGTAATAACCTAGACTGTTTAGAACAGTGCCTAACATATAGCTAGCATTATATAAGATGTGACTATTATTTTTAGTATTAAAGAGGTAATGTTAATAAAGAGTCTAGCAAAGAGTCTGACACATAAAATACTGGAGAAATATAATGTATCATTAACATCATCATTAGAACCATCGTCACTAATATCATTAGAACCATCATCTGAGAACTGAGATCTCAATATAAAATTTGGCTTTACCATTATCTTGGGTAAGAATTTTTTTTTTTCCATTTGTGAAGCAGAAATGTCAGTGTTTTTTATTGGTGATGATAAGGATAATGATTTAGCTACCCTAAGTTACAGAATAGCTAGGAATATTAAATGAATTTAGATATGAAGTTGCCTACTACAATATTTAGTACATGATATATACTCAAAATTAAGTCTCATCTTCTTCCATAAATTACAAGGATAAAAGGAAGGTGAGAGAAATGCAAAGATCAATCAAAATAGTTTTTGTATATAAAGCTAGACATAATCTGTAGGGAAAGAAAAAATATATTACACAATATTCTAGATACTTCAGCCTTCATGGAAGATACATGCTTATGGTAAAACAACTGAAAAACAAGTAAACAAATATATATGTGCATATGTATATTTGTGTGTCACACATATATGTTCAGATAGTGAGAAGTACTACCAAAACCCCCAAGAGGCAGAGAGAATGTTATAAAGTAATGGTGATAGGGATAGGGGTACATTCATTTTGAAATCAGGCAACTTGGAGTCTAGGATAAAATAAAACAAGGCACATATATTTTGATCATCAAAATTTTTACTACTCTCATGTCATCCACTACCATGGAAGTTAGGTAATGTCTCAGTCCAAACTTGCTCAGAGAGAGCTGCTAAGAAATATTATCAACTTTAATAATGACAACATTTGCTGTATCTTCTCATCATCATAGTAACACTCACACAAAGGAGATGAAAGAGATCTGCTGAGTTTTCAAGTGCCACATGAACTGGGTTCCAAATCTAGAAGGCCTGTCAATTCAAATTTATACATGGATGACTCCAGAGTATTTTATATTCCATTGGGATTAGTGGGAACAGAAATCAAAGAGAGAAGAAAAAAGTGAAAGTCAGTATGCAAACTAATTGCTATTTAAATCTATTTGGCTTTAGAATCATGGTGACTTAATTTCTTCATCCCAAACATTGATTTGATGAGTATACGAAATTACTACAGATGATTGAATCTATTGAATAATATAGAAAATCTATTTTAGTAATCTAGGGATTGGTAGTTGTCTCACCTTAGTGATTTCCTCAGGTGACAAGACAAATCTTTATATGTATGTATTATAATCTACCTGGTAACATTGACCTTAGATTTTATTGAGATGGAAAAATATAAGTGATATAATTAAAAATAGAAATCTTGTAAGGAATTAACTCATATCTGTGATCCAGAGAAAAGGAGAAGAAAGAAAGAGGAAGGGAAGTTCCTATATCAGGAAACCAAAAGCCTTCCCAGAGGTTTTGGCATCAATTCTTACAAGAAACAGTCTCTGAGGATGAGGTGGGAGTGTGGGTGGGGGAAGCATCAGAAGATACAGGTAGCATTCCCAATCATCATGACCCACACTAGATCTGTAAGCATTGGTTCTGGGCTTCTAGTATTCAACCTGTATTGACATTAGGCTGGTTTTACGGAATGAATAAGAAACATTTCCATGTTCGTTCATAGCCTGGAATAGTTTCTATAGTATCCAATTTACTTGTTCTTTAAATGCTTATTTCAACCCATCTTTCCGGAGTAGGCAATGGCACCCCCTTCAGTACTCTTGCCTGGAAAATCCCATGGACGGAGGAGCCTGGTGGGCTCCAGTCCCTGGGGTCGCTAAGAGTCAGGCACAACTAAGTGACTTCACTTTCACTTTTCACTTTCATGCATTGGAGAAGGAAATGGCAACCCACTACAGTATTCTTGCCTGGAGAATCCCAGGGACAGAGGAGCCTAGTGGGCTGCCGTCTATGGGGTCGCAGAGAGTCGGACACGACTGAAGCGACTTAGCAGCAGCAGCAGCAGCAACCCATCATTCAGACCATGTGCTCCTGGTTCCGTTATTAAGTTGTTACAAGAGAATATTTGGCACAGTGAGTAAAAGCAGAAGGAAGAGAAATGAGTCATCTAACTCTGGTGGTCCTGTACACAGTGGCTTCAGTTGTGTCTGAGGTCAGAAAGCAAATCTATGTCCAGAAAACTCATGTGGAGGTTTAAATGGCAGTTGGAGATTATATAATTTATGGTTGAACTAGGTATTGGATGTGACAGAGAGAAAATAGTTAGTAATTACTCCAAGATTTTTGACCTGAGCAAATAGAATGGAATTACTGTTAACCACCATTCAACTGCAGTGAAAAAGACTATAAAGAAACCATATACAATATTGTAAAGTAATTAGCCTCAAATTAAAATAAATAAATTAAAAAAAATAAAGAGACCATATGTATTAATACCAGGCTGGTCTTGTGAGATGAATTGTACATTTTTCCATGTCCATCCATGGCTGGAATAGTTGCAGCACAATCAGATTTGTATCTTCTTTATGTTCTCTCTAACTTGGGTTTTAAGATACCAGAATTTCCCTGGTACACTTTATAAAAGAGATATAGAAACAACTGAAAAACACTTTTCCATCACAAGAAAAGCGTTCAAATACAAGTCTTTGGCGATGAGTTTAAGAATAATGACAAAGCTATTACTAAGAAAATCCAGTCTCCTCTCAAAGTAAACCTCCGTTTTATTAATTCTCCAAAACAGCCATAAAGTTTGCATTTTTGCATCCAAAAAGAAACAATTTGTTTCCTTGAAATTTGGCTAGAGCCTGTTCAGAAGTAAACTGTTGAAAGTCCTCAGAGAACACTATTTAAACACATTACAATGTCCATAGAATTTGTGCAATGCAGTGCTCCTGATCTGATCATTCTGCTTTGATTTAGAAAAATCTGTGGATAAAGTGAACTGGGAAGCTGTGTATGTGGTAATTGTAATGAAGTGTCCACTGTGGATACCTTACTTAAAATCTTTTAAATGAAAGAGTGGATGGGTAAAAAGCTTTTTAAAAATGCTTTTTAAAAAATCATTTCCAAAAGATTCTAGAACAGGGATCCTCAACCTTTGGGTTGCCAACTGATACCTCCTGTTAGATCAGCAGTGAAATTCGATTAGGAGTAAAGAGCATAATAAAAGTTATGCATTTGAATCATCAAGCTTGAGTGGTTTGATCTCCTTGCTGTCCAAGGGACTCTCAAGAGTCTTATACAACAAAACAGTTCAAAAGCATTAGTTCTTCAGCGCTCAGCCTTCTTTATGGTCCAGATCTCACATCTGTACATGACTACTTGAAAAACCATAGCTTTACTATACAAATCTTTGTCAGAAAAGTAATGTGTGCTTTTTATTTTTATTTTTTAATTAATTTATTTTAATTGGAGGCTAATTACTTTACAATATTGTGGTGGGTTTTACCATATATTGACTTGAATCATCTTACATGATTTGAAATAGCTCAACTGGAATTCCATCACCTCCACTAGCTTTGTTCATAGTGATGCTTTCTAAGGCCCACTTGACTTCACATTCCAGGATGTCTGGCTCTAGGTGAGTGATCATACCATCGTGATTATCTGGGTTGTGAAGATCTTTTTTGTACAGTTCTTCTTTGTATTCTTGCCACCTCTTCTTAATATCTTCTGCTTCTGTTAGGCCCATACCATTTCTGTCCTTTATCGAGCCCATCTTTGCATGAAATGTTCCCTTGGTATCTCTAATTTTATTGAAGAGATCTCTAGTCTTTCCCATTCTGTTGTTTTCCTCTATTTCTTTGCACTGATTGCTGAGGAAGGCTTTCTTATCTCTTCTTGCTATTCTTTGGAACTCTACATTCAGATGCTTATATCTTTCCTTTTCTCCTTTGCTTTTCACATCTCTTCTTTTCACAGCTATTTCTAAGGCCTCCTCAGACAGCCACTTTGCTTTTTGCATTTCTTTTCCATGGAGATGGTCTTGATCCCTGTCTCCTGTACAATGTCATGAATCTCTATTCATAGTTCATCAGGCACTCTGTCTATCAGATCTAGTCCCTTAAATCTATTTCTCACTTCCACTGTATAATCATAAGGGATTTGATTTAGGTCATACCTGAATGGTCTAGTGGTTTTCCCTGCTTTCTTCAATTTAAGTCTGAATTTTCTGGGGCTCCAAAATCTCTGCAAATGGTGACTGCACCCATGAAATTAAAAGATGCTTACTCCTTGGAAGGAAAGTTATGACCAACCTAGATAGCATATTCAAAAGCAGAGACATTACTTTGCCAACAAGGGTCTGTCTAGTCAAGGCTATGGTTTTTGCAGTGGTCATGTATGGTGCTTTTGAACTGTGGTGTTGGAGAAGTCTCTTGAGAGTCCCTTGGACTGCAAGGAGATCCAACCAGTCCATCCTAAAGGAGATCAGTCCTGGGTGTTCGTTGGAAGGACTGATGCTAAAGCTGAAACTCCAATACTTTGGCCACCTCATGCAAAGAGTTGACTCATTGGAAAAGATGCTGATGCTGGGAGAGATTGGTGGCAGGAGGAGAAGGGGACGACAGAGGATGAGATGGCTGGATGGCATCACCAAATCTATGGACGTGAATTTGAGTAAACTCAGGGAGTTGGTGATGAACAGGGAGGCCTGGTGTGCTGTGATTCATGGGGTCGCAAAGAGTCAGACACGACTGAGTGACTGAACTGAACTGACTTGGATCAGCCATGGGTGTACATGTGTCCCTACACTGTCTAGTTTTGTCATAGCTTTTCTTCCAAGGAGCAAATTTCTTTTAATTTCATGGCTGCAGTCACCATCTGCAGTGATTTTGAAGCCCAAGAAAATAAAGTCTGTCACTGGTTCCATTTTTTACCCATCTATTTGCCATCAAAACATGGGACTGGATGCCATGATCTTAGTTTTCTGAATGTTGAGTTTTAGGCCTACTTTTTCACTTTCCTCTTTCTCCTTCATCAAGGGACTCTGTAGTTCCTCTTAGTTTTCTGTCATTAGGATGGTATCATCTGCATATCTGAGGTTATTGATATTTCTCCTGATTCCAGCTTGTGCTTCTTGCAGCCCAGCATTGTGCATGATGTACTCTGCATAGAAGTTAAATAAGCAGGGGAACAATATGCAGCCTTAATGTACTCCTTTCCCAATTGTGAAACAGTCCATTGCTCTGTGTGGTGTTTTAACTGTTGTTTCTTGACCTGCACACAGGTTTCTTGGGAGGCAGGTATTATGCAAAGTATTATATGAATTATGTGCAAAGTATTGATATATAAAACTGTATTTGATTTTGTTAGTCATGACTCTTCCCTTTTCTACCCTCATCAAGTCCTAGGATGCATAGGAAGCCAAATTAGAGATAAACATATTGTAGTTGGACATAAATTTTACAGTCCAGGGAGAGCCCACAGAATGGTTATTATTCTAGAGTTTGACAGTTTGATAAGGAAAATGCCTATTTTCCATATGTGTGTGTGTCTCTTATCCCTTCTTCCCTCTTACTCTCCTTTTCTGTCTCTCCCTCTCTATGTGAGAATAAGATCTGACAAATGAAATTTTCTATTCTCTGGTCTCTCATTTCTAAAAACATGCTAATCAACATCTTACCTAATTAGAAAATTTCATGATAAACATTTTCAGGTTTTCATACGTCTTTGTTTTTAAATGGATTTCTTCCTTGACTCCTTGCCAACCTAAGGAAAACATCCCAACCTCTTAGTATCATACCTGTAATTATATTTATTGGAAAAATCTTATTTCCTGGGAGGACAATTAATGCTATCTCTTTATATACTCTTTCTTTCACTAGATTACCTCAGGTTCAGAAAACATCGTTTTTTTTTTCATCCTGTCTTTCTGACTCCAGGAATTTTCCTGATTGAAGTCCTGCTACCTTGTATTCTCTGCTTAAAATAATAATCTATTCTTTGGAAATCATCTAATCTTAGCAAAGACCCACTAATGAACTAAAGATTGGCATAGAAATTGTTGTTCCAATGGGAAAAACATTTATGGGTGAGGGGTATAAGTTCCTCTTGTTTCATTTCAACAGTAGCAATCAAATTTCTAATTAAAATTAGTCACTCAATTGCTGTCTAAATGATTTTGGTGACTTCATTAATCTGCAGTGATGAGCTACCTCTGTAATATTTAATATCCTGACAAGCTACATATTATCAAATATGAGTCAAATTCCAGTCAGCCCTATAATATTTCTGGACACTAGAAATCCATTGCTTCTCTTTTATGTTGAGGGCATATTTTCAGACACAGTTCATATCCTAAGTACACTGAACACTTGTCTAACATTGTAAACTCCCAGAAGGCAGACACCAATGGCAGCTACAGTACATTTTAGCTCATTGGAAGAAACACTAAAAGGAGATGACAAAGCTGCTTATCAACTCCCTCAGTCACTCAGCTGGAACTCCTTGGTCTGAAGATGGAGAGATTATTCTCAGAGGTTAGCAGGATCTCTATTATCTCTGAGGTGAGATTTGCCCTCTTGTAGGCATCATGTCCGGAGAAGGCATTGGCAACCCACTCTAGTACTCTTGCCTGAAAAATCCCATGGACGGAGGAGCCTGGTGGGCTGCAGTCCATGGGGTCGCTAGGAGTCGGACACGACTGAGTGACTTCCTTTTCATTTTCACTTTCATGCATTGGAGGAGGAAATGGCAACCCACTCCAGTGTTCTTGCCTGGAGAATCCCAGGGACGGGGGAGCCTGGTGGGCTGCCATCTATGGGGTCACACAGAGTCGGACACGACTGAAGCAACTTAGCAACAGCAGCAGCAGCAGGCATCATGTCTCTTAAAAACAATTTTATCATAACATGTCCAGAAGTTGCTTTTCTCATGTAACCCTGTCACTGGTGAATTCCGTCTATGAGCCCATCATGCTCTTAATCTTTATTTCTTGTTCCATTCCCTGTGAGTCAGTCTTAACCATCCAACTAATCTGTAGACATCACTTGAATAGTTGAGTCAGGGCCAACTAACATGATCAAAAATCAACTCATTATCTTTACTTCAAAATATGCTTATCCTCCAGGTACTCTAGTTATCTGTGTCTGAAAGGTGAACATTCTTTCTCAATTCCCTTTCTTTGCCTCCCACATTCAATCAATGGCTGAATCTTGATCCTTCTGTCTCTTTAATATTTCTCTATCCTCTCCTTTACCTCACTCCTGACATGTCTCAGGTCATCATCATCCTAGGATTTGATGACTGTATCCTAAGCACTACTTTTCTCCTCCTAGTAGTGATCTAAATCTTGTGCATTTATGTACAGTTCATCTCTATATGGGAAATTCAGGGGAAACTATTCCAATCCCCAGATTCAGTGGTACATTTGGTCAATCCAGTGGTAATTATGTATGTGTATATATATATATATATATAGATAGATAGATAGATGGATAGATATACCTTACCCTAGTAATTGGATCAGGAACCTAGCTTTTCACATTCTGAGACAAAAGGTTGAATCAAGAGCATGTGATTCATTTTCCAAAGAGATACAAGGAGATTACTTCTGGGATATTGTACTGATGATATTAACCTGGATTACTTTACCACTCTGAGGGAAACCAGCCAGAGAATGAAGCATAGCCAAGGGTAGAGCAGAAAAATGGATCTGGGGACCCTGCATTAAGCCATACTTGAAGCCCATGCTACTATTTTCATTACCTGAGCCAATACGTTTACATGTTGATTAGCTAAATTTGACTAGGGATTTCTCATTTGAAACATACAGATCCTAACTGATATATCTTGTCTTGCCAGAGTTATCACAATGGCCTGATAACTCATTTCTGCATTAATAGCATGTTCCCCTCCAGTTGACCACCCACTCTCCTGACTGGGTAATCTTTCACCAAACGCCACAGATCTATTCATGGGCTCTCTACTTAATCCCTTACTGGGGTAACTTATTATCTTCAGAATAAATTAAAACTCATCAGCATGACACACAAGATCCCACATTACTGGATTGTTTTCTGCCTTCTCAGCCTCATATCTCATTTCTTCGCAGTGTGAATTCTATACACAACTCTGCTTAAGTAATTTTGGCTCCTAGAATAGAAAGTCTTTATCACTCACCTCTTTCTCTTTGTACATGCTCATCTCAGAATTTAGCTAATTCTAATCTGTTCTGTAACCAGCTACTTTAAACCTACAGTATGCCCAAATACATGCAGTCTGCTGATAAATCTCCTCCCCTTGTTGTTTTCTGATGAAGTTCTGCGGTAAAACTTGTCTGTCTCTCAGAAGAATTTGTGCTTTCTCTTGTTTCATGCCTCCCTTTCTATTGGCACATGTCACACTCTGTTTCAATCGTTTGCTACAGTTGGTTTCTCCTTAATTCCTCTGTTGAAGGCAAGAGCTATGTCTTAATTAATCTCTACATTCCTGATTCAAGTATTAAGGTTGGGTTAATAATTTATTCAGAGGTTGAAGTAAACAGAAAGCCAGATTATTCAAATTGGGAGGTATATTATATACCAGCTAATCCTAAAGTTTGTGAAGGGGGTGACCTACTGCCTGGTGAAAATTGGCAAAAGATACTTGGTACCCATGTGAGAGAGTTCATAGCAGGTGGCAGGACCTAGAGGGACTGAAGAGCATGCAGATGCAGACGACATCCACATCTCAGTTCAGCAGATCATTGTCAGTGGAAAAACGGGGCCCACACTGCCAACACTTCTGATATTTGTTTAGGGAAAAGAAAGAAACCTCTATGCAGGCCAATGCAGTAGGTGGATCTCACATATGTGGGCTAGACATACCCATGGCCTGAGAGTCAGCCCCCTCGGGTTTATTCCAACTCCCTTATTTTAAATGAGAAACTAAAACCAGGACCAAAACAGTTTTCCATAAGAGATTACTTAGTCCAGGGTACATCCTCTTCTATGTATTCTCATGGCCCCCTGTGCTCTTACTCAGTGACTTAAAGCAGTCTTTTTATCTCCCTCTTCTATCACAGTGCAAGTTCTCTGAGCACAGAACGTACACTTGTCTTTCATTCCTCATGGGACCAGGTGCTGAATAAGTGCTCAGTAGATACTCCTTGCATGAGCGTTGACTGGAAATCATGCAGCTTGCAGACAGCCTTTGACTCTTTGAAATTACCAGCACCTTTAACATGTAGATATGTAGATTTACCTCATGGGACACTTAGTAAAGCTTTCTGTACTGAGACGTTGGAAATGGGGAGTTGGATAGATAGTAGTCACTAAAATACTGGGAGAGTTACATAGATTATAATTCCTACTACAAGACAGAATTCAAATAGCTGAACAATGTGTTGTAGGTAAAGAGGAAGGAGCATTAGTTATGCAGGCAAATGTGGAGAGATTCCTAAAATGAGTGACCAAGGATATGTAGGATTTAGATAGGTAAAGAATTGGCTGTTGGCCTGAGGAGTTGATGTGCAGTTTCCAGTGAGGCTCATGCACTTACAATGTCTTGCTGCTTTCATTTTTTCCTCCATGAGCATCTCTGTACTGGTTAGCCTTGATGAAAATTCCCTCTTTAGAGTAAGACACTCAAGGAAAGCATCCTCCAGATAGAGCCATTTTATTTCCAATCTGTGGTTCTGGACCATGGAGAATACAGAGACCATGGAGAATTCTTTATTAGAATACTAATAAAAAAATGAATAAAACACTACCAACAAAATGAAAGTCCTAGAGATTCTAATAGAGTTTTGAAGTGTCTTGCTGACTACCTGTAGCCCAGTCAAATTTTACTTCCATCCAGGTGAATCCTAGAAAGTCATAAAATGAGAATGCTCCTCTCTGGAGGAACAAATTCTTGTCATGGAATAGGGAATTTTGCCTATTTATTCTGAGGAAACTGGCTCTAGTTGCATATTTACCAAAAACTCTCTGAACAGTATGTTGTAATACCATAGAATAATTGTGAAGTCAACTGGTTTTTCATGCAGTAATAAATGGGTACTACTATTATACACCTACTGTGTGCTAGGCTACTTCTATCATTATCACTCTTTTACCTAACAAGCTTTCAGAACAGGTGTTCTTATTTTCCATTTACAGATGAAGAAACAAAGACTCAAAGGGGTTGAGGGACCTAAGTGCCATGCAGCCAGGATGTGGAGGAGTTCAAATTGAGTCCAGCTGTAAATGACTTTTTAAAACTGGAGTTATTTTAATATCACCTAATTAGGAGGAGGCATTTAAAGGGTCCAGATCAAAATCTCAGAGTTTGAGATGGCTCAGTCATTTATTTGAAGTGAAACTCTGCTCATGACACGTATTTTCTCTGGTCCTATTACCTGAAATGGGGCTAATAATAACCCTTTGGCTGCCCACTTTATTCTGCCCTTTGTTGTGCTCAAATAAGATCACAGAGTTTCAGATTTACAACATAAATATTAATCATTAAGTTGCTTGGGGGAACAAATCTCCAAGAACCATGAGACCCATTCTCAGTCACTTCCTTTGGAAGATGAGGACTTGATGTTTTTGCAGTAGTTTGATACAGTGTGATGGTTAAGAACATAGCCTTCAGAATCAGATATATTTAGATTCCAATCCTGGCTTTCCCAGTTGTATTAGCTGTGATTGGCAGAATAATGACTTTTCAAAGATATGCCTATGCTAATGCCCAGAACCTGGATTGTGTTAGGTTACATGGCAAAGGAGATTTAAGTTGCAGGTGGGCTTATGGTTGCTAATTGGCTGATCTTTAAAAAAGGACGTTATCCCAGATTAGCCAGGCCAGACCAATGTAATCATAAGGGTCCTTCCAATTATAAGATGTAAGTAGAAAGCAGAGAAATTGATGTGACCATGAAAGCAGAGGTCAGAATGACAATATTGTTGGTTTTGAAGGATAAGGAATGGGACCATGAACCTGGGTATGTAGGCAGTTTCAAAAAGGTAGAAAAGGCAAAGAAATGGGTTTCTAGAACTTCCAGAAAGAAATGCAACAATTCTGTTGACTCCTTCATTTTAGCCCTGTGAGACTTGGATTTCTCATCCCCAGAACTGTAAGAAAATAAATTAGTGTTGTTTTAAGCTACTAAATTCATGGTCCTTTGTGATAGCAGCCATAAAAAAACAATATACCAGCTGTGTGACCTTGGACAAATTAGCAGACCTCTTTGAGCCTTACCTGTATGACATGGTAAGTAACCAACCGGTAAAGGTAGCTTTACTAGTATGATTAAAATCATATAGACAATACCATTAGACTAACAGTTTTAATAAGATGTAGGACGGTGTCTTTATCATACTTAGGGTCAACCTTGATTTTTCTGTTTACCTGGCACTATCAACCTTGAGAAGCTATGGGCAGAGAAATGTGGCTGACTCATTGCAAACATAACTGAACACCCACTGTATGTTACCACGTTAACTGACTGAGATTTCTGCTGGAAATATCTGTTGCCTAGTTAAGGGAGTATCCCCCTGCTTTGGAAGCCTAGGCAACTGCATATGTGAAAGTTTCTGGTTTCCTGGGATTGCAAATTAAATGTCAGGGAAGATAGAAATGCTGTAAAAGGATTCCAAGAAGCAGCACAATAAATTAGATAAGAAAAGAGATCCTTATTTGGCTCAGAAAGACCTTTCATAGAAGCCACTAATGGATACATCTTGGATGATGGCATCTACCTCAATCACAGTTTCTTGTGTATCATAATGAAATTGGCAGTTTCAATTGTAAGGATTGGAAGCCATGTGGTTCTTCTCTCCTGTGTAAGATCAGGAATCAAAAGAGCCTAATTCTGATTGACAAGTTACTTAATTTCTCACTGAGATTCTGTTTCCTCTTCAGTGCCATGGCACACACTGAGTAATAAAAACACTGTGAAATTTAAATATACTGATAGCTAATATTTTTTGGTTGCTTACTATTTTCTCGTAGATGTTGTACTCAGTCATGCCTGACTCCTTGTGACCACTTGGACTGTGGCTCACCAGGCTATTGTGCCCATGGAATTTTCCAGACAAGAATACTGGAGTGGGTTGCCATTTCCTACTCCAGGGGATCTTCCTGACCTAGGGATCGAATCCGTGTCTCTTGGGTCTCCTGCATTAGCAGGTGGATTCTTTACCACCTGGGAAACCCTGCAAGGAATAATTCTAAGTACATTATATTTCACTAGTCTTCACAAAAACACTGCAAAACTCCCTGTTTTTACAGATGAGAAAACTGAGGCCTAGGCAGATTCATTTCCCAAGGTCATATAGCTAGTACGCAGTGAAGCTCTTAATCAATGTGCTCAAATATATCCCTAAGATTTTGTGCCTGGCATGATAGTGGCTCAATAAATATGAGCTGTTGTTAATATACAGTTGATCTTTGAACAACTTGGGTTTGAACTGCATGGGTGCACTTATCTGTGGAGTTTTTTCAATAGTAAATACTAGAGTCAAACACAGTCTGAGGTTGGTTAAATCTGTAGATGGGAACTACAGATGTGGAGGAACCATGTATACATAAGGCTGACCATAAGTTATAGCAGGGATTTCCTAGCACTGAGGGTTGATGTCCCTAGCCCCCGAGTTGTTAAAAATCCAATTGTGTATCTATTGTGCTGTGTTGTTGTCAGGATTAAATAGGAAGTCTTAAATTTTTTTAAAAGCATTTTGATAGGTTCTATAATTGAAATGCTCTGGTTTCTCCCTCTTTCATGTACTCCTAGCTCAATGCGGTTTTGTAACAGCCTCCTAACTATTCTTCCAGAATGTTCCCTGAACTCACAATGTTGGGGGATGACATTTCTTGACTGGGAGCAAACATGAAATACAGTAGAACCCTATGAAATATATTATACAAGTCTTTTAGCATAGCGTGGTTAATGCTTAGCTTTCCAACCTGTCTGGAGCCCCATGTCCACAAATCAAGGCTCTGTCAGAATACTTGCTGTTTTCTAGTTATGACACATTCATCTTTAGCTGGGGACACATATAGTACATGTGATATTCAGGCTCCCTTTTCCTGCCAGATGAACTGACACATACCTTCCAAACTTAGTGTCTGGACTAATGCAACATCTTTTTCTTTTTGTGGCTACTCCATGTAGCATGTGGAATATTAGTTCCCTGACCAGGGCTTAAACCCATGACCCCTGCCTTGGAAGTGCAGAGTCTTAACCACTGGACCATCAGGGTAATCCCTGATGTAACATTTTTAATAAGCATTATGTATATGATGTAAAGTGCCTGGTCTGTAAGTAAATCTTTGCTAAAAGGAAACAGCTCAACTTTTGTTCAGTGTTCTTATTTCATGTCCAAGATCATCCAAATATCCTCACTCCACCACTTGTCTCTTGCTTTATCATGCAAACTCCCTTCAGTTCAGTTCAGTTCAGTTGCTCAGTCATGTCTGACTCTTTGTGACCCCATGAATCGCAGCACGCCAGGCCTCCCTGTCCATCACCAACTCCCGGAGTTCACTCAGACTCATGTCCATCAAGTCAGTGATGCCATCCAGCCATCTCATCCTCTGTCGTCCCCTTCTCCTACTGCCCCCAATCCCTCCCAGCATCAGGGTCTTTTCCAATGAGTCAACTCTTCACATGAGGTCACTAAAGTACTGGAGTTTCAGCCTTAGCATCATTCCTTCTAAACATATCCCAGGACTGATCTCCTTCGGAATGGACTGGTTGGAAACCCCCTTAGCCATTTCCTGAAGTGAAGTCAAAGTCACCCAGTCATGCTTGACTCTTTGTGACCTTGTGCACTATAATTCTCCAGGCCAGAATACTAGAGTGGGTAACTTTTCCTTTCTCCAGGGGATCTTCCCAACCCAGGGATCAAACTCAGGTCTCCCAGATTGCAGGTGGATTCTTTACCAGCTTAGCCACAAGGAAAGCCCAACAATACTTGAGTGGGTAGCCTTTCCCTTTTCCAGCAGATCTTCCTAACACAGGAATTTAATTGGGGTCTCCTGCATTGCAGGCAGATTCTTTCCCAACTGAGTTTTCCAATATCATCTTTATTCTTGTACTTGGTACAGGATCTCCTGACTCCAGGATTCAGCTTCCTTCACAACTCCATCATTGTTCCCCTTATTCATCAACAACCATCCTGTAATCCCTGTCCCCGGCCTTAGGACCTCCCCTTTTCTTGAGATCTCAGATCTCCCTTTTCTTGAGATCTCTTCAAGAAAATTAGAGATAGCAAGGGAATATTTTATGCAAAGATGGACACAGTAAAGGACAGAAATGGTATGACCTAACAGAAGCAGAAGATATTAAGAAGAAGTGGCAAGAATACACAGAAGAACTACACAAAAAAGATCTTCATGACCCAGATAACCATGATGGTGTGATCACTGACCTAGAGCCAGACACCCTGGAATGTGAAGTCAAGTGGGCCTTAGGAAGCATCACTACAAACAAAGCTAGTGGAGGTGATAGAATTCCAGTTGAGCTTTTTCAAATCCTAAAAGATGATGCTGTGAAAGTGCTGCACTCAATATGCCAGCATATTTGGAAAACTCAGCAGTGGCCAGAGGACTGGAAAAGATAAGTTTTCATTCCAATCCCAAAGAAAGGCAATGCCAAAGAATGCTCAAACTACCACACAAGTGCACTCATCTCATATACTTCCCTTGTGGCTCAGTTGGTAAAGAATTTGCCTGCAATGTGGGAGACCTGGGTTCAATCGCTGGGTTGGGAAGATCCTCTGGAGAAGGGAAAGGCTACTCACTCCAGTATTCTGGCCTGGAGAATTCCATGGACTCTATAGTCCATGGGATCGCAAAGAATTGGACATGACTGAGCGACTTTCACATGCTAGCAGAATAATGCTAAAATTTCTACAAATAATGCTAAAAATTATATAAGCCAGGCTTCAACAGTACATGAACCATGAACTTCCAGATCTTCAAGCTGGATTTAGAAAAGGCAGAGGAACCAGAGATCAAATTGCCAACATCTGCTGGATGATAGAAAAAATAAGGGAATTATGGAAAAACATCTACTTCTGCTTTATTGACTATGCCAAAGCCTTTGACTGTGTAGATCACAACAAACTGTGGAAAATTCTTAAAGAGATTCAAATAGAAGACCACCTTATCTGCAACCTGAGACATCTGTATGTAGGTCAAGAAGTAACAGTTAGAAATGGATATGGAACAACAGACTGGTTCCAAATTGGGAAAGGAGTACATCAAGACTGTATATTGTCACCCTGATTATTTAACTTATATGCAGAGTACATCATGACAAATGCTGGACTGGATGAAGCACAAGCTGGAATCAAGATTGCCCAGAGAAATATCAATAACCTCAGATATGCAGATGACACCACCCTTATGGCAGAAAGTGAAGAAGAACTAAAGAGCCTCTTGATGAAAGTGAAAGAGGTGAGTGAAAAAGTTGGCTTAAAGCTCAATATTCAGAAAACGAAGATCATGGCATCTGGTCCCATCACTTCATGGCAAATAGATGGGGAAACAGTGGAAACAGTGGCTGACTTTCTTTTGGGGGGCTCCAAAATCATTGCAGATGGTGACTGCATCCATGAGATTAAAAGACACTTGCTCCTTGGAAGAAAAGCTATGACCAACCTAGACAGCATATTAAAAAGCAGAGACATTACTTTGCCAAGAACATTACTTTTGTCCTTCTAGTCAAAGCTATGTTTGTTCCGGTAGTCATGTATGGATGTGAGAGTTGGACTATAAAGAAAGTTGAGCACTGAAGAATTGATGCTTTTGAACTGTGGTGTTAGATAAAACTCTTGAGAGTCCCTTGGACTGCAAGGAGATCCATCCAGTCAATTCTAAGGGAAATCAGTCCTGAATATTCATTGGAAGGACTGATGCTGAAGCTGAAATTGCAATACTTTGGCCACCTGATGTGAAGAACCAACTCATTTGAAAAGACCCTGATGCTGGGAAAGATAGAAGGCAGGAGGAGAAGTTGATGACAGAGGATGAGATGCTTGGATGGCATCACCGACTCAATGGACATGAGTTTGAGCAAGCTCTGGGATTTGGTGATGCACAGGGAAGCTGGTGTGCTGCAGTCCATGTGGTGTACAAGAGTCGGACACAACTGAGTCCTGATGCATATAGAGTGGATCACGGGCACATATTAATTCATCAGTGTTTAGCCTTAGCCAGCTCATATTTGTGACGGTGCTTATTATCTCTGCTGGTTGGGTCTCCAGGCTGTCTACCAACCCTGTGTATGTTCTTCCCTACACCTGACTTTTTGGTATGTGACTTGAAATTGCTAACTTTTTTCTCTGAGGGCCAGATCTGATCCATTGTGGGTCTTGGTTAAGATCTCCCCCCAAACCTGTGTTTTTTCTATTCCTTAAACACTATCAGCTGGACTGCAGCCTGTGGGGGACACAGCCCGTCAGCCTCTTTTAGTCCCTCAATCCTCGCCTTCTCCTACTACTCACCTATCGACACTTCCAAGATTTCAGAATTTGTTGCAACTCAAGAGTTCATGTGAGTTATGTGAGTGTATGACTCATGTTTTTTCAAGGGCAGAAAGACTAATGGCACGTAGCTAGATTCTGATGTTCTATTCCTTCCTTCCCAAGCCAGTTTATGAATCCTGGTGAAGCATTTATTGGCAAAGATTCCTCCTTCACTTTAATAAGTTTAATTCCTCTGTGCTTAGAGAAATCACTACATCTTGCTACGTCTTGCAAGAAGAGAAGTCTTTCGTGCAAACTCCTTAGATTGCTTGGTTCCTTCAAATGCCTTTTTAAAAATTCAGAGAGGAAAATGTGTATATTGATATAGACTATTAATTTGAATATAACTCATAACAAGTGTTAGTCATTAATACTATCTTTAAGTCCGCCTAGTACTTAAATTCCTAGTGTTAATGAGGTTTTGTAGCATAGAAAAAATTTTAAAAGAATATTTCTGTATTGGAAAGGGGTGTAACTTTAAGTTAAAATCACTGAGTATTCACCCAGTATCACCTTTCCAGTTCTTTCTAAAACTTTCTTCTAATGAAGCAGAGGAATTCATCTTTTGGCATACAATTCAGTGCATAATCTTTCCATTGTACAAGTAGCAAACCTCAAGGCAGGGAAACCAGATCTCATCTGCAGAAATTACTTTCCTTCTTCATTTGTAAGTCAGTTGAGGATTCAAAGATTTTCCATTAAGCACTAAATTTCCAAAAGATCTTAAAAAGTACCTCCTTGAAAATTTTCATAGTGAATTAAGCTATGCATTGGACTATAGGACTTACTGCATAAACAGGTCAGCCTGTGTCCCTCTTGATAAGAACAGAGAGAAACTATTAATCATCAAAAACAAAACAAAACAAATGCCCACAGAACTAAGTAGCCAAGTCTAAGGATAGGGGTTTGTAATAATGTGACCCTGCAATGGGTTTATAAGACTATATCCAGGAACTCCCCATCTGTCTATTGGTCCTTTCATTCTTATTCTGAGCTTTGGCTATTACTGGATGTTCTTTTCCATCTGAAACTTCTTATTTGGATCTTGAATTGTTATTATTGTCACTCTTTACCATTACACTAGTTTTATCTTCCTTGATACCCTTGATTTCCTGTGGCAGGAAAATCAAGATTTTCTTCAACTCTTCCTTTTCCCAATCTCTATAGTCAGTTAGTCAATAAATCCTGTCAGTTTTGCATTTGAAATGTTTCTCTAGTTCACACTCACTACTACCAATGCAAGACACAAAGACTCTTCCAATTGCATTTCCAGTATTCTAGTTCAGGGGTCAACAAACAGCTGGCTGCAGACTGTATCCAGCATGCCAACTATTTTGGCTTATTTAAGTTTTATTGGAACATAGTTATGTTCATTTGTTAATGTATTTATCTGAGGTTGCTTTGGTGCTACAACGGCAGAATTGCTGCTGCCCCTGCTAAGTCACTTCAGGGGTGTCCGACTCTGTGCAACCCCAGAGATGGCAGCTCTCTAGGCTCCCCTGTCCCTGGGATTCTCCAGGCAAGAACACTGGAGTGGGTTGCCATTGTCTTCTCCAATGCGTGAAAGTGAAAAGTGAAAGTGAAGTCGCTCAGTCATGTCTGACTCCCAGCAACCCCATGGACTGCAGCCTACCAGGCTCCTCCGTCCATGGAATTTTCCAGGCAAGAGTACTGGAGTGGGTGCCATGGCAGAATTGAGTAGTTCCCAAACCTGTATATTTACTATCTGGCCCTTTTCAGAAATGTTTGCTGATTTCTCTTCTAGTTCATATTCTATCATCTCTCACCTGGGTAATTATGTTCAGCCTTCCAACTGGTTTTGTTGCTGATAGTCACTCTAATGCTAGTCAGTCCACCATATTGATTCTCAAATCCCTTTCTATCTCAGTTCTGTTCAGTCCCTCAGTCATGTCCAACTCTTTGTGACCCCATGAATCACAGCATGCCAGGCCTCCCTGTCCATCACCAACTCCTGGAGTTCACCAAGACTCACGTCCATCGAGTCCATGATACCATCCAGCCATCTCATCCTCTGTCGTCCCCTTCTCCTCCTGCCCCCAATTCTTCCCAGCATCAGAGTCTTTTCCAATGAGTCAACTCTTTGCATGAGGTGGCCAAAGTACTGGAGTTTCAGCTTTAGCACCATTCCTTCCAAAGAAATCCCAGGGCTGATCTCCTTCAGAATGGACTGGTTGGATCTCCTTGCAGTCCAAGGGACTCTCAAGAGTCTTCTCCAACACCACAGTTCAAAAGCATCAATTCTTCGGTGTTCAGCTTTCTTCACAGTCCAACTATCACATCGATATATGACCACTGGAAAAACCATAGCCTTGACTAGACAGACCTTTGTTGGCAAAGTAATGTCTCTGCTTTTTAAGATGCTATCTAGATTGGTCATAATTTTCCTTCCAAGGAGTAAGTGTCTTTTAATTTCATGGCTGCAGTCACCATCTGAAGTGATTTTGGAGCCCCTCAAAATAAAGTCTGACACTGTTTCCTCTGTTCCCCCATCTATTTCCCATGAAGTGATGGGACCAGATGCCATGATCTTCATTTTCTGAATGCTGAGTTTTAAGCCAATCTTTTCACTCTCCTCTTTAACCTTCATCAAGAGGCTTTTTAGTTCCTCTTCACTTTCTGCCATAAGGGTGGTGTCATCTGCATATCTGAGGTTATTGATATTTCTCCCAGCAATCTTGATTCCAGCTTGTGCTTCTTCCAGCCTAGCATTTCTCATGATGTACTCTGCATAGACGTTAAATAAGCAGGGTGACAATACACAGCCTTGACGTACTCCCTTTCCTATTTGGAACCAGTCTGTTGTTCCATGTCCAGTTCTAACTGTTGCTTCCTGACCTGCATACAGATTTCTTAAGAGGCAGATCAGGTGGTCTGGTATTCCCATCTCTTTCTGAATTTTACACAGTTTTTTGTGATCCACACAGTCAAAGGCTTTGGCATAGTCAATAGAACAGAAATAGATGTTTTTCTGGAACTCTCTTGCTTTTTCCATGATCCAACGGATGTTGGCAATTTGATCTCTGTTTCCTCTGCCTTTTCTAAAACCAGCTTGAACATCTGGAAGTTCACGGTTCACGTATTGCTGAAGCCTGGCTTGGAGACTTTTGAGCAATACTTTACTAGCGTGTGAGATGAGTGCAATTGTGTGGTAGTTTGAGCATTCTTTGGCATTGCCTTTCTTTGGGATTGGAATGAAAACTGAACTTTTCCAGTCCTGAGGGCACTGCTGAATTTTCCAAATTTGCTGGCATATTGAGTGCAGCACTTTCACAGCATCATCTTTCAGGATTTGAAATAGCTCAACTGGAATTCTATCACCTCCACTAGCTTTGTTCATAGTGATGCTTTCTAAGGCCCATTTGACTTCACATTCCAGGATGTCTGGCTCTAGGTCAGTGATCACACCATCATGATTATTTCTATCTCAAATCCTAGTAAATTCCTTCCAATCCTTCAAGGCTCAGTTTATAACCATTCTTTTACAAGTTAAAGCACTAGTGGTACAATGGTGAGTAAGATAAACCAAATTCTTGCCATCACAGCTTTGTTCTTTATTTTAAATGAACAGATAGGAGGAGCTAAGATGGAGGAGGAATAGGACGGGGAGAACACTTTCTCCCCCACAAATTCATCAAAGGAACATTTAAACGCTGAGTAAATTCTACAAAACAACTTCTGAATGCCAGCAGAGGACATCAGGCACCCAGAAAAGCAACCCAAGTCTTCGAAAGGAGGTAGGAAAAAATATAAAAGAGAAAAAAAAGGGACAAAAGAGGGAGGGACAGAGTTCCATCCTGGGAAGGGAGTCTTAAAAAGAGAGAAGTTTCCAAACACCAGGAAACCTTCTCACTGCCGAATCTGTGCCGAGCCTTGGAAGCACAAAGGGCAACATAACAGGGAGGAAAAATAAATAAACAATTAAAACCCACACATTGCGAGCCCTATGGTAACTCCCCCAGCGGAGAAGCAGCGCAGACGCCTGCACACGCCATTAGCAAGCGGGGGCTGGGCAGGGAGGCGCAGCGCGGGCTGCATCGCAAGGTTCTGGCCTGAATACCCCAAGCGCTATCTGAGCGAAATAATTTGGGCTAGCAAACCAGACTGTGGGATATCTACCACGCGAAAAGCCAGCCCTAACCTATGACACCGCCAGGCCCGTGCACGGAACAAAGGACTGAACAGAGATAGCCGGCGGCAGACCATCCCCCTCCGGTGATAGGCAGCCAGAGCCAGAAGGGGACAATCGCAGCCCCACAGAGACATTATCTATAAAACTGTAAGCAGGCTTCTTTGCTAACTAAAACTTCTTGGGGGTCTGGACGGTCAACATCTGCCTGAGAAGGTGTGCCGGTGCACACCTAGATAACCAAGCGGTGGGGAGGCGATAAGTCGCAGCAATCGCGCACGCCAAACACCTCATCACCTGAGCTGCTCGAATCTGGGAAGGGCACAAAACGCAGGCCCAACCAAGAGTCTGCGCCTCTGAGGACTACCTGAGTGCCTGAACCTGAGCGGCTTGGACCTGGGAAGTACAGGCAGCCCAGGGCCGGCCACGGATGGTTCCCGGCAGAGCAACCTAGAGCCTGAGCAGCGTGGGCAGAGAGGCTACACGCGCCGTGAACGGGGGGCAGACCCAGTGTGGCTGAGGCACTGCGAGCACACGCCAGTGTTATGTTTGCAGCATCCCTCCCTACCTCCTCTCAGCGCGACTGAACAAAGAGAAGAAATACAGCTCCACCCACCAGAACACTGACACAAGTTTCCCTAACCAAGAAACCTTGACAAGCCACCTGTACAAACCCACACAGAGTGAGGAAATGCCACAATGAAGAGAACTCCACAAACTGCCAGAATACAGAAAGGACACCCCAAACTCAGCAATTTAAACAAGATGAAGAGACGGAGGAATACCCAGAAGATAAAGGAACAGGATAAATGCCCACCAAACCAAACAAAAGAGGAAGAGATAGGGAATCTACCTGATAAAGAATTCCGAATAATGATAGTGAAATTGATCCAAAATCTTGAAATCAAAATGGAATCACAGATAAATAGCCTGGAGACAAAGATTGAGAAGATGCAAGAAAGGTTTAACAAGGACCTAGAAGAAATAAAAGAGAGCCAATATATAACGAATAATGCAATAAATGAAATTAAAAACACTCTGGAGGCAACAAATAGTAGAATAACAGAGGCAGAAGATAGGATTAGTGAATTAGAAGATAGAATGGTAGAAATAAATGAATCAGAGAGGATAAAAGAAAAACGAATTAAAAGAAATGAGGACAATCTCAGAGACCTCCAGGACAATATTAAATGCTACAACATTCGAATCATAAGGGTCCCAGAAGAAGAAGACAAAAAAAAAAAAAGACCATGAGAAAATACTTGAAGAGATAATAGTTGAAAAATTCCCTAAAATGGGGAAGGAAATAGTCACCCAAGTCCAAGAAACCCAGAGAGTCCCAAACAGGATAAAGCCAAGGTGAAACACCCCCAGACACATATTAATCAAATTAACAAAGATCAAACACAAAGAGCAAATATTAAAAGCAGCAAGGGAAAAACAAAAAATAACACACAAGGGAATTCCCATAAGGATAACAGCTGATCTTTCAATAGAAACTCTTCAAGCCAGGAGGGAATGGCAAGACATAAAGTGATGAAAGAAAATAACCTACAGCCCAGATTATTGTACCCAGCAAGGATCTCATTCAAATATGAAGGAGAAATCAAAAGCTTCTCAGACAAGCAAAAGCTGAGAGAATTCAGCACCACCAAATCAGCTCTCCAACAAATACTAAAGGGTATTCTCTAGACAGGAAACACAAAAATGGTGTATAAACTTGAACCCAAAACAATAAAGTAAATGGCAACGGGATCATACTTATCAGTAATTACCTTAAACGTAAATGGGTTGAATGCCCCAGCCAAAAGACGAAGACTGGCTGAGTGGATACAAAAACAAGACCCCTACATATGTTGTCTACAAGAGACCCACCTCAAAACAGAGGACACATACAGACTGAAAGTGAAGGGCTGGAAAAAGATTTTCCATGCAAATAGGGACCAAAAGAAAGCAGGAGTAGCAATACTTATATCAGATAAAATTGACTTTAAAACAAAGGCTGTGGAAAGAGACAAAGATGGTCACTACATAATGATCAAAGGATCAATCCAAGAAGAAGATATAACAATTATAAATATATATGCACCCAACACGGGAGCGCCAACATATGTAAGACAAATGCTAACAAGTATGAAAGGAGAAATTAACAATAACACAATAATAGTGGGAGATTTTAATACCCCACTCACACCTATGGATAGATCAACTAAACAGAAAATTAACAAGGAAACACAAACATTAAACGATACAATAGACCGGTTAGACCTAATTGATATCTATAGGACATTTCATCCCAAAACAATGAATTTCACCTTTTTCTCAAGTGCACACGGAACTTTCTCCAGGATAGATCACATCCTGGGCCATAAATCTAGCCTTGGTAAATGCAAAAAAATTGAAATCATTCCAAGCATCTTTTCTGACCACAATAAAGTAAGATTAGATCTCAATTACAGGATAAAAACTATTAAAAATTCCAACATATGGAGGCTGAACAACACGCTACTGAATAACCAACAAATCACAGAAAAAATCAAAAAAGAAATCAAAATTTGCATAGAAACTAATGAAAATGAAAAAAACGACAACCCAAAACCTGTGGGACACTTTAAAAGCAGTCCTAAGGGGAAAGTTCATAGCAATACAGGCACACCTCAAGAAACAAGAAAAAAGTCAAATAAATAACCTAACCCTACATCTAAAGCAACTAGAAAAGGAAGAAATGAAGAACCCCAGGGTTAGTAGAAGGAAAGAAATCTTAAAAATTAGGGCAGAAATAAATGCAAAAGAAACCAAAGAGACCATAACAAAAATCAACAAAGCCAAAAGCTGGTTCTTTGAAAGGATAAATAAAATTGACAAACCATTAGCCAGGCTCATCAAGAAACAAAGGGAGAAAAATCAAATCAATAAAATTAGAAATGAAGATGGAGAGATCACAACAGACAACACAGAAATACAAAGGATCTTAAGAGACTATTACCAACAATTATATGCCAATAAAATGGACAACGTGGAAGAAATGGACAAATTCTTAGAAAAGTACAACTTTCCAAAACTCGACCAGGAAGAAATAGAAAATCTTAACAGACCCATCACAAGCACGGAAATTGAAACTGTAATCAAAAATCTTCCAGCAAACAAAAGCCCAGGTCCAGACGGCTTCACAGCTGAATTCTACCAAAAATTTAGAGAAGAGCTAACACCTATCCTGCTCAAACTCTTCCAGAAAATTGCAGAGGAAGGTAAACTTCCAAACTCATTCTATGAGGCCACCATCACCCTAATACCAAAACCTGACAAAGATCCCACAAAAACAGAAAACTACAGGCCAATATCACTGATGAACATAGATGCAAAAATCCTTAACAAAATTCTAGCAATCAGAATCCAACAACACATTAAAAAGATCATACACCATGACCAAGTGGGCTTTATCCCAGGGATGCAAGGATTCTTCAATATCCGCAAATCAATCAATGTAATACACCACATTAACAAATTGAAAAATAAAAACCATATGATTATCTCAATAGATGCAGAGAAAGCCTTTGACAAAATTCAACATCCATTCATGATAAAAACTCTCCATAAAGCAGGAATAGAAGGAACATACCTCAACATAATAAAAGCTATATATGACAAACCCACAGCAAACATTATCCTCAATGGTGAAAAATTGAAAGCATTTCCTCTAAAGTCAGGAACAAGACAAGGGTGCCCACTTTCACCATTACTATTCAATATAGTTTTGGAAGTTTTGGCCACAGCAATCAGAGCAGAAAAAGAAATAAAAGGAATCCAAATTGGAAAAGAAAAAGTAAAACTTTCACTATTTGCAGATGACATGATCCTCTACATAGAAAACCCTAAAGACTCCACCAGAAAATTACTAGAACTAATCAATGAATATAGTAAAGCTGCAGGATATAAAATCAACACACAGAAATCCCTTGCATTGCTATACACTAATAATGAGAAAACAGAAAGAGAAATTAAGGAAACAATTCCATTCACCATTGCAACGGAAAGAATAAAATACTTAGGAATATATCTACCTAAAGAAACTAAAAACCTATATATAGAAAAAAAACTATAAAACACTGGTGAAAGAAATCAAAGAGGACACTAATAGATGGAGAAATATACCATGTTGATGGATTGAAGAATCAATATAGTGAAAATGAGTATACTACCCAAAGCAATTTATAGATTCAATGCAATCCCTATCAAGCTACCAACGGTATTCTTCACAGAGCTAGAACAAATAATTTCACAATTTGTATGGAAATACAAAAAACCTCGAATAGCCAAAGCGATCTTGAGAAAGAAGAATGGAACTGGAGGAATCAACCTGCCTGACTTCAGGCTCTATTACAAAGCCACAGTTATCAAGACAGTATGGTACTGGCACAAAGACAGAAATATTGATCAATGGAATAAAATAGAAAGCCCAGAGATAAATCCACACACATATGGACAACTTATCTTTGACAAAGGAGGAGAGAATATACAATGGATTAAAGACAATCTCTTTAACAAGTGGTGCTGGGAAATCTGGTCAACCACTTGTAAAAGAATGAAACTAGAACACTTTCTAACACCATACACAAAAATAAACTCAAAATGGATTAAAGATCTCAACGTAAGACCAGAAACTATAAAACTCCTAGAGGAGAACATAGGCAAAACACTCTCCGACATACATCACAGCAGGATCCTCTATGACCCACCTCCCAGAATATTGGAAATAAAAGCAAAAATAAACAAATGGGACCTAATTAAACTTGAAAGCTTCTGCACAACAAAGGAAACTATTAGCAAGGTGAAAAGGCAGCCTTCAGAATGGGAGAAAATAATAGCAAATGAAGCAACTGACAAACAACTAATCTCAAAAATATACAAGCAACTCCTGCAGCTCAACTCCAGAAAAATAAACGACCCAATCAAAAAATGGGCCAAAGAACTAAACAGACATTTCTCCAAAGAAGACATACAGATGGCTAACAAACACATGAAAAGATGCTCAACATCACTCACTATCAGAGAAATGAAAATCAAAACCACTATGAGGTACCATTTCACGCCAGTCAGAATGGCTGCGATCCAAAAGTCTACAAGCAATAAATGCTGGAAAGGGTGTGGAGAAAAGGGAACTCTCTTACACTGTTGGTGGGAATGCAAACTAGTACAGCCACTATGGAGAACAGTGTGAGATTTCTTAAAAAACTGGAAATAGAACTGCCTTATGATCCAGCAATCCCACTGCTGGGCATACACACTGAGGAAACCAGAAAGGAAAGAGACACGTGTACCCCAATGTTCATTGCAGCACTGTTTATAATAGCAAGGACATGGAAGCAACCTAGATGTCCATCAGCAGATGAATGGATAAGAAAGTAGTGGTACATATACACAATGGAGTATTACTCAGCCATTAAAAAGAATACATTTGAATCAGTTCTAATGAGATGGATGAAACTGGAACCTATTATACAGAGTGAAGTAAGCCAGAAAGAAAAACACCAATACAGTATACTAACGCATATATATGGAATTTAGAAAGATGGTAACAATAACCCTGTGTACGAGACAGCAAAAGAGACACTGATGTATAGATCAGTCTTATGGACTCTGTGGGAGAGGGAGAGGGTGGGGAGATTTGGGAGAATGGCATTGAAACATGTATAATATCATGTATGAAACAAGTCGCCAGTCCAGGTTCGATGCACGATACTGGATGCTTGGGGCTGGTGCACTGGGACGACCCAGAGGGAAGGTATGGGGAGGGAGGAGGGAGGAGGGTTCAGGATGGGTAACACAGGTATACCTTGGCGGATTCATTTTGATATTTGGCAAAACTAATACAATATTGTAAAGTTTAAAAATAAAATAAAATTAAAAAAAAAGAAATGAACAGATAGTCAATTAAGATGTGAAATTTACTATAACTGGTATATTAATCTAAACAAATTGTCTAGATTTAAATACTTGATCCATTCCATATCAACTGTTACCATGAGAAATTTACTAACATTTAACTTCAGTTTTCATATCTCTACTATTGTTTTGGTGATCAAATGACATAATCCACACTGTGTGTGTGGTCGTATATTCAATACTTTTAAATAACAATTATTGGGAAAGTACAGCTTTTTGGGAATATTAAACAGGAAGTTTTAAGCTAATCTTGAATGTCAGGGATTGGCTGGTATGACTTTTATTAATTTTTAATCAGTGGATAATTGCTTTACAATATTTTGTTAGCTTGGTATGATGATTTAACTGAGATCTCAGGGGTCAGTTAGCAATAGGAACAGTTTCTGGGCACACGGAATGGCACTTGTAAAGAACTGGAGAGGGGAAGAGTTCAACAAGGTAGTGTGGGAACATCCTGAACTTACCTCCTCCCACAGACACAAGAAATTTACATCTACGTATGAAATAGTTTTTCTCTGAAAAGGACCTGAGAGCAGCACTTCCACAGCAAAAAACAAAGGAGGCATACTGGAAAGGGTAGGAGAGGCAGAGACATGACCTCATCCAGGACACCACACCAGGTGTGATGACTCCACAATTAGGAGGAATCGCCAAATACAGAACTCTCCCTTGAGGAATGATGGGAGGGATTGTTCATCATATAGGGTGCCTTGACCTGGGAGCTGGCACCAAGAAGACAAGCTCCCAAAATGCCTGATTTGAAAATCAATGGAGATTAAGACTAGGTGAATCATAGAACTGTAAGTAATGGAGATCCCACTCTAAAAGGGCTCATATGAAAATTCAATCTTCCTTAGATTCAGCACAAAAAAGAACAGATTGAAAAACACCTAGACCATAAGTGATAGAGACCCAATTACTCATTTTAAAACAGCTTCTGGAGAGGCAGGAACCTGTGGGGACTTTATCCAGGGATAGAAGCATTGACAGATACCATTTTTGTAATCTAATCCTAACTTAATGGTGACAGAGCTGATTGGCACAATTTGTGGTGCCCTCCCTCTAGTCTGCCAGCACTGGAGGACATGCTCTGCCTATCACACACTGTAATAAGGTTGAACAAGTACTCTGTATCCCATCCACTCTGCATAACACTGAGCTGCCACTTGGTGAGTAGCTTGAGCCTTGGTCAGCCCACTCAGAGACCCAGCTGCAACAAGGCCTATTGAGAGCCTCTAGCTCCTCTTCTTGCACAGGAGATGAGCTGTACTTAGGCTGGACAAGGGCTCCGAACCCTAACTCACTATACAGAGATCAAGCTACAACTGGAACAGGCAAGCAACTTTCCTGTCTCTCTCCCCACACAGTGGTCAAACCACAGTAGAGCCAAATGAGTGCCCCGAACCTCACTATTCCTATGCAGCAGCCACAACTGTATCACAGCTAGTGGGTGCATGCAGCTCACATGAGGAATACCCATAAAGTGCCTCGCCTTGTGGCCACAAGAGATAGTGCTTCTAGGCCACACAGAACAGCTCCTATAGAAGATCACTTCTTTAAGACTGAGGTAGGTATCCTTTTTACCTAAGACATATAGATAAATACATGAGATAGGCAAAATGAGGAGATGGAGGAATGTGTCCCAAACCAAAGCACAAGGCAAACCCCCTGAAAATTACCTTAACAAAATGGAAATAAGCAATCTACCTGATAAAAGTTCAAAGAAATAGTCATAAAAATGCTTACCAATCACAGGAAATTAACACAGTGAGAACTTCAACAAAGAGACAGAAAACACCAAGCCAAAGTTTCAAGTGAACTGAAAAATACACTTTGAAATCACTCAGTTGTGCCTGAATCTTTGCAACCCATGGACTGCAGCGCACCAGGCTCCTCTGTCCTTGGGATTTTTCAGGCAAGAATACTGGAGTGGGTTGCCATTCCCTTCTCCAACCTACATAAATAGGTACTAAATAAAAAGTGAATGTTAACAGAAAGAGAGAAATAGATGGCAATACAATAACAATAGGGTGCTTTAATGCCTCACTTACATCAGTGGATGGATCATCAAGACAGAAAATCAATAAGGAAAACTGGAAAGCTACATGCAAAATTAGACCACTTTCTTATACCACATTGAACTATTTCAAGTCCTAAAATATGATGCTGTAAAACTGATGCATTCATTTGCAATCAATATGCCAGCAAATTTGGAAAACTCAAAAGTCCTGTGGCCATAGGACTGGAAAAGATCAGTTTTCATTCCAATCCCAAAGAAAGGCAATGACAAAGAATTCTCAAACTACCACACAATTGCACTCATCTCACACACTAGCAAAGTAATGCTCAAAATTCTCCAAGCCAGGCTTCAACAGTATGTGAACTGTGAACTTCCAGATGTTCAAACTGGTTTTAGAAAAGGCAGAGGAACCGAGATCAAATTGCCAACATCTGTTGGATCATCAAAAAAGCATGAGAGTTCCAGAAAGACACCTACTTCTGCTTTATTGACTATGCCAAAGTTTTTGACTGTGTGGATCACAACAAACTGTGGAAAATTCTTAAAGAGATGAAATACTAGACCACCTGACCTGCCTCTTGAGAAATCTGTGTGCAGGTCAGGAAGCAACAGTTAGAACTGGACATGGAACAACAGACTGGTTCCAAATAGGAAAAGGAGTATGTCAAGGCTGTATATTGTCACCCCATTTATTTAACTTCTATGTAGAGTACATCATGAGAAATGCTGGGCTGGAAAAAACACAAGCTGGAATCAAGATTGCTGGGAGAAATATCAATAACCTCAGATATGCAGATGACACCACCCTTATGGCAGAAAGTGAAGAAGAACTAAAGAGCCTCTTGATGAAAGTGAAAGAGGAGAGTGAAAAAGTTGGCTTAAAGCTCAACATTCAGAAAATGAAGATCATGGCATCTGGTCCCATCACTTCATGGCAAATAGATGGGGGAACAATGGAAACAGTGAGAGACTTTATTTCTTGGGCTCCAAAATCACTTCAGATGGTGACTGCAGCCATGAAATTAAAAGACGCTTACTCCTTGGAAGGAAAGTTATGACCAACCTAGATAGCATATTCAAAAGCAGAGACATTACTTTGCCAACAAAGGTCTGTCTAGTCAAAGCTATGGTGTTTCCAGTAGTCATGTATGTATGTGAGAGCTGGACTGTAAAGAAAACTGAGGACTGAAGAATTGATGCTTTTTGAAATGTGATGTTGGAGAAGACACTTGAGAGTTCCTTGGACAGCAAGGAGATCCAACCAGGCCATCCTAAAGGAAATCAGTCCTGAATATTCACTGAAAGGACTGACGCTGAAGCTGAAATGTCAATACTTTGGCCATCTGATGTGAAGAATTGTCTCATTTGAAAAGACCCTGATGCTGGGAATGATTCGAAGGTGGGAGGAGAAGGAGATGACAGAGGATGAGATGGTTGAATGGCATCACCGACTCCATGGACATGAATTTAAGTAAACTCCGAGAGTTGGTGATGGACAGAGAGGCCTGGTGTACTGCAGTCCATGGGTTCGCAAAGAGTCGGATACGACTGAATGACTTAACTGAACTTATGCCACATAAAAATACAAACTCCAAATTGATTAAAGACGTAAATACAAAATCTGAACCTATCAAAATTCTAGAAGAAAAGTCAATCTTTTCTTCTAAAAGAAAAACAAATAGGGTAATCCTTTTGACATTGGTCTTAATTTGTTGTTTGGCTTTTGTTTTGGACATGTATCTTTAGGCAAGGATAACAAAAGCACAAGTAACAAATAGGACTCCATCAAACTTTCACATGGTGAAGGAAACCACTGACAAAACAAAAAGGCAACCTATGGAATCGGATAAAATATTTGTAAATGATTATCTGATATGGAATTGATATCAAAATATATAAATAACCCATAAAACATAATAGAAAAGGGACAATCAATTAAAATGGACAGAGGTCTTGAGTAGACTTTATTCTAAAGACATACAGATGGCCAACAGACATGAAAAGATGCTCAGCATCACTAGTCATCAGGGAAATGCAAGTCAAAATTAGTGAGATATCACCTTGTGCCCATTATTATGAGTCTTATCAAAAAAGTAAGAAATAACAAATGTTGGAGAAGATGTAAAGAAAAGGGAACTCTTATACACTGTTAGTGGGAATGTAAATTGGTACAACTACTATGGAAAACAGAATAGAGGTTCCTCAAAAAATTAAAAATATAACTACCAAGTGATCCAGCAATTCTACTTTGGAGTATATATCTGCAGAAAATGAAAACATAAATTTGAGAGGATATATGTACCCCTATGTTCATTGTAGAATCATTTACAATGGCCAAGATGGAAGCAACCTAAGTGTCCATCAGTATATGAATGGATAAAGAAGATTCAGTATGTGTATATGTGTGTGTGTGTGTGTGTGCGTATGCGTGTATGGATGCATATGTACATACAGCTTTCCTGGTGGTTCAGACAGTAAAGAACCTGGCTGCCAATTTAGGAAACCCAGGTTGGATCCCTGGGTTAGGAAGATCCCCTGGAGAAAGAAATGGCAACCCACTCTGGTTTTCTTGCCTGGATGATTCCGTGAGTAGAGGAGCCTGGTAGGCTACAGTCCATGAAGTCATAAAGAGTCAGACACGACTGAGCAATTAACATTTTCAGTGTCACTTTTCATATGTATGTACAGACAAGTGCACACACACAGAAATATTATTCAGCTATAAAAATAATGAAATCATGATGTTCACAACAATGTAGATGGATATAAAGGATATTACACTAAGTGAAATAAGAGAGAAAGAAAAATACCATATGATTTAACATACATGGAATCTGAAAACAAAATGAACAAGAGAAGCAAAATGGAAACAGATTCATAGATACAAGGAACAAACTGGTGGTTGCCAGACAGGTGGGGTGAGAGGATGGGCAAAATAAGTGAAAGTGATTAAGAGGTAAAATCTTCCAGTCATAAATGAGTCATGGGAATATAATTCATAGCATACGGAATATAGTCAAAGTATTGTAATAACATTTTATGGTGATAGATTGTAACTAAATTTATTGTGATCATTTTATAATATACTAAAATATTGAGTCACTCTGTTGTACACCTGAAACTAATATAATATTGTATGTTAATTATAGCTCAATTAAAAAAGTTGGAGAGGGAAAATTTTCTAATTCTTCAAACACTAAAAAACAGTTGTCTTGTCTATGTTCTGCAAAGTACTTTGTTACGCTGCTAATATAGCTATCAGTATAAGGAAATGGCAACCCATTCCAGTATTCTTGCCTGGAGAATCCTTTGGACACAGGAGCCTGGAAAACTGCAGTCCATGGTGTGGCAGAGTCAGACACAACTGAGTGACTAACATTTCATAACATATTAGAGCTGTGTTTTTGAAAGTAAGAGCTATAGTTAACATTTTATCTTCATATTTCTAGCACTTGACACTATACAAATGCTCAAAAAGATTGTTTTATGGGAACTAGCATAATTGACAAAGAGCATGCTCTTTGGGGAAAAAAGAAGTCTATGCTTAGTTCTACTTCTACCATTAAAGTGGTGAATTACTTTGGACATATTAAATCTCTTTTCTGAACCCCAGTTTAGCTCTCAAGTTCAGTTCAGTCACTCAGTTGTGTCTGACTCTTTGCAACCCCATGGACTGCAGCTTGCCAGGCTTCCCTGTATCACCAGCTCCCGGAGCTTGCTCAAATTCATGTCCATTGAGTCAGTGATGCCATCCAAGCATCTCATCCTCCATTATCCCCTTCTCCTCCTGCCTTCAATTTTTCCCAGCATCAGAGTCTTTTCCAATGAGTTTGTTCTTTGCATCAGATGGCTAAAGTATTGGAGTTTCAGCTTTAGCATCATCAATCCTTCTAATGAATATTCAGGATTTCACTCCTTTAGAATTGACTGGTTTGATCTCCTTGCAGTCCAAGTCAAGAGTCTTCTCCAACACCACAGTTCAAAAGCATCAATTTTTCGGCACTCAGCTTTCTTTATAGTCCAACTCTCACATCCATACATGACTACTGGAAAAATCATAGCTTAGACTAGACGGATGTTTGTTGGCAAAGTAATGTCTCTGCTTTTAAATAAGCTGTCTAGGTTGGTCATAACTTTTCTTCTAAGGAGCAAGCATCTTTTAATTTCATGGCTGCAGTCATCATCTGCAGTGATTTGGATCCCACAAAAATAAAGTCTGACACTGCTTCCATTGTTTTGCCACCTATTTGCCATGAAGTGATGGGACCAGATACCATGATCTTTGTTTTCTGAATATTGAGTTTTAAGCCAACTTTTTCACTCTCCTCTTTCACTTTCATCAAGAGGCTTTTTAGTTCTTCTTCACTTTCTGCCATAAGGGTGGTGTCATCTGCATATCTGAGGTTATTGATATTTCTCCTGGCAATCTTGATTCCAGCTTGTGCTTCATCCAGCCCAGCATTTGTCATGATGTACTCTGCGTATAAGTTAAATAAGCAGGGTGACAATATACAGCCTTGATGTACTCCTTTCCTGATTTGGAACCAGTCTGTTGTTCCATGTCCAGTTCTAACTGTTGCTTCTTGACCTGCATAGAGATTTCTCAGGAGGCAAGTAAGGTGGTTTGATATTCCCATCTCTTTAAGAATTTTCTGCAGTTTGTTGTGATCCACACAGTCAAAGGCTTTAGCATAGTCAATAAAGCAGAAGTAGATGTTTTCTGGAATTCTCTTGCTTTTTCGATGATCCAACTGATATTGACAATTTGTTCTCTTGTTCCTCTGTCTTTTCTAAATCCAGCTCTCAAGTGTGAAGATAAATACTTGCCACATAGTCTTGTAGTGTTTAATTAAAGACCATCAATAAAGCTCATATCTCTATGTAGTAGGTGTTTGATGAATGACAGTTGTTATCAATAATGAAGTTTTTATTAATTCTGATCCAGGGTTTTAGTGGGGTATTAGATCTTTTAGAGGTAAATTAACTGAAAAGCTGAGCGACACCAGTTAACTTCCAAATATTTAGTCTGTGCAAGCCCAGAAATCTGTCCAGGTTTCATGTCTACTTCTTTTTGTTTCATCCAACAAATATTTATTGTGTCTCTACTATGTGATGGGTTTTTGGTGAGATGCCAGGAAATTTGCATTGAATTAAACAGGCACAGCCCTCACCCTCTTGGAGCATACAATCTAACACAATGTGATTTTCAGGCATATGATGCATTTTATTCTGGACTGTTTTCCCCCAAATAACCTTGTTGAAGGCACTTTCCATTCCCATACATGGGTTTCTATTTTGCTTTACCAACTCCTATTCAATTTTCTTTACATCTGATAATCTAATAATTAACTATTTAATGAATATTTATCATTTGGTTAATGTATGTTCTAGAAAAGGAGGTAATGATGTAAAAAATAGCATATTATAAGTTAAATAAGATCAGTAATGTCCACTCTTGACTTTCTTTCTGCTCTGATCCAGACATTTTATATTATTTGTAGTCCTCAGGACAGATCTTGAAAGTTAGGAATCTTTAAACTTATTTTTCCAAATGGAACTAAGCATAGAGATTAACTTATCTGGTCATGTTAATTCACTTGGTAAGAGCTTACTCTGAGATGCAAGTATAAATCCAATCAACATTAAAGACATTTAAGTTTTAAAACATTAAAGACCACACATTTTCCATGTTCAGTTCAGTTCAGTTCAGTCACTCAGTCCTGTCCGACTCTTTGCGACCCCATGAATCGCAGCACACCAGGCCTCCCTGTCCATCACCAACTCCCGGAGTTCACTCAGACTCACATCCATCGAGTCAGTGATGCCATCCAGCCATCTCATCCTCTGTCGTCCCCTTCTCCTCCTGCCCCCAATCCCTCCCAGCATCAGAGTCTTTTCCAATGAGTCAGCTCTTCACATGAGGTGGCCAAAGTACTGGAGTTTCAGCTTTAGCATCATTCCTTCCAAAGAAATCCCAGGGCATTTGGAATCTCCTTGCAGTCCAAGGGACTCTCAAGAGTCTTCTCCAACACCACAGTTCAAAAGCATTAATTCTTCAGCGCTCAGGTTTCTTCACAGTCCAACTCTCACATCCATACATGAGATAATGCCTTTGCCCTAACTGCCAATGATATATCCCCTGACTGCCAAATCACCACATCCTAATTCCCAGAACTTATAAATGTGTTACAGTCCATAGCAAAGGAGAACGAATTTTTCAAATGGAACTATCCTGGATTATCTGAGCAGACTGGTGTAATCACAAAGTCCTTAAAAGTGGGTGGGAGAGACAGAAGAATAGGTCAGAGTAATGCAATATGAGAAAGACCCAGTGCACCTTTGCTGATGGAGAGAGGCCACAAGCCAAAGAATTAAAGTAGTTTCTAGAAACTAGAAAAGACAAGAAAACAGATTCTTCTTTATAGCCTTCTGAAAAGAACACAGGGCTAATGACATCTTGGTTTTAGTCAGTGAAGTCCATGTCAGACTTCTGATCTACAGAAAATATAAGTTAATAAATGTGCATTGTTTAAGCCACTAAACGATATTGCTTTTATGACAGCAATAGAGAACTAACATGCTACCTCTCTAGGTGAAAATGATTTTTAAATGTATGCAAGGAAATGATAAAGGCTGTATTTTACCATCCTACCAGAAAGAACTTTAGAGCAAGATACATTCAGTGTCAATTCTGGCATATGCGTTAGACTTCAGGTAGAAGTTAAGAATTGTAGGGGTGAATTCAAAACAGGGCTTATTAAAATAGAATGTGATTGCATACAGTGGCTTGGAATTATGACTGAAAGGAGGAAAGAATGGGAAGGAGGAAAGAAAGAAAAGGAAAGGGAAGGAAAAACCTTTAGGTTATGTTTATTAAAAAAAGAAAGAGCAGATTAAAATATTTTAGTTTTTCAGTTACTGAGAATGAAGCAGCCTGAAAACAAAAATAATCAAGCAGGAAACATCTTTTATCATTCCTTTTAGTTCTCAATCTTTGCATCAAATTAATCCACCAGGGAAGTTTTTCTTCTCTCTATGCCTTATCTAAGCAATCATCTCAGCTTTTAAAATAAATAATACAAATAGGCTTCATGGAGAACTTGCATTCATTCATGAAAATAATAGACAGAATTGAATTATTTATAAAGCCAATTATTTTTACAAAGACAGTGAATGACAAGTAATGGTTAAGGAGTGCTTTGCTAGTAATTTAATTTTTTTTAGTTTTCTGGTTTTTTTTTAATTTTATTTTATTTTTAAACTTTACAATATTGTATTAGTTTTGCCAAATATCGAAATGAATCTGCCACAGGTATACATTTGTTCCCCATCCTGAACCCTCCTCCCTCTTCCCTCCCCATACCATCCCTCTGGGTTGTCCCAGTGCACCAGCCCCAAGCATCCAGTATCATGCATTGAACCTGGACTGGCAACTCGTTTCATACATGATATTATACATGTTTCAATGCCATTCTCCCAAATCTTCCCACCCTCTCCCTCTCCAACAGAGTCCATAAGACTGTTCTATATATCAGTGTCTCTTTTGCTATGGGAGAAAATAATAGCAAATGAAGCAACTGACAAACAACTAATCTCAAAAATATACAAGCAACTCCTACAGCTCAACTCCAGAAAAATAAATGACCCAATCAAAAAATGGGCCAAAGAACTAAATAGACATTTCTCCAAAGAAGACATACAGATGGCTAACAAACACATGAAAAGATGCTCAACATCACTCATTATCAGAGAAATGCAAATCAAAACCACTATGAGGTACCATTTCACGCCAGTCAGAACGGCTGTGATCCAAAAGTCTACAAGCAATAAATGCTGGAGAGGGTGTGGAGAAAAGGGAACCCTCTTACACTGTTGGTGGGAATGCAAACTAGTACAGCCACTATGGAGAACAGTGTGGAGATTCCTTAAAAAACTGGAAATAGAACTGCTTTATGATCCAGCAATCCCACGGCCGGACATACACACTGAGGAAACCAGAAGGGAAAGAGACACGTGTACCCCAATGTTCATCGCAGCAGTGTTTATAATAGTAATTTAATTTTAAAAAATTGTGAACGAGTCTGTACTAGCTTTTAAAATGTAACAGTAAATCTGCAGTGGATTAACAGAAACTCTTAAAAAGAGGCCCATCTTGTTGTGACTTTGATCAGACTGGGAAAGCAATAGGAAAATCCATATTACCTATATGAGACCCTAAATATTTTATAGTTTCCAATGGGAATTTGGTATGTAAAAATTATTCATTGCCTATAACGTTCAGGCAGAAGCTCATATGCTTTTCTGTGGAAAAGATGAAGTGTTACCAGATGATAAGAGTGGATAAGGTAGAAAAAAAGTGAATTTCTTTGGTCTTGATATTGGCTCACAACAGGCTAAAGCAGAGAAAATGTTCCCTGTGGGCTGGCTCTAGCCCATAGAAACCCTGTTAACACTAACATGCATGGTAAGTCAAAGGACTTTATAATTAATTTTTATTTTTATAAGGAATTATAATGAATTCCTTTGTCTCTTTCCTTTTCTTTACTAAAACAAGCAAAATTCAAAATACTTAGTGATTGTTCTCAAAATGTACATGCATATGACCATTCACTGCATTAATAATGCCAGTTGAGGAGTTGAAGGAGGGAGAACATTTTCATGTTCAGGGGATGCATTTTCTTGCCCATAGTTAATTCCTTTCAAACTTTTGCCTGCAAATTGATATAAACATGTGTAATGATATCAACATTATTCTGAATTATACTCCATAAAAGAAGCTAAAGTCCCAAAGGCTAAGAGCCAGAAGTCCTGACATAAGGTCACTAAACTTTTTAGGCTTACCTAGTTTTCCAGAATCCCAGATATAATTTCTCAGTTGAAACATTCCTTAGTTTGCCTATTCTACGTTAGATACAACTCTTCTGAGTTTAAACTAAGATTATATTTTTGTGATAACTTTTTTTTTGAACTTTTTTATTTTGTATTTGGGGTATAGCCATTTAACAATGTTGTGATAGTTTCAGGTGAATAGCCAAGGGACTGAGTCTATATATATATATATATATATACACACACACACACACGTGTATCCATTCTTCCCCAACCCCCACTCCCATCCAGGCTGCCACATAACATTGAGCAGAGTTCCATGTGCTATGCAATAGGTCTTTGTTGGTTATCCATTCTAAAAATAGAGTGTGTACATGATCATCCCAAACTCCCTGACTGTTCCTTCCCCTCAGCAACTATAAGTTTATTTTCTAAATCTGTATCTTTCTGTTTTGTAAGTAAATTCATTTGTATAACTTTATTTTAGATTCCACATATAAGGAATGGCACAGGTTATTTCTCCTTCTCTGTCTGACTTATTTAACTCAGTATGATACTCTCTAGGCCCATCCATGTTGCTGTAAATGACATAAATTCATTCTTTTTAATGGTTGAGTAATATTCCATTGTATATATGTACCACATCTTTTTTTCCCATTCCTCTATAGATGGACATTTAGATTGCTTCCATATCTTAGCTACTGATAACATATTTTAACTCTTCACGTCAGTTGAAAACTGTGATTGAGTGCTAGATTTATTTGGTTTTGAATTCAAAGTAAAACAAGTATGGTGGAAAGTAATTAACAGTACAGAAATAAATTCAGTGAAAAGTAAATTTTCACCATTCTAGATCACTAGTCCACCTTCTAATGATAACCACTATTTTACCAATTTCTTAATCAACTTCCAAAAAGTAGGGTGCTTCTACAGGAATCACACATCTCTTCCTTTTACACATTATTGCACAGTGGGCAGTATGCAGTATTCTGCACCTTGATTTTCTCATTTGATAAAGCACTTCAGAGATAGTTCAATGTTTGTATCTATTGATTTTGCCTGATATTTGTCAGCAGGGGAAAGTTATTCTGTTGAAAAAAATGTAATTTATTTAACTGACCTCCTATTGATGGAAATTTCTATTATTTCCAGATTTTAATATTGACGAACTATTTTGCAGTGAGTGAACATATTTGTACATGTGTTTGTGCACACATGAGTATATCTATGGAATACATCCCCAAAAGTACAGGAGCATGACTAAGGGGAACATGTGTTTTAACTTTTAATAGAGATTTCTACTTTATTCTTTGGGCTTCCCAGGTGGCTTAGTGGTAAAGATTCTGCCTGCTAATGCAGGAGCCATAGGAGATGCACGTTCGATCCCTACATGAGGAAGGTTTCCTGGAGGAGGAAATTAAAACCCACTCCAGTATCCTTGCTTAGGAAATCCCATGGACAGAGGAGCCTGGCAGGTTATAGTCTATGGGGTTTCAGAAAGTTGGATGTGACTGAACACACACACATGCATCTTGTTCTTCAAGGAGAATATACCAATTTGTATCCTTCTCAATGGTATCTGAGAATCTTGTTTCACCATTGTGTCTCTAGCATGTTATTGGCAATCTTGCTGATTATCACTAATGTGATGGGGCTAGAGAAGAGACACCTTGTTTTAATATGTATTTGCTTAATTAGCCATTCATTCAACAAATACTTTTCAACAAACATCTTTTTCAATAAACAATTATGAGAGAAATTGTTTCAGGTATTTATTGCCATGAACAAACTATTCAAAAACTTATCTTAAAGCTTTTTCTTCCTATTTTATCTCCTAATTCTGTGAGTTGGAAATTCTAACAAAACATTATGAGAACAACTTGTCTATACTTCATGATATCTGAGTTCTCATGTTGGTTGAATCTAATAGCTAGAGACTGGAATGATTAGTTAGCCAGAAATTGTTCTCTTTCTCTCTCATCTTTATTCTCTCTTCCCTTTCCTTCTGCTTATCTGTCTGCTTTTTTCTCTTCTCTCTAACTCTTCTTCCTTCTGTGTACACAAAGATCTTTGTTTGGTCAGCTAGGGCTTCTATTGTTGTTGTTCAATCTCTAAGTTACTTACGAATCTTTGTGACCTCATGGACTGCAGCACTCCAAGCTTCCCTGTCTTGCACTCTCTCCTGGAATTTTCTCAAACTCATTTCCATTGAGTTGGGGATACCAATGAACCATCTCATTCTCTGTCAGCCTCTGCTCCTATCCTCAATCTTTCCCAGCATCAGGGTCTTTTCCAGTAGGTCAGCTCTTTGCATCAGGTGGCCAAGGTATTGGAATTTCAGGCTCAGCATCATTCCTTCCAATAAATATTCAAGGTTGATTTCCTTTAGGATTGACTGGTTTGAATTCCTTGCTGTCCAAGGGGCTCTCAGGAGTCTTTTCCACCATCACAATTTGAAAGCAACAGTTTTTGATGCTAAGCCTTTTTTATGGTAAAACTCTCACATCCACTTATAACTACTGGAAAAAACACAGCATTGACTCAGTCAATTCAGTCTCTCTGTCATGTCTGACTCTCGGGTCCCTGTGGACTGCAGAACGCCAGGCTTCCTTGTACAAAACCAGTTCCCAGACCTTGCTCAAACTCATGTCCATCAAGTCAGTGATGCCATCCAACCCTCTCATTCTCTGTCATCCCCTTCTCCTCCTGCCTTCAATCTTTCACAGCATCAGGGTCTCTTCCAATGAGTTAGTTCTTCACATCAGGTGGCCAAAGTAATGGAGTTTCAGCTTCAGCATCAGTCATTTCAATGAATATTCAGGATTTGACTTCTTTAGAATTGACTGGTTTGATCTCCTTGCAGTCCAAGGGATGCTCAAGAGTCTTCTCCAACACCACAGTTCAAAAGCATTAATTGTTTGGTGTTCAGCTTTCTTTCAGTTGTTTGGTGTTTCAGCTTTCTAGTCCAAATCTCACATCCATACATGAATACTGGAAATACCAAAGATCATCTTTGACTAGATGGATCTTTGTCGGCAAAGTAATGTCTCTGCTTTTTAATATGCTGCTAGGTTGGTCATAGATTTTCTTCCAAGGAGCAAGTGTCTTTTAATTTCATGGCTGCAGTCATCATCTTCAGTGATTTTGGAGCCCCCAAAAATAAAGGCTGTCACTGTTTCCATTGTTTCCCCATCTATTGGTCATGAGGTGATGGGACCAGAGCCCATGATCTATGATTTTGAATGTTGAGTTTTAAGTCAACTTTTATACTCTCCTCTTTCATCAAGAAGCTCTTTAGTTCTTCTTCATTTTCTTCTGTAAGAGTGGGGTCATCTGCATATCTGAGATTATTGATATTTCTCCCTACAATCTTGATTCCAGCTTATGTTTCATCCAGCCCAGCATTTGTCATGATCATGGCATCTGGTCCCATAACTTCATGGCAAATAGATGGGGAATCAGTGGAAACAGTGTCAGACTTTATTTTTTTGGGCTCCAAAATCACTGCAGATGGTGACTGCAGCCATGAAATTAAGACACTTACTCCTTGGAAGGAAAGTTATGACCAACCTAGATAGCATATTGAAAAGCAGAAACAATACTTTGCCAACAAAGGTCCGTCTAGTTAAGGCTATGGTTTTTCCAGTGGTCATATATGGATGTGATAGTTGGACTGTGAAGAAAGCTGATCACTGAAGAATTGATGCTTTTGAACTGTGGTGTTGGAGAAGACCCTTGAGAGTCAGACTGCAACAGATCCAACCAGTCCATTCTGAAGGAGATCAGCCCTGGGATATCTTTGGAAGGAATGATGCTAAAGCTGAAACTCCAGTACTTTGGCCACCTCATGCGAAGAGTTGACTCATTGGAAAAGACTCTGATGCTGGGAGGGCTTGGGGGCAGGAGGAGAAGGGGATGACAGAGGATGAGATGGCTGGATGGCATCACTGACTTGATGAACGTGAGTCTGAGTGAACTCCAGGAGTTGGTGATGGACAGGGAGGCCTGGCGTGCTGTGATTCATGGGGTCGCAAAGAGTCAGACACGACTGAGTGACTGAACTGAACCGAACTCTACATATAAATTAAATAAGCAGGATGACAATATACAGCCTTAAGGTACTCCTTTCCAGATTTGGAACCAGTCTGTTGTTCCATGTCCAGTTCTAACTGTTGCTTCTTGATCTGCATACAGATTTCTCAGGAGGCAGGTAAGGTGGTCTGATATCCCATTCTTTTGAAGAATTTTCCACAGTTTGTTGTAATCCACACAGTCAAAGGCTTTGGCGTAGTCAATAAAGCAGAAGCAAATTATTTTCCGCAACTATCTTGGTTTTTCTATGATCCAACGGATGTTGGCAATTTGACCTCTGGTTCCTCTGCCTTTTCTAAATCCAGCTTGTACATTTGGAATTTCATGGTTCACATACTGTTGAAGCCTGGCTTGGAGAATTTTGACCATTACTTTGCTACATGTGAGATGAATGCAATTGTGCAGTAGTTTGAACATTGTTTGGTATTGCCTTTTTTTGGGATTACAGATATTTCATATATTAAGAAGAAGCCAGAGCATTTACAAATTTCCTGAAGTGAGAGGGCACATGATGGCTCACAGCCCTGAAGCAAAGCCATATGACAATGGAACACAGAGCTAAGAAGAAGGCTCAAAATGAGGCTGAATCATAGCCCTTCTCATGGCCCATATGTTTTTTCTCATTCCACCTTTGAGTTTTTTTTTTTCTTATCAGAATATATAGTTGATTCACAATGTTGTGTTAGTTTCTGCTGTACATTAAAATGAATCAGTTATACATATACACTTGTTCACTCTTTTTTGGTTCTTTTCCCATATAGGTCATTACAGAGTATTGAGTAAAGTTCCCTGTGCTATACAGTAGGTCCTTATTAGTTATCTATTTTTTATGGAGTAGTGTATGTACCCATCTCAATCTCACAAGTTATCCTTCCCATCTCCCCTTCTTCCCTGGTTACTGTAAATTTGTTTTTTAATAGGTTTGTTTTTAAAATAAAGCTGAAAATAGAGCTACCGTATGATCCAGCAATCCCACTCCTGGGTCTATATCCAGATAAAACCATAATTTGAAAAGATATATGCACCTTAATGTTCACTGCAGCACTATTTACCATAGCCAGGACTTTGAAGCAACCTAAATGTCCATTGATAAAGGAATGAATAAAGAAGATGTGGCAGGTATATATGCATATATGTATGTATGTGTGTATATATATATATATGTATATAATTAAATATTACTCAGCCAAAAAGAAAAATGAAATATTACCATTTGCTGCAACATGGATGGACCTAGAGACTGTCATACAGAGTGAAGTAAGTCAGACAGAGAAAGACAAGTATCATGTAATATCGCTTATGTGTGGAATCTAAAACACTGGTACAAATGAACTTATTTACAAAACAGAAATAGAGTCACAGATGTAAAAAGCAATCTTACAAGCTATGTTAAGGATTTGATTTTTTTTTTTTTATCCTGTCATCACTTGGTAATAAATAACTAGAAAATGCCTCCCAACTCCAGGCTCTAAATTCATTGCTATGCCTACTTCCAGCCTCCAGATTTTCTACAAATTAATCAGAAGTCTGGAAAGAAGGAGAGAGAAACATTGTCACAGGATCACAGACCCTGGAAAAGTCTGAAAAATTTAGGACATTGAAAGAAAAGATCTTAGACCTAAAACATTTTGCCTTAAAATAGTAACTATATTAGGAGTTATTGCAGGAAAGAAAAACAATTCTATGCTTTTCAGGAAAAAACAGATTTCATGGAAGAATTTAGTTGCTTACAAAATCAGAGTTTAGGGAAATCAGGAGTTCTCATAACTACTGATTTCAAGATTCAGCAAGTTGCAAACCAAACATATGCTACTGTACACACAGTTGCTACTAGCTCACATTCACGTAGCTAGCTGGTACCTTCACACTGAATCAAAGAGTCTAGCCATCTTGAGCACTGACACCTGTTGGAACTTGACAAGAATGAGCTCTACCTCCTTTCTGTCTCCCAAATCTTGAACGAGTGCATCTTGAACAAAATACATATATAATCTCTGCACTAGAGCTGGGGTTAAGGTATTTTCAAGCTTGTAATTGCTGAAATATGTAAAAAGGCAGTGGGAATGATGCTGAGAGCCAATAGATAATATCAGTACCTTAACCAAACTGAAATTTCTTCAGAAACAGTGATGAATAAGCCAGGGATGAGAAATGAAGAATGAGCTATGGCAAACTCTCAGTGATCTTCAGCAATAATCGATGACTGTGTTCCAAAGGAGATAAAAATTCAAAATGTCTGATATTCTGTTGGCCATTGTATATATTCTTCTTGGATGAGTATGCATAATAGGCAGTCCTTTGTTTTCCTAATCTGTTTGTGGTGAAGTTGAAAAAAATTACAAAGAGTAAAAATAGTAGTCAAATGTTTTACTCACAGGTCATTGAAAGGCAAACTTTTATGTGTAGGATTTTTTTTTACAGCTATGTTATGTGTGACAGTTCTTTCAATTATGACCAGACCTGTGATTCATTATCATCCTGAAAGTCATATATCTAACTGCCTTACTTGGTTTAAAAAAAAAAAAATAGGGTAGATTTCCTGCAACTGGACCTGTCAGTGGAGAAAGCATGGTTATTAACATTTTAAAATGTGTGTTCTAGTTCTTGCCATTTCTTGAAAAGGTTACATACAACCTCTTGGTATCTCCATTTTCTCATATGTAAAATTAGGAGCCTGAGATTTAAAAATTCCTCAAGCTCCTTCTGCTTTATAATTTGACTTTATTATTTTATAGTGTTATCAATATAAAGATGTATGCAGGCAAAACCACACTGACCTTCAAAAAGATGATCTTTCAAATGACTTAAATGTTCTTGTGTTCATTTTGAAGTCTAGAGATTGCTTAGAAACTTTGATCTATTTTTTCTCTTGTTTCTTTAAAGAAAACAAGCCTCTATGGGGCTTCTTTTCTCTCCACATCTCTCTCTACAGTTTCCTGTTTTTTCCTGAGGTGAAAAAAAAAAAAAAAAAAAAAAAACACACTGTACCTATTTTTCAAGCAGAAAGTTTGCAGTCATGGAAACATCCCTTTAAATCACTGTTTTGCCTTCCACAATGAGCAGAATGTCCAACAATTCAGCATCCATAGCACAGTCTGTTTAAAATCGGTCACTGACATAAAATTATACCCAGCAAATACCATGGGAGCAGCTGAGGGTCAGGTCCTCATTTGAGACAACGTAACCATTTTGACCTGGAGAGGCCTCTATCCACCTGCATCCATTCAACTCTCTCAGAAGCCTCTAGTGCTGCTGTGAAACAAGCAGTCTAAGAGATGTAAGCCACCTTATTTGAAACACCAATTTCATGAGCAATAAAATTTCACATTTTCCCATCCTTACCAGTTGCAATTGCTTGAGACTGATGCTTGGTTTTCATGGGCTGCATTTTGAAATATGAAGAACAAAAGCCTCCCAGGCCTTGCTGGAGGTGCCAGCTGTGGCTGTACTATAAGGACTTGTATAATGCTGTCTTATTTCATAAAAGAAAGTGGGAGATTTGAATTTGCATTGGGCATTTTCCCATTCCAGCTGCAGAGTTGTTTTTTTTTTTCCTAATTCAAAGTTATTTTACTTATGCTGATTCTTCTATCCTTATTTGGCCATTGAAGTAATTTATTGAATGTCATCTTTCTAGAAAGATATCAGTCTCTAGAATTAACAGTCAGAAGAGAAGCGGGCCTGTAAATCCATCAAGCAAAAATATCAAGACTCCTGATTATATCAAGTTTACCCTGTAAAAGGAAGAGATGGGCCCAGAATATCTACTGATATTCTTAACGCCTTTCAAAATGTCAGGTTGGTTTATTTCTCTCCCTTGGTTCTTGTCTCCTCCCAACAAAGGGTTTAAAACAACAGACAATTACAGCTCAGTTACAGCTCAAGAAGACAGATCTTTTATGAAACAGACAGGTGATAGTACAGTCCCGAGATGTGGGAGCAGATGACCCTGAAGGAGTCGTCAGGACTCCTCTTGGCTTCCCTTTTTATACTTCCTGTCTACTCCTCTTGGTTCTGCCCTGTGCAAAATAGGACTTGTACCCACCACCAATCAGGAAAGAAAATGCAAATGGGCATACACTCAAGGCTGATTGACAGTTGCAAGTTATATAACAACAGACTATTTCGCATGTCTTCCAATAATTCAGTCTGTTATAATCAGATGCATGTATGTATAGAATAATTATAAACCCTAATGGGCTCCTAGCTGTCTAAGGTTACTTGAGGAATCCCCTGAGGTTAGTTTGTATACACTATGTGCCTGGGGTGCCTGTGCAGGAGTTGGAAAAGTCTCTGTGGTAATTTTTGTAACATATCTGTGAGCTCTCCTGTGCTTTTCTGGGATGGGGTGTAGAGATCAGCTTGCATGCTTGTTGGCTAGGCCACCCCTCATTGTTGTTCATGCCTAACTTGTTATATAACAGAAGAAACTAAATGGCTAGCCTATTTTTCTCCTTGACATAGCATTACTGAATACTATGAAGTAAGGAAGCACAAGAGAACTTTAGGATAGACTTAGAAGGGTTGAACACAGAGTGCTACAATTAAAGGGATAGTAAAAATTATAAGAGGAAGAGGTAAACAGAGAAGTCATAAGACAAAGAGAGTTTCCTATAGCAAGATCTGAAAGGCTGTATGCGTTCTCTTCATGTTTCTCCTCCTATCTCCCCTTAACTCAGTCTGTATTTTGTTCAGTACCTCTACCATTCTCCTCAGATGTCCAAGGATGTACAGCATTGCTAATCCTAACTTTAAAAATGGTTCAAAAGTAACTTATTAAGAGAGCAAAGAAGGACCATATAGATTGGTGTTTACTGAAAATATTCCTTATAGATTGTTCATTTATTGAGCCCATGCTCCATGTTATATGCTATAACAGAAGCGAGGATACAAAGATAAAGTCTGATCAGAAGAAGCTCACCCTGTAATGGGAAAGTGAACAGGCTATTTCAGTAGAATCAGTGCCAAATTTGAGGGAGATACCAGTAACTCTTAAAGGAAATCAACCCTAGATATTCACTGGGAGGACTGTTGCTGAAACTGAAGCTCCAATACTTTTGCCACCTAATGCAAAGAAATGACTTATTGGAAAAGACCCTGATGCTGGGAAAGATTGAGGGCAGGAGAAGTAGGTGACCCAGGAGGAGATGGTTAGATAGCATCACCAACTCGGTGGACATGAATTTGAGCAAACTCTGGGAGATAGTGTAGGACAGAGGAGGCTGGTATGTCGCAGTCCATAGGGTCGCAAAGAGCTGGACACAGCTTAGCAACTGAACACTACCTCCAGCACCAGGTGTTAGGAATAAGGAATGGTTGGCTAACAAATAAATAAAAGGTGACATTTGTGCTGAATATTTGAAGGAATAGTGGTGGTTAATCAAGAGGTCAAATGCATAACAAAGGGAAGATGTGATGAGATTAGAAGTAGAGAAATCTGCTTGGGGAAATAATATAAGAAAATTACGAAGGGAAACATCATTAAAAACATTCTTTGGCATTGCCTTTCTTTGGGATTGCAAACAGTCGACTTATCGGAAAAGACCCTGATGCTGGGAAAGATTGAGGGCAGTGGTACAAGTGGGTTACCAAGGATGAGATGGTTAGATAGCATCACCAACTCAATGGACATGAATTTGAGCAAACTAAAAGATAATACCAAAGAATGTTCAAACTACTGCACAATTGCATTCATTTCACATACTAGCAAAGTAATGCAAAAATTCTACAAGCCAGGCTTCAACAGTATGTGAACCATGAACTTCCACATGTTAAAGCTGGATTTAGAAAAGGCAGAGGAACCAGAGGTCAAATTGCCAACATCCGTTGGGTCACTGAAAAAGCAAGAGAGTTACAGAAAATCATCTACCTCTACTTTATTGACTACACCAAAGCCTTTGAATGTGTGGATCACAACAAACTGTGGAAAATTCTTCAAGAGATGGGAATTCCAGACTACCTAACCTGCTTCTTAAGAAACCTGTATACAGGTCAGGAAGGAAAAGTAAGAACTGGACGTGGAACAACAGACTGATTCCAAATAGGAAAAGGAGTACATCAAGGCTGTATACTGTCACCCTGCTTATTTAACTTATATGCAGAGTACATCATGTGAAATGCCAGGCTGGATGAAGCACAAGCTGAAATCAAGATTGCCGGGAGAATTATCAATAACCTCAGATATGCAGATGACACCACCCTTATGGCAGAAAGCGAAGAAGAACTAAAGAGCCTCTTGATGAAAGTGAAAGAAGAGAGTGAAAAAGTTAGCTTAAAACTCAACATTCAAAAAACAAAAATGACATCTTGTCCCATCACTTCATGGCAATTAGATGGGGAAACACTGGAAACAGTGAGAGTTTTTATTTTTGTGGGCTCCAAAATCACTGCAGATGGTAACTGCAGCCATGAAATTAAAAGACACTTGCTCCTTGGAAGAAAAGCTATGACCACCCTAGATAGCATATTAAAAAGTAGAGATATCACTTTGCTGACAAAGGTCCCCCTAGTCAAAGCTATGGTTTTTCCAGTAGTCATGTATGGATGTCAGAGTTGGACTATAAAGAAAGCTAAGCGCCAAAGAATTGATGCTTTTGAACTGTGGTGTTGGAGAAGACTCTTGAGAGTACCTTAGATAGCAAGGAGATCTAGCCCATCCATCCTAAAGGAAATCATTCCTGAATATTCATTTGAAGGACTGATGCTGAAGCTGAAACTCCAATGCTTTGGCCACCTGATGCGAAGAGTTGACTCATTGGAAAAGACCCTGATGCTGGGAAAGATTGAAGGCAGGAGGAGAAGGGGATGACAGAGGATGAGATGGTTGGAGGGCATCAACAACGCGATGGACATGAGTTTGAGTAAACTCTTGGTGTTGGTGATGAACAGGGAAGCCTGGGGTGCTGCAGTCCATAAAGTGACAGAGTTGGACATGACTGAGCAACTGAACTAAACTGATCCTTAAAATCTATTATCATATTAGTGCAGTTCAATATCCAGTTTAAGAGGTCAGTGGCAATTATAGGATGAGTTAAAAATAAAATATTAACAGAAATTTCACAGTGAAATTTTCCTACATTGCTTCAGTAACTATACTTTTTTTTTTTTTTCCTGATTGAAGACTTTCCCTTTCATCTTCCAGTTACTCTCCTTGTCAAATAATTGATACAATCATTAAGTTCTTAGAACTCCTCATGTTTAACTTTCATGTTCAAGTCATTCTTCAAAGCCTTGATTTGTTAAGGTGAGTGCAGTGATGATGAGTGCTTTTTAGGGAAACACAACACACCATTGTGACAGGCTGTGAGCAGAAAGGCCTAGAGTAAATGGGGGTAAGTTGGGGTGGGTATTGAGAAAGAGTGGCTTAAAAGGCACCAGAAGATTCTTCACGGAGAATGTGTTGTTGTTGTTGTTCAGTCACTCACTCGTATCCAACTTTTGCAAACCCTGGACTGCAGCATGTCAGGCTTCCCTGTCTACCACCAACTCTCTGAGCTTGCTCAAGATCAAAATTAGTTGAGTGTTGAGAGATGTAGTGAAGTATTCGAATAATAATCAGCAATGTGTGTGGACTATGGTATTAATGTGGTATTGTGATAAATTCATATCAAAATTGCTCCCTCCAAGCATTGCATTGGAATTTTCTTTTACTCAAGAAATACCAGTGCTGAGGCAGAGGACTGTGTTGGGATCAGAGAGCATTTTCTGCCTAGAATCAAGATTCAGTACCGGGGACCAGCCCCGGCTGATCCAGGGTATTCGAAGGAGAGACGGCATAGGCGAGGATCAGGATACAATAGCTTCAATTAGATATTAATTAAAGATATAAAGAGTAATAGAATAAGGATAGCTCAGTAGGAAAATTCAGTGGAGAAAAGACGCTGAGTAGCTTGGTTTACGCGGGAGACCAATAAAACTTCAAGACAAGAAGTTTGCACCACTTACTTAGGCCACAGGCGTCCTTCCGTTCTCTCCCGAGGAGAGGAGACACTGAGGCCTCCCGGTCGGATCTTAGAAGCCCAGGCATAATTAGTAAACATGGTGGGTTCCAGCGCTCCAGATGGAGACTCAGCCAGAGTGAGAGAGAGAGAGACATGGGGAGACCAGTATTTGAGAAACTGATCCCAATTCTTTATTTTCCAGAGTCTGTTTTTATACACTAAGATGTTATACAAAAGTCACGTGGGGACAGCAGTCCTGACTTTTATTAAAGTCAGGTGCTTCATACAAATGTATACAGAGGTCTTAGGGTGTTACATCATCTTCTGGCCAGGGGGGCCTGCTGACAATTTATGACCCTCTCCTTGTGACAGCGGTCAGTCAATCAGGACACTTATTTCTCCAGGGCTGATTATTCTCAAAACAGACGCCACCCAAATAAAGTTACATTCCTACAGGGTGAGGGTGTAGTGAGTTTTAGTTAAGGAAAGAATTTACTTAGCCTAAGGTCTAACGTGATTAATATCAAAGGTTAATTCTATATATTCATTAATGTGTGTAAGGGCAGGGGATATGGAGACTTAGCAACAAACATTGGCTCAACAAATGAAAAACCCTTCACCAACACAATTTCTAATTAGCCCATTATACTTATACTAATAGTTTTCTAACTTTTCTAAGGAACCTGTTTTTAGAAGGTTTAAAGCATCTTGTGCCTCTCACGGTTGGGAGGCTGTGAGCGATCACATGTGGCCGGACAAGCCTGTCAGGCAGGCCAGAGAACCTTCAGAGGAGTTTGTAGGTTAAAACACTCTTATCACGCCCAGGAATTATTATAAACTGGAGCTCTAAGTTAACCCCTTCTCCAAAAGAGGTGGTGGGGGACAGCCCCCCATAAAGTCAGAGGTGTAGGTGAACACAAAGTAGTAAAGTAGGCAGGCTCTGGTTATGGGGGTAGATGCTCGAGGAGTTCCAGGGGGACTCCTGAGGCTCGATCCCGCCTTTGCGTATGTCGAGCCTCCTTCCTCATGACCTTTGTCACGGGCGGAGTACCTCACTCTGGCCCCCAACAATTCAGTATAAGTTTTCTGTGGGAAAAAGATACATCAGTTACCCAATAAATCTGGAAAAAGAAACAATTTAGCATTTGTACTAAAGTCCAGGTGGTGCTAGTAGTAAAGACCTGCCTACCAACGCAGGAGACATAATAGACACAGGTTCAATACTTGGGTCAGGAAGATCCCCTGGAGGAGGGCCCGGCAACCCACTCCAGTATTCTTCCCTGGAGAATCCCATGGACAGAGGAGCCTGACATGTCCATAGAGTCACAAAGAGTCAGACACGACTGAAGTGACTTAGCACACACATACTAAAACCCTATGAAAGTAAAAGAGGTTGATCCCAGTTTTCCATCCCAAGAAAGCATTTTTAGATTAGGTGATTAGTTTCATAGTCTGGATCATCTGGAATTCTCAACATCTGAATACGATATATGTACTGTGTTGATAAATGTGGTATTTGGCTACAGTTTTTCCAGTAGTCATGTATGAATGTGAGAGTTGGACCATAAAGAAGGTTGAGTGCCAAAATATTGATGCTTTTGAACTGTGGTGTTGGAGAAGACTCTTGAGAGTCCTTTGGACTGCAAGGAGATCAATCCAGTCAATCCCAAAGATTCGTTAGAAGGACTGATGCTGAAACTGAAATTCCAATATTTGGGCCACCTGATGCGAAGCCCATCTTTGTTTTTTTTTTTTCAAAGCCAGTTTTGGTTTTAATCTTCCAGCCTATCAGTAGAAACTGAAAGCATTATGGCTTCCTGACACAGGTAGAGACTTAAACAATAATATTAAGGCAATTTATTTTCTTGGGTTGACAACTGATAAATCTCACTTGAAATATGGCAGTAGGTTTGGGCAGAAGGGGATATTGGCTATATTAGTACTGAGATGTTGATGGATGTACATAGGAGGCAGCATATTTTCGAGGTATTTTCCTATTACAAATCATTCTGCCCCATTTCCGGACCATGCATCTTGATTCTTGTTCAGAAATTTTGATGGATACAAATGTAGATATTATTGTACATCAGCAAAAGTATGATTAGCATTATGTTTGTTTGTCTGGCTATTTGTTTAATTTATCCACACAATAAACAGTTTTTGAACTACTGAGCTCCATAGTAGGTTTTTGCTGTCAAAGACAAGGCACAGATTTTGACCTTGTATTCTGATGCAGGAGACAGACACATAACCAATGGAATTAAAATACTGCACAAAATTACATGGGGTATATTTTCTACTTATTTCTGTAAATTATAAAAAATGAGTACTTTTTTTGTTGTTTAGTCACTAAGTTGTGTTCTACTCTTTGTGACCCCATGTGCTACAGCATGCCAGGCTTCCCTGTCCTGGACTATCTCCCAGAGTTTGCTCAAACTCATGTCCCTTGAGTCGGTGGTATCATCCAACCATCTCATCCTCTGTTACCCTCTTCTCCTTCTGCCCTCAATCTTTGCCAGCATCAGGGTATTTTCCAATGAATCAGCTCTTTTGAATCAGGTGGCCAAAGTATTGGAACTTCAGCTTCAGCATCAGTCCTTCCAATGAATATTCAGGGTTGATTTCCTTTAGGATTGACTGGTTTGATCTCCTTGCAGTCTGAGGGACTCTCAAGAGTCTTCTCCAGAACCACAGTTCAAAAGCATTAATTCTTCGGCGTTCAGTCTTCTTTATGTCCAAATCTCACATCTGTACGTGACTACTGGAAAAAACATAGCTTTGCATGAAATGTTGCCTTGGTGTCTCTAATTTTCTTGAAGATATCTCTAGGCTTTCCAATTCTGTTGTTTTCCTCTATTTCCTTGCATTGATCTCTGAGGAAGGCTTTCTTATCTCTTCTTGCTATTCTTTGGAACTTGGCATTCAGATGCTTATATCTTTCCTCTTCTCCTTTGCTTTTCACTTATCTTCTTGTCACAGCTATTTGTAAGCTCCTCCAGACAGCCATTTTGTTGTTGTTGTTGTTGTTGTTTGCGTTTCTTTTCCATGGGGATGGTCTTGATCCCTGTCTCCTGTACAATGTCACGAACCTCATTCCATAGTTCATCAGGCACTCTATCTATCAGATCTAGTCCCTTAAATCTATTTCTCACTTCCACTGTAAAATCATAAGGGATTTGATTTAGGTCATACCTGAATGGTCAAACAAAAGATGGCAAGAGTGAATGTAGACATTCTAGGAATCAGTGAACTGAAATGGACTGGAATGGGTGAATTTAACTCAGATGACCATTATATCTACTACTGCAGGCAAGAATCCCTCAGAAAACGGAGTAGCCATCATGATCAACAAAAGAGTCCGAAATGCAGTACTTGGATGCAATCTCAACAACGACAAAATGATCTCTGTTTGTTTCCAAGGCAAACCATTCAATATCACAGTAATCCAAGTCTATGCCCCAACCAGTAATGCTGAAGAAGCTGAAGTTGAATGGTTCTATGAAGACCAACAAGACCTTTTAGAATTGACACGCAACAAAGATGTCCTTTTCATTATAGGGGACTGGAATGCAAAAGTAGGAAGTCAAGAAACACCTGGAGTAACAGGCAAATTTGGCCTTGGAATACGGAATGAAGCAGGGCAAAGACTAATAGAGTTTTGCCAAGAAAATGCACTGGTCATAACAAACACCCTCTTCCAACAACACAAGAGAAGACTCTATACATGGACATCACCAGATGGTCAACACCGAAATCAGATGGATTATATTCTTTGCAGCCAAAGATGGAGAAGCTCTATTCAGTCAGCAAAAACAAGACCAGGAGCTAACTGTGCCTCAGACCATGAACTCCTTATTGCCAAATTCAGACTTAAATTGAAGAAAGTAGGGAAAACCACTAGACCATTCAAGTATGACCTAAATCAAATCCCTTATGATTGTACAGTGGAAGTGAGAAATAGATTTAAGGGCCTAGATCTGATAGATAGAGTGCCTGATGAACTATGGACTGAGGTTCATTACATTGTAGAGGAGACAGGGATCAAGACCATCCCCATGGAAAAGAAATGCAAAAAAGCAAAATGGCTGTCTGAGGAGGCCTTACAAATAGCTGTGAAAAGAAGAGAAGTGAAAAGCAAAGGAGAAAAGGAAAGATATGAACATCTGAATGCAGAGTTCCAAAGAATAGCAAGAAGAGATAAGAAAGCCTTCCTCAGCGATCAATGCAAAGAAATAGAGGAAAACAACAGAATGGCAAAGACTAGAGATCTCTTCAAGAAAATTCAAGATACCAAGGGAACATTTCATGCAAAGATGGGCTCGATAAAGGACAGAAATGGTATGGCCCTAACAGAAGCAGAAGATATTAAGACGAGATGGCAAGAATACACAGAAGTACTGTACAAAAAAAGAGCTTCACGACCCAGATAATCACGACGGTGTGATCACTGACCTAGAGCCAGACATCCTGGAATGTGAAGTCAAGTGGGCCTTAGAAAGCATCACTATGAACAAAGCTAGTGGAGGTGATGGAATTCCAGTTGAGCTATTCCAAATCCTGAAAGATGATGCTGTGAAAGTGCTTCACTCAATATACCAGCAAATTTGGAAAACTCAGCAGTGGCCACAGGACTGGAAAAGGTCAGTTTTCATTCCAATCCCAAAAAAAGGCAATGCCAAAAAATGCTGTAACTACCACACAATTGCACTCATCTCACATGCCAGTAAAGTAATGCTCAAAATTCTCCAAGCCAGGCTTCAGCAATATATGAACCGTGAACTTTCTGATGTTCAAGCTGGTTTTAGAAAAGGCAGAGGAACCAGAGATCAAATTGCCAACATCTGCTGGATCAGGGAAAAAGCAAGAGAGTTCCAGAAAAGCATCTATTTCTGCTTTATTGACTATGCCAAGCCTTTGACTGTGTGGATCACAATAAACTGTGGGAAATTCTGAAAGAGATGGGAATACCAGACCACCTGATCTGCCTCTTGAGAAATTTGTATGCAGATCAGGAAGCAACAGTTAGAACTGGACATGGAACAACAGACTGGTTCCAAATAGGAAAAGGAGTACATCAAGGCTGTATACTGTCACCCTGTTTATTTAACTTATATGCAGAATACATCATGAGAACACTGGGCTGGAAGAAGCACAAGCTGGAATCAAGATTGCCGGGAGAAATATCAATCACCTCAGATATGCAGATGACTCCACCCTTATGGCAGAAAGTGAAGAGGAACTAAAAAGCCTCTTGATGAAAGTGAAAGAAAAGAGTGAAAAAGTTGGCTTAAAGTTCAACATTCAGAAAACTACAATCATGGCATCTGGTCTCATCATTTCATGGGAAATAGATGGGGAAACAGTGGAAACAGTGTCAGACTTTATTTTGAGGGGCTCCAAAATCACTGTAGATGGTGATGGCAGCCATGAAATTAAAAGACGCTTACTCCTTGGAAGGAAAGTTATGACCAACCTAGATGGCATATTCAAAAGCAGAGACATTCCTTTGCCAACAAAGGTCCGTCTAGTCAAGGCTATGGTTTTTCCAGTAGTTATGTATGGATGTGAGATTGGACTTTGAAGAAAGCTGAACACCGAAGAATTGATGCTTTTGAACTGTGGTGTTGGAGAAGACTCTTGAGAGTCCCTTGGACTGCAAGGAGATCCAACCAGTCCATCTTCTAAAGGAGATCAGCCCTGGGTGTTGTTTGGAAGGAATGATGCTAAAGCTGAAACTCCAATACTTTGGCCACCTCATGCAAAGAGTTGACTCATTGGAAAAGACTCTGATTCTGGGAGGGATTGGGAACAGGAGGAGAAGGGGACGACAGAGGATGTGATGGCTGAATGGCATCAGCAACTCGATGGACATGAGTTTGAATGAACTCTGGGAGTTGGTGATGGACAGGGAGGCCTGGTGTGCTGCGATTCATGGGGTCGCAAAGAGTAGGACACAACTGAGCGACTGAACTGAACTGAAGTGAACTGATGTGAAGAGCCGATTCATTAGGAAAGATCCTGATGCTAGTGAGAGAGTCATTTCCTAGGCAGGTTGATAAGAAGACAGGGGTCCCCAAGGAGAGAGGGGTCTGGAATTCTCAAGGAGGAAGAAAGGACAATTTTTTTTTTCCCTCTACATTCCTTAGGATTATATTGCAATAATGTATCCTGCTTGAGGACAGTCTCTGGAAAAAACCTTTTGCCTAATCCTATTATCTTAAAATGTAAATTATGAGAGTAGGTCTAGTGAGGTCTTCACAACCTCCAGACATTCTTTTTATTCATTGTAATAACTAATTGGAGAGTATATAACTCCATTGCTAACAAGGAGGTACTCTTTCTTTCCCCTTCTTATGTCTATGTCAGAAGCTTTCTCTATCCCTTTTATACTTTAATAAAACTCTATTGCACAAAACCTCTGAACGATCAAGCCTCGTCTCTGGCCCCAGATTGAATTCTTCTCTTCTGGAGGCCAAGAATCTAGATGTCTCTTTATGGTTCAGCAACAACCCTTCACTAGGAAAGACTGAGGGCAGGAGGACAAGGGGACAGTAGAGGACTAGATGGTTGGATGGCATCAATGACTCAATGGGCATGAGTTTTGGCAAGTGGGAGATGGTGAAGGACAGGGAAGCTGGAGTGCTGTAGTCTACCTGGTCACAAAGATTCAGACACATTTGAGCAACGGAACAACAACAACATGGCAGTTCTGTTAATTATACTTAATAAAAATGTACGTTAAGAGTGCTTACATAATAGTTCAGATATTCCCAGGAGTTCTGCAAATGATAATGTGGAATGCCATCTCCAGTTATTCAAGAAAATACTTACATAAAGAATCAATGAAGAATTTCATTGTTGAAAATGCTATATAATTGTAGTTCTACTGTGAGCAAGTATACCGTGTTGATATCATTGTGAGAAGACATGCATTTTGTATAAATGGAAAATCATGCAATAAAAGTTGCAAAAAAAATTATGTTTTAGCCCTAACAGATTTAGCAGAGTTCAAGAATAATGGGTCAGCCACAGAATATCTGAAGAGGAGCCAGCATAATGGGTTACAAGAGGGTAAAAGAGTTCTGGGCAGGACTGCTCATAATCCAGCAGGGAAAGAAAATATCTAAGATTAAAGCAAAGATGGTGTGATCACTTACCTAGAGCCATATATCCTGAAATGCAAAGTCAAGTGGGCCTTAGGAAGCATCACTATGAACAAAGCTAGTGGAGGTGATGGAATTCCAGTTGAGCTATTTCAAATTCTAAAAGATGATGCTGTGAAAGTACTGCACTCAATATGTCAGCAAATCTGGAAAACTTAGCAGTGGCCACAGGACTCGAAAGGGTCAGTTTTCATTCCAATCCCAAAGAAAGGCAACAGCAAAGAATGTTCACACTACTGAACAACTGCCTTCATCTCACAAGCTAGCAAAGTAATGCTCAAAATTCTACAAGCCAGGCTTCAACAGTAGGTGAACCATGAACATCCAGATGTTCAAGCTGGATGTAGAAAAGGCAGAGGAGCCAGAGATCAAATTGTAAACATCCACTGGATCCTAGAAAAAGCAAAAGAGTTCCAGGAAAACATCTATTTCTACTTTATTGACTATGCCAAAGCCTGTGACTGTGTGGATCACAACAAACTGTGGAAAATTCTTCAAGAGATGGGAATACCAGACCACCTTACCTGCCTCCTGAGAAATCTACATGCAGGTCAAGAAGCAACAGTTAGAACTGGACATGGAACAACAGACTGGTTCCAAATCAGGAAAGGAGTACATCAAGGGTGTATATTGTCACCCTGCTTATTTAACCTATATGCAGAGTACATCATGGGAAATGCCAGGCTGGATGAAGCACAAGCTGGAATCACGATTGCCAGGAGAATTATCAATAACCTCAGATATGCAGATGACACCACCCTTATGGCAGAAAGTGAAGAACTAAAGAGCCTCTTGATGAAAGTGAAAGAAGAGAGTGAAAAAGCTGGCTTAAAACTCAACATTCAAAAAACAAAGATCATGGCATCTGGTCCATCACTTCATGGAAAATAGATGGGGAAACACTGGAAACAGTGAGTGATTTTATTTTTGTGGGCTCCAAAATCATTGCAGATGGTAACTGCACCCATGAAATTAAAAGACACTTGCTCCTTGGAAGAAAAGCTATGACCAACCTAGACAGCATATTAAAAAGCAGAGACATTACTTGGCCAACAAAGGTCCATCTAGTCAAAGCTTTGGTTTTTCCAGTAGTCATGTATGGATGTCAGAGTTGGACTATAAAGAAGCTGAGTGCCAAAGAATTGGTGCTTTTGAACTGTGGTGTTGGAGAGGACTCTTGAGAGTCCCTTGGGCTGCAAGGAGATCCAACCAGTCCATCCTAAGTGAAATTATTCCTGAATAGTCATAGGAAGGACTGATGCTGAAGCTGAAAGTGCAATACTTTGGCCACCTGAGGTGTAGAACTGACTCCTTGGAAAAGACCTTGATCCTGGGAAAGATTGAAGGTGGGAGAAGGGAATGACAGAGAATGAGATGGTTGGATGGCATCACTGACTTTATGGACATGAGTTTGAGCAAGCTCCAGGAGTTGGTGATGGACCGGGAAGCCTGCCATGCTGTAGTCCATGGGGTTGCAAAAAGTCGGACACAACTGAGTGACTGAACTGAACTGAACTGAAGGCAAGAAATCCTGGTCAGAAATCAGAGAGCAATTGGCATGATTGTTGACCATATTTAAGACTCAAAGATAATAAAATTGAAGCCAGAAGCCAAGTCATTGCAGAGAAGAGCAAGATAAGAGGAAGGAGGAGGACCAGTGGTTTCCTGCAAAAATGCTATGGTTGTAGCTTGATTTTAATGCTTCTGACAGCAACCGAAATGTAGTACAGGGTTTTTTACCCTGAATTATTTAGTCCTTTATGCAGACTTCACAGAGGATCCATTCAATAAAGAGTACCAACCTCAGGCATGTTCTCCTTGTATATTTCTCCATGTACATTCATGGGTAAATTGGAGGCAAGGCAAGTAATCTCTCAGTTATAAGGCTATGAATGACAAGTCAAAGTTTGCACAATGGCCTATGGCATGGAGAGGAACTAGGGAGAATGGACACCTTACTGCAGCCCATCCATGATGGATGAGCACAGATGAACAGAGAATTTTCATTTAAAATTTCACAGAGAACATAATGTACAGCAATTCACAGTTTATCTATTTTTTAAATGCTATTCCACCCCATATTTATAAGGAGGAAAAATATTTAAAATGTAGTAAACAGTGAAAGGGTGATAGGCTGTTGAAGATATAAACCAGTCTCATATGGCAATAACTTTTATGCATTAACACTGAAAACACCTGTGAGAAAGTACTTCATCACATGGAGGATTTTAAGCTCAGCATCTCCACTGACACTTTGCTTTGATTAGGGTTCCTGCCAATAGATTTGATCAATGTTCTGCTTGCCTAGTGGAACCTCCTAAATTCTCGTTTGCAGCTGTCACTTTTCAGGGACTTGCAAACTCTCAGATCATTAAAGCACCATGCCACGTGACTCAGATTTGACAGACAAATGCTTACTAAGAATATCTGTCCTGATCGGTGCTGATGTTCTAAGGGGATATTTTCAGCTTCTTGTTCTCTCTTCCTCTCTGTGATGACACTGTACCTGGTGAGTTGAAAGCAGAAAAAAAAATAGCATTATTAAAGGCAGCAAGTTATTGAGGTTCACATCCCACCAATGGGGCAGAAGCAGGAACCTGTGCAGTCCTCTGACACTCTAATCTCTGCTGATCCTTGTAGCCTATGGACCTGTCCTTGTGCTGCTGCTGCTGCTAAGTGACTTCAGTCATGTCCAACTCTGTGCAACCCCATAGACAGCACACCAGCCACCAGGCTTCCCCATCCCTGAGATTCTCCAGGCAAGAACATTGGAGTGGGTTGCCATTTCTTTTTCCAGTGCATGAAAGTGAAAAGTGAAAGTGAGGTTGCTCAGTTGTGTCCGACTCTTTGCGACCCCATGGACTGCAGCCTACCAGGCTCACCCATCCATGGGATTTTCCAGGCAAGAGTACCAGAGTGGAGTGCCATTGCCTTCTCCAACCTGTCCCTTTACCCCCATGCTTTTCAGACAGCCATAACTCTTATCTCCAAAAGGCCTTTAATTAGAACTGCTGTCACTGTTGCTTGGTTGGGTAGGTTTGATCTGACTTTGTTCAAGGCCATTATAATCTCTCCTGGTTCATGCTCAATTGGTATGTCAGAGATTAAGACCTTGCATGATTTCTCATATTGACAAGTAGTGGTGGTTATGGGCTGGGAAGCTATTCACACTCTGAAATTGGATCTCAAATGATATCATCACAGGGTGAATCTATGGTCTCCTCAACTCTAGTGCATATGTTCTGAGTTTTTAATCAAAGTAACACATTAAGGTAGAAACTCACCTTTTGAATTGCATTTTTTGTGAGTTCTGCTTACATGGCCTGCCCACTCTGGGCTTTGGAATTTTAACTGCAATTGCCATTGGGATTTATCCCTTCCAGTGTGTGTGTATATGTCTGTAAGTATGTGTGTGTATGTGTATATATATATATATATATATATATATATATATTACTATTTCTGAAAGGATTGCTTTAAAATGTTCTTGACATTTCTTTTGAAAAATGCCTCTTTCCAAGTTGAGTGCCACCTCCATAAAGACTCCCCAGGTGAACAGAAATAAGTGGTTATTTATCTCTTTGTCATGTTGTCAGAGTCTTCCTTTTAATTCAAATCTAGAAGCCCAAGTTTGTGCTGTTTAAATATTTCACTCTCATTATGTGCATGTTATATTTGCTGACAGTTCCTTTTACCAAATACTTTGTTATAATGGAACACAATGAAAATGTGATTTTTTTTTTTACACGTATAACTTCTCCAGTACTCTAGAATTAGATTAAACAATGAACTCTATCAATAAGCCAAGGCCCACACACTACCAGAGCCCATAGATTTCTGAACTCATTGAGTCAGGGACAGAGAAAATTAATGGTATGCTTCCCAATATGACTGTGTTGGATTGAAGGTTTGTTTTTAATTGACCCATTATCTGATGAATTATAGATAAGGCCTGTGAATAACCTCTTGAGTCAAAGAATCCTACTTGTACTCTCTCTCTTCTGGCTCAGGTCATAGGAGTGTAATTTTAAATTGAATTCTTTGCCCAGCATGCTACATGCACATGGACTTCCCAGGTGGCACTAATGTTAAAGAACCTGACCGCCAATGCAGGAGACATAAAACATGAGGGTTTGATCCCTGGGTGGGCAAGATCCCCTGGATACTGGGCAATGCACTCCAGTATTCTTGCCTGAAGAATCCCATGGACAGAGGAGCCTGACAGGCTACAGTTCATAGGGTCACACAGAGTCAGACACTACTGAAGTGACTTAGCACACAGGCATGTACTACATGCACTGGAACGCTTTCTGAAATCTCATGCCTTTTTTTCATTGAATGAAAGATTCTTTAAATTCTGTAGTGCTTTACAATTTTCGGTAATTTTGCAATGTGATTTTATATAATCCCATAATTATCCTTTTTTTCCCACCACTATGTTGTCCCTCCTCTCTTCCCTCTCATCATGTATTTTTTCAAACTAGTGTTTTTGTTTTTTCAGATATATACTCTAATTCGGAGAAGGCAATGGCACCCCACTCCAGTACTCTTGCCTGGAAAATCCCATGGACGGAGGAGCCTGGTAGGCTCCAGACCATGGGGTCGCTAAGAGTCGGGCACGACTGAGCGACTTCACTTTCACTTTTCACTTTCATGCATTGGAGAAGGAAATGGCAACCCACTCCAGTATTCTTGCCTAGAGAATCCTAGGGACAGAGGAGCCTAGTGGGCTGCCATCTATGGGGTCGCACAGAGTCGGGCACGACTGAAGTGACTTAGCAGCACCCTGGAGTGGAATTGCTGGGTTACATGGTAGGTCTGGGCTTCCCTGGCAGCTCAGTTAAAGAATTCATCTGCAATGCAGGAGACCCCAGTTCGATTCCTGGGTCAGGCAGATATCCTGGAGAAAGGCTAGGCTACCCACTCCAATATTCTTGGGCTTCCCTGGTGGCTCAGATGATAAAGAATCTGCCTGCAATGTGGGAGACTTCGGTTCAATCCCTGGGTTGCGAAGATCTTCTGGAGGAGGGCATGGCACACCACTCCAGTGTTTTTGCCTGGAGAATTCCCGTGGACAGAGGAGCCTTGCAGGCTACAGTCCATGGGATTGCAAAGAATGGAGATTTCTCAAAAATCTAAACATAAAACTACAGTGCTGTCCTGTGCTGTGTTTAGTCACTTAGTCCTTTGTTACAACTCCAGAAATATCAGAGTATTAGTGTTCAGTCACATAGGGAAACATTGAAAGAAAATAAAAGTATGTTTTGTGGAATCTCTCAATCAAACCTTGGGGCTTCTAAGAAGATTAAGGGTGCTGTCCCTCAGCTATTTCAGCAGGAGCTCAAACTAAATAAAAATTTATCTCCAAAAAAGTTGCCTACTCTCTCCTTTGCTAACTTTAAAGAAAAGAGCTGTCTGTTGTGAGCTGACCCATGAGGAAAGCTCTATGATAATGAACTGAGGGCAGCCTCTGGCAAAAAGTCGATAAGAAACTAACGCCCTCAGTTTGGCATCTTGTAATAAACTTCGGGCTGCCAACAAAACATGAACTTGGCAGTAGATTCATCTCCAGTAATCCTCCAGGGGAGAAATCATTTAGTTGGCCAAGACCTTGATGGCAGCCACACAGAGGACCCAACTAAGCTGTGCCTGGACTCCTAACTCACAAATTGTGGCATAATTAATGAGTGTTAATTATTAATGAATGTTGATTATTCATTAGTTCATGAATGTTAAAGCCACTAAGTTTGTGGTAATACTTTTTATGTAGCAAAGATTAACTAATACATTATCTTTCTGTACCTCTCTGAGAAAGGGAGCCCATTTTGTCTGTATACAAGTGCTTTTCTTCTACCCTCACCCTTAATTGATGTTCTGCATAAAATTGCAGATTGGAAATACAATCTTTTTTTTACTCAGAATTTGAAAACTACATTGTCTTCCAACCCATAATGCTTACATTTAGAAATCCGTTGTGTTACAATTTTTGAACCCTTGTATTTGTCACGTGTTTTAAAAGGCATTGTTGATGGGCATTGAATGGGCATTGGCATTTTATGCCAATTTGAAAATGGTGTCTGTCAATTCTGGGAAACTGCTTGAGATTTTTAATGTTAATTTCTAATTTTTTTTTCCAGTTTTCTATTTTGGACCTCCTATTAACTGCACTATTGAACTGATCTTCTAAATTTTTTTTTTTTTTGTATTATTTCTCAAGGCTTTTAATCTTTTTATTTTCTTGGACATTTTTTCTCATCTATGAAATATTGTGTTTCTATTATACTTTTAATTTCCAAGTATTGTTTCTTTTTTCTTATTTTATAACATTTTTGTTTGATTGTTTTATATCTTAAGACCAATGATTTCTGTTGTTGTTGAAGTTGTCTATTGTTTTCTGAATTGTGTCTATTACCTCTAAGGTACTTGCTTATTTGTTTAGGTCTCTGTATTTCATGCTATAGCTGTTCCTTAAACTATTTGGCTATCCACTCATATTTCACAGTGAAGAACTAAAAGAAAAAATAAAAACTGTGGAGAGTAGTGAGTAGGTGCTTGTATTCTTTTGAGATTCACTGTAGGATGATATGTTTCTCCAAAGTTAATATCTGTGGATCTTTTCTCTTGGATTGTTTTGTTTTTCAAGTTAGAAACCCTCTAATCTCTTATTTGTGGGTCATAAGCCCATCTGCCCCCATTCAGAATACAGAGTGAGTGGAGGAGAGTTAGATTTTACCATTTCTATCCATATGGTTTGTTACTCTTGGCCTTAGCTGTGCTTGCTGTTCCCAAGTTCTGCTAGAACAGAGAAGTCGTATTTGGCTACCTAGTATACTTTGAGAAAATTTCTGATAACATGTATGGAAAATAAGTTTGGATAAGCAAAAATGATTGCTATAGGATAACTTGTTATCATTTGAATGACATTCAGGTTCCCCAATTCCCAACAGCTGTAAAGTGGCAAATAAAGGTGCTATGAATGGGATACAGGTATGTGAGCTACCCAACCACCTTGAAGAGCCACCAGACTTCCAGGTATGAGCACATAGTCCATTTACCCCTGTGAAACATATACACATGGTAATTTCCTATATGTGTCATGGCATGAAAAACGTTGGAAAGCACCATTCTGCAATGTCATCCAAACTACATATCTAGTCTTGCTTATCACAACTTCTCACAATAAACTTTTCTTTTCTAGTCAGTACCTGGAAAATCTCATTGCCTTCCTCATTCCTTTCCCCTCACTTTTTGCTTACTCACCTGCTCTATATGTGCATGCTAAGTTGCTTCAGTTGTGTCCAACTCTTTGTGACCCTGTGGACTGTTGCCTGCCAGGCTCCTCTGTCCATGGGGTTTTCCAGGCAAGAATACTGGCTTGGGTTTCCATGCCCTCCTCCAAGGGATCTTTCTGACCCAGGGATCAAACTCACATCTCTTATGTCTCCTGCATGGGCAAGCAGGTTCTTTACCATTAGTGCCAACTGGGAAGCCCCCTCACCTGTTCTGCTCACCTATATTTTCCACTTACTTAACCTTAAATCTAATCTCAATTTCAGCCACTATATAAAGATTTCCCAGATTATTTCAGCTATATGTGATTTTTTTCTCTGAATTCTCATAGCATTAATTTTTCATCATACTCATTTTCCTTTCTCTCGACCTATTTTATAATGTACTTATATTCATATATATATATTTCTGTCCAACTAGATTGTGAGCTTACCAGAGGATTAAACCCTATCTTATTCATTGTTTTGACCCATTTACTATACTATCTCATTTACTCAACAATCTTAATTGGAATGTATGAATGAGTGAATGAATCAATCAATAATGGAGCTAATACACTATCAACACAATAAGTTGTATATGACAACTTGTATTGCTAATCTTTAAGGTCAAATCTCTTCACAAACCCAAGTAAACTTTCTATGGAAGTATGCTTGGTTATGATTTATTTTTATTTTTATGTAATGTACTGTCTAGATCTGGGATGTGAACTTGCCCTTTAGTGAAACTTCTATGAGCAGCACAGTGTTTTTTATTTTTTCTTTCTCTGTCCTCAGAATGTAAAAATCAGTATGATTCTGTCAACTGTGTTTATAATTTATTTAGAAACACTTTTTATTTCTTTTAAAATGATATGTAAAAAAAAAAAAAAAGGAAAACCATAGAATTAAACAGAACATAAATCTGCCATGCAGAATTTCACCTTTTGTTTTCTCCTTCATCAGTTAGATTTGCATGTATTATGCATTTTGAAAATACCAACCCACTTATATTTTCCTCTGAAGCTAACCTAAGGAGTTGATGCTATTCTTTTCCACAAGAAATCACCATTATTAGCACTTTCTCCAAACTTGTCCATTTGAACGTGTTTATTTGCTTTGTTTCTTAGTTTATGGAGTGTTACATTTCCACAGCTTTCATTCCAGAGTTTTTTTGCACAGCTTTTCTTTTTTATCTCCATTTTTTAACATCTGTCTTCATGAGGCTATAACTTTCATGAGGCTATAACTTTCGACATGTGTGCTGGAAAGGAAGAGGGTTAAGTTCTCATCCTTTTGCCACAAGTCATTTATTAAGCTAACATGAGGTTCTTGGGAAAATAGGACCTATGGTTAAAGGTCTTCAGTTTGAATTTTAATTCTGCCAGTCAGTACTTCTGGCACATTATGTCCTCTCTCTGGGCATTTTCTTTCATCTAGAAAATAAACAGGTTGGACCAAACCAACGTCTTTCAAATTAAAATCCTTAATGACCCAAGAAAGCAAAGAGACACATCACCAGCCAGGGGAATAGAAAAGAGCAAGCTACACACATATCCACAAAATAGTTGTTCTAGCTAAAGCTACAGTGATGAAATCAGGCTTACAACAGGATGGAATCACATCAGTTCAGTTCAGTCACTCAGTTGTGTCTGACTCTTTGTGACCCCATGAACGGCAGCAGGCCAGGCCTCCCTGTCCATCACCAACTCCTGGAGTTTACCCAAACTCATGTCCACTGAGTCAATGATGCCATCCAACCATCTCATCCTCTGTTGTCCCCTTCTCCTCCTGTCCTCAATCTTTCCTAGCATCAGGGTCTTTTCAAATGAGTCAGCTCTTTGCATCAGATGGCCAAAGTATCGGAGTTTCAGCTTCAACATCAGCCCTTCCAATGAACACCCAGGACTGATTTCCTTTAGGATGGACTGGTTGGATCTCTTTACAGTCCAAGGGACTCTCAAAAGTCTTTTCCAACACCACAGTTCAAAGGCATCAGTTCTTCTGTGCTCAGCTTTCTTTATAGTCCAACTCTCACATCCATACATGACCACTGGAAAAACCATAGCCTTGACTAGACAGACCTTTGTTGGCAAAGTAATGTCTCTGCTTTTGAATATGCTGTCTAGGTTGGTCATAACTTTCCTTCCAAGGAATAAGTGTCTTTTAATTTCATGGCTGCAATCACCATCTGCAGTTATTTTGTAGCCCGGAAAAATAAAGTCAGCCACTGTTTCCCCATATATTTGCCATGAAGAGACAGGACTGGATGCCATGATCTTAGTTTTCTGAATGTTGAGCTTTAAGCCAATTTTTTCACTCACCTCTTTCACTTTCATTAAAAGGCTCTTTAGTTCTTCTTCACTTTCTGCCATAAGGGTGGTGTCATCTGCATATTTGAGGTTATTGACATTTCTCCTGGCAATCTTGATTCCAGCTTGTGTTTCTTCCAGCCCAGAGTTTCTCATAATGTACTCTGCATCATTATATCCCATATCCACATCTATAATGTACAGAAGAGTAAGCAGCCACTGCCAAGAGGAAGTTGGCATAAGAAGGCAGAGTAAAAGGACATGTACTCATCTTCTCCTGCAAGAACTCCAAAACTACAGCTCACTGCTGAACAGCCATCAACTGGAGAATGTTGGATCCCATCAAAAAAAGATATCCCACATTCCAATTCAAAGGAGAAGCCCCAGAAAGATGGTAGGAGGGGCGAAATTGCATTTAGAATTAAACCCCTTATGCACCAGAACACTCAGAGGGCTCAAACAAACCTTGTGAACACCAGTACCCAGAGACCCCAGAGACACTGAGCCAGAACTGTGTTTGAGTGTCTCTGGCAAAGGTATAGGTCAGTGGTGGCCTGCTGTAGGGCAGGGGCTCTGCATGCAGCAGACATGGGTTTGGCATAAGCCCTCTTGGAGGAGGTCACCATTAACCCACAATACAGCTGCCAGAACTTACACAGGACTGGGGAAACAAACTCTTAGAGAGCACAAACAGAACCTTGTGTGCACCAGGACCTAGGAGAAAGGAGCAGTGATCCCTCAAGAGAGTAACCCAGACTTGCCAGTGAGAGTCCAGGAGTATCCAGTGAAGGCATGGGTTGATGGTGGTCTGCTGCAGGTTCAGGGGCACTGAGTGTAGCAGTGCCTGAATGGGACATTTTGAAGGAGGACACCATTATCTTCATTACCTCCACCATAGTTTGGCCTCAGGTCAAACAACAGGAAGGGAACACAGCCCTGCCCATCAATAGAAAATTCAATTAAAGATGTACTGAGCATGGCCCCTCCCACCAGAACAAGACCCAGTTTCCCTGTAGTCTCTCACATCAGGAAACATCCATAAGCCTCTTATCCTTATCTATCAGAGGGAAGACTGAATAAAAACAGCAATCACAGAAAACTAACCAAACTGATCACATGGACCACAGGCTTGTCTAACTCAGTGAACCTATGAGCCATCCAAGATGGGCGGGATATGGTGAAGATTTCTGAACATGGTCCACTGGAGAAGGGAATGACAACCACTTCAGTATTCTTGCCTTGAGAACGCCATGAACAGCATGAAAAGGCAAAAAGTTAGGACACTGAAAGATGAACTCCCCAGGTCGGTAGGTGCCCAATATGCTACTAGAGATCAGTGGAGAAATAACTCCTGAAAGAATGAAGAGACAGAGCCAAAGCAAAAACAACACTCAGTTGTGGATGTAACTGGTGATGGAAGTAAAGTCTGATGCTATAAAGAGCAATATTGCATAGGAACCTGGAATGTTAGGTCCATGAATCAAGGCAAATTGGAAGTTGTCAAACAGGAGATGGCAAGAGTGAACATTGACATTTTAGGTTTCAGCAAACTAAAATGGACTGGAATGGGTGAATTTAACTCCGGTGACCATTATTATATCTACTACTGTGGGCAAGAATCCCTTAGAAGAAATAGAGTAGCCATGATAGTCAACAAAGAGTCCAACATGCAGTACTTGGATACAACCTCAAAAATGACAGAATAATCTCTGTTCATTTCCAAGGTAAAACATTCAATATCACAGTAATCCAAGGCTATGCCCTGACCAGTAATGCTGGAGAAGCTGAAGCTGAATGGTTCTATGAAGACCTACAAGACCTTTTGAACTAACACCCAAAAAAGATGTCCTTTCATTATAGTAGACTGGAATGCAAAAGTAGGAAGTCAAGAGACACCTGGAGTGACAGGAAAATTTGGCCTTGGAATACAAAACGAAGCAAGTCAAAGGCTAACAGAGTTTTGCCAAGCCAACCCACTGGTCATAGCAAACACCCTCTTCTAGCAACAAAAAAGAAGATTCTACACATGGACATCACCAGTTGTCAATACCGAAATCAGACTGATTATATTTTTTGCAGCCAAAGATGGAGAAGCTCTATATAGTCAGCAAAAACAAGACCGGGAGCTGACTGTGGCTAAGATTATGAACTCCTTATTGCCAAGTTCAGAATGAAATTGAAGAAAGTAGGGAAAACTGCTAGACCATTCAGGTATAACCTAATCAAATCCATTACAATTACACAGTGGAGTTACAAATAGATTGAAGGAATTAGATCTGATAGACAGAGTGCCTGAAGAACTATGGATAGAGGTTCGTGACATTGTACAGGAGGCAGTGATCAAGACCATCCCCAAGAAAAAGAAATGCAAAAAGACAAAATGGTTGTCTGAGGAGGCCTTACAAATAACTAAGAAAAGAAGAGAAGCTAAAGGCAAAGGAGAAAAGGAAAGGTATACTCATTTAAATACAGAGTCCCAAAGAATAGCAAGGAGAGATAAGAAAGCCTTCCTCCGTGATCAATGCAAAGAAATAGAGGAAAATAGGAATGGGGAAGACTGGAGATCTCTTCATGAAAATTAGTGATACCAAGAGCATATTTCATACAAAGATGGACACAGTGAAGGACAGAACTGGTATAGATCTAACAGAAGTACAAGATATTAAGAAGAGGTGGCAACAGTACACAGAAGTACGATCCAAAACATCTTCTTAACTCAGATAACCACAGTGGTGTGGTCATTTACCTAGAGCCAGACATCCTGGAATGTGAACTCAAGTGGACCTTAGGAAGCATCACTACAAACAAAGCTAGTGCAGGTGATGGAATTCCAGTTGAGCTATTTCAAATCCTAAAAGATGATTTTGTGAAAGTGCTAAATTTAATATGCCAGCAAATTTGGAAAACTCAGCAGAGGCCACAGGACTGAAAAAGGTCAGTTTTCATTCCAATCCCAAAGAAAGGCAATGCTAAAGAATATTTACACTATTGCACAATTGCACTCATCTCACACACTAGCAAAGTAACAGTATGTGAAGTGTGAACTTCCAGATGTTCAAGCTGGATTTAGAAAATCCATTGGATCATCAAAAAAGCAAAGAATTCCACACACACACACAAAAACCATCTAATTCTTCTTTATTGGCTATGCCAAAGCCTTTTACTGTGTGGATCACAACACACTGTGGGAAATTCTTAAAGAGATGGGAATACCAGACCACCTTACTTGCCTCTTGAGATATCTGTATGCAGGTCAGGAAGCAAAAATTAGAATTGGATATGGAACTATACACTGGTTCCAAATCAGGAAAGGAGGACACCAAGGCTGTATATTGTCACCCTGCTTATTTAAATTATATGCAGAGGACATCATGAGAAATGCTGGTCTGGATGAAGCACAAGCTGGAATCAAGATTGCTGGGAGAAATATCAATAACCTCAGATATGCAGATGACACTACCCTTATGGCAGAAAGTGAAGAAGAATTAAAGAACCTTTTGATGAAAGTGAAAGAGGAGAGTGAAAAAGTTGGCTCAAAACTCAACATTTGGAAAGCTAAGATCATGGCATCTGGTCCCATCACTTCATGGCAAATAGATGGGGACAGTGGAAACAGTGACAGACTTTATTTTCTTGGGCTCCAAAATCACTGCAAATGGTGATTGCAGCCATGAAATTAAAAGACGCTTGCTCCTTGGAAGAAAAGTTATGACCAACTTAGATAGCATATTAAAAAGCAGAGACATTACTTTGCCAACAAATGTCCATCTTCAAAGCTATGGTTTTTCCAGTAGTCATGTATCAATTTGATAGTGAAAGTGAAGTCGCTCAGCCATGTCCAACTCTTTGTGACCCCATGGACTGCAGCCTACCAGGCTCCTCCATCCACAAGATTTTCCAGGCAAGAATACTGGAGTGGGTTGCCATTTCCTCCTCTAGGAGATCTTCCCAACCCAGGGATTGAACCCGGGTCTCTCTCACTATAGGCAGATGCTTTACCATCTGAGCCACCAGGAAAGTCCTGGTGGCTATGAGAGTTGGACTATAAAGAAATCTGAGCACCAAAGAATTGATGTTTATGAACTGTGATCTTGGGATGACTCTTGAGAGTCTCTTGGACTGCAAGGAGATCCAACCAGTCCATCCTAAAAGAATACAGTCCTGCATATTCATTGGAAAGACTGATATTGAAGCTGAAACTCTAATACTTTGGCCACCTGACATGAAAAACTGACTCTTTGGAAAAGACCGTGATGCTATGAATGATTGAAGGTGGGAGGAGAAGGATACAACAGAGAATGAGATGGTTGGATGCCATCATTGACTCGATGGACATGAGTTTGAGTTAGCTCCAAATTTTGGTAATGAACAGGGAAGCCTGGTGTACTGAAATCTATGGGGTTGCACAGAGTCTGACATGATTGAGCTACTGAACTGAACTGACTGTCAAGGGGAAAAGTCACTTAAATTTCTGGTGAGATATTGCTTTTCAGTTAGGCAGTAGAAGTCATCAAAGAACAGATATGATCTTGTCAGCTTTATGTTTTGTTTGGAAATCTTTCCAAATATTTGCTAAGAATAAGTATTTCATGGCTAAAAATTAAAATTTATAAGCTTCCGGACTATCTGATACTATGGTTCCTTTTAGCTCCAGATGTTGTGCCTGACTCACCAAGAAATGCAATAATGAATGGTCCATTGGGGTCTGGATTTGGTGTCTTCTGGTTGAAAGTGTCAGAAAGGCATTTGGGAGTGGAAATTAAGGGACAGCATATGACAGCACTAGTCCTCTGCACAATACATCTGTGATAGTCTCACATGCTTTTTCATCTCTGACTTCATTTGATCATAGTAAGTGTCCTTTGAAGTCACTGAGGATAAAATCCCCTTGGTTACAGGAATGAAGTTTAGAGTCATTAAATCTTGACTTAAGTCCTGGTTTTATAACTTAATAACTGTGATGCCTTGGACAAGTTCTTTTACTTCCTTAATGCTCCAACTTTTTCATTTATACAGGGAGGCCTGGCGTGCTGAAATTCATGGGATCACAAAGAGTCGGACACGACTGAACGACTGAACTGAACTGAACTGAATAAAATAGGACCAATAATAACTTCTTTAATTGGTTAGCAATAATTTGAAACTATATTTAATATTAAGCTCTTGATATAGTGCTTGGTAATTAATCCACAAATATACCTATTGTTTTTTTTGTGTGTGTGTGTGATGGTGTTACACCCTCTTTAGATCTGGAAGAATACTTTTGCAAAACCCACTTTGACTACTTTCACCGTACACTTAGGTATTTGTTTTCCTATGTTTCTACTTCACTAGTCCATATCCCAGTAAACAATTATGTTTTTGTATTCCAATTTCATACTTGAAGCCCCCTGAGGGAAGGCTTTAAGTCTTTTCATTCATGTATTTCAGTGCCTAATACAGCATTTGTATTACATTAATGCTCAATAGTTTTTGAATGAATGAATGAATGAATGAATCCTCAAAAGAAGTTTACATTCTGCGAACAAAAATTTGTCCTTGTTCAATTTTTACTCTGTGTTGCAGCCACACTTGTGTCTGAGGCAATAGAGACATTTTTGTTAAACATATCATTTTGCAACATAATATGTTATAAGCCACAAGGGAGATAACTCTGAAGCTGAATTGCATACAAACATGAATTCCACTGAAATTTGTGTTCAACTCAAGGACATAATTTCTTTCTATTCTTTGGCTATATAAAGATGTAGATGCAGTACCAGAATAGCCCTTTATATTAAAAAATGATCATTCTTTTCAGTTCAGTTCAGTTGCTCAGTCATGTCTGACTCTTTGCAACCCTATGAACTGCAGCACGCCAGGCCTCCCTGTCCATCACCAACTCCCAGAGTTCATCCAAACCCATATCCATTCAGTCGGTGATGCCATCCAACCATCTCATCCTCTGTTGTCCCCTTCTCCTCCTGCCCTCAATATTTCCCAGCATCAGGGTCTTTTCAAAGGAGTCAGCTCTTCACATCAGGTGGCCAAAGTATTGGAGTTTCAGCTTCAACATCAGTCCTACCAATGAACACCCAGGACTGATCTCCTTTAGGATGCACTGGTTGGATCTCCTTGCAGTCCAAGGGACTCTCAAGAGTCTTCTCCAACACCACAGTTCAAAAGCATCAATTCTTTGGTGCTCAGCCCTCTTCACAGTCCAACTCTCACATCCATACATGACCACTGGAAAAACCATAGTCTTGACTAGACAGACCTTTGTTGACAAAGTAATGTCTCTGCTTTTTAATAAGCTGTCTAGGTTGGTCATAACTTTCCTTCCAAAGAATAAGCATCTTTTAATTTCATGGCTGCAATCACCATCTGCAGTTATTTTGGAGCCCAGAAAAAGAAAGTTGGCCACTGTTTCCCCATCTATTTGACATGAAGTGATGGGACCAGATGCCATGATCTTAGTTTTCTGAATGTGAGTTTTAAGCCAACATTTTCACTCTCCTCTTTCACTTTTGTCAAGAGGCTCTTTAGTTCTTCTTCACTTTCTGTCATAAGGGTGGTGTCATCTGCATATCTGAGGTTATTGATGTCATTCTTTTAGACCTAACTAAAGCTCACCTCTCCTGAAGGGACTTTATCTAAGCTGACCCAAACAGATTTCCTTTCCTTGTATCCCTGTGTCCCTCCCTTGTTTACATTCATCTTTCACATAGATTTATTATACACTTACAGGATGCTAGGTGTTTTGACAAGTGGTAGATATTAAGTCATAAACTCAAGATAGACATGATCTCTGCCCTTGTGGAACTCATCTTCTATTGGAGGATCAGATGAGACTTTGCATGAGGGTCAGACTGAATTCTGATCAACAATCATCTTGGTAGACCATTATTCTCACTAGAGTTACCCAGGTATTCTGGGAAGACTAGGCTCCTAACTGACAGAAGATATTTGTAGACACTGAGAAAGATGTCCATCCTAAGGTTTACATAAGATTCTAAAGACCCAAGAGGCAGAACGTGAATTTGGCCAGTCTTGGGGCCCAGGCATGTAGAAGGAGAGATAATGATAAGGGAAAATCACAAAAGGAAAACAACTTTTTGAACAGGGTCTTCCCTGTCTCCCTGACAACCTCTCCCTGATAAAGATCCTGGAGAGCAAGGCCTAGAGGAACCATGTGAGGCTTATTGTCTTCTGAAACTCTCCACTCCAGTGCCCAGTGTTCTGGGAAAGACCAGGACAGTGGTATAAAACGAGCACCATATCACTCAGTCTCCAAAAGCAGAGATTTTCTGCTTACTGGCACAGGGGAAGAGCACCAAAGGCCAACAGTCAGAGAAAGCCTGCAGTGGGACCAGCTATCGACACTTGTTAGGAGTGAGCCAAGAGAGAGGGACCATGGCAGCAGCAGCCATTAGAACAGAGGGCCACAAAACCACTAATAGCAACCTTGACTGTTTGTGAACAATCATGTCTCTCCCCATGCCCAGAGATTCCTGGTGAGACTTATTAGGAAGAGAGATTCTATAAAAGACAAGACATTCTATTTGTCCAGAGAGTGAGGTCCCAGACCATTGTGGGACCATTATAGTACTGCTATAATTTTTATACAGTTATACTTGCTGGCAAGTGAGACAAAGGGACATATGGCTTACACTGGTAAATACACAATAGCAATAAAGTGTAAGTGCAACCACACATAATATTTGATGAATTCTTATGACATGGGAGACATTTTGTGAGCTTGGTACATTAATTATTTCATTTAATCCTTTAAACATGTGAAATAGGCACTGTTATGTCTAATTTACAGATGAGGAAGCTGAGACTCAGGAATGTTAAATAACATGGCCAGGGTTACACAGGTGGGTTGTGGCAGAATGAGGATGGGATCCTGAATGGTCTGATCACAGAGTGTATGCTTATGTCTGTCTTACACATTCACCACTTCTTCGACTATAGTGTCTGTAAAGCCTTGTATCCAGATTAGATATATGTCTTTAGGGCCTAAGTGCCTTGTGCTCATTTTATACCAACCCCAAAGGCACTGGGCATGGGGTTTCCCTCTGGGCACGACTTTCATTAGGACACTTGTACTGTGGAACCCTAATGTGAAACCTGGTATGCTCTCTCTTCAGCCTCTAGATGCTCTTGACTCATGCACCTTAGTCATCTGGTGATTATACTGCCTAGCTTGCTCTTCTTATAACTACTTGTCTTTAGTAATTATCTACCCAACTTGATTCCAATTGTCTCGTATTCTAATGTGTCCCTTCTTTCCCTCGAAAAAGGTTCTATTTCTTTACTACAACAGATGTGGGTCAAGTGAATGGAGGAAAGTTATTCAATTAAGATAAGTCAAGTAGTCCTGAAATCATTCAACAATCATTTATTAAAAGTTTGTTTCAAGCACTATCATGGATAATAGATAAGGCACAGTTTCTACCTTAATAACTGCATAAACTAGTCTAAGAGATGCAGCATTTGTAGAGAGAACTGTAAGACTAGGCAGAATGGATTAAGTATCCAATTTGAGGTATGGCAGCAGTATTCAGAAAAAGGAGAGTCTATTTTGACTTGGGATACCAAGGCTTCATGACAGTAATGTTGATATGGTCCTTGAAAAGTTGAAGTAGAAAATGTTTATGTCTTTTCTTGGGAGTAGAATCATACCAATAGGGGGTTCTTTTACTCTTCCCAGGATTATTTTAATTTTTTTAAATGAATGTCTTTTAAATTAAATGGATCTCTAATAGGTGAAAATGCTGCCAGTAAGAAAAGACAATAAAATTTATGTACATGGTATTATTATCTGTATTTATTGATAAAGATATTAAAGCTCATAAGTTAAATAGCCCACCCAATGTTCCAAGCTAATGGATGGGTAAGCTGAGAGGCATATTCAGACCTGCTGGGTGTAGAACTGGGCCTTCCTTTACCTAACTATTTTGAAGTGTAAGCTATGAAGCATTACTTAAAAATAAGGGGAAAGGAAAAAACTATTGGAGAGGAAGAGTTCTATGCTCAAATAATACTGGAAAACAATACTAAAGTTAAGCAGACAGCATTACTATATGTGTTCTCAGAGTCTCACTGTTAATAAATATTAAGAATCTCCAAAAAGAGGGTATAGACTGCATTATTTCTCCAACTGGACAGCAAAACTGGATATTTATGAAGGATATCTGGAATGAGTGTTCATCAAATATATCCTGGATAGTGCTGCATTGTAGCCTGGAAAACTGAGCAGAATTTTAGGTGATATGGAGGAAGAGAGAAATGGGTAGGTGGCTATTTAGGATCCAGTAACCTTCCTTGCTCTACTTGAAAGAAGCGCGTAAGCAGTCCTTTTCTCCAGTTTCAAGTCAGGTCAACCTTGCCTGAGCCCATGTTAGATGCTCAATCAATATTTAGAGAATTGAACTGAATTAGAGAATGCAACACTTCCTCCCAGTTCAAGTAGAGGTGCTACCAATAACAAAACTATTTGGAGACAGTAGCTATGTGAAGAGCTGCCCTGGCAACAGCTTTGATGTAACTTCTCTGGAGGCAGCAGACAGTCATGTGGGGGTGGGAGGGGGTGTCTTTTCTCTCTGTAAAATCCGATAGTAAATTGCAGAATTTCTCTTCCTACTCAGAATCATCTCCTCTCTTTACACCAAGCCCCATATTGTGACTTAAAACTTTATGGTATGTTTTCTTGGTATTTCAAATAGAGACACCTTTGTAGGCACCTCTCTTTTAATCAAATATTTATACAGTGGTTCACTTTGAAGACAAAACATTGTACTTCAAGTTCACCCAGAGATAATTACAGCATAATAGTCTTTATTTGAGCTGCAAAACTGATAGTATTTTAATAGAAAATAAAGTCACCAAAAATTTGAGTCTGTATACTTTCTTGAATTATCAGATGGAGAGAAAATAGGATTTTAAGAAAAAGAAAAGATATCTGACCTACATGATTTTAATGACTTTAAATTTTATCCAATTGCCCTTTCAGTTTTAAAGGAACGGTGGCTTTTTATTTCACAGGTAATATTCTTCTTCTTCTCTGTGTGGCAGAGAACAATAATAATATCTCCATTTACATGGCACTTTTAGCTTATTAAAAGTTTTTTTTTTTTTTAATGTCCATGATCTCACTAGACTTGATTGTTATTATAATCTTGTTAAGTAAAAAGGTGAATTAATGACTGACTTCCATGTCACAGAGGAGAAAACTGAGACTTGAGAGGGTAGTGACTCTTAATGTTGTTGTTCAGTCGCTCAGTCCTGTCTGACTCTTTGTGACCCCATGGACTGCAGTATGCCAGGCTTCTCTGTCCTTTTACCATCTCCCAGCACTTACTCAAACTCATGTCTATTGAGTCAATGATACCATCCAACCATCTCATCCTCTGTCATCCCCTTCTCCTCCTGCCTTCAGTCTTTTCCAGCATCAGAATCTTTTCTAATGAGTAGCTCTTCTCTTTGGGTGGCCAAAATATTCGAGCTTTAGCTTCAGCATCAGTCCTTCTAATGAACAGTCAGTATTGATTTCCTTTAGGATTGACTAATTTGATCTCCTTGATCTCCTTGCAGTCCAAGGGACTCTCAAGAGTCTTCTCCAACACCACAGCTCGAAAGCATCAGTTTGGTGTTCAGCCTTCCTTATGGTCCAACTCTCACATCCATACATGACTACTGGAAAAACTATAGCTTAGCTTTGATCATATGGACTTTATTGGCAAAATAATGTCTCTGCTTTTTAATTAATGGCCACAACCCTATTTAGCTTATTGAAACATACTTATTGAAACATAGCACATAATATCACTATTATGTGCTAAGCAGTGTACTAGGATATGGGAATATGAGGGTGAAGATGAATAAGATACTTTACCTACCTTCAAAGTTTGAGCAATCCAGGAAGAAAGACCAACATGGAAAAGACAGATTGATATCTGTGATGATAAGGTCTGTTCACAGTGCTGAAAGAGCATCTGCTTTCTCAGTGAGACATAATAGACAAGTATTGAGAGTGAATCAGAGCAGTGGTTCTCAAACTCACTGTGTACTCAATCCACTGCAGAGTATTGGGACCCTCCTTGAGAACTTCTGACTCAGTAGGTCTGGGGTAGAGAAGTTACTATTCAATACATGGTGTTGATTGACCACACTAAAGGTCTGAGGACCACACTGTAGGGACTGATTGACACAGGTTCTTGGGAGTGTGGCAAAAATTGAATTCATTGTTAAAGGAATAGGAAAAGACTCTCAATTAAGGCTCAACAAGAAGGCTGTCAAATTGTTTTAAGAACACAAGGAGGTAGGAAATTATAAATTTTTAATGGGATAGATTAATACCTCTTCAGTGTTGCTACCAAGGCTTGGGAAGATGAGAAGGGACGTGGAAAGTAATAAAAAAGGATGGATCCTTGTTTGAGACTGACCAAGGAGTGGAGAGATTATAGATGCTAGTATTTTGGACATGAGGTCTCATTTGTGTAGGAGGGAAATGAAGATAGGTTAAGAGTAATAGTCCAACCACAGTTGTTATCATATTGTGAAGCAATGGGACTAATTCTTCAAGTTGCATATTATGGAGATTTCTTGAGAGGAAGAGGCAGGCTTTATGTTCACTACCATTTCTAAACAGAGCAGCTGTGTTTTTATTTCTGTTAAATCTACTAGAAATCTTTGTGATAATTTGTTTTCATAGAAGATTCTATAACCAAATGGAATTTGGTCACAAACTACAATAAAAGAAAGAGGTCAAGGATTTAGGAGTGTTGATGGGTTTTGCCGAAATGGGGATTTTTTTTTTTTGTCGTTCCAATCACAGTTTGTGCTCCTTCTGGTTGCCAAGGTGAAATTTCCTTTGTGTAGCAGTGATTCTGGAATAATGTTTTCCCGGAGAAAACCCAAGTGAGAGATAAACACAGCTGTCTGCTAGTGAAAAGGTTATATACAATTACTCCCGAGGGCTTTGGGAAGACAAGAAATGTGTAACCCTTTTAGATGGATACTGTGTCCAGCAGTCATTCGCTACTGAGAACATAGGGTAATTAGTAAATTCCCAGGCCCATTTGGCATTGTTTTATTGATCTCCTGATATTTTATAAATGCTTTCATTCATGTAATGCTATTTGCTCTACTTTTATATAATCTTTTGTAGCGTGTGTCTGTAGAAAGTATTTGGGGAATGAAGAGACAATTATATACAAAAATATTAATGTAATAATGCAGTCATCAAAACAAGAATGAAGTAGAGGTAATATATAAGCCATGTCATAATTTAAGCCAATATTTCCAAAATAGGTCCAGATAACAAATAAATAAGATTCTTGTTAACCATAAAATGTCTAGATTTGAAACTACTAAATCAAAATTTCTAGTGGAACATCTTGAATCTGTATTTTTACCATGTTTTCAGGTATTCACATGCAGTCAACTCATTGTTGAGTATTTTAAACATCATAGCTTGAGACCATCAAGGCATCTACTATATGTGGGCCTGTATGATATATTCATCTGGGATCAGTCTACAGTACAAGAAGCTATGCACAACCTGTGGGGTGGCCTAACCTTATTACCCACCACTCTTCACAGCTACCATGTTTATTTGCCTCTATGAGTCTTGCTTCCCAACACATATTATGTTCCAAATAAATATTCTCTAATGATCCTCTGGGGAACAGGCAGCAAAAACTGAAAAGAATATAACTTTCAGAACTACCCTCAGGGAAAAATGTAAACCAATTCCAGGCGCGTAAGTGTTACCTGTTTCTTAAGCATTTAAAAAATAGGATTTCAGCATTTTGGTACCAGTGAAATAATGCAGTTGCTATAGCATTTGAAAATAATATGGGAAGGAATACTAATGTAATTGCATTATCTTTTTAGATCTTCAAAACTGTTTTACATCATAGCATTATAATCCTTCATATATAGATGGGGGAACTGAGGCACTGCAAAAATAACTACCTCATTATCGTGCAGCTGATAAAGGACTATGTTAAGATTCAAACCCAGATCTTTGTGGTTCCAAAGTGAAGTGAAGTTGCTCAGTAGTACCCGACTCTTTGAAACCCATGGACTGTAGCCTACCAGGCTCCACCATCCATGGCATTTTCTAGGCAAAAGTACTGGATTGGGTTGCCATTTCCTTCCCCAGGAGATGCCTATGTTTTTTCACTCTATCATGCAATGTCTATGCAGTTTATCTGCTACTATTAACACTGATAAATACCAAGATGCATTCTGTGTATGTGGAATTGCTTGACCAAGATCCTGGGAAGGAGGGCTATTGTGTGCATGGAGACTATGGTACACTAAGGATAAGAGCATGTGCTCTAGAATCAAGTTTAAGCTTAAATACACCCCATAACCATCTGTGTAACCTTAGGCAAGTTATTTTAGGATCAATAAGCCTCAATTTTCTCATCAGTAAAGTGGACATAATTATTCTATTTATTTAGAGGATTGTCAAAAAAATTGTATGCTTTATGGTGTATAAAATACTCAACAAAGGGGCTAGCGACTAATGTTAATAAGTATTGAATACACTGAACAATGTTGGAGTCATTATCATCTCCAGGTAGTCACACAGCCCAAGCCTAGTACACTGAGAGATCATATTGTGTTTTTTTAATTAAAATATTTTTAATGAAACAAGAATTTGCCATAATTGTATTGGTGAAATAATTTTTGCAGTGTAATTATACTTCCATACAATTAATGGAATGATATTAATGATAAATGGGATTTTTAACTATACAATTAAAATAGATTGACTTTGTACTGTCTTAAAGCAGAATTTTGTAATGAGAAGGGCTTGGATTTTGAATTAAATGCACGATTGGTCCAGATGTGTCTACTATCATTCTCTAGTGGTGTGAATTTGGGCAGTTTCTCTGAGACTTAGTTCATATCTGTAAAATGAAGATAATATGTATGTCAAATGATTATTGTAAAGATTAAATGTTGCAAGGATCTAATGACATGACATAAAACACCTGGCAGTTAATGAAAGTATATTTAAGAATGTTTCCAGCAGCAAGTAGCATAAACCCAACACACACACTCAAATGGTTTAAATGGATAGAGTTCTATCTTTTCCTGATAGCAAAATCCCAGAAAGAAATAATCATTGACATTGGAAGAGATGCTCAGCAATGATGACATAAATCATTTATTCTTTTCTCTGTTCTTAGAACATTGCCTTTCATTCTAAAGCTGTTACCTTATATGACAAGATGACTTTCACAACTCTAATTTCACTTTCAAGAGGGAAAAAAAAAAGAATTAAAAAGTCTTCTCTTTGGGAAAATTGGGCTTTGCATTCAGAAATAGAATCTTCCCCTCCCAGAGTGCCCTTTTATAAATCATTGGCTATCACTGGGTTCAATCAATGACCAAGGGTAATAAAATTATCATTATTCACCACCTGGAGTGGAGCAAGGAAGAGTCTGGTATATATGAGATGAAGGGATGTCAACTAGATCCCTGAAACAGTAAGGTCTATCAGTTAATTAGAAAGAGATGAGGCGGGGAAAGGAGATGTTGGGTAAGCCGTGGAAAGTATCTGCCCCAAGAGTCAGTCAACAAAGCCTAACTTTACTCTCCTCTTACCTCATAAAAATGGATAAATGTACAAATAGAAAGTCGGTGGGTAGTTGAGTCCTGATTTTGAGTTCATGAAAATATGACCTCTGAATGCAAATGTACGGTAGGATCCAAAAATTTGCCCATAAAAAGAGTCAGACTTTCAAGAAATAATCTTAATTATTTGGGTCAGAGTTTTTAGCATGGACTTCAAAGAATGGATTTTAATCTAAATATTGGAGGAGATTAATAGTGACTGTTTGGCTCCTTTGAAATAAAACTGGTTTTGGTTAAAGACTTTAGTAACAGAACTATCTGGGAAGGTAGATTTGCATTGGAACTTTTCCCAGAATTGCATTAGGCAGGCACTGTCAGTGGAAGAGGAAAGACCTGGAGACATGACTAACTGACAAGAACTGCCTCTTCTCATGTGAGAAGATTTTATTTTAAAAATCTGGACACCATTTCTTTATAGGTATATCCTGACTCAAAAATCTGACTCCTAGTTTCATTTCTCACCTCAAATCTCTACCTCCTCTACCTTTGCATCACAGCTCCTTGACTCTCCTGACACCACGAAACAGTCTAGGTCTTGCTGCTATAAATTGCCTGAGTAACTGGTACTTTCCTTTGGAACATATGCAACACTTGGAAACAAATGACTGGGTCTTTGTGGAATCATGGTTTACTGTCTGTCACCTAGTAGAATATAAGCTCCTTGAGGTGCTTGCAACATCCTTAGTATACAAAATTGTTGAATACACAGTAATCAATCCATAAATATTTATTTTTGAACATGTATATTTAGAATGTACCAATAAAGAAAGTTATCTGAAAATTAGAGTGAATTTTCAGTTCATAAAATAATTTCCCAGAGGAGTCCTTTAAACATGGAGCTTCTTTTAGACATTTAAAACAGGATTTGATTTACCAAAATTTGATTCACATTACTTTTCAGGAACATACACACACACACACACACTTAAGTACAAAGCCATATGTTCTAAACATACCTTCTAAATTTCTCATTTTCAGGCATGATCTAAAGCCAATTATGAAGAAAAAATTACAAAAGAAGGGGAAAAAAACAAACTAGTTTTAGAATACCAGCAGCATGATTAACAGGGTAGAATAATGATGAGAACAATCAGATGGCTACAAGGGAAATTAGAACAGAGTTATGTGGCCCTAAATAAATTCTCTCCCACCCTTTCTTTGAATAGCAGGTTTGATTTTGAGTCAGTTCTTGGGCATGAATATGCTCTGTGGAGGACTAAAATAGTTGTTCCTCTCTGGTGCCAGTGGTAAAAGACCCACCCACCCATGCAGAAGACACAGGTTCAATCCCTGGGTCAGGAAGATCCCCTGGAGAAGGAAATGGCAACACACTCCAGTATTTTCAGCTGGAGAATCCCATGGACAGAGGAGCCTGGAGGGCTACAGTCCATAGGGTCACAAAGAGTCAAACACGGCTGAAGCAACTTAGATGAGCACACCAAACAAGTCAGGTGGGTTGCTGACCAAGTGCATTAGTGTCAGAGTGGAGTGGTTGATGGGCTGGTGAATGGAATACTGAGACCTGGGTAATAATGATGAAGGCAGCTACCAGCATCCTGTACCATACATTGTACCATGCACTGAACTTGGAACATCTCTTTTAAACTTTGAACTCCTATTAATATTTGCTACTTATTCTATAATTTTCAGAAAGTCATTTGAACTCTTATAATTCAGGTAGTAAAACAAGTGATGCCTACTGTCTATTCTCACAAAATAAGGCTCAAAGAACATCATGGATATGAATATATCCTGTCTGCTGTGAAACCTTATAGAACTATGACATTTAACCTTGCCTTATATTTGTACTTAATGAAATATTTTCATACTTTTATATACATACACATATGGTTTATATTTTGTTATATATTTGTGTTTATTCTATTTCAGCAAACATTTAATTAGATCTATGCTTTGGAGATAATGGTAGCTGAGAGGCCATCTAGTTCATCAAACCTTGAGATGGAAAGAAGTTTTCTTGGAGAAAGTCCAAATTTGCCTTTCAAAGGATGTAGAAGAGTTGCCCAAGTGAAGTAGGGCAGAGGCATCCATGGCATGCCAAAGGTAACAAAATGAGCAAAACTAGAAAGATATCCAACAGTTGGCACTGGGAAGAAAATCAGTTTAGTATTACTAGATGTAGGACGTGTAGGAATGCCAAACAATGAGGCTGGAGAATTATACAAGAGCCAGGTTATCTAGGACATTCCATGCCCTACTAATGTGTTTGATCTATATTTTTGGAGAACAGATGAGCTGCTTTAAGCAGAAAGATGACATGGTTGTATTTGTATTTTAGAAGGATCAATCTAGAGGTATAATGAAGGATAGATTTAAGAGGAATCAAACTGAAAAGGGAAAGTTACATTAGAAGGCTAAAACAGTAATTCTAGCCTGACGACAAGGCCTCAACTGAAGAAGTAGTAGGTGATAGGAGAGGAAGGAATGGATTCCCTAACTATATTTGGGAGAAATTTCACACGGGCAAATCTGATTATTGATTAGATATGGCAATAAAGAAGAAAAAGTAAAAAGTCCGTGGTGAATCCAAGATCCATAAATCTTTTTCTGGATAAATGGATGGAAATAAGGGTAATTTCTGTATGTAAATGCTGAAAGAGTTTGATTTCATTCTGGATTACTTGAGGTGCCAGAGATTTGATTTTGATTTTGATCCTATAAGTCTAATTACTCAAATTACTCAATCAATCAAACACCAAAATGCCATGCATTCTATCATATACCGAACACTGTACTGGTCTCTTTGGGAATGCAAAAATGAATAATATTGGCCACTTCCTTTAAAAGGTTTACATTTTTGGTAGGGAAACAAGATTTACAGATAATAAAGTGAGGCATCCTGGAGGCAAATGATGTGTGCCTGGAATCAATGGTTCAAGTTCTCTGTGTGAAAGAGACAGGATAGGGTGGCATTGATTGGCATCGATGGCTTCATGTTTCAGGTGCAAACCTTATTTGGGCCTTGAAGGAGAAGGGCAACACAAGTCAAAGGAGCAGGGAAGGAATTAATAGCAGAGAGAATGGAAGGGGTTGAAGGGTAAGGTGACTGGCAGAGCTGTGTCTGAAGAATGTACATAGGCTAGTGTGTTTGGAGAAATCTTTCCTCTTGTCTAGTTCCATATGGGATGTACTGGGTAGTCCAGATTTTTCACGGTTCTCTTTATTACAGCAGATCTGTTCAGGGACCTTTGGGAGCTTCTAAATGTTTTAACTGTCAAATCACCCCCTCCTTATTGACATTGAACTCCAATAATATAAAAAGTATAAAAGGAGTACTGAGCTTATTGAAATGGAAGTGAGAAACTGGTCGCTGTTCAACAACCACTTCCAAGATGACCCCTAAGACAGTGTAAGGAAGCTCTAGTGTTCTAAAGATCTCACACTTTGGAAACCATTGGTTTAGTCCAATCCCTTCATTTTATAGGTGCAAAACCTGGGACTAGAGAGGGTATGAGACTTGCTCAAAACCACCTACACTACTATCTCCTGACTCAGTGGAGTAAAGGGGTAAATTAAACTCAGTTCCTGGGGCAAAGCTAAGCTCCAAACTTCCACCAAGTTTCTTGGTTAGAGACAGGCATCTTGTTAAATCAGATGCTAGCCAGTGTTTTGACCCTTTTGGAACATTTTTTAAGTTGGCGTTGCCTGAAAACCCAAAGAATTTGCAAAAGCCCCACCTGATTTCTAATGAGGGTGATCAGAGACCACTCAGTAGGCTTCCTGTTTGAAAACAATGGCCAGAATGAGGGAATATTTGCTTTTGGCAGTGAGCAGAGTCACGATGTGCCTTGTACTGCCTTTGAGAAAAGCTAATTTCCCCTGCTCTGTGTTCTGAGGAAAATATCCCCACTTTTGACAGATGTTCTAATTCAACAATTAGCAGTGACTATGACATGCAAAAATTACCAGTTGCTGAAGCCTCACTTAAGCCAAATGGGAGACATGGAGTATTTTTATACCCGGCAGCCTTGGGCTGTGTAGCTTGAAGCACACACTTGCCCAGCATTTCTCTGGCTTATGAGTTTCATCACTAACTGTAATTTATTTTTAAATATTCTAAAAATGTGCCCATCGCAACAGCTTCTGGGTGGTGGGAGGAGAAAAACAGCATGCAGTGCTGTATGAAATGGCATCCTCTAAAGAATTCCTTTCTAGCCTTTGTACCATGATATCAGAGGGAAGACTGGCAACACTTCAGCCAAAGGGCAGCTCTATGAAGAGAGCCCTAATGAGACCTTTCTGCTCCAGTAAATGATTTAGTCCTTCCTTCCACTCAGGAATTCTGAGATTCAGTTGGTTTCAATGGTCCCAGCCCCACTCTCTGCATTTTTTTTTTCTTCTGCTGATATTATCAATAATTATGTACTTCTTCCATATGTGCCCCACACACCATGCCCCAACAAAGTCTCAGAAAAATTCAGTCTCAGTATTTTGAAATAACTGCAGGGCCTCAGAGTTAGAAAATCACTGACAGTTGTGATTTCCAAATCTTTTGGACTACACCTGTTTTAGTAAAATAAATACATATATACTTATATTTGAAAGTGAAAGTGTTAGTTGCTCAGTCATGTCCAATTCTTTACGACCCCATGGTCTGTCCACGGGATTCTCCAGGCAAGTATACTGCAGTGCGTTGCCTTTCCCTTCTCCAAGGGATCTTCCTGACCCAAGGATAGAACCAGGGTCTCCATCATTGCAGACAGATTCTTTACTGTCTCAGCTAACACTCACAATATAAGTGTATTAATAAAATAAATGCACAGTGTATATATAAGTAACCCCCCAGGGGACACTAGTGGTAAAGAATCCACCTGCCAGTGCAGGAGATGCAGGAGATGTGGGTTCAATCCCTGGGTCAGGAAGATCCCCTGGAATAGGAAATGGCATCCCACTGCAGTATTCTTGCCTGGAAAATTCCATGGACAGAAGGAGTTGGTGGGTGACAGTCCATGGGGTCACAAAGAATCTGATGTGCCTGAGTGACTGAGCTCACACACACACATATACACAAGTATTAGTAAATATTAATAACTAACTATGGTGGATACAAATAGTCTTAATCTCAATAATTTTGGCCAACTTTTGTCAAATCTGATTTGAATGTCCATTTTTACTTTTGGTATGGTTATTGGAGATCTCATACCAAAGACAGAAGTCTTAGTTGAGCAATTTTCCTGTAGTGAGATACTACACAAATTATTTGTATTGTCTTCACTCTGCATTTCCTGAGGGGATTATTACCTACCACGAGTGCATTTGTGAGGGTTAGCTTGTTTAATATCAGACAGTCTTCTCTGTAAACCTACTTTATGTAAGTGATCGCTACTGCTAAGTCGCTTCAGCCGTGTCCGACTCTGTGCGACCCCATAGATGGCAGCCTACTAGGCGCCTCCGTCCCTGGGATTCTCCAGGCAAGAATGCCAGAGTGGGTTGCCATTTCCTTCTCCAATGTATGAAAGTGAAAAGTGAAAGTGAAGTCGTTCAGTCGTGTCCGACTCTTCGCGACCCCATGGACTGCAGCTTACCAGGCGCCTCCATCCACGAGAGTTTCCAGGCAAGAGTACTGGAGTGGGTTGCCCTTGATACCACATGGCAATATCTCAAAAGCAATGCCAGAGTTCAGGTGCCACTGCCAGCCTCTACCTGTGAAGTCCCACTCTCCTGACTGGAATTTCATTCACTGGCATATGTACATGTGACATTTGATCTTCACTTAATGGCAACCCACTCCAGTACTTCTCGCCTGGAAAATCCCATGGATGCAGGAGCCTGGTAGGCAAAAGTCCATGGGGTCACAAAGAGTCAGAAAGGACTGAACGACTTCACTTTCATTTTTTCTTTATATTAAAAATGAAAGTTCTAAATTTATTACCCTATTTCCTTAGTTGTTTATCCTGAACATTCCACTTTGGAGGCTGCAAGTGGGCCTGAATGAAGAGCTCCTCTGTCTTCTCTAGAAGAAGTCATCTACCCTCCTGGCTTCCTATATGGTCTGTGTTAGTTGTGAGACCTCAGAGACAGGTAGTGTGTTATGGGAGCAAATGCTCACTGGTCAGAAACCTGGTTTCTAGGAGTTGAGGGTTATACACCTTCAAATACACATTTGGAGGTGACCCTGTGTATTGCCCAGGAATGTATGGCTGGCCTGGTCTGACCTCATAGGAACTACATTCTAAAGGTCAATGTTGTTCTCTTTCCGACTAACCATCAATCAACCTCTCTCTCTCTCCCCCACCTCTCTCTCTCTCTCTCTCTCTCTCTCACACACACACACACACACACACACACACACACTTCTCTTACTACTTTCTGGCACTCAAGCTGTCTGCTGTTTCCTTCTCATATCATTCAGCCATAGTACTTCCAAAGAGCATATCTTGCTCCTCACATTCCTTGCCTATTCCTGTACTTTCTATCCTACGGTATCTCTCACATTTGTCCACTGTTCTAGGTCTTCACTGTCAGCCCCTAATTCAGCCCTCATTATCTCTTGCCTGAACTGGAAATAGCTTCCCACCAACACCCCTGCTACCTGTCTCCCCTCACTCAAATCTCTTCTCCATAAGACTGCCACCTCTAAATGTGTTTCTTCTTTGCTTAGAAATTTCCAATAGCTCCTCCTCTCTCTGTATTGTTAATTAACCCACTCAGGGTGGCATTCACATTCACAACTGTATGTTGTCCAATCTGTCCTTTCTGACTCTTTGCACTCTTCTGAAATTCTTTAAATGAATCTTTCTGCTATTCCATTAACAAATCCCACATTTCACTCCTTTGTGCCTTTGATATGAGTTTCCTCTGCCTGAAAAAATAATCCCTCACCTTCATATTTTAATCCATTCACTGAACTATGACTTTTTATGCTCCTACAAAGATTTTCAGAGGCTCTTACTTATAAAATGTCTACCTGTCCTTTCAGGCCCATATCAAATACAACCTCCTCCACTAAGCCTATTTGCTTCACAAGGCAATGCCATTTCTATGTCCTCTAAAATTTCTCAGTATTTTATTTGTACTTTTCTTATGGCACTTTATTTTTGGGGGCTCCAAAATCACTGCAGATGGTGACTGCAGCCATGAAATTAAAAGATGCTTACTCCTTGGAAGGAAAGTCATGACCAACCTAGATAGCATATTCAAAAGCAGAGACATTCCTTTGCCAACAAAGGTCCGTCTAGTCAAGGCTATGGTTTTTCCTGTGGTCATGTATGGATGTGAGAGTTGGACTGTGAAGAAGGCTGAGCGCCGAAGAATTGATGCTTTTGAACTGTGGTGTTGGAGAAGACTCTTGAGAGTCCCTTGCACTGCAAGGAGATCCAACCAGTCAATTCTGAAGGAGATCAGCCCTGGGATATCTTTGGAAGGAATGATGCTAAAGCTGAATCTCCAGTACTTTGGCCACCTCATGCAAAGAGTTGACTCATTGGAAAAGACTCTGATGCTGGGAGGGATTGGGGGCAGGAGGAGAAGGGGACGACAGAGGATGAGATGGCTGGATGGCATCACTGATTTGATGCATGTGAGTCTGAGTGAACTCCGGGAGTTGGTGATGGACAGGGAGGCCTGGCATGCTGCGATTCATGGGGTCGCAAAGAGTCAGACACGACTGAGTGACTGAACTGAACTATGGCATTATTTTTTATCTGTTTTGTTTCATCTTACATTTTGGCAAAAACCACTTAACAAGCATATAGTCCATACCAAGCACTTGGATAGGTCATAAGAGATTGTATTTAAAACTCCTTATACCCTTGCTAGGTCCATATTGATATCCCCATTTTAAAGAGTAGGAAAATACCCAAGGTCAAATCACTAATGAGTTTTAAAGTCAGGAATCAGCCAAACCTGTTCTCTTTCCTGATTATATGATGGCTGGATTATAATCATCAGTATACCTTTTCATTACCAATAATATACCATAAACTTCTTGAAGATGTGGGCTCTGTCTTCTTAACCCCAGTGCTAGCCACACCATATTTATTAAGAACTAAATTGGTTGAATTTCATTCAATCAAAGTATAGATGAGAGACTTGGGAAAGGATTTCAATGGAGTAAGTGGTCTTAACATGCCTAGAGATTGGCCAACCCCACTGGTGTGAGCCTTTTCACACACAGGTAGAAAAGGGCCTGAGTAATTCAGTCAGCCTCAGTCCACATAGGTCTTTATTTTCTAGCTTTCTAGAAGCCACCACTGCCTAATTCCTAGCTGTCATGCAGTTTGCTGCTTTAAATATTCACCATGTTAATGTTGATTACCGAATAAAGTGGCAATTAAGTTTTCATGGCATATTTTCTATGTTTCACTGAAACAGTGCTAATAGTACATTTTGTCTGTCCCTTCAAAGAACCCACCTGTTTTTTGGGGAGACAGCAGCAGGCCTGGGGCTGCCTGGTGAAGTCCTAGTGTTAATGATGGTATTCAATTCCTATATCAAGAGCGACAGAAGGTCTGAACCATGGAGAAGGGAAAGCTGTGAACCTCCCTTCAACTCTGCCCTGACTGGAGTTAAAAGTCTTTGGACTCACAGAGAATCTCCATCTGTGTACTTTGCCACTTGTATTTCCTGGTATTTCAAAAGGCAGCTGGACCATATGTTATCAGCTGGCTTCCTCCTCACAAACAGGCAAGACCACAGGACTTTTACAACATTGTGCCACAAGGAATGTCTGTATCTGGTCTAAACAGCTGTACTTGAGGTCTAAGCCTTCATTTCCCATGCAGTTTCTCAGTTCCAGTCAGTCGCTCAGTCATGTCCAGCTCTTTGCAACCCCATGGACTGCAGCATGCCAGGCTTCCCTGTCCATCACTAAGTCCCAGAGCTTGCTCAAACTCATGTCCATCGGTGATGCCATCCAACCATCTCATCCTCTGTCATCCCCTTCTCCTCCTGTCTTCAGTCTTTCCCAGCATCAGGGCCTTTTTACATGAGTCAGTTCTTTGAATCAGGTGGCCAAAGTAGTGGAGCTTCAGCTTCAGCATCAGTCCTTCCAATGATTATTCAGGACTGATTTCCTTTATGACTGACTGGTTTGATCTCTTTGCTGTCCAAGGGACTCTCAAGAGTCTTCTCCAAAAACATCAATTCTTTGGCACTCAGCTTCCTTTATAGTCTCTGCTACAGAGAAGACCACTGAAGACCAAGGCCATTAGCTGGATTTCACTTTAATAAACCCTGAGTGAGATGCCCAGCATTGAGGCCCAAGTGGTTCTATTTGGTGCGCAGGGTATGGCGATTAGACTCCAGTTAGTGACCATATGCCAAGTGTGACTGGTGGCAGCTTTGGTGATGTGAGTGGTTTACATTATTTGGGGAATTCTACTCCAGTCAAAGGTAAGTTAGGCATAAGGCAAAGGTTTTGGTGTTAAAAGGAGTTGGGTTCTAATTCCTGCTGATCCTTAACTTGCTCTGAGATTTTGAGCAACTTATTAATCTCTGCCAGCTTTGGTTTTCTCACATAAAATAGAGGACATAATAATTATCTCGTAAGGTTGTGATGAGATTTAAGTATGGTAATGCATATCAAATACCCTACATAGCAGCTGACAATGAAATGACATTTATTCATATTAGATGGGAGGATTGAGACCTCAAGAAAAGTGAGAGAAGGCAGACAGATAGTAGATAGCAATTTGCATCCTGGGTCTCAGCAATGAAAATGAAGTATGAATTGGAAAGCAAGGTCAGCAGACCAGGAATGCAGATGGGCACAGTGAGTCAGAGCCAGAAGACAGTGTCAGGGCTCCCTGGTACACTTGACTTAGCTAGACAAATTTTAGCCCTCACCAGCTGGTAGGTCAGAGGCTTCTAATGTCCTCCCTGCCTCCATCAGGTTTGGCCCAGGAATTGGGCAGGAGGCCCTTGGCTTCTGTGAATGAGCAGACAAGGGCACTGCAGAGCAGGCCAGCTGCTCAGGTGGATGATGAGTGCAGCTGCCTGAGAAATAATGGGAAGGGGTGCCACCTACCTCATCTCTGCCAGGAGCTGGTACTGCCACCTGGAATCCTATCTCAGGAGCCTGGGACACAAGTTGCAATGGCACTGTTCTTGGCTCTTGTGTTAGAGGACCTGAGTAAGACAGGAGGTTACTGGTGCTCAGGAAAAAGTCTGGACTAGAGTAGAGTCATCCTCCAAGATGGGAGGCAGATTAGTGGCTTCTCTTGTTGCGGAGCACAGGCTCTAGGCATCCAGGCTTCAGTAGTTGCAGCTTGTATGCTCCAGAGTGTAGCTAGGTAATTGTGGTGTACGGGCTTATTTGCTCCAAGGTATGTGGAATGTTCCTAGACCAGGGATCGAACCCGTGTGCCACGTGTTGTCAGGCAGATTCTTATCCACTCTTCGACTAGGGAAGCCCCAGGAAAGACTCCTTGGGGAAGAATTTATTCCTAGTGATATAGTTTCATTAAGTTGCTCCCACTCCATAATCTAAGCTCCATGATCCGGCTGAAATCATCTCCTCAGATGTAAGTCTATATACCTCCCCAGTCAGTTCAGTCGCTCAGTCCTGTATCTCTCTTTGTGATCCCATGGACTGCAGTATGCCAGGCTTCCCTGCCCAACACCAACTCCCGGAGCTTACTCAAACTCATGTCCATTGAGTCTGTGATGCCATCCAACCATCTCATCCTCTGTCGTCCCCTTCTTCTGCCTTCAATCTTTCCCAGCATCAGGGTCTTTTCCAGTGAGATAGTTCTTCACACCAGGTGGCCAAAGTAGTGGAGTTTCAGCTTCAGTATCTGTCCTTCTGATGAATATTCAGGACTGTTTTCCTTTAGGATGGACTAGTTGGATTCCCTTGCAGTCCAAGGGACTCTCAAGAGTCTTCTCCAACACCACAGTTTAAAAGCATCAATTCTTCAGCACTCAGCTTCCTTTATACTCCAACTATCATATCCATGCATGACTACTGGTAAAACCATAGCTTTGACTAGACGGGCCTTTGATGGCAAAGTAATGTCTCTGCTTTTTAATATGCTGTCTAGGTTGGTCATAGCTTTTCTTCCAAGGAGCAAACGTCTTTTAATTTCATGGCTGCAGTCACAATCTGGAATGATTTTGGAGCCCAAGAAAATAAAGTCTCTGACTGTTTCCATTGTTTCCCCATTTGCCATGAAGTGATCAGACCGAATGCCATTATCTTCGTTTTCTGAATGTTATATTTTTAAGCCAGCTTTTTCACTCTGCTCTTTCACTTTCATCAAGAGGCTCTTTAGTTCCTCTTTGTTTTCTGCCATAAGGGTGGTGTCATCTGCGTATCTGAGGTTATTGATATTTCTCCCTGCAATCTTGATTCCAGCTTGTGCTTCATCCAGCCCAGCATTTGTCATGATGTACTCTGCATATAAGTTAATAAAGCTGGGTGACAATATGCAGCCTTTATGTACTCCTTTCCTTATTTGGAGCCCATCTGTTGTTTCATGTCCAGTTCTAACTGTTGCTTCTTGACCTGCATACAGATTTCTCAGGAGGGAGGTCAGGTGGTCTGGTGTTCCGATCTCTAGAATTTTCCACAGTTTGTTATGATCCACACAGTCAAAGGCTTTGGTGTAGTCAATAAATCAGAAGTAGATGTTTTTCTGGAACTCTTGCTTTTTCAATGATCCATCGGATGTTGACAATTTGATCTCTGGTTCCTCTGCCTTTTCTAAGTCCAGCTTGAACATCTGAAAGTTCACAGTTCACATACTGTTGAAGCCTGGCTTGGAGAATTTGGGGCATTTCCTCATGTGTGAGATGAGTGCAGTTGTGCAGTAGTTTGAGCATTCTTTTGCATTGCCTTTCTTTGGGATTGGAATGAAAACTGACCTTTTCCAGTCCTGTGGCCACTGCTGAGTTTTCCAAATTTGCTGGCATATTAAGTGCAATACTTTAACAGCATCTTCTTTTAGGATTTGAAGTAGCTCAACTACTCAACTATTCTATCACCTCCACCAGCTTTGTTTGTAGTGATGTTTAAGTCTCACTTGACTTCTCATTCCAGGATGTCTGGCTCTAGGTGAGTGATCACACCATCGTGGTTATATGGGTCTTGAAGATGTTTTTTGTATAGCTCTTCTCTGTATTGCTGCCACCTTTTTTTAAATGTCTTCTACTTCTGTTACCTCCCTACCCTTGCTTATAATATTTCAGTGGTCCCCTTAACCTTTTAAATTAAATGACCAAGCCCTTCTGTTGAGATGAATGTCCCTGTCTGACAGCCTCCCCTTCACTTTGTCTTAGCTTTGAAGAAATGTCCTGTAGGATCAGACATGCTGTCCTCTTCCTGATGCTTTCCTCTCAAGCTGGTCATCTCCCTGATATGGCTTCAGCATCATCTCACCTGCCTAACTCCTGTTTTCTTATATGTGGCTACTAGGTGTGAATCACCTTCTATATGGCCAGCCTTTTATTAAATACTTAAATTATTTAGTCCTCCAAGCATCTGTTGCAGAGTCACATGTTTTTGAAGCACACCTCTTCCTGCCTGCAGTCTTGTGGTCTCCTCCTATTGTATCAGATGGTCTCCTCCTATTTTATGCAACCAGGTATGGTCACTGTGTTTGCTGTCTGTACTACAACTAGAGCTTTTTGAACAGAAAGATAGCATACTCCTTTTGTCTGTATCTTCAGGATCTAATACCATGTCGGGCAGATAAAAAGGATTCAGACATTTTCTGTATGAATTAATACATGTATAAAGGCATTAGAAATTCCTTGCAGTAGTGTTACTACTAATAATAACTATTATTTACTGAGCCTGAATGTAAGTGTTTTATATACATGATTTTATTTATACTTTTCAGTGATTATATGAGGTAGAAATTTTATAATCTCCATTTCACAGGTGAGGAAGCAAAGGTTAAAAATGTTAGGTAATTTGTCCAAGCTATTGTGCTTAGTCACTCAGTCATGTCTGTCTCTTTGTGACCCCATGGCTATAGCCCAACTTCCCAACCCAGGGTTCAAACCCTGATCTCCCACATTGCAAGCAGGTCTTTACCATCTGAGCGACCAGGGAAGCTCTTGACCTCATATAAATGTTTAGTTATGGATTTTTGCATTTTATGAAATTTAATACCTTAGTGTTTTTCAATATGTTCATACAAATAATATAGATATACGGCAACTCAATCCTATTATCATCAATTAATAACTGAGACTCGTACATATGGACAGATACATGTATATCCAATTATATGCATATTATATGCAATTATATTTTCATACATGCTTATATTATATTATTATATCGAAGCCAGTGGTGGTCATAAAACCCAGGAATGACTGGCTACAGAGACCATGGCCTTATTCATTAGGCAGTCCTGCCTCTCAAATGTCTCTTAAGACATTTGGCCATCACCATCTTTCCTAAGTTAGCCCTTTTCTCTTTTCCTCGTGGGTTAAATGCACTTGTCACATCTGACTACTCAGGAAAACCCAGCTGGGCCAAAGAAAACATCTCTGTTGGGAGAATGAGGATTTATGCAAATATCCAGACTGTAAGGAAGGCCTGTAGTTTTCCTTTGTGCCCTGTTTGTGATAAATAAGCCACGGCAGCATGCTTAGATCATTAGCAGAGATAGACAGAGCCAGCCAAGCCATTGCTTTACACTTGGCAAAATGGAAATGCTGCTTCTCCATTTGTGGAGCAGAGTGGTGATGGAACTCCACAGCTTTTATGTGCTTTAAGGCAATGATTGCATATGAGAGGAGAAATAGGAGGTAGGAGATGACTCCAAAGGGATTTATTGGGAATATCATTGCAGGAGAAAGCAAACGAAGGGGCTGGCTAGTGCTGTACCTGAATAGTAGAGTCGAATTTGTACTTGACTGAGTACGAACCCCTTGCCCCAGGGACCTCAGTGACCTCTCTAAAGTGGGGTGGGGGGCAGTCATATTAGATTAGGGTTTTCCACAGTATGCCCTGATTTATACAAGTTCCATATATGCTAAAAGCATTATATAGTGGAAGTCACTTTATATTTAAAACAAAAAGTGGAATACTGTTTAGACAAGGTTTTTGACTTGCCTGGTAGCTCGGCTAGTAAAGAACCCACTTGCAATGCAGGAGACCCGGGTTCGATTCCTGGGTCAAAAAGATCCCCTGGAGAAGGGAACAGCTACCCACTCCAGTATTCTTGAGCTTCCCTGGTGGTTCAGTTGGTAAAGAACCCACCTGCAGTGTGGCAGACCTGGGATTGATTCTTGGGTAGGGAAGATCCCCTGGAGAAGGGAATGGCTACCCGCTCCAGTATTCTGGCCTGCAGAATCCCACGGACACGACTGAGTGACTCTCACTTTTACTTTTTTGTTTTTTATTCACTACAGGATTTCTCAGGACCTTTATACACTAATATAAATTACGAATCTCCCAGTGGTCAAACACTCGGTGGCATTTCCCAAACTTGATTAACCACAAGGCTACATTTTCAAAATGTTTATCATGTGAGAGTTTTCTGGAACTAGGTTCAGGGGAATGCTATACCCGGTGGTACCTGGGCATCGTTTATCTGCAGGAGAGCTGGGCTACCACTTATGTTGTCTAGGGGACACCTGGGACAGGGGACAGAGCTGGATTATCTTCTGGAGGGAGAGGGGACACACACAAATGTGAACTCTTAGTTTAAAAACTCTGTGCCCAGCTGTGTACCCAAAACTTCTGCATGCATGTAATGCCTAAACTCCCATGAGAGACAAATTGAGCTTTATAGTACGCTTCAAATGACAGTGTTTATGCCTATACTGGACCACACTTTAAAAAGAAATTCTAAAAAAATAAAAAAAATAAAAAGAAATTCTATATAAATGATCTCATTTAATTTTCACAAAATACCCCAGTGCAATGGTTGTGCATATTGTGTAGGAGATGACATTCACAGCCCTTCCTGAAATATACATCATGATTCCCATTTAACAGAATACCTGAGGTCTAGGGAGCCTAAGTATAAATACAATATTAGAATAGTTAATAAGTATTGTAACCAGGATACAAACCTAAATATCTTTCTATTGAAGTGAAAAGGATAATTTCAATTCTTTCCCAGTTTTTTGTTTTGTTTTTAATCAGGCTGACCTAGATAAATAATCAATGTATGAATGAATGCCTTGGTGCCAATTTAAGATTCAACATTAGTACTTTCATTAATAGCTGAGGAACAAAGAAAGTTACTAAAACTTATGAAAATTTACATCAGTCAACAATTTCTGCATAATAAACCACCCTTAAAATATAGAAGCTTAAAACACGGACCGTTTTATTTGACCCCAGGACTTCCCTTGGTCTCATCTGAGGTCTCTCACATGGCAGGAGTCATCGGCAGCTGAACTGGAGCTAGACAGTCTAACATAACCTTGTTTTCATGTCTGGTGGTTAGAGCTGGTTCACAAGAGGCACTTTTGTATCCAGAAGGCAAACATGGGATTCTTTTCATGATTGTGGCAGTGTGCTCAGGCTTCTTGAGAATCAGGCTTAGGGATTCTCATACTGTCAATTTCCCCACATTCTGCTATTCAAAGTAGGTCATAAAGCCAGCCCAGAATCAAAGGCAGGAAATGGACACTTATTCTTCATGGGAGAAGCAGTGAAGTCAAGCTGCAGTGGTGCCTGTGGGCAGAGATTATTGTAGCCATCTTTGCAAAGACTCGACCACTGTTTTAGTGGATATTTCTTTGAAAATCTGCTTAGGCAATGTAGCCTTTTCTGAGCATCTTTTCCCTTTTCATGGAATAGGGCACCCTAGTAAAAGCTGCTTAGATAAAAGATACACCCTTACCCAAGAAGGAGTTAATTCATTGCCAAGTCAAAGCAATAGATTCTTTTCCTAAGAATTTTAAATTGCAATGCAGAGATAAAAGTTAGAGATACTGGAATCAAAAGCAATTCTGTGCAGCCATTTCTTCTCGATATTCATGGAGAAACAGAGACATACCTTTCATTCATTCAGTTTTATTAACAGCACACTCATTGTACGCTTGGTACTATGATAGGCACTGGACCCACTAAACTGAAAACAACGAAAGCGTATCCACAGGGATAAAGGAACAAAATCCATGTGTTTATAAGAGACAGAGGCTCTGGCTCTGGAACCTGGAGATCCCTGGCTATACAGCCTGCCCATATCTGCTCTAAGTAGCTTCTGGAACTGTAATAAAAACCATTACTTTCTTTAAGCTGGTAGAAATGAATTCTGTTACTTGCATCTAAATGAGTCTCAATATAGTATTCTGTTGAGAGAAGCTGCCAGTTACTTTCTGTGTTGGCAGATAAACTATAACATTGGAAGAAACTGTCTACTATTCTGGGACTTTTAAGAATTAGTACCTGGGTGACATGGCCATTTGGATTTGGTGACAGAAAGACCTCAAGATGTCAAGTAGATTCTTCTTTATTTTTATACAGCAAGACATTTCCAAATATAGTAACTCTTTGACTTGCTTACAGGGCAAGAATTGATACAGGAGGAAATAAGTCTATCTCTTTGATGCTAATTATTTATTCAACTTTCTACTGATTATTTTTTGAGTGCCTACTGTGTGCTAGGCATCATTTTAGGAACTTAATAAACAATAACCAACCAAGTTAACAAAGGTTTTCACCCTTAGAGAGCTTGCAGGCTAGCACACTGTTCCCATGTTATGAAAAGTAAGAAACATGTAGAGATCCTTTTGGTCTGTTTAGAATTAGGTATATTCTAAAATAGGTATTTTCTGGAGTAGGTATTTTTCTTGTTGAGAAATCCAGTGCTGGATAATATATCTATAAATATTGCTCAATGTGTAAGTGCAATAGGAAGTGAAAAACAAGGGCAACAAAAATATTAAAGAGAACCCAGTAGTGCTGATGTAATTGTTTCTGTGAAATAATTCATTGACTTATTCTTTTGCAAGATTGACTCTGTGGTAAAGTGCTGAGCTTTATTCTGCATTAGGATAGAAATGGTAAGGTTGGGGGTAATATACACTATTAGCTGAATTTGGAGCATTGTAGCTCATCTAATGTGTGAAAGTAAGGAAACTTATTTTATTCTCATTAGTCTGGGCAGTATTTGTTTCTCCTCTGGCAGTTATCATTGTTCATACAGGTTTCAATCATTTTGATTGCCTATCTTGCATATAACCTTATAAAAATAAATCTATTTAGTTGTTTAAAGTATTCTTAAAAATGAAGGATCAAATCTTTTCTGAGTTGTTTTACTTGGAAGAAGCTTTGACTTTTTAAAAAATGTAGCTCCTTTTACAATATCAAATGGCTTGGTTTGATTCCCAATTCTGGGAGTTCAGGTGTTGAAATCTTTTCTAAATATTTACATAGACTCATGTAAGAATATTTATCAAATCAATTCTCATAAGAAACTCTCCAGGATATTGCAGACACTTCTGCAACAGAGCAATAAGGGAAGTAGATAGATGGATATAGATGAATGGATGGATGGATAGACAGAGATAGATAGATGGACATGGACAGATATATAGATAGGCATATATATGTTTATATATACATATATCTATGTCTATATGTAACATGTAGATACTCTTCCTGTATTTGCAGCCTGAGGAATCATTGTCTTCATTGTGGACCCTTTGAAGCCTTAAGCAAAAGACTTGATGATATGCCTATGCTTTTTGGCTAAGCCCACAGAAATATGTTTGTACAATTAGTCTAATATATCAGAAGATACATGATATCATATACCAACTGTTCAGAAGAGAGGTGATGTAGCATGGAGTAAGGTCTTAAAAACAGACAAGTTCAGATCCAAGTTCGATCACTTACTGTCCACAAGACCCTAAACTAATTGCCTATCATCTCTAAATGTTAAGTTTCCTCATCTGTTATATGGTCACTCTAATAGCACCTAATTCATAAGTTTATTGTAAGAAATAAATAATACAGAGCACAATGGCACAGGGTAAGGCACTGTTATTGCTAGTGCGAGATGATAGAACAATAACGAGGGGGAGGCACTATAAGTTATCAGAACATAGACTTGTGGAGTCTTAAGGCAGAAGAGGACCTTATCAATCCTATTTTCCAAGGTTTTTTTTTTTTTTGTGAACTGGGAATCAGTGGCCCAAAGAGGTTAACCTAGGTAAGATGGTAGAAATAAGAATTACACACTGGTCTACAATCAGAGATAAGATACTTTTGACAGGTTTATTCTTTTATTTTTCTCTCACATAACAAGAAGAAATATTTGTGATTGTTATAGTCATATCACCTGAGTGACTTTTACAGTAACTTCAATCCAGGGAGTTACCTGAAAACCCATCACTTAAATGTGGCTTTTTTAAGAAGTGGAAACTTTTGTATCATCAGGATAAAAGGAAGCACAGTGCTTAAAGAACAGACTCTATCCCTGACTCTATTAAGTCTATTTGTATGCTTTCAAAAGGAAATTCTCTTGGGCAGATAAGAAGTTGGCAGGCTGAAAGGTAATACATAAATTTCCATGCTCAACAGTCAGGACTTGAGCAGGCTTGTCTGCAGTGCGGCCCATACCATCCAGAGCTTTCCCCTAGCCTCTCAGTTCCTGTGTATTACTCATGGCTCTGAGCAACAGATCAGGGCAGTGCTTATTGTTCAGGGTACAAATTCATCATCTGAGGAGGCCGTTCTGAATGGAAATCTGCCCCCTTCTATCCTCCGCTCTCTCTCCTCCTCAAGATGCCTCACAGAATCTGAGGAGGTTGGGAAGCAGCAGAGGCAGGAGCAGTTAGCACTGCATTCTGTGACCCTCTGAGGCTTCTTACTGGACAAGGATGCTGTGTTCCCTGTTCTGAGTATCTGCATCTTATAAATAAATCCTTTCAAAAAGTATGCCAGTAACTTCCTAGGTGAGTCTCTCTTGAAAACCTGGAGCAAGGTGGAGACATGAAAAATCCTTATTTTGAGACAGCAGCTCAGAAATGCAATAGAGATCAGCTGTTTAGTTCCTGAGCATGTCCTCACATGATCTCTGATGGAGAAATGTTTGTTTAATCTCTTTTAGGTTATTGGGCCAGGCTGTTTTCAGGGGGAAGGTCAAAAAAAGAAAATAGTTTTATAATAAAGTAAAAACTCATCACATATAATTTATTAGAATTTATTTTTTAATTAAAAGTCTTCAATGTTTTATATATGTCTGTTGGATGAAATGGCAGAAGGCTGTTTTATTAACTATGATTCAGATATCGGGGGGATGACTTTAGCCTGCTGGGCCTCAAGTTTCCAATGTGGGTTCTTAGACTTCTGAGAAAAAGAACCAAAATAGGTTTTTGCCTCTGATGTTTCTGGGATTACACTATTTGGTCTTAATATTGACCTTGGGGAATATTAATGAATTTAATTTGCAGAGGCCAAATGGTGCTACTTAATATTAATCATAATATTTTAACTCAATTGAAATATGAAGAGGCACAAAATATTTGAATTTGGGCTCTGATCCCCATCCATGTTGGCTAGCATCATCTGAAACAGAATAGCTGTGAATGGCCCTACATGGGTTTCTTTCTTTTTTTTTCCCTATGCTCCTCAGTTCTCCTAATCACATAGAATATCTTAGCTAAGGCATCTTTGTTTGGGACCAGTTATAGCCTTTGTGAATAAGATTGTAGTCTGGAAAAGATATATTTTCCTACTAATAAAAGAAAAATTCTGAAAAATTCTGATACTTGGTATTTTTAAGTCTCAAGCCTGGATATTCTTGTTGGTGCTGTAAGTAGATCATGGACTAGCTAGAGAGACACAGCACTCCCTCTTCTCTGGATAAGCATCAGCAACCTCTTCTCCGTTTTGTTATATATGTTGCCATAGTGTTAGAAGGTGGTGGCCTAGATAAGGCATTGCAGTACTGGGGCTCTTAGAAAAGCTTTGAGAAATATCTTGTCTCTCAGTGAGGCTTCAATTAGTCAGGGTCCTTGTCTCATTTACATTATCTGATGTATGCAATGTCACTGGTATCAATACAATTTCTAAAGCCTCCTAAACGATCTTTGCTTTCTTTTTTATTTCTGAACATCCCTGAAGTGCTTTGATTACTGTCTTTCTGTCTCTTCTCTCTTCATCTCTCCCTTTCTGCCTCTTACCTTTCCCTTTTTTATATATGTTTATTGAGTGCTACATATAGTGCTATACTATAGGAGAATGGTAACACAATCCTGGAAGGCATGAATATTTTCCTTTTCTTACACATATTGTACCCGAATGTCAGGGGTCTTAAGAACCATAATCAAAGTCACACTGCCAGGAGGTTTAGCAGAACCAGGTTCCAAGCCAAGTTCTGTTTGATTCCACAGCCCCTGCACTTTTCATTCTATCTGGCTACCTTGCAGGCCTAAGATGATCTGTAGCTACAGATGCCCCTTAAACTTTACTAGTAGCTGACTTGTCACTAATTTGTAAATCCTAAGATCTTCTTATTTATGAGAATACTGATAGTAAATCCTAAAGAAAACAAATATCTGAGGTGATTGAGGGGATCTTATAAGAATTGGAAAATTCCATGTAGACTTATGGATTGCAGCCATTCTGACTGGCGTGAAATGGTACCTCATAGTGGTTTTGCAAACTAGTACAGCCACTATGGAGAACAGTGTGGAGATTCCTTAAAAAACTGGAAATAGAACTGCCTTATGATCCAGCAATCCCACTGCTGGGCATACACACTGAGGAAACCAGAAGGGAAAGAGACACGTGTACCCCAGTGTTCATCGCAGCACTGTTTATAATAGCTAGGACATGGAAGCAACCTAGATGCCCATCAGCAGATGAATGGATAAGAAAGCTGTGGTACATATACACAATGGAGTATTACTCAGCCATTAAAAAGAATACATTTAAATCAGTTCTAATGAGATGGATGAAACTGGAACCTATTATACAGAGTGAAGTAAGCCAGAAAGAAAAACACCAATACAGTATACTAATGCATATATATGGAATTTAGAAAGATGGTAACAATAACCCTGTGTACGAGACAGCAAAAGAGACACTGATGTATAGAACAGTCTTATGGACTCTGTGGGAGAGGGAGAGGGTGGGGAGATTTGGGAGAATAGCATTGAAACATGTATAATATCATGTATGAAACGAGTCGCCAGTCCAGGTTTGATGCACGATACTGGATGCTTGGGGCTGGTGCACTGGGACGACCCAGAGGGAGGGTATGGGGAGGGAGGAGGGTTCAGGATGGGGAACACAAGTATACCTGTGGCAGATTCATTTCGATGTTTGGCAAAACTAATACAATATTGTAAAGTTTAAAAATAAAATAAAATTAAAAAAAAAAAGAATTAGAAAATTCCAAAGACCTAAAGATTTTCTGTGTGCTGTGTGCTAAGTCACTTCTGTTGTGTACAACTCTCTGCAACCCTATGGACTGTAGCCTGCCAGGCTCCTCTGTCCATGGGATTCTCCAGGCAAGAATACTAGAGTGGGTGGCCATTTCCTCCTCCAGAGGATTTTCCCCACTCAGTTATCAAACCTGTGTCTCTTAGGTCTTTTTCATTGGCAGGTGGGTTCTTTACCACTAGCACCACCTGGGAAGCCCAAAGATTTTCTATATCTATGTAAAAATTAGTCAATGTAATGTATACGTATAATGGAAGTTTCAGTTGTTCAGTCGTGTCTGACTCTTTATGACCCCATGGACGGTAGTCATATATATAAACACATGTATGTGTATATGTGTGTATGCATGTGTGCATGCTCAGTTGTGTCTCCAAGAATACTGGAGTGGGTTGCCATTTCCTAGTCCAGGGGATCTTTTTGACCCAGGGATTGAGCCCATGTCTCCTGTATTGCAGGTGACTTCTTTACTCCTGAGCCACCAGGGAAGCCTCCCATTCATTTAATAAAGGTTTTTAGTATTGAAGCATCTTAGTCAAACTGTATCACATAATCTTGAGTCTTGAAGGAATTATTCCATTAATGAAGTCCATTTAAGTTTTGAAGATGGTAATTTAGAAAGCTCAGTCATAGTTATATTATAAAATATTTTTAAAGCAATGGAATCATTTTCCCTAACCTTTTCAAAGATGTTTGGCAGGAACAGTGATGACTGGCAGGCCATGTTCTATTTGGCATATGGAACAAGAAAATAAAAGCAGAATTTCACATTACATATAATTGCTATCTTCATCTTGAAGGAGAAGAGGGTAGAATCAGAACTGGTTGGTGTCTTATTAAGAGCCTAGGCTTTTGTTATGCATGTTCATACCTGATCTTGTTCAGTGCTTACATTCTACAAATGAGGAAACAAAGGAAATAAAACAGATACTCCAAGGTGAATAATTGACTGATTTTTTAAAATTCTTCAAATTTTCATCCTGATCTAGGTCTACATCACTATTCTCTTGTACTTCTCACATGCACACACAATATACTACCATTTCCATTTTTCTTCTCATCCAAAAATTGATCTCAAGTATCACTTCCTCCATGAAGTCTTCCAAAACTAGCCCAGATCATACTGAGCTATCTTTCTCTCTCTTTAAAATTTCTATAGGACTACTTTTCAGAATTATAAAACTAGTTCATCCCATATTGCTTTAAGTTTGTCTCTGTTTCTTTAGAATATGCCTTGCCTTGCTTTGCTATGTAGCTTGACTTTTCTGAGTTCCTTGAGAAGCAAACCTATATCCCCTTCTTTTTTGTTCCCTAATACAATCAATGACAGCTGATTACATGCCTCAAAATTCTCCAAGCCAGGCTTCAGCAATACGTGAACCGTGAACTTCCAGATGTTCAAGGTGGTTTTAGAAAAGGCAGAGGAACCAGAGACCAAATTGCCAACATCCCCTGGATCATCAAAAATGCAAGAGAGTTCCAGAAAAACATCTATTTCTGCTTTATTGACTATGCCAAAGACTTTGACTGTGTGGATCACAATTAATTGTGGAAAATTCTAAAAGAGATGGGAATACCAGACCACCTGACCTGCCTCTTGAGAAATCTGTATGCAGGTCAAGAAGCAACAGTTAGAACTGGACATGGAACAACAGACTGGTTCCAAATAGGGAAAGGAGTACGACAAGGCTGTATATTGTCACCCTGCTTATTTAACTTCTATGCAGAGTACATCGTGAGAAATGCTGGGCTGGAAGAAGCACAAGCTGGAAGCAAGATTGCCAGGAGAAATATCAATCACCTCAGATATGCAGATGACACCACCCTTATGGCAGAAAGTGAAGAGGAACTAAAAAGCCTCTTGATGAAAGTGAAAGAGGAGAGTGAAAAAGTTGGCTTAAAACTCAACATTCAGAAACTGAAGATCATGGCATCTGGTCCCATCACTTCATGGGAAATAGAGAAACAGTGGAAACAGTGTCAGGCTTTACTTTTTGGGGGGCTCCAAAATCACTGCAGATGGTGACTGCAGCCATGAAATTAAAAGACTCTTACTTCTTCGAAGAAAAGTCATGACCAACCTAGATAGCATATTGAAAACCAGAGACATTCCTTTGCCAACAAAGGTCCATCTAGTCAAGGCTATGGTTTTTCCTGTGGTCATGTATGGATGTGAGAGTTGGACTGTGAAGAAAACTGAGTGCCAAAGAATTGATGCTTTTGAACTGTGGTGTTCGAGAAGACTCTTGAGAGTCCCTTGGACTGCAAGGAGATCCAACCAGTCCATTCTGAAGGAGATCAGCCCTGGGATTTCTTTGGAAGGAATGATGCTAAAGCTGAAACTCCAGTATTTTGGCCACCTGATGCGAAGAGTTGACTCATTGGAAAAGACTCTGATGCTGGGAGGGATTGGGTGCAAGAGGAGAAGGGGACGCCAGAGGATGAGATGGCTGGATGGCATCACTGACTCGATGGACATGAGTCTGAGTGAACTCCGGGAGTTGGTGATGAACAGGGAGGCCTGGCGTGCTGCGATTCATGGGGTTGCAAAGAGTCAGACACAACTGAGCAACTGAACTGAACTGACTGAAAGTAGAAAGAGGGCCGAGGAAACTGAAGTTTTAGCATTCCCCAAAATGATCCTATGCCTGTGGTTTGGGGACCATACTTTAGTATTCACTACTGGAAGGCAGTGGTTATTGAAGTGGGCAAGACTGGGATAACCCGGGACACATGAAATAATACAGATTTCCAAACATCACCTCAAACCAGTGGAATCAGAATTTAGAAAATGGGCAGGAGAGGGAACTTGAGAACCTGTACTTTTAAAAATTTCTGCAGGTGATTTTTAATAACCAACTTCCTATTATTATTTTTTTTTTCCTACCACAGAAAGTTTTACTGTTTCCATTTGGTCCATGGCTTGGTAGATAACTGGTTAAAAAGTTGCTTAATGGCTGCTGGTGGAGGCTCAGGGAGAAGCCCTGACATCAAGGTGATGCAGAGGGGCTCTTCAAAGGCCACTGGGCCCTGGGGGCTCCTAATAGTGCTTAGGGTGAGTCTTTCTATGAGATACCCAGCCTTGTGGCTGGGCAGTTTACAAAGGTTAGTCAGGTGGTTGCCTATCTTCTTGATGAGTTTGACTCACTCATTGAGGAAGTAGATGTCCAGGAAGTCATAGAGATGAGAGTCTGTTTGGGCAGAACTCAGAGCATGCAGATCCAGAAAGGCCTGATTCTCTTCCAGGGTGACAGTGGCTTCTATGCCATCCCAGGTTTCAGCCCAATCCCTTTGGGACACTTCCTGAAAGAGAGCACATCTTCAGGAGATGCTGGACAGCCTCCAGAGCCACCTGCTTGAGGTCAAACCAGAAGCCCAGAGAGAGGTGTGTGCAAGAGCCTTGCAAATGCAAGTGCACTAGGTAGTTAATGGGCACTTTCACCTTGGTGGACTAAGTCTGATGAATCTGGTAGCTCATGGCTGGCCTACAATAAGGACCTAACCACAATATATGGTGTTGACTGGTCCCAGAGTTTGGGACTGAGGTGTCTGGAGGGTACTCAGAGACCAGAAGAAGGTGTGTTCCTTCCAAACACCAAATACTGCTGAGGCAAGAGGCAGATCCACAGGACCCTCAGGTTGTACTCTGAAATATCCAGTCGTATTACCACCTTTGGGGAAGTTCTTTTAACTACTCTCCTATCTCGTTTCATTAGCACCAGATTCTTGGTTCAATATCTGAAGTCTTGACACCTTCTGCCAGGCCTCTGGCTATATCCCATCACTCTTCTCTCTCTAAGGGGTAAAAATGCCTAAAACCTGACTGCCATTTTGAAAAAAATCTCCCCTATGAGACAAGCACATTTCAAGTACCATTCTGAGCTACTCTTGATTTCAGCAATAAATCTCTTTTAAAATTATGAAGAGCTATGGCTTAGTAAAACCATTGAAAATTACATAAAATTTATCCTATATACCTAAGCTATTGCAGTTTTTTTGTATCCAGTTTAACCCACAGGGAAAATGTTAAATCACCATATTAACAACACAATCCTGCAGTTAAATAGCATGACAGTTACCATGGAAATGTGCCAAACACAGGTGGGTTGGCAGTGTGTGTAGGGGTTATTGGAGGGAGGAATGTATTGTAGGTTACTTGAGAACTGAAGTGCCCCATTTTTGTACTTAAATTATTCATACACTCAACCAATTTAAAGAGATACAGCTGAACTTTTAAAAGTAAGATCTCCTGTCTCTCTACCTGGTATGTGCAAGTTGCTCAGGCATGTCCAACTCTTTGCAACCCCATGGACTGTAGCCTGCCAGATTGCTCTGTCCATGGAATTCTCCAGAAAAGGATACTGCAGTGGGTTGCCATTCCCTTCCCAAAGGGATCTTCCTACCCCAGGGATCAAATCCAGATCTCCTGTATTGCAGGTGGATTCTTTTTTTTTTTTTAATATAAATTTATTTATTTTAATTGGAGGCTAATTACTTTACAATATTGTATTGGTTTTGCCATACATCAACATGAATCCACCATGGGTGCACATGTGTTCCCCTTCCTGAACCCCTCTCCCACCTCCCTCCCCATACCATTCCTCTGGTCATCCCAGTGCATCAGCCCCGAGCATCCTGTATCATGCATCGAACCTGGTCTGGTGATTTATTTCTTATATGATATCATACATGTTTCAATGCCATTCTTCCAAATCATCCCACCCTCTCCCTCTCCAACAGAGTCCAAAAGACTGTTCTATACATCTGTGTCTCTTTTGCTATCTCGCATACAAGGTAATCATTACCATCTTTCTAAATTCCATTTATATGTGTTAGTATACTGTATTGGTGTTTTTCTTTCTGGCTTACTTCACTCTGTATAATAGGCTCCAGTTTTCCACCTCATTAGAACTGATTCAAATGTATTCTTTTTAATGGCTGAGTAATACTCCATTGTGTATATGTACCATAGCTTTCTTATCAATTCATCTGCTGATGGGCATCTAGGTTGCTTCCATGTCCTGGCTATTATAAACAGTGCTGCGATGAACATTGGGGTACACATGTCTCTTTCAATTCTGGTTTCCTCAGTGTGTATGCCCAGCTGGGTCATATGGCAGTTCTATTTCCAGTTTTTTAAGGAATCTCCACACTGTTCTCCATAGTGGCTATTCTAGTTTGCATTCCCACCAACAGTGTAAGAGGGTTCCCTTTTCTCCATGCCCTCTCCAGCATTTATTGCTTGTAGACTTTTGGATAGCAGCCATTCTGACTGGTGTGAAATGGTACCTCATTGTGCTTTTGATTTGCATTTCTCTAATAATGAGTGATGTTGAGCATCTTTTCATGTGTTTGTTAGCCATCTGTATGTTTTCTTTGGAGAAATGTCTGTTTAGTTCTTTGGCCCATTTTTTTTTTTTCTTCCAATTTTATTTTATTTTTAAACTTTACATAATTGTATTAGTTTTTGCAAATATCAAAAATGAATCCGCCACAGGTATACATGTGTTCCCCATCCCGAACCTCCTCCCTCCTCCCCTCTCCCATACCATCCCTCTGGGCCGTCCCAGTGCACCAGCCCAAGCATCCAGCATCATGCATCGAACCTGGACTGGCAACTCGTTTCCTACATGATATTTTACATGTTTCATTGCCATTCTCCCAAATCTTCCCACCCTCTCCCTCTCCCACAGAGTCCATAAGACTGTTCTATACATCAGTGTCTCTTTTTGCTGTCTCATTACACGGGTTATTGTTACCATCTTTCTAAATTCCATATATGTGCGTTAGTATACTGTATTTATGTTTTTCCTTCTGGCTTACTTCACTCTGTATAATAGGCTCCAGTTTCATCCACCTCATTAGAACTGATTCAAATGTATTCTTTTTAATGGCTGAGTAATACTCCATTGTGTATATGTACCACAGCTTTCTTATCCATTCATCTGCTGATGGACATCTAGGTTGCTTCCATGTCTTGGCTATTATAAACAGTGCTGCGATGAACATTGGGGTACACGTGTCTCTTTCCCTTCTGGTTTCCTCAGTGTGTATGCCCAGCAGTGGGGTTGCTGGATCATAAGGCAGTTCTATTTCCAGTTTTTTAAGGAATCTCCACACTGTTCTCCATAGTGGCTGTACTAGTTTGCATTCCCACCAACAGTGTAAGAGGGTTCCTTTTCTCCACACCCTCTCCAGCATTTATTATTTGTAGACTTTTGGATCGTAGCCATTCTGACTGGTGTGAAATGGTACCTCATAGTGGTTTTGATTTGCATTTCTCTGATAATGAGTGATGTTGAGCATCTTTTTCATGTGTTTGTTAGCCATCTGTATGTCTTTTTTTGAGAAATGTCTATTTAGTTCTTTGGCCCATTTTTTGATTGGATCATTTATTTTTCTGGAGTTGAGCTGTAGGAGTTGCTTGTATATTTTTGAGATTAGTTGTTTGTCGGTTGCTTCATTTGCTATTATTTTCTCCCATTCTGAAGGCTGTCTTTTCACCTTGCTAATAGTTTCCTTTGATGTGCAGAAGCTTTTAAGGTTAATTAGGTCCCATTTGTTTATTTTTGCTTTTATTTCCAATATTCTGGGAGGTGGGTCATAGAGGATCCTGCTGTGATGTATGTCAGAGAGTGTTTTGCCTATGTTCTCCTCTAGGAGTTTTATAGTTTCTGGTCTTACGTTTAGATCTTTAATCCATTTTGAGTTTATTTTTGTGTATGGTGTTAGAAAGTGGTCCAGTTTCATTCTTTTTACAAGTGGTTGACCAGTTTTCCCAGCACCACTTGTTAAAGAGATTGTCTTTAATCCATTGTATATTCTTGCCTCCTTTGTCGAAGATAAGGTGTCCATATGTGCGTGGATTTATCTCTGGGCTTTCTATTTTATTCCATTGATCAATATTTCTGTCTTTGTGCCAGTACCATACTGTCTTGATAACTGTGGCTTTGTAGTAGAGCCTGAAGTCAGGTAGGTTGATTCCTCCAGTTCCATTCTTCTTTCTCAAGATAGCTTTGGCTAGTCGGTTTTTTTGTATTTCCATACAAATTGTGAAATTATTTGTTCTAGCTCTGTGAAGAATACTGTTGGTAGCTTGATAGGGATTGCGTTGAATCTATAAATTGCTTTGGGTAGTATACTCATTTTCACTATATTGATTCTTCCAATCCATGAACATGGTATATTTCTCCATCTATTAGTGTCCTCTTTGATTTCTTTCACCAGTGTTTTATAGTTTTCTATATATAGGTCTTTAGTTTCTTTAGGTAGATATATTCCTAAGTATTTTATTCTTTCCGTTGCAATGGTGAATGGAATTGTTTCCTTAATTTCTCTTTCTGTTGTCTCATTATTAGTGTGTAGGAATGCCAGGGATTTCTGTGTGTTGATTTTATATCCTGCAACTTTACTGTAGTCATTGATTATTTCTAGTAATTTTCTGGTGGACTCTTTAGGGTTTTCTATGTAGAGGATCATGTCATCTGCAAATAGTGAGAGTTTTACTTCTTCTTTTCCAATTTGATTCCTTTTATTTCTTTTTCTGCTCTGATTGCTGTGGCCAAAACTTCCAAAACTATGTTGAATAGTAATGGTGAAAGTGGGCACCTTGTCTTGTTCCTGACTTTAGAGGAAATGCTTTCAATTTTTCACCATTGAGGATAATGTTTGCTGTGGGTTTGTCATATATAGCTTTTATTATGTTGAGGTATGTTCCTTCTTTTCCTGCTTTCTGGAGAGTTTTTATCATAAATGGATGTTGAATTTTGTCAAAGGCTTTCTCTGCATCTATTGAGATAATCTTATGGTTTTATTTTTCAATTTGTTAATGTGGTGTATTACATTGATTGATTTATGGATATTGAAGAATCCTTGCATCCCTGGGATAAAGCCCACTTGATCATGGTGTATGATCTTTTAATGTGTTGTTGGATTCTGATTGCTAGAATTTTGTTAAGGATTTTTGCATCTATGTTCATCAGTGATATTGGCCTGTAGTTTTCTTTTTTTTTTGTGGGATCTTTGTCAGGTTTTGGTATTAGGGTGATGGTGGCCTCATAGAATGAGTTTGGAAGTTTACCTTCCTCTGCAATTTTCTGGAAGAGTTTGAGCAGGATAGGTGTCAGCTCTTCTCTAAATTTTTGGTAGAATTCAGCTGTGAAGCCGTCTGGACCTGGGCTTTTGTTTGCTGGAAGATTTTTGATTACAGTTTCAATTTCCATGCTTGTGATGGGTCTGTTAAGATTTTCTATTTCTTCCTGGTCCAGTTTTGGAAAGTTGTACTTTTCTAAGAATTTGTCCATTTCTTCCACGTTGTCCATTTTATTGGCATATAATTGTTGATAGTAGTCTCTTATGATCCTTTGTATTTCTGTGTTGTCTGTTGTGATCTCTCCATTTTCGTTTCTAATTTTGTTGATTTGATTTTTCTCCCTTTGTTTCTTGATGAGTCTGGCTAATGGTTTGTCAATTTTATTTATCCTTTCAAAGAACCAGCTTTTGGTTTTGTTGATTTTTGCTATGGTCTCTTTTGTTTCTTTTGCATTTATTTCTGCTCTAATTTTTAAGATTTCTTTCCTTCTACTAACCCTGGGGTTCTTCATTTCTTCCTTTTCTAGTTGCTTTAGGTGTAGAGTTAGGTTATTTATTTGACTTTTTCTTGTTTCTTGAGGTGTGCCTGTATTGCTATGAACTTTCCCCTAGGACTGCTTTTTTACCGTGTCCCACAGGTTTTGGGTTGTTGTGTTTTCATTTTCATTCGTTTCTATGCAAATTTTGATTTCTTTTTTTGATTTCTTCTGTGATTTGTTGGTTATTCAGCAGCGTGTTGTTCAGCCTCCATATGTTGGAATTTTTAATAGTTTTTCTCCTGTAATTGAGATCTAATCTTACTGCATTGTGGTCAGAAAAAATGCTTGGAATGATTTCTATTTTTTTGAACTTACCAAGGCTAGCTTTATGGCCCAGGATGTGATCTATCCTGGAGAAGGTTCCATGTGCGCTTGAGAAAAAGGTGAAATTCATTGTTTTGGGATGAAATGACCTATAGATATCAATTAGGTCTAACTGGTCTATTGTATCGTTTAAAGTTTGTGTTTCCTTGTTAATTTTCTGTTTAGTTGATCTATCCATAGGTGTAAGTGGGGTATTAAAGTCTCCCACTATTATTGTGTTATTGTTAATTTCTCCTTTCATACTTGTTAGCATTTGTCTTATGTACTGTGGTGCTCCTGTGTTGGGTGCATATATATTTATAATTGTTATATCTTCTTCTTGGATTGATCCTTTGATCATTATGTAGTGACCTTCTTTGTCTCTTTTCACAGCCTTTGTTTTAAAGTCTATTTTATCTGATATGAGTATTGCTACTCCTGCTTTCTTTTGGTCCCTATTTGCATGGAAAATCTTTTTCCAGCCCTTCACTTTCAGTCTGTATGTGTCCCCTGTTTTGAGGTGGGTCTCTTGTAGACAACATATGTAGGGTCTTGTTTTTGTATCCATTCAGCCAGTCTTTGTCTTTTTGGTTGGGGCATTCAACCCATTTACATTTAAGGTAATTACTGATAAGTATGTTCCCGTTGCCATTTACTTTATTGTTTTGGGTTCGAGTTTATACACCATTTTTGTGTTTCCTGTCTAGAGAATATCCTTTAGTAGTATTTGTTGGAGAGCTGGTTTGGTGGTGCAGAATTCTCTCAGCTTTTGCTTGTCTGAAAAGCTTTTGATTTCTCCTTCATACTTGAATGAGATCCTTGCTGGGTACAATAATCTGGGCTGTAGGTTATTTTCTTTCATCATTTTAAGTATGTCTTGCCATTCCTCCTGGCTTGAAGAGTTTCTATTGAAAGATCAGCTGTTATCCTTATGGGAATTCCCTTGTGTGTTATTTGCTGTTTTTCCCTTTGCTGCTTTTAATATTTGTTCTTTGTGTTTGATCTTTGTTAATTTGATTAATATGTGTCTTGGGGTGTTTCTCCTTGGGTTTATCCTGTTTGGTACTCTCTGGGTTTCTTGGACTTGGGTGATTATTTCCTTCCCCATTTTAGGAAGTTTTCCACTATTATCTCCTCAAGTATTTTCTCATGGTCTTTCTTTTTGTCTTCTTCTTCTGGAACTCCTATGATTCAATGTTGTATCGTTTAATATTGTCCTGGAGGTCTCTGAGATTGTCCTCATTTCTTTTAATTCGTTTTTTTTTTATCCTCTCTGATTCATTTATTTCTACCATTCTATCTTCTAATTCACTAATCCTGTCTTCTGCCTCTGTTATTCTACTATTTGTTGCCTCCAGAGTGTTTTTAATTTCACTTATTGCATTATTCATTATATATTGACTCTTTTTATTTCTTCTAGGTCCTTGTTAAACCTTTCTTGCATCTTCTCAATCCTTGTCTCCAGGCTATTTATCTGTGATTCCATTTTAGTTTCAAGATTTTGGATCAATTTCACTATCATTATTCGAATTCTTTATCAGGTAGATTCCCTATCTCTTCCTCTTTTGTTTGGTTTGGTGGGCATTTATCCTGTTCCTTTATCTGCTGAGTATTCCTCTGTCTCTTCATCTTGTTTAAATTGCTGAGTTTGGGGTGTCCTTTCTGTATTCTGGCAGTTTGTGGAGCTCTCTTTATTATGGCGTTTCTCACTGTGTGTGGGTTTGTACAGGTGGCTTGTCAAGGTTTCCTGGTTAGGGAAGCTTGTGTCGGTGTTCTGGTGGGTGGAGCTGTATTTCTTCTCTCTGGAGTGCAATGAAATGTCCAGTAATGAGTTATGAGATGTCTATAGTTTTGGGGTGACTTTGGGCAGCCTGTATCTTGAAGCTCAGGGCTGTGTTCCTTTGTTGCTGGAGAATTTGCTTGGTATGTCTTGCCCTGGAACTTATTGGCCCTTGTGTGGTGCTTGGTTTCAGTGTCGGTATGGAGGCATTTGATGAGCTCCTGTCAATGAATGTTCCTTGGAGTCAGGAGTTCCCTGGAGTCAGGGTTTGGACTTAAGTCTCCTGCTTCCGATTATCGGTCTTATTTTTTTACAGTAGTTTCAAAACTTCTCCTTCTATACAGCACCATTGATAAAACATCTACATTAAAGATGATAAGTTTCTCTACAGTGAGGGTCACTCAGAGAGGTTCACAGGGTTACATGGAGAAGAGAAGAGGGAGGAGGGAGTTAGAGGTGACCCAAATGAGATGAGGTGAATCAATAGTGGAGAGAGTGGGCTAGCCAGTAGTCACTTCCTTATGTGCACTCCATAACTGGACCACTCAGAGATGTTCACGGGGTTATACAGAGAAGAGAAGAAGGAGGAAGGTAACAGAGGTGGCCAGAAGGATAAAAGGGGGAATGAAAAGGAGGGAGACAGATCCAGCCAGTAATCAGTTCCTAAGTGTTCTCCACCATCTGGAACACACAGAAATTCACAGAGTTGGGTAGAGTAGAGAGGGGTTAGGGAGGAGACACAGGCGACCTGGTGGAGAAAAAGGAGGGTCCAAAGGGAGAGAGAGCAGTCAAGCCAGTAATCTCACTCCCTAGTGAAAAATGGGTCCTGAAGATTGGGTCCTTAAAGGTACAAAATTGGTAACAAATACATAAAAGCAAAAATTAAAAATCTAGAGTAGAGTTTGGAATTTCAAAAATACGATGTTAAAGAAAAAGAAGGAAAAGAAAGAGAGAAAGAACGAACAAACAAAAACAAACAAGGTCATAAAATTATAAAGAAAGTACAGGTACAAAATTGATAACTAATACCAGAAAGCGAAAATTAAAAATCTAGAGTAGAGTTTGGAATTTCAAAAATACGATGTTAAAGAAAAGAAGAAGGAAAAGAAAGAGAAAAAACAAACAAACAAAAACAAACAAGGTCGCGAAAATTATAAAGAAAGTACAGGTACAAAATTGATAACTAATACCAGAAAGCAAAATTAAAAATCTAGAGTAGAGTTTGGAATTTCAAAAATACAATGTTAAAAAAAAAAAAAGAAGAAGAAAAAAATAAAGAGAGAAAACAAACAAACAAATACACGAACAATGTCACAAAATTATAAAGAAAATACAGGTACAAAATTGATATCAAATACCAAAAAGCATAAATTAAAAATCTAGAGTAAAGTTTGGAATTTCAGATATACAATGTTATATAAAAGAAGAAGAGAAAGAAACAGAGAAGAAGAAAAAAAAAAAAAAAAGTCACAGAAATTATATAAAAAAACTATAGGTACAAAATTGATAACATATACCAAAAAGCGAAAATTAAAAATCTAGAGTAGAGTTTGGAATTTCAAAAATACAATGTTAAAGAAAAGAAGAAAAAAAAAAAAACAAAACAAAAAAAAAAAAAACAAGGTCAAAAAATTATAAAATATATATATATGAAGTTTGCTGAAGAAGAAAAAAATAGGTCTTTTTTTTTTTTTTTTTTTTTTTTTGCAAAGTAATAGGTTATAAAAGAAAATTAAAGGAACAATAGAGGACTTAAAATTTTTTTTTTTTTTTTTAGTTAAAAAAAAAGAAAGAATGATCGTAAAAATAATAAAAATATATCTAGGACTTTTTTTTTTTTTTTTGTGGGTGTTGTGGGTTCAGTTCATTTTTGGCTAGTTCCTTGGTCAGATTTATATTTCTCAAGATCTATAGGCCCCTTCCTATGTAGTCCGTAGTAACCACAGGGTTTTGATCTATTGCCTGTAGCTTCCAAGGCGTTTCCCTCTGTTATATCTTCTTCTGTTTGCTAGTCTCTTCAGTATCTGGTTTCCGCCCTGACTCAAAGGGCACGGTGGAGGACACTTTTTTTTTTTTTTTTTTAGGCTTACTTGTTCAGTCGCTGTGGGGATGGAGGGAGGATGCTGCAAACAAATAACACTGGCGTGGGCTCGCAGTGCCTCAGCCACCCTGGGTCTGCCCGCTCACGGCGCGTGTAGCCTCCTGTCCACACTGCTCGGACTCTGGGTTGTTCCGCCGAACAATCCGAGGCTGGCCCTGGGCTGCATGCACCTCCCAGGTCCAAGCCGCTCAGGTTCAGGCACTCGGGTAGTCCTCAGAGGCGGCGACTCAGTTGGGCCTGCGTTTTGTGCTCTTCCCAGGTCCGGCGCCAATTTGCTCTTCCCAGGCGAAGCCAATGCTGCGACTTATCGCCTCCCGCCACTCGGTTATCTGGATGTAAACCGGCGCACCTTCTCAGGCAGATGTTGACCGTCCAGACCCCAAGAAGTTTTAGTTAGCAAAGAAGCTGCTTACAATTTTATAGATAATGTCTCTCTGGGGCTGCGATTGCCCCCTTCCGGCTCTGGCTGCCTGTCACCGGAGGAAGGTCTGCAGCCGCTATCTCTGTTCAGTCCTTTGTTCCGTCGCGCGGGCCTGGCGGTCTTAGGTTAGGGCTGGCTTTTTCGCGTGGTAGGTATCCCACAGTCTGGTTTGCTAGCCCAAATTATTTCGCTCAGATAGCGCTCAGGGTATTCAGGCCAGATTCTTACTCTCAGCGATGCAGCCCACGCCGCGCCTCCCCCTGCCCAGCCCGGTTTGCTAATGGCGGATGCAGGCGTCTGCGCTGCTTCTCTGCTGGGGAGTTACCGTAGGGCTTGCAATCTCTGAGTTTTAAATTGTTTATTTATTTTTTTCTCCCTGTTATGTTGCCCTCTGTGCTTCCAAAGCTCGGCACAGATTCGCAGTGAGAAGGTTTCCTGATGTTTGGAAACTTCTCTCTTTTAAGATTCCCTTCCGGGACGGAACTCCGTCCCTCCCTCTTTGTCTCTTTTTTTATTTGTTTTTAATATTTTTTCCTACCTCCTTTCAAAGAGTTGGGTTGCTTTTCTGGGTGCCTGATGTCCTCTGCCGGCATTCAGAAGTTGTTTTGTGGAATTTACTCGACGTTTAAATGCTCTTTTGATGAATTTGTGGGGGAGAAAGTGTTCTCCCCGTCCTACTCCTCCGCCATCTTGGCTCCTCCCCCTTTGGCCCATTTTTTGATTGGGTCGTTTATTTTTCTGGAATTGAGCTGCAGGAGTTGCTTTTATATTTTTGAAATTAATTCTTTGTCAGTTGCTTCATTTGCTATTATTTTCTCCCATCCTGAAGGCTGTCTTTTCACCTTGTTTATAGTTTCCTTTGTTGTACAGAAGCTTTTAAGTTTAATTAGGTCCCATTTGTTTATTTTTTGCTTTTATTTCCAATACTCTGCGAGGTGGGTCACAGAGGATCCTGCTGTGATTTATGTCTGAGAGTGTTTTGCCTATGTTCTCCTCTAGGAGTTTTATAGTTTCTGGTCTTACGTTTAGATCTTTAATCTATTTTGAGTTTATTTTTGTGTATGGTGTTAGAAAGTGTTCTAGTTTCATTCTTTTACAAGTGGTTGACCAGTTTTCCCAGCACCACTTGTTAAAGAGATTTTTTCTTCATTGTATATTCTTGCCTCCTTTGTCAAAGATAAGGTGTCCATAGGTGTGTGGATTTATCTCTGGACTTTCTATTTTGTTCCATTGATCTATATTTCTGTCTTTGTGCCAGGACCATACTGTCTTGATGACTGTGGCTTTGTAGTAGAGCCTGAAGTCAGGCAGGTTGATTCCTCCAGTTCCATTTTTCTTTCTCAAGATTGCTTTGGCTATTCGAGGTTTTTTGTATTTCCATACAAATTGTGAAATTATTTGTTCTAGCTCTGTGAAGAATACCATTGGTAGCTTGATAGGGATTGCATTGAATCTATAAATTGCTTTGGGTAGTATACTCATTTTCACTATATTGATTCTTCCAATCCATGAACATGGTATATTTCTCCATCTATTAGTGTCCTCTTTGATTTCTTTCACCAGTGTTTTATAGTTTTCTATATATAGGTCTTTAGTTTCTTTTCTGCTGCTAAGTTGCTTCAGTCGTGTCCAACTCTGTACGATCCCATAGATGGGGGCCCACCAGGCTCCCCTGTCCCTGGTATTCTCCAGGCAAGAACACTGGAGTGGGTTGCCATTTCCTTCTCCAATGCATGGAAGTGAAAAGTGAAAGTGAAGTTGCTCAGTCGTGTCCAACTCTTCGAGACCCCATGGACTGCAGCCCACCAGGCTCCTCCGTCCATGGGATTTTCCAAGCAAGAGTACTGGAGTGGGGTGCCACTGCCTTCTCCGAAGTTTCTTTTGGTAGATGTATTCCTAAGTATTATAGTATTTTCATTGCAATGGTAAATGGAATTGTTTCCTTAATTTCTCTTTCTATTTTCTCACTATTAGTGTACAGGAATGCAAGGGATTTCTGTGTGTTGATTTTATATCCTGCAACTTTACCATATTCATTGATTAGCTCTAGTAATTTTCTGGTGGAGTCTTTAGGGTTTTCTATGTAGAGGATCATGTCATGTGCAAACAGTGAGGGTTTTACTTCTTCTTTTCCAATTTGGATTCCTTTCATTTCTTTTTCTGCTCTGATTGCTGTGGCCAAAACTTCCAAAACTATGTTGAATAGTAGTGGTGAAAGTGGGCACACTTGTTTTGTTCCTGACTTTAGGGGAAATGCTTTCAATTTTTCATGCAGGTGGATTCTTTACTGTCTGAGCCACCAGGGAAGCCCTACTTGGATTAATAAAAGCTTGCTCCTTTTAAGGGAGAAATACAGTTATTTCTCCCTTCAGCTAGATAATTATTGATTTTTCATACATAGTTTTATGAACATAATAACATTAATACTAATAGTAAAAGTAAAATCTAATTACATTTCTTATCCTGCAAGATCTTAGATGGATGGAGCTTTGTCTAACTCTCTGATGTCATTTTGTACCAACACTTCCCTGTTTACCCTGTCCTAACCACACTGGCCTATCTGTTCCTCAAATATGCCAAGTCAATTATCCATGTTGGGGGTTGTTCTAAGATTAATCATATTATACCCCCAAGTTCATATGTTGAAATCCTATTCCTCTATGCCTAAGAATGTGACTGTATTTGGAGATAGGATCTTTGAAGAGGTAAAGTTAAAATGAGCTCATTGGGGTAGGGCTTTTAAAACTTGACTCATGTCTTTATAAAAGAAGGAGATTAAGACACAGAACACAGAAAGGGAAGATCATACTAGCTACAAGGCAAGGAGAGAAGTGTCAGAAGAAGCCAACCCTGACAATGCCTTGATCTTGGACTTCGGACCTCCAGAATTGTGAAAAATACATTGCTGTTGTTTTAAGCTACCCAGTTTCTGGCAACTTTATATCAACCCTAATCAATTATTAATAATACATGAGTGTTTTTATTATTTCTTTTTGTGCATGAAATGTTCTTATCCCAGAGCTTCAAAGGGTTAGATGTTTCTTTGATATGGAAGTCACATCTCGAATACCAGAAATACAGTGATTATCCTAAATTCTGCCCTTTCCCTAGTCACCTACTGAAGTGGAGATTGGAAAAGAGAATAAAATGAAGTGAAATTGTCAATCAGGACAATGTGATCTCTTGCAACACTGTTTTGTTCAAATAATACAGTCCTTAGCCTGTTAAACAATGCCCCTGTCAGGACTCAGGAATTTGTTCACTGGCAATCCAACAGACCCTTGGAGGGAACAAATAAAACCTTGTGTGTACCAGAACCCAGGACAAAGGAGCAGTGACCCCACAAGAGACTGACCCAGACTTGCCCGTGAGTGTCCAGGAGTATCCAGCGGAGGCATGGGTTGGTGGTAGCCTGCTGCAGCGTTGGGGGCACTAAGTGCAGCAGTGCCTGTATGGGACCATTTGAAGGAGGTCACCATTATCTTCATTACCTCCACCAAGTTTGGCCTCAGGTCAAACAACAAGAAGGGAAAACAGCCCCCTCTTTATAGAGAAAATTGGATTAAAGATTTACTTAGCACAGCCCTGCCCATCAGAAGAAGATCCAGTTTCCCCTCAGAGGGTTTCTCCCATCAGGAAGCTTCCATAAGCCACTTATCCTTATCCATCACATGGAAGATAGAATGAAAACCACAATCACAGAAAACTAACCAAATTGATCACATGGACCACAGCTTTGCTTAACTCAATGAAACTATGAGCCATGCTGTGTAGGGCCACCCAGGATGGATGGGTCATGGTGGAGATTTCTGAACATGGTCCACTGGAGAAGAGAATAACAAACCACTTCAGTATTCTTGCCTTGAGAATGCCATGAACAGAATGAAAAGTCAAAAAGATAGGACACTGAAAGATGAATTCCCCAGGTCGGTAGGTGCCCAATATGCTACTGGAGATCAGGGAGAAACAACTCCAGAAAGAATGAAGAGACAGAGCCAAAGCAAAAACAACATCCAGTTGTGGATGTGACTGGTGATCGGAGTAAAGTCTGATGCTGTAAATAGCAATATTGCATAGGAACCTGGAATGTTAGGTCCATGAATCAAGGCAAATTAGAAGTGGTCAAACAGGAGATGGCAAGAGTGAACATTGACATTTTAGGAATTAGTGAACTAAAATGGACTGGAATGGGTGAATTTAACTCAGATGACCATTATATCTACTACTGTGGGAAAGAATCCCTTAGAAGAAATGGAATAGCCCTCATACTCAACAAAAGAGTCTGAAATGCAGTGCTTAGATGCAATCTCAAAATCGACAGAATAACCTCTGTTCATTTCCAAGACAAAGCTTTCAATATCACAGTATTCCAAGTCTCTGCCCCAAATGGTAATACTGAAGAAGGAGAAATTGAATGGTTCTATGAGGACTTACAAGACCTTCTGGAACTGACAAACCAAAAAGATGTCCTTTTCATTATAGCGGACTGGAATGCAAATGTAGGAAGTCAAGAAACACCTGGAGTAATAGGCAAATTTGGCCTTGGAGTATAGAATGAAGCAGGGCAAAGGCTAATAGAGTTTTGCCAAGAAAACACACTAGTCATAGCAAACACCCTCTTCCAGCCACACAAGAGAAGACTCTACACATGGACATCACCAGATGGTCAATACCCAAGTCAGATTGATTATATTCTTCGCAGCCAAAGATGGAGAAGCTCTATACAGTCAGCAAAAACAAGACTGGAAGATGACTGTGGCTCAGATCATGAACTCCTTATTGCCAAATTCAACTTGAAGAAAGTAGGGGTAACCACTAGGCCATTCATGTATGACCTAAATCAAGTCCCTTACAATTATACAATGGAAGTGACAAATAGTCTCAAGGGATTAGTTCTGATAGACAAAATGCCTGAAGAACTATGGACAGAGGTCCATGACATTGTACAGGATGCAGTGATCAAGTCCATCCCCAAGCAAAAGAAATGCAAAAAGGCAGAATAGTTGTCTGAGGAGTCCTTACAAATATCTGTGAAAAGAAGAGAAGCAAAGGGCATAGGAGAAAAGGAAAGATATACTTATCTGAATGCAGAGTTCCAAAGAATAGCAAGGAGAGATAGGAAAGCCTTTCTCAGTGATCAATGTAGAGAAATAGAAGAAAATAATTGATGGGTACAGACTAGAGATCTCTTCAAGAAAATTATAGATATGAAGGGAATATTTCATGAAAAGATGGGCACAATAAAGGACAGAAATGGTATGACTATACAGAAGCAGAAGATTATTAAGAAGAGGTGGCAAGAATACACAGAAGAACTATATGAAAAAGACCTTCATGACCCATATAACCATGATGGTGTGATCACTCACCTAGAGCCAGACATCCTGGAATGCAAAGTCGAGTGGGCCTTAGGAAACATCACTACGAATAATGCTAGTGGAGGTGATGGAATTCCAGCTGAGCTATTTCAAGTCCTAAAAGATGATGCTGTTAACATGCTGTACTCAATATGCCAGCAAATTTGGAAAACTCAGCAGTGGCCAGAAGACTGGAAAATATCAGTTTTCATTCCAATCCCAAAGAAAGGCATCACCAAAGAATGCTCAAACTACTGCACAATTCTACTCATCTCACACTCTAGCAAAATAATGCTCAAAATTCTCAAAGCCAGGCTTCAGCTATATGTGTACTGTGAACTTCCAGATGTTCAAGCTAGATTTAGAAAAGGCAGAGGAACCAGAGATCAAATTGCCCACACTTGTTGGATCATCAAAAAAGCAAGAGCATTCCAAAAAAACATCTATTTCTGCTTTATTGACTATGCCAAAGACTTTGACTGTGTGAATCACCACAAACTGCAGAAAATTCTTAAAGAGATGGGAATACCAGACCAACTGACCTGTCTCCTGATAAATCTGTATGCAGGTCAAGAAGTGACAATTAGAAATGGACATGGAACAGCAGACTGATTCCAAACCAGGAAAGGAGTACTTCAAGGCTGTATATTGCCACCCTGCTTGTTTATCTTATATGCAGAGTACATCTTGAGAGATCCTGTACTAGATGAAGCACAAGCTGGAATCAAGTCTGCAGGGAGAAATATCAAGAACTTCAGATATGCAGATGATACCACACTTATGGTGAAAAGTGAAGAACTTAAGAGCTTCCTGATGAAAGTGAAAGAGGAGAGTGAAAAAGTTGGCTTAAAACTCTACATTCAGAGAACTACGATCATAGCATGTGGTCCCATCACTTCATGGAAAATAGATGGGGAAACAATGGAAACAGAGAGAGACTTCTTTTGGGGGCTGCAAAATCACTACAGATGGTGACTGTAGCCATGAAATTAAGAGATGCTTGCTCCTTGGAAGAAAAGTTATGACCAACCTAGATAGCATATTAAAAAGCAGAGACATTACTTTGCCAACAAACATCCATCTAGTCAAAGCTATGGTTTTTCCACTAGTCATGTATGGATGTGAGAGTTGGACTGTGAAGAAAGCTGAGAGATGAATAATTGATGTTTTTGAACTGTGATGTTGGATAAGACTCTTGAGAGTCCTTTGGACAGCAAGAAGATCCAATCAGTCCATCCTAAAAGAAATCAGTCTTGAATATTCATTGGAAAGACTGATGCTGAAGCTGAAGCTCCAAAACTTTGACCACCTGAATCAAAGAACTAAGTCATTTGAAAAGACCCTGATGCTGGGAAAGATTGAAGGTGGGAGGAGAAGGGACCACAAAGGATGAGATGTTTGGATGACATCACCAACTCAATGGACATAAGTTTGAGTAAGCTCTGGGAGTTGGTGATAGACAGGGAAGCCTGGCGTGCTGTCCATAGGGTCACAAAGAGTCAGACACGATTGAGTGAATGAGCTGAACTGAACTGAACTGAATTGAATCCAATCATTGCACACCATAGAACTTGTAGTAATTATGGGATGTGACTACCGGGGAAGCCTGCCTTGGTATCCTGGCAGCCTTTTTGTGACTGTAAGTTCTCTCTGAAGACGACACAGACATACAAAGTCAAGCAGAGATATACCTAGAGATAGAAAGCCAGGTCTTAAATAACCAAGCTTGAATCCTTCTCTGTTATCAGACTTTATTACCAATAAAGCCTTTTTCTGTTTAAGACAGCTTTACTTGTGTTTTCTGTTCATGGAAGGATACTGAAAGATGCAATTACTATCCTATTGTTGTATTTACCTTCCCTGTTTTCTATAGAAATTTCCTGTACAAATATTGAAATTGTCATGTATAATTATTTCCTTGCCAGTTTTTTGTCCACCAGAATAGAGGCTCTCTGAGAGCAGACACTTTTTCTTGTTCTCTGTATTTTCAATATGTGTAGCAGCCTGGTACATAATTAGGGTACACCAAATATTTGTGTAATAATTAGTATAATATTAAGTATGCCAGATACTGCTAGGTGCTTTATGTGTATTACAGATTTCCTTCTTTACTCACTAGAAGGTGAGCTTTGTGAAAATGGAGATTTGTTTTGTTCATTGCTGTATCCTCTGGACATAAAACAGTATCTCATATAGACTAGGCAATAGTGAATACTGAATGAGCATATTTTACTGGGTTCTTTTAACAAACCTATGACACAATTGCCATCCTTATTCCCATTTCACAGATGAGTAGGGAGCTCATTATATATGCAAGCTAAGAAACAAGCCTAGTCTTTTGGACTCTAAAGCTAGCGATACTGTATCACCTCATAACCAAAAAGTTTACAGATTTAAACAATAATCAAATTGAATATTAAACTTGCTAAAGAAAGCTTTCCACCCAGACACAGTTGAATTTGTCACTCACACCAGTTTGATCAACTCTTTGTGGCCCATTTCTAAGTCTACGTCATAATCACTTGTGTAGATTATTAAAAATAGCAATGCCTGGATCTATTTCAGAGCTACTTAGATTCCCAGGGGTTAGAGGTAGGGAAATACAAAGCTCAGGTTTTCAAAACACTCTAGGTTATTCTGATGCACTACAAGGGCTGAGAATCACTGTGGAATTATGAAATAGTTTATCCTGTTGTAAGGCAACTGTGCTAAGAACTGTGAGGGAGGGCCTGAGAAAGCAGCTTTCAGAGGTCACCTCTATGTCCTTTTCACCTTTGAACTGTCAATGCCTAGTCTAGGAGGTTAACAGTAGCAACACTACTACCCTTAATACTCCAAATAATAATAAATACTAACATAAATTGATTTCTCTGAACTAGGCACTGTATTAAATTATACATATTGTCTTGTTGAACCCCAAACAACATATAGAGAATGCAGCAAAATTATCTTCTGCCTTTTTTGGATGAGAAAACTGGATGAGCTCAGCCAGTCTGGGTGTTTTTGTTTGTTTTTTAGCTCTGGGTCCCATATTAAATGTGTGAAGTAGTTTTTCTTCTTATTTTAATTCTAATTTCCAGTTAATATTACTTCTCAGAGACTATCAGTTAATGCTTTGGGAAGGAAAAAACCTGGCCATAAGGAAAGATAGAAGAAAGGGTGGAAGGATACAAGGAAAAAAAGAGGGGGCAAAGGGAGGGGAGCAAAGGAACAGAAGAGGGAGAACAGGGCGGATCCCAGTGCTTTGCAAGTCAGCTCTGAAGTCATCTCAGACCTGCCTTTTCTTCAAAAAATGAGGCTGCTTCTTGTCACCTGCCAGTAATATCTCAGAACTCTGTTGCTTGTGGCATTGCTGGCTTCCAGAACTTGCTGAAACAGTACTTCTCCCTGTCTTCCCAAGGAGAAGTGCCAACATGGAAGGGTTACGTTCAAGTGTATCATTGGGTCATGGTGCTTGGGGACTAGAAAGTTTGGCATGCTGAACAAAGATTAAAAAATTCAGTTTTCTATGGTGAGTCTCTATTTGGGGTGGCTTCTATCCATGAATTATTTCTTTCTCTTGCCATCTCTGAGATTTGCAAGGAAATATAATGAAATATTACTTTCCCTTCATTATACCTAATAGAAGAAAATGAACTCAGTCTAGGTTATTTGGTAAGGTTTAGGAGAAAGGGAGGAAGAGTCAGCCAACTGCCCCAGCTTCTAGGGAGAAAATATACATCTTTGGTTTTATCTTTTATTGTCTCTTCTCATCACTAGAGTGATAATATTCAGAGGACCAGTTAGGGCATGGGCCTGGGATAAGATGCCAAGGAGGTCATGGGTTTGCTTTCGATCTGAGACACTCAGAAATGCCTTCTGTAAGCCAAAATTGTCCCTGTTTGTCTACTGATACAACTTGACCATGCTGGAGTTCCCCCATGGGGTCAGGGGCCAGTGTCTTGCAGGGTGAAAAATATGCCTGTTTGCCTAGAGTGCCCCTTCTACATATTTTATTTTAGAATCTGAAGTAGCAAAATACAGGTAGTCAAAAAATGAATGATCTTGGGTTCTTGTCAAACACCGTCTCCTCATGATTCAGAGCTAACTCCCCCTCTTCTGAGAGCCTGCAGTGAAGAGAGTGCTATCTAATTTCAGGAATGCTCAGCAACAGTGATCAACAAAGCCCCCATGGCTCGACAACAATTTATTTTGTAGGGGAAACAACAACTTTCCAGGCAGAACTTCACCTTATTAAGTAAGGAAAGCTTTCCCAAGCCCCAGGTCTCTCATACTGTGAAAAATGTTGCTTGCATTTTCCTTTAATGAGAAACCAGAGTAGAAAAGTATGATATATAAGATCACAACCTTCAGAATCAGACATACTCAGGTTTTACTCATGACAAAGTTATTTAACAGGGCTATGGATAAAAGTTACCTGACACTGGTAAATCTGATTTACTTAACTGTAGATTGAGGATAATAATAACCCATAGGCATTTTCTAATGATGAAGTGCAACAGTCCTTGGCACATACTAAGTAGCAATGAATGGAGCTATTATTCATTAGAAAATTTCATGAGATTAGATACTAAACCCAAGAACTGGGTCTGAAAGTTTTGATGTTATGTTGTTCCTCCTCCTCCAACTCATACGTCTTTGACCTCAAAGGGCTTAACATGTTGCATGTTGATAGGATTTGGACTCTGAGATGCAGTTTAGTGCACAATATGTTCAGATGCAGGGGGGTCGGGGGGTGGGGTGGTCCTTGGGAACAGCCTCTGTGAAAGAGAAGAAAGGAGGCAGAATTGAGCGAAGGGAGGAATCAGGCTGTGATGCAGCCCAAGCAGCTTCAGCTGACCCCACAGGAAGCTCTAGACTATACTTGTGGGCAGAGTTGTCCTGTATTGGGCCAAAGTAACCAAGCCTTTATATCTCTGCCTCAATAGTCATTGCATGTGCCTGCTTTGGGAAGGGCATGATCTTGGGCGAAATGACTCTCTGCATCTGAGGCCATCCTTGAAGGAACTGGCAGCTGGCAAGTATCTGCCTGCAACGCTGTCTATAGCTTAGCAACAAGGACCCTGAAGAGGAAGGTGGGTGGACCAGCCCATGTCCACCAAACCATGCCCCTGCCATCCTAATACAAAATGATAGCCCTTGGTTTCCTATGTGTTAAGCAATGTTATCTAAAGTTTATGTGTATTCCCTTTTCCCTCCCCATCTCAGATACCTTTGAAAGACCAACTAGACTTAAGAATCAATAGCACATATTGATATCTTCATGCCAGGTAGAGCATCCTACTCATCCATCCTTCTTTCTTTCCCCAAGAAAGGAATTTATTGAAATAGTTTACTTTTTTTTTCTAAAAAACTTTCTTCAGAATGACAGAACTATATTAGGTACTCCAGTGAACTGGTTGAACCTGAACACTATATTTATATGTGCACATATACAGTCATATCAAACACACATAGAGAAATGCACACATATGCACCTAAGCTGTTGTAATAAACCTTTTTCATACTACTAGTCTAATATAAACCCTTTGAAATAATAGACTCCTTTATTTAAAGATGATAAACTATTATTATTATTAACAGTGCTTAACTATCTTGCCAGATATCTCATACAGTTAATAAGGGCAGAACCAGAATTGTAGCTCAGGATCCCAATACTGTATAGCTTTCTTAAGATTATAAAGCCCTTCAGAGAGCTCTGATTAGCAATTAAAGTAATTTTTAACTGAGAAAGATGTTTAGGTGTTGGTGATAGATAAGGACATTATCCAGGTAATGGCATTCACCATTTCTAATCAGAACGTTACCAATGTTCTCTCTGTAGATTGCAGTTGAGAATCCTGCAGAAAAAAATTTATGTGATCAGCAGGGTCCAAGAAGGCTGTAATGTGGAAGAAGCCCAGAATATATTAAAATACCAAGATTATTATTTAAACCTAAACTAAGGAACCTGTGAATGGAGAGAAGAATGAATATGTCCTGGAGTGAGGCTGATTAACATCCTGGGAAGAGCTCACTGTGGAAAAGGACACAGCTAGTAAATAGGGCTTTCAGGAGGTTAACCTTAAGGACCCAGCCAGTCTCCATGGATGCCTGGGGCCGCTGGAGTTCTGGCAGAGCTGCTGGGCCTTGGGAGTCTGTTCATATGGAGCAATCACAGCAGTGGTTCTCAAATTTGGCTGCATCTAGGGAGGCTTAAGCCACACTCAAATCAATTAAATCAGAAACACTGGGGGTGGAACCCAGGTACTAATAATTTTTAAAGCTCTCCTTAGGATGATAATATGTAGCTAAGGTCAAAGACCACTGTTTTGGAAACTAAAATGTTTCTGTTTTTTTCCTCTTTCATTCCTTCTAATATTTTATCTTTGTTTCTCTCTCCTTTCCTTTTCCCATTCTTCTTTTCATTTTTTTCTTAAAAACACAATTAAATTCTTATTACATGAGTAATCATGTGCTATAAAGGTATATAAAGTATGATTTCTATCCCTGTGTTGTTTTTATGCAGCAGTGTAACAAATGAATGAAAATGTAGAGGTTTAAAACTGTACCCTTTATTAGCTACCAGGTCTGTAGTTCAGAAGTCTGGCAGAACATGCATGAATGGGTTCACTGTGTATCAAAAGCCTAAAATGGAACTGTTCTCCAGATTTAATTCTTATCTGAAAGAAAGAAAGAAAGTGAAGTCACTCAGTCATGTCTGACTCTTGGCGACCTTGTGGACTGTAGCCCACCAGGCTCCTCCATCCATGGGATTCTCCAGGCAAGAATACTGGAGTGGGTTGCCATTTCCTTCTCCAGGGGATCTTCCCGACCCAGGGATCGAACCCAGGTCTCCTTCATTGCAGGCAGACGCTTTAACCTCTGAGCCACCAGGGAAGCCCCAATTCTTATCTGAAGACTCTGCCAAAAAAAAAAAAAAAAAATCCACTTCTGAGCTCATTTATATTTTTGGCTAAATTTAACTTGTGAGGATGTGGCACTAAGTTCCATTTTCCTTGCTGACTGTCAGGAGTCTCTCATCTCTTAGAGGCCACTCACATTCTTCATCGTTTGGTGTCCTCCATCTTCTGGCTGGCAAAGGTGCTTTGAATTTTTCTCATGCTTCAAATCTATGCTTTTCTGTGATCAACTGGAGAAAACACTTAGCTTTTAAAGGATTCTCATGATTAGGTCAGGACCACTTGGATGATTTCCCTAACTTAAAATTGATTTGGGACCTTAATTGCTGCTGCAAAATACCCTTCATAGTAACTCCTAGATTAGTATTTGATTAAACAATTGGGAAGAAGTTTGTGTGCATACCGGACAAGAATTTGATGGGGCATCTTAGAATTCTGCCCACCACAGTCCCCAAGAAGTTAACATGTAAGGAAGCAGATTTAAAACCCTGTGTAAAGCAATATTGGATGATAATAAAAAGAATAGCAAAAATTGAAAGAGTGACTAATTCGGGGGAATATGTCAGAGTAGGCTTCCTAAAGGAGGTATACCTTAGCCCATTCATACACTGTACAATAACTTATCAAGCACCTACTACTCTATTCACAAACTGAACAAAGTTTTGAGAAACAGGTAACTATTATCCAGATGAATAGGAGTGGAGTATGAGTGAACTTTTCAGAAAGGAAGCACCGTGTTAAAAAAGCACATGTCCAACAAGTGACCTAAGGAGAGGTATTCAACGGAGGAGATGCTGATTAGTCCTTACAGAACATAAAATGTGCAGGAGGAATGATTGGAGATGAGGCCAGAGGCAGGGATCTGACTTATGAAAACACTGTGATACAGATTTTATTTTACCCATTGGTGATATGGAACCATTGAGGGCTTCCCCCTAGCTCTGTTGAGGCATAAGTACAACATGTTGCACATATTTAAAGAATGTAACTTAATGAATTTTGACATGTTTAAACACCCACGAAATCATTACCACAATCAAGGAAACAGACATTTTCCATCACTTCCGTAGTTTTTTCATGTCCTTTTATAATCTCTATCTCCCCTAACCCCAACTGTGCCCCAGGCAACCTTTGATTTGGTTTCAGTTTTCTAAAATTTTATATAAATGAGTTCACACTGTATGTACTGACTTGTGCTTGCCTTCTTTCACTCAACATAATGATTTTAAGGTGAGGTTCATCCATGTTGTTTCTTGGTCATTTCTTTTTGTTGCTGAGTACTATTCCATGCTTGCTTCTTAGAAGAAAAGCTATGACCAACGTAGACAGCATATTAGAAAGCAGAGACATTACTTTGCCAACAAAAGTCCATCTAGTAAAAGCTATGGTTTTTCCAGTAGTCATGTATGGACATGAGAGTTGGACTATAAAGACAGCTGAGCACCAAAGAATTGATGCTTTTGAACTGTGGTGTTGGAAAAGACTCTTGAATGTCCCTTGACCTGCAAGGAGATTCAACCAGTCCATCCTAAAGGAAATCATTCCTGCATATTCACTGGAAGGACTGATGCTGAAGCTGAAACTGCAATATTTTGGCCATCCGATGTGAAGAACTGACTCATTGGAAAAGACCCTGATGCTGGGAGAGATTGAAGGCAGGAGGAGAAGGGGATGACAGAGGATGAGATGGTTGGATGGCATCACTAGCTCGATGGACATGAGTTTGAGCAAGCTCTGGGAGTTGGTGATGGACAGGAAAGCCAGGCCTGCTGCAGTGCATGGGGTCGCAAAGAATCAGACATGACTAAATGACTGAACTGAACTCAACTATTCCATTGTAGTGTTTGAATATACGATGATCATTTGTCTGTTTTCTTAATGGGCATTTGTGTTGTTTTCAGTTTCTGGCTACTTAATAAATTATTAAAATAGTTTTAATAAAGTAGCTATGCACATTCATGCATTAGTCTGTGTAGATATGTTTTCATTTCTCTTAAGTAAATATTTGGGAACAGAATATCTGTGCATAGCTTTTCCTTTTGTTTCACTTTTAACTTTTAAAGCAAAATTTTCAGAGTGCTTGTACTGTTTTATAGAAGTATATGAAATTTTAGATGTTCTACAACCTCATTAACACTTGGTATTTTTTTTCTTTTTTTTTAATTTAATTTTATTTAACTTTACAATATTGTATTGGTTTTGCCATACATCAAAATGAATCTGTCACAGGTATACCTGTGTTCCCCATCCTGAACCTCCTTCCTCCTCCCTCCCCATACCATCCCCCTGGGTCGTCTCAGTGCACCAGCCCCAAGCATTCAGTATCATGCATCGAACCTGGACTGGCGACTCGTTTCATATATGATATTATACATGTTTCAAGGCCATTCTCCCAAATCATCCCACTCTCTCCCTCTACCACAGAGTCCAAAAGACTGTTCTATACACCAGTGTCTCTTTTGCTGTCTCGTATACAGGGTTATTGTTACCATCTTTCTAAATTCCATATATATGTGTTAGTATACTGTATTGGTGTTTTTCTTTCTGGCTTACTTCACTCTGTATAATAGGCTCCAGTTTCATCCACCTCATTAGAACTGATTCAAATGTATTCTTTTTAATGGCTGAGTAATACTCCATTGTGTATATGTACCACTGCTTTCTTATCCATTCATCTGCTGATGGACATCTAGGTTGCTTCCATGTCCTGGCTATTATAAACACTGCTGCGATGAACATTGGGGTACATGTGTCTCTTTCAATTCTGGTTTCCTCAGTGTGTATGTCCAGCAGTGGGATTGCTGGATCATAAGGCAGTTCTATTTCCAGTTTTTTAAGGAATCTCCACACTGTTCTCCATAGTGGCTGTACTAGTTTGCATTCCCACCAACAGTGTAAGAGTGTTCCCTTTTCTCCACACCCTCTCCAGCATTTATTGCTTGTAGATTTTTGGATCACAGCCATTCTGACTGGCGTGAAATGGTACCTCATAGTGGTTTTGATTGCATTTCTCTGATAATGAGTGATGTTGAGCATCTTTTCATGTGCTTGTTAGCCATCTGTAACATCTGAATCATAGGGGTCCCAGAAGAAGACAAAAAGAAAGACTATGAGAAAATACTTGAGGAGATAATAGTTGAAAACTTCCCTAAAATGGGGAAGGAAATAATCACTCAAGTCCAAGAAACCCAGAGAGTCCCAAACAGGATAAACCCAAGGCTAAACACCCCAAGACACATATTAATCAAATTAACAAAGATCAAACACAAAGAACAAATATTAAAAGCAGCAAGGGAAAAACAGCAAATAACACACAAGGGAATTCCCATAAGGATAATAGCTGATCTTTCAATAGAAACTCTTCAAGCCAGGAGGGAATGGCAAGACATACTTAAAGTGATGAAAGAAAATAACCTACAGCCCAGATTATTGTACCCAGCAAGGATCTCATTCAAATATGAAGGAGAAATCAGAAGCTTTACAAAAGCTTTACAAAAGCAAAAGCTGAGAGAATTCAGCACCACCAAACCAGCTCTCCAACAAATACTAAAGGATATTCTCTAGACAGAAACAGGAAACACAAAATCCTGGGTGTATAAAAAAAAAAAAAAAAAAAAAGAAAAAAGAACAAAAAAAAAAAGTAAAATTGCAAAAACAATAAAGGGAATCATACTTATCAATAATTACCTTAAACGTAAATGGGTTGAATGCCCCAACAAAAGACAAAGACTGGCTGAATGGATACAAAAACAAAACCTCTACATATATTGTCTACAAGAGACCCACCTCAAAACAGGGGACATACAGACTGAAAGTGAAGGGCTGGAAAAAGATTTTCCATGCAAATAGGGACCAAAAGAAAGCAGGAGTAGCAATACTCATATCAGATAAAATAGACTTTAAAACAAAGGCTGTGAAAAGAGACAAAGAAGGTCACTCACTACATAATGACCAAAGGATCAATCCAAGAAGAAGATATAATTATAAATATATATGCACCCAATATAGGAGCACCGCAATATGTAAGACAAATGCTAACAAGTATGAAAGGAGAAATTAACAATAACACAATAATAGTGGGAGACTTTAATACCCCACTCACATGGATAGATCAACTAAACAGAAAATTAACAAGGAAACACAAACTTTAAATGATACAATAGACCAGTTAGACCTAATTGATATCTATAGGACATTTCATCACAAAACAATGAATTTCACCTTTTTCTCAGGAGCACACGGAACCTTCTCCAGGATAGATCACATCCTGGGCCATAAATCTAGCCTTGGTAAATTCAAAAAAATTGAAATCATTCCAAGCATCTTTTCTGAACACAATGCAGTAAGATTAGATCTCAATTACAGGAGAAAAGCTATTAAAAATTCCAACATATGGAGGCTGAACAACACGCTGCTGAATAACCAACAAATCACAGAAGAAATCAAAAAAGAAATCAAAATGTGCATAGAAACAAATGAAAATGAAAACACAACAACCCAAAACCTGTGGGACACTGTAAAAGCAGTCCTAAGGGGAAAGTTCATAGCAATACAGGAATACCTCAAGAAATAAGAAAAAAAGTCAAATAAATAATCTAACTCTATACCTAAAGCAACTAGAAAAGGAAGAAATGAAGAACCCCAGGGTTAGTAGAAGGAAAGAAATCTTTAAATTAGGACAGAAATAAATGCAAAAGAAACAAAAGAGACCATAGCAAAAATCAACAAAGCCAAAAGCTGGTTCTTTGAAAGGATAAATAAAATTGACAAACCGTTAGCCAGACTCATCAAGAAACAAAGGGAGAAAAATCAAATCAATAAATTAGAAATGAAAATGGAGAGATCACAACAGACAACACAGAAATACGAGGGATCGTAAGAGACTACTATTAGCAATTATATGCCAATAAAATAGACAACGTGGAAGAAATGGACAAATTCTTAGAAAAGTACAACTTTCCAAAACTGGACCAGGAAGAAATAGAATATCTTAACAGACCCAACACTTGGTATTTTCAATCTTTAAGTTTCATCAAAACAAATGGGTGAGTATGATATCTCCCTGTATTTCAACTTGCATTTATGTGATACCTGGTAATATTGATCTCCTTTTCACATGCTTGTGTATATAGTTGGCCATCCATATCCACAGTTCTGCATACATGAATTTTAAACCAACCATAGACAGAAAATATATATTTTTTAATTCCAGAAATTCCCAAAAAGCAAAACTTGAAATTTCCCTGTGCCAGCAACTATTTACATAGAATTTACATTGTATTAGGTATTATAAGTAATCTAGAGACGATTTAGGTATATTAAATATATGGGAGGATATGCATAAGTTATATGCAAATATTAATCCATTTTACTTAGGATACTTGAGCATTGGTGAATTTTGGTATCTTCAAGGGTCCTTGTACTAATGCTTTGTCCATACCAAGGGAGGAATATATTTTCTTTTATGAAATCTGTGTTCAAATATTTTGCTTAATTTTAATGAAATTGTTTGTCTTATTGAGCTGTAAATGTTTCTGGTAGACTCTGACTTCTAAGAATGTATAGCCCAGTAGAGAGAAAGTATGATGTGTGTGGAAAGTAAGACATCAACATTAGATAATGGGAAAGCAAAGAGGAGATTCTCTGGAGAATGGTATTTAAGTAGAACCTGAGAGGAAGATGAACATTTTTATGGTTTGGAATGATGAGAAAATATTTCAGACAGAGGGAACAATATGAGTGAAAGCAAGAGGGTGTGTCTGTACAGGACGCATTTGCCAGTCAGTGAGTTGTGTGTTGTGGATAAAGCAGGGCTATGTGGATAAGTGAGGAACTAGTGGGTTTAGTGAGGCTGGAGGCTAGAAAGTATCTTAGAGTAATTTAGGCAAAGGAAATACTTTCTAAATGGAAAGCTTAAGTTTCCACTCAGAAAACACTTAAGCATATAGGAATCGCTATGTGTATGATTTATTTGTTTTATTTCCATTTGAGCCTGAGGAATTGTCCTAATTGCATAGTCAGTGGTGATTGCAAAGGGCCACCATTGCAGCTTGGGTTTCTTGGGAAGCAGGTGCTGGAAAAGATTGTATTAGTCATTTGGGGCTGCCATAACCAAATATTGTAGACTGGCTGGTTTAAACAATAGAAAAATTTTTTTCACAGTTTTGGAGCCTGGAAGTGTGAGAGCAGGGTCTCTGCATGATCTTGGATGGCCTCAGCCTACAGCAGCTTGAAGCAGGGCTTCAGTTCCTGGCCAGAGATTGAGGTCTGGTCACAGGGATAAGAGCATCAAATCCTAGCTACTACACCAGTGGTAAGTGACAGAGCTCGGACTCTAAGAATTCCCACAAAGATGGAAAATAGTGAAACAAGTAAAGAATTCATTTGGAAGAAAAAGAGTGCATGTGGATATATACATGGGCAAGATCAGAGAGAGTTACGGCCTCATGGTAGTTTGAATCAGTTTTATGAGGCATTTCTTCTGGGTTTCCTTTGACCAGTCATCTTGCTTTGTCTGATTCTGAGGCCTTATTCGGTATATCTCAGGATCCTCCCAAGTGTGCATGCACATCTTTTAACTAAGATGGTCCCTAGTGAAGAGGCTTATGGGTAGTTGACATCACTTATTATGAGGTGACACCTCCTCCCTTTTTGACCTCCAAGGAGCCTTTCTATGCATGAGTAGTCAGGGAGGTCTCTGACTTCAAGAATGAGGACCATATGGTCTTTATCTCTTATCTGGGCAGGGCCCAGCCTCTATCATCCTGCCTTTATGGAGTTTCTGTCCACAGGGGAGAGATTGCTCAGCCTGGGGTCTGTCTAAGTCCTGCCTCAAGCATGGTCAGATGCTTGTAAGGGTTCTCTTTTGGCTTGCAAATGTCCACCTTCTCACTGTATGCTCATGTAACTGTTCTTCAGTGTGTACACATAAAGATATCTATCTATCTGTATACACACACATACACACAGACAAACACACACTTAGAGAGATCTTTCTCTTCTTATTCGGCCATAATCTTTCAGAATTAGAACTCTGCCCTTATAACCTCATTTAAGCTTGCTGTGTTTAGTTGCCCAGTCATGTCTGACTCCTTGCCATCCCATGGACTGCATCCCACCAGGCTCCTCTGTCCATTGGGATTCTCCAGGCAAGAATACTGGAGTGGGTAGCCTAGCCCTTCTCCAGGGGATCTGCCTGACCCAGGAATTGAACTGGGGTCTCCTGCCTTGCAGATGGATTCTTTACCAGCTGAGCTACCAGGAAAGCCCCCATTTAACCTTAATTATCTCCTAAAAGCCCTGTCTTCAAGTATAATCACATTAGGGGTTAGGACTTCAATATATAGATTTGACGGGGGACAGGGGGCACAGTTTAGTTTGTAGTGCAGAGAATACTCTTCAGGAGGTTTATTAGGGAAAGCTTGGGCTTCTACTTCTACAAGGGAAGAAAAGGAAGCAGCGTTGAATAGAGGGAGAAGATGGGCTTTAAACAAGTCTCACCAAAGGTGTCAGTTGACCCTAGAGGGAGCTCAAAAGCTGGAGAAGTTATTTCAGAATTGTGCCAAATTGATGTCTTTTTATTACCATGTTAAAGAGTTATTGGGTGTGGACAGACCGTACTGAGAGTTTTTTTATTCACTCCTTGTTGATTCATATATATATTTCTAGGCTACTGGCATTATTCCCTAGGAAGCTTTTGTCAGATTCTTGCTGTAAAATGATGGTTTTAATGACTCATGCCTTAGGAAGGAAAATATAATAATAACAGGGAAACTCCAGACAAAAGAAATTTGCTTCTGAAGTCAGTTTAGTGATAAGACACTCAAAATTGTCTAGTCTCAGGTGAAAATTAAGAAAATACCAGAGTCAAAAATGTACTTCCCAATGGGTGACTCTAACAAGCCTACTCATCTGTTTTTGTTTGGTTTTTTTTCAAGTCTAGACTGGCTGGCTCAGTTGGTTAAGTTGGCCATTTTATTTCTTCTATCTAGAAAATATTTACCTTTTCTCTACCCTCATATATTTACCATTATAAGTGTTTAGGACTTGAGAATTCCCTAATTTCACAGAATTAAGGCTTCTCATTATGATCTTCTTGGCATGCTGTAAGGTGTTCTGTGCAGCAAACTCCACAGGTGTAACCGCCTGGTTAATGATTGTATCTCTGTTAAGAGTGTTAGTCCTGTGAAGCTAGGAAATCATGCTTGTCCTGTTCATTGTTGTATTATCACCATCTAGAACACCTCTTGGCACATCATTGATTGAATAAATAAATGGATGAGGCAAATGTATCAACCGGACCATTTAGTATCAATGATCTGAAATCAACAGTGTTTTCTACATTCTTAAATGGATCACTATTTAATAAGTCATTTTAAAAACTAATTGCTCAAATTATACATTGTCATACTTTTTCCTCAGACCATTGCTTTGGGGAAAGATGTGTCAAAATGTATCTTCTTGACATACATCAAAAGCAATCTGTAAGTACAGAAAACACAGCAATTAAGATTTATCCTTCTTGATTCCTGACATGCTAAAATGTTCTCAGAGGGAAATGCACACATCTATTTATATCTCTTTACTGAGAAACAATCCTTTATCATGAAAAGTCGTCCTCTCTGAATGGAGCAATATGGAGAATACTTACCTTTCTGGTCAGAGTACCAGAGTTCACTTTGCTTTTCAGTGAGTTCACAGCTAGATCTATCTAGCACTCAACATTTATTTTCTATTTCAAAAAAATTTAGTGGCCTCAATAACAAATTTAAGGTAGTGCAAAAAGGCTATAATATTAATTACCCTTGAAAAAATTAGGTGATATTCATCTTGGTCAAGTAGGAGACACTAATGCTAGGTAATATAAATCTTTTATGTTTCTGTGTTAATGTTAGTCCTTAAATTGGCAAGGAATATCCAATTTATTGGAATGACTGTTTTGAGTTTTAAGGAAGCTATTGCAAATGTGTGGCATGGCCACTTACATTTCTTTACTTGTCCCCATGGGAGAGTCATTAGTTATTAACAATACTTATTTCTATTAAGCTAATAACTTTTTAGGAATACTTTTTAAGCTAATACTTTTCTTAAAAAGTATTCTATTTCAGGCAGCCACTGTCACTTACTATATTTATTTGTGAGGTGAAACCTTTTCTACTCTCACTCAAAGACAGGAGATGTTTAAATTGGGTGAAACTCAAACTTAGGAACACACCAGAAAAATGAATGATGGACTCAAGGGATAGTGTAAGTACACAGGTGCATGGATCAAAATGTTCATATACATTCCAGTTACTAGGACTTTCATACACATTCTTTCACTTGATATTCATGAAATTCCTATGGAATAGGCAAATCAGACATTTTCTTTGTATTTTATAAATTAAGAAGGCAAGACAGAGAAGTTTAGAAACTTACTTGGAATCAGAAAATAATAAAAAAAAATTAGTCCTCTGACTTCAAATATTTTTTATCTAGAAATTTCTTCTATAGAAGTACTTTATAATCATAATTTTTTCTGTTACTATAATTATATAGCTGTTATTCTTTACAATTAGAATTATTTTCATTTTCTATAGTTTCTTTCTAATGACCTAATTGACTGATGAATAAAAAGTATAATCAGAAAATTCATAAGGCTAAAAAATATATTGTGGCAAGCTTCCTTTTCTCTGATAAGAGACCAATTAAACAAATCAGGCATAAACTTGATTCTAGCATGAACTTTACTCAAGACATCTGAAAAGGTCTTCTGACTCAGAGAAAACCTGGTTGTTTTCCAGGGCTGTTGTCAAAATATTGGCTGATTACTATCTTTCTGCAAACAAGCTGTTTAAAAGCCATTGTGAAAAAAAAATAAAAATAAAAAAATAAAAGCCATTGTGGGCACTCATGTTAAGCCCAATCACTAAGCAGGAAAGCAGAGACCATTACTATGCATACTTAGTCCAGTTACTCTGGAAAGGAAGACAACACTTAGAATCCAATTCTGGCTGTCCTTTTTGTATTTTCCACAGATAACACTTCCCATGTCACCACTCTCAAAGTCTTCTAGAGAATTTCAATACCAGCGGATCTGATTCTTTGATTTGTTTCTGAGGCTATTTGGACAGCCTGAATTTTAACAGTGTGAAAAAAAATAATTGTATAGGAGTCAGGGGCTGAGAAATAGGGATTGGGGTATGAAGGTTTCTACAATAAATTTATGTGTGTGTGTTTGATTGTATGTGTTGATGTTGAGAAATGAATGACCTAGTTGAGAAATGAAAAATAAGACATAATGTTTAGTAAATCTAGTACAATTCAGTTCAGTTGCTCAGTTGTGTCTGACTCTTTGTGACCCCATGGACTGCAGCACGCCTGGCTTCCATGTCCATCACCAACTCCCGGAGCTTACTCAAACTCATGTCCATCGAGTCAATGATGCATCCAACCATCTCATCCTCTGTCATCCCCTTCTCCTCCCACTTTCAATCTTTCCTGGATTAGGGTCTTTCCAATGAGTCACTTCTTCACATCAGGTGGCCTAAGTATTGGAGTTTCAATTTCAGCATCAGTCCTTCCAATGAATATTCAGGAATGAGTTCCTTTAGGATAGACTAGTTGGATCTCCTTGCAGTCCAAGGGACTCTCAAGAGTCTTCTCCAACATCACAGTTCAAAAGCATCAATTCGTCGGTGCTCAGCTTTCTTCAAGTCCAGCTCTCACATCCATATATGACTACTGGAAAAACCATAGGTTTGACTAGACAGACCTTTGTTGGCAAAATAATGTCTTTGCTTTTTAATATGCTGTCTAGGTTGACCATGGCTTTTCTTCCAAGGAGAAAATGTCTTTTAATTTCATGGCTGCAGTCACCATCTGCAATGATTTTTGGAGACCAAAAAATCAAATCAAATCAAATCTCTCACTGTTTCCATTGTTTCTCCACTTATCTTTCATGAAGTTATGGGACCAGATGCCATGATCTTCATTTTATGAATGTTGAGTTTTAAGCCAACTTTTTCAGTCTCCTCTTTCACTTTCATCAAGAGGTTCTTTTGTTCTTCTTCACTTTTTGCCATTAGGGTGGTGTCATCTGCATATCTGAGGTTCTTGATATTTCTCTTGGCAATCTTTATTCCAGCACAGCATTTCCCATGGTATATTCTACATAGAGGTTAAATAAGCAGGGTGACAATACAGTCTTGACGCACTCCTTTCCCGATTTGGAACCAGTCTGTTGTTGCATGTCCAGTTCTAACTGTTGGTTCTTGACCTGCATACAGATTTATCAAGAGGCAGGCCAGGTGGTCTGGTATTCCCATCTCTTGAAGAATTTTCTTCAGTTTGTGGAGATCCACACAGTCAAGGGCTTTGGCATAGTCAATAAAGCAGAAATAGATGTTTTTCTGGAACTCTCTTGCTTTTTCTAGGATCCAATGGATGTTGGGAATTTGATCTCTGGTTCCTCTGCCTTTTCTAAATCCAGTTTGAACATCTGGAAGTTCATGGTTTACGTACTGTTGAAGCCAGCTTGGAGAATTTTGAGCATTACTTTACTAGCGTGTGAGATGAGTGCAATTGTGCGATAGTTTAAACATTCTTTGGCATTGCCTTTCTTGGGATTGGAATGAAAACTGACCTTTTCCAGTCCTGTGGTCACTGCTGAGTTTTCCAAATTAGCTGGCATTTTGAGTGCAGCATTTTAACAACATCATCTTTTAGGATTTGAAAAAACTCAACTGGAATTCCATCACCTCCCCTAACTTTGTTCGTAGTGATGCTTCCTAAGGCCCACTTGACTTCTTATTCCAGGATGTCTGGCTCTAGGTGAGTGATCTGGGTCATGAAGATCTTTTTTGTGTAGTTCTTCTGTGTATTCTTGTCACCTCTTCTTAATATCTTCTGCTTCTGTATGGTCATACCATTTCTGTCTTTTATTGAGCCCATCTTTGCATGAAATGTCCCCTTGGTATCTCTAATTTTCTTGAAGAGATCTCTAGTCTTTCGCATTCTATTGTTTTCCTCTATTTCTTTGCATTGATCACTGAGGAAGGCTTTCTTGTCTCTCCTTGCTATTCTTCAGAACTCGGCATTCAAATGGGCATATCTTTCCTTTTCTCCTTTGCTTTTCACTTCTTTTCTTTTCACAGCTATTTGTAAGGCCTCCTCAGACAACCATTTTCCCTTATTGTATTTCTTTTTCTTGGGGATGATCTTCAGATCTAACCCGTTGAATCTATTTGTCACTTACACTGTATAATCCTAAGGGATTTGATTTGGGTCATACCTGAATGGTCTAGTGGTTTTCCCTACTTTTTTCTATTTCAGTCTGAATTTGGCAACAAGGAGTTCAGGATCTGAGCCACAGTCAGCTCCCAGTCTTATTTTTTCTGACTGTATAGAGCTTCTCCATTTTTGCTGCAAAGAATATAATCAATCTGATTTGGGTATTGGCCATCTGGTGATGTCCATGTGTATTGGACTGCTCTTGTGCTGCTGGAAGAAATTGTTTGCTATGACCAGTGCATTCTCTTGGCCTAACTCTATTAGCCTTTGCCCTGCTTCATTTTTGTACTCCAAGGCCAAATTTGCCATTTATTCCAGGTATCTCTTGATTTCCTACTTTTTCATTCCAGTCCACTATAATGAAAATGACATCATTTTTGTTGTTAGTTCTAGAAGGTCTTGTAGGTTTTTATAGAACAATTCAGCTTCACCTTCTTCAGCATTATTGGTCAGGGCATAGACTTGGATTATTGTGATACTGAATGGTTTGCCTTGGAACGAACAGAGATCATTCTGTCATTTTTGAGATTGCATCCAAGTACAGAATTTCAGACTCTTTTGTTGAGTATGAGGGCTACTCCATTTCTTCTAAGGGATTCTTGCCCACAGTAGTAGATATAATTGTCATCTGAGTTAAACTCACCCATTCCAGTCCATTTTAGCTCGCTGATTCCTAAATATCAATGTTCACTCTTGCCACCACCTGTTTGATCACTTCCAATTTACCTTGATTCATGGACCTAACATTACAGGTTTCTATGCAATATTGCTCTTTATAGCACCAGACTTTGCTTCCATCATCAGTCACATCCACAACTGGGTGTTGTTTTTGCTTTGGCTCTGTCTCTTCATGCTTTCTGCAGTTATTTCCCCACTGATCTCCAGTAAGTATAAGCATATTGGGCATCTACTGACCTGGGGAGTTCACCTTTCAGGGTTCTATCTTTTTGCCTTTTCATACTGTTCATGGGGTTCTCACAGCAAGAATACTGAAGTGGGTTACCATTCCTTTTCCCATAGACCACGTTTTGTCAGAACTCTCTACCCTGACATGTCCATCTTTGGTGGCCTTGCACGGCATGATTCATAGTTTCATTGAGTTAGACAAGGCTGTGACTCATGTGATCAGATTGGTTAGTTTTCTGTGATTGTGGTTTTCATTCTGTCTGCCCTCTGATGGGTAAGAATAAGAGGCTTGTGGAAGTTTTTTGATGGGAGACTGACTGTGTGGGAACTGGGGTCTTGTTCTGATGGGCGGACCCTTGCTCAGCAAATTTTTAATACAATTTTCTGTTGATGGTTGGGGCTATGTTCCCTCCCTGTTGCTTGACCTGATGCCAAACTATGGTGGAGGTAATGAAGATAATGGTATCCTCCTTCAAAAGGTCCCATGCACATATTGCTGTACTCAGTGCCTCTGACCCTGTATAGGCTACCATCGACCCATGCCTCCACCAGAGATCCCTGGACACTCACTGGCAAGTCTGGTTTAGTCTCTTGTGTGATCACTGCTCTTTTCTCCTGGGTTCTGGTATGCACAGGGTTTTGTTTGTGCCGTTCAAGAGTCTGTTTCCTTAGTCCTGTGTACGTTCTGGAGGCTATATAGTGGAGTTAATGGTGACCTCCTCCAAGAGGGCTTATGCCATTCCCAGGTCTACTGTACCCAGAGTCCTTGCCCCTGAAGCGGGCCACTGCTGACCTGTTCCTCCACAGGAGACACTAAAACACAGTTCTGGCTCAGTCTCTGTGGGGTCTCTGTGTCCCAGTTTGCACAAAGTTTGTTTGAGCCTCCAAGTGTCTCTGGCAGTTATGGGGTTTGATTCTAAATGAGATTTCACCCCTCGTACTGTCTTACTGGGGTTTCTCCTTTGCCCTTGGATGTGGGGTATCTTTTTTTGGTGGGATCTAACATTCTCCTGTTGATGGTTGTTCAGCAGCAAGTTGTAATTTTGGATTTCTCACAGGAGAAGATGAGCACACGTCCTTCTACCTCACCATCTTATAGAAAACTCAAGAGAAGAATATGCTGTGTCTTAATCTGTATAGCTTTTTCCCCCCATTTTCACTCTTCCCAATACCATAAGGCCAAAAATTCCTTCTATTTTCCTTCTGACCGGCAGTAGAAGCCTAGAGGGGCTTCCAAATTTATGTATTAAATTAAAAAATTAGGTTGGAAAAACATTTTAAAACCATTCAAGAATAACAAAAATTAAAATTCTTTACTAGTACAGAATTATATATATCCATTTTTCAAACCAACTATACAATTAAAGACAGAGTCATTATGTTAGCTACCTTCAGCAATCAAAGAAATCTAGACCATTGAGTGTGAAAAGCAGTATTGGTTGTAGTTTAGGTTGAGCCTTGAGTAATAATCCAAATAAATTATTGTTTCTTATGTCTATATATCTTTGTTGTAGTTAAGCTATAAAGAAAGAGTACCTAGCACAATGCCTATTGGATAGATTCATTTTGTGTGGCTGCTAGTATCTGCTATTGCAGATCAATAGTCTATCACAAAATAGCCAAACACTTATACCCAAATCAGAGAAGGCAATGGCACCCCACTCCAGTAGTCTTGCCTGGAAAATCCCATGGACAGAGGAGCCTGGTAGGCTGCAGTCCATGGGGTCACAAAGAGTCCGACACGACTGAGCAACTTCACTTTCATGCATTGGAGAAGGAAATGGCAACCTACTCCAGTATTCTTGCCTGGAGAATCCCAGGGACAGCAGAGCCTGGTGGGCTGCCGTCTATGGGGTCGCACAGAGTTGGACACGACTGAAGTGACTTAGCAGTAGTAGTATACCCAAATGAAAATAGCCAAACACTTATACCCAAAGGAAAATAAATTCATTATGGTTAACTGTTTATTATTTTTCCTCCATTGTTAAATATTAAAAAGTTAATATTAAGTATTTCTTCTGTGTTGTATTCTCCTATGCTGCATAAAGATTTTTGGTTTCCAGGAATTTTTATCACACTTTATGCCATCACTCATACACAGTTGTGTTTCAAAACTTATAACAAATGAAAACTCCTTAGATGTAATTTAAAAATTTGCTTGTTAAAATGACATGAATTCCAAGTTTGGCTCAATGATTCTTCTTTAGACTCTGATCATGTATCAGATAGAACCAGGCATTATTGCACAGGGGAATGTGTATGTACTTTGAAATCAGAGATAGTTGTTGAGATTAAAAATCAGTGGTTTGGATTGTCGAACTTGAGTCACAAGAATCAGGTGTCATACTCAGTACTGAGCTTTACTTGTAAGTCAAAGGGCATGGGTGATAGTGTAACACAAGCAATGCATTTTCCTTTGGAAAGATTAGAGACAATCAATGTTGCACCCTAGGTCCACTAGGACCTATTCTGACTTTGATTAAACATGGGATATTCCAAGCAATACATGCAGGGCATTGCTTGTTATAGAAGGAGCCATTTTGGTTACAGAGTATTTCCTTTAAAAACTTCAGTATATATAGCTTATATGACACTTTCCAATGGGCCAGTCCCATATGTTTATGAATTCTTAAGGTATGTACAATAAGCCACCTAGGCAGACCAGATGCACAGATGCATTTTGTTAAAAGCATTCCAAATATAAGGACTTATTCTGTTACTATCATTCGGCTGGTAAGTTTGCAAGGAGTTTTGACCAGTACAAGTTTTTCTTTCCCAAGTATCCATGGTAAAGAAAATAATAATAATAATAATCCACCGATATCATAAGCTTACTTTTAACTCTATTTCTCATCTTAGTTCAAATCATTACTTCACTACTTGGCTACTGAGTGTTACTTTCAGAGACCCTGGTCAATTTCCACCATATGGGTTTTAACACTGAAGACATTCACTGTTCAGAAAATTATTTTTCCTTGTTTCTTAGGTAAGCAATGAGGATAACAAAATGTAATTGTTTGGTATGGTTCCCAAGGATCTCACACCAAGAAGTGTGTGTACCTTTCCAAGAAATACACATTTCACTTCATTGCAACAAATGAAACAAGAAATGCTTTCACAGTTTCTGTAAGAATTCTTTTTTTTTTTTTTTTAAGCTCACAATTTTAATGCTACAGCTAATGGACAAGAAAACTAAAGTAAAGTAATAGTGTTATGTTTCAATACTACCGCTGCTAATTATGTGTGACTCTGGGCCTGGGCCACCGGTGACAAACAGTAGGAGAAAGATGTGGTAGCCATACAAGTAGATGAGACAATAATCTGCTAACATTTTAATGCATTTCTAAAAACCAAGCGTGGGCTTGTGTTATAGTACAGAATCACTGGGAGGTCTAGGTGCAAAGTGAGTTGACATTCACTTATAGATTAGGGGTAAATCAGGATTCCAGAGAGCGCTTCTCCCAGTGTGGTGTGTAGGAGAGAATCTGCCACTGAAACTGAGCAGGATTCTACGATCCTTCCCCACCCATGTTCTCTGCCTGCCTTTTGTCTGTGGAAAAAACTTTAGTCAAAGAATAAGTTTAATCAGAGAAGTGAGAAAATATAGAAACAAAGGAAAACAATCCAACAAGACTAAATAATAGTAGTTTAGTCATTAAGCATAGTTAAGGACCTTTAATTCCTTCTCATGGCCTATAGACTATAGTCTGAGGCAGATCCTGTGAGCTGTCTTATAGATACTGAAAGCCCCACCAGGTAGAAGAAGTTAACTGTATGATGACCAGACTGTAGCCATGGCATAAACTGTCACAGTTCTGAGAATTGAACTCAAAGAAACGGGAACAAACTGAAACAATCTGAAAACAAACTAAAAACAATCAAGATGACTCTAGTCAGACTACTGCATAACCAATTTCAAGATGATTTGCTGCTGATGAAGATAAAGATGATAATGAAGAAAATAATTTTGATGATGAGTAAACTGAAGAAAAACTCCAGTAAAGAAATCTGTGCTAGAGACTCCACCTAAAAAGGCACAAAAATCAAACCAGAATGGAGAAGACTCAAAACCATTAACACCGAGATCAAAATGTCAGGAATCCTTCATAAAAACAGGAAAAAACTTAAAACACTGAAAGGACCTGTAGTTCTGTAGAATATGTTAAAGCAAAAATGCAAGTAAGATTGAAAAAGATGGTTTCCTTCCCAAAGTGGAAGCCAAGTTTATCAATGCTGTGAAAAACTGTTTCCAGATGACTGACCAGGAGGCTATTCAAGATCTCTGGCAGTAGAGGAAGTCTCTTTAAGAAAATAAACAGCTTTTTAAATGTTTCCATCTTATTTCTTTTCTGTAATAGTTGATATATGGCTGGTTTTTTATAATGCAGAGTGAGAGTTTTCCTTATTGTGTCTGATAAATGTTGTCTAGGTTCCATTGTCAGGAAAAAATTTAAAAAAAATAGCAACAACTATGTTTGATATCTTAAAACATCAACTTAAAGATTTCATGACATGCATCAGGAAAGGGGGAATTTAAGCAGAGATATAAATCTATAAAAGAATCAAATGGAAATGCTAAAAATAAAAAAAAACACCCTAGTATAAAAGATAAAAAGTTTATTTGCCAGCTCATCAATAGACTCAACACAGCTGAAGTAAAAACCAATGAATCTGAATATATATGAAAAGAATATGCTGAAATTGAATCACAAAGAAAAAAGCAGTAAGGGAAAAAAGATTTCTAACAGCTGCAGGACAACATCAAATACCTTAATACACATGTAATTGAGGTTTTAAAGAACTAGAGAGAACATAGCAGAAGAAATATTTGAAGAGAAGATGGCCAAGAATTTTCCCAAAATAATAAAGTGATAAAACTTCAGATTCAAGGTGCTTGCTGCTGCTGCTGCTAAGTCACTTCAGTTGTGTCTGACTCTGTGTGACCCCATAGATGGCAGCCCACCAGACTCCCCCATCCCTGGCATTCTCCAGGCAAAAACACTGGAGTGGGCTGCCATTTCCTTCTCCAATGCATGAAAGTGAAAAGTGAAAGTGAAGTCGCTCAGTCATGTCCGATTCTTAGCGACCCCAGGACTGCAGCCTACCAGGCTCCTCCATCCATGGGATTTTCCAGGCAAGAGTACTGGAGTGGGGTGCCATTGCCTTCTCTGTCAAGATGCTTAGAGAAACACAAAAAGATAAATAAGGCACATCTGATGGAGCATATTTAACTTCTGGTAATTGAAGCAGAAAAGAAAACAAAGAGACAGACCAAAAGACATAGACTTTGAAAGAAAAGTATGGAAATAGGAGACTATTAATAATGATTTCACCAGAAATTATGCAAGAGAGGACAGAAGAGTGACCATTTTCAGGTAAAAATTTTAGCTCTTAATTTAATGCCAAGTGAAATCATCTTTCAAAAATGCATGAGGAGTTTTCCTTCAAAAAAAAAGAAACCGAGACTTCATCACTAAGACCTATGATACAAAATGTTAAAGGAAATTTCTCAGGCAAGAGAAGATAACAGATATAAATTTGTTTCCACACATAGAAATGAAAAGCTTTAAAAAAAGGTTAATGTTAAGATAAATGTAAAATATATCATTTTTCTTATTTTAAATTTAAAATGTAATGACCATTACAAGCAAAAATTTTAATATTATATTGTTGGATTATAGCATATTTAAAATTAAACTGTATGTCAGTGGTAACAGAAATCAGATGAGAGAAAAAAATGAATAGTTTTCTTTTCCGGTTCTTACATTATACATGAAGCAGTGGAATACTGTTTGAAGGTAGACTGAGATAAACTAAAGATGTGTGTTGTAAACTTTAGGACAATCTTTAAAAATGAAAAAGAAAAAAACATTGCTAATCCAGTAGTCATGTATGGATGTGAGAGTTGGAGCATAAAGAAAGCTGAGCACTGAAGAATTGCTGCTTTTGAACAGTAGTTTGGAGAAGACTCTTGAGAGTCCCTTGCACTGCAAGGAATTCAAACCAGTCCATCCTAAAGGAAATCAGTCCTGAATATTTATTGGAAGCACTGATGCTGAAGCTGAAGTTCCACTACTTTGGCCACCTGATGCGAAGAACTGACTCATTTGAAAATGCCCTGATATGGGAAAGATAGAAGGCAGGAGGAGAAGGGGACAACGGAGGATGAGATCGTTGGATGGCATCACCAACTCGATGAACGTGAGTTTGTTTAAGCAAGCTCTGGGAGTTCATGATGGACAAGAAAGCCTGGCATGCTGCAGTCCATGGGGTCATAAAGAGTCAGACACAACTGAGTGACTAAATGAACTGAATACGGTCTTAGAAAATAAATCCAAAAGTAGGCTGTAGAAGTAAAAAATATAATAAAAATAAAGAACAACTAGAATAAAGAGAAAATATCCAATAAGATATTAGACTTAACTCTAACACTATAAATGTTTACAGTAAATATAAAAGGAGATATTTGGCAAAACTAATACAATTATGTAAAGTTTAAAAATAAAATAAAATTTTAAAAAGTAAAAAAAAAATAAATAAATAAAATAGATGTTATCAGATGGAATAAAATGCATGACCACACTATATGCTATCTAAAAAAATGCTCATTACAAATTAAAGATGTTGACATAAGTAAAAGCAATAGGATATAAAAAGAGATATGTAGACACTCACTAAAAGAGTGGTTATATTAATATCAGACAACGTAGATTTCAATACAAAGGGTAGTACTATCAGGGGTAAAAGAGGGACACAATGATAAAGGAATTAATTGACCAAAACAGACATAACAATCCTAAATATGTATGCACCTAACAATTAGCTTCAAAATATGGAAATGAAAACAGATAGAGCTGAAGGCATAATAGGCAAATTCATAATTTTAGCTGAGAGTCTTCAATGTTCCTCTCTCAGTAATCTGTAGAGCAAAGAGAAAATCAGTGAAGATATAGAAGGCCTTTACAATACTACAAAGCAACATTACTTAATTGACATTAAAATAAATATACTTCACCCAGAATAGATGAATATACATTTGCCCTATTTCTATGCCTCCGATAAACAAACCCCAAGATGGGGTTAGATATAAAAATACTTATTGATGAGATCAACCCTAAGAAAAAAAAAAAAAAAATGGAACCAAACTTCCTGTTATAAGATAAATAAGTCCTGGGGATGTTATATACTTCATGGTGTCTGTAATTGACAGTATCTTACCTGGGTTCCCAGGTGGTGCAGTGGTAAAAAAAAAAAAAAAAAAATCTGTCAATGCAGGAGACTCAAGAGACCCAGGTTCGATTCCTGGGTCTGGAATATCCCATGCAGTAGGAAATGGCAACCCACTCCAGTATTCTTGCCTGGAAAATTCCATGGATAGAGGAGCCTGGTGGGCTACAGTCCATGGGGTCACAACGAATTGGACACAATTGAACAACTGAGCATGCACACACATGGTATTGTATATTTGTACATTGGGAAAAAAAAAAAAGATGTCTTGGTGGGACTGACTTTAGGGATTCTTTAGGCAGCCCACGAGTAGTATGACTTAGCATGAGTGCAGTGATGAATTCAATGGGCAGCAGCTGGGGCCATCCAACAACCCTGCTTCCCCAAGCAGATCTGAGTGCCACATTTTCATGGATCCCAAGTACATGTCTTATGCTGCACAGCATATACTTCACATAGCTTTGGAGAACAGCTCCTCCATGGTTCCTATGACACTCTCTTTCTGAGGAGAAACTTAAAAAAGGAAGTTAGTGGGATAAACTACAAGCATTAAAGGTAGAGAAATTCAAATAAAGTTCATAGTTTAGTCATTACTATTGTACCAATGTTGATTTTTTAAATTATGAATTTCTTCTTAAAAAAAAATGAAGTACAGTTGATTTACAGTATTACATTTAAAATATACAGCATAATGATTCACTATTTTTACAGGATATACTCTATTAAAGTTATTACAAGATAATGACTATAGTTCCCCATGCTGTAGGATATATCCTTGTTGCTCATCTATTTGATACACAGTAGTTTATGTCTTGTAGTCCCTCCCCCTAACATGCCATTCTCCCCCTCCATACTGATGTTGATTTATTAATTTTGATAAATGTACCTGTGATGTTGTGATATAATAAGAAATATATATTTGGTTTTTGTCTATGGTACCTAGCACAGAATTCTAAAAATTCTTTCTAACTTCCCCAGTGATGGTGTTTTAAGAGCATCAATTATTGTACATATGTGTGTATGTGTGTATGTGTATATATATATATATATATATATATATATATATATTTATCCCCAGTCCATTCTAAAGGAGATCAGTCCTGGGTGTTCATTGGAAGGGCTGATGCTAAAGCTGAAACTCCAATACTTTGGCCACCTCATGCGAAGAGCTGACTCATTGGAAAAGACTCTGATGCTGGGAGGGATTAGGGGCAGGAGGAGAAGGGGACGACAGTGATGGCATCACTGACTCGATGGACATGAGTTTGGGTGAACTCCGTGAGTTGGTAATGGACAGGGAGGCCTGGTGTGCTACACCATGGGGTCGCAAAATGTTGGACACGACTGAGGGACTGAACTGAACTGATATGATATATCTCCCCATTTACCCAAACCTGATATATGTCAATGAGGTGACTCTTAGTGGATCCTTAAATGGCATCAGGATGGGGACTGGTTGCCAGACAAGCCAACCATGTGATTATAGGGTTGAAACTTTCAGCTCTACCCCCTGACATCCAGGGAGGTTTGAGGGGCTGGAGATTCAGTTAATCACCAAAGATGGTAATGGGCAGAGATGTAATCAATCAGTCCTATACAATGGAGCCTGCTTTAAAAACTCTATGAAAAGTGGGATTTTGAGAGCTTCTGATTTGGTTAGCATATCCACATGCAAAGAGGGTGGTGCGTCCCAAACTCCATGAGGTAAGAAGATCCTACACTTGGGACTCTTTTAGACTCTGTCTGCGTACCTCTTCATCTAGCTATAGATTTGTATCCCTCATAATATTTTTATAATAAACCAGTAATAGTAAGCAAAATATATCCCTGGGTTCTATGAGCCATTATAGCAAATTATGAACCTGAGAAGGGGATTATTGGAACCACCAATTTGTAACCAAGTCAGGCAGAAGTGTGGGCACTCTGCAGATCCACTACTGTGATGGACATATGAAGTTGGGACATTTTTATGGGACTGACTGGGGTCTATGCTACTACAAGCAGTTATGCCTGTGGTAGCATAGACCCCAGTCAGTCCCATAAAAATGTCCCAACAGAAACAGAAGATATTAAGAAGAGATGGCAAGAATACAGAGAAGAACTGTACAAAAAAGATCTTCACGACCCAGATGATCATGATGGTGTGATCACTGACCTAGAGCCAGACATCCTGGAATGTGAAGTCAAGTGGGCCTTAGAAAGCATCACTACGAACAAAGCTAGTGGAGGTGATGGAATTCCAGTTGAGCTATTCCAAATCCTGAAAGATGATGCTGTGAAAATGCTGCACTCAATATGCCAGAAAATTTGGAAAACTCAGCAGTGGCCACAGGACTGGAAAAGGTCAGTTTTCATTCCAATCCCAAAGAAACGCAATGCCAAAGAATGCTCAAACTACCGCACAATTGCACTCATCTCACACACTAGTAAAGTAATGCTCAAAATTCTCCAAGCCAGCCTTCAGCAATATGTGAACCATGAACTTCCAGATGTTCAAGGTGGTTTTAGAAAAGGCAGAGGAACCAGAGATCAAATTGCCAACATCCACTGGATCATGGAAAAAGCAAGAGAGTTCCAGAAAAACATCTATTTCTGCTTTATTGACTATGCCAAAGCCTTTGACTGTGTGGATCACAATAAACTGTGGAAAATTCTTCAAGAGGTGGGAATACCAGACCACCTGGCCTGCCTCTTGAGAAACCTATATGCAGGTCAGGAAGCAACAGTTAGAACTGGACATGGAAAAACAGACTGGTTCCAAATAGGAAAAGGAGTACATCAAGGCTGTATATTGTCACCCTGCTTATTTAACTTATATGCAGAGTACATCATGAGAAATGCTGGGCTGGAAGAAACACAAGCTGGAATCAAGCTTGCCGGGAGAAATATCAATAACCTCAGATATGCAGATGACACCACCCTTATGGCAGAAAGTGAAGAGGAACTAAAAAGCCTCTTGATGAAAGTGAAAGAGGAGAGTGAAAAAAATTGGCTTAAAGCTCAACATTCAGAAAACAAAGATCATGGCATCCAGTCCCATCACTTCATGGGAAATAGATGGGGAAACAGTGAAACAGTGTCAGACTTTATTTTTCTGGGCTCCAAAATCACTGCAGATGGTGACTGCAGCCATGAAATTAAAAGATGCTTACTCCTTGGAAGGAAAGTTATGACCAACCTAGATAACATATTCAAAAGCAGAGACATTACTTTGCCAACAAAGGTTCGTCTAGTCAAGGCTATGGTTTTTCCTGTGGTCATGTATGATGTGAGAGTTGGACTGTGAAGAAGGCTGAGCACCAAGAATTGATGCTTTTGAACTATGGTGTTGGAGAAGACTCTTGAGAGTCCCTTGGACTGCAAGGAGATCCAACCAGTCCATTCTGAAGGAGATCAGCCCTGGGATTTCTTTGGAAGGAACGATGCTAAAGCTGAAACTCCAGTATTTTGGCCACCTCATGGGAAGAGTTGACTCACTGGAAAAGACTCTGATGCTGGGAGGGATTGGGGGCAAGAGGAGAAGGGGACGCCAGAGGATGAGATGGCTGGATGGCATCACTGACTCGATGGACGTGAGTCTGAGTGAATTCCGGGAGTTGGTGATGGACAGGGAGGCCTGGCATGCTGCAATTCATGGGGTCACAAAGAGTCGGATATGACTGAGCGACTGATCTTATCTGAATGTAAGAAGTGAATTAATTTTAGGACACCAAGTTGGTGTCTGTACAAAATTAAAGAATTATTTAGTGTGGAGATCCCATCTATTTAGTACCAAAATTGTTTTGTGAGTAAGAAACAGATGATAATACTAGCGTACCATAAATGTGTCAAATGTTAAAGTAGATGAGCAAATGTTACGAAGGATTTTGCCTTATTTTTGCAAAATTACTTCAAAAGAAAAAGAGAAAAGAAAACAATGATGACCCCATTTTCTCCTGCTAATTAGTCCATTTCTCTGCCAGCATTTTGAGTCCATTTGCATGCTAGTCTTTGTACCCTAGAAGTGCAAAGAGGCAATGGCACCCCACTTCAGTACTCTTGCCTGGAAAATTCCATGGATGGAGGAGCCTGGTGGGCTGCAGTCTATGGGGTCGCTCAGAGTCGGAGATGACTGAGCAACTTCACTTTCCCTTTTCACTTTCATGCATTGGAGAAGGGAATGGCAACCCACTCCAGTACTCTTGCCTGGAGAATCCCAGGGACGGGGGAGCCTGGTGGGCTGCCTTCTATGGGGTCACACAGAATTGGACACGACTGAAGCGATTTAGCAGCAGCAGCAGTGCAAAAAGGACTGCTGGTAGACATAGCTTGTGATTTAATGTCAAATTCCTTTAATGAACATTTAGTCAGAATGACCAAGAAATAAAATGAGAAAGAAAGAATGCATTTGTTTGAGAGAGAAGAGATCAAACTACAAATCAAAAATGAAAGAGGGGACATTACCACAGATCCTCTAAGCATTATGATGATAAAAAGAAAATATGTTGAATAACTTTATGTCAATACATTTTTACAATGTAGTTAACTGAATAACTTCTTTGATATCATAAACTGCCAAAGATCACTCAAAAAGGAATCAGTTCAGTTAAGTCACTCGGGTCATCTCGAAATCTTTGCAACCACATGGACTGCAGAAGGCCAGGCCTCCCTGTCCATCACCAACTCCTGGAGCTTGCTCAAACTCATATCCATCGAGTTGGTGATGCCATCCAACCGTCTCATCCTCTGTTGCCCCCTTCTCCTCCCACCTTCAATCTTTCCAAACATCAGGGTCTTTTCAAATGAGTCAGTTCTTCGCATCAGGTGGCCAAAGTATTTGAGTTTCCACTTCAGCATCAGTCGTTCCAGTGAATATTCAGGAATTATTTCCTTTAGGATGGACTGGTTGGATCTCCTTGCAGTGCAAGGGACTCTCAAGAGTCTTCTCCAACACCACAGTTCAAAAGCATCAGTTCTTCAGCACTCAGCTTTCTTTATGGTCCAACTCTCACATCCATACATGACTACTGGAAAAACCATAGATTTGACTAGATGGACCTTTATTGGCAAAGTAATGTCTCTGCTTTTGAATATGCTGTCTAGGTTGGCCATAACTTTTCTTTCAAGGAGCAAACATTTTTAATTTCATGGCTGCAGGCACCATCTACAGTGACTTTGGAACCTTCCAAAATAAATTCTATCACTGTTTCCATTGCTTCCCCATCTATTTGCCATGAAGTGATGGGACTGGATGCCATGATCTTCGTTTTCTGAATGTTGAGTTTTAAGCCAACTTTTTCACTCTCCTCTTTCACTTTCACCAAGAGGATTTTTAGTTCTTCTTTGCTTTCTGCCATAAGGGTGGTGTCATCTGCATATCTGAGGTTATTTATATATCTTTTGGCAACCTTTATTCCAGCTAGGGCTTCATCCAGTTCAACATTTCTCATGACGTACTCTGCATATAAGTTAAATAAGCAGGGTGACAATATACAGATTGATGCACTCCAATCCTGATTTGGAACCAGTCTGTTGTTCCATGTCCAGTTCTTACTGTTGCTTCTTGACCTCCACACAGATTTCCCAGGAGGCAGGTCCGATGGCCTGGGTATTCCCATCTCTTGAAGAATTTTCCACAGTTTGTGGTGATCCACATAGTCAAAGGCTTTGGCATAGTCAATTAACAGAAATAGATGTTTTTCTGGAAACCTCTTTCTTTTTCTATGATCCAGTGGATGTTGGCAATTTGATCTCTGGTTTCTCTGACTTTTGTAACCATACTGAACATCTGGAAGTTCACAGTTCATGTACTGTTAAAGCCTGGCTTAGAGAATTTTGAGCATTACTTTGCTAGAGTGTGAGATAAGTGCAATTATGCGGTAGTTGAATATTCTTTGGCATCCCCTTTATTTGGGATTGGAATGAAATCTGACTATTTCCACTCTTGTAGCCACCGCTGAGTTTTCCAAACTTGCTGGCATATTGAGTGCAGCACTTTCACAGCATCATCCTTTAGGATTTGAAAAAGCACAACTGGAATTCCGTCACCTCCACTAGCTTTGTTTATAGTGATGCTTCTTAAGGCCCACTTGACTTCACATTCCAGGATATCTGGCTCTAGGTGAGTGATCACGCCTCTGTGGTTATCTGGGTCAAGATTATCTTTTTTGTACAGTTTTGTGTAATCTTGCCACTTCTTTTTAATATCTTCTGCTTCTGTTAGGTCCATACTATTTCTGTCCTTTATTGTGCCTATGTTTGCATGAAATATTCCCTTGGTATCTCTAATTTTCTTGAAGAGATCTCTAATCTTTCCCATTCTATTATTTTCCTCTATTTCTTTGCATTGATCTCTGAGGAAGGCTTTCTTTCTCTCCTTGCTATTCTTTGGAACTCTGCATTCAGATGATTATATATTTCCTTTTCTCCTATACCTTTCACTTCTCTTCTATTCACAGCTATGTGTAAAGCCTCCTCAGACAATCATTTTGCCTTTTTGCATTTCTTTTTGTTGAGGATGGTCTTGATCACTGCCTCCTGTACAATGTCATGAACCTCCATACGTAGTTCCTCAGGCCCTCTATCAGATCCAATCCCTAGAATCTTTTTCTCATTTCCACTGTATAATCCTAAGGGATTTGACTTAGGCCATACCTGAATGGTCTAGCTGGTTTTAGAAAAGGCAGAGGAACCAGAGATCAAATTATCAACATCCGCTGGATCATGGAAAAAGCAAGAGAGTTCCAGAAAAACATCTATTTCTGCTTTATTGACTATGCCAAAGCCTTTGACTGTGTGGATCAAAATAAACTGTGGAAAATTCTGAAAGAGATGGGAATACCAGACCACCTGACCTGCCTCTTGAGAAATCTGTATGCAGGTCAGGAAGCAACAGTTAGAACTGGACATGGAACAACAGACTGGTTCCAAATAGGAAAAGGACTACGTTAAGGCTGTATATTATCACCCTGCTTATTTAATTTATATGCAGAGTACATCATGAGAAATGCTGGCCTGGAAGAAACACAAGCTGGAATCAAGATTGCTGAGAGAAATATCAATAACCTTAGATATGCAGATGACACCACCCTTATGGCAGAAAGTAAAGAGGAACTCAAAAGCCTCTTGATGAAAGTGAAAGTGGAGAGTGAAAAAGTTGGCTTAAAGCTCAACATTCAGAATACTAAGATCATGGCATCTGGTCCCATCACTTCATGGGAAATAGATGGGGAAACAGTAGAAGCAGTGTCAGACTTTATTTTGGGGGGCTCCAAAATCACTGCAGATGGTGACTGCAGCCATGAAATTAAAAGACGCTTACTCCTTGGAAGGAAAGTTATGACCAACCTAGATAGCATATTCAAAAGCAGAGACATTACTTTGCCAACAAAGGTCCATCTAGCCAAGGCTATGGTTTTTCCAGTGGTCATGTATGGATGTGAGAGTTCGACTGTGAAGAAAGCTGAGTACCAAAGAATTGATGTTTTTGAACTGTGGTATTGGAGAAGACTCTTGAGAATCCCTTGGACTGCAAGGAGATCAAGCTAGCCCATTCTAAAGGAGTTCAGCCCTGAGTGTTCTTTGGAAGGACTGATGCTGAAGCTGAAACTCCAGTACTTTGGCCACCTCATGTGAAGAATTGACTCATTGGAAAAGACTCTGATGATGGGAGGGATTGGGGGCAGGAGGAGAAGGGGACAACAGAGGATGAGATGGCTGGATGGCATCACCGACTCAATGGACATGAGTTTGGGTGAACTCTGGGTTTGGTGATGGACAGGGAGGCCTGGCGTGCTGCCATTCATGGGGTCACAAAGGGTCGGACACGACTGAGTGACTGAACTGAATTGAACTGAACTGAATGGTCTAGTGGTTTTCCCTACTTTTTTCAATTTCAGTCTGATTTTGGCAACAAGGAGTTCATGATCTGAACCACAGTCAGCTAAACAAAACGTTGTGTGTACTAGAACCCAGGAGAAAGGAGCAGTGGCCCCACAAGAGACTGACCCAGACTTGCCCATGAGTGTTCAGAAGTCTCTGGCAGAGGCGTAGTTCAGCAGTGGCCTGATGCAGGGTTGGGGTCACTGAGTTTAGCAGGCCTCCATGGGACATTTTGAAGGAGGACACTACTATCTTCATTACTTCCACCATGGCTTTGCCTGAGATAAAATAACAAGGAGGGAACACAGCCCTAGCCATCAACAGAAAATTGGATTAAAGATTTACTGAACCTGGCCCCACCCATAATACAAGACCCAGTTTCCCCTCAGTCAGTCTTTCCCATCAGGAAACTTCCATAAGCCTTTTATCCTTATCCATCATAAGGAAGACAGAATGAAACCACAATCACAGAAAACTAACTTATCTGATCACATGGACCAAAGCCTTGTCTCAGTCATGGAAACTATGATCCATGTGGTCTAAGGCCACCCAAAAACGTCAGGTCATGGTGGACAGTTCTGATAAAACGTGGTCCACTGGAGAAGGGAATGGTAAACCACTTCAGTATTCTTGCTGTGGGAACCCCATGAACAGTATGAAATGGCAAAAAGATAGGACATTGAAAGATGAACTCCCCAGGTCGGTAGGTGCCCAATATGCATATATTACTGGAGATCAGTGGAGAAATATCTCCAGAAAAAGAATGAAGAGACAGAGCCAAAGCAAAAACAACACCCAGTTGTGGATGTAGCTGATGATGGAAGTAAAGTCTGACACTATAATGAGCAATATTGCATATGAACCTGGAATGTTATGTCTATGAATCAAGGCAAATTGGAAGTGGTCAAACAAGAGATGGCAAGAGTGAACATTGACATTTTAGGAATCAGCGAACTAAAACGGACTGGAATGCATGACTTTAACTCAGATGACCATTATATCTACTACTGTGGGCAAGAATCCCTTCGAAGAAATGGAGTAGCTCTGATAGTCAACAAAAGAGTCTGAAATGCAGTACTTGGATGCAGTCTCAAAAATGACAGAATGCTCTCTGTTCGCTTCGGAGGAAAACCATTCAATATCATAGTAATCCAGATCTATGCCCCGACCAATAATGCTGAAGAAGCAGAAATTGAGTGTTCTATGAAGACCTACAAGACCTTCTAGAGCTAACACCCCAAAAAGATGTCCTTTTCATTATAGGGGACTGGAATGCAAAAGTAATTTTGTAAAAAGTAAAAAAGAAACCCCTGGAGTAACAGGCAAATTTGGGCTTAGAGTACAGAATGAAGCAGGGCAAAGGCTAACAGAGTTTTGCCAAGAGAACATACTGGTTATAGCAAATACCCTCTTTCAACAACACAAGAGAAGACTCTACATGGACAGCAGCAGATTGTCAAAAAGGAATTGATATCCTAAACTGTCAACCTAATACTGTTATCACATTGAGGAATTTCCCTTTAATTTCTAGTTTGTTGAGTATTTTTATTCTGAATGAGTGTTGGGTTTTTTCCTTGGGTTTCTTCACCATTTAGATGATCATCATATAGTTTTTTAGTAAGTATAGCTATTTTTTCTTTAGTGTATACCCATTTTCCAATGTCCCACAACTAGGCATAGCTACTAGGATCATAATATGAGGTTCAAAACTGATAGCTATTTTGTTAATTTAGCATCAATTGTTGAGATTTTGTTGCTTTTTTCTTGCCCATATTGATTTATGCATGCTTAGGTTCTGAAGAGATGCAACATAGACACAATAAATCCTAATATGTATTTATTGTTTCTGATCTAATATCCTCTACCAGTTACTTGGTGTGAGTTTTTAAGAATAAGTTTGAAACAAACACTTTATAAAGAAGTATTGGTTACTACCACATCTTTTCTTTAAAGCCTGAAGTCATTCTTTAGCAAAAAGTTTCAACTTTTTTTTTCTCCTAGATACAATACCCTCTTTTCAGAGGTGCTTCTCAAGTGGAAAGTGAATTGCTAGTTTCAACATTGAAAACAAAAATTTTAAGAGAGGATTTTCTTTTTTTTTAATCATAGATTTTTACAACCACTTTACTACTAGATGTTGGTCTCCTTTGCTATATTGAAGCTCATGATACCAAAATCATGCTCTATGCTTATAGTTTATTATTTTTGTTTGTTTTCATAAGCTCTACTACAAGCTTGGCACAAGGTTGTTTCTTATTAAATATTGACTGAATAAGTGAATAAGTAAAAGGTCTACACTAGAGTGTTATGCTGTGTGGACCCATTTTTTTTTTCCCCCACTCTTGGTAGCAATAGATTTTCTTTTCTGAAGAGACTAGAATATTTGTGTGAGACAGACAGGTCACAAACAATTGCCAGTAATAACATAAAGCACAAACAAAGTGCCTTGTATAATTTAGAGAGAAATAGAGTCATTAAATGGGAAAGGAACAGGTCATTTATTTGAAATGCACATATGCTCATCTAGAGGGAAAACAGAATAGAACTTTACCTTTTTCTAAGAATAGCATCTGGAAACTTATTTGGACACACTGGGAAGCAGTAAGTTGGATAATAATTGTATTATTCCTGATGCTAGTTTGGAAAAATAAGTTCATTATGGGAATTCCAAGTTTCTTGTTACCCTGGCAACTACAGGTGGAGCACTACAGTGATGTGATTGACTCACTAAATCCCTTTCTAAATCCTCTCAAAGATTTAATGTTGTTAGCTTATCAAGTCTATCTCTCAAACTCTTGCTCTTCTAAAAGACTTTAAAAAATCCTTTGATTGGGATCCAAAATGACTTCTCTGTATCACTGATGAACTTTTATTAAGCCTAATCTTTTGAACATTCATCAAACTAAAGTTTGAGCTTCTTTTACAATGGCAAATCACAGCTTCCAAATCAGGATTTAGATATTTATGTGAGATTCATGAAAGTAGAAAACCTCCCAAGGAGATTCAGCTAAAGGGAGCTTCACCTATCTTTAGTGTTTATACTAAATATTTACTTAATTCTTTAACACAAATTTGTCTGTTGTTATGTAATAAGCAAGCAATCATAATAAGGGAATTAATTTTCTTCTGAATTTAACATGTTTACTAATATCCGTATGTCTTTTCTAAATTTTTCATATTCTTCATATTGTCTAGCCATTGAGTAAATGGGTCAGCTTTTTACTTAGGACTAAAAGTATGTAGTGTTCACTTCTACAAGACATTTTCACACATTGATAAACAAAAACAACAATGACCACAATATAATGACAATATCAAATACTGTTAATCATATATTTCCATGGACTCTTACAGCCTAAACAGAACTTTTATTTCATTCATCTTAAACCTCATGGCAACCCAATCCAGTATTCTTGCCTGGAAAATCCCATGGGCAGAGGAGCCTGGTAGGCTACAGTCCATGGGGTCGCAAATAGTCAGACACAACTGAGCGATTTCACTTCACTTCACTCACAAATCTCAAGACAACTGAAATGGATACTATTATCTTCTTTGTATAGATGAGAAAAGTAAAACAGGGAGAATACTTCCCCAAAATAATACAAGTAAAAAAGCTAGAATTTAATACCTCATTTGCTGAGACTCCTGTTGTTGTTATTTAGTCACTAAGTTGTGTTCAACTCTCTGCGACCCCATGGTCTCTACCCCACCAATCTCCTCTGTTCATGGGACTTCCCAGGTAAGAATACTGGAGTGGGTTGCCATCTCCCTCTCCAGGGGATCTTCCTAACCTAGGAATTGAACCCCACGTCTTCTGCATTGGTAGGCAGATTCTTTAGCACTGAGACACCAGAGAAGTCCCAAGACTACTGTTTGAAAGTGAAGTCACTCAGTTGTATCCAACTCTTTGCAACCCCATGGACAGTAGCCTGCACCAGGCTCCTCCACCCATGGGATTTTCTAGGCAAAAGTACTGGAGCGGGTTGCCATTTCCTTTTCCAGGGAATCTTCCCAAACCAGGGATTGAACCCAGGTTTCCTGCATTGTAGACAGACGCTTTACCATCTGAGCCACCAAATTCACTCATTCATAGAACTAAGATTTTGTTTTGGCTAAGATGGCAGGTATATACAAGGGAGAGCAGAGAAGGCTGGAAGAGTATCTCTGGATTAGATAATAAAAATCTTGTAAAGAGGTTGAATTCCATTCTGTAAACTTTAGAAAAACTTTGAAAGCCATTAAGCAGGAGAGGAATATAATTAAGTTTAAATTTATATTTTGAAGTTCTGGAATCATTAGTGAAAAGATACTTAAGTGATGCAAAACAGTAGACAAAGAGAACTGTTAGGATGTTACTCCTAAAGATGTAGTCCATGTGATTCACAATTATTAAGTAAAACAAATGCATGGAATATGGGTAAAGGGTGAAGATACCTACTAATGAGCCAGGCACTACACTAGATGCTTTGGAAATACTATCTTTAACCCTCCAAAAAATTTCTGTTATGCACTACTATTTTTAATGCCCTAGAGAAATGGTATAATATATTCCACTTTTCACAGCCAGCAAATGGCATAACCAGTATTTAAAATTAGGATTTATCTGGTTTCAAATCTCTTAGTTTTTCATCAACATAGTTCAGCTTCAATGGCATGGTGAGGAAGGAACAAAATCAAGTGCTATTTAGCAAACAAATCCTCATGTTTGACTGGATTAGAATAGTGAGAGAAGGAGGGAAGAAGTACAGAATGCTTCCTAGTTTTATGGCTTGAGTGCCTGGATGAAGAGAAAAGAGAAATTGGGAATGAAAGCAGATTTGGCGGAAAGATTTTATTTCTGGTTCTCAAAATTGTTTTAGATTAGAATCATCTGAGATGCTCTTAAAATCAGTTTTAACCACCTGATTTTCACACCAAATGTAAATATCATGAGGGCACAGATCTACTGATCTGAATGTACAATGACATTTAATAGCATATTTCTTTGGCCTTTTATACAGTTCATGAGGCTCTCATGACAGGTATCCTGGTGTGATGTGCGATTCCCTCCTCCAGTGGATCATGTTTTGTCAGAACTCTTTGCCATGACTGTGCTTCTTGGATGGCCCTGCATGGCATGGCTCATAGCTTCGCTGAGTTACATAAGCCCCTTTGCCATAACAAGGCAGTGATACATGAAGGGGGATGACAAACCAAGACAGTGTGTTGAAAAACAGAGACATTACTCTGCCAACAAAAGTCCATATGGTCAAGGCTGTGGTCTTCCCAGTGGTCATGTATGGTTGTGAGAATTGGACCATGAAGACGGCAGAACACCAAAGAATTGATGCCTTTGAACTGTGGTGCTGGAGAAGACTCCTGAAAGTCCCTTGGACAGCAAGGAGATCAAACCAGTCAAGCTTAAGGGAGATCAACCTTGAATATTCACTGGAAGAACTGATGCTGAAGCTGAAATTCCAGTATTTTGGTCATCTGATATGAACAGACAACTCATTGGAAAAGTCCCTGATGCTGGGAAAGATTGAGGGCAGAAAAGAAGAGGGCATCAGAGGATGAGATGGCTGGACAACATCACTGATACAATGAACACAAACTTCCCCATCCAGGAGATGGGAGGGACAGGGAGGCCTGGTGTGCTACAGTCCATGGGGTCACAAACAATCAGACATCACTGGGTGACTGAAAAACAACAACAGCATACTTCTTGGCATATAATAGGTACATAAAAAACAAAAAATGAATCAAAAAGAACTCTGAAGCCCATAATACTTGTCTTAGTTTGAATCAGTCAAGGTTTGCCTAAGAAAACAGAAATCACACTAACTGTTTCAAGTAAGAAGGGATTTAATACAGAGTCAGAGTCATACAACTTTTGGAAGTTCTGGAGGAATGAAGGCATTAGAACCATTGCTGTTTGGGGAGGAAGCAATTCAGAAGAGAAAGAATTGCAAAGAAGATGTTAATAATCTCAACACCCTGCAAAGTCTAAGTATGGTATTTTAAGGACAGCTGGAATCTGCTAGTAAAATTCCACACTGGCCATCTCTCTAATTTTTGTATGTGTCTAATGGCTTCTTCCTTTCTTCAGTCTTTGAAATATCAAATACATTTCCCAAAGTTATCCAAGGAATGTACTTCTAGGCTTTTACTCACTGTAGTAAAAGGAAGACCTTTGGAAAGTGGTGTGACATCATCATGAAATGACATCTGGCAGATATATAATTTTCTTCAAGCTCTTTTAAAGATGGAAGGCACTACTGTTTCTGTCTTCCTTCCCTCCAACATGCAAAATTTATGAGCCATTTTTCTTTTGTTCACTCTCTGCTTCACAAATACACGTTTTCATGTACTTTTGTTCAATATAAATATTTTATACAATATACTGAAAGATTGATTCAATTCAGCTGTACTTTATATCTTCTAGTGTGATTTCAAATCAGTGTTATTGTCACAGAGTGTATTCTTAAATAGAATGGATATGACAACTTTATTATAATTTTGTTCATTTATATAGAAATTTGGGCTGTTTACAGGTTTGTCTATTGTGAATAAACCTGCTATGGAAATACATATACAAGGATTTTGTTGCACATGTATTCATTCCTCTTGGATAAATATTTAGGAATAGAATTTCCAGAATAGAATAATTATATGGGATTTTCTCCCCAAAGTTATTGTATTATTTTATATTTACATCATAAATACATGAGATACTTGAATACTGCAGATCTTCACAGCTAGTTTCTTTTATATTTTAATCATTCTAATGTGTGAGTAGTGATACTGAACTTCTTTTATGGGCTTATTGAATATTCACATTTGTTTCTGTTTGATGGATATTTCAAGAATGAAACTATATTTAAAATTGGCTTGATTTTCTCTTTACTGATGTAGGAATGTTTATATAGTATGGATGCAAGTACTTTGATATATAATACACATACACACACACATGTGAGAGAACACACACCCAGTGACTGACTATTGTATCCCAGTCTATAATTTGCCTACTCATTTCCCTAATATTGCTTTTTTATGAGCAGATATTTTAATTTTTTAAGTAAGTGTAATTTATAAGTTTTTTATGGTTTCTTCTTTCTGCGCCCTATCTAAATTTATCTCATGAAATATTCATGAAAATATTCTCTTATGTTTTCACCTAAAAAGTTTATAGTTTTAGCTTCTATATTTAGGTTCATGCAGTAATACTTTTAGTTTATATTTTCTCAGTAGTCTTATTGCTGTTTGTTAAAATGACTTTGCTTCCCACATTGGATTGCTTAAAAATTTGTTAAAAAAATCAAATGACTATATAAATGTGGGTGTAGTTTTATATGATTCCTTTAATAAGTTTGACCTTTTGAAGGAGGTCACCATTATCTTTATTACCTCCACCGTAGTTTGGCCTCAGGTCGAACAACAGGGAGGGAACATAGCCCCATCCATCAACAGAAAATTGCATTAAAGATTTACTGCCCATCAGAACAAGATTCAGTTTCCCCTCAGTCAGTCTCTCCCATCAGGAAGCTTCCATAAACCTCTTATCCTTATCCATCACAGGGCAGACAGAATGAAAAACACAATCACAGAAAAGTAAACAAACTGATCTCATGGATCACAGCCTTGTCTAACTAAATGAAACTATGAGCCCTGTCATGTAGGGCCACCCAAGATAGACCAGTCATGGTGGAGAGTTCTGACAAAACACGGTCCACTGGAGAAGGGAATGGCAAAACACTTCAATATTTTTTCCTTGAGAACTCAATGAATAGGGTGAAAAGGCAAAAAGACAGGACACTGAAAGATGAACTCCCCAGGTCGGTAGCTGCCCAATATGCTACTGGAGATCAGTGGAGAAATAACTCCAGAAAGAAGGAAGAGACCAAGCCAAAGCAAAAACAACACCCAACTGTGGATGTAACTGGTGATGGAACGAAAATCTAATGCTATAAAGAGCAATATTGCATAAGAACCTGGAATGTTATGTCCATGAATCAAGGTAAATTCAGTTCAGTTCAGTTCAGTCTCTCAGTCGGGTCTGACCCTTTGCAACCCCGTGGACTTCAGCACGAGGGCCTCCCTGTCCATCACCAAATCCCGGAGTTTACTCAAACTCATGTCCATTGAGTCTGTGATGCATCCAACCATTTTATCCTCTGTTGCCCTCTTATTCTTCTGCCTTCAATCTTTCTATGCATCAGGCTCTTTCCAAATTGAACATTCAGGACTAATTTCCTTTAAGATGGATTGGTTGGACCTCCTTTCAGTCCAAGGGACTCTCAAGAGTCTTCTCCAACACCACAGTTTAAAAGCATCAATTCTTCAGCACTCAGATTTATTTATAATCCAACTCTCACATCCATACATGACTGCTGGAAAAACCAAAGGCTTGACTAGATAGAGCTTTGTTGGCAAAGTAGTTTCTCTGCTTTTTAATATGCTGTCTAGGTTGGTTATAACTTTTCTTCCAAGGAGCAAGCGTCTTTTAATTTCATGGCTGCAGTCACTGTCTGCAGTGATTTTGGAGCCCCCCAAAATAAAGTCTGCCATTGTTTCCCAATATATTTGCCATGAAGTGATGGGACCAGATGCCATGATCTTAGTTTTCTGAATATTGAGCTTTAAGCTAACTTTTTCACTCTCCTTTTTCACTTTTATTGAGAGGCTTTCTAGTTCTTCATTTTCTGCCATAAGGGTGGTGTCATCTGCATATCTGAGGTTATTGATATTTCTCTTAGAAATCTTTATTCTAGCTTGTGCTTCATTCAGCCCAGCATTTCTCATGATGTACTCTATATATAAGTTAAATAAGCAGGGTGACAATATACAGCCTTGATGCACTCCTTTTTGTATTTGGAACCAGTCTGTTGTTCCATGTCATGTTCTAATATGTTCTGAATGTTCCATGTGCAGTTCTAACTGTTGCTTCCTGACCTGCATACATATTTCTCAAGAGAAAGTCCAGGTGGTCTAGTATTCCCATCTCTTGAAGAATTTTCCACAGTTTGTGGTGATCCACACAGTCAAAGGCTTTGGGATAGTCAATAAAGCAGAAATAGATGTTTTTCTGGAACTCTCTTGCTTTTTCCATGATCCAGCAGTGCATGTTGGCAATTTGATCTCTGGTTCCTCTGCCTTATGTAACCACCTTGAATATCTGGAAATTCACAGTTCATGTACTGCTAAACCCTGGCTAGGAGAATTTTGAGCATTACTTTTTTACTGTGTGAGATGAGTATACCTGTGTGGTACTTTGAGCAGTCTTTGGCATTGTCTTTCTTTGGGATTGGAATGAAAACTGATATTTTCCAGTTCTGTGGCCACTGTGGAGTTTTCCAAATTTGCTGGAAATCTGAGTGCAGCCATTCACATCATCTTTTAAGATTTGAAATAGCTCAACTGGAATTCCATCACCTCCACTAGCTTTGTTTGTAGTGATACTTCCTAGGGCCCACTTGACTTCACATTCCAGGATGTCTGGCTCACACCATCGTGATTATCTGGGTCATGAAGGCCTTTTTTGTACAGTTCTTCTGGGTATTCTTGCCACTTCTTAATATCATCTGCTTCTGTTAGGTCCATAATATTTCTGTCCTTTATTGTGCCCATCTTTGCATGAAATGTTACTTGAAGAGATCTCTAGTTTTTCCCATTCTATTGTTTTCCTCTATTTCTTTGCACTCATCACTGAGGAAGGCTTTCTTATCTCTCCTTGCTATTCTTTGGAACTCTGCATTCAAATGGGTATATCTTTCCTTTTCTCCTTTGCCTTTCACTTCTCTTCTTTTCACAACTATTTGTAAGCCCTCTTCAGACAGCCATTTTGCTTTTTTGCATTTCTTTTTCCTGGGGACGGTCTTGATCCTTCTCTCCTGTACAATATCAGAAACCTCCATCCATAGTTCATCAGGCACTCTATCAGATCTAGTCCCTTAAATCTATTTCTTACTTCCACTGTATAATCGTAAGGGTTTTGACTTAGGTCATACCTGAATGGTCTAGTGGTTTTCCCTACTTTCTTCAATTAAGTCTGAATTTGGCAATAAGGAGTTCATGGTCTGTGCCAGAGTCAGCTCTCAGTCTTCTTTTTACTGACTGTATAGAGCTTCTCCATCTTTGGTGCAAGGAATATAATCAATCTGATTTTAGTGTTGACCATCTGGTGATGTCCATGTGTAGAGTCTTCTCTTGTATTGTTGGAAGAGGGTGTTTGCTATGTCCAATGCATTCTCTTGGCAAAACTCTATTAGCCTTTGACCTGCTTCATTTTGTACTCCAAGGCCAAATTTGCCTGTTATTCCAGATGTTTCTTGACTTCCTACTTTTGCATTCCAGTCCCCTATGAGGAAAAGGACATCTTTTTTGGGTGTTAGTTCTAGAAGGTCTTGTAAGTCTTCATAGAACTGTTCAACTTCAGCTTCTCCAGCATTACTCGTCAGGGCATAGACTTGGATTACCATGTTATTGAATGGTTTGCCTTGGAAACAAAATTGGTAGTCATTAAACAGGAGATGGCAAGAGTAAACATTGACATTTTAGGAATCAGCGAACTAAAATGGACTGGAATGGGTGAATTTAATTCAAATTACCATTATTTCTACTACACTGGACAAGAATCCCTTCGAATAAATAGAGTAGTACTCATAATCAATCAGAGTCCAAAATGCAGTATTCGGATGCGATCTCAAAAACGATAGAATGATCTCTGTTCCTTTCCAGGGAAAACCTCTGAATATCACAGTAATCCAAGTCTATGGAATAATCCAAGTCTATGGAGTAATCCAAGTAATCCAGACCAGTAATGCTGAAGAAACAGAAGTTTAACAATTCTCTGAAGACCTACAAGATGCTTTAGAACTAACACCCAAAATGATGTTATTTTCATTATAGTGGACAGGAATGAAAAATTAGGAAGTTGAGAGATACCTGGAGTAACAGGCAAATTTGTCCTTGGCATACAAAACAAAGCAGGTCAAAGGCTAATGAGTTTTGCAAAGAGAATGCACTGGTCATAGCAAACACCCTCTTCCAACAACACAAGAGAAGAATATATCATGAACATCACCAGATGGTCAATACCCAAATCAGATTGATTATATCTTTGCAGCCAAAGATGGAGAAGCTCTATACAGTCAGTAAAAACAAGACTGGGAGCTGACTGTGGCTCAGATCATGAACTCCTCATTGCAAAATTCAGACTGAAATTGAAGAAAGTAAGAAAAACCCAGGTATGATCTAAATCAAATTCCTTAAGATTATACAGTGAAGTGATAAATAGTTCAAGGGATTATATCTGATAGAGTGCCTGAAGAATTATGGATGGAGGTTCATGACATTGTACAGGAGGTGGTGATCAAGACCATCCCCAAGAAAAAGAAATGCAAAAAGGCAAAATGGTTGTCTGAGGAGGCCTTACAAATAACTGAAAAAAGAAGAGAAGCTAAAGGCAAAGGAGAAAAGGAAAGATATAGGCATTTGAATTCACAGTTCCAAAGAAAAGCAAGGAGAGATAAGAAAGCCTTCCTTGGTGATCAATGCAAAGAAATAGAGGGAAACAATAAAATGGAAAAGACTAGAGATCTCTTCAATAAAATTAGAGATATCAAGGGAACATTTCATGCAAAGATGGGCACTATAAAGGACAGAAGTGGTACGGACCTAATAGAAGCAAAAGACATTAGGAAGAGGTGACAAGAATACCCAGAAGAACTATACAAAAAAGATAATCATGACCCAGATAACTATGATGGTGTGATCACTCACCTAGAGCCAGACATCCTGGAATGTGAAGTCAAGTGGGCCTTAGGATGTATCACTATGAACAATGCTAGTGAAGGTGATGGAATTCCAGTAGAGCTATTTCAAATCCTAAAAGATGATGACGTGAAAGTGCTGCACTCAATATAACAGCAAATTTGGAAAACTCAGCATTGGCCATACAACTGAAACCTGGTCAGTTTTCATTCCAATCCCAAAGAAAGACAATGCCAAAGAATGTTCAAATTACCACACAATTGCACTCATCTCACATGCTAGCAAAGTAATGCTCGGAATTCTCCAATCCAGGCTTCAAAGGTATGTAAAATGTGAACTCCCAGATGTTCAAGCTGGATTTAAAAAAGGCAGAGGAGCCACAGATCAAGTTCCCAACATCTGTTGAATCATTGAAAAAGCATGAGAGTTCCAGAAAAAAAATCTACTTCTGCTTTATTGACTATGCCAAACCTTTGACTGTGTGGATCAATGTTTTCCAAAAACTATGGAAAATTCTTCAAGAGATTAGACTACCAGACCACCTGACCTGCCTCCTCAGAAATCTATATACAGGTCAAGAAGCAACAGTTAGAACTGGACATGGAACAACAGACTGGTTCCGAATCGGGAAAGGAGTACATCAATGCTGCATATTATCACCCTGCTTATTTAACCTCTATGCAGAGTACATCATGCAAAATGCCAGGCTGGATGAAACACAAGCTGTATCAAGTTTTCCAGGACAAATAACAATAACTTCACATACGTAGCTGACACCATGCTTATGGCAGAAAGCAAAGAACTAAACAGTCTCTTGATGAAAGTGAAAGAGGAGAGTGAAAAAGTTGGCTTAAAACTCAACATTCATAAAACTAAGATCATGGCATCTGGTCCCATCACTTCATGGCAAATAGATTGGGAAACAATGGAAACAATGGTGGATTTTATTTTCCTGGGGTCCAAAATCACTGCAGATGGTGACTGCGGCCGTGAAATTAAAAGATGCTCGCTCCTTGGAAGAAAAGCTATGAGCAACCTAGACAGCATATTAAAAAGCAGAGACATTACTCTGACAACAAAGGTTCATCTAGTCAAAGCTGTAGTTTCTCCAGTAGTCATGTATGGATGTGAGAGTTGGACTATAAAGAAAGCTGAATGCCAAAGAATTGATGCTTTTGAACTCTGGTGTTGGAGAAGACTCTTGAGAGTTCCTTGGACTGCAAGGAGATCCAACTAGTCCATCCTAAAGGAAATCAGTCCTGAATTTTCATTGGAAGGACTGATGCTGAAGCAGAAACTCAAATAGTTTTGCCACCTGATGCGAAGAACTGATTCATTTGAAAAGAGTCTGATCCTGGGAAAGATTGAAGGTGGGAGGAGAAGGGGATGACAGAGGATGAGAGGGTTGGATTGCATCACCGAGTCAATGGACATGAGTTTGCATAAATACTGGGAGCTGGTGATGGACAGGGAGCCCTGGTGTGCTGCAGTCCATGGAGTCGCAAAGAGTTGGACACAACTGATAGACTGAACTGAAATGAACTAATGATAGTATTAAACAGTCTCATTTTCAGTGACTTTGCAAAAAGTCTCCAGAAAATTACTTAGAACTACTACTTTTCTTTTTTTCTTCTATTTTAAAAATTGTGTTTACTATTCTAGGCCATTAGAATTTCCATTAAATTTATACCTACCTTATTAATTTCTACAAAAGAAATCCTGTTGGGTATTGTTGGAGATTGTATTGAATCAGTGGATCAATATGGGCAGAATTTATATTTTACTGTAATGAAACTCATCAAATCTATTCAGCCATGAACATAGTATCCTTCTATGTTTTCAGTATATATCATGTGTCTCACAATATTTAGTATATATCAGTATAGAAGTTTTGCATTTTTTAGAAAATAAACCAAACTATAATTTTTTCTATTATAATTTTATCTTTAAATATTTTATTTTATATTTATTACTAGTATGATTAAAATGGTTTGTTTTCTGTGTTGACACTAGATTATAGAAACTTGCTAAATTAATTCACTTACTAGTTTTATTATTTTTTTCTTTGTAGATTCATTGGGATGTTTTGGACATCATGAGATTTTTCTATTTAAAAAAGCATCGTCTGTCTCTTTCCATTCTATAACATTTCTAATTATTTTCCTGGTTTTATTGCACTGTCAAGAATCTGCAATACAGTGTTAAATAATAGTGATGAGAAAGAATATTTTTCAATTATTCCTAATCTTAGGAAGACTATATTTAATTATTTAGCTGTTGTTCATGTCTGACTCTTTGTAATCCCATGAACAGCAGTACTCCAGGCTTTCCTATCTGTCATTATCTCCTGGAGTTTGCTCAAATTCATGACCATTGAGTCGGTGATGCCATCAACCATCTCATCCTCTGTTTCCCCCTTCTCCTCCTGCCCTCAGTCTTTCCCAGCACCAGGATCTTTTCCAATGAGTTGGCTCTTTGTATCAGGTGGCCAAAGTATTGGAGTTTTAGCTTCAGGATCACTCTTTCCAATGAATATTCAAGGTTGATTCCCTTTAGGATTGACTGGCTTGATCTTCTTGCTGTCCAAGGAACTCCCAAGAGTCTTCTCAAGGACCATAGTTTGAAAATATTAATTCTTTTGCTCTGAGCCTTCTTTGTGATCCAACTCTCACATCTGTACATGACTACTGGGAAAACTATAGCTTTGACTATATGGATCTTTGTCAACAAATGATGTCTTTCCTTTTTAAAATGCTGTCTAGGTTTGTCATTGGAGAAGGTGGTGGCACCCCACTCCAGTACTCTTGCCTGGAAAATCCCATGGATGGAGGAGCCTGGGAGGCTGCAGTCCATGGGGTCATGAAGAGTTAGACATGACTGAGCGACTTCACTTTCACTTTTCACTTTCATGCATTGGAGAAGGAAATGGCAACCCACTCCAGTGTTCTTGCCTGGAGAATCCCAGGTACGGGGGAGCCTGGTGGGCTGCCATTTATGGGGTCACACAGAGTCGGACACGACTGAAGTGACTTAGCAGCAGCAGCAGCAGCAGCAGCAGGTTTGTCATAGCTTTCCTTCCAAGGAGCAAGCATCTTTTAATTTTATGGCTTCAGTCACAGTCCACACTGATTTTGCAGCCCAAGAAAATAAAATGTGTTTCCACATTTTCCCCTTCTGTTTACCATGAAGTGATGGGATTGGATGCCATGATCATTATCTTTTGAATGTTGAGTTTTAAGCCAGCTTTTCACTCTCATCTTTCATCTTCAAAAGGCTCTTTAGTTCCTCTTTGCTTTCTGCCATTAGAATGGCATGATCTGCATATCTGAGGTTGTTGATATTTCTCCTGACAATCTTGATTACAGCTTGTGATTCATCCAGGCCAGTGTTTAGCATGATGTACTCTACATAGAAGTTAAATAAGCAAGGTGACAATATATAGCCTTGACATACTCCTTTCCCAAGTTTGAACCGGTATGTTGTTCCATGTCTTGTACAAACTGCTACTTCCTGACCTGCATACAGGTTTCTCAGGAGGTAGTAAGGTGGTCTAGAATAGTGATAATTGTATTGACTTCCCTTTATTCATTTAATATGTTAAGTTACAGTTATTTTTCAGTGTTAAACCAACTTTACTTTCTTCAGTTCAGTTGCTCAGTTGTGTCTGACTCTGAGACTCCATGAACTGCAGCACGCCTATCTTCCCTGTTCATCAGCAACTCCCGGAGCTTATTCAAATTCATGTCCATTGAGTCTGTGATGCCATCCAACCCTTTTATCCTCTGTTGTCCCCTTTTCCTCCTGCCTTCAATCATTCCCAGATCAGGGTCTTTTCAAATGAGACAGTCCGTCACATCAGGTGGCCAAAGTATTTGAGTTTCAGCATCAGTCCTTTGAATGAAAATTTGGGACCGATTTCCTTTATGATGGACTGGTTGGATCTCCTTGTTGTTCAAGGGACTCTCAAGAGTCTTCTCCAACACCACAGTTCAAAAGTTTCAATTCTTTAGCACTCAGCTTTCTTTATAGTCCATCTCTCACATCCATACATGACTACTGGAAAAACCATAGCTTTGACTAGATGGACCTTTGTTGGCAAAATAATGTCTCTGCTTTTTAATATGGTATCTAGGTTGGCCATAGCTTTTCTTCCAAGGAGTGAGCATCTTTTAATTTCATGGCTGCAGCCACCAGCTGCAGTGATTTTGGGGCCCAAGAAAATAATCTTCCATTGTTTCCCCATCTATTTGCCATGAAGTGATGGGACCGGATGACATGATCTTAGTTTTTTGAATGTTGAGTTTTAAGCCAACTTTTTCACTCTCTTCTTTCACCTTTATCAAGAGGCTCTTTACTTCCTTAGAAACATATATTTGACTTTCATGTTATTTAATTGAATATGCTAGTATTTTGTTAAGAATTTTTGTATGTATGTCCATGATGAATATTATCTCTAATATGCTTTCTTCGTAAATTTCTTTCCAGTTTGTTGTATGAGGGTCATTTGCCTTATTCAGACATTGAAACTCATTACTTTTTTCTCTATTTTCTGGTTCATCTTATTTCATCCTAAAATTTGTGATAGAATTCACTAATAAAGTCATTTGGAACACAGAGTTTCTTCAGGGAAAGGTTTTTGAAAATAAAATATAATTTATTTATTACATAGTGAGCTATTCATATTTAGATTTCCTTGAATCACCTGTTAATTTTAGCCTTTCAAATAACTTTTCAATATTTCAACAAATTTGTTGAATATATTAGCGTATCTGTTTATTAACATTTTCTTATTACAATCTTAAAACAATTCTAGACATTAGAAATTGTTCACCTCTTTAAATCCTAATATTGGTGATCTTTCTCTCTTTCAGTCTGACTGATATAGCTTGGAATTTGTCAGTCTTTTTACTTTTCACTAAAGAATCACTCAGACAATAAAATTAGTAAGCTTTTAGCCCAGCTACCAAATAAAATAGGGAAAACACAAATTACTAATATCAGCAATTAAAAAGATGTCACTAAAGATCCCATAAAAGGATAATAAAGCAATACTGTAGACAACTCCGTACCCCAATATTTGATAATCTCGATGAAATGGATCAATTTCTCCATAGACAGAACTTGCAAAAATTCACACAATAAGAAATATATGATCCAAATAGACTAAATCTATATTGAATCAGTAATTAATAATCTGCTGAATAAGAAGCACCAGGCCCTGTTGGATTTTGCTGTTAAATTGTACCAAACATTTAAGAACTGAATTCTGCCAGTTGTCTACAATCTATCTTAGAGGACAGAAGAAGAGAGAAGATTTCCTAATTCATTCTCTGAGAGCAGTATTACCCTAATGCCAAAACCAGATAAAGACATTACAAAAAAAAAAAAATTATAGACTAATATCATTAATGAAGTTACATGCAAAAATCTCAAAGTGTTAGCTAATCAAATTTTTAAAAAAGCATAAAAATTTAAACACCACGACCAAGTGAAATTTACCCCAGGTATGCAAGTCTGATTCAACATTCTAAAATCAATTGATATAACTTATTACATCAAAAGACTAAAAAGTAAAAGTCTCACGATCATATCAATAGATGCAGGAAAAGCATTTTAACAAAATTCAACACCCATCCATGATGAAATACTCTCAATAAATGAGGAGTAGAGGGAAATTTCTTCAACTTGGTTAAGAAAATCTGTAAAATACCTGCAATCAACATAATAATTTATGGTGAAAAACTGAAAGCTTTCCAACCAAGATTAGATACAAGGTAAGTCTGTACCCTCTCACAGCTTTTGTTTTTGTTTTTGTTTATTTTTAACAGCTTTTGTTTTGACATTTTTCTGATCCTTAATAAAATAATAGGACAACAAAAGAAAATCTATACAGATTGGGAAGGAAGACATGAAAGTGTCTTTGTTCACAGATGACAAAATCACCTATGTAGGAAATCCAAAATTATTGATAAAATTCTGGGAAGTAATAAATGATTATAGTAATGTAGCAGAATATAAAGTTAATATATAAAGTCAATTCCTTTCCTATATAATAAAAACAAATGGGTGGTATTTGGATTTAAAAACAATACCATTTACACTCAGTTCAGTTCAGTTCAGTCACTCAGCCATGTCCGATTCTTTGCGACCCCATGAATCGCAGCACACCAGGCCTCCCTGTCCATCACTGACTCCCAGAGTTCACTCAGACTCACGTCCATCGAGTCAGTGATGCCATCCAGCCATCTCATCCTCTGTCGTCCCCTTCTCCTCTTGCCCCCAATCCCTCCCAGCATCAGAGTCTTTTCCAATGAGTCAACTCTTCGCATGAGGTGGCCAAAGTACTGGAGTTTCAGCTTTAGCATCATTCCTTCCAAAGAAAGCCCAGGGCTGATCTCCTTCAGAATGGACTGGTTGGATCTCCTTGCAGTCCAAGGGACTCTCAAGAGTCTTCTCCAACACCACACTTCAAAAGCATCAATTCTTCAGCGCTCAGCCTTCTTCACAGTCCAACTCTCACATCCATACATGACCACTGGAAAAACCATAGCCTTGACTAGACGGACCTTTGTTGGCAAAGTAATGTCTCTGGTTTTCAATATGATATCTAGGTTGGTCATAACTTTTCTTCCAAGGAGTAAGCATCTTTTAATTTCATGGCTGCAGTCACCATCTGCAGTGATTTTGGAGCCCAGAAAAATAAAGTCTGACACTGTTTCCACTGTTTCCCCATCTATTTCCCAGGAAGTGATGGGACCGGATGCCATGATCTTTGTTTTCTGAATGTTGAGCTTTAAGCCAACTTTTTCACTCTCCTCTTTCACTTTCATCAAGAGGCTTTTTAGTTCCTCTTCACTTTCTGCCATAAGGGTGGTGTCATCTGCATATCTGAGGTGATTGATATTTCTCCCAGCAATCTTGATTCCAGCTTGTGCTTCTTCCACCCCAGCGTTTCTCATGATGTACTCTGCATAGAAGTTAAATAAGCAGGGTGACAATATAAAGCCTTGACGTACTCCTTTTCCTATTTGGAACCAGTCTGTTGTTCCATGTCCAGTTCTAACTGTTGCTTCCTGACCTGCATACAAATTTCTCAAGAGGCAGGCCAGGTGGTCTGGTACTTCCATCTGTTTCAGAATTTTCCACAGTTTATTTTGATCCACACAGTCAAAGGCTTTGGCATAGTCAATAAAGCAGAAATAGATGTTTTTCTGGAACTCTCTTGCTTTTTTGATGACCCAGGGGATGTTGGCAATTTGGTCTCTGGTTCCTCTGCCTTTTCCAAAACCAGCTTGAACATCTGGAAGTTCACGGTTCATGTATTGCTGAAGCCTGGCTTGGAGAATTTTGAGCACTACTTTCCTAGCCTGTGAGATGAGTGCAATTGTGTCGTAGTTTGAGCATTCTTTGTCATTGCCTTTCTTTGGGATTGGAATGAAAACTGACCTTTTCCAGTCCTGTGGCCACTGCTGAGTTTTCCAAATTTGCTGGCATATTGAGTGCAGCAGTTTCACAGCATCATCTTTCAGGATTTGAAATAGCTCAACTGGAATTCCATCACCTCCACTAGCTTTGTTTGTAGTGATGCTTTCCAAGGCCCACTTGACTTCACGTTCCTGGATATCTGGCTCTAGGTGAGAATTAGCATCCCTCAAAGTGAAATACTTTGGTATAAATCTTACAAAATACCTACAAGATCTATTATGAGGAAAGCTACTTAACTCTGATGAATGAAGTCAAAGAACTGATCAATGGAGAGATATTTCATGTTCATGAAAAGGAAGATTCACTATTCACTATCAATTCTTCCTAAATTAGTCTATAGATACAGTGCAATCCCCATCAAAATCTTAGGAGATTTCTTCTATGAATATCAACTGATTTGAAAGTTTATGTGAAAATGTAAATGTGCCCAAATGGCCAATACAGTATTGAAGAAGAACAAAATTGGAGGACTGATACTACCCAACTCCATGATAGTACAAAACTAGGTAATCAAGACAACCTGGCATTGGCAAAAGAATAACTGTGTCAGTGAAACAGAATAGATAACCCATAAACAGACTTACTTAAATATAGTCAACTTATTTTTAACAAGGAATCAAAGTCATTACAATGGAGTAAAGATAGTTTCTTCAACAAATGGTGTTGGAACAACTGAGCAATCACATGCAAAAAAAATGAATCTAGACACAGACCTTATGCCAATTACATAAACCTATAACAAAATGGATCATAAGCCTGTGTGTGAAACACAAAAATATAAATCTTCTAGAAGATAACATAAGAGAAACCTACATGACCTTGGTGATTTTTTTAGACATGACACAAAAGATGTAATCTGAGAAATAAATAATTGATAAGCTGGACTTCATTAAAATTTAGAATTTATGCCCTTTAAAAGACAATGTCAAGAGTATGAAAGGACAAGCCACAGATTAGTGGAAAGTATTTTCAAACTACATATCTGCTAAAGGACTGTTATCTATAAGGTACTAATAACTTAAAATTCAACAATAAAACTAGAAAACAATTTAAAAAATGGCAGAACACCTTCACTGATACCAAATAAGAGATCCAGATGGCAAATAAGTATATGAAAAGATGCTGCACAGCCTATGTCATCAAGGAAATGTGAATTAAAATAACAATGAGGTGCTGCTACATACTTATTAGAGTGGCTCAAATCCAGAACATTTACAATATCAAGTGCTGGTTAGAATGTGGAAGAACAGGAACTCTCATACACTGCTGGTGGAAATATGCCAAATGTACAACTATTGGAAGACAGTTTGACACTTTCTTAAAAGAAGCTAAACATAGCCTTACAATATGATCCAGAAATCACACTCCTGTTATTTACCCAAAGGAGATGAAAACCTATGACCACACAAAACTTGCACAAGGATGATTAAAATAGTTTTACTCATAATTTCCACAACTTGGATGCAACCATGATATCTTTCAATAGGTAACTGAATAAGTAAACTATGTTGCTGCTGCTGCTAAGTCGCTTCAGTCATGTCCAACTCTGTGCTACCCCATAGACGGCCCACGAGGCTCCCGTCCCTGGGATTCTCCAGGCAAGAACATTGGAGTGGGTTGCCATTTCCTTCTCCAATGCATGAAAGTGAAAAGTGAAAGTGAAGTCGCTCAGTCGTGCCCGACTCTTATCGACCCCATGGACTGCAGCTCACCAGGCTCCTCTGCTCATGGGATTTTCCAGGCAAGAGTACTGGAGTGGGGTGCCAGGGCCTTCTCCGAAACTATGTTACACCACAGCTATTAGTAAGGCCTCCCCAGACAGCCGTTTTGCTTTTTTGCATTTCTTTTCCATGGGGATGGTCTTGATCCCTGTCTCCTGTACAATGTCACGAACCTCATTCCATAGCTCATCAAGCACTCTATATATCAGATCTAGGCCCTTAAATCTATTTCTCACTTCCACTGTATAATCATAAGGGACTTTATTTAGATCACACCTGAATGGTCTAGTGGTTTTCCCTACTTTCTTCAATTTAAATCTGAATTTGGCAATAAGGAGTTCATGGTCTGAGCCACAGTCAGTCTTGTTTTTGCTGACTGTATAGAGCTTCTCCATCTTTGGCTGCAAAGAATATAATCCATCTGATTTTGGTGTTGACCATCTGGTGATGTCCATGTGTAGAGTCTTCTCTTGTGTTGTTGGAAGAGGGTGTTTGTTATGACCAGTACATTTTTTTGGCAAAACTCTATTAGTCTTTGCCTTGCTTCATTCCGTATTCCAAGGCCAAATTTGCCTGTGACTCCAGGTGTTTCTTGACTTCCTACTTTTGCATTCCAGTCCCCTATAATGAAAAAGACATCTTTTTTGGGTGTTAGTTCTAAAAGGTCTTGTAGGTCTTCATAGAACCATTCAACTTCAGCTTCCTCAGCATTACTGGTTGGGGCATAGACTTGGATTACTGTGATATTCAATGGTTTGCCTTGGAAACGAACAGAGATCATTCTGTCATTTTTGAGATTGCATCTAAGTACTGCATTTTGGACTCTTTTGTTGACCATGATGGCTACTCCATTTTTTCTGAAGGATTCCTGCCCGCAGTAGTAGATAAAATGGTCATCTGAGTTAAATTCACCCATTTCAGTCCATTTCAGTTCACTGATTCCTAGAATGTCGACGTTCACTCTTGCCATCTCCTGTTTGACCACTTCCAATTTGCCTTGATTCATGGACCTGACATTCCAGGTTCCTATGCAATACTGCTGTTTACAGCATCGGACCTTGCTTCTATCACCAGTCACATCCACTCCTGAGTATTGTTTTTGCTTTGGCTCCATCCGTTCATTCTTTCTGAAGTTATTTCTCCACTGATCTCTAGTAGCATATTGGGCACTTATCGACCTGGGGAGTTTCTCTTTCAGTATCCTATCATTTTGCCTTTTCATACTGTTCATGGGGTTCTCAAGGCAAGAATACTGAAGTGGTTTGCCATTCCCTTCTCCAGTGGACCACATTCTGTCAGATCTCTCCACCATGACCCGCCCATCTTGGGTTGCCCCACGGGCATGGCTTAGTTTCATTGAGTTAGACAAGGCTGTGGTCCTAGTGTGATTAGATTGACTAGTTTTCTGTGAGTATGGTTTCAGTGTGTCTGCCCTCTGATGCCCTCTTGCAATACCTACCATCTTACTTGGGTTTCTCTTACCTTGGACGTGGGGTATCTCTTCACGGCTGCTCCAGCAAAGTGCAGCCAATGCTCCTTACCTTGGATGAGGGGTATCTCTTCATCACCGCCCTTCCTGACCTTCAACGTGGGATAGCTCCTCTAGGTCCTCCTGTGCCCGCGGAGCCTCGGCATGGGTTTGGTCCTCCCGGGCACCACCCCTGACCTCTGACGCGGGGTATCTCCTCTGGGCCGCCCCCCCTGACCTCGGATGTGGGGTAGCTCCTCTCGGCTGTTCCTGCACCGTCGCAGTCTGGCACTCTCCCCGCTGCCCCTGACCTCGGACGTGGGGTAGCTCCTCTCGCCTGCGCATTAGTGCGCCCGTTGCAGCCGCCTGCGCTTTAGCAAAGGAGAAAAGGAAAGATGTAAACATCTGAATGCAGAGTTCCAAAGAATAGCAAGAAGAGATAAGAAAGCCTTCTTCAGCGATCAGTGCAAAGAAATACAGGAAAACAACAGAATGGGAAAGACTAGAGATCTCTTCAAGAAAATCAGAGATACCAAAGGAACATTTCATGCAAAGATGGGCTTGATAAAGGACAGAAATGGTATGGACCTAACAGAAGCAGAAGATATTAAGAAGAGATGGCAAGAATACACAGAAGAACTGTACAAAAAAGATCTTTATTGACCATGCCAAAGCCTTTGACTGTGTGGATCACAGTAAAAGTGGAAAATTCTGAAAGAGATGGGAATACCAGACCACCTGATCTGCCTCTTGAGAAATTTGTATGCAGGTCAGGAAGCAACAGTTAGAACTGGACATGGAACAACAGACTGTTTCCAAATAGGAAAGGGAGTACGTCAAGGCTGTATATTGTCACCCTGTTTATTTAACTTCTAAGAAGAGTACATCATCAGAAATGCTGGGCTGGAAGAAACACAAGCTGGAATCAAGATTGCCGGGAGAAATATCAATAACCTCAGATGTGCAGATGACACCACCCTTATGGCAGAAAGTGAAGAGGAACTAAAAAGCCTCTTGATGAAGGTGAAAGTGGAGAGTGAAAAAGTTGGCTTAAAGCTCAACATTCAGAAAATGAAGATCATGGCATCCAGTCCCATCACTTCCTGGGAAATAGATGGGGAAACAGTGGAAACAGTGTCAGACTTTATTTTTCTGGGCTCCAAAATCACTGCAGATGGTGACTGCAGCCATGGAATTAAAAGACACTTACTCCTTGGAAGGAAAGTTATGACCAACCTAGATAGCATATTCAAAAGCAGAGACATTACTTTGCCAGCAAAGGTCCATCTAGTCAAGGCTATGGTTTTTCCTGAGGTCATGTATGGATATGAGAGTTGGACTGTGAAGAAGGCTGAGCGCCAAAGAATTGATGCTTTTGAAGTGTGGTGTTGGAGAAGACTCTTGAGAGTCCCTTGGACTGCAAGGAGATCCAACCAGTCCGTTCTGAAGGAGATCAGCCCTGGGATTTCTTTGGAAGGAACGATGCTAAAGCTGAAACTCCAGTACTTTGGCCACCTCATGCGAAGAGTTGACTCATTGGAAAAGACTCTGATGCTGGGAGGGATTGGGGGCAGGAGGAGAAGGGGACGACAGAGGATGAGATGGCTGGATGGCATCACTGACTCGATGGACATGAGTCTGAGTGAACTCTGGGAGTTGGTGATGGACAGGGAGGCCTGGTGTGCTGCGATTCATGGGGTCTCAAAGAGTTGTACACAACTGAGCAACTGATCTGATCTGATCTGATGTTACATCAATACAATTAAGTATGTTTCAGCACTTAAAAATGAGCTATCAAACCATGGAAAACCATGGAGTAAATTTATATGCATATTACTAAGGGAAAGAAACCAATCTGTAAAGGCCAAATATTATATGATCTTAATGATATGAAACTCTGGAAAGGGAAATACTATGGAGACAATAAAAAGATCAAATAAGATCAGTGATTTCCAGAAGCAGTGGTAATGGGAAGAATAATAGGCAAAACATAGGATTTTCAGGGCAGTGAAAATATTCTATAATATTATAATGATGGATTTATGTCATTATACATCTGTCTAAAGCCATGGAATATGTATCTTATGTGAATCATATGGTAAAACGTGAGCTTTTGGTGATGATGAGTTAGCAACTAGACAAAAACAACATATATTATATAAGACAGTGCAATGGTATACTTTTACTTACTTTCCTCTCACCTTTTTGGTGTTGTTGTCAAATAATTTATTCTACATGTTATATTCTCACTATATTAGTATTATTTTTTACCAGTTCACTATCATTTATTATACTTTTTTATTTTAAGCAACAGTATTTTCTAGAATGATAACCATTCATATAGTAGCCACTTCAACACTTGAAATTAATTTTGTCTGTTTGTAACTCCTGCTTTTCTCTGCACTGTACAATCTTAAGAATATCCATTCAGCTGGCAATTCCTCAGTAGTTGTTCTCTGTCAGGCCTCAAGGGGATTTTCCCTGTTTGTGTTCAATGTTGTATTTGCCAAAGACATTAAAATACCTCTTGTAGATTTGTGGTAGTCTGCATACCACTTTTCTCTGCAGTATTATGTTCCATATATTTTATCTGTCTCAGCATTGCCTCAACATTCAACTCTGCTCTCTGCCTCAGCAGCTTATTGAGAATATGATGCTTTGCTTGGGGTCTGTCTGTGAATGTTGGAGTATAGCCAGTGACTGCATACAGAAAGTCAAGATGACTGTGGTACTTACTTCATGGATTTCCCTTATTCAAGGACCACAATCCTATGCTATTTCTTATTAATATCTGATAACTGTCATTTCTCTTGTTCAGTTTCAAAATTGTTCCCAGTGTCCAGTAGTTATTCAGTTATGCCCAGAAGCAGAAAGTTCTGAAATAGAATTTTACAATCTTTCAGGCAAGTAAAAGAAGTTTATTCTTACTTCTAGAGTCAAAATAATATTCTTAGAATCAATCCAAAGCAAAGACTCACTTATCTGAGGTTAAAAGAGAATTAACAGATGTTTGGCCACTTTAGGATGATTGGCAGATTAGGCTAGTTGTCCTGATAGCACAAACTATGAATAAAATTTTAATTGAGGACAATCTCCCATCAGGAAACTGATTACAGGATAATGTGAATTACTACAGGTAGAAAAAAAAGCCTACCCATGTATTCTGTCATTTGCTGGCAGAGAATAGTATCTGAGACATTGTTACATTCTTTAGCACAGTTTGTTTTTTAAATTGAAGTAATAGTTGACTTATAAATTTGTTAATTTCAAGTGTACAACATAGTAAATCAATATTGTTTAGATGATAATACAAAGTTATTATGAAATATTGACTATATTCTCTGTGCTGTACATTACATCCTTGTGTCTTATTTATTTTATACTGTGTAGTTTGTATCTTTTAATCCCCTTCACCTATTTTGCTAAATCCCCTTTACCCAGGGCTTCCCTGGTGGCTCAGAGGGTAAAGAATCTGCCTGCAAGGCAGTAGACCTGGGTTCTATCCCTGAGTGGGGAAGATCCCCTGGAGAAGGGAATAGCTACCCACTCCAGTATTCTTGCCTGGAGAATTCCATGGACATATAGCCTGATGGGCTACACTCCATGGAATCGCAAGGAGTTGGACACAACTGAATGACTAACTCTACTGCACTACCTATTTTACCCCTCTCTGTATCCCCTCCTTTCTCTTCACCGTAGTTTGTTTTCTATATCTGAGTCTTATTCCTGTTTTATTATATTTGTTTGCTTATTTAATTTTTTATATTCCATATGTAAGTTAAAACAAACTGTATTTGTCTTTCTCCACCTGACTTATTTCACTTAGCACAGTTTGGCAATTGCAAAGCTCACAGTCCCAATCACCGGATTGTATTTGGAGGTGTTTTTATTCTCCACTTAGTGTATTCAGAACTTCTTAATTTCCATTTCCCCTTTGGCCCCTATGTTTCTGGCACCAGGTTTATTATGTCTTCCTTCTTAACTCTGAGCAGACATTTTGAGTTTTGTGCTATGGTAACTAACAATTGACAGTTCTGCTATGGAATTGCTTATACCTGAGAAATCTGTGTCTTTAGAGAGATATGCATTGTCTTCACATTTGTTTCATCTGAATAATCATTCTTAGTCGATTCCAGAAGAAAAACCGTTGATTTTTTTGAAGCCTGTTTCCCCAGGAACCTAGTGACATCATGACCTCTTCCTTCTACTTAACTCATTTCTTTCTTATTTTTGTAATATTTTAAATCTTTCTGCTAACTTTATTTCTGCAGGAATGAAACTTAATTCTGTTGCTATAATTTTTCCTTATCATCCCCCCTACATATCTTTTATGAACACTCGATTGTGTTTGTAATAGCTTAACTGACTTCTTAGACTTGTCTTCTCCTTTTTCTAGCACATGTTACATGAGCACTTTTACCTGGAACCAAAGACTTTCTTTCATTTCACCTTCTCTTTTCCTTCTGTCCACATGTTTGATTTTCTATACATTTCTCTTGATTTTGTCTTCTGTTTTATCCTATAGCAAGATATATGAAATCATTGAATTCTTGGCATAACCAAAGCAACCAGTGAAAAATAAATCTTGTCAGTGTTTGCTTTAATTTTACCCACTGGGCAATATTTTGTCCAGGCCTGAACTCCACCTACTGTCTTTCTTATCTCTCCTTTAATCTGCTTTCTTTTAGCAGTGTCTGCCTTCAGAATCATAATTTCAGTGTTTAAGGGCATAGTTTCTCAGGACATAGTGTCCACATACCGCTCACAATGGGTGTCACCTTAAAGTTCACTAGCAATTCTTAAAGTCTGTGTTCTTAGAACACTTTTTGGTCTTTTCATCTGAAACCTATATAATTTGTAATATTGTAGCTTAGTTGTTGAGGGGAGGGGCAGTATTTTTATCCACTTACTGTGAAATCTCCAGCTGCTGCTTTAAATGGGTATTTCTTATTAGCTTCTTGGAACCTGATTCTTTCTGGGAAGCCTGTCTGCTAGCTATGAACTTGCCATTTTTCTTTTGTTGGTTACTCTGGGCCCTATTGCTCCTGGTCTTCCCTGGTGGCTCAGATGGTAAAGCGTCTGCCTGCAATGCAGGAGACCTGGGTTCAATCCCTGGGTAGGGAAGATCCCCTGGAGAAAGGAATAGCAACCCACTCCAGTACTCTTGCCTGGAGAATTCCATGGACAGAGGAGCCTGGTAGGCTACAGTCCATTGGGTTGCAAAGAGTCGAACACAACTGAGCTACTTCTCTTTCTTTTTCTCTGGGCCCTATTAGGACTTCCCTGATAGCTCAGTTGGTAAAGAATCTGCCTGCAATGCAGGAGACCCCAGTTCAACTCCTGGGTTGGGAAGATACGCTGGAGAAGAGATAGGCTACCCACTCCAGCATTTGTGGGCTTCCCCTGTGGCTCAGCTGGTAAAGAATCCACCTGCAATGTGGGAGACCTGGGTTCAACCCCTGGGTTGCGAAGATCCCCTGGAAGAGAAAGGCTACCCACTTCAGTATTCTTGCCTGGAGAATTCCATGGACTGTATAGTCCATGGGATTGCAAAGAGTTGGACATGAATGAGTGACTGTCACTTCACTGGGCCCTATTTCCCTTTCCTGTTAATGAAAACATCTCCCTCTTTTCTTTGTTGTTGTTCAGTAGCTCAGTCCTGTCTGACTCTGCGACTCCATGGACTACAGCCCGCCAGGCTTCTCTGTCCTTCACTATCTCCCGGAGTTTGATCAAAATGATGTCCATTGAGTTGATGATGCCAGATCTGGGTGACTGACGTTTTCCTCTTCACTTATTAGTTTCCCTTAATCTTTAAGATGTCATCTTCATTTTTATCTATGAATAATCTATTATCCAAGATCTTTATACTTTCTATTTAAGAAATGTAATTCTGGGGGAAGGCGCCAAGATGGCAGAGGAGTAGGATGGGGAAAACACTTTCTCCCCCACAAATTCATCAAAAGAGCATTTAAACGTCGAGTAAATTCCACAAAACAACTTCTGAATGCCGGCAGAGGACACCAGGCACCCAGAAAAGCAACCCAACTCCTCGAAAGGAGGTAGGAAAAAATATTAAAGACAATAAAAGAGACAAAAGAGGGAGGGACGGAGTTCCATCCTGGGAAGGGAGTCTTAAAAAGAGAGAAGTTTCCAAACACCAGGAAACCTTCTCACTGCCGAATCCGTGCCGAGCTTTGGAAGCACAGAGGACAACATAACAGGGAGAAAAAATAAATAAACAATTAAAACTCGCAGATTGCGAGCCCTACGATAACTCCTCCAGCAGAGAAGCAGCGCAGACGCCTGCATCCGCCATTAGCAAGCGGGGGCTGGGTAGGGAGGCGCGGGGCGGGCTGCATCGCTCAGAGTAAGAATCTGGCCTGAATACCCTGAGCACTATCTGAGCGAAATAATTTGGGCTAGCAAACCAGACTGTGGGATATCTACCATGCGAAAAGCCAGCCCTAACCTAAGACACCGCCAGCCCGCGCACGGAACAAAGGACTAAACAGAGGTAGCCGGCTGCAAACCTTCCCCCTCCGGTGACAGGCAGCCAGAGCCGGAAGGGGGCAATCGCAGCCCCAGAGAGACATTATCTATAAAACTGGCTTCTTTGCTAACTAAAACTTATTGGGGGTCTGGACGGTCAACATCTGCCTGAGAAGGTGCGCCGGTTTTACACCCAGATAACCAAGTGGCGGGGAGGCGATAAGTCGCAGCATTGGCGCTCGCCAAACACCTCATCACCTGAGCTGCTCGGACCTGGGAAGAGCACAAAACGCAGCCCCAACTGAGTCTGCGCCTCTGAAGACTACCTGAGTGCCTGAACCTGAGCAGCTTGGACCTGGGAGGTGCATGCAACCCAGGACCAGCCTCGGATTGTTCCCGGCGGAACAACCTAGAGCCTGAGCAGTGTGGGCAGGGAGGCTACACGCGCCGTGAGCGGGGGCAGACCCAGTGTGGCTGAGGCACTGCGAGCGCATGCCAGTGTCATTTGTTTGCAGCATCCCTTCCTCCCTCCCCATAGCGCGACTGAACAAAGAGAAGAAATACAGCTCCACCCACCAGAACACCGACACAAGCTTCCCTAACCAGGAAACCTTGACAAGCCACCTCTACATACCCACACACAGCGAGGAAACGCCACAATAAAGAGAACTCCACAAACTGCCAGAATACAGAAAGGACTCCCAAACTCAGCAATTTAAACAAGATGAAGAGACAGAGGAATACCCAGCAGATAAAGGAACAGGATAAATGCCCACCAAACCAAACAAAAGAGGAAGAGATAGGGAATCTACCTGATAAAGAATTCCAAATAATGATAGTGAAATTGATCCAAAATCTTGAAATTAAAATGGAATCACAGATAAATAGCCTGGAGACAAGGATTGAGAAGATGCAAGAAAGGTTTAACAAGGACCTAGAAGAAATTAAAAAGAGTCAATATACAATGAATAATGCAATAAATGAAATTAAAAACACTCTGGAGGCAACAAATAGTAGAATAACAGAGGCAGAAGATAGGATTAGTGAATTAGAAGATAGAATGGTAGAAATAAATGAATCAGAGAGGATAAAAGAAAAACGAATTAAAAGAAATGAGGACAATCTCAGAGACCTCCAGGACAATATTAAACGCTACAACATTGAATCATAGGGTTCCAGAAGAAAAAGACAAAAAGAAAGACCATGAGAAAATACTTGAGGAGATAATAGTTGAAAACTTCCCTACAATGGGGAAGGAAATAATCAGCCAAGTCCAAGAAACCCAGAGAGTCCCAAACAGGATAAACCCAAGGAGAAACACCCCAAGACACATATTAATCAAATTAACAAAGATCAAACACAAAGAACAAATATTAAAAGCAGCAAGGGAAAAACAACAAATAACACACAAGGGAATTCCCATAAGGATAACAGCTGATCTTTCAATAGAAACTCTTCAAGCCAGGAGGGAATGGCAAGACATACTTAAAATGATGAAAGAAAATAACCTACAGCCCAGATTATTGTACCCAGCAAGGATCTCATTCAAGTATGAAGGAGAAATCAAAAGCTTTTCAGACAAGCAAAAGCTGAGAGAATTCTGCACCACCAAACCAGCTCTCCAACAAATACTAAAGGATATTCTCTAGTCAGGAAACACAAAAATGGTGTATAAACTCAAACCCAAAACAATAAAGTAAATGGCAACGGGATCATACTTATTAGTAATTACCTTAGACGTAAATGGGTTGAATGCCCCAACCAAAAGACAAAGACTGGCTGAATGGATACAAAAACTAGACCCCTACATATGTTGTTTACAAGAGACCCACCTCAAAACAGGGGACACATACAGACTGAACATACAGACTGAAAGTGAAGGACTGGAAAAAGATTTTCCATGCAAATTGGGACCAAAAGAAAGCAGGAGTCACAATACTCGTATCAGATAAATTAGACTTTAAAACAAAGGCTGTGAAAAGAGACAAAGAAGGTCACCACATAATGATCAAAGGATCAATCCAAGAAGAAGATATAACAATTATAAATATATATCCACCCAACATGGGAGCACCACAGTATGTAAGACAAATCCTAACAAGTATGAAAGGAGAAATTAACAATAACACAATAATAGTGGGAGACTTTAATACCCCACTCACACTTATGGATAGATCAACTAAACAGAAAATTAACAAGGAAAAAAAAAAACAAACAAAAACGTATCTATAAAGCTCACTAAAGCAAAGCACAGTAAAATGAGGTATGGCAATAAAAGGCATTAAATTTATCAAATTAAAAAAAAATAATTAAGTGCTGAAAAATTAAAAAAAAAAAAAAAGAATTACCATATGATCCAGCAATTCCACTTTTAGGTATCAGAACCCAAAGAAAAACAGGTTCTCAAACAGACATTTGTAGCTGTTCATAATGATATTATTCACAGTAACTAAAATATGGAAACACCTCAAATGCCTGTTGAGTTTTTGATAGGGATTGCAGTGAGTCTGTAGATTGCTTTGGGTAGTATAATGATGCCATAACAATACTGTCTCCCAGTCCATGAATAAATAAACACCATGTGGTCCATCTATTCACAAAATATTATTCAACCTTAAAAGGAATAGAATGCTGACACATGATGCAAAAAAAAATATATATATATATAATATCTGTACCACACTTTATTTGTTATTGTTTAGTTGCTAAAAAAAAAAAAGAAATGTAATTCTTCTTCCAGTTTATTAGTCTTCACTTTTTTTCTCCTTTATTTACTCATTTACTTTGCTTCCATTCTAATTAAAAGTCTGAAGAATATTTTCAAATATGCCAGTTGTGCTCTTATTTTCTAGGCAAATGTGATTCTTAGAAGCGAAGTTCTCTTAAACATTATTTGGCCCTTTGGATTTGCCATAATTTCTTGAATTTGTTTTTCCATAGTAACTGAATAAAGTATTTGCTTTCACATTAGGAACCTCATTCATTTTTCATTTTTGAACAAAAAATCTTTCACTCTTTTGGAAAGGTGCCGCTTTGGTTGTTTGAAATTAAGTTCACAATTTGCGTAATGAGCAAAACTCATTACAGCCACGTTGTCATCATGGGCTGCTGAGAGATTCTTGAATTTGGTAAAATTGCAGCTCTACTTACCAAGGCTTGGCCTTAAAGATTTAAAGTTAGAAACTCAAAAGGGTTTATACCAGGGAGGTCCCAGCTGCTTTTAGAGTTTTAGGCCCAGGTCTTATGGCCAGATGATCTGTTTTGAGATTCAAAGTAAATGAAGCCATTATTTTTTTCATAATTCTCCCTGAAAAGTAAGACTTTATGGGATAGGGTGGTGTGGAGATAAGAAGGAGGACTGTGTTTCTTTTTTTTTTTTTTTTTAAATCTCAAACCTAAAAAAAAAATTTACAAGAATATTATAAAGAACATGTACACACAGATATCCTTTCTAGTTTCACTCACTGTTAATATTTTTCCACATTTGTTTTTTCCTTTATTTCTCTCTCTGTCCCCCAAACCCCACCTCCACACACCTATGTGTACTTGTAACCCACACACACCTATATATACACCTATAACATATATCATTATTTGAGGAATCATATGAAAAAATGATAAAAATCATGACCTTTCAAAAAAAGTCATAAAATCTTTAGGATAGATAATGTATCTCTTTCTTATAGAACTCCAATGAAATCATCAAATTCAGGAAATTCAGCACCTGATACTGATATCCGATATATAGTTCAGAATCAAATTTTTGTAATTATACCAGTATTACCCTTTAAATAAATATTTTTATCAGTGCATGATGCATTCCAAGATCAAGCACTATATTGTTATCATATCTCTAATGTCCTTTAATCTGGCAATATGCTCAGCACTTATGACATTTTTGAAGAATATAATGCTCCTCAAATTTGGCTTGTCTGATATTTCCTCATGTATGTTTCTTTATCCTCATTTTGTGATTTCATTCTTACTCTGACTTTGCCTGTACCAAGCTAAGCAGTACCATGTAGTTTAAGTATCACTCCTATTGGCCAGTACACTGAAGTCCCTACGGCTGTCATGGGCTAAGATCTGCACCTGTGTCCTTCTCTCTGTGAAAACAACACTTATCTGAACAACTCACTAATGTTACAGTGACCAAGTTAAAATCCTATGTGTCTACTGAAACCTGAAGCTTAAAGCTACTTAATCAGGCTGTTTGAGTTTAAACCCATCTGCCTAACTATAAACAATCATCTGCTTAACACAGAATAGGCTGTCATGAACTGTTACCAAAAAATACCTAGATGGATTATGCTTACTCATGTGCCACAAAACCCAAAAATTACTTATCTAGGTTAAGAGCATCGATTTTTCTGTGTTACCTGTGTCTTCAACTTTAATTATTTCCTTATTTCCCAAGAATCCCAGTCCATTTACACACGGTGCCTGTCCCCAGTGGTATCTCAATATATGGTGGCTACAATGAATTGGATTGCACTAGATTACACTGATGTTTGGATGTTTGAATATTTGAACCTAAAGCAAGATATTCTTTTGCATAGTAAAAGCATAATTGTCTCCTAGTGTGGTAAAAAGTTACCTCCCTTTTTCAATTAGATTTATCCACCCACATAGACAAAGTCAAACTTTATATTTTAACAAGGGTTAACTGTAAATTCAGTTAAACAAAAAATTGAACATCTAAACAGAAACACTCCTTAAGTGATAGGCTGAGCCTCAAGGGCACTCATCAGACCCTGGATTTTGACATCCACAGAAAAGATGGAGCCAGGGAGTATAGATGTGTTGTTGTTGCTGTTGACAGAAAAAGACCCTGCAGTATCAGAAAAGAGAAATGGAAATAATGAACAAATCAACCCAGAGAACAGGTGCTGACATGTGGCTTCCTATCAGATAGAACACTTCCTTCACTATGTGACAAGAAAATTGAGGCCAGAACGCCCAGCCATATTACACAAAAACAGAATCTCAAAAAAGGAACAGCAGGAGGCATAAAATGATAGATGAAGGGACTCTAGGAGGTGGCCTGATCCAGCTATTTGAAGACTGCTGTGGTTGAAGGCTGTGTGGTGCTTTACTCCTGGTCTCTGTTGGCCTCTGGGGATTTCACCTCAGCTGGCTTTTGCATTGACTGAAGGTTGGAATGCAGAGTTCTTTTGAGTGGACCAAAAAGGATCTTTCAGTTTCAGTGTGGATTTGAAGAGCCCTGGATTTTTAACCATGGAAAAAGGGAAAAACTAGGGCCAGGAAATCTATTTTAGTAAATCATAATACTGTATTTTATGACTTATGTATTCTTTCCAGAAAGAATATTAGCCAGAGATTCTAAAAGTTTGATCCAGGGTTTCTGGAAGTGCCTGAGACCCTTTAAGTAAGGATTTAAGTGCAGTTAAAACTGTTTTCATAATAAAGCTAAAATGTTATTCACCTTTTTCACTCTTATTCTCTTTATGAATGTGCAGTGGGATCTTTCAGAAGGTACTTGAAGTTTGATAACATCCTCTTTTTGATAGCTAATAAGATGTATACTTATGTATTTTGGATTTTCTAAGGTAGTAGACTTAGGGTATAAATATATACTTTTTCAGGAATTAACTCAGTTTGTTCTCAGTGATATTACCTCGCTATCACCAGTTATCACCTTTAGTAATCTTATTAACCTTATTATCACTTAGAAATCATTATTTTGAAATCATAGGATGAAGTTTAATATTTTGTAAAAATGAAAAAAGCAAGTTATAGAATTTCAAAATAATGACCTATTCGGCAATTACTAGCTTAAGAGAGATTTTTGAGAGGTAAACTTGCTCTTAAAGCTGTGGCAACCAGCTATCCTAGTAGCTTTTCACCATTACACTTATAATCTTCTTTAAAAATGCCAATTTCACTTAAGAATGTACTGAATGAAGTACAGATCTTCCTCAAATTAACAGTAGGGTTAAATCCCAATAAATCTATCATAAGTTGAAAATATCATAAATCAAAAATACTACAGTTAGGGTCCTCCAAAAAGCAGAGAGTAAAATAGAATTAACCATGCAAGAGATTTATTAGGAGCAATACTGTAAAGATAAAGAGAAGGGAAAGGAGCAGGCAGGGAGGTTCTTTGGACCTTGATGCTGATCTGAGCCATGAGAAAGGAGGGAGGGGAGAAAGGAGGCTGGACTAATAAGAGTCTCAGGCTGCAATGAAGTTCTGAGAAAGTCTCAGCTTAGGCAAGAGGAAGCACAGAATAAAGATTACTTATCAGAAGAAAGTCATATTTACAGAAATGGTGCTCCTCCAAATTCAGTCATTAACTTTGAGAAACTCAGGGCAAGTGTGGGCTTGGAGGGAAAAGTGTAGTGCATCCAAAGATGTGGTAGCTGGAAGCTGTCTGTCAACTGGAACTTCCCTGCATGGAATAATATAGGTGGCTCAGCAGTAAAGAATCCACCTGCCAATGCAGGAGATGTGGGTGCAACTCTGCCTGCCAATGTGGGAGATGTGGGTTGGGAAGATATGCTGTAGAACAGAGTGGCAACCCATTCCAGTATTCTGGACTGGAAAATCCCACAGACAGAGGAGCTTGGTGGGCTACAGTCCATAGGGCCTCAAAGAGTCGGACATGACTGAGCAACTAAACAACAAAATCTGTCAACTATGCTTTTCATAGAAGATTCTCTTAAAGGCATATCTGAGCAACCCTATCCAGTTCAGTTCAGTTCAGTCACTCAACTGTGTCCGACTGTTTGTGACCCCATGAACCACAGCACGCCAGGCCTCCCTCAGTCACCAACTTCCGGAGTCCACCCAAACTCATGTCCATTGAGTCGGTGATGCCATCCAACCATCTCATCCTCTGTCATCCCCTTCTCTTCCTGCCCTCAATCTTTCCCAGCATCAGGGTCTTTTCAAATGAGTCAGCTCTTCGCATGAGGTGGCCAAAGTATTGGAGTTTCAGCTTCAACATCAGTCCTTCCAATGAACACCCAGGACTGATCTGCTTTAGGATGGACTGGTTGGATCTCCTTGCAAACCAAGGTCGGACTCTCAAGAGTCTTCTCCAATACCACAGTTCAAAGTCATCAATTCTTTGGTGCTCAGATTTCTTTATAGTCCAACTCTCACATCCGTACATGACCACGGGAAAAACCATAGCCTTGACTAGATGGACCTTTGTTGACAAAGTGATGTCTCTGGTTTTTAATATGCTGTCTAGGTTGGTCATTAAGTTTCCTTCCAAGGAGTAAGTGTCTTTTAATTTCATGGCTGCAATCACCATCTGCAGTGATTTTGGAGTCCAGAAAATAAAGTCAGCCACTGTTTCCCCATCTATTACCCATGAAGTGATGGGACTGGATGCCATGATTTTAGTTTTCTGAATGTTGAGTTTTAAGCCAACTTTTTCACTTTCCTCTTTCACTTTCATCAAGAGGTCCTTTAGTTCTTCTTCACTTTCTACCATAAGGGTGGTGTCATCTGCATATCTGAGGTTATTGATATTTCTCCCGGCAACCCTACCTAGGGCCACCAGAAACCTATGCAGCATGAATTTACTGCATTTATTGCATAAACATTTCTCAAGAAGTATTCCCCCACATTATTTCACTTTTCTTGTTATTTTGTGGATAAGTACTTGTATTAACGTAAAGCTGTTTCAAAATATTACTGTAATAAAACAGATAATAATATACTTTTAACTGGAAGACCAAACTAAAAAGTAAGACTCTAAAAATAAATGTTGGAATATATTAGAGTGGATATTGTTTCATTTTATTGGATAGTTTATTAACCTCCCTAACTTTTGATTGTGTTTGTTTTTATTTATGTCTAATATTTTCAGAGTCAGCTTATTTACTTTATTCACATAGTTTCAGAGACTGGGAAACACCCACATTTGTTTCCTTCTCATTCCTTTTATTGCTTTATGCCTGAAGTTACACAATCAGATTAGTGATATAGTCTTGCACACTTCATGTTTTATCTTACCTCTCCCTGGAATACCCTCTGATCCTTCCTTCTCTGCTCTTATCACCTGTCTTTCAAGAATTAGTCAGGCATCATCTTTTCTAGGAAGAACCACCACATACACTTTCCCCGTATATCCTTTGTCTGCATCTGTAATTCATCATCTGTATATCCACTGTATCTCTTATCCCATAGTACTCATGACCATCTAAGATCCTTGGATAGAAGCTTGTGTTTATCATTATTTCTTCTAATTATCACTTTGCATGGAATAAAATAGGTACTTCGTATATGTTTAAGTGAAAAACTTAAATTCCACTAAATATATATATGTATGCTGCTGCTGCTGCTGCTGCTAAGTCGCTTCAGCCGTGTCCGACTCTGTGTGACCCCATAGATGGCAGCCCACCAGGCTCCCCCGTCCCTGGGATTCTCCAGGCAAGAATACTGGAGTGGGTTGTCATATATATGTGTATATATATATATATATAAAACCATAGGTATGTTTAGCACTTCCACTTAAACATTTTCACTTGAAGATGATTGAAAAACAAGTAAGGTTTGCCTGGGGTGGGGAATATTCTGGGGGTGAGTGATAGGGACAGTGCTACTGAAGAATGGTTTTTAAAAGATCATCCTCTAAGATAATAGAAAGTGTTCAGTTAGAAACCTGATACTAAATTACTTACTCAAAAGCAACTCACAATTTTTCACAAAGCTGGCCCAAGGATAGGCTCATTTTAATTTCAATATATCACTTAAACCCAAGTGGATTGGTTTAGTAAACTAAGTTTTTTTAGGTGTTAGAAAAGGTAAATGACATTCACACATCTGCTTGAAAGAAAAAGAAAAATATTTTCTTGATCTCCTACAGATGTGTCCTTAGGAATGGCATATTAGTTAAAATCCAGGAGCAAATAAATCAATACCAAATGTGAAGTGGCATTTAAAGATTTATCTCATTGCCAGTTTTCTTTTAGACCTGGCTTGATTTCTTCCAACAACCGACCCTCTGGGACTCTACTGATTTGCGTGGTTGTCTAGGTGGTTTCTTCTCTGGAACATTTACTCACCTTTTGAGAATATTTCTAACTCCTCTTGTTTCTATGGTCTCTGTCTCCAGGACTCTGTTCAGGTTGAATGAGAGCTAAGCATGAAGAATGATGTATATCTGCCTTATGCAATACTGCACTTAGCAGCCATTGAGCATAATCATTATGTTTTAAAAGTTAATGATGGGAATTATAACACGCTAGAGATTTTATAAATACATTTATTCTGAGTGATATTTGTGAATATACCTTTTTTCTCTTATAATAAGGTTTTAAGATACTTAACTGATAAAAAGTTAACATAAGAGGGAAAAACAGACTACCTTTATTTATATTTTGTGGACATTACCCCTCTGCTTAAAACCTTTGCACTACAAATAGAATGCTGTCCTGGTCTGGATGTAATGATCATGATCTGGATGTAATCTATCTTTATGAATTCTGCTTTTCATATTCTTCCTGTTTCCTGTCCCCAGTAGACTTCTTTGATACCCAGACATATCTGGCCATTTCCTGCCTTAGAAACTTTATGGATGATAATCGTCCCTATCCTTCCTAGTCTTCATGTACCTGCTTCCTTTCCATTCAATCTCAGTTAAATGTCATCTTCTTAGAAAGACCTACTTTGACCACCATAGATAATGCACACCCCTCCCCCACTATTGGTTCCATTATTCTATTTTATTTGCTCTAAAACACTCTGAAGTCACCTCAGTCTGTTGATACTGAAGGGGAGAATATGTCACCCCAAAAGATGTCATTTTAGCATATTGATTATTTTTAATTAAATTTACTTGAGAAACAGTTGGTGCAAGAACATTTGATTCTCTTTTGACAGGAGATAAGTAAATCACAGGAAATAAATCTTCTGTGTGATAGGTACCTTTCCTGTACCAGAAGGTAAAGAGGTGCACTTATTACCAAAGATAGGAAATTTAGGAGCAGGATGGTCATATAAACAAATCTTGTTACTTCACTCCTTTCTATCCCAAACCCAAATCTCTTTATTTAATTTCAGTTCTTCACACATTAATTGTTTCTTTGTCTAAAAGATCTTAAAGCTTCCTGCTTTGGTCACTTCTTGGAGTTTCATGTTTTTATGGGATTCCTGTGTCTGTGAAATTAAAATTGTTTTCTTATGTTAATCTGTTTTATTAGGCTGGCCAAAGAAACTAGATGGGAAGAAAGGAAAATTTTTCTGTTCCTACAGCTTCATGAGGGCATGGGCTTCATTGTTCTGTTTCTGGAAAAGGGGACAACTTGGTGGCAAATATGAACAGGCTTGTGTACGGTGCTCACCTTCAACTACAACTCTTTGAAAGTACAATGACCAGTCCTGAATCAAATATTGAGTCTAAGAGAGTGAAACACAAATTAATCCAGCTTGGACTACATGGTTTCTGCATATAAAGAATAGACCTAACCCCAGTACTAAAGACCAAGAACGTGTACAAGGGTGATTTTCCAGAGAAAATTAGGTTTTGTTTTGTTTTTTAAAGAGAGAGAAATAAAGACTTAGAAGTTGAAACCAACAATTGCCCACTCCCAAAAATAGAAGTTGATATGATTACTTTAAAGTGTTAGAAGGCACGCTTCAGAGCAGATGAATCCTAATTTACTCAACTAATTCCCTGTGGATGGATATTTTAGTTTGCAAAATGTTGTTGTGATAAACATCATTGTACATACCTCTGATTACATCAGGATAATCCCTAAAGGTGAAATTGCTGGGCTCTAGTGTACACATTAAATATTTCATATAGAAAAGTTCTATTAAGTGAAAATAAGTTTCATTGTGGAAGCTCATTCCTTTTGTAATAACAGTGCTGTCCAATATAAATATAATGCCAGCCACATATGTAGTATAATTTTTCTAATAGCCATATTAAAAAAGAAGTATGTGAACTTAATTTTTTAAATGTATTTTAACCCCAGTATTTCAATAATACTATCATTTTAATATGTAATCTTTATAAAAATTTATTCATAAAAGATTTTAATTTTTTTCTCATATTAAAGTCTTTGCAATCTGGTGTCCATTTTACACTTACAAAATATTTCAATCAAAACTAATACTCAATGGCCACGTGAAATTAGTGTTCTAGTTCTAGTAAGCACATAGAAGGTTTTACACACCTATGTGCTCTGAGACTAATTTCTGGGGGATTATTTAAAGATAGGTCTAATTGAACCTAGTACAGATCATCCATTAATAAGACTATCCATCTCTAGAAAAATTTCACTCTAAGTGAGGCTTTGAAAATACACAGTGGAGAGAGCTTGTGTATGTGTTAGTCACTCAGTCATGTCTGACTCTTTGTGACCCTGTGAACTATAGCCCACCAGGCTCCTCTGTCCATGGAATTCTCCAAGCAAGAATACTGAAGTGGGATGCCATTCCCTTATTCAGGGGATCTTCCCAACCCAGGGATTGAATCCTGTCTCCTGCATTGCAGGCAGATTCTTTACCATCTGAGCCATGAAGGCAGAGGACCCAATTTGGCAACGTCTCCAACCAGTTATGAAGACAAGGGTAGGAGGAGGTCTGATAGAAGAGATGAGACCTAGAGAGATAAAAAGTTTGCTAGTGGGTGTGGTGAGAAAGGGAAAGAATTTGGGAAAATGGCTAAAGCTACCCAAAGGAGATGAATATGCTGTCTGGTAAACTACAATTATCTGGCACGAGAGTGGTCAATTCTGCAACATCACAGAGAATTCATCAGACTTTGGGGGTCTAGATGAAATATGCTTTTTACACTATTCAAACCTTTTTACTCTGATTTCATGTACTCAGTGTTAACTTAGAGCTGTGTTCTGTATTCATCTGTTCCTCACAGCATGTGAATTAGGTACAATTGCTACACCCATTTTGCAAATAAAAAACTGAGGCCCAAAGTAATTAGTTTCACAGCTAGCAACTGCTAGAGCTGGAATTTAAACCTCTGACTTCTAACCCCAATGTCACATCCGTTACCTCTGTTTTATTTTGTTCTCATTGTACCACACGTGCTGATACCACAGAGTTTGACCAGTGATTTAATTTCTTATGCACACTGACACAGCAAGTTGGTGCCCTAAATTTTTAGACATTAATAGTCTAGTCATCAAAATTATATTCCCTTTTGAAAATTAGTATTTAGGAAATTAACTTACCTATTGGCATGTTGTGAAAAGTCTAATAGATCAGTCCTGAGGCTCTGATCAACTCTGAATAGGCCAAAAAAAAAAAAAAAAAATTGTTAAATAAAATTGTCTAAAGTTGAAGACCAAATCCTAAATCCTGGAGATTCTATCCGCTCCAACCCAAATAGTCAGACTTTCTCCCTCTTTATGGCCTCTTCATCTCATCTTTATTTCTGATAGTTCTTTAGGAAAAACAAACAAAAAACTGCCCTGGGGAAATAAGAATGTGTCCATCATTTTAATGTGATTGGTAGAGAAGTAGCAGGAGACCTGGGTTTGATCCCTGGGTCGGGAAGATCCCCTGGAGAAGGAAATGGCAACCCACTCCAGTATTCTTGCCTGGAGAATCCCTTGGATGGTGGGCTACAGTCCACGGGGTCACAAAGAGTCCGACACGACTGAGTGAATTCAGCCAGCCAGTCAGCCAGAACAAAAATCACTGAATTCTTCTTGATTGCTTTGGAAATACCATTGAGCCTCCAAATAATGCCTGGGAAAGTACAGGATAAACATGCTGTTGGTATGCGTTTTATCTGACTCCAACTCTTACATCTAGTTTTTGAGATATAATATTCTGACAAAAATCAAGGAAGTCAATAGCCTGAAAATATAAAGGTTTTCATTTTCTTTGTTTTTAGTGAATTTGAGGCTTTGATTAGAAATCTCTCTGCTTAAAACAGATTTGACCTTGAGAAACACACAACTTTTTCATTGGTCAAATGAACTAATAACCTAAATTTGAAAACATCTTCAGTACTTATTAATTGTCCACTTATAAAATATGGGGTCTTGTCTTTGTAACAGAAGTGTTAATTAAGCAAGGAGACCGTCAGACTAAGGTGGTTCTATTATCTTAACAGCCTAGTAAGTAAACCAAAGCCTCTGCCTGCAAATGCCTCAAGGTTAAGAAACTAAAACCTAAGGACAACCAATCCCAAACAGCCAACTAGATTTTACCAAATAAAGAAATATTACCCAATTACTTTCCTCACTTAGCTTCTGTGTCTTCTTTTGTCACTAGCTCCTGGTTGGTGGAGTGCTCCTAACCACGCCAGTGCTCAAATAAACTCTTAAAATTTTAACATACCTTAGTTTATCTTTTAATAGAAGCATGGAGAGAACCCATGAAACTATCTCCTGAAACACTTGAGTAGGAGGCACTTACAAGGTTTTCAGCAAATGTGTTTATGTGTCTGTCAGCTTGTGGAACTAGACTGGGACAGTGGAAAAAAATAAACAAGTGTTTTTCCTACTAAGAAACTAGAAAAGGAGCATTGTGCTGCACAGTATGTATAAACCCAGACAGTGATCACCAAATTCAAAGACAGTTTATGTAAGTAAATAAAGACTTAGCTGAGAGTCCTGCAGATTTAGAAGTTTCAGTTGCAGACAAAATGGTTCTTTCTTTCAAGGGAATATTTTGTTGAAATGCTTGAACTTTATTCACCAGAAGTAAAAGATGGTCCAGTACACTTTTGTGGGATCTCAGAAATGTTTCTCAGGGAAGGAAGATTTGTTTTGCTTCAACTTGCGTTGGAGTCCTAACAGCATGGCAGAGATGGGGGGAGAGGTGGGGGTCAATCTGCCTGAAGCCAGGGTCTGTGTTCCTGTTTGTCACAGTATCCTTAAGGTGTGGAGCTGGCAGAGCATTATGTAAATGAGGCTGAATAAATGAGAGACTTAGTCTCATTGATCAGAAATTTTTCTCATTAATCAGCGGTGGTTTGGCCACACAGCTGGCATTCAGTGATCCTCTTTGTAGGCTCCCATAAAGGCATTTTAGGGAGGGTCAAGGCATATGACCTTAATGTCATGCTTCATCTGGCTTGACTATGATTTTAAGATCTTTCAAAGATTTGCAATTTGATAGGCATGATGGATCAAAAATGCCCAATTCCTTAGTCCCAGGAGCACCACCTCTCTGATAGAATTTGAAGAGAAACATTTAAAGGACTGCTGTATCCCTTCAGACACTGGCTACAACACAGGATTTGTCTGAAGTGAATTGAAAATCAGAGCCTCCAAACAATTCTGGAAAATAATTTTCATTTTATGAGGATCAGAAATGGCCTCATCAAAGTGTTGGAGAACTTCTCTCAAGGTCTATATGCTCCATGGGAACCATTTGAGTCTCAGGGAGGCCCTGGGAGGCTCCTTTTTTGGCTTCTCAGAGACCCTCATTCTCTCACCACAGACATGGAAGTAATGACACTTGCTGCCTTGCATTCATTAGTATAACAACTTCAATTATTTGATTTTATCCTATGAAATATGCTATATAAATGCAAACAATCATCAAGAATGATAGTTAACAGTCTTTAGCTACACACCTCTCACACCTAATATCCATATATCAGAGACTGAGAAATGTACAAGTATTACTTAATAAAACTGTCTCTTTGTGCTAAACATGGTGACAGGCATTTGTAAAAGCTGTACTTTTCTCTGGTTCCATAGCCTAAGAATTTTTGCTGACTGAGGGAGATACTGATAAAACTCATCTTTCATAAGAGTTAAATGCTAGGGTGGCAGGATGCTGCATTCAATATGGGGGGTGAGAGGGAAGGGGAAAGCAACGAAGCTATTTCCACGTGAGAAAACGTGAACTCCTGAAACCCTAAGTGTATTTAGTAGAAAAAGATTTATCATGATTTGTACCCTGCCAACATTGTACACAAATAGTTTTACAAGATGAGAAAAGTACTGAAACAGGACCTAAACATCTCAGGTTAAAAATGTAGCTCAACCCCATGTGCATTGTTTTGCTTGGCCCTGACCTGTTATCAGTTGCTTCTTATTGTCACCATTGATTATCTCCATGAAACAACAATCTGATTAAATATAGCAAAACCATCAAGTCTTTTGATTTCAGTCTGGAAGAAAGCGGACAGTTTCATTGCTAGAAAAGTAGCTCATATTGTTGCAGGAAGGAGGACCCCTTCCAGGACCTGAGACTGGGCTCTTGTCTAGGACTCAGAAATGACTTGTCCAAAGAGACACACATGGTGATAAAGCCAGAGACTTTATTGGGAAGGGAGTGTCCAGGCAGAGAGCAGGAGGGTAAGGGAAACCAGGAGAACTGCTCTGCCATGTGGCTCACAGCCTTGGGTTTTATGGTGATGAGGTTTGTTCTTAGGTTGGCCTCTAACCAGTCATTCTGACTCAGGGTCCTTCCTCGTGTCACACATTGCTCAGCCAAGGTGGATTTCAGTGAGGATTCTGAGAGGTTGGTAGGACCTATGGACGGGCATCTCCTGTCTCCTTTTGACCTTTTCCAAATCCTTCTGTTTGATGGTGTCTTGTTAGTTCCATGTTCCTTACCGGGACCTCCAATCATAAAGTAACTTGTGAAGATGGTTACTATGGTGCCTGACCAGGGTGGGTGATTTCAGTGTTTCTCCTAACAATTTGCCCATTAAAGATCATGTGCCCATTCTGTTGTTTTATAAAAGACAACATAAACTAAAATGAAGGATGAAGGTGGTCAAGCTTTTATTCATTTAGCAGGTTGACACTTTTTTTTATAGGATACATTTTATGGGGTTTTGATTTTTACAGCATGATCTGCAGCACAGTCTTTGTTTATCCTATTAACTGATATACTCCTTTAATAACTCTGATACTGATGAACATGTGGCAAAACCTCTCCTTGGCACAGTACTTAAATAGAGCATCAATTATGAGTAGGATATGATTATTGTTAACTTAGGCTCCTTGGCTTTCTTAATTTGCTTGGGACTGTTGTTTTTACCTTCTTTGGGGATTTCTTATTGACTTCTTTCATTGTCACAGTGTGATCTAATCTTAAATGCTTGCCTTCTCTTTGCAACCCATTCTAGCTTTATAGCTTGGGTCTTTCATCAGTTTTTGATTTGAGATCGAGTTTTTCATTTATTCATAGATAATTTACCTCTACTGGCTATTTGAGTTTTTCAAGCTCAAAATGCCAATTGAAGTGAAAAGTTCAGAAAAAAAGAAGAGACTTCAAGTGCTTTGGAGTCTTAAGACATTTAAGGTTTTTCCCAGGGGGTTAACTCTCCAATTCAAGGTGGGAAGATTTACCAAATTAGAAATTCATGAATTGATTTCTGAAGTCTCGTGCAATTTGCATTTTAAAAAGAAGGAGGGCATTAGTAATTTGGGTGCAAAATAGAATATACACAATGAGAGAATTAGTCCTGAACTTTTTTTTTGGTATTTTGCTATGCAAATAAGGGAGTTGGTATGGAAAATAGAAGTTGACCCTGCAGTCTGCTAATGGTAAATCTTAACATATGAGATAATATTTTTAAAGCATATTTTAAAGCAGTCTAACTCCAATAACAGGATTAGAGTTATTTGGATCCTCAGCAAATTTTCAAAATTTGCAAATTTGTTTTGGTCTCCTTCTCTCTTTCCATTCTTTACTTTTTCTCATTCTGGTGCTACCTTTTCTTCATCTGTATTTTAACTGTTCAATCCTCAGCTGGCAACTTAATATCCCATTATGCTCCCACTTTCCCCATACCATTCAAAATTTCTTTCTTTTTAAGGTAATTTCAACTATATGTTAGGAGAAAAATAACTTGAATGAATTTCCCTTTACCAGGCTATTTGTGAAATGTATGGAGGAAACAATTTAAAGGAAGTATATTCTAAAAAGAGATATGATGACTATTTACTGGTTTTACTTACTCTGAGCAACAGAATTTTGACTTTAATAGATAGGATCTCCCCAATAAAACATTATATATTTAAAGGAAATAGCAAATAAATTCATCTTATTAGGTTAATTCAGGTTGCTTGTGCTGCCTGAAGAACCATGAAAAGAAGGTTTGTAAAGCAAAGTCAAGGTACAGTAAGAAAAAGCAGGACAAATAATTTCTTCCCTAAATGAGGGACATGAGAATAGTAGTTCTAAGGCCAAACATACACTATTGTTAATGTATTGAACTATACTAATAGAACCTATGCTTTAAGCAGTTGAAACAATTAAATGAAATAATGCTTAGAAAGTACTTAGCATGATGCTCCTCAACTTTAGCTATTCATCACAATCATGGTTCCACACTGAGATTTTTGATTTAGTGTGTCTGAAGTGATAAAAACAACACAGTGACAACAGCAATAGAAAGGCCAATAGCAATTGACTAGATGGAAATGACTTTTCAATGGGATTGAGACTCATTGGCTTTACCCACAGTAGACCATCAATATACAATGGCTATTATTATTATTATTATTAAGACAGACAAGCATTTACCAAATGGTGTGCTATGGACACCAGAACACTATATGATATATGAAAATTGTAATTATATATACACAGAAATGCTGCATAATCTGTCCCCTCCTTTAAAACTGAAAGGTGTTTTACTTACTGAAAAGGTTGAGAAGTCCTTTTGTTGCTCAGTCATGTCTAACATCTTGCGACCCCATGGACCATAGCACACCAGGTTTCCCTGTCCTTCACCATCGCCCAGAGCTTGCTCAAACTAATATCCATCAAGTCAGTGATGCCATCCAACCACCTCATCCCCTGTTGTCTGCTTCTCCTCCTGCCTTCAATCTTTCCCAGCATCAGGGTCTTGTCTAGCGAGTTGGCTCTTCACATCAGGTGGCCAAAGTATTCGAGGTTCAGCTTTGGTATCAGCCTTTTCAGTGAATATTCAGGACTGATTTCCTTTAGGATTGACTGGTTTGTGGTTTGATTTCCTAGCAGTCCAAGAGACTCTCAAGAGTCTTCTCCAACATCACAGTCCAAAAGCATCAATTCTTCAGTTCTCAGCCTTCTTTATGGTTCTTGTCAAGATGGTAGAATAGAAGGACATGCGCTTCATCTTTTCCTGTGAGAATTCCAAAATTTGCAATTAGCTGATGAACAACCATTGACAGCAGAATGTTGCATCCCACCAAAAAAAGATACACTGCATCCAAGGGCAAAGGAGAAGCCCCTACAGGATGTTAGGAGAGGCAAAATCACATCTAAATCAACCCTATGCCTACCAGAGATTCTACGAGGACACAAACAAAACCTTGTGCACACCAGGACACAGGGACCCCATAAGAGACTGAGCCAGACTTGCCTTTGAGTGTCTGTTTCCTGTAGAGGCACAGGTCAGCAGTGACCTGCTGCAGGGACAGGGGGTAGAGCTGCAGCAGACCTGGGAGGCGTGCCATGTGGCATAAATCCTCTTGGAGGAGATTGGCATTAGCCCCACCACAGAGCCCCCAAGCAGATGACCCACAAATTGGAGAACAGTTATACCAAGGAAGTTCTCACACCTTTGCAAAACTTCTGGGGCCCACAACGGATTTGCCAGAACCTGGGGATCTGGCAAAGGGACTGAGAACCCCCAGGGAATTTGACTTTGAAGGCCAATGGAATTCAAGTACAGAACTTCCACAGTACCAGGAAACAGACTTCTTGGAGGGCACAAACAAAACCTTGTGAGCAGCAGGACCCAGGATAAAGAAGCAGTGATCCCACAAGAAACTGATCCAGACTTGCCTGTGAATGTCCAGGAGTCTCCGGTGGATGTGTGGGTTGACAGTGGCCTGCCACGGGTCAGAGTCATGAATACAACAGTCCTGGGAGCCATGGCATGCTGGCATCAGTCCTTTTGAAGGAGGTCACCATTATACCTACCATAGTATGGCCTCAGGCCAAACTACAGGGAGGGAACACAGACCCACCCATTAGCAGAAAATTGGATTAAAGATTTACTGAGGGTTCAGCTCAGTTCAGTTCAGTTCAGTAGCTTAGTTGTGTCCGACTCTTTGCGACCCCATGAATTGCAGCACTCCAGGCCTCCCTGTGGGATTTTCCTGGACCAGGGATCAAACTCGGGTCTCCTACACTGGCAGGCAGATTTTTACCACTGAGCCACCAAGGAAGCTCAGTCTCTGGTGTTTTATTACAGCAGCCTTAGCAAACAGCCTGCCTCCAATTTGTCTGCCTCACTTGGGCTTCCCAGGAGGCTCAGCTGGTAAAGAATCCCCCTGCAATGCAGGAGACCTGGGTTCAATCCCTGGATTGGGACGATCCCCTGGAGAAGGGAAAGGCTACCCACTCCAGTATTGTGGCCAGGAGAATTCCATGGACTATAAAGTCCATGGGGTCACAAAGAGTCAGACATGACTGAGAGAGTTTCACTTTCACTTTGCTCCTGAACTGCTCCAATTAGGTGTTTGACCTCACCGTTGTTATCAAACAGCACATCTGAGAGCACCACAGCATGTGACATGGTTGATTATCCCCTCCTTTTTGGAAATTTGTTCCACTTGGCTTCTTAGACATCACACTCTCCTGGTTTTCCTCTTACCTCACTGTCACTGACCATGTCTTCTGTCTCTTTATTCTACTTTTTCCTCCCTGATATCTTATACTCTGAAACTCTCTATTCCTCTTCCTTTTGTTGGTTTTTTGTTTGTTTGGTTGGTTGGTTGGCTGGCTTTTTACCAAGAATTATCATTATAAAACAGCTATGTATTTTATCATTATAAAGCGCCTATGTAAATACCTATAAACTATCATTATAAAATATCTATTTATCATTTTTGTCTAATTCTTTTCCAAAGAATGTGAGAGATTTTTTTTCTTTTAGCCACTGATACATCATCTACATCTAGGATACTGCTTGGTACATACTAAGTAGTTTCAAAGAATGCTTTTTGAATGAATAAACTGGATGCAACCAATAAATACACTTCAGAAAATGATCTATTTCTTTTCTCATTATGTCATTTCCTGAGGAACTCTTGTCTTCCACCCTATCTGGAAGCAGTAGAGATTCATTTCAGCAGAATTTTAGTAAATTTTAGCATAATTTAGTGATCAGGAGCATAGACTCCAGACCTGGACTCACTGCCTTTGCTGGTTGTGATAACACAGGCACATTTAGCCTAATGCCTCAGATTTGAACAAAAGCTAATGTCTATTTCACCCTATAGGGTTATTGAGAAGATTAAGGGAGAGAATGCATGTAAGGTACTTAATACAACACTTGGAACCTTGTCAACAATGTTATCTTCTATCATTAAGGTCAGAATTTCTACAGCAGAGCTACATGCAATACTTCCTTGACTGCAGAAATCTTAGTTTCTATTCTTTCATCTGTGCCAGTTGCTAGTGCTGTTTTCTACAAAACAAAGCTATCCAGAAATGCTCCCTACTGATGTAGAAGCACAGCACTAACTAGCTATATAGATATTAGGTGACATCAGCCTTGCAAGGGTTAATGGGACTTTCTGAGTAGAAGAGCAGTAACATTTGGTTATTTTATTCTATTTTATTTTTCTGTTCAAGGCTTCACACAGTGTTTAAAGTATCTCTTATAATTCTGTGCAAAAAGATGGAAAAAAAAAACTGAGATCCTCTTCAAATGTAAGAGTTATGAGTCAATAAAATGCTTTTTTGATATGGAAATGCAACATAAAATAGTTGGATAGCCAGACCTATAAATAGAAATTGTGCGAGTGTCTGTATCTCTTTTCAATTGAGGAAGAGGACTGTTTTAAGCTCACACTATGAAAAGGACTTTAAAGGATTCTTCATTTGTTGCATTCGCTTCTGTTTGCAGCAAAGGGGTAAATTCACAAGGCTGTGAGCCAGAGAGCTTGGAGTATCCTGAGGGAACTGGCTTCAGCATTTAAACACACAGACAAAAGAACCCAAACGTAGGGCATCAACATATGCAGGAAGCCTGCATTTGACAGAGGGCTTTGGAGGAAGCAAATCTTCTTAGCAACACTGATAATAAATATGCTGTTGAGAATGAACATTAAATGTTCGAATAAGGAAAGGCTGAACATTTTGTAAATTTTAAGAAGGGAATTAGAGGCAAACAGAAAAGCCAGTGTAAAGCTGAGCCCAGTTAGAATAACAAGTGGTTTAGTGTGATTGGAACATAGTGTGGGGGTGAGATTTTCAAAGCCTTTTTATTTATAAGGTAATTTTTAGATTATTGCAGAGTTACTGGATTTCTCCAACCCCCTAAACTAAAAGTGAACTGTTTTTTCTTCTTTACTGGGTATTGCATGATGGACTGTGGTCACTGAAATGTGAAACTCTTAACAAGGAAATGGACTGAAGTTGAAAAGAGAGGTTTAAGTTCAGCCTCAGAAAGCAGTGTAGAATAATAGCTAAAAGATGGAATTTGAGTTCAGGTGACCTGGTTCAAATTTCAATCCTGTGCTTGCTAACTGCTTGATCTTGGGCAAGTTAATAAATGTTTTTGAGCCAAAATTCTAATTTGCATCTTGTGGGTTTGTACTGTCTTTCTCACAAGGTGATTATGAAGATTAAATGAGATAATGTACAGAAACCATTTTGTACAGTCCCTTCCTTACAGTTAGTGTTTGGTAAAAAAAAATAATAGTAATAATGACATTGATTTTGACAATGGCAATGATTTAAAAGTGCTTGGGAGGGAGATCTCAGAAAGTTTTCAGTATACAAAAAATGGACATAACAAACCCACTTGTAGATAAACACATCACAATCCCTAGATTATACTGAAGGGAAAAGAGAATATCACAACTTCACAGAGTGGAAAGTACTGGATATTAGAGTTTGTTACGTAAGTGGAACTCAGAGGATTAAGGAGAAGTAATCAACTTTCTCCCTCTGTACTGTGGACCTCGCTCACTTGAGTGTGTTTTGCTCTCATCAGCCAGCCAGCTAATGTCAGAAGATCAATGACAAACAGTAAACTCAGATAAGCTGGATTCTGAACTTTCAAGTGCTGCATCATTCTTTTGGTGGGGTGAGCCCAATAACAGAGAAATGATTTTTTTGGATTGTCAATGACAGAAAAAATTATATGCATACTTAAAAAAAATCCTTTTGGGTTTTAAGAGAAGGCATTTTTCTTGTAGCAGCATTCCACAGTTCAGTGGAGCTAGCCAGATTTTATTGGAAAAGGCAATGCCAACCCACTCCAGTACTCTTGCCTGGAAAATCCCATGGACTGAGGAGCCTGGTAGACTGCAGTCCATGGGATCCCGAAGAGTCAGGCACGACTGAGAGACTTCACTTTCACTTTTCACCTTCTTGCATTGGAGAAGGAAATGGCAACCCACTCCCGTGTTCTTGCCTGGAGAATCCCAGGGACAGAGGAGCCTAGTAGGCTGCCATCTGTGGGGTCGCACAGAGTCAGACACCACTGAAGTGACTTAGCAGCAGCAGCAGCCAGATTTTATACTAGAGAGGGTGTACAAACAGTGTCCAAGGAACATGCCTGCTACTCTTTGTTCTAAATTTCTGCATGCTGCCCTTCAGGGCCCTGCTACCCATGAAAATGTGACATAAGGCTCTCCTTTATCCTGAATTGTTTATTAAAACCATTTTAATATGGTGAAGACTTTTATCTGTGCTCCCATCATTTCCCTGCTGATCTTCTCAAGCTCTAAAGCAAGGCTTCTTGCTCTTCCATAATATGCCCTGACTCCTGAGATGATTACATTTTATGCTGGCTCATGGCATAAACCTTCAGAACCACCAGCTGAGTTGTCATTGTAGTACAACTGATTTCTTGATTGATGTACAGTGTCTGAGATGGCTTTGTTCTCCTGGCTTCCCACTGGTTATCAGATTATAGATAAGAAGAAAAGAAAAGAATGTAACAATCAGAGCAACACTGGGGTCTCTAATGATATTAGAGGTTACCTTCTCTTTAAGAGAGCATTTGTTATTTTAAAATGATTGGATCATCCAAATATATCACGCTGGGCAAGTCAACTCAACTACAGACTGGGGCTTTGGAAAGCTTTCTTCCTGATCCCAGAGTTCATCTCATTTTTGGCTGCAGGATATCTGTGCCCTGAGAAATTAGATGTCTGGAACGATCTTTAATCTCAGTGGAAAGCTTTTTTGTTGTTGAAATGCTGCCCAATTGTGAGGAAAAACACAGTTTTCCTTACAGTGCAGAGAAAGAAACAAAAAAAAAAATTTTTTTTAAAGGAACATACTTAATGCTGGCCTATTACTTTGCAAAAAAGAGATAATATTTTCCTCTGGCTCTGAGCAAACTTCAGCTATTTTGTTTTTCTTTCTTCCAAAGTGGAAGAAAATTGACATATTGAGACATTCTTTGGAAATCATGTAGGACATTTAGAGTTGGTTTGGAGTCTACTGGCCTATCAAAAGATCCAGAAATAAACTTTGATGAAGCAACCAATTTTGCTGTTTTGAAAACTTCTCTGAATCCATTATTATGTAAAACAAATAACCGTGGCTTTTCTTTCAAGTATGCTTTCTAATATCCACTGTGCTTCAGTACAAATTGGAATTGCAACTTCCTAAGTGCGTATACTGTTTTTCTAACACAAATGGAAATTCTATCTCCTCCTTACCCTCTCCTATTCTCCATGGTACAATGGCTATGGGAGTGTGACTGGGTAAAACACTTGGTGTTTAAAATATCCTTATGAATCCCAGCTGTGGGCTTTTAATCCTAATGGAGAATGTGGTCGTATTTGTCTCATGCACCAGCTACTTGGTGAAGGAAGCTGGCGTACAGTCGTGACCTCTAAGAAGAAAACCTCAGACAAACCATGGCGAATTAGGCAGAGGCTGAGATCACTATAGATAAAACATACAGTCTGTAATTCAAATGGCCAAGGCAGATTGTTGAAAACAAAAATCGTTAGGCTGAAAAGCATTCTGCTTGGCAGTAAAATTGGAGTTATCCTTCCCCTCCTCAGACTCTTCTCATCCTGTTCAGCCCTATGCATCAGGCTTAAGGGCTCCAGCCAGTTTTTCGCTCACCCATTCTTCTTTGGTTGTTGGCAGGTAAGGCTTTTCATGAAGAGATCACCGAGGACAATAGGAATGACTTTACTTTCTTACCTAGCAGACCCAGAAGGCTCTGACTCCTTCAGACATCACAGGCTGATGTACTGGTCTGATTACTCAGAGCAGGAGAAGCATCCAACTGATCCCTCTGATCAAGCTCACCAACAGTGCAAAAACCCCATGACTGGAGTTGTTATAACTTCTACATTGTAACCAAAGGTTACCCAGAACTGAGGAGCATGCAGGCTCTGACAGAGAACAGTGGGTAGGACAGTAAGGAGCCAGCAGGTAGCTATTTCAGAATAGCAGCTCTAGCTGTGGAGAGAGAAGGGCAAGACCTAAGGGTAAGACATAACCACCAGGTTCCAATGCAAAGGGGGTATTGCTGGGTGGATCTCTGCAGAAACACAAGGAACTTTCAACAAAAAAAATAGCATCAACTACATGACACTGACCAAGCTCAAATTATTCTCATGCCTAAAGTTTAATGAAAGAGGCATAGTGATTGTTTTTGTCTCCTTTTTTAGCTACTTGAGTGGACTAACAGCTGGATCTATATTAGGTCTAGGTACATGCTTGCTGTTATGATTTACTTATCTCATTAAATAGACCCTAAATTACTGATGTTTGATGAAGATACACATCCCCAGACCTATAGGTCTTAGGTCAAGACACTGATGCCACATTACTCTTTTATGCTATTCCTAATAAGAAATACAGAACTTTTCTGATTCCCTCAAATCAGAATTGAGAGGAGCTAAGAAGAGAAGAAACAGAGAAAAGTTAAAGATGCTTCTTTATTTGAGAAGAGCTGGGATATTTGAAGTCTGTCTCTGCCATGCATCCCTAGCCCATGATTCCTCTACCCCCAGTACCGCCACTTTGAGGCTGCTAAGGGACAGACTCTATGCCTAGGAAAGCAGAACTCAGAGGGCTTTTGAATTTAAAACCAAACTCTGGTTGATTTTCTTTGATTAGCAGCATTCTTTTGGGTTTGTTGAAGACAAGTTGTTGATGGAGAGGTGGACTTAAATTTAGGATATGCCCCTTAACTCAAGAAGCACAAGGGCAGGCATGGTGAGACAGGAAGGAGTATGTGAGATGACACAGTGCTCAACACAGGTACTGCGAAAAAGCTGGGTGCCAGAGTTGTGGGATGGACGTTTAGAGGAACGCGAAAGCTCGTGGTTTCTCACACTATATTTCAACCACAATAGTAGCTCAAAATGTGAGTTCATTTTGGAGAGGCCCTATGAACAATTTCTTTCTTTCTGGCTCCATGGCCTGGAGTCCATTTGTCTGGCTTTGGCACCCACCTTTACCACCTAATAGTTGTGTGTATTAGTCAGGGCTTCCCCTGTGGCTCAGACAGTGAAGAATCTGCCTACAATGTGGGAGACCTGGGTTTAATACCTGGGTTGGGAAGATCCCCTGGAGAAGGCAATATGTGAGGCCCAAATTACTCTTTCTCTATCTGTGCCTCTATCTCCTTATCCATTAAATAACACCGCGATGGCACCCCACTCCACTACTCTTGCCTGGAAAATCCCATGGATGGAGGAGCCTGGTAGGCTGCCGTCTATGGGTCTTCACTTTCACTTTCACTTTCATTCTTTGGAGTTGGTTCTTGCGACTGGGACGGGGAGCCTCGTGGGCTGCCGCGACTTAGCAGCAGTAGCAGTAGCAGCAGTAATAAGTGCATCGTTGTATAAAATGTGAAGAGTAAATAAAATAATTCATATAAAGCACTCTACACAGAGCTTGGCACATGGAAGAGTCATTAAGTAATACTATGGCAGAAAGTATTGATTGGTCATTAATATCCATTCTCTCCTTTCTTGCTGACAAACTCTGAGTTGAGTAGCAATATTCCTAGATGAATGGTCACTTTCCAGCCTCCCTTGAACCAGAGTTAGCCACACATTGCTGTTCTGGTAAACTGGTGTAGGTGAATGTCTCCTGGAAGTTTCTGGGTAAGGTTTCACTTCCCTCTTCAAAGGGAATATAACCTGGTGTGTGTCGGACATAACCCTTTCCCCAGCTTTTCTTACTTAATATGAATTTACCATTAGGAAACAAAGCTACCATTTGTGATGGAAGCAGCAAGCACAGAGAAATTTCAAAAGAACTGCAGAAATGCCAGCCCAAATGTCATCAATTTACAAAATCAGCACCAGCAGGAACCTATATCCTGGTTTCTTTTTTTTTTCTTTTTCTGTGCTGGGTCTTTGTTGTTGCAGGTGGACTGTCTCTGGTTGCAGAGAGCTAGGGCTTCTCTTCACTGTGGTGCCACAGCTTCTCATTGCAGTAGCTTTTCCTGTTGCAGAGCACAGGCTCTAGAGCCAGGGGGCTCAGTAGTGTGGCTCTTGAGGGCTTATTTGCCCTTGGGTATGTGGAATATTCTCAGACCATGGATTGAACCTGTGACAGGCAGATTCTTAACTGTTGGACCACCAGGGAAGTTCTAGGTTTCTTTTTGTGTGAGAAAACCTCCCACTAATGTTTAATTTTAGTGTTTTATATTGACTCTATCAGAAGTTCTTCCCTTATTTGCAGGTAAATGCATTCCTAACAGAGTTTAAACAGGAATTTATTTTTTATTTAAAACCATGTATAATTTTAATATGTTAAAACCCAGGAAGGTAAAGTGTTATTCTGTTTTTTCTTCAGTTGAGACTTAAATTGAGGTTTAATAATAAAAGGTAATATTTTAATATTAAAAATAATAAAAATAATGCTAAAAAATAATGAATTATAATAAAGTAATACAATGCTAGTGTAATAATCACTAATGGGTTTTGAGAGCTTATTATGTGCTTCTTATCATCTCCCTTTTATAGATGAGGAAACTGAGGCACAGAAAGGTTAAATAATCTGCCCCAAGTCATAGAATTGAAATTCAGATCTTTCTGATGAGTGAGTTTATATGCTTAATTATTTAACTGGTTCTACGAGCCTTCCTGCAGTTTCCAAATGTTTTCTGTCTCTTCCAGGTCTCTGTACATGCCATCCCTTGTGGCTGGAACAGTTTTCTCTCCACTGTCTTTTTTTGGCTAAATCTCATTTATGTTTCCTGTTGTTGTTGTTTAATAGCTAAGTCAGGGCTGATTCCTGTTACCTCATGGACTATATGCCACCAGGCTTCTTTGTCCATGGCATTTCCCAGGCAAGAAAAAATACTGGAATGGTTTGCCATTTCTTTCTCCAGGGGATATTCCTGATCTAGGGATTGAACCCTCATCTCTGCATTGGCAGATGGATTCTTTACCACTGAGCCACCAGGGTTGCTCATTATGGTCTCTACCTCAGCTGAAATATATATTCTTGGAAGCCTACTGTGATACCTGCTCTATTCTGTGTGATTTCATATTCTCTTTTGTTTACTCTTGTCACAGAACTTAGTCCACCCTTTTGCATGTTCTATTTATTAATCTTGCTCACCCATCAGAGATGGGCTTTCAGAACATTGGCTCTATGCCTTGTTCACCAGCATTGTCTTAGGATTTTACTTGAATAGCTGTCCCCTTAAAGGTGTCAGAGTTAACTGATCCTTTGTTCTCATTGGATGTTTTAGGAGAGTGGAATGGTGCCTGAGGAGGTAAGAACAAAAGCACATTGAGAGGAAGGAGGGATGACAGACTCAGTTCTAGAGGACCCAATGGGATTTGCTCTCAGGTCAGTTCATGTACTGCCAGTGAAATCATACTTGCTATTTTAGCATTTGCTGCAAGCAACCCTAGGAAGGCTACTAAGTCCATGGCTAAAAAAAAAAAAAAAGACAAAGAATGCTCTGAAAAGGTGGCAGTGTGTGTCTTTGGAAGGCAAGCCTAGACATGTGGTGGGAGTTAAAGAAATGCAGAATTACAAAAAGAATCCCTCCCACGGATGTCTAAAAATGATGTTCCTAGCAGCTTTAGGTATCACAGTTGTGCAGGCAGAAAAGTATTTGATTAAGTCACTGGCATTATCTCTGAGGTGTGGGTGTCTTGGAAATCTGCATGCACAATATTCCCTTAAGATAAGCTACTGGGAATTGTTGTATATAGGCTACATTGCTGCTCTTCAGGTCACTCTGTACATGACTGAAGTCCTGCACTTTAAAAATTGTCCTTCCCAAAGTTAAGATAGTTGTGCTGTGGTCATTTTTGTGCTTGGCCTTTGGGAACAAGATAATGAGATTTGAAGTTTGCTTGAAATAGGATTTCTGAATGTACCAGAATGGGCAACTTAGACAACCCCATCCCCTTCATTCTCTCTACAGTGCTTTCCCTGAAGGTTTTCAGATAGTCCTTTCTTATCTGCATTTTTCCTTTTGTTTTAGATATTTGGTGAATCAGACTTGGTTCATTAGGGGGCAGAGTTAGTCATAGTGTGATATTGAAGTCTACAGAGGCCACATCCAGAAGGATCTCCAGAAAAAAAATGGAATGAGGATGTGGCCTACCAGTAATCTCTAATCTGCCCACCCCAACCCTAGGTTAGAAATACTCCTTTAACTGGGTGATTCCCATGGTTAAAGAAAAGAGCTTTCCACACAAAGTTTAAGAAAAGCCCAAGAAACAAGGAAGCTGACTTCCCAAATGTGACCTAACTCGAGTCCACTGATTTATTAATGATTTGGTTTCTCTATTTGATTTAGTGGTAACGATAAATGATTTTTTAAATCATCAGAATACCTAATAGTCAATTAATCCTAGTGGGTGATAGGAGCAATTGGTTGATAACAATTCAAACTGTTTATTGGTTGGTATAAAATTGTGCTGCAATACAGGGGTTGGCCATTTTGGGGGTGGGGGGTGGGGGTGGGTACAGGGCCAAATAGTAAATATTTTAGGTTTGAGGGCCATATGATCTGTGTTGCAACCCCTCTCTTCCATCACAGACCAAAAGCAGCCAAGGTAATACAGAAAGAAATGGGCATGGTTGTATTCCAATAAAACTTTATTTATATAATAGGTAGCAAAATTTGGCCCACTGAAGGGCTATAGTTTGCTACCACCTGCAATTAGCAATTTCTTTGGTAGACAGAGGAGGAGTGGTAACATAGATGCCATGCATTTTCCATTGCTGTTATAGAGATTTACAGCATCCAAACCTTTTCATTGTTAAAGTCTCATTGGTTCCTCCCAAGAAACACATGTGGCAGCTCTGCAGCAGCAATATTTAGATCAGTGGTGCATTCTGGTTCACAGCACAAGCTTTAGAGAGAGACTGGTGTTGGAATCTAGCTCTGTACTTAAAAGCTGTATGAATTTGAGCAGACTATTTACCCTCTTGGTACCTCGGTGCCTAATCTGTTAATAAAGGATTATAATAGTAGCTACCTCAAGTATAAAGTGAAAGTGAAGTAGCTCAGTCGTGTCCAACTCTTTGCGACGCCGTGTGCTGTAGCCTACCAGGCTCCTCCCTCCATGGGATTCTCCAGGCAAGAATACTGGAGTGGGTTGCCATTTCTTAAGGCCCTTCAATCAATGTTTGTTATAAATGTAATTGTTATAATGATCTTCTCTATCTATAGACTGGGGCTAAACACTTGGTATTTGTGAGTATTAAATGAGGTAGCATATGTAAAGTTTATATAACACAATGCTGAGTACATAGTAATGCTTAATAAATGTTAACTAGTATTCATATTTTCATTTTACTGATAAAGGAAGTTTAAAATGATAAAATAGTTCTGTCAAAGCTTTATAGTAAACAATAGCAGAAGTGGTACTAAAACCTAGTCCTTTGAACTCCAGAGATCATGCTGCTGCTGCTAAGTCACTTCAGCAGAGATCATGCTACGCCCACTCAAAATGAGCAGATGTATGTTAACCTTCATACAAAGATACATAATGAAACTCAAATGGAAACATTTTTCATTAGAAGTGATAGACTATAGACAAGCCCTAACTTTCCATTAGTTGCATTTATTGGTTTATTTTTGGTCATACATATTGCCATATTTTGTCATATACTTCTCTATAAAATTTATTGAAAGTGAAAGTGTTAGTTGCTCAGTCATGTCTGACTCCTTGTGACCCCAGACTGTAGCCTGTCATGCTCCACTCTCATGGAATTCTCCAGGGAAGAATACTGGAGTGGGTAGCCTTTCCCTTTTCCAGGGGATCTTCCCAATCCAGGGATCAAACCTGGGTCTCCTGCATTGCAGGCAGATTCTTTATTGGCTGAGCCACCAGGGAAGCCCAGAATTTCTTAATTTGAGGTATATTTTCCTTATTTGCCAGTCAGGAGGCAGCCTGGCCCTGGAAATACAGCACAGGTTTGAGAAATGTTAGGGAGAAGAGATTTTATATTGCCTTTTCTATGGGATATTTTTCATCCTTTATAAAACAGACCCCATTCCCTAAATGTCCATGTTTCATTGCATGTTGGTACCATAGTCTTAACCTTATGGAGAAAAATAGTGGACATATAAACCAAAGTGAGTAAGGGCTAGTGACCTCTGACTTGGGTGCTTTTGTGGCTCAAAAAGATGATCTGGGCCAATTAGATTAATTTCCACCCCATTATTCTTTCTGCAGAGTGAGTGTCAGAGCAGTGAAGAGCTTCAGAGAAGGGATGGCACTTGGAAAGTCATGAAAAGTGAATAAAAATTCAGCAAGAGCAAAAGAGGATAGAAATTATAGGCAGAAAGTACATGCTAAGCAAAGAAGGGTTGACTGCAAAGAGGAGAGAGATCCTAAAGAGAGCTGCCAGAAGGCTTTTGAGACTGTTGCTTGGTAACCACCTAGCACAGTTTCGTGGCTGTAGCTGAATCATTCAAATAACTCTTGGCTGCCCAATCCCTTTCTCCACCCCCATAAGTGTGAACACTTGGAGTGGAATCTAATTCTAAATCAGCAGCTGACACAGACATCAGTGATGGGGGGTAAGTTATCTCAGGGACACATCTTCTTAAGTTGGAGCTAAACTCTTGCCTCCTCTCCTAGGGACACCTACAGACTTCCTTACCCATGTTCAAGTTGGCCCCTGGACTAAGTGACCTGTGGCTGACTTGAAAGAAACTCACCTTTGTAAACACTGTTCCGTGAATTATACCTAACTCTAGAAGAAGAAATCAAACTTAAAATGGAAGGTGGGTGAAGAGGAAGAGGCCCCAGGGGAAGGTACAGATGAGCATTTTCATGTACTAAAACATGTAAACATTTTCAAAAGATGGCACTTTCAGCATGGGCAGGCAATGAAGGAAGAAATTTGTTAAGATCCCATGTGTTTTCTTGATGATACTTCTCCTCCCTCAGTGAATAAATTGATAAAATATCAAGAGCTATTCTAAAGCTAACAATCACACAAGAATTTATAGTAGGTGTTGTACACTGCAACAGTGACTCCATCTACTTGATTCTAGCCCAAACAGTCTCCTACTCGCCTGTAGAGAAGCGTGGAAATTCTTCTGTTCACGATTCATGAGAGAGAAGGCCAGAGGATGCAGGGAGACCAGTGTGGACAGCTCGGGCTTGAGTGGGCCTGTGTGCCCTTGCAAACCTGGGAACTCGTAGGAGATGCCTCCCCCCATCTGCCTCCATTTACTTTTTGCTTCTCTCTTTTCTCTATCCACCCCCACAAACACATGCACACATCAGAGGAAAGAGGCTATTTCTGGCTTGCTAGCAAAGACAGAAATCACACCCAGACATAAAAAAACTGGGAGAGGATACCTCTGAGAGAGAGGATCACATTTTTAAATAGCTGAGTTGAAGACCCTTCAGAAAAAAAGAGACCTTTTGTGACATTTGGTTCTTCCCTTTTCATTGACTTGTTTTGCTTCAATGGTTAAAATTCTTCTGACATTCTGTCATTAGCAGCTTCCACAACTGTTTCTGAAAGAGTGACAGAATGGTCCCATTAAACAGAAAATTTCTTCTCCACAAGCCAAGTGAATGTTAACTTCTTGGACGAATGCTGCTACCTGGCTAATTCCTGGGGGTCTGGTCATGTTCTATTCTTTTTTGATTCATATATTGGGGAGGAAATGAGTCACACTTGATTAAGGGGTTGATACCACCTACTCATGCAAATTATGTGCTTGGATGAGGAGTGGGGGTGGGGGTGGGGGAGAGAATGAAGCAGAATGCCCTTGGGTAGGGAACATTCCTTCCTGTGACTGAGTGTGGACTGCAGATGGCAACTCCCAACATCTGCCTCCACGAGCTGTTGGGTCTGTGACCAGCTCTGCTGAGAAGTGGTGTGTGTGTGTGTGTGTGTGTGTGTGTGTGTACAAAGCAGATCTGTTTCATCACAAAATCTCAAGTTATTATATTTATATGGTCCTTATTGCCTCTGTGGAAGAGACTATTTGAATGTCAAATCAGACTGATAGGCACAAATTATGGTAACAACAATAATGGTTATTTATTATTTGTTTTGTGTTTGGCACAGTGCTGGGTGCATCTCAGTTAGTCCTCCTGATATTCCATGAGTAGATATTTATAACCTCTACTATAATAATTTCAGGAAGGTTAAATGAATAAACTCAAGCTCAGGTCTGCTTATCTCTAAAATCTGTTCTATTATAAAATAGCATCCTTGATCTGATTTTGAAATTGCACTGTGAAACCCACCATCTTTTAAAAATATTTCTATAAAATGTAAAGCAGTGAGATAGAATATTTTATTCATAATGCACTGCAAAGCCAGAAATTGAAAATGCTTCCATATCTGTACTACTCAGTTTAGCACATAAATTTGTATTCTCACAAATTGTTCTGTTTTATGAAGACCAATTCTTGAGGGCGATATTTTTTATACTTTAAAAATACAAACATATATAGAAAAGACTTGGCATTTTGAATATGATTCAGAATTTCTGTGGTCGCTGTACTTCAACTGCATTTTTTTTTGCTTTTCACGTTTTGACTTCCTTCACCCATTTCTCCCCCTTTCAACCCCTTACCTCTGGCAATCACTGATCTGTTCTCTGTATCTAAGATCTTGGTGTTTTGTTTTATTTTAGATTCTACATGTGAGATCATATAGTATTTACCTTTCTCTGTCTGATTTATTTCACTTAGCATAATGCCCTAGAGGACCATCTAGGTTGTTGCAAATGGCCAAATTTCATTCTTTTTATGGCTGAATAATAATCCATTATGTATTTATGTACATCTCTCTCTCTTTTTTATTTATATATATATATATATATATATATATATATCCATTTTAAAATCTATTCATCCATAGATGGACTCAGATTGCTTCCTTATCTTGGCTGTTGAAAATAATGTTGCCATGAATGTGTGTATGGGGTTGCATTTAACTTTTTGAGTTTGTGCTTTTATTTCTTTTAATATTTTTGATAAATATCCCAAAGTGAATTGCTGGATCATATGGTAATTCTGTTTTTTTTTTTTTTGGCCACATGGCATGCAGGATCTGAATTCCCTGACCAGTGATTGAAACTGTGCTCCCTGCAGTGGAAGTGTGGAGTCTTAACTACCGGACCATCAGGGACTTACCTGGTAGTTGTATTTTTAATTTTAGGGGAAACCTCTAAACTTTCTTTGTATCCTTCTCTGGACCTAATATAAGATAAGAAATCCAATTATACTAAAGGCAAGAGAGCAGATGAGATATTAACATGTGTATGCCCAGCACAAAGAGAGAGATTTTTACATAGTTCCTATGGAATCACATGGAAAAGAAATGCAAAAAAGCAAAACTGCTGTCTGGGGAGGCACTACAAATAGCTGTGAAAAGAAGAGAAGTGAAAAGCAAAGGATAAAAGGAAAGATATAAGCATCTGAATGCAGAGTTCCAAAGAATAGCAAGGAGAGATAAGAAAGTCTTCCTCAGTGATAAATGCAAAGAAATAGAGGAAAACAACAGAATGGGAAAGACTAGAGATCTCTTCAAGAAAATTAGAGATACCAAGGGAATATTTCATGCAAAGATGGGCTCGAAAAAGGACAGAAATGGTATGGACCTAACAGAAGCAGAAGATATTAAGAAGAGATGGCAAGAATACACAGAAGAACTGTACAAAAAAGATCTTCACAACCAAGATAATCATGATGGTGATCACTCAGCTAGAGCCAGACATCCTGAAATGTGAAGTCAAGTGGGCCTTAGAAAGCATCACTACGAACAAAGCTAGTGGAGGTGATGGAATTCCAGTTGAGCTATTTCAAATCCTGAAAGATGATGCTGTGAAAGTGCATTGCTGGCTCAATATGCCAGCAAATTTGGAAGACTCAGCAGTGGCCACAGGACTGGAAAAGGTCAGTTTTCATTCCAATCCCAAAGAAAGGCAATGCCAAAAAATGCTCAAACTACCACACAATTGCACTTAATCTCACACGCTAGTAAAGTAATGCTCAAAATTCTCTAAGCCAGGCTTCAGCAATACATGAACCGTAAACTTCCAGATGTTCAAGCTGGTTTTAGGAAAGGCAGAAGAACCAGAGATCAAATTGTCAACATCCACTGGATCATGGAAAAAGCAAGAGAGTTCCAGAAAAGCATCTATTTCTGCTTTATTGACTATGCCAAAGCCTTTGACTATGTGGATCACAATAAAAGGTGGAAAATTCTGAAAGAGATGGGAATACCAGAGCACCTGGCCTGCCTCTTGAGAAACCTATATGCAGGTCAGGAAGCAACAGTTAGAACTGGACATGGAACAACAGACTGGTTCCAAATAGGAAAAGGAGTACGTCAAGGCTGTATATTGTCACCCTGCTTATTTAACTTATATGCAGAATACATCATGAGAAACGCTGGACTGGAAGAACCACAAGCTGGAATCAAGATTGCCGGGAGAAATATCAATCACCTCAGATATGCAGATGACACCACCCTTATGGCAGAAAGTGAAGAACTAAAGAGCCTCTTGATGAAAATGAAAAAGAAGAGTGAAAAAGTTGGCTTAAAGCTCAACGCTCAGAAAACTAAGATCATGGCATCTGGTCCCATCACTTCCTGGGAAATAGATGGGGAAACAGTGGAAACAGTGTCAGCCTTTATTTTGGGGGGCTCCAAAATCACTGCAGATGGTGATTGCAGCCATGAAATTAAAAGACACTTACTCCTTGGAAGGAAGGTTATGACCAACCTAGACAGCATATTAAAAAGCAGAGACATTACTTTACCAACAAATGTCCGTCTAGTCAAGGCTATGGTTTTTCCTGTGGTCATGTATGGATGTGAGATTTGGACTGTGAAGAAAGCTGAGCACCGAAGAATTGATGCTTTTCAACTGTGGTGTTGGAGAAGACTCTTGAGAGTCCCTTGAACTGCAAGGATATCCAACCAGTCCATTTTAAAGGAGATCAGTCCTGGGTGTTCTTTGGAAGGAATGATGTTAAAGCTGAAACTCCAGTACTTTGGCCACTTCATGTAGAGTTGACTCATTGGAAAAGACTGATGCTGGGAGGGATTGAGGGCAGGAGGAGAAGGGGACGACAGAGGATGAGATGGCTGGATGGCATCACCGACTCAATGGACATGAGTTTGGGTGAACTCTGGGAGTTGATGATGGACAGAGAGGCCTGGCTTGCTGTGATTCGTGGGGTTGCAAAGAGTGGTACTCGTCTGAGTGACTGAATTGTACTGATGGAATCACATTTTATGTGATGATTAGATTATAAAGTCAGCACACATGGTGATTATTTGTTAGTCTTTCCCCAGAATCAAGTTGACTTTTTTAAAACTTATTTTTTGAAGTATTGTTGATTTACAATATTAATTTCTGCTGTACAGGAAATGATTCAGTTATATATATATATATATATATTTTTTTTTCTAGAAAGATAAAGCCTACCAAAACTGAATTTTTTTTCTAGAAAAATACAACCTAGTTTGGGTAGGTTGTATCTTTCTAGAAAAAAAAAAATCTATCTATCTATATATCTGCTAAGTGGCTTCAGTTTGTCCGACTCTGTGCAACCCCACAGATGGCAGCCCACCAGGTTCCCCCATCCCTGGGATTCTCTAGGCAAGAACACTGGAGTGGGTTGCCATTTCCTTCTCCAATGCATGAAAGTGAAAAGTGAAAGTGAAATCGCTCAGTAGTGTCCCGTGTCCGACTCTTCGCGACCCCATGGACTGCAGCCTACCAGGCTCCTCTGTCCATGGAAGTTTCAGGCAAGAGTACTGGAGTGGGGTGCCATTGCCTTCTCTGATCTATATATCTATATGTATATATTTCAAGCTTTCTTTCTGGTTTCCTCACATGGTGAAGAGAGAGGGCTCAGGGCTCTTTATCCCCTTTTAAGGGCTTCAGTTCCACTATGGGGGCTCGAGCCACATGACCTCATCCAAACCTGATTACCTCCCAGATTCCTCTACCACTAAAGACAATCATATTGGGCATTAAGACTTCAGCATAAGGATTCTGAAAGGACACAAACATTCAGTTCAAAATAGTCACCCAGACTATTTAACAATCTTCCCTACCATAACTCTACCAAGTACTTGTACTTGAGATCAGATAAGAAAAAGAAATATATCCAGACTATGACTTCAGGGAATTATCTAATTTTATCTTCACAGTATTACTTTAAGGAAGAAATCAGCATTTCAATATTCTGCATTATGAGGGCATTGAGACTTAAGGAAATTTAGAGTTTTCTTTCCACATTGTAAAGATGGTAACTAACGCCAGCATTTACAGCTAAGCCTGTGAGACACAAGCTACATAATACAGGAGATCAATAAATTCTTTTTTGATTGCTTATAAATCTTATTGGACTTCTATTTAGTGAAACTTACAATATGGTGGCAAATTACTACCCCTCAGGTATCAATGAGCCTGCTTAAAAATGTGGTATTTAGGAGTCTTGATCTATCCCCTTGACTGAGGTTTTTTTCTTATGTTTTTTGTTTTTTGCATCATCATACTTCAGTTTTAGAATCAAGGCAGTCTTTAAATGATAGAATACGTGGGGATCATGTAGTGACATGTTCTGCAAGTATTTTTTTTTAATTAATTTTATTTGTTTTTGGCTGTATTGGGTCTTCATTGCTGTGTGCAGACTTCCTCCAGTTGTGGTGAGTGGGGGCTACTCTCTAGTTTCAATGTGCAGGCTTCTCATTACAGTGGTTTCTCTTGCAGAACACAGGCTCTAGGGTTCATAGGCTTCAGTAGTTGTGGCACACTGACTGTTGCCCCACAGGATGTGGAATCTTCCGACACCAGGGATGAACGCATATATTTCCTGCACTGACAAGCAAGATTCTTAACTAGTGGACAACCAGGGAAGTCCCTCAAGTTCTTTGTGGCTAAATAATGATAATTATTTATGAAGTCATAAATTATGACTTCTTATAAAAGAAGTCATACAGTGTAATAGGGAGAAAATAGTTACTGGAATTAAGGAAATAATAGATATTCTTTGAATTCTTCAAATTTGTATCACTTTGATAGAGCCCTTGGGGTTTAGTTTATGTTACATTTAAGTGACTCCAATAAAGAAGGATGAAATATCACTTGTTTTTATAAGTCAGAAGGGAAACTGCTTGGCAAAAAATTGCAATTCGATGCCCTAGTTTTTGACAGCCTATTGGGGAAAATGTCATACTGCAATGCTAGGAAAATTGTGAGTCTCCCACAAAGGAAAGCACTTTTTTTTTTTTAACTAAGGAGGTTTAGTGAGCACTAGGATATGAAGACTTGCTGCTGCTGCTAAGTCGCTCAGTCGTGTCCGACCGACTCTGTGCGACCCCAGAGGTGGCAGCCCACCAGGCTCCGCCGTCCCTGGGATTCTCCAGGCAAGAACATTGGAGTGGGTTGCCATTTCCTTCTCCAATGCATGAAAGTGAAAAGTGAAAGGAAAGTCGCTCAGTTGTGTCCGACTCTTAGCGACCCCATGGACTGCAGCCCACCAGACTTCTCCATCCATGGGATTTTCCAGGCAAGAGTACTGGAGTGGGGTGCCATGAAGACTTGAAAACACTTGAATCATCTCTAGAAATGCCTGAGCTATGCTTATCCCCCTCTATGTCCACATCAATCAATGTAGTTTTTGTCAAAGATGTTTTTGTTTACTCCCTAACTTATCATGACTTCTGCTGAAATTTGGTCATGGGGACAGAACTTGAAAATAAAATAACAGTGGTTTCTGAAGTTTGCTTCCTTTTTATTTTTAATATATCCTGAGTAAAATGAATTAAGCTTTAGCTAATTTAACAACCCTTGTGATAACATTCACCAGACCTCTGAAAACATAGAAAAGCACAAAATTGTTGCTTCCTGTTTTATTAAACTTTGGCATTTAGTATTCTATGGTTTATCAGTTTAGGTTTTAGGCAACTATTCCTGTGTTACCCTTCTTTTTTGGAGTTGGAAAGAAGGAACCAAGAAGAAAAACAATTAACTTACAGTTTCCCAGATTGTTTTAATACAGTTAGCCCTTGTGCAATCTTTAGATTTTGTTTGCACTGAAAGAATAAGAAGTAGTAATTCACTTAGGGTAAAGTGTCTTGACTCATATACATCAGATTTTGGCCTCCAATTTTCTTTAAAGTTGCAAGAGTTAGGAAGCGTTTTGAGGGCAGATATTTATCCAGATGGTGAAGTAACCTCTAATGGTTCTTCTTTTATTTGTTTGCCTATGTCATCTTCATCCCAATGGGGGAGAACAGGTTTTAGGATTCACATTTCATAAGCCCCTGTCTGACATGTGTCTCATTGGCATTGTATTGTCATTGGGGTGGACATAATTTTGTTGCCCAAAGAAATATACAGACTAAAAACATATGAAAAAAACTGTCTTGTCATTTAAAAATAAAGATTCACACACAGTTGAGTAACTCAACACTATGAAGGGTTTTCTAAAAGAAAAAAGAAACAGTATTTAAATTCAGGAAATTTTACTTAACAAGATAAATCCCATAAGATGCATCTGACATCCTTTTTCATCTAACTGCTTCTGACTTTTCTAGCTCATTTCCTGTCATTCACCATCTTATGCTGAATATTCCAAAAGCACTAAACTGTTTGAATTTCCTAGAAAAGTCATACTGGAAGGAGAAAATAAGCCTCTGGCTTATCAGAGGCTAGGATTTGGGATTGTCCAAACTAGAACCATGGTGTGGGCTGCAAGTGGGACCTGATGACAGGTTGTTCCTTGGGAGTTGGACCAGAGAGAGCACAGTTGCTGCTGGAGATACCATCATGTAGAATGAAAGTGAGAGTGTCAGTCACTCAACTGTGTCCGACTCTTTGCGACCCCATGGTCTGTCCATGGAATTCTCCAGGTAAGCATACTGGAGTAGATTGCCAGTCCCTTCTCCAGGGGATCTTCCCAACCCAGGGATCAATCCCAGGTCTCTTGCACTGCAGGCGGATTTTTTACCATCTGAGCTACCAGGGAAGCCCATGTAGTGTGAGAGATACGTAAATCTCCTGCCTTCTCCTCTATTCTTGCCCCTCATTCTTCCACCAATGACTTCCATTTACAAACAACTAGATGTCACTTGCCAAGGAGAGCCTGGGAAATTCGGTTCCTTGAGATGCAAAGCAGATCAGAGAGGAGGTAGGGAATGGATCTTCGAGCAAACAGCAAATGAAATTTACAACCTATCTTAAGTTGAGCTTACCCAGAAGTACCCTAAAATGAGGACTTGCATTCAAGTAGTTTCTTTCCCTGATAGATGATGAAGCTGGGGTATGTATGCATCAATTCTTTCCTCTCATTGCTTGAGAATTGGTCTTGCAAGAGGATAGATGATTGTTTCAGTGGTTCTTCCAGCCTGCCCTGAGCATGGGGTGAACATGCTCAAAGAAAGATGATCAGAGAAAGACCAGAGGCAGAAAATCACAAGTACGTGCAGTAAGAACCTGTCAGCAGATAAAGGAATGATGAGGGCTAAGGGGCAATGACAGCACCTGCTACATGCTCAGGACAAAATTAGGTGCTTCCCTTCTGTGTGTCTTTTGTACTTTCTTCATATGTCTATCATTGTGTTTATTACATATCTGTTTCTAATCTATTCTTTTGCTCTTTAAATCAGAACTATTTCTTATTGTTTAGTCTCTACCAAACCCAACCGCAGAAGTCTTTGTTTATATAAAGCATTAAATTGATATTTTAAATAATTTATTTATCTACGTTTGGCTGTGCTGGGTCTTTATTGCTGCACAGACTTTTCTCTAGTTGTGGCAAGTGGGGCTAGTTGCTGTGTGTGGTCTTCTCATTGAGGCGGCTTCTATTGTTGTGGAGCCTGGGCTCTAGCAGTTGCTGCTCATGGGCTCTAGAGCACAGCCTTAGTAGTTGTGGTGCACAAGGTTAGTTGCCCTGGTATGTGGGATCTTCCTGGGCCATGGATCCTACATTGGCAGGTGAAGTCTTTACCAATAAGCTGGCAGGAAAGCCCTAAATTGGTATTTTTAATCCTATCAGACCTAACTATTCCCTTTTTATAGCAAATACTTTGAAATATTCCATTTACTATCCTGACATTTAAATAATAAAACCTATTTACACATATTTTCAAAAACATAAATATTATACCCCAACTCTAATAAAAAGAAAAAATCAGAGGAAACTAATTTATAATCAAATAATATGCATATCTTTAGTAAAGGATAAGGTATGAATATACTAGAAGGCATACTAAGTGGTTAGTCACTTGCATTTACTTATGAAAAATACTTAAAAAACAGGAAACTTTCAAATATCATTTACACTTTTATCTTTGTCAATTGAAATATAAGCTGATACATAGATTCAGTGTATAGAGTCATAGACGCAGTGTTGATGTGGCAACTAAAGGTGCAGAATGACACACAAGTGTTGCATGCAAACTGGAATTTCATGAGATTACTGCCGTTTATGATGTGCTTTTCCAAAAAAGTGAACAAATCTTGATGGACTTTCTAAGAAAGTACTTTTTGCTGATTAGCATAATGATTTTTCTGAAAAAGTCTGTGTAATAAACAGAGAAAATGTGCGTGTGTGTGTATATATATATGTGTGTGTGTGTGAGTGTGTTTGTACATGTTTGTTTTTTCATGCCAAGTAGAATTAGGACCTGGGCTCAGACACTGTATAGAGATCACTCATCTACGACTCTCCTATATGATATTTGATAGTTGGTGGAGATGAGTCAGTCACCTAATGAGCAGGACAGCACTGTGCATGGCAGTATAAACATTACCCCTGGTCATCCCTGTGCCCGAAATTTTAATGGGTTCCCTAATTATTGTGACAACCAAAAAAATGCTCTCAAACTTCTAAAACAGCCCTCTGAAAGTGGGGCTTCCCCTTTGAGAATTTCTCTGTTAAATGTTTGTTGAATGCATCTGCTTCTTCAGTACATAGGCTCCCAGTAGTGGACTGGTTATGGATGGATGAATAGGAAGGTGAAATTATCTAGGAAGCAGATAAGAAGTAGAAGTTCACAAACATATAAAAATCACTTTCTCAGTATAATGATGATTGATGGCTATTTGGAAACATATGTTTATAAATGTGGATGTTTATTGGTATATTTAAAACTGTCCTTCAGAAAATATAATGAATTTGACCTTTCAGTTAGGCATTTTGATAATGGCTTAGAGAAAGATATAGGAGCCATATTTATCAGATTTGGAGATAACACAAAGTTGGAAGAAATAGTTAATGTAATGGGAGATACCCATGATAAAATGATGAGTTAAAACAGATACAGTGATGTTCATACTGTGTTCCCAGAATATGATTGCATTGATAAGAAATGAAGGCTACTGCTACTGCTGCTAAGTTGCTTCAGTCGTGTCCAACTCTGCGACCCCACAGATGGCAGCCCACCAGGCTTCCCCATCCCTGGGATTCTCCAGGCAAGAACACTGGAGTGGGTTGCCATTTCCTTCTCCAATGAAATGAAGGCATAGGCACTCTTATATACATCAGCTCATTACTATCTTAGGCACAGAGACACTGGTTTCATCTTTTTCCACATCATCTTTCACTACAATAGTTACCTAATATTTAACACAGACAAGGTTATTAATCTTGCTATACTAGACTTGTTTATGGTTAATGTATTTAATTCTGAGTGATACCCTTTAAGAGGAGCATTGACCAACCTAAAAACTTAAAAAATAGTAATGCAGGATTTGAATACTCCTTAATTTGAAAAATGATGGACAGAATTGGAGATATTCATAGCATAAAGGAAAATATTTAGGGGATTTATAGTTTACACATGAGTGAATTAAGACTCAGGTTAGGTAATTTGTACAAGGTAATTAGTACTATTTGATTTAATTAATCAAACTTGCATTGCTAAGTGATGGACTTTGGATCATTCACGGCATTCATAATAAGCACGTGGACTGGCAATATAAAACACCCCCAAATTTTAGTAGCTGATCAATTCAAAGACTTTAAAGTTTATTTGCATACATCTAAATTGTCTAATTTTGATCCTCTTAAGTGATTTTCTTTCCTATATGTGGTGATTCTAGAACTCAGGCTTTCTCCACCTTGTGGTTGCTCTTTCCTTTATAAAAGTTCTCAGCATCCTCCTCATTTAACCAGCCAATAGGAAAAAGAGAGCATGTGTAGTAGCACAGCTGCTTTGTAAAAACTGCCTGGGAAGTGACATACACATATTCCATTAGCCAGAAGAACTCACATGACTTAATTTGGAAGCAAGGAAGATGGAAGAGAGCAAGGACTCAGAAGGAAACTGAGAAACAGAGGCCTGAATTAGTCAGTTGTCTCCCAGATATTCCCATCTATGTAAAAAAAGAATGAATTTTTTGGGGGTCACTAATATTTTCAGCTACTATCAGCAAAATAAGCATTTCTCCTTATTTTACAATTGAGGATGCCAAAGTTTATACATATTTAAGAATCTTTCCCAAGGTCTTTTAAGTAACTACTGAATTTTTTGTCTAATTTTAAAGTCTAGATTTGTCTTTACACTATTCTAAACCATGGAAAAGACCCTGATGCTGGGAAAGATAGAGGCAGAAGGAAACGGGTGTAACAGAGGATGAGGTGGTTGGATGGCTTCATCGACTCAATGGACATGAGTTTGAGCAAACTTAAGTGAAGTGAAGATAGTGAAGGACTGGGAAACCTGGTGTGCTGCAGTCCATGGGGTCGCAAAGAGTCAGACATCACTGAGCGACTGTACAACAACAAACCATCTCTAGTGAGAAACAGTCCTTCCTATTGCTACATTTGCTTTCTTCTTCAAATGAGTTCAATCTTCCTGTTTTTACTGGCTTTTTGATCGCCAATGGACCTTAACAAGTTCTAACTTGTTAAATCAAGAGTTATATCTCCCATCTAGACAAATTCTTCTGATAGTCACCCAGAGGCATGCCACCAATCATCTTTCTCCTGGGAGTGGTTAAAACAGACACATCCACAACATACCCACACCCTTGCTTCCACATACACACACTCACACACATTCATACTCTTATACTCACATACACACACACACACTCACACTCATATAAACACACACAAGCTCCTTCTCTGACCTTTCCTAACTCACACTTTTTTTTTTTTTTTTTCCTTTGGGGCATTAAACTACTCCTGGCTCCCATTTGCTGGTATTTAAATAAAGTCTGCATAAAATACTGAAGTCACTGTCTTCCTGGCTTTGCTCAGTCTCCATAGCAACCTGCTTAGCAACAGACTTCTTTAAAAAGGAATCTCAAAAAAGTTGCACAGGTCCATATTTCTTGAAATTATACTAAAATTTGGAAAAAAATAAAACAAAAACTCTCAGGACAACTTACACTGACTTTCTTCTGAGTAATTCTCTGGCCTGTTGACCTGCTTTTACCCTGTACTGTCCATTCTCCACATTGCAGTTAGAGCCATCTCCAAACACAATTCATTTTGCATCATTTTCCTTCCAAAATCTTTCTTTCCAATCAGTTCTACTCTCATCTGAGACAGCCCAAATTTTGATTCAGGCCCACAAAGCCTTACGAAGTACCCACAGTCTCTTTGCTCCCACAGTCCTGTCTTGCTGTTATACCCATCTGCTATGCTCATTCCTCCTTCAGGGCCTTTATATCTGCTGTTCTCTCTGCCTGGGCTGCTCTGCCTTAAGGTTTTTTCACATGGTTCATAACTGCTCATATTCACCATCTTAATTAATCTTCATGAGTTTTAAATAGAATTTGATACCATCTGAAACTACAACATTTATTTGTTTATGCACTTATTATGCATGCAATTTCCACAAGGGGAGGGACTTTGTCTTCTTCACAACTTTATTCCAATTACTTAGCACAGGGTTGGCAATTAGTAATCACTCGGTGTGGAATAAATTCAATAACTAATGACCAATGTTTGTTTAGTGCCTCCCACATATCAGGGGAGGATATTCCTTTCTTAAGGAATATATGTGTTTGTTATTTCAGAGTGTAGATAAAATGTGTAAAATATCTAGAGAACAGGGTCCAGTGTCTATGTTCACCCTGAAAGTAAATGCTTATATATTAGGGACATTCCACTCCAGATTTAGATTAAGAGTAGAACTGGAATTCCGTCAAGCGGCCTAAATAGGCTATAATTAGTCTGCAGAAGTGGGAAAGGACTGTCCATGTAGTTTTGCCCACTGCATTTATCTAGACTTTAAGATCATGCATAAAACATGTTTGCTTTAACTATGGGAAAAATTCAGTATGCTGGAATTTGAGGGCTATTCATCTTTCAGATGGGTGGTTTCCAAGATTTTAAAATTGAGCACAGGTGACTAAAAGGGTTTGAAAAGGGTTTGCTTAAGAGGTGGAGGAAGGATTCTTTAGGATTTTTTTACACCTGCCCCTCTCTTCCTTTCCCAGAAATGGTGCTTGATAAAGAGCTTTGATTAAGTGGGTACTCTATGGATGATGTAGATTATTGCAGAGGAAATACATGCAGTATATGAGTTAATCAAAAGAATTTCCCCCGCATTGACTTTCCCCCTTAGCTCTTTAATTAGCTATTCAAGAGCAGCACTCCTATACATGTCTAAAAATAGACAGAAGCTTGGTCAGGCGAAAAGTAAGGCAACCTGTTTTCTTTGCATTTCAGTAGTGGTTCAGATTTGTGCTTTAATTTCATAAGAGTGATAAAAAGTGTGTGTATTTTTTTCTTTTAAGAGTGTGCATCTATAATAGAAAGGACATGCCTAGAGGTTTTAGTCATGTAAAAGCATAGTATTGCATTTCTTTTGTATAGAACTTTGTAGTTTGCAAAGCTCTTTAATGTAAATAATCTGATTTTTCTTCCTTGGATACAAGTAGGCAATGTTAATATTAAAAAACAGTGGTGGTAGCATCTTGATCCTGTTGGCACTTAAACTAGCAACTCCTCCCACTGGGTGTTTCTGGGAGGTATTTGACCTTGTCTCACATGTGTGTGTATCAGCCATTGCTAGCACAAGATACCCTTTATTTTCTTTCTCCTCTGTCCTAAATTCTTTTGTTAATGCTCTCTGTTCTCCAAATTACTTTAAAAATGCCCACTAGTGCATCTTTGAGAATGTTAATATCCTTGCTGACCCTTAAGGTGCCAGAGGAGTGCTGTGATCTCCATGGAAGTGGAGAGAACGCTTTGCTTTAGCCTGTTTTATGCTATATTTCCCCCCTAATTCTTCCACCTCTGGGACGTTTATGCCAAATACATAGATTCTTTGAGCAAGTCCCCCATCACTCACAAATTATGCTTAGATTAACCCTAGTATTGGATCTGATTCAGGCCTAAGTGAGAGTCTGCTCTACATTATTTCATAAGGTTTCCATGACAACTCTATCAGGTATTTAGAGGAAGGCATTTAGGTGAGGTTATATTATTGGTTCCATTTTATATATTAGAAACTAAAATACAAGGAATGTTATTCACCTAAAATTTTTTAAAAAATAATTATAAAGATAAAACAGGAATCAGATACCTTTCTGCTTATCTTATCTTAGATCTTTTTTGTTTTTTTGTCCAAGATCAAAGTCTCTTTTTTTAAGGCTCTCATGTGAAGACTTTCTCCATCCACCGCCCCCCCCCCTCCCCCACCAGCTTTATTGAGGAATAATACAAATACTTTCTAGTTTTCTCTAAAGGAGAAAAGTTGCCCAGGAAGGAATGAATTTCAGGTGAGTGCTTCCCAGGTGGTGCTGTGTGTGTTTAGTAGCTCAGTCATTTCTGACTATTTGAGACTCCATGGATTACAGCCCGCCAGTCTCCTCTGTTCCTGGGGATTCTCCAGGCAAGAATACTGGAGTGGGTTGTCGTGCCCTCCTCCAGGGGATCATCCCAACCCAGGGATGGAACCCAAGCTGATTCTTTACTGTCTGAGCCACCAGAGAGATGTGTGTTCCATTCCTGGGTTGGGAAGATCCCCTGGAGGAAGGCAAGGCAACCCACCCCAGTACTCTTGCCTGGAGAATCCCATGGACAGTGGAGCCTGGTGGGCTATAGTCCATAGCATTGCAAAGAATAGGACATGACAGAAGTAACTTATCATGCCCAGAGGTTTAGAAGCAGAGACTGGAAGATGCATTGGAGTCATCAGACACCAGATGGAGAAAATGAACTTGAGGTTCTCTAAAATCCCTCTCCAAATCCTTTTGTGGTCAATAATCTCACAGTGAAACCTGAAATCAAATAACTGTGCTTAAGGAAAGGGAGAAGGTCTGAGCTTTTATTAAAAAAGGGGTGGAGAGAGCACAACCCAAAATGGTTGATTAAACTTGAGAGAAAAAAGTCAGAAGAAAGGCAGAGGGAAGAGGTTTTAATTTAGGCAAGAACAGTGGTGTCTGGAAGTTGTTTGTGGATTACTAAATCCATTCAAGTTCAAAGGTAGAGAGGTGGTGACTTGACATGAGGTCTTCTATAGTGGTAAGTTTGATGAGGAAGCATGGATATTGCCAGTGGGCAGGAGTTGGGTGGAAACAGTCTTGAGTTTCGACACAGCTCAGCTCCATAGAGGCATCTCAGAACTCTCTTCCATTTGGTTTCAGCTCCATGACCACATCTGGGAGCAGCATCTGGGAATGCTGGCAGTGGTACAACAGACCGCTCTGCTCCATAGGAGCCAACCAGGGGAAACCAGTCTCACAGGAAAGAAAAACTAATGACATGTGTGAGACATACAGAAATCCACCCTTCTCTGCCTTGACAGTGAAGCGTTATTCACTCAGTTGTGTCCAGCTCTGACCTCATGAACTGTAGCCCGCCAGGCTCCTCTGTCCATAGCATTCTCCAGATAAGAATACTGGAGTGGGTTGCCATTTCTTTTTCCAGGGGATCTTCCTGACCCAAGGATGGAACCTGGGTCTCCTACACTGTAGGCAGAAAAGTTATGTGACAAGGAATGGATTTTGAAGAGAAAAAACCATAGAACAGAGAGGTATGGAATAGAGAATAAATACAAATGTAAGTTGTTTTGCTAACTGCTTTATAGCCACAACAAATTAGTACAAGAGAATACCCTGTACAAAACACAATAAAGTTTCAAAGATCAAGGTGTTCCCTTAGGCAAGGGTGAAGACTCCAGTCTCTGTGACTTGACCTTTGACAAGCGCCAGAGATCTGAGAGATCTGTTACTCTGTTACTCTCTGTGTATCTAATTGGCCTTTGTCCACAGTTTACTGTTTATTGATCTTACTAAAGATTTTCCAACATCCAGGTTTTCTGTATATTTGTTTTTCCTAGGACACCGGGACTCATTACTTTGTGTGTATGAGCTGGTAGGGAGTTACTTAGTTGAACATCATCTTTCTCCTGAAGTGACCTTTTTCTTAGCTTTGATCCACGGACCATAAACACTTAGGCTGCTAAATTCTTGAACCATTAGGACAGGATGCTCTGTCTGGCACCCGGTACAGATGGCTTTGCCTCATTTATTTCAGCCTTGGAAACTGAGCACTCTAATAGAAATATCCTTATGCATGATGTAATATTTATTCTTAAATTGTGTATATTTTTTTCTTTACATAAAAAGTGAGTTCAGACAGCTTTAATAATCTAGTTAAGGCTCACATCAGAAAAAAAAAAAAAAAACAATTTTTATTTTCAGATGGGTAAACTGAGACAGGTTATATGTTTTTCTCCCAATAACAGCAAAAACTAACAGAGTTGGGAATACAACTGATTTCCAGTTCCCTGTTCTCATCTATAAAACACAGTTCACACCCTGCTCTCTTGCTCTTATTACAATATTTACATGCCCCAATTCTCCCATTAAATCTAAATTGTATTTGTATTTAAATCTAAATTGTATTTAATTTAAATTTTATTTAGCATTTCCAGTAGAAAGCTTTAATTTTTACATTTGTAAGAGCTCTGAGGAAAGGTTATTGGCATTCTGTTTTGAGAGCACAGGAGAAAAGGTAGTGCAAAGGTTAAATGACAAACCGCAGGACACAGACAGACTGCTGTTGCCAGAACAGACAGAAATTCATAGAAATTCCTTCCCTCTACTTTTGAGTATGAAAATTTTCTTAATGAAGTGTTTAAAACAACCGTAAAATCAAAATATGAAAAATATAGGGAAAAACTGAGTATCCACTTGACCACTAAGCTTTCTCCTTAATACGTCGAATAATTAATTATCTAATTCCTATGTTTTCCAAACCCTGTGTGTCTCCTAGTAACAGGCTAACATGCATGTAGTGACTATAATGTATTGAATAACTCTAGGAAAAACAGTAAAGATTTGAGCTTACACAATCTTGCTGTATTTATATGTGTTAATTATTGATATCAATATACTCTATACACATGAGATCACTACTTATGGTGAAAGATACTAGATAGGATTGAAAGGAAAACATGATCATGATAAACTTTCTCAGTAATTTAGAATATTAGCATGTGACTGGGAGATTGAAAATGCCACCAATATATTCAGAAATTTCTGTTCTAATTCAGAGTATGAGTGAAGATATGATAAAATTCATATTTTAATACAAAAATGTCAATAAAACTATGTAAATGAAACTCTCAATTATAGTAGAAAATGAAGGTGTAAAACATAGAAGGAAAGATGGGAAGAATCTTTTACACGAGTACATATCCTATACAAAATAGAGTAATTTCAGAAATTTAGGCTGGGAAATGACGTAATTTGCATATTCTTAGAACTGCCTGGCATGTGATTAGAGGGTGGAAAACAGGAGTCAGAAACCAATTTGGAGGTTCTCCAGTCTAAACTAAGGACGAGGCCATATTTGACAGATAATAAGGAGAAGGAAGAAGATGGAGAAGGAAATGGCAACCCACTCCAGTACTCTTGCCTGGAAAATCCCATGGACCTAGTAGCCTGGTAGGCTACAGTCCATGTGGTTGCAAAGAGTCGGACAGGACTGAGTGACTTCACTTTCACTTTCACTTTCAAGGAGGAAGATAGAATGTGAGACTTCAAGGAGTCTACTCTAGAATAATGGATGGATGGTGACTGCATTTACCAGGATAGAGAATGTAAGAATTGAAAAAGAAAGACCTAGAGACCACATTGAGATTTAGAAATTTTTCTTTGATATTTTTATGGGACATTCATTTTAAGATGACCAGCATTCAGTAGGAATATCATGCCTGAATCTCAAGCGGTAGGTCTGGGGAGAGATACTCATAGTCCTGAGGTTTTTGTTATATAAAATAACCTAGACAGACTGCTCCAAGTGTGAAGAGACCAATTGACTGGACCTTGGAAATTCCACATGTAATCAACTAGTCACATCTTTGTGATTAGCACTTTAAAGAACTACATTTAGCACTAAAAATAAGTATATTCCAAGAACTCTGAAGCAGAAAAGGAAATTGAATTGACCCTTGAACAATGCAGGGGTTAGGGTATTGACCTCTGCTTAGTCAAAAATCCACATTAATTTATAGTTGGTCCTTTATATCTACTGTTTCTCATCCCTGGATTCAACCACCCTCAGATTCGATAGTACTGCACTTTGAAAAAAGTCCATGTATAAGTGGACCTACAAAAGCAAACCCACGTTGTTCAACTATATTTTTTTCTGGACTTTGTTCTGGTAAATTAGGGATGTTTTTCTTAATCTTGGAGAATTTCTTTTAAAAGAGAAGACAACTTATATAGCTTCAAAGGCTTAATTCCAAAAAATGCAATATGGAAGAACTGTCTAGTAAATTAGGGCTTCCCTTGTGGCTCAGTGGTAAAGAACCCATCTGCCAGTGCAAGGGATGTAAAAGACCTGTGTCAGAAAGATCCCCTGGAGAAGGGCATGGCAACCCACTCCAGTATTCTTGCCTGGAGAATCCCATGGACAGAGGAGCCTGTTGGGCTACAGTCCATGAGGTCACTAAGAGTCAAATATGACTGAAATGACTTAGGATTATCTAATAAATTGAACTGTGCCAAATAATATAGTTTGGTTAGGCAGAAAAAGCTGTCTAGATACTAAGGTTGTGTCTGACGTGCAGGCAACATACAGTAAACATTTGTTAAATAAGTAAGACTGATCATTTCATTGAGAGTTGTAAATAATGGTGAAATATTGAATGAGGAGTTCCCTGAAACTGATTTCTGTCCAGTCTTATGCATCTAATATTTTACATTGCATCCTTTGGTTCATTTTTGAGAACTTTAAATTGAAGGATTTATATGAAGATAAGACTTCCTTGTAGATATAGGTCCATAAAATTATCTTATCACTCTTTCCTGAGAAAAGTGTGTATATATAAGTGCTTTGGTGTCTACTTTGTCAAACATAATGAAATCTTATAAGACATCTGCTCAAAACTATCACTTTGCCAATACCGTTATACTGAACACAACTGATTTCTTAAATATTATTGAAGACTTTATCTTTTAGAGCAATTTTAGGTTTACAGTAAAATTGAGAGAAAATATAGAGATTTCCCATTTACCCCTGCCCCACACATGCATAGCCTCCTTCATTATCAATACTACTCACCAGAATGGTACATTTTTCACCAAGGATGAACCTACATTGACACATTATGGAGCCCATACTTACCCTAAGGTTCACTAAGGTATTTATTGTATATTCTGTAGGTTTGGGCAAATGTATAATTATATATAGTCATCATTATATCATACTGCCTTAAAAATTCTCTGTGCCCTGATTATTCATCTTTTACCCCTCCCTCACCCCTGGCAACCACTGATCATTTTCCTGCCTCCATGGTTTTGCTTTTTTCAGAATGTCATAAAGTTGGAATCATATAGTTTGTAGCCTTCTCAGATTGGCTTCTCTCACTTAGAAAGAGGCATTTAAAGTTTCTCCATGTCTTTTCATGGCTTAATGGCTCACTAAGGCTGAATAATGTTTTATTATTAGGATATAGCATATATTATTTATTTACTTAGCCATTGGAGAATAATCTTGGCTGCTTTCACATTCTAGAAGTCATGAATAATTGCTATAAATATCTGTGTGTAAGTTTTTGTGTAGATATAAGCTTTCTACTCCTCTGAGTAAGTACCAAGGAATGTGAATACTGGGTACTGTGGTAGGAATATCTAGTTTTGTAAGAAGCTGTCATAGTATCTTCCAAAGTGGTTATACCATTTTGCATTCCCACCAGAAATGTAGGTTTTTTTCAATATATTAAAATTTTGCTCTTCTTTCATTTAAATTTCTCCTTTACTATTGTTGTAGCCATGTAGTAACACAGTGCTAGACATGGTTAGAAAGGTCATTGATTAGTATATCTCCCTGGATTTGGACAAAATACTGATTAGATAATTTTGGACTAATGGGGTTAACATTATAGCAATTTTGTGACTTCTTAGTTTTATAATCTATACATTGTATACACATTTAAAAGTGTGAAATACATAGCAGAATGTATTTTCTCCAGCCTCTATGGTTTAATTTTTTTAAAGGTATTAGATTACTTCTATATAAAGCTTAAAACATATGCACACAGTATCTCCTAATATTAACTTGTGTCATTCCAAAATTTGTTTCCTTTATCTTCCTTTTTTCTTACTGGTGATTCAGTGTATATTTTCTTATTTTATTCTTTATTAAAATTCACTTATATTTTAGGTTTTATACCTTTTTCTTTATTAAGTTTTCAACACAACTAAAATGCTTCTGAATTTTATGATATTTATCATTCTGAAAGAACACATTTCTTTGTATTCCACCTTTGCATTCTCAGAAAGCCAGTATTAACATGTCAAATATTACTATTATTTTTGCTTTACAGAACCTTCTTTGTCTTTGAAACAAGGAACAACATTATTGTGCTTCCTGGATGCAATTAGAACAGAATATGTGAAAGATGTCAACATGAATAACAGTTGAATGTTTGACAATGAACATGTGCTATAGTCATTTTAGGGCAAGTCTAAACTGGAAACTCTAGTCAGATAAAGATCTACTTTTCTAAACAGATGAGTCAATGTAAAGAAGCAATAGCTTCTCCCATAGTATTATACCATATTTAACATATGTAAGTTATGTTTTCTTTGAGATCTATTTGATACTTTCTAGTTCAATATCCTAACATACTAATGGAAAAATAGAAATAGCATATATCTCATTTGAATATGCATAGCACAAATAAAGGTTCTTCCATTTCTATCATTCACCTTGATGGTGGGAATGCATATCTTTTTGTTCTGTCCAAACCAATTCAGATACTGATCAGTTAGTTATTACCAAGTATTTATTTTTTTCTAGGAATTTGCAGATTTGTGTCGGAAGTCTGAAGCCATCAATTAGAATTATAAGGCAACTGGGCCAAAGATACTAAAAGAGATATTAAGTCTAGATTTGATTTAGTGTATATTTAATACATGTATACTAATCATTTCCTATATACTACCTATGTGAAGAATGAAAATTATTATGTTAGTGCATTCCAAATATTAGCTGTGGCTTAGAGATGGTTTTAGGGAGAATGTTGAGATATATTAAATGACAATGACTCAGACAGTGGGCAAGCTCTTTTCACTTCTCTTCCAAACCTTCTGATTATCATCAAAGAAAATGTTCAATTTGATGCCCCCATATCTTTAGCTCTTCTCTAGACAAATCTTTCTTTTTTGTGAAAGGGAGGGGCATCAGTCTAAGAATTCAAGACTCCAGATGAAGAACAATACTAATATAATTTAATAATATGATTTTCATTTGGAGGCTTCCTCTCTTACTAGAGTAAGTGATTTTTTAAAAAACATGTCATTTTTAAGTGAAAAAGCAAAAAGTTAAAGTTAAAGGAACATAATGTGAGCTTCCCAGGTGGCACAGTGGTAAAGAACCTGCCTGTCAATGAAGGAGACGTGCATTCGATCCCTGGATTGGGAAGATCCTGTGGAGTAAGACATGGCAACCCTCTGCAGTATTCTTGCCTGGAAAATTCCATGGACAGATGAGCCTGGGGGCTATAGTCCATGGGGTCACAAAGATTTGGAAATGACTGAGCAACTGAGTGCACACACACACACACACATACCTACCACCACCACCACCACCACCACCACCACCAATACATGTGATGTACCAGTGCAGCAAAACTGGTAGATGGTTACACAAAGGCCTGGAGATAGTAATCACTGCAAAGTTATATCCTATGTTCTTGAGGCTCACCATTTGGATTATTTTTTGGGGGGCAAACTTCTATTGCTGAATGTTCCACGTATTATGCCTCTAATCCAAGTGCTGTATTTTATACTATTGGTTATATGAAAATAAAGATTATTGCCATCCACATGACTGAGTGACTGATCTGATCTGATAAGTCTATTTTAAGGTTTATATGAAAAGAAAAAATTAAGAAAAACTTTGAGAGCCAGTCATTGCCTCTAATACAATTTTCCTGAAACATGGGAGCTTAATATGCCTCATGAACTTGTTCTATGATGCATTTCACTATGGCTGTGCATTTTAAAACTGTGAGTTTTGTGTCTTGTTTGATTATAAAATTACTAAGTCCATACTTTGGACACTTTCAGATGGTTCAGTTCAGTTCAGTCATTCAGTTGTGTCTGACTCTTTGTGACCCCATGGACTGCAGCATGCCAGGCTTCCCTGTGCATTACCAACTCCTGGAGCCTGCTCAAACTCATGTCCATTGAGTTGGTGATGCCATTCAACCATCTCATCCTCTGTAGATATGGGAATTTTGAATGGTATAGATTATGTGGACAGGTATGTACGGTTTCAGGGTATGAATGTGCTTCTGAATCAGAAACTGGTAAAAAAAATAATAAGTAATTAAGAATTCAGGTAATGATTGTGGATTTCTATTCCCCATAATCAGAAAAAAGTTACCTTTTGTTTACTATTCTAATGTCTTTATTATGAAGAAAATGAATGGCAGAAATGAGAATCAAACTTTTAGAAACCATGATTCCTGGAGTTTTTTTTGTTGTTTTTTTTTTAACTCATAGCAGCAACCTGAATACCCCCAGACAAATAGGCAAATGCTGCAATTAGACTACAAGGAACAGAGAGAAATCCCCAGACTACTAGTTAGGAAACCAAGCTGTGTGACATTTGGCAACTTGTCTAATTTGCCAGAGTCTCAATTTCCTCAATTTTCAAGTAGAAAGGTTAATATTTTCTTTGTTTGTCTAACAGATTTGCTGTGAGGATTAAAGAAAATGCTGTATATGAAAGAGATGTGAAATCTGAACTGCTATGCAAATGTAGAGCATTATTATAATTATGTATTACCACTCTTCCTTTTATGATGTTGATCATTGTTCTCTACCCTGCTCCTTAGCCCATAGTCTCTCATATGTGTTCCTGTGTATCTGTAATTCCTATTTCCCCATGGATGCAGAAGCTTGACAAACTGCCATAAAGACATTGGCATTTGGCAGAGAGCCCGCTCCTGTACATCTCTGTGCTGGGACTATCTCCTAGGGACTCTCTGTTAGATTTACTGCCTTGAGCAGGGCTCTGTTAACATCATTTGTTATCTTGTTCTTCTCATGAAATAAGGAGGCTAAAGTTTGAGACAGGGAAGAATCAAGATCCTAGAGTTGTTTTGTGAGCACTTCTTCCTTGCCATGGACTCTGGTGACATAAAACTAGGAGTAAGAGTAATTTGGAGAAAAACTCATTAAAATTTCCTGGTCCAATTTAAAGATTATGTTCCATCTGAAGCCTTTTCTGATGCTCCACACACATACCCCCTAGACATACAAATAGATTCTAGATCGTGGGTTCTTTTTGAACTTTGATAAAGCCTCTATTATGACATACTAAAAAATCTCCTGATGAAAGTGAAAGTGGAGAGTGAAAAGGTTGGCTTAAAGCTCAACATTCAGAAAACGAAGATCATGGCATCCGGTCCCATCACTTCATGGGATATAGATGGGGAAACAGTGGAAACAGTGTCAGACTTTATTTTTTGGGGCTCCAAAATCACTGCAGATGATGACTGCAGCCATGAAATTAAAAGACGCTTACTCCTTGGAAGGAAAGCTATGTCCAACCTAGACAGCATATTCAAAAACAGAGACGTTACTTTGCCAACAAAGGTCCGTCTCCTCAAGGCTATGGTTTTTCCTGTGGTCATGTATGGATGTGAGAGTTGGACTGTGAAGAAGGCTGAGTGCCGAAGAATTGATGCTTTTGAACTGTGGTGTTGGAGAAGACTCTTGAGAGTCCCTTGGACTGCAAGGGGATCCAACCAGTCCATTCTGAAGGAGATCAGCCCTGGATGTTCTTTGGAAGGGATGATGCTAAAGCTGAAACTCCAGTACTTTGGCCACCTCATGCGAAGAGTTTACTCTGGAAAAGACTCTGATGCTGGGAGGGATTGGGGGCAGGAGGAGAAGGGGACGACAGAGGATGAGATGGCTGGATGGCATCACTGACTCGATGGACGTGAGTCTGAGTGAACTCTGGGAGTTGCTGATGGATAGGGAGGCCTGGCATGCTGCGATTCATGGGGTCGCAAAGAGTCAGACACGACTGAGCGACTGAACTGAACTGAGTATTGTAAACACTTGATATATCATTGAGCTTGGGAACCATGTGTATTTCACCTCTTTATCTTAGGGCTTAGTAAAGCAACTGATGTGTAGAAGACATAAAAAAATATTTGAAGAAAATACATAAATGACTGAACTGTACATGAATGACAAAGATCAAATTTAAAACAAAGTAAAGCAACAGCCTAAGTATTTAATATAATTGGAAATCACAAATATTTACTGAATGCCTTCCATGATTTATACACTGAATTCAGCACTGTAAATTATATAAAATCAGTAAGTTTCTAGTCTTCAAAGAACATTTTTATTAATAATATCAATCACATTTTATCATGATGTCTCTAAGTAATCATCATCACTTCTTCCTTAGTTGATATATAATTTTGACATCATGCATCAGTTACTAAGAATGCCATGATTACCCTAAATGACTAGTTTTCTTACCTTTTACTTAGTTTGCAGAAACTCATAGAGCAAAAGACCTTCATGTTATGTATAAGACTGTACGAGGACAATTTAATACAGTGGCCTCCAACATTTTGGGCACCATTTCTTAGAAGACAATTTTCCCATGGACTGAGGATGGGGAATATGGTTTCATGATTCAAATGCATTAATTTACATGTGCACTTTATTTCTAATCTAATGCTGCTACTGATCTGATGAGGTACTGATACGAGGCCCCAAGGTTGGGGATGTTCTTCCATTCATACTAGCAGAATTTCATCTGTTTAGACTTATCTTTTGTGATTGATGCTATGGAGCTAGAACTAATTTCATTTTAGTTTGAAAGCTGTGAAGCTTTTAGGCCTTGACTATTGAAAAACCAGATATCAAGGTGGTTAATTAGGATAATAAGCAAAATTGAAGGTAACATCCAAGCTTTCATTCACTTACTGTGACAGAGCAAGCAAGAGACAAAAAATATCACTGTCTCCTCAATATTCCATTTCTTTCCATGGAATAGCACCAGGCAAGTCAGGTAGATTAGCACAAATAGGGGAATCTTCTTACTGTGGAGGGGCCTGGACAGAAGACCACTGCTTTTTTTTATAGATCTGTATGTGTGGTGCTCCGGAGAAGGCAATGGCACCCCACTCCAGTACTTTTGCCTAGAAAATCGGAGGAGCCTGGTATTCTGCAGTCCATGGGGTCGATAGAGTCGGACACGACTGAGCGACTTCACTTTCACTTTTCACTTACATGCATTGGAGAAGGAAATGGCAACCCACTCCAGTGCTCTTGCCTGGAGAATCCCAGGGACGGGGAAGCCTGGTGGGCTGCCATCTATGGGGTCGCACAGAGTCGGACACGACTGAAGCGACTTAGCAGGAGCAGCAGCATGTGTGGTGCTCAGGGGCTAGGGGTAAGGGATGGGAGTGGAAAGATACTAAGTTAAGTGGGAAAAAATACCTCAGCCAAGCCCTCAATAATGTGGCCTCTGAACTGAGCTGTGGTGGCTGGGTTAGGAATACAAATGTGTATATGAGCACGTCTGGCTGGCCCAGGGATGAATCCTTGACTACAGCTCCTTCCAGAACTGCAAGGCGTGGACTATCCACCAAATCTGGTATGGTGAAGGCCTTCCATGAGGCCTGCAAGGAGACACTTTGTAATTGCCTCTGTTTGGGCCAGACAGATCACACCTAGGATTCGGGCCTGGCACCAACTCCTCACTGCCCCTCCGTCTTCGCTCAGCTCTTCAGCGCGAGGGAAGCATCCATACCAGTTCTCTCCTGTTAGTGTCACTCTGCCTGGAATTCTACAGCATCTGGCTCACAAATATCATTCCTTTCAATGCACTTGCTGTCTTTCAGACACTTGATCTCATGGTCAATTACCTCTGCCTTTGTTAACCTTCATTTCCACTTCTAATCAGCCGTGTACCACGAATAATAGAATAAAGTGCTGCCCTGAGTTCCCTTGGTACCGTCCAAAATTAAACTCTCTTCACCTGTCGCCTCTTGTATTGCTTCCTCTCAAGCACAAAAATTATTTTTCATGCATATTTATATTTTAGAATATTGTTTTCCTAAATTATTAAATGAGTCCCCTGATGGCCAAATGGTATTTTTTTTTGCCAGTCCAGCTACCTGAATTCTGTTACATCTTTTGTCGACATCTTCTCTTGCACCAACCCACACCTCTCTTGGCATGTCTGTACCAAGCCTTACATATCCTCACATTTTGCTTTCTCTGCTCTTTTCCTGCTTCTATGCTACAGTGTTTGCTGGAGCCAGAAAACTTGGCTTACTAGAGGTTTGTTCTGTCCAACCACAACTTGGCCATGGATATTTACTTGGCAACTGTCTGTTCATCCCTCATTGGATTTCTGGCTCCTGCTCTTCAGTGGCAGATCCAACCTTTAGCCTTCTATCACTTATCTTTCCCTCACTTCTCCTTACAGATGACAACTTTCTCTATTTCTTCAGTGAGATGTGAGCTCACCATCTACATCCTTAGTACCTCTTGTATATCCTTTATAATTCCCCTATAAGAGAAAAATTGCAATAATGTAGTATAGCCATAATGGTAAAGAACAGGGACATTTTAGAAAAGAAAATATAAGACATTATATTCACATTTAAATTAAAATCTACTATGATAAAGTAACAGGACCTGGATTTATACTTGAATAGTAAAAATCTTGAAAAGACCGACCAAAAAAGAAAGACAAATACATGGAAATTATTTTTAATACATTGGAATTAAGTTACAAAAGGTTACCCATGAAAGACAAGAAGCAAATGAGATCAGCTTTATGATTTTCTAAGCTTAGTGCACTGAGAGGTGCCAGCTGAAGGAGGGAGAATTCAGGTAAAAATCAGCTGACTCTCCAACTTGAGAAGATGAGTAGTTAGTTCAAGAAAACCAACAGGCTCAGCAAGTACCAGAGAACTGCATGAAGAAAAGACCCTGGCAATTTACAAAGATCCTTCTCTAGTATTTGATCTTTGCCAACAAGGGTTCATTTAGTCAAGGCTATGGTTTTTCCTGTGATCATGTATGGATGTGAGAGTTGGACTGTGAAGAAGGCTGAGTGCCAAGAATTGATGCTTTTGAACTGTGGTGTTGGAGAAAGAAGACTCTTGAGAGCCCCTTGGACTGCAAGGAGATCCAACCAGTCCATTCTGAAGGAGATCAGCCCTGGGATTTCTTTGGAAGGAATGATGCTAAAGCTGAAACTCCAGTACTTTGGCCACCTCATGCAAAGAGGTGACTCATTGGAAAAGACTCTGATGCTGGGAGGGATTGGGGGCAAGAGGAGAAGGGGACGACAGAGGATGAGATGGCTGGATGGCATCACTGACTCAATGTAAATGAGTCTCAGTGAACTCCGGGAGTTGGTGATGGACAGAGAGGCATGGTGTGCTACGTTTCATGGGGTTGCAAAGAGTCGGACACGACTGAGTGACTGATCTGATCTGATGCATGTGAAAAAACAACATGTGGCTGGAGAAAAAAAGGAACACTGCCTCTGTTCTCATGCAGGGCTGGGAATAGTACCTCTTCCCACCAGCCTAAATGGAAAACTCACTTACAAGGCATTGGGTAGAGAAGTCAAGATCTTTTCTAACATTGGGGAATAATTAACAAAATATAATAGGAAGATGCAAAAGAATCAAACTAAATAACTAAGCTATATCTCACAATAAAATTCAATGATATTTACGAAGACAGAAAATATCTAGCATGTAAAAAGGTAAAATTCACAATGTATGCACCTAATCAAATATTGTCAGGTATAAAAGAAAGCAAAAAAAGCATGGCCCACAATGAGAATAATCAAAAATTGAAATGAACACAAAATAGACACGTATATTAGAAATAGTAGGCAAAAACACTAAAATAATTATTTTTTCAAACTTTTAACCTTTTATTTTGCATCAGGGTATAGCTGATTAGCAATGTTGTGGTAGTTTCAGGTAAACAGCAAAAGGATTCAACTATATATATATATATATATATATATATATATATGCAATTACTATAACTATATTCCATATGTTCAAAAAGTTAAGTAGAAACATACAAGATATAAAAAAGACCAAAGTCAAAAGGATGCCAAAACAAATAAAAAGAGCATCAGTGGGCTGATGGGACAACTTCAAGCAGGACAATATGCAAGTGCAGAAATCCTAAAGTGAAGAGAAGGGAGGTAAGACTACAGAGCCAAGTTCAATAAGGCTTCAAAACAATAATGAGGAAAATGTAAGATCAGCCAGAGGAAGAAAAGACACACTTCATACCAAGGAACAAATTTAAGAATGACAGCATATTTGTTCTTGAAAATAGTGCAAGTGAGAGGAAAATATAGCAACATCTTGAAAGGATGTAAAAAATTTTTAAATGGCAATCTAGAATTCTATATTCAGCAAAAGTGGATTTTAATCATGAAGGTGAAATAAATTCACTTTCAGACATACAAAAACTGAAAGTATTCATTACCAGCTGACTCACACCACAAGAAATACTAACAGAAGTCCTTTGGGCAAACAAAAATGATACAAAATTAAAACCTAGATCTACACAAAAGAATGAAAGTAAAGTGGGTGAATTTATGTTTTCCTATTAAGTCTCTCTAATGGATATTAACTGTTGAAACAAAAGTAATAATTATGCATTGTGGGTTTTATTACATATATAAAGTAAAATATGTGGCAAAAATAGCATTCAGGTCAGAAGGAGATAAATAAGAGTATACTATCCTTAAATTTTTATAATATGCATGAGGTAGTATAATACCACTTGGAAGTACACTATAGAAAATTAAGAATGTATACTATAAGCTGTAGTGCAATCACTAAAATGTGTTTAAAGTTATAAATAATAAGGAATAAAAGGAAATCTTAAAAAGGTCCAGTGACTCTAGAAGAATACAGATGAAAGGAACAAGGAAAAATGGAACAAGTAGAAAACAAATAGCAAGATGATGAACTTAGCTATCTCAGTAATCACACTGAATGTAAATGATCTAAAGATCCCAGTTTAGAGACAGAGATGATTACCATGGTTAAAAAAAAAAAAAAAAGCCAGACTCAACTATCTACTATTTATAAGAAACTAAAGAGATGGGAATACCAGACCACCTGACCTGCCCCTTGAGAAACCTATGTGCAGGTCAGGAAGCAACAGTTAGAACTGAACATGGAACAACAGACTGGTTCCAAATAGGAAAAGGAGTATGTCAAGGCTGTATATTGTCACCCTGCTTAAACACTGGGCTGGAAGAAACACAAGCTGGAATCAAGATTTCCGGGGAAAATATCAATCACCTCAGATATACAGATGACACCACCATTATGGCAGAAAGTAAAGAGGAACTCAAAAGCCTCTTGATGAAAGTGAAAGTGGAGAGTGAAAAAGTTGGCTTACAGCTCAACATTCAGAAAACTAAGATCATGACATCTGGTCCCATCACTTCATGGCAGATAGATGGGGAAACCATGGAAACAGTGTCAGACTTTATTTTGGGGGGCTCCAAAATCACTGCAGATGGTGACTGCAGCCATGAAATTAAAAGACACTTACTCCTTGGAAGGAAAGTTATGACCAACCTAGATAGCATATTCAAAAGCAGAGACATTACTTTGCCAACAAAGGTCTGTCTCGTCAAGGCTATGGTTTTTCCAGTAGTCATGTATGGATGTGAGAATTGGACTGTGAAGAAAGCTGAGTGCTGAAGAATTGATGCTTTTGAACTGCGGTGTTGGAGAAGATGCTTGAGAGTCCCTTGGACTGAAAGGAGATCCAACCAGTCCATTCTAAAGGAGATCAGTCCTGGGTGTTCATTGGAGGGACTGATGCTGAAGCTGAAACTCCAATACTTTGGCCACCTGATGTGAAGAGTTGACTCATTGGAAAAGACCCTGATGCTGGTAGGGATTGGGGGCAGGAGGAGAAGGGGATGAATGAGGATGAGATGGCTGGATGGCATCACCAACTAGATGGACATGAGTTTGGGTGGACTCCGGGAGTTGGTGATGGACAGGGAGGCCTGGCATGCTATGATTCATGGGGTCACAAAGAGTCTGACACAACTGAGCAACTGAACTGAACTGAACTTAAAATATAGCACAAAGTATTCACTGATAAATTATAACAAATATTTGAGGAAAAATAATATCAATTCAATACAAACCTTTCTGGAAAGTTGAAGAGGAAGAAATGCTTTCAAGCTCATTAAAGGAAAAAGGTCAGTGATAGATGTTATTGCTATTTATATATATAATTGATCAAATCTACCTGAGATGATTAGGAAACCTTACATTTTCTTCCAGTAAAAGCTTATTGATTTTACATTTCTTTTCATTGTTAATACAATGCTGTATCTTCAAATAATGCCTATTATCTTTCCTGTTAGTACTAGAAGAAGTATATTGTAACCAAAGAAAATGACAAGCCAAGGAACAGATATTAAAATGCATCAAGAACAAAATATCAGCTGTAAATGCATTAAATATCTACAAAATAATTTTATAATCTCGATTTATTCATCATTATCTGAGAAGCTTTTTACAGGTTATTGTAAAAATCAAGTGATTTTTCTTGATAGAAATTTTGTATATCATTTCTTTAATGCAAGTTACTCCAATTACCATTTAGCTAATGAATCCTTCAAATTTCATTTGCATAATTGGTGCCAATTTTGACAAGGGGAATTTATCCTGCTGTGATAAAAGCATCATTGGATTCACCAATAGAGTGATGATTATTTAGTTTGAAATCAGCATGGACACACCACTGAACAGACAGGCAGAAACACTGGTTTGTCATTCTGAAAGGTTTCTAAAGTCCTAGCTTTCTAGTTACAAGGTTGGGAAATCAAAACATGATTGACTATACTGATGTTATAACTAGTGATGAAGCTTTCATTTGAATAGCACCTTCAGATGTACTAAAAATTCTAGTCTTCAAAATGAACTACCTGTTTTTCAAATTTGAGGAATTTTTAAATATACTGTCTATATAGCAGTGACTCTTAATTCTTTATTTCTATAACTCTAACTTGCTCCTGAGCTACATGGCTGTGTATTAAATTGCCCACTGGACATATCACCTGACTTTCTTGTATCAATATTATACTAGGTTCTTTGCTAAACATACATCATATATTATCTCATCCTTATCAGTCTGGGGAAAGAGGTAATATCATTTTTATTTACAAAATTCAGGATCACAAGTAAATTCCCAAGATCGTGCAGCTAACAGGGAAAGGGCATGGGATTCAAATCAAATAACTGAGTCCAAAGCTATTTTATACTGCTTTCAAGTTTATGTTGCATTTTAGAATTAATCTGACTGAAAATTGAGTACCTAGACCAAATAGTATTAAGTTTGAGATCCTACCTCCAAAAAAAGTACTCAATGAGTTGTACAGAATTCCCTCTATCGAAAAGTCTGCCTCTGCTTTCTCCAGACCACTAGTGGTTAAACACTGCAACCAGATTTCAAAGGCTGGGTTTGCAGGTTCTATTTAAGTAGAATATAGCCTACTTACTTGGGGGAATATAGCAACGGATAGATAAATCAAATTACCAGATAATATTAATTTAAAAATGATCACACTCTCAGACCTGAGTATATTTAGCAATTATACAGACCCTTACATTATAGCTAAGTCAAATTCAGGATGATTACCCAGGTTTAAAAAATTGATCCATACCATCTAGTCTTTGGTATTTTTCTCTGCTTTGTGTAAATAAAACTAGATTACTATATTTTATAAAATTCTCAGGTCCATCAAATAATACTGAGTTTGATTATTATGGTGAAGAATCAGAGGATAAAGCCAGGCTAATATTTCTTGTTTCTTATTAAATATTATGAAACCCAATTTCCTCCTGAAATTGCTGTGTGGATTAAATGTGATATGACAAAATCAGTGAAAACAGTGTTTCTTGTATAACAAATTAATCACATATTTTAGTAAAGCAGAGTTTCACTAATTTTTTGTTGTTGATTAAGATAAGTTAGGAGAAGGCAATGGCACCCCACTCCAGTGTTTTTGCCTGGAGAATCCCAGGGACAAGGGAGCCTGGTGGGCTGCCGTCTATGGGGTCACACAGAATCAGACACGACTGAAGTGACTTAGCAGTAGCGGCAGCAAGATAAGTTACTATGAGAATCCAAGCTACTGGAAAATGAAAATTAATCATTTAAGTGGAGGATTACATTAAAAAAAAAACTGAAAAAGAATCAAGAACTTACTAGAAATCAGAGCTCCAGTAGTCAGGGAAATTTCAGAAATTGACATTTATTAAGTACTGATGATGGGCTGGGGAAGAGTTTGCAAAATGCTTAATACACTTTGTTCCATTTATCAGACAGGATTTACTGAGTTCCTACTGGGCTATTCCAGGCATGGTGCTAGTTCAGAAGCCTCTGATATCAGTGCTATTTTGTCCATTCTTCCTCCTTGCAAATAAACTGAACATTGGAACTCTAAATAACTTGCCCAGGATTGTACAGTCTATGTCAGTCAAAAATTAAAACTAGGTTTATTTAACTCCAAAGTACATGTTCTCAAACCCTGTACAATGCTGTCTTTTACATTCACTGAAGTTTTCCTTATCAGACAGTGAAATGAGGTTAAAACACATGGCTTCCAGCAGGGGAAAAAATTGAGGTTTAAATTCTGGTCCCATGTATCATTAACTTATAATCATTGGCAAGTCCAGCCTCACAGCCTTCAGTTTCTTAACTAGTTTAATGAGTAATAAAATTCCCAATTTATCTGATTTTCAATGATGATTATAGGAAATGATGTATGCAAAGTGTGTGGTATATGATCTTGTATTCAGAAAAAAAAAATATATATATAACTATATTATTTTAGAAAACTGGTGGCATCTTCATTTTTTATTCTAATTAGCACAATGTCTATTATGTTATAAATACTTAAGGGATGCTTGTAGACCACATTATGAATAAAGGAGTGAATAAATGTATATATAAAGCATCCAAAAATCTATGTACCTCTCACAATAGCTTTCTCATTCAAGTAATCAAAATACACTCCCACGTTGTCAATGTTCTGGCTTATCTATTTGCTTCTGAATGGTTTCTGGTTTGAAGTAATATTAATAATACTTCACCATGTATTTCTAAAAATATGTAATACCATAGCATACAGCAGGAACTGAGTAGGCACAAATTACACCCAAACTAGGACAAGAGAAAATGATCCATTAGTGTAAAACAACTGTTACTGGATCAAAATTACCAGAGATAATGGAAGTGGTTCTGATTTTATAAAATAATCCAAAGAAAAATGTACTCTAAAAAAACTTTCCAGTCCTTCTTCATACATTCCCAAACAAAGTCTCCTCAACTTATCTTGTGGATATCAACAAGTTTATACAGAGAGACAAAGACCCAGAATAGTCAACACAATATTAAAGAACAAATTTGAACAACCATGAGGCTTACTATAAAGCTACAGTAATCAAGACAGTGTGTTATTGGTGAGAGAACAGACAAATAGATCAATAGCACAGAATGGAGAGGTCAGAAATAGACCCACTTAAACAATGTTAACTGATCTTTGACAAAAGACCAAAGGTAATACAATGGAGCAAGGATAGTCTTTTTAACAAATGGTGCTAGAACACATGGACATCCAATTGCAAAAAAAAAAAAAGATGAATCTTGACACACAGCTTTTGCAGTCCAATCCCCTGTGATGAAAAGGACATCCTTTTCCCGTGTTAGTTCTAGAAGGTGTTGTAGGTCTTCATAGAACCAGTAAACTTCAGCTCCTTTGGGATCAGTGGTTGGGGCATAGACTTGGATTACTGTGATGTTGAATGGTTTGCCTTGGAAACAAACTGAGATCATTCTGTCATTTTTGAAATTGCACCCAGGTACTGCATTTCAGACTCTTCTATTGACTGTGAGGGCTATGCCATTTCTTCTAAGGGATTCTTGCCCACAGTATTAGATATAATGGTCATCAAAATTAAACTCACCTATTTTCATCCATTTTAATTCCCTGATTCCTAAGATGTTGATGTTCACTCTTGCCATCTCCTACTTGACCATGACCAACTTACCTTGATTCACAGACCTAACATTCCAGGATCCTATGTAATATTGTTCTTTACAGCATCAGACTTTATTTTCACCACCAGACATATCCACAACTGAGATCATTTCTGCTTTGGCCCAGTCACTTCATTCTTTCTGGAGCTATTAGTGATTGCCCTCCACTCTCCTTGAGTAATATATTGGATACTTTCTGACCTGGCGGGGTGCTCATCTTCCAGTGTCATATTTTTGCCTTTTTATACTGTTGATGGGTTTCTCATGGGAAGAATGCAGGAATGGGTTGCCATTTCCTTCACCAGTGGACCACATTTTGTCAGAACTCTTCATTGTGACTCATCCATCTTCGGCAGTCCAGCATGACATGACTCATGTCTTCATTGAGTTATGCAAGCCCCTTTGCCATAACAAGGCTGTGATCCAGGAAAGCAAGGAGAGATAAGGCCTTCTTGAATAAACAATGCAAAGAAATAAAGGGAAAAAATATAATGGGAAAGACTAGAGATCTCTTCAAGAAAATTGGAGATATCAAGGGAACATTTCATGCAAGCATGGGCACTATAAAGACCTAATAGAAGCACAGGAGATTAAAAAGTGGCAAGAATACACAGAAGAACTATACAAAAACATTTAAATGATGCAAATAACCATGATGGTGTGATCATACACTAAGAGTTGGACATCTTGGAGTGTGAAGGCAAGTAAGCCTTAGGAAGCATTACTATGAACAAACTAGCGGAAGTGATGGATTTCCAACTGAACTATTTAAAATCCTGAGACAATGCTGTTAAAGTGCTGCACTTGATACGTCAGCAAATTTGAAAAACTCAGTAGTGGCCGAAGAGCTCGAAAAGGTCAATTTTTATTCCAATCCCAAAGAAGATAAGTGAAGTGAAGTTGCTGAGTCATGTCTGACTCTTTGCAACCCCATGGACTGTGGCCTGCCAGGCTCCTCTGTCCATGGGATTTTCTAGAGAATATTGGAGTGAACATTTCCTTCCCCAGGGGTTCTTCCTGACCCAAGGATCAAACCTAGTTTCCCGCATTGCAGGCACACTCTTTACTATCTGAGCCACTCAGATCAGATCAGATCAGATCATAACAGTCGCTCAGTCGTGTCCAATTTTTTGCGACCCCATGAATCGCAGCACGCCAGGCCTCCCTGTCCATCACCAACTCCCGGAGTTCACTCAGACTCACGTCCATCGAGTCAGTGATGCCATCCAGCCATCTCATCCTCTGTCGTCCCCTTCTCCTCCTGCCCCCAATCCCTCCCAGCATCAGAGTCTTTTCCAATGAGTCAACTCTTCGCGTGAGGTGGCCAAAGTACTGGAGTTTCAGCTTTAGCATCATTCCTTCCAAAGAAATCCCAGGGCTGATCTCCTTCAGAATGGACTGGTTGGATCTCCTTGCAGTCCAAGGGACTCTCAAGAGTCTTCTCCAACACCACAGTTCAAAAGCATCAATTCTTCAGCGCTCAGCCTTCTTCACAGTCCAACTCTCACATCCATACATGACCACAGGAAAAACCATAGCCTTGACTAGATGGACCTTTGTTGGCAAAGGAATGTCTCTGCTTTTGAATATGCTATCTAGGTTGGTCATAACTTTCCTTCCAAGGAGTAAGTGTCTTTTAATTTCATGGCTGCAGTCACCATCTGCAGTGATTTTGGAGCCCAGAAAAATAAAGTCTGACACTGTTTCCACTGTTTCCCCATCTATTTCCCAGGAAGTGATAGGACCAGATGCCATGATCTTCGTTTTCTGAATGTTGAGCTTTAAGCCAACTTTTTCACTCTCCACTTTCATTTTCATCAAGAGGCTTTTTAGTTCCTCTTCACTTTCTGCCATAAGGGTGGTGTCATCTGCATATCTGAGGTTATTGATATTTCTCCTGGCAATCTTGATTCCAGCTTGTGTTTCTTCCAGCCCAGCATTTCTCATGATGTACTCTGCATATAAGTTAAATAAGCAGAGTGACAATATACAGCCTTGACGTACTCCTTTTCCTATTTGGAACCAGTCTGTTGTTCCATGTCCAGTTCTAACTGTTGCTTCCTGACCTGCATACAGATTTCTCAAGAGGCAGGTCAGGTGGTCTGGTATTCCCGTCTCTTTCAGAATTTTCCACAGTTTACTGTGATCCACACAGTCAAAGGCTTTGGCATAGTCAATAAAGCAGAAATAGATGCTTTTCTGGAACTCTCTTGCTTTTTTCATGATCCAGCGGATGTTGGCAATTTGATCTCTGGTTCCTCTGCCTTTTCTAAAACCAGCTTGAATATCAGGAAGTTCATGGTTCACATATTGCTGAAGCCTGGCTTGGAGAATTTTGAGCATTACTTTACTAGCGTGTGAGATGAGTACAATTGTGCGGTAGTTTGAGCATTCCTTGGCATTGCCTTTCTTTGGGATTGGAATGAAAACTGCCCTTTTCCAGTCCTGTGGCCACTGCTGAGTTTTCCAAATTTGCTGGCATATTGAGTGCAGCACTTTCACAGCATCATCTTTCAGGATTGAGCCACTAGGGAATCCCAATCCCAAAGAAGGGCAATGCCACAGAATGTTCAAACTACTGTACAGTTATGCTCATTTCACATGCTAGCAAGGTTATGCTCAAAATCCTCCAAGATAGGCTTCAGCAGTATATGGACTGAGAACTTTTAGATGTATAAGCTGGGTTTAGAAAAAGGCAGAGGCACCAGAGATAAAATTGCCAGCAATCACTGGATCATGGAGAAAGCAAGGGAATTCCTGAAAAACATCTGTTTCATTGACTACACTAAAGCCTTTGACTTGTATAGCTTACAATAAGCTGTGAAAAATTCTTCAAGGATGGGAATACCAGACCACCTTACCTGTCTGCTGAGAAACCTGTGTTCGGGTCTGGAAACAACAAACCAAACATGTAATAAGAGACTGGTTCAGAATTGGGAAAGAAATAGAACAAAGCTGTATATTCACATCCTGCTTATTTATGCAATTTACATCATGCAAAATGCCAGGCTGGGTGAATCACAAGCCAGAATCAAGATTGCTGGGAGAAATATCAATAACCTCAGATATCCAGAAGATACCACTCTAATGGCAGGAAGTGAAGAGGAACTAAAGAGCCTCTTGAGGAGGGTGAAAGAAGAGAGTGAAAAAGCTGACTTGAAACTCAACATTCAGAAAACTAAGATCATAACATCCATTCCCATCACTTCATACAAATAGAAGGGGAAAAAGTGGAAAGTGACAGATTTTATTTTGTGGGTCTCTAAAATAACTGTAGATGGTGATTGTAGCCATGAAATTAAAAGACACTTGCTCCTTGGAAGGACAGCTGACAAATCTAGACAGATTACAAAGCAGAAACCACTTTGCCGACGAAGGTCAACATAGATTAAGTTACAGTTTTTCCATAGACAATCATGTACAGATGAATTTAAAACTACTCAAAAAAAGTATAAATTAAAAAAAAAAAGTATGAGAAACTTCCAATACTTAAAGATGTTTGGAGCTATTCTTGGAATGGATTCTCTAACACAGAGATGAAATACAAATTTGTACTGTAGCTGAGATATGATAAAAAAAAGTATTCAGATAAGCATATAATTGTTTTAATACAAACAGACACAAAATTATGCATGGACAAACTGAAACTGAAAAATACCATTGTTCTAGGAAATGAATATTTAAATTGAGAAATATTTGTATGTTACCTTTTCTTTAAAACATAAAAACAAAGTAAAAAAAAAAAAAAAGACTGATTTTACCTTAAGGTGTATGGAACTGACAATATTATTTTATACTGCTGACACGGGTTTTTGAAAACTAAGTAAAAGAAAAAAGTATGAAATATCAGGTAAAGAATCTTCCTGCAATTTGGGAGACCTGGGTTTCAATCCCTGGGTTGAGAAGATCCCCTGGAGGAGGAATAGGCCTACCCACTCCAGTATTCTGGCCTGGAGAATCCCATGGACAGAGAAGCCTTGCAGACTAGAGTCCATGAGGTCACAAAGAATCGGACATGACTGAGAGACTTTCACTTTCATCAAATATCTAAATTACACTCTGTTGCTTTTATTGCAGGGCTTAACAAATTGTGGTAGGTTGTTCAAAATATTCACTCTCTCCTCTCCATGACTTATATGTACCAGGCCCTTTACTCTTGGCTGTCTGCCATGCGGCTTTCTTTGGCTAGTGAAATTTGGATGAATCAGTTATATGCCAGTTCCACACCTGTGTCTTATGACTAGGGCCGCCATGTGCGTGCTCAGTCGCTTCAGTTGTCTTCAACTCTTGCAACCCTGTGGACTGTTGCCCGCCAGACTCCCTGTCCATGGGATTCTCCTGGCAAGAATACTGCAGTGGGTTGCCATACCCTCCTCCAAGGAACATTCCCAACAGAGGAATCGAGCCCATGTCTCTTGCATTACAGGTGGATTCTTTACCACTTTACAGACTGCCCAGTTAAATTTGAAATTCAAGAAAGTAATAATTGATTTTAGTATAAGGATGTCCCAAATATTGCACAGGATGTACTTATGCTAAAAAATACTTGTTGCTTATCTGAAATTCAAATATAACTAAAGCACCCTGTATTTTACTTGGCATCTCTACTTAAGAGCCATCAAATGCTTTTTCTTGTCCTCTTGCCACTGCCGTCAAAAGAATATATGTATCCTGGCAAGCCCGCTTTGTTCCAGGAGGTGGTGAAGAGGTTCACAGATCAAATCTATTGTTAGACCATGGATTAGAGCTGCTCAACTGAAATTTATCTAGATCAACTGATTCTTCACTCACCCATTCAAACCACAGGTGCATCAGCAAAATAAATACTTGTTTGTCACTGAGATTTTTTTGGTTAGTTTTTTCATAATGATAGCTGACATATATACAGGTTTTCAGAGAGTGAAAGGAGTAAAGAGCACATTGGCATCATTTTCAAACAACACAGAATCAGTAAATTTTGTGACTTTTTTTTAACTTGATCAAAGATTTCATGGTGATTTACTCTATAGTAGATATTTACTTTTAATTTACACCTAGATAAATTTTGTTTACTCAGTAACACAGAACAGTGTATCATCTCTGTAAGAATTACAAATCATTGTTGATTTGTTATTGGATCTGAATCTTTTCCAGATCACACCTCTCTTGTTCTTACCTGTTTTCTACCACACAGAGACCAACTGTTAACACTTACAAGTCTCTTTCATTTATCATTTTATTCAGTGGATATTTATTACTGCTTGACAAATTATTTCAAAATTTAATGGCTTAATACAACATTTATCATCTAGCAGTTTTTGTGAGTTGGGAATCTGGGAATGGAATAACAGAGTCCTTTGCTTCAGAGTTTTTATGATGGACATATTGGCTAGAGTATATTCATCAAAAGACTCAACTAGGGAAAGATTCTGTTTCTAAGGTTATTGACTTAGCTGTTGGTAAGACTCAGTTCTGTGTTGGCTTTTGGACCGAGAGCTTTCGATTCTCAGTGGCTATCAGTCAGAGACTTCCCTCAGTTCCTTGACACATGCAAACAGAACACCTATGCAAAACAGTAGCTTATTTCATCAAAGTATGTAAGCCAAGAGAGACATGGAAAAAGACCAGCAAGACAGAAGTCAAACTGTTCTATAACCTAATCACGTAAGTGACATCATAGCACTTTTGCCATATTCTATTCATCAGAAGCAAGTTACTAGGTCTAAACCTCACTCAGGGGAGGGTGTCACAAGAGTATGATACTGGGAGGCGGGCACTACTGGGATCTGTAGTAAGCTGAAAAATGTCTCCTCCCCCCATGCCCCGATATCCACGTCTTAATGTCTACAAGAACTTGTGAGCATTACCTTGTATGGCAAAATAAGAATCTTTGCAGGTGTGATTAAGTTAAGGATCCTGAAATGGAGCAATTTTCCTGGATTATCTACGTGAACTCTAAACACATGTATGCTTACAAACGTAGCCAGAGGGGAATTTATACATAGAAAGGAAAAGAAGATATAAAGATGGATTGGAAGATGCTGACCCTGAATATTGGGGTAACACAGCCAACAAACCAAGGAATGTCAATAGCCAACCAAAGCTGGAAGAGGCAAGGCATGCATTCTTAGTAGAGCCTTGGGGTATATAGCACCTCTGACTTGATTTTGGCCCAATGATGCTGACTCTGGTCTCCAGGCTTCCAAAACTGTGAAATAATAATTTTCTGTTGTTTTAACCCACCAAGTTTGTGGTCATTTGTTACAGCAGACACAGGAAACTAATATGGGGCCATGTCAAAAGATGCTTACCATAGAGTCATATTTATCAGTGCTCAGGAGTCTTTCAGTCTTTCATAATCAGCCAATACAAAGTCAAACTTAAACTAGTATAAACAAGAAAGATTTTTATTACGTCACATAACTGAAAACTCCCAAGTCAAATTAGTTTCAATTACTATCCACCCTTGACTAAAATAATGTCATGTATCTTCCTTTGCTGTTACTTTTATACTTATGAAATGTAAGAATTATTGCCAAAAAGCAGTGGCAAGATGATTGACAATAACTCTCACCTTGCATCCTATTCTCTTATAAATCAGAGCAGAAGAAGTAATCTTTTCTTCCCAATATGCCCTCATAAACCCCAAGAGTAATTCTCATTGAGCATTATTGCATCATATGCCATCAATGAAATAAATGTGGGTTTAGAAGTGTGCGGTGGTCTGATTTTCCAGGTTGGTTTCTATATCTCCGTTGGCCATGATGATAGCTCTATAAAACTCATGGATTTCTGTGTGTTGATTTTATATCCTGCAACTTTACTATATTCATTGATTAGTTCTAGTAATTTTCTGGTGGAGTCTTTAGGGTTTTTTATGTAGAGGATCATGTCATCTGCAAACAGGGAGAGTTTTACTTCTTCTTTTCCAATTTGGATTCCTTTTATTTCTTTTTCTGCTCTGATTGCTGTGGCCAAAACTTCCAAAACTATGTTGAATAGTAATGGTGAAAGTGGGCACCCTTGTCTTGTTCCTCACTTTAGAGGAAATGCTTTCAATTTTTCACCACCGAGGATAATGTTTGCTGTGGGTTTGTCATACATAGCTTTTATTATGTTGAGGTATGTTCCTTCTATTCCTGCTTTCTGGAGAGTTTTTATCATAAATGGATGCTGAATTTTGTCAAAGGCTTTCTCTGCATCTATTGAGATAATCATATGGTTTTTATTTTTCAATTTGTTAATGTGGTGTATTACACTGATTGATTTGCAGATGTTGAAGAATCCTTGCATCCCTGGGATAAAGCTCACTTGGTCATGGTGTATGATCTTTTTAATGTGTTGTTGGATTCTGATTGCTAGAAGTTTGTTAAGGATTTTTGCATCTATGTTCATCAGTGATATTGGCCTGTAGTTTTCTTTTTTTGTGGGATCTTTGTCAGGTTTTGGTATTAGGGTGATGGTGGCCTCATAGAATGAGTTTGGAAGTTTCCCTTCCTCTGCAATTTTCTGGAAGAGTTTGAGTAGGATAGGTGTTAGCTCTTCTCTAAATTTTTGGTAGAATTCAGCTGTGAAGCCGTCTGGACCTGGGCTTTTGTTTGCTGGAAGATTTCTGATTACAGTTTCAATTTCCGTGCTTGTGATGGGTCTGTTAAGATTTTCTATTTCTTCCTGGTCGAGTTTTGGAAAGTTGTACTTTTCTAAGAATTTGTCCATTTCTTCCACGTTGTCCATTTTATTGCCATATAATTGCTGATAGTAGTCTCTTATGATCCTTTGTATTTCTGTGTTGTCTGTTGTGATCTCTCCATTTTCATGTCCCAATCAAAAAGTGGGCCAAAGAACTAAATAGACATTTCTCCAAAGAAGACATACAGATGGCTAACAAACACATGAAAAGATGTTCAACATCACTCAGTATCAGAGAAATGCAAATCAAAACCACTATGCTGCGATCCAAAAGTCTACAAGCAATAAATGCTGGAGAGGGTGTGGAGAAAAGGGAACCCTCTTACACTGTTGGTGGGAATGCAAACTAGTACAACCACTATGGAGAACAGTGTGGAGATTCCTTACAAAACTGGAAATAGAACTGCCTTATGATCCAGCAATCCCACTGCTGGGCATACACACTGAGGAAATCAGAATTGAAAGAGACATGTGTACCCCAATGTTCATCGCAGCACTGTTTATAATAGCCAGAACATGGAAGCAACCTAGATGTCCATCAGCAGATGAATGGATAAGAAAGCTGTGGTACATATACACAATGGAGTATTACTCAGCCATTAAAAAGAATACATTTGAATCAGTTCTAATGAGGTAGATGAAACTGGAGCCTATTATACAGAGTGAAGTAAGCCAGAAAGAAAAACACCAATACAGGATACTAACGCATATATATGGAATTTAGAAAGATGGTAACAGTAACCCTGTGTACGAGACAGCAAAAGAGACACAGATGTATAGAACAGTCTTTTGGACTCTGTGGGAGAGGGAGAGGGTGGGATGATTTGGGAGAATGGCATTGAAACATGTATAATATCATATATGAAACGAGTCGCCAGTCCAGGGTCGATGCACGATACTGGATGCTTGGGCCTGGTGCACTGGGACGACCCAGAGGGATGGTATGGGGAGGCAGGAGGTAGGAGGGTTCAGGATGGGGAACACATGTATACCTGTGGCATATTCATTTCGATATATGGCAAAACCAATACAATATTGTAAAGGTAAATAAAATAAAATTTAAAACCAAATAAAATAAAATAAAAAAAGAAAGTGAAAAAAAAAAAAAAAAACCAAACTCATGGATTAAGAGGAGAGGAGTGATTTCTTAACAAAAATGGGAAACCGTTTTGGAGAAAGAATGAATGAATCCAAACAAGTGAAAGAGAAAAAATAAATTTATATTTCATTCAATCCTAGTAAGAAGAAGTGATGAAAAAAATCAATCAATTTCTGTGTTTGAGGAATTTAGAGACTTATGTTGGGTACAAAACAATAAAGACATAAATGTACTGTGTCTCAAGTAATTACTTTTTCAGAAACCAAGACAAAGCAATATTATAAATACAGATGGCAGACAGACACACACACATATACATATTCTAATTTAAGCAAGTATCTCCTTGATCTTGTTGACACTCCCTGAACCAATCATGTTATTTTACATTTCACCACCTTTGGGATATAGTGTAATGTACTATTTAAAAACATGGCATTGTGCAGTCATACTATCTTGATTTAAGTCATGGTACTACCATTTTTTAGTTCTATGGTCCTTGGTAAATTACTTAAACTATCTGAGATTTAACTTTCTTGTTTTTACAATTGAAGTTAGATTACCTATTACATAAGATTTTTTTTCTTCTAAATCAGAATTTAATAAGCTAGAGCATGCTTAGAATTTTAGCAAAATGTCCAGCAGTTGGTTGCTCCATAAATATTATTTATTATTATGTCTCAGCTTTGCTGTTTTTAGAATATTATTTCTGTTTTCTCCTGTCAGTGAACTTATTTATGTAAAAGAATAGGTAAGTCTTTGAAGTCTTATTTTATAACTTTTCTTACAATTGTCTACAGCACTCCATGATAACATCTTCACTTGGTCTTACCACTATAATCACATCACACATAATCATGTGAACATACACATTTGCACTTTTTTCTCTTGCAAAATACTAAGAGTTCTGCTTGACATAGAGTAGGTCCTCAATAGGAGTTCACTGAAATGTTCATGAAGTATTACCTAAAGGAAGGGTGGTGAAGCTTTTGATCACATTGCAAACCTCTGGAAATCAGAACATTTTACTCTCTTCGACTGTACCAGAAACTCATATAATTAGTTATATATTAATTAATCCATGTATTTCTGTAATCTAATATATGACAAAGTGTTGTCAATATGTCTAAATATTAGTAGAAAATGATATTCATTGTAAGTGCCTGAAGTATTGTAGTATATAATTAAAATTGTTTTCACTCATAATTTTTCTCGAGACACTTTTGTTTTTGGAGAAAAACATCAAACAATTGGAATAGCTGTCATCGTAATCTATGTTTGACTGCTTTTGTAAATAAGATTGATAGCTTGATAGGTGAGAGGGGAAGAGGAACTGAGAGAAAGAGAGGGACAGAGAATCTTTTTTTTTAAAGCCCCATCTTTTTTTCTATAGATTTTGTTTTCTATAGATTTGCTTGAAAAGTCACATCTAGAGCTACTCAATCCATGTCTGTACTCAACAATACACTATTACTGAAGAAAAACAGTCCATTTGGATTTACTCTTAGTTGGGGGTGGTAAATCAATATTTGTAGAACAAAATTGAACTGAGTTGACAGTCCTTCTTCTGTAACTCCTTTATAGAGAGACCCTGAGTCATTTCTTGGGTCTAAGAGGTCTAAGTTTAAAAAGCTTAATGAATAGCAACAATTGTATTTTCTAATGCCTTCTTTATCTTCCCTTTGTAGTCCTACCTTTCCACTGTCTCATAAACACTCTTTTAACTTTGTTTATCAATCTCCCAAGTAGCAGTATCAGCAAATGGGGCCAACTCACAGATGGCAAGTTGGAACTTGGGCCAGACAGCTAACGTATTCATCCACTGCCTTCCAGAGTTAGTCAAATGTGTCCAGCTGGTTTAGCATAATAGGAGGTTTATTAATACAACATAGCATCATAATCAGTGAATTGAGACTAAATTTTCTTTCCATAGAAATTAAACTACACAGTCACACTGAGTGTTCTACAGAATCTATGGGGAAAAACGTAACTAGTTTAAACTTAGGATTTCTCAAAATCTAACAGAAGCATAGCCATCAATGGAAGCAGAATGTGCATTTGCCTTGTAGCACATCTAACATTTTATTTTTCTTGAAAACTTTTCAATCAACAGTTAATAATACCTAATCAGTTCAGTTCAGTCGCTCAGTCATGCCCGATTCTTTGTGACCCCATGGTATGCAGCACACCAGGCTTCCCTGTCCATCACCAACTCCCAGAGCTTGCTCAAACTCATGTCTATCAAGTCGGTGATGCCATCTAACCATCTTATCTTCTGTTGTCCCCTTCTCCTCCTGCCTTCAATCTTTCCCAGCATCAGGGTCTTTCCAAATGAGTCAGTTCTTCGCATCAGGTGGCCAAAGTGTTGGAGTTTCCGCTTCAACATCTGTGCTTCCAATGAATATTCAGGACTGTGGTTGGATCTCCTTGCAGTCCAAGGGACTCTCAAGAGTCTTCTCCAACACTATGGTTCAAAAGCATCAATTCTTTGGCACTCAGCTTTCTTTAGGGTCCAACTCTCACTTCCATACATGACTACTGGAAAAACCATAGCTTTAACTAGACGGACCTTTGTTGACAAAGTAATGTTTCTGCTTTTTAATATGCTGTCTAGGTTGATCATAGTTTTTCTTCCAAGGAGCAAGCGTCTTTTAATTAGAGCATTTGTAAATAGGCAACCTAAAACCTATAAATCTAAGTGACTTGAATTTCACAGGGTATCAATATAAAGCCTAGAATGCAAAATTCACAAGTGCCATTAAAATTCACAAGTGCCATTAAAATTCACAAGTGCCATAACAACCTGATTTAAATATTAAATAAAGACTTGCCAACTTGCCACATATTTTACAGGGAATATCTTAGGCAGTTATTGTCTAATTATGAAAATAACTCTGCTTCACATAGTTCCTACCAGCAGACATGCTCAGTGATGTGGAGAAGTGAGACAATTCTAAAGCTAAATTGAGCAAGTAAACAAACCACTTGCACTGAAATTATTTAAAAGAGTCAAGAACTTAGATAGAAAAACTTTTCAAATTTATCTCTCTGGATTTGTCTCCAACATTATAATCTTCATTTATCTTAATTCTTTGAATAATTCATTAAAAGTATAAAAACCTAGAAATAATCCTAGGATAATGATAATTGACAATGATACCATTATTCTTGATGTCCAATCAATATGGAAGAATGATGTCATATTGTAAAGCACATAGTCTTTACCGTCAGTAGGGTATACTTAAGGAATGGTCTCTAGGAATTAAATATTACCTCTGCCAATTACTAGCTTGGGTTAGGTATTTAAATTCTATGTTACACTCCAGTTAATAAACCCTATATAAGATATGAACTGTATTTAGTGTTAAAGAAGGCTCTTGAGAGTCCCTTGGACAACACTGAATAATTATTGGAAAGACTGATGCTGAAGCCGAAGCTCCAATACTTTGGCCACCTGATGCAAAGAGCTGACTCATTGGAAAAGACCCTGATGCTGGGAAATATTGATGGCAGGAGGAGAAGAGGGTGGCAGAGGATGAGATAGTTTGATGTCATCACTGACTTATTGGACATGAGTTTGAGCAAACTCCAGGAAATGGTGAAGGACAGGGAAGCCTGGCATTCTGCAGTCCAGGGGTTGCAAAGAGTGGGTCATGACTTAGCTACTGAACAACAGCTTCCAAGAATTCTTGCAAGGGTTATTTGATACAATATAAAGTTCTTAGAACCCTCGGATGTAATAAAAACAATGACTCTTAGACATTATTATAATTATTTTACTAGTAATATTAGTGTTCAGATCCAGAAAGAAGTGTATTTATATCATATTAGTCACTTACTAGCTTTGTAAACTTGAGAAAGTTGTTTAGCTGCTCTGACTCTCAGTTTCTTGGTTCTTCCTAAGGCAATATATTGCCTTGTAGCTATGCTATGAAGCTTAAACAGTGTTCCTTGGGAGCTTGTACTATACTGTAAGGCACCAATAATATAATTACTGGCATAGTATTTGATAAGTGCTAGTTATTTTTATTGTTGCCTATTATTTTTACACGTTAATATTATAAAGGCTATAAGGAGAAGTTCAAAAGTACATACGCTAAAGGCTTTTTCAACCTGATTAGAAAGTCAAGACATACAGAGTAGACTTAGCAACAAACTATCCCAATATTCAGACATTTTTGATAACTCATGTGTGTCAGTAATGAAATTGGTCCTTCCCTATAATATATGGTTATTTATTTCTTTTAAAAATCTACACATGACATGGTCTTAATATATTATGAATATTATTAATATAAACAAATATATACTTTAAAGGAATGAGATACGATGTTATTAAAGCTACACAATCATTTTTATTGCCAACAAAAATATTGTTACTAATATATAAATACATTATAAATGGGGGGAAAGCAATGTGACTGAATATGCCTCCTGCCTTTTAGTCTTCAGCATTTTGTGACATAGCAATATAAAGGTCTAATTCTGGTTTCATTTTTTTTTTTTTATTGATAATTTTTATGGCTTTCATAGCTGAAAAATATTTATAAATCGAAATGGTAGAAATGCATCATAAAGTGCAATATAACAAAGTATTAGACAAGATTTTTAAGTTTTTCACCACTTATGAATAGTTTATGTAAAGTTACATCTTATAAATTTCCTTCTTCTCTGATGATTCAGTTGGTTGTTTTTCAACAACTGAACATTGCACTTTTAGATATGTTAAAACAAGGGCTTCAAAAACCCCCAGAATATCATTTGTATAAATATTAAGAAGGTTAAAAATTATGTTTCTAAGGCATTAGAGCCTGTAGATATGAGTGGTTTTTAGAGGTGGTATACAGCATCTTTGGCAGCAACACTAGAAAAGGACAGAAACATTTCTAAGCATCTATTTTCCAGATACTCTCTCTACAGTAAGAATTTCTTCCAAAAAGCATTTATTGTCTTGCCTATTGTTGAAATATCACTTTTACCTTGAAAGGATGAATTAAAGTGTTTACTTATTTAAAGATCTGATAAGCAGCAGCTCCCAGACAACCACTTCTACTAGAAAAAAAAAAAAATCAGCAAATTTGGAACTGTTTTCTTTTGTAAGACAAAAACATATAATTTACCTTTATGGTCAACAAGTCTTTGCAATACATTGCCAAAAGACATTATAGCCAATTCTCACTTAATTTACATAGTATTATACAGATTTTATTTTTAAATTTTTATTTTTTTAACACAGCCATATGATACCATCCCACAAAATGCAAAATGGTTTATGTTAAAATGGAAACCATCCAATGAGAGCCATACTGTCAACATTTCTGTTGTATGAAGTGTTCATCTTTCCTGGGATAATTTTCTTATTTAACCTGAGGCAGAGTGAGCACTGTATAAGGCAGAGATTGAGTAAGGCAGGATGAATAAGTGGTTAGTTATTCATTTATTGAATATTACAAAGCTTAATTTCTTCCTCATATTTATATTTAAAATAAATATTATATACTTTAACTTTATTTTCTCCCTGGCCCCAGTGGATCGTCTTATATATTCCTGGGTTTGTGGCTCCCACTTTGGAAACTGCTGCAAAGATTACATCAAACTTTGGATGTAATATATGTAGGAAAATCAGCAAAAGCTGGACTGGTAATAAAAGGCTAGTCCATTGATGGGGTCAGGAGGAAATAGCCTTTTGTAGCTCCCATAGATTATAAAATATTTTCACTGTTTCAGAAACCTGTTTTGGAGTGAGAAGGCCAAGGATATGCAAAGATTTTCTTTGTTGCCCTTGGTACAACATTCTAAAATTCTGAAGAAAAACAACCTTTATTTTAATCTAGAATATCATGAAAGGAATAATTGTCCTTCCTCAATTAGTCTAATAAAAATAGATCTCCAAACATAATAATAATATTTGTTGAGAAATAACCATGTCAAGCATTGTACTGTTTCCTAAGGCTTATTTCATGTAATTTTCAAAAGAAATCTATAATATAAGCTTTCATAGGGTGAAGTAAATAATCTAAGGTTATAGGATTGATAAGGAGTAAAGCTGTGGTATGAGTCTAAGCACTCAGAGTGGTGCCATGATTCTGATGACATCACATATTCTGTGTGGCAAGGATACAAGTGGTGTGAGAAGACACAGGTGCATACCCTGAATACAATATTTAGGGGAAGGGGGTATGTCAGAAAACTCAGTTGTCAAGATAAATAATATTCTAATGCACTTTTTTCTAAAAATTGAAATTAATGCAAAAATTCATGGTGAACACAATGTTAAAACTTTAAATAAAGACAAGATTACTATTTCTGATTTTTCATTTTGCCTAATGTTCCTCTGTGGTTCTGTATGACATTTTATTTAAAATTGTGATAGCTAATCATTATGGATTTTTTTGCATTTTTTTTAACACTGCCTTTATAAATGCTTGAAGCACTTATTTTGACACTTGTTGGAACCATTACTAACTGATACAACTAATTAATCAGAATCTCTGATGGTGTGGAACAGGAAACTAAATATTTGAGAATTCCTGAGTTAGATTTTGCAAATACTAATCCATGATTCTTTCTCCTGCTTTGTTTTCTCATGGTGATGTCAGATAAATTAACCAGTAGGGCACAATGATTTCATTACACAAACCCTTTGCAGGAACATGACCTATCTTAACTTGTCTGTCTTGAATTTTAGAGTAACAATGATAAGTGACAGCCCTTAAAGATACAGAAATTATTACGTATATATTTCTTGGACATAGAATTGTTGGGGGCACATAGTAAGCATTCATTAAAACACAGCACTTTTTTTATTAGATGGCATTTATTTTTCCTTCTTGATACACTTTTTATTGAGAGATAAGGAAATTGGCATAGGATAATTAAGACTTGAAACATTGTATTGGAACTTCTAATGCTGAAGAAAATGAAGACAGCCATAGCAAGTTATTAATAAGCAAAAATGTTATGTTCTATAAAAGACTAGTACCGTCTAGAGTTGCCTTCAATCATGGCTACTAAAAAGACCACACACCTTTCACTACTGTCTGCTCAATGTTGTATTCCAAGTTTCACACTTTAAAGAGCACCTCAGTTTCTAAGAGGCACCCTGGACACAGAGAAAAAGAAAAAGAGAAGGCATAGATTTCTGTTACAAACAGAAGTGGCTGCAACCTAGGGGGAGATCCTTGATGTCTCTGAAATCTCAATTTCCCTACAGAAAAAGCAATGATTGTCTGAGTGTTTTTATATTTCATTGTGCTTTATGGGGTTATATTTTCCTAACCTATAGCTTATAGAGCTTGGTTAGTTATATATTTTTTAGAACAAAAACATAACCTTTGCTTGGTTATTGCTAACTATAAGATACTGCAGTTTCAGCTAATGAGGATAGAATCCTAATGAGAAAAAGAAAACTAAACAAAGAGGAGCAATTTAATTTGATCTTCTCCTAAGCATATTAATCCAGACTCCATCCTAATATGTGAGTAAACAATATGATTAAAAGCAAATCTAGCAGGCACATTATTAATGTTCAACATCAGTCACTCTACTTTTTGGTATACATTTGTTGGGAAATTTACAGCCACCTCATAACAAACAGGGGCTTCCCAGGTAGCTCAGATGGTAAAGAATCTGCCTGCAATGCGGGAGACCCAGGTTTGATCCCTGGGTTGGGAATATCTCCTGAAGGGAAAGGCTACCCACTCCAGTATTCTGGCCTGGAAAGTTCCATGGACAGAGGAACCTGGCTGGCTACAGTCCATGGGGTCGCAAGGAGTCCAACAGGACTGAGAGACTAACACTTTCACTTTCATAACAAACAAGACAGCAAGGAACCAATTCCTACACATTTGTGGAACCCAATTATATGTCTTATTCTGTCTTTTGTCTTTTTGACTGATCCTAACCAAATATATTTAACGAAATCACTAAATAAACTATCCTCAATATCACATTATTCGGTTACTTTATGTTGACGTATACAAGCAACTGTCTTAGTGACATGGTTATTTAAGTCAGAGTTATGCTTGGAGAGACCACAGTTTTAGCTGACACATAATATAACTGTGTTGTATATGATTCCATGATCAAGATTTATTTCAGTTACCTGTTGCTGCCATTAAAAAAAAAAAACAAACAGAAAAGACCTTAGTGGTGTAAAAATAATTTATTATTTGTCATGGTTCTAAGCATTGTTTAGGCTAAATTTGGCATTTTTCCTACTCTGTACAGGCCAAATAAGGTCACATTCACCAGGGGAATCAGGCAGGGCTGAAAAGACCAAACTTGCATCTTAACTACCACGGTATTTCTACATGTAACCTCTTTATATGTACTAGTCTAATGACTGTCCCCAAGAGGCAGAAAGCATACATCAGTCTTCTTAACACCTGGGGTAAGAATGTAATTGCATTCAAGCAAATAATACCAGACCAGTTTCAAGAAGAGAGGAAATACACTCAACCTCTTGTTGAGAAGAGTGGCCTGCATGTGCAAGGGTGGAAGGAATGCTGATACTCAGCTTCAGAGGCTGCCTAGCTCTGTGTTCTGCTACAGCAATTCACATTTCCCCAAATTGCAAAATACATTCACCTCTCCCCAGATAGCCACAGCCCGTTATGAAATCAGTTCCAAGTCAAGGATCCTGTCATCTAAATCAAGCCCATATGTGGTTAAAGCTCCTCAGGGTCATTTGTTCAGATGTAAGAACTTAGGTGTCATATCCAATATAAAATATGTGGAATTGGTATTGTGACTGAGTATTTGGCAGAGGCCTGAATGGTGATGAAGAGATTGTTAATGAAGATTGCTATGAGAGACTGGAGAAGTATTTTAAGTATTGGCAGAAAAATTAAGTTGATTGTTTGAGGTTACTTAGAGGATACAAGTACCTAATGAACTCTGTATATGGTTTGCAAGATTTTCTGGCAACATTTTGAAAACATTTTTTTTTTTTTCAGTTATGAAATGTGATTATAAGAGATAAAAGAATTAACGGAGGATTTTTCTGTGTTCAACAGAACCAAGAAGATATATTTTCAACCAGATTTTGCTAGATTGAAAAATAACACTATTTCTCATTTCCAGTTACTCAAACTTACAAAAGATTCTCAATATAAGAAATAGCTTCAGAGAAAAGATCAAATTGAAGATTTGACAGCAAAATGTGGACCCAGAGTTAAGATCAAATCAATGGTATAACTTTAATACTGCTTGTTAAGAGCACTGAGAGATTTAAGTCAGTGCCTTGTAGACCCTTTTGGCCAGACAAAAGCCTTCAAAGGATGTAAAAAATATTATCCCAGAGCATTCTGAATCTCAACCCATAGTAGAGAGTGGCCTAAAGATACCTGTGGTTGTGGCATTTTTTTAGTGTAGTGAATTATAATTTGATACTTTGGAAACACACAGTGTTTTTTAAGGTAGTTGAATTAGACTGGATGAAAATGGAGAAAGAAAGTTTAAAATGAAGACACTTTAGGCCTTCAATTTTGTATTGGCAGGATGAAGGCTTAAAATGCCATTCAGCTATAAATATAGGCAATTTCTTATGCAAAAAAGATGATCTGAAAGACAGAGGCAAAAGCTTAAGGATGGAGCTTTACTCAGTCAGTTCAGTCACTCAGTCATGTCTGACTCTTTGTGACCCCATGGACTGCAGCACACCAGTCTTCCCTGTCCATCACCAGCTCCAGGAGCTTACTAAAACTCATATCCATCAAGTTGGTGATCCCATCCAACCATCCCATCCTCTGTCATCCCTTCTCCTTGTGCCTTCCATCTTTCCCAGCATCAGGGTCTTTTCCAATGAGTCAGTTTGCATCAGGTGGCCAAAGTATTGGAGTTTTAGCTTCAGCATCAGTCATTCCAATGAATCTTCCAGACTGATTTCCTTTAGGATTGACTGGTTTGGTCTCCTTGCAGTCCAAGGGACTCTCAAAGAGTCTTCTCCAACCCCACAGTTCAAAAGCATCAATTCTTTGGCACTTAGCTTTCTCTATAGGTTTAAGAATGGAGCTTAGAGACATAGAAAATCACTCCCAGGGTACAGACTGGATCCTAATCAAATAATTTTTTTTTGTTCAAAAGTAGGATCTCTGAGAATAGAGGCTTTGCCATTGTGGGGTGAATCAGTCTTTTATTTATTTTTATATCTTTACCAAGATTTAATGTATGTTTATTCTTAACAGGTGGAACATATAATATAGATATTTCAGACTGAATAAATAATATTCATTAAACCAAAAAAAGGAAAAAAGGAAGAATTTACATCAAGTTTTAGCTACATTGTTTGAAATACAAATATGCAGATTTTATTACTGAAAAAAATCTCAACTGCATTTCTTTATCAGAATCTTCAAATGAATCTAGAACTTTTTCACAAAAACAAAACAAAACCCAGAAAAAAAAATAAACTCTGTTAATGGGCTTCTGAGACATCAAAGACTTTTTACAGAGACCTATTCAAAATCATACTGAGGAGCAATGTCTGGCAAGAGATTAAATAGCTGTGTCTCTCTTTGTGTAGGTCACCAACTTGTTAACTCATCATACTATAAAAGGGTAGTTGGAAGGGGGACCAAACTGGGGCATCCAAGGGAATGTGCAATGTACAATGTCATTCATATATACACGTGGCAGTGCAGCAGCTGCAGCTAATGGTTAAAAGCAATTCTAAGAGGTGATCTCAGGGTTATTCATACAATCAAGGAGGAGAGAAAGAGGTCAGGGTGTTGTAGGTTTGCACATGATACTTTGAGGGAAAAGCTTTTCTTTTTCTCCTCAACATTTGCACTGTTGGTGGAAATGCAAACTAGTACAACCACTATGGAGAACAGTGTGAAGATTCCTTAAAAAACTGAAAATAGAACTGCCTTATGACCCAGCAATCCCAGTGCTGGGCATACAGACCGAGGAAACCAGAATTGAAAGAGACACATGTACCCCAATGTTCATCGCAGCACTGTTTATAATAGCCAGGACATGGAAGCAACCTAGATGTCCATCAGCAGATGAATGGATAAGAAAGCTGTGGTACATATACACAACGGAGTATTACTCAGCCATTAAAAAGAATACATTTGAATCAGTTCTAATGAGGTAGATGAAACTGGAGCCTATTATACAGAGTGAAGTAAGCCAGAAAGAAAAACACCAATACAGTATACTAATGCATATATATGAAATTTAGAAAGATGATAATGATAACCCTGTATGCGGGGTTCAGGATGGGGAACATGTGTACACCCGTGGCAGATTCATGTTGATGTATGGCAAAGCCAATACAATATTGTAAAGTAATTAGCCTCCAATTAAAATAAATAAATTTAAATTTAAAAAATATATTTTTAAAAACGACAGCTTGGGGCTTACCCAGTGTTTTCTCTTGTTTATTCTACAAGTGAAATGATTGTGAACTGTAGTCAGAGGGTGGGTTGTGGCAAATTGTCTGCAAATATTGCCATCAACAATTTCTCCCATTCCAGATGTTTATGATGCTCCCACAATAAGAGGTGAAGCCTATTTCCCCTACCCTGAATCTGAATAGCCTTGTGACTTGCCTTGACCAATGAAGTATAGTAGAAGTTCTTGGACTTTTAAGTTCAGGTTGTAAGCAAATTGGAAACTGACACTCTCTTAGAGCTCTGAACCACTATGCAAGAAGTCCAACTCTTCTGTTGAAGAGACATGTGGAGGAGGGTGGAAGTGGTGGTGAGTTCTATACATTCTGTCTGAGTTCCTGGCTGAAAGCAACCATGTGATTACTCCAGCTGACCCCTACATGAACCGAGGTCAATGCAAGAAGTATGAAAAACCTAAAAAAAGAAAAACAAAACTATTTTTTGATTCAAAAGCTACTGTATTCATTTGTATTGATATGTAGCAAATTGCTACAAATTGAGAGGTTTAAACATACATTTAGTATTTCTGTTCCCTGAGTCAGGAATCTGGTCATGACCCTGCTGAGTCCTCTGCAGAGCATCTCATAAGGCTACAATCAAGGTGTCAGACCATCCAAGCCTTGACCAGTAAGAATCCACTTTCAGACCCCTTTGGGTTGTTGACAGAACTCATTTCCTTGCAGCTGTATATCTGAGGCAAGTCCTAGGGGCCCCCCAGAGTTCCCTGAAACAAGGCCTTCTCCATTGGCAGTTCAGAAGTTGGCTATTATTTCTTGCTCTAATCTGCTAAGACAGAGTCTTATATAATGTACGAGAACCAAAGGTGATATCACGTCACTTTTGCTATATAATGTAACCTAATCAAGAGAGTGATAGCTCATTGCCTTTGCCATATACTGTTAGAAGTCACAGATTCCACCTGCACTTAATGGGAGGGGATTACACAAGAGCAGTTGCGGGTCACCTTAGATGTGTCTTCCACAGCCATTGTTATAGATAACTTGAAAAGCAGCTATAGGTAGTAAAAATCCTTCTGTTCAGCAGCAACCCTTTGAGTAAAATTTGTAATTTTTAGTCATTCAAGTAAAGATCCTAGTCAGAGAAACCACTCTATTAGCTGTTTTATCAAATTAAAGGAGCATCTTTTCAATAGAAATCTTGGCTACGATATATAAGTAGAGAGTGCTCCCCATCAGCGTCAGCAGGTGAGAAGCACCAACTCTAGAAAATCCTTAGGTCTGTCAGGTGCTGAGCTCAGGCTGAGCAGTGTTCTATCTATATTCTGCTTTCAGATTCAAGATTTGGGCACATTCTTTTAAAGCCAAGACCATATTGGGAGAATACATCATTTCAAATCTCAAGAAGGAAGTTGAGAAAAAATTATAGTAATCTGCATCATCTGACATTAGATAACCTTGAAAGCTGAAAGCCAAGGGTTGTGACGTTATATCGCAGGGCTCTTTGAATGCTACAACTTTTATACTAATGTGGAACCACCTTAAGTGAAGATAGAAAAACTTTGGACCAGACTGATTCTCTCACATGTAAAGATAAGTCCAGGGAATGCTTTCATCAAAGGACTGTTTGCAAAGATGGCAGGATCAACATGCATCTTTCAGGTTCAGATTATAAAACAGCATGCTGTTGCAAGAACTCTGATGGAGAGGTTGCTTCATGGCAAACAGTAATTATAACTTATATGCTGAAACTCTGTACAATAACATTAGACAAGACTTTTTATGTGCATTACTCAATTAACACTCAAAACAGTGCTGTTGCAGGTACTATGGTAAACCATTTAAAGAAATAATGGGGAAAAGTGAGTGTAAGAGAGTTTAAAAAATGCCAAATTTATGCAGCTGGAAGTCACAGAGCTGTGACTCGAACTTCATTCATTTTCATCAGGCTCCAAAGCCCATATGGTTTTTTTCCATTATGATGAACTATTTCTTTACTTATCCTCACATGTAGCTGATGACAAAACTTTTGGGAAGGATTTTATTTTATCACTGCAGTCTAAGCTTCCCTCTTATTGGAAACTGATAATACAGATAAGGAATAGATTTTCCACGGTTCCCTTCAAAGAACTAAGATTATAGATGGCAGTGATACTTTCATTCCATATGCATCACATCACTGATATCTGGAAATGTACTTTTTGTTTTTAAGTCAAAAAGTAAAGTTTGATTATCTAAACTAAATAAGAAGACCTTGACCCCGTCAGCATAGCTGACTGGTTTTACCAATTGTAGTGGTAATAAAAATCAGTGGCATTCTAAACACAGAGGACTGAAAAGAAGAATCAAATAAATTGAGTTTTAGAAAAGTAATTCTAAGTTTATGAAAAATAAAATCAATCAGTTGGAGAAGAAATGTGCAGTGAAGGAATCATCACTTCTATTCTCATAAATAAAGTGTGAAAAGTCTCTTACTGCTGAAGAGAGGAGAGTTGCTATGCTTCACACTGCAGAACTCCATAGAACTGCTGAACTTCAATCAGACTAGCTATAGAGAGCTGTGAAAACTCAGGAATACAGTGATTCTTCTAGGATCACCACAGGAGCCAGAATAAAGAAGAAAGGAGTTTACACCCTCCAGTTTGACTTAGATGTAACTTCAAAATAGGCTTAACAATCCACTCATTCGTTTGTTTTTATCATACATGGGTATTACAATTCCTACTATGTGCCACCTGTATTGAGATAAGCACTAGGGATACAATGGTAAGCAAGACACACCTGGTTTCTGCTTCATAGAGCTCACGGTATAAGGGAGCTGAAAAAGAGGACAAGTGAACAGCCATTCGCAATACAGTGAAACAGGTCAAGTGCTGTGTCGTACGAACCACAGAGGGAGAGAGGATATATGTCAATGAAGGATTCCTGCAAGAAATCACGCATATGGTGAAACTGAGTAATGAATAGTAGATGGCTAGGTTGAGAAAACTTGGGAAGCCAGTTTTAGAAAAGGAAATGGCTTCTGTGAAGACTTAGTGGTGAGGAAAAGTGAGATAGATTGGAGAAGTATAATGAATCATAACCTGGTGGAGCCCAAGTATAAAGGAGTGAGTAACCAGAGGTGATGCTGGAGTACTGGGCCAGAGCGGGTGTGTCTTGTGAGACTTCTCAAGGCAATGGGAAGGAGCTTGCATAATGGAAAGTGCTGAGGGGAAGAGACAGGCTCAGATTATTTCTGACTACTGTTTAGAAAATCAATTAGGGTTGTCAACATGCAGTGAGACTAGTATTATAGCTGTTGTATCATAGAATCAATAGGACTTGATGAAGAACTATAGAATTGATGTGGAGGAGGAATCAAGAAGGCCTTTTACTAAATCACTGGATTAACCAAAGGTGTGGATGGCAGGACTATTCAATGCATAGGAAATCCAGGAAGAGGAGCAGGCTTGGGGATTAAGGATAGGGTGAGGTAATGAGTTCAATTAGGGCAAGAAAAGATATGTGAGGGTATACTGAGATGCACTGTAATAGGAGTTCAGTATGCTTTATTGTTTCTTTTGAATGGCACTATGGCTTTTAAGAAATTAAATGTTTTAAAATGTTTAATGTTATCAGCTTTACTTCTATTTCTGCTGATGATTCAACAGAATAATTTTTTGACTTTACAATGGTACAGAGGTAATATACATTTAGTAGAAACCATACCTTGAATTTTGCATTTTCTCTTTTCCTGGGCTAGCAATATGCAGTACAATACACTCTCATGGTGCTGGTCAGCTGCAGCTCCCTTCAGCCTCATGATTACGAGTGTAAACAACTGATTTAGGCTTACAGCAGTTCTGTTTTCACTTTCTGTATGATATTCAATAAATTACATGAGATACCCAACATTTTAATATAAAATAGGCTTTGTGTTAACTGTAGCCTAACGTAAATGTGGAAGCATGTCTGAGGTAGGGAAAGCTAAGCTATGATGTTTGGTAAATTAGGCATATTAAATCCATTTTCAATTTATGATGGTTTTATCATGATGTAACACCATCATAAGTAGAGGAAGATCTGTATGGTTATCATGACCATAGCCTGCAGTTTTGAACATCTCCAAAGTGTTAGGCTGTGTACTAATGAATTATATGACTTAAATATTTATGGTCATCCTATGGGGTAGGCACTATGAGAAAACCAAGGCTTAGAGATATTATATAACTTACCTAATGTCACACAGGTGGTACATAATAGAGGAAGGACTTGAATCCTGTCTGTTGTCAAACTCTGTGTTCATAAAGGCTAACTTTGTAGTTAGAAGAAGAAAAATCCATTCAGGAAGAAGAAAGATATTGATGTAGTCTCTGTTAAGTTCCAAATGCCACTTCTATGGAGAAAAACATAACATCAAGCCCACCTTAAAGAGCATACACTTTAGTGAAAGAGGCAGAAAGCAAGCATATACTATTTCATGAAGTCTGTGAAAACTGCTTTGTGGGCACTAGGTCAGTGGGCTGTGAAGAAACAACAGACAAGAGGCTTTTATTAAAGTGAAATAAGGGAAGGTGAAATAAGTGAAATAAGTAAGGCCAGGAAATTCTTCTAAAAAGTCATGAATGTCACAGAAACAATAGAGAGCACAGTACCTTGTATGATCTGGCAGAATTTTAGAATTGCAAAATCACACTGTGATATGGGAATGGTAAGGAATACAGCTGAAGATAATCAGAAGTCAGAAAATTCAAAGACTGACTGCCAGAGTAAGATGTTTTGATTTTACTGTAGAATTAAATATTAGAAAAATTTTGAATGAAGGAATGACATTATTAGATTTATATATCTAGACAGATCATTCCAGCAGCCAAATACATTTGTAAGGTATATGGTGTAGAGACCCTGTTCACAGAGTTTGCATACTAGCTCAAATTTGGTCACAGAAGTGTTTACCCACAGTAATGGAAAACAAAACAAGACAAATATGCAGCAAGCAAAACTTTGAATGTGAATGCTTTCAAATGGGACAAAAATTCTCCAGCCCCTCATAGTCCTCACTACTCCAGAGTTTTTTAGAGCTGTCTGCTTCACTTATTTATGTTACCAAGCTGGTCCCTTAATTAACAACCTTTATGGTAGTGAGAAATGAAATGATAAAGATCTAAACTTAGGATTAAAGCAGCAAAAAGACTACAGATAGGTTAAAGATATCAAATACAGAAATTGAAGTCCAAAGAATTGAGACAGGGAATAAAGTTCATGAATCACCACAAATGATAAGAGACAAGTTCAAGGTGGATGAGTTCATCCTCTGAGGCTTTGCAGTCTGGCTAGAAAAGCAGAGCAAGGATGGAAGCGAGAGAAACACGGACTTTAAAGGGTGGATTTAGGAAGAGTAGTTCATAAAGGAGACTTTGAGGGTGAGCAGGTGTGCCGTCTCTGTCTCTGTCCTCACACCTGTGCAATTTGACTGGGAATAATGATTTAGAAAAAAAAATAATAAAAGAAAAGGAAATGACTCCACATATACCAGCAATGTTCATAGATTTGTAGAGTTTCTATCAGCTCATTTGAACCACCACCTTCTCAGAGGTGAACAGGAGAGCCAGTACACCCAGATAATGCATATGAGCACCTCCAGTGGGCTAAAACATGGGACTCTTTTTAAACTTGATATTGTATAGGTTTATGTTCATATTTATTTAGTGGAAATGGGGACAATCAAATTTTTAAGAACCAGTTACTTAAATCATACACAATATCTATTAATTGATTCTTACTGTTAAAAATATCCAAATACTTTAGAAGTTCAAAGAGCAAAAAATGAAAATCTCCTTACACCCCTGACCCCCAATATTCCTCTGCTTTCTTCCTAGGTTGGCATATATTGTAGTTTACAGTTTAGTATATATTTCCCCAGATATTTTCCAATACTTTTATATGAAAGTGTGCAGATCATTTCCAATTTGAATTCTATGCCATACACTAAATTTCCATATTGTGTAGTGAAGAATTAACCTTACCCGAAGAGAAGTCTGGGCTTTTTCCTTGATTACTGGAAAGTGAGCTCTAGGGCCTTGGACTATCCTGCCTGACAGGAGTGTCTTTGTGTGTATGGGGGCTTTGGCCACTGGACATTCTAATAGTGTGATTTATGATGGGGGGTCTGCGCTGCAACATACCAATTCCAACTTCCATAAGACCTGACTAAAGGTATTAGTCTAACTTTTAGGAGGAGCTTGAGACTATGCAGACAGTTTGTGTTAAAGCCCCAGTAAAAACTTTGGACACCAAAGGTGAGCTTCCCTGGTGAGCAGCCCTCTGTGCAGACTGTCTCCAGCGTGACCAAACCATCCATGATTTGGTGGAGAGAGGACAACTGCAAGCTACATGTTTGGACCTTTGTGGATTCTACTCTATGTGTCTGGTCCCTTGGCTTATTTTAATCTGTATCTTTTATCCTTCAACAACTTGCAATGCGAGTGTAACAGCTTTCATTGAACTTCATACTCCTTTTAGCTAATTGTTGAGTGGTTTGAGGAACCCATAGAACTCGTACCTGGTATCCAAAGTGAGGATGGTTTTGTGGGGTACTGTGCCCTCAAACCTCACTGTTGAAATAACTTTGGGTACGTGTAAACAAGGACCTAAAGGTTAAGTTTAGATATATACAAGGTTCTAGTTTCTTCTCTTCTTCCAAAAGTTTATTCACTGTCTATGTTTTTTCTTTCCATTTTGAATTAAAGAATTAACTTGTCAGAATCATCTGAGAATGTATGTTTAGGATAGTTTTGAATTTGATTAACATGAGATTATTTTCTTGGAATATTTAAATTTTACATTTTGTGAATTTTATATGTCTATTTATTCTTTTTGGTTTATTAGCATTTACCTTTGTTTAAATAAGTAATAGTTATATTGGGATGGGCTTCCCAGGTGGCACAGTGATAAAGAATCCGCCTGCCAATGTAGGTGACACAAGAGATGAGGGTTCGATTCCTAGGTAAAGAAGATTCTCTGGAGTAAGAAATGGCAACCCACTCCAGTATTCTTGCCTGGAAAATTTCATGGACAGGAGAGCATGGCAGGCTACAGCCCATAGGGTCACAAAGAGTCAGATACAACTGAGTGACTGAATGACACACACAGTTATATTAGGTATATTCCTAAATGTTTGTAGTTTGGGTGCTAGTCAAAGTAATATTTTCCCCTTTTTCTTATTAGTTCCAAAGAATAGCAAGAAGAGATAAGAAAGCCTTCTTCAGCGATCAATGCAAAGAAATAGAGGAAAACAACAGAATGGGAAAGACTAGGGATCTCTTCAAGAAAATCAGAGATACCAAAGGAACATTTCATGCAAAGATGGGCTCGATAAAGGACAGAAATAGTATGGGCCTAACAGAAGCAGAAGATATTAAGACGAGATGGCAAGAATACACAGAAGAACTGTACAAAAAAGATCTTCACGACCCGGATAATCACGATGGTGTGCTCACTGACCTAGAGCCAGACATCCTGGAATGTGAAGTCAAATGGGCCTTAGAAAGCATCACTACGAACAAAGCTAGTGGAAGTGATGGAATTCCAGTTGAGCTATTCCAAATCCTGAAAGATGATGCTGTGAAAGTGCTGCACTCAATATGCCAGCAAATTTGGAAAACTCAGCAGTGGACACAGGACTGGAAAAGGTCCGTTTTCATTCCAATCCCAAAGAAAGGCAATGCCAAAGAATGCTCAAACTACCGCACAATTGCACTCATCTCACATGCTAGTAAAGTAATGCTCAAAATTCTCCAAGCCAGGCTTCAGCAATATGTGAACCGTGAACTTCCTGATGTTCAAGCTGGTTTTAGAAAAGGCAGAGGAACCAGAGATCAAATTGCCAACATCCGCTGGATCATGGAAAAAACAAGAGAGTTCCAGAAAAGCATCTATTTCTGCTTTATTTACTATGCCAAAGCCTTTGACTGTGTGGATCACAATAAACTGTGGAAAATTCTGAAAGAGATGGGAATACCAGAACACCTGACCTGCCTCTTGAGAAATTTAATGCAGGTCAGGAAGCAACAGTTAGAACTGGACATGGAACAACAGACTGGTTCCAAATAGGAAAAGGAGTTCGTCAAGGCTGTATATTGTCACCCTGTTTATTTAACTTCTATGCAGAGTACATCATGAGAAACGCTGGACTGGAGGAAGCACAAGCTGCAATCAAGATTGCTGGGAGAAATATCAATAACCTCAGATATGCAGATGACACCACCAAAGCCTCTTGATGAAAGTGAAAGTGGAGAGTGAAAAAGTTGGCTTAAAGCTCAACATTCAGAAAACGAAGATCATGGCATCTGGTCCCATCACTTCCTGGGAAATAGATGGGGAAACAGTGGAAACAGTGTCAGACTTTATTTTTCTGGGCTCCAAAATCACTGCAGATGGTGACTGCAGCCATGAAATTAAAAGACGCTTACTCCTTGGAAGGAAAGTTATGACCAACCTAGATAACATATTCAAAAGCAGAGACATTCCTTTGCCAACAAAGGTCCGTCTAGTCAAGACTATGGTTTTTCCTGTGGTCATGTATGGATGTGAGAGTTGGACTGTGAAGAAGACTGAGCACCAAAGAATTGATGCTTTTGAACTGTGGTGTTGGAGAAGACTCTTGAGAGTCCCTTGGACTGCAAGGAGATCCAACCAGTCCATTCTGAAGGAGATCAGCCCTGGGTGTTCTTTGGAAGGAATGATGCTAAAGCTGAAACTCCAGTACTTTGGCCACCTCATGCGAAGAGTTGACTCATTGGAAAAGACTCTGATGCTGGGAGGGATTGGGGGCAGGAGGAGAAGGGGACAACAGAGGATGAGATGGCTGGATGACATCACTGACTCGATGGATGTGAGTCTCAGCGAACTCTGGGAGTTGGTGATGGACAGAGAGGCCTGGCGTGCTGCGATTCATGGGGTCGAAAAGAGTTGGACACGACTGAGTGTCTGATCTGATTTGATTGTATAAAATAGTGATTTTTTATATATAGCTATTTTATCCAGTAATATTACTGAGAATAATTATTAACTTTATGAAAGTTTCAAGTAATTTTTCCTGGATTATATTGAAGGAGAATTATATCATCTATAAAATCTGACAGTTTTCTCTTTTTTTAAATATGTGAAGATATATTTATTTTTCTAAATTTACTACTTTGCCTGGAATCTCCAGCAAGATATTGACTAATGACAGTAGTAGCTGGTATATATAATTTTTTCCTTAGTTCAGTGTAAAATTTAAAACTACTTACTCTTAAATATAAGTTAAACTGGAAAGTTCTGGCCTACAGATGTTATCAAATAAAAGAAGATTCCTTCTAGTTCTAACTTGCTAAGATATTTTTAAACAAAAATTATATCCAATGCTTTTCACATCTACAGGATGGTCAAAATCATTTTTTCTTAATCTACTTATGTAGTGAATCATAATATATGATTTTCCTAATACTAAACCCTCCTTATATTTCTTAGAAAGAAATCCTTTTTGATTAGAATGTATTCCTCATCTAATTTTGTTGTTAGGACTTATGCTAACTTGTGGAATTATCTTGGAATCATTTCATCATTTTACATATTCTGAAAACTTAATGATGTTGGCACATATTGGTACCCTGCCTGTCTTTTGAATATAATAGCTATGAAATATTGAAATACATATTTTTTATCACATATACCTGTCTAATTATATATAATATATAATTATATATTAAATATAATATAAATATAATATAATTATAATATATATAATATATAAATATAATATAAATATATATATATATAATATATATAATTATATATTATATATATATGGCTTCCCAAGTGATGCTAGTAGTAAAGAACACACCTGCCAATGAAGAAGGCCTAAAGAGACACAGGTTCAACCTCTGGGTTGGGAAGAGCCCCTGGAGAAGGTCATGGAAGCCCATTATAGTATTCTTGCCTGGAGAATCCCTTGGACAGAGGAGCCTGGTAGGCTGCAGTCCACAGAGCTGCAAAGAGTCAGACAGAACTGAAGCAACTTAGCAGGCATGCACACATACATGTTTATAGCTTCCTCTCTCTGTGTGTGCATAGAATAGAAAGAGGTTCTTTAGTCATTTCTATTTTCTATTTCACAATTCTTCTGCTTTTTCTCTAATTTTTACTACTCTTTTTTCATTTTAGCAATCTTTATAGTGCAGATTCTTAATATTTGTTATTGCAAGAGCTACTTTGTTTTCTGGAGAATGTACCTTTAAAAAATTCTATTTTTGGATTTTTCTGATTTTTTCTAAAGTCAACTGTTCCTTGATTACAAAGTTATGGAATAATCAATGTATGTACAAGATCTTTCATTTTAAACATGAAGTAAAATTATCTACTTTTAATTGATAATCATAGGGACAAGATGAAAAAGGCAAATATAGAACCATTATCAATTCTACCTTCTGCATCAGATCATCTAACATTTACAGAAAAATTTGTCTCAAACATAATAAATACAGGATATCTTATTTATCTTATTCATTCTCTTTCCGTTCATTGTCTTTCTCCAGATGTCTCGTGATCTGTGGTTTGCCAATCTGAGTTAGGAGCAAAGGACTAAGCAGGTTAATCAGGGTATTGAGAAACAGTTAATTTCCACATATGAAAATCTGTGTCACCAATAGCCCTCTCTGACTGTCTGGGTTGGCTGCGAGGTTTGTGTTTATGTGCAGGATGCAACAGGCAAGGTTTACTTTGGGGTGTGTTAAGAGAAAGACTGACAGACTCGTCATCTTGTCCACTTTGTGCATGGCGTGTGCTTGGTGGCTCAGTCATGTCTGACTCTTTGCGAGTCCATGGACTTTAGTCCTCCAGGCTCCTCTGTCCATGGGATTTCCCAGGCAAAAATGCTGGAGTGGGTTGCCATTTCCTCCTCCAGGGGATCATCCCAACCCAGGGATCAAACCCTCGTCTCTTACCTGTCTTGCACTCACAGGGCGATTCTTTACCACTCGCACCACCTGAAAAACCCATGCTCTCATCAATTACCAGAATAAAAAGTTTTGCCTTGACTTGAAAACACCACAAATCATTTCCTTTCTGTCAGGAACCACCTCTCTTTCCTTTCTACTCTTCGCCTATCCCTTTAGCCTAACTTAGGTTGCAAACTGGAATTAGCTCAAGCTTTGCTCTGCTTTTCTCTCAAATCACCAAGGACACCCTAAGAGCCTCAGAAATGTCCCTGCTGCTTCTCGTTCAGTCAGAACAAGGGAAGAGAAAGAGCTCAGCATTCCAAAAATTTAGTCCTAGTTAGGTAAGATCTCCAGGAGCTGCTCTGACTCTGTACAGTCTAAGTCTGCGTTTTCAGAATCATTAAAATTGTTTGAATTTACAGTCCAGCTTTTCTTCATATTTGGGGAACTATGTTTTTCTAATTAATTTACTTTAATTGGAGGCTAATTACTTTACAATATTGTAGTGGTTTTTGCCAATCAGCCACGGGTATACATGTGTTCCCCATCTTGAACCCCCTTCCAACCACCCTGCCCATCCCATCCCTCAGGGTCAATCCAGTGCTCCAGCCCTGAGCATCCTGTCTCATGCATCAAACCTGGGCTGGTGATCTGTTTCACATATGATAATATACATGTTTCAATGCTATTCTCTCAAATCATCCAACCCTCACCTTCTCCCACAGAGTCCTATTATACAGAGTGAAGTAAGTCAGAAAGAAAAACATCAATACAGTACACTAACGCATATATATGGAATTTAGAAAGATGGTAATGATGACCCGATATGAGAGACATCCAAAGAGACACAGATGTAAAGAACAGTCTTTTGAACTCTGTGGGGCTATGGTTTTTTAATTTTGTTTTTGGCTAGTCAATTATTTCAGCAATTCGGCTTTCAGGTCGTTCTCAAAATTTCTGTTCTGCTGATGACACTATCTTATTTTCAATTATATTCTGTACTTATTATACTTAAAACATATTTTTCTGTAATTTTTAAAGGATTTGGTGCAGAAAATAGATTTGATGATGGTGTTATATCTGCATCCCTCATCTTGTCCCTATGATAATCAATTAATCAAGAGTGGATAATTTTGCTTCATGTTGAAAATGAGAAATCTTTTATATGTATTAATCATTCATAACTTTATAAAATTCATAATTATATCTAAATTCATACCTTTTCTGTCATTCAGAGGTAATGTTAGTCATTGTGTTAGTCAGGGTTCTCCAGAGAAACAGAACCAATAAGATACTTGTGTGTGTGTATATATATATACAGAGAGAGACAGACAGACAGACATGTATTTTAAGAAATTTGCTCAACAATTGTAGGGGCTAGCAAGTTGAAAATCTGCAAGTCAGGCCAGTAGGTTGGAGACTCAGGAAAGGTTTAATGTTTCAGCTTGAGTCTAAACATAGTCTGGAGGTAGTATTCTGTCCTCCTGGGGGAACTTCAGTCTTTTTCTCTTATGACCTTTAGTTAATTTGAAGAGGCCCACCCACATTCTAGAGGATAATCTGTTTTACTCAAAGTCTACTAACTTAAATGTCAATCTCATCTTTTAAAATACCTTCATAGAAACCTCCAGACAGGGTGTTTGGCCAAATTTCTTAGTAGTGTGGTCCAGCCAAGTTTGCCCATATAATTAACCATCACCGTCACAAGTATTCAGTAACACATGAATTACAGTTACATGGCTTTCCAGGTGGCACACTGGTAAAGACTTTGCTTGCCAATTCATGAGATGTGGGTTGGGAAGAGCCCCTGGAGTAGGAAATGGCAGTCAACTCCAGTGTTCTTGCCCAGCAAATTCCATGGACAGAGGAGCCTGGTGGGCTACAATCCATGGGATCGCAAAGAGTTGGACATAACTGAGCACACATGTATGCACTGTGTATCATTACAAAACCTTACTCAAAATACATTTTAAAAGTTCATAAATACTTCTTGAATTTAAAATTTTTTTTAAAAAGATGATTATTCCTAGCAGATATTCTCATATCATGTATTAGTCAATTTCAGAATTTCAACTGATTATAGCAGTTGAGTTTAAGCAATGCTTGGTGCACCCATCTAAAGGTTGCTGTAAAATTCTCAGCAGAGGTACTTCGTACTGTAGAGGAGGTTATTGCTGTTTATTATTGCTGCTTTTAAATTTCTATTAAAAAATAAGTCATCTTTGGTGGATAAGCTAGTATTTTTGTTCCAACTCTTTACACCCTCCTTATCCTAAAAATTTATGCCCGTGGGGCAACCCAAGACGGGCGGGTCGTGGTGGACAGATTTGACAGAATGTGGTCCACTGGAGAAGGGAATGGCAAACCACTTCAGTACTCTTGCCTTGAGAACCCCATGAACAGTATGAAAAGGCAAAATGATAGGATACTGAAAGAGGAACTACCCAGGTGAGTAGATGACCACTATGCTACTGGAGATCAGTGAAGAAATAACTCCAGAAAGAATGAAGGAATGGAGCCAAAGCAAAAACAATACCCAGGTGTGGATGTGACTGGTGACAGAAGCAAGGTCCGATGCTGTAAACAGCAATATTGCATAGGAACCTGGAATGTCAGGTCCATGAATCAAGGCGAATTGGAAGTGGTCAAACAAGAGATGGCAAGAGTGAACGTCGACATTCTAGGAATCAGCGAACTGAAATGGACTGGAATGGGTGAATTTAACTCAGATGACCATTATATCTACTACTGTGGGCAAGAATCCCTTAGAAGAAATGGAGTAGCCATCATGGTCAACAAAAGAGTCCGAAATGCAGTACTTGGATGCAATCTCAAAAACGACAGAATGATCTCTGTTTGTTTCCAAGGCAAACATTCAATATCACAGTAATCCAAGTCTATGCCCCAACCAGTAACACTGAAGAAGCTGAACGGTTCTATGAAGACCTACAAGACCTTTTAGAACTAACACCCAAAAAAGACATCCTTTTCATTATAGGGGACTGGAATGCAAAAGTAGCAAGTCAAGAAACACCTGGAGTAACAGGCAAATTTGGCCTTGGAATATGGAATGAAGTAGGGCAAAGACTAATAGAGTTTTGCCAAGAAAATGCACTGGTCATAACAAACACCCTCTTCCAACAACACAAGAGAAGACTCTACACATGGACATCACCAGATGGTCAACACCGAAATCAGATTGATTATATTCTTTGCAGCCAAAGATGGAGAAGCTCTATACAGTCAGCAAAAACAAGACCAGGAGCTGACTGTGGCTCAGACCATGAACTCCTTATTGCCAAATTCAGACTTAAATTGAAGAAAGTAGGGAAAACCACTAGACCATTCAGGTACGACCTAAATCAAATCCCTTATGATTATAGAGTGGAAGTGAGAAATAGATTTAAGGGCCTAGATCTGATAGAGTGCCTGATGAACTATGGATGGAGGTTCGTGACATTGTACAGGAGACAGGGATCAAGACCATTCCCATAGAAAAGAAATGCAAAAAAGCAAAATGGCTGTCTGGGAAGGCCTTACAAATAGCTGTGAAAAGAAGAGAAGTGAAAAGCAAAGGAGAAAAGGAAAGATATAAACATCTGAATGCAGAGTTCCAAAGAATAGCAAGAAGAGATAAGAAAGCCTTCCTCAGCGATCAATGCAAAGAAATAGAGGAAAACAACAGAATGGGAAAGACCAGGGATCTCTTCAAGAAAATCAAAGACACCAAAGGAACATTTCATGCAAAGATGAGCTCGATAAAGGACAGAAATGATATGGACCTAACAGAAGCAGAAGATATTAAGAAGAGATGGCAAGAATACACAGAAGAACTGTACAAAAAAAGATCTTCATGACCCAGATAATCACAATGGTTGTGCTCACTGACCTAGAGCCAGACATCCTGGAATGTGAAGTCAAGTGGGCCTTAGAAAGCATCACTACGAACAAAGCTAGTAGAGGTGATGGAATTCCAGTTGAGCTATTCCAAATATTGAAAGATGATGCTGTGAAAGTGCTGCACTCAATATGCCAGCAAATTTGGAAAACTCAGCAGTGGACACAGGACTGGAAAAGGTCCGTTTTCATTCCAATCCCAAAGAAAGGCAATGCCAAAGAATGCTCAAACTACCGCACAATTGCACTCATCTCACATGCGAGTAAAGTAATGCTCAAAATTCTCCAAGCCAGGCTTCAGCAATATGTGAACCATGAACTTCCTGATGTTCAAGCTGGTTTTAGAAAAGGCAGAGGAACCAGAGATCAAATTGCCAACATCCGCTGGATCATAGAAAAAGCAAGAGAGTTCCAGAAAAACATCTATTTCTGCTTTATTGACTATGCCAAAGCCTTTGACTGTGTAGATCACAATAAACTGTGGAAAATTCTGAAAGAGATGGGAATACCAGAACACCTGACCTGCCTCTTGAGAAATTTGTATGCAGGTCAGGAAGCAACAGTTAGAACTGGACATGGAACAACAGACTGGTTCCAAATAGGGAAAGGAGTACGTCAAGGCTGTATATTGTCACCCTGCTTATTTAACTTCTATGCAGAGTACATCATGAGAAACGCTGGACTGGAAGAAGCACAAGCTGGAATCAAGATTGCCGGGAGAAATATCAATAACCTCAGATGTGCAGATTACACCACCCTTATGGCAGAAAGTGAAGAGGAACTAAAAAGCCTCTTGATGAAGGTAAAAGAGGAGAGTGAAAAAGTTGGCTTAAATCAACATTCAGAAACTGAAGATCATGGCATCTGGTCCCATCACTTCCTGGGAAATAGATGGGGAAACAGTGGAAACAGTAGCAGACTTTATTTTTGGGGCTCCAAAATCACTGCAGATGGTGATTGCAGCCATGAAATTAAAAGACGCTTACTCCTTGGAAGAAAAGTTATGACCAACCTAGATATCATATTGAAAAGCAGAGACATACTTTGCAAACAAAGGTTCATCTAGTCAAGGCTATGGTTTTTCCAGTGGTCATGTATGGATGTGAGAGTTGGACTGTGAAGAAGGCTGAACACCGAAGAATTGATGTTTTTGAACTGTGGTGTTGGAGAAGACTCTTGAGAGTCCCTTGGACTGCAAGGAGATCCAACCAGTCCATTCTGAAGGAGATCAGCCCTGGGATTTCTTTGGAAGGACTGATGCTAAAGCTGAAACTCCAGTACTTTGGCCACTTCATGCGAAGAGCTGACTCACTGGAAAAGACTCTGATTATAGGAGGGATTGGTGGCAGGAGGATAAGGGGACGACAGAGGATGAATTGGCTGGATGGCATCACTGACTCGATGGACGTGAGTCTGAGTGAACTCCGGGAGTTGGTGATGGACAGAGAGGCCTGGCGTGCTGCGATTCATGGGGTCGCAAAGAGTCGTACATGACTGAGCAACTGATCTGATCTGATCTGACACTTTGCTATGTGCCTTCCAGGAGAGTAGATAGAAAGGATATCTCCTCTTCATTGACTCTGAGCTTGATTATTCTGAGATTATTCTGAGATTGATTATGCCTTGTTTTGAGTAATTAAATGTGCACCACAGACATGCAAGCAGAAAGTATAGTTGCATGGTTTGACTTACTCTGTTGAGCTTCTATTGTTCTGTGTGAGGACAGAATTCACTGAATAACCATTGTTTCAGAATGTGAAACATGTAGAACACACCTAAACTGGACTTCTAGTTATAAATAGAGCCATACCAACTGTCCCACACATCTATGAAAAAGGAAATTTATTAATTTCCTAAGCCCCTAAAATTCTGAGATTGTTTCTTTTTTTTTAAATTTTATTTTATTTTTAAACTTTACATAATTGTATTAGTTTTGCCAAATATCAAAATGAATCCACCACAGGTATACATGTGTTCCTCATCCTGAACCCTCCTCCCTCCTCCCTCCGCATACCATCCCTCTGGGTCGTCCCAGTGCACTAGCCCCAAGCATCCAGTATCGTGCATCGAACCTGGACTGGCAACTCGTTTCTTACATGATATTTTACATGTTTCAATGTCATTCTCCCAAATCTTCCCACCCTCTCCCTCTCCCACAGAGTCCATAAGACTGTTCTATACATCAGTGTCTCTTTTGCTGAAGGGAAAAAACCCTTTACATTACTTTTAAAAATAATCAGTGTCAGTCACCATATGTCTTAAAGCAAAAAAAGTCAAACACAAAATATGATGTTCTCTGATTAATAAAGTAACAATGGATTTTAAATGTCTTATATACAAATGAAGTTACAGATTGTGAATGGAACACTGCAGGATAGACTGCAGTGACAAATGACTGTAAAATCTTAGTGGCCCGCAACAGCAAAGATTCATCTATCACTAATGCTATGTGCCCATCATGGAGTGGTCTATGGCGCTTCTTCATGGGGCATCCTCTCTAGGCCCTGTGCAGTATCCAAAGTATCCATTGTTGAATTCATTGCGAAGGGAAAATGTATGCTGGTACTTAAAATTTCTGCTTGAAGTGGAATTCAGTCATTTTTATTCTTACTTAATTGGCTGATTCTGTCATCAACTGGTCTTGAAATTATAATGGTCCTCCAGGGAGGGGCAGCAAATAATTGTGAATCATAATATACTTGTTCCACGCAAACAACTAGAATTGCTTCAGAATTATTGGTTACATTTCATCAGAAGGCCTTTAAACTTTTGGAGTTCCTAATATTAAAGGAAATTCTTCAAAAATAAGCAAGGCATTTTATGATGAGAATATAGAAAACAGGTAAAAATCTGACACAGATCTTACTCTAACAAGAAATAGGGTGTGTATTTGTGATAACACTAAGTCAAATGCCTTGCAAACATTCCAAAATTTTATCTTTATCGATAAGCAGTAAATGATTTTAGAGTTCAGAAGTCTGCTTCCTGCAGTGTATCTGAGTCCACAATCTTTTATTCTCCCTTAATTTTCATTAACATTTGCTAATAAGATCCATTATAGTCTCTGGTATCAGCATGATTTTTCTTAGATATGACTGAATTAAAGAGTTTGGAGTTATAGGTTTTCTATTTTGTCATTAAAGATTATAGAGATTATATATTTCTATCTTCTCAATAAAGCAACTAGCAAAATCCCTGGAATAAAGTAGTACTAAGAAAATCCTCCTTCTCTGCCTATGAATATACTTCCAGCTGCCCTTAAGGATCATTTAACCTTTATTAAACCTAGAAGTAATGCTTTACCATTTATAAAGCACTTTTCAGAAATTCAATTAATTCTCTTTACAATCCTATGAAGTATGTATTACTACATTCCTTTCCTTATGGACGAATATATTGGGACTGCAGGTAGTTGAATAACTTGAAACGTCACATACTTCAGCAAGTATTTACTAAAGGGACCTTTGTTCAAAATCCTAAATGTATTCCAGCACATTTTTTATAATACCTACAATTTACTTTAAACATCTCAGTATAGTTAACATGTATCAGTCAGTTTTAGTTCTAGGGATGATTAGACAGTATCATGCTGTCAGAATTTTGGAGTATAGAGCTGGTCAACTAGCAATATGATAAAGGGTTGTACTCCTGAGATAGCAAAAGAAACACATCCTTCTGCTATCAATATCTAATTCACAACTGATACTTTGTTTGTGACAGTCGGTATAAAAAGGGGTTTTACTGATGAAATTGGTGTTATCATCATTTATTTATTTTTAAAATTTTAATTTTTTCTTTAATATATGTTTATTTATTTGGCTGCATTGAGTCTTAGTTGCAGTACTCAAGATCTTTCATTGAGGCTTATGGACTCTCTAGCTGTGGCTCCTGAACTCTAGAGTGTAGGTTCTCTCCTTGCTGCTGTGGGCTTAGTTGCCCTAAGGCATTCAGGATTGTAGTTCCCCAACTGAGGAGTGAACCAACCTTCCCCAAATTACAAACCACTGGACGGTGAGTGGAGTCCCCTCTAATCATTTATGGGAGAATTATTTGACAAATTGAAAATATTCAAGATATGTGATTTGGCTAAATCATCTTTGCTTGTTCTTTGCTCCTCTCAGAGATAAATATCCATGCTTTTGATTCCGTAATTGGCCTGTGCCCCTTTATTGGTTTCAGAAGAATGTCTTGATTGTATTATGCCAATTAGATGGATTATTTCTCTCAGGAATTTAACCATGTCCTTATCAAAATCACTTAAATTGATTGAAATGCCTAGACAACATAGAACTGTGGATTCTTCAGGTCTAGAAAACAGATTGTATTAACCCATTCTAAACCAACTTTATGTAAAGTCGCTCAGTCATGTCTGAATCTTTGCAACCCCATGGACTATACAGTCCATGGAATTCTCCAGGCGAGAATGCTGGAGTGGATAGCCTTTCCATTTTCTAGGGCATCTTCCCAAACCAGGGATTGAACCCACGTCTCCCACATTGTAGGCGTATTCTTTACCAACTGAACCACAAGAGGAGCCCAATTCAAATCAGTTCAGTCATTCAGTCATGTCCAACTCTTTGTGACCCCATAGACATCAGCACGCCAGGCCTACCTGTCCATCACCAACTCCTGGAGTTTACTCAAACTCATGTCCATTGAGTCAGTGATGCCATTCAACCATCTTATCCTTTGTTGTCCCCTTCTCTTCTTGCCTTCAATCTTTCCCAGCATCAGGGACTTTTCTAGTGAGTCAGTTCTTTGCATCAGGTAGCCAAAGATTTGCAGTTTCAGCTTCAGCGTCAGTCTTTCCAATGAATATTCAGGACTGATCTCCTTTAGGATGGACTGGTTGGATCTCCTTGCAGTCCAAGGGACTCTCAAGAGTCCTCTCCAACATCACAGTTCAAAAACATCAATTCTTTGGCGCTTAGCTTTCTTTATAGTCCAACTCTCACATCCATACATGACTACTGGAAAAAACATAGCATCGATAGACAGACCTTTGTTGGCAAAGTAATGTCTCTGCTTTTTAATATGCTGTCTAGGTTTGTCATAACTTTTCTTCCAAGGAGCAAGCATCTTTTAATTTCATGGCTGCAGTCATCTTCTGCAGTGATTTTGGAGCTCCCCAAAATAAAGTCAGTCACTGTTTCCCCATCTATCTGCCATGAAGTGATAAGACCAGATGCCATGACCTTAGTTTTCTGAATGTTGAGTTTTAAGCCAACTTTTCCACTCTCCTCTTTCACTTTCATCAAGAAGATTTTCAGTTTTTCTTTGCTTTCTGCCATAAGGGTGGTTTCATCTGCCTATCTGCAGTTATTGATATTTCTCCCAGCAATCTTTATTCCAGCTTGTGCTTCATCCAGCCCAGCGTTTCTCATGATGTACTCTGCATAGAAGTTAAATAAGCAGAGTGACAATACACAGCCTTGACATACTCCTTTCCCTATTTAAAACTAGTCTGTTGTTCTAGGCCCAGTTCTAACTGTTGCTTCCTGACTTGCATACAGATTTCTCAATAGGCAGGTCAGGTGGTCTGCTATTCCCATCTCTTGAAGAATTTTCTAGAGTTTGTTGTCCACACAGTCAAAGGCTTTGGTGTAGCCAATAAAGCAGGCTACACTTGCTTTAGATGTTTTTTTTGGAGCTCTCTTGACTTTTTGATGATCCCATGGATGTTGACAATTTGATCTCTGGTTCCTCTGCCTTTTCTAAAACCAGGTTGAACATCTGGAAGTTTATGGTTCATGTGCTGTTGAAGCCTGGCTTGGAGAATTTTGAGCATTACTTTGCTAGTGTGTGAGATGAGTGCAACTGTGCAGTAGTTTGAGCATTCTTTGGCATTGCCTTTCTTTGGGATTGGAATGAAAACGGACCTTTTCCAGTCCTGTGGCCACTGCTGAGTTTTCCAAATTTGCTGGCATATTGAGTGCAGCACTTTCACAGCATCATCTTTCAGGATTTGAAATAGCTCAATTGGAATTCCACCTCCACTAGCTTTGTTCATAGTCATGCTTCCTAAGGCCCACTTGACTTCACATTCCAGGATGTCTGGCTCTAGGTGAGTGATCACATCATCATGGTTATCTGGGTCATGAAGATCTTTTTTGTATAGTTCCTCTGTGTATCATTGCCACCTCTTCTTAATATCTTCTGCTTCTGTTAGATCCATACCATTTCTGTTCTTTATTGTGCCCGTCTTTGCATGAAATATTCCCTTGGCATCTTGAATTTTCTTGAAGAGATCTCTAGTCTTTCCCATTCAATTGTTTTCCTCTATTTCTTTTCATTGATTGCTGAAGAAGGCTTTCTTATCTCTTCTTGCTATTCTTTGGAACTCTGCATTCAAATGGTATATCTTTCCTTTTCTCCTTTGCCTTTTGTTTCTCTTCTATTCACAGCTCTTCGTAAGGCCTCCTCGGACAACCATTTTGCCTTTTTGCATTTCTTTTCCTTGGGGATGATCTTGATCCCTGCCTCATGTACACTATCATGAACCTCCATCCATAGTTCTTCAGTCACTCTGTCTAATAGATCTAATCCCTTGAATCTATTTGTCACTTCCACTGTATAATTGTAAGGGATTTGATTTAGGTCACACCTCAGTGGTCCAGTGGTTTTCGCTACTTTCTTCAACTGAAGTCTGAATTTGCCCATAAAGAGTTCATAGTCTGTGCCACAGTCAGCTCCTGGTCTTGTTTTTGCTGATTGTATAGAAATTCTCCAGTTTTGGCTGTAAAGAATATAATCAACCTGATTTCCATATTGACCATCTGGTGATGTCCATGTGTAATGTCTTCTCTTGTGTTGTTGGAAGAGGGTGTTTGCTATGACCAGTGAATTCTCTTGGCAAAAGTCTGTTAGCCTTTGCCCTGCTTCATTCTGTACTCCAAGAGCAAATTTGCCTGTTACTCCAGGTATTTCTTGACTTCCTACTTTTGCATTCCAGTCCCCTATAATGAAAAGGACATCTTTTTGGGGTGTGAGTTCTAGAAGGTCTTGTAGGTCTTCATAGGACCATTCATCTTCAGCTTCTTCAGCATTACTGGTCAGAGCATAGACTTGGATTACTATGATATTGAATGGTTTGCCTTGGAAACAAACAGAGATCATTCTGTTGTTTTTGAGATTGCATCCAAGTACTGCATTTTGGACTCTGTTGTTGACTATGATGGCTTCTCCATTTCTTCTAAGGGAATCTTGCCCACAGTAGTAGATATAATGGTCATCTGTGTTAAATTCACCCATTCCAGTCCATTTCAGTTCGATGATTCCTAAAATGTTGACGTTCACTCTTGCCATCTCCTGTTTGACCACTTCCAATTTGCCTTGATTCATGGACCTAACATTCCAGGTTCCTATGCACTATTCCTCTTTACAGAATCAGATTTTACTTCCATCACTTTACTATTTATTTATGGGTAAATAGTAATCTAATAAATAGCCATATAGGGAATGGAAGTATGTTAGTTGCTCAGTTTTCTCATTCTTTGCAACTTCATGACTGTAGCCTGCCAGGCTCCTCTGTGCATGGTATTTTCCAGGCAAGAATACTGGAGTGGGTTGCCATTCACTTCTCCAGGGGATCTTTTGGACCCAGGAATCAAACATGGTTCTTCTGCTTTGTAGACAGATTCTTTACTATCTGTGCCAGCAGGGGGACAGAGTTGAGGAATAATTCACAACTTATTTTCTGTATAACCCAGCAGTTAGCTTATGAGAGTAACAAACACTAGCCAGCTCTGACTTTATCAGCAGCTACTTTTATCCATGATGAAATTTGTCAGTTCTCAATCATATTGTGTATTTTCTCATGAAAACCATGGAGCATCCTTTCTTGAATACTGGTGTTTGTCCTAATATTGAGGACAGTGATTTGGTGACTAGAGCATGATTTTTTCAGGGTCTTGAAAATTTTTGGACATGTATCTGAGCTCTGTAAATAGTTTTGTAAGCTAGAAACAAATTCCTTAAGACTGTTTCTTTAGACATTCCAGAGCCCCCAGATTCTTCTATAAAGCTATGTCAAATGAAAGATTCTACTGAAGGTTTAAAAATTAATGTTCTTTATATGCAGCAAGCACACAGAGAAAATATTGATGCTTAGTAATTAAAAAAAAAAACTCAGCAATTATACAAAGCTCATCCTTAGACAGCTTTACAAATATCAGCTAATTAAAGTTTACTAAAGACAATTTATTTATAAGATAATAGATATATGGTGGAAATAAGAAAAACAAAGGATAGTTAGAGAAAATTACACCCAAATCAAATGCTAATTAATTGAAATTATTTTTCCTCCTTATAGCATACATGTGCCCACCATCATCAATATTTTTACTATTGATTCATGAAAATTGGATAAATTTATCCTGAATTTTACATTTTTACTAATCCTTAGATATTGCCTTCAATTATCAAAACCATCATCTCAAGAGAAAAGACTACTGTAACTGTTACAGTAAAATACAGTTTTGAATAAAAAATAAAGTTGCATTGTTATTTAAATCAGACATAAAAAGTAATTTTCCTTTGATTTTCCACCTTAGATGCTTTGATGTTCTGATTACTACCAATTGGTGTTTTTCTTGTGCTTTCCAAATTGGTAACATTACTGTGATGGCAAATCTTTTTTGATAGCAGAAATACTCAATTTTGCAGTGCCAATCAAGGCTTAAAATTTGTATATAACTTTGTCTGAAATCAAGTCTATAAGCTGTGACTTAAAAACTTTGATTTGAACTTATAACCTTAATTGCTAATTTTTATATCAGTAAGTCCCTAGTACTATATAGATGGCAGTTGGTGGTACTATCATATTTGTGGCAATTTATGGTACATTACAATAAAATTTTCATTGTATTTTACTCTTTCAATACTTTATGACTTCCTGAAATTGTTACCTTCTCTTAAGATCTGTTGGAGTAGACTTTCCCATCTAAATTAGAAGAGTCAGATTTACCACTGACACCTCATTACAGTTAGGACAAAGCTCAAACTTAGCATTATATGACTTCTTATGACTTTCATTTTCTGATTCTTATTGTTCTTTTAGCCTAATCTCTCAATGCTATATACTTGGATCTGAAATTCTAGTTAATAAAAGGAATTTTTTTGATTTCATATCTTGAGGAATTTGGACAGCTTTATCCTCTGCATTAGGTAAATTTTCTTGCATCTAGCAAATTGCTAATTTTCCAAGGTGCCTTTAAGAGTCTACTATAATATTACCTCCATTGGGATATTATTAAGAAATCTCACAGAGTTCACAATATTCTCCTCTGGGTTTTATATCATCTTGAGGAAATTTACATTATATTTCTATTTGTCTGGACTACCCACCTCATTTTTTTTTTTTTCTCCACTAGTCACTGAGCTGTTTGATGGAAAAAAATATATGTTTTATTTATTTTTTTCATCTCCCTCATTACTTGTGGAACCTAATATATGTCTTTAGAGGGAAAGAAGGATCTGGTGTTTCTCTCAGTTCCAAGGATAGTTTCTTCATTGTCTTGACCCTTTCTCACTAATCTTGAAGGACGAGTATCATTAATCTCATTGGTTAGATGTAGTTTGATGACCGACTACATTATAGTCGGCATGGCCACATATATTTTCTTTTCTGCTTCTTCCTATCATGCACCTGGAACCAGAAGTGAGACAGAGCTCTCCCTTTCAAAATAAACCTGTTTACTTGTCTCTCTTCTGGTCATCCTTCCAACAGTGTCAGTAGTTTAGGGAAGTGAGGTGTTTTTTTGGAGGGGGGGGAGGGTGAAGATAAAAAACTTATTAAGTTTAAAAATTAAGGGGATTTGAAAGAGTTATGTCCATTGACCATTCAGAGCACCATCAGTTTAGGTTCTCTTCTGAATACTGCTAGCTCACAGGGTTAGAAAATGTTTCTTCTCCCATAATTTGTGAGCCAGTTGCTAGTTACGGAATTTCAGAACTTGACAGAAGCTGACAGAAAAATCATAACATATTAAAGGGGCAGTCCCATACCTGCAGAGAGAGGACACCAAAAGATCAGCTGGCCAAAAAAATACAGTTGCTAACAAAATATAGAAAAATGTCATCATAAATAGAAAAATAACAGAAACATAAGAATATTCAGATTAAAAATAGAAGTTAGTTTTTAGAAATAAAATTTTCACCTTTAAAGCATGATTTCCAACTAAAAATTTCATAAGTATTAAATATGACCTTTGTTGAGACCTGAATTAGTATCCTAGAAGATCAGATAGAAGAAGGAAAGAAAAGCTCAAAGCAAATATTTTAAAGTGGAGATATGGATGGAAAAGAGGTCCTGAGGATAGATCCAGGATATACATGCCAATAATAGAACTTCCAAAAAAAGAGAAAGGAACAGATGTAGGGGTTATACTAGTTTAACAATTATTCAACACAAATATCCCCAGGATAAAGAAGTACCAAATTTTATCATTTTAAAAGATGCACTGAATTCCTGGTATAAGTGATAAAAAGGACATGTACCTAGGCATTAAAATTTCTAAATTTAAAGATAAAAAACTCTTAACATTTCAAACAGAAAGATTAAACTACTTGCAAAAGTAAAAATAAACTAGAAGAGGGTAGAATAATACATCTAAATGAGTGAGAAATAAGAATTAAAACCTTAGAAACATATATCTGATCAAGATGTTAATATATGAGTAAGATAGATAGAGATACTCTAGAATTCAGGATGTGTGCTCCCGTACATACGGTAATAGTAATTTATCATTCAATTGAGAGTGAAAGGTGTCATTATTAGTTATTCCATAATAACAGGCATAAAATAAGACTTGTTAGGAAAGCTGGACTAGCATGTAATTGATCATCCTAACTGAAAGTGAAAGATGGCACTATCACTACTTCTACCAAACAAGTAGGACTTCCTAGGAAAACAGAGATGAATAGGGTCACTACACTTATGCCACACTTGAGAAAAACTATGAAGAACTTGATCCATTTAAAAAAGAGAGAGAGAAAAAGCTTGGAACTCAGCATGGGAAAAATGAATTAAGAGGAAACAAGTGATAAGCAGTAAAACTAACAGTAAAATAAACAGTGACATACTCTGGTTTCTCTTCAGACAGATCATATAAACCTTTCACCTATTTAAAGTAAATAGTGATGGATCATTTGAGAAAATAAATGCAATGTTAAATAAAGCTCCTGAAATATAGGAAGCATATTCAAGATAAATTCTAATAATAGTACAGAAACAAGAGTAATAGCATGTCAACAAGTGTTGCAATAAGAGTAGCTAAAAGAGGAGAAGTAAGGTATTCTTGTTACTTCATCTGTAGGGGAAGAGGTTATGAGAGTATAGTAGTTGTACTCTTATATTCTCAGCTTTGAGTAGATTAAGTGTTTTCCCTGGTGGCTCTGTGTTAAAGAACCCACCTGCCAAGGCAGGAGACACAGGTTTGATCTCTGAGTTGGGAAGATTCCCTGGAGAAGGAAATGGCAACCCACTCCAGTATTTTCACCTGGGAAAGCCCATGGACAGAGGAGCCTGGTGGGCTACATTCCACGGGCTCACAAAACAGTCAGACATGACTTAGCACCTAAACAACAACAGTAGAGGAGAAGTAGTTCAGTTCAGTTCAGTCGCTCAGTTGTGTCCGACTCTTTGCGACCCCATGAATCGCAGCACACCAGGCCTCCCTGTCCATCACCAACTCCTGGAGTTCACTCAAACTCAATGTCCATCCAGTCGGTGATGCTATCCAGCCATCTCATCCTCTGTCGTCCCCTTCTCCTCCTGCCCCCAATCCCTCCCAGCATCAGAGTCTTTTCCAATGAGTCAGCTCTTCGTATGAGGTGGCCAAAGTACTGGAGTTTCAGCTTCAGCATCATTCCTTCCAAAGAACACCCAGGACTGATCTCCTTTAGAATGGAGTAGTGCAGTAGAGTACCCAAAATTAGCCATACTTGGGTTTAAGGGCACAATCCCCTTAGCTGCAATGTGGACATGATAGAAGATTAAAGAGCTATTTTAGAACACAAATTAAACAAATATGAAATAAATATAAGAATAAAGTGGAAGAAATGTAAAATCATGATTTATAACTGAAGAAGTCAAAGTACCTCTCCAGAACTGAAATGATTCAGCAGACAAAATCTTTAAAAGTAAAGACTGTGAAGACTTTAATGACATGATCAATAAGCTTGACTTAATAAACACCTAAAATATAGCCATCTAATACAGAATTTTATTTAATTCTAATCTCATCTAATCTAGAATTTTATTTAATGTGTATCTGTATAAAAATGTCCTAAAATTTTTTAAAATCTTGAATTTTAAGGGTGGATTTTCTGATTGTGAACTAATCGAATTATAACTAAAATTTTTACCAACTTTGAAAGACACCAGTAGATAACATAGGCTTCCATGGTGGCTCAGCGTTAAAGAATCCACCTACCAATACAGGAGACTCAGGTTTGAGGGATTCCTGGGTCAGGAAGATCCTCTGGAGGAGGAAATGGCAACCTACTCCAGTATTCTTTCCTAAAAAAATCCCATGGACAGAGAAGCCTGGTGGGCTACAGTCCATGGGACTGCAAAAGACTGGGATATGACATAGCAATTAAAAAACAACAACAACAATAGATAACTTAGATTAACAAGGAAAACACAGAAGTGAAATTAAAATTATCTACAAAGCAAATAACAGAATGTCTTTTATCAAAACATATGATACAGAAAGAGCAATTCATGTTGAAAAAATGTATAGCCTTAAGTGCCTACATTTTTAGGAAATGATGAAAAATAAAAGAATTTGGTATTTATCCTAAGGAATTAGACATTCACAGTAAACAAAAATAAGTTTGAAGATGAAACTTAGAGGGAAATTTTTCGTATTAATGGAAAGAATAGAGATTTTTCAAGAAATCTAAAAGCTGGTATTATGAGAAAAATAACTTCTTTGATTAATTTAAAAAATATACTATGAGCTTGGAAACTTAGAAGAAATCCTATATTAACATGGATCAAACGTGGTTGATTGTTTCCATGGCAGAATGTTTTGAATTCTATTTAAAATTTCCCAGGTTTTTATCATGGTAACTAATTTTTAAAAAATTAATAGTAGACAAAAAATATTTGAAAGCTGAATCCAACCTGTATGTCACCAGTTTGCAACTTGTAGGGTATAAAATTTATTAAGATTGCAGTCCCAATTTTTAGCATAAATGTCAAGTATGTTAGGTAAAATATCACAACATTGTCATAAAAATAATTAGCCTCTCTTGTAGCCTAACATCTTTATTCTAAGAATACTTCTATTAATTACTTGGAGCTCTCAGTACTCCATTTTTAACTTCAAGGAGAATGGCATTGCACTGACTTCAAGAGTGAGAGAAATAAAGTAAAATTTCTTCTTAAAAAAAGCTGATAGTTTAATAATGATGAAAGGGATAAACAAGGACAAGTTTACTTAGTGATTATTAGTTCTAACCCCCCAAACCCTCCAAATTATACTTTTCAATCATTTTGTGGGATTGGCAATTTATGTCTACTCTGTCCATGTCATGAGATGTTCAATACTTTGATTCAGCTACTTTTTCCCTCTTTGACCAAAGTCATCACAGAAACCCAAAAATCAATATTTTGGTTTATTTCAGTCAGGTAGGATGGAATTAGGGTTACTTGACATGGATTTAAAGCCATTGCCACTCTTCTTTCTCATCAGTTCCAGATGAAATTTAGCATTGCCAGGGATTAACACCATAGCAGATTATTTAGGATGTGGATTAGTCACACAAATCTTCTTGAATCAGTTCTATAAAGATGACAAATGGCTAAAGGTGCCAAGAGGAAGAAAAGGACAATGTACAATCTGTGAACAAAAACACAAGCCATTTGGCTTTGTGTGTAACTGGGTCCAAGCACTTTGCCAGAGGAGAGGAAGAGCTGGGAAGGTAAATAATGAGTCCAGAGATCCAAGCCCCATCTGTTCAGACAGGCTGAAGCTCACTGGGATGACAGTGTTTATGCTGGGCATTGATAGATGTCATCTCAATTGGCTCTTGACATGAGAGATAGTTGAGGATGTCTGCATTAGAAATTGATCCCAAGATCCTGAACATGAGCCAAAAGCAGTGTTTAGGAAAATATTGTAGTAAAAGACAACTAGTGTTCTCTTCCCACTGTCTAATCCCTCTCAAAAAAGAAATGTGAAAAGAAATGAAGAAAAAGGGAAAGAAAAAAAAAAAAGAAAAAAATATAGGATGCTACCCAAGGCTATAAAATGTCAAAATAGCATTTGCCTATGTACAATTACTAATTATTTTCATATTTTTTACCTATGCATTCCTTTCTGTCACACTTACCTTAGTTTTATTGTTCTTAAACATTAATTTGTTTTCTCTTACATTATAAAAAGGAATTTATATTCAATATTGACAATTTCTGATGATGAATTAATTTATTAAATTAATAATTTATTGTTTTGTTTTGAATAGCATACAACATAATAGTCCATCCTTATTTTAATTTATATTTCTTTAATTACTTGTGAGATCAAGTAGTGTTTAATATACTTCCATATGTTAGCTAATCAACCATTTACTCTTTGATGATATTTGTTGGTCCAGGTTTTTTTTTCTACATATCTTAGGACATCAGGCACTGGTCAGACCTATCCAATTTCTGCCAACTGTAAATGGTATAGCCTTTGACAGTTTTCTTAATTCCTTTTATTTCAATCAGTTTTCCAGTTAAATGGGAATAATATTGGTATGGTAAAATGTACCTCTTTATTCACTGGAGAAGGAAATGGCAACCCACTCCAGTACTCTTGCCTGGAGAATCCCATGGACAAGGAGCCTGGTGGGCTACGGTCCATGGGGTCACAAAGAATCGGACACGACTGAGCAACTAACACACACACACACACCTCTTTATTCATAATGTTATATGTATTTTTAACCAAACAGGAACTTGAGTCTTCTGTCTCCTTTATTTTCCGTTGTTGCTGTTGTTCGGTCACCTAGTTGTGTTCATAGTCAATCCATAACTAGCCTTTTTGGTTTAACCCCGTAATGTGCTTTTGTCCTATTTCAGTGAGTCTAAAACCCCATCAGTTGTAACATGCACCATTACTTTAAGTACCCACATCAAAGAAAAAGTGCTGTCAATGAATGCATCAACACATTGTTTGACTTAGATCTGGAGCACCAGGTTTTTTTACACATTATTGCCATCACAAAATTTCACTATATATCATTTCTAAAAGAATATCTCTATTGTCTTTTTGATTTTGCAAATTTCCATGCACTTACACAGGCAATGGCAATTGGATAATTAATATGGCACAGAGACTATAAGAAGCATCCTAATTTCAGAGATGTTAAAGTGTTTTCAAGTGTGCCTTAGAATTTCAAAAGATAGTATTTCTCATTACCTCCATTGCCATCACAATAGTCTTAACTGTCATCATTTCTTATACAATTGCAATAGTTATAGAAGCAGTCTATCTGTATTCATCCTGCCTGCCTTCTTCTATCCAATCCTATCTCTACCTAGTAGCCAGTGTGAAAATCTGATAATGTCACTAGTGCTAGGTTTTCTTCCTCTGGTTCCCTTCAATGGCTTTCCGTTGTGTTTAGAATAAAGACAAAGCTTCTCTATCAACCACATCTTGCGCAGTCAGGCCCCCATCTCTTCTCCAGCCTCATCTGCTTTTCTTCTCATCCTTCTCTGCTTTTCTTCACTCTGCATTCTAGAGGTCAGCTCATCTCTGCTCCCTGCCTCATCTTTGTTTTTCCCTCTGACCAAATGCTATTCTTCCCTGTAACTAAGTCATCCTTGTCCTTCAGATCTCAACTCAAATTATTTCCTCAGAGAAGCAATCTTTGACCTCTTCAGTCAGGTTAAATTACCGATTAAGTTCATCTATATAGCACTTGACGCAGTTGCAGTGTTATAATTATTTTTGTGATTATTTATAATCACTATAAGTCATATAAGGACAGAGCCATGATTACTTTTTTCCCTCACTCTATTGCCACCAACCAACTCAAGGTCTAATAAAGAATAGATGGTCACCATGTATTTATTGAATACCTGAAAAAAGGAAGACTCCTTATTAGGACTGAAGATGATAACACAGATTATGATAGTGCATATTGACTGCTTCATAGCAAGCATGTTATAAATTTTACCTCTTATTATTGTAGTCATTGGCACATTCCTCATAGAGCGTCTCTGGGTTCCCATTTACTTTAGAAGAGTTAACACGCTTTATATATCATCACTAATTTCAATGTGTTCGCAGTGCAGTGGACCCAAGTGATCTCTTAATTGTAAAAGAATTGTACCTGCCCTGCAACATTTGTTTTCTTGACATCAATTATACTTAAAACTACTGAGCTGGAAGCATATCAAGTTAATACTATCTATTAAAAGGCCCAAATTTGCATCACTAGAAGAATGAGGAGACAAAGAGCCAAATTCACCTCCATTTAGGAAGCACACGTTCTGTAATTATGTTTTATCTGTTTTTGTTTTGCCTTTTTTTTTTCTAGTAAAAACGGGAGGATAATAGTTTTGCTAAATAGCTTGTTTTAATAATGCCACTTAAGTAATGCCAGTGTTTCATTTTAATTATCTGTCTTCTCAAGATATATTCATTTATTTGCTCAAAGACCAACTCTACTTTTTCATTATTTTAAAACTCCTTCTTATGAACACCATTAATATAGAAAAGGAACCTATAAAAATGTCCCACTCAAAACTATCACTTTTGTGCATTTGCCTCTGGTTTAATTGGAGTCTTTGATGGCTACTTTTTGATTATCACACATTTATTGACCATGCATTGTGGGTCGGGAAGAAGATTAGGTATTGCAAGGGACAAACAATGAAAAGAGGCATATGCCATAAGTTCATCTAAGTTCCTTCTTTTTTCTTAACATCTCCCATTACTGGAAAGCAGTTTTTCTTTGAGAATAGGAATAAAGAGCTTACTATTTCAGTTAAGAGCTAGTGAACCAAAGTCAAATTTGTTAAGCAACCTAAGTCTCTAATTCTTCATCTCTAATAATATCTGTAAATAGTATATTGTAATATTATTTATATCTAATATTACTCTACTTATATATTAATATGTAGTCGGTAATATTGTAGATACTTGTGATAGATGACATCATTATCACCAAGTCACCAAATCTTTATCATCTTTGTATCCATGTCTTTTTCCCTATGCCTTTGCAATTACTTCCCCTAAGTCCAAGTGTATTCTCCCACTCTGTTGATGTAGGCCTTACCCATGAAACTTACTTTGACCAAAGATGTTTTATTGGATATGATGAGAATAGGGGCTTGACATTTGCTTGCCAAGGTTGGTGGAATTTTCTCTCTTATGTTTCTGTCATAGTCATGCAAAACGTATACTCAAGTTAGCTGAATGGTCCAAAGAAAATGAAAGGCATGTAGAGTGTGTCTGGGTGATCCATGACTTGGAGCCAATTCTAGCTGAGCCCAAGCTAGATTAGCTGGCTCCCAGTCTGTCTCAAAAATCCATGAGTGAGGAAAAAAAATGCTTATTGTTTCACCACTCATTTTTGGGATGATTTTCTATATACAAATGGCTAAAATATACCTCATCATATTTTTTAGAGTATTAAAAAAAATGACATATAAGGTACCCAATACAGAAGGATGCCAAATTATACAGAATAGGTAATGAAGGAAAAGTTCATAATCCAGTAAGAACGAAAGGTATTGACAAAGTTCTTTTAGAGCTCTGAAACCAATAGAGCAGCCTTTGACATGCTTCTCTACCAACTATGCGTCCTTAAGAAGGCTTAACTTCTGTAAGTCTTGGTTTCTTTACCTGTAAATTGAGGGAGATAATGGCACATAATGCATAGTGTTTTATTTTATTGAAATGTTGTTAACTTACAATGTGTTAGTTTCTAGTGTACAGTAAAGTGATTCAGTTATACATATGTGTGTGTGTGTGTGTGTATATACACACATATATATATATACTCTTTTATATTTTGGCTCATTATAAGATACTGAATATAGTTCCCTGTGCTATACACTAGAATCTTGTTGTTTATTTTATATATAGTAGTCTTATCTGCTAATCCCAAACTCCTAATTTATTCCCTACCCCTTTTTCCTATAGTAACCATAATTTTGTTTTCTATATCTGTGATTCTGTTTCCTCATAGTGTTTTATTTATTTATTTTTTCTATAGCTCGTGCATGCTTCCTTAGCTTTCATTTCTCTGAAGGTGTTTTCACCCCATTTCAAAAGATACTTTCAATAAATATCTATTACAGAATTGACAGCTTTAATTTTTCAGCACTTTATTATTTTTTTTTATTTGATAAATTTAACGCCTTTTATTGCCATACCTCATTTTACTGTGCTTTGCTTTAGTGAGCTTTATAGATACATGTTTTTGTTTTTGTTTTTTTTTCCTTGTTAATTTTCTGTTTAGTTGATCTATCCATAAGTGTGAGTGGGGTATTAAAGTCTCCCACTATTATTGTGTTATTGTTAATTTCTCCTTTCATACTTGTTAGGATTTGTCTTACATACTACAGTGCTCCCATGTTGGGTGGATATATATTTATAATTGTTATATCTTCTTCTTGGATTGATCCTTTGATCATTCTGTAGTGACCTTCTTTGTCTCTTTTCACAGCCTTTGTTTTAAAGTCTAATTTATCTGATACTATTGTGACTCCTGCTTTCTTTTGGTCCCAATTTGCATGGAAAATCTTTTTCCAGCCCTTCACTTTCAGTCTGTATGTGTCCCCTGTTTTGAGGTGGGTCTCTTGTAGACAACATATGTAGGGTCTTGTTTTTGTATCCATTCAGCCAGTCTTTGTCTTTTTGGTTGGGGCATTCAACCCATTTACGTTTAAGGTAATTACTAATAAGTATGATCCTGTTGCCATTTACTTTATTGTTTTGGGTTCGAGTTTATACACCATTTTTGTGTTTCCTGTCTAGAGAATATCCTTTAGTATTTGTTGGAGAGCTGGTTTGGTGGTGCAGAATTCTCTCAGCTTTTGCTTGTCTGAAAAGCTTTTGATTTCTCCTTCATACTTGAATGAGATCCTTGCTGGGTACAATAATCTGGGCTGTAGGTTATTTTCTTTCATCATTTTAAGTATGTCTTGCCATTCCTCCTGGCTTGAAGAGTTTCTATTGAAAGATCAGCTGTTATCCTTATGGGAATTCCCTTGTGTGTTATTTGTTGTTTTTCCCTTGCTGCTTTTAATATTTGTTCTTTGTGTTTGATCTTTGTTAATTTGATTAATATGTGTCTTGGGGTGTTTCTCCTTGGGTTTATCCTGTTTGGGACTCTCTGGGTTTCTTGGACTTGGGTGATTATTTCCTTCCCCATTTTAGGGAAGTTTTCAACTATTATCTCCTCAAGTATTTTCTCATGGTCTTTCTTTTTGTCTTCTTCTGGAACCCCTATGATTCGAATGTTGTAGCGTTTAATATTGTCCTGGAGGTCTCTGAGATTGTCCTTATTTCTTTTAATTCGTTTTCTTTATCCTCTCTGATTCATTTATTTCTACCATTCTATCTTCTAATTCACTAATCCTATCTTCTGCCTCTGTTATTCTACTATTTGTTGGCTCCAGAGTGTTTTTAATTTCATTTATTGCATTATTCATTATATATTGACTCTTTTTTTATTTCTTCTAGGTCCTTGTTAAACCTTTCTTGCATCTTCTCAATCCTTGTCTCCAGGCTATTTATCTGTGATTCCATTTTAATTTCAAGATTTTGGATCAATTTCACTATCATTATTTGGAATTCTTTATCAGGTAGATTCCCTATCTCTTCCTTTTGTTTGGTTTGGTAGGCATTTATCCTGTTCCTTTATCTGCTGGGTATTCCTCTGTCTCTTCATCTTGTTTAAATTGCTGAGTTTGGGAGTCCTTTCTGTATTCTGGCAGTTTGTGGAGTTCTCTTTATTGTTTCCTCGCTGTGTGTGGGGTATGTAGAGGTGGCTTGTCAAGGTTTCCTGGTTAGGGAAGCTTGTGTCGGTGTTCTGGTGGGTGGAGCTGTATTTCTTCTCTTTGTTCAGTCGCTGCTGTGGGGAGGGAGGGAGGGATGCTGCAAACAAATGACACTGGCGTGCGCCGCAGTGCCTCAGCCACACTGGGTCTGCCCCGCCACGGGCGCTGTAGCCCCCCTGCCCACACTGCTCAGGCTCTAGGTTGTTCCGCCGAACAATCCGAGGCTGGCCCTGGGTGCATGCACCTCCCAGGTCCAAGCCGCTCAGGTTCAGGCACTCAGGTAGTCCTCAGAGGCGCAGACTCAGTTGGGGCTGCGTTTTTGTGCTCTTCCCAGGTCCAAGCAGCTCAGGTGATGAGGTGTTTGGCGAGCGCCAATGCTGCGACTTATCGCCTCCCGCCAGTTGGTTATCTGGGTGTAAACCGCGCACCTTCTCAGGCAGATGTTGACCGTCCCAGACCCCTAAGAAGTTTTAGTTAGCAAAGAAGCCAGTTTTATAGATAATGTCTCTGGGGCTGCATTGCCCCCTTCCGGCTCTGGCTGCCTGTCACCGAGGGGGAAGGTTTGCAGCCGGCTACCTCTGTTTAGTCCTTTGATCCGCAAGGGCTGGCGGTGTCTTAGGTTAGGGCTGGCTTTTCGCATGGTAGATATCCCACAGTCTGGTTTGCTAGCCCAAATTATTTCGCCAGATAGTGCTCAGGTATTCAGGCCAGATTCTTACTCAGCGATGCAGCCCGCGCCGCGCCTCCTGCCCAGCCCCGCTTGCTAATGGCGGATGCAGGCGCTCTAATTTAGGGCTCTTAATCTGCGAGTTTTAATTGTTTATTTATTTTTCTCCCTGTTATGTTGTCCTCTGTGCTTCCAAAGCTCGGCACGGATTCGCAGTGAGAAGGTTTCCTGGTGTTTGGAAACTTCTTTTTTAAGAACGGAACTCCGTCCCTCCCTCTTTGTCTCTTTTATTGTCTTTAATATTTTTCCTACCTCCTTTCGAGGAGTTGGGTTGCTTTTCTGGGTGCCTGGTGTCCTCTGCCGGCATTCAGAAGTTGTTTTGTGGAATTTACTCAACGTTTAAATGCTCTTTTGATGAATTTGTGGGGAGAAAGTGTTTTCCCCATCCTACTCCTCCGCCATCTTGGCGCCTTTCCCTCCTCACAGTGTTTTAAAGATTCAATGAGATTATGCTCTTGAAGGGCTTTGCAAAAATGTGATACATTGTAAGCTTTTGATAAATGTTAACAATTGTTATTGCTCTTATAAGTATTATTAGCCATTATCACTATTATCATTGCTATTTTAATATGTTCTTTAGAGACAGAAAGAATATTGAGTTTCAGAAATATTGGCCAATTACATTTTCTTTTCATTAACCTACTTCAAAAAGATTACCAAGTCAAGAGTTAACAACCTTTCTTTAAAAAAAATAGATACAGTTTACCTGTTTTTCAGTTTTTACTTTGATAAAGATTTCAAAACTCACAATATAGTTAACCCCTAGTAGTTTGACTTCCATTGTCTTCTTCAACTTCAAGTTTTTTTGCCATGTGTCTTGTTGGGTTAGTGGGACAACATGATTCCATTAGGATCATTCTACCCTGCCATCTATATCTGTTAATCCTTCCTGTTAATGAAATCCTATTGATATGTCAAGGCTTTTGATTAAAGAGGTCTACTAAAATGAAGATTTTTCTTCATAGGAAAGATGATTTCTAAATATTATAACATATATTTATTTATTTTTAAGATCTGTCTCTCTCACTAGTAGGTGAGATCTCTGAAGTAATGGATCTTATCTTGCTCACTGTTACATCTCCAAAACCTAGAACAGTGCCTGACAAAAACCTAGAAACCTAGAACAGTGCCTGACACACAGGGCTTTCTCAGTAAATATTGATACTTGCTGAATGAATAAATGAACTTATATTAACAAAAATGGCTATAACTTTGAACATTTTTACATGAATTATTTCCTTTGGTTCTCACATGAGCCCTAAGATATAAGTACTATTATTCCCATTCTGGGCTTCCCTAGTGGCTCAGTTAGTAAAGAATCCGCCTGCAATGCTGGAAACCTGGGTTCAATCCCTGGGTTGGGAAGATCCCCTGGAGAAGGCAATGGCTACCCACCCCAGTATTCTAGCCGGGAGAATTCATGGATTATACAGTCCATCGGATCACAAAGGGTCAGACACGACCGAATGACTTTCACTTAATTCCCATTCTACAGATAAGAAATCTGAATTTTCTAGTTACTTGCCAATATTACACAGTTTTTTGAAATGAAACCAAACCAAACCAACTCCAAAACCCAACTCTTAATGACTACCCACTAGCTGCATTATTGATGCACCCATCATTTTAATATTATTCAAGCTACCTTTTGGAGAAGTTACCTGGATTAGACCCATTTGCAAAGAACCAAAATAGGAGGGAAAAAAAGACATTAGAGTCCATAAAGAAGATCTGCCAACTGTAGTTTTTCATTCAAAAAGATTTTTACTGAAGACCAGTTTTTAAAGATAAAAATAGGGAAAATATTTCATGAATCGTTCATTTTCAGTGGATGACTTTTTTTTTCATTCAAGTGAAGTCATTCTTTCTTGTTTTCATACATTTATTTTTTGAGGTCATTGAGTCATAGCTATTAGAGATGAAAACAACTTTAAGAGTCTGATTCATTTATAGTCATCCATTTTTTGGTTTGTTTTCTTTTGAGATCTCTCAGTTTGGAAGGTAAATTGATTTTCTCTGGATCACTGAACTAGGCACATGGCTTTTACTTACCTAGGCAGTATCACCTGGAATTTAAAGGCTATGATTCCAAAATATGATTTATTCAATGAAAATAAAGGTGTGAAGTAACCAAGTACTTATTGATTTAGTTCAGAGCAGAAAAGTAAACCCCAAGCATACACATTTCCCAAAGGAAGTTACATGTCTTTTTTTGGTTCCTTAATCAGATCACACAATAGTCTGGATACATTCACACTTAAAATGAATTGAACTGAATGAATAGTGACCAGCAGCTGAAGACAAATTACTGAACCCCTTTGTTCAAGGCATATAAATATATATCTTAGAGATTTTGCCGAAACCAACATAAGGGCAGTGGGGTGTGTTGAATTAGATTTGAGAAGTGATTTTTCATTGTCTAATTGACCTATTGAGAAATGCAACCTGCCCCATGAAAAAGGCTCATAGATTCCAGCTGCTCAGTATACCAGTTGGCAAAGGAACTCTACAGCTAACCAGATAGATTTCTTGGAGAAGCTGAGTTTTTCATTTGAGGGAACGTGTATGTTTTGCCTGTCTCCCAGAGCCTAAGGTTTAATGCTCAAACAAGGGAATTTACCTTTTCCCAGAGGATTCAGTATCTGAGTTGGTTACTGTAATCTTTAATTAGTAAAAATTCATTGGCTTCAATGAAATAAACCCATTTGAACTAGGTGAAGTGAAACGGAATTTATGATGAGATTCTAGGAGTAGTTCACAGAAACTGAGACCATGCAGTCCAGTTGACTTCGAGAGTTGCCTAGGTTTTAACATAGCTCATTATAAACTGGTCAAGACAGGAATCCATTGCTGAACTTCCTGAGCCTCTATCAGTTCTCTCCACTTGCCACTATTCATGACAGTCCTTAGCTTCAATTCTGCAGTTATTTTTCTAACGGTCTAACACCTTTGTTTTCCCTCAGTGCTGTGTGAAGCTTCCTTGAAAGAGAAATGACAAAGGAAGCTCACCTCTCTTTGCTGCTGTTGTTCAGTCTGTAAGTTGTATCAGACTCTCTGTGACCCCATAGACTGCAGCAGCTCACCAGGCTTCCCTATCCTTCACTATCTCCTGATGTTTGCTCCAATTCGTGTCCACTGAGTTGGTGAGGCTGTGTAATCATCTCATCCTCTTCTCCTTTCATCTCTCTTGTGCTTTTTGCTGTGCTAAGTTGCATCAGTTGTGTCCAACTCTTTGCAACCCCATGGACTGTAGCCTACCAGGCTCTTCTGTCCATGAGAGTCTCCAGGCAAGAATACTGGAGTTGGGTTGCCATTTCTTCCTCCAGGGTGTCCTCCCAACCCAGGGATCACGCTCATGTCTCTTATGTCTCCTACATTGGCAGGCAGGTTCTTTACCACTAGTGCCTCCTGGGAAGCCCGCTCACCTCTCTTAGTTAATCTTTCCTCTCTTTCCTATAAGCTCCAGAAAGCAGGATATTTGCTTTCTTCAAATTATGAACACTTATACTTGCAAATAATTGTAGTAGTTAACCTTATCATTGCTGTCTCTCAAACTGGGAAGAGAGAACAGCTTCAGCTTCAAAGACCTTTCCCTGGAAGCCGAAAAGCACATCAACAGAGAAGGATTATGACATGACCAGGTCCTAGAAGCCTTTAGGTGCCTGTCACTTACAGTGACTCATAATTCGCTCTAGTTATAATTATTCCAGACTGACATTTTATGTATGTTGAGGAAGATTAAGAGAAAAATAAATATGCATGGAATTGACATCTTGTGTAAGAATGATATATGTAAACAAACAATCCATGCCAATAAAACCCAAAAAACTATTGAGAAATTTGTGACTTTGAAGTAATGTTCACATTAATGATCAATATCAGTTGTTGTCCTTTCAACATGAAGCTGTTGAAAGATAATTATCACTGTCTCTTATTACTGAGCTGACAGGAAACATTTATTGTTTAGATCAATGGATAATTGAAAATAAATATACTTCTTTGTCCAATTTTGATCAAAGTCTCAGAGGTGTATACTATCTGGCAAAAGGATCCTCAAATTTCCTGTGCAAGAACAAATGGTATCAGCTATAGGCTAAAGATCTGAATACTAAGCTATTTTAATTTCATTTTTGATATTTAAATAGAAAGATCATAGCCTAGGAGTTGAGCACAAGGATTTGATACAGTTTTTATAATCTCTGAACTTCTTTGGTAAAGTAGGGGAAATAATAACCACTTCATAGAATTATTATGAGGAACAAATGGAATATTGCATGTGTATCAGTGAGTAGAGTGACAACACCAGACAGACATCAGAGAGATTCAATAAATAGCAGCTGTTGTTAGCGATACTATTATATTGCTGCTGCTGCTGCTAAGTCGCTTCATTCGTGTCTGACTCTGTGCAACCCCACGGACGGCAGCCCACCAGGCTCTTCTGTCCCTGGGATTCTCTAGGCAAGAATACTGGAGTGGGTTGCCATTTCCTTCTCCATACTATTATATTAGAAAGTGAAAATGTTAGTCGCTCAGTCGTGTCCAACTGTGACTCCATGGACTGTAGCCCACCAGACTCCTCTGTCCATGGAATTCTCCAGGCAAGAATACTGGAGTGGGTAGACATTCCCTTCTCTAGGGGATCTTCCTGACCCAGGGATTGAACCTGGGTCTCCTGCATTTCAGGCAGATTCTTTACCATCTGAGCCACCAGATTATATTTATATTCTAATATTTATATTAGAAAAAAATAGCACTATACTATACATAAAGTAGCAGTTGTGCTTTATAGAATGTAGGGTCCTGGAGGAATTGAAAACTCTGATTTCCAATAATGTCAGTACACTCAATTATTTTTCTTACCTACATTACTTACATTATAGACAAAATAATTTCAAAATTGCAACACCTATATTACTATCAAGAATAAAATCATTAGATAGAAAACCCAGCAGACTAAAAAAAAAAAAAAAAACCAAGTATGAAAATACCAAAAAAAAGATTTAGAGTTTCAAAACATACACATAAAAAGTGATTTATTTCAACCAACATTAACAGTCAGAAAATATAATTGAAAAAAATGTATATGTCTGCACTTGTGCATGTGCACGTGCACACACACACACACAGTCAAACCTATGAATAAACTCATGCAGGAAGTTTGCAGAACTCTGTATATACCAGACCAGGGTTTCTTAGTCTTGGCAAGATTCACATTTTGGGCTAGATAAGTACTTATTTTAGTGGACTTCCCTCTTGTAAGATGTTTAGCAACACCCCTAGCCTTTACTCACTAGGTTTTAACTATATTTCTGTAGTACCTCCTTTTCCTCCCCCCCCCAAAGTGATGACAATCAAAATTGTCTCCAGACATTGCCAGATGCCCTGCGAGGCAAAATTGGCAGGAGTTGAGAATCACTGTTATACACTATATTATGAAAGAACCCTCTTAAATGGAGAGCACGATCAATTTCCTTCATGATAAGCTCAGTACTATACAAATGTCAATACTCTTCAGATTTGAAAAGTTTTAGAACATTTTTTAAGGAAAAAAACAATCTAGAAGAATAAACAAGTTTGTAGACACATAATCCACAAAGAAAGAGATAATAGTTATTGGCTAATAAATATATAAATGAATTTTCTGATTCATTAATAAGGAAAATAAAAACATAATTAAATAACTAGAAAATTTTTAATTTAAAACATTTTTAAAATGTTAGTAAATGTGCTTTGAAGTAGATTTTCACATTCCTTGATGGTGAGAGTGTATATTGGTGTGAGATTTTTCAGAGAGTAAATTGACAATAATGTCAAAAATTTTTTTAGTGTGCATCTTCTTTTACCCAGTAATTTCACTCTTTCTTGAATGTGTTTATCCTTCACAATTAATTATACATGTGCAAAAATATTTGTAAACAAAATTGTTTTTTGTGATGTGATATTTAAAACAGCAGGAATTAGAAATACAATGAATGTCCAAGAACAAGAGTTAGAATAATTATGGAATCATTATTGAATACAATATTATTCCTCTATTATTAGACTGTCTTTAACAATATGTGGTTATTACAACAAATACCTTTAGCAGAATGATATGCATATATTTGTATATATAAATGTGAGAGGTTAGGTTTCTCAGTAAGCAGACTCAGCAGTTTCAGAGACAGAATTGACATATTTCTTATGGTGAGCCCTTGGGAACATCTTCATAATAGAGAAAAAGGAAGCAGTTGTGAGGAAAAGGAAAAGCCAAGCCAAATACCACTGCTTATGCCCAGTGATAATCTTTCTGATGCTCAGGGAGCTCTGGAGCTAGAATGACCACTGAATGTCTCAAAGGATGGGCCAGGACTTTATACCCCTGTTTGATCCTAGGGCTGGGAACATCCCCTGGAGAAAAGAGTGGCAACTCACTCCAGTATTCTTGCCTAGAGAATGCCTATGGACAGAGGAGCCTAGTGGGCTATTGTCCATAGGGTCGCAAAGAGTTGTACACAACTGAGCAACTAACACACACACACATACACACACACACACACACATCAATCAGTTATTGAATGTAGGCTTCCAAAGTAAGTTCACAACCTTGGACAGGATGCTCTTTGCACCTGAGATGGTCCCTGAAGGGGCTCTCCATCCTATGCTGGTGCTAATTCCAAAAGTTGAGAGAATAAGACTTCATGAAAGAGACATCTAGATGGCACATCACAGCATCCGTCATAGAGCACACGGGTTTGGTCTCTGTGTGAAGAATAAAGCAACATCCTTCTTTCTTGTGCAGGTACTGAGCAAATTAAAAAAGGAAAATTAAAAACTCCCCATGATCAAGGCTAAAATAACATCTTTATTACCAAAAAAAAAAAAAAATGCTATTGAAGAAAATGGCGTGTGGTCTTTTTAACACTCTAGAATTAGACAGTTTCCCATTCGGTTTTCAGCAGAGTTGGGCTGGGACAGGCCTCCCACTGAGTAACCACCTCACCAAGACTCGGGTTTCTCCAGGCAAGAGTACTGTGAGTGGGTTGCCATTCCCTTCTCCAGGAATCTTCCCAACGCAAGTATGAAACCCAGGTCTCCTGCATTGCAGGCAGATACTTTACCATCTGAGCCACCAGGGAATCCCAAAGACTTACCACATGGAGGAATAAAGTGGTGTGCTCCTTTCTAGGCCACTGGGTCCCAAGAAGAGGAAAAGAGGAAGGGGCTAAACAACTCATGCTTCAGTTTCCTCTTCTAAACTCTCTGATCTGGTTTTTCCTCCTTTAAGAAGAGTGAGAACCAGTGTATAGATAAATAAACAGAGTGATACATTAATATGGCTTCCTCAACAATTTAGAAAACATAAGCAATTTCAAAAAGATTATTTACCTAGTAATGATAAACATGTGGCGGAAAAGATTATAGACAAACACAGCATACCAAAAATGTTACATGTGGGTTGTGCTTTTGGGTCAGTACTAATGTTCCTTTTAATATATATATATAAATTTATAAATGTCTTATATTGACTATGTATTTCTTTCACGATCTGAAAAAAAATTGTAAAAATTAAAGTCAATTTGTTCACAGTAGAGTAAGTGTATACAGAGCACAGAGACAGTGAAGTAGGAAAAGACTGAACTACATACATAGCAAAGAAATAATATGACAACAAGAATAGCAGTGCGAGAGCCGGGGAGATAGTTGAAAAATGGCAGTCAGGACTCTTATTACTACTGAATGAAAGACAAATACACAGAGTTAATTAGTACCAGCTACTAAGTAACTGGTGGACTGTGTTAAGAAAGAAGCTTCTTTAACTTACGTTTAGAAAGCAGTGCTTGATAACATGGCAGTTACTCTGGCTGCATATCAGTTCAGATGCCAAATCTTCAAAAATGTCCCTCAGATCCACCAGACCACTTGACCCAGAGTTGAAATTCAGAATGCTCTGGACACTTACTTCCTTTTGTCCCTCTCTCCAACACTAGAATGTAAACATCATTGACGGGACTTGGTTTACCATATAAGCAGGTTTCCCCCACCCCTTACCTATAACAGAATTCATAATAGGTTAATCAACAGCCTTTTTTAATGCTCAAAAATGAACTAGATATGACTGTTTATCAACTCATGAAAAAGAATCCCAACTTAACCTGTAATTCTTAAATAGTTAAATAAACCCCAATTTTTGGACAGATTTTGTAAAATAGGATTTTAGGGTAAAATGCCTACTTTACACCAAAATGTTTCTATTAACATAGAAGATAATCTAAAAATGAAAGTTTTTTAGAGTGAAAACACAAGCTAGTTTTTATAGCAGTGAAGCAGCCTAAATGAAAGATTTTACGATTTCAAATTTAAAAAAGGGCAAGCATTATTGTCATTTTTTTCTATGTGAGTAGTCAGCACCAAATACATAAAAGCATAAACAAATACATCCACAACTCATAAACATTTAAAACGTACTAACCAGATAACACAGCTTTCTGCCCATGCCCTTGCAATGACTCATTACGGCCATCGTCTTTTATGCTATTGCTAACACTTTATAGCCTTTTTTGAGGAAGAATCTTATGATTTGCAGCACTCTTTGGGAATAATGCAGCTTATGTCCATGGTGACAAGATGCACATAAATCTACCTTATGCTTAGTTGTGTTTTGAAGAAGTGGGTTTAAAGAATCTGCGTATTTTTATTTAGAATATCTCTTCAATGCAGTCCCAATGACATACAGAAACTATAGAAAAGTGATTTTCTTTGTTGTACACATTGATCCTTGTGTGTCTTTCAGTTACAATAACTTAAATTTATTAAGTGCTTGCTATATGCTGGTCATGATTATAGGCATGTTTTATATATTTTGTAAATCTTCATGATGATGCTATGAAGAATGCCATACTTTCATTCTTTTAATAGATATAGAAACTGAGGGAGAAGGGTTAATTAAGTAGCAAATGCTTATACACTTCATTTATTCACTCATTTAACAAGCATTATTAAATACCTTTTTATACTAGGCATTGTTTTGGGGATTAGAAATAAAACTGTGGACAAATAGACAAGTTCTCACTCTTAGAATGCTTAAATTCCTTCAAGAGATAGAGATGAAAAACAAAAACAATTATAAAATGAATGAGATAATTTCCAATACTGATATATGCTATAATATATATATATATATTATTTTGTTACATTCATAACAGTTAGATTTTCAGTCACAAAGTGTTCTCAGCTCAGTAGTGGACCACAAAAATTCTGACATTTAGACCAAGTAGCTGCTACTCCACATGTAAAATCTCTGACAATTTTCTAGTGTTCCTAAAACTTGTATAAACTTTGCATTGTTTTCCCAATACATCTTTTTTTGTTCGTTTTAACATGAGAATATATTCTCCATTCCTTAGAAATTTGGAATTCTGGGAAGATGAGCTGTATTTCTTCTGAGACTCTGCATGGAGCCCCCATGGTGCACTTGTGAGCACACCTGGTATATACAATGTATTTTGAGAAACAAAAATTTAACATAACTCAAGGTGAGTACTGGGTAAATGCTTAATGAATGGATGAGTGAACGTATTCAGCCTGTCCCTCCCCTCTAAGTGTGTGGACGTGTTGAAATATAAACTTAACTGTCTTGTCAAGAGGTGACAAAGCATAGTGTTAAGTATACCTATGAGCTCTTTTTCTCTTTTTAGGTTTGAATTTTGACACTTAGCATTTGTTGTCATGTGACCTTAAACAGATTATTTAATCTCTATGTGACTGAGTTTCCTCAGCTGTAATAGTTAGGATAATAAAATACAGAGCCATCAAAGGATAAGGATTGGATGAAATGCTCCAGGCAAGAATACTGGAGTGGGTAGCCATTCCTTGGATTGAACCCCAGTCTTCCACATGGCAGGCAGATTCTTTACTATCTGAGCCACCAGGGAAACCCAAGGAAGGGACATGATAATGCATATAAAGAACTTAACATGATGCTTAGGGTACTAAGTCCTGTGGGGGGCATGGAGTATCCCACTGTTTGCCCATGCCTAAAAGGGGATATGCTTTCAGGGACATGTGGATGAGTATCTCAACAGTGAAACAGTAAAACTCAGAATATTCTAACAGCTAGAAGTGGCATCAGGGGACAGTATACAGCTATTGTATCTTGGTGCTATGGTATCTGTTGCTTAGGAAGCTCTTGAATAAATATTGAATAAATACATCAATGAGTGAAGATATGATCAGAAAGGGGGTTTATCACGTAAAATTAACCAGTAAATAGTTGATAATATAATTTTAAGTTAATTCATTTTTCTTATAGTTTATGAAGGGTCTAATTTTTTCTCAACATGGCATTGCTGCCAAAAGTATTTCATGGCCAAGTATCTTAAAGACATCAGGGGTATTATGATGAAAAAATCTCTCATCCAAGGAATTGGATAAAAATTTATCATCCTAACGTATGCTGATAAACTGCTCTCTGGAAAAAAAATCTCCAATTTGTTGTATTTGTAGATTTTTATGATGTCAAATACCTTCACGCCTTGGCCTATTTTAAAGAATCCATGTGACTTTACTGAACGTAGAGACAGAAACAGACAGATCAGTTTTAGCTCTTGTGAGTTAGTATGAACCAGCTCCAACAAACTACTGCTTTGTCACACCACAATTTTCTAAACCTATTCAGCTTTCCCCATCTTGTGTCTAATAGCATGCTTATCGGTTAAGTGTGAAAATTTTTTATGGGGCATGTCTTTGTGAAAGTCTGCTCTAAGTTGTAATGTTCTCTTATTTATATTCCCATTCACTTTCTCAAGTGGGCAACAAAGGGAGAGGTTAGAGCTGGGGAATGGTTCCTGGAGATCGTGTTTCAGGTACCTGAGCTCATCTTGTCATGCATGGCTTTCATAAAATGGACTGAGACCTGGTGGTGTAAGAGAGCTCGGCCCATCTAATCTGGTTCTCCTCTTTGAAGTCCCAGAAATTTACTCATGGCAGTGCCCAGAAGGGGTCAAGTCCAGAGTGATTGGCTAAGCTGGGCTAGTGAAACTAGAATGGTTCTGAGACAACATAAAAATGACACGTTAAATATTATCTTATGCTAGTCACACCTGATGAGAAAGCAGATATGAACTGGAAACTACTAACTGTATTACTATAAGAAAATAAAATAATAGAGACTAAAAGAATTTGAAATCTATTGATTAATCCATTTAATGGCACTACAGGGATTAGTAACATAATTTAACAGGATCAAGACAAGATCATCTGATCCTCTCATTTCACTTTAGGGGTGAACTTGCCAGAGGCACTGTTGGCTGAAGTTGTTTTTACCAGTGTGACCAATAATAGGATGGGTCCTGTTAAAATTGGCATCTATTGTTTTTCAGTGATCCCATGGCTGAGCACATCCCGCCCCCAAATGTTACTGCATCATTTCTTTATATCTTTTTTATATTTAAGGTATAGTTTAGTTCTAGGTGTTAAAATATTCTTTTTGAGAGCTTTTGAATATCTCTACTTTGATCAATTATATTTCATTCTCACTAGTTCCCAGTTAGATAATAATCTTTCTCTTTAATTTCCTAACTGTTGATGATACCACACTGTAACTCTAAATTGCTACAAATTAGCATCAAATATAATATTGGAAAGATCTTGGGATTTGGGGATATTTATTCTTCCAAAAAGACAAAGTGTGCATTCATATTTGCCAAATTTTCATGGAGCACTGGGAATAAAATTATCAGCAAGATAGACATAATTTCAATCTTCATGAATTTATAAACCCATTAGTTCTGCAATATAATAAGTTTTAGGACTGTCTGTATAGGCAACTTACTTCATCTCTTAGAACCATGATTTCCTAACCTGTAAAATGACTGTAGTAATACTTAGCTTGCAGATTGTGCTGGAGAAATATAATTAAAGACAAAATTTTCTCCCAACCTAAAAATCCTCTCTACAAAGTTAGTAGGGAAAGAAAACAGTTTTGTTATTAAAAAAACAACAACAACATTAAATGGAGTTTTGCACATCACAGACAATATGCTAAGAAACTGCAAAGACAGAAAGAAATCTCACCCTTTCATCTTATATATCTGTGCTTGAGATAAAGAATAAATAGTCCTCAAGTAAGAGGACTTCACAATACCATTTGCCACACATGCTGCTGCTGCTGCTAAGTCACTTCAGTCGTGTCCGACTCTGTGTGACCCCATAGACGGCAGCCCACCAGGCTCCCCGGTCCCTGGGATTCTCCAGGCAAGAACACTGGAGTGGGTTGCCATTTCCTTCTCCAATGCATGAAAGTGAAAAGTGAAAGTGAAGTCACTCAGTCGTGTCTGACTCTCAGTGATCCCATGGACTGCAGCCCACCAGGCTCCTCCATCCATGGAATTTCCCAGGCAAGAGTACTGGAGTGGGGTGCCATCACCTTCTCCGTTGCCACACATAGTTCATCCCAATTTCACTTCACAGTTGGAGTAACCATCTGTGTTAGTTAATTGACTTTATGCAGAAGAAAAACAAACGTTTCATATCTTTAATAAAGGAAGCAGTTATGCAACTTGGAGCAACCCATGAAGTTGGGTTCCTACCCTACCACTGGAATCAAGAGGTAGGGGTGCCATCTCCCTTGATGTTTTTATTCCAAGTAAATGGTTCCCAGGTATTTGAGAAAGACATTCCTGATCATAAAGCTGACAAAGGACCTATCTAGTTTTTCAAAGAATTTATGTGCATTTCAAAAAGAAGAGAAAGTACTTATAAGTTTAAGTTTTCTAAAGTAAACAGTCTGAATAAAAGAGGGGAAGGATATCCTCTCTTATTTTCAATAGAGAGAATTAAGCTTATTATTGTTTTATTTTTATCTGCCCTTATACTTGTTCTAGGAGAAGGCAATGGCACCCCACTCCAGTACTCTTGCCTGGAAAATCCCATGAATGGAGGAGCCTGGTAGGCTGCAGTCCATGGGGTTGCTAAGAGTTGGACACGACTGAGCGACTTCACTTTCACTTTTCACTTTCATGCATTGGAGAAGGAAATGGCAACCCACTCCAGTGTTCTTGCCTGGAGAATCCCAGGGATGGAGGAGCCTGGTGGGCTGCCGTCTCTGGGGTCGCACAGAGTCAGACACGACTGACGCGACTTAGCAGCAGCAGTAGCATACTTATTCTAAGAATTGAAAAATGTGTGGAAAAAAGTGAAGTGAGTAATACATACATATATATATATATATATATATATATTAAAATCATTCTGTAAACTCCTTAATGGCTTTACAAACTGAAAGTGTCATTTAACTGGAGTAGACATTTTGAGTCCTTGAATTAGAGACATCTTGAAGGCAGATGGTTAAATGGCCATACTCTTAGAAAGGGCCCAAGCCAGTCTGAACAGACAGGAAAGAAGGAAGGAGGAAGCCTCTGCAGGTCACAGTTGAGTGCTTTGCATAATTAGAACAAATGCTGTCTGTTGAGAAAAATTTTTTGATACTATTATGCCCAGAATACATTTGAATTTGTGTGTCACTAGAACAACATAGCCTTTTTTTCAATAGTCCAAAAGCAAACAGAAATATTTGTAATCTTCCTAACAGAGGGATGACAATATGTAGGCAATTCTAACTATTAGCATTTGGATAGATTAAAATGTGGTAGACTGGCTGTTGAAAGCCTGAGTATTGACATCCAACAGATCCAGACTTCAATCTAAGTTTCAGTACTTACTAATAGGACAAACTTCTACAAATTCCTCAATCTCCTTACAGCTCATTTTCCTCCTCATCTATAAAACTGGGATCATAGTGCCCATTCAGTAGAATCACTGTAAGATTTATAAGTGTTTACTTACTGCCTGGCATATAGTAAATGTCAATAAATGGTGATGGCCACTACCATCATCTTCATTACTAAGAAAAATAATAAGTGGGTTGTGAAAGCTTTGGAAAAATGAAATGATCCTTGATGTTTCTAGGTTTTTAGTTTGTATAGAAAAGTTGCAAGTATTACAGGTATGTTAAAAGTTAAATCAATAGAACATGAACAACATTTTGATTAAATAAACGGACAATACTAAGCCATTATCATCTGTTTGAGACTGATTGTTTTAATTAAGATTAATTGTTTTAATGGACTCAATTTTTCACCCCTTGTCCTGGGACTTTGGAGCACCTCTTATTGAGAGGCAGACCATATTTTCTCTCTGTATCACTGTGGCCAATGAGAGGTTAATAGGAATGAGCCAACAGAAGCTTATACAAGGAACTGCACATTTCCACTAGTCTGGGCTTCTTATATCTCTGCTATTGCCATGGGAAGGACATGTCTGGGGCAGCCTGTGGCAGTTTGAGAGACACATGGAGCAGAGCCAAATTGCTCCAGTCACCTTAGCTGACAGCCAGGCAACCTCTATACTTGTGTGGAAAGCCAGCCAAGATCAGGAGAGCTGCTCCAGGTGCGTATGTTATCAACTGTCTGTTGTATATCATGGAGAGCTGTGGTTATTTATTACTCAACAACAGATAACTGAAAGATCATCAGATAGTTATAACATGCCCTCACCAGAAAAGAAAGAAAGTACTGCCTCACAAGTTTATTTTAAGGATTAAAACAAACATACAAAGCACCTGGCATTACAGCAGCACTTACTAAGGGCTGGTTTTTGAGACTGAAGAAGTCAACTTTCAATAAAGGTCTATAAACTTTTCAAAATGCAGTATTTTTTAATATTACTGATTACTACAGTATTTATTAGATACAACAAAGAAAAATAGAAATGCTGTATTAGAAACTTAACTTTAGATTCATGTATGTTTATAATTCGAGTAGACTTCCTTTTTGCATTTTTATATATTGCTTTTTAAAGACCCATTTTATATGACAGATATTAAAATAAGTCCCTCTTTAAACAATGAACTGCTAAGATAGGACTTTATTTTTCCATTTTTCCCCATTAATACAATGGCCTTATTTTCCATTTACATAATGGACTCTGAGCAGTCAATGATTGGTTAAATTGCTCATTCTGCCTCTTGCCTGCAAGGCTTTTTCTGTGAGCAAGCATCAAGCACAAAATCTGACTGCCATGGAACATTAAACAGGTATTCTCCTTTTTAAACTTTGTGATCTCAATTTCCTGGAGTTATCCAATAGAAAACAGATGCAAATTAAGAGCACAATTCCCAAAAATAATAGGTAGCATTTATGCTGGCTTCCTATGGAGATGACTCAGAAAAGTATGGAAGGCACAGCTAGCACTTCCAAATGAAATGTGTGTTCCTATAGTTTCATAAATATCCTTCTTGTTCTCTTCCAAATATTGACCTTTCTGTGCTGAATGCAAAGGTAAGCACAGGCACAAACAGGTAGAACCACAACAGAAAACTGGCTCTCTTTAGAACACACTTTGATGAGTTTTACTGCTTCTTTTTTTAGATATACTAAAGAAAGAGGGACAGATTTATGCAGTATGACTTATACCTGTTGAACAGTGCAATAAAGGGCTACAAAGTTGATCAGTTTCTAGCCCTCTCTCAATATTATAGCAAAAGATCTCTAGCATTCCAGAGAAAGTCATTAAGAAAAGATTCTTTGTTTTTGCTTGTGTGTATTGTGTGTGTGTTGTTTGTTTGTTCATTTGCTTTATTTTTGCTTGATAAGGGAAAGAAAAAAAAAAGGAAAAGAAAAATGGTTCCTTTATGTGTTGATGTGTTTATAGCAATCTTAAGAGTTGAGAGCATGTTTCACCTACATTTGTTATAGAAAGTCTTCACATAGACTTTGGTTTTCTCTAGAAAGTTTGTAATCTTTGGTGACATTAATGGAAAAGGACATGGAAAAGTGAATCCAAAATGTGACTTGTATTTAGGGAAATGGAAAGTCAGCATGAAGATTGAGCACAGCATCAACTTCTACAGTGAACTAAACTCTGTTTTAGATAATCATTTGATCTGAACAATTTGTACAACCACACTAAGTTTATTGAGGCTTTTCACTAAGGAAATCAGTGATACACATACAGCATAACTAAGTACTTGATAAATGTTTAAGGAAAGGAAGTGAAGCTGGTCTAGGCAGATATTAAGGTGAAGAATCGGTACTTGTCTGTTAGGTCAGCATGGAGACAAAATGTTGGGTTCTTGGAAATAACCAGGCATTTAACACATGACAGAGATAACAGCTGCTGATAATTCATTTTTCTTATAATTATTCAGCAAATTGAGATCATCGATAAGGAAATCTTGGCTATAAGAAGGTATCAACTTTACCCCACTTTTTACAGCTCAGGTGTTTACAGGCAGCTGGTGCCAAAATTGCAAAAAGAAGACATTGATACCTATTCTGACAAATTGCCAGAGATCATTTTCTATTTATATTCAAGCCTCTATCCCTGCTCTCATTTCTATGGTTTAGAATTTTGTTGTTGTTGGGAACTAGCCTAAGCCAATTGTCTGTGTACACTTATTAGATTATCTGTGGTAGATTTTGGTAGCTGCTATGGTTAGAGATGAGTGTTAGCTACTGTGTGACAACATCAAAACCTGACACTTATAAAAGCAAGTGTCACAGAAGATTCAGCCACACTTGGAGATATCTTTTAGAAATGCTATTTGTTTAAAAAGCTATACAACAGCTCCACAGCCCTCCTCTGTAAATTCAAAAATGTACTAGTTCCCTGTTCTTCAGGTTCTGTGAGCATAATATATTGTCTCTGGGTTCACTGAGATGATGTGAAATATAGAAGCAGGATTCAATTAGTTTTACAATCACCATCAGGTAAACAGATTTTTCTGACATTATAACTTCAGAATCCAGCATCCAGCACTATCCTGAAGAGTGAAGAATGGAGGTTTCCCTGGACTTCCTATTTATGCTAGGGTGAAGAATGTCTCCAAATTCTTAGACAAAGCATAAATCTTGAATACTACTAATTTGTCACCATTAAAAGCCCATTCTTTAATATTTATTAAGTTAATTAGCAAATCCTCTGGTATTGATCAGAAAGAAAATATAGCTAACTCATGTATCACCTCTGGAGCAAGGCCTTTCTGCTCTCAAATTCCTATGAATTGTGAATTCCTGAAATGACTACCTCTAGATTACAAATTCAAATACATCTCAGACACACATGCACATACACACATATATATTGTCTTCAAATTTATAAATTGCATACATACAACAGATGTCAAAATCTTTTGGCTCTCTCAGCTTTTTTGAATTGTCAACTTAAAAAATAGTCACAACCTAAAAGCTGAGAGTTATATTTGATTCAGCTGGATTTTTTAGCCCAGGAGACAGCATCTCAACTAACCCTTAGAGAACTTCTCAGAGGAGTCAAAGGGAGGAGCCAGGTTACATAGAAGTTTTGCAACAAAGGGCAGGTAGTCTGAACTTCAAATGATTATTGTTAATTAAAGGAAAACCAGATATCCCAAGTTAAGGAATTCAGGGCTTTTATATGTATGGGAGGGCTTCCCAGGTGGTGCTAGTAGCAAAGAACTCACCCTCCAATGCGGGAGACAGAAGAGATGCAGGTTAGATCTCTGAGTCAGGAAGATCCCCTGGAAGAAGGCATGGCAACCCCTGCCAGTATTCTTTCCTGGAGAATCTCATGGACAGAGGAGCCTAGCAGGCTACAGTCCATAAGGTCACACAGAATCAGACGTGACTAAGGCAATTTAGCATGCACACGTGCACTATGTAGAGGAAGATGTAAGAGTCTGGGCTTACTGAAATCATTCCTTTCATATGCATCTCAGCTATCAAGTGCCTGTACCCTTTGCTTTTCATATCCTGAGTTCCTCAGTGCTCACTATAGGGAGTGACTGCAGCCTGATGGCCAGCAGATCGTGCTGGTGTTCTCCTTCCTGAGTGCCCTTAGGGCTCAGGAATTCACCTTTGGAGCACCAGAATCACTGATGACTGTGACAGCCTTCTTTACTGATATGGCAAGAAAGACTCCATTTCTTCGCATCTTCACAGAGTTTTGAGACCTACTGTTTTGATTTTTTTGGTATTCTACTTGGGACCTACTCTGTTTTGCAATTTATTTACAACACCCCTACACACCTGCCTTCCCCTTCCCCAGGGTTTTCTATAACTCTAGCCTCACTTAGCGTGGCCCAGAGGAGCTACCCAATGTCCGAGGCAGAAGCTGGGAGGAACCCATGCCCGAGGGCAGGCGGCCAAAAGGAGTTACCCCATGTCTGAGGTCAGGGGTGGCAGCCGAGAGGAGCTACTCCACGTCCGAGACCAGGGACAGCGGCTGGGAGGACCTACCCCAAGGCAGAGGCCAGGGGCCGCGGCCAGGAGGAGCAACCCCACCTTCCAAGGAGCAGTGGCTGCGTGGGCGCAGGAGGGCCTAGAGGAGCTATTCCACGTTCAAGGTCAGAAGGGGCAGCAGTGAGGAGATATCCCTCGTCCAAGGTAAGGAGCAATGGCTGCGCTTTGCTGGAGCAGCCGTGAAGAGATACCCCACGTGCAAGGTAAGAGAAACCCAAGTAAGACGGTAGGTGTTGCAAGAGGGCATCAGAGGGCAGACACACTGAAACCATACTCAGAGAAAACTAGTCAATCTAATCACACTAGGACCACAGCCTTGTCTAACTCAATGAAACTAAGCCATGCCCACGGGGCCACCCAAGATGGGCGGGTCATGGTGGAGAGGTCTGACAGAATGTGGTCCACTGGAGAAGTGAATGGCAAACTACTTCAGTATTCTTGCCTTGAGAACCCCATGAACAGTATGAAAAGGCAAAATGATAGGATACTGAAAGAGGAACTCCCCAGGTCAGTAGGTGCCCAATATGCTACTGGAGATCAGTGGAGAAATAACTCCAGAAAGAATGAAGGGATGGAGCCAAAGCAAAAACAATACCCAGTTGTGGATGTGACTGGTGATAGAAGCAAGGTCTGATGCTGTAAAGAGAAATATTGCATAGGAACCTGGAATGTTATGTCCACGAATCAAGGCAAATTGGAAGTGATCAAACAAGAGATGGCAAGAGTGAACATTGACATTCTAGGAATCAGCGAACTAAAATGGACTGGAATGGGTGAATTTAACTCAGATGACCATTATATCTACTACTGCAGGCAGGAATCCCTCAGAAGAAATGCAGTAGACATCATGGTCAACAAAAGAGTTCAAAATGCAGTACTTGGATGCAATCTCAAAAACGACAGAATGATCTCTGTTCGTTCCAAGGCAAACCATTCAATATCACAGTAATCCAAGTCTATGCCCCAACCAGTAACGCTGAAGAAGCTGAAGTTGAATGGTTCTATGAAGACCTATAAGCCCTTTTAGAACTAACACCCAAAAAAGATGTCCTTTTCATTATAGGGGACTGGAATGCAAAAGTAGGAAGTCAAGAAACACCTGGAGTAACAGGCAGATTTGGCCTTGGAGTACAGAATGAAGCAGGGCAATGACTAATAGAGTTTTGCCAAAAAAATGCACTGGTCATAGCAAACACCCTCTTCCAACAACACAAGAGAAGACTCTACACATGGACATCACCAGATGGTCAACACCGATTCAGATGGATTATATTCTTTGCAGCCAAATGGAGAAGCTCTATACAGTCAACAAAAACAAGACCAGGAGCTGACTGTGGCTCAGACCATGAACTCCTTATTGCCAAATTCAGACTTAAATTGAAGAAAGTAGGAAAAACCACTAGACCATTCAGGTATGACCTAAATCAAATCCCTTTTGATTATACAGTGGAAGTGAGAAATATATTTAAGGGACTAGATCTGATAGATAGAGTGCCTGATGAACTATGGACTGAGGTTCATGACATTGTACAGGAGACAGGGATCAAGACCATCCCCATGGAAAAGAAATGCAAAAAAGCAAAATGGCTGTCTGGGCAGGCCTTACAAATAGCTGTGAAAAGAAGAGAAGCAAAAAGCAAAGGAGAAAAGGAAAGATATAAACATCTGAATGCAGAGTTCCAAAGAATAGCAAGAAGAGATAAGAAAGCCTTCTTCATAATACAATTATGTAAAGTTTAAAAATAAAATAAAATTAAATTAAAAAAAAGAAAGCCTTCTTCAGCAATCAATGCAAAGAAATAGAGGAAAATGACAGAATGGGAAAGACTAGAGATCTCTTCAAGAAAATTGGAGATACCAAGGGACCATTTCATGCAAAGATGGGCTCAATAAAGGACAGAAATGGTATGGACCTAACAGAAGCAGAAGATATTAAGAAGAGGTGGCAAGAATACACAGAAGAACTGTACACAAAAGTTCTTCACGACCCAGATAATCACGATGGTGTGATCACTGACCTAGAGCCAGACATCCTGGAATGTGAAGTCAAGTGGGCCTTAGAGAGCATCACTACAAACAAAGCTAGTGGAGGTGATAGAATTCCAGTTGAGCTATTTCAAATCCTGAAAGATGATGCTGTAAAAGGGCTGCACTCAATATGCCAGCAAATTTGGAAAACTCAGCAGTGGCCATAGGACTGGAAAAGGTCAGTTTTTATAAGAAAGGCAATGCCAAAGAATGCTCAAACTACTGCAGAATTGCACTCATCTCACACGCTAGTTTAGTAATGCTCAAAATTCTCCCAGCCAGACTTCAGCAATATGTGAACAGTGAACTTCCAGTTGTTCAAGCTGGTTTTAGAAAAGGCAGAGAAACCAGAGACCAAATTGCCAACATCTGCTGGATCATGGAAAAAGCAAGAGAGTTCCAGAAAAACATCTATTTCTGCTTTATTGACTATGCCAAAGCCTTTGACTGTGTGGATCACAATAAACTGTGGAAAATTCTGAAAGAGATGGGAATACCAGACCATCTGACCTGCCTCTTGAGAAACCTATATGCAGGTCAGGAAGCAAAAGTTAGAACTGGACGTGGAACAACAGACTGGTTCCAAATAGGAAAAGGAGTACATCAAGGCTGTATATTGTTACCCTGCTTATTTAACTTCTTTACAGAGTACATCATGAGAAATGCTGGGCTGGAAGAAGCACGAGCTGGAATCAAGATTGCTGGGAGAAATACCAATAACCTCAGATATGCAGATGACTCCACCCTTATGGCAGAAAGTGAAGAGGAACTAAAAAGCCTCTTGATGAAAGTGAAAGAGGAGAGTGAAAATTTGGCTTAAAACTCAACATTCAGAACATTCAGAAAACGAAGATCATGGCATCTGGCCCCATCACTTCATGAGAAATAGATGGGGAAACAGTGGAAACAGTGTCAGACTTTATTTTTCTGGGCTCCAAAATCACTGCAGATGGTGACTGCAGCCATGAAATTAAAAGACGCTTACTCCTTGGAAGGAAAGTTATGACCAACTTAGATAGCATATTCAAGAGCAGAGACATTACTTTGCCAACAAAGGTCCGTCTAGTCAAGGCTATGGTTTTCCCAGTGGTCATGTATGGATATGAGATTTTGACTGTGAGGAAAGGTGAGTGCCGAACAATTGATGTATTTGAAGTGTGGTGTTGGAGAAGACTCTTGAGAGTCCCTTGGACTGCGAGGAGATCCAACCAGTCCATTCTGAAGGAGATCAGTCCTGGGATTTCTTTGGAAGGAATGATGCTAAAGCTGAAACTCCAGTACTTTGGCCACCTCATGTGAAGTGTTGACTTATTGGAAAAGACTCTGATGCTGGGAGGGATTGGGGACAGGAGGAGAAGGGGACGACAGAGGATGAGATGGCTGGATGGCATCACTGACTCGATGGACGTGAGTCTGAGTGAACTTCGGGAGCTGGTGATGGACAGGGAGGCCTGGCGTGCTGCGATTCATGGGGTCGCAAAGAGTTGGACATGACTGAGCGACTGAACTGTACTGAACTGAGCCTCATAATACCCTGTGGGCTATGCCTTCCCTCAGTCCTATAATAGAAGAGGGGAGATTGAAGAAAACAATGTTTTTAAATACTTTCAGGACATTGAAGAGTAAAATATGTGTGATTAGTAGTAAGAGCAAATGGTGCTGAATGAAAAAAAATAAAATCTTTCTGGTAGAGTCCAGGAAGTAGAAAGAACACATATAGTTTTGGATTTACTTCTCTTTATATTTGATATCTGACTTCACCATTTGCTGCTTGTATCACCCCATGCACATTGCTCTTTGAATCTTGGTTTCCTCTTATGGTAAATGGAAATAGTTTTTACATATATACATATATATAAATTTATGCATATATAATACATGTATAATATGCTCAGGTAGTGCATACCTTACTTTACAAATCTTAATTTATAAATCTTACATATCTTACTTTATAAATCATACAGTATCGATGTTAACAAGTAATCTATATTATTATTGTTGTAGTTGTTGACATTATTGATTGATATTGTTTTTGAGGATATTAATATCATTCTACAGACAAGATGTGAAATTATGAGAAATCATTGAGACTCATAAAATGAAAAAGTCCTCTCATGCCCAATGAAAGGAATTTCCCTGTGAATTAGTTATAGATAGAAGACTTTACTAATGATTAGTATAAATTATTGATAGTTTGCACGTACACAGTTTATTGACCACCATTGATATTTAACTGTATGTAGTGATTGTCTTCAGTAAAGGTGTCTTTCTTCCTGAGAGACAATACATTTAGATTTATATGAGCATATATAGTACCCTATATTTCATGTGGATGGTAATCCCAAAGAGAGGAATGCAAATAGAAGTCTTTATAGGGATCTGGATTATAATCCTAACAGGAAATTGCACAGTAGGTATTCTAGTATAATGGTTATGAGCTTTAACTTTGAATAAGACAGGTCTATGTTGTAATCTGGCTTCACCCTTTAAAAGCCATGAGATCTCACTTATAAAAGCAATGTGAAGTGTAAAATAAGGTAATGTATAGAAAGCACTTTTCACAGTACCTGGTGCACAGTAAATGTTAATTTTATCCACTCGACAGACAGAAAAACAAAATCTCTCAGATGTGTATATATGTGTGTACAAACATACACACACATGCATATAATTATTGCAAAAGACAAATTTGTCTCCAAAAAATTTCTAAGTATTTTGGTCATCAGGAAAATGTTTGAATGTGGACGTATACTTCCATCAGGCACACTGAAGAGAATTTGCAATTAATCTCAGATCACTCTGCAGGAGAGACACAATATAAGGTCTAAGATCCTAATGGAGACCGAGCTGAAAACCACCTGATCCTGCTTAAACACGTCCTCCCGCCTTTAGATTCCCATGTTCCTGGGAGCACAAAATCTATTTCTCTTTTTAGTCAGCTTCTGTCAACTGGCTGAAACAGAAATAAGACTCCTAGAACCTTGCTGAGACTCTGTGGATAAAAAGCAGTGTCAATAGTGCACTGAGCTCCATTCAAACCAAAGACCTGAACAGTTGTTCCTAAGTACAGGGAGCCCCCTCTGAGACCAAAATCCACAGATGCTCAAGTCCCTAACATAAAATGACAAAGTACCATGAATAGTCGCTCCTCCATATCTGCAGGTTTGCTTCATTCATACTTCGTTGACTCCTTGCATGTGAATCCATAAATACAGAGGGCAGACTGTACTGCAGAGCTGTTCTACACTGCTAGAGTGGGTAGTTTTCAGTGTTTTGCAGGCCTTATCCATTTTAGGTATTCAATAAGTATATTATGGGCCTCCCTGGTGGCTCAGATGGTAAAGAATCCTCCTTCTATGTGGGACACCTGGATTTGATCCCTGGGTTGGGAAAATCCCCTGGAAGAGGGCATGGCAACCAACTCCAGTATTCTTGCTTAGAGAATCCCCATGGACAGAGGAGCCTGGCGGGCTACAGTCCATGGGGTTGCAAAGAGTCAGACACGACCAAGCAACTAACCATACACACACAAGTATGTTCTATGTTGGGGAAATTATGGAAGTCACAAAAATAATAACTGTAATAATACATGCAAACATGTTTGCTTTTTGCCTATGTGTTCCAATCACTGGGCTAAACACTCTTGTAACCTCCCCAACTACTGAATAAAATAGGCATTATTATTTCCGTCATTTTGAGAAATTGAGACTTAAGAAGCTAATTAACTGCTCAAAGCTGCACAGCTTACTGAAATTTTGATTCAGGCCATCTGACGCCAGAAACTAGATTTTTAACCTTCAAGCTAAAGTATCTCTTTTTCACAAGCCTTCCTAACCATTAAGTGACAGGGCACAATCACCAACAAATCCTGAAAACAGCTGCCATTCAGGCCCTGATCCAGTGTGTTTGAAAGCCAGAGATGCTCTGCACACCACAGTCCAGGCATTGCTCCAGCCCAAAATAGTTAGGACAATCCTCCACCTTTAGGACTTCCCAGGTGGCTCAGTGGTAAATAATCTGCGTGCAATGTAAGAGATACAGAAGACGTGGGTTTTATTCCTGGGTCAGGAAGATCCCCTGGAGGAGAATGGCAATTCCCCCCAGTATTTTTGCCTGGAGGATCCCACGGATGGAGTGGCCTTACAGATTACAGTTCATGGAGTTGCAAAGAGTCTGATATAACTGAGCACACACATACACACACAAATGCCCATAGCCGCCATTAAGACTGATTGAAAGCCCATCTGTCTTGCCTCCCTTGCACGTCTAGTCCTATCTTTATTTCTTACAATTTATTTTTCAGTCTAGGCTCCACACATACTAAGTTGCTTTAATTTCTGCAAATTAACCTGTTTACACAGTTGTAAGGTGTGCTGTGCTGTCAGGGCACAGTTGTATTTCTGCCCAAGATACACTGTCCACCCTTTTCTTCTCATCAGTGCCCTGATGTCCCAACTAGCTTACCTGGTGCCTTGCGCCTATACAGCCAGGGATTTGACTATAGGATCAGTGATTTTCTCTGCTAACCAAGTCTTGATATTTGTCCCTGACATGAGAGACATGTTTCTTCTCAATTACATTTCCCAACATTTTATATCTTTTGGACATAGCACCTTGTAAAGGAAGCAGGAACAGGAAGGGACTAGTGCCTGCAAACTTCTAAGAATTCTTGAACTTTAAACTGAATCAGGATACTTCCATGGATCATAGGGTTTAGCATCAGTCTGTTTTTTCCTAAGCAAGTGAGTCCTAGATGTACAATCGCTGGTGTGCATCTGTCACAGTCAATATTGAAAATCCTATAGGCAGTGACTGTGAGAAAAGATAACATTTGAGGTTTATTCACATTTTCTTTACACTTATTCATTGTTCATCTTGTGTGCCTGTCATCTAAGTCCTATTCAGATGCACCTGCTGGCCAATGATCACTTTGAACAAATAGTTTTAATGTAGCTAAGAAAAGGACAAGAGAAAATAGAGTGGCAACTTATCCAGGAAGCCAGATCCTCACTGTATGTGTGTGTGTGTTTGAAAATTTACAATTCAGTATGACTTTTAGCATTTCATGAGGGAAAATGAGCAACAAAAGCAAAATGAAAAAGTATCGCTTAATATGAGCTTTAAATTTTTAACATACAGCATGATTTATTTATCATTTAGAAAGATCTCCCAAAGGAGCTATTTAATAATATACAATTTGCAAAGTGGCTTCATCTTTCTTTTAATTCTCCCACACCCTGTGGCAAAGAAGGTAGAGTCTATGACCCTTGCTTTAGATGTGAGAGGAAAAAGGAACAAAGATGTTTATGATTTAGAAGACAAACCTTTCAAACTTCATCTTCTAATTTCTCTGACATTCTTCAAATCTCTCTCCCTATACTCACCCGTATATCATTAGACATCAGAACTCAAGCTTCAAAAATCTGGTCTTTAGTAGGAAGAAACAGGCCACTTGCCAATGAGTCTTATTACATCATGGAAAATCATTCTCTCAGTCAGAAGATTATTTTGTCAATCTTTCTGCTTCTCCCTTGTAAGATTTTGTTCACAGTTGCAATTATTTTTCCTTAAAAAAAAGATGTAAGGCTAAAAAAGGTAGAGGTGAGGACTTCCCTGGTTGTCCGATGGTTAAGACTCTGGGCTTCCACTGCAGAGGGTATGGGTTCACTCCCAGTCAAAATCCTGCATGCCCTGTAGCACAGCAAAAAAAAAAAGAAGAAGAAGAAGAAGAAAGAAACAAAGACACAAAGCTTTCATAAATCAAGGGGGTACAAATGGTGACAACATTCTCACTGGGTCTTGGGGTGCTTCCAGCCCCCAAAAGTATATCATTTTCAGTGTTTTGTTTCAAACCTCCCTGGAAAGGTCTCACCTCTTTTACCATATCTCAGTCCACCCTACTCTTACAAGCTGGTGTCCGAATTGCCTCTGCTTGTCTCTGTCTTTTCAAAAAACCTAGGTGCTTATCTCAGATATACCATTACAACCTCCTCATCTTTTCTACTTTTATCACTGCTACCAACCTCTGCTGTCAGAGTTGATCATCAAGATGTTAATCTTTTCTCATATATATATATATATACACATATATATATGCCTCAGCTCTCTGAATGAGAGAAAGTTTGGATGCTGGCCATAAAGGATGCTTTATCATGATCCTTATTTGCCATCTTTGCTTCCTTCCAGGAATGTAGAGGAATCATGTTGATGTTTACTGGAAATGCTGTAATCCCAATAGGATTTGTATAATAGAATAAATTTCACTGTCATCGCTTTAGATCCCCATTACTTTGTGCCAATACTATGACAGTGGCCTCCTAACTGGCTTTCCTGCCTCCTTTCTAAGAGTGCTCCTCAATATTGGCAAATAGAATTTTCTTTTTGAAATGCAAATCTTTGCATGCTGTTTTTCTACTTAAAACCTCTCAGAGTCCTCCACCAGCCTTTAGCATTAGAATCGACATGCTGTAGAATTATCCCCTCAAGCATTCTACCTTATGGTCCCTACTTATCTCTTCAGTCTCACTCTCTCCTTGCAGCTTTCCTTTCACCCATATTTATAATTTCCTAACTGTGCTGGGCTCTCTCATGACTCCAGGGTTCGTGTGTGTCATCATACAAAATGGGATACCTTTTTTTCTTGACTACCTGGCCACTATTTCTTTATTCTGCACAGCTTACCAGACATCATTTTTGATGACACAAACACCTATGAGTCTGGAAGAATTTTTTGCCTGTGTTCCAACTACACCACAAGTAGCTGAGAATTTGTAGTTTGAGGGGAGGGCCTCAGTATTCATGTCAGTTCTTCTGTGCCTGACACAAAGTGAGCACACAACAATGATTCCGTTCAGTTCAGTTCAGTTCAGTCGCTCAGTCATGTCCGACTCTTTGCAACCCCATGAATCACAGCACACCAGGCCTCCCTGTCCATCACCAACTCCCGGAGTTCACTCAAACTCACATCCATCGAGTCGGTGATGCCATCCAGCCATCTCATCCTCCGTCGTCCCCTTCTCTTCCTGCCCCCAATCTCTTCCAGCATCAGGGTCTTTCCAATGAGTCAACTCTTTGCATCATGTGGCCAAAGTATTGGAGTTTCAGCTTCAGCATCAGTCCTTCCAACGAACACCCAGGACTGATCTCCTACAATGATTACTGAACGAACTGTTGATATTCTACACTCAGTATATGAGTGTGCACAATACCCTTTCTGTAATCCCACCAGGTCAGAGATTGGGTTTTTGGTATATTAGTGTTCAGGCAGGATACCACCAAACTAAGAGTCAGAAGGTCAGATTCCTATTATTGACTTTCCAAGCTAGTGTCTGAGCCTCTATTTCATTCACATACCTTAAAATGTTTATTTATTGAGTCACTATTAGGGGCTGACACAGTTCGAGGTTTTGAGGATGTTGTTGTTGTTTAGTTATTAAATCATGTCTGACTGTTTTGCAACCCCATGGAGTACAGCCATCCAGGCTCCTTCGTCCATGGGATTTCACAGGCAAGAATAGTGGAATGGGTTGCCGTTTCCTTCTCCAGGGGATCTTCCCAACCTAGGGATCGAACCCACGTCTCCTGCATTGGCAGGTGGATTCCTTACCACTGAGTCACCAGGGAAGTCCCTTGTTGGCCCAAATAGGCAGAGTCCCTTTCTCATGAAATTCACATTGTATCTGAGACGACAAAAACAAATGGGTAGGCATATAGTGTGTGTCAAGTTGCTGTAAGAGTTATAAAAAGTGAAATAGGATAAAGAGGTTAAAGAAACAAGAGGATACAGTTTGAAATAGGATGGTCAGAGAAGGCATTTCAGATAAGGTGATAGTTGAGCAGAGAACAGTGAGCCTGTGCATTTTTGGAGAAAGAGCAGTCCAGGCAAAGGGAACAGCAAGGTCAAGGAGCCTGAGGCAAGATCATGCTTATCATGTTCCAGAAACAGTAAGACTCCCATTGTGGTCAGAGCAGAGTGAAGAAGGGGCTTGTGAAAAGAGACAAGGTCAGAGTTGGCAGGACCAAGCCATTCAGTAGCAAGTGGTGAGATGTTTCCTTTTTATTCTGAGTTACAGAAAAATCCATTGAAGGATTTTGAGCAGATTTGAGGTACAATCTGATTGCTCTTTTAAAGCACTCTGACTCTTCTATGGAGTAAATACTGTTAGGGGGACAAGTCTAGAGGCAAGACTAGGTAGGAACCACTGCTGATGACTCAGGCTAGGGTGGGAGCCCATAAAGCAGAGAGCAGAGATAGATTTCAGATACATTTTGAAGATAGAGTTGATAGCACAGCTTTTTTTGCTGATGAATTGGATGTGAGATGTATAATGGAATAATCTGTGATGATTTAATTTTGCGCCTTTTACTGAGGTGAAAAACACTGAGAAAAGCATAAGAGCAAAAGATCCATCTTAGATGTAAATAGACATAGACTTAGACATAGATACACATATATGGCATAGATAGAGATGTGGGTACAGATATAGATAGATACAAGTGGAAATCTCAAGTCAGCAGTAAGATAACTGAGTCTACAAGTAGAGGAGCTCAAAGTTTGAAATTAAAATCTGCAAATGATCTAAACATGGAAAAATTTACAACCATATAATTTAAAGTTGAGTGAAATGAAGGCAGAGAAGATGAGGGTCCTAAGCAAGGTTTACAAGCCAGAGAAAAAACATCAGAGGAGACTGAGAAGCAGGGACCCATGGAATAGGTATAACAACCAAGTGAAGAAGTAGTTTCAAGGAAAGAGTGATCAGTTGTTTCAAAAGCTGCTAATAGGTTGATACAACGAGGACTGTGACATTACCCTAGAATTTAGTACTGTTCAGGTACTGTTCAGGGTATTGAAATCCATGACAAATGTGATTTGAGGGAGTAATGGGGACAAAGCTGATAAAAATGGCAACTCACTCCAGTACTCTTGCCTGGAAAATCCCATGGACAAAGGAGCCTGGTAGACTACAGTCCATAGGGTCACAAAGAGTTGGATATGACTGAGCGACTTCTCTTTCTTTCTTGTGAATAATTAAAGAGCAAGTAGACACAGGAAAGAAAGTGAAAGTGAAGTCACTCAGTCGTGCCTGACTCTTTGCGACCCCGTGGACTGTGGCCCACCAGGCTCCTCCGTCCATGGGATTCTCCAGGCAAGAATACTGGAGTGGGTTGCCATTTCCTTCTCCAGGGGATCTTTCCAACCCAGGGATCGAACCCAGGTCTCCTGCATTGCAGGCAGACACTTTAACCTCTGAGCCACCAGGGAAGCCCAGACACAGGAAATATAGATAATTCATTAAATAAGACTGGTGGGCTAAATAATTTTCCAATTACCTTTTCATCTCTAATTTCTATGATTTTTAAAATCATATCTATGTTATGTACCTCATATTTACTTCAGTTACTAGTTCAGTTTTGAGTTGAACCCAATATCCTGAGCATGGAATTATTTTGAATGCACTTTTCTTTTGAGAATTCAGAAAGCACTTTAGCTTTTTCAGAGCCTCAGGGCCACTTTTGGCTGTTTCAGTTATCACTGTGTTGCAGAAGTGGTGAAGTGCCAAGTAATAGCATACTGGGTAAAAAAGAGCTTCTTGCACATATAGTCACTTTGTGTTTTGCTTCATTCTTCCAATCTGTTCTGCATATCCTATCACTCAAGCATCAGTCTATCCTTCCATCCATTCACCCTTCACTTATTCATCAAGCACTGGCAATACCAAGACCTCCCACAGAGTGTTCCCTCCCCTCTGGGGACACACAAATGGAATATCTCCTGACCCAGAGGAGGGTCTCTCAGTATAATTACACTGAGCAGTCCCTGCAGATGAGCAGGTCCAGAGCTGTAAAAGGAAAGGGAAATAAAGAGAAGCAGAGGCATTATAGTCTGAAGACTATTTTATTCATAATTTGAGAATAAACCATGAGTTGAAGCTATAAATGTTTTGCTAAAGCATCTCATCCAAAAAATGATCATTTAGAGAAAGTTCAGTATGATGTACAGCCTGAGTCAGGAAAAGGGGCTTAGGACGAGGTCCTTATGAGGGGTACTAGATGTGTGATTTTATATTATGAAGGCTCATGGAACAGGGGCAGGTTGATTGTAAAAAGTAACATGCAGTGCCAGAATAAAACGTGATGGAAGTAACTAAGATCCTGAAGGACTACGTTTTTTTATTCTTTTATTTCCTCTTTTCCTATCCTTTTTTCCTTTTTGGGTCTGTCCTTTTTTTTTCCTCTTGTATAACACAAAGAAAAAATTGATACAAACCATGATGATGAAATTCAGAACAAAATATTTATTTTTTATATCACACAACTGAACTTTTATATAAATTAAACCATCCCATTTAATTTAACTTCATTTCTTAAGTTCTATATCTAATTTTTCCCAGAAGAAATTTATTTTCCCTAAGTAGCATTCTTGACACATTCTCAATGGGCAGGAAAATTTGTATTATATGATATTTTAAGTGTAACCTTCAGCACAGCAATGTGGATAAGCCCAATGAATATAATAGAGAAAAAAATGAGAAAAATGTTCTACATTTTTTTTTTTTTTTGCTCTTTGTTATTTCAGGAGAACAAGGAAATGATGATTTAGATTTATGTGGAGGGTCTCAGAATCAAAACCAACAAAGTCAGGCTGTCAGATGGAGAGGTACATGGCAGGGAATAAACCTTCCCTGCCAGAGAAAGAAAATACTGATACTCACACCTGCCTCTTGATCAGACACTTGAGACAGCTGGAGCAGTGGAGCAGATGTGCCCAGAGATAGCAAATAGATGTGCTTGATAGCAGGAACATGGAGCAAGATAGCTTCAAGTTCTTGAAGAAAATAAGCTGCTATGATCAATGGAACTGAGAAAGCTCATTATGTGGGAAGCTTCTTATAGGATGTAGCTCTTCCTAAGGGAATTCTCTGCCAGAGCCATAAGGACTTTGACCCTGCCCAGGCACATTCTGAGTGTTGAAATCAATTTCTCATTTTGAAATAGGTTAAAATTTCCCTCCTACCCTGAAAAATAAGTTTTCAGTAGTTATGAGATTGACACTAAATTCAGTTATGGGTAAACTTTATGTTTGGGGCCAGATGGATATGTGATTTTACCTTTTCTCTACATTTTAGGAAGTCTAAATACAGATCAAGTATTTTTGATAAAATATTTAGTATTTAATTGAGATGGGATAAAGTGTAAAATACATACCAGATTTTAAGGTTTAACATAATTATTTTACATTTGTAATTACAGCCACCAAAAAATTTAGAATTGTATATGTGTCTTGCATAATATTTCTAGTGGACTGTGTTGTTCAGGACCATCCCTACTGATGTTGAGTTACATTCCAATTTTGACTAATAATATAAACTTGAAACTAAATTTCAGTTTGAGGTGATAATGATGATGTTGACAATTACAAAAACAAAGACAGCATCTTTAACTACTTAGAAATTTAGAGACTATAAAGCTCCCTTACATAGGATATTATATTAAATTCTATAACTCACTGCAATGAGCTATAAAATTCATGGAAGCTCAGAGAAGCAATGCGGTTTACCCAAAGTTATTCTGCCAGTTTTTCGGCAGGACTGATATCAAAACCCACATGTTCTAATTCCAAAGAGCTTTTTCCATTTGCTTCATGGAATTTCCCTTTTATTTTGTAGTCTGTGATTTTTTATTTAAATGTTAAGTGTATTAAGCCTAATTACATGTATGATGCCTATTGAACTCAATAGTTATGTCAGGCAGAAGAGTAGCCAAGGGTTAAAATTCATAACTGGCTCTTTGTTAGACCATTTCTTCTGATGATTTTTTTCCCACAAGACTACAACAATAAGGTTAGAATCCTGCCACTGGATCTTTCGTAACTCTCTGAAGTTAATCTTTCACTCAGGTACTGGTAGAGAACCTAGAATGATAGAGACCTGAGACTTCCTTTTACCTTTCACATATACTACGTGTGTGGCCATCAGCATGTCTGCCTGCTAGTAGATGACCATCTGTTACAAAATTCAGTCTAAGGCATGTTTATGTAACTTGTTAATGTTCAGATTTTCTTAAGGAGTACAAGACAGAAGAGTTTTTTACAGAGCCATTCCGCATCGTATCTAGCAACACTGCAATGACTAGATTCGGTAGTAGTCATCTACTACATTAGTAGTAGCAACTGGTAGGAATGAAAAATGTGAAGAATTGCCGCAAGTCACTATGAACAAAGTTAGTGGAGGTGATGGAATTCCAGTTGAGCTATTTCACATCTTGAACGATAATGCTGTGAAACTGCTGCACTCAATATGCCAGCAAATTTGGAAAACTCAGCAGTGGCCACAGGACTTGAAAAGGCCAGTTTTCATTCCAATCCCAAAGAAAGGCAATGCCAAAGAATTCTCAAACTACTGCACAATTGCACTCATCTCACATGCTAGTAAAGTAATGCTCAAAATTCTCCTAGCCAGGCTTCAGTAATATGTGAACCGTGAACTTCCAGATGTTTAAGCTGGTTTTAGAAAAGGCAGAGGAATCAGAGGTCAAATTGCCAACATCCACTGGATCATCAAAAAAGCAAGAGAGTTCCAGAAAAATATCTATTTCTGCTTTATTGACCATGCCAAAGCCTTTGACTGTGTGGATCACAATAAACTGTGGAAAATTCTGAAAGAGATGGGAATACCAGACCACCTGATCTGCCTCTTGAGAAACCCATATGCAGGTCAGGAAGCAACAGTTAGAACTGGACATGGAACAACAGACTGGTTCCAAATAGGAAAAGGAGTACGTCAAAGCTATATATTGTCACCCTGCTTATTTAACTTCTATGCAGAGTACATCATGAGAAATGCTGGGCTGGAAGAAGCACGAGCTGGAATCAAGATTGCCAGCAGAAATATCAGTAACCTCAGATATGCAGATGACACCACCTTTATGGCAGAAAGTGAAGAGGAACTCAAAAGCCTCTTGATGAAAGTGAAAGAGGAGATTGAAAAAGTTGGCTTAAAGCTCAACATTCAGAATACTAAGATCATGGCATCTTGTCCCATCATTTCATGGGAAATAGATGGGAAAACAGTGGAAACAGTGTCAAACTTTATTTTTGGGGGCTCCAAAATCACTGCAAATGGTGATTGCACCCATGAAATTAAAAGATGCTTACTCCTTGGAAGGTAAGTTATAACCAACCTGGATAGCATATTGAAAAGCAGAGACATTACTTTGCCAACAAAGGTCCGTCTAGTCAAGGCTATGGTTTTTCCAGTGGTCATGTATGGATGTGAGAGTTGGACTGTGAAGAAAGCTGAGCACCGAAGAATTGATGCTTTTGAACTGTGGTGTTGGAGAAGACTCTTGAGAGTCCCTTGGACTGCAAAGAGATCCAACCAGTCCATTCTGAAGGCGATCAGCCCTGGGATTTCTTTGGAAGGAATGATGCTAAAGCTGAAACTCCAGTACTTTGGCCACCTCATGCGAAGAGCTGACTCACCTGAAAAGATTCTGATGCTGGGAGGGATTGGGGGTAGGAGGAGAAGGGGACGACAGAGGATGAGATGGCTAGATGTCATCACTGACTCAATGGACGTGAGTTTGAGTGAACCCCAGGAGTTGGTGATGGACAGGGAAGCCTGGAGTGCTGTAATTCATGGGGTTGCAAAGAGTTGGACATGACTGAGCAACTGAACTGAACTGAACTGAACTGAGGGCAACATAGGAACAAAGCAGATTTCTTTAACATGTTGAATGTATTCTATGTTCTGGGACATTTCATCATCTCATTTCATTTTAAGCATAAAATGACCTCATGAGAAAGATATTACCATTTCATAAGTACAGACCCAGAGTACACATGGTTAGATGAATTCAATCCTAGGTATATGACTGTGGCTTGTTATTTTTATTTTCCCTTCTGTCTAAAAAGTGGCAATTTTGGTTCAGTACAGTAAGCACTAGACTGTGAATCAGAATCGAATACAAATTATAGGCATAATACTTAAATTACATAGTACTCAGGATTCAAAAAATTCATTATACTCAAGATTTAAATCACAGACACAATATTCAATCCCTTCCCAACATCCGGTCCCATCACTTCATGGCAAATAGGTGGAGAAACAATAGAAACAGTGACAGACTTTATTTTCTTGGGCTCCAAAATCACTGCAGATGGTGACTGCAGCCATGAAATTACAAGACACTTGCTCCTTGGAAGGAAAGCTATGACAAACCTAGACAGCATATTAAAAAGCAGAGGCATTACTTTGCCGACAAAGGTCCATCTAGTCAAAGCTATGGTTTTTCCAGTAGTCATGTATGGAGGTGAGATGGTTTTAGTGGTTTTAGTCACTAAGTCATGTCCAACTCTTGTGACCCCATGGACTGTAGCCTGCAGGGCTCCTCTGTCCATGGGATTCTCCCAGCAAGAATACTGGCATGGGGTGCTGTTTCCTTCTCCAGGGAATCTTCCTGACCCAGGGATCAAACCCTGGTCTCCTGCATTGAAGGCAGATTGTTTACAGAGTAAGCTACAAGGGAAGCTGTTTGACCACAAAGAAAGCTGAGCACCAAAGAATTGATGCTTTTAAACTGTGGTGTTGGAAAAGACTCTTAAGAATCCCTTGTACAACCAAGAGATCCAACCAGTCCATCTTAAAGGAAATCAGTCCTGAATATTCATTGGAAGGATTGATGCTAAAGCTGAATCTCCAATACTTTGACCACCTGATGTGAAGAACTGACTCATTAGAAAAGACCTTAATGCTGTGAAAGACTAAGGGCAGGAGGAGAAGGGGATGATAGAGGTTGAGATGGTTGGATTGCATCACTGACAATGGACATGCGTTTGAACAAGCTCCATGAGATAGTAAAGGACAGGGAAGCTTGGTGTGCTGCAGTCTGTTGGTTCACAAGAGTCGGACATGACTGAGTGACTGAACTGAACTGAACCCAACATCAAAATGACATTCATCTACCATTATAGCATTGTACAGAGTAGTTTTATTGCCCTGAAAATCTTCTGTCATCTGTCTCCCTTTCTATCCCCCTTTCTCAATAATGTCATGTATTTGGGTAACACAATATGCCATCTTTTCAGATTGACTTCTTTTACTTCAGTTCAGTTCCATTCAGTTGCTCAGTCGTGTCCGACTCTTTGCGATCCCATGAATTGCAGCACGCCAGGCCTTCCTGTCCATCACCAACTCCCGGAATTTACCCAAATTCATGTCCATTGAGTCAGTGATGCCATCCAGCCATCTCATACTCCATCGCCCCCTTCTCCTCCTGACCCCAATCCCTCCCAGCATCAGGGTCTTTTCCAATGAGTCAACTCTTCACGCCAGGTGGCCAAAGTATTGGAGTTTCAGCTTCAGCATCAGTCCTTCCAATGAACACCCAGGACTGACCTCCTTTAGAATGGACTGGTTGAATCTCCTTGCAGTCTAAGGGACTCTCAAGAGTCTTCTCTGACACCACAGTTCAAAAGCATCAATTCTTCGGCACTCACCTTTCCTCACGGTCAAAATCTCACATCCATACATGACCACTGTAAAAACCATAGCCTTGACCAGACGGACCTTTGTTGGCAAAGTAATGTCTCTGCTTTTCAATATGCTATCTAGGTTGGTCATAACTTTTCTTCCAAGGAGTAAGCATCTTTTAATTTCATGGCTGCAATCACCATCTGCAGTGATTTTACTTAGAAGTATGTATTTAAGTTCCCTCTATGTCTTTTTGTGGCTTGATAGCTCATTTCCTTTTAGGACTGAATCCATTATCTGGGTGTATCACAGTTTATTTACCTACTTATCGTATGGTATCTTGGTGGCTTCTAGGTTTGGGCAGTTATAAACAAAACTGATGGAAACTTCCCTGGTGGCTCAGTGGTAAAGAACTTGCCTGCCAATGAAGGAGACATGGTTTCAATTCTTGGGTTGAGAAGATACCCTATAGAAAAAAATGGCAACCCACTCCGGCATTCTTGCCTAGGAAATCCCATGGACAGAGGAGCCTGGTAGGCTTCCAAGAGGTCACAAAAGAGTCCAACACAACTTAGCAACTAATCAACAACAAACATCCACATGCAGGTTTTTGTTTAGACATAAATTTTTAACTCCTTTGAGTTTATGCCAAGGAGTGTGATGATAAGTGTATGTTTAGTTTTGTGTGAAGGGCCACACTTTTTTCCAAAGTGGCTAAACCATTTTGCATTTCCACCAGTAATGAATAATAGTTCTGTTGCTCCAAAATTTCACCAGCATTTAGTGTTATCAGTGTTTTGGATTTTTGCCATTCCAATAGATATGTAGTGATATGTCATTTTTATTTTTAATTTGTAATTTGTAATGACATATGAAGTTGAGCATCTTCTCATATGCTTATTTTTCACCTATATATCTTGTTTGGTGAGGTGTCTTTTTAGATCTTTTGCTTAATTTTTAATCATTTGTTTTCTTACTGTTGAGTTTTAAGAGTTATTTGTGCATTTTTGATAATGGTCTTTCATCATATGTGTCTTTTGCAAATGTTTTCTTCTTACCTATCCTGAATGGACAATTATGACAATTTTTTAACTAGCTCAATGACCTCAAACTTAACTTGTTCTTGACACTGTTGTTAGACTCAGAACCTCAAATGCAGACTTCAAAATGATTATCTGCTTCTTTAGCTGCTTCCCAACACACTGCTTCACCTCTGCATTCCAGATATACTCGACTACTTCCAGTTTCCAAAACAGGACAGCCTGATTGAAGTCTCCATGCCCTTGACCACATTTTGGTCTGTACTCAGAATGCCCTTTTTCTGCTCTTTTACCAAATGAGGTCTTACTGATCTTTCAGAAGTTTCTCACGAACCCCTTCTTTTAGTTTGTTTTTCTTAAACCTCTAACATTAAACATTCAGGTTAAATTAACCAACTCCTTATACCTCTTTGTCATCCTTAAATAAACATAAAATATAATACTACTATAGCACTACTGATATCTAACTATACATATTTATTTACACAAAAATTTTTCTCTACTAAATCATACTGACCCAGGGATCGAACCATAGTCTGCAGCACTGCAGGCAGACTCTTTAAGGTCTGAGCCACCAGGAAGCCCACTACCATGAAGGCTGTTTCACTTATCCCCAGTGCCTGGCACACAAGCAGATATTTCGTACATATTTTCTAAGAAATTGAATATATAATTATCTTATCATTTGCTTAAAATATTTTAATAGATGCCCTTTGTCTACAAAATAAACCCTGAGCTCATTTCAGTGGGATATCAGTTTCTTCCTCATAAGTTTCTTGCTTAGTTTAGACTCTTTGCTATCTATATATTTATTCATGATCACATTCCACTAAGGAATGTGGCTCAGACAGTAAAGAATTCACCTGCAGTACAGGAGGAGCAGGTTTGATCCCTGGATTGGGAAGATTCTCTGAAGAAGGGAATGGCAACCCACCCCGGTATTCTTTCCTGGAGAATGCCGTGACCAGAGGAGCCTAGTGGGCTACAGTCCATGGAGTTGCAAAGAGTCAGACATGACTGAGCGACTAAGCATGCATTCTACTAAAATATAAGAAGTTCTTCTATATAAGGCTGTTAGAGTTTCAGGCTTCAAGGCCATGGGTCACCCAGGTCCATAGCTGAACTATTTCAGGGCCTGGTCAATCATGCCATCCTTGCACTAAGGGCTCCTGCAAAGAGCTCGTGGGAACTCTTTGTTACCTATGGATCTAAAGATAGTGGGTGTGTTGAAATGTAGGCCAACCTTTAAAGCAAAATCTAAAATGTCCCCAGCCTATTTTATATATATACCTGGCCTTGCCAACTCTGTCTCTCTCCAGCTGAAGTTCTCAAATGCTTTCCTCCCCACCATTCTTACATACTCCTAGATGTTCAGGTCTTTTTTTGTGGAATCTTAGGTTGCAGATAGCACCCACTTTTACCACTTTGTCTTCACTACCATCCCTTGACTGCCTGCTAGGAAGCAGTATATATAGGCTACTTCATCCCCCATGAAATGTGTAAGCGATAAGAAATAAGAAGCTGTGCTTTGCTTTCAAGAGAAAAGGCTGGGAGTGAGCTTTCTGCAAATTCCTTACACTTAGTGAGTTAACTTGACATTCCTTGCTTTACGTGGGCTGAAGCTGGCACGCAGCAATGCCAGCATTTCCTCTGCTGCTAGCATGTAATTAAATGCTTTGTGAAGTATTTGGGGACATTCGGTTATGTGAAAAACATCACAGAAATGAAGGTTGCCTTTGCCTTTGTCTTTTAATCTAAGGCATTATGTTTTTGACATTTACTCTGTTATTCTTTCTTCAGGTAATTATGGTCCCTCAAAATGCTGAGTTGGACATATGGATAGGAAGATTTTTGTTTTTCAAATTGGGAAATCCCTAATGAAGAATTTTGAAATATTAGCTGCAAAGGGCATACCTTTAGTCTTTTTTTTTTTTTTTTTTTTTGTGTTGGTTGGGTTTTTTTTTTTTTTTTTATTCAATTTTAATTAAAAAAAAATTATACATGTGTTCCCCATCCTGAACCCTCCTCCCTCCTCCCTCCCCATACCATCCCTCTGGGTCGTACCTTTAGTCTTAATGCAGAATAGCAGTTATTCTTTCTGCCTCTCAAGGCAGACCTATCTGATAGGTCAGTAAAAGACTACAATTACAGGTCAATCTAATTTCAACTTTACCTTTTCAAGCTCTCTGCCTACCTCTCTGTCTCTCTGAGTCAATGGTGGCAAAGTCAGAGGCTATAGAAGAAGCTTTCTTGCTGTCATGTGAGGGGCTTTGAACTGCATTACGAAGTCAGTGGGCCCAGTGTCAGTGTGCATGGAAAAGCTCCTGGTTGAGTCCAAAAAGCTTCTGAGTCACAGTATTCTCTGCTCCACAATCTCTATTCTGTGTTAATACTTTTATCTCCAGAAGACAAGGTAGGTTCCTTAGCTTTCTCCATTTACTTAATAACCTGAACAGCTCTGAAACTGTCCAGCCCTTACAAGCTGGTTGTTCTCCTTTCTTTAGTGGTCCTTTGATTTCCTGTCCAAGATGGTGAGAATCATTGCAGCATCCTGACAGCAGGATTGATATCAGGTGTCCACCACCCACACTGTTCAGAGGCCATGCTGTGCCTCACAGGCCAGGTTGGACATTCCTCTTCTTCCTCCTCCCCTGAGCACAGCCTGGTGAGGTCTGCCCAAACCACGCTAGCGCTTGTATGCTGAGAGAGCCAGTCTCCCAGAGCCTGGCACTGTCTTCTTAAATTCTTCTCACTGTCCTTGTTGCCAAGGCCTAAGGATGCAATACCACAAGGCCACTTTGACTTGAAACAGTCATCTACCTTTTATTATAGAAAAAGATATTTATTTTACTTGTCATTTTTATCTTTGATATTAAAAATGCTAGCTGAATGATCCTTAGATTTGAAGACCTGGGCACATTTGTCTCTGTGTGTATGTGTGTGTGTGTGTGTGTGTGTGTGTGCACGCATGCCTCTGTGTGCTCAGTCGCTCAATCATGTCCAATTCCTCACAACTATGGACTGTAGTCGACCAGGCTCCTCTGTCCACGGGATCCTCCAGGCAAGAATCCTGGAGTAGGTTGTCATTTCCTCCTCCAGAGTATCTTCCTGACCCAGGGATTGAACCCACATCTCCTGTGTCTCCTGCACTGCAGGCGGATTCTTTACCACTGAATCATCAAGGAAGCATTTATCACTGTGCTCATTTTTTTTTTAAAGTATCCTGATTATTTATTATCTTGTTTGTTTTATTGGGAAGAATATCATTGATGGATGCACTCACACATACATACTTAAAGTATTTATTTACATAAAGAACATTGCTGTTCAGTTGCTAAGTCATGTCTGACTCTTTATAATTCCATGAACTGCAGCATGCCAGGTTTCCCTGTCCTTCACTATCTCCCAGAGTTTGCTCAAACTCATGTCCATTGAATCGGGATGGCATCCAACCATCTCACCCTCTGTTGCCCTCTTTTCCTTTTGCATTCAATCTTTCCCAGGATCAGGGTCTTTTCCAATGAGTCAGCTCTTCACATCAGGTGGCCAAAGGATTGGAGTTTTAGCTTTATCATCAGTCTTTCCAAGAATATCCAGGGTTGATATCCTTTAGGATGGACTGGCTTGATCTCCTTGCTGTCCAAGGGTCTCTCAAGAGTCTTCTCCAGCACCAAAGTTCAAAAACATCAATAAACAACATTAAATATATATATCATACATAGATATGAATCTACATTTTTAAAAAGTCACTGAGGCAAAGCAGAAGAACACTAATGTTCAGTCTTGAATATACAGCAATATTCTTTCATAAAAGCAGTTTTAAATATTTTCTTAGTTAAAGGACTACAATATTAAGGGCTTGACTATCTCTCAGGATATATGAAATACAAGGTACAGTGAACAATGTTCTAGTAATTCAAAGAAAAAGAAGCAAAGAGAACAGCCTCTGGTTTGCCACTGGAGGCAGACAAAATTCATAACAATGTTTAATTATGCTTTTTGTATTAACATAGACTAGATTATGTAACAACAGTGATGATCTCAACATATAGATGATTCCATCTAGAAATCATATTCTACTATTCTACTACCTAGGAGGTACAGTAACTGTCTACTTCTGTGAGAGGGTAAAGACGACTCTTCTATTGGACAGCAGTCTTATGTCTACTACATCGTGAAAAGTCAGATGGGAAATTTTATAGGATGCATTAGGTTTTAGTTGTTATGCTAGACAGTACATTATGCATCATTTGACTTGACAAAGGGATTTCATTGTCCTATAAACACACCTGAATTATAGTTAGAGGGCCGATGTTGAAAATCACTGTTTAATAACATGCTCTGTAGTAAAATGGCTATAGTTTCTTTATACATTATACACATACAGACACATTTATTGAAGTATAACTGGCTGTTTTTAGACTATAATGTTAGAAATGCAAACATTTAACTTCCTTGAATCTCACTTTCTATGCTTATACTAAGGGAATAACAATGTCCACTTCCTTGAATGGCTATTGTGAAGATCAAATGACATAATGTACATGAAACACTTAATAAGAATCTAACAAACAATGATGATTCAATAACTGTTATCTACTTTCCCATTCTCTTAAACATGAATTTTGAGGTCATCTTGACAGTGGTCATCTCTACAAGCAGTGTTGTACCCCCACGAACAAGTCTGGTTTGAGTGGACATATCACGGTATTGATTTTATCATCTGGATTTATCCTCCAGCCTGAACTGGTTTAACAGTCTTGTCTGCTTTCAAATTAGCTGATATGCTCTGGTGGCTCAGATGGCAAAGAATCTACCTGCCATATAGGGGACTAGGTTTGATCCCTAGGTCAGGAAGAGAAGGGAATGGCTACCTGCTCCAATATTCTTACCTGGAGAATTCCATGGACAGAAGAGCCTGGCGGGCTACAGTCCATGGGGTCACATGACTGAGCAACTAACACTTTCATATTTTTGCAAGATCATACTACAATGCTAATAATGACTCCCATTTATTGATAATTATGTTGGACTTTATCTCTACACCTAAAAATCTCCTTGAAAGATGGGAATTTACTCTTCTCATTTTGTAAATGAAAAATGTTATGTACCAGTGGATTAAGAGACATATCCAAAGCTGCATAAAAACAAGTGTCAAAGCTAGTAACTAAGAAATCGTGCTGGCTCTCTGCTTCTGCATTTCCACTACACTGCATGTTGTCATCTCATCTGTCTCCCTCACGAGTCTATGAGACAGGATCTCTGTTATTCATGTTCTCAATACTTCATGACACAGTTCAAGGCATAGAGGTGATCTTAAATGATTTCATGGAAGAAGGAAAGACTATTCAATCCAACTAATCATGCCATTCAACTCGGTCCAATAAATACATCTAAAAGTTTATAAAATAAGCCTATTAGATTGTGGTTGTTGGAGAACTTACAGTCTTAAATAAAAAATATTATTGTAACTGAGGTTCCCTAAAGTCAGTCTTTTTATACCCTAAGGAAATTGCAATTGCATATACTAAGGGATTCCATGTGTTTGATACTAAGGAGATGAAGCATGCTTGGGTATGCACTTGGATTCTGCTTCAGATAGAGAAGTATTCATTGCAAAAAATGGGGTGATGATATTTGATTTGGATTTTGAAAGATGAGCAGAACTTCGATATGTGACAACAGAACAAATGGCATTTTGAGCAGAGGAATATATATCAGTAAAATATAGAGTCACTTGTGTGCATAAAGGCTGTACTTTGAGATAATTTAGGCTGAATCAGGGACCCCCTAAAAACTCAGAAGTGACAAGTTTGCATCCTTTGAACTCCCAGTAACCACAAAAGGGAGCATTTATATTATCTTCAAGAGTCAGAAACAGTAGTTGACTTTTACCAAAAAGTTGACATTTAATTCTGCTCCTGCAAGGCATGACAAGGAAAAGTCAGCTATTGTCATTGACTCTAGAGAAATAGCTGAGTGTAAGTGAAATTGAATAAAAATATTTGAAAAATAATACAATTCTAAATAAATAAAACAGTGAGCCAAATCTAGGACTTAGGATATTTGTCAATTGTTAGTTCCTTTGCATAGCAACCCAATAAATCAATTAATTAAAAAAAAAACAACTCAAGCTGACCTCTTTCCTTTCCTTTCCCATAGCACTTTACATCATCTGACATGTTATGCATCTACTTGTTTGCTTATTATTTGCCTTTCCACTAGAATGCAAGCTTCGTGAGGGTGAGAGCATGTTTTTTGTCAGCATCTAGAACAGTGCCTTAAACTTGGAATGTAGAATTGAGTGTGTGCTGATTGAATGAATGAAGGATAGAATGAAACAAAATTAAGTAGAAGAAATAGTAAAAGATGAGCCCAAGGATAAGGGAAGGAGCAAGATCAAAGAAACCCTTGAAGTGTTAATTGCAATCACTGAAAAACAGAGATAACCTGAAGCTCAAATAAGATTATCCTCCATAAATAGAATCTGAATGCAGAATATTAGAAGGTCAGCAGATGGGGCTCTAAGAGGTGAAAATTATATATCAATTCAGATTAAGAAATAGTGATGTGATGAATCAGAAAAAACTGAGATAAGATTAATACAAAACCAGGAGATAAATTTTTTAATTTGTGGGTTAAACAAGTGAAGTGCAAAGAGTACAAGTAAAGCCAAATCTTTGCAGAAGAGAATAAAATGACTCCCAAAATAAAACAGAGAGCAAAGCATTCATTTGTGGAAATAGAATCCACAGACCAGCATGTGGTCCTTAGAAGACAGGACCTATAAAGGGAAATATACAAACTCTGGTCTAAGGCATGTTGAAGTTTGCATAGTGTCTGTAGCTCTTACTGACTCTGTGACCTTGAGCAAGTCACTTAACCTTGCTGGGCCTCAGTTCCCATGTCTATATAATTTCTCTAATAATACCCTCAGAGGCAGATATAGGACTTCAAAAAGAGGACTTCAAAAGCAGATTGCTTGGGTTTAAATCTTAGCTCTACAAATTAACATCTGTAAACCTTGAGTAAGACAATGTCCTTGCCTCAGTTTGTTTATCTAGAATATGTAAATAATTACCTCCCTGCTATAATATTCATAAAAATCATTTCTAAAGGGTGAAAGCCAAACCACCAAATTGTTTGACGGTAATATTGAATAATATTATTACAACTTCAGGATTAGGAAGAGGTTTTTTTCAACAAGAAAAAAATAATTTTAAATTATAAAGAATGACAAATTGGATTACATTAAAATTAACTGCAAAATATACAGTAAAGATGGTGAAAAGAAAAGCCAAAAACTGGGAGAAGATATTAGCATCTTATAGGAAACATAAAATACTGATACTCAGAATATAGTGGAGAAAAAAGCCTTCCAAATCAATAAGATAAAAAGTCAATTGAATAAGCCCAGAGAGAAGAAAGGGAGTTAATAACAACACAATCAAGATACTGGTCTATTGAGATAATGTAGGAAAGGAGGGAATGCATGTTCTGTTTCTTAAGCTGGGTAGTGGATATTTAGGTGCTTATTTTTACCAGTATTTACATTTTATACACTTTTTGTAAAGAACATGTGTTCCCCAATATAGTTTTTAAAATAAAGATTGTAATAAGCCCCTGCTTCATAAGGTTGCTATGAGGATAAACAAGTTGTTTAGAACAGCATCTGGAATTTGGAATTAATATGTTTATTATCATTATTATTATTTTCTTAAAACATTAGGAGCATTATAGGCACTTAATATAAGATTGTTATTATTATTTGAAGCGATTGTCCCATGAAGGAATATGTGAATGGAGAGAAAGTGGTCTGCTTGGAGACTAGGACAGAAGAAACCATTCGAGCGAAGGTCTGAGTCTCTGCTTGTCAGAATTGTCCCTGAACATGGAGGTGGTTCATCACAATGTGGTAGGTCTCTTGTGCCAGCCTTTATCATGGCTTTGTGGTCATACCAGGTTCACAGGAAAACACTATAGTTTCCCACACAGCTGTTTTCATTCTAGAAATAGAATGTGCTAATCAAACAGTATAAACATTCTGGTCTTTGGTTAGTTTTATCATGTTTTATTAATTAATAGAGGAACATTTTGTTTTATGTTTCAATTTCTTGTGAGCTCAGTCAGTAGAATTTTTAGCTTTCTCAGTTCTGAGAGCATTAATAAAGCAGTACTTCAACTAACCAAGCAGAAGACTGGTTCCTGGATTCTGATCCAGGCTCAATAATAAAGCCTGGACTGAGTAGCCCAGCATACCTGTCTCAGATCTCATTCATTAACTACAAAAGATAGAAGAAAAAAGAGAAATGTTTTGATAAGAGATGATGTTAAGGGTTCTTGACAATGATACTGGATGGTAAATAGATGTTATCTCTTGAGATCATTTAAATATATTGAAATGGCCACCTGGCAAACTGTTCTGAGTGAATTCTGAAGCATTATTCAGAGCATAAGAGACATTTACCATGGAGAAAGGGAAGGCATGTGACAGCAAGCGTGCCATGACTGATGGGAAAGCACTGATCACCAAACCAAGAGGGGAGTGATATTTTTTGTGTTTATTGTAGAAAGATAAAAAGTGTCTAAACAAAAACTACAGTTATTATTATGAAGGGATGAGGATAAGACTTGGGATTATATGCTCCTTATAAATGCGAATGAGGAAAGTTTCCCAGAAAATATAGCACTTGCTCTGTGTACAACTTAAAGTATGGAATGTGGAGTAAATTCATTTACTCTTGGTGTCCAGGTTTGGAAATTAAACAAAAACAGTCAGAGAAACTACACATTAAAGTATTATTTATAGGTGAATACTATTAGAGACTTTGGATTTGAGTATCCATGCTCATATGGGTCGGAGAAGGCAATGGCACCCCACTCCAGTACGCTTGCCTGGAAAATCCCATGGACAGAGGAGCCTAGTAGGCTGCAGTCCATGAGGTTGCTAAGAGTCGGACACGACTGAGCGACTTCACTTTGACTTTTCACTTTCATGCATTGGAGAAGGCAATGGCAACCCACTCCAGTGTTCTTGCCTGGAGATTCCCAGGGACAGGGGAGCCTGGTGGGCTGCCATCTATGGGGTTGCACAGAGTCGGACACGCCTGAAGTGACTTAGCAGCAGCAGCAGCAGCAGCTCATATGGGTGGTCATTATTATCAAAAGTGTGAAGTGATCACCAAGAAAATTGATAGAGTTTGTATAAATAGAGATTGTAATAAAGTGACAGACATTGTGTTTTCTGACCATAATATGACAGTACTTAAAATTAATTTCTCAAAAGCTAGAAAATTTGACAGAGATAAATAGAAGATCAAATTCCCATTAAGGCAAATGAACTGTTCTTAATGACAAGCCAGTTGATAAATGTAAGAGAAGTCTCTCTCTCTTCTCAAAATATCCAAGGGTGGTGCTAAAGAAATATTTATTCTGACACTTGTTAGAATGGAAAGACAGAGTTTATTCAAAACTATCTTGGTAGGTGTAGGAACTACTGCAATGGAGTTTTGCAATATTGGGGAGATTGGGCTCAATTCTAAAGACAGAAAGGAAAAAGAGAAATTTATAGCCAAAGATCAGGGTACGGGTCTGTGGATAGAAAACTACTAAGTATAAACACCAGGGAAAGGGGAATCCTTGCTAAACTGATTACACAGGATTTTTACTAAACCAGGCTCTTGAAAACATGTTAAAGATGGGGCTGAGTTAGGCTCAGAGGAGCTTATCAGAGTTTGGTTCAGAAGAGAGTCATTGTCAGTGAAAATAATTGGTAATAAATGATATAAAGAAAGTTTTTAGCAGAAGGTATAAAGGCCTAAACTCTAAGTCTATGTGTAGAAATAACAGGTGTCTTTTTATAGAAATTTTAAATATGGAGAAGTTGGAGCAAAAGGTATACACACCACCAAAAGTAAATGAAGTGAAGTGAAGTTGCTCAGTCGTGTCCGACTCTTTGCTACCCCATGGACTATAGCCTACCAGGCTTCTCAATCCATGGAATTTTTCAGGCAAGAGTACTGGAGTAGGTTGCCATTTCCTTCTCCAGGGGATCTTCCCGACTCAGGGATTGAACCCGGGTCTCCTGCATTGCAGTCAGACATTTTACCATCTGAGCCACCAGGGAAGCCCCTAAAAGTAAATGAGGCACGTATAAAAACTCCAGATGATGAGAGAAGATAAATAGATGATTGATAGATGATAGATAGATTGATAGTAGCACTGCAAGGATGGACCCCCCCCCCCCACTCAAAATTTGTTTGGGTTGTCAAGACCAATGACCACATACACACACCAATAGAGTATGAGAACATTTGTTCCTCATATAGCTTTTTGGAAGAACAGGGTAGGCTTCCTGAGCTGATTCAAAAATGACTTTACAGTGCAAGAAAGGAGATTGACTCAGGGTTTTCATTGTGGCTGGAGGAGGGTTGGGCCAACAGTTCCCATGTTGTCAGGATATTGTGTGTTTTGAATCTTCCACCTGCACCAAAGGAAGGTGCAGCTAAGCCTTCTAATCAGTTTGCCCAGATGGAGGGTAAACAGTGATGCACTTTAGTTGTGGGCTGTGAAAAGGATATTTTTGACCACAGTAGGAAAGTATTGGAGAATTTTGTGCTAGGGAGCTATAGGATAGGATTTACATGTTTAGAAGATGTATTTCTTTGCTGGTATAGTAAAAATGGAAATATATCCCAAGGACAAAAGCAGGGACATTAGTTGAAAGGATTAAGCAGCAACTCAGCCATTAAAAGACACTTACTCCTTGGAAGGAAAGTTATGACCAACCTAGATAACATATTCATTTTGATATTTGGCAAAACCAATACAATATTGTAAAGTTTAAAAATAAAATAAAATTTAAAAAAATAATAAAAAGAAAATAAAATTAAAAAAAAAAAAAAAATAGCAAAAATATATACATTAAAAAAAAAGAATACATGGTATATTGAATTAAAAAAAAAAAAAAGAAAAGCAGAGACAAAAGTCCGTCTTTGCCAACAAAAGTCCGTCTAGTCAAGGCTATGGTTTTTCCAGTGGTCATGTATGGATGTGAGAGTTGGACTGTGAAGAAACCTGAGTGCCAAAGAATTGATGCTTTTGAACTGTGGTGTTGGAGAAGACTCTTGAGAGTCCCTGGGACTGCAAGGAGATCCAACCAGTCCATTCTGAAGGAGATCAGCCCTGGGATTTCTTTGGTTGGAATGATGCTAAAGCTGAAACTCCAGTACTTTGGCCACCTCATGCAAAGAGTTGACTCATTGGAAAATATTGACGCTGGGAGGGATTGGAGGCAGGAGGAGAAGAGGATGACAGAGGATGAGATAGCTGGATGGCATCACTGACTCGATGGACGTGATTCTGAGTGAACTCTGGGAGTTGGTGATGGACAGGGAGGCCTGGCGTGATGCGACTCATGGGGTCACATAGAGTCAGACACGACTGAGCAGCTGAACTGAACTGAAATGAACAGGCCATTTTACTTGATAAGCAGTGATGAAGTTGGTAGGAAGAACTTACAGCTGGGATATATTTTGAGACTGCAACTAATAAGACTTGGTGATAGATTGCATTTAAAGGATGAGAAAAAGAAAGGAGCATAGGACATCTCTGAAGTATAAACCCTGGTCAGCTGGATGAACAGTGGTTCCATTTAATGAAATGGAGAAGAGAGCTATGGGAGGCAGCCTGTGTTTGGACATGTTAGATTTCAGATGTCAGTGATAAATCCAAGTGGAGGTGTCAACCAGACATTTGGTTGTGGTAGAGACTATACACTAAGAGATTCACACATTTTAGAGTTATTGTTGAGTGAAGACAAATCAAAAACTAAGAACAATTTGCCAACACAGGTAAAAACTCCCAGACTTCAGTGTAATTTGTTTCACGCACATTAATCAACAGACATCATGAATTTGTTTAAAAGAATAAAGCCTTAGGCTAAAGTTGAAATCTCTGCCCAGTTTCACCAGCCAAGAAGTGGGGGTAAACACTTTGTGATGCTAACCAATCTGATTCCCTAAAGCTCTAAAAGCTGAGTTTTCTAAAACATCTGAGAATGGCTTCCAGCCAACCTTTGGCTGCATATTTTAATGGCATATGGGCTGAAGATGTAATGAATGGCACAATCAAGTAAGAGATATCAATAGTAGCAGAGGTAAGAGAGAGAGAGAGATTTTGTAAAGTGGAGACAACAAGCCGTACTTATCATTGACTACCTGATTTTTGAATAGGATTTTGTTTAGAGTCTGGGGAAAAATGAGAACCATAAACAATGTAAAAACATGTAAAGTGTTCAATAAAGGAGTGGTCTGGTCTGGAAAGAATTTAGATTTTGTGTTGATGAGACAATCTAATTTGTCTGTTTTATGATTGTCTAATTTATCTGTTTATGATTGTGTTATGCTCCTCAAGGAGGAGATATGTGAGAAGGAGAAGACTATGTGAGAACACTGTGTTAAAGCGACCACATCTTCAAAGCTCTTGGATATTTGGAACAAGAAGTTAATTAAGAAAGAACATCATGTTCATGTTGCCCTTGAAAACCTGGCTTGTAAACTGTCATAAGAAAAGTCGTCTACCTGTTTGCTTTCCTATGTGCATGCCACCCTCACACTTCTAGAACTGTCTTCCAGGAAAACAAGTATTTTATTTCTCCCATTTCTCAAAGTCTTAGTCAAAATCCTCTGTTATCTAATTTTTCACACCAAGTGTTCCATCACTGTGTCTTATATGAATTTTTCTCTGTTGTTCTCTTATGTTCTGCCTTAACCTTTGGGAAACACTTTCCTACAAAATTCTTCATGTCCTTCAAGACCCAGGTTAATTGTCTTCTCCTCTGAGAACCTTCCCTTGATTATCTAAACAAAGTGAGTCTTTGTTTCCTATGTTTCTATTAAATAACCTAGACTTCATGAACAAGTACTAGTTTTTATATATAAAACTGTATATAACCTATGATTATACTACAGTTGTTAATGTCTAATTTCCCAATTAGACTGTGAACACCCTGGGACTAGACACTATTTTCATTCCATATGTTGGTATTTCCATAACCTTTAGCAGACTGCCATGGTCACTGTGTTCAAAAGTAATCTGAATTATGTCTAGTATAGTACTCAATTAGTCTTAATTCTTGATATTAAAATTAGTAATTTAAACACAATGAAAAAATAGGGACGGAGTTTTTTTTTTTTTCCCAGATTCCATTTTTTCCCGAATATCTGCCCATAGATTAAAATGAAATCCAGAAATTTGGGATAAGGCCTGATCATAAGTCTTTCCCATTTACATGGCATACACAAAGAATGAGCAGAACATAGGAACCAAGGCATGAATATGGAAATTTTTGAAGAAACTTCTATTTTTTTCTAGATTACATGGTCAGGTTGCAATATCTGAAAATTTTAGATTTGACTACAAAGGCAATTTCCACGGTGCAGTGCACCAGATAACCTAACTAATGAGCATTTACAAAGCTCTTGATGTCTCTGTGGAAAGATGCTGTGGAAAAAAACAAATGATTTTTCTTTATGGTTTCACTTAATTTCATTTCATTTATAGTTATTTTGTTCCAAAGCTAACAGGCTTTATCATTATTCTTACTCTCTGTGTTTAGCTTTATTAAAACAAACTGTTCTCCAGGAGGAAATTGTTTTAATGCAATTTTAGAACTCTGTGTCACACAGAAATATAACAAAATATATCTGGTAAAATATAATCCTTCATTTTTCAAAAAATAAATTATCTATCCTTTCCTTTTTATTGGCACTTCTGAAATGATTAGCCATTTTGGAACATTTTGAACTTGCTGGAATTTAAAATGTTCATCAAGAAACCAGGTGGTAAATGGTCTTTTAAAGATAGACTTAGCAATTCCTCTTTTTGTTTCTGTACATCATTAATACTATAAGTTACTGGCTACAGGTTTGCCCTTCATCTTGCCTCATTGTGAAGGCAGCTTAACTCCTGAAAAAAAAAAAGTCTAAGAAGAAAAGAAAAAGGGAAGTTACAGAAGTATTAATCATGAACTGCAATCTCTAGTTATTACTAGACTGTTATGGGGCACTTTGATTGTTATGGACTAAACTGTGTTCCCTTAAATAATTATGTTGAGGCCCTGACTACCAGTATCTCAGTGTATGACTGTGTTTGGAGATAGGGCTTTTAAAGAGATGATTAATTAAAATGAGATCATTAAGTGGGTCTTAATCCAATCTGACTGATATTCTTATAAGCAGAGGGAATTTGGACACACAAAGAGACACCAATGCTATAAGTACACAAAGGAAAATCCAATGAGAAGGGGGTCATCTGCAAGACCAAAAGAACAAGAATGAGAGCTGTTAGAAAAAAGCCAAAGCTACATTTTGATCTTGGACTTCTAGCTCCAGAACTGTGAGATAATACATTTCTGTTGCTTAAATCACCCACTCTGTGATATTCTGTTACAGCATCATCACTTACTGCATTTATTCTCTACCAACGTGGAGGACCATTGATCAGAATAATCCTCCTACTTCAGTAACTCCTCTCAACTGATTGGTGATTGGGGCAATAAAAAACTGGGAAAGCTTGGCTTGACTCTACTCTCCCCACTTCTTTCTTTTTGGATCTGCCTGCCTCCACAGAGCATGTACTCCAGTCTGATGTTGGCCAGAGCATCTACTGGACATCAGCATCTCAGCTGTTCTTGCCTTTGTCTTTGGAAGTTTTCTGCCTACTGTGATCATCATTCTATTCTCATTCATGCTACAAGTTTTACAGTAGTAATCTTGGCCCCTAAAACTCTTTCCCAGTGCTTCCAATGCCTGAATGTTTACATTTGTCTAATTCTGGACGAAACATAAAAAAATTCCACTTTACCCCAAACCTAAGCCATATTCTCAAGAGCTAATTATTTACATCATTAATCAAGCTCACCTTTTGTCTCCATTTGATACCATTTTGTTTTTACACTCTGCTTCCATGTCAGGTGGCTTGGAAAGGGAAATAATTAATTTACATGTTTAAAACTCAACATTCAAGAAATTAAACATCAAGTTAAAATAATCATAGATTCTGCATCTGTTCATGATAAATAATTTATTACAGACAAATTGATTCTGGTCTAAAAGCTAGATGAGCCAGCAACGCGACTGCTGCTAGATACATTTTGACTCTTTTCAACTACAGCTGAAGAGTTGATTGGTTTTGTTTAACCTGCCACCTACCAATCAAATTTCCAGTTTGTGCATGGTTTCCTTATTTTCATTTCTTACCTGTTTTCTGGGTTTTGGAGATTTTATTAATTGTAATCCACTTTTCATGAAAATGAACAGCAAACTTATGAAAAAGAAAGAGACCTAATTTCTGCTAGGATGTTTGGTTATAATAAAAAGGGAAATATTGGCTTAGCAGTCCTGTCAGATTATTCAAACTATAAAATTAATATAATAATTACATAATTAAAATTCACTGAGTGTTACATGTTAGTATGTATATATTATAGCAGAAATCTGCTAAGTACTGAATATGTATTATCTCAATCTTTATAACAACCGCATGATGAAAGAGAGGTACAGGGTTTAGATACCTTGCCCAAAATGTTATCCAGTTGGAAAACAGTGGAGCTGAGAATTGAACTTGGGCTTTCTGACTCCAAATCTGATGTATTCGTCACAAAAAAAACTTGCTGCTTGCTCTAGGAATAGGCATTAAATACCACTCAGAACCTTTCAACAGGAAAGACACAGAACCAATTTGGGAGTCAACTGGAGGAGACTAATTGATGAACCAGTGACTTAATTCACATTAAAAATAATTGGAAGAGTTTGAAACATAATTCAAAAATAATGTCTCTCATTTTTTTCCAATAAGTCCACCAAAATTTTCTTCTTTTGTGAAATAAAAGAAAATTGTAATTTAGTCATTGCTATAATTGCTTTAAACAAATTGGTGGCTTTTTAATTACAGTCATATAGCCCTTGAGAGAAAAACAAAAAGTCCAACTGATTTTGCCAGCAACATAAGCTTTCAGTGTTATAAGATTCCAATATAAACTGTCCTCAAAAACAAATACACATACTTAACCTAACTAAACTTACACATGAGAGCTAACCTAAAATTTACCTAGCACAAGTAAGTGATCAAAGGGCCTGTTTCTATTAAACTTTTTTTAAAGAACAAAACTTCCCATTTGGTTCTTTATTATAAATAAACTTCCTAAATATTAGCAGATTTCTTTAATTGCCATTGCAATCATATTCTTCTGTATTAAAATCTAAATCTGGATCATGGGAAAATAACAATGTTAAGTAGAGTGAATCTTTCATATGCTAGATGAGCTAAGTATAGTTCCACAAAATGCATGTTCTCTGATGAGTTGGTCACTCACAAAAAATGACCTCAAATTCGATATGAAGATCCCCAAACCACATCCAGAGAAATTTAATGAATATTAATGTTATTCTGAAAGAGATGCTAGACTTGTTAGTGGTGAGCAAGAATGCTTAGATCATGCTAATGTTAAAGCCTAACAGATTCCCTAAATGCCTTTCATGTTGGTGCCAGATTCCTGTTTCCATGGCAACCTGCAGTGAGTTAAGAGTACTGTTAAACTGTACTGCAATTTTGCTTAGTCTCTGAAAGAAAAATGTCAGAAGAAACAATTTCTCTATCCATGATTGTAATCAGAGATCCTCAACCTCCACCCACAAGCTTCTGTTGTTGCTCCTGAAGAAGAAATTAAAGGTAGTAAATCAGAAATCTTTTTAATGATCTACTGTGTTCATTAGCATGAAGTGAAGACCATCTATTGGATCCAAGAATCATGTTTGCATCACATTAACGTTGGAAAATCTGTAGAAAGGCATCAAAACAGATAATGGTGCCAAATAATGAGCAGAAGGAATAATGAGGAAAGCATCTATGCCCTGATTCCTGGAGGCTGCTTTTAAATAGGCTAAAACAACTTCCTCTAGGATAGTGCCTTACTGTCCTGTTTTGGAAGCTCTGCTATTCTTTGCATTTTGAAAGGGATGAAAATATAATGAATATTTCTGTTGTTCTGTAAGGAATCGAAATCAAAGCTCTGACAAGGGATATCCACCCACATGTTTGCTTCAGCTTTCCTAATTCATTCATTATCCTGCTCAAAGCTCAAGACCAAAAGATTCACCCATAATGACAGAAGCCCCATGTCCATTGGCAATTATCCCCGACCACTCAAGGGGGAAAATGCAACTGAAAATCAAAGATCTTGATCCATAGCATCTTTTATATGAAATGGAGTGATAGGAATGCAGAATCAATTTTTAAAGCCACGTTTTATTTTCTTGGGCTCCAAAATCACTGGAGATGGTGGACACAGCCATGAAATTAAAAGTCACTTGCTCCTTGGAAAAAAGCTATGACAAAACTAGACAGCATATTAAGAAGCTAAGAAGCAGAGATATCACTTTGCCAACAAAGATCCATATAGTCAAAACCTAGCACATACATGCCCACTTGGTTTTTCCAGAAAAAAAAAAAAAAATAAAGCCACGTTTGTTTTGTTGTATCACAGAACACTGTAGCCAACACTTATTGCACACCTACTCTGCAATATGCTTTATATGCATCATATTATTAATTGTCATACAACTGAAAAAGATAGGAATTGTTAAAACTATCTCCAGCTTTACAAATGAAAAAATTATCTATGTGAAATGCCTGAAGTCATCAATAACCTAGAAAAAATTTTAAAGTAATCAGAGATAGACTTTGTCCCTGTAGGTATTCTTCTGTTGTTAAAAAATGGTAATATTGATGAAATAATAGTAATAATAATATATATCAATCTAAATATAGATGCATAGGTCAGTATGTATAAAAATACAAATGTCTTCAGGTTCATGCCAGCAGTTCAACTGAGTGAAGCAGTCTGGTTGAGCAGAGAGACAATAGAGACTGGTGAGGTCTGCGGCTGGTTGGATTTCAAGTGTCCATTCAAAGAAGGCAGCTGCTCAAGTCCCACTGATGTTTGTCATGCCAAAACATAGGCTTAGCATGGCCAGATTTTCTGACTTTTCAAAACAACCCACCAATCCCAATTTTCATGTGAAATCTATGCATTCTTAAATGTGAACACAAAAAGAAGTATGAGAACCAAGAAAAAGGTCTGCCCCAGACTTCTTTATTGTTTTCTCCCTGTTGAATATATTCACTGGCATGTATGAAACAGATAGCTAGTGGGAAACTGCTGTATAATATAGGGAGCTCAGCTCTGTGCTCTCTGATGACCTAGAGGTAGAAGAGTGGGATAAGGGAAGGGGAGGGAGGGTCCAGATACATATACTTGTAGCTGATTTACAATTGTTGTACAGCAGAAACTACCACAGTATTGTAATTATCCTTCAATTGTGAAAAATATAAAAAAAGAAATTAATCAAACATCTCCAAATATGAAAGTAATTTCAAGAGGAACTTCTTCCCCACTCCCACTCCCAAATACTAAGGACAGAATTTAACAAGAAAGCAAGAATGGTAAAATTTTAGTTATTGATGAGTCCTTCTGATAAATAAAGTACAAAGAATAAAAGTACTGCCCAGCTGTGAGTTTTATTCTACTTGCTGAACTTCTTATAGAAACTTACTACTTCCCCCTTTTTTCAATGTTGTATGTTTTATACCAAACAATTGAAGTAGAACAGAATTCTATTTACTCCTTAATTAAATGAAATAACATTTTTCAAAAAAAGTTGTTCTATAATTTTCTTCTGTGTGATGGTACAAGTGGCAAGTTTAATTTCATTCAACTGAATGTCAGCAATAAACGCACAGCAGAGATGAGTAATTTAGATTTTCAAACCTCTTGCTACTGAAGTTATCCCAGGTGTCAAGGATAGGGAAATCTTTAAGACATGCACCTCTCACAGCAGCAGCCCCTTTCAGACAACAAACAAGAATAAGCTGAAGCTTACACTGGAAAATGTTTACTATTGATTTTTTTCATACATTTACTTTTGATGACAGAAGGTCAAATTACATTACTATTTCTATATACAGAGAAAAATAGAATATAGTCTTTGGTTTCAGCTTACCTGACTCATTAAATAAACAGTAAAATTTTCTCTCGGGAGAATGTGGATATACATGTTCAAAACATGTATTAGAGATTTTCTAAGGTAATGTATTTCTGCTTTATTGACTATGCCAAAGCCTTTGACTGTGTGGATCACAATAAACTGTGGAAAATTCTGAGAGAGATGGGAATACCAGACCACCTGACCTGCCTCTTGAGAAACCTATATGCAGGTCAGGAAGCAACAGTTAGAACTGGACATGGAACAACAGACTGGTTCCAAATAGGAAAAGGAGTATGTCAGGCTGTATATTGTCACCCTGCTTATTTAACTTATATGCAGAGTACATCATGAGAAACGCTGGGCTGAAAGAAGCACAAGCTGAAATCAAGATTGCCGGGAGAAATATCAATAACCTCAGCTATGCAGATGACACCACCCTTATGGCAGAAAGTGAAGAGGAACTAAAAAGCCTCTTGATAAAAGTGAAAGGAGAGTGAAGAAGTTGGCTTAAAGCTTAACATTCAGAAAACTAAGATCATGACATCTGGTCCCATCGTTTCATGGCAAATAGATGGGGAAACAGTAAAACCATGTCAGACTTTATTTTTGGGGGCTCCAAAATCACTGCAGGTGGTGACTGCAGCCATGAAATTAAAAGACGCTTACTCCTTGGAAGGAAAGTTATGACCAACCTAGATAGCATATTCAAAAGCAGAGACGTTACTTTGCCAACAAAGGTCCGTCTTGTCAAGGCTATGGTTTTTCCAATGGTCATGTATGGATGTGAGAGTTGGACTGTGAAGAAAGCTGAGCACCGAAGAATTGATGCTTTTGAACTGTGGTGTTGGAGAAGACTCTTGAGAGTCCCTTGGACTGCAAGGAGATCCAACCAGTCCATTCTGAAGGAGATCAGCCCTGGGTGTTGTTTGGAAGGAATGATGCTAAAGCTGAAACTCCAGTACTTTGGCCACCTCATGCGAAGAGCTGACTCATTGGAAAAGACTCTGATCCTGGGAGGGATTGGGGGCAGGAGGAGAAGGGGATGACAGAGGATGAGATGGCTGGATAGCATCACTGACTCGATGAACGTGAGTTTGAGTGAACTCCAGGAATTGGTGATGGACAGGGAGGCCTGGCGTGCTGCGATTCATGGGGTCACAAAGAGTCGGACACGACTGAGCAACTGAACTGAACTGAACTGAAGGCAATATTAATGTTATATTACATATCAATAAGTCATTTTGTGGAATAGTTTTGTTAGATCATATCCTCATAATTTTATTAATACTGCAGTCATTAGTTGAACAAATAAACTACTTTAAGTTACACAAAAGTGAGCATGATCATAAAAATAAATTTGAGTGCTCACAGTAGTCCAGCAACACAAGTAATAATACATAAATATGACCCCCACAATAATTCAGGTATTTTTTTTTTAACTTTACAAAGCTGTGAGAGACTGAAAAGCAACCAAGCTCAGCCAGCATTCTGGCATTAATAGCAGCTGTCAGACCTAATTGAATTTTTCAAATGCAAGCACATATGGATGGATGTAAAAATTGGTTTTCAGGGAATCTGAATTTGAAAGTCATGGCAGGAAATCAGAAAAAATACCTGAATCTACATGTCCCTTCATTTGCTTACTATATTTCCTATTATTTACTACTACTTCATAATGATGATGATAATGATGTTAAGCACTGATATGTTTAGTTCTTATTAAGTACCAGGTATGGTGCTGTTTATACTAATATATATATTTTCTCAGTTAATGCATACAACAACTCTGAGAGACAGGGATTGCCATCTTAATGTCACAAAGTAAGAGACATGCTCCAAAAAAAAAAAAAAAAGACATGCTCCAAAGAGCGTAAGTAACTCACTTAAAGGCTTAGCTAGTAGGGACCAGAGCAAAGACTTCATGAAGCCTCCCTTTTCCATGCCAATGCCCTCACCACTCCAAAGTTATAATCCTACTGTTACACTGCAAAGGTAGAACTGGGCATCCAGGACATGGGTGGATTTCTCTGAATGACAAAATACAGGATTCCAGAAAGTGGAACAGGTTGAGTAAGCCGTTTCATTTTTGGGGGTACTGTCTCCTCATCTATAAAACAGGAATAATGCCATTGCATTTCCAACTCCACGAACTTATTATGAAGATCAAAGGGGAAATTTATATGAGAGCAATGTGAGCAATAGAGATTAATAGCTAAGTCAATTGAGAATATGAAGATATGAGAAAAGCTTTCTGCCTCCCAATATTTGCCTAAAAGTAGGACATAAATTTGTGAAGTTATCCCCCCCTGCCCTCTGCATAAGGAAGGACAAAGGTTAATCATTGGAGGGACTTGTCTGGTAGTCCAGTGATTAAGAATATGCCTTCCAGTGCAGGGGGCCGGGGTTAGATCCCTGGTCAGAGAGCTAAGATCCAAGATGCCATAGGGAAACTAAGCTGGTGTGCCACAACCACAGAGCCCAGGCCACAACAAAGAACCCAGCACAGCAAAATATAAAAAGAAAAGTTAGTAACTGGAGACAAGTCTAAACCCTTATCAACACAGAGAAGACACTAAAGGAACCAACGTAATAAACCTTGCTCAAACTGGTTCTTATCGACCATTCCTATTTCCATGTTTGCCTTTCTGCGTATGCTGCCCCTGGAAGCTACAAGCCCTTTGCTTTTGTCGTCACTTCTCTAAAATTTATTACTATTTTGTTAAGATGCTATAGATGAACTCCACTATGAGCACAGAGGACTTATTCTTCCCTGAAGATCCAATTCCTCATGCCCTCATATGTGATGTTCACTTTCTTTCAATTGTATTACCTATCTGTTGAATTCCTGTACATCTCTTAAACCCAGCATTTAATACTTCCCTTTTAAAAAGCACCTCCTTTACCCCCATGTACCATAAAATTGAGCTTCCCTGGTGGCTCCAATGGTAAAGAATCTACCTGTAATATAGGAGACCCAAGTTTGATCCCTAGGTCAGGAAGATCCCCTGGAGAAGGGAATGACAACCTACTCCAGTATTCTTGCCTGGAGAATTCCATGGGCAGAAGAGCCTTGTTGGCTACAGTATATAGTATTTCAAAAAGTCTGACATGACTGAAGTAACTTAGCATGCACCCACCACGAAATTAACATCTTTCTTCAGGTAATCATAACATATTCTCTCTCAAATTTCTTAGTTTAAAACAAAAATGATTTCAATTTTTTTGGTTTTATTTTAAAATAAAAGGGAATTAAGCTTAGAAGAAGAAGAAAAAAAGATGTTATACAAACTCAAGTTCTACCCACCCCTGTGAGTTACTCATCTCTGAGTACCCCTCTGTGTCTGTCTGTGCTGTGCATGCTAATACACTTGTTTGTTTTCCTCTTTGTCATCTGTCTTTTATTAGTCTGACTTATAGGACCCCAGCCAAGGAACCTCAGATGGATAGAAAGGAAAAATAGTTTTTTCCTCTCCTAAACTGAGATCCACTTAGAAAAGTTTTGACTGAAAATATCCCAGAATAATGGCCTCTCTGAGTTTGGTCCCATCCTTTTCCTTTTTTTCCTAGTCTCACTTCTCCAAACTGCATCCCCACAGGGACAGCCTAACACAAGCATTACACCACCCACTCATCCCAGAATTCCAGCTTCTTCCATATACCCAGACCCTTTATACAGTTTCCTATCCCAAATGCCATAATGTCTCTTCATCAAACAATAAACCACTGCTCACTTTTCATGATCAAGCCTAATCACCACTGGTTGACAAAGATTTCCAGAACTCCCAGACATGGCGGTGATCCTTTGCATGCCTCATGTCACTTACCACGTCCTGTGTATAGCAGCGTGTCCTATTTGAATCCAAACTAAATCAGGGAGTGCACATTATTAGCAGGCTGTTGGCCACAATTCACATGAACATTTTGCATGAAACTTTTTATGTATTTTGGCTAAAGAACAAGGGAAAGGTTTGTTTTGTTTGTGCTTTATCTGCTTGTTTCAAGCTCTTAAGAGAGAAACAAAAATGAAAAACAATGAAACATATGTTCCTGCCTAATCCTTTGGATACATTGGTTTTTTTTTAGAAAAAGAAGATTCACAACTGGGGATACTGCTTTTCTAAGAGTCTCTGAGACCTTGAGTACCACTGGGCTACACTAAAGAATGCCCTACTAACCAAACCCTACTAAGTAACTCATAATCAGATCATGGGCAATTTTTCCACACCACTGTGGTCCAAAGGAGAGGTGTGGCTTAGGGCCACCATCAGTAGTGGCCCTAGTGAAGTTCCCATTAGCAGTTTAATGAAAACAAGACAGTTTTCCTTCTCTCCTCCTGTGGCTCTCCTAATCAGTGTGTCTACTATAAAGTCCCTGTAGCTAATGGTTCAGTTCCTTTACCAAAAGAAGCAACCATGGTTATTTCTAGACATCGTTGGGATAATTTGCAAGAGGTGAGATGGTCCCAAGTGAGTAGTTAGGGAAAAGAATAAGAGAATCTTTAAAGCACTGAGTTACAACTTTCTAGAGCATCTCAGATGGTAAAGAATCTGCAGTCCCTGGGTTGGGAAGATCCCCTGGAGAAGGGACTGGCTACCCATTGCAGTATTCTTGCCTGGAGAATCCCCATGAACAGAGGATCGGTGGGCTACAGTCCATGTGGTTGCAAAGAGTTGGACACAACTAAGCGATTAACACTTTCACAGAGCATTAAAGGCCTAGCCTACAATTAGAAAGCTGAAACTGCTAATGTAATTACCATTCTAATTGTCTCCTCACATGCCTATATTTTCCTATAGGCTGTACAAGTCTTGTGATCATGAACAACATCTTGATAACCAAATTTAGTGCACCTCAGTTGGCAGGCACTCCATGCATGAGTTTTTAATAAAGAGCAATATTTGGATATAGATTCAATGAATTGGATATAGATTCAAGCAAAGCACAGAACTGATTGTTGCTTTGAGCAGGCATTTTTCACAACCATACTTACTTTTTTGTATGTAAAATAAATTCTTACAAAGTTACTTAGAATCGTGGAACAGGAAAGGGAAACTGAGAAAATTGTTAGACCTAAATTTTTTGCCAAAGCAAAGCAATGTAAGCTAGTCTCCATTCATATTCTATAGACCATGCAAGGGCTCTCCAATGTTAAAAGGGGCTCCTTTCCCAGAAAATGAGAAGTATAGTGATTTGATTGAAGAGTCAAATTGCCTGGATTATACCTTTAATCTGTCACTCTTGAGCTGTGTAATTTTGGCTAATAGCTTGTGTTCATCTGTTTCAATTCTTACTTGTATAATAGCAAAAATAATAAGACCTATCTTGTAGACCTGTAGTAACTATTAAATTGTTGTTGTTTAGTTGCTAAATTGTGTCTGATTCTTTTGCGACCCCCTTGGACTGTAGCCTGCCAGGCTCCTCTAAGAATACCGGAGTGGGTTGCCATTTCCTTTTCCAGGGGATCTTCCAGACCTAGGGATCAAACTCGCATTTTCTGTGTTGACAGGCAGAGTCTTTACTACTGACTTGGGAAGCCCTAGTTAGTACTAAATAGTTGTGATTAAAGTTTTAATGACAGTACCTCACACATGGTCGACATTCATCAAATGTTAGCCAGAGCTGATATTACTTTGCTGAACTCTGTTTCACATAGTATGATCTTGGTTTGCCTGAAAAGATAGAAATTCTGGCCACATAGTCAGGCTTGGGTTTCCTGTACCTCAGTTTCATTTTTATAATATTGATACTAGGACTGGATGGACATACTGAATATCAGCAATGATATGTTACATTTTGGAATAAGGAGGAGTTTCCAACTACCTACCATGTATTGCGGCTATGTTCCTGGCCCTGTTAAAAAAAGGATGTCAGTGCTTTCTCAAACTTTGTCTTTGGCCTTTTCTTTTCCATTTTAACACTTCTACTGCTCATGGTTATTGACCTTCTACAGAGAGACTGGTTTCCTGGTGATGCGTGTACTCACACAGCTGCAAGCCCACAAATGGACCAATTGGTCAGTGATAACAACTTGTTCCAACTGGACCATTGCTCTGTTCCAGAGAGTTGCAATTAGAACCCTAACAACTGCCATATGAGAGAACTCCTAGGGAAAAGGTTACAAAGAAGGGGCATAGAGGTTTTTAGGAAACACATGAAGTCATAATGAAAATGAGGATTTGTGTTTAGAAAATGGATAGTAAGTCAGGAGAACAGTTTTTGTTCACTGACTTTGTGCCCACTTCTCCTGCAGGTAGCCTCGGTTTCTGTTTTCTGATGGCTCATGTTTCAGTAATCACAGTGTCCATCCATTTAAAACACTTTGCTGTAAATAAGATTGAGGTGGCCATGAACTCAGCAGAAGTCACTGCATTCTGAAAAAGTCAGGCATGATAAACATAGGCTTTGTAGAATATTAGGGAGGTGTAGAATCTAGATTTCAATGGATGCAAAGTGAATGTGCCCAGTTTGCCAAGTGAAATTGCTATGTTCATCAGGCACTTTTGTGTATATTGCTTTTTTGCTACAGATCACGAGTGCTAAGAGATAGAATGCAAGCTCCATTTTTTTAAGTCATTCTCATTTACATATTACTGAGACTGCAATTTATCTTTATCAAGCTGTATTTACAATATTATCATGAGTCATGGGATATAAAAGGCTCTCATTGTTATAGGTTTTATGGTGAGGCCATTGGAAGGAGCACTAAAGAAAACAGAACATCTGGAAGGAGATGTTGGCCTGTTGCTGTGACTAGTTTTCTTTCTCTCTGATTTTTGATCATGTCCCTTGAATGTTTTCAAGACTTCAGTGGTTTGCCATTTCCATAAGGATAGAGTTGAAGATAAAAGACTGTTAGTTAAATCTGACTTTCAGATAAACATGGAATACTTTTTTAGTGTAAGTATTCTACATATTGAAAGTTTTGCATAGGACATACTTGCACCAAAAAATTATTTTTTTATCTGAAATTCAAATTAAACAGTCTTATATTTTTATTTACTTAATCTGGCAAACCCACCTTAGGGCGAAAGTCTCAACTTTATAGCCAAGCTCTACATAATGTTTCTTTAGTATAGATACACTTACTTGCTACATTTTTTGCTCTGATGTGTCAGGAGCTGCTTTAGGCATTACTGACAAAATGGAGACACAGCCCCAACCCTCTCTCCTCATCTCGCAGGCACGGCCCCGGGATGAAGGAGTTAAGCCTTGTGATTCTGACTTGTTCTTTCCTTTCTTCGGTTGAGTTGGCTGGAAAGAATGTTAAGGTGCTTGAGAGAAGCATGAGAAAGCACAAAGCCTTCTACAGTTGTGCCCAGAAAATAATCTATAAAATAACCATTGACATTTGTTCAAGGATCTTTACAAATAATGTCCCAGGATGAGCACATAGGCTGCAGCTTGAGGCCATGGGAAGGATTGTTATCTGAGACCTGTTTGTGAGGGAAATATTTATGGCAAAAGAAGATTGCTGAGTTTAGGGTTTAGGAATAATTAAGAACAGCTAGAAGCCTTTTTAGAAGATAGTGATCTTAAGATGCTAGGGGCAAAAGGGATTTAGAAAGATAAGAAATAAACTGAGGAATGTAGCATGAGTTACAATGTAATCACAAGTTAAGTACAATAAATCTGGGTGGGGGAAACTAAAAACTTCAAACCTCTGACCTAATGCTTTTGTTAAAGTATAAAAGAGAACCTGGAGCTTGAAATAAACATGTAGTTCCATACTATGAGTCAGAGACTATATCATAGTCCGCTGACACCACTCACCCCTTCAGACTGATTCCCTGGCTGCTGGAGCTGGACTCCAGCACTGATCTTATCGTACTTATTTCAGTTTTTTAATGAGTTTTGCTCTATCAGCACCATACCTTTGCATAGCTATTCCCTTTAGTCTAGGAAGCTCTGTGCTCCACTACCAGCCATCATTACTATTTTTTTTCCCAGTCTAACAACTTATATTTGTTTAAATATTTAAAAGGTTCACCAGGAAAGCCAATATTGTATACTCTTGTCATTGTTATGGTTTCAGTAGAGGCAATAAATAAAAGCCCTGCCTTGATTTCGAATTAGGGCCAACTGAGATATAAGATAAAGACAAACATAGAGAAAGCAAAATTGACTGAATAATATAATTATAAATTAGCAGCCAGATGGACTTCTACAACTCTGTCTGAACTGGACTTAATCTCCCAATTGCAGGCATTGTAAAGAGCAGGCCAGAGTGTTGCTCCCAAAGCAGGGGGAAAGCAGAAGGACTGAGCTGAATCTCTTCTCCCAAACTGATGTGTCAGACAAGTCACTCTTCCTCCCTTGGGGGACTAGAGGGAACTGAGAACCTTCTATCTAAACATTCTTTTCCAGAAGCTGAGTAGAAATTCTCTCCTCTCTCCAGTCCCCTTCCCTTTGAAAAATCAGAATATAGAATAAGTATCTGTCTCCAATGTCCCCAGCTTTTTATTTCTTTAACCCACTAAGTTTATTCACTAAGTAAATGGTCAACTATTGATGTTGCTGGTTTACTGGTGGCAAGATACTAGGATGATAATGCTATCACCTTTCTGAGGCTACTTCATATCAGACATTTACCCTTCAAAGTCCTTCCAGGCAACTGGTGGGCAATTTAGCTTTTGCCTCTAAAAGGCTCTGAAATGAGCCAGAATGGAACCAACTTCTGAACCCTGGATAAAATTCCATTCTTTACTTAGTTTTTCATCCTGACTTACAGCTAGGCATGTTCTCTAAAAGCAATCCTAAAGTAGTTCCAAATTTGAATTAAAAAAAACCATCTCCTATTATGAAAAACATGGATACAAAAGGAGATCTAAAGGTTATACTCTTTTTTCTTTACAAGTTAAGACCAAATAGAATGTAAGATTCTTTCATCACAATCACCTGGTTTCTTATTCCACTCATTCTGACTCAGAGAGCTCTCCAGTGCTATGGTTGGGTAGAGTTGTGACTGAGTAGACAGTTTCTACTAAAATGTATAGTTTCTAAGTCATGTTCATTGTGGAATTAATCCAACCTAAAATCTCTTATGTGCCATATTTTTTCTAATATTTGGATGTAAAAGAATATCACATCAACCCTACCCTGCTGCTGCTGCTGGTAAGTCTCTTCAGTCATGTCCGACTCTGTGCGACCCCATAGACAGCAGCCCACCAGGCTCCCCCGTCCCTGGGATTCTCCAGGCAAGAACATTGGAGTGGGTTGCCATTTCCTTCTCCAATGCATGAAAGTGAAAAAATAAAGTGAAGTCGCTCAGTGGTGTCCAACTCCTAGCGACCCCATGGACTGCAGCCCACCAGGCCCCTCCATCCATGGGATTTTCCAGGCAAGAGTACTGGAGTGGGTTGCCATTGCCTTCTCCAACCATACCCTACAAAATTTAAAAACTGAATCTCTAGCCTCTACAGGGATATAGCTCCCAGAACCCAAAACTCTGTACATTCCAGACCCATGTTGCTGTTGCCAGAAAAATGAGAGCAGAAACTTAGTAGCTGAGGAAAAGAGGAATGATACAGGGAAATCTTCATTTTAGAGATTTACCAGGATGTCTGTTATTTTGTGTCAGTTATCTGAAGGCTTTTGTTGCTTCGTTGCTCAGTTGTGTCCCACTCTTTGTGATGCCATGGACTGTAGCCCACCAGGCTCCTGTGTTCATGGGATTTCCCAGGCAAGAATACTGCTGTGGGTTGCCATTTCCTTCTCCAGGGGATCTTCCTGACCCAGGCGTCAAACTCACCTCTCCTGCATCTCCTGCATTGGCAGGCAGATTCCTTATCACTGCACCTCCTGGGAAGCCTATCTGAAGGCTTCCGCCTATGAAGTTAAACTCTTATTAGAAAAAGCTCCCTTAAGTTTAATTGTAATGCTATGTTTGCCATCTTCAAGGGGAGAATAGAGACGAAGGATCTACCTATGTATATTATCTCAAGCTCAGAGAACAGCATTGGAGACATCCCCACCGTCTTTCAAAGACAATAGAACTGGGAACAAGTAGCAACTTCCATCATGAGATCTTATTAGACACTGCCTCTTCCCCATCTGTCATATGCAAAATCTCTTCTTCTTGCTCCCCCTCTAACTTCCTAGCATTAAGGCTGTGTTGTGTGTTTTGTCTAGTGACATAGGCTCCACCCTCTTCTTAAGAGAAATCTTTGTCTTCTGCCATTGTGGTCATTGCCACTGTTCCTTGTGATGAAAATTCTCTGATACTTGGTATCTCTTTTCCATATTGGTTTATACTAGAGGATCATCAGTTTCCCTCATTGTGAATACTATTGATGCTTCTGAGCCTGAGCAACATGGGCCTAGTGAGAACCAAAACACCTGCCATCTGTTCCTCAACACCTTGCCTTTCCAGGCTCCTTTAGAGAAGTAACCCCTGATCTTCTAAAAACTCAACTCTCTTTTTCTGTTCATTGTACCTCATCATCATTATTTATCTAGAAATAATACAACTCTCATGTTCTTTAATTCATTTTGATCTTTTGGAATTTAATTTTTTCCACTGTTACTGTTCCAATGACAAGAAATACACAGATTTAAAAATTATCTTTCCCTCTTTCATTTGTTCAGGAAGTTTGACTTCTAAAGGCTGAGTAATATATGAGTTAACTCATATATTTTCAAAAAGTTCATGGAGTTGTTTCTGTATGTCAATTCAAAAAGAGGCCAGATTCTGCATTGCTTTCAAAATGTTAATTAAGTGTTAGTTAATAAAAACTAACACACTTCTGTGATCAATACCAGGTATGAATCTCTGTAATCTAAAAACCATGGTCAAGGCTTGCTGTGCTGTGCTTAGTCGTGTCTGACTCTTTGCAACCCCATAGATGGTAGCCTGCCAGGCTCCTCTGTCCATGGAATTCTCCAGGCAAGAATATTGGAGGGGGTAGCCATTCCCTTCTCCAGGGGATCTTCCCAACCCAGGGATTGAACCCAGGTCTCCTGCATTGCAACCAGATTCTTTACTAGCTGAGCCACCAGGGAAGCCCAGTCAAGGATTAGGTAACCAATAAATCAGTACTAACTTAAGACAGAAGCTTGTAGATAACCTAAATGAATCCTGGAATTCAGCCATGATTTGTTCCCCAATTAGTCCTGAACCATGGTCTACATAGAGAAAAGCAGAATTGGGGGTATATTTTCCAGTGGTCATGTATGGATGTGAGAATTGGACTATAAAGAAAGCTGAGCACTGAAGAATTGATACTTTTGGACTGTGGTATTGGAGAAGATTCTTGAGAGTCCCTTGGACTGCAAGGAGATCCAACCAGTCCATCCTAAAGGAAATCAGTCCTGGGTGTTGATTGGAAGGACTGATGTTGAAGCTAAAACTCCAATACTTTGGCCACCTGATGTGAAGAGCTGACTCATTTGAAAAGACCCTGATGCTGGGAAAAACTGAGGGCAGGAGGAGAAGGGAATGACAGAGGATGAGATGGTTGGATGGCATCACCAACTCAATAGACATGGGTTTGGATGGTCTCCAGGAGCTGGTGATGGACAGGGAGGCTGGTGTGCTGCGGTTCATGGGGTCACAAAGAGTCAGACACGACTGAGCGACTGAACTGAACTGAACTTCCTTATGCCTGGCACAAAACATGTATCAGTGTTTGGTAGCCCTCATTTAGATTAGCTGTCTTTAGAATTTGAAGATTCAGTCTGTAGTTTTCATTGAGAAATTCAGTAAATACAGGAAAAAATATTCTGCCCAGTAAGACCTGAAAAAGCCAAGGTATTGAAGTACTGGCTTTGTTAAAATGAGGTTTAGGTAGGACACATAGACTTCTTTCCTTTATGACATGATCCCTATGTGTCTTCTTAGATCACATCTCAAGGTCAGTCATAAAGGCTGCAGTCCCTGCTGAAACCCCAATGTTACCATCTTTAGTAACAAAAGTCAAAGTCCCACACAGATACACTTCCTGAAGCACTGGCAATTTCAGTATCTCCTCAGTTTAAGTCAAAACCCTCTATCTCTATTTGCAAGGGATTAATTTGGTTCTTAAATGCCAGTTTCTTACATACACTTCTCAGATATTTGGGAAATACTATAAGATGATGGTGTATAAGGAACATCAATAAATAACATGTTTATTTTCTAAGTTTAGAATCTATTGAGAAATTAAGCTCAGGAGATTATCAAAATATCAGCTTATTTTTAGATATGTAAAGTTGATTGGAGAATGTAGTTTAGCTCTGATACTGAAGCCTGAATTAAACCAATCTTCACCATTTCTAGCTTTCCTTGCGCAGGTCCAAAGTCCCTCTGCTGAGCTCTTCTTGGAGAAGTGAGGATCCAGAGGTGCACAATCCCTTGAGGTTTTTATTCAAAAGAGAGAAACCAGAGGGTTTGACCATGCTCAGTTCTCCCCTGCAATTCACCATTCAGACAGGTATTCTGTTGTTGGGGGATACATTAGTGAGGAGTGAGGGGGACAAGAAAAGATGGAAATGAGAGGAGTGGGGAATCTGTGGTTCCAACTTCTATGAGTTTTATAGCAACTCTAATTTTATGTGTCTTCTGATGTAGAACATATTTGAAGTCAGGGGTTCCTTTTGCCTGGATTACCAATGTGTTCTTGGCATCTGGGAATGTGCTGGCACTCAGTAAATATTTGCTGGATGAATAAATGACTGCATGGGCTCACTAGTATGGAATTCTGGGAACCAACCAGCATTCCAACCAGGTTGGAATTCTGCAACCAATCTGGTTGCAGCAACTGGCATAGTGTCACCTGGATGTCCAGATGGAAGATCCAGCTTCCTTCTACTCTCTTCCCACAGCACAAGAGTAGCTAGCGTGTCCCTGATATAAAGATATTCACTGTGTCACTGTCCCCTGTGTGTCCTATTTCTGGCAATGCACAGTATCACTGAATAGCCCCAGGGACCCATCAGTCATTCTCCTCTTCTCATCCTATGCAGTGGCAGCAGGATAATGTTCTAGATATCTGTCCCCTGAGACTACTGAGTAGTTCTCAGAAATGTAACCTCCTCATAGAACGACAGACTAACTGGATATCTTCAATTATAGAACATTGAAATGTTTATTTTATTTTTCCTAAGCTCTGTTTTTAATGTAAAGTTGTAACCCAAAAGTTTTCATCTTGATGACCACATGGTATAGAAACAAGTTTTTCAAGATGCATGAACACTTTAAAGGGAAATGATGTTGATCACAGAGCCCACCCCCGACCCCCTTGCCTTTTGGTCTAATGTCATGTGGATGTGCTGGCATCAAACACGTACGTGAAGAAAAATTGAATAAATGAGGCTGCTCTATATGGGAACTCCCTATATCTTTTCAAAGGACTGGAAGTGAAATCTTTCTTAGAAAAATTAAATAGATCAAACATAAAGTTGGATGAGAGCCATTTGCTCTATTCTATCCTGTAGCTGGTATAATATAACTGAGGGTAAGTGAGGAATCAGAGAAGGCAATGGCAACCCACTCCAGTACTCTTGCCTGGAAAATCCCATGGACGGAGGAGCCTGGTAGGCTGCAGTCCATGGGGTTGCTAAGAGTCGGACACGACTGAGCGACTTCACTTTCACTTTTCACTTTCATGCATTGGAGAAGGAAATGGCAACCCACTCCAGTGTTCTTGCCTGGAGAATCCCAGGGACGGGGGAGCCTGGTGGGCTGCCGTCTGTGGGGTCGCACAAAGTCGGACACGACTGAAGTGACTTAGCAGCAGCAGCAGTAAGCATAAAGTACCATGTCTGACTTATATACTAAATATAAGTGACGGTAATTTTTATGCAGCGTAGTCCATTCCTCACTTGCTGCTGCTGCTAAGTCACTTCAGTCGTGTCTGACTCTGTGCGACCCCACAGACGGCAGCCCACCAGGCTCCCCCGTCCCTGGGATTCTCCAGGCAAGAACACTGGAGTGGGTTGCCATTTCCTTCTCCAATGCATGAAAGTGAAAAGTGAAAGTGAAGTCGCTCAGTCGTGTCCGACTCTTAGCAACCCCATGGACTGCAGCCTACCAGGCTCCTCCGTCCATGGGATTTTCCAGGCAAGAGTACTGGAGTGGGTTGCCATTGCCTTCTCTGTATGCTTACTGCACATGATCTCAATTACTCTTCATAACTATGAAGCAAGTATTATTCTCATTGTACAGATGAGAAAACTGATGTGTAAAAAGGTCACCTAATACACCCAAAATCACAAAGTCAGTATTAAGCATCAGGATTGGAACATAGGTGTGTCTGTTACTGAAGTCCATGGTTAATATCAATAAACTATAATGCATCCTTTCCAAAGAGGAAAGAAAGTATAGAATGATTGGATTGGCTCTAGTTAGAGTTTAAAGGGGAAAGCCAAAAGAAAAGTTCCCCAAAAGTTCATACATCATCCTGTTTAGTTTACCTGATAGGGGTGAATTTTAGCAGAAATAGAGTTTGCAGCACTTTAAAATTTTTTCTGCCATAAGACCCTCAAGGAACAAACATGGAGACAATGGAAAACTGTAGAAATATTTGGATTAGAGTCTGATACTCAAGGGACTTGTAAACAAGTTCTCATATCAGTAAAAACCAAAAGCTTTAAGTAAAATTAGTCCAAATAAAACTGTCCCATTTTGTATCAGGTGGTCAGTACAGGGGGCTCCTGCATCAGAGTCATGACCTGACCCTCTGAGTCCTCTTTAGTGATTAAATGGCACTCCAACAGAGGTTGTGTTGAGCAGACTCAGCTGGTTTTTAGAGGTTGTTGAGTTAAAAATATAAACAGTATCTCTGAGGTCTTATATTAAGTACTATCTACTAATGAAATTATTAATACATATACACTGCCTAACAGTAACATTTCTATTATAATTTCCACAAAATAAAACTTATCCTCCTTTATAACATTTCTTTTTCTTTTTTGATGTTCCTTAGGTCTTAAGAATATTTGGTGGACACAGAACCGTGCCTATAGTTTTTAAATGCTTTCTCTGATTTTCTCTTTTGAGTTGCAGTTTAATTACTTATGTGGCTATAAAAGGTAGCCCACATTCAGGTAAATACTTTTGTCAACAACAGCACCTAAAACTATGAGCTAACCAGGGATCTATCCAAATGAAGCACAGAGCTGACAAAAGCTTAGATTTTTTTTTTTTTTTCACTATATGGCTTCTGAGAGGACTGCATGGACGTTTTTTAAAGTCATATTCAGAGCATCAGACTCAAGACAGGCATTAGCACAACTCCTGATCAAATTCAGAGACATTTTGTTCAATGTCTTGGAAAGGGGTCATGTAGGTCTTTAAACAGCCAAAGGCTCATTGAACGGGGAGATCACCAGTTTCTCTAACAACCACTTTGATTTGAGGCTAGTCTGATCACTGGTCTTCTTGACAATTCAAAGCATACTCATTGTAACGTAGGACAATGTAACTAAAAAACACTTTAAGTTCATTTGACAAAACCCTCTTTTTATAACAGGAAGTCCATTCATTCACTCTACAGAGAAATACTGTGAATCTACCATGGCCAAATATTGTTCCAGGTCCTGTGGGTATAGCAGTGAATACAGCAGACAGAAATGTCTTGCTTATGGAGCACACCTCTTTTGAATTGACTTAGTCAATCATACAATATTAGACAGAAATGGAACAAAAAGACTTTCATAGCCCTTTACTACACATGTCACCCTCTTTATTTAGGTTATAATCTCCTTCATTTCCCAGTTATAGCCTATGAACCATCAAAACATTGTTTAAAGTTGCCCATATTTTCCACGTTAGTCTTCTATATGCTCCCAGAGTTCTTTTTCATAACTCTGTAATGATGTATTTTATTGTTTCATACTGCCTTTATTTATATACTTAACTCTCCCAATAAAATCCTCAGTTGTTACAATTTATTCATGTTGTAACCTCAGTATCTTTCTCTGTGTTATAATTGAATAAATTAGTGAATTATTGTATATATTTATCCACTAAATAGGTAATTCAATTCACTTATTTATTCATTTAATAAATACTTACTAAGTGTCTATGCTTTGCTGATTGCTATTCCAGCTACTGGAGATCCATCCATAATAAAAAAGATGCAAAGCTTATACCCTGATATTGAAAATGAGATATTAAAAAAAATTAAGCAAGTAAATTAAATGCTAAGCAGGAAAATAATAAATTTTATGTGGAAAATGGATGAGTAAAAGTTTTCAGGAATGCCAGGGTACAGAAAGCAATTCTAATTTTAATGATGTATTGGAGGCCAGATTTAGTGGAAGGTGACATTAAAGGAAGGACTTGAAGGGGTCAAGGGTATGAGCTGTGTGGATAATGAGGAGACAGCTTTCTGTCGGAGGGAGCTGCCACTTCAAGCACCCTCAGGGAGGAGGGCGCTTAGTGAGTTTCAGGGGTTAGGCTCTTGATGTGGCTGAAGTAGAGTGAGAGATGAGCCACTCATAGGAGTTGAGGACAGACAGGTGGTGGGGCACAGAGATAACCAGAGCCTTGTGATCATTAAAAGGACTAGCTCTTACTCTGGGAAATTGAGGAGCCATGGGAGCATTTTTAGTGGAATCATGATGGGGTTAGACTTGTATTTTTAACAGGATATCTCTGAATATGCTATTGAGAAGAGTCTATGGGAAAGCATGAAAGACAGAAAAGAGACCAATTAAGAGGATATTGTAATAGTTCAGTAGCTAAATGATGGTGAGAGATAGAAAATAAGGTCCTAAGAAGTGGTTAAATCTGTGATATATGGAAGACAAAATCAACAGAATTTGCTCTTTGGGGTGGCATGAGATAGAAGCATCAGGGGTGATTTTAAGATTTTTAGGTCTGAATCAATGAATGGAGTTACCATCAACTAAGATTTGGGATGTAATCAATAGAAAAAACTGGAGGAGGGATGAGGAAGAAGCAGTTCCACACATAAACTTAAAATACTTATCTGGCTTTCACGTGGAGATATGATGTAAGCAATTGGATACAAGGGAGTAAGCTTGAGAGGAAGTGTGGTAAGGGAGGTGTGTATATGTACATGCATGCATGTGTGTTAAATAGTGAGGCATTGTGAAGTGGCCATTTATGAGAATGGGGGCAATGTATTGAGTAAGGAAGCATAGTATGATTTCTAGGCAGCACTAAGAGCATATCTGAAGTTCATGGTCATAAACTTAAAAGTAAGACCAGTCAGCATAGTTGTTGTTTCTCTCCGGCCATATTTAGTTGTGTGGGTGTAGGTAGAGTACAGATGGAAATTTGGGTTTAACATTTTAGACAACATTGAACATGTCCTGCGTGAGCTATAACTGTTTGGGAAAATACATTGAAAACCAGCATCAGACTTATTAAGAAGAGAATTCTGTATATGTCGGAGTGTATATTGGTTAGTCTTGTTGATGCAGGATGTAGAACTCTAAGCACATAGGTTAAAAGGATATAATTAAATATACATAGAGGAAAAAAAGTACTCTGCATGAGAAATGACCAAGTTTTTGTAGCAGAAAAAGTAGGGAACGAAGAATATGCTGGTGAAAGAAAGCAATAAGGCAGAACTCCAGACTCAGAGGAAAACATAACTAGGAAAAAATTTCTGACCAAGCAGACAAGGGGATTTTTATGAACAGAAATAACTAGCTTATAATTCATCTTTAATATTTTATGGTGATCAAATCCAGTTACTCTAAACTTTCATAAAGCCTGTCATACACACAAAAGCCTAAGTGAGAGAAAAAAATCAAAGGATAATCAGAAGTGAGAAAAGAAAACAGACACAGAAAATGAGATGAGTCAGAGCTTAAGAGAAGCAAGCACCAGGAACAAGAGCTATCAGGGAGGATGTGCAGAAATATTAGGAAGATATCAGACATAACTAGACTTTGTAGGTTCAGGTCAATTTTGTATTTTTTTTAAAATAGCGAGATATAATTTGATATTTCAGTTAAATAAGGATAAGATGCCTACTATGTGGCATACATACCTACAGATGTGCCTACTATAAATAAAACTTTTTATTACAAGACCTTGTTTATACATTTTATATGGATGCATACATTGCATTTGATATAGCCTATAATTTTTGTGAAATGCTGTTATTAAATTGCTAACATGCCTTATGTTTGATGTCTTAAAATTAAGAAAATGTGGCAATTTACTCACTACATGTAATAAGACTAAAATTCAGAAAGGTTAATTAACGTTTCTAATTTCCCATAAATGACTAACCTGACGATTGAAAATCTATGTTTCTAAATCTCCAAAGTTCTGTTTCCTCATGTAAATTATTGTTATTTCTCCCTCTATTTCAGAACCAGCACTGATTCAGCCTAGCAAGCCTAATTCCATTTGCATACCCAGGAGTATGTGTTCATGTCATGAAGGCAAAATATTTTCACACAACAACAACTCATCAGCCTAAAAAAATCTTAGTGTCAGCAGTGACACAGAAAGTGTCTCCACGGTAGAGACAACAGCAAGTAATATAGCTATCTGATTTATCAGAGAAAGCACAGAGGTCACAAAGAATAAGATAAATTCTGAAGAAGGGGAAGAAATCTTATTTTCTTAGTGAAGCAGGGAAATGGAAAAAAAAATCAGCCAGAAGCAACTGTTGAACTTGAAACACAAGAAGCAATCAGTTGACAAAAACAAACAATGCAACCAAAGTTGTTATTTCATATGGTGGAACAAATGCTTGCCCAAACCATTAGTCTACCATCAAGTCACTCATCATGTAGCCCCAACACACTTTTCAAGATGTCCTTTTAAGAATCTAATCTATTTCAACCAGCCTGAGATTCTTGTGTTTTCCCAAAATGCACTGGGTATTTCGGGTCCTAGGCTGAAGAACAGGTAACCCAGGTCTGAAGCTGTGGTAGAAGAGGTCAGAAACTGACTAAAACTGGCCTCAGATAGGTGATGAAAAAAGGTGGAATGGCTGAGCAGAGATACATATGTGTCTGTTCTGAATATAAATGTATATATAATGCTATGAATTATAGCAGTTAGCTAGGACAAGGGAAAACCAAGTTATAAAACCAGAGCCACTGGGGAAGAGCTATTACTGGAAACATTATGCCAAGGGAATAAAAAAAAATGATCAGTGGCATAAGGTCCTAGAAGGCAAATTCAGCCTGAAGTAAAGAGTTTCATGTTTGGATAATGGCAAAACATGCATAAGGTTATCTGATTTTTTTTAACCATTTGGATTCCACCTCTTTTGCAACTATACTTTTTTTTTTTTTTTTAAAGTGATCAACTTTAGGAACCACACTACCTCTGTGACTTGATGCCTTAGATGCTCTAGGATTAAAATGTGTGTGTATGTATGTTAAGTCACATCCAACTCTTAGCGACCCTATGAACTGTAGCCCTCCAGGCAAGAATATTGGAATGGGTTGCTATGCCCTCCCCTAGGGGATCTTCCCACCCCAGGGATTGAACCTCTACCTCTTAAGTCTCCTGCACTGGTAGGCAGGTTCTTCACTATTAGAGCCACTTGAGAAACCTGTTAAATTCCTAGTCACATTTCAGCAAGCTTTGTCTAAAATGACAGACCCCCTAAATCACTTCCTCCAAAGTCTCTGGGAAGGCCACCTGAATGCCCCGCCTCTAAGTACAATATTGAAGTTACTCTTTGCCACCCCATGGACTGCAGCCCACCAGGCTCCTCCGTCCATGGGATTTTCCAGGCAAGAGTACTGGAGTGGGGTGCCATTTCCTTCTCCAGTGAGTACGATACCATTCTCAATTTAAATTTCCTCTTTTCTAAATCTTGCATACTTTATGTTAGCAGATCTTTAAGTTTTTAAATCTGATGGGTGTGAAAATGCGCAGTTGAATGTCCTTTATTTATGTATATCCTTATGCCTTCTGTTCACATCCTTTATCCATTTAATTAATGAGTTGCCTTTTACTTATTTGTAGATTTTCTTTACATATACTGAATGTGGATTTTATTTTCTTACATGCATTGTACATATCTTCTCCCAGTGTATGGTTTCTCTTTTAATTTTGTTTACAGGGTTGACTTATTGATGCTTCCATTTATGGTTTGTTACTCATTTTCCCTAATTTATTTATAAAGCCTTTGCAAACAGGACTTAAATATAATCTCGTGCATTCTCTTTTAAAAGCTTTAAAGTATTGCTTAGCACATTTTTATCTGTAATCAACATGCAATTTACTTCTATATAAAGTGTGGGATAGGATATCAATATTATTTTTTTCTGTATATGTCATTTGTCTGAGTACAATTTATTTAATATCTCAAATTTTCACTGATTTCTAATGCTACCTATGACATTTACAAAGTCTCATATTTTCATGAATTTATTTTGCCTTCTGTAATATAATTAGCTCTTTTTTTTCTTTTAAAACTCTATATAATCAAATCATATAGACCTCAGATGTGAGCCCTCTGGGCTTTCCTGGTGTCTCAGTGGTAAAGAATCTGCCTGCCAATGCAGGAGATGCAGTTTTGCTCCCAGGGTCAGGAAGGTCCCCTGCAGAAAGAAGTGGCAACCCTCTCCAGTATTCTTGCCTGGGAAATCCCATGTACAGTAGAGCCTAATGGGCTATATTTCTTGGAGTCACAAAAGAGTCAGATGACTTAGTGACTAAATAACCAAGCAGTGTACTCTATAGTACAACAGAAGCACTTAACCTACAGAATTGGAGAATATTAGACCTTGAGGGCAAAATATAGTTTTTTTTTTTAATCTAGTTATATGATTTTATAGATAAGAAAACTCAAGCTGAGAAAAGTTAAATGAGTTGCCTAGGGTAATACAGCCAATCAATAGCAGAGCTACTTCTAGAATTATGTTTATTCTACATCCATTGTAGTCCCCTCTCCATAGAATCAGTGTTCAGCACATACGAGATTTCAGGTCAGTTCAGTCACTCAGTCATGTCCAATTCTTTGCAACCCCATGGACTATAGCACACCAGGCCTCCCTGTCCATCACCAACTCCAAAAGTTTACTCAAATTTATGTCCATTGAGTCAGTGATGCCAACCAACCATCTCATCCTTGGTCGTCCCCTTCTCCTCCCACTTTCTATCTTTCCCAGCATCAGGGTCTTTTCAAATGAGTCAGCTGTTCACATTAGGTGGCAAAAGTATTGAAGTTTCAGATTCAGTATCAGTCCTTCCAATGAATATCCAGGACTTATTTCCTTTAGGATGGACTGGCTGGATCTCCTTGCAGTCCAAGGGACTCTCAAGAGTTTCTCCAATACCACAGTACAAAAGCATCAATTCTTCAGCACTCAGATTTCTGTATAGTCCAATTCTCACATCCATACATGACTACTGGAAAAACCACAGCCTTGACTACAAGGACTTTTGTTGACAAAGTCATGTCTCTGCTTTTTAATATGCTGTCTAGGTTCATCATAACTTTTCTTCCAAGGAGCAAGCATCTTTTAATTTCATGGCTGCAGTGATTTTGGAGCCCACAAAAATAAAGTCTGTTACTTTGTCCCATCTATTTGCCATGAAGTGATGGGACTAGATGCCATGATCTTATTTTCTAAATGTTGAAAGCCAACTTTTTCACTCTCCTCTTTCACTTTCATCAAGAGGCTCTTTAGTTCTTCTTTGCTTTCTGCCATAAGGGTAAGGTCATCTGCATATCTGAGGTTATTGATATTTCTCCTAGCAATCTTGACTCCAGCTTGTGCTTCATCCAGCCCTGGGTTTCTCATGATGTACTCTGCATATAAGTTAAATATGCAAGGTGACAATATGCAGCCTTGACGTACTCTTTTCCTGATTTGGAACCAGCCTGTTGTTCCATGTCCAGTTCTAACTGTTGCTTCCTGACCTGCATACAGATTTCTCAAGAGGCAGGTCAGGTGGTCTGATATTCCCATCTCTTTCAGAATTTTCCACAGTTTATTGTGATCCACACAGTCAAAGGCTTTGGCATAGTCAATAAAGCAGAAATAGATGTTTTTCTGGAACTCTCTTGCTTTTTCCATGATCCAGCGGATGTTGGCAATTTGATCTCTGGTTCCACTGCCTTTTCTAAAACTAGCTTGAACATCTGGAAGTTGACAGTTCACATATGGTTGAAGCCTGGCTGGGAGAATTTTGAGCATTACTTTACTAGCATGTGAGATAAGTGCAATTGTGCAGTAGTTTGAGCATTCTTTGGCATTGCCTTTCTTTGGGATTGGAATGAAAACTGACCTTTCCCAGTCCTGTGGCCACTGCTGAGTTTTCCAAATTTGCTGGCATATTAAGGGCAGCATTTTCACAGCATCATCTCTTAGGATTTGAAATAGCTCAACTGGAATTCCATTACCTCCACTAGCTTTGTTTGTAGTGATGCTTCCTAAAGCTGACTTGACTTCTCATTCCAGGATGTCTGTCTCTAGGTGAGTGATCATACCAACGTGATTATCTGGGTCATGAAGATCTTTTCTGTACAGTTTTTCTGTGTATTCTTGCCACCTCTTCTTAATATCATCTGCTTCTGTTAGATCCATACCATTTCTGTCCTTTATTGAGCCCATCTTTGCATGAAATGTTCCTTGGTATCTCTAATTTTCTTGAAGAGATCTCTAGTCTTCCCCATTCTATTGTTTTCCTCTATTTCTTTGCACTGACCACTGAGAAAGGCTTTCTTATCTCTCCTTGCTATTCTTTGGAACTCTGCATTCAAATGGGTATATCTTTCCTTTTCTCCTTTGCTTTGTGCTTCTCTTCTTTTCACAGCTATTTGTAAGGCCACCTCAGACAGCCATTTTGCTTTTTTGCATTTCTTTTTCTTGGGGATGGTCTTAATCCCTGTCTCCTGTACAATGTCATGAACCTCTGTCCATAGTTCATTGGGCACTCTAACAAATCTAGTACCTTAAATCTATTTCTCACTTCCACTGTATAATTGTAAAGGATTTGATTTACGTCATACCTGAATGGTCTAGTGGTTTTCCCTACTTTCTTCAATTTTAAGTCTGAATTTGGTTATAAGGAGTTCATGATCTGAGCCACAGTCAGCTCCCCATCTTGTTTTTGCTGACTGTGTGGAGCTTCTCCATCTTTGGCTGCAAAGAATATAGTCAATCTGATTTCAGTGTTGGCCATCTGGTGATGTCCATGTGTAGAGTCTTCTCTTGTGTTGCTGGAAGAGGGTGTTTGCTATGACCAGTGCATTCTCTTGGCAAAACTCTATTAGCCTTTGCCCTGCTTCGTTCTGTACTCCAAGGCCTAATTTGCATGTTACTTCAGGTGTTTCTTGATTTCCTACTTTTGCATTCCTTTCCCCTATAATGAAAAAGACATCTTTTTTGGGTGTTAGTTCTAAAAGGTCTTGTAGGTCTTCATAGAACCGTTCAACTTCAGCTTCTTCAGCATTACTGGTCTGGTCATAGACTTGGATTACCATGATATTGAATGGTTTGCCTTGGAAACGAACAGAGATCATTCTGTCATTTTTGAGATTACATCCAAGTACTGCATTTCGGACTCTTTTGTTGACCATGATAGCTACTCCATGTCTTCTAAGGGATTCTTGCCCACAGTAGTAGATATAATGGTTATCTGAGTAAAGGCACCCATTCCAGTCCATTTTATTTGCTGATTCCTAGAATGTTGACATTCACTCTTGCCATCTCCTGTTTGACCACTTCCAATTTGCCTTGATTCATGGACCTAACATTCCAGGTTCCTATGCAATATTGCTCACAGCATCAGACTTTGCTTCTATCACCAGTCACATCCACAACTGGGTGTTGTTTTTGCTTTGGCTCCATCCCTTCATTCTTTCTGGAGTTATTTCTCAACTGATCTCCAGTAGCATATTAGGCACCTACTGACCTGGGGAGTTCATCTTTCAGTGTTCTATATTTTCACCTTTTCATACTGTTTGCGGGGTTCTCAGGATAAGAATACTGAAGTAGTTTGTCATTCCCTTCTCCAGTGGACCACATTTTGTCAGAACCCTCCACCATGACCTGTCCATCTTGGATGGCCCTACATGGCATGGCTTAGTTTCATTGAGTTAGACAAGGCTGTGGTCAATGTGGTTAGATTGGTTAGTTTTCTGTTATTATGGTTTCAGTCTGTCTACCCTCTGATGCCCTCTTTCAGCACCTACCGTCTTACTGGGGTTTCTCTTACCTTGGATGTGGAGTATTTCTTTACGGCTGCTCCAGCGAAGCACAGCCGCTGCTCTTTACCTTGGAAGTTGGGTATCTTCTCACTACCTCTGTTACTGACCTTGGATGTGGGGTGTCTCCTCTCGGCAGCTTGCCACTCCAGCGCCGCACAGCGCCATGCAGCCCTGATGGCTCAGATGATAAAGAATCTGCCTGCACTGTGGGAAACTTGGATTCAATCCCTGAGTTGGGAGGATCCCTTGGAGGAGGGCATGGTAACCCATTCCAGTATTCTTGCTGGAGAATCACCATGAAGAGAGGAGCCTGGCAGTCTACAGTCCATGCGGTCACAGAGTCAGACACGACTGAGCATCATAGCACAGCGGCATACATATTGATATTAGATCAGTATGACACAAAAGTTACAGAAAATTGAGATTTTGTGTTAGTTGTTAATGTGACAAATTTTTCTTCCCAATTTCTATCATTGTGATCAGTATTACTTAGTTTATTATATGATCAATTATTTTATAGGCACTGTGAAGGATTAGTAAATACAGGGATGGACAAAATAGATTTGATTCCTGGTTCAGAGGTATACTCATTTGGTTTAATATCCAAATGAGTATAGTGTAAGGTTTCAATATAATAATTGTAGTGTGGAAACAGATATGAATCAGGAATAGAATTTATGTCACGATATACAAAGGAAAGGCTTCCCTTGTAGCTTAGTTGGTAAATAACCTGCCTACCATGCAGAAGACCTGGGTTTGATTCCTGGGTCTGGAAGATTCCCTGGTGAAGGAAATGGCAACCCACTCCAGTATTCTTGCCTGGAGAGTCCCATGGACAGAGGAAACTAACAAGCTACAGTCCAAAGGATAGCAAGAACTGAACACGACTTAGCGACTAAACCACATACAAAGGAAAATAGTGTGCAAAGTGGCCATACAATAGAGCTCAGAGCTCTTTTTGAGGTGCCAGGGAAGACTATGCAAATGAAATTTCTCCAGAATTTCATCAGCATGCAATTTGTGCTATTACACAAATTCCCATACCTAGAAGGACTCTGCATTTGGTTTAAGATTCTGCTATTGTTATAGTAAATTATGAAGATTTTTAACAAGAGGTTTCATATTCTCATTTTGTACTGCACCACCCCCCCCCAATTATGTAGACAACACTATATGGAAAATAAAAGTTAATCTGATTTAGCTGGAAGACATTCAAAATACCAGAAGATACAAGAACCATATAGTATAAGGCTGGTTGTAGGATTTGGAAATACTTAGCTGGATAAAAACTATCTAGGGATGAATTAATAACTGCCTCAAGACAGTGACAGTTCAGAGGATCAGAAGGAGAAATAGGATTTTCCAGTACAGTTCTAGAAGGTGAACAGGAATAATTCTTAAAAGTTAAAGGAAAACTGAGAAGGCAGACTTTCACTACAAGACAAGGCAAGACATTATACATTTAAGCTTCTAGTGTCAGAGGTATTAAGGTTGAGGTTTGGGGACAAGAAGTAATGATTATTTAAAATTAAATTGTGCATTCATTAAGAGGAGAAAGAATAAGATGTCTACAATGGTCCAAACCAATCTTACAATTTTATATCTATGAAATACATTGAAATTTTCTTGTTAAAATGAGCCATATATTAGAATTCCAGGATGTGAAGCTGGGAACTTGAAACATCGCCTACTTTTGATTATCTGTACACTTTTTCTAGGGAATTTTCCAGGTGGCCCAGTGATAAAGAATCCACCTGCCAATGCAGAAGATGTCAGAGATGAGACTTTTATCCCTGGGTCAGGAAGATCCTCTGGAGGAGGAAATGGCAACCTGCTCCAGTCTTCTTGCCTGGAAAATCCCATGGACACAGGAGCCTGGCAGTTTATAGTCCATGGGGTTGCAAAGAGTTGGACCCTACTGAGCATGCACACATCCTTTTTTGAGCAGAGAAAATGAAGAAAAATTGTAGAAGACCACTAAGTGTGTTCATTTAAATTATCTCATTAGTGAGCACACAAATCATGCTGACCTTAATTGTGATTAAGACTCCCAAGACATGATTTTTAAATTAGCAAATAATGATAATAATAGCTCATCATTCACAAGTGAGGTCTAACTTGTTTAAGCCTCACAAAGAGCTTGCGGGTTAAAATTTGTTATAACATTTTATAAACTGAAATTGAAGCTCAAGGAGTTGAAGTTTTAGGCATATAGCTAGTCAACAGAAGAGTAAGTAATCTATTAATTCACTGAGGAGCTACTTATTGAGTGCCTAGGATGTTCAGGCACTGCATCATGTGCTGAGAATGCAAATGTGAGCCAAACAAATGGAATTTATGCTGTGACAGACTAGCCAGGATACAATAAACTTTTTCCTTTATTACATTCTATAGGAAACTCTCAGGCAACATTTCTCTTTGATGAGCAATTGCTGTTTTGGGTAATTGGGGTTTCCATGTTTATTAAGCCTTTATTTCAAGTCTATATGAACTTGAAACTGTGATATCAGCAAGTGAATAGAGCATATTCTGTCTTCTGAGAGGTCTAACAGAGACAGATTTCTGTAAGCAACTGACCACAAATAGAAAGCTGAATGAGTAAGTAGTAAGTAGAATTGTGAATATGGGAGAGGTTGAGGAGCCGGAGGCTTCCCAGGTGATGCTAATGATAAAGAACCCACCTGCTAATGCAGGAGCTATAAAAGATGTGGGTTCTATCCCTGAGTTGGGAAGATTCCACTGGAGGAGGACATGGCAACACACTCCAGTATCCTTGCCTGGAGAATCCCATGGACAGAGGAGCCTGGCAGCCTCCAGTACATAGGGTCACACAGGGTCAGATACAACTGAAGCAATTTATGGAGGTGGGGGAGGAGAGGGAGTGTTAAATGTGATGGTGTTACTAGGAAAGATTTCATGGACGTGAGCTGAGCACCACGGTCTAGGGATAAAAGTTCAAAATAATGAGAATAAGATCCAAAAGAAGGTGCACTATGATGTGTGAACCCACAGCATTAACACAATAGCTAACATACATCCAATTAACAAATCATAAGTATTTGTTAAATGAATGAATAAAAATAAATTATTGGTGTATATTTAATATTGAGCCAGGAGAAAGGTTAAAGTCACAGAGTTATGAATAGCCATGGAACATCTGGGTAGTGAGCAGACTGATGCATATTTATCGTGAGTGGCATGACAGGGTGAATGGACAGGTGCTTATGGAAGAAAAAGGAAATGATACATGTGTCACTGAGCAATGACATTGCTATATGGGATGAGTGCTATGGTGGGGAAGGAGAAAGGCCTTTCAGCACATTAGGGAAATTTCCTAACTCAGCTGCTATGGATTTTCATATTTATTTTATTTTTGATTTTTCAGGAGAGTGGTTAGTGAAGAATAATTAGCAAGAAATAAAGCAGCATCTACATTACAGTATGAAATATATGCAAGAGTTGGGGAGAAGGAAGAACAAAGTGTTTAAAGGGATAGAAAATATAAAAGTTCAGTAAAATATTCAAGGAAGCAATAGGAAGAGCTTAGCCTAGAGATGTAGAAAGGAAGGAGGAAAGAGAGGAAAGATAAAATTGGAATCTGAGAAACTGAATGCCAGAATGCTAGTGAGGTGACTGCAGTGACAGGTTCACAGGAGAGCTAACTAAGGCAGTGGCGAAGATAATAGAAAAAGGGGTGGAGGTCTTTGTAACTTTCATGTAATTAATGTTCAATAAATAATGCCTGACAGCAGGATTTTGGAACCGATTGCTTATGTAGGGTAAGGAAGAAAGAGAAGAAAAAAATCAACTTTGAGTTTTGTAGTTTGAAGGGTTAGCTTGATGTTGACTATGTAATTTGAACCTGGAAATATGGTCATTGAGCAGATTTTGCAATTAAATTAGTAAATTTAATTTTGTCTGTAACTTGGTTAAAAAATCTGCCTGCCATCTCTTTGTTGTTGCCTAAAAGAGTGGAAATACACGTGGAACTCAAACCTCATAGTGTTTGAGGACAATTCTGGGAGAATCCTCTCCGTTACACCACCAAGTAGCAATTTTTCCTTTGCTTTGAAAGCAAACTGAACTAACAATGGTGACTATTTTCTGTTGCTCTTAAGTAAGACATTGTCAGTAACATGATTGCCCTTTCTAAAGAGGTAGGCCGCTTTTCTCACATTAAGAGATCACACAACATCTGCAAATTTCCTACTAAAAAGTCATTTTACTTAGAAATCATGTGTATTTATCTTTGTATATTTATGCCTAAATAAATAACTTGTAGGAAAATATGTCCCTTTGAATATTGAATAAAGCCAAACAAAATTATGCTTGGATGTTGCCTAATTTCTTCACAAGAAGGATAATGAAAGGAGTCAGAGCAAATCCTTCTTTCTTGATGAAAGAGTTGCTCATAGGTGCTTGGCAACCAGCAAGAATCCTTCTTTACGCAGTTTTTTCACTCAGCTAGCCCTGGCTGGACTTCTCAGAATATTGATAAATCCCACCTTGGACAAAGAACTGAATAAGTATTTCTTGGCATTGTTTCATGAGCAGTAAAGGAAAGTGAGACCGTATCACTGGATTTGGTCTATGGATGGCCTGAAATATCTTTTTAATCACAACCAGAGACATCAAAGTATAATTTAGCTCAGAGAGGGAGACTGCCACTATTTTGAGGACTATGAGAACATATATAAAGCCATAAAGTGTTTGAGTTCAAGCATCATCTAGACAAATGTATCATTTGAGTCCACAGGAAAGAATAAAAGAGAAAGAGACAGGAGTGTTGGGGAGGGAGGGGGAGAGTAAAAGAGGGAAACGAAGAGGCTAGTAGGGAGAAGAGAAGAGGAGGAGACAGAAAAGAGAAAAGGCTGAGATGAACACTCTAAACTGAATATTCTGAGAAAGCAGAAATTCAGGAGTGAAGAAGAGAAAAGTGAAGCAAGTTCAAGGAAAAGTGGTGCGGAATAGTTGAAAGGATGAAGTCTGACATGATGCCACTATATCTGACCACCAGACATTCTTTGGTAGTTGATGGAACCACTTACATGAACATTTAAACTTGGATGCAGTGGAAAAGAAATCAGTTTAGAGAAGATACGTATGATACTGTGGTGAAAGAGATGAGATATAGCTTGTGTGTTTCATCACAGGGCCCAGAGGTAAACCCAGATAATGATCATAGATTGGAAATACATGAAAAGTAGCTAACCAATTCACAAATCACTCAGTATGTTGCACATGATCAGCACACAACACAGGTTAATCCGAGTGGGGAAATTAGAGAAGGAGGTAAGAAACCACTCCAGGGAGAAGTTCGGGCAAGGGGTATCTCAGGATGAGCAGTGATTCCAGTTGGCAGCAGATCTTGAAACGAGTCTGAACGGAAAGTCACCCTCTGCTCCAATAGGGCTTCTGAAAGTGCCGACTAGAGCAGCTCCCAGCAGCATAAAGTCAGGGCCTCCCACAAGGAGCCTTCAAGTGGCTTGGCTCAGTGGTCTCATTTTAAGGAATCTGCTAGTATTCCCTAATGGTTACACCCTTGGTTAGAAAGATTATTTCTATCATAATGGTTAGGAAGTCTTATCTCTGTCATTTGCTCCTTCTATGTCTGTATGAGTGTTCATTCAGTCTTGCCCAACTCTTACAACTCCATGGGCTCTAGCCCCACTAGTCTCCTCTGCCCACGGAATTTTCCAGGCAAGAATACTGGAGTGGGTTGCCATTTCCTTCTCTAGGAGATCTGGATTTCCTGATCCAGGGATCAAACCTGCTTCTCTTACATCTCCTGCATTGGCAGGCAGATTCTTTAACACTGGGCCATCTGGGAAGCACATAACTGCTCATTTTGTTCTGATAAAGTCTTATTTATCACACAGAGACACTTGCAGTCCTATATCACACCCATGAAAGCAACTATCGTGGGGTTCACCTTGGCCACTGTGAATCCATCTTGAATTACTTAACATAGCTTGTGGTGTGCTACGCTTAGTCATTCAGTCATGTTCGACTCTTTGCAACCCCATGGACTATGGCTCACCAGGCTCATCTGTTCATGGGGATTCTCCAGGTAAGAATACTGGAGTGAGTTGCCATGCCCTCCCCTGGGGATCTTCCCAACCCAGGGATCAAAAGCCCAGGTCTCCTGCATTGCAGGCAGATTCTTTACCAGCTGAGCTACCAGGGAAGCCCTTTCATGAAAACTGAGTAGGGATCATTACAGAAAAGAAGTCACACCATAACAGTGTGTGTGGGCTGGTGACATATATTAAAGCTTTAAGAGAAAATCAGATTTCCACAACATCATAGTATATTCCTCTTCGCTCAATTTCTGTACATAGTCTTAATAGCTGTGATAAGGTCTGGTAGAAAAACAAAATTAGCTTCTAGTGGAAAGTCTATTTCTCACTAAGTCCATCCCTCAATATTTTGAATAGAGAACAGAAATCAAATGAACCAGGTCAGTGCATTTCAGTCATTCATGTTAATTCTTTTAATACAGGTATATTGGCCAGATAGATGACACTTATGTTCAATCATTTTTCAAGTTCAGTAGGTCCTTAATCCTAATTATGCCTGACCTGATTTAAAGTGAACCAAAATTCATTTTCAACTAAGTAAATAAGAACCATAGAGCTTTTGTTGTTTGTTAGAACAAGCCTTGTTAAATAGCAAGCATCTGCTCTCCATTCCAATTATTGTTTGTTTTAAGGGTCTAGGTTAAGTAGAGTTGTCAGATTTCACTTTGTTAGATAATGAAATCAAAAAAGTGAATTAATAACAACAGCTCAAATCTGTCATGTCTTGCAGTTTGCTAGTGCATTTACTAGCTTATCTGACTCTGATAATGCTGGGAAGTAAGTATGCCCGGCTTTTCATCTGTATAATGGGGATAACAATTATATCCTCCTTATAAAATTTTGGTGAAGATTAAATGAGCTAAAAATGCATGAAGCTTAAAATTGTGCCAGCCACATGGCAAAATATTAATAAATGTTAGTTGTTTTGTTGATCCTATTACAGTGATTATTAACTTCAATGTACTTTGTAAAATTTGTATTGTGCTGAAAGAGGGAGAGGAAAAGAAATGATGAGAGAGGGAGGGAAGGAAAGAAGATAAATGGAAAGAGGAAGAAGGGATTTATATCAGACTTACAGTTGAGAGGATCTGCATCTCTCCTGTTTGAAAAGGTTATTTAGGATTGTGCCATGCTATTAAGTAAAGTGGATTGAAGCAGATACATTAAACTGGTATTGATTAGCTTTGTAAATATCAATTTTCTTGCAGTCAGTAACAGGAGATCATTTAGATTAGAAGGAAGTGTAAGGAGACATGGTGTTCCAGGGATTAAAATGAAAGACTAAGAACCAATGACTATCTGTATGACTCTGTGTGCTTGTAATTAATCTGTCAGGACTTGAGCCACATCTCTAAAGTATGAAGTTAAATAACAGCTTCTGTTCCATCCTTGGGTCGGGAAGATCCCCTGGAGAAGGAAATGGCAACCCACTCCAGTATTCTTGCCTGGAGAATCCCATGGACAGAGGAGCCTGGCAGGCTAGAGCCCAAAGGATCGCAAAGAATCAGACTCGACTGAACGACTAAGCATGCATCTTTATCTTGTGGCAAGGGTACCAAAAGTAAAATCAGAAGGGCGTATGGAGTCCTTCACATAGCCTGAATACAGTGATGAAGAATTTCGACAAATTGTACTCTGCAATGGTTTTATTCGTTGTTTCTTTTGTTCTATGTAGCCTGAGTTCAAATGCCACATCTGGATAATTGCATAACTTCTCACTTTTTAGTTCTTCATTCCCTCAGTCTATGTGTCATGTTCTACATAAAACATACACCTGATCAAGTTAATTCTATTGCCCAAAGAAAAATCAGGTTAGTCACTATAGAATGGATTTCACAACCCAATACTGGAAACTTCCTTAAAGTTTATGCATTATTCGCTCATCTTTACAGAACATTATTCATTATATCCTTGTCTTTACATGGGTCATACAGACTAATTTTCCATTGTTGGTTTACTGTAATTCACTGTGTAACTTGGAAAAACTGCTTAACCTCTCTTAGCCTCATTTTCCTGATTTTTAGCAGTTATTGATTCTCAATTGAGGGTGATTTTGTATCCCAGGGGACATTTGTCAATTGTACAGACGTTTTATTTTTACAAACAGGAGAAGGGTGCCACTGGGATCAAGTGAACAGAAACCAGAGATATTACTAAACACAATACAATACACAGGACAGCTCCCCACTATAAAGAATTATCCATTCTTAAATGTCAATTGTTTTGAGGTTGAAGAACTCTGCATTATGGAGATCATAAACCTAGTGACTCATGTCACTGTGACAATTAAAAGTTAAAGGTTATAGAGTACCTGGCATTCACAAATACTCCACAATGTTCATTTTGATCGCTTTTCCATTTTTATTTCCTGCCTTTCAAGATACCTAATTTTATTTCTTTAACAAAACCTTTTTCAGTGCTTAAATGCCAAGCTGTTTAAAAATATTAACCTATTTAATCTTCAAACTAGCCATACCACTGTAAGTTCATGCTCATTTTCCAGATGAGGAAACTGAGTCAAAAGAAGATGGAATATCTTGTTTTAATTTATTTTTAATAGAAGGATAATTTCTTTACAACATTGTGTTGGTTTCTGCTGTACACAAACATGAATCAAGCACAAGTTTACATATATCCCCTCCTGCTTGGACCTCCCATCTAACCACCCATCCCACCCTCTAGCTCATCAAAGAGCACCAGGCTGAGATCCTGAGGTGGAATATCTTGGCCCATGCCACACGGCTTGTAAATTGTACGTGTAGCGTTCGGACATTGGCCATCTTAACCCTAGAGTCTGTGCTCTAATTATGGTGTCCATGCTGCTCTCCCACATTCTGTTGTTCTGTGTACCAGGCACTTCGGCTTCTGTTTAGTTCATGATATTGCAAGCATTTCCATACCACCGAACAAGAAATAATAAATTGTTTGAAAAGAGGACCACATTGTCTCTCCTCTTAGCATTGACAATAGTTAGTGAAGTGTGAAGTAGACTGTACATGAGTAAATGAACCCGCCCATCAATCCATCAGCCAGAGTTCTCTGCTGTAGTTTCCCTTTCAGTCACTAGAACAGCAGGCAGGAAGATGCACTGACTCTAGAGCAGAAGAAAGTCCACTGGTCCTCCCAAGAGCTTTGCCTTTCAACACGGCTTCTTTAGCCTGGGCCCCGACCACCTAAACTGACAAAAACTGACCCTTAGTGAATTTGTGGGTACCGAGCCTTGCAGAGGCTCCATGTGGCTTGGTGAAAATACTTTTGCAAAATTGGATGCATTTATATTTCCATCACTTGATGACTAGACCGGCACTAACAGGAGTGTATTTTGGTTCTTAGCAAGCATCAAACAAGCAATTGTGTGTATTATCTTTTGAGAAAGGAGGTATGAAAATTATGGAAGCCCTCTCTATTTTTTGATGACACAATTTTAACACAAGAAAAAATATATATAACATCTTCCAAATCCAGCTGCAATGCAGGAGACCCAGGTTCAATCCCTGGGTTGGGAAGATCCCCTGGAGAAGGGAAGGGCTACCCTCCCAGTATTCTTGCCTGGAGAATTCCATGAACAGAGGAGTCTAAAGTCTATAGTCCTTTAGGGTTGTAAAGATTCATACATGTTTTTTAATATGTTTAATGTTCCAATACAAATATTGTTTTAAGGTTCAGGATTTGGATTTGGAAACCTCATGTTTAAGTCCCATGTCTGCTACTTCCAAGCTGCTACTTCCCTTGACCAAGTCAGTTCACCTCTCTGTTTTTGTTTCTCAACCTGAAAGAACATTAGTGGACACACATGCAAACACTCACACACACATACCATTTATGACTGTTGCAAGATAAAGTAAGATAAAGTATATAAAAATACCTAGAAAAGTTTCATTTAAAAACTGCTTGAATTTAGTTAATATTAGGAAATTAAAGATCATCTTTTTAATGCTTAGAAAGGGAATAGACTTCAAGAAAGATTTGGGAGTGTTATCACAAAACACATCTATAATAGCTTTGAAAAGCTGATGAAAAAAGCTTCATATTTGAGAATAAGAACAGTTGTTTTTTTTTTTTTTTTTTTTTTCACTCACTGCTTTCATTTTTATTATGATGCTAGCTTTAGGGACCTCTCATTTTAGGAAACAAAGAACTGATCACTATGCTCAGTCAACTCCTCCTCTTGCAAGTTGTCCTGACTACCATCCTCATGATCTTGGACATCAGAATATAAAGGAAACTCCATTGACCACTCTGCATGCATGGAGTCTTGTCCTAAGCCACCCTTCACTGCTGATTCTTTGATGTCCCTGGATGGATACCTCGGCTGTGTAAACCATTTTCTTCTTGTCTTTGCATACTTATAACCTTATCCTTGATGAAGACTCTTTCCTTAACCAAACTTTAGGCAGGTTCCTCTGGACAATTTTTTGATTTGGCCCTATCCCTGGGCCTTGTCTGCAAGAGCAAGAATCATGCTAAATCAGTTAAAGAGGCTCCCCTACCCTGTATACGTGATCATCCCCAGTGTTTGATCAAATTACTCATTCCTGTCATTCCCCCAGTGATATCTGATCACCCTGACCTGCCTTCAGCAAGAAGCTTGTCCAGTCAGTTTAAATACCCAGAATCCCCCTTCCTTAACTTCTGATATTTCCCTTTAGTATTTTTCCATCCACAGATGCCCTACATGCTCCTTGGCTATAAGTTTTCATTTTTCCTTGCATTTACTGCTGCTGCTGCTAAGTCGCTTCAGTCATGTCCGACTCCGTGCGACCCCAGAGATGGCAGCCCACCAGGCTCCCCCATCCCTGGGATTCTCCAGGCAGGAACACTGGAGTGGGTTGCCATTTCCTTCTCCAATGTATGAAAGTGAAAAGTGATAGTGAAGTCACTCAGTTGTGTCCAACTCTTCGAGACCCCATGGACTGCAGCCTACCAGGCTCCTCTGTCCATGGATTTTCCAGGCAAGAGTACTCACAGTTGAGTCCAATTCCTGTGCTCTACTGCAAAACACCATTGCAGTAGTCCCTTGAATACAGGCCTCCTTACCATCTTTAACAAATGCCAGGATAATTTTTAATTTAACACTCTGAATTTGAGTCCCTGAATCAGCTCTTTTATTAGTAACTATGGTCCACAGTCATGTTTTTGCTTCCACATTCCATCCTTGGAAAATACCTCTCCCCCACCTGCTGCGCCCCAGGTTCACCTCAGTTCTGAGATCACACAGGAATATGCCAACTCCCAGATTGAGCACCCAATGCATTACTCTTCCTAAAATTTTAATTCCGAATACATGTGCTTCTTCATTTCTGGTGTGAGACAGTTAAATGCCAAACTTGGTAGTATGTGTGGTATTCTCTGTGTATGTATTCTCATTTAGGAAAAGTCATGTAGCCACATGAGAACCTTAAGATCATGTGATAAAATCCACCTGCTGAGAAATCCTGCCATGACTCTTGCATCTACCCAAAAAGAACTTTATTTTTAAATTTTTATTTATTTATTTATGGCTATGCTGGGTCTTGTTGCTGCAAGTGGGTTTTCTCTAGTTGCAGCAAGCAAGGGCTACTCTTCATTGTGGTGCTTGGGCTTCTCATTGCAGTGGCTTCTCTTGCGGAGCATGGACTCTAGGATGCTTAGGCTCAGCAATTGTGGCTCACAGGCTTAGTTGCCCTGAGGTATGTGGGATCTTCCTGCACCAGGGATTGGACCCGTGTCCCCTGCATTGGCAGGCAGATTCTTAACCACTGGAACACCAGGTAAGTCCCACAACAAGAATTTTAAAATAAAATGAAGTCCAACTGAAGCAAAACCAGTACATATGGCAGATGCTTTGCAAATCCAGCGTTTCAAACTGGAGTTTACAAGGTCCATCACCCACATTTGGCATCAATTTCTAATAAATTTCATCTAAAATATATGCAGCTTTGCTGCACAAATCCTTGCTACAACTTGGTCCCCAGACTCAGCTATCTACAATACAGGTTTCTGGAAAAGTAAAGTGGCCAAGTTAATCAGATGTAGTCATTAGGACCCCACCTGGCAGATTCCCAAATGAAATGATTCCACCTTTGCAAACTTCTTTGATAATTGACTTGTACTTTTAAAAGTCATCCTAATACAAATTCAGTTCTTAAGCTCTCATTCCTTGAGTTCTTCTAATTTGTAGCAAAGTGAGCCAAGAGTTTTCATAAAAAGTCAATTTTCTGACTCAAAGACGGCAAGCCATATCAAAGAAGTCTGTGTAGACAGAGTAAGGCTTTACTGCTACCAATTAATCAAAGAGTAAAAGTGTGAAGTCTAGGCAATTTTAAAAGAAATTAAAAATATTTTGAATAGTACAGTAATTCAAGTTTTGTGCTAATATCGTATTGTTCAATGAGGATTCCTGCTCTCATAAACAAATGCAATTGAATTATGCATAAAAGCACCAAACCACAAACAGTTCTCTGAAGAGATTGCTCTTCAAGCAGATTAAAAACTTCTGCTTTCAATCACATTAACCTAGTACAATTTAAGGGAAACTATTTGGCTATAAATAAAATAAAAACAAAGCTTAGCATTTCTATTACCAAACTTTGTAAACTCAATTTTCTTGTATAACCTTGTATAATATATTAATAGTTCAAAGAAAATTGAACTAGAAGTAAAAAGACTTTGGTCCTCTCAGCCCTAAACATTGTTTCTAAATCAATTGTCTCATTAATTTATTTATTCATTAACAAATATTTATCTAATGTTAAGTCTGTGCTGTAGACTGTTTCAGATATTAGAGATACAGTGGTAACAAAATAAGCTCACAGCATTATAGATTTTAGTTGCAGTTGGATTAAACAGAACAGCAACAAAAAGTTGTCATATATATATACACGTATATATATATAAAACATTGCCTGCAGTGCAGGAGACCCAGGTTCGATCCCTGGGTTGGAAAGATCCCCTGAAGAAGGAAATGGCAACCCACTCCAGTATCTTTGCCTGGAAAATCTCATGGACAGAGGAGCCTGGAGGGCTTCAGTCCATGGGGTCGCAAAGAGTCGGGCACGACTGAGTGACTAACACTTACATATATAAAACATACAAAGAATCATATATGTATAATTTTACATATTTGTTACTTATTTTAAAAATAGTAGTGTTTAGTTCAGTTGCTCAGTCGTGTCCAACTCTTTTTGACCCCATGGACTGCAACACACCAGGCTTCCCTGTCCATCACCAACTCCAGGAGCTTACTCAAACTTATGTTCATCAAGTCAGTGATGCCATCCAACCATCTCATCCTCTGTTGTACCCCTCTCCTTCTGCCTTCAATCTTTCCCAGCATGAGGGTCTTTTCCAATAAGTCAGCTCTTTGCATCAGGTGGCCAAAGTACTGGAGTTTCAGCTTCAACATCACTCCTTCCAATGAATATTCAGGACTGATTTCCTTTAGGATTGACTGGTTTGATCTCCTTGCAGTCCAAGGGACTCTCAAGAGTCTTCTCCAACACCACAGTTCAAAGGCATCAATTCTTCAGCACTCAGCTTTCCACTACTCTGTTCTACATGTTTGTTTTTGTTTGTAAAGGTATATAATATGAGATTGTGGGGGCAAGGAAAACCCAAATACAACTTAATACAGGGTGATTAGGAAAACTCTCTAAGTAGGTGACACATGAGTTGAGCCTTGAATATGAAGAAAATTCTATAAGCCTCAGTCTCCTTATCTGAAAATTGAGAATAATGATAGTATAGAATGTTCCATAGGGTTATTTAAAGTATTAAAGTCTTGCTGAGAATCCCATGAACGGAGAAGCCTGGTAGGCTACATCCACAGGGTCACAAAGAGTCAGACACGACTGAGCGACTTTACTTTCACTTTCACTTTTGAAGATATTTAGCAACTGAATGATGGCATAGAGTAAAAACTTCATGAATGAAAGCTTTTAATGTCATGTTGGCATTACAGTGATGAAGAGTTTGGATATATTTAAATGATATAAATAGCAAATGTTCTCTGGAAAGTATGAAGTCAGGTGGCATATTTAAGAAACTAATTAAGTAGAAGGATTAAACAAACCAAGATAAAAACTATTAAAATTTAAAAATTACATTGTCACCTATATAATCCAACTCTTGGTGACCCCATGGACTGTAGCCTGACAGGCTCCTCTGTCCATGAGATTCTCCAGGCAAGAATACTGGAGTGGGTTGCCATTTCCTTCTCCAGGGGATCTACCCAACCCAGGGATCGAACCCACATCTCTTGTGTGTCCTGCACTGGCAGGTGGGTTCTTTACCACTGCACCACCTGGGATTACCTATTTATGTAACACCTTTAACTGAACACCCTGGATGCTTGGACCACATCTAGGGGTGTGGGAAGCTGTTAATCTCTGTTGTTATTTTATCAAAACAAGTTTTGTCAGTTCTCATGCTACAAGGTAGATTCAGAATTACAGATAAACTAGAATCTTGTATCACATGTAGAGCATATTTTTCTTCCACTTTTAGACCTCCAGCAGCAGTGAGATATTGTAGAGATGTTGTGGAAAGTATGTTTGAGAACCATAGATCTCTTAGCAATTATCATTGCTCCCTACTTACCAGCTGTGTGACTTTTAAAAATGATACTTAACATCTTGGAGGCTTAGTTTTCCTGTTTGTAAAAGGAAGATAGTGATTCCTAAACACAGGCTGCTTGATGTTTAAGTGATACAATGGATACAAAATCAATTAGCACAAGGTGGCTGATAGAGTGGTAAACAAAACAAATATGGTCTCTCTCTCACTGAATTAATCAAGTGGAAAAACAGACAGACAAATATGGTCATGATTGAGCAAAATACCAGGGAGAAGAAAGTGATAAAAATGATGAAATAGTGATGAAAATATGAATAATGCCAAGAACTATTTTTGTTGCAGTGCTTCTTTTGGAAATAAATTCAAAGAGGTCAGTAATCACCCTTCCTTAAGTTACTTGGTAGAGGGAGGGCCCGACACAAAAAAGTAGATTTGATAAAGATGATTGATGGCTGTTTTATACTATAAGTAGACAAAGAAAATATAGCTATAGGAAAATAAAAACATAACCAAGACAGAACGTCCACTCTATGCTTCAGTGAATCTAAAATACAGTGGCTAAAAAAAAAAAAAAAGGAGAAACACCCTTGGCCAAAGAAAAGTACTCCTTGTGGAAAGATCTTTTAAACAATGTGTAGAAGAATAAACAAAATCAAAAAACGGATGCAAGCAAGAGAAAGAAAACCTCCTTTACTAGAAGATCAGTTTGTCAAAGAGGTTACTATTTTGTCAGAACCACATCCTACCCCAGGGCCACAAGAAGAAGGCAAAATGCTACAACTGATTTGAAAGAGTCTGAAGTTAGCTTTGCTCTAAAGCATGATAAAAAGAGATTTGTACTGACCCCCTGAATTTGGGGAGTCTGAATTTCAGAAGTTCATATCCACTGCAAATAATCTATAAAGTACTCTGGTTCAATTGACACATTTAGACAGAACTGAATGAACTTACATAATTGCCATGTAAATCTTAGGAGAGAAATTTTCTACTGTTACCTCATTTTGTTATTTTTCCCTTGGATATTCACCTTCTTAATAAGAAAGATTTTGATTACATTGTTCAACAAATGCATGTGTGTTCAGTCATTTCAGTTGTGACTGACTCTTTGTGACCCCATGAACTGCAGAGCACCAGGCTTCTCTGTCCTCCCTGTGTTCCAGACTTTGTTCAAATTCATGTCAATTGAGTCTATGATGCTATCTAACCATCTCATTCTCTGTGGCGCCCTTCTCCTTTTGCCTTCAGTCTTTCCCAGCATCAAGGTCTTTTCCAATGAATTGGCTCTTGACAACAGGTGACTAGATTATTGGGGCTTCAGCTTCAGCATTAGTCCTTCAAATGAGTATTTAGGATTGGTTTCTTTTAGGATTGACTAGATTGATCATCTCCTTGCAATCTAAGGGACTCTCAAGAGTCCTCTCCAACACTACAATTCAACACCTTCCACTTTTCAGCACTCAGTTTTCTTTATGGTCCACTTTTACATTGTACATGATTACTGGAAATACCATAACTTTGACTACATGGACTTGTGTTGGCAAAGTGATATCTCTGCTTTTTAATACACTGTTTGTCAAAGTATCAAAGTGTGGTAGTCACTCAGTTGTGCCTGACTCTTTGCAACCCCATAGACTGCAGTCCACCAGGCTCCTATGTCCATGGGATTCTCCAGGCAAGAATACTGGAGTGGGTTGCCATTCCTTTCTCCAGGGGAATACACTGTCTAGGTTTGTCATACTTTCCCTTCCAAGGAGAAAACATCTTTTAATTTCATGGCTGCAAAGATCATTATTGAATAATCGACCCTATTTATGGTGTGCTGTGATTCATGGGGTCGCAAAGAGTCAGACATGACTGATCGACTGAACTGAACTGAACTGAACTGATTTAGACTGTTTCAGGAGACTAGACAAAAGAGTATGTTTACACACTTTTTGGCAGCCTGTTTATTATCTTGCCACTGCAATTGTGAAAATTAAAAAAAGTAGCAACTAGGAATGGGAATTTTTTTTTTTTTTTTAACACAATAGTTTTCACACATACACATAAATTGCATTTTCTTCAAGCACATTTCCGAGCTTCTGCCTCTCAAATAACTGCCCTTCTTTCTTCAGAAGTGCTTCCCTGGTGGCTCAGAGGGTAAAGCGTCTGCCTGCAATGCAGGAGACTTGGGTTTGATCCCTGGGTCAGGAAGATCCCCTGGAGAAGGAAATGGCAACCCACTCCAGTACCCTTGCCTGGAAAATTCCAAGGACAGAGAAGCCTGGTAGACTATGGTCCATGGGATTGCAAAGAGTCGGACACAACTGAACAACCTCATTTTCACTTTTCTTCAGAAAATCAAGCTACCTATCTTACTGGAGACAGTAGTTTCCTTGCAGCATAATACAAAACATTTTGGCAAGGAGAAACCACAGAAAGAAAAAAATTAATGAATATGGCAAATGTATATTAACTTTCTATTCTTATCCCTGTGATTGAAACTTATGTAAAAAGACTTTTCCATCTTCTTTATTATTTCAAGAAAATAGGGAGTCCAGGATATGTGAAACTGGAGTCTTGAGATTCTTTTTAGTATTGATTTCACTCAGATATTATCCAGTGATGTGTCTTCTATTTTTTGAGGATGAATGAGATTGAGAGAAGTGGAGTGACTTAGTCCAGTTTACACATTAAGTCAAGGGTAGAGAAGTCAGATATTCTGACTATCAGCCGCATGCCCTGGTCTCATGAACACACTGAATACAGTTATTGAATTTTCCGCAGACCTACCAGTGTAAGAGAAAAGTCACTGAAGTTGGTAATAACAGTAACAGCAACATCTTTTTAAAGGCTAAGGAAAAGTTCTCAGTTTCAGAAAATTGCTTAGTGAATCTTACAGGTATATAAAAACCTAAGGTACATAAATATCTTAAAGAACATGAGGCAGGTGGGATAGCAGTAGCAGGATCTGTCACTTCACTTCCCATTGGTCGGGAGAAGGAGGGTAGCCTCTGCTGTTAGCATCTTTGTTTTCCCTACACTTCCTTTGGTGCAGGAATACTGTAAGCCCAGCTCATCTCTGGACACCATGTGTACCAAAGTCAGATACATTTTGACAATTGTAGATGCTTATCCCAGAACCTTGAAGATGACAAGAGAATCTGATAAAATCTCCTGAAATAAATATTTAGACTTCTAAATTATAGATTGTGAAGGCTATAAAATTATAACAATAATATCAAAAGAATCTGTCTCCCTCCAGTTCACAGCATGACAAGATTTGAATACAGAAGATTTCAAAGGAGCCACATTCTCTGGTTTGGCATAATTTACATGAAGTAAGTAAGCATGTCTTTATCTACATCAAAAATGTATATATTAATTACTGTGATAAGGCTAATAACCTTGAATCAAGGAAAGATAACAGGTAATAGTTTTTCTATTTTCAATTCCTTTTTAGGGTGCTTTTTCCTATTAAAATTAATGTTTCTCAAAACATGTATTTGGAAATTTGGAGCATCTTGCTGTATAGGCAGTGTAGTACAGTGGTTAATTGTCAGACTTTGCAAACAAGTCAGCCTGAGTTGTACTCTGATCTTCACTGTTTACTCACTGTGTTGTGTCACAGTCACTTATTCTTTTCGTTGGATTTAGCTTATTTGATTGGCACATCATATCTATTCTAACTCCTGCTAGGATGACTCCCTTTGCAGTGGAGGCTGAAAGGCTAAAAACTTCATTTCCCGGATTCCCTTGCAGCCAGAATCTGGTGACAAATTAGGTTCACTTCTTTGATTGCATCCACCAAAGTTTTGAAAGGTAGGGGAGTGAACATGTAGGCCCGGTAGACCACACTACGCTTAGTTTACTCTACTGCTTGAAATTATCATAGAAATATGAGCATTTTCTGCAGCAGTGCACTAGTGTCTAGTAGCAAGAGGGGGTGGCTGCAAGGGCTTCCTGGTCCATTCTTCTAGTTTCAAGGTTTGCACTTCCAGCTATGTGTTCTTAGATTTAATAGTTTAGCAAAGAACCTCCTGATCCCCCACCTTTCACCAGGCATCAGTCCTGTCCTGTGATCTTTTTGGATGTTGTTCCCAGAGACCCCAAGTGCAGCCCTCTCCTCCCACTTTTCAGTGATTTTGATAAGCATCTAAATCTGTGGGTTAAATGTATTTCTGTTTATACTATCTTAAGTCTGTTAGCAAGCACAAAATGGAGTCATTTGCCCCCCATAACAGAAAACCAAGACTTCATTGCAGTTCTAACCCCTCCTTATTTTAAAGGTCACAGAATGACCTTTAAAATAATCAATCTAAAATTTTCTGATCAACCCTAGTGTGGTAATCTGCATGATAAGGACCAATGCCATTTCTTTCCCTGCAAAAAAGATGGTCTAGCCTGAAACAATACTTTGTTTTCTTTTGCTAATACCTACTTACTCCACCTTCCTTCAGCTTATAAAAACCTTTCATTTGAATAGCCCTCTGAGTGCATGCCCTTCTATTTACCTGATGGAATGCTCCCTAATTCATGAATTATTGAGCAAAACCAATTAGATCTTCAAATGTACTCTGTTGAACTTTATTTTTTAACAAATTGGTGGCTATAGTGGGATCTGAGGCAAACTTCTAATGGCATTTGGGGAAAATGAGATTCACAGAGATGGCACTCCACAAATCCTTTTGAATTCACTGCATTTCTTATAGTTCCAAGGGGCCATTCGTCACTTTCTCATTTCTGTTGATTCGAGCTCCCCTCTCTTTGTGTTCAGGCTCCCAGTCTGATTGGCTTTCTTTTACAGGACAGAACAGCTAGTGAAAGTTGCTCAGTCATGTCTGACTCTTTGTGACCCCATGGACCATACAGTCCATAGAATTCTCCAAGTCAGACTACTGGAGTGAGGAGCCTTTTCCTTCTCCAGGGGATCTTCCCAACCTGGGATCGAACCCAGGTCTCCCACATTGCAGGCAGATTCTTTACCAGCTGAGCTACAAGGGAAGTCCACTTCTTTACCACCTGAGCCACAGGGGAAGTAACAATTCTGCTTGGAGCCCGACAGATCTGACAGTCAGTTCTACCTGAAGCCAAATCCTTGGGCTTTTTAGACCAAAATTCCTTGGATGAGAAACCTCAGCCCTTAATTCTATTCCTAGGCACTGCATTGGGAACTGCTGTAGTTTCTCATTTATTTGGAATCCTTCCCTAGATCCCACTCTGGGAACTTCTGGTGGAAGCTTCAGTTCTCCATTTGTTAGAAGTCAATCTACAGGTCTCATTCTTAGAAAGCTTTTAGTTCAATCCTTTTCCCAGCCACTAATTTTTCTGGTTAACTGCTGATTTCTGTTAATATGTGCATGAGGTAAAGGACATTGCTTATGGAAATCCCGGAAGCCAAAAAGTCAGAAAAATTGATGAGCATGAGTGTAGGCATTTAAAAGCTGTTAGCATGCTTGTCATCTCAAGAAGACTCCTGTGATAGGATAACTTAATCATGGAACAGGTTAGATAGACACTAGTCACCCACCAACTTCAAGAAAATTTCTGTGCAACAAGATACACTGTAAAACACCCCATAATTCCCAACCACATGGGTATCCCTTCTGGGGATTCATTTAGCTCTAAGAGAACCAAAAGTCTAGCTAAAAGAAATGGGATCCTTTATATCCAAAACTTAAGTGTACCACCTTCCAGCACACCTGTTCATTTTCTGTTTAACAACTATAGTCTTGGAAGTTTAAGATATTTAATAAGATTATCATCAGATCAGATCAGATCAGTTGTGTCTGACTCTTTGCCACCCCATGAATTGCAGCACGCCAGGCCTCCCTGTCCATCACCAACTCCCAGAGTTCACTGAGACTCACGTCCATCGAGTCAGTGATGCCATCCAGCCATCTCATCCTCTGTTGTCCCCTTCTCCTCTTGCCCCCAATCCCTCCCAGCATCAGGGTCTTTTCCAATGAGTCAACTCTTCGCGTGAGGTGGCCAAAGTACTGGAGTTTCAGCTTTAGCATCATTCCTTCCAAAGAAATCCCAGGGCTGATCTCCTTCAGAATGGACTGGTTGGATCTCCTTGCAGTCCAAGGGACTCTCAAGAGTCTTCTCCAACACCACAGTTCAGCCTCAGCGCTCAGCCTTCTTCACTGTCCAACTCTCACATCCATACATGACCACAGGAAAAACCATAGCCTTGACAAGACGGACCTTTGTTGGCAAAGTAATGTCTCTGCTTATCAATATACTATCTAGGTTGGTCATAACTTTTCTTCCAAGAAGTAAGTGTCTTTTAATTTCATGGCTGCAATCACCATCTGCAGTTATTTTGGAGCCCCCCAAAAATAGTCTGACACTATTTCCACTGTTTCCCCTTCTATTTCCCATGAAGTGATGGGACCAGATGCCATGATCTTCATTTTCTGAATGTTGAGCTTTAAGCCAACTTTTTCACTCTCCTCTTTCACTCTCATCAAGAGGCTTTTTCATTCCTCTTCACTTTCTGCCATAAGGGTGGTGTCATCTGCATATCTGATGTTACTAAAAACGATCTATAATTATAATGGTCATTATGGGGAACAATCCATTAGACCTGTCACTCATTTAAGAAAATGCACTTGAGAGAAAGAGATCCCAAATTGGACAGATAGAATGGAATTCCTACTTTAATTAGTATGCAGAAGCTCATAAAAGGCTTTAAGATTCCAAAATAGCTTCATTAAAAGAGTCATTACCAAAAGTTAATGAAAAATTAAAGACATTAGGGGTATCTAAGAGAAAAGGTGAAAGGACTGATGTGACTACTGATATGACTCCCAAGGGCTCCTCTTTTCTTTATCACCTGTGTACTCATGATCCATTCCTAAAATCTTCCCTGCCCACCCAGACTGGTCTGTTATTCAATCATGTAAACAAAAGAAAGAGGAATCTGTGGCAGACTTTAAAGCCCACTGGGAAGGTCTCTTTTTAAGGCATTTGGAGTTCCATACAGGTACTAAGGTCACCCAAACTGTTCTAGCTGCCCACTTGTGAATGGATTATTTCCTGAAATTAGTGGATTAAAAAGGCAGGAACTGGGATAGAAGGCCATTAACCTGCTTGAACTTGTGACTATTGCTGAGCATTTTGAAAGGACTCTGGAACAAAATTTCAAACAGAAATCTGCCAAGCTAATAGCTTTGCAGCTGCCACAGCTCCAAGGCCAGAGACCCAGAAAAATACCTGGGTCTCCTCTGTTATACTCTCCTAGGGATTCATCATCAAAACACTGCCCAAGAAATTGATATGTCAATCGTAATCAATTGGGAGATTGGATAAGACATTGTCCTCAAAGGTTCAATGAAAATTCATCAAAATCAACTCAAATACTCCCACAAGGATTCCTCCCAAAGTTGACTGGACTCAGGGATTTTCTACTAAACTGCTAAGTTTATTACCTTAACAGTAAAGGGGAAACTATAAATTAAAATTAATGGAGTTCCTCAGTACTGCCAGAAATATTTACTGATTTTCCAGCTGAAACCTGACAAGATATTTGAACTAATTTAATAACTTTATAGTCAGAAATTTGACCAAACTGGAAGCTAATATTCAGAGCCTGATAGGATTTTTTTGGCTTCCCCCATAAGTTTAAATGTGCTCAGAAGAAAGAAAAACATTCAAAACAATACAGCTGTTTTTGTTTCACAAATCAAATATTTACAGGCCAAAGATATGGCTCTGTAGCTCCAAAGCTCACTTGTTTTTTTGTTTGTTTTTTTTTTTCTTTGCCAATACACAGTGCCGTAACTTTTCATCTCAAACCACTTGAAGAGATCAGGGCATTGTAAACAGAATTGCCCTGCACCTAATCTTTACATTCATGATGTGGATTTTCTACTCTCATTTCTCTATGACCTAAGAGCCATTCATTGAAATGCAAACTTTAGGAAAGTGATTCTTATGGGAAAGGGGAAAGGTCATTAGAAACAGGTCATTTGAAACTTAAAAAACATTATGTGTCTTCTCCAAAAATATTTAATACACACACCAACTTTCAGAGAAGGCAATGGCACCCCACTCCACTACTCTTGCCTGGAGAATCCCATGGACAGAGGAGCCTGTTAGGCTGCAGTCCATGGGGTCGAGGAGAGTCAGGCATGACTGAGCAACTTCACTTACACTTTTCACTTTCATGCATTGGAGAAGGAAATGGCAACCCACTCCAGTGTTCTTGCCTGGAGAATCCCAGGGACTGGGGAGCCTGGTGGGCTGCCGTCTATGGGGTCGCATAGAGTCGGACATGACCGAAGCGACTTAGCAGCAGCAGCAGCATGGCAAGCAGACTGAGCTTGGACTCAGTCACAAACTCACTCATTTATAAAGGAACAGTTGGATCCAAACTATTTTTCTGACATGTAGAATAAGTTGTTCCCTGCTCCAATGACTAAAGTTGGTGTGTGCTGCTACTGCTACTGCTGCTAAGTCGCTTCAGTTGTGTCCAACTCTGTGCGACCCCATGGACGGCAGCCCACCAGGCTCCCCCAGTCCTTGGGATTCTCCAGGCAAGAATACTGGAGTGGGTTGCCATTTCCTTCTCCAATGCATGAAAGTGAAAAGTGAAAGTGAAGTCACTCAGTCATGTCTGACCCTCAGCGACCCCATGGACTTCAGCCTTCCAGGCTCCTCCATCCATGGGATTTTCCAGGCAAGAGTACTGGAGTGGGGTGCCATTGCCTTCTCCAGGCCAATAAATCAGGAGACCAAGTGTTGAGGCAAGGAAAGTGACTTCATTCGGAAAGCTAGGATCAAAGAAGATGGCAGACTAGAGTCCTAAAGAACCATCTTATCGGGTTCTGGATGCTAGTATCTTTTATAGATCAGAGAGGAGGAGGTAGTAAAGAAGCAAAGTAAAAAGTCTTTCAAAGTATCTCCAAGTTTGGCCAGTCTGGGGGTAGGGTGTGTGCTAATTTCTTTTTTCCCCGAAGCCATTCATGAGTGGGCAGGATCAGGATGTTTTCCTGTGAGCTGAACAAAGGCACTTTAGTTTAACATTCAGAAAGAGGGGTAGTGTTCCCCTAGGCAGGCCAGTATGTATGGGTATAGCTATAGACAAAATTTTTTAGTAATTATAGTAAGGAAACAACAGAAAGCAAAGGTTAAAAAGAAATAGATCCAACATGGAGTCAGACTTTGTTCTTCCCTGTTACAAGTTTTGTATTACCATATTCATCCTAAGATTAAATTTTTCGAATGGAAGCTATGAAGCTTCTGTGTCTGTCTATATGTTCATGATTGTCTATATACATGTGTGTATGTATGTGTGTCTGTGTGTGTTGTAGATGTCTGATGTTTTTCTACCTCTGAATGGTATTGCAAGATAAAATAATGAAACATTAATTACTAAACTAGGTTTGAGGGAAGGTTACATGGTTCAAAATAGCCTGGAGTTAAAACTCCCTTCCAAGTCCTCCCCACCATTCTATGCAAAACAAAGAACTCTCTCACCTAAAGAAAAAAATGGACGTTAAGGTTGATTACACTCAGCTCCCAGCCAGTCCAACCTCTGGCCAATCTCCAGAATTCCTTGCCCCAGCTGTTAAGAGATAACTACTCTGAACAACCTTGGAGAAGAACAGGCCCCCTTAAGACAGTAGATTTCCACTCTTGGGTTAGTGCAGCAGCTCACTAATCTGACTGCTGCCTCTTCTTGCCTCATTAAAGGTGATCTGTTCCTGTAAAGTGCAGGTCTCATTCTTTTTCCAAACCTCATCTTCTCTAACTCCATCGCCCTACAAGTTTTATCTACTTTTGGCTTCCTATTGTGGAGAAACAAAAGATAAAATTGGATCTGTTGTAAATATGTTATTGTCACATTGGATATTTTCTATGAAAAAGCACATTTTCCAGGAATTATAGGGAGTATAAATCTGCCAATCCACAGTTTATAATTGCTAATTTCTTAGTTTTCACTAGAAATCAAAGGTTTCTAAAGGTTAAAAAATTTAATGTATATAATTTCAACTACTAGAAATAATAAAGGAAACAACTCTGTTGTTTCCTTGCAAGGGAAGCAGGATATGTTTTTGATAAAGAAAAAGTATGTGCTTCCATGGTGGCTCAGATGGTAAAGAATCTGCTTGCAATGCTGGTGACGTGGGTTCAATGGCTGGGTCAGGAAGATCCCTTGGAAAAAGAAATGGCAACCCATTCCAGTATTCTTGCCTGCAGAACTCCATGAATAGAGGGGCCTGTTGGACTACTGTCTATGGAGTCCCAAAGAGTTAGACATTACTGAGCAACCAACACTATGGAGATACACGCTTATTAAGAGACACTAGAGTAGTTTTATCTAATCTAAAACTTTTGGTTGTTTCAGAGAGAGAGAATCTTGCCTTGCATGGTCAAGTTGGCTTTAAAAAAGTGTTGCTATTAAAGGGTTTTTGGAAATAGGTTTGTGTATTATATAAAACTAAACTCCAGTTTTCTTTTATCTCTTGAAAGGACAATTTTTATTGGATTGTTGATCACCTCTTAATAAGAAATTGTGAACAAAGATTGTCCTTATCTTTTAAGTGATTGGCCTAGGAAACAAAGGTTTTGTGTCACATCAAGATAAAAACATCTGTGTTTCCTGTTTTTATCAGCTCTTTGATTACTTAAGAAAGCTTAGTATTAACTTCTTGATATTAAAAAGCTAAGTTTTGTTAATAGATTTTAAGTATTATGTCATCATAATCTGTGATCCTATTTCATCAAGTGTTTTAGAACAGTTTGACATTTTTGACAAACTTCCCCAAATCAAATTTTACATGAAGTCTTCTGACTGCAAACTAACTTGGGAATTTTTCTCTGGAACATTCCAAATGATTTATTAAACTATCTAAGCTTATTTGATATGTTAAATTACCTAGAAAGCATTGCCAAATAAAATATTATGCAAAATAATATGAAGGTTTGTTAAAAAACTAAAAATAGAGCTACCATATGATCTAGCAATCCCACTCTTGGACATATATCTGGAGAAAAACTTGGTTTGAAAGTATGCATCTGCCTCAATGTTCATTTCAGCATAGTTTACAGTAGCCAAAACACGGAAGCAACCTAAATGTCCATTGGCATCTGAATGGATAAAGAAGATGTGGTATATATGTACAATGTAAAATTAGCCATAAAAAAAGATAGAAATAATGCCATTTGTAGCAACATGAATGGACCTGGAGATAATCATACTAAACGAAGTAAGTCAGACAGAGAATAAAAAATGTATGATATCACTTAAATGCAGAATCTTAAAAAAAAGAGAGAGAAATGCAAATGAACTTATCTATAAAACAGAAACAAACTTGCAGACTTAGAGAATGAATTTATGATTACTACTGGGCAAGAGTTGGGGGGAGGGATAGACTGGGAGTTTGGAATTGATATGTACGCTCTGCTATATTTAAAGTATATAGCTGGTAGGGACCTACTATATCGCACCAAGAACTCTGCACGGTATTCTATAAAAACCTAAATGGGAAAAGAATTTGAAAAATAATAGGAAAAAATATTTAAATATAAATAACAACAAATTTAATTAAATGGGGTTATTGCATGGTGGTGGCTCAGTGGTAAAAAACCAACCTGGAATGCAGGAGCTGCAGGAGATGTAGTTTGATCCCTGAGTCAGGAAGGTCCCCTGGAGAAAGGCAGGGCAAACCACTCCAGCATTCCTGCCTGGAGAATCCCATGGACTGAGGATCCTGGTGGGCTGTAGTCCATAGGGTCACAAAGAGTCGGCCACAACTAAAGCAACTTAGCACATTACGTGGTAGAGAGTGGGCAAGACATTTCAAAGTTTAGGTATAATTGTTTTTATTGTTCTTATGAGTACAATAAGATCAACAATTGATATTACTTTCCTTACATTTCAAGTAAAAGAGCCTTGCATATTTTTTGACAATTAAAATGATTTAAATTTCAAAAATAAAATAAGTAAAATTAAAAGGAATTTCCCATGTTTGCTGTAAAATATGGGTCATCCTCCCATATTGTTTAACAATGGCTCACAAGCAGTAATAGTTTTACCTTCTAGATATCTTCAGATCACTGCTGCTGCTGCTACTGCTGCTGCTAAGTCGCTTCAGTAGTGTCCGACTCTGTGCGACCCCATAGACAGCAGCCCACCAGGCTCCCCCATCCCTGGGATTCTCCAGGCAAGGACACTAGAGTGGGTTGCCATTTCCTTCTCCAATGCATGAAAGTGAAAAGTAGAAGTGAAGTCGCACAGTCGTGTACAACTCTTTGCAACCTCATGGACTGCAGCCTACCAGGCTCCTCTGTCCATTTGATATTAAAGGCTTACTTTTTCACTGATCAAATTGATTCATGCATTTGAAGTTTTTTAGCTATATATTTAACAAATATGTATCGGATGGCTGTTATATATCAAACATTGTTCTAGGATAGTTGTGATCTATAATAGTTAAATATATTCTAATGCTAAATATTTGTTTGGTATAATGTGCTATTGGTATATTATGTTTTTAGTAAATATTTAATATAATTTTAAAGTAAATGGTAGGCCTTCTTTATTTTGTATTGCCATAGGTATGGAAGTGTTTAGAAATTGTGTGAAATTCCTAGAAAGGTGATATGCCCTGGTATAATGTTATCACTTGTAATTCTAGCCATTGTCTTGTAATGTATAATGTTCTCTGGGACCATGGTGAAATGGACCACAAATAGGTGATCTTCTCAGTGCTCTTCTCTTTCTGAAAGTAATTTGATGACAAAATTGAGGTTCACACTAAATGGACTGAATCTGAATATCAGGGAAATATCCTAGCTGACTTTCATGCAAAGGCAGCAACAAGAGAATCTATTAGGATTATGGAAAAAGTAGGTAAAATTTGTTCTACATTTGCAAAAATGACCACTCACTCGATTGCCAGACTTTAGCCAACCTGCTGTCCTAGTAACATGACAATAGTCTGCTCCTAAATTAGAGAAATTAGAGTAAGTAAACATAACTGTGAATTAATGAACATTTAGGGCTTGGCCATGGGAACTGCAAGACAGCTGTTTGGTTTCTTCTGGTGCCTTAGAAAGCCCATTTTCTGGGTTTTGTATTCCTTCACCCACTGTAGTGCATTTAAGAAAAATTATTTTCATCTCTAGAGTCCTCAGACCTCTTCTCTAAAGATCCTTTAAACACCTGCAACTGGACTTCATTAAATTCCCACTTAGTATGGGCTTATAGCTACATCAGTATATTGTTGTTATTGTACATATAGCTTCCAGATGAGTTAAAGTCTTTCCCTGTACAAAGTTAATGCCATCACAGTGGCAAAGAAAGTTAGAAAGTGTTTTTTTCTCATTTGTGGTAAACTTCCAGTGATCAAAGCACCCAATTTACTGGGAACTTATACGAGTCTTAAAGAAAAGTTTGCAAACATCCATGAATTATTATTGTCCCTCTCACCCTCAATCATTAGTCAAGGTCAAAAGAATTAAAAAACTGGATAAAGCACAATACGAATTAATACATGGAATTAAATGAACTGATGAGGAAGATTATAGTTTTTATGACTTTGTGTTTAAAATAGTACAGGTTCTTAACTTTTTTCCAGATTTAAAGAAATCTTTACAACTATCAACACTTTGGTAAGATATACCTTTACATAAAGCAGTAAAACATCTACATTTTCTCCTACCTGTTCCTCAGAATTCAGAAACTCTCAGTCAGTATTCTTATTTTCATATTCCTTGTCAAACAAATTCATTTTACTGTGATTATCTCTGGTTAAAAAGAAAAGATAATTGTACAGAGAAAAATTATGTTTGAATCTTTTTAGATATTAGATTCTAGTCTTATTTGTCTTTGAGGTCTTGTTGTATACCTTAAATTGGACTGAAGTTTGAATTCTAGTTTCCTCAAGTATCTGGCTACAATTCACCAAAGCAATGTTTACAATTTTCACCCACTCACTCAGAACTAAGACACTCACATAACTCCATTGGCAAGGACCTTGCTAGTGCCCCACTGATCACACTACTACAAAAGTAGAAGGCTGTGAGCCTTGGGCTCACATCTCATAGCTAAAGATTTCACATAACACCTGTAGGAATTATGGAGACCTCTGAATCAAATTGATGAGAGGAGAAATAGACATTGAGGTAGACTCCTTTTGTCCCAGATGACAGATCAAGACTTCACATTTCTACTGAACATGAATGCTTTTCTTCTTTTCTTTTTTTCCTTTATTCTCACATTGTCCTAGAAAGACAAGGCCCTTTCTTCACCCCCACATTCCCATGCTGATATAGGTCAGATTTGCCCCTACTCACTAAGAGATTTCAAGTCATAGAATGAATTTATCTCAAGCTAGGAAATTTGTCTTTCCATAATATTCTCCAGGGAAGAATACTGGAGTGAGTTGCCATTTCCTTCTCCAGGGGATTCTCCAGACCCAGGGACTGAACCCATGTCTCTTACCTCTCCTGCACTAGCAGGTGGATTCTTTTCCACTAGTGCCACCCAGGAAGCCTTAGGAAACTCTCTTCCCACACACACTAAAAACCCGACTAATCCCTGGATTAAATGGCTAAATGCCTGTAAGTACCTGGTGTATATTAGATGCTATAATTTTAAATATCAATTTAATGCTACTGTGCCCAATGAGGTACTTTCTCTAAACCTTGGACATTCATTCAGTGATTGTAACAGGAACAATAGAGAAAGATAAATTGAATAGGAACACTTGAAATACAAGAAAACATTCCTAGGATCTTATTAAAAACTAGACTGTAAAATAGACATTTTCCACAAAAAGAGATATGGGTGAGAGAATTATCTGCAAAGAGAGGCACCAAGAAAGAAGAGATGTGTCCTTGGTCAGCAAAGATAACATTGGAAGTATGATATAAGAGTAAGGGGGCACTGAAAGTGAATGAGGTAGAGGGATTTCTGAGGCCAACTCAAACACACTAAAATAACTGACTGTTGAAATATAGGAAGAATGTCCTAGGAGGATGTTGCAAACCAGAATGTAAAATTTTGGACTCTAAGCAACAAAATATATTGCAATAAAGCATTTCTTATTCTGCTTCTAGTACCTGAAATGCCTGCTGCTTTGTTCACTGCCCTTTGATTTAGAATTATTTTAGTGGTATTTATTCCTTGACCTAAGGAAACAAAAACTTAGGGGGTATTAACTTGAAAATTATATGAGAAAGTTAAGTTTAAAAACTAGGAGAGGGCTTCCTGGTGGCCCAGTGGCAAAGAATCTGCCTGCAAGTGCAGGAGACACAGGTTCAATCTCTGGTCCAGGAAGATTTCACATGCTGCTAGCCAACTAAGCCTGTGTGCCCCAACTTTTGAGCCTCTGCTCTAAAGGCCCAGGAACCACAACTACTGAAGCCTGAGTTCCCTTGAGCCCGTGCTCGGCAACAGGAGAAGCCACTGAAATGACAAGCCCGAGTACCACAGCTAGAGAGTGGCCCCTACTCACTGCAACTAGAGAAAGGCCCATGCAGCAAAAACACCCAGCACTGCCAAATAAATACATGAGTACATAAAATTTATTTTAAAAAAAAAAACAGCAGAAATAAGAATTATGAGAGTAATTATAGCACATTTCTTAATCATTTCCTCATCTTTTGGATGTGATTTAAATTAGGCATTTGTTCTCCCACCTTTGTCAGGTTCAATCAATCCTGCCTGTAAGTTTAAGTAGTATCTCTCTTATGCAAATTGGAGGTGACACCATAGGAGATAAAATTAGAAGAGTTTTTACGGAGACTTTAATGGAAGCTATTGATCTGCTCATTACTTGGCCTTTGGTTTTTAGACATCATTAGCAGGAAAAGACTTAACAGAAAAGCCTCATTAGTATAGGAAAGGCACAATGGCATGAGAAATGCATGAAGGTAAAAATCAGGTATCAGAATTCTTTAGACATGTATGAAGTATTCCAGGTGGTCTGGAAAAGTAGAGGAAATGCCTCTCTAAAAGGAGCTCTCATTTCACTTCCTGCAAAATGTTATTGTAAATTCAGATTTAGACATACATTTGAAAAGGACCTCATCTTTTCCTGTTCTTCCCCTTCAAACCTCAGAAATTTCAAAATGAATATGTAAAATGTATGAAACAATCAGAGGTAGAGTCCAGATTTCCCTGATGCTCTACTCAAGTACAGGGAGGCCTGGCGTGCTGCAATTCATGGGGTCACAAAGAGTCGGACACGACTGAGCAACTGAACTGAACTCAACTGAATACTGTTACTTTCAGTTAACATAGTTTATGCCCTCAAGTCATTTATTTCTTTCTGAGTTACCTGGTAAGGATGAGTACACACTCTATTTTTTTTTTTCTTTCCCTTAAGCTAGTATTTCATCATTTACTGGGAAGGGTTCTATTTTCAAGAAGATTCACAAATCTTCATATAAATGTCATTCTCAACATTTAATGTCATTGTACTCAAGGTAGATCAACTTTTAGAGAAATTTGTAAGTCTTCATATGAGTGTGACTGTAATCATGGAAACTAAGGTTTGAGAAACATAATTTACAAAGTTTACATGAAAGACCTCAACTTCTCTCTGTCCAAGATATATATTGGTGGGTTCTGAAAAGAAGAAAAAAAATTTTCGTAAAATAAAGAAGAAAACCATGAAGAAGATGGGCAGATGGAGTACTATTTTTCTTACCTTATTTGGTCAAAAATGTCTCTTTTTTTAGGGAAAATAAGTTTGACTTTCAATATGATGGAGAAAATGCATAATTTGTATCTAAGCAACTTAACTGAATTCATTAGGAATGATTCTCAAGAAAGTTTTGGTTTTCTGATCTTATCAAAATTTCTATAAGTGATATTTGGCCAAATCATTTTGCTTCTAAGGGCTTTAGTGTTCCCTAGCAGTAAAATGGAGAAGGCAATGGCACCCCACTCTGGTACTCTTGCCTGGAAAATCCCATGGATGGAGGAGCTGGGAAGGCTGGAGTCCATGGGGTCACTGAGGGTCAGACACGACTGAGCGACTTCACTTTCACTTTTCACTGTCACGCATTGGAGAAGGAAATGGCACCCCACTCCAGTGTTCTTGCCTGGAGAATCCCAGGGACGTGGGAGCCTGGTGGGCTGCCGTCTATGGGATCACACAGAGTCGGACACGACTGAAGTGACTTAGCAGCAGCAGCAGCAGCAGTAAAATGTGGAAAAGGCAATGCCACCCCACTCCAGTACTCTTGCCTGGAAAATCCCATGGACGGAGGAGCCTGGTAGGCTGCAGTCCATGGGGTCGCTCAGAGTCAGACATGACTGAGTGACTTCACTCTCACTTTTCACTTTCATGTATTGGAGAAGGAAATGGCAACCCACTCTAGTGTTCTTGCCTGGAGAATCCCAGAGACGGGGGAGCCTGGTGGGCTGCCGTCTGTGGGATCGCACAGAGTCGGACACGACTGAAATGACTTAGCTGCAGCAGCAGCAGCACTAAAATGATGGCCCTGGTTTTCAAACTGGGTTCCACAGAGCCCAGGTCTCCTGAAGTTCTGCAAGTATAAGGAGGAAGTCAGATGAGTAGGACTTCAAGTAAAATAGAGCAGCTGAGCTCTTGTCCCTCTTCTGAATTTCACTAACTGTTTTGTTTAAAGATAAAGTAAGCCCTTATTCTTTGAATGCATTTCTAGCTCTAAAATGCTGAGATTCCAAATGGCAGACTTAATTGTCAGATCTGGCTTTTAGTAATTGGATCAAAACAATATAGTGGAAAAAAAATCATTCTTTTTCCCTACCTGTTTAAGTTCTTAGTTGGATTCCTCCTAACAGAAGACAGACTAACAAGAGACAAGCATACAGATTTAACATAAATATTTTGTGACATAATACTTCATAAGTATTATGAGGAAGGAGGCTTCAGAAGAAAATAAAGGACCAGAAAAATAGTTAAACATGAGTGTTTTTGTGCTAAGTTTGATGAATAATGGAAAGTCCTAGAAAGATGTGAAAGGATAAAGGTGAGCTAAGTATAGTAAACTGAGGGAAGCTTAGCAAGGCCTTTTTGTTCAGAGTTCTCTCTCTTTCCCTTCATCTTCAAAGATAAGAATGTTTCTTTCTTCTGAGTATTGGGAGATCACTTCTCGCAAGAGAGTTTCAAGGCCTACTTTAAGGAAAGGTCAGAGAGTCCTCACTGCATATGTCATTTCTCAAATTCCTTCAGCTTCAAATATTTATCATGCTAAGTTGTCATAGCATGGTAAATAGTTGCCTGCAGTGTAGAAGACGTGGGTTCGATCCTGGGTTGGGAAGATCCCCTGAAGAAGGAAATGACAAATCACTCCAGTATTCTTGCCTAGAAAGTCCCATGGGCAGAGGAGCCTGGCTGGCTACAGTGCAAGGTCACAAGAGTCAGACACGACTTAGCAATTAGACCAACCAAAAAAGTTGTCATGTTCGATCCCTGGGTTCAATCCCAAGTTGTCATATTTTAGAATAGCTTATCCTGAACTCCATCAACATGCCAAAGAAATTTGCATCAGAAATAGAAATTTAAAATGTGATCAATGAAAATGAAAGTAGGGGTGACCCTGCTTAATACCACCAAGTATAATCCACCTCACTTGCTTTTATTTATTGATTTGTCTGCACCAGATCTTAGTTGACGTCAGGGATCTAGTTCTCTGAACAGGGATTGAACCCAGGCCACCTGCACTGGGAGCAGAGTTTTAGCCACTGAACCACCAGGGAAGTGCCCTAACTTGCTTTTAGTCACTGGCTTTCAACTGATTTTGAACTAAACTCCCACCTCCTCATAATTATGTTTAAGTTGATTTTAAGGAACATTTAGCTAGTTCTTGCCCAGTTCAGACATGTTGAGATCACCAAGCATTCAAATGGGCCTATGTGAGTGTGCCATGGGTGACCTCTTGACCTCAGAGGACCCAATACTCCAGCCTCAGAACATGATCTGAACTTGTGTCCTACGGAGCCATGAAGCTAGACCACGCTTGCACAGACACTGATTACCTCACTTTTCTTGCCTGCAATCAACTTTGCCCACACCTTAGACCACTCTGCCTCTTATCCCATGCTGTGTGTGTGTGCTTAGTTGCTCAGTCATGTCTAACTCTTTGCAACCCCATGGATTTCAGCCTGCCAGGCTCCTCTGTTTGTGGGGACTGTCTAAGCAAGAACACTAGAGTGGGTTGCCATGCCCTCCTCCAGGGGATCTTGCCAACCCAGGGATCAAATCCAGCTTTCCTGCTTTGCAGGTGGATTCTTTACCATCTGAGCCACCAAAATAGCCCTAACCCTTCTCTTCTGGAGAAGCAAATCTGAAATTTACTTCCTTACCCCCTTGCTTGGCTGCCTTGTGATTTAACCATTTCTCTGCTATAATCCTTCAGTGTTTGGCTTGCTATATGGCAGGCATATGAACCTAGTTCTGTGACAGAAACTATAGGACCAAATACACATTTTTTCCAATGAGAGAATGTATTTGGTCTCATATTATGCTGATGTTGTCTTGAATTTACCCCGGTGGGGGTATAAATCCTGGTAAAGTCAGCAAACAGCAGATATTGGAGAAATCCTGGCATGCACTTATATTTATTTTGTTGTTGTTGTTGTTCAGTCACTAAGTCATGTCCTATTCTTTGCAACCCCGTGGACTGCAGCACACTTGGCTTCACTATCCTTCACCATCTCCTGTAGTTGGCTCAAATTCATGTTCATTGAATCAGTTACACACTTATTTAGACAACAAGCAGGCTTCCCTGGTGGCTCAGATGATAAAGAACCTGCCTGCAATGCAGGAGACCCAGATTTGATCCATGGGTCAGGAAGATCCCCTGAAGAAGGGAATGGCTATCCACTCCAGTGTTCTTGCCTGAAGAATTCCAAGGACAGAGGAGCCTGATGGGCTACAGGATAATGAAGAGTCAGACACGACTGAGTGAGTAACACCACAATTTCCTGAGGTCTTACCAAGAAATTGTACAATTCCAGGCCCTAGGGGGAAAAAAAAAAAAAAGAAAGATTTATACAGTAGTCATGTTCTTTGGCTTCTTAAAGCTTACAGTATCAAGAGCAAGGTAGACACTAAACAAATCTGTACCCAATAAATATTTTCACTCTCCTTTAAAAATCTTATTGTAAAATAATTTCAGATTTACACAAAAGAAGGAGAGAATTTGATGCCAAAAACTCGTCCTCTGTGTACCTGTGCTGAATCAAATCTTGGAGACAGTTTTGGGTGAAGTAAAAAGAACAGCTTTATTATTGTGCCAGACAAAGGGGTCACAGCAGGCTCATGCCTCAAAATTCTGTGTCCCAACCCAGGAGGGTTTGGTGAGGACTTTTATAGCAACAGTTCAAGGCTGGAGTGCTGACAAGGATCAGGGTATGTGAAGGGCTTGCACTCCTTTAATCCGGCCTCAGATGGTATTCTCATGCGTTTCTGTAGCTCCTTTAATCTGGCCCCAGGTGGTCCCATGATGAACTTCTCTAGGTTATCAAACTGTAACCTTCTCTCTGAAACATCTTTCATTTGATGGCAGCTTTAGTTCTGCTGTGTGCTATGTTAAGGCGCTTCAGTTGTATCCGACTCTTTATGACCCTACGGACTGTAACCCGCCAGACTCCTCTGTCCCTGGGATTCTCCAGCCAAGAATACTGGAGTGAGTTGCCATGTCCTCCTTCGGGGGATCCAAGCTTGAGTTCTTGACCCCGGGATCCAAGCTGAGTCTCTGTGTTTCCTGCATTGGCAAGTGGGTTCCTCACCACTGGGAACACCACCTGTGAAGCACTCAGAAGACTTAAAGACACTGTTACATGTATCCCTTGGGGAAAACCAGGACTCTGCCCAAGGCTGCACTATTGTTTCTTAACTGCTTCTCCTTTGTCTCTGCATCCCTTCCTTTCCCTGATTAGCAACTGCTTGAATCTGCCCTTTCCAACCCAGGGAAGGTCATGGAAGCTGTGTGTCTGTTCCCTACAAACAAAAATGGGGAACACAGAAAGGCTTCTGTATGCAGGAGCCCCACAGGGTCCTGCTCATTTCAATAGTACATTTCAATTCAATAGTACATTAAATAGTAATTCTATTTAATAGTACATTTAATAGACTATTTTAATATCCTACTATTAACATCGTCCATAACTATGGCATGTTTGCTAAAAGTTAGAAATTAGCATAGAAAAATATTAACCAGAGATTTTCTTTGGTTTTCTCCAGTTTTTCCACAAGTGTCCTTTCTCTATTCTCGTGCCCAATCTAGGATACTGCATTGCATTGAATCATGTCTCCTTAGTCACCTTCCATCTGTGACAATTTTACCTTACTTTTCATGATCTTGATACTTTTGGAGAATACTGGTAAGAAATTTTGTAGATAGTCCCTAAATTTGAGTTTGTATGATGTTTTTCTCATGACTAGACTGAGGTTGTGGGTTAGGAGGAAAAATATTACAGAAGTACAGTACAGTTCAGTTCAGTTTAGTTGTTCAGTCTTGTCTGACTCTCTGTGACCCCATGGACTGCAGCACTCCAAGCCTCCCTGTCCATCACTAACTCTCGGTGATGCCATCCAACCATCTCATCCTCTGTCGTCCCCCTCTCCTCCTACCTTTAATCTTTCCCAGCCTCAAGGTCTTTTCAAATGAGTCAGTTCTTCACATTAGATGGCCAAAGTATTGGAGTTTCAGCTTTAGCATCAGTCCTTCCAGTGAATATTCAGGACTGATTTCCTTTAGGATGGACTGGTTGGATCTCCTTGCAGTCCAAGGGACTCTCAAGAGTCTTCTCCAACATTACAGTTCAAAAGCATCAATTCTTCGGTGCTCAGCTTTCTTTATAGTCCAACTCTCACATCCATACACGACTACTGGAAAAACCATAGCCTTGACTAGACAGACCTTTGTTGGCAAAGTAATGTCTCTGCTTTCTAATATGCTGTCTAGGTTGGTCATAACTTTTCTTTCAAGAAGCAAGTGTCTTTTAATTTTATGGCTGCAGTCACCATCTGCAGTGATTTTGGAGCCCACAAAAATAAAGTCTGCCACTGTTTCCCCATCTATTTGCCATGAAGTGATGGGACCAGATGCCATGATCTTCGTTTTCTGAATATTGAGTTTAAGCCAACTTTTACTTTCACAAAGAGGCTTTTTAGTTCCTCTTCACTTTCTGCCATAAGGGTGGTATCATCTGCATATCTGAGGTTATTGATATTTCTCTCGGCAATCTTAATTCCAGCGTCTGCTTCATCCAGCCCAGCATTTAACAGCATTTCTGTTAAATAAGCAGGGTGACAATACCTAGCCTTGACATACTCCTTTCCCAATTTGGAACCAGTCTGTTGTTGCATGTCCAGTTCTAACTGTTGGTTCTTGACCTGCATACAGATTTATCAAGAGGCAGGTCAGGTGGTCTGCTTTTCCCATCTCTTTAAGAATTTTCCACAGTTTGTTGTGATCCACCGAGTTAAAGGCTTTGGCATAGTCAGTAAAGCAGGAGTAGATTTTTGTTTTGTTTTGTTTTGTTCTTTTTGGGAACTCGCTTGCTTTTTCTGACAAAATGTGGTCCACTGGATAAGGGAATGACAAACCACTTCAGTATACTTGCCTTGAGAACCCCATAAACAGTATGAAAAGGCAAAAAGATAGGGCACTGAAAGATGAACTCCCCAGGTCAGTATTTGCCCAATATGCTACTGGAGATCAGTGGAGAAATAGCTCCAGAAAGAATGAAGAGATGGAGCCAAAGCAAAAGCAACACCCAGTTATGGATGTGACTGGTGATAGAAGCAAGGTCCGATGCTGTAAAGAGCAATATTGCATAGGAACCTGGAATGTTAGGTCCATGAATCAAGGCAAATTGGAAGTGGTCAAACAGGAGATGGCAAGAGTGAACATTGACATTTTAGGAATCAGTGAACTAAAATGGACTGGAATGGGTGAATTTAACTCAGATGACCATTATATCTACTACTGTGGGCAAGAATCCCTTCGAAGAAATGGAGTAGCCATCATAGTCAACAAAAGAGTCTGAAATGCAGTACTTGGATACAGTCTCAAAAATGACAGAATGATCTCTGTTCATTTCCCAGGCAAATCATTCAATATCACAGTTATCCAAGTCTATGCCCCAACCATTAATGCTGAAGAAGCTGAAGTTGAACAGTTCTATGAAGACCTATAAGCGCTTCTAAAACTAACACCCACAAAAGATGTCCTTTTTATTATAGGGGACTGGAATGTAACAGGAGTAAAGTACACTTTCATCATATTATACCAGGGAATACACATTCTCAGCAGGACATTGTTGGTAATGTTAACCTTGTCCAAGAAGTAGAGCCTGTTTTCTCCACTGGAAGGTTACTATTTTTCTCTTCCTTTATTCTTCGTTGGTAAGGAGTCACTGAGTCCAACCTACACTCAAACAGAAGAGATTAAGCTTCACCTCTTGGAGGGAAGAATGTCCATGTTTATTATTTGGAGTTCTCCTTCAAATAAGTTTTCTCTCTTCATGCCAGTCCCAATACACAGTTTTACAAATTATGGTAAGTGTCCTATAGGAAAATAATGCAGTGTTGTGAGAGAGATAATAGGAGAGATTAATTTTGAAAGCTCTTTAAGCAAGATATCAACCTTCAGGTCTCCTAGACTGATGCCCCTTAAGGCATGGAACAAGCAAAGTGAAAATTACAAGGGAAAAATATACAATTATTCTTCCTTTCCTCTCTTACCACTCATAGCAGGAATTACTTATAGATACTCAGGACTGGTGGTGCTCAGAAACAGCATCAAAAAGAGAAAAGGCAAAGTAAAAAACCTGCAAAACTCTATCTGGGAATCTGGGACATGAACAGAATTCTTGTACTGTAAAGATGGTTACTATTGATACACAGAGCATCTTGAAGGAATTCTTGAAGAAATAGTTAAGTTCTGCAAAAGAAAAGAAAAAGGTCACAAATTGCTTTTGCTACCTGAGAGATATAATTTGAGAGATTATATCCCTTTCCTTCCTCTATTTTGTATTTATTAAACCCAGTTATACTTATTAAAGACAAGAAATATAATATGCAATATCACAGAATCTCAGTCTAACATATTTCAAGAATATAAATGTGGAAAGTAATCAAGGCAGGGTTATGGGTGACAATAGGCTGGAGATGGCATGAGAAGAGTTAAATAATATGAGACAGGATGTGTGCACATTCTTGCTTAAGTCCGTATAACTTCAGTTCATGGGATAAATGAGAAACTGGCAGATATAAATGTATAGCTTTAGAATCTTTGCATAATAGGATATGAAACCTCAAACCCCTTGTGAGTTTGCAAACACTATCCTGAGATGAGATACAAACGTAAGAAAACTAATATTTTAAATAAAATAGTAAAAGACAAGTGCATTATGAGATCAAAGAGAAAGTAGATTGATTAGTTAATTGAAACACTACTTCCAGCAGAAATGTAGATGAAATGAGTAGATAAAAGTGCTTTCTAAGCTTCTTTGCCCTTGTTTTGCATGTTTTTACTTTCTTTTCACAGCTCACTGTCCTATGCCCTATTTTAGAGCCTTTTTCCCACTCATCTTGGGAACCTCAGGACACTGAGGAAACTTGATGTTCAGACATTTTATTTTTAGGATATCACATTATATAATATCTTAGGCTGGTGTCATTCATTTCAAAAACTGCTGTTTTTGAACAAGAACTGAGAAAAATGTACCCAGTAGTTATGAACCTTTTACATTCAATCTGTCTTAAAAACACCAGATAAAGACTCAGCAATCCCTCCTGAAAGCATTTTTTTTTTTTTTTATCCATTAACAAATACATATGTGACTCCAGGTTCATTTTCAAAGTCTAATGCTTATACCTCTATTTCTGGTAGTTTTTCTCAATTAATTAACATTCTTGAGAGCACAGTTAGGCACAACATTGAAAAAGAGAACTTTTATTTATTTGGTTTCCCTGCTGTGTAAAGGATGTTAAGACTCCAGTATACTTCATCTTTTGAAAAACATCCTCTTGTTCTCCCATCAAGGATACCCATGAAATCAACACACAGAGAAAGAAAAGGAGAAAAAGTACAAAGATAAAGAGTAACGAAGAATGTTGTACATATGCTGAGGCTCAAATATCAATAGGACTCTGCCACATAAATGTCCCACAGTTGTGTCTGCTCACCACTCAAAGTACTCTTTTCATGTTAAAGGAAGAAAAATAAACTGTAGGATGTCACTGACAAGATCAATGTCAATTTTGAAATTCTGCATGGAAAACAATAGTGAGCTTCTGACTAGAAACTATCATAAAGTCAAAACATCTTACAGTTTTATGCCAAATTAGTAGAATTATTTTTCTATGGTATTTATTTGGAAAACTTTCCATCAATTCTACCAAGCATTTGACTGGTGCATCTTGGTAATACAGCCAGTCTGATGTTTTAGCAGAATTCTGCAGAAGTAAAGTGGAACAGCAATCCTAGAATGCTGCTGAAATACCCTGGATAAGCCAGCCTAGTTATTAGCTTTATTGCTAACAAAGAAAAAAATCGTGTGTATAATTATATGGATTGCAGAGCCAGCAATGAGAGTTGGCACCAGGGAATTATCTCCTTGCCACTATTTCTTCATCAGGATCAGAAGTTGCCTATATACCTTCAAAGGAACATGAGGTTGGGAACAAAATAAACGTGTTTTCTTTTTGTTGCAGATGGTGTTTTGCCCCTAAGCAAACCTCTCTCTAACCCCTGTCAGTTAAAGTATGTTCAGAAGTCAGTGAACCCAATAAGTCAGTGACTTTAGGCTTCTTATGGTAACTATAATGCCAGTACACTATCACTGGTAAAGGACTTCCTTGGTGGCCCAGTGGTTAAGAATCCACCTGCCAATGCAGGGGACATGGGTTTGATCCCTGGTTCGGGAAGATCCCACATGCCACTGGGCGACTAAACCCATGCACCATAACTACTGAGCCTACACTCACCAATTACTGAAGCCCATGCGCCTAGGGCCTGTGCAATGAGAAGACTGTGCACAGCAATGATGAGTAGCCTCCACTCACTCAACTAGAGAAAGCCCACACACAGCAGTGAAGACTCAGTGCAGTCAAAAATTTTTTAAATAAATAAATAATAAATATAATATTACAGGTGAAAATGACTATATTAATGAGAATAGAAAATCATGAGAACTGAAGTTCAGAGAAGTTTGAGTGGTTTCAAAGTTATAAAGCTAATAGTAAGTGTGTGTGTGTGTGTGTGTGTGTGTGTATGAATGTGCTGGGGATTTGGAACTAGAACCTAGGTCATCTTGCCAGGCTAATCTACATATATCTCTTGTTCATTGTCATCACTATAGTAGGTGATACACCAAAATTTTGAGGCCCAGTCACAGATGCCCTGCACTTAGGTGGTACGAACCGATATGAACACAGAACCAGATGAGCCTACCTTAGGCCTACTTGCACATTCTTATATTCTTATTCTGAAAGGCTTCTTTAGACATCAGCTTGTCAGTATCAGTATCAGTTCAGTCGCTCAGTCGTGTCCGACTCTTTGCGACCCCACAAACTGCAGCACGCCAGGCCTCCCTGTCCATCACCAACTCCCGGAGTCTACCCAAACCCATGTCCATTTACTCAGTGATGCCATCCAACCATCTCATCCTCTGTCATCCCCTTCTCCTCCTGCCTTCAATCTTTCCCAGCATCAGGGTCTTTTCCAATGAGTCAGCTCTTCGCAGCAGGTGGCCAAAGTATTGGAATTTCAGCTTCAACATCAGTCCTACCAATGAACACCTAGCACTGATCACCTTTAGGATGGACTGGTTGGATCTCCTTGCAGTCCAAGAGATTCTCAAGAGTCTTCTCCAACACTACAGTTCAAAAGCATCAGCTTGTCAGCCATCCTTGAATCTCTCTTATATCTTTTGTTCAATTAAGTGAAATAATATACTAATTCATCAGTACAGTTCCTGACACAAAGTAGACATTCTCCCTTATCCAGATGCCTTTCTATCCCTCTCTCCATTTGTAGTAGAAGAGCCCTCACTTTGGAATCCAAAGGACCCTTGTGGACAATGATCTTGAATCATTCAGATTTCTCCCTATTAACATGAAGATTATAACACCTATCCTACCTTTCCCAAAAAGTTGTTGTAAAAATCAAAACAGATAATGCATATAAAATTGTTGTGTTTTTGATTCATTAGCTGATTTTCCTTCAGAATTCCACAGCATTTTTATGAAGCATCATTGCTTTAATCCACTGAGATTTCTTTCCTCTAGGAAAGCAAACTTTGTCATTATCCTTGATTTTCTTTGGCAAATAATAATATCTATAGATTAGAAAAATTTGTTTCAATATGTCCAATGCCCAGAGATTTATAAGGAAAAAAATGGTCCCTGTAAACTTTGTCACTATGGGGATATTGGTGAGATGAAATATTACCCTGCAGAATGAAGATAAATAACAGTTCCACATGGCCTTATGGTTGGAAGCCTCTCAGCTCACAGATGCAGCTGCAGCAAATAATAGCCAGGGAGTAATGATCATTGTGATTTCAGTCCATTATTACAGGAACCCTGATATACATAAAATGTAGGTCAAAGCATTCTGTTTAATGCCATATTTATCTTCAGAATATGAAGCATGAGAATGTAGTTCCAGCATTAAAGAAATAGAGGTGATAAATTAGCAGTCTCCAAAGTGCTATTTAAATGACTACATTCAATTTCTATCTCCTCATTGAGATATAAATTCCACAAGGGAGAATAAACCATGTTTATTTATTTATTTATTTTTTATCATCTCTCAGGGCTTGGTACATTGCCTGCCTTATGCAGGCCCTCAGTCAGATGCATGTAAAATGTTTGATTCATGAGTTTCTTGACGGAAACCTGCATTGTTGCACTTATTTATTTACAACTGTTTTCCTTACTGAACTAGTTCTCCATGTGGGACAGGATAATATTGTATAGATCTTTTTCACCCCCTATCTAGAAAGGTGTCTATTCAGTGAATAAGTAAACAAAAGAATGATGCTATAAATATAAGAAGTTGCTGCTGGAGATTGTTTTTTGCTCTGGGTCTTAAGCACATGTAAGAAAATATAAGATCTATAATGGAAACAGTTGTCTTCCAGGATTAAACCTGCAAGATTTAACCTGCAGGATTAAACTTTTCTGGATAGAAAAGTTACAGGAAAGACAAGAAAATTAATGGGATATTCTGGATATAGACTAATTGGCGCAGAAGACCAATGGTAACTCTGGAACAAGGAGAGAGCAAAAAGTAGAAAAGGAAATTCATGGAGTCAAAGAAGTTAACAGAGAATGGTGAATACAGCATGTTGCTTTTTAAATGTTAGAACATGAAGAAAAATTTAGAGTTAAGTTATGGATTTCAATTGTAAGAATTTAAAAAAAAAACAGCATGGAGACAATTATTAGAGGCTAGTGATGTGTTTGAATGTAATTATGTGAAGAATATGGCAGTTTTGATTGTGAAAAGCTCTGGTTAGGAATATAGGGACCTGTATTTTTTAAGCTAAATAAGTAAATTCAGATTGTTGGCAATAATCCAACATCTGCTGTGCAAGAATAGTGTTTATGTCTTGAAAATAACAAATTATATTTGGCCTTTAGTCAAAAGTGAATTAACCAATGCTTTTTCAGAGAGATTACATAAAATTTGCCATCATATTTTCCACAAATTGTGTTGAACAACTTGAAATTCTGAGGGAAACATCAGGAAGCAGTTGACTTTTACAAGTACTTTCCCTTGTATATCTCATTCTTTCATACAAAGATGGATTTTGATAGTTTATCTGTTACCAAAATATGCCTCCTACAGTTTATGAAAATAAGAGTTTTAAAGGTGAAAAAATAGTTGAACAGTATATTGTGCTCCCCACAATGATTGATTCCTTGACTTAAATTTTCATTCATCCTAAATTTTAAAAAGAATCTGTTAAGGTATTGTATATACCTTGTATCATCTGACAGAGAGCAGCAGTATCATGAATGGTGGTCATGAGATGGCAGTTGTTTAAACACTTTATATCTACTGGATACTTTGAAAAGTTAAATATCAGAGCAATTCAGAAGTACAAAAATGGAAAAATAAATATGATTTTATTTTAGCATTATATTTTAGGGTAAATAATAAAAATGTAAATACTTATTTATTCAATATGGAAAATAAATTCATTTTAAGAATCTAAAACATGCAAAGGCTATGGTTTTTTGAGAAGAGACCAACTAATACTGATGTTTCTTAGGACTTCTATCTCTCAAGTCATTTCCTCTTGAAACGATATTATTAAAATTTGTTCTGAGTAATGCAGAGCTATATCTCTGTTTTATCTGTCTACAAATAAAAACTAAATGATTCAAAAATAGGTCTATGGAATATTGTATCCCAAGGATTCAGTAAATATGTAAAAAATCTCTATAAACATACATTTATGCATAAGTAAATAATTTGCATCTAAATTTTAAAATTTCTTTTGTGGGACATAAATGTGCTAAATTGAGAGTTAAGAGAATGAAGAAGTGACCTCTGGATTTTGAAAGAGTCATTTAGCTGTTTGTGTCTCAGTACATAAAATAAGGAGAAAGTAGTAAATATTCTTCAAGCTTATTAAATAAATGAAATTCTATGATAACATTAACTACTGAAAACAACTGTTATAAATTGAATTGATAAAGTGAAGAATAATATCATCAGTCATTATGGATTGAGTGCTGATGTCTAAAACCAATAATCCTTTGCAAAGTAATTAAATATACCCAGTGAGTTATAGACATCATTCTTACACTACAGTTAACATGTGAGCAACAATGGTTCTACTTCAGTTTCGTGAAAGATACATTGTAGGTTTATAAAAAGATTAAGCTCATGGAAATTGATAAACTGTCAAACACATTTGAATAAGCACTGATGATAGGTTTTAATTCTATTTCTAATTAATCTCTTTACTATCTAACTTTTTGATAGAAGTCTGAAATATCTACATTTGTCACTTGAGTTAATAGTGTCAATCTTATTAGTAGTTCAAATGTGTATTAACATTTTTGTATAGATAGTTAGTAAGAGAGTCTTACATTTGGGGACACTTGTCACCGGTTAATATTAAAATTAGAAGGATAATATTGATCTTGATTTAGGTTCACCAATTGTAGTCCACATGATGAAGTTCAAGCCACAGCATCTGATTGGTTCTGGTGCATAATTGTGGCCAAAAAACAGAGTTAAAATTAGTAATTTTATAAGCAAAGTTAGGGGCTTCCCTGGTAGCGCAGTCAGTAAGGAATCTGCCATCTATGCAGGAGACCCAGGTTTGATCCCTGGATTGGGAAGATACCCTGGAGAAGGAAATGGCAATCCACTCAAGTATTGTTGCCTGGGAAATCCTATGGACAGAGGAGCCTGGAGGCCTATTATAGTCCATGGAATCACAACAGTTGGGCATGACTTAGCGACTAAACCACTACAGTATTTTACTATACGATTTCAAAATTTTGACTGCTTTATAAAAAGCATAATGCCATAAATCAAATGACTGAGTATTTTTTGACCTATCATGTTTCTAATGATTGTAAAGACAACTGAGTTTGCATTGCTTAACTTCTATTTGAAGTGTATAGTCATCGCATCAGTGAAATAAGGTACATAATTCAGATATAATTTGATTATGTGCAAAAATGAAATAAAAATATTTCAAAGAAAAGAGTTGATCCTACTGATGAGTTTCCAGACAACTTTCAAGATGGATGTTTATCACTATCTTCCATGATCTGTTAAGGCTTATGAGTCTTTATATAACTGATAACAAAAAAGAAAAAAGAAAAAAATATTTGTGCATCAGAATCTTGCCAGTTACTGAACAAATTTAAACTCACTAAAACCAAATATCTTCCAATATTTATTTGAGAGATACAATGTACTTGAACAATTTTATGTGGAACAAACAGTCCACTCACCTTCTCAGATATTCTAAAATACCAAGCCAGACCAGGCAAGAGGTAAACATACAAAGTATACTATAAAGGCTACATATCCCAAATTACTTATTGTAAATTGTCTTCTGATTTGATGATGCCAACAGCTTACACTGAAATTTATAATAACAGGCAGTCATGTGAAATTCAGTCTAGTTCAACAATTATTGAGCATCTACTATGTGCTATCGGGCTAAGGACCAGGGATATGACAGCAAACCAGAGATGTTTTGGCTCCTATGGAGCCTGGTAATGTATGCAGGTATATACTGATACATACAACTTAGAAAGGAAAGTGCTGTTGTGGGAGCAATGCAAGATGCCCTAGGAGCCAAGAAGAGAAGTTTGGACTTAATCTGGAGGCTTCAGAAAGTCTTGCTAGAGAAAGCAGTGTCCCAATTAAAGATCTGAAGGATGAGCAAAAACTGGTCAAGGAAAAGGACCATTTGGTACACTATTATTAAATCTTTTGTCTTAAGGATGTTACCGAAGATATTGCTTTTCACCTCAGAATGTTGTTTTTAAAAAGCAACCTTAGACTAATTCATGTCTGACCTTAATACCATGACTGTTTGGTTTCCTTTGAACAGTTCCTTTTTCCTTTTATGAATGAGGTTAAACTCCTTATTGGCTTCTAAGAGTCCAGATTAAATGGTTAGTTCATTTGAAGTTGCATGTTTTGCTAAATGTTCAGTACCTACATATGTCCCTATCTTTGTTTTTCTTTCATTTTTCAACCAGTTTATTTCACAGAAATAATTTTTCTGGTTACTAACGCAGTGCATGATAACTGTAGAAAATTTGAAGAGGGTAATATCAATAAAAAATCAGAAGTGAAAACAAATCACCCATAAATAATCTCAAGAGGAGTTACCCAGGTGGCACTAGCAGTATAGAACCTGCCTGCCAATACAGGAGATGTAAAAGGCGCGGTTGATGCCTGTGTTGGGAAGATCTCCTGAGGAGGAAATGGCAACCCAGTCTAGTATTCTTGTCTAGAAAATCCCATGGACAGTGTAGCCTGGCAGGCTACAGTCCATAATATAACAAAGAGTCAGACTAAAGCAACATAGCACACACACAACCTCAAGACAGTCTCCAAATAAGAATCCATACCTAAATCTTTAGATAGGAAAAATACAACAGTATACATTTGAAAATTAAACTGCACCACATTTAAACCAGACATTTACTTCAGTTCAATTCAGTTCAGTCGCTCAGTCGTGTCTGACTCTTTGAGACCCCATGAATCTACTTATCAGTATATAATAAATATTTTCCTGTATCTTAATATTTTATTGGAAACAACATTTTAGTGATTATGTATTAGTTTAGCCTCTGGACAAGGCGCTTCTCTGATGACTCAATGGTAAAGAATCCTCTTGCAAATATAGGAGATGCAGGAGACATGGGATCCACCACTGGATAGAGAAGATCGCCTGGAGAAGGAAATGGCAGCTCACTCCTATATTCTTGCCTTGAGAATTCCATGAACAGAGGAGCCTGGAGGACGCAGTCCATGGGGTGACACAGAAACAGACACGACTGAGCAGGCACTGTAACAAGTATATAAAGTATCCTCTGGATGTATAATTTATCCATCTGATAGTATTTTTCTTTCAGACATCTATGTTTCTTCCAAATTTTACCCTCATCAGTTCAGTTCAGTCGCTCAGTCGTGTCCGACTCTTTGCGACCCCATGAATCGCAGCACGCCAGGCCTCCCTGTCCATCACCAACTCCCGGAGTTCACTCAGACTCATGTCCATCGAGTCGGTGATGCCATCCAGCCATCTCATCCTCGGTCATCCCCTTCTCCTCCTGCCCCCAATCCCTCCCAGCATCAGAGTCTTTTCCAATGAGTCAACTCTTCGCATGAGGTGGCCAAAGTACTGGAGTTTCAGCTTTAGCATCATTCCTTCCAAAGAACACCCAGGGCTGATCTCCTTCAGAATGGACTGGTTGGATCTCCTTGCAGTCCAAGGGACTCTCAAGAGTCTTCTCCAACACCACAGTTCAAAAGCATCAATTCTTCAGCGCTCAGCCTTCTTCACAGTCCAATTCTCACATACATACATCATCACAGGAAAAACCATAGCTTTGACTAGATGGACCTTTGTTGGCAAAGTAATGTCTCTCCTTTGTAATATGCTATCTAGGTTGGTCATAACTTTCCTTCCAAGGAGTAAGCGTCTTTTAATTTCATGGCTGCAGTCACCATCTTCAGTGATTTTGGAGCCCAGAAAAATAAAGTCTGACAATGTTTCCACTGTTTCCCCATCTATTTCCCATGAAGTGATGGGACCAGATGCCATGATCTTCGTTTTCTGAATGTTGAGCTTTAAGCCAACTTTTTCACTCTCCAATTTCATTTTCATCAAGAGGCTTTTGAGTTCCTCTTCACTTTCTGCCATAAGGGTGGTGTCATCTGCATATCGGAGGTTATTGATATTTCTCCCGGAAATCTTGATTCCAGCTTGGGCTTCTTCCAGTCCAGCGTTTCTCATGATGTACTCTGCATAGAAGTTAAATAAGCAGGGTGACAATATCAGCCTTGATGTACTCCTTTTCCTATTTGGAACCAGTCTGTTGTTCCATGTCCAGTTCTAACTGTTGCTTCCTGACCTGCGTACAAATTTCTCAAGAGGCAGATCAGGTGGTCTGGTATTCCCAGCTCTTTCAGAATTTTACACAGTTTATTGTGATCCACACAGTCAAAGGCTTTGGCATAGTCAATAAAGCAGAAATAGATGTTTTTCTGGAACTCTCTTGCTTTTTCCATGATCCAATAGATGTTGGCAATTTGATCTCTGGTTCCTCTGCCTTTTCTAAAACCAGCTTGAACATCAGGAAGTTCACAGTTCACGTATTGCTTAAGCCTGGCTTGGAGAATTTTGAGCATTATTTTACTAGCGTGTGAGATGAGTGCAACTGTGCAGTAGTTTAAGCATTCTTTGGGATTGCCTTTCTTTGGGATTGGAATGAAAACTGCCCTTTTCCAGTCCTGTGGCCACTGCTGAGTTTTCCAAATTTGCTGGCATATTGAGTGCAGTACTTTCACAGCACCATCTTTCAGGATTTGAAATAGCTCAACTGAAATTCCATCACCTCCACTAGCTTTGTTCGTAGTGATGCTTTCTAAGGCCCACTTGACTTCACATTCCAGGATGTCTGGCTCTAGGTCAGTGATCACACCATCGTGATTATCTGGGTCGTGAAGATCTTTTGTGTACAGTCTTCTGTGTATTCTTGCCACCTCTTTTTAATATCTTCTGCTTCTGTTAGGTCCATACCATTTCTGTCCTTTTTCGAGCCCATCTTTGCATGAAATGTTCCCTTGGTATCTCTAATTTTCTTGAAGAGATCTCTAGTCTTTCCCATTCTGTTGTTTTCCTCATTTACCCTCATACACAATTCAAATTTACTTGAGGAATATCTTATCAATACATACCTCCACTTTTGTTTTATTTTCTTTAGTTTTTGTTTTCAATGCTTCACATGATTTATTTTTTCAAATGTATCAGTCTTTGTCAATCCACAATATGAAACATGGCATTACTATAAATTGAGATATTATACTACTAAGATATGGCAATTGGGCCAGGCACCTAGGAATTTCTGAAACTGCCTTATTTATTTAGTCTTTGCTTTTAGATATTTGAAAACTTTGTCTGCTATATATATATATATATTTTTAACCTACTTTATTTAAATTTTATTTCATATATAGATTTTTAAGGTGTCAAAACTGTTTCTGTAATATATTTAAACTCACAAAAATTATCCTTTGTGTTCATATCTTTGGTTATATTCTTGGGAAAGTACTTCAACATATCAAGATCTATATATATATGTATATGTCAGTTATTGTTTCTTTGATTCTCCCTACTCTGTTTTTTATTTTACATATCCACTTATACATTGCTTTAAATTATTTCTGAAACAACACAGTACTTAGATACATACTATGTTTCTTCAGTTCAGTCGCTCAGTCGTGTCTGACTCTTTGTGACCCCATGGACTGCACACTCCAGGCTTCCCTGTCCTTCACTCCCAGAGCTTGTTCAAAGTCATGTGCATCAAGTCCGTGATGCCATCCAACCACCTCATCCGCTGTCGTCCCCTTCTCCTTCTGCCTTCAATCTTTCCCAGCATCAGGGCCTTTTCCAATGAGAAATATGACTATATTTCTTAAGATCCATAAAAGCACTGAAATCTGAAAATTAATTAATGTATAATAAAAAGACAAATGAGAATATTTAAAATTACAATCTTCTTTATGCTATGCTATGCTAAGTCACTTCAGTCGTGTCCGACTCTGTGTGACCCCATAGACGGCAGCCTACCAGGCTCCCCTGTCCCTGGGATTCTCCAGGCAAGCACACTGGAGTGGGTTGCCATTTCCTTCTCCAATGCATGAAAGTGAAAAGTGAAAGTGAAGTCGCTCAGTTGTGTCCAACTCTTAGCGACCCCGTAGACTGCAGCCTACCAGGCTCCTCTGTCCATGGGATTTTCCAGGCAAGAGTACTGGAGTGGGGTGCCATTGCCTTCTCCAATCCTCTTTATAGTTCTATACAAATATTACTTTAGTGGCTTATAAATGGAATTTTATCGTAAAAGTCACGCAAGTTTCACTAAGTTAAGTGTACCTATTGTGGCATGCAAGATATAGAGCATGCAAATGTACTTTGAAATTGAAAGCATATTTTCACTGAGGCATATTAACTAATGACCTTCATCAAGAGAAAGAATATTTATTTAAGCCCATATGAGCATAATCTTCATAGCAAAGTTAATATTCACATGTGTTCATTGCTAGTCCTTATTATAGATATGTCAGTATTCAGTGTTTATCTGTGATGTATATAAGAAAAACGGAGAAATATGAATGATTGAGTCAATCTTTTAATTCGTAACTACCAGGTAACTGTTGACGTTATGTTTTTCTTATTTTAAGTGTGACATTGGTCTCTTGAGATTAAATCAAGTCAAAACTCTTACTTCTTCCTAAACAATATTTTTTGGATTTTTTTGTTTTGTTATATATGTGTAAGTGTATATATATATAATGAATTGGACCGAATAAATTATGCACTTATGTTTAAAACTCGCCAATTGGTTAATCTTTTCTAATTTTTCATGATCTAAGCTGAGGTATTTGATTTTACTGAAAACTAAACCACCTGTTACAGTGGGTAGGCGTTTGGTACAGAGAAAATAATATGAGTTATAGAGTTAGGAAGAACTGGGTATACTCTCAGAAAGCTTGTTAGACATGTAGCTTTGAAAAATTACTCAAGTTCTATGTTACAGATTTTAACCTACCTATCAAATAGGAATAATAAATATTAAGGCTACTTAAAATGATCAAATTAATAAGTAATAATATATCATTTTAAATCCCCAAGCATCCAACCCAGGGTATAGTAGGTGCTGAATTGTTACTCATTTTTTTCTTTAGGTACTAAACTGTATACTGTATAGTTTTTGTATACATGAAAAATAGAAATAAACTTCAATTTAGCATTGATATTGTAAGTATTTCTGGACAAATCAGTTGACAGTAAGAATTGGTTAAATGCTGTGGTTCAAAGTAGTAGAGTAGATGAAACCCAAAATCAGCAAGAAAAATAAAAACCAGAAATAAAAACACATTCTATAACAAATCCATAAGCTGTCTTATGGATATAATCAATAATATATGTGGAAGCATTACCATAAACTATGAACATCAACAAAAGTGAAAAGTTTTTTTTAATTAACATTAAAAAAATGTTAAACAAGCAATTCCACTCCTAGGTATATATTCCAAACAATTGAAAGCAGGGACTCAAATAGATACTTATGCACTGATGTTCATAGCAGCATTATTCATAACTTTTAAAAGGTGGAAATAACCCAAGTTTCCAACAGTACTTGAATAAATAAAGAAAATGTGGTATATATATGCAATATAATATTATTCAGCCATAAGAAGGAATAAAATTCAGATACATGCTGCAGATATGGGTAAACCTTGAAAACACTGTGCTAAGTGAAGTAAACCAAACAAATAAAGGAAAAAAAATGTATGATTCCGCTCATATGAGGTACCTAGAAAGGCAAATTTATAAAGATAAAGAAGAGAATTGATGCTGCCAGCAGCTGCGGTAAGGGTTGGTGAGTTACTATTTAATTAGTATAGAATTTCCTTTCCTAATAGTGAAAAGCTTTGCAAAGAAATTGCAGTGATGGTATACAACACTGTGAATATACCTAATACCTCTGAATTGTATACTTAAAATGATTAAAATGATAAATATTATGTTATGTATATTTTGCCACAGTAAAAGCAAAGGAAAGAGAAAGAATGCCAGAGGTTTCAGATCTCAGAAGAACTTCAGAGTAAACCCTCCAAAGGTAAAGGAAACAGTGTTAAGAATAAAACTAAAATCTCATATCTACAAGGAAAGCTATAAGATACACAATATTAGCAATGGTCTCTTCTCTTTATCTTGTTTGGTTTTAAGCAGCAGAGTAGGAAATAGAGTCTTCATTGTAAACAGCAATCTTACAGATACTTAGATCCACTAGTATGAAAGAGGTTAAGGCTAAAAGAATTTACTAAATACCAAGAAAAATTTCTGCTGGCCCAAAATATTGCCATGGCATCTGACAACAGAAAATTTCTGCAAATAATTAATTAAGAAAAAAAAATAAAACTTCCTACCTTTATTCCAATATGAGGAATCTATAAGGAACAAACACAATATCAATGTTATGTGAAAACGCAAAAATAAGGAACAGGAACAACACATTCCAGATAAAAATCACCTAGTTTAAAGATGTTATTATGGAAGAGAATATTGTGCTAAAATATGGCTATATATTTTTCAGAATTAGTAATACAATAATTTCTATGAAAGAAAAAGAGTGCAAGGCAGAAATACAAGCATTCATGGAAGAGATGATGAGAACAATAGAAGAAATAAAGATAAAACTGAAAGCAAGTAAAGAATAAATAGACAGCTGAAAATACAGGAAGGGGCATAGAAGGTGAGAATAATAAAAAATGAACAAAATAAATGGGGATAATAGATATTTGACAAAGATTATAGAGAGAATGATGTGCTGTGCTGTTGCTTCAGTTATTTCCAACTCTTTGCGACCCCATGGAATGTAGCTTGCCAGGCTACATTCTACAATCTCTGTGGGATTCTCCAGGCAAGAATACTGGAGTGAGTTGCCAAGAGAGAATGATAAATAGGGGTAAATTTTTAAAAAGGAGATTTGAAGTATAAATTATAGAATTCCACAAAGAAGAAGTAAACAATTAAGGAACAGAGAAAACTTTCAAAATTAAAAGAAGATTTGAAAGTATCGAACTTTCTCCCAATTAAAAATAAATTAAAAAAAAAAAAGAAATTGCCTGCCTTACAAAATTTGTGTGGATCAAGCCAAAGAGTCAAATCTCTTAATCCTTTTAAAAATCAAATCTTAAAAACATAGCAACTGTATTTAAAAGTTTTTTAAAGTATTTAAAAGAGGAAGATCTTAGTCTTCTTTACCAGATTGAAAGTGAAAGTGAAGTCGCTTAGTCGTGTCCAACTCTTTGCGACCCCATGGACTGTAGCCTACCAGGCTTCTCCATCCATGGGGTTTTCCAGGCAAGAGTACTGGAGTGGGTTGCCATTTCCTTCTCCAGGAGATTTTCCTGACCCAGAGATTGAACCCGGGTCTCCCTCATTATAGGCAGACGCTTTACTGTCTGAACCACCAGGCAAGTGTACATAAATATGAGTGTTGTGGGCATGAAGAAGAAAAGTGTGCAGTGAGGATCCTACAAAGTTTCAAGGAATAAAATTGTGACCTAAAATTTTTGTACTTAGCCAAATATAATTCAAATGTGAAGCACCAATATTTTCAACATGTAAGAAGTAAGAAGAAATGTTAGAATCTCCTGACTCTTTCTCAAAGATAAAAACACAATAGAACAAATTTCCATAACCAAGGATGGCAGGGATGTTATAGCAGAAGAACTGGTTCAGATGCTGGAAGGGATTGGGGGCAGGAGGAGAAGGGGACGACAGAGGATGAGAAGAACTGGTAGTGAACACTAAATATTTGACAGTGGGTCTAATATAAAATAAGTAATACACTTATAAAATGAATGTGAGCATTTTAAACTGAGACAATACAGAAATTATATTTTTCAAAAAGGAAAAGCAAGAGTGGGAGTAGGAGAGATGATGAGAGGGAATATAAGCTGCTTAATTTCTCATATTTATTAACAAAATTTCAAGAGATACTACTTGAAGTTGAGAAATCAGAAATCAGTGAGCAGGGTTAAAAATAATGTATTGGTCAGGGTCTCAGTAGGAGGTAGATGACATGCTTGAATGAGATAACTGAGAAGATTTAACACTTGGATTTTTTTTTTTTTAATGCTGGCAAAGTTTAAGAAACCAGCTAGAGATGGTAAATTCCCCAGGAGCTAGTAATAGTGAGGAGCTCTTACTACTCTAAACACGAAGGCAAGGGAGTTTCTATTACACTGTATGTGCGTGTGTCCTCAGTCATGTCTGACTCTGCAACCCCACAGACTGTAACCCACCAGGCTTCTCTGTCCATGGAATTCTTCAGGCAAGAATACTGGAGTGGGTAGACATTTCATGCTCCAGGTGATCTTTCCAACCCAGGGATCAAACCTGTGTCTCTTGCGTCTCCTGCATTAGCAGATGGATTCTTTGCCACTGTGCCACCCAGGAAGCCCATTATATGGTACAGGGTCACTCAACGGGGGTTTCCATTGACTGATCCACATGGAAGCCAGAAGGTAACAGAAACTCTTGATACAGCCCATATTATATGTGTCAACATCTCAGGTCACTGAATAGAATGGAGAATTACAGATAGTGAGTAGTTCTTGAGAAACAAGTGGATAAAATCCAGTACAAACATACTTAATAAAACAAAGAAAAACACTGAGAAAAATAAGATAATCTGCAAAGAGAAAAGGGGAGAAAGAAAAAGGAAGAGAGTGGATAGGAGAGGAAGATAAAATATTGACATCATTTGTAAAGGTGATAAATCAATAGATATTTTCTAAAGAAGTAGAGAATCAAGGTATTATATAGAAATATACATTAGTTAACCATTAGAAGCAAAAGAAACAATGAAAAATAACAGAAGATACAGGTACCCCAAACAAAGCAAACAGATTATAATGACTTGATCCAAAATCTAGATCTGTTATATTCAAAAAACATGTAAAATTATAAACACACATACAAACACATAAAATGCATATAGACATGGGGGAATGGCGGGAGGGAAGGAGAGGAAGTTATATGGGGTAAATGCAGACAAAAAGAAGCAAGGATCACTATCATAGTTTTAGAAAAAGTTGAATTCAGGAGAAAATAAACGTTAAATGACAAAAGAATCACTTTGTAATGATAAGACCTCAATTTACACATAACATATGAGTATTTATATCTAAGTGCTAGATGATAAAATATCTTAGTAATAAAACAATTAATTGTGAAAGTCACATGAAGAAATAAATCCAAAATCCAGTAGTTCTAATCTTTCTTATTCTGGGACTAATCAAGTAAACTATGCTGTAAAATACTTAAATAGTGTATCTATTAATAGTAAATTATGTTGTATTTACTATACATAGTCACTTAAGACAAGAGAAATAATGATTAAAAAATAAAATGCTAAAAGCATTATTATTGTTTTTGTGCAACCTTTTGATTAAACTAAAAATACTCATCTTTAAATTTTCTTATTCAAAATTACATGCTTTTCTGTTTCTCTAAATTTTTTGGCATCCCTCAATAACATTTACTTTTTAATAGAGATTTTATATACTTTCCTATATTTATTTTTTAATAATTGTATTGGTATTATGAATAGACATATTTCCTCACTATATCTTTAAAATGTTTCTTTTTTCTGTATATAGAAAACATATTGATTTCTTTATGCTATTTTGGTACACAGACACTGAATTTTCTTGCTTGTAGAAATTTCTTATTTTGAGTTGGTCCTGTCCTGACAGGGACATTATAGAGAAGAACCATTAGTGAGCATTAAATATTTGACAGTGGGTCTAATATTAAATAAATTAAGTAATATGCTTATAAAGGGGAATGTGAGTAGTTTAAAATGAGACAATACAGAAACTATATTTTTCAAAAAGAGAAACTAAGGGTGTAATGAACACATATCTCTACTTTGTCAAGTCCAATTATGTTTCATCTTTTTATTTTTATTTTTTAATCATTAGTTCCTTTCTCTTACATGGACTTGTTCACCTGGTAAAAATTAATTAATCCAGTTAAGATTTTGTACATTTTTCTGAACATGTATTGTTTTTCATTTTAAAAAATGAAGTTATGTTTTTCAACTATGAAAATGGAAGAAATATAAAAAGTATTTTAACTGGGGAATAAGAAGAAAATGTTCTATTGCAGTGATAGTACAAATATAAATTAAAGCAACCTCTATGGAAGTCAACTTTTATTGCATCAAAAATCAAAACTACAAATGCACACATTCCTCTTTCCCACAAAACTACTGCAAAGAATACATTCTTCAGATACTCTCACACATGAACAAAATGATGTATGTTCAATGATATTCATATCAGCATTGTTTATACCAAATATATCTAACTTATAATGGTTTGATTCATAATTTTTTGACTTTACAACAGTGAAAAATAATACACTTTCAGTAGAAAGTAGTACTTTAAATTTTGATCTTTACCAGGCTAAACATCTCATGATGCTGGACAGTTGCGGTGTGACAAAGCTCCCAGTCACACAGACACACGATCACAGGGGTAAACAACCAATGCACTTACAATCATCTGTACCCGTATAACTACTCTGTTTTTCATTTTCAATATGCTATTCAATAAGTACATGAGATATGCAGTACTTTATTACAAAATAAGCTTTGTGTTAGATGATTTTGCCCAAATGTAGGCTAATACAAGTTTTTGAGCACAAATCAGAGATACCAAAGGAACATTTCATGCAAAGATGAGCTCAATAAAGGACAGAAATGGTATGGACCTGACAGAAGCAGAAGATATTAAGAAGAGATGGCAAGAATACACAGAAGAACTGTACAAAAAAGATATTCATGACCCAGATAATCACGATGGTGTAATCACTGACCTAGAGCCAGGCATCCTGGAATGTGAAGTCAAGTGGGCCTTAGAAAGCATCACTATGAACAAAGCTAGTGGAGGTGATGGAATTCCAGTTGAGCTGTTTCAAATCCTGAAAGATGATGCTGTGAAAGAGCTGCATTCAATATGCCAGCAAATTTGGAAAACTCAGCAGTGGCCACAGGACTGGAAAAGGTCAGTTTTCATTCCAATCCCAAAGAAAGGCAATGCCAAAGAATGCTCAAACTACCGCACAGTTGCACTCATCTCACATGCTAGTAAAGTAATGCTCAAAATTCTCCAAGCCAGGCTTCAGCAATATGTGAACCGTGAACTTCCTGATGTTCAAGCTGGTTTTAGAAAAGGCAGAGGAACCAGAGATCAAATTGCCAAAACCCACTGGATCATGACAAAAGCAAGAGAGTTCCAGAAAAACATCTATTTCTGCTTTATTGACTATGCCAAAGCCTTTGACTGTGTGGATCACAATAAACTGTGGAAAATTCTGAAAGAGATGGGAATACCAGACCACCTGATCTGCCTCTTGAGAAATTTGTATGCAGGTCAGGAAGCAACAGTTAGAACTGGACATGGAACAACAGACTGGTTCCAAATAGGAAAAGGAGTACATCAAGGCTGTATATTGTCACCCTGTTTATTTAACTTATATGTACAGTACATCATGAGAAATGCTGGACTGGAAGAAACATAAGCTGCAATCAAGATTGCTGGGAGAAATATCAATAACCTCAGATATGCAGATGACACCACCCTTATGGCAGAAAGTGAAGAGGAACTCAAAAGCCTCTTGATGAAAGTGAAAGAGGAGAGTGAAAAAGTTGGCTTAAAGCTCAACATTCAGAAAACGAAGATCATGGCATCTGGTCCCACCACTTCATGGGAAATAGATGGGGAAACAGTGGAAACAGTGTCAGACTTTATTTTTCTGGGCTCCAAAATCACTGCAGATGGTGACTGCAGCCATGAAATTAAAAGACGCTTACTCCTTGGAAGGAAAGTTATGACCAACCTAGATAGTGTATTCAAAAGCAGAGACATTACTTTGCCAACAAAGGTTCGTCTACTCAAGGCTGTGGTTTTTCCTGTGGTCATGTATGGATGTGAGAGTTGGACTGTGAAGAAGGCTGAGCGCCGAAGAATGATGCTTTTGAACTATGGTGTTGGAGAAGACTCTTGAGGGTCCCTTGGACTGCAAGGAGATCCAACCAGTCCATTCTGAAGGAGATCAGCCCTGGGATTTCTTTGGAAGGAATGATGCTAAAGCTGAAACTCCAGTACTTTGGCCACCTCATGCGAAGAGGTGACTCATTGGAAAAGACTCTGATGCTGGGAGGGATTGGGGGCAGGAGGAGAAGGGGACGACAGAGGATGAGCTGGATGGCATCACTGACTCAATGGACTTGAGTCTGAGTGAACTCCGGGAGTTGGTGATGGACAGGGAGGCCTGGCGTGCTGCGATTCATGGGGTCGCAAAAAGTCGGACATGACCGAGCGACTGATCTGATCTGATCTGATCTGAAAGGTAGACAGGCCAAACCATGGTGTTAGGTAGTTTAAGTGTATATTAAATGAATTCTTGACATAATATTTTCAACTTATGATGAATTTGTCAGGATGTAGTCTTATCCTAAATCAAGGAAGATCTGTATTAGTAAGAAATTGAGACAACCTCAAAGGTCATCAATAGACATCTGTTTAAATACATTATGGCAACAGCTATTCAATAGAGATTTATGGAACTATTAAAAAAAACATGAGGAAGAGCTTTATGCACTGTTAAGTGATTCCTAAAATATGTATTGCTAAATTGTAAAAAATAGTGAGATGTAGGAGGCCTGACTGGTATCTTTTCTTTTATTAAAAAAATATTGGTGTATATTATACATAGGGAAGGGTAGAATAAAAATATGCAACATTTAATGCTTTTAGGCAAGGGAATCTCTTCAAGAAAATTGGAGATATCAAGGGAACATTTCATGAAATGTTGGGCACAATAAAAGAAATAAAGGACAAGGACCTAACAGAAGCAGAAGAGATAAAGGAGAAGTGGCAAGAATACACAGAAGACCTATACAAAAAAATTCTTAATGACCTAGATAACTGTGATGGTGTGGTCACTCACCTAGAGTCAGACGTCCTATAGTTTGAAGTCATGTGGGCCTTAGGAAGCATTACTACAAGCAAAGCTAGTGGAGGTAATGGAATTCCAGCTGAGGTATTTAAAATCTTGAAAGATGATGCTGTTAAAGTGCTTCATTCAATATGTCAGCAAAATTTGGAAAACTCAGCAGTGGCCACCGGTCTGGAAAATGTCAGCTTTCATTACATTCCCAAAGAAGAGCAATACCAAAGAATGTTCAACTACCATACAATTGTGCTCATGTAGTATGCTAATAAGATTATACTCAAAATCCTTCAAACTAGGCTTTAGCAGTACATGAACTGAGAACTTCCACTTGTACAAACTGGATTTAGAAAAGGCAGAGGAACCAGGGACCAAATTGTCAACATTCACTGGATCATAGAGAAAGCAAGGGAATTCTAGAAAAACATCTACTTCTGTTTCATTGACTACACTAAAGCTTTGACTGTGTGAATAGCAACAAACTGTTGAAAATTTTTAAAGAGATGAGAATACCAGACCCCCTTACCTGTCTCCTGAGAAACCTGTATGTAGGTAAAGAAGCAACAGTTAGAACCTTACATGAAACAATCGAATGGTTCAAAATTGGGAAAGGAGAACTACAGTGCCGTATTCAGTCACTCTATTTAACTTCTATGCAGAGTACACCATGTGAAATGCCGGGCTGGATGAATCACAGGCTGAAATCAAGATTACCAGGAGAAATATCAGCAACCTCAGATATGCAGATGATACCATTCTAATGTGAGAAAGTGAAGAGGAACTAAAGAGCCTCTTGATGAAAGTGAAAGAGGAGAGTGAAAAGTTGGTTTAAAAATCAACATTCAGAAAACTAAGATTATGGCAATCTAGCTCCTCACTTCATGGCAAATAGAAGGAGAAAAAGTGGAAGCAGTGACAGATTTTATTTTCTTACATTACAAAATCACTGTGGATGCTGACTTCAGACATGAAATTAAAAGACATTTGCTCATTGGAGGGAAAGCTATGACAAACCTAGCCAGCACATTAAAAAGCAGAGACATTTCTTTGGTGACAAAAGTTCGTATAGTAAAAGCTATGGTTTTTTCAGTAGTCATATACAGATGTGAGAGTTGAGCCATTAAGAAGGCTGAGCACCTAAGAATAGATGCTTTCGAACTGAGGTGCTGGAGAAGACTCTAGGACTGGAGGGAGATCAAACCAGACAATCCTAAAGGAAATCAACCCTAAATATTCATCGGAAGGACTGATGCTGAAGCTCCAATACTCTGGCCACCTGATGTGAAGAGCTGACTCATTGGAAAAGACTCTGATGCTGGGAAAGATTGAAAGCAAAAGGTGAAGAGGGCAGCAGAAGACGGTTAGATAGCATCACCGACTCAATGGACATGAATTTGAGCAATCTCCAGGAGACAGTGGAGGACAGGGAAGCCTGTCCTGTGTGTAGACTGTATGCTACATACAGTCCATGACATCTTAAGTTGGACAAGACTTTAGTGACTGAACAACAATAGACAAGAAAATTGGTCATGAAAAACTGATGATGGTAGTAGGAAGAATTTCTACAGTATACTTTGTACTTTTTTTGAATAGGTAAATGTATCACTTCTTCAAAAATCAAATAGGACTTACATTAAAATGAAACATCAATTGAGTAGGGAGGAAAATATACATATTCTACAACAGAATAATTGTGAAAAAGGTGAAGTGAATTTTCTCACTGGATACTGTACCAATGTCAATTCTAAAGCCACACCTTATATTAGTAAATGTGAGATTTAATAAATCATTTAAAACATTCAGAGAAGGCAATATCATAGTTCTTGTTTGATAGGATATAGGATACCCTTGTGAGTATATTTATTGGAGTATGGCATTGTCAATTTAGATCATGTATATTTCTTTATTCATTACTTTGAAAAGAAAATAGATTACCTAACACAGGGTCAGTTTACACTTGTCTTTCTGTTTATTAGTTTTTTCATAATTTAACAGAAATACTGCAGAGGCACACTCTTTATGACTAGCTGTGTTTGCAAGGTATCTCATATCTGGATGGAAAGTAAAAAATGCTTTAGTTCTAACTCTATATTTTTAGGTTAACAACCTTTTGTTATTTCAGCAAAATACAGACAGAGTTAGTATGGTTGTAACATTAAAGATTTTATTAGAATCATTTTTTTCCCACTAATTTAAAGAACACTTGGGGATATTCAAGGAATGTATTCTGTTAATATGGAAAAGTGTTCAACAGAAAGGCTAACAATTTTATTTCAATAATTTATTATTGTAATATATATGTATATATTTCTCTCATATTTGGCAATATGGTATGGTTTATATCCAATGGTGAGCCAGTTAGAAAAATTTCATTTTATCATTGTATCCCAAGCATTAATATACTTTGGATATACAGTTTTTAAAGTGGAGGAATAAATATAGCCTTTAAACCAATATTTTATAACAGTGACATATTTAGTTTTCATATAAATTTTGTAGTTACATCAAGAAACTGAAGAATTAATTAAGAGCTTGAGAAAATCATTCTGTTAAATGCAACCAATATTTATTGAGAAACTAATTTGCTAGAAACCAAAGAGCTATAAAAGAACTCTTGAGTCATAAAAATCTTTTGACTGGGTTCTAAAGACACAGAACAATAAAATCTAATCGCTACCTAGAAGAAACTTATTGTGTTTTGGATATGAGTTCTTTATCTGTAAATATATGTAAAGATATATAAAAATTAAATTTCTTGTGAGTTGCGAAACAACAAATATTACCTGAAAATGTATGATATCCAAGAGCCTATCAGTCAGAGAGGAAATTGGGCAACTGACGGGACTACAGAGAATCTATAAAGAATTTAACTTATTAAAAAACCTGTTTTCAAACCCACTCTGTAGTAAGTCTACTATGTTTTATAATATAGAGAATTCATACAGTTGATAAAAAACAAATATTTTTGAATAAATAACTGGATTAACATTTTGCCTATAAGTAAATTACAATCTACTATGGACACAGCATTTTCATAATAAAAATAATAAATGCTATACTACATGAATAGATAGGCAGCAAATAAAGGAATTTTATAGTACTTAGCAAATAGTGATGGATGCTTTTTTATTATTCTATTTTATTATATCATTTATTTGTTTGTAAGTTCTCCTCCGACAACCATTTTGCCCTTCTGCGTTTCTTTTTCTTGGGGATGGTCTTGATCACTGCCTCCTGTACAATACCATGAACCTCTGTCCATAGTTCTTCAGTCACTCTGCCTATCAGATCCAATCCCTTGAATCTGTCACTTTCACTGTATAATCATAAGGGATTTGATTTAAGTCATACCTGAATGGTCTAGCAGTTTTCCCTACTTTGTTTAATTTAAGCCTGAATTTGGCAATAAGGAGTTTGTGATCTGACCCACAGTCAGCTCCAAGTCTTGTTCTTGCTGACTGTATACAGCTTCTCCGTCTTTGGCTGCAAAGAATATAATCAAATCTAATTTCAGCATTGACCATTGGTGATGTCCATGGGTAGAGTCTTCTCTTGTGTTGTTGGAAGACAGTGCTTGCTATGATGAGTGCTTTCTCTTGGAAAAACTATGATAGTCTTTGCCCTGCTCCATTTTGTAATCCAAGACCAAATTTGCATGTTACTCCAGGTATCTCTTGACTTCCTACTTTTGCCTTCCAGTCCCCTGTAATGAAAAGGACATCTTTTTTAGAGCCAGATATCATGGAATGTGAAGTCAAATGGACCTTAGGAAGCATCACTATGAAGAAAGCTAGTGGAACTGATGGAATTCCAGTTGAGCTATTTCAAATCCTAAAATATAATGCTGTGAAAGTGCTGCACTCAATATGTCAGCAAATTTGGAAAACTCAGCAGTGGCCACAGGACTGGAAAAGGTCAGTTTTCATTCCAATTCCAAAGAAAGGCAATGCCAAAGAATGATCAAGCTGCTGCACAATTACACTCATCTCACACACTAGCAAAATAATGCTCAAAATCTCCAAGCCAGGATTCAACAGTACATGAACTATGAACTTCCAGATATTCAAGCTTGATTTAGAAAAGGCAGAAGAACCAGAGATCAAATTGCCAACACCTGTTGGATCATCAGAAAAGCAAGAGAATTGCAGAAAAACATCTACTTCTGCTTTATTGACTATGCTAAAGCCTTTGACTGTGTGGATCAAAACAAACTGTGGAAAATTCTTCAAGAGATGGGAATACCAGACCACCTGACCTGTCTCTTGAAAAATCTGTATGCAGGTCAAGAAGCAACAGTTAGAACCGGACATGGAAAAACAGACTGGTTCCAAATCAGGAAAGGAGTACATCAAGGCTGTATATTGTCACTCCGCTTATTTAACTTATATGCAGAGTACATCATGCTAAATTCTGGGCTGGATGAAGCAGAAGCTGGAATCAAGATTGCTGGGAGAAATATCAATAACTTCAGATATGAAGATGATACCACCCTTATGGAAGAAAGTGAAAAAGAACTAAAGAACCTCTTGATAAAAGTGAGTGGGAAAGTCTAGAGATCTCTTCAAGAAAATTAGAGATACCAAGGGAACATTTCATGCAAAGATGGGCACAATAAAGGACTGAAATGGTATGGACCTAACAAAAGCAGAAGATATTAAGAAGAGGTGGCAAGAATACATGGAAGAACTGTACAAAAAAGATCTTCATGACCCAGATAACCACACGATGTGATCACCAACCTAGAGCCGACATCCTGGAATGCAAAGTCAAGTGGGCCTAAGGAAGCATCACTACGGACAAAGCTAGTGGAAGTGATGGAATTCCAGTTGAGCTATTTCAAACCCTAAAAGATAATGCTGTGAAAGTGCTGCACTCAATATGCCAGCAAATTTGGAAAACTCAGCAGTGGCCACAGGACTGGAAAAGTTCAGTTTTCATTCCAATCCCAAAGAAAGGCAATGCCAAAGAATGCTCAAACTACTGCACAACTGCCCTCATCTCACACGCTAGTAAAGTAATGCTCAAAATTCTCCAAGCAAGGCTTCAGCAGTACATGAACCATGAACTTCCAGATGTTCAAGCTGAATCTTGAAAAGGCAAAGGAACCAGAGATCAAATTGCCAACATCCGTTGGATCATGGAAAAAGCAAGAGAGTTACAGAAAAACATCTATTTCTGTTTTATTGACTATGCCAAAGACTTTGACGGTCAGGATTATCACAAACTGTGGAAAATTCTGAAAGAGATGGAGATACCAGACCACCTGACCTGCCTCTTGAGAAATCTGTATGCGGGTCAGGAAGCAACAGTTAGAACTGGACATGGAACAACAGACTGGTTCCAAATAGGAAAAGGAGTACGTCAAGGCTGTATATTGTCACCCTCTTTATTTAACTTCTACACAGAGTACATCATGAGAAATGCTGGGCTGGATGAAGCAGAAGCTGGAATCAAGATTGCTAGGAGAAATATCAATAACCTCAGATATGTAGATAATACCACCCTTACAGCAGAAAGTGAAGAAGAACTAAAGAGCCTCTTGATGAAAGTGAAAGAGGAGAGTGAAAAAGTTGGCTTAAAACTCAACATTCAGAAAAAAAAAAAAAAAAAAAAAACTCAACATTCAGAAAAGGAAGATCATGGCATCTGGTCCCATCACTTCATGGCAAATAGATGGGTAAACAGTGGAAATAGTGTCAGATTTTATTTTTCTGGGCTCCAAAATCACTGCAGATGGTGACTGCAGCCATGAAATTAAAAGATGCTTGCTCTTTGGAAGAAAAGTTATGATGAGGCTGGACAGCATATTAAAAAGCAGAAATATTACTTTGCCAACAAAGGTCCATCTAGTCAAGGCTGTGGTTTTTCCAGTAGTCATGTATGGATACGAGAGGTGGACTATAAAGAAAGCTGAGCACCAAAGAATTGATGCTTTTGAACTGTGGTGTTGGAGAAGACTCTAGAGAGTCCCTTGAACTGCAAGGAGATCCTACCAGACCATCCTGAAGGAAATCAGTCCTGGATATTCATTGGAAGGACTGATGCTGAAACTCCAATATTTTGGCCACCTGATTGGAAGAACTGACTCACTGGAAAAGACCCTGATGCTGGGAAAGATTGAAGGTGGGAGGAGAAGGGGATGACAGGATGAGATGGTTGGATGGAGTCACTGACTCAACGGACATGAGTTTGAGTAAGCTCCAGGAGTTGGTGATGTACAGGGAAGCCCAGTGTGCTGCAGTCCATGGGGTCGCAAAGAGTTAGACATGACTGAGCAACTTTACTGACATCATTTATATATTTTGTTTGTTTGTTGCATAAGAGTTTGTTACTGAGGTATAAGTACCTGGAAGTAGTAGTATCTTGGACCCAGTTCCATTACTGCCTTAAGTCATATAGTCTTAAAATACACCATAGAAATCAACAAAAACCACAAATGAGAACTTACATCCTACCTTCAGAATCAGCTGATATACAGCACAGTAAACATATTTTAATATAGCACCCCATTGCCTAGGGGACCAGTGAATATCCATTTCCTTAGATAAAATTTGTAGTCTACTTGGCATTCATTGGACATAATTCTGCCATCCTAAAATTGGATATTCTCCCAGTCATTTTGCCTGGTTAATTGGTGATATATAAAGAAAGCTACATTATCTAATTTACACTAGTAAGTTTCTTCAGAACATCTTTGGGGTCCACAGAGAGAAGGAAGAATTAAAATTAGAGACATAACACTAAAAAAATACTTTATGACAACTCCTTGTTTTGAAATATAATTAGTAAACACAGAACTAGGTACCAGACCCTGTCAATTCAGTGGTGATCCTAAATAAATACCCTTTGTCCTCATGAAGCTAGTGACCTCTCCAAGGTTGAGAGGCAGCTATCAAATTTTATAGTTTGTACATGTCTTGGTTCTCTTAGCAAAGATGTAGACTGAGGATAGGGATATATTGTCTTCAAATTTTATTTTAAATAGAGGGGATTTCTTCATGAGATAAAGTGTCTGTTGTTGGTTCAGATGCTCAGTTGTGTTTGACTCTTTGCAATCCCATGGACTGTAGCCTAACAGTCTCCTATGTTCTTCACTATCTCCTAAAGTTTGCTCAAAGTTATATCCATTGAGTCTTTCTGTGACCACCAATTTTTTGCTGAAATTTGAATCATTATGATCTTTTATAATACTTGCCAGGTTCTGTCGATAAATATGAAAATCAAACATTTTTTTCCCTGTTCTTTATGAGCATTTAAATTAAAATTTGTGAGAGATTTCACTGGCAACTACTGGGAAAAGGCTAATTTGTATTCACTGGATGTAACTCTGACATCCTAAAATTGGATATTCTCCAACTAGAAGTCTTGTCTTCTTTTTTTAAGAGAAGTGTGTGCGTTATTTCAAGGGATATTTACAACTTGAATTACATCTTTCTTTTTTTATTTTATTTTATTTTTAAACTTTACATAATTGTATTAGTTTTGCCAAATATCAAAATTAATCTGCAACAGGTATACATGTGTTCTGCATCCTGAACCCTCATCCCTCCTCCCTCCCCATACCATCCCTCTGGGTCGTCCCAGTGCACCAGCCCCAAGCATCCAGTATCGTGCATCGAACCTGGACTGTTATCTCGTTTCTTACATGATATTTTACATGTTTCAATGTCATTCTCCCAAATCTTCCCACCCTCTCCCTCTCCCACAGAGTCCATAAGACTGTTCTATACATCAGTGTCTCTTTTGCTATCTCGTACACCAGGTTATTGTTACCATCTTTCTAAATTCCATATATATGCATTAGTATACTGTATTCGTGTTTTTCCTTCTGGCTTACTTCACTCTGTATAATAGGCTCCAGTTTCATCCACCTCATTAGAACTGATTCAAATGTATTCTTTTTAATGGCTGAGTAATACTCCATTGTGTATATGTACCACTGCTTTCTTATCCATTCATCTGCTGATGGGCATCTAGGTTGCTTCCATGTCCTGGCTATTATAAACAGTGCTGCGATGAACATTGGGGTACACGTGTCTCTTTCCCTTCTGGTTTCCTCAGTGTGTATGCCCAGCAGTGGGATTGCTGGATCATAAGGCAGTTCTATTTCCAGTTTTTTAAGGAATCTCCACACTGTTCTCCATAGTGGCTGTACTAGTTTGCATTCCACCAACAGTGTAAGAGGGTTCCTTTCCTCCACACCCTCTCCAGCATTTATTATTTGTAGACTTTTGGATCGCAGCCATTCTGACTGGTGTGAAATGGTACCTCATAGTGGTCTTGATTTGCATTTCTCTGATAATGAGTGATGTTGAGCATCTTTTCATGTGTTTGTTAGCCATCTGTATGTCTTCTTTGGAGAAATGTCTATTTAGTTCTTTGGCCCATTTTTTGATTGGGTCATTTATTTTTCTGGAATTGAGCTGTAGGAGTTGCTTGTATATTTTTGAGATTAGTTGTTTGTCAGTTGCTTCATTTGCTATTATTTTCTCCCATTCTGAAGGCTGTCTTTTCACCTTGCTGATAGTTTCCTTTGTTGTGCAGAAGCTTTTAAGATTAATTAGGTCCCATTTGTTTATTTTTGCTTTTATTTCCAATATTCTGGGAGGTGGGTCATAGAGGATCCTGCTGTGATGTATGTCGGAGAGAGTTTTGCCTATGTTCTCCTCTAGGAGTTTTATAGTTTCTGGTCTTACATTTAGATCTTTAATCCATTTTGAGTTTATTTTTGTGTATGGTGTTAGAAAGTGTTCTAGTTTCATTCTTTTACAAGTGGTTGACCAGATTTCCCAGCACCACTTGTTAAAGAGATTGTCTTTAATCCATTGTATATTCTTGCCTCCTTTGTCAAAGATAAGGTGTCCATATGTGCGTGGATTTATCTCTGGGCTTTCTATTTTGTTCCATTGATCTATATTTCTGTCTTTGTGCCAGTACCATACTGTCTTGATAACTGTGGCTTTGTAGTAGAGCCTGAAGTCAAGTAGGTTGATTCCTCCAGTTCCATTCTTCTTTCTCAAGATCGCTTTGGGTATTCGAGGTTTTTTGTATTCCCATACAAATTGTGAAATTATTTGTTCTAGCTCTGTGAAGAATACTGTTGGTAGCTTGATAGGGATTGCATTGAATCTATAAATTGCTTTGGGTAGTATACTCATTTTCACTATATTGATTCTTCCAATCCATGAACATGGTATATTTCTCCATCTATTCGTGTCCTCTTTGATTTCTTTCACCACTGTTTTATAGCTTTCTGTATATAGGTCTTTAGTTTCTTTAGGTAGATATATTCCTAACTATTTTATTCTTTCCGTTGCAATGGTGAATGGAATTGTTTCCTTAATTTCTCTGTTTTCTCATTGTTAGTGTATAGGAATGCAAGGGATTTCTGTGTGTTGATTTTATATCCTGCATCTTTACTATAGTCATTGATTATTTATAGTAATTTTCTGGTGGAGTCTTTAGGGATTTCTATGTAGAGGATCATGTCATCTGCAAACTGTGAGAGTTTTACTTCTTCTTTTCCAATTTGGATTCCTTTTATTTCTTTTTCTGCTCTGATTGCTGTGGCCAAAACTTCCAAAACTATGTTGAATAGTAATGGTGAAAGTGGGCACCCTTGTCTTGTTCCTGACTTTAGAGGAAATGCTTTCAATTTTTCACCATTGAGGATAATGTTTGCTGTGGGTTTGTCATATATAGCTTTTATTATGTTGAGGTATGTTCCTTCTATTCCTGCTTTCTGGAGAGTTTTTATCATAAATGGATGTTGAATTTTGTCAAAGGCTTTCTCTGCATCTATTGAGATAATCATATGGTTTTTATTTTTCAATTTGTTAATGTGGTGTATTACATTGATTGATTTGCGGATATTGAAGAATCCTTGCATCCCTGGGATAAAGCTCACTTGGTCATGGTGTATGATCTTTTTATTGTGTTGTTGGATTCTGATTGCTAGAATTTTGTTAAGGATTTTTGCATCTATGTTCATCAGTGATATTGGCCTGTAGTTTTCTTTTTTTGTGGGATCTTTGTCAGGTTTTGGTATTAGGGTGATGGTGGCCTCATAGAATGAGTTTGGAAGTTTACCTTCCTCTGCAATTTTTTGGAAGAGTTTGAGCAGGATAGGTGTTAGCTCTTCTCTAAATTTTTGGTAGAATTCAGCTGTGAAGCCGTCTGGATCTGGGCTTTTGTTTGCTGGAAGATTTTTGATTACAGTTTCAATTTCCCTGCTCGTGATGGGTCTGTTAAGATTTTCCATTTCTTCCTGGTCGAGTTTTGGAAAGTTGTACTTTTCTAAGAATTTGTCCATTTCTTCCACGTTGTCCATTTTATTGGCATATAATTGTTGATAGTAGTCTCTTATGATCCTTTGTATTTCTGTGTTGTCTGTTGTGATCTCTCCATTTTCATTTCTAATTTTATTGATTTGATTTTTCTCCCTTTGTTTCTTGATGAGTCTGGCTAATGGTTTGTCAATTTTATTTATCCTTTCAAAGAACCAGCTTTTGGTTTTGTTGATTTTTGCTATGGTATCTTTTGTTTCTTTTGCATTTATTTCTGCCCTAATTTTTAAGATTTCTTTCCTTCTACTAACCCTGAGGTTCTTCATTTCTTCCTTTTCTAGTTGCTTTAGGTGTAGAGTTAGGTTATTTATTTGATTTTTTTCTTGTTTCTTGAGGTGTGCCTGTATTGCTATGAACTTTCCCCTTAAGACTGCTTTTACAGTGTCCCACAGGTTTTGGGTTGTTGTGTTTTCATTTTCATTTGTTTCTATGCACGTTTTGATTTCTTTTTTGATTTCTTCTGTGATTTGTTGGTTATTCAGCAGCATGTTGTTCAGCCTCCATATGTTGGAATTTTTAATAGTTTTCCTCCTGTAGTTGAGATCTAATCTTACTGCATTGTGGTCAGAAAAGATGCTTGGAATGATTTCTATTTTTCTGAATTTACCAAGGCTAGCTTTATGGCCCAGGATGTGATCTATCCTGGAGAAAGTTCCATGTGCGCTTGAGAAAAAGGTGAAATTCATTGTTTTGGGATGAAATGTCCTATAGATATCAATTAGGTCTAACTGGTCTATTGTATCGTTTACAGTTTGTGTTTCCTTGTTAATTTTCTGTTTAGTTGATCTATCCATAGGTGTGAGAGGGGTATTAAAGTCTCCCACTATTATTGTGTTATTGTTAATTTCTCCTTTCATACTTGTTAGCATTTGTCTTACATACTGCGGTGCTCCCGTGTTGGGTGCATATATATTTATAATTGTTATATCTTCTTCTTGGATTGATCCTTTGATCATTATGTAGTGACCTTCTTTGTCTCTTTTCACAGCCTTTGTTTTAAAGTCTATTTTGTCTGATATGAGTATTGCTACTCCTACTTTCTTTTGGTCCCTATTTGCATGGAAAATCTTTTTCCAGCCCTTCACTTTCAGTCTGTATGTGTCCCCTGTTTTGAGGTGGGTCTCTTGTAGACAACATATGTAGGGGTCTTATTTTTGTATCCATTCAGCCAGTCTTTGTCTTTTGGTTGGGGCATTCAACCCATTTACATTTAAGGTAATTACTGATAAGTATGATCCCATTGCCATTTACTTTGTTGTTTTGGGTTCGAACTTATACACCGTTTTTGTGTTTCCTGTCTAGAGAATATCCTTTAGTATTTGTTGGAGAGCTGGTTTGGTGGTGCTGAATTCTCTCAGCTTTTGCTTGTCTGAAAAGCTTTTGATTTCTCCTTCATACTTGAATGAGATCCTTGCTGGGTACAATAATCTGGGCTATAGGTTATTTTCTTTCATCCTTTTAAGTATGTCTTGCCATTCCCTCTTGGCTTGAAGAGTTTCTATTGAAAGATCAGCTGTTATCCTTATGGGAATTCCCTTGTGTGTTATTTGTTGTTTTTCCCTTGCTGCTTTTAATACTTGTTCTTTGTGTTTGATCTTTGTTAATTTGATTAATATGTGTCTTGGGGTGTTTCGCCTTGGGTTTATCTTGTTTGGGACTCTCTGGGTTTCTTGGACTTGGGTGATTATTTTCTTCCCCAATTTAGGGAAGTTTTCAACTATTATCTCCTCAAGTATTTTCTCATGGTCTTTCTTTTTGTCTTCTTCTTCTGGAACCCCTATGATTCGAATGTTGTAGCATTTAATATTGTCCTGGAGGTCTCTGAGATTGTCCTCATTTCTTTTAATTCGTTTTTCTTTTATCCTCTCTGATTCATTTATTTGTACCATTCTGTCTTCTAATTCACTAATCCTATCTTCTGCCTCTGTTATTCTACTATTTGTTGCCTCCAGAGTGTTTTTAATTTCATTTATTGCATTATTCATTATATATTGACTCTTTTTTATTTCTTCTAGGTCCTTGTTAAACCTTTCTTACATCTTCTCAATCCTTGTCTCCAGGCTATTTATCTGTGATTCCATTTTGATTTCAAGATTTTGGATCAATTTCACTATCATTATTCGGAATTCTTTATCAGGTAGATTCCCTATCTCTTCCTCTTTGGCTTGGTTTGGTGGGCATTTATCCTGTTCCTTTATCTGGTGGGTATTCCTCTGTCTCTTCACCTTGTTTAAATTGCTGGGTTTGGGGTGTCCTTTCTGTATTATGGCAGTTTGTGGAGTTCTTTTTATTGTGGCGTTTCCTCGCTGTGTGTGGGTTTGTACAGGTGGCTTGTCAAGGTTTCCTGGTTAGGGAAGCTTGTGCCCGTGTTCTGGTGGGTGGAGCTGTATTTCTTCTCTCTGGAGTGCAATGAAATGTCCAGTAATGAGTTATGAGATGTCTATAGTTTTGGGATGACTTTGGGCAGCCTGTATCTTGAAGCTCAGGGCTGTGTTCCTTTGTTGCTGGAGAATTTGCTTAGTGTGTCTTGCCCTGGAACTTGTTGGCCCTTGTGTGGTGCTTGGTTTCAGTGTCAGTATGGAGGCATTTGATGAGCTCCTGTCAATTAATGTTCCTTGAAGTCAGGAGTTCCCTGGTGTCAGGGTTTGGACTTAAGTCTCCTGCTTCCAGTTATCAGTCTTATTTTTACAGTAGTTTCAAAACTTCTCCTTCTATACAGCACCATTGATAAAACATCTACGTTAAAGATGAAAAGTTTCTCTACTGTGAGGGTCACTCAGAGAGGTTCACAGGGTTACATGGAGAAGAGAAGAGGGAGGAGGGAGTTAGAGGTGACCCAAATGAGATGAGGTGGAATCAATAGTGGAGAGAGTGGGCTAGCCAGTAGTCACTTCCTTATGTGCACTCCACAACTGGACCACTCTGAGATGTTCACGGAGTTATACAGAGAAGAGAAGAAGGAGGAAGGTGACAGAGGTGGCCAGAAGGATAAAAGAGGGGAATGAAAAGGAGGGAGACAGATCCAGCCAGTAATCAGTTCCCTAAGTGTTCTCCACCGTCTGGAACACACAGAAATTCACAGAGTTGGGTAGAGTAGAGAGGGGTTAGGGAAGAAACACAGGCGACCTGGTGGAGAAAAAGAGAGTCCAAAGGGAGAGAGAGCAGTCAAGCCAGTAATCTCGCTCCCTAGTGAAAAAATGGGTCCTGAAGATTGGGTTCTTAAAGGTACAAAATTGGTAACAAATACATAAAAGCAAAAATTAAAAATCTAGAGTAGAGTTTGGAATTTCAAAAATACGATGTTAAAGAAAAGAAGAAGGAAAAGAAAGAGAGAAAAAACGTACAAACAAAAACAAACAAGGTCGTGAAACTTATAAAGAAAATACAGGTACAAAATTGGTAACTAATACTAAAAAGCAAAAATTAAAAATCTAGAGTAGAGTTTGGAATTTCAAAAATACAATGTTAAAAAAAAAGAAGAAAAATAAAGAGAGAAAACAAACAAACAAAAACAAACAATGTCGCAAAAATTATAAAGAAAATACAGGTACAAAATTGTTATCAAATACCAAAACGCATAAATTAAAAATCTAGAGTAGAGTTTGGAATTTCAGATATACAATGTTATATAAAAGAAGAAGAGAAAGAAACAGAGGGAAAAAAAAAGTCACAGAAATTATAAAAAAAAACTATAAGTACAAAATTGATAACATATACCAAAAAGCTAAAATTAAAAATCTAGAGTAGAGTTTGAAATTTCAAAAATACAATGTTAAAGAAAAAGAAAAAAAAAAAAAGGTCAAAAAATTATAAAATATATATATATGAAGTTTGCTGAAGAGGAAAAAAAATAGGGTCTTTTTTTTTTTTTTTTTTTTTGCAAAGTAATAGGTTATAAAAGTGTAAATTAAAGGAACAATAGAGGACTTAAATTTTTTTTTAAAAAAAAAAAAAGAAAGAATGATCGTAAAAATAGTAAAAATATATCTAGGACTTTCTTTGGTTTTGTTGTGAGTATTGTGGGTTCAGTTCATTTTTGGCTAGTTCCTTGGTCCGCCTTATATTTCTCAAGACCTATAGGCCCCTTCCTATGTAGTCCGTAGTAACCACAGGGTTTTAATCTATTGCCTGTAGCTTCCTATGCGTTTCCCTCTGTTATAACTTCTTCTGTTTGCTGGTCTCTTCAGTGTCTGGTTTCTGCCCTGACACAAAGGGGACGGTGGAGGACACTTTTTTTTTTTTTTAGGCTCACTTGTTCAGTCGCGCTGTGGGGACGGAGGGAGGGATGCTGCAAACAAATAACACTGGCGTGCGCTCGCAGTGCCTCAGCCACACTGGGTCTGCCCCCGATCACGGCGCGTGTAGCCTCCCTGCCCACACTGCTCAGGCTCTAGGTTGTTCCACCGGGAACAATCCGAGGCCGGCCCTGGGTTGCATGCACCTCCCAGGTCCAAGCCGCTCAGGTTCAGGCACTCGGGTAGTCCTCAGAGGCGCAGACTCAGTTGGGCCTGCGTTTTGTGCTCTTCCCAGGTCTGAGCAGCTCAGGTGATGAGGTGTTTGGCGAGCGCCAATGCTGCGACTTATCGCCTCCCCGCCACTCGGTTATCTGGATGTAAAACCGGTGCACCTTCTCAGGCAGATGTTGACTGTCCAGACCCCCAAGAAGTTTTAGTTAGCAAAGAAGCCTGCTTACAGTTTTATAGATAATGTCTCTCTGGGGCTGCAATTGCCCCCTTCTGGTTCTGGCTGCCTGTCACCGGAGGGGGAAGGTCTGCAGCCGGCTATCTCTGTTCAGTCCTTTGTTCCGTGCGGGCCTGGCGGTGTCTTAGGTTGGGGCTGGCTTTTCACGTGGTAGATATCCCACAGTCTGGTTTGCTAGCCCAAATTATTTCACTCAGATAGCGCTCAGGGTATTCAGGCCAGATTCTTATTCTCAGCAATGCAGCCCGGGCCGCGCCTCCCTGCCCAGCCCCCGCTTGCTAATGGCGTGTGCAGGCGTCTGCGCTGCTTCTCCACTGGGGGAGTTACCATAGGGCTCGCAATCTGCGAGTTTTAATTGTTTATTTATTTTTTCTCCCTGTTATGTTGTCCTCTGTGCTTCCAAAGCTCGGCACAGATTCGGCTGTGAGAAGGTTTCCTGGTGTTTGGAAACTTCTCTCTTTTTAAGACTCCCTTCCTGGGACGGAACTCCGTCCCTCCCTCTTTTGTCTCTTTTTTTGTCTTCAATATTTTTTCCTACCTCCTTTCGAAGAGTTGGGTTGCTTTTCTGGGTGCCTGATGTCCTCTGCCGACATTCAGAAGTTGTTTTGTGGAATTTACTCGACGTTTAAATGCTCTTTTGATGAATTTGTGGGGGAGAAAGTGTTCTCCCCGTCCTGTTCCTCTGCCATCTTGGCTCCTCCCTCAAATTACATCTTTCGTTCATTCAACCAGTATCTATTGAAAACCTACTGGATGAATAAATTAGTCTTAAGCTCTAAATACTATATTTTGCCAGACAACACTTACCAGTTGTTAAAAAAAAATGTACCTCACTTGAATATTCCTTTCTACTTTATTAGTATGACTGATTGATACTGAAGCTGACGCTCCAATAATTTGGCCACCTGATGCAAAGAGCTGGCTCATTGGAAAAGGCCCTGATGCTGGGAAAGATTGAAAGCAAAAGGAGAAGGGAGTAGCAGAGGATGAGATGGTTAGATAGCATCACAGATGCAATGAACATGAATTTTTACAAACTCTGGGAGATAGTGGAGGACTCTGGCGTGCTGCAGTCCATAGGGTCACAAAGAGTCAGACATGACTTAGTGATTGAACAACAATTTTTTTATTTTGCTCAAGCATTATAATTTTCCATGGAAAACTCTGGTTATGAACCAATATAAACCTCTACTCTACTATCTAAGGCAGAGGCATTTTGGATTCCTAACAGACCCTGGAGCCACTTGAGGAAAAGTGCTCTTGCCAAGACTGGTATCTTGATACCATTTATTCACACCCTGTGTCAAAGTTCTCTTTCTGAAAAGATTGATATTTATGACAGTCTCCTAAGATTATTTCTGTTCAAATGTCCCACTAAGTAACTTAAAGATGCCTCAAATTCCTGTGATATTGATGATAAAATAAACCAGACATTTCCTTTGATTTGGCTGGTAAAAGTAGACACTTTATCGCTTGCAGTTTCCCTCACAAAAGCATCATAAACTATGTAATTGGGATGGGGCAGTTAGGGTAGGGTACTAGAATGTTACTCTACTTGCCCCATCAGTAACCTAACAATTCTTCCAATTTTTAGTATAGATTTTTCTTTTGAAATAAGATTTTTTGGTATTGTTCTCCACAAAGTAAACACTCATTAAATTCGCAACTGCTGCTGCTGCTAAGTTGCTTCAGTCATGTCCGACTCTGTGCGACCCCATAGATGGCAGCCCACTAGGCTCCTCTGTCCCTGGGATTCTCCAGGCAAGAATACTGGAGTGGGTTGCCATTTCCTTCTTCAATGCATGAAAGTGAAAAGCTAAAGTGAAGTCGCTCAGTCGTGTCTGACTCTTAGCGACCCCATGGACTGCAGCCTACCAGACTCCTCCATCCATGGGATTTTCCAGGCAAGAGTACTGGAGTGGGTTAGTAATTAAATAGGAAAATTGGAGACCAACAATTAAATATCACTTAGGAAAATTAATATATCCATGGTACATTTAATATGTCTATAAATAATTTTTATAATGTTGCCATCAAAAAACAATGCGGTTTCCTTTATATGTCCATTTTAAAATAGAAACTTCTTACAATTTAATTGTCAGGTTATCTATTTTCAAATGCCAGATATTATTTGATTAAGCTATTTAATCACTTACAGGTGACATTTTCTTTCCAAATAAATTATGGGGATATCATATATAACCACATATCATGATTTTAAAGAATACTGTACTCAAAATCTTTTTGTCAACATTATAGTTCCAAAATTTTGTTTTGAATGACTCTTATCTCTATAGCATGTATTTAACCTTTTTAATGTCAGCATAGATTTATTGATTGATTACTTAAACCATTCATTGAAAAGTTCTTATTTTGGCTTAACTATATGGCAGCATTGTGACAAGGCTACAACTGTTTGAAGGTTGCTACTCTCAAAGGTTTTCTAGTTCAATGGGAAAAACAGCTATATAAACATATTATATTCAGAAAGAAAGATGGCTGCAGGAGCAGAGGAGAGAGAATAAGTTTTAGTTTTGGGCTTGGCAAAAGGCTTCATGGGATAAATGATATTTAAGTCTTACACTGTGAGAAAAGTGCATTTCCCACAAAGAGGGAAAAAGGATATTCCATTCAGAAGGAAATACATATCTACATGTCAAGGTTGAAGAGAAGAGCTTGTTGTGTTCCAAAAGTTTGAAATACTATACTCAGTGTAACTGGATACAGAATGCAGATGAGCAGGAGCAATGAATCAGGATAGCTGGGCGGGGCAGCAGGGTTGGGGAAGGACTTATATGCAGCTGTAAGGAGCTTTGACCCACACCTACAGTATGGGAGGAAGGACACTGAAGAGTATACAATCTTCCCTCAGTATCCACAGGGAACTGGTTCCAAAACCACATCTGCCTACCTCCTTCAGATACCTAAATCTACAGATGCTCAGGTCCCTTATATAAAATTGCACGGTATTTGCTTACAACATATGCATATCCTCCTATATAATTTGAATCAGCTTTATGTTAGTTATAATGCCTAATACAACGTAAATGCTATGTAAATAGTTGTAAAAAATGTAAATATTATGTACATAATTGCCAGAATGTGACAAATTCAAGTTTTGCCTTTTGGAACTTTCTGGAAAATTTTTTTTTGAAATTTTAATATTGAATCATGGAACCTATGGACATGGACAGCCAACTATATAATCCATAATGAAACCAAAATTCCAAGTTTGGAAGCAAAGAACAGGATGAACTGAGAAGTTGGGCGACGTGGAGCATAAGGAGGCTTGGCTCATAGCTGTTCTAAGAATGCTGGTAAAAGGCTCTGGGGGCCTGAATTGTGGCAAAATAAGAACAAGAACAGAGGTCTGAGAAGTATTTAGGAGCTAAGCTTAAGTTCTAATTAGAAGAAGATAAAGTAGATGTCGCGTATGCATACGTATACCTAGCCATCTAGTTCATCTCATATGTGACTAAGAGCACCCTATACAAAATATTGTGATGGATCAGTCATAGTACCTGCTTCTAGCCAAATCACAATCCAGAAGTGGAAGAATGACATATTTAAATACTTGAAAGAAGAGTTCAAAGATGGTTAATGTCTCACTTGATAAATTTATGTAATGATAAATTTTATATATAATGTCAAAAAGACAAAAATTGAATGCAGAATTTTTTTCATATTATTATGTGAAATGGAGTGCTATTGTAAGATGTCAAACATTAGGTATGACCTACAGGCTAGGAGAAGGAGAAGGCAATGGCACCCCACTCCAGTACTCTTGCCTGGAAAATCCCATGGACGGAGGAGCCTGGAAAGCTGTGGTTCATGGGGTTGCTGTGAGTCGGACATGACTGAGCGACTTCACTTTCTCTTTTCACTTTCATGCATTGGAGAAGGAAATGGCAACCCACTCCAGTGTTCTTGCCTGGAGAATCCCAGGGACAGGGGAGCCTGGTGGGCTGCCGTCTATGGGGTTGCACAGAGTCGGACATGACTGAAGTGACTTAGCAGTAGCAGTAGCACAGGCTAATTTGAGTCCCTTGGAGAACAAGGAGATCAAACCAGTCAATCCTAAAGGAAATCAACCCTGAATTTCACTGGAAGGATTAATGCTGAAGCTGAAGGTCTAATACTTAGGCCACCAGATGCAAAGAGCTGACCTTGATGCTAGGGAAGATCGAAGGCAGGAGGAGATGGGACAGGAACAACAGAGGATGAGATGGTTGGACAGCATCACCAATTTAATGGACATGAGTTTGAGTAAATTCAGGGAGATAGTGAAGAACAGGAAAGCCTGGCATGCTGCTGTCCAACAGGTTGCAAAGACTTGGACATGACTGAGTGACTGAACAGCAACAATACAGGCTAAGTCATTCTAAGAATACTAATTACTGAATGAATTCAAGCATGATTTAAAGGTTAAATGAACATTTTCTATTTTATAGGAGATAGTGTTATTAAACTTATATAGCTCCCTACTTTGAGAGAGTTTAGAAAAACAGAGAAAATGGAAGGTATTCCAAATTAGGGAAATAGTAAGAGCAAATGAAAAGGTGAAAATGAGATGGTTTGAGTCACCAGAATTAAAATTTAATTTTAGGTGGCAGTGGATCCCAGTGTTATGCAAGGCAGCTTACTGTAAAACATAATCAACTGGCTAGTACAAAAGAAGAGGTAAGGAGAAAAATCAATGTTTATCAGCATTTAGAAACTACTTATCAAAAGGCAATAAAGTATACTTTTTTAAAAGCACTGGATTTTACTACTTACTAGATATTGTGAGTTGCTTAAGCTTTCTGAGCCTAAATTTTATCTGTAGAGGTGATAATAATAATATCTACCTTAGAAGATTGTTAATAAGTTGATATGAATAGAGCCTAGTACATAGTAAGTTCTCTCTAAGTGTTGGCTATTATTATATACAATATGATAGGCAGTCCTGTGTGGTTGAAAACTCATGTGGTAGTTCAATCATCGTGTCCGACTCTTGCGACCCCATGGACTGTAGCCTGCCAGGCTCCTCTGTCCATGGGATTCTCCAGGCAAGAATACTGGAGTGGGTTGCCATTTCCTTTGCCAGGGGATCTTCTCGACCCAGGAATTGAACCTGGGTCTCTTCATAGCCATGGCATATGGTGAGTTTTCAGGAAATCTTTGCTTGGAAAAAATGAAGAAACGTTGAGAAAAGGAAAATGTGAATTTGAATTCTTGCCATATTGTTTACCGTGTGACCGTGGGTTAACTGCTCTGTGTTTAATTCCTTCATTAATTGATTAAATAAACACTTGTTGAATATCTATTCTGTGCCAGAAACACTAGCAAAGGAGACAGCCTTGTTCTTTGTTTTTATAGTTTCCCTCTAGAGGGAGTCACCTAAAACTCCATAAACAAATACTTAAAAACAAGAATTTTGATTTGTGGTAAGCACCTCAATTCCCTCACCTGCAAAAGGAATACAGCAATACTTATTTTTTAAAGTCACGGCAGTGATTATAAACAACATATACAAAAGCATTTGCCATAGTTCCTGAAATAGACTATAGTGGAATAGTGAATGACTCTTTAGTGGTAGTATTAACTGTGTTCAAATAAATATAGCATGGTTCCAGCATTTCAGAAGTTGATGGTCTAGTGCAGTGATCAACAAACTACAACCCTTGGGCTGGCCAACTGTTTTTGTTTTGTAAATAATGTGTTTTTGGAAAATGGCCATGCCTATTTGTTTACATAAGCAGTCTACAGCTGCTTTCTCACTAAAGAGTTGAGTAATTGTGACAAAGACCATATGGTCCTTAAGCCATATTTACTTACACATTTACTATCTAGCCTTTAAGGAAGATTTTTGACCCTGGTATAATATACCAGTTAGGTGATATTTACCCAAAAAATGGCTCTAACATGTATGTGATGCACCCAGTGATGAATATCAATCTTTAATGTTGTGAAAAAGGAGAGACTGATTGCTCCTAATTGGGATTACTCAAGGGGAAAAAACATTTTAACTAGAGTTAGAGAGATAAATAAAAATTCAAGAGATGGAAATGGCTGGGGAGAGGGCATTCCAGGAAAATTTCTGTAAGAAGAAAGGCCTCAATAGAACCATAGTACATGATGAGCACCATGTTTCAGAAATTACTGGATGGGAAGCTAAAAGGCATGGTAGGAGATGAATGAGAAGTGTTTTGATAACCAGACCAATGTGTTTGAACTTAATTTGATAGACACTTGAAAGTCACTGAAAATTTTTGAGCACGAGAATGACATAATCAATATTTTAAAGATATTCTTTTGTTGGTTGGTACACAAAATGAATTGAAGCCAAGATAATGAAAAATGTCAGCCAGCAGTATGTGAATAAAAAATCTGCACAGGCATAAGATAATGAGAGCTAGCTCTAGGAGGATAGATGAAAAAGAAAAAGATGATTACAAATATTGCTGTAGTTACTGTGACAGATTGAGCATGAGGGATGGAACTGGGCAGGGAGAGCATGAAAGCTGGTATGTGCCATCATTGTCAATGGTGTGAGAATGGATGAGAATAATGAACGATGTCAAATCAAAGAGAGTAACCAAACTGAATGCGGACTGAATAAAGATCAGTGGATTTTGTGATGTTGGAAGCTAATTGCCTCTAGAACAATAGTGGCAGATGTAAGATTTTGACTTAAAGAGATGGTATACTTGAAAATCAAGGGAACAAAAAGTAGTAAGGTGGTGGGAACAAAAAAGAAACAAGGCTCACCATCAGAGGGCTTACTATGTGCCCTCAGGTGATGTTTTAAGCACTTCAGAACACTATTTCACTTAAGTTGCACAATGACTCTATCAGTAGTCATATTATTACCATTCCTATTTACAGATGAGGAAATTAAAACTTAACATCATTAAACTGACCCATGATGGAAGCGACTTAGCATGTAAGTGTTCAGAAGCAAGTGACTTCCTATGGCTGGCTCAATTTGAGGCAGAACAGTGGGATCCTATGTGATTTCCAATGGCCCGGTTTCCTGACAGCAGCAAAGGCAGCAACTCTCTGTGCTCCAGTATGCAGTGCTGTTCTGTGAGTCCTTCCTAGAAGTTAGGCCTAGAGCCTGCCAGACCCAAACCCAGCTCTCCAATTATTCTGTAAGCACCAAATTTCCCTGGTTAAATCTTTTTCTACTTAGCTTAACTGGAATGATTTCTGTAATGTGAGCTCTAATCTATCCTACACAATATTGAAGCACTTTAAATTAGCAAGCCTGAGATTGACAACACTGAAGTTCCAGAGATTTCCTCCAAAATGTTTTTGGTAAGCTTTCTCTATCAAACAAAAGGAGTGCACAATCAGGCAAGGGCTAGATTAAATGCGATGTTTTTTGGTTTTGTTTTTCAAATTGTGGCTATTTTCCAAATTGACAAATGGATAGAGAAAAGGACCAGTGACCAACAGATGATTCCTCAAGTTTAAGATCTTTGTCTTTGGGTTTAGTTTACTCTCTTATGAAACTGACCACAATCAAATAATCCTGATGTATACTAGGATTTTAAGGAAATTGTGTTGCCAACAGAAATCTCTCTAGTAGCAGCTTGTGACTGTTCCACCTAAAGAAATCCTTGGGCTCCTGAAACGTACCAATAGAAACAAGGTGTGATTCCCAGAAAGGCAGCCCCTTCAGAGCCTACCTAAGATAGCTGGAAATTTTCTTTGGTTTCTATTTTTGCTCCTGATTTTCAGTTGAATTGTAGTATCATCTGATAATGCAGTCTGTACTATTTCAAATTTGAAATTAAATGACTTTTTCTTTGAGTTTAATACGTAGTCCATTTTTATAACTCTTACATGGATGAGTTCCTTTTTTTAACCAAATATATCTATAGATCAGTATTCATCCAACTTTATTAATTCCTTTGCTATAAACTGTTCTGTTCTTACTTACAGTATTTTCTGTGCAATCTAACAGAAGGTAAAAGAGATACATTTCTGCATTTATTATCTATTTGGTGTTTTGATGCTATCGGGATTCCCAGGTGGCATTAGTAGTAAAGAACATACCTGCCAGTGCAGGAGACTAAGAGACACAGGATCACTCCCTAGGTCAGGAAGATCCCCTGGAGGATGGTATGTCCAATATTCTTGCCTGGAGAATTCCACGGACAGAGGAGCCTGGCTGGCTATCGTCCATAGGGTTGCAAAGAGTTGGACAAGGCGGAAGCAACTTAGCACACACACATTTTGACGCTATAATATTTAAATATTCATGACAAACTATAATATGTTCACATTGCAGATTTGCACATTACAGTTATAAAGTGGTACTTTCTATATCATTCAATTTGCCTTGAATTTAATTTTGTCTCAATCTAATTATTTAAAGTTTTAATGGACAATTGTTTCGATTAAAAATCATGATATTTAAAACATGGTTAATAAACAAAAAGACATCCCTTCTACTGGAATAAGACTATTACATTCATTGTGCTTCTACATATTTCTGCAGTGAAGGTCAAGGGAAAGAGAGAATCAACATCTCCCAGTGACAATAATGAAGCTAATAAGAAAATAAACCATAGCTTTCATCATTCGTAAAGTATGTTAACAGATAAAAATAAAGTCTGGGGAAATAATTAAAATTCATTTAAAGAACCCCTCACCAACGAGATAGTGTGCTTTTTCCCTAATCTTTCCTAGCAAGTCTGTTTAATCTGAAGTTCTTAGTTAGGAATATGTTCATATTATGCAGAATTCATATGCTGTTTGCATTTCTTTACATATTTTTGTCATTTATATGGGGAAAATTTTAGGAATTAGAGTTACATAATTGTACTTTAACTCTAAATATTTAATTATTTTAAAGCTCTCACTAAAACTTCATTGGAAACTTCTCCTTTCATTTAGTTAACATAACAGAATCAAACATTTTAATAGGGTTTTTATTGCAATAAAAACATGTTGTTTCCCACCACACTTAAGATACAAATAACAGACTTTTCATAGCTTTTCTGACTATATTCCTCAATCTCCTTAGGAATTTAAAAAATGAAACACCATTCACCATCAAGGTTCGTAATAGTTCTTAAAGGTCTGAAATAACCACTGCAAAGTGAAAATACCCTGAAGGGCAAGTATTCCAGTCTAAACCAGTAGTTACAATTGGGCTTGTTTGACTTATAGCCATCATTTAGGTCAAATCTCAGAATCTTCTATTTTATGTGTTTTACTGTATTTCACCTTTCTGTACATTAATCACGGCATGTTTAGCAATCAGATTAGAAGATTTTTTTGTCATTTGGAAAATGTTGTTGTCTCTGGGGGGCACCCCACTGTGAGTATGACAGACTTACTAAATAGAAGCAAAGAAATATGCATCAGAACTGAGAAAAATTTGTATTTTACACTTTTTAATTTTCTTATGTGTGTTTTATTTTCAATTTGGCAAATTTGTTGCTTTTAATAGCTACTAGTTATTTTTAGCAAGCTTTCAGTATTAGTTATTTTGTAGTACTTTTCCTATTCAATCTAGTAAAGACCTAACAATTTGCAAAACCCCATCCCAGTGAACCATTTCCCAAATATGTTAGAGGGATTGATCTCTCTTCTTTTAGAATGCCTTTTGTATCTGGATTTAAGGCCAGCTTCCCTGGTGGCTCAGATAGTAAAGCGTCTACCTGCAATGCAGGAGACCCAAGTTTGATCCCTGGGTTGGAAAGATCCCCTGGAGAAGGAAATGGCAACCCACTCCAGTACACTTGCCTGGAAAATTCCATGGACCGAGGAGCCTGGTAGGCTACAGCCCATAGGGTCGCAAAGAATTGAACATGACTGAGCAACTTCCCTTTCTGTGGTCATTTGGTCTGACTTCAGTGTTGCTCACTTGTAAGTCTAATTAGATCTCACCTGTTGGTTTCAACTCTTGTTTCAAGTCCTTCTCCTCCTCTTTCTTTCTTTTTTTAAATTTTATTTTATTTTTTAACTTTACAATATTGTACTGGTTTTGGCATACATCAAAATGAATCCGCCACAGGTATACATGTGTTCCCCATCCTGAACCCTCATCCCTCCTCCCTCCCCATACCATCCCCCCGGGTCGTCCCAGTGCACCAGCCCCAAGCATCTGGAATTGTACATCGAACTTGGACTGGTGACTTGTTTCATATATGATATTACACATGTTTCAATGTCATTCTCCCAAATCTTCCCATCCTCTCCCTCTCCCACAGAGTCCAAAAGACTGTTCTATACATCAGTGTCTCTTTTGCTGTCTCACATACAGGGTTATCATTACCATCTTTCTAAATTCCATATTATATGCGTTAGTATACTGTATTAGTGTTTTTCTTTCTGGCTTACTTCACTCTGTATAATAGGCTCCAGTTTCATCCACCTCATTAGAACTGATTCAAATGTATTCTTTTTAATGGCTGAGTAATACTCCATTGTGTATATGTACCACTGCTTTCTTATCCATTCATCTGCTGATGGGCATCTAGGTTGCTTCCATGTCCTGGCTATTATAAACAGTGTTGCGATGAACATTGGGGTACACGTGTCTCTTTCCCTTCTGGTTTCCTCAGTGTGTATGCCCAGCAGTGGGATTGCTGGATCATAAGGCAGTTCTATTTCCAGTTTTTTAAGGAATCTCCACACTGTTCTCCATAGTGGCTGTACTAGTTTGCATTCCCACCAACAGTGTAAGAGGGTTCCCTTTCCTCCACACCCTCTCCAGCATTTATAGACTTTTGGATCGCTGCCATTCTAACTGGCGTGAAATGGTACCTCATAGTGGTTTTGATTTGCATTTCTCTGATAATGAGTGATGTTGAGCATCTTTCCATGTGTTTGTTAGCCATCTGTATGTCTTCTTTGGAGAAATGTCTATTTAGTTCTTTGGCCCATTTTTTGATTGGGTCATTTATTTTTCTGGAATTGAGCTGTAGGAGTTGCTTGTATATTTTTGACATTAGTTGTTTGTCATTTGCTTCATTTGCTATTATTTTCTCCCATTCTGAAGGCTGCCTTTTCACCTTGCTTATAGTTTCCTTTGTTGTGCAGAAGCTTTTAAGTTTAATTAGGTCCCATTTGTTTATTTTTGCTTTTATTTCCAATATTCTGGGAGGTGGGTCATAGAGGATCCTGCTGTGATGTATGTCGGAGAGTGTTTTGCCTATGTTCTCCTCTAGGAGTTTTATAGTTTCTGGTCTTACATTTAGATCTTTAATCCATTTTGAGTTTATTTTTGTGTATGGTGTTAGAAAGTGTTCTAGTTTCATTCTTTTACAAGTGGTTGACCAGTTTTCCCAGCACCACTTGTTAAAGAGATTGTCTTTAATCCATTGTATATTCTTGCCTCCTTTGTCAAAGATAAGGTGTCCATATGTGCGTGGATTTATCTCTGGGCTTTCTATTTTGTTCCATTGATCTATATTCCTGTCTTTGTGCCAGTACCATACTGTCTTGATAACTGTGGCTTTGTAGTAGTAGAGCCTGAAGTCAGGCAGGTTGATTACTCCAGTTCCATTTTTCTTTCTCAAGATTGCTTTGGCTATTAGAGGTTTTTTGTATTTCCATACAAATTGTGAAATTATTTGTTCTAGTTCTGTGAAGAATACCGTTGGTAGCTTGATAGGGATTGCATTGAATCTATAAATTGCTTTGGGTAGTATACTCATTTTCACTATATTGATTCTTCCAATCCATGAACATGGTATATTTCTCCATCTATTAGTGTCCTCTTTGATTTCTTTCACTACTGTTTTATAGTTTTCTATATATAGGTCTTTAGTTTCTTTAGGTAGATATATTCCTAAGTATTTTATCCTTTTCATTGAAATGGTGAATGGAATTTATTCCTTAATTTCTCTTTCTATTTTCTCATTATTAGTGTATAGGAATGCAAGAGATTTCTGTGTGTTGATTTTATATCCTGCAACTTTACTATATTCATGGATTAGTTCTAGTAATTTTCTGGTGGAGTCTTTAGGGTTTTCTATGTAGAGGATCATGTCATCTGCAAACTGTGAGAGTTTTACTTCTTCTTTTCCAATTTGGGTTCCTTCTGTTTCTTTTTCTGCTCTGATTGCTGTGGCCAAAACTTCCAAAACTATGTTGAATAGTAATGGTGAAAGTGGGCACCCTTGTCTTGTTCCTCACTTTAGAGGAAATGCTTTTAATTTTTCACCATTAAGGATAATGTTTACTATGGGTTTGTCATATATAGCTTTTATTATGTTGAGGTATGTTCCTTCTATTCCTGCTTTCTGGAGAGTTTTTATCATAAATGGATGTTGAATTTTGTCTAAGGCTTTCTCTGCATCTATTGAGATAATCATATGGTTTTTATTTTTCAATTTGTTAATGTGGTGTATTACTCTCCTCCTCCTTCAACACCATGTCACCCACCTGTCTCTGTCTATAAGTGAACCATCCCTGTGCCTGCTTAGTTCACTCTCCTTTTAAGTCTGTGCCAGCCTCTATGAGCAAGTATTTAGGTTATTTTTCTCCTTAAATCCCAATTATCATTATCCTTACAGACATGAATTTATAGCTATTACACATTGCGGAGATAATGGCACATCTTGGTTATAAATACAAATAATTATTTTCTACTTATCTGCTTAGTATTGTTAGGAAAAAGTATCTAAAGATGTATAAATAAGGCAAAAGAATGCTTGCATATCTTTTTAATGTCACACTGAAGTATCATTTGACAGAATCAGGGCTGACTATAGAGTCTAGAATGATTCTGGTTATAGTAGTTACTGAGATTCTCTCAGCATTTTTAAAACTGTTGTTTAATGTACAAAAATACTAGTTTCACCAAAGCTATTCTGTGATGCTACTTTTTAAAGTCTTTACTCCATTTTTCGTATCCCACACACCGTGTGTAACTACATAGTATCAATGTAGCTGCATTAACCCTTGCTTCTTTCTTCATGTTCTTTACATCTGCTTCTCAAGACTTCATATTCCCACTGCAGAATTTTGGTCATACAATCCTTTGAGGGACTGTCCTATAGATCATAGGTCACAGTTCAGGGACCCTGGTGTTTGGATATTCTTTCAAATCACATTGACTTTCCTGACTATATATCCAGTCTGGCCTCACCCAGAAATTTTATTTTCCATAACTGCACCCAGAAACTAATTGTTAGAAGAGACCAAGGATTGATAAACTACTTCTAGGATATTAAGTATTGCCTCATATAAATGAATGTATTTTTTAAAAATTTGAAGTCATTTTCACATAACAAAATGTAAAATTCTAATTCATTAAATTACCTGTATAGACACAACCAAGTGTTATATTGACTTATAGTTTTCTTAAATGCATGCCCTGAAATATGCCCTATGTATGGTTCTGCCTGAACCATACATAGCTACCAGAGGTGAGCTTTATAAAGACAAAAATCATGTTTCTTTATACTGTTTTTAATAACATGATAACAAGGCTTATTATTGTTTTTTGTTTTTAATAATAAAGACTTAATTGCCAGGCCTATTATCATGTTTAATCCCAGTGAAATTCAAAGGTGAGATTGATATTTTCTTAAGAAAATCTTTAATCAGCTACACAAGACATCATTGTCAATCAGTATCTGGATTTCTGTCTATACTAGCCATGGCCTCACAAGACGTATAGTAAAATTAGAGAAACCAGAGGCTATCTAGCTCACAGAAACTTGGACAATTTTATTAACTATTAGAAGTTATAATATCCAATCCAAATTGAAATCAGAGAGATTTTACCAACTTCTTTGAGTTTCAGGATCACAGTTTTTCTCCAGGGTTTCTCCAGTTCTTATTCTTCCTATTACATCCACCACACCAGAAGAGAAGATTCTAACATCTCTCTCGTCCTTACCTTTTATTTGAAATCACATAGTCTGTTTTTGATATTCTAACACCATGTTCAGCTATGTGCCCTTGAAGATTATATTGAGAAAGCCAAGTTCCCTCAAATAACTATAAAGCATTTTAGGCAAGAAATAATCCAAATAGGATCAGTCATAAAATAATTGGTTGGCATAACAGGAAAATTTATGGCTATTACACATTGAGGAGATAATGGCACATCTTGGTTGTAAATACAAAGAATTATTTTCTGGTATCTGCTTAGTACTGTTAGGAAAAAATATCTAAAGATACATAAATAAGGCAAAAGAATGCTTGTAATTTTTTTAATGTCAAACTGAAGTATATTTGATTGAATCACCTAACAGTTAATTCTTTAAGAGAATGTACGGTTGTTTCTCATTGCTATTCATTATTTATTAAGATAAGAACTAAGGAGCCTCTTGATGAAAGTGAAAGAGGAGAGTGAAAAAGTTGGCTTAAAACTCAACGTTCAAATAACAAAGATCATGGCATCCGGTCCCATCACTTCATGGCAAATAGATGGGGAAACAATGGAAACAGTGACAGACTTTACTTTTTTGGGCTTCAAAATCACTGCAGATGGTGACTGCACCCATGAAATTAAAAAAACATCCTTGCTCTTTGGAAGAAAAGCTGTGACCAACCTAGATGGCATATTAAAAAGCAGAGACATTACTTTGCCAACAAAGGTCTGTCTAGTCAAAGCTGTGGTTTTTCCAGTAGTCATGTATGGATGTAAGAGTTGGATTATAAGAAAGCTGAGCACCAAAGAATTGATGCTTTTGAACTGTGGTGTTGGAGAAGACTCTTGAGAGTCCCTCGAACTGGAAGATCCAACCAGTCCATCCCAAAGGAAATCAGTCCTGAATATTCATTGGAAGGACTGTTGTTGAAACTCCAATACTTTGGCCACCTGATGCGAATAACTGACTCCTTGGAAAAGACCCTGATGCTGGGAAAGATTGAAGGCGAGAGGAGAATAGGATAACAGAGGATTAGATGGGTGGATGGCATCACCGACTCAATGGACATGAGTTTGAGTAAGCTTTGGGAGTTGGTGTTGGACAGGGAAGCCTGGCATGCTACAGGCCATGGGGTTGCAGAGTCAGACACGACTGAGCTGCTGAACTGAACTGACTGAAGTTAAGACTGTGAAGTTACATGTGAACTTGGAGATTTCATGTGGTATAAATGCTAATCATTTGGATGAAAGTTAGCTTTCACAGTGTATTGTATAACATTTACCAGTTTTTTTTTATCTAACCTGATAATCCTTCTCAAAATTCTTTATCAAATGTCCTAAAATACCCAGTTTTTAAAATGCCCTTTGAACCACATTGATTGTGGTACTTATTTTTCATTAATTAATAAATCAAATAAATTTTGTACACATGTTAATTCTACATTTACATGAAAGTTATGCTTTGTACCATTTGGAAGTAAATTTTTGTTAGTACATATCAATTGTTTGAATCCTAGATATATTTTGCAGTTAACCTTAAGCATTTATGGCAAGTGCTTTTGCAAACTTAACTCATTAATTCTGTGCAGTTGATGAAATAGGATTCTCTAAAGCAATAGAAGAATACTCCTTCTGAGGGTGTACTTTGTTTTCATTTAATTAGGCACTAGTCTGCTCTGATTTCTTGGATTTCCCTGTATAGGAACAGTCTTCTCAGAGCAGGATGGAGCTAAGTAGCTGGCACTGTCCTCTAAGGCTCCAAGTGGATGTTCAGTTTATAGTCTCCAGGTTGCCTCTGACCACCAGCCAGCCACTTGCTGGGCCTCCACCTACTTGCTGTTTCAAATACTGTTTTACTAACATTTCTTGCCTAAGCAGATCCTTTGATTTTACTGTCTGGACCCTGTGGTGTCACTGCATAAACACCTTACTATTGCTGCTGGTCAGTTAACTGGGATGCTAAAGGAAACTCAAAGATCACAATGCAGTTCTATTCTATTTTGTAAACAGAAAAAAACAATGGAAAACAACACCATTCAAGGAAATAAACAGAAAGTGAACACAGACTTCTTGTGTGAAAATGGTTTTAGAAATAATCAGATGTATTTATTTTCTACTTCCAAGATAAAAAAATTTGCATGTAGACATCGAAGGGCTAACATCATGATTGCAAAAGTCCCCAGGGGTCAGAGAAAACACACTGCCAGCTTGGTGCTGTGGGCACTTGATATGGCCACTGTGCAGACTTCAAAGAGTAAAGAGAGTCTGAAGGATGGTAAACCTGCTCTATTTGCAAGTTCTAAAAATTGTTCCTCAACCAACATTATTAAAGCTGTGATATACTTTGCAAAATCTGGTGTAATAATTTATATGAGACAGAAATGCATCCTTTTCTGGTATGTTACTTGTGCGTTTTTATGTTTGCATCACAAACTAAAAGCAGCTAATAGATGTTCCTTGGCATTTTTCTTTTCCAGGAAAAAATTCCTACTGCTCTCATTTTCATTTCAATGCTGTGCTACAGTTACTTATCTTAATAGTTAGCTAGCATAACACAAAATAATTGAATAAAGCATTTTGATTTACTAGAGTATTTAAATCTATAAAACCAGCTGCAAATTAGATGAAGCAAATTCACTGAGGTTTAGTAGAAACATTGAGACAATTTTATTTTCTTGTTTGTTTGTTTACAAAATTTATTGAATTACTGTGGTTCAGGAACCAAAGATATGAACTGTATGTGACACCAAAATAATGAATTGAAATAGTTATATCTTTTATTGATTTAAAAAAAATACTTATTTAATTTTGGCTGTGCTGGGTCTTTGCTGCTTTGCCTGGGCTTTCTCTAGGTGTAGTGATAGGGGCTACTCTTCACTGTGGTTTGTGGGCTTCTCATTGTGCTGGCTTCTCTTGTTGCACAGCACAAGCTCTAGGCACATGGGCTTGAGTAGTCACAGCATGCAGGCTCAGCAGTTGTGGCCCATGGGCTTAGTTGCTCTTCTGCATGTGGAATCTTCCTGGATCAGGGACTGAACCTGTCACCCATGTCTTGGCAGGGGAATTCTTACCCTGTGTACCACCAGGAAGTCCAAAATAGGTATATTTTAATTTTAATCAATCAAACCAATATTTTATAGACCACAGATGTGATTGGCCAAGAGCTTTGTTTTCCTCAAATGTAATTAAACAATTTTATGTGTTGGCGTATATTATAAAAATCCATAGCATTCCTGAGCTTATTCAAGAAATCTGACTTTCCAGAATGCAGACATCTCTGAGGAAACTCAGCAGGAAATTCAGCATCTGTTATAGCAACTGGAGAAGTCCCTTGGTTCCCAAACTGCCTCTGTCTTAATTTCCTGTCCTCCTTTTTGTTAGCTTATTTAACCTGCAAATTTATAATTAAAGTACAATGTTTTCAGCTCACTGAAAATAACCTTATTCAACCTCTCTTCTCACGTGAGTCTTGGAGTCCTGGTGGACTTGCAACAAGTTAGAGGAAACTCTCTCTCTTTCTTCCTCTCTCTCTGAGTTTCTACATTCTACACAGAATTTTATAAATTAAATGTCTCATCTTACATTACAAAAGGGAAGAGATGTGACTACTGGAATGATGTTTGGGTCACATTGTTACTGAAGCAAACTTGGGTCTACTTGCCCATATGTTGTAAAGCCAATCTAGTGACACTGGACTGTGGGGAAGGAAAGTGCAGCATTTATTGCTGGTGCCAAGTGAGGAGTCCAGGGCAACCAGTGCTTAAAAGACCTGAACTCCCCGAAGGCTTGCAGGGAAAGGTTTTTAAAGAAAAGGTGAGGGAGAAGGGCTATAGGGTGTGTGATCAGCTCTTGGCCATTCTTCTGATTGTCTGATGGAGGTTAATCAGGAATCAGCGTCATCAACCTTCTGGTTCCAACTGATCGGGTGTCTATATATATGCTTGTAAGTGACATACAGTTAACTTCTCCCACTTTACAGGGGTTTCAGTATCTTCAAAACAACTCAAAAGACTTGACTCAGAGTATCATCTATAGCTTTTGAAGAGAAACTAAAAGTCCTTGACTTTCTTCAGTGGCTAAAATATTATTCTGTCTTGCTTGATTGTGGTTTCTTTATGCATTTTTTCACTTTTCTGATTAAATTTACTCTTTAGAACTTAGGGAAGGCCTAGGAGGTGACAGTTTTTCTACAGACAAGAGGCAGGTGTAGGACATGGGGAGGGAGGTCTGTTCAGAGAAGGGTCCTGCTTTGTTACAAAATGGCCTGGGTCTGATTTTTGGATCAAAAAAATAATAAAGATAAAAGAAAATGTCCATGAAGGCATTTGGTAAGACTTTCCAAGCAATCCTTAAGAATGACAAAGAGGAAGCCATAGACCCTCTTTTTAATTGCAAAGACTACATAGCTGGAACAAAATCCACATTCTAGCTTTAGTGTGACTTTGCATATCTTAATTTCTTTTCATTAAGCATTGATTTCTTGGTTTAATTCACACAGAGCAATCTTATTTTCCTAATTTCAAGGGTCTTAGGGGAAGCATCACAGTGACTTTCATCTACTGACATTAGTGAAATCCTCATATCTCTTCCTTTAAAATTATTCCCACTTCTTTTTTGCTTAGAAAATACTTCTCCATCAAGCAATCACAGAATATATATCAATTGAATTAGAATTCTTTCAGATATGAATTGAAAAGCCCGAACTAGCTTGAGCAAAAAGAAAAACATAAAGGACATGTATAAATTCTGATAGTATACTGTCTCCTTTTTTTTGACCTCTGGGATCCTTCTATAGTAGTTCCCTTTTCCTTTAGGTTGGGCTTTCCTGATGACTCAGATGGTAAAGAATCTGCCTGTAATGCAAGAAACCCAAGTTCAATCCCTGGGTTGGGAAGATTCCCTGGAGAAGGGAATGGCAACCCACTCCAGTATTCTTACCTGGAGAATTCCATGGACAGAAGAGCCTGACAAGTTATAGTCCGTGGGGTAGCAAAGAGTCAGACATGACTGAATGACTAACACTTTCACACATAAAGGTGGTCATCAAGAAGTACTCAGATCATCAGGAATTTCTTTCCATTCCTCAGCTCTACTTCTCCCACAGGTAGGCTCCCACATTCTTGCGATGACGCATGATGGTTTCAAACTTTCATCATCCCAGCTTAGCCATTACAGAGACATCGCATGCTTCTTTCCCAATCATTCCTGCAAAAATCCTGGGTCTGACAACCACAGGAAAAGTGTGGGTTTGTTCCGGTATGTGAGTTTGTGGGCAGTGAGGCCAAACAAGCTGTAACATCAGAGTTTGCAGCAGAGAAAAGTTTATTGCAGGGCCACACAAGGAAGATGGGCTTTTGGCTCATGCTCAAAACCCCCAAACTCCCTGATGGCTTTTGGGGAGAAGTTTTTCTAGGCAAAATTTAGAGTGAGGGCTAAAGGGTGTGTGACTTTTCTGATTAGTTGATGGTGAAGTGACAGGGTAGTCAGTGTTCCAGGACTCTCACTCATCTGGTTTTCAAGCAGTCTGGGGTCTGAGGCTGTAGTTACTCTCTTCTGCCTCAGTGGAGGCCTTAGCATCTTACAGAAGAGCTCAGAGATACATTGTTATGTATATTCCTCCAGGAGGAGCCAGGGTGTTGTCCTGAGCTGAACTATAGTTTCTTGACTGCTCCTCCTTAGTTTCCACATCCCCCCACTTCCCTGATTAACACATGTTTGAATCTACTTTTTTGATCAATCACTAGCTGGGACCTGGGGCATGTATGTAAGAAGGTTAGTCCTATGAGTAGGGACTAGGTGATGCAGGCACTGGTCAAGCAGGGAATGTACTAAGAGTGAGAGAATAACCATCTTGAAATGAGGGAGTAAGAGAAAAGGTGTCAGTTCAGTTCAGTCACTCAGTAGTGTCCGTCTCTTTGAGACCCCTTGGACTGCAGCACGCCAGGCCTCCCTGTCCATCACCAACTCCCGGAGTTCACTCAGACTCATGTCCATTGAGTTGGTGATGCCATCCAAACCATCTCATCCTCTGTCATCCCCTTCTCCTCCTGCCTTCAATCTTCCCCAGCATCAGGGTCTTTTCCAATGAGTCAGTTCTTCACCTCAGGTGGCCAAAATCTTGAAGTTTCAGCATCAGTCCTTAAGGACTGATTTCCTTTAGGATGGACTGGTTTGATTTCCTTGCAGTCCAAAGGGGAGAAAATGTATTAGAAGGAAGCACAGAAGGTTGGCTATAAAAAACCACAAATATAAAACATAATCAGTCTCATGGATGGCACATGCGCATACACATGTCCATACACACACACACACACAAATCTCATCTCATAACCACAATTTAAACAATGCTTATAAGTAGTGTGAAATGAAATGAAATTTTATGCCAAGACAAGAAAAATTTAAAGAAAGAAATCTTTGCTCTTTGCCCTCCTCTCTCCCTCCATTGTACACTGTGTACAATGTAAGCAACAAACCTTCCCTATTGGAAGAAAAGCCCACTCAATCATAAAGAGTAATATTTTTCTAGCATCAATAAGACAGCTCTTTAAAGATGATATTCCTTCTTGATAAGGGGCTGTGTGGCACTTTGATCTGAATTATGTAAACTATCAGCAATATGTCATTCGAAGTACAGCCATCTGTCTCAAAAAACTTATGTAACTGTACCTTGACTTCTAAAGGGAGGAGCAGTTCTCAGAGCTTTCTGAGATCCTCTTTCTGGATTATAATCCTCAAATTTGGCTCGAATAAAATTTTCCATTTTTTTGTCAACAGTAAGTACACTGTAACTATTCCTCTTATAACAAAAATGCTCTCTTTCTCTCTCCATTTGAATTTTTTCATAGATTCAGAGAGTTATTGCATCTGATTCCCAATTCATGGTCACTGAATGATGTGCATTTGAGTTCTGGAATCCCATATTCTATAAACCCTGAAGGAGATAACTGCCATAAAATGCCTATTTGAAAAAAAGAAAAAAGAAAATTATGTAGACTGGTATGCAAGCATACATCCTTTTAGCAGCACACGACTAGTTGCTGAGCATTTGAGAGTTGTCTTAATGGTTAAATGATCAGAGATCTCTATTTTCTGCTGTGGAAAAAAGAAAAATCTCCCTTTACAGTTTAGGTAGGAGGATAAGTCTTTAATTAACAATGATGGATTCATTTGCCTTGCTTTGAACCAAGCTTCCCATTCAAAAGAGTTGGAGTAGCTGGAAAAAATATTTTAAAATCAAATCTATTTTCAGTTATCAGAGAGCTACCAAGACACAAGTCTTGTGAGACTAAGATTTCAGAGAAAAACAAAAGCCAGAGAGGTGATCCAAAGTCCATAGTGCTTTTCTCTGCCAGGCATTGGCTGATTCATAGACAGCTGCTGAGAGGCAGAGAAAGCAGGACAGTGAAGATGAGAAATGAAGCAGAGATTTCAGCCGTTTAACATGCTGAGGGAACAAACATTGATGAGAGTTTTGTTTCCTGGAGAATGAAAAAATATGAGGTGGATATTAAAATTGTCATCAGTAATTATAAGTGCCAAATATCATCTGCTATCGTGTTGCATTTTTCATATCACATCGGCTTTACCTTTGTTTTCGTCTCACTTTTGAAGTTAGATTTTGTGGAATCTGTGAGTCATAAGTTGCTTATCACTGTTTAGGTCTCTGAAAGACAGGGCCAAGAACTTTCAGAGTATATATGATTTGTGTGTGTGTGTGTGTGTGTGTGTGTGTGTGTGTTTATTCTTGAAAATATTTTGCTGCTATACATCTATTCACTCATTCAATATTTGCTGATGGCAAAACAGAGGACTTAAGAATACAGACATGGAGCAGACTGCCCTGGTGGAATCCTGCTGTGTTATATGTTAGCTGTGTGAATTTAAGCAGGTTAATTTGCCTGTCTGAGTTTCAGCTTTTATATCTTTAAAGTGGGGATAAAAATAGTACTAACATGATAGGAGTTTCTTTGAGGAATAAATGAATTAAAATATACAAATAATAGTGCTTATCAACTAATAAGAATTCTGAAAATGCTTCTTATCATCATCTTCATCTTCAACATCATCTCATCACATTCTTTTTCTCTAATCTAGGGCCTTCTTTGATACTAGGAGGACAGACTTTTGTTATTTGAGGCTAACCACTTTATTTTGTGCAGTCATATATTTCTGTCCAAGGAGATTCTGTGCTGGAATTTTTATTATTATTATTATTTATTTATTTTAAAAGAAAAGTAATTACTTTACAATATTGTGATGGTTTTTACCATACATCAACGTGAATCATCTGCAGGTATACATGTGTCCCCCTGTCCTGAACCCCCTTCCAACCTCTGTCCCTGTAGATATCCCAGAGCACCAACTCTGGGTGCCCTGGTACACCTGCCAATTAGCCCTGGCCATAGTCCATTTAGATAGAAGACACGGGAACTTGATCATGATGTGAAAAGCAGAACATGGTTAAACAGATTTGGCTGTTATGAAAATCATGTGTTATTTTTTACAGAAAGTATTTCTCTCCATTAATGACCAATAGTTGTTGATTCCATTCTTTTTTCTTCCACAGCACTTTGAATTTGTCAAAGCTATATCTGAGGTAGGATAACTGCTTCTGAGTTGTCTGGCTACAACTTTTAGAGACACTAATAAGCTCAGGTCCATCCAAAAGACTGGCAGAGATCCAGAGAAATGTATATAGTGTTCTGAGAAGATAAGGGTTTACTAACCCTCCTGAACTACAAAGCTAAAACAGTCCTGGAATAGGTAGACTGCTATGCCGGCTGATGCAATGTTAATGTCTTGGTGTTACTGCAGCCTTTTGAGGTGTTATTTTCCTCACTAATTTTAAGTGCCATCAAAGTCAAAACCACTTCTACAACTGTGATGATTCAGTGAAAAAAAAATCTGATTTGAATCACAAAATCTCTTTGCAACTCAAAATGATGAGTGACTGATTGTGCACTCTTATCCTTGGAATGTCAATGACATGAAAATCCAAATATACTCTCATTCTTTTATACCTAACAACATTTCCTCCTGATTATGTCAAGCTCTTAGACAACAGCTTGCCAAGTGAAGAGCTGGAAGAAATTTAAACCCAGCAGATTGGACAAGTATTAGTCCTTCACTGAAATTCATGAATTTCAGATGTCGCATCTTAATCAATCTAGAGGTAATTTTCCATATCCATAAGTGGCTAATAATTACAAAAGTAGTTTAAAGCGGATTTTGGTAAAGGAGATAGGAATTGATAAAGGAGAGAGTATTTGACTATAAGTTTTTTAAAATTACTGTGTCACGCAGTTTGGAATACAGTGTCTATTTGGATAGGGGATATTAAGTCAATTGATTAGTCAAATTTCTCAATGCTAAATGATCAAGGCTCTAGAAAGAGTTAATACAATGAAACAAAATTAATTTCATGCTAAGTGCTAATCAAAACACATTGTGTTGTAAACTATACACAACTGATACACAAAGACGAGACTACAGCCTTTTCTGGAAAAGGACTAGGGAATGGCTTTGGGTAAAACAGGTCTTGCAAGTTAAAGAACATAAGGCCCTGGGGGCATGAGTCCCAGAGACAAAAACCGGGTTCACAGGAGTAAAAGATTAACTCTCTCTGTTACAGGAAAGAGTGTATGTAGTTATCACAAGTTAAAATTGTAAATTTTAACCTTATCTGTTCCTCTGCCTTCACGTAGACAACTCTCATGTATTTCTTCCTCCTCACAAAAGCTCTTCTGTTTCTGATAGCCACCATGGAGTCACTTGCTGCTGATCAGAGAAGTTTGACTGTTTCTGAAAATTATAGTGATCATGAGATAAACTCTCCCTTTGTTACAAAAGCCCTTTTCTACTTAGGGAGCTGGCACTTTTTTCCTGCATTTTTCCTTGTGCAGAAGCTACTTATTTTTATAAAAAGCTTTGCTTGCCAAAGAGTCTTGAGGAGACAATATTCATTTTTATGGCCTTGGCTGTCCGTGAATCTAGAAAGTGTCTGGTGACACAACTATATGCAAACACGTTATTGATAACACATGACAATACTGTGTACCGCAAAACACCTCATCATAACTTGCGTAAACTGTTGACAGCAGAGACCATACAATTCATTTCTCTATTTAAGTTGACACATCTGAAGCGTTAATAATTTAGAAAGAACTTAGTAAATGATTTTGAAAAAAAAATCAGTTAATAGATATAAAGGAATTCTATAATACTCACATTTTTAATAGGTGAAATTTATGGCGATGAAATAAACATCAGTGTTTTCAGCACATCAATAATCCACATAATGTTTTGTTTATAGCTTTGTTATCCTTTATTATAAATAATCAAGTCACAGATTTATAGAGTGCCTAATGTCTACCAATTGAAGAAGGAAATGGCAACTCACTCCAGTGTTCTTGCCTGGAGAATCCCATGGACGGAGAAGCCTGGTAGGCTGCAGTCCATGGGGTCGTACAGAGTCGGACACGACTGAAGTGACTTAGCAGCAGCAGCAGTGATGTCTACCAATAATGAGCCACCTAAAGTTTCGGCCTGTGATAATTTTCTAACAGTTTATTTTAAAACTTCTGTCCTTTTTTGGAGCTGTTAAGAGCATCTGGCTTGTGTTTGTTGAATCTGTTATAGGGAAAATGTTTTTATATTTACCTTAAAAATTTTAGATGTTATTTTCTTGAAATGAATATTGTATTTTTATAACTTGAATTTTGCATATTTTTAAATTTATAACTCACATATTCAATATTTTAGTCATCATTTATTTCAATAACCTTTTGTAAATATAAAATTAATGTATGTTCAATTCCAAAAACTTGGAAAATATAGAAAAGCACAAAGGGAAAAAAAAAATCAACAATTCCATTAATTAAATGTCCCATTATAAGTATTTTTTGTATATACAATTTGTATGTAAATCTTAATACATTATGTTTGCCTTTATACATTATGATAACGTAATTGCTGTTTTGTAGCCATTTAATTTTCTATTTACCATTTTATACAGCAATATTCTTTATAACATATTTTAATGCATATATTATTATACCATAATTTAGTAAATTAATTTTCTATTGTTGGACATTCAAGTTGCTGTCAAGTTTTCAGCATTCTTAAATATACTCTCCTGAACATCCTTATTTCTATTTTTTCACAAATATCTGGAAATGTTCTTTCTGGTAGGAATAACCTTTTGTGAACTATTGTTTCAAAAAGTGTTTAGATATTTTGATTATACTCAAGCTAAAATATTACATTTAGCTTCTATTGTCTTCTCCCAACCTGATGATAAAAGCATGTCTTCCACTGATTTTTAAAAAATCATTTTAAGTTGAAAAGAAAATGTTCTTATCTCATGAAGTTTTACAGTCTCTTATGACTTATAATACACTTCTGAAATAAAACAATGTCAATGGTATAAAGAAAGAATTATAATTATCATCCATAACATTTAGAACTCATTAAAGGCTTACTAAGTGCCTAGAATTTTTCTTAGAACAGCTTGCTGTATGTGTGTGTGCTAAGTCACTTTAGCGTGTCCAAGTCTTTGTGACACTTTGACCCATAGCCTGCCAGGCTTGTCTGTCCATGGGATTCTCCAGGTAAGAATACTTGAATGGGTTGCCATGCCCTCTTCCAGGGCATCTTCCTGACTCAGGAATCAAATCTGTGTCTCTTATATCTCCTGAATTGGCAAGCAGATTCTTTATCCCTAGAGCTACCTGGAAAGATCAACTTGCTGTATAGTAAGTACTAACTCACCTAAACCCTGAAACTCTGATGAGATCAGTACTCGTAATGAGTTCATTTCAAAACTAAGAAAACTGAGGCACAAAGAGGCTAAGTAATATGCCCATGGTCCCACAGCTAGTGAGTGACAGAAATGGATATGAAGCTAAGCACTTTGGCTCCTGAGCCCACAGTATTAACCTCTTACACTACCTCTGAAAAACCCATCCTGATGTGAATAATCTCTTCATTTTGTTTGCTGTTGATGGACACTTGACATTCCATAGCAAATATTCCCTGGTAGCTCAGCTGGTAAAGAATCAGCCCGCAATGCAAGAGACCCTGGTTCAATTCCTGGGTCGGGAAGTTCCCCTGGAGAAGGGATAGTCCACCCATTCCAGTATTCTTGGGCTTCCTTGGTGGCTCAGGCTGTAAAGAATCTGCCTGCAGTTCAAGAGACCTGAGTTCAATCCTTGGGTTGGGAAGATCCCCTGTAAGAGGGCATGGCAACTCACTCTAGTATTCTTACCTGGAGAATCCCCATGGACAGGGGAGCCTGAGGGCTACAGTCCGTGGGGTCACAAAGAGTCAGACATGACTGAATAACTAAGCACAGCAAAACAAATATTCAAATGACTCCATGAAATTCTGTCCAATTTTTACAGAGTGCTTCCTGACTTTTTTTAGATTAAATATTTTCAGGTAGAAGTAATAGCCATCTATGGCTCCTGCTTAATACATAGATAGGCTTTGTGTATACTGCATTTAAAATATGGAAAATTGCACATCTTTTTCCTGGTAGAATAAGGTATCAAGTATGATATTTGAAAAAAAAAAAAGAAAAAATTGTCTGATTTTTACCTCAGCAAAGGTGTGTTATTTTTCCTGTTAAACCTGATCCAATGTATGTATTTTTGATGCTGGGCAGAGCACTTGAGATCTAGCTCTTATGAAATCTCTGGCTTTAAAAAGGGCAGGAAAATCTTAAAAGTTACTTCTGAAAAAGAAACTAGCTTCTCTATCCAGTTATGCCTATTAGGCTAAACCATAAAGGAAACAGATTGTTCCATACTCTTCTACTACGTAAGACCTTGACATTAATTTTCCTCACTCTCTTAAATAGTCTGCCAGTCTTGCTCTTAAGTCAAACAATGAAACGCCATGGACTTTGGAACTATGAAGATGACACCTTCAGTTAGGAATACTTAAAGCAATGATAATAATAACACAGTTGTACATTGATTTTAAAGTGATCAATCTTGGAAAGTAGATAGCTCTGTTATCCCCATTTTATAGATGAGGATGTATAGGGACAGTGTTTGAACTACTTCAGGACATACAGCTAGGTGGCAGTTCATAGACTTGAACCCAAGCCCTTATAACCCCGGGCCTTTGTTCATGATCACTATTATCTGATCCTCTGTAGCGTGATCCCCACACTTTTTGGTACTAGGGACCAGTTGTGTGGAAGACAACCGCTCATCTCCTGCTATACAGCCTGGTTCTTAACAGGTTGTGGACCAGTACTGGCACTTAGGGATCCTGGCTTTATAGCATGCAGGTAATAAAAGTAATAGTCACTACCTTACAAAATTTCTGTGAAGATTCATAGAAACTTTCATAGTATCTGAAACATGACATACAAATAACATATGATTGCATTGTTGTTGACCATGCTCTGGTTGCTACCACTCCTAAAAAATTTAAATTTTACTCATGTGAAATATTACATATGCCCCAATAATATTGATATATGCATTATAAATAATAAAGAAAATACATACTTCTACCCATTTTAAGAGATAAAATATGTGTGACCACTGCCTTTGAAGACACCGTACAATCATGTCCCTCTCCTTAATACCCCAGTAGATTTATCTTACTCTGAATTTTTGTCTTTACCCCAGTAGATTTATCTTACTCTGAATTTTTGTCTTATTATTCTCTCCCTCAGGGTTTCCCTTGTGGCACAGCAGTAAGAATCAGCCTGCCAATCCAGGAGACTTGGGTTCTATCCCTGGATCGGGAAGATTCCCTGGAGAAGGAAATGACAACCCACTCCAATATTTTTGCCTGGGAAATCCCATGGACAGAGGAGCCTGGCGGGCTATAGTCCACGGGTTGCAAAGAGTCAGACGTGACTTAGTGACTAAACAACAACAAAAACATTCTCTCTCTCCATAGCTTAAAAGTATATTGTCATTTATTCACTATCTGAGTTTTTGTCCAAGGATAACTATCCAATTATCTCATTGATAATACTGTTTGATGAAAGTCCATTGTTCCATTTTCACCTCTAAATTTCTTGAATGGGTATTCTGCACACCTTTCCTCAGCTGAGTTTATTCATCTAGGCTTGGCTCTTGTAGATACAGGAATATGAAAGTTAATGGGGAAAAGCAGGAAGCCAGACTCCTGACTGTACTTCAACACTTTAAATATGGTGTCTACGAGGGCATGAAGAACTGGAACTGAAGTAATCCTGGTGTCACCGGGTATGGCCTGTTAAAGATTTAAGGATGCCTTTATAATAGGGATATTTGTACCCAGCCATAGAGGACCACAAATCAGAAGGTCTATTCAGTGAGACCAGGGTTCTAGTCACACACTGAGATTTTGAAACTGGTCTGGTTTCAGAAACAGAGTACAACATGAGCCTGGCTGAGTGTGCAGACTGCATCAGACAGGCCCTATCACAGCAGTTTTTACCTCTACAGGATGTAGAGATCTATGAATGTCTAGTCTTATGCCCAGACCTCATCTAAGATCCACTGAATACTGTGAAGGTAATAGGATTCATTCCAGATCCACATACCCATGAAAATGTGGCCCCTGTAATGCTACCGGATTGCTGGGTTTTTTTTTTTTTCTATATTATATAGATGTTCTCTGTAATTGTCTGCTGTGGACTAAGCTCAAAGCTTGAACGTTTCCGGAGACTGATGCCAAGTAGAGCTGGTAGAGGAAGGAATGCATATGCCTGTTCCCATATCTTCAGTTTCTACTCCTCTCAGTCCCTCCCACACGTGGCGTTTAACTGTGTCATGCTACCAAATTCTGCCGAACTATCTTGGGTCTTCTGCTTATTCTCCTTCATTGCTTTCAAATATTTGAGAGTGCTAACCACTCTTTCTTTCCAAATCTCTCTTTCCCTTTTCTTCATTGAAATATATATGTCCTACTTCTATTATCACTCTGCATCTTACTTTTTGGTCTAATTTGCTGGTTGCCATTTCACTTTCTTTTCTCTAAATTTCTTTAAAAAATGTTTATTTTTGGATGCTCTGGGTCTTCATTTTGGTGCAGGCTTTCTCTAGTTGCTTCAAGCAGGAGCTACACTTGGTTATGGTGCTCAGGCTGCTCATTTCTGTGGCTTCTCTCGTTGCAGAGTGCAGGTTAGAGGTGTGCAGTCTTCAGGAGTTGCAGCTTGTAAGGTCTAAAACCCAGGCTCAGTAGTTGCGGTGCACAGGCTTAGTTGCTCCATGGCATGTGGAATCTTCCCAGACCAGGGATCAAACCTGTGTCCCCTATACTGGCAGGCTGATTCTCACCCACTTTACCACAAGGGAAGTCCTCTAAATGTATGGATCTGTCTTTATATTTCTTTCCTTCTAATTTCTATATTTTCTTCTTTGACTATTTACTCATTCTTATGGTTCTAAGCTACTGAATAGTCTCTTTTTTAATTATTGTTCTTTATTTCGAACTTGTCATACATAACTCTCCATGAATATATTACATTAATTTCATCTCAATACATCTAAAACTGATTTCATTATCTGTCCTTCCAAAACTTGCACTTTCTTACATGTTACCAGTCTTTATGAATGACATCTACATCATCCCTAACACCAAGTCTCAAGTTCTTGGCACAGCAGTTCTCAGAAGAAAAGATACTCTCCTAAGGTAGCATTTAGGACTTTTGTGTGGCCTTCAGGTTGTGATTGTCATGAGAATTGAGAGTTACCAGTAGTAGTTCTTGTAGAGGGGCTAAAGATACTACACATCAGGCTGCCCACATCCCCCTAAAATTGTTTCACATGTTGCATGAATTTCATTTTATTTTAATTTTATTGAAGTATAGTTGGTTTACAATGTTCTGCTTAATTTCTGCTCTATAGCAAAGTAACTTAGGTATGCATATATGTCCTTTGCATATTCATTTACATGATGGTTTATCTCAGAATGTTGACTATAGTTTCCTGTGCTATACAGTTAGGCCTTGTTGTTTAGTCATTCTATACTGCACCTGCTAATTCCAAACTCCCAGTCCTTCCCACCCCCATCCTCGCTCCTCAGGCAACTACAAATCTCTTCTGTATATATGGAAGTCTGTTTTTGTTTCATAGGTATGTTTGTTTCTCAGACATTCAGAAAGGTAAAATACATTTTTTTTTTAATTCCTTCAGCCTTGAATCTAACTCCATTTAACATTATGCATAGAGTTTTTGGCAGTTTCAATACATAATGAATTTTTAGAAATGTATACACCATGTAAATTGTCCTTTTCCTTAAATATTGCCCAGAGATGTTCATCATTACAGAAAATTATATCACTGTTGGCAACACAACTCATGGTGTTTAAGTCACCATAAGTCTGCATTTGTAGCTGTTGTATTCAGTTATTATTCATATGGGTGCAAAAATCTTAGAATCACTTTTTTCATTCATTCATTCATTCATCCATTCAATACATAACAACTTCCTTATGCCTTTCCATGGTGATTATGCTATAGTTTGCATAAGGAAGTACATTTTGCTAAAACTGCTTTCCTTTAATTTCTCTTTTTTTAAGTCACATTTAAAATATTATACTGATTTTGCTTAACAAATGGATGCAGATAATTTTTAGGCATCTATAAATTTCATTTCAGGATAAACAAAGGGAATTACTAGAAATACTTTTATATAAGTGAAATTGAGAACTACTAACTTAGAGTATTCTCTAAATTTTTCCTTTCCCTCAACTACTAACATAAAAGTCTTTGCAAACTTCTATAAATTTTACTTCATAAATATTTGTTTTAAATTACCACTGACTGTATCTCAATTTGGGCTTCCCTGGTGGCTCAGCAGTAAAGAATCCACCTGCAATGCAGGAAACGCAGAAGACATGGGTTCAATCTTTGGGTCAGGAAGATCCCCTGGAGCAGGAAACGGCAGCCCACTCTAGCCTAGAGACTTCCTTGGACAGAGGACCCTGGTGAGCTACAGTCCATAGGGTCACAAAGAGTCAGACATGACTGAAGCCACTAAGCACATATCTCGATTTACACAGTAAATCTCAGTGCTCAGTGGCTTTGTAATTAATCTTTTTTTCTTGAGAGATGTATAAAATGTTTTAACATGTTTTATAAGTCAGACTTCTCAGGTGGCCCAGTGGTAAAGAATCCACCTGACTGAACACACACATACATGCATAAGTTAGACTAACTTAATTCACAGTTTATCTTTTCACGTATTAGCTATATATTAATTTTTATATTAAAGTAATCCCTGCCTAGAAATAATGTTGTTACAAGTCAGTAGAGCAATATACAATATTTCTGATGCATAATAATAAATATTTAATGTAGTTTTCTCTCTCAAGTTCTATTATATATATTATGATGTTTTAACATTCTATATTATATATTATATTGATTGCAATATTAAATATCATTGTCCAACCATGTGACATGATGTTAGGCCTAGAAAGTACAGTCAACATAATTGCAATATATCTTTCGGTATGTGCACTAAAGGCACAGGTGTATATGTACCTACAGAACAAGCAATTGAGAACTCCCTTAGTAACGGGTATTAAATGACCTCAGGAGATAAATTCTCATTACTTCTTTAATAATATTGCAGATACATTTGATGCTGGATATGAACAAAATTTTCTTTCCCATCTAAGCTGCCATTTCTACTGAATGTCAAGAACTTACTTATTTCCAGCTTACATTTTTTTATGAACTGTATTTCCATTCAATTTCTGTTCACCTGAAATGGAAATATGAGGCACTTATCAGGAAGCAGGACTTTTCTTGCCTCTTTTATAAATGAAAGATTTCTGAAAATTAATGTTGTACCCTAAGTTAACAGCAGTCATTTGAAAGTCAGCATGGCTGCTACATAAAGAAATAGGGTACATAAGTTGTTTTTATTATTATCATTATTTGTAAAGCCCATTTCAGAAGATTGCTTATTTCCTCCAGTTTGGACTTCCTTATTTAAAATATTCATCTGTAAAATAAGTTGTCAGAAGGTTGATTTAAAACTGCAGCTCTGGCCAGGTTTCTGAGATGATTTTCTTACATGTTAATAGATAAGCTCATTTATTCAGGAATAGTCCCAAAAGGAGAGCAGAAATAACTATAGAAAAAAAGAATGAGCCAAGTTTGGAGCATTAAAGACAGTGGGAAAAACTTGTCTTTAGCTAATTTTTAGAAAGTGGATATACCAACAGAAAATATACAGAGCAAGTCCAGAGGGTTTTGAGCTAGCAAGGTAAATCTGGAGTTCATAGGTAAGAGAGAAAAATCTTTCCAAAGAAACAGACTCAACATGCAATTCTCAAACATAGAAAGAAAAATATTAGATGGATTTGAAAGCCAGACAGTATGGGATGTAGGTATAAAAAAGGATAATAATGGATTGAAAGAGGGAGATTTTGAAACTAAAGATAAACAAGGAAGGAATTTGGGTTTAATGAGAAATTCATGTATCAAATTATAGATATTTTTATATAGAAACTATGAGATAAGACATAATCAAAATCCAGTATAAATATGCCAAATTGAAAAAAAAACTTAGGTATAATTATCAAATAGAACTTGCAGCTTTATAAGAAACTTTATGTTTGAGGCATCTACTTTATGAAATATGACTTCATTGTCACATGTCCATCAGTTAAACCAACAATTTTCTTCTAGTGTTAATAGCAGAAAATAATCAAATTTGAAATCACTTGGATTTTCTAATTAGCCACTGTTTCAGAAGCTAGGGTAATAGACTTCAGGTGTATTATTACCCTTGATTCTCTGAGAATTTAAAATATCATGGTTTAGGTAAGTGAATGATCACAGAACTTCTGCATCCAGTCATGATAAGAAGCTATAGGGTAAGCAGACTGAAATTGCCATCCTGCTGTAAACAAATATCACATGGCTAAATATGTGATACATTTGAAAGTCAGTGAAAAATAAGCAGTATAGAACCAGATTCCTGAAAGAAGGAAACCCTTGAGGCAGACAAATGCAAATTTCTAGGTAAACAAAATAGACTAGCATATTCTTTTCTTTTTCATTTCCTAGAGTTAATTGATTGCTTAAGTGAAAAAAGTATTTCCTTATGAGGCTTATAATATTTATACATGTGAAATATATGACAATAATAGAACATTCAATGAGAACGAAGATGGAGTTTTAGTGTTGTAAGGAGCATTATCTAAAATATATTTAGTGTGAAGTGAAATGGCAACCCACTCCAGTGTTCTTGCCTGGAGAATCCCAGGGATGGGGGAGCCTGGTGGGCTGCCCTCTATGGGGTCGCACAGAGTCGGACACAGCTGAAGCGACTTAGCAGCAGCATACAATATTACTGGGTGAATCACAAGTTGGAATCAAGATTTCCTAGAGAAATATCAACAACCTCAGATAAGCAGATGATACTATTATAATGGCAGAAAGCAAAGAGCCTTTTGATGAGGGTGAAAGAGGAGAGTGAAAAAGCTGGCTTAACATTTAAAAAACTCAACGTTCAAAAAGTTAAGATCATGGCATCTGATCCCATCACTTCGTGGCAAATAGAAAGGGAAAAAATGGAAATAGTGACAAATTTTATTTTCTTGGGCTCCAAAATCACTGCAGATGGTGATTGCAGCCATGAAATTAAAAGACTCTTGCTCCTTGGAAGAAAAGCTATGACCAACCTAAACAGCATATTAAAAAGCAGAGACATTTCTTTGCTGACAAAGGTCCATCTAGTCAAAGCTAATGGCTTTTCCAGTAGTCATGTAAGGATGTGAGAGTTGGGCCATAAAAAAGGCTGAGCGCTGAAGAACTGATGCTTTCAAATTGTAGTGGGAAGGTTCTTGAGAGTCATTTGGACAGCAGCAAGATCAAACCAGTCAGTCCTAAAGAAAATCAACCCTAAATATTCATTAGAGGGACTGATGCTAAAGCTGAAGCTCCAATACTTCGGCCACCTGATGCAAACAGCCGACTTATTGGAAAAAGACCTTATTGCTGGGGAAGATTGAGGGCAGGAGAAGAAAGGGGCAACAGAGGATAAGATGGTTGGATAGCTTCTCCAACTCAATGGACATAAGTTTGAACAAACTTCAGGAGACAGTGAAGGACAGGGAAGAAGTCTGTGGGGTCACAAAGAGTTGGACACAACTTAGCCACTGAACAACAGCAAACAACAACAAATACAATATTAACTCTAAGAAGACTTGAGAAGTCAAGTTCATATTGTAATACATAGAATTGTAATGAAATTGAAGAACTCATTAGGAAAATTAAAACAGTATACTCAAAAATATTTATTTAATTGAATAGAAGGTAAAAAAGAAGGAACAAAGAGGAAAAACAGAGGACAAAAAATACACCTAGCAAAATGTTATAGTTAAACAATATAAAAGTTACTTTAAATATACTGAATTAACCATTTTAATCAAAAGCTACAAATTGTCAAGATGGATAAAAATGTACTACCCAACTATATGCTATATGTCTATAAGAGATGCATTTTAAACATAAAATCATAGATAGATATATAAATAGAAGCCATATACCATGCCAAGAAAGCAAGTGTGGCTATATTAATATTAGATAAATTATAGCTCAAAGCAAGAATTATTATCAGAGATGTATATATATGTACACACACATATATTTACATCTTCATGCACATACAAATTCTAGTTATATTGATAAAGATCAAAAAAGAAGAAAATATAAATATCAAGAATAAAACTGGAATATGTCTACAGATCCTACAGATTATAAGGATAATAACCAAATAGTATGAATGACCTAAAGCCAATGAATTTGATGACTTAGACAAAATGAATGAGTTATTTGAACCGCATAACTCAAAAAATGCTACAAGATGTCAAACAGAAAATATGAATAACAATTATATGTTAAAAGATATCATTATCAAAATTTTTTCAAAATACCACTTCTTGCCCAGAAGATATTCTTGTGAAAATATTTAAGGAAGGAAGCATAAGAATCTTCACAATACATTTTAGAAGTCAGATGATGAAGGAACACCTCCCAATTTATTTAGAAGCCCCTATCTCCAACACTAAAACCTAGCAGAAACATTTTAAGAAAAGTGCAGACCGATATGTTTCCCTGGTGGTTCAGACAGTGAAGAATCTGTCTGCAATGCAGGAGACCCAGGTTTGATCTCTGGATCGGGAAGATCCCATGGAGAAGGGAATGGCACCCCACTCCAGTATTCTTGCCTGGAGAATTCCATGGACAGAGGAGACCCTTGGGCTATAGTCCCTGGGGTTGCAAAGAGTTGGACATGACTGAGCAACTAACACTTTCACTTACAACCTTACTAAACATTACTATGAACTTTCTTCATATATACTAGCTATTCTAATCCAAAAATATACCAAGAAAAAGCTGGCTTTATCGCAGTCATACAATTTTGGTTTAACATTTAAATATCAACAAATCAAATTCACTCCATTAACAGGATAAACTCCCCCAAAAAGGATTATCTCAATAGTTGCCTGAAAAGAGCAGGGTGAAACCACCAATGAGAAAAAGGCATTTGATACAATTAAAGAGATAAATGCCTGTGTATTGGGTTGGCCCAGAAGTTTGTATCAGCTTACAGAAAAACTGGAATGAACTTTTTTGGCCACCCCAATTCATAATCTCTTATGTAACACAGAGCCTGTCATCCGGAAGTGCTTCGTTAATGTCAGTAGTTATAGTTACCAATATTAAATGTGCTGAAGCAGTTTCTTATTGTTTTAATGTGACTTTCAGAACAAAATCTCATATATTTATTTAAGGACCAACTTTAAAACATGTTCAACTTCATCTTCACAGTAGAAGCCAATATTTTTACACTGGTTATTATGTGCTAGGCCAGACAGCAAAGGAATATGCTTAGCTCAGATCCTGGCAAATTGTGTTAGCTGAATCTCAATTTACCTCTAGAGTCCATTAATGACTAACTAGTTAGGAGATAAAACTAAAGAAAGAAAGATTAGTGAAGTCATAAAAATAAAAAGACAAGTAGGAAAAACTCTAATTAATAAAAATTTGCAAAAGATCAGGATGAATGTTATATCTGTCTTCTGTTTTATCCTTAACAAGGCACTTTCAGAAATATTATCTCAGATCTTTGTTTATCAATACTAAGCTGACTTAAAGTAGGAGTTTTGTGCATCAAACCTGGACTGGCGACTCGTTTCATACACGATATTATACATGTTTCAATGCCATTCTCCCAAATCATCCCACCCTCTCCCTCTCTCACAGAGTCCAACTGGGGAAGGAGGAAGGAGGAGGGTTCAGGATGGGGAACACGTGTACACCTGTGGCGGATTCATGTTGCTATATGGCAAAACCAATACAATATTTTAAAGTTAAAAATAAAATAAAATATATAAAAAAAACTTACAACAACAACAACAAAAAAGTAGGAGTTTTGAAAGCCTTCAGTATGCTAACGTGCATTACAAATCTGCAAAAGCAGACATATAATTACTCATTTCCCATATCTTTCCTTCCAAACAGTATTTACTTCCTAAAGGATCTGAGTGCCAAGGAGTATAGTTTATAAAATGTCTCACTGAAAATTTGTGACATCTTTAGGAGTATGGTCCGTTTCAAATAAATCTTTATTTTCAGGACCAAGTGCAAAATCTGGCATTCTATGAATGTTTCTTTAATTAGTTTTTCCATTTATTATATTCTTGCTTTAGAAATGAAAAATAGATGCTCAGAGATGATAAGTGATTTGCCTAAATCAAACAGTCGGTGGCAGAGATAAAATTTAATTCTCACTTGCAATCTTCTGCTTTGTAAACTCAAGCAGTTAGATTCTATGCTGGAGGCACACAGAGGGATTCATGGGGGTAAAAATGGCATCAAATTGGTGGTTCTCAAAAATATGACCTTGTCGTGTTACTACTCCCTGGCAGAGGGATTTAGAGCAAGCTATGTAATCTTTCAGGGCTTCTGAGGTGGTGCAGTGGTAAAGAATCCACCTGCAAATGCAGGAGACGCAAGAGACATGGGTTCGATTGCATTTGGAGAAGGAAATGGCAACCTGCTCCAGTTTTCTTGCCTAGGAAATCCCATGGACAGCGGTGCCTGGAGGGCTACAGTCCACGGGGTCACAAAGACTCAGACAAGACTGGGCATATTTCTCATTCATTCAATCAATCTTTCTGGGTTTTATATACTTCCTTTGCTATGAAATAGAGGAGCAATTAGATTAATGATTTTTAAATTTATTTATTTTAATTGGAGGCTAATTACTTTACAACAGTGTATTGGTTTTGCCATACATCAACATGAGTCCGCCACAGGTATACACATGTTCCCAATCCTGAACTCCCCTCCCTCCTCCCTCCCCATATCATCCCTCTGGGTCATCCCAATGATTTTTGGATACCCAATAATTCTAAAATTCTCTAACTTGATCTGAGTGTGAAGGAGTGACAGAATATAAATGGGTGAAGAAGGTGAACAAGATAGTTTCAGGTATGTGGGGAACAGCTTGACACTTCAAAGTTAGTATCCATTGACAGACTCTCCCTAAAACTGAGCACCATCACCAGTTATCTTGTTTATTAATTTCTTTAACCACATTACTCTGCAAGCCAGACCTTAGTCCCTCAATGAAGGAGTGAACCTTCATTCCTTGACCCCTGAAATGGAAGTTCAGAGTCTTAACCACTGGACTGCCAGAGGAGTCCCTCTTATTTTATTAATATTGCTTTTTAGAAAAATCTGTTTATTAATTCTAAGTAATACTAATTATTGCTTAAATTAGAAGAGAGTTTTCCTTTCTCAAAATCGTTTCTTCATTTATTTTTCCATCTTATCCTTTGCTTATTATGATGCAAAAACTGAAGGCAGATATATCTGGTTTTATCTACACTATTAGAACAAATGGAGAATTTACATAAGGTCCCCCAATAAGCAAAGTTCAGAGTCAAGGTCTGCTGACTTCCAGCCTTATGTTCCTTTTTTAAGATTGCTTTTTCCTTTCTCTCAATAAAATTTTAAAAATATTTGTCTTCCAGATTTAGGTTTCTTACCTTTAATTTTGCTCAGGGATCATGATCTCTATATAACTAGAGCCAGAGCTTCTTATTTCCATTCAGCCCTGAGGCTTTCTTCTTTAACTATAGATGATTAAAACATCTCTGCTTGTAGCGATGGTCCTTGTAAAACCACTGTAAATGCAAACTTCAAATCTCTTCTTATGAATATGCCTCAAACCTCAACTCACAGATAAAGGTATTTATTGTACTTTGAAACTATACTAGAGATTTAATAATTCACTCTAAATGCAGTTTCCATACAAATTATTTTTATCCCTTCACAGGATAGTAAAGAAAGTATTTCACAGCAGAGTAAAGAAAGTGTTTTAGGTTTCAGATTTGTTTGTCAAGTACCTAAGAGTTGAAGATGGTGTTGATAGAGGAATATAACTACTGAATGCCTAATATACTAATTAATACAATAATGGAAATAATTCTTAAATAATTTAAGTGAACAAAATCATGCTTTTTATTTGGTAGCATTTATTATTTAACAAAATATTAGTAGAGTACCATCTTTTGCCAGAATTTGTGCTACATTCTTGTTGGTTTAAAGATAAGGCAAAAAGAAGAAAAAGAGAAAAAAATAATTAGCCTTGAAGTTTTCATAGTCTAAAAAAGAGAAATAGAAAAGAGATAAAGTTCCATATTATTTCATATTATTAGATTCCAAGTGAAAATAACTCTATGTAGGCAGAAGATGCTATGACAACAAATAAGGTAGCTCCTGAGTATCAGGGTAAATTCAGAGGGGAAGTGAGGCATGAGTTAAACTGTAAAGAATGGCTAGGAAGTCATCAGGAACTGGGTGGGGAAATAATTCCAGCCATGAATTTTAGCATATGGAAAGAGCATATCGCTTTATGGGAAATGAATATTCTTTCTATGGTCATGTGGGAAAATAAACCATGTTAAAGATAAAGCAAATCATAAAGGACACTGCCTATCAAAAGAAATTTCTATTTTATCAGAAATCTCTTCAGGGATTGTGTGAAGAATGTTGACTTGAATGGATTAAAAAAAGTAAAGGATTTTCCCAAATTATGAACATGAACAGAAAGGTAGTTACTTGGAAAAGGAAAATTTGGGAGAACAGAAGTTCTCTCTGAGACATGATATTAAACACCCAAGTGAAAGTATAGAAAGTGGATACACAATCTGAAGTTTAAGGAACATATAAATTCGATTTTATCAGCATACAGATAAGAATTAAAACCAGTGACTAGGTAATCACCTACCGGGAAATGTAAATAAAAATACCTTCTAATACTTTACCTGCAAATATATATGTGAGAGAAATAAATGGTTGTTGGGGGAGAATAATTATTGTTACAGATGATTGGACATCTTTCCTTACTTTCTCTTATTTATTGTAATCCAAGAATGAATCTGGAGCTAGAACAAAATGATGTCTTATTCAAAGTCTTGCAACTCCTTGTTTGCAAGAATGAAAGCATTTCTTAAATTTTGGGACACGATTTTCTGGGTTGGAGACAGTGAAGCAAATAAAATACTAGCTAACTTTGATGTGTGTGGACTACTGTTCCTCTTCTTCTCCCACTCTGGCATCTTGAGTAGTAAATGAAGGATCTAGTCCCTTCAAGATTAAGACCTGTCTCTCTCCTTTTAGACGAGTCTCTCTCTTCTTTCTATGTGAGGCCAAGGACTTCTTCCTTAACCTGGGAAACCTGAGGCAAGCAGTTTAGACATTGTCTGTTTAATGAATTTAATTTTGCTGAATCAGAGGGGATTTTTTGGCTATGTCTGAGGCATGTGGGATCATAGCTCCTAGACAAGGATTGACAAACCCTCACCCCCTGCGTTGGAAGCAGAGTCAAGCACTGGACCTCCAGGCAATCCATGATGATACAGAGATATTAATATAAGAAACTATACCTAATATGGAAATAAAGCTTCATAGTGATACAAATGAAATGTGTTTTTACTGTTTTAACATGATATTAGTAAGTGTTTTAACATAACATTTTAACATTAGGTAAGTTTTTTAACATTTTAAACATTACTAATAATTTTGCTCTGACCACAGTTTTTCATTTTTGATGCCAGTGTTATGAGATATCTCTCAATTTTTTCCTATTTTCTCTAGGATATGATAGTTGACAATTTCTGAAAAATGAATATAGTGTATAAGAATGTTTTCTGATTAGTCATATATTAATTGTCTTAAGAAAGTCTGTTTTATCCAGCTTTGATCCCACTCATTACCCTCAACTTATTGATTTGACAAAAGCAAATGGAGTAATTCTGATTGATCAATCCAGGAAGGATGCACAGTTCATACCATGACTGAAAACTCTTCTGGGGAAGGAATGGAGACAAAGTGAGTTTTTATCACACAAAGGCTGAAAGGGCAGTCATACATAACAATAGATGTTTTCTTTAAAAAGATACAGAAATGGAGTATATCTTGATTTATGCCTCTTCTGGGTGCTGGCAACATCTTTGCTTTGCTACTCTTTTTCATGAATAAATGGATAAATAAAACAGTTTCATGGATAAATAAGATAGTAATCACCTACCCTGTTAGAGTTATAAAGAATTTTAAAAGTTGCATGGCTGTTCATGCACATGAAGCATGCTATGTCTGACCATTCCCAGGGAAAAAGCTTGTTAATATGAATAAAGCAAATATCCGTAGGGTACAAATTACCCATCCATTTAAACCTCCCCAAAGTTTATGTTTACAGATAAAAGCGGAAATCTCAAGATTCCTATTATAATTTTGCCTGTGCGTTTGCATGTGGGCTTCCCAGATGGCACTGCCAAAGTAAGAGACCTGGGTTCCATCCCTGGATGGGGAAGATGCCCTGGAGGAGGGCATGGCAACCCACTCCAGTGTTCTTGTCTGGAGAATCCCATGGACAGACGAGCCTGGAGGACCACAGTCCATAGGGTCATAAAGAGTGAGATATGACTGAAGCGACTTAGTATGCATGCACATGCTTTGCGACCCCATTGACTGTAGCCTGCCAGTCTCCTCTGTCCATGGGATTTGGATTTCTCAGCCAAAAATACTGTGGGTTGCCATTTCCTCCTCCAAGGGATCTTCTTAATCCAGGGATCGAACCTGTGTCTCCTGAGTCTCCTACATTGGCAGGCAGATACTTTACAGTTGAGCCACCCAGGAGACCCCTATAAATTGTATGAAGTGAAGTCGCTCAGTCGTGTCCGACTCTTCTGGACCCCATGGACTGTAGCCCACCAGGCTCCTCCATCCATGGGATTTTCCAGGCAAGAGTACTGGAATGGGTTGCCATTTCCTTCTCCAGGGGATCTTTCCGATCCAGGGATCGAACCGAGTCTCCCGCATTGTAGGCAGACGCCTCACCGTCTGAGCTACAGATAAAGTTAAAGTTCAGAGAGTAAATGGTGTTCACTAAATGTTCTGGGAATAAGTAACAAAACTAAACTTCAAAACAAGAGTTTCCCCAAGGGTTCATAGGTCACTAAGGGGAAAATGAGATTTCAACATGTTAATCAATACAAACACAATCATGGAAGACTTCCTGGGTAATATTTTTCAAACTATTAATGAATTTTGACATACTCAATATAGTCTTCACTATGCCCATAATCCTTTTATGACATTCTCTCTGACCTTTTTTCCTTCCAATCTGTTTCAATTAGCAAGTAATTTTTGCAAAGTAAAGATGCTAGTGTCTTTGATCCAATCCACTCTTGGCCCAGAATCTTCTCTTGCTTTCTGCTGAGTGAAAACAAACAAAATCAAGAAATCAAGGCATTTTTGGGGGAGGAGGGAGGATCTTGATCACATGAGGCTACAGTAGGCAGGCCAAGGACTAAAAGCTCATATTCACCTGTAAGGGCAGTCCAGCCAACCAAGAGAGGGTATTATTATTCCTTGGTGGCTCAGTGGTAAAGAATCTGCCTGCTATGCAGGAGACGCAGGTTTGATCCCTGGGTCGGGAAAATCCCCTGGACAAGGAAATGGTAACCAACTCCAGTATTCTTGCCTGGAAAATCCCATGGACAGAGGAGCCTGGCGTGCTAGAATCCATGTGTGTGCAAAAGAGTTGGGCATGACTTAGCAATTAAACAACAACAATAATTATGGAAACACTGTAAAAATGAAACCATAAGAGGTTTAATCTTGTAAAATATATATCTTTACTGTTACTCTAAGAATTTGGTTTATTTGATAGCTTGGATAAATATTTATGTAATCTACATTCTGCATTTGAATTTAACATAAAATCACTTTAAAATATTCCAGATTGCAACACAGCTGACAAATTGAATACTGAATAGGATTACTGCTGTAAGGCAAAGACTTCTGCTAGTTTGCTTTAGGTAAAACAATATTCTCATATGGGTCCCCACAACATCAAATAAATCAACTTTTTATCAAGAGACCAGTTTGGAAGAATTCCATTTTCAAATTACTCCTCTTCTCCAAATAGAATTACAGTAAAACTAGGAAATATTACCACCATTATAATTCCAAACATTAATGTGTAGAAAAGAAACATTATCTTTCTCTCAAATAATAATGTCTTACATTTTATATGAAGTGTTGCCATTTTAAGTTTGTTTTGACATGAACAATCTCATTTAAGTTTCCTTTAATAAACAGCCAATGTTGCAGATGAGGAAAGTGTGTGAATCAGCTGCCTAAAATGATGCAACTAGGGTGAGGTGAGATGAGGACCTGCATTTGACATCTGTTCTACTTGTTAGTTTCAGTTCAGTTCAGTTCATTCGCTCAGTCGTGTCCGACTCTTTGCAACCCCATGAATTGCAGCACACCAGGCCTCCCTGTCCATCACCAACTCCCAGAGTTCACTCAAACTCATGTTCATCGAGTCATGAGGAAGGAAAGAAAGGAAGGAAGGAAGGAAAGGCAGGTAATGAAAGAAGAAAGGAAGGAAGAAAGAAGAAAGATAAAAAGCAAGAGAGGCAGGGAGGAAGGAATTGTGAAATTGTTCAGATTGTCCATTTCATCAATATTAAATACAGATTACCCCCAAAATAAAAAGTCTGTCATTCTTTACTATTTAAGAGAAAAGACATCTAGTCAGTAACTCTTTTAAGAAACATGAAAACTATCAGCAAATCTTTGAGCAGGCTCTTTCTCAGCATCAATTCCTTCAAAGTGCCTAGAAATTATTTTCAGAAAAAATCCAAAATCTTCATTTCATTATGTATAGGTTTAAAAAGTATATAACTTGCAAATAAATGTTCTTCTCCAGTTCACTAATTCTACGATAAAAGCCTTGTGATTCTATTAGCAAAACATTCCCAAGCTGGAGGAGACAGGTCTTGGGGAATAGTATAGATGCTTGCTTATCAAACTGATCTAGCTTATAAATTAAGAAGCTGTTAAAGTACAGTAATTTTTAACATGCATAGCCACTTTAATGGGATGGGAGAGATAGTCTCTAGACTCTTCAATCACATATAGTCTGAGTTGGAGGAAACCTTATATTAAAAAGTAAAACTTTCCTCCATCTAGCACAATATGGCTTTGATACAATCACTTTGCAGCATTCTGAAATTATAGAATTTGTAACAGAGATCTAACTGATTTTTTTATAACTTGAAACTTTTACTCTATGAAAGTTTCATAACAGAGCTTATAATTGGTAGTGTTGCTACAGCTTTTTTAAGGCACAGTATATTATCATCAAAGGGAGAAAATAGTTAAAAGGGTAGAATTATGGTAATTCTGTTTATTTATGTGTTTTTTTTAAAGTTCTATGTATGAGAAATCATACTGGAAATAATGGTTTCCAATCATTAAATGAAATTCTATGGTCCAGTGTCATACAGACACATAATCAAAGGCGAAACTTCCCAGGTGGTTTTGTGGTAAGAATCTGCCTGCCAATGCATGAGACACAGCTTCAACCCCTTGGTCAGGAAGATCCCGTCAAGAAGGAAATGGCAACCCACTCCAGTATTCTTACTTGGGAAATCTCATGGACAGAGGAGCCTGGCAGGCTACAGTCCATGGGTTCACAAAGAGTCGGACACGACTTAGCAACTAAATAACAACAGCAACAAATGAAGGTGGAAAAAGATCCACAGACTAACAAACCAAAACCAATGTTCAGGTAAGGACCATATTTTTCAGGATACTCATTTATTTATTATTTTATTTATTAGCTATGTATTAAGCTCTTACTCCATCAGAAGCACTGTGTTTGATGTCTCTGGCACTTGATGATACCAGTCTTCTTATGGCATGACCGTATGCAGCAGGAAGAGCCATGACTTCAGGACCTGAAAACCAGAAATTAATTCTCTCCTTTATCTTTTGTTATCTGTGTACTCAGGCATTCATTACGTAATCATTCCTGAAGCTGTTTATTAGTTGTAAAATAGAACCTTATAGATGCATTATGAGTTCATGGAAATAATTGAAATAACTACTTTTACATACCTGGCAGATCATCTGATTCAGAATCCAGCAAGCAGTTCTTCAACTTGCTGTGCTGAAACAGGTGAAACTGAGGACAATTATATGCTGATAAAATTTCTTTCAATTGACTTTTCCTCTACCAGATATTGAGTTTCTTAGGCAATCAGAGTACAACTCTGTAAGTGGATGTAGAATTTTGTGGAAATCTGAAAAATTTTGGCATGCTAATTGATCAAATAAAGCAGAAGACCAAGGTGAGTATTCTCATAAAGTAAAGGTCTGAGCTGAAATATATGTAATGGTGTGTGCTGAAATAATTTGGAACCCTCAAAGTCTTTATTTTGCAAGGACAAATAAAATGATACATTTATTTGTGTAAAATACTTTACTGTTAAACATACCTTAATTTTAATACCTTTAAAATACGTATTCAAATTTAAAGACTACAAACTAAAGAAATAATTGGAGAACGAAATCTCAAGTTAAGAGGTAATGTACCTAGTATTTCAGGAGCTTCATCTATGTCCTCTGTGTGTGCCTCCTCAATCACACTAGTTCCACACTTCAAGAGGAAATTACATTATTTTTGTGCTAATCAGGTCCTTGAATTCTTCTATAGTTTTTGCTATGTATATAGGTAACTCTAAGGAATATATAAGTAGTGTTGACTGTTTTAAAAAAATTTTTAAGTGGTGGAATTATACGCTTTGTGGTTCTGTGATTAATTCCTCTCAATATTATGTTTTGGGGAATTAGATTGACCCAGTTCATGGCTGTAGTTAATTTATTTTCATTGCTTAATATTATTATACTGTCTGAATTAGCACAGCTAGTCTATTCTACAACTGATCAGCATTCAAAATGTCAAAGTTTATTTTCTATTACAAACAGTACTGCCTTGTAAATTACCTTCTTCTGTACTTGTGCAGGATTTTCCCAACTTTACTAGGCACTCGCAAACTATCTTCCAAAGTGTTTGCAACAATTTCCAGCTCATGAGCAATGGATGAATGTTCTCACTGCCTGACACTTCTGCCAACAGAGTCCTGTAAGATGTTGTGTTATTGAGACATCAACATGTACTTCTAGGGTTGCTAATGAGCTTGAGTATCTTTCTGTGTATTCAAAGGTCATTCACTTACCTTTTCTATGAAATGTCTGTTTGAGCTTTTTGTTCAATTTTAATTGGTTGTTTCTTTTTTTCTTGTTGATTGATTGGTTGGATAATAGTCCTTTATTAGTCATAAATGTTGTGAGAATTTTCTCAGTTCTTAGCTTGTATTTTGTGGTCTTTATGGTTTTTGTGATAATCAGTTGTTTAATTTAGAACATATTTTCTCAATCTTTTGTAATGATTTGCATTTTCTGTTTTTCATTTAATAAACTTTTCCTTGCCTTGAGGTTGGAAAAAAGTGCTATAATAATTATAGAAGTTTTCATTCCCATTTAAATCTTAATTCTATTTGAAATTGATTCTTGAATGATGTAGAGTGTTAATTTGACATTTTTCCCCCAAACGGGTAAACAATGATTCAGAACCATTTATTTTCATTGACCTGCACTTATGACTATGTAATACATTAAATTAAATTTTTATATACAGATATGACCATTTGTGGTCTTTCTATTCTGTTCCATTTTTCTAAAATTCTACCCTTCAACCAATGCAATACTGTTAAAACAATTTTAGTTTCATAGCAATTTTTTCATAGTAAAGAAAATCTTCAGGGCTATTTTTGACCTTTTATACCTCCAAATTGGAGAAGGCAATGGCACCCCACTCCAGTACTCTTGCCTGGAAAATCCCATGGATGGATAAGCCTGGTGGGCTACAGTCCATGGGGTCGCTAAGAGTCAGACACGACTGAGCAACTTCACTTTCACTTTTCACTTTTATGCTCTGGAGAAGGAAATGGCAACCCACTCCAGTGTTCTTGCCTGGAGAATCCCAGGGACAGGGGAGCCTGGTGAGCTGCCGTCTCTGAGGTCGCACAGAGTCAGACACGAGCTGAAGCGACTTAGCAGCAGCAGCAGCAGCAGCATACCTCCAAATAATTTAAAAACCTAAGTGTAAACTTCCATAAGGATCCTGTGGGAATATTTATTAGAATTGGCCTAGGGATAAGTGGCATTTTTATTATAGTGAGTCTAAAGACTTGAATACTTTTCTATATTTAGGTTTTCTATAACATCTTCAGATACATGTTATAATCTTATTTATAAAAGTCTTGAAACAATTTTTTTTGTTCCTAGAGACAATATTTTTGCTCCTATATGTAGCAAATGGTTTATTTAAAATTGCATTTTCTGATCAGTCATTGCCTTTATTTTGCATATTATAATATCTATTATCCTTTATTTATCCATTATTAAAATTCTAACAGTTTATCTGTAGATTCATTAATTATTTTTAATAACAATCATCATCTGCGATGTTGCAAATATTGATCTTTGTTTTTTCCTTCTAATGATTATGCTCTTGCTTTTTTTTTTTTTTTTTTTTCCTTTAACTGTTCTGACTGGACCTCCAGTGCTGCCTTCAGGAAAAATAGTGAGAATGTGAAAATGGGCATTCTTGATTTGTTCTGATGTTAAGGAGAATGATTTCAAGTCTTTATTGTTACATATAATATGTGCTCTAGATGTTTTTGAAGGTCTCCCATATCACCTTAAAGAAGTTTCTTGTTTTATTTTTTTTTTAATGTTTTTTGATTTATTCATTTTGGGATCAAATGGATGTTTTTTAAAATGACTAGTCCTTGCAAGATTGAAGGCAGGAGGAGAAGGGGATGACAGAGGATGAGATGGTTGGATGGCATCACTGATGGACATGAGTGAGCAAGCTCTGGGACTTGGTGATGGACAGGGAAGCCTGTCATGCTGCAATCCATGGGGTTGCAAAGAGTTGGACATGACTGTGTGACTGGACTGAACTGAACTGAGTCCTTGCAAATGGGCAGAACCAAAGCTTTACATGACCCAGCTCTCTCTTATCTCTTCTGTCTCATTTCCTACCTTGCTCCTACCCACAACTCCAGGCACACAGAACCCCCTTTTCCTCCTACAGCACTCCAGAATGCTTCTACTTCAGTGCTTTTTCTTGTTGAATCCTCTACCCTTTCCCCAAAATATCTACATGAAGTACACTTTGCTCTTCATTTTTGGATTCTTACTAGAAAACCCCATTCTCAGTAATGCTTTCCCCAGGTACCCCATTAAAACTTCAATTCTCACCCTCACCTGTCTGACAGGTCCTTATTCCTTCCTCACTTTAACTTTGCCATTAGAATGCACCAGTACTGTGTTACATGCATTTTTTTGTCTTGTTAGTGTCTTATTAAGAAAAATTGTCCTCTTGAGTATGCATCTTTGGTTTCACAAATAAATCAGCTGAGAAATTACTTTAGAGGCAAATAGACTTGATTCTGTCTCTTCTATTAAGAGTTTATTATCATCCTAGGTAAATTCTCTGAGTGTTCTTTGTTAAAAAGGAAAAGCACTTCAAGAATCTTTCAGTAACATGTACGTATCTGGGATTACTTACCTATGGAACTTTGCAGCAATATCTTCTGATCATGTTTTCTCTTACTAAGCACAAAGACTGAATCATGGTTTTAATTTTTTTTGACATTTCATCTAGGGGATAGTGACTCTAAATTACGAAATATTTTATTTCCTTTATAAAATGATATGATATATAGAATAACAAAAAGTAATTTTTTACCATGAATCCAATTGATCAGAATCATATTTTTATGGCTACTATGATTCTTGATAATGTGATAAATCAAGAAGATTACTGAATGTTATGGTTTCAATGCATTTGGTTTTCTTTTGACTATCTTACAGGTGATAACAGTGGTCTTTCATTTAAAATGAAGAAAGGGTGTTGGATTTTCATTTATTTGTGAGGTCAAATCATTTGAAACTGTAGCAGCCAAAAGCACACATGCTGGCTTTGTGTGACTATGTGTTGTTGGTAGTTTTACTATAGGAGAAAGGACTGGCTGCATCTTAAGCAGACAAGGGGCAGACTCTGGCCAGTACAGCAAACTGGCTTGTGAACTCTCTTCCAACTCACTCCATTTGCTAAAAATTTCTTATCCTGGCCAGGACTAGAGTGAGAAAAGTGAGGTGTCCAGTCCCCCACATTTAAGGATGCATTCACTCTACTTCTTGAGCAGGTATAGGATTGGCACAAAAGAATGAGCTCCGCGCTTGAACTCTGTGCCTTGAATGTCTCTCTTGCTTCACCCTAGTCTCAATCCTACTTCCTAAAATCCCTGACAGCTCAGTTCCACATGTGATCTAGCTTCTGATGAGTCAATTTGTGTGCTACGCATGCTAAATCACTTCAGTCATGTCTAACTCTTTGTTATTTCCTCATGCACTGTAGCCCACCAGGCTCCTCTGTCCATGGGATTCTCCAGGCAAGAATATGGAGTGGGTTGCCATTTCCTTCTCTAGAGGATCTTTCCAACCCAGGGATCGAACCCACATAGTTCAGTAGTTCAGTTGCTCAGTCTTGTACAACTCTTTGTGACCCCATGAACCGCAGCACGCCAGGCCTCCCTGTCCATCACCAACTCCCAGAGTTTACTCAAACTCATGTCCATTGAGTCAGTGATGCCATCCAACCATCTCATCCTCTATCATCCCCTTCTCCTCCTGCCCTCAATACTCCCCAGCATCAGGGTCTTTTCAAATGAGTCAGCTCTTCGCATCAGGTGGCCAAAGTATTGGAGCTGCAGCTTCAACATCAGTCCTTCCAATGAACACCCAGGATTGATCTCCTTTAGGATGGACTGGTTGGATCTCCTTGCAGTTCAAGGGACTCTCAAGAGTCTTGTCCAACACCACAGTTCAAAAGCATCAATTCTTCGGCACTCAGCTGTCATTATAGTCCAACTCTCACATCCATACATGACTACTGGAAAAACCATAGCCTTGACTAGACAGACCTTTGTTGGCAAAGTAATGTCTCTGCTTTTGAATATGCTATCTAGGTTGGTCATAACTTTCTCTCCAAGGAGTAAGCGTCTTTTAATTTCATGGCTGCAATCACCATCTGCAGTGATTTTGGAGCCCAGAAAAATAAAGTCAGCCACTGTTTCCCCGTCTATTTGCCATGAACCCACATGCATACATCTTTATGAGATTTGGAAGTTACAAGTGATGCAGATTCCTTCTCCTAGGAATTCTGTTTCTAATGGCCTTCAAGGAAGAGAAGGAATGTGGGTTTTCCTTATTAGCTTTATCAGAAGTTCCAGTAACTGTCTCCCACATTTGTAGGCATTTAGGGGGAGAATGCAAGGAACCTGCAAAAGATCCATTTTTACTGGCCTGAAATATAGCTTGAATAATGTTCTCCTGAAGCTAGTAGTTGGGGTGTTATCTTGTTTATTCCATATCTAGATCTGATGTGGTCAGATCTTAGAGCTAAGAGTTGGTGAAAATATCTTGACTTCCAGACTTGAGCAGAGTTGGACTGATCCTGGAGCAAGGAGTTATAAGAGCAGCTCCCTGACTTTTAGGCTTCCTGATTGGAAAGCAGCTGCTCCCCTAATAATCATTCTATGACCATGTTTTGGATGTAATCAGTGCTCAGCCTATAGCTGGTCTTGTAGTCCTTCCAATAATGTTCTTACTACACCACTTATTTTCTACTTATCTGGTACTTGCAACAGATCCTTGACTGATACAAACAGAATAGATGTTTCATGCTAGAGGAAATGACTTAGGTGAGTTTTTTGGTATTACATCAGGACTGAATATGAATAAATGTTTACTCAGGAAACACTAGGGTTTCCCTGGTGGCTCAGTAGTAAAGAATCCACCTGCAATTCAGGAGACCACCTGCAATGCAGAGACATGGGTTCTATCCCTGGGTTGGGAAGGCCCTCCTGGAGAAGGAAATGGCAACCCACTCCAGTATTCCTTGCTGGGAAATCCTATAGACAGAGCAGCTGGCTGGCTACAGTCCATGGTGTCCCAAGAGTTGGACATGACTTAGTAACTAAAACACCACCACCACTAGGAAACATTTATTAACATATATATTTATTTTTAATCTTTCACCATGCTGAATATATGAATAATATTTGAACTGATAAAGAATGAATTCACTTTGGACCATGCTGAGAAGTCAATTAATAATTATGTTTCAAGACTGTGACTTGAACTTTAGAGTTTGAGAGATAAGAGATACAAAAATGACCAAATGTATTCCCTAAAAAACCTATTATTGTCATTTTTAAGAAAATAAAGAAATTGACAATGACATAAACATGACTGCCTTCCAAGAAGGCAAGAAGTATCTGTAAAGTCCAATATATCATGATACAGAACATTCATATTCAAAGCTATCTAATTGAATATATTGGTAATTATAAAGAAAGAGTCCATCAATTGAAAGTGATGAGGGACTGGGTTATCACAGTCAAATAATAAAGGAAGAGTCACAAAGCCAAGATTGTCCATTTTACCAAGGCACTGGCCACCCTGGAGGAACCTCCGTAAAGGACCTCATAGTACTTCTAGTTTCTATCTCATTGTCACATGGACACGACATTATTTTCATTTTCTTACAATTCTTCTTATTGTGTTTTCAGGCCCAACAAGTGATATTCTGACTATGTTTTAGAGGAAATGGAAAGGTAAAGTTCACCTTCCATCTGTTTTCTTGCAGTAGTTATAACAAACTACGCTATTGGTATACTCACTCTATTCATCACTCTTCAACTCACTTTATGGGGATCTGTTGCTACAAAATATACCACTTTTTTTAGGTTTATAAAACTAAATTTTGAGACTGTAAACACCAAGGGTTATGGCCTGGACTACAGAAAATTTGCCATTGCCAACATGTGCAAACAGATAACGAATACACCTTTCCGCAGGAAATAGGTATAAACCAGACATTACAAGACCACAAGTACAGTTAAAGATTTTACTTATTTTACTTTACATTTAGTTAAATTAGTTTACTAAATGATTTATTTAATAATGTGCAATTTGTGATAGTTTGTGCTTTTTTTCTTTTTCTAATTTTTTAAAATTTATTTTATTTTTGGTTGCACTGTATCTTTGCTGTGGCATTTGAGTTTCTCATTGCAGCGGCTTCTCTTGTGGTGGAGCACAGGCTCCAGGCTCACGGGCTCAGTAATTTCCTGGCTCTACAATGCCGACTCAGTGGTTGTAGCATAGGGGTTTAGTTGTTTGGTGGCAAGTGAAATCTTCCCAGATCAGAGATCGAACTCATGTCTCCTCATTTGCCAGGCAGATTCTTATCCACAGAGCCACCAAGGAAGTCCTGTTTTTATTTCTTACAACAACATATACTTTTCCAAGAGCATAAAAAAAATGACTCCTGAAGTTCCTATTATACTTATTTACACATCTCATCTGAACTTCTGGAGTTTTAAAGCTATGTCCTAACTCCTCTATTTTCTTGTACAAGTATATTGAAATCTAGTTCAAATTATTCATGCTATCCTAAGGTAGGACATACATGCTTTATTATATATTCTATAGAACTTATTATTTTAGATTTAGGCTCATGCATTCTTCTCTATGGTATCTTTAACATTAAATCATGAATACTTTAAAGTGAAATTTAATTTAAACTTAACACGTCATATTTCTTTTGTAAACACACAGCTTCATGAATAGTAAATGGCTTATAAATGCTCCTTGATAATGATGAAACAAGGTTATTTTAACAAGAATATGTTAATGTATAAAATGTATCTTTTCATTATTTTCTTCTGTGGCCAAATTTGAGAAAAATTAATAACATTCCGCATAATTTTATCTCTTTAAAAAATTGACCAGGCTAATTTTGATTCAATTTTGAATTAAGAGCAGTGGTTTATGACTTAGAGTTTGTAGATAAACATTTCACCAGCCCTGTGTAATACACCTAATCCCAGACCCTTTATAAAAACAAAATAGCATCCTCTTCTTCAAATTTCCCCCAACAATAACATCTCTAAGCTTATGCTATAGTGGTTAAAAAATGCTTTGGTGTCCATTTTGTTTTAGCTTGGCAACAAGCTTGTTAGGTAGGTTGGAGTAGTGTTATTTATTATTTCTATCATGCTGTTGTTGAAAATGAGGCTCAAAGGATATACTGGGTTTATTAAAATCTCTTGTGACTTAGTGCATGCTAAGTCACTTTCATCCTGTCCGACTTTGTGGTCCTATAGACTGTAACCTGCCAGGCTCCTCTGTCTATGGGATTCTCCAGGCAAGAATACTGGAGTGGTATTTTCTCCTCTAGGGAATCTTCCTGACACAGGGATCAAACCCATGGCTTTTAAAAGTCTCCTACATTGGCAGGCAGGTTCTTTACCACTAGTGCCACCTGGGAAACCCTGTTGCTTAATATTAGACCCAATTATGAATTGAGAGTTTTTTCTCTCTTAAATTATCTTTATTGAGGTATAATATATAAAGTAGAGAAATGAAGAAAGTAGGGAAAACCACTAGACCAGTCAAGTATGACCTAAATCAAATCCCTAATGATTATACAGTGGAAGTGAGAAATAGATTCAAGGGATTAGATTTGATAGACGGAGTGCATGAGGAACTATGGATGGCAGTTTGTGACATTGTAGAGGAGACAGGAAACAAGACTATCCCCAAGAAAAAGAAATGTGAAAAAGCAAAATGACTGTTTAAGGAGGCCTTACAAATAGCTGTGAAAAGAAGAGAAGCAAAAAGCAACGAAGCAAAGGAAAGATATAAACATCTGAATGCAGAGTTCTGAAGAATAACAAGGAGAGATAAGAAAGACTTCCTCAGTGTTCAATGCAAAGAAATAGAGGAAAACAGTAGAATGGGGAAGACTAGAGATCTCTTCAAGAAAATGAGAGATACCAAGGGAAAATTTCATGAAAAGATGGGCACAATTAAGGACAGAAATGGTATGGACCTAACAGAAGCAGAAGATATTAAGAAGAGGTGGCAAGAATACACAGAAGAACTGTACAAAAAAGACTTCATGACCCAGATAATTATGATGGTGTGATCACTCACCTAGAGCCAGACATCCTGGAATGCAAAGTCAAGTGGGCCTTAGGAAGCATCACTATGAACAAAGCTAGTGGTTATTCAAACCACAAACAAAACTGGATGGAATTCCAGTTGAGCTATTTCAAATCCTAAAAGATAATGCTGTGAAAGTGTTGCACTCAATATGCCAGCAAATTTGGAAAACTCAGCAGTGGCCACAGGACTGGTGAAGGTCAGTTTTCGTTCCAATCCCAAAGAAAGGCAATGCCAAAGAATGCTCAAACTACCACACAATTGCACTCATCTCACTCTCTATTAAAGTAATGCTCAAAATTCTCCAAGTCAGGCTTCAGCGATACGTGAACTGTGAACTTCCAGATGTTCAAGCTGATTTTAGAAAAGGCAGAGGAACCAGAGATCAAATTGCCAAAACCCACTGGATCATGGCAAAAGCAAGAGTTTCAGAAAAACATCTATTTCTGCTTTATTGACTATGCCTAAAGCCTTTGACTGTGTGGATCACAATAAACTGTGGAAAATTCTGAAAGAGATGGGAATATCAGACCACATGACCTGCTTCCTGAGAAATCTGTATGCAGGTCAGGAAGCAACAGTTAGAACTGGGCATGGAACAAAAGACTGGTTCCAAATAGAAAAAGGAATATGTCAAGGCTGTATAATATCACCCTGCTTATTTAACTTATATACTGAGAACATCATGAGAAACACTGGGCTGAATGAAGCACAAGCTGGAATCAAAATTGCTGGGAGAAATATCAATGACCTCAGATATACAGATGACACCACCCTCATGGCAGAAAGTGAAAAAGAACAAAAGAGCCTCTTGATGAAAGTAAAAGAGGAGAGTGAAAAAGCTGGCTTATAGCTCAACATTCAGGAAACAAAGATCATGGCATCTGGTCCCATCACTTCATGGCAAATAGATGGAGAAACAATGGAAACAGTGGGAGACTTTATTTTGGGGGCTCCAAAATCACTGCAGATGGTGACCACATCTATGAAATTAAAAGACACTTACTTCTTGGAAGAAAGGTTATAACGAACCTAGACAGCATATTAAAAAGCAGAGACATTACTTTGCCAACAAAGATCTGTCTAGTCAAGACTATGGTTTTTCCAGTAGTCATGTATGGATGTGAGAGTTGGACTATAAAGAAAGCTGAGTGCCGAAGAATTGATGCTTTTGAACTGTGGTGTTGGAGAAGACTCTTGAGAGTCCCTTAGACTGCAAGGAGTTCCAACCAGTCAATCCTAAAGGAAATCAGTCCTGAATATTCATTGGAAGGACTGATGTTGAAGCTGAAACTCCAATACTTTGACCACCTGATGTGAAGAACTGACTCATTTGAAAACATCCTGATGCTGGGAATGATTGAAAGTGGGAAGAGAAGGGACAATAGAGGATGAGATAGTTGGATGGCATCACCGAGTCAATGGGCATGAATTTGAGTAAATTCCAGGAATTGGTGATAGACAGGGAGGCCTGGCGTGCTGCAGTCCATTGGGTTGCAAGAGTCAGACATGACTGAGCGTCTGAACTGAACTGAATTTTTAAACAATAACATTCACTCATTTGACGTATATCTTATGGTGATTTTTTCAGAATTTCATACCCCTCTCTGAAAACACCATCAAAATCAAGATACACGACATTGACATTAACTTAGTAAGTTCTTTGTGCTTCTTTGCAATCAATTCCTCATCACAACCAGATATGGTCCTAGACAATCCCTGATGTTTTCAGGCCCTAACGATTGCTTCAGCTTTTTCTAAAATTTCATATAAATGAAATCATGCTGTATGTATATGTTTGTGTCTAGCTGCTTTTGCTAAGCCTTTATTTGAAATTCATTCATGTTGTGTGTATCATTATGAAATGAGATCTTTGAATGCAAGGTAATTACTATTCCCAACAGACTGTCTTATAATGCTCTTTCTCTTCATCCCAGGTTTAGATAGTCTTAATTTTTCATTCAACTGGGTTGTTAATAATAAAATAATCTCCTAAGTAATTTTGGATCTCCACCCTATCAGCCATACTGTATAAGAGAATTCTTTCATCTTGCAGAGAAATCTTCCTTAATTAAACAATGCTAATATACTACAATTGCAGATAGCAGTCTCCAGGAAGCCCCAGGAGTGTAAGCAGAAATCATAAAAATAAGCTTATACACAGTTGGAAGAAAGTGGAAAAATCATACCACTGGCCTTTGTTTCTTAACATAAACAGATGAGGTATGCATGCTCACCCCTTTCTGAACACTGATTGATAGAATCCTAGTTAACATGCTATGGCATCTTCAGAAGGAAACAATTTAAGATAAGTAATAAAGATCATTTTAATTCTAGACTTTATATGTTATTAAAGCATCCATACAAATAATAATATGTAGAATTATTTTTCTTTATTTTATCATGAATATTTACTGAGTGCAAGAGTACCAGGTACTGAGTATTCAAAATCAACATAACAAAGACCCTATACTTGGATTTCTTATGAGGCAAGTTATATTTTTTGATTGAGGCATTTCCTTCAGAAAGTCACTCACCATGCACACGAACTGACCAGAAAGGCATGCTAGCAATGGTTACCATGCTGATTTGTCACTGAGTGTTCTGGCCCAAGAAGGATATAAAAACAGGTCACAAAAATTGTTGCATTTTGCTGGAAAAGAGGAAAATAAAAGGGCCCTGAATATGAGAAGCCATTCAAGAAGTGAATGTTCAGTAAAAAGCAAAACAAAAGCTTTTCAGCTGGAGAAGAAGGAAATTAAGCTAATAAGAACAGAGAAGAACATTTTATTCAGATTAAAATACTGTTGACTTCAGTTTTTTGCCAAATACTTGTTTACTTCACAATTGTTTGCTTCACAGTTTTTGTATGCATTACACTTATAACCAATGTGATTTATATATATTGAATCTCGTATCAGATCAGATCAGATCAGATCAGTCGCTCATTTGTGTCCGACTCTTTGCAACCCCATGAATCGCAGCACGCCAGGCCTCCCTGTCCATCACCAACTCCCGGAGTTTACTCAAACTCATAGCCTTGTTGTTCCATGTCCAGTTCTAACTGTTGCTTCCTGACCTGCATACAAATTTCTCAAGAGGCAGATCAGGTGGTCTGGTATTCCCATCTCTTTCAGAATTTTCCACAGTTTATTGTGATCCACACAGTCAAAGGCTTTAGGCATAGTCAATAAAGCAGAAATAGATGTTTTTCTGGAACTCTCTTGCTTTTTCCATTATCCAGCGGATGTTGGCAATTTGATCTTTGGTTCCTCTGCCTTTTCTAAAACACACATATATATGGAGAGAGAAAAAAGAGAGAGAAAGAGCAAAAAAGAGCCAGAGAGTGCTTGTTTTAAGTAAATCTATACATTTATTTGAGACATGGCTATTGGATATTTACATGTGCCAGACAGTTTTGCATGACCTGGACGTATGGCAGTGGTATGAATGACCCAGGTCCTTGTATCTTAAATATCCTACAGTCTACTGGAAGACATAGGCAAATATAGTAAAGTATCTTCTATGATAGGAGGTATACTTTGAACTGTGTGAGCATTGAGGATAACTTAAGTCTATTGTGAGGCATTAAAAAGAGCTTCCAAAACGGTGTTTTCTAAGTTGAGCCACAGAGCAAAGATAAGAATAAGCCACGCAAGCCCACGAGAAGGAAAAGGAAGGGAGAAGTCAGAAAGAACAATATGTGTAAATACTACACAAGAGGAAAGAAAATTTTCAGGGATCTAGGAGACACTTTAGTGGCTCAGGTTCAGAGTGTGAAGATAGATGTTAAAATGTTAAAATATGAGGATATAAGTGTATTAGGATTCTATGGAACTAGATGCAGAGACTCACTGTTTCTAGCTTGATCGAATAAAGAAAGGATTATATTTATAAGCCTGATGTGTAGCTCGTGAATGTCAAGAAACTCTTTGGTATCAAGAAAGAAGGGAATGTGGAACTCAAATGGTGTTAGGATTCCCTTTTTATCATTTGTCTTTTCTCTACCCTCTGGGTTGACTTCATTATCCATGCTCACTGCTAACACTGTCTCCAATTTATAGGCTATATTTTTGTCTTTCTCTGCTTCTCAGAGTGGATACTTGAAGTTTTTGTTTAGTCCCTGGTATTATGCTGACAGAATTCCTTCTATAGTCGTCATGGTGGTCCCCAGTCATCACTTAGTAGCTAATGAACAGTTGGCACAAGATAAGACAATAAGAATATTTTCCCAGCTAGTCTGTTAAATTCAGATTACTCAGATTTGTTTGATATGGGACCAACATATCACTATGATGACTGGAGAAAGATCTCTTTCAGGATAAGGCAAAGGGCTAAGCAAATACTTCTGTAGGTATCCATTACAAGATAATAGGGTATTGAGAAATTTGGACCTTAGTATATGAAAATAGTGGAGAAGGCAATGGCACCCCACTCCAGCACCTCTTGCTTGGAAAATCCCATGGATGGAGGAGCCTGTTAGGCTGCAATCCATGGGGTTGCTAAGAGTTGGACATGACTGAGTGACTTCACTTTCACTTTTCACTTTCATGCATTGGAGGAAATGGCAACCCACTCCAGTGTTCTTGCCTGGAGAATCCCAGGGACGGGGGAGACTGGTGGGCTGCAATCTTTGGGGTCGCACAGAGTCGGAAACACCTGAAGTGACTTAGCATAGCATATAAAAATAGGCTCATCAAAGTGCTGAAATTCTTCAGCTGATTTTAGCACAAATGTTTCTTGAACTAGTGTGCTCTTTGAGTATATTCAATATTTATAAAATTTCCATTTGCTTAATATAAGTAAAGCATTATATCAGGAGTAAATTAGCTACTTAAGCAAGATGCATTTCTCATACAGATGAGTCCCTTTGATGCATGTGAGTTCATACACCAGGTCTGAAGACCTGAACAACTCTCATGAAGGGCCACATTTATCTCCCCAGAGATCCCCAAGATTTCATTATTCTTAGACTCAATGTAAGATAGAAAAAGTAGTGGGTGGAAGCAGATGTTCAAGCATTTTGTTCACTTTTGGCATTTTGCTTTCTGATCAAATGAGATTTTCCTATATTTACTTTGGATATAGCCCTGTAGCTTTCTCCCAAACCCCATCATCTACATTTAACAGGCTATGTATAGTAGAAGTAGTGATTTTTGTCATATGACAGATCACATGTCATATGAACAGTACAATATGGTGACAGGCAAATAAATAAATGCTTTAACAAAGCATGGAATGGTACAGATTGTTTGGATAGCCCTTTCTTATTCCCACTGGCATGTCTAGAAAAATGTTTTTAAAAACTCCTGGATCTTGCTGTATTGAGAGAAAAGCAGTCCTGCAGAGATTTTGTTTCTTGTATTAGTTAAGAAGAATAACAACTATGTTTTATTTATCTAGTACATGTTGTATTCCAAGTGTTTCATGTAAATTAATATGGGATTCTTTTTTACTCAGATTTGGTTGAGATTCATGGTTTCATGCACACACCCACACACACCCACACACACACACACACAACACACATCCAGTACTTGTTCCAGTTACTTTTGGGTGACTCTGCTGTGCTTTGTATGTCCTGTGCTCAGTCACTCAGTTATGTCTGACTCTTTGCGACCCCATGGACTGTAGCCAGCCAGGCTCTTCTGTCCATGGGGATTCTCATGCAAGAGTACTGGAGTGGGTTACCATGCCCTCTTCCAAGGGATATTCCCAACCCAGGGACTGAACCCAAGTCTCCTGCATTGCAGGTTGATTCTTTACCATCTGGGCCATCAGGGAAGCCCAAGAATACTAGAGTGGGTAGGCTATCCCTTCTCCATGGGATCTTCCTGACCCAGGAATTGAACCTAGGTCTCCTGCATTGCAGGTGGATTCTTTATCAACTGAGCTAGTAGGATGACTAATTAAGCCAAAAGTTAGAAGCACAAGACAACTATCTTATCATGCTCACAGATTCTATGGATCAGAAATTTCCCTATACAACATATCATTACTTAGCTGACTCTGGGGCTGGGAGTGACACAAAAACTGAGTCAAAATCTTCTAAAGACTCATTTACACATATCTGGCACTTGGGCTGGGAAGACTCAAGTGTTAGAATTGCAAACTGAAATTGCTAAGCGTGCCCTCTCTAGGTGACTTCGTTTCCTCACAGGATGGCTACCTTGGGATATTTTCACTACTAATATAGAGGCTCGGGTATTCCAATGCAGGTGTTTCAGGAAGCAAGGCAAAAGCTACATTATCTTTTATAATGCTGTATTGAAAGTCACACAGTGTCACTATCACCATATTTTATTGATCAAAGCCTCCCTGCATTCAATAAATGGAGACACAGATCCTCTTTCAGTGGTCATCAAAATTTTTGGTGCCATGTTTTAAAAAAGCCAAAGCATCAGATTGCCTAGGCATGGCATGCTTAAAATTGTAAAAATAGTATTGAAATTTTAGCTTATCATCCTTTTCAGGGATAAATAGTATATGTGAGGAATTATCAAACATTAGGAATGCTTTGGAAAAATTGTCAGTAGGTCCTGCATTCCACTACCTGATGTCAACCACTGTGAAAAACAGGGGAGAAGAGGAGAGTCCTGCCTGAGAGGAAGAGATGCTTTAAGAATTTGGAGAATTTGATATACATCTCCTGCAATTTGAAGGATGCAGTTACTACTATCTGATTCATGCCTAGGATGTCTAAAGGACAGCAGCTTTGACTAGCTGAAGTTGTTATAACAGCAGAACAAAAAAGTCTTCACTGTAAACAAGCCAGACTTCAGAGTTCTCCGGTGCAATTTCCGTGTGTCAGAAAGAGGATAGCCATGGATTGTTTTGAAAATGACTCTAAGTCAGTTGCCTTCCTTCAAAGACCAGGGCAACCTTGACATAAAGAAGTTAGAGGTGTTAGAGGCAAAAACCAGAAGGGAATGGATGTGGTCAACTGGAGATTGTCACATGCACCAATGAGCTAAATTCAGAGATCCATAGAAGTGACAAAGGAAGTAAGTAAATGGCTTAGGATACCCACCACATCTACTGGATGTCACTGAACGATTAAAAGTACAAGAAAGACCTCCTTTGCCCCACGCCTTTCTTCTACTGTGTCGCAGAACAACTCTCTGGCATTGAAAGATGTGATGTGAAAATCAGAATGGAAGCATTCCCAGCCTCTCCCCAGTGGAGCAGAAAGGGAAAGAAAAGTTTTTAATTGAGTCAGAATTCAATGATTCAAATGCTTATGGACTGTTCTATTATTAAAATCTAGGAAAAGGATATATCCTCTGAATACCTAATGATGACTCATTGTTTTATATCTGCTGAGATTTTATGCAGGATTGAAGATAAACAAACCCTAGCAAAAAAGTACTTTGTTGGAGCAATTGTTGGGAGAGAATCATGCAGCAGGCTTGCTGTATAACTTTTTCAAGTATTTCTATAAGCCTAATTCATATAGTTTAAATTTTATTTAACTCTCATAATAATTCTATTGCGGTAGGAAATATTATTCCTTAAAGCAGGCAAAAGATGGCCATAGACTCTCTGACATTCCTTTCATCAAGAGATGGAGTCTGTGTGTCCTCATCTTGAATATAGGTTGTTTCTGTTATTCTCTGATGAAAAAACCACAGCAGAAGTGATGCACTATCAGTTTCTAGGACTTAGGCCTTAAGAGACTGATAAGGGCTTTCATTTCCTTTCCCTTAAAACCTCTCTCAAGCATTTTCACTAGTGGTCTAGTGGTTAAGACTCAGCACTTCCAATGCAGGGGACCTGGATTTGATCCCTGGTCCAGGAACTAGAGTCCTGCATGCTGCAATTAAGACCTGGTGGGTCAAATAAATAAATAAAAAATAAATAAAATCTCATTTTGAAGTCCTAAGCCACATGAAGAAATCTAGTTATCCTGAGGGTATCATTTTAGAGATCCCACACATAGGTGTGCCAATCATCTAACCCTAGCTGAGTTTGAACATCCCACACACAGGTGCCATACAGGCAGGTGGGGGAGGGGGGATCATCTAGGACCCTCCAGGCCAGACAGTCTCCCAAATGAATAACATATGGGTGATCTCAGTCAGCATGGAGCAGAGAAATTGTCCAGCTGAGCCGTGTCCAAATTAGTGATTCCCAACAGCATGAGATATAATGAAATATTATCCTTTAAAGCCACTGAGCTATAGAGTAATTTGTGAAAAGTGAAAGTGAAAGTGAAGTCGCTCAGTCCTGTCCAACTCTTTGCATTTGTACTCAGCACTGATTAGGTAGAATATCCCTATTTTGTAGATGAAGAGAGTAAGACTCAGAAAGTTCAAGATTTTTCCTAAAAAGCCTACTTCAGTTCAGTTCAGTTCAGTTCATTCGCTCAGTCGTGTCCGACTCTTTGCGACCCCATGAATCTCAGCACACCAGGCCTCCCTGTCCATCACCAACTCCCAGAGTTCACTCAGACTCACATCCATCGAGTCAGTGATGCCATCCAGCCATCTCATCCTCTGTCGTCCCCTTTTCCTCCTGCCCCCAATCCCTCCCAGCATCAGAGTCTTTTCCAATGAGTCAAAGCCTATTTTAAAAATGGTAAAAAATAAAAATAAAAATAAAAAACCTTTCAAAATGTAGAATGTTTTAGATTGAATTCTCTTCACTATGCCATACTATCTGAAAGTCAAATGCTGGATTGACTAGAAAACATATATTTTATGTCATTCCTTATTTATTCTACATATAGAAACAACAACAGTACCAACAGAATAGAATTATTATATCTAGGAAATTAGGATGGACTTCAAGTACTATTCAGGGTATATTTTCTTTTTAAAGCTTGAAATTGATACACAGGTTAATGTATTTTATAGGTCAATTTACATTACAGATAGTACTGCTATTCTGTGTCATTGTCACCTAATTTGCTGATAGAACATATGTCCTTTTCACTTATCTATTGTGTATTCCCTTATAGAAATTTTGTACATATGCTTGTATGCATACATACACTTACTAATTTATTCATTTATTCATCCATCCATTCATTTGTTTCTCCCTTACTGCTTAACTTTTCATGGCTTTAGGATTGGTTTCCATAATTAGTAAAAACTAAGGAAAAGACATAGGGTTTCACATTTTTCTCCATCCCTAAGATTTTAATGGGTGGTACACAGAATGGTCCTAGGTTGAATTTTAGAGAATGTTAAAGCACTCATATTTCATGGAAAATGTTATATTAATTTTCAGATGTGCAGTTTTGAGGAGAAAAATGTTCAAAACTTTCACATATTCTCAAATCAAATTTTTTTAAAAACAGTGACGACTCACCACTCAAGCACTTGGCAGAACTGGGGGTCAATAGTAAATTCAAGATAAATATTGGTGATTATATTTACCTTTTGGTTTAGAACAAGATCTCTGCTTAACATTTATGAAACTAACAGCAAATGTGTGACATTGAGTCTCTACTAGACCAAGTTCAGATTCAAATTTTTAAAAAAAGAAAGCAATATACAGCTATAAAATACTAGCAAAGTCCAAAGGAGGAATAGATAAATAAAATATAAATTCATACAAAATTTCTTCACTCAGAGGAAACCCTGTTAAAGTTTTACAGTATATTTTGCAAGTCCTTCTCACATCCTCTATATATAAGGCTTGCAAAAATATTCTTACCTTTTGAACACTACTGTATTGCTCTTTTAATTTTTGTCTTCTGAAGCATTGACTTTATTGTCACTCTAAAACCAAAATTTATATCTTATAAAGGAATCTGACATTAGGATCAATACCTCTTTACTGATCTTTCCCAAAAGCTACAGCTGGTGACCTGGGTTCTGTCTCACGTAGACACTGAGGCACTAATAGGGAGACTGAAGGAGATCCCAGGAGTTCTATACCTGCTTTTCCTCCATCCAGTTGGCTAAGTGACTGTGGAAATGTGACTTTTAAGTCTCCAAGAAAAAGACTAGGCAAGAATTTCCTTGCTCCTTACAAATTTATCTCCCTGATTTATTGATAATTTTCTCATACATACATACATACTTTTTTTTTTTCCTGAATTACTTCTCTCTAAACCCAAAGCTGATTGGCAGGCACTTGACTCGCTGATGAATGACCTCCAGTTTTGATTTCTGGAGCTGGGTCCTGGTTCTGGTATCTATTATATTGCCTTAGATGATTCTCCTTAACTGTGACTTTGACATCACAACTGATGTCTTAAATCTCACTTATCTTGAAGAATTAGAGAATGTACAGCCCCACCCTACATCCAAGATATATCCCTTAGAAAATGGCATTAACCCAAATTACAGTAACTAAATCCCACTCCTTTCCAGATCTTAGATATGGACTTAGAGTTTTGAAATATTAAACCTGAAGACTCTTAGTGCATTTCTATGAATGCTTGTTGCTGCCAGTTCCTGGCATACACCCTGCAAGTTTTTAAGATCAGCATTTATATGACAATTAAATAACATTTAATATGTTATTTTAATAACATAATAAATATATAAATAATAAATATATATTTATAATATAATATATATATAATATATATATTATATATATTTATGTATATTTATATTTATATATATAATATATATAATAAATAAATATATATAAATAAATAAATAATAAATAATAAATAAAATTAAATATGACAATTAAAAAAACAACTGGAGATATCTCCAGTTGGTGGAAGATTGCTTGGGCATTTGTCAATATGGAAGTTGTTTCAAGAAAATCAAGATGTCCCTTAGTGCAATTTAGGATGGGAAGCCATCCTAATTTCCTTCCTGGTGTTAGATCTTTCAAGCCTCTCTGAACTCTGTGAAGAGAGAAGATCTTAAGTATTACATCAATGCTGAAAATTATCCCTCCTATTAACTACAAAAGTTTACATTCAGTTTTATGCATTGAATATGCAAAACCTAGTCTTTGCTATTAAATATATTCCTTAGTTTTCTGTTTCTACATTTTACTTTATTTTTCTCCTTCTGAGGCTCTATAATATTTTAGAGTGGCTATTTATAATTAAGGAAAAACATTCTCTAATTTTCAGAAAGCTGAAAAACACCCTAATGATTTTTCATACACTTTGGTATATATTGGCAGGTGTTTTGTGGTTGATGTTGTTGTTGTTTTTCTTAATTATGTAGTCATCCTCCTAGACTAATTGAATCAATTAAATAATATTCATTCATTGATTCTTTCATTTATTCAACAAAAAAAATCATGTATCTACTCCATACCAGGCATTGTTCTAGACTTGGAGAATACAGCAGGGAACGGAACAGAGAATAATAATACCCTGAAGAAGTTGGCTTGCTATATGAGGGGAATATAGACAATAAAGAAGAAAGTGCTAAAGAGAAAAATAAAGCAGAAAATGAGCATTGGTAAGATGTGGGACGTGGTGGTCCAAAGAGGCTGAAATAAGAAGTAGAGTTTTGAGTAACAGCCTCCAGGAATTGTATGAATAAGCCAGGAGGATTGAGGATAGAACATTGTGAAGAGAAGGAAAAGCAAATCCAGTGGGTACCAAAAAAGAAAAGTCACATTTTAGTATAAATTTTATAACACCTTTTAATCATTTCTGGAAGAGTATTATGGAAACTGTTAGCAAGCAGTGCCTAGTCAAGAGTTAAAATGAAAGAGGCTTAGACCAAGGCAGTGACAGAACACACATTAAGAAGTGCAAATATTTTCAAAGGAGACCAACAGGATTCACAGACATATGGCATATGAAATATGAGAGTCAAGATTCACCCCAGGTTTTGATAAGTATGCCATTTACTTTATTGTTTTGGGTTCTAGTTTATACATCGTTTTTCTGTCTCCTGTCTAAAGAATATCCTTTAGCATTTGTTGGAGAGCTGGTTTGGTGGTGCTGAACTCTCTCAGCTTTTGCTTGTCTGTATCAGCCCAGGTTTTGACCTAAGTTACTGGAAAGATGTATGAGTTATGGACAGAAATGGTAACGACTGTGGTAGATCAGGGTCTTTCAGTTCAGTTCAGTTCAGTCGCTCAGTCATGTCCCACTCATTGCGACCCCATGAATCACAGCACACCAGGCCTCCCTGTCCATCAGCAATTCCCAGAGTTCACTCAAACTCATGTCCATCAAGTTGGTGATGCCATCCAGCCATCTCATCCTCTGTCGTCCCCTCCCCCTACTGCCCCCAATCCCTCCCAGCATCAGGGTCTTTTTCAATGAGTCAACTCTTCGCATAGGTGGCCAAAGTATTGGAGTTTCAGCATCAGTCCTTCCAGTGAACACCCAGGACTGATCTCCTTTAGGATTCAGGGTCTTTTGGAATAATCAAATGATGGGTAGATGAAAGGATAAATCGATAGAAAGATAGCAATGGTTGGAAGAAAAATGGAAACATACACATATAACTAAGACTGCACCAAAATCCAGCTGTTCATATGCATATTTTATCTTTTATTAAATAACCAATATGTATTGAGTTACTATAATGAACTAGGTGTTATATTACACTTTGCATACTGTGTCACTCAGAGTCTTGTCATTAAAACAGCAACATGTCAGGTATTCATGTAGAGAATCAATTACATGGATGTGATCACTCAGAGTTGTTGGGAAACTGGTTAGAAAGAAAACAGTGAAGTAAACTGAAAACTAGAAACTTCCATGACCAGTGTCTACTCCAAAGTCTGAGAGAATAAAACATTACAGGAATATAAGATTATATAGATACTATGAGTCAGAGTTAGGCAGTCAGACTAAAATTCGTAGAAAAGAACTCAATATTCTGGGAAAAAAAAAATTGCAGTGGTGACTAGTCAAGTTGACAATGCCTAAGAGACTTCAAATCTGATACTATATGGCAAGTACTGAAGAGTGCTGTGCTCGCCTTTGGAAGTGTCAGCTTGGCTAGACTACAGTCCTCAGTTATTCAATCAAATGTCAATCTACATATTGCTATGAAGGTATTTTGTAGATGTGATTAAAGTCCTTAATCAAGGAGGGAGATTATCCTAGGTAAGTTGTCCTGAAGAAGAAATTCCATCCATGGGCAGCAGCGTGCCCTTCCTCAAATTTCTGTGCTATGAATTTCGTACTTTTCCTAACCAGTTCTCATGATCAGATAAGTCTGACAATACATTTTTAATACCTGTCTCCTCTTGGTCCTGTTTCTCTGGTTGATTCTTGACTGATACACTTATAAAGAAGACGATAGGAGAAATGATATCCACAGCAAATGATAAGGGGCCTCCAGGGGACACAGAGGTAAAAAAGAAAAAAAAATTCACCTGCCAATGTAGGAGTTACAAGATGATAGATGTGGGTTCAATCCCTGGGTCAGGAAGATCCCTGGAGTAGGAAATGGCAACCCACATTAGTATTCTTGCCTGGAAAATTCCATGAACAGAGAAGACTGATGAGCTACATTCTATGTGGTCGCAAAGAGTCAGACATAACTGAACATGCACGCAGGTCAGGTAGGCAGGCAAATGATAAGTCAGCGGGAGGTAGAGTAAGCAAGGAGACAGAGGAATGGAGTGGAGACAAAAAAAAATCAGGTGGAATCTCAATAAGTGAGGAAACTTTTGTTTCAGCCACAGGAAATTTATCTTTTCTACTTACCTGTCCCTTGGCCTCACTTATTAGGGAATGCGAGGCAGAAATGCTTGGTTAATACCCTTTACGTGCAATCAGCAAGAAAGGGAACTAGATGGTGGTAGGTTGTTATGCTGAAGGCCCCCAGTGAACTATATATGGTATTCACACCTTCACGTAGCTCCTTTGGACTTTGACATAGGGCTTGGCCACATCTTTCTTTGTCCAATGGACAAATTAAATGCAGTACTGGTTTGAAAGGCATTGAGAATTGCAATCTTGTAATAATGCCTGGAACTGCATGGAAAGAAACCCAGTCTAGTTCCCTGAAAGATGAATCACTATAAGGAAAAAGAGGTCCAGCTTTCCAGCCCTCCCTGCTGGATGCCCAGTCCCCCTGCAATCCCACCAGCTGAATGTAGTTATGTGAGTGAACCTATCCCTGAAAAATTACCTAGCCCATCCACAAAACCATGGAGAAGTAAAAGTCATTTTTTAATCTACCAAATTCTGGGGTGGTTACCAATGGCTAACTGATACAATGATATTCTTTGGTAATGCCTGAGCACATGATTCCCAGTAGTAATGGTCGAGTGCCAATCGAAATATTTTAGCTGTATTTATTTTTAAGAAATTTTATCCTTCAGATCCTCCTCAGTCAGTGGGATTTATAATGGTTAGAATTTAAGCTATTTAAATTTCCTATCTGGAAAACTATAAATATTCTTGAATATTCATGGATATGAAATACAGAAAACATAATTATATACATTATCTGAGAATAAGTGATACAGCAGTCCTTGTGGACTAAGGAAAAAGGAAGTGTGGATACCAATAACATTATTAGATAGACACGTATATAACTTCAGAGAACCATGCTGTGCAATAATAAAACTTCCTTCTACCCAGAAGGGCTGCAAAATTGTTCTGCATGTTTGAATCAGAGCCATCCAAGGGATTGTAGCTCCTAAATTGTAACTAATTTCCTCTAAGGACATGACTCTGCTTACTAATACAGATTTGGAAAACTCTCAAGAGAATCCTTCTGTTGCTATTGCTTTTATTTCCTGGACTACACTTGGGTATTTCTTATTCCTTTGTACTCTGTCCACCTGAGAGTTAAATTCAGTTATGCAGGACCCAATTGTCCTCTGTTCCATTTGGTCCTGAATTTAGTGGCATGTGTGTTTTCTAAGTCACTTCAGTCGTGTCTAACTCTTTGTGACCCTATGGACCATAGCCTGTCAGGCTCCTCTGTCCATGGGATTCTCCATGCAAAAATACTGAAGTGGGTGGCCATGCTCCCCTGCAGGGGAATCTTTCCAACCCAGGGATCAGAACCATGTCTCTATGTCTCCTGCATTGGTAGACAGGTTCTTTACCACCATTGTGCCACTAGGGAAGCTCCGAATTTAGTGGCAAATATTCTAAAAAAATGAGTCTTCCCAGGTGGCGCTAGTGGTAAAGAACCCGCCTGCCAATACAGGAAGCATGGGAGACATGGATTTGATCTCTGGATCAGGAAGATTCCCTGGAGGAGGGCATGCAACCCACTCCCAGTATTCTTGCCTGAGAATCACATGGACAGAGCGCCTGGCAGGCTACAGTACAGAGCATCACAAAGCATCAGACAATACTGAAGTAACTTAGCATATACAAACATGCTCAAAAATATACTTTCTCTTTGGGCATGTAAAGGTCTCTGTTTGTCCCCTTTAACCTGTAAAACTCCTTGCCTTTTCAACCATGCTAAAATTCTACCTGGCCCATTGACCAGCTGGCCTGATAGATATACAAACCAATTACTGGCCACCATTTTCCATTAGCCTGTATGACCAATTAATCAAATTCATACTTAAAAAGTCATGCTACCATTAGAATGGCTTTCATTAAGAAGACAAAAACAACAGGTTTTTGTGAAGATGTCATGAAAAGTGCACCCTGATATACTGTTGGTGGGAATGTAAATTGGTCCAGTCACTTTGGACGCAATATGAAGTTCCTTTAAAAGTTAAAATGCTCAGGAATGAGAAATGGGAAGAAGAATAAATACTAGGTCCCACATCTCCTAATCCCTTGTGTTAGAAGAACATTCTCGTGGCAGTATACTACTAGAGAAATTCACTCAGTGGGAGAAACAAAAGATGCTTCCACAGTCTTTTCTCTTTACTTGTTTTAAATTATGACACATCTATATCTTATGAAAATAGATCTTCGATACATCAAGAAAGAAAGTGTAGTGAAGTGGTTAATAGGCTTTAGAACCAGATAGACAGATTTACTGGGCGAAGTGGCCATCAGCAAATTATTTGACTTCTCTAGCTTTTAGTTTTCTCCGATGAAAACAAACATTAAGTTTGCTGTGATTAGTAAGGGAAGGCACTTGTTATAAAACTCTAGGCTGAGTTTGTGTCACATGAGAGTATTCACTATCAGTAGCTGTCAATAGTGGCCATGCTTGTTTTCTTCATGTGTTTGCTTTAAAAAAAAAAAACCCCAATTGCAGTCAGTCCAGCCAGTAAAATTAGTAGCATTCTATCAGTAATTTTTTCAGTAGTCTTTATCAGTAAATTCTTTGCTGGCCAATTTCCTATTCTGAGATAGGAAATGCCACTTTTTTTTGTTTGTTTCAGAAGGTAATTCCAAGTGGATCTGATGAGCGTCACCTCTGTGGAGCTGAGGCTGAGTCATTCATCAAAGGCTGTTAGAAGTCATCTATATCTGCTCTAACAGTGGCAGCATTCCTGCTCCTGGTGACCTCGCGTTGCACTGCTGCTCACGGGTGTTAAAAGCTCTCTCTCCAGGGCATGGCTTTTATACACAGAACCTTCAAGCAAGCACTGAAATGCCTTGACAAAATTGGGCACTCTGCAACTGAAAACCCCAGTGTGTGCACTGAAAGTTGTTAATAATACACTATCACAATAATTGTTACCAAAGAGCAAAATGAGGCTGTTTTGGACTTATGCAGCTGAAAAAAAGCTGTATGTGGGGAAAAGTCTCTCTCTTTTTTAGAGAGAACATTTTCAAAAATATTATTTATTTGACTGTGCTGGGTCTTCGTTGCAATATGTGGGGTCTTTCTTTGCAGCATATGAACTCTTACTTGTGGCATGCAAGATCTAGTTCACCAGCCAGGGATCAAACCTGGACCCCCTATATTGGGAGCACAGTCTTAGCCACTGGACCACCAGGGAAGTTCAAAAGAAAATCTACTTTCTAAGATATCAATCCTTTGTGGAGAGTAAAGCTGATGTAGTGAAACAGCATTGAACTTGATGACAGGAGAACTGGGTGGCATGCCAGCTCAATTTGCATGTGTTGTCCCTGTTTAATTCTCTGTGTCTCAGTTTCCTCACTAGGAAATTGGAGATAATCCTACCTATCTAGGAGTCTCTGTGAGGTAATGTACATGACAAAATTTCCCACTGCAGATGTTAAATAATGTGTATAAGAATGATATTTGCATAGGAAACTTGTTAATATTCTAGCTTCTGGTCCCATTTCTAGAATTTCAGATTTAGATCTGGGGTGAAATTACAAATATATATATAAAACATGCACACAACAGACCCTCAGACTCTGTGCAAGTTCTCTGTGGGCCATATTTTCAGAAAACTCTACATTCTCTATATTGTATACTTTAGAGTTATTTAGTATACTACTAATGCTCAGGAGATCCAACCAGTCCATTCTAAAGGAAATCAGTCCTGGGTGTTCATTGGAAGGACCGAGGCTAAAGCTGAAACTCCAATACTTTGGCCACCTCGTGAGAAAAGTTGACTCATTGGAAAAGACTCTGATGCTGGGAGGGATTGGGGGCAGGAGCAGAAGGGGACGACAGAGGATGAGATGGCTGGATGGCATCATCGACTCGATGGACATGAGTTTGGGTGAACTCCGGGAGTTGATGATGGACAGGGAGGCCTGGCGTGCTGCAATTCATGGTGTTGCAAAGAGTTGGACATGATTGAGTGACTGAACTGAACAGAACTGAACTGAATGCTCAGGAAAGAAGGAACTGTACCAAATTTTTTTCTCTAATGTTGGAAAATTATCAAATATGAAAACCTTGAGAGAAATATATGGATTCAGAGTGTCCTTTTCCTCCCCATTATTTTAGCAAAAGCTTATCAAAAGTAAAGCAAGGGATGAAACATTAACATGCCAGTAAATAAAGACAGAGTCTAATGACCTAATCATCATAATATCATATACTTAAATATAGTTAAAGCTTAAGTATGAATAGAAAGACCAAGAGAGAAAACAGAGGGGGATCTGAACCAAATTAACTTTTGTTTTGGCTGGAATCAGCTAGGCAACCCCCTTGACTATGGATTCTCCCTAACCTTTTAGCTATAGTTTCAGACATGACCTGTTTCTCTTAATCAATACAAATATTTAGGACAAAGCAATAAATGGAAGAAAATAAAAATGTGAAATGATATCACAGTATTTCTGCTCTCCCAAAACTAGCTGCTGAGCCATATTTGTCATTGTGCAACAGAAACAGGTGTTGTCATTAGTTTCCAGAATCCACTATTGCAAATGCAGAAAATATCTACCCCTCCCATTGCCAGGAGAACCTTTACAGAGATGGGATTAGCATGCACCTCTGAGTTGTTTTGGAAAAGTGCCTAAACGACTCCTTCTCAGGCCAAAAATGTATTTCTTTCTCTAATTTGTCACCAGTTGACTCCACATTGACCTCTTTTTAAAAAGCTAGCCCTTACAATAAATTAAGCATATATGTTATTCCAGATCAAAAGACGTCAGAAGAACAGAAATTCACAGTTCTTGTCTCTTTTAAGAAATTAAATAGCCATTCAGTTCAGTTCAGTTCAGTCACTCAGTCGTGTCCGACTCTTTGCAACCCCATGTACTGCAGCACGCCAGGCCTCCCTGTCCATCATCAACTCCCGGAGTTCACTCAGATTCATGTTCATCAAGTCAATGATGCCATCCAGCCATCTTATCCTCTGTCGTCCTCTTCTCCTCCTGCCCCCAATCCCTCCCAGCATCAGAGTCTTTTCCAATGAGTCAACTCTTCGCATGAGGTGGCCAAACTACTGGAGTTTCTGCTTTAGCATCATTCCTTCCAAAGAACACCCAGGGCTGATCTCCTTTAGAATGGACTGGTTGCATCTCCTTGCAGTCCAAGGGACTCCCAAGAGTCTTCTCCAACACCACAGTTCAAAGGCATCAATTCTCTGGTGCTCAGCTTTCTTCACAGCCATTAGGGAACTTAAATTACATTTTTGAAAGTTTTGTTTTAGACAGTGTAGACTGGTTTATTTTGAAGCAACATTCCTACTTAGATCATGTAGAAAAATATTAAGAAAAAATAACAAGATCTGTGCATAAGCCTTGTTTGTAAGCTACCAAAGTAGTAAGGTTCATCAGACTAAGATCCCAAAGATGAATAAAACATAGAAATGTGAACCTGACACTTAGGACAACTTTGCTCTCAAAGCATTTGCTGATTTGAAAGTAGTAACTGGTGGACTGCTGTCTATGGGGTCACACAGAGTGGGACACGACTGATATGACTTAGCAGCAGCAGCAGCAGCTGAGAGATAGGAAAGTGAACTTTAGGTAGACTCACTACATGGGAAAGCAAATCAGAGTCTACCAAGAATGGAGGGGTCCCCAAACAGGACACTAGAAACTTACATCCCCAAAATAAGGGTGAAACAAATATATCAGCCCTCCTAGGGCTTCAAATTTTCTAAATCCCTGTTTCCATTAACGTTAAATGCCTTTAACCTAGACTATTACAGAAGAAAGTCTACAACCCCACTCTTGTAAGATGACATTATTTAGAACCTCAATTTGTCTCTAGAAAATTTTGTCTAATATTTTTAGTAAATGGTGCTGGGTTAATCGGATATCTGTACAGAAAAACAATGACTAGATCTTTACTTAATTATCTATACATAAAACTATGTTTCATAAAGCTTCAAGTGAAAGGCAAAAAATCAGGCTTATAGAATATAAAGCAGAAGCAATAACTTTCCAGGAGGACATCTTTGACAATACTAAAACTAAAATTGCTTTTAAACAAAAGGAACCCTTAAAAGAGGGCAAAACCAATTCATGTAGTTTTGACATTTGCAAAATATATTTAAATAGGGACTTGTGGCCAAATTATAAAATGAATTTCTACAAACCAATAAGAAAAATTAGACAGCGCAATAGAAAAATGGGCAAAAAGACTTGAAGAGGTACTTCGTATAAGAGAATTTCCAAATTGCCATCATCATAGAAAGAGAAAGAAATGAAAAATAAAAGCATGATGAGAGCTATCACTGCACAGTAGTATAAGAGCTAAAACTCGAGATTGACAATAGTCCTGTTGGCAAATATATGGAGCAATGAGAGCCATCACACATGGTGTTGGGAGTATTAATTCGTAAAATTACTCTAAGAAAACTACATGGAAATAACTATTAAAGTGATTTTATGGCCCAGCAATCCCAGTCCTAAGAGTGTATATATGTGCCCTGAAAGACATGTATATTTAAGTCAAGAATATTTATCAGAGCATTATAATTGTCAAAAACTGGGAAATAACCCAAATGTCCATCAGCTGAGAAATAAACAAATTGCAATATATTTATACAGTTCAGGAAGTAGAGAGCACGGAAGAAAACAAATGTTTGCTACATATAGCAGCATTTGTGAATCTTACACACATAATATTGAGTGAGACCATTCATATTTAAGCATTTTTATTGTTTATGAAAACATAGGCAAAATTAATATATGGTGTTAAAATTCAAGAAACTGGTTATTATTGGTAAGGAGATTTTAAATACTCTGGAAGTGTTATGAGGGGGTTTCTGGTTCTTTGTTCTTGACATCAGCGGGCATTCCATAGGTGCATTTCTTTGTGATCATTCATTGAGCTATACATTTGTGACTTGTGACCTTGTATTTTTCTCTACATTAAAATTTAATTTAAAAGTATATCCTTGGCGAAAACAGCTAATATTTGTAGTGTCTTTTTTCTCACTATAAAATGTTAACTCTCTGAGGACCCCAGCTAGGACCATTTGCAAGAATCAATAGGCTACACCCTGCAACTTAATTAGAATCTTTAGTGATGGGACTTAGAATTTTGTTTTTTCCAACCGTCTTGGGTTCTTTTTGGCAGCCAAGATTGAGAACTACCACACAAAGTCCTCCAAGTCTTTCTCAGTTACATTTATACATGCAAAGCTATTTTTCCCATTTGATACTCAACATTTATATTTATTAATATACAAATATATATGATGTATGAACATATACAATTGTTTACTCTTTCCATAAAGATTTCTATAAGCTCAATTTTGTAAGGAAATAAGATGATTGATTTTTAAGTACAAATTGAATTACTTATGCTTAAAAAACTTCTTCATATATGATTATGTATAAAATTTAGGTTTCTGTTGTATCTATCTAGTAATTTGAGTCTTCGAATCTTAATATGGGGCTTCTCTGATGACTCAGCAGGTAAAGAATCCACATGCAGTGCAGGAGACACAAGAGATGCAGGTTCAATTCCTGGGTCAGGAAGATCCCCTGGAAGAGGGCATAGCAACCTACTCCAGTGTTCTGCCTGGAGAATCCCATGAACAGAGGAGCTTGGCAGGCTACTGTCCAAAGGATCACAAAGAGTCAGGTAGATTTCACTGGGATTCCTTTAGTGCTACTTAAAATAGTAAAATTTATAATAATCTGGGAACTAATCTTTTTAATATTATAGCTGAAAAAGAAAAAATAATTGAGCTGATTTATGTTGGCCTTTGGAGACAGACTTTGGGCTAGATGACATTGTTCAAAATTATTTAACATATTATTATAACGGTAGGAAGAATTCCTGGAGTAGGAAGTGGCAACCCACTCCAGTATTCTTGCCGGGGAAATCCCATGGACAGAAGAGCCTGATGGGTTACAACCCATGGGGTCGCAAAGAGTCAGACATAACTGAAGTGACTGAGCGCACATGCATGCAGTGAAGATAATAGATTTTATTCCTGTGATTGGGTTATTTCATATGGCCCACTTGACTTCAGAAAAGGGAGATTGTCCAGATGGGCCTGACATAATCATATGAGCCCTCTAGAAGTAGAGTTTTCTTTGGCTGGTCACAGAACATGTTGTTAGAGAGATGCATTCTGGCTAGAGGAAAGCAGACATCCATATTGTTGAACTGCCCATGTAAAGAAGTGACCTCAGGGGGTTGACAGTGGCCCTGCTGATAGCCAGCAAGGAAATGGGAAGCCCAGGCCTACAGTCCTTGGACACTGAATTCTTCTAACAGTCAGTGAGTTTGGAGGATCTCAAGTCACAGATGAGAACTGCAGCTCCAGCAGAGATCTGTCTTTCAGGCTTGTGCTACCCTGAACAGTGAACCCAGCCATGCCACACCCAGATTGCTGATCTACATAACTGTATGAGCTAAAAATAGGTGGTGTTTTAAGTTGCTAAATTATAATTTATTACATAAGAATAGAAAACTAGTAGAGATTTTTGGACCTGAAAGTGGGGTCTTACTGTAAAAAACATTTATAAATGGAATAGCTTTGGAACTTAGCAGTGAACAAAAGCTGGGAGAAATTTAAAGAGAACAGTGAGGAGCATGTTAAAGAAGTCATAAATGACCTTAAGTAGACTGGTAAGAAAAACATAGATGTTGAAAATGCTGTTGAACAGGGCTCAGGAGGAAGTGAGGACTTCATTTCTGGAAAACAGAGCAAAAGGGATGGATCTTTATTACATAATGGCAGTAACTGTGTCCTCTAGTTATGTGGAAAGTAGAACTTGTAAGTGATGAATCTGGGTGTATTGCAAAGGAGATTTCTAGGCAAAGATTTGAAAGTTCAGCCTGGGCTCTTCTTGTTGCTTATATTAATGGTAAAATGGGATAGGAAAAAGACGGATTGAAGAAAGAACTATTTAACCAAGAGACTCACTGTCTGGAAAGCATACTCTGGAGAAAAAGCTGAGGGCATGGCTCTATAGTCCTTTGCTGAAACCTTAAAAAGATTAAAAAAAAAAAAATCGGATGATTTGTTCATGAGAGCTTAAGGGTGTGCTTACAGATCCTGTCAGTCAAACCAGAAGGCCTCTAGGAAGCTTGAGAATATTTTCTCTAAGCCACCTCAACAGGAGGTTGGGTTAGAGAAAGCATTATCTTAAAAGTCTGTGCATGTAGTTTTTGTCTGATGGAATGAGACCCTGTGAAATTCACAATGGACCCACAAGATTCTTGAGGAAATGATATCAGCAGAAGCACTTCCAGCTTGGACTACAAGAAACAGAGGGTGTGAAATTAAAACAAGCTCCTTGTTGTAAACTCCTAAAATTCTGATAAAAATACTCAACCCCAACACTTACGACTTTTCATGAAGAGGGAATGATGATTCAGAAGGCAGAACCAAGGGCCAGTGGGTATAAGGAAGTCCTCAGAGGACAGAACTAAGAGCCACAGAGAACTGTTCCCAGACCTTGAAACCTTGAATCAAATGACTCTGGTTGGATTACACCCAGCTGGATTTCAAAATTACATTAGACCCATGATTCTGTTTTACCCTGTGTTTTCCACCTTTTTTTTTTTTTTTTTTAAGGTAATGTTTATATCCTACTCTTGCACCATAATTATATGTTGGGATGGTTGAGGGGCCGATAACTTGTTTCATTAGTTTGAAAAGTTCAGGGATGGAGAAGAATTTTGTCCAAAAGTTTTGTCTAACAGATTACCCTTTGGAACCTTATTTAGAAGCTTCGATGATGGAATTTTGGACTTTGAACTGATGTTGTAATGGAATGAGACCCTTAGTCACCTTGGGAGGTGGAATGGGGAAGGAAAAAAGTGTACTGAAATTGTAGCACCTTACACTTAGGATAAGAAATGGGGTATTCCATAGGCAATTAAAAATCACAGAAAAACTTACATAGTTTTAAAAATGGAAAAGTTCAAGAAATGCCTAAAGGAAAAGCTTCTGTCACTGTAATGTAGAACTTTTAAAAAATTTGTGTGTGAAATGAGGCACTATTCAGAAAATGAAAAAAATATCACTATAAAATGGGCAAAGAGACTGAGTTTCTTGTCAGTGATGGTTCTACAGTTGTGAAGATCCTATCATTTTGGAATTTGCCTTTGGTTGGAAATATTCATTAGGAACTGTTTGATGTTTTAGAAATTACAAGCTCTCTCCCCTTTATGTCAAGAACAATGTGTAAATGGACTCATGTTTGTATTTATTTATGCCTTGCAGATTTAAGGCAAGTGTCTCATCAGTGTTGCATCTGTGACAGTTTTTAAAAAAAATACAAATTAAGAAAACTTTTCCCCCTAATTATCCCTCATTTTAACTGCAAAGAATGTCATTTCTCTCAGAGTTTTAGTGTATCATATATTCAACTATAATGAGGCCATTTTCCCCTTTATTTCACAAACTCCAGAGTTTTTGCTTTACAATCTCCCAAACCTTGTCATGGTTTCTTTCTGACGATGGTCTCCTGCATTGTAACCAGTGGTGGAATGTCCTAGATTTACAAAGTGAATGAATCTTCTAGGCTCTCTGTTGGCTGTAGGGTGTCATGAATTTTGGCACAAGCACTCAACCTAACCATAAACCATCCAATTAATTAGAAATAGGTTTCAAGAACAGAATTTTTTTATAGCAATTTTGACATAGGTCTGAGGGATCTAGAACCTATGTGATGAGGAATGACTCAAGAACTGAAGGACATTTAACCAAGCGGAAATCAAACATATTTAGTGTTCACTAATGAACTGGTGCCAATTGGTAGACACTACCACACAATTGGGCTCATCTCACACGCTAGTAAAGTAATGCTCAAAATTCGCCAAGCCAGGCTTCAGCAATACATGAACCATGAACTTCCAGATGTTCAAGCTGGTTTTAGAAAAGGCAGAGGAATTAGAGGTCAAATTGCTAACATCCGCTGGAAAATGGAAAAAGCAAGAGAGTTCCAGAAAAACATCTATTTCTGCTTTACTGACTATGCCAAAGCCATTGACTGTGTGGATCACAATAAACTGTGGAAAATTCTGAAAGAGACGGGAATACCAGACCACCTGACCTGCCTCTTGAGAAATCTATATGCAGGTCAGGAAGTAACAGTTAGAACTGGACATGGAACAACAGACTTGTTCCAAATAGGAAAAGGAGTACGTCAAGGCTGTATATTGTCACCCTGCTGATTTAACTTATATGCAGAGTACATCATGAGAAACGCTGGGCTGGAAGAAGCACAAGCTGGAATCAAGATTGCCAGGAGAAATATCAGTCACCTCAGATATGCAGATGACACCACCCTTATGGCAGAAAGTGAAGAGGAACTCAAAAGCCTCTTGATGAAAGTGAAAGTGGAGAGTGAAAAAGTTGGCTTAAAGCTCAACATTCAGAAAACAAAGATCATGGCATCTGGTCTCATCACTTCATGGCAAATAGATGGGAAAACAGTGGAAACAGTGTCAGACTTTATTTTTTGGGGCTCCAAAATCACTTCAGATGGTGACTGCAGCCATGAAATTAAAAGACGCTTGCTCCTTGGAAGGAAAGTTACGACCAACTTAGATAGCATATTGAAAAGCAGAGACATTTCTTTTCCAACAAAGGTCCATCTAGTCAAGGCTATGGTTTTTCCAGTGGTCATGTATGGATGTGAGAGTTGGACGGTGAAGAAAGCTGAGCACCAAAGAATTGATGCTTTTGAACTGTGGTGTTGGAGAAGACTCTTGAGAGTCCCTTGGACTGCAAGGAGATCCAACCAGTCCATTCTGAAGGAGATCAGCCTTGGGATTTCTTTGGAAGGGATGATGCTGTAGCTGAAACTCAAGTACTTTGGCCACCTGATGTGAAGAGTTGACTCATTGGAAAAGACTCTGATGCTGGGAGGGATTGGGGGCAGGAGGAGAAGGGGACGACAGAGGATGAGCTGGATGGCATCACTGACTCAATGGACGTGAGTCTGAGTGAGTTGGTGATGGACAGGGAGGCCTGGCCTGCTGCGATTCATGGGGTCACAAAGAGTCGGACACAACTGAGCAACTGAACTGAATACAAATTACTATTTAGAAGACATATTTAAGACCTTGATTTTTTTAACAAAATCCATTTATTTTTTCTAAACTATTTATGAACATATTCTAGGAGAGCTAATTGGGAGCCTCTCAAATCTCTGCTGAACATCAAGATGGCATTGTTTGTGTTGGCTGCATTGAGTAAAATGGACTACATAACCTAAACTCCCTTTAAACCTAGAGTCTAAGATTCCCTCTTGCAGGGTTTCTGATGTAAAGATCAACTGGTACCAAAAGGAAAAATGAATAAAGGTGACCTATATTATTTTTGTAATAGAAATTCTGTCTGACAGAATTCAAAGCAAAAATAAAAGCATCCTATTCCAAAAAGATCTGAAAGCAAGCCTAGAATTCATCTGATCCAAACTTCTAATTTTACCAGTGAGGAAACTGAGGCTCAGAGAGTTTATGTGACCTACCTAAGATTATACCAAGTTCACACCTCTGAAAAGGGGACAAACCATCAAACTCCTGGCACTCAAGTTAGCTTTTAACAGTATTCTAGGCTGTGTAACAATTGCAACTGGTTTTTTTTTTCTTTGTTTGTTTATTCCCCATTAAATCATCCCTCTGTTGTGAAGAGCCAACTCATTGGCAAAAACCCTGATGCTGGGAAAGATTGAAGGCAAAAGGAGAAGAGGGCAGAAAGGGATGAGATTGTTAGATAGCATCACCAACTCAATGGACATGAACTTGAGCTAACTCTGGGAGATAGTAGAGGACAGGGAAGCCTGACATGTTGCAGTCTATGGGGTCACAAAGAATTGACGTGACTTAGCGACTGAACGACAACAACAAAAGAGTAGCATACCCTTTTTCAATTTCCTTTTGTCATCTCACACAGTAAATTGACAATTTCTACTTCTTTTCTCTATCACTTCATCTTACTTCCAACCTCGCCCTAAACACTCAAAAGCCCTATCTGCTTCTTCATTAAACAGTGGGCAGATGGCCATGTCATCTACAGTAGAGTAGACTTTAGGTCTCAGGGACACAGGTAGCAATACTAAAAGTAGAAGGAAAAAATAACCCTATTGCTTACTGTTGTCAAAGGAGATCAGAAGCCAAAAGTTATAAAATAAAAGAGAAGGGCAGGAGGCCTTTAGGAGGAAATATAAAAGGTAATTGTGTAGGAGCCCCAGGAGTAGGAAGATTTGTAGGTATGGACAACACAGGAAGTCATTGCTGAAAGCTCCCCCTCCCTCTCTTGACCTCCTCAGACTCTGATCCTACTTGTTACTTAAAATACTATAATAAGGGGCTGCCATAACAAAATACCATAATGTGTTTTCTTATAGTTCTAGAGGCTGGTTGCCTGACCTCAGGGTGCCAGCTTGGTCAGGTTCTGGTGAGTGCTCTTTTCCTGGATTGCAGACAAGGGCCATCTCATCCTGTGCTCACATGACCTCTTCCTTGTGCTAAGATAGAAAGCTCACCAGAGTGAGTTTTCTGATGATTCTTCTTATAAGGTCACTAATACCATCTTGACGGCACCATCCTCATAACTTCTAACTCTAATTACCTTCCACATGAAGAATCTAGGTTATGTATCAAAATACTTCTTTTCCAAAATATTAGTAAAGATGATGGGAGATGGCACATTAATGCCATTTTGCAAGACCTATGAAATTTGCTTATTTTCAAATATATACTTAATAAATATTTAGGGAAAATTGCATCTATTTTAATTAAAACACCAAGCTATTTTAATATCTAGGTCAAACAAATCAATCCAAGGACTCCAAACTGGATGTTTAGCATTCAGCAATTCTAGAAAGAAAGGAATCCTGATAAAGAACATTACATAAGGTGTATAATTAACTTATTTTGTTCACCCAGGGCATTCCTAATTATAAAAGGCAGATGGGAGATACTTTGGTCAAGTATCTACCTGTGACAATGCCTGAAAAATGTTCTTAATCTCAGGACATGTGAAGACAAAAGGATTTGTTAAGAATGACTAAATCCAAAATGTAGAAACAGAAGTCAATTTATTTCACTATATGTAATTATATACTATTTACTCTTTTTTTGAAAAAAAAAAAATTATTTGACTTTGCTGGGTCTTCATTTCTATGTGGGCTTTGTTCTAGTTGCAGAGATCAGGGGCTACTCTCTAGGTGGGGTGTGTGGGCTTCTCATTGCAGAGGCTTCTCTTTTTGTGGAACGCAGGCTCTAGGGTACTCAGGCTCATAGTTGCAGCTCCTGGGCTCTAGAGTACAGTCTCAATAGTTGTGGCACACAGGCTTAGCACTTTGCGGCATGTGGGATCTTCCCGTATCAGGGATTAAACCCATGTCTCCTGCGTTGGCAGGTTAATTCTTTACCACTGGGCTGCCAGGGAAGCCCCTACTCACGCTTAATAATATAAAGTTGGGTTACAATAAAAAAAAAAAAATTGAAATTTCTTTCTGTTAAGAAAATGGCAAAAATTAAGTTCAATATCCTTAAGACTAAATTTCTATTCTGATCCACTTCTACCCCCCACTCTTCTTCTGTCTATGTGGTCTATATTCTGAGTCATGGAGCGCTCTTATTTAAACCCACTAGGATTTAATTTTTACATCTTGTGTTTTATTCTAACGTTATATGTAAAAATCATATTTTTTTTTAATTCAGGTAGAGCATCAAGTCTTTATCAGTGATATGTTGTATATATTGGTCAAGCCATAAATTGAAATGTGTAAGAAGTGGAGTGTTATGATTTTTATTAATGGACATTATTTAAAATTCACATTCCTCCAGAAATCGGCAATTTATGTTCAGTTAACTTGGAGTCTCACTATCTTTTCTGAGGGGATATATGCAAATTCTATATGAAGGGAAGATTATGTAGCACTCTGGTCTTGCCATGTTAATAGTGGAATAGCACAATAAAATCCCCATTTTCATTTATCCACTCTAACAGTCATTGCTTCTCCCCTTCTCACTTATAATCAAAGATTCACCCAGGGAGTTGTTCACCGTCTTTGCTCTAAATTAAGGGCATTAATCCCTCTGGCATGGCCACACTGCTGTCCATGTACACAAGATACATTCTGCTAATTCTGAACCTATCAGACTATCGGTACTTTTTGTATTTTCTTTTTGAAGGGTACTGGCTTACTTCTCGCTTTGCCTTTTGCTCTAGCAACATGCTTATTGTATGGTTACACTAGGCTCTACTCTGGGGACAAGGTTACAATTCCCCTCTGCTCATAGATCTCCAAATATATCCAGAATATTCTCCCCCATCCTTCCCTAAGAGCTCTGCATGTGGTGGGGCAGGGGCAAGACATAAATCCACTTCTTGGGTAAATATCATAGGTTAAGTTGTATGTTTTTCTCTGTGGTCTCTCTCTCATTTACTTCTATTCTGGAGTGAGAGATGAGGTGGGTAGTCTATTTCTTCATCTTTTCTTTCAAAGTTATCATTTATGGCATGTTATATCTGAATTCTTTAAACACTAGGCTTTTGTAATCCTAAGTGATTTAGTTTGTTTGTTTGTTTGTTTTTTAATGGTTTTATGCTACATTGTCCCTCCAAAGGGGGAAGTGCAAAGGGGTAAATGAAGATCTGAGAAAAATTCCTTGGTAAATATTTCGGATACTAGTCTTGATATTTGCTTTCCTTTAAAATGTTTTGCATATACCCTGCTATGCCTTTTAGCACTGTTTTTGCGTATGTATATTTGTCTTCCAGTTGCCTCTGTCTTCTACACAAACTGCTACAATAGGAGGCAACTTTACTTATCCTACAAAAGAGCTGATTTTTAATTTTCTGTTTATGTCATTGATGCCTCCCACATTGAGAAGAACTATGGATGCCATGATACCCAGTGAGCCATGTCAATCAATATTCTCCACTTGGCCACAATTCCATCCTATTTATTGTCATTGGTAACCTCACAGAGTAATCATGTAGTCATATTACACTCAATATTGTATGAGCTTCAGAAGCATATAATAAACTGTGAAGTATAATTGATATGCTTAATGCCAAGCAATCAGTACAGATAAAAAATGAGCTACTTTAATTAAGATGAGATCCAATTTGAGCTGCTGTTGTTGAGGAAGGATCACATGTGATGGTTCAATATCAAGAATATTAGAGTAATTGACTCTTCCAGTGAGCACACTCCAGATGTCAATGCTATATTCCAAGAGTAATATGTTTAATAAGTAATTGACACTGCCTCAATCTTGGCCTAAAGGATAGCAACTGGATTTTCTACAAGACCATCAAGTAACATAGAAACCATGGATTCCATGCTCATGAGACATACATCTTATATAAAATTGACCTTTAGTGATTAAATAAGCTGAAAGATTTTTATCTTCTGAGACAAATGCCTTCCAGAACCTAACAAAAATCCTTTGTTTTATAAGAAAAACATTATTGAAATCGTATCCCTGTTTCCTTTATATCTAACAGTTGGTCTCATGCCATAGAATTCAGATTTTAAAGCATTTTAAATTTACATATAACACAGAGTATTTGGAAGGGAAGGGAGATGGGATGCTACAGATGCTTTTCCTACAAATTGATGCTTATAAATGGACACTTACATTTCTAATGGACCCATTGCACTAAATCTTATCCTCATAACCTATTATTCCATTTCAATGTATTTATATAGACCATCAGGCACCTGTGAATAGTACCTGTCTTGACTAAAGATTCCTCATAATCTTATCTGGTATGATGATATGTAAGTAAACATCAATAAAAATCATCAGTAGAAATTCTGGGTTGTTCATTAAATTTCAACACATTTTTTTTTCATTCAGTCTGTTTTTCTATCCAAGGTGCTGGACTCACTGGTAAAGGTAGCAAAAGGTTAAAAAATATATATTCTTATGAAAGGAAAACAAGTACAGAATTAAATGAAACAAATGCATGGCAAGCATCAAGCATCATATAAGGAAAAAATGTTAAATAGTTATGAAGTTTCAGTTGTCTGGATGTTCAATTCATCTGGAGAAATTAAACATTTTCATGGAGACGTTGTCACCTAAGACATGCTGAAAGGATGCATGAGAAATGAATAGCAGACATTCTGATTAAAAACAAAAAAATATATAAATACTAAAAGTCATTATGGTGAAGGATTTCAGGAGTAAGTTGAAAAAATATAGAGAATATTCAAGGAATAAGTTTGACCTGAGTGGCTGCAATGTAGAATTTTTAAGAGTAGAAGTAAAGTAAAAATGGGTCAGAAGCCATTTACTTTAAAGATCAAATTAGAAGGATCTACCAAAACTGAGGGAAGCCATTGAAGAAATGATAGTATGAGTGTGTTTTCTGCAACTTTTCCTGGATTACAGATCAGCAGTTATATATTAAAACTAACGCAAAAGAAGTTGTGGTATATATACACAATGGAATACTACTCAGCCATAAAAAGGAACACATTTGAGTCAGTTCTAATGAGGTGAATTAACCTAAACCTATTATACAGAGTTAAGTGAGTCAGAAAGAGAAAGATAAATACTGTATTCTAATGCATATATATGGAATCTAAAAAAATGGTACTGAAGAATTTATTTATAGGGCAGCAGTGGAGAAACAGACATAGAGAATAGACTTATGGACATGGAGAGGAGGAGAGGGTGAAATGAATGGAAAGAATAACATGGAAACTTACATTACCATATGTAAAATAGATAGCCAATGGGAATTTGCAGTATGGCTCAGGAAACTCAAACAGGGGCTCTGTATCAACCTAGAGGGGTGGGATGGGGAGGGAGACAGGAAGGAGTTTCAAAAGGGAGGGGATATATGTATACCTACGGCTGATTTATGTTGAGGTTTTACAGAAAACTGGAGAAGGAAATGGCAACCCACTCCAATATTCTTGTCTGGAAAATTCTGTGGTTTGAGGAGCCTGGTGGGCTACAGTCCATGGGGTCGCAAAGAGTCGGACACGACTGAGTGACTTCACTCACTTCACTTTACAGAAAACAGCAAAATTATGTAAAGCAATTCTTCTCCAATAAAAATAAATTAATTAAAAACATTAACCCTTATTGTTCTTCCTTGGTCCTGTTTCCCATGTCTATATCTCTTATGTAGGTTCCAGATGTTGATTTTTATATTTCACTCACCTTTCCCACACACATACAGGTATACAGGTAAATAAACATGTGTACACACACTTCAGCACATCTCTTTTCTGAATTGACTTACTGTTTGTTTTGTTATTGCTTGTGGATTTTTTCTTTCCTACCATGAAATATGGGCAGTATTTTTAGACAAGTATTGTGATGATTTAAGGTTGCATTATATGGGAAATCTAACACTCATTCCCTACCCTTTTCCCTTTGCTATTTCAATCACAGAGGCTGAAAGAATAAATATGCACTTTCTCATATTCTTTTGCAAGAAGTGAGTGGTCATGCTATACAGATCTTAGTGTATAGTTGGAAATCTGCTAGAATGGCTCCTGGGAAAGCTTTTGCTTTCTAGGTTAGAAGAACTAAATCCGTATCATAGAGATCACTTTCTTCCTCTTTTCTTCTTCCTGGAATGTGGATATGATAATTCTTACAGCTGAGGCAGGAGTGTAGGGTAGGGGATTTCAGAAATTTCAAGAATATTTCAGAAATATTGGTTTCTACATACTTGAACCATTGAACCAATATCAGAAGAAATTTCCAGATATCTGACATATGATAAAAGTAACCTCAAATTGCTTAATACACTTTTAGTTTATTTGCTGTTAGAAAAAAAGTTCCTAATTAGCATATTGTGTTTATTTACTTTAAGTAAATCTCAACTGTGCATAAATTTATAGAATGTGTTTTGTTAAAGCCAAGTAATTTATTTGCTAAATTCATATAACCTTTCTGATTCTGTTTTTTTAATCTGCAAAATGAAGAAAATACCAGCTATTCTGGAGAATTTTGAGGATGAAGGCCAACTAAACATCTGATGCAGGATAAAAACACCTATCACAGAGCCAATCCAGAGTGGCAGATTAATAAACATTTTTAAATCAATGAATGAATAAGATATTTGTACTTCTAAGAAGCTCCTTTGAATGGTGTTAAGTTTCTGTTGGGTTGACTGATTAAGTACATATCTTTAAAGAATCCTGTTGGTTACCTTCTCTTGCCATCAGAAAAAAAGTTGTCAATTAAAGAACATTTGATAACAATCCAAATATATATATGTAGGTTATAATTATGTCTGTACATGAACCAAATGATGGAGATAGCATCTTGGATTTGGTTTCTCTACCTTGAACTGGAATTTGATACTACATCAACCTTGGTGATTAGTAGGTGACAAATATATTCAAATTTGTAGCTGATATAATATAACAATTAGAAGATTGTTAAGAAGATTGCCAATAAAACTTTTGAATTCTGTGATTCAAGATTATATTCCTTCTTTATTTGTGCATTGCTTAAGAGCTTACTCAATAGATAGAAGAACATACTAATAACTTTCAACATTGTAGAGGAAATAAAAATTACATTTGTCAAGGCTAATGCTATACATGATTCTATTTAGCACCATAAACTATAGCATGATGATGACTGACAGTATAAAATATTTCTTAATTTAATGCTTGAAAAGCAGAGAATCAATCAACAAATGAAGTAGAAAGATTGACACTTAAAAACCTCAAATCAATATTACTTTAAGAGTTTGTTACATAAGCAGAAGATAATACCTGACTTCAGATAATGAAGGGATGTAGAAAACATGGTTGATAAAAAGATGTTGCAGAGTTTATAGCTGACAGTTTGAGGACTCCTTATATCAATCTTCAGCATCTAGTAAAATCAACCTACAGATTGGATTCATATATGAATCCGTATAAAACTTTACATAGAATTTCTGAAACTGGTTTTATTTTGAATCACAAAAATGCCTATTGTGTCTTACGGTAAATCATATCAAAAATAATGTTTTTCATTTATAAACTCTCATCCTGACTCCAGAACTCAATCCTGCTGAGCATGTAGAAATTCAGAAGAAAATTTATGGAGGGTTCTTTATTAGGCCTCACTATTGGAATATATACAGAACCTTTAAAACAATAAACATGACCTCACTGGCTGTAATTCACAAGCAAATAATCATGACTTCAAAATGCTCTGGCAAAACTTTTTGCCTTTGAAGTTGAATGAAGGACAAGTGCAAATACCCTCAGAGCTTAAACAAGTTCCTATTCAAAGAAAAATCTTCTATTTCCTTCTTCAACTCAGAGCATTATTTTGGGTCTTCATGTCAATGCTACAAATGCATAGCTGTTCTCTCTTTATTTCAGTGGACTTGCATGTGAACTCTTCCTTCATGTATAAGCACAGGACAGAGTAAGGACGGGAACTTAAAATAGAGAAATCATTGGTTTGGTACTAAATGCTAAGGTATTTTCTCCTGCAAAGATGAAATCTTCCCAAATGGTGTGTTTTGAGTATTGAATTATAAATAAGTAGTTCAAGCCATTCTGAAGAAAATGGCCTGGCTAGGTCAATATTTACCAGATAAATCAAGATAAAGTACATTAATCATGTGGCAATTCTTTTGGAGAACTTCTTCCTGCTCAGGAAGCACATTTATGTTTGTGGAAATCTAGTGTGACATAATTAAGGTAAGGATTGAAATGATGTCATTCCTGAATTAGGGTGGGCCTTAAATTTAATGAGAGTGGGCTTATGAAACATAGAAAAAGGCATGTGGAGACACAAAAAAGAAGATTATTTGAAAACAGAGACAGAGATTAAGGTTGTGCTGCCACAAGCCAATGAATGCCAGAAGATAACGGAAGCTGAAAAACAGCGGAGTGGATTTGTCCCTTTGGAGGAAATTTTGTCTAGGAAACCCCTTTATTTTGGACTTCTGACCCCTAAAACTGTTGGAGAATAAATCGCTTTTGTTTTACGTATCCATGGTTGTGGTAATTTGTTGCATCCATATTAGGAAACATGTAGACATGTTCCCAACCTCTGAGACTGTCTCCTGTGTTTGAGAAACCAACAATTTCAAATGCTCATTTTTCCAACTTCCCTTATAGACAGCATACAGGCCTAAGGTCTAGGTTCAGCTGCAGAATTTCTTATCTATTGTGTTTAACAATTACCAGCAATTAGTGGCCTAAGACAATGCACATGTGTGATTTCATGATTTCTGTGGTTCAGTAGACTGCTTAGCTCAGTCCTCTGTTTCTGGGTCTCACAACACCTGAAGTTATTGGCCAGTGTGTACTGTTATCTGAAGCACAGATGAAGGTGGATATACTTCCAGGCTTATGTGAATATTGACAGCATTCAGTTTCTTGTGGTTTCTTGGACTAAGGCCTTTAGTTTCTTGCTGGCTGTCAACTGGAGGTCATCCATTCTATGTTCCCCTTTCCAACATGGCTGCCTGTTTCCTGAAAGTGAGCCAGAACGGGCATCTTTTTGGAAAGTGGGTATTACACTTTTATGAAACATAATCACATACACTGTGTCACTTTTGTCTACACTATTGCTTATTATAAATTCTCAGATCCCACTCATGCTGAAGAAAAGGGCATCACACAAATGTGTGAACACCATGAGGGATTGTGGAAGCCACATTCAAGTCTGTCTGCACAGTCAGATATGTCTGTTCTTTAAATTGGGGAATGGTGCCATGAAGAATTGAGGAGAGCAGTGACCTTGTTTGTGGTGACCTTGTTTTGGAGTAAGTTGTGGGGTAGTAGCTGTGTCTGAGACTGTCTGCAGGATCCAATACAGGTGGTTTTGGTAGGTTCATTACCGTGCATGCTCAGTAGTTCAGTTGTGTCCAATTCTTTGAGACCCCATGAACTTCAGCCCTCCAGGCTCCTCTGTCCATGGAATTTTCCAGGCAAGAATAATGAAATGGGTTGCCATTTCATTCTCCAGGGAATCTTTCCAACCCAGGGATTGAACTTGTGTCTCCCAAGTCTCCTGCATTGCAGGAGGATTCTTTACCACTGAGCCACTGGGGAAGCCCGGGGATCATTACTGACACTTGTTCTTATCAGCAGGGCCAGCAGTGTTGTTATCAAAATGCTCTACAGTGTTCTTTTGGAGAAGGCAATGGCACCCCACTCCAGTATTCTTGCCTGGCAAATCCCATGGATGGAGGAGCCTGGTAGGCTGCAGTCCATGGGGTCGCTGAGAGTTGGACACGACTGAGCGACTTCACTTTCACTTTTCACTTTCGTGCATTGGAGAAGGGAATGGCAACCCACTCCAGTGTTCTTGCCTGGAGAATCCCAGGGACGGGGGAGCCTGGTAGGCTGCCATCTATGGGGTCACACAGAGTCGGACACTACTGAAGTGACTTAGCAGCACAGTGTTATTTGGGCTGTGAATTTCACTCTCTAGCTTTTGTTCACTTTACTTATTTCTCTGGTCTATTAATATATGCCTAGTGATTTTGTGAGTTATCGGAACACTTTCCAATATTCATTTTATGCTTTAATCAATCAGACTTGGTTTCTATTGTGTGTAATCAGAACCCTGATATACTTAGTAAAATAAAAAGTTTTCTAGTATTCTAGCTAACCTACACCTCTCCTGCCTTCCCTCACCATTGAAGATAGAGACAAGGTGATAATCATTAAACTTGGATGCAAACAATGACATTAGAGTAGATGTAAAATATTTATATTCATTTCTCTCTAGAAAGACTTCCTCTGACTCTTAGATTAGGTTAAGTACCCAACAACATGTTTCTATAATGGGTCATAATAGGTATCCCATTTTATCATCATCATTTGTGAAGTAACATCTTCCCCACTAGACTCAAAGTCTTCTTTGTTCACAAATATCATTAGCCTGTAAATCAGTGCCTGGTACATCAATAGAGTTTCTTAAGTGCTTGCTAAAATAATAAATGGGTGAACGGATGAATGAATTTATATTACTGCTTTCTCTATAGTCTTGGTCCTACCTAGTAATCAACTGTGTCAGCTCCACATGTTAAATGTGCTAGAGTTAACCTTAAATCATGTTGAAATTTTTCCCTGAGAACGCTGTTTCAAAATTCATTCACAGGAAAATTTTCTAATTTCCTCAATGTCATGTTATGAAGTAGAGGTATTATTTCATCTTTTGGCCTACCTGAGATTCCCAAGATCATTTTCTAAACTTTATGACATTTGATACCAAATAAAATTCTTTGCTGATGTTTGCAATTAAATTTATCTGCTTTATTGCCGTGCTTTTTACAAAACTTGCAATATTCTCTCTTCTTCACTTCATATTTTTTTGCTGATATTTTCTGTTTCTCACACAGACCATAATGTTCTACCACCATTGCTTTATTCATAGTTTTCTCTACAATGATCACTTTTCTCTACAAGTATTCAACTGATAAAAGGTCCAACAAAAATATGATCTCTTCCATTCTCATTTCCCTGCCCAGTCAAAAGTAATCTTTCCTTGATTCAAATTCTCATATTTATTATTTTATAAATTCTATAATAATATACATGTATTTTATCTCTTTTGTACAATTTAAGTTTCCTGAGTATACAGTGCATGATGATTCATCTTCATATTTTGAGTGCCTTATATATACTGGATATTCTGTAAATATATGAATGATCTTATAATGTAAAGAACATTGGCTACAATAGCTATACCTGTAGACACTGACCATCTCCCACATAAAAATGCGAAGTTCTCTAAACTGCTTCATGTAGGTATAACTCAGTATCCCATATAAGCATGACCCAGATAGTGCAACCCAAAAAATACCATTCATAGAAATCTTACAGAAGTAATTATCTGCCTCAGTTTCTGTGGCAGTCATTAATGGTGCTATGTACCAAATATTTCTGGCTTTCTTCCATTAACTCTCTAGGCACCATTTGTGATTGAGTGGAGCCATGTGATTATTCTTAACCAATGGTTTTGAGTGAAAATGATATCTACAAGTTCAGCATTTCATGGCTTTTGTGGTACTTTCAGTCACCCTTTCACTCTGGTATGGTAACATTGCATTTGAGATGCTGCTGATTAATCTTCTGGGTCCCTGGGTCATTAAGATGAAGAAAACTCCCTATTGACCTACAATGAACAAGGGGGAAAAAATCATGACATTCAAGTCACAGAGAATTTGAGTTATTTGTTAGCACAGTCTACTTTAGCTGATGGTACTTTTCACTCAGCAAGCCTGGATGTGTTTAATAATACAAAATCTCTACGGTTTTTCATTTCTCACTTTTCTTTGCATCACAATTCTTGTCACCCACTGCTTAGAACATCAGCTATAATTTATGCACATGTGAAAGGAAGATGGAATCATTGATGGGGAAAATTAGCTATTATGAATTGGATACAGAGAAAAGCTTCTACAGTGAAAACATAGGGGCATTGTGGAATAAATTTCTAGAGAAAAGAAGAAGGTATTTAACCTTATTTTAAGTGTAAAATGACATGAGTGTTATACTACAGTCTCAAATTCCTATGGATTATTATTTTTTGTTTATTTTGACAATTCTTTATAAAAGAAAGACAAGATGAATGCAACTAAAAAAAAGTCTGGGCTTTAGTTGTGATTAGAAAGGTAAACTTTTCTATTTAAATCTGGATTTTTATTAGATAAGTGTGCTCATGGCAGAAATTTATATTAATACACAAATATATTATTACACCTTTCTAAAGAAGAGTGCTATCTTTTCCATATATTATCATAAAATTTCAATAAATTATTTTCTTTTACAGTGGATCTAGACTTCAGAGATAAGCAACCTGCTCTCAGGTATAAATGCAATGTGACATACCCACTTGATCCTGGAAAAGATTGTGTTTTAACAATCTCCTTCCTTATAGCCAAAATGCAATTTTAAAACAATGGGTACTTTTTAAAAATTAAAGATCTGAGTAAGACTCCTATACTAGAGTAAGTTGCAATAAATTCTTAATCAAGATGTCATTTGAATCCACAATGACAACTGGGTGTTAGGAAATTTCTTTAAGCTAATATGCCTAAGGAGAACCATAGAAAACAATGAAAAGCTTTATCTACCCATGGATCTTGGAAAAAATTGCTGACGTAGCACTTATGAAACCCTGACACAAGTAGTTTCTGTGCAGAGTCATATTAACAAAGCTTGATGCCGTCAAAGACAAAATCACCAACAGTCAATATGATTGCATTTAGGCTATTGTTAATAGTGAGAACATTTATTAAAGAATAATGTCTCAAAGAGAAGGATGGGGCCTGGTACATAGGAAGTCATTGCAGTGGTGGAGGAGTTATAAGAAATGGTGCAGCAAGGTTTTGGAATATTCACAGGCAAGACACTCAGAACGAAAGGAAGGGGCTATTTCAGAATTATCATATTTTATGCTTGCGGGGCTCAGGTAAAGTTCAACATCATCAATTCCAAATCCAAGTTTCTGTCAGGACACAGAAATCATTCTAAATTTTAGCAAAAGGGGGCTTAATACAAGGAATCAGTTGCTTGCAAAACCACTGAAAGGGCTGAAGATGCAAACATGAGGAGAAATTTCCACTAGCTTTCAGGTTCACCACTACAGGTGGAGTGTGGAGAACCAGGTGGTAGCCAGTTTCTTCCAACCAGAACAGAAAACTGCAGGACGCTGTTCTTGATTATCACAGCAAACCCCCTAGAAAACCTCACATCAGCCCATGCATTTACCTATCACTACCAAAGGAGAAAAGAAAAAGCAACAATTTGGCTCTGCCTTCCCTCCATCTTCCAAATCCTGCTCAAATGTCCCTTTTAGTAGAACCTCAATTGTATTCCAAGCCTGGAGTAAAGAGAACCTGGAGGCTGTGATTCCTAATATCCAGCCACTGTGAAACAAAAGAAATCTTAGAAGGATGTTGCTGCTTGCAAAATTAAATCAGCATGCTACTTTTTATTCTCAATAAAACTTTGAAGAGGTTTAATTCATGACAACCAGCAACATTTCTCCCTGTATCACCTGCTCAAACCTCTCCTACAACCTGCCTATCCTTTCAGGTCCTAACCCTCTGCCCCTAAATTCTTCACTCCCCTCCCTTTTATTGTCTCTTCTCTATCTCTTTCCCTCATCCTTTTCTTTTGTTATTCTGTTTAAAAAATAAAGTCATTAAGTAGGCTGTCGATTTCCTACTGGATGTGAGATTGGTATTTCTCAGCAATTTCATATAAATTTCAAAGACCTGCTTGGTGATATTTTATTTAAAAATTGTACAGGTTTATGAGAATGTGATCACTCTTACAGAGTAATACACTCTCTGATGTACACTGACTCATACACAGGACATGACCCCTCTTTTCTTTCTTTATTCACAGCATCACTGGTAAGAAACATTGGTCTGACAGAGTAAAGATTACATCATAGCATCATTCAGCAATGATAAAATTGGATCTTTAGCACTTCTCTTCCCTTGGCCACCTTTACCTCCAGGAAAAGTTTCCTGATAGACTCACTTGTCCCTTCACGTCCCCTCTTTCCCTGTCTTCCTTCTTTCTTTCCAGCTCCCCATCTCTCTTCAATTTTTTATGCAAAACATATTTCACAATTTCCTTCTATCCTACCGTGAGTACAGGGAGATAAGAAACATTTCATCCTCTCTACCCTCAAAAGCTGATGAAGATACTTTATTAAATGAAAGATCATCTACTAAGAAAAAATATGGTGCATTCCTATGAGGGCAGAAGTAGTGGCCAATATCATTATTCTAAATAGAGCAATTTGTTTGATACTATGCTATTTAAATGGAGAAGGAAATGACAACCCACTCCAGTATTCTTGCCTGGGGAATCCCAGGGACAGAGGAACCTGGTGTTCTAGAGTCCATTGGGTCGCAAAGAGTCAGACATGACTGAGTAGGAAGACCAACTTTTTAATTCTCAGATCTTACCCTCATAAAAGAGAACTGTGTGACTAATACTGAAGCAAAGTGAAGACTACAGTACACAGAGAAACAAACTCTCATTAGTACTAGTTTAATAATCTACCCAGGACATCATAAACTAGATCTTTAGTGCAATGTGCAAGAGTGAAACCATAACAACCCTCCCTTCCTAAGCAATGTTTAGGTCAGTATGGAGAAGTGCAGTAGATAAAGAGAGTAAGAGTGTGACCCAACCTGTCTGCATTTGAACCTTGTCACTGGTAATTTAATTGCCATGCACTCTGAGACAGATGACAACTTGACTCACTTTTCTAAGACCCTGTCTCACCAACTGTAACAGAGAAATATAATAAAGACAAATATCTTGGCTCCTTCAAGAGTTGTTTAAAGTATGAATACAGCAGTGTTGTAAAGCATTTAACACACACTTTAAAAAAAAATTATTGGAGTAGAGTTGATTTACAATGTTGTATTAGTTTCAGGTATACAGCAGTGAATCAGTTATGTGTATATACATATATCCACTCTTTTTTAGATTCTTTTCCCATGTAGGCCAGTGGTCCCCAATCTTTTTGACTCCAGGGACTGGTTTTGTAGAAGACATTTTTTTCCACAGATGAGGGGTGGGGTTTTGGGTGATGGTTTTGGGATGATTCAAGTGCATTGCATTTATTGTGTACTTCATTTCTGTTATTATTGCATCAGCTCCACTTCAGATCATTAGGCATTAGATCCCAGAGGCTGGAGACCCCGATATAGGCCATTACAGAGTATTGAGTAGAGTTCCCTGTGCTATACAGTATGTCCTTATTAACTGTCTATTTTATGTAAAGTAGTATGTATATATCAATCTTGATCTTCCAATTTATCCCTCCCCCACATTACTCTCTAGTAACCATAACCCTATTAACCATACGGATGTTTGTTTTCTACCTCTGTAACTTTATTTGTGCTTTGTAGATAGTTTATTTGTACCTTTTCTTCTCTTTTAGATTTCACATATAACTGAAATCCTGTGGTATTTGTCTTTCTCTGTCCGACTTACTTCATTCAGTATGATAATCTCTAGGCCCATCCATGTTACTGCAAATGGCATAATTTCATTCTTTTTTATAGTTAATATTTTATTGTATACATGTACCACATCCTCTTTATCCATTCCTCTGTTGATGGAGATTTAGTTTGCTTTCATATCCTGGCTATTTTAAATACGCTACAAGGAATATTGGAGTACATGTATTTTTTGGAATTATGGTTTTCTCCAGATATATGCCCATGAGTGGGATTGCTGGGTCACATAGTAGATCTGTTTTTAGTTTTTTTAAGGAATCTCTATATTATTTTCTTTCTTTTTTTTTTTTGACTGGCAATTTGTTTGTTATATGATATTACACATGTTTTAATGCCAGTCTCCCAAATCATCCCCCCACCCTCCCTCTCCCACAGAGTCCAAAAGACTGTTCTATACATCTGTGTCTCTTTTGCTGTCTCGCATACAGGGTTGTCGTTACCATTTTTCTAAATTCCATATATATGTATTAGTATACTGTATTGGTGTTTTTCTTTCTGGCTTACTTCACTCTGTATAATAAGCTCCAGTTTCATCCACCTCATTAGAACCGACTCAAATGTATTCTTTTTAATGGCTGAGTAATACTCCATTGTGTATATGTACCACTGCTTTCTTATCCATTCATCTGCTGATGGACATCTAGGTTGCTTCCATGTCCTGGCTATTATAAACAGTGCTGCGATGAATATTAGGGTACACGTGTCTCTTTCAATTCTGGTTTCCTCAGTGTGTATGCCTAGCAGTGGGATTGCTGGATCATAAGGCAGTTCTATTTCCAGTTTTTTAAGAAATCTCCACACTGTTCTCCATAGTGGCTGTACTAGTTTGCATTCCCACCAACAGTGTAAGAGGGTTCCCTTTTCTCCACACCCTCTCCAGCATTTATTGCTTGTAGACTTTTGGATCGCAGCCATTCTGACTGGCGTGAAATGGTACGTCATAGTGGTTTTGATTTGCATTTCTCTGATAATGAGTGATGTTGAGCATCTTTTCATGTGTTTGTTAGCCATCTGTATGTTCTTTGGAGAAATGTCTATTTAGTTCTTTGACCCATTTTTTGATTGGGTCGTTTATTTTTCTGGAATTGAGCTGTAGGAGTTGCTTGTATATTTTTGAGATTAGTTGTTTGTCTGTTGCTTCATTTGCTATTATTTTCTCCCATTCTGAAGGCTGTCTTTTCACCTTGCTTATAGTTTCCTTTGTTGTGCAGAGGCTTTTAATTTTACTTAGATCCCATTTGTTTATTTTTGCTTTTATTTCCAATACTCTCTGAGGTGGGTCATAGAGGATCCTGCTGTGATGTATGTCGGAGTGTTTTGCCTATGTTCTCCTCTAAGAGTTTTATAGTTTCTGGTCTTATGTTTAGATCTTTAATCCATTTTGAGTTTATTTTTGTGTATGGTGTTAGAAAGTGTTCTAGTTTCATTCTTTTACAAGTGGTTGACCAGTTTTCCCAGCACCACTTGTTAAAGAGATTGTCTTTTCTCTACTGTATATTCTTGCCTCCTTTGTCAAAGATAAGGTGTCCATAGGTGCGTGGGTTTATCTCTGGGCTTTCTATTTTGTTCCACTGATCTATATTTCTGTCTTTGTGCCAGTACCATACTGTCTTCATGACTGTGGCTTTTTCTATAGAGGCTATACCAGTTTACATTCCTACCAACTGTGTAGGAGGGTTCCCGTTTCTCCAAACCCTCTCCAGAATTTATTGTTTGTAGATTTTTTGATAATGGCCATTCTGACTAGTGTGAGGTGATACCTCACTGTAGTTCTGATTTGTATTTTTCTAATAACTAGTGATGTTGATTATCTTTTCCTGTGCTTTTTAGCCATTTGTATATCTTCTTTGGAGAAATGTCTATTTAGATCTTCCACCCACTTTTTGATTGGGTCTTTTTCTTTTTTAATATTGAGCTGCATGAGCTATCTGTAAATTTAAAAGCCTATTCCCTCATCAGTTGTTTTGTTTGCAAATAACACACACACTTTTATGCAATACTTGTCACCAAAACAAGAAAGCTCACAGTCATTCCAAGCTTCTTCCACTTTATCTTCTATATCTAATTGCTCACAGAAGAAAAGAAAGCTTTAGTTGCTCAGTCACATCCAACTCTTTGCAACCCCATGGACTGTAGCCCACCAGGCTTCTCTGTCCATGGGATTCTCCAGGAAAGAATACTGGAGTGGGTAGCTATTTCCTTCTCAAGGGGATCTTCCCGACCCGAGGATTGAACACAGATCTCCAGCATTGTAGGCAGAGTCTTTACTGACTGAACTACCAGGGAAGCTCATGAAATTTATCCAATTATACCTTTCAAATATCTTTCAAATATTTTTCCACCTTAGTTTAAACCCTTAACAATAACATCTCCTGCTGGCACTTTTCAGCAACCAGATGTTAACTCATATTTTATTACTATTGTGTGTCATCCTCATCCCCACTTCCCTATGTGTCACCTACACTGTAGTCAGTGATCTTGCTGTATGGAAAATGTGATCAGTCTAATTCCAATTTTAAAACTCTCATTTTTATGCAAATACCTATAAAGTTTAATCTCTATTACTTAGTAGATATTAACCTCATCATCCAAATTTTCATTCTCTACAGCAGTGAAGATCAAACATCAGAGTGGATCAGAGTCTTCTGGGATGTTTGTTGAAAATGCAGGTTTTAGGTTCTTTCTTCATGGACAAGTCTCAAATGGTGTATCGATTAAAGACCATAAGTCTTATTTTTGTACAGTTGGGCCAGGACATTCAGATGCAGGGTTCTTGAGATCATCTTTTGAGAAATACTCTGCTCTATAGGCTCATAGGCAACCAGTTCTCCACTACCCCTACCTCTGTCCTCCTTACATAACCAGTGGTCTTCAAACATTATATGGCTTATATGCCTTTTTGCCTCTACAGCTGCTATTTCTATTTCCTGAAAAGTCATTCCTCACCTTCTGTCTAGCTAATTTTTATTCATCTTTCATCATTTCATTCAGATGTCACTTCTGTGTGAGGAGATCCCTGAGTTCTCTCAGGGGGAATTTAGTTACATCTTTTCCTGATTTTTAGTAAGATCCTATATGAACCTCTGCTTGTACTCATGTCATTGGGTTATAGGCAAATGTTAGACATCTCTACTAGACTATAAAGACATGTCAACAGGAAAGCATCCCCTTCATTCTCGTGTTACCATTATCCAAGACCTGGCACATATAGGTGCTCAATAAAGTTCATTGGTTGAAAGAAGAAACTAATAAGTGTTAGAAAATCAATTATTTGGGATTATTTAAAGATTTAGGTCACTTCAATATGAAAAAGTATTTCCTCCATGAGGTTTCTACTCTTATCTGACCTCATTAAATATTATCTCTAAATCTTCAACAAGATGGAGAAATAAAACATTATTAAGCTTATGTTAGAAACACCTGACAAAAGTAAAACTTTATTCCATTTATTTATTTAATTTCATTGAAACAGAAATTATGACACACTCAAGAAATAGAAGGTAAAAAGAGGTTTCACTTTCCCTTTATTCCCTATTGTATGCAATGTTGGAATAAACCAAGTATCTATTATTTGAACTGTTAGTAACTTTGCATAAGAGTGGAATTCTCTAAGGACCACAAACATTTCCTGGATGCTGGGACTGGTGTAATTCACTTGGCCATGGGAATAGATAATCCATAGTTTTGCAAAATAGAGTGACATGCAAAACGGGACTAGTATTATTGCCAACAGTTTACTGTTTCACTTAGAGGAGACACTGCTGAAATATTCACTTCAAGGACTGAGAGTGCTGAACTTTACTTGAGGCCCGTGCTCCTGGAAAACAACAAAGGTTAAGAAGTTCCGTTACCGTTTTGTATTCCAGGAAATGGTTTACTGCAAAGAACCATTCTTCCCTGTATGACTTAATTAAGGCTCCCAGAAGACTGCTTTGTTTTTTGTTTTTTGTTTTTTTACGACAAGGCCAGACACAGACTCTCCAAATCTCCATTATTTTCTCATAGTGATTGGCAACACTCTTTGTTCCCACTGACCAATCTGAGCAAAATGCTCACTAATGTGACTTGACTGATTTGTAACCAGGCTTCTCTCTTTTCCCTAGGCCACTGAGCTTAAACAAGCCTTGAGAGCTTAAGCAGGCATTGGAAATGGGACAACCTCGATCTAACAGTTCCTCCCAAGATTCAGCTGGGTTCAAGAAAGACATTCCCTACCTAATGTACAGTCATGGCCACATACTCATCTCGCTTTTATCCCATACACCAAACATAATGGTAGATCAAGAGGTGGGTAAATCATGGCTTTCTTCTTCTCCAAATGCACTTCTCACTAACATTATTTCTGTCTTAGAACCATCAGAGAGCTATTCTTCAGGATAATTTATTAACTGCAGAGGGATATGAGGAGTAATGGACAAAGCACCTGTCATCCACTGAGTAAGGTTTCTACTGTGTTCCAAAGAATATGCTAACCATTTTATATTAACAAATTTGGAGGAAACTAGAGTTAAAAGGTGATTACTTCAGTAAGGTAATGCATCATGATTGAAGTTTAATTATAGGAACCAGTCAATGTATAAGCTTGGATCACCAACTCTAAGAACTGTCTTAATTATAAAAAGTGTCATGTGTGTGTTTGTGTACATGTGTGTGTTCTAGGTGGTGTCCAACTTTTTGTGACCCCATGGACTCACCAGGATCCTCTGTCCATGGAATTTTCCAGGCAAGAATACTGGAGTGGGTTGCTGTTTCCTCCTCCGAGGGCTCTTCCTGACCCAGGGATTGAACCTGCATCTCCTGCATTGGCAGGCGGATTCTTATCACTGTATTACCTGATACTAAGCACTTCAGTGGCTGAGGATTGTCCTCCAGGATTTTCAGAGAGAAAAATGCAAAATAAATAAATAAATAAAGGAGATTTTTTAATACGAATGTTATCCTGGCTTTCAAAAAATTACTTTATTTATGTTCAGCTGGGGGCTGAACATCTATATATGGGCACTGAGAGATTTTGGGTGGATGCTAGAATTTTAGGCAGCTCTATTTACATGACTTATGTATTTTTCTTTCACATACCTGATTCTCATTAAAGGAGTTTTCTATCACTATATAAGCGTACTTCGTTTTATTGTGGTTCACTTTATTGTACTTCACAAATACTGTGTTTTTCACAAATTGACAGTTTGTGGCAACCCTGTCTGAAGCAGATCTATCAGCACCATTTTTATAACAGTATTTGCTCACTTCTTGTCTCTGTGTCTCATTTTGATAATTCTCCCAATATTTCTAAATTTGTTATGATATCTGGGATCAGTGACTCTGATGTTACTGTTGGAATTATTTTGAGGAGCTACAATCTTAATCAATAAATTTTGTGTGTATTTTGACTGCTCTATCAACCAGCCATTCCCCTATTTCTCTCTCCCTCTCTTCGGACCGCCTTAATCCCTGAGACACAGCAATATTGAAATTAGGCCAGTTGAACCATATGATGGTCTCTAAGTGTTCAAGTGAAAGGAAGAATGACACGTCTCTCACTTTAAATCAAAAGCTATAAATAGCTATCTTTGGTGAGGAAGGCAAGTGGAAGTTGAGATAGGCCAAAAACTTTATCTCATGCTAGACAGTTAACCAGGTTGTGAATGCAACTTTCTTGAAGAAAATTAAAATTGCTACTCCAGTGAACAAACAATGATAAGAAAGTGAAACGGCTTTACTGCTGATAAGGATAAAGTTTTGGTGACCTAGATAGTAGAATAAACCAGTCACAATCTTTCTTGAACCAAAGCATAAGTTAGAGCAAAGCCCTAACTCTCTTCAGTTCTCTGAAGGCTGAAATAGGTGAGAAAACTATAGAAGAAAAGTTTTAAGCTATCAGAGGTTGGTTCATGAGGTTTAAGGAAAGCAACTATCTCTGTAACATAAAAGTTCAAGGTAAAGAAGCAGGTGATGATGCAGAAGCTACAGCAAGTGATGAAGAAAGCAAGATAATTAATGAAGGTGGAACCTCGAAAAAATGTGTTTGTTTGTTTGTTTTCCAATGTAGATTAAAAAGCCTTAAAGGGCTTCCCTGGTTGCTCAGTGGTAAAGAATCCACCTGCCAGTGCAGGAGACATGAGTTCCATCCCCAGTCTGGAAGATCCTCTGGAGGAGGAAATGGCATCCCACTCCAGTATTAGCGCCTGGAGAACCCCATGGACAGGGGTATCTGGCAGGCTATAGTCTACAGGGTCTCAAAGAGTCAGATATGACTAAAATGACTTAGCATGCACACATGTCATTTAGAAATTTTGTAGTTAGAGAGGAGTAGCTTAGGCTTGGCTTCAGAGATCAAAGGACAAGCTGACTCTCTTGTTAGGGGTTAGGCAGCTGGTAACTTTAAAATGAAGATAATGCTAATTTACTATTCTGAAAATCCTTGGGCCCTTAAGAATTATGCTAAATTTACGATATGTACCATACATATCAACAAAATCTGAATGACAAGACATCTATTTACAACTTGGTTTGCTGAAAATTTTGAGCCCAGTGCTCAGAAAGAGATTCTTTTCAAAATATTACTGCTAATTGACAGTGCACCTGGTCACACATGAGCTCTGATGGAGACGTACAAGGAGATTTATGTGGTTTTTACGCCTGCTAACACATCTATTCTATAACTCATGTATCAAGAAACAATTTCAAGCCTTATTATTTTAAGAAATACATTTTGTAAGTCTACAGCTGCCATGGTGATGCCTCTGATGAATCTGAGCAAAAACTAAACACCTTTTGAAAAGGATTCATTATTCTATATGCATTAAAGTGTTAGTCACTCAGTTGTGTCCAACCCTTCAGGACCCCTTGGACTATAGTTAAGAACACTTGTAATTCATGGGAAGAAGTCAAAATATAAACATTAACAGGACTTTGGAAGAAGATTCCAACCCTCATGGATGACTTTGAGGGATTCAAGACTCCAGTGGAGGAAGGAACTCAAATGTAGTAGAAATATTAATTACAAGAAAACTAGAATTTAAAATGGAGCCTAAAGATGTAACTGAATTGCTGTAATAAAACTTGAATAGATGAGGAGTTGCCTCTTAAGGGTGGACAAAGAAAGTGGTTCCTGCATAAGTTACTTTAGTCGTGGACAAAGAGATAGAAACTACTCTTGATGAAGATGCGATGAATATTGTTGAAATGACACAAAAGGATTTAGGATAGTATGTGAACTTAGTTGATAAGGCAGTGGAAGAGTTTGGGAGGACTAACTCCAATTTTGAAAGATGTTCTATGCATAAAATACTGTCAAACAACATTACATGCTTCAGAGAAATTGCTCATGAAAGGAAAAGTCAATCGATATGGCAAACTTCATTGCCTTATTTTAAGAAACTGTCATAACCACCACAACCCTCAGCAACCAAATCCCTAATTGGTCAACAGCCATTAACATTAAGGCAAGACACTCTTGACAAAAAGATTATGACTAGGTGAAGATTCAGACGATGGTTAACTTTTTTTTTAGCAATAAAGTGTCTTTAATTGAGCTATGTACACTTTTTCTGGACATATGCTATTGCACACTTAATCGACCACAGAATAGTATAAACAAAACTTTTAAATGCACTATAAAACCAAAATATTCGAGTGACTACCTTTACTGCAATGGCTGCTTTATTACAGTGGTCTGGAATAGAAACAGTAATGTATCTGAGGTATGCCTATACAAGGCAGTATGCAATATATTTATTTTAAAAGCATCACTTAAACATGGCATTGTTCATTGGCTTGAAATTCTACTATATGATACCAGAATGTTTAGGTTTTATAAGTTTACAAATTGAAAGTTTCATCATTTTCCAATTCTAGGCATATTATGGAACTCCTTATTTCTGGCTTGTATATTCTAATCATATTCTTAAGATTTATAGTTGTGATTAGAAGCACTTTGATGTTCAATGTAACACAATGACTTTTTGAAAGTGATATTTACAGTGGGTAATGTGTGTGCTTCATCATTCTCTATCTGAGCTATCATTGTCTAAAGAACAAAGATAAGCTACATTTGTAATAATGAGGATAGAGTGTACAACAAAAATTAAACATAAAACCAGAAAATAAAATATGCCAACTCCAATTTTATGACAGTGGGCTAACATAAAAAAATAATAGTATCAAGGGAAGAAAATAGAAAACCATCAACAATTAAAATTTAACTATGAAAAGAATAGTGGTACCAGGGGTTGGAGTAGAAACACTGAAAATCTAACATTGGAACAGAGGGTTTCTAATGCAATATTTTCCAATCATTCATTGCTTAACTAAAATAGAACAGCCTGTTACTTTCACATAGCTATTAATATTGGAATACCTATAAATTTACATTAAAGGGGATTTATATCTGCTGGTAAGAATAGTACTCCTGTTCTGCCCCATTATGCTAATTTTTAAAAAGTGTTTGATTACTTTAGCTATCCACCTATGGAAAAACAGGATTACTTGTTTTAAAGACAAGCTTTCCTGTGAAATTTCCTGTGAACAAATGTGGTAAAATCAAAATTTACCCTTCTCAATATATGCTATCCCACCTCACAGAATTTTGGCCAACTTTGATTCTTCTACCTCCTTTTTCAACTCTTCTTTTGAAGTCCAGTTATGACCATGGAAGAAGAACCAGCATGTCTCAGACATATTCTCAATCTTATAGAACAGCATCTTAACCTTACAAAGTTTTGCCTCCCATGGGGTATTGTAACTGATTAGTTAAAGGCCATCTTTACGTCTTATAAGGCCATCTGCAACAAGATAATGGGAAAGCAATAACTTCTATAGTTTTAAGCTATTACTGTATTTGAAAGTGAAAGTCACTCAGTCGTGTCCATCCAATACTATCCATGGAATTCCCCAGGCCAGAATACTGGAGAGGGTAGCTATTCTCTTCTCCAGGGTATCTTCCCAACCCAGAGATTGAACCCAGGTCTCCTGAATTGCAGGTGGATTCTTTACCAGCTGAGCCACAAGAGAAGCCCAATTACTATATTTATTTAGATGCAAAATTCATTATTTGGTCAGGAGTACTATTTTGTGGAATATTGTGACCCTAAACTAGGCATTCTATGAGTTCACATGTGAAAGCATTGCAAGTATAAAAGACATTATTCATATCAAGAAGTGCAGATAAATCACTGCCCAGTCTATGAGGGAAAGAGTTCAATATAATGAATCTGCCGCTGGGTGGCTTGATCTCATCCCAAAATGGTACTGTGTTCTATATACTCAACACTGATCTCATTGTTGACAGGCTGGGAACACTGCATGGGAACCAGTCATATCAGTCTTGATGATTGAGCATAAGTGTAGCCTTTGACCCTTGATGCTAAGTCCACTTTTTCATTAAGCAAAAATCATATATAAGTTTCCTAGCATTGCTGAAACATCACAAACTGGATGGCATAACACAATAGACATTTATCTTCTCATGGTGCTGGAGGCCAGAAGTCTGAAATCAAGGTTAGTAGGGTTGATTCCTGCTGGAGGCCTTAAGGAAAAATCTATTTCATGCCTTTCTCCTACTTCTGATGGCTGCTAGCAACATTTAGCAAAAACTCATCTCTACCTCTCTATTTACATGGTATTCTTCCCTATGTATCTCTGTGTCTCAGATCTTCTTTGTCTTATAAGGATACTTGTCATTGGATTTAGAAATCACTCTAAATTCAGGGTGACATTATCTCAAGATTCTTAACTTAATTGTGTTTATAAAGACTATTATCTATTTCCAAATAAGATCATATTCTTAAGTATCAGGGACTTAGATTTGGACATATCTTTTTGCAGGACACAATTTAGGTCACTACACAGAGTAGGCTAAAAAAGAGGTTGACTGAACTGACCACAGCAAAAATCTATCTTATTTCCTTTGATGATTGAGATATTTTTTCTGCTCTGAATGTCCTCTCTTGGTTATTCACGTGGAAAACAAATATTATCACATATATCTGTGCCTATGGTAAGCTATCTATTCCCATACCTCATCTATATATCATTTTTTTAACACTTTGCTAAACTTTTTTCTCTCCAAGTCATAACTACCTGGCCAAACTGTTAGCTATGTTCCATAAACCAGTGTAAATACTTACATTGTAGTCCCATCATCTCTCTAATAAAGTGTCAGTTAGATACACTGTTTGAATTTCTGCTCTTTAAGAGAATTCCTTACTCTTCTGTCATTTGGGACTTTCCTTGGGTGCACCTTGTAATGCAATAGTTCTCTTGTGACTGGTCCCAGCATATCATACCAAGTGGTTACTAGGTGCAGGCATAATATTTTCCTCCTTCAGTAAACTAACTGTAAGGAACTCTGTATAACAGGGGTTGCAAACTATGACTCATGGGTCAAGTCAAACTATAACTCATGCTTTTATAAAATTTTATGTGAACATAGTCTCATTCCTTTACTTATACTCTATAATGGCAGAGCTCAGTAGGTATGATCACAACCATAAGACGTACAAAGCCTAAAATATTTACTATCTAGCCCTTTACAAAAAGAAAGCTTGTCAACCTCTGCTCTATGGGGTCACAAAAATGAGTTGAAGGAGAGTAACAATATAGTTACTCTAATGATCCAAGACAATACAATTTTCTTGAGCCTTCAATACCTGATCAAGCCCAACCTTTTATTTTTCACTTCTACTTGATGTACATATTCACTGGCTCGATGGATCAGATGAGCCCAATTTTGTCACTTCCTGTCTCACAGTCTAGAATTCAGATGTTGTTGTTATTCAGTTGCTAAGTCATGTCCGACTCTTTGTGAACCCATGAACTGTGGCACACCAGTCTCCTCTGTTCTTCATCATCTCCCAAAGTTCACCCAAGTTCATTTGTCAGTTTCTGTCTCATAGTCTGGGATTTGGACATTACTTGCTGCCAATAGTAAGGAAAAGGTGCTGTTCTTCTAAAAGAGCGTAGTTATTTTCTAAGAAGGACTTGGGACTTTATTCCCTAAACATCGTGATTCACCCCATCTAGACATGTATCACTAGGATCTCTATTAATCCCACATACTTTCAGCATCATCTAATATATTGGGCCATATGGACTAAGAGGAGGAAAGCGTAATTACATACTAGGTTTGTTGTAAATTTTCCTCTTACTCTAGGCACCTCTCCAAACAGCAATGTTTATGGTTTATTTAGTAAATGAATCAGAGAACCATCCATAAGTGTGGTTATGTATTGTTTCTAAAATCAAAATAAGTCCAACAAGCTTTGTGTCTCTTCCTTAGTAGTAGGTTGTATATAGACTGAATTTTACATTTTTTAAATTCAAAAATTGAAATTCAGAAATTTCCATGTTTTCATGTTCCAGATCAGCTATATTCAAAGAATCTTTATTAGCTTCCCCTTAGTTTTCATGAATGTATCTCTTGCACTGGGATTTTTGAGTCTTACAAAGTCAGTTAGAACACTTCTTGCTATAGTGTCCAAATAGCATAATGTCATCAGCCCAGAGGACTAGTGCAATATTTGTGTAAAGGTAGAATGATCAACATTCCTATAATGTAGGTCATGTCAAAAGAACCTAGGGCTGACATAGCCCTGGGTTAACACAGTAAAGGTATACAGTTGTCATTGTCAAATGAAATCAAAATATTTATCATGGCTCTTAGTAAACAGTATAAAAAGGCATTTTTTTTCAGCTTGATAACTATACCAAATGCCAGAGACTATGCTTATTTATTTCAATTAAGAGATCAATCTGTAATAGAAGCTGCCATTTTTGGAGTAACCACCTGGTTAGATTTATGACAATGCACAGTCTTTCTCTAGGATCCACTGGTCTCATTTAAAATAAAAAAGCAAACTAAGTGAAGATGCTCTAAGAATCACTACATTGCATCTTTCAAAATCTTTGATAGTGAAATTGTTTGCTAAAATGTTTTCTGAAATGTCCCCAAATGCATTATTACATTTGATTTTCTATTTTGGTTGTTATTGACATTTCAGTGGCTTCTACTTGGCCATTCCTAAAAACAGACCTTACTGTATGGGTTGCCAAAAAATGTCATTTCAACTGCACTTTCAGTAACTGATTATGTCTGCCTAGTCACTGGCGCTCATTTTGAGAAAGTCTAAAACCAAAATTTAATTTAGTATCTGACCTGTACAAGCCTCTAGTTGAATTATTGGAGCACAGTGTTATCTTAGGTCTCTGAGGATTAGTGTCAAACCTGAGCCCATTGTTTAAAAATCTTCCCCAAGTCTATTTCCCTCCATTTCCTTTAGTAAAATTTTGAAGATTTACAGTACTACTTGTGACAGTGCAAGAGAACTTACCCCCATCCCTCCTTGAATAAAATGACTCTTGATCTATGAATTAGAAAAAAAAACTTTTGTGACAATTCAAGTTATAGTTCTAGCTGCCAGACCCAGAATTTTGTTTTTATGTTATTTAGATCAAGTGAAAACTTAGCCACCACCAAAACTCTATGGGTCAAATATTTTATTTGTCCTCTGGCTTTGCCATCTGTTAACTCTATTCTATCTTGTATCTGGTGTTTTAAGTATCGTCACCAGGACTTCACCACTCCAGCATCTTATTAGCACTCCTGTTTTACAATCATTTACTCCTGATTTTCAAGGAAACCCACTTGGAAGCTTTTAATGGATGATGGTGCTCCCTTTACCAAGGTATTGAGAAGTTTCTTGGTGCAAAGAGGACCTGTGTTCTTGCCTTTGTGATTCTCAAATTGTGATCTCTGGACCTCTTGGGAAAGTGCTAAAAATGCAAATTTTCTTCCCTCAACCTAGACCTACTAAATCAGAAATTTGGGGAGTGGAGTCCAGTAATCTGTTTTAACAAGGTTTCCAGGTGATTCTCATTTGCACCCCTTGAGCACCACCATTTTCCATTATTCCAGGTAAATTCTAATATTGAATGTTAGCCTTCACTGAGTTGAGGTATCAAATGAGTTCAAAGGTTTGAAATCAATCAAGTGAACTGCCTGATCCACCTCTGGCTTCTGGTGAATATCATTGTTGGCTAGGGCTGCCATGACAAAAAGACCACAGATACGGTGGCTTATCCCATCACTTCACGGTAAATAGATGGTGAAACAATGGAAACAGTGACAGACTTTATTTTCTTTGGCTCCAAAATCACTGCAGTTGGTGACTGCAGCCATGAAATTAAAAGATGCTTGCTCCTTGGAAGAAAAGTGAAGTCACTCAGTCATGTCCAACTCTTTGTGACCCCATGGACTGTTAGCCTACCATGTTCCTCCGTCCGTTGGATTCTCCAAGCAAGAATACTGGAGTGGGTTGCCATTTCCTTCTCCAGGAGATCTTCCCAATCCAGGGATCAAACCCTGGTCTCCCACATTGCAGGCAGACGCTTTACCATCTGAGCCACCTATGATCAACCTAGACAGCATATTAAAAAGCAGAGACATTACTTTACAACAAAGGTCTGTCTAGTCAAAGCTATGGTTTTTCCAGTACTCATTTATGGATGTGAGAGTTGGACTATAAGGAAATTTAAGTGCCGAAAATTGATGCTTTTGAACTGTGGTGTTGGAGAAGACTCTTGAGAGTCCCTTGGCCCACAAGGAGATCCAACAAGTCCATCTTAAAGGAAATCAGTCCTGAATATTCATTGGAAGGACTGATGCTGAAGCTGAAGCTCCAATACTTTGCCCACTTGATGCAAAGAACTGACTCATTGGAAAGGACCCTGATGCTGGTAAAGATTGAAGACAGGAGGAGAAAGGGACGACAGAGGATGAGATGGTTGGATGACAACACCAACTCAATAGACATGAGTTAGAGCAAGCTCCAATAGTTGGTGATGGACAAGGAAGGTCAGCATACTGCATTCCATGGGGTCACAAAATGTTAGACACAACTGAGTAACTGAACTGAACTGAAGGTGGTTTAAATAACCAGAATTTATTCCTTATAGTTCTGGAGACCAGAAGTCTTAAGATCAAACTGTTGACAGATTTTGTTCTGAGAATTCTCTCCTTGGCCTGCAGATGGCCTTCTCAACGTGTCCCTCATATGTCCTTTTCATGTTCATCCCTTGTGTCTCTCCTTACAAAGACACCAGTCATACTGACTTAGACCCTGGCCCTAATGGCCTCATTTGAACTCAGTCACTTCCTTGAAGGTTCTACCTTCAACTATGGTTACATGGACTAGAATCTACCCAATGATCTCATATAACTTTATATCTTTAAAGAGTCTATCTTGAAATATAGTTGTACTCTGAGACACTGGGGGAGAGGGAAGTTCAGTTCATAATAGTTGGTTAAATGCAGCCTCATCAGTAAAACCATCCCAGTGTAATGTGATTCCATCCTTCTGTATCTAGCACAACATACATTCTCAAACATATTTCCCAGTCTCTGATGAAAATAAAAATCTCACAATACTTATTAATGGGTGAGCATCTCCTCTATACTAAGATTTTGCTCTCATTCCACTGGCATATATCAGGGGTTTTTTATTCTAGTCAAATAGAAATGGAGGTTAGTGGGATGGAAAATGAAAAAAAATAGACATTGTTAGAAAAGATCATTGATGTTCTTCAAGCAAGAGATGCCTACTTTCTTCAAATACAAATAAAGGGATACTCCTATCTTCAAGGGAAGCTCATGGTAATATAGAAGTTCAAGGTTCTCAGATTCATCCAAATGCACCACAGTGCAACTATTCTCATTAATGTTGTTGTTTTCAAGTCACTAAGTCATGTCTGACTCTTTCTGACCCCATGGACTGCAACATGCCAGGCTTCTCTGCCCTTCACCATCTCCTGGAGTTTGCTCAGTCTCATGACCGTTGAGTTGGTAATGCCATCCAACCATTTCATTCTGTCATCCCCTTCTCCTCCTGCCTTCTATCTTTCTCAGCATCAGGATCTTTTGCACTGAGTTGGCTCTTTGCATCAGGTGGCCAAAGTATTGGAGCTTCAGCCTCAGCATCAGTCCTTCGAATGAATATTCAAGGCTGATTTCCTGAATTGTTTTTCCTCATTGTTAAGGTTCCACTTCTTCAGTCATTGCATTAATATCATAGACATGACAAGGCTGAATTCAAATTATGTTGCAACTCTATAACCTATATAAATCTTTTAACATTCCCAGTGTAGTGGCTATTCAGCTTCTCAAGAAGTCCTTCTTCATAGCGACTGCTTGAGAAAGTGGGATAAAACACAGAAACACTGACCACCCAAAGTCTAAAATCATTGGTTCTAGATCAAGCATCAAATCAGAAAAACAGAAACAGTTCAAGGTTTTTGAAATATCAAAAATTTAATTCAGGCTATTAGGTATAAAAATATTGAAAGGTCTGAAGGAACAAAATGGTTTGTGTTAATACACTCAGATTAAGAACTGTAGGAAGTCATCATCACTCTTCAGGAATCTAAGAGTTCACACATAGTTAATATTCCTCAAACTGCCATCTCTGTTATTTAGCAGGAGTGCAGTGGCTCTCACTTACCTCTGCCATTTCTAGAGGCACTACTTGAAATGGGCATTGCTGGAACTATTGCTGCTGCCATTGCCATAAGAATAGCTTCTACATTCTCCCATTATCTCAATTGAGTGCCTCCCAACGTCTGTAGAATGTGTCTTGCACAGCATTTATTTTTGTTGATTTGTTTTCCCAACAAGTTTCTTCTAATTCAGAGATATGTTTAGAAAATAGAAGTCTAGAGACTTTCAATACACCCAAGCACAGGCGTTTGTTTCAGAGTGGGTTGCATGGATCCTCCTCTTACTGTGATTCTGCCAACTTCAACAACCAATAAAGGTCAATCCTCACTGCTTGCCTGGACTCTGTCTTTGCTGACCATCTCTCTGCTGTTAATAACTGTTTTTGGTAGGCAGGTCAATATCAATGATTAAGTCAAATTACTTATTCTACCAACCTGGTGTGTGTGTGTGTGTGTGTGTGTGTTAGTTGCCAAATCATGTCCGACTCTTTTCAACCTTGTGGACTGTAGCCTGCCAGGCCCTTCTGTCCATGGAAGTCTCCAGGCAAGAATACTGGAGTGGGTAGCCATTCACTTCTCCAGGGGATGGTAGATTTTCTATATTCAAGTACAAATTATCTAAATTTTTTTCATCTAACAAATAAAAATATTAGATCATTAATCTACATATGTACTTTATGAAACTGGTACTGTTATTATATCCATGTTAAAGATGAGAACTGGAGTAAATAAAGGTTAAGTAACTTAAAATCACAGAGGTAATAAATGCTAGAATTGGATTTACTGAATTAAGCAATCTGACACCAGAAGACATGCTCTTAACCAAGATGTTGTGCTACCTATGAAGTTAAAATTTTATAATTCTTGAATTCAGTTTATATAAGTCAGTGCACAGTATGGATTCTCAAACACTCCCCAGTCTCCTCTCTCACACATTTGCTGAACTTCCCCAATATATGTGAATATTCATATGTCCCCACATGCAGATGGATATTCACATGTGTGCACACCACACACACACACACACACACACACACAAGCTCTTCAACTTTAGAAATATGGCCCTAGTGGTTCTTATAATGCAACCCATTGATCATCACTTAAATCCTCTTGCATTTACTTCCTCACTACCTAGTATGTCCTATTTTACCTCATCACCTGATCAGCCTAGTGAGCACTTTTGTCTTTTAAACTCCCCCATACACATACACACACATATTCCCAGTATAATTAATGGCTTCTCTTGATCAATGAAGTCTCTGACACTTGTACACATTCCTATTATTGTTACTGTTACTACATCTGTTTCCATTATTACCTTGTAAACACAATGAATATAAGGTTTAAGTCTTAGTTTGCTTTGTATCCCTACCATCTAGTACAATACCAGATGCATAAATGTAGAGTAGTATTTTTCATGTTGAATAAAAATCCATTTTTCCATACTTTTGGCAAAAAAAAAAACTCAAAAAATCCATGCTACCTATTTTTAAAGGCTAAAATCCCTTAGTCTGCAGTAAGCCCCCCATAATATTTACTCCTTTTTCAGCTCCAGTTCTCACTTACACACAAAAACACATCACACGGGGCTCCAAACAAGACTAAACTGGGACCACCTAAAGATTTCAGAACACAATTAATCTTTGGGCCAAAGGATAAATTACCATTATTCAAGCACAAATAATGATCAGTGGTTGACATATGAGAACCACCAATTCCATATTTCTGAAGTTTGAAGAGCTTGTGTGTGTGTGTGTGTGTGTGTGTGTGTATAGTTTCTTTTATTTGCATCTTGTTCTCATTGTCTCTTCCACCTAGGATCCACTGAACCAACTTTCACTGTTTTCTGAAATTCTGCTAACTTTCAATGCCTTACTTAAATGCTACTGCCCCATTAAGCTATCCTTTATTTTCTAAGTCAGATCAAATTTGTTTATTTTCTATGAGATCATTCACTATAATAAACTTTCTCTCTTATTTATATACAGCCATGGCTTATTTCATACAATGCATCATTAGCTCCATGGAGGCAGGCACCTATGTTACCTCTACATGTTCTATACCAGCTCCCTAGAGCACTTTGCATGGGAGCCTTGCCCAAAACAATTACTCAAAATTAGCTATTGTATTGACAGTAGGATGACATTCTTGTCCACACTCTTTTCAATGCTAAGCTACTATAATAGGTGTGTGTTAAAATTCAATAATTCAGATCAGTTCAGTCTCTCAGTCATGTCCAACTCTTTGCGACCCCATGAATCGCAGCACGCCAGGCCTCCCTGTCCATCACCAACTCCCGGAGTTCACTCAGACTCACATCCATTGAATCAGTGATGCCATCCAGCCATCTCATCCTCTGTCGTCCCCTTCTCCTCCTGCCCCTAATCCCTCCCAGCATCAGAGTCTTTTCCAATGAGTCAACTCTTCACATGAGGTGGCCAAAGTACTTGAGTTTCAGCCTTAGCATCATTCCTTCCAAAGAAACCCCAGGGCTGATCTCCTTCAGAATGGACTGGTTGGAACTCCTTGCAGTCCAAGGGACTCTCAAGAATCTTCTCCAACACCACAGTTCAGAAGCATCAATTTTTCGATGCTCAGCTTTCTTCACAGTCCAACTCTCTTATCCATACATGACCACTGGAAAAACCATAGCCTTGACTAGACGGACCTTTGTTGGCAAAGTAATGTCTCTGCTTTTCAATATGCTATCTAGGTTGGTTATAACTTTCCTTCCAAGGAGTAAGCGTCTTTTAATTCATGGCTGCAGTCACCATCTGCAGTGATTTTGGAGCCCCAAAAAACAAAGTCTGACGCTGTTTTCACTGTTTCCCCATCTATTTGCCATGAAGTGATGACCAGATGCCATGATCTTCGTTTTCTGAATGTTGAGCTTTAAGCCAACTTTTTCACACTCCTCTTTCACTTGCATCAAGAGGCTCTTTAGTTCCTCTTCACTTTCTGCCACAAGGGTGGTGTCATCTGCATATCTGAGGTTATTGATATTTCTCCCGGCAATCTTGATTTCAGCTTGTGCTTCTTCCAGCCCAGCGTTTCTCATGATGTACTCTGCATAGAAGTTAAATAAGCAGGGTGACAATATACAGCCTTGATGTACTCCTTTTCCTATTTGGAACCAGTCTGTTGTTCCATGTTCAATTCTAACTGTTGCTTCCTGACCTGCATTAGGCATAATCAATAGCAGAATGAATATATTTGCTAGTCACATTCTATTAAAATGTGTATGCAGCTTCAGAAAATTTGGGGAAAAAAATCAGAATATAATACAAGTAGCTTCATTTAGGGCTTCCCACGTGGTCCAGTGGTAAAGAATCTGCCTGTCAATGCAGCAGAGGCATGACATGCAGATTCAATTCCTGGGTGGAGAAGATTCCCTGCAGTAGGAAATGGCAACCCACTACAGTATTCTTGCCTGGAAAATTCCATGGACAGAGTAGCCTGATGGGCTGCAGTCAGACATGACTGAGCCTGCACGTGTATCATGTCAGTTTCTTTTATGAAATGTTTGCATGTCAGGCACTATACTATCTATTGATTCAGGATGCAGGTTTTATTATTCCTGTTTTATAAATAAGGAAACTGAGACTCAGAAAGTTCAATAAATGTGCCTAAGATGACACATCTAGGAAATAGAAGAGCCCAGACTTAAGTCTTCGTCTATATGTCTCCTGTACCTATGTTTATAACAATAGATTGCATTCCCTACTTATCATATACAAACGCATGGGCCCCAACCATTTTACAAACATTATCATAGTTGATCTTTAGAAAAACCACTTGAGGGATGTATGGTCTCCATTTTACAAATGAGGAAACCAAGACTCTCAGACAAAGTTATTTTCCCAAATTCACACAACCAGTAAGTGATGAGGTTGAAAGTTGTACCAGGACCATCTGATGACAGTGTGATCTTAAATTATGAACTGTTGTGCATAAGACTTTCTGATCTAGCACCTTTTTCCTTCTGTCCAATGGACTATTTTAAATTTTCAGTGGTAGCAGTAACAGAGTCACTAAATATTTAAAATGCTTTCTTCAGGCCAGTTAAAGACTTGAAATGCCCATAAGTCACAAGGCACTACCCATTTCATATTGCAAAACAATCTCTTGTTTTTACTGAGCTCCAGGCTAGAAAAAAGACCCTAAATCTACATGTAATTGATTTACTAATCATCTAGTTCTCTTTTCACAAATCATGTATTGGAAGGATTATTGATTCACATGTAAGTAGATTTTTAATTAGTTTCTCTTTTTCTTATAGTAGTTCAGTTCAGTTCAGTCACTCAGTTGTGTCCAACTCTGCAACCCAATGGACTGCAGAACACCAGCCTTCCTTTTCCTTCACCAATTCCCGGAGCTTAGTCAACTCATGTCCAAAGAGTCCGTGATGCCATCCAACCATCTAATCCTCTGTCATTCCCTTCTCCTGCCTTCAATCTTTCCCAGCATCAGGGTCTTTTCAAATATTGGAGTTTGAGCTTCAGCATCAGTCCTTCCAATGAATATTCAGGACTTATTGATCAATAGGTAGGTAAATAATTCATGGCAGGTATGCACAATTAAATTGTCAAATAGTGTCTGACTTTCTGGGTTTTCACAGAAACTCTGTGTTCTGTGATTTGTTGAAACAGTTTTTAATGGTCAGAAACCCAAATTATCAGGGACCCAGCTGTTAGGGTTGGATTGGTGCTAATCCCTGGGAAGGGAAGCAGGACAGAAACCCTAGAATGGCCTAACCCTGAAGCATGCAGTCAGCCCTCATCAAACTGCATATACCCACTAAAGCAGAGATCTCCCTTGGAAAAGATAACTACATATTTGCTTCCTAGCAACACAATTGAGCAACGAACACTTTCACTATTTTTTTTCATACCATGAAGGTATGTAAGTATGAAAGGACTTGACAAAGCTTCCTAGAAGACCAATTTTATTCTAAATAATGTGAAACATGATTTCAATTCAAGTCAAATATTGTATGTTGTGAAGTAGAGTGCAAAATAAGAATGAAATTTTAAGATAAAACAGCAAGTTTTGAGGAAATATTATGCTTGCTTCAGCAAATTTGTGCTGTTTGCCAAAACCCTGGGGGTTTTGACTTCACTATATTTGGTCACTGAAAGTATTAGAGAAAGTTCGAGATGCAGATATATTACATTTCATTTGAAGTCTAAGAATCAGATATAAAGTTTTATTAGTTTTACTAAATGGATCAGGGTGATTTTTATGGTTATAGGGTTTTTTTTTTTTTTAAGATTTTAAGACTTTTAAGATTTTCAAGCCACATTCTTTATTTCCTGACTTTCCATCAAAACACTGGGTACTCTCTTGACCATGTTGAAAATGAAGAGGTGCTCTAAGAAGACAAAAGCAATCTACCTTACTCTGTCCCTGTGTTATCTGAGAATGTTTCATTAATAGTCACTGAATCTTTCTTTTCAAGAGGATTCACTAATCCTCTAATTACCAATACAGTATACTAACGCGTATATATGGAATTTAGAAAGATGGTAACAATAACGCTGTATACGAGACAGCAAAAGAGACACTGATGTATAGAACAGTCTTATGGACTCTGTGGGAGAGGGAGAGGGTGGGAAGATTTGGGAGAATGGCATTGAAACATGTAAAATGTCATGTATGAAATGAGATGCCAGTCCAGGTTCAATGCACGATGCTGGATGCTTGGGGCTGGTGCACTGAGACGACCCAGAGGGATGGTATGGGGAGGGAGGAGGGAGGAGGGTTCAGGATGGGGAACACATGTAAAAATAAAATAAAATAAAATAAAATCAATACAAATATAATATAATAAAAAACAAAACAAACAAACAAACAAAAAATAACCTGCTTGTCGTGATTCTGAACTCTTTTGGTTGGTGCTTGTGACCAGCTGATATTTTAGACAACCATTGGCACATTCTTTCAGACCAGAGTTCTACAGTCAAAAGGGTAATTCTGCCAATGTTGCAGGGTTTCTTTCATAATTTGATTGCAGCAATTATGTCCCAAGTGATATTTGATCATTCTAGTCTAAATGTTTTATCACACTTTTCATTTGTATCTTTTCTGCTAAGACACAACTTCAGCCTGTAGCTGTTTCCTTCAATGTATGCATTATAATTTAACATATTTAGGAAGGTACCATAGAGTGATTTAGAGCACATCTTCTAAAGTCAGCAGACCTCAGTTTTAATCTCAACTCTGCCACTGACAAGGAAGTTGTTGAATCTTTCTAGAATCAATTCCTTATTAGCATAATTAATAAATATTCTTGGGCTTCCCTTGAAGCTCAGTTGGTAAAGAATTTGCCTACAATGCAGGAGACCAGGGTTCTGTTCCTGGGTTGGGAAGATTCCCTGGAGAAGGAAATGACAACCCTCTACAGTATTCTTGCCTGGAGAATCCCATGGAGAGAGGAGCTGGCAGGCTACCATCCATGGGGTTGCAAAGAGTTGGACATGACTAAGTGACTAAACTGAATGAACTGAATGACATTCAACACATTTTTAATGTTGTTGGTATTGTTTAGTCGCTAAGTCACATTCAGCTCTTCTGCAACCCCATGGATGGTAGCCCACAAGGCTCCTCTGTCCATGGGATTTCCCAGGCAAGAATACTGGAGTGGGTTGCCATTTCCTCCTCCAGGGAATCTTCCTGATCCAGAGATCGAACCCAAGTCTCCAGCATTGGCAGATGGATTCTTTAGCACTGAGTCACCTGGGAAACCCATCTTTTAATATACTTATAGTCAATTTGATATATTCTTTTTGTTCAGAATTTTTGGTAATATTTCTGTTGTGCCGCCTGTCCCTTTTTATGACTTAATATAAATTTTGTGTATCCTCTGGATGTGAGTCCTTTGTAAAATATCTGTATTTTAAATATTGTTATCTACTGTGTGGTTGGGGTTTTCACTCTATTAAAGAAATTTTTGATGAACAGATTTTTTTATTTTGAGAAAGTTTAACTTCCATCTTTTCCCTTATAATAGATGTTCTGTGTTTCCTAATTTTGTTTAAAAACTTTGCATCTCAAAGCCACAATGATATTCTCTTATGTTATCTTCTAGAAGGTTGATAGTTATAAATTTCACATTTATATCTACAAAGTAGGTAAAAATTATACTTATATGTGAGAATTAGAGGTGAAAGTGAATGTTTTTCTGGTAATTACACATATCAACACAACATCAATTATTTAAAACACCATCTTTTCTCAGCACATTGCTCCGTTACCTTTGTTGTTAAACGAACCCTAGACATGGGTTTGTTTTTGGACTATCTGATTATCTGTCATCGTCTATTTATTTTTCTTGCACAAGTCTTCAGTCAACTTTGTTCTTTTCTTTTCTTTTTCTTACTAAAGCCTCCATCCAAACATTAACTATCTTTAAGAAAAAGATATTTTTACTTCTATCAACATCAATTAGTTTTTAATTTTGTCTATTTTTTCTGTATTTTATATGACTAGAAAAACACATATGTACCCTTCTGTGTTTGTCTTCCTCTTTTTTATAGTATATCTGAGATTTCTTCCTGTTTCTGCCTAAAGCAGCATTTTGTTTATTCTAATTTCTTGTTTTCACTATTCTTGCCCTTTTAGATTTCCATAAACATTTTAAAATTGGCTTGTCACTTTCTACCCTTCTTTCTTGCCCTCTCCCCAAACCAAACAACAAACCAAACAAACCAGAAAAATCTCTTGGAATTTAAATTGAGATTGTACTGAATTGATAGATTCATTGCCAATAAATAACATCTTTATAACACAGAGTGTGCCAATGCATGTTCTGTCTGACTCTTTGTGACCCCATGCACTGTCGCCCACCAGGCTCCTCTGTCCATGGAATTTCCCAGGCAAGAATCCTGGAATGGGCTGCCATTTCCTCCTCCAGAATCCCTGACCCAGGGATCAAACTTTTATCTCCTACGGCTTCTACATTGGCAGGCGGATTCTTTACCACTGAAAGAAAGTGAAAGTGTCTTCACCTTGCTTATAGTTTCCTTTGTTGTGCAGAAGCTTTTAAGTTTAATTAGGTCCCATTTGTTTATTTTTGCTTTTATTTCCAATATTCTGGGAGGTGGGTCATAGAGGATCCTGCTGTGATGTATGTCAGAGAGTGTTTTGCCTGTGTTCTCCTCTAGGAGTTTTATAGTTTCTGGTCTTACGTTTAGATCTTTAATCCATTTTGAGTTTATTTTTGTGTGTGGTGTTAGAAAGTGCTCTAGTTTCAGTCTTTTACAAGTGGTTGACCAGTTTTCCCAGCATCACTTGTTAAAGAGATTGTCTTTAATCCATTGTATATTTTTGCCTCCTTTGTCAAAGATAAGGTGAAAAGACAGCCTTCAGAATGGGAGAAAATAATAGCAAATGAAGCAACAGACAAACAACTAATCTCAAAAATATACAAGCAACTCCTACAGCTCAATTCCAGAAAAATAAATGACCCAATCAAAAAATGGGCCAAAGAACTAAATAGACATTTCTCCAAAGAAGACATATAGATGGCTAACAAACACATGAAAAGATGCTCAACATCACTCATTATCAGAGAAATGCAAATCAAAACCATTATGAGGGACCATTTCATGCCAGTCAGAATGGCTGCGATCCAAAAGTCTACAAGCAATAAATGCTGGAGAGGGTGTGGAGAAAAGGGAACCCTCTTACACTGTTGGTGGGAATGCAAACTAGTACAGCCACTATGGAGAACAGTGTGGAGATTCCTTTAAAAACTGGAAATAGAACTGCCTTATGATCCAGCAATCCCACTGCTGCGCATACACACTGAGGAAACCAGAATTGAAAGAGACATGTGTACCCCAATGTTCATCGCAGCACTGTTTATAATAGCCAGGACATAGAAGCAACCTAGATGCCCATCAGCAGATGAATGGATAAGAAAGCTGTGGTACATATACACAATGGAGTATTACTCTGCCATTAAAAAGAATACATTTGAATTAGGTCTAATGAGGTGGATGAAACTGGAGCCTATTATACAGAGTGAAGTAAGCCAGAAAGAAAAACACCAATACAGTATACTAACACATATATATGGAATTTAGAAAGATGGTAACAATAGCCCTGTATATGAGACAGCAAAAGAGACACTGATGTATAGAACAGTCTTTTGGACTCTGTGGGAGAGGGAGAGGGTGGGATGATTTGGGAGAATGGCATTGAAACATGTATAATATCATATATGAAACGAGTCGCCAGTCCAGGTTCGATGCATGATACTGGATGCTTGGGGCTGGTGCACTGGGATGACCCAGAAGGATGGTATTGGGAGGGAGGAAGGAGGAGGGTTCAGGACGGGGACCACATGTATACCTGTGGCGGATTCATTTTGATATTTGGCAAAACCAATACAATATTGTAAAGTTAAATAAAATAAAATTTAAAAAAAGAAAAGAAAGAAAGTGAAAGTGAAGTCTCTCAGTCATGTCCTACTCTTTGTGACTCCATGGACACCAGGCTCCTTCGTCCATGGGATTTTCTAGGCAAGAGTACTGGAGTGGGTTGCCATTTCCTTCTCCAGGGGATCTTCCCAGCCCAGGGATTGCATCCAGGTCTCCCGCATTGTAGACAGACACTTTACCGTCTGAGCCACTGAGCCACCTGGAAAGCACCTGCTTTGGGTTTATTCTCAGTCAAATGGAATTTTAATATCTATTTTCAAAGATCTTTTTTCTGTTCCATTTTCTAATTTATTGGTAGTGATTAGAATGCAAATGATTTATTTTGACTTTGTATCTGGTAAACTTGCTAAGTTCATTCACTAATTCTAATAGTTTATTTGCAGTTCATTTCGGATTTTCTATATCCATAATCAAATCTTTTATGAATTATGAAAGTTTACTACTTTCTTCTTAAGTTTTATACTTTTTATATGTTTCTTACCTTATTAGAATAGCCTGTTTTCCAGGTCAACATTAAGTAAAATTCGTGGTAGTACTTTGTCATCATATTTTGTTTCTATAAACAAGAAACTTGATAAATCATCATTAAATATCATTTTTTGCCAAAGATCTTTTTATCAATTATCAAGTTAAGAACACTCCAACCTAATCTTAGATTGCCAATGGTTTTTCATCATGAGTTTTGCATGTTATAAAGTGATTTTGCTATATTTATTAATATGATCATTTGATTTCTCTCCTTAATTTTACTAATATGGTGAATATCTTGGATTGATTGTTTAATGCAAAATCAAACATGTATTCTTGGGGGTAATTCCACTTAGTCATAATGAGAAGTTCTTTTTATATATTGTTAAATTACATTTGCTGATATTATGTTTAGCATTTTGCAATTGTTTTAAAATCTATTTTTCTTAGTAATGCAATTTTCAACTCTTGTTCTCAACATAATACTGATATTATAAAATATTTTGGGAAATGTGACCACTTTTTCTACCCTCTGAAGGAGTTGTATAAGTGTGCTACATTACAAATGAAAAAATTGATTTCATTTACTGTTAAGGCAATCTGGATCTGGAGTTTTCTTTGTGGGAAAGTTTTAGATATGGATTGCATGTTTTTAATGAACATAAGATCATTAAGATTTTTACTTCTTTTGTTAAATATTTTCTATATATTTCCATTTTATTTATATTTTAATTTTGTTGGCTTAGTTTTCATAATATTATCTTATAACTTGTGTAGTATCTATAGGATATGTGATTATGTCCTTCATTTTATTCCTGAAATTGGTTTTTTGTTCATTCTCTCTCTTTTTCTTTTTGGTCAGTCTTGATGAGGAACAAGCAATTTAATTTGCTTTAATAATCAACTTTTTTATTTTCTGCCCTTCTTAATTGCATGTCTGCTTTTATTTTACAGTCTGCCTTTATTCTGCTCATACTATCATTGTTTCCTTATTTCTGTATTTTGGGAATAATTTGCTGTTCTTTCTTATAGGTTTTTAAAATAGGTGATTATAATTTTTAATTTTCAGCATTTCTGTATTTTAATTTATGAGTTTATATCTAAACATGTCACTTTATCTGCTCCCCACATTTTGATAAGTAGTATTTTAATATAATTTATTCAAAATATATTCTAATATTAATTTTGAAATAACCTATGGGTTATTTACAAGTGTGTGACATAATTTCAAACATTTGTGAATGTTCTAGTTTTTTTTTTTTAATTACTGAATACTAGCTTAAGCTCTCTGTGGTCATCAAATCCTCTGAATCATGATAAGGCTTCCCTCATGGCATAATAATTGGTCAATTTTGGTAAATGTTCCATGTGTACTTGAATATAAAATGTTTTCAAAATTTGTTGATGCCGTGCTTAAACATGTAAATTAGGACATTTTGTTAATCATGATGTCTAAATCTTCTATTCTTTACTAAATTTTAGTCTGTGTTTTTTTCTCAGTGATGAAGGTATGATAAATTCTCTAGCTATAATTATTTCTCCTGTAATCCTGCCAGAGTATTCTGTGGATATTACATATATATATATATATATATATATATACAGTGAATTACATTATAAAATTTCATATATTATGGAGTATCAGGAAGCATTTAACTGGTGGCTTCCTGTGTGCTGTTTTGGATCTGTCATGAACCTCTGTCCCTTATTAATTGAATATTCAGGAATTAAGTGGAGCAGCAAGCTACCCCTGGGGGGCTTAGGAATGCATGTATTTCCTTTGTTAGTTTTTCCATACGGTGATAAGTAACTATTTACAACCCTCTTCCTTTTTATGAACCATACAGTAAAAGTGATTATTTACAACCCTCTCTCTTTCATATGGATGACCACATATTTCCTTGATAACTTGTAAGTTTTGATTTTATCTCTGCTGAAAATAGCTGCCTTGTAAGACAGTATAAATACCCACACTATGTTGAATAAAACACCTTTGCTCCATCAGAGCTTTGGTCCCCGTGTCTTCTCTCTCTCTCTCTTTCCCTCTCTCTCTCTCTCTTTTTTTCAGGCTAATTCTCTGGATCGCAGAGGCCCTTTGGGTTCACTTTTCTGCCCAGCCTTCTAAGACCCTCTCGAGAAAGCATTCTGCACCTTCAGCCCATCGAGAGGGCACCTGAGGCCTTCATGAACAGAGTAAGTCCCATGTCAGGGACTTTATTGGTTTTCTGCGTAAACCAAGGAACATCAGCCTCTTTCTCTATCCTTTACTCTCTTATCGTCAACTCCAGACCACCAGGTTCTAGTCCATTAAAGGACCTCAACAATGGAGTATTATTATGTTTCTGTCAAATTAACTTTTTTTCCTGGTACCATTTCATGCCCCCAAGTCTGAGATGTCTGTTATGTAGTTTTTCTGGCTTTTTTCTACTTACAGTTTTCTTATTTTACTATTTTACTTTTAGTCTCAATCTGTCTTTGTATTTTTTTATTCCAGTTTTAAACTCTTTTTTTTTACTCTGTGAATTTAGCTTATATCCATACTGATTTGAGTTTTATTAATGTTATTATTCTTTGCTCTTTGTATCATCATTTTTTCTATTCCCTTTTTCATATTCTATTTGTTGAATCAAGCATGTTTCATGATTCTATTTGTTTCCCTATTGAGATTATTAGTCATATTGTCTTTCACTATTCTTTTAATAGATTCCTTAGAGATATCATCAAATATCTTTGACTTGATATAGTCTACTTTAAATTGGTATATTTTCCATTTGTACATATGCTTCAGTTCCATTCAGTCATTCAGTCCTATCTGACTCTTTGTGACCCCATGGACTGCAACACGCAAGGCTTCCCTGTCCTTCACCAACTCCTGGAGCTTGCTCTAACTCATGTCCAGTGATGCCATCCAACCATCTCATCATCTGTTGTCCCTTCTCCTCCTGCCTTCAATCTTTCCCAGCATCAGAGTCTTTTCCAATGAGTCAGTTCTTCGCATCAGATGGCCAAAGTACAGGAGCTTCAGCTTCAGCATCAGTCCTTCCAATGAATATTCAGGACTGATTTCCTTTAAGAAGGACTGGTTGGATCTCCTTGCAGTCCAAGGGATGCTCAAGAGTCTTCTCCATCTGAGGTAGTGTGATCCTATGGAAGTCATGCCTTCTTTAAAGAAGTCTGAGTCTCATTTCTGAGATGAGGCAGGGGGAGAGTCGGGAAGGATTATCTTGAGTTCTCAGTTTTAATTTTCTCTCTGCCTATAAATAACAGCTGAGTATTTTCCATTGTTGTTTGTTTGTTTTGTTTTCCCATGCTGCCTTTGGGCTACTTGTGGTTGTTGTTTAGTCACTAAGTCTTATCTGACTCTTTGCGACCTCATGGACTGCAGCATGCCAGGCTTCCCTGTCCTTCAGTATCTCCCAGAGTTTGCTCATACTCATGGCCATTGAGTCAGTGATGCCATCCAACCATCTCATCCTCTATCGAACCCTTCTCCTCTTGGCCTCAATCTTTCCCAGCATCAGGGTCTTTTCCAATGAGTCAGCAATTCACATCAGGTGGTCAAAATATTGGAAGTTCAACTTTAGCATCAGTCTTTTCAGTGAATATTCATGGTTGACTTAATTCCAGATTGACTAGTTTGATCTCCTTGCTTTTCAAGGGACTTTTCAGAGTCTTTTCCAACACCACAATTTGAAGCATCAATTCTTTTGTGCTCAGCCTTCTTAATGGTCCAACTCTCACATCCTTACATGACTACTGAACTATAGCTTTGACTCTACAGACCTTCGTCAGTAAAGTGGTCTCTGCTTTCTAATATGCTTTCTAGATTTGTCATAGTTTTTCTTTCAAGGAACAAGCGTCTTAATTTCGTGGCTGCAGTTGCCGTCTGCAGTGATTTTGGAGCCCAAGAAAATAGAACCTATCACTGTTTCCACTTTCCCCCGTCTACTTGCCATGAAGTAATGGGACCAGATGCCAAGATCTTCATTTTTTGAATGTTGTTTTAAGCCAGGTTTTTCACTGTCCTCTTTCACTGTTATCAAGAGGCTCTTTACTTCCTCTTTGCTTTCTGCCATTAGAGTGGTATCCTCTGCATATCTGAAAGTGTTACTATTTCTCCCAGCAATTTTGAGTCCAGCTTGAGTTTTATCTAATACAGCATTTCTCATAATGTACTCTGCACAGAAGTTAAATAATCTGCTTAGAGTCTTCTTTTACTCCTTTTTATTAATAATAGTTAGATTTCTTTGACTAGTGAACAAATCTTTACATTAAATATTCTCTATTCTAACAACTGAATTGGTTCTGTCTCCTGGTTAGAAAGTGAAAGTTGCTCAATCCTGTCTCTTTGTGATCCTGTGAACTATATAGTCCATGGAATTCTCCAGGCCAGAATACTAAAGTGGGTAGGCTTTCCCCTCTCCAGGGAATCTTCCCAACCCAGGAATCAAACTGGGGTTTCCTGCATTGCAGGTGGTTTCTTTACAAACTGAGATGCTAACCAGTATACTCAGATTTATATTAATAGTAGTGTTTTTGATTATTTACCCTGTCTGGTGCTCTTTATTTCTTTCTTCATTTCTGTGATTCCATCTGAGATTGTTTTCCTTCTGTCTGAAGAGCACCCTTTAGTATGTTTTGAAGTGCATGGCTCTTGACAATAAATTATCTCAACTTTTATCTAAAAATGATTTATTTTGCATTACTTACTAATGAATACCTTTACTCTGTGTAGAATCTGAGGTTGGCAGCTATTTCTCAGCACTTTAACAATGCAATTTATTGTCTTTGGTTTATCATTTCTGTTCATGAATCAGCTGTCAGTTTTATTGATGCTCCCTTGAAAACAATGTGCTTTTTCTCTGGTTATTTTTATGGTTTTCAATGTTCTTTTCTTTTTTGAAGTAGATTTTATTGTTATGTGCCTAGGAGTGATATTCTATTTCCTCTTAGGTTCATAGAAATCACTGAATCACACTGACTGATGATTTAGAAAATTTCAGTTTTAGAAAATTCTCAACTATCTTTTCAAATAATATTTTTACTCCACTCCTTTTTCCTCCTCCTCCATAATTCCAATTATACTTTTGTAAAAATCTTTTCACTATACCCCTTTCATTCCTTTTGGTATTTTCAACATTTCCTTTTTCTGTGTATTGATTTGGAAAACTTTTATCGCTCTGTCCTCTAATTTACTATTCTTCTCTTTAAAAGTCTAATCTGTTGCTATATCAAATCTACCCAGTTATTTATTTCCATTAGTACATACATATGATCCTTTTGTCTTTTTTCACAAAGACCAGTTCCCTCTGTCTCTTGACATTCCATTTCTATGAATATATCCATGATGATTATTTTATGTCCATGTCCTGTTACCACAATATCAGTATTATAGGTAGGTCCATTTCTATTGCAGACTTTCTTTGCCATTTGGTGCTGCTTCATTAAATGTCTGTCAATTCTTGATTTAATATCAGAATCTGTATAGATTAATTACAGTATCTATCTTGGTTTTTTATTGTTTTTTTACTTTTTAATTACTTTCAAAATAAAATCTAAATTCTATATCTAAGAAGAATAAAGTTTTATCTGATATGTAGGGATATTTTGGTATGTGTATCTCATTACAGAGTATAATTTAGAGAAGGCAATGGCACCCCACGCCAGTACTCTTGCCTGGAAAATCCCATGGACGGAAGAGCCTGGTGGGCTGAAGTCCATGGGATCGCTAAGAGTCGGACACGACTGAGTGACTTCACTTTCACTTTTCACTTTCATGCATTGGAGAAGGAAATGGCAACCCACTCCAGAGTTCTTGCCTGGAGAATCCCAGGGACGGAGGAGCCTGTGGGCTGCCGTCTATGGAGCTGCACAGAGTCAGACACGACTGAAGTGACTTAGCAGCAAAGTGTATAATTAAAGTCACTATTTAAATCACCATATATTCATTATTGGATTTATTGTTTTGACATTTTCTAAGTTTCTATGTAAAAGTTCATGAAGTATTTTTTAAAAGGCTCTATAAGAATCAAAGGCTCTAAGGAATAAATCTCAAATAAATATCTTTATTAAGGAATTAGGTTTCATTTGGAAGAGATTTGCATTTTCCCTGAGGCATTCATGATGTAAATATAGAACCAATAATTATTTTTTTGAATCTAACAATTGGTATTGAAATAAAGAAAAACCTGCCATGCATTTGAAATTTTTACAGACTTTGTTAAAACGGTAACACATAAGTCAGAGCTAGATATTTAAAGTCTGAGTGTATATCATCATCACTTATTTTTTTAAGTCAGAAAATTATATATCGAAAAATATTTGCAGAGAAAAATTTCTTAAACTGCTATGTAGGTACATGACTATGATTGTGAGGAGAGAGAAAGAAGAAAAGAATGTATAACAAGATACAATATTTTCAATGAATTTAATATCCCATCATTGTGGAAGAGTTATATTCTTATGAGTCATATCTAAATTTAACAGAACAATCAGCATGCTGAACACAGGGTATTAAAGTAGAAGTGCTTGGGCCTTCTATTGTTAGCAGGCAACAGAGGTAGACTTCAAATTTGAGTCTGAAAGAAGGTATTTTCTTCCTATGTTCTGGTTCTTTACCTTCACCTCCTGTGAATATAGATGGGCAGCACTTTTCATAAGCAGCACTGTCAGCCTGGGTTGATTCACTTTGGGACCACTTATGTGCTTTTGACACCTACTGTCTCCCTTGCCACTGCCCCAAATGTCTCAGTTCCTAGACACTAGACATTAACTCATGTGGCTTTAAGATATCCAGGGCTCTCCATACTTTTAGTAGCAATAGTGTTAATTACACAATGGTATAGTATCAATAAAATTAATGGTATGTCTCTTTCTATGCATCCCCCCCCAAAAAAAAAAGAAAGCAGATTTTCTACAAAACCTGAAATTTTGTCTGTACGGGTCTAAATTAACATGATTGGGCATCAGAATTTTGATTGCTAACTCTAGGACCTATAAAACATTGAACTTTGCTGAGTGAAAATGAATGAGTACACAGTAGACATGTAATGTCTTATTAATTAAATCTTTGATGTTTCTTAAAGAAATTCAATATAAAGAACTGAGCACCATGAACTGAAGAAGTTCTTGGATATCAAGAGACATTTTTCAGGTGTAAAGATTATCACACTACAGTGAGAGAATTGACCTACTATAAAAATCATTTTTGAATAGAAATTATTTGTAACTTTAGGAAAACATAGGATATGACAAACTAAAAACACTTAATTTAAATACTTCTATTCAGATCTTCTGAAGTTGTTTTCTACTTATCAGTAAGAATATTTGTATTTTTCTATATTTGGTTAACAAAAAGGTTTTCTTTGGAATTTAGCACATTTTTTGTATTACAAAGACATTGTAAAGTTACTGAAAATAAGTCTTAGTGGCACTCTTAGTGGATGTTCCTCCTTGGAATTTTCTGGAAAAAGCTTGTTATACTTACTGCTGCTGCTGCTGCTAAGTCGCTTCAGTCGTGTCCGACTCCCTGCGACCCCATAGACGGCAGCCCACCAGGCTCCTCCGTCCATGGAATTCTCCAGGCAAGAGTACTGGAGTGGGTTGCCATTGCCTTCTCCAATGCATAAAAGTGAAAAGTGAAAGTAAAGTCGCTCAGTCGTGTCCGACTCTTAGTGACCCCATGGACTGCAGCCCACCAGGCTCCTCCGTCCATGGAATTCTCCAGGCAAGAGTACTGGAGTGGGTTGCCATTGCCTTCTCCAGTTTCATACTATTCAGAACTATTCTATGCAAAGAATTCTGCTAGGCAAAGGGGATACAGAAATGAGTAATATATAGATTTCCTGCCATTAATAAATGAGACACAAATCTGCAAAAAAGATGCACTAATTTATTATTAGCTTGAGTATGAATTTCATCCTGGTTTTAACTTTTATGTTAGCTTCCCAAAGATATTTTCCAGATATCTGATCAGATTTTGCATGAAAACATAGTAATGAATCAGAGTAGATATAAACACAATTGATTTCCTTTTTTATTTTTCATAATTAAAGGATTTTTGTCTCATTGAAATCATAAAAAAATCTCTTCTTCATAAAAATAAGAAAATTTGTTTCAGAATTAAAGTAACAAAGCATTTCCAAATGTTTTCTTCAAAATGTTAGTGGTATGAGATTATGAGATCATCTGTCTAAAAATCTTTTAATAAAAATTTGTTTGTAAAATAATTTTTCTTATATACTTCTATGAAGAATTCCAGAATATCAATTTTCTGGGAATCTGTGAATTAAGATTTCTATTTAAGTTTCTTTAGCCTTTGTTCCTCTATTATGAAGTTCAGACAAATAGTAACATATTATGGAAGATGGTGGAAGAAGTACAATTCACACAGCAAAGAAAACAGTACCTAAATTTCCATTCTCAGACCTGAGTGTTTTCTAATAACCAAACTTGCCTGGCCAAGTAATAAGAGTAAAGTTAACATTCTTACATGGAGGCTGAGTCAATAGCCCAGTACAGCAAAAAGCTAAAAGGTGAAATAGTGACCAGAATGCAACAACAAAAAAATCTGTATTATAGAGGGCACCAAAAGTTTCTAGAAAGAGCCTATGCAGTGCTTAATAGCAGGGCTCTGGACACAGACTAGGTAAGTAAGTGTTTGTCGCTCAGTTGTATCCTAGTCTTTGCTATCCCATGGACTGTAGCCAGCCGGGCTCCTCTGTCCATGGAATTCTTCAGGCAAGAATACTGGAGTGGGTTGCCATCCCCCTCTCCATCAAACCCAGGTCTCCCTCATTGCAGGCAGATTCTTTACCATCTGAGCCACCACGGAAGCCCTTACATGTGTTCGAATCAACTCCAATTATTAGCAGTATAATCTTGAAAATGTTGCTTAATGCTTTGTGTCTCAATTTTCCTACAAGAAATAGGGAAATAGTAATAGAGGCTAACACAATCATATATAATGATTTTCTAAATTAGTTAATTTTGTTAAAGTGCTTAGAACAATATATAGCACATAGGAAACAGCATCTTACTGTATAAATAAATTATCCTCGTGGTTAATCTTATCTTAATCCTATCTTATCTTTCTTGGGTCTCCTACTTGAGGAATTGTCTTCTTCCAACCAAAAAATCCATTTTTCTTACAAATTCAAGCTGACTGGGCTGACACTTAACAAATAACATGTTTGGGAAATCCACAAAGTGTGTTTATGGAGTATATAGAAAGCAAAAGAAGAGGAATATTTCCTTATGTATGCTGGCAAAAATCTTCAGCCTCTGTTCATATCCAGTATCTTGGGACATATTCACTGGAGAAAATCAACTAAACTCATGTAATGAGAACAACAGATTATTTTCCATACTGGTCCCTGTTGCCTCCAAATGTTTGCTTGTGGACTTGGTTATACAATATTGATAATAACAAAGTATTTACTATGTGCTTGCCATATGCCCTGTGCTCTTCTTAGGGATTAATATGCATTTTTTTTTCCCACTGAACTCCTATAACTGTCCTATGAGTTGGCTATTACTATCCTCATTTTTATAGACGAAGATGATAAACTAATGGAATATGTCTTCTTACTACTAAAAAATTTAGAGTTTCAAAATATTTTTAAATATTGTAAATATTTTCAGTTCTTTCAGCATAAAAATAGCCTTTAAACAAGGGTCTTCCTAAGAAGAGACTGTCGGGAGATTAATTCATAGCTTACAGATTATACATCAATAATTGTGTATCTTTGGTGTGTGTGTGTTCGTTCCTCAGTCATATATGACTCTTTGCAACTTCATGGGCTATAGCCTGTCAGGAATTCTCCAGGCAAGAATACTGGAGTGGGTAGCCATTCCCTTCTCCAGAGGATCTTCCCGACCCAGGGATAGACCGCTAGTCTTCTGCATTGCAGGCAGATTCTTTGTCATCTCAGTCACCAGGGTATCTTTGAAACTTAACCAAAATCCATCATTGTTTCATGTTACAAAGAAACAAACTGATGTTCAGTGAGATTAACTCATTCATCTATGTTCATAATGAAAATAATCTACTTCTTTTAAAATGGGCTAAAAATTATGAGGTATGTATGCTTTTATCACTGAGGCTAGAGAAACAAAAAATGTTAGCAATAACTACATAAGAGATTATCAAACACAGGAAAATTTCCAGTGTAAACTAGAAAGATAGAACATAATGCAGGACAAATTTTAATGGAATTTTTTTCTTCCTGCTCACTTTAGCTGTAAAAAGACTGATTATAGACTCATTTACCTAATCAAGAACAAAGCATGGAGAAGTTTCTTTATGTATCTATTAAATAGGACAAACAGAAAATAAACATTTATATAATTTAGTACTTCCCATGCAGGTACACACACATCTCCAAATTGAACCTCAGCCTTTGAAGCACTTCTGCAGTTATAGGAATGGTCAGAAGAAAATTTACAGTGATTTCTTATTGTATCTGATTGCATCTGGTTTTGCTGTCAAAATGAAATGGAACATCCTACAGACAGCATAAATATGTTTTCCCTAGCCATGTGTATATTTTGAAATCACTCCAACACCTTCATTTTGAAGAGAAAATGAAATGTTTTTCTGCCTCTGTGCAAGAAGCTTGCTGTGAGTCTGTCTTCTGCAGGAGCAAAATAATTAAATTTCATGACCCTGTAATTGTTATCTTGAAAACGTTCACGCTTTAGTTTAGCTACTTAAGAAAGCTATCTTTACAATGCATCAGGTACTCGTTACTTCATTAAAAAGGATGGAAAAACATCAAAACATTGTCAAGAAAAATCCAAGTCTATATTCAAGATTTCCAGCATTAACTATCATGAAAATGCAAAGACCCTCTCTTTCTCTTCTCACTTTTTCTAGGATTTAGATCTACTGCCTGAAATACTATAAAATACTGAGTAACAATTAAATTTCCTTTGAATAGAAGTTATGGAACTAAAAAGAAGTGGAACTTAACTCTCTCATCTTTATATAAATCCAAGAGGAAAGTAAACAAGATACAAATAATATCTGGTTTAAAAATCAAAGCTCATTTAGAGAACATCCTGTAGTTATTGTGATTCTCCCCATTCTTTTTGGATTTTTAATTTCTTCCATCACGGTTTCATGATTTTCTTTAGTGGCATGCTTGTATTCCTTTCTTTCTTGCTTTTATCTATCTGTGGTAGGTTTTAAATTTGTGGTGTTCATATATATTGACCTATAACTGTATTTATTTGTTGTAAATAGGGAGTCCTTTAAGCTCAAACACATTCCGAAAGATCTTCATTTTTAGTCCCTTCTCCCACACTTTACATTTTTGATATCACACTTTACATCTTCATGCTTATCTGTTCATGGATTATTGCAATTAAAACTGATTTTTAAGTTTTTATCTTCTAATCTTTGTACTAGCTTATTTAAATGGTTAATCCTCACTCTTTTGTATATATATATATGTCTTCTCCAGTGGAATTTTCCTTTCCTGTAGTTACTTCCCTTCTTTTCATAGACTTTTCCATCTAGAGAAAACCTTTTAATACGTCTTTTAGGGTTGGTTCAGTATTGATGGACTTTTAGTTTTTGCTTATCTGAAAGTTCCCTATCTCTCCTGAAATTCCAAATGACAATCTTGGGTAGAGTATCCTGCCTGCAAGCTAAGTCACTTTAGTCTTGTCCAACTCTTTGTGACACTATGGACTGTAGCCCACCAGGCTCCTCTGTCCATGGGATTCTCCAGGCAAGAATACTTGAGTGGGTTGCCATGTAAATAGGTTACTGGTTTTCCCATTCAATACTTTAAATGTAACAACCCTACTAACCTGTGAAGTTTCTGCAAAAATATCATCTGATAGTCTTGTGCGGGTCCCTTTATGTATTATTCTTGTTTTGTTTTGTTTTTTTTTTCTTGTGCCATTAGAGTTCTCTTAATCATTAACTCTTGCTATTTTCATTACTATATGTCTTGGTGTGGGTCTGTTTGGGTTCATCTTGTTTGGGATCCTCTGTTCTCCCTGTACCTGAATATCTTTCTTTTTTTTAAAGCTTGGGAAATTATTAGCCACGATTTCATTAAATACATTTTCAGCTCCCTGCTTTCTCTCTTATTCTTCTAGGGATCCCCATAATGTGAATGTTGATATGCTTGATATTATCCCAAAGACTTCTTCAACTGTTTTCTTTTTTTTTCTTCTATTTGCTATCTGATTGGCTTTGATGGAAGAACTGGATGAGATGATCAGAAGCCATGTCTTTCTTCAGGATGTGCTGGTGGAGGTGAGGTTGAAGAAGGAAGGGCTGGGTCAGGTGTGAAGCAGGGCTTCCCTTCTGCTCTGCTCAGTGCCCTATGGAGGGCAGTGTCGGGTCCCAAGGCACTCAAGGAGAAGCCCTGAGGCTGGTTCTGAGCTGGCTCACTTCTCTTTAAGTGTGTGCTCTTCCACTCCCTAGCACCAGCAAACCTTGCCTCAGAGAGGAACAGTGTGGAGCAAGAGGGAAAGGTATAAGTATTCAAAGAGGACTGGGGTGCAGGCTGTGGTGGTCTACTCACTCATGGGTCTGGGCTGTCTCTGATGCACTGCCTATGCAGTCACCAGCAATGGCTATCCCCTCTCTATTCAGATGGCATTTAGGGCTTGAGCTGTCTCACCATCTCACGACACTTTGGGTTTTTTCCCCTGGTCATGGCAGCTCTCTGTTGCGCCTTTGTGAAGCTGTGACATGAGACAAGTGGTGCTGGAGACTTCCGTCAGCTCAGGTTAGGGTGCATGCTGAAAAGAGTGACTGTGGGAAATGTCAGCCACCTGTGCATTTTCACCTTCAATCCAGTCTTTTCATACTGCTTTGGGAGCAAGTAAGCATTCACGTGCTCCTCACAAGTGGAGTCTGGGCTTCGCACAGCCCTCTTGTTGGTCCACCAGCCCTCTAACCAGAGAAGGGGGTTTGTATTCCACTAATTGGACCCTAGGACTGGAGTGCCCAATATGTGACTGGGACTGCTCACTGCCCACTGTAGGATTTCTGTCTATGTAATTTCCCTTTTCCTCTGAGTCCCCTTCCACAGGGTCCCAATCTGATTTCTTCTCTTCCCTTTCCTTTAGGCTTGGCTGTATGGGAGTCATTCTGATTGTCTCCATTTAGTTTCCAGTGAGGATTGTTCCACATGCAGTTGTATTTTTGATACATTTATTGGTGGGAGGTGAGGTCCATGTCCTCCTATTCCACTATCTTGATACCTCTTTCAGTTCAGTTCAGTTCGGTCACTCAGTCGTGTCCGAATCTTTGTGACCCCATGAATTGCAGCACACCAGGCCTCCCATCCATCACCAACTCCCGGAGTTTACTCAGACTCATGTCCACGAGTCAGTGATGCCATCCAGCCATCTCATCCTCTGTCGTCCCCTTCTCCTCCTGCCCCCAGTCCCTCCCAGCATCAGAGGCTTTTCCAATGAGTCAGTCAGCTCTTCGCATGAGGTGGCCAAAGTACTGGAGTTTCAGCTTTAGCATCAGTCCTTCCAAAAAAATCCCAGGGCTGATCTCCTTCAGAATGGACTGGTTGGATCTCCTTGCAGTCCAAAGGACTCTCAAGAGTCTTCTCCAACACCACAGTTTAAAAGCATCAATTCTTCGGTGCTCAGCCTTCTTCACAGTCCAACTCTCACATCCATACATGACCACAGGAAAAACCATAGCCTTGACTAGATAGACCTTTGTTGGCTAAGTAATGTCTCTGCTTTTGAATATGCTGTCTAGGTTGGTCATAACTTTCCTTCCAAGGAGTAAGTGCCTTTTAATTTCATGGCTGCAATCACCACCTGCAGTGATTTTGGAGCCCCCCCAAAACAAAGTCTGACACTGTTTCCACTGTTTCCTCATCTATTTCCCATGAAGTGATGGGACCAGATGCCATGATCTTCGTTTTATGAATGTTGAGTTTTAAGCCAACTTTTTCACTCTCCTCTTTCACTTGCATCAAGAGGCTTTTGAGTTCCTCTTCACTTTCTGCCATAAGGGTGGTCTCATCTGCATATCTGAGGTGATTGATATTTCTCCTGGCAATCTTGATTCCAGCTTGTGTTTCTTTCAGTCCAGCATTCCTCATGATGTACTCTGCATATAAGTTAAATCAGCAGGATGACAATATACAGCCTTAACATACTCCTTTTCCTATTTGGAACCAGTCTGTTGTTCCATGTCCAGTTCTAACTGTTGCTTCCTGACCTGCATACAAATTTCTCAAGAGGCAGATCAGGTGGTCTGGTATTCCCATCTCTTTCAGAATTTTCCAGTTTATTGTGATCCACACAGTCAAAGGCTTTGGCATAGTCAATAAAGCAGAAATAGATGCTTTCCTGGAACTCTCTTGCTTTTTCCATGAACCAGCTGATGTTGGCAATTTGATCTGTGGTTCCTCTGCCTTTTCTAAAACCAGCTTGAACATCAGGAAGTTCACGGTTCACATATTGCTGAAGCCTGGCTTGGAGAATTTTGAGCATTACTTTACTGGCATGTGAGATGAGTGCAATTGTGCGGTAGTTTGAGCATTCTTTGGCATTACCTTTCTTTGGGATTGGAATGAAAACTGACCTTTTCCAGTTCTGTGGCCACTGCTGAGTTTTCCAAATGTGCTGTCATATTGAGTGCAGCACTTTCACAGCATCATCTTTCAGGATTTGAAATAGCTCAACTGGAATTCCATCACCTCCACTAGCTTTGTTCGTAGTGATGCTTTCTAAGGCCCACTTGACTTCACATTCCAGGATGTCTGGCTCTAGGTCAGTGATCACACCATCGTGATTATCTGGGTCATGAAGATCTTTTTTGTACAGTTCTTCTGTGTATTCTTGCCATCTCTTCTAATATCTTCTGCTTCTGTTAGGTCCATACCATTTCTGTCCTTTATCGAGCCCATCTTTGCATGAAATGTTCCCTTGGTTTCTCTAATTTTCTTGAAGAGATCTTTAGTCTTTTCCATTCTTTTGTTTTCCTCTATTTCTTTGCATTTATCACTGAGGAAGACTTTCTTATCTCTCCTTGCTATTCTTTGGAACTCTGCATTCAGATGCTTATATCTTTCCTTTTCTCCTTTGCTTTTTGCTTCTCTTCTTTTCCTCTTTAGATGACCCTAATTAATGACAAAATTAAAAATTTCCAAACATTCTAGACCTTCTATCTTTGTATGGATATTCATTTCACCTTTCCATCTAAGGACTCCCAGAGAATAATTTAAATTCATGATTTCTTTTCCTTTGTATCTCTACTATTTATTGTGGCTGTGAAAAAATATTTTCCAAAACTTATTCACCTAAAACATCTAGCATATTCAACCCACCATTTGAAGAATGTCTTAATGGGTATAGTTCACTCTCTGATTCCAATGTCTCAGCTGGGGAAGCTCCAAATCTGGGGACAAAAACCATTCAAAGTTTTGTTCCCTTTAGAAGTTAGTGCTCATATTAGCACTGAGGAGTTAACTGGGTTCTTTGACCAGAATACCTACATGTAGTCTCTCCTTGGCTTCCTCACGACATAGTTGTTGAGTTTTAAGAACTAGCAATGAGAAAGGTAGAGAGAAAGACAAAGAGGCAAGAAAAAGAGATGCATAACCTTTGTTTCTTTTATGACCTAAGCTTGGAAGTCACATTGCTATTTCTGCTCATGAGACAGTCTTAAAGTCCTAGATCAATTCAAAGAAATAAGAAATTGACTCCACCCTTGCTAGAGTGTAGCAAAATTCTGGAAGAAAACTTGATATCAGAAATATTGCTGTGCTCACTTTTGGAAAGAACAATCTAACAGAGTGTTTCATTCGTACTTCAACCTTTTACGGAATGATTATAGTCTTCACCATTGCAATGAAACTCCTCTGTAAATATCACAAACAACCCAATTATGGTTGTATCATATAGTATTTATTATCTCCTAATCTTAGTTTACTTCTTGCAACATTTGGTCAGATTGACCAGTTCCTTTTTCTTGATACACTTCCATCTTGACTTCTTAGCATGAGTATCTCCTGATTTCCCTTGTACTGTATGGATGTGTCTTTTTGGTCTCTACATGTATGTTTTATATTTTTATATTTTCCGAAGTTTAATCCATAGCTCTTACCTCATCACTCTAATATCTATAAGCAGCCACATACCATCTCATAACTTAAACTAATTATTATATGTAGGAAACCCACAAGTGTCTTAAACTCCAAGTTGTAGCCAACATAACCAACTGTGTGATAGACCTCTAAACATTTATGTCCTATAGCCAATTCAAACTCTGCTTCTTCAAAACTAATCTTATTAATATAGTCCTACCCTCAACTGTGGAAAATTCTGAAAGAGATGGGAATACCAGACCACCTGACCTGCCTCTTGAGAAACCTATATGCAGGTCAGGAAGCAACAGTTAAAACTGGACATGGAACAACAGACTGGTTCCAAGTAGGAAAAGGAGTATATCAAGGCTGTATATTGTCACCCTGCTGATTTAACTTATATGCAGAGTACATCATGAGAAATGCTGGGCTGGAAGAAGCACAAGCTGGAATCAAGATTGCTGGGAGAAATGTCAATAACCTCAGATATGCAGACGACACCACCCTTATGGCAGAAAGTGAAGAGGAACTCAAAAGCCTCTTGATGCAAGTGAAAGAGGAGAGTGAAAAAGTTGGCTTAAAGCTCAACATTCAGAAAACAAAGATCATGGCATCTGGTCCCATCACTTCATGGCAAATAGATGGGGAAACATTGGAAACAGTGTCAGACTTTATTTTGGGGGGCTCCAAAATCACTGCAGATGGTGATTGCACCCATGAATTAAAAGACGCTTACTCCTTAGAAGGAATGTTATGACCAACCTAGATAGTACATTAAAAAGCAGAGACATTACTTTGCCAACAAAGGTCCATATAGTCAAGGCTATGGTTTTTCCAGTGGTCATGTATGGATGTGGGAGTTGGACTGTGAAGAAAGCTGAGTGCCAAAGAATTGATGCTTTTGAACTGTGGTGTTGGAGAAGACTCTTGACAGGCCCTTGGCCCGCAAGGAGATCCAACCAATCCATCCTAAAGGAGATCAGTCCTGGGTGTTCATTGGAAGGACTGATGCTAAAGCTGAAACTCCAATACTTTGGCCACCTCATGTGAAGAGTTGACTCATTGGGAAAGACCCTGATGCAGGGCCGGGTTGGGGGCAAGAGGAGAAGGGGACAGCAGAAGATGAGATGGCTGGATGGTATCACCCACTCGATGGACATGAGTTTGGGTAAACTCCAGGAGTTGGTGATGGACAAGAAGGCCTGGCATACTGTGATTCATGGTGTCGCAAAGAGTCAGACACGACTGAGCTCTGAACTGACTGATTGACTGACCCTCCTACCACTTAACTTCTTACCTGGACTTTGCTATCTTGATGAAATCATCACCCTTCTGAAGGCTGGGTGTCACTCTTGATTCTTTCTTTTTCATGTTGCAACATTATATTAGTAACCATGCTCTATTATTTCAAGCTCATACTTATCTTTTTCTGTTTCTGTAGTTGACTTGGTTCAAATCTTTATTGTTTCTCTCATGGACCACTGAAATAGTGTTATAACAGTTTTCCTTACTGTACCCTCCAATTTATCTCTATACTGCAAGCAGAATCAGCTCTTTAAAAATGCAAAGTATAGCATGGTATTCTTCTGGATAAAATTTTCAACAGCTTTCCATTGTCTTCTGTGTATGGAATCTAAAGTCCTTTTGTGGCATAATAGATTTTTTAAGCTGTGGTTCTAACCCTTCCAATTTAAATCTGATTTTTAATATAATCAAAGCAATGATAGACTCTACCATAAACAATACAGTGTGTAGATGGTATTCATTATCTCATGTAAGCTTCATAAAATTCCTTTATATTGGTAATTAATTAATATTTGTATATAAATTATGATTTATATTTTATAATGAATTAATCTTTATAAACCATTTTTTCAGAAGAAGAAATTGAGATTAAGAAAAGTAAAGTTATATATTTTCTTACACTGTTGGTGAGAATGTAAATTACTATAGCCACGGTGGAAAACATTCTGGAGCTTCCTTAAAAACTGAAGATAGAGCTACCATAAAATCTAGCAATCCCACTCCTGGGCGTATATCCAGAAAAGATGAAAACTCTAATTAGAAAAGATACATGCACAGCAAAGTTCATAACAGCCCTATTTAGAATATCCAAGACATGAAAACAACCCAAGTGCCCATCAATGGATAATTTATATATACATATATATATATATATATATATAAGATGTTGGATATATATATATAATATCTCACACATTATGAGATATTATTCAGCCCTAAAAATAAATGAGATATTGCCATTTCCAGCAATATGGGAGGACCTGGAGAATAACACACTAAGTGAGGTAAGACAGAGAAAGACAAATGAATCTAAAAATAGTACAAATGAATCTATATTTAAAAAGCAGAACAAGAGTCACAGACATAGAAAACAAACTTATGGTTACCAAAGAGTAAGGGGGAGATAAATCAGGAGTAGAGGATTAATGTATATAAACTACACAGAGTTGGACACGACTGAGCCACTTAGCACAGCATATCACACATACATAGAATATATAAGAAAATAGATGATCGTTTTTTGTGTAGCACAGGGACCCATGGATTTCTTTGGTGGCTCAATGGTAAAGAATCTGCTGCCAATGCAGAAGATGTGGGTTTGATTCCTGGTTAGGAAGATCCCCTGAAGAAGGAAATGGCAATCCATGCCAATATTTTCATCTTGAAAATCTCATGGACAGAGGAGCCTGGTAGCATCATTGCAAAAGATCTGGACATGACTTAATGACTAAACAACAAGAAGGAACTATATTAATATCTTGTAAAAACCTATCACACAGAAACACAACACATATTTATATATATGTATACAACTAATCTTTAGTTGAAAAGTTTTCCTTTCTCCATTGGATTTGGCATCTTTGTTGAAAATGAGGATTTATTTGGGAGCTGTTTATTCTATCAACCCTTATACAGCACCACATTGTTTTGATTGGCAGTAAATCTTGAAGTCAGATAGTGTAAGTCTACTACTTAAATTTTGTATTTTTTCAATATAGCTTTAGATTCAATCTTCTGCAATTCTGCATATAATTAAACAGTTTCCAATCAGGGGAATACATAAATTGTCTATTTAGAATTTCTTAAAATTTTCTGTTTTTCAGTTTTCAGGATAGAAGTCTTACTTATCTTTTGTTTAATTTACTACTTAGCTAGAAGCTTTTGTTGCTATGATGAAGTGAATTGTTTTTTAAATTTCATTTTCTAATGTTTTGCTACTAGCATATAAAAATAAAACTAATATTTCCATATTAACATTACTTAATTTTGATATAGTATTCTCCTGATATGCTGTGTTTGATCTGCTATTATTTTGGTAATATCTTTTCCAATACTTTAAAGGATGTGGGGGGATGTAATTTTTTTGTGCTCTACTTGTAAGATTTTAATATTAGAGTTATAATATTGTAATATCAGGCTTTGTAACAATAACTTGGTAAATCTTCCCTGCTGTTTTTTGTCTAACTTAAGACTGGTGATATTTTTTCTTTAAATATTTGAGAGAATTTTTTCAAAGAGATCATGTGAGTCTGGAGTGCCTACAGATTTTGGAAAACAAGTTCATCATCTTTAAAATGTGTAGGGCTAAACATATTTTTCTGTTTTATCTTGATCAATTTGGATTGATTAAGTATATTTTTAAATATTCATTTTTTATCAAAGGACAAATTTCTTGCATTACATTGGTGATAAAATTACTTATTGTCCTTTTAATATCTGTGGAATTCAAAATGACAATCTCTTTATTCTTGATACTGGGAGTTCATTTTCTCTGTTTAATATTTCATCAATATTGCTAAGCCTAGTTTGTTTTTAATTTTCTATATTGTTTGTTTCTCTTTCATTGATTTCCATTATTATCCTCCTTATTTCATTCTTGTTACTTATTCTGGCTTTAAGCTGTTCTGTTTTTCTAACTTCTTGAGATGGAAACCTAAGTCATTAATTTTAAATCTCTTTCTTTCCTAATGTATCTATTTAAAGCTACGTATTTCTGTCTAAGCACTAGTTTATTTTCATCACATACATTTTAGTGAGCTAAATTTTCCTTATCATTTAGTTGGAAATATTTAATAATTTTACTTGTAGTTTCTTTTCTGACCTATGAATTATTTAGTAGTTTGTAATTTAATTTCCAAGTGTTTTATGTTTTCCTTGCTATCATACTATTATCTTATAGCTCCTAGTTTCCATTGTGGTCAGAGAATTTACTCTGTATTATTTGAATGTTGAAAAATGTATTTAGATTTGCTTTATAGTTTAATATATAGTCTGTATTGATGGACATACAATATGTACTTGAAAAAATGTGTATTCTAAGATCACTGTATATAGGATTGTGTAAACATTAATTAGGTCAAGAAGGCTGATAGAGCCATTCAGATCACCTATGCCTTTACTGAGTTTTGTCTCTAGTTCTATTAATCGCCAAAAGAGAAAAGAAAAAGTCTTTGACTATGTGGAATTATCTTCCGCTCTAAGTTTATCAACTTTGTATTATTTTGAGATTCTGACATTAGGTACATACACATATCTGACTTTTAGTTCTTTCTTATGTTTTTACTCTTTTATCATGAAGTATTCTTCTGTGACTCTGGTATCCTTTATTCTTTATTCTGAAGTCCATTTCATCTGATATTAATAAAATGACCCTCAGTTTCTTATGCTTGTTGTTTGCATTGTGTATTTTTTTCTATTTGCTTTCAACTTCCATCTATTTATTTAAAGTATATCCCTGTGACAACAAATATTTTGATTTTTCTTTTTAAAATCTGACAATCTCTGACCTTTAATTAGAGTCTTGCTACATGAAACTTCAATACAGTTATTAATATGGTTGACAATTTTAGGTTGAAATTAGACCTAAGGCTTTTATTCATTTGCTTTTTAACACTATCCCTCAGTCTGTGTTTTTGGTATCTATTGTTTTAGGATTACATTTTAATTATTCTATTGGTATTTTAGTTATACTTTTCTGGTCATTTTTTTTGGTTGTTGCTCCAGATATTTCAATATACATCATAATTTTTAATGGTATAGGTAGAGTTAATATTGTACTATTTAAGAATAATAAAATTAGAAACCCTACCACCAAGATGGTCCATTTATCACCATTCATTTAAGTTATAGTTATGTACCATACCTAACAAACATAAAAACTTCATAAGAAAAAATAATTTTGCTTTAAATAGTACATATATTTTTAAAGTAATTAAAAGAAGATATTTACAATCACCCAGATATTTAACAAATTTTGATGGCACTTATTTTCTTCTAATGAGGTAAATTCCTACTTGGTATTATTTCTCTTCAATCTGAAGGACTTTTTTAAAACAATCTTTGAAGCACAGGTCTGCCAGCAATTAAATTCTCTTAGCTATCATTATTTCAAAATTATCTTCATTTTGCCTCCTATATCACAGAATATTTTCATTGTATATAGAATTCTGGGTTGAAATTTTTTAACACTTTAAAATGTTATTTACTTGTCTTCTTGACTCCATTGTTTTTAATGCGAAGTCGGTGATTTTCTTTTTTGTCATTGAGCACAGTTCTACTTTTAGTATGAAATCGTTAGAGAGTGAATTTCAAATACAGATCTTCTTGGGGATAGCTTTCATTTGCCTTTTCTCTGGAGAATAGATCATGTTTCTTGGGCTTTTTTATTTTGGTAACATTGTGGACATTGTGAACATTATGTGTACAACTCTGGATTTTCTTATAGTCCCTTGAAAAATTCGCATTTGCTTGGATTGCTTGTTCTTTTTTGGATCTTGTTTCTTGGTGTGTCAAAAATACATTGTTTAATGCCAGGTGTTATATCTGAGAGTTTGTGGGCTGACATAATGTTACCTCCCTTTAGAGATAGCCAGTATTCACTATACTCTGATAGGCAGCAAAAGGCATCTCCATCTACTTAGGGACAGAACAGACTTCAGGCTGTTTTCAGTTTGTATTAGGCTCCAACTTTCTCTTTTTTGCCCATGATCCTGGAGTCCCTGCAGCATCTACTCTGGCATGCTTCTAGGCCTTTAAGGTTCTTGAGTTTTACTGAAAATGGGCAAATGCCTTCAGAGGAAAAACAGCATGCAGAAAATTTGGGCCAACCTTGATGAATTTCCCTTCTCCCTTTCATGTGGTCTCTCAAGTTCTGACTACCTTAGAAACTTTAATATCTTAATCACAATTGTTATGGAGGGTTTTTTTTTCCCTGACTTATAAAAATTATTCTATAACTTTTCTAAATTATTTTTACAACAAATGTTTATGATCACATTATATTTCACTGAACTAGTGTTCTGTAACTTCATCTCACAACATTAGCAATGATCTCATTTAAAACTGTCCTGCAGTGGGCATCTAATTTCAATATAGTTCTTTTTCCCAATAAGTTATGTTTTCAAAATGAATTTTCAGGAACAAATAGTCCATTAATGTTTCAAATGATATTTGCAATGTACCACTCATTAAAGACATTTCTTGATAATCTTTAAAACATATTTGTGCCAATTTACAACACCACTTATAATGTATAATTGCTGTAGTTTTATTACAAGCTTTCCAAGATTGAATAATTTTAAAATATTTAATTTTGGACGATTTGATAATTTTAAATGATACATCTTATTTCAGTTTGTATTCTCTTTGATCACTTGAAAAGTTAAAATTGTGGAATATTGGGAAAGCAGCAATTTCAAAGACTCCATTTCAGTTGAGCTACTAGGTAAGTGCTCATATGAGTGAAAGTCACTGAGTCATGTCCGAATCTTTGTGACCGTATGGACTGTGGAATTCTCCAGGCCAGAATACGGGAGTGGGTAGCCTTTCCCTTCTCCAGGGGATCTTCCCAACACAGGGATTGAACCCAGGTCTCCTGCATTGCAGGCAGATTCTTTACCAGCTAAGCCACAAAGAAAGCCCAAGTGCTCATAATTATAACAATAAATTAGTCCATTTCTCCAGTTGTTTGTGGTATACGTTTTCTTCTATTCATTTCAGAATTTTACATAATATCCAAGACATAAGCTAAGCTCATTAAGAATTTAGTAAGTTCAGTTCAGTTCAGTTCAATCACTCAGTCGTGTCCGACTCTCTGCAGCCCCATGAATCGCAGCACGCCAGGCCTCCCTGTCCATCACCAACTCCCAGAGTTTACCCAAACTCATGTCCATTGAGTCGGTGATGCCATCCAGCCATCTTATCCTCTGCTGTCCCCTTCTCCTCCTGCCCCCAATCCCTCCCAGCATCAGAGGCTTTTCCAATGAGTCAACTCTTCGCATGAGGTGGCCAAAGTATTGGAGTTTCAGCTTTAGCATCAGTCCTTCCAATGAACACCCAGGACTGATCTCCTTTAGGATGGATTGGTTGGATCTCCTTGCAGTCCAAGGGAGTCTCAAGAGTCTTCTCCAACACCACAGTTCAAAAGCATCAATTCTTCGGTGCTCGGCTTTCTTCACAGTCCAACTCTCACATCCATACATGACCACAGGAAAAAACATAGCCTTGACTAGATAGACCTTTGTTGGCTAAGTAATGTTTCTGCTTTTCAATATGCTATCTAGGTTGGTCATAACTTTCCTTCCAAGGAGTAAGAGTCTTTTAATTTCATGGCTGCAGTCACCATCTGCAGTGATTTTGGAGCCCCCCAAAATAAAGTCTGACACTGTTTCCACTGTTTCCCCATCTATTTGCCATGAAGTGATGGGACCAGATGCCATGATCTTTGTTTTCTGAACGTTGAGCTTTAAGCCAACTTTTTCACTCTCCTCTTTCACTTTCATCAAGAGGCTTTTAGGTCCTCTTCACTTTCTGCCATAAGGGTGGTGTCATCTGCATATCTGAGGTTATTGATATTTCTCCCGGCAATCTTGATTCCAGCTTGTGCTTCTTCCAGCCCAGCGTTTCTCATGATGTACTCTGCATAGAAGTTAAATCAGCAGGGTGACAATATACAGCCTTAACATACTCCTTTTCCTATTTGGAACCAGTCTGTTGTTCCATGTCCAGTTTTAACTGTTGCTTCCTGACCTGCATACTGGTTTCTCAAGAGGCAGGTCAGGTGGTCTGGTATTCCCATCTCTTTCAGAATTTTCCACAGTTTATTGTGATCCACCCAGTCAAAGGCTTTGGCATGGTCAATAAAGCAGAAATAGATGTTTTTCTAGAACTCTCTTGCTTTTTCACCGATCCAGCAGATGTTGGCAAGAGGTCAGGGGAGGCGGCCGAGAGGAGCTACCCCTCATCCAAGGTAGGGAGCAGTGGCTGCCCTTCGCTGAAGCAGCCATGAAGAGATACTCCATGTCCAAGGTAAAAGAAACCCAAGTAAGATGGTAGGTGTTGCAAGAGGGCATCAGAGGGCAGACACACTGAAACCATAATTTCATAAGTTAAATGTCACTATTTCTTTCCTTTTTTCGGGTATTTTAGTCACACTTCGAATAACACTGCAAAGGCTGTAGTTGCACGTGGTACAAAATTGCGGCTTATCTGTTTAAACCACTTACCATATGTCCAATATCCTTCTTTCCTGGATGTCTCATTCTGATCTATTTTGCCATCATGCGAAATAATAGATTCATAAGTTATAAATCTGTTATCTAGACTTATATTGGTAAATTTTTCTTTTTATCTGTAGCAAAATGACAAAGGAGACATAACTGTATTCTTGGACGTTAGCAGACACATAATAACAGAGTTTTAAAAAATGAGGACATTACTCAAGGCTGCTAGATAAAGCATGTCCGCCTGAGTCTTGATTGGAAAAACAGTTCTGCTCAACCATCATTCTCTTAACTCCTATCTTTCTGAAAGCAAAGATAATGTAGCCAACATGTCATCAGTAATGTGATTTTGAGTTGTTTTTCTGGGAGTAGCAATCAATTTGCAATGATCCTTTCTCATATTGCAAAATTTCTGGACAAGATGGAATCATGGAAAATCAGTTTACTGTTATTAATAATATTTTCAGGAAAAAAATTTTCATTACAGTATACAATACTATTTAAAATGTTTTCCAACTCTAAAGTAATTTAAAAGCATAAAATAGATGTTTGGATCATAAAAATCACTATGCTTGCTTAATTAAATTTAGAAGCATAGTTTATTTAAGACAAAAATGAATTTGCTTGTAATTGTTGCTTTTTAAAAAATGTGAAATCATAATTTACTTACCATTAAAGATTCTAGCATCCCTTGAGCTACTGAGAAGTATGCTAAAATTTGTGAAGATAAGAAAACACATTCGTTAAATAAAAATTAAAATAAAAAACAAATGTATACTTTAGAATTACTCACTTTCAGAGAAACAAACAGATAGAAAAAAACATTTTTTTTCAAATGAGCCAAAGAAGTACAGGGAAAAAAAGTATCCTTTAGCTCCTGAAATAAAATTTTATTTAATTGGTTTGATTTCCAGGTTGAAAAAAAAAGCATACTTTTTAAGATGTTCTATGCTTCATCTATCCAATGAATGAATATCTTTTCCATCATCTCTTATAGGAAGTTAGCTACACTGTAGGTTTAATAGCTGATGAAAGACATGCATTTCAGGAGGTATCCAGGGAAGCCAATGTTGCCTTAATAATTTTATCATGTCTAGTTAAAGACAATAAAACATCAACTAAGAAAGTCTAAGATCTACAAATATCATTCCTCAGTAGAAACATGAAAAAAAAAAAAAAACAGAAAAGAAATAACCTCAAGATAAGACATGCTTTTCACTAGATACATTTAATTGTGTAGAAAAGTCATTACAATTTTTTTTCATTTTTATCTTTATCACTCAATATTTTATTCCCAACTGAATGTTAGTTGCATGGATATGTTCACTTTGCCTCAATAAAACAAAAATTATTCAAAATTAAAAAAAAAAAAAAACTCTGCAGACTAAAGCCAGTTCTTAGACTGACAGAACACCTAAACATCTCCAGCCACAGAAAACTCAGAGCTTTTTAAAATGAGGGAGCTCTGAATTTTTTTTTAATGTTTCTATTATTTTGAAACAGAAGTCTGTTTCCCTATCATTTCCCCCCACAAATTCTAGGTCTGTCTTTTAAAACCCTATGGTTTTCCTTTTCTAAAACACAAATCTCTAAGTATTAAGAAATTATTGAAGTTAAAAAACTTATTAATTTATTAAAAATGTAAGAATCATACTGGTAGTTTCTAAGTGTCTTCAAGCCACATTTTATCATTTTCAGGGACTTCTAAAACCCAAAGCCTTGAACATAGTAAGAGCAATGTTCTGTAATTTAGTGGACTAGTTTGCTTCTTGATTTTGTCTGAACTGGAGCAGATATGTGAGCTGCAGATAATGGTGGCCATCTTTGAAGTAAGAGGCAGTAATCAGAGATCTTACCCATAGACTGCCAGAAGGCTTTTCTTGGCAGTACCTGGGACTGTATTCCCGGATCAAACAGCTGAAGGCATACTCTGTTCTTTAACTGCTGAAATGCCTTTCCACCACAAGTCCTCCCATGCAGCCTGGTTTTCTGTCCTATGAGTGCTGTGACGGTGCTGTCCTTATCTAGTGAGAAGTGTCCCTGGGGATAGACATGAATCTTGCTTGCTTTTGAGAGTTGTATTTTTTTGTCCTTGGTTACAGAAATAGTGATGATCTGTTCTGTGTAATTTAACATCCTCTTCCTGCAACACTTGTAGGAATCACTCTGGGGGAGTAAAAGCTGAGTAACAGTATTACAGCACTTAACCAAAGGGATTTAATTTAATATTCCCATTCTATTTTCCATGCAGCTACAAAACTTCTCTGCAAATATGTTCATTGCCTTTATACGGATATCTTGTAAATCTGAGGGTAAAATATAGTCTTCTTTGTGGTATTTAAATTGTTCCTGATCTGGTTCCTTTCTGGCTCACCTGTATCATCTGTTGTCATGACTGTCCCCACTCAAAATTCCAGCCACATTGAACCACCAGCTCCCCCAAACCCCACATTCATTCTTACCTCTGTGACTTTGTGCCAACAATTCCCTTTGCCTAAAACGAGTACAATGAAGTGTATACATCAAGCAATTCAACTTTTATTCCTTCTCTTTTCTTTGGGGCACATCCATCATCACTAGTGGGACTTCATATGGGTCCCTGGTGTTACTCAAGGTTTATGATATTGGGCTAAGTACCATGCAAATCAGGGGAGAACCACAAGAGATCTCTTTTACTTCGATATGCAATTTATGGGAGAGGAACTGCTCACTCAGAGATGGATAGTGTCCCAAGACATTTTAAGCAGATACTTAAAACTCTTGAGCTCAAAATAGTAGCAGGAAGTGGCAATGAGATTATTACCTGGTAAAGTACATACTGCAGGAAACTTTATGCAATTATGATTTAATACTGCATCTTTACATTTGTTTACATTTCTCTGGCCTGCATATGATCTGTGAGTGTCTGTGTTTGTGTGGGTGAATTTTGGTAAATTTAGACTTTTTACAATAGATTTCTGTATATTTTATGGAGGCAAACAATAAACTAGACTAGTATCTATATATATTTTATGCATTAATAACATACTTAACTTTTTATTATATTTTTCAACATTTCTGGACTATATAGTTTATCTATAAGTTTTTTTCAAATTTTTGCAAATCTCAAAGAAAATTTCCAAGCTATGTATTGGAAAAAAATCAACATACAGTGAATCTGTGTTGTTCAAATCTATGTTGTTAAAGGGGCAACTGTATTTTAAAAATGAGGATTTTATGTAGTCACCCATGTATCCCCGGGCTTCCCTTGTGGCTCAGCTGGTAAAGAATCTGCCTACAATGCAAGAGACCTGAGTTCGATCCCTGGGTTGGGAAGATCCCCTGGAGAAGGGAAAGGCTACCCATTCCAGTATTCTGACCTGGAGAATTCCATGGACTAGATAATCCATGGGATCGCAAAGAGTCGGACACAACTGAGCGACTTTCACATGTATCCCCACCATTTTACACAATGCATAGCATGTGGTGCTTGTTGTTTATTGCTATGTTGGGCATGACACTTCTGTGACTTCATGGACTGTAGCCCACCAGGCTCCTCTGTACATGGGATTTCCCAGGCAAGAATACTGGAGTGGGTTGCCATTTCCTTTCCCAGGGGATCTTCCTGACCCAGGGATCAAACCACATCTCCTGTATTGGCAGGCAGATTCTTTACCACTGAGCCACCAGGGATGCCCATAATATGTAGTAGTCTCTCTGAAAATTGCATTTTTTTGTCCTCTACTTCGATAATTGATCAATGCTCTTCAACATGATCTTTTAAAATGAGTAACTGCATGCATTTATAGAAAAACTAGCTAGAAAGTGGGATGAAAACAAAAAGAAACAAACTTACCTGCCTCAAATACCTATTAAAACAACACAATTAGGCTCATTGCCAAAGTTGTCCGACCACATAAAGAACAAATCAAAGACCTTTTGATATCCCTTGTTTTACTAGGAATAATGAGAATTTCCCTATCCCTGGTAGTGCAGTGATGTTTGTTATTTTTGTAAAGATACTTCCAATTCTACTGCTTGTGACAACCATAGCGCTTATGTGACCACTGTATGTAGAATAGCTGACAACTGTGAAGTCAGAACAACAATGAATTTGTCATGCTCTTTTACACTGACAAGTAGAAAACACTGCTTTATAGTTTCAGCTTCCTGGTAAGTACATTTGGTATCTTCTTTCAGAGATTTCCCAATCATCATGCCTGATGGATTGACAAGTTTAAAATCATTTTCTCAGAGGGAAAATTTAGTAAAACTTCACAACCTGATCCTGGAAAGAATGAAGTTCAGAAAAGAACTTAGCTATGTTCATAAGGAAAATGATGTCTGCATCAGGACATGTTCTGTCTAGATTAAGGAGAAAAATGTAAAGGTATTTCTCTGTATAAGATCATCCACATTTATATTCACAAACACATGTATTTTTTTTTTTCATGCAGTAAAGTAGCAGATACTGACAATAGAGAATTGTAAAATGAAAGCCTGCTCTTTTGTTAAGGGATAGTCTATTCATAGCAGTCGAGTGACCACCCATTTTACTAAAATAATACAACAAATTTCTCTTTATATATCTGGGCAAGTCCATTGCTCAAGATATAACCAGTTGAATTTGCATATTTTTGTGTTGGGCAGGTGCCACTGTTCTTAGTTGTGGTCACTTACATGTGTCCTATTGTGAATGTACAGAGATCAGGTAGTGCACGAGAGAAATATTTATTCAGTACTAACTCTTTGTTGGGTATTAGTGAGTAAAAGTCACTCAGTCGTGTCTGACTCTTGTGACCCCATGGACTGTGGCCCGACAGGCTCCTTTGTCCATGGGATTCTTCAGGCAAGAATACTGGAATGGGTTGCTATTTCCTTATCCAGGGGATATTCCCTACATAGGAATCAAACCCGAGTCTCCTGTATTTCAGGCAGATTCTTTACTGACTGAGCTATGAGGGAAGTCCTTGTCAGGTATTGGGTCAGTATTATTGCATTACTATTTAATCATTACAAAGACCTATATGTATTTACATTTACTTTTTATAAGGAAGGAAATTAAGTAAATAGCCTAGCTAGGATTAAAATCCAGGTCAAATTGACTTCAAAGCCCTTACTAATTCTGTAGAGGCACATTATCAGAGACATGTCAATTGTGGTTCTGTCTTTTCATAGTCCATGTTATTACTGAGCAAGACAGGAGGTAGTCCTTGAGCAGGGCCAGAAGCTGCCCCAATAAATAGCATCTACATTCTACCTGGTCAAGTTGACCTAGTTCATCTGCTTCCAGAATATATGCTCAGATTTCTTGAAGTCCATATATATCTAAGTTCTACTACAGATCTGCATAATCAGAAATTTTAATGAGGCAGAGCCCAGGTACCTACAGTTTTAAAACTTAGAAATGATTCTAATGTGGGCTAAACAATATTTCTAGATTTTTCTATCTGCTTAAATCAAATTCATAATTATTTATTGAAAACATATAAGGTTCTCTGCCTAAGGCTAATTTTGCTACAAGACTTGATTAAGTCTCAGGAAATTCATCTTATGATTTCCTGATATTCTCCCAGAGCATGAAAGTGACCCTCATTGATCAGATATTGTCTTCAGGGTATTTAAACACAAAAAGAACTCACCAGCCAATTTTTACACCTATAAAACATAGATAAAACTAGCTTAGTGACTTTTTTTGAGTTCATAGAAAGCGATCCGTGATTGATCTCTGTTTTTTCTACTGGAGAGCAAGATGCACAACTTCGTGTCCATACACTTTGACTATCTTAGGATAGTAAAACTATTCTGTGTACAATGGATACATGTCATTTTACATTTGCCTAAACCTATCAATGGGCTTCCCTGGTAACTCAGGTGGTACCTGCATTTCAGGGACCCCGGTTCGATTCCTGAGTAGGGAAGATCTCCTGGAGAAGGGATAGACTACCCACTCCAGTATTCTTGGGTTTCCCTGGTGGTTCAGATGGTAAAGAATCTGCCTGCAATGCAAGAGACCTGGGTTCGATCCATGGGTTGGGAAGATTCCCTGGAAGAGGGAATGGCAACCCATTCCAGTATTCTTGCCCGGAGAATCCCCATGGACAGAGGTGCCTGGTGGGCTACAGTCTACAGGGTCTCAAAGAGTCAGACATGACTGAACAACTAAGCAGAAGCAGCAAGCCTATCAAATATATAACACAGTGATAAAACTCTAATATAAACCATAGAATTTAGCTGATAGTGGTATGTCCATGTAGCTTCATCAATTGAAATGAATATACCACAGTGATGAGGATGTCAATAGTGTGGTAAATTGTGTATACACAGGGATGATTATATGGAAACACTCAATTTTCTTATGAACTTAAAACTACCTTAAAACACAAATGTTATTACTTAAAAGTAGCACAAACTATGCAATATTGTGTCAAAGTATCAAAATTGTAAGTGTAAAAGTTATCAATAGTAATACTAATGATTTTTTAAAAATTGGAGCACATTGACCTAGTGATAATTAATTTGTTTAGATCTGTGTCTTACCTGAAAGAGGATATCACTAAATAATGAATTTTAAATCAACATTATTTCATTTAAATCAAGCATTATTTCATTGTTCATTTCTTTTTTTTTTTTAGTTTTTTGAATGTTGAGTTTTATTTTTTATTATTATTTAATTTTTTTAATTTTATTGAATTTTTAAACTTTACATAATTGTATTAGTTTTGCCAAATATCAAAATGAATCCACCACAGGTATACATGTGTTCCCCATCCTGAACCCTCCTCCCTCCTCCCTCCCCATACCATCCCTCTGGGTCGTCCCAGTGCACTAGCCCCAAGCATCCAGAATCGTGCATCGAACCTGGACTGGCATCTCAATTCATACATGATATTTTACATGTTTCAATGCCATTCTCCCAAATCTTCCCACCCTCTCCCTCTCCCACAGAGTCCATAAGACTGTTCTATACATCACTGTCTCTTTTGCTGTCTTGTATACAGGGTTATTGTTACCATCTTTCTAAATTCCATATATATGCGTTAGTATACTGTATTGGTGTTTTTCCTTCTGGCTTACTTCACTCTGTATAATAGGCTCCAGTTTCATCCACCTCAGTAGAACTGATTCAAATGTATTCTTTTTAATGGCTGAGTAATACTCCATTGTGTATATGTACCACAGCTTTCTTATCCATTCATCTGCTGATGGGCATCTAGGTTGCTTCCATGTCCTGGCTATTATAAACAGTGCTGCGATGAACATTGGGGTACACGTGTCTCTTTCCCTTCTGGTTTCCTCAGTGTGTATGCCCAGCAGTGGGATTGCTGGATCATAAGGCAGTTCTATTTCCAGTTTTTTAAGGAATCTCCACACTGTTCCCCATAGTGGCTGTACTAGTTTGCATTCCCACCAACAGTGTAAGAGGGTTCCCTTTTCTCCACACCCTCTCCAGCATTTATTATTTGTAGACTTTTGGATTGCAGCCATTCTGACTGGGGTGAAATGGTACCTCATAGTGGATGTTAAATGTTGACCAAGATACAATTATAATTTTACTTCCAAAAATGATAAGCAATTGGAATATTCTAGTATCAACCACTAATCAGTTATCTGTATTTTTCTCATTAAGTTGACAAACTACTCTTTTAGTAAAGGATCCACCATTTTCTCGATAAATGACAAGAGTGAAGAGTAGTCTCTACATTCTGGTTTATTTTTCTTTGGTTATAGACCATTCAGTGTATTACTGGCTAACTAGAAACAATCTCCTTGTAAGTCTTAAAATGACTTAACATTATCCATCAAAGTTAAGAAGCATATTGTTGTTGCTTGTGTGTGAGTGTATGTTTGCTTGGTGACAAAGGACGTTTATTAACAAGATGTTGAGTTGTGTCATTCGTATACATGAATTCACTGTGCTTTGTACCTTTGTATCTTCAATTCTTACTTTTCTTCCCCACATATATCTAAGAACTATTCTGGGACCATGCATACAACAACATGAGATGGGGAACACTATCTCTCAACTCCAATACTTAATCTATTGCCCAGGCTAGTTACTTAGCCTCTTCATGCCTCAGTTTACACTTTGTTTGACATCTCTTGTAACAATCAATGACATCAAAGGAGAAAAAGTATGGACTAACATGAGAGGTTACCACAGTCTTACTGAACCATATTATTTTTAAAAAACTTTTATTTTGTGCAGGGATATAGCTGATTAACAATGTAGCAATAGTTTCAGGTGAACAGCAAAGGGACTTAGTCATATATATATATATATACACACACACACACACACACACACACACACACACACACATGTATTCATTCTCCCCAAAATTCTCCTCCATCCAGGCTGCCACATAACATTGAGCAGAGTTCCATGTGCTATACAGTAGAACCATAATGTTAATGTGGAGAGATAGGAAGCAATGGGATTGAGAACTGATAAAACTGGTAATGTTTGATCTTCATGTAATGGTATGTGCATTTTGGGAGTTTGCAAGGCCCTGTGAGACTTTGATGATTTGAAGTTAACCTATGTAACCAACATCAGTAGCTTAGCTAGGGCATTGGAGAATAAAAGCCTCTTGAAAGAAATTTTCCATCTCTACAGGAATCCATCAGCCCAAAGGAGCATTACTGTTTGAAAAAAGACTCCAGAACTAAAGATGTTGAGTTCTAGGACACCAGGATAAAAACTAAAAAAAAAAAAAAAAAGGTGGAAAGTACAGGGCTATTCCCAGTGTAGATAAGCAGCCACTTTACTAAAGCTCAGAGTTGAAGCACACCTAACACATTTTAAGAGCTCATTTTCTTGGTGGCAAGGGACATCTCCTGGAGAAGGAAATGGCAACCCACTTCAGTATTCTTGCCCAGAAAATTCCATTAACAGAGAAGCCTGGTGGCTACAGTCCATAGGGTCCCAAAGAGTCAGACAGACTGAGCACACGCACAGGCAAGGGACATTTATTAATAGGATGCTGAGTGATGTCATCCAAATGTACTTTGTTTAGCTTGATTGGAACTTGTCCTAGATGCTGTTTGGGCTTCCCTGATAGTGCAGTTAGTAAAGAATCTGCCTGCAGTGCAAGAGACCCCGGTCAATTCCTGGGTTGGGAAGATCCACTGGAGAAGGGATAGACTACCCACTCCAGTATTCTTGGGCTTCTCTGGTGGTTCAGCTGGTAAATAATTCGCCTGCAATGTGGGAGACCTGGGTTCTATACCCAGATTGGGAAGATAACCTGGAGAAGGGAAAGCCTACCCATCCCAGTATTCTGGCCTGTAAAATTTTATGGACTGTGTAGTCTATGGGGTTGCAAAAACTCAGACACCAATGAATGACTTTTACTTTCAGATGCTCTTTAGTCGCTAAGTCTTGTCTCTTTTTGAGGCCCCATGGGCTATAGTTCACCAGGCTCCTCTGTCCATAGGATTTCCCAGGTAAGAATACTAGAGTTTCCATTTCCTTCTCCAGGGGATCTTCTCCACCCAGGGACTGAACCCACATCTATTGTGTCTCCTGCATTTGCAGGTGGATTCTTTACCACTGTACCACCTGGAAAGCCTATCTGAAGGCTACAGCCTTTGAAATTAAACTCTTATGAGAAAAAGCTCCCATAAATTTAATTGCAATGCTATGTTTGCCATTTTCAAGGGGAAAATAGAGAAGAAGGATCTACTTACAGTTAGAAAGAGTATACAATATTTCTGTAATTCTTCTTCATAGAATTAGATACCATCCATTGCTATTTCTTTCTTTCTATTTTGTAATAGAACCCCCAAGTTTTAGTACATCATGTGTCCAATAAAATTCTCTATCTCTCCATATCCTCTGTAGCCAGGGGGGGATATATGACTGGTTCTAGTTTTGAAAGACAGTGACATGTGCAACTTCAAGTTTGGGGGTTTGAAGTAAAAAGGCATGCTCTCTACTCCCCTTATGTCTCTCCCATTGTCTGGAATGTAGCCATAATAATAACAATCATCTTAGATTATGACATAGTAGTCACACTATGATTACAGTGGTCTCTGATATTATGGACCTTCCATTTAAGATCTAAACTGTTTATGGTCGTCTTCTTTAATGAAATTTCTATGCTATTTAAACCAATGTTAGTTTGTCTTCATTAGAACAGCCAAAAAGATATTTTAACAGACATGCATAGCATTAATGAGGAGGAGATTGTGCTAACAGGTGGAAGAAAACAATCAAAGGCAATCAGATGAAATGAAATGGTTTAGTTTTGAAAATTTTTTAGCAAAGGCATACTTCTCCAAACTGTTGTAAGAAATAGATGAAAAAGAAAGGGAAAACTGCACAAAGTTTATGGGTTCTCAAATCACAAAAATTAAGCAAATAAACAACAAAGTGGAGGTTTCTCCAAGTACAGGTAAGACAGTGGTTAAGACCATGTGACTATTTCCTCCTCCTGATTTTCCCATAAGAAGGACTTCTTCTCTACAGTAATGCCATTATGATGAATAACTTTGCATGCAAATGAAGTAAATTAGGAATAGAACAAGTCACACATTGCCTAAGTAGCACCATGTTAGAATAAGTAGGTCCAGGTATTTGTACCATCAGTAAAAACTAAGGTCCTGAATGATTTTTAACCGTATTACCAATGCTTAACTTGAACCTGTGCTTGAAAAAATCTTTTGTGAATGGCACACCTGTTTTTCCCTACGAGTTTTCTAAGAGTTAGTGTACACAGTGGGTATGTAGTTGCATACTCACGTATCACCGATTCAACTACTGATATCACCATCTTGAAGAACTCTTCATCTGAAAATGGTGTAGGTTCTTTTTCTTGATGATCAATGTAAGCTGCAGAATGATTATAGAAACCTGATACTTAGTTTGTTCCCACACACTTATCACTAGCAACCAGGATTATTGGAATGGCCCAGAGGAAGCAAAGGGAGTAAGAGGGAGAGACAAAAATCTTAACAGTTTAATAAGGAAACCTTAATGGTTTAATAAATATTCCAAAACCAAACATTCTGAAACCAGATCTGTAATCAACATAAAATGTCTTTGTTTTGATGGTGGTGGGACTGACTGTTCTCTCCACAGAAATGATGATGGTTAATTAGAGCTAGAATACAGATCTTAATTTAATCAGAGATATTAAATGTGCTTGTTCCTATCAAACATTGGCTTTAATTTTTGTATAGCAATAATAATGACCAATTTTAGAACTGTACTGAAGTTGAAATAGTTATCATTATTATCAATATTTATAGAAGACTAAAAATTTGGATTTCCAAGGGCAGTGAAGAATTAAGTAACTAATATTCATATGGGCACACCACTTTCCTAAGTATCATAACAAAATCTTATCTTGCAAGACTCAGATATTATTTACTCTAGAAAGCCTTCTCAGAATTCCTAGCCTTATGTCTAGGTTAGACATTCTTCCTCTGTACACTGATGGCCTGATTTATCACTCCATTATAATACTTTTGTGAATTTATTTATCTGCCTCTGTATGGTAAGCTCTCTGGTAGTAGAAACATATAGTACTTGATCATGATATGTTCCAGTTATTGATTGCTGCACAACAAATGACTCCAAGAATTTGTGGCTTGAAGCAATAGTCATTTATTTTGTTCACAAATCTGCCATTCGGACAGGACATAGCATGGATGGTTTGTCTTTGTTCCCACAGTAGCAATGAGGTAGCTGAACTAGGACTAGAAAATCTGTTTCGAGATAGCTTCATTGAATGGCTGGTATGTTAGTTACCTAGTATTGTGTAACAATTTAACTCAAATTTATCAGCTTAGAAATGCAACAAGCAATTGTGTGTTGTTGTTTTTTTCCCACATAATTTCTGTGGATCAGGAGTTTGAGAATTAACTGAATGGTTCTGCTCACTGTAGAACCACAGATTAATGACACTGCTATCAAAACACCGACTAGGGTTGAAGTCATATGAAGCCTTGACTGAGGCTGTGGAAGCTGCTTCCAAGATGGTTCACACAAGCAGATGATTTAGTACTGGCTATTGGCAGAGTTCCAAAGAATAGCAAGGAGAGATAAGAAAGCCTTCCTCAGTGATCAATGTGAAGAAATAGAGGAAAACAACAGAATGGGAAAGACTAAAGATCTCTTCAAGAAAATTAGAGAAACCAAGGGAACATTTCATGCAAAGATGGGCTCGATAAAGGACAGAAATGGTATGGACTTAACAGAAGCAGAAGATATTAAGAAGAGGTGTCAAGAATACACAGAAGAACTGTACAAAAAAGATCTTCATGACCAAGATAATGATGATGGAGACTATGATTATTATAACCTAGAGCCAGATATCCTGGACTGTGAAGTCAAGTGGGCCTTAGAAAGCATCACTACGAACAAAGCTAGTGGAGGTGATGGAATTCCAGTTGAGCTATTTCAAATCCTGAAAGATGATGCTGTGAAAGTGCTGCACTCAATATGCCAGCACATTTGGAAAACTCAGCAGTGGCCACAGGACTGGAAAAGGTCAGTTTTCACTCCAATCCCAAAGAAAGGCAATGCCAAAGAATGCTCAAACTACCACACAATTGCATTCATCTTACATGCTAGTAAAGTAATGCTCAAAATTCTCCAAGCCAAGCTTCAGCAATATGTAAACCATGAACTACCAGATGTTCAAGCTGGTTTTAGAAAAGGCAGAGGAACCACAGATCAAATTGCCAACATCCCCTGGATCATGGAAAAAGCAAGAGAGTTCGAGAGAAACATCTATGTCTGCATTATTGACTATGCCAAAGCCTTTGACTGTGTGGGTCACAATAAACTGTGGAAAATTCTTCAAGAGATAGGAGTACCAGACCACCTGACCTGCCTCTTGAGAAACCTATATGCAGGTCAGGAAGCAACAGTTAGAACTGGATATGGAACAACAGACTGGTTTGAAATAGGAAAAGGAGTATGTCAAGGCTGTATATTGTCACCCTGCTTATTTAACTTATATGCAGAGTACATCATGAGAAACGCTGGGCTGGAAGAAGCACAAGCTGGAATCAAGATTGCTGGGAGAAATATCAATCACCTCAGATATGCAGATGACACCACCCTTATGGCAGAAAGTGAAGAGGAACTCAAAAGCCTCTTGATGCAAGTGAAAGAGGAGAGTGAAAAAGTTGGCTTAAAGCTCAACATTCAGAAAACAAAGATCATGGCATCTGGTCCCATCACTTCATGGGAAATAGATGGGGAAACAGTGGAAACAGCGCCAGACTTTATTTTTTGGGGCTCCAAAATCACTGCAGATGGTGACTGCAGCCATGAAATTAAAAGACGCTTACTCCCTCGAAGGAAAGTTATGACCAACCTAGATAGCATATTCAAAAGCAGAGACATTACTTAGCCAACAAAGGTCTGTCTAGTCAAGGCTATGGTTTTTCCCGTAGTCATATATGGATGTGAGAGTTGGACTGTGAAGAAAGCTGAGCATCGATGAATTGATGCTTTTGAACTGTGGTGTTGGAGAAGACTCTTGAGAGTCCCTTGGACTGCAAGGAGATCCAACCAGTCCATTCTGAAGGAGATCAGCCCTGGGATTTCTTTGGGAGGAATGATGCTAAAGCTGAAACTCCAGTACTTTGGCCACCTCATGCAAAGAGTTGACTCATTGGAAAAGACTCTGATGCTGGGAGCAACTGGGGGCAGTAGGAAAAGGGGACGACAGAGGATGAGATGGCTGGATGGCATCACTGACTCAATGGACATGAGTTTGAGTAAACTCTGGGAGTTGGTGATGAACAGGGAGGCCTGGCATGCTGCAATTCATGGGGTAGCAAAGAGTTGGACATGACTGAGTGACTGAACTGAACTGAACTGATTGGCAGAAAACCAGTTCCTCATCTGTGGGCGTCTCCATAAAACTGCTTCAGTGACATTATGAAATGGCAGCTGGCTTTCCTCTGAGTAATCCAAGGAAGAGAAAACAGAAGTTGCAATGGCTTTTTATACTTAGCCTACTAAGGCAAATATTGTTGTTTCTGCAATATCCTATTGGTCACATGTTTAGCTTTATTTAGTGTGTGAGGGGATTACACAGGTCATGAATGCCAAAAGTTAGGGATCCTTGTGAGCTACTTTAGAGGCTGACTCCCACAGCTGACAGGTTGGTATTCGCTATTACCTGGGCTTCTCCATGACCATTTGGACTTCCTCACAGCATGGTGACAAAGTCTCAAGAGAAAGAAGATGCAGCGCAACCAAAGTGCAGCAATGGTTGGGTCAGTTTTGGGGGTATGTATTCAGAAATTGGTACAATAGCATTTCTAGTTTATTCTACTAGTAAAAACAGTTATCTCACACAGTTATCTCACACAGAATACCATATAGGAAAAATTAAAAAAAATTGTGGTCATCTGTAATTGTTGATATGATTATCTTTATAATCATGTGTGTGGCTTCTGAACATGGCATAATGTTTAGAATTCAGTAGGCATTCATTGTTGATTAGTACAGTATATGCCATAATCATTTTAACATTTAGATTTTTATATATTAGTACCTTCACAAATAAAAGGAATTAAAAACTGCTTTTATGTTTCAGTTAAAATTTGCATTATTTTATTTAAGCATAGTCATCTGGCATTGCTCTTTCAAAAAGAGAAAATCAAATTATGGAAGCTACTTTTTCAAAACTACTTTGTCAAAATGAGCCTTGAGTAGAAGCTGAGGTGATTAAAGGCAATTAAATATGACGATGATATTTTTATTATTTAATGTTGAATTGCATGCACACTAAGTTGCTTCAGTCTTGAAGCGACCTTAGTGGCTCAGATGGCAATGAATCTGCCTGCAGTGCAGGAGACTTGGGTTCAACTTCTGGGTCAGGAAGATCCCCTGGAGAAGGGAATGGCAACCCACTCCAGTATTCTTGCCTGGAGAATTCCATGGACAGAGGAGGCTAGCAGGCTACAGTCCATGGGATCGCAAAGAATAAGACATGAGTGAGTAGTTAACACTCCACGGACTGTAGCCTGCCATGCTCCTCAGTCCATGAAATTCTCCAGGCAAGAGTACTAGAGTGGGTTGCTATGCCCTCCTCTAGGGGATCTTCCCAACCCAACCCAGGGATGGAAACTGTGTGTTAATGTCTCCTGCATTGACAGGCAGATTCTTTACCACTAGCACCATCTGGGAAGTCCTTAATGTTGAATTAGTTGATAGTACATATTACAGCCCTTAAGGAATGGAATTCATAGAATTTCTTTCCAAGACATGAGATGAGAGTCTTATAAGGTAGAAGTCAGAAGAAAGTTAAGAGGGAAGGAACAAGAAGTTTCTAGGTAACTTATAATGTACAGCTTACTCTTAACCAGCTTCAGTAAGAATATGTAATTCTAAGGAGTTCCTTGGACTGCAAGGAGATCCAACCAGTCCATCCTAAAGGAGATCAGTCCTGGGTGTTCATTGGAAGGACTGATGCTGAAGCTAAAACTCCAATACTTTGGCCACCTCATGCGAAGAGTTGACTCCTTGGAAAAGACTCTAATGCTGGGAGGGATTGGGTACAGGAGGAGAAGGGGACAACAGAGGATGAGATGGCTGGATGGCATCACTGACTCGATGGACATGGGTTTGGGTAAACTCAAGGAGTTGGTGATGGACAGGGAGGCCTGGTGTGCTGCGATTCATGGGGTCGCAGAGTCGGACATGACTGAGCGACTGAACTGAACTGAAACATTTGATGGTAAGTATCACTATACAAAGATACTCCCAAACTTAAGCAAGACTTTTCTAGTTGAAGATAACACTTGAGACATTAAAGTCTATATTGTTTACGCTTTTTAACAAAAACTTACTCTATTTTTGAAAGGTAGTGAAATAAAATTATAATCCTGCTGAGTACAGTTTCATCTTTAGACAGTTCTTTTCAATCAAATTATAAAGGTTTTATAAAGGCAAGGCAGAAATATAATTACTATCACAAGAGCAACACCATCCCAATATAACATTCAATAACACATATAATCAACTAAATTGAATTTTTAAGACTGTTTTGTGTAGGATACACACTTGACTATATACTCTGTGTCATGAATAGTTTTCTAAAGACCTTAATCCATACTGGCTTTAATCCTGTTCCCTAGGGTTCTTTGCAGGATTAAATCTGATGTGAGAAATTGTAATTAATAGATAAACAGCTCAGTAGAGTATCTAAAAGTAATATGCAAAACACAGACAGGTTGGATTTTGTTGCTATTTCACAGCTAAGCAAAAACTGCAGCAACTTGACTGTGACCTGAATAATCAGAAGAAAAAAACCTTTGCATTAATTTTCAGATGAAGTTTTACTATCAGAAAAATTGTCCATCCATAAAGTCTTTTCTTCATTAGCACTTCTCCTAGTAAATTATTTTGAAAACAGAGCAAATTCTGTAATACTTCTTTATATTAAATGCTATGTACCTTGAAGGTAACTTGGGCAGGCTAATGTGCATTAGCAACAACAACAAAATGTCCTGCTAAATGTTTTACTGGAAGTTAACAAATAGAAAAAAGTTACCTCTAAAGATATTTAAACTTGAACCTAAAATATAAGAAGAAGCAAGATTTCAAGAAGCTCCAGGAAGATGAAGTGCAGAAGTACGCAAAGGGCAGGAAAAGAGAAGTGCAGACCTGAGACAGAAAAGAGTTTAGCACATACAAAGGACTTTCAGAAAATGAACATGGTTGAAGTGCAAAAGTGAAACAGGAGGAAGAGGGATACAGTATGAGTTTAAAGGGTAGAGAAGCAACAGTGCATCCCTATAGGCAGGGAGTGTATGCTGTGATTAAAAAAGAAAAAAAAAAAAAAAAAAAAGACTTCTTTCCAAGGACAATGGGAAGGTATAGAAGACTTTTACATTAGAAAATATTTTGATCTTACACAAAGTTAGTGAGTATAGATTGTTAGTGTGCTTAGTGAAGCAATTGGGTCAAGTTAGGAGTTAATTCAAATTGGAAATTGTGGTTGCTTCCACTAAGGTAGAAGCAATGATGATGGAATGGACCAGATGTGTTTGAAATACATAGAAAATTATTTAAAAAGCAGAACCAATGGAACTGGAGGTGGATAAGATATGCAACCTAAAACAGTTGGAGATATCAGGAGAAACTATCACATTTCTAAATTGAGCAGCTGATTCTGTTTCAGTGGCATTTAGTGGACGGGAGAAGATTAGAGGCATAAAAGATTTGGGGAAAACACAATAGTTCTATTTGGGGTATGTGAACTCAGCAACGCTTATAAAATATGTAAATGAGAAAGTCAAATATTCCTTCAGTTGTAGAAGTAAAAATATATCAATTATTCAGTCATAAGTCATGTCCAACTCTTTGTGACCTCATGAACTGCAGCATGCCAGTCTTCCCTGTCCTTCACTATCTTCCAGAATTTGCTCAAACTGATGTCCATCGAGCCAGCTGGTGCCATGCAACCATCTCATCCTCTGTTGCCCCCTTCTCCTTGCCCTCAACCTTTCCCAGCATCAGAGTCTTTTCCAGTGAGTCGACTCTTTGCATCAGGCAGATGAAGTATTAGAATTTGAGCTTCAACATCAGTCCTTCCAGTGAATATTCAGCATTGATTTCCTTTAGGATTGACTGGTTTGATCACCTGCTGGTGGGTGTAAGTATGGGAGTTAACAATATAAAAATGATTTTAAAGTCATAGGAATGGATGAGCTCATGTAGCAAGAAAATATAAAGATGAGGACCAAGAACTTAGCTCTGCAAAGAATTTTAATAGGTGCATAATAAAAATAATTGCTAAAACCTTTGGAAGAAAACCAGTAGAGCATAGTGTTATAAAAATTAAAAGGATTTCTTCAAAAAGAGAGTGGTTAACTGTGCTGAAAGATGCTTCAATGTCCAATAAGAGAGGCATAGAAAATTGCAATTTCAGTGGCCTTATAGGGACAAAAGACCAATTAGAAAGGTTAGCAGAATAAAAAGTATTTGAAAAAATGAAGACATAAGAGATTGTCTCAAAATATTTTACCATAAAGGGGAACAAAGATATATAGAGAAAATAATGAGCATATACAGGATCAAGGGCAGATTTTTGGTAAGATGGGAAATGCTCTGGCAAGTTATATATTTAATGGAATGATACACAATAGAAAAGTAGAAAATGATGATACAGAAAAGGAGGTTATCATCAGAATATCCCTCTGTCTGACTGAGGTAAAGATAAAACAAGGAAAAGTGATGGAAGGTTGGGGTGATAAAAGAAATAACCAATTCCTTGAGATGAGAAGGAGGGAATATAGAAAACAGAGAGAAAAGGAGACTTTATTTACTAAAACAGAATGAAACAGGAGCAGCTGGAACAAGGTGTGAAATAATTATTTCAGAGAGTGAGAAATTAATTTTATGGGAAAACACAGCAGAACTGATGTGCAGAATCAGGGACTTGTTTGAAATTTGTAATTATGAATTTTAAGTGAAAAAAGTTCTATGTGATTTTTCTTTGGTAATCTTCATTTCCTCAGTTTTAGGCAGAGGGGAGAAAAGAATTTGGTTTCTCTAGGGTTGAAGATCACCCCACTCCAGTACTCTTGCCTGGAAAATCCCATGGATGGAGGAACCTGGTGGACTGCAGTCCATGGAGTCGCTAAGAGTCGGACACGGCTGAAGCGACACAGCAGCAGCAGCAGCAGCAGCAGCAGGGTTGAAGATAGTATATCAGATGATAGCAGAGGGAGAGAGGAATAAGTGAGTGAAGGATGTTTGCCAAGGTGTGATTGTAATTACAGACTAGGAAACTAAACTTCAACAAGGATTTTTCAAGGAAGCTGAAGAATTAAAGTTGTGGTTCTAGAGTAAATGTCTAAGAAGTATAGAAAGTGAAGTTTAATTATTGGAATGTTGGAAATCCTGATCTAAAAGAAGGCTGAGTTTCTGATGATGACGACATCCAATGTGTATCCAGAAGAGCAGATGGCTGAGATGAAGTGGAAGAAATAGTCATCAGAGGTGGAAAGGAAGAGAACCGAGATTCTAGTTTCCGTAGAGATCATTGATATGTAAGTCACTAACGATGTGTGAAGGAGAAGAAGAATGTCAGCCAGGAACAGTTTTCAATGCGTGTAGTAAAACAGATTTCAGTGACTACACCTACAAGGAATACAGGATATTTATTTCATTGAACTGTTCTTTTTAATGCAATCAGATTTATTTCTCTTTGGTTTACATGATCTTGTGAAAAATGGAACTTTTTCAATGTAAGTTTTTCAGTTATATATCCTGAAAATGTCTGCATTACAAACCAAAACACCTTATCACTGCAGTTCTGGGAAATGCTGAATCCAAAAACGATTGAAAAGAGCTGCTGATGTAGCAAGACAACACCAGAGAAATCATAGAGGAGCTAGACACCTTTCTAGGTGTCTGCAGAGGAAAGTAAGACATTCACCAGCAAATATATGTGAATCATGTGATTGTTTAAAATGATCCTTTCTCCACTACTTATGAACTGAAGACCTGATTGTTAAATGGCCCACTTTCTCAGACATTAACACAGAGATAATAATGCAGGAGAAGCAAGACAGGCAGATTTGACCACTGGGTCAGGAAGATCTCTTGGAAGAGGAAATGGCAACCCACTCTAGAATTCTTGCCTGAGAAATCCCATGGACAGAGGTGCCTGGTGGGCTACAGCCCAAAGAATCACAAAGAATTGGACATGGCTCCATGACTGAGCAAGTATGCAATAATACCCAGCCATTCAGTTGTTTTAAAGATTAAATGAGGAGAGCCCATTTATTATTTATTATTATTATACTGGGTATAGGCTAATACTATAACAAAATGACTTAAAATTATAATTCAAAAAGAAGTTTATTTCTCTGCCACTTAACAGTCAAGGTGGGTGGGCAATCCCTGATTTGCAAAGCCATTCGGGGACTCATATTGTTTCCATCTTAGTGTTTTCTCAAAGCTTGAAGCTGGCTGATCTCCATGCCTGCATTCCTGTTTGATTCAAAAAAGAGAGGAAATCTAGGACAGATAGCTTGTCTTTAAGATTTGAAACATATTGTACAAGTTATTTCAACTTCCACATGAACAAGGTAGTCTCTGGCAGACCAGCCTATTTCTCAGCCTTAACTTTGGAGTTTGGGGCCCTAGCACCAAAAAAAATAGGCTTCACTGGTGGCTCAGATGGTAAAGAATCTGCCTGCAATTCAGGAGACCTGGGTGCCATCCCTGGGTCAGGAAGATGCCCTGGAGAAGAGAATGACTACCCACTCCAGTACTCTTGCCTGGAAAATCCCATGGACAGAGGAGCCTGGTGAGCTACAGACCACGGGGTCACAGAGTCGGACATGACTGAGTGACTAACACCAAAAGAAATAAGAGGAAAATGGATCCTAGAAGAGAATTTCAGTCTCCATCACAGCACCTACCACAATATTAGTATTATTTCTAATCATTATTTCCGTTAATTACCCTTTTCAGGAATAACTTCATTCATTCCTTGGAGTGTGTTAACTTTTAAAAGGAAAAACCTTGGATTCTTATTTATAAACATACAGTAAAATTGGATTCCTTGATGATTATTAACATATCTCCACCAACATTTCAGGAACACTCTGCAAGTACAAGTGTTTAGCCTGGTGTTTTACTAAGCTATTCCTGTGATAAGATGATGGCGTACCACATGCTATAAGTGTATAAAGAACTTTAATTTGGAATCTACATGCAAACACTTATGTCTATATATGGATGGAGATGAATCTGTTATTTTACCAAGTGCAACAAATTTATGTATGTGGGCCCAGACCAAGCAAAACTACTCATAAGCAGCAAGTTAATGAAAATGACCATAACTCAAATTCTATTCACTTAATTTGGTAAATAGCCTCAAAGGCATGTATTATCTCTGCCAAAAAGAAATCTGTGACTGTCTAGTTTCATTACCTTTGTTTTACTTATTAAGCATTTTTTTTTCTGGCTTATGAAAACGTCTGGTTGTTCAGCATATATCCAGCAAAGCAAGAGAACATTTGCCTCTGATTCCATCAAAGCATTTCCAATAATGATCCTGTGCTGAATAAAGCAGCTGTAGCAGCACTAGGGACATGTAAATCAAGATGTTAATGAAGAACTGAATACACTCATATCTACAGAGTCCTAGGATTATGGTTTATAGAGATAAAATAGGTCATTACAACTCAAAGTCAATTTTATTGGGAAATAAGCACTAAATTTCTATTGGCAAATGAAAAAATTTGTAATAGGGACTTTGTAAAATCAATTTAAAAATGCAACAAAGACCATTTAAAATAATAGTATATGTATATGTGTGTGTACATATATATGTATATATGTGTGTGTGTGTGTGTGTGTGTGTGTGTATATGCTTCCCTGGTATCTCAGGAGTAAAGAACCTGCCTGCAATGCAGGAGATGCAGGTTCCATCCTGGGGTCACGAAGATCCCCTGGAGAGGGAAATGGCAGTCCACTCCAGTATTCTTGTGTAGGAAATCCCGTGGACAGAGGAGCCTGGTGGGCTACAGTCTACTGGGTCACAAAGAGTCAACACAATTAAGCGACTAAATAGCAACAACAAAAATGTATGTAGATAAGGCAAAGTACCTTCATACTTCTCTCCTTTTGATCAATATGTACCATCATCTATTTTAAAGTCATTTTATATTGGACCTTCTCCAAGAGGTTTTCCTTGTTTATTCTCTGTATCTTTGTACTCTATTTTAAATATTTTTAAATTTTTTAAAACTTTAAGACATGTTGATATATGACTCTGTAAAGCAAAACCAATATTATTTAATTCTTTAGATGTTAATATTCTAAATATATACAGAGAAAGAAGCTTACATGTATTTAGTTACCACAAGCTACGTATCAGTTTCATTCCCATATATATTTTCATTTAATCCAATGCAGTATTGTATGAGAGTGAAAATCATGTTCCAGAATCAGGCAGTTCTAGATTTGAATTGCTTGCTTAATAATTTTTGTGTAAGTCTACATTGGCAAAGTGTAACTAAATTTCCCCATTTTGATAATTACAAAAGCTACTGTTGAGTGTAGCTGGATGAAGTAATGTGTGCAAAGCACTATTATCCTAACACAGATTATACAGTAAACAAATATCTGTTATTGTTGTCATTACTAATTACTTCTGAAACCAAAGGTATTATAAGTCCAGCTGTATCGATGACAAACCAAGGGTTTAATATTTCAAATAGCTTGAAAATCTCAGTTGAATGACAGACTTAGTATTTAAGGCCTGTCTTTTCTTCATACCTTGCTCTCTGCCAATATCTAAGCAAACATTGTTTTCAGAAGAGTTGTTAAAAACAGCATCCCACTTCTAGGCAGTGAGTTGGTTGATACTCCGTATCCTGGCTGGGTAGTGAAAGAAAGATAATTGCTTTCTTGTACATTCTGGCTCCTGTTGTTCTTCACAAGGTTTTGTTCCAGAGACCAGTGCTTTTTATTGAGTAGCTTTTGTTCTACAAATCTTGCCACCACCCACCTCTCTGTTCTTTCCCTTTAAAGGGAAAAGAGTAGAGGAAAAAAAGAACCCAAATGGTCAGATCTGAAACTAAGTGCGTAGACAGTGCAAGTGAAGGATCTCTGCGCTGTGTTCTGAGAAGTCTGGGTTACCTTCTGGCTGAATCCCAAGCCAAAATTTTTACTGGGCTCCAATATGCTATTTCTTTTTGAGGGAAATAATATTTATGACTTTCTTAGAGGCAGAGTAGAACTTAAGAGCTGTAAGCTTAAGAGTCAAACAAATAATTTAAATAAAAATGGCAAAGAAGAAACATACAAACATCAAATTTAAAGCATTCAGAGTAGTCAAACTGCCCTCTATTGCTCATCCTGTCCCTCAGGACAAGTTGCAATGCAGCCATAGTTATAATATTCATAACATATCCTATATGTAAAATCATATATATCACCCATATAAAATACCTCTATCTCTCTCTCTATATATATAGAGAGAGGGTGCCTCTCTCTCTCTCTCTCTCTCTCTCTTTCTCTCTCTCTCTCTCTCTCTATATATATATATATATAATTGAGCTATTTCTAAGGCTTGGCATTTTTTGATAATTTACACAAAATTTCTTTACCTCAAGGCAGTCTAGTGTTTGGAAGCCATGTGGCAGGGAAATTGAAGAAAATTGCAATGTTGTGAGTAACAGGTGATAAACTGAATTCAATAGAAATGTGGTGACTGAGGAGCTTCCCTTGTGGCTCAGATGGTAAAGAATCTGCCTGAAATGCAGGAGACCTGGGTTCAATCCCTGGGTCGAGAAGATCCCCTGGAGGAAGAAATGGCAACCCGCCCAGTATTCATGCCTGGAGAATCCCATGGAGAGAGGAGCCCGGCGGGCTACAGTCATAGGGTCCAAAGACTTGGACATTACTGAAGCAACTGTGCAGGTGGTGACAGAGAAAAGATATTTTAAAATATCTATGTTAGGTTAAATTAATACTTGGAAGTTAGGAAGGCATGAAAGAAAAAAAATGAAGAAAGTAAAATGAAAGTGAATAGAAATAGAAAAAAAATACAAAATGGCAAAATATCTTTTCTGCTGCTGCTAAGTCGCTTCAGTCATGTCTGGCTCTGTGCAACCCCATAGACAGCAGCCCACCAGGCTCCGCCTTCCCTGGGATTCTCCAGGCAAGAACACTGGAGTGGGTTGCCATTTCCTTCTCCAATGCATGAAAGTGAAAAGTGAAAGTGAAGTCGCTCAGTCATGTCTGACTCCGCGACTCCATGGACTGCAGCTCCTCCATCCATGGGATTTTCCAGGCAAGAGTACTGGAGTGAGGTGCCATTGCCTTTAATTAGGGGCAAATGAGTTTTAAGGGTTATAAAATCATAAACGTCATTCAGATGAAAGTCAAGTTTACACACTTACCAAAAGTTTTTAGAATTTTTATGAAAATAATTATTCAGTCTTTAAAAATCTTACATCAAACACCTACTCAATACTCTGTGCTTCATGGTTGCACTTCTCAAGAATCATTTAAAACTTTATTATTATTTTAAGATTTATTAAAGTGTAGTATCTTCAAATAAATTAATAAAAAATATTAGTTATATTATCTTGTATATGTCTAAAATGTTTATCTTTATTCAAAGATTTGTTTTAATGTAAGTTTCTCTGACCCAAGATGTAAGGGTCTCTGACCCAATATAAAGATGTTTGGTTACTCCTGGAATACCTGCAGACCAAAAGTTTCACATATTTTATAATGGCTTATATTTGTTTTACTTAAAATGTTGTCTAATAAAAGGATGTTTAAAAACCTTGCTCATTGCTTCAATTTTATCATAATCAAGTAGCATTCACTCCACTTAGGCTGTTTCATGCATCCAGATTAAGGTCAAACATTCAGTCTATTTGGATGAGCGAGAGACATCGCAATATCAGCCAAAGTCAACAATTCAACTTTAGCATATTTTTTATCAGAGAAAGTGAATTTTCCCAGAACTTGTCATATTTCAAGACATTAACTGTACAGTTCCTCTAGACCATTCAGCTATTTATCCAAATTTAAATGTGAGATTTCAACTTTGAATATAAATAAAATATGTGTTTTACTATTATTTGGTATAATTTTATTGACACAGCCTTAGACAAGGCAGTGCAACATGGATCAACACCTCACTTTTTTTTCTTTCTGTCAAATAATTATAAATAGGAGAGCAAACTAAGCCCAAAACCAGCAGAAGAAAAGAAACAATGAAGATAACAGAAAAAAAAAAAAAAACCAATGAAATTAGAACAGGAAAAAAATAGAGAAAAATCAATAAAACAAAGATCTGATTCTGATTTTTTTTTTAATCAAGTAAATTGATCACTAATAGGAAGGCTGGCAAAAAATAAATAGAATATACAAATTACCAACTTTAGAAATGAAACTAGGAATATCACTACTCATTACATATATTAGAGAATACTATGAACAACTACACCTTGTAAATCTGACAACATGAAAGAAACAGACCAATATCACAAACCACTAAAACTCAACCTAGGTGAAAGATACAACCTAAATAGTCTTATAACTGTTAAAGAAATTTAAATTTAAGAAATTAAAGAAATTTAAATGTAACTTTAAAGTTTCCAAAAGAGATATCTTGAGGTCAAGATGGTTTTACTGGAGAATTCTACAAACTTGTAAAGACTAGTCTAACATGAAATTTATTCCATTTCTTGCAGAAAATTGATTAGGAGGGAAAAATTCCCAATTCGTATTATGAACTTGGCATCATCCTGACATTAAAACCAGAAAAAGAGAGCCCAACAAAGAAGACTACAGACTAATATTACTCAGACCTCATTTTCTTGGCCTCCAAAATCACTGCAGATGGTGACTGCAGCCATGAAATTAAAAGATGCTTGCTCCCTGGAAGAAAAGCTATGATCAACCTAGACAGCATGTTAAAAAGCAGAAACATTACTTTGCCAACAAAGGTCCATCTAGTCAAAGCTATGGTTTTTCCATTAGTTATATATAGATGTGAGTTGGACCATAAAGAAAGCTGAGCGTCAAAGAATTGGTGCTTTTGAACTGTGGTGTTGGAGAAGACTCTTGAGAGTTGCTTGGACTGCAAGGAGATCCATCAAGTCCATTCTAAAGGAAATTAGTCCTGAATATTCATTGGAAGGACTGATGCTGAAACTCTAATACTTTGGCCATCTGATACGAACAGCTGACTCATTTGAAAAGACCCTGATGCTGGGAAAGATTGAAGGCAGGAGGAGAAGGGAACAACAGAGAATGAGATGGTTGGGTGGCATTGCCAATTAGATGGATATGAGTTTGAGCAAGTTCCGGGAGTTGGTGATAGAGAGGGAAGCTTGGCATGCTGGAGCAACGGGGTAGCAAAGAGTCAAACACGACTAAGTGACTAAACTGAACTGAACTGAATATTACTCATGGGCAGAGATGCAAAAGTACTCAAAATTTTAGCAGAGGATTCCAACAATGTATAAACAATGTTTAAACAATGTATAAACAACCTGTATTTGTATACCACAAATACAGGTTGTTTTTTTTTTTATTCCAAGTATGCAACTCTGGTTCAATACTTGAGAATAAATCAGTAAGTATAATTGATAATATCAAGAGATGAAATAAGAAATATCATATGGTGATATTAATTGATGCAGAAGAAAGCATTTCACAGAAACTTACACTCATTTATAATAAAACACTTAAGAAATTAAAAATAACCATTGCAATAAGGGAGGAAAAAACTGAAAATTACACAGTTTACTGATTTTCAATGATTGCAAAGAATACACACTGGGGAAAGCATACTCTCTTCAATAAACGATGTTAGGAAAACAGAGTATCTACATGCAAAAGAATACAATTGGATATTTACTTTACACCATACACAAAAATCAACTCAAAATTGGTTAAAATCTTAAATTAGGACCTAAGACCATGAAATTCCTTTAAGAAAATGCAAGGAAAAATCTTTTTGACAATGGCTATGGCAATGATTTCTCGGAAACTACACCAAAATCACAGATAGCAAAAGCAAAAATAGACTAGTGGGATTACACGAAACTGAAAAGCTTCACTACAGTGAGGGAAACAATCAAGAAAATGAAAGGCAACATACAGAATGGAACAAGGTATTTGCAAACCATACATTTTATAGAGGATTAGTGTCCAAAAAGTATAAGGACCATCTACAACTCAATAGCAAGAAACAAATAATCCCAATTTTTAAATGTACAAAGGAACTAAATAGACATTTCTCTAAAGAAAGCATGCAAATGGCCAAAAAGTACGTGAAAAAGTGCTCAACATCACTTTCTATCAGCTGAATGAAAGCCAAAACCAAAATAAGATATCACCCCTCACCTGTTGGAATGGCTATTATTTAATAAAAAGAAAAAAATGTTAAGTGTTGAGAGATACACAGAAAAGAGAACCCTTGGACACTGTTAGTGAGAATGTAATTTGGAGCAGTTACTACAAAAACAGTATGGAGATTTCTCAAAAATTATAAATAGAACTAACCTGTGGTTGAGCAATCCCACTTCTGAGTATTAAATACCCAATGGAACTGATGTAAGGATTTCAAAGAGAGATCTATACTCCCAAGTTCATTACAGCATTATTCTCACTCAGCATTATTCTTGACATTATTATTTCCAAGATGTGGAAGAAACCTAAATATTCATGGTTGGATGAATAAGTAAAGAAAAGGTGATATATGCATACAGTTTTATATTATTCAGCCTTTAAAAAGAAGGAAATCCTGTCATTTATTAAAACATGGATAAATCCAGAGGACATTATGCTAAGTGATATAAGCCCAAAACAAAAAGCCAAATATTACATGATACCACTAATATGAAGATCAGAAATAGACTCATAGAGGCAGAGAGCATAGAGATAGTTTTCGTAGGCTAGAGGTAAAGCAGAAGAGGGAGTAACATCCTAAATGTAGAAAACTTTAGTTACAAAAAAGAAATAAGTCCTAGGAATCTGTTATACAGCATAACCCCATAAAAGAAGACCAATTCTTTCCAAGTTTAGGAGAGATTTAAAGCAATTTTTACCAAAATAATGATAAGATTTTTGTATACATACAGGAGCTTATCTTAAAATTAATGTGGCAGGGTACACACTCCAGCTAATCCAATATTAACAAAGTATAATAAAGTGGGTCGAATCACTCTTTCTGATATTAAGGCCTATTATATATTTACACTAAGGACAATGTTGTATTAGTGGAGGAATAGACACCTGAATCTATAGAACATACAGAAAAATCTAAAAATAGGCACATACAAATACAGCAAATTGATTTTTTTATGAAAGTGCAAAAGCTATTCAATGGAAAATGACAGAGAAGTTTATTTACATCCAGAGATACTCATTTTTTCTTAATTATGCATTTAATTAATAAAGAAAATGTCCTACAGAAGAATGGATAAATAAAATGAGGTATATATTTATATATATGCGAAATATTATTTTGATACACACAGTCAAAGGCTTTGGCATAGTCAATAAAGCAGAAATAGATGTTTTTCTGGAACTGTCTTGCTTTTTCGATGACCCAGCAAATGTTGGCAATTTGATCTCTGGTTCCTCTGCCTTTTCTAAAACCAGCTTGAACATCTGGAAGTTCACCGTTCACATATTGCTGAAGCCTGGCTTGGAGAATTTTGAGCATTACGTTACTAGCCTGTGAGATGAGTGCAATTGTGCAGTAGTTTGAGCAATCTTTGGCATTGCCTTTCTTTGAGATTGGAATGAAAACTGCCATTTTCCAGTCCTGTGGCCACTGCTGAGTTTTCCAAATGTGCTGTCCTATTGAGTGCAGCACTTTCACAGCATCATCTTTCAGGATTTGAAATAGCTCAACTGGAATTCCATCACCTCCACTAGCTTTGTTCGTAGTGATGCTTTCTAAGGCCCACTTGACTTAACATTCCAGGGTGTCTGGTTCTAGATGACTGATCATACCATCTTAATTATCTTGGTCATGAAGATCTTTTTTGTACGGTTCTTCTGTGTATTCTTGCCACCTCTTCTTAATATCTTCAGCTTCTGTTAGGTCCATACCATTTCTGTCCTTTATCACATCAATCTTTGCATGAAATATTCCCTTGGTATCTCTAATTTTCTTGAAGAGATCTCTAGTCTTCCCCATTCTGTTGTTTTCCTCTATTTCTTTTCATTGATCTCTGTCTGAGGAAGGCATTCTTATCTCTTCTTCCTATTCTTTGGAACTCTGCATTCAGATACTGTGGACAATTCTGAAAGAGATGGGAATACCAGACCACCTGACCTGCCTCTTGAGAAAACTATATTCAGGTCACGAAGCAACAGTTAGAACTGGACATGGAAGAACAGACTGGTTCCAAATAGGAAAAGGAGTACGTCAAGGCTGTATATTGTCACCCTGCTTATTTAACTTCTATGCAGAGTACATCATGAGAAACGCTGGGCTGGAAGAAGCACAAGCTGGAATCAAGATTGCCGGGAGAAATATCAATAACCTCAGATATGCAGATGACACCACCCTTATGGCAGAAAGTGAAGAGGAACTCAAAAGCCTCTTGATGAAAGTGAAAGAGGAGAGAGAAAAAGTTGGCCTAAAGCTCAACATTCAGAAAACTAAGATCATGGCATCTGATCCCATCACTTCATGGGAAATAGTTGGGGAAACAGTGGAAATAGTGTCAGACTATTTTTTGGGGCTCCAAAATCACTGCAGATGGTGACTGCAGCCATGAAATTAAAAGACGCTTACTCCTTAGAAGAAAAGGAGTAACCACCTAGATAGCGTATTCAAAAGCAGAGACATTACTTTGCCAACAAAGGTCCATCTATTCAAGGCTGTGGTTTTTCCTGTAGTCATGTATGGATGTGAGAGTTGGACTGTGAAGAAAGCTGAGCGCCAAAGTATTGATGCTTTTGAACTGTGGTGTTGGGACTCTTGAGAGTCCCTTGGACTGCAAGGAGATCCAGCCAGTCCATTCTAAAGGAGATCAGCCTTGGGTGTTCTTCTGAAGGAATGCTGCTAAAGCTGAAACTCCAGTACTCTGGCCACCTCACGCGAAGAGTTGACTCATTGGAAAAGACTCTGATGCTGGGAGGGATTGGGGGCAGGAGGAAAAGGGGATGACAGAAGGATGAGATGGCTGGATGCCATCACCGACTCGATGGACATGAGTTTGAGTGAACTCCGGGAGTTGGTGATGGACAGGGAGGCCTGGTGTGCTGCTATTCATGGGGTCACAAGGAGTCAGACAAGACTGAGCGACTGAACTGAACTGATGCAAGATATTACTCAGCTTTAGAAAGGAATTAAGTTGTGTCATTTTCAGACACATGGATGGACTTAGAAAGTGATACAGAGTGAAGTAAGTCATAAAGAGAAAAACAAATATTATATATTAATGCATATATGTGGAATCTAGAAAAATGGTATAGATGATCTTATTTGAATGGTGGAAATAGAGACACAGATGTAGAGATCAAAAGTATAGATACCAAGGGGATAGGGTAGGGTGGGATGAATTGGGAGATTGGGATTGACCTGTATATACTATTGATACTATGCTGAAAGATCCCCTGGAATAGGATATGGCAACTTACTCCAGTATTCTTGCCTGGAAAGTTCCAGGGACAGAGGAGCCTAGCAGGCTACTGGGTCTCAAAAAGTTGGACATGACTGAGTGACTGAGCACACACACACACACACATAAAATAGATAACTAATGAGAACGTACTGTATGGCACAGGAAAGTCTATTCAATGCTCTGTTGTGACCTAAACAAGAAGGAAATCCAAAAAAAAATGCAGATATATGTATATGTATGGTTGATTAACTTTGCTATGCAGCAGAAACTAACACAACATTGTAAACCAACTCTACTCCAATAAAAATTAATTTTAAAATGTCTGACCACACAGCTCCGAGATTCGTGTACTCATTTCATTGTTTATACATTAGATGTGTTCTCAAATACTTATTATGAAAAAAATATGCAAGTCACATACAATTTCAAAGTATAAAATAAAGATAAATGTAATGAGGGATTAAAAAAAAATTTTTCCACACCACAATGGATCATCTTGTATACACACTTAGGATGCAAGCATTTGCAATTTGATAATAACCTTTGTAAATGAAGAGAAGGTTATTTAAAGGATTTTTTCCTTTTGCTTTAGTATCACTTTGGGGTTCACTTTTTTTGGCCTTTAAATCACTGCCCTGAAATATTACAAAGGACTAAATAACATAGGTGATAGTCTCACAGTGCTAGTCGGAACATATCATGATTCTCTGGAGAACTGTTTCTGTATTATTAATAGTGGAAACTTCACCAGTTTCTAGAGGCAAGAGAAATGTGAAGAATCTTGGATGTGTTCATTATTTTTAAAATGTGTGTGATTACAGTAGGGCTGAGTGCAGAAAACTAAAATGTAGTTTTTTAACTCTCTTAACCAATCTGCCCTTATAATATTATCATTATATCTTTCTGCAAAATATTTAGTAATTGAGAACTGTAAGTTGTTCATGGAATACATACATGTATATTTAAATATTCAGTACTACTGAAAGATGATGAGGATTTACTGAACTAAATATGTTTATCATAAAATATTTATGTTTCTGTTTATTTTTTGTATGGCTTATGAAACAGTTTAGAACAAATAAATCTAGAAGTGTTCATTAAGACAGGACAGTGCTGCATTATATTTCTTCTTATGGGACCAACAGATATATTTTAGTAAGTAAATATTAGAAATAATGTTTTGTACATAGGACACAGTAGTCAATAACAAATATTCTAAATGCATAATGAAAAACACTGTGAAGGAGGACTTCCAACAAATATGGTGAAATTTTTAGAACAAGTACATGTTCACAAATAACCCCCTTTAAAATAATTTAACAGCAACAAAAAGGTCCAAATAAAGATTAAAAAATACTATTTACTCCAAAACCAGAGAGGTCAACCTCCTGCCAAAGGTTCTGGTGAAAACTTATCTGATCCAAAACAGTTCTGGGCCAACTTAAGGAAGGATGCTGGTAACTCATGTATATTACAGTTGTATTAGGTGTGAGTGAGAAACTTCTACTGGGATGTCTAGGTTCTGATAGATAAAAGCTAAAAATAAAAGTGGCTTGGTGGTAAAATGAAAAATACATACTTTCTCAAGTCATCAGTATAGGCAGGGCTAGAACGGTCATCATCTAACCTGGCCTTTTCATAAGAAAAAAGAAGAGCTAGAAAAAACTATATGGAGATAAGTAATATTTGGGCTACTCTATAAACTGCTTTAGCAATTATGTGGCATGTAACATAAATTTTCAGCAACATAAATGATCCACTCAAAATATAAAGGAATTCTAAGAAAACTTACCATCAATGGAACAAAATTTTGTTGTTTAGTTGCTAAGTAATGTCCTACTCTTTTGCGACCCAGTGGGCCATAGACCATCATGTGATTTCCCAGGAAAGAAAACTGGAATGGGTTTCCATTCCCTTCTCCAGGGGATCTTCCCCACCCAGAGATCGAACCTGCATCTGCTGCATTGGCATGGGGATTTGTTACCACTGAGCCACCAGGGAAGCCCGGGTCAAAACATATTCTTAGTCTAATGAGAAATATCTGATGGGGGAAAAAAAAAAGAAGATAACTTGGACTGCATTTCTCAGAGTCTCAGCTCTTTGGGCCCCATTCAGCAACCGTGGTCCTAAACACTGATTTTGTAACATTAGTTTCTAGCATCATCAGGAAAACCTTACCTAATGCTAGTTAAATATACATCAGCCCTAAAGTCATGCTTACTGCATTCCCACATGTCACTTTCTCCATAGAAATGAGAAAATATTTAACAGTATCCTATGTATATCTTTGTAGCTCTCCTAGAGAACTGGCTGGTTGTCTTAACAACCACATGTTGTTGTCTTAACAACCACATGTCTTAACAACCACATGTTGTTGTCTTAACAACAACCACATGTCTTAACAACCACATGTCTTAACAACCACATGTTGTTGTCTTAACAACAACCACATGTCTTAACAACCACATGTCTTAACAACCACATGTTGTTGTCTTAACAACCACATGTCTTAACCTTACATGTCCAGGGCCAAAAATAGTGCTTGACACAGAGCATAGACTCCATAAATATATACACATTGACTGCACAGATGAACATAAAGAAAGTCGAGGAGGACATTCTACTTATAGCACTCTGTGACATATGGACTTAAATAGAACTTACCCTACTTAAAACATAAGTAAACAGAGGAAATAGGACTTCAGCAAAATCTGACAAAAGATAAAACAGGGAAACATGTATACAATTAAATACATGGAGGGAAACATAACTCTTATGAAATAGAAGTTATGACAATAAATTAAATGAAAGAGATAATAACAGAATAGGAAATCAATTAAAAAGAAAATATGGAATAAAACTTACAAACAAGCCCAGTAAAGAAATAATTCAGTCTACTTTGCAGAAGATCAAATCAATGGCATGGGGCAGAGATTTCAGAAAATTACACATAATACACAGAAAAGCAGTTGTAAAAAAATGTAATTGTTGTTGTTCAGTTGCTTAGTTGTGTTCAATTCTTTGCAACCCCATGGACTGCAGCATGCCAGGCTTCTCTGTCTTCCATTGTCTCCTGGAGTTTGCTCAGATTAATCTTCACTGAGTTGGTGATGCTATATAACTATCTCATCCTCTGCTGCCCTCTTCTCTTTTTGCCTTCAATCTTTCCCAGCATCAGGGTCTTTTCCAGTGAGCTGGCTCTTCAAATCAGGTTGCCAGAGTATTGGAGCCTCAGCTTCAGCGCTAGTCCTTCCAATGAGTATTCAAAAAGGTAATAAAAGGGAGAAAAAAACTATCCAACACAAGGATTATTGTTATGCCTAGCAAGGAAGGCTGAGCTAGTAAACAAGAAAAAAATTCAAATATAATTAAAAGAAAATTCTCTTGAAATGAAATAAATCTGCATCTCCAAAGTATTCATTGAGGTCTGCTTGTTAGAAAAATACAAACAAGCAAGCAAAAAAAAAAGCAAGGATTTACAATCATAAATTCTATTTGTCACAAATTTTATACTTAGCTTACTTAAGTTTTCAGCTAAAAGAACTAGATCTCCTATAAAGGAAAACAAACAAACAAACAAATATGTTTACCTCCCAATTCTCTTTGGCAACTAAGCTGTTGACAGTGGGGCAGTGTCCAAAGCTGAGGGATGAGTACAGATCAAAATTGCAGATCATTCATATGTGTTAACAATAAAAAGACATTTTAAGTACATCACCCATGTATCATTTTAAATTTTTTGTTTGAAGTGATCAAGTCAAATGAAAGATTAATCAAAGAATTTTCATAGCAAAATTATGAAAATAAATGATAAAATATTAATTTAAGAAATGTTACATATATTTTAACCATAAATTATTTGCTTATGCATAATTACATTTCAATTCAGAGGTAAATACAAGTGTGTGTGTGTGTGTGTGTCTGTGCTGAGTCACTCAGTCATGTCCAATTCGTTGTGACCCCATGGACTGTAGCCCACCAGGCCCCTCTGTCCATGAGATTTTCCAGGCAAGAATACTAAAGTGGGTTGCCATTTCTAACTCCAGGGGATCTTCCCCACCCAGGGATTTAACCTGTATCTCTTGTGTCTTTTGCATTGGCAGGGGAATGCTTCACCACTGCACCACATGGAAAAGCCCTAAATATGAGTATCTATCACAGTTGTGGCTGTAAAATAGAATGTAAATGTAATTTACCCTTCTTCTTAAACCAGCTAGAGGAGTTTCTGTTATATAAGTGAAAATTTTTATGTAGGCATGTATAATCCTGATGTCAGGGAATAGCGATCCTACCTACTGATCTCCACTGATCACCATGTATATGGTTACACCTAGTCTTGGATCTCACTCTGCACTAGCATCAGATGCTGTTATCTGGTGTCACTTGAGCTCTTGTTCCATGTTCCACAGACTCTACTTCCTCTGCCTTTGCCCTATCAATATCTTTGCACTTCCAGTATTGCTGATGGTAAAGGGGGTAAGGGTGGAAGTTCTAAATTTTTAGATATTTGCCTTCACCTATTAGCCATTGTCTTCAAATTATTGGTCTAGATACATTTCTCCCCATTAGTGGGTATCTATAAGAAGTTCGATTAAAGATCTCAATGTAAGACCAGAAACTATAAAACTCCTAGAGAAGAACATAGGCAAAACACTCTCCGACATACACCACAGCAGGATCCTCTATGACCCACCTCCCAGAATATTGGAAATAAAAGCAAAAATAAACAAATGGGACCTAATTAAACTTAAAAGCTTCTGCACAACAAAGGAAATTATTAGCAAGGTGAAAAGGCAGCCTTCAGAATGGGAGAAAATAATAGCAAATGAAGCAACTCACAAACAACTAATCTCAAAAATATACAAACAACTCCTACAGCTCAACTCCAGAAAAATAAATGACCCAATCAAAAAATGGGCCAAAGAACTAAATAGATATTTCTCCAAAGAAGACATACAGATGGCTAACAAACACATGAAAAGACGCTCAACATCACTCATTATCAGAGAAATGCAAATCAAAACCACTATGAGGTACCATTTCACACCAGTCAGAATGGCTGCGATCCAAAAGTCTACAAGCAATAAATGCTGGAGAGGGTGTGGAGAAAAGGGAACCCTCTTACACTGTTGGTGGGAATGCAAACTAGTACAGCCACTATGGAGAACAGTGTGGAGATTCCTTAAAAAACTGGAAATAGAACTGCCTTATGATCCAGCAATCCCACTGCTGGGCATACACACTGAGGAAACCAGAAGGGAAAGAGACACGTGTACCCCAATGTTCATCGCAGCACTGTTTATAATAGCCAGGACATGGAAGCAACCTAGATGCCCATCAGCAGATGAATGGATAAGAAAGCTGTGGTACATATACACAATGGAGTATTACTCAGCCATTAAAAAGAATACATTTGAATCAGTTCTAATGAGATGGATGAAACTGGAACCTATTATACAGAGTGAAGTAAGCCAGAAAGTAAAACACCAATACAGTATACTAATGCATATATATGGAATTTAGAAAGATGGTAACAATAACCCTGTGTACAAGACAGCAAAAGAGACACTAATGTATAGAACAGTCTTATGGACTCTGTGGGAGAGGGAGAGGGTGGGAAGATTTGGGAGAATGGCATTGAAACATGTATAATATCATGTATGAAACGAGTCGCCCGTCCAGGTTCGATGCATGATACTGGATGCTTGGGGCTGGTGCACTGGGATGACCCAGAGGGAAGGTATGGGGAGGAAGGAGGGAGGAGGGTTCAGGATGGGGAACACATGTATACCTGTGGCAGATTCATTTCGATATTTGGCAAAACTAATACAATATTGTAAAGTTTAAAAATAAAATAAAATTAAAAAAAAAAGAAGTTGGAGGGTCTCTGGATTTGGAAGTATGAAGCCAAATCTCTGGTATACTGTTTAAGTACATTTTGGGAGGTCTCTGAGAGAAAGTTACTTTCTTAAATACACATGTGCCCACATACACATATGCAGGCACATCAGAGTTTTTGATATGCAGAAGGTAATGTAGAAATAGAAACTTCTTAGGCATTCGCCAGCTAAAGAGCACCAGGCTTCTCACCTCTAAGCTTCCTCTTTCTATGGTTCTGCGTTAGTGGTAAAGAATCCAACTGCCATTGCAGGAGACGCAGAAATGCAGGTTCCTCTTTCTATGGTTCTGCATTAGTGATAAAGAATCCAACTGCCACTGCAGGAGACGTAGAAATGCAGGTTCAATCTCTGGATCAGGAAGATTCTGTGGAGTAGGAAATGGCAAGACACTCCAGTATTCTTGCCTGGAAAATCCCATGGACAGAGCGGCCTGGCAAGCTACAATCCATGGGGCCACAAAGAGTCAGACAGGACTACATGCACACAATCATGGTTTAGGTCTCCATGCTTTTCTCTTTAGTAATAAATCAGTTTATGAAAACAAGGACAACCTTTCCTTTTAACTAAAGTCAAATTTGTTTGGCTTTCAAACCACTGTCCCAATCTTGGAGCTTAAATCTTTCTTTTGAAACTAAAAACTGAGCAATGAATTTTTTTGTTCTAGTCAGTACCTGCCTTTGCTCTAATTTCCAGTATTTCTCCTTTTCCAATTACACCTTGGAAATACTCATAAATATTACTTCTTTTGTTTATTAATATTTTTGTTGAGTTTGATGTCTGTTTCATGGTGTCAGTTTTCTTGAACACTCAACAATTCTTGTTTATCTTCTCATTTGTCTTGAGATCCTCTCTTTGCCTGTGGTGCTTGTTATGGAACACTGGCAGGGGTGGCCTTATCTTTGGAGTTCAGGTGCCAAATCAGTTGGGTTTGACAAACCAGTTGGATGTCAAACTCCAGTTTAAGTTATTTGCTAATGTAGGCACACTGTTTACCAGATTTCAATGTACACTTTTACTCCTTTAAAGTGAAATGAAAGTGCTAGTCACTCAGTTATGTCTGACTCTTGGTGACCCCATGAACTGTAGTCTGCCAGTCTCCTCTGTCCATGGAATTCTTCAGGCAAGAATACTGGAGTGGGTAGCCATGCCTTCTCCAGGGGATCTTTCCAATCTAGTGATCAGAACTCAGGTCTCCTGCATTGCAGGCAGATTCTTTATCATCTGAACCACCACTTCTTTAGAATTGTGGGCAAATACTCCAACTACTCACTATTCAGTCAATCATAAGAAACACAAGGGACAATCCCTCAGCTGCTCCAAATGCAGTTCACCAGGAAATGACCCTAACATTCTCCTTCTCTCCACTTCTACCTTTGTTCTCCAAGCTCAATTTCCCGAAATCACCCCCATCACCTGAGGATCCTTTCCCTGATATTCCCTAATTTCTATCTCAGCAGTTCATCAAGATTTCTGCTGTAGTAGCCTTGCTGATTGCTTATCAGCAGAGTAAAGGATTAAAGTGAAAAAGGATAAGGGAAGAAATGGTTCTGGGAGAGGTAGCATTTCAATAGAGAGCTGAGCAAAATGAGTCACATTATTTTATATAATATTGTATAACATAATAGATCTATGAGACTAGTATCCCAGGCAGTGGGAATAGCAAGTTTGAAGACCCTGAGAGAAAATCACTTTTACCCTTACAAGGAATTCAGTGGTACTGGATGCTGGTAGAACTGAGGGAAGAAAAATCATCACTGTGCCATGGTAAGAGTAATAAACACACATTAAAAAGCAATCCAAAATAGAATAAGATGAACACACAAGAAGGGTCCTATCGGAATGGGAGACATTAAATCTCACCTGGTGAATCAGGCAAGATTCGGTGAAAGACTTTACAGGAAGGGGCTTATTTCTTGTTTATGAAGCAGTGTTAGCTTGTTTGCTGACACTTCCATGTGACTTCAACAAAGGAGCCATCACTGGTGAAGCTCTGCTCTTGTCTGAGTAGTATAAGATGTCTCACCACTATGTTGATATTGCAGCTAGCAGAGGAAAAGGAAGGTAAAAGGCATTATCTCTTCTTAATAAGGATGAGACTTAAAAATCACACACATCACTTACACTTCATTCCATTGGTCAGATTTTTAGTCATGTGGGCTGCTGCTGTTGCTGCTGCTAAGTCACTTCAGTCGTGTCCGACTCTGTGTGACCCCATAGACGGCAGCCCACCAGGCTCCCCCGTCCCTGGGATTCTCCAGGCAAGAACACTGGAGTGGGTTGCCATTTCCTTCTCCAATGCATGAAAGTGAAAAGTGAAAGGGAAATCGTCATGTGGGCTACTTAGCTGCAAATCAAAGTTTGGAAGTGTAATCTTTATTGTAAGGTACATTCTACCTAGCTAAAATGTATTTCTCTGGAGCAGGGAAAATTCACTGTTAGGGAAAATGAAAAATGTATACCATGCTTTCTAAAAAGAAAATATTCATAATCTTAATAACAAAAATCTATCAACTATAGCACAGTTAAAGCTCTACTGATATATAAATTTCAATTCTACTAACCATCTAAACAAACACATTCATTGTTGAGTGGTGCTAACTCCACCTTTCATTATATTTAATTTAGGTATTATGTGGAACACTCTTTGACTTGTTCAATTACTTGACTAATAGATTGTAGCCTGAATTAAGTAGACACTCTACATCCAAACACAAATACTTTATAGGCTACCTGTCAAATTCCAAATTATATTAAATAAAATTTTTATTACTTTAGTCTCCATCACCTTCATGGATTTTTATATTCCCATTTATAAGGGTCTATGCTGTTTCAGGTTTGATGGATATGCATAGAATATGAAGCAATCTATATTTATGTTCCTTGCAAAGGCCAGAAGCTGACTAAACACATCTAGAAACTGCTCCTGTCAAAAGGTAGTTGTACACGTCATGAATACATTATTGCTGCTGAAGCATCTGCAATGCATTTGACACAAACTGCTGCAGACTTTCAGCAGACTGCAGCAAATTGTAAATATATGCTGCTCCTCAATCCAAGAAGAAACTATTACATATTTTTTCATGAAAGTATGGTCCTCAAATTAGTACGTAATGTACTGCAATAAAAACACAAAAACCAAGTACTATTTATTACAACTGTGGTGACCTTTTAAATTAATGGGGCATTAATTTCAATAATTCTATACAAATGCTATTCTGCAAAATATTTTACCCTATATTATCAATGACACCAAAATATTGATTTTGAATGAAACTTAAATGTCATTCTTGACTTAATAAAATAGTAGTTTTACTGTATTGGTGTTTTTCTTTCTGGCTTACTTCACTCTGTATAATACACATATATATGGAATTTAGAAAGATAGTAATGATAACCCTGTATGCGAGACAGCAAAAGAGACACAGATGTATAGAACAGTCTTTTAGACTCTGTGGGAGAGGGAGAGGGTCAGATGATTTGGGAGAATGGCATTGAAACATGTATAATATCATATATGAAATGAATCGCCAGTCCAGATTCGATGCATGATACCAGTCGCTTGGGGCTGGTGCACTGGGACGACCCAGAGGGATGGTATGGGAAGGGAGGAGGGAGGGGGATTCAGGACGGGGAGCACGTGTACACCTGTGGCAGATTCATGTTGATATATGGCAAAACCAATACAATATTGTAAAGTAATCAGCCTCCAATTAAAATAAATAAATTTATATTAAAAAAAATAAATAAAATAGTAGTTTTGTGACTAGAATATCATCCACAAACACTATAAATGCATATGGAAGAAATAATTTCTAGTGTGCAAAACGGCTAAAATACTGTTGTATTACTTGCATTGTCTGTATAATAATGAATAGTCATAGTTAAACAATAGAATGAAAGAAGTAGACTTTTTAACTATCAGGCAAGTTTTCATTATTTTTTTAAATAATAACCTTAAATTAAAGTATGAAAATGTGAAAAGTGAAAGTGTTAGTCATTCTGTCGTGTCTGACTCTTAGCAACCCTGTGGACTATAGTCTGCCAGGCTCCTCTGTCCATGGAATTCTCCAGGCAAGAACACTGGAGTGGGTTGCCATTCCCTTCTCCAGGCATCTCCCCAACCCAGGGATCTGACACAGGTCTCCTGCATTGCAGGCAGATTCTTTATCATCTGAACCACAAGGGAAGCCCCAAAGTATAGTAGTCAAGAAATAATCACAGTGAAAAATCACTTCTAATTTACATCTCCTGATCAGTTTGTTTCGAAAAAAGTAGTGAAAAACTATAATTGATATTATCAGAAATATAAAACATTGCATTGATAAAAGAATTCTATAATGAAACAGAAGAATGAATTCTTGAAAATAAGAAATGTGATGGCTAACATTCAAGAAAAATTCAAATTGTTAGAAATTGCATCATCTAGGAGGAAAATGGAAAGGCAAATATATCAAAAATAGGGAGGAAAGACAAAAGTAAAGTCAATGCAGGGAAAATTAAAGTCAATTTGAATAACAGAAATTCTTGAAAAAATAGAGAAAGAGGAATATTTCCAAAGAATTCCTTTAAAAAGATTCCCCACTACAAAGAACTTAATTTCATATTGATAAGAGCCACCAAGTATTCTCCATATTGAATAAAAATTATCCATACCAATGCAGCATTACAAAATATCAGAACAAGGTGGATACCAAGAATATTCTAAAAACCTTCCAACGGGAAAAACAAATCCAATATGAAGGAAAAATAAGAAAATATGGCTTTGGGCTTCTTAACAGCAACTTCAGCTACTAGAAAACAATCAGCAAATTCTTCAATACATTTAGAGAAAATGAATTCCAAATTAAAAAAAAAAAAGTTTTGGCTGCATCACACAGCCTGTGGGATCTTAGTTCCCCAGTCAGTGATTGAACCCACACTCCCTTGCATTGTAATAGCAGAGTCTTAAACAATGGACTGTCAGGGAAGTCCCAAGTTCCAAATTAAAATATTATATTTAATCAAATTCTCAATCATTTGTAAGGGCAAATTTTTCTTACAAGAGTAAAAAAAATTACACCTCATGCACCTTCTGAGGAGAACAAGAAATAATGTGTCTCAGTAAAACAAGGAAATAAACAAAGAAATAAAAATCTGAGCAGCATAGAAGACAAGCAAGGGGAATTTCTAAAGTAAAAGTGAAGGAAGTTCCTGAGTGACAGTTTATTCATCAGAGGGAGAAAGAAATCTGTTATAGGAGCAGGGGGAAAAAATATGTATGAAGAAAAACTAGTAGGCAGGGAAAGGAAGAGAAAGGAGATGAAAATAAAAGCAGAGAAATGATAAATCATCTGGTCTTTGGCAGTATTTGTTAACATTACTGTAAATTTGGCTGGCCTGTTAGAGTATTTAGGGGAAAAATATAGTAATTGGTACACTAAGCAAAAGAATAAAAGTGAGACAACAATCAGCTGTAGGTAAAATTAAATGTATTTTTTTTAAAGAAGTAGTTTCATAGTCTACTATAGGGCTCAGTAATTTGCATGATCCTAGGAATGTAAATACTAATGCTTTTACTAAGATTTATGATATAATTATACTGGGAAGATAAGAGGAAGGATTGTTAGCTTATCCAAAATCTTACCTGCTGTAATTAAAAACTTAATTGCTGTTGCTCTTTCATCACTCAGTCATGTCCACTCTTTTTCAACCCCATCGACTGTAGTCCATCAGGCTCCTCTGTCCATGGGATTTGCCAGTCAAGATCACTGGAGTGAGTTGCCATTTTCTCCTCCAGGGGATCTTTCCAACTCAGGGTGATCCCATGTCTCCATGTCTCCTGCTGTGCAAGTGGATTCTTTATCGCCGAGCCATCAGGGAAGCCCCTGAAAAAGTTTAATAGATTCTGTCAAAATTAATCAAGGGAAATCTTAATATGGACAGCCTTCAGAAGTATGGATGTAAATACCAGGAAAGTAGCAAAAATTTCAAAAACAGCCACCTCTGGAAAACATGACAATGGAGAAGAGGTGGTAGATAAAGATATTTTTTAATATAATGCCTACAATTTTATTATATGGGGGCTTCCCAGGTGCCTCAGTGGTAAAAATCCATTTGCCAATGCAGTAGATACTGGAGACTTGGGTTTTATCCCTGGGTTGGGAAGACCCTTTGGAGGAGGAAATGGCAACCCACTCCAGTATTCTTGCCTGGGAAATTCCATGGACAGAAGAACCTAGTGGGTTACATTCCATGGAGTCTCAAAGAGTCAGACATGACTAAGAGACTGAGCAAATAACGCATTTTATTATATGGGCAGGAATCAATAAGGTGCAAGTAGAAAATGATGCCTCCACTGCTCTTTCAAATGCAATCTGCAGTATCTTTTTTCCTCTATCCCTTGGGTAAAATTTCTAACAGTTCCAATTAGTATTTTAGGTTATTCTCAGACAGTAAAATGTCCTCTGGTCATTTTTGGATCTAAGCATAGTAACTACCTAGTCCAGACTCAGGTCATATTTACAGAGCTCCACAGTTTTTCCCATTTTAAACCTGTCTCAATCCTCAGGATTGTTTTAGGCTGGGAGCCTGCAGTGAAGGTTGGGAGTGGTGATGGGAGAGAATGGAAGGCTTCTCTGTTTAATGTTTTTCCTTTTCCCTCACTCTCTGATTTTTTGTCTTTTGGGTAGTAATATTTTTGTGAGTTTCCCAGGCGTATTTTTTCTGGGGCTTCCCTAAACTTTTTTGCTGTGAACAGTAATGGTTCTCTATTATTACTTGTTCTCTTAAGATGATACATTCAGTTTCTGTACCAAATAGCACTTTCAGCCTTTAAAATGTACTATTTTAACTTATCCTTGGACCATGTACACCTTCTGGGTCTACAGGGCTCATGGGAAAGTCTCACATTCCTACCAGACAAAATGGAAATGTAGCTCTCTTACAAGGATTGAAAATATTGGAAAAGCCTCCTCTGTTTGCTCTGCTACCAGAGCAACTCCACCTACTAAATTTCACCTTTAGCCTTCCCAGATATGGTCAGTTACCAGAGCTTATGTCCCTTTAAAATCTAAGAGATAAACAAATTATCAGAATGATCCTTTCAAGGACCCTCTAATGCGTCTTGAGATGAGTGGAAAGCATCCCATCCCCTCCACCTTATAGAGGTAAAAATCACACAGCACATGGCAGCAGTCTCCAAGAATCCTCTTTTCCAATTCCTCAGCCTCCCTTTTTACTGCACGATGTGGTGGTGGTGGCTTAGTAGCTAAGTTGTGATCTAATTTTGCCATCCCATGGACTGTAGCCTGCTAGGCTCCTCTGTCCATGGAATTTTCCAGGCAAGAATATTGGAGTGGGTTGCCATTTCCTTCTCTAGGGGATCTTCCCAACTCAGGGATCAAACCCACATCTCCTGCATTGACAAACAGATTTTTTACAGCTGAGCCAACTGGAAAGCCCCATTGCAGGCTGTGGAGGGGCATCAAAGCTGGGAGAACCAGTTCCACTATTGGCTAGTCTATACAACACAGATCTGTGAGCACTCAGCTTCAGAATAAAGGGGTATTTGGTTGCAATTGTTTTGTTCTTGGCCTTTGAGCATCAGATAAAACTGTAAAAGCTGTTTCATTATATTATTCTGCTGCATTAGCTCTTTAGTACTATTTTTTGAACTATGTGCATTTTTAATTTGGACTAAAAATGAAGGTTATTTTTTCTAAAGAAGAAGAAAAGTAATGAGACCCACCATATAAATCAAATAATAGATTATAATCCTGAGTCTGTTTTTGTCAAATTTCTTAATAAAGGAAGACTTGGAAATGATATAGGCAGCAAACTTCAGGTAAGATTCAGGGTCATATCTGCAAAAGTCGAACTCAAATGCCCATAAGAACCTGACAGCTATGAAGTAGGGTAACACATAAAGTAGGTTACCCTGACAAAAACTGTGGTGCAATTCTCATCCCCCAAAAAAACAAAGAAATAACCTAAAGAAATATGTGAGGCAAGGATATGCTAATTAACTGATGGAGAAATCCTTTCGCTATGTTTGTGTATTAATATATCAAATCACCAATATACTACAATGTGCACTTGAAATATCTTACAATTTTTAAATCAATTTTACCTCAATAAAGTTGAAAATTAAAAAACAAAACAAAAAAATACAGTGCAAGTATACTGAGCAATGACAATCATGGCAGGAAATAGGAGAGAGTGCAGGGATCCTGAGAGCCTGCACAAGGTAAAGCAGGCAGCTCCCACTCAGTTCAGCTGATTGTTATGCAGTGATTTAAAGTCCTCAGCTTACAAAAAGAAACTGATTTTATGTAGATTTCTTTTTTAAAAATGTGTTTGACAACTAATTGAAAATAACATGAACCATTTTCTAAAGAAAAATAAACATTAAAAAGAACTTGTCTCTCAGCCAGATCCAGCATGTAGTCAAATCTTCAGATTTCTTTGCACAATATCATATATCAGTGCTATTAAATAGATGAATTATTTCCTTAATACTTTGCAATTTTCTCTAAGACTATAAGCCCTAGATCACAAGACCATCACAATTAAGGTGACTTAATCCACTAAACAAATATTTATCAAATACCTATAATTGTTCAAGGCACTATTTAAGGCACTAGAAAAAAAAAAAAAAAAAAAGCCCTGTTTCATGGAACTGAGTCTGTTGGCAAATAAGTGCTAAGGAAGAAACACTGTCTTTATAAGCATCATTGTTGGTTTTTACTAAGCGTTTATTTAATCCTTATAATAAAAAAATAATGAAGTTACAATGGTCTCCTAATTTTATAGATGAAAATTTAGAAGTCTCAGATTAAGCACCTTGATTAACTTAACACCAATATTAAATGGCACAATAGGGGCTTGAACTTAACTTTGTCTAACCTAACTACATTTATGCTGAATGAAGATCAATAAAAATGACATGGTTGGAACTTGAACTAATATAGAAAGACTATATGTGAAAAAATTAAATATGATGATCACACATGCATCACAAAAGCATGACATCAAGGAATCAAAATCAGGATATTAGGAAATAGCAAATACAGATACACAAGCTTCTATGTTCAGATATCAGAAATAAAGAAATTCTTTAGACAAACATATGACAAGTATGCAAGAGGTGAATGACTCAGCTAGATTGCATTCAGTTCAGTTCAGTTCAGTCGCTCAGTCATGTCAGACTCTTTGCGACCCCATGAATTGCAGCACACCAGGCCTCCCTGTCCATCACCAACTCCCAGAGTCTACCCAAACCCATGTCCATTGAGTCGGTGATGCCATTCAGCCATCCTATCCTCTGTCATCTCCTTCTCCTCCTGCCCTCAATCTTTCCCAGCATCAGGGTCTTTTCAAATGAGTCAGCTCTTCGCATCAGGTGGTCAAAGTACTGGAGTTTCAGCTTTAGCATCATTCCTTCCAAATAAATCCCAGGGCTGATCTCCTTCAGAATGGACTGGTTGGATCTCCTTGCAGTCCAAGGGACTCTCAAGAGTCTTGTCCAACACCACAATTCAAAAGCATCAATTCTTCGGCACTCAGCTTTCTTCACAGTCCAACTCTCACATCCATACATGACTACTGGAAAAACCATAGCCTTGACTAGACGGACCTTTGCTGGGAAAGTAATGTCTCTGCTTTTTAATATGCTGTCTAGGTTGGTCATAACTTTCCTTCCAAGGAGTAAGAGTCTTTTAATTTCATGGCTGCAGTCACCATGTGCAGTGATTTTGGGGCCCAGAAAAATAAAGTTAGCCACCATTTCCCCATCTATTTGCCATGAAGTTGCATTAAGTTCAGTTCAGTTCAGTCGCTCAGTAGTGTCGGACTCTTTGCGATCCTGATACCAAATAAAAGGAGACATGAATAATAGTAGCTTATACTATACAGATATTTTGTGTTTATTAACAAAACTAGAAGTCAGTGTTTCCAAGTTTGTTTCTAGCAGTTCAACTTTGTTAAAATCCCAGGTGTTTTTCAATGCTTCCTCTCAGGCAAATGCATCTTGCTGGCTTCTTGTCTCTGGCTTGTTACCTCAAGGTCACAAGAGTCTAAATGAGGAAGAGGGGTGGATTTTCTCTATCTCCCTTTTATGTGTCTTTACTAGAATGAAAAATATTTTCCAGAAGTCTCCTCACAGATGATTGCATTCCATTGGCCAACACAGTAACTGACTAGGACGAAAGGAATTGGTCAACTTATGGTAGGCTTTAACACATGTTGATTCTTCTATGTGGCCAGATACATTGCTTCTTGAATGAAATTTTGGTTTTATTAGCAACAGGAAGAAATAAACAGCTGTTGGATAAGTCACTAATAAAATCTTCCAAAATAAAAGACTTACTGTGCCTATTATACACATGATACTTTACAGTTAAAAAAAAAAAAAGTACAATGTAATGATATATGACTACAAAACCTTACTTTTTGTAAATAATCCTGAGTCAGATAGCTCATGGGGCTTCCCTGATAGTCCAGCTGGTAAAGAACCCACCTGCAGTGCAGGAGATCCCAGTTCAATTCCTGGGTTGGGAAGATCCCCTCAAAAACGGTTAGGCTACCCACTCCAGTACTCATAGGCTTCCCTAGTGGTTCAGATGGTAAAGAATCTGCCTGCAATGCAGGAGGCCTAGGCTCAATCCCTGGGTTGGGAAGATTCCCTGGAGGTGGGCATGGCAACCCACTCCAGTATTCTTGCCTGGAGAATCCCCATAGACACAGTCCCATGGGGTCTCAAAGAGTCTGAAATGACTGAGCAACTAAGCACAGCACAGATAGTTCATGGATTCAATCAGATGTATCAAAAGTAATGACCTGCAAGAAATGAAAAGCCTTCTAAAGAAAAGTCACAAATGAAAACTAAAATGCAATCTTGACCTGTGTATAGTAGGAAAGACAGTGGATTTCTGAACAGAAAAGATCAACCATGGTGACAATATCTTTTATTGCTACCATTCTTTAACCTTACTGAAGCTAGGTATACATACAGACACATTCTTTTTTAATAAGCAGTGGAATCAAGATATTCTTGTCTGACTTCTAGAAACCAATCCCTCCATCTTTCAGTTGCAGACAGGCATGAAAATATCTCAAAATGAAACTACCTCTGTACCTTGAAACAGAAAACATGTATACTTGATTAAAAGAGCGCTGATTATTAGGTCCTTTTCTGCTTTTCCTGTATTTCTACAGCTCTGCAGAAAAATTAAATATGAATTCCCCCAATTCTCTCTTCACACACATATTTTTTAAAAGAAAACTGTGCCCTTTTTTATTTCTATATCTTAATATTTGACTTTCTCATTTGTTTCCATTTTTGCTTTTCTCAAATCAAATATGATTTTAAACATTGGGAGATTATTTACAGACACTCAGCACACATATTTACAATAGGAGTCTTTTCCAATTTTACTAACTCAAAGAAAACAGGAAATAAAGGTAAATAAATATAACCACAGAACCTCACTAGACAAGAAAGCAATGGATTGTATGTCTGATTTACTTACCCCTTTTCTGCAGATAGTCAATGTTCTTAATTGCTTCCCAACCCATTCTGGCAGATGCTGTCAGGGCTTTGCCATAGTCCCCAACCCTTTGCTAATTTTCCCCATATGGTCCACTGTGGTTCTTTTCCTCCCAAGAGCTGACAGTTAACACTCTTGGATGAGGGTGTTTCACAGACTGGCCTCTGTTTGCTGGAACCAGAACAAGGAAATGCAGAAGAATCCCTCTATCCATCCAGACCCAGTGGACCTCTCTAACCAATAGCTGCTCTGTATTGAAGTTCTAAAATTCCTGTTCTCCTGGCCACAACAAGGATAACACAGAAGCGATACTTGTACTGTTCATAGAGTTCTATGAGATTGAACCAAAGTTTCCTTTTATGAAACTTTGGCCTTTTGCTTGTCTTTATTCTTCTTCTGGTCCCACTTCCTAAATCCTCTAGAAGTCTGTATTTGTTTCCTGGGGTTGCCATAAAAAATACCACAACCAGGTGGAACTTGTCCCCCAGATCTGGAGGTTAGAAACTTGAGCTTAATGTGTTGGCAGGATTACTTCCACTTGAAAGCTGTGAGAGAGAATCTGTTTCATCTTCTGATGTAACTTCTAGTGGTATGTTGGCAATCTTTGTATTTGTTTGACTAACCTAATCTTTGCCTTCATGTTCATGTGGCCTTCTTCTTATTCGTGGCTATGTCTAAGTTTCCCCTTTTTATAAAGAAACCAGTCATATTGGATTAAGAGCCCACCCTACTCCAGTATGACCTCATCTTAACAAATTACATATGCAATTATATACACAAAGACCTTATTTCCAAATAAGGTCACATTCTTCGGTATTGGGAGTTAGGTTAGACTTCAGCATCTTTTGGCAGGTAGAAGGAAATGGCAGCCCACTCAAGTATTCTTGCCTGGGAAATCCCATGGACAGAGGAGCCTGGCAGGCTACAGTCCATAGGATTGCAGAGAGTCATACACAACTTAACAACGAAACCATCTTTTGGCAGGACACAATTCAACCCAAAAGAAAATTTTTTCTAGTAAATCATTTTCACATGAATTCTCATCTCAAGGTTTACTTCTGGCAAACTCATCCTGTCCATCAAATATTTAATTACAGTCTCAGTTACAATGCTTTAAGCAACAAGGAAACGATAGTTCAAATTAGATTGATTTAAGTAATGAAAAGAATGTATTCTTTATGTAAATTAAAAATTTAAAGAGAGATTGACTTTAGGAAAAATTTCATTCAGTGATTCATGAGTCATTCAACAAGTTTCTTAAGTGCCAACTCTATGCCAGGAAATGTTTTGGAGATGTAACAGCAAACCAAACAGAAAAATTCCTGGAACTTATATTTAATTACGAGAAAAAAAATGAGTAAAATTAACAAGTAAAATATTAGGTGATGATAAGGACTATAGAGAAAAAATAAAGCTAAAAAGAAATCAAGTAGAGTTGGGGGCTGTGTGTGTGTGTGTGTGTGTGTGTAAAAGGGTGGTGTTTGTATGTGTAGTTTGGTCTGGAAATGTCTCACTGAAAAAGTAACATTCAAATAAGACCTTAACACAAGGAGGGAAGAGTCCATGAGAAAATCAAGGGGTAAAGCCTTCCTGAAAAAGGAAAATCAATACTGAAAGAACCTCAAGTAGGAGTTTGCCTGGAATGCTGAGAAGCAGAAAGGAAGTTGCTTAGGTCTGAGCAGACTGAAGGGGAGTGAAGGTGGAGAAAGATGGGTCAAGAGACAAAGACTGTTCATAGCTCACAGAATACTTTAGGCGATTCTAAGAAACTTAGATTTGACTCTGAATGAGATGGGGAACTATCAGGGGATACTGAGAAAAGAAGGGGAAAGATCATACTTGGCTGCTGTTCTGAGACTAGGCAAGCATAAAAGCAAGGAGGCCAGTTGAAAGGCTATTAAAATAAGACAAGCTGGAGTTGAGGTGTCTTGGACTAGGGCATGGCAATAAATGCGCAAGCTGGTCAGATCCTGAATGTGTTTTACATATAGAGTCAAGGATTTGCTGGGAAATTTTTTCTTTAAAGAGAAATGTCCTCAAAAATTCATTTACATTTATTTGCAGCTACATTTCTTTTTAATTCTCTCAATTCTGTCATCATCATGGACTAGCTGTATCTTCAACTTATTTTTCTCATGACAGAGAAACAAACGCTTAATGCTTCTTTGATAACATCCAGGAGAAAAGGGCCTTCTCTTTCTCTAATCATTGCCAATAATGTCCTAAGATCTCCTTTGAATGAAGTAACTTTGGTTACATTCACAGTGATCAGAAGAATACCTTGTACCATCTGACTTAAACCTGGGTTATGTGCTCATCCCTAAACCATTAACTGAGACAAGAAACAAGGAATTTTCTTTTTTTTTTTTTTTTTTATTTTTAACTTTACCATATTGTATTGGTTTTGCCATATATCAACATGATTTTCTTGATTGCTTCAACTCAACTGTTGCTCATCGGGTAGTCAAAATTCCACATGATGGCTACAAAATGGGAAAGAGGTTAAATAGATCCTAGCAAAGCAAGCACAATATTTATTACAAATACAACTCTGTGGTCTAAAAGTTGTTTTCAAGCCTAAACCAATGACTTCATAGTAAATATAATCAAATATAAGTCAAAGCATCACAGTATAGTCCATTACACTGTTTTGAAAGAAGAAAAAGTGGATAAGCATCAGCAGAATTGCTAGTCTTTCAGTTGCCAATGATGAATGTCTTTCTCTTTTGCTGGGCAGACAGGAACATATGCAGAAAAAATGAGAAAATAAGTTAAGAAGAGTTTAATCTGATCTAATAATTTAAATAAAGAGTTATCATTCATGCTTAACAGATGAATTAGGCAATACCTCAGAGAAGTTTTCCCGGGTGGCACTAGTGGTAAAGAACCCACTTGCCAATGCAAGAGGCATAAGAGATGTGGGTTCGATTCCAGGTTTGGGAAGATCCCCTGGAAGAGGAAATGGTAACCCATTCCAGTATTCTTGCCTGGGGAATCCCATGGACAGAGGAGCCTGGTGGACTACAGTCCACGGGTCTCAAAAGAGTCAGACTTGACTGAAGCACATGCATGAACAGAGAAGGCTGCCTCAGTAAATCTCAGTTTATCTTAGTTATACTATCTGTAAACTAATAATCTTTGATTATACTGTTCACCTTTGGTCTTACTAAATATTCAGGTTTAAGAGTAGTCTGAAATAGTAATATTATCTTTAATTATATATTTAGTAAGCCCTCTTTTAGATGTTGAGAACCATGCTCAACACAAATCCAGAGTGAAAAAGGGTTCAGATCATCTGGAATCAAACTCCTGTTCTTGACCAGGAACTAAATATCCATCTGTAAACAGCACATTTTGTCAAGGTAATTAAATTCTATAATTACCCTATAAATCTTAAGTCACCTAAACAATTTAATATACATCTTTCTACTCCAGTTCATAAGGTAGTCTAAGCTATTTTGGATGAGATGGTTAGATGGTATCACGGACCCAATGGACATGAGTTTAAGCAAGCTCCAGGAGTTGGTGATGGACAGGGAAGCCTGCCATTCTACAATCTAAGGGATCACAAAGAGTCAGACAAGACTGAGTGGCTGAACTGAACTGATTGAAGCTATTTTGAGGACTCCCAACTATCAGAGTTATTATAGTGGTAATAAAAACTAATAGTCAAAAGAATAGTTTCCAAGAGTGGAATGGTGGTTGCTGGGAGCTGGAGGGAAGAGAAATGAAGAGTTACTTATCAATCGGGCTTGAAGTTTTAGTTAAACAAAATGATTAAGCTCTACAGATCTGCTGTACAACATTGTACATATAGTCAACAATACATTTTAGAAATTTGTTAAGAGGATAGATGTCATGTTAAGTGCTCCTAACAAAATAAAATAAATGAATTAAAAATAATACCACCACCTACAAAAACAGTAATGGGTGACTCATTCATTATTAACTATGCAACAACCATTCTTCTAAGTGCTTTACATATTCAACACATTTCATTCTCACAATGGTATCATGATCCCCATTGTTCAGATGGAACAGAGATGCAAAAAGGTTAAGTAACTTGCCCGGTATTGAATCCAGACAGTTTATAAACTGAAAAACCACTGTGCCAGTAGAAAGCTGTTAACTATTGTATTGCTATTCTTTTTATTTCAAGACAGTTATTACTGGAAGAAGATAATATTGGTGGTGTCTCTGATTTCAAATCTAGTGAAAAACATTAAAGTGAAAGTGCTAGATCCAATATTTTAAAAATATTTTATTGTGAGCTTTGTATCATTGACTCAATTGACTTCACCACGTAAAACAGCCACATTAAAAACTATTAATTTTCAAACAAATCAATTCTGTTGTTGAAATAGATTTAACTTGCTCTGGTAGAAGACAGAATAAATCAATGTCAGCAGTAATGGAAATTTTATTCACCTCAATTTAAAATAAGTAAAGTAAGAACTTTATTTTGCTAAATTACACTACTTTACACTCTAAATTTCAGTATATTGATAAGAATCATAACATTTGAATGATGCTAAAACAAGGGTTTTAATCTTGAATTTATGTTTTAATGTTATTTTGTCCTTGAAAGAAAAAGGGAGAATTAGATTATCTCTAACTTTGCTTCAAGCTCTTACATTCATAGATAGAAAAGTGACAGAATATCTTTAAAATGTATTTCCTGCAGACTCTTACCATATGAAGTTAAAGTGTTTATATTATATACTCCAAGGCATCTGAATTTTTACACTAAAACATTTATAATTAAATGGATGTTATCATATGTCCACACACATGCACACTATTTAAGATAATGTTTTAATTAAATGGATAAGCTTTCCTGTCTGAAACAAATAACTTCAGACTAAATTTCCATAGGCAAGTTTGGAGTAAATCTTTTAAAAACATAGTTTTACTAGTGTTCTAAAAAGAAATATGATAGCTATATTGTTTTAAATCCCAATTATTTTGCCCTTCTTTAAGTCAAGTCAATTTAAAAGAAAAAGTAACTTTAACTTTCTGACATAGGACATAAAATTATCACACATTAATTTTCCATTTTCACCTGCATAATTCTTTTTTTATTTTATTTTATTTAACTTTACAATATTGTATTGGTTTTGTCATATATCAAAATGAATCTGCCACAGGTATACATGTGTTCCCCATTGTGAACCCTCCTCCCTCCTCCCTCCCCATACCATCCCTCTGGGTCATCCCAGTGCAGCAGCCCCAAGCATCCAGTATCGTGCATCAAACCTGGACTGGCGACTTGTTTCACATATGATATTATACATATTTCAATGCCATTCTCCCAAATCATCCCACCCTCCTCCTCTCCCACAGAGTCCAAAAGACTGTTCTATACATCAGTGTCTCTTTTTCTGTCTCGTATACAGGGTTATTGTTACCATCTTTCTAAATTCCATATATATGCGTTAGTATACTGTATTGGTATTTTACTTTCTGGCTTACTTCACTCTGTATAATAGGCTCCAGTTTCATTCACCTCATTAGAACTGATTCAAATGTATTCTTTTTAATGGCTGGGTAATACTCCATTGTGTATATGTACCACAGCTTTCTTATCCATTCATCTGCTGATGGACATCTAGGTTGCTTCCATGTCCTGGCTATTATAAACAGTGCTGCGATGAACATTGGGGTACATGTGTCTCTTTCAATTCTGGTTTCCTCAGTGTGTATGCCCAGCAGTGGGATTGCTGGATCATAAGGCTCACCTACATAATTCTTGTGAAAATAGTTGTTTATTGTGTATTCACCTTGACCCAAGGGCTTGAGTCACATTTTAGATTTCAGGTAAGGCAAAACAGACACAGCACACAAAATACTGACAGGAATTCTGACATATCTGTATGACCTTTGATATTTTATAAGACTCATTGAGGGTAAGGATTTAAACTTTCATTACACAGAATGGCACTCACATGGTCTAGACAGTTTCACCTACATGTATAAGCAACCTTACTAAGGAAAGAACTCTGTGTTTAGAGTTAACGTCTTAGATAAGCATCCTGATTGTATCGGTTGCCTGTGGGTAATTTGTTTAACCTCATCTTTGGTTTTCTTTTTTGTAAAAAGAGAATGAGGATGCTGCTTACAAAATGATAAGGATGATGTTGTTACAGAGTCTCTAATAAGCTAATAAGTATGATCTTCTCAGTAAATAAATTCAATAAATGACTACAGATATCTTTCTTAAGCTCTGGATCTGTATCTCACCCAGATGCACAATAATAAAACCAAAAACTGGTGGTAATGAGCACACATATCCTGTATCAACTGGTCCAGTCAATCATGATGGAAAACAGTATGGAAGTTCCTTAAACACTTAAAAATGGAACTACTATAGAATCTGTCAATTCTACTTCTAACTTATATGCAAAGACAATGAAAACAGGTTACTAAAGAGAAATATGAAGTCCCATGCTCATTGCAGCATTATTCACAATAGCCAAGGTACAGAAGCATCCTAAATATCCACTGATAGAAGAATGGATGAGGGCTTCGTGGTGGCACTAGTGGTAAAGAACACACCTGCCAATGTAGGAGACACGAAAGACATGGGTACAATCCCTGGGTCAAGAAGATCCCCTGGAGTAGAAAATGGCAACCCACTCCAGTATTCTTGCCTGGAAAATTCCATGGACAGAAGATCTTGGCAGGCTATAGTACATAGGGTCACAAAGAGTTGGACATGATTGAGCACATATACACACACACGTGCACACACACACACATACACACACATATGAATGGATAAAGAAAGATATGCGTACACAATGTAATATTCAGATCAGATCAGATCAGATCAGTCACTCAGTCGTGTCCGACTCTTTGCGACCCATGAATCACAGCACGCCAGTCCTCCCTGTCCATCACCAACTCCCGGAGTTCACTGAGACTCACGTCCATCTAGTCAGTGATGCCATCCAGCCATCTCATCCTCTGTCGTCCCCTTCTCCTCTTGCCCCCAATCCCTCCCAGCATCAGAGTCTTTTCCAATGAGTCAACACTTCGCATGAGGTGGCCAAAGTACTGGAGTTTCAGCTTCAGCATCATTCCTTCCAAAGAAATCCCAGGGCTGATCTCCTTCAGAATGGACTGGTTGGATCTCCTTGCAGTCAAGGGACTCTCAAGAGTCTTCTCAACACCACAGTTCAAAAGCATCAATTCTTCGGTGCTCAGCCTTCTTCACAGTCCAACTCTCACATCCATACACGACCACTAGAAAAACCATAGCCTTGACTAGACGGACCTTTGTTGGCAAAGTAATGTCTCTGCTTTTGAATATGCTATCTAGGTTGGTCATAACTTTCCTCCCAAGGAGTAAGCGTCTTTTAATTTCATGGCTGCAGTCACCATCTGCAGTGATTTTGGACCCCAGAAACATAAAGTCTGACACTGTTTCCACTGTTTCCCCATCTATTTCCCATGAAGTGATGGGACCGGATGCCATGATCTTTGTTTTCTGAATGTTGAGCTTTAAGCCAACTTTTTCACTCTCCACTTTCACTTTCATCAAGAAGCTTTTGAGTTCCTCTTCACTTTCTGCCATAAGGGTGGTGTCATCTGCATATCTGAGGGTATTGATATTTCTCCTGGCAATCTTGATTCCAGCTTGTGTTTCTTCCAGTCCAGCGTTTCTCATGATGTACTCTGCATAGAAGTTAAATAAACAGGGTGACAATATACAGCCTTGATGAACTCCTTTTCCTATTTGGAACCAGTCTGTTGTTCCATGTCCAGTTCTAACTGTTGCTTCCTGACCTGCATACAAATTTCTCATTATTCAGCCAAAAGAAAAAAGAGAATCCTGCCATTTACCACAACACCAAAAAACTTTGAGAACATTAAGCAAAGTGAGATAAGTCAGAGAGAGAAAGATAAATGCTGTATGATAGCTCTTATACATGGAATCTAAAAAAAAAACTGAAATTATAAAAGCAGAGAGTGAAATGATGGCTACCAGGAGCTGAGGATGGGGGAATGGGAGAGATGTTTAGATATAAATTTGTGATTAGTAAATAAATAAATCCTGGAGATCTAATACATAGTACAGTGATTATAGACAATAATACTTTATTATAAACATTGATTGCTAAAAGACTAAATTTTATTGTTCCCAACTCTAGAAGAAATGAAAACTGTCTGACATGAGAGCTAAGGCTATTGTATAAAATGTATAAAATCAATATGTTGTATACCTTAAACTTAACAGAATGTGTTATGTCAAACATAACTCAGTAAAAAGTAAAATTAAAACAAAAAATCAACCACTTTTGGGAGCTCCCACAGGGAAATGGTTAAAGTCACACCCTCCCTACTCAAAACAAAAGTACAAACAGAACAAACACATGAACAAAACCTGGAAAACCACTACCATGTGAGGACTTCATTCATGATGAGATAGAGTTAGCAGAAAACAGAAACAAAAAACATGAACTTAAGAACTTGAAATAAAGAAATTTGCAAAAGAAAATGTGTGTGTTTAAAAGTAACAACAGTGATTAAGATTTACTTTGTATTTTCTATGTGCCCTGCTTTTCTTGCTTTATATACATTGTTACTTAATTTTTTTAAATTCTACCTATAACATAAAAAAAAGCTTAAAATAAAAGACAGTTTGTCTAGAAAGAATGATATTTAGGCAGATAGCAATAATAGAACAGTCATGGAGATAGAAAAACATTGGAAAATGTTTTTCAAAATGCTATAGAAAAATAACCTCAATCTAAAATTCTATTCTCAATAAATTGTGACTCAATAAAATGGGGAAAATTTTGAAAGAGATGGGAATACCAGAAGATCTGACCTGTCTCTTGGGAAACCTGTATGCAGGTCAGGAAGAAACAGTTAGAACCAGACATGGAACAACACACTGGTTCCAAATAGGAAAAGGAGTACGTCCAGACTGCATATTGTCACCCTGCTTATTTAACTTATACACAGAGTACATCATGAGAAACGCTGGACTGGAGGAAGCACAAGCTGAAATCAAATTGCTGGGAGAAATACCAATTACCTCAGATATGCAAATGACACCACCCTTATGGCAGAAAGTGAAGAACTAAAGAGCTTCTTGAAGAAAGTGAAAGAGGAGAGTGAAAAAGTTGGCTTAAAGCTCAACATTCAGAAAACTAAGATCATGGCATCTGGTCCCATCACTTCATGGCAAATAGATGGGGAAACTGTGGAAACAGGGGCTGACTTTATTTTTCTGGACTCCAAAATCACTGCAGATGGTGATTGCAGCCATGAAATTCAAAGATGCTTACTCCTTGGAAGGAAAGTTATAACCAACCTAGACACCATATTAAAAAGCAGAGACATTACTTTGTCAACAAAGGTCCATCTAGTCAAGGCTATGGATTTTCCAGTGGTCATGTATGGATATGAGAGTTGGACAATAAAGAAAGCTGAGCATCGAAGAGTTGATGCTTTTGAACTGTGTTGGTGAAGACTCTCGAGAGTCCCTTGGACAGCAAGGAGATCCAACCAATCCATCCTAAAGGAGATCAGTCCTGGGTGTTCATTGGAAGGACTGGTGCTAAAGCTGAAACTCCAATACTTTGGCCACCTCATGCAAAGAGTTGACTCATTTGAGAAGACCCTGATGCACGGAAAGATTGAGGGCAGGAGGAGAAATGGACAACAGACGATGAGATGTTTGGATGGCATCACCAACTCGATGGACATGGGTTTGAGTGGACTCCTGGAGTTGACTGATGGACATGGAGGCCTGGCGTGCTGTGGTTCATGGGGTCACAAGAGTCGGACACAACTGAGCGACTGAACTGAACTAAACTGGAGTGAAATCAAACATATTTCACACAATGCCTAAGAAATTTTGTAATTCATAATCTGTATAGGTATGTGCTGTGCTCAGTCATATTCAACTCTTTACGACCCCATGCACTATAGTCTGCCAGGATTCTCTGCCCATGGAATTTTCCAGGCAAGAATACTTGATTGGTTTGCCATTCCCTTCTCCAGGGGATCTTTCCAACCCAGGATTGAGCCTGAAGCTCCAGTGTCTCCTATATTGGCAGGCAGATTCTTTACAACTAGTGCCACCTGGAAAGCACAGACTGTTTGAAATAACCTCTAAGGCCAACATATTGCTGTGGAGATTTTTAAAAACAGAAGGCAAGATCATGAGAAATACGATTAGCATGGCAATTGATATTGGCAAACCTAAATAAGTATCAATTGTATAAAACAATTATGATGATAGTGACTTCAGTTCAGTTCAGTTCAGAGGCTCAGTCATGTCTGACTCTTTGCAACCCCATGAACCGTGGCATGCCAGGCCTTCCTGTCCAACACCAACTCCTGGAGTCCACCCAAACTCATGTCCATTGCATTGGTGATGCCATCTAACCATCTCATCCTCTGTCATCCGTTCCTCCTCCTGCCCTCAATCTTTCCCTGCATCAGTGTCTTCTCAAATGAGTCAGCTCTTCACATCAGGTGGGCAAAGTATTGGAGTTTCAGGTTCAACATCAGTCCTTCCAATGAACACCCAGGACAGATCTCCTTTAAAACAGACTGCTTGGATATCCTTGTAGTCAAAGGAATCACAACAGTCTGCTCCAACACCACAGTTCCAAAGCATCAACTCTTCGGCACTCAGCTTTCTTCACAGTCCAACTCTCACATCCATACATGACCACTGGAAAAATCATAGCCTTGACTAAACAGACCTTTGTTGACAAAGTAATGTCTCTGCTTTTTAATATGCTGTCTAGGTTGGTCATACCTTTCCTTCCAAGGAGTAAGTGTCCTTTCATTTCACAGCTACAATCACTATCTGCAGTGATTTTGGAGCCCAGAAAAATAAAGTCAGTCACTGTTTCCACTGTTTCCCCATCTATTTGCCATGAAATTACAGGACCGGGTGCCATGATCTTAGTTTTCTGAATGTTGAGCTTTAAGCTAACTTTTTCACCCTCCTCTTTCACTTTCATCAAGAGGCTCTTAAGATCCTCTTCACTTTCTGCCATAATGGTGGTGTCACCTGCATATCTGAGGTAATTGGTATTTCTCCCAGCAATTTGATTTCAGCTTGTGCTTCCTCCAGCCCAGCATTTCTCACGATATAAGTTGAATAAGCAGGGTGACAATATACAGCCTTGAGATTCTCCTTTCTCAATTTGGAAAAAGTCTGTTGTTCTAGGTCCAGTTGTAACTGTTGCTTCCTGATCTGCATGCAGGTTTCTCTAGAGGCGGATCAGATGGTCTGGTATTCCCATCTCTTTCAGAATTGTCAACAGTTTATTGTGATCCAAACAGTCAAAGGCTTTGGCATAGTCAATAAAGCAAAAATAGATGTTTTTCTTAAACTCTTTTGCTTTTTCCATGATCCAGCGAATGTTACCTTTTTGATCTTTGGTTCCTCTGCCTTTTCTAAAGCCAGCTTGAACATCTCGAATTTCATGGTTCACGTAATGCTGAAGCCTGGCTTGGAGAATTTTAAGCATTACTTTACTAGCGTGTGAGATGAGTGCAATTGTGCGGTAGTTTGAGCTTTCTTTGGCATTGCCTTTTTTTTGGAATTGGAATGAAAACTGACCTTTTCCAGTCCTGTGGCCACTGCTGAGTTTTCCAAATTAGCTGGCATATTGAGTGCAGCACTTTCACAGCATCATCTCTCAAGATTTGAAATAGCTCAACTGGAATTCCATCACCTCCACTAGCTTTGTTCATAGTGATGCTTTCGAAAGCCCACTTGACTTCACATTCCAGGATGTTCGGCTCTGGTTGAGTGATCACAGCATCGTGATTATCTGGGTCGTGAAAATCTTTTCTGTACAGTTCTGTGTATTCTTGCCATCTCTTCTTAATATCTTCTGCTTCTGTTAGGTCCCTACCATTTTTGTCCTTTAATGCTGAAGAAGCTGAAGATGAACAGTTCCATGAAGACCTACAAGACCTTTTAGAACTAACACCCAAAAAAGATGTCCTTTTCATTATAGAGGACTGGAATGCAAAAGTAGGAAGTCAAGAAATACCTGGAGTAACAGGCAAATTTGCTCTTGGAGTACGGAATGAAGCAGGGCAAAGGCTGATAGAGTTTTGCCAAGAGAACGCACTGGTCATAGCAAACACCCTCTTCCAACAACACAAGAGAAGACTCTACACATGGTCTTCACCAGATGGTCAACACCAAAATCAGAGTGATTATATTCTTTGCAGCCAAAGATGAAGAAGCTCTATACAGTCAGCTAAAACAAGATTGGGAGCTGACTGTGTCTCAGATCATGAAATACTTATTGCCAAATTCAGACTTAAATTGAAGAAAGTAGGGAAAACCACTAGACCATTCAGGTATGACCTAAATCCAATCCCTTATGATTATACAGTGGAAGTGAGAAAAAGATTTAAGGGACTAGATGTGATAGACAAAGTGTGTGATGAACTATGGACGGAGGCTGGTGACATTGTACAGGAGACAGGTATCAAGACCATACCCATGGAAAAGAAATGAAAAAAGGCAAAATGGCTATCTGAGGAGGCCTTAAAATAGCTTTGAAAAGAAGAGAAGCAGAAAGAAAAGGAAGAGGAAATATATGAGCATATGAATGCAGAGTTCCAAAGAATTGCAAGGAGAGATAAGAAAGCCTTCCTCAGTGATCAGTGCAAAGAAATAGAGGGAAAAAACAAAATGGGAAAGACTAGAGATCTCTTCAAGAAAATTAGAGATACCAAGAGAACATTTCATGCAAAGATCGGCTTAATAAAGGACAGAAATGGTATGGACCTAACAGAAGAAGAAGATATTATGAAGAGATGGCAAGAATACACAGAAGAACTGCACAAAAAGAGCTTCATGACCCAGATAATCATGATGCTGTGATCGTTTAACTAGAGCCAAACATCCTGGAATGTGAAGTCAAGTGGGTCTTAGAAAGCATCACTACAAACAAAGCAGGTGGAGGTGGTGGAATTCCAGTTGAGCTATTCCAAATCCTGAAAGATGATGCTGTGAAAGTGCTGCACTCAAAATGACAGCACATTTGGAAAACTCAACAGTGGCCACAGGACTGGAAAAGGTCAGTTTTCATTCCAATCCCAAAAAGGCAATGCCAAAGAATGCTCAAACTACCGCACAATTGCACTCATCTCACACACTAGTAAAGTAATGCTCAAAATTTTCCAAGCCAGGCTTCAGTAATACGTGAACTGTGAAATTCCAGATGTTAAAGCTGGCTTTAGAAAAGTCAGAGGAACCAGAGGTCAAATTACCTACATCCGCTGGATCATGGAAAAAGCAAGAAAGTTCCAGAAAAACATCTATTTTTGCTTTAATGACTATGCCAAAGCCTTTGACAGTTTGGATCACAATAAATTGTGGAAAATTCTGAAAGAGATGGGAATACCAGACCACCTGACCTGCCTCTTGAGAAAACTATATGCAGCTCAGGAAGCAACAGTTAGAACCTCACCTGGAACAACAGATTGGTACCAAATAGGAAAAGGAGTATGTCAAGGCTGTATATTGTCACCCTGCTTATTTAAACTATATGCAGTGTACATCATGAGAAACACTGGGCTGGAAGAAGCACAAGCTGGAATCAAGATTGCCACAAGAAATATCAGTAACCTCAGATATGCAAATGACACCACCCTTATGGCAGAAAGTGAAGAGGAACTCAAAAGCTTCTTGATGAAAGTGAAAGTGGAGAGTGAAAAAGTTGGCTTAAAGCTCAACATTCAGAAAACGAAGGTCATGGCATCTGGACCCATCACTTCATGTGAAATAGATGGGGAAACTGTGGAAACAGTGTCAGACTTTATTTTGGGGGCTCCAAAATCACTGCAGATGGTGACTGCAGCCAACAAATTAAAAGATGCTTACTCCTTGGAAGGAAAGTTATGACCAACCTAGATAGCATATTCAAAAGCAGAGACATTACTTTGCCAACAAAGGTTTGTCTAGTCAAGGCTATGGTTTTTCCAGTAGTCATGTATGGATGTGAGAGTTGGACTCTGAAAAAAGCTGAGCACCAAAGAACTGATGTTTTGAACGTGGTGTTGGACAAGACTCTTGAGAGTCCCTTGGACCACAAGGAGATCCAACCAGTCCATCTTAAAGCAGTTCAGATTTGGGTGTTCATTGGAGAGACTGATGCTGAAGCTGAAACTCCAGTACTTTGGCCACCTCATGCAAAAAGTTGACTCATTGGAAAAGACCCTGCTGCTGGGAAGGATTGAGCGCAGTGGGAGAAGGGGATGACAGAGGATGAGATGGCTGGATGGCATCACTGACTCGATGGACATGAGTTTGAATAAACTCCAGGAGTTGCTTTTGGACGGGGAGGCCTGGTGTCCTGAGATTCATGGGGTTGCAAAGAGTCAGACATGACTGAGCGACTGAACTGAACTGAACTTGCTATCACTGGTAACCCCACAATGGCACAGTAATTTCCCCTAGAAGTGTAAATGACATTTGAAGGAAGAACAGAGGAAGGGTGTAAAATTATGAGAAACTGAGGCTTTACCAATAAAGGACTAACTTAAGCTCAAAAATATTATAAACAAGTAATCTTTTTAAAGTAGTTGTATTGATTTAAACAACAACAACAAAAAAAATAGCCTCCTGACTACCCAGAAGAGTGAGGATGAGTGAGAAAGATTCAGTTCAGTTCTGTCACTCAGTTGTGTCCAACTCTTTGCAAACCTATAGATTGCAGCATGTCAAGCTTCCCTGGCCATCAGCAATTCCCAGAGCTTGCTCAAACTCATGTCCATTGAGTCGGTGATGCCATCCAACCATCTCATCCTCTGTCATCCCCTTCTCCTCCCACCTTCAATCTTTCCCAGCATCAGGGTCTTTTCCAGTGAGTCAGTTCTTCACATCAGGTGGCCAAAATATTGGAGTTTCAGCTGCAGCATCAGTCCTTCCAATGAATATTCAGGACTGATTTCCTTTAGGATGGACTGGTTGGATGTCCTTGAAGTCCAAGGGACTCTTAAGAGTCTTCTCCAACACCACAGTTCAAAAGCATCAATCCTTCAGCACTCTCCTTTTTTTAGTAGTCCAACTCTCACATCCTTACATGACTACTGGAAAAACAATACCTTTGACTAGACAGACCCTTGTTGGTAAAGTAACGTCTCTGCTTTTTAATATGCTATCTAGGTTGGTCATAGCTTTTCTTCCAAGGGGCTAGCGTCTTTTAATTTAATGGCTGCAGTCACAATCTGCCAGTGATTTTGGAGCCCCCCAAAATAAAGTCTCTCACTGTTTTCATTGCTTCCCCATCTATTTGCCATGATGTGATGGGACCAGATGCCATGGTCTTCCTTTTCTTAATGTTAAGTTGTAAGCCAGCTTTTTCTGTCTCCTCTTTCACTTTCATCAAGTGGCTCTTTAGTTCTTCTTTCAGATCAGATCAGATCAGATCAGTCGCTCAGTCGTGTCCGACACTTTTCGACCCCATGAATCGCAGCACGCCAGGCCTCCCTGTCAATCACCAACTCCTGGAGTTCACTGAGACTCACGTCCATCTAGTCAGTGATACCATAGAGCCATCTCATCCTCTGTCATCCCCTTCTCCTCTTGCCCCCAATCCCTCCCAGCATCAGAGTCTTTTCTAATGAGTCAACTCTTCACATCAGGTGGTCAAAGTACTGGAGTTTCAGCTTCAGCATCATTCCTTCCAAAGAAATCCCAGGGCTGATCTCCTTCAGAATGGACTGGTTGGATCTCCTTGCAGTCCAAGGGACTCTCAAGAGTCTTCTCCAACACCACAGTTCAAAAGCATCAATTCTTCGGTACTCAGCCTTCTTCACAGTCCAACTCTCACATCCACACATAGCCTTGACTGGACGAACCTTTGTTGGCAAAGTAATGTCTCTGCTTTTGAATATGCTATCTAGGTTGGTCGTAACTTTCCTTCCAAGGAGTAAGCGTCTTTTAATTTGTTGGCTGCAGTCACCATCTGCAGTGATTTTGGAGCCCCCAAAATAAAGTCTGACACTGTTTCCACAGTTTCCCCATCTATTTTGCATGAAGTATGGGACTGGATGCCATGATCTTCGTTTTCTGAATGTTGAGCTTTAAGCCAACTTTTTCACTCTCCACTTTCACTTTCATCAAGAAGCTTTTGAGTTCCTCTTCACTTTCTGCCATAAAGGTGGTGTCATCTGCATATCTGAGGTGACTGATATTTCTTGTGGCAATCTTGATTCCAGCTTGTGTTTCTTCCAGTCCAGCGTTTCTCATGATGTACTCTGCATATATGTTAAATAAGCAGGGTGACAATATACAGCCTTGACGTACTCCTTTTCCTATTTGGAACCAGTCTGTTGTTCCATGTCCAGTTCTAACTGTTGCTTCCTGACCTGCATACAAATTTCTCAAGAGGCAGGTCAGGTGGTCTGGTATTCCCATCTCTTTCAGAATTTTCCACAGTTTATTGTGATCCAAACAGTCAAAGGCTTTGGCATAGTCAATAAAGCAGAAATAGATGTTTTTCTGGAACTCTCTTGCTTTTTCCATGATTCAGCAAATGTTGGCAATTTGATTTCTGGTTCCTCTGCCTTTTCTAAAACCAGCTTGAACATCAGAAAGTTCACGGTTCACATATTGCTGAAGCCTGGCTTGGAGAATTTTAAGCATTACTTTACTAGCGTGTGAGATGAGTGCAATTGTGTGGTAGTTTGAGCATTCTTTGGCATTGCCTTTCTTTGGGATTGGAATGATAACTGACCTTTTCCAGTCCTGTGGCCACTGCTGAGTTTTCCAAATGTGCTGTCATATTGAGTGCAGCACTTTCACAGCATCATCTTTCAGGATTTGGAATAGCTCAACTGGAATTCCATCACCTCCACTAGCTTTGTTCATAGTGATGCTTTCTAAGGCCCACTTGACTTCACATTCCAGGATGTCTGGCTCTAGGTCAGTGATCACACCATCGTGATTATCTGGGTCGTGAAGATCTTTTTTGTACAGGTCTTCTATGTATTCTTGCCATGTCTTCTTAATATCTTCTGCTTCTGTTAGGTCCATACCATTTCTGTCCTTTATCGAGCCCATCTTTGCGTGAAATGTTCCCTTGGTATCTCTAATTTTCTTGAAGAGATCTTTAGTCTTTTCCATTCTGTTGTTTTCCTCTATTTCTTTGCATTGATCACTGAAGAAGGCTTTCTTATCTCTTCTTGCTATTCTTTGGAACTCTGCATTCAGATGTTTATATATTTCCTTTTCTCCTTTGCTTTTCACTTCTCTTCTTTTCACAGCTATTTGTAAGGCTTCCCCAGACAGTTCTTCTTTAGATTTGACATATTTAAATGTTACACATTTTATACTTCTGCGGGTCATATTGTGATTGCATTTTAAAAGGCATAAAGGGAGTCTCAGATATATTACAACAAAACTTTTTTTTGTGCCTATTATCATGCATAGAAAATATACCCTAAAGAACATATTTGGTTACTGTGTGCATTATAAATTTTTTTCATGATCATACATTTTTAGTGTTTCTATATTTAAGATTCTCCAGAGAAACAGAACAAATAGGGGATATACAGAGAGAAAATAATATAGCTATAGATAGATAAAGATATGCAAATATACATACATTTATAAGTATAAATATCATATATAATCATATATGTATATCATTTATTATAAAAATTTCCCTCATGCAATTATTGAGGCTGCCAAGTCCAAATCTGCTGTGTGACTTGTGGGCAGAGAGCCCAGGGGGCTGGGTGTGCAAATGAAGTTCAAAAGCTGTCTGTTAGAGAAACATTCTTGCTGGGGGAATCTGACTTTTTATTCTGTTTAGATATTCAGCTGATTGGATGTGACCACTCACATTAAGGAGAACAATCAGCTTACTTACAGTTCATTGATATAAGTGCTGATCTCATCCCAAAACAGTTTCCTACCTTTGTCTTTACGGTTTTGTTTGTAATGCTCTTCATAAGTGAAAGTGAAAGTGAAGTCGTGTCCGACTCTTTGTGACCCCGTGGACTGTAGCCCACCAAGCTCCTGCGTCCATGGGATTCTCCAGGCAAAAATACTGGAGTGGGTTGCCATTTCCTTCTCCAGGGGATCTTCCCGACCCAGGGATCGAACCCAGGTCTCCCACATTGCAAGCAGACACTTTAACCTCTGAGCCACCCATTTCCAAGAACTTGATTCTTGAGTCATTACTTTCTTTTTATATTTTTTTTTAGCAATCTCATCCAATCACAATTTTTAGTGCCTTCCATACACTAATGAAGCACATCTGTACCCCTATTTAACGATATCTTCTTCAAGCTTCAGGTAGTTGTATTCATAATCTAGCAGCATCAATTCATTCTGTGTTCATAAACACAAACCTGAGAACTTCCAATTTAAACTCTTACAACTACCCCCTTTCCACACACACCACTTCCCCCAAATCTTATTTTAACATTACTTATGCCTAAGCCATCCTCTCGTCTTTCTATTTTAATCCCAGCATTTTAAAGGCTTAACTACTTAGCTAAACATACAAAGATGTAAACCATCTAAAACTTACTCAAATATTCTTGCTCCTAACTTCATGTTTGAGATATTGAACTACATGTAAGTCTTTTGCACTTTTTTCAGAGTTCCTTTTTGGCTGGAACACTATCCTCTCACCCATTTATTCACGTGGCTAAACTTTTTAGCCCTGAATATTGTTACCTAAGTCAGCAGACTTAACTAGGGGCACTCCCTGTTCCAATCATTCCTTCTGCTTCTCTATTAGAACACTTCTGACACTGAGAGGCAGTTAATCTGCTCACAATTCCATTCCCGGGCCTAGAATGATTCTTTTTTAAAAATATGTTATTGAAGTAAAGTTGATTTACAATATTGTGTTAGTTTCAGCAAACTGATTCAGTTATATATGTCCGTGTGCATTTTCTTTTTTAGATTTTTTTCCCATTATAGCTTATTACAAGATATTGTTGAGTATAGTTTCCTATAATACAGAAGGTTCTGTTGGCCATCTATTTTTTCCTAATTGAATCTCTTTTAAGATTTTATATTGGAGCATAATTGATTTACAATTTTGTGTTAATTTTAAGTGTACAACAGGGTGATTTAGTTATAATATACATGTATCTATTTGTTTTCAGATCTGTTTCCCATATAGGTTATAACAGAGCATTGAGTTCCCAGTGCTATACAGTAGGTCCTTGTTGTTCATCTCTTTTATATATAGTAGTGTGTGCATATGTTAATGCCAACCTCCTAATTTATTCCCCAACTTTTCCCCTTTGGTAATCACAAGTTTGTTTTTTAAGTCTCTGAGTCTGTTTCCATTTTGTAAATAAGTTCATTTGTATAATTTTTTAGATTCTACATGAAAGTGATATCATGTGATATTTTCTTTCTCTCTGACTTACTTGACATAGTATAATAATCTCTAGGTCCATCCATGTTGCTGCAAATGATGTTATCTCATTCTTTTTTATGGCTGAGTAGTTTCTTAAATGTTACTGCTTTTTGAAAGTATGAACATTACATCCTTTTAACTCTAGCACCTGTCATACTGCTAAGAAGAGAACAAGCTTGCAATTTTTTGTTAAACTAAGCTGAATATGGGCTTCTCAGTTGGCACTAATGGTAAAGAACCCACCTGCCAATGCAGGAGACGCAGGTTCCATCCTTGGGTCGGGAAGATCCCCTGGAGGAGTGCATGGCAACCCACTGCAGTATTCTTGCCTGAAAAATCCCATGGAGAGAAGAGTCTGGCAGGCTATAATCCATAGGGTCACAAAGCGTTGGACATGACTGAAGTGAAGTTAAATTGGCTGAACTTCACGATTTTTATAGAGCAGTAGTTCTCATGCTGGTCTGTGGATGCCTGAATAAACTCAAAGCACTACCAAGAATCCACAAAGCCAAAATTATATTCATAAAAATACCAGGACATTATTTGCTTTATTCACTATGTTGAAATTTACACTGATGGTGCAAAAGAAATGATGGGTTGGATTGCTGGCTTTTTAACAAAAATCAAGGCAGTGGCACCAACTGTATTTAACCACACACCCTCGTGAAAAATAATAACAAAATAATAACTAATACAAGTGGCAGTTTCACTTAATGTTCTTGATAAAAAATTAAAAATTATTGATTCTTAAATCTGTACCTAAAACAAAAACAAAAACAAAACAAAACAAAAAAAGCTATACCTTTGCATATACTTTTTTTAAGTATATTCCTTGTGACAAAAATGGGAAGAATGCCACAGCATTTCTGAATAATACAAAAAATGTATTTGTATCAAGAAAAGCACTTGTGTAATTGTTTAAGGTGGAAGCTAAAATAATCACTTTTTTCCCACACAAAACACCATTTTTGTTTGAAAGAATGATCGATAAGCTACCTGACTATTTTGCAAATATTGTTTTCAAAAATCAACTAGTGAGCCTGCCATCTCAAAGACAACAACTGATATTATTGTTGCCAGTGGTAAAATTTGAGCTTTCCAGCAAAAAATTAGAATTTTGGAAAACTTATGTCTTAAACCATAAGCTTGACAGCTTCCCAATACTTAAAAAACTTTTCTGATGAGATCAGTGTCAATATTTATAAATATGATTTTCATTGTGCAATGAAATACATCAATATATTTTGCAACATAAATATGCAGAAAGATCTGTATAAATTAGTGAACCAATATTTTTGTTGTATTATTTTTATTTTTTACATTTTAATTTTAATTTTTTTAATTATGAAAGTACGATAACACATTTACAGGAGACTTGGAAAATACAGAACAAGGGTGCACCAATACTTTTAAATGAAAGTGGCTGATGGCACAAAATCATACATGGATAAAAGATCCATTCCAAATGCAGAAGAAGCCAAAGGATTTTGTTGTAACAGAATACAGAAAGTTTACCGATATAGTTTCAGATTCTGTTTGAAACTAATTTTAATGAAGCAATCACTTGTTAAGTTTTGGTTCACTTTCAAAGAATATCCAAAATCATATAAATCTCCCCTCCTTTTTCTCCCCATTTATTTAAGAACTTCCTTCATATACTTCAACCTATATATATATATATGACAAATGTAGCATATAAAAAATGCTGTCTTCTATTAAATCAGACATTACAGAAATTAACAATGCCTCTCTTCTCACTGAATTTTAAAATTTGAAGTATGCAATTATTTTAACAAGATATTTTACTTATGTTAATATGCAATGAGTCTGTGTTGTTTAATCGCTAAAATATGTCAGGCTCTTTTGTGACTCTATGGACTATAGCCCGCCAGGCTCCCCTGTCCATGGGATTTCCCAAGCAAGAATACTGGAGTGGGTTGCCATTTCTTTCTCCAAGAGATCTTCCCAATCCAGGGATTGAACCCACATCTCCTGCACTGACAGATTCTTTGCCTGAGCCACCAGGGAAGCCCTAGGTAATGAGCTTGAGTGAGTGAGTGATAGTTGCTCAGTCATGTCCAATTCTTTGCAACCCCATGGACTATAGCCTGCCAAGCTCCTCTGTCCATGTAATTCTTCAGGCAAGAATACTGGAGTGGGTTGTCATTTCTTACTATTGCTCATTTTAAAGGAATTAATGAATACATTTTACAAATTTTTAGTTTTAATTTCTACTTTGGTGAATATAGATAGGAATAACCCACATTATAAGGACTCTTTATGGTCCTTAACAATGTCTAAGAGTGTAAAGAGGCCCTGAGACCAAAATATTCATGGACTACAGCTGTAGTAACATGTATCTTAAGCTGCAAATACTGCCATGGAATTATTTTTAAGAATACCACCTATTCTCTAAATTGATAAAATAATTTAAATATTTATTTTAAAGTACATCTAAAAGTAACTTATTCTATATTCTCGTATAGTCCCTTAGAGCACTGGTTAGAGGTGAAATGAGGTAAACAGACCACTGTTCAAATCCTGGCCCCACCAGTTAGGCCTGTTAGGAGTGAGGAAGGAGGAGGAAATGGATTTCAGTTAGAGATGGCACACTGTATTATTGTTCCCAGTTATCAGTTGCCTGTGAGAGGATTTGACTTCCTTGACTCAATGGCATCAGCAAAATTTATTTTGCTTGATTAAGTCTCAGTAGTAGCGACATAAGCCACTTCTTATAAGAAGTTCTTTTTTGACACTATGAGGTTCTGATATTACCTTTGTCTCTTTCCTGCAAAGTCACAGGTCATGTACAGGGATATGCCTTCAGCCCACGTCCTAGAAAGAGGAAAACATGGGATAAAACTGCCTGGACCATGTAACATGAGCAAGAAATACAGTATTGTTTTTGCAAGATACTGAAATCTGTTACCTCAGCATAATTTAGAAAATCTGATGTATATACCAGGTCATTAATAGTGTCTACCATGAGGTTCACAATCTTGTGTAGACAATATAATAATAATGTATTATATGTGTTATTACTACCAAGTCTGAGTATAGTAGGCTCTTAGTGAATAAGAAGCAATTGGCCTCTTCTGTTGTTCATTCTCACTCATCTATTTTTTCTGTCTTCTTATCAGAGCTTCACTTTAAATAAGGTATAATTTCCCTTCCCATGCAGCTCACATGACTCAGGATAGACGCCTCATCTCTAGGCTCTGGAATAGTTCTCATTGTTTTAAGGATCCCATTCCTCCTTGTCTGGAATTAATGGACTTCTTCCTGTCTGGAGTTCATATAATTATTTAAATCAATGGCTTTCTTTTCTGGTTAAATTAATCTGAGTCTGATATTTTCTGATCTCTGTAGCCAAAAACACCCTAAGTGCAATAAGAAAGCTACTTATTATTATTAAAGCTTCTCATTTAGTAGGATTTCATAGGTTTTTGACACTCATCTGTGGCTTTCTTGCCATAGGGAGTAATTTCCAGGGCAACAGGTGTTCCTGATCTTCCAATTGTCTAGAACACTCTCCCACCATTTGGCTGATTGATTCAGGCCTCAGGTAAGGTCTGTTAAAACTTTGACTTTATATTCTTCATAGCAATAAAAATTTTTGATGCTACTCTAACAGATATGTTGTTTAAATATATTTGCTAGTGCTTAACCAATGCTTTCTTATCTTTTCAGTATTTTTGAGAATTTTATATGAGAGTAATATTATACCAAACCAAGTATTATATTGATGAATATCCAAGAATGTTATTGTTTTATTAAAAATGTATACTATGAATACTTTGTATATAATCTTCACTTGTGATGAAAATACTATGTTAAGACCATTGCCTTGACTATATGGACTTTTGTCAGACTTTTGTCTCTGCTTTTCAAACACACTGTCTAGATTTGTCATCCCTTTTCTGCCAAGAAGTGATTGTTTTATGATTTTATGGCTGCAATCACCATCTGCAGTGATGTTGGAGCCTAAAAAGAAGTCACTACTTCCACCTTTTCCCCTTCTATTTGCCATGCAGTAATGGCATGTCAGATATGCAGATGACACCACCCTTATGGCAGAAAGTGAAGAGGAACTAAAAAGCCTCTTGATGAAAGTGAAAGTGGAGAATGAAAAAGTTGGCTTAAAGCTCAACATTCAGAAAATGAAGATCATGGCATTCGGTCCCATCACTTCATGGGAAATAGGTGGGGAAACAGTGGAAACAGTGTCAGACTTTATTTTTCTGGGCTCCAAAATCACTACAGATGATGACTGCAGCCATGAAATTAAAAGACATTTACTCCTTGGAAGGAAAGTTATGACCAACCTAGATAGCATATTCAAAAGCAGAGACATTACTTTGCCAACAAAGGTCCATCTAGTCAAGGCTATAGTTTTTCCAGTAGTCATGTATGGATGTGAGAATTGGACTGTGAAGAAGGCTGAGTGCCAAAGAATTGATGCTTTTGAACTGTGGTTCTGGAGAAGACTCTTGAGAGTCCCTTGGACTGCAAGGAGATCCAACCAGTCCATTCTGAAGGAGATCAGCCCTGGGATTTCTTTGGAAGGAATGATGCTAAAGCTGAAACTCCAGTACTTCGGCCACCTCATGCGAAGAGTTAACTCATTGGAAAAGACTCTGATGCTGGGAGGGATTGGGGGCAGGAGGAGAAGGAGACGACAGAGGCTGAGATGGCTGGATGGCATCACTGACTTGATGGATGTGAGTCTGAGTGAACTCTGGGAGTTGGTGATGGACAGGGAGGACTGGTATGCTGCGATTCATGGGGTCGCAGAGTCGGACACGACTAAGCGACTGAACTGAACTGAATGGCATGTCCCTTACCATCTTCTATATGAAATGTAATTTAACCCTGTTTCTTCTAAACAACTCAACTTTCACCAAAATCTACCACTTACCACTTTGGATAATCAGAGTTGTTTTCACCTACCTCAGAAGACAAGCAGACTGTCAGTACAAACCAAGATGAGAGGGGAAGAACTGGTATGAACATTAGTGTCTACAAACCAGTCACTCGTGATAGGAAAGATGACCTAATCCGGTTCACCTAACACTTTCAGTTCAGTCACTCAGTTGTGTCTGACTCTTTGCGACCCCATGGACTGCAGCATGCCAGGCTTCCCTGTCCATCACCAACTCCTGGAGCCTGCTCAAATTCATGTCCATCATGTAGGTGATGCCACCTAACGCTTTGCAATTTAACAAACAATGTATATTCTTAAACGAGTGATATTTTACCTTTGAAAATTATAAATGACATAATATCAAAATGAGAGTTTTAATAAAAAGTGGTACAGTTGTAACCTACATTGATAATGAATTGATGATAGTTAGATACATAGATAGATTGATACATAGAGAGTAGGTGGAGAGAATGGGCTTTCCAGGTACCTTAGTGAGACTTCAGTTTGAACCCTGAGTTGGGAAGATCCCCTGGAGTAGGAAATAGCAAACCACTCCAGTATTCTTACGTGGGAAATTCCATGGACAGAGGAGACTGGCAGGCTACAGTCATGGAGTCGCAAAGAGCTGGACATGACTTAGGGATGAAACAGCAGCATCAGGTGGAGAGATAGGTTTTTAAATTTTTAAAATACTCCTCTGGACCAGCACTGATTCTTAGGACAACCATGTAAGTGAGCTAAGAACACCTTAGAAGCAAAGTTTAAACAAATGGGGTCACTGAAGAAGATTTTAAAAAATACATATTCTTTTGTACAAGTCCATATTATTTCTTTCCAAATTTCACTTCCAGTCCCCAAGCAAAGTGATTCAACTTTTATAGCCTCTTAATTCTAAGTACCTTTTAGCCCATTATCTGTTAGTTTCATAAATTAATTGATTGATTTAGTCAATTAAGACTTATTGAGCACATAATACATGTGAAGTGTAGTGATTTAAGAATATGGTGATGTATAGAACCAGATCCATTCTGTCAATTACCTGCCCCATTCCCCGATTCTGTTTGTTCATGTTTCCAGAGTATTAAAACAGCTTGTTTAAAACTTATCAGAAAAAAGAAGGACCTTTTCATATTAATTTTCCTGTTGATGTTCTTTGTGTTATTTAGTCCACATGTCTGCTCACTGTTCTACAATGAACATCTTCTTTGCCATATTTAGGAGACAAACTTAAAATTGTTTATAGTGGTAATGTTACAATCAGGAACATCCTGTCTTGTTATTTGCTCTCAGAGTGCTTTCTCCTTCAAAACAGCAAAAGAAGAATTCAGTTATGGCTGATGTCTGTCTTTCCTACTATCTTGGAATCTCCTTGAAAGTGAAAGTGAAAGCTCAGTCATGTCCGACTCTTTGCGACCCCTTGGACTGTAGCCTGCCAGGCTCCTCCCTCCATGGGATTCTCCAGGCAAGAATATTGGAGTGGGTTGCCATTTCCTTCTCCAGGGGATCTTTCCAACCCAGGGATCGAACCTGGGTCTCCCGCATTGCGGGCAGACGCTTTAACCTCTGAGCCACCAGGGAAGCCACAGTCCAAATTCACTTGTTCATTACATCTCCAGTACTAAGAATAGTTCCTTAAATATCATTAGAACTTAATTAGTTTTTGTTGAAGAGATAAGTGAATGAATTCATAACCCTACTCAACTTTAATTTCTATATTTTCAACTAATCAGTGAATGATTTATATTAATGCAGAAAATATCCATTAAACAAAATTGAGAGTGCACATGCTACATGCCTGGAAACGGAGAGATAAAGTTTGTGATCTCAAGGAGCTCACAGTACAGTAAAATTGTTTTATCACATTTGAAACTTGATTCTGATTTTTTAACAGGTGACACTTGTGCCTAATGTGGCAGATCCCTTACTTATAATATACTCTGGACAATATTTTTGAGTATTTAAAACACAATTTGAACATAATGAAATTACTTTCTTTTTATTTATTTTTTTAATTTTATTTTAAACTTTACATATTTGTATTAGTTTTGCCAAATATCAAAATGAATCCATCACAGGTATACATGTGCTCCCCATCCTGAACCCTCCTCCCTCCTCCCTCCCCATACCATCCCTCTAAATCAAGGCTCTGTAATACTCTCCTGTTTAAAAAAAAAAAAAAAAAAAAAAAAAAAAAAACAGGCAGAGAATAAATAATCTGGAGGGGAATGTTTGGAAGAAGAAAGTCATGGAAAGGGTGATCAGGGCCATTTGTGATGTCAGCTGCTCATGGAGAAAGTTAGAGAATTGCAAGCGCACATGCATGAAAAACACATCTGAACAGTGAATATAGATATGATTTCACAAAATACTTCACAAAAATACTATTTCTTTTTAATCAAATAGTAGGGCTAATAAAAAGTCATATATATATATATATTTAAATTTGAAAATGTAGTATTTTTTGAAAGGGTAGTATTTTCTTTATTATTCTCCAAATCTCCTCCTCAAGCTTTAAGATCTTATTCAAGTGCCGTATCTTCTAAGATGTCTTCAAGTGGTTCCTCCGCTAAAAGTAATACCATTACATAGAATCCTTAGGAAGAGGAAAACAAAAAATATTTGCGAGTGCCCCTTCTGAAGTATAAAGACTTAAATAACTATTAGTTTATTCATTCTTTAATCTAATAAAACTTTATTAATCATCTGTTGTGTACCAGCATTTTTCCAGGCACTGGACAGGGACAAGTTAAGAAAGAGACAAAAATCTCTCTTGGAGTTTATTTTATAATGGGATAAAACCAACAATGAACAAGAAAAGTAAGATATATCATACTTACAGTTAAGTGCTCAACAGAAAAAATTAGACAGAAAAGAATGATATGACATTTGTGTATGTGGCTTAAATTTACAGAGGGTGACTATGGGGAGTCTCATTGTGAAAGAAATTGTGATTAACAATCTGTAAATAAGAAGTTGAGCTGTAGGAAATCTGGTAAAGATGCAATCTAGGCAGAGAGAAGAGAGAATACAAAATTTTCTGAAAACGAATTGTGTTTAGAAGGCTGAAGGAACAGTGAGGGGGCCTATCTGACTAGAGGAGGTGGGAGTAGAAAGTAGATAATGAGGTTAAAACATGATGGGAGATCACATAAGGATTTCATTATCAAATATACCAATCAGTTATTAGTAATTCAATTTTTATAATTACTACAGTTCAATCCCTCAGTCATGTTGGACTCTTTGCAACCCCATGGACTGCAGCACACCAGGCCTCCATCACCAGCTCCCGGAGCTTATTCAAACTCACGTCCATTTAGTTGGTGATGCCATCCAACCATCTCATCCTCTGTCATCTCCTTCTCGTCCCGCCTTCAGTCTTTCCCAGCAACAATGTCTTTTCCAATGAGTTAGTTCTTCGCATCAGGTGGCCAAAGTACTGGAGTTTCAGCTTCAGCCTCAGTCCTTCCAATGAATATTCAGGATTGATTACATTTAGGATGGACTGGTTGGATCTCCTTGCAGTCCAAGGGACTCTCAAGAATCTTCTCCAACACCACAGTCCAAAAGCATCAATTCTTTGGTGCTCAACTTTCTTTATAGTTCAACTCTCACATCCATACATAACTACTAGAAAAATCATAGCTTTGACTTGACGGACCTTTGTTGGCAAAGTAATGTCTCTGCTTTTTAATATGCTGTCTAGGTTGGTCATACCTTTCCTTCCAAGGAGTAAGTGTCTTTTAATTTCATGGCTGCAGTCACCATCTGCAGTGATTTTGGAGCCCAGAAAAATAAAGTCAGCCACTGTTTCCACATCTATCTGCCATGAAGTGATGGGACCAGATGCCATGATCTTAGTTTTCTGAATGTTGAGTTTTAAGCCAACTTTTTCACTCTGCTCTTTCACTTTCACCAAGAGGCTCTTTATTTCCTTTTCTCTTTCTGCCTAAAGGGTGGTGTCATCTACATATCTGAGGTTATTGATAATTCTCCCAGCAATCTTGATTCCAGCTTGGGCTTCATCCGGTCCAACATTTCTCATGATGCACTCTTCATATAAGTTAAAGAAGCAGGGTGACAATATACAGTCTTGATGTACTCCTTTCCCAATTTGGAAACGGTCTGATGTTCCATGTCCAGTTCTAACTGTTGCTTCTTGACCTGCATACAGATTTCTCAGGAATCTGTATGCAGGTCAGGTAGTCTGGTATTCCCATCTCTTGAAGAATTTTCCACAGTTTGTTCTGATCCACACAGTCAAAGGTGTTGGCATAGTCAATAAAGCAGAAATAGATGTTTTTCTGGAACTCTCTTGCTTTTTCAATGATCCAATGGATGTTGGCAATTTGATATCTGGTTCTTCCAGCTTCAACATCTGGAAGTTCACAGTTCACATACTGTTGAAGCCTGGCTTAGAGAATTTTGAGCATTACTTTGCCAGTATGTGAGATGAGTGCAATTGTGCGGTAGTGTGAACATTCTTTGGCATTGCCTCTCTTTGGGATTGGAATGAAAACTGCCCTTTTCCAGTCCTGTGGCCACTGCTGAGTTTTCCAAATTTGCTGACATATTGAGTGCAGCACTTTCACAGCATCATCTTTCAGGATTTGGAATAGTTCAACTCGAATTCCATCACTTTTTCACCAGCTTTGTTCGTAGTGATGCTACCTAAGGCCCACTTGACTTCACATTCCAGGATGTCTGGCTCTAAGTGAGTGATCACACCATCGTGATTATCTGGGTCATGAAGATTTTTTTTGTATAGTTCTTCTGTATATTCTTGCCACCTCTTCTTAATATCTTCTGCTTCTGTTAGGTCCATACCATTTTTGTCCTTATTGTGCCCATCTTTGCATGAAAAGTTCCCTTGTTATCTCTAATTTTCTTGAATTATAATTAATAATAAGTAAATATTTCCCTACTTGGGCACTTACAGTGCATTTTAATGGTATTCCTTAATGGTCCTTATCATTTTTTTTCTTTTATCCATGGCTTTTCCTTTCTATTATATTATGGGGTTACATTGTATTCATCATTTTGTAACTTATAATATTACCTCAAGAAAATTTTGCCCATAAAAATCTGAGTAAAACCAAGTTATTGAGCTGATCTTTATTGGTGTCTTTTATCATAAACAAATAGCCCCAGATTTGGCTTCACCTTCACATTAGCCAAAGTAAGAGTTGGTGAAATTGACTTTTTTTTTTTAAGACATAGTTCAACTATCTGATTTATCCTGTATGTGTATGTAGTTTTCCAGATTTATTTGGGACCATTAATGTTCTGTATGGCAGGGAGAACTACAAGTTCTTCAGGGCTCATCATATGTTAATGTTTCCATAATATTTTATGACTTTAAATGTCCTTGTGATATCCGAGTGTGGCAGTAGTATCCTCCTCAGTTGTATGCATGCATGCTCTCCTTTGGAACTTTGTAAGGTATATAGAACACTGCTGCCTGGGTTACTGTTTGACAGTGGGTGTTTTTCCTACCTTTATTGGCAAGATCACTTTATAAAGCAGGGAAGCCTGGCATGCTGCCATCCAAGGGGTTGCAAGGAGTCAGGCAGTTCTAAACAACAGCTTTATAAAACATTTCTTCACCAATCCTCTTTTGAGCTCATTAAATACTTCTTATTGATGCATTTATTCTAAATTGGTCATGTTATACCATAAAATATTACTTCATTTATGTATGTGTGTGTATATATATATATATTTATATATGTAAAACCTACACGTAAGCTGATAGTCCTCATGGGGTGATTTTGTCTCTTTCTTCTAGAAGTTAGTTTGTGGTCATTGTTCCTTTCTTGCATACTATAAGAAATCTAAACACAATCAGAATTTTCTCAGTTTAGTCCCTTCTGTACAGATTTGATGGAGTCATGGGGCTAAATCACATTTTGGCATTTGACTCCTATAATCTCACCATGGCCTTTTCTTCCTCAAACTATCTCTTTCCCTGGGATATCTTTGATAATTATGCACCAAATATCATGAATGTTCATTGCCTCCACCTTCCTCTTTGATTTCTTGTTCATGTCAGCTGTTAAGACTACCACTGTCCACTTTATGTTGCAGAATAATGTAGCCAATATCAGCTTCTACCCTAAGCATTCATACCCATGCCATTTCCATTCTCCAGAAAAATAAGATAAAATAATAAACACATATAGCTACTATGAAATATCACATCCTAGAAAACAGTGTTATCGTTTTATTTTTTAGCCTCCTTATTGGATTGAACTTACTTCAAGAGATTGCATTTTACTTCTCTACATGACCAATAGTTCTTTGAATTAGATAAATGCTCTACTATATGTTATTTGGTTTATACATAGAATAGAACATCTGGGAAAGTGAATTAGTGAAAGCAATGTTTCCTTATCTCCAACACTTCTGAAATATTTTGTATAGTTGAGTTTTGTTATCGGAAGGAGAGAATCCAGTAGCTCATTTTGTTAGTTTTTAAAACAACATCTATGTGAGCTTACTTGGCTTCAAGCTCCTATAGGATGGAGACTTGGTCTATTTCATCTTCCCTATGGAAGCTCATGGGAACTTGGAGGCAGGAACATCAGAGAACAGTTGTATGAAAATGGTACAACAGAAATAGCCTTTCGGGGCTTGAAATATTGGACTCCTTCTTGGGGAAAAAAATTATAAAGGAGTCTACCTTCTAGATGCAGAGACATTCTCAGTATCACAGTGGAGCAAGGTAACAGACATTAGTTTCAGCTCTATAAATTGTTGAATAAACCTCATCAAGTGAATGGAGCTTTTGACCTTCTTTCTATTCTCTTAGAGACTTAGTTGTCCCTATCAGTCACTGCAAGTTAGGTAGTATAATTTTATATTCTTCTTTTCAGTGGAAGTGCTTTGCACATTGTAGGTATTCATTAAATATGTTAAACATCATTTTATACAATTAAGAATATATTCAGCATAAGTAGAGTTTTAAAACAGAACAAAAAGTCTTAAGTTTTGTCATCATTTTTAGGGAAATCACTAAAGGCACATAATTTTCAAAAATCAGGCATATTAATGGGGATGGATAAAACAGTGGTAAAGTATAAATAAAAGTGAATTTTTACTTAAATCATTTTGGTGTATATTGCAGTCATAAAGATATTTAAACACATTGTGCGTAATGTAAGAAGGCAGTTCAATTTTAAATTCAATTTTTATATAATAACTCTGCTATCTATAGAAAATTTTGATTTATTTCTAGAGAAGTAAAATAATCTCTTTAAATTTAATGTTAGTTAGCATAAGCAAGGAATTCTTCAATTAACCAAGTACATACTTTAGAGAAACAGGAATATATCTTGACATATTTTAGAAATATACAATACATAACGATTGGATAGCAATGGTAAAATCTTCTCATTTATTTTAGATACACATTTGACATTATAAAATATCATGTTAGATTTAGAAGATAATGTTTCCATTCTGATCCAGTATCTATTCATATGATGAAAGTAAAAACCACCTTCACTGTTTTATACTGTAAATAAATTGAATCATAATGATTTTCATATTGTCTATTCATTCTCAACACTCCTAGATTCTTACATAGTATTTTAATATGGTTTGTGGTACATAGAGAAGCCACTGTAAATAAATAAATATTATTCATTTTTATTTGAAATCAAATAGTAACCTTAAAATAAAATGACTGAGTGAACTATGTTTAATCTTATTCTCTTATGCAGGAATAAATACACTAAGTAACACAAGCTCAAAGATACTGGTTTATGTCATTTTCAAGAAATGAAACTAAGCATGTATTAGTGAGGCTGATGATTACACAGTGTGGACTGTTAGTGTCTGGTGAGAAGAATAAGGCTATTAAAAACCCTTTGGCTATATCCATGTGATGTAAAATTTCTGTCCTCACAGTCAAACATTTCTTTAAATCAGCTGATTGTAAGTTAGCTTATTGATGTGGATTAAATCCAGGAGGATATCAGAGATGTTTGTATCTGTGACCTTTCTCTTGTTAAAGAAATGAGAGGAGCAGAGGGTTGAGATTTTAGGGATATGCAATTGTTACTCCTGGGCTTCCTTGGTGGCTCAGTGGTAAAGAATCTGCCTGCCAATAGAGGAGACATGGGGCTTCAGTCACTGTTCAGGGAGATACACTAGAGAAGGAAATCACAACCCACTCCAATATTCTTGCATGGAGAACCCATGGACAGAGGATCTGGCAGCTACAGTCCACTGGGTCTCCAAAGAGTCAGAAATGACTTAGCTATTAAACAACAATGGTTACTGCTAAACTCTCATAAAGCTTGACTAAAAACTATAGGGAAGATTTTTATTTCTATATTATTGCCTCATTTCTGGTTATTTTCTTGTCACAGATAAAAAATAAGATAAAATGAGACCATCTTTTCCATTTTGTAAGTAATAAGATAAACCCTCTACATTTCAAACTTCAATAAAAAGACATAACACTTACCCTCAATTTAATAATTATCTTGTTGTTTTCATTGTTGTTCAGTCACTAAGTTGTGTTCAGCCCTTTGTGACCCCATTGCAAATTAAAACATGAAATGTTCTTGTCTGTTAGATTGGGAAGGTTTAGAAGATGATTGTTAACTGAGGTCAACAGTTCAGTCAGTTCAGTAGCTCAGTCGTGTCTGACTCTTTGCGACCCCATGAATCGCAGCACGCCAGGCCTCCTTGTCCATCACCAGCTCCCGGAGTTCACTCAAACTCACGTCCATCGAGTCGGTGATGCCATTCAGCTATCTCATCCTCTGTCGTCCCCTTCTCCTCCTGCCCCCAATCCCTCCCAGCATCAGAGTCTTTTCCAATGAGTCAACTCTTCGCATGAGGTGGCCAAAGTACTGGAGTTTCAACTTTAGCATCATTCCTTCCAAAAAACACCCAGGACTGATCTCCTTTAGAATGGACTGGTTGGATCTCCTTGCAGTCCAAGGGACTCTCAAGAGTCTTCTCCAACACCACAGTTCAAAAGCATCATCAATTCTTTGGCACTCAGCTTTCTGCACAGTCCAACTCTCACATCCATATATGACTACTGGAAAAACCATAGCCTTGACTAGATGGACCTTTGTTGGCAAAGTAATGTCTCTGCTTTTGAATATGCTCTCTACGTTGGTCATAACTTTTCTTCCAAAGAGCAAGCGTCTTTTAATTTCATGGCTGCAGTCATCATCTGCAGTGATTTTGGAGCCCCAAAAAATAAAGTCTGACACTGTTTGCACTGTTTCCCTATCTATCTGCCATGAAGTGATGGGACCAGATGCCATGATCTTCGTTTTCTTAATGTTGAGCTTTAAGCCAACTTTTTTACTCTCCTCTTTCACTTTCATCAAGAGGCTTTTTAGTTCCTCTTCACTTTCTGCCATAAGGGTGGTGTCATCTGCATATCTGAGGTGATTGATTTTTCTCCTGGCAATCTTGATTCCAGCTTGTGCTTCTTCCAGCCCAGCGTTTCTCACGATGTACACTGTATATAGGTTAAATAAGCAAGGTCACCAGTAGTATGAAAAACAAAATTTCAGTAAACAGTTGATGACAACACAAATTAATTTAATAGTTTGGGAGAGATTTTGGTACTATCAATTAAATTTTGTATAGGTATAGTTTTTAATAATACTATAATTGTTATTATAGATGTTCAACTGGTATTAGAAAAATCAGAGGAACCAGAGATCAAATTGCCAGCATCTGTTGGATCATAGAAAAAGCAAGAGAATTCAAGAAAAAAATATCTATTTCTGCTTCTTTGACCATACTAAATAAAGCCTTTGACTCTGTGGATGACAACAAATTGTGGGAAATGCTTAAAAATATGGGAATACCAGACCACATTATACCACCTGAGAAACCTGTATGCAGGTAAAGAATCATTAGTTACCCGGACATGGGACAAAGACTGGTATCACTTTGGGAAAGGAGTATGTCAAGGCTGTATACTGTCACCCTGCTTCTTTAACTTATATGCAGGGTACATCATGTGAAATGCCAGGCTGGATGAAGCACAAGCTGGAATCAAGACTGGTGGGAGAAACATAAAGAACCTCAGATATGAAGATGACTCCACTTTTATGGCAGAAGGTGAGGAGAAACAAAAGAGCCTCTTGATGAAGGTAATACCAGAGGAGAGGGAAAAAATGGCTTAATACTCAACATTCAAAACACTAAGATCATGGCATCAGATCCTATCACATCATGGCAAATAGATGGGGAAACAATGGAAACAGTGACAGACTTTATTTTGAGAGGCTCCAAAATCAGTGTATTTGGTGACTGCAGCCATGAAATTAAAAGATGCTTGCTCCTTGGAAGAAAAGCTATGATGAGCTGAAACAGCATATTAAAAATCAGAGACATTATTTTTCCTACAAAGGTCCATCTAGTCAAAGCTATGGTTTTTCCAGTAGTCATGTGTGGATGTGACAGTTGGACCATAAAGAAGGCTGTGTGCTGAAGAATTGATGCTTTCCAACTATGGTGTTGGAGAAGACTCTTGAGAGTCCCATGGACTATAAGAGTTCCAACTGGTCAATCCTAAAGGAAGTCAATCCTGAATATTCATTGGAAGAACTGATGCTGAAGCTGAAGCTCCGATACTTTGGCCACCTGATGTGAAGAACTGACTCATTGGAAAAGACCTTGATGCTGGGAAAGACTGAAAGCAGGAGGAGAAGGGAATGACAGAGGACTAGATGGTTGTATTGCATCTCTGACTCAATGGACATGAGTTTGAGTAAGCTCCAGGAGGTGGTCAAGGTCAGAGAAGCCTGGTGTGCTGCAGTCCATGGGGTCTTAAAGAGTTGGACATGACTGAGCGAATGAAAAAATTTATTATATAATCATAGTATTATATGACATCATAATAATAGTGTACTTAATGTATTGTATTTATATTATTATTATACAAAATGTACAGTTTTCTACTAATCTTTCTAAAAATATATGCTACAAAAGTCATACATAAGAATGCAAAAGCATATATACAAGAAAATTCACTGGAAAATTGTTGAAATAGTAAAAAAATTAAAATTAACCTAACAGCCATTAATAGGAAAGTGGTTAGATAAATTATGATATATTCATGCAATATGAGTCTATAAAGTTATAAAAAGGAACAGTATATTACTACATTAGAAGTGAAATAAAATATTATTTCACTATATATTTTTCAGTGAAAGCAAGTAATAAGGCAAAATGCATACATATAAAGAATATATTTTGAAAGGATAAATTTCAGAACGTATGTATCTTTATATTACTGCATGCTAACAATAATTCAAAAGAGTACATTATACTAAAAACTATGGTCATTTAAGAGGAAAAAATAAAGAATACTTTAGTACTTTATAAAATCTGCATTGCTTGAGATTTCAACAAAACACATAAATTAATTCTGTAATCCAAAAAGTAGATATACAAAATGTTTGTCAGAGAAATATTTTGGTAATTTTTAATATATTTTTTATTTCACAATGCTATATTGCTCCTAGTTTTTTTTTTCTTCATAAGTTTCTAGATTATTTAACTCTATTATATTTTTATCAAAGAATCCATATATTTCCAAAAGAGCTAAATTTGATTGGTTTTCTACCTTTTATGTCTCATTCATAAATTCTTAATAGATTGATGTTTGGAACAGCATTCATGACTCAAGTTATTTGTGCATACTGCTATCAGGAGAGAAGATTTTCATCAAATAATAATCATTAATGCTGTCTGCTCGTGTGTCCTATAATAAGAAATAACTCAGAGGAACGTGTTCATTATCTAACTGATGGAGATAACTGGTATTAAAAAAGATTTTTGCCTACACTGATCCTGATAATATAATATGGTCTTCAAAAATAATAACCAAGTATGTTTCTGTTTGCTTCACTTAGAAGCTATCCGTCGGTAAAGTCCTTTGTAACACCATTATGGTGACAAGGCTCATTTCTACTGTCACCTCTAATGACAGCATGCTTCACAGAAAGGAAATATACAAATGCTATTTAACTTAAGTAACTTCAACAGTTTGACACTGAAAAATATCACCTTAAAGTTGTGATATAATAGATAAATTAGTTCCACTTCCAAAATATGGCAGTCTAAATGTCATCGAAATTCTTCTAGGACAAAACATCTAGAAATACTGAATAAAAATAACAAACTTCTCTTTCTTTGTTTTGAGGGGAGGCAATTAACTTTTAAGAAAGAAAATTAATTACTGGAATCCAAACTATTGATAAAATAAGAAACCACAGTGGTAAGAAGCATTAAAGATACAATTCTTCTGAAGGCATTGGCCAGTAAGTAATATAGAATCTTCCTATAAACAGACAGCTGAATAGGACACTAGACCTTTAGCCTAGAAAAGGTGGGAAATAACTTAAAAAGGGAAGCGCTTAAGACTTACATTTGCATTAAAATTTTAATTTGAAAACATTCACCTCTGGAAAACAGGAATTTCAGTGCACATTGTCTGCTTCAATCTTGTCTCTGGGCAGGGACAAAAGTCTTTTCTTAGGATTTGTAATCTCAGGCATGTTCTTCTGAGCATTTAGGATTTATTGATGATCTGGGAAATGCACAGCTAAAAATTAAAAATAAATACAAATCCTTATTAGAGGAAAATGCCTTTAACCAACAATTCACATTATTCCCAAATGTAACAACCGAGAATGAGCTCAGAATCCAAGGAAATATACTGCCATGAGCAAGAATTAGGAGAAAATAAACCAGCACTCCAAATTAGATTCCTTAAACTTCAGGTATTGAAATTATTAGACCAGCAAACAAAATAAAAGAGTGAATCAAAAATATGACCAAAAAACATTATGCTTTCAGAACATATCAGAAAATTGTATACATAACAAAAAAACTTGTTGAAATTATAATTAGTGAGATTCAATACATTAAATAGTTGAGAAAGAATCAGTTAACTGGAAGATAAAGGCCAGAAATTATAGAAAATGTAGCACAGAGAGACAGAGAGAGAAACATTACAGATTAGCTAGTGATATGAAAGATAAATTAAGAAAGAGGCAATATAGGGAATGGAAGAGAGATAATACTTAAAGAGATAAAGGCTGAAGTTTTTATCAAAATAAATTAATATGTTTTTAATCCCTAATAACATAAATCAGAGAAGGCAATGGCAACCCACTCTAGTACTCTTGCCTGGAAAATCCCATGGACGGAGGAGCCTGGTGGGCTGCAGTCCATGGGGTCGCTAAGAGTCAGGCACAACTGAGTAACTTTACTTTCACTTTTCACTTTCATGCGTTTGAGAAGGAAATGGCAACCCACTCCAGTATTCTTGCCTGGAGAATCCCAGGGACAGAGGAGCCTAGTGGGCTGCCGTCTATGGGGTCGCACAGAGTTGGACACGATTGAAGCGACTTAGCAGCAGCAGCAACAGCATAAATAAAAGAAATATATATTTTTAAATTTAGAAAGTACAATGAAAGGAATTCTATGCTAAATATTACAATTATGGAACATATAGAAATATCACAGTATGATTTACATACTTAAAGGCTTTTCTTTCCTCTTAAAGCAAGCAAAATAATGAGAACTAACCTAAAAGTTCTGGGGTCCTTACTACATATGTCCAAACTACTCTATTCTGCTTTTACTAAAACATCAGATTGCTGAACTTACTGTGTTTGGCACTGTTATTTGACTATTTTCTGTCAGGTATATAATAGACATCATCACAGTATATCTTGCCACAGAATCCAATTGGAATTGTGTTCAATTTATATTTTCCTCCATTATTTTGATTTAGGTTTTGATGTGGTTTCACATAATAAACAAAAATATAGCATAAATATTTTTCTAGCTATGTCTATTCTTCCATTCTTGAATGGAAAGACATTCTTTGCTAAAAATTCTCTTCCTAAACCAAATCAAATTCCTCATACTGTAATTAAGGTCCTAAGATTTGTGTTATACAAAAAAACAATTATAAGCATACTTTGGAGATATTCTGGGTTCAGTTCCACATCATTCCAATAAAGTGAACTTTGCAATGAAGTAAGTCACACAAATATTTTTGTTTCTAAGTGCACATAAAAGTAATATTTATACTATATTATAGTCTATTAAGTTTGTCTAAAAAAGCAATGTGTGAATTTAAAAATAATTTATTACTAAAAAATGTTAACTATTATCTGAACCTTCAGCAAATCATAGTGATTTTGCTGGTTAAGGTTCTTGCCTTGAAGTTGATGGCTGCTGAAATAATCAAGATGGTGATTGCTAAAGCTTGCTGAAAGTTGGCTTTACTTTGGTAATTTTTTTTTTTAAATCAGACATTAAATTTGCCATGCCAATTGACTCATTTCATGAACAATTTCTCAAAAGCATGCAATGTTGTTTGATAGCATTTTATCCACAGCAGAACTTCTTTCAAAATTTGAGCCAGTCCTCTCAAAGCCTGGCACTATTTTATCAACTTTATTATATAAAGTTAGTTCTAAATCCTTTGCTGTCATTACAGCAATCTTCACAGCATCTTCATCATAAGTAGTTTTCATCTCAAGAGATAATTTTATTTTATGAATGAAACAACTCCTCATCCATTAAAGTTTTATCCTGAGATTGCAGCAAGTCAGTCACATCTTTAGGCTTCACTTCTAATTCTAGCTCTCTTACTATTTCCACCACAACTGTAGTTATTTCATCTATGATATCTTAAAGCCCTGGGTAGCTCAGACAGTAAAGAGTTTGCCTACAATGCAGGAGACCTGGATTTGATTCCTGGATGTAGAACATCCCCTGGAGAAGGAAATGACAACCCACTTTAATATTCTTCCCTGGGAAATTCCATGGACTGAGGAACTGGTAGGCTATAATCCATGCGGTCACTAACACTTGGACACTGCTGAGCAACTTTCACTTTTAGATTTCATTCTAACTCTAGTTCTCTTACTATTTCCACTACAACTGCAGTTACTTCATCCATGAAGTCTTAACCCCCTCAAAATCATCCATGAGAGTTGTAATCAACTTCTACCAAACTTCAGCTAATATTGATATTTTGACCTCTTCCTATGAATCACACATGTTCTTAAAGAGATCTAGAAGGGGGAACCCTTTCCAGAAGTATTTCCATTTGTTTTGGCCAGATCTAGCAGAGGAATCACTAAGTCAGATACTGTCTTTAAAATGTATTTCTTAAATAATGCGTCTTAAAAGTCAAAATGACTTCAATACAATGCAAGGAAGGAATGGAGACTCAGATGTAAACAGACATGTGGACACAGAGTGGGAGGGAGAAAAGGGGATGAATGGAGAAAGTAGCATCAACATGTATACACTATTGTGTGTAAAATGGATAGCTGGTGGAAAGATTCTGTATCACACACGGAGCCTAGCCGGGCAGTCTGTGATAACCTAGAAGGGTGGGATGGCGGAATGGGAGGGCTCAAGGAAAGGATATATTTTATGGCTGATTCACATTGTTTAAAGCAATATTCTTCCAACAAAAAGAAAAGAAAAGAAAAAAAAGTCAAAATGACACCATGATCCTTGGGCTGCAGAATGGATGTTGTGTTAGTCACCATTAAAACAACATGAATCTCATTATATTACACCTCCATCGGAGTTCTTGGGTTACGAGGTGCACTGTCAAAGAGTAGTACTATTTTGAAAGGAGTCCTTTTCTGAGCAGCAGGTCTCAATAGGGCTTAAAATATTCAGTAAATCGTGTTGTAAACAGATGTGCTTTATTGTTCTGTTTATGGAGCACAGGCAGAGTAGATTTAGCATAATTTTTAAGGGTCCTAAGATATTTGGAACATTAAATAAGCATTGACTTCAACTTAGTCACCATTCAGTCTCATGAATGGGAATCAGCCTTGAAACTTTGAAGCCAGGCATTGACTTCTCCTCTCCAGGTATGAAAACCCTAGGTGGCATCTTCTTCCACCAGAAAGCCATTCACTGCATTGAAAATTTGTTATTTAGTGTAGCCAACTTCATTAATTATCTTAGCTAGATCTTCTGGAAAATTTGCTGTAGCTTCTACATCAGCACTTTCTGCTTCACTTGAAACTCATTTTATAGCAATGGTTTCTTTTCTGAAACATAAAGAATCAACTTTTGCTAGTTTTAAACCTTTCTCTGAAGCTTTCTCTCTTCTCCCATGTTTCATGGAAATGAAGAGAACTGGGGCCTTGCTCTGAATTAGGCTTTGCCTTAAGGAATACTGTGTTTGGTTTGATCTCCTATCCAGAACACTAAAACTTTCTCCATATCAGCAATAAAACCATTTTGCTTTCTTCCCATATATGTGTGTGCTGGAGTAGCACGTTTAATTTCATTCAAGAACTTTTCCTTTGCATTTCAAAACTTGGCTAACTATTTGGTACAAGATTCTTACCTTTTGGCCTGTTTAGGCTTTCAACATGTATTCCTTACTAAGATGAATCATTTCCAGCTTTTGATTTAAAATGAGAGACTCTTCATTTCCAAATGATGTTAGTGATAAAGAATCCATCTGCCAAAGAGAGGAGACACAAGAGACGAAGTTTCTATCCCTAGGCCAGGAAGATCCCCTGGAGTAGGAAATGGCAACCCACTCTAGTATTCTTGCCTGGAAAATTCCATGGACAGAGGAGCCTGGTGGGCTACAGTCCATGGGATTGCAAAGAGTTGGACACAAATGAGTGCGTGCATGCATACACACACACACACACACACACACACACACACACACTTCCTTTAACTTGAAAACTTAGAGGGCATTGTAAGGTTATCAACTGGCCAAATTCCATACTGTTGTATTTCAGGAAAGAGGGAGACCCTGGGAGAGGGGGAGAGATGAGGAACCATCTGTTCAGTGGAGCAGTCAGACACACACTTACTAAGTTTGCTCATGATATCTTATATGGGTGCAGTTTGTGACATCCCAAAAGAATTATAATAGTAACATCAATGATCACTGATCACTATAACAAATATGATAATAGTGAAAAGGTTTGAACTATTTTGAGAATTTCCAAATTGTGACACAGAGACACAAAGTGAACAAATGTTAGGAAAATGGCACCCATAGATTTGCTTGATGTAGAGTTGCCACAAACTTTCAATTTATACAAAACAGTACCTATGAAGTGACATAAAGCAAAGCGCAATAAAACAAGGTACGCCTACACGATGGGCCAACATGACTCGATGATACTGATGATAACAGGGCACTACTCTAGCAGTTATTTGAAAAGGTAGAACCAATAGAAGAATTTATATGTAGTTAATTTTTCAATTATTTGGAGGTATAACCCACCTGCCAATGCAGGAGATATAAGGGACGTAGGTTTGATCCCAGTGTTGGGAAGATCTCCTGGAGAAGAGTATGGCAACCCACTCCAGTACTCTTGCCTGGAAAATCCCATGGACAGAGGAGCCTGGTGGGCTACAGTCCACGTCGTGGCACAGAGTCAAAATGACTTGAAGTGACTGAGCAGCAGCATGACAAAAGACAAAGTAGAAAACAAGCAGCAAATATTATCTTCCCCTATTAGTGTTTCCTTACTGACTCATTTATCATAGAAACAACATCATATTAGTAATTTAACAGATTCTTGGATTAAAGGATCATGTTGTCTAAGGGAAGGTGAGCATCGTATATGTTCTGGATTGTGTGTACCTGTAGCCTTTCGAACTCTGCTGAGTAGTACAGTTTAAATTCCTATATTTGCAGACTATTGAAAATTCTTTAGCAGTTTATAATTGTCATAAAAAATAGACTATTAAAACTATGAATTCTCCACCTGTTTTTTTTAATAAATTCTAACTCCTCAAATTAATAATAATGCACTGTATTAAAATTTAAGATCATGGAATAATGTAATTTTATAATCAGAAAGAACTTTTGGTTTCTTTAACTACACTTACTAATTTTAGAATAAAAAATGTATTTTAAAATTTATATATAGATAAGAAACTACCCAGAGATAGCAAATGCATTCTCAGAAATGTTTACACTGGAATGTGTTAGTGAACTCTGCTTTTTAAAAAATATATATTTATTCCCTCTTAGCTAGTCTTTTTACTTATATTTTATCTAAGATAACCTTTCTGTTGGAGTACTGGTATATTAAATTTAGTCTGAACTGTTTGTGAGAGAAAACTGCCAAATGATTTGTTTCTATGTATAGTGTGAAATAAGGAATTAATTTTTGTTCATAACTTCAATTTATTCCTCAGGAAGTAAATGATGGTCTTCTGCCTCCTCTATAATATAAAAGCTCAGTTAAGTTTTTTTGTCTTTGTATTTGGTTTCATCTATTACTGTTTCAACTTAAAACTGTCGAAAATTACTACAGTTTCATAATGAATATTTACAAGGAAAGCAAGATACCTCATCTTCAGTTCAGTTCAGTTCAGTTCGGTGGCACATTCATGTCTAACTCTTTGCAACCCCATGAACCGCAGCACACCAGGCTTCCCTTGTCCATCACAAACTCCCAGAGTCCACCCAAACCCATGTCCATTGAGTCGGTGATGTGATCCAACCATCTCATCCTCTGTCGTCCCCTTCTCCTCCTGCCCTCAATCTTTCCCTGCATCAGGGTCTTCTCAAATGAGTCAGCTCTTCACATCAGGTGGCCAAAATTGGAGTTTCAGCTTCAGCATCAGTCCTTCCAATGAACACCCAGGGCTGATCTCCTTTAGGATGGACTAGTTGGATTTCCTTACAGTCCAAGGGACTCTCAAGAGTCTTCTTCAACACCACAGTTCAAAAGCATCAATTGTTTGGTGCTCAACTTTCTTTATAGTCCAACTCTCACATCCATACATCACCACTGGAAAAACCATAGCCTTGACTAGACAGATCTTTGTTGACAAAGCAATGTCTCTGCTTTTTAATATGCTGTCTAGGTTGGTCATTCCTTCCAAGGAGTAAGCGTCTTTTAACTTCATGGGTGCAATCACCATCTGCAGTGATTTTGGAGCCCAGAAAAATAAAGTCTGACACTGTTTCCACATCTATTTGCCAGGAAGCGATGGGACCAGATGCCATGATCTTAGTTTTCTGAATGTTGAGATTTAAGCCAATTTTTTCACTCTCCACTTTCACTTTCATCAAGAGGCTCTTTAGTTCTTCTTCATTTTCTCCCATAAGGGTGGTGTCATCTGCGTATCCGAGGTCGTTGATATTTCTCCCGGCAATCTTGATTCCAGCTTGTGCTTCTTCCAGCCCAGCGTTTCTCATGATGTACTCTGCATAGAAGTTAAATAAGCAGGGTGACAATATACAACCTTGACGTACTCCTTTTTCTATTTGGAACCAGTCTGTTGTTCCATGTCCAGTTCTAACTGTTGCTTCCTGACCTACATACAGGTTTCTCAAGAGGCAGGTCAGATGATCTGGTATTCCCATCTCTTTCAGAATTTTCCACAGTTTATTGTGATCCACACCTCACCTTATTTTTTTTCAAATTGTCTTTAACTTTTCTTTATCCTTTCTTTTTGGGCTATTAATTTTTAAGGATAAGGTGGATCCATGATAGCTTCTTTATTTTTTCTCACACTGCTGATCTCTTGAAAGCAGACTGCGAAATCACAAGACTGTATTCTATCTAGTCAATTTCAGATAGTTAAAACAGTCAAATTATAAAGATTTTAGCATACAATATAGGAAAATGTATTTGTAATCTTGGTATAGTAAAGATTTTCTTAAACTAGAAACAAAGCACATACCAGAAAGAACAGTACTGATAAAGTTAGCAAAATTAAATTAAAACTTATTCTTGTAAAAATAAATCATATTAAGAGTGAAAACTAAAGATGATATATAACTGAGAAAGGATTAGAATCCAGGATGCACAGACACAAACACACACACTAACACACACATATCAAGAAAACCCAATTGAAAAATGCACAAAATATATAAACTAAGCAATTCATATTGGAAATCCAGGCTGTTAATAAACATAAAAAGATGCTCAATCTTGGATGGAGAACAAGATGGCAGAGGAGTAGGTGAATGTGGAATACATCTCTCTCTACGGATACATCAGGAATACACCTTCAGACACAGAAGTGTATGCAGAACACCAGCTGAGAGGGACAGGAGTACCTGACCAGTGGACAAGAACATACAGAACCATGGAAAATTCAATAGGACATAGGAATCAGGGGGGGAAACAGGATTGTTAGTAGGACTGTACCTACCCTTGGTGGGTGGGAGAACTGAAGCTGGGGTATGATCCCACATTGGGGCAATTGTCTGAGTCGGAGGAGAAATATTTAAGGCAGACAGTGAAACAGCTGATCTGTGGCAGCCAAAATGGAATGAGAATCAGACAGTCCTTTCTGCAAACACACAAACCCCGGACAAGGAAGCAGGTCCTCTAGGAGACAGTGGGGAGCTGGAGCTTAGGGATTGTGGAGCAATCCAAGGGCGAGGACTGCTGTTGACTGTGGAGAGACAGATTGGGAGGATGTAAGGAAGGAGATTCTGGTGGGAAATGCCTGTGGAAAAAAGCTGGGCAGCCATGGAAGCAAGGCGATACTGCTGAGTCATGCGTAGGGGGTGAAGCCATCACCATAGCCTCTCTCTCCCCTAATGCCAGCATGGCAGCTGAACAATAGAGAGGCTGGCCCATCAAATGCCTGACACACTGAACTACAGAGTAGGACCCCATCCAGCTTGCCCCTTTAAGTGACTGATGTGCCTATTTCAGAGTACGACCCCAGCCAAGGGGACCCTTTATGTGCCTGATGCGCAGAACAACAGAGAAGGACCCCAAGCAAGGAAGCCCTCTAAGTGCCTAAATGGGGCAGAGCTATGGAAAAAGACTGGCCAAAGAGGTCTTCTGACCGCCAGCAATAAGAGGCTTGAAAAAAGACTCTGATAGGGCTATAACTTCTGTGGCAGAGGCAGTCTGTGTCCCTGCACACTTGGCACTGCCAGAGTCCCCACAAGCCAAGCACCTGCGCCTCCTTCACGCTCAACTGTCACTGGGGCAGAGCTGCCACAGGCGAAAAAATCTTCTATGCGCACAGGGTCATTTCAGTAGTGTCCGACTCTTTGGGACTGTGTAGACTATGGCCTGCCAGGTTTCTCTGTCAGGAGAGGGGTTCTCCAGGCAAGAATACGAGAGCATATTGGCCAATACTGGTTTCCATACCCTCGTAGAACACTATATTTCCTGCTGCCCTAGCCACCAATTCCCCTGAGTACCTGGTGCTGCCAGAACCCCTGAGACCCAAGCAGCTGCACCACCTCCACACCTGGCCCTCACAGGAGCAAACCCAACTCCTCCAGGACAGCCCCAGGAGCAAACCCCAGTGGATGACCCACATGCAGAGGTGGAAATAAAGCCACATTTGAAACCCAGGGGCAGAGTGGCTAAGGAAGAAGACCCAAAACCTTCCCACTAGCTGTACAAGCTGCAGATTAAATCCACACAATCAACTGTGTCTGTGGAATATATGAAAGGTCATTGAGAGCTCCCACAAAAGAAAATGCCCTATTTCTGATAGCTGTGGACATTGGAGGCAAGAACACACAGGAGTAGGACCAGATTAGAATCTGAGCTCCTCCCACAGCAGGTCCAGAGATCAGCACAGTGTTGGAGGGCATCCTAGGAAGCTGATGTGGACTGTGACTCCCAGTGAGGGAAAGGACTCTGACAGCAGTTACTCAAGAAAAGCATTTATCATTCTTATGTTTTGACTTGTTCTATAGATTCTTTTGGATTGTTTTTCTTTTTTATCCTCTCCCCCCCACTCCATTATAGTTGTCAATTTTATTGGTACTATGAAGTCTAATTACGCTTTTGAGCTTTTTTTTTTCTTAGTCGCATTTTTTATTTTTGTTATAAACCTCTGCCTCTACATTGGGCTTTTGCAGTTCTGTGGAGTTTCCCTTTTTTCCCCGTTTTTCCCCTTTTTTTTTTCTTTTCTCTTTTTTATTTTTAATTTTTTAAGTCTATCATTAATTTTTCTACATTTATTCCGTTGTCCTACTGCTCTTTTCTCCTTGCAGTTAATCTTTAATGTATATAAATCTTCTTCATCTACCTCTACTTAACTTTGCATATCTATTCTTTCTTTCTTTTCCTCTCAACATATTTGTTAGTTTTATTTTCATTGTTCTATTCCCTACTTGGCACCTTGCTTTAGTTTTGTCTTCCAGTATGTGCTTTAGTTAGTTTTGTTCTGGTAGATATAATTTTGGATTTCCTTTGTTTGCCAGGTTAATCTATTGTACTTTATTTTTGTTGGACTGTTTTGATTTTGCTCATGGGTGTATATGTATGTGTGTCTATTCCATTATTTTAATTATTATTTGCCTGATTTTGTAACTGCCATTTGTCTGGGGTTCAACTTTGGTTTCTCATTTTTGGATATTTGTTTTAATCTCAGTTAGTGCATAACAAACCACTTGTGGAATCTTCATTCCTGAGCAGAGATGAAGCCCTGAACCTTTGGAGTGGGAGCAGTGATTCCAAGACTCTAGATTACCAGAGAACTAACCCTAGGGAGTATCAAGTAGTGAGAACTCACACAAAGAAAACCAATTAAATACAAGACCTGGCATCACCCAACCACCAGTAACACCTGGTACAGGATGCCTCATCTAAACAACAACAACAAAAAAATGCAAACCCAGTCATCAGCAGACAGGATTACCACCTCACAGCCTTGCCCATCAGAGGAAAAACAAAGAAACAAACAAAACACAGCACAAATCTCACCCTAAATGAAGCTTACACAAATCACTGGACCAATCTTAGGAGGGCAGAAACCAAAAGGAAGAAAGAATTCAACCTTGAAGCCTGGGAGAAGGAGACCTCAAACACAATAAGTCAAAAAAAATAATGAAAAGGCAAAGAAATACTACACAAATGAGGGAACAAACTGAAAAACACAGAAGTACAAATAAATGAAGAGGAAATAGGCAAACTACCTGAAAAATAATTCAGAATAATGATTGTAAAGATGATCAAAAACTTTGAAAACAAAATGGAGAAAATGCAAGCATCAATTAACAAAGAACTAGAAGAATTAAAGAACAAACAGAGACAAACAACACAATTACTGAAATTAACAATACTCTAGAAGGAATCAATAGCAGAATATTTGAAGCAGAAGAACAAATCAGTAAGCTGGAAGATAAAATGGTGGAAATAACTTCTGAAGAGCAGAGTAAAGTAAAAAGAATGAAAAAGAACCAAGGATAGTCTCAGAGATCTCTGGGACAATATCAAACACACCAATATCTGAATAATAGGGGTCCCGGAAGAAGAAGAGGAAAAAAAAGTGTATGAGAAAAATTTTGAATACATTATAGTTGAAAATTTCCCCAATATGGAAAAAGAAATAGTCAATCAAGTCCAAGAGGCACAAAGAGTCCCATACAGGTTAAACCCAAGAAGAAACACGCAAAGACACATACTCATCAGACTAACAAAGACTAAACACAAAGAAAGAATATTAAAAGCAGCAAGGGAGAAGCAACAAGTAACATACAAGGGAAACCCCATATGCTTAACAGCTGATCTTTTAACAGAAACTCTGTGGGCCAGAAGGGAATGGCAGGGTATATTTAAAGTATCGAAAGGGAAAAATCTACAATCAAGATTACTGTATCTGACAAGGATCTCATTCAAAACTGATGGAGAAATAAAAAGCTTTTCAGAAAAACAAAAGTTAAGAGAATTCAGTACCACCAAGCCACCTTTACAACAAATGTTAAGGGGACTTATGTAGTCAAGAAAAACAGGAGAAGAAAAAAGATCTACAAAATCAACCCCAAATAATTAAGAAAATGGCAATAGGAACATATATATCAATGATTACTTTACATGTAAATGGATTAAATGCCCCAACCAAAAGACACAGACTGGCTGAAGGGATACAAAAACAAGACCCATATATATGCTGTCTACAAGAAACCCACTTCAGACCTAAAGACACATATAGACTGAAAGTGAGAGCATGGGAAAATATACTCCATGAAAATAAGAAGCAAAAGAAAACTGGAGTAGCAACGTTCATATCAGACAAAATAGACCTTAAAATAAAGAATATTACAAGAGATAAGGAAGGACACTACATAATGATCAATGGATCAATCCAAGAGGAAGACATAACAATTTTAAATATCTATGCACCCAACATAGGTGCACCTCAATACATATGACAAACACTAACAGACATAAATGGAGAAATTGACAGTAACACAATAATAGTAAGAGACTTTAACACCTGACCCACACCAATGGACAGATCATCAAAACAGAAAATTAATAAGGAAACACAAGCCTTAAATGGTACATTAGATGAGATAGATCTCATTGATATCTTTAGAACATCCCATCCAAATGCAGAAGAATACATTTTCTTCTCCAGTGCACATGGAACATTCTCCAGGACAGACCACATCTTGGGTCACAAATCAAACCTTAGTAAATTTAAGAAAACTGAACTTGTATCAAGCATCTTGTCCAATCACAATGCTATGTGACTAGATATTAATGACAAGGGGAAAAAAAACTGTAAGAAACAAAAACACATGAAGATTAAATAATATGTTTCTAAATAACCAACAGGTTACTGAAAAAATCAAAAGGGAAATCAAAAAAATTCTAGAAACAAATGACAATGAAAACACAACTCAAAACCTATGGGATGTAGCAAAAGCAGTTTTAAGAGAGACACTATACCAATACAATCCTACCTCAAGAAACGAGGAAAACATCGAATAGACAACCTAAATTTACACCTAAAACAGCTGGGAAAAGACAAGCAAAAAAACCTCCAAAATTAGTAGAAGGAAAGAAATCATAAAGATCTGAGCAGAAATAAATGAAAAAGAAATGAAATAAACAATAGTAAAGATTAACTAAAATAAAAGCTTGTTCTTTGAGAAGATAAATAAAATTGACAAGCCTTTAGCCAGGACTCATTAAGAAAAGAAGAGAGAAGAATCAAATCAACGAAATTAGAAGATATAAAGGAGAGGTTACACAGACAATGCAGAAATACAAAGGATTATGAGAGACTATTATGAACAACTATATGGCAATAAAATGGATAACCTGGAAGAAATGGAAAGATTCTTTAAAAAGTTCAATTTTCCAAGACTGAACCAGGAAGAAATATAAATTATGAACAACTCAATTACAAGCACTGAAATTGAAGCTGTGATGAAAATCACCCCAAAAGCAAGAGTTCAGGATCAGATGGCTTCACAGAGGATTCAATGAAATAGTTCAGTTCAATTCAGTTCAGTTCAGTGGCTCAGTCATGTCCAACTCTTTGAGACCCTGAAAACCGCAGCACACTAGGCCTCCCTGTCCATCACCAACTCCCAGAGTTCACCCAAACTAATGTGCATCAAGTCAATGATGACATCCAGCCATCTCATCCTCTATCCTCCCCTATCCTGCCCCTAAACCCTCCCACCATCAGGGTCTTTTCCAGTGAGTCAACTCTTCGCATGAGGTGGCCAAAGTATTGGAGTTTCAGCCTCAGCATCAATCCTTCCAAAAACACCCAGGATTGGTCTCCTTTAGGATGGACTGGGTGGATTTTCTTGCAGACCAAGGGACTTGCAACAGTCTTTTCCAGCACCACAGTTGAAAAGCATCAATTCCTCAATGCTCAGCTTTCTTCACAGTCTAAGCCTTACATCCATATATGACTACTGGAAAAACAATAGCCTTGACTAGATGGACCTTTGTTGGCAAAGTAATATCTCTGCTTTTCAATATGCTACCTAGGTTGTTCATGACCGTCCTTCCAAGGAGTAAGGGTCTTTTAATTTTATTGCTGCAATCACAATCATTAATGATTTTTGATCCCCCCAAAATAAAGTCTGACACTGTTTCCACTGTTTCCCCATCTATTTCCCAAGAAGTGATGGGACCAGATGCCATGATCTTCGTTTTCTGAATGTTGAGCTTTAAGACAACTTTTTCACTCTCTACTTTCACTTTCATCAAGAGGCTTTTTAGTTCCTCTTCACAGACCACCTGATCTGCCTCTTGAGAAATTTGTATGCAGGTCAGGAAGCAACAGTTAGAACTGGACATGGAACAACAGACTGGTTCCAAATAGGAAAAGGAGTTCGTCAAGGCTGTATATTGTCACCCTGTTTATTTAACTTATATGCACATTACATCATGAGAAACGCTGGACTGGAAGAAACACAAGCTGGAATCAAGATTGCCAGGAGAAATATCAATAACCTCAAATATGCAGATGACACCACCCTTATGGCAGAAAGTGAAGAGGAACTCAAAAGCCTCTTGATGAAAGTGAAAGAAGAGAGTGAAAAAGTTGGCTTAAAGCTCAACATTCGGAAAACGAAGATCATGGCATCCAGTCCCACCACTTCACGGGAAATAGATGGGGAAACAGTGGAAACAGTGTCAGACTTTATTTTGGGGGGCTCCCAAATCACTACAGATGGTGACTGCAGCCATGAAATTAAAAGACGCTTGCTCCTTGGAAGGAAAGTTATGACCAACCTAGATAGCATATTCAAAAGCAGAGACATTACTTTGCCAACAAAGGTTTGTCTAGTCAAGGCTATGGTTTTTCCTGTGGTCATGTATGGATGTGAGAGTTGGACTGTGAAGAAGGCTGAGCACCAAAGAATTGGTGCTTTTGAACCGTGGTGTTGCAGAAGGCTCTTGAGAGTCCCTTGGACTGCAAGGAGATCCAACCAGTCCATTCTGAAGGAGATCAGCCCTGGGATTTCTTTGGAAGGAATGATGCTGAAGCTGAAACTCCAGTACTTTGGCCACCTCATGCAACGGGTTGACTCATTGGAAAAGACTCTGATGCTGGGAGGGATTGGGGGCAGGAGGCAAAGGGGAGGACAGAGGCTGAGATGGCTGGATGGCATCACTGACTCGATGGACGTGAGTCTCAGTGAACTCCGGGAATTGGTGATGGACAGGGAGGCCTGACATGCTGCAATTCATGGGGTCGCAAAGAGTTGGACACGACTGAGCGACTGATCTGATCTGATCACTTCCTGACATAAGGGTGGTGTCATCTGCATATCTGAGGTTATTGATATTTCTCCCGGCAATCTTGATTCCAGTTTGTACTTCTTCCAGCCCAGTGTTACTCATGATGTACTCTGCATATAAGTTAAATAAACAGGGTGACAATATACAGCCTTGACAAACTCCTTTTCCTATTTGGAACCAGTCTGTTGTTCCATGTTCAGTTCTAACTGTTGCTTCCTGACCTGCATATAGGTTTCTCAAGAAGCAAGTCAGATGGTCTGGTATTCCCATCTCTTTCAGAATTTTCCACAGTTTATTGTGATCCACACAGTCAAAGGCTTTGGCATAGTCAATAAAGCAGAAATAGATGTTTTTCTGGAACTCTCTTGCTTTTTCTATGATCCAGCAGATGTTGGCAATTTGATCTCTGGTTCCTCTGCTTTTTCTAAAACCAGCTTGAACATCTGGAAGTTCACAGTTCACGTATTGCTGAAGCCTGGCTTGGAAAATTTTGAGCATTATTTACTAGCGTGTGAGATGAGTGCAATTGTGCAGTTGTTACAGCATTCTTTGGCATTGCCTTTTTTGGGGATTGGAATGAAAACTGCCCTTTTCCAGTCCTGTGGCCACTGCTGAGTTTTCCAAATTTGCTGTCATATTGAGTGTAGCACTTTCACAGCATCATCTTTCAGGATTTGAAATACCTCAACTGGAATTCTATCACCTCCACTAACTTTGTTCCTAGTGATGCTTTCTAAGGACCACTTGACTTCACATTCCAGGATGTCTGGCTCTAGGTGAGTGATCATACCATCGTGATTATCTGGGTCATGAAGATCTTTTTGTACAGTTCTTCTGTGTATTCTTGCCACCTCTTCTTAATATCTTCTGCTTCTGTTAAGTCCATAACATTTCTGTCCTTTATTGAGCCCATCTTTGTATGAAATGTTCCCTTGGTATCTCTAATTTTCTTGAAGAAATCTCTAGTCTTTGCCATTCTGTTGTTTCCCTCTATTTCTTTGCATTGATTGCTGAGGAAGACTTTATTATCTCTCCTTGCTATCTTTGGAACTCTGCATTCACATGATTATATCTTTCCTTTTCTCCTTTGCATTTCACTTCTCTTCTTTTCACAACTATTTGTAAGGCCTCCCCAGACAGCCATTTTGCTTTTTTGCATTTCTTTTCCATGCAGATGGTCTTGATCCTGTCTCCTGTACAATGTCACGAACCTCAGTCCATGTTAATCAGGTACTCTGTTTATCAGATCTAGTCCCTTAAATCTATTTCTCACTTCCACTGTATAATAATAAGGGATTTGACTTAGGTCATACCTGAATGGTCTTATGGTTTTCCCTACTTTCTCCAACTTCAGTCTGAATTTGGCAATAAGGAGTTCATGATCTGAGCCACAGTCAGCTACCAGTCTTGTTTTAGCTGACTGTATACAGCTTCTCCATCTTTGGCTGCAAAGAATATAATCAATCTGATTTTGATGTTGACCATCTGGTGATGTCCATGTGTAGAGTCTTCTCTTGTGTTGTTGGAAGAGGGTCTTTCTTATGACCAGTGTGTTCTCTTGGCAAAACTCTATTAGCCTTTGCCCTGCTTCATTCCGTATTCCAAGGCCAAATTTGCCTGTTTCTCTAGGTGTTTCTTGCCTTCCTACTTTTGCATTCCAGTCCCCTATAATGAAAAGGACATCTTTTTTGGGTGTTAGTTCTAAAAGGTCTAGTAGTTCTTCATAGAACCGTTCAACTTCAGCTTTTTCAGCATTACTGGTTGGGGCATAAGCTTGGATTACCTTGATATTGAATGGTTTGCCTTGGAAACAAACAGAGATCATTCTGTCATTTTTGATATTGCATCCAAGTACTGCATTTCGGACTCTTGTTGACCATGATGGCTACTCCATTTCTTCTGAGGGATTCCTGCCCACAGTATTAGATATAATGGTCATCTGATTTAAATTCACCATTCAAGTCCATTTTAAATCGCTGATTCCTAGAATGCTGATGTTCACTCTGCCATCTCCTGTTTGACCACTTCCATTTGCCTTGATTCATGGACTTAACATTCCAGGTTCCTATGCAATATTTATGTTTACAGCATCGGACCTTGCTTCTATCACCAGTCATATCCACAGCTGGGTATTGTTTTTGCTTTGGCGCCATCCCTTCATTCTTTCTGGAGTTATTTCTCCACTGATCTCCTGTAGCATATTGGGCACCTACTGACCTGGGGAGTTGCTCTTTCAATATCCTATCATTTTGCCTTTTCATACTGTTCATGTGGTTCTCAAGGCAAGAATATTGAAGTGGTTGCCATTCCCTTCTCCAGTGGACCACATTTTGTCAGACGTCTCCCCATGACCCGTCCGTCTTGGGTGGTCCCACACGGCCTGGCTTAGTTTCATTGAGTTAGACAAGGCTGTGGTCCATGTAATAGGATTGGCTAATTTTCTCTGATTATGGTTTCAGTGTATCTGCCCTCTGATGCCCTCTCATAACACCTACCATCTCACTTGGGTTTTTCTTACCTGGGATGTGGGGTATCTCTTCATGGCTGTTCCAGCAAAGCACAGCCGCTGCTCCTTTCCTTGGACAAAGTTGCCCCTCCTGACCTTGAACGTGGAGTAGCTCCTCTTGGCCCTCCTGTGCCCCTGCAGCTGTTACTCCTTGGATGTGGGGTTGCTCCTCTTGGCCGCCACCGAGAATGAAACATTTAAAGAAGAACTAATGCCTATCCTTCTAAACCTCTTTCAAAAAAATTGCAGAGGAAGGAACACTTCCAAACTCATTCTACCATGCCACCATCATCCTGATACCAAAACCAGACAAAGAAAACACACAAAAAAAGAAACTACAGGCCAATATCACTGATGAACACAGATGCAAAAGTCCTCAACAAAATTTTAGCTAACAGAATTCAGCAACACGTCAAAAAAGCTCATACACCATGATCAAGTTGGATTTATTTCAGGGATGCAAGGATTCTTCAATATATGCAAATTAATCAATGTGATACACCATATTAACAAATTGAAAGATAAAACCATATGATCATCTCAATAGATGCAGAAAAAGCCTTTGACAAAATTCAGCACCCATTTACAATTAAAACTTTTCAAAAAATGGGCATAGAGGGAACCTACCTCAATATAGTAAAGGCCATATATGATAAGCCTACAGCAAACATTATTTTCAATGGTGAAAAACTGAAAGCATTCCCCCTAAGATCAGGAACAAGACAAGGGTGTCCACTTTCACCACTATTATTCAACATAGTTCTGAAGTCCTAGCTACAGGAATCAGAGAAGAAAAAGAAATAAAAGCAATGCAGACTGGAAAAGGAGACGTAAAGCTCTCACTATTTGCAGATGACATGATACTGTACATAGAAAACCCTAAAGATAGTATCAAAAAGTTACTAGAGTTAATCAGTGAATTTAACAAAGTTGCAGGATACAAAATCAATACACAAGAATCACTTGCTTTTCTATATACTAACAATGAAAAATCAGAAAGAGAAATTAAGGAATCGATCCCATTCATCACTGCAAGAAAAAGAATTAAATATCTAGGAATAAACTTACCTAAGGAGACAAAAGAACTGTACATGGAAAATTATAAGACACTGATGTAAGAAATCAAAGATGACATAAACAGATGTTCCTGAGTAGGAAGAATCAATATTGTGAAAATGACTATACTATCAAATGCGATCTACAGATTCACTGTGATCCCTATCAAATTACCAATGGCATTTTTCACAGAACTAGAACCAAAAAAATCACAATTCACTTGGAAACACAAAAGACCCTGAATAGCCAAAGCAGTCTTGAGAAAGAAGGATGGAGCTAGAAGAATCCATCTTCCTGACTTCAGATTATACTACAAAGCTACAGTCATCAAGACAGTATGGTACTGGGACAAAAACAGAAATATAGACCAATGCAACAAGATAGAAGGCCCAGAAATAAACCCATGCACCAAATGGGTATCTTATTTTTGACAAAGGAGGCAAGAATAAACAATGCGGCAAAGAAAGCCTCTTCAATAAATGGTGCTGGAAAAACTGGAGAGCTACATGTAAAAGAATGAAATTAGAACACTTCCTAACACCAGACACAAAGATTAACTTGCAGTGGATTAAAGACCTAAATGTAAGACCAGAAACTACAAAACTCTCAGAGGAAAACAGGCAGAATGCTCGATGATATAAACCAAAGCAAGATCCTCTATGACCCACTTCCTAGAGTTATGGAAATAAAAACAAAAGTAAACAATTGGGACCTGATTAAACCTAAAAGCTTTAGCACAGCAAAGGAAACTATAAGCAAGGTGAAAAACAACCCTCAGAATGAGAGAAAATAATAGCAAATGAAACAATTGATAAAGGATTAATTTCCAAACTATAGAAGCAGCTCATGCAACTCAATGCCAGAAAAACACCCAATCAAAAAGTGGGAAAACGACATAAACAGACATTTTTCCAAAGAAGACACACAGATGGCTAAAAACACATGAAAAGATGCTCAACATCGCTCATTATTAGAGAAATCAAAATCAAAACTACAATGAGATATCACCTCACACCAGTCAGAATGGCCATCATCAAAAAGGCTACAAATAATAAATGCTGAAGAGGGTGTGGAGAAAAGGGAACACTCTTGCACTGTTGGTGGGAATGTAAATTGATGCAGCCACTATGGAAGACGGTATGGAGATTCCTTTGAACACAAGGAATAAAACCACTACATGACCCAGCAATCCCACTGCTAGGCACATACTGAGGAAACCAAAACTGAAAAAGACACATGTATCCCATTGTTCACTGCAGCACTATTTACAGTAGCTAGAACATGAAAGAAACCTTGATGTCCATCGACAGACAAATGGATAAAGAAGTTGTGGAATGGAATGGAATGGAATATGAAACGGAATGGAATATTCAGATCAGTTCAGTTCAGTTCAGTCACTCAGTCATGTCCTACTCTTTGCGACCCCATGAATCGCAGCATGCCAGGCCTCCCTATTTATCACCACTCCCGGAGTTCACTCAAACTCATGCCCATCGAGTCAGTGATACCATCCAGCCATCTCAGCCTCTGTCCTCCCCTTCTCCTCCTGCCCCCGATTCCTCCCAGCATCAGAGTTTTTTCCAATGAGTCAACCCGTCGCATGAGGTGGCCAAAGTATTGGGGTTTCAGCTTTAGTATCATCCTTCCAATGAACACCCAGGATTGATCTCCTTTAGAATGGACTGGTTGGATCTCCTTGCAGTCCAAGGGACTTTCAAGAGTCTTCTCCAACACCACAGTTCAAAAGCATCAATTCTTCAGTGCTCAGCTTTCTTCACAGTCCAACTCTCACATCCATACATGACTACTGGAAAAACCATAGCCTTAACTAGACAGACCTTTGTTGGCAAAGTAATGTCTCTGCTTTTGAATATGCTATCTAAGTTGGTCATAACTTTCCTTCCAAAGAGTAAGTGTCTTTTAATTTCATGGCTGCAATCATCATCTTCAATGATTTTGGAGCCCCCAAAAATAAAGTCTGACACTGTTTCCACTGCTTATCCATCTATTTCCCATGAAGTGATGGGACCAGATGTCATGATCTTAGTTTTCTAAATGTTGAGCTTTAAGCCAACTTTTTCACTCTCCTCTTTCACCTTCATCAAGAGGCTTTTTAGTTCCTTTTCACTTCCTGCCATAACGGTGGTGTCATCTGCATATTTGCTGCTGCTGCTGCTAAGTCACTTCAGTCGTGTCTGACTCTGTGCAACCCCATAGATGGCAGCCCACCAAAATCCCCCATCCCTGGGATTCTCCAGGCAAGAACACTGGAGTGGGTTGCCATTTCCTTGTCCAATACATGAAAGTGAAAAGTGAAAGTGAAGTTGCTCAGTCGTGTCCGACTCTTAGCGACCCCATGGACTGCAGCCTACCAGGCTCCTCCATCCATGGAATTATTCCAGGCAAGAGTACTGGAGTAGGGTGCCATTGTTTTCTCCACTGCATATCTGACGTTACTGATATTTCTACCAGAAAACTTGATTCCAGCTTGTGCTTCTTCCAGCCCAGTGTTTCTCATCATGTTCTCTGCATAGAAGTTAAATAAGCAGGGTGACAATATACAGCCTTGACGAACTCCTTTTCCTATTTGGAACCAGTCTGTTGTTCCATGTCTGGTTCTAACTGTTGCTTCCTGACCTGCATATAGGTTTCTCAAGAGGCAGGTCAGGTGGCCTGGTATTCCCATCTCTTTCAGAATTTTCCACAGTTTATTGTGATCCACACAGGCAAAGGCTTTGGCATAGTCAATAAAGCAGAAATAGATGTTTTGAGGGAACTCTCTTGCTTTTTCTATGATCCAGCGGATGTTGGCAATTTGATCTCTGGTTCCTCTGCCTTTTCTAAAACCAGTTTGAACATCTGGAAATTCACGGTTCACATATTGCTGAAGCCTGGCTTAGAGAATTTTGAGCATTACTTACTAGCTAGCGTGTGAGATGAGTACAATTGTGTGGTAGTTACAGCATTCTTTGGCATTGCCTTTTTTTCGGATTGGAATGAAAACTGCCCTTTTCAAGTCCTGTGGCTACTACTGAGTTTTCCAAATGTGCTGTCATATTGAGTGTAGCACTTTCACAGCATCATCTTTCAGGATTACTCAACCATAAAAAGGAACACATTTGAGTCAGCTCTGACAAGGTGGATGAACCTAGAACCTATTATACAGAGTGAATTGAGTCAGAAAGAGAAAGATAAATATCATGTTCTAATGCATATATATGGGATCTAGAAAAATGGTACTGAAAAATTTATTTACAGGGCAGCAATGGAGAAACAGACATATACAATATACTTACAGACATGGGAAAAGGGGAGGAGAGGGTGAGATGTATGGAAAGAGTTATATGGAAAGAGTAACTTAGATTACCATATGTGAAATAGATAGCCAAGGAGAATTTGCTGTATGGCTCAGGAAACTCATACAGGGGCTCTGTATCAACCTAGAGGGGTGGGATGGGGTGGGAGATGGGAGGGAGGTTCAAAAGGGAGGGGAATATATGTATACCTATGGCTGATTCATGTTGAGGTTTGACAGAAAACAACAAAATTCTGTAAAACAATTATCCTTCAATAAAAAAATAAGTTAATTTTAAAAAGGTGCTCAATCTTATAGTTAAGTAGGAAAATGCACATTTAAAGTATGATAGAATGCTATTTTGGAGAAGGCAATGGCACCCCACTCCAGTACTCTTGCCTGGAAAATCCCACGGACAGAGGAGCCTGGTAGGCTGTAGTCCATGGTGTCCCTAAGAGTTGGACATGACTGAGCGACTTCACTTTCACTTTTCACTTTCATGCATTGGAGAAGGAAATAGCAACCCACTCCAGTGTTCTTGCCTGGAAAATCCCAGGGACCGGGGAGCCTGGTGGGCTGCCATCTATGGGGTCGCACAGAGTCGGACACGACTGAAGCAACTTAGCAGCAGCAGCAGAATGCTATTTTATACCTCTTGGATTTGACTGGAAAATCTTAAATTACCAAATAATACCAGGTACTGACAGGATGTGAATCAAAGAAAACTCTTATAAATGATAGCAGGAATGTAAAACTGTTTGAAAATTATTTAGTATTAGAGGAACCAGAGATCAAATTGCCAACATCCGCTGGATCATAGAAAAAGCAAGAGAGTTCCCCCAAAACATCTATTTCTGCTTTATTGACTATGCCAAAGCCTTTGACTGTGTGGATCACAATAAACTGTGGAAAATTCTGAAAGAGATGGGAATACCAGACCACCTGACCTGCCTCTTGAGAAATTTATATGCAGGTCAGGAAGCAACAGTTAGAACTGGACATGGAACAACAGACTGGTTCCAAATAGGAAAAGGAGTTCGTCAAGGCTGTATATTGTCACCCTGTTTATTTAACTTATATGCACATTACATCATGAGAAACGCTGGACTGGAAGAAACAAAAACTGGAATCAAGATTGCCAGGAGAAATATCAATCACCTCAGATATGCAGATGACACCACCCTTATGGCAGAAAGTGAAGAGGAACTCAAAAGCCTCTTGATGAAAGTGAAAGAGGAGAGTGAAAAAGTTGGCTTAAAGCTCAACATTCAGAAAACGAAGATCATGGCATCTGGTCCCATCACTTCATGCAAAATAGATGGGGAAACAGCGGAAACAGTGTCAGACCTTATTTTGGGAGGCTCCAAAATCACAGCAGATGGTGACTACAGCCATGAAATTAAAAGACGCTTGCTCCTTGGAAGGAAAGTTATGACCAACCTAGATAGCATATTGAAAAGCAGAGACATTACTTTGCCAACAAAGGTTTGTCTAGTCAAGGCTGTGGTTTTTCCTGTGGTCATGTATGGATGTGAGAGTTGGACTGTGAAGAAGGCCGAGTGCCGAAGAATTGATGCGTTTGAACTGTGGTATTGGAGAAGACTCTTGAAAGTCCCTTGGACTACAAGGAGATCCAACCAGTCCATTCTGAAGGAGATCAGCCCTGGGATTTCTTTGGAAGGAATGATGCTGAAGCTGAAACTCCAATACTTTGACCACTTCATGCCTAGAGTTGACTCATTGGAAAAGACTCTGATGCTGGGAGGGATTGGGGGCAGAAGGAGAAGGGGAGGACAGAGGCTGAGATGGCTGGATGGCATCACTGACTCGATGGATGTGAGTCTCAGTGAACTCCGGGATTTGGTGATGGACAGGGAGGCCTGGTGTGCTGTGATTCATGGGGTCGCAAAGAGTTGGACATGACTGAGCGACTGATCTGATCTGATCTGATGTACTACAACCCAGGAAATCTACTTCTAGATAGTATACAAAATAGAAAAGCACTCATCCAGATACATTAACAGACATATTCATAACAGCATTACTTATAAAAGTAAAAATTTTCATCAGAAGGTGAAAATGATAAATTCATGTCAACTATCACAGTGCAATTAAAAATTAGTGAACCAGAGTGACATATAACAAGATGATTAATTCTCATAGATATAATATTGTTTTCTTCAAAATCCAAAGCAAGTGGCAAAAGAATTTAAGCTGCATAATATCATTAATTTAAAAGTTAAATTACCAAAGCAACATAAACATATTCTTAGTGAAAGTGCATGAAATTTATTAATGTACAAATAAATACAAAAATTTAGGAATGAGGTTGCCTCTGAGGGGTGAGGGAAGAAGAAGTAAAGGAATTCAGAGGAAGCTTCAGTGTTAATCAATCATATTTTTTTTCTTAAAAGAGATGCACAATTCATACATCAGGGTTCATTATAATTTGTATATCATAAACATGCCAATTAATGTTTAAAATAAAAAATAATTATCCAAATAAATTAAATGAAACAATAACCCTTCTCTTTCACTAGAATTTGACTGTTAATCTGAGAGATTAGTTTCACAGTAAAGGCCATCTAAATGAATTTGAAGAATCTAATGACTCCCACTTCCTGCTCAGTGTTTCTCCCTGTTTTTCAAAAACTAACAGCCCTCCATACCCATATGGTTCCCCACTGATGTTGATCCTGTCATACCAAGTTCCACGAACTCTGAGCTCTTCAGATCTACATCCCCATACATAAAAAATTAACATTTTTTAAATTCCAATAAGAACCAATATCTAATTAAGTTAGATATTAGATAAAATATTAAGAGTTAAGATATTAAGATACATAAGTGGTTTTTGTTTAAATCAGGAATTGCCAAAGCAACTTCTCTAAAACCAGGCCTCTAAAGAAAGTTATTAGCAAGATAGTTGACACCTGACAGTCAATGTCACCATATGTCTTTTATTTTCAAATAAAGTTGGTCCTGCTTTTCCTGGACACAGATTATCATCTCAAAAATTTTAGTAGTGTGAGTCAAAGGAGTTGATTAACAGTTTATTAAATTTTATGGATTTAATATTTAGCCATTGATAGATGTAATCTGAATAGCTAATCTATTAAAACTGCTTTGATCTAATTTTTAGAGTTGTTAATGTTTTGGAATTGGACCTCTGCTTGAGCAACAGCCTAAGGATATTCAGCATTCATCTTTCTCTAGTGTTCAGACAGTCATCTGCATTTCCAAAGGGTTGATGACAGGGCAACTTGGAGTTTTAGGACAAGCATCTGCATTTGCATTTCAATAGTTTCATAATTCTATGGAACTATTGAAATCTCCTCAGTATGTTTCATTGTTAAAATAGCGAAGGTGGCCAAAATTTGTTCAAGATTCATAAATCTTAGGAAAAAGTTGTATCATGGTATTCAAGGCTCATTCTACAGAGAATACTTCCTTCTAATTTTTTTTTTTAATGCTAAAATGCTACGCTATGCTAAGTCACTTCAGTCGTGTCCGACTCTGTGCGACCCCATAGATGGCAGCCCACCAGGCTCCCCCGTCCCTGGGATTCTCCAGGCAAGAACACTGGAGTGGGCTGCCATTTCCTTCTCCAATGCATGAAAGTGAAAAGTGAAAGTGAAGTCACTCAGTCATGTCCAACTCCCATGGACTGCAGCCTACCAGGCTTCTCCATCCATGGAATTATTACAGGCAAGAGTATTGGAGTGGGGTGCCATTGCCCTCTCCGTAATGCTAAAATAGTGTTTATTAAAACCCATAGGCGTTGCATCACACCTGCTAACATTTAAAATGATTTATCCATTTGAACCTCTAGAGTCTGAAATCAAGGTTCTATGATATGACAAATAGGAAAGGAGTACATATGTCTTGAAATATATTACAGAGGTATCATCAATTTTTAGTTTGGGGTTCCAAAAATATATTTCTCCCCATGGCATGCATGCTAAATCGCTTCAGTCATGTCCTACTCTTTGAGACCCCATGGACTGTAGCCCACCTGGCTTCTCTGTCCATGGGGATTCTCTAGGCAAGAATACTGGAGTGGTTTGCTATTTCCTTCTTCAGCAGATCTTCCTGACCCAGAGATGGAACAAGAGTCTCTTATGTCTCCTGCATTGGCAAGTGCAATGCACTTAACCACTAGTGCCACCTGGGAAGCCCTTCTCCTCATTGCTGCTGCTGCCACTGCTAAGTCGAGTCAGTCATGTCCGACTCTGTGTGACCCCATAGATGGCAGCCCACCAGGCTCCCCCGTCCCTGAGATTCTCCAGGCAAGAACACTGGAGTGGGTTGCCATTTCCTTCTCCAATGCAGGAAAGTGAAAAGTGAAAGTGAAGTCACTCAGTCGTGTCCGACTCCTAGCGACCCCATGGACTGCAGTGCACCAGGCTCCTCCGTCCATGGGATTTTCCAGGCAAGAGTACTGGAGTGGAGTACCATTGCCTTCTCCTCATTAGAAGGGAAAAATTTCGTTTTTATTTAGGAAAACAGTTCCACTTAACACATGGGATATAAGTTCATTGGTAGGTATGTTACCTGTTTGCAGTGATCATAAGTTTCCTCATAATTGGCTGTGATTTTACATATGGAATTTTTTTGTCAAATATTTTGGTAAAAGGAAGTTAAATCCTGGAATTAAAATAAGAAATTCTGAGTTCACGTGCAAGGCAATTGGGTATATTTCTGAGATAAGCCTTGTGCCCTTCCAATAAGTGTGGGAAAATATTGTCCACTAAATAGTTTTAGGAAATGATTAAATAATGAATATATGTGAAAGTTATGTGCAAACTGTATCCAAAAGAACTGGAGGCCTATAAAAGTATTGCTACAACTGTATAATTGTTGTGTGAGGTTATTTATTTATTTATTTTTAGATTTTCAATTGCAACCTAAAAATTTTCATATCACTGTCCAACTGAAACACTAAGATGTGGCAAATGTTTATAAGGATAAAACTGTCGGTGAAAAAGCAGAGCCCTAGAGAGTTCAATTCAAAAATTTGCCCTTAATTTTTTTTGTTTGTTTCCTTGCCCTTTCAGAACCCTTTCTTGTTGGTGTTTTATAACTCACTTTTAAAATGACTTGGCTTTTGAAAATATGCTCTTATTCCTTTTTCCTTTTACATGCAAATAATATGATACACTGGAAAGTTATCCTTAAAAGTCACCCCTCGTTCATGGCCCAGGTAAAGTGGAAAATAATCATTCTTGGTACTCGGCTGATTAGGTGTCAATCTCCAAAGTCTCTTCCTAGACAACCTTTAGCAGCCAGAAAAGATGATTTTTGACCTTGAAGATTTTAGCATTGCAAATCCAAGAATATGAGCAAATGCATTTTCTTTTTAGTAAACTCTGAATTTGCATCCACTGGAGTGGCATCTGAACATCATGACGTCTACTCTATCAGCGATGTAGAGAGATGAAGGGACATTCTCACTTATCATGAGGAAACGAAAAGCTTATAGCCTGCATTCCACGAAAAGCAAAAAAAAAAAAAAAAAAAAAATTATTTCAGGATGATAAATCTTATTTTAAAGAGAGAATTGACCCGTTGGGTTTAGAGAATAAAAGAGAAGTCTAAATATAGCACCAGCCTCGTCAATAGGTTTCTTAACATATTGCTGCTTTGGGGAGTTTAAAGACGTGTGAGACTTTATATGTCTGTGTGTGCCTTTACGTGAGAGAGGAGATGAGTGTGTGTGAGTGTGAGAATGTGTGTTCCTGGCCGGAGGAGAGGGGGTGGAAGCGTGAAGGGTGGTTGGAAAACCCCTTCTAATTTTGTGCAGCCACCCCGGCCCCAGAAGGAGAAGGGAACGCGAGAGCAGGCACAAAGGTCGTTGCCTTGACTAATGTGAAGAGACTGAACCGCTAGCAGAGACTTTTCTCCTTGGCAGCCAACAACCTGCAGCCAGGAAGGCGGGCGGGGGAGGAAACCCCGAGGAGGCGCTCCCGGCCGCCTCTTTGCTGAGATAGCAGGAGCGGCAGCCTGCGGAGCCACGGGCACAGCGTCACCGAGCCGGTGCGGGTGCGGGGCGCTCGGGAAGGCGCAGAGGCCCGGAGGCGCTGGTGCGGCGGAGTCGCCCGCGCTGCAGGACGCCGCGCCGGGGCCGCCGGAGCGCCACGGGCCGGTCGAGCTGCAGGAAGAGCCGGCGGCCGCGCGCTGCCCGGCGGCGCCGTGCCTCGAGCACCTGCTTGGAGCCCAGCGGGAGATTGAAAGAACCTGGAGAGCTCGGCCAGTCGTTCCGTTCTTTACAAAAAACAGCCAGAGCCGGGAGAAGGCAACCATTTCAGTACTCCGCGGGACTGGGAATTTGCTTCTCACAATTTGGGGGAGCCCGAGTAGAGGTCAGAGGGGCAGGCAAGGATCCCGAAAAGGAGCCGAGGGCTGTGAAAGTGGTCACCCCCTTCTCTATTGCTGGAAAATCTCCTTGACAGGTTTTAGCACTTTGAGGCTGCTGCAGCTGGTGTCGTCGGAAAAGGGGGTGGGAAAAATAAGAGAGGGGGCGGGGAGAGCAGGGAGACACAGCCAAGAGCCAGGAGCAGCGCCTCCTCGCCTGCCAATCCAGGCACCTGTGCACCAAGCCACTGCACCGAGGAGGACCCCACTCCGGGAGAACCCCGGGCTTGAAGCCACGGACAGTCAGCCCCTGCGCAGCGAGTTCTCACAGGAGGGACCTGCAACCGCCCACTCCAACGTCGCCTGCAGCCGCGAGAGCGCACGGCCCCTCCGAACCGCCCGCTGCTTCCTGGGTCCCCGGGGATTCTCGCCCAGGAGAGGCGCGGCAGCGGGCACGGGGCTTTACGGAGTTGGGTGCAAGATTCGCCTTTTCGGCTCGTCTCTTCTCCTCCCAGGATTTATTGTCTGTGGAGCCTTCTGGGGTGGGGAGGGAGCTGCGCCTCCGCCACCGCCGCTGCCGCCTCTGCTGCTGCGGTCGCTTGCGCGGCGCGCAAGGCGGGCGGAAGCTGGGGAGTGGATGCGCTCCTGCCTCCCCCGCCAGCGCTTCGGGCTTCCCCTCGGCCGCTTCCCGCGGAAACCTCTCCAGCTGTCCACCTGAAGGGCACCAGCATCATGGTCTAACGTGGCAGCTGCCTGGAATCCCCTCTTTCTCCTTCTCTTCTCCTCCTTCACCCCTCCTCTCCTCCGAGGTCCCTCGTGCCCACTCTACTGCGGACCCCCGGACACTTTAAGGAATAACCCTCGGCAGCTGCACGATTCACTTTCTCCGGAACCTCATGGGCAGTTTCTCCCGCCGGCGATGTGAGTAGGATACTATTGCTCCGGGGCCAAGGGGGTCGCTGGGGCCTCGCCGCTTGTGGCCGCAGCGACAGTGAGCGCCCTAGGTGAGGGACCCAGGTGGCCGACGGAACGGGGGTGGGGGGTAGGAGAATCCGAGCCTTCAGCGCTCCCTGGGAGCTGCTCGCCCGGTGGCCCGCGGAGGTGGCGAGGATGTGGCAGATTGCGGGGCATTTAGAATCGCATGTTTGCTGTTGCGGGTGCTGGGGAGTGCCGAGTGGCCTGGGCTGGAGGGTGAGCTTAAAGGGTTACATATTGCGAAAAGGAAGGCAAAGAGCGATTTGGGGTGCTGGTGCTGAGACCGACGGTTGAGCTGAGGTTGATCATAGTTCTTTATTATCTTGAATATCTCCAGTCAGCTTTTTCCGGAGGTGTCTGAAGGATGAAGCGCTCCTTTGATATTGGTTCTCTGTCTCTCTGTCTCTCTCTCTCACACAGACACACTTGTGGCAGGTCACGTTTGTCCCTTTATCTTAGAAGCTGTAGTATTACTGTGTGATGCCTATTTGTTTGAAAAATATAATTAGAAGACCTTTATGCCATTGGGAACCGAAGGGATAGGGTGGGGTTTTGGGGAGGGGATGAAGGGGAAGAAAGAGTATAAATGATTGGAGGACCAAAAGAAGTGGGGGAGCGATGGAGCGAAGCCCTTCTTCCCGGGAGTCAGGGAAAGCGATGTCTCCTTTCCCCTAAGCTAAACAACTCCAGCCCACACATCTCCTTTGTGTTGCTCGGAGAAGCTGGTGAAGCAGCACTGTTCCCAATCCCAGTACTGGGCCCCCTTCAGCATCTTGCATCCTCCTTTCAGTCATTAAGGATGCAGGACTAGTTTTGGGTGCTACGTGGAAAGAGGGAGGAAAGCACATTAGCATCAGGGTAATCAGAGCACCTTAGCTCACGGACAATTAAACTGGGTGCCAAAGGTTCTCCTGTCTTTACAGTTTGCAGAGTCAAGAATGGGAATAGGGGATGGGACTTTTACAGAATGTCTTTAAAAATAGTATGACTTCATGATAACGGAGATGGCTGCAAAATTGCTTCATTATACTACTTCTTGGCCATCAGGGCTGCATAAAGGACCCGCCTCCGCCCTCTCCCTTACTGTCTCCTCCCCATCAAGTCACAAAGCGAGAGGGCTGGGCGAGAGGGCGCAGCGCCAGGCAGAGAAGGGAAGGGGTCACTTTCACAACTCCCAGGAATCGGCTTCAAAAAGGAACCATCTGCGACTCCCACGACTCCCACGTTCCTTTCGAACTTCTTCAAAAGAAATTAGAAAACGGGGGAGGGGAGGGTGCGCTCAGTGAGACATGAAGATCTTCCACCTGCTCTTTTCCATTACTTTCCCAATACAGTTTCAACACATCGAATTCACCTGCAGTGGTAACTGGGTCACCACGTAAATGTGTACCTGTGTACGTTGAAATGTGGTTCTCTTGGTAGATAAAACGCAATTCATAAGTGAGCATATTTTAACGTGGGTAAAATTTCTAACCACAATAGAGATTTTATAGCGTGGGCGAGAAGAGTGCATTCCAGCGAAAGCAGGACACGTGATCTCCAACGGGAGAGATACAGTATTAGGAACTCGATTTTCTTTGTTCCTGGCTGAGCCTATGAGATGCTCAGCATCCCTGTTGCTTAAACCCTCCTGTAAAACGGAAAAATAATAAAGTTGATGAGGGAGAGACTAGAATGCGGGGAAGCACAAGTAGATACCTGCGAAGGGTTTGAACCTTCTGCTTCGCCGCCACCTCTCCTGTTTTACTGCCCACCTTCCACCCACCCAGCTCCTCGCCACCGCTAGCCCCCTATTTAAAAGTGAGACCTTCCTTCCGGGAGACGTGGCAGAAAAGTTCCCCAGCCCTGTACACGTGGGTTCTCTAGCGCCTCAGAACCTGCTGCGTTTCTCAACAGATTCTGCCACCTCCCCAGTCCAAGTGTCACGCCTCCATCCAGGCGTCTTGAGCTGACTTCACAGACTCTTAAGAGAACCTCCAGGAGATTTTGTGCAAAAGACAGTAGAACAGAGTCCGTTCCCTGCTTCTTGGAAACCGTTGAGAAAGTAGGAACGTAGGAATGATTTTATTTTTCCTTAAAAATAAGGCATATGACCAAAGTATGTCGAGAATGATGTTTAGTGATGTTTGCATTTGGACGCCCAGGAAGTGTATCAGGCCTGTGGAATGTCCTGAGGTGTGATTATTTATTAATTTAATGGAATTAGAATTTGTTCTAGACCCACAATTTAATTAGTTCTCTGACTTGGAAATTTCTTATTTCATTTTTCACTCCATGTTTTATAAGCGATCTTACTGGGTCGAAGTTTTTTAAAATCTGGGTTATTTCTGTACTGTGTTGCATTGCATCATACTAATATGTTGGTAAGGAAAGCAGAGTCAATTTCCATGACATATTATGAAGTGAAAGTTCTTTATGCATTTTTAAAAATACTTGACTGTCCAAGAAAAGATGTGTACTTACCATGGCAACCCTTACATTCCCCATCACGTGTGCCTGCACATTTGCAGCTTCAGAATTAGAAACCACTTCCTAAAGAAATAAACCTGTTTCTGTTACAGTAGCCATGTTTTATTCTGAATTTTAGGACTGCTTTAGGCTGGCATTAAAATTTTCTTAATTAAAATCCCATTTCACTTTTGTTTGTAAGCTTTAAATGATTCTGCTTCCTTTATAAAATTCAAAACATAGCCTAAAGTGTTTTGTGTGTCTGTATTTTGGTGTGTTTTTTATGTTTTAAAAATTGCAAAGATGGAAATTAATATCACTGAATTTTTAGCAAATATAAAATCATTAAATGACAGTATTATCCACATAGTGTTAATTCTCAGAGCATTTCTTAGATTTCTTTCATTTGCAGTTTGTAGTCCATAATACCTGATATAAAAACCTAGTTTTTTAAATGACAAAATATTCACCTTTTTAAAACACTTGAAAATTTGAAGATATGTTGATGTATCAAAATTACACCTATTTTTACTATAATTTTATCTTTTGATGACTTTTGCTTCAATATGAGTGGATCCCTCATTCGATGATATTATCATTTCATTTTATACCCAAATTAACAGAGTACACAAAGAGTAATCAACTACTGATAAATTACCATCTGAGTTATTTCTGGATCCTTGTTCCCTTTTTTCCTTCACGTAAATTATTTCACAGTCTTTGGAAAATTTCTCATTTAGAGAGCATGTGCTATTTGTTGAGTATAATAATTAATAAAAGACAAAAAGACATTACTTGTTTGGGTCTCTCCAGTAACTATGGCTGCTTTGTAGAGTATCATCCACATTTCTTTTTGAGTGGGTCTAGTCAGGCACGTGAATTTGCAAGATAACTTTGGGGAAAACATTAATTCATATCTATGACAAAGAATGGACCTTCAGTTTGTGCCAAGCCACCTGACCAGTAAGTGACTCATATCTCCAAGGAAGAACATACTGAAGATGATTCTGGGATCTTCCGAGAACCTTGACATTTTTCTCTTTGAAGTCTTTATTACATCAATATTCAATAGAGGGTTTTTAATGCCTCAGGATTAAAAATTGAAATTTTAATATCAAGCAGCAGTTTGACCATATAGTGTTGCTATTAAATTATACTCTGAGGGACTACAAAATCAGAAAAGAGATTCCTAGATGATAGGTTTTGTACATATGTTAAAATATTGATTCATGAATTGTCAATGAAAACTCAAATTTAAAAGTGGTACCATAAGTCAACAATATTTGGAAAATGATGGCCACAAATCAGTAATATTTTTCCTTTACAAAGTTTTTAGCCATGTTTTGTGAATCAGGCTTTAATCATTAGAAATATTCATGTTTTTATAGAAAATACTCTAATGAATTATCCTGAGATAGTGAAAGAAAATTAAGAAAACCAAAAGTATTATAATTCCAGAATTAACATGTGACTTGGTAATACAAACAAGTCTCCTTTAATGCTGAAAATAGAAGTAGTAATAATTCCTAATTTATAATTCTAATACATAGCAAATAATCAGACAAATGGTACATTTTAGAGGAGTGCAACATAAACTTTTTGGTACAAATCAGGTTTTCCATAGTAGTGTGTGTGTGTATATGTGGTTATATGTAGTGATGGAATATGCTTTTAAGGTATGCTATTTAAATAGGAAATATATTTATTTCCTATTTTGGAATTAATTGATATGTTTAAAATTCATGAGCTCTTGTGTCCAAGAGCCAACCCTGATCATCTGGCTTCTCTTAACATAGTGCATAATTACAATAACAGCTACCAGTTCCTAAGTCAGGTGCTTATTTCCAAATAATCTTTAAAGAAGCAATATTATCACCATTTGAAAAATTAGAATGTTTAGATTCAAAGACAGAAGTGATAGGTTCATGTCACAAAGCTATTAAATAGAAGGTGATGAAGATTTAAATTCAGATTTGTCTCCTGTACCTTTTCCTCCATACTATGTCTTCTCCCTCATAGGCAAAAATTGGTGCTAGTTAAATAACTGAAATCTGTAGGTCATTGAATTATTTTCTAATGAATAAAGAAAACAATATTTTGAAACAGCTTTTCAAAGTTATCAACATATTTGGCAGTAATGCACCACATTACTTCTTTTTTTTTTTTTTTTTTTTTTTCACATTACTTCTGTGGCCATCTTTTAATATTGGTATAGAAAACGCTGCTGCTTGTCTTCCTGGCATGATTAACTCATGATAGAAACATTTAATAAACTGTTAGAACCTGTCATATAAAAGCACATTAAGGAAGTTTTCAATAAAGCAATTTTGGGTCAATAGCTGTCGTATCTACTTTGAAACAGTGATGATATATTTGATATATAAACCCCTAGAGAGGTATCATATATGCTATTTAAATTATTAACCATAACAGAAAAATTATCATTTGTCATTCAGTGACACATGAAAAATTATTAAATAAATTTAATAACCCAAAGGATTTCCTACATATACTCCCTTTCATTGTATGGTTTACTGCTTGATAAATTACTTAAAAATCTCTATACAAAAATATTATTTTACTTTAATAAACATGGAAGCAATAGTATTTATCAGAAATGAAGTATTAAAATTTATATTAGCATTGGCATGATCTGTTTAAATATTTTAATACTAGAATAGATGCTTAACATTGTTTAAAGACTTTACTTTCTTCTTAGTAATGGACTTTCTTCAGTTACATCAGTATATTTTTGCTGTACATGAAGTTTAGTACTTTGAGAGCATCTTTAACTTTAGGTAATAGTGATACGGGGCCCAAGGTTATAGAATAACAAACTTATTAAGAACAAGGGAATTTCAGGATACGTGTGTATGTGTGTGTGTGCACGTGCACACGTGCGTGTGTATGTATTTTCAGAGAGAAAATTAAATTTTGTGCTCTTCAAGAAGTAAGATAGTATGAGAAGTGAGAAGCTATAGGTTTCAATTATACAATACAGATGAGGTAGGTGACCTGAAAAGAAAAATACTGATAGTGTAAGTACAATCATTATGAGATTTTCACAGGGAGAAAGAAAAGAAAGTGGTACTGTGGACTACAGAGCTAACAGAGAAAAAGATGTGAAAAACAGTCAAAGAAAGCTATTTGACTTAATTCCCCAAGAAGAAAAAATAGGCTTTTAAGCTATTTTGATATTGAAAGATATAAAGATATATTTGTGTAGTGGAAAAATATTTTATAGATGGCTGTCTGCATTATCAAATTATTTGCTAATGGAAGGAAAGTCAGGAAATGAACCTTATTGAAATAGTGCCTAAATATTATGAGGGTATTTGTTGCACTAAAAATGTGCACAAAGCTAAATGGACACAAAGCTAAAATGTGTCAGCTGAATTTGAAGAATTAATGTAATGCAAATGGTGTAGCTAAAATAATTTAATAGTGCAAATAATAGACTTCTTAAGTGTTAACTGATTAAGTGTTCTGCATCCAGTACATTCACCATTGCAGTTCTTAACATGAGTAGGCAACCTACAGAGTTATGAAGGATGGAGATGTATCTCAAACCTCATAGTGTTAGCATTGACAACACATTGAATACTCTGGTGTTACTCTGAGTCGATGTAACTCAAGGCGTGAAAAAAATTTTCTTCCCTACTTCAAGTGTAATTAATTTCTTAAGACAATTATAAAAGCTATTGTAATTAAATCAAATACCTATTTCAACTTCCGTGATTGTTAAATATTAGCAATGTCCTTAGGGTAATATTATATTGTTGAACATTGAGGATACCACACACATACACATATAGCTGTAATTGCTCTATTTTATAATACTCACTCTCACATAGCTGTCATCTTACTATCTCATGAGTTGATAACTTTTCAGATGGAAAAGGCTTTAGGGTCTTATTTTACAAAAGAGGAAACTAAGTACAGATAAGTTTGCTTTCTTGTACAAGGTTACACGTGTTGGTGAGAGAAGCACAACCAGAGCTCTTCACTCCCAACTTCTGCCACTAAAACCATACCCGTGGACCATTGAAGTTTTTACACCTTACGAAGGAAAATAGGGAAAAGAACCTTAATCCGATAAATTAGGTTAATGAAGTCAGCCAACAGGATGACCCACCCAAAATACGCTTCTTTCTCATTTTATTTTGGCCTGAGGTTTTATTTGGCTTAAGTGTTTTGGACAATTGCCTTATCTTTCCATTTTGATTTGACTGTCTAGGCAGTTTAATTCTATACATTTAACATCTATGAAGTATTCTATTTTTAAAAAGGTACCATTATTTAAGAAATATGGAATTAATTTCACTAATAGTAAAGAGTTCTAAGTTTTGATACTATATTCTTTTTAATGAAAGTTAAAAATGTTCTTTAAAATTACTGATCTATTTAGAATAATGCCAACTAAATATCAGATGATGGAAAAGTTCAATTCCTTTTAAATGAATTAATGTCCTTCTAAATTTGCTAGTTACATTAAAGCATTAATTAATGATTTTTCTTACCAAAAATCAAGAATTCCTTAAAGTGAGGTTAGGCATTTCTGTAAAACATTGCCTTGAATATTGATTAGGAAAGATTTTTAATCAGGAAAGCAAAATATGATACAGCTGGAAAATTTAAAAGCATACTCATTTCTATTAATTTTTTGCATTACAAAGTTATATTTTGAAGGGCCCTTTGAAATAATAAGTTCCCTCTGCCACTAAATATCTGTTTATCTGTTATGTTATGACTGTTATGACTTTAAAGAAAGGAATTCTCTGTTCTTTCATGAGACAAATTTGAAACAAATGTTCTTGTTTAATGCTTTCTCTAATGCTAAAATTCTGAATCCATTTTATCTAGAATCTTCAGTTATTGGGAAACTTAAGGCAAGATGTTTTTGAACCTACTACAAAGCATATTAACAACAACTATAAAATATTTTTGAAATTATGATGTACAGCCTTTCCTGGTAGCTCAGTCGGTAAAGAATCTGCCTGCAGTGCAGGAGACCCAGGTTCGATCCCTGGGTGGGGAAGATCCCTTGGAGAAGGAAATCGCAAACCACTCCAGTATCCTTGCCTGGAAAATCCCATGGACAGAGGAACCTGGTGGGCTGCAATCCATGGGATTGCAGAGTTGGGCATGACTGAGGGACTAACACTTTCATTTAAAATATGTATTTGTCTTATATAAAGGCATATAGAAATATCTACAAACATTTATTTAGCAAGATGTACCTAATAGCCACATCTAATAACTATTTTTAAAAGACAAATGAAATTTCTTAGTATAGCAATAATATTTAAAACTGAAGAAAAAATTAGTGACTAAAGTAGTTCGTTACCTATCAGCAGATTAGCTATGCTTTTCATTTGTGGAATGGATCTTATTCATGCCAGCTTTCAGTGTACTGTTCTGGGGCTCGTGGGTGTAATAGAACGGAACATATTTCTGTATCTGTGAACATAATCCCACACAACATTTTACATGACAAAATCTGAATGTCCTAAGACTGGGTGTTAAAGATAAGACGTCAACCTTTATCCATCCAGGGTTTGAACCACCTCCATATTAATACATGTTTTATCTTACGAAGTATCCAATGCTATTTAAAGAGATGGTGTTTTGTGTTTGCGTCTTTGCTTGCTAGTTTGTTTGTTTTCTTACTTGCTTGCTTTTTCTATCTCGATAAAACTAAGGTTTGCTTTCTGCAGACAAAATAGCAAGCTGCTGAAACAAACATAGTAAGCCAAAGTGGGAAATGAACAAGGAAGAGGTGCAAAGGTGATATATTTTTGTACTTTGGTATAGAAAGAAACTACTAGAACTGCAACACATATTTATTTTCTATATAAAATTATGAAGAAAAAATAAGCTTTATTAATGCTTATTAATATAGTTACTAAATAGTTATTAAGAGTTAATAAATATATTAATTAACAGATGGGTGCATGCTCATTTACAAAAATTTATTAGAAAAACGAGGAAAATGTGTGATTGAGAATGCATTTGTCTTAACGTCTAAAATGTGCTAGTAAATAAAAAGAGCACTGTTTGTATAAAGTGTTTAATGTTTGTTTTTTCTAAATACAATTGTATATATATCGAACTCTTAGTTCTCAGTACACTCTATATGCCTCCCATTCTAAATACACTCCCTGAGCCAAGCCCAGGGTGCTCAGTCACTCAGTCATGTCCGACTCTTTGTGACCCCATAGACTGTAGCCCACCAGGCTCCTCTGTCCATGGAATTATTCAGGCAACAATATTGGAGTAGGTTGCAATTTCCTTCTCCAGGAGATCTTCCTGACCCAGGGATCAAACCCACGTCTCCTGCATCTCCTGCATTGGCACGTGGATTCTTTACAATGGAGCCACCTGGGAATCCCATATGTCTTCTCTACTATTTATTAATTAGTATAAATTCAGCTGTGAATACATGGTGTAATGCCGACTGCGAATGGAATAATATCAGTCCCTTTGCAGTCAGTCTTAAGGATGTACTTGTCACCCCTTTTGGCTCTGCATGTGACTAAGACAGCCCCAAACCTCAAGGGTACATGTCTTCTTTGCACGTGTAAATTTATCCATTATTTTTAGAATGGAATATATTCTTAATCTTCTTTTTTCAGGTAGAATTTCTTTGTATGATAATGTGTGAAAATAAATAGGAAGGCCGAAAAAGAAAGTTGAATTTGGATTCTAGGAATATGAATGAATATATTCTTGTCTTAAATGTCACTTAATGTTTTTAATATTGTTTAATAATAGGTAAAATGGTATATTTTGGTATAAAAAGTAGAACATTTTAATGAGTCAAGAATTATAGTCTAGTGGGATCACAGTATAAAAGTAATATAATAGTTTCCAGTATTCATACTGAAAAGGAAGACAACAAAAACTCTGTGATGCTACTTAAAAGGTTTTATACTGTTCTAGCTCTGAGACAAGTGAGAAATTTATCCTTAAGCTGAGTAAAGATTACTGTTAAGTTTGTACCTTCTTTTTTAGAGGGCCTAGTTAAATGAAAAAATACAGACAACAATAATGAAACTTTAGAGTTCTTTGGTAATCTTTCAAAAAAAAAAATCAAACCTTTAACCTTTAACTTATGTGATTTGTGAGATCACCCAAGATCACTCTAAACTGGTCTTTTAGGGATTCTTCAAAATGTGAATGTGCACCCTTCTTAGCCTCCTTAAGTAATTGCTCAAGTGGCTTCTCCAGAACTAGCACACTTGATTTTTCATTCCCAGCAGACTAGTTCACAGCCTAGTGCAGAAAAAAGGCATGTTATGTGAATGAATGGTCTCACTTATGCCTCTGAATGTCTCAGACTCTAGCAGCCTGTAGTGTGGTTCCTCTGGGTTTCTTTTTCTCTTCCCTTTCTGAGGCTATCATAGGATTTAATTTTCCAGTTCCTCTTTGCAGTTAGGCTGTCATGTGACTTACTTAGGCCAATGCCACAGGAGCTAAAACTGAGGAGTACCTTTTTGGAGTAGAAGTATTTATGACCTAGTGCACTTTTTGCTCTTCTCCTTAAATAGCAATTATAGACACATGTGTCATGATGGGGCCTCCATCAGCCTGGTCTCTGAACAACTGCACTAAGTCATCCCTTTTAATATGGAGCATGGGCAAGAGTGAATATGTTCTTCTGTTAAGATTTAGGGGAGTTATTTGTTACTAAATTTAACCTAGCCTTTCCTTCTTTTCAAATTCATTGAGTGAAATTCTATTGAAAGAATCCTGATGTCCATTTTATGCTATCACAATTACAGAGCTGTTATATGGACATGCCACTAGTTTACGTTTTAATATAACAATGAACTCTATTTTATGATTGATTAAAATTATGGTAATTAAAAACTATTTAAAAGATACAAAATAAATCTACTTGAGACATTTTTATATGCTTAAAGCACTTTGACTTTCTCAGTTTGTAATTTTATGTACTTGCATATTTTGATACACCTAAAGTCTAAGAACTCTGATATCATTCTTGTACAACACAGCAGCAGCTCCCCTGACTCATAACAAACTGAAGAAACTAGAAAGATATATATGTGATCATTCTACAGTTTGTTGGTAGAATACTTTTAATTGAAAAAACTCTACCATGTCTACTAGAATCTGCAATATTTTCACAATTTAGTACATTTTACCCAAGTTCATGCGTCTGTTCATTCATCTATTCTAAATATCTATTGTGCTGTTACTCCACACCATGCCCAGTGCTGGGCAAGACTGATTACAAGTGTGACTCCTGTTTTTATGGCACTTGCAGCCAAATGGATTATACAATATTAAAAAACTAACCATACTGGAAATATACAACTTCAAGTTATGATAAGAGCTAAGAAGAAAAAGACCAAAGTACTGAGAGTGAATATAATAGGGATCTGAGCAAGAGAAGGAGAATTTCTGATGAACTGATATTGAAATAAGATGTCTAAGATGATAGGAGTTAGCCAGGCAAGAGGGAGAAAGAGAATTCTAAGGTAAATGGTATATGCAAAGAGTCTACAGCTGAAGAAGGTGGTACATTGGAGGGCAGTATGCAGTGTGGCTGAATGTTAGGGAACAGAGGGTGATTGGCATAATAAGAGGTGAAAAGCGAAAGTCCTGTCCAACTATTTGGGACCCCATGGTCTATACAGTCCATGGAATTCTCCAGGCCAGAATACTGGAATGGGTAGCCTATCCCTTCCCCAGTGGATCTTCCTGATCCAGGAATTGAACCGGGGTCTCCTGCATTGCAGGTGAATTCTTTACCAACTGGGCTATCAGGGAAGCCCTGTAATATGAGGTAGGCATGAACAAGATCATCTCAGAATTTATTGACCTGGTTAAGAATTTAAAATTTTTATTCTATATCCAGTGTGAAGTCATTAAGCATTTTTAAACAGAAGAGTGATCTGAACTTACTGATTTTTTAAAGTTATCTCTTGTGCTGTTTTTAAACTCATTACAAGAAAGTCAGAGAGGAAGTAGGGATTTATAAATTAGGAGATATTTACAGTAGATTGGGCAAGAGATTAAGGTATTTCTAGGATTTTAGTCATGGAAATGGAGAGAGGTGGATAGAAAAGTGAAGTATGCCTTGTAGAAGCTCTTATATTCTTTGCTAAATTGATAGCAGGAGAGAGCTAGAGAGGAAAAGTATGGAACTGAGGATTATTCCAAAATTTCTGATAGGAATAACTGGACACTTAGAGATGTATTTTATTGTCTGAAGAATCCTACATAAGAAGCTAATCTATTCAGGCATAACTAGAACATTGACACTAATATTACGGAACCTGAATAACTGACATATTGAGGAAGCATGAATCAGCATGTCAATTTATATACATAAACATCCCTATATAAAATTAATGGAAATGTGTGAATACTTTTGTAGGGAAAATAATTAAAACCTCTTTTTAAGAAAAATATTTTTCAAATAAATGATAATTGAGTACATTAGAATGACTCACTTGATATTGCTCTCTTGGTTTCCTTCTAATTATTCTCTGGTAGGAAAAGAAAACATGAGTGTGTATCCATTCCTTCTGAATACCAATTTCTTCCACCTCTTTCTGTTATGCTTTAATGTTTGGGAAGAACCATTTACTCCTGGTCCTTTTATATTGGGTTGTCTGAGATAAACAGAAGGCTGTTAACCGCTGGTATACATTGTTTTAAGCAACCCATCTGAAGCACTTCCTGCCCTCTTGTAGCCCTGTAGCTACCCAAGTATCCATACTGTGAAGTTCTCTCGACAAGGCCACACACATCTGCAGATTATTACCTGAGCTGTCTCTTTCCTTGAGCCTTCCACATTTGTAATATCCTGATGCTAAGCTCTGTTAGTTCAGATACAGTGTAAATTGCTGTCCAGAGAGTGCATATGTAAGTAAAATGATGATCTTTTATTTATGTACATATTTTGGATATATTATTTAGGAATGTGTTCAGCTGCAAGTAACCAACAATTTGTAGCTTAACTGAATAAAATATTATTTTACCCTTTCTTCTAGTTAGCATTTGCAGTGGTAACTAAAAATCCCAAAACATTTCAGTGGCTTACAACTACATATATTTATTTCTCACTTAACAGAAGTGTGGAGCAGCAGCATCTCTGCTTGGCTCTGTCCACTTAGTCTTCTCATTCCAGCATCCAGGCTGAAGGGATGTGTTCTCTTGGTGGAGGTCAGGAGAAAGAGGCCAAACTGACCCACTCAAATTCAATGAAAGCTTCCGTTCACACATAGCACGTTTTATGTTCATTCACATTCCATTGGCTAAAGCAGGCCATGTAACTATAATCAAGGCTCAGTGATGCTTTTAGGAACTCTGACTCTGTCTACATCATTGCTTATGGCTTGCATAGCATTCTTAGCATTTATATTTGAAAAGACTATTCCTTCCATAAGACAGCTGCCTTCAAGTGGATTGGTATCTAATAGAAGCAGTGGATATCAATTGTGAGTTCTCTCAGGTCTCTTCTTTATTTTTTCTCTCCTTTTTTCGTAGCCAGCCTACAGATATGTTTGATTCAGTAGTACTTGCAAATATATTTTGATTTTTTTCTTTTTTGAGTTTAAATGTATTTTATAAATTTCTAAAATACATTACTTTGGCTATGCCCTACTATTTCCATAACATAGCTATTACCCTACCATGGGGCACTTGAATAAAATAACATTCATCTTGAAAATTAGATGAATAATAATTCAGTTTTAGTTTGGATAAACAGAATTTCTTATTTTTTCAAACACTGAGGCTTTAGCTATGAAGTAAAATTTTATTCTTTTATGGAAATCTGAAGGATCAATGGAGTGATTTAGATTTTAAGTATAGATATACTTTGGAACTCTCAGATAATTGATGCTTAAATATCAGTTGACAAAACTATCATCTTAAATTCCCTTTAAAATTTCAAAACGTTACATATTTTATTTTTATTCAGGCCTACTTTATCTAGGGCTTCCCAGGTGGCTCAGTGATAAAGAATCTGTCTCCCAGTACAAAAGATGTAGGTTCGATACCTGGGATGGGAAGATCCCCTGGAAAAGGAGATGGCAACCCACTCTGGTATTCTTGCCTGTAGAATCCCATGGACAGAGGAGCCTGGTGGGCTATAGTCCATGGGGTTGCAAAGAGTCAGACATGCCACAGCAACTGAACAACAACAAAACACTTTATCTAGAACTTTGATTTACAACCATTATTTTTTTCATGAATCATATTTTCACAAAGAAAATTTATTTTTTTCTATTACATAGAATTGGAAGTATTTATAACTAAACTCTTCAAAAGTAAATATATAAGAGCATTTATGTTTACCTTCTTTGGTGTTCTTTTGAAACCACTTGAACTTCTCTGAATAACAACACAGTCACCACTAGATCAATGGTTTTCAAACATTTTTGTAATCGTGGAAAGATTTTATCAAGTAAAATAGTACAAAAAACTCCAATGTATAAAACAGAGGAAGGTAAGTTTGCTGTGTTTGAAAATCACTGTTTTATGTTCAAGAATTATCAAATCAAAATATAGTTATTTTATAGTTTCTCACCTTTTAACAGAAAAAATATTTTACTGTCAATTGGGGAAGTCTGAAGAAAATATAGACATAATTTCTTTTCAGTTACAGGTTACCAACATAATTAGCATTGAGAAAAGTTATTTGAATTGTCTTATGCTCCAAACAGGATTGCATTGCATTAGCTCTTCCTTTTCCTTTTTTCTCTGATTGACAGAGGGCAATATCTGCACAATGACTCCTAGAGGGTTTCACTTTATCATACTAAATTATCAGTGTATATTCAAGACCTCTCTCTGCAGGACAGGAAGGTATTTGGAACTGCCACTGATGCCTCTTAATGAGTATCTTCTGTACTCAGCCAAATAAGTAAAATGGTAGTGAAAACACAACTCTAGGATAATCGGAGGCAATCAGAAAGACTCATTTTGCTGAATATAGTTCATTAGTTTTGGCTTTAGCTTTGGTTTTTTATTTTGTCAGAGCTTAAGATCACTTACTTCCCTCATCCCAAATATCCTGTTGAGACTGGTTGCAAATTTTGTGAAAGTCAACTCCAAGTAGATCAGCAAAAAAGAGCTTCAGAAGCAAAGGTGGATAGAATGATTATTTCCTCAGAATTTCATTTCTCTATTATACTATGTGACACAAATATTTGAGAGTACTTGGGGGAGGTTTCTATTTGAGAAGACATGGAATTCTTATTACCTTTGTTGGCTAACCCATATTACTCTCTTGCCTTCTGTCATCTTGGCCTTGAAATTTTTCCTTTATCAAATAACTGTCAAAATTTTATTTTGCTGGCCTCTGTGGTTTAGTGATATACGTAGTTGAATTGTAGTCAGATGAAAATGTGGGTTTAAATTTGTTTCTGTTACTTTTTTGGTGGGTGACCTTAAGAAAGTTAATTTTAATGCTCTACTTCATAGTTTACTCACACTTGAAACAAACAGACCATACTGTACTGTGAAAGTCACTCAACTGTGTCTAAGTCTTTGCAACCCCAGGAACTGTAGCCCCCCCAGGATTCTATGTCTGTGGAGATTCTCCAGGCAAGAACTCCGGAGTGGCTTACCATGCCATCCTCCAGGGAATCTTCCCAGCCCAGGGATTGAACCCCAGTCTCCTGCGTTGCAGGCAGATTCTTTACCAACTGAGCCACCAGAGAAGCCCTGAAACAAACATAATATTGCTCATTTCACATAAATGTTGTGATGATTAAATAATTCATGTAAGAACAAGTATCTAGCACACTGTCTTAGTGATACTTTGGACATGCAAATTGAGTCACCTTCTCTCTCCAATGAAAATAATTTATTGATTTGCCATTTGTTTGGGGATAAAGACCAAAATTCGAAGTTTTTTCTACAAGTCCCTTAGGTCTGTTATTCACACTGCAACTTGACTTCCTACATGTCCAGAAATGTAGGCCCCCTTTCTTTGCCTTGAAGAGACTTGTTTCCTTTAATCTTAGGGCCATTTCCTATGCTGTTCTCATTAACTGCTCTCTTCACCTGGTTAACTCCTAGTCTATGTTCCTGTTTCAAAAGAGTGACCATTTCCTGGGGAAGACCTCTGCCATCACATCTCTTCTGGCACTGTGCATGCAGTGCAATGCCATACAAAGTGTTCCATATGTGTTTATTGACTGTGAGCTGCTGCACTCATGTACAATTTTATCTTTCTGGTCCTTCAAACTGTTTTATCTTGGACTTCATTAAAATGAATGAAAATGAATTTATATATAAATGGAATAAAAGGAAATTTAAAAAGCTAATACTTATTAGAGATCTACTGTCATTACATGAACTCATCTACACATGCTATACTTTTCCTTATTACCAACTCTATGAGAAAATATGATTTTTAAGAAATAGTGTTATATATAATATTATATTACATATATATTACTCAAAGGTCAAATTAAGGGGAGAAAGGAAAGTGTGCACAATTTATAGACTAAAAAGTGCTTTTTCTCTTTTTGTTGAAAAGATAGTTACAGGAAAGTTTTATTGCATAAGGAAAAGTTCATGGTGTAGAATACTATAATTCTTTTCTTTCCTCAGGGATATATTTACCATTTGCACATATCAGGCTAGATAAAATGTAAAGCCTTTGAAAAAATAGTAGTCTATATCTTACACATTATTTATATATTTGTAAATTAAATCACTATTATGAAATTAATTGCCATCACACATAGAAGTGTCTATGATGTTGATACTCATTTGCACTTAAACACAAAAATAAGTTTTGAAAGAGCCTACAGATGTCAAAAATAAATTGTGGGCAATCGCAGTAAACATTCTTAGAAGTGCAATATGTGATAAAGTGCTTGCACCTAGTTAAATTAGGGCCACTGACCTTGTCAGGGTGACACTGCCAGCCACTGGTGAATTCAGAACTATATTAACTATTAACAAAAACACATATCCTTATAAAATTTTTAATTAGCAGTTTGTTCCATTGTTTGTCTTGTATATTTTAAAAGATAATGCCTTTGGTTCCTTTATACCATAAAAATGGTGAATGTCAACAAATAAAAATCTTTGCTTACAAAAAATGATTCTTAAAATGGAAGGGATATGGATGGTTTTTGTAGAATTAAATCTACTGTTGTTAAAAAGTAGGGGTACTAAGACCTGATCTGACATTCAGCCAGACTTATTTTCTCCAGTTACATTATCTGATAAGCCAGAATTTAAAAATAAAATTAAATTCTTGTCAATTTAAAATATTGACCCATTTAAAAATGTTTATTTCCTCTTATCTCTTTCCCTACGTGTAAGAATTTAACATATTATTTTAATTGGTTTTTCTGACTTTAGTCTCCCTCACCCATCTGTCAAATTAATCTTTGTGAATCTTTCCTGCAAAATTAATTTTCCTTCTGGGAGATCTCCAATAATTCCCCACTGCTTATAAAGGTCTATTTCTTAAGCTGAAGCTCACAAACTTTCAAATTTCACTTACAGCTTTCTTAAACTTATTCTCTGTTCTTTCTCTTTATTTACATTCTCCAATAATTCCCCACTGCTTATAAAGGTCTATTTCTTAAGCTGAAGCTCACAAACTTTCAAATTTCACTTACAGCTTTCTTAAACTTATTCTATGTTCTTTCTCTTTATTTACATTCTCTCTTTAAACTAAGCTGAGGTCTCCAAAGAGACCTTATATATGCCTGCAAGGAGGGGGCATTATGGTGGCATGATCAAGGGGTCCCAAGTATTTCTATTGTGCTCAGTTACTCAGGCTTTTCCAGTGGTCATGTATGGATGTGAGAGTTGGACTGTGAAGAAGGCTGAGCACCGAAGAATTGATGCTTTTGAACTGTGGTGTTGGAGAAGACTCTTGAGAGTCCCTTGGACTGCAAGGAGATCCAACCAGTCCATTCTAAAGGAGATCAGCCCTGGGATTTCTTTGGAAGGAATAATGCTAAAGCTGAAACTCCAGTACTTGGCCACCTCATGCGAAGAGTTGACTTATTGGAAAAGACTCTGATGCTGGGAGGGATTGGGGGCAGGAGGAGAAGGGGACGACAGAGGATGAAATGGCTGGATGGCATCATTGACTCGATGGACGTGAGTCTGGGTGAACTCCGGGAGTTGGTGATGGACAGGGAGGCCTGGTGTGCTGCGATTCATGGGGTCGCAAAGAGTTGGACACGACTGAGCGACTGAACTGAACTGAACTGAACTCAGTCATATCCCACTCTGTGACCCCATGGATTGTAGCCCTCAAGGCTCCTCTGTCCATAGAATTTTACAGGCAAGAATACTAGAGTGTGTTGCCATTTCCTTCTCCAGGGGATCATACCAACACAGGGATCAAACCCCTATCTCCTGCTTGGCAGACAGTTGCTTTACCACTGAGCCACCCTTGAGCCCTTTGTATTTCCATTACTCTTTTCCAGTAAACTGCACACCTTTGCATGCCTAACCTTTCCTCTATACCCCACTGATCCTCAGTTTATCCCTCTGTACAGTGGGGACAATTGAAATAATAATTGTTTTTTCCCTCAAAGGGATGTTTTGAATATTATGTAGGATAATAGATACCAAGCAACAAGAGCCTAACACTACTAACTGAGGCTTAAAATGCTAGTCCTTATACCACTTGCTTTATTGAGTCAATGCTTTCCCTAAAAGCACTAATGAATTGCTCAAGGTCACAGTGAAATATAAGTCCAGGTGATTACAAAGACAGAACATGCAGGGAGATCATGTAGCATTTATAGTCAAGAGCAAGGGGTTCAGCTTCATCTGGCCTGGAATGAAGGCTCTAGTGCTGCTTTTTTTCCAGCTGTGGGACCATAGATAGTTTAGTCTTCCAGATTCTTAGGTTCTGATATGTAAAATCTGTTGAGGAGGAACTTCCCTGGCTGTGGTCCAGAAGTTGGGATTTCACCTTTCAGTTCAGGGGTGTGTGAATTTTATCTCTGGTTGGGCAGCTTGGATCCTCTGTGCCTCACAGCCAAAAAACCAAAACATAAAACAGAAGCAATATTGTAATATTTACTGGCAAAGGTCCATCTAGTAAAAGCTATGGGTTTTCCAGTAGTCATGTATGAATGTGAGAGTTGGACCATAAAGAAAGCTGAGCACCGAAGAATTGATGCTTTTGAATTGTGGTGTTGGAGAAGACTCTTAAGAGTCCCTTGGATAGCAAGGAGATCAAACCAGTCAGTCCTAAAGGAAATCAGTCCTGAATATTCATTGGAAGGACTGATGCTGAAGCTGAAACTCCAATACTTTGGCAATGTGATGCAAAGAACTGACTCATTGGAAAAGACCCTGACCCTGGGAAAGATTGAAGGCAGGAGGAGAAGGGGACGACAGAGGATGAGATGGTTGGATGGCGTCACTGACTCAATAATCATGAGTTTGAGCAAGCTCTGGGAGTTGGTGATGGACAGGGAATCCTGGAGTGCTGCAGTCCATGGGATCACAAAGAGTCAGACACGACTGAGTGATTGAACTGAACTGAATATTGTAATAAATTCAATAAAGACTTTAAAGATGGTCCACATCAAAAAAATCTTTAGGAAAAAAAATATGCTAGGTAATCTGTTCTGATAGGGTCTTGGGGGAGGATTAGATGACTTAATGCATACCATTAACTAAAATAATTCCAGTAACTCTTGATAAGTGTTATTTTAATTTTAATTGAAAAAGAAGTTTCAGTTAAGTAAATGGCAATGTAGTTTTTTTAAATCAAACTTAATTTTTAAAAGGCATTTTTAGCTGACTTTATTCTTGGCATTTCAAGTTTATTTAATGATTTAATGAGCATTACCTAAATACTTGTTCCTTATTTCTCCAAAATACTTTCTTTTGTCCATTACTAAGCAACAAAATCAAAGATTCCCCATTTAGTGTTAAACCTTGGAATTACTGTGTTCTGAATTCTAAGAAACAAAATAGAATCCAAGTGATTCTAGTAACTCCTAACATGCTCTAGTCCTTTTCACAACTCCAAATGATGCCACTTGTAGTAGGTACTGTTTTCTTGCCTTTAGTGTATTTATCTGAATAAATATATTGTACATGTTTATATACAGTAAGTCCAACAAAGTTAGCTAGGTACCCAACTAACACAATCAGCTATGTAGTACTGCACTATAATAGGTTTATAATACTTTATGAACAAATAATAAAATAAAAGCAGATAAACAGAAAAAGTAAAGAAAACATTTTTAATCTGACTGTACAGTGTCTTGAGAAGCACAGTAGTGCAGTACAACAGCTGGCATACAGGGGTTGGCATACGTGAACAGGTAAGAAGATTTACTGATTGGGGGAGGGAGAGGAGGTGGGAGATGGTAGAGATGAAGGGTGTCAGAAATAGGAGACAGAGGGCAAGTTGCAATTTCACTCACGCCTGAGGTTGATGCAAAGCACATTCACATCTTTGAAAATTCTCAAGTTGAAGGTTCTTATATAAACGATTCACTGTACTTATTAATAGATGACTATTGGGATATTTTTAAGTATACATGTATTAAAACATGGTATAATACCATAGAGTACTTTACTGATAGAATCTTCCTTAAATCACTTGTCTTTGATTATTGCTTATAGTACTTAGTCACCCAAATTTAAAATCTCATACTTCTTTTCTCCATTATCAACTTATGCTTTTTCTTATGTTTTCTGAGCTCTGATTCTAAATAGTTTTCAAATCCCTTTACCCTTATTGATATTGCTACTGCTCCTTCACTTCAGGACCTCTTTATAATTCTTCTACCCTACTGCTATAGCCCCTGCCTGACTCTTATTTCATCTGGACTCTTCTTCCTTTAGTCCAAACCCTATGATGAACAGAACTCTCTGTCTCAAGAGTTTATGAAAGACAGTAGTTCTACTTAGGACAATTCTCCTGATTGAAAGCCATCCCTGACTCCTTGTGTTCAAACTCTTTGAAATGGATTATATATACATACAGTGACTTCTGCTCTGAATTCTCCTCCTAGATGCCTTTAATATTCTGACCATATTGCACTGCTAGAAGACCCCAAAATATATCCTGCCTTGCTCCAAGCCATGTTGTGTGCCAGAAATACTGGCAAACTTTTACTCATTCTTTAGCTTTTACTCGCAAATATTACTCTCTCCATGAAGTCTTTCTATAACCTTTCTTCTCCTTCTAGTCCAGAGAAAGTTAGTGGCTTTTCTCCTGTGTTTTGAGAGTAATTTGCATTTACCTCTCAGTTCATTTCAGTTCAGTCACTCAGTCATGTCCAACTCTTTGCAACCCCATAGACGGCAGCATGCCAGGCCTCCCTGTCCATTGCCAACTCCCGGAGTTTACTCAAACTCATGTCCATTGAGTCCGTGATGCCATTCAACTATCTCATTCTCTGTTGTCCCCTTCTCCTCCTGCCTTCAGTCTTACCCAGCACCAGGGTCTTTTCAAATGAGTTAGTTCTTCGCATCAGGTTCCCAAAGTACTGGAGTTTCAGCTTCAAAAAGCTAACTATATTTTAATTCTTTACGTGTCTTTTCTGCTAGAATGAGCATCATGGCATCAAATGCTTATACCCATATCAAATTCTTATACCCATCTCTTAGCAAGTACCTATGCAATAAATATTTGAGGGATAATTGACGAATGAATAAATAAACAATAAAAATTGACAAAAAATTGTCATATAGCTAATTCCATGAGGCCTAATGTGATCAGGGCTATACTCTAAACTGTGTGTTTCTTCTTGTTGTTTGATACAGATGAAAGAAGATCCTAAACATTTAAATTTCTAAATTGAGTATCAGATCAGATCAGATCAGATCAGTCACTCAGTCGTGTCCGACTCTTTGAGACCCCATGAATCACAGCACACCAGGCCTCCCCGTCCATCACCAACTCCCGGAGTTCACCCAGACTCACATCCATTGAGTCAGTGATGCCATCCAGCCATCTCATCCTCTGTCGTCCCCTTCTCCTCTTGCCCCCAATCCCTCCCAGCATCAGAGTCTTTTCCAATGAGTCAACTCTTCGCATCATGTGGCCAAAGTACTGGAGTCTCAGCTTTAGCGTCATTCCTTCCAAAGAAATCCCAGGGCTGATCTCCTTCAGAATGGACTGGTTGGGTCTCCTTGCAGTCCAAGGGACTCTCAAGAGTCTTCTCCAACACCACAGTTCAAAAGCATCAATTCTTCAGTGCTCAGCCTTCTTCACAGTCCAACTCTCACATCCATACATGACCACAGGAAAAACCATAGCCTTGACTAGACGAACCTTTGTTGGCAAAGTAATGTCTCTGCCTCGTAACTTTCCTTCCAAGGAGTAAGCGTCTTTTAATTTCATGGCTGCAATCACCATCTGCAGTGATTTTGGAGCCCCCCAAAATAAAGTCTGACACTATTTCCACTGTTTCTTCATCTATTTCCCATGAAGTGATGGGACCGGATGCCATGATCTTCGTTTTCTGAATGTTGAGCTTTAAGCCAACTTTTTCCACTCTCCTTTTTCACTTTCATCAAGAGGCTTTTGAGTTCCTCTTCACTTTCTGCCATAAGGGTGGTGTCATCTGCACATCTGAGGTTGTTGATATTTCTCCCAGCAATCTTGATTCCAGCTTGTGTTTTTTCCAGTCCAGTGTTTCTCATGATGTACTCTGCATATAAGTTAAATAAACAAGGTGACAGTATACAGCCTTGACGAACTCCTTTTCCTATTTGGAACCAGTCTGTTGTTCCATGTTCAGTTCTAACTGTTGCTTCCTGACCTGCATACAAATTTCTCAAGAGGCAGATCAGGTGGTCTGGTATTCCCATCTCTTTCAGAATTTTCCACAGTTTATTGTGATCCACACAGTCAAAGGCTTTGTCATAGTCAATAAAGCAGAAATAGATGTTTTTCTGTAACTCTCTTGCTTTTCCCATGATCCAGCAGATGTTGGCAATTTGATCTCTGGTTCCTCCGCCTTTTCTAAAACCAGCTTGAACATCAGGAAGTTCATGGTTCATATATTGCTGAAGCCTGGCTTGGAGAATTTTGAGCATTACTTTACTAGCATGTGAGTTGAGTGCAACTGTGCGGTAGTTTGAGCATTCTTTGGCATTGCCTTTCTTTGGGATTTGAATGAAAACTGACCTTTTCCAGTCCGCAAAATGTTTTTGGCATTAAAGAAAATTAAAAATTATATTAAAAAAAAGAAACTCAGGCTGCTCCACATCCAACCTCTGCTTCCCCTCCCATGTCTCTCAGAGGCAAATCAGTAAGTTCAATTCTTAAGCCAACGTCCATCCAGGGAAAGCAAGTCTCCCTTTGGTTAGGGCATCTCCAATCTTTTATTATTTCCCTGGGTCGTCTCACTTGTCTTCATGGTGAGAGGTTCTATCTCTTACTCTTATGTCTTCCTTCTGGGTTGGGAGGATCCCCTGGAGAAGGGAATGACTACCCCCTCTGGTATTCTGGCCTGGAGAACTCCATGAACTATTCCGTGGGGTCGCAAAGAATTGGACATGCGGAGCAACTTTCACTTTCACTATAAGAAGAGAAGTGGCCTCCACAGAGCCTGAGGGAAAAAAGCTGTGTGAAGACAAAGGCAGAGAATGGAGTGATGCTGCCACAGCCAAGGAATGTCTGAAGCCACCAGAAGCTGCCAGAAGCAAAGGATTCTTTCCTAGAGCCTTCACAGGGCTGTGGCTGTCCCAGCATCTCAATATTGGACTTCCAGCATCAAGAACTGCAAGAGAAGACATTTCTGTTGTTTAAGCCCCTCCCATTTTTGGTTATCTGCTACAGAAGCCCTGGAGACAAACACCAAAAGGTTCAGTGGGGCTTTTCTGTTGGCCACCCAGCCCGTCACCACCCACCACCCAGCACTTCTATACAGTGTTTCTAATAAAATTGAGTATATCAACATTAAATAAAATAAAGACAGTGCATGAAAGTGGAGAAAGTATAAACTTCAACATTATCAAACCTAGATTTGAGTTCTATCTTTACCAAGTAATAACTAGGAAATTTGGAACAGGCTGCATAATTTTTCTAAGCATTGGTTTTTTACATCTAGGTAAAGAAAATAATATTTATATTTACCTCACTGTTTGGCCATGAGAATCAAATAAGATAAATAAATGGAAATGTTTTGTAAAGTATTAAAGCCAAATGGGTGGAAAGGTTTTGTAAGTTACTAAAAACTATTAAAATATTAATTTAACATTTTAATAGGTTTAAACTTAGAGTCACAAACTCTGAAGTTCCAAAATGTCCCTCTTAAAGTCTATGTATAACTGATATCAAAGCATCTCACACAAGCTCTCAGTTTGTACTTATTAAATTTGTATTTTCTTGACAAATATGTCACTTTTTATCTAAAACAATATATTCTTTCTCTTTTTCATGCTGCTGCTACTGCTAGTACATGTGCGTGTATGTGTGCATGTGTGTGTGTGTGTGTGTGAGAGAGAGAAAGAGAGATAGATAGAGTAGGGGGAGGGGTACCTATCTCTCAAACCACCCTCTTCCTCTGCTCAGGTTTTCAACCTCTGGATCAGCCCAGTCCTCACTACTGCTGCCCATGAAAGTAAAAGTGGAAGCCACTCAGTTGTGTCCAACTCTTTGTGACCTCATGGACTATACAGTCCATGGAGTTTACCGGGCTAGTATACTGGAGTGGATAGCAGTTCCTTTCTCCAGGGGATCTTCCCAACCCAGGGACTGAACCCAGGTCTCTCACATTTCAGGAGGATTCTTTACTGAACAAGCCACCAGGGAAGCCCAAGAATACTGGAGTGGGTAGCCTATTACTTCTCCAGTGGATCTTCCTGACCCAGGAATCGAACCTGGGTCTCCTGCATTGCAGGCAGATTCTTTACCAGCTGAGCTACCAGCGAAGCCCATACATTTCTGTATATCCTATTGATCGCTCAGGTATCTGTATTTTATGTTCTCATCTCAGCTCCCTATCCCTTTTATACTACTGTCCTATTAGCACTTCATGCTCACCTCAGAAACATTTAGTTTAGACACTTTCATCTTTTACTGGGATATGAAGAACCTCTGTGAGGTGTTCCTTCATCCCACATCTGTAGAGATCTCCCCAGTCTGTTCCCTAGAGAACAGTTGTGAATCCAAGATATTTTGAGAGGCTTGTAGACTTTCAGGGTTATACTTTTTCCAGGCGAGATGCCATTAGAGCCTTTTGGATGTTTCTTTCACACTGAGATTTTAATCCATACTATAATTCTGTTCACTTTGAATCATTTCCTCTTCCTACAGGGTGAAATATCTGTTTATTTTAGGGTAAGAAGCCAGATATTAAGTCACCAAGCACTTTTTTGTACTCTGTGACTGAAAGTCACAATCTGTGCCCTTTTTTTCTAGCTTGATCCTTGATGCTTAATGTCCAGCTTTTGAAATTAGCATGAAAGAACTTCCACTTCACATATATTTAGTTCCATTTGTTCATGCCAGTTTCTAATATTGTTGGGAACATTTTATGTTGCCACTTCATAAAAAGGGCGGGGAATAAGAAGCTATTTGGCAGAATAGTAGTTCCTCACAGATGTCGAGAGGAAAAATCTCTGCCCAGCAAACGGTTATGCATGCTTTGAAGTAAAACCACATGATCCTCTGATAATCTCCCTATAGAAAAGCATAATGAAAACAATAGCTTCCATGATGGATTTATGTTCTATGGACATTTATAAATCTGATCTTTAGTATTTTGACAACTCCCTCTGATTCCACAATATTTTATCACCCAATATCACCAAGATAAATATTTTTTTCTTTTTCTGTACTCTCTGCAAAATCATCAGAAATCTAATCTGTGATTCAGGATTGATGATCAAGTGGGTAATTAACTATCCATTTCTTCATCCAATTAGAATAAACAGGAATCAGGTCAAGAAATGGACATTTAAAAATTCTTATTAGTGAAACATTATTAAATTTAGCACATCTATCTATGTAATAGCTCTTTAAAGGTAGGTCTACCATCTTATTTCAGTAATGCAAAACTTTTATCATCTCTCACAATTCTCACTCCTCCATGTATTTCCTCTTTTATTTCTTCTCCTTCTTGCCCTGTAAACACTTATTCAAAGTATTAATCTAATTATTAATTAGATTAATCTAATTATAGTATTCTAATTATAGTATGGTAATCTAAATATTAATCTAATTATATTCCCTATGTGCAAGGCACTATGTCAAGTGCTAGGGATGGACTTAATTCCTACTCTTAAACACTTTATAGTCTCAAAGAGAATATTGTGCCACTTGCTACAAAAGGGCAATGTAGGTTATCTTGCGTAGTTGCATGCTAAGTTGCTTCAGTAATGTCTGACTCTTTGTGACGCTGGACTGTTGCCCACCAGGCTCCTCTGTCTGTGGGGTTCTCCAGGCAAGAATACTGGAGTGGGTTGCCATTTCCTCCTCCAGGGGATCTGCCAGACCCAGGGATCGAACCCAGATCTCGTACGTCTCTCCTGCATTGACAGGCGGGTTCTTTACCACTAGCACCACCTGGGAAGCCTGTAGGTTATCTTGCCTACCTCAGATTCTTTTTCCTCTCTCCTATCCCCTTACACACACACACACACACACACACACACACACACACGCTCACGCGCGCCAATACATTCCTTATCCCCTCAGTCTGTAAAAAGAGCAGATGTTCCAACTTAATTAAAGTTTTAAATGAAATTAAATCATTGTATAAAATCTGCTGATTCAAAAGAACATAAGGACATCACCTGAAAGTGATCAAGGATCAAAAATTTAGAGAGATTATATTTCATTCCCAAGCAAAGAATAAAAAGGATAAAAAGGAGAGTAAGAGCAAGTTTGTTTTTTTTTTTTTTTTTTGCACAAAAAATGCTGCCTTTATGGAAACACTTGAACATTTTCATATCTTTAGTTTTAGGTCATTACATTATAAAGTACCTAATGTTAGCCAAACGCCAATGTAAATTTTCTATATAGAGAATGAAGGGGTCAGGACTATGAGGTCAGGACTAAATTTATGGTAGTTTTTTTTTTTTTTTTTTCCCCTCTACTAAGATTTTGGCTAAAGCATAACTGAGCATTTAGGGAGCACTGAAAATTTAAGGACTTATATTGGTAGTAGAAATGGCAAACATCTTATTTTTAATTTTCATGTATCAGGCATACTTTCATGAGTGTCTGTTTTGTTTTTAAGCTTCAAAACATCTCTGGGAGAAAAGAAATCTTATCTTCCTAATTTTACAAATAAGGAAAACATAATGCACGACTGGAAAGGATGAATGATTTTTCTCAAGGTCCTAAGAGACAGAGTTAGGACCTAAACCTGGAAATCCTGATATTTAAATGCTTACCTTTTAATGCCTCATAAAGGTTTTCGTTTTCTATTTTTACATAAATATTTCTAATTAATACATTGTTTTATTCTGCATAGAATATTTTCAGAAGATTAAATTTGTATGCTTTTGCAGTATGTAGCATGGAAGGGGATGTGAGTGATGGAGAATATAAAATTAAAATTCTGTATTTATAAATTTGATTATTCTTAGAATAATTGAGAAAGGAATCACATTCTAAGCAAATTAAGTAAAAATAATGTAAGTTCATGAAAAATCCACAGTAGAATCTGAGTGGTTTTCATAATAAAAAACTATATTTGAACATTTGACACATGCTTTATACTTTCTATTTTGTTTTGCTTTTAGAACCAATTCATAGGTAGTTATAGAAATATTTCACATTTATTTTAAGCAAATAGTAGATATTCAATAAATATTCTTTGATTTAAAAACATACTGACAGTTTAAGATATCAGCAAGAGACTTGGATGTGTGAAATATAAAAGATTTTTTTAAACTTAAATACCTTCTTTTTATTAAATGTCCTTTCTTTGTGAAACCAAACTGCAGCAATAGCTAATGAAATTTACACTTTCACAATACAATGGTTCCCATTTTTCCTATAGACTTCTTTTCTTTATCTTTTTGATGTACACATTTTACAGTAGAAACCATAGATGTTCAGCTCTTCTTGTTTAAACATGACTTTAAAGCTGGTGTTCAGAGCACAGGCTTTGTAGCCAGATGAACTTGATCTGAGCTTAAATCATTTGTCTTGTTGGGGAAACTGAGGCTGAGGGGAACTTCCTACAGCCATGAACCCAGAAACTGACCCTAATCCCTTAGCAGATCCTATCAACAGGCAGCTTCTCCAGCCCCTTTGCCACTCATTGGCTGGGTGACCTTGGAAAATTGTCCTAATTTCTCTGCAGTCATATTTTTTCCTTGTAAAATAGAGATAAGGATACTTACTGTTGAGAATTATGATTGTTAAATGAAATAACTTAGAGAGTGTCTAGTACAGTGAACTCAGTAAGTGGTAGAAGTTATTAAAATGTATAATTCCTATTGTCTATGTAACATTCTATGAAGTTGATATACTGTATAACTAGCCTTCCCCTGAAGATCATTCAGGCTCTGCTGACATTTTTCCTATTATCAAAAATGTCTAAGTTACATTTTTGTGTACATGGCTCTTTATCCCCTTATTTGGAATAATTTATTAGAAGTAAAATTCTTATATGATTAATTGCGAAGTTTTTTTTTTGCCTCTTTATGCATTCCATCAAATTATTTTCCAAAAGGATTATAGTAATTTTTGTGCTGACTGCGACCAATTTTATTTGGCAAGCATTCCAGAATATAAACAGTAACATAAGTGCAATTGCACTCTTTTCTTCAAAGTAACCCCCAAGAAGGCTTTGTTCTGGTGCTAACAATTCTATTATGGTTCCTAACGGTTCTGAAATGCCTTGGGAATTACTTTTATAATCCACCTCTCAGAGCTTGGTATTGAATTCCCCCTCTTCTTAACTTCCTATATCTTATTCATTGCTAAGTCCTGTCCATACTCTGTATATACAGACTTTCATGCTCACTTGTGATTTTATCTTCTTGTTATCAATGCCCTAGTCCATATCCTCAAAATCTCTCACCTAAAATATTCCAGTTGCATTTTAACTGGTCTCACTCCACCCTTATTTTATCCCTCTGAGTCATAGTCTCTGGTGCTAACTGGTTATCTTTTCAAAATCTGTGTGTGTGTGTACCTGTGCTCAGGCACTTTAGTAGTGTCCAACTCTGTGACTCTGTGGACTGTAGCTCACCAGGCTTCTCTGTCCCTGGGATTCTCCAGACAAGATACTGAAGTGGGTTGCCACCACTACATAGTTATGGTCAAATCCTCCTTTCCATTCCTTATGTTCTTCTCTCCTCAGTGCTTTTGTTACCCATTTGCCTGGCTAACTCCTACTTAGCCTGGAGGAAGTGTTACCTAAACTATTCTAAATAGTGAAAAAGAATCTTAACATCGTTCCCTTTTGATATCAACATGCATAGAAAATGATGTCACTATACATAGAGAGTTTTGTAAAAATAATCGTTGTTACATTTTTTGAATAAATTTACCATATATCAGGCACTATTTTAAACATGGGAGAAGGCAATGGCAACCCATTCCAGTACTCTTGCCTGGAAAATCCCATGGATGGAGGAGCCTGGTAGGCTGAAGTCCATGGGGTCCCTAAGAGTTGGGCACGACTGAGGGACTTCACTTTCACTTTTCACTTTCCTGCATTGGAGAAGGAAATGGCAACCCACTCCAGTGTTCTTGCCTGGAGAATCCCAGGACAGAGGAGCCTAGTGGGCTGCTGTCTATGGGATCGCATGGAGTCAGACACGACTGAAGCAACTTAACAGCAGCAGCAGCATTTTAAACATGTCACATGAAATAATTCATTTAAACCTCACAACTGTCTTATGAAAGAGGTACCATCATAGTGTCCATTTTGCTAATGAAAATAAAGCATAAGAAAGTTAAGTAACTTACCAAAATCTATAGATGGTCATGAATAGGAGTCGATTTCAAGGTGGGGAAGTCTGGCTTTTGTGTGTAAGTGCATGCTAAGTCATTTCAGTGCCCGACTGTTTTGTGACCATATGGACTGTAGCCTATCAGGCTGTTCTGTCCAGGGGATTCTCCAGGCAAGAATACTGAAGTGGGTTGCCATGACCTCCTCCAGTGGATCTTCCTGACCCAGAGATCATAACCACTATTAGACCAATAGCTACCTGGTAATTCTTTTTTTCTGTAGTAATAACTGCTGGGCTTCCCAAGTGGCTCAAGTGGTAAAGGATGCCGTTCTGTCCCTGGGTGGGAAAGATCCACTGGAGAAGGAAATGGCAACCCACTGTAGATTCTTGCCTGGGAAATCCCATGGAGATAGCAGTCTGGCGGGCTACAGTCCATGGGATCACAAAAGAGTCAGACACGATTTAGTGACTAAACAACAATAACAGTTACTCTACTGCAGCTACTAACTTTACATTATTTTCCTTAGCTTAGTGTTCTTGCTCTAATGGTGTACCAGGCATTACCTACATAGGAAAGTTTAACCTGTGCTGACTTCACTCCATGCCAGGTGTGGTGAAATGATGTATCACATTACTCATTCCAATAGCAATTAACTCTACCACATGGCACTTTTATCATATCTTTGGTATATTATGAAATTTGTACAAATATCCCATCATTTCCCCATTTTGGAAATCTTTAGCTACAATTATACCACTTAAGTTTCCAGTAAATTTTCTTTAACTTGCTGCTGAGCACACTTTTACTTAAAATATATATTTAATAGTATATTCAATAAGTGATTGCCTACTCAGGCTATTAAACTGTCTCATATAGAGGAGATTATGTGATTTAATTAACTGTACTTGACTCTTCTAAGTAATTATCCTAAATCACACATAAATGAACAATAATACCTGTGGGTCTGTCTCTAAGAAAAGGACTCAACAGGTACTTTAAGGCAAGGAATTTTTGTTTTCTGTTCTGAGGCAAGTCCTTTTTCATAATAAGAGCACTTCACTTGTGCCTGGAGAGCTACACTCCATGGAGACCCAAAGAATTGGACATGACTGAACACACAGGCACGCCAACCACCACACCACACTGCACATTTGTGTCAAGCATTATTCTAACTACTTTATTAGGATTATTATATTCACTCTTCACAGCAATGCCAGTATTAGTACCAATTAGGAATTTCAAAAGAAAAGCCCAGAGAGGTTAAGTAACTTGCTCAGGACTACACAGCATATTAAATGGTGAAAACAGAACAAAAACTCCAGCCATTTGATTCTAGAGCCCTTACTGTTAATCACTGGATGAAAACAATAGGATCTAGTAAATTGTCTCAGAAAGATAACCTGTTTTATAAATAAGTGGTGGCTCTATCCACATTTACAGCTTTAATTGGAACAAACCTTTTAACTCAGATGACCAGGAAGTCAATCTTTTGATTTGTGGGGAAATTGTCACCAGGTTTAGCTAAAAGCTGAACCACTTATATTCTCATCTGGAATTACAGCTTACTTAAATTTTTTTTTCCTCATACTGATTTGGAGAATGGAAATGGAATTCACCCACAAAAACATGTTTGAATTAGGCTGTGGAGTATGTGGTTAGACCATGACCAGCACTCCTTCTCTTCCCGCCTTTCACTGGTGTAAGAGCTGCACGTGAACTACACAGAACTAGTTATAGTGTCTGGATTGGGAACAACAGTCTGCTGTCAGTCCCTTGGTGTGTTGGTGAGGCAGGCAGATTAATTTCAGAAATTGACTTCAATTTTCATTGACTATCTTATAAAACTGAAAAATAAAATGTTATAAATACTACTGTTATCTTTTATCAGCCTTATTATAATACTATGTTTTCCTGATTAAATATTAACTGATAATTCCTTACACTTGGTCAGTGTTTCCCAATTTGCTTATACAAACGTTGCCTTATTTAATATTTGCAAAACTCTGTGGAGTGGCACTATCAGAGTTTCCCAGCCTGGACTTGAATCCAGGGCTTTAACCTGCAAACCAGAATTTTTTCTACTGTATATTCATTAATTTATTATTTTATTTATGCAACAAATATATATTCAGTTATTATTATATACCAGATCTATGTTAAGAACTTAGGATAAACACTGAGCAAAATAGTAAAAATTCTCTGTCTTCATGGGGCTTATACTCTAGATAGGTGGTGGAGGAGGTAAATAGGTGATATATGATGAGTATTTAAAAGCTAAGTCATTTATAGAGTATATTGAAAATAATAAGTATTTCAATATCAGGTATTGATGACCTTGTTCATTAATTCATATCCAGACATATTTTCATAAGGAGAATAAGTTGAGAATTTAATTCTACTTTCAAGATACAGGTGTAGATGCTTAATACATAATTGCTGAATGAATAAATGAAAGAAAGACATGAAGGTAATTAGATTTAGGGAAAGGATCTGTAATTTCTGTACTGATTGTGGCTTAACTGATATATTTACTCAATAAATATATTTTGAAGACATAGTCATAAGTTTAAAAAACATAAAATATTTTTAAGGTTTAAAATTTCAAAAAATTCATGTGCAAAGGTGTAGAGATTACAGATTACAATTGATTTTCTAAACTAAATAGTTTGCTTCTCTGAGTCTTTAGAAGGAAGAACAACTTACTGTCTTTCCCACCTCTTCTATCCTTTGTCTCCTTCCACCATAAATAAAAATGTTCATTAAGTGAAACTGGTTCCACTAGGTATAATTTAAATATCTTCAAGATTTAATTTGAATCCCAGCATCAAGTACAATGTCTCCAGCATCTAGGAAAATGCCTGACCTGTAATAAATAGTCAGTAAATTGCTATTGACTGAAAAAAGGTTATGGACTTGAAATCTTCAAGTGGCTGGATTTTAGAGGGAGTGTGGGATGATGCTAAAAAGAGATGTCTGGGGAATAGTCTGCTAGACTGACTTACCTATTTCGATGATGTCCATTTACCTCTAACTTCAACATAAACTACTAAGGTATTAAATCAAACAGTATCACATATTACTGTAATGCAGTGTGATCACTTTCTTTGTAATTTGCACCTTGGCAAATATTAATACTTTTGTTACTCAGTGAACTTATTTTTATCACAATCATAGAAATAGGGAGAGGACAAGCAAGGAAGACTTGACAGAAAAAAAAAATCACAATAGAATATTCTGTGAAGGAATGTTCACAACTACTAAGTGAAATTTTTATGTGTGAGGTAAATTGATTTAAGGAGCAAAATTCTGTTAATGTATTACTTGAATAGATTTAAATCTGAATGTGTTGTCCCTTCTACTTATGCATACCCGGAAAGATGTGTTTAGCCACAGTTAACTAAATTGCAGCTTTTTAATGAAGTGTGAGTTTTTCCTACTCAGTTGCTATTCAGTGTCAGGTTACTAAGCTTCATTTACCCATGATCCGGAGACTAAACTTTCAAGGATATAATCTATGGGGAAATATAAGGAAGCATGTTTTGATCCAGTTAAAATAATTTGAAATATCTATTCAATAGTGGTGCCAAATGTCTTGAGCAAACACAGTAGTATAGTTTAGGACTGGTAATTTTTACAAAGGGCTTCCCTGCTAAGGGAAGCTTCAGAGGGTAAAGAATCTGCCTGCAGTCCCTGGGTCGGGAAGATCCCCTGGAGAAGCAACCCACATCAGTATTCTTGCCTGGAGAATTCCATGGACAGAGGAGCCTGGCAGGCAATAGTCCTCAGGGTCACAAAGAGTCAGACACAACTGAGCATATTCTTTTTTTTAAATCTTTTACAAAAGCTTTCTTGAACAGTAAATTGATGTATGGTTGACATGAGGGCAGACTTGTTATTGTCAGAACTTATGAGTTATTTCCTTGTATTAGAATTTTTTTCCTAGGCATTTTCCAAAAGACAGGTTTAGATTTTTGAGGCATAGGCTATGTTTCTCTAGGGAGAGGCCACTTTGTCTCCAAGCAACAACTGATTTTTTTCTAACAAGCATATGAATACAGATGCTTAATATGGTAAGAATAACTATGATAACAAATATTATACTTTACAATTAGAAAATAACTTTCACATATGTTGACATCCATAGCTATCTTGTAAGGGAGATGTGATTCAGTTCAGTTCAGTTCAGTTCAGTTCAGTTCAGTTGCTCAGTTGTGTCCGACTCTTTGTGACCCCATGAATTGCAGCACGCCAGGCCTCCCTGTCCATCACCAACTCCTGGAGTTTACTCAAACTCATGTCCATCGAGTTAGTGATGCCATTCAGCCATCTCATCCTCTGTTGTCCTCTTCTCCTCCTGCCCTCAATCCCTTCCAGCATCAGAGTCTTTTCCAATGAGTCAACTCTTCGCATGAGGTGGCCAAAGTACTAGAGTTTCAGCTTTAGCATCATTCCTTCCAAAGAACACCCAGGACTGATCTCCTTTAGAATGGACTGGTTGGATCTCCTTGCAATCCAAGGGATTCTCAAGAGTCTTCTCCAATACCACAGTTCAAAAGTGTCAATTCTTTGGCGCTCAGCTTTCTTCACAGTCCAACTCTCACATCCATACATGACCACTGGAAAAACCATAGCCTTGACTAGACAGACCTTTGTTGGCAAAGTAATGTCTCTGCTTTTCAATATGCTGTCTAGGTTGGTCATAACCCTCCTTCCAAGGAGTAAGCATCTTTTAATTTCATGGCTGCACTCACCATCTGCCGTGATTTTGGAGCCCCAAAAAATAAAGTCATGAACTCCTTATTGCCAAATTGAGACTTAAATTGAAGAAAGTAGGGAAAACCACTAGACCATTCAGGTATGACCTAAATCAAATCCCTTATGATTATACAGTGGAAGTGAGAAATAGATTTAAGGGACTAGATCTGATAGATAGAGTGCCTGATGAACTATGGACAGAGGTTCATGACATCATACAGGAGACAGGGATCAAGACCATCCCCATGGAAAAGAAATGCAAAAAAGCAAAATGGCTGTTTGAGGAGGCCTTACAAATAGCTGTGAAAAGAAGAGAAGCAAAAAGCAAAGGAGAAAAGGAAAGATATAAGCACCTGAATGCAGAGTTCCAAAGAATAGCAAGGAGAGAAAAGAAAGCCTTCTTCAGCGATCAATGCAAAAAGATGTGATTACCACCATATATTAAATACAGAAAATAGAAGCCCAGAGGAGTAGAGCAAATAAGGAGTAACCAAGGAAACTTAGCAAAGAATTAGAAAAAGGCTGACCCCAGCTGAAAGGAAGTCTTCTGTTTTCACTGCATGTGTCTTCCTACTACATTGTGAGGCTCAGGATACGTAATCTCTTAGGATTCTCCAGAGAAACAGAACCAATGGGATATAACCTATATATGTATATGGGTTTCCCAGGTGGCTCAATGGGTAAAAAATCTGCTTGCAACGCAGGAGATGTGGATTTGATCACTGCGTTGGGAGGACCCCCAGAGGAGGGCATGCAACCCACCCCAATATTCTTGCCTGAAGAATTCCACGGACAGAGGAGCCTCATTGGCTATAGTCAATAGGGTTACAGTCAGAGACAACTGAAGCAACTGAGCATGCATGCATGAGTTTTTGTGTATACACACACACACACACACACACACACACACACGTATTAGTGAGTGAGTGTGTGTGTGTTTTAAGGAATTGGTGAATTGACTTACATGATTCTGGTTTGATGAATCCCAAATAAAATGCGGCAGGCCAGCAGGCTGGGAAACTCATAGAAGTTTCAGTTTGAGTCCAAAGGTAGCTCCTGGCCGAATTCACTCTTGCTTTGTGGGGAGTTGGGAGTTGGTGGGGGGTTGGGCAGATAAAGGGAGAGAGGAAGGGAGGTCAGTCTTTTTCTAATAAGGTTTGCAGCTATTGCAAGAGGTCTGCCCACATTACAGAGGGTAGTCTGCTTCTTCAAAATCTACCAGTTTAAATGTTAATCTCATCCAAAAAACACCTTCACGGAAACATCCAGTATAATGTTTGACCAAATATCTGGCACTATAGCCCAGTCAAGTTCACACATAAAATTAACCATAATACATACCAAGGTATTTCTAGCCAACATTCACAGAGAGATATTGGATGCAATTAGTTAAGTCATGGATGCTGTCAGCAGAGTCAATGATCCTATTCTACAGATTTCACATTCCAGGTATTTCTATTGAATATTATTAACTCTGATCCTAGTTGAGCCTTTTTCTCTCTTTCTTTTATATACATGTTTTTTCAGACTTTTCAGAGTCACCATGGTTTTCATATATTTGGTTCACACACTTTTCTTACCTGACTTGGCATAGCAAATGATACATAATAAGTACCTCAAATATGCCTGAAGGTCTAAGAAGAATCTCTATAGAAGAAGTATAAAAAAGAAAAACAGTGTGTGTTACTCATTTCATACATTTCACTAATGGGTACCATAAAAGTGAGATAGAAAGGATCTTAGTTTTACAAACGAAGAATCAAAGGATCAGAGAGGGTAAGTAATTGGCCTAGGATCACACAAATAGAACACAGTGCAGATGGCACTCACATTAATTTCTTTTTGGTATACATGATTTTTTTTTTTCAATTTGCTACATTTACCAAGGATTTTTGTAGAAACCTGAGGAAGCAGACTGACAGCTTTCTTGATCATTTATCTTGTTACAGTGCTTCTTACTCTATGAGAATATTGTTGTTTAGTCACTAAGTCATGTTGCTTTGCAATGCCATGGACTCTGGCACTCCACGCTCCCTTGTCCTCCACTGTCTCCCAGAGTTTGCTCAAATTCAAATATCCATTGAGTCAGTGATCCTATCTAACCATCTCTTCCTTTGCTCTCCCTTTTCCTTTTGCCTTCAATGTTTTCCCAGCATCAGGGTCTTTTCTAATGAGTTGACTTTTTGCATCAAGTGGCCAAAGTATTGGAGCTTCAGCTTTAGTATCAGTCCTTCCAATGAATACTCAGGATTGATTTCCTATAGGACTGAGTATATATGATTTCCTTTAGGATGAGCATATATGCAGGCTATATATTCTCGGGGAACTTCCCTACCCTGCTCTGGACCTTCGATTCTCATGAGATAATTTATATAACTTACAACAGTAGACTAGAAATAATATAGGCTAAACTCCATTCTAAACCATGTTGTAAGTTGTCATTTTTTTTTAAACTCAGTACACTAGAACTATGATAAGACCTTTAATAAGCTTTGGAAAATAATATTCCATTCACTGGAAAGTCACATCTGATAAACCAGAAATAACATAATGCAAATGAAAAGTAGTAGGAGTTAGAGCCTGTAGTTTTTAGGCTTGGCCCCATCAATGTTTTGATTATGGGATGGCAGCAGACATGACTAGTTATCTACTTAATATCCAGCCTCTTTTTCTTGCTTGCTGACAGAACCCTAATTTTATCTGGATCTTTTTCTTCCCCACAAGTCTCAGGGAAGGATATATCTATTTCCATTTGCAGGGTAAATCATGATTGGTCTAGCCTGATCATGGCCATTCCAATCCTTTGTCAATGATTGGTTTAGACCCACTTCTAGCCAATGAGATATGAAAGGAGTTCCGTAAAAGTTTCCTCACCCCTCAGAAGATACAAAAAAATTAAACTCCTTTTATTCCTATGCATATTTTTTTCTTACTTATATTATACCTAAGACCAATGAATTTACATTTGACCACAAAATTAACCAGATTTAGAATGAATCTGATTCAAGAGTTGGCAGAATAGAGAGGGAGATGGAAGCTCCCCAGTTCCATGTGACTCTTTGAGACACTGATCAGATTAAGTGTAGAGCTACTCTACCTCTAGGCTTTATCTTTTATGCCCAGCTAAAATAAATAAAAAGTTTGACTTTTTATTGTTAAGTCAGTGTAAGACACGTTTTTTATTACATTCAGCCCAGTGCATGCTAAATTATACAGTTTACTTTTAATGAAGAAGAGACAGCATCTTATTGGTGGTGATTCTATGAGCCTTGTTTTGTTGGTGGTTTTTTTTTTTTTTTTTCAAGAGGGGATTATTTTTGTTTATGTCCCTTCTTATCAATCAATCAGTCAATTCAGTCGTTCAGTCCTTTCCGACTCTTTGCAACCCCATGAACCTCAGCACACCAGGCCTCCCGGTCCATCACCAACTCCCGGAGTCCACCCAAACCCATGTCCAATGAGTCGGTGATGCCATCCAGCCATCCCATCCTCTGTCATCCCCTTCTCCTTCTGCCCTCAACCGTTCCCATAATCAGGGTCTTTTCAAATGAGTCAGTTCTTCGCATCGGGTGGCCAAAGTATTGGAGTTTCAGCTTCAACATCAGTCCTTCCAGTGAACACCCAGGACTGATTTCCTTTAGGATGGAATGGTTGGATCTCCTTGCAGTCCAAGGCACTCTCAAGAGTCTTCCTGAGTCCCTTCTTATACATACTAGAAAAAATAAAATTTAGCAAAAATGAACTACTCTAAGTTGAAAAAATAAAACCCTGAAAATTTCAGCGCTAAAACTCAGGTGTTCAAGTTACTTAACCTCTCTGGGGCTTGATTCCCCTGTCAAAGGAAATGATAGTAAATATAGAGATTTAATATAATAATGGATATAAAGCACTTTAGTATTGTGCTAGATATCTTATGGGCTCTAAAGTTTAATTATCAATAAATATTTATTGGTTGTCATGCTATTTATTTCTACTGTAACTATTTTTGTTTCAAAAACCTTCCTATAAGCTTAGTTAATTACTTTCATTTCCTATGGAAAACAAAATTAAGACATATCTAGACTTTAGCATATATCTCATTGCCTTTCTCTACAATCCATAAAAGCTCATAAAGCTTACAATTTTTATTTCAAATTGCATTGGTAAAAGTAGTAGAACTCCAAAATTCTGTTTTTCTGGTGCTCTGTTTCATACAACAAAAAGGCTTCCCAGAAGTAACAGAATTGAAGAAGGGAAGTGGCTGCTAAAGACTTGCACAGTACATAACAAAGCTTAAACTAGAAATTTGGTCATAGAGGAAGAAGGAGATAAGTGAGCTCAACAAAGTGATTGCAAGGATCAAGTTTAGAACTGTACTTCAGTTCAGTCGCTCAGTCATGTCCGACTCCTTGGACCCCATGAATCCCAGCACGCCAGGCCTCCCTGTCCATCACCAACTCTTGGAGTTCACTCAGATTCATGTCCATTGAGTCAGTGATGCCATCCAGCCATCTCATCCTCTGTCTTCCCCTTCTCCTCCTGCCCCCAATCCCTCCCAGCATCAGAGTCTTTTCCAATGAGTCAACTCTTCGCATGAGGTGGCCAAAGTACTGGAGTTTCAGCTTTAGCATCATACCTTCCAAAGAAATCCCAGGGTTGATCCCTTCAAAATGGACTGGTTGGATCTCCTTGGAGTCCAAGGGACTCTCAAGAGTCTTCTCCAACACCACAGTTCAAAAGCATCAATTCTTCAGCGCTCAGCCTTCTTCACAGTCCAACTCTCACATGCATACATGACCACAGGAAAAACCATAGCCTTGACGAGATGGACCTTTGTTGGCAAAGTAATGTCTCTGCTTTTGAATATGCTATCTAGGTTGGTCATAACTTTCCTTCCAAGGAGTAACTGTCTTTTAATTTCATGGCTGCAGTCTCCATCTGCAGTGATTTTGGAGCCCAAAAAAATAAAGTCTGACACTGTTTCCATTGTTTCCCCATCTATTTCCCATGAAGTGATGGGACCAGATGCCATGATCTTTGTTTTCTGAATGTTGAGCTTTAAACCAACTTTTTCACTGTCCTCTTTCACTTTCATCAAGAGACTTTTCAGTTCCTCTTCACTTTCTGCCATAAGGGTGGTGTCATCTGCATATCTGAGGTTATTGATATTTCTTCTGGCAATCTTGATTCCAGCTTGTGCTTCTTCCAGCCCAGCGTTTCTCATGATGTACTCTGCATATAAGTTAAATAAGCAGGGTGACAATATACAGCCTTGATGTACTCTTTTCCCTATTTGGAACCAGTCTGTTGTTCCATGTCCATTTCTAACTGTTGCTTCCTGACCTACATACAGGTTTCTCAAGAGGCAGGTCAGGTGGTCTGGTATTCCCATCTCTTGAAGAATTTTCCACAGTTTATTGTGATCCACACAGTCAAAGGCTTTGGCATAGTCAATAAAGCAGAAATAGATGTTTTTTTCTGGAATTCTCTTGCTTTTTTGATGATCCAGCGGACGTTTTCAATTTAATCTCTGGCTCCTCTGCCTTTTCTAAAACCAGCTTGAACATCTTGAAGTTCATGGTTCACATATTGCTGAAGCTTGGCTTGGAGAATTTTGAGCATTATTTTACTAGCATGTGAGATGAGCGCAATTGTGCAGTAGTTTGAGAATTCTGTGGCATTGCCTTTCTTTGGGATTGGAATGAAAACTGACCTTTTCCTGTCCTGTGGGCACTGCTGAGTTTTCCAAATTTGCTGGCATATTGAGTGCAGCAGTTTCACAGCATCATCTTTCAGGATTTGAAACAGCTCAACTGGAATTCCATCACCTCCACTAGCTTTGTTCGTAGTGATGCTTTCTAAGGGCCACTTGACTTCAGATTCCAGGATGTCTGGCTCTAGGTGAGTGATCACACCATTGTGATTATCTTGGTTGTGAAGATCTTTTTTGTACAGTTCTTCTGTGTATTCCTGCCACCTCTTCTTAATATCTTCTGCTTCTGTTAGGTCCATACCATTTCTGTCCTTTATCGAGCCCATCTTTGCATGAAATGTTCCCTTGGTATCTCTAATTTTCTTGAAAGAGATCTCTAGTCTTTCCCATTCCTTTGTTTTCCTCTATTTCTTTGCATTGGTCGCTGAAGAAGGCTTTCTTATCTCTTCTTGCTATTCTTTGGAACTTTGCATTCAGATGCTTATATCTTTCCTTGTCTCCTTTGCTTTTTGCTTCTCTTCTTTTCATAACTATTTGTAAGGCCTCCCCAGACAGCCATTTTGCTTTTTTGCATGTCTTTTCCATGGGGATGGTCTTGATCCCTGTCTCCTGTACAATGTCATGAACGTCAGTCCATAGTTTATCAGCCACTCTATCTATCAGATCTAATCCCTTAAATCTATTTCTCACTTCCACTGTATAATCATAAGGGATTTGATTTAAGTCATACCTGAATGGTCTAGTGGTTTTTCCTACTTTCTTCAATTTAAGTCTCAATTTGGCAATAAGGAGTTCATGATCTGAGCCACAGTCAGCTCCTGGTCTTTTTGTTGTTGTTGTTGACTCTACAGTGCTTCTCCATCTTTGGCTGCAAAGAATATAGTCAATCTGATTTCAGTGTTGGCCATTGGGTGATGTCCACGTGTAGAGTCTTCTCTTGTGTTGTTGGAAGAGGGTCTTTGCTATGACAAGTGCATTTTCTTGGTAAAACTCTATTAGTTTTTGCCCTGCTTCATTCCATATTCCAAGGGCAAATTTGCCTGTTACTCCAGGTGTTTCTTGACTTCCTACTTTTACATTCCAGTCCCCTATAATGAAAAGGACATCTTTTTGGGTGTTAGTTCTAAAAGGTCCTGTAGGTCTTCATATAACCGTGCAACTTCAGCTTTTTAAGCATTATTGATCGGGCATAGGCTTGGATTACCATGATATTGAATGGTTTGCCTTGGAAACAGAGATCATTCTGTCATTTTTGAGATTGCATCCAAGTACTGCATTTTTGACTCTTTTGTTGACCATGATGGCTACTCCATTTCTTTTAAGGGATTCCTTCCCACAGTAGTAGATATAATGGTCATCTGAGTTAAATTCACCCATTCCAGTCCATTTTAGTTCACGGATTCCTAGAATGTCAATGTTCTCTTGCCATCTCTTGTTTGACCACTTCCAATTTGCCGTGATTCATGGACCTGATAGTATTTTTTAGTTAAATCTACTAGTATTTCCATTTCTATGAACTCCATTGAAATAATACCATACAGATAAAGTATCATTGAATTATGTATAGGGTCTACTGAAATGGCTGAGAAATGGCATCATCAACAAGTAATAGAAAAATAAAACCATGTAGTTTACATTTGTCTTTAGTAATAAATTGATATCATAGTATAGAGGACAATACATTCATAGTACAATTTTCAGTTTAATTCATTTAGTAACTTTGTGACCTTGAGCAAGTGCATATCTTAGTTTCATATATAAGATGAGGTCATTGAAACAGGAGAATTGTCTTCTTCTTTCTCTAGAATACTATGACTATGGTCATTTTTTAAACGTTTTTTAGAAGTAATACAAGTATTTATAGAAAAATTGCAAGATATTACAGGGCATTCCCATATACCTTCATGCCAACTTTCCCCTTTATTATGTTACCTTTTGCTGTCATTTAATTGCTGAGTGGTGTCTGACTCTTCATGATCACTTGGACTGTAGCCTGCCAGTCTCCTCTGTCCATGGGATTTCCCAGGCAAGAATACTGGAGTGGGTTGCCATTTCCTTCTCCAGTATCTTATGTTAGCATGGCACATGTGTTACCATTAGTTAGCAAATATTGATATATTATTCATTGAAGTCCATACTTTATTCATATGTCCTTTTCTGCTCCTGTCATCCAGGATATGACATTACATTCAGTCATCCTGTTTCCCTGGCTACCCTTGACTGTTAATTAGATTTAGATTTTCCTTGTTTTTGATGACTTTTACTTTTTTGAAGCATACTGGTCAGGTATTTTTTAGAATATCCTTTACTGAGACTTGTGTTATGTTTTTCTTTTGATTAGACTAGGGCTAAAGGATTTTGGGAGGAAGAAACAGTGATAAAGTGCCAATAGTGACTCATGGATGTTTAATTTATACTTTGGGTTACAATCCAATACAACTTTATTTTGTTGTTCAAATTCTTCCAGTTTTAACCATTATTGGTGCTCTATTGGAGAAGGCAATGGCAACCCACCCCAGTACTCTCGCCTGGAAAATCCCATGGACAGAGGAGCCTGGTAGGCTGCAGTCCATGGGGTCGCTAAGAGTTGGACACAACTGAGCGACTTCACTTTCACTTTTCACTTTCATACATTGGAGAAGGAAATGGCAACCCACTCCAGTGTTCTTGCCTGGAGAATCCCAGGGATGGGGGATTTGGGTGGGCTGCCGTCTATGAAGTCACACATATTCAGACACAACTGAAGCAACTTAGCAGCAACAGGCATGCAGATATGTTACCACTCTAATTGCAGAAAGTGAAGACAAACTAAAGAACCTCTTTATGAGGGTGAACTCTCTTGCTTTTCTGATGATCCAATGAATATTGGCAACTTGATCTCTGGTTCCTCTGCCTTTTCTAAATCCAGATTGATCATCTGGAATTTCTCAGTTCACGTACTGTTTAAGCCTGGCTTGGAGAATTTTGAGTATTACTTTGATAGCGTGTGAGATGAGCACAACTGTGCAGTAGTTTGAGATTCTTTGGCATTGCCTTTCTTTAGAAGTGGAATGAAAACTGACCTTTTCCAGTCCCATGGCCACTGATGAGTTTTCTAAATTTGCTGGCATGTTGAGTGCAGCACTTTCACAGCATCATCTTTCAGGATTGGAAATAGCTCAACTGGAATTCCATCACCTAAAACTAGCTTTGTTCGTAGTGATGCTTCCTAAGGCCCACTTGACTTCACATTCCAGGATGTCTGGAACTAGGTGAGTGATCACACCATCATGATCATCTGGGTCGTGAACAAACTGTGGAAAATTCTTAAAGAGATGGGATACCAGACCGTCTGATCTGCCTCCTGAGAAATCTGTATTAAGATCAAGAAGCAACAGTTAGAACTGGACATGGAACAACAGACTGGTTCCAAATTGGGAAAGGGGTATATCAAGGCTGTGTATTGTCACCCTGCTTATTTAACATATATGCAGAGTACATCATGGATAATGCTGGACTGGATGAAGCACAAGCTGGAATCAAAATGCTGGGAGAAATATTAATAACCTCAGATATACAGATGATACCACACTCATGGCAGAAAGTGAAGAAGAACTAAAGAGCCTCTTGATGAAAGTGAAAGAGGAGAGTGAAGAAGTTGGCTTAAAACTCAAAATTCAGAAAACTGAAATCATGCCGTCTGGTCCCATCACTTCATGGCAAATAGATGGGGAAACAGTGACAGACTTTTTTGGGCAGAGCTCCAAAATCACTGCAGATGGTGACTGCAGCAATGAAATTAAAACATGCTTGCTCCTTGGAAGAAAAGTTATGACCAGTCTAGACAGCATATTAAAAAGTAGAGATTACTTTGCCAACCAAGGTCTGTCTAGTCAAAGCTATGGTTTTTCCAATAGTCATGTATGGATTTGAGAGTTGGACTATAAAGAAAGCTGAGCACTGAAGAATTGATGCTTTTAAACTGTGGAGTTGCAGAAGACTTTGAAGAGTCCCTTGGACTGCAAGGAGATCCAACCAGTCCATCCTAAAGGAAATCAGTCCTGAATATTCATTGGAAGTACTGAGGCTGAAGCTGAAACTCCAGTATTTTGGCCACCTGATGTGAAGAACTGACTCGTTGGAAAAGATCCTGATGCTGGGAAACATTGAAGGTGGGAGGAGAAGGGGATGACAGAGGATGAGATGGTTGGATGGCATCACTGAAACAGTGGACATGAGTTTGAGCAAACTCCGGGAGTTGTTGATGGAAAAGGAGGCCTCGTGTGCTGCAGTCCATGAAGTTGCAGAGTCAGACATGAATGAGTAACTGAACTGAACTGAAGTGATGAGGCTGAAAGAGGAGAGTGTAAAAGCTGGCTTGAAACTCAACATTCAAAAAAAACTGATATCATGGCATCTGGTTCCATCACTTCATGGCAAATAGATGAGGAAAAAATGGAAACCATGACATTTTATTTTTCTTGAGTTCCAAGAAAAGGGCCCAAGAATCCCCACTGACTGAAGATGGTGACTGCAACCATTAAATTAAAAGATGATTGCTTCTTGGAAGGAAATCTATGACAAACCTAGACAGCGTATTAAGAAGCAAAGACACCATTTTGCCAGCAAAGTTCTCTCTAGTCAAAGCTATGGTTTTTCTAGTAGTCATGTATGGATGTGAGTGTTGGACCATAAAGAAAGCTGAGCATTGAAAAATTGATGCTTTGGAACTGTGGTGTTAAAGAAAGCTCTTGAGAGTCCCTTTCACAGCGAAGAGATCAAAGCAGTCAATCCTAAAGGAAATCAACTCTGTATATTCAAAGAGTTGAATATGCTTCCTGAATACCTTCCAGGTATTCAGGACTGGAAGGTATTGATGCTGGCTGGAAGGACTGATGCTGAAGCTGAAGCTCCAATACCTTGGCCACCCAATGCGAAGAACTGACTCATTGGAAAAGACCCTGATGCTGGGAAAGATAGAAGGCAGGAGGAGAAGGGGATGACAGAGGATGAAATGGCTGGATGGCATCATCGACACAACAGACTTTGAGCAAACTCCAGGAGATAGTGAAGGAATGGAAGCCTGGCATGCTACAGTTCGTTGGGTTGCAGAGAGTCAGATATGACTTAATGACTGAACAATAACAAATACTCTAATACACCATGATATTTATAAAATTGGCATTTCTCCATAAGAAGCATTTCAAAATAATGTGGTATTTGACAATTAGCAGAGAGAGCATGAAAACATTAAGATTTTTATTTAGGAAGGGAAAAAACTAGTCTGTAAAAACAGAGAAAGGAGAATGGAGGAAGATCATGGGCTTCACAGTTTAAACTTGGGCCAGGCTTGTTTTCTCACAATTCTTAGAATGTAGCTTTTATACTGTACATTTATATAGGTAAATGATATTTTATTCTCTGAATATTCACATCTAACCCACTTTTATATATTCATAAAGATGATTAGACACAGCAATAGAAGAAATGATTTAATATGTTAGTATTTACATTTTTCTACCTTAGCTGAAGAAAAAATTTTACTCTAAGGAATCAAAAGATTAGATAAATTTATCAGTCTATGAAAAGTGTGAATTTTTTTTCTTTTGTTCCTTGCACTATTTGCTATTGTGGAAGAAAATAAGGTTTTGGTTTTTCATTGTTGTATTTCCATATAATTAGATTAGGGATAGTTTTAATTTTTTATATAGCACATTTTTAAAAGACAGTCCTTCATAAAATGTTTCTAATCTAAGAAGGAAATACATTTTATATATACTAGTTTAACTGACACATAATGATTAAGCCTTTACAAAACTGGTGAGTATGTTCAATCTCCAAGGGAAAAAATTTCACAAATTGAAGGAAAAACACAGTTTTCTACACAGAATTTTTGACCAAATACCATTTTTTATTGCATACATCTTCAGGCTCATAGTTCCATAAAAACAGTTCTTGATTTTTTTATTAGATCTATTTATAATAAGAAAGATCATTGCTCTTAATTAAATACAGTTAGGCAAGAAATTTAACTTAATGCTGAAAACATACATACTAGTTAGAACTGGACATGGAACAACGTACTGGTTCCAAAAAGGAAAAGGAGTACATCAAGGCTGTATATGGTCACCCTGTTTATTTAACTTATATGGAGAGTACATCATGAGAAATGCTGGTCTGGAAGAAGCACAAGCTGGAATCAAGATTGCCGGGAGAAATATCAATAACTTCAGATATGCAGATGACACCACTCTTATGGCAGAAAGTGAAAAGGAACTAAAAAGCCTCTTGATGAAAGTGAAAGAGGAGAGTGAAAAAGTTGGCTTAAAGCTCAACATTCAGAAAATAAAGATCATGGCATCTGGTCCCATCACTTCATGGCAAATAGATGGGGAAACAGTGGAAACAGTGTCAGACTTTATTTTTGGGGGGTCCAAAATCACTTCAGATGGTGACTGCAGCCATGAAATTAAAAGATGCTTACTCCTTGGAAGGAAAGTTGTGACCAACCTAGATAGCATGTTGAAAAGCAGAGACATTACTTTGCCAACAAAGGTCTGTCTAGTCAAGGCTATGGTTTTTCCTGTGGTCATGTATGGATGTGAGAGTTGGACTGTGAAGAAAGCTGAGCACTGAAGAATTGATGCTTTTGAACTGTGGTGTTGGAGAAGACTCTTGAGAGTCCCTTGGACTGCAAGGAGACCCAACCAGTCCATTCTAAAGAAGATCAGTCCTGGGTGTTCTTTGGAAGGAATGCTGCTGAATCTGAAACTCCAGTACTTTGGCCACCTCATGCGAAGAGTTGACTCATTGGAAAAGACTCTGATGCTGGGAGGGATTGGGGGCAGGAGGAGAAGGGGACAACAGAGGATGAGATGGCTGGATGGCATCACCAACTCAATGGACGTGAGTCTGGGTGAACTTCGGGAGTTGATGATGGACAGGGAGGCCTGGCGTGCTGCGATTCATCCAACTCGCAAAGAGTTGGACATGACCAAGCAACTGAACTGAACTGAGGTATAAGTTTGGTTAAAGTATTTTGACAAATGTACATGGCTTAATTTTCTTCCAAACAAGTATTTTAAAGTACTGTCAAAACTCTCATGTCAACAGCTTCTTTTTTACTTGACATTCTTCATTAATACTTTTCAAATTTGTGACCAATGATTTTAACTGCAGTTTTAACAAAAGTGGAATTAAAGACAATTGACTCTTAATAAATTTTATTTTCACTACTTTTTCTGTTTGTTTTCTCATATACTATTGATACTAGCCCTTTGCTGTCACGTGTTGCGTGTTTTTTTCCTAGGTTGTCATTTAACTTTCACCATATTGATGTTATTTTAGATTTGTAGCATTTAAAATTTTTTATGAGGTAAAGTATGTCAGGAAATTGACTTTGGTTATCTATAGTAACTGTGTTCTTATAAATTTGCTGCTAACACTGAAATAGCACATCATGGTTCCTAGGAGAGATATAGGGTTAGATTCTTGCAAGCCTCTAGTTACAAGGCTTTTGTTAACCAAAGAATACATAACCTTGCCTTATGTGTCTTCTATTTGAAGACACGTCATGTAATATGTATTGTTGATTCATTAACAATGAGCTAATGGCCAAATAGCACTATAACTCATGCCTGAACAAAGCTTATCAAGATATTTCTTCCATAAGGTGTATGATAGACTTCTTGTGCTTAGGAACACTAGATATCACCTCAATACCATGTTCTGGAAACATTTTAAGAGCAAAACCACCAACAAAAAAAATGCAAATACATGGTGCTGAAGACCACAAAGAGGCCACTTGTTTGAGGTGTGAATGATGAAAGAAGAAAGCAAAACAATATGCATTCAATCCTCAGCTGCAAGTGTGCACATGGAGCAATTCAACTTTTTGCTGTTCTGTGTATGCACATGGCCACACATGACCACAAACATGCTGTAAATATTGCAGTTTACAGATAATTTTTTTTGAAAAGGCAGCTTCATAAATTTAGGATCTTCAAATAATGAATATTGACTTTTGATTTTCTTTCTTTGTTTTTCTGTGCCATTGATGTTTTAATCATATCTTTGAATACTTTCTATTATGGTCTAATGTTATTGCCCTATATTGCATTAAAAATAAATGTATATATTTCAATAAACTTCTGACATAAAATAGTATACTATAGATTTTTTAAGAATTTAAAAGTTAAAGTGACTAAGTTAAAACTTGATCTAAGATTTAAAAAATAAAATCATCAGTCCTGCTTTTTTCCAATCAATAATAATTTTATTTTATGTAGTTTGCTTTTTTGTTGGCAATCGTATTCTAATATCTGAAAAACATCTCAATACATGTAAATTAAATCTGTGAGCAATTGAAGAATTAAGTTTTTGGGCATTCTGATATATAGGATTTAATCAATAGAAAGTAGTCATAGCTTGGTTTGAAAGTAAGTTTTTAGGAAATACTCTTAGTGAGAAGAATTGGGTTTATTCTAAAACTCTTGTTACTGACATGGAAGCTTTTTTTTGACTTTTTTTGAGAGAACACCCATAATGGTGAAGGAACATATTGGGGATTTTAAAGTGTTGGTGTGAGGAACTGATTCTTTACATTAGTTTGTGCATTTAATACTAGAAGATGTAATTTACCTAAAACTTCTCAATGTTTTGAACTTCATTTTGTAAATTATATATATACACGTATAGTCATTTTTACAACTTTTCATTGAAAGCATTATTATTTCTACTGTAAATATGAGGACACTGAGGTTCAGGGGTTTAAATAACTCACCCAAGTCAGTTAACTTGTCCAAGATCACATAACAATTAAGCACTAAAGCAAGTGCTTTTTTTCATCCCTCACACTCTAAGCTGTAGGTACATTAAATAACTTCTGGTTCTCTAATCTGGACTATTTTTCCTCACTTCTTGGCCTGTTCTTATGCTACTTCTTCTTCTTAAAACCATCTACCTTCCCTTAGCACCTTCACTCAGTGAACTTCCACCCAGCCTGCAGTTTTCACCCCAAGCATCCTCTTCCAGCCCGGGACCTCCATGTGTGAACAAATCAGTGCAGCCCTGTTGATGTGGACCACAATGTATTATATTTGCTGCTGTTTTTGCTTGTGCGTACAATGAGTATGCTGAGGGAGTATGAATTATTCACTGTTGTATTCTTAGCCTCTAGCACACTGACTAGTGTACTGTAGCCCATTTGATTTGAAATATTTGCTGCTTAAGTGAATGTACATTTACAAATGTTGAGCAAAGTAATGTTTCTAGATTTGGCAAATGTAAGTATTTTGATAACTTCTGAGATGATAAATTCCTGAAACCCCATTTATTTGAGGAATTCCTCATCTAGAGGAATTACTCTAGAAGAATGTCTTTCCTACTGTTGCTGTTGTTCAGTCACGTCTGATTCTTTGCAACTACAGCACACTAGGCGTCCCTGTCCATCACCAACTCCCAGAGCTTGCTTAAACTCATGTCTGTTGAGTTGGTGATGGCATCCAAGCATCTCATCTCTGTCGTCTCCTTCTCCTCCTGCCTTCAATCTTTCCCAGCATCAGGGTCTTTTCCAATGAGTCAGTTCTTTGCATTGGGTGGCTAAAGTATTGGAGCTTCAGCATCAGTCCTTCCAGTGAATATTCAGGGTTGATTTCCTTTAGGATTGACTGCTTTGATCACCTTGCTGTCCAAGGGACTCTCAAGAGTCTTCTCCAGCACTACAGCACCATCAATTCTTCAGCGCTCAGCCTTTTTTATTGTCTAGCTCTCACATCTGGACATGCCTAGTGGAAAAACCATAGCTTTGATGATATGGACTTTTATAAGCAAAATAATGTCTCTGCTTTTTAATATGCTGTCTAGATTTGTCATTGCTTTTCTTCTAAGGAGCAAGCCTCTTTTAATTTCATGGCTGCAGTCAATGTTCACAGTGATTTTGGAACCCAACAAAATAAAGTCTGTCACTGTTTCCACTGGTTCTGCATGTATTTGCCATTAAGTGATGGGATTGAATGCCATGATCTTTGTTTTTTGGTTGTTGTTTCAAGCCAGCTTTTTCACTTTCTTCTTTCACCTTCATCAAGAGGCTCTTTAATTCCTCTTTGCTTTCTGCCATAAGGGTAATGTCATCTGTATATCTAAGGTTATTGATATGTTTTCCTAGTATTATTAAATATACTCACAAGATAAATGGCAGGGAAAATATATATATCCAAGAAGAAGAGATAATGAAAAGCTATTATGGATTTTCATTAATAGCCTAGAAAAGAGTAATGACTAATGAGAAAAATATAAAAATATTTATCGAGCATATAATTGTGAGAACTCAATATTATCATTCATAGAATTTCAGCAATTAGAAACCATTCATCTAACTATACATCTAATATCTCTGTTCTTGACAAACCAGTTCACTTTTTCTCATATTAGAAAATATTCCTGGATATATCATATATATATATATATATAGACACAAACTCTCCATTGGAAAAATTATTAATTTACTTACAGTATCAAGAGCATTTGTTAATCATGTTTGTGCTTGAAGTGGCACATGGGAATAACACCAACAAAAAATGAATGTGACAGACACAGTTTTGCCTCTCAGATAACTTTATCATTAAGACAAACACTTAAGAGCAAAACTGTTCATTGTAACAATTTCCATACCCAATCCCATTGGCCACATATTTCAAGTAATATTAAATACAATTGGAATATAACCCTGGGGTATTTGATGACTGTGTAATACTCTTTATCACTCACTATGTAACTGTACCACTAAAACTGAAAGCAAATCAGCTAGGGAAGGTGTTCATTTTTACCTATCAGCATTGTAGGCAGATAAAGCTCTGTTTGTCTTGGCCTCTGTGGCATGTTAATATCACCGAACAAACACCGATTTGGGCTGTGTTCTTTTGTGCAGAAAGGAATAAGAGCAATTTAAATCACCCTTAGGCAACTTTCATTGTCTCATTCATGTTCCCTTTCTTGGCACTGATTACTTATCTTGGCTCTCCTATTAACTTCTGTGTGACTTGAGGGATATAGAAATTTAACAACTTGTGTGATCTGTCTCATTTGTAAAATGCAACTAATCTACTTACTGTGGCAATGAGTGGAATTTGTAATAACATCAGGCAACTCTAATTACTTGAATGACTAGAAACAATTTGCCACAAATTTGGAAGCAGGACATAGGTTTTATAAAATGTTTATCAATATAACATATAGATACTTCCACAGTGTATTCCACTGCATAGGATAAAAGCTAGCATAGGTATACTGTATTTATGTGTTTATAAGAGCCTGGCATAACTTTCTTCTTCTTTCCTTTTGGCCAAATATTTGGCATAAGACACTCGGATTAAATATAAGCATGCTGGAATATGCATATAATTACTCTTTCTACTTTAAAATTATTTGTTGGACTTTATCAACTATGTAATCCCTTTTATAAAGAACTTATAAATATTTTGTACCAAACACTCTTAATTTCCTTCTCTCTTGCCACTTGCATATATAGGAACAACAACAACAAAAAATTCCTCATTTCTCTAGCCTCCCTTGCAGCTAAGCTTGTCTTACATCAATAGTTCTGGTCAGTGAAGTATTCACAAAGACTACTGGGGTCTTCTTGAAACGATTTTGCTTTTCTAGTGAAAGAAGCAGAGGCTTATCAAGTTGAAAGAAATCTGCAGTATCTGTCTTGAGAAAAATGTCTAAATAATATAGAGAACAAGGAGATGATTTGTTGAGCTATTAAATCAGTGCCAACAGCTTCCTGCTTTCAGCATTCTAATAATGTGAAGAAAAATAAACCTTTATTTAAACCTCTATAAGTGGATTGATTTTAAACAAACACATTCTTGAAACAAGATAAGAGGCTATAAATATACATGTAATTGTATATATATGCATATATGCATGTTAATGAAGTAAGATATTTGAGGGGGGTGCAAAAGATCAGTTGCAGTTTCATGTTACTATCAGCTTAATGGAAATTATTATTCTAGCAAAATCATTATTTCTCTGAATTGAGAAAATCCCCAACCATCAGGAAGCAATCACTTACTTCCCTACCCTGCCCTACCCAAACACATCCCTACCCTGCCCCTACCACCCTCAACACAAAGAATGTTATAGGGAAAAGCCAATTTTGACTCCATGTTGGATCTATTTATCTATTTCTTTTACTTTAACCTTGGCTTCCCATTGTTTTTGTCCCCTAAAAGAATATTGTCCATACATACTGGCCTTTCTTGGGAACCCTGCCCACCTGTGGATGCCTACGGGAAGGAAGAAATTAACACATCCTTCCCCCTACCCCCGCCCCAATTCCAGGAGAGATATTTGCAAGGTTAATGGCCTTTTTACTTTACTTCCTCTCCTCCTCCTCTCTGCTCTATATTAGAACCCCTCATCCAGACCCCATAAAATGGCTATTTTGAGACATTAGTCTGCTATCTTCTTGATCAGCCAGCTTTCTGAATAAAGTCATATTCTTTGCCTCAACACCTAGTCTCTTGGGGTTTATTGGCCTATCATGCAACCAGCAGAGGGAGTTTGGACTTGGTAACAAGAAAACAAGAATCTTTTAGCTCCCTTCATGGGGTGGGGTGGTTAGAGGATGGGACTTAATCACCAAGTATATATTAATATTACCAAGATTATTATTAATGAAATTATTAATTTACTGTAATTTAAAAGATAAAGCAAAATTTAAATGATTGTCAAAGGACAATCATAACTATTTCTCAAGTACATTTTTTATATCAGTGCTGTGCTAGCACTGCAAGGTATACAAAAAAATATGATTCTTAATATCAGCCTCTTTAAGAAGATTACAAGCAACATTGAATATAGTTTTTAAAACCTCAGGCTTCATTTTGTAATGAATAATTTTTATGCAAATAGAATTTAATGTCAGTTTTAAATACCTAGAAAGTGAATATTTATTAGTAAAATCCAGATTCTTTTGATTACTGTAAAAAAAGCATGTCTTTGTAACAAAATGTAAGTAACTTTCTGTACTTACATTCTAAAACATTAATAGATCAATAATTCTGTTATAATAAAGGTATTTAGTAGTACTGTGTTATATATACATCCAAACAGAACTCTCATAATCAAATGTTTAGTAAAAAAAAAAAATTGAAGCCTTTAAGTCCCAGTTGTTTTCTTCCTCAATTAATTCAGCAATATTTTATTTAAATTTATCATATTGTAATACAGAAAACTTAATGGAAAAGTCTTTTCTAAAGCCTCAATGATTTGATACGTTCATGGACTTTATGATGAGGGAAAATAATAATCTGAATCCTAGAAAACCTAATTGAAAAATAAATTTTACTTGAAGTACTTGCTAATGAATGACTAAGGTTAGTTTGAATTCTGCCTTAAAGATATATTGTCAAAAGTGTTAGCTTTACCAAGTTTCCAGAGAAACTAAATAGCCTGTATTTCAAACTGGAAAGGACACATTCATAATGGCAAGGCATAGGCCAGAGTAGGAACAATAAGTTTAATTGACTAATTGTCTGTAATAAAGTACTTCTCCAACCCAAGGAAACTTCCAGATTTAAACTATACTGCAGGCAAGTGAGAGAAACATGTTCTTGGAGATATTCTGTCAGAAGAACTTGAAGGTCATTCATTGTTCTTTGAGAAGAATTTAATTTCCATATTGCATTTGCATTTTTAATCCTACATCTATTTGTCCCAAGTTACATGACAAAGACATTAAATTTTAATCAGTAACAAAACCAGCGTTTGTCTGGTGGCCAGTTTCATTGCCCTTCTCTTTTTCATACATTTTACTCACAGCTGTGATACTTGAATGGATGTCCCAATTACCTTGGAAATTGGAGGCAGCAGCTAGAGATTAGAATTCAGCTCTAGGCACGTCTAGGATGGCATCTAACATAAATCAAGAGGATATAAGTCAAATGCAAATGAGTTAGCAGAAACAAGCCTATTATTAATATAAGGTGAGGATCATGCCCGATTAGCTGATCATTGTCTCACCGTCACCTACTACAATGCCTGGCACATGGTAGATTCCCAGTTAATAGTTATGGAATCTCCACTTTAAAATAAAAAGGTCACAATTATCTTGGGCATGTTATGTATAAGAACACATTAGCAGAAAGGAAGAATGTGGAGTAAAAATCTTTGTGAGCTGAGTCAAAACTTAGAAATATTCAGACTGCCTGTGGGTCTACAAGTGAAGGAAATGATTTTTTTCTGTAGGACTCAACATCTCAAGCATTATGATCAAGGTAGATGGCTGGTATAAAACAAAACAAGCCAACACCCCTAAATCTCAGCAAACAATGTAATAAAAGGCTTACTTCACATCTTTGCTCAAAGTCTAGTGCAAGTCAACACAGTACACTCTGCATAAGCAGTTGTCCAGAGATCGAGGCTTCAGAGAACCATTTAGTTCTTTAAATCTTTGGAATTTTCATCACCAGCCAGAAGCTGAAGGAAGAAAATGGAAAATGAGGTATTTATATACTCAGAAATTGGCTCACATCACTTCCATTCACATTCCATTGTCCAAAAATAAGTCACAAGCCCACGCCAAAGAGGTGTGGAAAATATATTCTTACTTTGCTCAGGGAGAAGGGGAGAACATGGAAACTGGTGAGTACCTGCCTTGTCATTTACAGTCTACTCTTCGGAACATCACATACTTGTTTCACTTGTCTTCCCATGCATAGGACAGATTCATTTCTCCTCCAGAAAGGCAACCCCAAATTCCATGTAGTCCCTGGATCCAGGTCAAAGTGGAGGGACAGTACTTGGGTGATAGGCAGTCCTCTTCATGAGACCTGAATGTGGTTCTTTGTGGGCCAGCATCCTAAAAACTAAAAGAAAAATTCACAACCCCACTCATAGCAGTAATATTCAATGTGAAGTGAAAGTTGCTCAGTCATGTCCGACTCTTTGTGACCCCATGGACTATACAGTCCATGGAATTCTCCAAGCCAGAATACTGGAGTGAGTAGCCTTTCCCTTCTCTAGGGGATCTTCCCAACCCAGGGATCGAACCCAGGTCTCCCGCATTGCAGGTAGATTCTTAACCAGCTGAGCCACGAGGGAAGCCCAATATTCAATGTGAAGCATAATAAAAAGAAAAAGCATAATTGAAACCTCTTTTTAGGTGGAGGAAGACACTGGTCTGTAACATTTATGAAACAGAATGATGAGGCAGGATGTGAAGATTCCTGCTGTGATGGAGGTAGGAAGGATGTTCCTTAATTAGACTCCAGTTTTAATAAGAACACATTTGTCCAATTTTTTTTAAGTTCCCTGGCTCTAGGCCCTGTCTACGAAGTTCTTCCTTTTCTAATAGCCTCCATCAGCAGATCTGATGTGAGAACTGGGGAGGTATGTCTATCTTAGTGGAGGTCCAATATTCACAACTTACTTCTGGCACATGCAGATATTGGGACAAGAGAGTCATTTTAAATATTAAGTAATTTCAGACTCCTGATTTTTTTTTGGCCATAAAATTTTCTTGAAAACTTACTAAGCTTTTGATCTATTTAAGTCAACTCTATGTTAGTAACTATACCCTAAGTTCTTTCCTGTGTATGCCAGTCTGACTCTACTTAATGGTATCTACACACTAGACCATCAAATGTGTCTGGGGAGGCTGTATCCTGAATCTGACCTTTGCTATAATGGCTAAGACTTAGTTAATCTTTGATTCTGAGAGGCAAATTTTAGGGATCTTATTTCCTATTGCTTGGAGCCTAGAAGTTGTTGTCTCTAGCGTTCCTTCAAGGCCTCAAATTTATGGTCTCTTTCTTCCCTATCATCTCTGCTAACAAATCTGTCAATTCTTGTTTAAGTTAATCTCTGTCTCATTAATATTCTGCTGAAAACAGCAGTAGCATCCAATACATATGATCATGTTCATTCTTTCCTCTAGAGCTATGGGTTCTGTGAGCAGATGCCTCTTCCAAGCTTTCGCTAGAGATAGTTCTACCAAATGTTTTAAAAGGCAGAATAGGACTTTCCAGCCTTATAGCTTCTGTCTCCTTGCCATCTATAGCCCACACATCTTGCATTCACATAATGTCCATATTTGAGTTTTTGTCATGGTAACACCGGAGTTCAAAATATCACTTTCTAAGTTGAGATATTTTTTGCTGAAACAAACAACCTCAACATCGAGTAGCTTGAGCAATGCATTACTCATGCATGACTCACATCACAGCCCAATGTAACTCTCTGGTGGAGGTCTTGACATGTGTGCAGGCTCTGCTCTAGTGCTTCAGAGACCCCTGTCCCATTTATCTGTGACTACTTCTATTTCACAGTTTATCTGTGACCAGCTGTGGCTACCAGTTTATCTGTTACTACCAGGGCTTCCTGGTGACTTATCTGGTAAAGAATCCGCCTGCAATTCGGGAGACCTGGGTTCAATCCCTGGGTTGGGAAGATCCCCTGGAGCAGGAAATGGCTACCCATTCCAGTATTCTGGCCTGGAAAATTCCATGGACTGTATAGTCCATGGGGTTGCAAAGAGTCAGACACGACTGAGTGACTTTCATTTTCACTTCTAGTTCAGCAATTCTCAAAATGTGGTCCATGGACCTTTGGGTTGGTTGGCCAGTAAGGTCAAACTTTTTCTTAGTAACTAATGAAAAGTATATATCTTTTTCAATGTGTTTGGCACTGATGGTAAAAAAACAATGCTGAGTAAAACTACTTATGCCTTCATATGAATCCAAGCAGTGTCATCAAACTGAAATAGTACTCTCTTCTTATCACTGCCACTCACCTGCAATCAGAATGTCCTTGATGAAATAAAATTAATTATTTTAATAAATAATACTTTAAAAAATATTCATGTATTTATTTTAGTTTTGGCTGTTCTGGGTCTTCATTGCTGCCTGCAGGCTTTTCTCTAGTTGTGGTGGGCAGGGGCTGCTATTCACTGAGGTGTGCACACTCCTCATTGTGGTGGCTTCCCTTGCTGGGAGCATGGGCTCTAGGTATGGGTTCAGTCATTGTGGCACACGGACTCAGTTGCCCAACGGCATGTGGGGTCTCCCTGGACCAGGGATGGAACCTGTGTCCCCTGCATTGGTAGGCTGATTCTTAACCACTGGAGTACCTGGAAGCCCAAACCCTAACTTTTGAGTGCAAATCTTTTTTGATTCTTCATGAAGAAATGGGAATTATGCATAAAGAATTTCTGGGGCAAACAAAAGTAAAATGGTTGTCACATGGAAAAATCTTTGTTCTATTTTTTGAGTTTCAAACTGAACTTGTCTTTTTTTTGAATACTATTTCTTCTTGAAAGAACAGACTATTCAGACTGGTAATTTGGCAGAAGTTTCCTCAAAAGTTAATAAAGTGAGCCAATTATTTCAAGGACAATAATTGTAGGGACAAATGGTAAAATGAAAGGTTTCAAGTGAAAATTAGCATTTTGGAAAACTTGCTTGTGCCACTATGAGCTTGAAGGCCTTTCTGATAAGGTTGGTGGTATACTATAACATTGTATAATGGCATGTGTCAACATTTGGAAGATATGTATAACTCAGTTCTCTCTAGTGTTGTCCAAATGATCCATACTTGATATTGCAAAATCGTGTATTGGTAAACTATCCATTCAAAGTGAAAGAGCTATAGATTTTAGTGTAACAGAAGATTAAAGTTGGTACTGCCCAACTTAAAGCTTACTATAAAGCTCCAGTAATCAAGAAAATGTGAAATTGGTGAAAGAATAGACAAATAGGTCAATGTAACATAATAGAGAGATCAGAAATGAACCCATTCAAATACAATTACCTGATCTTTGACAAAGAAATAAAGCAGCAATGGAGAAAAGAGAATCTTCTTCTGTTCTGGAATAACTGGACATCTACATGCAAAAATATAATTTAGACAGAGATCTTACACATTCACAACAATTAAAGTGGGTCATCTATCTCAATGTAAACTGCAAAGCTAAGAAACTCCTAGAAGATATCAGGATAGAATCTGGATGACCTTAAGGTTAATTTTTTTGGGCACACCACCAAAGGTGTGATCCATGAAAGACATAATTGATAAGCTGAACTTCATTAAAGTTTAAAAAATTCTGCTATACAAAAGACACTGTGAAGAGGATGAGACAACAAACCATAGAATGGAAGAAAATATTTGCCAAAAACGTATCTGATAAAAGACTGTTATCCAATACATGCAAAGAACCCTGCTGCTACTGCTACTGCTAAGTCGCTTCAGTCGTGTCCGACTCTGTGCAACCCCATAGATGGCAACCCACCAGGCTCCCCGTCCCTGGGATTCTCCAGGCAAGAACACTGAAGTGGGTTGCCATTTCCTTCTCCAATGCGTGAAAGTGAAAAGTCAAAGTGAAGTTGCTCAGTCGTGTCTGACTCTTAGCGACCCCATGGACTGCGGCCTACCAGGCTCCTCCATCCATGGGATTTTCCAGGCAAGAGTGCTGGAGTGAGGTGCCATTGCCTTCTCCAAAAGAACCTTGAAAACCCAACAGTAAGAAAATGAATTATAAGTGAGCAAAAGTTAAACAAGTGGGCAAAAGTTCTGAAAATATACACTCACCAAACAAGATATAGAGATAACAAACAAATATATGAGAAGATGCTCAACATCGTATGTCATTAAGGAACTGCAAATTAAAACATCAAGAATTATCACTGCACATCTATTGGAATGGCAGAAATCCCGAACACTAACAACGTGAAACGCTGGTAAAGTTTTGGAGCAACAGGATCTATCATTCTTGGTGGTAATGCAAAATGGGATAATCACTTTGGATGACAGAGTAGCAGGACTTCCCAGGTGGCGCTGTGGTAAAGAATCTGCCTGCCAGTGTAGGAGACACACGAGACACAGGCTTGATCCCTGGGTTGGGAAGATCCCCTGGAGTAGAAAATGGCACCGCACTCCAGTATTCTTGCCTGGAAAATACCATGGGCTGGTGGGCTACAGTCCATGAGGTCACAAGAAGTCGGACACAACTGAACAACTGAGCATGCACACAGATAGCAGTTTCTTATAAAACTAAACTTGCTTTCCAGGAATCATACTCCTTGGTATAAACCGAGAGGACTTAAAAACCTACATTCACACAAAAACTTGAACGTGGATCTGTACAGCGGCTTTATTTACAAGTACCATAACTTGGAAGCAGCCAGAAAGTCCTCTAGTAGGTGAATGGATGAATAAACTGGTTTATTCAGACAAGGAATATTATTCAGTACTAAAAATAAATGAATTATCCAAACCATGAATGGAGGAAACGGAAAAGCATAATACTAAGTTAAAGAAATCAATCTGAAAATGCTACATATCATATGAGTCCAACTATAAGATGTTCTGGAAAAGGCAAAATTGTTGAGACAGTAAAAAGATGATTGGTTGCCAGGCTATAGGGGGTTCAGGAAAGGATATGAAGCAGAGTACAGAGGATTTTTAGAGCAGGGAAACTATTCTGCATGATAATATAATAGTAGATACATACATGTATTTTATATTTTTGTTATTTATATGATAATATGCCAAAGAATGCTCAAACTACCGCACAACTGCACTCATCTCAAATGATGGTAAAGTAATGCTCAAAATTCTCCAAGCCAGGCTTCAACAGTACATGAACCATGAACTTCCAGATGTTTAAGATGGATTTAGAAAAGGCAGAGGAAAAAAAAGAAAAGGCAGAGGAACCAGAGATCAAATTGCTGATATCTGCTGGATCATCAATAAAGCAAGAGAGTTCCAGAAAAACATCTACTTCTGCTTTATTGACTATGCCAAAGCCTTTGACTGTGTGGATCATAATAAACTCTGGAAAGTTCTTCAAGAGATGGGAATACCAGACCACCTGACCTGCCTCTTGAGAAACCTGTATGCAGGTCAGGAAGCAACAGTTAGAACAGGACATACTAGTTCCAAATAGGGAAAGGAGTATGTCTAGGCTGTGTATTGTCACCCTGCTTATTTAACTTATATGCAGAGTACATCATGCAAAATGCTGGGCTGGATGAAGCACAAACTGGAATCAAGATTGCCAAGAGAAATATCAACAACCTCAGATATGCAGATGACACCACCCTTATGTGGCAGAAAGTGAAGAAGAACTAAAGAGCCTCTTGATGAAAGTGAAAGACGAGAGTGGAAAAGTTGACTTAAAATTCAACATTCAGAAAACTTAGATCATGTCATCTGGTTCCATCATGTCATGGCAAATAGATGGGGAAGCAATGGAAACAGGGACAGACTTTATTTGGGGGGGCTCTAAAATCACTGCAGATAGTGACTGCAACCATGAAACTAAAAGATGCTTGCCCCTTGGAAGAAAAGCTATGACCAACTTTAGCAGTATATTAAAAAGCAGGAACATTAACTTTGCCAACAAAGGTTTGTCTAGTCAAAGCTGTGGTTTTTCCAGTAGTCATGTATGGACGTGAGAGTTGGACTATAAAGAAAGCTGAGCAGAGAGAATTGATGCTTTTGAACTGTGGTGTTGCAGAAGACTCTTGAGAGTCCCTTGGACTGCAAGGAGATCCAACCAGTCAATCCTAAAGGAAAGCAGTCCTGAATATTCATTGGAAATGAATGAAGTTTCAGCTTAAGCTGAAGCTCCAATACTTTGGCCAGCTGATGCGAAGAGCTGACTCATTTGAAAAGACCCTGATGCTGGGAAAGATTGAAGGCGGGAGGAGAAGGGGATGACAGAGAATGAGGTGGTTGGATGGCATCACCGACTCAATGGACATGAGTTTGAGTAAACTCCAGGAGTTGGTGGTGCACAGGGAGTCGTGGCATGCTGCAGTCCATGGGGTCGCAAAGAGTTGGACACGACTGAGCGACTGAACTAAACTGAATTGAACTGAATGTGATTTATATATGTGTCAAAAGCCTATACGCTGTGCAATAACAAGAGTGAACCATATTAATGACTTATCAGTTGTGACCATTGTACTATTCTGGTGTGGATGTGGATGGGTGGAGGGTCCGTGGGTTAGCAGGGGCCAGAGAGTATATAGAAACTGTACTTTCCATTTAGTTTTGCTGTAAACCCAAGACTTCTTAAAAATGTAAAACATATTAAAAATCTATTGGCTCTTCTCAAAAAGCATTATAAAAACCACTTTGACAATATTTTCAGTTGCCTAGGGATTTTGTTTAAACTGCAAATAAAACTGTAAATTAAGATTGGTTGACAGTTTGATTTATTTAGTATAGTACTTTCTTTGAGGAACATGTTATTCATACCTTGGTTTTTAACTGGAAATACCAATTCTTTATAACCTTAAGCATCTCACTCTCTGCAACCTGTGCTTCTCCACACTCAGGCATTCAGCCTATCACCTATTCTTCAAACACTCTGAGACCCCATTCCATAATAGCTTTACACTTTCTGTTGATTCTGTTTTATTTCCATTTTGGTATAGTTTTGACTTCTTAATGTATCTTTAACCACTATGTCTCCAGTATATCCTCTATTACTTTCTTTTTTTCCTTCTTACTCACTGACAAGTTCTCTTTCTGCCTTTATTAATAATTGACAAAGTAAATAACCCCAGAATCGATGTCATCAGAGTTAATGTTTATGTATTTTACTAATTTCTGGTTCTCATTGTATACATGCCTACTTCCTATCTTTTTCACATACCCAAAATCTAATTTGAAAACATCTACAATTTGCAACAGCTACACTTTTCTTCTTAAATTGAAAAGAATATAGACACTGTCCTATGTGAATTTTTCAATCTCTTGTCACCAAATCTGCAATCATGCTGGTATGAGTCCCTGTCCTCTTTTCTTCCTTCTGTTTCATGGTTCTTATTCACTTCTCTTGCTTGGGATTACAATGTCTTCTACCACAATCTATCCATTATCCACTATCTCTGTATTTTAACATATCTATTTTTACTTGTTCCTTTTCTTTCTCATTTGATCTTCCACATCTATCTCCCAGTGGGAGAGGGAGAGGGTGGGAAGATTTGGGAGAATGACATTGAAACATGTAAAATATCATGTAAGAAACGAGTTGCCAGTCCAGGTTTGATGCACGATACTGGATGCTTGAGGCTAGTGCACTGGGACGACCCAGAGGGATGGTATGGGGAGGGAGGAGGGAGGAGGGTTCAGGATGGGGAACACATGTATACCTGTGGCGGATTCATTTTGATATTTGGCAAAACTAATACAATTATGTAAAGTTTAAAAATAAAATAAAATTAATTAAAAAACAAACAAACAACTAGCCCTCTCCTACTTTATCTCTTATCTCTTCTCTCTACCATTCATTTCTTTCCTCCTGTTCACAGCAAACCTTCTTATAAGGGTTGTACCTTTGCTAAAGAGGATTGTTCAGTATTGTGCTATTCCAGATTATAATGAAATTGACACCTATTTCTGTAGAGTAGATTTACAGGATTGCTGTTGATATGTTATAGGATTTTATAGTGCTAAACTGCCTTACAAAAAATGTGTGTAACAATTACCAACCCATCCATAGTTTCATTTACCCATACTTGTCACCTTTACCATATATGATTAATTTTGGATAATCTAAAAGTTTAATATTGTACATCATTGCTTTTTTTCAGTAATGATATTAGTACCTTCTCAAATATTCATTGGCTATTTATTTTTCTACTAATTGCCTGTTTGTATCCTTTAAGCTTTTATCTTTATATTTCTATGAGCTATTTATAAATTTATCCCCACATGTGTGTGCTCAATCATGTCTGACTCTCTGTGGCCCCATGGGCTGTAGCCCCCCAAAGTTCCTCTATCCATGGAATTTTCCAGGCAAGAATACTGGAGTGGGTTGCCATTTCCTTCTCCAGGGGATTGAGCTTCTTGACCCAGGGATGGAACCCACATTTCTTGTGTCTCTTGCACTGGCAGGTGGATTCTTTACCACTGAACCATCTGGGAAGCCCTTATAAACTATTTCCTCTTATAAACTTATAAATATGTATTATGAATATTTTTCCCTTTGTCTTCTAACTTAGACTTGATAGCTCTGTAGCCAAATCTGTCACTCTTTTAATAATTTTCTTTCTGCCTCCTGGGTCACATGCTTCAAAAATCACTCCCTCTGAGGAAATTGTCTACATTGATTGCCTGCACTTCTCAAAACCCTGTTATACAAGTTAATCTGTTGCAGTGTGATTTCTGTCTTCATCACTTCACTGAACTTGCTCTTGCCAAGGATACTAATAGCCACTGGGACCACAACTTCCATGAAATCCTCTTTTCTGCTGTTTTACATGATACTATGCCTTACTCCAGAGAAGGCAATGGCACCCCACTCCAGTACTCTTGCCTTGAAAATCCCATGGATGGAGGAGCCTAGAAGGCTGCAGTCCATGGGGTCGCTGAGGGTCGGACATGACCGAGCAACTTCACTTCCACTTTTCACTTTCATGCATTGGAGAAGGAAATGGCAACCCACTCCAGTGTTCTTGCCTGGAGAATCCCAGGGACGGGGAAGCCTGGTGGGCTGCCATCTATGGGGTCGCACAGAGTCGGACACGACTGAAGTGACTTAGCAATAGCAATGCCTTACTCATTTTGTTTGCTCCTTGCTTTCTGACTACCCTTCAGTTTACTCCTCTTTAACTCAAATTTCATTTTTTTTTTCAAATTTCCTCATTGTTGATGTCCCTCAGAGTTTTGCCATAGGACCTCATCCCTCCTCATTTTACATTCAATATGTTTTGTAGTGATAATAATTATCTCTGAGTTTGACATAACTTTGATCATTTTGGAATAGAATGATGTTCTAGTCTGTTTGGCATCATTTTGACCAGGGACCAAGGAATACCAGGAACCTGTCTGCCAGTCTCTCTTCTTCCCTCTCTCCGTAACCCTGAAATAGCTTTTGACCAAGAGCAATAACCAGAACGGGGAGAGAAGATGCCGCTTTGTTATCCAAACTCAGCTGGTTTCACCTAACCTAATAAAACGCTATTAAGTTAGGCAACACTCTTTCCCCTAAAATCCCCATCTTTACTTTTGTTATCTTACTACACTCTGGCTGGTTGCTTGATAAAGAATCTCAACCCAATAATCAGCATTCTCAGTGTGTTCACAATCTGTTTTTGACTCTGTAGCTAGCCTGTGTGGTCATCTTAATCTTAAATCAGATCGTATCTGCCTCTTACTCAAGTCACTCCAGATGCTCCCTGTTGACCTAAGGTTAAAATTCAAAACCTTTGCTGTGGCTTCCAAAGACTTTTTGATTCACCTCTGCTTTCAATAAAATCTCTTTTTTCTTTCTTAATATTTTTCTTCTCTCTGCATCAGGAAGTCATAATCTTGTTTAGGTTATCTAATAAAATATGTTATCTCTAACCTTACAGACTTTTTGCAAGCTTTTACTTCTGTCAGAACCTCATGCATTTCTTCCTGTAATGCTACATTGAATTTCAAAGATGAGGTGAGTGGCCATTCTTAGGTGGTTATCCCTCCAGTACTCATTACACTGGGCTTCCCAGGTTATGCTAGCAGTGAAGTACTTACCTGCCAATGCAGGAAACATAACAAGTGTGGGTTCCATAACTGGGTCTAGAAGATCCCTTGGAGGAGGGCATGACAATTCACTCCTGTATTCTTGACTGGAGAATCCCATGGACAGAGAAGCCTAGCAGGCTACTATTCATGGGGTTGCAAAAGAATGGAACACAGCTGAAGTGACTTAGCATGCAAGCAGTTATTACATTATATTTTACTTCCCTGGAAACTTTTTGTAGACCCCATACTAGACTTCTAGCTATGTGAGGAAAGAGGCAGTTTTGCTCACCATTTTATCCTCAATGAAAAGCTGACTCATTTGAAAAGACCCTGATGCTGGGAAGCATTGAGAGCAGGAGGAGAAGGGGACGACAGAGGATGACATGGATGGATGGCATCACCAACTCAATGGACATAGGTCTGGGTGAACTCCAGGAATTGGTGATGGACAGGAAGGCCTGGCGTGCTGTGGTTCATGGGGTCGCAGAGAATCGGACACGACTGAGTGACTCTGAACTGAACTGAACTAGCACAGTACCTGAGATGTGGTATATGGTCTATAAATGTTTATGAATTAATAATTGAGGGTCAAGTATTCTCTTCAGTTCAGTTCAGTTCAGTCACTCAGTCGTGTCTGACTCTGCGACCCCATGAATTGCAGCATGCCAGGCCTCACTGTCCATCACCAACTCCTGGGGTTCATTCAAACTCATGTCCATCGAGTCCATGATGCCATCCAGCCATCTCATCCTCTGTCGTCCCCTTCTCCTCCTGCCCCCGATTCCTCCCAGAATCAGAGTCTTTTCCAATGTGTCAACTCTTCTCATGAGGTGGCCAAAGTATTGGAGTTTCAGCTTTAGCATCAGTCCTTCAAAAAACACCCAGGACTGATCTCCTTTAGAATGGACTGGCTGGATCTCCTTGGAGTCCGAGGGACTCTCAAGAGTCTTCTCCAACACACAGTTCAAAAGCATCAATTCTTCAGCACTCAGCTTTCTTCACAGTCCAACTGTCACATCCATACATGATTACTGGGAAAACCATAGCCTTGACTAGATGGACCTTTGTTGGCAAAGTAATGTCTCTGCTTTTGAATATGCTATCTAGGTTGGTCACAACTTTCCTTCCAAGGAGTAAGCGTCTTTTAATTTCATGGCTGCAATCACCATCTGCAGTGATTTTGGAGCCTAAAAATATAAAGTCTGACACTGTTTTCACTGTTTCCCCATCTATTTGCCATGAAGTGATGACCAGATGCCATGATCTTCGTTTTCTGAATGTTGAGCTTTAAGCCAACTTTTTCACTCTCCTCTTTCACTTTCATCAAGAGGCTTTTTAGTTCCTCTTCACTTCCTGCCATAAGGGTGGTATTATCTGCATATCTGAGGTTATTGATATTTCTCCTGATAATCTTGATTCCAGCTTGTGCTTCTTCCAGCCCAGCATTTCTCATGATGTACTCTGCGTATACGTTAAATAAGCAGGGTGACAATATACAGCCTTGACATACTCCTTTTCCTATTTGGAACCAGTCTGTTGTTCCATGTCCAGTTCTAACTGTTGCTTCCTGACCTGCATATAGGTTTCTCAAGAGGAAGGTCAAGTGTTTTGGTATTCCCATCTCTTTCAGAATTTTCCACAGTTTATTGTGAACCACACAGTCAAAGGCTTTGGCATAGTCAATAAAGCAGAAATAGATGTTTTTCTGGAACTTTCTTGCTTTTTCCATGATCCAGCGGACGTTGGAAATTTGATCTCTGGTTCCTCTGTCTTTTCTAAAACCAGCTAGAACATCTGGAAATTCACAGTTCACATATTACTGAAGGCTGGCTTAGAGAATTTTGAGCATTACTTGACTAGCGTGTGAGATGAGTGCAATTGTGTGGTAGTTTGAACATTCTTTGGCATTGCCTTTCTTTGGGATTGGAATGAAAACTAACCTTTTCCAGTCCTGTGTCCACTGCTGAGTTTTCCAAATTTGCTAGCATATTGAGTGCAGCACTTTGACAGCATCATCTTTTAGGATTTGAAATAACTTAACTGGAATTCCATCATATCCACTGGCTTTGTTCGTAGTGATGCTTTCTAAGGCCCACTTGACTTCACATTCCAGGATATCTGGCTCTAGGTGAGTGATCACACAATCGTGATTATCTTGGTCATGGAGATCTTTTTTGTACAGTTCTTCTGTATATTTTTGCCACCTCTTCTTAATATCTTCTGCTTCTGTTAGGTCCATACCATTTCTGTCCTTTATCGAGACCATCTGTGCATGAAATATTCCCTTGGTATTCCCTTATAACATTTTAAATTTTATATATCATTCATTCTTAATTTTGCATACTTTTGATTAATCATTTGTATGTGATTACTATGTAAAATCCCATTTCACTAATTTTTTTTCAAGAAACTATTTTACATTTATTTTTCTCTTTTATAACTTGTGGCACTCCAAATTACTTTTTATTTATTATTATATTTTGTTCTTGCTTGTCTCATGGTTTTCCCCATTTTGGTTATTTGATACCTGATTGATTTATTGAGTGAGTGAGTTAATGAGTAAGTGCTTCTTTCCCTTCCCCAACAAAACTCCAAGCCAGCTAAGCAAGAACTGTTTTTCTTGCTTATTACTGGAAACTCGGTGACTTGAATAGTGAATATATATGAAATTAATGAATAAATACATATTTTTAAGGCTGTCATTTTATTAAGTAGTTTCAAGTTCCTATCTTAATGTTCTATCTAATCTAAGAGTTAAGTAGGATGTTTTTGTAATTTCTAAATAGAGAGCTTCTCTTTCTTATTCGTATTATTGCTTTACAGTTTTCATGCAATGAAATCACAGAAATAGAGTGTTTACAATTTGTTCTTCTAATAACTTGTTAGGGTTGTCTTTGTGGTATAATATTTGATAGTATATTAAAACTTCTATAATTATTTAAGCATGAAGTTTCTATAATTTAATAAGTTTGACTTGCAACTTTTAATCAACAAGAACTTAGTATTCAAATTTTATTATTTTGTTTTTGTTGTTTAATTTGGAATAATTTTCTAAAATTGGGTTACATCATTTATTATTATTCCACTATTTTATTTTTGTGTTTTTATCATTTCCGCATATTTAATACCCTGTTTTTTATTACATAAAACTTTATGATTATGCACTATACCTTTTGTCAAAGTTAAATCACCATATCTCTCCAATTTAAAGCTACTTGTTTTAAAATGATTTTTAGAGGAATTCTCTGGCAGTCTAGTGTTTAGGACTGTTCACTTCCCCTGCAGGGGACAAAGGTTTGATCCCTGGTTGGGGAACTGACATCCTGCAAGCTCCATGCCCCAAAAAATAAAAATTTTAATCTTTTTTTTTTTTAGTTCATGTTTTCTGGTTTATTTCTGACTGATACTTTACTTTTAATCCTTTCCTGTCATTTTTTTGAGTGCAGTTCTTACAAATTAGCATATTTTGACTGTTTAACAGTCAAGTCTGAGAGTCTTTGCAGTATAAGAGAATTTAACTCATTTATACTTAGTGACATACTAATGTTTATAATAGTTAACCTTTTAGAGATACTTACTTACAACGTGTCAAGTACTATTTTAAATACTTTTATCTAGTAACACATTTAATTCTTATAACAGCCCTGTCAGGTCAGTGGTACTAATATACATATTTTACAGACCTGGAAACTGACATACATAGTGATTCTCAGTGACTTACTATGGTTACAGGGGTAAAATGCAGAAGAGCCAGGAAGTATACCTAAGCAGTCTGGCCACAAAGCCTGTGTTAACAACCAAGCTTTATTGTCAGCTAGTTTTATGTTGATTTTGAAAACTGGGTAGTATCTTACTTATTCATTGTGTGGTCTACAAAGATCTTTGAGATAGTCATTTCAGGTTGTTGCAAGTATGTGTTTTTACACATAGTAAAGCTGTTGTGGTAGTTTTCATTTATACTCTGAATCATAAAATTCTGGAATAACATTGCTCTACATGCTTAATTTGTGGTTCTGTTGAAACTATGTATCATTTTATATTTTCTGGGTGAAGGGTGAAGGAAAGGCTCACTCTCTGCCAGCCTAAGAATTCTATTATCTGTTGTACGTTTTTATTCCTTTGTGTCCATAGAATTCAAATTACACTTTTCCTCTTTTAGCTTTATGGCTGCAATTTCTGTGACCACCTCTCTCAGGATACTTTGGAATTGTTACAGTGCAGCCACTGACATCTGAAACCCTAGAAACAAGACAGATTTTTTTTTAAGTTTAAGGATGAGCACAGGAGTCCAATAGATCTAGCAATATAGGCAGACACTTAACTGAAGATTGAAGTAAATGTAAAAGAAAAGCTGACTGGAGAAGTAAAATTGAAGAATGTAGAGTGGAAAGTGTCTGACATTCAAGATCTTAAGTAACGTTGGTGTTTGCTTTAAGCTTAGTGAATATGATTAATCTTTACTAAAAGACTAAATGAAAGAGAATGATATTAAAACTACTTTTAAATATGGAATCTACTATGAAAATAATAATTGTTGCATTGAATTGATGAGACAAAGTAGTAATTATAGGAATCTAAAATAAATAATAAAAATAAGATCAAAAAAGGAGAAATCAGAGATAATAGCATAAATGGAAGGAGGAACCAAGTAATGTGGGCCTCCCAGATAGCTCAGATGGTAAAGAATCTACCTGCAATGTGGGAAACCTGGGTTCAATCCTTGGTTTGGGAAGATCCCCTAGAGGAGGGCACGGCAACCTACTCCAGTATTTTTGCCTGAAGGATCCCCATGGATAGAGGAGCCTGGTGGGTTACAATGCATGGGGTCACAAAGAGTTGGACAGGACTAAACCCAGACAAGTAATGTAACTTTGTATATTTTTAAATTAAGTAACTTTGTTGACCCCCTAGAAGGGAGTCCTGAGGTTCACAGTGTTCCTGCAGATACTCAGTTGCATACAGGATAAAAACAAGACAGGCTGCTGGCCAAGTCAGCAATGCTGGGAAAGATAAGCATTTAGCAGAAATGACTACCTTGTCTACAAAATTAACTGTATGGTTAGTTGTTATGAACAAATCCTCCTGAAGAGCAACTCCAGATAATATTTAAGCTGTTTCAAATGAAGAAATACTCATGCAAATTAAGTGAGATACTAAATCTGTTGTGAATTATTATATGCATTAAATTTTATCCAACTTGAAAAAAATTAAATAACTTTGTATTTTTGACAAAAATGTTGAGTAAATTTTTAAACTTTTTGTCCAAACTGAAATACTTGTGTAAGGAAAATAATTGGAATTTTTCTACTGGAACTTACTTTATAGGCAACATTGTAATGTAATAGTTTTTCTACTTTTGTAATTTTCAAATAACTCAGAGCAAAAGTACAATGTTTCTCAAGGAAAACAAACAAAGAGTTTGTGTGAAAATTAACAATACCCATCTGCTGCTGCTGCTAAGTCACTTCAGTCGTGTCCGACTCTGTGTGACCCCATAGACAGCAGCCCACCAGGCTCCCCCGTTCCTGGGATTCTCCAGGCAAGAACACTGGAGTGGGTTGCCATTGCCTTCTCCAATGCGTGAAAGTGAAAAGTGAAAGTGAAGTCGCTCAGTTGTGCCCGACCCTTAGCAACCCCATGGACTGCAGCCTACCATGCTCCTCCATCCATGGGATTTTCCAGGCAAGAGTACTGGAGTGGGTTGCCATTGCCTTCTCTATTACCTATCAAACTAATGTAATTAAAGAAATAAAAGATAAAATATACATCATACATTATTCATATTTATTTTAAAAACACTATGTTGTATCTTGGCTATTATGAATAATGTTGTAATAAACATGCGAGTGCAGATAGCTTTTCTGTACCCTGTTTATTTATTTTGGATATACACCTGTTCCTGCTGCTAAGTCACTTCAGTCATGTCCAGCTCTGTGCAACCCCATAGACAGCAGCCCACCAGGCTCCCCTGTCCCTGGGATTCTCCAGGCAAGAACACTGGAGTGGGTTGCCATTGCCTTCTCCAATGCATGAAAGTGAAAAGTGAAAGTGAAGTCACTCAGTCGTATCCGACTCTTCGCAACCCCATAGACTGCAGCCTACCAGGCTCCTTCATCCATGGGATTTTCCAGGCAAGAGTACTGGAGTGGGGTGCCATTGCCTTCTCCAGATATATACCTAGAGGTGTATAAATATGATATGATAGTTCTACTTTTAATATTTTGAGGAACCCCCATACTGTTTTCCATACTGGTTAAATCAACTTACATTCCCACTAACCCAGGGTATAAGGGTTCCCTGTTCTTAATGTTCTCACCAATACCTATCTCTATTCTTCTTGATGGTAACTATTCTAACAGATTATTTACAATAGCCAAGGTTTGGAAACAGCCTAAGATATGTCAATGAATGAATGAAGCCAATGAATGAATGGATGAAGCCAAGATATGTCAATGAATGAATGGATAAGGAAACATATATATGCAATTTATATATCATATATATAATATTTATCAACAATAGGAAAGAAAGAAATCCTGCCATTTGTGGCAAAGTGAGGTAAATCAGACAATGACAAATGCTATATGAAACTGTTATATGTGGAATCTAATATAGGTGAACTACAAAAGCAGAGTACAACGGTAATTACCGGGGACTGGAAGGTGTAGAAATTGGGGGGATGTTGGTCATATGGTACAAGTTTGCAGTTAAAAGATGAATAATTCTGGAGATCCAATACACAATATAGTCAACAATATTATGTTGCATATTTTAATTTCTAAGAAACTAGATCTTAAGTTTTCTCACCACCAAAAAGAAATGTTAATTAGGTGACTTGAATGTTAATTATGTGACTTGATAGGATTACATAGAGAAGTTAGTTAACACTATAGGTGGCAATATTACTACAATATATAAATTATCAAATTAATATGTTATATATCTTAAACGTACAACACAGTGTAGCATGTCAATTATATTGCAATTGAAGGTAAGTTAATGTTGACAACATATGAAATAATCCCATAAAGATTATTAATTAGTAAAAATGAAGACAATGCAGTGTTTAACCACAAACCATGCAATATTAGAAAATAGATATTAGAAAGTAGATTAAAAGAAGTTCCCTAGTATGTGGAGTTAGTTAATCATTTTAACTGGCAGGCTTTTTAAAGACATATTTGTTGAGTGATTGAATAAATGAGTATATGCTGAGCTTACTGGTTTGAAAGAATCCACTGGGCATCCATTCAGTACTACCCAGGAAAAGTGTACAGTTATGCATTTCTTGGAAAATAAATGACCAGCTTCATGTTTTCAGGCCATGCAACCAAGTATATGATTCTATTTAATTATATTATGAATCTATTGATTACTTTTTTTTCCTGGATTATGACAGTTTTTCTGGTAGTAAGCTTGTATTTTTTTTTTTTTTTTTTACAGAGGCAAAAGGAGAGAGTAAAGTTCAGTTAAACTTTAGAATATCTGCTCCTTAACTAACTAAATAAGTGTAACATCCCTATGGATTCAAGGAATTTTACATATGAACCTGCACACATATAAAATACATATATGTATATGTAAGTGATGTATACATGTATATATCTTCCTATAAAAACAACTTTTGTAGGAGGAAGAAAGGCTGTGATTATCTAAAGAATGTCTGTGCTGTGTTCAGTCACTCACTCATGTCTGACTCTTTGTGACCCCATGGACTGTACTCCATGAGGTTCCTCTGTCTGTGGAATTATCCAAGCAAGAATACTACAGCGGGTTGCCATTTCCTGCTCTAGGGGATCTTCCCAACCCAGAGATCAAACCTGTGTCTTCTGCATCTCCTGCACTGACAAGCAGACTCTTTACCACTACGTCATCTGGGAAGCTCAAAGAACTTGTAGGATCTTTCAGTTATTTGTTTCCTTATTATGGGCTATCAAATTGCCAACATCCGCTGGATCATCGAAAAAGCAAGAGTTCCAGAAAAACATCTATTTCTGCTTTATTGACTAGGACAAAGCCTTTGACTGTGTGGATCACAATAAACTGTGGAAAATTCTGAAAGAGATGGGAATACCAAACCACCTGAACTGCCTCTTGAGAAACCTACATGCAGGTCAGGAAGCAACAGTTAGAACTGGACGTGTAACAACAGACTGGTTCCAAATAGGAAAAGGAGTACGTCAAGGCTGCATATTGTCACCCTGCTTATTTAACTTATATGCAGAGTACGTCATGAGAAACGCTGGACTGGAAGAAACACAAGCTGGAATCAAGATTGCCGGGAGAAATATCAATAACCTCAGATATGCAGATGACACCATCCTGATGGCAGAAAGTGAAGAGGAACTAAAAAGCCTCTTGATGAAAGTGAAAGTGGAGAGTGAAAAAGTTGGCTTAAAGCTCAACATTCAGAAAACTAAGATCATGGCATTCGGTCCCATCACTTCATAGGAAATAGATAGGGAAACAGTGGAAACAGTGTCAGACTTTATTTTTTTGGGCTCCAAAATCACTGCAGATGGTGACTGCAGCCATGAAATTAAAAGATACTTACTCCTTGGAAGGAAAGTTACGACCAACCTAGATAGCATATTCAAAAGCAGAGACATTACTTTGCCAACAAAGATTCCTCTAGTCAAGGCTATGGTTTTTCCTGTGGTCATGTATGGATGTGAGATTTGGACTGTGAAGAAGGCTGAGCGCTGAAGAATTGATGCTTTTGAACTGCGGTGTTGGAAAAGACTCTTGAGAGTCCCTTGAACTGCAAGGAGATCCAACCAGTCCATTCTAAAGGAGATCAGCCCTGGGATTTCCTTGAGGGAATGATGCTGAAGCTGAAACTCCAGTACTTTGGCCACCTCATGCGAAGAGTTGACTCATTGGAAAAGACTCTGATGCTGGGAGGGATTGGGGGCAGGAGGAGAAGGGGACGACAGAGGCTGAGATGTCTGGATGGCATCACTGACTCGATGGATGTGGGTCTGGGTGAACTCTGGGAGTTGGTGATGGACAGGAAGGCCTGGCATGCTGTGATTCATGGGGTCGCGAAGAGTCGGACATGACTGAGCGACTGAACTGAACTGAACTAGGTGCTCTAGTACAATGTTAAATACAAATGTTGACAATGGATGTATTTTTTGTTTGTCTCTGAATATAGAGAAACTATTTCTGATGTTTAATTTTACTATAAAGTATGATGTTTGCTGAAGGTATTGGGTAGGTACTTTATTCAGGTTAAAGAAATTTTGGCATTTATTTTGTTGACATGAAAATCTAAGCTTTGAAATTCATCTAAAAGTTTTTGCACCTATTGAAGTAGTCATATGGTTTTTCTCCTTTAATAGGTTTATTAGGGACGGTATAATAATAAGATTGATTAAAGTTAAACCAACCATGCATTCTTGGAATGAGTGTGTATTGATCATGAATACATAAATATTTGTTTTGACTGGATTTAGCTCACTAATATTTTATTCATGATATTTCAACTATGTTTATGAATGAAATTCGATTCCAGTTTTCTTCTCTCATATTGCCCTTGTCTTATTCTTTGACAAAAAGGTTACAGTGACTTCATATTACTTGGGGAACATTCTCTTTCTTTTCTCTTCCTTCTTCTCCCCTGTTTCTCTTCCACTGCTGCTGCTGCTGCTGCTAAGTCGCTTCAGTCAAGTCTGACTCTGTGCGACCTCATAGATGGCAGCTCACTAGGCTCCCCCGTCCCTGGGATTCTCCAGGCAAGAACACTGGGGTGGGTTGCCATTTCCTTCTCCAATGCATGAAAGTGAAAAGTGAAAGTGAAGTCACTCAGTCATGTCCAATTCTTCGTGAGCCCGTGGACTGCAACCTACCAGGCTCCTCCGTCCATGGGATTCTCCAGGCAAGAGTACTAGAGTGGGGTTCCATTGCCTTCTCCGTTCTCCTCCACATTCCCTACCAATTCACTTTTTTCTCTCACTTTCTTTTTCTTTCTTTCATTTCTCTAGAATAGTTTGTGTTAGGTAGATTTAGATTATTCACCCCATCTAGACTTGGGGGTTTTTGTAGCAGTGCCTGTTTGTTTCATTTTGTGGCATGGGAGTATCTTTTAGACTACTGGTTGAATGTCTTTAATAGTCCTAAATAAATTTAGGTTTTCTAATTCTTCCTGGAGTCTGTTGTAGTTGATTATATTTTCTATTAAAATAGTCCTTTCTTTTGCATTTCAGATTTAAAATACTAATATTGTTCATAGTCTTGAGCTTATTTCTAAGTAAATAATTCAGTATTACAGAATGGAGCAGGAAAATAGTAATACAATTACTATATTACAAGTAGTTAGAAGACCTGATTTTATCATCACATCTCTGTTACTAAATACATATGGTGGCTTAGGCAAAATGTTTTATCGCATCAATTCTATTACCTTGCTTAGAATTTTGGAAAATTGATAGAACTGTTTTAATAATTAAATGAGACCGTATATGTAAAATGTTAAACCTCTTCTCAAATGGAGTTTCCAAATATATGTTAGTTCTATTTCTCTCTTCCTTTTTATGACTATTTGTAGATATCTATTTTGTGAATTACCTTCAATGATTTCTTAGCCTTATGTAATCCCTTTCCCTAAGCTAACATATTTCCTGGTATATTAATTTCTTCTTATATGATTCATACTTAATTATATAGAATAATTTTAATATGCTGATGGTTGATTTTCTAAAAGATTAACAGAAAGTTTCTTAAAGGATAAGCAAAGAGATCTATGGGGGCTTCCTTGGTGGCTCAGTGATAAAGCATTTGCCTGCCAATGCAGGAGACTCAGGTGTGATACTTAGGTCAGGAAGATGACAACCCATTCTAGTATTCTTGCCTGGGAAGTTCTATGGACAGAGAAGCCTTGCAGGCTACAGTCCATGGGGTCACAAAAGAGTTAGACATGACATAGCAACTAAACAACAACAACAAAAGAGATGTATTGATGAAATGAAGCTAAATTTCTTAAGCCCAGTGCATTAAGATAAAACATGACCTAGATAGGCTGCAGTCCATGGGGTCGCTAAGAGTCAGATACGACTGAGCGACTTCACTTTCACTTTTCACTTTCATGCACTGGAGAAGGAAATGGCAACCCACTCCAGTGTTCTTGCCTGGATAATCCCAGGGACTGGGGAGCCTGGTGGGCTGCCGTCTATGGGGTCGCACAGAGTTGGACACGACTGAAGTGACTTAGCAGCAGCAGCAGCAGATAGGATCTTATTAGTGTCTCAGAATAGGGAGACAGGGTAAGATCTTTTTTAGGATTTAAGAGTCTTGTCTGAGATTTTAAGGTAAGCTCTGCAGGGAGAAGAATAATTTGGCATGGAGGATATAATGAAGTAAGTTTTGGTAAGTAATATATTAATCTTGGTAAATAAAATTTCTGGATAGTTCACAGAATTATCTTTCAGAAGCAAGTATTTCTAGAACTATAACCAAGTTTATTTTGTTTGTTCTCAGTGGTAACATTGGACTGGAAAGTATGCACTGTCTCAGCATTACTTAATATTTAGGTACAGGAAAGTAATCCTGCTCTCATCATCTTTTAACACAGTGTCAAGGATGTCTATTTACTGCAGTTTTCAGTGACATTCTTTTGGTAATTTCTAATCAGAAACTGATATAGACCATTATGATATGACGATGATTAATACAGACTCAAACTTGCGTTTGATATGTCATGATTATGTGTACATCTGATGGCAGTCATTTCATTGTTTGTAAGTGGCATATATTCTTGTTCTTTTTGTTAGGAGATCATTTGTTGCATCTTTTATTGAGATGGAACAGTCATTGTATGGCAGCATTTGGAACTCTGAAAATCAAAATTTTGATCCATGTAACACATATAAAAACAGAAGTATTATAAACAGAGTTTTCAGTCTGCTTCTGAATTAAGAGCATAAATTAAGCCAAGAGACCAAAACCCATCCACACTAAAGATTCTGTAGAACCGATATGGAAACTTTTGTTGTTTAGTCACTCAGTCGTGTCTGTATGCAACTCCATCAACTGCAGCATGCCAGGCCTCCCTGTCCCTCACCATCTACTGGAGTTTGCTTAAACTCATGTCCATCAACTCGGTAATGCCATCCAACCATCTCATCCTCTGTCATCCCCCTATCCTCCTGCCTTCAATCTTTCCTAGCATCAGGGTCTTTTCCAATGAGTCAGCTCTTCGCCTAATTATATTATTTATTTCTTTTCTGAAATCATTTTTTTCCCCTGGAACCATAGAGATCTGTCAGAATATAAGTACAACATTCTTCACCTAAGAGAACACATGTTCTACCAAAAGTTGTCAGAATTATATATAAACGAATTCTACTTTGAACCATCTCCTGTCCAATTTTATGAATTTCTTGCGTGAGAAGTTCTGTCTTATTGTCTTGTTATCCTACTATCCCCTGTGCTAAAGCAGGGAGGTGTTTTTGACCCAGTTTTCAGGTCTCTTTGTTATTGTTGTTTAGTCACTAAGTCATGTTTGACTCTTTTGTGACCCGATAGATTATAGCCTGCCAGGCTTCTCTGTCCATGGGGTCCTCCAGGCAATAATACTGGAGTGGGTTGTCATTTTCTTCTCCAGGAGATCTTCCTGACACAGGGATCAAATGTCTCATGTCTCCTGCATTGGCAGGTGGATTCTCTAAGCCAGCTGGGAAGCCCTTTCAGGTCTCTTATGTAATGTGAAGTAAATAGGTTTGGAGGATGATGAAAGTAATCCAAAGTTCTCCTTTGGGGTTAAAGTTTTGAACTCAGACTGAGATCCTCTTTTATCTTTCTTGTATCAAAATGTCTATTTTCCTTCAAAGGGGAAAAGTTAATGGTCTGAACTGACTCTGGATAATATCAGACACCATATTGATTGCAAGTATTAGTTTATTGAGGTGAAATATCATATTTAAATTACAGATAGTAACCAATAGATTTTTTGTGCCCCAAATCCAATAATAATATTTTTTAGGTCTCTCAGTGATCTGTTTCAGCTGAAATAATCAAATGGTATTATTGAATAGCATGCAAATGTTCTGCCATCATTCATCAATAATCACCAATGAACCAGAGAGTGACACTTCTAATGCAGAGATCATCTGATATACATAAAGCAAGAGTTTAGATTTGAGTCTAAGTGAGGTGGTTTTCTTATCACTTCTATTATAAAAGTCAACCTCAGACCATATGCCAGTACTTACTTAGCTTTTTTGCCAGGTTTTATTTATGTGAAAATTTTGCTACCAAAAGAGACCCCTGTGAAAGGACTCACATGTTGATTCTGTGAAAACAAGAACCTTCCCATAAAGGTGAATCCTTAAAGGTGTTTTAGATTTCTGGTTTCTGTCTAGTTGCATTGTTTGCAATGCCTTAGTTTTTCAATCCAAGTACCTGGGAGACAACTTTTTTATTATTTTAAACTGGTATCATAGGAAGCTGGACGGAACTGAACTATAAGTGAATATAAACACAACAGTTGGATTGGTCGGATGTTTTAGTCTAACACAAACAGGTTAATTATTGTCTGATATTTGACTTATACCAAGGCCTAAGAAGGCAAAAAAACTATTAAAGATAGAGACTTTGAGGTATCATAATTACCAAGTGAAAAATAAATATCTGTTAACAATGGCATCCCACTCCAGTACTCTTGCCTGGAAAATCCCATGGGCAGAGGAGCCTGGTAGGCTGCAGTCCATGGGGTCGCTAAGAGTCTGACACAACTGAGCGACTTCACTTTCACTTTTCACTTTCATGCGTTGGAGAAGGAAATGGCAACCCACTCCAGTGTTCTTGCCTGGAGAATCCCAGGGACGGGGGAGCTTGGTGGGCTGCCGTCTATGGGATCACACAGAGTCGGACACAACTGAAGTGACTTAGCAGCAGCAGCAGCAGCAGCAATACTATAGAATTTCAAAACAGTAAAAAGAAAAAATAGCTATGAAAAATTAAAAATCACTGAGGTAAGGAGACTGAGGTAAGACTGTGAGTCTGTGACTCTAGCATTTTGCTTTGTGATTTGCTTTCTGCTTCATGTACTTGCCATCTTTATTGGAAGGTGTTGTGATGGTGGAAGCTTTCTACTTTATACAGTTGTCTACTTGCTCTGAAAGTCATTGCAAATACTTTGTCATACTCTCAAAGTTTGTCTGCTTCTTAAGGATTCCTTAAAGTCTTCAGCTTGAGGTCCTCAGAAGAATATAGATGTGAGGAACAACAATCTTGTCTTTTACTATTGTATTCATTGTTAACAGCTGATAATTCCCTTCAGTTGTCTTAATGGAAATTTTTTTCTGATGTCTTTTCCAGTTGATGAAATCTCCAGAAACAATATCATAATGGTAGAGAGTGTAATCCTTTATTTAGGCATGGCAGACGGTGAATTTTTAAAGATGCAACCCATGTTTGCCGTGGGAAAAGAACATTTGTAAACAGTGCAACACAAGGCAAAGTAATTTCAAAAAGAGCCTGTTTGACAATCCCTCTAAACTTGTCTATTCTGAGACTCTAGGTAGACCTAGGTTGGGCTTATCAAACTTAAAGCAATTTTCTTTCAATAGACTGTGTTTTAGAGACTTACCATGGAAAGTAACAAGGATAGGTAAAGAGACTATTGGTTGAATTGTTAGTTGTCTTTTCCACCAAAGATATAACCATTTTAAAATCTAAACAGATAACCAGAACATTCCTAGACCAAAATAAATTTAGCATTTGGGAGCTTTTAAAAAGAACTCAGAGCTCAAATCCAATGAAGAACCTCCTCACTGTCACAATTGGAGATATTCCTCAGTGGGTAATCCAAAGAAATACAAGGGACAGCCTCATCCTTGTAAGGGTTTTGAACCACATCTGCTGGGATATCATGACTGAATCTTAGGGCCTCAGTTGGAAAACCTTAAGGTGAATCTTGCAAGGTAGGGACCTCATTTGGTTTCGGATAGTTTATAACAATAGCTTCAAATTATTGAGCACTTTCTTGTATTGATCTTGGTGAGTAAGTTGATAGGCTTGCTATATAAACTATTTTATTTCACTAGTTAATTTTAGTTAGTTCATAGTCTCCTCATACAATAACAACTATTTCCTGTAACAAGATATTGTTGCTGTTTTCACTGTTGTTTAACAGTGAAACTTGGCCAGAAAGAAATGCTTGCACCCAGGATTATTAAACACAGAGACAGAAAATCATGTTGATTTTTATTCTTAACATTAATGTAAGTATATTTACATTAGAAGATAAGTCTGTTAAAAGAAAATTTAATGTAATCTTAATTTAAATCTCAATGACCTTTGAATTGTCTGTATCATTTCTTTCTTCTACTAGTAAGAAAAATTATTCACATTGCATGAATCACATATTTTTTTCAAATAAAAATATCTTCTTTGAGTTTAACATACTGTGAAATTCATGTTTATTTAATGCTTTAAATGTTTATTAATTATTTTAAATGCATGCTTTAAGTGGCAAGTCTCAACCTATGAATCAAGAACTTGATATATGAAATGGTAAACAGTGTGGTGCCTTTTGCAGTAGATCACATTACATTTATTTTGTTAATCGCAGTGTTAATAACTCACTGGAGAGTTTGCTTACTTGCTTAGCAGTCTGCCACTAATTGATATGCTGAACCAAGAGTGCCACCACTTATGCTAGATTAGTCCTTTGCCTATTAACACCACTCCAGAGTGAGCCCTCAAAAGGTTTCATTTTAAACTATTGACTGTTAGTTCTAGAATAACCCTTAAATGGCGAGCTTCCAATTCAGTTAAAAATGACAAAATATTAATCAGGCCTCAAAATGGAGAGCAATATATCATATATATAATCTCTATAATATAAAAAAGTAAATCTTCTGTATAAGACACAATGTCTACCTTGGTTCATTATCTATACTAGAAATATCCACAAATTAAATAACTGAGTGATTAAGGACATATAAAACTTAATTTGGAACATGTCTTTCTAAATTATTTGTAGAAATAATATACAATGACAGGAGGCAAAGTGTAAAATCTGTCCCCAAAGCATCCAAATCTCAGTTTTGTAAAAGTCAGAATTACTTCATTACTTCAGCTTTCTGAACTTTTATTTCTTCATCTTTTCAATGAGTAAAAACAAGGTTGCTGAAAATTACATGGGAGAGTATCTATAAAATTCCAAAGTGAAATGCCTTGTATAAAAACAGGAATGATTTAGCTATTTGTTTTCTCAATGGGTCATGTAATTATGTGTTTATAATAGTATACATTATTTTTTATCAGTCAAATGAAAATTGATCTTTTCTCTGTTTGTATTCCCATGCATGCAGGCATGCTAAGTCACTTCAGTCATGTTTGACTCTTTGAGACCCTGTGAACTGTAGCCCACCAGGCACCACTGTCCATGGGATTTTCCAGGCAAGGATATTGGAGTGGGTTGCCATGCCTTCCTCTAGGGGATCTTCCTGACCCGGGGATCGAACCAGTGTCTCATGTCTCCTGCATTGGCAGGCTTGTGCTTTACTGCTAGCACCACCTGGGAATCCCATATCTTACTACTTACAGCCATAACATAATATTGTTCAGTCACTCGCTTTGGCAGTTGGGTTCTTTACCACTAGTGCCACCTAGGAAACCTCTTGCATTCCCATACCATTTTCCTATACATTTCAAGGCTTTTATATTAAACTTCATTTTATAATTGATCATACTTATGAACTTTCCTAATTCAGTGAGATTCAAGCATCAATTTTGAGATATTTTTCTCCTATTTATCACTGTCTTCAAAAACACCCTGCCTTTCCTGTCACTTAAAAACACTTTAGGCTGATTCCATAATTTTCTGATCAGTTTCCAATATTTAATTGTTCAGTCTAGATTGAAACTTCAATCACAAGGCCAATGCTTCTCTTCCTTTTAGAATAAGCCAAGAAAGTCATCAGTTCAATGGGTAAAAAGAATGATCTGCTCCTTTCCTCCTCCTTCTCTCCTCTTGCATGTTAGTCCTGGAAGAGAGACATAAAGGACAGGTGCTAATCTGATCCCGATCAAAGACCTGAGTTGACTGTTGGAACATGCCATCTTACCCAGTGCCTTCTGGGTAAAGGATACCGATTTCTACCTTTCTTTTGAAGCGTAGGTATTAATATCTGCAAAGGGGCCTGTAGAAGTGGGTCCTCATTGCCTCTACTCTTGTATAATAGAAATGCCTGTCCAATTTTTTCTCTTCCAGATTCCTTTAGCTGTTTTCTCAAAGGTACAACCCACATTCTTTTGCGATTCAAGTTCTCTTTCCTAAAGATGAGTGATTCATCTTCATGATTGATTAACCATAGCTTGTTCCTTGCTAGGCCAAGTGAGAGATGCCTCTAAACTACCCCAAACTCTCTCTCTCTCTATTCTCCCATTACTCTCAAATTATTGCTCTCTTTACTTAAAATGTGGAAGGATTAATGTCAGATTAATATAAACAGTTTACAGAAATCTCAAAACTGTCCAGTTGTTTTTTAAGCATCCCCTTACTTGGTTTGGGAAGAAGGCCATGTAACACCTTTGTTGACCCTGGCTATATTCTCTCTATATATATATATAGAGAATATATATATATATATATATATATATATATTAGAGAATACACCCTACCCTGGGGTATATTCTCTTATTACAATGGAATTAAATAAGAGATTGATTTTTCAAAAAACCAAAAAATCCCTAAATGTTTTAAATTTATAAAACACATTTAAAAGTAGCCCATGGGTGAAAAAGAAATCACAAATTTTAGAAAATATTTCAAACTGAGTTAAAAAAAAAAGCACCAAAATGTATAGAAAGAAGTTAAAGTAATGCTAAGAGCAAAAATTTTAACTTTAAGAAGATTTTATTCATTCATTGCCTTTATTTGGATTATCTTGGTATATGTCTAATGAGGGCGTCCCTGGTGGCTCAGCCATACAGGATCCACCTGCCAAATGCAAGAGACACGGGTTCGATCCCTGGGTCAGGAAGATCCCCTGGAGAAGGAAATGGCAGTCCACTCCAGTATTCTTACCTGAGAAATCCCATGGACAGAGGAGCCTGGCAGGCTACAGACCATGGGGTCTGTCCAACAAAGAGTTGGACGTGGTTTAGCAACTAAACAACAACAATGTCTCATGTGTACCTGAAAAAATGTGTGTTCTGCAGTTGCTGGGTAAAGTAGTCCATGAGTGTCAGTAAGATTAAGGTAATTAAAAGTGATACTTATATCTTCCATGTTCTTACTGATAACAAAGTGTTAGCAAATTGAACCTAGCAATATAAAAAATGAGAATACATCATGAAAGAATGAGGTTTATCTGAAGCTTAATATTCACAAATTAATGTAAATCACCATATTAACAGAATAAAGAAGAGAATTCATATGACCATCACAATAGGTGCAGAAAATGTGTTTGACAAAATGCAATATGCTTTAATCATAAAAATCTTTAGCAATTTCTGAAATAGAAAAGAACTTTCTTCACCTAATAAGAGTACCTATGAAAATTCACAGCTAACATTTTACTTAATAATTAATTGAATGTAGTCTCCTGAGACAAGGAACAAAGCAAGAATATCTACTCCAATGACTTAACATTTCACATAGTATTGGAGGTTCTAGCAACTGGAGGCAAGGCAAAAGCTTAGAAAAGAAGAAGTAAAATCATTTTTTAATTCTCAGATGACATGGTTTATTTTACAGAAAACCCAAAGGAATGTATAAAATAACTACAAGGAGTAAGTAATGTTGTTGTTATTGTTGTTGTTCAGTCATTAAGTCATGTCCAACTCTTTGAGATCCAATGGACTGTAGCACACCAGGCTCCTCTGTCCTCCACTGTCTCCCAGTTTGCTCAAATTCATGTCCATTGAGTTAGTGATGTTATCTAACCTTCTCGTCTTCTGCTGCCCCTTTCAAAATACGTAAATTCAACATGCAAAATCAATTTCATTGTTATACAGCAAAACTCTCCAAAATGAAGTTTTTAAAATTATATTTACTGTATAAAGCATTAAACATTGTAAAATATTTAATCATATGGTGGGTTTTTATAACATAGAAGCTCGGGTCTTTTGTTCTTGAAAATTGCCTTGTCTTTGCATAATTTTTCACCATTTTTGTGTTCTTTTTGGAATTTCAATAAGTCAAGATACTTAATTCTCAAAATTGATATCTCTAATTTTCTTTTCTCTACTTCTTCATCTTTCATGAAATTTTCTCCTTGTTTCACATCATTGTTCATTTTCAATAGATCAGGAAAGAAAGGTACAGAGAACAAGTAGTCATCCAGAGAAAGAAAAAAAGAAAGAGTAATCATCCAGATCATTCAACTAATTGGTACTTAAACTGCTATTTGAAAACAACCTGGTCATCTGACTTCAGAGCACATGACCTTAGCCACTACACACTACTACCTCTTTTAGAAAATATACTTATAATAACTTGATATTTAATGAATAATGGTGTCTCATAAAGACTATAAATAACAAAAAGTTATTGCTATGCATTTATAATGCGATAACCACTAAGCTCAGTCATGTCCTATTCTTGCGACCCCATTGACTATACAGTCCATGGAATTCTCTGGGCCAGAATATTGGAGTGGGTAGCCTTTTCCTTTTCCAGGGGATCTTCCCAACCCAGGGATCAAACCCAGGTCTCCCGTGTTGCAGGCGGATTCTTTACCAGCTGAGCCACAAGGGAAGCCCTTATAAGGCCATGCTGCTGCTAAGTCGTTTCAGTCGTGTCCGACTCTGTGCGACCCCATAGACGGCAGCCCACCAGGCTCCCCCATCCCTGGGATTCTCCAGGCAAGAATACTGGAGTGGGTTGCCATTTCCTTCTCCAATGCATGAAAGTGAAAAGTGAAAGTGAAGTCGCTCAGTCGTGTCCGACTCTTAGCGACCTCATGGACTGCAGCCTACCAGGCTCCTCCGTCCATGGGATTTTCCAGGCAAGAGTACTGGAGTGGGGTGCCCTGAATTACATACCAGGTTTTATAAAAATCACACTATCAGAATGTCCCAGGTATTTTAAATTTAGAACTGTGATAAATCTTGGTGCCCGACTTTTCCAGTAGAGTTTTATCCTAGATTGCAAAATCCTCAAGATCACAGTCCATGTTCTGTTAGGTTTCAGAGTGTAGAGTGGACAATTTATAACAGTTTATTATGAATTATGCATCACTGACATTCATAGCATATTGACAGTATATTATTTATATGAATGATTTAAAATATACACAATGGCTAATTGGACAGCACAGTTAAGATTAGGCTGGCAGTTCTGTTCCCTTTTATAAAACAGAAAAGTGCAGATGATACATGTCATGTTTTTAATTTCATCTTTTTAACTATAAGCAATAACTTAGAATTGCTATGTAAGTGGTAAATCCTTATTTATTTATTTTACTTTATTCTTTTTTTCTAAGACTATTTGCTAGGAGATATTTTTTAAATGATTTGAGGGTCTGTTGAGTATTTTTGCACAGATTTTCACTTAAGCCATTATTTCACATTTTTCTTCATAATTTTGGAATAAAACAATAAAATTGTGTAAATTAGCAAATTCATTATAATTCACACAATTATAATAACATGTGGTACATATATGACATTTAGAATAGCACTCATAGAAAAACATGAGACAACAGAATTACCCACATTTGGCTTTGTAGTCTTCTGGCATAATGGAAGTTAAGTGTTGAGTTCCAGTTTGAATGTCAGCATTTTCCAATCTAACCAGTAGTCCTTGATGTAGTCTCCTGAAGCATATGATAAATTAACTATGAAGACAAAGAAAGATTGAAACATGAGTTAGAAATTGTTGGCAGATACTGAATGAAGACTTATGACCTGTAAGAATGGAGGAAGAGCACTACAGGGTAGAACTTGAATGAGATGAAAAAACAAGAGAATAATTCTTGTCTACTTTCCCATTCTGCTGCTTTCTACTGTTTTAGTTCCATTATTAACTTTAAAGGCTGTCAATGGTCTTACTTAATTTTTAAAATCAAACCTTGTTCAGATTTGCCAATATATTTTACTAATTTCTTTGCTAACCAATGTTTTTCCTTCCTACAACCCCTACCAAATTTAGCTTTTTTCTTATAGTCCATCCTTAAAAGATTCTATAAAGTGGAAGAATCTCAATTTTTTAATGAAATGTCTTTTTTTCTGCTCTCAGCTTTGAGTATAAGGATAGTGTACACAAAAAATTTTTAAGTTTTCACCTGTTTTTTCAAAACTGAAGATATTTTAGTTCTGGCTACCACTTTTGTACATGAGAAATCTGATACCATTCCAGCTATCTCTTTTAAGATCTTATCTTTTTGTTTAATGTTTTGTATCGACACTACAATTTATTTCGGTGTAGATTTGTTTTTATTTTGCTCAGATCTTATGGTCTCCTTCCATTTGAACCTTACATGTTTATTTACTTCTGGAAAAGTTTCTGTCAATTCTTTGAATATTATTTCTATTTTATTCTCTCCTTTTAAAAATTCCATTATATGTATATTAGTTATGTATAATCATTTGTACTTTTAATATTTATTTCATATTTCACATCTACTTTAGTCTTCGTGTTGCTCATGGGGTGATTTTCAAGACAATCTTATAATGAATTAATTTTCTCTTCCACTGGTTTTATTCTGCTGTTTAACCTTTCCATTGATGCTTTTTTGTATTTCAGAGACTATATATTTAGTTTTCATATTTGCTTGAGATAGCTAGCTAGTTAACTAGATATATTTTAAATACACATATAAATTCTTGCTTCTGAAATATATTTTTTCCTTTATATTTTGAACACTATATTTTTTTCATTCTACAATTTCCTTTATCACTCTTTTGGAGTGAAATTATGCCATTTTTTGGTTTGCAGACCTTTTGTTGATTAACAATGTTGTGTTAGTTTCAGCTACACAACAAAGTGATTCAGTTACACATATACATGTATCTATTCTTTTTCAAATTATTTTCCCATTTGGGTTATTGCAGAGTATTGAGCAGAATTCCCTGTGCTATACAGTAGGTCCTTGTTGGTTATCTATTTTAAATAAAGCATTGTGTACATGTTCATCCCAAACTCCCAATCTACCCCTCCCCCTCACTTTTCCACCTGGCAACCATTAATTTGTTCTAAGTCTGTGACTCTATTTTTGTTTTGTAATTGAGTGCATTTGTATCATACTTAGGTATTAAAGAAATTAACCATATGGTTCTTTGGGAGAATCTAAGTGGTACAGGGAGATCTTTGTGAAGAAGGGCTAAGAATGAGGCATTCAGCAGATGCACAGGGCCGGAGACTCTGCTCCAGGGCCTGCTCTTCTCTGCCTGCCTTCTTCTCTTGCCCATGCTCTGTTAGTTGGTTTCTGGCTGGAACTAGTGTTGGAAGATTCTGGCTGGAGATGCCAACTTAAAAAGAAATGCACAATGTGAGAATTGAGAGTTCAGTTTTATTTGGGGCAAAATGAGGACTACAGCCTGGGAGACAGCATTTCAGATAGCTCTGAGAAACTGCCCCGGGTAGCAGAGGTCTATATATATGTGATTTTGGTGAAGAGGGGAATACATGCAATCAAGCACATAGTTTTTTCAGAAGGTTATTGCTAGTCACAAGGAGCAGTTGTCACTGTGAAGAATTTTAGTGCTTTTCTAGATATAAGGAGATACAAGAATTGGGCTCATAAATTTGCTCCTGAAAATATCTAACTATCCAAAGACCTGTTCTGCCAGTTTTTCCCAGAGCACCAAGTGCCTCATTTCTACTCTCCATCCTGAACTCCTTTCAAGGGGTGTTAAAAATCAGCAGCTGCAGCAGTACATGATTTAATCTCTGTAGAGGTAGCTGGCAAGTGCCCATGGCAAGTGCCAACTTGTAGTTGACAAAGAGAGAAAGAGAGAAAACAAAGTCGTTCTCTTGCACTTCTTTGCCACAAAGGGCTAAATTCACAGGGGTTATATCTCCACCTTGCTTTTGGCTCCTCCCAGATAGGCGTACCATGCTTAAATTTCCGCCAGGTGAATTGATACCCAGGCTTCAGAAACATGCCTTCTTCCTCAGTTTCTATGAACTAGTGCTGATAGTAGATTCCTACCTGCTGTTGCTAATCTCTGTCCCCTTTGGCATCAGTCCCTCCACCTCCTGTGTCACTAATCTCCCTGCATTCAGTTCTCTCTGTTGTAAACATTTGAAGTGTTGTGTTTTTTTTTTGAGATACTAGATAAAACTAGATGATGAGACATGTTCTAGACAGCACAAAGTATATATCTGAAGGAAATATTGTTTCTATGGATTATGGAAAACCACCAGAAAATGTTGAGAATATAATATTATTATTTTAAGAAAATAGTTGTGTGCTAACATAGAAGTAAAAATTTATGAATGGTGTTAAGTTGAAGTTTTTTAAGATTTTCAGTTTTCTAAGAGGTTATTTTTATTGGAATATGAACTTACAGGTTCTGTCACTCTCCGCAGTCTTTAAATCCTGACTCCACCACTTACTATTTCCATGATGTTGTGTAAGTTATTTTGCTTCTCTGTGCTTCCATTTACTCACTTGTAAAATGGAAATAATAATAATAACTACCTTGTAAAGTGCTTAGAATGATGCCCAGATACAATGGACACTCTGAAATTATTAGTTGTTATTGTTATTTCCCAATTTTGAAAGTGAAGAAATTATTATTTTTTCTTCCAGGAAGTGAGGAATGGTCCATTTGCTTTGCCTAACTTAGACCCTAAGCAGACTTGCAGGGCTATGGAAGAGTGGAAGTAAATGTGAAATGAGTTGATTGGCTTCAGATTTCTAAGAACCTTGTATGACATACACAATTTAAGTATTTACAATATGAGGAACCATAAAACTGTTAAGAGAGATAGTTATATTTATCTTTTTATAATTATCTTTTTATGAGCATAACCTCTGATACCTTTAGATAATGGGATTGGAGGAAGGTAAGTGTGGAGACTAGGAGAAATCCTCAAAGCTCTAGAAACCCTCTGGGACAGATGTTTGTGTGTTTGACACCTTTGTGTGCCATGTGGCACCCCTTCCTCCATGCAGGAGCGACTCCAGGTAGGAACACATGGTTTGGTGAACAGACTTCCTAATTCAGAGGCCATTATACAATTAACAAACTGCTATTTACACTGCAGACAGCTCTAGGGCCTGAGAATGGCTGGTAAGAATAATTTAAGGAATAAGACAGATTTCAAGAGACTCCCTCATAGGTCAATTGTTAGGCTTCAGTGATATTCATATGTAGATGATGCTCACTCTTCAAAGAGGTTTAACCTCAGTACCCATATGACTCCTTTGCAAATGATAATAGGCAACCATGCAACAACAGATTACAAAATACAATTAAAAAAAAACTATCAGTATTCTCCAACAAAATATTAAACTCATCATGAATGTCTGCTAAGGAAATTCAAGGATATATAGCGCAACAGTAAAAATAATGCATCTTTATTTTGTGGTTTGCTTTTTTCTTCCATCAAGGCAAATTCTACCTTACTTCTAGGTCTGTTTCTTCCTTATAGAAAGAGAGCAAATGTATGTTTTAAAAAAATGCTTTGGCGTATTCTCAAAAACTTTCTAATAAAAAGCCTAAGCAGCTTTGTCGTTTGTTACAAATGAATGCATCATTTCATATACATAGGAACTATTCATTAAGTACCCATTGTGGGCTGTCTGTGAAGTCTTTGTTTGATTCTTGCGATGCCTGTAAGCTTTGTACTCCATTAGTATTTCTTAACCACCCATTTTGAATGAAATATAGTGTGCAATTTTTTATAATCTGAAATTTTTAATTCTTTCTTCTTAAATACACTTTGTTTCAAATTTGCAAACACACTTTAGTCAAATTTGGGAGCATATTGCAAGCATCATTTCTTTGGCCCTGTCAATAGCTTACCTAATTTAATGGGTATATTTTAGCACATTTTTCATTAGATGATAGCTGCCACAGATAGGAATGCTATCCTCATTTGAGAGTTACAGCTGTGATGACAAGTATAGATGTCAATTCAAGAATTATAGACTGAGGCCTCCAGCTAGATCATCCGCCAACACAGTTTGGCGTATCTAAATTCATAAAAATAAGTGATGGATGTCAACTCTTTCTAATTAGTTGACAAGCCAGAGGTACCACCTAAATATAACTAAGTTTTGCAATGAAATTAGACATAAATAATGATAATTGTTTAGTATTTTATTCATATTGTTCATATATAATTTCAAATGTATAAATCTATTTAAAGAAATAGAAATACTTAAAATTTTTTCCAGGCAAGTTTAACTTAGTTTACAAATTACCTATAATAGTTATTTAGAAAAAAAAAAAATAAAGTTTGAAAGAAACCTACCTCTAACTTTCTTTGTAGTTGAGTCCAAATTATGCACCTTTTTGGTCACAAGGGAATTTGGAAATCCAAGAGCATCTGTCAATGCAAAGACTATTTTACCTCATATCTGCTAGAGCTATTTTAAAAAGCAGCAGCAGATAAAATAAACTGGGTAATTTATTTAAAAGTCAAAGCACAGTGGGGAAAGCAAAGACATGAGCCTGAGAACCCTATATTTATCTTAGAAGCAGGATACAAATATATAAATACAGCGAGATGAGAAACTTCAGAAAAATATCTCCCAAATATGGAAGCTTTAAATTTAAGTCACAGTTTAGTTAGGTTGTTAATTCAGATCTCTTTTAGTGCATCTCTTTCTTTGTTTTTGTCAACAACAACAACAACAAAAACTGTATGTATAAATTTAGAAAACAGTTTCAGGTGAAATATTAAAATGAAAACTGCTGAACTCTTTACCTTTTATTTAAACAAATCCAGATTTTAAAAAAGGTATAACTTAATTGTGATTATTTCAGAATTTATACTGTATAAATTTCTAATAGATACTTGCTTCCAAAATAAGAGTTAAGAAGAAACAGCAACCCTTATTTAAGTTGCCAAATTAAGTATGTGCCAAATAGACCTTAAGAAGCCTTCCAACAGAGCACTATTACAGTGATGCTAGGCTAAAAAGCAAAGTTACCATTCTTAACACGGAGAATCTAGCTTTTTAATGTTAAAAAGTCACTTCTGAACCCTTGCCCAATACTTTTCTATGTAGGTTCATTTTCCCTTATTTTTTATATTTGTTTTTAATTGGAGGATAATTTCTCTACAATATTGTGTTGCCTTCTATACAACAACATGAATCAGTCATAAGTATACATATATCCCCATCCTCTTGAACCTTTCCCCACCCTCTACCCCATCCCACTCCTCTAGGTTGTCAGAGTAGGATGCTGACCTCCCTGTCTTATACAGCAACTTCCCATTAACTATCTATCTTATATATGGAAAATATCGTATATTATATGGGATCTAGAAAAAAATCATACTGATGAACCTATCTGCAGGGCAGGAAGAGAGATGCAGACTTGTAGGTTCATTTTTATATAGACAATAGCTGCTATTAGGCTACAAGAGAAGCTGCACTTAATTTTCTTGCAAACAAGTGAAAAAAAGTTAGGACAAGTTAATAGCAAATATGGCAGCTTGCCGGCCACTTATTCACTATTATTAAGTGATAAATTGTTTTAATAACATAAATGGGCTATACTTCTCAGAAATGAAATTAATAAAAAATACACATTTTGGTAATAAATTATCAGAATTACCCATACCAAATATGCTGGCCAGTATTTCAAACAGATTGGTTTCAGTTCAGTTTGTGTACCCTATTGCCATTCATCATAGTTGAGGTTTTCTTCTAAGATGATGTAATATTCCATATCTCATAGCTAATTGGTCTCATCAAGCCTATAAGCAAATGAATCCCTGGAGTAAGTTAGGCATTAGGCACATTGAGAAAGCCATAACTTGCTCAGATTTCTGTGATAAATTTCTGCTCAATAAATATTTAATGGAGTTAAAGAATTCACAGATTTTATCTATATGTCTGAATGCATTTATTACTAAAAGGCATTTGTACAAGTTATGAATTACATTCAATTGCTAGTAAAATTGACTCCCCGCCCCCACCACTGACTTAAACCAGCATTTGATTCATTTTTCTATACTTATCTCTACTATAAGCAGTAAGATCAGTCCAGTGAAGTAGCCAGAAGATGCCACTAGAAAGCCCAGATTTTTCCAGCTGTCTATCCAACCTTGTAGCTTTTTCTCTGCTTATTGCCTACATGTTTGTATGGGCCATCTCTACCATCATACCCATGTTACAATCAGGAGGAAGAGAAAGGACAAAGTGAAGAAACGCAGAGACAAAGCCTAGCCAAGACTCTCTCTTTCAAAGAGCTTTACCAGAAGTCTCTAGTGACTTGGCTTACAGAACTTCAGGTTGGATTGGTCACATGGCCACCCCTAGAGTCAAAGGAGTTTGCAACCTACCACCTCAAGAAGAATTGGGGCAGCAAGGGCACAAACTCACTTATTAGAATGCTTCCAATAATTTGAAGAGTTCACAGTACTATAACCACCAAATAGAAACATTTTACTCTCGAACATTGCTCTAAGGATTGCTGAAGATTTGAGTTCTTTAACTTATGAAACGGGAAATTAACTATCTGAAGAAGGAAATGGCAGCCCACTCCAGTATTCTTGCCTGAAGAATCCCAAGGACAGAGGAGCCTGGTAGGCTACAGTCCATGGGGCTGCAAGAGTCGGACATGACTTAGAGACTAAACCACCACCATATTAATTATCAGGGCTTCCACAATGGCTCAGTGGTAAAGAATTTCCCTGCCAATGAATGAGACACGAGTTCAATCGCTGGGTCAGGAAGATTCCCTGGAGGAAGAAATGGCAACCCAGTCCAGTATTCTTGCCTGGAGAATTCCATGGACAGAGGAGCCTGGTGAGCTACAGTCCATGGAGTCACAAATAGTCAGACACGACTGAGTGACTGAACAACAGCAAATAATAACTGTCAGGTTGGCCTAATAAACTATGCAATACCATGAACAAAACTGCAGGTATTTCAATAATGTTAACAAGGCCTGATTAGTTATCCTGAAAATAGAAAATGTTATATAACATTTTTTATATGAGCTTTCAAGACTAGGGCTGACTAATACTATTTGAAACAATGGGGTTGTTGATTTAATTTGCATAATGTGGACTGGTAATTTTTCCTTATTGACTGACTCATATTTCTAGGTCAGACTTCTGAAATAATACATTGTAGTTTAAATGTTAGGTCTTGTGTTATCAAAACCCTGGGCCAGCTCATCAACTTGAGTGCTCATTTATCCTAACCACTGTGATTGGCATTGAGGGTAGTAGTGAACATGACTCAGTTTCTGCTTTCCAGAGTTGATAGTCTGGTCTAGTGAACGCCTGTGGTAACCCATGGTTACCAGGATCCAGAATTCCACAGGCCACCATTAACATTGTACTCTAAGTGAAAGATGCCCTCCCCCAGGTTGTTATAATGGGAAGACCAGGTAAACCACTTGTGCATTGCAATAGCTTTTCACATTTCCAGAATAATTGGGAAATGTTTTTCTCTAGGGGAAAAATGTTACCCAGTAATAGTGTTTGGAAAGTTAAATAGGAACATAAAGGCATTATGTAGGTACAATAAATTTTAGTTTAAAAATCTTAATAAATTTTAGTTAAAAAAAATTGTCCAATTCTCTTAGTTAAAAGTTTGATCTGTAGAGCCAAATGACTTGAATTCAAATTCTGACTTCACCACTTTCCAGCTGTGAATGACCTTTTTCATGAAATGCTGAACTCATAGGGTTCCTGTGAAAAGAAAATGAGTTATGTAATTCCTGTAATCACACATTCTCAACACAGTTTGGTTATTAGCTTATTAATTGACCCTGGATTATTAAGCCTCAGCATCCATTTTGTTGGACAGTAATTGATGGCATTTTCTTAACTGCTATAATCACTTTTCTTTGTCTTTGTCAATAAAATAGAATAAATATAATTTAAACCTGTCTTCATATAAATATTGCTTTTACAAATATTGATATTATACTGCAATAAAATTAGCTTGCATTTATTGATTCCTTACTGAGCATCAAGTACTCCTGTAAGCGTTTTACACATATAATCTTATTTGAGTCTCAGAACAAAGTTTGTTGTAAGATTTAGAGGTTTTATTTTCATTTTGTTATTGACTTTCTTTCATAGTCTCAGCTATAATTCAGATAGTTGAGGTTTCTCAATAACTGAATTACAAGATAAGTAAATATGAATATTTTTAGTACTTTGCAATGAACACTGTTAAGCTCACAGTACCATTCTAGATCAGTGTTACTCAATTTTTTCCCAAGACAAAAAAGACCCCCTTTTGAATTTTGCTCAGTGAAAAGGGTCACTATGAATCTGACCTAAAATATTATATCCACTCCCACACCAACTGTAGCTATTTGACTTACTCTCTATTAAGAAATGTTGTTCTTGGCATTTGGAAAAATTATGATTGACCATACAATACTCGATTTTAAAAAATCCCATTCAAAGAAAATAATTTGCTATCAATATAAAATTCCAAAATTATAAAAGATATAGAGTTAAACTTTGATATTAAAACAAGATTCTCAGTTTTTAAATCTTAACACATTCATACTGTAGAGTCACTCTCTCTTCTATCTCAATCCAAAGTGACTGATGCAAGCTCAGGAAACAGTTTCTCATTTGGAAGTACTCAGATCTCAAACCTTAGTTAATTAAATAACCAATTAACCTTTACACAAAGGACTGATAGATATGCGATCTGTATGATTTTGCTAAGAATGCCGTGATAAAGTATCATAGACTAGATGGCTTAAACAACAGAAATTTATTTTACACAGTCTGGAAGGCTAGAAGTCCAAGGTCAAGGGAGCAGTGGGTTGGTTTCTTCTGAACCTTCTCTTCTTCCCTTGCAGATGACCATGCAGCGTGTCCTCACCTGGTCTTTTCTCTGTGTGCATACCCCTGGTCTCTGAGTGTCTAGATCTTCTCTTTTTATAGGGACATCAGTCAGTTTGGACTAACGCCCACCGTAACAGCCTGATTTTAACTTAGTCATCTATTTAAAGGCCCATTTCCAAGTATAGTTACATTCTGAAGTACTGGGAGTTAGGACTTTAACATATGGATTTGTGGAGGCACACAGTGCAGCCCAGAACACAATCTATTTAGAGATCACTTTTCTTCCATACTTCCTGATTACTGGACATTAGACTTCAACTGAATGCACAAAATAAATAGTAATATGAAATGATGTATTTTTCTCATGTTGTAGTAACATGTCATGATTTTCTGATCAAGAATGTGCTTATTATTTTAATAAACACAAAGGGTAACATCTAATAAAATCTTAGTTTTAGTGATGATAGTTATTTCAGAATAGATAATGAAATTTACATATAATATCTTATTAATGCATATGTTTGCAGCCCAAAAAAATAAAGTCTGACACTGTTTCCACTGTTTCCCCATCTATTTGCCAAGTGATGGGACCAGATGCCATGATCTTCGTTTTCTGAATATTGAGCTTTAAGCCAACTTTTTCACTCTCCACTTTCACTTTCATCAAGAGGCTTTTTAGTTCCTCTTCACTTTCTGCCATAAGGGTGGTGTAATCTGCATATCTGAGGTGATTGATATTTCTCCTGGCAATCTTGATTCCAGCTTGTGCTTCTTCCAGCCCAGCGTTTCTCATGATGTACTCTGCATATAAGTTAAATAAGCAGGGTGACAATATACAGCCTTGACGAACTCCTTTTCCTATTTGGAACCAGTCTGTTGTTCCATGTCTGGTTCTAACTGTTGCTTCCTGACCTGCATACAGGTTTCTCAAGAGGCAGGTCAGGTGTTTTGGTATTCCCATCTCTTGAAGAATTTTCCACAGTTTATTGTGATCCACACAGTCAAAGGCTTTGGCATAGTCAATAAAGCAGAAATAGATGTTTTTCTGGAACTCTCTTGCTTTTTCCAGGATCCAGTGGATGTTGGCAATTTGATCTCTGGTTCTTCTGCCTTTTCTAAAACCAGCTTGAACATCAGGAAGTTCACGGTTCACGTATTGCTGAAGCCTGGCTTGGAGAATTTTGAGCATTACTTTACTAGCGTGTGAGATGAGTGCAACTGTGCGGCAGTTTGAGCATTCTTTGGCATTGCCTTTCTTTGGGATTGGAATGAGAACTGACCTTTTCCAGTCCTGTGTCCACTGCTGAGCTTTCCAAATTTGCTGGCATATTGAGTGAAGCACTTTCACAGCATCATATTTCAGGATTTGAAAGAGCTCAACTGGAATTCCATCACCTCTCCTAGCTTTTTTCGTAGTGATGCTTTCTAAGGCCCACTTGACTTCACATTCCAGGATGTCTGGCTCTAGGTCAGTGGTCACATCATCGTGATTATCTGGGTTGTGAACATCTTTTTTGTACAGTTCTTCTGTGTATTCTTGCCACCTCTTCTTAATATCTTCTGCTTTTGTTAGGTCCATACCATTTCTGTCCTTTATCGAGCCCATCTTTGCATGAAATGTTCCCTTGGTATCTCTAATTTTCTTGAAGATGGTGACTGCAGCCATGAAATTAAAAGACGCTTACTCCTTGGAAGGATGGTTGTGACCAACCTAGATAGCATATTGAAAAGCAGAGACATTACTTTGCCAACAAAGGTCCGTCTATTCAAGGCTATGGTTTTTCCTGTGGTCATGTATGGATGTGAGAGTTGGACTGTGAAGAAGGCTGAGTGCTGAAGAATTGATGCTTTTGAATTGTGGTGTTGGAGAAGACTCTTGAGAGTCCCTTGGACTGCAAGGAGATCCAACCAGTCCATTCTGAAGGAGATCAGCCCTGAGATTTCTCTGGAAGGACTGATGCTAAAGCTGAAACTCCAGTACTTTGGCCACCTCATGCGAAGAGTTGACTCATTGGAAAAGACTCTGATGCTGGGAGGGATTGGGGGTAGGAGGAGAAGGGGACGACAGAGGCTGAGATGTCTGGATGGCATCACTGACTCGATGGACGTGAGTCTGAGTGAACTCCGGGAGTTGGTGATGGACAGGGAGGCCCGGTGTGCTGCGATTCATGGGGTCGCAAAGAGTCAGACACGACTGAGCAACTGAACTGAACTGAATGCATATGTTTATCTAACTTTGGTAAAAATAAACAATGCCTATTTAAATAATGCTAGCCAGTGTAGAAAGAAGTGCCCCTCTAGGTCAAAGGTTTAGAAATTATATTATTCAGTACTAGCAAATACAGCTTTTATTCAATACTAGCAAAATAGCTGCTGAATAATCATTTTTAGAAATGCCTATGTAAAATAAGATTGCTAAAAGAATGAGAAAATAAATTTTGTACAAAGGACAGTACATTCAAGAAAAGATAGTTTTATCTGTTATTTTTAGCTCCTGACTTTTCTCCTGGAATTGAGCTGGATTTACAAAGGAAAATAATGTTTTCGTCTCTCTCCTAGGTCTTAAGATGGATTTTGGTTAAGAGTATCTATTGTTGCTGTTTTAGTCACTAAGTATTGTCCAACACTTTTGAGACTCCATGGACTGTATCCCACCAGTGCTGTCTGTCCATGGACTTTTCCTGGCAAGAATGCCGGAATGGGTTGCCATTTTGTTCTCCAGGGAATCTTCCTGACCAAAGGATCAGACACACACATCTCCTGCCTTAAGGCAAACAGATTCTTTGCCATTGAGTCACCCATGATGTGGATCAATTATTGGCATTTGTTTGGTTCCACACTCACTGGTACATACTACAGTGCTTACTGTTACAGTGCTGCCAGGCAGGAATAAACTTCTGACTGGACCATACATATTCAAATATATCCATCCATATTTACAATTGGCTTCCCTGATAGCTCAGTTGGTAAAGACTCCACCTGCAATGCAGGAGACCCTCGTTTGATTCCATGATCAGGAAGATCTGCTGGAGAAGGGATAGGCTCCGCACTCCAATATTCTTAGGCTTCCTTTATGGCTCAGCTGGTAGAGAATCCACCTGCAATGTGGGAGACCTGGGTATGATTCCCCTGGAGAAGGGAAAGGCTACCCACTCGAGTATTCTGGCCTGGAGAATTCCATGGACTGTATAGTCCATGGAGTTGCAAAGAGTCGGACACGACTGAGCAACTTTCACTTTCATATTTACAATTGTACTTTAGTTCATTTAACATTCACTCAGCTAGTATTTTTTATTTTTAAATTAATTTTTAATGAAGTATGATTGCTTTACAATGTTGTCTTGGTTTCTACTGTATATCAAAGTGAATCATATATATATATATACGTACATATATACATCCTCTCTTTTTTGAATGTCCTTCCCATTTAGGTCACTACAGAGCACTGAATAGGGTTCCCTGAGCTATACAGTAGTTTCTTATTAGTTATCTGTTTTCTATTCTTGTTGTTCAGTCACTCAGTCATGTCCAACTCTTTGCAACCCCATGGACTGCTTGGCCAAACTCATGTCCATTGAGTCAGTGATGCCATCCAACTATCTCATCCTCTGTTGTCCCTTCTCCTCCTGCCTACAGTCTTTCCTAGCATTAGTATCTTTTCTAATGAGTCAGCACTTCCCATCAGGTGGCCAAAGTATTGGAGCTTCAGCTTTTGCATAGACCTTCCAATGAATATTCAGGATTCATTTCCTTTAGGAATGACTGATTTGATTTCCTTGCAGTCCAAGAGACTCTTAAGAGTCTTCTCCAACACAATAGTTCAAAAGCATCAGTTCTTCAGTGCTTAGCCTTCTTTATGGTCCAGTTCCCACATCCTTATATGACTACTGGAAAACCATAGCTTTGACTAGATGGACCTTTGTTGGCAAAGTAGTGTCTCTGCTTTTTAATACACTGTCTATGTTTGTCATAGCTTTTCTTCCAAGGAACAAGTATCTTTTATCTCATGGCTTCAGTCACCATCTGCAGTGATTTTGGAGCCCAAGAAAATAAAGTCTGTCACTGTGTCCATTGTTTCCCCATCTATTTGCCATGAAGTGATGGGACCAGATGCCATGATCTTTTTTTTTTTTTTTTTGAATATTGAGTTTTAAGACATCTCTTTCACTCTCCTCTTTCACCTTCATCAAAAAGCTCTTTAGTTCCTCTTCACTTTCTGCTATAAAGGTGGTGTCTTCTGCATATCCAAGGTTATTGATATTCCTCCTGGCAATCTTGATTCTAGCTTGTGCTTTATCCAGCCTGACATTTCTCATGATGTACTCTGCATATAAGTTAAAGAATCAGGGTGAAAATATATAGCCTTGATGTACTCTTTTCCCAATTTGGAACCAGTCGTTGTTCCATGTCCAGTTCTAACTGTTGCTTCTTGACCTGCATACAGGTCTTTCAGGAGGCAGGTAAAATAGTCTGGTATTCTCATTTCTTTAAGAATTTTCCAGTTTATGTGATCCACACAAAGGCTTTTTAGTGTAGTCAGTGAAGCATAAGTAGACGTTTTTCTGGACTTCTATTGCTTTTTCTATGACCCAATGGCTGTTGGCCTTTTGATCTCTGCCTCCTCTGCCTTTTCTAAGCCCATCTTGTATATCTGGAAGTTCTTGGCTCATGTACTCTTGAAGCCTGGTATGGAGAACTTTGAGCATTTCTTTCCCAGCATGAGAAACCAGTGCAGTTGTGCAGTAGTTGAATGTTCTTTGGGGTTGGAATGAAAACTGACCTTTTTCAGTCCTGTGTCCACTGCTGAGTTTTCCAAATTTGCTGGCATATTAAGTGGAGCACTTTAACAGCATCATCTTTTAGAATTTGAAAGAGCTCAGCTGGAATTCCATCACCTCCTCTGGTTTGTTCATAGTGATGCTTCCTAAGACCCACTTGAGTTCTATTATATACATTATTGATGCTATATATCTATTTTATACATAGCATAAAATATATATATATTATATATATAATACATATACATCAATATGTATGTATTTTATACAACAGTACTATGTATATATTTTATGCAACAGTGCTAAACACTTCCCCATGCTTTTTTATTTTTTCTAAGCAATGGTATCACCAATCTCCAGCTTACTAAGTTGATCAAGAATGTTATGCTTTCCCAAAAGATCTTCCCCAAGATCATGTAATTCAGTGGTTCCCAGACATTGGAATTTCACAGAGCAATGCTAGTTTTTAAATTGGAACATTTTGTTAGAATTATAAGGATAAAGTTATCACTGATTATCACCGTCATTTTATGAGAACATTTTAATACCAAAAAGACTGCTTAAAGAAGCCTCAAAACATTGCTTACTTTTTCATTTCCCTATTGAAAATTTTGTCATCAAAGGTGCAATATTTGAGAACCACTAAGCCAGAAAGCAGAACAGAGAAAAATAAAGGTCATAAGTATCAAAGAACTAATTAAAGATCTATGTGTGGAATAGTACATCCCTTCTCAACATGTTACTGATTTTCTAATTAAAACATCAAAAGAATTGTTGCTGTGTAACATTTAAAAGAATGACATTTAGCTTATTTCATATGTAATAATAGATAAATGAGAAAGAGTATTATTTTTAAAAACTTATGAAGTCATCCACTTTTGGCTTTAGTTCCTAACAAGATTCTCAAGTTATTTAACATATCTTATGACACCACCCTTATGGCAGAAAGTGAAGAGGAACTAAAAAGCCTCTTGATGAAAGTGAAAGTGGAGAGTGAAAACGTTGGCTTAAAGCTCAACATCCAGAAAACGAAGATCATGGCATCCAGTCCCGTCACTTCATGGGAAATAGATGGGGAAACAGTGGAAACAGTGTCAGACTTTATTTTGGGGGGCTCCAAAATCACTGCAGATTGACTGCAGCCATGAAATTAAAAGATGCTTACTCCCTGGAAGGAAAGTTATGACCAACCTAGATAGCATATTCAAAAGCAGAGACATTACTTTGCCAACAAAGGTTCGTCCAGTCAAGGCTATGTATGGATGTGAGAGTTGGACTGTGAAGAAGGCTGAACACCGAAGAATTGATGCTTTTAAACTGTGGTGTTGGAGAAGACTCTTGAGAGTCCCTTGGACTGCAAGGAGATCCAATCAGTCCATTCTGAAGGAGATCAGCCCTGGGATTTCTTTGGAAGCAATGATGCTAAGGCTGAAACTCCAGTACTTTGGCCACCTCATGCAAAGAGTTGACTCATTGGAAAAGACTCTAATGCTGGGAGGGATTGGGAGCAAGAGGAGAAGTGGACAACAGAGGATGAGATGTCTGGATGGCATCACTGACTCGATGGGATATGAGTCTGAGTGAACTCCAGGAGTTGGTGATGGACAGGGAGGCCTGGTGTGCTGCGATTCTTGGGGTTGCAAAGAGTCAGACACAACTGAGCGACTGATCTGATCTGATCTGATGGCACAAACATCTCTCTCAATATAAAAAGTAGATTTTCTAATGTGTGTTTCCATTAATTAGAACCTTTAGATCCTAAAGATTGATTAAATGCTCATAAATGTCTGTGATATTAATGATAGTGGAGATAAATCATTTTTCTTTCTTAAGTGAAAGTCGCTCAGTCATGTCCAACTCTTTGTGACCCCATAAACTATACAGTCCATGAAATTCTCCAGGACAGAATACTGGAATGGGTAGCCTTTCCCTTCTCCAGGGGATCTTTCCAACCCAAGAATCAAACCAGCGTTTGCTGCATTGCAAGTGGATTCTTTACCAACTGAGCTATCAAGGGAAGCCCCCGATAAATCATTTTAGTGACAATATATTGGAAAGCACCAAGAAATAACTACTATAATCTTTAATTACTTTATAGTTACAAAAGATAAAGAAAGAAAAGGAAAATAGGAGACATAAATATTCAATTAAAAACAAAATCATTGTGATTTATTTAGACGTAAATATCTACAGTCAGTTGTAGACCCCTAACTAGACACTTGCACTGTGAGTCTGTGCGTATGTGAGGAGGTATTGGTAACTGACCCATATTCACACTGACCTGATTTCTCACCAGTGTTTGCATGTTTGTAATAGTGAGAGATATTCCTGAAATATTGTTACAGTATGATTAATCAGAAATGCCAAAAGCATAGTAATATTTTTGAAGAATAATAACTAGTCAAGAACATTATTTGTTTGAAACAACTGTTTATTGAAATCTTAATGCACTACCTTAAATAGATGATTTTATATAAAGGATTACCAATACTTAAGGATATTTCTTGTAGAGAGAATTATTTCAGAATAAGAATAGAACCATATGTAGAACCAGATTAGAAAGTTACCTATATTGTTCAATTTGAAAAGTACTCCCAAGACTCTGCTTTATCCAGGTATTATACATCTAAACCACTATAAGTAAAATGCATCCATATTATTTTTTGCCTTGTGTATCTTCTATATATAAAATATTATAAGGGGCAATATTGAATAAATCCACTGTAAGTTATTACTGACTTACCCAGATCTTCAGAGAAACTAGGTAAAATAAAAGTAGAGAAAGCATGGGAAGTGAGGAAAATGAACAAAAATAGATTTGAAGGCTCATGCAGATGAATTTTTTCCTATTAAAAATTTTTTCTGGGAATAGACAGAAATCACCTATTTTTATCATGTTGTCTTTCAGGTCATCATCCATTTATTTCAAGTTCTTCACTAAGTATACATGGATTTATTTATCCTTATTCTTATTCAGAGTACATTTTTGCCTAGTGAGATAAATTCATTTGTTTTTTTTAATATAAAAATGATGAATCTATTAAAATCTTTATACCATTTTATTGATTCTATTGTATCTTATAGCATCTATTTTTAAACTCATCACATTTACACTGATAGCATGGGCATTTAATGGCTCTTACTTGAGCCTAAAGTAATTTTATATATTCTTAGCAGTATTCTGATATACAAAAAAAAAACAGGGTTAACAGAGGTCTTACAGCATAGAGAATCTGAAATGAAAGAACTTTAAAATTGAATTCTATCTTTCCTACTTCTTATTCTTCAGCTTACATACTTAGCATTTCTAAGACTCAGTGTCCTCATATGTTGAATATAATGGCAATATTTTAAGTAATTCCTATTAGTTTGTTTTTATCCCTTCCAAAATATAGTATCATGACAATTGAATTTATTTGAAAAAATGTAACTTCTATTACTGTCAGCATGAAACACTAAATACCCTGAAAATACCTTCCCATGAAAACAACTTAAAAATCTGGATAAAATGTAAATTGCTGTTTTTGCTGTTTAGATGCTAAGTCATGTCCAGCCCTTTGCAATCCCATGGCCTGTAGCCCACCATGCTCATCTGTCCATGGGATTTCCCAGGCAAAAATACTGGAGTGGGTTGCCATTTCCTTCTCTATGCATTTCTTTAAATGAATTGCTGAGCTGGTTAGAAAATAAAGAAGTAGGCAAATGCTTAAACCAAGGAGAAATCCTGGAAAGTAGGTAAGAATTAAAGCCGGATTTTGTCCTAAGAGCATCTGCTAAACTTTAGAAATCTTGAACTTCCGTTTTTGTTTCTGGAAATGACCAGGCAGTCAGGAAAGAAAACTTAGGTATTCTCTGGAGTAAACACATTTCAGTCTGGAATTCAAAGAATTTTAAAGATAAAATATCCAAGAAAAATGAGTTCATTGTATAAAATCACAGAACACAAAAAGAAACTGTAAGAAGCACAGCACTATAAATCAGGGTCAGCAGAAACAAGAATCAGAAGAATCAGATTACAAAGTCTTCAGATATTGGAATGTTCAAATGTATGTGCATTAAGAAATAAAGAATGTAAATGTGAAAATAGAACAGGAGTCTATCAAAATAACCAGGTGGATTTATAAAAACAGGATAGTCAGAATGAGAGAAACCAGAAAGGTATGATGAAGCATCCAGAACTAACAAGAGTCATTTTCAGCCCTATGTGTAAAGATGCATAGAAACAGAGGTTACAGGAAACTGGAGAAAGCTGTAACTGTAGCTAGAGCAAAGAGTTATCTGAGAGGAATTACAAGCTTTGGTAGAGGCCTGCATGCTAAATCATGCCTGACTCTTGCGACTCCAAGGATTGTATCTCACCAGGCTCCTCTGTCCCTGGGATTTCCCAGGCAAGAATACTGGAGTATATTGCCATTTCCTCCTCAAGAGGATATTCCTGACCCAGAGATTGAACCCACATCTCCTGCGTTTCCTGCATTAGCAGGCACATTCTTTACCACTGAGCCAAATTTGGTAGAATGCAGCTAATGCTGACCCACAACCCACTAAGTATGCAGATGGGGAAATAAATATTCCCATCTCTCTCCTCCCACACCTGTTGTACCTTTCACTGACCAAACCACACCTAAATACCAGAAGCAAGGGAACTTTGGTGATGCATGACGTAGAGGTTAGTATACCAGGACACAGAGCAGAGTGGAGAAGGGAGGATTACAGGGACAAAAGAGAGAATTACCAGCAGAAGAGTATGAGACATTAAGTATAGAGTGAAAAGTGAAAGTGTTAGTCACTCAGTCGTGTCTGACTCTTTGTGACCCCATGGACTGTAGCCCACCAGGCTCCTCTGTCCATGGCATTCTCCAGGTAAGAATACTGGAGTGGGTTGCCATGCCCTCCTCCAGGGGATTTTCCCACCCCAGGGCTCAAACCTGCATCTCTTCTCCTGCCTTGGCAGGCAGGTTCTTTATCACTAGCGCCACCAACTTACACTTAAACAGAGTTATTTTTTAAAAACAATAGGGATGAGGAGGGAAAACAAATGTTTAGAAATGATATGGTTGATCATTTTCCAGAATTCCTGAAAGACAATACATCTCAGATCAAAAAGCAAACCCAATTTAAAAAGAAATTCACAAATAGACAATATCATAGTGAAACTGAACACCAAAGACAATGAAAAGGTCTTAAAATCAGCTAGACAGAAAAGAAAGATTAGTTCCAAAAGACACCATTGTTGATTTCTCAACCACAACTGGGTGTAAATTGAAAATAACACCTTCAATGAGCTAGCATTTAATACTTCAAAGCTGTCTCTCAAGAAGAGGTATAAGATATAGACATCTTCAAATGAACAACTTAGAGGTTTAAAATCTGACTCACTTTAAAGACAATTTTAAAGGATGAACTTTGGGAAGAAGGAGAGTGATCAAAGGTAGAAGGTCTGAGATACAATAAAGAATAGTAAACAAATATTAATTACATGGTATATCTAAGCATAGAAATCATAGTTTCCAAAGTAGAAAACAAAAATAAAATGAAAGCAGGGGAAAAAAAACCTTAATTTAAAAGACTGGAAGCAAAAGAAAATAGAAAATGTGCATAAATAGAAAGCACAAAATAAGAAATCAGAAGTAAATGTAGTTATTATCAGTGAAATCAGATAAACACAAATATAACATTCTTATAACAAAAATTCTGATTACAAACTGAATTTTTAAAGAGGTGGATTTAAAATGCTCAACAATATTCTTTCCAAGAGACATATCTTAAATAGAAGACCAAAATAGGCCTAATCCAAAGTATGGAAAATGATATTCCAGGGAATCACTATCCACGAGAGCTCTTAAAAATTATATTATTAACAGGTAAACAGAATGTAAGGCAGACAGTCTTATTAGATCTTAAGATCATACATAATGATAGAAGGGTCGATTTGTCAGGATGTTACAGTTTCTATATACTCAAAAATATAGCATCAAGATAGAAAACAAGGACTTCATGGAGGTGTCCAATGGTTAAGACTCTGTGCTTTCACTGAAGGGTGCATGGGTTCGATCCCTGGTCAGTAGACTAAGATCCTGCATGATGTGGTAACACCAAAAAAATAAAAAGAACTCACAATATATATATATAATTTTTTAAAATTGTATAAAACAAAAAATGACAGAAAAACAAGGATAAATTCACCATTAAACTGGAGAAGGCACTCACACATCTCTCACTAATTAGTAAATATATCAGAAAGAAAAATCAACATTTGAATTATATACATTCTTTTCAAAGCACATATAGACTTTTACAGTCAATAAACTATGCAGATAAGTAAATTAAAAAATTATTTTAGATGTGATAAAACCAAGGTTAAAGAAAAAAGTAGAACAGGACAAGGAAGAACAAGAGTGTTCATGGAGGAAAGAACTACTGGGACTGACTAAGAGGGGAAGGAGAGGATGTGAGGAGAAGTTACAGGCAGCAGAACACAAAGGACCTCATAGACCATTGTAAGGACTTTGACTTTTGCTCTGAGTGGAAGGGAAATCCTCAGCGTACTGAGCTCAATGCAGTGATATAATCTGACTCATGATTTTGAAATCTGACTCATGATTTTGAAAGACTCCCTGGCTGTTAAAATTGAAAATAGACCACAGGGAAGCAAGAGTTGTAAGACACACTGTGAATATATGCTCTAACTTTCCTTTAATGGACTCAAAAAAGAAGTTGGTAGAGGATAAGCGAAAAGGAAACAAAGGAAAGCAAAGCCTTCTGGCCATGGAGAGGGAAGGAACTGAGAATGAAATGCCAGATAAGATTGCTGTGTTCCATGGGATGTGATTCTTCGTTGTGACCCCTAAAGTTTTAGGTAAAGCCAAAAGATTTTTTTAAATGCTCCTAGAATTAGCACATAATTACATGAGGTCCATCTGAGTAGTTCAGGCTGTTCAGGTACTCAGTCTCAAATAGAAGCTTAATTGGATTTTTCCCAGAAACCCATCTTTTCAAAGTCAATGAATCATCTTGTCCCTTCTTTCCTTAGTAAAAGATACAGCATGTTCCATTTTTCTCATCTAAGATACTAAGACATTGAAAGTATTTGTGCTTTAAAGCATCCTAGAAAATATAAATATGATTTCAATTATGTAGGTTTTTTTCTCATAAATGAGAGCAATAGCCATCAAACAGTACTCAATCATAACAGTTTATTTATTTAAAGAAAATGCTGAGTATCTTCTGTGTTTCAGAGCCATATGAAACAATACTAGAAAATTTACTAGGGGAACATTGTCCTAACATTCAGTAATCTCAATCTGATGACACAGTCATTGGCTCATGGGCTGTAACAAAGAGATTATTCAGGGATAGGATGCAGGAGAGCAGGCTGAAGGCAGAACTCCAGGGAAGAACTTGATGTTTACATCCCTTGATTATAAAGACTGTAATATCATTTATATTATACATTATAGTATATGTTTAGATATTTATGCACATTTGGAATATAATATTATTTTATATTTGCCAACTCTCCATATTTCACTTGAAGAAAGGAATATATGTTTTTCTTGCAAACTAAGTCTATCTGCACACATTTTTTCTGTATCTAAACAACTGCATATATGGTAGTAGTCCTTCCTCTGAGACTTAATGGGGCTCCAGGAATCACCTAGAAATGAGCAGAACAATTCCTTCATTTAGGCAGCTGTGCTCAGGTGCAAAGATCAGCAGGAAACAGAAAATCCAGACATTAGTCTGGCTTTGCTGCTGACCTTGGGCAAGCGAGTCTCAATTTCATCATTTGTTAAATATTAAGCCCATAGGATCTTTATGAGGAATAAATAATACATATGAAGAGGTTGTATAACCATAGATCACCTTAGAGCTGTACAGGGCATACATTCATTTCTCACACCACTCATTGATTCAGTCATTTAAAAATGAATATTTAATTTCTACTATGCTTTGCAAATTGTGCTCAATCCACAGGAATGATACAATTTCTGTCCTTAAGGAATTTTAGTGGAGATTGGGATGCTAAGATGTATGTGGAGGATTCTATAATAGGACTGAGGGACAGAAGATAGTTGGGGATGTGGTTGAAATCATAGAACACTTTCAAGAGGAGAGATGATTCTGTATTCCAGTGGCATTAGTATTCTCATTCAATAAATGTTGACTGAAAATCATGAAACCCAAATGTTAACACAAGTGTTTTCCTCAATCTTTGAAATCAAGGTATGTAGGGGAAGGAAAGAAAGAATGGAGAGAAAATCAGACTGGGTTTATAAGTATGTATTGGGCTTCTCAAGTGGGTAATAAGGAATCACCTGCCAATGCAGGAGATGCCGGTTCCATCCCTGGTCCAAGAAGATCCCAAGAAATGGCAAGGAAATGGCAACCCACTCCAGTGTTCTTGGAAAGCAAGAAGATCAAACCAGTCAATCCTAAAGAAGATCAACCCTGAATATTCATTGGAAGAGCTTAAGCTCCAATACTTTGGCCATCGGATGAGAAGAGCTGACTGACTGGAAAAGACCTTGATGCTGGGGAAGACTTAGGGCAGAAGGAAAAGGGAGCAACAGAGGATGAGATGGTTGGATGGCATCACTGACTCAATGGACATGAGTTTGAGCAAACTCCTGGAGATAGTGAAGGTCAGGGGAGCCTAGTATGCTGCAGTCCATGGGGTCACAAAGAGTCTGACATGACTAAGCAACTGAACAACAACCAGTATTCTTACCTGGGAAATCCCACAGACAGAGGAGCCTGGCAAGCCACAGTCCATGGAGCCCAAAAGAGTTGAACATGACTTAGTGACTGAATAACAACATCAACCACTAAATATGTATTGTGTTAATTTCTAAATTGTAGGTAAATATATTATATCTATATATATTATTTTATTCAAAATACATATCTTAGTTTCCATATGCTCGTAAATTTTAAAAATGATGGATAGTTTAGATATGTTGCTTTCTAGTCGCTCAGTTGTCTCTGACTTTTTGCAACTCCATAAAATGCAGCACACCAGGCTTTCCTGTCCTTCACTATCTCCCGGAGTTTGCTCAAAATCATGTCCACTGAGTCAGAGATGCCATCCAACCATCTCATTCTCTGTCACCCTCTTCTCCTGCCCTCAGTCTTTCCCAGCATCAGGATCTTTTCCAATGAGTTGGCTCTTCACATCAGGTCCCAATGTATCAGAGCTTCAGCTTCAACATCATTCCTTCCAATGAATATTAAGGTTTGATTTCCATTAGGACTGACTAATTTGATCTTCTTGTAGTCTGAGGGACTCTCAAGAGTCTTCTCCAGCACTACAGTTTGAAAGCATTAATTCTTTAGAACTCAGCCTTCTTAAATTTGGTAATAGTATCATAGCTCAGTTGGTAAAGAATCTGCCTGCAATGCAGGAGGCCTGGGTTCAATTCTTGGGTCGGGGCAATCCACTGGAGAAGGAAATGGCAACCCACTCCAGTATTCTCACCTCGAGAATCCCATGGACAGAGGAGCGTGGCAGGCCTGGAGAATCCCATGGACAGAGGAGCCTGGCAGGCCTGGAGAATCCCATGGACAGAGGAGTCGCAAGAGTCAAACACAACTTAGCAACTAAATCACCACCATTATTACCTTAGCAGTAATAATCTTATTAAAGCACCTAGCATTTTTTCTGTATTTTTTAGCATTAGTTTTATTTTTGCATAGTTATGTTGATCTAACACTAGAACTTCTTCAAAAATTCTTACCATTTTTTAAATTGATGCAGTTCTTCTACATTGCCAACTCTGTTTTTGCTATTAACAATAAAGCACACATCTTTTGGATATTTTAGATATATTGATTGATTTCTTGAGCCTGGTGGGCTGCCGTCTATGGGGTCACACAGAGTCGGACACGACTGAAGCGACTTAGAAGCAGCAGCAGCAGCAGCATGCCTTCTTTACATTTTTTCCATCTTTAAATGTCATTAATTTTTATAGGCAAATGTTGTATTAATTCAACCAATTAATTTCTGTAGCTTTAAGGAACTTGTTTTCTGAGTAACTCTGATTTTAGTGAATTTAACCTTTGCATACGCACGAGTGTGTGTGTGAGAGAGAGAGAGAGAGAGATTTCAGCAATGAACATATCCTAAACATTTCACGTAACAATTATTTCTGTAAGGAGCTTCACGATGAGGGAAGACTGTTATTCCTCATACCAATTCAATTTGTTAGTAAAATACCTTCATAAAAATAGCAGACTTCTGATATAGTATTGCTTTGTGTGTAAGTAAAAAGCACAAAAATTTTTTTAAAAAATAAGAGGAAAATAAATCAGTTTAAATCTAGAACTTTGTGAATAGGATGCTTTCGGAATTTATGAAGAGCTGGATTTTTATTCCCATTGCTACGCATGCTCTTAATAATTTCACAGATTTTTAGTGGAACAATCGTTTGCTACAAGCTCTATAGAGTGAACTGTACACCATTCACATTCCAGTTGTGATTTATTGTCTGGATGCCTAAGGCTTCCCGGGTGGCACTAGTACTAAAAAACCCACCTGCTAAAGCAAGAGGTGTAACAGAAGCAGGTTTGATCCCTGGCTCGGGAAGATCCCCTGGAGGAGGAACTGGCACCCCATTCCGGATTTCTTGCCTGGATAATCCCATGGACAGAGGAGCCTGGAGGGCTACAGTCCATAGGGTCACAAAGAGTTGGACATGACTGAAGTGACTTTGCACATTCCGGTTTTGATTTGTTGTTTAGATAGGTTAGAATCTACGTTTTCAAGAAGTCCATAATGATGGCAAGCTATTTTGAATTCAATTTTCTAGAAAAGAGATGAAAAGCAATACTATTATATGTATGTGTTAGTCGCTCAGTCATTTCGGACTCTTTGCAATCCCATGGACTGTAGCCCACCAGGCTCCTGTGTCCATGGAATTCTCCAGGCAAGAATACTGGAGTGGGTTGCTATTTCCTTCTCTAGGGGATTTTCCCAACCCAAGGACTGAACCTGGATCTCCTGCATTGCAGGCGGGTACCTTACCATCTGAGCTACTAGGAAAGCCACACTATTATATTTGTCATTCCCTAAATGTTGTTGTTGTTTAGTCACGAAGTCATATCTGACTCTTTGCCACTCCATGGACTTCAGGTTGCTCTGTCCTTCACTGTCTCCTGGAGTTTGCTCAAGCATATGTCCATTGAGTTGGCAATGCCATCCAACCATCTCATCCTCTGTTTCCCCTTTCTCCTCCTAAGCTCAATCTTTTCCAGCATCAGACTCTTTTCCAGTGAGTCAACTCTTCTCATTGGATGGCCAAAGTATTGAAACTTTAGCTTCAATATCAGTCCTTCCAAAGAATATTCAGAGTTGATTTCCTTAGCATTCACTGGTTTTATCTACTTGAAGTCTAAGGGACTCAAGAATCTTTCCTAGGACTGCAGTTCAAAAGGATCAATTCTTTGCCAATCAGCCTTCTTTATGGTCCAACTCTCAATCCATAGCTGACTACTGGAAAAACCACAGTTTTGACTATATGGACCTTTGTCAGCAAAATGATATCTCTGCTTTTTAATACACTGTCTAGGTTTGTCATAGCTTTTCTTCCAAGGAGCAAGCATCTTTTAATTTCATGATTTTAGTCACCATCTGAAGTGATTTTGGAGTCCAGGAAAATAATATCTTTCACTGTTTCCACTTTTTCCCCATCTATTTGCCATGAAGTGATGGAACTGGATCACTGAGCATCTAATCATCTGAATGCAGATATCCAAAAAATAGCAAGAGAGATAAGAAAGCCTTCCTCAGCTATCATGCAAAGAAATAGAGGAAAACAATAGAATGGGAAAGACTAGAGATCTCTTCAAGAAAATTAGAGATACCAAGGCAAAATTCCATGCAAAGATGGGATCAATAAAGGACAGTAATGGTATGGACCTAACAGAAGCAGAAGATATTAAGAAGAGGTGGCAAGAGTACACAGAAGAACTGTACAAAAAAGACCTTCACGACCAAGATAATCATGATGGTGTGATCACTCACCTAGAGCCAGACATGGGCCTTAGGAAGCATCACTTTTAACAAAGCTAGTTAGGGGTGATGGAATTCCAGTTGAGCTATTTCAAATCCTGAAAGATGATGCTGTGAAAGTGCTCACTCAATATGCCAGCAAATTTGGAAAACTCAGCAGTGGCCACAGGACTGGAAAAGGTCAGTTTTCATTCCAATCCCAAAGAAAGGCAATGCCAAAGAATGCTCAAACTACTGCACAATTGCACTCATCTCACATGCTAGTAAAGTAATGCTTAAAATTCTCCAAGCCAGGCTTCAGCAATACGTGAACCATGAAATTCCAGATGTTCAAGCTGGATTTAGAAAAGGCAGAAGAACCAGAGATCAACTTGCCAACATCTGCTGGATCATTGAAAAAGCAGGGGAGTCCAGAAAAAAACATCTATTTCTGCTTTATTGACTATACCAAAGCCTTTGACTGTGTGGATCACAATAAACTGTGGAAAATTCTGAAAGAGATGGGCATACCACACCACCTGACCTGCCTCTTGAGAAACCTGTATGCAGGTCAGGAAGCAACAGTTAGAACTGGACATGGAACAACAGACTGGTTCCAAATAGGAAAAGGAGTACGTCAAGGCTGTATATTGTCACCCTGCTTATTTAACATATGCAGAGTACATCATGAGAAATGCTGTGCTGGATGAAGCAGAAGCTGGAATCAAGATCGCGGGGAGAAATATCAATAACCTCAGATATGCAGATGACACCACCTTTATTGCAGAAAGTGAAGAACTAAAGAGCCTCTTGATTAAAGTGAAAGAGGAGAGTGAAAAAGTTGGCTTAAAGCTCAACATTCAGAAAACGAAGATCACGGCATCTGGTTCCATCACTTCATAGCAAATAGATGGGGAAACAGTTGGAAACAGTGTCAAACTTTATTTTTTTGGGCTCCAAAATCACTGCAGATGGTGATTGCAGCCATGAAATTAAACGACACTTACCCCTTGGAAGGAAAGTTATGACCAATCTAGACAGCATATTAAAAAGCAGAGACATTACTTTGTCAAAAAAGGTCTGTTTAGTCAAGGCTATGGTTTTTCCAGTAGTCATGTATAAATGTGAGAGTTGGACTATAAAGATAGATGAGCACCAAAGAATTTATGCTTTTGAACTGTGTTGTTGGGGAAGACTGTTGTGAGTCCCTTGGACTGCAAGGAGATCCAACCAGTCCATCCTAAAAGAAATCAGTCCTGAATATTCATTGGAAGGGCTACGAAGAGCAGTCAGTCTTTTCCTTTGAAAAGACTCTGATGCTGGGAAAGGTTGAGGGCAGGAGGAGAAGGGAATGACAGAGGATGAGATGGTTGGATGGCATCACGAACTCAATGGACATGAGTTTGGGTGAACTCTGGGAGTTGGTGATGGACAGGGAGGCCTGGCATGCTGCAGTTCATGGGACCACAAAGAGTCGGACACAACTGAGTGACTGAACTGAACTTACGGAACTGGATGTCATGATCATCATCTTTTTGAGTTTTAAGCCAGCTTGTTCACTATTCTCTTTATCCTCATCAAGAGGCTCTTTAGTTCCTCTTCACATTCAATATTAGAGTGGCATCATTTGCATATCTGAGGTTTTGATATTTCTTCTGGCATGCATAAATGTGTGACATGGAAGTATAAAGCCAGTTTCTCCTTGAGACTATTGATGATCCTTGAATGTCGGGTAAATCATCATCACTGGCTTTATAAATCACACATCTGTCTCTTTTCCAACTGAACAGTGCTTTATCTATCTTTATATTACGTAGGCATTTCACTCTCTACCTGAGCAGTTTAAGTGTAGTTAAGATGTGATATTTTTCAAAACAGTCTTTCTGTTTAACTTTGTCCAGTTTGTCCTTATTAAATATCAATTCAAAATATTTGACTGAGATAATTGGGTATTGATTATTTTTGCACTGTCATTTGGAGTTCAAATTGGATCTTGATAAATACTTGAGACTTTTCAATGGCTACTTTATTCTTAATATGTGTTCATAGTTCTAGTTTGGCTCCAGTTTGATTTGGAGTGCTGAATTCAGATTCCACTTTCCATAAAAATAAAACCAACGGCTCAGAGATAAAGCAAGAACACTTTCTACTGCCTTTTTATTAATAATTCTTTCCTCTTTTTTTCTTAAATTCAAAGCCAAGAAAGGATTTCTGAAAAGCTGAGTGGTGACCTGAACTTAGACCTTTGTAAGGATGGATTGTTATAATATTCTGCCACCTTATTATTCTATTTCTCTGGACAGAACAGCCTACCAATCATTATTTTCAAAAATCATACAGCAATATTTTTATTCCTTTTACTATATGCAGGCGTAAGTACATTTTCATGTTTTAAATTCTTATTACTTTTATTATTTTATTTTACCATGAATTATTTCTATTTAGTTTTTAGATTTAATAGAAGCCTAGGTTAAAGTGACAATAACTGATAAAATTTCCGTATTTTAAGATTTAGTGAACATCTACAACTCAGTAAGAAAACTACTTTTTGAGACACTAAACCTTAGAAAAAAGAAAAGATTGACAACCTTTTCTTTGCATTGTGAGATGAAGATTTCATTTTGGGAGTCAAAGGACCTGAGTTCAGGTCCTTCCTCTGGCCCGCCTGCGTTGCCTTGCATATGTTACTTAATTGCTTAGACTTCCTGTTGTCTCATCTATAAATAGTAATATACTGATATCCACTTCAGAATTGTCAAGAAAATGAAACAAATTATATGGCAGTATTTTGACAAATGCACTGTGTTATGTCAAAGCCCTCAAATGGATTAGAATCTATGAGTAAAGGATCCAAACACTGAAATGAAGAATAATACTAGCTGGAAAATCTTTGGTTACACTTCCAAACATTTAGTAGATATCATAGAGGAGAATCAGAAGGCAAGAACTAAGTATATTTGAAGTGATTGAATTTGTTTCTGAGTGTAATCAGAAGTTAAAAATAGATCCTCAAGGATGGGTAAAATTTGGAATAAAAAGGAGACTATTCCAAATGTTTCTGCCAGGATAGAGCAGACTTCATCTATCCATTGAATCATTTATTAAATACTTATGGCCTATTGACCATAGTCTAAGCCCTGGAAGGAATATCAAGAAAGATGGAGTAGCAATGGAAAGAAAAAGATGTTTGACTTGTATCACATGGTAGACAATTTAAACTTACTGACATGACAGAGCCTTTGACTCTGTTGCTCTGGCCACTGTTCTCATTTTTGGTAGTACCTTTCCTAACTGCAGTCTTCTCACCAGACCTCACCTTACCTCTGAACCAGTAGAATGAATTCACTGAACTTCCATTTCCTACATCTTCAAGTATACATATTTTTATTTACAAGGGTTCCCAAAGCCAGTATTAGAACTAGTGTAAGGCTGTTTTCATACTGTTCTGTTCATACTGTTCATGGGGTTTTCCAGGCAAGAATACTGAAGTGGTTTGCCATTCCTGTCTCCAGTGGACCACATTCTGTCAGACCTCTCCACCATGACCTGCCCATCTTGGGTGGCCCCAGGGGCATGGCTTAGATTCATTGAGTTAGACAAGGGTGTGGTCCTAGTGTGATTAGATTGACTAGTTTTCTGAGAGTATGGTTTCAGTGTGTCTGCCATCTGATGCCCTCTTGCAACATCTACCATCTTACTTGGGTTTCTCTTACCTTGGCCGTGGGATATCTCTTCACGGCTGCTCCAGCAAAGCGCAGCCGCTGCTCCTCAGCAATACGTGAACTGTGAACCTCCAGTTGTTCAAGCTGGTTTTAGAAAAGGCAGAGGAACCAGAGATCAAATTGCCAACATCCGCTGAATCATCAAAAAAGCAAGAGAGTTCCAGAAAAGCATCTATTTCTGCTTTATTGACTATGCCAAAGCGTTTGACTGTGTGGATCACAGTAAACTGTGGAAAATTCTGAAAGAGATGGGCATACCACACCACCTGACCTGCCTCTTGAGAAATTTGCATGCAGGTCAGGAAGCAACAGTTAGAACTGGACATGGAACAACAGACTGGTTCCAAATAGGAAAAGGAGTACATCAAGGTTGTATATTGTCACCCTGCTTATTTAACTTATATGCAGAGTACATCATGAGAAATGCTTGGCTGGATGAAGCACAAGCGGGAATCAAGATTACCAGGAGAAATATCAGTCACCTCAGATATGCAGATGACACCACCCTTATGGCAGAAAGTGAAGAGGAACTAAAAAGCCTCTTGATGAAGGTGAAAGAGGAGAGTGAAAAAGTTGGCTTAAAGCTCAACATTCAGAAAACGAAGATCATGGCATCTGGTCCAATCACTTCATAGGAAATAGATAGGGAAACAGTGGAAACAGTGTCAGACTTTATTTTTGGGGGCTCCAAAATCACTACAGATGGTGACTGCAGCCAAGAAATTAAAAGATGCTTACTCCTTGGAAGGAAAGTTATGAGCAACCTAGATAGCATACTGAAAAGCAGAGACATTACTTTGCCAACAGAGTACCGTCTAGTCAAGGCTATGGTTTTTCCAGTGGTCATGTATGGATGTGAGAGTTGGACTGTGAAGAAGGCTGAGTGCTGAAGAATTGATGCTTTTGAACTGTGGTGTTGGAGAAGATTCTTGAGAGTCCCTTGGACTGCAAGGAGATCCAACCAGTCCATTCTGAAGGAGATCAGCCCTAGGTGTTCTTTGGAGGGAATGATGCTAAAGCTGAAACTCCAGTACTTTGGCCACCTGATGCGAAGAGTTGACTCATTGGAAAAGACTCTGATGCTGGGAGGGATTGGGGGCAGGAGGAGAAGGGAATGACAGAGGATGAGATGGCTGGATGGCATCACTGACTCGATGGACGTGAGTCTGAGTGAACTCCGAGAGTTGGTGAAGGACAGGAGGCCTGGTGTGCTGCGATTCATGGGGTTGCAAAGAGTCGGACACGACTGAGAGACTGAACTGAACTGAATTGAAGGCTGTTTTAGAAGCACTTTTTGTTGTTGTTCAGTCACTCAGTCGTGTCCGACTCTGCAACCCAATGGACTGCAGCAAGCCAGACTTCTCTGTCCTTCACCATCTCCTAGAGCTTGCTCAAATTCATGTCCATTGAGTTCGTGATTCCATCCAACCATCTCGTCTTCTGTTGTCCCCTTCTCCTGCCTTCAATCTTTCCCAGCATCAGTGTCTTTTCTAATGAGTCAGCTCTTCCCATCAGATGCCAAAGTATTGGAGTTTCAGCTTCAGCATCAATCCTTCCAATGAATATTCAGGACTGATTTCCTTTAGGATTGACTGGTTTGATCTTGCAGTCCAAGGGACTCTCAAGAGTCTTCCCCAACAACACAGTTCAAAAGCATAAATTCTTCAGCGCTCAGCTATCTTTATAGTTCAACTCTCACATTCAAACATGACTACTAGAAAAATCATAGCTTTGACCATATCGACCTTTGTTTGCAAAGTAATGTCTCTGGTTTATAGTGTACTGTCTATGTTTGTCATAGCTTTTCTTCCAAGGAGCAAGCATCTTTTAATTTCATGTCTGCAATCATCATCTGCTGTGATTTTGGAGCCCAAGAAAAGAAAGTCTGTTACTTTTTCCATTGTTCCCCCATCTATTTGCCATGAAGTGATGCGACCAGATGCTGTGATCTTCGGTTTTTCAATGTTGAGCTTTAAACCGGCTTTTTCACTCTCCTCTTTCACCTTCATCAAGAGGCTCTTTAGTTCCTTTTCACCTTCTGCCATAAGGGTGATGTCATCTGCATTTCTGAAGTTATTGATATTTCTTCTGGAAAACTTGATTCCAGTTTGTGCTTCATACAGCCTGGCATTTTGCATGAGGTACTCTGCATATAAGTTAAATAAGCAGGGTGATAATATACAACCTTGATGTACTCACTCAATTAATGTTAAAAAAAATATATCTACCTGGACCTGACCCCAGCTTATTGAATGGAAATCTTCAGTACTGAAATGGGGAATCTGTATTATATAAAGTTTCTCAGATAATTTTTGACCTATATTTTGGAGATACTGCCAAGAGAGTTGAGGACATGGTTGCTCATGACCTCTGATTGCTTTTTCATGCTGTTTGATATCAATCTGGCTGCCCCTATTTCTTCCCAGCAGTTGACATGTAGGCTGCACTTTCCAGATCTCTTCAATGAGTTGTTAGAGCATCTGTCTTGCCTGTGGTCATCACATTTAATCTCTCCTTGCTGGCACTGTTAACACACTCCCGCTGGTGACATGCCAAGCTTGAGAGTAGCTAGAATAGCATCTTTGCTATGTCCTGGCTGTGCTCCAAGGCTTCATTCTTGGTCATTTTGTCTGACCATTTAATGCAAACTGTAGATCATAGATGACACTGGTCATCTGGTAGAGAGTTCAAGTAGCCAGAAGTATAGTCTCAAGAGGGTGGAAATCTCACAGTTATATTAGCTTGGACATGAGCATTACTGTGTAACACATTTAATTTGATTCAAAGAATATTTCCCACTGGGTATAATAACACTTAGCATTCTGACAACTTTTAATGCTATTTTAATTTATATTCTTCTATTACTGTGTTGTATACATAGTTTATAGTGAGTTTCTTTGACCCCAGTTATCTTTTTCTTGGTTCTAAAAATTTTAAATATCACAAATGAAAGCAAGCATTTCTAAAATAACTAATTGATTTAAAAAATCAATATGTTAATTTGAAGATACATATTTTTACAAATATATATATTTGTATAATATTATATTTACATATAACATATACTTTTTATATATGAGTATGCATGAGTGTGTGCTAAGTCACTTCAGTCATGTCCAACTCTTTGCTACTCCATGGTCTATAGCCAGCCAGGCTCCTCTATCCATGGGATTCTCCAGTCAAGAATATTGGAGTGGGTTGCCATGCCCTTCTCCAAGGAATCCTCCCAACCCAGGGATCAAACCCATGTCTCTTGTGTCTCCTGCATTGGGAGGAAGGTTCTTTACCATTAGCCCTACCTGGAAAGCCCCAAAGTAACTAAGTATCTTTCCCTGAAATATTTCTTTAAGAGATAGAATGGAAGTTTAGCCCAGGCAGTCCAATTCCAGAACCTGGGCTCATCACACTTAAATAATACTTCTTTACTAATACTGCATAATCTCTTGCATATCTACTTGTGAGCATTCCCATAATGCAACATTTGGGCACCATAATTCTTCATGATCTTTGATGCCAATTAGCAACCATTGTAAGTGAAACTCTCCTGGAATTCTTAGCAGTACTTTCTAACATACATTCAGTTTTTCTGGCATACCCTCAAATGTAGTTACATGGAAATCAATTAGACCACTACATTTTCATATATTCAATAGTCTGATACATAAAAAGAAAATTAATAACCCATCTAAGAGATTGGTTTACATAGATTTCCAACCAGAATAAGCTGTCATCCCTCATTAGTAAAATCATGATGACTAAAAATTGGTTTTTAAAATTAAATCATAATTTTGTGTTCAGTTCAGTTCAGTCACTCAGTCGTGTCTGACTCTTTGCAACCCCATGAATTGCAGTATACCAGGCCTCTCTGTCCATCACCAACTCCCAGAATTCACCCAAACTCATGTCCATCAAGTCGGTGATGCCATCCAGCCATCTCGTCCTCTGTCATCCCCTTCTCCTCCTGCCCCCAATCCCTCCCAGCATCAGAGTCTTTTCCAATGAGTCAACTCTTCACATCAGGTGGCCAAAGTATTGGAGTTTCAGCTTTAGCATCATTCCTTCCAAAGAATGTCCAAGACTGATCTCCTTGAGGATGGACTGGTTGGATCTCCTTGTAGTCCAAGAGACTCTCAACAGTCTTCTCCAACACCACAGTTCAAAAGCATCAATTCTTGGGTGCTCAGCCTTCTTCACAGTACAACTCTCACATCCGTATATGACCACAGGAAAAACCATAGCTGTGACTAGATGAACCTTTGTTGGCAAAGTAATGTCTCTGCTTTTCAATATTCTCTCTAGGTTGGTCATAACTTTCCTTCCAAGGAGTAAGCGTCTTTTAATTCCATGGCTCAGTCACCATCTGCAGTGATTTTGGAGCCCCAAAAATAAAGTCTGACACTGTTTCCACTGTTTCCCCATCTATTTCCCATGAAGTGATGGGACCGGATGCCATGATCTTCGTTTTCTGAATGTTGAGCTTTAAGCTAACTTTTTCACTCTCCTCTTTCACTTTCATCAAGAGGCTTTTGAGTTCCTCTTCACTTTCTGCCATAAATGTGGTGTCATCTGCATGTCTAAGGTTATTGATATTTCCCCTGGCAATCTTGAGTCCAGCTTGTGCTTCCTCCAGCCCAGCATTTCTCATGATGTACTCGACATATAAGTTTGTGTAAATACTTGCATTTGTAGGTTATGTTTGTTGTAGTTTACGTTTGTTGTAGTTTACTATCTTCAACTTGTGACTACTAGTGGTTAATTATAAGTTCACTTGAATTTTTATATCATGAAAATTCATGCATTTGCTGAAACATGTAATTAAAATTCTGCATTGAATTAATTCAAGAGTCAGAATCTAGAACATTTTGTATAATTTACATGGTTTATATTGAAACTGCAGAGTTGGTCCTGTAAGCTCAGACCCTGCCCCTCATATATAACATTAAAGCAAATTATGTCCTAAACTCTTGAGATTTTCATTTTCTTACCTGTCATTGTATGATTATACAACGTATTATCATACAATGATAAGCTTTTTTCTCACTTGAGCTTTGAGTGAAATTGTTTCAAGTTATCACATATTGAGAAATATTTTCTTATACTTTATATTCGTAGCATGGGCATATGAGTGAGTACACACACACACACACACACACACAAAGTAGTCCTTACCTATGAATAGATTGGTTTCAGTAAGTATATTTGGAAAAGTGATTTTTAGAACCAGTGACAGCATCTCATAGGAATAGTGTTACGTTACTGCATGCATGCTAAATCACTTCAGTCATGTCTGGATGTTTGCAACCCTATGGACTGTAGCCCACTAGGCTCCTCTGTCCATGAGATTCTCCAGGCAAGAATACTGGAGTGGGTTGCCATGCCCTCTTCCTGAGGATCTTCCTGACCCAGGGACTGAACCCAGGTCTCTGATGTTTCCTGCAATGGCAGCAGTTTCTTTACTACTAGCCCTATTACGTTACTATTCCAGTACAAAAAATGTTATTTACTCATATTTCATTCCATTTTACATATTGCTTTTATTGGATCATCCTTTCCCAATTTCCTCTCTAGACACTAGAAATATGTCTCTGTACCACTCACCTTAGGAGATCTTCCACTACTGTAACCCATGACAACCATGCTGTTTTCAATATAGGCTCTCAGCCAGCACAGTGGTATTCTATTAGAATAATTATGTAGATGTTAAGAAGCTATGTTTATATTTTCTTTTCTTTTGTTATATTCTTTTCCTATGTAGGCCATTACAGAGTATTAAGTAGAGTTCCTTGGGTTATATAGCAGATTCTTATAAGTTTATGGTTTTTTTTTTTTCAAAATGATACATATCACTGTTTTGTTCTGAATTTTCAAATCTTGAACACTCAATAGTTGCTTAATGTTTTCAAAATAAGTAGAGTGTACAACAGTAGCACAAAACTGTAAGGTTTACTAAAACCAGAAAATACTAATCACAGAGTATATTCTGTTTATTATTCCAACTCAAGTTGCATTTGGTCCATTTATTATTATTTTCTGGTTGTCAGCGTTGAAAGTAACTGAGAAGTGCACTTTATATTAACCATATTTTCAAGGAGTCACAATTAATTTAGAATTAGAAAACCCTTCTCAATTTAATCATTGGCACAGAGAAAATCAGCAAGTAAACTCTGGAAAGCTGGTATTCAGAATGCTGGTGAGAGGTTCTTTCTTTCTAAAGTGTAACCTGATTTTTAATAAATGTGTTTGCTTTGTGAGTAATCACTTTTTTAGTCAATGGGTCTCTGACTTAGTTTAGGTAACTATAACAAAATACCACGGACTGGGTGGCTTAAGCTACAGAACTGTATTTCTCACACTTTTGGAGCCTTGGAAGTCTAATATAGAGGCACCAGCAGAGTTGGTGCCTGGCGAGAGCTCTCTTCCTGGTTTGTGGATGACTGCCTTTTCACTGTATCCTCCTATGCAGGGGAGAGGGAGCTCTAGTCTGTCTTCCTCGTTTTGTAAAAATGCTAATTCCATTATATTGCACCACCCTCATGACTTGAGCTAATCTAGTTACTTCTCAAGGGTTCCACATCAAAATATTTTGATGTTACTTTAGGGGTTAGAGTTTCAACCTGTGAAGGTAGGAGGTAGGAGGAGTAGAAGGCGGTAGGGATACAAACATTCAGCCGATAAGAGTCCCTAATCGGAGAATGTGCATATGAGTTTCATCCACATGGGTTTCTATATTTTCAAAATTGGAATGCCTTAGAAAAGTCAAGCCTTCTCCAGTTTACTACAGTCCCTGCCACTCCCGACTGTCCTGCGCCTTGCTCAGTTCTCTTAAGGATGTGGTCTACTAAGTGTCTCTATATACCTGAATCGTTGACTCTTGATCTAAATCATTTAATTTTTTAAAATGTATCAAGATTTTTATATTAAACTACCCTTTCAATTTCCTCCTATAGGATGGAGAACTTAATACGGGGAAGGAATCCCCCACAATATCAGAGAAGTCCTTGTAAAGAAGTTCGTGCAGCACTTCGGAAGAGGCCTGAAGAGGAGTGTAAGTATGTTTAATAGGATTAACTTTGTTCTAGATAGACTTAGGTGAGTAGCATAACAAAACTACAATGTTAACCTTTAAGTGATCGATCAAATAATAGAGGTATTTAACAAATACTTGTTGAATCTAATTGAAATTACTGTAAAAAATATTATATGGTACCTGGGTTTAGGCACTAAGAACATTGTTTTCTTTGTTTCTTGTGTATTTCAAAATGCTGTACTGATAATTTTGTTCTGTGTTCAAATGAGATTGGAAAAGGCCGCACAGTTTATCACATCTTTCTTAGACATATGTTCCATGAATATTGCTTCCAAAGAAGTTAACAAATTTTTAAATTTGTTTTAAATGAACATTTTCCAGTTTCGTTTGACCACAGTACTCTTTCAACCTTTAAAAAACAAAACAAAACAACAAGAAACCAAGGACTCTTTGAAAACCACAGCATTAGTCTAAAGAATAAATGTCTAGTGGCAAATATAAATCCATTGTTCAAAATGAAATATTTGAATTAATTGAATTTAGGAACAGATTTTGAACAAGGAGTCATGTATTCCCTCATAAAACCATTTTAATCCATCTTTAAGTTATCGAAATGTTACAATATATAATTGCAAATATCTTGTCTAAATGTTTCTAGTCTATAACATTGTTGGAGATGTTTCTATAATAATATTTGTATTTTAAGTTTATATGCTGACCCATAATTCTAGCTTTTCTCATGGCATTTGCATCTGGTTATTTTCAGGAAACTAAATCGCAATTCATTATGACAAAAATTTATCTGAATGATGTATTTTTACAGGAATTTACATTGTGTTAAGGATAGAGCTAATGCAGTGGATTCGTTGGCATAAACAATTTAGTAGACTTTTAAGGTTGTATTGGTATTTTAAATTAGTTTGAAGTACACTATTCTGGGTGAAGATCAAATATATTAAATCTGGGCACACTCATGGCAAGCAGTGTGTTTTTGTTTTCTTTCATTTTATTAGAAAGTCAATAGATCTGATTGGGTTGGCATCTATGTCATTCGATATAGTGTTTCATTTTGGTATACTTATAACTTCCAACATTATAAACAATATCCAAGTAAAACTAAAATTTGAAAGTGAAGATATAGTTAATGGGCATGTTAAAACAAAAACTGTTTGTAAAATGCAGACTCGTGCAGAAAACTATTGCTTCTTTATTGGGTTCACCAGGATTTCTCCTCTATGATGGTTTAACACAATCAACTTAGTCTCTGTTATAGTTCTGCAGGTTTTATTTAGAAACGTAGAAGGGGTTTTGCAAATAAAGCTATAGTTGATTCTCTTGGAGTCACATAGTATATTTAGTATATATAAAGTCATTTTTCAGGCCTGTTATACTGAGTTGGTCTAACCCAGAGGTTGAGCAGCTACAGTCCAAATATATCCTGACGCCTCTTTCTGTAATAAAATTTTATTGAAACACAGCCATCTCTGTTCATTTAGGAATTATGTATGGCTGCTTTCCACAACAAATGAAAAGTTGAGCAGTTGTGACAGAAACTGTATGGTCCACAAAGCCAAAAGTATTTACCTGATTCTTTCCACAAAAAGGTTTTAAAACCCTTGTCTAGGTCAGTGGGTCTCAAAGTGTGGTCTCCAGACCAGCAACAGCACCTGGGAATGTGTCGTTGAAACACAAATTTTAAAGTCTACCACCCACATCTACTGAATCCAAACAGCTGAGAGTCAAGTCCTATAATCTGTGTGTTTTGAAGAAGCCCTAGAGGAGATTCTGATGCAAGCTCAAACCTAAAAAACACTAGCCTAAGTCAAGTGATTGGCTGTAAGATGACATTAAATTACCATGGTTACAAAAGACTAATAATAATAATAGACATATTTCAGAGATAAGTCTTTGTTGTTTAATGTAAGGTACATTTTAAAAAAACTATTTATTCTGTTATAACAAGCAAATCCTCAACAACTGGATCATGGCAGTCAGGACAATTTTTGAAATATCACTACAGGAGCTCAACTGGATTGACTATGTTGTTGACCATGGAAGGACATAATGAGAAATGAGAAACATACAAAGTAATATTCTCTCGCATTATTCCCTGTTAGTTTAATACATAGTTCTTCTTGTCTTCTATTGACTGATGTTAATTCCCTAAGAAAGAATCCTCTTTTTTAGAATGAGAGCAATACAGTAGTTAATCAAGACATTAACTCTAAAGTTACACACAGGGATTTATTCTTTAATGTGACACAATATGATCAGATGCAGGACCCTGGGTATTATTTTCTTAATCTAAATGAGTCAGTCTGCTTATTTGAAAAATGAGGATAATTAAAGAGTCTTCCTTGAAAGTTTGTTTGGCGAATTAAGGACAATTTATATTAAGTACCTGGTATAGAACTTGGGATGTGGTGAGTTTTCTTCTTTCTTGCTTTTTTCCTCTTCATCTATTATTGCAGTGCTTATTTTCAGTTAACCATTTGAGGATAACAAAGCATGTTTTGATCATAGAAATGAAAATATAGGGAAGTTATAACTACTATTTTTAGAAATAATAATAAACCATAAGGAACAGGTTGTAAACAAATGACACAAAGCTGGAATTCTTGCAGCAGTGTTAGATAGTAATTTCTGTTAGATAGTCATTTGTCTCATGGTCTTTCCTCATAATTCTACAAATTCAACATGGGATCTAGATCAAGACTTAGAGGTCAGCTCCTGTGGAAAGCTGCCACCTTAGAAAATCATCATCAGAGATCAGATCAGTCGCTCAGTCGTGTCCGACTCTTTGCGAACCCATGAATCGCAGCACGCCAGGCCTCCCTGTCCATCATCAACTCTTGGAGTTCACTCAGACTCATGTCCATCGAGTCAGTGATGCCATCCAGCCATCTCATCCTCTGTCGTCCCCTTCTCCTCTTGCCCCCAATCCCTCCCAGCATCAGAGTCTTTTCCAATGAGTCAACTCTTCGCATGAGGTGGCCAAAGTACTGGAGTTTCAGCTTTAGCATCATTCCTTCCAAAGAAATCCCAGGGCTGATCCCCCTCAGAATGGACTGGTTGGATCTCCTTGCAGTCCAAGGGACTCTCAAGAGTCTTCTTCACAGTTCATAAGCATCAATTCTTCGGTGCTCAGCCTTCTTCACAGTCCAACTCTCACATCCGTATATGACCACAGGAAAAACCATAGCCTTGACTAGAGGAATCTTTGTTGGCAAAGTAATGTCTCTGCTTTTGAATATGCTATCTAGGTTGGTCACAACTTTCCTTCCAAGGAGTAAGCATCGTTTAATTTCATGGCTGCAGTCACCTTCTGTAGTGATTTTGGAGCCCAGAAAAATAAAGTCTGACACTGTCTCCACTGTTTCCCCATCTGTTTCCCATGAAGTGATGGGACCAGATGCCATGACCTTTGTTTTCTGAATGTTGAGCTTTAAGCCAACTTTTTCACTATCCTCTTTCACTTTCATCAAGAGGCTTTTGAGTTCCTCTTCACCTTCTGCCATAAGGGTGGTGTCATCTGCATATCTGAGGTTTTTGATATTTCTCCTGGCAATCTTGATTCCAGCTTGTGTTTCTTCCAGCCCAGCGTTTCTTATGATGTACTCTGCATATGTTAAATAAGCAGGATGACAATATACAGCCTTGACGAACTTCTTTTTCTATTTGGAACCAGTCTGTTGTTCCATGTCCACTTCTAACTGTTGCTTCCTGACCTGCATACAAATTTCTCAAGAGGCAGATCAGGTGGTCTGGTATTCCCATCTCTTTCAGAATTTTCCACAGTTTATTGTGATCCACACAGTCAAAGGCTTTGGCATAGTCAATAAAGCGGAAATAGATGCTTTTCTGAAACTCTCTTGCTTTTTCCATGATCCAGCGGATGTTGGCAATTTGATCTCTGGTTCTTCTGCCTTTTCTAAAACCAGCTTGAACATCAGGAAGTTCACGGTTCACATATTGCTGAAGCCTGGCCTGGAGAACTTTGAGTATTACTTTACTAGTGTGTGAGATGAGTGCAATTGTGTGGTAGTTTGAGCATTCTTTGGCATTGCCTTTCTTTGGGATTGGAATGAAAACTGCCCTTTTCCAGTCCTGTGGCCACTGCTGAGTTTTCCAAATTTGCTGGCATATTGAGTGCAGCACTTTCACAGCATTATCTTTCAGGATTTGGAATAGCTCAGCAGGAATCATCATAGAAAGTCAAATAAGAGTGGCTTCCCTTTGCTGAGAATTGAAAGAATAGTGGAACTTGACTCTGACAATGTGTGTGTGTGTGATCTCAGTCGATAGGATCCTCCAAATGCAAGGAAGCCCTCTTTCATTTGAAGTTTTGCAAACAAATTCTATTATTTGCTGAATAACAGAATTTATACTACTTTCTTTTATAATCATTTACAATATTTTCAATGTTAATATTGATATTAGGTCACCAGACATATTACTTTTAACCAGTTATTTCATGTAAATTATATCTAGCTATGCTGCATTTAGCATAGCCAAGCAAATTTTCAAGAATCAAGTACAAATTTTCAAGAATCGAGTAAAAATTGATCCTTCAAAAAGGCAGACTTTTAAATATGCTCAAGTTACTTCCCATAAAAAAAAAAACAAAAATAAAAACTTTGTCCTCAAAACCAAGTACCATTCAGCTACAGCCCTACGTTCTCCTTCTGTCCCCAGGCAAACCTCTCTAAAGAGTCATCTATGCTCACTCCACTTACCCTCCTCTCACTCCTCCAAATCAATGTAGTCTGGCTCCTATTCAATCACTCTGCTGAGACAGCTTTTATTCAGACCAGCCATAATCTCTTCATGATGCTGTATTAATTTTATATTGCTTTGTAATAAATTACCACAAATTTACTGTCCTAAAAAACAGTTTATCTCAATTTCTTTGGATCAAGAATCCAGGTGGGGCTTAGCTAGGTTCTCTGCCTCAGAGCTTCACCAGGCTGCCTTTTCATCATGAGCTCAGTAGGGGAAGAGGCCACTTCTAAGCTTACTTAGGCTGTTGGCAGAATTTTCTTTCTTATGGCTCTATGACCAAGAGTCTAAATTTTTTTATGACCAAGAGTCTAGCTGAGGGCCACATTTAGGATCTAGAGATCTCCTGCAGTTCCTTGGTGTATGTACATTCTCAATACAGATGCTTACTTCATTATTTATACAAAATGTCAAAATATTCTTGTATTAACCAGTTTAGTAAAAATCATGATAATTAGTCAAGTTCTTGCTTTCATATTAGAAGTTATTGAACATGATTTAATGTCCATTTAATGTTCATTTTCCCTGATGACTCAAGGACAGTTTTGTAAATGTCAGTTCCTATCTAGAATTCTATCTGGGCGTCCCTCCATATCAGGTTGTCACCTTTCACTTTGCTGTGATTGCTCTTGCTTTTTATCTGTCTACCCCTTCTTTTGGGATTGTGTTTCCTATTTTAATGTTCTTGTTCAGAAACCATCCTTTTTAAGAATTTCACACTAAATATGTGTCAGTGAATCAAGGCTTGAAAACCAGTCAAGCCCTTGGATGATTTACAGTGAACAGGATAGAGAAATAGGGAATACTAAATGCAATTAAGAAGTGGGGTACATTAATTTAAAAGATCCTAAGCCTACCCTTCTTCTCACTGACTTCATCTCAAGTTTGTGATGGGTCTCTGGATACTTGGATTCTTTACCAGGTTCCTGTTTCAAATTATGTCCCAGTGATTCCAGTATGGTGTAGATGACCTGGTGTTACTGTCAACTCATTCACTTGGTCAGGGCGCTTAGGCAGTGGCGGTGGGGGAGGGTTCATATTTGCTAAGGAAATTTGAAGTAACCCTTACGGTGGTAGCACCATGCTGTGTAGTTATAGAACTCGTACATGTGCGTAACAATGTCAGTGCACAGAGGAAGAGTTACTATCTTTTCCCAGGCTTCTGTTTATGCTAGGAGACTTCCTAGATGCCTCTAGAAAATACTCCCTATCCTTTCATTAGCCTAAATTGGTATAAATCCCTATCCCTGTATCATCATTATATACCATAAGAATGCTATATACTCATTGGCTTAAGCCTATTATACTGGGCCAATCACATTTAAGAGTTGGTTTAGTATTAAAAGTAATCCTAGATAATGTGGAGAAGGCAATGGCACCCCACTCCAGTACCCTTGCTTGGAAAATTCCATGGACGGAGGAGCCTGGTGGGCTGCAATCCATGGGGTCTCTAAGAGTCAGACACGACTGAACGACTTCACTTTCACTTTTCACTTTCATGCATTGGAGAAGGAAATGGCAGCCCACTCCAGTGTTCTTGCCTGGAGAATCCCAGGGACGGGGGAGCCTGGTGGGCTGCCGTCTGTGGGGTCGCGAAGAGTCGGACACGACTGAAGTAACTTAGCATAGCATAGATAATGTAAGGTAATGAAAGTGAGGTAATGTATTTGCCATTTGGCCTAGTAAAATGGAAAAGGTAAAATTACTCAACATTATATCCCATACTATTGCTTGTAGTATATATTTGTCTCTGTATACTTAGCTATCCCAAATTGTTTTAGAGCTAAGAATGGGAAAATAGAAACAGAAGAGGTGGTACTTGGCAGATCAGGAATCTGAAAGTGAAAGTGTTAGTTGCTTAGTCATGTCTGACTCTTTGGACCCCCTGAACTGTAGCCTGCCAGGCTCCTCTGTCCATAAAATTCTCTAGGCAAGAATACTGGGGTGGATAGCCATTCCCTTCTCCAGGGGATCTCCCCAACCCAGGGACTGAGCTCAGTTTTCCGGCATTGCAGGTACATTCTTTACTATCTGAGCCATTACGGAAGCCCCCAGTGATATTAAAGTGACTTCCAGGCCTCTATTTATCATGCAGAGCCCTTTTTTCCTATCTAAGCCCTATAATTTGTGGGCAGTTGTGTTTCCATTATCTTCAGTTGCTCTTTAGCTTTTCTTAAAATACAGTTTCCTTCTTGTTTGGAATGAAACTCATTTCCTCTACATCTCCCTTCCATTCCAGCCCTTCTTTTTGTCAAGCTTAATTATTGGCTATATTGTGTTTTTGGGGGCTCCAAAATCACTGCAGATGGTGACTGCAGCCATGAAATTAAAAGATGCTTACTCCTTGGAAGGAAAGTTATGACCAACCTAGATAGCATATTCAAAAGCAGAGACATTACTTTGCCAACAAAGGTCCGTCTAATCAAGGCTATGGTTTTTCCTGTGGTTATGTATGGATGTGAGAGTTGGACTGTGAAGAAGGCTGAGCACCAAAGAATTGATGCTTTTGAACTGTGGTGTTGGAGAAGACTCTTGAGAGTTCCTTGGACTGCAAGGAGATCCAACCAATCCATTCTGAAGGGGATCAGCCCCGGGATTTCTTTGGAAGGAATGATGCTTAAGCTGAAACTCCAGTACTTTGGCCACCTGATGCGAAGAGTTGACTCATTGGAAAAGACTCTGATGCTGGGAGGGATTGGGGGCAGGAGGAGAAGGGGACGACAGAGGATGAGATGGCTGGATGGCATCACTGACTCGATGGATGTGAGTCTGGATGAACGCCGGGAGTTGGTGATGGACAGGGAGGCCTGGCGTGCTGCAATTCATGGGGTTGCAAAGAGTCGGACACGACTGAGCGACTGAACTGAACTGAACTGTATAGATGAGGCTGGGGCTCCTCAGTGGCTCAGTGGTAAAAAATCCACATGCAGTGCAGAAGCTGCAGAAGATGCAGGTTCAATTCCTGGGTCTGGAATGTCCCCTGGAGAAGGGCATGGCAACCCACTCCAGGATTCTTGCCTGGAGAATCCCATGGACAGAGGAGCCTGGCGGGCTGTAGTCCATAGGGTTGCAAAGAGTCAGACACGACTGAACCGACTTAGCCCTCATGTGCATAGATGAGGCTGTAGCATCTCAGACTTGTTAAATAATTCATGCAGTGTCACACAACCAGTCAGTGCCAAAGTTGGGATGCAAATGTTAAGTTTGACTCCAGAAGCTATCTTATTCCTACTGTTCCATGTTATATGCCTACACACAGTATTCTATGCTCTCATTTTAGCTCTCCAGGATTCAGATCAGATCAGATCAGTCGCTCAGTCATGTCTGACTCTTTGTGACCCCATGAATCGCAGCACGCCAGGCCTCCCTGTCCATCACCAACTCCCGGAGTTCACTCAGACTCATGTCCATTGAGTCAGTGATGCCATCCAGCCATCTCATCCTCTGTCATCCCCTACTCCTCTTGCCCCCAATCCCTCCCAGCATCAGAGTCTTTTCCAGTGAGTCAACTCTTCGCATGAGGTGGCCAAAGTACTGGAGTTTTAGCTTTAGCATCATTCCTGCTAATTCTTAAAAAACATTTTAAGCATAAATTATCATATAAAGAAAGGTTTATAACATGTGCATGTAGCTTAAAGAATTAGAAACTAGCACTCATGTATCTAAAACATCAGAGTTGCTGAATTACAGATTCCTACTCAACTCTGTTTATCTCTTTAGTTTGGCATATCCATTCTAGAAAACTAGTCTTTCCTACTTCTCATTTCTGAGGTCTTTCTTTACAGTGACCATTTCTTAAGTCCTACAAAAAAGTCAAAGGAATAATGTACATGATTTTCGTACCAGGGGACTCAAAAGAAACAAATGGTCAGTGATTTCTTATTAGCTGAAAATATTATTTGTTTGATTTTTGTATTAATATCTTAGATTGTGACTATACAGTATCATAACAAAGAAACAAAGTTGCATTTTTAACTTGAATTTTATCAGCAAGTTTGAAATTAATACATGTTACTCACTAATAGTTTGGGCATGATATTATAAAGATAAGATTAAAGAGAGATTAGATTAAATTAGATTCATAGCCTGAACAATCTTAGACTAATTAAAAAATTGAAATCAAGCTCATGCAAGCTTACTACAAAATTGGTATATTTTAGATAACTTTTCCATTCAAGGTGGTAACAGAAATTCAGGCAGAAATATGTCTTGAATTCTTCTCTGGAATATCCATAGGTTTAAACCAGCTTTCTCAGTTATCAGCAGTTATATTTATCCCAAGACTATATGTTAAGATATAATTTTAGAAAAAATCCACTAGCACTAATTTTACTGGCACCTCTGGCTTAGCAAGCCATTCATTTGAATTAGGGCTTGAATCATCACTGGATTTTTAAAATGCAAATTCCTTCAAGGGTAACACTAGTTAAATCTTAGGACTCTCTAACATAAAAGTGATTTTAGATCACTAATCTCAGCAAAGGGCTTCCTTGGCGGCTCAGAGGTTAAAGCGTCTGCCTGCAATGCAGGAGACCTCGGTTTGATCCCTGGGTAGGGAAGATCCCCTGGAGAAGGAAATGACAACCCACTCCAGTATTCTTGCCTGGAGAATCCCATGGACGGAGGAGCCTAGTGGGCTACAGTCCATGGGGTTGCAAAGAGTTGGACACGACTGAGCGACTTAACTAACTAATCTCAGCAAAGAATCAAATCTTGAGAGAACTTTGGATGCTCAGAAAGAAAAAGGAAAGGTCAAAAAATGGTCATATAGGTGAGGAGTTTGAAAACAAATTCACTTGCTACGTATTTTTGCTAAGGGTTTGTTCTGTTATCTGGTGAAAGACATTTTCACATAAAATTTCAGTCCTTTCTACATTCTTGCATTTATTTCAGTAGTAACTACTGTACTAATTTATTCTTCCTTTGTGAAAGGTTCTTCTTCTCTCCTTGGCAGATGACAGGAAAGAACGCCCTCCTATTGGTCCCTGAAACACTGTGCACAGATTAATAATGCAGTAATTACAGCACAGTATTTTACCATTTGCTTGCATGTTTATTTCCTCCTATTTGGGTTCTAAGTTGCTTAAGAGCAGACAGATACATCTTAATCATTTATCTACCACTAGCATTAAGCATATTATTTGATATACAATTACACTCTAATAAAAGTTTACCCCCCCAAATTAACAAACTGTAAATGATGAAACTCAATTCATGCCATGATATTTATTGGAGTCTGTGCCCGTGTGTGCTAAGTAGCTTCAATTGTGTCCAAGTTTTTTGTAACCTTATGAACTGTAGCCCGTCCGGTTCCTCTGTCCATGGGGATGTGCCAGGCAAGAATACTGGAATGGATTGTCATGTCCTCCTCCAGGGGATCTTCCTGACCCAGGGATCAACCCGCATCTCTTATGTCTCCTGCGTAAGCAAGCAGGTTCTTTACCACTAGCACCACCTGGGAAGCCCCTATTGGAGTTCAAAGGAATCCAATAAATAACTTCAATTTTCCAGAATAATTTTGGAACCAATTAAGGTATTGACAAGATGTCAGGAAGTTAGAGATCAAGCATCAATTTCATTACTTTTAAAGGCTGGATAGGAGGACATAGCTGAGATGTTTGACAACAATCGACTTCTCACTACAAATGCATACTTAACCCAAATGCATACTTAACTCAGCCGCAGCAGTTCAAGAATACCATGGGCCTGCTCATGTGGGGAATTCCTCCTACAAAATGTATAGCATTGAGAAACAGATCAGTGTACTTTGTCTTCCCTAAAGCAGGTTCACCCCAAAGAAAGATGGAGGAAGGGGCTGGCTTACACGTGTCAAATTCTGCAAAATTTACAAATAAGGTAAATCACTGCATTTTCTAGTAAGAGTTAGGAAAGAGATACGAGGTCTATAGTGTTGGAAAAATCTCTCCACACAGAAAATGAGTGAGTGGAGAAACATCTCCACTTGCAATGTTGCTTATAATTTTTATGTCTTAAGCTACAGAGCTTAAACATTAAACCATTAGACAACTAGAGGGGAATTAATCAGGGCAATCTCTCCCAGATACAAACTGCTATTCTTTCATGACCTCTTCTGGTATCATTGGGGGCAGAGAGGTGAAGAAATGTAGATTTAACTCCAAGACCACTGTAAACCAAAGTCTTAACACTTCATGTTCTACTTATTATCCAAATAATGCTCTACATGATTAGCAAGGTTTCTGCAATATGATTAAACTACATTCATTTATCCAACAAATATCTACTGTTTGAGTGCACATGTGTGTCTGTCTCCCTGTTCTGGGTGTTTGTGATACATAGTGACAAAAAATTTAAAAATCAAAAAAGGCAAACATTTCTAGTCTCAACAAAGTTATGCTCTTGTTGGGGAAAACAGACATTAAACAAAATAAGTAAGTTATAATCCATAGAAGGTGATTCATGTTGTGGAACAAAGAGCAAAGTTAAAGGGTTTATGATTAGATAGAGATTTGAGAGCATTTTAAGTAGGAAGACCAGAATATGTAGAACTTCACAAATAGATAAAGGAGTTAGCCACACCAGTTTAAACTCTTTGACTCCTGTATTTAAATTTAACTGGAAGAACCCTCCCATCCAGAGGTTAATTTTGGCATCATGCATAGTTGGGCATAACTGAGTTACTAAAACTTTCACTTTTTTTCCCATGCAATATTTTCAAACCTTTAAAAATTGTTGCCTTTTTGAGTGCCAGATATGGGCTGAATGTGAGTCTGACTAATGGTGTGGTTTCAACAAAGTCTGATGAGCAAATGTCTTTAGTTCTAGAACCCTAGTGCCTTTTGCCACGTGTACTGCTATGGAATTGCTTGTTGTTGTTAGTCGCTCAGTCATGTCTGACTCTTAGGATTCAATGAACTGTAGCCTGACAGGCTCCTCTGTCCATGGGAGAGGCAAGAATACTTCGGTGGGTAGCCATTCTCCTCTCCAGGGGATCATCCAAACTCAGGGATTGAACCCAGGTCTCCTGCTTTGCAGTCAGATTCTTTACCATTTGAACCACCAGGAAGACCATGGAATTGCTTAGACCTTTATACCTGCTGGCATTGTCATCTGTTTCATCTGGAGAATTAACCTCAGCACATTCCTGGCCTAAATTAGCTGTTGTTTCTTCAGAAATATGTACCTCTAGGGACTTAATGAGGCTAAGTGTCTGTTCTTTCAAGAAACTTTCTTTCTTCAACATTGGATTGTTCTGGGAAGGCCTTGAGTAGAATCTCTGTATTATCTTTTTCACAGAAGTAAAGTAGGCACTTAGTGCTTCATATCTTTCTATTGTTTTACTGATTTTAGGTTAATGTTGCCAGATAGAATACAAGTTCACTTCAGTCGCTCAGTTGTGTCCGACTCTTTGCGACCTCATGAGCTGCAGCACACCAGGCCTCCCTGTCCATCACCAACTTCTAGAGTCCACCCAAACCCATGTCCATTGAGTCGGTGATGCCATCCAGCCATCTCATCCTCTGTTGCCTCTTTCTCCTCCTGTCCTCAATCTTTCCCAGCATCAGGGTCTTTTCAAATGAGTCTTCTCTTCGCATCAGGTGGCCAAAGTATTGGAGTTTCAGCTTCAACATCAGTCCTCCCAATGAACACCCAGAACTGATCTCCTTTAGGATGGACTGGTTGGATCTCCTTGCAGTCCAAGGGACTCTCAAGAGTCTTCTCCAACACCACAGTTCAAAAGCAACAATTCTTTGGCAAGGCACCTGGATAAATTTGAATTCATATACACAACAAATACATTTTTGTATCTTGTTTAACATTTAGAGCACATTTAAAATGAAAATATTATTCTTTATCTGAAACTCAGATAAGGGTGTTTGGATTCTACAGAAAAACAGAAATAATAGGATGTATATATAGTGTGTGTGTGTGTGTATTTTAAAGGAATTGGCTCACCTGATTATTTTGACTGGCAAGTCCAAAATCTTCAGGCTGAAGAACCAAGAAGAAACTGATATATAAAAGTCCATCTGTTAGCAGAATTTCTTCTTTCTTTGGAAAAGTCAGGCATTTTCTAGAAATAACTTCAACTGATTGGATGAGGCTTACACTCATTATGGCTTCCCAGATGGTGCCAGAGGTAAGGAATCTGCCTGCCAATGCAGGAGACACAAGAGACATAGATTCAGTCCCTGGGTCGGGAAGATGTGGGGAGTAGGAAATGACAACCCACTGCAGTATTCTTGCTGGAAATTTCCACGGACAGAAGAGTCTGGCATGCCACAGTCCCTGGGTTGCAAAGAGTTGGACATGACTGAGTGCACATGTACGCACACACTCCTTATGGAGGGTAATTGGTTTTACCAAAATTCTACTAATTTAATATAAATCTCATCCAAAAACACCCCCACAGAAGCCTCCAGAATACTGTCTGACCAAATATTTAGGCATTGTGGCCCAATCAGTTTGACCTGGAAAATCAACCATTACAGTGTCTTTTTTTTTTTTTTTTTCTAAATCTGACAACTCTATTTCAGGGGTCTGAACTGAGTTTCTAAGAATTTAAATTGTTCCTATGTTGATCTATTTCTTTCTTTAATAATGTAAAACTATAACTATTTCCTAGTACTTTGGTTTTTAGGTTTTCACTGCTTTTGGACTCAAATATATTTTTTGTAATATATTTTCCTAAACTTCGTCTCATGAGGTCTTCGGTATGAGAGCTATTAAATCAATAAATTCTGAGTCTTTCAAAAGAATTCACTATTCAAAGAAATCATATTCATCCTCACTTGTCTGGGTTGGATAATCACACTGAGGGAGAAATTTCCCGTGAAATCAGGATCAAAATCAAGCCGAGACTCCACCTCTTATTGTTCTGCATGCCTTTTCCTGCAATATGTCTCCTTTGAAAAGAAGTGCAAGTGAAAGTTGCTCAGTCATGTCCGACTCTTTGCAACCCCATGGACTGTAGTCTGCTAGGCTCCTCTGTCCATGGAATTCTCCAGGCAAGACTACTGGAGTGGATAGCCGTTCCCTTCTCCAGGGGATGTTCCCAACCCAGGGAATGAACCCAGATCTCCCTCATTGCAGATGAGTTCTTTACAGTCTGAGCTACCAGGGAAGCCCTGGATCTTCCTTTAAACAGATAACTGTATAAATTTCTGGAGTGTTTCCTTAGGGTAAGACAATGCCTATACCTTCACCTATAATGATTTTGTCACTTTGAAACTCACCTAATAATGCTTTAAATATACTTTTCTATCCTTAAATTTGTCCAGATTTTGTGGATGCTTTGGTATTGTGTCCGCTTTCTTTGAGTTGTAGTTCCCAGTTGCTGTCATTCTGGAGTCTTTATCTACAGCTTTGAAAGGCTACATCCTCTGTAGTTTCTCAGACCCTGCCATCTCTTGGGAATTCATTCCAGATTGCTCTCTGAAATTCTGTCTCTGCTTTGATTAGATTTCTTTAGGCTACAGTCATAACTGTTTGACTTGGTACAACTGAAATATCTCTTGCTTTTCTACTTTCTCTTTTAAAATTCATCAGAGCTAGGTCTATCTGTTTATTTTTAATATTTGTTTCTCTTGGCCTGAAAGTTCCCATTTTCTTCTCCCTGTCTGTCTAATATATCCTATAAAATCTCAATATTTCTCCTAAGGAAAACTCTCTGTTCCTCCAATGTAATTAGTCAGTTTTTCTTTATTTTGTTTTTATTTTTGTATTTCTTCTGTTATAATAATAAAGCTAAAACATGTTCCTTTTCATACCATTCCAATTCCCCCTGGATACCTTAACAAACTCAATTCTTACAGACCAGGTGCTCCAAACAGACTTTATTATTTCTGTGTGTGGCCTTTATATATGCAGTCATTTCAATGACATGTTTGTGATCTTTCTCAATTCCGCCTAGGAGAGGACAGATTCTCTTCATTATAGGGACTCCTTGTTACTTTTCATTTGTTTGCTAATCAAATGCACTACTCTTCTGTGGGAACATCCACATTGAGAGTTCTCTGATTTATAAGGCCATGGACAGTGCTTATGTGAGGATCAAGCCCAGAGCTCGAGGTCTAACTGCAACAGCTTAAACACTGTGGCCAGTGCCCAATACAATCATCAAGGTCAATATAGTGTTGATAAAACAGCCCCATCTGCACAAAAACAACCATTTGCTCGGGAATAAGAGTGCTGTGAGTTGCAGAAACCCCCCAGTCAAATCTTACATATCCTACTTGCTAATACTGAAAGACCATGACTCCATGCCCTGGTCCCATCAAAAACTTTTCCAAGTGCCATTTGCATCACCAAAATTTACTTTTTGCCTACTTATTTTTATTACTGATAAAACTGACATTGGAGGATGTGGCTGATGTGCCTGGCCCCCATAATCTTCCTAAGAATTAGCTCATGTAACTTCATTCCATGGGGCATATTGATGTATAGGTGGAAACTTGCAGGGCAAAACCAGATGTCGTAGGCTGGTGCTAGGAGGGAAGAGAGGGGTTCTGAACACAGCATCTGTGCCCAATTCTTCTTCAGTGTGTGTTAAGTCGCTCCAGTCATGTCTGACTCTTTGTGACCCCATGAACTGCAATCTGCCAGGCTCTTCTGTCTATGGGATTCTCCAGGCAAGAATACTGGAGTGGGGTCCCATGCTCTCCTCCAGGGGATCTTCCCAACCCAAGGATCAAACCCACATCTCTTAGGTCTCCTGCACTGGCAGGAGGGCTCTTTACCACTAGCGCCACCTGGGAAGTCCTCTGAGACCACAGAGCTATCTACAAAAGCAGGGTCCTGCTCAGGATACTCTTGGCTGCAGAAACAGACACACACCCCGGTCCACCAGCTCTGCACACAGCTCTAAGGCCACATGTGAATGGGCGCTATATCCCTGTTCTATGGGGGACCAGCCTGACCTGCTCTCATGGGCAGACCTGGAGAACATTGCAGTAGGGGGATCCTCTGGGGAGATGACATGGATCCTGACCAAGCAGGCCCAAGTTCAAGGCTTCCTGGCCTTGAACCATAGACCTGGACTCCCAGAGCCACCTTCCTAAGGGCCGGGGGTCCCTCTGAGAGGCCCCTGGCACATCCACTTGCTGCCTCCATCAGTAGACATGGGAATCAGCTCTCCAGGGAGTCCGGATGCAGATAGCCACTCGGGGTGATGAGAAGGGAAGCCCCCAGCAGCTGGTCAGTGGAAGGCGATGTGGACCCAAAATGTCTTCTTCAGAACTTACCAATCAGATAACCCCATCCACATCCCTGGAAAGGAGACAGTGGGGCAAGAGGTCAGGAAGTTTAGGGCAAATGTCTCCTCATGTAATCCTTAGAAGTGGGCAATATGTCTATCTCCTCCTATAGCACTCCTATGGCACTCAAAAACCATGAACCAGTTCTGGCAGATGCTCTTATGGGTTATCTCTACTGTGATGTGACTGCTTTTCAGTATCTAGAACTCCTGTTTCAGAATGAAAGGCCAATGCCAAGAGAGCATCCTCACTGGAATGGGAAGGTACTTACACAATGGCAATAACCTCTCCAAAGAAATTCCTTCATAAAATCTCTTTCTCTTTCAGTGCACTAATACTTTTTATAATAAATCATTGATCTGACTGGAAGGAGAGGGTATCCAAAAATCACAGAACATAAGCTTAGCTTCATAGATCAGATAGGTGTAGTTCAGAACACAGGTTCTAGAGCCAAGCTGCCTACATGTGAGTGACAAGTTTACTACCTCTGATCTATATGACATTGTTCTATATATGGGAAAAGTAAGTGCTTTTACAAAATAAAAGTTCTAAATGCAAACAATGTATATTTTCCCCCTTGGAAATTCTCTGATTTTATTAGTTTAAAGAAAACATAATTATTTAATTAGAGCATGCTATCTTAGAAAGAGTTACCTTAATTTATTTTCATTGTACACAAAGAGTATTTGTACTCAAAGATTTTTAAATGGTATCTCCATTACTAGAGAGGCCAAAGGAAAGATTACAGTTTACATGTTTCAATTATTAGAATTGACAGTGTGTCCATATGATAAAAAGGCAAGAAAATTTTCACATCAGTACTTTTTAAATTCATTCACATACAAAAATCAGGCATTGTGTTGTTTCATTTTGTGTGAATTTAAAACTCCTGTCATCAAGACCAAAGCTAAATGCATGCATGCTTATTTGCTAAGTCATGTCCGACTCTTTGGCGACCACATGGACTGTAGCCTGCCAGGCTCCTCTCTCTATAGGATTTCCCAGGTAAGAATGCTGGAGTGGGTTGCCATTTCCTTCTCCAGGGAATCTTCCCAACCCAGTGATCAAACCCATGACTACTGCATTGGCAGGCAGATTCTTTTACCACTGAGCCACCAGTGAAACCCCAAAACTAAATACTTCCTTTTTAAAATTTTTAATATGTATGTATGTATGTATTTGTCTGTGCCAGGTTTTAGTTGCAGCATGTGGGGTCTTTAGTTGGGGCCTGCAAACTCTTAGTTATGGCATGTGGGATCCAATTCCTAAACCAGGGATCAAACCCAGTTCCCTGGCATTGGGAGTGCTGAGATTTAGCCACTGGAGCACCAGGGAAGTCCTTCCTTTTTAATTTTAAAAGCAGAACTATATGTGACTTTTTGTGCCATTTGGCTGCACGCCTGAAGATTGAATAATGTTACCTATCTGCTTCCAGGTCTTCACATACCATGTTTAATCAAGAACCTATTTTTACTTGTAGCATTTGACATGTCACATGCCCATCAGTTTACTGTCAGGCAAGATAGAGCACATCATAAAGTACATCAGTTCTTATTGCTCTCTTTTAAAGTCAAGCACTACAGATGACAGTAAACATGACAGCTTTTGTGATCAGCAACATTTTTGCTGGCATCCTGTTATTAATAATACTGTGCCTTGACAGTATTACTAGGAATAATCCACGTTGGAACAATGGTTCCTGCATCATTGACTGCAAAATGATTTCTAAACTTTTTTCAAGGCTTTTTTGTTTTTCAGGTTTTGTTTTTTGTTTTTCTCCCATTAGGCCAAACACTTAACTAAATTTGTTATAAAATTAACTGGAAAGGGGAAAAAGAGAAAAGAGATTGTTAAAGGCTCACTCTAATTCTTGACTCAAAGGCTGACTGTAATTGAGAGGTGAACTTCAAAATATATAAAGAATGAAAAAATTTTGATTGAATATGTAATTATAGCACTTGGAAAGCATATTAATAACATGAATATTTCTGATGATTTATGAAGTGTAGGTGGTATTCTAGGCATACTATAATATGTGCTTAATAGCCATAATGACTTTTCTCTGTTTAAAAAAAAATCAGAGACAGTCAGAAAAGGGTGAGCAGTTTTATGACCAGTCATTATCCAGACATGTTTTCCTCTCCTAGGACCAATTGCAATGTTTATTACATAAATGTAACATATTTCTAGTACCGTGTATTATCCACACCATCATTAAGCAAAGTTCATGAGGTGGCTTGTTCCAAGCTCAATGATCCATCTGTACAGACTCCAGCCTTCAATTATGTAGTGCTTTCAGTTCTTGTGATCACCTAAGAGTCTGAAAACACCAAAGCTTTTGAATAAATCTTACCTCTGATTCACAAACTGCCTTACACTTTTACCTGTCCTGATTTGCTTTATTTTGAAAACTCTCATGGAAATGAGTCTCTCTGGAATTACTTATTAAGATTATAAGTGGTTAAAAATAAATTATATACTTTCTCTAATTGTTTAATGCTTCAAGATAAAAAAATCTCATTTCACTTGCTCCTTTTTTTGCTAAAAAAAAAGTTGTTGCTCAATTTTTCTATTTCACTATAAATTCTAAGTGCTTTTGATAAACTTTTAGATAAGACCATGTGGATTTAAGAGGAGGTTATATTTTAGTCTTGAATTGTACTAACTCTAGCTTCTCCATGGGCTTCCCAGGTGGCACAGTGGTAAAGAATTTGCCTAACCATGCAGGAAACTGAAGAGATTCAGGTTCCATCCCTGGATCAGGAAGATACCCTGGAAAAGGAAATGGCAACCCACTCCAGTATTCTTGCCTGGGAAATCCCATGGACAGAGGAGCTTGGTGGGCTATAGTCCATGGGGTTGCAAAGAGTCAGACATGACTGAGCACACACACACTAGTTTGTCTAACGATGGCATAACCTTAAAGTCCTTAAAAGATATATCACTCGTTACATATCTACATATCTATTCCAATAATAAATTCAAATCTCTGATCTTTAGGATTCCAAAAGATTATATAAATTATTGCTTCAAATTCCTAAAATTACACAACTGTTTTTAATGTGTATGTACACATATATATCGTTTGTATAATGTATGTGTTAACATATAATAACTTAATTTTGAGACGTACCTTTGAAATAGCATAAAAACACTCAATAGTAAAAGACTATTAACATAGAAGTATAGATAGATAGATGATAGAGATAATCATGCTTTGGATTTAATCACTATTCTTTATTTATTGAAAGGTCTTTTGTTTCTTTTCTAAACTTGGAAAAGTATAGAATTTGGTCACTGATAAACTTTACAGGTATTTTAGGTTGTACATTATGTGAATCAACAAATTAACCCCCATTAAGAATTCTGCAGGCTTTCCAGGTGGCCCTAGTGGTGAAGAACCACCCTTCCAGTGCGGGAGGCATAAGGAACTTGGGATCAATCCCTGGGTTGGAAATAACCCCTGGAGAAGGAAATGGCAACCCTTCCCAGTATTATTGCCTGGAGAATTATATGGACAGAGAAGCCTGGAGGGCTACAGTTTGTAAGGTCACAAAGAGTTGGACACAACTGACGTGACTTAGCATGCTCAAGAGTTCTGCATCAGACTTAATGTGCTTCGTTTAAACAAAGAATATGTGCGACTTCTACTTTTGCCCTGTAGTCACCTTTCCAAGGAAGCAAAGAGATACATCACATACTAAATCACAGTAAATGTTAGTCCTAAAATGAGACCTTTTCATACTGTTCATGGGGTTCTCAAGGCAAGAATACTGAAGTATTTTGCCATTCCCTTCTCCAGTGGACCACATTTCGTCAGTGCTCTCCACCGTGATCCATCCGTCCTGGGTGGCCCTACACAGCATGGCTCATAGTTTCACTAAATCCATGAACATCCACATCTTCAAGCTGGATTTAGAAAAGGCAGAGGAACCAGAGATCAAATTGCCAACATCCACTGAATCATCAAAAAAGTAAGAGAGTTCCAGAAAAACATCTACTTCTGCTTTATTGACTATGCCAAAGCCTTTGACTGTATGGATCACAGCAAACTGTGGAAAATTCTGAAAGAGATGGGAATACCAGATCACATGACCTGTCTCCTGAGAAATCTGTATGCAGGTCAAGAAACAACAGATAGAACTGGACATGGAACAACAGACTGGTCCCAAATAGGAAGAGGAGTACGTCAACGCAGTTTATTGTCACCCTGCTTATTTAACTTACATGCAGAATACATCATGTGAAATGCTGGTGTGGATGAAGCAGAAGCTGGAATCAAGATTGCCGGGAGAAATATCAATAACCTCAGATATGCAGATGACACCACCCTTATGGCAGAAAGTGAAGAGGAACTAAAGAGCCTCTTGACAGTGAAAGAGAAGAGTGAAAAAGTTGGCTTAACACTCAATATTCAAAAAACAAAGATCATGGCATCTGATCCCATCACTTCATGGGAAATAGATGGGGAAACAGTGGAAACAGTGTCAGACTTTATTTTTGGGGGCTCCAAAATCATTGCAGATGGTGAATGCAGCCATGGAATTAAAAGACACTTGCTCCTTGGAAGAAAAGTTATGACCAACCTAGATAGCATATTCAAAAGCAGAGATATTACTTTGCCAACAAAAGTCCATCTAGTCAAAGCTATGGTTTTTCCAGTAGTCATATATGGATGTGAGAGTTGGACTGTAAAGAAAGCTGAACACCAAAAAATTGATGCACTGTGGTGTTGGAGAAGACTCTTGAGAGTCCCTTGAACTGCAAGGAGTTCCAACCAGTCCATCCATCCTAAAGGAAATAAGTCCTGAATATTCATTGGAAGGATTGATGCTGAAGCTGAAACTCCAATACTGTGGCCACCTGATGCAAAGAGCTGACTCATTGGAAAAGACCCTGATGCTGGGAAAGATTGAAGGTGGGAGGAGAAGGGGACAACAGAGGATGAGATGGTTGGATGGCATCACCGACTCAATGGACATGAGTTTGAGTAAACTCTCGGAGTTGGTGATAGACAGGGAGGCCTGGTGTGATGCAGTCCATGGGATCGCAAAGAGTCATAGACAACTGAGCAACTGAACTGAACCAAAAATGAGATCTTAATTTCTTTTCCTTTTTTATGGTTCTAATATTTTTTACTTAAACCTAGATTATATCTGTCTTTTATTATAAACATCCTCAAATTCTTTTATGAAGGAGATAAAAGGAACTAAAGTAATAATAAAAGAAAATGCTTATTTATTTATTTGCATTGTCTTTATCAGTTCAGTGTGCACTTACCAAGAACTTACTATGTACAGTTTGTTTGTTTGTTTGTTTTTAGTTACTTCAGGTAGGAAAAATCTCTTCTCTTCTTAAGGTATAGTCCATCCAGGTGAGGAAGCAAAAATTTCAAAAGAAAAATAAGAGAATAATTTTTTTCAATATACAAATATCTATAATATCTAAGACTTTATACAATGATTTAGAAAGCTTTAATAAGTGAACATGCATTAACATTTTAAATGCAAAAAGAAGATGATAAAGTGCATTTTATGAAGCATTTGAAAGCCACTGTAAAAACTGTAGTATTACCATAATTTTGGTTTGGGGTAACTTTAATTTCTCTAAGCCTTCATTTCTTTATTTATAAAATGAGAAATATTTTACCATTTCATAGTGACTTTTGTTGCTGTTGATTTTTAAATGTTGTAGGATGATGACTTTTGCACACACTATTTGCAATTTTTAATTTTTATTTTATAAAAGTTAAAGTTTTTAACTGAAATCTAGTTTTTAAATATTTTTAAGAAAACATACAAATCTTACTCTATTTATAAATTTGTTATGTTTTAACAGTCACTTTAAAATATTTATTTAAATTTTTTGTTACCAATATTGTCTTCATAAATTGAATATTTTTATCTTCTTTATAATGTATTTCAAACCCTGCTATAGCAAGCAAAACCTCCCTAAAGATTTAAACCACTCTTGCAAATCTTATCAATTAAATGTATAAATATAGTATTTAGGCATTTGTAAGGGTTACAGTAGTATTACTAACCAATAAAATTCTCCAGCACATTTCAAATAAATGTTACAACTCAATAAATAATTTATCTTTTCATTTGAAATTATGTGCCCTTATGCTGTAACCTGTCAAAGTCTTTTCAGTATTATAAACACCATTTATAAATTTTTCTTGCATTAAACTTTACGAGTTATGAATGGAAAGTGGTTTTCCTCAAGATCTCAATTTTTAATTGTAAACTTTCACAGAATGAGAAAGACACTTTTACCTACTTCTTTGACCACAATTTTTATCATTGTAATAATAAACAACCTTAAACCTTTGCGTTTACAGCAACCAAGATTTATTTTTCACTACCATTACATGTTGATTGTGTATTGGCTGGGGCTCCACTCCGTCATCTTTCTGTTCCAGATCTAGAGAGGAAATGGAGCCAATAGCTACGATTTGCCACAGACAGCACAGAGCACAGGCAGGCGGGCTTAAAGCTTCCTTTGGCTTTGTAGTCCATTCGCCTAAGTAAGTCACATGACCTAGGCTACTATCACTGGGCAGGAAGTATGATCCTCCCATAGGAAGAGGCACCCATGAAGAGGAGCAATAGCATATGGAAATGTTTCAAATATGTTTGATCAGTCAATACATTCTACCACATTTCTCCTCTGAAAAAGAGAGGGGGAAAAAAGTCATTGTATTACCTAATTATTTCGAATGTGAATTTTAACTGTCAGTATTCAGGCTGCAACTCTCTTCTTTCAGTAATTTTGTTACTGCATGACTGAATGCTAAATTAGTTTCCTGCTTTTGTTGGGTCCTACAGTCATGCTAATGACCAGGTCCTAAGGTTTATTTATTTATTTTTTTAATTTTATTTTATTTTTAAACTTTAAAATATTGTATTAGTTTTGCCAAATATCGAAATGAATCCACCACAGGTATACATGTGTTCCCCATCCTGAACCCTCCTCCCTCCTCCCTCCCCATACCATCCCTCTGGGTCATCCCAGTGTACCAGCCCCAAGCATCCAGTATCGTGCATCGAACCTGGACTGGCGACTCGTTTCATACATAATATTATACATGTTTCAATGCCATTCTCCCAAATCTTCCCACCCCCTCCCTCTCCCACAGAGTCCATAAGACTGTTCTATAAGGTTTAAGTGAAATAATGCAAATGAAAGAATCTACATATTCTTAGCAAATATAAGTAGAAATACATAGTTTTCTTGCTCTCTTGTTTCCTACCTCATTTTTTCCTAGTTCCATGTTGATTGTGTGGTAGAGTGCTTTTTGTTCAGGCCCAACATCTAAAGCAAAATCACTCATCATGCATAGATAAAAGGAATTTTGCTGTCCTGTCATCAGTTTTTCTGAGTTCCAGTCATTTTTGGCCTCAGAAACAGTCTTAAGTGCATCATCATTAACACCCACACCTCTGACTGCTCTAGAAATTACATTTATATTCATTTAGCCTTTTACTTTGGACTTTTTAGAAGCCACATAAGGCTCTTTTCTCATATGACACCAATTTTTGACAATAAGCAACCTGCAAGTCATTTTTACATATGGTTTTAAGCAACATTTCATTCATTCTATAATGTGTTTGTGCCCTGATCTTTTTAAGATGCACTTACTAGCCAGGTTATAGAAGGAATTGGAAATTATGCAGAAGAATTTAGATTTAATGATGTAGGAAAAAGGAAATAATTGAGTTTTCTGAGGCAGGAAATAGGAAAACAGCATGATAACATTATCACAGTGTGGTAAAGGGTATGGGATTTTAGGTCATCCCTTCCTGGATTGGAGTTCTGTCACCACCAGTATGGCCTTTGCATTCCTATCCATTGAAACATGTATAATATCATGTACGAAAAAAAAAAAAAAAAAAGAAGAAGATTACACTATCTAGCACTGTCATTCAATAATTGATTCAGCAAATACTGGGTTCCTTCTTTGTACTAGGTGGTGTTGAATGAAATAAACTTGGTTCTTGGCTTCATTATGTTCACAGTCTAGAAACAAATATAGAAATACAAGAAAAGAAGCAAAGTAACAGTGAACAATTGTGATAAGGGCTCAGAAGGACAGGAAGAAGTGATAAAAAACTGGGTATGTGTCTTTCAGTGATCAGGGAAAACCTCTCTAAAGTGGTAATATTTACAAGGAATAAATGAAAAAAAAAAAAGGTTCTGTAGCTGTTGGGAGCCCTCCCCAGCCCTCCTGAATATTGACATTCTACTGTGTACTCATGGCTGGAGGACGGTGTGGCAATCCACTCCAGTATTCTTACCTTGGAGAATCCCATGGACAGAGGAGCCTGGCAGGCTGCAGTCCATAGCGTTGCACAGAGTCAGACATGACTGAAGCAAATGAGCATGCATGCATGCATGTGCTCATGGCATCTAAGTGCAAGCACTGTTAAATTTTATTGAAACCCTCCTTTCAGTTTGTGTCCAGTGAAGCTGGGAAGTACAGAGGGATTAATGGCTCCGGGTGCAGGCTTCAGTCATTCACAGATGAGAGCTGGAGAGTAAGTAGTCCACGTTTCTCACCCTCTGATGGCTCACCTGAGGTATATTCCACATGGATGAGCCTTTGTTGCCCAGAGTGCAATCGCTCCATTATGTACTGATTACTGGCTTCTGTCTCTTCCCTGTTTCACTTCTTTTCTACTGGTGTTTTCTAGGGTTGCCTCCCAAATAAAGTATTTATTCTCAAATCTTTGTGTTAGGCAGTCTCCTTCCAGGGGAACCCAATCTGAAAGAAATATCATCTCTAATTACCTAGGATAATGTTTGGAATAGCACATGTTTTCAGTAAATGTTAGTTCTTCTTTTCTTCACTCTTAGTGCCCCTGAGTAAAACATATATGATGAAATGTTTTAGGAAGTTATCTCTAGATTATATTATAATATTGGAGGTAGCTAAAGTTAAGAGTCCGAGAAACCAGTGATGAAGCTATTACTTTAAGGTATCTGTTTCATGTATCTCTCGTTTTCTTCCTAGGACCAGTAGGCTAATCTATATATGTTCAATTTCATAACCTTTACCCATGGTACAGCTGTACAATATGAAGAGAAACACACAAGGTCTTTTAATACCTGGACTCAGAGTGGGGACTGTCACTCGGTTGTGTCCAACTCTTTTGTGACTCTATGGACTATACAATCCATGGAATTCTCTAGGCCAGAATACTGGAGTGGGTAACCTTTCCCTTCTCCAGGGTATCTTTGCAACCCAGGGATCAAACCCAGGTATCCCACACTACAGGTGGATTCTTCACCAGCTGAGCCACCAAGGAAGCCCAAGAATACTGGAGTGGGTAGCCTATCTCTTCTCCAGGGGATCTTCCTGACCCAGGAATCAAACTGGGGTCTCTGCATTGCAGGCAGATTCTTTACCAGCTGAGCTACCAGGGAACTGGTCCATTATTATTTCCTCCTCTTTTGTTGGCCAAAGCAAGTCACAGAGCCAAACCCAATATCAGTGGTACCCTTGGAAACATACGGATTGGGAAGGGAATATTTCTGAACCATGATCCAATCTATTACAAAAGGTTTCCTTTGTTATTCCAGTTCAAAGTACTCATTTTATTCCCTTCCAGGCAATTTTGTTTTTGTTATTCAATTGTTTAATGACTGTCTCCCCCATGAAATTTTGTATTAGACAAGAAAGAAAAAATAGGCTATCTATGGTATCAAATTAAACCCCAAATATCATTTCACACAATCAAAGTTTATTTATTCCTCATGTCACAGTTCAACACAAATTAAGAAGCACTGCTCCCTTATATAATAGCTATGTTAATTGAGCTTGTGCAGCCCATCTAGGAGAGAACCAAAAGATCAAATGTGAAGATTCTTTCCAGGGCCAGGCCAAGAAATGGCTTCTATGACTTTTACCCAGTGGCACTAGTGGTAAAAAACCCAGTTGTCAAAGCAGGAGACAAGAGATGTGGGTTTGATCCCTGGGTCGGGAAAATCCCCTGGAAGAGGGCATGGCAACCCACTCCAGTATACTTGCATGGAGAATCCTATGAACAGAGGAGCCTGGACGGCTACTGTCCGTAGGATTTCAAAGAGTCAGACATTACTGAAGCAACTTAGCACACACACACAGGCACTTTTACCCACCACTGGCCAAAACTCAATCATATGGCCCCAGTACAGCTATAGTACGAGGTAGGAGGCAGAGAAATCCAGCCTTTTTGCTATTCAGGAAATTAAAATGGTGTAATGAACATACAACTATTTTTCTACTAAGATTGTGGGGTCTTTGATGGCAAGATGTGTCTCTGGTACCATAAAGTCTGGCAAGTGGAAGCTCATCACTTGTTCAGTGAATGAATGAATAGCTACAATAATGAACTGATTCTGAAGTCAGTGTTTTCATTTAAGAAAAGAGAATAATAATACATACCTAACAGAATCATTATAAAATTTAAAAAATAATCTATATGATAGGGAGTTGTTTTATGGAAAGATCTACTTTCTATGGGTCTATCTTGGTTTTATGACCTCACTTCTGCTTTAGAAATGGTTCAGAAAACAACAAAACTCTGTAAAGCAATTATCCTCCAATTAAAAATAATTTAAAAACAGTAAAAATTTAAGTATAATTGATATGCTAAGAAAAGGAGAGAAAATAAAATCATATAAAATAATCACAGAAAACCACAGACGGAAGAAAACCAATGGAAGACAAAAATAGGGACAAAAAAAAGGGTAACAAACTGAGAAATTAACAACTATGGTAGGCGTTATTCCAACTGTGTTAATAAACACTTTAAAACATCAAAAACAAAGAAATGCTTCAAAAATGTTGTTATTGTATATGAATTACTATCTGTGATAAAATAAGGAAAATTATTGATGCATGCAAATATGTGGATATATGAAGCAAGACTTTAAGTTGCATTTCTTAAGATAATGGTTGAGAGAATATGTTCTAAAAAAAAAAGTCAAGACGAGAGACTTAAAGCAGAAAGAGGCAGAAAGGATGGCACCAGCTAGCCCAAAGTCTTGTGTAAAGCTGCAGGGCTTCCTTCTCTTGGCCCCACTACCCAGATAGAGCAGTTCTATACATGTGTACTCCTCCCCATCCCTGTAGAGTTGAAAGGATTTGGAGAGGGGAGTGAATGAAAAAGGAACAATGAATGAACACCTTATAATGATTCATGAGACTCCACCATCTTTTTCTGTCACTTTTACTGACCTTAAGGTAAAACAAATGCATGGAAGAAACTTAAGAAATTTTGGGTTTATTGACTGATCTTCAGTTAAAATGTAATAAAATGTATAAAATGCTTGGGGACATCCAAGGCACTGACTGATCACTGCATCAGAAGTTCCATGAACCCCTAGATTGTGCTGAGTGCCCTTCCTCCAGGCTCCCCAGCGCAATGTGCACACTTCTGTCATATCACATCTTAGATTATATTTACATGTTTTGGCTCATTGCCCTTCAGCGATAAGCTCTTATAGGGGTTTATTCATAATTTATCCCAGAACCCACACAGGCCTTACTCTTGCATAAAGAATTCTGGATTGCCCTCTAGTTTCTGAAAAGGCTTCATATCTGGGCTTCAAAGCTTTGCCTTTAAATTCAAGTGATTTGCAGTGCTACTGCTAAGACATCCTTTGCCCCACATAAATCTCACAAATCTAGTGTTGAGTGTATGGCCTCATGCTTTCTGGAAAACCCCTTGCTCTAATTCTCATAGGTTGAAACCTGCCAAATGTAACAGCACATCTTAATGAATTTTCTGAAGATATTGGTGACATTTAAAATGCAGTAGATTCTCACTTGCTAAGGACAGCTGTGGTGAAATTCTTCCCCAAATACTGAATGGACTATGGCTATTTAAAGTGTCTCTCAAGCTTATAATTCAACTAAACATACAATATTTGTAGGGTAAGGGAGTTAGAGAAGGCGAGGTTTGGAAAAAGAAGGAGACTGGCACTTTACAGGAACAGATCACCTTTAATGAGGCCAGAAGCGAGAAGGGGCAGCAGTCAGATTAGTGAGCTGCTGCACTAACCCAAGAAAAGAGTAAGTATATATAGGCATATATGTGGAAAGCTACTGTTTTAAGGGGGTCTGTTCTTCTCCAAGGTTGTTCGGAGTAGTTCTCTCTTAAATGGCTGGGGCAAGGAATTCTGGAGATGGCCAGAGGCTGGCCCAGCTGGGAGCTGGGCACAATCAACCTTAATGTCCTTTTTTTTTTTTTCCTTTGGTTGAGTGAGTTCTTTGTTTCACATAGAATGGTGGGGAAGACCTGGAGGGGGCGTTTTAACTCCAGGCTATTTTGAGCCATGTAATTTTCCTTCAATATTCTGTACCATAATTCTTCCTTGGGTTACAATTATTGAATTTATTTGATATGCCGCCTGTTCTTCATTAGATTCAAGAACATTATTGCATTAAATGATGATTATTAGTAACCACATCACAAAACACTAAGAGAACATGAATCTTGAGGTAGAGTTAAAGTTCTTAGTCAATTTAATGTTTATTTCAAAGCATTCTTGACATTTCAACCCTCCTGAATTTTTCATTTATGCAATAGTGGTTGGAAACCTAAATCTCAAACTTTAGTGTTATCAGGAGTGCCCTCTGGCACTCTGAATTTGAAAGGTTAATTTTAATGAACATTTAAACACTTTCATTAGCAGCCTCATTTAAATATAATTGAAATGTGAAGCTGGGAGTTGTAGTGCTTGGCATCCAGGTCTGGCCCATTTATTGTTCAGTCACAACTTAAGTGCCCTACCCACACTTGTTAAATATTGCAGTGTCTACAGGGTGATAAACACTGATTAGACACGTAACTGAACAAGGTCTTATCCCCAGGAGAGCATATTTTAAGTAAGAACTTGTACCTTAAGGACTTTTTATGTGTACTTTCTACTTTTGAGTAGCAGGAAAAAGAGGCAGCTGAATGCAACTCAGGCCATTGAAAAATACCGAAAGTGCCGGAAGGAAAGGACTATGAAATAAGGAGCACAAGCAAGTGATTATTAGCATCCACCTAATGCACACAATGAATGTTTTTTTGGTTTATTTTTTTCTTCTCTTGGTCTCATCATTTAAATACAATTAAGGCACTGAATGAAAATCCCATGGATGGAGGAGCCTGCTAGGCTGCAGTCCATGGGGTCGCTAGAGTCGGACACGACTGAGCGACTTCACTTTCACTTTTCACTTTTCACTTTCATGCATTGGAGAAGGAAATGGCAACCCACTTCAGAGTTCTTGCCTGGAGAATCCCAGGGACGGGGAAGCCTGGTGGGCTGCAGTCTATGGGGTCGCACAGAGTCGGTCACTACTGAAGCGACTTAGCAGCAGCAAGGCACTGAATGAGGTTATATTTCAAGAATGTTGACTAAAACCTGGAAGCCAGGAATACACAAAAGGAGTTTAGCCCAAAGCAAGGAACTTTTCAAAAAGCTTTCAAACAATATTTCCACATATAACCCACTAAGTCTTTTAAAATCACTTTAACCCAGAGGCTCAGACACTTAACTAAGGGTATGCTGGACCAACCAGGACAGTGATAGTACTGAAAAAAAAAGAAAAGAAAAGAAAAACTAGAATTTATTTTTTAAGATCTTATTTTATTGGTCAGAAAAGAAACCATTAAGACTGGTATGCTAGTCTGTAGCATCATCAAATGTTCTTTTTCTTGCACTTCAACACTGGCCTTAAAAACATGATGTTACTCCCAAAAATGTGATGTTACTCAAAAAAAAAATGTGATCTTACTTGTAACTAAGAATACTAGGTCTCTTACAAAATTAAAGTATTGTATTTAACAATATGTATCTTCCTAATATCCTACAACCTTTTCTGAGAAGTATGTATTTATACCAGCTATGGCAGGACCCAGTCCCAGTGATTTTCAGAGAACAAAAGGAAGTCTATCTTCTCGTTGTTCTTCTTTAGTCACTAAGTCATGTCTGACCCTTGAGGTGTCATGGACTGTAGCCCACTAGACTCCTTTGTCCATAGGATTTCCCAGGCAAGAATACTGGAGTGGGTTGCCATTTCCTTTTCCAGAAGATCTTCTTGACCCAGGGAACAAATGCCCATCTCCGGTAGTGGCAGGCAGATTCTTTACTACTGAGTCACCAAGGAAGCCCAACATAACTATATATTGTTGTTGTTTAGTTGCTAAGTCGTGTCCGACTCTTTGTGACCCCCTGGACTGCAGAACACCATGTTTCCCTGTCTTTCACTATCTCCCAGAGTTTGCTCAAACGCATATCCATTGAGTTAGTGATGCCATGCAATTATCTCATTCTGTTGTGCCATTCTCTTCCTGCCCTCTATCTTTCCCAGTATGAAGACCTTTTCCAGTGAGTCGGCTCTATGAATCAGGTAGCCAAAGTATTGGAGCCTCAGCTTTAGCGTCAGTCCTTCCAATGAATATTGAGGGTTGATTTCCTTTAGGATTGACTAGTTTGATCTCCTTGCAGTCCAAGGGACTCTCAAGAGTCTTCTCCAGCACCACAGTTGGAAAACATCAATTCTTTGGCACTCAACCTTCTTTTGGTACAACCATGATATATTAATATATAATAGTATAATTATAATATTATAATTGCTATAATAATATGTATTTTGTACTATAGTAGAGTATCATTTGTATAACTCTACAATATAGTTATAGGGCTTCCTTGTGGCTCAGCTGGTAAAGAATCCAGCTGAAATGTGGAGACCTGGGTTCGATCCTGGGTTATAATAATAAAATTTATTGTTCTATATATAGATATGTTAAGACATATATTTCTCTCATTATAGTGAATGATGAATCTGCCTGAAAGTGGAGCAGCAATTTTTGTCTTCAACAAGTAGCAACAAGATAACTGAAAACAAGAATATAATAAATTTCCTTTTAAGTATATATCACTTTCTTGGATACTTGAGTAGTAAATTTTGAGCTTATAATTTTACTTGCTATAATAAAAGAAAATAATCACAAGTACATTTCTCCTAAGGAGAGTGCTTAACTATTAAGAATTTATACAATTAAAAAAAAAAAAAAAGCTTTATGGGGCACTTAGGGTTAGTTAAGGGCTTCCCTGGTGGCTCAGACAGTAAAGAATCCTCCTGCAATGTGGGAGACCTGGGTTTGACTCCTGGATTGGGAACATCCCCTGGAGAAGAGAACTGCTACCCACTGTAATATTCTTGCCTGGAGAATTCCATGGACAGAGGAGCCTGGCAGGCTCATCTATGGGGTTGCAAAGAGTTGGACACAGGAGGTGATGGAATTCCAGTTGAGCTATTCCAAATCCTGAAAGATGATGCTGTGAAAGTGCTGCACTCAATATGCCAGCAAATTTGGAAAACTCAGCAGTGGACACAGGACTGGAAAAGGTCAGTTTTCATTCCAATCCCAAAAAAAGGCAATGCCAAAGAATGCTCAAACTACTGCACAATTGCACTCATCTCACATGCTAGTAAAGTAATGCTCAAAATTCTCCAAGCCAGGCTTCAGCAATATGTGAACCGTGAACTTCCTGATGTTCAAGCTGGTTTTAGAAAAGGTGGAGGAACCAGAGATCAAATTGCCAACATCTGCTGGATCATAGAAAAAGCAAGAGAGTTCCAGAAAAACATCTATTTCTGCTTTATTGACTATGCCAAAGCCTTTGACTGTGTGGATCACAATAAACTGTGGAAAATTCTGAAAGAGATGGGAATACCAGACCACCTGATCTGCCTCTTGAGAAATTTGTATGCAGGTCAGGAAGCAACAGTTAGAAGTGGACATGGAACAACAGACTGGTTCCAAATAGGAAACCAGTATATTGTCACCCTGTTTATTTAACTTATATGCAGAGTACATCATGAGAAACGCTGGACTGGAAGAAACACAAGCTGGAATCAAGATTGCCAGAAGAAATATCAATCACCTCAGATATGCAGATGACAGCACCCTTATGGCAGAAAGTGAAGAGGAACTCAAAAGCCTCTTGATGAAAGTGAAAGTGGAGAGTGAAAAAGTTGGCTTAAAGCTCAACATTCAGAAAACGAAGATCATGGCATCCGGTCCCACTACTTCATGGGAAATAGATGGGAAACAGTGGAAACAGTGTCAGACTTCATATTTCTGGGCTCCAAAATCACTACAGATGTTGACTGCAGCCATGAAATTAAAAGACACTTACTCCTTGGAAGGAAAGTTATGACCAACCTAGATAGCATATTCAAAAGCAGAGACAAGAACTTGGACCATCTTGTTTTGCCAAAATGATGTATGATGATACTCTTTAATATTTTTTATTGTTTGTGTGTCAATGTTTGAGTTGAGGTTTACTATGTTAAAATTCTTGTGAACACTTCAAATAAAGTTTTTTTTCTTATTAAAAAAAAAAAAAAACAAACAAAAGCAGAGACAATACTTTGCCAACAAAGGTCCATCTAGTCAAGGCTATGGTTTTTCCAGTGGTCATGTATGGATGTGAGAGTTGGACTATGAAGAAGGCTGAGCACCAAAGAATTGATGGTTTTGAACTGTGATGTTGGAGAAGACTCTTGAGAGTCCCTTGGACTGCAAAGAGATCCAACGAGTCCATTCTGAAGGAGATCAGCCCTGGGATTTCTTTGGAAGGAATGCTGCTAAAGCTGAAACTCCAGTACTTTGGCCACCTCATGCGAAGAGTTGACTCATTGAAAAAGACTCTGATGCTGGGAGGGATTGGGGGCAGGAGGAGAAGGGGACGACAGAGGATGAAATGGCTGGATGGCATCACTGACTCGATGGACGTGAGTCTCAGTGAACTCTGGGAGTTGGTTATGGACAGGGAGGCCTGGCATGCTGTGATTCATGGGGTCGCAAAGAGTCGGACACGACTGAGTGATTGATCTGATCTGATCTGATCTGAGCGACTTTCACTACATTAAGGTTAATTATTGAGGTTCCCAGGCAGCTCAGTAGTAAATAATCTGCCTGCCAAGCAGGAGACACAGGTTCAGTTTCTGGTTTGGAAAGATCCCCTGGAGAAGGAAATGTTAACTCACTCTAGTATTCTTGCCTGGGATATCCCATGGACAGAAGAGACTGGTGGGCTATACAGTTCATGGGGTTGCAAAAGAGTCGAACACAATTTAGTTGACTAAACAACAAAAGTTTAGTTATTATTGCCATTTTACAGATAAAAAAGTTAAAATAGATGATTCAAGTTTTCAAATATGTAGGCCTAGACTTTATTAAATAGTATTTAATCAGACTGTATATTTGTGTTTCTATAAAATTCAGGATAATACATTGCAGACTGTAAGGATTTCATAGTGTAACACTATAATGGTCATATGTAAATCACTTTTAATTTTCATATAAACATTAAAATTATTGACTAATTATAACTACAGAATTTGTTAATTTCTTTTATTTTAATAATGCATTTATAATCAGAAAATTACTTCAGGCTAAACACATGGTTTGCTAAACTTTATTATATGATTGTACGTTTTATAGATAGAAAGAATTGCATCAATTAAATAAATATAATCTCCAACATCTTGACTGCTGTTTATGTATTTTCACGATAGTTAATGTTTCCCAGAATATCCTTTACACTCCTAATTTCAAGAAGAGATTTATTATTTACTTACTAGGCATAAAACAGGCAAGGAGTAAGATGCTTATATAAATAATTTTTCTTGAAGCTGCTGCTGCTAAGTCACTTCAGTCATGTCGAACTATGTGTGAACCCATAGACAGCAGCCCACCAGGCACCCCCCAGTCCCTGGGATTCTCCGGGCAAAAACACTGGAGTGGGTTGCCATTTCCTTCTCCAATGCATGAAAATGAAAAGTGAAAGTGAAGTCCCTCAGTCATGTCCCACCCTCAGCAATCCCATGGACTGCAGCCTTCCAGGCTCCTACGCCCATGGGATTTTCCGGCAAGAGTACTGGAGTGGGGTGCCATTGCCTGCTGAAGTGTTACTATAAGGGGGAATATTGAAGAATAGTATAATCTTTTTGTTCCCCACTGAATGTAGATAGTCACAGCATCTAAAGTGGTAGGTCTTCATATATATACTAATAGGATGTGTAACCTGATGATTAGAAAAGCATCTGATTATGCTTTTCACAACCCAATCTTGCTTTTTATGTTTATTTAGATGCATTTGTCAATTTATAAGAACAGTTAATCAAAATTTTTTACATTTTCTTTTTTTTTAAAGGAGCCCGCTACATGAAAAAAATGCAAGTCAAAGTGGTCACAACCTAGAAGTCTGCAGAGACAGGAATAACTAGCAAGTAGATACTATGTTATTTTACTATGATTAAGTATATAGAATTAAATAGTATTTGGGGAATTTTACTCTATAATGACCAAATAGTCTTATAATTTTAAATTTATACTTAGTACTATTTTTGTTAAGTATATGACATCACAAAAATAGCTAGGAAGAAAAATTACAACTATGGATTTCAGGAAACTAATTTTCTGTCAATAATAATGATATGATCTTGTATTCTCTCCTTGGTCTTATTTTCAGCACCCTAATTCAACAATCTATTCCTTTGTAAAGAATAAGAGCTACCTTTGCCTTATGACATACTTAACCACTATATAAATGTGTGAATTCCTCTCTTAATCATTAACAGAAATTATATTATAATCATGCTTTTAAGAACAAGAGTGAAATTACATTCAGTTCTGAAGGTTACATTTCAAAATTTCAAGGTTATATCAAGTAAAATCCAGGCACAGAGCAGGAGCTTTCCACTTATTAGAACTCACTGACATGTGCAAGAAATGAAATAGGAGGTTCAATGATAAAGACAAGCAATGTGGGAAGGAGTAAATAAGATTATTTCAATGGCAAGAAGAATCTTTGAAAGTCTCATTGTTCCAAATTAAAGTGTATGGAGTTGATTCTTTCTCCTCAAATGTATCTTGAAGATTGTAGTAGACTCAGAAAGTGTTAAAGCTAAAAGGATTTTAGAAAGCATTTACATCAATGCTTTCACTATATGGATTAAGGAATGAAGATTGCAAGTAAGATTGATTTTATATGCTAAAATTACACATTTATCACATGGATACCTTTAGATACATACATATACATATAGGAGATAGTGAAGTACAAGGAAATCTGGTGTGCTGCAGTTCATGGAATCACAAAGAATCAGACGCAATTAGTGACTGAAAAACAACAACACAACATAATATACATATATTTTAAGATAAAATTAATAAAGTTCTTAATTCAACAGATGTTTTTAATGGTGATTAAAATATATTTGCAAAGATACATATATAAGAAATGATAGCAGTATTCGCAATCAAAATATTTTAGAACTTGTCCATAAATATTTTTATATTTAAAAATCCTATAGTAGAAATTTCTAGAATTACAAAAAATGTTTAAAATTATATTTTAATTTCTTAACAGTAAAGATTCCTAAATAATTATGTAAACCAACAGAAGTTTCTTCTCTTTCAATCTATTTTAAGGCTTTATAAATGGCAAATCATGGATGATAAACACCTTATATTTAAACACTATCAAATATTTATACAATTTGAGCCATTTATTTTGAAAAGAAAAATGCTAAGAATGACTCAGTAGAAATGAAAAAATCATTATAATGTAAATTATTAGTCCTTAATGTATTTGGTTTATAAATTTAGACTTTTTATCATGGATTGTCACACAGTGAACAAGCTTACACTATAAAATGGTAGAAAGGAAAGAACCTTCAAAATTAAAAATTTTTTTAAAATAAGCATAGTTGATTTATAATATTCTGTTTATTTCAGCAAAGTGATTCAGTTATATATATACATATATATGTATATATTTTTTTCAGGTCCTTTTAAAATAGTTCAGTTAGGCTGTCTTGGTACTAAAGGAGAGAACACTGTGAAAATATGTTTAGAAATACATTTGTAATAGTCAACATCAAATTTAATTCAGAAAGAAATGAAGAAGACCATAACTTTGAAGATATTGAGGAACTTACAAAGGAAAAAACAGTCTGTCTGCTGTACTGTTGAGAGAGAGTATGTACACAAAGAAACTGATGCTTGGAATAACCCAGGGGGAAATTTTAGGGGCGAAACTATGTGGCTGCAGTAGGAGGATTTTGATGACAGAAATATCTTTTTCAGTGGATTCTATAGGAACCTGGTTTGGAAGAAGAGTAATCCCATTATATAAGAACTGGACCATTAAAAAAAGAGCAGAGACTTTCTTGGTGGTCCAGTGGTTAAGAATCCACCTTGCAGTGCATGGCACTCAGGTTCCATCCCTGATCAGGAATTAAGATCCCACATGTCATGGAGCAACTAAGCTTGTAAGTCACAACTAGAGTCCTTGTGCTGCAATGAAAATCGCACATGCCCCAACTAAGACCTACACAGCCAGAAAAATAAATATATTTTAAAAAACAGCACAGTTTACTTTTAGTAAAGGATGTTAAAATCCTTTTTAAAATCCTCTTTAAGGTAACTTTAATTTTAATGTGAAATTCATGTGATTCTAGCATAGTAAAATAGGAATATTACAGGGTCAGTGGAAATGTAGAACTAGAGCTCTAGAACTAGAAGACATTGACTTGATTTATCTGAGTAGGGATACTGGTTGAACCCACCAGAGTTTGACCAGGCAGAAAACATACAGAGTGAAAAGGAAACATTGCTCCAGAACAGTTCCTCAGTTCAGCTCAATTCAGTTGCTCAGTCGTGTCCAACTCTTTGCGACCCCATGGACTGCAGCACACCAGGCCTCCCTGTGCATCACCAGCATCTGGAGTTTACTCACACCCATGTCCATTGAGTCAGTGGTGCCATCCAACCATCTCATCCTCTGTCTTCCTCTTCTCCTCCCACCTTTATTCCTTCCCAGCATCAGGGTCTTTTCAAATGAGTCAGTTCTTTGCAACAGGTGGCCAAAGTATTGGCATTTCACCATCAGCATCATTCCTTCCAATGAATATTCAGGACTTATTTCCTTTAGGATGGACTGGTTGGATCTCCTAGCAGTCCAAGAGACCTCAAGAATCCTCCAACACCACAGTTCAAAACCATCAATTCTTTGGCACTCAGCTTTCTTTATAGTCCAACTCTCACATCCATATATGACTACTGGAAAAACCATAGCTTTGACTAGATGGACCTTTGTTGCAAAGTAATGTCTCTGATTTTTAATATGCTGTCTAGGTTGGTCATAACTTTTCTTCCAAGGAGCAAGCATCTTTTAATTTCATGGCTGCAGTCAACATCTGCAGAGATTTTGGACCCCAAGAAAATAAAGCCTGTTACTGTTTCCATTGTTTCTCTATCTATTTGCCATGAAGTGATGGGACTGGCTGCCATGATCTTAGTTTTCTGAATGTTGAGCTTTAAGCCAACTTTTTCACTCTCCACTTTCACTTTCATCAAGAGGCTCTTTCTGCCATAAGGGTGGTGTCATCTGCATATCTAAGGTTGTTGATATTTCTCCCAGCAATCTTGATTTCAGCTTGTGCTTCCTCCAGCCCAGTGTTTCTCATGATGTACTCTGCATATAAGTTAAATAAGCAGGGTGACAATACACAGCCTTGTCGTACTCCTTTCCCTATTTGGAACCAGTATGTTGTTCCATGTCCAGTTCTAATTGTTGCTTCCTGACCCACATACAGATTTCTCAGGAGGCAGGTCATGTGGTCTGGTATTCCCATCTCTTTCAGAATTTTCCACAGTTTATTGTGATCCACACAGTCAAAGGCTTTGGCATAGTCAATAAAGCAGAAGTAGATGTTTTTCTGGAACTCTCTTGGTTTTTCAATGATCTAACGGATGTTGGCAATTTGATCTCTGGTTCCTCTGCCTTTTCTAAATCCAGCTTGAACATCTGCAAATTCGCCGTTCACGTACTGTTGAAGCCTGGCTTGGAGAATTTTGAGCATTACTTTACTAGCGTGTGAAATGTGTGCAACTGTGAGGTAGTTTGAGCATTCTTTGGCATTGCCTTTCTTTGGAATTTATCTAAGTAGGGATACTGGTTGATGCCACCTTGACTAGGCAGGCAGAAAACATACAGAGTGAAAAGAAAACACTGCTCCAGTACAGTTCCTAGGATCATCAATTTTAAGTTGTCAAAATTCTGCATAGAGAGAAGAAGAATTGGCAACAAAAACTGAGCTCTAGTCAAAAATAAGAGAAAAACTGACTTCAGATATTTTTGTTTTGTTTTAAAGGAACCAAAGAAGCAGAGATAATCAAAAGGGTTAACTGTATTAAGTGGTGCTGAAAAGTGTTCAGAAGAAGACAACTGAAGGAGAAAAAGGTTTTGGATATCACAATTAGTCAATCATTGGGAGCTCCAATGGAGATAATCCAATTTCGACAGTCAGATGGATTTACAAATCATTTCCAATATAATAATGCCTTTGTTCTCTACCTTATCACCTTCCTATGTCAATCCCAATAACAGAATTGTGTTTTTCAGATTTATCTTTAGGTAGTTTTATTTTATTCACTCAGATTTACTTAATCTCAGAATATAATTCAGTTAAAGACACCTTGTGTGCATGGTGCTAAGTCTCTTCAGGCGTGTCTGACTCTGTGCAACTCTATGGATTGCAGCCTCCTTGACTCCTCTGTCCATAGGATTCTCCAGGCAAGAATACTAGAGTGGGTTGCCATGCCCTCCTCCAGGGAATCTTCCCTTAAAACTTCCCATAATTTAAAGAGCTAATTCAATTTAATATAGAGATGGGAATACCAGACCACCTGACCTGCCTCTTGAGAAACCTATATGCAGGTCAGGAAGCAACAGTTAGAACTGGACATGAAACAACAGACTGGTTCCAAATAGGAAAAGGAGTATGTCAAGGCTGTATATTGTCACCCTGCTTATTTAATTTGTATGCAGAGAACATGATGAGAAACACTGGGCTGGAAGAAGCACAAGCTGGAATCAAGATTTCCAGGAGAAATATCAATAACTTCAGATATGCAGATGACCACCCTTATGGGAGAAAGCAAAGAACTAAAGAGCCTCTTGATGAAATTGAAAGAGGAGAGTGAAAAAGTTGGCTTAAAGCTCAACATTCAGAAAACTAAGATCATGGCATCTAGTCCCATCACTTCATGGGAAATAGATGGGGAAACAGTGGCAGACTTTATTTTGGGGGGCTCCAAAATCACTGTTTATGGTGATTGCAGCCATGAAATTAAAAGACGCTTACTCCTTGAAAGGAAAGTTATGACAAACCTAGATAGCATATTGAAAAGCAGAGACATTACTTTGCCAACAAAGGTCCGTCTAGTCAAGGCTATGGTTATTCCAGTGGTCATGTATGGATGTGAGAGTTGGACTGTGAAGAAAGCTGAGCACCGAAGAATTGATGCTTTTGAACTGTGGTGTTGGAGAAGACTCTTGAGAGTCCCTTGAACTGCAAGGAGATCCAACCAGTCCATTCTAAAGGAGTTCTATCCTGGGTGTTCTTTGGAAGGACTGATGCTAAAGCTGAAACTCCAGTACTTTGGCCACCTCATGGGAAGAGTTGACTCATTGGAAAAGACTGTGATGCTGGGAGGGGTTGAAGGTGGGAGGAGAAGGGGATGACAGAGGATGAGATGGCTGGATGGCATCACTGACTCGATGAACATGAGTTTGGTTGGTGATGGACAGGGAGGCCTGGCATGCTGCAATTCACGGGGTCACAAAGAGTCAGATACGACTGAGCGACTGAACTGAACTCAAGGTAATCTTTATTACTGGGTAATTCTATCAAATATAAATAATTTATTATTATTTCATTTAGTAACCGCATAGATGAGTTTCCACAATAGGCTGACAAATATTCTATTTCCCTCTGGGTTGGGAAAAACCAGTTCTCCTGCATCTCTTCTACTACTATCACACTCACAATACTTCTGACACCAATGTTTGAGGATTTTTTTCCCACAGCAAGCAATTTTATGTGATACCATCTGTGTGTCATAATTTAAGTCAATTGTGACACCATTTACCTGAAGATACTGTCAGATCCCACAGGTGAAGGACTCACTCTCAAGACTGCCCCCTGACACGCACACTTTAGATGACAACTACAAGCAGTAGGTCCTAGAAGTTATCTACAACTTCTGTCTGACAAAAGGCTACCCAGTCCAGTATTCTGGCCTGGAGAATTCCATGGACCATACAGTCCATGGGGTCGCAAAGAGTTGGACACAACTGAGCGACTTTCACTTTCACTTTCACACTTTCTGTCTGACTAAGCTACACATTGGCGGATCCCAAGACATACTCCCTTTGGATTCAGTTATTTGCTAGAATAGCTTACAGAACTCAGGGTAACGTTTACATGAACCAGTTTTTAAAAGGGTATGATAAAGCATACAGATGAACCTCCAGGTGAAAAGATACATATAGCATGGTCTGGGAAGGTTCTGAGAGCAGGAGCTTCTGTCTCTCTGGAGTTACAGTGAATTACTCTCCAAGTGGATGGATGCATTCACCATCTGGAAGCACTCTGAACCCCACACTATTGGGATTTTATGGAAGCATCCTCATGTAGGTATGATCACGTATTAACTCTACTTTTAGCCCCTCTCCCTTTTCTAGAGAATGGGAGATGGGGCTGAAAATTCCAGGCTTCTAATCATGGTCTTTCTGGGGACCAGCCCCAACTCAGGAGTCATCTAGGAGCCCACTCAAAGTCACCTCACTAGAATAAAAGACATTCCTATCACTCAGGAAACTCCAAGAATAAATCTTGGAGTAGGGTGTTAGGAACCAAAGTCAAAGACCAAATATTAGAGTAAGAGATGTTTCCTATGGTCTTACCACTTAGAAATTTATAAAAGATTTCAGGATCCCAGAGTTGGACACGACTGAATCGACGCAGCAGCAGCAGCAGCAGCAGCATGTCAAGAACTGGAGGTAGAGACCTATGAAAGAAAGTGTTAGTTGCTCAATCATGTTTGACTCTGTGCAACCTAATAGGCTGAAGCCCACCAGGCTCCTCTGCCCATGGGATTCTCTAGGCAAGAATACTGGAGTGGGTTGCCATTCCTTCTTCTCCAGGGAATCTTCCTGACCCAGGTGTCGAACCCAGGTCTCCTGCATTGCAGTCAGATTCTTTATCATCTGAGCCCCCAGGGAAGCCCATAGCCTCATAGGTAATAATTTCAACTAGTACCTGGCACCTAGTACCTACTTAATTATAATTACTTATAAGTAATTATTGAATGAGCAAATGAATCGGTGCTCTTCTCCCTTTGGATTATCTCCACATTCTTTTTAAAGTATAATTATCCTCTTGCAAAAAATACACTCAGAATTATTTGACTATCTTTAAATCCTTAAATAAACAAATAAGGAGATTATGTAACACTTTTTCGTGAGATTTTCTACCTGATTCTCATTAGTGCTACTTTTTATTTTTATGTCCTGTCACTATATACTTTATTATTATGGTTGTCATTAGAGCCTAATAAACAACACATTTTTCTAAACTTTTAATTTAGAAAACAAATACTCTTAAATCTCTGTATTGTTTTATTATTTTCTTTGTCCACATAAAAGTAGCTTTGTTGTTTTATTTCAGGTTATCTAAATAATCCATGCTTATTGTGAAAACTTCAAACAATGTGAAACTATGATAAAGAAAGTAAAAGTTGCTTCAACAACCAACTGGTTTTTTAATCAACTGATAAAACCACAGTTAGCATTTACAGTCCTTATGGGTTTACCACTTTATCATAGTGAAATGTCCCTTTTTATCTCTAGTGATTATTCTTGTTTTAAAATCTTGTTTTAAAAATCTACCTTCTATCTTTAGTACAAATACTGCCATTTTTCTTTTAGTTAATATTTGCATGGTATTTATTTTTGCATCCTACTTCTAAACTTCTTGTGTTCCTACATCTATGATTTCTTGGAAGCATCATATTAGTAACCTTTAAAAAAATCTAGTCTGATAATATTGATATTTACTTGGAGTGTTTAAGCCATTTATAATTGCTGATACAGTTGGGTTTTTACTGGGTTACCAAAAAGTTTGTTCTGGTCTGTAGGAAAAACTGGAAAGTCCATAGGAAAAACCAGAATGAACTTTTTGGCCAACCCAATAATATTCTGTACCCATTAAAAAATAACTCCTCAGTCTCCTTCCCTCTAGTCTCTGGGAGCCACCATTCTTTCTGTCTCTATGAATTTAGCTATTCTGCTGCTGCTGCTAAGTCACTTCAGTCGTGTCCGACTCTGTGTGACCCCATAGATGGCAGCCCACCAGGCTCCCCCGTCCCTGGGATTCTCCAGGCAAGAACACTGGAGTGGATTGCCATTTCCTTCCCCAATGCATGAAAGTGTAAAGTGAAAGTGAGGTCGCTCAGTCGTGTCCGACCCTCAGCGACCCCATGGACTACAACCTTCCAGGCTCCTCCGTCCATGGGATTTTCCAGACAAGAGTACTGGAGTGGGGTGCCATTGCCTTCTCCGACTAGGGATCTCATATAGGTGACTCATAGAGTATTTGTCCTTGTGTTACCACCTTATTTCACTTAGCATAAAATCTTCTATTTTCATCTCTGTTGCAGCATGTGTCAGAATTCCTTTTGTTTTACATGGAATAATATTCCATTTTAAGTATATGTCACATATTTTATCATTCATCTGTGGATAGATACCTGGGTTGTTTCCTCCTTTTGCCTGTTGTGAATAATGCTGCTATAAATGTGGATATACAAATATCTCTTCACACCTCTGCTTTCAACTCTTTTGGGTATATATCCAGAAGTAGAATTCCTGGATCATATGATATTTTTCTTTTTAGTTTTTTGAGGAATTGCCATACTGTTTTCCATAGTGGTTGCAGAATTTTATATTCCCATCAACAGTGAACAAGCCACAAGAAAACGAGTTTTTCCACATCCTAGTCAACACTCATTATCTTGTGGGTTGTTTTTATTAGTAGCCATCCTAGGGGACTTCCCTGGTGGCTCAGATGGTAGAGAATCTGCCTGCAATGCGGGAAACCCAGGTTCAGTCCCTGAGTCAGGAAGATCCTCTGGAGAAGGGAATGGTAATCCACTCCAGTATTCCTGCCTGGAAAATCCATGGACAGAGGAGCCTGGCAAGCTATAGTCCATGGGGGTGCAAAGAGTCGGACACACATTTAATCGAATACATATATATATATATATATATATATATGATTATATATATTATATTTATGTATATATATATGATTAAAAGTCACTTTATTGTGGTAAAATATACATAAAATAAAATTTGACATTTTAAGTATACAGTTTAGTGGCACTAAGTTCATTAACATTCTTATGCTGAATATTATTATTATTATTAATGTTAATTGGTAATAAGTTACATAGTTCAAAAATGAAAACTTCCAAATGATAGGACTTGAAGAAAAAGTCTTTTTCAACTCTACACCCAGTCAACCAATCTCCCTCTTTAGAGGGAGGTAGCTGCTATTATCAATTTCTTATATAAATTTCCAGAGATATTTTTCCAATATATAAACCTATGGACACACATTTTTTTCCCCCTTCTTCTCCATAGACAGCATTTTTAGACACTATTTGAAAAAGTTGCTTTTTCCACATAGTAGAAAATACAGGAGATAATTTGATATCTGTTTATAAAGAATTTCCTATTTTTATTTTTTAAAACTCCTTAATAGTGCATTGTTTAGATTTATGTTGTTTCCAGTCCTTGGCTGTCACAAGTAGTGCTGCTCTAAGTAACCACATATAATTCATAAATTTGTTTGCATACATGCAAGCATATTATATTAATAGGAGAAATTGAATTGTTATATATAATGATATGTCATTTTGATTGAGTCTGTAAAATTCTCCCCCATAGTGCTTATTCCAATTTTTACCATTATTTATAATGTGGTGTATGCATCCATGTTGCTTCCAGTCATGTCCTACTCTGTGCAACCCTATGAACTGCACCCTGCCAGGCTCCTCTGTTCATGGGATTCTCCAGGCAAGAATACTGGAGTGGGTTGCCAGCCATCCTCCAAGGGATCCTCTCAACCCAAGGATCAAACCTGCATCGGTTACATCTCCTACATTGGCAGGCAGGTTCTTTACCACTAGTGCCACCTGGGAAGCCCCCAGTGTGACGAATATGACTTTCTAAATTTAATAGATGGATATTGTACTCGAAAGCTATGATGGCTTAGATTGCCACAGGATTATATGTAGACATCCTGTCCTCACATTGCCACCCAGAAGTAGATTGTAATGATTCTTTTCTTATTCTGAGTCTCATTGCGCTGAATATGTAAAGTAATATATGAATTACTTCAAAGTTGCATTTTCTTGACAATTAGAGAGATTCAGCATTGTTTCATATCTGTCATATGCTCTTCTATCAATTGCATATTATTGCCTTTATTGCCTACTTTTTTGTTGTTTTTTATCACTTTGTAACTATACTTGCGTGTTAATTCATATACCAACCCTTTTTTCTTTCAAATATATAACAAATATTCTACCTAGATAAAATTTTATTTTGCATATGTTAGTTTTTGTCATTTTTTAGCTATATGAGGCAAAACAGATCTTTTCTTGTTGTAATAAAATAAGCTAGTTTTTGCTGTGATTCTTCTATATATAATTTATATTGGTAATTAATTCTCTGGAAGGAGTTGTGTTGTTCTTAGAGATTATGATGACAGGAAGTCTGTTTTCTTAAATTATTTCATTATTTTAATCTTAATTCATTTATGATTGTGAAAGAGTTAGTTTTTACAATTATGGAATGTTTTGTCTTTAATGTGAAATGCAGAGATGGTTTCACATTTTTATGCAGCTATCCTGAAAGTATTAATATTATTTCACAGAGAAGAAATGTCAGTAAATAAGATAGAGGAAATGGCAACCCACTCCAGTACTCTTGCCTGGAAAATCCCATGGATGGAGGAGCCTGGTAGGCTACAGTTCATGGGGTCGCAAAGAGTGGGACACGACTGACTTCACTAAACCTCAATTTAGACTTACTGGATTAAGAGAAAAAAATTATATCAAAATGCCAGGAAGGGGAGAAGAATACTGGTGTTTTGTTTTTTCTGATACTAAAAAGTTGCAGAAGTCCTCTCGGGTTATTTCTTACTTACCTCCATGTTTACTGGATAATTCCCACAAATTATATGGATGAGTATTTGGAAATTAAAACTTTTACTTCTATTACTATTCATCTCACACGATAGAGATCCTCTCTGCTTTACAAACTATAGTGTTAGTTGAGCATGAGTAGTAGCAAGGATACATATGTCATGAGGACAATAAAGTCTAGTGCTTAAAATGCATGTTTTGGGGTTAAATCATCTAGGTTAAAATCCAGCATTATCATTTAAGGCTGTGTAAAATTGAATGCGTTCTTTAACCTTTCATTCCCTCTGTTTCCTCATCTGTAAAGTGAGTTTCATTGTGTGTGTGTGTGTGTTAGTCACTCAGTCGTGTCTGACTCTTTGTGACCCCATGGACTCTAGCCCACCAGGTTCCTATATCCATGGGATTCACCAGGCAAGCATACTGGAGTAGCTATTCCGTTCTCCAGGGGATCTTCCCAACTAAGGGATCGAACCCAAGTCTCCTGCATGGCAGGCAGATTCTTTACCGTCTGAGCCACCAAGGAAGCTCCTCATTCCCATTTCTGTTTCCTCATCTGTAAAACGGTTTCATTGTACTTGTCTTATAAGATTGTTCAGGTGTTGTGAAGAAATCAGCAAACAAAAATGGCAAAGTCCGTGAATTCATAAATGAAGTATTTGGGGATATTCATATGAAATGTATATCTGAAAACAGTATGAGAAATGAATCAGAATAAGAAGCAACAGGACACATGGCACATAGTGAGCACACAATAAACAATACTTATAATGATTTTTTTAAGAATCAAGAAATACAAATCAAAATGGACAAGTTTATTTCAAAAGAAAGTATGTTTACAGTAGGAGTCCCCAACCCCTGGGCCACAGACCAGTACTGGTTCGTGGCCTTTCAGGAACCAGCCACATAGTAAGAAGTGAGTGGTGGGTGAGAGAGCAAAGGTTTATCTGTATTTACAGTCTCTCCCCATTGCTGCGTTACTGCCTCAGCTCTGCCTCCTGTCAGATCGGCGATGGCATTAGATTCTCCTAGGAACATGAACCTTACCATGAACTGCACATGTGAGGGATCTAGGCTGTGAGCTTCTTATGAAAATCTAATGCCTAATGATCTGAGGTGGAGCTGAAGTAATGATCCTTGTGCTGGGGAGTGGCTGCAAACAAAGATTATCATTAGCATAGAGGTTTGACTGCACAGAGACCATAATAAATCAATTGTTTGCAGACTCAGAGCAAAATCCTATCAATGAGTGGCAAGTGACAATTAAGCTGCATCTGGTTTCAGTCTTTATACTGACAAGTGAATTGATGTACTTCAGTTGTACAGCTGCATCTGGTGGCAGGCTTTAAGTCAGAACCCAACACTTATTTTAGTCCATAAGTGGCCTGCCCATTATTTTATTTACCATTTTCATCCATGCCTCTTTCCTGCACTGCATACTTGTCTCAATCACGGTTTTGGTAAGCCCACAAACTACCCCTAGCCAAAATGAGTAAAATACAAACGTCCCTGGAGAGCGTCTTTGTAAAGGGGGAAAAATTCAATGATGAGACAACAGAAGACTGTAAGACTGCAAACAAAAATAAAGGTGTATTTGAAAGAAAATATGAGGAGTCCTACTTAAATTATCGATTTGTTGCAACAGATGATTCACATTCTCCAGGGCCGCTTGCTTTATATAATATGTGGTGACTGGCTCTCCAGTGAAGCCATGAAACTTTCAAAACTGCTTCACCACAGAGAGGCCATCCACCCTGCATTAAAAGGCAAGTCTTTGGGGTTTTTCAAAAGAAAAATGAGAATACAAAGAACAGAAGCAGTTATTGAAGGCCACTACTTCATCAAATGTGTTTGTACCGAGAGCATCATTCTTAGTGGCTAACCACATTGCTAAAGTTAAGAAGTCCTTTACTTCTGGTGAAGAGTTGATTCTGCCTGTTGCTGAGGACATTTTTCATGAGCTTTAAGGAAAGGCTGCAGTTCAAAAGGTGGCATGTACTCCTCTTTTGGCTAGCCCCATAACTGGACAAATTGATGAAATAGCAGAGAATACTGAGGCTTATTTGTTAGAGGGGATTAATGAGTCACTGTGGTACACAATCCAGGTTGACAAGTCTACTGACATTAACAACATGGCAATAATTCTTGTTTTTGTATGATATATTTTTTCAGAAGGATGTGCATGTACTATTTATTTTTTTAAAAAACACCTCCAAGTACATATTTACTGAGTGTGCCTTAGTCATTTTGTTTCTAGATACTTAGAGAAATAAAAATATACAATATTGTCCATGAGACATAACCTAAAATTGATAACCAGTTGTTATAGGTGTGGCATCTGCATGGATAGAAATTCAACATTTAAAGAAGGAAACTGGTTATGTGGTTCTTCAGATCCTGTAATGCCCATATGGACTTCCCTGATGACTCAGGTGGTTAAGAATCTGCCTGCAATGCTTGAGACCCAGGTTCGATCCCTGGGTCAGGAAGATCCCCTAGAGAAGGGAATGGCTATCCACTCCAGTATTCTTGCCTGGAGAATTCCATGGACAGAGGACCTGGTGGCCTACTGTCCATGGGGTTGCAAAGAATCAGGCACGACTGAGAACCAAACAGTTTCACTTTCAACAGAATGCCCATATGCAACTTAGTTGTCTATTATGATAGATAAGAAAGTAATTCTGGGTGAGCCTCAAAGTAGTGATCATATGAAAGGAAAGCTAGTGGTTAGGAGAGAAGTTAACACAGACTGTACTTGACTCTCAAGCCATGATGGGCAGAGAGAGACAACTACAAGCTGCACACTTCAGGCTCCTTGCCAGACCTGTGCTGCTCTGGGAATCTCTGCATAAGCCTGCATATTGGCTTCTGTGTCCTGAGGTGTTTTGATGCTAGGTGAATGAGTTCCTGATGCTGCGGCATCTATCTGAATTTGTTCCTACCTGTGCTGAAGAAAGACCCAGTTCCTACCTATAGCCTGGTCGAGAACTTTCTGGCTGGAATCTAGGAACTGATAGTTCTTTAAACCATAGCTGGAACCATAACCAGGGCAGAGGAAAAGAAGGGCAGAAGAGAGGGAAACTGACATTTATTGAGTAACTTCTTTGTAGTCCAATTTCATTTATACACACATTTTCTCATTTAGCCCTCATAATATCTCTAAATGAGAGAGAAAAAAAACTGAGCTTCAGAGAATCTAGTTAAGTGACTTTTCCATTGTTACTACAGCTACTAAGAGCTGGACATGATTGAGCAACTGAGCATGCATGTACACACAGCTACTAAGGGAAAATCAGTCTTATACTCTATTTCTATATGACTCGAAGGATTATTCTCTTTCTACTCTATTGGCAAGAGAAGACAGTTTGCATAAGAAAAACTGAAAGGAGAGAATGTCATAAAATTTAACCAGCATTATAAAACTCTAGAGCCATATGTCTATGAAATAGAAATTGAACAATGCCTTCTTAAAGCAATAACAATGGAACAATGACAATAGCTGTCAGTATTTATGCATCAAGTATGAAGCCTCTGACCGTGGGATAAAGAGTAGATTTATGAAGATCATGATAGGAGGTAGACAGAATGACTGCTCAGGAGCCATGAAATATCCAGGGAATAATACAAAGTAGGTTTTTGAAACATAGGTTTTTTAAACAGATCTGAGCTAAAAATGTAGATTCAGGAGGTTTTACCATGAAGATGATAACTAAAGCCAAGGGTATAAATGAGATTTCCCAAGAAGAAGTAGAAAGCAGAATAAGAACCAAGAGCAAAACCTGAGCTAAAGAACAAGACAAAAAACAAACAATAGCAAAAGCATTTACAGAGGTAAGGAAAGGACAGGGTTAAGCAAGTTCATGGAAGCAAAAAAGGAGAGTGCTAAGGGGAAAACGTAGTCAACAGAGTTCAATAAAAGCTGCAAAGAAACCTAAAGGTTTATGGAATCTGGTGGTTAAGATACTGTAAGGTAACTGTGGAAGAAGCCCATAATAGTATAGCGTAAGGAACTGAATGTGTCTTCAACTGAGTCCCTTGGAAACAAGCTCCAAGATAAAGATAAAGATTATTTGAGAATGCTGGATAGAGAGAGAAATTAAACTATTGATGACATTACAAAGGAGGCCTCAATAGACCCTACAACTGGGGAAGCCCTTCAGAATTATGCCAAAGTGAAGCTTTTAAACAAGCATCAACCAGTCTTTGGAGGAGTGTAACTGGGGGAGGTAATTGCCTTCAGAAAAAGACAGTGCCCAGAGAGAGATGCACCTGTGAGCCATTAGTAGGCAACCTTCTAGCAGCTAGAAGAAAGAATGGTTCCAGCCTACAGGAGATCTACAGGAGGTTTGACAGCACCTTACAGCATCCCAGGAGAGAGTGGAGTCAATGATTGGGAAGGGCAGGCTATCATTTTAAATACTTTGAGGTAAGAGAGATTATTGCAATCAATAATCCTGTCTTGCAAATTTTTCCCCACCATCTTCTTGCCAGCTCACTCCTTTACTGCCAGATTTTCTTCTTAGGTAGATTCTTCATCTACTTACACAGCCTCTGATTAAGCAGCTCTCTTTTCCTTTACTGTTCTTCATTAATTGTTACTCTTAGCTTATCTTGTACCATAGATGCAGCTGTGAACCTAAGTGGATTGCCATGGCCATTGCCATTAGTATGTATTACGTGAAAAATAACCATATTTTACAGAGTTGCTTTTCCTAAATTAATTACCAATAGGAAAGAGGCTTTCCATGGTTGGTCTCAGTTAAGGAATTCAGAAATTACAAACCAAGACATGGTGTATCACTGTAAGGCTCTGACTGCATTGAACAGTCTAGTCTTAAATAGTTCATGTGGGGCTTTCCATTTCCTTAGAAGACACTAAGTAAACAGGCTGTACAATTACAAACAAGAAATCTTACCATAGTCACATGCTCATGAATAAAGAAAAAAGTTAAATATAGCTTTTCATCATCTTGGTGATTATTAATTTATGACAGCACTGAGTGTGAGGATAGTGTAAAAATACTTCCCAGGAGGGCTTTGAGCTGATACACACTTATATCATCATGCTGACCACTTTTATCACTCTGTAGGTACTTAAAGCAACATCAACTGTCTGTAGCAGTCACCTGGGATGTGTATTTACTGGCAGTTTTATTACTTTTTACAGAATGTGTGTGTGTGTGTGTGTGTGCACTCAGTCACATAAAATTTAAGACTATTTTTATTTCTCTTTTTAAATTATCAATGGAATAGTTTAATGTCTAAGATGTATTGACAGAGTTCTTTAGGAAACTGGTTGAAGTTCTAATATACTAAGTCCCCACATAACCAACACCCCCCCCAAAAAAAAAATCCAGAATTATGTACAGCCTTATGGAGTTATAACTGGAGACTGTCTGAAAAAGGCAGATTTGTTCTTGCTTTGAAAATACCACATAAACACCAAAAAAAAAAAAAAAAAAAAAAGCCCCATCTGTCAAATTGCCTGGAGAATGCATTTAACAAGAAATGAAGCTACATTAAAGGCCATAAAATATGCAGCAAGGGAAAGAAGGATAAAGCCATCCTGCAGTTCATTGGCTTCACCTACTGTGCAGAGCTCTCCTTGTGAACAAGACAGATTGGGTAGTTATTGCCACATGAAAATATCTGCCATTGTGGAATGTAAGAGAATCAGAAAGGGAACACTGGATTCCAGATTCAAGCTCTTTCCATGATCATTAGCCAAGGAAATGTGAAAATTAATTACATTTCATTTCATTTTAAGAAAGTAGATCAACTTTTTCAACTAGGAAAAAAACCCACAATTTTTATTTGCAAACAAGGAAACTGATGTTCCATTAATATTATTGCCAATTTGGCAACTGAAAGAAGTGAACTTTGCCTAACAGTTTTGCAGCTATGCCTGAGGGAAAGGAGCAAATTGTCAAAGGGTATGCTGATAGATTAGCTATTGGGCAATCATATAAGATCATTATTATTTCACCAAAATGTGTAAGTGGCACAAGAAAATAAGATCCATTTGGAGTAGTAGCTAACAGAATATAAATTGCATCTAACTCAACCTTCTGGGGAAAAAAAAAAGACAAAGCATTTCGATACCCTCTTCCAAAGTACATTTTTACACAGGTAGTAATTGTGAAAAGTGTTCACTTCTCTGTCAAACAGCACATTGGAAAACAACTATCTGAAACAAAATGTTCAATGCTTGTTGGTCTCTATCTGTGAATGTTAGCAGATCATCCAGTGATTCTCTACTGATGCATTTTGAGGGTGAAACAGTAACATCAGATGTTCTGAGCAGTTTATAAGTACTTCTGGAAAAGGAGTGACAATGTTAAAAGGTCTTGCTCGTTATTAGTAATAAGTTGTTATTTGGTATTTTCAGCTAAAGTGTGAAAATTCCCTTTATATTGTCCTAATTTCACTCACTATATAGAGAAACATGACATTTTGATGGCTACCTAGATAATTTATTTGAAAATACGAGACAGATTCTTTTACTTGATTTGTTTTATAAAAACTGTGAAACTATTCATCTAACCTCTTAATTCCTAGAAAGTGTAATAAACTAGAAAAAGTCTCTCAATAAAAATGTATTGCACGTTGCGAAAGTAATTCCAATTTAGTTCAGTTCAGTTCCGTCACTCAGTCACGTCCGACTCTTTGTGACCCCATGGGCTGCAGCACAAGAGGCCTCCCTGTCCAACTCCCACAGCCTACACAAACTCATGTTCATTGCATTGGTGATGCCATCCAACCATCTCATCCTCTGGTGTCCACTTCTTCTCTTACCTTCAATCTTTCCCAGAAACAGGGTCTTTTCCAATGAGTCAGTTTTTCTCATTAGGTGGCCAAAGTATTGGTTTCATCTTCAGCATCAGTCCTTCCAATGAATATTCAGGACTGATTTCCTTTAGGATGAACTTGTTGGATCTCCTTGCAGTCCAAGGGACTCTCAAGAGTCTTCTCCAACACCACAGTTCAAAAACATCAATTCTTCAGTGCTCAACTTTCTTTATAGTCCAAATCTCACATCCATACATGACTCCTGGAAAAACCAGAGCCTTAACTGGATGGACCTTTGTTGGCAAAGTAATGTCTCTGCATTTTAATTTGCTGTCTAGGGTTGTTAAGATTGCCGGGAGAAATATCAGTGACCTCAGATATGCAGATGACACCACCCTTATGGCAGAAGGTGAAGAGGAACTAAAAAGCCTCTTGATGAAAGTGAAAGTGGAGAGTGAAAAAGTTGGCTTAAAGCTCAACATTCAGACAACGAAGATCATGGCATCCGGTCCCATCACTGCATGGGAAATAGATGGGGAAACAGTGGAAACAGTGTCAGACTTTATTTTTCTGGGCTCCAAAATCACAGCAGATGGTGACTGCAGCCATGAAATTAAAAGACGCTTACTCCTTGGAAGGAAAGTTATGACCAACCTAGATAGCATATTCAAAAGCAGAGACATTACTTTGCCAACAAAGGTTTGTCTAGTCAAGGCTATGGTTTTTCCTGTGGTCATGTATGGTTGTGAGAGTTGGACTGTGAAGAAGGCTGAGCGCTGAAGAATTGATGCTTTTGAACTATGGTGTTGGAGAAGACTCTTGAGAATCCCTTGGACTGCAAGGAGATCCAACCAGTCCATTCTGAAGGAGATCAGCCCTGGGATTTCTTTGGAAGGAATGATGCTAAAGCTAAAACTCCAGTACTTTGGCCACCTCATGCGAAGAGTTGTCTCATTGGAAAAGACTCTGATGCTGGGAGGGATTGGGGGCAAGAGGAGAAGGGGATGACAGAGGATGAGATGGCTGGATGTCATCACTGACTCGATGGACGTGAGTCTGAGTGAACTCCAGGAGTTGGTGATGGACAGGGAGGCCTGGCGTGCTGTGACTCATGGGGTCGCAAAGAGTCAGACACGACTGAGCGACTGATCTAATCTGATCTGATCTTCCCTATTTGGTACCAGTCTGTTGTTCTATGTCCAATTCTAACTGTTGTTTCTTGGCCAGCATACAGATTTCTCAGGAGGCAGGTCAGGTGGTCTGGTATTCCCATCTCTTCCAGAATTTTCCAGTTTGTTGTGATCCACACAGTCAAAGGCTTTGGCAGAGTTGATTAAGCTGAGGCAGAGGTAGATGTTTTTCTGGAACTCTCTTGCTTTTTTGATGATCCAACAGATGTGCGCAATTTGATCTCTGATTCCTCTGCCTTTTCTAAATCCAGCTTGAGCATCTGGAAGTTCACGGTTCATGTTCTGCTGAAACCTGGCTAGGAGAATTTTGAGCATTACTTTACTAGCGTGTGGGATGAGTGCAATTGTGTAGTAGTTTGAACATTCTTTGGCATTGCTAATCAGCTAATTTTAAAAATAAAGATCTGAAACATATCTTCAAGAAAAAAATCTGGTTTATTTTTTAATGAAGGAAACATTTTACATTATTGCAGATAAAAATTTTAAAAGTTTCTTATAGTTTTTGAAAATTGGATAGTGTTATACAATGTAATGAAAAATTGGAAACATATGTAGCTAATTGTCCAAAGGAAGATACACACCATTATGACTAAAATAGGCAATCGCTGAGAAATTCAAAGTCTTATTCAATGAAAAAGACACCTAAAAGTTTAGAAATAAACTACATATCTTCTTCAAATTTAGAAACTGTAAAATAGTAATTATTTTAATGTTCTATGTGTTAACATTCTGTTGTGATGGAATGAAATAAAAATATTTCATATTGACAAACAGGGACAAAAATCTGGAGAAAAATTCTATTTCAGTAAATGTAATTATGGCACCTCTCTACTGAAGAACTAGAGAATTTTCTGCAATGCTCACTTGTACTTAATATACACTTGCAATACTTTGACCCTAAATTTTGACAAAATGAATGAAGACTTGGCTCTATCTCCTTTTTATAAACAAAAATACTTAATTTTCTTAAACTAAAAAATTAGATGTGAATGCAGACTGGATTGTAACTTACATGCTCCTTTGAACATATTATACTCTTGCCAAAGTATACTCTTGAAGTAAATAACTTTTTTACTCTTTTTGTAGTAAATCACCTTAGACATAAAGCATTTAATAGTTAATAGGGCCTCCATACATTTCTTAAACAGTAGTTCATTAGCAGCTCTGAAATTGATCCAGAGGCTCTGTACTGGATAGACATAAAAAGAATATCTCATTCCCAGGGGAGATTCCAGAGTAGGAAGGATCTAGATGGGTTTTGGTAGAAAACATCATTAAAGAAGAAATACATGGAGTGTGTATTTTCTTATCTGTTTAAGACAAGGTAAAGTTAGAAAATCATAGAAATAGGTCCCAGTGTACTCTGTTTATAGATGAGAACACTTTAGGAGAGGAAAAAAAAATGGTGATTTATTCACCTCATGTGGCTACTTAATTGCAGAACTGAGACTAGCATTCAGGGCTCCTGACTCTTAATCCAAAGCCCTGTAGTGGAACTCTGGCAAGGTTTCTGATGATACTTGATGTTCCCTGTTAGACATGCAATTAAACTTATAATTGGTCCTTGTTCCACTTTTCTGTGAACATGACTTTCTTCAGATTCTATGAGAGGGCACATTATTCACCCAGGGACAGAGAAGAGAGTGTGAAAATTGAGTCAGTGAAGTAATTTTGTTTAGATTATCCAGAAAACAAGGATAATAACATGATTTGATTATTTGTTATTTTCTGCTTAGGTTTCCTTATTTGCATTAACTGAACTACCTGACATCTCTCTTAGGTTCAAGTGACTCCCAATTTATTTTTAATTTTATTTCTGAATAATAGTGGAAAATTCGCTGCAAACTGGGACTTCCCACATCAAATTTTGCCCACTTCTCCTGAATTTTTATAGTTATATGTCATTCTCAACTTTTCACTTCTTTAAGCTATCAAAGCATTTTTTTTTACTAGCACTAAACATTTATTTCACTGATTTCTCAACACAGAATCTGTTTTATGCAGAGAAATAGTGTCTTTGCTAAAACTATAATTTTTTTCCAAAGGCATTTAATTGTATCAGGTTATGCATCTATACTGGAGAAGGAAAAGGCAACCCACTCCAGTACTCTTGCCTAGAAAATCCCATGGACAGAGGAGCCTGGTGTCCATGCGGCCGCAAAGAGTCAGACATGACTGAGCAACTTCACTTCACTTCATGCATCTATACAAGCAGAAATTTTCCATCTTAGAAATCATCCATCAGGCTTTCTTATCATTGTAATTGCACTAGCTACCATAAGCAGCTCAGTTAGGCATTCTGTCTCCTGTTGTAGTCTTCAGGTGATCATAAACAGGAGTTTGAGTTAATGATGTGATACTCTTATTTGTAAGTAGGTACTTCACAAAATTTAGAGCATCACACAAAATAGCATAAGTATCAGATTGAGAGTGTAACATACATTTATCAAGAATCTAAGATCCTGCTTAATTTTATTTTGCTTTATATTAATATTTTATCTGATTATTGGAGTAAAACAGAGTGACTATAGAAAAACTAGACAATACATATAGTCAAGACAAAGAAAATTGGAAGTATCCATAAGCCATCAGAGATAACCCCTGTTTAGCTTCTGAACACATTTAATACGTAAGCACACACAAAAGCTCACATATATGAAAAGGAATAATTCCAAAAAGGTGACTTGTTAAGCTTTTTGGCTCTTATCAATATATGGCAAAGATTTTCTCATTAAATATAATCAATTTTGAATTTAAAATAGTAATTATGTAGATTTTACATTAATATTATCTCTGAATGAATGAGAGGTGTATGAACCAGAGTAAGATAATATAACCAATGTGAACATTATTCATTTACATCATTTTTAAAGGTTGCATAGTATTCTACTATAAGTACATTCTATATTTATTTAACCAATCCTTTGTGACTATATTTTAAGTTATTTTTAATTTTCTTTGCTTTTATAAACAATTCTGGGTAGATTTTTAAGGGTAGAATTATTGTTCAAATAATAATTCTGAATAGCAATTTTGAATTCTTCACTTCTTATTCCTTATCCCACTGGTAAATCTTTTTGTTTTGTTTTGTTTTGTTTGAGGCATATTTTTAAAATTCAGTTTTATTGCACTATGGACAAAATGGCTGATAAATAATTTTAACAGTTGTATGGATAAAGAACCTCCTTATCCAATGGCAATATGCCAAGAAACATCATGAAAAGAATAAAAAATATTTTCCAATTTTTCAGAAATCTCCATATCTATAGAAAATAGACAAATATGAACATATGAACAAATATTCATATGTTCTTCCTAGATTTACCAGTTGTCAGCATTTAGCCACATTTATTCAACTTATGGAGAAAGATTAGCTTTATCTCTTTCCCTGCAGTTTCACGCATTATGATATTTTATTTTTAAAAGATTGTACTCTATAGCTCCTAAAGTAAAGACAAATCATTTCCATAAGTACAACACCATTGTCAGACTTAAAATACCTACAGTTACTCCATAATATCATCCACTATGTGTTTCATATGTAAGTTTCTCAAATTGTCCCCCAAATGCTATTTGTGGCTGTTTCATTTTTCATTCAATCAATGTTCATATATTTTGGTTGTTGTATTCCTTTAGTCCTAATAACATTTACATGACATTAAATTTTTAAACATCATACTCAGTCATCTTTTTAAAGATGTCTTAGATACTGGATTTGTTAATCATAGCCTCTTTGGAAAACTACTAGATTGTTGGTACTAATTGCTTCTGATCACATCGGAAGGTGTATAAGGTCAGTTTGTCCTTCAATTGATGATACTAAAGAATCCCTTGGACTGAAAGGAGATCAAGCCAGTCAATCCTAAAGGAAATCAACCCTGAATATTCACTGGAAGGACTGATGCTGAAGCAATAGCCAACTCATTGGAAAAGACTGATGCTGGGAAAGATTGAAGGCAAAAGGAGAAGGGGGCAACAGATGATGAGATGATTAGATAGCATCACTGAATCAATGGACATGAATCTGAGCAAACTCTGGGAAGTAGTGAAGGATAGGGGATCCTGGAGTGCTACATTCCATGAGGTCACTGCAGACTCTGACCTAGTTTAGCGACTGAACAATAGCAGTAACAACAAGGAATTTGACCACTTAATTGAGGTGGTGCCAAATCCCTCCACTGTACATTTTCTCCTTTGTAATTGGTAAATAATGTGTGGGTTTTGAAAGCTATGAATATATCCTGACTCTTAACTTTTTACTCAATAGTTTTAGCATTTATTGATGATGCCTTAAATTGCCATTGTTGTTGTTCAGTCACTCAGTTGTGTCTGACTCTTTGCGACCCCATGGACTGTAGCACACCAGGCCCCCTATCCCTCAACATCTCCTGAAGTTTGCCCAAGTTCATGTCCATTGCATTGGTGATGCCATCCAGCCATCTTATCCTCTGACACCCTCTTCTCCTGTCCTTTATCTTTCCCAGCATCAGGGACTTTTCCAATGAGTCAGCTGTTCACATCAGATGACCAAAATACTGGAGTATCGGCTTCAGCATCAATTCTTCAGCGCTCCACCTTCTTTTCCATTCAGCTCTCATGACCGAATGTGACCACTTGGAAGACCATAGACTTGACTACATGGACATTTGTCTGCAGAGTAATGTCTCTGCTTTTCAACACACTGCTTAGATTTGTCATAGTTCTCCTGTCAAAAAGCAAACATCTGATTTCATGGATGCAGTCACCATCCATAGTGATTTTAGAGCCCAAGAAGAGGAAATCTGTCACTACTTCCACATTTTCCCCTTCTATTTGCCATAAAGTAATGGGGCCAGACCCCTTGGAAGAAAAGTTATGACCAACCTAGATAGCATATTGAAAAGCAGAGACATTACTTTGCCAACAAAGGTCCATCTAGTCAAGGCTATGGTTTTTCCAGTGGTCATGTATGGATGTGAGAGTTGGACTGTGAAGAAAGCTGAGTGCTGAAGAATTGATGGTTTTGAACTGTGGTGTTGGAGAAGACTCTTGAGAGTCCCTTTGGACTGCAAGGAGATCCAACCAGTCCATTATGAAGGAGATCAGCCCTGGGATTTCTTTGGAAGGAATGATGCTAAAGCTGAAACTCCAGTACTTTGGCCACCTCATGGGAAGAGTTGACTCATTGGAAAAGACTCGGATGCTGGGATGGATTGAGGGCAGGAGGAGAAGGGGACGCCAGAGGATGAGATGGCTGGATGGCATCACTGACTCAATGGACATGAGTCTGAGTGAACTCCAGGAGTTGGTGATGGACAGGGAGGCCTGGCGCGCTGTGATTCATGGGGTCGCAAAGAGTTGGACACGACTGAGCGACTGAACTGAACTGAACTGAATGGGGCTGGATGCCATGATCTTAGTTTATTTAATATTAATTTTAAGACAGCTCTTTCACTCTCCTCCTTAACCCTCATCAAGAGGCTCTTTAGTTCCTTTTTGTGATCTGCCATTAGAGTGGTATCATATGCATATCTGAGGTTGTTGATGTCTCTCCCACCTATCTTAAATCCAACTTGTAACTCATCCAGCCCAGCATTTTTCACGATGTGCTCAGGATATAGGTTAAACAAACAGGGTGACAGCAGACAGCCCTGTCGTACTCTTTTCTCAATCTTGAACCAATCAGTTGTTCCATACAGGGTTGTAACTGTTGCTTCTTGACCCGTATACATTTCTCAAGAGACGGGTAAGATGGCCTCCCATCTCTTTAAGAGCTCTCCACAGTTCATTATGATCCACATAGTCAAAGGCTTTGGCATAGTTGATGAAACAGAGGTAGATGCTTTTCTGGAATTCCCTAACTTTCTCTATGATCCAGCGAATTTTGGCAATTTAATCTCTGATTCCTCCTTTTCTAAACCCAGCTGGGACATCTAGAACTGCCATTAGTGAATGCCAAATGGGCATTCTATCATTTTTCTACACTGTTTTAATATTCTTTCAAGAAGTTCCTTTCTTGATCCCTGTCTCACAGCATTGTAGACTTATGAATTTGTTTTAAATTCAAATATTTTTTGTTAAATTCAGTGAAAGCAGTGGAAATTTAATTGTAAATCTAGTTCATTTTGCTGATAAAAAATGCTCAGAATTTAGTGCTTGGGAAAGTGAATATATTTAGTAACATTAACATTGTTCCATTATTTTGAAAATAATGCTGCTTTTCTGTAAGTCTCCATGATATGTGGTGAATTATTTCACAATTTTCTATATCCAAAATGACATTTAGTATTCACAGGACTAAGCATTGCAGAAACAGTGTTATATAGCTTGCTTTTTATAGGAATTCCTATCTTTATAGGAATAAGATTTAATTACCATTTTAACTGATTCACTAAGAATAGACAATTATTAATTTATTTAGCAATGCTCCAGTGTTTAATATGCAAACACTTGCCAAGTCACTTTGCTGTATCTTCACCTCTTTGAGAAAAAAAACAACTTTATTTATAATTCTAGTTTTCTATTTTTAGCTTTTTACATAAATAAAAATTGCTGAATATTTTCCTCATATTTTAATATTATCCAATAGTATTTGAATGACAATGAGACATTTTAGACCATCAAAAACTGATTTTCAAAAATACTTCATTAGTGTTTGTGAATATGTTATGATTCTCTTTCAGAAAAACAGAACATCTTCTGAAAGATGAAATTTTCTGTCTCAAAAGTTGCAGAAATTTTGGGTTTATTTTAATAGAAAGGTGCTTTCTCATGATAAGAAGGGAGTTTGTATAGAGGATTAATACAGTTTTTGTAAACTGCCCTGTGATTGAATCTTGATGCATTCACTAATTTGGGTTGTAGTCTCCTTATCTGTATAAAGGGAATAAAACTACAAGCTTTTTCTCCTGGTTATGAGGTTCAGAGTAGGCTGTCATCTAATTAATGTAGCCATCATGATTATTATTATCACCATCATTATATTTACATTACCTTTGATATTTATCAGCCCTTGAATTTATCAGAGAAAATAAAGTTATAAATCAAGGTTGTGCAAGTATGACCTTTGTGTATTGACCCCTAGAGTTTGTCTTCACTGCAGGTTAAGACTGTTAGCTTAAAGTCTATCAGAGCCAAACTCAAATTCTTTCACATCTAATTCATTGCTGCTGCTGCTGCTAAGTTGCTTCAGTTGTGTCCGACTCTGTGCGACCCCATAGACGGCAGCCCACCAGGCTCTCCTGTCCCTGGGATTCTCCAGGCAAGAACACTGGAGTGGGTTGCCATTTCCTTCTCCAATGAATGAAAGTGAAAAGTTAAAGTGAAATCGCTCAGTCGTGTCTGACTCTTAGTGACCCCATGGACTGCAGCCTACCAGGGTCCTCCATCCATGGGATTTTCCAGGCAAGAGTACTGGAGTGGGGTGCCATTGCCTTCTACGGTCTAATTCATAGCCAAAGCTTAATTTTAGTCATTCGGAGCCTGCCTGCTTTGCATGCCCCACAAAACTGCACCCAATAGATGCTAGCCATGGATAAGACAAACCCTATGACTTCCCTGGAGAAGGCAATGGCACCCCACTCCAGTACTCTTGCCTGGAAAATCCCATGGACAGAGGAGTCTGGTAGGCTGTAGTCCATGAGATCACTAAGAGTCAGACACGACTGAGCAACTTGACTTTGACTTTTCACTTTCAAGCATTGGAGAAGGAAATGGCAACCCACTCCAGTGTTCTTGCCTGGAAAATCCCATGGACAGAGGAGCCTGGGAGGTTACAGTCCATGGGGTTGCAAAGAGTCGAGCACAACTGAGCAACTTATGACTTATGTGTACGGCTACAAAAGAGGCTGTTACCCTTAGCAACCCTAATTCAAAGACTCCCCGTCTTATTGCTGATAGACATCATTACCTGGGCATATAAACCCCTTCTCCAGTTCCTTTCCCTTGTCTTAGTCTTCTTCTGGAAGGTATAGTCCCATATTATACTGTAAGGAAGCTTTCCCACTATGAGGCACTTCCCAGAACTCTCTCGGAAGCTTCGCAAAGTGCCACCAACAAACCTTGCTGCGGAATACTGCCGTCTAGTGGTTGTGTCTCCCCTTTGATCAGCCCTGATATCCTTAAACTTACTGGTCTTATACTTGAGTTTTGGATCAAAGACCAAGGAGCTGAGTCTTTTAATAAATATTAATATTATGCTGGGGATACTCTTCTGCTTTTTTGTGACAAGAGGGAAGAGGAAGAATGGGCTTTTGTTGAATTTATTTCACAGTTTCAAGCCAGGAAATTTGATTGTGGGCTCACATTGCAGTTGTCCAACAGAGGAATCTGATTGTCTGGAGCAGAAACCGCTTTATTTTATTCCAGAGGGAAAACTTATCCTGTCTGGGCTGTTTTGGTGGTTATTGTTCAGTTGCTAAGTTGTGTCCGACTCTGTAACCCCATGGACTATAGCACACCAGACTTCCCTGTCCTCCACCTCCAGAGTTTGCTCCGATTCATGTCCATTGAGTTGGTGATGCTATCTAACCATCTCATCCTCTATGTCCCCCTTCTCCTTTTGCCTTCAATCTTTCCCAGCATCATTGTCATTTCCAATGAGTTGGCTCTTCACATCAGGTGGCCAAAGTATTGGAGTTTCTGCTTCATTATCAGTCCTTCCAATGAATATGCAGGATTGATTTCCTTTAGCATTGACTGATTTGATCTTGCAGTCCAAGGAACTCTAAAGAGTCTATTCCAGCACCACAATTTGAAAGCATCAGTTCTTGGTGCTTAGCCTTTGGTATGGGCCAACTCTCACATCTGTATGTGACTATTGGAAAAACTATAACTTTGACTATACAGACCTTTGTTGACAAAGTAATGTCTCTGCTTTTTAATATGCTGTCTCGGTTTGTCATAGTTTTCCTTCTAAGGAGCAAGTGTGTTTTCATTTCATGGCTGCAATCACCATCCCCAGTATTTTGGAGGCCAATAAAATAAAATATCTCACTACTTCCACATTTTCCCCTTCTATTTGTCATGAAGTGATGGGACCAGATGCCATGATCTTAGTTTTTATAATGCTGAGTTTCAAACCAGCTTTTTCACTTTCCTCTTTCACCCTCATCAAGAGGCTCTTTAATTCTTCTTCACTTTCTGCCATTAAAGTGGTATCACGTGCATATGTGAGGTTGCTGATATTTTTACCTACCAATCTTGATTCCAGCTGTGCTTCATTCAGCCTGGCATTTTGCATAAAAGTTAAATAAGCAGAATGCCAATATATAGGCTTGACATACTCCTCTCCCATTTTGAACCAGTCAGTTGTTCCATGTCTAGTTCTAGTGGCTGCTTCTTGACCTGCATACAGGTTTCTCAGGAGACAGGTAAGGAGGTCTGGTACTTCCATCTCTTTATGAATTTTCCACAGTTTGTTGTGACCCATACAGTTAAAAGGCTTTAGCATAGTCAATCAAACAGAGGTAGATGTTTTTCTAGCACTCCCTTGCTTTCTCCATGATACAAGCAATGTTGGCAAATTGATCTCTGGTTTACTGACAACTATTTTGGGTGCTAAGTGAGAGCTGAATTACTTGTCTCATAGAGATCATAGAAGAAGAAAAATTTACTGAGACCTAATAAGAAGTTTTGCATTGATTACTTCACTGAGTCCTATTTAGAATGGAATATTCGTCTTTATTGGGAAGGTAACTGACATGATAGCACTAGTAACGAGTAGAGCTGAAATTTGAATGTTGTTGATCATCTGATTTCATAAGTCCTGGTCTTACCCTCTCATCATTCTGCTTCACCTGTCCCAGAGTTGACACTAATCCATAAATGAGTATTTTATAGGCTCTATGAATGATATAAACCTTTTTAAAAACTTTTTTTCTGCCAGTTTTTCCTTCTTTATTTTTCTCTATTGTCAGTTCTGGGAGGGATTGGGCGCAAGAGGAGAAGGGGACAACAGAGGATGAGATGGCTGGATAGCATCACTGACTCGATGGACGTGAGTCTCAGTGAATTCCAGGAGTTGGTGATGGACAGGGAAGCCTGGCGTGCTGCGATTCATGGGGTCGCAAAGAGTCAGACATGACTGAGCGACTGATCTGATCTGATTGTCAGTTCATTGAGTATCTTATAAAATTGAAATATGGAACTCTTTAAAACAAAAGCCTGCTTTTTAAAAATTGCCTTTATGTGTTTTTCTTATTATACATAGTGTTAGTATATCATTATGCTGCTTTTTGAGCCCATTGCTTAGAAATATTGAATAGTACCCCTTTGAGAGAGAAAGAAAAATGGCTTTTTTTTTTTTTTTAAAACAACACACTGATGGACCTTTTAGTTGTAAAAGGCAAGGCCCCCCAGGGGTAGTTTATGTGAGAGAAATAAGACACAGAAAGAGCTAAATTGCTTTACTTAATAAACTATCAGGAATTCCAAATCTGACTCTTTCTTGGCATCTTGAAAAGAAAGAAACTTAAGTGAACCCTGGAGAGTTAATAAAAAAGTAGATATGCAGGAGGAAGTTCTTGGAGGACTTTTAATAGCTTAGAAACAAACAGGACCTGGAAAAAGATGGCCAAGTGAGAAATTCCTTAGAGAGAAAAAACAGACTATAATTGTACCCCAAAGAGCAGTTTTTAGGTTACTGGGTATAATGCAAATTCCTCTATTGAACAATAAAGAGAGTTTGAGAGACCTAACTAAAAGCAAAATAGCAATTGCTGGTCACTATGGTAACAGAGGTGAAATGATGTCATTGGGAAACATTAAGATTAGGTTGAGCTTATATATAAAGGCCATAGGGAAAGAAAACCAAGTTTCTTTTTCCATCTATTCCTTTCTGACTTAGAAAAGAAAAGGCGATGGGATAGACACTACTGTGCTACGTGCTTAATTGCTCAGTCATATCCGACTTTGTCCTCCCATGGACTGTAGCCCACCAGGCTCCTCCTCTGTCCATGGAATTCTCCAGGCAAGAATACTGGAGTGGGTTGCCATGCCCTCCTCCAGGGGATCTTCCCAATACAGGGATCAAACCCAGGTCTCCCGCATTGCAGGCAGATTCTTTACCATTTGAGCCACTAGGGAAGTCTAGGTACTAGCTAGGAAGTATCATGTTATATAGTTCTCTTTGGCCTTGCTGGAGCCAGCAAAAGGCCAGCTGAGCTAAGGATAGGCATAGTAATTAAAGGTGTTAGTCATACTGTGATACAGCCATGGCTTTCAGCAGGTCCACTGTAAACCCAGCAAGAGAGAAGGAATACTTCCAATCCACCTGGAAGGAATGCTTTCAGGATGGCTTGAGACCATCTTTCTACCATCAAGCCTGCTTAGCAGCTACAGGATATTTAAACTGGACAGTCTCAAAAGGAATACAGGATGAGAAACCGCAAGATTAAAATAAGATTGGCAGCACACTTTTAGAAAGTTAAGTGATCTGACTATAGACCTTTGTGTCCTTTTTTTTTTTTTCCTATTACTTTGAATGTTGCATTTTTATCATCAAAGGAAAAGCAGCTATTTACTGGTCAACTGGGCAATTTACTGGTTAACTATACTAGATAATTTGTATCTCATTTATTGAAGGATTAGTTGTTAAAGATATAAAGTCATACTTTGCCAAAAAGAAGCTTAATTTGTGTGTAATGGTGGCTATATATCTGAATTTTAAAGATGCCAATCACCAGAGGGGAAACTGGCTGCTGGTGTAAAACAAAGAACTATTAAGCAAGGAACTATCATTAGTCAGATTGAATTCACTTTGAAAGTTTACAGTTAAAAAAAATGCCTTTGTCATCTATTAGGCAGAATCTGCTTTCATAACTACCATCATTCACAGCTAGGAGGAACATCAGAAAAAAAGCCTCTAAGGTAGAGAACAAACAAATGGGGAAAATAAGAAAGAGATGAGAGCTTATGGGTTCTATTGTATGATTGGTCAGTTTTCTAAATTTAAAGGAAGATATGTATTGATTAATGATAGCAACATACACCAGGATTGCTGCATTAGTCTGCTTGGGATAACATAACAAAATATCACAGACTGGGTGGCTTAAACAATAGAAATTAATTTTCTGACAATTCTGGAAGCTAGAAGTCGAAGATCAAGGTGCTGGTAGAGTTGGCTTCTCCAGAGGTTTTCCTTTTTGACTTGAAGGCTTGAAGGTTATGTCTTCACAGAGGCCTTTTCTTTGTGTGTGCATATCCCTAGTATGTCTTTATCTTCTTGAATAGACACCAGTCCTATTGGATTGGAGCCTACTTTTCTTGACTTTGTTTAACCTTAATTATCTCTATAAAAGACCCTCTCTAAACACAGTCATATTTGAGGTTAGGGCTTCAACCTATGAATTTTGGGGAATTATGGCTCTGTCCATAGCAACTGCCAACCCCCAAACAGAACAGATTAGTAGAAGTAACCATAAGTAAATTTACACATGATCTATTTTTATTAATTACCTACTGTGTGACAGATTTTATTTTCTTGGGTTCCAAAAATCACTGTGGATGGTAATAGCAGCCATGAAATTGAAAGACACTTGCTCCTTGGAAAGAAAGCTATGACAAACCTAGACAGCATATTAAAAAGCAGAGACATCACGTTGCCAACAAAAGTCTGTATAGTTAAAGCAATGGTTTTTCTAGTAGTCTTATACAGATGTGAGAGCTGGATCATATAAAAGGCTGAGCCCTGAAGAATTGATGCTTTTGAACTGTGGCGCTGGAGAAGACTCTGAGTCCCTTAGATAGCAATGAGATCAAACTAGTCAATCCTAAAAGAAATCAACCCTGAATATTCTTTGGAAGTACTGATGCTGAAACTGAAGCTTAAGCGCCAATACTTTGGCTATGTGATATAAAGAGCTAACTCACTGGAAAAGACCCTGACACTGGGAAAGACTGAAGGCAAAAAGAGAAGGGGGCTGTAGAGAATGAGATGGTTAGATAACATCACCAACTCAATGGACATGAATTTGGGCAAACTCTGGGAGATAGTGGAGGACAGAGGAGCCTGACATGGTACAGTCCATGGGGTCACAACTGAACAATGATTTGCCAAGTACTCACTAGTGGTCACCAAAGGAACTGCCATAAGGAAAGGCAGACTTAGATCTTATTCTGCAGGTTAATGAGGAAGAGAGGCATTTAAACAATTAAGTTACATTAGGCAAAAGTGCTGAATTCACTGAGTGAACTATGTATGAGGATTTAGCAAGAGCTCTCAATCTAATGTTGCCAGATTAAATATAGAATTCCCAGTTAAATCTGCATCTCAAATAATTTTTGGTATAAACGTGTCCCACCTACTGCATGGGGCATACTTATACTATTCATTGCTTATCCAAATTTTAAATTTAACTGGGTATCTTGATTTTTTATTGTTGTTTGCTTCCTCATTTTTGTTTGTTTCTTAAATCTGACAACTTTATAATTCAGTCCAGGAAGGTCAGGGAAACTCCACAAAGGTGACATGTAACCCAAGGCCTGAGGGAATGAGTAAGAGCAGGAAAAGAATAGGAAAGCTGAGAACCTTTAGGTTCTCAGGACACTTAAAGAGAACCTCACACAAGAGAAAAATGCTAGACAACAGGAGTGAATTAGAGATCACCAAAATGCAGTGTAGATGGGAACCAGTGGTGAGAAGCAGACATCTGACCAAAAATCAGACATCTGATTAACAAAAAAAAAAAAAATGGAGACCAGAGACATCCATGTGGGGGAGATGGAAGAAATAACCAAATTCTACCATCCTCCAAAGGAACAAGCTACAGGAGATTTACTAACCATGACCAGATAATCTTGCCAACTGTAACTATAATTTATTTACTAAATATTTTATTGTGTTTATTTCTCACATCTCTACCTCCATGCTGGCCACAACTTCCTCAAGAACCTCCTGATGGGTTTCCCAGTCTTCCTCCCTCTATTCTTCACTGGGGAGAAGGATACAAATGCAGATCTGATCTGATTTTTTCCCCCTTTAGAACCGTCAGGACACTTAAAGATAAACTTTTATTTGTTTAAGCCAACATAAATTATTCAGAAAACAATGCTTTATTCAGAAGGTGAAAATTTAGAACATGATGAAGAGTTGAATATAATTTTTAAAAAACAAGAGCAGAAATCTAAAAACTACATTTGTGTATGTGTATATGCAAATTATGTAACACAAAAACTCAGAAGAAAAAGACTACCTAAAATTCTCATATATTCTAAATTGAATAAAACAGAGCTAAGTATATGAAATAATTCAAATCATAAGGTATTATTTCAGTCTAAAATTATTATTTACTTGTGAAAAACTAAACATCAAATAGTCTAAAACATTTATTGCTTTGTATCAGATTAGGACTATGATACAGGTTTCTTGATATCTTGATATAACCATGCTACTTTGTATAAGTTATATGTAAACAACTGGCAAAATATTCCCAATGAAAATATTTCCAAACAGTAATTTTAAAGGAAATATATTTTTATGACTAAAATAATTTTATATTACCTTGTATATTTTATTTTGAGTATGTTTAATGTCTTCAAATGGCATTAGAAAGTGTTTATGTATGTGTGTGTATGTGTGTATCTGTGTGAGTATAAATATTGTGAGATATCACAGCAGTTATTTTGAATAATTTGGGGTTATGAGACCCATCTATTTAATAATGTTTATGAAATTCTGCAGTGGCATGGTCAGTCATTTTCAGAGTAAAGCAGAAAAATAGGGTCACTGTTATTTCACAGAGATATGCCATAGATAGACCTCCATTATCTTAAATCTTTATGAGAGAAAATATAGTTATATAAGTGCTTTCAACTTTGTTACTAATTTTCTTATTGTTTAAGGAACATAATTATAATCTATAACTGACCAATGCTTTCTAAAAATTGATGCATATTATTTTGTACTTGAGGCAGACTAGCATTTCTGAGCCATAAATTTACTAAAGGAAAAAAAAACACGTGTTTTATTTTTAAAGAAAATAGAGTTGGCATCTGGTTATATTTGTTATAACCTACCAAGGTGTTATTTTGAACATAAATGTGACTATAGAAGCTGTTTCATAAAGAAGATGATTCATCATTCAGATATCACCCATATGTAATGTCCAGTAAAGCATGAAAGTGCTTTGATTTTCTTTTGAAATTTAAAAAAGAAATCTGAATCTTCAGCTGGCTAGGGATGGATACTTTTAAAGTAAAGAATTCTGAAATTGTCTGTATCAGTCAGGGATGTGCAGGTTGGGTCATTATAATCCACGAATAAGCTTTGGCAAATTTACCAGAATAAATGCTAGGAAGTATTCTAAGGACAAAAGAAGGAATGCAACTTACATGCTAAGGAAATTGGAAAAGATGTGCAGAAGGAGAGTCATGTGAGCTATCTTCAGGATGAATGATTGAGATTTCTTCAAGTTAAAAAAAGAGTGATGATCATTACTCGCAGAGAAACACATTTGCAAAAGCATGGCAGTATGCAGAGGCATTGTGGATGTGTGTTAGGTGGAATAACAGGACAGCATTTACAGGGTAGGCTATGTGGAATCAACTAGAAATTATCTAAGAAGTCAGAGGAAGTAAAGGATCTAACATTCCAGCAATAGTTACTGGGAATGGGGGGTGACTTTGAAAGTTCTGATTCATCTGTGATATTGAAAATGTATAACAATAGAAAATGTAGCATGAAGGATGGTTCCAAAGGTGTAGCTTAGGAAACTGGAGATGGTTGACCCATTAACTGAAAGATGACAGCACATTAAGGTCGGATTTGGAAGATAAAATTTAATAAGAGCATGTGTTAACCACTGGGGGCTTCCCAGGTGACACAGGGGCAAAAGAATCCACCTGCCAATTCAGGAGACACAGAGAAGTGGTTTTGATTCTGTATAACGAAGATCCGCTGGAGAAGGAAATGGCAACACACCCCAGCATTCTTGTCTGGAAAATTCTACGGACAGAGGAGCCTGGCCAGCAATAGTCCATGGGGTCGAAAAGAGACAGACATGACTTGGTAACTAAACAGTGGCAGCAGTAGCAGTAGCAGCAGAGGGTAGTGGTCAACAATAGAATCTGTACAGGGGAGAAATTCACTGGGGAAAACAATCTGTGAGATGCATCTGAAGTATAAACTTTTAACAAGGAAAAAAAAATATTTTGTCTCTTACTCTGTTATCTTGGTTGTATGATTGAACATATGTACTCTAAGTGGAAAATGTCCTAAAAAATATGGTAAAATTCCATTTAGTTTCTATACTCTACCCAGTTATATCTAATATAATCTTTGCAAAGCACACCATCAATGCTGATAACTCTGAGACAGGAAGAAAAAGTTAATTATCCTAAATATGTATTCATATATTCCCTTACTGTGGCTCAAAGTATTTTTGCACTATAAATGAAATGCCTATTCTAAAAAGCCAAAAAGATTAATTATTTAGTATACTTACTTATCGGAGAAGGCAATGGCACCCCACTCCAGTACTCTTGCCTGGGAAATCCCATGGACAGAGGGGCCTGGTAGGCTACAGTCCATGGGGTCGCTAAGAGTGAGACACGACTGAGTGACTTCACTTTCATTTTTCACTTTCATGTATTGGAGAAGGAAATGGCAACCCACTCCAGTGTTCTTGCCTGGAGACTCCCAGGGACAGAGGAGCCTGTTGGGCTTCCATCTATGGGGTCCCACAGAGTTGGACATGACTGACGCGACTTAGCAGCAGCAGCATACTCACTTATCTCAAAGTGTTCATCTTTTTCCCTATTTTGACACAGCTTGCTCTCAAACCTCATACACACATACAAACACACTGGCACAATGCTTATAAACTCTTTTAATGAATTATTTTCTACTATCTTTAAAACCTAAGCCTAAGGCCCAGGAGAATGATGAAATTATGTTACTTTTCTCTTTCAGATTAGATTTAGCCCTCGGTTCAGACCCAATCTAGGAAGACAGTTGTTGCTACTTAATGAGAAACCAGGTGCATTTTGTTTCCATTGATGTTCATTTCTGTACCTTGTTTTGTTGTATGTACATCTAGAAAATGTGAATTAGAAAGAAGATTTGTTCTGACAGCATTCATATGTTAATCTCACTATAATTGTTAGAGGTGGACTGAGCTCTAACTAGCTTTGCAAACAAAGTAAAATATTAAATTTATATTAGTAAAAGAATTATTTGGTCTGTGACATCCTGTGTCAGTAAGAAAAATAAATATCCTTGACCTAAGGCTTAGAATATTTAGATTTCAAGGTCAGTTAACAGAAGAGCCATCGAGGCATTTCCATTTGAAAGAGTCTGTTAGTGACAAAGGAGAACAAAATCTTAGAAATATTTTCCTCATTTTATTCATGTAAACACACAACCAAGTGAAACATTAAGTTCTATTAAATTTTCACATATAAAGATGTACCCTTTATATAATCACTACCTGGTTTTCTTATAATGGACCCATCTGCATAAAATGGGTCCATGGCCAATATAAAATTTCCAAAAATATTTGGATTATTCACACACTATATTAGAATTTTACCCGAGAAAAAGTCTAATTATCTAAATGAGACTCCTCTTAGAACTGAAAATTTAGAAAGGTATGGGATTGACAAAAGTTTTTGTCCAGGAGGAGAGAAAAGTATTCCCAAAGATGATATTTAAAAGCAATGACTGATAAAAAAATAAAGAGTTTTCTTTTTATAATGCTGGAGAAGACTCTTAAAAGTCCCTTGGACAGCAAGGAGATCAAACCAGTCAATCCTAAAGGAATATTAATCCTGAATATTCATTGTAAACTGATGTTGAAGCTGAAGCTCCTATACTTGGCCACCTAATGTGAAGAGCTAGTTCCCTGACCTAGAATCAAATCCCATACCTGCCAGAGACACTTGGACGGCTCAAACAAAACCTTGTGCACACCAGGAGGCCCCACAGAGACTGAGCCAAACCTGCCTTTGAGTGTTTGAGTGTCTCCTGCGGAGGTATGGGTCAGCAGTCGCCTGCCACAGGGGCAGGGGCTTTGGGTGCAGCAGACCTGGGTATGGCATACGCCTTCTTGGAGGAGGTCACCTTTAACCCCACCATAGAGCTGCCAGAACTTGCACAGGAATGGGGAAACAGACTCTTGGAGGGCACAAACAAAACCTTGTGTGCACCAGGACCCAGGAGAAAGGAGAAGTATGCCACAAGAGACTGACCCAGACTTGCCTGTGAGTGTCCAGGAGTCTCAGGCAGAGGTGTAGGTTAGTGGTGACCTGCTGCATGGTTGGGGGCACTGAGTGTGGCAGTACCTGCAAGGGACCCTTTCAAGGAGGTCACCATTATCTTCATTACCTCCATCATAATTAGGCCTCAGGTCAAACAACAGGGAGGAACACAGCCCTGCCAATCAACAGAAAATTGGATTAAAGATTTACTGATCATGGCCCCGCACATCAGAACAAGACCCACTCTCCCCCTCAGTCAGTCTCTTCCATCAGGAAGCTTCTATAAGCTTTTTATCTTTATCAGAATGAAAACCACAATCACAGAAAACTAATAAAACTGATCACATGGACCACAGCCTTGTCTAACTCAATGAAACTATGAGCCATGCCATGTAGGGCTGGCCACCAAAGACAAACGGGCATGGTGGAGAGTTCTGACAAAACGTGGTCCACTGGAGAAGGGAATGGCAAGCCACTTCAGTATTTTTGCCTTGAGAACTCCATGAACAGTATGAAAAGGCAAAAAGATAGGACATGAAAGATGAACTCTCTAGGTTGGTAGGTGCCCAATATGCTACTGGACAGCAGTGAAGAAATAACCCCAGAAAGAATGAAAAGGTGGAGGCAAAGCAAAAACAACATTCAGTTGTGGCTGTGACTGGTGATGGAAGTAAAGTCCAATGCTGTAAAGAGGAATATTGCATAGGAATCTGGAATGTTAGGTCCACAACTCAAGGCAAATTGAAAGTGGTCAAACAGGAGATGGCAAGAGTGAACATCAGCATTTTAGGAATCAGTGAACTAAAATGTACTGGAATGGGTGAATTTAACTCATGACCATTATATCCACTATATATATTCAGTGGCAAACCATTCAGTATCACAGTAATCCAAATTTATGCCCCAACCAGTAATGCTGAAGAAGTTGAAGTTGAATGGTTCTATGAGGACCTACAAGACTTCTAGAACTAACACTCAAAAAGATGTCCCTTTCATTGTAGGGGACTGGGATGAAAAAGTAGGAAGTCAAGAAACACCTGGAGTAACAGGAAAATTTGGCCTTGGAGTACAAAATAAAGCAGGGCAAAGTTTAACAGAGTTTTGTCAAGAGAATACACTGGTCATAGCAAACACCCTCTTCCAACAACACAAGAGAAGACTTGACACATGGACATCACCAGATGGTCAATACCGAAATCAGACTTACTATATTCTTTGCAGCCAAAGATGGAGAAGCTCTATACAGTCCATAAAAACAAGATGGGAAGCTGACAGTAGCTCAGGTTATGAACTCCTTACTGCCAAATTCAGACTTAAATTGAAGAAAGTGGGGAAAACCACAAGACCATTCATGTATGACCTAAATCAAATCCCTTATGATTATATAGTGGAAGTGACAAACAGATTCAAGGGATTAGATCTGATAGATGGAGTGCCTGAAGAAGTATGGAAGGAGGTTTGTGACATTGTATAGGAGACAGGGATCAAGACCATCCCCAAGAAAAAGAAATGTGAAAAGGCAAAATGGCTGTCTGAGGAGGCCTTACAAATAGCTGAGAAAAGAAGAGAAGCTAAGGGCAAAGGAGAAAAGGAAAGATATTCCCACTTGAATGCAGAGTTCCAAAGAATAGCAAGGAGAGATAAGAAAGCTGTCCTCAATGATCAGTTGAAAGAAATAGAGGAAAACAATAGAATGGGAAAGACTAGAGATCTCTTCAAGAAAATTAGAGATACCAAAGCAACATTTCATGCAAAGATGGACACAATAAAGACAGAAATGCTGGAGAGGGTGTGGAGAAAAGGGAACTCTCTTACACTGTTGGTGGGAATGCAAACTAGTACAGCCACTATGGAGAACAGTGTAGAGATTCCTTAAAAAACTGGAAATAGAACTGCCTTATGATCCAGCAATCCCACTGCTGGGCATACACACTGAGGAAACCAGAAGGGAAAGAGACACATGTACCCCAATGTTCATCGCAGCACTGTTTATAATAGCCAGGACATGGAAGCAACCTAGATGTCCATCAGCAGATGAATGGATAAAAAAGCTGTGGTACATATACACAACGGAGTATTATTCAGCCATTAAAAATAATACATTTGAATCAGTTCTAATGAGATGGATGAAACTGGAACCTATCATACAGAGTGAAGTAAGCCAGAAAGAAAAACACCAATACAGTATACTAACGCATATATATGGAATTTAGAAAGATGGTAACAATAACCCTGTGTACGAGACAGCAAAAGAGACACCGATGTATAGATCAGTCTTATGGACTGTGTGGGAGAGGGAGAGGGTGGGGAGATTTGGGAGAATAGCATTGAAACATGTATAATATCATGTATGAAACGAGTCGCCAGTCCAGGTTCGACGCACGGTACTGGAGGCTTGGGGCTGGTGCACTGGGATGACCCAGAGGGAGGGTATGGGGAGGGAGGAGGGAGGAGGGTTCAGGATGGGGAACGCGGGTATACTGGTGGTGGATTCATTTCAATATTTGGCAAAACTAATACAATATTTTAAAGTTTAAAAATAAAATAAAATTTAAAAAAAATAAAAGAAGTAGAAGATATTAAAAAGAGGTGGCAACAATACGGAGAAGAATGATACAAAAAAGATCTTCCTAACCAAGATAACTACGATCATGTGATCACTCACCTGGAGCCAGATATCCTGGAATGCAAAGTCAACAAGGCCTTAGGAAGCATCATTATGAACAAGGCTAGTGCAGGTGATGTAATTCCAGCTGAGCTATTTCACATCCTAAAGATGATGCTGTTAAAGTGCTGCACTCAGTATGCTAGGAAATTTGGAAAATTCAGCAGTGACCAAAGGACTGGAAAAAGTCACTTTTCATTCCAATGCCAAAGAATTTTCAAACTACTGCTCAGTTGCACTCATCTCACATGCCAGCAAAGTAACACTCAAAATTCTCCAAGCCAGGCTTCAATAGTACATGAACCGTGAACTTCTAGATGTTCATGCTGGTTGTAGAAAAGGCAGAGCAACCAGAGATCAACTTACCAACATCCCTTGGATCATGGAAAAAGCAAGAGAGTTCCAGAAAAACATCTACTTCTACTTCATTAGCTCCACCAAAGCCTTTGACTGTGTGGATCACAACAAACTGTGTAAAATTCTGAAAGAGATGGGAATACCAGACCACCTGACCTGCCTCCTGAGAAATTTGTATTGAGGTCAAGAAGCAACAGTTAGAACTGCACATGGAACAAAAGACTGGTTCCCAATCGGGAAAGGAATATGTCAAGGCTGTATACTGTTACCTTACTTATTTAACTTATATGCAGAGAACATCATGCAAAATGCTGGTCTGGAAGAAGCCCAAACTGGAATCAAGATTGCCAGGAGAAATATCAATAACCTCAGATATGCAGATGAGAAAAACCTTATAGCAGAAAATGAAGAAGAACTAAAGAGCCTCTTGATGAAGGTGAAAGAGAAGAGTGAAAAAGCTAGCTTAAAACTCAGGTGTACCCCAATGTTCATCACAGCACTGTTTATAATAGCCAGGACATGGAAGCAACCTAGATGTCCATCAGCAGATGAATGGATAAGAAAGCTGTGGTACATATACACAATGGAGTATTACTCAACCATTAAAAAGAATACATTTGAATCAGTTCTAATGAGGTGGATGAAACTGGAGCCTATTATACAGAGTGAAGTAAGCCAGAAAGAAAAACACCAATACAGTATACTAACGCATATATATGGAATTTAGAAAGATGGTAACAATAACCCTGTGTATGAGACAGCAAAAGAGACACATGTATAGATCAGTCTTATGGACTCTGTGGGAGAGGGAGAGGGTGGGGAAATTTGGGAGAATGGCATTGAAACATGTATAATATCATGTATGAAATGAGTCGCCAGTCCAGGTTCGATGCACGATACTGGATGCTTGGGGCTGGTGCACTGGGACGACCCAGAGGGATGGTATGGGGAGGGAGGAGGGAGGAGGGTTCAGGATAGGGAACACAAGTATACCTGTGGTGGATTCATTTCAATATTTGGCAAAACTAATACAATATTTTAAAGTTTAAAAATAAAATAAATTAAAAAAAAAAAAAAAGAAAACTAAGATCATGGCATCTGGTCCCATCACATCATGGCAAATATATGGGGAAATAATGGAAACAGTGAGAGACTTTATTTTAGGGGGCTCCAAAGTTCCTGCAGCTGGTGACTACAGCCATGAAATTAAAAGATGCTTGATCCGTGGATGAAAAGCTATGACCAACCTAGAGAGCATATTAAAAAGCAGAGATGTTAATTTGCCAACAAATGTCCATCTAGTCAAAGCTATGGTTTTTCCAGTAATCATGTATGGATGTGAGATTTGGACTATAAAGAAAGCTGAGCGCCAAAGAATTGATGTTTTTGAACTGTGGTGTTGGAGAAGACTTGAGAGTCCCTTGGATTGCAAGGAGATCCAACCAGTCCATCCTAAAGGAGATCAGTCCTGAATATTTTTGGAAGGACTGATACTGAAGCTGAAACTCCAATACTTTGGCCACTTGATGAGAAGAACTGACTTATTGAAAAAGGCCCTGATGCTGGGAAAGATTGAAGGCGGGAGAAGAAGGGGATGACAGAGGGTGAGATGGTTGGATGGAATCAGCGTCTTGAGGACATGAGTTTGAGTAAGCTCCAGGAGTTGGTGATGGACAGGAAAGTGTGGCGTGCTGCAGTCCATGGGGTCGCAAAGAATTGGACATGACTGAGCAACTGAACTGCACTGAACTGAGGACCCTTATCCTGGGAAAGATTGAAGGCAGGCAGAGAAGGGGCAACAGATGGCAAGATGGTTGGATGGTATCAAAGACTCAATGGAGATGAGTTTGTGCAAACTCCAGGAGATAGTGAAGGACAGGGAAGCCTTGCATGCTTCAATCCATATAGTCAAAAAGAGTCAGACACGACTGAGCATGTTGAACAATAACAATCTATAATTATTGAGTCAAGTACATTCAGCAAACTGATTTTATAAGCAAAGGAGGAACAAATAAAGGAAGAGATTAGAAGCACTTCAAATTAAACACTATCTCTCAAACTGACAAAGGTTGTGAATAAACTGATGACATCTACTGGCAATGGTGCAAGGAAATGGATATCCAGGTGTAATACTCTGGACAGTATCAATTGGCACACATAATTGAACAATTAGGCAGTATTTATCAAAAATAATAAAAGTGTTCAGATTCATTTCACCTAGTAAATGCAGAAGAACTTATATTTGAGGTTGTTTATCAAGGTATTAGTTATAATTTGGGAAAATAGCAAACTATATAAATTTCTAGGATAAGAAGATTGGTCAAATAAATTGGTAGACCTACTCACAACAATATTTCACAGTCTTCAAATAGTATACTTTTAGGAATGTTTTATGATGTGAGAAAATATTTATAGTATAATGCTAAGTGAAAAAGCATGACACAAAGCAATGTACTTAATCTTAGTAATATATATGTATGTTATATGTGTGTGCTTATGTATTTGTCTGTATGTGTGTATTCAGAATTGCAACCTTAAATGAATGATAGAAAATACTCCTCTATGTTAGTAGTACTTTATTTCTGGATGATAGAAATATGGTGAGTTTTATTTTTCTATTATACTTTTCTATATTTTCCAAATTTTGTATAAGATATAGACATTGCTTTTATGTTCTGAAGAAAATAAGAAAGACTTTTAAATAGAAGAATTTTGATTGAGCAGAATTATGTGTCCAAAATATCTCAATAGCTTTTCTATCATAACTCCTATTTTTCTCTTGGTGCCAGCTGTGATAATTCATTAGAAAAGCATCATTCATATATATTTCACATAATCTGAAGGTTAATAGGATATTTTCTAAGGTAATATAATTTCTATTTTTATCTTCTCTGAAATGTTCTTCAGTTTGCTCCAACTATCCACTTAAAATATCCATACTGACATAGAGCAGTCTCTTTTTTTCTTTTAGAACCGCTTCTTCTAAACAAGATATACCCATCATTTACATATATCATCATATCAACTTTTCAAGACATTTCTGAAATCTTTAACTCTTTGGGTTAAATTGTTCAGTTCAGTTCAGTCGCTCAGTCGTGTCCGACTCTTTGCGACCCCATGAACCGCAGCACACCAGGCCTCCCTGTCCATCACCAACTCCCAGAGTTTACCCAAACACATGTCCATGAGTCGGTTAAATTGTTAGATTCGAGTAATTTATTGTATTCCCCATGTGTGAAGATTAAAGACATTTACTCATTTGCTCAGTCATGTCCAACTCTGTAGCCCCATGTACTATAGCCTGCCATGCTTCTCTGTCCATGGGATTTTACAGGCAAGAATACTGGAGTGCGTTGCCATTCTCTTCTCCAAGGGATCTTCCTGACCCAGGGATCCAATCCGCATCTCTTGTTTCTCCTGCATTGGCAGACAGATTCTTTACCACTAGCACCACCTGGGAAGCTGGATTAAAGACATTGAGAGTCGTTTATTTTCCAGGATGTTTATTTCTGAGAAAGAAAGGGATTGACTATTTATTTTATTCATTCTGTAATATCACACATATTGTTCTTCAGAATATGTAATTTATACTTTTTTACCTGCATCTGAAATTGCAATTTTAAATCTTCAAGGCTCCCCTGGTAGCTCAGCTGGTAAAGAATCTGCCTGCAAAGTAGGAGACCTGGGTTCAATCTCTGGGTTGGGAAGATCCCCTGGAGAAGGCAATCTAGAAGGCTACCCACTCCAGTATTCTGGCCTGGAGAATTCCATGGTCCATATAGTTCATGGGGTTGCAAAGAGTCGGACATGATGGAGCAGCTTTCACTTTTCAAGCAAGTTGGTGAATCTAAGGCCAAACAAAATTTCCTTCTTTCCCTCTATTCATTAATCTGTACAAAAGAGAATTTGACATTGCATGTCTGCCTTAGATTAAGAGAACAAACAGAAGGAGAGTTCATGGTCTAATTAATACTACCTCAAGAGATTCACAAGGAAACAATTTTAATAAGTCTTTGCCAAATTGGATCCTGGGTTTTATAGATACTGAAGAAGAGATACTTAACTTTTGCTTGAAAGCTGAAGAAAGAGGTTCTATTAGTTTGCTAAGGCTGCTATAACAAAGATCACAAATTAGGTGGCCCACCAAGCAGGAATTCATTGTCTCATAATGCTGGAGAGTAGGACTACTAAAGGTTCCTTCTGAGGTCTATGAGAGACCTGTTCCAGGACTCTCTCCTTGGCTTATAGATGGACATCTTCTCCATGTCTCTCTACATTTTCCCTCCTTACATGTCTCTTTCTTCACATGCATTGTTCTTCTAAGAATACTAGTCATACTGGAGTAGGGCCCTATCCTACAATGGCCAGACTTCATCTTAACTAATTATACTGCAGCAGCTCTGTTTTCAAAGGGTTCACATTCTGAGGCACTAATTGTTAAACCTCAGCACATGAATTTGGGGAAGACACAATTCACCTGTAATAGGGATAGTAGAGGAACAGTTTTCTACAAGGATAATCCTTGAATTTAGTTGAAAAAGGATAAGGAAGGGTAACGAGGAGAGATAAGCAGGTAAGATGGTTCATGAGAAGATCAGGAAAGGCAAAGACAAGAAGACATGTAAGATAAGGTATGAGTGTGGTCCAGGAGGAGACTGAAGTCTTGGCAGAGGATTATACACCCAGCTTGCAAATACAGAATTCATGGTGAGGTAGCAGGAAGACTGAAAAGAGTTTTACACATGTTCAGATTTGAATTTTAATAGTGATTACTCTGGTAACATGTGGTTCTTTTGAAGTTTATTCTATCTACCAGCAGGACTGTATTAGTTCAGCATGCTCTATTCATTCAGAGATCTCACCTGTCTTCTTTAGGCTTCTTTCAATTCTATTTCCAAAACTTTGCTCCTGATTTTATTGTCTTAATTCTCTCAAAACCTGTTGCCTGTTGTCGTCTCCTAAATTATTAAATTCAGTAAGAATATAAACCAAAAGATTTCATATATAGTATTTATTACTTATAAAATGAATAAAGATAAGTATTTAAATACTCAGGATGTTTTAAATTCTTGTTTGAAATTATTCTTTTAATCTCATATCAGAAACTAACAATGAAAATAATTCAGAATCATAACAAAATATTTCAGTTTTAAAATGAGCCTCTGATTCTTCCATATTAAGCTTCCATAAGCTTGTCATTTAGCAATTATTAAATCTATGAGTGCATTCTCACATGCCATTAACTTCCTTGCAGAAAGCTTTTTAAATTAATTTTATTTTAACATTTCTTTCAGCCCAAGGGTGACCTCAAGCAGGCTTACATGTTTCATGAGTCTCCTAAAATCTTTCCAATTATAAAGTAACTGCCTAAATTTAAATCCAAAGAAACTTAATTGATTAAAAGATTATTATCAGAAGCCCTGTTTATTTAGTTTAAATTTTCAACATTTGCTCTAACTATCCTAAAGGCACAAGTACCACCATCATGAGCATTAATTAAAATATTAATAAACAGAGTTAATATTAGAAGTTATCTATACTTGTGATTAAAGAATGAATATAAAGCAGCATGAAATACCATTTTCAAATGCTTTCTCAAAGTTGTTTATATCAGATTGAAAAGATGGGTGTTTCATCATGTCTTGTGAAGGGCACCGTATTGATGTTGTGCCACTTCACAAAAGGCAAGAGATTCCTTAGCTGAGACAACTGCATGGAAAATGGTTTCTTACTGGCTCCCTCTGAAGCTCCTACACAAATCTTTGGAAGAAGGTACAGAATAAAGTATTTCACATAAGGTGAAATTTTTACAAAAATAAATATTAAGCATCATGTTCCCCAATTTTTATTAAATAAAATATTTGATTAAACTACTTCTAAATGTACTATATGTATCTCTGGCTTCTCAATAAATCATGCTGACTAATTGATCTTTTTCATAATTACTCAGTCATCAGGAACATAAATAATTATCTTATACCATATAATAAAAATATCTTGAGATATCAAGGTATAAGACTATCATCTAAGTAATTCACTCAAGGATGAGATAAGTAATTAGACTAAGGTTGTAACCAAACCTAAGATAACTGTTAATTGAATTGCATATATCTGACTATTTCTCTTCCATTTTCTTAGTCTGTATCTCTATATAAACAAGGCTTCAAATGTTATTCCAGAGACTCATTACTTTAGATTACTACCTTTTGAAAGTTAAATCTTTGAGAATATCTTAATACTTAGAAATTTATTACTTCATACTGCTCATGGCTCAGGTTCACATGGTTCAGGATAGTTAGAGCAAATGTTGAAAATTTGCCTGAAAGCAAAGTTCTTCAAGAAACAGAACTGTAACATTTTATTACAGAATTAGAACTTTTTCAGGAACTTGGGTTATTTTAAGCTAAACTAAAGTTTGATTTCTACTCTCCTCTATAGTCATATTTACATAAAGTAAGTCAGTAGATAAAAATTCTAGGGAAGGATATATGGAGGAAGGACAGAATTATTAAAATATTGTTATTCACCTATGTGATACAGTATGGAGAATGTTGGGGGGTTTTGTTCTGGTTGTTGTTAACTTATTTGGTTCTAGTTCCATGGTCAGGACACTAGTTCCCAGCTCTTAACTACTGAACCACCAGGGAAGTTCCAAAGAGAGATTTTTGAATAAGCTCATAACTGCCACTACTCAATACAAATCTCCTCTTGAGATTTTTTTAAGGGTTGATTCTGTAATCCTTATGGTGATATTCTTTAGTTAGTGCTAAGATGAGAATAATAATAGTAAAGAGGAGGAGGAAGACAAGGCAAGCAGCATTATTTATAGTCTGGAACAGTTAGAGAAGACTTTAAAAAGAAAAATTTGAGCTTCATAAGTGATCCAAATTCAGTATCTGAGGATCCTTTTTCTATCAGAGCACAAGCAATGTGTGTTACCAGATGGAGAAATAAACTCCTGTGATGTTGAAAGACCTGCAAACATATTATAATAACCAAAGATAAAATTATTCAATATAAAGATAGAATGGTATTACCATAGAGTGGCAAGAGTGACATAGAAGAAAATGGATCAGTGTATCAATCCTACTACTCTATAGTAATACCATAAACATTTATTTCTGCTTTATTGACTATGCCAAAGCCTTTGATTGTGTGGATCACAACAAACTGTGGAAAATTCTTAAAAGGATGGGAATACCAGACCACCTGACCTGCCTCCTGAGAAATCTGTATGCCAGTAAAGAAGCAACAGTTAGAACTGGACATGCAACAACAGACTGGTTCTGAATCGGGAAAAGAGTACGTCAGGGTTGTATATTGTAACCCTGCTTATTTAACTTACATGCAGAGTGCATCATGTGAAATGCTGGGCTGGAGGAAGCACAAACTGGAATCAGGATTGCCAGGAGAAATATCAATAACCTCAGATATGCAGATGACACCACCCTTATGGCAGAAAGTGAAGAAGAACTAAAGAGCCTCTTGCTGAAAGTGAAAGAGGAGACTGAAAATATTGGCTTAAAACTCAACATTCAGAAAACTAAGATTATGGCATCCGGTCTCATCACTTCATTGAAAATGGAGAAGCAATGGAAGTAGTGAGAGACTTTATTTTAGGGGGTTCCAAAATCACTGCAGCTGGTGACTGCAGCCATGAAATTAAAAGACGCTTGCTCCTTGGAAGGAAAGTTATGACCAACCTAGATAGCATATTCAAAAGCAGAGACATTAATTTGCTAACAAACGTCCATCTAGTCAAACTATGGTTTTTCCAGTGGTCATGTATGGACGTGAGAGTTGGACTATAAAGAACCTGAGCACTGAAGAATTAACACTTTTGAACTGTGGTGTTTGAGAAGACTCTTGAGAGTCCCTTGGACTGCAAGGAGATCCAACCAGTCCATCTTAAAGTAAATCAGTCCTGAATATTCATTGGAAGGACTGATGCTGAAGCTGACACTCCAATACTTTGGCCACCTGACATTAAGAACTGACTCCTTGGAAAAGACCCTGATGCTGGGAAAGATTGAAGGGAGAGGAGAAGGAGATGACAGAGGATGAGATGGTTGGATGGAATCGGCGACTTGATGGACATGAGTTTGATAAGCACCGAGAGTTGGTGATGGACATGGAAGCATGGTGTGCTGCAGTCCATGGGGTTGCAAAGAGTTGGACGACTGAGAGACTGAACTGAATAATGGTGTAAGATAGAACATAGACTTGAAAGTATGAGATAAAATAGCTGAAAAGTTAGATAAAGAGCCTGACTATCAAGCTAAAGAATCTTGTTGGAGGATCTTTGTTGGAGCCTTTCCTAAATGTGTGATTTAGAAGACTAATTATGTTGATAAACTGTAACATTTTATGTTTTAAATTTTAAGCAGTTTAGGAAACACTAATAAAAAGAAGCTTATCTCTTTATCCTGAAGAACTCTTAGGCCTCAATTTGCTAACACAGTTTGCTTATGTCTTAGAAGAAGGTATGACCTGGTGATATGAACTGGGAAATACTTCTATTTAAAAATATACTCAGTAAAGCTTTTAGAACTGGGGAATGGACATACATTTCAGGGGATTAATCAAGCTATATTATGTGTAAATATATAAAATGGATAAATCTCTAATATTTTCTTTTATAGCAATTATTACAATGTACAAGTATGGATTTATTTGCTTAATTTTTTGTTCAATATTTATCTCTCTCACTATCTAGGAAATTCATTAGAGCAGGGAATGTAGCTCTTTGCTCACTGGTTCTTCCCATGATATAACCCAGTGCCTAACACATTGTAGACATTTAATTTCCTGAATAAATTATTGTAAAGGAAAGATGTCTGAAAATAGTATACTTTTGTACCATATTGCTTTGGGCAGTACTACTAAGAGATGCTGAGTCTGAACTAGATTGACTGAATGGTAAAGAAAGGAAAGGGAAGACATTGAATGTCTAATATAGAAGGAAAGAAAGGAGAAGTAAAAGATCACTCCAAGGAACAGCATTAAGAGAATTAAAACACAATTAGCCAAAGCAAGAAATCAAGAAGGAAAGCACAATGTCTGATACAGAGTAGAAGCTTAGCAAATATTTTCAAGTTCCACTTTAGAACAGTTGAATTGTATTTAAAAATAGGTGACTCATTAAGCAGTTAGAAACTAAATCAGAGATGATGGTATATATTAAGAATCATTTGTAGGAAGAGACATTCTGCTCAGTGGATGAAAATTCCTGGCAAATATGTGAGGAAAGAGAATGGAAGCACTGTTAGTCTTAAAACAAATCACTTGCCTAAAAGCTGAATTAGAAGTATTTAAAAAGCCTTTTCTTGGTACCAGGTACCATTCTTTCCTTCTTGATTTCTTATTTTGATTGCTGATGTGGTTATATCAGCATTAAAGACCATAAATGTGTTTATCTTAATAACAGTCCTCTGATCTTGAAGACATACTGGTTTCCTTGTAATGATAGCACATCAAATTGTGGATAACACTTGCAGGCTTTCAGATATTGTAATGATAAGATGAAAACAAACCCATGCAATCTTTGAAATGTGAGTGTGTGAACAGTCAAAAAACAAACAAGCCTCAGATGCACCACTTGGAGTCCAAGAATCACCATGTTTGCTGTCTTGATGAGGGAATTTCAGAGACTACTTCAGGTGAAGTAATGGTTTTAAAGATGTTTCTTGGAGTAGGACATGGAGAGAGATTGGCAGCTTTCCATATTCCTGTGGCAAAGGGTTTCTCAGTGAATAAATTAGAAATGTTTGTCATTTGAAAAATGTAAGACTGTGCCAACTGATGAGGACAGCCAGAGTATTTATCACAAGAAATCTTGGAAAGATTGAACTTGCCATTGTCCTTTTAACTTTCCAGGGATGAAATATTAGGCAAGGATAAAATTGGCATCAGTTCAGTTCAGTTCAGTTCAGTCACTCAGTCGTGTCCAACTCTTTGCGACCCCATGAATCGTAGCATGCCAGGCCTCCCTATCCATCACCAACTCCCAGAGTCCACCCAAACACATGTCCATTGTGTCAGTGATGCCATACAACCATCTCATCCACTGTCATCCCCTTCTCCTGCCCTCAATCTTTCCCAGCATCAGGGTCTTTTCAAATGAGTCAGCTCTCCGCATCAGGTGGCAAAAGTATTGGAGTTTCAGGTTCAACATCAGTCCCTCCAATGAACACCCAGGATTGGTCTCCGTTAGGATGGACTGGTTGGATCTCCTTGCAGTCCAAGAGACTCTCAAGAGTCTTCTCCAACAACACAGTTCAAAAGCATCAATTCTTCGGTGCTGAGCTTTCTTTATATTCCAACTCTCACGTCCATACATGACTACTGGAAAAGCCATAGCCTTGACTAGATGGACCTTTGTGGCCAAAGTAATGTCTCTGCTTTTCAATATGCTGTCTAGGTTGGTCATAACTTTCCTTCCAAGGAGCAAGCATCTTTTAATTTCATGGCTGCAATCACCATCTGCAGTGATTTTGGAGCCCAGAAAAATAAAGTCAGTCTCTGTTTCCACTGTTTCCCCACCTATTTGCCATGAAGTGATAGGACCAGAGGCCATGATCTTAGTTTTCTGAATGTTGAGCTTTAAACCAACTTTTTCACTCTCCTCTTTCACTTTCATTGAGAGACTTTTTAGTTCTTCTTCACTTTCTACCATAAGGGTGGTGTCATCTGCATATCAGGTTATTGATATTTCTCCTGGCAATCTTGATCCCAGGTTGTGCTTCTTCCAGCCCAGCATTTCTCATGATGTACTCTGCATATAAGTTAAATAAGCAGGGTGACACTATACAGCCTTGACGTACTCCTTTTCCTATTTGGAGCCAGTCTGTTGTTCCATGATGTCCAGTTCTAACTGTTGCTTCTTGACCTGTATACAGGTTTCTCAAGAGGCAGGTCAGGTGGTCTGGTATTCCCATCTCTTTAAGAAGTTTCCACAGTTTATTGTGATTCATACAGTCAAAGGCTTTGACATAGTCAATAAAGCAGAAATAGATGTTTTTCTGGAACTCTCTTGCTTTTTTGATGATTCAGCAGATGTTGGCAATTTCACCTCTGGTTCCTCTGCCTTTTCTAAAACCAACTTGAACACTGGAAGTTCATGGTTCATGTATTGCTGAAGCCTGGCTTAGAGATCAGCCAATCTGATCACATGGACTGTAGCCTTCTCTAACTCAATGAAACTGAGCCATGCCATGTGGGGCCACCCAAGACAGACGGCTCATGGTGGAGAGGTCTGACAGAATGTGGTCCACTGGAGAAGGGAATGGCAAACCACTTCAGTATTCTTGCCTAGAGAACCCCATGAACAGTATGAAAAGGCAAAAAAGATAGGACATTGAAAGATGAACTCCCCGGGTCAGTAGGTGCCCAATATGCTACTGGAGATCAGTGGAGAAATAACTCCAGAAAGAATGAAGGGATGGAGCCAAAGAAAAAACAACACCCAGTTGTAAATGGGACTGGTGATAGAAGCAAGATTTGATGCTGTAAAGAGCAATATTGCATAGGAACTTGGAATGTTAGGTCCATGAATCAAGGCAAATTGGAAGTGGTCAAACAGGAGATGGCAAGAGTGAACATAGACTTTCTAGGAATCAGTGAACTAAGATGGACTGGAATGGGTGAATTTAAATCAGATGACCATTATATCTACTACTGTGGGCAGGAATCCCTTAGAAGAAATGGAGTAGCCATCATGGTCAACAAAAGAGTCTGAAATGCAGTACTTGGATGCAATCTCAAAAACAACACAATGATCTCTGTTCATTTCCAAGGCAAACCATTCAATATCATGGTAATCCAAGTCTATGCCCCAACCAGTAACACTGAAGAAGATGAAGTTGAACGGTTCTATGAAGACCTACAAGACCTTTTAGAACTAACACCCCCAAAAGACGTCCTTTTCATTATAGGGGACTGGAATGCAAAAGTAGGAAGTCAAGAAACACCTGGAGTGACAAGCAAATTTGGCCTTGGAATACAGAATGAAGCAGGGCAAAGGCTAATAGCATTTTGCAAGAGAACACACTGGTCATAGCAAACACGCTCTTCCAACAACACAAGAGAAGTCTCTACACATGGATATTGCCAGATAGTCAACAGTGAAATCAGATTGATTATATTCTTTGCAGCCAAAGATGGAGAAGCTCTATACAGTCAGCAAAAACAAGACCAGGAGCTGACTGTGGCTCAGATCATGACTCCTTATTGCCAAATTCAGACTTAAATTGAAGAAAATTGGCACAATCGGTCTAAAAATCCTAGAGAACGCAAAGGTACTGAAAATCAGATGTTTTGATACACATATTATTGCTTGAGTCAACCTCTGCAGGCATGATTCTCAAGTGGTCAAAACTCTCTTTGGTTTAAATTATGAATAGAGAAGGATTTGAGGAATATATCAAGATGAGTCTTTCTGCTTCTTCAGCTAGTTTAGCCTGTGTTAGTGAGCGCTGCTATTTAAATGCATTTGATTCAGAGAGTGTTGATAGGGAGACTGTTGGCCGTATGCTTTGATTGTAGAAAAATTCCCTTTAGCTCTTCTACTTAGATTTTAAAAAATAAGGTTCAAGAGAGAAGAGAATCTATGCAGTGAGAATCTAAAAAATAATACTCTCAACTTTGATTTATGGAATTTATTGGAAGGATATTAACAGGAAGAGATTAATATTTTTCTCTTGCCTTTTTAAGTCCCTTTGAAAACCTGAAAATCTAAAAATCCCTCTTTGGGATATTTCCTAAGGGTATGTAGTAAAACACGAAATCAGGTTGCTTCTGAGTCAAAGTCCATATACTAGACGTGAAGCTGCACACTTCTACAGTATACCAGGCAATGGTCGTGTTTCAGGAAGAAAGCAAATGATGCTTCTGTATGTTATGTGTGTCACATTTATGTGCTTTCTTGTGTGTTATGACCTACTCAATTCCGGAAACACTTTTTTCATCCTACCTTATGATATTTCCATACTTTTGACATTCATAAAAGCTTAAACTCTTTATCATCAGATAAAAGAGAACAAAGTTATTTCCCTCACTGCTACCCCTTCATTCTATTTGTACCTATGAAGTATTCTGTGTATAGATAACCATCAAATGTGTGTGTGTGTGTGTGTGGTAAAACTACTGATAAATTCATGTTTGATAAATTTTCAAATATTGCTTTCTAAATATCACCGTAAATGCAATGCATTGTCTGCTAATGGGGAAAAAAATGATGGCTTTGGGGTCAGGAAAAATGAGATCTAATCTCAGTCTACTAATTACTCTGTGTGTGACCTTATGCACATCACAAACTCACTAAACCTTGATTAGTTTATTATTGAAATACAATATGGATGTCTATTTGTCTTGACAAAATAAGATAATAGATTATAAATTGTTTTGAAATTTTCCAAAGCTATATAAATAAAAGTCATTATAATCATCTTTAGTTCTCATATTCTTTCACTAATACAGTTAATGTTTTTAAAGTACTTATTCTGAACCAGATATTAAATACTAAAGTTACTGAAAATATATATTGTTGAAAGGCTAGACATGGTCCCTCTCCTTACAGAGGTGTCAATCTAGTGAGCAAGATTTATTTGAATAAGTAATCAAAATGTGATCAAAGGATATTGCAGCATACAGTTGGAACATATAAAGAAGAGGACACAGTTGGAACATATTGCATAAAGAGAGGCTATTTTCCCTTCTAAAGTAAATTTTTAGAAAAGAGCAAGGAAATGTGCCCTGAGCAAAAGCAGAGGTATTTATGAAGACCCTCATAGAAAAAAAGATCAGGTAGTCCTGATTGTGGCAAAAGAAGCCACAATTACAAAGGGCATCGAAAACAAGAAGAGTGGTGCCTAACCAGGCAGAACAGAGTGCTGGATCTGAGAGTGGAGGGCTGCAGTCAGTCCAGAGGACAATATCATACTTGCAAGTCACAATAAAAAAAAAAAACTTTTGACTTTGTCTGGAAGGCAGAGAGGAGACATTGAAGTATTTGAAGTAAGAAGGTGACATAATATTTGTGTTTTAAAAAGGTCCCCCCAGCTTCACTGTGGTGGGAGAAGAATAGAGTGAGAGAGACAGGTGCATAGGCAGGAGATAATAATTGAACAACATTGCTGGGGAGTTGAAATGAAGAAAAATATTCCTGAATCAAGATAAGTTTTGGCTATTGAAGGATTCGGACTTGGTGATTGTTGGATGTGGAAAGTGAGAGAATGAGAGGAGTCACAGATATTGCTAAGCTTTCTATCTTGAGAATCTATGTGAACTGTGTAGCTGTTCTCTGAGACTGAGAACACAGGAAGAGGAGGTTTGGGCAGAACACTTAGTGAATACTTAAAATTAGATGATGCAATTCTACAAGCTTGGTATGTACTCTGATTTTAGAGATGACTAAACAGATAGAGCTTAAATATTTGCTGAGAGTCATACAGCCAAGGAATTGGCTTCAGAGTCTAAATTCTTGACCATGATGATAGACTCATATCTTTGAAAAATATCACTTCAATTTTGAACATTGTTATGTTTGAGATGTTCATAAAACACAAAGTGGAAATGATGAGGGAAATAAATCTGAGTAGAAATTTGAAAAACTTCATAGCCATCACTCATCAAAGTTAAATGAAAAGAGTTGGGAAAGGTGCGTGAGATTATAAAGACTGAAAGGGAGAGAGCATACAATTAAAAGGGTAACAAGACTAGCTGGGGAATAATGCTAATATTTTAAACGTCAATGTTTGGAAGAGAAGATGGATCTTCTTAAAAGACTGAAATTGAGAAACCTGAGCAAAAGGATAAAAGTCAGAAGAGCGTGAAATCGGGAGCGAAAGGAAAGAGTGTTTGTGAAAGAAAAATGTAGTTCTAGTCCAATGCTCCTAGTAGGTCAGATAAGAAGGAATTAAAAGTATGAAGGGGATTAAAGAAAAGAAAACTTTCTTTTAAACATGGAAGTTAATCCTCCACTTACCTTGAGCTGAACTTACAACCAAAATTCCACCAAACTAAAAGAAAATTTTAAATGCATATACTCACAAGGAGAGAGAAAATTGAAGAAAAGACACCAAGAGATAACAGATTTCAACAAATTTTAAGAAGACAGGGAAAGACAATGTAGTTTATATTTATCTCTATAAAAAGTACATTGTCAGCTACATTATAACATACCCACACGCATGCATGTATGCTAAGTCGCTTCAGTTGTGTCCGACTCTGTGCGACCCCGTGCGACCCCATAGACGGCAGCCCACCAGGATCCTCCGTCCACAGGATTCTCCAGGCAAGACTTGGAATGGGTTGCCATATCCTTCTCCACAAAGAGATATAAAAATTAATTTGTTTCATAGCTCTCCTTGAGAGTCTTGGAGAAAAGTATCAGACAAAGGACTGGAGAAACTTAGTGAAAATAGAAAAACTGACTTAGGTCCTTATTTACAAAACTGCATAGTTATGCCTCAGGCAGAAGACCAGAACATTCTTTGACTTACAGCCAGTCATCCTGCAGTGAAACCTATTATGCATACAAAGCTTCCAATTAGCTCTGTAGGGAGTCACTCTTCAAAATTGAAGGACAGCCAGGGATCACCAGATACTTGTGAAAAACCTCTATCATGAAAGATAAAGACCAAAAGAAACAAAGAGAAAAGAGAACTGAGAATAAATACTAGGAGCAAGGGGGAAAAGGCACACACCCAAAAAAGTCCATCAAATTGTAGCGCTGGAGAAGACTCTTGAGAGTCCCTTCAACTGGAAGGAGATCAAGCCAATCAATCCTAAAGGAAATCAACCCTAAATATTCATGGGAAGGACTGATGCTGAAGCTGAAGCTCCAAATCTTTGGGTACCTGATGCAAAGAGCCAAATCATTGGAAAAGACCCTGATGCTGGGAATGACTGAAGACAGGAGGAGAAGGGAGTGAGAGAGGATGAGATGATTAGATAGCATCATCAACTCAGTGAACATGAATTTGAGCAAGCTCCAGGAGATAGTGAAGGAGAGAAGCCTGGCATTCTTCAATCCATAGGGTTGCAAAGATTCAGACTTGACTTAGCAACTTAACAACGATATCTTCTGAGAAAAATGAAAGTGATATGGCACCCTGAAATAGAATCATGATACTATGAAAAGGGGGTTTTCCCTGGTGGCTCAGAGGTTAAAGCATCTGCCTGCAATGCGAGAGACCCGGGTTAGATCCCCTGGAGAAGGAAGATCCCAGATCGGGAAGATCCCCTGGAGAAGGAAATGGCAACCCACTCCAGTATCCTCGCCTGGAGAATCCCATGGAGGGAGGAGCCTGATAGGCTACAGTCCAGAGGGTCACAGAGTCAGACCTGGTAGGCTACAGTCCATGGGGTCACAGAGTCAGACACAATTGAGCGACTTTACTTTAACTTTCACTGTGAAAAAGGAGCATGATTTAAGAAGGAATAAATAATTTTTGGACAGTATGAATATGTTACCTGATAAAAGATAATACAGGAGATTTAGAAGATGAAGTTGAGACAATCTCTCAGAAAATAAAATAAAAAGACAAAGGCACGAAAATTACAAAAGAAAAAATAATTTAGTTACCAGGTAATTCTAAGAAGTAGGTCCAATTAATCAGGATGGCATAAAAAGAAAATAAAAACAATGAAGAGGAGGAAATTCTCAATTAAAAAAAATATTAGAAAATTTAACAACGGAAGGATAAGTGCTTTCAAAGTGAAAGGGCTCATTGAGTACCCAGCAAATGAATAAAAACATACCAAAGCATATCGTCGTGAAATTTCAAAAGACTAAGAATAAGATAAAAGTTCTAAAATGTTCTGGCAGAGGGGAAAGTGGGTGTAAAACAGGAATTTGAATAGTAATGAAGTTAGATTTCCTGACAACAACCTTAAAAGCTAGAAAATAATATATTAAAAATGACTTCAAATTTGTAAAGAGAATTACTTCTGACCTAGAAGTATATATCCGACCAAGCTTTAAATTTATTTGTAGGTGAAATGAAACCATGATCACATATGCAGAGGTCTAAAGCATGTTCCTGCTGTATATTCTCTCTCAGTGAGTTACTGGATGTTATATTTCACCATTGACTGTTATAGTCCAATAAGTCTAGAAAGAAAAAGACAAAGGGTTCAGGAAATAAGAATAAAACAGAAGAAGGAAATGTAAAATTTACAGAATGACAATGAAGAGATATTCTAGGATCAAACTCACACACACACATACACAGACACACATGCACACACATATACAGACATACACTTGTGTGTGTGTGTGTGTGTGTGTGTGTGTAAGATCTAGAAAAGGAACCACTCCAGACAGAAACAGGAAGGTAGAGTGCTCCTGAAGGATTATCCTTGAGTATAAATGACACATTTTTCACTATACCAAGAGAAGAGGAGATAGCAACTTTAATGAGTGAAAGATACATAAAAAAACCAAAACAAAGAAATACGTAAAGCAATTTTTAAAGAAATAAAAAGATGCAGAAGAAATAAAATGTAATTAAATTATAGTGATATTTATAGCTATAGTAAAATAAGTATTATTAATTTAAAACAAAATTGCTATATATATTTTGGTTGGTTATAAGTGTGTGAGACTTTGTTAGAAGAAAGGTAAACCACCATGTTATATAGCAAAAATCTGTAAGGGAAAAATCATGGAGTAGCATTACAATTAAGTTTCTTAGAAATTTAGGGTGGAAAAGTTGAAAGCTATTATGTCTAAGGAGTATAAATCAGGAATGGAAAGAGTTACAATGAATAAATAATCCATAAATTAGATACCAAAGTCATCAATGGGTTCTAGAGGTAGTGAACTGAGATGAGAAAGAGTAGAACCATCCCCAAGAAAAAGAAAGGCATGTGGTTGTCTGAGGAGGCCTTTCAAATAGCTGAGAAAAGAAGAGAAGGAAAAGCAAAGGAGAAAAGGAAAGATATATCCATCTGAACGCAGATTTCCAAAGAATTGCAAGGAGAGAGAAGAAAGTCCTCCTAAGTGATCAGTGCAAAGGAAATAGAGAAAAATGATAGGATGGGAAAGACTAGAGATCTCTTCAAGAAAATTAGAGATACCAAGGGAACATTTCAGGCAAAGATGGGTACAATAAAGGACAGAAATGGTATGGACCTAACAGAAGCAGAAGACATTTCAAAGAGGTAGCAAGAATACACAGAAAAACTATACAAAGAAGATATTAATGATCCAGATGACCACGATAGTATGATCACTCACCTAGGTCCAGACATCCTGGAGTACAAGTCAAGTGGGTCTTAGGAAGCATCACTACAAACAAAGCTAGTGGAGGTGATAAAGTTCTAGCTGAGCTATTTCAAATCCTAAAAGATGATGCTGTTAAAGTGCTGTACTCAATATGCCAGTAAATTTGGAAGACTCAGCAGTGGCCACAGACTGGAAAAGGTCAGTTTTCATTGCCAAAGAAAGGGAGTGCCAAAGAATGGTCAAACTACTGCGCAATTGCACTCATCTCACATGCTAGCAAAGTACTGCTCAAAATTCTCCAAGCTAGGCTTTAACAGTATGAGAATTTCCAGATGCTCAAGCTGGATTTAGAAAAGGCAGAGGAACCAGAAATCAAATTGCCAACATCCATTGGATCATAGAAAAAGCAAGAGAATTCCAGATAAACGTCTACTTCTGCTTCATTGACTATGCTAAAGCCTTTGAATGTGTGGATCACAACAAACTGTGGAAAGTTCTTCAAGAGATGGGAATACCAGACCACCTTACCTGCCTCCTATGAAACCCATATGCAAGTCAAGAAGCTATAGTTAGAACTGGACATGGAACAATGGACTGGTTCCAAATTGGGAAAGGAGTACGCCAGGCTGTTTACTGTCACACTGCTTATTTAACTTCTATGCAGAGTACATCATGAGAAACACTGGGCTGGATGAAGCACAAGCTGTAATCAAGAATGCTGGGAGAAATATCAGTAACCTCAGATATGCAGATGACACTACCCTTATGGCAGAAAGTGAAGAATAACTAAAGAGCCTCCTGATGAAAGTTAAAGAGAAGAGTGAAAAGTTTGGCTTCAAATTCAACATTCAAAAAATGAAGATCATGGCATCTAGTCCCCTCACTTCATGGCAAATAGATGGGGAAACAGTGGAAAGAGCGACAGACTTTATTTTCTTGGGCTCCAAAATCACTGCAGATGTTGACTGCAGCCACAAAATTAAAAGACACTTGTTCCTTGGAAGAAAGCTATGACAAACCTAGACAGCATATTAAAAAGCAGAGACATTACTTTGCTGACAAATGTCCATCAAGTCAAAGCTATGGTTTTTCCAGTAGTCATGTATGGGTGCAAGAGTTGGACCATAACAAACGCTGAGTATTGAAAAATTAATGCTTTTGAACTGTGGTGTTGGAGAAGATGCTTGAGAGTCCCTTTGACAGCAAAGAGATCAAACTAGTCAATTGTTAAAAATATCAGTACTGAATATTCATTGGTATGACTGATGCTGAAGCTGAAGCTCCAATACTTTGGCCACCTGTTGTGAAGAAGGAACTCATTAGAAAAGACTGTGATGCTGGGCAAGATTGAAGGCAAGAGGAGAAGGGGACGACAACCATCTCCTGGTTGGATGCATCATCGACTCGATGGACATGAGTTTGAGCATGTTCCAGGAATTGGTGATGGACAGGGAAGCCTGGTGTGCTGCAGTCTGTGGGGTCACAAAGAGTCGAACATGACTGAGTGACTAAACTGAACTGAACTAAAGAAAGAGGTTACTGGCAGGCAATGAGATTATCAGAGGAACAATGCTTTCAATGAAAGGGAAAGCAGTACTAAAAGTGCATTAAATTGCAAAAGCCTTCCTGGACGGTAGACACTCTGACCAAATGGTTCAGGTACAGGCTTGGATATTCTCTTTTCTCTTCATAATAAAAAAATTGCAGTTGAAACAACAGATGGGTATCAAGAAATAGCCACATGGTTTGGCACTAAAGGGTGAGTGTAAAGTACTGGGTAAAAACCATGTATGGACAATTGATTCATCAGCTGTGAATCATAGAGATAGATAGGATAAATGCCTTGAGTCAGCTTTATGGCATCACAGCTGAGTAGTCATGCGGCTACTAGAGACTTAAATTAAAAACTTGGGAATTTTTCAAGAATTCTCCTTACAGTACCCTTTCCACTTTCTCATTTAATCCATCGCCCATGCTAGGGATTCTGCTTCTTAAATACCTTGGCGGTCCATCACTTCTTCCCATTCTTACTGCTACTCTCATAGTCTGAGCCATCATCACTTACCTTTTACAACTACAATAACCTCAAGAAACATTTTCTAGGTACCGAGTATATTTGCCATATACTAGGTACATATATACGTATATATATATAACAGTATATATGTGTCAGTGTCTGACATATACTAGGCACCTAGCAAATGTTTAGTATGTGTCAGATATTAGTTGCATTTACTGGCTGTTAATATGTGCTAGATCCTATATAGAGATCAGCCTATAATCAGGGCTTTCAGGTAAGGTCAGGTAAAATAACATTTCCCAATTCAAGCTCCCAGAAATGAGAAATGTAGGATTTTGAGAGATAGAAACTAATGGAGAAGAAAGGTCATCTTTTTAATGTTTTTAGATAAACCTTCGACAAATTACCATGTACAAATAACCATGTGTAAGAGCTGACTCATGAACCTGCTGCAAAATATAGTTTTATAAATTTCATAAGTTAAAGGAAGAATAAAGGTGGCTTTGGGTTGAACTTTTACCATCTCTTAAGCACATTGTATTCATTTGCCTCCAAATTTGATTTAATCTAAGCCATTTCAAAACAAAATACTGCATTGTTTTTGTCAACTATTGCTTTCTTTTTCTGCGACAGGTTTATGTTAAGTAAAATCAGTGAATAAAATGCAAGTTTCAAGTTGATGCTCATTCAATGCTGTTTCTGCAGATGGCAAACTGTACTGTTACTATAAATTCAAAGATGAAAAAGACAAGATCCTCTCCTTCAAGAACCCACCTAGTACATGGGGAAATAGTACACATAATTAGGAAGCAATGAGATTAGTGCCTGGTAGCTCCGAGAAAGATGCTATTCATTTATCCTGAGACATTCCAGAGATAGTGACCCTTTAGTTAGAATGAGAAGATTTTCAAGCTAATTACCAGTATCTGATGGTGGTTGGGGACAGACTCTCAAATGTATCCATCTGTTCATTCATGAATTGATTTGTTTAGTTTACATTGGTTATTGCTTGTCTACTGTATGTCAAGAATCAAGATAAATGTAAAAATGAACAAAATAGTTTTTACCCTCAAGAGGCTTAGAGTCTAGACAAAAATGACTTGAAAAACAGTAACTTTAATGAAGTGTGGTAGATGGCATGATACCGATTCATGCAAGTTTTTATAGCATTTGGTTGGTGCTAATCTAGCGAAAGACATGTCAGGACATCACAGAAATTTCTGCCATGATTGTTTTCTCCCATTAAAATAAAAGCATTCATAAGTACAGATTCTTATTCTGAAGTGAATAACCAATACAGCTGTCTCCAACAGGGAGTTTGTTCAATTTATTTCTCTCTCCCCCATACATAGTTGAATGTCTAGAGCACACTATTCAATAGATAATTATTGATTAATGGAATAAATTTGAGTCAAAAAGAGGAAATCATAAACCTTATGGGTAAAACTTGACTTTTAATATTTTAGAGAAATGAGGGAAATATATTTTTTCCAATAAATCTGGAGTTTTCTATCCTGTACTGCAATTAGTATAAAATTTTAAAAATCTATATTATAGATCCATGTTTCAAATGTGAGTGTAAGCCTTGCACTAAGTCAGGATTGTGTTCTGGTCCAGTTCTGCCATTCCAAATCTGTGTGACAATGGGAACTATCTGCCCCTTTCTGAATCCATTTCTTTATCTGTTAGATGTTAATAAAAATCTGTCTTATATACCTTTGAGAGCTGTTTATGAATCAAATGATATAATGCATATGCATGTCTTATGTAAACTTGTTTAAAGCATTATGTAATTATAAAATATAATCATAATTAAATTTCTAAGCTTTAAATATTTTAAGAACGCCTTCCAAGGCTGGTGGTTAAGCAGTTGTTGTTTTTTTTCTGTTTCTCTCTAGTGCAGTGCCTGGAGATGACCACCAAGCGGAAGATCATTGGCCGCCTGGTGCCGTGCCGGTGTTTCCGAGGTGAAGAAGAAATCATCTCCGTTTTAGACTACTCCCACTGCAGCCTTCAGCAGGTGCCAAAGGAGGTTTTTAACTTTGAACGGACATTAGAGGAGCTTTACCTAGATGCCAATCAAATTGAAGAGCTACCAAAGGTAATTTTTGACAACCTAAAACACATGCTTTAAATAAGTATTTCATAGCTCCAAAGACTTGGCATAATGATAATGCTAACTATAGCCTTCTATCTAGGTAATTGACAAATCATTCAAGTTAGCATAACTTTTCCCAATAGTTTCATCACTTTTTAATGCCACTCCATTTGTAACTTCTTGTGATATGTTAATAACCATGGAAATCATTACTTTATGGGATATGCATTTTTATTTTAATTTAAGATACTCTTCAAGAAAATACAGATTGGTGAGTTGAGATCAATAGCTTATATTTAGAAAAGAAAGAGAAAATATGGTACTCTCTATTCCAGAACTGAAAATTTGTATATTGTATGTTAAGGTAACATTGTTTTAAAGTCTTGAATTATATGTTAAGTCTAAGAAATGCTTTTATGCATACACATACACACAAAAAATCAAGGATACTGTCATGTAAAACATGGTGTTGTTTCTGGAATTTGAAATCTTTGAATATAACAAATATCACTGAGTTTATATGGCATATAGCTTATAAATATCATGCAGCTAAAAAAATTTAACTAATATCAAATTTTGCACACACATAAACACACACTGCCTATGACCAGGAAAGATTGGAGACGTTAGCTAAAGCAAACAAGGCCACACAGCAGAAAGATAAAATCCAAATCATTGGATCCTATTGTTCACCTAAATAAGTGACTCGGATTAAGTAGCTAGCATGACATCTACCTGTGAAGAATTTACGTGATAGCTCAGAGAGAAAAAGATGTCATGCAATACATTTCTATTGCTTATGCTAAAAAATGCACATTAAATATCCAAGAACCAGAAAAAAAAATCCTCCATCACAAGGTGAAAGTTGCTCAGTGACTCTTTGCAACCCATGGACTATACAGTCTATGGAATTCTACAGGCCAGAATACTGGAATGGGTAGCCTTTCCATTCTCCAGGGGATCTTCCCAACCCAGGGATCAAACCCAGGTCTCCCACATTGCAGGCAGATTCTTTACCAGCTGAGCCACAAGGGAAGCCCAGGAATACTGGAGTGGGTAGCCTATCCCTTCTCCAGCAGATCTTCCTGACCCAGGAATCAAACCAGGGTCTCCTGCATTGCAGGCAGATTCTTTACCAACTGAGCTATCAGAGAAGCCCTGCATCATAAAAGCTAACAATTATCAAAAGCAGAATAAAGTGTTCTGATCAAAAGAATTTTTGAAAATTATCTTCGTTTAGGATGATGGATTATGGTGTTTATATAATACTTCAGAGACAGGAGCTATTTAATGTATACTTCAAAGCAAATATTCTTCATTTTTGATAACCTAAATGTATAGTGTCATCTTGAATCTTTGCCCAGAAGGGCTGGGTCAGGCCTAAAAAAAAATTGGCCATATGGATTAACATCCACATTGCACATAAGTAGAGACAGGACTAAAATGAGCTGTATCTTCTACCAGGCTATAAACTACTTGAGGGCAGAGGAAGCATCTTATTCATTTTTGCTTCCCTGTACAGGAGGATGCATGGTGACTTTTACATAATGAATACTCAATTTATGTGTTGCCACTGCTAGATGAAATGATGCAGAGAACTTCATGTGCTATAGGACTTGATTGGCAAAACTATATAAAGTTAAACAATTCATAAATGTGATATTTAGCTCTAATTTAAGAAATTAAACACAGTTTTTGGTTTTGTTTTTAAGGTCAGGTCCATTTAGAATTTCCAGATGAAATAAAGGACATCCAGTAAAATTTAAATTTTAAACTACTAAACAAGCCATTTTTTAGTATAATTATACCCCAAATATTGCATTGGATATACTTATGCTAAAACTAAATAGTTTGTTATTTATTTGAAAGTAAAATTTAACTTGCCATCCTGTATATTTATTTGCTATATCTGGCAGTTCTAAGGCAATCCAGATATTTAAAATCTTTCTCTAGATCCATGCAACAGTCTGTAAGACAAATAGCCAGCGCAAGGTCAATTGATCAAATACATACTCATTTAATATCTACTCAACTACACAGTAGTTGAAGCTTTAGTGAATTACAAGAGAAATCAGTCTCATTCCTTGCTGTCAAGGATCTGACAACCTAATTGCAGAGAAAACTGAAGCTTTAGAGGTGAATGCACAATGACAGATAATCAGGGCCAAAGAACCAAGTCCTGCGGTAGAGCTTATGTACAGAGAAGAGTACTGCTGTTGGAGGGGAGAGACGAGGGCTTGACCAAAAAGCACAGAAGCAAAAGCTAAGATGGAATATATGGAGAAGGGGAGGAGAAGAGCAGCAAAACTGTGAAGGATCTGGAGCTGCAGGTGCAGGTAGGAGACTGCTGACATATGTAGGTAGAGGAGGAGAGCAGAAAGAACTCAGACAATGAAAGGTCTTGAGAGTCACACAGCAGGGTTTGACTTCATACATCAGACAGATAATGCTGTTGGAGAGTTTTACATATCAAGTCTGCTGCTGCTAAGTCGCTTCAGTCATGTCCGACTCTGTGCGATCCCATAGACGGCAGCCCACCAGGGTTCTCTGTCCCTGGGATTCTCCAGGCAAGAACACTGGAGTGGGTTGCCATTTCCTTCTCCAATGCATGAAAGTGAAAAGTGAAAGTGAAGTCGCTCAGTCGTGTCCGACTCTTAGCGACCCCATGGAGTGGGGTGCCATTGTCTTCTCCAACATATCAAGTCACTAGGAGCTTAAGGAGGAGAGCTTGGATTAACAATAAAGAAAAATAATACAAATGAGTCAAGGACTTTAGTAACACTTTTCTGCTGTATTAGAATTTAGGAGAAATGGTTATCTTTTGTTATTAGTATGCTTTATACATTTCAAAGGTTTTACACATAATCTTTCAGGGTTTCTTTGGCTCTCAAAGTTCAATATTATTACTTTCCTAAAACAACCCTGTAGATTAGTTTCTTCTAAAGCATCTAATATTGAGATATGATTTAAATTATTTGATTTCACAATTTGATCATAATAATACCTGTATATATTTCTATATTATTGAAAAAATAGGTAAATTAAGAAACAAAAGGGCTGACATATCAATTAGGGCCCACTGAAAAAGTGAAAGTGTTAGTCACTCTGTTGTATCAGAATCTTTGCGACCCCATGGACCATAGTCCACCAAGCTCCTCTGTCCATGGAATTCTCCAGGCAAGAATACTCAGTGGGTTGCCATTTCCTTCCCCAGGGGATCTTCCTGACCCAGGGATCAAACCCAGGTCTCCCACATTGCAGGCAGATTGTTTACTGTCTGAGCCACCTCATGTGTGTGTTTAATTAATAGAAACCACAATCCAAACTGACTTAACAAGAAATAGGCTTGATTGGCTCACATAAGTGGAAATGCATTTCAGGACACACTCCAGACTTGGTATATTTCTATTTGCTTTATGTGGGAATAACTTTTCCTGAGGCTGGCTTTCTCTCAGGGGGCAGGATGGCTATAGCAATTCTAGTGTTCAGTTCCACATCCTCCAAAAATAGACATATTTGGCTTCTGAAAACTTTCTATTCTTCTAAGAAGGACAAGAAGTGGCTCCTCCAGAATTCCTCGGTTACCTTGTCCTTAGATCTCACTGGACTTGTGTCACATGTTCATTGTTGATCCAGTCCTTTTGCCATGGGATCCACTATGCAAGAAAAATAGGATTACTCTGATTGGGTTCAACCATGATGGGCCACCTCTGTGGAGTTGTGGTTACTGGCAGCAATACAAGGGAACAAGATACGAGGACTGGAGGGAAGATTACCACAAGGTACACTACAAACAAAATGCTATAACATCCCTGTTTTATGAAGAATAGTTCATCTTCATCAAAGTTTGTAAGGACTTCTAGTCCTTAGGAGATTTAAAGCTGAGTCCTTAGGAGATTTAAAGCTTTCAAAGTTAGATTAAATATAGTATTTTTTGCTTGCTCTCTTATTTTTACTGTTTTTCTGGTTCTATTTGATGTTGTTACCTTTATGATTTCAGATTTGTTGAGTAATGAGATAACCATTTGTATTCTCGATATTACATTATGGCAAAAATTACCTTTTATAATTTTTTTTTATTATCTTCATTCTGATATTTTATACTAAGAATGTTCTAGCTGGCCATGAATATCTAAGTTCTTATGCAACAGGTAGAGAACAGAGTCAAGGTTAATGGCATTAGGAAAAGAATGTCAAGAGTGTGTCAGAAAAGATGCAAAAATAGATATGAAAGAACAGGAAGTCTTTTGATGAGGAATAGTTCAATCCATGTTGCTTGAAAGGTAAAAATATAAAAATGACATACCTTTCACACAGTGATAGAAACCCACACAGTTTATAATTTAGTGCTGCTTTACTTGTTATTTGGAATTGGAAACTTAAAATTATACAAAGTAAAAGAACATCACAGATGTATATTATAAATGAAGTGGTGTGGAAAGGCAAATGTGAAAAAAGTGCAATAAAGAAAAAAACTACAAAGAAATTTCCTGAAATTGAAGAGAAACTTTAAAAAAGATAATAGAAATAATTTTTGTAAAGTCAGTTTGAACCAAAATTGAAAGACACTGAGTGAATTTGGTAGAAGAGATCAATTTATCTATATATGAAAGAAAGGTGAAAGTGAAAGGCGCTCAGTCATGTCTGACTCTTTGTGACCCCATGGACTTTATAGACCATGGAATTCTCCAGGCCAGAATACTGGAGTGGGAAGCCTTTCCCTTCTGCAGGGCATCTTCCCAACCCAGGGATTGAACCCAGGTCTCCTGCATGCAGGCAGATCCTTTACCAATTGAACCACCAATGAAGCCTAAGAGTACTAGAGTGGGTAGCCTATCCCTTCTGTAGGGGATCTTCCAAACCCAGGAATTGAACCAGGGTCTCCTGCATTGCAGGTAGATTCTTTATCAGCTGAGCTACTAGGGAAGCCCTTATATGCAAGAGGATGGGACTAAATTTGAAATACTGTACTTACTAAATTTTCTCCATTTAAACTATCCAGAAATATTTTAGAGGTTAAGAACCTTGGCTTTGGACTCAGACAAACCTGGTATCAGAACTTAGCACTACTAATTGGTTAAGAATGTATTTCATTTTCTGAAAACCTCAGTTTCTTCATTAGTAAAACTGGGAAAATTATAGCATCAATTCCTAGGTTAGACAGAAAGATACATACATATATATATATATATATATATATATATACACACACACACACACACATACATAGGTAGATACATAAGTAGGTAGGGTGCTTGGTATGATAATGTTTATGGAGCACTTGGAATTTAAAAAATCAATAATTGGCATTTATCATTCTTATACCACAGAGAAAGGAAATTTTCAATATTAATAACCCTGGGTAGAATAGTAAGATTTTGTAAGATTTCAAAATAGTTCTGTGTATTAAACTCTCCATCAAAAAATGTGTGGTATGTCTTCATTTCTAACTGAAATCTCCAAAGACACCTTCTAGAAAAACAGTCCTCTGTCCATAGTGGTGTTCAGTTGCTAAGTCGTGCCCAATTCTTTGTGACTCCATGACCTGCAGCATACCAGGCTTCCCTGTCCTTCACTATCTCCCGGAATTTGTTCAAACTCATGTCCATTCAGTTAGTGATGCCATCTGACCATTGCATCCTCTGTCCATAGTGAGTGATGTTATTTACCCAAACAGCTACACCAAGTGCATATGTAATAGACAATACCACCAGTTCCCCAGAGAATTTCCTTGACTCACAGAATCATGTTATGGCATTTTGCAGTAAATGCAACTTTGGAAATTATTTTATTTAAACCCTTAATTATTATAATAAGCAAATCAAGGTCAGAAAAGGTAATTAACTTCTCTTAGGCCACAAGGGATGTTAAATTTCTATCCAAAATTAAAATCAAAGACTATGTTATAGTTAAGATAGAATAGGTTATGCTAGTGTAACAAGTCAAAAATGTATACCTGAAGTTTTTCTTTGTGCCCCATGTTGTGTGGGCAGGGACCACTGATCTCTAAGAACCTATAGCTAATAACTAGTCCGATTTTCCACACAGTGCAAAAATGTCTATTATTTCTTTTTTAGAACAGTCATCCAATGTCTTCGTGAACCTTTCTATGGTAGAAGAAGCCACTCACTTAAGAAGCAGACCATTATATTATCGGAAAGGTCTGGTTATTTGCAAGTTCTGCAATATGTTAATGATGTAGATCCATTCACCTGTCTATCCATCTAAAACTTGGCTAGGCACTCAGAGTGCTGCTAACATTATGAAGGAATGCCTTCTCTAGATAAAGAACTATGCTTCTGGAGTTACTGCCTTGATCTTCAAAACATTTTAAAGGATTTTTGTATACATTAGCTTAGAGTTCTGTTTTCCAAGACGAGTTTCCAAGTTTCTCAAACCAGTTTTCAAGGACATGCTTCCCAGATGCTTCATCATCTTAATGATATTACATCCATTGTATTCAGAATATTGTTCTTAAGCTGAGAGATGCTAGGGGAAAAAAGCACTTCCATATCAACAGTTGCTTCTTCTGGGAAGGAAACAGACATTGGGAAGCCAGGTGTCAGGCAAGGGCTACCAATAAACAGATGGATGGTGCTCATTACTCTGCTCATTACTCTATCTTGGTCACTCATGCAAGGCTATAAGGCTGAGAAATTGATTATCCAGTATAAAGCAGACAAGAGCTTATCAAACAGGGATGTTTTAGGTGAAAATTTTGGCATAGCTTGATCCAGTCACTGGCCGTGACATGGAAGAAATATTCACTGACTCTTTAAAAAAAAAATAAATGAGCAACAAAGACACACCTGAATCATGCCAGCAGGTAAAATAGAGCTCCAAGTGTATGACCAAAGAATGGGTTTTGACAACAGTGCTGGAACTGTTTCGGCTGAGCCTACACATAAAAGTCAGGCAAGCTCTCTGGTCAGAGACGGCCCCTTCTCTTTCCTCTGCCAGTGCTGCTCTTCCTCATGGCCTTCTGCTTCATTTCCTCCAGGTCTGTGCTCAAACATCACCTTACCAGAGAATCTTTACCCATGTTATTCTTAGACAAAATAAATAATGCCGGCCACCACCGCTTACTTCCCTCAACAAAACCTTAGGCTTAATTGTATCTCTAGAAGATTTCTAGTACAGTTCAATCCTGTTAACCAGTAGTAAAACACCGCTGAAATACGGTATCATTGTTGTAAAAAGTCCCCATAGCTTCCTCTGAAACAATGTATATTATCTTGCAAAGAGTTAAGACCTTTGACAGCAGCCAGAGGTGAGGACTGGAAATGTTGGCACATATCTGCATAGAACATAGAAAATAAAACTCTCTCATTGAATTTGTTGGTTGTGGTTGTTGTTGTTGTTTTCAATGCTGACTCAGGAGGTTGAAGTGAGGTAGGATAGTTTTCGATGTTCCTCCATAATCCACTACCTAACACAGTACACTCTGCATTTATTTTTACTCTCAAACTCTAAGTACTTCATCCATGTAAAATAGAACTTTCACATAATACTTTCTCAAGTTAATAAAACTGCTCTCTGACTCTAGAAGTGTTATAGGAGCAATGTCAAGGAATATACTTTAACGTCTATGGAAGTAGAGGGTGGAATAGTTTCTCTAAAATCCCTTTCAAACTTAACCTGTGATTCACTCATTTGAGATTCCTTTGAAATAGATTTAAATGCTAAACAATGGAAGGAAGTATTCTGAAAAACAGAATAGTGACTATAGTTACTGATTGTTCTCTCAGAAGTAATATAGTAAATGTAGAGTTCTGAATGGAGAAGACCTAGTTTTAACACAAGTTCTGACAAAAATTCATCAGGTGACTTTGAGCATCTTACTTAACCCCTTTGAATCTTAGCTTCCTCATCTTCATTAGATTCTAACAAATTTGTTTCTGCCCATCTCCTGGGATTGCAGTAAGCACCAAATACTATAAAGTACAAGAAAGCACTATAAGAACAGCAAAGTGATATATAACTCTTGAGCTAACAGCAATGGCTTATTTTGATAAGAAAGAGCATATGTTTAATGAAGTTGATTTGCTTTTTAATATAAATTTATATAAACCGTACTATGATAACAAAAAATTGTATTCAACAAATGCCTATGCATTTACTACTTAGTATGTATATACAGTGGTGTCAGTTTTTGTTGTCTTTTTTTTTTTAATTTTAGGCCATAAAAAACAACTGGTTATTTTAGGTAAAGATGAAAGTCCATTCAAAATGTGTCTCAGGTCCCAAATCAATAAGAGCCTGAAGAACTTTACATGAAAAAAAAAATTGCAGCAACCAAGGGAGTTCTGAATTTCTGCATAGAATTCACAATGCATTGACAATACAGACCAAACACTGCTGCTTTTGTGAGAAATGTACTTTCAAACACCCCCATATAACTGTGACATACATCTCTTAAGAATTTGACATCTGAGCACCAAATAATTGATGCTTTTGAACTGTGGTGTTGGAGAAGACTCTTGAGAGTCCCTTGGACTAGATCCAACCAGTCCATTCTGAAGGAGATCAGCCCTGGGTGTTCTTTGGAAGGAATGATGCTAAAGCTGAAACTCCAGTACTTTGGCCACCTCATGCGAAGAGATGACTCATTGGAAAAGACCCTGATGCTGGGAGGGATTGGGGGCAGGAGGTAAAAGGGACGAAAGAGAATGATATGGCTGGATGGCATTACTAACTCGATGGACATGAGTCTGAGTGAACTCCGGGAGTTGTTGATGGACAGGGAGGCCTGGCATGCTGCGGTTCATGGGGCCGCAAAGAGTTGGACACAACTGAGCGACTGAACTGAACCGAAGATTCAAATTCCAGATGCCTCCAAAAATATTATACAGTGAAAGATGCCTTTAAAAAGAAGGTTGAAAACAAAATAAAAAATAAAAAGAAGGTTGAGGTTCTAGTGGGAAAAGAATGGATTTTGATAAGCAAAAAAAGTGTCCTCTAATATTCTACATATCATATATCTGCAATTTTATTGATTCTTTCTTCTTCTAATTCACTCATATCTGCTAATTAGAATTAGGGAGCCTGAAACCATGTTTTTCTTAGGCCTTTAAATAAAATTGTTTGAAATCAAGGGCACTAGCTTATTTTGTGAGAAGTCTAATGACACCAAAGGAGCCAAAGAAGATATATTTTATGGGGACAAATTTTGGATTGTTTGTTCATAATTATGATTTGTTTATCAAAACTTAAATGATCATTGATTTTTTTTCTTCAACTCAAGAGGACTCTTTCAAATTAAAAAAAAAAAAAAAACTACTTGTTTCAGTATAGTTGTTAAGCAACTGTCATGTGTAAAAATGTGAAAAGCTTTGCTCTAATCAAACACAGGCTAAATTTACACATGCAGGATATAAAAACTGCTACTTGTTTAATAAATTGCCTAATTAAAAAAAATTCACAGTAACAGACTATTCCTTAAGAGTTTGTCTTGCAGAAATACAGTCTATAACTGTGGCATGTTATATAAGTAGCACCACCTGTATTTATGGAGGGCTCTCTGAGAACTCAATAAAAGTAAAAAAAATTACTTTTTTCAACTCTCTCATTCCCTTAAAGATATTCAGTGTGCATAGTGTGTGTTATTCTGTCTGCCAGTACCAAAGGTATAGAATTTATCTAAATACAATAAAGCCGAATCTGAAATAAAATTGTCACATGAGTGGTACATAAATTATCAAAGTTTGAATCTGTTTAATCTCTTGCCTGAAGCATCTTTATCCAAATCTGTTCTTTCACCTACAATTACTTTAGCATTCAAATGCACTGGCTTTTTCTTTCAATAAATAAACAACATAGATGGACTCTTACGGGGCCCAAAGGAAAGCAAGACAAAGGATAAATTTGTAAAAATCAAAACAAAACAAAGCCCTGTGTACATGTGGATAATTTTTTGTTACTCAGATTTCTACTTTTGTTTAAAATGTTTTATTGTTTCAACAGTGTATAGTCTTCAGTTCAGTCGCTCAGTCGTGTCCAACTCTTTGTGATTCCATGAAGCGCAACACGCCAGGCCTCCCTGTCCATCATCAACTCCCAGAGTCCACCCAAACCCATGTCCATCAAGTCGGTGATGCCATCCAGCCATCTCATCCTCTGTCATCTCCTTCTCCTCCTGCTCTCAATCTTTCCCAGCATCAGGGTCTTTTCAAATGAGTCAGCTCTTCGCACGAGGTGGCCAAAGTGTTGGAGTTTCAGCTTCAACATCAGTTCTTCCAATGAGCACCCAGGACTGATTTCCTTTAGGAAGGACTGGTTGGATCTCCTTGCAGTCCAAGGGCCTCTCAAGAGTCTTCTCTAACACTGTAGTCTTAGCAACCCTCTATTATGTGTATTAGTGAGAAACTGGGACTTCTGTAGTACTCCAGTCAGTTTTTGAAATGTTTTATCTTGTAACTGGAAACTTACTCATCCCATCATTTATTGGTAATCTTTACACAAATATCAGATCACACTGGAATTTCAATGCAATTGAAAACTTATTGATTTTTTACTGTCAATTTTTGGGAAATGGTATAAAAAAACAAATTTTAGGTAAAATATAAGTATTGATTAGTTCATGTACTCAGCAAACATTTCATGAGTACCAATTACATGCAGACAACTGTTATAGAAGCTGGAGATACATTATTGAGGAAAACCAATAATTTCCTATTCTCACAAAACCTTTGTTGTTGTTCAGTCACTAAGTTGTGTCCGACTGTTTGTTACCCAATGGACTGCAGCTCACCAGGCTCCTCTGTCCTTCATTATCTCCTAAAGTTTGCTCACATTCATGTCCATTGAGCTGGTGATGCTGTCTAACCATCTCAACCTCTGTTGCCCCCTTTATCTTTTGCCTTCCGTTTTCCCCAGCATCAGGGTCTTTTCCAATAAGTCGGCTCTTCACATCAGGTGGCCAAAACATTGGAACTTCAGCTTCACCATAAGTCCTTCCAATGCATATTCAGGGTCGATTTCCCTTAGAATTGACTGGTTTGATCTTGCAGTCCAAGGGATCCTTGAGAGTCTTCTCCAGCCTCACAATTTGATAGCATCCATTCTTCAGTGCTTAGCCTTCTTTTTGGTTCAATTCTTGCATCCATACATGACTTTTGGAAAAACCATAGCTTTGGCTAGACAGACCTTTGTCTTCAATGTCTCTGCTTTTTAATACACTCTCAAGATTTGTCATATTTTTTTTTCCAAGGAGCAAGCATCTTCTAATTTTGTGGCTGCAGTCACAGTCCACAGTGATTTTGGAGCCCAAGAAAATAAAATCTGCCACTGTTTCCATTTTTTCCCATTTATTTGCCATGAAGTGATAAGATTGGATGCCATGATCATAGTTTTTATAACATTGAGTTCCGAGTCAACTTTCTTACTTGTTCTTACACCTCATCAAGAAGCTCTTTAGTTCCTCTCTTCACTGTCTGCCATTGGAGTAGTATCATCTGCTTATCTGAGGTTGTTGATATTTCTCCCAGTGATCTTGATTCCAACTTGTTATTCAACTAGCCTGGCAATTTGCACAATGTACTCTGCATGTAAGTTAAATAAACGGGGAAAATAGTCAGTCTTGTCACAAAACTTCCTTTGCTGCAAAAAGAGAATAAAAATAATTTTTAAGAGAAAATGTTAGATCATGGCAGGTATCATGATGAAAATAAAGCAGAGAAATTGCTTAGGTTAAGAGGACAGTAATACCTCTCAGATGATGGTGAAGAATCAACAAGGTAGATTTTAGGTAGAGCCTTCCAGACAGAGGAAATACACCAAGGTAGAAATAAATGAGGGCTTCCCAGGTGGCACAATGGTAAAAGAACCTGCCAGTGCAGGAATGACTGGAGACATGGGTTTGAACCCTGGGTCAGGAAGATCCCCTGAAGGAGGAAATGGCAACCCACTCCAGTATTCTTGCCTGGAAAATCCCATGGACAGAGGAGTCTGGTGGGCTACAGTCCGTGGGGTCACAACAGAGTCAGACATAACTGAGCAACTAGCATTAGTGAAGAAAAAGCAAAGCATTTCAAATTATGCTCTTTAGGTAAAGTTAATAGAGTTTGCTGACAGAATGGGTTTGGGAGATAAGAGAGTAAAGCCTGAAAAGGGATTTAGAAAAAGTTACCATTGACAGATTAGGAAAACAAGGAGAGAAAATGTTGCTATGGATACGGGAAGAAACCCTGTGCTATTGTCATGGAAGCTAATGACAGAAGTTGTTTTAAGAGATGACAGAAGAGGGACTGTTGTATTTTCTAGTATATGAGTAGTTGCCAACCTTGCTATGGGTGGAAACCCAGTGAAGTGGATTGAAGAAACAGATGATGATGGTTGATAGGACTTAAGGGGCAAGATAGATACAGAAATCTTTAAATGATAGAGGCCTCAATATGTTAAAGAAACACTGGAATTGATGAGTCAAGAAAATGGCAAATGGCAATCTTGTGAACTGAGAGGGTGGGAAAAAGTGTATAAAGCATACTGTTATAGAGGAATATAATTTACAAAAGAATTAAGGTTCTTAAATGTATAAATTACCTGTGTTTTGTGAAGTTTTTCTTGAAGTAGCAGGTAGTTGAGAAACAGATGCCAAAGCCAAGTTCTTCTAAACACTTCTTAGCTCACATGCCTGGACCAGTGGATTAACAGTAGAAAAGGGGGGGGGAGGGGAAAGACAGATGGAAGAGCTAAGAAAAGAGCAGAAGACAGGAAATGCAACACTTATTTAGCATCTACTGTGTGCTAGGCTCTTCATATGCAGTAGCTCTTTTGTCCTTTAGATTAACTCTGACAAATAGGTTTTGTTATCCTCACTTTAAGTCCAAGGATACTGAAGTACAATGAAATTAAAAGAATTTACTAAACGTATACAAAACAAGAAAATGGTTAAGTCCATAGAGTAGAAACTTAGGCTCATGTTACTCCAAATCCCACATCCTTTCCACTTGACTAATCTGAAAGAATACCTTTCTTCTTAGACCTTCTTTCCTAGCATTTGACTAGACTGGAGGATAAACAGGAAGGAGAAATCAAGGATGATGAGATTTTTATCCTTGAAAACCAGAAAAATGATACTATTAAAATATGTTGGAAGGGGCTATTGTGTACAAAAACATGACAGATTCTGTTTTAAATGCAAAATGTGAGCTATCAGCTGAGCATTCTCATAAAGATGCCAAAAGAAAGATCCAAAACTGAGCCTCATCAGAGCATGACTGGAAATACAGACCCATCTTTTAACCAGACATCAGAAATAAGTAGCCATGTTTTGTTTGGCCTATTTTTGAAAACGAGTTAGAGCCAACTTGTAGAATATTAACTATTACAAAAAAGTACAGAACCTTTGCTTCCATTTTTTAAAAAAAGGAAGATCTGTTGCTGCCCATATGCTCAATTGGTAACAATTAGGTGGCACTTAGTATTTTGTGTCTATGTACTCCTTTGATGAAGCAGACCTAGGTTGCCCCAGATCCCACCCAGGCTGCCCCTGCTGCTGCTAAGTCGCTTCAGTCGTGTCCAACTCTGTGCGACCCCATAGACGGCAGCCCACCAGGCTCTGCCGTTCTTGGGATTCTCCAGGCAAGAACACTGGAGTGGGTTGCCATCTCCTTCTCCAATGCATGAAAGTAAAAAGTGAAAGTGAAGTCGCTCAGTCGTATCCGACTCTTAGCAACCCCATGGACTGCAGCCTATCAGGCTCCTCTGTCCATGGATTTTTCAGGCAAGAGTACTGGAGTGGGGTGCCATTGCCTCCTCCACAGGCTGCCCCTAGCAATGAAGTTACCCATCTAGCTCCTCTAGGAAATTGAGTTTGCAACCTAATATATATTGGATTGGCCAAAATGTTCATTTGGGTTCTTCTGTAATGTTATAGAAAAACCCAAATGAACATTTTGACCAACCTCTGTATTTATTCATTTCTTCATGAAAAAACATCCACTATATGCCAGATACTTGCTAGTGACCGGGAAGATAATGATTGGACAGAATTATGCACATTTAGCAAGAAAAACAAACACTGAACATGTATTATTTCAAATATTGTATATGCTGTCTAATAATGGGTGAGGAAACATTCAATGGAGTGTTCCCCCTGAATAATATTACAACTAAGACACTGATAAGTCAGAAACTGGAAGTAAAGTGTTTCTAAATACATAGTGCAAAAGAAACCATGGGAGGAATGAGGCTGGAGAAATTATAAAGGCCTTCCATGCTAAGACACATGGTTTGAATTTTATACTGAAATATATGGAAATTGATTTACATTTTTATCTGGGTAACAGGAAGATCAGATATGTATTTTAGAAAGATAGTTCTAGCTATCTGTTTAGAAAGATAGTTCCAGCTGCACTAAGAATAGAGTTCAAGGGTTAAGTCCAGAGGCAAGGAGACCAGTTAGGCAGAGCTTGTAGAAAATCTGTGAAAGATGACCATAGCCTGACCCAGGGTAGTGGCCCTGATGATTACATAAAGAATACAGATTGGAGAAGGTTTGGGGAGGCAGACTTTCCTGAAGTTGGTCATGTCTTTGATCTCTTGGTAGGAAGCAAAAAACCTGGTAACTCTTAGATTTATATTAGAACATGTGGGAGTAAGTGCAAAGAAGGAAGGTCTGAGATCCAGAGAACCAGAACCCAACTCAGCAAAGTAGCAGCTTAGTCTCTGTGGAAGTCATGTGTATATCACAGTGACAGAGCAATCTATCCACACTGGAGCTGGCTGTTCTGGGTGCAGGAGCAAGGTTGTCCAGAATAAAATGTAGACCTAGCAAAATCTGATGTGCTTCAGCATTTTGAAATATAACTGTTGGGCATTTGGACAGAGTTGTTTGCATATTTGGAAATAATTAAAGATATATGCACAGAAAACCAAGCAAATAAAAAGTGAAGAAACTTCAGGGAAAAAAGAAAACTTTTCTACAAATACAATGTAAACAATATAAAACAAATACAATGTGCAGACAAATATTACTGATTTAGCCAAAAATTCAGATGTGAGCATATTGGGAAGATGAGGAAATAGAAAGAGAGGGATGGCGGTTGTGGTGGTGCAAACTAATATGACTTTTCAATTGCAATATGTGAAATAAATAGGCTGTATCTACAATTGATAAACAAGAAGTTAAAATGCATGTGTATTCTCTAGAAATATAGAGGGAAATACAAGAAACTATAGCTTTAGAAGTTGAACTATTTTTAGAAAAGGGATGATAAGATGGAAATGAGAGAACAATGAATTGATATAATGCTTTTATAAAATAGATATTAATTTCAAAAAAATAAAGAGAAAAAAGAGAATTGTGCTGGAATAGAGGAAGCACCAGGAGTTAACCTTTTGGTAGCTGTGACTAAATCTGACCATATTATGGTAACTTCCTTTGAAAATGATCCATAGGGCACATTGATAAATATAAATGTCTGATGCTGAAATAAATCATACGGTATCATTTGAGCAAATTAAATGACATTAAAATTGAAAAATGTAAATTTATAAAGAAGAATCAATATCGGCTATCTGTTCTTTTCAATGGTGCACATGATAGTTCACTGATTTTTATAAGTTTTAGTGTTATTCATTTCCTAGTTCCATCCTTAGTATATGAAGTGGTGCTAAATCACAGACCATATTCTACTAACGTAGCAGTTTGGACTCACTTCCAGAATGAAATCAGCATTTAGGAAATTGATAGAGGTTTATTTCTCTAGAGTATTAATTTTTTTATTTTTGCCTAAAGTTGCTTAATTTTTATTTGCTTGGTTTTCTATATGTTTATCCTCTAAATTTCTGGAGAAATAATTTCCCTAAAGTATTTGTGAAATTTAGAACAATTTCATCATCCAGTTCTTGGCCAGGAACTTCTGGGAAGCCAGGCTATGCTCAACTTGTGATAGAAATATGGCATTATGTCAGTGTGATTACGATGAGGTTGACCTTCCATAAAGCTGACCTATAGCTGACCTATCATATGTAAAAATCACTATGTGAACATTTACTTCCAAAATTTATTATAGATATGCTAGTATCTACCATAGCATGCATGTGGTGCATTTTTCTAGGTTGACAATTCATTAAAAGGTTTCTAAAGGAGAATATGTTATGGAATCAAAAACAAAAATAATCATCTGAATTATAAAGAAAAAAATCACGTTGGCTATATTCTGTTGTTAGAGGTGCTGTGGTGGAAGGTAAAGAGGTCCTTAACTGTACTCCATAGATAGTCAATAGCTCCTTGGGTGCTGAGTGATAATGGGAAAGAGAGAAGCAAAGGATATGAATAATATAAGCTCACAGTTTTTACCTGCTGGATCACATTATTTAATTTCAAAGGTCAGCTCCCAAATTTCATTAGAACCTCTCGTTGCTGAGATGAAGAGCAGGAGTGAAATGTCTGGTGTGTCTATAGAGCTTTAGAATCAGGCAGATTTGAATTTAAGTTTGGGAAAAGTTTTCAATCTGTTTCTCCCCCATGTAGGAGATACCATTTACCTTGTTGGATTGTTTTACCTGCATCTTATTTCTGTCAACTACTGTTCAGTTCAGTTCAGTTCAATAACTCAGTCATGTCCGACTCTTTGCAACCCCATGAACTGCAGCAAACCAGGCCTCCCTGACCATCACCAACTCCCGGAGTCTACCCAAACCCATGTCCATAGAGTCAGTGATGCCATCCAATCATCTCATCCTCTGTCATCCCCTTCTCCTCCTGCCCTCAATCTTTCCCAGCGTCAGGGGCTTTTCAAATGAGTCAGCTCTTCACATGAGGTGGCCAAAGTATTGGAGTTTCAGCTTCAGCATTAGTCCTTCCAGTGAATGTTCAGGACTGACTTCCTTTAGGATGAACTGGTTGGATCTCCTTGCAGTCCAAGGAACTCTCAAGAGTCTTTTCCAACACCACAGTTCAAAAGCATCAATTCCTTGGTGCTCAGCTTTCTTTATAGACCAACTCTCACATCCGTACATGATGACTGGAAAAACCATAGCCTTGACTAAGACGGACCTTTATTGGCAAATAATGTCTCTGCTTTTTAATATGCTGTCTAGGCTGGTCATAACTTTCCTTCCAAGGAGCAAGCATCTTTTAATTTCATGGCTGCAGTCACCATCTGCAGTGATTTTGGAGCCCCCAAAAATAAAGTCTGACACTGTTTCCACTGTTTCCCCATCAGTTTGCCATGAAGTGATGGGACCGGATGCCATGATCTTCGTTTTCTGAATGTTGAGCTTTAAGCCAACTTTTTCACTCTCCTCTTTCACTTTCATTGAGAGGCTCTTTAGTTATTCTTCACTTTCTGCCATAAAGGTGGTATCATCTGCATATCTGAGGTTATTGATATTTCTCCTGGCAATCTTGATTCCAGCTTGTGCTTCCTCCAGCCCAGCATTTCTCATGATGTAATTTGCATATAAGTTAAATAAGCAGGGTGACAATATACAGCCTGACATACTCCTTTTCCTATCTGGAACCAGTCTGTTGTTCCATGTCTGGTTCTAACTGTTGCTTCCTGACCTACGTACAGGTTTCTCAAGAGGCAGGTCAGGTGGTCTGGTATTCCCATCTCTTTCAGAATTTTCCACAGTTTATTATGATCCACACAGTCAAAGGCTTTGGCATAGTCAATAAAGCAGAAATAGATGTTTTTCTGGAACTCTCTTGTTCTTTCGATGATCCAATGGATGTTGGCAATTTGATCTCTGGTTCCTCTGCCTTTTCTAAAACCAGCTTGAACATCTGGAAGTTCATGGTTCACGTATTGCTGAAGCCTGGCTTGGAGAATTTTAAGCATTACTTTACTAGCATGTGAGATGAGTGTAATTGTGCGGTAGTTTGAGCATCCTTTGGCATTCCCTTTCTCTGAGATTGGAATGAAAACTGCCCTTTTCCAGCCCTGTGGTCATAGCTGAGTTTTCCAAATTTTCTGGCATATTGAGTGCAGCACTTTCACAGCATCATCTTTCAGGATTTGAAATAGCTCGACTGGAATTCCATCACCTCCACTAGCTTTGTTCATAGTGATGCTTCCTAAGGTCCACTTGACTTCACATTCCAGGATGTTTGGCTCTAGGTGAGCGATCACACCATCATGATTATCTCTGTCATGAAGATCTTTTTTGTACAGTTCTGTGAATTCTTGCCACCTCTTCTTAATATCTTCTGCTTCTGTTAGGTCCCTACCATTTCTGTCCTTTATGGAGCCCATCTTTGCGTGAAATGGTCCCTTGGTATCTAATTTTCTTGAAGAGATCTCTAGTCTTTCCCATTCTATTTGTTTCCTCTATTTCTTTGCATTGATTGCTAAGGAAGGCTTTCTTATCTCTCCTTGCTATTCTTTGGAACTCTGCATTCAAATGGGTACATCTTTCCTTTTGTCCTTTGCTTTTGGCTTCCCTTCTTTTCACAGCTATTTGTAAGGCCTCCTCAGACAGCCATTTTGCTTTTTTGCATTTCTTTTTCTTGAAGATGGTCTTGACTCCTGTCTCCTGTACAATGTCATGAACCTTCATCCATAGTTCATCAGGTACTCTGTCTATCAGATCTAGTCCCTTAAATCTATTTCAACTACTGATCTTGTGGTAATTTTTCTTCAATGTTATAGATTAAGTAACATATGTGAAGTGTGAGTATGGGGTCTGGCAAAGCATAAAACCTTCAACAAATAGTGGCAAATTTATTAGCCCCACTAACTTAAAGAACACCAAAAAGCTGACTTTCTTTCATAAAATGAAAAATGATAGTACCACTTTTAAAAAGGAAGTTATTTTTTTTCTTTTCTAAATTAATAGTGATATGAAAGGGTGAAAATCTTTGGAAAACTCTGTTCTTTCCAAATTTATGTGAAAATTAATTTTTAAAAGAATCCTAGAGACATTTATTCTTTCTATTCAGAGATGGTTTGCAGTTTCTGAAATGAACCCAAGACAGCAATAAATAGTTGAACCCTGACCAGAGATTATAGAAAATACCAATAGTTCTCTCTTTTTCTGTCTGTCTGTCTCTCTCTCTTTATAACCCTTTTTGTGGCTTCTTGATTTACTGGTAACAATGTAGCCTTGTTGTTGATTTTTCATTTTGGCATGTGTATATGCATGTCTGTGCTAAATGATTTCCCAGAGAGTTTTCTCGTTTCTTTAAATTTTAAGTGGATGATTGGATGATAAAGGTTTGTTCTCTTTTTTTTAGGTGGTAAAAAAGATTGTGCTGAATATAACTCTCCTGGCTTTCAATTGTCTCTTTTCTTTGTGTCAGTGTCCTTTAACATGAATAAAGGTTCTCTTTCTTTGTTCTAAATAATTAAGAACTGACTACACAAAAAGCTTGTAATATACGTTCACCACATGAATTTACTCATTAACATTAATGATGGCTGCTTCTTCATTGCCAGTGAAACACTGCCACCCACCTGCAGAGAAACTGTCTCTCAGGAGAACTGGAGTGGGGCCAAGGCCAGTGCGGCAGGGTGTGCGGGCGGCGGTGCATGCTGACAGCTGGAACTCTGTTTAGAAGAATAGTCACAGAAACTGAGGGAGTGAAAGCTTCTAGGGAGGGAGTGATGACATAGTCAAATGGAGTAGGAAGGCGAAGTAAGGCAAAAACTAGATAATCCATTAATCAGGGCTATAAAGTTTCATTTGTGACTTTTACAATAACAACTTTAGGGGAGAGGAGGAGGGAGCTTCTTGATCTTCCCATTTTCTCTAGTTGATCACATTCATCCATCCTCAAGTTTTCAACCACCACACTGAAGACTCACAGATCTCTTGTGCCAGCTAAGCTCTATCCCTCCATCCTCAGATTTATATGTGCTTTCTGGGCTTACCTGAATATTTACACTCAGCAAGTCTGATCCTGAAACCTATCTCTTGTCTATATTCTCTTTCTTAGTTGGTGACTGTCCATTCAGTCCCACTGCCAGGATGCTGTCATCCTTACTCTTCCTACTTATTCACCTTCCACATCACATCAATGGCCAAGACCTACCAATTTTGCCACCTAAATATTTCTTAAATTTAATTTCTCCACCCTATCAACAGAGCCTTTGTCAGGCCCTCATGATCTCTCAATGGATTAATGATACAGTCTCCTTAACTGATATATCTTAAACCTGATTTTCATTTTTTCCCAATGTATTTTTCACATAGCTGGCAGTGGTAGATGCAAATGTAAATATGACCAGGCTGCCTCCAAGGTTAAGTCTGTTTCCTGTTTTCTCTGTCACTTACAGAGGAAAATTATGCAACCAAACATATAATGCTAATAGGAGTCCTCCCATGATCCATCTACAGCTTACCTCTCCAATCTCTTCTGCTCTGAAAGGAAGTGTTCCTGATACACAAAGCTCTTTCTTGCCTCTCAACTCATCCTATTTCTTCTTCTTCGCATGCTACTTCAGAATTCATCTCAGTTGTCACCTTCTCCTACAATCTTCATTCTTCACTTGCTGAAATTGTTATTTAACTCTCCTCTGTGTCTGTCTATTTACTATATGTACAATTCTGCAATTACACTTACCCAAACTTGTAGTTATTCATTCAATACATATTTACTGAATGCCTACCCTATTCTGGGGAAATAGGACTCAAGAAGAAATACCTTAAATTATGAGACTATGTCTATTTAATCAATGTTTGGTTCAAAGTTAGGATCTCAGTGAATATTTGATACATAAATAATTATGATTTTGCAAAAGTGGATTGTAGAAATGTGTCCGCAAGATTATATAAAACCAAAATAGAGAGACAACTAATCCTGCTCTGCTGCAAGGTCAAGGCAGTCTGCTTGGCAGAAATGCATTGTTAAAGATAAGATTAGAAAACAATTTAGTTGGGTTTTTTAAATGATAAACTGAACCTTAGATGTATAAAATTTGCTCAATAGCATGTGACTTTTTACACATGAAACCAGAATTCAAATCTATGTCTGTTTGCCTCCAAAATATATAATCTTTCCATTATGACTATATGTGAAACAGAGACTCCAGCTATACTATAAGCCACCTTCACTCTGGTTTACTCACCTAGGCAGAGCTAGTCAGTACAGACTGGGTTTTTAGTACCTAGAACTGATTAAGGCATTGATAGTAAAAAACTTAACTTAAATATATAAACTAGCTTATACTAATATGTATGTTCACATATACAAACTTATACTAATATGAAAGTCAGAATTAATGTCATTTCAACCCAGTTGTTCACATATAATATTGATTAATCTCTAGAGATAAAGCCAATATTTTTATAAATGTTAATTACCAAATTTATTTTAACAACCGATAGAGAAGAAAATGGCAACCCACTCCAGTATTCTTGCCTGGAGAATCCCAGGAACGGAGGAGCCTGGTGAGCTGCTGTCTATGGGGTCACACAGAGTCGGACACGACTGAAGAGACTTAGCAGTAGCAGCAGCAGTTATTTTCCCAATGGCTCACAGGTAAAGAATCCACCTGCAATGCAGGAGATGTGGATTCATTCCCTGGGTGGAGAAAACCCCCTGGAGAAGGAAATGGCAACAAACTCCGGTATACTTGCCTGGAAAATCCCATGGACAGAGGAGCCTGGCAGGCTATAGTTCATGGGGTCGCAAAAGAGTCAAACATGACTAAACAACAAAACAAATTATTTGAAAAGCAACAAAAGAAAATTCATGCACACACCCACATACCGCCCCCGCCCCCCCCCACACACACACACATACCACTTGTCTTAAGTAATGTAGAGATACGGGGATTTGCCCCAAATGCCTAACAACAGTTAAGCTAGGTCAAAATTAACATTTAAAGTGGTCCTGTTTATATTCAACTTTTCATTTTTCCTATTTGTTTCTTGGTGCTATTAACTTGCTACCATCAAGTAAAGTAATCATGAATATGTAAGTTAAAGAATATGTTCATTTAAAAAATCTTAATGAAGTTTGTTATCAAGTAGAATGGCCATAGGAACCTTCTGTATCTTATATATTTAAACAGACAGCTCTTATTCCAGTAAAAGAGATAGATTCCCTTCCTTCTAAGACAGTGACCAAAGCTAAAATAAACTTGTTGTCCCAAAGGGAGAAATGATTCAACATTTGGAAGACTTGTTGCTGAGAAGATCTGTATTTTGAAAACAGCTGCAATGATAAAGGAGTATGTCAAGGCTGTATATTGTCACCCTGCTTATTTAACTTAAATGCAGAGTACATCAAGTGAAATGCTGGGCTGGATGAAGCACAGGCTAGAATCAAGATTGCCAGGAGAAATATCCGTAACCTCATATATACAGATGGCACCATCCTTATGGCAGAAAGTGAAGAACTAAAGAGCCTCTTGATGAAAGTGAAAGAGGAGAGTGAAAAAGTTGACTTAAAACTCAACATTCAGAAAACGAAGATCATGGCATCTGGTCCCATCACTTCATGGCAAATAGATGGGGAAACAATGGAAACAGTGAGAGATTTTATTTTGGGGGCTCCAAAATCACTGCAGCTACTGAATGCAGCCATGAAATTAAAAGACACTTGCTCCTTGGAAGGAATGTTATGACCAACCTAGACAGCATATGAAAAAGCAGAGACATTACTTTGCCAACAAAAGTCCACCTAGTCAAGGCTATGGTTTTTCCAGTAGTCATGTATGGATGTGAGTGTTGGACTATAAAGAAAGCTGAGTGCTGAACAATTGATGCTTTTGAACTGTGGTGTTGGAAAAGACTCTTGAGAGTCCCTTGGACTGCAAAGAGATCCAACCAGTTCATCCTAAAGGAAGTCAGTCCTGAATATTCATTGGAAGAACTGATGTTGAAGCTGAAACTCCAATACTTTGGCCACCTGATGCAAAGAACTGACTCACTGGAAAAGACCCTGATTCTGGGAAAGATGGAAGGCAGAAGGAGAAGGGGACGACAGAGGATGAGATAGTTGGTTGGTGTTACCGAATCGATGAACATGTCTGAGTAAGCGCCAGGAGTTGGTGATGGACAGGGAAGCCTGGCATACTGCAGTCTATCAGGTCACAAAGAGTTGGACACAACTGAGTGACTGAACTGACCTGAGGATAAAAAGACTGAGTATTTATTGTAGTTGCCATCTAAGAAAAGAGCTTCTGTACAATATATCCAATATTGCTAAAATGTACTGGAAGGGATTATAAGTTTTCTCCTCCCCTACAGCCTCAATCTTATTTGATACTACCAGCATTTACTATCTCCATACCTCTCACACCAGCCCACAGCTCCATTGCTGCTGGAGACCTTAAAGTGTTGTTGGATCATAAAATCCCCGCTTCTTTGACTGCCCATGTTACTGGCACCAAGTCTTCATGAGTCCTCTACCCAGTGTGTCTCCCTCCTAACTCTTTCTGATAGTACCCTGACTAAAACTCTCATTATTTTTCACCTAGATATTTTCTCATTGTCCTTCTACCTGCTTCTCTGGTCAGAGGTGCCAGTTTCTCAAAAACAAAAATCTGAGTTAGTCCCTCCCTGCTTACGAACATTTAAGGCGTGGATTATAATGTGAGGGATTAGTGTAGAATCATTTAAAAAAGCACACAAATCCAAGCATCCCATATTTTCTAGGACAAAGGCAAAGTCCAGGAATGTTTTTCTTGGAATAAAATGTGCTTTGCAAGGCCCTTGTTCTGTTGTAGTATTTATCTGTTTTGGGGTGGTTTAGTCTCTCAGCCGTGTCTGACTCTTTGCAACCCTTTGAACTGAAGCCCACCAGGCTCCTCTGTCCATGGTATTTCCCAGGCAAGAATACTGGAGCGGATTGCCATTTCCTTCTCCAGGGAATCTTCCTGACCCAGTGATGGAACCAGCATCTATTGTGTTCCTGCATTGTCAGGCAGGTTGTTTACTGACTGAGCCACCAGAGAAACCCCATCTATTTTTACTACATTGTGTTTTATTTTGTGTATTTATAACCGCTAGTTGACTGTATGGGCTTCCCTGGTGGCTCAGATAGTTAAGAATTTGCCCACAAGGCAGAGACCCATTTCGATCCCTGGGTCAGGAAGATCCTCTGGAGAAGGGAATGGCTACCCACTCCAATATTTTACCTGGAGAATCCCATGGACAGAGGATCCTGGTGGGCTACAGTCAAGGGGGTTGCAAAGAGTCAGACATGACTGAGCGACTTTCACACACACAGTTGACTGTATACTTGAGGAAAGGGATACTTTGTTATTCCTCTTTGGGTTCTGACATTGTGTTTGTCACTGAGTTGATGTTCAAGAGGGCTTCCCTGGTGGTGCAGATGGTAAAATATCTGACTGAATACAGATCAGGGTTTTATCGCTGGGTCAGGAAGATCCCCTGGAGGAGGGCATGGCTACCCACTCCAGTATTCTTTCCCAGAGAATTCCATGGACAGAGGAGCCTGGAGAGCTATAGTTCATGGGGTAGCAAAGAGTTGGACACGGCTGAGTGACTTAACACACACACACACACACACACAGATGTTCAAGAGATGCTCATTGAATATAAGCAGTCTGGAAGGAAGGGAAATGGGAAGGATAAAAAGGAAGGAGAGAGGGAAGGAAGGAAAGAGGAGGGAGGGAGAAAGTAAAGAAAGAAGTGAATGAATGTCATAATTGGAAGCCTACAATTTCACCAAGTGCCTACATTAGAATTACTTTTATTCTGTTATTTTTGAATTGGCTTTTTTATAACTAAAATAATTATTAATACCTATTAAACTAATTTAAAAAGCATTTTATTGTAATATGCACAAAATAATTATTTATTTGAACCAGCTTTCATTTCCAAACTCCAAATGAGTTTGGAAATGCTGCAGCCTGAACACTTTCAAGGGGATTCAAAGCAAGAACTTCTAAGAAACCAGCCATTCAGTAACACCAGCTCATTAGGCAATCACCTCTTTTCCCTGATGGAATCCACTTGTGCCAACATAGGGCATTAATAATACTCTCGTTGTGCAACAATGACCTTACATCAAATTTGTCAGGAAAAGGGTTTATCTTTTCACAATTCACAGGCAACTCAGACTTTTAACATCTGTAGTAGGAAAAAATAGAACACCTTATTCTTTCTAAGGAATTACATTTTGAGATCTAACCATTCATATTCATGATGTCATCACTATGTCCTTAATTTTCCAAGCCTGAGCATAAAGGTGATAATAAAATGTTAATCCAAATTATAGTGTGTTGCATTTATGTAGCAGTTCAGGGTTCACAAAGCACTATAACATGTACTCAGATTTACTCAAATTCAGGTCCTTGCTGTTAAAAGATAGTCACTGAATCCAAGTTTTCTTCCGTAACCCCTGTAGGATCATTATGATGGGCTGGAGATTCCCCCTCTTTCATTCACTTTCCCTCCCAGACAGCCACCAGCTGTCAGTTATCACTATTGTCTTTCCCTTGCATAGATCTGATGGTACAGAGGGAACAATATGCTGCAGTAGAAATAGCTTTGTGCCAGACGAAACTGAATTTGAATGCTGGTTCTGGCACTTTCTATATATATGACCCTGTAAAAGTTAACCTCCTAAATTTTCTCATCTACAAAGCAGGGATAATAACACCTTCCTCGCAACGTTGTTGCAAGAAGGAGATTCATATACTTTAAAATCTAGATTAGCGCCTTGCACCTGTATAATAAGCACTCAAGAAATGGCACTATCTTATTATTTGCCACCCACCCCCTGCCTCAGAATTTTCATGAAAGATCAACTGTTTACTGAGAAAATCCCATGTGTCAGGCATTGCATTATACACTGCAGATGCTGCAGAAACCAAAGAAGCTTATGGTCTAGTAATCCCAAAACAGGGGCATCCAGGCTTCAGTAGAGATTAATACAGAATGTTGTGAAAGTATCCACAAATAGAGCATGTAAACCAGTCTTAAGCTGTAACCAGAAAGGTGAGAGGGCCTGAGCTTGAAGAAGAGGGTTGAGGGGAGGTGGGGGAGGGTGGGGTGGAAGAAAGCATCAGCTGGAGACCTGGCATTTACAAAAGTAAAGGAGAGCAGGTGGATACAGAATCTGACGCTGCTCAGTGTAGCTGAAGATGTGGTCCCATAGGATGGCGGGAGGGAAGGTATGAGAAAGAAACAAGAGACAGTAGAATGAGAAGATGAGGCTCTAGAGAAGTAAAGGGCATTGAAAGCTGTATTGAGAAACTTGGACTGTCCCAAAGAGAGGAGAGAGCCGCTGAATACAGTACAGGCAAGAGATGGACTTGCTCACATTTGCTTTTTTAGAAGTAGCACGGCATGACCTATCACAGAGGTCCTTAACCTGGTCCATAAAGCCATGCGTGGGCTTCCAGTGATTTGCAGGCTTCTTGAAATTGGCTGCAAATGTGTATGTTTGTGTGGATGTGTGTGTGTGTTTCTAGAGAGAGTGTCAGTAAGGTTGACTCAAAAATGATTAAAAATCACCATCTGAACAACTTCTTTGGGATAAAGCCCTGACTGCTTTTTTTTTTTTTTAATTTTATTTTATTTTATTTTCAAACTCCACACAATTGTATTAGTTCTGCCAAACATCAAAATGAATCCATCACAGGTATACATGTGCTCCCCATCCTGAACCCTCCTCACTCCTCCCTCCCCATACCATCCCTCTGGGTCATCCCAGTGCACTAGCCCCAAGCATCCAGTATCGTGCATTGAACCTGGACTGGCATCTCGTTTCATACATGATATTTTACATGTTTCAATGCCATTCTCCCAAATCTTCCCACCCTCTCCCTCTCCCACAGAGTCCATAAGACTGTTCCATACATCAGCGTCACTTTTGCTGTCTCGTACACAGGGTTATTGTTATCATCTTTCTAAATTCCATATATATGCGTTAGTATACTGTATTGGTGTTTTTCCTTCTGGCTTACTTCACTCTGTATAATAGGCTCCAGTTTCATCCACCTCATTAGAACTGATTCAAATGTATTCTTGCTTTTATTTTTTAATTTACATTAGAGTACAGCCCTGGGAGTTTGTGATGGACAGGGAAGCCTAGCAAAGTTTAGAAAAGAGTCACTTTTAATTTTTTGCCATTCCTAACATACCTCTGGGCCTTTCCTCCTATTACAGCATCCTGAACTGCCCTGCTCTTCCCAATCTACCCCTACTTCCCCACCCTGCCTTCTGCTCACAGAACCTCATCTCTTTCAAAGCTTGGATGGACTGTTTCTTTCTTCTCTAGAAATTCCCTCTATCCCTTCCCCATTCTTCTCTAGCATAAACACAAGTCAGAGTCATAGAGTTCCGATCACCAAGCTAGAATGAGAGATAGACAAATAGACCAGTGGACTACAGATAGAAAATCTGAAGCCCTGTTGGAAATCCAACAGAATTTGTGTTGCAAATCAGTGGAAAAAATAATGCCCTATTTTTAAAATGGAACAACTGGTCATCTATAAAGAGAAAAGAATGGATCCTTACTTCACTTCATTCTCAAAAATAAATCCCAAATGAGTCAAATCAAAGCATTAAAACTTTTAGGAGGGAAAAAATAGGAGACCATCTGCACACACTAAAACTGAGAGATAAATTTGACTATTGTAAATGTCTTTTTATCAAAAACTACCATAAAAAGAATGGAATAATGAGCCATATTTTGAGAGAACTGTCAAAAAATTCATATTCAGAATATATGATGAACTCTTTTAAATGAATAAAACATGAAACAGTGTTCAGTTTTTTTAGTAATAGATAAACTGCATTACCATTTTACATACCACATATAGGAAAAAATAGTCTGAAAATGTCAAATTTTGGAAATAATGTGAGGAAATGAGAATTCTTATCCATGTTAATAGGACTTTGAATTGTTACAGTCACATTGCAAAAATAAAATTCTATTATTAGTAAATGTGAATGTATGCTTACCCACCTCAGAGAAACATTTGTATATGTGCACTAGGAGGTATATATACACACTTAGCAACGTTGTTCAAAAAATTGGAAATAACTCAAAAGTCTGTGAACAGTAGAATATATGAGAAGATTGTGTTATATGAAGCATAAAGTAGTAAAGATGAATGAGTGGATTATATACATTAACATGGAATAATGTTAAAACACAGTATTGAATGAAAAGATCAAGCTGCAGAAGAAAGTATACCCCCATTATTTCATTTACATAACAATTAACAGACAAATCTCAGCAGTATATAAGTTTAGGATAACTAGTATAAAGATTAACAGACAAATCTTAACAGTATCTATGTTTAGGATTACTAGACCTGTGGTAAAAGGAGAGAGAATGAGAAATTGGTTACTTTTGGTGGATCAGGTAGATGACAAGGGACATGGTTTGGAGGAGAATAAAGTAGCTTTCTTAAACTGGTTTGAGGAATATGGCTCTTTGTTTTATCATCATAATTTAAAAAATATGTATTATATACATTCCTGTGTATATAGATTTCACATTAAAAAATTAAAAAGATAAAGACCATTATAAGATACATGCAATGACCTGGAAATGATGTGGTTCCTCTGTTTAAGGAGCTCCCAGTCTGGGCTTGTTTCCTGCTTCATAGACCACTGTGGGTTGTGAGGGACTTGTTTCTTTATTGTTCCTACTGAGTTGGACATGACTGAGTGACTGAACTGATACTGGTACTACCTTCTGTTGATATTTTTCTGTCTTTTTAAGCTGCATGCTTATTTAACTCTTTCATTTTCATCCAAAATAGCATTTGCACCCATTAAACAACATCTTCCCATTTCTCCCACCATTGTTTTATTACTATGAGTTCAACTTTTTAAGATCCCACATACAAGTGAAATCATACAGAAAATATTTATTTTTCTCTACCTGACTTATTTCACTTTGCATAATGCCTTCAAGTTCCATCCATTTTGTCACAAAAGATGGGACTTTATCTTTTTTATGGATGAATAATATTCAATTGTGTATACAGTTGACTCTTGAACAACATAGGGATTATGGGCACAGACCCCCACACAGTTGTAAATCTGTATATTGTCCTCCCTTGGTATCTATGTGGGATTGGTTTCAGACTTGCCACAGATACCAAAATCTGTGGATGTCAAGTTCCATAGTTGGTTCTCCAGATCCATGGTTCTATATGTGAGGCTTCAACCAATCATGCATTCTGTAGCACATATTGTATATGTGTGTGTGTGTATAGATCTCATATCTTTATCCATTTATCTGCTTATAACACAGGTTTTTCTATGCCTTGTCTACAAGGAACATGGGGGTACAAACACATCTTCAAGATAGCGTTTTTATTTCCTTTGCATATATACCCAGAAATGGTTTTACTATATCATATGGTAGTTCTGTTTTTAATATATTGAGGCTCCTCCATGCTGGTTTTCATGATGACTCTGCCAATTTACATTCCCACCAACAAAGTACACCGTTTCCCTTTTCTCTGCTTCTTTGTTATCACTTGTTGTGTCTTGTCTTTTTAATAACAAGTGTGAGTCCTTATCTGATTGTGGTTTTGATTTGCATTTCCCTGATGACCGGTAATGACAAGCTTCTTTTCATGTACCTGTTGGCCATCTGTATGTTTTCTTTGGAAAAGTGTATATTCAAATATTTTGCCAATTTTTTAATTAGATATTTTAGTATTGAGTTGTATGAGTTTCATGTATATTTTGGATATTAACCCCTTTTCAGATAAAGGTTTGCAGGTATTTTCTCCCATTCTGTATGTTTTATTTCTGCTGGTCACTTCTTTTGCTCTGCACAAACTTTTTGGTTTCATGTAGTCCTACTTGTTTATTTTTGCTTCTGTTGCCTGTGCTTTTGGTGTCATATACAAAAAATCTTTGCCAATACCAATGTCAAGGAGCATTCCCCCTATCTTTTCTTCTAGAAATTCTACAGTTTCAGGTCTTATATTTAAGGCAGTAATTCATTTTGAGTTATTTCTGTGATTGGCATAAGATAGGAGTACAATTTCATTCTTCCACTTGCAGTTATCCATTTTTCCCAACACCATTTAATGAAGAGCCTATCCTTTCCACATTGCATCTTTTTGGCTCCCTTGTCAAATATTAATTGACCATACATGAGTGGGTTCATTTCTGAGCTCTCAGTTCTATTCCACTCATCTACATACCTATTTTTATGCCATTATCATACTTTTTTCTATTTTGACCTACATTGATGTTTTAATCCCACAAGTAGACATTTTGTTTTTGTTTTATTCTTTTTCTCCCCATCTTTTTTATTCATACTCTTCTTCCCTCCTCCCTTTCTCCCTCTCTCTTTTCCCTTCTTGCCAACCTTCCTTCCCTCCCTCTTTCCTTTCCTCCCTTCTCCCTTCCTCCCTTCTCACCTCACTCAAGACTGAGAAAGTTATATATTCACCACTGACTCTTTTTGCAGAACCCAGAGTTTTTCTTTCCCTTACTGAAGTATCACCCATAGGAGAATCCAACTGTGTATAGAGTGGTCTCTTAGCCAGTCTCCAACCTCTGTTGAGACCCCAAGCAGTCTTCTATCTTCCACTGGCAGAAACAACAACAACAACAAAACAACCCTTAGTCTTCATCCACCAGAGACCAGCAGATACCACCAGAGCAGAAGCTAAATACAGACCCACTCAACTCTGTGTAGTAACATTTTCTTGTTATTCTGGAATTTGAGAGATTCCAGTATTTCAGCCAGGGCTCAGCTATGCATTAAAGGAATGTGTGTGTGTGTGTGTGTGTGTGTGTGTGTGTAACTTATTGTACTAAAAAATTTTCCTTTGAATATTTAGTCTACCATGCTGAAATAGGAATTGATGGGAATCTCATGTCCTTATGCTCAGTGTTGAAATAGACCATATCATATACTAGGTGTTCAATAAACATATTTTAAATGCATATGGATGTTGTAGACATAGAGAATTCCCTCCACAATCCTAATATCTCCATGCTGTCAAGTATATATTTGAAACTAGTTTGAGTTACACAGTCTTTGTTTGTTTGTTTGTTTCCTGTGTGCTATTTATTTTTATTTTTTTCTTTCGTTTTTTTTTTTATTTTATTTTATTTAACTTTACAATATTGTATTGGTTTTGCCATATATCAAAATGAATCTGCCACAGGTATACATGTGTTCCCCATCCTGAACCCTCCTGCCTCCTCCCTCCCCATACCATCCCTCTGGGTTGTCCCAGTGCACCAGCCCCAAGCATCCAGTATCGTGCATCGAACCTGGACTGGCGACTCGTTTCATTTATGATATTATACATATTTCAATGCCATTCTCCCAAATCATCCCACCCTCTCCCTCTCCCACAGAGTCCATAAGACTGATCTATACATCAGTGTCTCTTTTGCTGTCTCATATACAGGGTTATTGTTACCATTTTCTAATTTCCATATATATGCATTAGTATACTGTATTGGTGTTTTTCTTTTTTTTTTTTTTTCAGTGTTACAGCTCTATTTTATTTAGAAGATAGCAGGAGAGAGAGAGAGAAAAAAAAGAGCACACGCACGCGGGAGAGAGAGTCTGAGAGAAAGCGCTTTGGCTCCTCCTTTTATATGTTTTTTTCCTCCACCTGGGCCTGCCCTATGCAAATTGGGCTTAGCCAGGAGTGCTGTTTGTTCTGTTTGTTCTGCCTGAAGTCTTCACTCTGGTCCTTGGACCTTCCTTGTCTTTTAGCCGCCGCCATTTTGGACTCCTTTTCCCTATTCTACCTACCTAACATTCCCCCCTCAAGAGATGGGAGGCCCAATTCCTTGGGAATAGGGGCGTTGAGGTCTTTCTGGCTACTTCCTGCTGAACTGGGGCAGCGAGGGGTATTGGGCCTCCCCCACTTGCTAGTCTCAAGCCTCAGAGTCCTTATAGCGGTGTCCAAGGGTGTGTGATATTTTCCATGGTCAGCTGTAGTTTTATATCTTTGTTGAACTGGCACTGCATGTTGTAGCTGGTTGACCTGGGCAGAGACAAAACAGGTTAGACAATTGATAGTACATGGAATAATCATAAGCATCATCAATATAGCATAACAAGGACTAGTAGGGGCATTGGTCAATTTTAAATTCACATTGCCAGGATAGCTCAAGTCCCTCTTTGTTCAAGGATCAGAAGATCTATCTCCTGTCTGTTTTGGAGTACAGTCTCTGTCAAGCTGTGCTGGCTCCTTAGAGTTATCCTGAGAAATTTTATCCCCAGAAACCAGATTTTGGGGGTGTTCATTAGAATGACACTCATTGGTAGTTCTGAATAGGTCTGAAGAGGAGAAGGAGGCCAAGGAGAAGGAGGCCAAGGCCCAGGAGAAGGAGAGAAAGAAAGAGACAAGGCATGCCCAGATGCTGGCCGCCTCCAGAGAAGCCCTATGGCAAACCCCGAGTCCTTGAAGGACAAGGCACGAGACAGATGCCTGATCTGTAGACAGGTGGGGCATTGGGCCAAAGAGTGTCCAAACCGTGACAAGTCTCCTAGAATGGCTTGCCACAATGCCATCAACTGGGACATTGGGCGGCACTCTGCCCTGGGGACCCCAAGAGCCTCAAGGTCAAGCACCAAGCCTACCCTCCCGATGGTTCAAGAGGACTGAAGCAGCCCGCTCCAGCCAGCCCGCCTGTCACAGATAACCATCACGGGGCTGGAGCCAAGGGTGTTTTTCTTTCTGTCTTACTTCACTCTGTATAATAGGCTCCAGTTTCATCCACCTCATTAGAACTGATTCAAATGTATTCTTTTTAATGGCTGAGTAATACTCCATTGTGTATATGTACCACATATGTATCCATTCATCTGCTGATGGACATCTAGGTTGCTTCCATGTCCTGGCTATTATAAACAGTGCTGCGATGAACATTGGGGTACACGTGTCTCTTTCAATTCTGGTTTCCTCAGTGTGTATGCCCAGCAGTGGGATTGCTGGGTCATAAAGCAGTTCTATTTCCAGTTTTTTAAGGAATCTCCATACTGTTCTCCATAGTGGCTGTACTAGTTTGCATTCCCACCAACAGTGTAAGAGGGTTCCCTTTTCTCCACACCCTCTCCAGCATTTATTGCTTGTAGACTTTTGGATCACAGCCATTCTGACTAGTGTGAAATGGTACAGTTCAGTTCAGTTCAGTCACTCAGCCGTGTCCGACTTTTTGTGACCCCATGAATCACAGCACGCCAGGCCTCCCTGTCCATCACCAACTCCCGGAGTTCACCCAGACTCACGTCCATCAAGTCAGTGATGACATCCAGCCATCTCATCCTCTGTCGTCCCCTTCTCCTCCTGCCCCCAATCCCTCCCAGCATCAGAGTCTTTTCCAATGAGTCAACTCGTTGTATGAGGTGGCCAAAGTACTGGAGTTTCAGCTTTAGCATCATTCCTTCTAAAGAAATCCCAGGGCTAATATCCTTCAGAATGGACTGGTTGGATCTCCTTGCAGTCCAAGGGACTCTCAAGAGTCTTCTCCAACACCACAGTTCAAAAGCATTAATTCTTCGGCACTCAGCCTTCTTCACAGTCCAACTCTCACATCCATACATGACCACAGGAAAAATCATAGCCTTGACTAGACGGGCCTTTGTTGGCAAAGTAATGTCTCTGCTTTTCAATGTGCTATCTAGGTTGGTCATAACTTTCCTTCCAAGGAGTAAGCGTCTTTTAATTTCATGGCTGCAGTCACCATCTGCAGTGATTTTGGAGCCCAAAAAAGTAAAGTCTGACACTGTTTTCACTGTTTCCCCATCTATTTCCCATGAAGTGATGGGACCGGATGCCATGATCTTCGTTTTCTGGATGTTGAGCTTTAAGCCAACTTTTTCACTCTCCTCTTTCACTTTCATCAAGAGGCTTTTGAGTTCCTCTTCACTTTCTGCCATAAGGGTGGTGTCATCTGCATATCTGAGGTTATTGATATTTCTCCCGGCAATCTTGATTCCAGCTTGTGTTTCTTCCAGTCCTGCGTTTCTCATGATGTACTCTGCATAGAAGTTAAATAAGCAGGGTGATGATATACAGCCTTGATGTACTCCTTTTCCTATTTGGAACCAGTCTGTTGTTCCATGTCCAGTTCTAACTGTTGTTTCCTCACCTGCATACAAATTTCTCAAGAGGCAGATCAGGTGGTCTGGTATTCCCATCTTTTTCAGAATTTCCCACAGTTTATTGTGATCCACACAGATACTACAAACACATTATCCCTCTTTTGCCTTTATCTGGTTATCTTGTGCTGGCTCTTAGGTGATACATATTTTTTAATTACCTCTTCCAGATATACTTTAATGAGTCAACCTCATCACCATCATCAATGTAAATTTGAGCAGACTTCTACAAGTGTGTTCTCATTACATCTGATATTTACCTTAGCATAGTCTTTTCACATTGTATTTCATATCTGAATATTACACTGTAAGCTGATCTACTGAGCTCAATTGCTGTGTCTTATTCATTTTATGTCCCTTGCACTTAGCATATTGTTCAGTTTTGTGGCAGATATCAATGAATGGTTTTCCATAAATTAATGAATAACACTTTTTAGAATGTGCATTTTTGGTCCCAAATATGTTTTATTTTCAACAGTTAGGCCTTTCTCTTTTGTATCAGCTCCCTTACAAACACCTAACAATTCCTGTTTGGAGTCAGTAATTTAAATTGCATAGTCTTCTCAAATCAGTTTCTGTCAGAGTTAAATTGCTTCCTTTAGTCCAAGAAAAAGAACACTTTAGTACTCAAATATTTTAAGACTCAAAACAATTTTTTTTAAATGGGAAGTATCATTAGTAAATTAAAGGCAGAATAACCATAATCATTAAGAGTTTTACTTTAATTAACTATTAATTATAATTGCTGTTTTATACTATATTGAAGAATTTATGATAATTCCTTACCTCATTTTCATTCAAAGTTTGAATATTTAAAGAATCTTTAAGATGCCTTCATTTCTTTGCCAACTTATAGACATCATGACTCATATTCAAGAGTTCACTGCTTTGTTTATTAAATTTAGACTCCATTGAGATTGTTTGTCTATCTGAAACTTCCAAACCAGTGAAGTACCACTTAAACTAGAATTTAGTGCTTTCCTCATTTTCACTTTACTTGCCTAAGTATACTTTCAAATATATTTATTCAACATACAGTATGTGTAGGGCACTATGTCAGTCACTTTGTTATATACAAAGGTGAAATAAATTGACACCAAGATGAATCAGATGTGACTCCTGCCTTCAGAGACCTCATCATCTAGAAAAGTAAGGAATAGATTATTATGCAAATATATATATATTTCTGTATTAACATGTAAATATTAGTAAAGACTAACAGTTATCAAGCTCTTACTATGTGCCAAATGTAGTTTTACATTTTTACAAGTAATTCATTTTATCAAATCCAAGGTTATTGATTATAAGATACAGCATTACCATTATTATAGTACCATGAAGGGAAAAAACACTGCTTTAAAAATAAAACAATCTAGATTGGGAGATGAATCCCAAATATCAAAGATGTTAATACGTGAAAAAGTGCAAGACTTAAAATTGACGACAGGCATTAGAGGTAAAGAACCTGCCTGCCAATGCAGGAGACACAAGAGATGCACATTTGATCCCTGGATAAGGAAGATCACCTGGAGGAGGGCATTGCAACCAACTCCAGTATTTTTGCCTGGAGAATCCCATAGACAGAAGAGCCTGGCATGCTACGGTCCAAAGGGTCACAAAGAGTTGGGCATGACTGAAGTGACTTACCACGCATGCACACACAAAGTAACTCATTTAATTCTCTCAACAATCTTTCAAGTAAGGTAATGTTATCCCCATTTTACAGATGAGGAAATTGATAGAGTTCAGAGATGTTAGGCAACTTTCCCAAGATCATACAGATAGTAGATAAGTGGGGATTGAATCCACATCAGCCTGATTCCAATGCCATGCTCTTAACCACTGTACCATAACTGTCTTGGATCTCTTAATGTACTAGTGTGTTCAGAAATCCCAAACCTTTTCTTCCTGATGTGGCTTCATTTAAAATTGAAGAAGAATGTAGCCTCTATTAATTCTTGAGATAAGCTGAGAATTTAGTTGAGAAAATAAGACTTGAATTTACAGATTGAAAGAAAAAGAATGTTTTGATAATAATTTATCTGAATTTTGCATAAAATGGTTATAATATACTAAGGAGTAACTAATACAATTTACCAGTATCAACCAAGATCAATAGGGTTGATTTAAAAAAAATATATATATATATATATTTATATATATATATATATATATATATATATATATATATCTGTAGCTATATATCTATATCTGCAGCTATAACTAACCACGTTGCATGTAGTGCAATGGTCTTAATAGAATGATAGACCCTGGAAAAAAATTTAAGTTAACTTTGGCCATGAGTGTAGACATTTTTTTTCCCCTATATATTAAGGGAAAATTAGTAGTTAGTGGAAACTGTCCATTGAAGTTCTCTTTTTTAGATTTTATAAAAGTAAGTAGCAATATTTCTATGGAGAATATTGAAATTCTAGCACTACATGAAATATTGCAAATGAGCTTTGTAAGGAGCCAAAAATGACAAACATATTTATCCTAAATAACAACTAACACAATATATTTTGTAAAAAAAAATCTGAGTTAAGAAATAATAACCATGTACTATATAAATTATGAATTATGTGTGAGAACAAGCAATAGTTAAATGTACTGTTTGCCAATTGCACAGGCATGGATACCAGAGACTTCATCTGTGGAAATTCAGCACAACAGAATTAGAAATGTTAAACAGAAGAGATCTCATTAAGATAATTCTTTCAGAAATGAGTAAGAAATTTCAGTCCCAGCTGTTCAAATCTTGAGTAGTCAAGGTGAGATGGACATAGCGAAAAAAAATCTAACTGCATTATTTCCAGAAACAAGATACTGGAAAAACCTACATAAAAAATTACCAGATCACTATTATTTCTTGGGTTTCCCTGGTGGCTCATATGATAAAGAATCTATGTGTAATGCAGGACACTCAGGTTAAGTCCCTGGGTAAGGAAGATCCCCTGAAGAAGCAACTGGCTACCCATTCCAGTATTCTTTCATGGGAAATCCCTGGCAGGTTACGGTCCATGGGGTTGCAGATTCAGACATGACTGAGTGACTAACTTGAAACCTGAGAACTAACAGGTGACTAACTTGGAACTAACTTATTAAAAATGATGATTTTTATCTTCATCCCAGACCCATCATATCAGTATTTCTTTGGGCAAAACCCAAGGAGCCACATTTTAACAAGCACCTCCACCCACCAGTGATTAAAACCATGTGGCATTTGAGAACCATTGCATTACCACTTGACTCGTCCCCATCTAGTACTTTTGGATTCGTGGCAGAAACGAACCAACTACTAGTGGTCATTTTTTTCATTAAATATCAGAGATTAAATGTTTCATTTGCTAGATATTTATGAAGCAGTGTGGGGTACACAAAAGAAATGTGAGTGCATATATTCAACTGTATTGCATTTCTTGCATGTCTGATAAACAGCTGTTTGACATGATTAAATGAAAGTAATTTGTGGTTGTGGTGAAAGAGAATTGAGGTAATCCTGGTAGCTGAGGGAATAAAAAGGAAGTGGCTACTTGAGAAATTATTTCAAAGAAAAAAAAATCGATTGGTTCACTGGCAAATTAAACATTAATGTTAAACCGAAGGGAGAAATATTGAATACTTTGAGTGGCGAATCTGGGTAGCAGAGAATAGGGAGGGACTAATATGGGGATGGAATGTGCAAAAATTCTGAAAAGAATCCAGACTATTCTGTGGAAGGGTGTGGAAGAAAGTGAGACTTTTGTACTGGTCCTTTTATTACCACATTGGTAAAGATGGTGAATTGAATGTTGCTTCTAAGTTTATATATAAGTGGATTTAACCAAATTAAGATCTAATCAATTATTATTTTCTTTTCACAGCAATTGTTCAACTGTCAAGCTCTAAAAAAGCTAAGTATTCCTGACAATGACCTTTCAAATCTGCCAACCACTATCGCTAGTTTAGTAAACCTTAAAGAACTCGACATCAGTAAAAATGGTAAGATCTTCAGTTCATCTATAAATAACTTGAATTTTTTTTCCTTTTTTTTTCTTTTTTTAAATTTTATTTTATTTTTAAACTTTACATAATTGTATTATTTTTGCCAAATATCAAAATGAATCCACCAACTTGAATTTTTAACTGAAAATTTGCTTTAAATGTTTTCTCTTAGAAAATGATATAACACCTTTTCCTTGTTTATGTTACAACTCTAACTTAATGTTTGTTGAAAAACTAAATCCTGAATTATAAAACTGAAGACAGAAAACTTCTCTCCCCTCCTTTTACTAATGTCCTTGACTCACTCAGGCCTTATTTCCCCTTGCATTCAGATATGTGATTTAACCTCTCTGAGATTATTTTAGTGACGTTACATTGTATATTTTCCTCATTCTTTGAGGAAAAGTTTTTCCAACATGTTTCAGATATCACCGGCTCAATAGTGAGGTGTGAAGTTGCTCAGTCGTGTCCGACTCTTTGCGACCCCATGGGCTGTAGCCTACCAGGCTCCTCTGTCCATGGGATTTTCCAGGCAATAGTCCTAGAGTGGATTGCCATTTCCTTCTCCAGGGGATCTTCCCAACCCAGGGATCGAATGTGGGTCTCCCACATTGTAGACAGACGCTTTACCGTCTGAGCCACCCGCTCAATAAGGCCTACCCATTCACCCTTTTTGGCACTCGGGCCTTAGAGAACATCTAATCTCCCTGTCTCTGCTCCTTTTTCTCCCGTAGCAGTGACCATCTTCTCAATACATATAATTTACTTATTTTTTATGGTTTTGTCTCCCCTCTCTTGCCCCAAAATATAAACTACATATGTGACAGGAGGGATATTACTCTGTTTTAGTCACCGATGTATCTCGGATATTTAGAGCAATACCTGGTGAATAATAAGCACTCAGTAGTATTTGTTATAACTTTGGCCAAACATTATATCTGGTGATTTGGTTGATATTCGTGTTAATGATGTTTTTTTCTTAATGTTTTTGGGAGTCTCCTGTGTTCTCATATGTTCATTAAATCCTCATTTTCTTCCAAATGAACATGGCCCTCCATTTTATTAGAATAAAGCAAGGATCAGTCAAAAAAGGTTATGTCTAGGCATTATGAGGATATAAAGCAGGACTCCTCTGTCATTAAGCTAGTTGGTTAAACTTTATGTGTGTATGTATGTATTGCTTTGTTAAGTTAAGGCATTATTATTGGGGCCAAAGAAATAGACATGAACAAAGCAGATCCTTGCCTTCATGAAACTTACATTCTAGAACGTGCATTTGACATTAAATAAATAGTTAAAAGGAAAGATATACCCATTTAAGCAGAGTTCTAAAGAATAGCAAGGAGCAATAAGAAAGCCTTCCTCAGTGATGAATGCAAAGAAATAGAGGAAAACAATAGAATGGGAAAGACTAGAGATCTCTTCAAGAAAATTAGAGATGCCAAGGGAATATTTCATGCAAAGATGGGCACAATAAAGTTCAGAAATGGTATGGACCTAACAGATGCAGAAGGTATTAAGAAGAGGTGGCAAGAATACACAGAAGAACTGTACAAAAAAAGATCTTCATGATCCAGATAACCACAGTGGTGTGATAACCAACCTAGAGCCAGATATCCTGGAATACGAGGTCAAGTGGGCCTTAGGAAGCATCATGACGAACAAAGCTAGTGGAGGTGATGGAATTCCAGTTGAGCTATTTCAAATTCTAAAAGATGATGCTGTGAAAGTGCTGCACTCAATATGCCAGCAAATTTGGAAAACTCAGCTATGACCACAGGACTGGAAAAGTGCAGTTTTCATTCCAATCCCAAAGAAAGGAAATGCCACAGAATGCTCAAACTACTGCACAGTTGCACTCATCTCACACGCTAGTAAAGTATTACTCAAAATTCTCCAAGCCAGGCTTCAATATTGTGTGAACTGTGAACTTGCAGATGTTCAAGTTGGATTTAGAAAAGGCAGAGGAACCAGAGATCAAATTGCCAACATCCATTGTATCATAGAAAAAGCAAGGGAGTTCCAGAAAAACACCTTCTTCTGCTTTATTGACTATGCCAATGCCTTTGACTGTGTGAATCACTACAAACTGTGGAAAATTCTGAAAGAGATGGGAATACCAGACCAGCTGACCTGCCTCCTGAGAAGTCTGTATGCAGGTCAGGAAGCAACAATTAGAACTGGACATGGAACAGTAGACTGTTCCAAATAGGGAAAGAGTATGTTAAGGCTGTATATTGTTTTACCCTGCTTATTTAACTTACAGGCAGAGTACATCATGAGAAATGCTGGTGTGGATGAAGCACAAGCTGGAATCAAGATTGCTTGGAGAAATATCAATAACCTCAGATATGCGGATGACACTGCTCTTATGGCAGAAAGCAAAGGACTAAAGAGCCTCTTGATGAAAGTGAAAGATGAAGTGAAAAAGCTGGCTTAAAACTCAACATTTGGAAAAGATCATGGCATCTGGTCCCATCACTTCATGGCAAATAGATGGTGAAACAATGGAAACAGTGGCAGATTTTATTTTTGGGGGGCTCCAAAATCACTGCAGATGGTGACTGCAGCCATGAAATTAAAAGACACTTGCTCCTTGGAAGAATAGTTATGACCAACCTAGACAACATATGAAAAAGCAGAGACATTACTTTGCCAACAAAGGTCCATTTAGTCAAAGTTATGGTTTTTCCAGTAATCATGTATGGATGTGAGAGTTGAACTATAAAGAAAGCTGAGTGCCGAAAAATTGATGCATTTGAAATGTGTTGTTGGAGAAGACTCTTGAGAGTCCCTTGGACTGCAAGCAGATCCAACCAGTCCATCCTAAAGGAAGTCAGTCCTGAATATTCATTGAAAGGACCGATGCTGAAGCTGAAACTCCAATACTTTGGCCACCTGATGCGAAGAGCTGACTCATTGGAAAATACCCTGATGCTGGGAAAGATTGAAGGCAATAGGAGAAGAGGATAACAGAGGATGAGATGATTGGATGGCATCACTGACTCAATGGGCATGAGTTTGAGTAAACTCCAGGAGTTGGTGATGGACACGGAGACCTGGTGTGCTGCAGTCCATGGGGTCGCAAAGAGTCAGACACGACTGAGCAACTAAACTGAACTGAACTGAAATAATTATCGGTGATTAAGTAAAAATTGAGTTAAAGATACATTGAAAGTGAAGGACATGCATATTAGTAGGACATAATCCAGTCTGTGTAGTTAGATAAAGTTACCCTAAGAAATAATAACTAAATCCAGCCATGACAGATAATAGTTGTTATTCAGTGGGTATAAAGTTTCATTTGTACTGGGTGAATAACTTCTAGAGATTCACCATCCTACATCGTGCCCATAGGTTAAATTACAGTATTGTGCACTTCAGAATAACTGGTGTTATCCCAATGTCCTTCTTGATTTGATTTTCTTAATAGTCTTTATGAGTAACCAACATAGTGTATTTTAACTTGTTTATGTATTATTATCTGTGCTGTCCTTAGTCACTCAGTTGTGTCTGATTCTTTGCCACCCCATGGACTATAGCCTGCTATGCTCCTTTGTCCATGGGGATTTTCCAAGCAAGAATACTGGAGTGGGTTGGTTGCCATGCCCTCCTCCATAGGATCTTCCAAAGCCAGGGTTTGAACCCAGTTTTCCCCCATGGCAGGTGGATTCTTTACTGTCTGAGCCACAGGGAAGCCCAAGAATACTGGAGTGGGTAGCCTATCCCTTCTCTAGCATATCTTCCCGACCAAGGAATTGAACCAGGGTCTCCTGCATTGCAGGTGGATTCTTTAGCAGTTGAGCTACCAGGGAAGCCCTATATATTTTTTAGATTCCCCTAACTAAAAAGTTCAGTGATGTTCTAACTTTTTATCATTGTTTTGGTCACTGATACATCTCTACTGGATAAAACAATGCATGGCACATTATAGGAGTTCAGTACAATTTATTTGATGAATTCATAAATGAATGGTCCTTCTGGACATGGAACACTTGTTGAAATATACCAGTTTAAGTAACTAACAGTCTTCAAGACTATGAGAGTCATAGAAAAGTTTACATTCTCACTGGGCAGAGAAGACTAACATAAAAATAATCAAGGAATATTGTAAAGCATTACATTGGGTTGGCCAAATTTTGTTTGGGTTTTTCTGTAAGATACTATGGAAAAATCTGAACCAATTTTTTGAGGAGACCAATATAATGAAGTGATTAATTATATGGCATGTGTGTGTGAGCTCCAGGTTTCCCACATGGCACTAGAGGTAAGGAACTAGTGATAAAGAACTTGCCTGCCAATTAGGTGACAAAAGAGACATGGGTTCGAAACTTGGGTGGGAAAGATCCCCTGGAAGAGTGCATGGTAACCCACTCCAGTATTCTTACTTGGAGAATCCCAGGAACAGAGGAGCCTGGTACAGTCCATAGGATCACAAAGAATTAGACATGACTGAGGTGAAGTCGCTTCAGTTACGTACAGCTCTTTGCGACCCTATGGACTATAGCTTCGCCAAACTCCTCTATCCTTGGGATTCTCCAGGCAAAAATACTGGAGTGGGTGTCCATACCTCCGGGTATCTTCCCAACCCAGAAATCCAGTCCACCTCTCCTGCACTGCAGGAAGATTCTTTACTGCTGAAGTCCACCCGGGAAGCCCTAACTATATGGCACAAATTACAATTGTAAATTCTTAGAGAGTAAGATTAATGGAGACTGATTTATGATTAGGGTAAGATAAAGAATAATCTATATATAGATTTATCTATATAAGATAAAGAATATAGCTTGAGGAATTCCTTGAAGCACAGTAACATATGAATAAAGGAGAGCATTTCATTTGAAGGAAACAATGGAGTACAAATGGACACACATATTTCTATACCAACTTGACTTACCACTTAGAGGGGTTTCAGGAAGACCGTCCTAAAAGGATCATTTGCCAACTTAGTGAACAGCAATTAGATTTAGGCCAATTGAAAGATGATGTGAGGTCTACCTTCATTCTTTTAAAAATAGACTTAGAGCCCACATATTTTTATGGATTGATATTTCTTTACTAACAATACTATTTATATGTTTATATACATTCACACAGGAAATTCTGTTTTCAAATTACAATTTCTGGGATATATTTTATAACCAAATGTAACAGTCCCTTGGTCTTCAGGCAGGTCAGGTTTGACTAGATAGTTCGAATAAATAAAAATCTATCTTATTCTTAAAGAGAATCAGAAGAAAATTCATCACCAAATACAGACATGAAACTTCTAAGAAATACGACATTTTTATGAGCACTGTAGTCATCTCCTAGCAGTTTTCTTGCGTCACAAAATTTTTGTTGCCAGGATGTAAACTGCAAGTTATAGTTCTGCTCAGAAATAAGTCTGTGAACATAATTAGAAGTCCTAGTAAGTAGAATTTAGGAACTTTTAGCTATGCTTATGATGGTTATATTGTGGAAATATTTATGCAAAAAAACAAGCAAAGCGTGGCAAATCATCCTGCAAGGTTAGTACCATACAAAAGTTTTGATGAGCATGATGATATACCAGCCATTGCTAGAAATGACACAAATGGTAAAAGATTTCAACACATTAATCCTTTCACAAAATTATACCTAAGAAGCTGTCATTGAATTTCATGGCAGAGACCTAGACAGTTACTTAAGGAGCATAATGTATCCTTTGGGAATCTCTCAAGTGAAAAAAGAGCAGATAGAAGAAAATAAGTGCAGTGTCAGCATCACAGTTTGACAAGGTTGGAATTGTCCTGGTGGAAAAGAGTCAAGATATGAGAGAATATAATCAGTATTGGTATTGAGGGACTGAAAATGAATGTTTATTTTGAGCAAAGGACTCATTCAAGTGCTAGTCAATCTTGATAAATATTTGTCTTAATTGTGTTGGAATTTGATGAGTGACCCCTTATGAGGAAATTAATTCACTTGGAGATGGAGGTGAAATCTGATCTTGGTTGTCCCTGGGACTCCAATTTTTACTTTTTGGGTCTAATTCTTTCACCTGTTATCCAAATGCACTGTTTTTCTTTCCACAATTTAAAAATACTATTTTATATTAAAACCTTTAGATAATCAAACTGTTGTGCAGAGGAATGGATCTAGAAATTTTGTGTGAATAACTATCACTACCTCTTTAACCATACCTCCAACCAACCCATCTCCCTTCCATTGCATTCCCAGGTAATGCCAAACTGTCATTTTCAAGTGCATCAGGCTGGTTACTGTGACAAAAGAAATGATACTATTTCTCTCCCCAAAATATTCCTTCTTCTCACTGTTGTCCCCAGCAACCAGAGTCCTTTTCACCTTTAAAAAGGCATCTCTGATGTCATTTATTCTGAGAAACATTCCTGATATCCTGTAGATGAAGAGAATTAATTGCTCCTTTCTCTGTTATATGTTTATACATCTTAAGTGTTTTTGCTATGAACATATCTCACTTTGTAATTTGATTTCTGTTTATCCTTATGTATTGACTAGATTGTAAAACCCTTGAAATCAGGGAGTATCTCGTTCATTGCTCTATTTGGAATAACTAACCCAATACCCATAAATGGCAGGTGCTCCATAAATGTTTGGGAGATGAATAAACTTTATCCTTTAGCATTCTGCAAAATACATAACATGTATTTATATTATATTACATAAGGGACCCTACAAAGGATAGCATCCCCACCTATTATACTGGGATGTGTTAAATATTGCAACTCAGTGCTGAAAAATAGGAATGATACTGCAATAAATGCTGCTGCTGCTGCTAAGTCACTTCAGTCGTGTCCGACTCTGTGCGACCCCATAGACAGCAGCCCACCAGGCTCCCCCGTCCCTGGGATTCTCCAGGCAAGAACAATGGAGTGGGTTGCCATTTCCTTCTCCAATGCATGAAAGTGAAAAGTGTAAGTGAAGTCGCTCTGTCGTGTCCAACTCTAGCGACCCCATGGACTGCAGCCTACCAGGCTCCTCCGTGCATGGGATTTTCCAGGCAAGAGTACTGGAGTAGGTTGCCATTGCCTTCTCCGACAATAAATGATGAGAAAACCCTAAAATCAGCTCCAAACTGCCATATAGTAATATATTTGGTAGTCCTGTTCATAGGATAATGACTGCTTCACATTAAACTTTGACCTCTCCCTTGAGCTTCGGACTGGTTTAGCCAACTACAGGCTGGACATAGCTAAAATATGTTCCACAAACACCTCCAAACATAATGTGTTTAAAACCAAATTAAGCATCCACACCAGTCTGTTTTTCCTCCATTGTATCTAGCTCTGTTAATGTTAACTATTATCCACACAGACATGCAATGCAAAAATCCATCCTTTTATTAACTCCAGTATACATTGAATCACCAAATCCTGCCCATTACATCCCAGGGAAAGTGAAAGTCTCTCAGTCACGTCTGACTCTTTGTGACCTCATGGACTAGTCCATGGAATTCTCCAGGCCAAAATACTCAAGTGGGTAGCCTATCCCTTCTCCAGCGGATCTTCCCAACCCAGGAATCGAACTGGAGTCTTCTGCATTGCAGGGGGATTCTTTACTAACTGAGCTAACAGGGAAGCCCCACACAGGCATACAATGAGAAAATCCATCCTTTCCTTAACTCCAATATACATTAAATCACAAAATCCTGCCCATTTTACATCTTAAATGTATGTCCAATCTGTTTCTTTCTCACAATTCCCACTCTTACCATCTTAACTTAGTGGCTTGTCTGTTTCTAAGACCACTTGGTATAGTCTCTTAATTGCCCCCCTCCCCATTATCTTGATGAAGGTGAAAGAGGAGAGTGAAAAAACTGGCTTGAAACTCAGTATTCAAAAACTAAGATCATGGCTTCCAGTCCCATTGTTAGTTGCTCAGCCATATCCCACTCTTTGTGACCCCATGGACTGGGGCCCACTAGGCTCTTCTGTCCATGGGATTTCCCTGACAAGAATACTGGAATGGGTTGCCAATTCCTTCTCATGGGATCTTCCCAACCCAGGGGTCAAAGCTAGATCTTCCACATTGCAGGCATATTCTTTACCACCTGTGCCACGAAGGAAGCTTCAGTTCAGTTCAGTTCAGTTCAGCCACTCAGTGTGTCCAACTCTTTGCAACCCCATGAACTGCAGCTCACCAGGCCTCCCTGTCCATCACCAACTCCCAGAGCCTACCCAAACTCATGTCCATTGAGTTGGTGATGCCATCCAACCATCTCATCCTCTGTTGTCCCCTTCTCCTCCTGCCCTCAATCTTTCCCAGCACCAGGGTCTTTTCAAATGAGTCAGCTCTTCGCATCAGGTGGCCAAAGTATTGGAGTTTCAGCTTCAACATCAGTCCTTCCAATGAACACGCAGGACAGATCTCCTTTAGGAAGGACTGGTTGGATCTCCTTGCAGTCCAAGGGACTCTCAAGAGTCTTCTCCAGCACCACAGTTCAAAAGCATCAATTCTTTGGTGCTCAGCTTTCTTTATAGTCCAACTCTCACATCCATACATGATGACTGGAAAAACCATAGCTTTGACTATGTGGACCTTTGTTGGCAAAGTAATGTCTCTGCTTTTTAATGTGCTATCTAGGTTGGTCATAACTTTCCTTCCAAGGAGTAAGCGTCTTTTAATTTCATGGCTGCAGTCACCATCTGCAGTGATTTTGAAGCCCCAAAAAATAAAGTCAGCCACTGTATCCACTGTTTTCCTATCTATTTACCATGAAGTGATGGGACCGGATGCCATGATCTTAGTTTTCTGAATGTTGAGCTTTAAGCCAACTTTTTCACTCTCCTCTTTCACTTTTACCTAGAGGCTCTTTAGTTCTTCCTCACTTTCTGCCATAAGGGTGGTGTCGTCTGCATATCTGAGGTTATTGATATTTCTCCCAGCAATCTTGATTCCAGCTTGTGCTTCTTCCAGCCCAATGTTTCTCATGATGTACTCTGCATATAAGTTAAATAAGCAGGGTGACAATATACAGCCTTGACGTACTCCTTTTCCTATTTGGAACCAGCCTGTTGTTCCATGTCCAGTTCTAACTGTTGCTTCCTGACCTGTATACAGGTCTTACTTCATGGCAAATAGAAGGGGAAAAAGAAGAAGGTGTGACAGATTTTATTTTCGTGGGCTCCAAAATCACTGTGGATAGTGACTGCAGTCATAAAATTAAAAGACATTTGCTCATTGGAAGAAAATCTATAACAAACCCAGACAGCATATTAAAAAGCAGAGACATCACTTTGCCAACAAAGGTCCATATAATCAAAACTAGGATTTTTCCAGTAGTCATGTATGGGTGTGAGAGTTGGACCATAAAGAAGACTGAGCATCAAAGAACTGATTCTTTTGAATTGTAGTGCTAGAGAAGACTCTTGAGAGTCCCTTCAACTGCAAGATCAAATCCTAAAGGGTTAAAATCAGTCAGTCCCAAAGGAAGTCAATGTTGAATTGAAAGGATTATTGCTGAAGTTGAACTTTTAGTACTTTGCCCACCTGATGCAAAGAGCCAGCTCATTGGAAAAGACCCTGATACTGTGTAAGACTGAAGGCAAAGGAGAAGGGGACAACAGAAGATGAGATGGTTAGGTAGCATCACTGACTCAATAGACATGAATTTGAGCAAACTCCAGGAGATAGTGGAGAATAGCGGAGTTTTGCTTTCTGCAGTCCATGGGGTTGCAAAGAGTCAAACACAACTTAGCTACTGAACAAAAACCACCCCATTGTTGCTGCCAGCATCCCCATTAAGTAGCTGTTCTTCATTAAGTAGCTTCATCACTTTCTAAGTTGCAAATATGACTAGGTTACTCTCCTACTTAAGATGCTTCAGTTGACCTAGGATAGAGTGTAGGCTCCATAACAGCATTAAAGTGAAATGAAAGTGTCAATTCCTTAGTCGTGTCTGACTCTTTGTGACCCCATGGGATGTAGCCCACCCAGCTCCTCTGTCCATGGGATTCTCCAGGCAACAATACTGGAGTGCATTGCCATTCCCTTTTCCAGGGGATCTTCCTGACCCAGAGAACTCAGGTCTTCTGCATTGCAGGCGAATGCTTTACCATCTTAGCCACCAAGGAAGTCCAGCAGCATTAAAAGTCTCCACAATTGACCACCTACATTTACCATTCCATCTGCTCATCTCACCAAAGATGATTTGTATTTTTTTAACTTTATGGTTTAGATGTTGAAGAGTCACCTCAAATGTTTAATGCTGTTGTACTATCTCCGTGACTCTATCTGTATAATTTCCTCTGCCTGAATTACCTTTCATACCTCTTTTCACCTGGTTCAATCTTAGTTATCATTCAAAACTCATTTTATTATTAAAAGCTGTTGATAGTTATATTAAAATACTTATGTAGCTTTTAATTTTTTAATGATTAAATGCTTTAAGCATGAAAGAAATAGTATGGATAACAGTTTGCCCATCGTGAAAGTGTTACCATTTATTAAAAACATAACAATCCAGCTTTTTTAATGAATAAAATATTACTGAACCTTATAAATTCTCATCTCCTTCCTTTTTCCTTCCTCTGTGTTAATGTATTTAAAATTTCGATAAAGTGCTAACACATTGTGTATGTATTCTGCAAGTTTTCATTCTACGTTATGTTTCTGAAATTTGTCCTTAAGGATCAGTGTGAATCTAATTGTACCAGCAGAGTACAGAAGTCCCCACTACTCCATTTCCTTGCTAATACTTGTAGTTATTCATAATAATTTAAATGTTGGCCAATCAGATGGATATATAAGGATAGCTCAGTATCCTTTAATTTGTATTCCATTAATCACCACTGAGGTTGGCACTTTTTCATTTGTTTTTATTAGCAAGCATAGAGTATCTTTCTCTACAAGCTGACGTTTTTGGTCCATTTTTATTTTGGATCATTTGTCTGTTAGGTTTTAGGTGATTTGAAAGACTTATATACTGTGCACACTAATGCTTTGTTGGTTAAATGGGTTACAAATGTCATCTCCCAATTTGTGGTTTGTCTTTTCACTTTGGGGTGCCATTTGTCATAGAGAGTTGTCAATGGTAATGTACTAAAATTTACCATTGTTCTCTTTTGGGGCTGCATTTTTACAGTTAATCTAGGAAACTCTTTTGTATGCTAATATCATAAACTATTTGTCTATATTTTCTTCCAAAATTGTTAGTTTTTCTTTTCACATTTATGCCCTCAACTCATTTGCAGCTTACCTTTTGTACTATATATTATCAAAATCTATTTTTCCATATAAATAAATGATTATTCTACCACTTATTAAATAATCTCATTTTCTCACTAATTTATAGTTATAGTTATATCCCTTTTACATATAAAAGACATTTTTTTTCCAAACTTTACTTTTTGCTCCATCAGCTTACTTGCCTATTCTTATACCAATATCACATCGTTCTAATCATTCTAACTTAATGTTAAGTTTTAATATTTAATAATATTCTTTTAAAAGTATTGTTATTAATAATAAATGTATTATTAAATACTCTTTATTTTTTAAATTAATTGATTTATTTTAATTGGAGGCTAATAACTTTACAATATTGTAGTGGTTTTTGCCAAACACTGACATGAATCAGCCACTGGCGCACATATGTTCCCCATCTAGAACCCCCTCCCACCCCGTCCTCATCCCATCCCCCAGGGTCATCCCAGTGCACGAGCCCTGAGCACCCTGTCTCATGCATCAAACCTGGACTGGGGATCCACTTGACATATGATAATATACACGTTTCAACGCTACCCTCTGAAATCATCCCACCCTCACCTTCTCCCACAGAGTCCAAAAGACTGTTCTTTACATCTGTGTCTCTTTTGCTGTCTCGCATATAGGGTCATCGTTACCATATTTCTAAATTCCATGTATATGGGTTGCTGCTAAGTCACTTAAGTCGTGTCTGACTCTGTGCGACCCCATAGAGGGCAGCCCACCAGGCTCCCCCGTCCCCGGGATTCTCCAGGCAAGAACACTGGAGTGGGTTGCCATTTCCTTCTCCAATGCATGAAAGTGAAGAGTGAAAGTGAAGTCGCTCAGTCGTGTTCGACTCTTAGCGACCCCATGGACTGCAGCCTACCAGGCTCCTCCATCCATGGGATTTTCTAGGCAAGAGTACTGGAGTGGGGTGCCATTGCCTTCTCCAAATACAGTATACTAACCCATATATGGAGAAGGCAGTGGCACCCCACTCCAGTACTCTTGCCTGGAGAATCCCATGGACGGAGGAGCCTGGTAGGCTGCAGTCCATGGGGTCGCTAAGAGTCGGACACGACTGAGCGACTTCACTTTCACTTTTCACTTTCATGCATTGGAGAAGGAAATGGCAACCCACTCCAGTGTTCTTGCCTGGAGAATCCCGGGGACGGGGGAGCCTGGTGGGCTGCCCTCTATGGGGTCGCACAGAGTCGGACACGACTGAAACGACTTGGCAGCAGCAGCATGCTGTATTGGTGTTTTTCTTTCTGACTTACTTCACTCTATAATAGGCTCCAGTTTCATCCACCTCATTAGAACTGATTCAAATGCACTTTTTTAAATGGCTGAATAATATTCCATTGTGTATATGTACCACAGCTTTCTTATCCATTCATCTGCCAATGAACATCTAGGTTGCTTCCATATCCTGGCTATTGTAAACAGTGCTGTGATGAATATTGAGGTACATGTGTCTCTTTCAATTCTGGTTTCCCCCAGTGTGTATGCCCAGCAGTGGGATTGCTGGGTCATATTGCAGTTCTATTTCCAGTTTTTTAAGGAATCTCCACACTGTTCTCCATAATGGCTGTACTAGTTTGCATTCCCACCAACAGTGTAAGAGGGTTTTAAAGTGTGTCTCACTGTTTTTGGTACTCAAGTCTTTATATAAATTTCAGGTTAACTTGTTGAGGTTCACAAACAATCTATTGGAATTTTTTAATTGTTTTGAATTTAAAAATTAATTTGAGATAACTGCCTATGTTCTCCTCTAAGAGTTTTATAGTTTCTGGTCTTATGTTTAGATCTTTAATCCATTTTGAGTTTATTTTTGTGTATGGTGTTAGAAAGTGTTCTAGTTTCATTCTTTTACAAGTGGTTGACCAGTTTTCCCAGCACCACTTGTTAAAGAGATTATCTATTCTCCATTGTATATTCTTGCCTCCTTTGTCAAAGATAAGGTGTCCATAGGTGGGTGGGTTTATCTCTGGGCTTTCTGTTTTGTTCCATGGAGCTATATTTCTGTCTTTGTGCCAGTACCATACTGTCTTGATGACTGTGGCTTTGTAGTAGAGCCTGAAGTCAGGTGGGAATGCAAACTAGTACAGCCACTATGGAGAACAATGCAAACTAGTACAGCCACTATGGAGAACAGTGTGGAGATTCCTTAAAAAACTGGAAATAGAACTGCCATACGACCCAGCAATCCCACTGCTGGGCATACACACCGAGGAAACCAGAATTGAAAGAGACACGTGTACCCCAATGTTCATCGCAGCACTGTTTATAATAGCCAGGACATGGAAGCAACCTAGATGTCCATCAGCAGATGAATGGATACATATGTGGTACATATACACAATGGAGTATTACTCAGCCATTAAAAAGAATACATTTGAATCAGTTCTAATGAGGTGGATGAAACTGGAGCCTATTATACAGAGTGAAGTGGGCCAGAAAGAACAACACCAATGCAGTATACTAGTGCATATATATGGAATTTAGAAAGATGGGAACAACAACCCTATACACGAGACAGCAAAAGAGACACAGATGTATAGAACAGTCTTTTGGACTCTGTGGGAGAGGGAGGGGGTGATGATTTGGGAGAATGGCATTAAAACATGTATAATATCATATAAGAAATGAATCGCCAGTCCAGGTTTGATGCAAGATACAGGATGCTTGGGACTGGTGCACTGGGATGACCCAGAGGGATGGTATGTGGAGGGAGGTGGGAGGGGGGTTCAGGATGGGGAACACGTGTATACCTGTGTGGATGCATGTTGATGTATGGCAAAACCAATACAATATTGTAAAGTAAAAAAAATATATTAATTTGAGATAACTGATATCTTTATAACAGTAAGTATTATAGTCCATGAACATGATATTCACCTTTATTTAGATCTTATTTTCTCTTTCAATTAAGTTTTGTTATTTCTTTCAAGAAAGATCTGCACACTTTTCATTAGAGTTATCTCTAAGTAGCTGAGGTTGTTAGTTTTATAAACTGTATTCCTTTTATTTTATTTTTATTTTCTGGCTTCACTATGCAGCATGCAGGATCTTAATTCCCCAACCAGAGATCAAATCCATGTGCCCTGCAGTGGAAGCACAGAGTGCTAACCACTGGACCAGGGAACTCCTGTATTCCTTTTTAAAATTTTAAGTGTTTCAATTGATGCTGTGTATAAACACATTGCTCATTTTGATATCTCAATCTTACATTCAGTCATGGTGCTGAATATATATAACCAGTAGACCCTTTTGAATTATTTGCATGTAAAATCATATCATCTGCATACAACAATTGTATTTTCCCTTCTATTTTTACACCTTTATATCTTCATGAGCTACCTTTTTATAAGATATAATTTTCTGAAAAATAATCTATTCCATCACCCAGATGTTAAATTTTATTGTAAAAGATTGTCCACAAGCTTCTTTAAGGTGTTTTAGAAATCTTTACCATATCTGTGGCTGTTTCTTTGTATTCTTAACATTGTTTAATTATTCCATCTATCTTGTACATTTTTATCTTCCATACTGCCAGAGATTTTTCTACTTTAGTAATCTTTCTAGTAATACTCTTGACTTACTAGTCTCAATATTGTTTGGCTGGGTGGTTGTCTTTTTCTCTAATCATTAGTTTTTACTTTTCTACTTTATACTGCAGCTTTTTCATTATGCCCCTCTTTACTTTTTTAGTTTATGTATTGGTTTTTAGTATTCCAATATACGTGCAACTTTTTAAGTCATATTATTTTTACTGAAGCATGTTGCAGATTACATACTCTGGATAATTTTTCTTTATTCATTAACTTTCACATAGTGGCCTAGGATATGGTCAATGTTTAAAATATGTTCATTGTTTGTGAGAAAAATGTATATTCTCAGATCATTGAGTATAGGGATCATCTAATAACACACTTTGTTCTTCACAGTATTGTAGGCTTTTCTAGGACAAATACAATATCTTAGTGTTTTCTATATGCCTGGACATTGAGAGCACCCAATGTTTAAAACATTTACCTACATGGAACATTGAACATACCTAATGAACTAGAATAAAATTAATTGTAAATGAGATTTTAACCTGTTGTGTTCAATAAAAATTCTATTCTTTTTTTTAAATAAAAATAAGTACTTTAACCTCTATATTCCTTGAGGAGAAAGAGAGAGAAATGTAAATAAATATTCATTCTGTGTGTAAATCACTCTTCCTCTCGAAGGAAATTCCCCAAAATTATATACAGCAATCCATGGGTAAATGTGTTGACTTCCCATGCCAATGGATCTTTTATCTTTTCTTCCTCAGATCTTAATCCAACAGTAAAATTAAAATCCTAGTCCTTCAGGGATAAATGCATTGTATGATAGTGTGGTGTTTGAATAGATAGTCTATGCCTGTTGGCAGAGCTGATACATGGTCATAATGGAGTAAATTGTTTTCTATAATAAAGCAGGATAATGAATGATAAGGTTTCATTAGGCAGTGATTCAGTTTTAAGTCTGTTGATTTGTCATAGCTTCACAGAGACTGTGACACTCTAATTTAAGGATGTTAATGAAAATGATTTAATGTGAAAACTCTTCCTAATACTGCAGCAATTAAGTGATTTTTTTCTCATCCTCTCAAACTTATTTCTATACAAAAATGGATTTGAACAGCATCATAGTGGGCAAAATCACTGTTGTTAGTTATAATGAAAGGCAATCAGAGTTGAAGGCATTATTATGTGTTTTACTGACTTGACAATTATTCCACCCCTTCCCCAAAAAATGCATGCAAAACTCTGAAGACAGCAATATCCTCAGTTTTCAGTGAAGAGGAAGAGTTTCTCTCAAACACACTAGGGAAAGAAAATATGAGGAACCAGTTAAAGGATGAAAATCTTTAAAATTTTGAGCCTATTAACAGAAGAATAGAGACTTTGGTTATACATATATATTCTCCAGGAAATCTATTTTGGAATGATTTACATGAGTTGGGGACAAAATATTACCATGCAGTTGTAAATTAACAGTAAATATGCTCTTTGATGTTTGACAAATCATTAGGTCATTTGTTTAAAGTAAAGCTTATTATTTTTTTCTCTTAAATACCTCACTTTCAACACTTGATGTGCTATTTATCTAAAAATCATTAGCACTTCCATCACTGTAGGACTACTTTCCTTTCTTTAGAATCTACTTCTGCCCAAGATTATAGTGTTTAAATAGAGGATTGACTCCTCTATTTCCATTAAAGAATATGATGGCAACAAAAGCCACATCTATTCTCCTGCCACCTTCTTAGCTGGACGCCAGGATTTTTGACTCTTTCTAATGTCTTTATTAGGAAATAAAGTCAACAAATAATTTTTCTGTGTGTTACCATGTAAGTACCAACATTTACTCCATGGGGGTAGAAATTCTAATCTGGTAATAGATCTAAATACTAGGGGAAAAGGAACTGGTTTCACCTCGTCATCCTTTTGAAGGTGGTGTTCACTTAGACCAATAAATTTTCCTGGAGTCAGCAAAGTCTTTTATGGGCTGATTGATTAACCTGGCTTCTGGCTTCTTTGTGTGTCTCTGTAATTCCTGGAAATTGTAAAATAACCAAATTGAACTGGTAATGGAACTTCGTGAGCATTCTCTCTACTAGGCCATACTCTCTCTCAGCTTCAGTATAAACTCCTTGAAAATAAAAGCTGCTGCACTTTACACTATTTCTAGATCCACAATAGCCACTATCAAACAGCAAGCATAATAAATGTTCAATAAAGTGGTTAATTGATAATGAAAGAAAAAAATCATTAGTCAAATATGAAGTAAGATTATTAAATAGGTTCATTTCACATAATGTGAGCTCAGTCACTCAGTCATGTTCAACTTTGCAACTCCGTGGCCTGTAGCCCGCTAGGCTCCTCTGTCTGTTGAACTCTCTAGGCAAGAATATCAGAGTGGGATGCCATTCCCTACTCCAAGGGATCTTCCCAACCTAGGATTGAACCCATGTCTCTTGCATCTTCTGCATTGGCAGGCCAATTCTTTATCCCTAGCACCACCTGGGAAGCCTATTTCATAAAACAGTGACTCCAGATGTTGTTGTTGAGGCAAAGAGAAGGTGGGCAGGGAGGGTAGGTGTCATTATAATTCACTTTGACTAAGATTCATTTCTCTGTGAAAGAACTCATTGTTGATCAAGGTCATAAAGGATTCTCAAAATTTTCTCTAGACAGACATGTCCTGAAGGCAGAATCAGTTGCACAACTGTCTCAAAGTGTTGATTATTTTACCTGATTTAGCTTTTCTCTTTATAGTGCCACTAAAATAGGCTGAGTCTTGCAGGAGACTGTCCTCTTGCTTGGGTTCCTACTGAGTTCTTCAGTTCAGTTCAGTTCAGTCACTCAGTGTGTCCAACTCTTTGTGACCCCATGAATTGCAGCATGCCAGGCCTCCCTGTCCATCACCAACTCCTGGAGTTCACTCAAACTCACGTCCATCGAGTCGGTGATGCCATCCAGCCATCTCATCCTCTGTCGTCCCCTTCTCCTCCTGCCGCCAATCCCTCCCAGCGTCATAGTCTTTTCCACTGAGTTTTTAGCTCCCGTCATTTGAAGGATAGTAAGCAAAGCAATTCATTCCAGTCAGTTTATTCTCTCTCTATCTCTCTTTCTCTTTAAGCTATAACCAACCTGCCCAGTTTCTCCCAAATTTATGAACCTAATTGCTGGATGCTTTTACTTTCTCCCATACAATATGTTGTGTCTCTGAAATCTAATTCTAGTCAGTACTTCCATTCTTAATAGAGTATTGCCTCATTTACTGGATATCCTTCGGGAATGTGGGTTTATACACAAAATTATTTTCCCACAAATATGTACAATTTATCCCTTTATATGTCAAATTTATAAACCTTATGTGAATCATGCTGAATGGAAAATATTCCCAAAATATTTCCCATTATGTTATTTTTTTTATGTAACCGTAACGAATGCACTTTAACCTTTCCAAATTGACTTGAGTTCATTGTGGTTTGTGTCTTGAATTTCTTTTTTTTTTTAGTATTTGTGGCTGCTTGCTTCTAGACAAAATAATAATATTAGACTTTAAGAGTTCTGGTGCTGGAACTTCCCTGGCGATCAAGTAGTTAAAACTTCACCTTCCAGGGTAGGGGGTGAGGGTTTGATCCCTTTTAGGGGAGCTAAGATCCTCCATTCCTCGTGGCCAAAAAAAACCCAAACGTAATGCAGAAGCAATATTCTAACAAATTCAATAAAGACTTTAAAAATGATCCACATCAAATAATCTTTTTAATAAAGAGTTCTAGTGTCAATGTACTTTTCCCCATCACTACCTTTTCTATCAGACCATGTTATCACATTTTCAGACTGACATTCTCCCTATTTTGAATAGCCTTTTCCTATTTGTTCCTTCTAATAGCTATTGGTTGGATTATATATTAAAAGGACAAATTCTGAACTAAGCTTATAGCACTTGTAGTATATTAAATTCAGAACTAAAGGAAATGACAACCCACTCCAGTATTCTTGCCTGGAAAATCCCATGGACAGAGGAGCCTGGCAGGCTACAACCAATGGGTCACAAAAGAATCAGACATGACTGAGAAGTTAAACAAAAACAAAACAGAAAACTTTATGACCTGAGCAATGTGCTCAAAGTTCCAGAAAGTTGATACTATTAATGCTGATTGAAATTTGATCTAAGATAATCATAGAACAAATGAAGTTTGCAATGCCCCTGTATGAACACCACATGGTAAATCCTGAGTGTGCATTAAACTCAGAGTTCCAGGAAGTTGGGGTTGTTTGTATTTGACCTGGAAAATATGTATGGAACAAATCCAATATATTGTGCTCTGTTATAAATGTTGCATTTTCAGTTTTGAGTAACTAAAATTTATAACCCCAAATAGTTTAAATCCTGGATTTGATGGAGTTAGCTTAATAAACATAAAATGTGATAGTGTTTGGAATAAACTTGGCCTGGTTTCAAATACCAGCTAGCCTCAGAGCCTCAATTTCTTCATTAGTTAAGTAGCAATAATAAATCATTTTATAAAATTGTTGTGAAGATGAAATAAAGCAAATGCTTATAATGTTTCATCAATAAATTTCATTCTTTCTGATCCTAAATCTAATCCAATGTATTATATATCCAAAAACCTCCCCACTTTCTCAAAACTTAAAAAAAGAAATATAAAAATTGCTATCACATTTAAAATATCAGGTCAAAATTTTAAAGTGTTGTAAATATATATCCCTCTTATTTATATAGCATTAAGGTTTTAATCATTTTTTAGCCTGTGGTATTTGCATCATGGAGTAGATCATTTGAGCTGATGATACCTCTGAAATTCAGAGAACTCAGAAACATTTCAAAATGCACTATCCATAACTATTATCATGCATTCAGATTTATATAAAAATTTAAGTAATAAACATAAACTTTAATGCATTTGAGAGAACATGGAAGCATTCCAAATTTGGTATTTGTAGGAAGTCCTTTTTATAATTTTGTATGGAAAAGTTACCTTTTTCATTTAGAAAAGGTAATTTGAATCTAAAGCATCTATACTTAAGAGCCTGTGTTTCTTTCCATGTTTGTAAAGTGTTTTGCTTCATTGTTCAGGATATTGATACAAAAATATAATTAGAGCCAATTTAACAGACACTTCCTGAGTTTCTGTTGTTTTCCTAGGTCTGATCTAGGTATTGTCGGGAATATCAAATGGAATGCCACTGATTCCATCCTCCTATCTTACCAGAACACTCCCTCTTATAGCACTCCAACTTGCTTTGACCCCATCAAACCCACCAGTCTATAAGTACCACCATTTTTTCATGAATTCTGTCAACCTCGATGTTTGCTCTGCCCTTTTTGCATGAGCTGAATTTTATGGCCAGTCATCAGATTACCCCCTTTACATCTTTGCGTCTCTCTCATTTATCTACATACGCTCAGTAAAATTACAAGCGTGACTGAATCTAACTGTCTACCTATGGCTGAAGGGATCTGAAAAAAAAAAAAAAATCACTTCGTCACACTGACTGATATGACTTAAAATTCATGATTGCTATTCTGAAGTATAGCCTTACTGCTTCCCAGTAATTATGCTGTACATCCTTTATCTATTGACTCTCCTTCTCTTCTGGTGACTGTTTCACATGTTCTCTTCTGTCTTCAAACCTCTCACACCTTCCCTCTCATGTTCATGGTTATTTGTCCTACTCCTCTGAGAAAATTAAAGCTTTCAAAAGATAATTTCCAGACTGTCAGCATCCTGTCTTTTCTACCAGCATCTGCATTCATATTCTCTCATTTCTCCCTGTTAGTACAGATGAGCTACTGTCTCTCTTTAAACCTTTGTTCCCACTGGATAATCATCCTCTCTTGCCTACCCATGGATATCACTGGAGCACTTCTCAGTCTCTACCACATGATCAAGATTTTCCTCTCTACTTGTTCATTCTAATCAGTTTCAACATATGATATATTTTTTTCTATACTAAAGAATACTTCTTAGATCTTCTTCCCTTAATAGTCTCTTACCTCCTTGTAGCAAAAGTTCTAGATGTCTAGTTGTTTATATCCTCTATCTACAATTCCTTTCCTCTCATCCTCTCTTAAACCCACCCCAGTCTTTAAATCCTCTACTCCAAAGTAATTTCAGTTGAGGTTATACAGATATCCTCACTACTGAAGTCAAAGGCAATTTTAGGGCATTGCTTTACTTGACACCTTGCTTGAATCTGCCTGCAACGTAGGAGACCTGGGTTCATTCCCTGGGTGGACAGGATCCCCAAGAGAAGGAACAGCAACCCACTCAGTAGTCTTACCTGAAGAATTCCATTGACAGAGTAGCCTGGCGTGCTACCATCCACAGAGGTCACAAAGAGTTGGACACAACTGAGCAACTAACACACACACTTTACTTGACAAAGTAACATCATTTGAAACAGTTGAACACTTCTTCCTGCTTATATATTTTCTTCATTTGACTTCTAGGATTCAATACTCTTATTTTTCCTCTCATCTCACTGATTTCTCTTGTTCAGTCTCTTATGTTGATTCTTCTCATCTTCATTTTTTTTTCTAATTTTATTTTATTTTTAAATTTTACATAATTGTATTAGTTTTGCCAAATATCAAAATGAATCCGCCACAGGTATACATGTGTTCCCCATCCCGAACCCTCCTCCCTCCTCCCTCCCCATACCATCCCTCTGGGCCATCCCAGTGCACCAGCCCCAAGCATCCAGCATCGTGCATTGAACCTGGACTGGCAACTCGTTTCCTACATGATATTTTACATGTTTCATTGCCATTCTCCCAAATCTTCCCACCCTCTCCCTCTCCCACAGAGTCCATAAGACTGTTCTATACATCAGTGTCTCTTTTGCTGTCTCGTACACCGGGTTATTGTTACCATCTTTCTAAATTCCATATATATGCGTTAGTATACTGTATTTATGTTTTTCCTTCTGGCTTACTTCACTCTGTATAATAGGCTCCAGTTTCATCCACCTCATTAGAACTGATTCAAATGTATTCTTTTTAATGGCTGAGTAATGCTCCATTGTGTATATGTACCACAGCTTTCTTATCCATTCATCTGCTGATGGACATCTAGGTTGCTTCCATGTCTTGGCTATTATAAACAGTGCTGCGATGAACATTGGGGTACACGTGTCTCTTTCCCTTCTGGTTTCCTCAGTGTGTATGCCCAGCAGTGGGGTTGCTGGATCATAAGGCAGTTCTATTTCCAGTTTTTTAAGGAATCTCCACACTGTTCTCCATAGTGGCTGTACTAGTTTGCATTCCCACCAACAGTGTAAGAGGGTTCCCTTTTCTCCACACCCTCTCCAGCATTTATTATTTGTAGACTTTTGGATCTCAGCCATTCTGACTGGTGTGAAATGGTACCTCATAGTGGTTTTGATTTGCATTTCTCTGATAATGAGTGATGTTGAGCATCTTTTCATGTGTTTGTTAGCCATCTGTATGTCTTCTTTGGAGAAATGTCTCTTTAGTTCTTTGGCCCATTTTTTGATTGGGTCATTTATTTTTCTGGAGTTGAGCTGTAGGAGTTGCTTGTATATTTTTGAGATTAGTTGTTTGTCGGTTCTCATCTTCATTTTGGAGTACTTCATGGTTCAGTCCATGGCCCTTTTTGGTTCATTATCTACATTTACACCATTGGTGCTCACATTTTTTCTCATGGTTTAAATACTGTCTAAATGATAATGAATCCTACATTTTGAAATGCACAGTCTAGACCTCTATCCTAAAACTGTCTGATGTTTTCTCTTTTACCTCCACCATAGTTTGGCCCAGGTAAATAGCAGGGAGGGAACACAGCTCAACCTGTTGACAGAAAATTGGATTAAAGATTTGCTGAACATGGCTTACTCCTTGGAAGAAAAGTTATGACCAAACTAGACAGCATATTAAAAAGCAGAGACATTACCAACAAAGGTCCATCTAGTCAAGGCTATAGTTTTTCCAGTAGTCATGTATGGATGTGAGATTTGGACTATAAAGAAAGCTGAGCACCAAAGAATTGATGCTTTTGAACTGTGGTGTTGCAGAAGACTCTTGAGAGTCCCTTGGACTGCAAGAAGATACAGCCAGTCCATCCTAAAGGAAGTCAGCCTTGAATATTCACTGGAAGGACTGATGCTGAAGCTGAAACTCCAATATATTGGCCACTTGATGTGAAGAACAGACTCATCTGAACAGACCCTGATTCTGGGAAAGATTGAAGGCAAGAGGAGAAGGGGATGACATAGGATGAGATGGATGGATGGCATCAGTGTCTCAGTGGACATGAGTTTGAGTAAACTCTGGATGCTGGTGATGGACAGGGAGGCCTGGCGTGCTGCAGTCCATGGGGTCACAGGGAGTTGGACTTGACCCAGTTTCCCCCTCAGTCAGTCTCTCCCATCAGGAAGTTTCCATAAGCTTCTTATCCTTCTCCATAAGACGGCAGAGGGACTGAAAACCACAATCACAGAAGACTAACCAATCTGATCACATGGACCACACCCTTGTCTAACTTGGTGAAACTATGAGCCATGCCGTGTAGGGCCACCCAAGATGTCTGGGTTATGGTGAAGAGTTCTGACAGAATGTGGTCCACTGGAGAAGGGAATGGCAAACCATTTCAGTATTCTTGCCTTGAGAACCCCATGAACAGTATGAAAAGGCAAAAAGATAGGACACTGAAAGATGAACTCCTCAGGTCGGTAGGTGCCCAATATGCTACTGGAGAAGAGTGGAGAAATAACTCCAGAAAGAATAAAGAGATGGAGCCAAAGCGAAAAAAACACCCAGTTGTGGATGTGACTGGTAATGGAAGCAAGGTCTGATGCTGTAAAGAGGAATATTGCATAGGAATCTGAACTGTTAGGTGCATGAATCAAGGCAAGTTGGAAGTGGTCAAACAAGAGATGGCAAGAGTGAATGTCAACATTTTAGGAATCAGTGAACTAAAATGGACTGGAGTGGGTGAATTTAACTCAGATGACCATTATATCTACTAGTGTGGGCAAGAATCTCTTAGAAGAAATGAAGTAACCATCATAGTTGACAAGAGTCCGAAATGCAGTACTTGGATGCAATCTCAAAAATGACAGAATGATCTCTCGTCGTTTCCAAGACAAACCATTCAATATCACCGTAATCCAAGTCTATGCCCTGACCAGTAATGCTGAAGAAACTGAAGTTGAACAGTTCTGTGAAGACCTACAAGACCTTCTAGAACTAACACCCAAAAAAGATGTCCTTTTCATTATAGGGGACTGGAATGCAAAAGTAGGAAGTCAAGAAACACCTGGAGTAACAGGCAAATTTGGCCTTGGAGTACAAAATGAAGCAGGGCAAAGGCTAATAGAGTTTTGCCAAGAGCATGCACTGGTCATAGGAAACACTCTCTTCCAACAACACAAGAGAAGACTCTACACACGGACATCACCAGAAGGTCAACACTGAAATCAGATTGATTATATTCTTTGCAGCCAAAGGTGGAGAAGCTCTATACAGTCTGCAAACAAGACCGGGAGCTGACTGTGGCTCACATCATGAACTCCTTACTGCCAAAGTCAGACTGATTTTGAATAAAGTAGGGTAAACCACTAGACCAATCAGGTATGACCTAAATCAAATTCCGTACGATTATACAGTTGAAGTGACAAATAGATTCAAGGGATTGGATCTGATAAACAGAGTGCCTGAAGAACTATGGACAGAGGTTCATGACATTGTACAGGAGACAGGCGTCAAGACCATCCCCAAGAAAGAGAAATGCAAAAAAAGCAAAATGGCTGTCTGAGGAGGCCTTACAAATAGCTGTGAAAAGAAGAGAAGTGAAAGGCAAAGCAGAAAAGGAAAGATATACCCATTTGAATGCAGAGTTCCAAAGAATAGCAAGGAGAGATAAGAAAGCCTTCTTCAGCGATCAATGCAAAGAAATAGAGGAAAACAACAGAATGGGAAAGCCTCGAGATCTCTTCAAGAAAATTAGAGATACCAAAGGAACATTTCATGCAAAGATGGGCTCGATAAAGGACAGAAATGGTATGGACCTAACAGAAGCATAAGATATTAAGAAGAGGTGGCAAGAATAAACAGAAGAACTGTACAAAAAAGATCTTCAAGACCCAGATAACTACAATGGTGTGATCACTCACTTAGAGACAGACATCCTGGATGTGAAGTCAAATGGGTCTTAGGAAGCATCACTGCGAACAAAGCTAGTAGAGGTGATGGAATTCCAGTTGAGCTATTTCAAATCCCAAAAGATGATGCTGTGAAAGTGCCGCACTCAATATGCCAGTAAATTTGGAAAACTCATCAAGTTGCCACAGGACTGGAAAAAACCAGTTTTCATTCCAATCCCAAAGAAAGACAATGCCAAAGAATGTTTCAGCTACCACACAATTGCACATATCTCACGTGCTAATAAAGTAATGCTCAAAATTTTCCAAGCCAGGCTTCAACAATATGTGAACTGTGAATGTCCAGATGTTTAAGGTGGATTTAGAAAGGCAGAGGAACCAGAGATCAAATTGCCAACCTCTGTTGGATCATAGAAAAAGCAAGAGAGTTCCATAAAAACATCTATTTCTGCTTTACTGACTATACCAAAGCCTTTGACTGTGTGGCTCACAATAAATTGTGGAAAATTCTGAAAGAGATGGGAATACCAGACCACCTGACCTGCCTCCTGAGAAATCTGTATGCAGGTCAGGAAGCAACAGTTAGAACTGGACATGGAGCAACAGACTGATTCCAAATAGGAAAAGGAGTACATCAAGGCTGTATATTGTCACCCTGCCTATTTAACTTATATGCAGAGCACATCATGAGAAATGTTGGGCTGGAGGAAGCACAAGCTGGAATCAAGATTGCCAGGAGAAATATCAATAACCTCAGATATGCAGATGACACCACCCTTATGGCAGAAAGCGAAGAACTAAAGAGCCTCTTGATGAAAGTGAAAGAGGAGAGTGAAAAAGTTGGCTTAAAGCTCAACATTCAGAAAACGAAGATTATGGCATCCGGTCCCACCACTTCATGGGAAATAGATGGGAAAACAGTGGAAACAGTGTCAGACTTTATTTTTCTGGGCTCCAAAATCACTGCAGATGGTGACTGCAGCCATATTATTAAAAGAAGCTTACTTCTTTGAAGAAAAATTATGACCAACCTAGACAGCATATTAAAAAGCAGAGACATTACCAACAAAGGTCCATCTAGTCAAGGCTATGGCTTTTCCAGTAGTCATGTATGGATGTGAGAGTTGGACTATAAAGAAAGGTGAGCACTGAAGAAAAGATGCTTTTGAACTGTGGTGTTGGAGAAGACTCTTGAGAGTCCCTTGGACAGCAAGGAGATCCAACCAGTCCATCCTAAAGGAGATCAGTCCTGAATATTCATTGTAAGGACTGATGTTCAAGCTAAACTTCAATACTGTGGCCACTTGATGTGAAGAACTGACTCATTGGAAAAGACCCTGATGCTGGGAAAGATTGAAGGCAGGAGGAGAAGGGGACGACAGAGGTTGAGATAGTTTGGATGGCATCACCGACTCAATGCACGTGAGTCTGAGTAAACTCCGGGAGTTGGTGATGGACAGGGAGGCCTGTGCTGGGGTTCATGGGGTCACAAAGAGTCAGACATGACTGAGTTACTGAATTGAACTGAAGTTAACAGATATTTCAGATTACACATGTCCAAAAGTGAAAGTTTTATCTTCTCTCCAAAACTTATTTCACATACTGTTTTTCCCATCTAAATCCAAGACAACCCTTTTATTCAAGTCACTCAGGGTAAAAAAGGCATGGAGTTATCCTTGATTTCCTTTTTCCTTTCATACTTTACATCTAAGACATCTGTATATTCTATTGGTCTTATGTTCAAAGAGCATCCTGATTCCACTCACTTCCTTCTTGCTCATTGCTCCTACCCTGATGCAAGCCACCATCAACTCTCTTTATGGTTTATTTTCAATAGCCTGTGATTGACCTCCCTCGCAGAAACACTGCACTACTCAGGAGCCAGTGCTAGCAGGCATGCATGCTAAGTTGCTTAGTCATGTCCAAGTCCTTGCAACCCTATGGCCTCTAGCCTGCCAGGCTTCCTTTGTCCATGGGATTCTCCAGGCGAGAACACTGCAGTGGGGAGCCAATCTCCACTCCAGGTGATCTTCCCAACCCAGGGGCTGAAGCTGCATCTCTTAACGTCTCCTGCATTGGCAGAGGTGTTCTTTACCACTAGTGCCACCTGGGAAGCCCGTGATCCTCTGTATCAGATTGTATCACACTTATGTGTTTCTATATCTATCTATGTCATTCAGAGTAAAAAGTAAAATTCTTGTGATGGCCTGAGGGGCCTATAGGAGTTGACCTCCCACCCCATCTCCCCACCATACATACCCTTATTACTTCTCTAACCTAATTTTTTGCTGCTCTTCTCTTCCTCCCTGTGTTCTATCCATACTGGCCTCCTTGATATTCCTAGAATATGCCAAGAATAATGCATCTCTATAGCATCTTCAGTGTCTATTCCTTCTGCTTGAAATTCTTACTTTCCACCCTCAGATACCAGATATCTATATTTCTGTCCTTCTCATCTTCTTTAAGTAATTCCTCAATTTCCATAAGGTTTGGAAATACGTTATGGAATAAATAAGGTTTACCTTAATCAATCTAGTCAAGTTTGAAATTGTCAGGCATTTGTGATCCATCTTGATTCTGTTCTAATTAGATTTTCTGTACCATGTCTCAAAAATTAAATGCAATTTAATTTTATATATTTCATAATATGCTAATTATATCTATGGTTTATTGTATGTGTTCCTTTGCCAAAATATAAGCTTCTCAAATGAAAGGAATGTATCCATCTTTCTCACACTGTATCAACAATGTTTGATACAATTCCTAATACAGAGTAAGAACTCAATAAATATTTTTTGAATGTATAAATCACTTTCTTTTTGGATATCTTATAATTAAAATATCAGAGAATCATATAAGACATAATGATAAAGCAATGATTCCTCACTTTATAACCATATACAGCATCTTGTTATTTTTCATTATTTCATTTCAGAAAGAATACAATCTAAAATCATGGAACAGGGAGTCATATGGACTAAAATAGTTGAATAAACTTTCATGCAGATGATAGAATTTAAATGTATTTATATAGATAAATTTAGACTAAGGATTTGAATGAAAAAGTGGGTGGGGACAGGTAACATAACTTTATTCAGAAAGTGATATTAAAAATAAATATGTGTTATAGAAATGTCTTACACCCAGTTTTGTGTTTCAGAGATCTTCTATTCATGACATAGGAACAAATGTTGCTATTGCTATTGGTAGATTCTTTATTCAATCACCACAAAATTGTTTGCCACGTTTAGATTCCATACTTATCTATTGCAATGGAAAAAAAAATGTTGCTTTTATACTTTAATTACAGCTTAAAGGGCTTTCCTGGTGGCTCAGTGGTAAAGAATCAACCTGCCAGAGCAGGAGACATGAGTTCAATCCCTGGGTTGGGAAGATGCCCTGGAGAAGGAAATGGGAACCCACTCCCGTACTCTTGCCTTCAAAATCCCAAGGACAGAGAAGCCTAGCAGGCTACAGTCCATGAGCCTGCAAAAGAGTCAGATGAGACTTAATGACTAAATAACAACAACCAGCTTAAAACCAACTTAAAGTCTAACACAATTTTAATGACATTTAGTTTTGGTTTTCATTTTTACATCAATAACGTTTTATAATAAAATAAATTATAAAGCTATATTAATTAATATCTTATATTTTATATAATTAAATATTTTTATATTTACATAATTAAATATTGTATAATTTAACAAAATTAAAAGATGCTTACTCCCTGGAAGAAATGCTGTGACCAACCTAGACAGCATATTAAAAAGCAGAGACATTAGTTTGCTGACGAAAGTCCATCAAAGTTATGGTTGTTCCAGTAGTCATGTATGGATGTGAGAGTTGGACCATAAAGAAAGCTTAGCACTGAAGAATTGTTGCTTTTGAACTGTAGTATTGGAGAAGACTCTTGAGAGTCCCTTGGACTGCAAGGAGATCCAGCCAGTCCATCCTAAAGGAAGTCAGTCCTGAATATTCATTGGAAGGACTGATGCTGAATCTCCAATACTTTGGCCACCTGATGTGAAGAACTGACTCCTTAGAAAAGACCCTGATGCTGGGAAAGACTAAGGGCAGGAGGAGAAGGGGACGACAGAGGATGAGATGGTTGAATGGCATCACTGACTTGATGGATATGAGTTTGAACAAGCTCAAGGAATTGGTGATGGACAGGGAAGCCTGGTGTGCTGCATTCCATGGGGTTGCCAAGAGTTGGACATGACTGAGCTACTGAACTTAACTGATATTAACTACAGATTTAAGATTCTTCTGTCAAGACATGGAAAGGGTAGTCCAAATAAAAATATTTAACCTAGATTTACCTGTGACTTTCAACTTCTCCCATGCTAGGAAGGAAAGAGCCACATTGGATGATTTCAGAATTCTCCCTTTTCCCTTCTCTGGGGGAAGAATGGCTGAGCAGTCAATGGTCAGATGGAGGCAGGAGAATAAAAACCCCACCAAGCAGATTAGTTCTTGAACCATGCAAAGTTGAGCAAGCAGGACCTTCTTCAACCTCTTTTTTTAAGAGGAAGAACAAAGAAAACAATCAGATAAAATAGGCTTTTACATCTTTTCTTCCTCAAGGTATTAATATCTTGAGTTGGACATGACTGAGCAACTGAATTGAATGAAATTTTGCATAACTCCATTGCATTAAAAGCTTTGTTTCCAAGGTGTTTTAAGATCAAAATGCAGAAGTGTTATTTCTCATTTGACAGTACTTTTGTGTACATATTCAAGATAGTTTTATGGCATAGTTACTGAAGTGAATATTTGGGGAAAATATTACCACAGTGTCCTAATTGGAAGACTAAACATTTTTTTATCTCATCTGATATTTGTGAATAAGGCAGTTGTCAATTTTTAAAACTAAATATATCATTTTACTTATAAAACACAGTACTTCCCCTGTAATTATTTCAGAGCACAGTCCTTATTGGTTGTTCAGTTTAGGTTCACATCTAAGCTAAATATCAACATAATGAGCCTGACTATCCAGGAATTCCCAAAAGAATTAAAATTGTAGTGCCTTTAGAAAAAAGTTCTTTATAGGCCTGTGTTAGAAACTTTATGTGATGTCTCAACTGAAAAATTGAAGTTAAAACTTGAGTTACATATCTACAAATGTTTGAATCTGTTTTTTATAATAATAGCAAAAAAAATGGCTAGAATAAGATACATTGTAAAAGTGAAGTCCTATTTCTGGGTAACTTCAAATCAAAGCAAAGTTAATCTTAAATGTGTGTATGAACCTTTTTATAATTAAGGAGTATATGTGTGTGTTTATTTTTATATATATGTATAAATGAGTGACTAATCTGATCTGATCTGATATATATTAGTATATAACATTTTCAAAATCAAACATACTGTATTTCAGAGGACCAGAGAGGCCAATCTCAAAAACTGGTTAATAAAAATGAGGATTCTACAAGGAATTACCTGGCAGTTTAGTGGTTAGGACTCCATGATATCACTGCCAAAGTCACAAGTTTGATCCCTGGTCAGATCTCACAAGCCACCTGGCCAACCAAAAATTTAAAAAGAAAGAAAGAAACAAGATGCTTAAAAAATATGGGCTCTATGATAAAATACCACCCAATTCTAATGAGTAGTGACATAATAAAGAGAAACAATAGATATGGTGTTAAAAAATTTAATCAAACCCCACGTATATCTGTTTCTATCTATAAACACCCATTAGGTATTTCGATAAGTCACCTAATCTTTGCGAATGTGTGTTTCTTCATCTACAAAATGAAAATAATATTGCCTAATACATCTTCCTCACAAGATTATTAAAATGATTAAATTATTTTACACAGTGGCATAAAGTGCAAGTTAACTTTCCTGTTATTAATACACAGATTTTATCTAGTACTTATTAGGTACTTATTAAGTGCCTGACATGATACTAAGTGCTTTACAACATACTATCTAGTAGTCAGAACAGCTCCTTGAACTAGACCAGAAATGAGAACCTTATGGTCAAATATTATAATGTCTGACTAAGATTACATGGCTACTTGCTAATACTGAGATTCAGTCATCCTTCCAATCTGTGCTTTTAACTACAGTACTTTATTAACTGGTGGCTCAAACAGTAAAGAATTTGCATGCAATAAAGGAGATCCAAGCTTGATCCCTGGGTCAGGAAGATCCCCTGAAGAAGGGAATGGGTACCCACTCTAGTATTCTTGCCTGGAGAATTCCAAGGACAGAGGATCCTGGTTGGCTAAAGTCCATGGAGCCGCAAAGAGTCAGACATGACTGAGTGATTAACACTTTCACTTTTTCACTTTTTTCATGAGTTGAAGATATGCTTTAGAATCTTTTCCTAAAGTCTAAGGGACGTATATTAGTATATATAGTAAAGTTCTCCTGGCAACCTATTTTTCCAAATGTGTTCTTACTTTAATAAGCAAATTGAAATAGCTATGAAAAAGCCACAAAAATATAAAAATATTGCTCAGCATAGGCTAGTTATATATGTTTATTTATGTATTTACACTATAATTTATAAATACGTGTTTATGAATATATGAATTTACTGTTTACTTCACATCTCTGAAAACATTTATCTGAACTATTACATTGATAAGAAATTGAGATATTCTTTCAGCACACTAATTTCTTTCTCTTTGCTATACTCTTAGGTAGATAAACTTTACAAATTTATACAAGTCAGATCATTTCAACGATTGTTGGTCCGTTGATTGACATACACCCTCTGCTTCTGTTTCAAATGACTACATATCACATATATGCAACACTTTGTGCCAGTTACTTCACCTACTTTATCTCCTTCAATCCGTACTGTGGCTCTCTGATGAAACCATTCATATAATAATCTTATTGCAGATTAGAAAACTAAAACATCAAACATTTAAATGACTTGCCTAGAGTTACCCAACAAGTAGTTAGTAAAGTTGGATTCAACTTTTTTAATTCATTTTTTTTAACTAGAGGAAAATCGCTTGCAATGTTGTATCAGTTTCTGCTGTACAACAGTGTGAATCCCTTGTGACTCAGTCAGTGCAGAATCTGCCTGAAATGTGGGAGACCTGGGTTTGATCCCTGGGTTGGAAAGATCCCCTGGAGGAGGGCATGGCAACCCACACCAGTATTCAGGCCTGGAGAATCCCCATGGACAGAGGAGCCTGGTGGGTTACAGTCCATGGGGTTGCAAAGAGCTGGACGTGACTGCACAACTAAGCACGTGCATGTGCACGCACACACACACACGCACATATCAGTTCAGTTCATTTGCTCAGTTATGTCTGACTCTTTGCGACCCCATGGACTGCAGCATGCCGGGCTTCCCTGTCCATCACCAACTCCTGGAGCCTACAGAAACTCATGTCCATAATGTCAGTGATGCCATCCAACCGTCTCATCCTCAATCTTCCCCTTCTCCTCCTGCCCTCAATCTTTCCCAGCATCAGGGTCTTTTCCAGTGAGTTGGTTCTTCACATCAGGTGGCCAAAGAATTGGAGTTTCAGCTTCAGCATCAATCCTTCCAATGAACATTCAGGACTGATTTCCTTTAAGATTGACTGATTAGATCTCCTTGCAGTCCGAGGGACTCTCAAGTGTCTTCTCCAACACCACAGTTCAAAAGCATCAATTCTTCAGTGCTCAGCTTTCTTTATAGTCCAACTCTCATATCCATACATAATGACTGGAAAAACCATAGCTTTGACTAGACGGACCTTTGTTGATAATGTCTCTGCTTTTTAATATGCTGTCTAGGTTGGTCATACTTTTCTTCCAAGGAGCAAGCATCTTTTAATTTCATGGCTGCATTCGCCATCTGCAGTGATTTTGGACCCCCCCCCTCAAAAAAAAAATAAAGTCTCTCACTGTTTCTATTGTTTCCCCATCTATTTGCCTTGAAGTGTTGTGACCAGATGCCATGATCTTAGTTTTCTGAATGTTGAGTTTTAAGTCAACTTTTTCACTCTCCTCTTTCACTTTCATCAAGAGGCTCTTTAGTTCTTCATTTTCTACCATAAGGGTGGTGTCATCTGCATATCTGAGGTTATTGATATTTCTCCCAGCAGTCTTGATTCCAGCTTGTGGTTCATCCAGCCCAGCATTTCTGATGATGTACTCTGCATATAAGTTAAATAAGCAGGGTAACAATGTACAGCCTTGACGTACTCCTTTCCCAGTTTAGAACCAGTTTGTTGTTCATTGTCCGATTCTAACTGTTGCTCCTTGACCCACATACAGATTTCTCAGGAGGCAGGTCAGGTGGTCTGGTATTCCCAACTCTTTAAGAATTTTCTATGGTTTTATGTACCACCTCTGTCTTGAGCCTACTTTTCCCCCATGCCCCATCCCTCTTGGTGATCACAGAACACCAGACTGGGCTCCCTGTGTTATGTAGCAGCTTCCTACTAGCTATTTTACACATAATGATGTTCATATATCAATGCTACTTTCTCAGTTAGTCCCATCTTCACCCTCTCCTTTCCCTACTGTGTCCACAAGTTTATTTTCTACGTTTGTGTCTCCATTACTTACCTGCGAATGGGTTCATCAGTACCATTTTTCTAGACTCTATACATATGATTTGTATATGATATTTGTTTTTCTCTTTCTGACTTACTTCACTCTGTATAACAGGCTCTAGGTTCAAACACCTCTCTACAACTGACTCAGTCAGGTTCCTTTTTATGACTAAGTAATATTCCTTTGTATATATGTACCACATCTTCTTTATCCATTCATCTGTAGATGGACACCTGGTCCCTTCTATGTCCTGGCTATTGTAAATAGTGTTGCAATGAACAGGGGTGCAAGTGTCTTTTTGAGTTGTCGTTTTATCAGGGTATATGCCCAGTGGTGGGATTACTGGGTTAGATACTAGATGCTGTCAAACTGTGCTGCTGGAGAAGACTCTTGAGAGTACCTTGGACAGTAAGGAGGTCAAACCAGTCAATCCTAAAGGAAATCAACCCTGAATATTTATTGGAAGGACTGGGCTGAAGCTGATGTTCCAATACTTTAGCCACTTGATACAAAGAGCCAACTCATTGGAAAAGACCCTGATGCTAGGAAAGATTTGAGAGCAAGAGGAGAAGCAGGCGACAGAGGATGAGATGGTTGGATGGCATCAGTAACTCAATGAACATGAGTTTGAGCAAACAGGGAGATAGAGAAAGACAGGGGAAACTAATGTGCTGCCGTTCATGAGGTTGGAAAGAGTCAGACATAAATTCACTGCTGAACAACAAGTGCTAGATTTATTCCTAGTTTTTTAAGGAACCTCCCTACTGTTCACCATGGTGGCCGTATCAATTTACATTCTCACCAACAGTGCAGGATGGTTCCCTTTTCTCCACATCCTCTCTATCATTTATTCTTTGTAGAAATTTTGATGATGGCCATTCTGATTGGTGTGAGATGATACCTCATTGTAGTTTTGATTTGCATTTTTCTAATAATGAGCATCTTTTCATGTATTTATTAGCAATCTATGTATCTTTTTTTGGAGAAATGTGTATTTAGATCTTCTGCCCATTTTTTATTGTGTTATTTGTTTTTCTGATATTGAGGTGTATGAGCTGCTTATACATTTTGGAAATTAATCCTTTGTCAGTTGCTTCATTTGCAATTATTTTCTCCTATCCTGAGGATTGTCTTTTCATCTTGTTTATCTCTCCTTTGCTTTACAAAAGCTTTTAAGTTAATTGGGTCTCATTTGTTTATTTTTGTTTTTTTATCCATTAAGTTAGGAGGTGAGTCATGGAGGATCTTGTTGTGATTTATGTAAAAGAGTATACTTCCTATGTTTTCCTCTAAGAGATTTATAATTTCTGGCCTTACATTTCAGTATTTAAACCATTTGAGTTTATTTTTTTTGAGTGGTGTTAGGATGTGTTCTAATTTCATTCTTTTATATATAGCTGTCCAGTTTTCCCAGCAGCACTTATTAAAGAGGCCATCTTTCCACCATTGTATATTTTTCCTCCTTTGTCAAAGATGAGGTGCCCATATGTGTATGGGTTTAATCTCTGGGTTCTCTCTCTCTCTTGTTCCATTGGCTTGTATTTCTGTTTTGTGCCAGTACCATACTATCTTGATGACTGTAGCTTTGTAGTATAGTCTGAAGTTAAGATGGTTGATTTCAACAGCTCCATTTTTTTTTCCCTCTAAGATTGCTTTGGTTATTCAGTGTCTTTTGTATTTCTATACAAATAGTAAAAAATTTTTTCTAGTTCTATGAAAGGTACCATTGGTATTTGATAGGGATTGCATTGAATATGTAGATTGCTTTGGGTAGTATGGTCATTTTCACAATATTCATTCTTCCCATCCAAGAACATGGTATGCCTCTCCATCTGTTTGTGTGTCTTTGGTTTCTTTCATAAATGTCTTATAGTTTTCTCCATACAGGTTTTTTGTCTCTCAGTTCAGTTCAGTTAAATCGCTCAGTCATGTCTGACTCTTTGCAACCACATGAATTGCAGCATGCCAGGCCTCCCTGTGCATCACCAACTCCCAGAGTTCACTCAAACTCATGTCCATCTAGTTTGTGATGCCATCCAGCCATCTCATCCTCTGTCGTCCCCTTCTCCTCCTGCTCCCAACCCCTCCCAGCATCAGGGTTTTTTTCCAGTGAGTCAAGTCTTCACATGAGGTGGCCAAAGTATTGGAGTTTCGCTTTAGCATCAGTCCTTCCAATGAACACCCAGGAGTGATCTCCTTTAGGATGGTCTGGTTGGACCTCCTTGAAGTCCAAGAAACTCTCAAGAGTCTTCTCCAACACCACAGTTCAAAAGCATCAATTCTTTGGCACTCCACTTTCTTCACAGTCCAACTCTCACATCCATATATGACCACTGGAAAAACCATAGCCTTGACTAGACAGACCTTTGTTGGCAAAGTAATGTCTCTGCTTTTCAATATGCCATTTAGGTTGGTCATAACCTTCCTTCCAAGGAGTAAAGTGAAAGAAAGTGAAGTCACTCAGTCAAGTCCGACTCTTTGCGACCCCACAGACTGTAGCCTATCAGGCTCCTGCGTCCATGGGATTTTCCAGGCAAGAGTGCTGGAGTGGATTGCCATTTCCTTCCCCAGGGGATCTTCCTGACCCAGGAATCGAACCCAGGTCTGCCACATTGCGGGCAGACACTTTACCATCTGAGCCACCAGGGAAGAATTTCATGGCTGCAATCACCATCTACAGTGATTTTGGAGCCTAAAAAAATAAAGTCTGACACTGTTTCCACTGTTTCCCCATCTATTTCCCATGAAGTGATGGGACTGGATGCCATGATCTTCATTTTTTGGATGTTGAGCTTTAAGCCAACTTTTTCACTATCCTCTTTCACTTTCATCAAGAGGCTTTTTAGTTCTTCACTTTCTGCCATAAGGGTGGTGTCATCTGCATATCTGAGGTTACTGATATTTCTCCCTGCAATCTTGATTCCAGCTTGTGCTTCATCCAGATTTTCTCATGATGTACTCTGCATATAAGTTAAATAAGCAGGGTGACAATGTACAGCCTTGACGTACTCCTTTCCCTATTTGGAACCAGTCTGTTGTTCCATATCCAGTTCTAACTGTTGCTTCCTGACCTGCATATAGGTTTCTCAAGAGGCAGGTCAGGTTGGTCTGGTATTCCCATCTCTTTCAGAATTTTCCACAGTTTTTTGTGATCTACACAGTCAAAGGCTTTGGCATAGTCAATAAAGCAGAAATAGATGCTTTTCTGGAACTCTCTTCCTTTTTCAATGATCCAGTGGATGTTGGCAATTTGATCTCTGGTTCCTCTGCCTTTTCTAAAATAAGCTTGAACATCTAAAAGTTCACAGTTCATGTATTGCTGAAGCCTGGCTTGGAGAATTTTGAGCATTACTTTACTTGCGTTAGGTAGGTTTATTCTTAGGTATTTAATTCTTTTTGTTGCAGTGGTGAGTGGAATTGCTTCTTTAATTTATCTTTCAGATTTTTCGTTGTTAGTGCATAGGAATGCAAGAGATATGTGTGTATTAATTTTATATCCTACAACTTTACTAAATTCATTGATTGCTGCTGCTAAGTTGCTTCAGTCGTGTCTGACTCTGTGCAACCCCATAGACAGCAGCCCACCAGGCTCCCCCATTCCTGGGATTCTCCAGGCAAGAACACTGGAGTGGGTTGCCATTACCTTCTCCAATGCATGAAAGTGAAATGTGAAAGTGAAGTCGCTCAGTTGTGTCCAATTCTTAGCGACCCCATGGACTGCAGCCCACCAGGCTCCTCCAACCACTGGATTTTCCAGGCAAGCGTACTGGAGTGGAGTGCCACTGCCTTCTCCAAAATTCATTGATTAGCTCTAGTGATTTTCTGGTAGCATCTCTAGGGTTTTCTATGAAGCAACAGTTAGAACTGGACATGGACCAGCAGACTGGTTCCAAATAGGAAAAGGAGTACGTCAAGGCTATATATTGTCACCCTGATAATTTAATTTGTATGCAGAGTACATCAAGAGAAACGCTGGGCTGGAAGAAGCACAAGCTGGTATCAAGACTGCTGGGAGAAATATCAGTAACCTCAGATATGCAGATGACACCACCCTTATGGCAGAAAGTGAAGAGGAACTAAAAAGCCTCTTGATGAAAGTGACAGTGGAGAGTGAAAAAGTTGATTTAAAGCTCAACATTCAGAAAACGAAGATCATGGCATCTGGTCCCATCACTTCATGGAAAATAGATGTGGAAACGGTGAAAACAGTGTCAGACTTTATTTTTTTCGGCTCCAAAATCACTGCAGATGGTGACTGCAGCCATGAAATTAAACGACGCTTACTCCTTGGAAGGAGAGTTATGACCAACCTAGATAGCATATTGAAAAGCCGAGATATTACTTTGCCCACAAAGGTCCATCTAGACAAGGCTATGGTTTTTCCAGTAGTCATGTATGGATGTGAGAGTTGGATGGTGAAGAAAGCTGAGCACCAAAGAATAGATGCTTTTGAACTGTGGTGTTGGAGAAGACTCTTGAGAGTCCCTTGGACTGCAAGGAGATCCAACCAGTCAATCCTAAAGGAGATCAGTCCTGGGTGTTCATTGGAAGGACTGACGCTGAAGCTAAAACTCCAGTACTTTGGCCACCTCATGTGAAGACTTGACTCACTGGAAAAGACCCTGATGCTGGGAGGGATTGGGGGCAGGAGAAGAAGGGGACGACAGAGGATGAGATGGCTGGATGGCATCACCGACTCAATGGACATGCGTTTGAGTGAACTCTGGGAGTTGGTGATGCACAGGGAGGCCTGGCATGCTACAATTCATGTGGTTGCAAAGAGTTGGACATGAGTGACTGAACTGAACAGATATATAGTATAATGTCGTCTGCAGACATTGAGAGTTTTACTTCTTCGTTTCCATTCTGGATTCATTTCTTTTTCTTCTCTTAGTAGCATGGTTAGGACTTTCAAAACTGTATTGAATAATTGTGATAAGAGTGGGCACCCTTGTCTTGTTTCTGATCTTAAAGGAAATGCTTTCAGTTTTTCACCATTGTGAATAGTGTTTGCCATGGATTTATCACATATGTTTATTATGTTGAGGTAAATTCCTTTTATGCCCATTTCCTGGGGAGTTTTTATCATAAATGGGTGTTAAATTTTTTTATAATGTTTCTCTGCATCTATTGAGATGATATCCTTTTCATCTTTCAGTTTTTGATATGGTGTATCACATTGATCGATTTGTGTATGTTGAAGAATCTTTGCATCCCTGAGATAAACCCTACTTGATCATAGTGCATGATTCTTTTAATATGTTGTTGGATTCTATTTGCTAGAATTTTGTTGAGAATTTTTGCATTTATGTTTATCAGTGATATTGGCTTGTAATTTTCTTTTTTTGTAATACCTTTGTCTAGTTTTGGTATCAGTGTGATGATGGCCCCATAGAATTTGTAAGTTTTCCTCCCTCTGCAATTTTTTGAAAGAGTTTGTGCAAGATAGTGTTAGCTCTTCTCTAAACATTTGGTAGAAATCACATATGAAGCTGTCTGGCCCTGAGCTTTTATTTGTTGGAATATTTTTGATCACAGTTTTGATTTCAGTGCTTATAATTGGTCTGTACATATTTTCTATTTCTTCCTGGTTTAGGCTGTACTTTTCTAGGAATTTGTCCATTTATTCCAGGTTGTCTATTAAATTAGCATATAGTTGCTCATATTATTAGTAGTCTGTTATAATCCTTGGTATTTCTGTGTTGTCTGTTATAACTTCTTTTTCATTTCTAATTTTATTGATTTGAATCTTCTCCCTCTTTTTTTAATGAATCTAGTTAATGGTTTGTCAATTTTGTTTCTCCTATCAAAGGACCAGCTTTTAGTTTTATTGATCTTTGCTATTGCATCCTTCATTTTCTGTTCATTTATTTCTACTCTGATCTTTACAATTTCTTTCCTTCTACTAACTTGGGCAATTTTTTTCTTCTTCTTTTTCTTGTTCCTTTAAGTGTAAGGTTAGATTATTTTTTTGATGTTTTTCTAATTTCTTGAGGTAGACTTTTATTACTATAAACATCCCTCTTAGTTCTGCTTTTACTGTATCCCATAGGTTTTGAATTGTCTTGTTTTCAGTGTCATTTGTCTCTAGGTTTTTTTTTTTTTCTTCAATTTTTCAGTGACCACTTGGTTATTTAGAAGCATATTGTATAGCCTTCTTGGGCTTGTGTTGTTTATAGTTTTTTCCTTTGTAATTGGTATCTAGTCTTATTATGGTCAGAAAGAATGTTTGATACAATTTCAATTTTTTAAAATTTTACCAAGGCTTAATATGTGACCCAGGATGTGATCTACCCTGGAGAATGTTCTGTGTGCATTTGGGAAAAGGTATATTCTACTGTTTTGGGGTGGAATGTCCTGTAGACATCAGTTAAGGTCCATCTGATTTTATCTGACATTTAAGGCTTATGTTTCCTTACTAATTTTAATTTGTCTGGATGATCTGTCCATTGGTGTGAGTGTGGTGTTAAAAGTCTCCCGTTATTGCTGTGTAACTATCGATTTCCCCTTTTGTATTTGTTAGTATTTGCCTTATGCATTGAGGTCCTCCTATGTTTGGTGCATATATATTTATAATTGTTATATTTTCTTCCTGGATTGATCCTTTGATGATTGCATAGTATTCTTCCTTGTCTCTTATAGCTGTCTTTATTTTAAAGTCTATTTTACCTGATATGAGTATTGCTACTTCCACTTTCTTTTGATTTCTATTTGCATGGAATATCTTTTTCCAGCCCATCACATTGGTCTTTATGTGTCTCTAGGTCTGAAGCAGGTCTCTTGTAGAAAACATATATAGAGGTCTTGTTTTTGTATCCATTCAGCCAATCTGTGTCTTTTGGTTGGATCACTTAATTCTTTTATATTTATGGTAATTATTGCTATGTATGATCCTATTACCACTTACTTTATTGTCTTGGATTTGTTTTTGTAGGCCTTTTCTTTCTGTGTTTCCTGTCTAGAGAAGTTCCTTTAGCTGTAAAGGAAGTTGTAAAATTTAGAAGTTGTAACGTTGGTTTGGTGGTGCTAAATTCTCTTAACTTTTGCTTATCTGTAAATCTTTCAATTTCTCCTTAGAATCTGAATAAGATCCTTACTGGGTACAGTAATCTTGGTTGTTGGTTTTTTTTCTTTTCATTGCTTTAAGTATATCCTGCCACTCCCTTCTTGCCTGTAGAGTTTCTCCTGAAAGATCAATCGTTAACCTTATTGGGATTCCTTTGTATGCTATTTGTTGCTTTTCCCTCACTACTTCTAATACTTTTGTTTGTGTTTCATTTTTGTTAGTTTGATTAATATCTATCTTGGTGTGTTTCGCTCTGCATTTTCTTGTATGGGACCCTGTGGGCTTCTTGGACTTTGGTAACTATTTCCTTTCCCATGTTAGGAAAGTTTTAGATTATAATCTCCTGAAATATTTTCTCATACTGTTTCTTTTTCTCTTCTTCTTCTGGGATTCCCTATAATTTGAATATTGGTGTATTTCATGTTGTCTCAGTGGTCTCTAAGACTGTCCTCATTTCATTCTTTTTCTTATTCTTCTCTGCTTCAATTATTTCCACCATTCTATCTTTCAACTCACTTATGGGATTCCATTTTAATTCAACAGATTCAACTCTGAATGGTTTTTTAAGTTTAAACTTTAAACAATATAATACAAGTTTTTAACAAATGATGTGGTAACATTTCACCACAGCAGGAGATTCCATTTTCAGCAGAAGATAAAGAGATACAGTCTTTTCTTTAAAATCCTACTATAGTTTGCTTCTGCTCCCATATCTTGGTTTACACACAATTTCAGCCAATATCAGCCAAAGGCGGACACCTGTGGAGATAAGGCATCAGCACACCGGCTTGTAATGAGCCCAGATTGGTGACTGAACAGAAAAAGCTAAAAGGAGAAAAGAAAAAGCCCTGTACCCTTTTTGGTTGCAGCTATCCTGAGTGATTATGAATACTCAGGAGAAATGTTGAGGATAGTTCGAAGGTTGCCTTATTGACTTCAGTGCCATTTTGTTAACATCTAGTTAATAAGGGCAGCTCTAGGTGTTATGACCTTTCCAAAAAAAAAAAAGAATTGCTTTTCTCATCCAACTCATGCATAATGGCACTCCTAAGACTTCTTGAGTTTTCATTAAGAAACCAGACACTTCAGCAGTAATTTTAGGATAGCATAGTTTCTGATGAATTTTCACATAGAAAGAAGAGGCTGAGAAACATCCCCACAAAACTTTCATACCCTGACTTTTCAGTGGTAAATGACCTGTTTGGTTTGGTTATCCTCCTGCTGCTTTGCTCGACCTCAAGATCCTATGAACATCGTGGTCTAGATCACCTTCCTAGAATCTAGGAAGGTGAGGATTTACTTTCCAATTTATCTATCATCAAAAAATTCATCTAAATCCTACCACAAACTGTTCCTTATCCTTCTGTCAGATATGAAGTACTTGGCAGGACTAGTGCTTCATGCTTAATAATATTTTCAAGGTGAAAGTGTTAGTCACTTAGTCACACCCAGCTCTTTGTGACTCAATAGACTCTAGCCCTTCAGGCACCTCTGTCCATGGGATTCTCCAGGGAAGAATACTGGAGTGGATTGCCATTTCCTCCTCCAGGGGATTTTCTCAACCCAGGAATTGAACCCACTTCACCTGCACCTCCTGATTTACAGGCAGATTCTTAATTGCTGAATCACTGGGGAAGCCCAATAGTTTCAAAACTAGAGACCAATCAGTACTGCAGGGATATAGCAACGGCTTCTTATAGCCATTTTCTCTTCTAACTTTTGTAGGGCTTATTAGAGTCATTTTTCAGTAACTATGAGGGATGAGTTCCAGAAGCCCTATGGATACCAAAATCCATAGGTGCTGAAGTCCCGTATATAAAATGATGGGATATTTACATGTAACCTATGCACAGAAGCAGAAGATATTAAGAAGAGGTGGCAAGAATATAAAATGGTGGAATATTTACATATAACCTATGTAACAGAAGCAGAAGATATTAAGAAGAAATGGCAAGTATACACAGAAGAACAATACAAAAAGATCTTCACGACCCAGATAATCATGATGGTGTGATCACCAACCTAGAGACAGACATCCTGGAATGAAAAGTCAAGTGGGTCTTAGGAAGCACCACTACGAACAAAGCTAATGGAGGTAAATGGAATTCCAATTGAGCTATTTCAAATCCCAAAAGATGATGCTGTGAAAGTGATGCACTCAATATGCCAGCAAATATGGAAAACTCAGCTGTGACCACAAGACTTAAAAAGGTCAGTTTTCATTCCAATCCCAGAGAAAGGCAATGCCAAAGAATGCTCAAGCTACTGCACAATTGTACTCATCTCACACGCTAGGAAAGTAATGATCAAAATCCTCCAAGCCAGGCTTCAACAATATGTGAACCATGAACTTGCAGATGTTCAAGCTGGTCTTAGAAAAGGCAGAGGAACCAGAGATCAAATTGCCAACATCTGCTGGATCATTGAAAAAACAAGAGAGTTCCAGAAAAACGTCTACTTCTGCTTTATTGAATCTGCCAAAGCCTTTGACAATGTGAACCACAACAAACTGTGGAAAATTCTTAAAGAGATGGGAATACCAGACCACCTGACCTGCCTCCTGAGAAATCTATATGCAGGTCAAGAAGCAACAGTTAGAACTGGACATGGAACAATGACTGGTTCCAAATAGGGAAAGGAGTACGTCAAGGCTGTATATTGTCACCCTGCTTATTTAATTATATTCTGAGTACATCATGAGAAAGGCTGGGCTGGAAGAAGGACAAGCTGGAATCAAGATTGCCAGGAGAAATATCAATAACCTCAGATATGCAGATGACACCATCCTTATGGCAGAAAGTGAAGAGGAACTAAAGAGCCTCTAGATGAAGGTGCAAGAGGAGAGTGAACAAGTTGGCTTAAAACTCAACATTCAAAAAACTAAGATCATAGCATCTGGTCCCATCACTTCATGGCAAATAGATGGGGATATAATGGCAGGCTTTATTTTTGGGGGCTCCAAAATCACTGCAGATGGTGACTGCAGCCATGAAATTAAAAATGCTTGCTCCTTGGAAGAAAAGTTATGACCAATGTAGACAGCATATTAAAAGCAGAGACATTACTTTGCCAACGAAGGTCCGTCTAGTCAAAGCTATGGTTTTTCCAGTAATTATGTATGGATATGAAAGTTGGACTATAAAGAGAGCTGAGTGCCAAAGAATTGATGCTTTTGAATGGTGGTATTGGAAAAGGCTCTTGAGAGTCCCTTGGACTGCAAGGAGATCCAACCAGTCCATCCTAAAGGAAATCAGTCCTGAATATTCATTGGAAGGACTTATGTTGAAGCTGAAACTCCAATACTTTGCCCACCTGATGTGAAGAACTGGCTGATCTGAAAAGACCCTGATGCTGGGAAAGATTAAAGGCAGGAGGAAAAGGGGACCACAGAGGGTGAGATGGTTGGACGGCATCACCAACTCAACGGACATGACTTTGAGTTAACTTCAGGAGTTGGCGATGGACAGGGAGGCCTGGCGTGCTGCAGTCCATAGGGTCTCAAAGAGTTGGACACGACTGAGCAACTGAACTGAACTGAACCTATACACATACACCTGTGTACTTTAAGTCATCTCTAGATTACTTATAATACTTAATGAGATATATATGCTATGTAAATAGTTGCCAGTGTGTAGCAAATTTGAGTTTTGCTTTCTGGAAATTTCTGAGGTTTTATTAAAAAACATATTTCCTACCTGCCTCTTTGTTAATCTGTCAATGTGGAACTTATGGTTATGGAGGCCAGCTATTTGTTTAACTCATTTTTATATACTGATTGTAACTTCCACTGCATCTTTTATTCCTCTGACTATCACATTTATGGATTAAGTTGTGGCTTACTGATTTTGAGTAAGAAAAAGTGTTTTTCTGTCACAAAGCCAACAGCACAGCTGTGACAGCAGATGAGCAGCTCTCCAAGGGCAATCAGCCATCTGGCCACCTCAGAGACTCCAGAGAGGATTCCAGGAAGGGCTGCTCACCTAGTCACCCTCTCAGGCAGATGCAGAGTGCACTGTGTGTCAGCTAGGGAGAGTTGTATAAAATGTTTTAGGGCATCTGAATTGTTTGGGGATGTCTGTTGATTTATGATTTTTCCTTAGATGTCTTTCCATTGTGCATGTTCAGTCTTCCCAACCTTATAAAATGAAAGGAGCAAGCAAAGACTTTATTTTGTTTTCTTATATCTGCTGGTTTCCCCTTCCTTTTGTTGGTTTCTATGATAACTAAATAAGCCCAACTATTCTTTTCTTTAGATTAGTAAATAGCCAAGATCTATCTTATACTAAATTTTTCTCAGTTTTTGTCTAATTTCCAATTATTACTTCATAAAATATAACTCAGTATTCACATTTTATTTTTAAAACATATACGTGTACTATACGACACTAATGTATTATTAAGTTTTTATTCTTACTTAATGATTATCCATATGGTGTTTACACTATGTATTATTCTGAATGTTAAACTATAGTTTAGTATATTTTCATGTACTCTTTTTCTAATTTTAGGTGTACAAGAATTTCCAGAAAACATAAAGTGCTGTAAGTGTTTAACAATTATTGAAGCCAGTGTCAATCCCATTTCTAAGTGAGTATGAGTCATCACATTTTATTTATCTTTGTGTTTCCAGGGATAAAAGAATAAAGATAAAAGAAGCTCACATAGTAAATGAATTTTAAGTGCTGTCTTTAAAATTCAATTTAATAGAATATTGGTAAAGAATAATCAAATCAGAATAGTTCAACAAAAGATGATTAAAGCATTGCTGAGTAATAGTGAAGGCCTAATTGGCACAGATGGCATTACTTTACAGCAAACTATATCATTTTTTGTGGCTATCAGGTGACATTCCATGGAAAAGCACCAAAACTAAGAAAACAGTAATTAGTTGTGGTCGTGCTGAAAAATTAGCATCATGGTTCTGATGAAAGTTCAAGAAAGCACAAGAGTGTAAGGTGCATGAAATTAGTTGATAATGTGGTTCAAGCTGGAAAATGAATTAAGTATGATCTGAAAAAAGGACTATTTACGTACCAGTGATTACATGAAGAGGGAAAAAGTTAATTCTATGAGGATAGCCAAATGGAAGACATGGATGGTAAAGATGCTGTGACCAGAAGTAGGGTATTTATGTGTTACGATCTGTTAGTAGAGCAATGCCATGGGAAAGTAAAATTCAGCATGTGACCATGTTTCAAATTACAATTATGTCATAGTGATAGAGTGTACTGTGGAATCAAATAAGTCAAGAAACTACGACATGAATGGCTTCGGTGAGTCATGAACCTGAATGTTAAAGTTATTTAACCAAAAAATCTAGAAAGTCTATTGAAAGGTGTAGTAATATTTGAAAGTGGTTGAATTTATTCAGTGGTGTTGGGATGTAGGTAATGAGTTGCAAAGTAAGACTGGTATTTTAATTATACAAAAACTGACAGAAGGATTTGAGAAAATTCCTTCAGTCCTTTGTCCACATAGAGAAGGGAGACAGGGAGAAACTAAAGTTCAATTAATCAATCTAGTGTTTCCAGAAGCCAAAAGAAGGCATTTAACGGGAAATTTTTCTCCAGTAGGGTTGAGGATAGATAGTGGAGGGGATGGTTTCTCTATAGATCATAAAAGGAGGATGTAAGTGAGACAAGAAGTGAAATAGAATGTAAAAGGATAAGTTTAGATGAGGCTTTTTACAGTAAATGGTTAGTGAAATAATTTGAGGCCTTTAGTAGAAAGTGTGGAGCATTAAGGAACAAACTATGATTGAAAGATACAAATTTTCTACCTCAAATGTAAAATATGGTGCAGAAAAAAAATGTGAAAAGTATTCTTCAAAAAACTTAGACCAAAATGCAACTTTCTCATAAAAGAAATAAATATTGCTGACTTATCACAAAAAGACTCTAAATATGTCATTGACTTAAGTCATAATCCAGGGCAGATGATTAATTGTTTTGATTTCTAGTTCTTTAATTCTAATAGCTCATTGTATTTAGGAATCATCATCAGGTCTTTGGGGGTGGAAGTCAGATAATAAATTACAAAAGCTTAAAATCTATAGTTTTATTGACTATGTCTCTGAATTACTCTCATACATTTAACTTTTCAAAAGATAAATGAATATAACCAATTTCATCAAAAAATGTCTAACACTAAAAGCAAGTTTGATAATTCATTTAAAAAATCACTCAAAAGAAAAGTCAATTTAGGGGAAAAAAGTTACTCAAAAGAAAAATCAAATTCCCGTGGTTTTGCCTTTCCCAAAATATCATATAAATAATGCCATACTTTGTGTGTTTTTACTTACACAGTGATTTTAAGATTTATTCCTGCCATTTCAAGAATTCTACTACATTCCCATTTATTTCTAGGTAGAATTCCTTTGTATGAATATAGCACAAGCTGTTTACATATTCCTCAGTTGATAGATATTTAAGTTGTTTCTAGTTTGGAGCTCTTATGAATAAAGTAGCTATAAACATTTCGGTACAGGTGTTTGTGTAAGCATCTGTTTTCACTTCTACTAAGCGAACACCTAGGAGTAGTTTTCTGCATAGTGAGGTACGTGTATGTATCACCTTATAAGAAATTTCCAAACTGTTTTCAAAATAGCTATTTCATTGTGCATTCCCATCAGCAATCTATTAGATTTTCCATTATTCCTTATTATTGTCAGGATCTGATACTATCAGTTGTTTAATTTTTTTTCTATTTTAGCCATTCTAGTAGATACAGTATCTCTTTGTTATAACTCACTGTAGTTTTAATTTACAGTTTTAAAATCAAATTAAATTCTTTCCTTGTATTTCTTTAAAATATTATTGCTTCTTTGATAAAAGTTCAGGGTTTTTTTCATATTTATTGAGTTCTCTTTAATATTGTATTATAGAAATTCTTTATGAATTCTGGCTAAAAATCGGATACCTTTAGTCAGAATTTAATTTGATTTTAAAACTGCAAATATTTGCTCTTATGACTTAGCTTTGCACTTCCTGAACAGTAACTTTCAAAGATCAAAAGATTTTCATTTTGATGAGGCCCTATTTATAATTTTTTATTATTTATTCTTCTTGTTGCTATCTAAGAGATCTTTACTATTGATAAATCATAGTTATAAAGATTTTCCCCTAAGCTTTCCTTTGGAACTTTTGTAGTTTTGATTTTACAGTTAGGTCTATGATCCATTTAAAGTTGCTTTTTGTTTATATGTATGGTGTGTGTGTGTTGTGCTTCTCTTTTTTCTTTATTTATTGCATTTTATTTGTTCCAGTACCATTTGTTGAAAATTTTATCCTTTTTTGTAGATAAAATTATCTGAGTATCTGTTTTGTAAGTCAGTGGATCTTATGTGTTTGGATCCATTTCTGGATTCTATATTTTTGTGTTAATCTATATGCCTCTCCTAATACCAGTTTTACACTATCTCAATTACTGTAGCTTTGTAATAATTTACACAGTCAGGGAATGTGAGTCCTTCAACCTTTTTCTTCTTTATCAAATTATTTGGGCTCTTCTATTTCCTTTCCTTTTCCATATATTTTTTAATAAGCTTGCCAGTTTCTACAAAAATATGAAAATCTTATGGAATTTTGATAATAGTTGTATTGAATCTGTAGATAAATTTGAGCAGAATTGACATGTCAAAAATATTGAGTATTCCTTTCCCTAAACATAGTGCATATCTATTTTACTCCAAGTATTTCAGGTTTGGGGGTAATTATAAATGATTTATTTATTACAAAAACACAATTGCTTATTGTATGTTGACCTTAAATCCTGCAGCTTTAAATAGATTCATTTAATGTTACTAATAAATATTTTGTAAATTTGAAGAAGAAAGCATACAATTTTCTAGTAAATCATCATGTCAACTGGGAATAAAGAAAGTTTTATTTCATTCTTCCCAATCTATAATTCATTAATTTATTTCTTTAGCCTTATTGTCCTGGATAGGACCTCCTATATAATGTTGAATAGAAGAGGTGAAAACAGACACCATTGCCTTGTTCTCAATCTTAAGGAGAAAGCATTCAGACTTTCACCATTATGTTTGTATGTATCAATCCTGAATGTTATTTTTTTAATACATTCCCTTTATCAGGCTGAGGAAATTTTAAATAACCTATTTCTCACTTCCTTTTAAGCTCTTACCAACAGGGTTATCAAAGCTTAGATTCCTACTTTCAAACTTTTGAAGAAAATCTAAGCTTTCTCTATAACACTCTTCAATATTTGTGCAGTCTCTGACCACTTCCTGACTCCAAAGTCACTCCACATTTTTTAGGAATTTATTACAGCAGAATCCCAATTTCAGATACCAGAATCAGTGTCAGTTTTATAATTCTGTACAAGAAATCACCACACACTTAGTGTTTAAAACAATATACATTTGTTATCTTTTAGTTTATGTGAGTCAGGAATCTAGGCATGCTATAGCTGGGTTCACTTTTTGAGATTTTCACCAGGCTACTATCAAAGCAACAGTCAACCTATAATCTCATCTGGAGGCGTAACTGGAAAAAAAATCCATTTTCAACCTCATTCAGCTTATTGGCAGAATTCATTTCCTTGCTGTCATAAACCTGTGAGCCCCAGCATTTTTCTGGCTGACAGCTAGAAGCCACTCTTGAATCCTAAATGCTAGTGCAATCCCCAGTCAGGTGACCCTCTCCATACATAGTTCACAACACAGCATCTTGTTTCTTGAGGGCAAACAGATGAGTAGAGTGAGCATCCTACTAAGAGAGAGGTGTATAACATACTATAGTTTAGAGAATGACATCCTATTTGCCACAGTCCATTAATCAGAAGCAAAGCACAAGTCCTACCAGTACTCAAGAGGAGAAGATTTTGCAAAGGCATAAACTTCTAAGGCTCCAAAATCACTGCAGATATTGACTGCAGCCATGAAATTAAAGACGCTTGCTCCTTGGAAGAGAAACTATGACAAACATAGACAGCATATTAAAAAGCAGAAACATTACTGTGCCAACAAAAGTCCATATAGTCAAAGCTATAGTTTTTCCAGTAGTCATGTATGGATGTAAAAATTGGAACATAAAGAAGGCTGAGTGCTAAAGAACTGATACATTTGAACTGTGATGTTGGAGAAGACTCTTGACAGTCCCTTGGACTATAAGGATAAAACCAGTCAATCCTAAAAGGAATCAATCCTGAATATTCATTTAAGGGACTGATGCTGAGGCTGAAACTCCAATACTTTGGTAACCTGATGCAAAGAGCTGACTCACTGGAAAAGCCCCTTATGCTGGGAAAGATTGAAGGAGAAGGGTATGACAGAAGACGAGATTGTTGAATGGCATCACCAATTCAATGGACATTAGTTTGAGCAAGCTCTAGGAGATAGTGAAGGACAGGGAAGTCTGGCATGCTCCAGTTAATGGGGTCACAAAGAGTGGGACACAAATGAGAGACTGAACAACAATGAAACTTATAGGGGCTTCCAGGTGGCACTAGTGGTAAAGAATCTGCCTGCCAATGCAAGAGACACAGGAAATGTGGGTTTGATCCCACATTTGGGTGAGGATCCCACTTTTGGGTGATTACTCACCCAGAGCCAAATATCCTGTAATGCGAAGTCAAGTTGGCCTTGGGAAGCATCACTCTGAGCAAAGCTAGTGGAGGTGATGGAATTCTAGCTGAGCTATTTAAAATCCTAAAAGATGATGCTGTGAAAGTGCTGCACTCAATATGCCAGCAAATATGGAAAACTCAGCAGTGGCCACAGGGCTGGAAGAGCTCACTTTTCATTCCAATTCCAAAGAAAGGCAATGCCAAAGAATGTTCAAACTACCGCACAATTGCACTCATCTCACACACTAGCAAAGTAATGATCAAAATTCTCCAAGCCAGGCTTCAACAGAAGGTGAACTGTGAACTTGCAGATGTTCAAGCTGGATTTAGAAAATGCAGAGGAACCAGAGATCAAATTGCCAACATCCGTTGGATCATCAAAAAAGCAAGAGACTTCCAGAAAAACATCTACTTCTGCTTTGTTGACTCTGCCAAAGCCTTTGATTGTGTGGACCACAACAAACTGGAAAATTCTGAAAGAGATGGGAATACCAGACCATCTGACCTGCCTCTTAAGAAATCTATATGCAGGTCAAGAAGCAACAGCTAGAACTGGACATGGAACAACACACTGGTTCCAAATTGGGAAAGGAGTATGTCAAGGCTATATATTGTCACCCTGCTTATTTAACTTATATGCAGAGTACATCATGAAAAATGCTGGTCTGGATGAAGCACAAACTGGAATCAAGATTGCCTGGAGAGATATCAACAACCTCAGATATGCAAATGACACCACCCTTATGGCAGAAAGAGAAGAAGAATGAAAGAGCCTCTTGATGAAAGTGAAAGAGAACAGTGAAAAAGTTGACTTAAAACTCAATATTCAGAAAACTCAGATCGTGGCATCCAGTCCCATCACTGCATGGCAAATAGATGGGAAACAATAGGAACAGTGAGAGATTTTATTTTGGGAGGACTCCAAAATCATTGCAGTTGGTGATTGCAGCCATGGAATTAAAAGACGCTTACTCCTTGGAAGGAAAGTTATGACCAACCTATATAGCATATTAAAAAGCAGAGACATTAATTTGCCAACAAAAGTCCATCTAGTCAAAGCTATGGTTTTTCCAGTAGTCATGTATGGATGTTAATTTGGACTATAAAGAAAGCTGAGCACCAAAGAATTGATGCTTTTGAACCGTGGTGTTGGAGAAGACTCTTGAGAGTCCCCTGGACTGCAAAGAGATCAAAGCAGTCAATTGTAAAGGAAATCAATCCTGAATATTCATTGGAAAGATTGATGCTGAAGCTGAAACTCCAATACTTCACCCACTTGATGGGATGAACTGGCTCATTGGAAAAGACCCTGATGCTGGGAAAGATTCAAGGCAGGAAGAGAAGGGGACAACAGAGCATGAGATATTGGATGGCATCACTGACTCGATGGACATGAGTTTGAGTAAGCTCCAGGAGTTGGTGATGGACAGGGGATTCCGGCGTGCTGCAGACCATGAGGTTGCAAAGATAGGGACACAACTTAGCGACTCAACTGAACTGAACTGGGTCTGGAAGGTCTCCAGGAGTAAGAAATGGCACCACACTCAAGTATTCTTGCCAGAAAAATTCCATGGGCAGGGAAACCTAGTGGGCTACTGTCCATAGGGCTGCAGAGAGTCCCACACAACTAGCAACTAAGCAGCAGCAGCAGCAAATTTCTAGAAGAGATCTTGGGGACACCTTAGAATATAGCCAATCTTTGATATCTGTTTTGCTCAGAATTTTTGTTGTCAAGAGATGTTGAGTTTTGTCAAAGTTTTTGTTTTATTTTTTTAAAATAATATCTATTGCCACAATGATATACATAAACTTACCTGGTCATAAAATATTATGCATCTTATACATGAATGCCTCTGATTTGATAGTATCTTCTAAGGATTTTCCCATCTATATTCGTGAGGCATATTAGCCTGAAATTTTTTCATATAAGTTCTCTGTCTGCTTTTGGTATCAAGGGAAAACTGGCCTCATTAAAATAGTTGGGAAATGTCATCTTCTATTTCCTGTAAGAAATTATATAGTATTGGAATTATTTATTCCCTAAGTATTGATAGAATGTGCAAGTGGAACATTCAAGCCTGAGCTTTTCTTTATGGGAAAGTTTTAATTACAAATTTAATTTCCATAATACCTATCAGATCAGATCAGTCACTCAGTCGTGTCCAACTCATTGCAACCCCATGAATCACAGCATGCCAGGCCTCCCTGTCCATCACCAACTCCCGGAGTTCACTCAGACTCACGTCCATCGAGTCAGTGATGCCATCCAGCCATCTCATCCTCTGTCGTCCCCTTCTCCTCCTGCCCCCAATCCCTCCCAGCATCAGAGTCTTTTCCAATGAGTCAACTCTTCACATGAGGTGGCCAAAGTACTGGAGTTTCAGCTTTAGCGTCATTCCTTCCAAAGAAATCTCAGGGCTGATCTCCTTCAGAATGGACTAGTTGGATCTCCTTGCAGTCCAAGGGACTCTGAAGAGTCTTCTCATACACCACAGTTCAAAAGAGTCAGTTCTTCAGCACTCAGCCTTCTTCACAGTCCAGCTCTCATATCCATGCATGACCACAGGAAAAACCATAGCCTTGACTAGGTGAACCTTTGTTGGCAAAGTAATGTCTCTGCTTTTGAATATGCTATCTAGGTTGGTCATAACTTTCCTTCCAAGGAATAAGCATCTTTTAATTTCATGGCTGCAGTCACCATCTGCAGTGATTTTGGAGCCCAGAAAAATAAAGTCTGACACTGTTTCCACTGTTTCCCCATCTATTTCCCATGAAGTGATGGGACCAGATGCCATGATCTTCGTTTTCTGAATGTTGAGCTTTAAGCCAACTTTTTCACTCTCCACTTTCACTTTCCTCAAGAGGCTCTTTAGTTCTTTTTCACTTTCTGCCATAAGGGTGGTGTCATCTGCATATCTGAGGTTATTGATATTTCTCCCAGCAATCTTGATTCCAGCTTGTGTTTCTTCCAGCCCAGCATTTCTCATGATGTACTCTGCATAGAAGTTAAATAAACGGGGTGACAATATACAGCCTTGACGAACTCCTTTTCCTATTTGGAACCAGTCTGTTGTTCCATGTCCAGTTCTAACTGCTGCTTCCTGACCTGCATACAAATTTCTCAAGAGGCAGGTCAGATGGTCTGGTATTCCCATCTCTTGAAGAATTTCCCACAGTTTATTGTGATCCACACAGTCAAAGGCTTTGGCATAGTCAATAAAGCAAAAATAGATGTTTTTCTGGAACTCTCTTGCTTTTTCCATGATCCACCGGATGTTGGCAATTTGATCTCTAGTTCCTCTGCCTTTTCTAAAACCAGCTTGAACATCAGGAAGTTCACGGTTCACATATTGCTGAAGCCTGGCTTGGAGAATTTTGAGCATTACTTTACTAGCATGTGAGATGAGTGCAACTGTGCGGTAGTTTGAGGATTCTTTGGCATTGCCTTTCTTTGGGATTGGAATGAAAACTGACCTTTTCCAGTCCTGTGGCCACTGCTGAGTTTTCCATATTTGCTGGCATATTGAGTGCAGCACTTTCACAGCATCATCTTTCAGGATTTGGAATAGCTCAACTGGAATTCCATCACTACCACCAGCTTTGTTCGTAGTGATGCTTTCTAAGGCCCACTTGACTTCACATTCCAGGATGTCTGGCTCTAGGTCAGTGATCACACCATCGTGATTATCTGGGTCGTGAAGCTCTTTTTTGTACAGTTCTTCTGTGTATTCTTGCCACCTCTTCTAAATATCTTCTGCTTCAGTTAGGTCCATACCATTTCTGTCCTTTATCGAACCCATCTTTGCATGAAATGTTCCTTTGGTATCTCTGATTTTCTTGAAGAGATCTCTAGTCTTTCCCATTCTGTTGTTTTCCTCTATTTCTTTGCATTGATCGCTGAAGAAGGCTTTCTTATCTCCCCTTGCTATTCTTTGGAACTCTGCATTCAGATGTTTATATCTTTCCTTTTCTCCTTTGCTTTTCGCTTTTCTTCTTTTCACAGCTATTTGTAAGGCCTCCCCAGACAGCCATTTTGCTTTTTTGCATTTCTTTTCCATGGGGATGGTCTCGATCCCTGTCTCCTGTACAATGTCATGAACCTCATTCCATAGTTCATGAGGCACTCTATCTATCAGATCTAGGCCCTTAAATCTATTTCTCACTTCCACTGTACAATCATAAGGGATTTGATTTAGGTCATACCTGAATGGTGTAGTGGTTTTCCCTACTTTCTCCAGTTTAAGTCTGAATTTGGCAATAAGGAGTTCATGGTCTGAGCCACAGTCAGCTCCTGGTCTTGTTTTTGCTGACTGTATAGAGCTTCTCCATCTTTGGCTGCAAAGAATATAATCAATCTGATTTCGGTGTTGACCACCTGGTGATATCCATGTATAGAGTCTTCTCTTGTGTTGTTGGAAGAGGGTGTTTGCTATGACCAGTGCATTTTCTTGGCAAAACTCTATTAGTCTTTGCCCTGCTTCATTCCGTATTCCAAGGCCAAATTTGCCTGTGACTCCAGGTGTTTCTTGACTTTCTACTTTTACATTCCAGTCCTCTATAATGAAAAGGACATCTTTTTTGGGTGTTAGTTCTAAAGGGTCTTGTAGGTCTTCATAGAACCATTCAACTTCAGCTTCTTCAGAGTTACTGGTTAGGGCATAGACTTGGATTACTGTGATATTGAATGGTTCGCCTTGGAAATGAAAAGAGATCATTCTGTCGTTTTTGAGATTGCATCCAAGTGCTGCATTTTGGACTCTTTTGTTGACCATGATGGCTACTCCATTTCTTCTGAGGGATTCCTGCCCGCAGTAGTAGGTATAATGGTCATCTGAGTCAAATTCACCCATTCCAGTCCATTTCAGTTCGCTGATTCCTAGAATGTCGACATTCACTCTTGCCATCTCTTGTTTGACCACTTCCAATTTGCCTTGATTCATGGACCTGATATTCCAGGTTCCTATGCAATATTGCTCTTTACAGCATCGGACCTTGCTTCTATCACCAGTCACATCCACAGCTGGGTATTGTTTTTGCTTTGGCTCCATCCCTTCGTTCTTTCTGGAGTTATTTCTCCACTGATCTCCATAGCATATTGGGCACCTACTGACCTGGGGAGTTTCTCTTTCAGTATCCTATCATTTTGCCTTTTCATACTGTTCGTGGGGTTCTCAAGGCAAGAATACTGAAGTGGTTTGCCATTCCCTTCTCCAGTGGACCACATTCTGTCAGATCTCTCCACCATGACCCGCCCATCTTGGGTTGCCCCACGGGCATGGCTTAGTTTCATTGACTTAGACAAGGCTGTGGTCCTAGAGTGATTAGATTGACTAGTTTTCTGTGAGTATGGATTCAGTGTGTTTGCCCTCTGATGCCCTCTTGCAACACCTACCATCTTACTTGGGTTTCTCTTACCTTGGTCGTGGGGTATCTCTTCACGGCTGCTCCAGCAAAGCACAGCCATTGCTCCTTACCTACTATAATACCTATAGTGTTATTCAAATTACCAACTTTTCTTTGAATCATTTCTGGTAGTTTGTGTTTTTAGGAATATGTATATTTCATATGTTTTCAAACTTATTGGCATCTTATTTTCCATATTATTTTATTAGCCCTTTAATTCTACAAGTTCTCTAGTGATGCTCTCTGTTTTGTGTCTTTTTTCTTTTTTATTTGATCAGTTATACTAGAGATTTATTAATTTTCTCTATTAAAAATAGATTTGGGTTTCATTTTTCTTTCCTGCTTTCTGTTAGTTTTTTAGATACAAGAAATCTACATAGTAGTTAAGTCATGAAAACCCTAGAATATGAAAGTTACAGTTTTAAGTGTTGTATTACTAGGTTTAGTTTTAGATATGAACTCTATAGTATAATCTGAATGCCTTAACCAAGTCAGTGATGAAAATTATTACAGTAAAATTGAGAATAACAACTTCTCAAAAAGTTAAAGACCATCATTTATTGAGAACCTAGCATATCTCAGGCTTTTAGATACATTATTTCATTTTTGTCTTCACAGAAAATATGAAGTAGAAAAATATTATCTACATTCCTTTTTACATATGGAAATACACAAAGATTGTATAAATTCCTGGATTCCTTTTATTATATTTCACAAATCCTGGGGGAACAGTTTGATTTTGTTTTAAATTAAAAGATACATTTTGAAAAAATTGAACGTTCTTAATTCTCAACAATAAGAAAATTGCTAATAAATTATGGTATATCTACATGGATGTGAAGATTGTATACAGGGTGATTATATGTCTCTGCTCAGGTCTTCCCAGTTTATATGTCATGATGTGGCATGATTAATAATAGTTCCCTCTAAACTCTCAAAAATGTCCTAGTTTGACTGATAGATTATAGTCACTCTGATTTACAGCAAAATTGAAAGATAATTACAAAGAGAGAAATCATTATACAAGTTTGCAGTGATGTTAAAATAATTAATTGGAAATTAGATAAAAAATAAATGCATTAAATGAATATGATAGTTTAAATGTTCTCTGATAATGTTATACTAATTTTATAACGTTAAGGTTATAAATTAAAATGTTTAGATGCAAAATACCTTTCCAATTAGAGCAGAAGATTTTACATTGGCTTCTTAATCACAACTTATAGCTCCTAAAATTTTAATTTGGTTTAACGTTCTAATGGAGGTCAAATGCCTGTAATATGTTTTCATTAAACTTCTAAAGTAAACACATTTAGAAAAGAAAAATGTTGAAACAAGGATGTCTGCAGCCAATCTTAATTTGTCTATTCCAACAATAAATTTAGCACTAATAAAAGCATTTAAATTAGTATTCTAGTTAATATTCAAAAATTAGAATAAAAACAATAAAAACGTAATACGATCACTCCTATTTAGTGAGTCTTTAATATGGAGCAGATAATCATTTAACTCTTTGGAGCAACTCTGAAAGATGATATTAGTTTGATCATTTTACAAAAAAAAAAGGAAACTGAGTCTTACAAACATCACATAATTTGTAGAAGTCACAGAGATGAATAATTGAAAGAACTGTGGTTCAGACTTAGATCTTCTAACATCAATGTCCACGTGCTCAAGCAATAAATACTTTGGGTGTCTGATTCTCGTATCATTTATTTATTATAATTTGAATATGCTACTTTTAATTTAAGCCATTAATAAAATGAAAACGTTTCCTTAGAGAAATTATTTATCTGTATATATATTTTTTAAATGCTTTGAATTTTAAAATAAATCTGTCAACTCTGGAAAGCCACCAGTTACTCTGCTGCTGCTGCTAAGTCGCTTCAGTCATGTCCGACTCTGTGCGACCCCATAGATGGCAGCCCACCAGGCTCTGTCATCCCTGGGATTCTCCAGGCAAGAACACTGGAGTGGGTTGCCATTGCCTTCTCCATTGTGTGAAAGTGAAAAGTGAAAGTGAAGTCGCTCAGTCGTGTCCGACTTGTAGGGACCCCATAGACTGCAGCCTACCAGGCTCCTCCATCCATGGGATTTTCTAGGCAAGAGTACTAGGAACATGAAATTATTTCATTAGAGTTCACTTACTTAGTGTAAACTGTTGGATTTCATTGAATATCTTGGAGGAGGATAAAGACAGCCCGTGGTTTTCATCTTGTTTAACCTAACTTGCTAAAGAAGATCTTCTTCCTCACAGGTTCTTGTGTGTTCCTCCAGAAATGGTGATATTGACAAGTGAAACCATTAAAACTACAAAACCATACCATAAAGTTAATAATAAATAAAGTTGAATTTTTTTAGCAGGTCTACTGACTATATATTTTTCAAATAATATGTTTTCAAAGTACAATATTAGGTCATTGAGGAGATTAAAAAAATTCCTTCTCCTCAAAGAATGTGTAATTTAGCAAAGGAATAAAAAATTCTTAACACTTGTATAAACATAATTGTCATAGCATTTTGCTAAATCTATGAATGTAATGCTGTGGAGAAGGTGAGGAAAAGGCATTAATTTTGAATCTCAGTGCAAAGTGACCATTCAACAAATTCTTGTTTAAGTAAATTGAAATTTAAAAATGTGCATGCTATTAAACAAGACATACTGTATAAATATACCCCTTAATTCTGCATTTTTAAAAAAGAAAGATTTGATATAAAATATCAGCACATCTGTTTATAAGCAGACTGAAAAAACTATCTTACATTCCATTCTGGTTTTTTCATATAACTTAGTTTTGGCAATCCAGTCTTGCAGTTGGAATCTGCCCAATGTAGTCAGTTCTTAAATCCTTAGAGAAGTGTTCTATGTAACAGCCAGATTTTCCTGTATCATAAACTTTCTCAGAGAGGTACCATAAAGAAATATATTTTCCATCTAAAGAAGTAGTATGAAGTAATATCATTTAACACATACATGGGTAGAATAATAGACTAATTTAAGCTGGATGGTTCAAGCTGTCCTTATAACTAAAAAACTAGTATTTTAAAAGTATTTTTATTTATGATGTTAATATAAATTTTTAGATCAAAGATTTTAGCATTCTTCTCATTTTACACATATTAATCTTCTTTTTTGAGAAATCATAAATGATTTCTTTTCTTGAATGAATATAAGAACCAAAAGAACATCAAAGTAAAATAGTAGTTAAATTGAATTGTAATCTGTTGAACCTCTGTGCCATATTCATGAAAACTATTAAACTACCAGGATATGAGCTCTAAAGTAGTTAAGGAAGAAAAACAGAGAGAAAAATAAAGATCTCCAGTAGATTCTTTTTTACTTGTATAAGATAAAGTGTATACCTATGAGTCAAGCATTAAATATCCTCTAAAACCTGTCCCCTACTGATACTCTCAAATATTAACTACCCATACTCTTATTCATAAAATATTCTCTCTAGAACCCATGTTCTCTTTGTAACCCATCTCAGGTGAATTTTTACCTCTTCATTGTAGCTCTCACTTTCCCCAACCTCCTTTTCCCCTCTTCTCTGCTTTTATTAATCCTACCTCCCTTTGGAAGCAAATTTATGGAAGCATCCTCTAAGAAGTCGTATACAAACAATCCAGCTCCAAAATACAAAGTGAAGCAAGATGTTTGTAGCAAAAACAATCCATATAAGATCAGTGTCTTAAGAGTGTATAAACAATTTCTACTGAATCAATATAAAAATATTAATTGTGTTTAGTTTGGCTTCCTCAGAAGAAAAGTTTAGAAAAGAATTTAAGCAATATATTTAGAAAATGATGTCAGTTCAGTTCAGTTCAGTCGCTCAGTCGTGTCCGACTTTTTGTGACCCCATAAATCGCAGCACACCAGGCCTCCCTGTCCATCACCAACTCCCGGAGTTCACTCAGACTCACGTCCATCGAGTCAGTGATGCCATCCAGCCATCTCATCCTCTGTTGTCCCCTTCTCCTCCTGCCCCCAATCCCTCCCAGCATCAGAGTCTTTTCCAATGAGTCAACTCTTCACATGAGGTGGCCAAAATACTGGAGTTTCAGCTTTAGCATCATTCCTTCCAAAGAAATCCCAGGGCTCATCTCCTTCAGAATGGACTGGTTGGAATCTCCTCTCAAGAGTCCTGAAAATGATATCAGGAAATATCAATTAAGGATATGTTATCAAGCTATTTACTAGTATGGACACTGGACCTTAAGCCTTCCGGGGAACTCTGGGAAAGAGTTTAAACACACATCACAGATTTGGGTGAGAGAGCTGAGGTATTTATACTCCTGCTAGTCATTAGCTGAGAGCTTTTCATAAGGATATTAATCTCTTCTAATCAGCAATATAACTTAAGTAATCTCTTGTACACCAGGATATATGTTCAAAAATAAATAGAATATATAATAGAAATACAAACAAAAACCAGAAACAACTGTAATGTTCAATTAGATTAAGAATGATTAATAAATTGTGATATATTCATACAATGGAATACCATGGTATGGTGATCAGTCATCTACATCAAAATGAATGAATTTCACTTAACTAATGATTTATTTAATGATTTGAATTATTATAAGTCCCATAAAAATATCCATAGTATTATTTGATTTAGATAATATTAAAAAAACCAAACCACATGACTTTTTTCAGGGATTTAAATAGGTGTAAAACTCCTTAAAAAACAGAAAAGTAACCATCATTTAGGAATTTGTGGAGCAAATACAAAGATGTAGTCAGGGAGGGACAGCCAGAGGGTTTTAAAGATACTGGTTCTATTTGTTAAATTATATTGTGAGTACGCATATACTCTTTTATATACATAAAACATTTCATAACAAAAGATTAGTCAGAGGAAGAGAAACCATGGAATGAAACTCAGATCTAGTGCTGCAGGAGTAGGAAGAAGAGTAGGGGAAGTGGTAGACTAGAAGCCCAGAAGGAGGACAATCAGTGATGACAACTGTTGCTGGGCAGTGTGGGTTATGAAATAAAATGAAGTTAATGAAATTGGGATTTAGAGGTCATCAGAGGCTTTGGCGAGTGCAGTTTCAGTAATAGAGTTGGAATAGATGCCAGAAAACAATGGCTTGAGAGTAGTAAAAAGTAGGCAGTAGAGGCAGCTTTTTAAATAATTTTGTCAGTAAAAACAAGGAAGGTCATAGGTTATAATTTGAGGAGAAGGCATATTTGGACACTGTTTAAAAATATTCTGTGAAAGAGCATAGTCTTGTCTAAAGTGTAGAAAAAGGCATTAAAATGTTTAATAGAAATTAAATTAATAAAAAGTCAATGTCCTTTTAAGAAAAATCCTTGAGTTAAATCATTTTGGTAAAAATGATTTAAGCATTTCAAATAATTACTTTATCTCACTGATAAGATTTTTCCCAAAGGATATTTTCTCAACTTTTAAATGATTCTTAAAGTCTTTAGAATGCTGTTTATTATTTTAATGTTCTTGTTCATTTTTAGCATGTATGAATCAGGTCAGTTTGAATTATAGTGCACGTATCTGTTGGGCCTGCATTAAGGAAATTATCAATTAAGGGACAAAACACTCTTTCCCTTCTTACATTGGGCACCTTTAGCCATCAGTGTTACAAACTGCACACAACTTCTAATGATGAAGTGAAAGAGTAGATAACCTTGCCTGACTATGCATGTGAATTTTCTATTGAGAAGACTCATAAATTTGGAATTATAAAAGATAGCATACATCTTGAAATTTCCATAAAAATATCTCACTGGTGTGTATAAGGCCAGGGTAACAGTAAGAAATGATGCTGCTGACTTTGGCGGTGACATAAATCTCAGCATAGGAGAGCACTGTGGAGGGGTGAATGCCATTTATTTTAATAACAGGCAAAATTTTCAAGCTGTAACAACATGCTCAATAAATTCTTCCATTACTGTGATACCAAAGGAGAGTTGAAAAATGTATTACACTTCTATTTTTTCTCCTTAGAGATATATATTTTTGTTCTGTTTCTATGGCAACATCTACGCAATGACTAAACCTTTAACTCCTTTCTAGACTCCCTGATGGCTTCACGCAGCTTCTAAATCTGACCCAGCTCTACCTGAATGATGCCTTTCTTGAATTTCTTCCAGCCAATTTTGGAAGGTAAGAATAAGAACTTTAAATGATACAATTTTAGTTCACTTTAGGTAAGTACTTAACCACCATCAGTAGGTGAGGCTTCAAAAGTGACCCCTGTAATTAAAGATACCCTCACTTTTATCCAATAAGTGAGACCATGCCAATTAATGAAACATTTTGAAAAAAATAAAGTAAAATTAGGTCTTTACATGTCATTAATAATCAGACTTCAGATGAGTTAAAGTTAAATATTAAAAAAAATATCAGAAACATATGTGTATTTTTGACACTTGGGTTAGATAATATTTTTATAGCATTAAAAAAAGGAAGATACAATAAATGGATATATTTGAATACATCCATGCCTTTAAAATAAAATAATATTAGAAAATATTTTAAATATTAAGGAAATAAATAGGAAAATATTTCTACCATATATGGAAGGCAAATTAGATCCTTAACTTATAAAGAATTCTTTCAAAGGAGTATAAAGTTAAGATCTCATTAGAAAAAACTGGGTAAATAACATGTGCAAGCAGTTCATAATAAGTGTACAAGTTGAAAACACAAAAAATGTTTATCATTATAAATAATAAATAATACAAATTAATATGTGAATAAAGGGCCTTTGTGCTGTAAGCATATCACAGAAACTATAAAACTGTTTAGAGTGTGAGGAAAAAGGTAACTTCACACTGCTGATGAAATTGCAGAATGTCATGTACTCTGTGAAGGGCAGTGTGCTTTAAAAGATTTGAAAATATTTATAACCACTGCCTTTGTAATACATTTCTAGAAATGTATCATCATATATCACACTAGGATTTATGGACAAAAATTTTTATCGTTATTTACAATATGAAAAATATGGAAACACACATCCATCTAGGAGATTGCTTGAATATATTATGGTACATCCATATGACAATGTAGCAATTTATAATCTTGACTAGAGACATATCTTTTAATTCCTATGATGTTATGTTTAAAGCTTATCATAACTATATATAAACTGTGTTTCCCATATGAATATGAATATGCAAGAAATAAAAGAATTTCCTTGGAAGGGAAATTATGGAAGGTTTTTATTTTCATCTTAAATTCCCAATATTTTCTAGGTGTTCTAGAGTGAACGTTTTTCATCTTTATTGAGATATAATTGATATATAGCACTGTATGAACTTAAGGTATACAACATAATAATGACAAATTTATCACAAAATGATGAGCACATTAAATTTAACCTCCATTACTTTATATAATTATGAAAAAACATTTCCTTGTGATGAAAATTTTTAGAATTTACTCTTAGTTACTTTGAGATATATTGGACACTATATAGCAGTATTAGCTATAGTAATCATGCTATGCATTACATCTCCAGTACTTTTTTATTTTACAAGCATAAAGTTGTGTCTTTTGACCACAATCAACCATTTCCCCTTCCCCTACCTCCACCTCTGATAACCACAAATCTGACCTCTTTTCTATAGTTATTTTTTTCTTCTTAGATTTCATATGTGAGATCATAGAGTATTTGTCTTTCCCTGTCCAACTTATTTCACTTAGCATAATGGCCTTAAGGTCCGTTCATGTCATTACAAATGGCAATATATTCTTCTTTTTATGACTGATAATATTCCATCACACACACACACACAAGTTTTCTGTATCCATTCATGTGTCAGTGGAAACTTTGTTTCCATATCAAGGCTATTTTAAATATAAAAGATATATCTTAAAAGTTAAGATATTTTAAGTTTTTTGTTAACTGCCTTTTTCTAAGTGATCATCTCAAATTGTTCAAATAACTGACTGACTGTACCTTAACCTCCACCTCTGGGCAGAAGTTAATACATGACATTAAGAAGAACTCAGTGAAATAATGACATCCTTTAACAGGTAGCAGCCTCTATTTGCACACAGAAATCACCTCAAAAGTTTTTTCCAAATTCTCTTACTTTTGTGGATCATGATTTCATAATACCTATGAATACCATACACTCAGACAGTTCTGAAAATTCACAGATATTCACAATAGCATATGCCTAGTTTCTAAATGAATTAATAATTCATCATTTGTTCATATAAAGTAGATTTTCCTTCTGGTACTGGCCCAAACCACAAGTATACTTTTGGTTCATTAAGTCATAAAATGCTTAGTTATCTCCCTAAAATACATTGTTTGCTTTAGCATTTTGTTAGTTCTCTTGACTAGTCCTAATATAAGAGAAGAAATCTGGGCAAATATATAAAGTAATACCCAAACCACTTCGAATTTGATTTCAATTTATGTAAATTATCTGCCCCAAAATGCTCTATTTTATTATTGTAATCTAAAAAGCTTTTGAACCTTCAGCTGGATAATTTGACAAAGAATGTTTAATATACTTTATAAAACCTAAGATTTAGTACCCCTAAAGGCCAAACTAAGTCATAAAATGTTATTACTCTAGTACAGATACTAAGATTTGAGATATATACATGTTTAAGAAAAGTCTTTTACTAGTGATATCCCATGCTCTGAAGAACTGAGACAATTTGTTTCAAATACAGATTAAGAGTTTATAAGATTAAAGTTAAATTGGAAACTTGATAGAACTCAAAACAAAAAGGAAAGGGGAAGAGAAATAGTTGAATACCTAAAAGCACAGTAAATATGGGACATTGTAGGTGAAATAGTTCAAATAGTGAAATATTCCCACAACACTGAGAATTTGGATAAGTCATTTAATATTTGTCCTAAAATAACCACAACTGAGTAAATTGTAAAGCTCGCTTATAGACATTAGTAGGCTTCCCTCGTGGTTCAGCTGGTAAAGAATCCACCTGCAATGCAGGACACCCTGGTTAGATTCCTGGTTTGAAAAGATCCCCTGGAGGAGGGCATAGCAACCCACTCCAGTATTTTTTCCTGAAGAATACCCATGGACAGAGGAGCCTGGTGGGCTAGAGACCACGGGGTCGCAAAGAGTCGGACACGACTGAGCGACTAAGCACAGCACAACATAGACATTAGTAACAACACTGTCCCAGATTGCAAACAGTAACAAGTAGTTAAGTGTGAAATGCATTCCTAATCACCCAAGTATTTTTCAAGCATCAGAAAATGTAAGCACCTCTCATCCACTTCACTTGATTTTCCCAACTCTAGTACCATCATAAGACAGATGATACGACAGGATTTTAAATGTGCATCTATTTGAAATGTTCACATCTCAGGCTCAGAGTCAATTAAATATGGTATATTATGCTATGTATATGACACTTTTCCCAGTTTTTAATTAAAGGTAATAGTAATTGTCATGGTCTTTGCACAGGTTGAAAAGAATTTCCAGATACAAGGCAGAATGACAGTAGAATAGAGTTTATTACAGCAGGAGATGCTGTTAGAACAGAGAGCTGGCTCACGGGAGAGCCAACTCCTTTCATGGTTTAGTAGCCAATTTTTATAGTCTCAAGACAAAGAAAATTCTTGCTGGAAAACTGGCATTAGGTGATTGGTTAGGGTGCTATAGGGTGAGTTCAAAGGTGGATATTTTTACCTAATATGGGGTTAAGGAGTTAGCCAGTTTAGATCAGTGGGGCTCATAGCAACAGTCAGTGTCTGGAACTAGAGCTCAGTCAGTTCTGCAGATGACTTTGGTGCAGAGTTCCAAATCTGTGGCCTTGGTAGTAAGACTTTACAACTATGACCTTGGTATAGGGCTCCACAGGAGTAAGTAACACACACTGAAACTTACGGTGTGCCACGTATTATGTTTTACATGTATGATGACATCATTTAACATTCAAAACCATATACATTTTGTACTATTAGTACATACTCATTACAGATGAAGAAACTGGAGTTAGGATGGGTTGATTAATTTGCCCAGTGTCATAGGGATAGAATATAAAGAGTCTGGATTTCACCCAGATATATCTGACCACAAAGTTCAAGCTTTTAACCATTATGCTTTATCATTTGCTTTAAAAATTCATTTGTCATCTCTTGAGGTAAATTGTTACCATGTTTCAGTGAACTCAGTACTTAGTATTTAGTAAATATTCAATAATTTGAATGCATATGATTAAACAACAGTGAATGTATTTTTATAAAACAGAAAATTTAGATAACTAAGGTTATATCTTTGAAAGATTTTAGGAAAGTTTAGGAAAGTGGTATTTATCATTCTCCAATATTGATGCAACCCTACTCATAATCAATTTGCATAATTCTTAAAGATCTATAACCACGGTTTTTAATGTTTGGACATAGTCATTTGGTTAACACAGTAACAATTTGGTTTATCATAAAAATATTGTTTTATAGAGAAATATCAAGAAACAAATTTTTAAATTCGTTTCTACAGACTTGCCAAATTGCGGATATTGGAGTTAAGAGAAAATCACTTGAAAACTCTACCAAAGTAAGTGACTGAGTATTTTGAAATTTTTAATGGTTATTTTTCACTAGTAGGAAGAAAAAGGACTGTTTTTATTTTAGCTATGTTTTGTCATTATGATTGAGTTAATTTTTCTACAATATTTTTCTAGGGGCTGAAAAGTACAGTATACTACAAGAGATTCATATTAAGTAAGAATGTATCCTGCCTTATAAAATTGTATAATTACAAGTAAAAATGGGGAGAATCCATTTAAGATTCTTGTCATAGCTGAACATACATACCAGGAAGTTACTGCCCTGAAACCTATGAAACTGACATTTCTATGACCCTCAAACAATCACCAGTTTCAAATGCTCAACTTTTAAAGCTAGTTTATGGATTGTGATAGTTTTCAAATAAAAAATATACAGATATTTCATAAAAATGATTAAAGTTTTTCTAGAGATCCTGTAATGACTTGGCAGAAAATATGTATTTATACATTCTTCAAACTGTACCTGTATATAATAACCTATGTAAAATATGGCTTACACAAGAACACAGAATAGTTTTGTATAAAACTATCACCAAAATTTTATACAATGTTTAGTTTAATAGAATTGTTTGTTCTATCTGTTTTACCTTATTTATATCTAATAATAGAATGTGTGCTATATAGAAAAAATATTTTTGAAAGTCAAAATTTATTTAAAGTGGGGATTATTTTTACTCAGATAAATTATTATTATTTGTATGTGTTACAGTTAAAATATTGAAAGTACTATCTTGCTGTTTTAACCCTCCTGCAGTATTGCAGAAAAACATTGAGTGCAGTGATTAATTCTTCAAGCATATCAGCAGGATTTAGTGACATTTCATCTGCTGAACCAAAACTTAATTTTATCTTCCTCTTTTTATATTCTTTCTCTATGCAAACTACACTGAATTTCATTGACTTTTTTCAGACAATATAGCAATAAAATACTCTCAAATACATTTTGATACATAAATATGTATGAAAATTCTATCAGTACAATATAAAACTTCCAATAATTATATGAATTTCATTTAAATATATATAGAGAGATTAAACATCAATTCATTCCTTCATAAGTGGTAGACAAGGGGAGAACATGAAAAGTAGATGTCTCTGTATCTAGACACCCTGCCTTTTTGAGTGGTTTTTCGCTAAGCCAAAGCATTATACATAGGTTTAATGGAAGGCACCTCTTCCATGTTGGGGGCACAAACAGAAATGTGAATATGATTGAGTGTTACTTATTCAGCATTAATCTACTGAAAATTCATTTCTATCCCCCATGTTTTCAATGTCTACATTTAAAGTAGAGTGGAAACAAGCTAAGTACAAGCTAAACTATGGTGAAACAGCAGTTGTCTCCTTCCTCTAAATATAAACATTTGAGTTAAGAAGAAAATATTGATGGTGTAGAAAAGACTCCTTTCCCTTCTGCTCTTAAATAACAATTTTGACATAAAATAATAAATAAATCTGACACAGGTTTTCAAATATGCGTTTTTTAAATATACATTTTAAATATAAATTAAAGCTTGACCATAGATTGTTAATACAGTCTTTATATGAGATAGGTGAGTGGACATTTCAGAGTAGTGAATAACAATGCTCATAATTGGTACATGGGTATTCTGTATATTGTGAGACTGAGTATCAGTTATCAAACAAAATTCAAGCAAGTAGAATAATAGGCATTTAACTTTGTCATTGAAAAAGTGTAAAGATATGTAGAAATGAAACGGTGTCTTCTTGGTGGACTGTTAACATTTGTACCATTAGTATAGCTGTTACAGTTTTACATTTTAAAAATCTTATTATTTTCAATCTAGTGTGCTTAATTTTTACTTTATAGACAAAAATAAAAAAACCAAGGACATGCATAATATATGGAGAACTGTATCTTATTTTGATGTCTACAAAAATTAAGAGTTGCAAAAAGTTCTGTCTTGAAAAAAAGTTAACTGTGCTTTCAGTATTCCTTATCCATAGTGCTTTCTGATCACCAGTCTAGACCTCTAATGGGGAGATACGTGAGAGCTTTCTACTTCCTTTATTTTGCACTTCCAATGAAAAATAAAGGAAGAAAGTTAGTTTTAGGAAGAAAGTTAATTTTTAAATAATTACTGCAAGAACAGATAACTCATGATTTCTTCATGGACACAAACATTTTGTCAGGTCTTTAGCAGATCATCAGTGACTTTTTCTTCTTTTTGTCTTAAAGTCCACATGCCTAACAAGGTATAAAAAATGTAAAAATGTAGAGAATTAAAATATGACTTTTTAAAGTAAACTGATAGAGACATCTTGATATGTGCAGATTCTAGAACAAATTCTATTATCAATTAAAATTTAGCATTATAAAATTTTCCACACTGTTCCTTTACAATCACCCTTCTAGATATATCAATGAGTGAGAAAATTAAATTCCTCAGGTACACATTTGCTGAAAAATCATTAACACAATCACTTTTGAGTATGTGTAATAATTGAGGACATTGAACATCTGGAAAAAACTTGATAACCATAAAGAAAAAAACTTTAAATTCTATGATAAAATTTTTCCTCATAGCAGAATTATCCTCTTAATTATAATTTTGAAGAGTAGTCCAAAAATGAGTACGTTCCCATTTTGGAGCTTTTGCACTAGCTATTTTCTTTGGAATTCTTTTACCTCAAATCTTTGCAGGTTAGATCTTCCTTAGGATTCCTATCTTTCTTCAAATGGTGCCTCCTCAGAGGCTTTACCTGATCACATCATATGGTGTTGCTCCCTCATTACCTTTATATCATTTCACTATTACATTTGATTTTCTCACTTATGGCTCTCTGAATTGTATTGACTCTGCTTGGAAATGAACTCCTCAGGAGAACATTAAGAAAAAGGTTTTTTTCTGTTTTGTCACTGCTGAATCTCCAGTGCCTAAAACAGTGCTCAGTGCATAGGGAGCACTTAATGAATAAACAAGAACGCTGATATATAGATACACAGAGAGAAATATCTGTCATATGACCTGGACATTTTGTGTCACTTGTATTTTTTCCCATAGAAAATTATATGGGATACCAAATATTAAAATGAGTCTTTGATGAGCATCAAGAAAGCAAAAAAGGATAAATGGTTAGTGAGTTCTCAATGGCTGATAGGTGAGCCTTGAATTTTAAACCTACACACACACACACACACACACACACTACTTCAGGTGGTTTCAAGTTACATATAACAGGCAAGACATGACAAGGGAAGAAAATAATTTCAAATTAAGGCATTGATATTTATAACAACTAAAGAATATCCAAAAGTAGTATAACTTATTTTTTTATTTTGTCATTAAAAAGTGATACATTTAGCTAAGAAACATCTGTCAAGATAAAAACAAGAAATAAGACAATTCTTTTAAATGAAATTTAGGAACCATTTCCATGAAAGTAATTTAACAGCATACAAATGGTCCTTAATAATGGTGAGTTTTATCTTTAAACAAAAATTTTCCATTTTATGAGAATTTTTCTAAAACCTTAAAGTTAAAATATGGCCTGTCCATTGGTAATTTATTATGACTATGACTGTTTCAGCTTGAGCTAAAATATGATGTTGTATAAATGTGTCTGTGATAATGACAAAAATATGAAATAGTTTGAAGAAAAGGAAACACAATTTAAGCCAATATTCATTTTATTTTTGCCCTGCCACTTGAGTACACAAGGCATAAAGTGTGATTCCTTGGTCTGTGGTCATAATACAGCAACTAAGTGAGGAATATTTCAAACATGTTCCAGTAGAATTTCTGGGGCAATATCAATAAATAAGTAAACCCTGGTAAACAAATCCAGAAAAGGAAAAATGAATGAATTGGGTGGATAAGAATCTGTAAGAGTTTTGGAGGAAGGGATTCAGGTTAGGGAAATGATGTCTGAACATCATAGGGACAACTTTTAGATCCTAGACTCCTCTGTGAAGCTGACAAAAGCAATGGGATCCAGACGCGTATTAATTGTGTAAGCCAAATTGTCTCTATTTTCAATATATTCATGGCCCATTGTGAGTTTTCACAATTTTTATTTTTGCCTAGAAGCACATTATTTGGCACTTATATAAAATAAGCCATACCAAAATACCTATTATACTATGACAGAATACCAAAAAGGGGGCCCTCTCAATTTTAAAGGATCAAATTTGTTGAATGGATTATTTTAATTGTGTAACTTCTCTAGTATAGTCACTCAAAAGATAATATTTTGCTGAGCAAATTTTCCTTGGAGTTGTTAAAATAATCATTCTATTTCACTATCATCTGTGACAGTTTTTGGACTCTCCATAGAAAAAACTCGTTAGGGAAAAATTGAAAAGAAAACTGCCTGGTACAAGCATGAATGCTGCTTTGAAACTACTAGGATATATATGCTTGAAAACTAATAAATGATGCATCTATTATTTACATGACTTTATTCCTTGAGCACCATTGCTTTTATTAAGTATTTCCTCCACCTAAAAACAAAGGTTCAGAAACTCTATTGTGAATGCCTAAAGACACACACATATATTCACAGAAGGTGCAGAAACATTGTACCTTATCTGGACATAATCTAAGAAAAATTATAAATTGAATTATAAATTGAAACAAGAAACATGGAAGTGGAGATAAGACTGAGAGAATGTTTCAGATTGATGAGTAAAGAGACATTATAACTAAAAGCAGTGATTCTGAATTGATGCTTTTGCTATTAAAAACAAAACAACACTATTGGGACTCTTGGCAAAATAAGGGCAAAACTTGCATGGGGGTCTGAGAATTAAATAGTAACAATGTATCAGTGTTAATTACCTGATTCCAATGATTGTGTTTTGGTTTGTTAGGAAAATGCTCTAATTTATAGGAAATACATACCAAAGTATTGGGAAATGATGGTGCACCAGTTCTGAATTTACTATCAAGTAGTTCAGAAAAGTTATTTGTATGATACTTTGAATTTTTTTGTAAGTTTTTGTATTGTTTCAACATAAAAAAATCATTTTAAAAAACTATTTTCAAGGAAGCTCTTTAAAAATTAAAAAAGTCACTATCAACACAATTATCAGTTTCATGTCTGACATATTTGCAGTTATAGTGTGCAAGGGAAGAGTATGTATTTATATACTAAAATGCATAACTATTCATAAAAATAAGAATTTCAGTGATAAAGATTTTACATATATGTATATATACTTTTTCTTAACCTGAATGGCAATAAACACTCCATATTCATAGTTTTCACTCAAATTTCTATTTATTTGCCAATTACATTTTTAATTTTCATATAAATTCATTTATTCTTTTAAAATAAGATTACTCTTTAGTCAGAGTTGCAAAAATGTAATGTATTTGACATGTTTTCTTTTGAAAAGCCTTTCTTCCTTTGTTATTCATTTCCTACCAGTTATCATTGTCAGCATAATGAAGAAAAGTCCATAAAATAATATGTATTCTGAACTGAACAGGTGTGACTAAATTATATTCTAGTCTTATTTCAGTGTCCTATTAATGAATTTATCTCATTTGGCTTTACTGTACTAGTTGCTACAATGAAATACATCAATAGGTTCCTTGGGGCTATTGTAACAAAAAAAATTTATATTCAGGCACAGATTACAGAATAGCTTTTTGATGTTTCTATTAACTGGTTTTGTGACAATAATACATAATTGGATACAATGTGTTTTTATAATTGTATTACTTATACTTTTACCAATTAGTATCAATTTATAAGGCTTGATGTTTTGTTAAACCCATGGTACCATCCCATTCTGGGTTATTTTTATCAAAAGTGACAATGTAACAAGGGTCTAATCAAGGATAACCATGCTAATCCCCTCAGGTTTCAGTATTGCACTTAGAATTAGGACTTTTTTTTACTTCTTATCACATGGTCTTATATTTTAAATTCAACTGAAATAAGTGATAATTATGACATTTAAGATTTTAAAAACATTCTATAAATTATAATGCATCCTAACAATCTAATTATTTTAGATTCCCTTTGAAAATATCAAACATACGCTTTCTAATGGGCTTCCCTCCAGTGGGCTCAGCAGTAAGAATCTGCCTACCATGCAGGAGCCTCAGGAAACGTGGTTTCTATCCCTAGGTTGGGAAGATCCCCTGGAGGAGGGCATGGCAACCCACTCCGGTATTCTTATCTGGAGAATCCCATGAGCAGAGGAGCCTGGCAGGCTGCAGTCCATAGGGTCTCAAAGAGACACACACGCCTGAAGCGACAACACACTTTCCGACAATTCACAAGAGTGTGAGCTCTCTGTCTTGTGAGCTAATTATGTTTCTTTTTAGCCTTATATTTTCAACATAATATTAAGACTGAGAGTATTATGGTTAGGAAATGTGTCAAGTCCAGCGAGGAGCTAGCGGGAGGGCACAAAAGCCGCATGAAACCATGGGATCAAATTGCTGTTTTCAGAGTACTTCAAATCAATAGCCACTCTGATCCCTGATGATTAAATTTACCAAAAGATTGAAAACTGCCTGATATAATAGCAAGGTTAAAAGTGCTATGACTTCAGTTTCATAAGATCTCCACTTAGACTCTCATGGAACAATTAGCCTGTACCTTGTTTTAGTTTACCTGAGAAGAGCCAGAATGTACTTAAATGAGGATTTGCTTGGCAGGCAAACTTGGATTTGTATTCAGGCCCTTGCTTCTTGTTTATGAATTATTTAACTTCTCTGAACTTCAGTGTCATTATTTTAAAAAAATATTGGGTGGTCATTGCCTTCTTTAAACTGTGAAACATTCTTTGGGTAATTGTTGATGAAAATGAGTCTTGTGATCATTTAGAACCAGAAAACTGTTTAAGCAAAAGTAGTATACTATGGTACTTAGACAACTTAAGAGGGTTCGAGAAAAGATTGGAATGAATTAAATATTTTTTCTTTTTATCTCAAAAAAATATCTTTATTAGAAAGGAAACAGAAGGTTTTTTTGTATTTTCTATAATATTGAAATCTTTAAAATAGCGTTTAATGCTAATATGTCTTTTGTATTTTTCAAATAGTACTGTAACAAGAATTTGTATGAATGATTGTCTCTCAGTCTCAGTAAAGTATATAAAAAGTTTAAATATCTACCAATCAATTCTTAATGACTATTTTCTAAGATTCGTAGTTTCTTTGGGTGAAATGGACTCAGATAATAAGACATGATAAAAAATAAATAAAAACTCTTTCTTGTTCTTGTTCAGTTGCTCAGTCATGTCCAACTCTTTGTGGCCCCATGGACTGCAGCATGCCAGGCCTCCCTGTCCTTCACCATCTCCTGTATTTTGCTCAAACTCATGTCCATTGAGTCAGTAATGCCATCCAACTGTCTTGCCCTCTGTCGTCCCCTTCTTCTCCTGCCTTCTATCTTAGAACCAAAAGGAACATACCCACCATTTGCAGATTTGCAAATTCAGACAATTTAATGTGGATGATTGCTCTCCCCTTTATGAAAAAATGTAGTGTTTTTATTAAAGATATATTCTGAACTTTACATTAGTATTGATCTTGGTCTCAGAGCCTTGGCCCAGAAAAACATACAAAGACACAAAGGACTTAGCTAACAGATTTACTCCTGCGGTTTCAGATATGGTGCATTGCAAACATCTATCTGATTTCCAATTCCGTTTTCCAATAGCCGGATCTCAGATGGAATGTTCACCACATATCAAAATTGAAATCACCTTCATACCTCTTTGCTCACCACTCCAAGCAAAACCAAAACAAACAGAAATTCCAGGCATCTTATTATATACTCTTTAGTGACAGTACCATCCACCTAATTACAGAAATTAGAAATCTCAATACTATTTTCCTCTCCTACTACCCACAAATCCACTTATGTCCATCAGCTTATATCACTCTTCTCTTTCTTCTGTCATTGCCCTACTTATGATCTTTAATATTACTTGTCTTAACCACCAAAAACTCCTTCTTCATCCTGTTTCTTCCACTGGAATCCATCTCCTTATTATTGTCAGAGCTTCTTACTAAAATATACCATGACATATGTCAATGTAAAAGCTCATGGTGACTACCCACAGCTTGCAGAAGACAGACATGTCCAGACCCTACATAACTGGGAGCCAACATTTCCAGTGTCATCATCTTTCAATATTCACTGTCCCACAGGGAATCTCAGATGAAAACAGTTTACAATGCACCCTTGTATCTCCAAGCATCTTTCTTGGAATCTTCCCTTTTTCTCTCTGAAAAACTCCAAATCATCCCTTAATTTTCCCATCACTTGTCCTGTGAAATTAGCCATGAATTCTGCATTCATACTGGTAGCTTAAAAAATCTGCTAGAGTTTTTTCAAGGCTGAGTTTTCACAGGAATTTTGATCTGATTATAGTCTGATTCAGAATTCTAATAAGCTTCATTTTGTGGGAAACTTTTTGTCGTCTTAAATATGTTATTTGAAGCCCCAACTCTACAGTCCAACTCTCAAGGAAGCAACTGCTGAGCAGTATGCCTTTTCCTTGCCAGTTACTAACTTTGGGATGACAGTCTCAGCAACAGTGGGCATGCAAGAGGAATTGGTAAAATGATTTTCACTAAGGTCCTCCTCTGGTTTTTTGGAAAGTGCAGGGGAAAAAGAAAACTGATTGCTGGGAAATATGCTTTATTCTGGCATTTAAAAAGGTTTCCCTCCCACCCATGTTTTGATTTTCACTTTTAAGAAGAACTCATGATGAGTAAACAACAAACTATTACTGATAATTGGCTCAGTGGGACACATGAAAACAAGTGAAATATATCTAACTTCCAGAGATTTCCTGCTTTCTTCATGTCTCCACTTTTCTCTCTACTCAGGTCGGGGTTAATTCAGGTCTTTCAATATGCAAAATACATCCCCCAAAAACTTGATGTTCTGCTGAACAGACGCAAGGGAAATATTTCTAAATTGCTATAGTTTTCCACAGTTTCTGTGACATTTAAAATCAGTGCCTGAGCAATATTAAAAGTAAAAATTCACAGAAGATATTAACTCCCTGACATTAATTTCCTTGGATGTATAGTTTATACTGCCTTTTAGTAACACAAGGTTTTATTTGCCCTTTTATGGCTTTTAAAAATCGTGAATTCTTCCTTGCAAAACTTCCTATTTCATTACATTACCTATTTAGTTTTACATTTATGCTCAAAATGATACCAAACTTTTACCTAGCTACATTGTGTTTCTATTCATTTTCTTTTGTAGTTAAATTTATTTCAGTATATTAAAAGGACTTCTGTTAACCTGTAGTACAACATAACACAGTAACTTTTCCAGTTATAAAGTAAATACTGTATAATTTTATAAGTAAGATTAAAAATAAAATTAATCAGATTAAAGCACTATGATTCTTACCAAGCCTTAGATGTTCATTTACTATTGTTCTAAAACAATGGGGTAGAAAATGCACCAAATGGAGTGGTTAAAAAGTAAGAATAACACATTCTCTATTAAGACATGTTCAGTTGAAACTTAGATAAATAAATTATGTGATTTAATTACATTAAAGCTATTGACTCTTCTGATTTAGTAAAACATTTCTAAATTAAACAGTTTTCTGGAGGCAAAAGCTTTATTTTGATTAAATATTTCATGAAATTTTCAAACGCAAAAACATTGCTTATACTAAATAGACTCTTAAAGGCATCTCTTTAAATATTAAATCCAACTTAGTAGAAATAATTTTAAAATATACTTACATACTTTAGTTTTGTAAAAGAAAGATCTCATAACTACGGACTTTAAGAGAGAATATAGTTTTAAATATTTGACTTTTCATTGATTTTACAATAACATCCAAACCACTAAACACAGAATTCAAGACCATTCATAGTCTGACTCCCTAAGTTCTCTCCAGTTACTCCCCTAAATATAACATGCAAGTGTGTGCCTCTGTACGTTTGGCAATAAATTCTCAGTTCATATAATGAATAAGTCAGTTTAAAAATAACTTTTAGTATATACCTAGCACGTGTCAAACACTATTCTGCATGTTAGAAGATATGACAATATGACAATGAACTATAAAGATGGATTCTCTTTTATTCAAAAACTACAACTATTCAAGTGTAGTTGAGGGAGACAGACAACAAACACATAAATAAATAAGTGAATGAGACAAGTAACTGCTATAAAGAAAACAGGATGACATTATAGAAAGCCATTGAGTTTGGAGTAGTTGTTTAATTGGTTAATGGTTTTCTGGATTTTTAAAATTCTTTTTTGGCCAGCCTGGTCAGAAAAGATCTTTGTGAAAACATGGCCTTTGCATGATTTAAATGAGAGTAATACAAAGTTCTAGAGGAACAGCAAAAACAACAAGGAACAGCAGGAGTATAAACATTTGTGATGGGAGCAAAGCCTGACATGTCAGGAGCAAAAAGGCCAATGTAGCCAGAACATAGTGAACACTAAGTGGAGAGGCAGTTTGGGCAAAATGCTGAAGTGTCTTGTGAGCCATGTTTGGAAATTAGGATGTAGTCTAGCTATAATGAAACCATTTGAAGATTTGGGCAAGGATGATGTGTGACTCCATCAAAGCTTTACAAAGATCTGTCTGGCCACTTCACAGTGAAGGGGTTCTAGTGGACAGAACTGAAAGGACATCAATTAGGAGGTGACTGTGATAATGCAGATAAGAAATTATGGTAGCTCTGTCTAGGATAGTACTCTGGAGGTGGTTAAGTGGTCAGATTTGCGATCCATTTGGAGGTGGAACCTTGCTGATGAAAAGAATTTGTGGTGAGAGGAGTAGATAAGGATATAAGAAGAAATTAAAGAGAATTTCCAAAGATTACATTTGACTAACAAGATGGCTGGTAGCATAATTTCCTCATATGGAAAAAATCTGAGGAACAGATGCAAGAATTATAAGTTTGATCTTAGCAATGAACAGTTGGAGATGCCTATTAGATAATGAAGTGTAGGCATTTGAATAAATGATATGCTCAGGAATATAGAGATATAAATATGAGTTACCGCTCTATAGATGATATTTAAAAATAAGCGATTGGTCGAGGTAACCAATTGAGAGTATACATACAGAAGAGATGAGAACCCAGAGTTAAGTCTAGGACACTTTAATATTTATAGTTTAAGTATGGAAGAGAGGATCCCACAGAAGATCCTCAGGATGAATAGCCAGAGTTAAGAAGGAAACCAATTGCAGGAAGAATAAAAGAGGAAGGGAGGCGTCAATTGTATCAAACGCTAGTTGAAGGTCAAGTATGATGGAAACAGAAAACTGAGCAAGATCTAGGACATTCATGGGAGTTTGATAAAGGCTATTTCAATAATGCATTATCTGTTGTCTCATCGGAGTGGTTGAGGAAAGAGCAGAGATTAGCAAAAGAGGAGAACAAGTACAGAGGGTTCCTTCAAGGAGTTTAGGTGCAGAATGAACAGCAAAAAGGTAGCAGTAACTGCATGGGGGTATGGTGTTAGGAAAGCTGGGATGACCCAGAGGGATGGGATGGAGAGGGAAGTGGGAGGGAGGCTCAGGATGGGGAACACATGTACACTCATGGCGGATTCAAGTCAATGTATGGCAAAACCAATACAATATTGTAAAGTAAAATAAATTAATTAAAAATTTAAAAAAGATTTTGTTAAGAATAATGTTAAAGCGTATTTACAAGTTGATAGAAATGATGTAATAGAAACAAAGGAATGATGCAGGAGAGAAGGAAAATAATTACAAGAGGACATGAGGCGATGGGATGCAGAGCACAAGTGGAGGAAGTGGCTGTAGAAATACAAGGATGCTTCTCACATTTTCAAGTAACTGCTTTAATTTTCTCTATGAGGCATGAAGAGTCGTCACCTGAGAGAGAGTACAGGATAATGGAGATTTGAGGAGATCAGAGAAAGTGTGAGAGAGAAATAAGTCCTCTTAGAAAATGGGAAAGTGAATACACTAGGTCAGCGTCATAGAATCCTCTGGCAGTGTGGACTCCCCGTTTGAAATTTAAAGTTATACATGTGAAAGAAATCCATTCAGCAAAGTTGAGCAGACTTCAGAAAGTCAGTTGCAAAGGCTTAGGAGACAACTGACTGGGTTTGGCCAGGCACACCAGATGGAAGAGGAGAGGGGCAAGGAAATTTAGGATGTTGACAGAAGAGTGGCTGGGATCTGGGGATACAGAATCCAAAATGGTAGATGGAAGTAACTGAGGATGTGAAAGGGTCAGGAAGAAATGTTTTATTTGACCTTCTCTCTTTTTTGATATACTATGAATCTTTAAAGTACAGACCAAATGCCACTTCTCTATAAAGTGTTTCCTGACTCGGCAGATACAAGTAATTATTCCTTCCACTTTGCTACCACAGCATTTTGTACATTCCTCTATGATAGCCTTTATCACATTATATTGGATCTGTTGCCTATCAGTATATCCCCAAGAAGACTGTAAATTTTTAAAGGAAAGAATTATATCTTAGTGATTAATCTTTTTATTGGCAACAAAATGAGATATAAGGAAGGACTTCAAAGAACATTTGATGAATGAATGCAGGCAGTGTAGTGCAGAAGGAAGTTTTTCCTTTCCTTAAACATTGCCAAGTATTTGGTGGGCACCTGGTGAAAACCTGACTAATTGAAAGAACCAGAATTGAATAGGAAGTTAAACTATGTGTTATTTTCTCATTAAATATTTTGTCCACTGCAGCTGGCTCTTGATTATTGAAAATTAACTCAGGTATAAGGCACATTGTATTTCTTTATTTTAATTTCCCTTGCATACATTGTAGTCATCCCACTGATCCTTAGCTTTGAAGAGAGTACATTACAGATATCAAGTTGGTGTTGCTGTATTTTGGATTAAAAAAAAAAAATTAGTAACACGGTTGCTAAGGAGGGGACACGGAAGGGATAGAGGGAGAGTTTGGAGTTTTTGCTATTGTTATTCAATTGTTCAGTCATGTCCAACTCTTTGTGACCCCATGGACTGCAGCACGATTGGTTTCCCTGTCCCTCAATATCTCCCTGAGTTTGCTCAAACTCATGTCCATTGGGGCTTCCCTGGTGGCTCAGCTGGTAAAGAATCAGCCTGAAATGTGGTAAACCTGGGTTCAATCCCTGGGTTGGAGAGATACCCTGGGGATGGAAATAACAACCCACTCCAGTATTCTGGTCAGGAGAATTCCATGGACTGTATAGTCCATGGGGTTGCAAAGGGTCAAAACAACGAAACAACTTTCATTTCACTTCATGTCCATTGAGTCAGTGATGCCTTTCAACCATCTAATCCTTTGTTGCCTCCTTCTTCTCCTGCCCTCAATCTTTCTCAGCATCAGGGTTTTTTCCAATGAGTTGGCTCTTCGCATCAGATGGCCCAAGTATTAGAGCTTCAGCTTCAGCATCAGTCCTTTCAATGAATATTCAGAGTTGATTTCCTTTAGGAGTCACTGATTTGATCTCTTTGCAGTCCAAGGGACTCAAGAGTCTTCTCCAACACCACAGTTCACAAGCATCAATTCTTTGGTGTTCAGCCTCCTTTATGATTCAACTCTCACATCCATACATGGCTACTGGAAATACCATAGCTTTGATTATATGGACCTTTGTCAGAAAAATGTCTCTGTGTTTTAATATGCTATCTAGGATTGGACTGCAAGGAGATCCAACCAGTCCATTCTAAAGGAGATCAGTCCTGTGTGTTCTTTGGAAGGAATGATGCTAAAGCTGAAACTCCAGTACTTTGGCCACCTCATGCGAAGAGTTGACTCATTGGAAAAGACTCTAATGCTGGGAGGGATTGGAGGCAGGAGGAGAAGGGGACGACAGAGGATGAGATGGCTGGATGGCATCACCGACTCGATGGACATGAGTTTGAGTGAACTCCAGGAGTTGGTGATGGACAGGGAGGCCTGGCGTGCTGCGATTCATGGGGTTGCAGTCGGACACAACTGAGAGACTGAACTGAACTGAACTGAACTGAAGGTTTGTCATAGGTTTTCTTCCAAGAAGCAAGCATCTTTTAATTTCATGGTTGCAGTCACCATCTGCAGTGATTTTGGAGTCCAAGAAAAACATCTGTCACTGTTTCCACTGTTTCCCCATCTATTTGCCATGAAGTGATGGGACCAGTTGCTATGATCTTCATGTTTTGAACATTTAGTTTGAATCCAGCTTTTTCACTATCCTTTTTCACCTTCATCAAGAGGCTCTTTAGTTCCTCTTCACTTTCTGTCATAAAGGTGGTGTCATCTGCATATGTGAGATTATTGATATTTCTCCCTGCAATCTTGATTCCAGCCTGTGCTTCATCTGGCCCTGCATTTCACATGATGTACTCTGCATATAAGTTAAATAAGCAGGGTGACAATATATAGCTCTGACATACTCCTTTCCCTATTTGGAACGAGTCTGTTGTTCCATGTCCAGTTCTAACTGTTGCTTCTTGAACTGCTTACAGGTTTCTCAGGAAGCAGGTAAGATTTGGAGTTAGCAGATGCAAATTAGTACATATAGAATGGATAAATAACAAGGTACTACTGTAGCATAGAGAACTATATTTGATATCTTGTGATAAACCATAATGGAAAAGATAATAAAAAAATGTATAGGGGGACTTCCCTGGCACTCCAGTTGTTAAGACTCTGCACTTCCACTGCAGGGGCACAGTTCAGGGATCTGGTCAGGGAACTAAGATCCCACATGCCATGCCAAAAAAAAGAATGTAAAACTGAATCACTTTGGACTACAGGAGAACTTAACACAACATTGTAAATCAACTATATTTCATGTAAATCAACTAAAAAATTTTAACAATATAAACATTTGGGTTAAACTGATACAATTAGTTATAACTTAATTTACTTTTTTGGACTAATCTATGTGTTAATATTTTAATTTAAAAATTCATCTCTGGATATATTCTTTGATTATGTTTCCTTATAAGGAAATTTATTAAAATAATTTTTATATGGAATAAATTTCCATAGCATTATGTAAAATGAAAATGTGTTCTAAAGAAAGAGATAAAGAAACAGTGTACTGTGAGACAATATGGCCTCTTCTAGATTGCCAAATGTTGCTTGGGAGGCAAACCATTTAAAGCACTATGTATCAGAATATCCATAGAGCAATTATAATTTTCTGTAGACATATTTTACCAAAGTTTATAGAATGTATTAAATGCATTCTGCTTGGAAATATTTACAAAATCTTTAAATTATTCCTGATACCCATATGCAACTACTACATATCCCCTTGATATGAACAGTAAAACAAAGCAAAGAAAGAACACTTGATAATACACAGTGTGTTTCATTGTTGTAGTGAAGGAACCACTATTGAATGATTTGTGACCTATCTTAAATTTTAAAATAAGCCATATATTAATGGAATTCTGCTCTACTTGAATTATCATTAAGAAATTTAACAACTTATATTTCTTCCTTTTGGATACAATTCATGATAGTTAATTTTTCATTTAAAAGTATTTGAGCCATCATAGGAGGAAGTATGTTGAAAGAATCCAATCCAAAATTAAGGCAAAACTGAAACTCAGCAAAGTGTGGGAGAAAGTAGAGGAGAAATATGAACTCAATTGATTTGGGCAATGGATAACTGTTACCTTTTATAGTAACAGTGAGAAACATGAAATTCTTTCTTCAATTGTAACTCAGTAACTTACCCAATATTTTTTTCTATCAACTACAATAGGCTACCATTCAATATTGGTTCATGATTAAAATTTACTCCCTTATAAAATCCGGCAGACTTTCCATTTATGAGGTTTTTGGATAGATGATACAAAATCCCATTTAACAAGCTGATTGTGTTTCCTATTCTTATTCTACCTGGAAAATAAGTATTAAATAAGTAAATCTAGATTATTTTTAAATTAAAACTTTAAATGTAATTATAACAGGGATAACTGACTTCCTAAAAATTTCTTCTAAAAAAAGTACTTTTCTGTTTTCTCTATTTGCATTTTCTAACAAAAGTCCATACTGATTTTCCCTCTGTTACTACTAAACAAGTAAAATTAAACAGGAATAGAGTTTTTGGTATATCATCAACTATTTTTTAATCATCGTATTTGGGGTGGCCTGATGCAAAGGAAATCCAGAAATCATTATTAATCTCATACATAAAGAGGCTATTGCTTGAAAAGTATGTAATAAAAAATAAGTATTGCTTTGAAAAAAAAAAAAAAAACAGCTGTTAAATGTGCTATTCCAGCAGTTTAATAGTAAAATTCAAAAATCTTCCTTTAAAATCCAATTCAAATTTCCATAATATATCAATATGATTGTTTTGGAGTTCACAAAATAAAATCTGAACACATTTTGTTAAGTCAACCTGTGATTCCCTGCCTACATCAGGAGCAGGAAACCATCATGGCCAAGAGAAGGGGGCTTGGACTTTAGAATAGACAAATATGAATTGAAATGTCTTTCACCCCTTAATACTGTGTGCCTTAGAGCAATTGATTTATCCTCCTTAAACTTATTTCCCATATGTATCATATATTTAGGCACTATAGAGTATGTGTGTGTATATATGTGTATATATATATGTATATATGTATATATATGTATGTATGTATTATACCCATTAGTGTTTGCATGGAGCGGATGCATGGTAAATGGTTCTTAAGCTTGCAGAGGGAGGAAACAAAAAAGAAGCCAAGAGAAGCTTCTAGAGGGATTCAAATATGCAGTAGTCCTTGGTCAAGATAAAAAGAAATTCATAGGGAAGGGGGCTATACCCAAGTAGGCTACACAGTAATACTTTTCATACTAGAAGTACCATACGCTGAGTGTTCCCTTTTCTCTTTTTTCTTTCACCCTTTGAATTGAAAATTTTGAGAGGGCCCCTGGGTTCCAAGTTTACCAATTCTACTCTGGCTTTTTCCACTGTACCTCACACTGGCAATTATACAGCAGGGTCCAGGAAGCCAAAATACTGGTATTAGAATCACCCATCTGGCCCACTAAACCTTGAGTCATAACATGTTTGTACTAAATTGCCATAATGAAAGTGCCCATTTTGCATTTCCTGAGTGATCTGACCTCTGGTTCCTGAGAACTGTCCTCTTAGCTAGCCCTTTTACCTTATTTGGTGGCTCAAACTGTAACAAACAATTGGTGGCTCAGACTGTAAAGCATCTGCCTACAATCCAGGAGACCTGGGTTTGATCCCTGGGTTGGGAAGATCCACTGGAGAAGGAAATGCAACCCTCTCCAGTACTCTTGCCTGGAAAATCCCATGGACGAAGGATCCTGGTAGGCTATAGTCCATGGGTTCGCAAAGAGTCAGACATGACAGAGCGACTTCACTTAACTTACCTTATTTATCGTAGTAACCTCCTCAATGCCTAGCATCCTACGTTACACAAGTTAAACAATTATTATTCAACCACTGAAGAAATAAATATTTATTTTCAGAGAATGCATATTTATCTTGGAATCAGAAGACATAATCAGAAGGCAATACACCTATGTCTTCTGATTCCAAGATAAATATGCATTCTCTGAAAAAAAATATTTATGATCCAACCAGTCCATCCTAAAGGAGATCAGTTCTGGGTGTTCATTGGAAGGACTGATGCTAAACCTGAAACTCCAATACTTTGGCCACCTCACGCAAAGAGTTGACTCATTGGAAAAGACTCTGATGCTGGGAGGGATTGGGGGCAGGAGGAGAAGGGGACGACAGAGGATGAGATGACTGGGTGGCATCTTCGACTCGATGGACATGAGTTTGGGTAAACTCCGGGAGTTGGTGATGGACAGGGAGGCCTGGCATGCTGCGATTCATGGGGTCTCAAAGAGTTGGACACGACTGAGCGACTGAACTGAGCTGAACTGAACTGAAGAAATAAATGTCATTTGTTTTCAGAGAATACATATTTATCTTGGAATCAGAAGACATAACCAGAAGGCAATACACCTATAGCTATTTGCAATGGGTAATATTGTATGTCCACCACTGTACACCACACTCCAAGTCAGATATTATGTGTCCCATGTACCTATGCTGAAATGTGGCAGACTACTCAATTCAAAACAATTAATCAAAGCCTTGAGAAGACACGTGGATCATTAATGTGATTGAAGAAAGATGTGTTTATTTACAGACACAATCTTAGAAACATTTCAAATTATTAATTTTGATCACACAGTGAATAATGAAGATATGGATATTTTGGTTATTTGCTAATATTTATACATTTATGACACTTTTAAAGTCAAGTATTCAACTTTCCTTGTATTTCCATACTTACCTGATAGTAAATATATTAAGATCTATTATGTTTTCAAACTGTTTTTGTCTTAAATAAAAGCAATAATTGCCTGAATATCCATGAAGATCATATGAAGACAAATTCAAAATCTTTAGAATTATTTCCAGCCAATTTTTAAAAGTTTTTCTTAACCAGAATGTTGTAGAGAACCCCATCAGGACTTCACACTCGTGCCAAATTCCAACTGACATTTAGATGTTATTTTTGCTGTGCCTTGCTCAGGTCGATAATCTGCTGTAACAAGTTCTGGTTCAGGTAAAGGCAGTGAGCAGTATTATTCAAACATCCAAACAGTAACATAAGAATGAGCAGGAATAGTTGAACATTCTGGATGCTTTCATAAATATTGTGTTAGATTGTTTTACTCTCATAGCCATTGCATTGAATTATTTATTGTTGACTTGTTTAATGTTGCCATGAATTTTTAATACATTCAAAGCTTGCCTCCACAACTTATAGTATGAGAAAACCTAGAGAGGACACACAAAAAATATAAGAACTTCTGCTTAAAATCACCCACTTGAATTTATGAAAACTTTGGCAGTAGTTTTATATGTTTGACTTGATTTAATAATCTAATTCTTCTCATTTTCTGGTAATTCTTCCTGTTAAGCAAGTTCAATAGATAATTGCTGGTGATAAGAAAAAGATTTAGTGAAGATTCTTTTTCCTGATTCTGTGATATAGAAAGAATAGAGTTCTTTGAATGATGACCCTACTCCACATAGTTTTGAATGGACGAGATGATTAACTGTTGTTTTTTATAGGAAGACTAAAATTTTTATAATAAAAGAAAACAGTTTAGTTGAGATTCTGTGTTGACATGCAACAAGGAGGCTCTTTACATAGAAATAATAAGGATAAAATTTGGATTGTATTCATATTACAATAAGGTGTTTAATAGAAAAATGAGACTAATGAGGCAATTAAGGACAAACTTTATATAAATATCTGGAAAGAGTTAAGCGGAAGGAAATGGGTTTTACAAATATAAATTGCTACTCTTAACCCTGATCAGGAAATGAATGTCATTATTCACAAACAAAAATAAGCTCCTACCTCTTCCCCCGAAGGAGTTTCCCCAGATCAATTCAAACTCAAATACACTGCTTCACATCAACCCATAACATTGCATGCTTCTGCAGAGAGTGATTCAGTTTGTACTCTCAGTATATATAAGGTTCACATTAATAAATGTGATTCTCAATTAGAGAGTTTTGATAATTTCCAGGAACAAGATGAAGACAATAATTTTTTTTAATTTTCAGACAATGAAAACAGGCATTATCAGTCTTGCATTACTCAGCTTGTTTATTCAGTAGTATTATGTTAAATATTATGTTAGTATCACATACCTATATAGTATACTTACTATATATTTTATCAAAACTATCATTATTGTATCAATTATGATCCCCAAATTCAACACACTATACCAGATAGCTAATCTGAATATTAGCAGTGGAAGACTTTCTTTTTGGGGGCTCCAAAATCACGCACATGGTGACTGCAGCCATGAAGTAAAAAGACGCTTACTCCTTGGCAGGAAAGTTATGACCAACCTAGACAGCATATTAAAAAGCAGAGACATTACTTTGCCAACAAAGGTCTGTCTAATCAAGGCTATGGGTTTTCCAGTAGTCATGTATGAATGTGAGAGTTGGACTATAATTGACACTTTTGAACTGTGGTGTTGGAGAAGACTCTTGAGAGTCCCTTGGACTGCAAGGAGATCCAACCAGTCCATCCTAAAGGAAATCAGTCCTGAATGTTCATCAGAAGGACTGATGTTGAAGGTGAAACTCCAATACTTTGGCCACCTGATACCAAGAACTGGCTCATTGGAAAAGACCCTGATGCTGGGAAAGACTGAAGGTGAGAGGAAAAAGGGACAACAGAACATGAGATGGTTGGATGTCATCACCGACTCAATGGACATGAGTTTGAGTAAACTCTTGGAGTTAGTGATGTGGAGGCCTGACGTGCTGCAGTCCATTGGGTCACAAAGAGTCAGACACGACTGAGCAACTGAACTGAACTGAACTGAATCTGAATATCCTGTCTACCATTTTGGTTAGTAAAGCTTATATTATAAGTTGAGTTTTTTATAAGGGGATTTTTATTCCCTTTGATTTTGCTCTGATGTCAGTTAGGGTTAATGAATTTTGATGTTAAATCTCTTTCTTTTGACAAGTGTAAATTAATCACTTTGGGTGAAGCTTTTTTTAGCTAAATTATAAAACTTTAAGTGTCAATCTTTTTCTATATAAAATGCTTTTATTAAGAACTTGCAAAGTTGAGAAAGGAGTAAAAAATCCAAAACTGTGGAAGTTTTTTTAAAATGACTAAATATATGTTCATTTTGACCTGTTTTTAAATAAACAAAAAAATTTCCTAGAGAATTTACTCCAGTTAGTTAGATTTCAGTAAAATGTATTAATATTTGAAAAAACTGCATAAATCTTTCTTTATTAATAAGTTAAATATTTAGGAATAAATTTAACAAGAAAGTCATAATGCTTATAAAGAAAACTGTAAATTCTTATTGAAAGGTATAAAAGAAAATCTGAATGGATGAAAACAAAAATTATTTTATATGGGAAGTTTAATATCATAAAAATATTATTTCTCTCAAATTACTACCAATGAAGTTTAATATTTACTTAACTCCTCTTACAATTCCAAAAGCTTTTATTTGGATAAAATAATCTAAAATTTATATGAGAAAAAGGAATTATGTATAATGGTCAAGAATGTATAACTAAAGGTATTAATGATGGAAGAACTTGCCTTGTCAAATATCAGAATATAGCATTAACTATTCTTGAGGCAGGAGGTAGATGGGCTCCAGGTTAGACATCTACAACTGGCCTCCTGTTTGTATTTCAGGGGGCACAAAGAAGTGGGTTTCAGACTGGATACTTATAATTTTTAGCATTTCCCAAGATAAGAGATAGATAGGCTCCAGTTAAGGCATGTATAATAAGCTTCCTGTTTGCCCTCGGAAATGGAAGTAACAACAGAAACAGAGTGAGTACCCAGTCTTTGTCTCTTGTAAACACCTTAAGGTAATAGTCATGGCAAGAGTCAAGGTAATAATCATGGCAAAGACAAAGAGGGGCAAAACCATGTTTGAGTGAAAGATTAAGAAATCTCCACTCCCCTTTTCCTAGGACAAGAGAGACACTACACATGCACAGAAGGATTCCTTGTGGGTCAAAAGTCAGGGGATAATGCCAGGCCATATGAGTCTGCTCCTGCCAGAAGCCTTCAAAATTCATCTTGGCTGAGAGGGCGTGCACACTTAGGGTAGGGTCCCAGGGGAGGGCAGATGTGGGAAAAGAAGCCAGATAATTGGCCTGAAGGAAGACAAAGGCCTAGAAGAACTGACCTGTATAAATGACTTAACGACTTCATTACTGCATATATAAATGCATATATATAAATGACCTATATAAGTGACTTAACCACTTCATTACTCCTCCTCATTAAGGGGGACGCCCACACCCTTTCTCTCCAGGTGTGCGTCTCTGCCTTCCTTCTGTCTTAACTGAACAAATTGTTTCTTTGTGTGCTCTCCCACTTGTTGTTATGCTGTCTCTAATAATAAACTTTGTACCAGCATTTATAGTTTCTGTCTCTGTAATAAATGCATTTTTCACTGAGGGCAAAGATCCAGGGATAAATAGCTTCTAAACACTAACCCTTGCTGGTCTGGTAGCCAGGATTCTTGGTTTTCATACAAGCTACTCAGGTTCAATTCTGGGCAGGGAATTAAGATCTTGCTTCTTGCTTCATACCACCACTCACTCGCCAAGATCATTCTTATCAAATATTGTCAAAATAAAAAGCAAGTCAATGTATAAATGCAAGGTAGAAAACAGATCTCAGTATCTATAACAATTTTAAATATGACAAAATGGGTATTTTAAAGCACTGTAAGATGATACATTACTTAATAAGTGCCATTGGTACAATTGATGATTCATTTGAAATAAAATGGAATTAGACTCTGTATCTATATAGTATCTAACATTGTTGGGGGTTACTTAACTTACAGGGTATATGGCAGCATTGTTTGTAGTACCCAAAAAAAAGTTGGAAAAATAAAAATTAACAGAATGAAGGCTAACTAAAATAATAGTACAGTGAGTTGATAAAGTCATTGAAATGACTTCTACAAGTTATTATTGAAGGAAGAAAGATTCAGAAGATGGCATACAGTGTAATTTAATTTTTATATAACATTGCCAACACTCTTTATATTTGTATGTATTTTTATCTAATTGTATAAGCATCAAGAAAAATATAGGCTGCATACTAGGTTATATATTTGGGTCACCTGAGACTGGAGTTAAGATGAGAAATGAGTAAAAGAGTTAAAAGGAAGGAGAAAAAGACACAAAAAGTAAAAAAATAAATAAATTTAATTAAAACTGCACTGAAAAAAACTATATATATGATTATATTTATACATTTATGAAAATTTTATTTTATGTATATATAAAGCATTTCAAATATAAAACAAGTTGAAAAGTACTACAAATTAATTACTTCAATTGCTATCAGCAATTTGCAACTCTTTGCATTATAATCTGCCACATCGTCAACCATATTGATATTTCTCTAGGTTCATATATAATGTTCTTTGAGTAAATTCAGTAAATGGAATTCTTAAACAATATTTAATGGACACAACTTGCTATGACCTTGTGGCAACATATTGCTTTAGAAAAATGAGAGTATCATTAAAAATCTATCAGTGAGAACATGAAAATTGCAAATGCTCTTTACTGGACTTTGACTCCTAAAATGCAATAGATTCAATCTGCATTATGAGTCCTGCTGGGCATGACAAGCAGTTTACCCAAATGAGTTTACAGAGAGCTAAGAGTAATAATCAGACTAAAAAGGAGCCTAGAAAACAGGTTTGATAAAAGCTAGGTACATCCAAGATCAAACCAGTCAATCCTAAAGGAAATCAACCCTGAATATTCATTGGAAGGACTGATGCTGAAACTCTAATACTTTGGCCACCTGATGCGAACTGACTCATTGGAAAGGACCCTGATGCTGGGAAAGACTGAAGGCAGGAGGGAAGGGGATGACAGAGGATAAGATGGCTGGATGGCATCACTGACTCTATGGACTTGAGTTTGAGTAAGCTCTGGGAATTGGTGATGGACAGGGAAGCCTGGCGTGCTGCAGTCCATGGGGTCGCAAAGAGTGGGACATGACTGAGAGACTGAACTGAATGGAACTGAACATCCAAGAAGGTAGAAAATTAGCTGAAGAAAAGAAAGTGTTAAACTGGGCAGGATCCAGCTATCAATGAAAGTGTCCAATTCATATAGCAATGGGAGAAGAAGCTAATCAAGAATCTTAATTCTAGCCCAGAAGCCATTTGCTTTATGCCTTATATCATGCAGTGTCTATGTGTGGCAGAGCTAGAAATCATGATGTTAGCAGTTCAAAGACAAGAGGCTACCAGGTCTTACTCACACTTGATAAAATCAGTTGCTAAAGTCTAGCTTTCTGGTACTTTTTAAAAGTTATCTGACAAATAGGACAGGTTTATCGGGTCAAATTCCTTGGAATAGAGCCTTCTCTTTTTAGATAATATTTCATTGTGAAGTTGCAGCAGTTGTGTATGTAGCAAGACAGTCTCTGCTATGTCTGTTCACAAAGGACACTTTTTACATGGCATGGTCTTTAGTCATTATAACACCTTATGAAATTAACCACAAAAATATCCTCAGCAAAGAAATTTTATTTTCTCCCTTCTCATCAAAGGCCTAAAGGGAACTGTCTATGGCCCAAGTTAGTACTGAAACTTTTGCAATATACCACATAGATGTGAACCTAATCCCCAAGAGTAGGTTGAACAGGAAAAAAAAAATGGCAGTAGGTTTTTATGTCTGACACTTAGGCAAAAGTAGTGGATGAGATCCCTCAAACCTTGGCCATCTTTCAATAGAAGAGTAAACTATTTTTATAAGAAAGCAAAAATTAAAACAGTATTGAAGCATTGCAGTGAACAGTGCAGTAGAAGAGTCTAGATTTCCAGATTTCTGCCTGGAAATAATTAGTCCTGTTTAAAGACTACCAATAACTAATAGTCATGTTATGTTTGGATATTCATGTTAGAGAATCCTAAACAGAACAGGGTTGGCTAGTCCTGAATAGTAGGAGGTATTGGGAAGACTTTCAGCACATGTACTCAGTCAACTGACGATACTGTCAGCCAAGAAGTTTAATCTAAAGAACCCTAACAATCCTTTAGAGTTGTAGCCTATACCCTTTCTGTTCTTATAAATTTTATTGGAGATAAATTACCATCTACTTATTTCAGTACCTTAAAATCAACAGTTCCAGCACTGAACTGAACATTTACATCACTATCGGTACTTTAGTCAGTATCCCCAAGCTCATTTAGAAATAATAGAAATAACATTTTCCAGATCCTGTGAATCATCCTAGGCCTATTTCTTACTCCCACAGCCAATCAGTCAACAAGTTCTGTCAAACCTGTCTAATTTGCTTATTCATTTCCTTCTGTCTGGAACTCTCTGCCCCCACATCCACCCGTGGCTGGCTCCTCTCTTATCATCCACATCTTAAATCACATGTCACTTGCCCTAGAACTCTTTGATGACCCTTCCATCTAAAGTCACGTCTTCCACTCCAGCACTTCCCTAAAACCCTATTTTAATTTCTTTGTAACACTGGTTACTATCACAAATTCTCTTATTACTTGTTTCTCCCCTTTCTAAAATTTCTCCTTGAAAGCAGGAATCTTGCCTAGCTTATTCATCACTGAATCCTCACTGCCTTGTATCTTGTCCAGTTGATGTTTAATATGAATGTACTTCTAAAATTCAATCATTATTGAATTCACTCAACAAATACGTATTAAGCACTCGTGTGCCAGTCACTGTGTTAGGCACAGGAAATTTAATGGCAGACAGAAATGAATCCTATCTTTGTACTCATGGAACTTATATTTAATAAAAGATATATATACTAATAAAAGTCACATAAACAAATGTAAAATGGCAACTATAAGTAGTGATTTTCATCTGTTTTCCCTTCCCTTTATTTCCATTACTATTGCTTTAGTTCAAGTTATCATTGTCTCATGCTTCAGATATTAAAATCACGTCTTTCCCTGCCCCCAGTCTTGCACCCTCCACTATGTTTTTCCAAAACTAAAGTGCAAATTTTAAGTCATTTTCTACATTAAAATCCTTAATAACTTCAATGACCTTCAAGAACAAATGTCTAAGCTCGTTAAGATAATGACCCTTTATGTCCTGCCCTTTAACTCTCTCTTTTTTCCCTCCTCACACTCTATGCTTGATTCACCCTGAATTACACCTTTATCTCCGGGCCTTTATGTATTTTATTCCTTCTGCTTTGCACATATTTCCCTACTCTTTGAGTAAGTAATTCACAAATTCTTTACAATTCGGGGGAGATAAACTCCTCCAGAAAGCATTTTCTAAACTCAGTCAGACTGGCACAGCCATTCCTTTTCTGTGCTCTCTTAGAAAAAAAAAAAAATTATCCTGTTGTGCTATAGTTGTTTATTTACTTGCTTGTTTCCCTTGCAGGCCAACAGTTTCCATTATGGCAGACTGTCTTTACTATTTCTATCTCCATTGCCAGAGCAGTAACAAGTGTGTAGAATAAATGGAAAGAAGGTTGGTAGGATGGATGAATGTATGGATGAGTTCTCTTGACAAAATTAAAAATAAAACTCTTATGATATTCAACAAAACTTCAAACATATGCTGTTAAGAATGTATTTAAAAATATACTTGCCAGAACATTGATTGATTTGCAGATATTGAAGAATCCTTGCATCCCTGGGATAAAGCCCACTTGGTCATGGTGTATGATCTTTTTAATGTGTTGTTGGATTCTGATTGCTAGAATTTTGTTAAGGATTTTTGCATCTATGTTCATCAGTGATATTGGCCTGTAGTTTTCTTTTTTTGTGGGATCTTTGTCAGGTTTTGGTATTAGGGTGATTGTGGCCTCATAGAATGAGTTTGGAAGTTTCCCTTCCTCTGCAATTTTCTGAAAGAGTTTGAGCAGGATAGGTGTTAACTCTTCTCTAAATTTTTGGTAGAATTCAGCTGTGAAGCCGTCTGGACCAGGGCTTTTGTTTGCTGGAAGATTTTTGATTACAGTTTCAATTTCCGTGCTTGTGATGGGTCTGTTAAGATTTTCTATTTCTTCCTAGTCGAGTTTTGGAAAGTTGTACTTTTCTAAGAATTTGTCCATTTCTTCCACATTGTCCATTTTATTGGCATATAATTGCTGATAGTAGTCTCTTATGATCCTTTGTATTTCTGTGTTGTCTGTTGTGATCTCTCCATTTTCGTTTCTAATTTTATTGATTTGATTTTTCTCCCTTTGTTTCTTGATGAGTCTGGCTAATGGTTTGTCAATTTTATTTATCCTTTCAAAGAACCAGCTTTTGGTTTTGTTGATTTTTGCTATGGTCTCTTTTGTTTCTTTTGCATTTATTTCTGCCCTAATTTTTAAGATTTCTTTCCTTCTACTAACCCTGGGGCTCTTCATTTCTTCCTTTTCTAGTTGCTTTAGGTGTAGAGTTAGGTTATTTATTTGACTTGTTTCTTGAGGTATGCCTGTATTGCTATGAACTTTCCCCTTAGGACTGCTTTTAAAGTGTCCCACAGGTTTTGGGTTGTTGTGTTTTCATTTTCATTAGTTTCTATGCAAATTAAACTTAAAAGCTTCTGCACAACAAAGGAAACTATTAGCAAGGTGAAAAAGCAGCCTTCAGAATGGGAGAAAATAATAGCAAATGAAGCAACTGACAAACAACTAATCTCAAAAATATACAAGCAACTCCTACAGCTCAACTCCAGAAAAATAAATGACCCAATCAAAAAATGGGCCAAAGAACTAAATAGACATTTCTCCAAAGAAGACATACAGATGGCTAACAAACACATGAAAAGATGCTCAACATCACTCATTATCAGAGAAATGCAAATCAAAACCACTATGAGGTACCATTTCACGCCAGTCAGAATGGCTGTGATCCAAAAGTCTACAAATAATAAATGCTGGAGAGGGTGTGGAGAAAAGGGAACCCTCTTACACTGTTGGTAGGAATGCAAACTAGTACAGCCACTATGGAGAACAGTGTGGAGATTCCTTAAAAAACTGGAAATAGAACTGCCTTATGATCCAGTAATCCCACTGCTGGGCATACACACTGAGGAAACCGGAAGGGAAAGAGACACGTGTACCCCAATGTTCATCGCAGCACTGTTTATAATAGCCAGGACATGGAAGCAACCTAGATGCCCATCAGCAGATGAATGGATAAGAAAGCAGTGGTACATATACACAATGGAGTATTACTCAGCCATTAAAAAGAATACATTTGAATCAGTTCTAATGAGATGGATGAAACTGGGACCTATTATACAGAGTGAAGTAAGCCAGAAAGAAAAACACCAATACAGTATACTAGCGCATATATATGGAATTTAGAAAGATGGTAACAATAACCCTGTGTACGATACAGCAAAAGAGACACTGATGTATAGATCAGTCTTATGGACTCTGTGGGAGAGGGAGAGGGTGGGGAGATTTGGGAGAATGGCATTGAAACATGTATAATATCATATATGAAATGAGTCGCCAGTCCAGGTTCGATGCACGATACTGGATGCTTGGGGCTGGTGCAGTGGGACGACCCAGAGGGAGGGTATGGGGAGGGAGGAGGGAGGAGGTTTCAGGATGGGGAACACAGGTATACCTGTGGTGGATTCATTTCGATATTTGGCAAAACTAATACAATATTGTAAAGTTTAAAAATAAAATAAAATTTTAAAAAAAATTAAAAAAAAAAACAAAAACATACTGGCCAGAACAGAAGACTGGTGAAGAAGCCCATTATGAATCTTCCAAGCACTGTGGAGGGTAGCACTCAATAGTTTGTCACTAATTATATTTCCTGTTTGTTGTTGTTAAGAAAATAGCATTAATTCTCTGGAGCCCAGTGTTGAAGTGTTGGAAGATAAGGCAACATAGCAATTATCAGTTCAGGTCAGTTGCTCAGTCATGTCTGACTCTTTGTGACCCCATGGACTGCAACATGCCAGGCTTCCCTGTCCTTCACCAACTCCCGGAGTTTACTCAAACCCATGTCCATTGAGTCGGTGATGCCGTCCAACCATCTCATCCTCTGTTGTCCGCCTCCCCTCTTGCCTTCAATCCCTCCCAGCATCAGTCTTTTCCAATAAGTCAGTTCTCCACATCAAGGTGGCCAAAGTATTAGACCTTCAGCTTTAGCATCAGTCCTTCCAATGAATATTCAAGGTTGATTTCCTTTAGAATTGACTGGTTTGATCTCCCTGCAGTCCAAGAGACTCTCAGAGTCTGCTCCAACACCACAGTTCAAAAGCATCAATTCTTGAGTGCTCAGCTTTCTTTATGGTCCAACTCTCACATCCATACATGACTGGAAAAAACATAGCTTTGACTATATGTACCTTTGTTGGCAAAGTAATGTCTCTGCTTTTTAATATGTTATATAGGTTTGTCAAAGCTTTTCTTCCAAGGAGCAAGCATCTTTTAATCTCATGGCTGCAGTCACCATCTGCATGATTTTGGAGCCCCCCCCAAAAAAGTCTGTCACTGTTTCCACTGTTTCCCCATCTATTTGCCATGACGTGATGAGACCAGATGCCATGATCTTTGTTTTTTGAATGTTGAGTTTTAATCCAGCTTTTTCACTTTCATCATGAAGCTCTTTAGTTCTGCTTCAGCTTCTGCCATAAGGGTGGTATCACCTGTATGTCTGAGGTTATTGATATTTCTCCTGCCAATCAATTCCAGCTTGTGCTTCATCCTGCCCAGTATTTCACATGATTAAAGGACAATTTGTAAGATTTATACGACTGATGAAACACAAACTTAAACAAAGGATATGAACACTGAGCTCAAAACATTAAAAAACCTCTAGACTTCAGTGGGAACTCTGTAACCAAAGAAGAAAAAGTGGGGTGACAATCTTTTTGTCACTGGATACATGGAATCATGGAGCTAATACCATATTATATGTTAGAGAAACTTTAATATTTAAACAAATAAAATATAATATAGACTTAGGCTTACTAAGTACTATATGGAAACAACTGCATTGCAAGTTAACTATTTTCTTTTCTAGTAAAGAAGAACATGAGGGCACAAAGATAAGCTGGTCCTTGAGAAACTCTCAGCATCTGTTTGCAACAGAAATTTGCCTGCTGCAGTTTGGCATTAGAGATAGAATGAGTATTGACCACAAGTATAAAAATAGGGTAATTTTAATTATTCTCCCTGAGAACATCCTCACACAGGGTAACTATGTCCACTTTACCCAGAACAAATCTAGAGAAAATAGCTTCCCTTGCCTGAAAAGGGTAAACTAATTACCAGTGCAGGTACTTATATTGCAACTATGGTTCTAGTAGAGATGTCAGCTGACCATCTGTAAATCATCTCTTTAATATTCAACAAATATTTATTAATTGCCAGCTATTCAATGCAGTAAGCACTGTGCTGTACTTAGTCACTCAGTCGTGTCCAACTCTTTGCCATTCTGATGGACTGTACCCTGCCAGGCTCCTCTGTCCATGGGATTCTCCAGGCAACAATACTAGAGTGGGTTGCCATGCCCTCCTCCAGAGGATCTTCCCAACCCAGGGATTGAACTCAGGTTTCCTGCATTGCAAGCAGATTCTTTGTCATCTGAGACACCAGGGAAGCCCAGATTAAGCACTAGGCTGCACGAACTCTAATTATTAGAAGGAAGAACTAAGGGTGCTAATGGAATGGAGCAGTAGTGAACTTCTATGAGCCAATGCTAATAGTCATTAGATTCTGACAGCCAAGAAAGTAAGGTCCTTAAAGAGCATCAGAATAAGTGAGCCACTGGTGGCAATTCTTTTTGTATAGATGACAGAGATGCATAGTTACTGAACAAAGTACCAATCATGTCAGGAGTGATCTGAAAGTCAGCCTCTAAACAGGATAACTTCAGATCCATCATCAGTAATGAGGGAAGACATAATTTCTAGGTGCTACTGCCAAAGCAGAAGAACATTTTTGGGTATACAGAATGTTTGGAAGGGAATAACTGTGTCTAAACACATCTCTGATGCTCTAAAGAACACTATTACAGAGGAATCTGGAATTTTAGGTCTATGAATCAAGGTAAATTGGACATTATCAAGCAAGAGATGGCAAGATTGAACTTCAGTGTCTTAGGAATCAATGGCATCTTAGGAATCAGTGAACTAAAATGGATGGGATTGGGCAAATTTAATTCAGATGGCCATTATAAGAACCCCTCAGAAGAAATGGAGTTGCCCTTATGGTCAAAAAGAGTCTGAAATGCAATACTTGAGTGCAACCTCAAAAGTGACAAAATGATCTCAGTTCATTTCCGAGGCAAACCATTCAGCATCACAATAATCCAGGTCTATACCCAAACCACTGATGAAGAAGCTGAAGTTGACCAGTTCTGTGAAGATCTACAACACCTTCTAGAACTAACACCAAAAGAAAGATATACTTTTCATCATAGGGAATTGGAATGTGAAAGTAGGAAGTCAAGAGATACCTCAGGTAATAGGAAAGTTTGTCCTTGAAGTACAAAATGAGGGAGGGCAAAGGCTAACAGGCTTTTGTCAAGAGAATATGCTGGTCATAGAAAACACCCTTTTCCAACAGCCCAAGAGATGACTCTGCACATGGACATCACTAGATGATCAACACTGAAATCAGATTCATTATGTTCTGAGCAGCCAAAGATGAAGAAGCTCTATACAGTCGGCCAAAACAGGACCTATAGCTAACTGTGTCACAGATCAGCTCCTTATTTCAAAATTCAGACTTAAATTGAAGAAAGTAGGGAAAAACCACTAGGCCATTCAGGTATGACCTAAATCAAATCTTTATTGAATATACAGTGGAAGGTGACAGATTCAAGGTATTAGAGCTGATAAACAGAGTGCCTGAAGAACTATGGATGGCGGTTCATAATATTGTACATAAGGCAGTGACCAAAACCATCCCAAAGAAAAAGAAATCCATTAAGGCAAAGTGGTGGTCTGAAGAGGTGTAACAAATAGCTGAGGAAAGAAGAAAAGCAAAAGGCAAGGGAGAAAGGAAAGATATACCCAACTGAATGGAGAATCCCAGAAAAAGCAAGGAGAGATAAGAAGGCCTTCTTAAACAATGCAAAGAAATAGAGGAAAACAATAGAATGAGAAAGACTAGAAATTTCTTCAAGAAAATTGGAGATACCAAGGGAACCTTTCGTGCAAGGATGAGCATAGTAAAGGACAGAAGTTGTAAGGACCTAACATAAGCAGAAGAAATTAAAGACAGGTGGCAATAATACACAGAAGAACTATACAAGAAAGGTCTTAATGATCTGGATAGCCAACATGATGTGGTCACTAACCTAGAGCCATACCTCCTGGAGTGTGAAGTGAAGTGGGCCTTAGGAAACATTACCATGAAAAAAGCTGGTGGAGATGATGAAATTCAGTCAAGCTATTTCAAAGCCTAGAAGATGATGCTGTTAAAGTACTGCACTCAATATGTCAGCAAATTTGGAAAACTCAGAAATGACCACAAGACTGGAAAAGGTAAATTTTCATTCTAATTCCAAAGAAGGGGAATTCCAAAGAACACTCAAACTATAGTACAGTTGCACTCATTTTACGCTAGCAATGTAATGCTCAAATCCTTCAAGCTAGGCTTCAGCAGTATGTGAACTGAGAACTTCCAGATGTACAAGCTGGGTTTAGAAAAGGCAGAGGAACCAGAGATCAAATTGCCAGCATTTGTTGAATCATGAAGAAAGCAGGGAGTCCCAGGAAAACATCTGTTTCTGCTTCATTGACTATGCTAAAGCCTTTGATTGTGTGTATCACAATAAAGTGTGGAACATTCTTAAAGAGATGGGAGTACCAGACCACCTGACCTGACTCTTGAGAAACATGTATACAGGTCAAGAAGCTACAATTAGAACCAGACATGGAACAATTGACTGGTTCCAAATTGGGAAAGGAGGAAATACAAGGCTGTATATTATCATGCTGCTTATTGCCTGGCTGGATGAATCACAAGCTGGAATCAATATTTCCAGGAGAAATATCAACAATGATATTTGTTAATATGAAATTCAGATGTGCAGATGATACCACTATAATTGCAGAACGTGAAGAGGAATTAAAGAGCCTCTTGATGAGGGTGAAAGAGGAGAGTGAAAAAGTTGACTGAAAATTCAACATTAAAAAAACTAAGATCATGACGTCTGGTCCTACCACCTCATGGAAAATAGAAAGGTAAAAAGTGGAAGCAATGACAGATTTTATTTTCTTGGGCTCCTAAATCACTGCAGATGGTGACTGCAACCATGAAATTAAAAGATGCTTGCTCCTTGGAATGAAATTTATGACAAACCTAGACAGCATATTGAAAAGAAGAGACATCTTCTTTTGTTGACTCTGCCACCAAAGGTCTTCCAGGAGTCATGTACAGATGTGTAATAGACCATAAAGAAGGCCAAAGAATTGATGCTTTTGAAATGTGGTGTTGGAGAAGACTGTTGAGAGTCCCCTGCCCTGCAAACAGATCAAACCATTCAATCCTAAAGGAAATCAGCCCTGAATATTCATTGAAATGACTGATGCTGAAACTGAAGCTCCAATACTTTGGCCACCTGATGCAAAGAACCAACACATCAGAAAAAATGTTGATACTGGGAAGGATTGAAGGTAAAGGAGAAACCAGTGATGGAGAGTGAGATGGGTAGATACCATCACTGACTCAATGAACATGAATTTGAACAAAGTCCTGGAAATAGTGGAGGACAGAGGAGCCTGGCATGCTGCAGTCCAGGGATCACAAAGAGTTGGACGTGACTTAGTGACTGAACAGCAACTAGTACATCTCATTTAATACTTAATTATGAGTTGATTTGTATTTGTCAAGGTAGCAAATTCTCAGATGGTGATGGAATGAAACCTAAGATACAGTCAACAAGATGTTTTTCCTGTAGAAGTGAAGTGAAGTCGCTCAGTCGTGTCTGACTCTTTGCGACCCTGTGGACTGTAGCCTACCAGGCTCCTCCATCCATGGGATTCTCCAGGCAAGAGTACTGGAGTGGGTTGCCATTTCCTTCTCCAGGGGATTTTCCCGACCCAGGGATTGAACCCAAGTCTCCCGCATTGCGGGCAGACGCTGTAACCTCTGAGCCACCAGGGAAGCCCATATAGTAAATCTGTTACTATTTCTAGCATTGAAATATTGGAAAGGAAGGTGAGTGAATCTTCTAATGGAAAAAGGAGATTTGGGATTTGTGTGTGTGTGTGTGTGTGTGTGTAAGTCACTAGGTCTGAAACAAATAGATGGTAAAAATAAAAGAAAATAGAATCTTCTCCTTACTTCCTCTCCAATAAAACTAATTGTTCTTTATGGGCAATGTGGTTTTCAAAGGAGAGAGTATTGCTGTGCCAGGAGTGGGGAAGCTGCAGGGTCTGAAAATAACCATAAAGCTAAAGAGAATGTGATAAACCAACACTGTGTGGCTCACAGTAACAGGCTCAATGATACAATGGTGTATCCTTTCATCTCCCCAAAGTAAAAGTAAAGAGCATTTAGAGGTTAGGATCTGATGGCTTCCAGACTCTTTAGAACACAGACCTTCTGACTTCAAGGACTACTTAACATTTTCTATTTATAAAGCATCTTACTATAATCCTGCCTTAAGAATATATGTATTACCTGGTTTCCCATATAAGGCATACATCAAAACATTCTTAAAAATCATAATAATAACCATTACTTATAGTGGTGTTATTCAAAACACAGTTTCTTTTCAATTAGCTTCAAAATTAATTTTCTAGCGCTGAATATCAATTCTGCATTAGTGCTCCTTTGGTAATTACTGCTTACCATCAAGGCTCCATTACATTTCCATGTTTAAAATAATGAATGTGTAACTCTGTTGATTACTACTTGTGATTTATTGAGTTATTCTTAGAATACTAATGTTTTTAGCAGTATCTTTACTGTTTTTTCAAGATTTGTGAATCTACTAAACCGTGAAAAGTATATGTAAATATGTATGATACATGCATATTAATATACATATAAAGTACAAAGTGTGTATGTTGCTGCTGCTGCTGCTGCTAAGTCGCTTCAGTCGTGTCCGACTCTGTGCAACCCCATAGAGAGGCAGCCCACCAGGCTCCCCCATCCCTGGGATTCTCCAAGCAAGAACACTGGAGTGGGTTGCCATTTCCTTTTCCAATGCATGAAAGTGAAAAGTGAAAGTGAAGTCATTCATTCGTGTCCAACTCTTAGCGACCCCATGGACTGCAGCCTACCAGGCTCCTCCGCCCATGGGATTTTCCAGGCAAGAGTACTGGAGTGGGTTGCCATTGCCTTCTCCCAAAAAGTGTGTATATCTGTATATAAAATTTAAACTCACAGTAGGTGTACTATGTAATATTTTTTTCAGGCCCTTAGGTATTCTGGTATAAATACATTAGTAAAGACTCTATTACAAAATTATCATACATTTCCATGTCAGAGGAACTTAGAAATGTAAAAAAAAAAAATTTATTTCAGTTCTGGATGTGATTCTATAACAAGTTTCTTATATTTTATTCTGCTTTCTCTTTTAATATCCTTCCTACCTTGAGCCTACTTGAAGATTTTGTCAACATAAATATTTAGACCTGTTAGCAATTTTTTTTTTTTTTTGTTTTATAGCTTCTTCTAAGTTCCCAATCTGAGAACAGACACATAAGTAGACAGTCAAAACAAACTTCTTTAAGAGTGGAAAAGTCAACTGATTCCCTCAGAGGAGTGCAAGAAGGATTGTGTAACACATAAAAAACACTAAGCACAAAACCATTTAAAGGGTCAAAGCACGGTATTGAAAGATTCAATGATACGTTTAAGTCCAGTAACCTAAGGAGTGACATGATCACTTTGAATCTTTAATAGTTATATTAGCAGTTATGAAGCAAATTGTTGGAAGATGGAATTGAGGTGTCTGGAGATAGAGAGATAGATTGAGAGAAACTGAATAGCATAGAGATCATGTGAACTAGTTTAAACGAGTAACAATGGAGTGGAGAGGAAAGGCACAAGATATAGTTAAAAGAGAGAGAGTCAAAACACTTTAATGATTGAATTTGAGTTGGGAAGTATTGAAGGAAATGAGACATCAGGATGAAACACTGGTTGCTGGTTTAACAGCCTTGTTGAATTATTGTGCTATAAACAAATACATAAGAAGTTTTGGAGAGATGGAAGGGATAGGACAGATCCTAGTTAGAAATGTTGAGTTTAGTTTGGACTGACTAAGTTTTAGTGAGATGCTCTGATGAAGAGGTGCAACTGATACACACAGATTATTAAGCTTAGGGCAATCACTGATAACTTCTGAATTTCTAATTCTAGGAGAAATGATTAGATTAATTGAGATAAGTCAACCTGGTGAAATATGAAGTTATTAAAATCATGTTTTAATAGGAAAATGCTCAAATAATAGCATCACATCAAATAAAAGTGAAAGTGAAAGTGAAGTTGCTGAGTCATGTCCGACTCTGCGACTCTATGGACTGTAGCCCACCAGGCTTCTCCATCCATGGGGTTTTCCAGGCAAGAATACTGGAGTGGGTTGCCATTTCCTTCTCCAGGGGAATCTTCCCCACCCAGGGATCGAACCCAGGTCTCCCACATTGCAGGCAGATGCTTTACCCTCTGAGCCACCAGGGAAGCTTGTGTAGTAAAATCTCAATTGTGTAAAAACTAACCTAAAAAGACTGGAAAGAAAATGTTAGAGTTACAATAGTCATACTAGGGTTAAACATTTATGGTGACTTTTCCTCATTTTTCTGTTTATTTATATTTTATAAGATTTCTATGTGCATTACTCAAAAATCACTTTAGGGTAAGGGATGGTTCCTGGAAAGATAGTGATTAAGTTGATTTTAAAGGACTAGATATCACTTTGCCAACAAAGGTGTATATAGTCAAAGCTGTGGTTTTTCCAGTAACCACATGTGGAAGTGAAAATTGGACCACAAAGAAGCATGAGCACCAAAGAATGGATGCTTTCTAACTGTGGTGCTGGAAAAGATTCTTGAGAGTCCCTTGGACAGCAAAGAGATCAAACCAGTCAATCATAAAGGAAATCAATCCTGAATATTAATTGGAAGGACTGAAGCTGAAACTCCAGTACTTTGGCCACCTGATGCGAAAGAGCTGACTTTGGAAAAGACAATGATGCTGGGAAAGATTGAAGGCAAAAAGAGAAGGAAGTGGCAGAGGATAAGATGGCTACATAGCATCACTGATTCAATGGACATGAATTGAGCAAACTCTGGGAGATAGTGAAGGACAAGGAAGTGTGACGTGCTGCAGTCCAGGGGGTCCCTAAGAGTCATACATGACTTAGCGGCTAAACAACAAAGGACTTGATAGGAATTAATCAGATAAAGAATCCTCTAGTTGTAATAGAGGTAGTAGTAGTAGAGGTACACAGGTAAACAATACAGTCTACACAGGTAACTGCAAGCAGTTGAGGATTGCTGAAACATAGCACAGTGGTATGGAGTGGTCAGCAAGGAAGCTAGATAGGGATGTGTGGGACCTTGAGATTCTATCCAATGCACTCTGGGCAACGGTGTATTGCCCAGGGTAGTGCATTTATTTGCTGAGGTCGCCATAACAGAGTATTTCAGACTGAATGGCTTAAACAATAAAAATTTATTTTCTCAGTTTTAGAGGTTAGCAGTCTAAGAACAAGGTGTTAGGGTGGCTGATTTCTTCAAGGTCTCTCAACTTGACTTGCACATCACCAATGTCTATGTCTTCACATGGTCTTCCCTCTGAATCTGTGCCCGTATCTCCTCTTCTTTTAAGGAAAGCAGTTATTTGTTACCTTATTGGATTAAAGTCCACCCTAGTGACTTCAATTTAACTTAATTACCAGTTTAAACACCCTATTTCTAAATATAGTCATATTCTGAGGTACTAGGTGTTAAAGACATCAACACATGAATTTGGAGGAAGGAGAGACACAATTCAGTACATAACAGAGAGTGATATGGTTAAATTTCTTTGGCAACCATGTGGAATATGAATTTGAGGGAGAAAAGATGGATGAACAGACTGATTTAATTATCCAGGCAAGAAATCGTGATGTTGTGTAAAACAGTGAATTTAAAATAAATATAATAATAATATTTCCAGAAAGATAAGCTAGTCTAGAGGGGAAACAATGAAGTCAATTTTAAGGCATTCACCTCTATGCCTAGTATAGAGTTACATATGGGAGTTTGAAGCTCAAAGACAAATATCTGGGCTGTAAATCTGGATTTGGGCATCATTAGTAGAGATGTTATTTGAAACAGTGAGAACAGATCAGTCAATCTGAGTGATGAAAGCAATAGACTTAAAACAGAAAACCAGCATTTACAGACCAGGCAGATAATGAGTCCATGGTGGAGAAACGAAAGCAGAAGAGTGCCTCATCATAGAACCTAAGGAAGTAGAGAGGTTTGATGAAGGGAATAATCAAAAAGTCAAAGAGAGCAAAGGGATCCCAAAGACAAAAACTGGGAAGTATTAGTTGGATTTGGAATTATAAGGACTTTTGGACATGGACACTTAAGTTCCTTGAACTTCTATGTGCAAGGCATTGGGTGAAGCATTATAAAGCATATAATCATACTTCATTTTGAACTTCACTTAAGACTGAGGAAAGGAGCATTATGTTTGTTTTATAGAATGAGAAAGCAGTGGCTCAGGGAAGTCAAATAACTATCTTAAGGTCAACAGACAACCCAAGATCAGTAGAAGTCAGCTTTAGATTTCTTTCTGTGTCACCCAAACTGGCATGATTAACTGCTAGTAATACTAACTTCCTAAAACAGAGGCAGTTATATTAAGTTGGAAGGACTAGAATTCCACAGAGCAGTGGATTGATGAGTGAATACTAGATGAGTAAGTAGGATAGAGTACCCTTTTCAGAAGAGAAGAAAGGAGGACAGCTCATTTTGCTCTCATTTCTTTAGTACATTGCCTGGAACACAGTAGATGCTCAACAAATTTTAGTTCCATGAACAAGAAAGAAATATTGACTTGAGCTAGGCATGTGGTATACATGGAAGTGGAGGCAGCAGAGATGTAGGTGGCACGCAGCCCAAGGCGGGGGAAAGTAGAGAGGATAAGACAAAGAAAGGGAGGAAAGCTTAAACCAGATGCTTCCTAGAAAAGGTTGATAGAGTTCCGGATCAAGTCCACAAGTAAGGATTTCACCTGAAACAGCTTTTTTAAGGTTGAACAATAAAAGTGAAGTAGAGAAATAAATGTGTAAGGACAAGTTGCTTCATCTTTCAACAATTTTCTCCATATTAAGCTCCCTCAAAAAAAGACTGTCTCACCATTTCCAAGTAATAAATTCATATCTGTAATGCCCTCTGCCTAGATCTCCCTCTTTTTCACTGTATGGCAATCTCTTATTGCAACATAATGGCTCCAATCACAGATTATCCCTTCAAATTTTTTATTCAATTCTCTAAACAGAATCTGTCATTCCTTCTCTTTTCTACCTCTTCATGCACTCCTGTAGTGACTTGAAGGCCATGGATAAAATACTCTTACATTTATTTATTAAGTCAATAAGTGAACTACCTCGTGAAATTAAATACCTTAGCATATCAACAAAATATTTCAAAACATTATACAGTGTGTTTCAAAGCAAAGGAATTTCATAAGTTGATTTAGCTTTGACACAAATTGTATTTATTAATTCAACCTTTTATATACAAAATAATGTTTTATATTTTCTTACTGTTTAGCTAAAGACTTCTCTGTCAGATGACTGTATTTTGTCATAGAAACACATTCATAAGTTTTAATTCATTGAGTTTTAATAGTCTCACTGCAAATGACAGATAGGTTGGAAAATTTTTTGCAATGTATTTAAAGAATGAAGTGTTACTTGCCATTATAAAAATTTATATATTGCTCACTGTGCTCTTTAAATAAAATGATATGTTCTTGTGCCTTCACTTCAAAGTCAAATTGTGTGCTGTAACACTTTAAGCTTTCAGTGTTGAATTTTGGCTTGAAAGTTCAATAGTGGGATGAGATTACTGACTGCTATATTACTATTCTGTAAACAAATTCATTCTTGAATAATCTGTATGCCCTATGAGAAGGTCAAATGATAAGGGAGAGAGATCTGAAACAAAGCACTAAGATTTCATTGCTTTGAGTTTGGCAGATATCCAGTTGCATATTTCCAACTATCTAGAAAAATACACAAAGTGAACAATTATATTCAACTTGAGCTGTATAGCATTATCCTCATCTAAATTATAAAATACAGTTTTACATATAAAATAGGAAATATAAAATTCTTTGTAACATTTTGCACATGCCAATATATTCCTTCTATACTAAGAATGTGAATTTAATAAACATATATCGGAAGAATTAAGATAATGCTGTGAAATAGCTATATCAATTTGTCTAACACCTCTCTAAATAACTATTTAATATTATACCAAGAAAATAAATGAAACTAAAACTCGAGCAAAATTTGAGACAAAGTATCCTCACAGATAATCTGTGTATGTACTGCCTGTCCATTAAGTTTGCCTGTAGACAATTTTTGCTCAAAGAGTCTATGTGCATTTTTAATCCACCTTATGTAAGCATTGATTCAACAGTTAGAGAATATCCAAAGTTATACTGTAATTAATAATCATATAGATTTGAAGACTCTAGTTCTTGCTTTCTACTGCAAAAATGCTTGAAGATTAATGTGCATTAATTTCAGTTGTATGCAAAAATATTGTAACATAAGATAATGTTTCTGTTTTTAATTGAAAATGTAAATCTCTAACTGGAGCAAAGAGAAATTTCTAATGAAGATAAGGTATTTAATCATTATTTAATATTTTATATAACCATAATTGCATTTATCTGAGAAACTGTAATTTGCTTTGTTTTGCTATTTAAGCATATCCAATTTTTAAATTATATGTTAATAAAATAGAACATTTAATTAATTTGAATAAAATGTACATCAAAGTTGTAAGTGAAATACGTATAAGTCATTAATTGAAACATGCAATTGGTGACTTTTCTGGAAAAAAAGAAAAGCAGAATTAAAGTAATAGTGTGATTAATTGATTCAGGATGGCTCCTGCTGAAAAATTATGTTCAATAAGAGTCTGTCATTCTAATTTGTGATCATTTGTCACTTTACAGTAAATCAAACATAATGGATTCAGGTTCACAAGCTGTATAAATGACTGTCCTAAAAATGACAATTTTTAAAATAAAAAAGGTGGTTGTTTAACCAATTTAATTTAAAATAGTCATTGTATATTAATTTTAGCTACTTATGTGTTTCCAGTAAATATTTACTTTGTAAATGATTTTGTTCTCATATATGCATATATAATTTTAAAATCAAATCAATTTTTAAAAAAATATGTTTCAAGATACAAGTTACAAATACTTTGTTAAAACATGAAGATATCTGGTAAAAGTTGTTGTTAAATATTTAGTAAAAAATAAATAGAAAGAATGAATAATTATTTTTTATAACCAAAAACATGATTCTACTCAAAATTCTTTGAATATAATAAAGCACACTCTTTTACAGTATGTTCCCTTCTGTATCTCATTGATTTCTTCAGTGTTGTTGTCCCCTATAACAGCTTTTGTCAAACACTATAGATTAAGCTGAATTAATCTACATATGATGTAAACTGATAAATTTGATAAGAAAATTTTACTTAATAAAGAACATTCATAAACCAAATTTTGTTATTTTCAGAGGGAAGGGGACACTGAAAAATCAGAGTAAAATACTAATGGGTTCATTTGTGTTCTGCCTTGAATATCATGCATCAATATATTGTAGAATTAATTTAAATGAGTAGAAATAGCCTTGAAAAATAAAAGTTTAAGCAAGTTATTTTCATGAGACTGCTTTATTGCTCAATGATTCTTACATGAGTGTTTTGCTTTCTTCTTTTAGGAAGCATGCATGTTTTTTAGTCATCTTGTCCAATACCACTCAGTTTGATTTTCTGTTTCTATCCATCCTATCTAGTATTTGTCTAATCCTAGAACTGTATCACTTTACAAAAAATCCTATTTATAACCTACTTATGTGCAATTATATTGAAACAAGCAAACATTTCACCTCCCTGTAATATAGACCAATTGAAATAGCTATTTTAGTCACCTTCTGCATTAGGAATTCCATCTTTTGGGCATTGAAATTGATTTTTCTCATCTTAGCATCTGAAGATCCAGAGTGTGCCCCTTGCCCAATCGCCTGAGACTATACAGTGACACCTACAACAGAGGATGTGGAGGCAGCAGCTTTTCGGGCTCCAGAAATGGCAGCATCAGGAGCATCAGCACGAATAGACTTTGTAGAGGTAGTTCTCCCAAACTGTATTATGAAACCAAACATTTTTGGTGTGCTACCTGCTGATGGGGGCTGCCTTCTTACTGCCTAGTGTGATGCAAAATGTTTGGTCTTTGTTAAAATTTAACAATGACATTTCTGGCTAATATAAAGCAACCTGAATTTTTCCCAAGTGTGTTCAGTTGCCTTAATTTCCAATTAATATGAAATTTTATCAGTCTTAGAAAAAACATTAACACATATTTTTGTCCAGTTTATTTCACTTAGTTGATATAAAGCTGCTGTCACATATAATTTTTGTATAAATATTTTTGAATAGATCAAAATAAACCATCATTTAAAAGGCATCCTAAAGCAGTAAACAAGAGAATTTCTCTAATATACTTCAGAGGCTGAATAGGGTTGCCCAGTTTATCTGTCATACCCCCTAGTTATGTTCTGTTGTGAACTTACTTTGCAAAGTAAATAACTATTCCCAGATGGCCCTTATCAAAATATAAAAGATCAGTGATTGACTGGTTTTATGTTTTCTTACATTTTATGTAATTTAATGTGAAACAGTTATTTTGTAGCTATAAAACACATTTGTTAATTAACCACATTAGCTTTATCTATGCAGTTCAATGACTTATAACTTTTCAATTTGCATATAAAATGAATCTCTGTAATGATGTCTTTGCAAAATAAATAACGATTGACATAATGGGTGTATTTGCTTTTGACATTTTATACATTTGACTTCAAAGAGTAGGATATATTTCATAGTGAAATTTTGAAGAGTTTGAAATTCAGCATCCAGAGATCTTCATCTTGGTACAGTACCACATATTCATTCTTCACCTGGTCTTCACTTCTTTTTGGAACAAGGCAAGATACAAAGAATTTATACCAGTTCTATTGGAACTATTGCTTGATCGAATATAGTTTGAAGGTTCTTTTCATAAACCAAATGTAAGAAGTATAGATACATTGAGTTTAATAGTGTTTTTATTTTTTATTGTCATTTGCTTCTATTTTATTTTCTTAGGAAATTACAAATTGTCACTTTTTATAAAATCTACACTATGGAGTTGAAATGTACTTTTCTGAATATTTCTATTCTGTTTTTAATGCATTTTAACTATGTGAATTTATAAAATAATGACCCTAAATGTATAGCCTTTTGTAAAAAGTATGTATATATTTGAAAGTGGATGTTGTTCTTTTAGTTCAAATTGTGTAAATATGGATTCTTCCATGTGTACTTGTAAAGGTCTTAGGTAAAGTTTCATAAACCTACTTAATTGAGTTTGTACAACATTGTTGTCAGCTGTGTGGCATATACTCATTGACTTCTGTCATTTACACATATACTGCACATATCTCTAGAAACTGTGTTTCGAAACGTATATTGCTTTCCTAAGAACATAAATGTCTGACTCTGCTTTAGAACAAATTGTGCTATTTTAGTGTAGTTTTATAATATTCTCCTACCATGTCCTTCACATACCATTTTAAAGATTATTTAAAACATTCTGCATGAAAATAGCATTAAAGTATTTAAGAAATATTTCTGCCTCTGTCATGTTCCAAGTAGAACTGAATTTTCTATTGTTAAATGTGAGAAGTCTTACAGAAGTGCAGTTAAACTCTGCAACAACATGCAGTAGTTCTGTTGGATAATTATTTGGCTGAACCATGCTGCATTTCTGATCTTATGATACTGTATTAAATACAATTGAGAGCTTATATGTATAGAATAAAAGAAAGTTCTCTTAATGAAAAGACATTAACAAGTAACAAATAATTCTTGTCTAGTTGGAATGGTTTAAAACTATATCAGTAGAAGCGATTGCAGAAGTAAAAAATTAAATTATATACCATTGAATATGATATTTGATTCATTTTTGTCCACCGTTAATGCTACATCACTATAGTGTTCCAACAAGTGGAACTGATTGTAAATTCCTTGACAATGTTTATGGCACTCTAATCTTTTATGCTAAGAGGAATCACGTGTCAATTTAACAAAACTATTAAATGTATTCGTTTTATAAAGTTACATATTTTTTAGCCTCGATATATATTATTTAAACTAGATAAATTATTAAAAAGATGCATTCATAGGCATTTATTATTATTTAAATCATAGTAATCTCATTGACCTAACATTTAGAAATATATTCAGTTGATTACATTTTCATGGGTGGTGGGATATGCATATTAAACCAGAATTTAACTAAATATACAATAATAATTGAAATGAAAAATAATTCTTAAGAAGAAGGGAACACAATACATGCTTACCCATTGTCTAGGATACCAAGTATTGTACAGCAGAACCCCTTCCCACATTGTAAGATAAGTATCCCTCCTGGGAACCTGGGCCATCATGTGAGCAACATATTGAATTGCCTTTCGACATCTTATTGACATTTCATGAAGAGAAGTCAATTTTTAATGGCTCTTAGCAGTGTGTAAGGCCTTCCTTGCTGGTTCAGTGGTAATGAATCCACCTGCCAATGCAGATTTGATTTCTGAGTCAGGAAGATCCCCAGAGAAGAAAATGGCACCCCACTCCAGTATTCTTGCCTGGGAAATCCCATGGACAGGTGATCCTGGTGGGCTACAGTCCATGGGGTCGCAGAAGAGTTGAACATGACTTAGTAGCTAAACAGCAGCAGCAGTATCTTAGAAAATAGACTACATCTCCTTATGTTTCTCAGAAATTACAGGTTCCTGCATGTTTATTAAGAATTTCATATACTCTCCCATTCCTTTTTTTTTTTTTAACATCAAATTTTACCAACTAAGATTTCTGCCATTTTGTATTCTATTTTAAATCAAGTCAACTTTCTCTGGAACAAAGCTGGCAGATCTAAAAGTATGTTAGTCACTACTCGGTCATGTCCAACTCTTTGTGACCCCATGGACTATAGCCCATCAGGCTCCTCTGGCCATGGGATTCTCCAGGCAAGAATATTGGAGTGGGTTGCCATTTCCTTCTTCAAATTTTGTCACCAAATAATATGATTATTTTACAAATTTTTAGTCATAAAACATAGCAAATTTATATTAGGTGTTGTCAGTTTTACTTTCTGGTAGTTGCTTCTGCCACAGCAAACAATATAAATTAGGTAAAGACCGATAGTCTATGTGTATTTATTAGCATAAAACTAAAAAATATTAATAGGGCAAAGATATAGCATCTTGATGTCATTATAGTAAAAGTAACAGGTTCAGGACAGAAGAGGTTAGAAGAGCCTGAGGGTGTGGAAACTGCACAGTTGCTCAAAATCTTAGTGAAGTAAAATCTTCTGTAAATCCAGTAATTCCCCGTACCCCTCACTCAACACATACAACTGCTTTGGTTGCAGCTATATGATGCATAAGGATGGGACTAGATACCATTTAAAACAGAACTCAGTCATTTCTTGTGCTTGGGCAAATTTTGGAGAGAATGCAAACCTTTAATTCAGTCCAGCTCAGTAAACATTGGCCAAGCACTGTGATTAACATCAGAGACACCAAGTCAATAGAGCCCCTGCAATTAGGCAGATCATGTCTTGGTCAGGAATATAGGCAAGTAAAGCATTACATGCTATGCAGCATTTGCATAGGATTATAGAAACGTGATGAACAGAAATAGTACAGAGTAATGCTTAATCCTATTAGCAAAGTCCAGGTAAAAACGTACAAAAGAGGTGAAGCTCAAAGAGTCTTTTGAAAAATAAATGTGAATCAATCAATAACAAGTGGCCAGAAGGAGTGGTTTGCTTAAAGAGGAAACATGGCACAAGGAATTAAACATGCAAAATCACATGTGTGAGGGAGGAATAGCCAGGAAGTAGATAGAGAAGATCTCATGAAGGGCCCATGTGCGCGGTTGGACTTCATTTGTGGGTAATGCTGAGGTTTCAATGAAAGGGCTTTAAGTTGAGGAATGATGAATTTGTGAGTTATGGGATAAAATTTGTAAAGATTTATAGGCAACTTCTTCACTAAGGCAGCAGAGAGCAAAAGCCACTCAGTGTATTTTTTTAACAGCTTTATTGAGGTGTATGTTATACAACATAAAATCTACCCATCAAAGTGCACAAGTGAATGATTTTGGGTAAATTTATAGAGCTGTGTAATCATCACCACAATGCAGTTTTCAACATTTCTGTCACTTTCCAAAGTCCCATGTGGCATTCCCAGTCAAGCTTCCATCTGATCTCAGTTTTCACTCCAGCCCTATGGCAACCACCATTCTGTTTTCTGTCTGTATAAATTTGTCTTTTCTCAACATTCCATGTAAATGGAATCACACAATATGTAATGTTTTATGTCTGACTTCTTTCACTCAGCATCATATTTTGAGGTTTCTGTTGTGAGACAAACAGAACAGAGGTATTTCACTTCTCAAAAGGTTATGACTATGACAAAAACAAGACGTATGAGAGGGGTGTTGTGTGAACCTGTCCAACGTGTGAGGGCTACAAGGGAACCAAGTGTGTGAGACAGGATGGCATGGAAAGAGAGTTCAATCAGAGTAAAGGAGTCAGAAGTGTACAATAACATGAAAGTAGGTATTTTAATTAAATTTATTGAAGACTAAATTTTGAACTATTTCCTCCCCTCTTTAAAGGTTTGTAATGGGCATTTGTAAATATTGTACTTCCTACTTGTGGTTACTACTCTAGAGATATCACAAACTTGTTGGCTTCTTGGATTAAAATCACTTCTCCAAAGAACACAATATCTTAGAAGAAAGGCACATCAGGACAGACTGACATCTGCTGTTAAGATGTAAAGGGGAAAAGTGAATCTAAAACAAGCTGTATTTTCCTTGCAAAACCACTTGGGACATTGTGTTTGGTCACACTGATACTGAAACTACAATTTTTTAAGTATGCAGGGTTGGTTTATGAATTTGTGTTCATTATAAAACCACTCAAGTCATAAATAAAGTTCTTTCTTCAGGAAGAGAAGGCTACTGGCACATTCTCTGAATCTATTTTGAAGCTCCACCCTATTAGCTGAGAAGGCCTACCCTGCTGGACTACTAGTATTAGAAAAATAATAAGATTAATGGTATAGCTGATGAAATAAAAAGACTGAAGTGCTGACCGAAATAGCCCACCACTTGGGTGTACTAGAAGGGCAAGCTCAGAAACAAAGAAGTAACCAAGTAAGAGAGCCTGACAAAGATTTTCAGGTTTAATGTCTTGACTGACTTCAGTCCAAGAACCAGATGAATAAATATCAGAGCTTCAGAGCATAGCAACCAAGTTCTGGTTTCCCAAGACCCTATCAAGAGAACTTCATCCACAGAAACCCTGGCTTCATTGCCAGGGAGGCTAGACATGAATTTGCCGCAGCTCACCCTCTAAAGGACCTTGTGGTATAGTGTGACCTAAGGAGGCAGAGAGAGACTTTTGCTCAGTCCTAGTTAGAGTCCTTCTGCAGTCATTTCAGGTAAGGACTAGAACTCAGTTCCAAAGCCACAGTCTCAGGGTCCCCTGATGTAGCCCAGATTGGGCAGGACAAATCCAGCACATGAATGTTGGTGTGGCCTGTTTGCTTTTGTTAGAGTAATAATGGGTATCAACCAGCTGCAAAACAGAAACTCTGGTCTTGAAAAGACAAGAGCATGAAGCCAGTACTAATACCCTCATATCATGAGAAGTTGCTATTTCTCAATGAGATGTCCAGACACATAGGAGAACTATCTGCATACTTTTTGTTTGGGGAGGAAAAGAGACATTAAAACAAACTTGAATAAGATAGAGGTTTTTGTATTTTTCCTCTCCCTTTACCCACTTAGTTTCTTCCCCCACATCTGTATACTAAAAGGAGAAAAGATAAACCACTGGAAGATTCTTTTAAAGAAAAGTTGTCAAAAGAGAAGAACTGTACTCTCATGTGGGCTTCATGTAGAAGCTAGTGGTGAGGGGACATGACACATCAGGAGTATACACTGTGAGACTTTTATCCAGCACTGAGAAAGAGTATATATCTGTATAGTCAAAGCTATGGTTTTTCCAGTAGTCACGTATGGATGTGAGAATTGGACCATAAAAAAAGCTGAGCACTAAAGAATTGATGCTTTTGAAATATGGTGTTGGAGAAGACCCTTGAGTGCAAGGAGAAGAATCCTTAGACTGCAAGGAGATCCAACCAGTCCATCCTAAAGGAGATCAGTCCTGGGTGTTCATTGGAAGGACTGATGCTGAAGCTGAAACTCCAATACTTTGGCCTCCTGGTGCAAAGAGCTGACTCATTGGAAAAGACCCTGATGCTGAGCAAGACTGAAGGCAGAAGGAGAAGGGGACGACAGAGGATGAGATGGTTGGATGGTATCACCGACTCGATGGACATGAGTTTGAGCAAGCTCTGGGAATTGGTGATGGACCGGGAGGCCTGGTGTGCTGCAGTCCATGGAGTTGGAAAGAGTCAGACAGGACTGAAGAGACTGAACTGAACTGAGAAGGAGATGATCAAAGGTACAAGAGTACTTTTGAGGTGAACATGATAACAGAAATAAGAGGAAGATTTACAAAGGATAAGAGAGTAAGCTTTTCTTAGGAGTTGGTGTCATATAGGGTTAATAAGAAATACTATGAAACAAATTTGGGCTTCCTGGGTAGTTCAGTGGTAAAGTATCTGCCTGCCAATGCAAGAGACACAAGAGATGCAGGTTCGATCCATGGGTCGGGAAGATCCCCTGGAGGAGGAAATTTCAACCTACTCCAATATTGTTGCCTGGAAAATTCTGTGGACAGAGGAGCCTGACAGGTTACAGTCCATGGGGTCACAAGGGTCAGACATGACTGAGCACACATGCACACAAACACATGAAACAAGTTCACAGCATGATTCCCTTATCCATCCAATAACTCGAGGAAAGAAGCTTCTATTTAGAAGCTATGTTTCTTTAAACATCCTTTACAACAGTATTATAAGAGTGAATACAGATAGCAGGGAGACCAGTTGCTATAATCTGGCAAAGAGAAGGTGAACACAATGACAATAGGGCCAAGAAAAGTAAGTAAAATTGAAAAGCATTTATGGAAGTGAAATCCAAAGGACTTTCATCAGAGTGTTTGCTCTTGACGTGTATAAGGAAAATAGGAAAAAGTTGACAAAACCAAACTGCTTTCAGTTTACTCCTTAAATCAGGGTTTCAATTTGTGGCTTTATGATTTGATTTGATGCCATACAACAGGCATAGGCATGTTCAAATGTAACTAATAACAAATCTGTAAAGCCAAACATAAGACATTAACACTTTTTGATTGACTATAGCTCTTCTTTGGAGAAGGCAATGGCACCCCACTCCAGTACTCTTGCCTGGGAAATCCCATGGACGGAGGAGCCTGGTAGGCTGCAGTCCATGGGGTCGCGAAGAGTCGGGCACGACTGAGAGACTTCGCTTTCACTTTTCACTTTCGCCTGGAGAATCCCAGGGACCGGGAGCCTGGTGGGCTGCAGTCCATGGGGTCGCACAGAGTCAGACATGACTGAAGCAACTTAGCAGCAGCATAGCTCTTCTTCCATATAGTACTTGACTAAGGTCCAGTCCAAATGTCAGTGCTGGTGATTCAGTTGTTAAGTCGTGTCTGACTCTTGAGACCCCATGGACTGTTTTCCAAGCAAGAATACTGGAGTGGGTTGCCAGTGCCTTCTCCAGGAGAATCTTCCTGATCGAGAGATTGAACCCATGTCTTCTGCATTACAGGCAGATTCTTTACTGCTGAGCCACCAGGGAAGCCCCTAAATGGTAATACCTCTGTGAAAATTATGGTTGCTCATCCATAATAACTCTACCACAAATACATATAGGACTTTGAATACAATATTGTTAAAAAATTGTCATAATTAGTTGTTTGAAGGTCTGTTTCCTTGAGCTCTTTGAAGACAATACTACATCTTTATTTTCTTCACCATTGCATCTCCAGTAGCTAGTACTTTGTCCAAAGTTAGATTTGTTGAATGAACAGAGAAGATATGGCAGTTGAAGGAATTATAATTTTCTGTTCAGTTCAGTTCAGTCACTCAGTCATGTCCAACACTTTGCAACCCCATGGACTGCAGCATACCAGACTTTCCTGTCCATCACCAACTCCCAGAGCTTACTCAAACTTATGTCCATTGAGTCAATGATGCCGTCCAACCATCTCATCTATATAATTTTCTTCTTAGTGTTTAAGTACTATTATGTAATAAAAACAACACAAATTCTAAAGGCAGTCTCTATCCAGAAATTGTGAAATGTTGCAAGAACTATTCTAATCAGAACCTCCAGTGAAATCAACATATTTACATGCTCCTAGTCTCAATTATTCAAGCTACTAGATTATTACTGAGTACTTATATAGATGTCGCTGAGTGCTCACAGTGGCTCAGAGGGTAAAGCCTCTGCCTGCAATGCGGGAGACCCGGGTTCTATCCCTGGTTTGAGAAGATCCCCTGGAGAAGGAAACGGCAACCCACTCCGGTACTCTTGCCTGGAAAATCCTATGGATGGAGAAGCCTGGTAGGCTATAGTCATGGGGTTGCAAAGAGTCAGACACCATTGAGCGACTTCACTTTCACTTTCATATGGATGTCACTTCCATTTGAATTACTAAAGTATAATTTTAGACCATCATTCTAAAATTTAGCAAATATCTTTTAAATGAAGCAATGATTCTGACCTTTCTCATCTAGCTTCACCTACTTGATTGATTTCTTACTATTCATCCTTTAATCTTCCAATGTATCAGGCCTACATGTCTATCTCTCTGTCTTATTTATTTATGTACTTTTGTATTTTTCTAAATTGTAGGTTTCCTGAAGATGTGTATGTTGTTTATTCACTCTCCAGAGTAGCTAAAATAGTGGCTTGCAATTGGTATGCAGCTAATGAAAAAGAAAGAAAAAAAAAGTAATTCCCCCAATACTTAGAGAAAATAAGATTACTTCCAGTTGGGAGGTAAGGAGAACGTACTTGAGAACATTTGATCTAGGGTTTAAAGGGGAAGTTATATTTCAACTACTGGGAAGAAAGCAGTGGTATATTTGCAGAGGAAATGAAGGCTGTCAGAAAGTACAAAGCATAGTTATGGAATGTCCTAATTTTGCTGAGAGTTGGATAAGTTAAGATGAGTAGTGGAAGTAAAAGTAGAAAGATGGATTGAGGTGGACCTGGCTAACGAATGGCTACTAAAAATTTTTGATTATGTGAGTAACAAGAGCTGGTATTTAAGACAGGAGTTAAAAACAACTTAAATAAGAAAATAAATGTTAGAGCAACATTCCGTAAATAAAGCATATGATGTACTTCAGCACAGTGCTATGCACGTTTTTAAGTCTCTTCTGAGTGGCTGGCACTATGATAGACCTGAAGATAGATGAAGTCTTACGCTTAACAACTTAGGCTTTGTCTGTCTTTCCCTCCAATAAAACAATAATCTAGACAAAACTGACTTAAACTGTAGGTGGTCTTGTATTCATTGACAGTGAAAGGGAATTAATATTTATTTAGTGGATACACCAGGCTCTTTATCCACAAACATTAATTCATTAAACCTTTTAACAGTGTAAGGTACGTGTTGTCACTTTTCTTAACCAATTGGGAAACTGTGTCTCAGAAATTAAGCAGAAAGTGGCAGAACTTGAATTCAAACCCATTTCTTTTTCTAGTATTCCATAATGTACTGACTTCACTGTTTTGCCTACAGATTATAGCTCTGCTTAAATTATATGTTTCAGTTCAGTTCAGTTCAGTTCAGTCACTCAGTCGTGTCCGACTCTTTGCGACCCCATGAACCGCAGCATGCCAGGCCTCCCTGTCCATCACCATCTCCTGGAGTTCACTCAGACTCACGTCCATTGAGTTGGTGATGCCATCCAGCCATCTCATCCTCTGTCGTCCCCTTCTCCTCCTGCCCCCAATCCCTCCCAGCATCAGAGTCTTTTCCAATGAGTCAACTCTTCACATGAGGTGGCCAGAGTACTGGAGTTTCAGCTTTAGCATCATTCCTTCCAAAGAAATCCCAGGGCTGATCTCCTTCAGAATGGACTGGTTGGATCTCCTTGCAGTCCAAGGGACTCTCAAGAGTCTTCTCCAACACCACAGTTCAAAAGCATCAATTCTTTGGTGCTCAGCTTTCTTCACAGTCCAACTCTCACATCCATACATGACCACTGGAAAAACCATAGCCTTGACTAGATGGACCTTTGTTCGCAAAGTAGTCTCTGCTTTTCATTATGCTATCTAGGTTGGTCATAACTTTCCTTCCAAGGAGTAAGCGTCTTTTAATTTCATGGCTGCAGTGCTAAATTATACGTTTGAAAGTGAAAGTGAAGTTGCTCAGTTGTGTCCGACCCTTTGCGACCCCATGGACTGCAGCCTTCCAGGCTCCTCTGTCCATGGGATTTTCCAGGCAACAATACTGGAGTGGGCTGCCATTTCCTTCTCCAGGGGATCTTCCCAACTCAGGGATCAAACCCAGGTCTCCCGCAGTGTAGGCAGATGCTTTTACCATCTGAGCCACCAGGGAAGTCAAAAAAAAAATTATACGTTTAGCAACTTCAAATTATTTATGCTGTTGTTCTTAATTGAATTATCTTCAAGGCACTTGATTAAATATCATACCCTATTAATGCCTCTTCTGTATTATAGATATGTATCACATATGACAAGAATTGCTATTATTTAAAGATGTCTTTCATTTAAAAAAATACATCAGGATATATTTTGGGTTCTGATGTCACAGGTTAACCATTCATTCCTCATAATGATAAATTAAGCAGATGATCAATGAGTTTCAAAGACTGTAAGAGTATCAGTGTATTTGTAATTATGTAAGGTTTTGTTCCTCCTTTAAATTTATGGCTCAGTGTCTTTATCAGTTTTACCTTTCCAGCCTGTTAAAACCAAGCTGATTTCTTCTTTAGCATTTCCTAACATAAGAGACTGTAAAGGTACGAACACCTTACACAGTCAACATACATTACATTTTTCAAAACTTTCAATGGTAATTTTTTTATCTGCACATTAACCTGGTAAGGAAAACGTCAAAGATATTTTTAATTCAGGTAATAAGAATTTTAATGTTATTTGCTACCATATAAATAATATTCTTTGTTCCACAGGCAATGAACTGATTTTTGTGTCAATTTTATGCTGATTATTAGGGCTTCCCTCATAGCTCAGTCGGTAAAGAGTCTTCCTGCAATGCAAGAGACCCATTCCTGAGTGGGGAAAATCCCCCGGAGAAGCAAATGGCAACCCACTCCAGTATTCTTGCCTGGAGAATCCCATGGACAGAGGAGCCTGGCAGGCTACGGTCTATGGGGTTGCAAGAGTTGGACATGACTGAGCGACTAATCACACAGCACATAATATACATCAGTTCTATATTATATTTCTCCTTGAGGACAAATGTTTAGAATTGTAATTTTCATTATAAGTTGATGCTTTGCAGAAGGATTTTGCAAAAATTGGTGAAACTTTGAAATGTAAATTTTTTCTACAGTAATTACTGTGAAACACAGTTAAGTAGCCTAAGATGTTTCTATAGTAATTACTGAACAATGTGCTTTCAGTATTCCTTGATGTAAGTAAATATAGAAACTGCAGTTTTTAATATTAAAGCATTTGTTACTTTAAGATATTTCTAAATTTACGTTTTAATGTTACATTTATCATGCTTGAAATCAAACTTATTTCTGTGATATACATAATTGATATACAATTTACTCTTTAGGAAAACAAATAGAAACTGGAAAATTTTTAGGAAAAGCAAAAGAATGTAATTCTCATCAGTCTTCTCTAGATCAATAGGTTTGGATATCTATAATTGTTAAAAAAAAAAAAAGACTTGGAAATAAGGAGGATTAAAAAGCAGCAATAAATGTGGATACATTGAGATGACAATCTATAAACTATCATCCTAATTTTGTCCTTTGGTAATGCTAACAGAAGAGCAAAAGGGTATGTTCCATTAATACCATGCTTAAGGAACAAGAAGTAAATGTATTTAATACTAGTGACAGAAAACTCAGTAAGAGAATGAAAATTAGAATCAAGGAAAACTTGCCCAGCATAATGTATTGAGTACTGTACTATGTGTTGAGAATTTCAAAGATATATTGATTGCTTTTATTGAGCTTTTGGTTCTGTAGAAAAGGTATTCTAGCCAAGGAAACCCATGTGCTAAAGCTGAGAAAATGGATAAATTATGCAAAATACTGGGAGATTCATTTGTGTTGGATGTATTGACTTGTGCATAGCAAAACATATGGTTTGAAAAGTAGAGTAGAGCCTATTCAAATAAGGTTTTGTATGCCAGCATAGAAAGTGAAGGTGAAGTCGCTCAGTCGTGTCCAACTCTTTGAGACCCCATGGACTATAGTTCACCAGGCTCCTCCGTCCTTGGGATTCTCCAGGCAAGAATACTGGAGTGGGTTGCCATTTCCTTCTCTGGGGAATCTTCCAGACCCAGGCATCGAACCCAGGTCTGCCGCATTGCATGTGGACGCTTTAACCTCTGAGCCACCAGGGAAGCAAAATATGTTTGATTCAGTCAATTTTTCAAGGAATACTGGACATTTAATTTTACCTAATATAGGCACAAGAATTTAACTCATAAGTAGTATAATTGCTAGTATTTATTGAGTTCACCTATATTAACTCATACGATCATCACATTAATTCTCTGAAGTATTAGTACCATCCTTATTTTATAACTATATAAAATTTATAAGTATAAAAATTTTAAGAAAGCCCAGAGATAAATGCATGCACATATGGACACCTTATCTTTGACAAAGGAGGCAAGAATATACAATGGATTAAAGACAATCTCTTTAACAAGTGGTGCTGGGAAAACTCATCAACCACTTGTAAAAGAATGAAACTAGAGCACTTTCTAACACCATACACAAAAATAAACTCAAAATGGATTAAAGATCTAAACCTAAGACCAGAAACTATAAAACTCCTAGAGGAGAACATAGGCAAAACACTCTCCGACATACATCACAGCAGGATCCTCTATGACCCACCTCCCATAATATTGGAAATAAAAGCAAAAATAAACAAATGGGACCTAATTAAACTTAAAAGCTTCTGCACAACAAAGGAAACTATAAGCAAGGTGAAAAGACAGCCTTCAGAATGGGAGAAAATAATAGCAAATGAAGCAACTGACAAACAACTAATCTCAAAAATATACAAGCAACTCCTACAGCTCAACTCCAGAAAAATAAATGACCCAATCAAAAAATGGGCCAAAGAACTAAATAGACATTTCTCCAAAGAAGACATACAGATGGCTAACAAACACATGAAAAGATGCTCAACATCACTCATTATCAGAGAAATGCAAATCAAAACCACTATGAGGTACCATTTCACGCCAGTCAGAATGGCTGCGATCCAAAAGTCTACAAGCAATAAATGCTGGAGAGGATGTGGAGAAAAGGGAACCCTCTTACACTGTTGGTGGGAATGCAAACTAGTACAGCCACTATGGAGAACAGTGTGGAGATTCCTTAAAAAACTGGAAATAGAATTGCCTTATGATCCAGCAATCCCACTGCTGGGCATACACACTGAGGAAACCAGAATTGAAAGAGACATGTGTACCCCAATGTTCATCGCAGCACTGTATAATAGCCAGGACGCAACCTAGATGTCCATCAGCAGATGAATGGATAAGAAAGCAGTGGTACATATACACAATGGAGCATTACTCAGCCATTAAAAAGAATACATTTGAATCAGTTCTAATGAGGTGGATGAAACTGGAACCTATTATACAGAGTGAAGTAAGCCAGAAAGAAAACCACCAATACAGTATACTAACGCATATATATGGAATTTAGAAAGATGATAACAATACCCTGTATACGAGACAGCGAAAGAGACAGAGATGTATAGAACAGTCTTTTGGACTCTGGGAGAGGGGAAGGGTGGGATGATTTGGGAGAATGGCATTGAAATATGTATAATATCATATATGGAATGAGTCGCCAGTCCAGGTTTGATGCACGATACTGGATGCTTGGGGCTGGTGCACTGCGACAACCCAGAGGGATGGTATGGGGAGGGAGGAGGGAGGAGGGTCCAGGATGGGGAACACATGTATACCTGTGGCAGATTCATGTTGATATATGGCAAAACCAATACAATAGTGTAAAGTTTAAAAATAAAATTAAAAAAAGAAAAAAAAATTTTATAATTGCTTATGTTTATTGAGTTCACCTATATTAACTCATACTGTCTTCATATTAATTCTCTGAAGTAAATATTAGTACTATCCTTATTTTATAAGTAAGAGCACATAAAGAAATCACTTACCCAATGTCACAAAGTTGGTAAGGTGAGGAGGAAGGGTTCTAACCCTTGCAGCCTGACTCAGAACCCTTGTTCTTAATTACCATGGCTCAGCAAGGTAGAGTCCCCTCAAACTGGATTGAAGTTCTGAGGGTATCTGATAATATTTTTGTAGGTTTAAATACATATTGAGTTCAGGAAAGCTTTACATTTGTTAGCAAAGTATCCAAATCTTAAAAAATAAATAAAAACAGCTTTAAGTATTTTTGTGTGTGTGCGTGTGGTATGTGTGCTTAGTCACATCAAACTCTGTAACCCCATGGACTGTAGCCTGCCAGGCTCCTCTGTCCATGGAATTCTCCAGGCAAGAATACTGGATTGGGTTGCCATTTCCTACTCGAGGGGATCTTCCCTATGAAGGGAATCGAAACTGCATCTCTTGTACTTCCTGCATTGGCAGGCAGATTTTTTTTTTATCACTGCACCTGGGAGCACCTGGGAAGCCCTTATTTAAGTATAATTGATATCTAACTGCACATATTGAAAGTAACAATTCGATTAATTTTGAGACATATATACACCAACAAAATCATCACCACAGTCAAGATAATGATCATGTCCATCATCAAAAAAAAACTTTCCTCATGACACTGCTTACCCACTCCCCACCCAGGCAAATACTCTTCTGCTTTCTATCACTACAGATTTATTTGAATTTTCCAGAATTTTATGAAAATGTGATCTTAGAATATATTGTCTTGTTTGGTCTGACTTCTTGAATCACTAATCATTAATGTTTTATTTGTCTACATTTTAATGGTTATCAAATTTTGTTGCTGAAAGTATACATTGTATAAATATAGCACAATTTCTTTATCTTCACCTCTTGGTGGATATTTGAGTTGAAAGTTTTCTCCCAATTTTTGCTCTAAGCAGGCTGCTTTTGCTACAAGTAGGCTACTATGAATAGTCAGGTACAAGTCTCTGTATGACTGTCAAATAAAAGAAGTCAGGAACAAGAAATATTTTTGTTTTAATTCATGTAGGCTACAACATGAGGCAAAGCTAGTCTTGTCTCAAGATTTATCAGAAATTATAATAGTGGTTATCTTTTGGGAGGTAAGTTAATGACTAAAAGGGTGCATGAAGGAGACTGCTGCTTTTGGACTCTGAAAGCATTTTATTTCTTCATCTTGATATTGATTATGTGAGAGTCAGTTCAGTATATGAAAATTCACTATACTTCTGATATGTACTCTTTTATAGGTATCTTACACTGTGATTAGCAGTTAAAATAAAAGTGAGGTAATGAAATGGTTTGGTTCTGTCTAGATGATTTTCTATATGTTATCTGGCATGTATACTTTTTATTGCACTATTCTGGTTATATATTCCTGTAGTATCCTCTCTGGATGTCCTATACCATTACATTTATACCTTTTACTGTGATTACTCTATTTTACTGTACGTCTTCTTGTTATACTATAAAATTTCTATAAAAGAAGAGATAATGTCTAACTTTCTTACCTCCATGTCCATTATCTGGCATGGTGCTTGAAAAGTAGTAAGTACTTGATGAATACTTGGATGAATGAGCTTCCCTGGTGGCTCAGATGGTAAAGCTTCTGCCTGCAGTGCAGGAGACCCAAGTTCAATCCCTGGGTTGGGAAGATCTCAATCCTGGAGAAGGAAATGGCAACCCACTCTAGTATTTTTGCCTGGAGAATCCCACGGACGGAGGAGCATGGTAGGCTACAGTCCATGGGGTCGCAAAGAGTCAGACATGACTGAGCAACTTCACTTCACTTCACTTCACTTCTGGATGAATGATATGAAATTTTTTTTGTGGTTTCCTATGCGTCTGCTCACCTTATTTGGTTTCTACTGAAGGTTTGGCTTCCCCCAATATTTTATGTCTATAAATATGGATATAATTATGTTTATAAATTATGGATTGTTTTGTGTGATATTTTTTCTTCATAACCTCAATCATTTGTTTTAGCATACATTTTTCAAACAAATAGTAACTTCTGTCATTGAGTGTTTACCATGTGCTTTCAGCACTTTACATCTATCAACTTATTTAAGAGGTACAACCCAATAATATAGATACTCATATAGTTCCAATTTTATGGGAAAACTGAGACACAGAGATACTAAATATCTTGCCCTAAGTTACAAGTCTTATAAATGACAGAGCTCAAATTTGATCCTGGACAGTCTTAAAGACAGAAATCATGATTTATCCAGTATAGTATTCTGTGTTTATATATCTACCACATTATGTCACTACATTTCTTTATGTCTTTCAGAACTTTGATAAAATGTTAGCTTTACACAGTGGCTTTCTCTGACTATTTTATATGAAATAGCAGCTCTCCAAATACTCTCAGTCATTCTCACAATGCTTTACTTTCTTCATAGCACTCTCACCACATGTATGTTGTATGCATGTGTGTTAAGTCCCTTCAGTCATGTCGACTCTGCGACCCTATGGACTGTAGCCCTCCAGGCTCCTCTGTCCATGGTGATTCTCGGGCAAGAATACTGGAGTGGGTTGCCATGCCATACTCCAAGGGATCTTCATGACCCAGGGATCAAACCCATGTCTCTTAGGTCTCCTGCATTGTCAGGCAGATTCTTTACCACTAGCACAGCCCGGGATGCCAGCTGTATTGTATACTTATGTTTATTTCCTTCTCATACATCTCTCCCACTAAAATGGTAGGTCCATAGGGCAGAGACTTTATCTGTTTTCTTTTATCTACATTCTTATATCGTAGAATAAGTCCTAATACATAGTAGATGCTTAATAAATATTAAATCAACAAATAAATGCTTCATAGGATCAATTTATACTGTGATGCTTTGGTGCTTACAGGGTTGGCAAAGGTTTCTAAAAACTTCTTTAGCAGAATCACTTCCTGTTTAGAACAGAGACTAAAAAGAGTCACTATTAGACATCATTACACATTCCATGAAGCACAATTGAACATATCCTGGAAATAGTAACTCTGAGCATTTCTGAACATGCCAGTATCATGTGAATTTTTATTCTGGAAGCAACTTTGTTCTGGCAAGGGAAGCCAAAAGAAAAGTTTTATTTGAAATCATTATAATTTTTGCATTTTTAAAAGACATCTGCAGCTTCTAAATGCAGATTGTTATAGAGGACACAATAACCAGTTGACAATCCCAAGGAAGTAATTCATGGGACAAACAATGATTTGAACTAGCGCTATGATGGTGAATATAGACATGAGAAGAAACAGGTTTCAGAGAGAGTAGAATCCATAGGACTTCTGACTAATTAGTTAGGGGTTTCTGATTTACGTAGTATCAACTCATACTCAAGAAATAGAGGAGGTCTGGGAAGATAACTAACTTTGTTTTCAACCTGATAAATTGGAAGTGCAAATGATGTAGCCAAAGTGTTCAGCAAAAAATAAAAAAAAAAAAATTTTAGACCTGGAACTTAGGAGCATCTGTGATTAGATAGTTATATTTTAGTCATCAAATGTTTGAGTTTGCATAGGGGGATACTATGTAGAATATTGTTCCAGTATCAACAGATTCTTAACCAACTTTGTATGATTTTAAAATTGTATTTATTTATTTATTTTTGGCTGTGCTGGGTCTTTGTTATCATGCAGGGCTTTTTCTCCAGTTTCTGCTAGCAGGGGCTACTCTCTAGCTACAGTGTGCAGGCTTCTCATTGCAACAGCTTCTCTTGTTGCAAAGCATGGGCTTCAGTAGTTGTGTCCCCCAGTCTATAGAGCACAGGCTCACTAGTTGTAGCACACAGGCTTAGTTTGCTCTGTGGAATATGGGATCTTTCCCAACCAGGAATCAAACCTGTGTCTCCTGAATTGGCGGGCAGATTCTTTACTGCAAGCCATCAGGGAAGCCCACTCTGTGTGATTTAAGCTGAAAAAGACTTTAATTATAGGACACTGGATAAATTAAAGAACAGACTATATAACAAGTGAAACTTAGGAAAAAGGCAAAAGCAATTTTGAAAAGAACAGTGTGGTGTAATACCATTATTGCCACCACTGAATGCTGAATGCCACTGCTTGTACCGGCACCCTGCCAGCGCTGGGTTCTGACCACCAATATTGAACCATCGCCCTGCAGTGTTACTTTTGCCACTGTTGCTGCTTAAGCCATAAAGAATTCTCCACAGTTAGCTTCTGTGGCAAGAAGGAAGCATGTGTCTGATGTAAAGCCCCTGTACCCAATTCACTAATGCCAGCCAGAGAAACCTGAAAACAAGATACCTGGCTTCTAAAAGGGATGTTGATCCCCAACAGCCAAAAACCACTATGTACACTTACTCATCAACATTAGGTTTATTAATTGCTGCAGCATGGGAAGCTGCATACCATGGAGAACCATGGAGTAGCTCAGTAAGAGGGAGTTAGGAAAGACTTCTAGGGGATTTTGGAGAAGGTTTGAGTACATGTTTGTCTTTTCTGGATCAGGTATTCTCTGAAAGTGGGACATTCGGTTATTGGAGATTTGGGCATTTTTTAACCCATGAGACCAGGAGAATAGAAAGGAATTGGAGTTGTCATGGGAGAGGTAGTAACACCTCATAGTAATAGAAGCATGAGGTCTGCTTTGGTCTCTATTCAGGTCTGATTTTGTAGTTGACTTATTTCTGTTTTATTGTATCATTGTCTGAAGAGTCCTCAACTGATAATTTTGTGAAATTGCTTATGATCAGCAGGGAAATCTCATGGTTTGGTGGTAGAAGCCAGGCTAGCTACCAGCTGTCAGCTGTCAAGCCTGCTGTTCCTTTCTCAGTAGGTAAGCTTTGCCTCCTACCAAGATTCCTAAAGTGGAAATTACCAAAATGCCAGATGTTGGGCATCCAATTTAAAAAATTACCAAGCCTGTAATTTCCAAATATTATTAGTTAGCTCAGGTTGCTGTGACTGAATGATTTGAGCAATAGGAATTTATTTCTCATAGTTATAAAGTTGGAAGACCAAGATACTGGTCAATTCTGTTCCACAAGAGGACCCTCATAGTCAAAGCTATAGCTTTTCCAGTAGTCAGGTATGGGTGTGAGTGTTGGACCATAAGGAAGGCTGAGCACCGAAGCATTAATGCTTTTGAATAGTGGTGCTGGAGGAGACTCTTGATAGTCCCTTGGAGAGCAAGGTGATCAAACCAGTCAATCCTAAAGGAAGTCAACCCTGAATATTCATTGCAAGGACTGATGCTGAAGCTGAAGCTCCAATACTTTGGCCATCTGATGTGAAGAGCCGACATATTGGAAAAAAGACCCTGATGCTGGGAAAGATTGAGGGCATGAAAAACAACATATATACGTATATATGTATATACTGAAATTATTTCTCCAGTAAGTTTGGTTAGCATCTACCATCTCATTTAGAGGCATAAAAATAAAAAGTAAAAAAAGAAGAAATTTGTTTCCTTATGACAAGAACTCTTAGGATTTCTTCTCAACTACTTTCGTACATATCATACAGCAGTGTTCCCCATAGTCATCATGTTATATATCACATCTCTTACATAGATTTTAAAATATTATTTTCTATTGCTCAGCTTCTCATGAGAGACTTCATATTGGTTGCATACAAACTAAAATGGTTTGGTGGATTTTTTTTTCTGATCTACAAAATTTATGACAGTTTTTCTTATAATAGTCCTCTGATAACATAATACTTTTCAAGAAGCAAAACCATAACAATATTTTCACTAAAAATGCAATTCATATTGATCCACAAAACCAATACAATATTGTAAAGTTAAAAAATAAAATAAAATATATCTGATACATATCTAAAGGGGCTCAATTTAGTCTCATGACCTCCCAAGCTAAATCTACCAGAGAATGGTTCCCATTAGAGAATGTAGCTAATTTAGGATACTATAAATGGCTGTAGACAATAATATCTATAGGGGGATTATAGGTAGTAAAACCAGAAAGATAGACTAGTATTAAATTATAATTTCCTTGAGTACAATGTTGAGGAATTTGGACCTTTTCCTGAAATAATTTGGTTTCTGTGCCCAGAAATGACATGAATTGAGGGATTACTCTTTGACAGTGATAAATATGGATTAGATGAAGCTGAAAGCTGAAGGTAGGCAACTGGCAAAGAGGCTGTTACAAAGTCCTGGGTCACCAGAGCCCATGAAGTAAGAGGGGCTAAACCAAGAAGTAAGTAAACTAACAAGCGAAAGCAGCTAAGGGATTCTTCATCTTTTAAACCCTAATTCTAATATCATCTCTGATGTTGTTATTGTTCAGCCACTAAGTCATGTCCAACTCTTTGTGACCCCGTGAACTGCAGTATGCCAAGTTCCTCTGTCCTCCTTATCTCCCAAAGTTTGTTCAAATTCATGTCCATTGGGTCAGTGATGCTATCTAACCATCTCATCCTCTGCCACCCTCTTCTCCTTTTGCCTTCAGTCTTTCCCAGCATCAGGATCTTGCCCAATGAATCAGCTCTTCACATCAAGTGGTAGAAGATTGGAGCTTCAGCTTCAGTATCAGTCCTTCCAATGAATATTCAGGGTTGATTTCCTTCAGGATTGACTGCTTTAATCTCCTTTAATCTCCAGTCCAAGGGACTCTCAAGAGTCTTCTCCAGCACCACACTTCAAAAGAATCAATTCTTTAACACTCAGTCTTCTTTATGGTCCAGTTCTCACTTCTGTACATGAATACTGGGAAAAAACATAGCTTTGATTGAACAGACCTTTGTCAGCATGTTATCTGATATGAAGCCTTTTCTGGGTCAGGCAGAGAGGATGAAAAGAGAACATATATTCAAGACATATAACAGAGGTAGAATAAACAGATGCTTGAAATTGACTGATTTGGAGGGTGATAGCCTGGAAAATCCCATGGGTGGAGGAGCCTGGTGGGCTGCAATCCATGGGGTTGCGAAGAGTCGGACACGACTGAGTGACTTCACTTTCACTTTTCACTTTCATGCATTGGAGAAGGCAATGGCAACCCACTCCAGTGTTCTTGCCTGGAGAATCCCAGGGATGGGGGAGCCTGGTGGGCTGCCATCTATGGGATTGCACAGAGTCAGACATGACTGAAGTGACTTAGCAGCAGAGGAAGAAAAGTTAGGAATAGCTTCCAAGTTTCTGTTTTAGACTACAAGGAAAGTATTGGTAGCATTTATCAAAATAGGAGATAGAGACGTTAGAGGCAAGTTCTTTCTAGCAGCTTTACTGGGACAATCAATCTTTCCTTTTCTTAAAGTGTGGTGGGCTCCATCTTCTTATTTTGGCACTGATGGTTCTCCATCCCCAAGACCTGTGAGCTCTACTCACAGTGTGAAGGTCCAGTTTGACTCTGGGAACATCACCCACTGTGGCCTCACAGGAGAGTTATTCTCTGAACCGGTCTTCCCCATGAGTGAACTGCTTTGAGAAAGAACTTTCTGTGTCTTCCTCAGGCTTTAACGTTAAGGAAACAAAAATCTCCTTGGAGTCCCTTCTTGTTGCCAAGAGTTTTACTGAGAAAACATTTCTCTATTTCCCAAACGTGTCAAATATTTCAATACCTTGGAGAATGCTGATGCTTGTGTCCTTTTCTTTGCTTGAAATTTCCTTTCTGCCTTCTCTGTCCACTGAACTCTTCATCTCATTAGCCCTGATTCCAATATTATCCAATATGAAGCCAACTCTGGGTCAGTTCCTGAATTACAAGTTCTCACAACACTGACATTTTCTGGGCAACATGAGACCCAGGCATAATAAATTAGCACATTAATTTCAAAATCATTGAACTTCTGAATTTTCTGTTAGAATATAAACTCCATCAGAGCAGGGACTATGTTTGTTGTATAAATCCTTGGATTACTGTTTAACACATAAGAAAAACCTCCAATTATCCATTATTATTATTAATTTTAAGTTTTTATGTCCATTTCACTAAGTTGTGAGGTACCTGAAGGCAGTGACGACATGTTAGTCCTAGCCCTTAGCCTAGCGTCTGATGTGTGCTCAATAGATGTTTGTTACATTAATGAAATAATTGTTTGTTTAATAAATTTAAAAGGCTTAATTTACAAGGAATTTGTAAAGTGAAGTTTCAGGGTAATACAAAAGAGATATAATCAATCTGTTACTTTGTCTACAATGACAATGATGTATGAAGTATCAGACCTTTCTTTCTCTTTGGGCACTTAGCTAAGTGTTTTGTAACACTGACAAAAAGTGAATCTTTCCTCAGTAAAATTCAGGTTCAAAAATATAATTTTTGACAGTACGTTGAGAAACACTGTTTAAACTTACGACTTTTTATTTTTATTTTTTAACTTTACAATATTGTATTGATTTTGCCATATATCAACATGAATCCACCACAGGTATACACGTGTTCCCCATCCTGAACCCTCCACCCTCCTCCCTCCCTGTACCATCCCTCTGGGTTGTCCCAGTGCAGCAGCCCCAAGCATCCAGTATCGTGCATCAAACCTGGACTGGCGACTCGTTTCATATATGATATTATACATGTTTCAATGCCATTCTCCCAAATCATCCCACCCTCTCCCTCTCCCACAGAGTCCAAAAGACTGTTCTATACATCAGTGTCTCTTTTGCTGTCTCATATACAGGGTTATTGTTACCATCTTTCTAAATTCCATATATGCGCGTTAGTATACTGTATTGGTGGTTTTCTTTCTGGCTTACTTCACTCTGTCTAATAGGCTCCTGCTGCTGCTGCTAAGTCGCTTCAGTCGTGTCCGACTCTGTGCAACCCCATGGACTGCAGCCTACCGGGCTCCTCCGTCCATGGGATTTTCCAGGCAAGAGTACTGGAGTGGGTTGCCATTGCCTTCTCCTATAATAGGCTCCAGTTTATATAATTACCCATAAGAAATAGTGGTATTAGAATTTGGTGTCTTTAACAGATCTTTGATTGAAATGAGTCTTCATTATGAGGCACATTTCACAATGGTCTCATCTGTAGTTTATTTGTTACCTATTGTTCTATTTGGTTTCTCTTATACAGTCCATTATTTCTTATAGATATTGTATTATATTTTATTTCACAACTTCTGACTGCTGATTGTTATATTTTAACATGATAGACTATGCCAAATTATATCCATGAGGGAAAAATTAGTCCTGTTTCAGTTCAGTTCAGTTCAGTTGCTCAGTTGTGTCTGACTCTTTGTGACCCCATGAACCGCAAGATGCCAGGCCTCCCTGTCCATCACCAGCTCCCAGAGTCCACGAAACCCATGTCCATTGAGTCAGTGATGCCATCCAACCATCTCATCCTCTGTCGTAGTCCTGTTTAAGGCCAATCAAAAAGTTATCCTAAGTGAATTTGTTTTTAAATGGCTATTTTAAGTGATCATATACAGCTGAAAGAATATATCATTCTAATTATTAAATAAAATCAGATGTTATTTCTATGTATTGATAAACACCATAAAAAATACCAGTAATGTAGGTTTTAGCATTCAAATATTAAGGGAAGAATCTCTCATAGTAAATACATAGAAGAAAAAAATCTAGTTGAGTCTGAGGCAAATATTTTAAGAAGAAGCTGAATTTAGGGAAAAATTGTGAATATATAACAAATATAAAAGTGAAGAGGTATACAGATTTGAAAAATATTATCTTTACCTTATTTCTGAAACTATAAAGTAATAAAAAGTAAAGAAACAGTATATATATAGACCTACAGTCATTGTTTCTGAAAAGTTGAAATTGTAAACATCAGAAATCATACCAAAATACACAGAATAATTGATGAAAATGAAATTGTCAAAATGAAAAACTATAATTTTGATAAGTCAAATTCAGGAAGGAAAACACATAAATTACTTATAACATTGTTGGACCTAGAAGGTATTATGTTATTAATCAATGAAATAAGTCAGACAGAGAAAGATACATACATACATAATTTCTATGATAAAATACATACATACATACATAAATACATACATATACATGGAATCTGAAAACCAAAACACAGGATCAAACAAACAAAAAACAGAGAGATCACATAGAGATCAGATGGTTGCCAGAAGGGAAAGGCATCAAGGGGATGAGTGAAATGGATGAAGGAAGTTAGTACAAACTTCTAGTTATAAAATAAATAACAGGGATGAAATGTACAGCATGAGGAATATAGTTAATAAGTATGTTATATCTTTATATGGTGACAGACGGTAACTAGACTTATCATGGTGATCAATTTGTAATGTATAAAAATGTCAGATCATTATGTTGTGCACCAAGAACTAACATACAGTTGTAGGTCAATTATACTTCAAATACAAACAAACAAACAAACAAGCTCATAGAAAGAGAGATCAGATCTGTGGTTACCAAAGGGAAGAAAGCAAGGAGGGGGTTGAAGATACAAATTTTCCAATTATAGGGTAAATAAGTACAGGGATCAAGACCATCCCCATGGAAAAGAAATGCAAAAAAGCAAAATGGCTGTCTGAGGAGGCCTTACAAATAGCTGTGAAAAGAAGAGAAGTGAAAAGCAAAGGAGAAAAGGAAAGATATAAGCATCTGAATGCAGAGTTCTAAAGAATAGCAAGAAGAGATAAGAAAGCCTTCCTCAGTGACCAATGCAAAGAAATAGAGGAAAACAACAGAATGGGAAAGACTAGAGATCTCCTCAAGGAAATTAGAGATACCAAGGGAACATTTCATGCAAAGATGGGCTCGATAAAGGACAGAAATGGTATGGACCTAACAAAAGCAGTAGATATTAAGAAGAGGTGACAGGAATACACAGAAGAACTGTACAAAAAAGATCTTCATGACCAAGGTAATCACGATGGTGTGATCACTCACCTAGAGCCAGACACCCTGGAATGTGAAGTCAAGTGGGCCTTAGAAAGCATCACTACGAACAAAGCTAGTGGAGTTGATGGAATTCCAGTCAAGCTATTTCAAATCCTGAAAGATGATGCTGTGAAAGTGCTGCACTCAATATGTCAGCAAATTTGGGAAACTCAGCAGTGGCCACAGGACTGGAAAAGGTCAGCTTTCATTCCAATCCCAAAGAAAGGCAATGCCAAAGAATCCTCAAACTACTGCACAATTGCACTCATCTCACACGCTAGTAAAGTAATGCTCAAAATTCTCCAAGCCAGGCTTCAGCAATACGTGAGCCGTGAAATTCCTGATGTTCAAGCTGGTTTTAGAAAAGGCAGAGGAACCAGAGACCAAATTGCCAACATCTGCTGGATCATCAAAAAAGCAAGGGAGTTCCAGAATAACATCTATTTCTGCTTTATTGACTACGCCAAAGCCTTTGACTGTGTGGATCACAATAAACTGTGGAAAATTCTGAAAGAGATGGGAATACCAGATCACCTGACCTGCCTCTTGAGAAACCTATATGCAGGTCAGGAAACACCAGTTAGAACTGGACATGGACCAATAGACTGGTTCCAAATAGGAAAAGGAATACGTCAAGGCTGTATATTGTCACCCTGCTTATTTAACTTACATGCAGAGTACATCATGAGGAACGCTGGGCTGGAAGAAGCACAAGCTGGAATCAAGATTGCCAGGAGAAATTTCAATAAGCTCAGATATGCAGATGACACCACCCTTATGGCAGAAAGTGAAGAGGAACTAAAAGTTTCTTGATGAAAGTGAAAGAGGAGGGTGAAAACATTGGCTTAAAGCTCAACATTCAGAAAATGAAGATCATGGCATCCAGCCCCATCACTTCATGGGAAATAGATGGGGAAATAGTGGAAACAGTGTCAGACTTTATTTTTCTGGGCTCCAAAATCACTGCAGATGGTGACTGCAGCCATGAAATTAAAAGACGCTTACTCCTTGGAAGGAAAGTTATGACCAACCTAGATAGCATATTCAAAAGCAGAGATATTACTTTGCCAACAAAGGTCCGTCTAGTCAAGGCTATGGTTTTTCCTGTGGTCATGTATGGATTTGAGAGTTGGACTGTGAAGAAAGCTGAGCACTGAAGAATTGATGCTTTTGAACTGTGGTGTTGGAGAAGACTCTTGAGAGTCCCTTGGACTGCAAGGAGATCCAACCAATCCATTCTGAAGGAGATCAGTCCTGGGTGTTCTTTGGAAGGAATGATGTTAAAGCTGAAACTCCAGTACTTTGGCCACCTCATGGGAAGAGTTGACTCATTGGAAAAGACTCTGATGCTGGGAGGGTTTGGGGGCAGGAGGAGAAGGGGACCACAGAGGATGAGATGGCTGGATGGCATCACTGACTCGATGGACGTGAGTCTGAGTGAACTCCGGGAGTTGGTGATGGACAGGGAGGCCTGGCGTGCTGCAATTCATGGGGTCGCCAAAAGTCGGACATGACTGAGCGACTGAACTGAACTGAACTGAAGTACTAGGAGTGTGATGTATAACATGAATAATGTAATTAACGCTCCTGTATATTCTATATGAAAGTCACTTAGAGAGTAAATACTAAGAGATCTCATCACAGGAAAAAAATTTTTTTTCTTCTTTTGTTATCTATATGAAATGATGGATGGTCACTAAACCTATTGTGGTAATCATTTCATTATATAAGTCAAATCGTCTTGCTGGACATCTTTAAACTTGTATAGTACTGTATGTCAATTATAGGTCAATAAAAGTGGAAGAAAAAAAAAACAAAATCAATTGAAGCTTCAAAAGCTTTGCAAATAATTTTATACATATTTTCTATTTCTTTTTAAATTATTAAAAATGAATATTATCTCTAAAAGTCCCAAAAGCGCCTTTGTACTTAATTTAAGTAGTAAAATATTCATTTCTGCACTAGCTTAGTATTGTCAAAAAATGTCTTTTCTAATCAAGAACAAAAGTGCTAAGACTATTTCTTTTATTTCTTTTATACTTTTGCATAAAACTCAAATTAATAAATCAGGACTTTTTTTTAAATGAGTGGGATATCAGACACTTCTAGGATTTAAAAGATCTTTATTTTAACTTTAGATCTGCCACCAATGTGCCATGTGACACTCTTAGAGGTACTTAATAGCTTGGTAGAAGGAGTGTATTTAGAAATATGCTTTTGGAAGTAAGAAACAGAATTCTGAGTAAAAGTGGCTTTTTAAGTAATAGGCACCTTGTTGTCCATAACAAAGCCTTGAGATAAGCAGTTCTAGAGTTGGTTTCAGTGGCTTAATGATTTTACCAAAAGCGCTTTCAATTTTTCTATATACTATTCCCAGCATGTTGGTTGTCATCCTTGGGTTTGTTGCCTCATGGTTTCATAGTGTCTGCCACAACTCCAGACCTCACATTTTCATTCAAACATGAGACAAAGAGAAGAAAGAGGGACGGGGGAAAGTTCACATGCCTCTCTCCCTCTTTTTAAATCAAGGGGAAAATTTTTTCTTAGGATCTCCCTCAGAATCTCTTTTCCTCCTCTTTCTGTTCTAGTAACCAGAACTGAGTCATATGCTATGTCCTAGCTGCAGAGGAGGTTTGCCTAGTAACTCTTTGGCATTTCCAGTTTCTGATGCAGGCTGATACCGCTGGCAAGGAAGAAAGAGAAAGGAAATGACAGTTGTCTGGGAAACCAGCCATGGCTACCTTGGCAGATTATTTTCAAAGGGTTTTATCTGCTAAAGTTCAAATTCTATGACATCTTAGTCACAGAGTGTCTCTGTATTATACATCAGTCAGCGTTATCAGCACTCTAAGGCCAGATCTATCTAAAAGTACATGAATATATAGAAAACCCAATGTGGCAAGTTATATTTTTTTTCAAATAATAGAAATAATGATCCTGAAACAATGAGCCTGTGTGTGTGTGTGTGTGTGTGTGCATGTGTGTGTGTGTGTGAAAAGGGTCTCATAAAACACACAGGGTCCCTGCTCAGTTTAAAACTATAGGAGTTTTAAAATAGCTTTGCCTGACTGTTTTTTCAGTAGCATTTGAAACCTATTCATGAGCAGACAGTGTAGTTTGCAGCATATTCTAGCGCAGATGAACATCTTCATAGTTGACTATATTTCCCTCTTGATTGGACTGCTTCAGTGCAAGTTAGGAGCTTCAGTTCCTCCAGTGTGGTCATCCACAGAGATAATTGTTGTAGTTTCTGCTCATATGTCACCATCCCTCCAGAAAGAGTTGAAAAAGTCTTATACAATTTTTTCTTTGTTGCATTGTCATGAGTTAGGAATGCATAAAAATGTTTGGTCAGTGGGAAAATTCATGTTCATAGTGAATGAATGATTGGTTCTGGTCATAAACCCAAGAGGACTAGAGAGAGAGTAATGAAATTCAGCCTTCTCCTCAATCTAATTAGAGCAGTGCAGAAATTGTCTTATATCTGGTTGCTGTTTCAGTTCAGTTCAGTCTCTCAGTCGTGTCCATTTACAAGGTACTATTTTACACTTCATTGGAGAAGTTTATCTTACTATATGAACTAGAGGTCATCTTCAGAAGTTGCCTGTGAGTTTATTTCTTCATACAGAATATTTTTTCATGCTATGCATTAAATTAGAGAAATGTAGTTATAGGAAAGAAAAATTTTTCAATATGACATCAAGAAATCAGCTTAAACTTTTAAATGTTGAATATTTAAAAGGAAAAAATATTTCCCAAGGACACACTGAAAATATGTGACAGTTTGATATAAATTATATATTTTAAATATTTTTCTAATAATTTAAATACTATAAGGAGACCTATCTTAATTAGAAGCATTCGCAAATTGCTTAATTAGAATTAAAAACTAAGTCTTCTCAATATTCTTCAACAAAATAATAGATGGTTTGTGTGGTTACATGTCCTTCTGGGATATCCAAGGAGTCAGTTTAGCTTTTTGTTGCTCTTCTTAGGAGGAAATTGAATGGATATGATGGAGAGTACATAAGTATTGTAATTGTAACATTGCCTTAAGATTTAGCAATAATCAAGGAAGAATTGTCTTAATTTTTATTGGAATATAGTTTGATTTACAATGTTGTGTATTATCAGGTATACAGCATAGTGAATCAGTTATACATAAGCATACATCCATTCTTTTTTTAAGATTCTATTCCTGTATAGGCCATTAAGGGAGAATTTTTATAGAAAATATTTTATCATAGAAATTATGTTATTGGATACTAAATTTTATATTTTTTCTGGTGTCTAAAGATAATGAATGTACATTTTTTCAAAATAAATGAGGTATGCCAGTGTTGCATTTTGAAAGAATATCAATTCCTGGGCCTTCTTGTCCTCAGTACATACGTCATAAGAAATGATTTATCTCAAAATATAATGTTCATTTAAAGAAAGATTGTGAACAAGAGAAGGACCCAATAGTGTGGTAGAATTGGCATGTCCAAAGTATAAAATGCAAATGTCCATTTAACACAGGAGATGGATTAAGTAAAGTGGAAAGATAGTATATGCTTTCCCTAAGTTCCAATGAGAGAGAAACATCAGACAGTAGGAACTGAGGGGAGTTTTCCTATCCTTGTGACATGAATAGCCACTAATTAGAGAGTGTCTGAGAACATTTGAAAGACAAGTTAAAAGCTGGAATGTATAAACCCATGCCAAAAATTTGCAGAATCTTGCAAGAGTCAGCAAACCCAAGTTACTGCACTGGGAATTTATGGAGAAACAAAAATCCTGCCAACTTAATGTGGCTTCAGAAGTAATTGTACACTTAAATAGATAAAACCTCTGAATCTGATAAAAAGCAAATCACAGATTATACAATTTTATCAAAGTGACAGATGTACCAAGATATTGCATTATTTCCCGTAATTGCTCTAACTGGAATCTTTTACCAGATTTGCAATTGGATAAATGCTATAAAGTAATAGCATTCTAGTAAGGATTTAATTTTCATAAGTGCAACCAAATGACACTATTTAGAACAAATGCCCCTAGATTCCAGTAACATGTACCCTAAGAATAAGAATTTCAAATAGTATACAAATATAGTTATCTAGTGGCAATTATCTAGTGATAAATATTTCCAGTCCTTAATTTATCTGTTATATCAAGTTTTGAAGACTTAGATATTTCTTACAGGCCAGGCTTATATCTTAAACACATGGAGCTATCTAGATTGATGTAGACCAGGAGTTGGAAAATTATGGCTTCTGTTCCAAATTTGGTGATCCCTTTTTTATAAATAAAACTTTATTGGAAAACAATCATCTTCATTTGTTAACATGTCATATATGGCATTGCACTACAATGGCATAATTGAGTAATTGAGACAGAGACAATATGGCCCACAGAACATAAAACACTTCTTATCTAGCCCTAAATAGAAAAACGTTTGTTGACCCCTGGCATAGACTACAGTCAGCTTTAGAGCATATCCTTTTCTTAAAAACATTCATATTTAAACAATGGTCAAGCCAAATAATTCAGGCCAGATTTAGATGACTAGCCACTGCTGGAAAAAGAGATCCTGTGTCAGCCCTGACACTAACTTTCCATGTGACCTTAAACAAGTCACCAAATCTCCTCTAGAGAGAAGGGAACATTCCTTTTTCCTGAGGTTGCAGTGCATAACACCAAATGGCAAAAATCAACATGGTCTTTTAAAAAAGAATGTGAAAATCAAACCAGGGAACATGTCTAAAATAGTTATAAATGCAAGGAGAGCCTGAAGTGAATATTGGGAGCTGAGAGGCAGAGCCTGATTGGTCAGAGTTTCAAGCAGACAAATGAGGATGATGTGATCAAATTTAAATCCTGTATTCATGATAGGAAAACACACAGGCTTGTGTTTTCATGCACTAAGAATATGTCTACGATTTTATGGACTAGAATGGAGAAGAACACAATTTCGTCACCTGCAAAAAATCATTTAAAGCGTTCTCCTAGTCTAAGAAATGTCCTATAGAAAAGAGAAATGTTTTTGATCATATATATGGGAAATAGTCAAAATGAATCTGTTAAAAAATCATAATAAGCATTTGTATATTTTATGAGAAATCCTGCTGATAAGAAACCTATTTGACATTTTTTAAGCAAGATTCTTTGGAAGGACTGATGCTAAAGCTGAAACTCCAGAATTTTGGCCACCTCATGAGAAAAGTTGACTCATTGGAAAAGACTCTGATGCTGGGAGGGATTGGGGGCAGGAGGAGAAGGGGACGCCAGAGGATGAGATGGCTGGATGGCATCACTGACTCGATGGACGTGAGTCTGAGTGCACTCCAGGAGTTGGTGATGGACAGGGAGGCCTGGCGTGCTGCAATTTATGGGGTCGCAAAGAGTCGGACACAACTGAGTGACTGAACTGAACTGAACTAAACTGAAGCAAGATTTGCCAAAATGTACTGGCCATCTGAATTTTTTAAAAATCATGCAACACATAAGTCCTTAGGAAAACTTCAGGAAACTCTAACCTCAATAATTTCTTAAAATATTTCCAACTCTGAAATTCTTCCCTAAGTTTTTCAATACCTAACTCTTAAAGACCACCTACCATATGTCAGGCACTATTTATGTGCTTTAACTTATTAACTTATTTTAATCATCAGAATAACCCTATAATGTAAGGATTCTTATTATCATTCCCATATTACAGATCAGAAGCAAAGATATTCTTGTTGGTTTAAAGTCAAAGAGCTAGTGAGAGGTAGAATTGGGATTTAAACCCAGGTTGTCTGAATTGATTCTGTGTCCTAAACTGCTTTCCTTTTAGAGTTTTGTTGCTGTATTTGAGATATCAAAAAAAGTGAAAAACTCACCTACATATTTCACTTAGTATTTTTTATTATTTGGAATTTTTAAAACCTACTAGTTGAAATGTCAGGAGTAAACTTAACACAAGATATAGATATTCTAAGACAGATGAACTTCAGCTTTATCTGCCTTTAACGTTATGCATAATTCTTAGTAAGTAAGCTAATGTATATTCATTACAATATTCATTAAATCAGGCCTATTAGGATATCTCTTTAGCAACTGTTAATTAATTGTAGATGCCTGGTAAAAATTGAGTGGTTTTTCTTTGTAAATATTTCTAGAATTCAAACATCTCACTGGTAAAGAATTATTCACTCATGCACATATGAATATCTTCACTAAACAAACACTGACTGAGAAGCTGTTTGTGTGACTGACAATTTACTTGCTCTCATGAAGCTTGAATCTATCAGGAGGGAAATAATTAGGAAGTAAACAAAAAGTATTTTAATTTTCAGTTATAAATATTAAAATAAAAATGTTAAATACTTTCTACGGTAAGTGTTAAGAAGATGAAACAGGGCAATATACAAAGTGAAGATGCGAAGGGAGATTTAATTTGGGGATATGAGGAGGAAACATATGAGCTGAGTTGAAGAGGAGCCAGCTTTGGAAAGATTTATGGGTAGAATGTTATAGGCAGGAGAAGTAACAATGATAAAAGTAACAGTCATGGATATTTTACACATTTCTACCACTTTTACATATATAATATGAACATAGGTTGGTAAACATCATTTAACACAATTGAGTACCAATTTCATTAGAACTTGCTCATTAGAACTTCAGATAACTAGGTGAACATTACAAATGAGTCTGAATTATCAGCAAGTTACTTCGTTCAGACAAGTGATGATAAAATTGTCAGCATAACTGATGGAGAATGTGACCCAAACTGTAACCAAGTCCTGATATTTTCTCCCTGACCTATGGTTGTGATCGTGCCTTCCAGGCCAGTCATTTGTAAGGGGAAGTCATACCAGTTAGATTCCTGTGCGGAGACAGGGAAATAGGCCCCAGACCCACACGTGTTTACCATAAGGACAAAGGCGTACAGTCGAATGAGTACACTATACTCACATTTCTTGTCCATGGGACCTGATTACCCTGTTAGAAAATGCAATCCTGTCATAAGAATTCTTCTCATCTTCCTCCTCTGCTTAACTGTTCTTCATAGCACTTACAACCTTCTAGTATATTATTTTATTTTACTTAATCATTTTATTTATTGTCATTATCATCTGCACTGGAAGTACAGTCCTTTCAAGGAGTAATTTTTCTTTCTTTTCACACAGTGCTATTCCCCAGACCCCAGAAGACTCTCTAGCACATAATAATCTTTCAAAAGCAGTTTATGAGTAGAGAAAGAGTACACTTTTTTTTTTTTTTTTTTTGGCATTTCTGAGTGCCTGAAAGAGTCTGAATTATAGTAGTATTTCATTTGCTGCTCATGAAAGTCCTATAAGATAGTGGCTACATGGACTTTAAAGATGAAGGAACTAAATTTTTTTAAGATTTGAGCCAACAATGCCTCCAGAGTTTCTGTACATAGTCAAGACTTGAGGATAGCATTCTGGTTAGTGGGGAGATAAAAAGTTTGAAAATCAGAAGAATGGTACTACCTTTTCCTTTGTTGTTTGTTATACTTGAAAATGGCTTGACAAATACTGATTATGTATGTAATGCGCATGAGTACTTCTAAGCTTTGGGACCAACTCTCCCCCAAGGTTTACAGTTATTCAAAGCTGTAACATCATCAAGCCAATATGCTTAGGAGATAATGAGTACAAAAGTTAGGAGTAGGGGATTTTAGTACAAGCTCCTATGTATAAAATAAGCTACCGGGTATATAGTTTATAATATCTATAAATGAAATATAACCTTTAAAAATTGTGAATAACAACCTTGTCCATCTGAAACTTACATGATATTTTAAATCGACTATACCTGAATAGAAAAGAAAAAAGTTGGTCTATAACAGAAATTCATTTAAGGTAGTAAAAATTGACAAGATTGATGATGAAATTGTGGCCATACTGTGGAATTTTAAAATGCTTCATGAAGAGCTGAGTTTATCCTTTGGTTCCCAAGCCTGTGTGGATTATTAAAAATATGGATGTTAGAGCCTCAACTAGTACCTTGTACTGGTACAGATATTTAACAAGCTTCCCAGACTTTCATTAAGCAGTCAGGCTTGTACTCCATCCACAGACTGGCATTTGGAAACATGGTAAGCTACTAAAGGTTTTCAGGTAACAGTTTGAACATGTTTCTGTATATTTGAAATTTACTTCTCCCTGAAAAATACCCCCATATCTGTACATAATATACCCAGATAAATCTGACAAGAAGGTGGCTGGAATGTTTTTTGGAGCAATGTGTCATACACTGCCTCACAATATTTTTCTCCATCTGTTATAGGTCAATGCACAAACTGGCCCAGTTGGAAAGACTTGACCTAGGCAATAATGAATTCAGTGAGCTGGTGAGTGAATACATTTTCTAAACTTGACTAATAAATCACCAGGAGATTATTTCTGTTGCTCTTTGTAACCCCAGGTATTAAATCAAGTGCACATTTACGTTTTCTAAATATAAAAACAAAATAAAATCTGAAATTAAAGTGATTGTTTAGCTATATAGTAAACTACAGGTAACTGAATAATATTAGGATTAACTTTTTTTAAAAGGGTAGGGTAAATAGATAGGCAGATGCAAATTGTCAGTTTTGAGCACGAGCTATGTAGCAGACACCATGTTCAGTGTGTTACATATGTTGCCTCATTTAATCCTGATTTGCCATGTTACCATAATAACTTTATAGAAACAAGCTGAAAGTGGTCACTGATTTACATATCTTTTATGTGGTTGAACAGGGCTTCCCTCATAGCTCAGTTGTTAAAGAATCTGCCTGCAATGCAGGAGACCCCAGTTCGATTCCTGCGTTGGGAAGATCCACTACAGAAGGGATAGGCTACCCATTCCAGTATTCTTGGGCTTCCCTTGTGGCTCAGCTGGTAAAGAATCCACCTGTAATGTGGGAGACCAGGGTTTGATCCCTGGATTGGGAAAATCCCCTGGAGAAGGGGAAGGTTACCCAAGCCAGTTTCTGGCCTGGATTCAAGACATCCTGGATTCCATGGCCTGGATTCCAGACATCCTGGAATGTGAAGTTAAGTGGGCCTTAGGAAGCATCCCTACGAACAAAGCTAGTGGAGGTGATGGAACTCTATCCAAGCTATTTCAAATCCTAAAAGATGATGCTATAAAAGTGCTAAGCTCAATATGCCAGCAAATCTGGAAGACTCAGCAGTGGCCACAGGTCTGGAAAAGGTCAGTTTTCATTCCAGTCCCAAAGAAAGGCAATGCCAAAGAATGTTCAAACTACTGCACAATTGCACTCATCTCACATGCTAGCAAAGTAATGCTCAAAATTCTCCAAGCCAGGCTTCAACAGTATGTGAACCATGAAATTCCAGATGTTTGAGCTGGATTTTAAAAAGGCAGAGGAACCAGAGACCAAATTGCCAACATCCGTTGGATCATTGAAAAAGCAAGAGAATTCCAGAAAAACATCTACTTTTGCTTTATTGACTATGCCAAAGCCTTTGACTGTGTGGATCACAAAAAACTGTGGAAAATTCTGAAAGAGATGGGAATACCAGACCACCTGACTTGCCTCCTGAGAAATCTCTATGCAGGTCAGGAAGCAACAGTTAGAACTGGACATGGAACAGCAGACTGGTTCCAAATAGGAAAAGGAGTACTGTTGTCACCCTGCTTATTTAACTCACATGCAGAGGACATCATGTGAAACACTGGACTCGATGAAGCACAAGCTGGAATTGAGATTGCTGGGAGAAATATCAATAACCTCAGATATGCAGATGACACCACCCTTATGGCAGAAAGTGAAAAAGAACTAAAGAGCCTCTTGATGAAAGTGAAAGTGGAGAGTGAAAAAGTTGGCTTAAAGCTCAACATTCAGAAAATGAAGATCATGGCATCCGATCCCATCACTTCATGGCAAATAGATAGGAAAACAATGGAAAGAGTGACAGATTTTATTTTGGGGGGCTCCAAAATCACTGCAGATGGTGACTGCAGACATGAAATTAAAAGACTCTTAGTCCTTGGAAGAAAAGTTATGACCAACCTAGACAGCATGTTAAAAAGCATAGACATTACTTTGCCAACAAAGGTCCATCTTGTCAAGGCTATGGTTTTTCCAGTGGTCATGTATGGATGTGAGAGTTGGACTGTAAAGAAAGCTGAGCACCAAAGAATTGATGCTTTTGAACTGTGGTGTTGGAGAAGATTCTTGAGAGTCCCTTGGACTGCAAGGAGATCCAACCAGTCAATCCTAAAGGAGATCAGTCCTGTGTGTTCATTGGAAGGACCGATGTTGAAGCTGAAACTCCAGTACTTTGGCCACCTGATTCGAAGAGCTGACTCATTTGAAAAGACCCTGATGCTGGGAAAGATTGAAGGTGAGAGAAGGGGGTGACAGAGGATGAGATGGTTGGATGGCATCACCAACTCAATGGACATGAGTTTGTGTAAACTCCAGGAGTTGGTTATGGATAGGGAGGCCTGGCATGCTGTGGTCTATGGGGTTGCAAAGAATTGGACACAACTGAGCAACTGAACTAAACTGGACTGAACTTAGACCATAAATGATTTGGTCATTATTCCAGCCTTTATCCAGTTTATTGAGGCTAAAAACTGACTTTTATTCCTTTGTGATTAGAAGTTTAATCTAATTTTAGGAGTTGCATGGTCCCTTTAGGTTGTGTTCATCTTTCTTGCAGAGAAATGCTCTGTCATCTCTTGCCTTTCTCTGCATGTCTCTTTAAGATGGAATTTGGGTGAGTGCAAAGGAATGTACATGTCTTTCTAACTTGAGGGAAAAAGACCCCCTGGTCTCAGACTGATTTTCAGAAATGTTGGCCTCTGAGAATGATGTCTGCAGCTGATACTACCTTCTATGTCCAGTCTGCAGTTCTGAACCTGGAGTCAGTCTTTTGGGCTCAGGCAGTACCCACCTGGTAGCATTGGCCATTTCCCTCTTGCTGAAGGTGCAATCACCCAGCTATCATTGCGTGTGCATGCATGAGTCCCTACCCTGTCTTCCCTCCAGCACCATGCTTGGCAGTCTGTCCCTGAATTCTGTTGTGAAGGAACCCTCACCAGTTACAATGCTGCTGCTGCTGCGTCGCTTTAGTCGTGTCCAACTCTGTGTGACCCAATAGACGGCAGCCAACCAGTTCTTCCCATCCCAGGCAAGAACACTGGAGTGGGTTGCCATTTCCTTCCCCAATGCATGAAAGTGAAAAGTGAAAGTGAAGTCGCTCAGTCGTGTCCGACTCTAGCGACCCCATGGACTGCAGCCTACCAGGCTCCTCCATCCATGGGATTTTCTAGGCAAAAGTACTGGAGTGGGTTGCCATTGCCTTCTCCGACAATGCTGCTAGTGGCCCTAAACAAGTCTACAGGCTCCGAGAATCCACATGACGTGCAAACTGAAAAAGGTCCAATAAAAAAAAAATTTCAGAGCTTCCTTTTGCCTGTTAAACTGCACTGCCAAGCTTGCTCTGCTTTGGATGCACCTAACTTTGTTATAGGGCAGCTGGCAAGGTGGCCTCAACACAATATATCAAGAGGACCTGGTACCTAGTATAACACACCTCTGGTATTTTTAAGGGAAACATTTATTAATTTAAGTAGAGCGAGAGGTAATGGTAGTGCATAACAGTAGCAAAACTAGTTTATACTATTTTTAAAATTAGTTTTTAAGAAGGTAGGATCTGCCCATGACATATAACTTGGCCTAGTAGTTGAAAGAACATGCACAATGGATTCAGATGACTGAGATTTAACTTTCATCACTGGTTAGCTGGGTACCTTTAGGTCTGTAACTTACTCTCTATCCTCAGCTTCCTCTTCAATAAAATAAAGGTATCAAACCTAACTATCTCATAGACTTTTTGAGAGAATTTCATGTGAGAGAATCTATAATAAACAATGTGTGTTTCAAATGAATTTCAATTCTGTCCTGTATAGCATTTTGCAATCCTTTTGTATGGATACTTTGTGAATCAATGTTTTACTATAAATATTTGCATCAACAAAGATGAATAAGACATGTTTATTTTTTGAAATTAAGCTTACTAAAAGTAAAATTTAAATACATGTATTTTACCTTCTGCTGTATGATGTCTAAGAAATCATCTGAGCAAAAATATCTTTTACTTTTGAACTCCCAATATTCCCACTTGTCACAAAGTAGGTCTCTTAAACATTTTGTTTTGCATTTGTACTGGGGTACTTTATTTGATAATACTCAGTAATTTGGTAGGGTAGGGGGATGGGAATATAATTCTAGAACTTCATATCTCTAATATTATTTACTTTTAGCCAAATTTTTGACTTTCATTAATCATACATGTGGGAGTAGCTGTTGTTTCTCTGACAGTAACAATTTTTAATGTGAAAATAAGAGAATTTGCTCTGATAAGAGACCTCTAGAAGCAATATCACATGGAGGAAAGGGAATTAAATTCCAATCTGTAGCTAAATACTGACACATAGAAGATTATTAGATGATTCATTTTGTGACACAGTAAAGAAGTGGAGAGATGGCAGTAAGTAAAAAAAGAAAGAATGGGGAAGCCTAATGAAGAGAACAGATGTCTGCTTGTTACAGAAGCAATGTACATACCCTGCATAAGGTTTGAACTGGATGCCTACTTATGGATGCTTTTGTAGTAATAAAAGATTCTACATAAAAGAAATTATGCTTCTAATAGCAGCAAATTCTAGAAGATTCTGGACATAGTTCTGAAACATAATAGATTCTTAAAGCTTTTTTTTCCCCAAAGATATCTTTTACAGCTTTTTATTCAATATAAAAATTAAATAAATGTTCATTTAAAAATTTATAAAATTAAAAGTATAAAGATGATATTATAAATAATTGGTGATTTCATCCACTTGTGTAATCATTATTAATAATTTTGGTATATTCTTTTTCCCCTCTCCCATTTTCTTTTTTATGAGATCAAATGAATATTTCTTGGGGCCTGATCACAAATGGTACACTGTTAGGCTGATGTGTGGAGTTGGATAGTATCAACCCTTAAACCCTTTGGTATACCCTAGGTAATACAGTCTTCACACTGTCACAATAATGAATAACATCTGAATGTCAAGCAATGGTCAGGGATGTTAAGACAGATTAAATGATTATCATGGGGTCCAGAAGCTGTATGATAATATATTTCAAGATTATAGAGATTTATCCCATAAACTAAGAATTGTTACTGGTTCTGAACTGGTGGAGGAAATAAGCCCTCAAAGTAAATCACCATCAGCAAGAATACTGGCAAATTGAACAGACTGAATAGCAGAGCCTGGAGGAGACAGGATGGCTCCAGTAACAGTGTGAGGTCACAGCTGACCATCCCTCAAATCTAGCTCCAGCCTCCTGCTCCTTCACTTCCTTTCTTCATCCGACTCTGACTTACAAAGGAGAGACTGAGACACACAGGTAAATGTCACTTAGAGCCCTCAACAACTCTGCTATGAGAACCTTCATCAGAAGAGTCAGTCATAAGAAGCAAAATAGAAAGCTTTTTTGCCAACCAGAAAGAGAAACCTGCTCAACTCAGAGGAGGCTAACAGCAGGCTGAAAAAGGGTCTGTGTGCTTAGAGTTCAGGAAATTAAAAGGTGGCAGGCAGCAGCCTGGGTGACAAACCACTGACCACAAAGTGACAAAGGACAGTGGGAGGTGAGCATAGAGATTACAGTGGTCATTGGAGTAGCATCTCCTGTTATGTGAAAGTTTCTCTTCTATTTGCCCAGCACTCTGCACCCCCACCCACCACCACAAAGGGACTCTTACAAGGAATACTTGGGAAAGAGGATCTTGATATGGGAGGTCAGATCCAAACAGGAGGGAAGGCAGAGAAATGAGCTTTGAAATTTTACTGTAACTATGACATACATTCTGTCGTTTTTGAGATTGCATCCAAGTACTGCATTTCGGACTCTTTTGTTGACCATGATGGCCACTCCATTTCTTCTGAGGGATTCCTGCCCACAGTAGTAGATATAATGGTCATCTGAGTCAAATTCACCCATTCCAGTCCATTTCAGTTCGCTGATTCCTAGAATGTCGACATTCACTCTTGCCATCTCTTGTTTGACCACTTCCAATTTGCCTTGATTCATGGACCTGACATTCCAGGTTCCTATGCAATATTGCTCTTTACAGCATCGGACCTTGCTTCTATCACCAGTCACATCCACAGCTGGGTATTGTTTTTGCTTTGGCTCCATCCCTTCATTCTTTCCGGAGTTATTTCTCCACTGATCTCCAGTAGCATATTGGGCACCTACTGACCTGGGGAGTTTCTCTTTCAGTATCCTATCATTTTGCCTTTTCATACTGTTCATGGGGTTCTCAAGGCAAGAATACTGAAGTGGTTTGCCATTCCCTTCTCCAGTGGACCACATTCTGTCAGATCTCTCCACCATGACCCGCCCATCTTGGGTGGCCCCACTGGCATGGCTTAGTTCATTGAGTTAGACAAGGCTGGAGATCCCCTGGAGAAGGGAATGGGAGCCCACTCCAGTATTCTTGCCTGGAGAATTCCATGGACAGAGGAGCCTGGCAGGCTACAATCCATGGGATCTCAAAGAGTCAGACATGATTTAGTGACTAAACAACAACAGTGGACTATAGTAGAGTATTTATATTATATAAAACTTCTTTATAGAAAAGCAAAAATAGTCTGCACTTTACAAATCACTATTTTAAATACTTAGTAAGGCTACAGATCACAATAAACAAGAATTTCTAGTCTTAATATTCAAATTGAATTTGTTTCTGTTGACTTTTTTCACTTTATTTCATGGAATAAAACAAAACTTTCAAATGAATAAATCAAGTGAAGAATGGAAACACTCTGAGCAAAATAATGTAGAAGAAATGCCAATAGTTTTATAGACCATTTGGCTTTATAAATAATATGAATGTGTTTTCATAGAAATTTGAGGCAGCTGAATGCTGTTTTAACTTGTAATTTAAATTAATTAGAATTTAACTAAGCTTTACCTTAATGGCCAATGAGTTCACCTCCATAGTTTGCCCAAGGTATCGGTAAAGCATCTGCCTGCAATGCAGGAGACCTGGGTTCGATCCCTGGGTCGGGAAGATCCCCTGGAGAAGGAAATAGCAACCCACTCCAGTATTCTTGCCTGGAGAATTCCATGGACAGAGGAGCCTGGTAGGCTACAGTCCATGGGATTGCAAAGAGTTGGACACAACTAAGCGACTTCACTTCACTTCACTTCATGCTCATTTTTAATTACCTAGGATGTGTGTATACATGAGGCAAGCATTATATTTATGTATCCAGCAATTTCCTTTATAGATAATTACAACATAGGTTTTCCACGTGCCATGTCATGCTAACTCACTTCAGTTATGTCCAACTCTTCAGGACCCCACTAGGCTTCTCTGTCCATGGGATTCTCCAGGCAAGGAGAGGACAGAGTTGCCATGCCCTTCCCCAGGGGATCCCAACTCAGGGATCAAACTGGCATCTCATGTCTCTGGCTGTGGCAGGCAGGTTCTTTACTAGTGCCTTGGGAAGTCCAAGGTTTGCCATACCTACTAATAAAATTTTATAAACAATAGGCCATCATGTTAGAAAACTGAAGGACAGAAGGGGGACTCTGAAGGACCAGAGATGTAATAACTCTAGGAAGCAGCTACCACCTCTAATAGAGGGGACAAATGGAAGACAGTCTAAGGAATAATGAAAACTTACAGCTGAGGCTCAGGCATATAAAGTGGGGCACCAGTGAGCTGGTGCTGATGTCTTCAAGGGGCTAATAAGGCTAGTTCTAGTTGTGTGGGAAAACTGCAAGCTGCAAACAATTGCTGTTGCTGAACTTTAGTGTCACTGCAGGGAGCAGTGTTGCTGTTGAGATGCTAACTGTCCAGCCATTAAGTAAAAGGAGCAAGTCCCTTCTTCCTCCTCTAGCCTCCCAGTCTGTCTCCACTATAACCAGTTGCCAGTGCCTGATGCAGAGCCACCTTTCAAGAAAAAAAAATTTAACTCAGAATTTCACTTCATGTCTGAACATAATTATGGAGTTTTTTTCAATAGAAGGATCAAACTGGGGTGTCCATTTTTATAAGTGCAACATCTGTTGATCTAGAACTTTAAGGAGCAATCTACTATATTGTACATACAAACCTCATTTCTTTAATTTTAAACTTTCTTTTTCCTAACAATAAAATAAGCTATCTTTGCCTCTGTTTTCAGAGGAAGAAGCTTTTCCCTCATTGCCATTTCTCATTATTGCAATAAGACTGGACACTATAAATGAAATTAATTAGCACTGTTTGTTGTTGTTCAGTTGCTAAGTCCTATCCAACTCTTTGAGACTCTATGAACTGTAGCACACGAGGCTTCCCTGTCCTTCGCTATCTCCCGGAGTTTGCTCAAACTCAGGTCCACTGAGTCAGTGATACCATCCAACCATTTCATCCTCTATCACCCTCTTTTTTTGTCTTCCGTTTTTCCCAGCATCAGGGTTGTTTCCAATAAGTTGGCTCTTTGCATCAGGTGGTCAAAGTATTGCAGCTTCAGCTTCAGTCCTTCCAATGAATACTCAGGGCTTCCTTTCAGATTGACTGGTTTGATCTCCTTGCTGTCCAAGGGACTCTCAGGAGTCTTCTCCAACACCACAGTTTAAAAGCATCAATTCTTCAGCACTCAGCTTTCATTATGGTCCAACTCTCACATCCATACATGACTACTGGAAAAACCATAGCTTTGACTTTATGGACATTTGTCAGCAAAATAATGTCTCTGCTTTTTAATATTCTGTCTAGGTTTATCATAGCTTTTCTTCCAAGAAACAAGCATCTTTTAATTTCATGTCTGCAGTCACCATCCGCAGTGATTTTGGAGCCCAAAAAAATAAAGTCTGTCACTGTTTCCATTGTTTCCCCATCTATTTGCCATGAAGTGATGGGACTGGATGCCACGATCTTAGTTTTTTTAATATTGAGTTTTAAGCCAGCTTTTCACTGTCTTCTTTCAGCTTCATCAGGAAGCTCTTTAGTTCCTCTTTGCTTTCTGCTATTAGAGTGGTATCATCTGCATATCTAAGGTTGTTGATAGCTTTATTTTCCTTTCCATAAATAATTTTTTCTGAGTGGCATATCTCTAAGTATAATCAAGTGTCCTGGTGATTTTGTCAATAGTTTCAGCCAGAGAGTTAAAGAAAAAATAAAAGCTCTGTGATTGAACCAATATAAATTATGTGAAAAAAGAATACAAATTTATAGTCAACACTTTACCAAAAAATAAGAGTATTGTGCAATTATGTAATAAACCCACAAGAATATTCTTGAGTTGTGAATAGGGATTTCAAATAACCCTAAAACTAACAAAAACTATATTTGAAATAATTAAATTCAAAATGCCATCTTCTACATTTGTATACTGAATATCATGTCAGGCTGTACTTTCTGAAATTTAATCAAAAATTTATTTGATTTCAACCTTCACAACAAACTGAAACTAGAAGACAATTGAAAATACTAATGAGAAATATAAAGAAAGAGGAGTAGAAAGAGAGAGTATGTGTGTGGTTGTGTGGGTCTGGGTGTGTGTGTATACAGGTCTGGAGAGTATAATTAGATAAGGTGGCCAGGGTAGTTTTACACAGAAGGTGACATTTTAGTAAAAAACCTAAAGAAGATGAGGGAATGAATCATGCTAATATCTGGGTGTATGATCATTCTAGACAGGGGAACAGGAAGTATAAACACCTGAGATGAAAGCAAGCCTGACTTGTGGACAGCAGGAAGACTAGAAGGCCTGGAGCAGGGTAAGTGAGAAGAGTAGGTGATGAGTTAATTGAGGGAATTTGGAGGCAGATACACAAGGAGAGGTGGAATCCTGGAAGACATTTCAAGGCTTTTGGCTTTTACTGTGAGTAAAGTAGAAGCCCTTTGGAAGGTTTTAAACAAGTAGAACCCATGGTCCAATTTATATTGTCATGTCATATTATGTTACATTAGGTTACAGTATGTTACATTAAATACACTGCATTATATCACCAGGATAATTTGATTGCTGTGTTGAGTATCATGGAAAGTGGGGCAAGGTGTAGTCAAAGAAACCAGTTAGGAAGTTATTGCAGTAATATAGGCAAGAAATGCTAGTGATCTGGAATGAGGTAGTAACAGTGGAGGTGGTAAGCAGGAGTTGAATTCTGGGTAAATGTTAAAGATATAGCTAGAAGGAGGATCTGAACTTGTAAATCAGGGATGTGCGTGCTCAGTCACTTCAGTTGTGTCTCTTTGTGGCCCTATGGACTGTAGCCTTCCAGGCTTCTCTGTCTATGGAATTCTCCAGGCAAAAATAGTGGAGTGGGTTGCCATGCCCTCCTACAGGGAAATTAGGAACACCTTCTTTTAAAAAATAACACAAAATTACAAATACATAATTAAGTATAAAAGCTAATGTTTACTCATGATGAAAAAAGAAACTGTGAATTTTAAATTACAAATTAAAATTAACAGAATACAATTTTGAAAAGCTGATAAATGTCATAAACATCATTAAATCCAGAAAAATAACATAATGGCACACATCTGCGATACCCCTTTTCCCTTCAATATGATGGTCTTATACTCTTTAACAGTCTTTTCTCATGACAAATATTTTGTAATATTATTTTCTATTGTGATAATAGAAAACTAACCCAGGTTTATCTCTACCATAGTTTTTATTACTGATAATTTGGAAACATTTGTTTCATCTTTATAATTTTCCATTGGTACACCTTGTAAAATTTTAGGACTGTCAAATTTGGTAAAACCTCTGACTCCCTATATTTCAAGCCTTGTTTTTCTTCCTTCACCCACATATCTGGTACTGAGAACCAAAGAATATATTCATATTCAAATACTTTCCTTGGCCTTGTACCTTAATATTATGAGGGTCAGGGGAGTTGAACAATGAACCCAGTCAGAGTATTTCTGGAAAATACTTCTATTCTAGATGGCTAACAACAGGTTAACTATACAGACACTTGATTGCAAATTATATAAATATATTCCATGAAATGTATACTAAAGTTATTCCCATGCAACTTCTTTTTATCTATTAATATCTCCCTAAAATGCCTGTGGTCATTTCAGGCACAAAGGAAGTCCAGTTCATTCAGTTCAGTCGCTCAGTCGTGTCCAACTCTGCGATCCCATGAACTGCAGCACGCCAGGCCTTCCTGTCCATCACTAACTCCCGGAGTTCACTCAAAGTCATGTCCATTGAGTCAGTGATGCCATCCACCCATTTCATGCTCTGTCGTCCCCTTCTCCTCTCTCCTTCAATCTTTCCCAGCATCAGGGTCTTTTCCAATGAGTCAGTTCTTCACATCAGGTGGCCAAAGTATTGGAGTTTCAGCTTCAAAATCAGCATTAGTCCTTCCAATGAACGCCCAGGACTGGTCTCCTTTAGCATGGACTGATTGGATCTCCTTGCAGTCCAAGGGACTCTCAAGAGTCTTCTACAACACCACAGTTCAAAAGCATCAGTTCTTCAGCACTCAGCTTTCTTTACAGTCCAACTCTCACATCCATACATGACCACTGGAAAAACCATAGCCTTGACTAGACAGACCTTTGCTGGGAAAGTAATGTCTCTGCTTTTTAATATACTCTCTAGATTGGTTGTAACTTTTCTCTCAAGGAGTAAGTATCTTTTTATTTCATGGCTGCAGTCACCATCTGCAGTGATTTTGGAGCCCCAAAAAATAAACTGTTTCCACTGTTTCTCCATCTATTTGCCATGAAGTAACGGGACCAGAGGCCATGATCTTTGTTTTCTAAATGTTGATCTTTAAGTCAACTTTTTCATTATCTTTCACTTTTATCAAGAGGCTCTTTAGTTCTTCTTCACTTTTTGCCATAAGGGTGGTGTCATCTGCATATCTGAGGTTATTGATATTGCTTCTAGCAATCTTGATTCCAGCTTGTGCTTCATCCAGCCCAGTTTCTCATGATGTATTCTGCATATAAGTTAAATAAGCAGGGTGACAATATACAGCCGTGACGTACTCCTTTTCCTATTTGGAACCAGTCTGTTCTTCCATGTCCAGTTCTAACTGTTGCTTCCTGACTTTCATACAGGTTTCTCAAGAGGCAGGTCAGGTGGTCTGGTATTCCCATCTCTTTCAGAATTTTCCACAGTTTATTGTGATCCACACAGTCAAAGGCTTTGGCATAGTCAATAATGAAGAAATAGATGTTTTTCTGGAACTCTCTTGTTTTTTCAATGATCCATAAGATGTTGTCAATTTGATCTCTGGTTCCTCTGCCTTTTCTAAAACCAGCTTGAACATCTGGAAATTCACAGTTCATGTATTGTTGAAGTCTGGCTTGGAAAATTTTGAGTATTACTTTACTAGCATGTGAGATGAGTGCAATTGTGCAGTAGTTTGAGCATTCTTTGGCATTGCCTTTCTTTGGGATTGGAATGAAAACTGACCTTTTCCAGTCCTGTAGCCACTGTTGAGTTTTCCAAATTTGCTGGCGTATCGAGTGCAGCACTTTCAGAGCATCATCTTTTAGGATTTGAAATAACTCAACTGGAATTCCATCACCTCCACTAGCTTTGTTTGTAGTGATGCTTCCTAAGGCCCACTTGACCTCAAATTCCAGGATGTCTGGCTCTAGGCGAGTGATCACACCATCATGATTATCTGGGTCATTAAAATCTTTTTTGTATAGTTCTTCTGTATATACTTGCCACCTCTTCTCAATATCTTCTGCTTCAGTTAGGTCCATACCATTTCTGTCCTTTATTGAGCCCATCTTTGCATGAAATGTTTCCTTGGTATCTCTAATTTTTTTTGAAGAGATCTCTAGTCCTTCTCATTATATTGTTTTCCTCTATTTCTTTACACTGATCACTGAGGAAGGCTTTCTTATCTCTCCTTGCTATTCTTTGGAGCTCTGCATTCAAATGGATATATCTTTCCTTTTCTCCTTTGTTTTTTGCTTCTCTTTTTATCTATTAATTTATTATATCTATTAACCTATTATTATTTACCTATTAATGTCTCCCTAAAATGCCTCTGGTCATTTCATCAGCACATGTCATGAGAGAAATTGCAACACAAAGGAATCAGGTTAGAAATTATAATTAAAAGGGTTTACTTTTCCCAGCATTTCAGGCCTAGGCACCTACTCGTATTCTTTTCTTATTTTTGATCAAATAACCCCAGACTTAGTGGCTTAAAACAATGCAAAGTTACTATCTTACAGTGGTGGAGGTCAGAGGTCCCAAATTTAAAGTGTTGTCAGGGTTTTGATCGTTCTAGAGACTTCATGAGAGAATCTGTTCCTTATCTTTTCTAGCACCTAGAGGCTACCTCATCCCGTGGCTGGTGATCCCTTTCTCACATTACTTCAATCTCTGTATCTGTCATTATGTCTCCTACTCTGATTTTACTTCTATCATTACATGTCTTTCTTTCTCTTCTCCCACTCCCCTGCCTCCCTCATCTAAGTACTTTTGTGATTACTTTGGGACCACTCAGATAATTCAGGATAATCTCTTTCTCAATATCTTTTAAATTAATCACATCTGCAAATTCTCTTTTATCCTGTAAGGTAACATATTCATAGGTTCAGGGGATCAGGACATGGACATCTTTGAAAGTCCATTGTTCAGCCTACCAGTAATGTCTTTATCCCCACAGATTCATGTCAAACCACATGAAAATGCACCCATCCCAACTCAAGGTCTCCAAAATTCTCACTTATTACAAAATCAACCCATGTATAAAAATCTCATCTAAATCTCATCAGCTCAAAAGTTCCAAATTCCATCATCAAAGTCATCTAAGTTAGACATCTAAGGACAGGGAAGCCTGGCATGATGCAGTCCAAAGAGTTACAAAGACTCAGACACAATTTAGTGACTGAACAACAAAAAGTTAGACATAGGTAAAGTTCTAGGTATAATCCATCCTAGGTCCAAATCCCTTTCCATCTGTAGAACTATAAAACTAGAAAACAGGTAATCTGCTTCCAAAATATAACTGTGTGATAGGCAAAGGATAACAGTTATAGATATCTTCACCAAAAAAAAAAAGTTGGGGGGGGCGGGGATCAGGCCACACCTTCAAAATTTTGTTGGAAATCTCTTCAGCTAAATATCAAATTTATCTCCTACAAGTTATGCTTTCCACATGAGTATATGACACAGTTCAGCTACTGTATAACAAAGATTCCGTACTCCATTTTTCACGTCAACATGTTCTTCATTTCCTTCTGAGCCCTCCTTAGTAGTGTCCTTATAATGCACATTGCTACTGGCAGTCTTTTCATGATAATTTAGCTGTAACTCTAAGAAAATACAGATTTTATGTACCATGCTCTTCACTTTGTTCTAAGTCCTCCTTAGCAGAGTTCATTAGCATCCATATTTCTATTAGCACTATGTTCAAGGCAGTCTAGGCTTTCTCAATAATGAATTTTTAGCTAGAATTTTTCCAGCTCTGTTCACTACCCAGTTCCAAAGCCACATCTGCATTTTTAAGTATTTGTTCCAACCCACTTCAGAATTCCAAAATTAATTCTGATTGTGGAACTATAACAAATTATGACAAGTTTGGTTATTTAAAGCAAAACATATAATACAATACAGCACAAAATTATTATTTTATAGTTCTATAGGTGTTATCAGAGCTGTGTTATATCTGGAGTCTCTAGAGAGCAATCCATTTTCTCTCCTTTTTCAGCTTCTAGAAACCACTTGCATTTCTGTGCTTATAGCCCCTTCTTTGCATCACTTCAACTTCTCTCTGTCATGACATCTCCTCCTCTACCTTCCCTGACCTTCCTATCTCCCTCCTACTAGTGATTACATTTGGCCAATCAGATGATCTCTTCATATCAAGGTCCTTACATTAATTGGATCTGCAAAGTCTCCTTATCCATGTAAGGTAGTATATTCAGAGGCCCCTGGGAGTAGGATGTGTGCATCTGTGGGGAGCTATTATTCACCCTACCACACTTCCCAAGAGAATTTAAACCATATATCCACACAAAAACATGTACATGATTATTCATAGCAGCATATTCATCATAGTCTAAAAATGGAAAAAATCCAAATGTCTACTAATTGATAAATTGATAAACATGATACAGTATACCCATACAATGAAATAATATTTGGAAATATTATTGGAAATAATATTTGGAAGTAACAAAGAATTAAGGACTGATAATGATGAACTTTGAAAACATCATGCTAGATGAAAGAAGCTAGAAGCAAAGGCCAAAAGGCCAGCTATATGAACTGTTCAAAATAAACAAATTCACAGTGACAGAAAGTAGATAAGTAGTTGCCAGGATCCGCGAAGAGGGGAAGAATGAAAAGACTGAATGTGGCTTTTTTTTGGAAGAGGGGGATGATGAATGTGATCTAGAATTAGATATTTATGGTAGTTGCGCAACTTTTTAAATATTCTAAAAATCATTCAATTTTACATTCTAAAAGGGTAAAGTGTATGGTATGTGAAATATTTTTTAAATTTTTTAATCTAAAAAAAGATCTGTGCAAGTTGCGTGAAAACATATGGCCATGTGAACACTTTGCCAGGCTGCCTCCCAGGATCTGGAAAGGAGTTCATAAAAGTAAGAGGCCTGAAAGTTTGAACTTCATTAAGTTTAAAGTAAACCTGCCTCTCCGTAGAAGCAATAGAATTTGTTGACAGATGGGATGTCAGGAGTGAAAGGGAGAATAGTTAAGGATGAGTTTAAGATTTGAGACTAAGCAACTAAAAGATGACATTTCTACTTCTGAGTAGAATACTATATAAGATGCAAGGGTTTTGTTTGATTGTGGTAAAACAAAAAAGAAAGAAAGAAAGTGCATAACGTAAGACTTAACCTCTTAAATTTTTAAATATTCAGTACAGTATCTTTAACTATAGCCTTCTTCAACTTTTGAATGTTCGTTTCCTTCCCCAGATTTGGGGAGTTTTCAGCTATTATTTTTTTTTTTGCTTTGTTTTTTATTTAATATTATTTTTTATTGAAGCATAGTTGATTTACAGTGTTGTGCCAATTTCTGCTATAGAGCAAAGTGACTCAATTACACACACACATACATTCTTTTTTAATATTCTTTTCTATTATGGTTTATCACAGGATATTATGTATACTTCCATGTGCTATACATTAGTACCTTGCTTTTTATCCACTCTAAAGGTAATAGTTTACATCTGCTAACCCCAGACTCCCAGTTCATTCCTGTCCCCCTGAGCTTGACAACCACAAGTGTGTTCTTTATGTCTGTGAGCCTGCTTCTGTTTTGTAGGTAGATTCATTTGTGCTATATTTTAGATTACACATATAAGCAATATCATATGGTATTTGCCTTTCTCTTTATGACTCACTTCACTTGGTATGATAATCTCTAGTTGCATCTGTGTTGCTACAAATGACATTGTTCCATTCGTTTTATGGCTAAGTCGTATTCCACTGTATATATGTACCACATCTTGTTTATCCATCCATCCATCAATGGACATTTAGATTGTTTCCATGGCTTGGCTGTTGTGAACAGTTCTTCTATGAACATAGGGGTGCATATATATTTTTGAATTATAGTTTTGTCTGGATATATTCCCAGTAGTGGGATTGCTGGATTCTGTGCTAGCTCTATTTTTAGTTTCTTAAAGAACCTCCACACTGTTCTCCATAATGGCTGCACCAAATTATATTCCCACCCACAGTGTAGGGGGGCTTCCCTTTTCTCCACACTCTCTCCACCATTTGTTTTTTGTAAACTTTTAATGATCAGCCATTATTTCTTTAAATAAACTTTCTGCCTTTGTCTCTCTCTTCTTATTCTAGTATTTTAATAGTGCATATTTTGCTACATTTTACAGTATCCCACAAGCTCCTTGAGCTTTCTTCACTCTCTTTTCATTCTTTTTCCTTTTTTTCCTCTGATTATGTAGTTTCAAATGTCTCATCATTTCTTCTGCTTGATCAAGTCTGTTGTTGGACATGCCCAGTGAATTTTGCAGTTTAGCTACTATATTTTCCAGCTCAAAAATTTCTGCTTTTTTTATTATCTGATTCTGCTTTAAAAATTTTTTTACTTTTTGTCATGTGTCATTTTTTTCAAGTTCTTTAAACATTTTTATGACATTATTTTGAATTCTTTAGTGTTGGTTTTTTGAGATTTATTTTGTTCCTTTCTTCAAGCCATACTTCCCTGTTTCTTAATGGTCTATGACACTCTGTTTTGGTGTCAGCACATCTGAAAAACACCTACCTTTCCCACTGTATAGACTAGCTTTGTATAGGGGAAGATCTTCACCAGTCAGCCAGCTAGAGATTCTGGGGATAGGAGATGTAATTTTAGAGGGAAATATTAGTTTTATTCTGGAAATCTTAAGTTTGATATGCCTTATATTTCCAAATGAAGATATCAAGACAGATATTCACTGTGAGTCTAGGCAGAAGTTCAGGGCAGATCAATAACTTTAAGAAATACCAGTATATATGTACATTTTAAAACTATGAGGCGAGATGTGATTACCAAAAGCAAAAGTATAAACAAAATACAATAGCTATTTCTACAGACTATTGTTCTTGTTCAGTTGCTCAGTCATGTCTGACTCTTTGGGACCCCATGGGCTACAGCACGCCAGGCTTCCCTGTCCTTCACCATCTGCCAGTTTGCTCAAACTCATGTCCATTGAGTTGGTGATGCCATCCAGCCATCTCATTCTGTGTCTTTCCCTTCTCCTTGTGCCTTCAATCTTTCCCAGCATCAGGGTCTTTTCCAGTGGGTCAGCTCTTTGTATCAATCAGGTGGCCACAGTATTGGAGCTTCAGCTTCAGCATCAATCCAATGAATATTCAGGGTTGATTCCCTTTAGGATTGAGTGGTTTGATCTCTTTGCAGTCCAAGGAACTGTCAAGAATCTTCTTCAACACCACAGTTCGAAAGCATCAATTCTTCTGTGTTCAACTGTCTTTATGGTCCAACTCTTACATCAGTACATGACTGGTGGAAAAACCATAGCATTGACTAGACAGACCTTTGTCAGCAAAATATTATCTCTGCTTTTTAATATGCTATCTAGGTTTGTCATAACTTTTCTTCCTAGGAGCAAGCATCTTTTAATTTCATGGCTTCAGTCACCATCCACAGTGATTTTGGAGCCCAAGAAAATAAAAAGTCTGTCACTGTTTCCAATTTTCCCCCATCTATTTCCCATGAAATGATGGGACCAGATGCCATGATCTTAGTTTTCTGAATGTTGAGTTTTAAGCCAGCTTTTTCACTCTCCTCTTTCACCTTCATCAAATCTACAGATGATAATTGTGTATAATAGATAAAAATGGGATTGCTCTGGTAAAATGAGGGAGGGCTCCCACATCCAACAATCTTCATCTGCTCCTGTGGCTCCACAGAACATGATTCTCTGGTCTGTTATTACCAGGCTAAATTAGCAATTGGGGGCTGTTGAGAAAGGCAGAATTCTAAGATGGCCCCCAAGATCCACACCCTCTGGAATACAGACTTCTTTTCTCAATTATTCAATCAAACACTGGTATCAGTGCTACTGGGATTTTGCAGATGTAATTAAAATCCCAAATCAAATGACCTTAAATAAAAAGATTATCTTGGGTGAATCTGACCTAATTGGGTTATCCCTAAAAAGGGAATGGACTCTTCTTAATTAAACAGATTGAAAGTGTAAGAGGGCTCTTGGAAGGAGCCATATTCAAGGAATATAGGATTCTTTAGACCTGAGAGTGACCCCAACAAGAAAGTAGCTGATAGCAAGCAAGAAAACAGGGACTTCCCTTATACAACTCCAAAGAATTGAATCCTGCCACATCTGCATGAGTTTGCAAAAGGATGCCAAGCTCCAGATGATAATACCACCCTTTTAGCCTTTTGAGAGCCTAACCAGAGAACCCAGGTACATCATTCCCTGATATCTGATATACAACACTGTGAAGTAATACGTGAATATTGATTTAAGCTGCTGCTGTTGTTGTTCAGTCATGTCTGACTCTGCAACCCCATGGAATGCAGCATGTCAGGCTTCCCTGTTTTTCACTATTTCCCAGAGTTTACTCAAACTCATGTCCATTGAGTCAGTGAAGCTATCCAACCATCTTATCCTTTGTTGCCCTCTTCTCCTCTTGCCCTCAATCTTTCCCAGCATCAGTCTTTTCCAATGAATCAGCTCTTCACATCAGGTAACCAAAGTATTGTAACTTTAAGCTACTGGGTTTTCAGTAATTTGTTATGCAGCACTAGAAAACTAATACAGCTATATTTTATTCATGATTCTTACAAAAATTACAACACAGATAATTGAAAGTATTTGCGAGACTCCACAGAGCTTTCTCATACAAGATTTTCAATAAAGGCAAATTATACAGTAGAACAGTAAAAATAGAATGCAGGCAAACATCAGGGACCCAAAAGCCTTCCAAGTACAGCTTCCCAAAGTCCTTATTGTTCACACAGAACATCCTGCATCTCTGGATAAAACCACCAAGATTTATATGATAAATCTTATTTTTAAGAGGCCTCCCTAGAAGTCTCTAGTGGGATCTTTCATGCCCTTCTGTACACATAGCCAAGCTAGGCTATTCATCCTATGATGCCAGATATAAGTCCCAATAAACAAATTAGCCATGAGTACTACTAGGGGAATTTCAAACTTTAGTTCAGTATAAATTATTAATTAGCCCACTGCCCTTATCTCGGCAAGAGTCAGTGCCAGACTTGTCAACCCCAAGATAAGCATGGCCCTGAACCACTCCAACTATAAAATAATTCTATCTCATGCTATTCTGTTTCCCTTTTCCTACTTCACTCCCCGTAAGCAAGATGTGTATTGACTCTGATGAGTGAGTGAGCAAGTAGGCATCATTTGGAGCCTTTAAGAAAGGTGGATGGCAGCAGAGGGGCCTCATTTAGGTGACATGCCTGGATAATCAATACTGTGGTCAGCTGCCTGTTGTGAGGCAATCTAGTTGAGTTCTCTCAACGCACCATCTCTTCTAGCCATGGTTAGGGGATTCCTAGAGGCTAAAGCTGTACTTGCTAGCAAGCTGTTGAGGAAGAATTACTAATGAGGATAAACCATCAGATCAGATCAGATCAGTCGCTCAGTCGTGTCCAATTCTTTGTCACCCCATGAATCGCAGCACGCCAGGCCTCCCTGTCTATCACCAACTCCCGGAGTTCACTGAGACTCATGTCCATCGAGTCAGTGATGCCATCCAGCCATCTCATCCTCTGTTGTCCCCTTCTCCTCTTGCCCCCAATCCCTCCCAGCAGAAGAGTCTTTTCCAATGAGTCAACTCTTCACATGAGGTGGCCAAAGTACTGGAGTTTCAGCTTTAGCATCATTCCTCCCAAAGAAGTCCCAGGGCTGATCTCCTTCAGAAAGGACTGGTTGGATCTCCTTGCAGTCCAAGGGACTCTCAAGAGTCTTCTCCAACACCACAGTTCAAAAGCATCAATTCTTCGGCGCTCAGCCTTCTTCACAGTCCAACTCTCACATCCATACATGACCACTGGAAAAACCATAGCCTTGACTAGACAGACCTTTGTTGGCAAAGTAATGTCTCTGCTTTTGAATGTGCTATCTAGGTTGGTCATAACTTTCCTTCCAAGGAGTAAGCGTCTTTGAATTTCATGGCTGCAGTCACCATCTGCAGTGATTTTGGAGCCCAGAAAAATAAAGTCTGACACTGTTTCCACTGTTTCCCCATCTATTTCCCATGAAGTGATGGGACCGGATGCCATGATCTTCGTTTTCTGAATGTTGAGCTTTAAGCCAATTTTTTCACTCTCCACTTTCACCGTCATCAAGAGGCTTTTTAGTTCCTCTTCACTTTCTGCCATAAGGGTCGTGTCATCTGCATATCTGAGCTTATTGATATTTCTCCTGGCAATCTTGATTCCAGCTTGTGTTTCTTCCAGTCCAGTGTTTCTCATGATGTACTCTCTATATAAGTTAAATAAACAGGGTGACAATATACAGCCTTGACGTACTCCTTTTCCTATTTGGAACCAGTCTGTTCTTCCATGTCCAGTTCTAACTGTTGCTTCCTGAGCTGCATACAAATTTCTCAGGAGGCAGATCAGGTGGTCTGGTATTCCCATCTCTTTCAGAATTTTCCATAGTTTATTGTGATCCACACAGTCAAAGGCTTTGGCATAGTCAATAAAGCAGAAATAGATGTTTTTCTGGAACTCTGTTGCTTTTTCCATGATTGGAACTTTAGTGCTGCTTTTATTGTGCCAACCTAAAGTTAGCTGAAATACTGTCTTCTCTATCTGACCCTGCCCATCAGAACCAATCTTTAATGAGCAGACAGTGAAATAACTAGATATTGAAAAAACCAGATAGTGAAATAACTCTAAGTACTAATCCTTACTATCCTAGAAGTCTTTTGATTGTTCCTTATGGACTAACTATGGCCTATTTTGCTCTTAGCCCCTCCTATTCCATGTCTGAAAATTTTCTTTGTTTAAATTGTTAAACTGCTTATATTGCTCTTTTTAAAATTAATTTTTATTGAAGCATAGTTGTTAGTTTCTACCATACAGAAAAATGAATCAGCCATATGAATATATATATATATATATATATATATAAACATATCCTCTTCCTTTTGGATTTCCTTCCCACTCAGGTCACCACAGTGCATTAAGTAGAGTTCCCTGTGCTATATAGTATGTTCTCATTGGTTATCTATTCCATACATAGTATCAATAGTGTATATGTGTCTTTTCCAATCTCCCAATTCCTCCCTTTCCCCTCTGGTAGCCATACATTTGTTCTCTACATTTGTGTCTCTATTTTGCAAATAGGGTTGTCTGTATCATTTTTCTAGATTCCACATATATGCATTGATATGGGATATTTGTTTTTCTCTTTCTGACTTACTTCACTGTACATGACACTCTCTAGGTCCATCCATGTGTCTATAAATGACCCAGCTTTTCATTTTCTCTGGCTGAGTAATATTCCATTGTGTGTGTGTGTGTGTATACCACATCTTCTTTATCAATTTTCTATTAATGGACATATGTGTTGCTTCCATGTACTGTCTGTTGTAAACAGTACTGCTGTGAACATTGGGGTGCATGTATCTTTTTGAATTATGGTTTTCTCTGCATATATACCCAGGAATGGATTGCTGGGTCATATGATAATTCTATTTTTAATTTTTTTTAAGAAACTCCATACTGTTTTCCATAGTGGCATCAATTTATACTCCCAGCAAGTTATAAAAGTGATTATAATATAGAAGTTAAAAAAGAAGAAGAGAAAAATCCCCCTTAGCAAACTCCAGTCCCACTCCCTAGAAGGAGGTGCAATTTAATGTCTGTCATCTCACTTTTTTTTAATGCATTTACAAATATGCACATGCATATGCATATTTTTCACTTAAGAATGTATCACAAGTATTGTATGTCTTTTATTCTTTTCTAAAAGTTATATGTGGTTTCCTATAGTGGGTGGACATTATCTATTTAATCTGTAATCTATTGATGGGCATGTATGTTATTTCCAATATTTTGCTATCTTAATGATGCAGTGACCAACTCTTCACATATAAATGCAAATACTTGCAAAGAATGGTTTCTTAGAGGCAGAAATGCTGGATCACTAGCTATACATATTTTAATATATGCTGCAAGTTTTCCCTCTCAAAACCAGAACTAATTCGTACAAACTTTTGGAACTCGTTAGAGAAACCAAGCAATTCTGACTTCCCAAAGGGACATTTTTTGGATTGTATTAAGTCACAGGTGATTGGCATTGAATTTTTTTTAAATATAATTGAGTCTATTTTGTATCCTCCACAGAATTTTCTAAGTTTCTGGCTTCTTAGTTTTACCATTTCCTGTTTACTAACAGCAACACTTTTTCTCTTTTGTGTTTTTTTTTTTTCTTCAGTGGAACTTGGGAAAAAATGAGATAAACCCATTTTGACATTTGAATCCACTTGCTGTTTATTCATTCACATTATGTTTATACTATTTATGCAGGTACTCTGCAAGGACTGAGAATACAAAGATGAATAAAACATAAATTTTGCCTTTTAGAAATTCAAACCTAATAAGAAAAATGCAAATGATAGCACCACAATTAACAGACAAAAGGTAGATGCTTAAATAGATAGAAAATAAAATAGAACTGAAGAGTGACTTTCAGAGGGAAAGACAGAGAGGTTCAAGGTAAAGAAAGACTTGAAAGGTAAGTAGGGGAGAGAAAACAGCTCATAGAAGTTATGGATGGATGAAACAGAAGAAGAAGCTTGCAGGGTTTTAAATGGTTATATATAATTGGCGTACAGACACTTTTGTAGGATAAAAGGCGGCAGGATTAGAAAAATGAACTGAAGTTAAAGCTTTAGACTCTAAATTGTCATGCTAAGAATTTGGTATTTATCTCATGAATGACAGCCTGAAAGTTTTTAAGTAGGAGTTATGTTCAAGTCTACATTTTAAATTTCACCCTTGATCTGAGGGATGAATTAATCACTATCAACATTTTTTTTTAATTTGTAACCTATTATGTTTCAGAAATTGTGATAGGAGGTAGGACTTCAAATAAGAACAAATTAAAAACTGATAAGTGAAAGATTACTAAAATAGTTTAGTAAACAAATTAAATAACCAGAACTAAGAGAGGGAGACAGAAGGCATGAAGAAAAAGTTAATGGATGCAGTAAATAAAGAACTGTTGGATAGGAGGGGTAGATAAAACAGAGAAGAATCTGATCTGTTGTGTGTGGTTGTAATTGAGGTGATTTGGTGGGTAATGTTGGTGTTAATTGAAATAAGAGGAAAATAGGGAGAGGAGGAAGTTGAGTAGGAGAAGATAGAAATTCTGAGCACATTGAGTTTGAATTACCTTCGGAACACATAGGTAGAAGTGCCTAAAAAATAGAAATATAGATCTGGAATTTAGTAAGTGTGTCTGAGCTAGCAATAGAGATTTGAGAATCCTTGACATAGTAGACCCTATGGAAGTGGATAGAAATAAAACTGAAAAATCCAAAAGAAAGACAGTTGTGAAAAAATAACACAACAAATATGTAAATGTTTTACAAACTTTAAAATACTGTACAATATAATTAATTATTATTATTACTATTGCTATTGTTGTTATTGGAACAATTGAACCAAACTACTAGATCTTATTAGAATTTAAGTTTTACAAAGCATATGCCAGAACCTAGAGTATTTTCAAACGTGAAATAAATTTTCAATAAATATTTATTTTTTGTCTTGATGTATTTATTCAGTCTTAGGCATATATTTGTTATGGGGGTGAATTAGCAATCATGATTTTTCTTCATCTCATAACCCTTCTTCAGTCCATAAAGAATCTGAGGGTGAGTTCTTCAACTCTTAAAAAAAAAAAGCCCAATGAAACAAAGCAATACAAAAGGTTTCTTGCTTAAATGTGTAACCCAAATAAAACTACATCAATCATTACATTTTAAATACTCAAACTGTTGTTTTACAGAGTAGTCATTACTATATATTTCCATTCCAAGTGCACATTTTTATTTATGTTAATAAGACAGAAATATAAATTTAAGAAAATATTATTAGTTACTGTGCAGAAAATGAAAAAGAAGTATGTATCTGTAGTACAGTTCCCAATGGGCTAAAATTGCATTTTTAAATACCTCCACATACTCATGGCCTGACCTCTGTGATTATCAATGGTGAAAATTTTCTCATATGCTTAACATGGAACCAACAGAGTGAAGTTTTGTCAGTGGTATATGGCCCTCCTGTACATTATGAAATCTTTCCTTCTGAGAACAAAACCAATCTCTTAATCAGCCAGCAGAAACATTTTGAACTCCTGCTGTGTGCTATCATTGTCATACATTTTGAGGGATTTCAAAAAAAGTGTGAAACATGCCCCAGCCTTCAAGGCAAAAATAGGTTTATTGGGCAGACAAGTTATAAAATGGAATATATATATATACATATGTGTATATATATATACACATATGTGGATATATATTTTATATATATATATATATATACTTGCTTGCTTAGTCATGCCAACTCTTTGCAAACTGATGGACTATAGCCTGCCAGGCTCTTCTGTTCTTGCCTCTTCTTCAGGCAAGAATACTGGCGTGGGTTAGCTTTTCTTACTCCAGGGGACTTTCCCAACCCAGGATTCAAACCTGTGTCTCCTGCACTGGAATGCTGATTCTTTATCATTGAGGCATTGGGGAGTCCCTAATATGTATTATGGGCTTCCCAGGTAGCGTTAGTGGTAAAGAACCTGCATGCGAATGCAGGAGACATAAGAAACATGAGTCCTATCCCTGAGTTGGGAAGATCCCCTGCAGGAGGGCATGGCAACCCACTCCAGTATTCTTAAGAGTCCCTTGGACTGCAAGGAGATCCAACCAGTCAATCCTAAAGAAAATCAGTCCTGAATATTCATCGGAAGGACTGATGCTGAAGCTGAAACTCCAATACTTTGGCCACCTGATGTGAAGAACTGATTCATTGGAAAAGACCCTGATGCTGGGAAAGATTGAAGGCAGGAGGAGAAAGGGACAACAGAGGATGAGATGGTTGGATGGCATCACTGACTCGATGGACATGAGTTTGAGTAAACTCCGGGAGTTGGTGATGGACAGGGAAGCCTGAAGTGCTGCAATCCACAGGGTCACAAGGAGTCAGACATGACCGAGTGACTGAACTGAACTGAACTGAACGAGTATTCTTGCCTGGAGAATCCCATGGACAGAGGAGCCTGGTGAGCTACAATGCAAAGGATCACAAAGAGTTGGATGTGACTGAAGTGACTTAGCTTGCATACACAATATATATTAAATGTCAAATAAGTCATCCAAGGAATAAATGCTGCTCTGAAGTCTAATACTCAAAGTCCCCTAAGATCTAGTCTAATTTACCTTCCTAAAGTATTTCCCTAAATCTACAACTACAAGAAAATTAACCTTCTTATACCTTTTCCAAGCCAAATTAAACTGCTTGCTATTCTCCCTCAGAAAAGGCAATGGCACCCCACTCCAGTACTCTTGCCTGGAAAATCCCATGGATGGAGGAGCCTGGAAGGCTACAGTCCATGGGGTCGCTGAGGGTCGGACACGATTGAGCGACTTCACTTTCACTTTTCACTTGCATGCATTGGAGAAGGCAATGGCAACCCACTCCAGTGTTCTTGCCTGGAGAATCCCAGGGACGGGGGAGCCTGGTGGGCTGGTGTCTATGGGGTCGCACACAGTCGGACACGACTGAAGTGACTTAGCAGCAGCAGCAGCTATTCTCCCTGCATGCAGCTTGCTTTTCTGCTTCTGTGTCCTTGCTTGTACTGATTTTCCCTTCTGGCATATCTTGCTTTCCCTTCATACTCATGTCTATATTATAGTTGGTAAATCTTACTCTTCCTCAAGACCCAGTTCCAATGAAGCACCTCCTCAAAAATTTCCTGATGTTCCTAGCAAGAAATAATCCTTCCCACCTATAAATCCCTCTCTAAGGAGATCTCCACTGCACTGATTACTCTCTTATGTCTTAGTTGTCCCTGTCCATGTAGATACATGCTCCGGAACACCACCCTTCCTTCTGCCTCCTCCACTGCTTGGTGAATATTGTCTTCAAAAGGATTTTAATCCGTCAGAACCCAATGAGGCTAATTTGTAGTTTTAGTGTACCCAGTACTATCGATTCTTCCCACCCCCTAGGGTCACTAAAACTATCTCACAAGTCTGTTCTATTTTTAATGTAATAATTACATAATATTTGATTTGCATTACGATTAACCATTTGCCCTAACTAGATTGTGAGCTCCTTAGGGGCAGAGAATCTGTGCATTCATCTGTCCAAGAATTGTATATTAGAGAAGCATGCTCAAATTACCATCAACATTTTTACTTTGGGGTCACACTTTCAGAAATTCTGATTGAGTGGGTTTCATGTGGAGCCCAAGAATCTACACTGTATCAAGCTCTCCAGATGAATCTTATCCACCATAAATTTTAAAGTGGTCACCAGTCAATCAGTATTTTTTAGATGAATGCTGACTTTTTTTCTCTCTTAAACTATAGCATCATAGGGGAAAGACGTGTGACTACATAATCTTCACTTTTCCCCTAAGTATATGGCTGGTTTATTTGAACACAGTAGAATCTCAAAAACTGTGGAAGTGATGTATGTTCATGGGTTGATTGATAGTTGCTATAATTTTTCAAAGCTTTTCCTAACGCATAGGATTTGCTAGGCCGTGAAGAATGAGTTGGTTTTGGATGAATGGGGAGGGGAGAGAGCAACCTGGCCAGGAAATTGATATGATCACAAGAATAGATAGAGATGAGGAAGTGCAAGCATGCTGAGGGTTGATCATTAGATTAGTGTAACAAGAGCAAAGGTTCTCGTGGCAGAGGAATGAGAGATGAGGCTGCCTCTCCACCATATAAAATAAGCCTTTGTTAGCAGAACTCTCATTTTCATTTTAATTTAATAATAGCAAAAATAAGTGGTTTTGATGTGATTAATGACCAACAAGGGAGCTACAGTGCTGACTTGGCAAGCATCCACCTCCATGCACATGTAGAAGTAAAAGATTTAGTACAGAATTAACCTGCCCAAGCATCTGTTCGCAACTCCATATGAAAAAGAAAAAAATAGACCATAGCATATGTTACGAGTTGAAGCCTGGGAAACTTTTTTCACATGTTTGTCAGAATTTACATTTTAGCAATATTCCTTATTGACTTCCTAATATGAATTAGAATATTAAATAACCATAATAGTGATAGGTTATTATTAAAAATTATTAAAAATAATTATGTTCACACATGAAGAGAATAACTTGTTACAAAAAGGATAATGAATTTGAAGTTAAAATATAGTCCTTTGTTCCTGTGACATAGCCAGCATTAACCTATACATCATAATTAATCCAGTGGGACATTAGTTTTCTCATCAAGCTGGCAAATGGTTATTAGCAATCTACTACTTGCAAAGCACTGTACACAAAATGTTAATGGTAAAGCATGTGCATGAAACAAAGGTTTATTCTTACATAGAAGAAAGGTTCATATGGAATAATTAGTATCAACAAGTCATTATTCATCCTTTTATGCGATAACTCTTGGATGAATGAATGTAGCTCTATGACTTTGTTTTATTCTCTGTCATATCCTTCACACTAAGCACAATGCTTGAAGTACGTTATTAAGTGGTTAATAAGATGATAAGATGTGGTGGATGAATACATTTATTGAGCACTATGTCAGACTCCCAGTATCCAAAATAGAGTGAAAAAAGAGATAGTTCCTCCCTGGTGAAGTTGATAATGTAACGAGGACAGCAAATATTAATCTAGTGCACTTAGAAATGTAAAATTCCAGCCATGACAAGTGTTGAGGATCACCTGATAGAGTTTGGCCATACACTCTTCTCCAGGAGCGATCTTGAGCTGAAATCTAAGGGATGACTGGAAATTAGCCAGGCAAAGAAAAGAAGGAAAAGCACTTTGGGCAGAAGGAGGAGTAGAATGGAGCATGAGGAGTGACTACAACATAGATTGAGACGGAGTCACAAAGTGAGGGTAGAAAGCTGGGTAAGTAAGGTGTAAGTATGTGAGGACAACTCAGAGAGTTACAGAATTACAAATACTAGGCTAGATTATATAGATAAGAAAGTTTCTTGCTTAAAGTTTGTATAATATAAATTGATTTGAGTTATACCCTCAAAATTCATTGCTCCTTTGTAATAGAAAAATGTATCTGATAAAACATACCAAAATTTTTATAGTGACAAGCAAAACAATTGAGCATGTAATTTCAAATTACATAACTTTGTTCCTTGTAGATTTCCCCAATAAATATTATAATTTTACTAAGTTATGTACATAGCAGCAATTAACCCTCAAATGGGGGTTAATAAAGGATTCAACACAGAACCATAAGAATAATTTGGGTGTACTGATGTAGACCTCTATTGACATATTAATGCACCCTAGTGATGGCTCATTCAATTATTTTATGAAACTATTAAAAATATATATAATTTATTATTACCATTCACATGATAGAATTTGTGCAGAGAAAAATAAAACCAAGACTTTTAAAGTGTCTTAAAGCAAATATGGAAACAATGAAATGTTAAAATCATATTAGGATCCTCTGGAGTTTTCCCTCTCCTGTGTCTACATGCACCTAAATCCCATAACAGAGCGCTGGACATGAGGGTAGTGCTCAGAAAGTACTTGTTAAATTTTTGGAGTGGCCAGTTAGAATATTTACAAATAAATATATTTAACCCTGTGGCACTTTAGTTTTCCCATTCGAGAAATGGAAACACTTATACTTATCCTACTTTGCTTCACTACATAGCTTACAGCGAAAGATGTCAGATTCGTGATCTCCAAAGACAGAATTTCGGGCCCAGGGACCAGGCTTGATCACTCAAGAGCTTTTGTGTTGCAGAGTTTTATTAAAGTAAGAAAAGGGACAGAGAAAGCTTCTGACATAGATATCAGAAGGGGACAGAGAGTGACCCCTTGCTAGTGTTAGCAAGGGAGTTATATACTTTTTTAAATTAGTTATTGCAATGAATCAAAAGAATGTCTCAAGGTTGCAAGGATTTTACTAGACCCACTCCCATAATTTACATTTTAAAATAACAGCATTAGCCAGAAGGTTTTCAGGAAGGAGAAACTGTCCTCAAGCAGGAGACATTGTTGTTATATAATCCCTGCTGCTGCTGCTGCTGCTGCTAAGTCCTAGTACAGAGTTTAAACTGAGTTGTTTGTTGTGTAATCATCGGTGGGCTTAAATTAAAAAAAAAAAAAAAACCATTTTATGTGACTAAGACTAAAGAATGTAGAGAAGAAAAAAAGTTTGTCCTTTCCTCCTCCTCGAGAACCCCAGACCCCTCTCTCCGTGGGGACTCCCAGACTTCTTATCAACCTGCCTAGGAATTGACTCTCTCACTTCTACTGATAGGTAACAGTTTTTTTCTTTTTTAATTTAACAAATATTTATTAAGCAGAGACCTAAGTGGTAAGGATATAATGGTGATAATTCACTTTTAACGTTTCATAGTTGTTACAACTTGAAATCAGGATAACTTTGGAACCCAACTATGAATGGGTATTTTCTGGACTCTTCTTGCCTACTTCTAATGATCTACTCTGGCTATGAAACACTTAACAAAAGTATCTTCACGTGGAAGAATTTAGAGTTTTTAATATAGGTTCTCACTTCAAGTGATGTAAAAATAATGATCTGCCTTATCACTTACTGGCTTTTGGGCAGAAAAGATAGGCATGCATACTTGACAGTCCTGTTTCTTATTTGATGCATTTCTTACTGTTTAGCAGACTGGTGACATAATTTCTCTGTTATTTTCTGTTCAAGTAATTGGGCTTTATAAAGTTTAATGGAAAACTAATTATATTGTATACCAAATCCTGATTACCAATTTTCAAAGAATTTAAATTCTTAATTACATTCAAATTACTCTGAATACAAGTGGACTTTTATCATTCAGAAGGTACATCGGTTTTGCAGTACAACTTTTATGACCTTCAAGGGTCATTGCTGATATTTATGCAACAAGCACACTGCTATGATAAGTGTTTGGAGCAAGAAATGGCAACCGACTCCAGTAGTCTTGCCTGGCGAATCCCATGGATGGAGAAGCCTGGGGGGGTGGTGCTATAGTCCATAGAGTCGCAGAGAGTCAGACAAGACTGAGTGACTAATCAATCACATGATAAGTGTTAGGAATTCAGAAATGTAAGCCCTGCTCCAGAAGCTCGGGATAACAAGTGTGGCACTAACAGTGTAAACAGACTTCAGGTATTGGTTTGCCAAATAAACTAACTTTCACAGTATTAAATAAGTAAAATCTAATAATGTTATCATGAAGTAGTAACATATAAAGAATTTTCCCAGTATCTGTAGAAAATAAGACTAATTCTATACGTAGATTCTTACATACATCTTAGCAGTTTCATTAAAAACATTTCTTTGTCACTGCTTGTAAATTAATCCACATTGGGGACTTGACTAACAGTGATAAATAAAAAATAGTGATTCAGATTTGTTTTTCATTCAGTGAAACAACTATATTGGAAAAAAATTTATCTGATACAGAAGAAAGAAAACAATTTTAAATATTTTAATAGATTATATCATAGGAATATATGAATTATAAAATATGATGTGTCTAAAGTATATGTTCATATTTTCAGCATTTCAAACATTAATAAGAGATAGAGAACATAGGTATAACATAAAAATTATATAGTTTATCATAATTACAATTTCTATTAATGAACAATCAAATATCACCCAACTATTCTGGAATTTTAAACTGCATTGGCAACTGCAAATTTTGTATGTATCTTGAAAATACTTAAAACTATAAAATTTTCTTTAATCAATTGTCCCTTTAATACAAGTTTTTCATTTCTACATTTAATATTGTTTTTCTTCCCTGATTTTCTACTTTTCCTTTATTTTCTGACTTTAGTAGCTAAATACAAAGTCAGAATCATGTAACTGTGACTTAGGGACCCCAGTCCCAAAATGCAGCTCATGATGACTAGCACAAGAGCAATTTTCAGTAACATACCACAGTGGCTTCAAGGGTAAATGGGAGATAAGAAAGCAAAGGTAAAAAGAGTAGCCAAACTTTCTCTAAAGTGTCTCTGTGAAGAAAAGCAAACAAATGGAAAATAGATGGAAGAGACCACGGAGGCAATGAAAATAGTATTTTTTTAAAATGATGAGACAAACTAAAGCCTGTTTGAATGCTGCTGGAAGTCACCTAGCAGAGACAGAAAAATTCATGTTGTGTAGGGGGGAAAAAAAAGATTACTCTAGGCCTGCTGCTGCTGCTGCTGCTAAGTCGCTTCAGTCGTGTCCGACTCTGTGCAACCCCAGAGATGGCAGCCCAGCAGGCTCCCCCGTCCCTGGGATTCTCCAGTCAAGAACACTGGAGTGGGTTGCCATTTCCTTCTCCAATGCATGAAAGTGGAAAGTCAAAGTGAAGTCACTCAGTCGTGTCCAACTCCTAGCGACCCCATGGACTGCAGCCTACCAGGCTCCTCCATCCATGGTATTTGCCAGGCAAGAGTACTAGAGTGGGGTGCCATTGCCTTCTCCGACTCTAGGCCTAGATCCCTGCAAAGACAAAAAAAAAAAAAAAGTGGAAGAGATATATAATCCAGAGCTCACATGGACAAAGGAAGTCACAAATTTGGAAGAGCCAGAGGTGCTTAGTGGAAAAAAACTCCAGAAATGACTACAGAACACAGAAACATATTGCCCTAAACCCAAAGTAAATGTATCCCCAACTTAACTTCAACTAAATCCAAGCCCAATTGTGCCATGTTATACCCTAGGAAGTATGATGAAAGGAAAATCTATGTATCAAATGACAGGAATCTTAGCTAATTGTTTTTAACATATTTTCCTCTGCAAATTTTTCTAACTGTGTGTATGGGAGGCCTGAAACAAAAGCTTCCTTGCCTTTGGAATAAATCCTCCTCAGATCACATGTTTGCTTGTTCATTTGTTTCAGAGAACAACAGGATGTTATGAGCCGGGGTATGAGAAGGATATAAGATTGAAGAACTATGAAATAGTTTCAGAGAGATGAAAAGTAACTTCTCAGTGAAAAGAAATAGGGTCACCTGTCAGTGTGTGGTCCACATTTCATGTACTTGTCATGAAGTTAAAGTAAAACTAATCAAATAAAGTGTGATTTTTTCCAACTAATCTTGGTACAGTAGCAGAAAAAGCAGAAAGTTGGATGCAATGAACATTAAGCTCATTTAGCTAAACGTGACAAAAGGAAAGAGGACATATTTGCCAAGTGATGTTTGCGAGAAAAAAACTGTTTATAAAGATGGAACATTTATCATGAATCTCAGCATAATAAGGAAACATAGACAAATAATCGGAGAAGGCAATGGAACCCCACTCCAGTACTCCTGCCTGGAAAATCCCATGGACGGAGGAGCCTGGTAGGCTGTAGTCCATGGGGTCGCTAAGAGTCCGACACGACTGAGCGACTTCACTTTCACTTTTCACTTTCATGCATTGGAGAAGGAAATGGCAACCCACTCCAGTGTTCTTGCCTGGAGAATCCCAGGAACGGGGAAGCCTGATGGGCTACCGTCTATGGGGTCGCATAGAGTCGGACACGACTGAAGCGATTTAGCAGCAGCAGACAAATAATGGTTAAATTTAGAATATCAGTGATCTATCAATTACTGCTGTTAGGGAGTTCTAGGGTGTTGGAATAAGTGAACTAGAATCATAGAAAGTTGTTGTTGTTCAGTCACTAAGTCATGTCTGACTCTGTGCAACCCCATGGACTACGGCACGCCAGGCTTTCCTGTGTTCCACCATCTCCCAGATGTTGCTAAAATGCATGTCCATTGAGTCAGTGATGCCATCCAATCACCTCATCCTCTGTTGTCCCCTTCTCCTTCTGCCTTCAATCTTTCCCAGATCAGGATCTTTTCCAATGAGTTGGCTCTTAACATCAGGTGATCAAAGTATTGGAGTTTCAGTTTCAGCATCAGTCCTTCCAATGAATATTCAGGGTTGATTTCCTTTAGGATTGACTGGTTTGATCTCCCTGCTGACCAAGGAACTCTTAAGAGTCTTCTCCAACACCACAGCTCAAAAGCATCAATTCTTTGGAGCTCAGCTTTCTTTATGGTCCAACTCTCACATCCATACATGACTGTTGGAAAAACCATAGCTTTGATTTTATGGACCTTTGTTGGCAAAGTGATGTCTCTGCATTTTAATATGCAGTCTAGGTTTCTCATAGGTTTTCTTCCAAGGAGCAAGCATATTTCAATTTCATGGCTGCAGTCACCATCCACAGTGATTTTGGAGCCCAAGGAAACAAAATCTGCCACTGTTTCCCCATCTATTTTTCCCATCTATTTTCCATGAAGTAATGGGACCAAATGCCATGATCTTAGTTTTTTGAATGTCGAGTTTTAAGCATATTTTTCACTCTCCTCTTTTACCTTCATCAACAGGCTCTTTAGTTCCTCTTCTTTTTCTGACATTCAGTTCAGTTCAGTTCAGTTGCTCAGTTGTGTCCAACTCTTTGCGACCCCATGAATCACAGCATGCCAGGCCTCCCTGTCCATCACCAACCCCTGGAGTTCACTGAGACTCATGTCCATCGAGTCAGTGATGCCATCCAACCATCTCATCCTCTGCCATCCCCTTCTCTTCCTGCCCCCAATCCCTCCCAGCATCAGAGTCTTTTCCAATGAGTCAACTCTTCGCATGAGGTGGCCAAAGTACTGGAGTTTCAGCTTTAGCATCATTCCTTCCAAAGAAATCCCAGGGTGATCTCCTTAAGAATGGACTGATTGGATCTCCTTGCAATCCAGGGGACTCTCAAGAGTCTTCTCCAACACCACAGTTCAAAAGCATCAGTTCTTTGGTGCTCAGCTTTCTTTACAATCCAAGTCTCACATCCATACATGACCACTGGAAAAACCGTAGACTTGACTAGATGGACCTTTGTTGGCAAAGTAATGTCTCTGCTTTTGAATATGCTATCTAGGTTGGTCATAACTTTCCTTCCAAGGAGTAAGCGTCTTTTAATTTCATGGCTGCAGTCACCATCTGCAGTGACTTTTGAGCCCCAAAAAATAAAGTCTGACACTATTTCCACTGTTTACCCATCTATTTCCCAGGAAGTGATGGGACCAGAGGCCATGATCTTCATTTTCTGAATGTTGAGTTTTAAGCCAACTTTTTCACTCTCCTCTTTCACTTTCATCAAGAGGCTTTTTAGTTCCTCTTCACTTTCTGCCATAAGGGTGGTGTCATCTGCATATCTGAGCTTATTGATATTTCTCCCGGCAATCTTGATTCCAGCTTGGGCTTCTTCCAGCCCAGCATTTCTCATGATGTACTCTGCATATAAGTTAAATAAGCAGGGTGTCAATATACAGCCTTGACATACTCCTTTTCCTATTTGGAACCAGTCTGTTGTTCCATGTCCAGTTCTAACTGTTGCTTCCTGACCTGCATACAAATTTCTCAAGAGGCAAGTCAGGTGGTCTGGTATTCCCATCTCTTTCAGAATTTTCCACAGTTTATTGTGATCCGCACAGTCAAAGGCTTTGGCATAGTCAATAAAGCAGAAATAGATGTTTTTCTGGAACTCTCTTGCTTTTTCAGTGATCCAGTGGATGTTGGCAATTTGGTCTCTGGTTCCTCTGCCTTTTCTAAAACCAGCTTGAACATCTGGAAGTTCATGGTGGTATCATCTGCATATCTAAGGTTGTTGATATTTCTCCCCTTTTGATATTTCTCCTGGCAATCTTGATTCCTACTTGTGATTCATCCAGCCTGGCATTTTGCTTGATGTACTCTGCATGTAAGTTAAATAAGCAGGGTGATAATATACAGCCTTGATATACTCCTTTCTGAAGCACTACCTTGCACAGATTACCATGAAAGGAATTGGAGATGCAGAGGTGAACAAAATTCAATTCTGTGCTTCAAAGAGTTCACACTGTAATTTACAAAGAGCTACAGTAGGCTTACCAACATTGAAGGAAGGACTTAACCCAGTCAGGGATCAGGTGAACAGGCTTAAAGAACAATATTTGGAAAGACCAATTGCAAACTAAAGCTTGATACCTTTGAGAACAGCAAAGAGTTGACTTTTCCTTGAGGCTCACTTTAACTGAGGGTACTGTGAAAGAAAAGCCTGAGAAGTAAGCGAGGGTCAGATGAGAGTCATTTTGCCTGATACAGTCAAGGTATGTGGGCCTTGCAAAAGGGGACACAGTGAAATGACCTACTGGCTGCATTGTAGATAGAGAATGGAGGAAGTCTTTTGGAGAAAGAAAGCAAGAAAATCAATTTGAATTATGAGACAAGAATGCATGTGTTATTCAGTTTTCACTCTTAAATTTAGGCTTAGACAAGGTCATTAATGTTTGCAATCTAGATAATGGGTAGTGCATTAAATTGAAAGTCATGAAACCAGAATTGTTTGCCATGCCCAGTTGTTAACATTTTGTAGGACCTAGCCTGGTAAACATGAAACATCAGAATGTTATCTTCATGAGGACTTGGTTGTTTTGTTTACTACTCTTTCTCCAGTGCTGGGCTTGTAATAGACTCTTAATAAACACTTTCTGAGTAAAATTGTTAAGTTAAACTATTACATTAATTTATTAAATTAAATTATCAAACAAGTCTGTCTTAAGCATCTAATCTCCTTTGGCACCGTCATTCTAAAGCCAAGTAGTTGAAAACCATACATTTTCTCTGGAATACTCTCTCCTTTTGAACCTTATTTATCATATCTTACTTCAAGATTATGCTCTTGCATTCCCTGTATATTAGTCATTTAATTCTGGACACAGTAATTTGCTTTTTTATATCCAAATTTCCTTGTCTGTAAATAGGAATAAGAGCTAACACTAACTGAGCATTGAGCCCTAACACTTAGAACCAGGCGCTGTTCTATGTATTTGAAATGTTTTACCACAACTATTCCTCATTATCACCCTGTGTGGGGAGTACTACTGTTTTCTACCTATTGCAGAAGAGGAACATGGGCAAATATTTGAAAGCAAGTAAGTGACAAAGCCTGGATCTGGACTCTGTCTAGCTCCTGAAACCATGTTCTTGATCATTCTGCTTATTGTCTGTCCAATGATAGTACCACCTGTCCAATAATAACTGTGAAGATTCAAGGAGAATAATCTATGTAAACGCATTTTTAAAAGTCCCTTACTGTCCCAAGTGATCAATAAAAATGAGCTTTGGTCATTGTTATTGTTTGTTCTTTTTTATTTATATCTTCTCGGGGAGCTAAGTGTTCCTTTGAGAAAAGAATCACTATCTCCTAAAGGAAATTAGATTATTTCATTTTAGACAGATTGAATTGGAAAAAATCACTCTGGTGTAATACCTACTTACATCCACTTTCCTGAAACTTTCCTCATGGATTCTAGTTCTGATCTGGGGATAGAGGATAAGCCCAGCCCCTCTTCCTTATAATAATCCTCAAAGATGGGAATCTTTAACACCTATATCTTCAGTCCAACAGTTTGAGGCATTTTAACCATTTCGCCTATGGAATGGTTTCCAGATATTCTGAATAAATTCTGCTTTGTTGAAGACACTTAATGTTTAGTAACTTAGAAGTGAACAACCAACATATGTTGCATTTGGAACAGGACATTGACAAAGAAGATGGAGAAACAATCCTGTAACAGGCTGTATTGTAATCCCAGAGACCTTTATAAAATGCCTTCTTTTCATGGTGTAGGTAACATTTCTTGAGTGAATGTATTTATAAACAAATGAATTAATAAATCTTCTAATATTTCAGATTATTTTGGAAACTAATTCAGTGATTTAATGGATTGTCTCCCTCTCAACATCATGTCATCTGTGGATTACTTCCTGCGTGCCATTAATATATTGATTTAAATATTTAAATGAATGTATTACACTCATTTATTTGGTATAATATTCCTAATAGTTTATGGCTGAAATGTTTTAATTAATTATAAATTAATCTTATTTTCTCAGCCATGCATTTTTATTATTGTTGTTAAGAATGCCTATTTAATCATTCAATAATTTCTAAAATATAAAAGTATTTTCTACATGTTACCTAACTGTAGTAGTTACATTGAAACCAAAACTTTAAAATTTATGAATGTATTACTAGGAGTGGCATCTGAAATAAAATTGAGCAACACGAAACTAACATAAACTGGAAATATACTCAACCATATGGAGCTAATTTTTTATCTCCAAAGAAATTAACTGAGGAAATTAAACAGTCTAAAGGCATGTTCAGCAGAACTATTGAGAGAATGAACAAGCAGGTTTGTCATCAAGAGCTGAACAATTTTAGTTATTCAGTTTTGTGTATCAGAAAGTTTCAACAGTACATCATAGAATTCATAAATAAAAGATTTCCCAGTTGTGAGAACTATAGAGCTGGTAATAAGCTAAAGTGAAAGTGTTAGTCGCTCAGTTACGTCTGACTCTTTGCAACCCCATGGACTGTAGCCCTCCAGGCTCCTCTGTCCATGGGATTCTCCAGGCAAGAATACTGGAGTGGGTAGCCATTCCATTCTCGAGGGGATCTTCCTGACCCAGGGATTGAACTAGGATATGCTACATTGCAGGCAGATTCTTTACCATCTAAGCCACCAGGGAAGCTAAGTGTGTTGTGAAATTAAAAAATGAAGGAAAATGAGGGAAAGTATCTTAAAATGCAGTCATGTTGCCTTTGAGGGGCATGAGTGCTCAGTTGTGTCCAACTTGTTGCAACCCCACAGACTGCCCAGGGAGCAGGTTGCCATACTGGAGTGGGTTTCCATTTCCATCTTCAGGGATATTCCCACCCCAGGGATCCTGCATTGGCAGGTGGATTCTTTATTACTTGAGCCACCTGGGAAGCCCTGCTTCCTTGGCAAATTGCAAGCTCTAACATTATCAAGCAAAAATGATAAAGTAAAAAGTAAATAAATAATACTTTGTAATATTGATCTCAAAATTTAGAAAGAATGTAATAACAGATAACTCAATGAAATGTCATAATTGGGTCACTTTGGTTAGAGAATATAATTTTTTTAATTTGCTTTGGATATTTTACATGTATTGATTTGAGAAATCACTTTCTTGTGTATTATCAGCATTTTGAACCAGGTTCCATGTTGCCTTCCAGTTCTGCATTACTTGTGAGAATAACAATTTTTTGTTACTACAGTATCTGCTAGATAATCTCAATAATTTTAAGATATTTCAATGCAAAGTCCTTTTTAAAATTTTAAAGTTCCCTAGTTTAATTTTGATAAAATTAGATAAATGTCAGATGTTATATTTTTTAGTGAACATTTCTCTTAGCCTTATTGGAAGAAAACATTTAATAGAGGTATAAATAAATATAATCAAACTCTATTATCCAAATTAGTGGAATAAAAGTAACACCTGTAGTCAAATAAAGAGAACAGAGTAAACTGCGTATACATGACAGGAGTTTTTGGAATTTGTTTTAGTAATGGAAACCGTATGTTCTATTTATGTTAAAACTGATGTAACCATTTTCTTAGATCACTTCAACTAATAAAAATAAGATCACTTAATACTATAGTGGTGTATGTAAGTATAAATGTAAGACAAGACACTGAAATGTTCTCTAATTTTTTTTTCTTAAATTAATGCCTATGTCACAAAGAGTGAGACATGACTTAGCAACTGAATAACAATATACTATAGAATTTGGAAAACACAGAAAAAATGCCTATGAAGAAAAAAAATTATGATTTTATCATATTTTTTCTAATGTTTTAAAAAATTAAAGCAAATATAAAAATTTCAAAGTAATATATCAAATAACTGCCAACTGAAAGGAACAACTGTTAACTATTTTTTGTATCTGAGTTAGATTTGGGGGAGGGGAGGAAATAAAACAATGTAGACCAAGAAGCTGGAATTAAGATTGATGGGAGAAATATCAAAAACCTCAAGTATGCAGATGACACCCCGCTTATGGCAGAAAGTAAAGAACTAAAGAGACTCCTGATGAGGGTGAAGGAGGAGAATGAAAAAGCTGACTTAAAACTCAACATTCAGAAAACTAAGATAATGGCATCTGGTCTCATCACTTCATGGCAAATAAATGGGGAAACAGTGGAAGACTTTATTTTGGGGGGCTCCAAAATCACAGCAGATGGTGACTGCAGCCATGAAATTAAAAGACACTCCTTGGAAGGAAAGTTATAACCAACTTTCATCTAGTCAAGGCTATGGTTTTTCCAGTAGTCATGTATGGATGTGAGAGTTGGACTATAAAGGAAAGCTGAGTGCCAAAGAATTGATGCTTTTGAACTGTGGTGTTGGAAGACTCTTGAGAGTCTTGTGGACTGCAAGGAGATCCAAGCAGTCCATCCTAAAGAAAATCAGTCCTGAATATTCAGGACTGATTGGAAAGACATGCTGAAGCTGAAACACCAATACTTTGGCCACCTTATGCAAAGAACTGACTCATTGGAAAAGACCCTGATTTGGGGAGAGATTGAAGGCAGGAGGAGAAAGGGAAGACAGAGGATGAGATGGTTGGATGGCATCACTGACTCAATGGACATGAGTTTGAGTGAACTCCAAGAATTGGTGATAGACAGGGAGGCCTGGCGTGCTGCAGTGCATGGTGTTGCAGAGTCGGACACGACTGAGCAATTGAACTGGACTGAATTTGTCCTATTACTTCATGGGAAATAGGGGAAAAAGTGGAAATAGTAAAGGATTTCATTTTCTGGGCTCCAAAATCGCTGTGGATGGTGGCTGCAGCCACAAAATGCTTGCTCCTTGGAAAAAGGAAAAAATGCTTGCTCCTTGGAAGAAAAGCTGTGATCAATCTAAACAGCAAGTTAAAAAAAGACATCACTTTGCCGACAAAGGTCCATATAGTTTAAGCTATAGTTTTTTCAGTAGCCATGCATGGATGTAGCAGTTGGACCATAAAGAAGTCTGAGTGTCGAAGAATTGATGCTTTTGAATTGTGGTGCTAGAGAAGACTCTTGAGAGTCCTTCAGACAGCAAAGAGATCAAACCAGTCAATCCTAAAGGAAATCAACCCTGAATATTCATTGAAAGGACTGATATTGAAGCTAAATCTCCAATACTTTGGCCACCTGAACTGGGCTAAATCTCCAATACTTTGGCTACCTGAAGGTTCTTTTGCCAAGAACCAATTCATTGGAAAAGACCTTGATGCTGGGAAAGATTGAGGGCAGGAGGAGAAGGGACAACAGTGGTGAGATGGTTGGATGGCATCACTGACTCAATGGACATCAGTTCAGTTCAGTTCAGTCTCTCAATCATGTCCGACTCTGCGACCTCATGGACTGCAGCTCGCCAGGCCTCCCTGTCCATCACCAACTCCCGGACATGAGTTTCAGTAAACTTTGGAAGATAGTGAAGGACAGAGAAGCCTGACATACTGCAGTCAGTGGGGTCACAGAGTTAGACATGACTGACTGACTGAACAACAACAGACCCCAAGTAAAAGTCTCCCTCTTAGTCCTACTCCAATTCCACGACAATTACTATTTTTAATTTTGTGTGCATCTATTTTATATATTACTATTTTTATTGTATGTATATGTATTTATAAATATGTAACACTTTAAAATCTATGCTGATTTGTGTTATATAAATTTTCCATACTTGCTTTTTCATTCAACATTATTTGCAAGGTATATCTTACATAAAAAAAGATAATTCATTCTCATTGTTATACACTGTACCAACTTATGATTTTATCATAATTTGGTTCTCTCTTTTCTTATGCTGTTGTTTATTTAAAATGTGACTAAGTTTTTAATATTATTAATTATCCTATAATAAAATTTTTCTGCAATAAGGTTTTTCTATGTTTCAGATAATTTTAGTACCATCAGATCAGATCAGATCAGTTGCTCAGTCGTGTCTGACTCTTTGTGACCCCATGAATCGCAGCACTCCAGGCCTCCCTGTCCATCACCAACTCCTGGAGTTCACTCAGACTCATGTCCATCGAGTCAGTGATGCCATCCAGCCATCTCATCCTCTGTCGTCCCCTTCTCCTCTTGCCCCCAGTCCCTCCCAGCAGAAGAGTCTTTTCCAATGACTCAACTCTTCGCATGAATTGGCCCAAAGTACTGGAGTTTCACCTTTAGCATCATTCCTTCCAAAGAAATCCCAAGGCTGATCTCCTTCAGAAAGGACTGGTTGGATCTCCTTGCAGTCCAAGGGACTCTCAAGAGTCTTCTCAACAGCACAGTTCAAAAGCATCAATTCTTTGGTGCTCAGCCTTCTTCACAGTCCAACTCTCACATCCATACATGACCACAGGAAAAACCATAGCCTTGACTAGACGGACCTTTGTTGGCAAAGTAATGTCTCTGCTTTTCAATATGCTATCTAGGTTGGTCATAACTTTCCTTCCAAAGAGTAAGCATCTTTGAATTTCATGGCTGCAGTCAGCATCTGCAGTGATTTTGGAGCCCAGAAAAATAAAGTCTGACACTATTTCCACTGTTTCCCCATCTATTTCCCATGAAGTGATGAGACCGGATGCCATGATCTTCGTTTTCTGAATGTTGAGCTTTAAGCCAACTTTTTCACTCTCCACTTTCACCTTCATCAAGAGGCTTTTTAGTTCCTCTTCACTTTCTGCCATAAGGGGTGTCATCTGCATATCTGAGGTTATTGATATAACTGCCCCAAAACCAATGTGAACATTTTCATAACATGAGATATGTATTTGAAAATGTTTTCCTAAAATACTACACTAATTTATAATCATTAAAGGAGTTATGTGAGTGTCCAGTTCACAACACCTTCATGAGCATGAAGTATGCCAAGCCATTCTTCAGTTAATTCACTCATTTTTAACTGAAACAATTGACTTTGAGAATGAAATCAAATGGTATGAATAAAAAGCAATTTATGTGTTAGGTTGGGTGAAAGCCATTTAATTTAGTTCAAGATCCATTTCAAAATTGTCTATTGATCATGAGATATCATTGCATCTTTATGTTGTTTCAGCAAGGTTATATATTGATCTGCTAAATATATTTGGTCTCTTCTTTTATTAGGAAGTTGTTGAGATTTCCTCTGTGACACATTTTATTATAACATCCAGTAATGAAAACATTATCTGCTTTTTAGAAATCCAGCATATGCTTTACTTTCTTTATTGGGCATTTGTGATCACCAGCATTCTTCATTATTTCAGAATTTCAGTTTTAAGCTGTAACATGATGTCATCTTTGGAACCAGGAGACCTGAGTTATGATCCCAGCTGCAGTTACACAACCCTTATCCACCTATTCTTATTTTCCCCAGAAAATTATTTTCAGAGTCTTCATCTGTAAAGTAGGACTACTGTTACCATATTATGTTATTAAGTTAATTAAATGGAGCTTTTAAAATAAAGTATAAATATAGGTTAGCGTCAGTAATCCCTCTCCGAGTTGTCTTAGATGCCTAGAGTCCCCAGAAGAATTCAGCATGAGAGATATTTTAGAGGTATTATTGGTCAATTTTATCTGACACTTTACCTGATGGTGGTTCAAATGGTAAAGAATCCGCCTGCAATGCAGGAGATCTGGGTTCCATCCCCAGGTTGGGAAGAACCTATAGGAGAAGGGAATGACTACCCACTCCAGTATTCTTGCCTGGAAAATACTATGGGCAGAAGAACCTGGCAGGCTACAGTCCATGGGTTGCAAAGAGTCTGACATGACTGAGCAGCTAACACTTTCACTTTCACCTTACCTGGCACAGCCAAGGGAGCAAGCTATGTAGTCCACCAAAGGTTACCCAGATCCTTAGAGATCATGCAAGGTCTTATGTTTCCACAGCATTCTCCCTTGCCCACACACACCAACGTGTCATAATACCCAGGGTTACGGCTTGAATTTTGTCATTGCCTGAAACAACTTCAGCAATCTTGACCTCCTAACTTCTGCTCTCTCATTCTAATTTCTTATCCTTTTACTTCTCTCAATCCTTCACTCCTACTATACTCTGTCTGGCCTCATAGAAACCTGAAATCCCTTCTTCTGTTTTTTCCTAGATTGTCAGTCTTCCACCTGGCTCCCCCAAAAGTTAAAATAACAGTGATCATTGATAGAGGTCTTCTGATTCCCCTCAGTTTCTTCTTTGATTCCCTTCAGACGATTCCAGTATGAACCATTCTCATCTAGTATCTTCCTGTCAGCTTCCTCAATTTCTTCCTAGCTCCTCAATTCCTCTCCTCTCATCTCACCCAGACTTTACAAAGAATATTCTATCTGTACTGTCCCCATTTATTTGCATATTATTTATCTTCAACCCACTGTAATATAGTCATCTCATGAAATTACTATCACTAAGTTTACCAGTATGTTACTATTTCCAAAACTGAGTTCCCATCTTCATCTTTTATTTTACTGGACACCTCTCCAGTGTATGATACTCTTCTTCACTTCCTTATTTTAACACAACTCTGTTCATTGGACTTTAATAAGCCCTTACTCTCCTGGGCTCCATTTCTTCTTGCCTTCTTCTGTATTTTGCTCTTCTGTTACTGACCCTTTCCAGTTGGACCCCAACAAGGGTCCTCCTGCCTGGTGTCCTTCCAGCCAATAGAACAAGAACGAGTTCAGCTCAGGAGCAAAGGAAAGTTTTACTCTTTGATCAGGGAATGAAGAGGTGGAGCTCACACTCTAGAGCATATGCTCTAGAGGGCACAGATGTGCTGCTTTAGGCTCCATATCACAGTGCCAGAGGCAATGTCTCTGCACATGCCCCAAGATGAGGTATTCAACATAACTGGTACAGCCATTTTACACTAGAAAACTCTGTTCTGAAGTGCCTGGGGCAAGGCTTCTGTGGGTGACACTCTATGAGAAGTGTAACAAGATGAAGTTCAAAGGGAAAATAGGTTCTATTTTATTACCCAGATCCTACTTTTATTTCTTGGAAATTTTTAGTGGGCTTTGCCAGTGACACTTCCTCTTTTAAACTCTCAAGTATTAGTATCCACAGTGTTCCTTTCTCAGTCACCTGTACCTCTGATTCTCTTCACATTCCCCATAGGGAGCTCATCCACAAGAGTTCTATTTCCACAAAATACCTCAGTTGAACATCCTTAGCTCAGACCTATTCTGTAAGCTTCAGATTTTAATAGCCAACTGATTTCTGGACATGTCCATCTATGTCGCACAGGAACCTAAGCTAATCGTGATCAAAACTGAATTAAGTGCTCTGTGACAACCTAGAGGGGTGGGAGATTGGAGGGAGGTTCCAGAGGGGAAAGTGGGAAGGAGATACAAAAGGAAGGGGATATATGTGTACCTGTGACTGATTTGTGTTGATGTATGGCAGAAACCAATACAGTATTATAAAGCAATTACCTTCCAATTAAAAATAAATAAATTTTTTAAAAACACACATCCAATGCCTTTCATAAATCTGCTCCTACCTCCATATTCTGCACCTCTATAGTTGTCAGTATCATATGCTGTGTAACTGGGGGATGTACATCTTCTAAAGGTCTCCTGAATCCAACTTCTCTTTATTTCTCATTATTTCTTTATTACTAGTCCTAATAAACTTTTCTGGCTCCTTCTTTTCATTTTTCAAAAAGGATGTTGGCACTAATGGTAAAGAACCTGCCTGCCAATGTGGAAGATATAAGAGACATGGGTTTGATCCCTGGGTCAGGAAGATCCCTGGAGGATGGCATGGCAACCCACTCCAGTATTCTTGCCTGGAGAATCCATGGACAGAGGAGCCTGTTGGGCTATTGTTCATAGGGTCACACAGAGTCGGACACTACTGAAGTGACTTAGCGTGCATGCAGAGTGATAAATATAAAATATCACTTCCTCTTAGAAAACCTTTAGTGATGCTTCTTGACCCATAAGATAAATTCCTATCTCCCTAACAAAAGGTGAGGCCTTGACAGACCCAACCTCTTTTGTTAGCCTGATTTTCTGCTGCTTACACTAGTTACTCCATCTTAAACTTGACAATTCAGTAAAGCAAACTGCCTATGGTTCCCCTGAATACATCTTGCTGTTGCTCACCACTCTGATTCATGTTAAAATATGCTTCCTCTCCTCTCCTTTCTTCTGACCGGTTCCTTCTCATCTCAGCTTCAGGAATCCATGTCTGGTTTCCCTTGATACTATGGCATTATAGACCTCTCCTTCTTTGTATTCCCATAATGTCACATAATTGCTCTTTATATGTTTGCTCAAGAAATAGACCATGGGTTCGTTCCTTGAAGGCAGAGATCATAACAGATATTATGACTCTAGTGAAGTACCTGGACTGAGAAGCAGTTTAATAAATGCTTATAAAATTGGGGATATAACTAAATTATGAAAGTACTATGTCTTCATTCTTGTCATTTTGTTTTTTTCATAGGGTATCACTGTGTGGCAAGGGCAGCTGTTGTTGTTTAGTCACTAAGTTGTGTCTGACTCCTTTTAGTAGTCACCCAATATTCCTTGAATTCTTCCCACATTCCCCAGCCTTCCCTAAACTCAGGTCCAGGCTGTATAAACAGTTCTAGACAATGAGCTATAAGAAGAAGTGAATAAGTGTCACTGCCAGCCTGAGATCTGTAAGGGCAGTGGCTAGTTTTTCATACTCCCTCTCCCTGCTTTGACTCTTCTGAAAGTCTTGATTTGGTGGTAACACAGGACTGGTTGGTGGCGGGCAGAAACCCACAGTGAACACGAAATAAGAGTAAGCAATCCTGTTTGTTAAGCCACTGAGATTTCAGGATTAATTTGTTACCACAGCACAGCTAGACTTCCTGAATAATGCTCATGGTTTCAAATTTATACCCTAGCCTCTGTCTTATTCCATAAACTTGTGAACTAAGGTATGCAACTTTTTCTCTTCCCCTAAAGTCTGCATGATGCCTGAGCTTAGAAAAATTATGCCATATGACTGACACAGAGACAGAGTTTTCCAATGGAGTAGTTCACTCCCTGTTCCCCATGAGCTAAGCAATAGTGTGAATATTTTCCTATACAAAAATCTACCCCCCACCTTCCTCATGTAGTCCTAACTATTTTCCAAGTTGAAACTTTAGATTTTGATCCTTGTTACAAATGAAACTTCTCTCAGGAATAGCACCATGTTCCATTGCATTTGCAGGCTAAAGGCATCAGAAACTTATCTCCAAAGTAGTCCAGAAGTCTCTGAAGTGTATTTTACTGACCCATAATTATCAATAGTCCAGTAGTAACATTGATACCATTCCATTCTTTTCCACTGATACCCTATCAAATATACTAGCTTTCTTCATTAGGTCTCTAATTTTACTGAACTATGGTTGTATCTTATTTCAGTGATAATTTTTTTTTAGTTGGAGACAAAAAAAAAAAAATCTGACTTAGGGTGATGGCTCAGACAGTAAAGAATCCGCCTGCAATGCAGGAGACCGGGAATTGATCCCTGGGTCAGGAAAATCCCCTGGTGAAGGGAATGACAACCCTCTCCAGCATTCTCGCCTGGAGAACTCCATGGAGTTCTCCAAAGGAGCTTGGCGGACTGTCGTCCATGGAGTCACAAAGAGTCAGACACAGCTGAGTGACTAACAACAAGGTGTGGCTTAATTCTAAGCTTAAATGGTGCCATCAGGATCCATCTTAATTCAAACAGGCTCTCCTTCTTACCTCGTGCCTGAAGCCCCCAGAACTGTACGCTTCCAGTTTCAAATCCAGCAGACAAGAGCAAGAGTCTTTTCCCCAAGTCCCAGTCAGAGATGTCTCCCCTGGTGGCTCAGTGGTAAAGAATCCGCCTGCCAATTCAGGAGACATGGGTTCAATTCCTGGGTCAGGAAGATCCCCAGGAAAAGGAAATGGCAACCTTCCAGTATTCTTACCTGGAGGATTTCATGGACAGAGCAGCCTGGCGAACTACAGTCCATGGGATCACAAGAGAGTCGGATACGGCTTAGCAACTAAACAAAGACAAAACCCAATCAGAGAACCATTGCTTCTTATCTGCTCTGATGGATCCCTGAGCCAAACCCTGTGGGTAGATGAATATAATGCAGTAATTAGTTTTGGCCATTGTCAATTCCCTGGAGTGGTTTCAAAAAAAAAAGGAATCCACTTCAAGGGAAGCAGGTGGCCTTAGAGTGGGAGCAGGGGAGATAATTTCTGGAAAGAAATCAGGAAGAGGTCATCATAAATCAAGAAATGATGCTGGCAGCAATAGCAGCCTACCCTCTGAATAGTCTGCTTCCCAGGAGATAGAATTTAGAGACAGCTTCTAATTTTGGAATTAAAGTATATATTATGCACAGTATGTTACCTCTTGATCATATTCTGTCTCTTTTTTTCTCTGAACTTCTCTACATTATTCTTTTCCCCCATATGATGCCTTGTGATTTTGTTATTTATATACATTTATTTCCCCAATTAGCTTCTCAGCTACTTCAAGGCAGGGACTAGCTTTGAATAACTGTGAATCCTGCATTGTATGTTTTGCATAGTAGGCCTCCCCATTATTCAACAAATAATTTTTTGTTGAGTAAATGAAAAGATAAGAAATGAGTGGGTCTTGTACTATTATTGTGTGTGTGTTCATTCACTCACTTGTGTCAAACTCCTTGCAACCTCATGGACCCACCAGGCTCCTCTGTCCATGAAATTTCCAGGCAAGAATACTGGCATGGGTTGCCACTTCCTTCTCCAGGGGCTCTTCCTGACTCAGGGTGTCTCCTGCATTGGCAGGCAGATTCTTTACTATTGTACCACTTGGGAAGCTCCTATACTATTATTACATCATGGAGCAGAGGATGTTTGTGTGTATGGTGTTATGATAAAAACCTACTGTTTACCAACTACCATGGCAAACAATGAGAATCTGAGGACACAGGGATTAAAAACTGAATATTCCTGTGCCCTTCAAAAAATTATACTCTAGTGAAGAAGACAGAGATTGATAAATACTGCAGAGAATAGTGTTAAGGGAGAGTAATAGATTTTAACTTTTATTATTCTTGTTCTAATGGTTTCCACATCAGTTATAGGTTGGCTACCTCAGGGAATACCAGTTTTGCTAGAAGAGATATGTTAAACTTGGAATTTCTTAGAGGATTAACACTGGATTCCCAAATAAAAGTTTCAGATCCAATAAATTACATCTTATACTGTGATAAGAAAAGACTAATTTAGTTTTCTTCTCCTCTCTCTTTTCTCCCTACTTCTCCCCCAGCCTGAAGTTCTGGATCAAATACAAAATTTAAGGGAGTTGTGGATGGATAATAATGCATTGCAAGTGCTACCTGGGGTATGTAAGTTTTTATTATGTCATGTCATCTAGCATCTGTGTTGTATATTAATTGTAACTGATAATGGTTAATCTTGCATCTTAAACCTCAGTGTTTTCATTTCAAAGTTAAACATTTGATAATAGTATTCCATCAAGTGTTTTTCACTAGTTTGTTTTTTAATATTGAGTGTTACGAGTGTTATATGTGTTATAGGTGAGTAAAATGAGTATGTAACATATATGAAAGATTTTTCTTATACACTTAGAAGTACATTTCATCTCTTTCTGTACTTACTGTTTTTCAAATCTGAACAAATTTATATTGTTATATGAAAAAAATGCTATACATAATACCAAGCCTTAGTTTTACAAAATCAATTTTCTTCTTATAGGTAATTAGATAATGGTTTCTACTCATATTGTTTGAGCTCTTCCACAAGATAAAAATTTCTCTCTCAGTTCAGGTGATTTAAAGTAGATCTATTTGATTTTTGAAAAACGCAAGGAACATAACTTGTTAAAAATAGGAAGTTAGAGTCAAATTATCTCTCTAACAGAAAATTCAGTAATATCTCCTGAATCATAGGTGGACTAATCAACTCACTGAGTGTGACCATTCATTTTCCATCCAGTGAAAGAATGGCTTTCCATATAACACTGTTTCTTGCCACTCATGACATGTGCCCTCAGGTATAAGCATGTACATACATACCCAGGGCTTCCCAAGAGGCTCAATGGTAAAGAATCTACCTGCAATGCAGGAGACATGGGTTCAGTCCCTGGGTTGGGAAGATCCCCTGGAGGAGGAAATGACAACCCACTCCAATATTCTTGCCTGGGAAATCCCATGGACAGAGGAGCCTATGGGTTACAGTCCATGAGGTCACAAAAGAGTTGGACACAATTTAGCAACTAAACACCACACACAAAAAAACAACTAGAAGGCTCTCAGTGGTGAAAGCCAATCTAAACTCTTGCATGGGGTTAAGTAGCCAGGACAGTTGGTTGTGGAATAATTCTTCAGCCACTGAGATTTCAATGTGTGTTCCAAAAGCCAGACTTGATTCTTTGTTTGAATTGACATTAAACATTTCTTAAAATGATTGCAAAAGCAAGAAGAGGAAGCTATTCTCTTTTGAATAAGCATGGGACCATATAAAGAATAAAATCTGACAAAAGATTAGAGAAAATATACTTTCTTCTCTCACCAAAAGAATACATTTCTATTATCCTCACAGATACAAAATAGAAAAGCATGCATATTTTCTGTTTATTGATTTATTAAAAACCATATACAAATATACCTCTATGAATTAGAAACCATGCTCATGTCAGAGTTACAAATATAATATATTCAATGACCTTGAGAGTATTTGTTTGAGGGGTCTGCATATAACAGAAGAGACAAATCTATATTCTACTACACATAGCAGAGACTGATATGTGCCATATTCAAAGTGTATATCAGTTCAGTTCAATTCAGTTGCTCAATCGTGTCCCACTCTCTGCGACCCCATGGACTGCAGCACACCAGGCTTCCCTGTCAATCACCAACTCCTGGAGCTTATTCAAACTCATGTCCATCACGTTGGTGGAAATCAGAATGCATGTCTAGTGGGAAAAGTTTATACCTGCAGTGTATTTATTTATTCAAAACTACTTACATAGCATTTATCAGGAGCTAGGCACTATCTAGATATTTTACAAGTGACTCACCGAATTCTCAGAGCAACCCTGTGAAGCAGAATTTATTACCAACTCCATGTTATAGATGAGGATACTGAAACAGAAAGAGTAAGTAACTGGGCCAAGGTCACACAGTCAGTAAATGGTGGACCTGTGATTCAAACCAGCTTCAGAGGCTCACGCTCACCCTGATGCTCCAAATGCTGTTGCTATGGGTATCAGTAGAAGGTCTGAATGAGAATTGGGCTTATCCCACTTTTCACACTGGTTCTGTTCCCAAAATCCAACCTTGCAGATGAATTCCATGGTGGTGGTTTAGTCACTAAGTCGTGTCCAACTCTTGCAATCCCATGGACTGTAGCCCGCCAGGCTCCTCTGTTCATGGGATTCTCCATGCAAGAATACTGGAGTGGGGTGCCATTTCCTTCTCCAGGGGATTTTCCTGACCCAGGAGTTGAACCCAGATCTCCTGCATTGCAGGCAGATGATTTACCAACTGAATTACGAGGGAAGCCTGATGAATTGCATAGTCAATGTATTATTTAATGTATTATTTAAATGTAAAGATAGTGATTCAGTTGTCTGTAAAACAGATAGTGCTGTCTAATTTGTCTGTCACAAAGTATTTTTTTCTTATATACTGCCATCTTTAACTGGGTTTCTTGCTTTACTTAGTACACTTGAATTCCATATTTTATGACACTTCTTATGGGAATACTTATGGGATACTCCTACACCTCCTGCCCTTAAACAGGTGTGGTTTTTGAATGCCTAAGGCTGGCAAAGAGTTGTTAGACAATTACCTAGAAACATTTGGCCTTGAAAGTCTAAGCTTGAATGCAGTCTTTAGCCCATGTCTATCAGTTTCACAGAAGGATTAATTCTAAATATTGAGTCATAAGATACAGGAGAAAAAAGCACATTCCTTTTGTTTTTAGTTCACATACCATAATACATTAAGCTAATATATTTTAAAATACTTTTAGAAGCCTGGATTATCATTTTTCCACTTTACTTTTCACAAATCAGAGAAGCAAATAATGATCAAAAATTTGTTTGCTATCACTCTAATATCAGTCAATAAAAATATAACTGAACAGCAAACTCCAATATCTCCGTTTGCTTGTAGTGGCTTCCCCTTTTTTAATTTGTTGCTCTATGCTCATCTGTAGATCCCTCTTTGTCTGGATGTTGGAGTAACATTTAATATCCTCAAGAACTCTGAGTCATTGGGCTACAAAGGCCTTTATCACTCCAGGCTATTATTGCCTTTATAAGGTACTTCAAAGTGAGGGTTTAGAAACACTCAAAAATAAACATTAAAGTGTTATTTTGCTTCCAAAAAAAGATGTTTAGAAACTTCACACAAACATATTGAGTTGTGCTACAGATAGCAATTCAGGAAGCTTCAAAGAGAAAAGAAATTTTCTCATGATAAAGGAACAAAAAAAAGAAATCCTCACACACACACACAAACATAAACACGTATATTATTCTTTGTGTGCTCATCAGAAGAGATGAGTTAATTTAGCATAATAGTTCCTTGGGGTGGACAGCTCTAAGAAGTGTGACAAATATTTTTCCAAGTGACGTATTTCTAGGCATGAGAAGAAACTCAGCCCTCTGGCCTGATTCATCCAGAGCACCCAGTTCCTAGCCTAGCAACTATTCACCTACGCTGACTGTGTTCACACTCTCTGCCTACAAGGGAAGAAGCAGGGCTAGAGCTATGAGCTGTGTTAATAAGCAATTTAGAGGTCAGGAATTGCTAATCTAATCAATAGGCTTTATAGTCTATAATCTGATAAAATTGAGTTTGAAATTTTAGCTCCACTCCTTATTAACGGGGCAATGTTGGAATGTTACTTGTGGTGGATCTTGTCATGTGTCATCCTCCTGGAATGAAGAGCTTATTCTATTCCCTCAACCTCTGGGAACACTGCTTGCAACTCTCCACCCTCTTCAGGACTTTCCCCAGCTGAAGAGAACTTTCTCATGTAGGGTTATAACTGTATTCCAGGAGACCACCAATTCAGTGATCAGTCAGTGCAAGAGTATGAAGCTCTGGCCCCTTCACTGCTACTCAAGACAACTGCAGTACTACTTGAAGAGTCAGCTGAGTAATTCCTCAGAACCATCACAGCCTACCTTCACCTGCCCAGTCCTTCTTCCTTCCTTCCTTCTTTCTTTTCACTGGTATTAATCCCAAGAATCTCTCTCAAAAATTTCTCTTTGTCTCCATTTCTCAGGGAACCCAATGTGTGATATTACTTAACCTCTAAGCTTTAGTGTGTGTTAAAGTGCAGATTCCAATCCAGTGGGTCTGGAGTGGATCTCGATTCCACATTTCTGACAAGCTCCCAGGTGGTACTGATACGGCTGCTGTGTAAAACACATTCTGAGCAATAAGAGCATAAAGTATTGCATCAAGTAATATATATAAGGTACTTAGCACAGTGCCAAGTGTGTGCTTGTGCAATTAATTTGTTGATGTAGTGTTTATTTGCTTATACTCTGTCAAATAAGTAGAGACAGTATAGCAAAGTGTTATAGGTAGACAAACAAGCAGGTGAGCCATTGAACACAGATATGTGTGTGACATTTATTTGCAAAATATGCCCTTAAAGAAAAGGAAAATGAAGAATTTGGTCTTGCTGTAAGTCCCATAATTCATGTCCAAGCTAAATAACCATTGTTTACCTCTTGCCCACCATCTGATCTTATTCTACCCCTGTCCTCAGAAATCAGTTATTAATCCAGTCATTCCACTTCTAAATTTTTCTTGAGCCATCCCCACTTCATCCTCACTTCTGCTTCCTTAACTCAGGTCCTTTTCATCTCGTTAGCTAAACAGCTTCCAGATCCTTCTGATCCTTTCAATTCTACTCTAACTCTAGTCATGAATCTTCCCTTCACATTTCCCTGAGATTATTATTTCAAAACACATATCTAATAATGTTATTCACCATCTTAAAAGCCTTGATAGCTCTCCTTACCAATAAGATAGAGTTCAAATAACCCTCACATGAAAGGTAAGGCTTTTTAACAGATGACTTCTTCTAATGCTTAACTTCACCACTATATTCAGTAACTTTGAATTTCCCACTCTTCCTCAAACATACTCCCTTTTTCACACTTCTCTGCGCTATTCTCTCTTCCAGGTACAAATTATCTTTTTCTGGACAAGCAGTGCCTTCCAGCCAATTTGTGGCCTTGTGCCTCTATGGCATTCTCTACAGGCTTTTTTTATTGCACATATCATAGGGTTTTATAATTATTTGTTTATTGGACAGTTTCCTTCATTGTATGAGCACCTTAAAGAGAAAGACTTTGTCTGTATCATGACAAATGTCTCCCTATACTTAGCTAAGATATTCATGATTGTTCTCCAGTATATAATACAAGCTCTGGTATGTAGTAGATCCTCAAAAAGGACTGTTGAATGAACAAAATATTGATTCTGCTTAGTAGGGTAAAGTTCAAATCGTGATTTATTACCTTTCTCATGCATTTGAAATTATAAGCATCATTATGTCAGCATATATTGTTTGGGTGACAACTTTCTCTCCCATCCTTCCTTCCTTTTTTTTCTATATTCATTTAAGTCTTTGGCAACTTTGAGATTGTTGTTGTTATCTTTTAACATATCTATGTTGCAAGATATATTCCCATATCATAAAATTCATCTATTTGAAGTATACAGTTCAATGGTTTTTAGAATACTCACATAATTGAACAAACATCACCACAATCTAATTTTAGAACATTTCCAATACCACTGAAAGAAACCCTGAAAGCCATTAGCAGTTATTTCCTTCCCCCTGACCTCCCAGCCTCTAGCAACCCTAGTCTACTTTCTGATTCCATAGATTTATCTATTCTGGACAATTCATATAAGTAAAATCTTACAATAGGTGATCTTTTGTGACTGGCATCTTTCGCTGCATTTGTTTCAAGGTGCATCCATTTTGTAGCATGCATTGGTACTTTATTGCTTTTTATTGCCAAATAATATTCCAGCTTATTGACTTATCACATTGTGTTTATTTATTCATCAGTTTATGGACATTTGGGTTGTTTCCATGTTTTGAATGTTGTGAATAACACTGCTTTGAATATTTGTGTTTCTGTGTGGACAAATGTTTCATTCTTAAGCATGTACCTGGGATTAATAGGTCATATGGAAATTCTGTTTAACATTTTGTGGAATGGCCAAACTGTTTTCCGAAGTGGCTGCATAATTTTACATTCCTACTAGAAATGTATGAGGGTTACAGTTCCTCCACATTCTCACCAATACTTATTGTTGTTGCATTTGCTTTTGAAATTAATTTTACAGTGTTGTAGTTTTTACAACTTTAAAGTATTTCCTGAAAGTTTCTCACTAACCCTGAGTTTACTCAATGTCATCAAGTCTATAGGGAAGTTAAAGATGTTGGTATACCTGGATATGTCGAAAAACAGAATAGAAACTGTTGACATGGACATTTCTGGATGTGAAGCCCTGGAGGACCTCTTACTGTCATCCAATATGTTGCAACAGTTGCCTGACTCAATAGGTGAGAACATAATATTTTGTTATCAATGTTTATGTCAAATATACTGTTTTCGTTTTTAGCAGTATAGTTTGTTTGCAGATGTAGGGAATATACTGTTAGCCTGATATTAATAAATTAGCATAATCATTATCCAGTATGAAAAATTATTTTACCAATATTTTAGAATGAAATGGTAACTCTAGCTGTCAAAATACTCTATTAAAATGGTCTTACTAAACTGACATACTTTTTTTTTCTTTTTTTTTTTAAATTTTATTTTATTTTTAAACTTTACAATATTGTATTGGTTTTGCCAAACATCGAAATGAATCCGCCACAGGTATACATGTGTTCCCCATCCTGAACCCTCCTCCCTCCTCCCTCCCCATACCATCCCTCTGGGTCGTCCCAGTGCACCAGCCCCAAGCATCCAGTATCGTGCATCGAACCTGGACTGGCAACTCGTTTCATACATGATATTATACGTATTTCAATGCCATTCTCCCAAATCATCCCACCCTCTCCCTCTCCCACAGAGTCCAAAAGACTGTTCTATACATCAGTGTCTCTTTTGCTGTCTCGTATACAGAGTTATTGTTATCATCTTTCTAAATTCTATATATATGCGCTAGTATACTGTATTGGTGTTTTTCTTTCTGATATACTTTAAATAATTTTAGATCTACTAAGTTTTAAAGTGTTATTAAAAGGAGTATTTATCTTACACTTAAGTACTTGGATGACTATGTATGTCTTCTTTCGTCACTATAGAATCACCAGTAGCATGGGCTTCCTTGGTGGCTCAGATGGTAAAGAATCTGCCTGCAATGCAGGAGAGCCTAGTTCGATCCCTAGGTTGGCAAGATCCCTTGGTGAAGGGAATGGCTACCCACTCCAGTATTCTTGCCTAGAGAATCCCCTGGACAGAGGAGGCTGGCAGGATACAGTCCATAGGGTCCTAAAGAGTCAGATATGACTGGGCAACTAACACTTTCTATCCACAGTGTTGCTCTATTCTACTTTAATTTTATTGTAACCTTGTTCTAATTTAAGAATAACATGATAAATATATAAAATATCTTCATAGTTCTATTATTTAAAAATGACATCTCATCTTTTGCATGCTGTCAAGAGTTGTAAGAGCAGAAATTTGTCTGTTAATATATATTAACTACTCAATCCTTTTTTGGTCATAAATTTTTATCTGAGTAACAATGAAAGAGTCTAAATAATGAGTAAACTTTTGTATAAATTATCTTACTCTTATTATTTACTAGAGGACACAGATGGGAGAGGAATCATCAAACTACTTAATTTTGGAATATAGTTTTTAACACTCCTTGAATTAGATTATCATATGTTCTGGAACGTATTAATGCTTCTGAAAATTGAATCACAAGCCAAAATTTTTCTCCAATTTTTGTTGCTTCCATTTTCACTATTCTTTTAGGTTAATAGAGAATACTACTTTTTTTTTTTTTTTTTACTACTTTTAACAGAACGGATTAGTTTTTCTTTCTTTGTAGATTTGATGATGTTTTTATTTATATAGTTATATATTTTTGTAACAGTGTTTTTTCAGCTTACTCCTCTGTAAGACTTATCTTAAGCTTAATTAAACACTTCCACATTTCCAGGCTCTTTCTGTGAATATTCTGACCCCATAAGTATGTAATAAGCCCTCTGTTCTGCATTCTTTATTAATTATCTTAGATGAAACTTATGATCAGATAAGCTTAGAAAGTACTATTTTATGTTGTAGAAAGTAAGGAAATATAATGGTATAAAAGAGCATCCTCTGATGAAGATGCTAGAGATGATCATCTGGTCAAGATAGCCATCTGGTAAAAATACATTTCTTACTCTCCTTACTCAAAAACCACTCCATATCTTCAAAAGTATAATGAGAATTTAAAAAGCTATTTATATTAGAAGAACATAATTTTCTTCATTACTTTCTTCTCCATACAAAGAATTATGGGTGGTATATGGCAAGTACTCCTTAAGTATTGAATCAATAACATAATTTTAGCTTTGCTTAAAGAGAATGAGCATATACCTGGAACTGAGATATAAGGGAAACACAGTAATGCCTACAGACATGATGGGATCCAGACCACAAATAGAAGTGGTAACCATAAATTCTGATCCTGAGTGGTTTAAAAAAAAAAAAAAAAACCCTTAAGCATAATAGGAGAATACGAATTTACGGGGATTGAGGAAGGAAAAGCTTTTCTGCTAAGAGAGACTGAAGAACCTAGAGCTAGGGTGAAAGGAGAGATCAGATACAGATTCAATACTGAAAATTACAGCACATTACCAGCTGCTTTGGACAGAATTTGCAATATCCAGGTTGAATGAGAGCACTAAGTTACTAATTTAAGACTTGGTTCTAAACCCCAGAAACTTGAGGGTCAGGTGGAAGTAACCAGTGTCAGACATGGAGGAGTGAACATAGGTAAGAAAATATTCACTGACACAAATGGGCATGAAAACAAATACTTTAAAGGAAAACTAATGTTAAAACTACTCTAACAATAGAAATTTTACCCCAAGGGAAATCAAGGTTATCAAGCAAGCTAAAAAATTATTTTAAGTGTGTGTAGATTCTCAAATAAAAGGAAGAACAATATTTATAAAAACAATAACTTACAAAACAGGAGTGATGACTAAGAGCAGGTGGTTATTAAAAAAAAAAAAAAAAGAACCAATTAGAAATTCTGGAAATGAAAAGGTCATATAGTGAAATAAAAGATGATGTAACTATTTGTTTAAAATATCCTCTGTTAAGAAAGTGGACTAGGGAGTTATCCTTCCAGTCTGGGGAAAATAGCCTGTACAGATGATAGAAAATACCAGATTAGATGCTTGGCTGGCATTAAGCAGACCAGCACAGGCAAGTTGTATTATGTATTTAATATCTTCGTTTAGAATCTGCACATGCATGTGTGCTGTCACTTCAGTCATGTCCAACTCTTTGCGACCCCTTGGACTGTAGCCCACCACGTTCCTCTGTCCATGGGATACTCCAGGCAAGAATACTGGAGTGGGTTACCATGCCTTCTTCCAGGGGATCTTCCCAACCCAGGGATCAAACCCAAATCTCTCTGTCTCCTGCTTTGGCAAATGGGTTCTTTACCACTAGTGCCACCTGGAAAGCTGAGCAATCCGCAAATGAAGAAGGTAACTTCGTCAGTAGCTTCCTGCTAGAACTATCTTTGGACCCTATTGACCTTTTAGGGAAAATTACATTTATTCATCTGCAGAGTTGCCAGAGTACCTGATTGTATATGTAGAAAGGCTGACTTTCCTTGAAAAATTTCCTTCTTGGTCAAGAGAAATACCTGGGAACTCTGTTCAAAGGTCCTAAAATAACTTATTGATTCTGATTGGATGGTAAATTACACCTTGTCCTCTCTATTTGAACCTGAGTTGTCTATTGGACTACCAACATTTAAATGAATAAAAGATAAGAAACATCATAGTATTATTAATAATAAAAGGAAATAGGAACTAAAAATGTTTAGTTCCTTTACACCTATTTTAGCTGTGGGGTATTTGAATGGAGTTATATATTCAATAAACAACCCTGTATGCTGAGTCTCTTTCAGTGTGCTAGTTCCAGGGAAAATGAAGAGGACTTTATGTTTTCTAGGCAGAGCTTTAATAATCAGCTTCTTTGGACAGCAGACAAACTCAATAAAGGAGAATATATATATATTTACTTTCCAAAATAATTTATCTTATTCACTTAGAGGTTAAAGACACAGGTTTTGCAGTCAAGCTGCATGAATTCAGAGTCCGGCTTTTCTATCTTACTAGCTGTGTGACCTTATGCAAGCTACTTAATCTCTCTGTGCCCCAGTTTTATCATCTTCTAAATGGGAAAGTAATAGTACCTGCATCAGGGAATTATTTTGAGAAATAATTAATTAATATATGTATAATTGCTTAGAACAGAACTTAGTATACAGTGAATGCTCAATCAATGTTAGGTACTATGATAATATAATAATTATTATAATCTTAGATTTGATGAGTACATAGCAATTTGACTTTCAAAAATTCTAATATATAGTGTAAATGTCATATAAATATTAGCTATTTGATAACAAATTATATTAATGTTTATTATACTGCTGCTTATTGTATATTTATATGAAAGTAGCCAGAATCATAGTAAAAAACCGCCTTTTCCTTTCTCTTCAGTATATCTGAATTGGGAATATAAGATAAACAGGTAGAGAATTGAGGAAGAAATAATATAAAATACCTTTGGTTCCTGAGGGTAGAAGACAGTCCAAACAGATATATCAATAGCTAGGCAGTAAAGGAATTATCTGTCAGAGGAAGTCATGAGTAACAGAGCTGAGGTTGATGGCCTATTTCTATTCCAAGAACAACCAGATTACTACAGAAGTTCTGGAATCTATCCAGAGAGCACACCCTTGTATGGAATGTGTGAATGACAAAGTAGCCAAACCACAAATGAATGACCGTCCCTTTAGCTCACATAAGTGGAACAAAGGAGGGAGCCCTAACTTGCTTCAGCATTTAAAGTTACAGAAAGAAAATGAAGTCGCTCAGTCGTGTCTGACTCTTTGCAACCCCATGGACTGTAGCCTACTAGGCTCCTCCGTCCATGGGATTTTCCAGGCAAGAGTACTGGAATGGGTTGCCAAAAATTGTAGAAACTTCTGTCAAAGATCCATTATTTCAAAAAAAAAAAATCTGTTGCATCAATCTTTTGACCTTAACTCCTATCCTGCCTCAAGATTTTCATACCACTACTTCAGACCTGGGGACTGTGATTCTCTTAAAGGCTGTGTGGCAACCTGGCTTCAAGATGTTTGCACAACCCTCTGTAACCCAACGCAAAACTTCTCGTAACCCAGCCATGTGATGTGGAAACCGTTAGCCCTCCTCTGGCTCCACCTGTGGGCAGGGACAGTAGTTTGATCACAATTACAGCTCATAAAGAATTTAGTTGTAATTCATGGTCCTGTGTTTTCTTTACACAATTGATGAGCAAGCTCAAGAGTTCCTTTATGTTTCCAAGGTTGATGGTTTTTTACATATACAGTAGAGAAGCTAAAGTGATTCAGTCACCCTTTGAGCATAGATGAATAGGCCGTGGGTGTTCAGATTTCAGAGATAAATTACCCCAGTGAGAATTGTCCTGTTTCCCAGGTGCCACTGTTCAGCCATGTATCATAAGGGCACAAGCGGATGTATTAATCTCCAAATATTGTAGGTATTTTCTCACAGCAGTCTGATAGGGATGATACTTCTCTTCACTAGAGATTCTGCGTGCTTTGATAGACTATGTAATTGAGCATCCTGAAACTTCAAATGCAACAACAGCTTTATTTCGACTGCTTGTCACTTACTTTTTGCCTTTAAGCTATGCTCAAAATACGTGAGGTGGGTAGGTATGAGCTGTAACAGCATTTCTCAGAGCATGTTTGTGAAACACCACTGTACAAGATACTCTGCACACACACAGAAGTTCCACAATAACTTTAGAGTCACCCTACTACATTAGTATATTAAAAGTTCCTTAACATTTTTCATTAAAGAAATCTGGTTGATTTTGTTTAATTTAACATTTCCCAAACACATTTGACCATGGAACCTACTATATCTGTCAGAACAAGTTTTCTGCAAAACATATGTAAAACCAAAATCAGCCACTGTTAATGCTTTGTCTTGGATTTTGGCTATTTAGGCCATAGTGATACTCTGGGTTCTGTTATGGCTGGGTAAAGGAAGCTGTTCTTCTATTACTCTGCAGTTTTTGCTCATTAATACCCTGACAATAGAAGTAGATAAAGCAGGAAATTTATGAAGGGCATAAATTAGAGAAATATGAATAGTTGGAATGTCAATTATTAGCCAGTTCTACTTGACATATTAAAAATTGAGGGTTTTTGTGTTTACTACTGATCCCAGTCAAGGATTTATGGTAACTGAAAGAGTATGAAGTTATATGTTGTTATTTTCCAAGTCCATATTTTAACCACTACACTGCAGTACTTCAGTACCCATTCGTTGATTATTAGGTTTAATTCAGATTTGTTTTCAATTTGTGTCACAACAGGAATGTTAGTTATTAGTGCTTATGAGTTAATTAAATGTTGAATCACAGCTGGCTTGAAAAATTTCATCTCGTCCATTTGCTATATAATAGAAAAGGAAAATGTGGTAGTAGTACCGCCAATTCCGGTTTCTATGGAGCCCTATGTTTTCTTTATTGTCTCCATCATTGTACTTGAACTCCCACTGATGTAAGTGAAGTTTTTGCAACTGGAAGGTCAGAACTAGACATGCGAATATGTTTGTCGGTTGATATAAGCAGAGTGCAGCCAATTATCATGACAAACATTCATCGCAATTATATTGTGATGTATATTGTATTTTATATATTGTATTTTCTGTCAGTAATCTGTTCTTGTGTATTAATACATCTTCTCTGTTTTAGGGTTGTTGAAAAAACTAACTACTCTAAAAGTAGATGACAATCAACTTACGATACTACCCAATACAATCGGAAAGTAAGTGCCAAAGTTTCATACCAGTCTGCTTCTCTAAAGCCAGAGACAAAAGAATATATTGAGTTTTCTACTTTAACACATTTTCCACTGGAGATCTCAAAAATTTTGTTCATATTTAACCTCGTTTTAGACCACATTTTATTTACTTATATATTTGTGTATATCAATTTAGTTTTATATGTGAACATTACATCGACACCCAACTATATAATATGATAAGAAATTCTTGACCATTGCCCTTTCACAAGCAAAGTGATTACCCAGATCTTCAATTATATCATTGCCTGTAATTTTCCAGATACTACTAATTTGGATGCTTTTGACTGAGTAGCAGCTCTAACTTCACTTGAATGTCTTACAAAATCAAATCAATTTTTATAAGATCTGCATTATGTATATGTTACCATTACATTGTTAGTAAAATTTGATATTTATAGAAACTTAATGTATTTTTTGGAGAAGGCAGTGGCACCCCACTCTAGTACTCTTGCCTGGAAAATCCCATGGATGGAGGACCCTGGTGGGCTGCAGTCCATGGGGTCGCTAAGAGTCAGACACGACTGAGTGACTTCACTTTCACTTTTCACTTTCACTTTTCACTTTTCTGCATTGGAGAAGGAAATAGCAACCCACTCCAGTGTTCTTGCCTGAAGAATCCCAGGGACGGGGGAGCCTGGTTGGCTGCCATCTATAGGGTCACACAGAGTCGGACACGACTGAAGCGACAGCAGCAGCAGCAGCAATGTTTTTTTATTTTTTTTAACTTAAAAAAGGTTTTATTGAGATATAATTGACATCATACAATGCACCCATTTAAAGTATATGATTCAATGGTTTTTAGACATATTCACAGATATATGCAACCATCACCATTTGGAACATTTTCATCTCAAAAAGAAACCCCATATCTTTAAGCTGTCACCTCCCTAGCCATCCATTCCCAGCCCCCCAGTTCTATGCTGCTGCTAAGTCGAATCGGTCCAGTTGTGTCCGACTCTACGCGACCCTGTAGACGGAAGCCCACCAGGCTCCTCTGTCCCTGGGATTCTCCAGGCAAGAATACTGAAGTGGGTTGCCATTTCCATCTCCATTAACGTATTTTTAGACTAAAGGAAATAAACATGTTTTAGCTTGCATAAAAAGCTTCAAGGTAAAAGATCATTGTTGCCTTTTAAGAAAAAAATATATTCCATTTATCTGAAAGTGATTTATTTCTAATTTTATGTTGTCATTAATGTTTGATTTACAGTTCTTGAAAAAATGTATGTATACTTTGGAATTATTTTGTTTACAACAAAAGTGAGAAATCCATAAGCTATCTTCATTCTAAAATTTTGTAAGGCCATTTTATAGGAATCTTGTCCCACATTTCATGTAAAGAATTATATAAATCCACATTTTAACAGATTTGGGTATACTTGGGGTGGGGAGAAAGCTTTTTTAAAAAAAACAGTTTTGATAGACATGATTGATGTACAATAAACTGCATATATTTAAAGTCTACAATTTGATGTTTTGATATTCATATAAAGCCATGAATGGAAATGTTAGGGAAATGGACTATACTATATTTTATTGCAATAAAAAGGAGAATAAAAAAGCAGTAGGAAACCTATGAGAAATCTCTACCTTCTGCTCAGTTTTGCTGTGAACCTAAAATGGCTATAAAGTTAAAGCCTATTTTTAAAAAAGGAAGACTGCCTGACAAACTGTGGTAGTCAGACTTGGGTGTTTGGTAGACACTTTCTCAAAAATGAACAGAGTGAGCTTTGTTACTTCAAGGACAACAACTGACAGTATTTGTTGCCAACAGTGAAATTTGAGCTATCAAGCAAAAGTTGGAATTTTGAAAAATTTGTATCTGCCACTGTAACTTTGACGGCTTCCATACATTTAAAGGCTTTCTGATATCGCTGGTGTGATCATGAATGTGATTTATTGAGGTTGTCTGTGAAATGCATCAACATTTGGAAAATCTGTTTAATTCTGTAAAGCAACATTTTCCATGACCAATGCATGAGCTACAAACTCACACATGAGAAACAGACTCATTCAAAGTGCAAAAGGATTAGTTGATGTTAATGTATTGGTATGAAGAGTAAGAAAAGTTCACTGATGTATTTTAGATTCCATATTGCAATTACTGTATCCCCTAAAAACCACCACTTGTTGAGTTTTCGTATAGTATCAAAGAATAGTCACAATTATTCAAAAAGACTGTGAAAATACTCCTCCCTCCCTTTTCCAAATACATATCTATGTGAGGTTGGAATGTATATATATATAACTTAATCAGAATAATATACAACAGCATATTGAATACAAAAGCAGATATGAGAATCCAGTTACCTTCTATTAATTTAAACATTGGAGAGATTTGAAAAAATAAAGCAATGTCACTCTTCTCACTAAATGTTTCTGTTTGGAAATATAGATACTTTTATAAAAATATGTCACCTACATTAACATGTCATGGATTTATTATTGTTATTTAAGACTGAATAATAATTGTTTTTAAATGCTCTTTTAAATTTATAATATGATAGATACCAATAGATATAAACCATATAAACAAAAGTACTTTAGGGTTACCAATGATTGTTAAGAGTGTAAAATGGTCCTAAAATGAAAAATTTCGAAGATTTCAGTTCTACATTTTTTTGGTTGGTAAAATTATGACAGCCATTTTCTCACTTACATTCTCACTTCAATGGAGCACTTGTGCAAAACATAAGCCAAATCTAAACTTTTATAGTACACCTTGATAAACAATCTTCATGAAGTAAAAATGATAATGATACAGTGGCTTTGCTTTTCTTAGGGAATTCAGAACTGATGGATCAGAGGTTTAGCTCAAGGCTAGAGATAAATTTGATTAGAATACTATTTAATGTCACCCCAGGTCACATGCAGAAAGTATTTTGTAAGTGGTGGAATAGTTATTGTTGTTGTTCAGTCGCCCAGTTGTGCCTGATTCTGCAACCTATGGACTGCATCACACCAGTCTTCCCTGTCCTTCACTATCTCCAGGAGTTTGCTCAAACTCATGTCCATTGAGGCAGTGAGGCCATCCAATCATCTCATCTTCTGTCATCCCCTTCTCCTCCTGCCTTCAATCTTTCCCAGCATCAGGGTCTTTTCCAATGAGTCAGCCTCAGGTGGCCATCACCCCTTTGCATCAGGTGGCCAAAGGGTTAGAGTTTCAATTTCAGGGTTTCAGAGTCTTATTTTATTATGAGACATTCTATCTAGAACTCTGCTCACCAAAATGTTAAGATCAGCTGCAGTGAGCAAAAATATTCTCATTCTGCATATAACATGTTTCATAGATTAAACTTATCTTTGGTAGTTTTTAATAGTCCAACTGTAAAAATTGCTGAAAGAATTCAGCTGTCTTTCACAGCTGAAATAGATTCCATGACTTTTGTGCCAAATGACTTGTAAAATTGGTTATTTTTGTTGTCAAATCTTAAGTTGTGCCTAGAAGTTCCAGCCATTCTAAGAACTGAGTGTGCAATGAAAATAGTAATAAACAACTTTTTGCTTGTGTTCACATTGTGCCAGCTACCATGTTTGGTGCTTTACATGTATTCTTATTTAAAGACCCCATCAACACTATTCAACGTGTATCATTTTCTCCCGATTAACAGATGCAGAAACAAAGGCTGAGAGAAGTTATCAGATCTCAAAGCTAAACTGTTAATTGACCTATGATGCTTCTTAATATATGAGATAGTTGAGTCACATATTTTGCAATATTTGGTCATTTAAGAGCTCCAGTGCTCTAAGGGCAAAGGATCTTCCACAGGAAGAGAAACTACACTAAGCCTTCTCTCTGTTAGCTTCGTAGTTTTGGAGAAAAAATGAAAGCTCAAAAATTTGAATGGATATTTTAAAAAGTCATTCCATCATAGCATATGGTCAAAGAGAAAGACTGGAATCAGAAAATTTGATAACTATGCAAAGCTGGATAAATCACTTCTTTCCTATGGGCCTCTGACTGCTGAGGAATAATGCAAGGAGCACTGGGTTTAGAGTCCAGCAGCATGGGTGTGATCCCTCGCTATGCCACTTAACTGTGTGAACTTGGACAAGTGTTTAAATTTCAGTGGCTTAGTATCTTCATTTGTAGTTTCCACCTATGTCTAAAATTCTAATTCTTTGATCTAGATGTTTAGTTTATATAACATTAATACCCTAGATGGTAAATTCCAGTAGTCCACTTACTAGACTGCTATAATGACAAAAAAATAAGCATTCTATGTACCTGGATGCTAAAAACTGTGCTTACCTGTATTCTCTAATCATAGAAAGATACACAAAGAACTAGAAATGTATGTGACTTTGGGAGGAGAACTTGGGGGCTGGGCAATAGAGTAAACAGGAGATTTCCCTTCATTGAATCCCCAGTGTACTTCTTAAGATGTAAAGTTATTCCAGTTAAAAACTTAGAGAGTTAAACTTAGAGAGCATACACACACACACACACACACACAATTCATTTGATAAAACCCAAATTCCTTCACATTAGTATTCAATTCTTTCCATAGTCTGGTGTAGACTGCTGATTCTCAATATGTGGTCCCCTGACCAACATCATCAACTCCAACGGGGAACTTGTTCAGTTCAGTTGTGTTCGATTCTTTGCGACCCCGTAAATCGCAGCACACCAGACCTCCCTGTCCATCACCAACTCCCGGAGTTCACTGAGACTCATGTCCATGGAGTCAGTGATGCCATCCAGCCATCTCATCCTCTGTCGTCCCCTTCTCCTCCTGCCCCTAATCCCTCCCAGCATCAGAATCTTTTCCAATTAGTCAACTCTTCGCATGAGGTGGCCAAAGTACTGGAGTTTCAGCTTTAACATCATTCCTTCCAAAGAAATCCCAGGGCTGATCTCCTTCAGAATGGACTGGTTGGATCTCCTTGCAGTCCAAGGGACTCTCAGGAGTCTTCTCCAACACCACAGTTCAAAAGCATCAATTCTTCGGCACTCAGCTTTCTTCACAGTCCAACTCTCATATCCATACATGACCACTGGAAAAACCATAGCCTTGACTAGATGGACCTCTTTGTTGGCAAAGTAATGTCTCTGCTTTTGAATATGCTATCTAGGTTGGTCATAACTTTCCTTCCAAGGAGTAAGCGTCTTTGAATTTCATGGCTGCAGTCACCATCTGCAGTGATTTTGGAGCCCAGAAAAATAAAGTCTGACACTGTTTCCACTGTTTCCCCATCTCTTTCCCATAAAGTGATGGGACCAGATGCCATGATCTTCGTTTCCTGAGTGTTGAGCTTTAAGCCGACTTTTTCACTCTCCACTTTCACTTTCATCAAAAGGCTTTTTAGTTCCTCTTCACTTTTTGCCATAAGGGTGATGTCATCTGCATATCTGAGGTTATTGATATTTTCTGGCAATCTTGATTCCAGCTTGGGCTTCTTCCAGTCCGGCGTTTCTCATGATGTACTCTGCATAGAAGTTAAATAAGCAGGGTGACAATATACAGCCTTGACGTACTCCTTTTCCTATTTGGAACCAGTCTGTTTTTCCATGTCCAGTTCTAACTGTTGCTTCCTGACCTGCATACAAATTTCTCAAGAGGCAGATCAGGTGGTCTGGTATTCCCATCTCTTTCAGAATTTTCCACAGTTTATTGTGATCCACACAGTCAAAGGCTTTGGCGTAGTCAATAAAGCAGAAGTAGATGCCTTTCTGGAACTCTCTTGCTTTTTCCATGATCCAGCAGATGTTGGCAATTTGATCTCTGGTTCCTCTGCCTTTTCTAAAACCAGCTTGAACATCAGGAAGTTCACGGTTCACGTATTGCTGAAGCCTGGCTTGGAGAATTTTGAGCATTACTTTACTAGCATGTGAGATGAGTGCAACTGAGCATTCTTTGGCATTGCCTTTCTTTGGGATTGGAATGAAAACTGCCCTTTCCAGTCCTGTGGCCACTGCCAAGTTTTCCAAATTTGCTGGCATATTGCGTGCAGCACTTTCACAGCATCATCTTTCAGGATTTGAAATAGCTCAACTGGAATTCCATCACCTCCACTAGCTTTGTTCATAGTGATGCTTTCAAAGGCCCACTTGACTTCGAATTCCAGGATGTCTGGCTCTAGGTGAGTGATCACACTATCGTGATTATCTGGGTCATGAAGATCTTTTTTGTACAGTTCTTCTGTGTATTCTTGCCACCTCTTCTTTTTTTTTTTTTTTTTGTCTAATTTTTTTAACTTTAAAAAAAAGTGTATCGAGCCTGGACTGGCAACTCGTTTCTTACATGATATTTTACATGTTTCAATGTCGTTCTCCCAAATCTTCCCACCCTCTCCCTCTCCCACAGAGTCCATAAGACTGTTCTATACATCAGTGTCTCTTTTGCTGTCTCGTACACTGGGTTATTGTTACCATCTTTCTAAATTCCGTATATATGCGTTAGTATACTGTATTTATGTTTTTCCTTCTGGCTTACTTCACTCTGTATAATAGGCTCCAGTTTCATCCACCTCATTAGAACTGATTCAAATGTATGCTTCTGTTAGGTCCATACCATTTCTGTCCTTTATTGAGCCCATCTTCGCATGAAATGTTCCCTTGGTATCTCTAATTTTCTTGAAGAGATCTCTAGTCTTTCCCACTCTGTTGTTTTCCTCTATTTCTTTGCACTGATCACTGAGGAAGGCTTTCTTATCTCTTCTTGCTATTCTTTGGAACTCTGCATTCAGATAGGTTTTGATATTATAATATCAAATTAATTTGATATCAAATTATAATATAACATTAATTTGATATATATAATATAATATATTTATAATGTCAAATTAATTATAACTATAAGTATATAAAATTATATAATTTTATAATATTTATATTGTATCAAATTATAATATAATATTATATTAAATTATATAATATCAAATTTTATAAATGTATAAAATTATATAATTTTATAGTATTTTATATTGTATCAAATTATAATATAATATCAAATTAATTTGATATTATATTATATATGATATAATATATATTATATTATTTATATATATTATATATAATTATATATAATAAATATAATAAATATAATTATATATAATATCAAATTAATTATAATTTTATAATTGTAATATAACATCAAGTTAATTTAATATCAAATTATAAATTTGATATTATAATTGAAAAGTTAAATGATGATACAAAAGATAAATAAGAAACTAACATAAGAAATGGAAAAATATCACATTCGTGTTCTCTAACTTGTATAATGGGTTGGACACGCTCAGTCGTGTCCAACTCTTTGTGACACCATGGACTGTAGTCCATGCAATTCTCCAGCCCAGAATACTGGAGTGGGTAGCCTTTCCCTTCTCCAGGGGATCTTCCCACCCCAGGGATCAAACCCAGGTCTACTGCATTGCAGGCAGATTCTTTACAAGCTGAGCCACCAGGGAAACCCAGGGAACTTGTTAGGAGTGCAAATTCTCAATCTCAGATCTATTGAATCAGAAACTCTGATCATCAGACCAGCAATCTGTGTGTTAACAAGATGTTCCAGGGTTTCTGATGCATGCTAAAGTTTAAGAACCAATATGTAGATTCAGCTTCTTAAACAGCTATCCATTGTGATGCTGGTTTAAAACAAAGCTCCCTTAAACAAGCTTGCATAATGGTTGGCTGCTTTGGCTCTGGAGCCAGACCTTTTGGGTCCAAAATCTGGCTTTTCAATGTATTATTGGGTTTATAGCCTTAGATTCCTCCTCAGTAAAATGGAAATCATAATAATGCCTACCTCATGAGAATGTTGTGAGAATTAAATGGGAAGTACTCACATGTTAAATAAATGCTTCTTAAAAATAAAATCTAATAAGGTAAAGAGTTACTGACAAACCAAATTGGGGGTATTTGGATTCAAAAAATATGTTTACTTGTTTTGCTACTTCATTCTTCTCCTTCTGCCCACCCAGACCACTGCAGCTTCCTCTAAATTCAAAGCTCAGTATACCTACTAAATGAACCAGTATTTTCTAAACTTAATTCCTCCAAATAGTCATTACTTGAGATTTTAATAGGTATGACATAAAAATAAGCTTCATGGACAAATAAGTTTAGGGAACTCTTTACAAAAGTTAGAGAACACTAATGTAATATTTTCCCATTTCTTATGTTGGTCTCTTATTTATCTTTTGTATCATCATTTAACTTTTCAATTATAATATCAAATTTATAATTTGATATTATAATATCAAATATAATTTTCCAATATAATATGCCTTCCCAACTAGAATATGCACTCCTTAATGGTTGATAACATGTCTTGAATATGTTTAATCCCTTCATGGGGAAATATTTGCAAACCTTGGAACTAGACTGGCTTCTCCATTCATTAACTAATTGAACTTGGGCATGTCAAATCACATCTCAGGGCTGCAGTTTTCTCATCTGTAAAAGCGAAGTAATAATACATCTTAGAGGTTATTGTCAGACTTAATGTTAGATAGCCTTCAACAAATCATAATAGTCATCAACAATAATAAGCAAAAAGACATTTCTTTACTGATCCTTGCTTATGTTTATCTGTGTGAGGATTCGTAATATAACATTAGTGAAACATCCAGTTCTTAAAAAGAAAATGTTAATACTTATGTACAAAATATAATAATGCATTGTCATTATATATATATTATATATAATAATAATATAATAATGGAATAATGCATTATTCTGCTCAGACTGCCATAACAAAATAACCATACATGAGTGGCTAAAACAGCAGACATTTATTACTCTAAATTCTGAAAGCTGAGAAGTCCAAAATCAGTATGGTAGCAAGGTGCATGCATGCTGAGTCACTTCAGTCATGTCTGACTATTTGCAACTCTATGGACTGTAGCCTGCCAGGCTCCTCTGTCTATGGGATTCATACTAGAGTGGGTTGTCGTGCCCTCCTCCAGGGTATCTTTCCAACCCAGGGATTGAACCAAGTCTCTTATGTCTCCTGCATTGGCAGGCAAGTTCTTTACCACTAGCACCACCTTGGCATCCCTGTGCTAGCAAGGTAGCATACCTTGAATCGTCCCTGATACTCCATACAGCAGGCATTATAAACCAATTTTATAGATGAGAACACAGGGATTAATAAGTAGATGAAGTGCACTCAACTATTAAACGACTATGCAAGCCTGTCTCAACATTTTTCACATCCCCAAAGTTACTTCTATTGTTTTAAAAGTGAACTAAGAAAGTGAAGCCCAAAGTCATTTACTTTTATGTTTATTACCACCTACATAATAGAAGATTTAATGGCATCTGATGGTTTCTAATGGTCATACATGAAGTTAAAGTGAAATTATACATTAGCTATGTAATACAGTCATAATTCCGCTTCCTCATTAGCTCAGTAACTGAGGGTTAATAATAACCTCAAATGATACCCTGAGAAGGGCAATATCTTCTCATCCAACACTAATTCATGGAAACTGAACTAGAGAACAATGTAGTGTTAGATTTAGAGAACAGTTTTAGAACACTAAGTCAGTATTGTGTTTAACATCAAGCATTACTGCCTCCAATAGTGTCACTAGGACTGACATGTGGTCGAAGGCAAAATTTTACCAACACAACTACTGTAATATGTATACATGAATTTTAGCTGTCATTGACATATTTTGTGTGTGTGTGTTTCATGTTATCCTTGAAATATTAGCAAAGGACTTTAAAAATGTGTGGTCCCAGGACCAGCAACTTCTATATTATCCAGGAGCTTGTTACAAACACAGAATCTAGGCCCCATTCCAAATCATTACATCTGAATCTGCATTTTAACAAGTTCACCTGGGGATCCATATGCACGCAAAAGATTGGGAAGTACTGCTTTGTATTTTGTTTGTTTGGGTTTTTCGGTCATGCTGTTTGTGGGATCTTGGTTCCCCAATCAGGGGTTGAACCCATACCCTTGAAGTGAAAACATGGAGTCCTAAGCACTGGACCACCAGGGAATTCCCTGGAAAGCACTTTTTTAAAGTATTCTACACTTCTTTGTAGCTTGATTTTACTTTCAATGTGCACTATTATAGACAATAGAAAAAACTTCTTTAAAAAGATAGGTTTTTGTCTTTTTATGCACAAACAATGCAGTTTTGGTGTGCTACAGGATGATGTGAAATTTGTATATACTGCAAAATGGTTACTACAATAAGTCTAGTTAACATCTGTCACCATATATAGTTACAAATCCCTGGTGGCTCAACAGTAAAGAATCTGCCTGCAATGCAGGAGCCATAGGAGACGCAGGTTCAATCCCTGGGTCCGGAAGATCCCTCAGAGGAGAAGATGGGAACCCACTCCAGTATTCTTGCCTGGAGAATCCCATGGACAGAGGAGCCTAGCAGGTTACAGTCCATGGGGGCACAAAAGAGACATGATTTAGCAACTAAACAACAGTACAGTGCTATATTAGCTCGTCCTGACTTATTTATTTTATAACTCAAAGTTGGTTCCTTTTGATCACTTTCACCCATTTTTCATACTTGCCTAACCCCACCTCTGGTAAACACCAATTTGCTCACTGTGTCTATGAGCTTGGTTATTTTTTCACTTTTATGCTTATTTTTAAATTTCACATACAAGTGCAATCATACAATCTTTGTCTTTCTCTGTCAGACTTATTTCACTTATTTTTGTCTATCCTTTGGACACCAGTGATCATGTGAGTAATATGGTACAACTGTACTCAGGATCCTGTAATAAAATACTTTAGGTGATTTATATCAGGACAGCCATCAGTAAAGTCAGTTGGAATGTCATATTTTGAGTTTGAATCCTTTGAATTTCAGAGATAATTGAAGGATGTGTGTTTTGCACCTAAGTTTTCTTTGTAACACAAAGGTGTAAAATAATTTCAGGGTATAAATTATTAATTCAACATAGCCCATGATCCAGTAAAAATGTTATCTTTTTATTTCAGGAAGTGCTCACTTTACGTTGTCGTGGGGACTATGAAAACAACCATGCACACTGAAACTGTACAAAATAATCTTTTTAATCAATGAGGAAAATTATGATAGTTTTCATGAAGGATCTTTAAACCCTTTCAAAACATCAAATACTGTTACTGTTGGTTATCAATATATTGGAAAAATGGAAAAATAATAAAACCAACATGTATTTAATGTATCATCATTGTAAACATTAGGAGCATTAAGAATTAAAGTGGGTTTTTTGTGAAAAAAAAAAAAAACTATCAAAATTACTTTGAACAGTACTTGCCTTGTTTTCATCATGTGAGTCATAATTCAGAGTGGACATCCTTTCTATGCATCAGTGAAATGTCATCCTCTTTTAAGCTTGGAGCAGCTTCCAAACTTCTATCCTTCATGCTTTCAACACCATGAAATATCTCTAAGAGTTTCTTTAATGTAAAGTTTATTGCCAGAGTCACTTCCTCTGGGACATCATCCTCTTCATTACAATGACTTTCCTCCTTGATGTCAACAAGTTTTTCTTCACTAAGCTCCTCTGGCAGCAGATCTAAATGCTCTTGAATAGTGGCAAGCATTCCCATAGTCAGCTGTTTCTTCTATAATCCCACATATGTTCAGTTCAAATCCGAAGTGTTATTTGCACATTGTGCTGAAAGTTTCTGCTATACTGCATCCATATTACTTGCTATTACTTCCTCCCATGATGCATGCATATTTTCAATTGAATGCTTTATGTCATATTTCTTCTAAAATTCAGCCAAAGAAACTGTCCGATCTCTAGTTGTAGCATCAAACTTATTCCAAAATGTGTGTAAAATAATAGGCTTTCAAAATTGAAATAGCTACTTGGTCTACCAGTTGAATTAATGAAGTTGTTCTTGGTGATAGAAAGCAAATTTTCATATTTTCATTTAAATCCCCAAGAAACTTAGGATGACCAAGAGCATTACCCAACAGGAGTAGTGCTTTAAATGTTGAATTTTGGTGCCAGTAGTATCTCTTCACAGCTGATTGACAAGAAGGCAACACAACTACAGGATTTACTGTCCATATGTGAACTGAAGAGCAGATGCACAGAGGCTGATCAATGACAGACTGAAAAGAGTAATGAGACTCATCACTGATCATGATGTGCGTCTGTTATTTACATTGTGATCTGTGGGCTGAAGAGTTAGCAGCAAAGCTTTTACTTCATGTAGTTATTCACAGTTAATATAGACCTTCCCTAGTGTCTCAGACAGTAAAGAATCTGCCTGCAATGCAGAAGAACCAAGTTTAATCCCTGGTTCCGAAAGATCTCTGGATAAGGGAATGGCTACCCACTCTAGTATTCTTGCCTGGAAAATTCCATGCCTGGAAGGCTATAGTTCATGGGCTACAGTCCATGAGCTAAACTCCATGGAGTTGCAAAGAGTCACACACAACTGAGTGACTAACACTTTCACAACTGATATCCCAAGGTAATTGGAATTTGAGCCATGTTAATGGAAGACTAATGCTATTTAACAAATCCTGAGCATTTAACAAATCCTGAACATTACGTTGCTGGTGTGTGAGATGAGTGCAATTGTGCAGTAGCTTGAACATTCTTTGGCATTGCCTTTCTTTGGGATTGGAATGAAAACAACTTTTCTAGTCCTGTGGCCACTGCTGAGTTTTCCAAATTTGCTGGCATGTTGAGTGCAGCACTTTCACAGCATCATCTTTTAGGATTTGAAATAGCTCAACTGGAATTCCATCACCTCCACTAGCTTTGTTCATAGTGACACTTCCTAAGGCCCACTTGACTTCACATTCCAAGATTCTTGGCTCTAGGTGAGTGATCACACCATAATGGTTATCTGGGTCATGAAGATCCTTTCTGTATAGTTCTTCTGTGTATTCTTGACACCTCTTCTTAATATCTTCTACTTCTGTTAGGTCCATACCATTGTTGTCCTTCATTGTGCCCATATTTGCATGAAATGTACCCTTGGTATTTCTGATTTTATCCAAGAGATCTCTAATCTTTCCCAGTCTATTGTTTTCCTCTATTTCTTTGCATTGATCACTGAGGAAGGCTTTCTTATCTCTCCTTGCTACTCTCTGGAACTCTGTACTCAGATGGGTATATCTTTCCTTTTCTCCTTTGCCTTTCACTTCTCTTCTTTTCTCAGCTATTTGTAAGGCCTCCTCAGACAACCATTTTTCCTTTATGCATTTTTTTTTTTCTTGAGGATGGTCTTGATCACTGCCTCCTGTACAATGTCACACACCTCCGTCCATTGTTCTTCAGGCACTCTGTTTATCAAATCTAATCCCTTGAATCTATTTGTCACTTTCACTGTATAATCATAAGGGATTTGATTTAGGTCATACCTGAATGGTCTAGTGGTTTTCCCTACTTTCTTCAATTTAAGTAATGCTACAAAATTTAAAGTAATACTCAAATTCTCCAAGCCGGCTTCAACAGTACATGAACCACCACCTTATCTGCCTCCTGAGAAATCTATATGCATATCGAGAAGCAACAGTCAGAACTGGACATGGAACAACATGTGATTCCAAATTGGAAAAAGAGTACCCCAAGGCTCTATCGGAGAAGACAATGGCACCCCACTCCAGTACTCTTGCCTGGAAAAATCCCATGGGTGGAGGAGCCTGGTAGGCTGAAGTCCATGGGGTCGCTAAGAGTCGGACATGACTGAGCGACTTCACTTTCACTTTTTACTTTCATGCATTGGAGAAGGAAATGGCAACCCATTCCAGTGTTCTTGCCTGGAGAATCTCAGGGACGGGGGAGCCTGGTGGGCTGCCATCTATGGGATCGCACAGATTTGGACACGACTGAAGTGACTTAGCAGCAGTAGCAGTAGAAAGGCTCTATATTGTCACCTTGCTTATTTAACTAGTATGCAGAATACATCATGTGAAATTCCAGGCTGGATGAAGCACAAGCTGAATTACCAAATGCTGGGAGAGATATCACTAACCTCAGATATGCAGATGACACCACCCTTATGGCAGAAAGCAAAGAAGAACTAAAGATCCTCTTGATGAAAGTGAAAGAGGAGAGTGGAAAAGTTGGCTTAAAGCTCAACATTCAGAAAACTAAGATCATGGCATCTGCTCATCCCATCACTTCATGGCAAATAGGTGGGGAAACAATGGAAACATTGATAGACTTTATTTTGGGGGCTCCAAAATCACTACAGATGGTGCCTGCAGCCATAAAATTAAAAGACACATGCTCCTTGGAAGAAAAGTTATGACCAACCTAGACAGCATATTAGAAAGCAGAGACATTACCTTGCCGCCAAAGGTCTGTCTAGTCAAAGCTATGGCTTTTCCAGTAGTCATGTATGGATGTGAGATTTGGATTATGAAGAAAGTTGAGTGCTGAAGAATTGATGCTTTTGCACTGTGGTGTTGGAGAAGACTCTTGAGAGTCCCTTGGATTGCAAGGAGATAAACGAGTCCATCCTAAAGGAAATCAGTCCTATTCATTGGTAGGACTGATGCTGAAGCTGAAGCTCCTGTACTTTGGCCACCTGATGCAAAGAGCTGACTCATTAGAAAAGACTCAAAAGATTGAAGGAAGGAGGAGAAGGGGACAAAAGAGGATGAGATGGTTGGATGGCATCACCGACTCGATTGACATGAGTTTGAGCAAGCTCCAAGATTTGGTGACAGACAGGGAAGCCTGGCCTGCTACCGTCATGGGGTCTCAAACAGTCAGACAAGACTGAGCAACTGAACTGAACTGAACTCTAGAGTTATTATTCATTTACCAGTTGGCTCAGTGGTAAATAAACCAACTGCCAATGCAGGAGACACAGGAGGACTGTGTTTGATCCCTGTATCAGGTTGGGAAGATCCCTTGAAGGAGGAAATGGCAATCCATTCCAGTATTCTTGCCTGGAGAACCCCATGGATAGAGGAGCCTGGTGGCTACAGTCTATGGGGTCACACAGAGTTGGACATGACTGAGCATGCATTGGACAGGACTGAGCATGCACACCAAAGCTATTATTCACAGCTGAATGCTGTGCTTCCCCACTTCTGGGTTCTAACCAGTTGAAGCTGTTAAGAACTATGAATCATGAATTACCCTGATCAGGGTCAGGCTAGACTTGACTGAATTAGATTCTTCCCTTCCCATGAATAATAGGACTTGATTTACCCAATTGTACACAGACTTGTGCACTTATTCTACCCTCTCCATAATGCAAATTTTTCATTTTTAATGAGCATGATCATCATGACACCCTGTTGCCACCCCCTTTTGGCACTGACCTCCCCCCTACCTCACCTCCCAGTGTGCTACTAAGTGAATTTCTTCTGCGTGTAAGCAGGGAATGTTCCCTTGCCTGGCAATAAATAAAATCAGCTTTGATTTTTGAGCTCTGATCCTTGTTTTATTTTTTGATATCCAAGATCATACATCTAATAAGCAACAGAGCTGGGACACAAATCCATTCTAACTTAAAACTCAAATGCTTAATTTCTGTGTCCACTTGTTAACTAAATGATGGGAATAAATTACCTTCAAGCCAGCTAGTTCCAAGATAAAGAAAAAGGAAGAGGATTCAACAACCTTATTCCAACTACTTCTAATTCATTCTTCCCTTTACAGTGGTGAGATCATTACCCTTGAGGGTTCCTTCCTGTTACAGCAAAGCAATGATATGAATGGTAGGAACAGTGTAATAATATTACCATCAAAGGGAACTTAAATATAGCTAGTGCTTACTCTGTGCCAGGCCCCCTTTCTTTCCCAACTGTCTCAAACCAAGCAATGAAATGTCTTGTTCCTTTGTGATAGCTTGAATGTGTATTCATGGGATTCCTTTGAGTAGATTGGGGGTAAAGTAGGCTAAGTTTGGAGTGGTGGGGATCTTGGCAAATTGGAGAACTGTGCTTATTTGAAGGCAGCTGCCATTACACTGCTTTCTTTACTTGTCATGGGAGAATAAAGGTCCAGTACTGGCAGATCATCCTTATTTTTCAAAAGACACCAAAAGTCTGGGTCATTATATAGAGTTTACCACTTTTTAAAATACTTTGTAAAGTAACTGATACACATCTGCAGGCTGACATATGCCCTGTCTGTAGCATCTGCTACTGAAAGGCACAGGCGGAGAGGCAAGAAGATACAGTGGAGTCACGCTGTCTGCATTTAGGTACTAGCTTTCCTACTTTTGTGCGGCCTCGGGCTAGTTGCTTAGCCTCTTTATGCCTCTATTTCCTTACATGTAAGAGAGGTTTAAAACAATAGATATCTGATAGAGTTTCTTTAAGGAAAATAGTTACTTCTATCTCTAAAATGCTTAGTAAAATACTTTGCATCTAATCAGTGGTTTTGTTGTTAAGATTTTGCCCCCTTATCTTCTCTTTCTTGTACCTGCCATCTATACCTTTTACCTGCCCATGTACTTACATGCATTCATTCTAAGGATATACATTATGAGCATCTGACTATAAGAGACATGTAAGTTGTATAAAAGCAGACAAAACTTTTTGTCATTCTCAGGCTCAATTAAACAACAAGTGAATTAAGAAAGGAGAAAAATGAACTAGATTTATTTTACCAAATTGAACCACTTATTAAGAGATATTGAACCATTTGGTGGAACTGATAAATTAACTTACATAATATTAAGCAGTCACTACATAAATAACTTTTGTTGGTGAATTTTAATATGTGGGCTTTTCAAAATTTTTTTGCCATCTGACCTTTTAGAATGTCTAACTAATGTATTTAAATTTTCAGTTTATCTTTATTAGAAGAATTTGACTGTAGCTGTAATGAACTGGAGTCTCTACCTTCTACTATTGGCTACCTTCACAGTCTTCGAACATTAGCAGTTGATGAGAACTTCCTTCCAGAATTGCCCAGAGAAGTGAGGAATAAATTTGTTTCTATTAATTAATTTTTAATGACTCTGTTTTGGATATAAATTTTAACAGGTGCATTAGCAGCATAGCTTCATGAGTTGAGCTGTGAATGTATATAGGAGTTATATATTTGTTAATCATTCTTTTTAAAATAACAAGGGATAAGTTCTTATATTTGACCAAGGAAATGCATTTGACTTAAACATTGCTTGCCAAAAATTGTAATAAAATAAATTCATGTAAACAATTTATATATTTTGCTTTTATGAACAGTTTTTAAATAAATTTGGAGGTAATTATGTTTCCATTTCTAAGTGAAAGTTTTAGTGTAAATAAGTTTTTTAAAGTATCATGCTGCATAATATTATTTTAACTTCACAATACACCAAAGGGGTTCATTAGCATTCATCTCCAAACGGGACTTTGATTTATTCATGTCAAGAAAAAACTGTGAAGTATATTTTAAATTTAACATTTTCTATTAAATGCTTTCATAATCAGGAGCAGTAATCCATATATCATTGTCTTAGAAACAAAAGTTATAAATAAAAACAAAAGTACCATTGTAATGTGAAGTTAAACTAATTTTGCAAAGGAAATGTCAATAAGACTTCATGTTTGAGTATACATGATCTTTTATAAACAATATTATTAGTGCTTATTTGGATAGACAAAAAAGGGATTTATGAAAACAATGAAGCTGACAAATATTCTAATCATAAAATTTAAAGGAAAATTATTCCTTTGTAACATGTATAAGAATATGAGATATACATTGCCTTAATATCTAAAGGAATATATTATATAATATATTTTAAACATATTTTAAAGATACAATAAAAAATTAAACAATGCACATATTGAGTCTTAGAAGTGATAAGGAAATCTATAAATCAATCAGATCACTTTATAAATTATAAATATTAATATAGAATAGTTTACACTGTGATCCTTTACTTTTTTTGTTACCTATAGATTGGAAGCTGTAAGAATGTAACAGTCATGTCTCTACGCTCCAATAAGCTGGAATTTCTTCCTGAAGAGATTGGACAGATGCAGAAACTAAGAGTCTTAAATCTGAGTGACAACAGGTATTTTTGAAACATTTCACAATCTCATTGTTTTCTAAAATCAAATTATTCCTTTTTATTAATAATTTTGGAAAATTTTCCTATGTCTTATGAAATATATGGGGTGCAAATATTTATATAAATATGAAAATATTCAATTAGAAAATAGCAGAAGCTAAATTATTTTTAAACTGATATTTCAAAAATTATATGCCAAAACCCTCCCATATGCAGAAAGCATAATATTATGAAGACACAGAAAATAATTATAATAAAAATCTATAAAATTTGATAATAAAAATATGTGCATAGGTATGTATGTACGCACATATGTGTTTTCATATATACATTTATGTCTCCAGTAAATTAACTGAGCTATTTGTATACTGTCCACACCACCAAAACACTGGTAAGAATAATGCCAAGAACCTAATACTAAAAAGTCATGTTTTGTGCATTATAGTAAGGACAACCAAATGGTTATTTAGCCATGTTCAGAATGGAAAAGAAAGAATAGGTTCTCTTCTTGTGACTAAAGTGTTAAATTGATGAACAGGCAGAAAGAAAAGGTGAAAATGCAATTCATCTTTATCTCTACCACAAATGTTCTCAAATAGGAAACTACAAAAATCAATATTGACTAAAAATAACTACTAAAAAGATAAAGTGGTGATGGAATAGAACAGACTACTTGAACTCTGTGTTTTCATTAAGTTTCAGTCAGACAAATGATAATATGAGAAGCTGAGACTGCAACAAAACTATCAAAGATTAGCTTTTATAGAATCATGGAGAATGTTTAGATTCTAAAGTTTCAGTAAGTGTGGGAGTTGTTATTTGTTAGTCTGTCTGAGGGGAAAAAAAAATAATAATGCACTTAGTAGCTCAATAATTGGAAAAGGAAATTGCAACCCACTCCAGTATTCTTGCCTAGAGAATCCCGTGGACAGAGGAGCCTGGTGGGCTGCTGTCCATGGGGTCGCACAGAGTCAGACACGACTGAAGCAACTTTTTAGCATGCATGCATGCATTGGAGAAGGAAATGGCAACCCACTCCAGTATTCTTGCCTGGAGAATCACAGGAATAGAGGAGTCTGGTGGGCTGCCATCTATGGGGTTGCACAGAGTCAGACACGACTGAAGCGACTTAGCAGCAGCAGCTCAATAATATTTTCATGTAAAGAATTAAACATTTTTTAAAAGCTTTGGAATTTTATTTTTAAAATCAAGGTGACCAAGAAGCTTCATAACTTGCTGCAACAAGAGTAATTCATTTCAAATCAACCCATTTCTTGTTTTGACTCTTTGATAGGACAGTGAAGGAGATGCATTAAATATTGTGTTCAACTTTCAGTAAGACATTTTTCAGAATTTTCTAATTATATTCTTGTGAACAATATTATAAATACGGTCATAGAGATATCATAGGAAGATGGGTTCCAGTGGGTTCAGTTACAGTCCCCAGTGGAACCAAGTTCCATTACTGTCAAACTGGAGGAAGAGTTTTCATGATGAGCTGGAAGTTTTTCCTGAATTCTTGGTCCACTCAAATTTTATACATGAATAATTCACACAATATGGAAAATATGCTTATAAAATATTTAAGTGACCCATAGTTAGGACTACTAATGTGATTATTTATCCAACAAATATAGCCTATGTGAGTGCTTACCATAGGACAGTACATTGCTAAAAGCTATTACAAAAGATATTAATAAGACATTGAGAATCTCATAATACTAGGAATTTAAGTACTTCATCAAGTCAGAAATATAAGCTAATCTATCTGCTAATACAGTGATTGGAGCATAATATAGAACCAAACGAATATTTTAAATTGATGAATTAATCACTGAATTTTTTTTAATTTTGGAGAGTATAGTCGCTTTACAATGTCGTGCAATAAATGAATCTTAACCTGAGATTAAAATCAATATTCAGTCAAAGCTGAGGTAAAAGTTGAATATCACTATCAGAGAATAAACTGCTTGAATAAAAGATTAAATATTATTTAATATTTAAAATATCTAAAAGTCATGATTATTTAAAAGTTATTTTAAAAGTCATGTTATTTAAAAGTCATGATGACTCCAATTTTATATTCTCAATACAATAAATTTTAGAAGTTTGTCATTACAGTTAAGAAACAATGATTCATTTATACTATCAACTATAGGATTGCTCCTGTGGTCAATTTACTGGACAGTTACAATACTAAATAAAGCCTCACTTTCAATGGTGGTGAAAGTGATGGTGGTGAAAAAAAAATACGGGTAACATCTTCTCTGACAGTTTCTTTCCATATTCTACTTTTATGATTTGCCTGGTGATTTATCATGGATATTGTAAATGATTCTGGAGAGTTATCCCCTCGTGTAATTTTAATGTGGCAGAATTGATATTTTACTTTCAATTCATCTCCACATGATGTAAAAACTTCTCATAGCATCTTACTTTATAATTTCCAACTTAAACTAAATAACCAAAATTAGAAATAGCTTTTATGAACAGTTTGGTTAAATGTTATAAATGCTAGTATAATATTATATTAAAAAATAATTATAATATAATTTGATCTCTTATTCTTTATATTCTTATGTTTTACAAGTACCTATTAGCTCAGCAAGGTCATTATATCCTTCCTAAAATTTCCTAGCCAATGCACACTCTGTTATATGTTTATAGGCTTGTCAATATCTTTTTGTATTTGTTATTTAATAGTGCCTTTGGAGATACAATTAACTGCTTCCAAAATCCTTATTCATTATTGTGACATTTTCCATCTCTGTTATCAAAATATATTTATTCATCATTTGGTTGATAGAATTCCAACATATTAAAGATTTAACAGAAATTTTCATTCCAAGTCCTATCTAAAATGTTTGTCTGTATTCAAAAGTGAACATGCAGAAAGTAACAATAAATTCACTGGTGTGCCTTGTTTGCATTATTCACTGTGCTGACTAGCTACGATGGTAATTCATGTAATAACAATATATTGATCATCCACAATTCAGGTATATCTTATTTATGTTGAAGTAGGCAATTGGTGATTTGACCCTCCACAGGCTGAAGCCAAAGCTTAATGGATAATTTTGATTGAATACAATTTCACATACCTTAAAATGCTATTTTTAAAGATTGCCTCTTTGAATATCTATTAAATATCTATTAAATGATGTATACAGGGTGGAAGAACAAAAGGACACACTTTCAAGAATCAATATAAAATTCAGAGCTGTAAATTCATTTAGTAATAAGATGGAAATGGCTCTTGCCCTCATAGAGTCTAGAGTTTCAAAGAGATATTAAACAGTAACCCTAAAAAAAAAACTACAAAAATAAATATTGTAATTTCAAACTGAGATATGTCCATGAAGTAAAAGTGCTTTGAGACTAGATTGGGGAAAGAAATTTAAGTGAGGAGTCAAGAAAAGCTTCTTTCAGAAACTGGCATTTCAGCTGACTAGAGAATCTGTGGAATTTTAGTTAAGTGAAGTATGGAAGAAAGAGTATTCCAGGCAGAGAAAGGAGCTTGTCTATTCCTGGGAGTAGGCTGATTGAAGGCCAGTGGCACTAACAGGGACTGTCAGGAAAAGAATAGCAAAGAAGCCGTGCAGAGGTTTGAGGGGACCAGAGGTTTGAGGGGACCAGACCTTAGAGGGTCTGACGAGGCATGGTAACAATTTGGGGTTTTATCCTATCATTTGAAGAGTTGTAGACTCAAGGTTTTCACTTTTAAATGATTCCTCAGGCTACTCAGTGGAGAAAGAAGTAAAGAGAAGAATGAAATAAATAAGTTATAGTATTCTAAATACCTCTTCATTAAATGATCTTTATCCATCTTCACCCATGCTATTAGAAATTTCTTGTTTTTGCAGATTGAAGAATTTACCATTCTCATTTACCAAACTGAAGGAGCTTGCAGCTTTGTGGCTTTCTGACAATCAGGTAACATTTTTTTATTACCTGATTTATTTTGTTTATTAAAATGAACTATAATTGAAATGTTGAATTACTAATTTATTCTCAATAGATACCTTTCACAATTACTACAAAATATAGATTCTTTATCCCCTGGAGGAGAGATTTTTATAAGGGTAGCAATCAAATAAGTATTCCATTGCTATGGACAAACAGTACTATAATTCTCATCCCTTTAAAATACTTCAATTTAGTATCTACTTCTTTCTCAGAAATAATACACAAAATGATCATTTTTCTAGGTGATACATACATCTCCTTAGAGGATGTAATTTAATTATACCTCTGAAGGTAAAGAATAAGAAACATTACTGCAATCCCCATAAGAGGGAGTTACTATCTGTCATGTTCCTTTTTTCCCATGCTTTAATTAATATCAACTTAATTCTAAAAAATGTATTCAAAAATATTGTGATACCTTTTGTTGCTCTTATCAATATTTTCTGTGAAATTGCTATGATGTTAATACTTACACTTATGAAATTAGATTATAATTGAATCAGTAATTGAGTGTTAATGAATAATTATATTAACTGGAAAATAAAAATAGTCCAAGGCATCTGATTTGCCACCACAAAAACTAGTGATAGACCATTTTGACATACTTTGGGTTTTTTTGGCTTTTTTCTTGTAATCTTAAAATTTTTAAATATCCTGCCCCAAAATTTAAATTACCAAATGAAAACAAATCATCTTGGATTTAGTTTGTTATGATTATTTTCTGAGCATAAAAGTGACATTACCAGTAAATGAATTGTTCAGACATAAGTATTGGGCAATTTTTGTAAAAAAATTAAACCTCTGCAAAATGTTATGTAATTGTGAGAATAATGTTTATATTCCTACAGTCATTACAGCACTTTCTTCCCTCCTACTAAGTAAAAAATTATATTGTCATTCAAATTCAAGTCATCAATGAACTGTAGATTTTTCAAATCATCAGTATATCATTATAATCATTTCTGAAATCAATACAAACTATGCTAATGGACCAGTCTTTTCTACAGTCTTACACTGTAAAAAAAATCCCATAATATCAGGATTTATATTCTTGTGGAAGAATGAACAGAACAATGGCTGCATCATTTAACTTTTATTTAGAACAGTGATTTAATGGGTTTCTAACTCAGTTTCATGAGACAAGTTGGCATCCTAAATTGCCATTGTACTTCACTCTTAATAAATGTCATGAAATAAGTGTAAACTATTAAACAATATGATTATTCTCAATGTTTATATATTGTATTTAAAATCAAAGTTTTAAAAATCTTCAAAAATTGTATTTCTGAAATAAAATTAATGTATAGAATTAAATATTATTATCCATAGGTAAATTCTTTGTGATATATCAGATACAAAGACAGTTGCTTATGTATATGTAGACTCTGTCTTTGGTTACAAAAATCTCTTTAAATGCTTATGTTTTAACTTAATTGAATTCATAGATGATCTTGTATAGTATGAACTTAATAGCAAGTTCCATTTGCCTTTTTAAGTCAACAGTTAATGAACATTTAGAACTATACCAAAAGTTTAATTAGTTGAAACAGTTTGACACATTTTGGTATCTTCAAGGTAAAAAAAAAGGTATTGTTCAATAAAGATGAATAGGTTCTGAAAAAGAATATAATAAAGAAAAAGAAAATCTCACTATAAAACCCTTATAATTTCAAAATATTCCTCTACAGTAGTCTTATTTTATTTTATTTTTTTGTTATTTTTTTCCTTACTTTTCTTTTAATTGTTCATTCAACACAGTGAGGCCAGACTGCTGACCTTTATCTTATATAAAAGAAATATTCTTTATATTTTTAATATTATTAATCTAATTTATCTCCTTTGCTTCCAGTCCAAAGCCCTTATCCCTTTACAAACTGAAGCCCATCCAGAAACAAAGCAAAGAGTATTGACTAACTACATGTTTCCCCAGCAACCTCGTGGTGATGAAGGTAAACATAGAAATTTCTCCTATACTTGTATGATTATGGATAAAAGGGATTAATTTTATTCTAACTCTGACCAATACTAGCACATGGGTATGCCACATAAATCATTTGGGAGCTAACTCCAAGCACAAATCTTATCTTCAATACTATAATATTTTATTAATAAGTGAAATTTCAAAAACATAACTCTTCCTCTTTATATTTATCATGAAAATAACATTGACTTTTAGGAGCAATATCTTATCTTGGTGAATTGAGAGGCACAAGACTTCTTAACCAAACATTCAGTTCAGTTCAGTCGCTCAATCATGTTAGACTATTTGTGACCCCATAGACTGCAGCATGCCAGGCCTCCCTGTCCATCACCAACTCTTGGAGTTTACTCAAACTCATGTCAATTGAGTCCATGATGCCATCCAACCATCTCATACTCTGTTGTCCCCTTCTCCTTTTACCTTCAATCTTTCCCAGCATCAGAGTCTTTTCCAATGAGTCAGTTCTTCACATCAGGTGGCCAAAGTATGGGAGCTTCAGCATCAGTCCTTCCAATGAATATTCAGGACTGATTTCCTTTCGGATGGACTGGTTGGATCTCCTTGCAGTCCAAGGGACACCAAGAGTCTTCTCCAACACCGCAGTTCAAAAGCATCAATTCTTCAGCGCTCAACTTTCTTTACAGTCCAACTCTCACATCCACACATGACTACTGGAAAAACCATAACCTTGACTAGACAGACCTTTGTTGGCAAAGTAATGTCTCTGCTTTTTATATGCTGTCTAGGTTGGTCATAACTTCCCTTCCAAGGAGTAAGCGTCTTTTAATTTCATGGCTGCAATCACCATCTGCAGTTACTTTGGATCCCAGAAAAATAAAATTTGTCTCTGCTTCCACTGTTTCCCCATCTACTGCCATGAAATGATGGGACCAGATGCCATGATCTTAGTTTTCTGAATGTTGAGTTTTAAGCCAACTTTTTCACTCTCCTCTTTCACTTTCATCAAGAGGCTCTTTAGTTCTTCGCTTTCTGCCAGAAGAGTGGTGTCATCTGCATATCCTAAGTTATTGATATTTCTCCTGGCAATCTTGATTCCAGCTTGTGCTTTATCCAGCCCAGCGTTTTTCATGATGTACTCCGTATATAAGTTAAATAAGCAGGGTGACAATATACAGCCTTGACGTACTCCTTTCCCAATTTGGATCCAGTCTGTTGTTCCATGTCCAGTTCTAACTGTCGCTTCCTGACCTGCATATAGATTTCTCAGGAGGCAGGTCAGGTGGTCTGGTATTCCCATCTCTTTCAGAATTTTCCACAGTTTATTGTAATCCACACAGTCAAAGGCTCTAGGCATATAAAATCAATAAAGCAGAAATAGATGTTTTTCTGGAACTCTCTTGCTTTTTCAATGATCCAATGGATGTTGGCAATTTAATTTCTGGTTCCTCTGCCTTTTCTAAAACCAGCTTGAACATCTGGAAGTCCATAGTTCACATACTATTGAAGCCAAGCTTGGAAAATTTTGAGCATTACTTTGCTAGCATATGAGATAAGTGCAATTCTGTGGTAGTTTGAGCTTTCTTTGGCATTGCCTTTCTTTGGAATTGGAATGAAAACTGAACTTTTCCAGTCCTGTGGCCACTGTTGAGTTTTCCAAATTTGCTGGCATTTTCACAGCATCATCTTTTAGGATTTGAAATAGTCTACTGAAATTCCATCACCTCCACTAGCTTTGTTTGTAGTGATGCTTCCTAATGCCCTCTTGACTTTGCCTTCCAGGATGTCTGGCTCTAGGTGAGTGATCATACCATCATGATTATCTGGGTCATGAAGATCTTTTTTGTATACTTCTTCTGTGTATTCTTGCCACCTCTTCTTAATATCTTCTGCTTCCATTAGGTCCATACCACTTCTGTCCTTTAATGAGCCCATCTTGGCATGAAATTTTCCTGATAGAGTAGACAGTGTCTGTCTTGAATCTATTTCTCACTTCCACTGTTTAATCATAAGGGTTTTGACTTAGGTCATACCTGAATGGTCTAGTGGTTTTCCCTACTTTCTTCAATTTGCATCTGAATTTTGCAATAAGGAGTTCATGATCTGAGCCACAGTCAACTCCTGGTCTTGTTTTTGCTGACTATAGAGCTTCTCCATTGTTGGATGCAAAGAATATAATCAATCTGATTTCAGTGTTGACCATCTGCTGATGTCCATGTGTAGAGTCTTCTCTTGTATTGTTGCAAAAGGGGTTTTGCTATGACCAGTGCATTCTCTTGGCAAAACTCTGTTAGCGTTTGCCCTGCTTCATTTTGTACTCCAAGGCCAAACTTGCCTGTTATTCCAGGTATCTCTTGACTTCCTACTTTTGCATTCCAGTCCCCTATGATGAAAAGGACATCTTTTTTGGGTGTTCATTGCAGAAGGTCTTGTATGTCTTCATAGAATCATTCAACTTCAGCTTCTTCAGCATTACTGGTCAGGGCATAGACTTGGATTACTGCGATATTGAGAAGTTTGCCTTAGAAATGACCAGAGATCATTCTGCCATTTTTGAAATTGCATCCAAGTACTGCATTTTGGACTCTTTTGTTGACTATGATGGCTACTCCATTTCTTCTAAGGGATTCTCACCCACAGTAGTACATATAATGGTAATCCAAGTTAAATTCACCCATTCCAGTCCATCTTAGTTCACTGATTCCTAGAATGTTCATGTTCACTCTTGCCATCTCCTGTTTGACCACTTCCAATTTGCCTTGATTCATGGACCTAACGTTGAAAGAGCAAACTCACTTTAATCCACCCAAGGGTTAAATCCACTCAACCCATTTAAAAGATCAATTTTTAAAAGAAATTATTTGCTCATGAAGTTCTTAGTTACAGAATAATTACAATAAATGTTGTTAGGTTTTTTTTTTTACTTAAAAAGGAAAATGAATCATTTGTGGATATTTTTCTTCAAATTTTGATCTACAGAAGTAGGGAAAGGAAAGCTTGTTTCATATGTATTTTTCAGGCTTCAGTAAAAGTGATCTTTTAGAATTTATGAAAGAAAATCCACTATGTTTACATTGGTTATAAGAAGAATCTTAAGTAAAGATTATGTTTTATTCATGCAATTTTACTTACATTTCTTTTTTTAATATCCCTAGATTAACAGAATATTTCATTTTGAAAGGATATAGGAGAAAATGAAAAGTTTCTCATATTTGCCAGTTATTTCTGAGATCTAGCCTCAAAGATTAAGTCCTTAATTTGTTCCAGGGAGTGAGTGAGGTTAGACCTAGTTAGGTAAGATGGGATGTTAAGAAATTAGCCTAATTTGTTTGTTTTGTTTTCCTTTGAGGAGAGCAGAGCTGGTAACAGGAAAGTTTTCTTGAACTTTAAGCAAGTCACTTTTTTCACTTTTCATGTGGAAAACCAACTCTCAGAACTCCTTGCAGTAAAGTTTTATATATAATAAAGTTCATGCATTGGGAAAGAATTTAGCCTAAATTAAGTGCTTTTATTGGATGTGAATTTGAGCAAACTCTGGGAGACAGTGGAAGACAGAGGAGCCTGATGTGCTATAGTGCGTGGAGTCACAAAGAGTAGGATATGACAGCGACTGAACAAAAGTGCTTTTATTGCCTTTTAATGTGAACTTCACAATTAATGTTGCAAAGAAGATATTACCATTAACCAGCATGTAAATTAAAGATTGAGAAGCCATTTCTTTTCCCTGTTAATTTGAGACATATTTAAACTAATTGAGACTCAAATGTTAAAGACTTCATTTCCACATGTTTTTACCTAGCACCACTACATTGCCCCAAACCAGACACACAAAACTACAACAAAAAAGTTTGAAATCTTGGACCATTTATTGCAAAGCAGCGTTACATAGTATCTTTTATAACACCCTAATACAGATTACTGATTACATTTATGGACTCTGTAGTCACAGGACATCCTCCATTGGCCATGGAGAAGCTGCACGACTTTGAACAAGTCTCTCAAAATTCAGCAATAGTTTTCTCATTATTAAATTGAGGATTGATTATATTAGTACTACCATTATGCTGTTTTGCAAATTAAAGGAGATAATAGTTTAAAATACTTAATCTATCCTCTCTTTTATCATATGTTATGTCCATTCTCTACATTGGAAAACTTCTCAACCCCAATATATAATTAATGTACACTTAGCAAAGCTGAATTTGGGTTAAGATGTCAAAAGTCTATATAACAAATATCAAGATAATTTTTCCTTTTTTTCCTTTTTTTTTTCTTTCCTTCTTTCTTTACTTGCTTCTTTCTTTCTATCCCTTTATTTTTTTTTTTTTTATTTTTGTACTTGTTTTTAGTACCTATCACTATTTTTTTTGCATAGTATACTAAGTTCTATTAAATAACAATTTATGTAAAAAAAAAAACAGTAACACTTTGGAATCTAACTGTAGATTTCCAGTCAGACAGTGACAGCTTTAACCCCACACTATGGGAAGAACAGAGACAACAACGCATGACTGTTGCCTTTGAATTTGAAGAAAAAAAGGAAGATGACGAAAATGCTGGGAAAGTTAAGGTGAACCTTTTAATTTTTGTTTCCTCTTTCTTCTCATTATTTTTGTTTGTTCATTGTTATTATTCAGATAGACTTTGGGACTCACTGACTGACCTCTGCTAGAAGGTCAGATACATCTTCAAGTCTCATGGCGGTACTTTTCCTTGTAGCAGGATGTGATTTTGGAAGCACTGCTGTGCTTCAGAATGAGGCAAACATCCTGACTGAGCAAATTTCATAAACCACCCCATCTTACAGAATAGCAACATGAGAGATTCAAGCTGAGAGAAAGCAAAAAACAAAACCAACAAAAAGTCGGGTAATGGGCTTCACCTAATACCTTGCTACTACATCTTTGAAACACTGAAATGCTTTTTTTAACCACTGAGCAAGGCAGGGCATCATTCAGACTGTGTGAAGTCAAAATCCACATATACGAAAGAGCCAGTGCATTGATATATTACATTGCATTAAAATTTTGGAAGGATTCTACGTCTCTGGAATGTTTGAGAAGACGTTATGAATTTTCTTAAGCGTGAGAACAAGTTTTTCATTTAAACTTAGGTGAGTGCCTAATAGCAGGTAGTATCCCTTAAGGAAAATTACTTAAAATTTTTCACCTAAAGCATATTTTAAAAAATCCTTTATTGGCACTAATCTAAGTAACAAGGTCAGAATTTTAAAATCTATATTTTTCCATTATATAAATTAGAAAGTGTCAGAATTTATATGAATTATATTAACATCAGGTCTTCATCTTATCATCATGGCAACATCTTGAATCTCTCATCACTTTTATATTATTTTTGCACTTTTTCCATCATGGGTACTAACAGCGCTCACCCTTGGTGACTAATTACCTAAGTAATTGTATATGCATCCTATTAATAGATCTGGATTGTGTGACATGTTCTTCTCTGTCTCCTCCTTCCCACATTTTCTAAACTTTTGTCTTGAACCAGCACACCCTAGAACCTTACTGTAATTGACAAAGCCTACCTGTATCATCGTGAAGAACTCAAAATAGATTCCCAAATCAAAATAACAATTGTGTTAAAGATTTGGGCTTAAAAAAAATGTTTCTGAATGGTTGATTAGTGCTGTCTAATAACCAAAGAGACATTTTTAACTAAAACAAGAAAAAAGACCTTTAGAACATTTCAGTTCTTCTTGTAAGGATTTTATATGTTAAATCCGGAACCAATGGATGATGCATTCTATCCTGGACCTCTGATTCATTCTTTTACTTCATTGAATGTCAAAAACTACATAATTCTTCCTTAAAAAAAGAAAAAAACTTAATTCAAAGGCTCTAAGAAGAAAAGAGTACACTAAATATACTTTGGTATATGTGTCATGAAAGCATAAAATATAGTAAATTCAAACAGACATTTAGCAGCCCTGTTTGTGTGTTATGTGATCAGGTTTGATTATAATGAGAGTAGGCTCATTATACTTTAGAGTACATTTTCTCTATGTTTACTTATATTTGATTTATTTTATATATTGGGGAAATAATACATGTTTCCAAAATCTCAGACTACCTGGTTTTGACTAATTTGAGTATTTCCAATGCTATTGGTTATTGGACAAATTAGAATACATGCAAACGTCTAAATAAATCATTATGGAAGCATGATGAACGGAATATGCTGAATCTTACATGAAATTATACTTTTCTGGCTCATTACATATACATTAAATTTAGCACCATTTTCATTTTACCTTTAATTTACATAAAATTTTAAAAGGAACTGCTAACCTATGGCATTAACTTCCAAATGGACTAGAGTATAATGCCCTACTTATAGTGTGCTTAGTGTAGTATGAATGCTGCTTTGTGTGAAGAAATTGAGACCCTTTGGTTTCGTGTGACACTGGTACTGTTTGATCACACAGAGTTAAAACTAATTTTCTGATGGTTGTTTTAAATGCATTACCCAGAATGAAAAAAAAAAAAGAATCAAGAATAGAAAAATGATAAAGTGAAAGTTTTGCTACAGTGCTCCTCTTTCTCCCAGAAAATGGAGATTCCTTCTCCCACAGGATCACTCCTGCCAAGCCCCCTGGGAAAGGGGCCAGCGTGGGATTACTCTCCAACCTGCCAGACTGTCTGGCGATTGCTGCACACCATGGGCCAGGTGTGATCAGCAGATCCAAGAAATGCCTGTCCCCCAGAATGACCCACAGCTGGCATGGGGTTGTATAAGTGGCCTCCAGCAGGAAAGGAGCATGTGCACTCCATTGCCAGTTGCAGCACAATCTACCACTCTTCCCTCTCTAAGTGGCAGACAGGTAGGCCTAGGTGTTTGGGGTAGGAGAATCCCCTATGTAGAAGCAACCTTGGAACAGTGGTTTATGGGGTATGTTCTGCATGATGTGGGGTAGAAATGTTGATCATCTAGAAACTCTTCAATTGCCAGTGTTTGATCCCAATTTAACTTTTGTCCATTGACATTGGCAATGGGGAGGGAAGAACTGAGTCAGAGGGGGAGGGAACATGAGTATGAGATGCCTACTGGTGGGATAGCTGGCATGGTTTTTGAGTTGGGTACTTCAGTTTTGTTTGTTTTTATTTTCAAGGTTTTTCTCTTAAAGTGTGGGAATACCAATAGTTGGGCAGAATGTTGATGACACTACTGATGCAATCTAAATTGTCCCCAGACATACACACATTTTTCTGTAATATCAATTCTAGGAGAGACTGAATAACTAAAGCTAGATTCTTAAAACAGCATGAGATTGCAATTGAAATTTGCTGAGAGTGGATTTGGAGCACAAAGATGGACATCTATTGAAAAGCATCAATTTCCCTTTAATTTGAAGGCACAGATAATGAGAATTCCTGTAAGAGAAGATTGGCCTGGGAATTCTGGCAAATAGGACTTCCTTATCTCAGTAGGTGGGGTGTTTAAGAGTTTAATGAAAAAGAAAATCTTAATGGGATGTAGAAGAGCACTATTTTTTATAAACTTTATCACCCACATATAGTGGACTAGATTCTTATTCTGTGGCTTATATTCTTTCTACAATATAAGGCAAGCTGAGAATCCTAACTGAAACTACTATAGGTTTCCTTTCTATAAAATGTTCCAATTAATTCCTAGAATAAGATATTTAAAAGAACTAACAACCAAAGCATTAACTATTATTTCTCTTACTGGAATTTACAGTCAAATCAAATTATATTTTAATCATTACATAAGAAAAGCATACCTCTATGTGAATTCATGATATCATTTCTAAATCCCTTACTGTTAACATTAATTCTTCAATTGCCAAATCTTTGGGAGTCTCCAACATCTTGCAGCTACTATTTGCATTTACTGCACTTTTCTTAAGGTCTAAGATATACAGAATGTTGTGAAACACTTCTATTTTTCAAAATTAAGATAAAATAACATGTCAGTAAAAATCTTGCATTTTAATAAAATGTATATGTAAAATGAGCAAATACTTTATGGTGAGTGATAAAGACAATATTTTATTAAGAACATAACTGACAAATTTTTACCACCTATTACATATGTCCCATATTAGAATAAGGGAATATTTATAACTTATATATTTATAAATATAAAGAAACTACTTTTTTATTTGAACTTTACTGAACTATAAATATAATTGTATTTATGATCATGTTTATTCATTTCAGAACCACATCACACATGAGTTGGAAAATAGGCAAAACAATCTGTAAAAGGGTATAAAATATGCTTTTAGAGAGGTTATCAACATAACAGAATTATAAAATACTGTTTTCATTTTTAATATATTAACTTCATGTTTTATACATTGACATTATCTTAATTCAATAAAATTCACATTTTAGATTTACACTATTTCTTCCACAAGATTGTACAATATGTGCTGCACCTATACCAGAGAATAGCTCTGAGTCAAGTAACACTTGTGAAGCATAAGCTTTGGAGTCAAAAACCTGAGCTTGAATCTGGGCATTGATACCTAAAACATTCAAATTACACCATCTCAACCCCTGTTTTCCTTCTGTAAAATGGGAGCAAATACCACAATGGGTTATGAAATGTAATTTATTATAGATTTTAATTGTTATTAATTATGACTATTATTTATATTTAAATCTGGTAAATAATGTTTTATTATTTATATAAAATAATAACTAATAATAAATTATGTATCCATGTAAAACACTTTGCATAGTGCCTGGCACATGGCAGATATTGAATAAATGATATTGGTGCATACAACTTGAAAAAGATCCAGTTAGATATTACAGTTAGACATATATATAATAGATCTAAATTGCCAAAAGACTCCAGATTTTAAAAATACCTAAGTAGAATCTGATATTAGAAATAGTATCTAGTCTCTGCATAGAAATTGTATATTTTCAAAGAACTTTCACACTTATCTTATTTGAGTTATGAATTAACTCTAAATATTATCATTGCATCTACTTATTTTACACAAATAGAAACTGGTCAGATTTGTGGCTTTATAGCTAGTTGGGGGTAAAATTTAGGTCTTCCAGTCAATTCTGCTGGTAGACTAGCAAATGGGAAGCAAGGACCTTATTGTATAGATGGAACAATTCCAGATTTCATGATTTTCCACAATTTGGAGAGGAGCCTCTTTAAGGAAAAGAATATAAAATAACCATGTAAATACATAAGTAGGGCCCCTTATAAGGCTTTGAAAGAGCCCATGAAGGTGATATACCCTAAAACTTAAACTTCTTTAGCTTCATGGCAAATCTACTGTATTTCCACATTTAAATATTTTTACAGAGATAAAGTACCCAAATATATTCAGTGATGTGACCAAATATAACATTAACTTGCTTATAAAATAACCAGAAAGTTTCAGCACCATGGCCATAAGAAAACAGTCATCTAATCGTGTCAGCAGAGACACAACATCTTCAAAAATTAGATTACATTATTCAATGAAGTATTTAATTCAATTAAGAAAGAACATGTCCCATCCCATTTTTTGCCTTTGATTCAATTTAGAAATGTAATTTTACATTGAAGATATTTTAAGATGTGTAGAATTTTAATTTAATGCCCTATTTGAAAATTACTTTTCATTCATATACCGCCACTTATTAAAAATTAAAAGGTGTTCTTAATTGGTATACTAGGCATATCATTTTACAATTTAAATTTTATAAATGTAGTTTTTTGACTTTTAGTCCTCTGATATCAAGTATTTTTAAACAAGTTCAATAATATAATTTAAAACTCAGATTGAATTTGTGATTAATATTTCTAATATCAATTTAAACAGCAGATCCAAGAATGCATGCATCCCAATGGATTTTGTCTAGCATGGCTATCATTCTTTTTGTTTATTTAAGAATGCATTATAAAGTACCCTGAGAAATACTTATATTACACTCTAACAACCTATACGTTTTTTTTGGTAAAGTCTAATTTTTTTCATGGGTTATATTTTTGTAGATTTCTATATATTATTAACTTCATCCTTGTTTCAGCATATTAAGGATTAAATCACATTTCAATGATATTTATACTAACAAAATTGTCTGTTTTTTTATAAGCTTTCTAAACATTAATTGGAAAAATTAATTTTAGTACTGAAGCGAATGTTAAAAATCATCCAATGATGTCTAATCCCAGTATTTGATATGGATAGTGAGCCACAGGAAAATATACTAGAGTAACAAAGTTGGTGGATTTGCTAAACTGCAGATGAGCAAAAGTGTTTGAATTCATATCTATAACCCGCAGATCTATACCACTATCACAGTTTCTCACATTCCATGCGTTACATAGGTATGGGGGGATGTGTGTGCCCCACCCTTTTTCTCTTTTAATCTCTCATTCCCTCTCTTCTTCCTCTTTCAGCTTCTCTTCCATCTCTGCCCACTTCTAAACCACCCTCACACATATTTTTAATAACACATACTCACCACAGTCACATAAATCATTCCATTTTGTAAAGTTGGTTCTTGCCTGCTTTTAAACCTCCCACACACATTTTCCACAACACATACTCACCACAGTCACATAAGTCATTCCATTTTGTAAAGTTGATTCTACTCAGATACAAAAAGACATGGCTATTAGAATAAACCAAGCCAAGTAAATATGCCCCTATTTTTCCTCCTACTCCATTTTAATCAGCCTGGATAATTTATATCTGTGCCATTTTAAATGTGTTTTAAGCACTCTGGCGGTGGAATATTCTATATGTAATGTCTCATATTTTCTCTCTCTAAATTAAATGTGAATAATAATAATTAATATACATATATTCCCTAAAGTGAGATTCATATGCCAAAAATGAATTCAAGAATGGAAATAAATCTCTCAATAAAAAGCAGCCAAAATTTACATATTTACCTAGAATATCTTAGACAAAGTTCCCAATTTTTTTTTCTCTTTATTGTAAGATGTAACCTATAATGTATCTTACTTTCTTGGGGTAAAAACCTCTCTAAAGGTGTTTCTTTAAGTTATTAACAGAGAAGGCAATGGCACCCCACTCCAGTACTCTTGCTTGGAAAATCTCATGGATGGAGGAGCCTGGTAGGCTGCAGTCCACGGGGTCTTGAAGAGTTGGACACGACTGAGCCACTTCACTTTCACTTTTCACTTTCATGCATTGGAGAAGGAAACGGCAACCCACTCCAGTGTTCTTGCCTGGAGAATCCCAGGGACAGGGGAGCCTGGTTGGCTGCCGTCTATGAGGTCACACAGAGTTGGACACAACTGAAGCGACTTAGCAGCAGCAGCAAGTTATTAACAAGAATTAGCTACCTATCTTTTGATGTAACATGCTGATTAACATAGAGCTGAAACATATTTGATGATATTAATAGATACTGTCAACTCCCCATTTTTTTCAATAAGTGATAAATCTACTTGTAAATCTTTTAGAGTCTCATTGCATCACCTGCATTGATATTTCAAAGATATTTCTAATATCAAAATAGTTATTTATAAATAATTAAGATAGTGCAGAGAATAGCCTCTAAAGTATAAATACAGCTGATAGTAACTTGATTAAATTTTTCAGAGATTACCAATCACTTAAGTGTTTGACCTACTGCTATTTCAACCATTTATAGAGTAGGTCTAAACAAGGTAATATCCAAAAATTGTTTTTAATCTAGAAGGGTGACCAGGGGTGGGGAGAAGTCCTAGGAGGCAGAATGTGTAAAGAACACTGTCTTCTACTCTATAGCACGGTTTTTCAGCCAGCTCAACACTCACTATATTGCATTTGATTATACTACTGTGCATAAAATGGAGTAGTTTTGTGAACATGCTTGCTGAAGGTATTTTTATGTTAAATTTCTTTTTATAAACTTCTAGGTTGAAATAAACCTAAAACGATATCCAACTCCTTATCCAGAGGATTTAAAGAATATGGTAAAATCTGTTCAAAATCTGGTGGGTAAACCAAGCCATGGAGTGCGTGTTGAAAATTCAAATCCAACTGCTAACACGGAGCAAACTGTGAAAGAAAAATATGAACACAAGTGGCCTGTAGCCCCAAAGGAGATTACAGTGGAGGTATTTCAAGGTTATTGGTAATTGCCAGTGTGGTTTGGATTTTTTGAAATTACTAAATGACATTTTTTTTAAACTGGGCAGATCTTCATTAAGTGCATTTTTTCCTAATATATAAATAAATCTGTCTACTCTTTTTAACTCTGAGGGTTGCATTTAATAAATGACACCTTCATGGTCTTAAACCGTTAATACAGCTTTGAAAGTTCCAGTACACAGAAGGAATAGTTTACTCACCTGGCTAGTCCTGATCAATAAGTTAAATCATTTTCATGATATTCCTTTGACTATCCCTAACTTTTATTGTATGAGTCATTAGAAAAGTATGAATGAAGTTTTTATTATTATTCTGCAGATCTTAGTAAAATTCTTGATCAGATTAAGGGCCAATTTTTAAAAATATTTTTGTGTTTGGGTTTCACCCTTTATAGAAAACACTACTATAAGCAGCAAAAAAGGGGCAATAGCTTTGAAATTTAGCTTTATGGAATCTAATATGAAGCTTAATTCCTATATTTTAGAATGAATTAGATATTCATCCTTATCAATTTGTGTGGTCTGAAAAGAATTCAACTACATTTATGCCACCTCTGTACTATCTCATCTACTCTTCAATTAATTTTATTATCATCTTTTTATCTTCATTAGAAACATAACTGATATGAGTATATCTAGAAATTCCTATACCTGCTGCTTAAATATCTAGGTTGACAAAACTCTTTTACAAATCTGCATTTCAAAGCATCAGTTTGTTGCACTGATTGAACACCAACTCTACATTTAGCACTGGGCTAAACACTGTGAGAGAAAGAAAAGAAATATAAAATGTATTAATAGTCCCCAAATAATTTAGAGACTAACCAGGTAAACTTAAGACAGATGAAGCAACTAGAGAACATATTATATAAAGTGTGATAACATGATTGGCTGTGTGATGAAGAGTATATTGTACTCTAAGAAACTGGAGACATACACCATCATTGCCAGTCACTTTAAAAGTTACATGAAGTGTTTAAGGTTGAATTCCATGTTCAAGAGTGGGTGACTCTTTTAAAGTCAAAAACAGAGGAAGGCATTCTAGGCAAAGAGAAAAAAAAAATGCGTAAGCAAAAATAAGCATGGTGTGTACATCTGCCAGTTGAAGTCTCAATACAAACCTGCCCCAGAAAAGAGGAATATATATAGCTGGATATCTAGGAAAGAACACTTAGTAAATATTCATTTTTACCATTTTTTATTTTGCCTATAAGAGCCATATTAATGTATTTTTTCATTTCTAAAATATTACAGATATTTTATAATGAAGCAGCAGACTTTTATCTCTAAGATACTGCAATAATATAAAAAGGAGGAAAATTAACAGTGGGTACACAAAAGTACACATACACTTTATATTTAGCTCTCCTGTCATCACATAACTGTAAGGTAATGATAATCCATAAGCTGAATAACTACACCAAAATACATAGATCCTAAAATTGCTTTATGCCTGGATGGGAGAGGTGAGGCAAGGAAAAGGTAGCTTTGATCATGAATTTAATGATAACCTGATAGTAGAGAAAAAATCTTAAAATTGTCCCACAAGGACTTCAAACTTAATAAGTCCAAAAAAAAAAGGTAATGTTTTCATTTCAGACTTACTTCTCCTCTGTATGTCTTGACCTCAGCTGGTACCATTATCTACCAGTTCACTCAAGCTAGACAACTGAGAGGCATTTTGATTTCTTTTTCCTTCTTTCTCCCTTCTCTATGCCCCTTCCAAACAATCACCAACACCTATACATTTTCATGAGTGATTCTCCTAATACTCCTCAGGTCTTGAACTCTGTCCTACATTTCTGTAAAAACTGTTGATTTCTTGGCTTACTTTGTCCCAAGCTCCCTCATTGCCTTGCTTATGATCTTTACAAAACACAAGTCTAATCCTGCCCTCCTTAAAAAACACTACGGTGACTTGGTATTGGCTATCTGAACTTCCTAATTAGCTATAGTAAACAAGCTAAATAAGACTGAAGCTCAGCTTTCAGCTTCCTATTTATTTCTGTGATTTGCCCCACTCTTTCTTAGTCTTCTTATTCTACAAGACTTTTTCTCTTGAAATTTCATTGATATCAACATTTTCCTGAAATCAAGATTCTAGATCTTTCCTCAATTTTTAGACATCCTAGAATGAGAAGATGTTGCTTTCTGTATCATCCTCCCTTTTCAAATTACCACACCCAAGTTAAGGGGCCATACTCCAGTACTCTTGCTTGGAGAATTCTATGGACAGGGGAGCCTGCTTGGGTTATAGTCCAGACACAAGTGAGCAACTAAGCACCCACACCCTCTATCTATTCTACTTTCAGATATAATAAATACAAATAACCAAATGCCTAGCTGGTCAGTGTATATTATGCATTTTTATTTTAAATTTTGCCTGTGTATGCAATTTTTTAATCATCATTATTTAGATCATTCTGAGAATCCCAGGGACGGGGGAGCCTGGTGGGCTGCCGTCTATGGGGTTGCACAGAGTTGGACACGACTGAAGTGACTTAGCAGCAGCAGCAGCCGCCAAGAATGTGGAAGAGGGTATCACACACTACGTGATATATTTATCCATGTTGTTAAATATGGAAAACCACGAAAAAGGCAAATAGAGGTAGGCAGAATCAGAAAACAGAAAGAAAAAACAAGGTAAAAGCAACAGAGAAAAAAGAAGGAAAGATATATCAATATAATTATTGATCACTTTCTATTTGCAACCGTATGTCAATAGTTTTAACCTAAATCTAGACTGAGACTATGGCCAAGAAAGCCATAAGAACAAAGAGGTCAGAGAGACATGAAGGTTCTCCTCTGCCCTGATTTCCCTTTATACATGCCTTGTGAAGATTGCATTTGTTTTCCCCCTAGCATCTTAGTCTGTTAGGACTGCTAAACAGAATACCATAAACTGGGTGACTTAGAAACAGTTTTTAAGGAGCCAGATTTTATTTATATATAAAAATCAAAGCCTAAGAGACTTTAAATTTCAAAGGCTCAAAAGTATTAGTGGTTAGTAAACTGTTATAGCCAAGAAATACCTAACAGTTCTATTTATTATTGTTAGGTCTGAACAACTTAGTAAATATGTATGCCCCATTTAGTGGTTATTTGAGAAACAGTACACAAAACCAACTCAATGGACGTGAGTTTGAGCAAACTCTGAGAGATAGTGAAGGACAGGCAAGCCTGGCGTGTTGTATGTAGTCCATGGGATCGCAAAGAGTCAGACATGACTTAGTGACTGAAAACACACATAAACTGAAAGAAAAAATAATAGTTTTATTTCACTCTTAAATAACCAAAACTACTTACTAATGAAATGTGTGCACCTTTTAGACACCACTTACTGTCTCAAGCCTTGGAATTATATTGGATACCACAATTCTAAATTCTGTTTCACATTGATTTTTGGGTGGCACTTGATTTTTTGATCACAGCAAGCAACAAATACCCAATTCACAAAGACTATTTATCAAAGAATATACAATCGAATTTTGAAATTGAGAGCTACCTAGGGTAGTAGACATAAAGAGAACTATTGTGCATAAATTAATATCACTACTTACTCATGAGAATAAACAAGCCACTTTCATACCTATAAAAATGAAAATTTAGTATTTTTGCATTTCTTAATGTTCTCCTGCTACCTAGTTAATTGAGAATAATAAATTGAATTCAGTTCATTTCCATTGCTCAGTCATTTCTGACTCTTTGCAACCCCATGGACAGGCTTCCTCATCCATCAGCAACTCCCAGAGTTTACTCAAACTCATGTCCATCAAGTCAGTGATGCCATCCAGCCATCTCATCCTCTGTCATCCCTTTCTCCTCCTGCCTTCAATCTTTGCCAGCATCAGGGTCTTTTCCAGTGAGTCAGCACTTCGCATCAGGTGGCCAAAGTATTGACATTTCAGCTTCAACATCAGTCTTTCCAATGAGTCTTCAGGACTGATCTCCTTTCGATGGACTGGTTGGATCTCCTTGCAGTCCAAGGGACTCTCAAGAGTCTTCTCCAACACCACAGTTGAAAAGCATCCATTCTTTGGCGCTCAGCTTTCTTTATAGTCCAGCTCTCACATCTATACATGACTACAGGAAAAACCATACACTTGACTAGACAGACCTTTGTCAGCAAAGTAATGTCTCTGCTTTTTAATATGCTATCTAGGTTGGTCATAGCTTTTCTTCCAAAGAGTAAGTGTCTTTTAATTTCATGGCTGCAGTCACCATCTGCAGTGATTTTGGAGCCCCCAAAAATAAAATCTCTCACTGTTCCCATTGTTTTCCTATCTATTTGCCATGAACTCATGGGACTGGATGCCATGATCTTAGTTTTTTGAATGTTGAGTTTTAAGCCAACTTTTTCAGTCTCATCTTTCACTTTAATCAAGAGGCTCTTTAGTTCTTCTTCACTTTCTGCCATAAGGGTGGTGTCATCTTCATATCTGAGATTATTGATATTTCTCCCAGCAATCTTGATTCCAGCTTGTGCTTCATCCAGCCCAGCATTTCTCATGCTGTACTCTGCATATAAGCTGAATAAGTAGAGTGACAAATATGCAGCCCTAACGTACTCCTTTCCATGTTTGGAACCAGTCTGTTGTTCCATGTCCAGTTCTAACTGTTGCTTCCTGACCTGCATAGATTTCTCAGGAGGCAGGTCAGGTGGTCTGGTATTCCCATCTCTTGCAGAATTTTCCACAGTTTATTGTGATCCACACAGTCAAATGCTCTAGGCATAGTCAATAAAGCAGAAGTAGATGTTTTTCTGGAACTCTCTTGCTTTTTGAATGATCCAATGGATGTTGCCAATTTGATCTCTGGTTCCTCTGCCTTTTCTAAATCCAGCTTGAACATCTGGAAGTTCATGGTTCATTTATTGTTGAATCCTGGCTTGGGGAATTTTGAGCTTTACTTTGCTAGCATGTGAGATGAATGCAATTGTGTGGTAGTTTGAACATTCTTTGGCATTGCCTTTCTTTTGGATTGGAATGAAAACTGACCTTTTCCAGTCCTGTGGCCACTGCTGAGTTTTCCAAATTTGCTACAGAAGTATAAAATCCATTGGTTTTTTTAATGATTATTTGTCATAAAGTTATATTCTTATACCAGTGTTGTTCATTACACTCAGTGAGTGGATTTAGAGTGAAGATTTAGCAGGCTAGATTGATCATGAGAAAACCAGAAATCTTAGGAAGAAGGCATGACATAACCGAAGAAACTGAGATGATCACTTGGAAAACAGTAGGCATTGAGAGATTGGTGGTTAAAATAGGCCCAATTGTGCATTAACTTTGTTAATAATCCAAAAAAAATCTAGTTTGTCAGTGTATACTTTCCGCTTAGAACTCTAAAAGAGTTTACCCCTTAGAACTCTTACATGCTTCTATCTTATATATTATATATAATATTACTTATATATTACTTATCATAATTCAATCCTGTTTTATGAGTTACATCTAACTCTGTAACTAGACTGTAAATCCCCACAGGGCATGGGTGACATTTTGTCTTTCTTTGGAAACTCTGCAGTTCTTCGCACAGTGTGAGACATATAAATAGCTTTCAAAAAATGTTTGAGGGATAAATGGACTCATTTAAATTAGAAAAACAAAACATGGTAGTGCTTACCTCAGAGGTACATATGATTCACTTCTCCTAGCGTGCCACAGTGAACTAGATTCTAGAGTCCCATTATATCTGAGCCAAATAAAGATATTGCCTTCTTGGTTAACCAGTATTAAAATGTTTACTTTCCTTGTCCTGTATTATTATATCTCTCAGGATTCTTTTGTTCATCCAGCTAATGAAATGAGGATTGGGGAACTTCACCCTTCATTAGCTGAGACCCCTCTGTACCCACCCAAACTTGTTCTGCTAGGGAAGGACAAAAAAGGTAACATCGTGAACCTGATGTGGAAAATATGCCACAAATGCATGTGCATGATGAATCACCAGTTGTAAATTATGATACACCATAGTCTATAGAAATATTTTATAAATATGTATTTCTAACATTCATTGGTATGCTATTTTTCATACTTGCTGTTCTGTTTATACTTGTCAATGTTCATAGCATTATAATATTTTTCCCTTTACATTTCAGAATCAACTGATGAGTCTGAAGTTGACAAAACTCACTGTCTGAATAACAGTGTTTCCTCAGGCACTTACTCAGACTACTCACCTTCCCAGGCTTCCTCAGGATCCTCTAACACCCGGGTTAAAGTGGGGTCCTTGCAGACAACAGCTAAAGATGCAGTACATAATTCTTTGTGGGGTAACAGGTGTGTTTAGAATTCCCTCTTTTCTGTCCCCAAATGCTTATTTTCAGCAACTTTTTAAAAATGGAATCTTCCTAATTTGGGAATTGTGTTCAGCACATGAGTGGCATAGAAGACCTAAGGGGCAGGTAAGCAAATGTAGTCCCGCTGGGATTTCCAAGAGTGGATGAATCCATTTTGTGAAGCAAAACCATTGTTTACGGGAGAGATGGTAAGAGATTAGCAGATTAAGAGGATAGAACCAAAAATAATTAATCAAAAGTAGTGTTTGCATCATTACATAATTGTGACACATTTGGGCATTCACCATCCAAAATGGTGTTAAAAACTAGAGTAAAATGCATGGAAAGCACTAAGTGCCAAGTACAAAGTGAATACTCAATACATTTTTCATCAGCCTCTTCATCATCATCATTTTATCACCACGTGGGAAAGTTAGAATGTAAGTAAAAGTATTAAATCTTTCCAAAATGCCTTCTACTCTATATTACTTTCATTTTTACAGATATTTTAAGATCAAAAGCCATAGAGGGCAATAAAGTGACTCAGAGAAGTAGCATTTTCCCAGTTCTGATTCCTTTGTTTTATAGCTTGTTGCTATATTTCACACTACAAATAGAAAATAAAAATTGTCATATAACATAGATAATCAGTGACTTCCACGCAGATTTTACTGATAATATCAGTACCATTTGCAATATATTCTTTGGTAATTAATGAATGACTATTTCTACTCTTGATGCCCATGATAAAAATTTAACTCCATTTATAAATTTATTATTTGTCATACAAGTTGAGACTGATTTAGGTACTTTTGGAAAATGCCTTCTAAATGTACTTCTTTTTTTTTTTCAGTTAGTGAAAGCACTTAAAAGGCTGTAATAAAAGATACGTAATTTGATATGATTAGTATGCAAATGGTTTAAAATAAATTTAGAAAAATGGGCATCATCTAAAGATACTGTGGTCACTGGAATAAACATACCAATGACCAAAATTCATAATTTAATTTACCTTCTAGAAAAAGATGGAATGCATTCACTGTACAAAGGATTTAATATCTTCCAGTACCTGCCCCTCAAATATATTATTTGAAGACATTGAATTTTTCGATATACCAGAAATTGATAAGAAAGGTACCCTCAACCAATAGTTTGGAAGTGTACTGAATCAGAAATTCCAGAGATGGAGGCCAAGAATCAGATAGTTCTAATTATCAGACAGGTTTCAGGACCATTACTGAAACTCTCTGTATTTCTTCATTCACTCGTTTATTCATTCATTCCTTCATCTGACAAATATGTACTTAAAGTACCTACTATGTGCCAAGCACTATGTTAGGCACGAAGAGGAAAAAAACCTCTGCCCTCATGAGTTTACATCCTGCAGAGGACACAAGGCAATGTGCAATAAATACAATAGGTAAGTAAACTATATGTACTGGAAGGTGGTAACTGAGAAGAATTAAAAGTTAGATCAGGGTAAAGGGGTGAATTTTTTGGACATGAAATAATAATGCTATTCTTAATCACATGTGAAGTGTGGCTGAATGATCAGTTGAACAAAGGATGCTGGTATTCTTGCCTGCTTGTTCTCTTTCTGGCAAAGACTCGTTCTTCCTCATTTTCATGTTTCTTCTTCCCATTGTGTTCACAGGATTGCACAGTCTTTCCCACAGCCTCTTGATGCAAAGCCATTACTCAGCCAGCGGGAGGCTGTCCCCACAGGGAACCTACCACAGCGTCCTGACCGGCTGCCAATAAGTGACGCATTCACAGACAACTGGACCGATGGCTCCCATTATGATAACACGGGGTTCGTTGCCGAGGAGACCACAGGCGAGAATGCCAACAATAATCCCCTCCTGAGTTCGAAAGCTAGAAGCACATCTTCTCATGGACGCAGGCCTTTGATTAGGCAGGATAGGATTGTTGGTGTTCCCCTGGAACTTGAGCAGTCTACACACAGACACACACCAGAAACAGAAGTGCCTCCTTCCAATCCTTGGCAGAATTGGACCAGAACCCCTAGTCCTTTTGAAGACAGGACTGCTTTCCCTTCCAAATTAGAGACAACCCCTACCACCAGCCCATTGCCTGAAAGGAAAGAACATATAAAAGAATCTACTGAAATACCTAGTCCTTTTTCTCCAGGAGTACCATGGGAGTATCACGATTCTAATCCCAACAGGAGTCTCAGTAATGTCTTTTCTCAAATCCACTGCCGCCCAGACTCTTCTAAAGGTGTTATTTCGATTAGCAAAAGCACAGAGAGGCTTTCCCCACTAATGAAAGATATCAAGTCCAATAAATTCAAAAAGTCACAGAGTATTGATGAGATTGACATTGGTACATACAAGGTTTATAATATACCATTAGAAAACTATGCCACTGGGAGTGATCACTTAGGAAGTCATGAACGCCCTGACAAAATGTTGGGACCAGAGCACGGTATGTCCAGTATGTCTCGAAGCCAGTCAGTCCCAATGCTGGATGATGAGATGCTCACCTACGGAAGCAGTAAAGGGCCTCAACAACAGAAAGCATCCATGACCAAAAAAGTCTATCAGTTTGACCAAAGCTTCAATCCCCAAGGAGCGGTGGAAGTTAAAGCGGAAAAGAGGATACCACCCCCTTTTCAACACAATTCTGAGTATGTGCAACAACCCGGGAAAAACATCGCCAAGGATTTGGTTAGTCCTCGAGCTTACCGAGGATACCCACCAGTGGAGCAAATGTTTTCATTTTCTCAGCCATCTGTTAATGAAGATGCTGTGGTCAACGCCCAGTTTGCAAGTCAAGGCGCCAGGGCAGGCTTCTTGAGAAGAGCTGACTCCCTGGCGAGCTCTACAGAAATGGCCATGTTTAGAAGGGTCAGTGAACCTCATGAGCTAACTCCAAGTGATAGGTATGGCCGACCTCCATATAGGGGTGGTCTGGATCGCCAAAGCAGCGTTTCAGTGACTGAGTCCCAGTTCCTGAAAAGGAATGGCAGGTATGAAGATGAACACCCTTCATATCAAGAAGTGAAAGCTCAGGCGGGAAGTTTTCCAGTTAAAAACCTTACCCAAAGGAGGCCATTGTCTGCAAGAAGCTACAGTACAGAGAGTTACGGTGCCTCCCAAACCAGGCCAGTTTCAGCTAGGCCTACTATGGCAGCTCTTTTGGAAAAAATACCATCTGACTATAACTTGGGTAACTATGGTGACAAGCCATCAGATAACAGTGATATAAAGACGAGGCCCACTCCTGTCAAGGGAGAGGAGAGCTGTGGTAAAATGCCTGCAGACTGGAGACAACAGCTGCTTAGACATATAGAAGCTAGAAGGTTAGACAGGGTATGTTTGGCATTTCTCTGTAAGAATATCCCTCCTGCCTTTAGTTTTACTTTATTGGCATTTCTGAGCACATGTAGTGAAGCATGAACTACATGAATGAATAGATGATGAGCATTTTATTTATCTTTATATGTGGGGAAATTGATCATAATAGTTTTTCGTGGATACTATTTAATGCTCTTCGAGAGTTCATAACTTGTAGGTCAATTATTTATCAAAACTATCCTAAAAGTGGTTAGTGAGAAAGAATTCAACTCTATTATATGAGATGGTGCTTCAATTGCTTTCTAGCCACGAAGGCAAAATGCCTCTCCTAGGACATGAAACTGTTCTCTAGTGACCTAGAGAAAATTATTTTTATTGAATCTATAAAAAGTGAGTATTCTGCTCCTTTCTGCACAGACTCACATATACTGAAGTCAGACCTAATTTGTTTATAAAATCCACATATAGTTACTGCTATGGGACTCCTAAAGTTGTTACTTCTAATGAGCAATAATCTTCCCAGCAAGAAACAGAAAAATAAAATAAGCAGAGATTGAATGCCCTCCCACACATTACTTTGTTTAATGAAAGTCCTGCCATTTAGAATGTTGGTTTTCATATAGAAAGAAATGTTTAAATTCTCATCATACTACAGACAACAAAAATAGATGATGTCTTTATGAAGACTATAAACATACAAATTAGTGTGTGTATATTGCAGCAAAAAAGAGGAAAATAACCCCAATTCAGTTAAAATTGAATCACAATAAATCATAGAATGCATAGTAATCGAAGAGAGTAAAAAAAAATTCTATAAGGCCTGAATTATATTCTTGTTGCTGTTTATATCTCTCTAAGAGAAATCTGGTATTTCATTTTCTAGAACTATGATCAATTGACCGTCACCACTGAGTGTACTTTGTAGCTTTGGTGTAGAGGGCTCTGTGTACTCTGCATTGACCTTAGAATCTTAAAACTCTAGTTTGTGAAAATAGGGCTTTTGTTCTGATTTTCTAGGTTTCAATGCTCAGTGTAAATTGGGGATCTGGGTAATAATATACCATTAGAATGTTTCACTCAGTAGTTTTAGTTAAAACTATTAAAAGCATAGGTCATTGCATTTATTATATATTTTCTTAATGGTGAATTTTATGTTTTCAGGTGTACTCTTTTAAAATAATTATATTGTTTGTAGGTCGTGTCTACATGACAAGAAAAACAATTATTAATAGGAAAAGAGTGAACTAATAAATGTGGGTGTGGGTGTTAGTTTCTCAATGTGAAAACTGGTTCTGCCTTGCAAAATATTTCATCAGAATGTCTGTTTCAAATAGGTGTGCTCAGTCCCATTGAAGGGAGCCTCATCAAAGCTTCATGACTGGGTGTCGGTGGGAGACACCTGGTCGGTTGTCACCATGCCTTACTTCAAGTTTTACCCTCCATGTAGACAGATAACTTGGAGGGCGAAAATATTTGGGGCCAAATAAAAGAGTACAGTTTGGGAACTCTGGCCTTGTGTAGACACGACCATACATAACAGGGTAAGATGAACTAGCCGAGAAAGGTTATCAGAAGCTTTTTGGAGCATATATACAATGACTAGTAAATTGAGGCAACAAAGGAGTGAATGAAAACAATGAAAAAAAAGACAAAATTTTAAGCATTTGGTACTATCATTTATTTACTAGTTTCCCAGATAAATGTTTCATTTCCCTTGATCAGAGCTGCTGAAAAGTAGGCGTCTCCCCTAGTTGGAGCAGGAATTCAGAGGGAGGAAAATAGGGCTGAAGAAGGGGGATTTAGATCAGCAGAATTCTAGAGACCCCGCCCATCCCAGATGCAGATAACTAAAAGTAAATTTGTATGTATTTTCCCTTGTTGTGACAATGCCTCCCTTTTTAAATAGTCTTAACATATCCCCTGTCTGTTTATAATTTCCTCAGTTTGTCTTTCATTTTTCAGAGCAATTTCAATGTATGTTCAATAGCTTCTCATTTAATTCAAAGAAAGTAAATTACCTTAGAATACTGCTTCAATCCATCAAATCCTGAAAGCTCTTACTCCTTTCTCTGAGTAACTTCTTCCCTCTCTCAATCAAGTTGGGAGTTATTCAGGTTGTATCTTACTTAAAACTTACATACAACATAAATTCAGGGTACTGGAGCACAGACTTATTTTGTAAAAATAGTTCTGTATTATGGTATTTAACATTCTGCCCAAAGTGAGATTGCACCAGGCACAGCTTGCTTCCTTCCCAGTAAAATTTAGTTGAGTGATTTGAACTCTGGGAATCAAACAGTTACACTGGAAACTACGAGATCTTTGTCCATTCCTTATAAAAGAGAACCGCCTAGAATCTTGGACCTTGGATAAGCTTAACAGCTCTACATAATGTTGGTTAAATACCTTGCTTGGTGTTGACCTTGGAGAGGCAGCTCTGAGTACTGCCATAGATTAAAGGTGTTTGTTTTCTCCTTTGGTTTGATCTCAAGGCTCACGCTTCCACTACAGAACCCCACTTGACTGAGAGATAGTAAAACATGAACCCATATGTCTAAGACTGCTACTCTTCCATAGCTGCTGAGAAAGCACTAGCCCGAAGTCATTTTAAACCTTAAGGAATCCTTCACGTGCTAGCTTGAAAGGTTCAATGTCCTTCTCAACTTTGGCATGGTGACAATGAAAAAAATTCTCTGAATGAAATAATCAGGGATCCATAACAAATATGATTGGTTGACAGCACACCATCAGTTGACAAAATTCTGATCCTAAAAATCATTTCTTTGCAAATAATACAATAATAAATGTCAGAATAATAACTGTCTCCTGCTAATGTTCAATAATATTTGGTTTTAAAAAGTGTACTAACTTCTATAGATTTTTTAAAATTAATTAAAAGGGCCAAATGCTGTCAGTTATTGTATTTTCATGATAGGTGGGAAGTAGAGATTATACTGATGAAAACCATCTGATGACAAGATATGCAAAATGACTTAATTTTTAAATGAAAAATTTTTTAAATTTTTAAAAATTTTTAAATTCTGTAGGAAAAAACTGAACCACTTGGAATAACTTCAGATGTACTTACTGAAGGGTAGCCACAGTGCAGATATCACTAGAATATTCTATAAATATTTAGGTATATCAGATAAATAGCGTTAATAATTCAAGCATAGTTCCTTTAGTTTCATTATGAAATTTCATCAGTTTAAAATGTAATTTTTAAGAAACAACAAAAGAGAATATTTGGATTCACATACAAAATGAGTAGTTTAACTAAATTAATAAATTCAATCATCCACTGGTCAGATTGAATGACTTTTTGACCAGCTCTTTTTCTGAGTGCCATAATTATGCCTGTAAGACAGAAAAAAAAAAATAAAACAACTGATTTTCACTTTAACTTCGCAGGGCATTAGTTTTAAGGCAGAATTAGAAGCTAGTATTTGTCTTTTGTGTATGCTAATCTCACAATGTGAAAGAGACCATGAGATTTGCAGCTGACAAAATTTAAGACCTCACTGTTTGAAATTTTTGAATTAATAGATCACTACTGATAAACATTTGTCCAGAGTCACTACAATCATGATATATAAAAGATAGGTTCTATGCCTATGAGACAGCAACAAATGTAAAACAGAATGTTATCTTTGCTTTTTGTGTTTTCTGTAGTTTTGGATGGTACTCATTATGTTCATAACTAACACTGTTTACTGTATGCTTCTGTCTGATCAAGTGCATGTTTAAAAAAGAAAGTTACCGTTTGCCTGCATAAAGTTAAATGTTATAAATTTAAACATGTTCATGTAATAAGCAGTTTGTTGAGCATGTGTTCACATCCTGTCACATGATTATTTCCTCTACTCAGAATGCTGCTTACAAACACAACACAGTTAACCTTGGCATGCTGCCCTATGGAGGTATTTCAGCAATGCATGCAGGCAGAAGCATGACTTTAAACTTGCAGACTAAGTCTAAATTTGATCTACAAGAACTACCTCTTCAGAAAGTAAGTATGGACTGCCCTACATGTGTCAGCATACCAAAGCCAGTTAATGTTGTTTGTTCACGTAATGTGTTTAGGCTGTATGTACAATCCTGCTTACAGACTCTCAGGAGTCCAAAAAGCATAAGGGCAAATACTGTAGAGCCCATGCTCTTAGCTGCTCAATGAATATTGACAGCTAGACTGATTATCAGGTTCCTACTCAACAGCTTTGCTTTTTGGATTGAGCAGGTACATGGCTTCTTGTGTTGCTTTAAGATTCATTTTTCTTATTATTCATTTTCTTTTTCTTTTATTCTCTGCTTTTCTTTCTTTCGTGTGTGTGTATATGTATATATACACATGTTGACATTTTTTTTTTACTTTTTGGAGACAGTCCTATACTCTCTTACTGATGCATTCTGAGAACAGAAAGAAAAATTATGATTGGATTTTAGTTGGAACAGTCCTAGAGCCCTATGTTAGAATGACAATTAAGTCATTAGCACTTCTAAAAGCTTCATTAGCCCATTTTTGGGGAAACAAATTTGTGGCTTAACTAGCAAATTTTTACTCATCCTAGGTTAATGGGAAAGTAGCAAGTTGACATGGTTTTAAATGAAAACGTAGACTCCTTTGAAAAGGCGTATATGATAAGAGAAAATATTTCCATTGTCCAAGGACCATTTCTGCTTGTTTTATTCAGGCAAAACAGAAAATGTCCATTATACCTGTTTAAATTGACTAATGCAATCTGTCTTAATTGCATTTCAATGGAGACTAATGAGTCATTTTCGCACAATTATGCCATTATGACTATATTTTAATGTAATCATTAACCTAGTAAGTTTTTATTAAAAAAAAAAAAAAAAGAAACGCCAAAGTAAGGATAGTAGAATGATGGGAGCCTCCAAACCCTCTTCTCTTAATTAATGAACATATGAAACAAACTACCCTCCCAGCAAAATGAATGTCATAAGACCTCAAACTCATATTTTATTGTCAAATTAGTCTTAATAACAGTCCCTAACTCTGGATACTTTGCTTCCTACTCTGAGGAGAGTAATAAAATCATCAAGACATTTCTATTCATAGCTTTTTTTTTTTTTAATCACCCATGATCACTTAAAAAAAAACTGACTTAATTGAGAATTTCTGTAAGTTATTTTCTCTGTCCTCAGTCTCCTGTTGCAGAGCCAGTATTGTATGCAAAAGCCTCTCCAGGAAGAAAAATGCCTGATCTGTGGCCAGTGCCTATGTCAGTGACAGAACACTCACTCTCTGAGAAATTTCAAAGTGGTAACTTGAGGTCACTGAACTCAAAATTGAGACTGAGTGTTGTTGGCTCCAGCACACTACTATCAGTAAGACCCTTTTCCCTGGAGTCTCTCCTTTAATGGAGCCTGTTCTTAATGTCTTCTTAGATGCTCAGGGCTCATACTCTGCCCTAAAAATAAACCAATGTTCATGAGAGCCTTGAAACTCATTTGCACTAAGGAACAGATGAGCTATCACCAACTTAAACAGACAACTTTCCTGGAGGGCTTGTCAATTAAATAGAAATCAAACCCTTAAGTCACAATGATAGAATTTCAGAATGCAAAGAGCAGATTAGAAGGTCTTGGTATGAAAGAAGCTATTGCTTGAACTCCTTGAAATTATTGTATGGACAGCCCCTAATTTTACTTAGTTTTATTGCCCTGTTTTCTTGTCAATCTATAGAATAATATACACATATTCAGTGCCTGAAAGGGCTTCCCTTGTGGCTCAGCTGGCAAAGAATCTGCCAGCAATGCGGGAGACTTGAGTTTGATCCCTGGATTGGGAAAGATCCCCTGGAGAAGAGCAAGACTACCCACTCCGGTATTCTGGCCTGGAGAATTCCACAGACTGTATAGTCCATAGGGTCACAAAGAGTCGGACGTGACTGAGTGACTTTCATTTCAGTGCCTGAAAAATGGTAATATACTTGAAGCACTGTTTCTCATTGTGTACATTATTCTCCAGATATAAATTAAATAGCTCTTTGCTGCTGTATTAATTTTATGATGTTGTTTGGGGTACCCTATAGAATGGATTCATTAACTATTCTTGTTGTTCAGTTGCTCAGTTGTATCTGACTCTTTGCAAACCCATGGACTGCAGCACACCAGGCCTCCCTGTCCTTCACCATCTCCCAGAGTTTGTTCAAACTCATGTCTATAGAATCAGTGATGCCATCCAACCATCTCATCCTCTGTCATTCCCTTCTCCTCCTGCCTTCAATCTTTCCCAGCACCAGGTTCTTTTCAAATGAATTGGCTCTTTGTATCAGGTGGCTGAGGTATTAGAGCTTCAGTTTCAGCATCAGTCCCTCCAATCAATATTCAGGGTTGATTTCCTTTAGGATAGAGTGGTTTGATCTCCTTGCAGTTCAAGCGACTATCAAGAGTCTTCTCCAGTCCAAAAGCATCAATTCTTCAGCACTCAGCATTCTTTATGGTCCAACTGTCACATTGGAAAAACAATAGCTTTGATTATACGGACTTTTGTCAGCAACATGATGTCTCTTCTTTTTAATATGCTGTCTAGGTTCATCATAGCTTTTCCTCCAAGGAAAAACATCTTTTACTTTCATGGCTGCAGTCACTGTCCTCAGTGATTTTGGAGCCCAATAAAATAAAGTCTGTCACTGTTTCCATTGTTTCCCCATCTATTAGCCATGAAGTGATGGGCCTAGATACCATGATCTTAGATTTTAGAATGTTGAGTTTTAAGCCAGCTTTTCACTCTCCTCTTTCACTTTCATCAAGAGACTCTTTGGTTCCTCTTAGCTTTCTGCCATTATAGTGGTGTCATCTGCATATTTGACATTATTGATATTTCTTGCAGCAGTCTTGATTCCAGCTTGTGCTTCATCTAGCCCAGCATTTCACATGATGTACTTTGCATATAAGTTGAATAAGCCAGGTGACAATATACAGCCTTAATGTACTCTTTCCCAATTTGGCACCAGTCCATTGCTCCTGTCCAGTTCTAACTATTGCTTCTTGATCTGCATACAGGTTTCTCAGAAGTCAGGTAAGGTGGTCTGGTATTCCCAACTCTTTAAGAATTTCCCACAGTTTGTTGTAATCCACACAGTCAAAGGCTTTAGTGTAGTCAATGAAGCAGATGTTTTTCTGGAATCCCCTTGCTTTTTCTGTGTTCCAATGGATGTTGGCAATATGATCCCTGGTTCCTCTGCCTTTTCTAGATCCTACTGGAACATCTAGAAGTTCTCAGTTCATGTACTGTTGAAGCCTAGCTTGAAGGATTTTGAGCATTACTTAGCTGGCATGTGAAATGAGTGCAATTGTACAACTGAACATTCTTTGGTATTACCCTTCTTTGACCTTTTCCAGGCCTGTGGCCACTGTTCAGTTTTCCAAATTTACTGACATATTGAGTGCAGCACTTTTATATCATCTTTTAGGATTTGAAATAGCTCAGCTGGAATTCTATCACCTCCACTAGCTTTGTTTGTAATAATGCTTTCTAAGGCCCACTTGACTTCACACTCCAGGATGTCTGGCTCTAGGTGAGTAATCATACCATCATGGTTATCCAGGTCATAAAGACCTTTTTTGTACAGTTCTTCTGTGTATTCTTGCCACCTCTTCTTAATATCTCCTGCTTCTGTTAGGTCTATACCACTTCTGTCCTTTATTGTGCCCATCTTTGTGTAAAATATTCCCTTGGTATCTCTAATTTTCTTGAAGAGATCTCTAGTCTTTCCCATTCAACTGTGGCTCTAAGATGATCTATGGGTGGCACAGATCTTCTCTGGTGGCCCAGTGATAAAGAATCTACCTGCCAGTGCAGGAGATGCGGGTTTGATCTGTGGGTCAGGAAGATCCTGTGGAGAAGCAAATGGCAACCCACTCCAATATTCCTGCCTGGGAAATTCCATGGACAGAGGAGCCTGGAGGGCTACAATCCATGGAGTCACAAAAGTAGACACTACTTAAAAAACTAAACAGCAACAAGATGATCTGTAACAGAAATGTTGCAGAATTATAATACTTGGAGATATTGCAAACTTCCCAATTGAGCAAAGAGATGATCTAAAGGAATTCTCTTTGGAAACTGTATTAAATTGCAAACCAAGAATAAAAAAGTATGGAAAAGAAACTGAGGAATATATGTATGTAGACACACACACGTATGTAGAACTGAATCACTTTGCATACAGCTGAAACTAATGTAATGTAAATCAACTATGGTGCCTGTGTTCTAAGTCACTTTAGTCATGGCCAACCTAGGACCCTGTGGATTATAGCTTGCCAGGCTTCTGTGTCCATGGGATTCTCCAGGCAAGAATACTAGAGTGGGTTACCATGCCCTTGTCCAGAGGATCTTCCCAACCCAGGGTTCGAACCCACATCTCTTATGTCTTCTGCATTGGCAGGCAGGTTGTTTACCACCTGGGAAGCCCCAAATCAACTATACTTCAGTATAAATAAATTACTATGCTGCCATCCAGCTTCACATCAAAAAAGAATATCAAGTATTGAAATAGCCTATCTCAAAATGAATTATCACTAATACTTTATTATTTGGTGGTTCAGATGGTAAAGAACCGCTTGCAGTGAGGGAGACCCAGGTTCGATCCCTGGGTTGGAAAGATTCCCTGGAGAAGGAAATGGCTACCAGTTCCAGTATTCTTACCTGGGAAATCCCATGGACAGAGTAGCTGGTGGGCTACAGTCCATGGAGTCACAAAGAGTCGGACACGACTGAGCAACTGACACTTTTCATTCATACCAAAAACAACAACAGGAGAAGAGAGAGGGCAAGGATGGAAAAGAAACAAAATTACTACTCCATTGCCCCCAAATTATTATATGACCCAAATGATCACTTTAAGGCCTATAAAATGTAGGCATCTGGACAACTTTCCTCCCCTACTGCTATTGCAAAACATTATCAGGTGTATGCACCGGATGCTTAGTCAGTTTCAAAATTACTCCAGGGACTCCTTTCTTTCCAACCTAGGTCTCTGCCCTTTTGCCTTTGTGCTCGGATACATCTCTCCCACAGAGCTTATTAATTATAAAATCTGTTTGGTTTTCCTGGGAAACTTTAGGGTTAACCTTTCTTAAGGTACAGCCTCTCAGAGTCTCCCTTCTGGCTCCACTGACCCATTGATAATCAGTCCTATGACTAAAGCTCAATTTCCGGAAACTCTTCTCACCAGGAAAGGAGATAGGTAAAAATTATTTTCCTTTGATTTACAAGTATATAAAAATCTATTACGACACTCTCACCTTACCACTTAAAATAATACATATTAGCATCAGCTAGGAGAAGGCAATGGCAACCCCACTCCAGTACTCTTGCCTGGAAAATCCCATGGACGGAGGAGCCTGGTAGGCTGCAGTCCATGGGGTTGCTGAGGGTCGGACACGACTGAGCAACTTCACTTTCACTTTTCACTTTCCTGCATTGGAGAAGGAAATGGCAACCCACTCCAGTGTTCTTGCCTGGAGAATCCCAGGGACCGGGGGAGCCTGGTGGGCTGTCGTCCATGGGGTCACACAGAGTCGGACACGACTGAAGTGACTTAGCAGCAGCAGCAGCAGCTATTTAAATATCATGAGAGCCTCTAAATGATTGTTAGCCATGAGAATTGCACTAAAATATAGAGTAAGATCAAAATATAAACATTTTCAGTAGATAAAATTAACAAAACTGTTCATTCTCCCTTGAAAATACTGGAGCTGTCTTTTTATTCATAAAATTCCTGAATGATAACACTGCCTCTCTATTTATGTGCTATGGTAAATGATGCTGAGTTGTTCTAGAAAGAATGAATGAAGTGTCCTAAGGAACTGAAGTAAATGCTTTCATGTATTGCCAATTAAGCACTGGATAGGGAATTGCAGCATCCATTTTTTATAGATGGTGCCTTTGCCAGGGAATATTCAGAAGCTGAAATCCAGGCCTTTTCCCCACACTCTCTGCTGGCAAGACTTAACTTCTTATAATTAGGAGAAAGGAGAATCCTTTTGTATTTTTTCTGTTACACTGAAATTGTCTTTTTGCAAGTTATGTACCCAGAGAGAGCACCTTTGTGTGATTGCTACCTCTCTACTCCCTCATGGTAATTGACAAAAAGATGCTATTTGTATTAATACTACCTGAAGTCCTGATTCAGCAATTTATTTGTTTTTTTCAGTTTGCTGATTTTTTTTTTAAGGCTACCAAAATGTGTCTAATTCTTTTTTTTCCAAATTTTCTTTTAGGCTAACTTGTAATAAACTAGTTAGAGGATATAACTGTTTTTTGATGAAGATTAAAGAACTCTGCACTTGATAAAGCATTTAAACAATGAATATTTAAGTGGATAAAAAGAAAAGGCTCTCCCAGATTTTGATACATGTTTTGAATATTTCTATTTTTTTATATTTCTTATATTCCAAGTCTAGTATTATACATTTTTTATGGATTACAAACTAAATATAGGCTTTCTGTACTGTAAATAGTAAATTACAGTTTCTATGGTAACTTTATAGAATCTCTTGATATTAACAGAATGCAAATAAAAACCATAAAAATTAGTTTGATAAATTAATTTCTTTTTAACATTTTCATTTTTTTGATGCTTATTCTAATTTCCTGAAAGATTTCATAGTACTTATTACCAGAACATGTAAGACATACACTATTGAATTATAAATTATTAGTATTCTGTCTTTATTTATTTATTCATTTATTCATTCATTTATTCATTTCTCATTTATAACTGCCTCTCCAAAAAGCATTTAAGGTCACTTTCTGTGACTTTATTAATGGTTCAGTGTGCTTCTTCGGATGTGCTCTGTTGTAAATGAGCTTAGCTAATGTCTTGAAATTTTATGTTATCAAAAGAAATATAATATTGCAAAATGTCAGTTCAAACTGTCATTTTTATTATCCACATTAATGGTGGGAAAAATAGATATCTTGATAGGAGAAGAATAAAGACTAAGATTTATTGAAAATCGACTATGTACCTAGTACCATGAGATACTTTAAATGTATTTTTTCACATAACCCTCACCAAAAACCATAAATGGAAGTATTATCTCCATTGTATAGAATAGGAAACACAAAAGAATACACAAATAGAATGTATTGACTAATCCAAAATATATCACAGCCCAAATCATCCCCTATGGGCTATAGAAACAGTACTTTCTTATTTAGCTGAGTTTAATAAATGCTAGTAGTTACCTTCCACTCTTCAACATATGCTTGCATTTCTTGAGCACTCAGTATCACCAAGAAATATGTTTGGTAGCAATAAAAGACCAAAGGTTGTGAACCTAAGAAAATTGCAAGTTACTCATCCATGATACTGCTTTTCCAGAGATATGCAAGACTAGGAAAGAAATCACTGGCCTTTTCCAACACCCTATCTGCAGGTGTCCGGCTGCCAATATAAATAGTGTGGTCTCTTCTGCACTGGAGAAATAGATAATTTTTTTCTTGTTCTTTTTTTTAACTTCTACCACCATAATATTATTCCATAGCTCCTACTACTTATTGGCTATTGAAGCAGACACTAATATAAATTATAATTTCAGGGGAAGAGAAGTTGAAATTATGGGAACATGTATTAAATAATATTTTAATATAATTTTGCCTGGAAGAAGATGACCTCACTGTTTTATTAGTTGATACTCATTCTACTATCATTGAATTAGAGAATGTTTGCACATAAACTCTTTAAATTTCTAATGTCCTTTCTTATAGATATATGCACATTACTCAGGATCAGATAGTTCCAGTATCCAACATGTATTCATTCACCCGAGTTCCAAGGGTTATTTATTTAATTCCAGTTCTGTTTTGTTTGCTGAAAGCAAAGCAAGATTTATGTAGAACCTTGAGTTAATGTATGCCTATAGTTTCTCTTGATTTTGCTGCATCTATTATTGGCTACCTATCACTCAGGAAGGATTCACTTATCTTTCTAATTATGAAAAATCCTTCAGTCTGTAAATCCACATAATTCCTCATAGACAATGACTAAAACTACCAAAATAATCTTGTACTCATACAGATGCTTCCTCACCATTATAATGAAACAATAGCTTAAAGATCATCTGGATATTACATTACCATCTTCAGATTGATATCTGTGAAATCATAATGATGTAGATTCAAGCTTGATGTATATTTGTCTTTATGACCTACTTTTTTTCAGAAAAAGAATAATATAACAATAATTCACTGAAAATACTTTGGGGAAAGTTGTTTTCAACACATTTGTTAACTATGTGCCTTTGTGAACTATGTGCCAATTACTAAGCAAAATAATCCTTGAGTTTTTAAGTAATATATCCCAAGACCTTTGCAAAGTGCCAAATTCTAATACTATTCTGATATAATTCTTCCAGCTAATTGCCATAAGTTAATTTCCCAAGCTTGCAATGCCCCCACCAATTAACAGTCAAGAGCAAACCTTCAGGAGCAGCTAAGCCCATTTACTCATATATGTGAATCCTGTACATACACATATACTCACAAAGAGGCACGCATATGCACACATGCATGCATACAACTCATATACATGCTTGTACATACACAGATATATAGACACACAAAGACACATATATTCATACACATTATGTCTCAGCAAAATCCGAAATTACTTCTTCCAATGGAGGCTTGTGATCATTCGCAGTAGTCAAAATCACAAATGTTAAATCTGCAAATGTTTGCAGTTGTTTTTTGGACTAGTGTCTGTTCAGCAAAACTTCTTCTAACGTTACTGAATTTCTTAAGTGTAATTTCTGACTTTTAAGTAAATCACACTGACCATTTTCTCTTTTATTTTGAAATATTAAGGATCTGCAGAATGTAGAAGCTTGAAGAAATCCTATATTGTGATGCTTTTCCACATATTTTATGTTTAATTGGTTATATGTGGTGAGGAAAAGACTAATTCTTAATCTTTTAAAGTATCTAAAGAAAATAACTCGAATGTGATACTAAAGATAATTGAATGAAAACTGAACTCAATTGGTTATGTTCTTTGAAATAATAAATGATAGCTTCATTATTCTTTTTACACTTTTTGGTTGCTCCTTTTAACATTTCATAAAATTTTAACAACTAAACAACTGCATTTTTGGACAGTTCAGGAGCACTTTATTGAAAGTATTTTTTTTGGTAAATAGCTATACTTATTCCTTTTGATAAAAAATGTGAACCCACTACATAATTCTCTTTTGGATTCCTCCCTCCCAAACATAAATAAATGTTTTCACAGTATTTCCACGTTTGAAAACCAAAGTCACTCCTCAAGTGTCTTACTTAAGAGAAACAAAGAAGCCAGAGCATTCTGGAAATGAATAAAGGAAATTGCTTTCAGGAAATTCCTTTACTCTTGTTGTCTAGTCAAAGTATTTTTTTTTTTCATGTGTCTGTGTATTTATGTTCTCTTTGGCTCCTGTAACATACAGAAATTGATGGAGTTGTTCTAATTTTAAAAAGAGAAAGATTAATCGGTAAATGAATGAAGAATCTATATCATCATGATCTTAGGATTTTGACTAAGGGTTTTAGCCTTTTTAACATTAAAAAGAATCTTGCAAGTTCAGTTGTTCTCTGTGACTAAGAGTCATGTCGGGGCAGCTGACGGAAGTTTAGTAGAGGAAATAGTGATAAAGATGGGAATGAAATGGAGAAAAAAAGGATTATTTGTGCTTAATTCTGGCCACTTTGCAAAACTGTGTTCCACAGACCGAGCTAGTTGAATATATTTATAATCCCGCTTTACTGGCAAAGAAATCAAACCAGCAATGACATGCATACTAAAAATTCAAAAAGAAAACTGTCCAGTAGTGCCCACTCTGCATAACTGTATTTTAACTGCTTAATTTAAAAAATTTTATTTTTCATAATATTAGCTAGAAAAATTATGCATGGGCATATATAAACACTAATCTCTAAAAGATAAAGATTAGAAAATTAATGCTTGAAATCAGGCAGATGGTCATTGAAGAGCTGTCTGGTTATTTTCAAGTAATATATATGTCACATATGTTAAAGTGAAGTCACTCAGTCGTGTCCCACTCTTTGTGACCCCATGGACTGTAACCTACCAGGCTCCTCCATCCATGGGGTTTTCCAGGCAAGAATACTGGAATGGGTAGACATTTCCTTCTCCAGGGGATCTTCCCAACCCAGGGATCAAACCTGGATCTCCCACATTGTAGGGAGATGCTTTAACATCTGAGCCACCAGGGAAGTCGTCTTAAATATGTTAACCTGTATCTGATTTTCAAGCAAACACAGGTAAATTCATTCCTAACTAACCCAGGAGCCTCAATTCACTACCTTTTTCTCTTTTTTCATACTTTCTAATACTCATAAAAAAGGAATTCACACAGTCAAAAATACAAGAAGAAAACTGAATTATTTCCTTACTTTCACTATATCCACTAGACCCCAGAAAAATTTCACCTAAATTTTAATTAATTTTGTCATAGTAAATATTATTTTTAACAGTTCCAAGCAATGCTTTTTAAAAATGCATGTAATCAAAATGCAGATAGGATCATTATATAATTGTTTTATAAAGGAGAACAGTTAGGACCACTCAGTATAACTGGATGAAGCCTGGCAAGCCATGCATCTGCACCATATTATGAAGAGAATGGCCCAGTTCTCTCATTCCAGGGTTGGAGGACAATTCTTCACACAAAGAACTGCACATACACTCTCTAACCAGACTTTCTCTATCCATAGGGATCCTCCAAAATATGTGGGGTAAATGGCATAAGAAACACTGACTATAATATCTCACCATATAAGAATTCCCCAGGAAATCAGGCAGTACTTGTATATCCTATAGGCTAAAGGAGAAAAAAGTCTATACAAAAAGTTAATCTGCTTCGACAGGAAAAATATCCCACTACTGTAGCCCTCCATAGGAGGCTTTCTCTTGGTGTATGATTCCTTCTGTTACTTAGATCAGATTACAAATGCCTCCCAAAATATATACTAGTAATAATAACAGAGACAGGAGAATTGTTATTTGTTAAAAAATAATAAGCAGTTAACCAGCCAAAAATAAAATATATATGAAGAGTTTAATCTTTAATATATAAATGATCTACATAAATAAATTTGGAGTCAAAACAATTATGATTTATTTAAACCAAAATTCTAACAGCCCAATACTTTTTGATATGTTAGTTTTTCCTCTAAGTGATCTATAGATAATGTCATAGTACCATGAATCTCACACTATGCTAGTGTTAACATCATTGTAGATTAGTGCAAGACACATTCTCCCAGAATCAGTACAGCTTTATAAAATTTGTTTTAGATTATGGTTTGGAATATTAGAAATTACATACTGTGTACTGTATGGTTTCAGTTTATATTCTAAATGCTAAGATCATACTAAAGAAGTAACTTAAGCAACTTTTAAATGTGGTTTTAACAATTGGTTAATTTTATTCTGATTATTTTTATTCCAGTACTGCAAATTTAAACTTATCTTTAAAATTCAGTAAATAACTCTAAGATGGTTATTTTAATTGAATTCCTCATTGCTTCCAAAAAGCTATTAATTTACAATTCTTATCAAGTAAATAGTGGATAAAAGTACCTCCAGTTTAGGATATATGTTTTTCTGCAATTTAAAAAAAGTAATTTTACCATAATCATTAGGGACTCTTTTCAGAAAACTATGATAAACTTCTATTACATCACTAAAGAATGCCATACCATTTTTGCAATAGACCCCGTCCCAGCAAAGCAACATTTTAGACAATGGACAAGAAGATGTTTCTCCTAGTGGCCAATGGAATCCTTATCCTCTTGGGAGGCGGGATGTACCTCCGGACACCATTACTAAAAAGGTAACCAATTTCAAATTAATGACACAAACCATGAACCTTGCATATCCATTGTAATATGTAATCCATATCTTGTGTCTTAACATCATTTCTAACTTTGTGATAAATTTAGGCTAAACACTATCCTACAACAGGGAGTTTGGCTAACTGTAAGTGTGTTGAAAAAAATGAAAAGTGAATATTGCCAAATGTTCAGAGCTGGTAATGAATTTTTATAAACAACATCCTGCCACCTCTCTGAAAATTTATCACCTCTTATTAATGCCTGACACCCACCTTTGAAGTACAAGTGCAGGAAATTGTATAGTGTATACTTTCTGAGCTCTGATTCAGCATCATAGTGTAACCAATTTGTAAACAATGAAATTTGACCACTAAAAGATTGATTCATCACCTGTAAAATCATAGCAACTCATTCATTCTGTCATTCATTCATTAAACACTTAATGAGCAACTGTATGTATGAAGCAGCCCTACTGTGTGTTGAGGTCTTGCTAGATGTTAGGGTGCAAAAATGAATAAGATATAGTGTGGTGTCTTACCTCTAGAACCTGTTAGTCTGGTGAGATAGGCTGAGTGATAAGTAGGTGATTATAATACTTCATGTTAAATCACCATTAAAGGAGTAAAAAGAAAGTGCTAACTGAGAAGATAACTGCAACATATATGAAGGACAAGAGACTAATATTCCAGAATATATTTTTTAAAACTCCTACCAAAAATATGAAAAGATGGATAACACAATACCAAAAGTATGGTAAAAATAAAAGCAATTGGGAGAGTAAATTAATATTAAAACTGAACTTTTTATCAATCAGGAAAAAAGCAAAAAGATGTTATTTTAAACCTACTAGACTATCAAAAATTAAGAAGTATTAAACTGTAAGCTGTTTCCAAGTATAAGAGTAGTGGGCACTCCTTTATACCTCTTGAAAGAGTATAAAACACAATCACATTGACAATAAATTTTCTTATAAAAGCTGAATATGAATATATCCAACATTCCAACAATTGCCCTCCTAAGATATCCTAGCAAAATTCTTGTGTATGTCATTGAAGATACTTGTAAAGCTTACAATGGTAGAAAACTGGATAAATCTGTCTATTACAAAGAATGTGAGAAAGTAAATTCTGTTATTTACACAAAGGAATATTTTGCAGCAATGAACACTTGTTAGCTATAATTAGGAACATGTATAAACTTTAGAAGCATAGTTTGAGTGAGGAACAAGTTTCGGGTGATGGCATACATCAAGAGCAAAAAATAAAGCAAATGTAACTGAATCAGTTAAAAAGAGTTCCATATTTATGTCTCAAAAACAAGTAAAACTAAAATATATTATTTAGGCATAAGTATATGAGTGAGAAAACTTTTTATAAGGGAATGGTTAGCATAAAATTTAGGATTATGGTTGTCTCTAAAGAGATAGGATCTAGGGATAGGATGATCAAGGAGAAAGCTGATAGTAGTAGTAGTAGTATTCTGTTTCTTCAGCTGAATTGTGGTTCTTACACTCTAGTTCTTAAGCTCATGAATGTTCATTTTGTAATTGTGCTTCATAACATATACTCTACACAATTACATACTTTCTTTGTAACTTAAGTGATTTTTTCCATTGATGAATGCTTCAGTGCTTTTTAAAAATATACATTAAATGTCAAATTATTTTACCCAAAATAATTGTTAATATCCTGGTTTGCAGGTGTTATACATGTTATTAATCTGCCTATTGAGCAATATCCAGCACTGCAGATAAATACAGTCCTGTGAGGATGGAATACAGGGCTGGGAGAGCACCTGGAAAGGACACCTATTTAGTAAAGAAATTGAAGAAAGTTAAGAGAGAAGGAATGGGGTAGGCAGTGGCACCCCACTCCATTACTCTTGCCTGGAAAATCCATGGACAGAGGAGCCTGGTAGGCTGTGTCCATGGGGTCGCTAAGAGTCAGAAGGACTGAGTGACTTCACTTTCACTATTCACTTTCCTGCATTGGAGAAGGAAATGGCAACCCACTCCAGTGTTCTTGCCTGGAGAATCCCAGGGACGGGGGAGCCTGGTGGGCTGCTGTCTATGGGGTCGCACAGAGTCAGACACGACTGAAGCGACTTAGCAGCAGCAGCAAGAGAGAAGGATGGTGTGAAAATAAGGCCAGGAGTATAAGCATAAACCAGACTATGCTGAGCTTTTTCCTGAAAGAAATGGGAAGAAGTGTTTTAAACAGGGGAAAGCCATCATTAAATTTTTACCTGAAGAGCACTTTGACAGGTTTTCTGAGAAAGAATTGGAAAGGAGAAAGATTTGAGGCCATGGAACAATTTACAAAGCTTCTCTTGTAATCCAAGGGAGAGTGGATGGAAGCAATGAGTGGTAGAGAGGAAATGCAAAGACTTGGTATATTCTTAAAAGATAGAGCCAACATGATCTTGTGATTGACTGTACATAGGGCATAAAAGACAGATAATAGTTCTAAGATTGATAACCAGGTTTCTAATTTGTATGAGTCATGATGTGCCATTCACTGAGGTGGGGTGGCAAAACGAGTAACAAGTGGAAGTGGAAGAGAGGAAGGGAGTTTAAGTTTTACTATGTTGATTTAAGACCTCCCTGGAAGGTCAGTGCTTAAGACACCATGCTTCCAAAGCAGGAGGCAGGAGTTCAATCCCTACTCAGGGAATTAAGAGTCTACATACTATGCTGTGCAACAACAAAAAAAAGTTAAAATGTTGATTTGAGGTATCTTCTAGAAAATCTGAGTGGAAATTTTTAGTGGATATTTAGATATATTTTTCAGGAGTTCAGGAGAGAAGTCTTAGTTGATGATACAAATTTACAATCATTAAAACATAAGTCATAACTGAGTCATGAATAAGACAGAAGACACAGAGCTCCACAGAACACCAACATATGACATATTCTTAGAATTACAGAGAAGAAATGGCTAAAGATTTTATCAATATGGTTTTTTCTACCACAAGCTATAGAAAATTTTAGTCTTGAACATTAAAGAAATATTTTGCTAACGTAAGTAGACAAATCTAGGCTGAGCCTCAGATTAATCTTCAGTTAGATCATTGGAAAAGAGCCTGATGCTGGGAAAGATTAAAGGCAAAAGGAAAAGAGGGCAGCAGAGGATGAGATCATTAGATAGCATCACCAATTCAATGGACATGAACTTGAGCAAAACAGTAGAGGACAGAGGAGCCTGGCATGCTGCAGTCCATGGGGTCGCTAACAGTTGGACTTGACAACTGAACAATAAAGATAATTTTAAATACTTGGGGTTTTTCCCCTCTCCACTCTTCCATATTGTTGGCTCTATCCTAAAATTGGTCCCTCTCATAATTATCAGATGGCTACCTATGACAGTTGAAGATAACAAGCTTCCTCTTTCAAGTTTATAAGGAGAGAGAACCAAGTTTTCAGTAGCTGTCTCTTACAAGCAAAGCCTTTCTTCCCTAAATCTCCCAAAAAGCCTCTTTTTACATCTCACTGATCCAAAATAGGTAAGGATTTCTCACCCATAGCAAAATGAATAAAACTATATGATTGGCTTTGACTGGTCATTTGGAGTAGAATAGATGGGGCTTTCCACTCCAATGACAAGTAAAAAGCTGTAGAAGGAAAAAACAAAGAAAAGTGACAGCATCTTGGAACTAAAAAAAAAAAAAAAAATGTTAAAAGAAGGAAGGGTCAACAGTATCACATGGTGCCAAAAAAATCAAGCAAGGTATTACTAAAGACTTTGACTTTAGCAACCAAAAGGTTATTGGTTGTCTTGGCAAGAGTAATTTATTTAATCAATGGAGCTGAATCCATACTAACCAACATTAAGAAATAGAGACAGAAACTTAGAAAACTCAAAAAGCAGTTTCCTTTTAAAAAGAGAGAATTATGGTAGACTCTGGAAGAGGGTATGAGGAAGACAGACGTGATACTTAAGATGGCAAACACCTGATTATATTTAAAGGCTGTTGAGTAATGATTGGTGAAGAGAAAGTTGAAAGATCTCAGAAAAGTAGGAAAATTTACTTCTTTATGAAGAAAGAGGAGAAATTGAAGAAATACCTATCAGAGCCAAGGGATCCTTAAATAACCTGACCAAAGAAAAGAACCATATCACTTACTTGGTTGCAAAGGGCTTCAATAATTTCCCCATAAAAGGAAAAGTTTTATTCATTTATTACTCTAAATGGAATGAATAGGTGTTTACATTATCCATACATACATCCATTTTACACGAAATCTATTTTCAAAGTCCATGTTATTATGTTTAATCATATCAGCAGTACAACTCATGATGATCATTTGCTTGTTTCTCTCCTTGCTTTGAGAATCCCATGCAATTATCTATTGATTAAACATTTGTGAGCTAGTGCCTCTTATTAATAGCTAAATAGTTGTTTAATCTATCTGAAAACTTTATTAATCATTTTGTAAAATAATGTAATATGTCTTTAAACTTTCTGTATGTTTCGTGTGTAAACTCATTTATATCTTCTTCCTACTATCATAAGCATTTTCTGGCCACCCTATATTGTATAGCACTTTTGCCTAAAATCTGAAATTTCAGAACCTAAAATGGGTATGTTTGCTATTACCTCACAGAGTAAAAAGAATGATGATTCTTTTAAATGTTCAATTTTAGTTTTTTATTATATATTAATTGAGGATATCAAGTTAAGATTCTAGTGAGAATCAACCTAAAGAAAAGAAATGAAAATGATTATTAGCCTGGGCTTCCAGATTGACTGAAATAGGTGTGAAAAGGGTACTATTATTATTTGAGGTTATATTTTATTCTGCAATTAATGTTTTTTAAAGTCAGTGTTAGTTTTACAGTTGTCCTGAAACGAGTAGCCATTAGGCTGGATAGGATGAAAGTGTGAAAGTGTTAGTAGCTCAGTCGTGTCCAACTCTTTGCGATCCCATAGACTATAGCCCGCCAGACTCCTCCGTCCAGGGAATTCTCCAGGCAAGAAGTTTGGAGTGAGTAGCCATTCTCTTCTCTAGGGAATCTTTCCAACCCGGGGAATTGAACCCAGGTCTCCTGCATTGCCATTAGATTCTTTACTGTCTGAGCCACCAGGGAAGCCTGAATAGGATGAGAATTAAGAATCAGAAATTAAACTACAAATAGAATGGGAATCAAAGGATATTAATTGGTGAAGTCTTAGCCAGTACCCCATTTGAGTCTTTCACCAAGTCTCTGTAGAAAATTTTTTTCAATTTTATCTCTATGTCAAGAGATATTCCTGTGATGCTTCTACTGTGATAACCCTACTATGTAGCATTAATACTTTGATACTACTGTGATCGGAAACTACTGTGATACTGCAGAGATTCAGTGGGGAATCCATTTTAGAAAGGCTTTGATTGAACCTTTGACTCTCAGTTGTAGCTACTGTAGCTTTTAAACTAATTTTGGTGACATCTATGGAGAAGGCAATGGCACCCCACTCCAGTACTCTTGCCTGGAAAATCCCATGGATGGAGGAGCCTGGTAGGCTGCAGTTCATGGGGTTGCTAAGAGTCGGGCACGACAGGGTGACTTCACTTTCACTTTTCACTTTCATGCATTGGAGAAAGAAATGGCAACCCACTCCAGTGTTCTTGCCTGGAGAATCCCAGGGACGGGGAATCCTGGTGGGCTGCTGTCTTTGGGGTCACACAGAGTTGGACGCGACTGAAGCGACTTAGCAGCATGGCTATGCAGAGCTTCCCTAGTGGCTAATGGTGAAGAATCCACCTGCAGTGCAGGAGCTGCAGGAGACACGGGTTTGATCCCTGGGTCAGAAAGATCCCATGGAGGAGGGCATGACAACCCACTCCAGTATTCCTGCCTGGAGAATCCCATGGACAGAGGAGCCTGGAGTGCTACAGTCCATAAGGTTACAAAGAGCTGGACATGACTGAAGCAACTTATCACGTAAGCATGGCTATGCCTAGCAGTACTCCAAGCATTATAGGAGAACAAATTGTGGGTACCCACCAAGTTGTGGATCCAGAGATTTAGATATATAAAATAAACAAAATATAAAAGAATTTTGCTCCTGCATCCACTGTCTTGTTCTATATATCTGAGAGTGGATAATATATAGCAAAGTGTTGAGGGTGTTAAATCTTAGCCTGCTTTTTAGTGATATAATCATAGGAGGTAGTTTAAATTCTCTCTTGCTATGTCAGTCTCCAAAATCCCAAGTTCTAATATCCATTATTTCAAGTCTGTGAATCACTGCTAGAGGATGTCACAGTGAGGTAAATCTGCCCCACTCCTCGAACTCCGGGCAGTACTACTTTGAGCACTTGGAGGATTAGTTGAAACTTTTGTGGTGACTGAAAACAACAGTGCTCTCAGAAGGAGGGTTTGTATTTTAGTCGTCGTATCACGTCATTGTTTTTACTGCTTCAGTCTATCGAATTATATTGCAGTCACCTTGGGAAGAACTATGAGGTACCATATCAGGCATTGTGCTAAATACTTGAATGTATTTGTTCATCTTATCCTCACAGCAATCATATGAGGTAAGCACTATTATTTTTGTCCACTTTAATGAAAGAAGAAACTGAGTTTAGGCTTTCTCAGTTAGAGACTTGGAGTTTAGGTTAAGTTACTTGCCAAGATCACACACATGCATGCTCAGCCCTGTCCGACTCTTTGTGACCCGATGGATTATAGCTCAACAGGCTCCTCTGTCCATGAGATTTCCCCAGCAAGAACACTGGAGTGGGTTGCCATTTCCTACTCTAGAGGATCTTCCTGACCCAGGGATTGAACTCAGGTCTCCTGCATTGCAGAAGCATTCTTTAAAACAAATGAAACTTAAATTCTTTCCCTTCTTGTAAGAGAAAACCAAGAAACTTTAAAATTTCAGTGATATTAAATCTGAAAGTTTTTAATGTGTAAAGACTAGACATTCAAATCTCTTGCAACATTAGTGACTCTGCCCTCTTTCAAGTGTCTTTTGTTCTAAGTGCATAATGACTTGGCAGTTAGAGTAATAAAGGTGGGTTTCAAGGTCAACATCAGGATGAACATAATTGAAGAAAAAGGTATAAAAATGCAGCTAATTAAGTCTTGGCTCACAGATGAGTTCTGTTGAGCTTGCCCATGGTTTTTCCACATCTACAATGCCTGCTCAACCATTCAGAGCTTCAAGATTTCCAGATGTTCATCATCTCTGAGGCATGCCCAGAAACTCGTTAGAAGAAACTTAAAGAAATTTGAAAGAAATTATGTGGGGTTTACGTTTCCCTTGTGGCTCAGCTGGTAAAGAATCAGCCTGCAGTGTGAGACCTGAGTTCAACCCCTGGGTTGGGAAGATACCCTGGAAAAGGGAAAGGCTATCCACTCCAGTATTCTGGCCTGGAGAATTCCATGGACTGTATAGTCCGTGGAGTCGCAAAGAGTCGGACACGACTGAGCACTTTCACTTTCACTTATGTGAGGTTTGGTTATTTTTGTGTTCTTTTAATCTTTTCTTTCACAGACCCCCAAATCAGAATTTTTGCTTTTCAGATCGTATAATGTATTAATATTAAAATTTATTTAATTTATTAATATTCACTCCTTATTATAATCGTGCCATTTGCATATTTCTTAGTATAATGCATTTTACTTAGTATAATGTATGTTTCTTTATATACTTATTTAGAAAATGTCTAAAATATATTTTGAAAATCTTAAATTGTTTTGCTATTGAATACCATGCAGCCACACCATTGTCTGTGTTTAAAGCAACCAAATCAAATTACCACTGGGATTAATTTTTCACTTGGTAATGAAAATCTGTCTGTTGTAGAATTTTTCACAGGGTAAGAATAGATTTATGTCATTTTTTAAATGAGAAGTAGTTGTTTAAAAAAAAATCAACTTCACTCATACATTTAGTAATTTAAATAAAATCATTTTATTGCTGTGCTATAAAAAATCTTGGGGCTTCCCTAGTAGATCAGATGGTAAAGCATCTGTCTCCTGTAATGCAGGAGACCTGGGTTCAATCCCTGGGTTGGGAAAATACCCTGAAGAAAGAAATGGCAACCCGCTGGTATCCTTGCCTGGAAAATTCCATGGACAGAGGAGCCTGGTAGTCTATCATCCATGGGGTTGCAAAGAGTTGGACATGACTGAGTGAAACACACACATACATACACACACACATAAAAAATCTTAATCTTTAAAGTTGTAGTCATTGAAAAGTAATTTTCTCCAAAACTTTTGCCTTTAAAAGCAAATATTGCTATCAGTAGTCTATATAAATATAGAACTGAAATAAATGCAACTACAGTTCTTGGCTTTTGCAGTTTAACTGAGAGTGGGCAGTGCTGCTGTTGGAATCCTTTATATCAAAGGCAGGGGACAGGAAGTGGGGTAGGGGTGGAGGGTGGATGTAGCTCACTTAAATAGAAATAAAGTCTGGAGTAGATAAGAAAGAGAAATGAAGATTTAAATATTGGAAAACATAGGGATGGCAGTAAGTAGAATAAATTTTGAGGCTATAAGAGAGCAAGACAGATGTGAATGAAGCAGATAGGAAAATCAACTGAGTAAACCTTACATACGAGAGATAGGAGACAGGGAAATAGAAATGCTTCCTATTTCCATCACAAACATAAGAGTCAAGAATATCTGTTCTAGTTTAAAGTAAAATTGAAATTTAAAAAATTCTGAAACTTTAGTGAATGTCAATGCTATAGCTAAACTCTCCTTTTGTACAGAAAGAAATATGTCAAGTAGTGTAAGTTTTGCCTGAGGATTTGTATTGTTTCCCTCCTAAAGCAATACACATTATTAACTGTGAAGAATACCCAGGAGTAATGTCTTGGCTTCATCAGTTCATAAGCAAATGAAAACAATATTCTCTATTATTGTGAGTAATGCCAAGCACAATTCTGGCTTCCTCTTTTCTGATTCTTTCCCAAGCCTCATTTTTCTCCTCTGATAGCAAATTTTGCACTGGTTGGAGTACATTTTTCTTCTGGTAGACTCGGTCATCACAGAAACTCAACAACAGATTGGAATTATTTTATAGAGTCATTTTCAGCCCCAAACATTTGTATAAAGTTGGAAAGGAGATCTTTTGGAGTCAGTTGGTAGGTTAAGGTTCTCCTTGCTTCCTTCAACCATCCTCTTCTCGTCACTCCTACTCATGTTGGTGTCACTTCTACTGAGGTTTCTGGACTTCTAGAAAAAATAGCAGTTGAATACTTTTGCTGTCAGTAAGCTCTGCCACCAAAATGAGAAGAGAGTCAGTGAAAGGGTAGATTGATGAAGTCATACAATTATAGATTTCTTTAATTATTAAAACAAAATAAAAAAAATTTAGACCTATCTGTTGTCCCCAGAGTAACATTTCTTACACAGATATATTCAGAATTTTTCTCTTGACCAAAAGCCACTTTTTCCCAGGAGCTTAAGTTTAAAAAGGAAAGTGGAACCATGGGAAAATACCAAATGTGTCCGAATGAAAAAGAACCTCTATTCCTAACAGAACTTTGAATATGGCTCTCTAGATCTATGGTGACACAACTCTACTTTTCTTGGAGTTTGGGTTTTCAGAAATAATCTAGAACTGAATATCTGTGTGAATAGTATGTATTCATGCCTTAATTTCACACGTCAGTTAAAAAAGGTGTTTTAAGCAACAGTTCCAAACACATCAGTTGCCTGAAGGGCTGTCATAATTATCACAGATTAGGAAGGGTTAAGAACAGAAGTTGGAGAAGGCAATGGCACCCCACTCCAGTATTCTTGCCTGGAAAATCCCATGGACAGAGGAGCCTAGTAGGCTGCAGTCTATGGGGTCGCTAAGAGTCAGGCACAAGTGAGCGACTTCACTTTCACTTTTCACTTGCATGCATTGGAGAAGGAAATGGCAACCCACTCCAGTGTTCTTGCCTGGAGAATCCCAGGGACAGAGGAGCCTAGTGGGCTGCCATCTATGGGGTCACACAGAGTCAGACATGACTGAGACGACACAGCAGCAGCAGCAAAAATAGAAGTAAGTAGGTAAAAATTATATCTTATGAGACTTTTGTGGTTAAGGATCAACTATTGATGATATTTTTAGGCATCCACCAAACACCAGACGGCTCAGTGGAAATGTAGAAAAGGCAGATTTGATCCCTGGGTCGGAATGATCCCCTGGAGGAGAAAAATGACAACCCACTCCAGTATTCTTGCCAGGAAAATACCATGGAGCAAGGAGCCTGGTGGGCCATAGTCCATGGGGTTGCAGAGAGTTGGACATGCCTGAGTGACTGAGCATACATCAAACACCTATTGAGAGCTCATTGAAATTCTTGAGGCTTATATTTAGTGACTATTTATTAAGAAATATCCACTAATTTCCCCTCCCTAACAAATGTATGCTTCTGTCTCTATTAGATTAGCCTCAGCATGGTCTTTATGGAATAAATATATTATTGTTCTAGAATAGGATAAAAATGCACTGTTTAAAGTTCTATAAATTAAAATATGTCAAATAATCCAAAGAATGATTATAAGAATTATAAACTAAGAGTTCAAATTTAGCCTTGAGAATTTTAAACTGCACTTCTTTCAGGCTACCAGGATCAGAACTATTATTCAGATGAACTGAATGTACCCTTTTTAAAAAAAGGTCATTAATTATCATGTTACCTGTTCTAGTGAGTCTATGCAGCCATGCCTTTTGCTATACTAGAGGAGTAAGAATGAATATATCCAGTTAGATTCAAGTCTCCCTATAATTGGTAATTATTTATGTGAGAGAGAAAAGGCTGAAAATATATAAAGACTTCCTTGCTAAATGAGAATTAATTGCCAAAGCAAGAGTACATGGCTGGTAGGAAGTCAAAATTTCCATGAAAATGGGATCCTTCAAAGGCAGTTCCATACACTTAGTAGCTGAATCAGGAAGAAAAGTTTGAAGAAATCAATGAAATAATATCCTCTATTTAATGATCCATTTCCTATACTTCTTTTGTAAATCTGAACAGTCAGGATGATGTATTTTAATCAGTTGACTTTAGTATTATTTCAGTCATAGGTATATTTAAAACCTATTCTACTTCTATTATGCAATTAAATTTGTTCTCAAAAATAATGCACAGAGGAAGTTGTAGAAATGTCAATGGAAAATTTCTCGTCTAACTTACAGGAACAGTGACAGGTGAATAAAGTATTGTTAGTTCCACAGTTGTTTTTGTATTAGACTTTCTTACTTAATACAGCATTAATTCTTTAACTTGTAAAGCATATTGCTTTATCTCCTAATGCCAGTGCAAAAAATATAGCTGTATCCAATAGTAAGGGACATCACTGTCATAAAATCTGGAGATTGTTCTCATCCAGACTGATTCTAAATTATTTCCTTAATAAAAGTGAAAGCCCAAAGAGTGTCTATCAAATGGTTCTTAAATGAGAGGTAAAAAAATTTGTCACAGATTAAAGCAATAGAAACAGTGGCAGATTAAACTACTTATTTCATCAGTTCATAACATTTGTTCCTTAAAACAAACAAATAGTTGACTTCAGAAAATGGAGATAACAATATTTATACTATCTTCATTTCCGAAGAAATTTAAGAGCAAAAAGAAAATGTGAATTTGATCCATTGTAATGAAAATGTCTGTGACTGAATATGTAGTTTGAAGGCCTAAACAATATGAAAACCGGCAGATGACTAAGGATTGCTGCCAAATAGAGACTATCAAAGTGATAAGATTCCATTTCGTGTCATTTGATTTTTATATGATTACTCCACTACCTATCAGTACAGTTCAGTCATTCAGTCGTGTCCAACTCTTTGAGACCCCATGGACTGCAGCACACCAGGCCTCCCTGTCCATCACCAACTCCCGGAGTTTACTCAAACTTATGTCCATTGACTCGGTGATGCAATCCAACCACCTCATCCTCTGTTGTCCCCTTCTCCTCTCACCTTCAATCTTTACCAGTATCAGGGTCTTTTCAAATGAGTCAGCTCTTTGCCATCAGGTGGCCAAAGTATTGGAGTTTCAGCTTCAACATCAGTCCTTCCAATGAATATTCAGGGCTGATTTCCTTTAGGATGGACTGGTTGGATCTCCTTGCAGTCCAAGGGACTCTCAAGAGTCTTCTCCAACACCGCAGTTCAAAAGCATCAATTCTTCAGCACTCAGCTTTCTTTATGGTCCAACTCTCTCATCCACACATGACTACTGGAAAAACCATAGCCTTGACTAGACAGACTTTTGTTGGCAAAGTAATGTCTGCTTTTTATATGCTGTCTAGGTTGTTCATAACTTTCCTTCCAAGGAGTAAGCGTCTTTTAATTTCATGGCTGCAGTCACCATCTGCAGTGATTTTAGAGCCCCAAAGAATAAAGTTTGCCACTGTTTGCACTGTTTCTCCACCTATTTGATATGAAGTGATGGGACCGGATACCATGATCTTAGTTTTCTGAATGTTGAGCTTTAAGCCAACTTTTTCACTCTCCTCTTTCACTTTCATCAAGAGGCTCTTCAGTTGTTCTTCACTTTCTGCCATAAGGGTAGTGTCATCTGCATGTCTGAGGTTATTGATATTTCTCCCAGCAGTCTTGATTCCAACTTGTGCTTCATCCAGCCCAGTGTTTCCCATGATGTACTCTGCATATAAGTTAAATAAGCAGGTTAAACAAGGCTGACAGTATATAGCCTTGAAGTACTCCTTTTCCTATTTGGAACCAGTCTGTTGGTCCATGTCCAGATCTAACTGTTGCTTCCTGACCTTCATACAGGTTTCTCAAGAGGCAGGTCAGGTGGTCTGGTATTCCCATCTCTTGAAGAATTTTCCACAGTTTATTGTGATCCACACAGTCAAAGGCTTTGGCATACTCAATAAAGCAGAAGTAGATGTTTTCCTGGAACCCTCTTGCTTTTTCGATGATCCAGTGGATGTTGGCAATTTGATCTCTGGTTCCTCTGCCTTTTCTAAAACCAGCTTGAACTTCTGGAAGTTCACAGTTCACGTATTGCTGAAGCCTGGCTTGGAGAATTTTGAGCATTACTTTACTAGCATGTGAGATGAGTACAATTGTGCGGTAGTTTGAGCATTCTTTGGCATTGCTTTTCTTTGGGACTGGAATGAAAACTGACCTTTTCCAGTCCTGTGGCCACTGCTGAGTTTTCCAAATTTGCTGAGTTTTCCAAATTGAGTGCAGCACTTTTGCAACATCATCTTTTAGGATTTGAAATAGCTCAGCTGGAATTACATCACCTCCACTAGCTTTGTTCGTAGTGATGCTTCCTAAGGTTCACTTGACTTCGCACTCTAGGATGTCAAACTCTAAGTGAGTGATCACACCATTGTGGTTATTGGGTCATTAAGATCTTTTTGTACAGTTCTTCTGTGTATTCTTGCCACCTCTTCTTAATATCTTGTTTCTGTTAGGTCCATTCTGTTAGGTCCACCACCTATAGGTTTCTAAACACCTTAAGGGTGAAATAAATGATTATCAAACTTTTACTGTTATTGCTAACATCTTCCTGTTCATTCAGTTCAGTTCAGTTCAGTTCAGTCGCTCAGTCGTATCCATTTCTTTGTGACCCCATGAATTGCAGCACGCCAGGCCTCCCTGTCCATCACCAACTCCTGGAGTTCACCCAAACTCATGTCCATGGAGTCGGTGACGCCATCCAGCCATCTCATCCTCTGTCCTCCCCTTCTCCTCCTGCCTCCAATGCCTCCCAGCATCAGAGTCTTTTCCAATGAGTCAGCTCTTCACATGAGGTGGCGAAAGTATTGGAGTTTCTGCTTCAGCCTCAGTCCTTTCAAAGAACACCCAAGACTGATTTCCTTTAGGATGGACTGGTTGGATCTCCTTGCAGTCCAAGGGACTCTCAAGAGTCTTCTCCAACACCACAGTTCAAAAGCATCAATTCTTCGGCGCTCAGCCTTCTTCACAGTCCAACTCTCACATCCATACATGACCACTGGAAAAACCATAGCCTTGACTAGACGGACCTTTGTTGGCAAAGTAATGTCTCTGCTTTTGAATATGCTATCTAGGTTGGTCATAACTTTCCTTCCAAGGAGTAAGCGTCTTTTAATTTCATGGCTGCAGTCACCATCTGCAGTGATTTTGGAGCCCCCCAAGATAAAGTCTGACACTGTTTCCACTGTTTCCCCATCTATTTCCCATGAAGTGATGGGACCAGATGCCATGATCTTAGATTCCTGAATGTTGAGCTTTAAGCCAACTTTTTCGCTCTCCACTTTCACTTTCATCAAGAGGCTTTTTAGTTCCTCTTCACTTTCTGCCATAAGAGTGGTGTCATCTGCATATCCGAGGTTATTGATATTTCTCCTGGCAATCTTGATTCCAGCTTGTTCTTCTTCCAGCCCAGCATTTCTCATGATGTACTCTGCATATAAGTTAAATAAGCAGGGTGACAATACACAGCTTTAATGTACTCCTTTTCCTATTTGGAACCAGTCTGTTATTCCATGTCCAGTTCTAACTGTTGCTTCCTGACCTGCATATAGGTTTCTCAAGATCAGGCATGTAAAATTCAACATCATCATAGAACAAATTGTCAGTGGAAAGTGTTGACTTAGCTCTAATTTCATCACTTTTACTATCATGGATCCTCTTTTTTTTTCACTGTGGTTAATAATTTTCAATTACAGAGCTGTGTTTTGTAAGTTGACCTTTAATCATAGAAGAATATGCTTATAGAGATTCAATAAGCCACAAATGACTGCCTGCCCATATCAGTCAGCTGCCATCCTAAGGCTTGTGAACTGAAAGGAAAGGCCCTATCGCCTCTCCTTTGAAGTACTGGAGTATACCACCAGTATTTGAGTCTAAAAATTTAAGATCAGCAAATTTTAATCCTCCACGTAATACTGCATTGTGTCAGCAGAATGCACTGTTACCATGTCCTGGGGGCAAGAAAAACAACCTCCTGCCACCTCTCTTTCAACCTTCAGGGCTCCCTTCCATGACTTTATACAAGTTTGTCCTCTAACGCCCAAATGGGAGAACATAGATTTTTGACATCAAAATTACCCCTAGCTGTACACAAATAAATTAAGAAGATAGTTTGGTTATCATAATCATGAAATAGTATCTACTGTATATATTAAGCATGGTACTAAGGTGCTTGACATAAATGTACTCATCTTCACAATAACCTTATTCTGCTTCCTTTGATATGATCACATGATTTTTCTTCTGTAGCCATTAATATAATGCACTGGTTGATTTTCAAATATTGAGTGAGCTTTTTATTATTCAAATAAACTCCAGTTAGTCATGATGTTTAATTCTTTCTATATATTGCTGAATTCTATTTTGTCATTGTTTTGTTATGGATTTTTTGCATCTGTATTCTAAAGATATTGATCTATAGTTTTCTTTTTCTTTCTTCCTTTCTTTTTTCTTTCTGCTTTTTGTTTGTTGTACTGTCGTTTTGTGGTTTTGTTCATAAAATGGGAAGCTTTTCCTCCTCTTCTATTATCTGGAAATTAATGCATAGAATTACTGTTAACTCTTATTTAAACATTTGATAGAATAAATAAGATTCATCACATAACATTATCCAGTATAACGATCTGGGCCTAGAGAATTTTTTACTGGGAATTTTTAAATTACCGATGCTAACCTTGATTGTTTCAGGGCTATTCAAATTATCTAATCCATATTGTGTGAGTTATGGTAGTTCATTTTTTTTAAGAAAGTGGAATGATCCTAAGGGATGAGATGGGGAGGGAGGTGGAATGGAGGTTCAGGATGGGGAACACATGTACACCTATGGCTGATTCATGTGAACGTAAGGCAAAAACCACCACGACATTGTAAAGTAATTAGTCTCCAATTAAAAAAATTTTTTTTAAGTGTAGACATTTTAAAAAAAAGAAAGTGGCCCATTTCAAATTTTTTGTAGAGTTATTAGTAGTGTTACTATATTATCCTCATGAAATCTGCAGTCTGTAGTGATATCCCCTTTTTCTTGATTTTGATAATTTGTCTTTTTTTTTTCTTTTTCAGTCTTGCTAGATGTATGTCGATTTTATTGATCTTTTAAAAACAGCTATTTATTTTATTTTGTAGTTAATTTTAAGTTCCATTAATTTCTACACTTTTAATATTTCCTTCTGCTGGCTATTTTTCTAAGCTATTGAGGTAGTATCTCAATTATGGACTTAAGGTGTTTTCTTTTCTAGTATATGCACTTTAGCTTTGTTTTATGAATTTTCATTTACATTCAGTTCAATATTTTATTTCCCCTGAGACTTCTTTGATCCATGAGTTATTTAGAACTACATTTTTAGCTCCCAAGTGTTTAAATATTTTCTTTTTATCTTTCTATCATTCATTCCTAGTTTGATTTATTGTGATTGGAGAAAATATTTTGTGTAATTTCAGCTCTTTTAAATTTGTTGCAATTTGTTTTCCAAATCAGGATATAGTCTATCTCAGTGAATATACTGTGGGAACTTGAAAAGAATGTGTATCGTGCTCCTATCAGCTAGAATATTCTATAAGTGATGATTAGATCTGGTTGGTTGATGTATTGTTGAATTTTTCTTTTTCTTCATAATTTTCAGTCTAGTTCTTCTATCAATTGTTGAGAGGAGCATGTTGAAATCTCCAACTGTAGCAGTCAGTTCAGTTCAGTCACTCAGTCATGTCCGACTCTTTGCAGCCCCATGAACTGCAGCACACCAGGCCTCCCTGTCCGTCACCAACTCCTGGAGTTTACCCAAACTCATGTCCACTGAGTCGGTGATGCCATCCAACCATCTCATCCTCTGTCATCCCCTTCTCTTCTTGCCCTCAATCTTTCCCAGCACCAGGGTCTTTCCAAATAAGTCAGCTCTTCGCATCAGGTGGCCAAAGTATTGGAGTTTCTGCTTCAACATCAGTCCTTCCAGTGAATACCCAGGACTGATCTCCTTTAGGATGGACTGGTTGGATCTCCTTGCAGTCCAGGGGACTCTCAAGAGTCTTCTCCAACACCACAGTTTAAAGGCATCAATTCTTCGGTGCTCAGCTTTCTTCACAGTCCAACTCTCACATCCATACATGACCACTGGAAAAACCATAGCCTTGACTAGACGGACCTTTGTTGGCAAAGTAATGTCTCTGCTTTTCCGTATACTATCTAGGTTGGTCATAACTTTTCTTCCAAGGAGTAAGTGTCTTTTAATTTCATGGCTGCAGTCACCATCTGCAGTGATTTTGGAGCCCCCCAAAATAAAGTCTGACACTGTTTCCACTGTTTCCCCATCAGTTTGCCATTAAGTGATGGGACCAGATGCCATGATCTTCATTTTATGAATGTTGAGTTTTAAGCCAACTTTTTCACTCTCCTCTTTCACGTTCATCAAGAGGCTTTTTAGTTCCTCTTCACTTTCTGCCATAAGGGTGGTGTCATCTGCATATCTGAGGTGATTGATATTTCTCCCGGCAATTTTGATTCCAGCTTGTGCTTCTTCCAGCCCAGCATTTCTCATGATGTACTCTGCATAGAAGTTAAATAAGCATGGTGACAATATACAGCCTTGACGTACTCCTTTTCCTATTTGGAACCAGTCTGTTATTCCATGTCCAGTTCTAACTGTTGCTTCCTGAGCTGCATACAAATTTCTCAAGAGGCAGGTCAGGTGGTCTGGTATTCCCATCTCTTTCAGATAATACCATAATTTTACTTCATCATCAAACATAATTTTGAAAATTCAAGAAGAGAAAGAAAGCTCATTTTATTTACCCATATATTTGCTTGTCATGTTCTTTCTCCTTTCCTAATGTTCCAGGTTTCTTCTTTCATCATTTTTTTGTTTAGAAAATTCCTTTAACCATTTTTAGGATAAATCTAGTGGTGACAAATTCTCATTTTCCTCATCTGAGAATATTTCAGTTTTTCTTTGATTGCTGAAGAATATTTTTCAAGAGTATAGGATGTTGAGTTGACAGTTCTTTTTCTTCAGTACTTGAAAAATATTGTGGCACTTTCTTCTGTCCTTCATGGTCTTTGATGAGATATCCAGTGTAATTCAAATTGTTTTTCCTCTATGGGTAAGAATGTCATGTTTCTCAAGCTGCTTTTGAGATATTTTTCTTTCTCTTTAGTTTTCAGAAGTTTAATTATGATGTGAATGTGCATGGATTTCTTTGTGTTTACCCTGTATGGGATTTCTCTTAAATCTATAGGACTATCTGCTTCTTAAATCTATAAGACTTTCCTTTTGCCAAATTTCAGAATTGTTCTGCCATTATTTCTTTTAATTTTTCAGCCTGACTTCTTTCTCATCTGTTTTGACAATATTACTGTTGGAACCTTTGATTGAGTCTCTGGGACTCTGTTCATTTTTTTTCTTAGTGTGTTTTCTCTTTGTTACAGACTGGATAATTTCTACCATCCTTTCAGTTTTTTTTTTTTTTTTTCTTTGTTCTCTATATTATGATGTTAAGCCCATACATGGAGCTTTTCAGTTATTATATTTTCTAACTGTAAAATTTCCGTGTGTTTCTTCTTTACATTTTCTGTTTCTTAACTAAGACATTATATTTCTTTGGTGGGTTTCTGTTCTTTTATTTCTTTCAAGCATGTATGTAATTAATCACTGAAGCATTCTTATTGTTGTCATAAAAATCTTTTCAGTTAGTTCTAATTTCTGTCATCTCAGTGTTAGTATCTATTGTTGGTGTTGTTTTTTTTTTTTTTCATTGTTTGAGATCTTCCTTGTTCTTGGTATGGTTAAAACCTAGACATTTTCATACTATGTTACTAAACTCTGAATTATATTTAAATCATCTGTTGCAGCTGGTCTTTTCTGACACCACACCTGTTGCCTCATTTTGGCCAAGTTGGGGCACAAGTCCAATTTTTTCACTTAGAATCCAGTGACACCTGAGGCAAAGTCTCCTCATTTTTGTTACAGGATTGAAGTTCCATCTCCCAGAAGGTCTCCACTGATACCTAAGTGAGAGTAGCCTCATTGTACTTAAGTGATGGAGAAAATCCTGACTGTCCACTGAGACCTCTCTAACCACCCTAATGTGAAGGTAGAGAAGTGCCTCATTGCTGCTGGGTTGGGGTGTGAGTCCATGCTCCTTGTGTGGTCTCCACTGACACCATTGGGTGGCAAGTGGCTCACTACTGGCCAGTGGGGATGCACGCACTGACACCTCACTCGGCCTTCTCTGACACCACCCCAGCAGAAGTGTTGTGTCTTGTTAAATCCTTACGAGGGTAGACATCTCCTCTTCCCACCTGGTCTTTGCTGGCATTGTCATGGTGGGACCACAGTCCTTTCCATGGTGTTTGGCTATAATAGAGCAATTGTTATCTAAAAGTTTTCTGTCTTGCTAAGCTGCCCTTTTTCCTTTGTCCAATGGCTAGAAAAAATAGGCTTTGGTTGGGGCTTTCCTCATCTATACTGGTTGGCATTTTGGGGATGTCCACTTTTTCAAGTTCTAGTCCGGGATATATGACAAAAAAAATAAAGCCTGAGAAATTTACTACCATGTTGTTACTTGGTCCTTTGCCTCTTCAGTCTATATTCCAGAGTTTTCCTATATTTGTTTATTTATAATGTCCAGTGTTTTTCATTGTTCTTAATGGAGGGAATAAGGAAACGTATGTCTACTTCATCTACTTGAAGCAAAAATCCTACTGTCCTGATTTCTAACACTTAACCCTATGTGTAAAAAAAAAAAAAAGGTACTGCAGAGTATATGTTGTAGATTGTAACTGATAGAACTGTTTTGTTGTTGTTGTACAAAATTATTGAAACCAACTCATTTAAATGAGTACTGCTGTTTCCTTTAAATCAGTTACTTAATTATTCCTTGTAGATGTTTCTGTGTTGCTGACATTGCTCCCAAATATCTTTATAACTCTTTTGAACTTAATTTTAGAAAATGAATTGTATCCATTTGAGTATTCTCAGTGGCATAAATTTTCATCCTTTGAGGCTGTGTTTAATTTTTGGAAGCAATTACAAGTGGTCCAAGAGCCAAGATGAGTAGTAAAACAGATAGCCAAATTGAGTAATACACTTGTCAGTCTTTTCTAAGAAAATAGTGTGAACCACAACTTGATGTAGTGAAAAAATATCCTCTATTTTATATCATACAAACCCCCAAACACTTCAAATTTCCACAGAATAACGAGCTGTGAGATAAATTGCATATGAACAGTGCCATTTGGTATCAAATCACATTTTTTTTCTGTGGCTTTGACATAAATATTTCCTTTGGATGTTTGGAGTTTTTCTCTGTAAACCTTGACAGTATGTTTTTGGGTCAACTTGAAAACATCATATTCCATACTATTCTCCTCAAATACATGTTATTCTGTTCAACCTCCCCTTGAAAGTTCAAAACAAATGTCAAATCTTCTCTATTTCTTTTTATCATTCAAAATGTGCAACTCAACCTTTATAGAAAACTTCATGTTCAAATTCTCCTTCAGTATGAGTCAATGTTCTCATAGCTAACCCTCTACTTGAACAAATCCAGTCTCTTGACATTTTCTACATTTTCATCAGTCCTTTATACTTTTTCATGAGCATCCTTATTACTTTCTCAAGCCTCTGTGCCAGTCAGAAGAACTTCCTCTTTATAGTCCCTCCACACCACGATTGTTCCATTAGATGTCTTGTGTCATTTATGTTTGGTTAACTTCACATAAAATTAGTGTTAATTCTTTGCTTTCTATAGCTGTCATTACCCATCCCCATTTATTGCACCCTGTAGCCCCAGTAGAGGGTGAAAGAACTGCTGCTGATGTGAGCAGAATCATTTTATAGAATGTTCCTTCCATGCCCAATTTATGTTTTGCCAAGCCATCTGAGAACATAAGCATTATTATTTTACAATCATGAGAAGATTGCTAAATACACAGAGCATCCTCCTATTTGCTTAAGTATAAAGTTCTAAGTCACATACATAGGATCTAAAATTAGATAATAGACCTAATTCAAAAAGTAGAAATGGCTCTTTAGCAAATTAAAGGACTGCTAAAGAAATTTGATATACCCTTCCTCAACAACCTGATACTTTAGTTCCTTTTTGTGGTTCCTTTTCATTTCATAGTTCAACTATTGGAGGGAGAGAGACAATTTGGGGGAAAATGTTGTTGCACTATAATTTTGCATTTAAGAACATGCACTCTGATTGTCAGACAGCCTTGGTTCAAATCCTGGTCCAGCCAGTTTCCCAGTTGTGCAAATTACTTGGGACAGTTACTTAACCTCTCCAAGCCATAGTTTCCTCCTCAGTAAAATTAAATAATAACAACTAATAATAATTAATCCCTTAATACTATTGTAAGGGTTAAAGGAGATAATATGTATAATGTAAGTTTTAGCACATTGTCTGGCACCTAGTGTTTGGATGATAGCCATTGTTAGAAGTTACAGTGCCAGTTATTAAAGATGTTAAGTATGATATGGTGCTTGCCCTCAAAGGCTTCAAATCAAAGCATAATTAAAGCTCAAACTTTCCAATCAGAAGGCTATAATATAATATGTTTTAAAACTATAGCATACAGTTTTTTACCCTTGAGTAGACCATTATCAGAATATTCTAATCAATGAAATTGTGGCTAAGCAATCATTATTGATTATCTTACGTGAATTATGCTCATGGGACTCGAGCTATGTTCTGGATCCCCTCTAAATTTTGGGGGGTATAAAAATTCTTTTCTTGTCTGTCACTTTCAATTAAACAGCCAGTCTTCCTCTTTCCCACTGGCTCAAGCACTAACTGAAGACCCATGAATACTACATCAATGGAGACAAGAAGCGGATATAAAGTCAATTGATTGTTTACTAGTCAAGCCAATCAGTCTTAGTCAGCCTATACCCCCAGCTCCTCTAAGGCCAGGAAACCATTTTCTCCAAGTAACTCAGCAGGCCAGTGAGTTCATTCAGAGTACAGTAGCTCAAAACATGATCCTGGGCTTATCATGGTTTTCCTCTCCTACCTAACAAGAGAACATGAAATTCCATGGAGGTATGAGAGAATGGAATTTGCAAAAATGAAATACTTGACCAAAAGTGTGTTCAGTCTTCTAGAATGGCTGAGAAAGTTGTGACATCTTTCATTTAGATTTCTGAGAAGGGACTAGATATATTAGAGAAATACACATTTGCCTATTATGAGTTTATCTTAGTTGTGCTTATGATGTCATGGTTTTGTGATCCCTGGTTACATTAGACAGTATTGGTATGATAACTGTTTTGATATTGTGCTGTGTTTGATATTGTGCCTGAAACTTCTTTTTGCATCTTTTTCTCCAATTTCTCGTGACTGAAATATCTTTACTATTTTTGAATGTAAAAAAAAATTGTACATGAGAAGACAATCAGTTGGATACCTAAAATGTAATCAAATGATTTTTTACTTTGCCTTGCATATTGCCAAATAGTAATTTTTAATATTTTCTTAGCTGAAATACCTGTTGTTTGAAATCAAACAGCATGCCTTCCCTCTCCAAATGATTTTCCAATGATCACTGTCATCTCCTTATATCCCTTATGTTGCTCTTCTTTAAGAACTTTAATGAAGTCATCTTTTCCTTGAATACTTGTTAAATAAATTTTCCTTGTTCCTCCAATCTGACTTTTTCATAGTAATCAAAAATCTTGATTAGTCAGGAAAATTCACAAACTTTTATAACTAATAAATTCTTAGTTTTAAATTCTTACTTTTAAATTCCAAATTGCCTACCCTTAAAACATCAATAAGAAAGATAATGAATTCAGAAAGTAATCCCTCAGATCCTTTCATAATGATGGTGTAGTACCAAGCACAACATTAAAATATAGTTTCAAAAGTATTAAGGATGAGCATTCATTTCCCAAGTTAGACCTCCACATTAAACCATACTTAATTTTAAAAGGCATGTTGTAGGGGACTTTGCTGATGGTCCAGTGGTTAGGACTCTGCCCTTCCATTGCAGGGGGCATGGGTTCGATCCCTGGTTGGGGAACTAAGGTCCCCACAAGATGCCTGGTACAGCCAAATCAATCAATCAATCAATAAAAGGCATGTTCTGGTTATCAACTCACAAACAGAACTGCCTTCTTGGAAGGAAAGATGTCAAGTAGAATGACTCAAGAAACCCATGCTAGAGTGAAGGTGAGAAAATGGAGTGAACAAAAACTGGATTAGATATTGTTTCATGTAAAGATTGGAGACCAAACTTTCCCATGCCCTTTCTCCTCTAGTAACTACGCTTGTTAAAGTTGCTCAGTCTCCCAACTCTTTGAGACCCCAAGGCCTATACAGGCCTTGGTATTCTCCAGGCCAGAATACTGGAGTGGGTAGCCATTCCTATCTCCAGGGGATCTTCCCAACCCAGGGATCGAAACAGGACTCCCGCATTTTTCAGGCAGATTCTTTACCAGCTAAGCTACCAGGGAAGCCCAAGAATACTGGAGTAGGTAACCTATCCCTTCTCCAGTGGATCTTTCCAACCCAGGAATCGAACTGGGGTCTCTTGAATTGCAGGTGGATTCTTTACCAGCTGAGCTACCAGGGAAGCAACCACACATGGATTGATAAATGATCGCTGTTGCTTTAAATGGGGTACTGATGAATCTCTGAAAGCTCATGTCAAGATCTGCATGCATTTTAAAGACCTTTGCATAACTGGGCTTCCCCTATGGCTCAGCTGGTAAAGAATCCGCCTGCAATGCGAGAGACCTTGGTTCAGTCCCTGGGTTGGGAAGATCCCCTGGAGAAGAGAACAGCTACCCACTCCAGTATTCTGGCCTGGAGAATTCCATGGACTATTTGGTCCATGGACTTACAAAGAATCGACAGGACTGAGCGACTTTCACTTCACTTGCACAACTAGTGCCTCTACAGGCTAGACACAAGAAATCCAAGTGATTAATTTTAATGGAATTTAAAGATTCCAAAAAAAGTATTCTTGTTCTAATAATAGAAAAAATTAATAAATATCGATTATACTCACCAAAACAAGCTTCCTATACATATGTGTGGCATAAAGACAAATATGGAATTCAATTCTTTTGCTTCAGAATTAGGAATTAGTTTCTATCATTTCCCCCAGTGTTTCACATATTACATTTCTCTCCCTGCCATTATTCAAAATGAAATGCCAGATGGTTCACCTCTTTATTTTTTAAGTTGTGACTTTTTCTTCTTGAAATTTTTCAGACTGAACTTTGTTCCCTTAATAATGGGGGTTAAAATCACCTTTGATAAGCCATCAGATGACTACGAATGTATTTAATGTGACCTTGCTCTGATATTAACATTTTCACAGACCACAGAAGGCAGACCCTTACTGGTTTTTCATTATCCTTTCCTGCCGTGGCTGAAAGCCCAAATGATGCCACTTTACTGACTCTGTGATCTTTTTTCCCCCCTACTTTAATGACATCTTTCAACACCACAAATCTTCTGACAGATTATCTTCTCCACAGGCAGGCAGCCACATCCAGACCTTGATGGGCTCCCAAAGCCTTCAGCATCGTAGTCGGGAGCAGCAGCCGTACGAGGGAAACGTAAACAAAGTGACCATCCAGCAATTTCAGTCGCCATTGCCCATTCAGATCCCCTCTTCACAGGCCACTCGGGGACCTCAGCCCGGACGGTGCTTAATTCAAACTAAAGGGCAAAGGAGTATGGATGGATATCCAGAGCAGGTGAGAGGACTTCTTATAACTGATGAATTTCTAGGAAATGTTTGGGTAAGTCCCAGCAGTCCGTGGTTTGCCTTTCCTCATTAATGTAGCTTGAGACACGTTCATGCGTCACCATGTTGAATGGATTGAAGCCCTCTTTGTAGCGATTTTACTGTCATTTTCAGTGGTTAAGATCTACAACATATAGTAATTGATGGTTGGTTAAAATGCCCATTTCACATAGAGAAAAATTGATGAATTGGGATAGTTTTTCTGGTTTATCCTGCACCTTCTTCTACCTACTCTCAACTCTGATTTAGCTTTTCAGCACAGCTTTTGAATGTTACAAAGTGCTTCAGTGAATTAGGTGTATTAACCAAGGCTTTGGTGAAATTAACAGTGTATAAAGTAAACTGTATATTCCTTTCTATTTATGGGAATTTTTTTTTTAGATTTTGTCTTGTAATTGTTGAATAACACAGAGATAAATCTTTGCTATGATCAAAATGATAAAGCAGTTATGAGGGAAACATTCCCGAAATGCTCCAAAAGCTATTGATAAATACCATGTAGTAAAAAAAAAAAAAAAAATTGCTGCTCTTCTGACCTACCTAAAATTAGGATTTGGTTTTCCATTGTAAAATCTTATTTTCTTCCTTGAACATTGAATAGGCTCTCATCTTTTGAGTCATATTAAGCTTAGAAAGTAAGACAACAAGATCTTAATACTCTCAGAAAATTAATTTCCCTTATTTCATTCTGCAGATAATAAGGCAAAGCTCCTACTGACTTCACTAACCCCTTAATATGGTTTGTAAAGGTTTCACTTTATTATTGCTTACTCAAAGCTTCACAAATCACCCTTCTCATTTTCTAAACATATCAAATAAGATTATCTTCATTCTCCAGCTTTTTCCTTTATGCTATTAACAGTCATTTATTATTTGGATCCCAGCTGCTCTAGAAATCTCCTGTGTTTCCTAATACCCTTCTTGAACCTGAGATTATATATTAATCATTCTCAGAATCATGGGTTTTTTATGATAATTTTCTTCCTATCTTGCCTTGATCTAGGCCAAGTGTTAGATTTAAGGTAAAATAAAGCAGACAGATATCTTTAATCAGGTAATGAGTTGAGGTTTTCTAATTCTCTAGAGATTTTTAAAAGTTAATAAAGTTTTAAATTATGCTTTACCACAGGCATCTTAGGTTAAAAATTGTTCATATCCTCTTCACTACAAATACTATAACTTCAATCTAATTCTCTGATTTAATTATTCCTGTTGTTAGCAGGCATAATTAATAAAATAAGTTATTACAAAAGTTCTTTCTCCCACAGTCAGCACATTTAAATCCACTGAGATCAATGCCTTCTGTTTCACCTACTTTTAGTGATAGGGTTAGTATTGTTATTTGTTGTTTAATTGCTAAGTCCTGTCTGACTCTTTTGCGACCCCATGGACCACCAGGCTCCTTTGTCCATGGGGTTTTTCAGGCAAGAATACTGGAGTGGATTACCATCTCCTTCTCCAAGGGTTAGTATTAGCATGCAGTTATTCTGAACATTCTAAATTTAAAGGCCTTTTAGCGTTATTACTCCAAACATACATAAATTGTATAGCTTGACTTAATGAGAGGATTACTGTTTTAATTCACATAGTTATTAAATTTAAAACATCATAAAGAATGCATTTATAGTCATTGAAAGTGTTTTGCAGCTCTAAAAACATGAGATGTCTTTCAATTTGGGAGGTGAAAACTTAAACATTCAATGTTTACATTAAGGAAAGTACTTAAATGTAATTACTTTTTAAATTCCCAGGTTTTTTTCTGCCTTGGTTTCAGGCTGAAATGGTTTGGAATGCTGAGATAAAAACTTTGGAATGAACATGAGGAAGTCTAAGGAGACTTTAAACAAATAGTACTAGTCCCCAAACGATGCCCCCCCTTTCCCTGAGTTACAAATCCAGAGACAGTTTCTCAAAACATTTTTTATGATGCAGACTAATAATTATCCACTACCAGCAACCCACTCCAGTGTTCTTGCCTGGAGAATCCCATGGACGGAGAAGCCTGGTAGGCTGCAGTCCATGGGGTCACACAGAGTCGGACACGACTGAAGTGACTTGGCAGCAGGAGCAGTGGCAGGCTGACACATAGTCATCCTGGCTCATTACAATGTGCATCTCTTCCCAACTCCACCTTCAGTGACATCACACTGATAAATTGAAATTGTGAGGATAATTACACTAGGGAAATCAGCAAACACTACAAACCAGGGCCCTGACCTTCTCTCAGCCAGCTCTTAAACATTTTCCAGCACATCACCAACTACTACACTGTTTTTTTCATATCTGCCTTTTTCTAACCTCTCCACTTCTTCATTCAGCTCTACAAGGGGTCCCCAATCTTTTTGGCACCAGGGATTGGTTTCATGGAAGACAATTTTTCCACAGACCTGGGTGGGGGGATGGTTTGGGGATGATTTGAGCACAGTAGACTTCACACTCCTGTGAGAATCTAATGCCAAAGCTGATCTGACAGAAGACGGAGCTCAGGTGGAAACGTGAGCAACGGGGAGTGGTTGAAAATACAGATGAAGCTTCACTCGTTCATCTGCCACTCACCTCCTGCTGTGCAGCCCAGTTCCCAGTGGGCCACGGGCCAGCACCAATCCATGGCCCGGGGGCTGGGGACTCCTGCGCTATAGCATTCAAAGAATGCTAGAATACTAGGAATAGGTCTCAGAATTTGGAGTTTGAGTTTAACGGTACCTTTTACTAAAGTGTGTGATTCTGGCCAAGTCTTTAACTTTTTCATGAGGTTCTGTTTTTCTCCTTATAAAATGAGAACATTACCACCCACCAACAACACTCAAAAAGTTTTGGGGACAGTCAAATGATTCAATTTTACACATACACAGGCACATGCAAAATAAGTTTGGCACTAAAGAAATTGGAAACAAAAAAATAGAAATATAAGATTTTAAGGATTAAAATACTAGATGCTGCTTAATGATTATCAGTACCAACCTCCCTATACAGGTAGAAAACAAACAAAAAGAGGCTGAGGAGATTATATAATTCACTCTCATAATAAGAATACTTTATGTATTCTTTACATTCCTAAGTCATTTTTCTTTTGAAAACTCAGACCTCTCTAATATATGTGCGTATGCATTAAAAGCAAGACGTTTTCCGTATTTAGCAAGAAAAAATGGAGGAGAATATTTAAAACATTTAAGATTCTGTATAGTTTCACATGAAAATTATAGAGCAGTGATTGAAGTGCAAAGACCCAGGAAGTAACTGACAATTTCTAACATGGGTTTTAGACATATAAATCAAAATACTGTATCTTCATAATACATTTCTAGTGGTGCATTAAAAAGACCAGTAAAACAGTTTTCTTAAGTGATTACAGCAACAGTGTAAAATTTGATCAAGTACTGTATAGAAAAAACCTAAGTCATTCATAATTTTTAAGTGCAAGGAGACATCATAAAAATAGTACCAATAGATATGCTAGGTTGGAGATTTTTACTTTTACAAAATAATCACTTGGGATATCCCTGGTGTAGCAGTGGATAATGCTTAATTATAATTCTTCATTAAGATTCTAATTCTTAATAATCATCCACCTGCCAATGCAGGGGACATGGGTTCGATCCCTGGTCTGGGAAGATTGCTCATGCTGCAGAGCAACTAAGCCCGTGAGCCACAAATCCTGAGGCCCACACACCTAGAGCCGGTGCTGCCCAAGAGAAGCCGCTGCAGTGAAGAATGACCCTGCTAGCCACAACTAGAGGAAGCCCACACAAAACAACGTAGACCCAGCACAGCCATAAATAAATGAATAAATAAAAACTTTTTTAAAAGTAATCACTTATTGGAATGCTATAGGTATAAATGACACAACCAATTACAATGAATCTACATTTTTTTTTTAATTCAGGGAAGAGAAGTCTGAATGAAAATAGGAAAAGAAGGGACAACAGTTGCCATATATTAAGTGCCTACAGTATTCTTGCCTGGAGAATCCCAGGAACAGAAGAGCCTAGTGGGCTGCCGTCTGTGGGGTCGCACAGAGTCAGACACGACTGAAGCGACTTAGCAGCAGCAGCAGCATGCCATTTATATTACATATAGTGTATCTGTGCTATATATACCAGGTACCTTGCACACAGGCCTGGCTTCAGGATGTGTGATCTGTAGAGCTGCACCAAGTCCTGCACTTGGATGGGCCCTGCACTTGGTTTAATGCTCTGCTGTCACTAACTTGTAATTCTTAATAATCATTAAACAAGGAGTCTCATGTTTTCATTTTGCATCAGGCCACACTAATTATATAGCTTGTCCTGATTACATATACTCTTGCACTTAGTCCTCACAATAATCTTACTACTTTTTATAAATGAAGACCAGGGCACAAAGAAAATAATTTGTAAGAGGTATAAGTGGTCAAGCTGAAATTTTAACCTAGGGCTGTCTAACCCAGAACCCAAGCTCTGTGTGCCAGTTTTACTATTAAATTAACCATATGAATCAGATACTTGCTGTGGCCTCAGTGTCCCCTTCCATCAAATAATATTAATAGAACCTGTTTCAACTACAGTTCAGAGTTTTAGAACTGCTTTAAGTTCAGTTCAGTCACATAGTTGTGTCCAGCTCTTTGCGACCCCATGAATCGCAGCATGCCAGGCCTCCCTCTCCATCAGCAACTCCTGGAGTCCACCCAAACCCACGTCAATTGAGTTGGTGATGCCATCCAGCCATCTCATCCTCTGTCGTCCCCTTCTCCTCCAGCCCTCAATCTTTCTCAGCATCAGGGTCTTTTCCAGTGAGTCAGTTCTTCACATCAGGTGGCCAAAGTATTGGAGTTTCAGCTTCAACATTTGTCCTTCCAATGAACACCCAGGACTGATCTCCTTTAGGATGGACTGGTTGGATCTCCTTGCAGTCCAAGGGACTCTCAAGAGTCTTCTCCAATACCACAGTTCAAAAGCATCAATTCTTCTGCACTCAGCTTTATTAATAGTCCAGCTCTCGCATCCATACATGACCACTGGAAAAATCATAGCCTTGACTAGATGGACCTTTGTTGGCAAAGTAATGTCTCTGCTTTTGAATATGCTATCTAGGTTGGTCATAACTTTCCTTCCAAGGAGTAAGCGTCTTTTAATTTCATGGCTGCAATCACCATCTGCAGTGATTTAGGAGCCCCAAAAAATAAAGTCTGACATTGTTTCCACTCTTTCCCCATCTGTTGCCATGAAGTGATGGGAGGATGCCATGATCCTAGTTTTCTGAATGTTGAAGCCAAAAAGTTTAAGCCAACTTTTTCACTCTCCACTTTCACTTTCACCAAGAGGTTCTTAGGTTCTTCTTCACTTTCTGCCATAAGGGTGGTGTCATCAGCATATTGAGGTTATTGATATTTCTCCCAGAAATCTTGATTCCAGCTTCTGCTTCCTCCAGCCCAGTGTTTCTCATAATGTACTCTGCATATAAGTTAAATAAGCAGGGTGACAATATACAGCCTTGACATACTCCTTTTCCTATTTGGAACCAGTCTGTTGTTCCATGTCCAGTTCTAACTGTTGCTTCCTGACCTGCATACAGGTTTTTCAAGAAGCAGGTCAGGTGGTCTGGTATTCCTATCTCCTTCAGCATTTTCCACAGTTTATTGTGATCCACACAGGCAAAGGCTTTGGCATAGTCAATAAAGCAGAAATAGATGTTTTTCTGGAACTCCCTTGCTTTTTCAATGATCCAGTGGATGTTGGCAATTTGATCTCTGGTTTCTCTGCCTTTTCTAAATCCAGCTTGAACATCTGGAAGTTCACGGTACACGTATTGCTGAAGCCTGGCTTGGAGAATTTTGAGCATTACTTTACTAGCATGTGAGATGAGTGCAATTGTGCGGTATTTTGAGCATTCTTTGGCATTGCCTTTCTTTGGGATTGGAATGAAAACTGACCTTTTCCAGTCCTGTGACCACTGCTGAGTTTTCCATATTTGCTGTCATATTGAGTGCAGCACTTTCACAGCATCATCTTTCAGGATTTGAAAGAGCTCAACTGGAATTCCAACACCTCCACTAGCTTTGTTCATAGTAATACTTCCTAAGGCCCACTTGACTTCACATTCCAGTATGTCTGGCTCTAGGTGAGTGATCACACCATCGTGATTATCTGGGTCATTAAGATCTTTTTTGTACAGTTCTTCTGTGTATTCTTGCCACCTCTTCTTAATATCTTCTGCTTCTGTTAGGTCCCTACCATTTCTGTCCTTTTTCAAGCCCATCTTTGCATGAAATGTTCCCTTGGTATCTCTAATTTTCTTGAAGAGATCTCTAGTCTTTCCCATTCTGTTATTTTCCTCTATTTCTTTGCATTGATCGCTGAGAAAGGCTTTCTTATCTCTCCTTGCTATTCTTTGGAACTCTGCATTCAATTGGGTATATCTTTCCTTTTCTCCTTTGCTTTTACCTTCCCTTCTTTTCACAGCTATTTGTACAGCTTCCTTAGACAGCCATTTTGCTTTTTTGCATTTCTTTTTCTTGGAGATGGTCATGATTCCTGTCCCTTGTACAATGTCACGAACCTCCATCCATAGTTCATCAGGCACTCTGTCCATCAGATTTAGTCCCTTAAGTCTATTTCTCACTTCCACTGTATTGTCATAAGGGATTTGATTTAGGTCATACCTGAATGGTCTAGTGGTTTTCTCCACTTCCTTCAATTTCAGTCTGAATTTGGATAAGAAGTTCATGATCTGAGCCACAGTCAGCTCCCAGTCTTGTTTTTGCTGACTATATAGAGCTTCTCCATCTTTGGTTGCAAAGAATATAATCAATCTGATTTCGGTGTCGACCATCTGGTGATGTCCATGTGTAGAGTCTTTTCCTGTGTTGTTGGAAGAGGGTCTTTGCTATGACCAGTGCGTTCTCTTGGCAGAACTCTATTAGCTTTTGCCCTGCTTCATTCTGTACTCCAAGGCCAAATTTGCCTGTTACTTTATGTAGATGGAATAGGTACTGACTGGAACTTACATGAACATGTCCAATGCTTTAAAAAGCAAAAATACTCAACAAATGGAAGGTTTATTATCAATAAAAATTTACCTCTGTATCCCTTAGTGTGGCCTAAAGAGCTAATGAGTTTCTAATATGATTAAAGTGAGTTCCATATACCCCTGAAAATACATAATAAATTCTGCTACCAATGATATTGAATGGATTTAAATGAATGTCACTTTGTAGCTAGCCAGCACACTTAACTTTTTTTAACCTTAAAGAAGCACTTAGTAAACTTTGATTTTCCTCCTGAATGATGAAACTATCTCAAGTTTCAAACTACCCTTCACAATAAGACAAGGCAAAATATCTAAGAATTCTAATTTAATACACTTATTTTTACATATTAATTTTTCATAGAAATTAAGTAGAAAGTCTGTTTTCAACTCTATAATTAACATAAAATATATGAAAGTGATTTTTTTTTAACATAAATTTGACATATATTAAAAGCACGTAGGACAGAGTCCACAAGTTCCTAACTAAGACAGCGGTGAGATTCAACGACATACAGTTACTCGCGGCACAGGGTGTGCTTCACATGTGCACCTGGCAAGGCGGTGCCACTGTTCACTTCCGGAGCCTCTTCTAATCAGAAGAGCTGGGCTTCTGGGCTTCTCTCATGGTTGGCTGGTGCCTACAGTTCAGTAGTTTTAATGTCATCACTGTGTACAATTTCTTGGGCTGGGGCAGGAAGGCGCCAGTGTGGTCTCGGGCCTCACTCTGAGCAGGGAGGACGGACCTCAGTTATCATAGTCAATAGGTTTCCGGTGGAACCGCAGTCTTCCTCACTTGTTCTTGCTAATGAGAAATTATTATCTGGCTTCCAGAGAAAGGCCCCACACACACCTGATGCCTCAGCATCTGTCCTGTTATCTGCATCCCAGGGCTTGTATTCACTTAGAAGTGAGGAATCAGCCCAAGGAGCCACGTCCTACATGCATTCAGCTCCTGCCAAATCTACAGTATCAAAAGTGATTTTTTAAAGCATAAAGTACTATCCAGATTCAAGGTATTAGCTTCTGTAAACTAGAAATCTGATGTATAATAATGGATATCTTTTTTAACAAATTACCTTCAACAAACTCGTGTGCATGTCACTTGAAGTGCATTATCAGGGAACTCTACTTAGAAAAGGGATTATATAAATGACCCAGTTTTGCTCTTTTTTATGGCTGAGTAATAAATATTCCATTGTATATATGTAACACATCTTTATCCATTCCTCTGTTGGTGGATATTTAGGTTGGAATCTATAAAAATGATATAGACGACCTTATTTTCAAAGAAGAGATAGAGACAGAGGTAGAGAATAAATAAATAGATATCAAGAGGGAAAAGAAAGATGGAAGGAATTGGGAGATTGGGATTGATATATATGTACTATTGATACTATGTATAAAATAAAGAGCTAACGAGAACAACTCTACAGCACAGGGAACTCTATATAATGCATTGTAATGATGTGAATGGGAAGGAAATCCCAAAGGAAAGGGATATATGTATACGCATGGCTGATCCACTTTGCTGTACAGTAGAAACTACACAACATAGTAAAGCAATTGTTTCAACAAACAATAATTAAAAAAAGGGATTATAATGCATAAACTATTTTGATTATTGACAAATATAATAGAGAATCATAGAATTGTATTAAACAATGAGTGAAGAAAAACAGAGTGAAGACTTCACTCCTTCCCATTCCACATGAAAACTCTTAGCCATCATATCCATTTTCTCAGCTCCTCCCTTTGTTTCCCAGTGCAAGTGGCTATTTACCTTATCCTCTTCTTCTCAGTAAAATAATAATACTTTATATCAGTTTTTCTCAACCTCAGCTGTACTTTAGAATCTTCTCAACTTTTTTATTGAAGTATAGTTGATTAACAATATTATTTTAGTCTCAGGTATACAGCATAGTGATTCAGTATTTTTGCAGATTATTTTTCATTATAAGTTATTGTAAGATATTGGCTATAATTTCCCATACTATATAATGTGTCCTTGTTGTTTATTTATTTTATACATGATGGTTTGTTTCTGTCAATCCCACACCCCTAATTTATCTTTACCCCCTCGCCTCTTCCCTTTGGTAACCACAAGTTTGTTTCCTATGTCTATGAGTCTGTTTTTGTGTTGCATATATATTCATTTGTATTATTTTTTAGATTCCGCATGTCAGTGATATCCTACAGTATTTATCTATCTCACTTATTTCGTTTAGCATAATGCCCTCTAAGCCCATTCATTTTGTTGCAAATAGCAAAATTCTATCCTTTTATATGGCCTTTTACATTGTGTATATATACTACATCTTCTTTATCCATTTGTCTGTTGATGGGCACTTGGGTCATTTCCAAGTCTTGGATATGGTAAATAGTGTTTCTGTGAAGATAGCAGTTCATGTGTCTTTCTGAATTAGTGTTTTCATTTTTCCTGGATATAGGCCCCGGAGTGGAATTGCTAGATCATATGATAGTTCTAGGCTTCCCTGGTGGCTCAGATGGTAAAAGAATCTGCCTGTAATGCTGGAAACCTGGGTTTGATCCCTGGATTGGGAAGATCCCCTGGAGAAGGGAATAGCAACCCACTCCAGTATTCTTGCCTGGAGAATCCCATGGACAGAGGAACCTGGTAGACTACAGTCCATGAGGTCACAAAGACAGCACTTTTTTGAAGAACCTCCATACTTCTGGAGGGAGGTTGTTCAGGAGCTTTGAAAAACACTAATGTCCCGGCCTCATTCCCAAAGAAACTGATTTCATTAGTCTGAATGTGAGCTGAGTGATGGGAATTTTTGAAACTCCCCAGGTGATTCTATTGTGTAGCTAAGGCTGAGAAGTGATACTTGAGATATTCTACAGCTCAACAATTTACCAGCTGAATAACATATTGTTATTAACACTATTTCGAAGCATACACAATTCATACATAACTTGTTGAGTATTTTTAAAAGAAACTGAAATAAACTTTTTCTCTTTTGCAAATGTATAGGTGAAGTGTTAGTCACACAGTTATGTCCGACTCTTTGCGACCCCATGGACTATAGCCTGCCAGGCTGCTCTATCCGTGGAATTCTCCAAGCAAGACTACTGGAGTGGGTTGCATTTCCTTCTAAGGCAAAGCATATTTGTATATACAGAACACATAGACTCCAAAGCATAAATAGGAAAGAAAAACAGCCTGGTGCTTCAAATGTTTCAAAATCCTTTCATATATTAACTGATTTCATCAACCAATAATGTGATGGATAGAGCAGTGCCTGTTTTATTGACTAGAAGCCTAAGATTTGAAGAAGCAGAGCTAGAATTAAAATCCAATTTCATGAGTGTACCACATTATGGCCAAACACAGGGATCAAGAGTAAGCTCACACTGGAAGAATAAAAATATAAAAAACTACACTCTAGAGTTTCTGTCTGCCCCAGACAAGAAAGAGGATATACCTGCTAATGAACCTAATACATCAGGATGGCCAGAGCTGCAGAGCTGTCTCGTACCAGGAGTATACATTCAAACTAAAGTTTGTGCCTGAAAGAGGACTTGTAACATTACATTAGAATTATATTAGAATAAGCTCTATGAGTTATACAAAGCAGTTCCCATCCATCATATTCAAGGACAAAAAAAACAAAGCTCAGAAACCCTCCCTGAAGGAGATGCTGTAGTGTACCCCAGAAGAAATCATTTTTAATACTTAATAATATGTGGAACATATAATAATTCATGAAGCAATTGGCTAAGACATGATTTCAGACATTTCTTTAGATACTCTGATCAGCTGCCTGACGGGCTCACAGGGTTTCCAAGTGAGGCTTTCATCAGTCGGGACCAACTAAAGAAAAAACCATTATTCTGAATGCTTAATAGTTTAATATAAGAAGAAAAACTTGGAAATATTTTGGGGTTTTATTTATGAATTTTTAAATTAAAAGGCAATAATTAAATAAAAATGATAGAAAACAGATATTAAGATGGTTTTAATGTATATTATTTACTCCAATGATTTCAGGGACATCCCATACCTCATCCTGTTCCACTTAAAATACAGCTATTAATTCCTATTTTCCTCATAGAATTTTATTCTTCAGTAACCACTCCAGTGTTCTTGCCTGGAGAATCCCAGGGACGGGGGAACCTGGTGGGCTGCCGTCTATGGAGTCTCACAGAGTCGGACACGACTGAAGCGACTTAGCAGCAGCAGCAGCAACGTTAGTACTGCAATTCTGAAATTACAAATCATAGTGCGACACAAATAATGTCTAACTCATCACAACCAATTCTACAAATTGACTTAAGAATTTTATGCAGTTATTATAGATAGTGGCATTCAGGAAACACTGTAGTAGGAATCAGAAGGCCTCTCTCAGTGTTCCACTAAGTATATGTGTGGTCTTGGTTTCCGTAAGTGCAAAATGAAGGAAATGAAGTGAATAACCTTTTAAATTCATTTACATACTAAAAAAAATGAGTTTCTATTTTCTAGAAACATACAGAGTTGGCAATTTTTTTCCTGAAAATCTAGAAAATGCTACTAGAAGGATTTTATTCATCAATTTCTCTTTTTTAAAAAAATACTTTTATTTATTTATCTATTTTTGGCTGTGCTGGGTCTTCATTGCTGCGTGGGTTTTTCTCTAAGCTGTGAGGAGCAGGGGCTACTCTCCAGCTGCAGTGCGCAGGTTTCTCGTTGCAGTGGTTTCTCTTGCTGCAGAGCACAGGCTTCAGTAGTTGCTGCACGTGGGCTCAGGAGTTGTGGTTCCTGGGCTCTAGAGCAGGAGCTCAATAGTTGTGGTGCCCGGGCTTAATTTCTCTGAGACATGCAGTATCCTCCCGGATCAGGAATCAATGTCTCCTGAACTGGCAGTTGGATTCTTTATCCCTGAGCCACCAGGAAAGCCCCTATTCATCAATCTTTCTATTAGGATGTTTCTTCAAAAGAGTTAATGAGCAATTTAGTTGGACTTGCATCTCTAATTCACAACAGAAAAAAAAAATGAAAATAGAAGGATCAAAAATAGTAATTGTTCTTAAATATTTATATATCTTCTAATTATTATACTTTCTTGAATCTATTACATAGGCTTCTTAGAAATTCTGGAAATGCAGAGTTTTATGTAGATTTTATATAATTGTTTAGAATTCTTTATCACACAAGCCCTGTTATATAATAACCCATAATACCAGGTACTAAAATAAAAGTAGCAGCAAATTTAATTTCAAGCTTAATTGCAGTACCACGAAGCATTCTCTCTACTTCTGTCAAGTCCCATAGTCAGATCCCCATCACCATCTCTCAGCATGTGGCTTGACCTCTTTCTTTAAATTTCTTCACTTGGCTGTCACTGTTCTACTGTTTTCCTCTTTCCACACTAACCTTTCCTTTTTTTTTCCATTAAGATGTTTCACTCAAGAGTGGGTTCTCTGACCCAGATTTCTTTGTTCTTTTTTGGGGGTATAGTTGCTTTACAATGTTTCTTTTGACCATGCTAAATTTTAGAATCCTTGTAGCTCAGTCAGTAAAGAAACTGCCTGCAGTGCAGGAGACCTGGGCTTGATTCCTGGGTCAGGAAGAGCCCCTGGAAAAGGAAATGGCAATCCACTCTAGCATGCTTGCTTGGAGAATCCCATGGATAAAGGAGCCCTGGCAGGCTACAGTCCATGGGGTCACAAGAGTCAGACATGACTTAACGACTAAACCACCAAAGACAGAAGAGCCTGGTGCCCTACAGTCCATGGGATTGAAAAAGAGTCAGACACGACTTAACAACTAAACAACAAGTTTCAGAAATTCACTGGACATTCAGATTGAGATATCCACAAGTGGGTAACTGAATATAAACATCTGAAGTACAGAGAAGAGGCCAGGGCTAGAGATATGTAAAATTTGGAGTCATCCATCCTGGAGCTGAATGAAACCATATGAGTGTGTGTTGTTGTTCAGTCACTCAGTTGTGTCTGACTCTGCAACCCCATGGACTGCAGCACTCCAGGCTTCCCTGTTCTTCACTATCTCCTGAAGTTTGCTGACTCTTGTCCGTTCAGTTGATGATGCCATCCAAGTGTGTATGGATACAAAAGAGAAGAGGGTCAAAGTCTGAGCACTGAATCACTCTATCATTTAAAGGTCATGAACAGAAGAGGAGCCAATCAAGAAAGAATGCCCAGTTTCTGCTGTACAGTGAAGGGCCTAGCCACTCTTTTTTTATTTCTTTATTGGTAGAAAAATAGCTCAAGAACTTCAAACCCTCTCAGACTTAAAACTAGCAAGATAGAGCAAGATTCTCTTTCCTGAAAATCCCAGTAGGCTTCTCATTCCTCCTATTTGATCAGGTTACCTGCCCATCCTATAATAAATGATATTTTTAGGAGATACAGTGCTTTGTTTTAGGTCTAGATAACATTATTCACTGAAAGCATAGAGACTAAAAATAGAGAAGTGAGTGGTTTTCAAAGAGAATTGGAGATGATAGCTGCCAGACAAAGAATGAATGGCTCTTGAGCAGCAAAAACAGCAGGTATCCACTGAAAGCTTCATAAATACACACTGCTAGCAAAGGGAATGGTCTCCAGAACAAAGCACAGTAAGCAAGTTAACTACAGCATCACCAGGTATCTTTCTGTAACGCAACTCTCTAATCTTGAATTACACCTCACACACATCCATGCATGTGCATGTACACACACATGTTGTTCATATATATAAACACACAAGGTGCAACAATTTCCTTTATTCTTGTTACTAGGCTTTAGAGCACTGCAAGACCAAATCAGATCACTGAATTCCAGAGATTATAGATTATAATTCACAGAGCCTCACTGCTACATAATAATCCATTTTGTCACTGGCTTCTCCATGACCCAGTATTTTAACTGGAACAAGATCAATATAAACCAGAATTACCAAGTAGTCAAATGATAGAAGCAGACTCCACAAGAAGCAAATGCACCATTTATTGCCAAACTGTTGCCAATATCTTAAGTCAAAAATTTCACTCATTGATATCAGTAACTTGATAGAAAATAGAAAAGCTGATTTTCACTAAATAAGCTATTTATTAGCCTCCTAGATCTGACCTTTTGCTAGAACACCGCATTTCCTCTTGGCTAAACTTCTTTACTTTCAGACTGCTCCTTGAAGTATTCTCTGCTCTTACATTTCATGGCCCCTTTGGGCCTTACCAGACAGGTGGAACTCCTTATATGTGAGATGAGTACTGTCTCTGACATGCTTTATGGGACACAACAGCCGCAACACAATCTATTAACCATAGCATAGCATGCCCAAGAGGAGTCTGGCTTGAGATCAGAATGTATGGCTGTTTGTCACATTTATAAAACCACAGTGTCATCTTTATTATTTCTATTATTTAAAAAATATATTGAAGCAGTTCTTCATATACCTGGCACATATGAAATTTATTTTCCTTAGATTTTTAGTTCTTTCCAGATTGACAATATTATAAAATAGATACAGTCACTACAGGAGAATAGCTGAAAAGTGTTCTCAGCAGTTTACTTTGTAAATAAAATCTGTTGCATATGTTTCCTTTCAGTTTTTATAGTGGTCTGGAGAAAGCCGGAAGTGTGCATACCTTCCACATATTACATTGTAAAATATAAAATTTTCACATTAGAAAAATACAACCCCAGTTTTAAATAATTTAATTGGAAATGCACAGATATACTGGAAAATATAAAGGTAAAATATGTAAGTCATGTTTAGTTCCTTTCTTCTCATTTTCTAATTAATGACAAATAACAAAAAAGGACTACTAGGTGAAATGGTATGTTGGATAAATTTCAAATATTCCTTCAAGCTACATCAAGCTGTTATGTTCATGTTCATAGACAGTGAGCCATTTAAATACAAAACTATTCAAAATCGTAGTTTCTACCACCATATGATAACTAGTTTTAACAAATCTAGATCAACTAAAGGAAAAGTTTTAATTAAACGTATCTTTAAAATAAAACATAGAGTACTTATGATAATTGCAGTTACTCATCATTTAGAAACTGTTCATTAATGACTTCACCATAAAAATCACATTAGTGGATAGTTTTTTGTTCTTGTGCTGCATATAATAGTTAACCATTGTATTTACTATTAAAGAATATGACAGTGAATTAAGGATAATCTCATTAAATGGCCAGTTCCCATTTAATGAGACTTGATGGGAACAAATTGATCCAGTTCCCATCAACTCACGATATATGCTAATTAAGTCAAGAATAGGACTCAAGTTTGCCTTGAACTGTCTAAGAGATAAAGATTAAATGTACCTTAAAAATAAAGATGTAGAGAACATTTTGGGCATTTGCATTTGCCCGTAAGCAAATTAATAGGCTAAGAAGTGTTGCCGGAGAAAACATTAAGCTGATGTTTCAAATCATCTTAAAGAACATTTCCAGTATGATGGAGGTTGTGGTTCAATAGCTAAGTGGTGTCCTGCTGCTGCTAAGTTGCTTCAGTCGTGTCTGACTTGTGTGACCCCATAGACGGCAGCCCATCAGGCTCCCCTGTCCCTGGGATTCTCCAGGCAAGAACACTGGAGTGGGTTGCCATTTCCCTCTCCAATGCATGAAAGTGAAAAGTGAAAGTGAAGTCGCTCAGTCAAGTCTGACTCTTTGCGACCCCATGGACTGCAGCCTATCAGGCTCCTCTGTCCATGGGATTTTCCAGGCAAGAGTACTGGAGTTGGGTACCATTGCCTTCTACTCTTTCGCAACCCCATGGACTGTAGCCCGCCAGACTCCTCTGTCCATGGGATCTCCCAGGCAAGAATATTGGAGTGGGTTGCCATTTCCTTCTCCAGGGGATCTTCCCAAGCCAGGAATCAAACCTGTGTCACCTGCATTGCAGGCAGTCTCCTGCACTGAAGGCAGATTCTTCACCACTGAGCCACCAGGGAAGCCCTTCCAGTAGGTATTTATATAAATACAAAATATATTCTAATGTATTTTTAATTTTTTTTCTTAACTCTTTATTAACCTTTTGCCTGCTAATCTCTGGTAATACTTGCTTCATCCTAGTTTCAGTCCTTGTTCAGTACATTAAAGTTATAAAAGTTTTTTTCCCGTTATGTAATCAAATTATATGCTACCTCTGGGGTTCCCAAGTCTTTCAGTCATCTGGGGTCACCCTGTCCCACTTCAGATGGAAAACTAGCATTTTCTCACAGACCCCCACACACATCCCCAGCTCTGAATCATCAAGAATTCCTAGGTTTTTTATAGTTTCTCTGGGGCAGTGGTCCTCAATCTTTTTGACACCAGGAACCGGTTTTGTGGAAGCCAGTTTTTCCATAGACAGGGCAGAGGGAGGGCAAGATGACTTAAGCATGATTTAAGTGCATTACTTTTATTGTCTTCTTATTTCCATTATTATCGATCAGTTACACCTCAGATCATCAAGCATTAGATCCCGGAGGTTGGGGACCCCTGCTCTAGCTCAGTGTTGGCACTGATGTAGCTTCCACTGAATTCTTGATCTGCATCTTTGCATCAACTTTTATAATGGCTGTTAGCTTTACTACCTCCTTACCCCAAGCTGGACCTACTTCTAATGCCATCATTTCATTGGAAAGCATAGGGCTCTGAGGTTTAACAGATCTCATTTATGATGTGGGGCTTCGGGAGGTAGCAGAGCACAGAATACTAGAATATTAGCCTTCACAGTCCTAAATATTTACTGACTCTTCTCTATCACAAACAATTCCTCCATATTTTCTATCTCCTTCTTTTTTCAGTCTTTTCCTCTTTCCTTTAAGACCTGTTAACTGTCTCTTCAGGAGCTGCTGTCAAAACCCTGAACTGTTTCCAGAGTCTTTCTTTTCTCTTTTCTTTCGCCTTCACTCAAACTGTGGCTAAAACTTCACCCCTTTCTCAAATTAAAGCCCTGCTGTATCTAAACAATAGAATTATCTACCCAGGAGATGAATTGTTCCACTCTCCTAGAAAACAATAGCAACTAATTTAAATTACATAGCCATCTTTTCCCTCACTCTACATTTGCAAAATTTCTTTCACTTAGTCACACAGCTCTTTCTAATTAGTCAGAATATATGTGCATTTAAAGTAGATAATTAAAATAATGCAATTGTTATTGTTAAAAGATTTTTAAGTTTTACAAACTGCTAATCAAAATTTAGTCCTGCACATGGTAATGAATGCTTACTCATGTCTGCTTGCTCAGGTAATTTTAAGTTAACTCCTATCATAGTTGATGCCTATAGAAACACTGTTGCTGAAGCTGAAACTCCAATACTTTGGCCACCTGATGTGAAGAGCCAACTGCCTGTAAAGGACCCTGATGCTGGGAAAGATTGAAGGCAAAAGGAGAAGGGGACAACAGAGGATGAGATGGTTAGACAGTATCACCAACACAATGGACATGAATTTGAGCAAACTCCAAGAGATAGTGGAGGACAGAAGAGCCTGATGTGCTGCAGTTCATTGGCCCACAAAGAGTCAGACATGACTTAGCAACTGAACATCACCACCAGAGAAATACTATTTTGTCAGAGTTTATACTGTCTTTTGTGTCCCAAGCTAACCCTGAGAACTTAAGTGAAATGTGAATCTTTTCTAGTAGGATACAATTATTTGAAGATATTTAGCTTTATATGTATTTGATTACTTTTTTTTATCTTTTTTTACATAGTTTTGTGTGAGAATAGAAAAGAATCCTGGCCTTGGATTTAGTATCAGTGGTGGAATTAGTGGACAAGGAAATCCATTTAAACCTTCTGACAAGGTAAGAAGTGAATTTCTTATTGACAATTTTAATTAGTAAAACACTGTACTGTATCAAAAAAGATTTTTAAAATTTTGCGATTTTACTGTGCTTTAATAAGCTAGCTAACTATGAAACCAGTTAGAAACTTTCTCAGCAAGGAGAAAAAAGAATTCCCTGAAGTGATTGACAAATCCTACGAATAAGAAGAAATAAATTTAAGTATCCTTTTGAAAAGGAAGTTCTTTGTTTTTTACTTTTTGTTTTGTTCACTATTGTATCTACACAGGTAATTTTTAACAATTTGTTTCCAAAAGTTGTAAATCACTTATTTGAGAAAATGTTTTCTCATAGTAGCAAATACTGATTCAACAGGAGGGCAGTAAATTGACATCTTTATATTTAATCCATCATATACGTAAAGTATTTCACTGATAGGATTGTAGAACTAAAAGACCAGAGAAAAGAGATATCTTGTGAGAACATCAGTTAGCCATGGCAGAGGGATCGGGTCCTCCTCTCATGCTCACCCCCGTTTGCCAAACCATGGGTAAAGTTTCACCTCCTCCCCCGACTCTAACCTTAACCATTGCCAGATATCCACCATGCTGCTCATGCTCACATTTGGCCTGTCTGATCCCACTGAAGAACACTTGACATTTTTATTAAAAAATGTACCCTGGGCTGCATAATCTGCCCTCTGCCATCAGTGTTTTAATACTCTCAGCTTCTAAACAATTAGTAATTATAATTTGATGATATTGAAACTGTCTGCTTTTGACCTCATCAAATTTAACTGCATTAAGCGACATCATAAAACTTTGGGTGATGAAGAAAGACAGAAATTACATATAAGTAAAACCTCCACAGGCACTTGACTTACTTCTGAATCACATGCTGGTGCAGACCTTTGCAATGTGCCACTCTTATAAAGGTAACCCACACATCAGTTTCTGATCAAAAAAACCTATTTCTGAAAAAACGTGTATGCCCCTACTCTGGAGATTTCCGTAGCCTTTAATCCCTTATTTTCCTCCACTTCTCCCACTCTTTTTGTTTCCTACCATCCATTATGCCCTTCTTCTTTTTCTTTTTGAAGAAGAAGAAGAGTTTGGACCAAGAGGAAGAATTATTCTTACTGTACATATTATATTAGGATGGAAGGGAAAAAATCCCAGTGTCCATAAACAAGAATTTGTTTGATTGAGTGATTGGAACAGATATTCCCATATAAGGAATGTGTATCAAGCAGCCCTATATAAAAGGGGAATTCCAGTTTAAAATGTTTGTGTGTAAATAACTGCTGCATTTCCTTTTTGAAATGATGTTGAAGATAATCATTGATTAAGTAGAATTTAAATATTTGTGACTTAGTAGGACCAAGTGTTTACTGAATTTTAATAAGTTATTAATGTATCTTAAGACAAAAAGCATGAAAATGCAAAATCATGAGAAACATATGATATTTTTAAAAGCCTCAAATCGCTGTCTGATTCATCTTGGCCTCTCTTTTTCTCTCTGGTTTTACGTCTCCTCCATAAGCTCTTTCAATGAAAAGTTAACAACCTTATCATTCATAAGACAGTTTAAATTCAAAATTCGTTTTCCTCTCCTTTCTCACCAGCGTGTACACTTTTCCACCATATTTTTGGAAAGCACAGGGTACTAGATATTTTTCAATTAGTGAAGTCACTCAGTTGTGTCCAACTCTTGGCAACTCCATGGACTGTAGCCCACCAGGTTCCTCCGTCCATGGGATTCTCCAGGCAAGAATACTGGAGTGGGTTGCCATTTCCTTCTCCAGGGGATCTTCCTGACCCAGGGATCGAACCCAGGTCTCCTTCATTGCAGGCAGACGCTTTAACCTCTGAGCCACCAGGGAAGCCTTGTCAGAATGCTGTTACTGTTTTGCTTTTATTTTCAACTGAAGGGGACAGTAGATGTGAGGCTTTCAAATCATTGCCTGTGATTCTTCCTCTATGAGGAAATATGAACACTTTGTAACTATTAATTTAATTTCTCATTTATAATATTTTAATAACTCTAGTGAGACTGAATTATTTCTATGATCTAATATAATCTATCCATTGAAAGATTTCCCCTCAAAAGCACTTTCTTTGCCTGATTACTTTCTAAAACATTTAAAATCTGAAAAGTCTCCATTACTGCAAATTGATCAGATTAATTAAAAATTAATTAATTTTAATTTCTTCTGTAGTTCCAAATCTACAGAAGATTCTCAGATTGCTTTCAATTTATTGACCACATCAATCATATGGTAAATACTCAGTAAAACGTGTTGAGGAGATCTAAAGACACTAGCTCTGGACAATTTCTATAAGAGTTTAATCCTCTCACAAGGAAAGGGATTAATCTCAAAGAAATTCAGTTGCATTTCTTTATCCCCCATGCTCCATTCCTGTAGTGGTTGCATAAAATTTAGTGTACAACCCAGTGCCTAAAACCTAAAAGTATCAAACAGCAACAAAATGAAAATCAAGCTTAAAAATACTCTTCTTGAGAGGTTCCTGGAGCTCCAGTGGTTAGGACTTGGCACTTTCACTGCTGTGGCCCTGGGTTCAATTTCTGGGCAGGGCAATAAGATCCCACAAGCCATGTGGCACAGACAAAATAAAACTCTTCTCTCCAATGTTGAAGAACAAGTTTTATCATAAACTGGTTAATTTACAGCTGTGAGGAGAGGTGAGGAGAACCAAATTCAACCAATGTTTTAAGTCAGCAGATAGTAACCGGATCAGAGGTTGATGCTTTCTTTATAAGGAGTTCTAGTAAAGTTAGGAAAAAGCTTAAACTTTAATATAATATATATACCCTCTTCCAATAAGAGCTTCCCTAGTGTCTCAGGGATAAAGAAAACACGTGCTAATGCAGGAGACATAAGAGATGTGGGTTCAATCCCTGGGTTGGGAAGATCCCCTGGAGAAGGAAATGGCAACCCACTCCAGTATTCTTGCCTGAAAAAGCCCATGGACAGAGGAGCTTGGCGGGCTACAGTCCATGCAGTCACAAAGAGTCGGACACAACTTAGTGACTGAAAAACAACTCTTTTAATAAACAGGTCATGGATTTAAAATGGTCTTTCAAGCACACTGTAGAATTTTACTTACTATTTATGAATGTTCAAGTGTTTTATAATGTCACTCAAAATTCTAAGTATCCAAGATATCTGAATGTCTGACAGTCATTGAAGACTTTCTGTACTAAAGCAGCCAATGGAATTGTTCCATTCTCTTTATTACAATTACTAGGAACCACTGTTTCAGCCAAATGCCAATGACCAAAGTGAAATAGCACCAAACTGATTACGTGGTATACAGCCAGGTAGGAAAAGCATGAAGTAGTCATCCAAAGGGCTGAGAGGATGGACCTGGGGCGAAAGTGAGTTGTGTTGTTCAGTCTGTCAGAAGTTCCAATTTAGATTCTGTTCCAATTTAGATATTGCAGAAAAACTCTTGCTACAGCTCAAAAGTTAACTGAGGTTTTAGAGAGAATTGAGGATCAAGCCAGATATGAAGACTGTATTGTACCAGACTTTGAGAGCTGAGAACAGCATCTGGTCTTGCGAATGTAACTCCTCTCAAAGACCTCAAGGTAGTCTAAATCAACCATGGTGTCCATGGATTAAACGGATGGAGCATGATTAGTCCTATAGTTCATATCATTGTCAGAACAGTGGTGAACAGAACAACTACTCACAGTTGAACAACCCACCTCACTCATCATGGAGTTCATTATTTTAGGTTCACTGCCAGGTGAAAGCTGCTTTTACATACTTGAAAAGAGAAAACTGTAGAAAACCAGATAAAAATGACCTTATGTAATGCTTGCCTTTGCCCTCCCAGTGAAGTGGATGGAGCCATTATCTGATTTATTCTTATAGAGGAGCACTGCTATCAAGATGGCAAGATACTCCACAGAGATAAAAGATTTTGATGTAACAAATCTGATAATAATAATAAAAGTATATAGACTTTTATTGAGTATTTATAATGTGTTAGTCACTATATTTGGCTCTTTAAATACATGAACTGATCTGATCTTCATAACAACTTGTGTTAGTTGAATATTATTATTCCTCATTTTGTGGAATGGCCCAGAGGGGTTAATTAAGTTGCCCAGGGTCATTTACCTGATCTGTAGCAGAGAAGATTGGAACCCAGGTTGATCTGATTCCAAATCCTTTTCTCTTAATAAGCCCTGTGATTCACACCTCTATCTGCAAATACCACTTAGCAGAAGAGCCACATGACAAATTTATACCCTGTAGAGTTGAGACTAATATAGTAATCTAATATTGAAGGTGTTACAGAACACTCTAATTAGTTATAGCCTAGATATTTGCGTCAACAAATCCTCGAAAGTCAGCATATTTTCTCTATTGAACTTAGATAATTAGAAGCATGTGTACAGCATACAGTACACATTGGATTGCTAAATATTTGTATAACTTTTGGACTAAGGTATTATTACAGTGGAGATTGTGCCAATGGAACAAACCACAATAATCTTTCTCTATTTAAGTGTTCATAAAATAATAAATCATGATTGCAAAATTTAAGATACCAATACAGTTTCCATGAGATATTGTTGGGAAGAGATTGGATTAATGGATGATTGATATCGTGTTGTGTGACTTCATAAGGCAGCCCAAGACTCCGAAAATAAATTTTTAATGTTGCATTCACATAGGTCCTCATCAAAGGACTGATATCCCTCCTTGCTTCATTTGAGAAGGATGGACTAAGAAGCTTCTGGATTTTAAAGATATTAAAGGAGATGACAGCCCCTTTCTCTATATGCTGTAAAAGCATAGCACTGAATAATCCCATGAACAATTACCTAGAAACAGGATCAAATGGAAGCTACATTATGCATAACCTCAAATTACATGATAGCAGGAACTACCCATACTAGGATATTGAGACCAAAGAATCACTTATTCTCCACAGTTTTATCATAAACACTTATGCTCAGCAGATGCCGGAGACCTTACTTATATTTCCATGAATTTGGACAATCTGCATGTAGACAGAAGTGATAGAAGAAACAATTCATGTTCTTTCTTAAATGCCTTAATTTGCCCATGGTTTAGGTAAAATCCCAAGCCAAAGAAGAATATTAGAGGCATGTCAACTGTAAGATTCTATAATCACCAATAAACTCTAAAGTTCTGGAATTTCAGAATAAATTACTGCACTTAATTGTACATAAATTTTAAAAGATCAATTCCAAATGCCAAACGGCCTGCAACTGGATATAGGTCCCTCCTATTTACACACCACCTTCCAGCCTAGAAAAAAACTGTATGGAGATGCACACTGCATCAAATAAAAGTTTTTTATATGATTAATATTAAGAGAAGAAAAGTTAGTTGTGCAAATCCAAAACATTTCTTTAATACCTTTACTGGGAATAATAATACTCAGAGGCATGCTTGGCAGTAGCAAGTTCGAAAACATACAAGAAAATTTTCCAGGTTTGTTCAGTCTCATGACACTGGTGGATCACAAACAAAAAGTTACAAAGATCTGTTCTTGACTTATGAAAAAAGTACGTATCATAAACCTATTTACTGTCACATGTTCTCCATGGATATAAAAATCAAGAATAGCAAACACATTTATCTAGAACTCCACACAGCATATGATTTATATTTACTACATAAATATTAAACTACATGCAATATTTCCTTAATTTTTTATAATCCCTAAAGATGATTTATATATTTCTAAATTAATTTTATAATATAACTTAAATGTCTGTTCCATCCTTAATTCTACTTTGAGTGATTATGTAATGCAAAGTAATGTGGAGAACCTATTAATTATGTGAAAATAACATTCAGGAGCAAGAAACAGATAAAATATAAATATGTGTAATTTTTATATAAAGCTGAATTTTTAAAAACAAATAACAAGCATAAATTATTGCACTATTTGGTTATTCCAGCTGCATCTTAGTCACATTGCAGTTTGAGGTTTAGAATACCATTTGGTTGTTTAAAGACATTAAAAGCAAGAATTTTTTTTTAATAAAAATGCATTTTTGCCTATTTTGTTCTTTGTCTTATATGTTGAAAAGACCCTAAATCTATTCAGAAATATTAATAGAAATGCAGTCTTCGCAATCTCCTTTTAATAGGATTCTACAAGTATGATCACCTATATGAGGTCTTTTAAGAAGGCTCCAAGGCTTCTCTGGTGGCTCAGACAGTAAAGAATCTGTCTGCAATGCGGGAGACCTGAGTTTGATCCCTGGGTCAGGAAGATCCCCTGGAGGAGGAAATGGCAACCCACTCTAGTATTCTTGCCTGGAGAATTCCATGGAGAGAGGAGTCTGGTGGGCTACAGCCCACAGGGTCTCAAAGAGTTGGACACAACTGGGTGACTAGCACTCACTCAAGAAGTTGTGGCAGTGTCCTTTAGCCAATTCGATGATTTTAATATCAAGACATTATATTATAAAGAAGAGATATAAGATTTCAGCTTGCAAAGGGATGTAATAAAATATAACAACACAGACATGATTCTTTAAGAAAATATCATTCTATTTTACATATGAAAAAATAAGGTGATTTAAAAGAACCATTTCAAATAAGAACATTGATTGGGACATTTCAATTCAACGGTATATTTAGAAAAACACTTGCATTGAGATTGCTATCACTTTGTGATATATTTTAACAATCAGTAAAATATTTTTCAATAAAATTGAAGTCCAAGTACATAACCAGTTATATTAGTTGCTAGAGTTAAATGTTATCTATGTTTTGTCTGCTGCATAATGTCAGCTATTTAGCATGGAACAAAATATGCTCAGTAAGGAGGCAGAAATGGTATGGGAAAGGACTTGAGACTTTTTAAGTTTGTTTCAATTTTTGGAAAAACATCAGAGACTTTTCAATCAAAATATGAAAATACTTAAAATTAGTTCATAAATAATATCTTATGTAATAACTAATAAGAATTAACAGGTCCATCAATTAGAGAAAGCTTATTACTGAGGGTCCAAAAGATCTTTGAGAAATGTGTGAAATCTTTCATATTCCATTTATAAATTTACACCACAAGTTGTAAATGGTATTCCAGCAACTCCGATAGTATTTCTAATTTCTGCTTGAAGATGTTATAACTAACTAGAATCTTGAAAATATTATGAAGTCAGGTTAATAGAAATAAAATAAAAACGAAGTAAAAAGTAATCTTCCATGTCTCTTCCTGTAGCACTATTGTTTAACTTTTAAAAATTTACCCATCTAACATTTGAGATGTATCTCAGTAGCATGTATTTAATAACAGTATTATCCATTTTTCCTCCAATCCACCTCCAAAGCTGCTATATGCATGGGAGACTGATACTGGCTTCCAAAGAATCACTAGTAAGCAAAATATAGAATCTGCATATACCTTCCAGGCAAGGAGATACTGTAGAGCTTTAATTTTTGTAGTTTATATTTTTCTAAAATCAGATCCTCAAGATGCAGAACCAGAGATGGAGATTTTTGTGCAAGTTAATTGAAGAATTGCTGTTAGGTGAAATCTATATGAGAATGAGGGATGCAGTAGGGCAGGTGAAGAAACTGGGCAAAGATATGGATTTAGTGGAAATTTTAATTAAATATTAAAAATTGAATTAAAAAAATAGGGTACCACAGAGTTGTCTCACCCTAAGGAAGGAAACAGCCTTTTGTACCCTAGTATCAGTCATTGAGGGCTTCATAAGTAGCTCAGTGGTAAAGAACCTGCCTGCCAATGCAAGAGATGTGGGTTTGATCTCTGGATCAGGAAGATCCCTGGGTTGGGAGGAGGAAATGGCAACCCACTCCAGTATTCTTGCCTGGGAAATCCTATGGACAGAGGAGCCTGGCAGGCTACGGTCCATGGGGTCGCAAAAGAGCCAAACACAACTTAGCGACTAAACAGCATCATCAGTCATTGACTACGTGGGAAGGAGCATGACCTACCCAGCATTTCTCAGTAAGGAAGCTCCAGGCTGAGGGTAATTTTCAAAAGAAGTGTTAGATGTGAGCTATCAGCAGCATCTGCAGAGTGAGAGCACCAACCTTATCAAGGACATCTGGGCAGGTCCCCAAAAGTGTCCATTATACCATTATGAAAATAATGGATGTTTTTCATCTTTCAAACTGAAAGTACTTCAGTACCAGTAATTCTGATATGCTTTAATCTATGAGAATTACTTCCCTAGAGCCTGAGTGCTTTCAACCATGGCATCTGAGAGGGATTGCCAAAGCAACTTGATACTTCAGTATGGATCCTGAAATTTGTTGTGTTGTATTTTTTCAACAAGACCCATTAAATCTGCTTTAAAATCCTTGTAATTTTTCAGATTAATCTTAAAAAAAAAAAAGACTGCTATATCCCACAAATATAGTCTTAGACTCTCCTAGAGATAGTAATCACTAATTGAACCAAATCTCTTCTGTTCTTTGATAGCTAAAGAAAGTGGTTCACAAAATAATACACAAGGAGCAGGGAAATTTGGTGTGAGCACACTTAGGTGGGAAAAAAAAATCAGGTAGAAATTGGTATGATCAAAGAAATCTAAAACAACTAAAAAGAAAACACAAGTAACTGCAAAATACTTATCGTGTCATTTTTCTCTTTTGGGTGTGTAAAGAAAATCATGAGAACACAAAGAGTTGATTCTTAAGTTCTGTAAGTTCCAACTTAAGTTTTCCCTAAGATCTTTTGAATGAGTTGAAAGAAAGCCATAAAGAGATGATTATAGATTTCCAGACACCAAGTTGACCTGAAGGTCCCAGAACTCTGCTGGAAAGTTGGACTACTAGATCAGAATTTTTAGATTGTGTTATTTTAAAATGTATATATATAAATACATGTATATATATATATATACACATACACACACATATATGTAAGTATCTATATTTTCAAAATATATATTATGAGGTTTGGGGGTTTATTTCTTTTGTTTTTTGCCTGTGGTGGGTCTTCATTACTACACATGGGCTTTTCTCTAGTTGCTGCAAGCGGGGGCTACTCTCTAGCTGCAGTGCTCAGGATTCTCATTGCAGTAGCTTCTCTTATGGCAGAGCACAGGCTCTAGGCATGTGGGCTTCACTGGTTGCAGAGCATGGGCTCAGCAGTTGCGTCTCACAGGCTTAGTTGCTCCGCGGCATGTGGGATCTTCCCAGACCAGGAATCAAACCAGTGTCCCTTCCATTGAAAGGTGGATTCTTGACCACTGGACCACCAGAGAAGCCCCCAAAATACATAAATTGTTAATAAATCCACAGTTACATTAAGCAGTGAGCACGTAATAACAGTTTAGGATTATTGCATAAGGTACAAAACTACAAGTAAGATTTTATTTGTCTATTATCTTTATAATATAATTAGCATAGCTATACATGGTCTTAGTAACCAATTCTATTTTTAAATATAAAGGAGTAGAAATTATTTCCTATATTTGAAACCGACTGGGTCAAACCCCATCACCATAGACAAACCACATTCCAATAACAAGGCACTATCATTTAACCTCCAATGACATTTATTAATAGAAAATAGGAAGTGTTGGACTATACATTAAAATGGTTAAAGAAGAATCATATCTTAAATTTGTGTTTCTCTTTGTTTATTGAGCTATACCAAGATTTATTTTTTATTGAGAGAAAAATCATATATTCATCCTGTCCTCTGCTTTTTAAAAAATGGTTTCTACCTCGACTTTGAATGACTAATTTAGTAGGATACCTCCACTAAGGTACAAGATTTGCTTATTCCTATACTGCAAGATGGAGAAGGCAATGGCACCCCACTCCAGTACTCTTGCTTGGAAAATCCCATGGACGGAGGAGCCTGGTAGGCTGCAGTCCATGGGGTCGCTAAGAGTCAGAAGGACTGAGCGACTTCACTTTCACCTTTCACTTTCATGCATTGGAGAAGGAAATACCAGCCCACTCCGGTGTTCTTGCCTGGAGAATCCCAGGGATGGCTGAGCCTGGCGGGCTGCCGTCTATGGGGTCGCACAGAGTCGGACACGACTGAAGCGACCTAGCAGCAGCATACTGCAAGAAAACCCTGTAGTATACTGGGTTTTGTATAACTTGCACACACCAGCTGGGAGCAGCTTCAGTTCTCTGAAGGTGTCCGTCTCTGAGACACAATGTGAGGGTCACCAAAGAGACAAACAATTGAGAGCCACTTTCACTTAGGTATCTTCTACTGATTGTGAACTAGGGCATTCTCAGTGCTTTTACTCTGGACAACATAGTCATCCTTTTAAATCATAATTAACTTAAAAATATACAACAAAATTCTAACCAATAGGTTTAAACTTTGAATTTTTAAAAAGTAAACACATATTACTTACAATCTTCAAAGTTCACACATTCATTATTTTTACATGATCTTTATTACCAGGATAACTTGAAATAGAAAGGCTCTTAAGCATTTGTTGTATATTTTTAAATGCTTTTTATCTTTCATGGTTTACATACTTTTTGCAAACCAGCTAAGCTTTTCCTGGAGAAGGAAATAGCAACCCACTCCAGTATTTCTGCCTGGAAAATTCCATGGACAGAGGAGCCTAGCAGGCTACAGTCCATGGGGTTGCAGAGTCGGGCACAACTGAGCACACACTGCCCAGTCAGTCTTTTCCTTTATATTAAAGTATCCAATTACATTGATAATTCAGTTGTGACTTGAGTTGTATCTTTCAGGAATGTTGAAGTTTTGTACATATTTTATAATTACTAAAACTGGTGTTTTCTTTCCATAAAATTAATAAATACAATCATAATACAGTCTTAGTCTCAGATGTGTACAACTGCAGTCTTTTTACTTTAACTTAAACCTCAGAAAAATTATACAGGTAATAAATGAAAACACTGTCACTATAAAAATTAAATAATATAGAAATATAGAGACTAAAAAGTAATTTTTTTAAAAAAAAAGAAGCTTCCTTTTCTCTCTGCCTCACACTGCCGATGCACTTTGTCAGTCAGTGTATCAGAAATCCACAGCTGTAGAGCCTACGAGACATTTGTCACTGGCCTTTTGACCTCCTGATTTCACTGCCAGCTCTAAGCAACACTCCAGCATGGTCTACTCTACATAAAGCCATATTTTATCTAAAAGAATCATAGTTTGACTGAATGTAGCTCACAAGAGAACAATTTTTCACTTTAGAAACCTTATTTTAGCATAAGTGACAAAAAAGACTTTAGTGAATTTTTAACTTCTCAATCCATTATTTTGAAATGGTATAATGTCAAAAAATTTGACAATTGAAGGGGCTTTGGGGAAGCTCGCAGGGATGATAATCAGAAAGCTGATTATTGATACTATTTTAGGAATAACGAAGAAGGAGAATCCACAGCCACCTACAGTTACTCACTCTTGGTTTTAATTGCTTCTACTATTTTATGCTATATATAAAGCTGAGAAGAAAAGCCAGTAGGAGCTCTGACAGAATCAGTAAATTGTATGATACTCAGCGACCCAACTATTCACCGCAAGTTAAGGTCTCATATTAAATACAGGCTTTAAAGTTTAACGAAGTCATAAAATAAAAGAAATGGAAAATATTTCACCTGTTTTTCCCAAATAGGCAAGAAACCTGGAAAAACAGTATGTAAAAGAGTGTGATCTCTTAAAAGAAAATGTGAAAATCAAATGAAAGAAGATTCTTTTTTTAAGCTTAAGAATTTTACCAAGAAATAAACAGAAATAAAAAGATAGTTTAGGTCACAATAGAGAGACTCCCAGAGATTTTTAATTTTTAGGTAATAATTGGAATACTGTAACAATCAATTAAAGAAAAATTACAATTATAATTCCTACAGGAATACCTCCAGGATATTAAAGTTTGGTTCCAGACCACTGCAATACAATGAATATTGCAATGAAGCAAGCCCCACAGAATTTTTGGTTTCCAAATACCGTTAAAAGTTACGTTTATACTATAATGTATTCTTTTAAGTGTGCAATAGCATTATGTCTAAAAATAATATAGATGCCTTAATTCAAAAATACTTTATTGCCAGGGGATTCCCTGGTGGCTCAGATGGTAAAAACACTTTATTGCCTTTTTTTTATAGTGAGTGAAGAAATGGAGTGGGAGGTTGGAGTTAGCAGATGCAAGCTTTTATGTATAGAATGGATAAACAAGGTCCTGCTGTGTAGCACAGGGAACTATATTCAATATCTCATGATAAACCATAATGCAAAAGCATATTTTAAAAAAAAAGAGTATCTAAGTCTTCAATGAGTAACATCAATGATCACTGATCACAGACTACAAACAGAATAAAATATTGCGAGACTTACCAAAATGGGACACAGAAACATTGAAGTAAGCAGATGCTGTTGGAAAAATGGCACCAACAGACTTGCTTAACAAAAAGTTGCCACAAACCTTCAATTTGTTTTAAAAAATGCAGTATCTGCAAAGTACAGTAAAGTGAAGTACAGTAAAACAAGGTATGCCCATATAAAGTCGGCAAAGCCAAACATAATTTTAACTCTTATATTCAGATTCCCCAAAAGAGAATACTGCATGATAATCAGCATCAAACTATTTAAAAAATTCAATTTTTTAGTAGCCAATTTGTCATTTCTAACAGGAATCGCAGATAAAAGGAAATAAGCTTTTGGGCTGCTATTATCAAGTCATAAGGGCAGTATCTTGAAAACTGTATATCTATATACATTTTTCTTTTTGGCTACTAAATAAATCTTTACAGTGACATAAAAGAATGATGAAAATGTATTTTTTCTGTTAGGATTGCTCCGTTATATTGTTACTATCTATAATCACATAACCAGTTTCTATGGGTTTTAATAGTCCCCTGTTGCACCAATGGATTATTAATAAATACGTGATTTTTATTTTAATATTTCTTTATATAAAAGTTCATGAAAGACAGTTTTGAATTTCTTTAAAATCTGTGGATAAGATTTTTGTGATGTTTTTAGAGAACTTTGATCAGTTGTATCATTTGTAATCTCTGTCTTTTGAGGCTCAATTATTTTAGGTTTCTAAAGCAACTTTCTTTCTGTTCATTATTTATGGATTTCATATTCATTGTTTTGTCAGCTAAAGTTCAGTCATACACTGGAGCATCATATTCAGCTGCCAATGCCCTCTTTTATTTTTTTTTCTTTCCTTTCCTTCCCTCTCTTCTCTTTCTCCTCTTCTTTAGTTTCTAATGATCACTGGATAAATCTCTTCTCTTGCTGCATACAAAGTCTTCAATTATTAAGCTAGGAAACTGTTCAGAGCTCAAGATTTGACTTTCAGCAATTAACCTTACAATATTTTTTTTTCACACTTTTGACTCTTAGAGTAAAACTATTGATAATATCTTTATTCTTGATATGTCAAGTGGTCTAATAATCACAGGGATTAAGTAAACACAGTCTACTGTGTATTTGTCATGCTGCTCCTTTGAGCCATATCATAGCTTAATATTAATATTGCCCAATTTATGAAAAAAAAATTTGCCAATATTTGACCCCCAAAAAAGTTGCACTTTACAAGCTATTGAATCAATGGCTATGTTTACTATTTCTATGAGTCATTTTTTTCCTCCAGAAACACTGTCTGAACTTTTACAGTTATATGAAAGCATAAAATATCATATTTTATAATATATAACCAATATGTTCTAAATTATAATTGCTATAGTATGCAATTTTTATCTGACGTATGGCCTTCCTAGAAACCAATTTCTTAGCATCAGCTACAGCCAAGTTTTTTTCAGAATTTTAAAGAAAAGTATATTTCACAAACTGATGTTGCAGTTCCCTTAAGACAAGTTCTATTTTGGTGTCTACATTTACAATAGCTGAGACTGTCACAGTCATTCACCTTCATCATTAAACGGTCATATAAAGTTCCTTTCTCCTCTAAAGTTAGAATGTTAAATGTTAGCCTTGTAGACTCACTTCCTGAGTCCTTCAGGGTTTATGTCCAGTGGTGTGCAGGCTAGGTAACCAATAAGACAAGGTCAGATCTTAACACTATGAAAAACCTTCCATACCCATCTTTTTTCAAAATTACTTGTGAAAAGCAAAACTTTTAAAAAGCCCATTATGGGTACTTTTGGAAAAACCATTTATAAACTTATATGAAAACTGGTTCAAAAACTGGGGTAGGAATATGAAATTGCAACAGGTCGTGCTGGGGGGTTCCTCTGTGATCCCTGAGTCCATTGGATCTGTGTCTGTCTCAAGCACACTTAGATATTGGTGTTTGATAGGAGAAAAGACTTATTTGGACAGGACTGCGAGAAGGCAATGGCACCCCAGTCCAGTACTCTTGCCTGGAAAATCCCATGGATGGAGGGAGGAGCCTGGTAGACTGCAGTCCATGGGGTCGCTAAGAGTCGGACACGACTGAGCGACTTCACTTTCACTTTTCACTTTCCTGTATTGGAGAAGGAAATGGCAACCCACTCCAGTGTCCTTGCCTGGAGAATCCCAGGGATGGGGGAGCCTGGTGGGCTGCCGTCTATGGGGTCGCACAGAGTCGGATACGACTGAAGCGACAGCAGCAGCAGCAGCAGTGGCGATACTGTTGCTCTGCTGCAAGATGCCCTCTAGAGGTGGTACTGAGGGAAAACCACTGTGCTGCTGAGGCACTAAAGAACATGAGCTGAACATGAGGTGCAAAATATTAGAAAAACACACTCAGATAAGCCATTAGCCAATAACTAGACTCGGCCACTGTTGCAGATCTGATGCTCTATTGACTTGGAGCGGCCAAAGGAGATAACCTCTAAATGTTCTTAAGGACCATCAGAAAACCCTCTTGTTGGGACCTATGTCCACTATTAAGAGTAAAACAATAGTTGGAGCCATTATCGCTGAGAGCCACCACTAGGAAACCACAGATGATATAGGAAAGACTTTCCAGCCCTCTTGCCATCCCCTTCCCTAAATAAAGATGGCACTCAGTATGGGGTCAGTAAAAGTTGTTATATTCCCTCTTATCAGTTGGGAATTTGAGGGAAAGATAACAAATGTCTTTCAGTACACTCCAAGACTAAGAGTAAAGAAGAATTTCCTGTCAGTAAATCTAGTACAGTTGGGAGACTCAGAAGTCTCTTAAAGTGGGCTTTGCTGGATAAAAAGACACTGGACTGTAGCTCAGTCTTCAAATTTTCAATAATTATAACAACATTTATTGACCCCATACTGAATGCCGTCCACTACTTTAAGTATTTTATATGTATTCACTCAATCTAGTAACTATGAGGTATAAACCACTATTACAGGCTTCCTTGGTGGCCCAGAGAGTAAAGAATCTGCCTGCAATGCAGGAGACCCGGGATTCCTGGCTTGGGAAAATCCCCTGGAGAAAGGAATGGCTACCCACTCCAGTGTTCTTGCCTGGAGAATTCCATGGACAGAGGAGCCTGGCCAGCAATGGGTCGCAAAGAGTTGTACACAACTGAACACACACACCTGCAGCCAACACCTTTGTTGCAGCCCACTGAGAACTGAGTTAAATGTCTAACTTGAAAAACTGTCAGATAATAAATTTGTGATGTTTTAAGCCACTAAGCTTGTGATAACTTATTATAATAGCAGCAAAAATACCTAATACACACTACTCATTGAAAAACAGTTACTGAGATATTTTCCTTATTTGGGCAAAATAGATTTGCTATAGGTATATAGCAAATAGGTGTATAGCTATAGGTATATAGACTTAGGTTTATAGGTTGTTTCACTAGTGTGGAGGTATTGCATGATAGTCTGATCCACATTTAGCACTCTGCTAAGCATTAAAAGAAATAAATATTTTAAGATCTTGTCCAAAGAATTATAAAATTGGTCATATGCCATGATTTGGATCTTTGATACATACAAGATACATACAAGTGCTTCAGTAAGCACTTGGAATTTAGGAGATGGCTCTTTACCAATCAGTGGGAAGTTATTGCTCTAATTTTCAGAATACAAATAGTTTGGTGATTCTTCACCGATATGTCAGTGTCAAAGTATTCTTTGAAATCTCAGAACATAATGAATTTGTTGAAAGGGTGACACACTGCTACAAAGAACTTTTTCAAAACAGTGTCAAAGTTTTCATATTTCTCATCTATATTCATCATAACAGAGACCATAAAATGAGCTCAGAATTATTTGCTCTCTTTCATATGACAGTGTTTATATACGTAAATACAGTGGAAAATCAGGGCACTGGCCTTTCCAAGCAGTCTTTGGGGAAACATTCCACCTCCAAAAATAATGAATGCTGCACACCATTATCAAACATGACACTCATTGCTATCTGTTTTGACTAATGAGGCAATATGCAGGCTGATAGGATATATGTATATACAGAAAAAAGGAAACTATATCAATGACAGTAGCAATTTCATAGTTGGTAAAAAAAAAATTAATTGAAAAGAACTATTAAAGCTTTAGAAAACAGCAATAAATACTTAGGAAGACTCAGGCCACCATAAAAGTAAGCTTCAAAGCAAGTCTTCAGAACAGTGGCTGAGTTCTGCAGAGCTTTGTGATGAATGAAATTAAACTTGCCACAGACATGACATTTGTATTCTTCTGGCAGTCTGGTTGTAGGGTATTGCTGGTTCCTCCCAGCATTGCAGATATGATGGTCACAATTCTGCTCCTACGGTCTGGATTCACACAAACATTATTAAAACCGTTCCTGTACAATGAGCTGGAAAAAGGCAATCAAAATTAACTAGGGAGCAAAGACTTTGACTGCTGGGACAAAATATAATAGTAAAAGCAGCTTCACCTTCAGCATCCAGAGATGCAGGGCCTTATTTTGGGCAATAATGTCATTCTGTCTGTTGAACAGTGAACTCAACAGCAAAAAGAGGGGACTACCAAGGAAACTGAGTACTCACACACTCTGCTGGATTGATGGAGAATGAGAGTTATGTGCTCAGTAGGAAAAGGACTGTAAGAATTATATTTGTTTTTGCAACCAGTGCCATTCACTGGTCTAGTGGATTAGTCGTTATGTTTTATTTAACTGTCCCTTTCAAACAACCTGTTTTCTTTTTCCTTGTGGATTGAGCATTTGTACAACTGAACTGACCAAAGCAGCTAGCTGTTTGGACACGACACCGAATTGTGACACCATAAACTTAAAGTTTTTTAAGTTTTTATTACTGTTTTCTTAAAATTGTAGTACCTTATTTTTCTTATAAGTAGTGTCTAATTATTGTAGAAAAATAAGAAAATTAGAAAGTGCAGATAAGCAAAAATAAAGAGAAATATATATACATATATTACTGTACTGTACTGTAAGTCACTTCAGTCGTGTCCGACTCTGTGCGACCCCATAGACGGCAGCCCACCAGGCTCCCCCATCCCTGGGATTCTCCAGGCAAGAACACTGGAGTGGGTTGCCATTCCCTTCTCCAGTGCATGAAAGTGAAAAGTGAAAGTGAAGTCACTCAGTCATGTCCGACTCTTAGCGACCCCATGGACCGCAGCCTACCAGGCTCTTCCATCCATGGGATTTTCCAGGCAAGAGTACTGGAGTGGGGTGCCATTGCCTTCTCCGATATATATATATATTTATATATATATATATATATATATATGTAAGGGTATACCTCTAAACATTAACAGTGATTGTACTAGGTAATGTAACATCATATATACACATCCATAATATGTATGTATATATATACACACATATTTACACATATATATGATGTCTCATTACCCAGTACAGCCACTGCTAAGTTTAGAAGTATATCCTGCCAGACAGTTTTCCACAAACATATACATTTAAACATGTTTCACTGAAAAAAGTATTATGCCACACATGTTTTATAACTTGCTTGTTTTTGCTAAGCACCAGTATACTTCTGTATCTGTTACCTAAGGACTTCATTTGTAATGACCACATATCATTCTATTAAATAGATTTACCATAATTTATTTAATCTATCTCCTATTGTTATATATTTTGGTGTGGTTTCTAATTTTTTTATTACAAATAATATCATAATGAATATATTGGTAAATCCTTGTTGCATACTTATCCAGTTATTTCCTTAACCTAAGTTCTAGAAGTCAAATTACTGGTTAAAGTTATGCACTTTTCTAAAAATGTAATGCCTATCTAGAGTTTCATCTTTGAATGGAAAAGAAAATGAGTTAAAATCAGAAGATAAAAATCACTCAAAAGCCTTAATGTCTCATAAAGATCTGAACTGCTAAAGTAAAAACATGGAAATATTTTAATTAGGGCCTGCTTGTTAAACCACTTACATACACACATATACACAAAGTTATGGGTTTAAGTGAGTCATTAAGTCTACAGATTAGCAAGAGAGATAATTTTCTGAATAACAAGCAAAGCCATTATAATATTATCTTCTATTAATACTTATTTTAATAAAAATTATTTTTGTAATTTAAAAATAATAAGAGCAATATTGATACACAATTCATACAACATAAAATTCACCCTTTTGAAATGTACAGTCAAGTGATTTATAAGTATAGTCACAGAGTTGTGCAATCATCACCACTATCTAATTTCAGAATCCTTTTATTACCTTAAATAAAATCCGTACACATTAACAGTCGCTCCTCAGCCCCCTGCTTCCCAGCCTCCAGCAAACACTAATCTGCTTTCTATTTCTGTGCATCTGCCTCTTCTTGACATTTCATATAAATGGAATCATACAATATGTGGTCTTTTGTGAATGGCTTATTTCACTTAGCATTGTTTTCAAGTTCATTGATGTCAGCCCTTCATTTCTTTCCACTGTCGAATAATATTCCACTGAATATACACGTTTTGTTTGTCCATTCTTAGGACAAATGCTATTCTTAGGATATTAATTAAAATTTTCTCATCATACTTCAAATACTTCAGTAGCTCCCCAAACCGATAAGGATGTCCATTAAAGGCCCCCTGGCACCTACTTAATTTGAGGGGTTGATGGGTTCTTCTCTCATACTCCCAACCCAACCAACTTGAACCCTTCCACAACCACTGCAGTCATAATAGAACTACTTGCAGCCTCCTTAACATAAAAGGCATGCAAAAAAATAAATAAATAAAAGGCATGCACTTGTGTATATGCCATCCCTTCTATGTGGAATATCTTTCCTCTCCTTATCTGTGTGGACCCTTTAATTTTCATTTATGATCAGTTTCCAGATAGCTCCTCTTTTTGAAAGCTTCAAACTTTAAGGTTAATATGGATGCAATATTTTAAATATTTAAATCTATTATATTTCTATCATAATTAGAAGCCCCAACACACTAAGGATAAGCTGAATTCAGCTTTTTAAATAATTTATTATCCCTCTATTTAACACCTGTCACACTGCATTATACTTACTGGTTTTCTTAACTTTTCTTCTACTATATAGTGTGCTCACTGAGGCCAAAAATTATATTCAATGTACCTTTATAATACCAGCAATCAGGCCTCAGTTCAGTTCAGTTCATTCACTCAGTCCTGTCCAGCTTTTAGAGACCTGATGGACTGTACCACCCCAGGCTCCTTGTCCATCACCAACTCCCAGAGCTTACTCAAACTCACATCTGTCAAGTCAGTGATTCCATCCAACCGTCTCATATTTTATCGCCCCCTTATCCACCAGCCTTCAATCTTTTCCAGTATCAGGATCTTTTAGAGTGAGTCAGTTCTTCACATCAGGTGGCCAAAATATGGAGTATCAGCTTCAGCATCAGTCCTTCCCATGAATATCCAGAACTGATTTCCTTTAAGATGGACTGGTTGGATATCCTTGCAGTCCAAGGGATTCTCAAGAGTCTTCTCCAACACCATAGTTCAAAAGCATCAATTCTTCAGTGCTCAGCTTTCTTTATAGTCCAACTCTCACATCCATATATGACTACTGGAAAAACCATAGCTTTGACTAGAAGCTATGGACCTTTATTGGCAAAGTAATGTGTCTGCTTTTTAATATGTCTAGATTGGAAATAGCTTTTCTTCCAAGGAACAAGAATCTTTTAATTTAATGGCTGCAGTCACCATCTGCAGTGATTTTGGAGACCCAAAAATAAAGTGTCTCACTGTTTCCATTGTTTCTCTATCTATTTGCTGTTTAGTGATGGGACCAGATACATGATCTTAGTTTTCTGAATGTTGAGTTTTAATCTAACTTTTTCACTCTTCTCTTTCACTTTCATCAAGAGGCTCCTTAGTTCTTTGCTTTCTGCCATAAGGGTGGTGTCCTCTGCATGTCTGAGGTTATTGATATTTCTCCCAGCAATCTTGATTCCAGCTGGTACTTCATCCAGCCCGGCATTTCTCATGATGTACTCAGCATATAAGTTAAATAAGCAGGGTGACAATATGCACCCTTGATGTACTCCTTTCTGAAGCACTACCTTACACAGATTACCATGAAAGGAATTGCTGAGTTTTCCAAATTTGCTGGCATATTGAGTGCAGCACTTTCACAGCATCATATTTTAAGATTTGAAATAGCTCAACTGAAATTCCATCACCTCCACTAGCTTTGTTCACAGTGATACTTCCTAAGGCCCACTTGCTTCACATTCTAGGATGTCTGGTTCTAGGTTAGTGATCACACCATCGTGGTTATCCAGGTCATGAAGATCTTCTTTGTATAGTTCTTCTGTGTATTCTTGCCACCTCTTCTTAATATCTTCTGCTTATGTTAGGTTCATACCATTTCTGTCCTTTATTGTGCCCATCTTTGCATTAAATGTTCCCTTGGTATCTCTAATTTTCTTGAAGAGATCTCTAGTCTTTCCCATTATATTGTTTTCCTCTATTTCTTTGCATTTATCACTGAAGAAGTCTTTCTTATCTCTCCTTGCTATTCTTTGGATCTGTGCATTCAAATGGGTATATCTTTCCTTTTTTCCTTTGCCTTTTGTGTCTTTTCTTTTCTCAGTATTTGTAAGGCCTCCTCAGACACCATTTCACCTTTTTACATTTCTTTTTCTTGGGGATGGTGTTCATCACTGCCTCTTGTACAATGTCATGAACTTCTGTCCATAGTTCTTCAGGCACTCTGTCTATAAGATCTAATCCCTTGAATCTATTTGTCACTTCCACTGTATAATCATAAGGGATTTTATTAAGGTCATACCTGAATGGTCTAGTGGTTTTCCATACTTTCTTCAATTTCAGTCTTAATTTGGCAATAAGGAGTTCATGATATGAGCCATAGTCAGCTCCAGGTCTTTTTTTTGCTGACTGAATAGCGCTTCTCCATCTTTGGCTGCAAAGAATATAATCAGTCTGATTTTGGTGTCGACCATCTGGTGATGTCCGTGTGTAGAGTCTTCTCTTGTGTTGTTGGAAGCGGGTGTTTGCTATAACCAGTGCATTCTCTTCACAGAACTCTATTAGCCTTTTCCCTGCTTCATTCTGTACTCCAAGGCCAAATTTGCCTGTTACCCCAGGTGTTTCTTGACTTCCTACTTTTGCATTCCAGTCCCCTAAAATGAAAAGGACATCTCTTTGGGTGTTAGTTCTAGAAGGTCTTGTAAGTCTTCATAGAACCATTCAATGTCAGTTTCTTCAGCATTCCTGGTTGGGGCGTAGACTTGGATTACCATGATATTGAATGGTTTCCTTTGGAAATGAACACAGATCATTCTGTCATTTTTGAAATTGCATCTAAGTACTGCATTTCAGACTCTTTTGTTGACTATGATGGTTACTCCATTTCTTCTAAGGTATTCTTGCCCACAGTAGTAGATATAATGATCATCTGAGTTAAATTCACCCATTCTAGTCCATTTTAGTTCACTTATTCCTAAAATGTCCATGTTCAGTCTTGGCTATCTCCAGTTTGACCACTTCCAATTTACCTGATTCATGGACCTAACATTCCAAGTTCCTATGAAATATTGCTCTTTATAGCATTGGACTTTACTTTCACCACCAGTCACATCCAAAACTGGGTGTTGTTTTTGCTTTGGCTCCACCTCTTCAGTCTTTCTGGAGTTAGTTCTCCAGAAAACATATTGGGCACCTACTGACCTAGGGAGTTCATCTTTCAGTGTCCTATCATTTTGCCTTTTCATACTGTTGATGGGATTCTCAAGGCAAGAATACTGAAGTGGTTTGCCATTCCCTTTTCCAGTGGACCATGTTTTTTCAGAACTCTCAACCATGACCCATCCATTTTAGGTGGCCCTACACATCATGGCTCATAGTTTCATTGAGTTAGACAAGGCTGTGGTCCATGTGATCAGGGCCTCGTATATGGTAAAATGCAATGAATGTTTGCTTTGTGTACATGATAAATAAAATGATTTTTTTCCCTTGACTGGATAAAGTCTGTCTAAATTTTTTAATTTTTTAAATTATGAGTATATGATAAAACATTTACAGAAAACTTGGAAAATACAGAGCAAAGTTACATATAGTTCTACTATGTATTACAATATTTTTAAAGTAAATTAATATTTTTAGTTGGAGTTTCAAGATCAAACTCTCAAAAATTAACAGAATGAACAGACAGAAGAGCAGAAGGACACAGTACGCTTGAAAAGCACTATGAACCAATTTAACATAATTAAGATTTATACAATTTTCACACAACAGCAGGGGATAAATTTTATTCAAGTTCCTGTAGATCATAAACCCAGAGACACTGGAACATATCCAGAGACATAAAAGAAGGTGCAAAAATTTCATGGTATAAAGGTTTTGAAGTCATACAGTTTGTTCTCTTATCACTGGTAATTTGACTTTTTTTTAAACTAAATCAATTTAGGAATTTTGTAGCTATATAGATGCAACCTTTGTATTTAATATTTGTGTTGGAATTTTCTTATGTTTAATTTGTTCATTTTACTTTAAAATTCTCAGTAACTTATGAAGTAATATTCATTAAAATAAACCAGAATTATATGTAATTCTAGTAGGTTTTTAAAGGGTATATTGAATTTACAACCTGTCAAACAGGAGACATTTTCAGTGAAGAACAACTTTAGACAACTTCAGAAGTTACACAAAAGATGATTTAGTACCATATATGAAATTATTTAAGGAAGAAATTAAGAATATGCCATGAATTTAACTTCTAAATCATTAAGTGCACTTTAAAAACAATATGAGCTTTTTATGCAAATAAGAATGTCATTTTCCTTAAATGACTTAGAGGTGCATTGCTTAAAATACCATAATAATCTTTGAACCTTATATGTAAACTGTTTTTAATGTTTTCACTGTTTTCTATGTAAATGAAAAAAGTTTTTAAGTAGGTCTAGGTCTTGAAAATAGAATCCTAACCTCTGTTACTTCTGACTTATAGGGTATCTTTGTTACTAGGGTTCAACCTGATGGACCAGCATCCAACCTGCTACAGCCTGGTGATAAAATCCTTCAGGTAAGACAGATACAAAGCAATGCTTTCCAAGGCCAATATTGAAACAAATAAGTGACTTGAGTTAAATCACTGAAAACAAGTTTTTATTACATTTCTTATTTGCCTTTACTGTTTTGGGGTTGAGAGACAGATCAGAAAGCAATTCAGCCTGGTAGAGTCCTATATTCTCAGTACCTGGCACTTGGCAGGTATTCTGCATATTTGTTTAAAGGAATAGTGTTACTTTGGGAATGTAAGAAGAATTGATGTGTACAAGAATCTATGCATAGTTATCAAGTGTAAGTAAGAAGGATGAAGCACCCAAATACGGTACTGATGTAACTTTAGATGAGAGAGAAGGGACTGGTTCATATTTAATTTCTCAACAATAATCTTGTTACTGTTTTAATAGTATAAAATACATGGTTATTTCTCTCTACTTTCCCTGCTCAGATAGTTACCAAAATGGAAAGACCCCACTCAACTCAGCTCAGCAGTGATCCTCTACCTTCTATTTACTGAACTCTGTCAAAGAATTGCAGAAAAGTAAAAACTCTATATAGATAAATTGTCTTGGAATCGTATTCTCACAAATATTTTAAACTAACTAGCAAGATTATGAAAACTTAAGTTTTCAATAATGATAATTATCTGAAAATACTATGAATTATTCCAGCCTCTGGCAACGTCACGGTAGAAATACCACCCGAAGGGTCCATGTCAGTTTCATGTAGACAGAAGACCAAACCAACCAATTTTCAAACTTGCTTGTACAGGGATGGCTATCAGAGTGCTGTTATAACAATAGCAAACAGAAAACAGCCTTACTATCCAGTTAATATGAAAAAGGTTAAGTAGCTTATGACAAGGCATTTCTTTAGTGAAACACTGTATAGATTTTTAAGAGCCATCATTCAAGCCAGATTTTTATTTATGTATACAGAGAGGTTGGTGATATGTTGTTGAGTGGCAGAAGTAGATTACATAAGAGTGAGTTATATGAACACTTTTGTATCCACCTGTTCATCTCTTGGTATCTATATTGTGTGATTATACAACATGTACATTATATATATAAAACTGTGTTATGTTATGAAAAAAAAAAAAAGACCAAATCAGTAGATGGCCTTTTGAGTTAAGACATTGAAACAAAAGAGACACATAAAAGCTAAATATTTTCTTTACCATTTAATTATCAAAGTTCTCTATTTTTTAATTGCATAGCTAGCCCTTTGGTGTTAAGCATTTTATATCATTTCTACAGAACTCACATTCATTATATGTAAAATGAACTGTGGTTTATACTATAGCTGAGGTCCCCTAACTTAAAAATTAAACTGTTTAATAATTGTATCAATTTCCATGGAAAGCAACTATGAATAAACTCACAATGTAACCACCTAACATTTAGTACATGGTGCTATTTAACAAAGGAAATAGCTAGTTCTTTTCCTCTACTGAATTTTGAACAAATTATTTCAAATGTCAGAGTCTGTAAAAAAATGAAGCCAGCTCATCTCAGATCTCTGATCTATTAGAATGCCAGGCTGGATAGAGAAGTATCCCATAGCATGGAACAAGTTTGGAGACTTTGCCTTCATCTGTGACAGAGCAGGGCAAAAGATTTTTCTCTCTAAACTGAGAAAAGAAATATACTTAAATGGATATTAAAATATTCTATAGATAGATACAGATATAGATATCCTACAGAATGAAATGCAAATTAAGATGATATCTAGTTGCAGGTTTAGAATATGTTCCTGGCTGTGAAATTCTAGAACAGTTATATGTGGGGAAATGAGGATTTAGTAAGTGTTTCTAGTCCCTGAGAAGTATACAGCAACAGCAAAGTGCACAGAGAAATTAATTCTTAACACAAGAAGTAAAAAAGAATTAAAAGTGGAATCAAAGTCAGAAGAGCTTCCCCTGGGTTGTCTATTCTCTCCACAGAAGAGTCTCAAGGATGTAACATTTTATTTTTGCTGTAGAACTCATTTGTATCTAGTACAATAAAATCAAAGTCCATTTTCAGTAAAAGAAAAATGTACATAGACCTTCATCAAATAAATTGCTGTATTTACAGTTTCATTCATACTAGTTAAAAAGCACAAGTAGCCAATTATATTTTCTGAAGGAAATAAAAATGACTAATTCTAAACTGGAATCATTGCCAACATCAGATGTTAAGAGAGAAAATTATATTTTTATCTCTTAATGATACTGTAGCTCTTGGTTTAAAGAACACTGGGATAAAAATGAACTTATAACATTGAGTTATCTGTCACTTCAAGATCATTAGAATATATCCTCACTGGAGCAAATTTATTTATAAACTTTAATGAAAGCATACAACCTGGAAAATCAAGGTAAAAGAAAAGAATAAAATCAATGAATGAGCTCCTCCTTAATGTGAGGGCAGTTTGGGGTTTGATCTAAATCAGTAGCAAGTAGCAAAATATATATAAAATGGCAAAAGATGTACCTTTCCCAAACCTCCCCAAGCCCAGAATTTATTATATAAGAGCTCTCTCTTTCTTCTTCTGTAACTCTTTTTACCCACAACTCTCTTCTTATTCTGCTGTTGTATTATGAGCATCTTATTTGAGTTAAATGAAAATGTGTGCATTAAGGATTGATGTTAATTAAAACATATTCACATGATTATTCTGTCATTTACTATTCATTTTCCTAGAATAGATACTATAATTCATTAGCTTCAAATACTGGCTAAAGTTTAGTAAGTCATTTTGCTTTAAGACAGTGTAGCATGAGGAAAGAGCACTCTGCCAAGGGACCTGACCCCTCACAGCTTCATCTTGTGTAAAGTCAAATTATAAAAGAGTGAGAGAGAAAAAGGGAAAGTGCATGGACCATAAAAAATGTTATTCAACTGAACCATGTGAACTTGTCAATATTTGACCATTTTTTGAAGTGGCAGATTTGTTGGTTTAACATCATAGTTTCTTTTTTTCTAATATTCTTTCCAGTTATAAAAGTCAACCTAATTATACATTTTCAATTTAAAATATAAGTATAGAAAATCCACTAATTATAGTTATTCTGTCCAAAAGATGAACAGACTGCAAAAAAAAAAATGTACTTGATAACATGACTCACAGTTGTAGGCCACTTGTAAGTATATTGTATATTGTATCCTAGTCTATCACAGTAGTCAATTCCTATCCTCTTCATTCACCTGCCCTCTCACCTTCCCAAGACAAGAGCCTAACTTCATCAGGAGCAGAGAAATTAAATGATTTATAATTAGTTTATGATATCCAGTTCTACTTTTCCAAAATTTTAATAGCTTTGAAATTTATAATCCAAAGTATATTCCTGGTCTATGGCTAACTCTCAGAGATACCAATATATAATAATCAAAGAGATGATAATTCAAACAAATCAGATAATCCCCTTTTTTTCTAATCTTGAAACACCTTGTCCCTACAATTCATACAGACAAGTTGAAAAACCACTGTCAACAAATATATGTCAAGTTTCACTAGTTATTGGTAAGCTATTGGGTCACAGCATATGATATCTTGATGAAGCAGGAGTTATTCCAGGTTTAACAGAGAGGAGAAAAGAGGATGAGTAGAAGGAAGAATAAAAATGAGAGTGAAAATGTTAGTCTCTCAGTCATGTCCAGCTCTTTGCAACCCTGTGGACTGTAGCCCGCCAGGCTCCTCTGTTTATGAATTCTCAGGCAACAATACTGGAGTGGGTTGCCATTTCCTTCTCCAGGGGAAGAATACCCATGGGCTAGACTGGCATCTGTCTTCAGGAGCAGAGGTGAGACCCTTATGCCAGATGGGTGAGTGTGGAATACAATGAGAGAGGAGAGAGAGCCCAAGCACGAAGAAAGAAAACCCTCAGACTTTATAGTTTCTCACTGAGTTGGAGAATTCAAACATGGACATGGCTTGGAGTGGGAATGGGGGCTAGGATAGGATGATGAATTACAGCTTTCAAAGTTCAGAATGGAAAAAGAAAGTTTAGATTTCCCAAAAGTCTAAATGAAATAAATGTCCATGAATGCCTGGGTCAGTTGTATACAGATATACAGTGCTATATCTATATACAATCACTGAATCAAACCTTCCGTGTCTGAGGGGAAGTTTGATACCTCTTTTAATGACCAGTAGGTCATGCTAATAGTATTATCTTACTCAAAGTTTACTTATTCAACAACCTCAAACAAAGTTCTTTCGAGACACCATATTATTGTCATGAATTCCATGCACTAAATCTCATGCCTTTTACTCATAAGAGAGACTTATTTCTTACTTGGAGTCTTTGGTCTAGTTTTCCAGATCATCGAGGGGAAAGCCTCCGGATCCAGGCACATTGTAGGAAGCAAGAAGTCATAACCAACAGCTTTGCTGTTCAGGAAGAAAGAGAAACATCTTTTAAAAGAAAGAAACAAAATTCAAAAAGTACTATTCAATTTAGAATACTGTTTCCCAATGGAATCTTTTAAAATATTTTTTTTAAGAGTTCCTTACTCTTCAAGTTTCAGAGCCACTTCAGAGTCTATCCTTTGTTTCAGAATTTCACAATGTTCTCAGCATATTAAGAACCTGAAAAATCTTACATTTCTCAACATACTTAACCATACAACCATCTTGACCAGCAACATCAATTAGCTATTTCCACAAAATACACTTAGGGAAATTTCTTTCATGGAAGCAACTAATTGGCTTTATTCCAAACTGTTCACATTCATAATTATTATCATAAGTCACTAAGAATGGGTTAGGGTATGTTTATTTCTCTGAATTCTTTATAATTTCTTCCCAAAAAAGGCCACAAAAAGTAAAGAGGACACATTTTTGTTATGGTTAAAATGAAGTCAGTCAGTCAGTTCAGTCGCTCAGTTGTGTCCGACTCTTTGCGACCCCAGGGACTGCAGCACCCCAGGCCTCCCTGTCCATCACCAACTCCCAGAGTTTACTCAAACTCATATCCGTTGAATCGGTGATGCAATCCAACCATCTCATCCTCTGTCATCCCCTTCTCCTCTCGCCTTCAATCTTTACCAGTATCAGGGTCTTTTCAAATGAGTCAGCTCTTCGCCATCAGGTGGCCAAAGTATTGGAGTTTCAGCTTCAACATCAGTCCTTCCAATGAACACCCAGGACTGATCTCCTTTAGGATGGACTGTTTGGATCTCCTTGCAGTCCAAGGGACTCTCAAGAGTCTTCTCCAACACCACAGTTCAAAGGCATCAATTCTTCGGTGCTTGGCTTTCTTTATAGTCCAACTCTCACATCCATACATGACTACTGGAAAAACCATAGCTTTGACTAGATAGACCTTTATTGGCAAAGTAATGTCTCTGCTTTTTAATATGCTGTCTAGGTTGGTCATAACTTTTCTTCCAAAGAGTAAGTATCTTTTAATTTCATGGCTGTAGTCACCATCTGCATGAAGTATGGGACCCTTAAAAAAAAAAGTATTTGGAAATTTCACTAAAGCATTCCCAACAAGGCTAAATGTGTTACCATTTTCTATAGTTGATCTCTTTTGGTGGTTGAAAATCAAAACATCAGAGAGGATTGGGGAAAGGTGGGCAGGGGGGTAGGTGGTGAATGGTTCAGTATTATGTAATGCTTAGTGTTTCGAGAATGATAAAATATATTTGAAAAACATTTTTTATAATACTGTTAGGTTAGAAGACAACCAAAACTAATTTTTTAAATGTGTATGGTTTTATATGCCAGAATTTCACTGCATATCTTTATCCATTTGCTTTGTTCATAATCTATATAGTTCAGCTGCTGCTGCTGCTGCTAAGTCACTTCAGTCATGTCCGACTCTGTGTGATCCCACAGACGGCAGCCACCAGGCTCCCCTGTCCCTGGGATTCTCCAGGCAAGAACACTGGAGTGGGTTGCCATTTCCTTCTCCAAAGCATGAAAGTGAAAAGTGAAAGTGAAGTCGCTCAGTCGTGTCTGACTCTTAGTGACCCCATGGACTGCAGCCTACCAGGCTCCTCCATCCATGGGATTTTCCAGGCAAAGTACTGGAGTGGGGTGCCATTGCCTTCTCCGATATAGTTCAGCACAGATACCTAATTAGAGATTGAGTAAATACTTTTTGAAAATCAAAAAAATGTTTTGTATACTAAGTAAAACATGAAGAGCAATAAAGACAAATTAAGTTCATTGAGCTGGCTCTAACTTCCATAATTTGAATAAAGTGAAAATAGCATCAATTAGGTACCCACAGTATGTCATTTTTAGCACACAACCACCCTGCAAGGTATCTATTGTTGACAGAAGCGAAATCATTTATTTGAGCTTCTTCCGTTATACCATGCTGATTCTACTGAAGCAAATTTTACTGATAGCAACCTGTTTATCACATTTTCTACTTATCGATTTGGAAAATATGTATTCAGTGTCGACGATGTACAAAATATTGTGCCAAGCAATGTAAACAATGTAATAGGGATTTGTAACTAAGTTTCTGCCCGGGGAAGTAGACATGTCCGAAATTACCTAGAGCAGAGAATGGAGGAAGAGAGACGGGGGAAAAGCTGACTTCAAACACATAATAAAATCCATTCCCAATATCTCCTCTTTTAACAGCAAGCTCTCTACAAAAACAGAAACCAACCTGGCTACAAGTACTGCCTGAAACTGAAAGGTTGATTTTTCAGTTTCTTTTGTGGTAAGGTAAAAGACATACAGTGTAGGTTGTTGGGAAACTGCTTTCAAATAGGGAATTCATTTGTTAGAAATATGCATTCAACATATTTGATAAGAAGAAACAGGCATTCTAAAATCAAAGCAGATAAATAAGTAAATATCTTCAGGATTACTATGTATTATCAGTCATGCCAGAATTTCTATACAAATAATAGACAAAGTCTTCAGTTTAGTCTTTTCTATTTTGCCTTGTCTTTTTTTGAGCCTGAACTCATGAAACATGCAAGCTGCAGCACATGAGTACGTTTAAGACAGAAGAGAAATTCTTATTTATGTTTTAGTCTATCAAGATTTTTTAATACTATAATAAAAGCCACCGAGACATCGAACTTTCTCATATTTAAAAAGTGCAGTGTAAAATTTTCATTGGAGCTCTCTAAGAATTAAAGGTCTGTAGTTCAGATTTTTGATAGAAGGAAAAATTTTTCAAATGACTTGGCATACAGTCAGTGTAGTGTTGATTATACAGTATGAGCCACCAGGGAAGCCCCCATACTCAGCCCTAAATATATCTTAATATTTAATGAGATTAAAATTCTGCAATGGGAAATAATTCAAGGTAGTTAATGTGAAACATAATTGTAATTACCTAAGATACCCACTATTTTGTCTCTTAATGTCTGGCTTTCAGGATTAGACAACATGAAGTCCAATAACACTAATAAGATTGCCGTATATTTTCATTTTCCTTCATCCTAAGAGTTATACACATTCAAAAGTACACTATATTAATGTAAAGAATCTGCCTGCAATGTGGGAGACCTGGGTTTGATCTCTGGGTTGGGAAGATACCCTGCAGGAGGACATGGCAACCCACTCCAGTATTCTTGCTTGGAGAATCCCCCTGGACAGAGGTGTCTGGCAGGCTACAGACCATGGGGTCACAAAGAGTCAAATACGACTGAGTAACTAAGAACAAAAGCAATGTATATCTAATACATAAGATATATGTGTACTGGCGTTTTAAATCTTTGTCCCTTGAAGGGGAGTTTAAATCAACTTGAAATCATATAACAAATTTCTAATCCCATTTCTCCTTTGGATTCTAAGAAGAGTCATGCTGTCCTTCTTATTGGATAATCCCACCAATTTTGTGGCCAAACCTTCTCAGAAACTAGTTTTTAAATATAAAGCTTTGAATAATAAGAATACAATGAAATTCATGGAGAATTACAGCACCCTCTGGAAAATGTCTATGGCATAAACATCCATAATTTAGCCACTTAACAAAACATTTACCAGAAGGAAATCAAAGATAAATTCGGAAAGGAACAAGAGGATGAAATCCAGAAACTGAGTATGTTTTACAGTAAATTGATAAGCTATAATTGCAAAGCTCTATTTTTGTTAGAATTGCAAATATTATGTTCATTAACCCTCTGTCTTTTCATGTCTAAATCATGCAAAGGAGCAATTTAAAAACATTTTGTGGCACAGATGCTAACTGGAATTAAAATAAGGAAGGATACCTTCTGGAAATAATGTTGCTATAGTAAAATGATCCTTTATACTTCAAATCAGTTAAAATCAGAAATCAATGAATTATGTATTCTTGAAGCATAAAATTTTCTGAGTGTCTTTTCTTTTGTAGATTGTTTTCTTTTTAACTTCATTTTTACTTAATAAACCATACAGTTAAGTTGCAATTTCCTCAAAATTGGATATATTTTATTATAATCCATGATAGTCTGTATTTATATAAAACATACTGCTACTGCTAAGTCACTTCAGTTGTGTCCGACTCTGTGCGACCCCATAGACGGCAGCCCACCAGGCTCCCGCATCCCTGGCATTCTCCAGGCAAGAACACTGGAGTGGGTTGCCATTTCCTTCTCCAATGCATGAAAGTGGAAAGTGAAAGTGAAGTCCCTCAGTCGTGTCCGACCCTCAGCAACCCCATGGACTGCAGCCTTCCAGGCTCCTCCATCCATGGGGTTTTCCAGGCAAGAGTACTGGAGTGGGATGCCATTGCCTTCTCCGTATATAAAACATATATGTAGACAAATTTGACAACATATTTTAAAGATTCATTAGTTTATTAATAGGATTTGTTCTTCAAATTGTCTTTTGTATTTATATTATATATATTCAAAATATCAAATGCATAAATGTAGATTATATGCATTTACATTTCAAAGCATTATCAGATTTATACTCTGCAATTAAATGGAATAGTATCCTCCTTTATTTCCTCAGCTCTTCGTCTAATCACACACATGAAACAGCCACAAGACTTTTCTAACTGAAATATTGTGATTCTTCTAAACTTCATATGGATTGGAAAAGTCCCACATACATGTAGTAACATAACTGTCTGATTCCCTGTCTGAACCATCCAAGATGTAAGCCAGATAGCCATAATCACTTTAACAAATACAATATAATTTTTTTTTGGCTCATCTAACAATGGAAGAAGAAAGTTCTCTACAACTGAGATTTTATCTTTTCCTTCCATTCAAACCCCTCTATTCTTGCCTCTCCTGGCATCATGCCTACCGTAATGTTCCATATCAAGAAAAAGCTCAATTAATCTTAAGAAGTGAATTCACTGAATGAGTCTGTGACACTCAGTGAACCTAAAAACATTTGTTTCAACCTCACAACACCCAGTGAAATGAATTGTGTCAAGATACAGAGTCATGACATAAATTCCCATCTAGACACTAGCTGTGTGAGCTTGGATATTTCATGTAATCTCATTGATCCTCACAATTTTCATCTAAAAAATTGCTAAGAAAAAAAAAAACAAAATAAAAGTTAAAAATTGCTAAGATTAAAATAGTTCCTTCCTCTGACATTTTGCCCTTCTGTTCTTTTTACTATTCTTGTTAATGAAAATTGTATTTCTGAAATTCAAGAAAGTAATAGTGAAGTAATATTAATAGTAGTAGCTAACATTTATTGATTGTTTATAGTGTGCCAGGCCTTGTCCCTAAGCAGTTGATATATGTTAACTCATTTAATCTTTAATAAACTTTCTAAAATAGTTTGCTTTCTGATCTTTCAGAATCCTTTTGGTAATGTGAAGCCATTCCCAGGAAGTCTCTAGCTGTGGTCTTTTAAATAGGCCCCTTGAGATTCACCAAAGTTCTGGCTTAGAGCCAAAACATTTCTGGGGACTAGAATTACAGGTAGAGTCCTAGTGTTTGTTTGACTCAATGATCTAATTTATCAACTTGCTTATTTCCTACTGGGAAATCAGCTCTTTGTGTTTCCAACTATATAACTATCATTTATATAGTTACAAAGCATGTACTTTGTAACTACAAAGCATGTACTTTGTACTTACAAAGCATAAAAACTAAAAGCTGATGCTTTAAAGCAGTTATTAAAAGCTAAATTTATACAAGGAGTTTCCCTAGCCTTGAATCAGAACCTGGATGGCGGGTCTGAACATCTTGAAGCCTGATTTATTGGAAACTGACCCAGATTCCATACCAGAGTTCATCTAGCTACGTGTTTTTCCCTGCTGTTTCCTCTGTGAGGCAGAAAACTGAAGCCACTAGAAAATACTTGATCACCTTGGATTTCCTGCTGCCTTTATGAGCCGTCTACCTTGATCCCCATCAGGACAACCCTTTCCAGTTCTCCTCCTGCCAGTTTTCCTGTTCCCTCCACTCAATGCACCTGTATCTTCTTCCTTTAGTTCAACCACCTAGTCAGCTTTCTGTCATCCTCTGGCATAAAAGACTGGGCCCTCTTTCACTTTTCCCTCCCTCACTTAAGACAGATTTACCTAGATGCCCAGATCCATGGGATCACAAGGAGTCGAACATGACTTAGCAACAGAGCAGGAACAACAAGGTCAACAACAAACACTGTCTTTCAGTTCTGCTCCTTGAATCCAAAGCTACGGCCAATCCTGCTCCCCTCCCTAGATTTTCCTTCTTTCACAATGCTCCCTTTTAAACTTATTTTCTAGTAATTCTCTCAGCAAGAAATAATAAGAAGGAATATTATAGTATCAGATGATTAAGCCCTAGTTTAGCTGTGTAACCCTAACCTAATGCCTGTTACTAAAGGGCCACTCTGACCTCCTTCCTGAACCCCAGTCTTTTATTTCTAAATGTATGATTAACATTTCCTTGCATGTGTCGCCAGTACCACAAATTCTGTTGTTTTCCTGACTAAGCCAGCTGCTTCTCTGAAATTTCCATTTTCTGTTAACGGCATCATAATTTGATTTTTCATTTATTTCTTATGCCCTTATCCAATCAGACGCCTAAAAGTTTTCTCCTTTTTAATGTTCCCTTTCAGGTCTCACTGCCCTAGCAGATGGACTCACTTAGTCTTTCTACTTTTGAGATGGTTCACATGTAACTACAACAACAACAATTAAGCCAGAGTTAAAAATTAAAACTATAAGAATGAAAGATTCAGCATTTCTTTAAATTCTAATTTAGGACAAAGTGTTATTCTTACAAGTACTCAAGTTAGATTAAACCTGTTAGGAATCTGAATGAGAATTATAGCTTTGAAACCATGATGTACTAGGCATCACCGCAGTTTCCCTTGACTTCAACATTCCTTCCTTGCCAAAGCCACTTCTCTTATTTGAGATTCTGCATAAATTGAAAATAAAGAAGTGGAAAACTGGTGTAAAAAAAAATTGCAGTAGGAGATAAGATAGCAACTATTTTAAGGATAAAATGTTGGTTAATTTATCATGATCAATGAAATAGCAGTTCAAATCACTGGGAGCAAGTGTAGCGTTACTATTTCAGTAAAGTATTACAAGAAATAATAAGAAGGAATATTCTAGTATCAGATGATTCAGCCCTAGTTTAGCTGTGTGACCTCAGGCATGTTGCTTAACCTCTCTGAGGTGTAACTCTTTCATTTATAAAAATAACAAAACTAGCCTAGATCACCGAGAAATTTATTCATTTCTGAATGAGATTGAGAACCACTGATAGAAATAATGAATATATTTGCCTTTAACAATGAGGGAAATAGAAATTATCTTTTTAATATTAAAATGTTTAAATTAAGAACTTTTCAGTGAGTCAAAATAAGATTTAACTATATCATATGTTTTGTTTTACACAAGTGAAGCATTTGAAAGAGTTGGTGGGTTTATCAGTTCAGTTCAGTTACTCAGTCATGTCTGACTCTTTGCAACCCCATGGACTGCAGCACGCGAGGCTTCCCTGTCCATCACCAACTCCCGGAGCTTGTTCAAACTCATGTCCATCATGTCGGTGATGTCATCCAACCTTCTCATCCTCTGTCATCCCCTTCTCTCCCCTTCAATCTTTCCCAGCAACAGGGTCTTTTCCAGTGAGTCAGTTCTTTACATCAGGTGGCCAAAGGATTAGAGTTTCAGCTTTAGCATCAGTCCTTCCAGTGAATATTCAGGACTTCAGGATTGACTGGTTGGATCTCTGCAGTCCAAGGGACTCTCAAGAGTATTCTCCAACACCACAGTTCAAAAGCATCAATTCTTCAGTGCTCAGCTTTCTTTATATCAGTGATTATATGACAAAAATGGTCCTGTGAACACTTCTAAACCACATCAACAGAGTTCCTGCAAAAATAAAATAAATCAGAACAAGAACAAAATAACTATCATATTTCAAGTGTATCTGTGTAGTACTTACTAGTTTCTCTGTGATTTGCTTAGTGGCTATAAGATTATGGCATCTGGTCCCATCACTTCATGGGAAATAGATGGGGAAACAGTGGCAACAGTGTCAGACTTTATTTTTTGGGGCTTCAAAATCACTGCAGATGGTGACTGCAGCCATGAAATTAAAAGACGCTTACTCCTTGGAAGGAAAGTTATGACCAACCTAGATAGCATATTGAAAAGCAGAGATATTACCTTGCCAACAAAGGTCCGTATGGTCAAGGCTATGGTTTTTCCAGTAGTCATGTATGGATGTGAGAGTTGGACTATAAAGAAAGCTGAGCACTGAAGAATTGATGCTTTTGAACTGTGGTGTTGGAGAAGACTCTAGAGAGCCCCTTGGAATGCAAGGAGATCCAACCAGTCCATCCTGAAGGAGATCAGTCCTGGGTGTTCATTGGAAGGACTGATCCTGAAGCTGAAACTCCAGTACTTTGGCCACCTCATGTGAAGAGTTGACTCATTGGAAAAGACTCTGATGCTGGGAGGGATTGGGGGCAGGAGGAGAAGGGGATGACAGAGGATTAGGTGGCTGAATGGCATCACCAACTCGATGGACATGAGTTTGGGTGAACTCCGGGAGTTGGTGATGGACAGGGATGCCTGGCATGCTGCAATTCATGGGGTTGCAAAGAGTCAGACATGACTGAGCAACTGAACTGAACTGAACTGAACTAGCATTATACTAGGACAATCATAAGTAGGATATACTAGATAATTGATAAGTATTTGTTGAATTAATAAATTGAGTTGAAACTGGGTGAAATTAATTAGTTGTTTCCATAGTTACAATTCTGGTGTGAAGTTTAAAAACACGTGACTTTTGGTTGCTCATACTCTCTTGAATCTTATTATTAGAGACAACAACAATGTGATAAACAAGTATCTTGCATTGATGACCCTGTTTTATTTGTGTGTTTACAGGCCAATGGACATAGTTTTGTACATATGGAACACGAAAAAGCTGTATTACTACTGAAGAGTTTCCAGAACACAGTAGACCTAGTTATTCAACGTGAGCTTACTGTCTAAATATTTTTTATAAATAGTGAAGATACGTCTAGCCAGACCTAATGTTCAAATAAATTTATACATAGAAACAAATTTTGCCAATTGCTGGACCAATGGCAAACATTAGTGCCAAATGTATAATACTATAATGTTAGCACTGATCATCCTTAAAAATGTTAACTATATAAATATGATGTTCATGTGGTTATGTATTAGTTTTAATTGTCAGCCTCTGGCTGTGCATTGGTGCAGTTTTAGTTTTGATTTTGTTTTTTTTTTTTAATTGAATAAGTTTCTTCTCAAAGTGGATTTCATATAATTTCGGAGCACGGAAGCACACACAAGCTCTTTATGAATTCTGCTCTCCATCAGAAACACTGCCTCAAAATTGTATATGCCTTTATATAGAAAATACAAATATAAAGAATTGTAATTCCCATAAAATATTTCTAGCACAAAGTATATGTTGGCATATAAACAAAAAGAATATAGAGAAAAAAACAATATTTTCATAAATTAAACATCTCGGATTGAGAAAGAAAATATATCTTAAAATAAGACTTTACTATATTGAATCTTTTTCAATAAAAATTACAAGATAATGCCTTATGAAAGTAACTGTACATATGGTATACAGTGTTTATATTTGGTTCCATATTCATTTGCTAAATTCTCATAACACAGAGTGAAATATTTCATCAGTTAGCCATTTACCTCTGGGACCTGAATAAAAGATAGAACAACCTAATTTGTTCAATGCCTTTAGCTAATTACAGTACAGACAGAGTTAAGAAACAGACTAAAGGTCATTGTAGATAAATCTTTTTCACCACAAATGTAAGCAGTGAATGATGGGTGGCAGCAAGGTGTTGCTTTATTTCTTTCAAGTTTATGTTGATTATAAACTGTAGCCCTGTGATTTCTTTACTCGTAAATGTGGAATTTATTTGTGTGTTGCTTTATCCAATTTGCTACTTTTAAATCATTTTAAATGAGTTTGGGGTATTGATAAAATTTATCATTAAGAAAGACTTGTTAGAAAGTTATGGGGGTGATAAAATAAACTTTGGTATTTAAATATGAAACTTCAAATATAATTTCTCAGAGCCATGGTCTATCTGTATTACTAATTTCCATGCCCACCTTGGAGGGCAAAGTAGAGAAAATATCTTTTTTCCCCCAAAAGTTGCAAAGTACATATAATCTTAAATTCTGTCTCACTGAAGAGAAAGATGAGCATCATTAATATAGAATTAGTTATTTTTACATTGGAACTGTTTTCCTTTACAAATGATCAAAATCCATTTTATAACCCTTTAAAACTGTTTCTTTTATGTATTAGTCATTCATTTGATTAAAATATTAATTTCACATTCCAGAATAATTTCCCAGAGTTGGTTATATGCATTCTCTCTCATATTTTGACATAGCTCTCTTTTTTTAAATATATATAATGAATTTACTTTACATGCCAGTGTTCCAAATATTTTGTTACGATTTTCACAACAGTATCATATATTGATGTCACCAAAGCTCTGAGAGTAATATTTGTAAGTTAACTGTTTTATGGGGGACATTGAAAATATTGTATTTTTGTAGGGTCTATTAAAATGAGTGTCACTTATTAGAAGTACAGTGGTATTTTTTTGGCAATAGAATTTGTCACTTGAAGGCAAATGATACTTCACTTTATAGATGATGCACTAATTTTGATGTTGCTTTATGTCAGGGTGACATTAAACTATGATTTTATAGGCTTTGATATTTAGCAAATGATTAAATGATTGGCCTATTTAATATGCTTCCCAGAAGTAACTTTTAAATGCATTTTAATATATTGACAATTTCTGATGAGAAATGTCTTCAGAGCCTAATTTTTTCTTTGCCAAAAACTCACACCAAACTACCATACCAGCCGCTATATTAGGATGATCATCAGTAGTCAAGATCGAGGCCCTCACTGTCTCCCCAAGATCACTTAAAGGAGAAACAAGCTCATGGGTGTAGTTTGGTAGCCATGAAGCAGCTCCAGTCACCCCATTAGTTTTGTCAATCTTTCATGGGATAATTGGGAGAAGAGCCAGATAAAGGACTTCCCAAGTCTTTTTTCCTTATGTCAGGTTTCCGCATCAAACACAGGGTCTCAGGAGATGTTTCTGAGGCCAAGTGGAGAGAACCATGATCTAGTAAACCCTCTGCCACTCCTGATGTGACAGACAACACTGTCTTGGGCCATGCTTTACTCCTTCCTGTTCTCAGGAAATGAGAAAAAGAAAAAAGGGACCCCTGACCAACTGGAAATGAAGCTGATGTGCAAAGCACCTCATTGTCAATTGTACTGCCATGCTGCATACTGAAAAAAGGCAGGTAATAATGAAAAGAGGTATTTTTTTTTAGGTTGACTGAAAAAAATCATTGATCACTTACGGGGGAAGAGTCTTATTGATTCCATGGGTGACCAAAACCAATAATACACAAATTTGTGGTATTGGTTTTTTTGGAAGGACTGGCTTTGCTGTTTGAATTAGCATCTGGTTTATGCTAACAAAAAAGAACAAGCAAAAGTTAAGGGTGTCCCTTTAAAAAAGAAAAATCAACAGCCACAAAAAAGGGAGTGGAATTCATGTGACTCCAATAGACTCACCTTGGTCTTTGATTTTTATTAGGATCTTTCTGCTGAGACAGCTGTCTTATACCTGACATGAGTAAGACATAATGGGAGGGAATGAGAAAAGTATTAGGTGAAAAGAATAAGCACTGAAAATTACTAGTAGAATTGTTGCAGATTTTGCAAGCCAAATAGAAATTAGTGGACTTTTTTTTTTTACTATTTACATGGCTTATCATACATCGTCACCAAAGCTCTCTTATGATAATTCTAGCTTACCAGACAACACAAGCTACCTGAACAAACATAACACTTTCAAAATATAAGGATCTTTTTGACAAGAAATATTGAAAGTCAGTATAACATACAAATATTTATATCATGATAATTTATTGCTTATTGAAATCTATCACATATATGTGTCCCAGTTAATAAGAACTATAATTATATAGACGTCAAATAATCTGGGCCTAATGTTGGATTACCTCCTTCAGGATGGAAAGCAGTTTTAAAGAGAGAGTGACAAATCAGGATTGATTAGTTCTTAACCTTAAAGATGATTCCACATATATCACTAATATAATTACTTATTAGAAGCAGGACTGAGATATGTTTTAATAGGTGAGCTAAAGAGAGGGAGTATTCAAAGGAAGGAAAACTTTGAAAAAGTTAATTTTATATATTCATACATGAAAAGTATCTGAATTTGGCAAAATGACTGATGAAGGAAAACATTTTACTTTTAATCACAAAGTCGATTTAATAGCTCCACCACAATTTAAAGCCTTGGAAAACAGTGTGTGTTTGCCAACTTGCCTTTCTATTGACTTTTAATGCTGTCCTCAGTAAATCTCTGCCCCTTGTTGGCACACAGATCAAGAGTCTATTCTGACAACTTCACACCTGGCAAAGGGCACCACAGCATAACCAGATGAAAAACCATGTTGGCAGAGGACCACCACTCTAAGTCTTTGGTAAATTCAATCAACATCTTTGGCTGATTCCTGATACACTGACCAAATAACAGGTTTTTTGAAACACTGGGTCAGTAAAAAGTTATGCACATAATAAAATCTAATCAGTTAAGAAGACAGGTCCTTTATGTAGTATCAAGGAAAACAAGGTTGAGTTTTCCTCTCACAGAAATGCTAAATCATTCTGAGGCTTAATAAAATGTTCAAACGCTGGGTTGGTGATGTGCCCTCTCTTTTGGTTGTATTAGTGTTACCTGATCATCTGGGAATTGTGAGGAAATCTTCAATCTGCATGAACTTTTTTCCTTAGTAATACACCCAGAAAAGCATCCTGGCTTGGCCCAGAGTATTGCCCCCATCACTCTCAGCACAACCATCCCTTGAGTATACATTACAGTGAGAAAGTAGAGTGTGGGCTGTGGAAAAATAAATGTGCAACAAAGAAAGCATGTAGGTCAATATTACAGGAGATCCCGGTCATCACCTCTCCAAGGCATCCTTTCAACCTCATTTGGTCTAAACTCTTCAGAGAATGTTTTTTGAAACACTCTACCATATGAAACTAAGGCAGATACAATCAAGTTTTCTAGTTATATTCTGAACCTTCTGGGGTTGTTTTTGGTTCTAGAATGCAAAACTGACCTGTCTTCCTCACTGCTGTTGCTGCTATAGATCCATACCTCCAATTCCCCACGACGTTCCAAGGGCAGATGACTGCTTCTGTCCTGCTGACACAAGGATAAGAGGCCCCCTTAGAGTTCTGTTTGGAGACCCCTGACTATCAACTAATGGTTCCAGCTTCTGGTTTGGGAGGAAATTTCTTGGGTGATCCAGGAACCTAGTGTAGTAGCATTAACCAAGGCTCAAAGGTGGAGCATGGATCATGTCTCTGACAGCATCAAACAAAGCTCGTGTGCAAGGGTGAAGCTGGCAGGTCTTCAATAGAACTGTTTCCACTTCTGTTTTTGAAACGTTGGCTTTTACTACGTTGAGGACACTCTCTGAGGCTCCCAGCTGATTGTCATGGGGACAGGTTACAATCGTCCTCACCTTTGACACTGTCTGCAAGAGAATGATTGGGAAATACTGTCCTGTGATAGTATAAACTCCATGATTTTAACTTTGGAGAATTCAAAGATTTCTGATAAATGGAGGGAGAAAGTCCACTCTAAGTTTTGAATAAAGAGGGTAAATGAAAACCTAGGAATTTTATTAAAGCCTTGGGCTTTTAACTTTTGATTATCATAATCTTCTCTGAGAGCAGTTCTTTAGGAAGTAAAGAGAGAAAAACAGAGAAGGAAAATAATTCACCGGCCCTATCTTTAGAAGCATTATTTTATCTAGTAGCTTTTTCTCTGTTGGATTTTAATGTGTAACAGTGAGCTCTTACTTTGCAACAACTCGATGAGCACTGAACGAGATAAGAAGTAGACGTGGATGTAAAGCAGGCACAGATGAGAAGGTTATCTCTACAGCCACATCAACCTCCCCTAATTTTCCTGGGCTGCATAACTCACTTTTCTTGGCCTAATTTTGTATTTTGTTAATAGCAGCACCTCAGAGTAGAAGATTGTGAAATTCAAGCAGTGTTTATGTAGAAAGCAGTGAAATCCTGTGACTCTGCAGGTAAAGTCTTATCCCTTTTTCTGTGGGTGGGGAGGCTTTTAAAATATTTCATTCTTTAAGCTAGTGTAACTTTTAATGTGTGTAGGAAAGGATGTTGAGGGGAAAAGTTAAATGAATCATCCAATCTTTCTCTACTTTTGAAAAAGTATATTTTTTCTCAAATCTATCCTTGTTACACAATTGTATTATTTGTGTCAGCTTTTTTTTCCCCCTTCTTCAAAATAACTGGATGAGTAAGCAGCCTAAAAATAGTCCAGTAACTCTATACCTAGAGTAAAACATCTTAGTACAGAGCCTTACTTTCATCAGCAAACTCTGTAATTCCTCCATAGGAGAACTGTAGCTGAATCTCAGATGCCTAAGGTATGTCATTCATAAATTCAAAACATTCAGGGACAGTTTATTGAGGAATATAACAGAAACATTAAATGTGATGTTAACAAATATTTGTTGAGCATCAGCTATATAGCAGGCACTACGAGGGCTGTAACATGGTCTCCTCTGCACAGAATCTCACAATCAAGGGAAAAGATGGGAGAACTTCCCGATCAAGGAGAGTACACGGCCATATGGTGAGTCCCTGTGCCCCTGCCCTCAGCCCATGCGTTGCAAAAGGAAGCAGCATCCTTATCTAGTCAAATCTCTGAGGTTTGAGCAGGTTACATGTGGAGCTATAAATAGGTCTTCCTACTGGGTTCTGTGGTCTTTGGGAGGTTATATGAATATTTCCCAAGACTTAGGACAATATTTGAGAGGCTAGAAGTGGCAAGAGTGGATGCCTTACTGGACAAGATAAATAGCAACTGTAATCCTTTGAATCTGTGAAAGAAAATTTCACCAATTTGTTCCAGAGAAGAGAGAGACTATTAGAAAAAATGATATCCTTCAACCTGGCTCTGCACTGTGCCTGTATGTCACTGACATGATGGAAGAAAGAGATAGAAGCTGTATTTTTAAAGGCTTGATGTGTTTGATTGAAGAGATTCTTCTATGCTTAATGTCCCCAAAGGATCCCTTCTATGACCACTGCTTCTTACAGGCCATCAAAAAGCATGAGTCCAGAGGATCAATATTAGAATCACTCATGACCCACGGAGAAATGCAATGAGTTGAATATTCATTCAGCTCGCTGCATGTCATGTTTATTTACCTCACTTACTTCAGTGAGGTGAAAAGTATTTTACTGAGTGTTGTTCAGACTAGCCCATGAAAATACTGTTTGCATTAAGTAGGATCAGACATTCACATATTGTGGACATCTGTTTATTCTTTCAAGAAAAGTTTGATTATTTGAATCTAGGAATTACTTGTTTTTCTTCATTCAATCTGTGCATATGCAGTGTTTTATTTTTTTTAATAATTTTATTGAGGTAGAATTTGTCCCCAGGTTTTTTTTTTTTGGGGGGGGGGCGGTTATTGTTATTGTCTTTTTTTTGGCTGCACCATGTGGCATGTGGGATTTAAATTCCCAGACCAGAGATCAAACCTGAGCCCCCTGCAGTGGGAGGTAAAAGTCTTAACCACTAGACCACCAGGGAAGCCCCCATACCAGTGTTTTGGACACCTAAAATCTTTACCTTTCACTGAGTACTTTCTGATCTCAGCCTTTGCCCACAATGGTCCCTCTATTGAAATGTCTTCCTCTCCCCGTTCTCTTTGTAAAGTATCAAAATTATATGCAGCCTTCAGGATCCAGTTCAAAGATTACCACCATGAAAATTTCCCTAGTATTATATTGGAAGAAGTTTCTCTCCCTAATATTAATACCATCATATTACTTTTTGTAGGTTTTATAGTACTTATTACATTCTATCTTCAGTCATAGAGGTTTGATATACCTTTGTTCTTTCCTCTCTTATCACCTGGATGCTTCTTGGGAGGATCAGACAATACTTAAAAGAGGCATTCTAGACTGAAGGCACATCTGGTTTTGCTTTCTATGTATCCTTAGGGCCTGTAGAGTGTCAGAAGCATAGCAGGTGCTCAATAAATATTTGTTCAGTGATTAAGTGGATGATAGGCCTGGCACATAAACACATTTACTGGATTAAACAAGAAGTTGATGTTCAATTTACATAACAACTTTAAACCATGAAACGTTCACTTTCTCAATTCATTCTTTTCTTTCTTCAATTCTCCCTTTTAACCCAATCTTCCTCTCCTCCTCAGCATTTCTTCTAAGACCTTTTAGGTTCTCGTGCTGTGTTTCAACTGGAGAAGGCAATGGTACCCCACTCCAGTACTCTTGCCTGGAAAATCCCACGGACAGAGGAGCCTGGTGCGCTGCAGTCCATGGGATCACTAGGAGTCGGACACGACTGAGCGACTTCACTTTCACTTTTCACTTTGATGCATTGGAGAAGGAAATGGCAACCCACTCCAGTGTTCTTGCCTGGAGAATCCCAGGGACGGGAGAGCCTGGTGGGCTGCTGTCTATGGGGTCATGCAGAGTTGGACACGACTGACGCGACTTAGCAGCAGCAGCTGTGTTTCAACAGTTGTATTTGATTTCCCTTTTATATTTTCTAAGGACCTTGTGATGTGCTTAGTCACTCAGTCGTATCTGACTCTTTGTTATTGCATGGACTGTAGCCTGCCAGGCTCCTCTGTCCATGGGGATTCTCCAGCAAGAATACTGGAGTGGGTTGCCATGCCCTCCTCCAGAGGATCTTCCCAACCCAGGGATCAAACCCAGGTCTCCCACAGTGCAGGCAGATTCTTTACCGTCTGGGCCACCAGGGAAGCCCATGAATATTAGAGTAAGTAGCTTATCTCTTCTCCAGGGGATCTTCCCAACCCCAGAATCAAACTGTTGCAGGTGGATTCTTTACCAGCTGAAATACCAGGGAAGCTAAGGACATTAAACACCATCCAAAAAGTTTAAGAAACAATTTTGTTCATTTAATTGGAGTACATCGTATCAATCCTTTTGATTTCATTTGGGTCTTCTCTCCTTGGAAGAAGGCATGCAGATGGATGCCAGAAATCTCCCAGAGAAATAAATGCAAAGGTTGAACTTATAGAGCCATGGTCTTGGTCTTAGAGCACCTTAGAGATAATCAAGCCCTGTTTCCACATTGTACCAGAGGCCCAAGACCTAGAGAGGTCAAGTGATTTTGTAAACCAAGGACACAAAAGTGCATGCTTAGAACTGGCTTTAGGTCCCTATTTAGGGTTATTCCAGCTCTACACTGTGACTTGGTAGATCACTTTATCAAGCTTTACAATTTGGAGAGTGGGCAGTAGTAAAAGAAGTTGTGATAGGGATGGCTAGGGAAAGGTAGTTGAGAAGAGCGAATCCCTAACCCTATTTTAGCTCTAACATTTAATGAAACCACTGCCTAACGCTGCCTGTTCTAGAATAAAGACAAGTCTGTCCACAGCTTTTAGCTATAGTTCAGCATAACAATATTTTCACACTGCATTTTGGATCCTTTCATGGGAATATTCCACTATCTTCATCCTTAAAGCAAAATGTCATATACTCCAGAATTCTCAGGCTACTGCAAAAGCTTTAAAATTAACATGATTAACTGTGTACAGAGATCACAGAAAAGAGATTACCTTAATAAAACCACATGCCCCCTCCCAAACTTTTATAGAAATCAGAATCTGGCCTGCTGATCTCAAAGCAGAAAGAAAAGTATTTCTACTGCCATTGCTATTAGTTTCATTAGGTACTTTGTTTGTAGGGGCAAAAAAAAAATTGGAATTCAACCCCTGGCGGGGGGCGGGGCGGGGAATGTCTGTTAGGAGAACACTAGGTTGGTAAACTCCTAACCAGAGTTCCTTTATTACCTCATAGGATCTTGCTTTCCTTACAAATAAAGCATTTCTTTCTTAGCTTTCTCACAACAGTATTTCCCATTTGGGTTTCTATTTGGGTTTCATAGCAAATTGAATTACAGAATTCAATCAGTCTCAAACATTAAATCTATTTCTCATTACTGCTGTGTTTATACTAATAATACTAATTATTCCATCCGCCTCTGCCTTTTTTTTTTTTTTTTTTGTCTCTGCCTTTTAATTTCTTTGTATGGGGAGAACTTGCTAACAGGCTGCGTAGGGCTTCTTTTAATGACATTTTGTATCTAGAAGCCATTAGTATATCCTGAAGGAAATTTCAAATCATTTTTTTTGATAGAAGGGTGCCTCAAACTGTCCAGCTTGGTCTTATAGCCCACTCTCTATGTATTTACATGAGGAAAAGAATGCCAATTTCTGTTTGAATAAAAATGAAGTGAAAATGAAAAGGGTAGTATTAATCGAGAGAGCAACATTATTTTAGACTAGCGAGTGGGTAAGAGTATTTCAGAAGAGCTGGAGTGCTGTATTTTAAGTAAGAGTTTCTAGAAAAGTGAGGAAGAGTAATAAAAGGCTGGATGAAAGGGAGAAATTAATGTTATTAGGGGAGTAAGAATGAGAAAGGGGAACGAATGGGGATGATAGAGAGGAACGGAAGGAATTGGATGGCAGAGATCAGACCCAGATTCAAACACAGCCTCATCTCTTGGTGACCACGCCCCCTTCAGACATCCCTGGAATTCCCTTCCTCTCCCTCCCTCTCTCCTCGCAGAAAGTGATGAAAAATAATGCATATATTAGAAATATGTTTCATTTCATCATTATTTATAACAAGTTATTTTTATAATGTGGTGGATAATTTTTTAGTCATGTTCAGTTCAGTTCTGTTCAGTCGTTCAGCCGTGTCCGACTCTGCGACCCCATGAATCACAGCGCGCCAGGCCTCCCTCTCCATCACGAACTCCCGGAGTTCACGCAAACTCACGCTTTGTAGGAATACGTATGCAATTCTGAAGAGTTGCCACTAGATGGAGCCCTTATATCTATAGTACAATTTTATGTATCTCAATCAGCAAGTCTGTAGCTTGGATAACCCCACTCTGGACAGCCCGTTTTTACACCAGTCCTGCTGATAGAACAATAAATAAGTGTTAATAAACTATTTCTAAAACTGTTAACACCCTTTTTCATACTCTTTTGAGAGAATTAGTTTGAAATAATGCTCTAAATTTAAACAATACAGGCAAAAAAGTAAAAGTTTTAAGCTTATTTTAATCAGTTTCTATATTTTTGACTACACCTCTCAGGTTTTACCGACCACCCAGGACCCAACCACAGAAAGAAAGAGTCTCTCTCTCAACTTCAAGTGAGTGTGTGATTTTAAATTCTGATATTCCAGTTCAGATTAATTATGACATCTGCCAGTTTAATTGTTCTTTAACCTCCTTTGGTTCTCCAAATATTTTGTAGAGGTATTTTAACAAGTTTCCTTCCTATATGCTCATTCCAAATATGTGGGAAGATATTTACCACAAATTATTTAAAATATGTATTTTTAGATGACCCCCTCCAAAACTTAAACATCAGGAATTAACTATACAGGCCTGGCATGCTGTAGTCCATGGGTTGCAAAGAGTTGGACACGACTGAGCAACTAAACTAAACTGAAGTGAGCATAATCTTGATTATGTAAATCTAAAAGTAGTCCAAATCTAAATATGTGTATATACATATACAGCTTTATTTCCAGGTGACACCTGGTAGTATCAAGGTATCCAGCATAAATTCTTAATTTTTCATTTTATCTATGTGTAAAGAAATTAATATAATATTATAATCAGATTTGGGCTTTCCTGGTGGCTCAGTGGTATAGAATCTGCCTGCAGTGCAAGAGACGCAGGAGACATGAGTTCGATTCCTGGGTAGGGAAGATCCCCTGTGGGAGGAATTGGCAACCCACTCCAGTATTCTTGCCGGGAAAATCCCATGGACAGAGGAGCCTGGCGGGCTCTAGTCCATGTGGTCACAAAAAGTAAAATCCTACTGAGCGCATCATCAGATATTATGTATTATAAACCGAATACAGAATGTATTTCAAAACACATCTCATAAACTGATAATCAGATTCAAGGGGATGGTTTAAAATCTCCCCCAGCCTCCCTTCTTTCAACCAGAATGTCTGGGTGTTGAAGGCACAAAGCCCCTAGCAGCCTTGGTGACCTGTGTCCTCAAGCTATTTTGGTTCTTAGACATTTGGAATGTCAGGGCCTCTACTGGCTAGATCATTGTTTAAAAACCGAATGTTTCTGTTTACTTCTTCTAAGCTTATAATTATATCCTCACTCTCATGGCTTAGCGATGGCTTAGCCATCATCCTTGTTTGGTCCTCCTCTGTGCTAATTCCACCAAAGGCCTATTTATTCCTGTTTGTGGTATTTCTCTGCCAACCATTTAATCTTTGTTTCTTCTGAACCCAAGCAAAGGTAGAAAGAACATACAGTGTTCCTTCCCAAAGTCTATGTAAAACTATTTAATCCTCCAGTGTTTTCCTCCAAAGGAAACAGTTTCCCAACCCACTACTAATACAGTATGTTCTTAGCAAATTCAGTCAACCTTCTTTGGGGGTTGGTGCCTTATATTAGGTTGGCCAAAAAGTTTGCTTGGATTTTTCCATCAGGTGTTATGGAAAAACCCAAACGAATTTTCTGGCCAACTCAATAACTTCTCTATGACCTGAAGCATGTTGATTTTAGTGCACCATCTTGGGTTTGCTTACCAAATGTGCTTTCTCTCTTTTCAGAAGAGAAAAATATCTCCTAAGCAAATTTAATTGTACACAACATGGCCACACATTTTAAAGCAAATACAGATGTTCACCATGGTTTCATTCTTTTTAATACAGCTTTTGCCTTGTTTTATTTGCTTTATTTTCTATTTCATCATCTTTTTTCCTCTCTTCTTAGATTTCCAAGAGCTTTTCATGACAGTTTTGGCTGTGAAATCTGAACTAAATATTAGAACAAAAATTAGGAGAAATTTGTACTGAGAATGAGAAAAAAGTTACTTGAAAACTATTTCTGTACTCAAATAGTGTGGGGTTTTTTGTTTTGTTTATTAATGCTTGTGGTACTTTTTTATTTCTAGATTTTTTATATCAAATAGCACCTAAAGTATTTTCACATATAGAGTGTTTTAGGGTTAAAATACTTTAGTGTTTTAGTGCTAAAATACTTTAGCACCTAAAGTATTTTCACATATAGAGTATTTCCCTGGTGGCTCAGTGGTAAAGGATCTGCCTCCAATGCAGGAGACGCAGAAGATGTGGGTTCAATCCCTGGGTCAGGAAGATCCCCTGGAGGAGGAAATGGCAACCTACTCCAATATTCTTGCTTGAACAATACCATGGACTGAGGACCCTGGCGAGCTACAGTCCATGGGGTCTCAGAATCGGACACAACTGAGCGATTAAGCATGCACCACACACAGAGTATTAACTTTATATTCCTGGGAAGAAACTCTAGGTGAGGACTTTCTATCCAGTTGTCAGTTTAGTTCCCTCAAGTACTGAGATATTGATCCCCTCAGAGTACATGGACTTGTGACTTGTTGCTTTCACTTGGGGCCTGGAGAGACCTCATCTATTTTACTCACCTATACCCCATTATGCAGAACAAGCATGACCGTTTTCTGTCTGTGCCATGATGTAAAGAGGTTGGGAAGCTCTGGTTTTAGTTAAAACAAATGGGAAAATCACCAAGGTTGGGTTGGGTGTGGAGCCCTAAGCAGCTGAGGGAAGAGAAGAAAGTTGTGAAGAACGGTTGCTTAAAATGCCTACAACCCTCTGGAACACTGCTTGCATGCCTCCCACCATGTATAGGATGCCAACTGTCCAGCTGTGTCACCTCACTGAAAAATAAGTGAATGATGGACATATTTGACACTCCATTTACTACTGTTGATGTTCATGAAGCCAGGAATCACCCATAAAAGAGAGTTGTTAGGTTGTGGGCAAGATCCATTTTCCAAATTTGATTTTTCTTCTATGTTATCATTATACACAGTGTTCTTGACTTGCAACATTTGTCTTTACTTGCTGTCCTTCTACTTATTTTAATCTCTGAAAGCCAGTCTTTGGACATAATTTTTTGCCATACTAAAGGTGTCGTTCAATTTAGCAATAAGTGTTTTCCATTTGATATAATCACACAGTGTAATTGTGATCAAGACAGATTCCCTAGCAGGCCATCACTCTGTGTTCTTCATGAAACCATGAATGTTGCTAGCAAATGTTACCAATCTGTTTGTGACCATTTCTCAGAGAAACTCAAACTCAAGACTCTCTTTCTGTCTTTTGCAATCTCTCTCTCTCTGTCTGCATCTCTCACACACAGAGGCACACAGACACACACAGTATCAGGTACTAATTTTTTTTTTTTTTAGGTTTTCACATATTTCTCCAAATGACCTAGATCATCATAAAATACTGAAAGGTAAGGGACTATGTCTTCTTCTTGTTCTTTTCTTTTTAAACTTCCCATATCCACAATAATATATACTCATATTTAGAATATTCATCCAGACCTATATGTACATTTGAATAGTTCGCTAGCTTAGAGAGGTGACTAAGTAATTATCTCCCAAGTCTTCCTCTGAGCCATCCTAAGATTTGTCCTGTAGCCAATCTATGTGTTTATCCTTTAAGAAAAATTATCAGTGATTAAAACAATGTATCTCTTTTGCTGTGCATTTAATAAACATATGTTAATGAGCAAAGGATTTTGAGAACGGTGGGAAATAAAAATATAAATAAGCCATGGTCCTTCCTCTCAAATGCTCAGTCTAATGGAAAGACAGACGTGTAACCTGCCTAGTAAATACTACTGTGCTGCTACTGCTGCTAAGTAGCTTTAGTCGTGTCCGACTCTGTGCAACCCCATAGACGGCAGCCCACTAGGCTCCTCTGTCCCTGAGATTCTCCAGGCAAGAACACTGGAGTGGGTTGCCATTTCCTTCTTCAATGCATGAAAGTGAAAAGGGAAAGTGAAGTCGCTCAGTCGTGTCTGACTCTTAGCGACCCCATGGATTGCAGCCTACCAGGCTCCTCCATCCATGGGATTTTCCAGGCAAGAGTACTGGAGTGGGGTGCCATTGCCTTCTCCAAATACTACTATATAGGTACAAAATATAAGGTGATACCAGAGAACAGTGCAGTATCACTTTCTCTCCCAGAATAACAAAATGGCAAACACTTCCTTTCAGCTTTATTGTGTGTGTGTGTGTGTGTTTTTAATGTGGTCAGAGAATATTTTTGGTTCCCCTAGGAAGGCAAGGTTCCTGTCCCTCATATATGTTCTTTCTCAAAAAGGACAAAGTCTCAGGTGACAGGGAGAATCTAATTCACTGCAGGATGTGTGCAGTGCATGCTCAGTCTCTAAGTCCTGTCCAACTCTTTATGATCCCATGGACTATAGTCCACCAGGCTCCTCTGTCCATGGGATTTCCCAGACAAGAATTCTGGAGTGGGAGCCATTTCCTTCTCCAGGGGATCTTCCTGACCTAGGGATCAAACCCACATCTCCTGCATTGGCAGGCGGATTCTTTACCACTGAGCCAAAGCCTGATAACAAACGCCCACTGTCCACTTAAAGAGCTCAGTCTCAGGAAAGGGAAGAATCTAACAGTTAAACTTTAGGGTCTCTTGAAATCTTTGCTTTAAAATAATTTGTTTTAAACACCTTTAAAAATGTACATACTTCTGGTGGACTTGCATATTCTAAATACTTATGTACATAAAGAAAAGATTACACTCTTTGTATTAATAAACACATTCATATTAGGAAGATCAGTTCAGTTCAGTTTAGTCGCTCAGTTGTGTCTGACTCTTTGCGACCCCAATGGACTGCAGCACGCCAGGCCTCTCTGTCCATCACCAACTCCCAGAGTTTATGCAAACTCATGTCCATTGAGTTGGTGATGCCATCCAGCCATCTCATCCTCTGTCGTCCCCTTCTCCTCCTGCCTTCAGTCTTTCCCAGCATCAAGGTCTTTTCAAATGAGTCAGTTCTTTGTATCGGGTGGCCAAACTATTGGAGATTCAGCTTCAGCATCAGTCCTTCCAATGAATATTCAGGACTGATTTCCTTCAGGATGGACTGGTTGTAGATACTTTTTTTGTGTAAGAACAGAACAGGGCCCATGAGAATTCAGGAAAAAAAAAAAAAAAACACTTGAGCAGTATACCTATGATAAAATTTTCTAAAAAGTAGAAGACTAAAGACTGCCTAGAACTATGGCGATACAGACCAAATCTCACATGTACCATTTAGATGGACAGCTGAAATGCCTATGTGGTCAGTCCTCACACCCTTCTCTAAAGGTCCCCCAGTGTCGACCATTGCAACTGCCCTGGCATCATCTCCTCAGCACCAAGAAGTGGAAGTCATATAAATTTCCACAAGTTATTCTGAGGGGAAAATCTCCTCAGAGATTACACTGGCCAGAGAAATAACAGATATGGTTTTTATGCAACAAAATTTCAGAGTTTTTGTTTGCTATTTGAGATGAAAAATCAAGGATTTTCAAATTCAGGTTAGGATTAGCCTAGAGGTGGGACAGCAATGATATAATAAAGGTGGGTAGGTCAAAAGTATGAGTTCAACCATGGTCTGGAAAATTAGCTGCTATTGTGGCTGAAGTGGCTGGTGGGTTTTATTTGTGAACAATGTAGTGTCTCTGTGCAGCAACTCAGACAATGGGAATTATTAAAACTATGCGATGGACTGTGAGGCATGCTTGAATTTGAAAATAATATTGTGCTTATTAAATTCTTAGAGGTATTTTGACCTTCAGATATTACTTTGGGCATATTACTGAAGATCAAGGTTAAAAGGTATTGAAAAAAGCCCAGTAATTACATATGGTCAGTGGTCCGTATGCGAGGTCATTTTTTTTTTACTTTATTAAATTGAACTATTTACCCAACATCTCACCTGAATCCAGAAAGAACAGCAATGGCGTGTGACGTTTTGGGTTTTTTCATAAAAATTATGTATATTTAAGGTGTACAACATGATTTGATGTACAAATACATAAATAATTACTACAGTCAGTCTAATTAACATCTCATTGCTTTGGTCACCATAGTTGCCATTTTGTGTGTGGGGAAAACACCTGAAAGATACTCTTTTTAGCAAATTTCCAATATTCAATACAATACTGTTAACTAGTCATCAATGCATATTAGATCTCTAGACTTATTCATCATACACCTTCCATGTAAACACCATCATTCCATTCAATTTTTCTTGATTTCCAAATGCTTGTGGTAACTTAAAGCAAAAAATGTACTAATACTGGCAAGATTGGCTATTTGTGACTATATGCTGAACTGTATGATAAACTATAGAAAACTCTGTAAAAGTTATGTCTATAACCCTTTAAGGTACATTATGTATCAGGGAGTCACTTAACCTCAGGAAATTGAGAAGGGAAATCAAATTATTTTAAAAAAATGAAGAAATCAAATTTAAATTCTCAGTACATCATGAGATGTTAAGTGTTTCAGATTCTTATCTGAAGAATGAACAGATGATGTAGAACTATTAAATAGTATCAGGTGGCCTCTCAGCCTGAAGGAACTCAGGTTGTCCAAAGTATGTCCAGTCAGTATAAAAAGATGCAGAAAAACCTAATCATTGTTTATTAAGGCAGACTATTTAGTCTTCTTCTAGGCATCTGCTGACTGATTTTAGAGATGACAACAGAAATTAAAAGAAGCAGTCTCTTATATAGCGTATGTCAATTCCAAGGCATAACTGCTTGTGAAGATTCTATCATATTTTATTTGCCTGTTTCAGAAACAGATCTGCTGAACTGTCCTTAGTGCTTCATGGAGCTTTAAAGATTAGTCCCACATCAGTCTATTCGAATGCTTCCTACCTGCAAAACACGGATGTCTCAAATCCTGAAACTCACTGAAATATTGATGTAAAAAGTTATTTTAGCATAAGCAAGGACACTGTACTCAAATGTATTATCAAGATCACCTCCAAACTCTGCAAGTAGCAGAAAATAAGGTGTTTAACTGGATTTCAGAACCCTGTAGGCCCTCCTGGAAAAGCAGAAATTTAATGGGCTTCTAGCATTTCAAGAACTCGTTGAGACTGTCAAAGGTTTCAGTAGGAAATTCTAACAACTAGAACAGCAAGTCATTAGTGAGAAAGAAGAAAGCATCTCTAGTGAAATCTGTGTCCAGGGGACTTTAGCACTGCCCAAAGAGCATATTTTATTCAGACCATTTGAAGTTAGATGTACCCCCAACCCCCCCCCACCCCCGACAGAGACTGCTGTACAACAGTGGCTTGTCTCCTACTTCCTGGGTGACGTTGTTTTTAGCTTTTGCATATGTTGGGAGGGTGAGTCAGGTGAAGGGTTTCACTACTACTTGAAAACTAGCTCTCCAAGAAAGGTGAAATCAATTCCTCTATAGTGTGACTTTCCCTCCTCTCCTTAGGGCAGTTATACTTAAACACGGGCCAAGCTAAAGTCACAGAATGAGGTATTTAATCATAGGATTTCAGAAAGTAGCCCAACTAGAGAATAGTCTCCTTAGAGCCTCTGAAAGTGTAATATGTAGGTCTGCTTTCTCAGGATAGGTTGAAACTCCAAGTCCTTATTATAGATTGTCCTGATATCCTACTCTGGTTTGATCAGTTTATTATCAACTCCAGAATGACAGAAGAGGGCACACAGGAGGCCTTGTATCGGATAAATAAATATTTACTAAATAAAACAAATTTAAATTCTACTTACAAAAGCTGTCTTGTGGAGGGGCAGGGGGAACCACCGATTTGAAAGCTGCTTTTGCTGCTGTTAATTTTTTAGTATTTGAAAAGATGTTTCAAGCAATAACATATTAGGTGTGCAATACTCCTGCCAGGCAGTGTGTGGGGCTTTGGAAAGGTGAAAATTGTTACAGCAAGCTGCTTTCATTTATTAAGCTAAGCACGCATATGCCTTTTGAAGGGTCCCTTTGATCATAAAGTTAACATTTGTGCTGTTCATCACCAGAGGTTTTACAAGGCCCCCCTTATCCATTCTACAGCACACTTACTGCTTTCTTCCTGTATCCCCAGATAAGTCTCCAGGACCAGATACCAGCAAGTCATTTTGTCTGCTTTCATTAGTTTGGCCACACAAGGAATATTCTTTCTTTACATCTCAAGTGCTCAAATTGCCATGTGAAAACCAACTCTCTATCAGTTTTTCTCCATATTTAATTCCCAGCTTTTTTTTTCATTTTCTGCATTGGTTCCCATGGTAACAAGTCTGTTGGCAGAGAAGGTGTGACTCTGATTCTAGCTTTCTGCACAAATTCGAAATTTTTCTAGTGATCCTCAGGCGAGTGTCATATAAACAGGAAGCAAGAGAGCACAGTTCCCTAAGCTAATGCCTCTAATCCCTTACCCTGCCATATGCATTTCCCACCCTATTCCCCAAACCAGGCCTGCTGACCCCAGAGAGGAAGGTCAGCACTTAAGCAAACTGTGCAGAGTCCCTTCACCTGTCAATACAAGGATTCAAAGGGCCCTTATATCCAACTACAGATGCAAGCGTTGAAATCTTTTCAGTTGGCTTCCTCTTCTAAATGTCAGTGACTTAACTGACATGAATGCATAATTAATGACGTCATCTGGGGGCAAAGTGGAGAACCAACTTGCGCTCATTTTTCTAAAAAATTTTCTCAGTGTGCTTCTAAGATGTTTACACCCCAGGGATTATGTAGATCTTGAAATAGCCTTAAATCAGTGTCTCATGATAAGTGGGGACATTGATTAAACAGACTTTCCCCCAATAGGTAGTTAAGTGGTATGTGAGAAAGGGCAAGCAAGTCATCCCAGAAAACTGAGTTCCTGAAGAGAGATTAATAAAGACGTAGATAAATGAAGAGGACATTGTCCCTGGTGGCTGATTGTGAACCAGGGAGCTTCAGTTGGCACAATTCAGGGTTCAAGAATGGAAAACTAAAGAAATGAAATAAAACGAAAGCTAAGGAAATGGAGTGTAGAGAAAGGAGTTTTTAAGAGTGAATCATTTGCAGAAAGGAGCCTTCAGGTAAGAACGGCTTCTTGCAGACTTTGACCCAACTCTATCCACAAAATATTTTTCCAATAGTTTCTTTTAAAAATAGATTATATTTCTTTTGAATTTTAGAATTCCTTTGTGGCTTGGCATTGTTATACGCCTAGCAACCCCATATCTCCTAGGTCCTCAATATTTAGAAAAAAGCAGGAACTGTTCATCACAGTCCTCATATCTGAATGTGCTTTTAACATTTTTCTTTTAGAAAAGTTAATGAATTCAGGGGAATGAAAATAGACATTAGAAATTAAAATATGGGTATCTAAGCTATAGTTAAGAAAATTGTAAATGGTTGCTTTTTTTGTTGGCTCCTATAAAATATGTGATGCTTATGCACACTGAAGTTTTAAAGTTAGCAGATTATATTGTACAAAGGTATTTTTTGCCCTTTAAAAGTTATTTTCCTACATTAAGAAGTTTTCTTATATTAGAAACTTTTTATTGAAACTCAGGTTTTATGTCTCTGTATAGACAGACATAGGTGTTTTTCTTTGCACACTCATTTTGCACAGGTAAAGTAATGAGTTAAACAATGCCCAGGTATGCAGGTCAACTGACCATTATATTAGCTAGATTAGGAAGAGTATTTGATGAATGGAGGGAAAAAAAAATCACCTTATATTTCTTTGTGTCTTTCTGTCCCTCTTCCCCTTTCCTTATTTAGTCAGGAAATCTTATGTAATTTTTGAATAGTCCACAGGAAAACCAAGATGAAACTCTCAGGCAGATATAATATAAAGCAGTTCCTGTATCAGCTATGGTAATTTATTTTCAGAATGTACTGCTGTAATAAGTTTTATTTTCAGTACTTGCAGTCTTTCCACACAGAGGACTCTTATTGGTCTTGAATGTGGAAAGGCATCTGTTCAGGGCAGAAAGAAATGTTTTATGTTAAGTCTTACTCTAGAAAATTTGGTTTTAGCTTTGATGACACCTAGTGTCAATGGAATGCAATAAATGTTTAATACGCTTTATGATGTTTAGGCATTTCTCATTAACATCCTCAGCTACGTTTTCCTCCTCAAAAATGCAAGCCTTAGTATTGATGTGAAAAATAATTGACACATAAACCACATATTTTTAATCTCAAGAGCCAATCAAGTTTCTCTGTGTATTCAGTGTATAGAAGGGACTAAAGGAAGCTTAAGGACAATGACACTGTCTTCGTATGAAAGAGGAATTTTTTCTTAGTTGAAAATGAGAGGTAAAATCTACTGAATTCTGTTTATAAATTTTAAAGACCACCAAAAATAACCTTGCAAAAGATTTGCAGGTACTGTAGTTTTATTTTTCCCACTTTATAACCACCTAAGGGCACGCCCCCACCCAGCTGTATATAAATAAAGTATAATATGAACTACAGTCTCTTTCTATTCAGAGAAGAAATCTTAAATTAACAACAGCAAATCTAAATAAAGATGATGATAAAATTTTAATTGGCTTAAGAATTAAAAGGATACTAGATACTATGTTTTTAGGATTTTTAAGTATCCATGAAAATTCTTTCATTCCTAAAATATTTTATAGTTGATTTCTTTTGACCTCAGTTATTTTGGGGCATAATCCTTTTATTATCGTATAATGAATCTCTAATTCCACCTATTTACTTAATATTTTTCCATATGCTAAACACATGCATACACACACATTTTCCACTTTTCGTTTGAGGTCATATAATTCAGTTAGTGAAATATTTCACTCTTCTGTAAGTTTAAAAACTAAATCCTAAGCAGAGATGCAACACTGGGCCACAGTTTTAATAAAATGAAGACAGTCTCTAGGCTCATACTCTTTTATGACATCTGATTTCTCTACCATATGTGCAGCACAACAGTGACATCTTAAGGCCAAGTAACTAAAGCTCCTTTAGCCAGAGAAAGAACTTGAATTGGGATCTGTGTTCAAAGAAATTCCATTTTATTATTAAGTACTTTTCAAGTTTACAATTTGCAATTGGTAGATCTTAGAAGTGCTTCTTTATTTATGACTTCTTTTGCAGTCTTTGTGAACATTTTAATGTGTACTAAATGCTAACATTTTACATAGACATACTGTATATTAATGCATGCATTTCACTGCATAGTTTATTGACACTCCCCTTGTAAAGCTTTTATGGAAGAAACAATAAGCCACGGCAGTATAGCAAAAGAGGCTTAATCTTTATAAATTGGGGCCTTTTCTGTCTCTTTGCTAGCTTAGGTGGCTGTATACAAATTTGGGTGGGAGGGGCTGGAAACACCTCTTACCATTTAAGGTTTTCTACATGGTGAACTCTAGCCAATTCGAAACAAATTGCTTACTTTAATAAAAAATTTTACCATTTTATAAAAAGTTAAATCATGACATGTTTAATTGAAATGGCTGTGTTGTAATTAATATTTTGAGATAATTGTGATTTTGAGCTTAAATTATATATAAAAATTGTCATTTTTGTATGTGTTAAAAAAAACTACTGTATCACAACAGTACTTTTTAGTTGAACTACATATTGATGTAAATAAAAACTGAATGAAGACATATTTACAACTTTATTAACATAGATTGTGAATGTAGTTAATGGTTTTTTTTTTTGCTGTATGAGACCATGACAACCTTGAAAGCTGCTTCATTTTATGTGCAAAGAACTCCTATGGATCTATATTTTAAATTTACTGAATCAATGAAGTTACTTTGTCAGTTAATTTGCAAATGCAAGCTGTATTCTCCAGTTTTATTTTATGTATTGACACTAAACAGTAAAGGTGTACAATGTGATTAGAATGCATTTTGAAGATGCTTTCTGTACAGATACAAAATACAGGGACTATAATAATGCTGTGCAGTGTATAGCAAAGCCATTTTTCGGCTTTGATGTACTCAACTTTTTCAGTATTTAAAAAAGTGTTTTGAATAACATAAAAGTCTCTTTATTGTATAAATAATAAAATGTCACCTTATTGTAAAGTGTCTTTTGTTTAATATGGAAGCTGATTTCTTAGGGAGCAACAGAGTTGTTGTATGAAAAGGGAATGTTTCTTTTAAACCAAAAACATAAACATTGTAATCAATATTTGAAAAATGTAACTTTTTAATGAACATGTAGTATTTATCTTTATTAGCAATGATTTTTTTCATTATATGATTATGTCTCAATCACCCAAAAGCTATCTATCCATCCATCTATTATCTACTTACCTACCTGTCCACCCATCTATTTATATAAACTAGTTAATACCGTCTATCAATTGGTTACTTAATAGAATCACATAGTACATTTTATAATGACTGACTAGCCTACTTCTGATATTTTTGGTGTAAATACAAATGTTTATATTTAATTTTTATTAAATCCGGTTCATCTATAACAAATTACTTTTTAGAAAATTACCGCATGACTACAAATTTAGTCTTATTAACGTTACTAGCAAATTTAAAAATTAAGACCTTGGAAATTTAAAAAAAATGAACAAGGAAAGATCAGAACACATCAACAGAGTAATTATACATACAAGTACCTGCTTAGTATTTAAATAAAACACATTTTAAGATTTCTATGCAGTATATGCTCTTATTTTCTGTTGCTGTTATCTATAAAATTAATAAAATTTCAGTATTTTTTTTTAAAGAACAGAAGGTATCATTTAAATGCTCACACTCTGAGGGAAAAATATGCAGATCTAATTTCTTTAAATGTGTTGAATCTAGAAATACTAGGTTGTTGTATGGAAACTTAGTACTAAAGCATCTTAAAAAAAAAAAAGTCCAATCAAGTTTTAAATTCAAAATTGTGAGAGCGATTAAAACACTTTTACTATTTTCTCCACCAATAACTGTATCTTGTGAACCATTTCTGTGACATTAGAAACCCTGGTAAAATGATTTCATGAAACATGGGAAAAAGACTAGGAAAAAACATTTCAACTATATTAAAACAAAACAAGACAATAAATATTAATTTGAAACTTATACTGATACCAACCATATCACAAAAGTCTTATCATGGATAATGAAAAGCTTATTTTTTTTTAATGCCAAAGAGCAGTATTAAATAAAATTCACTTCAATTGTATAGTCAATGAAAATTTAGAAATTAAAACATAAGTTTAAAGAAAACATAGAAATTGGATGGTCATATTCAAGTCAGTTGGTCATAATATACGTAACACAGTAGAAATGGGAAAAAAAATCCATCGCTACAAAAATGCTTTGTCATTATAAAAATATTTAACTATAATAAATAAAAATTCACTTTTGAAGAAACTGTTTGCTATGTGGGAATGAGGGAATTTTTTTTTGCATAAATCTTATGCAAAACATTTAGAACAAATGAACACAATACGTGGTTACACCATCATAAATGAAGATAATACCTTAGAAAAATGTTAGTTATCAATTTAAGAAGTCTAAGAATTAACATGACCAAGACTATGTAATGACTTTAATTTAAGTAGGAATTCGGTCTCTCAAATATTCCAAAATAGCAGCTGTTCCTTTCATTAAGATGGCTGCTCGAGGAACGCGGAATGGATTTCCATCTAGAAGCAACGTCCTAAACAAAAGAGAGAAATCAGAATTTTAACATTTTCCATTAGGGAGGCATTTCTTCTAATTTCATTTACTATTTCATAAGTAAAATATATGTATTATTTTTTGAATTGTCCCTTTTCATTCTAAGCATTTAAACAGAACTGTAACTATAATGATGACTGAAATAACATTAATTGAATACTCATTACATGAGAGGTATGGTTCTAAGTAACTTACATTCACTGACTCTCTTAAAGATCTTGACAATTCTATGATGTAGGCACCATTAATATTTCAATTTTATAAATAGGAAACACAAGTTCAGGAAGATAAGAAGGACTTGTCCAAGATTAGTTATTAAATAGAAGAGCTGTGATATGAATCATTATTTTACCCATCACCTCCTCAATCTTATAATGACCATATACTAAATGGTTGAATTATATTTACACACGTGCTAGAATGAGCAAACTGACAAATACTCATATCAAAGACTATAACACAGTCAATATATCCTATCCACACCAGGAACATTAACACGTCTGTCTTTGTACTTCCTCCCTTGACCAGATGCACTTATAAAACCTATTTAAATGTTCTGAAATGAGTACAGTTTAAGATCTAAGAGCTGGTTGATTTACTTAATTAATTTAATGAAATAAATTATAAGAGATTTTTTTTTTTATTTTTCAATAACTTAAGTGTTTATATAAACAAAAGTTAAAGGATTCACAACATATTATACAGTAGATCTAAATTATATCTTCAAATGTATCTGTGTGCCACGGGAATTCTTAAAAGAATCTTTTAAGTCTTTAAAAAGACTGATTTTCTTAATTTATAGAAAAAAAGTTAATTATAGTCAATCTTCATTACTCATAGACTCCAAATTTGCTAATTTGCCTGCTCACTAAAATTTATTTGTCACCTCCTAATCAATACATGTGACACTTTGAAGATCATTTTGGACATGTACAGAGCAGCAAAAAATTTGAGTCACTTAACACTGAGGACAAAAAAAGGTGACGCTCTGTCTTGTTTCACCTCTCGTACCATAAACAAGTGTTCCTTCCATAGTCTATTAAGTGCGACTTTTTTTGTATTATTGTACTTTTTCTTGGTGATTTTGCTGTTTAATATAGCCTGCAAGCATAATGCTGACGTATTTCTAGTTTTTCTAAGCACACGAAGGATGTCATGTATCTTACAGGGAAACACACACGTTAGATAAGCTTCATTCAGGCATAAATCATAGCACTGTTTAGCCATAATTCAATATGAATGAATCAACAATATTAAATAAGGCATCTTAATGCAGAAACACACATAACACAAGATTATGTGTGGATTGGTTGATGAAAATGTGACCAGAAGCTTGAAAGAGCCTGACTCTGTGCTTCCCCTAGGGAGTAACAGTTCAGTATTTGCTAAGTTGGTTTTCACAAAGACTTTATAGAATACACTTATGGAACATAACAAGAATCAACTCACTCGCCTTCTATAATTCAATAATTGAGGTACCAAAGATATCAGTGCTGCCCTAGTAAAGTAAAATATGTTAAGCCATTATATGCAGTTTTCAATAATTAAATTTTTCTGACACATTCTGTTTAACTACTAGGCTTGCTGTTCATGTCTCAAATTCCCTTTATATTCACTTAACAAGTACTCATTAGGTGCTTACCACTTTCTCGGCACTGGGATAACTCTTGTACAGGAAAAAGAAATGATATAAATAAGTCCTAACAAAGCAGGATGGGAAATCTTAGGAGGGACTAACTCTGCCTGGAGTTTTGGAAAGGTTTTCAAAGGTGATAATTAGGTTGATTACTGACAGAAGCAGGGTAAAGGCACTTGAGGCTGAGGTAATAGCAAACACAGAGTACGAAAGACCCCGCAGGGCCTGAAACAACTGGTAGTAGTCTATAATCAGATTTTAAAAATCCCTATCTGCACAGCTAAGGAGTTGACATTTCCCTGATGTTTTTATGCAGTAGTTTCAGGTTATACACATACAGAGGGATGAGAAAAGTATCACTAAAACAATCAACATGTATGATGGATGTGTACTATACTTACACATATATCATGCTATATACACATACAGAGGGATGAGAAAGTATCACTAAAACAATCGACATGTATGATAGATGTGTACTATACTTACACATGTATCATGCTATATAAACAAAACTAAAAAATACATTTGGTAAAATTTGGAAAACAGAATTGGGATTCAGAGTTTTGTTACCTTTTATTTTTAACAGGACATTACATTTTTTATTTCAACTTGCCTGCAAGACTACCTCAAAAAACAAACAAACAAAAACACTTCCACAACTGAATACATGAAAAAACTTAGCATTTACCTTAAGTTCACACAGTTACCAAGCTCTGGTGGAATCTGTAGGAGGTCATTATTTTGAAGGTCCAATGTGATCAGATTTTCCATTGTCTTCATTTTCTGAGGGTCCAAAGATCCAACCTGATTATTACTAATCAAAATTGTTTCAAGTGTGGGAATTCGATACAAAACTTCAGGTAGTATTTTGAACCTATTAGAATATGAACAGAACAAACAGGAATCAGAGGCAAAATTATCCCCTAGATGATGGGGGTTTGATCTAATGACATAAAGCTTTCTTAATGTAAGGTTTTTATTTTTTTTTTAATTTGGTATAAGTTCTGCACTTAAATTTTTCAGAAAATTCTTAAAAATGGATAAGCTTTGGAAACCTTGAAATATACGTTAAGTGGACAGACTTGTAGCAGTTTCCATTTACTATACAAAAAAATCAAACAAAAGTTCTGAGTAAATTCCCCCATGTTTTTATTTTCTCCTTCAGGAGACAAGGAAATCTTCCTGAAATGCTCTTTATAAAATGTCTCCACGTAGGTATTCTTCCTTAGTTTACTTTTATTTCTTATGAAACAGAATTACTGCCAATATTTAAAGTAAAAGAGATTTATACTTTGCTTTGACTTAGGCTTCAAAAATGACTAATTCAGTCATTTTTCCAACAATCAAAAATATATTCATTTTGGTTTTTGAAAACATTATAAAACAACTATAGGTTGCTGGCTTCTTATTCAAAGTAACCCTGAAGATGCCACAAGAGAGACGGGAAAGTTGATGGCTCTCAGAGCAATTCTCAGTAACACTTCAGGATCCCTGGGTTGGGGGAAAAGAAACTAGCTTGGTTTTAACGTGAGGCAAACTGCTGCCTCAACTAGAAAAGAGAAGGATGTGGTGAAGGAGAGCTGTATAGTGGCGGCCTTTTCACTTCCCCATACTGCCCTTCCTTTGCTGCCTTGATGTTAAAAAAAACTGAACTACAATGAAGGGTAAATTCATTAAGGAAGCTCCGAAGTTACAGAGGGATGCAAGAGTCAGCAACACAAGTACAGATAGACCAAATCATCTTGAGTAGTCCCTCCAACTTCTCCCACAAACCATAAACAAGATAATTAAAAGTGATGCAGCTAACCAGTTAACACAGAAATTAAGGTTAGGTTTGCCAGCTCCTAAAGAATTAACAATGCAATTGATAGCTCAATGCATGAGTGCATGCTTAGTCACTTCAGGCGAGTCGGACTCTGTAACCCTGTGGACTGTAGCCCTCCAGCCTCCACTGTGCATGGGATTCTCCAGGCAAGAATACTGGAATGGGTTGCCATTTCCTTCTCCAGGGGATCTTCCCAACCCAGGGACTGAACCCGGGTCTCCTGCGTTGCAGGCAGATTCTTAACATCTGAGCTACCAGGGAAGGCCCTGATATAGACAACTCAACAGAGAACTGATAGTTCATATCAATAGAGAACTGATAGTTCAATTCACAAAAATTAGAAGAATCTGAGAAGTACTTATATTTTTAAACAATGACAGCAAAAGTATTACCTATACTCAAGAAACACAAATAATTGAGTAGATAGAAAAAAATTAATAGGCAGTATTTTAACATCACTGTGCCTTAGATTTCTTATCTGTAAATGAGCATGAATAACAGTACTAAAATTATATACTTGTTACAAGGATTAAATGAATGTATAGGAAGGTCATGGGACAGTATCTGTAATATAATAAATGTTAGCCACTACTATTTATATTAAATTGTTACCAGAATCAACTTTCATCATAGGAAACAATATGACATAGTTGTTAAGAGCCTAACTTCTGGAGTCAAACCACCTGGGCTCAAATCCCAGCTCTATACTCCTCAATTTCTAAATGGACATAGTAACAGAACCTACCATGCCGGGCTTTTGTGAAGATTAAGTCAGGTAATACACATAAAGTACTTAGCTCAGTGTCAGCAGACAATAAATATTAATAAATAAGCTCCCAATAAAAATTAGTTATTCTTGATTATTACACTGGGCTTCCCTTGTGGCTCATCTGGTAAAGAATCCGCCTGCAATGTGGGGGACCTGGGTTCAATCCCCGGGTTAGGAAGATCCCCTGGAGAAGGGAAAGGCTACCCACACCAGTATTCTGGCCTGGAGAATTCCACGGACTATACAACCCATGGGGGTCGCAAAGAGTCGGACACGACTGAGAAACTTTCGCTTTCACTAATTATTATAATATCTTAGTGTTTACAAAATACAATCTAAATTTCACTAGCATAAAAAGCTCTGAAAGGGCTGGCTACTGCTACACGCCCAATATCATTTGTTACTTCTACTCTTCTGCTACATCACTTTTTGTTCTGAGCCATATTAAACTTCTTGAAGGGTCCCAAACACATCATTTTCTCATATCCTTGGGCATTAATACATGCTACTTGCTCTACATAGGATGCCATGTCCCTGTGTGTTCCAAGCCTCAGTTTCAGAGCTACCTCCTCTACCTTCAAGTAATCTCTGGAAATACCTATGTATGCACTGTGCTTCCTCTATAGCAATAAGAACTATTTATTTGCATATTTGTCTTCCTACTAGGCTACAGGTTTCTTAAAATAGTTAAAAAGAACAAAAAAATGTAGACATCAGTTGTGAAAATTCTAAAAAGGCAACATCACTTTTAACTCTAAGTGGAACTAAGTGACAATAAACCTGGATATTTAAACGAAGAAAAAGCATACAGCCTTTTTGTTTGTCTCTTTATTCTCTAGTAATCTCTAGTATTCTCTAGTAAGATCTACAAATTTTCTACAGAATAATTGTGAGTAAGATGTTTCTTACCTATTAAAGGAAAGGTTGATTGTTTGTAGCCCTGTCAATGATTCCATTTCTTCAGGCAAAGAACTTAAAAAATTATTCCTAAATTAGAGAGAAAAAGATGATTTACAAAATTTGAAAATTTGTCCAAATTTATAATTAAAGTATTGATCAGACAAAAATTTATATAGCTCAGTTTGTCAATTCTTGATTTCATTAAGACTGTGTCCTGAGAATTCTGAATCAGTCAGCAGCTTTAAGTGTTTGATCAATGGGCCTAATTCTAATACCAAAGTGCAACCAACTGGTGATGCAAACAACTCTTTAATAATAGATTTAACAGAGTGAACACTGTAAACTAATCCCTTATCTACTTCAAATTGCAATCAGCAATACTTTCCACAGTCAGAGCCCTTTAGGTCATGCCTATAAATACTATATTATTTGACATCACAAGTATTCTATGTATTTGATTAATACAAATATTTCATATACAGAATAATTGAAGAATAACTGAAAAATTACATAAAAAGAGAAAACAGAAATGCAAAGAGATTCTGTATGTTTAGAAACTTAGAGTTTTCTACTATATAAGTATTAAGGAAGACCATTTCTACTTTTAGTTTAGAATTTTAATTTGCACAATGTGTAACTTTTCAAGATCTTACAACAGAACACAGAAGTAAAGGGAATCTCATTTACCACTAAAATGATCTCGGAAAAAATTTAGAAGGTTAACAAGAAGGTAGAAATATTCTAGAGGTCATAGCAACGTTTGGTTGCTAAGTCATGTCCTACTCTTTGTGACCCCACGGACTGTAGCTCACCAGGCTTCTCTGTCCATGGGATTTTCCAAGCAAGAATACTAGAGTGGGTTACCATTTCTTTCTCCAGGGGATCTTCCCAACCCAGAGACTGAATGCACATCTCCTGCATCTGTCGAATCCACAGGTGGATTCTCTACCACTGACCCACCAGAGAGAAGCCCCAAAACTACTAATAGAAAACATTTGTGAGAAAATTATCTCCAACTAGATGGTTATCTATCACACTGAGTAATTTTCTCTAACCTATATTTTTCCATTCAGAAGTGAAGCCTAATATATTAATATGCCATACTTTGTACAACTCAACATATGTCCTTTTTTCTTTTCTCTGTATTTTTCTCCATTATTGTCTTTATTAATCCATGCTGAATACCAACTGATGGTCTATATCTTCTCCTAGAGTCTTATACATACTGATATCAAACATAAAAGCATATTTTAGTCACTTAATTAGAAATTTCCAGGTATAGTTATAGACAGAAGCCCACACATCGATAGACACACACACACACAAGGATGGGATGAAAAGAAATAAAGTCAGTAGCACTGGAGCAGGGATTCATCCTCACTGCTCCATTTGATACTGAACTAAAATGTGCTTTTAAACTGTTTTTCCAGTGTAACTGTCCGTGGAAAATAGAAATAATTCCACATTTAGCAAGAGCATACATGCTAATATACTTGTTTTAACTGCGTAAGGAAAAAATTTTTGTCTCTGTATGAAGACTAAATCTTCGAACAGATATAATTAGCTTATTGTAATTTAACTATTGTGTGAGTGGAGCAAGAGCAGGTACATTTTAATAAACTAAAACCACACCTAGTAACAACATACATGAGCAGTCAGAAGCCCAGGTAATAGAAATATACTTCACAAACCAAGCTTTAAAGCCTAAGAAAATAAATGACTATCTGACCCTGAAATACCTATTATCACCCTCAAAAACCTGTGACACTTCTGATCCTGTCACTTAAACTTAGGACATATTTAAATTAAACTTCCTATTACCTCTGTAGAGCCTTAAATAGTTTCCTTTATTTTTGCTGTCAATCATAGTGTTATCTTGCCTTGTGTGGTTAATATATTTTGAAACCAAATAGGTTGTTTTTATGATAAAGTCATGCTAGCTATTGTGCCAGCATAGCATTTGGACAGTTTTATGTTAAAAAAGAAAAAAGCAATATGAAGTAAATACTTTCCATGTGCTATTTTAATTTTGCTTAAGTATGACTCTAATAAAGTGTCAGTATTTCCTAATATTTTAAATAATTGTCTTATCACATAACTTCAAATGACATCTGATTAAACTATTTCCTAAATGCTTACTTTTAGATTACTCCTAAAATTTTATTAATAAAGACCAATTTTGTTTCTTAGGAAAACATGAGGGAAAGGGCAAAAATCAGGTAAAATACAAATTATTATTAAAAAAAGGGAAGCAATAGTATCAATAAATACCTGAGATCTAAAAAAGTCAATTTTTGAAGTGTACATAATTCCAAGGATATAAAGGAAAGCTTATTAAAACTGAGATTGACATCAGAAACCATTTCCTTCAGTTCCACAATCCTGAAACAATAATAATTTTAAATATTAATACTTGAATTCACTGTCAAAACTTTAAAACTACAAGCTGATCATAGAGAAAAAAAGCTTATATTATTTTTGCTAATTAAGATTTTCTGTAACTTTTACTTTTCTCACAAAAAATCCCAGTTTGGATGTGTAACTGATAAAAATAGATTTTTAAAAACAGCTGTAATATTATCTGTCCAGGAATTTCTATTGGACTTTAAATGTATGTTGAAGTTTAAGAAACCATTCAGTCTGTTTAAACTAATTATGGACTCACTGCACTTCCCGCCAAAATCTAGGTAATACTTTATTAATTCCTATCTCAGGAAATACTTAAGTAAATTTTACCAAATCCCTCAAATATTAACAATGTAAGGTATTTTACGTATACTTCCTAAGTAAAAAACTATTAAAAATAATTATTATTGCAACTAAGCTGCAAGTACAACTGAGAATGAGTCACAGCTTAATAGAAATAGCATCATGAATAGTTCTTACCTTTTGGGAATTTCACACAGCTGATTCTTACTGAAGTTAATCGAAGTGATAATGTTACTTTTTACCGCATCAAACACTTCATCAGGAATCAAAGCTGTCTGTTTATCACTAAATGAAAAATGGTTTAAAGATGCATCATTCTGGGACTTCCCTCGTGGTCCAGTGCCTAAGACTCCACGGTCCCAATGCAGTGGGCCCTGGTCAGGGAACTAGATCCTGCATGCCCCAACTAAGACTGAAGATCCAGAGAGCCTAAACTAAAACCTGGTGCAACCAAACAAAACATTTTTTTAAAAAGTGCATCATTCTTAGCAATCTGGAAAGACATGATTATTGCTGTTCATTTTAAAGACCTTTAAAGATTTCATAAGGAGATTTTTCAAGGTAGTTTATTATGAAGCTCTGTAAAGAATACCACAAAAACCTACCAACTCACAAAATGTTAGGAATTCAGACACCCTATTGTGTCATAACACCTTGTGTCACACCTTTGGTGTGACATAAACTCACAGTCATAAACTCAATATGAACAAAAACAGATACCTTTGAAGTCTAAGATGTCCAAGAGTCATAACAGTGAAGGAACAGTATTTGGGATTCCTGTACCCTAAATCTTTAATTTTAAAAACTATCTCACCTCCTGTCTTAAAAATCTCTTAATAGAGTTTAGCTGTCAACTTTCTTTGGATACAGAGTTAACTGCAGACAACAATCAATTTTTAAAAGTTCAACATGATACTAAACTAGTTTTCTCATAACCTAAACAGTTTCTCCCTCACTTAGCATGTGACAAAGTACACAGGGTTATGGCCTTGGACTAAACTATTTCTGGTTCTTTCATTAATATACTTTGTTAATTTACCTTCCTTAAACCTCAGTTCTATGAAGTTAGAATCTAAAGGCATTTTCTTTTCATTAAATTTCATTACATTTCTTTTCCATTAAAATTTTCAGTTATATTTTCAATAAAATATAATTTTAGTAAGAAAGTACAGTAGAACTCTGACATTTGCAAATTTAACAATTTGATATTATAATTGGGCATTATGCTTATGTTCTTCTTTTACAATTTTTAATTCCTAACCTCATCCACTAAAAAGAATCTTCAGAGGAATTCCAAAAATGAACAACTGTATGAACAAGAAAAAAATATTACATATAATGTGTGATACTGGAGAACTGTATGAGAAAAGCACTATAATACAGAAAGATAAAAAGTCTAAATTTCACCGTCATTATGCTTCCCCTTTTGCTTTTGGGTTCCATTTTCTGCTGTGCAGATGGAGCACTTTTACCTTTTTGATCAGAATTGCTCAAGTCACAGAGAACTGATTTATCCAAATTAAAGTTTGAAGAGTTATGCTATTTTAAAAACTTCAGTTGAAGGCATTTATGCCTTAAGATTGGGAAATAATTTATACTTTAAATAGAATACTTCTGTCCAATTCAAGTCTCCAAGGAAAACAAATTACAATAAATTTAGAATCAAAACAATCTAAGATGTATGGTCTTAAGTGCTACCTTTATTATGCTTTTGTGATATCGGTGCCTTTAAAGAATGGGAATGATTAACCCCACCAAAAAAAAAAAAGTATCAATACTACTTTATAGATTGCTTAAAACAATTAAAAGAAAGAGCATATATAAAGTAGCACAGTGTTCAGCATAGACGAGAAACTCAATAAACTCAATAAATCATATCCATGCAGAGTAGAGGGAGTGGAAGCCAGAGATAAAAGGAATTCTAAGCTAAGAAATTCCAAGACAGGAATCAAGTCTGTCTGAACATTTGGTATATTACAAAACCTAACATAGAATTTGATACCTAGTAGGTTCCAAAAATATCTACTGAATAAATGGGTATGCTGCTGCTGCTGCTAAGTCGCTTCAGTCGTGTCCGACTCTGTGCGACCCCATAGACGGCAGCCCACCAGGCTCCCCATCCCTGGGATTCTCCAGGCAAGAACACTGGAGTGAGTTGCCATTTCCTTCTCCAGAATAAATGGGTATATTATGTGTAAAATAGAACATGCTAAATTACTACACTAGTATGCTATGAAAAGGACACAACTACAACGATGGATGAGTACTATCTTGTATTACAGTGTCAAAGAAGGAAGGCTTAGAGTAGTGATTTCTATGTGAATGAAACACAGCAAATATGAAATGGAGACTGTATCCTGACTGCTGAGGAGGTAGTACCCACTGATACTACACATTAAGGAAAAGAGGCCAGGAACTGATGATGATTCTGTGGATAACTGAATAAACCTTGTCACTATCTAACTTGAGAATGTACTCTTTTCAATACAATACCAAAGCATGAACTAATCACTGAAAGACTTCTGACTGTACTGGCTGTTTTTATCACTGTTGCCTTAGACAGTACTGAAGAATACTTGACAATCACTTCCAATTTCTGCATAAGTATCTTCTTTCTCCAGTCAAACACATGCCCATAATATACAAATATCATTAGGCTTCTGCCTCGGTTTACATACCAACATTGTAACTATTACAGGTTTAATATATGTGCCACTCAGGGAGAAATATCAGTCACCTCAGATATGCAGATGACACCACCCTTATGGCAGAAAGTGAAGAGGAACTCAAAAGCCTCTTGATGAAAGTGAAAGTGGAGAGTGAAAAAGTTGGCTTAAAGCTCAACATTCAGAAAATGAAGATCATGGCATCTGGTCCCATCACTTCATGGGAAATAGATGGGGAAACAGTGGAAACAGTGTCAGACTTTTTTTCTGGACTCCAAAATCTCTGCAGATGGTGACTGCAGCCATGAAATTAAAAGACGCTTACTCCTTGGAAGGAAAGTTATGACCAACCTAGACAGCATATTCAAAAGCAGAGACATAACTTTGCCAACAAAGGTTCGTCTAGTCAAAGCTATGGTTTTTCCTGTGGTCATGTATGGATGTGAGAGTTGGACTGTGAAGAAGGCTGAGTGCCTAGGAATTGATGCTTTTGAACTGTGGTGTTGAAGAAGACTCTTGAGAGTCCCTTGGACTGCAGGGAGATCCAACCAGTCCATTCTGAAGGAGATCAGCCCTGGGATTTCTTTGGAAGGAATGATGCTAAAGTTGAAACTCCAATACTTTGGCCACCTCATGCGAAGAGTTGACTCATTGGAAAAGACTCTGACGCTGGGAGGGATTGGGGGCAAGAGAAGAAGGGGACGACAGAGGATGAGATGGCTGGATGGCATCACTGACTCAATGGATGTGAGTCTCAGTGAACTCCGGGAGTTGGTGATGGACAGGGAGGCCTGGCGTGCTGCGATTCATGGGTCGCAAAGAGTCGGACACGAGTGAGGGACTGATCTGATCTGATCTGAGAGCACATTATTATAACATATTATTTGACTTGAATTCAGATATATAAACAGAGTACAACCTCTCAAGCTTTGTCTGCTTGAGGTATTCATTAAATAAATGATACTTACACTTCTTAGTTACCAATATATGACCTCCCTCCAATATAAAATTCTCTCTGGATGCTGGTTACTGAGTCAGAAAATCTTATTACGAAACAATACTGCGTCTCGTATTTTACAATTATAAAATATTATAAAAAATTTACTATTAACCATATATCGACCTCCTTAAGCATGATAAATACAAATCACCTAAGGAATGGACTTAAATTCATTGTATATGCTTCTACCTCATCACTTTTTTTGCAATCGCTATTATTCTAAGTACTAATGCACTCTGATGAATTCTTCTTCACCAACTGTCCTTTTTTCTGAAGAATTATTTCTGAAAGTTACCTATGTGTTTTACAACATTTAAGAAAATGAATTACATACCTATAGTCTAACATTTTTAATGTGATGATGGTGTGCACATTGACTCTAGATTCACTTGGCAGTGTCATGGCAGTCTCAATAACAGAATCATTTTGGCTAGGTCCATCATCTGGCAAAAGAAAAGTTATATAAAACTAATATTTATACTACAAAGTCATTTAAAAATTCCTGAAAGTACTTTAAAATAGTACATATGATTTTTAGATACTATTGGTGAAAATGTCTTTTCATATGCTTTATTTCCAATAACTCAAATCTAAGTATAGTTTGATCTTTATGTAATAGAAAAAAGATAAAAAGTTCAAAATCTTTTAATAAATCTTACCATAAGAAAATTTAGGAGTAGGAAAGGATAAAGAGTAACTACAATGTCTCAGAAGAAACAATGACAAGCAAAAATAGTATTCCTTCCAACAAAGGAATTTGTTAACAAAGGAAAAGTACTATTTTCCAAAAATGTCTACCAAACAGACATCTGCCTATCTTTTCAGTTTAGGACACAATGAAGCTGATTATCCCCAATCATTTAAAATCTGGCAATTTGCATAGCCTAGTAAGCTTTTGGTACTTTATTATATTCACTAAGATTTTTCCTAGCAAATGTAAGACTGTATTTTCACTAGATATTTCCTAACACGCATACCTACTCACATTTACATACAACCAACTCCTTCACCAAATTCTAGAGACTGTTTAATGTTTAACACATAATGTTTAATGTTTTACAGCATAAAAAGCAAAACAAACAAAAATCATCCACAATTAAAAGAAATGGCTTTGTGATTTTTTGGCGAAAGAGACTTCAGCCATTTAGACATAAATAAAATAAGACAATTTTTAGCAATGTGGAAATGATGGAATAGTCCTAATAGTCACATTAAGAACAGAGGCTTGCCGAAAGAACATTAAAAAAACAATTAGCAGTATCCCTGATCTTTTCTCAACCCAGCAGGCATTTAATGAAACTTGTTGAATGATACTAAGTATATTTCTCTTGCCTTAAGCTCCTCAGACATTCATTAGTCAATAATTATTAAACTATTTTTCCACACAAATACATCCATATAAATACTTTATTTACAGAAGTAACATAATAAATGACAGACTATCGAATAGAGATAAAAGACACAGAGGACAACACTGATTTCAAGAGAAATGCTTTGCTATTTAGAAGTTCCCGAGCAGTTTGGCTATGCCACTTCAAAGAATATGTAATATATACTGCCAAATTACATCTGCAGAGACAGTATTAAACCAGCAACAAAACCCAGCGTTATTTTTAAATGTACATTTATATTAGCATGATTATATATTAAAATAGAATATTCTCAATACTTTCCAAAGAGCTACTTTTAATAATCTGCATCAAAGAGAATGTAAAGAGGAAGGCAATTGTCTGTTGCGGGGGGGACACTAATGTGAGAAACAGATTTACTTTGCACTATATTTTCTTGTACATTTATTGCCTTTTTGATTAAAAAAAACCAAGATAGTAATATTCCATAAATGGATCCAGATTCAATGCAATCCCTATCAGAATGATAACTTACTTCTTTGTAGAAATTAACAAGCAGATTCTAAAATGTTTATGATATTGCAAAAAAAAACCCAGAACAGTCAAAACAAACTATTTTAAAAGAAGAATAAAGCAGGAGGACTTATACACCTTCCAATTTCAAAATTTATTACAAAGCAGTGGTAACCAATATACTGTAGTACTGGCACAGGATAGGAATAAAGATCAATGGAATAAACTTGTGAGTCTAAAATGAACCCTACATTCATGGTTAACTGATATTCAACAAAAACAATGCCAAGACTATTCAATGAGAAAAGCTGACTTTTCAACAAATGGTACACAGACACTGCATAATCACATGCAAAAGAATGTAAGTGGAAAGAATGAAAGTGGACCCTTATCTCATAGCATTTATAAAAATTAATTCACAGTGGATCAAAGACATGAATGTAAGAGCAGAAGTATAAACCTCTTAGAAGAAAAAAAAGTAGAAAATCTTCATAAAACAGGATTTTGCAAAGAAATTTTAGATATGAAACAAAAAGCATTAGCAAAAAAAGAAAATGACTATTAAAATTAAAAAAAAAACTTGTGTTTCAAAGGACGCTATAGAGAAAATGAAAAGACAACACAGATGCCTAGAAAACATTTCCAAATTGTGTATCTGACAAGAGACTTATACCTAGAATACATAAAGAATTATTACATCAACAATTAAAAAATTAAAAATTGGGCAAAAGAACTCAAGATATTTCACCAAAGGTGTACAAATGGCTAATAAGCACACGATGCTCAACATCATTATTCAAATCTGTTAATATACTTCCCAGTCAACAGAATCCTTATTTTATACAGTAATAGTCAAGTTTTGTTCTTTTACAAAGGTAAAGCATAGGTGCTGCCAGAATCTTTATCCTAATTTCTAACTGGTACCCTAAAACTCAACTCAGAGATTACGGACAGAACAGTATTACTGTGAATGTAAGAGTGTTTTCATAAATTCAGCATATTATGGTCTCATGGATTCAGATCAGAGCCACATCCACCAGGGGCCATTTCCTCTAAATATTTATACTAAAACTATATGCAAATTTATATACGATTAACACTTCACCACTTTTCACGTTATCTTTTAAAATATGGGAGAAAATAGAAGAGTACCTTTAATCTTGCTTCGTAGGTATTTTAAGACTTCTTGGGTTCCTTTCTGAAAAGAGGGGGATAAAAACGTATTCACCAGACATACATTGCAGTTTTATATTAATAGATCATGTGTATGTTTCAATATCAAGTTTAAAAACAAGAGCTGAATTCTAAATATGCTTACATTTATAATTTCTCTTCGAATGGTTCTCAAAGGATTTCCTTCAAGTGCCAGGAATTTCAAATGAAGTCTTCCCAATGAACAGGGCAGACTATAAAAGATTAAATAGATTTAAAGGAAAACATTCGGGATAAGTATAATTCAACCAAGTAGTTGATTATAAAACAAACAACATATGACAAGCTTTACATCATAAAATAGTGTCAAAGAAAACCCAAGTTAATTCAGGCCTAAAATATTTCCTTTCAAGATAAAATGCCAAACATGTTTTAAAAAAATAAGAATTGTTTCAATACTGTCATATTAGGATTATTAGAAAAAGAATGTGAGCTATAAAATATTTCCTAAATTACAGACAGTACCACTCTTATGGCAGAAAGCAAAGAAGAACTAAAGAGCCTCTTGATGAAAATGAAAGATGAGAGTGAAAAAGCTGACTTAAAACTCAACACTCAGAAAACTAAGATCATGGCATCTGGTTTCATCACTTCATGGCAAACAGATGGAGAAACAATGAAAACAGTGACAGACTTCATTTTTCGGGGCTATAAAATCACTGCAGATGGTGACCGTAGCCATGAAATTAAAAGACGCTTGCTCCTCGGAAGGAAAGTTATGACCAACCTAGATAGCATATTGAAAAGCAGAGATATTACTTTGCCAACAAAGGTCCGTCTAGTCAAAGTTGTGGTTTTTCCAGTTGTCATGTATGGATGTGAGATTTGGACTATAAAGAAAGCTGAAAGCTGAAGAATTGATGCTTTTGAACTGTGGTGTTGGAGAAGACTCTCGAGAGTCCCTTCGACAGCAAGGAGATCCAACCAGTCCATCCTAAAGGATATCAGTCCTGAGTGTTCATTGGAAGGACTGATGCTGAAGCTGAAACTCCAATACTTTGGCCACCTGATGTGAAGAACTGACTCATTAGAAAAGACCCTGATGCTGGGAAAGATTGAAGGCAGGAGGAGAAGGGGATGACAGAGGATGAGATGGTTGGATGGCATCACCGCCTCTATGGACATGAGTTTGAGTAAACTCTAGTAGTTGGTGATGGACAGGAAGGCCTGGCATGCTGCAGTCCATGGGGTTGCAAAGAGTTGGACACAATTGAGCGACTGAACTGAACTGAGATAGTGCTAAAAAGTAAATGTTAGCAAATAAAAAAATTCCTAAATGAAAAAATCATAAAGAATAATTTTTAATCATATACTTCAGATTTTCATTCAAAAAGGAAAGTCATTTTTTTTTTTTGGTACACAAGATAAAACCTGCTGATATACATAAACATTAAATCTCAAAATTTATTAAGCATCTATAATATACTAGGAATTGTTGTAGGGATATCAAGGTCCTTTCCCTTAAAAACTTTTCAGATGAACAAAAGAAAAGGACACATAAAAGGACACATTTTGGCTAACCAAAATACAGGAATTATCATATGTTGCTGGTGAGCATGTAAAATAGCACAGCCACTTTGGTAAGTGGGAGTTTTTTCAAACACACATTTACCATACAACTAAGCAATCCCACTCCTACATATTTACTCAGGAAAAATGAAAATTATGTCCAATAGAGACTTACATGAATCTTCACAACAGTCAGAAAATTGAGAGCAATCCAAACATCCAACAACTAACTACTGAAGAGATGAAAAAATTGTGGCATATCTGTATAACGCAATAACACTCGGCAATAAAAATGAATAAATTACTAAGACAAAAACCACACGAATCAATCACAGAAGCGTTATACTACGTGAAAGAAAGCATAAAAACTATATGCTGTGACTTCATTCATATGGTACTTAAAAAAAGAAAAGTCCAGTGACAGAGCTCATCAGTGGTTGCCAGGGGTTGAGTGTATGAAAAGTGGATTGACTGCAAAGGGTATGAAGAGACTTTAGGAAAACAGAAACGTTCACTACGGTGACAGTGAATTACACCAATAGATACCGTTGTCAAAACTCATTAAACTATTTTATATATATATATATATATATATATATATATAAAATTAGATACATGCTAAACAAGTAAAGCTGCTTTCAGACTAGGGAAGTAGAAATTAGAAAAAGGACTAAAGGGAGAAGGAAGTAGCAAAGCCTGGATTTGGACCTAAAAGAATAGAATTCCATTAGGGAGTCAAGCAGGAAAAGGGCATTCTAAGGTAAAGAAAATGAAGAAAGAAAAAGTCAGCATATTTACAGTTCAATGTAGTCATAAGATACTTGTGGGACTGAAAGATGAAAAAGAGAGAATGATGAAATCTGACTGTGAGATGTACTTGACTATTATGCTAAAAATCCTGGACTTTATCTTGCAAGACAGTGATTCCTAATTGTTGGTTAGAAAACCAGATGTATGAAAATCTCTCAGGAACTTTAAAAAACAACACCAAAGCAATTCTAAGGTCCCACTGCTAAAGATTCTAATTCACTACTGTCTCTGTATCTGCATTTTCTTCTTAAAGCTTTTCTTGTGGTTCTAATACATAGTCATATTTAGGAAAAAGTGCTCTAACAATGGAGAACCATCAGTTTTTTAGTTGAAGAAAAAGCTGATAACTTGTATTTTATAAAAACTACTCTGGTAGCATTGTAAGGAATCAATGTTGTTAAAGGAGATTCTGGAGGGGTACAAAATGAAAAGAATGGTCTTAATGTCTAGGACAAAGAAGGCAATGGCACCCCACTCCAGTTCTCTTGCCTAGAAAATCCCATGGACGGAGGAGCCTGGAAGGCTGCAGTCCATGGGGTCGCTGAGGGTTGGACACGACTGAGCGACTTCACTTTCACTTTTCATTTTCATGCATTAGAGAAGGACATTGCAACCCACTCCAGTGTTCTTGCCTGGAGAATCCCAGGGACGGCGGAGCCTGGTGGGCTGCCGTCTATGGGGTCGCACAGAGTCGGACACGACTGAAGTGACTTAGTAGTAGTAGTAGTAGTAATGTCTAGGAAGTATGAGGTTAGATGAAAGTAAAGAAAATATTTACTAGCTTCATTATGTTCTAGGCCCTGTGATACATACACACTTTATATCCAGAGCTCTGGAGAAAGAGAAATATACATATCAGAAATATTTGTACTGATTACTTAAATAGTATTTATCATCATTTTTATTTTAAATATTTCCCTTCTACTGTTTTTACATATTACTAGTAGCCATAATAAAACTGCTATGGGGAGAAAGGTGACTCCCTGGTGGCTCAGATGGTAAAGAATCTGCCTACAATGCAAAAGACACAGAAAATGTGGGTTCGATCCCTCAGTCAGGAAGATCCCCTGAAGAAGGAAATGGCAACCCACTCCAGTATTCCTTGCCTGAAAAATTCCATGGACAGAGGAGACTGGTGGGCTACAGTCCATAAGGTTACAGAGTCAGACACAACTGAGTGACTAACATGGGGAAAAGCATACATGTCAATATTTATGAGGCAAGCAATTCTTTCATTCATTAGTTATAAGTACTTTTAGAAATATCCATTCACTTATTATGTCATAAATAGAAGTGATTGAAAAGAATGGTCACTGTCCAAGTACTCAAATTGATGGTCAAGATGTACCATATGCCATATGTACACTGTGAAAACAATTCTGGTTTTTTAAAGTAAGTTACTGAAATATAAACCAAGAAAGTCTACCTTGCTTAACCTTTTCCCTGTTCATAACAAAACAGGTTTCTGACATCCAAATACAAAACTGCAGACACCTAACAGGTTTACAACCCTAAGTAAGTCTGAGTTTTATTTTTTATATATCTGTAAAGTAATTCCATCTCTAAATATTATGGTTTTATACGCTTTTAAAACTTTGCTCACTACCCTCTTCCTCTGCCTCTCCATCACAATCAATTGCTAAATACTCAATCTAACTCATCACACCTCTCACATTTTTCCTTGTCTTTCCATTCTCATTATCACTACAGTTTAGGTCCTTATTACATGAGAGGAATCTAAAAAGCTGTCAACACAGTAAACTGGACATACTAAGTGTGCCTATTCAAGTTAATTATTACTACATTAATCTAATAGAACTTATTTAGAATTCCCATCTATAAACCCACTCCTATCCAAAGCATTCAACCCACTATCATCATCAACTTACAAGGTTACAATCAAGTTAGTTTTGCTTTTAATCTCTCCATCTCTTAACCAATGAAAACTGACTCTTCATAGGGATTTCAAGGACCTCTTTCACATGGCTTCAGTTTATCTTTCAAGACCTAAATACCTCACTACATGTACCCTACCAAACCTGATTCCTCACTGTCCTCTGAACATATACCTATAATTTATTTTGTAAACTTTCAGAGCTTTGTTTGTGGTTTTCTCCTGCCAAGTGAGTCATTCTGACCACCGTACATATGAACCTGAAAACTGCGGTCATCCTTGAAAGATGGATGTCTCAACTAGAGTGAGGCATGCCCCAGTGAGTAAATTTTTAAATTCTGTGCTCTAGGCAATTAACCTGCTTCACTCTGGTCCCAGTTCTATAACATCATCTAAAAATTTTACTTCTTACACAAAGTCTGCCCTGACTTTTCTCAATAAATTGTGATCCCTGTATCATCTTTAAGTCCCCAAAGTATTTCATATCTTTCCCATAGTTTTATAGTCATTTAACACATTCAACAAATATTTATCAGGCAGCTTCCATGAACCCAGGCACTGACATAGAAGTTAGAGCAGTGAAAGAGATAAAAACCTACCCATCCTCGAGTTCACATTCTAGTGGTTTAGAAAGAAACGAAAGAAAAATAGCACTAAGTCATGTCCAACTCTTACAATCCCATGTACTGTAGCCCGTCCACGCTTCTCTGTCCGTGGGATTCTCCACACAAGAATACTGGAGTGGGTTGCCATTATATTCTCCAGGCGGATATCCCAAGCCAGGAATTGAACCCAGGTCTCCCGCGTTGCAGGCAGATGCTTTACCAACTGAGCTCCGCAGGAGTCACTTGTAAATACAACTGATTCCATTAGTGTTTTAAGCTTGCTGCCAAGAACAAAATCTAATTACCCTTTGTAGGTCTGCACATGACACCTGCTAAGTAAACATTTATTGAACTCAACTTATAAAAAAGATCTCTGCATGTTTTAACCAATGAATTATAATCAAATACAGACATGATTTCATATCATTCCTTCTTAAACTTACCTACTAATATCATTGTTGCTTAGATCAAGTCTTTCCAAAGACTGCAGGAGTGTAATTTCATCTGGAACAGATTTTAACTTGTTATCCCGCAGGTCTAGCACAAGGATAGAGTTCAGATGCTTAAGATGTTCTGCCCCTAACATTTCAATCTGGTTTTCTCCTACATGTAATTCCTACAAAACCAAAGATCAATCATGTGTATTTTTGTATTCAATTTTATACTAGATAATGAAAGTAAAACTGAAATCTTAATTTCAAATAACTGAAAAACACATGGAAAAAACATAATTTTCTAATGACTAAGTTGCTTAAATTTTTAATTATATTTAAGCTATTTTACAGTTACAGAAAAATAACAAAAAACAAAATTTTCAAGAATTTCCTAGTAATTTAAAAATAATTAAAGGCTTAATCCAGCAGAAAGTTCAAAGTTTAAAAAACCAAGGTAGAGAAATGATTTAGTAGTTACATTTATAGAACAAAAATACAAATCCAAGAGCTATACTGATGAAAAACTAAAGTTTTAAAACAAATCAGTATATATTTAAAAAGTTATTTATAATAAATGTTTGTTACTCAAAATTTGTATTCATGATTTATAATAATGTTGTAATACATACTGATTTCCCATTAGCAGAATCTAAGATTATCAGATAATTAACCTTATTAAATGATAACTTTTTCAGTTATTTATATCATTGTCACCATTTTGCTTAAAGAAACTCAATGCATAAAAGTATACATAAAGGAAAGCAAACTATGGCAAATTTAAATACAATGTTAATGCATATACTTAATACTAAAAAAAAAAAGTAATTAATTTTAAACAGATCTTATGATGAGGTAAATATGAACTGGCAACTTAAAGAATTAGACACACATTTTTTCCTGGTATTCCAGGCTTCCTACACTATGGGCCCAACTTACTTTGTTAGCTTCATCATCTATTAAGTTGGTACAAAAGTAATTGAGGTTTTGGATTGTGAATTTTAAATCATTATTTTGCTGTTGTTCAGTCACTTAGTTGTGTCCAACTCATAACCAGGCTCAAACACATCTTTATTAACCAAAACAGGACCATTGCAATCAACACAATTTTGCCAGTGAAAAAATAAGTTTATTTCTATAGAATAAAAAGCTGTGCTTCAGGATTTGATGAACTCTTGGAAAGCATTTTCTGCATCCTGCTGGTTATGAAAGTGCTTTCCCTGCAAGAAGTTTTCGAGATGCTTGAAGAAGTGGTAGTCGGTTGCCAAGATGTCAGGTGAATATGGCAAATAAGACAAAACTTCATAGCCCAATTCATTCAACTTTTGAAGTGTTGGTTATATGACATGCATTCAAGCGCTGTCATGGGGAATTGGGCTATTTCTGTTGACCAATGCCAACTGCAGATGGGGCAGTTTTCAGTGCATCTCATCGATTTGCTGAGCATACTCCTCAGATGTAATGGTTTTGCCAGGATTCAGAAAACTGTTGTGGATCAGACAGGCAACAGACCACCAGATAGTGACCATGACCTTTTCTGGTGCAAGTTTGGATTTGGAAGTGCCCTGGAGCTTCTTCTCGGTCCAACCACCTAGCTGGTCATTGCTGGTTGTCGTATAAAATACACTTTTGGTCAAAAGTCACAATCTGATCAAGAAATGATTCACTGTTGCACAGAATAAGAGAAGACACTTCAAAAAGATGATTTTTTTGATTTTCAGTCAGCTCATAAGGCATCCACTTACTGAACTTTTTCACCTTTCCAATTTGCTTCAAATGACAAAAACCGTAGAATGGTCAACAATGAGTTCTTCAACAACTTCTCATGTAGTTTTAAGACGATCAGCTTTAATGATACTCTCAATTGGTTGTCACCTTCTGATGGCTGGCCATTACGCTCTGCATCTTCAAGGCTCTCATCTCTTCTGCAAAACTTCTTGAACCACCACTGCACTGTATGTTCGGTAGCAGTTCCTGGGCCAAATCCATTGTTGATATTGATGTGGCGAGCTGTTTCCACTGCTTTCCGACCCATTCTAAACTCAAAAAAATTGCTTGAATTTGCTCTTTGTCTAACATCATTTCTATAGTCTAAAATAATTATAAAATAAACAGCAAGCAATGTCATTAGCAAAAATATGAAGAAACGTACATTAAGATGATATATAACATAACCATTTATTTAAGAATGTATTCCAATACCAACTGGCAAAGTTCAACAATGCAAAACCACAATTACTTTTGCACCAACCTAATACTACTTCTTGAGTTATAAACTACCCTCCAGATGAAATGGCCAAATTCTTATTTTTAAAACTGATTATTTCTTTTAAAAAAAAAATCTGTTATTAACAATACCATTAATATATTCAATCATAATAAAATTCTCAAAGATAAAATTATAAGAAAAAAACACATAACTAATATATATTCTCAATGTAAAATAAGTTTAAGTTTTCATTTTCATGATTAACTTTCAGAAAATTTATCTTAAACAACTAAATAGTACCTTTAATAGTTTACAAGAAGGAAATTCTGGTAGAAAACGTAATTTATTCCTTCTCAAATATAGCAATTCTAGTGATTCCATGCTGGCCAATTCAGGAGGAATAGTTTCCAAGAGATTTGAATTACAATCCAAATGCTTTAATCCTGTAATACATATTTAGTGAAACACAAAGATACTTCAATAGAGAAAAATATTGGTTTACATCTCTCTTACCTCCTGAATATCTCATAAAAGGCAGAATGGAAAACAAAAACAGAAGAAAAATAAAGGTCTTCTTTTCCTTAAGACTTCAATAAGCAATTTCTCCCTAATCCATATTGCAGATTCTCCACTTACTGCTGTTGTTGTTGATTTAGTCACTAAGTTGTGTCCGACTCTTTTATGACCCCATGGACTGACTGTAGCCCACCAGGCTCCTCTGTCCATGGGATTTCCCAGGCAAGAATACTGGAATGGTAGCCATTTCCTTCCTTCTTCGATCTTCCCAACCCAGGGATCGAACCCACACCTTCTATGCCATTAGGTGGATGCACTACCACTGAGCCACCAGGGAAGCCTTCTTCCACTTCTATTTTCCACTATTCTCAACCTTATAGTTTGAATAGGAAATATATATTTTACAACTTTTTTTCATGTACCTTGAGCTTATCAATTTTAATGTAATTCAGGACTGAATTGATATATTTAGACTACTTTCAGTGTTTACAGAAACTAACGGCTTTTCTAAACAAATTTAATAGTACTTCAATTTATAATATGACAATTCACGTATTATTTGGCTACAGCACTGAGGAAAATGTCATAATCCAATCCACACTAAATCTAGTAAATTCTATAAAGAAGTTTGTTTTACATCTAGAAACTAGTTTTCACAAGTTTCTGCATTTAAGAGCACTGGTTAAGAATACAAGTAGCATGTAGCAGAAAAAGCAAGAGGGATGAACTAAGAAGATGAAAACCCTGGCTTTACACTTTGCTGTATAATTTCTAAACCTAGGTTCCTGAATCTTTAAAATGTAAATAATACGCATCCCCATTAACTTCTAAAACTATTTGATGGCAAAATAATATATTTTAAAGCATTTTGAATTACAAAGAACCATACAAATGTTAGAAACTAGAATCTCGGTCGTGAATAGCAGAAAAAACAACTAAATGTCCTACTGATGATAGCTTAAAAGTATCTTTGTAATGGCTAAAGCACAGAAAATACCTGAGACTAACTATATATTAGAAAACCTTCTATAAATTTAAAGCATTTTTCTATTGATTTCAACATCTATTCTTATTGCTCAATATTTCTACTCAGTTTAAAAAAAAAAACAAAAAACACATGCTTCTGGCATACTCATTCCAGGTATAGTATTTTCTGTTCAGCTCTATTTTCTAATACCTTTATTGAAAAATGGCAAAAATAAGCAGAGTTAACTATTGGTATCACAAGTAAAGGCTCCCCTAAAATGTCAGTTCAATTTATGGCATTTAATTTATGCATTCCTGTAATAAATGACAAATAACCATTGTGCTGTGCTCAGTCGTTCAATCTTGTCTGACTCTTTGTAGCCTCATTGACTGTAGCCCGCCAGACTCCTCTGTCCATGGAATTTTCCAGGCAAGAATACTGGAGTAGTGTGCCGTTTCCTACTCCGGGGATCTTCCTGATCCAGAGATTAAACGCACATCTCTTGCAACTTCTGCACTGGTAGGCGGATTCTTTACCACTAGCACCAAATCAGAAGCCCAAATAACCATTACTCTATAGTCAAACAGCAGTGATCATTTGCAATGTATAAAAATATCACTGATTTTGCACACCTGAAACTAATAACACTGTTAGTCAATTATACAGTATTTTTTAAAATGTCTAACAGCACAATTTTACAAACTCACCTCTAAATAATTTTTAATAAAGTGATTGAAATCACATCTATGATTTTCTCCAAAAAGGGAGGTTCAAAAAAAATGAAAGGGCTCACATAAGATTAGCAAAAAAAGTAGATAAGGTAAACAATCTACAGTTAACACATAGTGATCATCAACTAAGAAATAATAATAGTTTGTCTTTAGGTGAAAAAGAGTTGATTGATTTTGGACTCAAGACTTCTAACATGAAAAAGTATACTTATTTAAATTACTGAAATGTACCTTCTATTTTTTTCATCCTACATGTTAGTTCTACAATACTTAAAATATACTGATTCAATAGTAAACTCTAATAAAATAGAAACACTAAATTTAACCTGCTTTTAAAAGGATTAACAATCTGAGCAAAACTAGACTATCTCTTGACTAGACTACCCATGTCCAAGGTAAGGAGCAGCGGCTGCGGTTTGCTGGAGCAGCCATGAAGAGATACCCCATGTCCAAGGTAAGAGAAAACCAACTAAGACAGTAGGCACTGAGAGAGGGCATCAGAGAGCAGACAGACAGAAACCACAATCTCAGACAACTAGCTAATCTGATCACATGGACCACAGCCTTGTTTAACTCAATGAAACTAAGCCATGCCCTGTGGGGCCACCCAAGACAGCCGGATCATGGTGGAGACATCTAACAGAATGTGATCCACTGGAGAAGGGAATGGCAAACCACTTCAGTATTCTTGCCTTGAGAACTCCACGAACAGTATGAAAAGGCAAAAAGACAGGACATTGAAAGATGAACTCCCCAGGTCAGTAGGTGCCTAATATGCTACTGGAGATCAGTGGAGAAATAACTCCAGAAAGAATGAAGGGATGGAGCCAAAGCAAAAACAACACCCAGTTGTGGATGGGACTGGTGATAGAAGCAAGGTTCAATGCTGTAAAGAGCAATATTGCATAGGAACCTGGAATGTCAGGTCCATGAATCAAGGCAAATTGGAAGTGGTCAAACAGGAGATGGCAAGAGTGAACATCAACATTCTAGGAATCAGCGAACTAAGATGGACTGGAATGGGTGAATTTAACTCAGGTGACCATTATATCTACTACTGTGGGCAGGAATCCCTTAGAAGAAATGGAGTAGCCATCATAGTCAACAAAAGAGTCCAAAATGCAGTACTTTGGATGCAACCTCAAAAACGACAGAATATTCTCTGTTCATTTCCAAGGCAAACCACTCAGTATCACAGTAATCTAAGTCTATGTCCTGACCAGTAACACTGAAGACGCTGAAATTGAACAGTTCTATGAAGACCTACAAGACCTTCTAGAACTAACACCCAAAAGAGATGTCCTTTTCATTTTAGGAAACTGGAATGCAAAAGTAGTAAGTCAAGAAACACCTGGAGTAACAGGCAAATTTGGCTTTGGAGTACAGAATGAAGCAGGGAAAAGGCTAATGGAGTTCTGTGAAGAGAATGTACTGGTCATAGCAAATACCCTCTTCCAACAACACAAGAGCAGCCTCTACACATGGACATCAACAGATGGTCGACAACGAAATCAGACTGATTATATTCTTTGCATCCAAAGACAGAGAAGCTCTATACAGTCAGCAAAAACAAGACTGGGAGCTGACTGTGGCTCAGATCATGAATTCCTTATTGCCAAATTCAGTCTGAAATTGAAGAAAGTGGAAAAAACCACTAGACCATTCAGGTATGACCTAAATAAAATCCCTTATGACTATACAGTGGAAGTGAGAAATAGATTTAAGAGACTAGATCTGATAAAGTGGTTCGTGACATTGTGCAGGAAACAGGAATCAAGACCATCCCCAAGAAAAAGAAATGCAAAAAAGCAAAATGGCTGTCTGAGGAGGGCTTACAAATAGCTGTGAAAAGAAGGGAAGCGAAAAGCAAAGGGGAAAAAGAAAGATATACCCACTTGAATGCAGAGTTCCAAAGAATAGTAAGGAGAGATAAGAAAGCCTTCCTCAGCGATCAATGCAATGAAATAGAGGAAAATAACAGAATGGGAAAGACTAGAGATCTCTTCAAGAAAATTAGAGATACCAAGGGAACATTTTATGCAAAGATAGGCTCAATAAAGGACAGAAATGGTAGGGACCTAACAGAAGCAGAAGATATTAAGAAGAGGTGGCAAGAATACACAGAACTGTACAAAAAAGATCGTCACGACCCAAATAATCATGATGGTGTGATCACTCACCTAGAGCCAGACATCCTGGAATGTGAAGTCATGTGGGCCTTAGGAAGCATCACGATGAACAAAACTAGTGGAGGATGAATTCCAGTTGAGCTATTTCAAATCCCAGAAGATAATGCTGTAAAAGTGCTTCACTCAATATGTCAGCAAATTTGGAAAACTCAGCAGTGGCCACGGGACTGGAAAAGGTCAGTATTCATTCCAATCCCAAAGAAAGGCAATGCCAAAGAATGCTCAAACTACCACACAATTGCACTCATCTCACAGGCTAGTCAAGTAATCCTCAAAATTCTCCAAGACAGGCTTCAGCAATATGTGAACCGTGAACTTCCAGATGTTCAAGCTGGTTTTAGAAAAGGCAGAGGAACCAGAGATCAAATTGCCAACATCTGCTGGATCATCGAAAAAGCAAGAGAGTTCCAGAAAAACATCTACTTCTGTTTTATTGACTGTGCCAAAGCCTTTGACTGTGTGGATCACAATAAACTGGAAAATTCTGAAAGAGATGGGAATACCAGACCACCTGACCTGCCTCCTGGGAAATCTGTATGCAGATCAGGAAGCAACAGTTAGAACTAGACATGGAACAACAGACTTGTTCCAAATAGGAAAAGGAGTACGTCAAGGTTGTATATTGTCACCCTGCTTATTTAACTTCTATGCAGAGTACATCATGAGAAATGCTGGGCTGGAGGAAGCACAGGCTGGAATCAAGATTGCCAGGAGAAATATCAATAATCTCAGATATGCAGATGACACCACCCTTATGGCAGAAAGTGAAGAAGAACTAAAGAGCCGCTTGATGAAAGTGAAGGAGGAAAGTGAAAAAGTTGGCTGAAAACTCAACATTCAGAAAGCTAAGATCATGGAATCCAGTCCCATCACTTCACGGCAAATAGATGGGGGAAACAGTAGAAACAGTGGCTGACTTTATTTTTTGGGGGCTCCAAAATCACTGCAGACGGTGATTGCAGCCATGAAATTAAAAGACGCTTACTCCTTGGAAGGAAAGTTATGACCAACCTAGATAGCATATTCAAAAGCAGAGACATTACTTTGCCAACAAAGGTCCGTCTAGTCAAGGCTGTGGTTTTTCCAGTGGTCATATACAGATGTGAGAGTTGGACTATAAGGAAAGCTGAGCACCGAAAAACTGATGCTTTTGAACTGTGGTGTTGGAGAAGACTCTTCAGAGTTCCTGGACTGTAAGGAGATCCAACCAGTCTATCCTAAAGGAGATCAGTCCTGGGGGTTCATTGGAAGGACTGATGTTGAAGCTGAAACTCCAACACTTTGGCCACCTGATGTCAAGAGCTGATCACTGGAAAAGACCTTGATGCTGGGAAAGATTGAAGGCAGGAGGAGAAGGGGACGACAGGTTGAGACGGTTGGATGGCATCACCGACTCGATGGACTTGGGTTTGGGTTGACTCCAGGAGTTGGTAATGGACAGGGAGGCCTGGCGTGCTGTGGTTCATGGGGTCACAAAGAGTCGGACATGACTGAACTACTGAACTGACTGAGACTATTCCTTGCCGTTATTACTTACGGACCAAGGAAGATTCAGATATAACATAACCCATCATAGGTGGAATCACCTAGGAGAGGGGCATGACCTCTCAGTGAACATTGAACAAGAGAAAGAAGAGACAGCATGCTCAAAACCTTAATCAATTTCTCAGGTATATAATTTTCCCACAATTTATAATTTTATTTTCATCTTTTTGACGTGTTAAACTACTTTGGTAGTATGGATAGTATAGGATGGGATGGGATGGTTCGATGGCATCACCGACTCAATGGACATGAGTTTGAGCAAGCTCCGGGACTTGGTGATGGACAGGGAAGCCTCGTGTGCTGCAGTCCATGGGGTCACAAAGAGTTGGATACAACTGAGCGACTGAACTGAACTGTTTTGGTGGTAAATCTTAAGGCTAAACAATAATGCCCTGGAGAAAATCTGACTAGATGTTATCGTTTGCATTTAGCACAATAAAATCTATTGTTTTACTTGTCTGTAACTACATAAAAATTTATTTTTCTAAATGTAAGTTATACAAACTTCAAATTTATTCAATTTTTAAAACAGAGAAGATTTACTTTTCATTCCACTTAGCTCTGCTGGCAAACTCTTCAGTTGATTACTGGAAAGATTGAGACGCATCAAGCTGGATAGAAAAGAAAAACTAGCAGGAACAGTTGTAAGACGATTATTTGAAAGATCCTTTAAAAAGAGGAAGACAAAATGAATGAACAAGTAAATAAAAAAATAAATGAAGGATCCCTAAGGGGGGTGTTCAGAATTTTAAGGGCATTGCAACATTTAAAAAAACTATTTAGAGTAGATATACTTTCTAAGTCTCATTCACTGACAATTTCACAGATCATCATTCATTGACTCAGTATTTTCTGTGGACCTACTACATGTCTAATAATGTAACAGAGAGAAATTAAAATGAATTGATTTCAAAAATATTTTACAGAAAGGTTTCTGTTAGTACTAAGTCATGCTGTATCTTGCATTATGTTTTTTAAAAATCCATTTATCCATCCAATATTTGCTGAGTATCTATGATACATCAGGCAAAAAGTACAATGATACATTTTAATGATATGTTAACAATGTTTAACGATACATCAGTTAAACTGTAATATATAAAGAAAAACATCTTTGCAAAAAAGAAAAATGCTTGAAAGAAAACAAGTAAGGCTGAAAAATATGGCCATTTTCATTTGGGAGGAAAAAATATTCCCTCTTGGTTCTTCTGCTGACCACAGTAAGTCTGCTTTAACTAAGTACAAAGTCTACTGTTTAGTTTTCACTCTTTCACCCTGCCTAATTAATCCCTATACCTTACTTTCGCATTATAAGTCTTTGCTTTTTCTCTAAATAGTTACGAGAATTTTTTTGCAACTCCCTTTAAAAGACAATGCTATGTATCAGGTATTCTTCCTATGACGTTCAAATTAAATGTAAGTATTCCACCAGCTGTCACTAAACTATTAGGTAGGGCAACAGTGAATAAGAAAAAAATGACTTAAAGGAACTGTTCTCTGAAGACTATGATTTAGTCTAACATTAAATAACTATAACTCTAAATAAATCAAGAAAATAGAAAAAGGAAAAATGCTATTATACACCAGCATATTTTTAAAACATACTGTTATTATTATAATAACAACACATAATCTACAACATACAACATAATACTCTACAACTCAAATACTCTAAGGTCTAAGAATCAACAGATTACTAATAAGTATTTTGTGATATCAGAATTTACTGACACTAAATGCAATGTAGTATTCTGGATTGGATCCTGGAACAAAAAGAAAAGGACATTAGTGAAAACACTGGGAAAATATTATAAAATCTATAGTTTAGTCAGCAATATTGTACCAAAGTCAATTTCTTAGTTTTTACAAATATCCCATGGTTATGTAAAATGTTCACCCATTAAGATGGGTGAAGGGTATACAGACACTCTCTGTACTATCTTTCCAACTTCTCTATAAATCTAAAATTATTCTAATATCAAAAGCTAAAAATAAAAAGTTTCTGATAAAGATTAAGTCATAAATTCTTAAGAAATTTTAAAGAACCTAAAGTAACAGAATTACTGATAGTTAAATATTAAACTATTGCAGTTAATGATTAAATTGGATACAAAATAAGTACAGTGCATATGAATTAATCATTATTTATGTGACACATTTCTTCAATAAATATTTATTTAGCACCGTGCTAAGCAGTTCTATGTAACTTTAAGAAATATTACTAGCTTACCCAGAAATAAGACCACTGTTGAGCTACCACAAAAGAATAAATGAATATTTTAATGCTACAATCTTTCCTGTTGCCTGTGGAGTCTCTGCTGAAATGAATTAGGATTCGAGTTCTAGGATGAGACAGAAAATGAAAGCATGTTGTCTGCCAGGACACTGTGGGTTTATATTGATGTGTAACAAGTTGATTTAGAACACGGGAATTCCATACTTTTCTTCCTTTTTTTTTTTATTTTTTTTTGGTAAAGGCAATTAACTAGTCCCAGGAAGGATCCTTCAGTTATGTAAAATTTGTTTCATGAAATGTCATGACTCCATTCATAATTTTGTCTTGTTTCAGCTGGTATATACAACTTTCAGAGCTCTCGTATTTGGAAAATTGGAAGGGCCCAGAATTTGAAACAGTCTTATTTTCACGGTTTTTGTTTTAAACTATAGCTGTATAAACTTATTGATTAACAGAATACATTTCTAAATTAAAAAAAAAAAAGAAATATTGTTAGCTTAAATTATTACATATCTTATTTTTTTTTTTAATTTTTTTCAAAATTTTATTTAAAAAAAAATCACATGCTTCCTGAACCCTCCTCCTCCCAACCTCCCCATTTTTTAATGAATTTATTGTTGCTCACATTTATGATTTATCTGATAATTAGTCCTTAAGATCACAGTTCTAAACTGAAGCATTCTTTTATTAAGAAAATAAATATCTGGGAACCCAGAACAAAAGTTTATAAGGTTTCCATTAAGCCTTCTACTAGATTCTTTTTTTTAATCAACTGCTATCTTTTACCACTAAATTTTATAAGAAAATCTGATGGCTCCCTTCTTTCCCATTCATTTCATCTACCTTTTACTTTCCAAAATTTATTTCCAATCTGATCAGATTGAAAAACAAAGAGATCCTAAAGAAATGGTTAAGGAGAGTATAATTTTGATTTCAACCACTAGAGCAGATGGGGGAAAATATCAAGAAAGAAAGAAATAAAAGAAGTAATTTGTCCTTCAATAAAAAATAAACTTCAAGGCTAAAATGACACTAATGAGTTTTTCAAAACATGTAACAGTGAACAGAATAAGAATGTACTATGAAATAACTACATGGAGTAGAGATTTATATTGGAACATCTGATCTAATAAAGCTAAAGTCTTTCAGATAGGACAGCTTATAGTAGAGTCTTACTCCTCCTGCGGTAAATTTGGGAGGGAAGAGTGTATACACTTTGAAATCAAATTGTCTGATGTTAAAATCCTGAATTCCTTAATCAGTTGTATGACTTTGGATGTTACTTTTTAAAAAATCTGTTAACAGGATGAAACTACTTACCTATATGTAAAGCAAACTGCCTATCGTCTGTATTATTCTTAATAATACGACTAAAATATTTGTACTGCTTCATGGTTATCTCCATTTAAGATGTGAAACAGATGGAATGAAAATTTTATCAAGAAATGTGGCCACTTTGGAAAACAGGCAAGAAAAGGCAGGCCCTGAAGGTATTATCTGAACACTTAGGGAACAGAAGGACCATAAGGGCTTAAGAGGAGGTAATGGGAATCTACAACAAGAGAAGCCACCTCAATGAGAAGCCCAAGCACCGCAACTACAGAGTAGCCCTCACGCACTGCAACTAGAGAAAGCCTGCATGCAGCAAGAAAGACCCTGTGCAGCCAAAAATATATATATGAAAAAAAAGGGGGGGGTAAGTATACGCTAAAAACCCCTTTCCTCTATTTTGCTAAGTCGCAAAAGCCTCTGAATAGCAAAGTTATCATCATCAGGCCCCTTCTAAAACTCTATTCTGAAATTAAAATCTAAGGTAATTTCTATCATAAGAAAAACAGGAAAGAAGAAGAAAAACACAGGAAAAGAAATTTGAAATTATTAATTTAGCAATCTAATTGTAAAACATAGTTCTGATAATCTAGTCATCCAAACAGGCACCCATGTACTCATGATTGGTATCATATATCCAATTTCTCACCCAAATGAAAAATCCCTCCAGCCCCAAATTATACAAATATTGCAAAATCAAAACTTACTAAATCTTCTAAGTTGTTAAGTTGTTCAAACCCCTCTGGTATGCAAGTGAGTTCATTATGCTGGAGATACAGGCCCTTCAGATTTCTTAGATTTGTAATTTCTTCAGGGAGTATTTTCAGCTTGTTATGGCTATTGATTGATAAAACAAATGCTGAATAATTTGGTGACAACAAAATAAATACTTAACAAGGCATTTCTGCTAATCAACTACCTGGGCTCATTAAAAAAAAGACAAGTAAGGTTACTAATTTTAAGTACTTATCAAACTTTACATCCTAAAAGGAAAACACCCATTAAAACGACAGTAATATAATCAAATTGAGTGTTTCAAAGACATAAAGATTTTGAAGCAAAGATATAATTTGTGAAATTTTGATTGGTTCCTTTTAATCAACTTTATTTTACATGCAATGTGAATGAATACATTGGACTCTAAATTTTCACACTCTATCAGTTTTAAGATTTTGACAAAGACGCATACACACACTACAATGAAGTCACATTTTACATGGGGATTAGGCTTCAATCTAGCACTCAAAACAAAAATAGCTATTTCTATTTGAGGGCCTAGCATATCCAGTTGAACGTGTAATATGCAACTCCAATTTTATTTGTACTGAATCATTATTTTCAGTTTAGTCCTGCAGAGATTCCAGTTTATTGGTGGAGAAGTCCTAAGTCACTTAGAATAATACATTCCCTGATAATTAAGAGATGATTTAACTTGTTCTTAGATTCATGCCAACTATTTGCTTGGGAATTCTACTCTACTGTCTAGCCATATACAGTTTCTTCACAAATAACAGGCAGGTAAAGGGAAATATAAGCGTATAATAATGACCTTAAATTATAATAAAACTAGCTGGAACAAAAATGCCAAAAAATGTTTTCTAAAATATGAACCACCAAAAACCATTAAAATTGGTTGACAGTGTCAGTTACTTAATTGTAATCTTTGCATATCTGACAGGAATCTAGTTGGGCAAAAATGTAATTTTTGCTATATATTTCCTTCTTTTCCTCTCTTGTTCTATTCCCTCCATCCTAACATTCATACTTTTAAGAGCTAGAAGCTAAAGCTAAAGCCACCCACAGCAGCTGCATACTCTCTCTCCTCCTCTCAACCCTACCCTCTCTTCCCTTTGCAGGGGATATCTATGCCTTTGGCTTGCAATGGGAAGAGGTTCTGATGTACAACTAAACAATAAGTATCTTCACTAAGTGTCCTAAACAATTTTGGGTACAGATACTTTTGTTAATTTATGGTAATTTTAAGTTTTTCATCAAATAAAGACTGTTATTTGAGGAACTGTTCTCCCTCAAACTAGTTAACTTCAGAAAACTGAGACTTGATCATGCTATGTTAGACAGATCAATAACCACACCTATTTTATAAGCCACAGCTTTTCAAACAATGTTTAACACTTAAACCCTTTAAATTTTTTCTCCTAATCCCTTTTCCACAGTGTATATATAACATATAAGGCTGTAATTTTTCTTGAAAGTCTGAATGCATACTGAAGGGCAAACAGAGGTAGCTGGAGTCTCAGCTAGCTGGCCTTCCATGTACCTATCAAAGAGTATCAGAGGCACACCCATGGAATCTGAGTCCCCAGAAAGGTTTAAAACTGCTAATATCAAAAACATGAAATTTTCCTCACTGATGAAAAAAATTGTTTTAAATTTCTTCCTTCTGTTTAACACATATATATCTTAGACTATCAAAGTAACATAAAACTTGAGATGTCAGCAAAGATTTTGAAAATAACCACTAAAAATTATTTCACAAAAAATATAAAAAGTATTTTTTTAAATTGGTCTTAAATTTGTAAAACCAGAAAACATGTAGGCAATTCTAAAACAAAAAATAAAATAATCGGAGAATTACAGCTTAAAATTCTTATCCTATTTAATTACTTTCTGAGATAATATAAAAATTTTTTTACATGTTAGAAAAAATGTTAGAAAAAAATTTTTAAAGAATATTAGATTTATACCTTTATACAAGCAATACTGAAGTAAGTTTAAATATTACCTGACATTAAGTTTCTGAAGATTTTCTAACTCTCTTATAGCAGAAGGAAGGGATGTCAACTGATTATCATGTATCTGAAAGTTATTAAAAGACACAGTCAATATCTCTTATAAATAACCACAAACTTTGTTACTGCAAAATATTCGCTGACAATACTCTAATTATTCTAATTCAATAGTACTGTTGGACTATTGGTAATTTTTCTGAGTACAGAAGAGAAAAAAGAGTTTGAAATTGACCACATTGCTGTTCAGAGATCATGAGTGGTAAGACATTAATTTTAAATATTACAGTTAATAAAAAGGAAACTTCACCTCACTGAGTGGAATTTCAATCTGAAATGAGAGACGAGAGGGTTAGAATGTATAGCCCTCTGTTGGTATGATTATGCCAACATTTACAAAAAATAAATGAGGAGGAAGATTTCTTCTCTCATGTTTTTACAGAATCATATTGTTTTCAAGGTACAAGGAACCTTAAGGAGAACACCGACACCAACCGATTCACTTTACAAATGAAGAAAATAAAAACTTCTCTAGAAATCTGACTACATCCAACTTTTTCAGACAAATATTGGGAAGATTTTTTGGTGATCCTAAGTAAAACAGTGGATTGTGATATAGAAGTCTGTGGATTGTGAAATAAACTACTCATGTTTCACTTTACCACATGACATAGCAACTAGGGACTAAAAACAAAGTCCCTGAATAAACCCACAAAAATTTAAGCCCAATAATTTAAGTCAGTATTGGAGATAAGTAACAAAATAATAATAATAACCTTAAGTACTTGCTTTAACGTCTAGAATAATAATGATCATAAAATAATAGCAATAAAAAAAGGACAAGCAGCAGAAGCCACTAGTTAAACATTAATTCTAATTCTGTTTGTATGCGTTAACATATTTAATTCAAAGATAGGCAGTACTAACAGTCTCAATTTATAGATATGGAAACTGAAACACAGAGAGGTAACTGTCCCGAGATCACACAGCTATCAAGCTGCAGTGGGAACTGAAGCCTGAGGTTCTGATTCTGCATTCTGAACCATGATGCTTTGCCTAATACAGTAATTTGTCATTCTTCTTGCACTCTACCATGGGCTTTCTGCTTCTCAAAGTCTAAACTTAGCTTCAAAGTCTTTTCAAACAAAAGACTCATAAATCAACTTACATCAAGAACAATCAGTGCAGGAAGGAGTCGGAGGTCATCAGTAAGTGACTGAAGTTTATTATTTGATATGATTAGTTTAGTCAAATCCGTCTGCTCCCACCATCGCTCAGAGGCATTGAATGAAAGATTCTGATTAGCTTCCTCAGGGATATCCACATTTATTCTCCAAACACACTGAGGCACTATTTTCACCATACCACACCAAAAAAAGGACAGAAAAAAAAGAAGTGAGATACTAAGTACGTAAGTTGATAACAGCTATCAAGTTATCTACTGAAATTTCTGAAACATTAAAAACTTTCAAGGAAATCAAACAAATTACAATGAATTACAACAACATTAAAGTGAAAGTTTAATTTTATTCCAAAACAGAATAGAGGATATGTATTTTTCATATTAGATCTCACTTTTATCTTTATTCAACTGTATTTCTTATATACATTTCCTGCATAGCACATAGTGGTTGGATATATAAGACAAAGAATGGGCTCTATCTTTATGCCACCATAACAGAGAAGATATGGAAATCAAATGAACAAACTCCTGTATCGCATAACAACTCCAGGAGGCAGGTGTTATGACTATTCTTACTTTATACATGAGAGAAATGGGACACAGAGAGAATGTATCATTTGTCCCAGGTTATACAGCTAGATAAGATTAAACCCTGGAAAAGCTAAACTATCTTGCTTCTCAGTGAATATTTGAAAGGTATATCTGACTCTGGTAGCTGCTCTCTATTTTATCTGACACACAACACAACATTGTTACTCTTGTTGCAGCAAATACAGCAATTCCTTTGACGTAGCAAATAAGTCTCTACAAGTTAAACAGAAAGAGTTAAGGTTCATCACTATTAAACTGAAGCTCTAGAAGGTATTAACTTGCTTCAGTGCTACAGCAAATGTGTTATCGCACATTACATCCATGAAAGAAATTGAATTTGCTATTTAAAACAATCCCACAAATAAAACTCTAGGCCCAGATAGCTTCACTGGTGAAATCTAGCAGACATTTAGAGTAGAAACAAAACTAATTCTAGAGAACCTTTCAGAAAATAAAGGAGATAAAATTCCCAACTCATTTTATGAAGTCAGCATTATTCTGATACCAAAATCAGAGACATTAAAACCAGGGGACTACTCCAAAAAACAAAAACTACATCTAAACATCATGACCAAGCAGGAGTTATATCAGGCTGCTTTAACACTTGACAATCAAAATTCATTTGCTCCCTGAAACTTTAGTAGACTAAACTATCTGGGTCCAATCAATAAGTACATTCCAGCACACACTTAGTTTTTGGGAATAACTCATTCATCTACTTATTCCTTCCACAAATGTTTAATAAGAATCTACTATGTATCAAGCACGACTTTGAGTGCTAAGGACACAATGAGCAAAATGAAGGTCCCTGACCACATCTAACTAATATTCTAGCAGAGGGCAGAGAAGACAATAAACAAATACAGAATACAGATTCTGATAATAATAAATGCTATTAAAAACAGGTTAGAGAATACAATGTTACCAAAAGAATTTATTACAGATAGGGTAGTGAAGAAAGACCTATCTAAGCAGAGTCCTTGAGGAAGTCAAGAAGTGAACCCTAGTCAGGTATCATGTAGAAAGTTCCAGGCTCTGGAATAAGCATGTGTACAAGCACAGCAGTAATTTTAAAATATTTATGTTCCCATTGATTAAAACTTTTTCTAAGTAGAGCAGAGATTTTATCATATATCCTTTCATTCAGCAAGTGCTTGTTTGCATAGTCAACTGTATACATGGCAGAATTTTAAAAAAGCAATCATTACAAGGAAAGGGAAACTTTTAATTCCAGATGGCCTAAAACCTAAATATAAGTAAAGGAAAACATTACAGGAATAATGCCATAATCTCCCTCTCCCCACTTTCCACGCCCTCCCTTACACAACAGAAAATCAGAAGAGTATCTGACTATAAATCACTCATGGTATCCAGATTTGTGCATTTGATCTTTACTAGATTTTCAGGATGGCCCCGAATTCACTTTGTTTGGCATCCATCTTGATTTTCAATTTAGGAAATATGCTAAATATTCCTTGTATTTAGGATTCTGTCCACATGCAGACAGAAAAGGGACTTGAACAGGGAACAGTGTCATTTACTCGATATGCACAAAGGAACAGATGAAACACAGAATTTTGGCGTTGGTAAATGACCTAAGAGATTAAATTAAAAGGAACACAGGGCCAAAGAAACAAAGCATGTGCCCATCATGTGACAGCTAACTTAGTCAAACATTATGTTGTTTATCCGACAGAATGTGGGAATCCCAGAAAGCGCCCCGTTTAAATTTTGGCCATATCCCCAGCACATTCCCTGCACCAGACATTTTCTGGAACGAAAAGTAGAAACCGAACAAGCTGACCAAACCAGTGGAAATGTGATAAAAGCCCGAATTCCAGCAGCGGGATCCTGGCTAGGATACGGAGCCAAAAGTAACCAAAGCCAGGCCAGAGGAAAGAGAGGCTACCAGGGGCAAGTGCTTTGTGCCAGGTCGCACAAACGGGTCGTACCTCTGGATCTTACCTTCGCTGAGGTTGCGGCCCGACAGATTTAACTGGCCGCTCTTCCTAGCCGCCTTTAAGAGTCCCTGGGGTACGCAGGCACTGCAGTCTCTGCTCTCAGTTCGGAAACCCGCTCGGGTATCCCGCCCCGCTATCCCCTTCAGCCGCGACATGTTCAAAGCCCGGGGCTCCGCAGCAGAGTCCCACCCGTGACGCTTAACGGTGGCGCCGCTGGGCCGCCCCGCCCCTATCGGGAGCGCGCGCGGCGTGCGCCGGGCCTTCGCTCTCGGCGGCGCGACTCGGATGTCGTCATCGCCAGCGCCTGGGGCAGGAGGACAGAGGAGCCCTACCCGTTGCCGGTGCCAGCCTTGTGTCTTGGAATTACTTCGCTCAAGTAAGTGCGTTTAACGGGCTGAAGAACGGTGTTGAGTTTACTGTGTGCACTATTACTGCGACTGCAATCTTCTCTTTTGTGCTCCCGCGGCGGCGAGGGTGTCAGGAAAGGATAACCTTCTCTGCGCCTCTCGTCTGGCCGGAACGTGGGCCTTGACTAAAACTTGAGACCTGGGCGCGGTCTGCAGCCTCTCTGGACCCCTGCCTGTGTTTGTCGCCTGTGGTGCTGGCGCCAGATCTCCGTTCCGCGTAGGAAGTAAAGCCGATTTCGGTTCTTCTGATCTCTACTCCGACTCTTAAGCATTAGTGCGCCTTGATTGTTGTTGCATGGAATTTGTAGCCCAGCATGAGGCAGTGTGAAATGGAAGGGTTGGCCACAGAGAAGGGAAGGGAAAAAAAAAAAAAATAGAGCTTCATAGTAAGTGTCATCTTTGCCAGACAGATGAGAGGAGCCCAGTGTAAGCGCGAGCTTGAGTAGAGCGAGAAAAGCTTGCTCTTCGGAGCTCGAGAGATACGAGTTCGAATCCCAGCTGCTTCTGTAGCTTACAAGCTGTGTAACTTTAGGCCGTTTGCTTGACAGCTTTTAAAGTTAACTCCTTTTTCATTAATTTAGGGTTAATCATTTCTCTCATTCGATTTTTTAAATAATTAAGTGAAAATACAGTTTTAAATATTGAGCGCTTGGTGGGGAAAGGAACTGCATCCAGTTCCGAATGGAAGATGAAAATTTTGCTCAAAGTCGATTATCTTGGGAAGTTAGTTTCTATCTGAAATGTAAAGCTTTAATGAGTCATTCAATATGTAATTAACAACTCATCATCTTTAGTATTGCCTTGGGTGGTAGGTTTTTCTTTTGCCTAAAGTAATTTTGTCTTAAAAAGCATACACCAATAAATACTCTCCTAAGCCCCCTCAACTAGGCTGGGGATCTTTAGGATATTTAAAAGGTAATATGATGGCCCGCTGACGAATTATGCAACACACACGGTTTTTCCCGAGTCTAGGTTCTTGCCAACCATAAAATTTGGCTTCTAGTCCCCCACCCCTTCGATTATTTCTCTTAATTCTCTGGAGTCCTTTGCATCGAAAGTGAGCAGCACTACTAGTAATTAAACTCCTAAGCAAGAAAAGGTGAGTTTTGAAGCAAGGAACATAATAGTTTTTGCAAGATCCCTAATAAACACCCAATAAATTGAAGGTGGAAGGGATTAAGAAACTCGCCAAAGGTCACAAGTTTCTCTAAGTGGTGTGACCAAGTATTTGAACCTAGCCCTCTTTATGATTTGCCTAGTGATTTTTATTTCATCATTTTCAACTGGCTTTTGTCCTCCAACCATTTTTAGGAAGACTTCAGTTATGTTTTAAGAGATAATTATTACAGAAAACTCTTATTTTCTCTTTTTTAGGGTGTAGAAGCCTACCTTTGGAGGATTAGTTGCTTGAATGTAAAAATTTACAGAAGCCACCTCTCCCCCTTAAAACTCTTTTATAGCTCAGCATTTTTAAAAAATTACAGGCAAGGTATAGTTTTTTGATTTATTGTGCTTTTACTTGATGTTAAATATTTCATTATTGACATCTAATTATAGTATTATATTGAAACTTGCATTTTGTATGAGAAGCATATTCTAACTAATGGCAGAGTAATTCTGAAAAATCCATGTGACTGCACACTTGTGGTAAACTTCAAGAGATATAAATTGACATGTATAAAAATTTAACAAGTATATGTGTATAGTACACCATGTATTATACCTGTGTAGCAAGTGCAGATTGAACAAGTAAAGGTGAAAATTATTACCTCATGCAGTCAGGAAAATCATGGGTTTTGTCTCAGATTGATGCAAACTGAAAGTTTATCAACTTGAACTTTATGAGAAAGTGTAGTTATATTTTTTATTATTATTGAGAATTATTAATACTCTCAATATTATTATTGAGAAAGTATAGTTATATTTGTAGGAATTAGCACTGTATATAAACTGTAACGCTTCCAAAAGAACACATTAAAACAAAAAACCCAATCCTTTTTCAACATGGGCATTGAAGCTCAAGTACTTGCTTTAAAAAAAAAAAAAAGATTATTAAAACAATGTGAAACGTATATCCTGTATAAGGGCTGGAGACTGCATAGTTACCATTATAATAGAATTTCCCTAGCTACAATTTATTATATTCATTTTATTAAAGTATGAAAGGCTTCGCTCTTCTAGCTTTGCTAAATGAAAACAGAAAATGAAGAAGTCAAATATATATTGAGAATTAGATCAGCCAGAGATAATGTTCTGTCTCATAACAGAAAGTAAGACTTATCAAAGTAAGGTAGAGTGGCTTGTCACTACCACTAAAATTTAATAAGATGTTAAAATATGGCTGTGTTATTCTTATGAACACTGCCATGTGTTAGATATTTTCTGTGTTTAAAGGTACGTTTGATAAGATGAATCTATTGAGGCAGATTGAGAAATTGTGACAAAGGAAAATGGCATTAATTTGTGCACATTTTTAAGCACAACTTTTTAAATGTCATCAGGAGCTAAGTGAATTTGATTGCAGGCAAAACGTCTGGGAAGTTTTCTTTTTCTGTAAAATGGCAGATTTAGATTTAGCCTATATTGAATCATTATAATGTTCACCTTTCAGAATATTGCCTTATCTGTGAGAACTGCTATTTTATGCTAAAGTTATTTATTAAGAGACCATTCTACTGTCTAACAGTCATTATTGACAAGCTGTTGTACCTAACAGGTATTGCTTATTAAAAATTCTGAATTGAATGTTTTATATTCTCATATACTTATTATTCAGAATTTTCTGTGTTTGCCCTTTGTCTATAAATAAATTGGTTTAAATTGTCAAAATGGAGAGCAAATTATTTTGCACATGGACTTGTCATATTTTAAATATTCAACTTCAATGGTGCTTGTTACATGTCTTTAGTTTCTTTTGAAAATTGCATTTTGGACATTTGTTTTCTATTTAAAACTGACAACTGCCAGCTTTTAAAAGTAGTCGGTAGAAAACATACTATTTCCTTGAAGGCAGTACATATTTTGCATATTTATTCACAGTTTCAAATGTGGCTTTGACTTGCATTTTATTTTTACTGGAGCTGTGTGTGGTAATTTTTTCTGAGACAGTGCATTTTACTTAGATTATTCATTTGTATATCCTTTGTATGCTCCCTTTGTTTCTCTTAGTTTTGAATCAGGAAGCAGTGAATTTGTTCTAGGAGGTTTAATATTTTATATAAATCTTGTCTTCTATTTCTATCTACTTTCAGTGTAAAAGTCCACTAGAATTAGGAAAATATTTTTACTTTCCTCTTATAAAGAGGCTTTTACATTGCTACTGTTTTTCACATGAAGTGGAGGAAGTACCGTTTTTTTAAAGTTTTTATATCTTGATTATTTTTAGTGTTTTTTGTTTGCGTATAGTCTATCTGTTGAAAATAAGTTAAAACAGAGGTTTTAAAGCAGTCTTGCTTATGTCATTAAATAAGAAGCACTTATGGTATTATTTCTTTTTCTAAAATCAGTTGAAAATGTTTCCATTATCCCTGAAAAGTGAAAGTGAAAGTCACTCAGTTGTGTCGGACTCTTGCAACCCCATGGACTATACAGCCCATGAAATTCTCCAGGAATCTGGAGTGGGTAGCCTTTCCCTTCTCCAGGGGATTTTCACAACCCAGGGATTGAACCCAGGTCTCCTGAATTGCAGACAGATTCATTATCCCTAGAGATTCTTAACTCCTAACATTTAGTAGCTGTTTTCTTGCTTGTTTTTCCATGATTAATGTGATCTGTGACTTAAAGTCTTAATTTTAACATTAATTGTAAAGGTTTTATGATTTTGTTTATCTTAAAGTAGTAAAGTAATAATAGAGATAAGATTAGGACAGTAAACCTGGGAATGTACTTCATACCATTCTTTGTGTTAACAAATACAAAATCAATACCAAATAAAATTTTTTTAATAATTTTTATCAAAATCCACTATTTTAATATTTGACTTTATATTATCCCTGCCAACATTAGATTTGTCTAATAGACGAATTTGCTCAATAATTATATATGGTAAATGTTGTTCTCTATGAGCAAACGTCCCCAACAGCTTTAATAAGACAAGATATGGCTCCTGAGACTTTATTCTTAATACCAACTTAAGCTGATAAGGGGAAAAATATTAATTTGATAGTTTGTTGACATTCACAACTAATAGATTTTTATTTAAAAATTTGATTGTAAATTTGCAGATAGGATATTTATATTCACAATTGCAATTAAGATAAATGCTAGCTTAACTTTCAAAATACCTTCGACTGTCCACTACTTTTTTTAATCATTTTTTTTCCATCCTTTAAAATATCACAGTTACTTATACTTACATGATTTGAATGGTACTATTATTGCCAGGGAGGGGTGTGGTAAAATCCTAATGAACATTTAAATACTTGGTTCTCACAATACAAATCTGTGAAACCAGAGCTTTTGCTTTTCATCTTTCTAGAGATAACATGTTTTCCACTTGTCAGTAAATTTACCTGACGTTTAATAAAGAAGGCAGTGGCCTCCCGCTCCAGTATCGTTGCCTAGAGAATCCCACGGACAGAGAAGCATGGTATGCTACAATCCATGGGCTCACAAAGAGTCAGACACGACTGAGTGACTAACACACACATATACAGCTTTAATTTTTTTTCCATTTTAGAGCTGCTTTTTTGCTTTTCTTTTGATTCCTCATTTCCTAAAAAGTTATCTTTTCCCCATCTGTTCCTTCCTTCAGAATAATTTAATCAATGTCTCCACGTGCTTTAGACCTCTACATGAGCTAATTATGGCTTGAAACTAATAGTTGTTCATAGTTAAAAGTAGCTGAAATAGAAATTGAAGGAAAAAATCATTGTGGTCTTTAGCGTTAGCGTGTGTCAGAAATTCAGTTTATTTTATGTTTTTCCTAATGTTTGCCTTTTTATTTTTCTGATCCGTGCTTTGGTTATTTGATAGTCTGTTGCTCCGACCCATGGCAGTGTACTTTTAAAATTGATCAAGTGTATGTGGAGTTGTTTGTCTTTTGAAAATTAGAATAGGGAGTGATCTTGCTCTAAATATAGAGACAAGTAATTGAACCCTTCCTAGAAGGAGTTTTCCATGAAGCATTTGTGTTTTATCAAAAAAGGAATGTTTTGTTTAGCTATCATCTATTTACACATACTATTGGTAAAATGCTACTTTAGGAACAAAATGAATATGAAAATCTGAAATTTGTTGTAATGTTTCCTTTGTGGCACCCTCTTAAGAGAGAAAGAACTAATAATAGTGTACTTCACGTGTTTACTACCACTTACAAAGTATTTTCGCATTTGATAGTAATGCTCTAAGGTTAGACAGAAGTATTACTGTTATTATTCATCTGTTAAAAAAACAGAGGAAGTTGAACACAGACTTTTTTGTAATGGTATATTCCATTTGTTGAGTACCTGTGTGCTGGGCACTGTGATATGTGTTTGATATCCATAATACATTATAATCTTTTAAAAGAGAATATATCACCAAAAACCTGTATTAGAATGTGAGCTCTTAGTAAGAAACTCTTTCCACTATATAAATAAACTCTTCTGATTGATATCTTTAATGTAAATGATGAAGTAGAAACAGTTCAAGGTACTAGCCTAAAATAGGATGGTATAAAATAGAACCCAGGTGAGGTTACCATTTTTCAAACTAAAAGTTTTTAAATTGTAGAGTAGGAATAATAGTTGATATTTTTTCTAAGCATTTATATTAATATTCTCATTTCATCCAGAATTCATCCTCACAACCCAGTGAGATGGGCATTGTTTTTCAAATGAGGAAATTGAAGCACAAATTAATAAGCCAAAGATTGCAATATCTTAATTGGTGACAGAGTTCCTTTGATTTGACTCTAGGCCTGCATTGTTAATCCACTGTAGCACCTTTTAAATGTTGTGAGGATTAAAGGGCATTTCAAAAGCATACAGTTAATGTGGATCTTCAAATTACTGAGTTGAGTACATTTTGGGTTTTATCAGTTTCCTAAGATTTCCTATATGAAGAGACAGTTCATTTTATAGCATAAGGGGAAAAGAGCTCAGATGGTGCAAATGTCTAATTCCTTAATCAGGGAAAACTCTTTAATATTAAAATGCTTGAAACTATTTATTAGATAAAGATACATGTAAATAACTGCATTTTTTTTTTAAAGGTTAACTGAACTGAGTTGTCCCTCAAACCACCTTTTCCTCAATTGAGACTCTAAAAAATCTTATAAAACATAGAAGATAGTAGTGAGTAGTCAGTACCTGGAGCTTTGCCCTCCAAATGTTTCTGTTGACCCCATTCAATTCCAAAAGCCAAACAAATCTGTTACAAATAAATTGACTCTGATTTTTCCAAACAATGTGTATGGACTACAGCTAAGAGTACTGTGCATATAGATATAAGCAATAGTATCTTAATGCTCTAACTACTCCTCCCTCTATATTAATCATAAACAAAGCTTTGAAAAATGAAATGAAAAATACAGATTTTTGCCTACAGTTTCGAAGTACTCTGTCAGTCTTATAATGTGGATACGGAATGTCTGCTATTGACAGACAACATAAATTAAAACAAATATTTGGGAGTAAGTAGACTTTACCTTGGAGAAGGCAATGGCACCCCACTCCAGTACTCTTGCCTGGAAAATCCCATGGACGGAGGAGCCTGGAAGGCTGCAGTCCATGGGGTCTCGAAGAGTCGGACACGACTGAGCGACTTCACTTTCACTTTTCACTGTCATGCATTGGAGAAGGGAATGGCAACCCACTCCAGTGTTCTTGCCTGGAGAATGCCAGGGATGGGGGAGCCTGGTGGGCTGCCGTCTATGGGGTCGCACAGAGTTGGACACGACTGAAGTGACTTAGCAGCAGTGGTAGTAGACTTTTCCTACTCTGTTGTGTGTCTGTCCATCCCTAATGCTAACGTGTCCTTTAGTTTCTGAAAAGGGAGCATGGGATTTACAATTTTGACTTGAAGATAGATATTAATCATTATACAGTTATCTAATTTATTGAATTAGAAATAGAAGAAAAAAATCAGTTGTATAATTTTTAGAAGCAGAAGAACAAAATAGATCTGTAGGTAAGTTTGTTTGTTTTTTTAAGTTTTTAACTTTAGTTTGTAAGCAGCAATTTATTTCCTATGTTTTTCTTACTGCTTTTTGTAGCTATAGGGGGAAAATGTACAGCAAAATAGTTTGAGTTTCTCAACCAAACTTTCTTGTAAAGCTAACAAATGCCTTGATTCACCAAGCTTTTGTTGAGTGGATTGTGTAAGGCATAAAGTTTCTAGCACATTTGTTGTTCAGTTGCCAAATCGTGTCCGGCTTTTTGCAACACCATGGACTGCAGCACTCCAGGCCTCCCTGTCCCTCTCTGTCTCCCAGAATTTGCGCAAGTCCATGTCCATTGAATCGGTGGTTATATCCAATCATCTCATCCTCTGCCACCCTCTTCGCCTTTTGCCTTCAATCTTTCCCAGTATCAGGATCTTCCAGTGAGTAAGCTATTCACATCAGGTAGCCAAACTAGTGGAGCATCAGTCCTTCCAATATGTATTCAGGGTTGACTTCCTTTAGGATTGACTGGTTTGATCTCCTTGTTGTCCAGGGGACATAGACGATACTCAGTAAGTTTTTGTCAAATGTTTACTTTGTTCCAGTAAAATATTGCTGGATATCAGAAATACAGAGATAAATACATTGTCTTCCCTCTCCTCAAAAAGTATATTTGCTAGAGGGAAAGAGCTGCTTAACAACTAATTTGGTAAAAGACCTGTTGCTTGTGCAGATTTGCAAAATTATGTCAAATTTGGAGGACTCTACAGTCTTCTCAAATAGTGTAAACAAAGGTGGCTAGTAGTAACAGGTAACTCACCCAACTGGGAGCATGGTGTCTAGTGGATAAAGTTATTATACATATTTGTGGCTATTCTGTCTTTTAATTAAAGAATTTCCATCTAAACACATGAAGTCTTTTCCTTTGAACTATCTTTACTGAAGTTCTTTTTCCCAGTTTTATTGCTGTATAATTGACATACAGCATTGTATAAGTGTACAGCATAAAAGTTTTACTTACATATATCTTGAAATGATTACCACAAGTTGGTTAATGTCCATCATCTCATATAGATAGAAGATAAAAGAAAAGTAAACTTTTCCTTGTGATAAGAATGCTTAGAATTTACTCTCTCAGCAACTTTCATGTATATCATACAACATTGTTAAGTATACTTATATCATACATCCCTAGTAATTATTTGTCTTATAACTGGAAGTTTTTATCACTTGACCACCTTTTTCCAATTCTCCCTCCTGTCACTCCCACCTTTGATAGCAACAAATCTTATCTCTCTCTCTTTTTTTTTTATGAATTTGGTTTTGTTTATTTTTGTAGATATAACTTGTTTGTCTAGTCATCCATCAGTGGGCCTTCCCGTGTCATGGGGATACAGTATCCCAACATGGTGTTTATGTTTCCATAGTGGCTGCAAGCGTTCACACTCTTACCAGTAGTGCACAACGGTCCCCTTTTTGCCACATCCTCTATAATTTTTGCTATGTTTTGCCTTTTTGATACTAGTCATTCTAACAGATATGAGGTGTTTTTCCTTTATCAGATATACGGTTTGTAAATATTTTCTCTCATTCTGTATGTTGTCTCTTCATTTTATTGATGGTTTTCTTTGCTATACAGAAGCTTTTGAGTTTGATGTAGTCCCACCTGTTTATTTCTAATCTTGTTGCTTATGCTTTAGATCTCCAGAGTACAATTCCCTAAGACCTACATATGGGTATATTTTTTTCCTGTGTTTTCTTCGAGTAGTTTCATTGTTTCAGGTGTTACATTTAAGCCTTTAGTCCATTCAAATTAATTTTTGTGAGTGGTATAGATAGGGGTCTAGTGTCATTCTTTTATACATGAGCTCTTTTAGAACCTTGATACTGGAAAGAACTAAAAGCTTTTCTTTATGACTGAGAGGATTGGTATTGTTTTTGAGAGTTTCCATAAAGTATTTTGTAATATTCTTTGAGAGACTTTCCAAAATCAAGCACCACTGTAAATTTGTCTTAGTGGTGCGGTGGTAGCAGAAGCTGCCCACCTGTGAGCAATAGGGCCCTACTATCGGGAGTCTTACTTCTCATGTTTCAAAAATATATCAGAAATCATGCACTGCAATATGCATGTATAGGCCAAACATGACTAATAGGCCATAATATGACTAGAAAGGGCAAAAGGACAGGTTGCTTTTTGCTTTGGATTAGAAATAGCATTAACCATTAGTAAGATTGGTGAAAGTGAAAGTTAGCTCAGTTGTGTCTGACTCTTTGTGATCCTGTGGACTGTAGCCCAGTGGGCTCTGTCCACGGGATTCTCCAGGCAAGAATAGTGGAGTGGGTTGCCATTCCTTCTCCAGGGGATCTTCCCGACCGAGGGATTGAACCCAGGTCTCCTGCATTGCAGGCAGATTCTTTTACTGTTTGAGCCATATTCATCAATCAAATATAACTGGAAGCCTTCCCAAACTCGCTCCCAAAAACGAGCTGTGGCTCTTCCCTTTTCATGCTTCTTTCACTGCAGTTCCCACATGATGCTGAAAGGATCTTTTTACCAGTCTCTCTGTGAAATATAAGTTGTAAAGCATTTAATCAACAAAGGAAAAGGTTCTTCCTACTTTCCTTGAAAGTTTCAAACTTGTTCTCACCATTAAGTTTCTACTTGCCTATTTCCTTTGCTCGGATTGTTCTTCCCCCATAAATTCAGATGGCTTGCTTCCTCATTTTAATAAAGTCTCAGCTCAGATAACACCTCCCCCATCTTCTGTCATTTTTTTTTTTTAATATATATTTGTTTTTTATTTATTTTTCTGCTCTGGGTCTTAGTTGCGGCATGTAGGATTTTTTAGTTTGTTGCCACAAGCAGGATTTAGTTGTGGCAGGTGAACACTTAGCTGCAGCTTCTGGGATCAAGTTCTCTGACCAGGGATCAAACCCTGGCTCCCTGCATTACAAGAGTGGAGTCTTAGCCACTGAACCATCAGGGAAGACCTATCCTGGTTTATTTTCACTACAGCACGTTACTGTTTTCCGTCTTTGTTTTTGTTTGAGAGTTTGCCATACTGAAGCTGGAGTTTCATGAAATCAGAAACGTTGCCTGATTTTTTCCTTGCTATATTTCTAGGGGCTGGGAAAATCCTGAAACATAATATTTGAAGGAATTTGTGAGTTTTTTTGTTTGTTGTTTTTGTTAACATTTTTATGATCCTTGGGTTAAAGTAAATAAGACAGACATGATACTTGTCTCCAGGTTCTGTACTTTTTTTTGACATGAAAGTCTCTCAGTTGCGTCCGACTGTTTGTGAATTCTCCAGGCCAGAATACTGGAGTGGGTAGCCTGTTCCCTTCTCCAGAGGATTTTCCCAACCCAGGGATCAAACCCAGGTCCCCTGCATTGCAAGCAGATTCTTTTCCAGCTGGAGTTGTGTTTAATTGAGGGCCTAAATGAGTCTAAAGTGATTTAAAATTATATATATTGGATATATCTGTTATTTGCTTTCATATATTAGTTATTTGCCTTGAGCTATTTCATTTCTATGGGAAACAGACAATAATAACACAAGGTAATTACGTAGTTATTCAATCTATCTATTAGACCTAACAGGATCTTCAAAATTATAATTCAACTCCTTACTCAGCTTCTGACTGAAGTAGGTTCTTAAACGTGAAGTGAAATTCCTCAAGTCACCCTTAATTAATAACAAGGTAGTATTTTATCTTAGCCAGTGTTCTGGCTCTAAGTCCAGTATTGTTTTTAGCTGCTAGATAATTTGAAAATAAAATACTCAGGAATCCTTATTAGAATGATTCTTTTTTGCCACTCTGTTTCGCATCTGGAAGCACCGTCTATCTGTATGTCCAGTAAGTTTTTATGTATAACCTGGCTTCTGATGATTTAAGAGATTTATCTTATCACAAAACTATATGGTTTGTATGTGTGGTTTTTTTTTTTGGCCTGAATGTGTAATTTTCATTATATAACGTGTCAAACATACAGAAAACTATGGAATAATAGAAAAGATTTCTGTGTATCCACTGCAAAGAATAAAAAGATGTTACATTAAAAAAAAAAAAGGACAACCATGAACCCAGCCCTTGTATTTTTTTGTCCTTTTGTCATAGAACATTGTAGCATGCCTTGGTACATGGTAGCCACTTCTCATGAGAGTTAAACTTGTCAAGTGACAAAACTGAAACAATTTAGTAAGGAGTTTAATGCCATTTATTCATGGGAAAACAGTCCATGGATTGGGGGAATACTGTGCCTGACAAGCATGGAGCGCTTTTCCCAAGGGATTCTGGGCAAGAGGGAGTTTTATAGGGATGAGAAGAGATATTGGTCAAGAGGTGGAGAATTTCCTCATAAGCTAGCAGGTCTTATTTTCTAGGACGAAGAAAGCTAGCTAAAACTGAGTTGGAAGATTGCGAATTTGTATGTTAGTTTTCCTTAACAGGTGTTTCCTCTAAGTGCAGGCAGACGTAGGTTTAGATTTGTTGCATGCACCAGGTCACTGCAGCAGCCTCCGTTTTGTAGATACTGATACACTGATTAACTTTATCAAACAAGACTCTGTATTTGGCATTTACATATGTACTGAATATTCAAAATAAGAAAATTACTTGACATGTTTTATATTAACAGACAGACATTAATGAATAATGTGCAATTAGTTGTAATTAGTAATTTTGCCAGACTTATGGTCAACTTACCATTCCCTTTGTATAAGAGCTAGGAGAAATGGCTTAACTGGTAAGTAAACCTAGCCAGTTGGCTTTACATCCAAATCTCAATAACTTTAGTTGCTAATGTCTCACAAATCACACTCTCAGTTGCATTATTTCATAGAAGTATTTATAAACAAAAATAATCTGTAAGTCCTCAGATTTTGGCCTCCAGGAGTATTTAGGGTCAAGTAATTAACAATTGTCAGAATAAATGATACTTATTTAATTAACACTTATTTGTGTGTGTGTTCAACACATTTATTGAGCATTAGCTGTGTGACAGACATTGTGCTAGATCCTAAACTGACCCAGGAAACTCGGGAGCTTTTGGCAGGGGAATACATGTCAATATAACAAATATTTTTGTGCCTCTGTCCTTGAGTAGAGAGAAGGAAACCCTAACTCTGCTTGAGGAAGTTGTGGCAGTGAGGTGAGGAAAGCCTTATGAAGGATAACAGATAAAATGAAGGAGGTCATTAATAACTTGTGGAAAGGCACAGCGAAGTAAAAAATTTTGTCAGATTTGGGGAACTGCAAGTCTTTAGATAACACTGGATGAAAGTGGGAGAATAGTTCACATGAGGTTGAAAAATTAGGCAAGATCTTTTTATGATCAAAATTACTAGAATTAAGCAAGGATCTTTTTATGATCAAAATTATTTTAAGCAAGAAATGCATGTAAAGGAAGTTCTTCTGTAGAAATTTTAGATAACATAGTTGAACATATTTGGGTTCTGTAAAATATTCTTTAAAAAAGTGAATGTTAAAGCACTAGTGAATGTAACATTAATATATCTTTTTCTGAAGATTTTAGTGCCAAAACAAATTCGTTGCAAATTTTGTATTACAAGGATGTGTGTATAGTAAAGAGAAAATTTTATAGGAGTGGGGAGGAAAATCTTGATAGCTAGGGTTAAATTTCATTAGTAACTGATTAAATCTGTAGAAGATACTCTGTACAAAGAAATACCGTGGGCATTTAAATAAGAATAGTTGGTTAAGTGTGCAGTTTTTGCCGGGGAGTGGAGGCGTGCTTTAAAAAACAAAAAACAAAAGAAGTTAATGCCTTCCACCTTTCTCCTCTTTTTAGGAATGGGGCGGGGGGAAGGAGCGAAGAGGGATGTAGATAAGGCCTTTCACTAGACAACAGCCCGTTGTCGCGTATTTTCCGGTTGCGAGCATGGCTTGCTGGGCCGGCAGGGGGCGGAGCCGACGGTGACGCACCCGTGCGCCGCAAGGCATTGTGGGAAGCTCGGGCCGCGAGTGAGGTGGTTGGAGGCGAGGTGGGGGCGGCCGTTTGTTTTCTCGTGGTCTGGAACTCGCGCGTTCTCTTCCTTCCCCGCGGAGAGCGGCGGGGCGGAGAAACGGCGGCGACGGCAGCAGGAGCAGCTGTAGCTTCGGACACAGTCCTGTGCCTTTTCCGGCGAATGGTTCCTCTTCCCCCTCCCTCTCACTGTTTGTTGTGTGTTTGGTGTGTTAAAGCAGGAGCGAGAACGCGAGCAGCGCCATGAGCAACACTACCATCGTCCCCAGCACTGCGGGCCCGGGCCCCAGCGGCGGGCCGGGGGGCGGAGGCGGCGGCGGCGGAGGCGGCGGCACCGAGGTAATCCAGGTGACTAATGTCTCCCCGAGCGCTAGCTCTGAGCAGATGCGGACCCTCTTCGGTTTCCTAGGCAAGATCGACGAACTGCGCCTCTTCCCGCCTGAGTGAGTATCGTCCACCATCACGGTTTTTGCTAACTCCTCCCCAGCCTGGGCCTACCCATATCATTTCCTGCAGGCCCTTGTCGATGCCTCCCTGGGCTAGGCTGCTTCAGTTGAGGTTGGCTGTTGGGTTTACTTATGAAAGAAATCTGCATTAGGCCTACTACTGATGCAAAGAGGCAGGGCCAGGGTTTGGGGGTTTAGGAGACAACTGGTTTCTAATCTTGGTGGTTTTTTTTTTTTTCTCTTTAAATTGTGCCTGCGAGGTCGTTTTGGGGGCCCTTAAAAGCAAGACAGACTCCATTTTATGTATTTTGTATAGGTAAATTTTCCACACACACAAAAAAAGCCTTTGAATTCTTTGAAAAGTAACAAAAATTTTCGTTTGTGTTATTTTGATATTGAACTTTATAAACTGTTCGCTTACTGCTAAATATTGTTAAGTGATTCTGGCCCATGGAACATAATTCAGTTAATACTCTGACAGACATTCAGTGAGCCTGAAGTGAAGTCGCTCAGTCGTGTCCGACTCTTTGCGACCCAGTGGTCTGTAGCCTACCAGGCTCCTCAGTCCATGGGATTTTCCAGGCAGAATACTGGAGTGGGTTGCCATTTCCTTCTACAGTGAGCCTGAGTACTTTCTAAAATGAGAATAGTTACAGCTGAAACCTCATATTTTCCTTTGTTTAAATAACGTACACATTTTTTATATTCTAGAATTGTTCTTCAGAAGGAATTTTTTAGAACTTTAAATTTTGTAATTGGCGGTATACGGGTTTTTGTTTTTATCCTGTTGTCTTACATTTCTTATTTTTATCACAGATGTGTTAAATGAGTGCAGTAATTGTAAAAAAAAAAAAGAAGAAGCTGTAATAAGATGTGATAAATACTAGAGCAAAATTTGAAATAATAAAACAGACCAGTGCTCCTTGGAAAGAGTGAAAATTCAGATTTTACTGTCAGTGGGTACTCAGTTCCAGCTGTACCATAAGTTTTTTATGATGCCGCTTAAGTACTAAACAGGAGATTGGAATCCTCAAAGAATCCACTGTTGTGGATGTAATAAATCATTAATAACCTGGGCATGATATATCTGTGCGCAGATTTAAGTTGATCAGACTGCAGTCGGTATTCATTACTGTATTTCATCATGTTTTCCTTAAAGTATTTTCAGATAATAGTGTTCTCAAGTGCCCTGTTGTCTTTAATTTGGGAGTACTATAGGTATGGAGGGAGGTTTAGAGTTAGTTAATTTACATGAAGTGTAGAATTCTAGGAACAGACTTTCTGTTGAAGTTATTTTAAACAGGTATTTATTTTGACAATGAAGGACAAATGGCTTTCATAATAACTTACGGAAACGGATGTTTTGCTGTTCGTTTCTCCCAACACTCCTTTTATCGTTAGTAGTAGTAATAAATGGTAAAATGGCAGGAAATGAAAGTGACACATTTGATTATTGTTGATTACTTGATTGTAATCATGTTATTTCTGAAAGTGTATGAGATGCTGGACTTACTTATAAGAAAATTATTTCCAGTCCCACAAGTCATTAAGAATTTTTTTTAGAGTTGCTGACTATGAAATTTTTTTGTGTGAAAATGTTCTTTTTATGATACTGTCATAAAAAGATGACAAGTGTGGGATGTTACCGTGTCCGTTGTCTCTAGGGGGAGTCATGATAGAACAGACTGGCTTTTTGATTTGTAGTCAGTGGAGTGGTTCCATCCTAACCAGGAGAGTTGTGTGTTCCAGGTAACTTGATCTCTGGGGTGCTCTGCATTAAGAGGATTTTTTTCCTGCATTGGGAAGAATAAATATTGACACATTTTTGCTCTGACTCCTTCATATATGCACCCATGTACAGATCATTTTCTTTTCTGAAAATATGTAAGGTTATAATGTAGTGAATTTTACATTACTTTAGTGACCTTTCCAAATTGAATAGTGTGAGTGTAGATCCTTTTGTTCATTTAATATTATATGTGTATGAAAATATATATATATATATATTTTTTTTTTTTTTTACTAATTTAAGTGTTAATAGCTAATCCAACCTGCACAATTTGGAATTACTTTATTGACGATTTCTTTAAGCTCCTTCAGTAGTAGTTTGTTGCAGATAATGTGCTGTGGAGTCCTAATAGTCTAAAAGGGGTTCATCTTTCCAGAAATACTTCAAAAATTTACTCTTACTCATAGAATAAGATTAAATGACTTAACTTGAAATTCTATTGATTGTAAATATATTTGTTGCTTGATTTCTTTTTTTTTTTTTTTAATGGGTGTGTGTTTTTCCCAGAAGGTATTCATATCCACCTGGAACTCTGACATGCTTGCTTTCTTTTTATTGGTCAGATGTCACCGATTCATGCTTAATAAAAATGGCAACCACTCCCTGCCTTCTCTATTCAATTTAAGTGCTTTTTCTCTGTAGAGCTGTTCACCAACTGACAAGTTTAACTTCTCTGTCTTCTAGAATAAGGTTCCTTGGGGTCATCAACATCACTTGAGGGGCAGTTTTAAAGTATTACGTGACTGAGCTCCGACCCACACCTACTGAAATTCTAATTTTAGCCCCAAATTCCTGTTTGTGGGGAAAATTCCTGGGATCACAAACATTTCACTGAGAACCTCAAGAAGGTGTCTCCCCTTATTTTATTTTATTATCAAATCCACCTATTTCTTGGTTTTTTTAAGCCAGAAATTGCTAACTTATAATTCCATGCAGTGATACAACCTGTCTTCGTAACGTAGTATTTTATCCCTGTTCAGTATGATAGCCTTATATATACAGAGGAACTAAGACTTGGATCCTGTTTTACAAATGAATGAACTGAAATTCACATAGATTTCTATCAGTGTCAGAACTAGTATTTGAAACCTAATATGATTCTTTTCTACCACTTCATGATTTCCTTCAAGGCCAAGCAACTTGTGAATGGAATCATTCTTTTACACCTAATAGATATTCTTCAAATGTTTGATTTTAGTGAGGTATCAGTGGAGAAAGTCACTGGAGTGCTTATCAGGTAATGATCCTTGAGAAGCATATGTCACTCACTCAGTAACTGAAGACTTCAGTTACACTGCAGATAAATCCATTACTAACTTCTCAGGAACCAAAAAGAGATACTTTAATGATCATCTAAGTAACTTAGTATAGTTAGGTAAGGGAGAGAACATAATTTCTCTTTAAAAATTTTTATTTAAAAATACAAAATATTTAAAATATAAAATTTATATTTAAAACGAAATGCAACAATCTACTATGTTTTTTTAGAACTAAATAACACATGAGGGAAAGAGGATGTGAGGTCAACAGAGTTGTTAATTTTGTCACAGACTTGCTGTTTTGTGGGGCTTAAGAGATAACTTTGTTTATAAGCACAGAATTCTCTGCTCCGAAGTGGTTAGCTCAATATTAAGATGAGCTTGAAAGAACTGACCCAGACCAGAATTTCTACTTTAGCAGTCATGAATATCAGCTAAGGATCTTGTTAAGAATCAGAGCCTTCCTATGAAAAGGATTCTCACATTCAGTGGGCTTGAGGTGGAAACAGTCATCTGAGTTTTATGTGTGCATCCCAGAAGATTCTGAAACAAGCCTCAGAGGTCACTAAGAAACTAGACACAATACCACCACCACTCTTAGATGATGAAAGCATCACACAAGGCTTCCTTTTCCCTATCTTGTTCCTCAGTTCTTTTCAACTGCACTGCCTCTTCTATATTAATTCTTAAAGGTAAGGATATTCTTAAAGGTAAATTATGTTTAATTCTTAAACATAATTCTATGTTAATTCTTAACAGTCATATTTTTAGCAGTGGTACTTGCACAAAATCCTAAGGGTGGAAAAAAAAAAAAAATCCTAAGGGTGGGAAAATTAATTTCCGATGTCAGTTCTTAACGTCTCTATTACTGATTTTAACTGAGAAAATGTGACCGTATAAATTGCAGGACCAAATGGCAGTGGTTTTACACGACAGTTTAAAATGGGGAGAGATGAATTATTTGCTCTTCTGTGTTCTTACTGTACTTTCCCATAATATTTAAATTGTTGATATTTTATCTTTACCTCACCACCACTTATAGGTATAATAGAGTCGTCAAATAATGTTGCACATACATGAGTGGATAGAGAAACGTGAACATTTAAGATCACTAAATGGAAATATATTGGGGGCATGTAGGCATACATTCCTAATTTTTTAGAAAGAACTCTTGGTTGTTTATATTCTTTAAATCACCTGATATTTGGTAGTCATATTTTCTTTCAGTTAGATGACAATAGATGGTGTCAAAGAAATAGTAGAGGTCACTTTTTTTTTAATTGGAGTGTAATTGCTTCACAATGTTGTGTTAGTTTCTGCTGTACAACAGAGTGAATCAACTGTGTATATCTCCATTCCACCCATCTGGGTTGTCACAGAGCACCAAACTGAGCTCCTGTGCTATACAGCGGCTTCCTACTAGCTGTTTTACGCATGATAGTGTATATATGTCAATCGTATTCTCCCAGTTGATCCCACTGTCCCCACCCATGTCTACATGTCCCTTCCATATGTCTACATCTCTATACCTGGCCTGCAAATAGGAACAAAATTGGGTCATTGGTAGAGATGTATAGTAGGGTCACTTTTTAAGAAATGTAAGTGCTTACACTTTAGAACATAAAATGATAGCATTTAAAGAGCTTTTTAATTGTAAAAATGTGGCTGTCAGAGCTATGTAGCTCTAGTAGTAATGATGAAAAAGCTTTATTTTCATTATACTGGGTGCAGCATTTTTAAATTTCAGAACAGTGATGCTTCACATTAAAAAAAGTATCCTTTTAAAAAAAAAAAAGCATTTTCCAGTAAACTTGTCTAGCAATATGGCTTAAATCCATTTCAGTACATACATTTGACAGCTTTGCTTTGAACCTAGATTAGCATCTGTGCTAATAAGGGCAATGCCTTTAAGAAAACTTACATTCTAAGAGGTTAGAGTTCTCAGATTATAGATTGATGTTGGTAAGAAGTTTTTATTTTCATATTGTGCCCAAATTATAAGAAAATGTTTCTTTTCAACAACAGTCTGAAACACTTAGTGTGACCAATCTGATGTGATCCAATTTTTATGTATGCATGAAAATCTCGTTTACTTAGAAAAGTTGTCAGTTACCCCCTTCTAATAATTCAAAAATATTACAGTGTTTCCCTCTTCATTATTGAGTCTCAAGATATAATTGGCTTGTTAAACAAAGCAGTGGTTCTTTACACTGGGTGCATATTAAAATCATCAGGGAGAATTAAAGATGGCATCATTCAGTACTTCTTTCATCAAAGATCTTGATTTAATTGTAGTCCTCCCCGCCCCACTTCCAAGATTCTAATATAAACCTGGGATAATGTTATTACTTTAGTTCATTGATTTTCAAATAGCTTTTGGTTTAGTGTTAGAGAGCAGAGAAACCCCTACCTTATTTAATCTTTCCTTCCACAAAAAGTTCAATGGCAGAAAGTCAACTGTCTTATATTTTTAAAAAACAGTTCTGCTCCCTTCCTAATCTTATCTTGCTTAGAGCGACTGTTGCTTGTACCTTAGCTTGTTTTTGTTTTACATAAACAAGTTGCCAAGGAAAGTGTCTTTTTGTTAATTAAAATTTTGGGTAATAGTTGGGGGAGGGGGGTGGTAGTATTCCCATGAGTGCTTAATTTTTTTCTCTGTGTGAAACTGCCCTAAGAGACCCTTAACTATTTATAATGCCTGGGAGTTTTAATTAGCTGTAGATGAAAGAGGACAGGGCATTTAGTAGGCAGGTCAAGAAAACTCAATTGATTGTCAAATAGATATACTTGACCAGTATACTCTTTTGTCCCTGAAATGGAAAATTTTTGTTTTTAACTCTTAAAAAGTTAGCCATAATGAAAAGTTTTCCAAGCCAAAACTAGTTACTTGCTATTTGTATTTTAAAATGCCTGGTATTGATATTATGAAATGCTGACATTTTTGTGATCTCTTCAGACTGTGAGACTGGTTTCAAACTTTTTAACTTGATGCATTATGAATTTAAACAGTGATTGTTCTGGGTGTAATTTTATGTAGTCAGTTCTGTGGATAGTACTTTATTGAAAAACGCCCTGTATTTTTGAACTGGTTAATATGTGTGTGGTTATGTATTTCTCTGCCTCTTATACTTTTGGAATGCAGGTATTTGTGAGTCATTCATTTGTGTTTTTGCTTATAATTTCCTCTTTTATGTTATCTGTGTATTTTCTAGTGATTCGCCTTTACCAGTCTCCTCCCGAGTCTGCTTTGTTAAGTTCCATGATCCGGACTCAGCAGTTGTGGCACAGCATCTGACAAACACTGTATTCGTTGACAGAGCTTTGATAGTCGTACCATATGCAGAAGGTTTGTGCTTTGTTTAACTACCTATGTGGGCATCCTATGATGACCATCTACCTCAGTGTAGTTTTAGAGTGAGCATTAGTAGCATGTTAAAAAATCTAAGCTATTAACATTTTGAAACCCTTGTTATACTGTGGTCCATATTTTTTACATGAAGGCTTTCTAACTTAAAATTCAAAATCTGATTTGTTTTTATAAGATATTTAACCTTTTGCATTACTTTAAAACAATTTTAAGTTCATTAAAACCACTTCCCCAATTTCCTTAAGATACATCTACTTATTTAATTTAATATTGTTTTATATAAAAGTCCTGAAGGTGAACGGTTCACTTCATGAACATTTATACAGAAACCTTCAAATAAATGCATGATGATGTTTCTATTTTGAATAAATGTGACCAGGTTGGTTTTATTTCCATAGTGATTCCTCTTAGTGATTCTTCTTACCAATAACTTTAAAAAATATATCCCACATTGAATTTCAGTATACCAAGGGTCGCAATGGTTTGATTTTTATGAAGTTCAATATTTCCTATAGCTTAGGTGCCAAATGGGCACTGGGTGTTTTGTTTTATGCCAGATTTTCTTGTTCATTCTTGCTATATTTTCTAGAATATCTCTAAATAATAAATTCTTCTCTCTGTTATTTGTGTGTGTGATTTTTGTAGTGGAGAAGGCAAATGCAAAACTCTTCCAGATGACTGAAAAACAGTGGGTCCTCTGCAGCTACAGGGGATTCTAGACATTAACTAAAGGCCAGCAAGCACTCAAGTCCCCCAAGTGTTTTCCTGGTGTAACCATTTGTTAACTACATTTTCTCTCTTTTTACATTTTAGGCTGTTAAAGTAATTTGGCAGAAAAATAATGAGCAGGGTTTTTGGATCTTAAAAAGCCACTGTGACAAGACAACACTATTTTTATTCCACTTTGTGAAATTTTCTAAGACATACTTTATACTTAGCTTGTTCCCAGTGTACTGCTACTTTATTTGCTTTTTGGTAACTATAAATTTAGTGAAAAAAATCACTGAAATATGTTAAAGTTACTGGATTTTATTAACATATGCTGACCAGGGTATAAATGCTTTCCCCTTTCCTTGGTGAACTGGTCAGTGGAAGCAGAATCTAGATACTGTTAACTTTAGTTGCTATCTTTGAATACTGATGTGAACATTTAAACCATTCCTTGTAAAAATTGTGAAATGTCTAGTCCTTAAAACTTAGAAAAATTTCCTCTGTGGTTTTCTAAAGAAATTAAATTGCATTCATGGATAAACTAAAGCATGCTATATTACAGTAAATCTGTCTCCATGCTATTAAAGTGTATGAGCCCAGTTTTAAGGTTTTAAAGTGTGTGTATATATATATATATATGTAGTGATGAACTTGTGAGTGTGTTTTGATTAAGCATTTTCTGTCAGTGTGCCTGTTGTAGGATGACTTACCATCAAGAGAAAATTTACAGAATTCAAATGTAGGATAAGTAAATGTAGAACATAGCTTTTGGAACAAGGGTCAAATCATGTGAGTAATTTGCCAAACACTAGTTAGCCTTATAATTTTAAAAATTCTTTTTGGCCAAATATTATGTCATAGTTCCCAAGCCCTGAACATAATACAGTATATCATATAACAAGATTTCATAAATATTTTTAGACCATAGTAATTTTTTTGGATTTGTTTTGAAACAGATATTTAGGGAGTACATTATTAGAATTACAGAACTATTTAGTTACAGAATCTATTAGTATATTACTGGTAATTACTGGTATGGTATGCTGTATTAATGTTGCCTCCACTAAATAACTGATGTACTCAACCTTTTTGTCACCATTCACCCTGGTTTTAGCTCTTACATTATGCCGTTGCTTCTTGGTCAGTGTTTTAGAACAATAGACACAAAGTCTACGGTAAGGAATAGTGTTTAACCGATAAAACTGAGATAGCTGAATTTGGAAGGAACTCTTAATAATAATGGATTTGGGGACTATTTAGGTTCCTTGGTTAATGTTTGTTTCTTTTGTCTGTTTCTTTTTCTTTCGTTTCTACACATTCATGCAGTATTTCATGGTTCTATCAAAGCAGCAGTAAAAAAAATACTCTTGACGCATGAAAATTAACTGGTGAGGGGCCTCATTGCTATTTTTAAATTGTAGTTTTATTTTTAAATAGTCTTTTTTTAATCAGAGGATCAGATGCATGACTTTTTTTTTAATGGATGCAGATCTTCTATCCGGTGTCTCACAATAAATTCAAGAGGATTTTAGTTTGCCAGAAATGTTGCAAATGCACTAATTTTAGCAAGATGTTGATACTTAATAATATCCTCTTGAGACATAATTTTGCATGCAAAATTATCCCATAATCTTTGTAGGTTTGTTAATAATGATGCATTAATGCCCTATATCTAAATCTTCTCCCTTCTCCCCCCCTCCATAACTCTTGGTATCTAAATTGATGACAGCTCTGACACAAGCAAGATAACAGTGCTGTGTAGTATACATTTGTTTATATTATCGGCACTTCTCAGTTTAGGTGGAAGGAACCATTACCTTTATTTAACAGTGGTTTTTCTTTTTTGTTGTTGTGTTTTACAGTTCTTTTCCCTGGTTCAGCCTGAACTATATACCAGGCCCTGCTGAAAATACCACCCAACAGTTTTCTTCTGCAGCTTATCCAGTTTCTCTTAAGTGCCCTGTACATATTGTATGTTTTATGATGAGATGCAGTTTCTTAATATGTATTACAGAAATACTACTGGTATTTGCAAATATGTAGTTTAATTGTATTATTGAACTCTCATTTTGGGGGCTTGGGCACATTAACAGATTAATCCATCTGTTATAGGGCTTTTGCTGTTGGATAGAATTTAAATTGTCTACATAAATATTTGTCTCAGGACCCTTAGATTTTATCTGAATACACAGATTAGGCTTTAAAAACAGACATACATGTTGTTTTTGGCTTTAGGAGTTTGGCTAAGTTAGCTTTTGAACTGACACTATATAGCAGCATTTTTTGGTATGGTTAGCATGGCACATATTGGAACATAAAGCATTTTACTGTACAGGTAAGGAATGTGCCATGTTTTACTTATTCTCTCTCTCTTTCCCTCTCACTCACTCCCACACACATCCTGTGTGTATTCAGAGACCTTCAGAAACATTCATATTCATTTTCATGAGTCAGCAAAAGCCCTACTCTTGATTCAACAGAATATTTCCTTTACATACTTTTTTCTCTTAATTTTTACAAAATTGTATGGTAGGTGTAAAAGAAAATCATAGTAACTGTACCATATTATTAACCCCTAAATCAAACTTTTTTTGTCTTGTGTATCTTGATTTTTCTGTGTGCTTTATAGTGAAGCAGCCGACACGAGTCGTTGTTCATAAAACAGCTTTTGAAAGTTGAGAGCACACCCCTGGAGAACCGACTGTGCTTGCTTACGTTTGGTTCATGACTTAAAAATCGAGTACAGGTGATGAAATCTTGGCAGTGTTAACAAAAAAGTAGTGTGTATTGTGCTATTTTTTTTTTACTCTAGAAACTTAACCATTTGTAGAGAAAAAGGAAACAAATTTTCACACATTGAAGTTTCATTCTGACATAAAATTAATGATAAATAATCATAGAAATCAAGCTTTATATTTTAGCGAACATAAGTACTTTCAACAAACTCAGGTGGTGTATCAGGGAGACATTTTCTGGGTGTTTTTGTGTGTTTTCTGTCTTGCAGAAGAGTGTGTTCTAATGCGTGGGTGTTTCTCTGCAGGAGTTATTCCTGATGAGACTAAGGCTTTGTCTCTGTTGGCACCAGCTAATGCAGTGGCAGGTCTTCTGCCTGGTGGTGGACTCCTGCCTACTCCTAACCCACTTACCCAGGTATTAGTTCTATTGAATTCTTAAAGCATGGAAAGGAACACAGAATGGTGGATAAATCTAAATGTATTTGTGCCTTTTTTGAGTCCTGTGTGATTGCACTTCACAGACTATTGTCACGTGGTCAGAGTATTGTAAAATGCGATTGTAATCATCAGTATTAAAGTGGTAGTTTACATTTTAAGGACATTCTCAAAAATAATATGTGTCTTATCATTTTGTCACTGACTCTCAAAATAGCCCATAAGTCATGAAGCATATTTCTATTGCAGATGTTTAATATGTTCATTTGAACTGAGAAAATTAAAGTGTGAAGTTAAGACTTTTTTTTCTTTCCCCATACTCTTTCATCTTTTGCTCTTGGGGTTTACATTAAGTAGATAACGTGAAGATGAATTTGAAGATCAGGGTAATTCATAGATACCTTTGATGTATAAAATTGTATAATAAATGATTAAGCCAATTTTATAATAGTTGATCCTTGAACAATGTGAGTTTGAACTGTTTGCTCCATTTATATGAGGATTTCTTTTTTTAACTACTACATGGCTTTCCTGGTGGCTCGGATGGTAAAGAATTTACCTGCAGTGCAGGAGATCCAGGTTTGATCATTAGGTCAAGAAGATCCCCTGGAGAAAGGAATGGCTATCCACTCCACTCCAGTATTCATGCCTGGAGAATTCCATGGACAGAGGAGTATAGTGGGCTATAGTCCATGAGGTTACAGAGGGTCGGACACAACTGAGCGACTAACGCTTTCACTTTGAATATGTATTATAGTACTATACAACCCAAGATTGGTTGGATCAAAATATGGGCGAGTGGATATGGAGAGCTGACTGAAGTTACAGGTCTGTTTTTGACTACATGAGGAGTCAGCACTCCTAGCCCCCATGTTGCTCAAGGATCAACTACATTAACAGGATTTTAACTCTGAAATTATAGTATGTTTGCTACCTGTACTTAATAAGTAGTAATGAAACTAGGAGAACTTTAAGCACAGTGCTTGTGAAGAGGCTCAAACTGCCTGCACAGTTGTAAGATTTTGCATTGTTTGTGTGCATTAAATTGACTAATTATGAGGAATTCCTGGTGGCTCACAAAGTAGAGAATCCTCCTACAACGCAGGAGACCTGGGTTCGATCCCTGAGTTGGGATGATCCCCTGGAGAAGGGAATGTCTACCCACTGCACTATTGTCTGGAGAATCCCATGGACAGAGGAGCCTGGCGGGTTACAGTCCATGGGGTTGCAAAGAGTCAGACACAACTAAGAGACTAAGAACATACAACAGGAAATTACTAGGGAACTCTTAATGAATATATGTATCTCGGGTGTAGAAAGAGCTACTACTGCTGTGGCTAAGAAATGTAAGTATGAGTTGCTAAGTCATGTCAGATCCTTTGTGACCTCATGGACTGTAATCCACCAGCCTCCTCTGTCCATGGGATTCTCTAAGGCAGGAATACTGGAGTGGGTTGCCAATTCCCTTCTCCAGGGGATCTTCCCACCCCAGGGATGGAACCCTGGTCTCCCACATTGCAGGCAGATTCTTTACCATGTGAGCCACCAGGGAAGCCCTAAGGAATAAACTTAAGATACACACACTTAGTTGGGGGGAGGAGATTCCACAGCTTACAGACTTCAACTAGTAATCATCTGACCCTTTAGAGGAAAAAAAAACCTTCACATACTCTGCCAACCTGACAGTATAAGACATAGAAACAAAATTTTAAATAAATACAATTTGAAATTTCACAGATTGGCGCCGTTCCATTGGCTGCTTTGGGAGCTCCTACCCTTGATCCTGCCCTTGCTGCACTTGGGCTTCCTGGAGCAAACTTGAACTCACAGGTAATTTAATATCCTTGAACGCTGAGCTCGTTTTTGTAATTCAAGAATTTGCTTCATTAGATTTTAGTTTGCATTTCAACAGCAGGAGATAACCAACTGTTACATTATAGTGATTTTTTTCTTACGTAAACTTCTTAATGAGAGATTTAAAAGGTCACTGCATTAGCCCCTTGCCTGTCAAAGAATTTCTCATTTTAGGATGTTCAAAGTAAAGACCAGTTTCATAGGAAGCCACTACCACATCAATGTTGCAAAGTCAGAATACAAGTCATGAAAAGATAGGAATGTGTTCATAATTTGTTCTCTTGTCATTTACTCACTTGGAAATTTTTGTTTTCCCTCATTGCAATTTAGATAAAACTTTTCTGAAGTTCTTTATGAAACTTTTTGATTATTATACTGACTGAGCACTTTGATTTTTGTTTTACATGTTTCCTTAAAATGTTACTTATCCTCAGGAAATCTTTAAATAAGCAGGAGCTAGTCTATAAAATCTGGACTGTTCAGCTTCATCATGTTTATATTTAACTTGATAAAGCAGCTCTGGATATCCAGTACTGTAGTCACTATTGTCATCTGTTTATTTTTTTGCAGCTAGAAAATTTACTGTGACGTATTTGGCTGGCATTATATTTCTGTTGGTCATTGTGCTTGGGATATGTTAGCTTCTATAGGTTTGACAAACTGTTCTAGGTCATTTCAACATGTTTTTAAAAATTAAAATAGTAATCATTTATTATTCTGTGTTCTCATTTTTAATATTTTTATTTTCCAGTCTCTTGCTGCAGATCAGTTGCTGAAACTTATGAGTACTGTTGATCCCAAGTAAGAACTTTTTTCCTTTTGTTTCCATTGATGATAGAAATATGTCAGTGTCTACAGATAGCAGTTATTTTTTGATACCTAAAAGAAATTTATCTCAAGGCATGCAATCAGTTCATTTCAGTCACTCAGTCATGTCCAACTGTTTGTGACCCCATGAATCGCAGCGTGCCGGGCCTCCCTGTCCATCACCAACTCCCAGAGTTCACTCACACTCATATCCATCAAGTTGGTGATGCCATCCAGCCATCTCATCCTCTGTCATCCCCTTCTCCTGCCCTCAATCCCTGCCAGCATCAGGGTCTTTTCCAATGAGTCAACTCTTCACATGAGGTGGCCAAAGTATTGCAATTTCAGCTTCAGCATCAGTCCTTCCAATGAATATCCAGGACTGATCACCTTTAGGATGGACTGGTTGAATCTCCTTGCAGTCCAAGGGACTCTGAAGAGTCTGCTCCAACACCACAGTTCAAAGGCATCAATTCTTCAGCGCTCAGCTTTCTTTGTAGTCCGACTCTCACATCCATACATGACCACTGGCATCCAATACATAATCCTGTTTTCTAGAAAGAAAAATCAAGAAGTAAACCCATCTATAAAGGGTTTTGTTTTGGTGTAATTTTTAATCTTTGAAGATCATTGTCCATAGCTTAAACCACAGTGACCAAAACCATCTACGAGAAAAATGCTGCAAGGCAAAATGGTTGTCTGAGGAGGCCTTACAAATAGCTGAGAAGAGAAGTGAAAGTCAAAGGAGAAAAGGAAATATAGTGCAGAATTCCAAAGATTACTTAGAAGACAAGAAAGTCTTCCTAAGTGAACAGTGCAAAGAAATAAGAGGAGAACAATACAATGGGAAAGACTAGAGATCTCTTCAGGAAAGTTGGAGATACTAAGAGATTATTTCATGCAAAGATCGGCACAATAAAGGACAGAAAAGACAAGGACATAACAGAAGCAAAAGATACTAAAAAGAGGTGGCAGAAATGCACAGGTGAACTGTACAGTAAAGGTCTTAAGGACACAAAAATGATGATGTGATCACTTACCTAGTGTCCCATATCCTGGAATGTGAAGTCAAGTGGGCTTTAGGAAGCATTACTGTGAACAAAGCTAGTGGATGTGATGGATTCCAGCTGAGTTATTTCAAATCCTAAAACATGATGCTATTAAAGTACTGCACTCAATATGCCATCAAATTTGGAAAACTCATCAGTGGCCACGGGACTGGAAGCGGTCGGTTTTCATTCCAGTCCTAAAGAAGATGAGTGCCAAAGAGTGTTCACCTACTGTACAGTTGAGCTTGCTCCACATGCTAGCAAGGTAATGCTCACAATCCTTTAAACCAGTCTTCGACAGTACATGAACCAAGAGCTTCCAGATGTACAACCTGATTTAGAAAAGGCAGAGGAACCAGAGATCAAATAGCCAACATCCATTGGATCATAAAAAAGGCAAGGGAATTCCAGAAAAATATCTGTTTCATTGACAACATGAAAGCCTTTGACTGTGGATCACAACAAACTAGAAAATTCTTCAAGAAATGGGAATGCCAGATCACCTTACCTGCCCCCTGAGAAACTTACACAGGTCAAGAACCAGATCATGGAGCAACGGACTGGTTCAAAATTTGGAAAGGGGGAAGTCAAAGCTGTATATTGTCAGCGTTTATTTAACTTATACGCAGAGTAAGTACATCATGAGAAATGTTGGGCTGGATGAAACACAAGCTGGAATCAAGATTGCCTTTCTGCTGCAAGCCAAGCTGTTTCTCAGACTTATATCATGAATATCATCCTAAGGATTGTCTCAGGATGACGAATAGAGAGCTAAATATTGTCTTTAGTTGGTTCATTTAAAAAATTATATTGACTACCTCCTATAAGCTTGCTTGGTACCTTCATGGCATTTATACTCAGGAAGGGTCACGTTATTTAACTACAGTGAAGCATGTGTATCCACCTCGAGGAGGTACAGAGATGCTGTGGGAATGTTGTGACAAGGAGAAGAACTTGGCTTGAAGATCAGAGAAGCCTGGGAGATGAATGAGAGAAAGACAGAAGTGAGGGAAGCACTAGCCCATAGCAAGAGTAATATATATCACGTACTAAAAGTCACTGTCTTTCGGTGCTTTGAAAAGTTTTATTCATGCTGCCATTTATATTTCCTAGTTGACATATCACAGATTCTTGAGATGTTTTCATGAGTCATTTCTTAGTGTGTTAAGTGAAAGTCACTCAGTCGTGTTCGACTTTTTGCAACCCCATGGACTATACAGTTCATGAAATTGTCCAGGCCAGAATAGTGGAGTGTGCAGCCATTCCCTTCTACAGGGGATCTTCCCAACCCAGGGGTCGAACCCAGGGCTCCCGCATTGTAGGCGGATTCTTCACCAGCTGAGCCACAAGGGAAGCACCTTAGTGTGTTAAATCTGAGCTAAATTCATTTTCCTTTTTTTTTAATTCTTTTTATTTTAATTGTAGGCTGATTACTTTACAGCATTGTAGTGGTTTTTGCCATACATTGACATGAAACAGCCATGTGTGTACATGTGTTCCCCATCCTGAACTCCCCTCCCACCTCCCTCCCCATCCCATCTCAGGGTCATCCCAGTGCACCAGCCCTGAGCACCCTGTCTAATGCATCGAACCTGGACTGGCAATCTGTTTCACGTATGATAATATACAGGTTTCAATGCTATTCTCTCAAATCATCCCACCCTCGCCTTCTCCCACAGAGTCCAAAAGACTGTTCTATACATCTGTGTCTTTTTTAACTGGGTGAAAGTCACTGTCAGTAAGTAGGAGAGCATGTGGGGGAGGCAGAACAGAATCATTTGATTATAGTAGTTACTGGCATTTTTTTCTAAAAATGACCAGGTGAAATCCAAGCATGTATCTACCATGAAGTTTATTAAGTAAAATATGACTAATAGAATTAAAAAATAAAAAATCTCCCCGTAGTCATTCTTGTTTACATTTTACACTGCCCACAAATAACCACCATCCTCAACTCGGTGTCTATAGTTTTTTCTCATTTTCATAAACCCTTAAGGCTAAAGACTAAACCCTTTAGTCTTTGCAGTCAGGAATTTCATAAGTAACTTTGATATGTCATTGGCTTCTGCCTCAGTTTGTCATCTGTAAGCTTAAAAAGTAATTCTCTTCCCCAACAAAATTAGGATGAAGTAAAGTTTTATAAATCACGTGAAGGAACGTAGCATTATTATATTCTCATTTACTAACAATTCTTAGAAAGTATATGGAAAGTTCATGGGTGTTCAGCAAAATTAGTTTTTTATTTGACATATCTGCGTCTTTTAAAATGCCAAGTTCCATTTTGCATAGTGCCATTTTACTATATTATTATGATTTTGTCAAAGTTATCATGGAGTCTTCTCACTGTTTTTCAAGGAGTATCTTAGTAAAATGATGATGGGAAATGTGTATTTAATTGGATATATAAATATGTTTATAAATATGTTTTTAAATATGTCAAATGCAATTCTTGGTTCTATTCCAGATTGAATCATGTCGCTGCTGGTCTTGTTTCACCAAGTCTGAAATCAGATACCTCTAGTAAAGAAATAGAGGAAGCCATGAAGAGAGTACGAGAAGCACAGTCCCTAATTTCTGCTGCTATAGAACCAGGTAAATAGATTTATGCAATTATGTTTGGAAATATGTTGAATAATACTTCAGTCATTTTTTCCCCCGTATTTTGATAAAAGTTCATTTAGGGCAGTGATTCTCATTTCAGAGGGGGATGGGTGATACCGGTAAGTGTTGTCACCCAGGCATATTTGGAAATACCTGGAGAAAACTTAGTTGTCATGCTGATACAAACTGCATCCAGTGGGTAGTTCTGTTCAGTAGCTCAGTCGTGTCCAACTCTTTGCAACCCCATGAAAGCAGCACACCAGGCCTCCCTGTCCATCACCATCTCCCGGAGTTCACTCAAACAACGTCCATCGAGTCAGTGATGCCATCCAGCCATCTCATCCTCTGTTGTCCCCTTCTCCTCCTGCCCCCAATCCCTCCCAGCATCAGAGTCTTTTCCAATGAGTCTACTCTTCATGAGGTGGCCAAAGTACTGGAGTTTCAGCTTTAGCATCATTCCTTCCAAAGAAATCCCAGGGCTGAGCTCCTTTAGAATGGACTGGTTGGATCTCTTTGCAGTCCAAGGGACTCTTAAGAGTCTTCTCCAACACCACAGTTCAAAAGCATCAATTCTTCGGCGCTCAGCCTTCTTCACAGTCCAACTCTCACATCCATACATGGCCACTGGAAAAACCATAGCCTTGACTAGACCAACGGGGCCAGGGATATGCTAAACATCTTACAGTGTTCAAGACAGGCACCTCCCAATTCCTAAAGCAGAGAATTACTCATTCTGAAACATTGGTGCCTAGGATTACCTAATGCTTTGTGTGGTATTTTGGTGGTTTTTAATTTGGGGGGTTTTACTGTTGTTTTTAGTCATTTATGTTTGCCTAAGTTCAGGTATGATCTAAATCAAATACCTTATGATTATATAGTGGAAGTGAGAACTAGATTTAAGGGACTAGATCTGAAAGAAAGAGTGCCTGATGAACTATGGATGGAGGTTTGTGACACTGTACAGGACACAGGAATCAAGACCATCCCCAAGAAAAAAAATGCAAAAAAGCAAAATGGCTGTCTGAGGAGGCCTTACAAATGGCTGTGAAAAGAAGAGAAGTGAAAAGCAAAGGAGAAAAGGAAAGATAAACCCATTTGAATGCAGAGTTCCAAAGAATAGCAAGGAGAGATAAGAAGGGCTTCCTCAGCAATCAATGCAAAGAAATAGAGGGAAACAATATAATAGGGAAGACTAGAGACCTCTTCAAGAAAATTCTATCAAGGGAATATATTTCATGCAAAGATGGGCTCAATAAAAGATAGAAATGGTATGGACCTAACAGAAACAGAAGATATTAAGAAGAGGTGGCAAGAATACACAGAAGAACTATACAAAAAAGATCTTCATGGCCCAGATAATCACAATGGTGTGATCACTCACCTAGAGCCAGACATCCTGGAATGTGAAACAAGTGGGCCTTAGGAAGAATCTCTACAAACAAAACTCGTGGAGGTGATGGAATTGCAGTTGAGCTTTTTCAAATCCTGAAAGATGATGCTGTGAAAGTGCTGCACTCAATATGTCAGCAAATTTGGAAAACTCAACAGTGACCACAGGACTGGAAAAGGTCAGTTTTCATTCCAATCCCAAAGAAAGGCAATGCCAAAGAACGCTCAAACTACCGCACAATTGCACTCATCTCACATGCTAGTAAAGTAATGCTGAAAATTCTCCAAGCCAAGCTTCGACAATATGTGAACTGTGAGCGTCCAGATGTTCAAGCTGGTTTTAGAAAAGGCAGAGGAACCAGAGATCAAATTGCCAACATCCACTGGATCATCAAAAAAGCAGAGTTCCAGAAAAACATCTATTTCTGCTTTATTGACTATGCCAAAGCCTTTGACTGTGTGGATCACAATAAACTGTGGAAAATTCTGAAAAAGATGGGAATACCAGACCACCTGATCTGCCTCCTGAGAAATCTGTATGCAGCTCAGGAAGCAACAGTTAGAACTGGACATGGAACAACAGACTGGTTCCAGATAGGAAGAGGAGTACATCAAGGCTGTATATTGTTACCCTGCTTATTTAACTTCTATGCAGAGTACATCATGAGAAACGCTGGGCTGGAGGAAGCACAAGCTGGAATCAAGATTGCTGGGAGAAATATCAATAATCTCAGATATGCAGATGACACCACCATTATGGCAGAAAGTGAAGAAGAACTAAAGTGGCTCTTGATGAAAGTGAAAGAGAAGAGAAAAAGTTGGCTTAAAGCTCAACATTCAGAAAACTAAGATCATGGCATCTGGTCCCATGACTTCATGGCAAATAGATGGGGAAACTGGCTGACTTTATTTTTCTGGGCTCCAAAATCACTGTAGACGGTGATTGCAGCCATGAAATTAAAAGATGCTTATTCCTTGGAAGGGAAGTTATGACCAACCTAGACAGCATATTAAAAAGCAGAGACATTACTTTGGCAACAAAGGTCCGTCTAGTCAAGGCTGTGATTTTTCCAGTGGTCATGTATGGGTGTGAAAGTTGGACTATAAAGAAAGCTGAACTCTGAAGAATTGATGCTTTTGAACTGTAGTGTTGCAGAAGACTCTTGAGAGTCCCTTGGACTGCAAGAAGATCCAACCAGTCCATCCTAAAGGAGATCAGTCCTGGATGTTCATTGGAAGGACTGATGTTGAAGCTGAAACTCCAATACTTTGGCCACCTTATGAGAAGAGTTGACTCATTTGAAAAGACCCTGATGTTGGGAAAGATTGAAGGCAGGAGGAGAATGGGACGACAGATGAAATGGTTAGATGGCATCACTGGCTCAGTGGATATGAGTTTGGGTGAACTCCCGGAGTTGGTGATGGACAGTGGGGCTTGGCGTGCTACAGTTCATGGGGTTGCAAAAATCAGACAGGACTGAGCAACTGAACTGAACTGAAGTGAAGTTGGGATTGCCTGATCTATAGTCTTTATTTGACCAAGAAAGCCTAATAAAGTTTCTTCTATTTACACCATTTGTTTAAAGAAAAGTAAATGTATTATTCTTTGCAGATTGTCTTTTTGAGATGAGTTGAATGGTTGTCCCATTTTCTGCATATATGTATTTGGATTTTTGGTCCTGGTTTTTTTTATTCCATTATGAACGATGCTTTATTCATTTTCTTCATGCCAATTCTTAATGGGGTGGTTTTTATTGTATATGGTATTAGACAAATAATTATAAAGTATAATGGATACATTAATATCAAATCTTTATGTTATCTCATTTAACCAGGTTATTAAATAATTAACCCAGTGTCACATGACAAGCAGTTTATATAGATAACTGGACCTGTATGACTCCAAAACCAGAACACCATTTCTGTTTTCATTGAAAACTCATAACTGAAATGACTGAAAACGACTTACCTCTTTATGAAATTTTTTTTGCTGCACAAATTTTTGTTAATTTGATATTCACAATAAGTTGAATTCTATTAATGAAATGATAGAAATGTAAAAGAGGAACTCATTCTCACTTTGTGCATGGGGGCTAAGTCACCTCAGTCACGTCTGACTCTTGTAACCCTTTGGACTATGGCTCACCAGGCTACTCTGTCCATGGGATTCTCCAGGCAAAGAACAGTGGAGTAGGTTGTCATGCCCTGCTCCAGGGGATCTTCCTGACCCAATGCAGGTCCTGCATTGCAAATAAATTCTTTACTCTTAGTTGCTGAGGCAGGGCCAGCATTCTCACTTTGAATGATAGTCCATATATGAAGAATTGCAATGGCTGTATTTTTCCTTCATTCGGTCCTTAGTTAAAGTAATTTATGTGTTGTTTTAAACTACTAAATGGTAACAGATCATTCTTGCTCTGCTCTGTAAACTTACACAGTGTTGAAAATGAATGCAAAAGTGGAACAAAGATTAAAAAGAGAGCTGGTTTAGTTTCTATCCCAGAAGTATAGAAATGAGTGATTGAATGAGACATATCTAGGAAAGGAGCATAGAGTTAAGTGATGACTAAAAAGGAACATTTTGCTGATTCAAGAATTTTAAATGTTTATCTTTGTTTTTATTATAAATATAAACATTTTACACTTAGGTACAGTTTGGGGAGGTGTTATTAATCCATGAGCATGTACAGAGTAGAGTTTTAATCTGGGTATATTTTAGCTCCGTTTGGAGAAAGAGAACCTAAGGCATGCAAACAGGAGTCATGGTTTAGAAACCTCTGAAGAGTAAAGAATGAGAAAGGTGATTATTTTCATAGGTTTTATGGATGACACTTCATAGCTTCAGAAACCTTTAGCTACCTGAATTTAAGGATCATACAGTAAACCTGAACATTAGTGTAATAAACTCTTACAGCAACTCCTAAATGGAAATAATCTTTTTGCTTAATGATTTCTAAATCCAGATTCCTTTTCATTTAAATCCAGATAAAAAAGAAGAAAAACGAAGACACTCAAGGTCAAGATCACGTTCTAGGAGGAGGAGGACTCCCTCATCTTCTAGGCACAGGTAATTAGATTGATTGCTGTTTGGTAGTAAGTTCTTCCTTAGACAAAGATTATTTCCCTATGTCACATCTGCTGTTACCCTAACTAGCTCATGGTTAAAGTGGTTTTGATAACTACTGCTATTTGCAGAGTAGGTGAATTACTGTTCACAGGTATATAAATAGAGAAAAGATGGTAGATACTTTAAATCCCCCCTAGAAATCTAGGGATAGGAAGAAGCCACTGGAATTCGAGCACTGAAATGAATTAGTACTCTGGAAAGGACACTGACCTTGAAACTTTTGACTTGAATTCTAGTTCTGACATTTCACTAGACTCCTGACTTGGAACATGGAGGGTTGTTATGCAACCTTAGCTTACCCATCTAAAGCTTGAATATTTGCAGATGACATGTTTTGAGATTGCTCTTTGTATTACTGGATAAACTACATGATGGTAACTATTATTCTTTATCCTACCCAGGGTAGGACTCTGTAGGGTAAAAGGACCAGTGTATTCTCTTTCTCACATGACATACTTGTGTAGATTTGTAAGGATCTATCTAGACCAGTGACTCTCAAACTTGCTGATATTAGGACCTCTATACTCATAAAAAATATAAGAACTCCAATGAGCTTTTGTTTTTGTGGTTTATAACGTCATTGTTGGCCATAGTAAAATTTGAAACCATCATTTGAAATAATAATGAATATTGAAACCCATTCATATTAACTTAGCTTTGAAACAAAGCTTTTCCCCCCAAAATTAAAAGAATGGCTTTATTTACATCTTAACATCTTTGCAAATTTCTTTAACATTTAGCTTAATAGAAGATGTATAGGATTCTGCATTCAGCTTATTGTAGTATATTTTGGTTATATTAACCAAATATTAATATAGAATATCTGACTTTACACAAATGTATCGTGAGAAGAGGGAAGAGTAATTTTACAGTCTTTTTGGGTAATTGGGAGTAGTATTCTTTGATACAATACCAAAACTTGTAAAATCTGTTGATCTTTATTATACTTTGAGTGAATCTTTTCACCAGGCATCCTTTTGTACAGTTATGTATTAATGGTTTGGAAAATGATTGATTGATTGCTTTATGCAAGTTTTCAAATGTTGATACTTTTTTACACAATATCAAAAGATGACTTGGTAATACCACCATACATCTTACCAGTAAACCCTTCTAAAATGTTAGGAAGCTGTCAGATTCACAATCGTGGGTTTAAGTTTTCCAAAGTTTAATTTTCTCCTGAAAGCTCAGATTTTATTATTGGCAACAAATTTTTTTCCTTGAAATGATAATTCATTTTTCATGAAAGTATCTACCAGATACCTAAGTCTAAACAACCATGGTTTGTCAGTTCTTTGAAGTAAAGATGTTTCATGGCAAAAGCAACTAGGTAAGCTCACACTCAGTCACACAAGTGTCTTCCTTGACAGTCGCTGAGCTTAAAAGTTTCAGAAATGATTTATGCATACTGCCCATTTCATTGCACAGAATGTTGCTGAAGGGACCAGATTTAACATTTCTAGTCAATAATGATACTAGTTTAATAGCACTCAAGGAACTAGATTTAATAAAATGAATAATTTTTACTGGCTCTATTAAAGATGTCATTGGTGAAATTGGCAGGATTTTCACTACAAAATCTTCGCTGCAAATGCCAATGAAAATACAGTAAATAACAGGTTCAGTTGCCACTATCTTGCTTTGTAATAAGGAAATGCTTATGCACCATTGGTACAAATGTTAAAGTGGCAAAGGCAGGTATTACCTACCTTGTTACAATTCTCTGTTTGGGGGTGGGGTTGGGAATTGACCTTATAGCTCCCATAGCATTGTTAAGTCATTTCTTAGACTGTGCCTTAGTCCATTTGACTGCTATAACAGGATACCATAGACTGGATGGCTTATAAACAATAGAAATGTACTTCTCACAGTTCTGGAAGCTGGGAAGTTCAAGATCGGGGTGTCAGAAAATTTGCTGTTTGGTGAGGACCTACTTCCTCATTTATATTGATAGTTTGCTCTATCCATGTGTCCTCACATAGAAAGATGGATCAGGGGTCGGATATCTCTTGAGTTCTTTTTATTTAAATAATTTTATTTATTTACTTTTGAGTGTGCTGGGTCTTCATTGCTGTGCAGGCTTTTAGCTAGTTGCGGTGAGTGGGGCTACTCTAGTTATGGTGTGTGGGCTTCTCATTGCAGTGGTTTTTCTTGTTACGGAGCACAAGCTCTAGCACGCCCAGGCTTCAGTAGTCATGGCACATGAGCTCAGTGGTAGTGCTCCAGTCTCTAGAGCACAGGCCCAGTAGTTGTGGCTCATGGGCTTAGTTACTCCGTGGCATGTGCGATATTCATGGACCAGGGATGGAACCCATGTTTCCTGCATTGGCAGGTGGATTCTTTACCACTGAACCACCAGAGAAGCTCCTTCTGAGATGTCTTTCACAAACGCATTCATCCTATTCATGAAAGCTGGGCCTTCATAACCTAATCACCCCAAAGGCTCCTGCCTCAGAACATCATCACACTGGGTATTTGGTTTCCTGTAAGAATTTTGGGAGGACACAAAGTTTCAGTCTGTAGCAGAATGTTACAGGGTGATTCTGTCTGGTGTGTTTGTGTCATCCACCTTCACCCAGCCCATTTCATGCTTAAAAGATTTTGTCTTTCAAAAAACCCAAATCTAGAACATCTGAGGGCTCCACTGAACCTTTAGAAGTTCCCTGTTGCCTTAATGTATGTACAGTGGGGTTTTTTTTTTTTTTTTTTTCCATACTATAGTGTAAACATAACTTGCAGTGTACTGGGAATCCACAAATTCATTGTGACATACTATTACTGAGATATCCAGTTTATTGCAGTGGTCTGGGAGCAAACTCAGTATCTCTGAGCTGTGCCTATACTTAGAATACTAACTTTCTAGGACAAGTGCTTTCATGGCTTTGTTTAATACTTAGACTTAAAAAGGAGAACTTAACGTCTTTTGTATATAGGAGTTACATGCTAAGGCTTTCAAATATTAATTTTAATTACGACCATGAGAGAAAAGTCCTTTGGAACACTTGTAGTAACACATCATAGCAGAAGGATAGTTATTATAAATTGTAGTATTTTAAGCATCTTGACATATAAAATGACTGTTACTTTCAATATGCTTTTTGCTTATATATAAATAATAATAATGTATAATAATAACTGTTGTTGAACTGCTCAGTTGTATGCAACTTTCTGTGACCCCCATGGATTGTAGCATGCAAGTTTTCCCTGTCCTTCACTATCTCCCAGAGTTTGCTCAGACTCTTGGCCCATTGAGTCTCTGGTGCCATCCAACCATCTCGTCCTCTGTCGGCCCTTTCTCGTCCTGCCCTCAGTCTTTCCCAGCCTCAGGGTCTTTTCTAGTGAGTCAGCTCTTCTCATCAGCTGGCAAAAGTATTGAAGTTATGGCATCAGTCCTTCCAGTGAATATTCTGGGTTGATTTCTTGCAGTCCACGGGACTCTTAAGAGTCCCTTGTCCAGCACCACAGTTCAAAAGCATTAATTCTTTGGCATTTAACCTTCTTCATGGTTCAACTCTCACATGCATACATGTCTACAGGAAAAACCATAGCTTTGACTATGCGGACCTTTGTCAGTGAAGTGATGTCTCTGCTTTTGAAAATGCTGTCTGAAAAAGTGAAATCGCTCAGTCGTGTCCAACTCTTTGTGACTCCATGAACTGTAGCCTACCAGGCTCCTTCCGTCTATGGGATATTCCAGGCAAGGGTACTGGAATGGGTTGCCATTTCTTTCTCCAGGGGAATCTTCCTGACCCAGGGATCTAACCGGGGTCTCCCACATTGTAGGCAGATGCTTTTACCATCTGAGCTACCAGGGAAGTCAATGGTTTGTCATTGCTTTTCTTCCAAGGAACAAGCGTCCTTCAATTTCATGGCTCCAGTCACTGTCCACGGTGATTTTGGAGCTCAAGAAAATAAAATCTACCACTGTTTCCATATTTTCCCCATCTATTTACCATGAAGTGATGACACCAGATGCCATGATCTTCGTTTTTTTGAATGTTGAGTTTTAAGCCGGCTTTTTCACTCTCCTTTTGCACCTTCATCGAGAGGCTTTTTAGTTTCTCTTCACTTTCTGCTGTTAGGGTGGTATCACCTGCGAATCTGAGGTTGTCGATGCTTCTCCTGGCAATCTTGATTCCAGCTTGTGAGTCATCTAACCCAGCATGAAGTACTCTGCACGTAAATTAAATAAGCAGGGTGACAGTATACAGCCTTGACATACTACTTACCCAGGTTTCAGCCAGTCTGTTTTTCCATGTCCATTTTTAACTGTTCCTTCTTGACCTACATACAGGTTTCTTGGGAAGCCGGTAAGGTGATCTTATATTCCCATCTCTTTAAGAATTTTCCACAGTTTGTTGTGATCCGTACAGTCATGAGGCTTTAGCGTAGTCAATGAGGCAGAATTAGTAATTTGCTTTTTCTATCATCCTACGGGTGTTGGCCATTTGGTCTCTTGTTCCTCTGCCTTTTCTAAATCCAGCTTGTACATGTGGAATTTCTTGGTTCGTGTACTGTTGAAGCCTGGCTTGAAGGATTGTGAGCATTACCTTGCTAATTTGTGAAATGAGTGCAGTTGTACATTAGTATGAACATTTTTTAACATTGCCCTTCTTTGGGATTGGAATAAAAACTGACCTTTTCCAGTCCTGTGACCAACCGTTGCTGAGTTATCCAAATTTGATGGCATGTTGAGTGTGGCACTTTAACAGCAGTATCTTTTATGATTTGAAATATCTCAGCTGGGATTCCATCACCTCCACTAGCTTTGTCATATAAAATATATGGTAATCTCTCTGTTTCTCTAATTTTTAAAAGCTTATATGAACTGAATGTTGAAGTGACTGCAGTGCAATACTGTTGAAAAACAACTGTTTCAGGACCTTAGAGTAAACTGATAGATGTAATACTTCTGCTTATTAGATTTTTAAAATCTTATATTATTAATCACTTCATTTAGAAGGAAACGTGAATGCATTTATAATTTTTACAGCCATTTTTTAATACATTAGAGGTAAATGTGTTACATGGTTTTGCTAAAATGATTAAGTTTAATTTTTTTTAAAGCCAAATTTCTCAAAAGATGAACACTTGCTAATTCAAATAGCATCGATTTTGGTTTTCCGTAATGTTTTTTTTTAATTCTTCATAAGAAAGTGATGGTTACGATATTCTAGAGGGTCAGTGTTTCATTCAAAATACATTAGTACTACCTTTCATTACACAGTATAGTAGTTGTTGCTCAAGGGTACAGTTGGTGAATAAGGTAGACATATATACCCCTATCCTTATGGAGCTTGAAGAAAGGTTTATGTGAAAATTTCCTGGGATATAGACATGTTATTGAGAGGGATTGTTTAGTTTCAAATATGGTCAAAAATAAGTGATGTACAAAATATAGTTACTGAGTTTGATGAGACATTACTCCTAATGGGTTTTGAAACAGCTGTTACAGAGAATGATGGCAACACTATGGTAGCACAGCAATAAGAGCAGTCAGTATTTATATGTCTACACTAAGGCGCTGAGCTGGATTTTATAATTTTGCTTAAATTACAACTATTCTATGATGTAGGTGCTGTTTTTTTTGCTGAAGTAATAGGCTCAGATTAAATAATGAATACTTTTATTAACTGACTTTAAAAGGGAGATTTGAACACAAATCTTTTGCATTACTAAAATGTCTATCCTTTGGCAACTCTGAAAATAATGAAAGCAAAAAGTTTAAATTCTATTTGAAGTTTTCCATGGAAAGAGGTTGAATGGTTCACTAAAAGTTAAATGACCAAGTCTAAGCAAAGAAGTGCCATTTGCTTTCAGTTTTTCTTAAAATAGGGAAAAGGATCAATGACAACATCAAAAGGTTAATTGCACTTAACCTTTTAGAGAAAACATGGGGGATGAAGGTGATAATGCAGTAGGCACAGAGAAACATGTCTTACATGGCAGGAAAGAGATGATCATACAATATTGAAGACACATGAGAGTAAAAAGGGCAGTTTATACTGAATTGTATATATCTGTATCTGCCCTGCATTACTTGTATTTCTCTTAAACTGGAAATTAAAGAAGAGGAATGTATATCGGAGAACAGCAATTAGAAATCATAGAAACCAATACAGTATGTGGTTTCCTTTTGAAATACTGAAGTGGGTTACTATGCCCATTCTCCAGGGATCTTCCCAACTCTTAAGTCTCCTGCTTTGACAGGTGAGTTCTTTACCACTAGTGCCTCCTGGCAAGCCCAAAATGGGAATAATAATAGTATTTACTGTTACTAGATTTATTATGAAAGTAAATGAGTGAATATTGGTAAAGCATGTAATGGGCATAAGTAAGTATTTGATAAGTAGTAAATGGATTTAACTTGTAGTAGTGAGGAATAAAATTAGGTACATTCTAAAATGCTGTGAATTATGAAGTGATGCAAATGAGTCATTTTTTATTTTCCTTCATTTTCTAGCAATAATTTTAAGTTTGGAGTTGTAGTTTCAGTGGACAAAGTAGGATTGGTTTGACAGGTTGAACAAAAGATTAAAAGGTGAGGAATTCCAGGTGTTAAAAGGTATTTTCTAACTTCTGGGATATCAGATGTTGTGTGAAATAAATAAATAATGGCAGGAAATTACCCTCACTTACTGATGGCTAGCCAACATGTCTGAATCTTTGGTCCTACACTTATATGAAATAATCAAAAGTAGAGCTAGTCTTTTTAGGTTTATATACATATGTCTGTTTCCTTTTACTTTATAAGGCGGTCAAGAAGCAGATCAAGAAGGCGATCACATTCTAAGTCAAGGAGTAGACGACGATCCAAAAGTCCAAGACGGAGAAGATCTCATTCCAGAGAGAGGGGTAGAAGGTCAAGGAGCACGTCAAAAAACAGGTACAGTAGAAAACCAGTAACAATGAATGAGTAAAATTTCTCCGTAGTAAGAATTCTTAGCTGTTTCTACTGCCTTTTTTCATTTCTTTTCCATTCAACCATTGGTAAGAATTTTGTGTTCCCAGCAACTTCTTGATATGCCAGAGTTTTTGGCAGACAATCATGCCTTCTTAATTCTTCTTTATATATCTCATCATGAGCAGCTTTTGAGTATGAATTAATATTGCTGTATTCCTGACACTCAACCATACTTAAGAGTCTAATGTGATTTGGAGGCCAGTAAAGACTTACAGTGAGGATTTACTAAAAACTAAAACATCCATACCTTAACATTGTATTTTGACTTAAACGTTCATTCAGTAATTTGTTTTTCATACAGGGCCAAACCCTTTGAAATTAGTAGGCCTAGTCTTGAATAATCACCCCACTCCAGTACTCTTGCCTGGAAATCCCATGGACAGAGGAGCCTGGTAAGCTGCAGTCCATGGGGTCGCTAAGAGTTGGACACGACAGAGCGACTTCACTTTCACTTTTCACTTTCATGTATAGGAGAAGGAAATGGCAACCCACTCCAGTGTTCTTGCCTGGAGAATCCTAGGGATGGGGGAGCCTCATGGGCTGCCGTCTATGGGGTCGCACAGAGTCGGACACGACTGAAGCGACTTAGCACAGCAGCAGCAGCAGCAGTCTTGAATAATAGATACAAAATCACTTTCTTTTCGTTTAAACCACCTTTAAAGTATCAAGAACTCTGTTACTTGAAAGTACTTAGATTTTTCCCTCCATTTTTAGCTGTCACACAGTATAATTTTGCAACGCTTATTTTTTAAACTGTCTTTTATCTCTTTATAAAAATATTTGCCTTAATTTTCTAGAAACAGCCCTATATTTTATACTTTACCCATTTATGTATTTGATTATGTGATTAAAAATAGTAAGAATCACAGCAAAAAGCAACAAAAATTTTTTTTTTCCCAAAATTTATTCTTGGTAAGCATATAACTCAACGTGGGACTTGGATTTTGTGATAGCTTTACTGTATACTCAGCCTCTGATGAGACTTTGAATCATGTTTTAGAGCTAGTCATCTCTTAATTCAGCCAAATGAGCTTACTTAATGAACCATCTCTTATACAAAGAGCAATTAGGCATTCCTTCCCTTGAGGAACTTTATTTATACTAGGGGAGAAATTAATGTAATTACCAAGGAAGGGCCATTGTTAGGGATGTTGGAAGATTTATTGAGAGGTGACTTGAGTATTAAATTCTGATAGATTTGACTGGACTCAGGAGCATGATTTCCAGTAGAGAATACTTAACAAGGTTAGCATGAATTCTTGAAATGAGGAGTATGTTGGTGTAGAAGGACCAGGAAATGAGGTCAGGACAGTTGAGACAGATGACACATAAAAAAGACTTTATTGTTCACACTAAGGAGTTTACAGTTGATCCTGAAGTCAATGGGAATGAATTGAAAAGTGATAAGCAGAGAATTAATATTTTCAGATTTGTACTTTGAAAGATTTCTGATAAAGGGGTTTAATATGAATTTGTGAAAAACGACTGGGACCACTTAAGGGACCATTTAGAGTTGAGGTATGGTTGTAGTACCAGTCCATTATGATTTTTTTTCCTAATAGTATTGAATAGCCCAGATTATGTCATAGCAGGGCCACAGTTAGAAGGTTGGTGTCATTCATGGTAGATGTTTACATCACGTGTGTGCTCTGAAAGAATAACTTAAAAGTTTTTATCAGAATAACATATTTTAAGAATAAGAATCCATTTCATTGTACTTTTGTTTGTAATTTGTATATATATTTTTTCTATTAACTGAATCTTCTAACACATTAATAAATTGTGTTCATTTATTAGAGATAAAAAGAAAGAAGACAAAGAAAAGAAACGTTCCAAAACGCCACCAAAAAGTTATAGCACAGCCAGACGTTCCAGAAGTGCTAGCAGGTAGGGTGGCATTATGAATTCTTGGCGTTGTTTTTTAAACTTTGTTTGCAAAGACTCATTAGGCTGTGAACGTGAAATGTTTTCCAGTACAGAACTACATACTTTAATGGTGAAGATTTCTAAAGGCAATCTGTGAAGAATAAGTTTCCAATTAATACTTTATGGTATAGAGTTCATTTACAATAACATGGAATTCAACAGAGGTCAGTTTTTATGTTTGCTCTATGCATTTCATATCCTAATTTGAACTGTTTGTGGGTTTTTTTTTCACCCAGGCATTTGATGGCTAAAGTATACTGCATTATCACATTAGATTCATTTTATTACATGTTAATACTTAAAATAGTTTTTTTTCCCATACATAATGGTTTGTTGATAAAATAATTGGAGGCAAGGCAAGTTCTAGTTTGTGTCATTTCATAGAGTAGTTAACCTGCTGTGGTGAAATTTTAGTGTTCTAAACTTTCAGAAAATGTATTTTTCATTCTTAAACATGGCATTCATGTGATGGTAGAAAGGACTGGCCATACTTAACTCCATTTTCTTCCTATCTTGTTTACATATTTTACTACAGTGTTTGTTTTCTTAATCTTGATTATTTAAATTCACCTAAGGGCTCAAACTATCTATAAAAATTAACTTAAAATGGATAAAACACTTAAACATAAAAGCCAAAACTAAAAAGCGCTTAGGAAAAAACATGTTAACCTTCATGACCTGGAATTTGTCAGTGGTTCCCTACATACGACAAAAGTCATAAGCAACAAAAGAGAAATAGACAAGTTTGAGGATGATAAAAACTGAAGACTTTTTGTTTCAAAGAACACTGTTAAAGACAGCCCTCAAGAGTGCTAGAAAAATGTTTCCAATAATGGATTTCTACCTAGAATATAACAACTCAGTCATAGAAAGAATGTAAAATTATGCAGCTGCATTGGAAAAACAGGTTGGCAGTTCCTACAGAAATTAAATTTAAGAGCTCTTTAACACAGCAGTTTTGTTCCCAGTGATACGCCCAAGAGAAGCAAAAACATGTCTGCACAAAAACTTATACATCAATGTTCTTGGCATCATTAATCATAACCAAGAAGTCTACCCAAATATCCACTTAACATGGGTAAACAAAGTTGTATACTCATACAATAGATTATTATTCATCTGTAGAAAGGAGCCAAAGTAATGGTAGTACAATATGAATGAGCCTTGAAAACATGCCATGTTAAAGAAGCTAGTCACAGCAGACCATACATTGTATGATTTCATTCATATGGAATGTACAGAATGGATGAATCTATAAAGTAGATTAGTGGTTGGAGTATGATAGCTAAAGACATGGGGTCTCTTCGGGGTGTTGAAAATTGTCTTTTTAAAAATTTTGTGTATATATAAAGAAAGTGAAACCAGATATAAGTGCTGAAGGAATACCAGAATAGGTCTAAGGCGGCAAAGGGGCATAAAAGATGAGATGTGCAATATGTATTCTCTTACCTTAAAAAGTGGAGGCATATTATTTGTTTATTTAATGGACTTGCTTATAAATGCCTTGCTCTGCTTAATTATTGAATCATTCTTTATCATTTTTGGCTGCATTGGGTCTTCATTGCTGTGTACAGGCTCTCTTGGATGCAGCGAGCAGTAGCTACTCTAGTTGCTCTGTGTGGGCTTCTTATCTTGGAGAGCACAAGCTCTGGGGCACGCAGGCTTCAGTAATTGTGGTGGCATGTGGGCTCTAGAGCTCAGGTTCCATCGTTGTGGCACAAGGGCTCAGCTGCCCCGTGGCATGTGGAATTCTCCCAGACCAGGATTGAACCCACGTTCCTTGCATTGGCAGGCAGACTCTCAACCAGTGGACCACCAGGGAAATCCTGAATCATTCTTAAATTATGGCAAATTCTGTACATTTTTATTGAATACCTACTAACATGTTTGCAGCTGTTGTACAGTCTATCATAGGTCACAGAAAGATAACTTTTTAAAGCCCATCTTTTCTGAGGAATATGGAATATTTGTTACACAAAGCAGTATGAAAAAGTGTTATGTATACAACCCTGACAAGCTTAATAAACATTTGATGAAGGGAAAGTTCTGTGTAACGTTTCCAGGACAGGGGTCATAGACAGCTTGTGGTTTTTTGTTCTTTAAAGCTTCATTTGGCTGCCAAAATGAAGACAAAGCGTATTGGGCTTAATTTTTTTTATTTGTGTCTAAACCATATACTTTTTTCATTTAATCAGGTTTTTTTTTTATTAAAGTTTACTATCCCCTTATAGTTATTACAGAATATTGACTATATTCCCCATGTTGCATAAGACATCCTTGAGTCTATCTTAATAGTAGCTTGTCATTAGGTGGGTTTTTAAGTATAGTTGCTACACAGTATAGCAAATCACAATTTTTAAAGACTCTGTTCTGTTTATTGTTGTTATAAAATATTGGCTATATTCCTTGTGTTGTAAAGTATAAACTAGTAGCTTATTTTACACCTAATAGTTTGTGTCTCTTAATCCTCTACCCATATAATGTCCCCTGCCTTTTCCTCTTCACAGTGGTAACCACTAGTTTTCTCTCTGTATCTTGAGTCTGCTTTTTTGTTATATTCACTAGTTTGTTCTGTTTTTTAGATTACATGTGTAAGTTATATCCTACAGTATTTGTCTCTGTCTGACTTATTTCACTTTGCTTAAATGCCCTCCATGTCCATCCATATTGCTGCAGATGGCACAATTTCATTCTTTTTTATAGCTTACTAATATTCTGTTGTATAAATAGTAACAATTTTCTTTATCCATTCTTCTGTTGATGAACACTTACATAGCTTCTCTATCTTGAGAATTATTAAAAAATGGTACTGTGAATATTGGGGTTACATTTCTACCAGCAGTGTAGGAGGGTTCCTTTTTCTTTACACCCTCTCCAGCATTTATTATTTGTACACTTTTTGATGATGGCTGTTCTGACCACTGTGAGGTGATAGATAATTCATTGTAGTTTTGATTTACATTTCTCTTAATAATTAGCAGTGTTGAGCATCTTCACTTTTGGCCATCCGTACGTCTTCTTTGGTGAAATGTCCTGTTTAGGTCTTCTGCCCATTTTTGGTTAGTTTGTTTGTTTGATACTGAGCTGTATGAGCTATTTGTATATTTTGGGGATTAATGCCTTATCAGTCAAATTGTTTGAAAATATTTTCACCAGTTCTGTAGGTTGTCTGTTTTGTTTTGTTTATGGTTCTTTTGCTGTGCAAAATCTCTAATTAGGTCCCGTTTGTGTTTTTTGCTTTTATTTACTTGAGATGGAGCCAAAAAAAAAGTTGCTATGATTTATGTCCGAGAATGTTCTACTGATCTTTTCCTGCAGTTTTATAGTATCTGGTCTTACACTTAGGTCTTTAATCCACTTTATTTTTGCATATGAAATTAAAGAATGTTGTAATTTCTCTCCTTTACACGCAGCTGGTTTTTCTAGCACCATTTATTGAAGAGACTATCTTTTCTCCATTGTATATTCTAGCCTCCTGACCATAAGTGTGTGGGTTTATTTCTGGACTCTTACTCTGTTTCATTGATTTATGTGTCTGTTTTTGTGCCTGTACCATACTGTTTTGATTACTGTAGCTTTGTAGTATAGTTTGAAGCCAGGGAATGTGATTCCTCCAGCTCTTGTTTCTCTCTATATCAAGATTGTTTTGGCTATTCAAGGTTGTTTTGTTTCCATACAAATTTTAAAATTGTTTCTTCTAATTCTGCATGAAGTGCCATTGGTATTTTGACATGGATTGCATTGAATCTAAAGATTACCTTGGATAGTGTAGTCATTTTAACAGTATTGGTACTTCTAGTCCAAGAACACAGCAAAACTTTCCATCTGTTTGTATTGTAGAAACAGGACTTTTTTTAAGTCAATTTAAAGAGGAGGTATATCATAAAAAGCTAATTGCTCAAAATAGGGATTAGATTAGGGGTGTGATTTGCTGGACAACAGGAAGTCAGTTTGATCCCCGTTTGCTGATGGCTCAGTGGTAAAGAATCAGCCTGCAGTGCAGGAGAGGTGGGTTTGATCCCTGGATCGGGACCATCCCCTGGAGAAGGAAATGGCAACCCACGTCGGTATTCTTGCCTGGGAAATCCCATGGATAGAGGAGCCTGGTGGGTGTACAGTCCTTGGGGTTGCAAAAGAGTCAGACATAACTTGGCAACTAAACAACCACCACCACTAACTCTAGTTCTCGGTTCTCTAAGTTTTACTAATGATTTAGAAGTAGTTGTGAATTTTATTAGCAACTGCCTTCCATAACACAACATACTAATCCTCTACATGTTCTGTCCATTGACTGAATCTAAAGCTGGTTCTTTGGATAATAATTTACTTCAGACTTGAATTAGAACCTTTGTGGATCAGTTTTTCCTTGAGCTTAACATTGCTGATGTTTTGATGACATCATGTCTTTAAGAATTGCTAGAAATTAGGGCTTTCCTAAGGGCATTAAAGTAAAGGCACATAGTTTGCCCCCAAAAAGTTGCCAACTTTTATTACCCATTTGCTTCTTCAGCTCCAAACAGTATTTGAAAATGGAGTTTTCTGTTTCTAGTGGAGTTCCATTGCAGACACATCTGCTATGATGTGCCTGCATTTTTTGAATAACACTGTATTTTAAAGTCTAGTTTGCACATTTGTTGTTCTAGAGAGAGACGACGACGAAGAAGCAGAAGTGGCACAAGATCTCCTAAAAAGCCTAGGTCTCCCAAAAGAAAATTGTCTCGCTCACCATCCCCTAGAAGGTAAGTATTAATCTTTTATTAGATCTATCCTGTTTTTCAGAAACTGTCCTAGGATTTTTCTTCCTTCTCAGGAATTAAAATACTTAAGAATGTGCTGATAACATTCTCTTCATGACTTGAGATTGTTATAATAAACACTGTTTATGATTAGGCATTTTAGACCTGTAATCAAGTTACAGTCTTCTTCCCTGTGTTACTTGTATACAGCTTGTGTCCAGTGATTTGAAATTGGATTTTTGTTAACCTCCTTATAGCAGTGAACTTACATCAAGCTTACCATCTAAAACAAATCTAAACTTATTGCTATTTAAATAATGGCAAAAATTCTTGAGCACTTTGTTTCAAGCATCTTGTGAGCATTTTACTGTCATTCTAGACATAAAAAGGAGAAGAAGAAAGATAAAGACAAAGAAAGAAGCAGAGATGAAAGAGAGCGATCTACAAGCAAGAAGAAGAAAAGTAAAGATAAGGAAAAAGAACGGGAAAGAAAATCAGAGAGTGATAAAGATGTAAAAGTATGTTTACAAACTAATTTATTTTGGTGTTTTGGTTGATGTTGGTATTTTAAAGAAGTGATTTTCCTGTGAAGACGTTTACTTTTCTTATTCTCCTTGGCAAAGCAGGTTACACGGGACTACGATGAAGAGGAACAGGGGTATGACAGCGAGAAGGAGAAAAAGGAAGAGAAGAAACCAGCAGAACCAGGTTCTCCTAAAAAAGAATGTTCTGTGGAAAAGGGAACTGGTGATTCACTAAGAGAGTCCAAAGTGAATGGGGATGATCATCATGAAGAAGACATGGATATGAGTGACTGAACCATGCCTCTGTGGGAATCTGTGTACGTGCATCAGTGTCATTCCTGTGTGATTTCTTAATGCTGTATTTGTTCATCTCAAGCCTAGATGTATACAGCTGAGTCATAAATGGTTATAAAGCTCCTGATGTTGATATTAGTTATTTACATCCAAAAGCTTTTAGGAAAATGATACAGGGGTAACCAATTCGTGACAGGGTGAAATCTGATTGAGTAACCAAGCAGTTGTACTATTCTGGTGCTGCTTCATAACAAAAACGAAAAGCTGCATGCATCTACAGCAGGCATGGATTGTTTATGTTGTATGATCTCCTTTATTAAGTAAGTTCACTTATAGTATTTCTAGAATTTGATTCATTGCCGTAATAGAGCCATGTAGGGAATGCACTGATTGCATGTTAATTGTGGCAGGAATATCCTAAATGTCATTAAAATCCTTCAACATGATGGATCTACTTATGGTCGTTTGTTGACATGACAAATTAACCTTCTTATAGTTACATCTGGAAATGAGCATTTGAAATAGATAATCCTTTAAGCCTTGTGGCTAAATTTTTGTGGCTTTTGTTTAACTTTGAAAGGTTATATATGCACTAACCTTTTTTGATGGCTATAATTAGGCTTTAATTACAGAAACAAGATTTCAAATGAAACTGTCTTTGGCAGTAAGTAAATAGCATATTTTGAAGTAGAGTTGTATACTTTTTCATAAGGTGTTTGGGAATTTTTTTTCCTAAAATAATTTATTCCATATCTACATCAGTGAGAGCTGTTTGCCTATCCTGAAGTCCATCTGTAAAAGAAAGTTAGCTTTTGTCCTGAGTTTGTTTTCCATGCTTTTATTAATTTGTTTTAATCTCATTGTTGGAAAAGGGGATAGTGCATTTTAAATTGACCTTCATATGCTTTTAAAAATAAGACAAATCTACTTGATAATGTACTTTTTATTTGATCTCAAGTTGTATAAAACCAGTAAATTTTGTGTTACTGTTACTGCAGTAGTAATCTTATGCACACAGTGATTCCATGTTAAATGCAAAGTAGTTAGGCAACTGTTTTCTTACAGGAGTTTCCAAGCTTTACTTTTGTGCAGTAAAAACAAAAGTAGGCTACAGTCTGTGCCATGTTGATGTACAGTTTCTGAAATTGTTTTACATGACTTTGATAATAAAACCCTTAAACTTATGTTTATGTTCTGTAAAAACGTATTTGTATTTATTTACATTGTTGAATGTATGGCATTTACCTCACTCATTTTACAAATCAAGTTCTTTCTCCTTGCAGACCACATATTTTAATATAGCAGTAAAATGAAATCCATCGGTAGTGATTAGTTGCCATCAGAATTGTCAAAATTAGTTTAATTTCTAAAACAGTCTTTTTAAGTGTAATTTTATTTCTTATATTTTGGGTGTAGGATTTGTGTTGAGTAAAGCAATGAACTTTAGGATAAACAAATGATCCCACCTATATTTAGTAAATTTATATTTTTGGTGAATATAAACTTAACTTTTCTGGAATAGTATAGAAACTCAATGGTATGTATCTACTGTACAGTACTAAATAGTATATTTATTCATTTATGAAATGAGTAGTGTTTGAGTGGCCGGGGTTAAGGGGAAAATGAGACTTGGAACTGTAGCTTTTATCCAAGTTGGAGTATGATTTTTTTTTTTTAATCTTTTAAAATTGAAATGCCGTATAGAAAAGCACCATTGTTTTTACAGTTTGTAGTAACTTTTTAAAGATTTTATGGAAAGGAATTTTGTCTATAGTAAGACATTGTAGTAATGGTCCGAATAATCACTGCATTTTTAAACACAAAGTTGAACGCAAATGACATTTCTTTAAACTTAAAAAATTAGTAGAAAAAAATCTAAAAGGTTGAACCATATGATATTGTCTTTTGTAAGTCAGAAACAAGTAAAATATTGGCAGTTTCACTTGGTTAAGCCTAATTTTACTCATTCTATTCCCTTTTAGTCTCTGAATACAAAGTATGCTAATTTCTCAAAAGGGATTAAGAAATTTTTGGCCTTAAATAGTGCTAGTGACTTAAGATACTATCGAAGGGAGTCTATATTTAGGTTATTTTTCAGTGAACATTTATGCACAAAGGTAGAGTTGCAGGTTACATGAGCCTTTAATACAGATGAGTCGAAATCAAGTGAACACTGCCTCCACACTGAGTTTTGTTCTGTATTTGATAGTAAAAATGATTTAAAAATAAAAGTGGTTTTGTTAGAAAAATGTTTGTGCTATTTATTTGCTTAAATTCTTCAAGAGTGAATGAAGGTAGTGGCCATGTAAGGGTCCAGTCATGAATTTCGGCTTCAGTTACAGCTGGGGAGACCTGTCTGTCTTACTCATTTTTCTCATTGTAAAATGGGGAGTAATATTTACCTTGTAAATAGTTAAAAGTGTAGCCCTGTACACCTGGGCCAATAAGTGGTACCTACTATTTAATTATGGTGCTTTTCAAAGCTATATACAATTTTAGTTTGGGGTAATGGTTTAGCAAAAGCAAGGATAAATTTCTTGCAGTGATGGCTATGTTGCCCTTTATGTTTTTGTGAATATAGATTTTGGATAATAAGCTTCCTGGTAGTGATTTCCATGTGGAAGGTAGGAAAAACTATAGTCATTTAAAGGAAAGAAAAACTCACTGGGCACAGTGAAAACTAATTTTACATTTACCTTGGAGCTGCATCTTAAAACAGGTTCTACTCTTGTTACCGTATAGGCTGCATAAGCCAGCTTTTAGAGCAATACCACTTTCTTCACTTGGCACCTGATTAAGTGGTCTATGCTGTTTGAAGTCTTCTGTGCTGGGATTAAGATTAGCATTCTTTTCCTTCTGTCTCAAGTCTAGCTAATGCATTTCACTCCTATCTAAAATACTTCTCTAGTCAAGTATATGTATATATTTAAGGATATTTAAATATGTCTGTTACAGAGGTAGGTTTTTTTTTTTTTTAACTTTACATAATTGTATTAGTTTTGCCAAATATCGAAATGAATCCACCACAGGTATACATGTGTTCCCCATCCTGAACCCTCCTCCCTCCTCCCTCCCCATACCATCCCTCTGGGTCGTCCCAGTGCACTAGCCCCAAGCGGTAGTTTTTAAATGAGACTATTAAATATGGATGTAATGGAGATGCTATTGGTACTTTCAGAATATGTCTGAAACTATTGAGTTGTTGATTCTGAGTATTCTATTTTTGTTCCTATTTTAGTATCAAAGAATACCTAAAATTCATTCAGACATTCTTTAGCAAAATAACTCAGGTGTGAACCATGCTAATTCTTTACCAGTGGGGATATCCGTAAGAATATACTTAAAATTTATAGTAGGTGTTAAATACCAGGTTTTGGAAGACAAGCGTCAGGTTAGCATCGTATAGTTTTGCTCTTTTCAGTCAGCATTCAGTCCAGGAAGCAGAATGACTCAAAGGTTTGTTAGAGATTTGACCTTAATTGTGGGAGCTGGTTTAATGGTCTCAAAATTGTCTATACTATGCATCTGATGCTGGAGACTCAAGTCCACAGGAGTCAAGAACACCAGGCTGGTTGGAGGGGTTGAGGTTAAATTGAAACCACAAGCTGGAACCCACAAGGATGAACTAAAACAGCTAAAAGTTTATGTACCATATGTGCCATAGCCAGAAGCACTATTCTAAAATGGGCTATAACAATTTTTAAAAATCATCACAGGTATTGCCTCATGGCATTAACCATCACATTATTGGGAAGTAATTATCCTCCAATTAAAGATCATCACAGGTAGTTAAGTCACATATCAAAGTTTCACTGTCAGTTGTCTTTTAAAGTTCCCAAATTTAGGTATTTTGGAAAAGATACATTTTGGTCATTTTGGAAAATATCATTAAGATACCTTTTGCTGGAGCTAACAGTAGAGGCATATTGTGTTTATACTAATCAGTAATTCTCCCAGCTCAACAGTAAAGGTTAGCATACTACAAACAGGACTTCTAATTCACCTAGATTTTTAGAACTGTTTGTCAACCATGTTGTGTGTTGGTCACTCAGTTGTGTTTGACTCTTCCTCCCCATGGACTGTAGCCCACCAGGTTCCTGTCCATGGAATTCAGGCAAGAGTACTGCAGTGGGTAGCCATTCCCTTTTCCAGAGGATCTTTTGACCAGGTCTTCTGCATTGCAGGCAGATTCTTGACCATCTGAGCCACCAGGGAAACCATGTTGGCAAATAAAAAAATAATATGAATGAACAAAAGGAAGCACCCCTTAATTTAATTTTTCTTTAGTCAGTCCTTTGTGGCCTTGAAACAAGCTCTGCTGTAGGCTAAGTGGAAACTAGGGAGAAGCTTTAGTAAAACACTTGTTATTGACCACCCTTCCCTCAAGATGTGAATGATAAGCTGTGCATGAATAACACTACGAAAACATTTTTGTGTGAGTGGGGCTCAATACCAGTTCTAAGCAGGAGAAAGAAACTGAATAGTTTTTCAGCTTCTCTGAAATGTGTTCCATTTCCAGACCATTGTGTGTAGCTATACTCAAAATATTATCAGAGCATCAGCTTTGTGCCTCCCTCTTAATGAAGCTTCATAATTTTCTGTACATGAATGTCTAGTCTGCAGAGAGAGGCAAATTGTCTTTAGGGAATTTTCTTTTAAGACTATTCTTCTGAAACCATAGTGGTGGCAGGGTATATTGAGCCTTTTAAGTAGCCATTTAAGGTAACCATTTTATAGTCCAATTTTTAAACAAGTTTTTTAATCACAAATGGAAGGCATAGAGAATTTTATGAACCTACATTATAAAACTTAGATTTTCATGTAAGAGTATCAAAATATAAAGTTTTTATCTACTTGAAACAGCATATAGCTTCACTCATTAGCTGGATTAAAAGGCACATTTTGAAAAGTCTAATATTGTGAAAAGTTTATTTGCATTAAATAGCTCCTTATTTTTACCATCATAAGAGATACTGACATATACCTGTCCTTTGTGGTCAGATAAAAGACATTTTGGAATGGATAATTTCTTTCTATTATTATTTATGAGAGAAAGTTAAAATCCAAGTGCAAAAGTTTTCAGTAGTCTTCCTACCTCCAGTGTACCCCGGCAAAAGTCACAGCTTGTAGGGAATTGATAAGTCCTAAGCTGCAATGTACCATTTTTCCCCCCACTGAATTAATCAGTACAAAAAAGATCTGCAGTATATTCCTGAAAGTATACCATATTGCCACAAAGTAAGGGAGCCTAAGAGCAACAGTGATCATTCACTGCCTTTCAGTCTCTCAAAACCTCATATAATCATTGACAGGATAATAGAATCTCTAAGTCACTTGATCAAAACATTCCCAAAATAATAGGGATCAACTTCTATTCAATAAACCTAGTATGGTTTTACCCACTCTTTCCACAGAATTCAACAGACCCACATAAGGTAGTAACTGGTCTTTGAATTTTTTTAACTATGATTATGTTTCATCATATAAAATATATTTAGTAGACTGTCAACATATGCAGTGTAGTAGGTATCAGCATGGAAGATGCAGCTTCAAAGACGTTTATTATAAAATTTCTTACGGTTGATGCTTTGGATTTTTAAATAAATCATCTCTTCAATAAAGGTTTCTAAACTCATTCAAATTATTTAAAATCCTGGAAAAAGTTTAAATTACTGATCACTCTAAAAAACTTGACATCCATTCTGACACATTTCTCAGGATACATTTAAAAACATTTCTTCAGCTAAGTTCTTTAACGTAACATTTTATGACTGTTAATACATTATTCTCCCTAATTTATTTTCATTCTTGGACCTTCAAACCATCTTGGAATAAGTATGAAAGATTTTAAGTGCAAAAATGAATAATGCATGATTTAAACACTGTAGGTAATTAAAATCAATAAATATTTTCTTGTGACTTAAAAAAATAACAGTAGGAATTGTCAGTCTTGAGTACGTTTCTGGAATTTAACTTGTAACAAATATATTCTGTTAGCATATAAAATGTTTTTACCTTATTTTGAAAGCATTAAATATGTAGGGATGTCCAAAATATGTGGATTGTTTTTAAAACTGACATAAATGCATCCATATACCACTAAAAACAAATGAAATAGAATGATGTGCACTTATTAGGAAGCAAGTTTAAATATTTGGAATTTCTTTAAAGTGCTCAGATTTGGAAGAAGAGTATCTTTAAGCATGCTAACTGTACCTTATCATGAACACAAAAAAGGACTTTTAAACTCAAGTTTAGAAAAAAAAAAAACCGAGGTTCTATGAAAGGAAGATTATTAACAAACATTTTCCATTGAAGAAAGAATTCAGGTAAAAACAAATAGCACCACAATGAATTGCACTAAGGTGCTAAAGGAGGTACCTTATTCCCTGCAGAGTGAACGCTCCTTCTGAAATGTATTGCAACATATAAATGCAACTGTTTAATGGTTACCATTTGGTTCATTCATCTACAGAAAACTGCATTCCTTCTAGTTCATTATATTGAACGAACATTCAAATTACTGAACTATACATAATGTTACATACTTTACATTTTATGAAAACAAAGCTTGAAGGAATATTTATAAAGGTCACCTTGAATATAAGATGACAAGTTTAAAAGGGCTTCATATCTCTTAAGACATTTAATTTATGTTAATGGTCCAGGAGTGTTTTAGATATAGATATATGCATATATATTTCAACAAGAAGTGTAAAAATTTTTAAAAACAAATCACAGCACTCATAGCTGTTTTACATAAGAAGGAAGTGGGGTCATTAAGGTGTCAAACTATTACACTTATAATATGTATATTTTTAAAAAGACTGAAAATGGCACATCAGGAAACTTGCTGAAATTCTTATTAGAGGCCCATTTCATTATATCACTGATGTGTCGAGTCAACATAATTCCCTTTTCCTCGATGAAAGCATTTGTCCCTTCTATTTGGATTCACTCTGGGGTCTCTGCAATCTCTAGCCTTCCTTGGTTGAATGGCATCATCTTCTGTGTCAGTTAAAGATCAGGAAAACGGCTTGGGTCTTCCTTGTAGTCTTCAGGTATGGTGAAGATGGAGCCATCAAATTCATCATATCGAAACTCCTGAAAAGTCACAGTGGCTGTGATCGTAGGAAACACGGGTATATCTAGAGAGGACAATTAATGGTAACACTGTAAAATGAAATGGTAACTTACTTACAGACAATGAAATACTATGAGAGAGAGAAATATATATATTCCTTAAAATGTAAAAAAGCATTATTCAGGGACCAGACAAACCCTAATACATGTCTAATATGAGTGTATTTGGCAGGGATGAAGGATGTGGGGGGAGACGTTTGGCTACTCATGAGAAAAGAAAGACACCAAGGCATCAAGAGTTACATCAAAAAATCAAGGTCCCACTGCTCCCCAATCTTAGAACTATAACGGCAGATTCCACTAGACTATTTTTTCTTTTTCTTCGGGCAAAGGGATGGCTACATTTGTACTTTTTTGCATTCTGATATATTTTCTTTAGAATGTAGTGTATAGATTCTGAATCTGAGCTGATTTTTTTTTTCATTTAACACATGAAATGCATTAATCCTTCTTTGTTTCTAAAACACTAAAAACAATCCATCACTTACATATATGAGATAAAAACAATCTTGTCGGAACTGGAGTAATATCATACCACCACAGCCTAATATTTTTCTAAATAATATACATTTCTAGCTGAAATTGTGAGTTAAATCTGACATCAAAAATGACCAAATGGGACTTCCCTGGTGGCGCAGTGAATAAGCAAAGCAGAGGACATGGATTCAACCCCTGATCTGAGAAGATTCCACATGCCATGGAAAAGCTAAGCGGGTGCACTGCAACTAACGAGCCCTGTGCTCTAGAGACCACGAGCTGCAATCACTGGCCTGCGCGCCTAGAATCTGTGCTTTGCAACAAGAAAACCACTGCAGTGAGAAGCCCTGGCACTGCAACGAAGAGTAGTCCCAGTTCACAGTAACCAGAGAAAGCTCACACAAAACAACAAAGACTCAGCACAGCCAAAAACAGATAAATGAATAAAGTTATTTTTAAAAAATTAAAACTCAAAATTTGATCACTCTGCTTAGTTTTATTCCTAACACAATTTATTGGAAAGAACACAAATTATAAAATCTGGGTTGATTGCTGCAAGTCATTTAACTTATCAGGCTCAAGGATTTCATCTGTGAAATAAACTTGAAAGCCTCCTTAAAAGTCTGAAATGAATCTATGAAAGCTAAGTTGAATGTCTGTCTAGGATAAAGGCATACCATAAACTAAGTCTGACTGTTACAAACCTAGTATTTTATTGCAGAAAGTAATATTCTCATAAAAAAAACTAAACACAGAAATCAACATAAGGATTATAGAGTTTTTCCAGTTATTCCTGAGGAAAAGATCGTGGGGCCTACTGAGTGAAGATTCTGTTCTGATTCAGAGGTCAGCAAATTAAGGCCTGTTGCCTGGGCCTTGCAAGGCCTAGGAGCTAGAAAAGATTTTATATATTTTAATGGTTTAAAAAAAAATGTTTCATGCAGATAAAATTACATGAAATTCAAACATCATTGCCCATAGTAAAGTTTTATTGGAACACATGGTTTACTTACTATCTATGGCTATTTTCATTCTCTAATTAGAGATAATAGTTGTGACAGAAACCATATGGTCTGCAAAGTCTAAAATACTTAATATCTTTCAGAAAAGTTTGCTGACCCTTGTTTTAGGCACTGGATATACACCAGTAAACAAGTGAAAACAAATCATGCATTTAAGGAGGTTACATTCTGGTTAGGAGATCCAAACAAATAAGTAAAGAGTAACTGTGACTGAGGATCCAGAAAAAGACAAAGCAAGTTGGAGGATAGGCAATTTCATTGTTGAGGGTAAGAGTTCTTGATTAGGGTTCAAAAGCAAACCTCAATAAAGTGACCTTTCAGCAAAGACCTGAGAAAAGAAACTATACAGTTGCCTAGAGGAAGAAAATTCTAAGTAAAGGCAATAAGTTAAAAAAAAAAGCCCTAAAATCAAACAGTATGGTTTATTCTGGGGACAGGTGGGAGATCAGTTTGACTACAGCCAAATGAGTAAGGGACAGGTTAGTAGAAGATGAGGTCTGAGGAGAAGTAGGCAGCCAGATCAAGTGGGGTTTAAGTCAAGGCAAAGTCTTTGGCTTTTACTCTGGATGAGATGGAAATCAGTGGATGGTTGTGAGAATACTAGTAACACATTTGAATTAAGCTTGGACAGAGATAATGAGGATATAATGTAGGATGACAAAAGTAACAGGAGAGATGTGTTCCAGAAGGAGCAGTCAGGGCAGCAGGAAGAAAATCGAGAGAGAACTCTATCTCAGAAGAGAGGAAGAGAATCTGCACCAAGAAGCTCCGCTGTTTCTAGCTTAAGGCTGTTACAAACTTATTTTTGTATACAGGCCTTTATGTGAGTATATCTTTATTTGGGGGGAACAAAAAGCTAGGAATGCAATTGCCTGACTGCTTGGATGTTGGGTAGTTAGTTTTATGTTTTTGTTTTTTTTAAAGAAACGGCTAAAACGTTTTCTAGAGTGGCTGTACCATTTTACATAACCACCAGCAATGTATGAGTGATGGATCCAGTTTCCTCACATGTGCATTAACATCTGGAGTTGTCACAGTGTCTTGGCTTTTTAAAATAGTATTATTGATTTCTTGTTGGCTGCGTTGGGTCTCGGTTGTGCTCATGGACTTGCATCCGTTGTGGCAAGCGGGGGCTACTCTCTAGCTGTGGTGCACAGACTTCGCATTGCAGTGGCTTCTCTTGTGACTTGCGGGCTCCAGAGCGCAGGCTCAGGAGTTGTGGAGCACAGGCTTAGTTTCTCTGTGGCATGTGGGATCTTCCCAGACCAGGAATAGAACTAGTGTCCCCTGCATTGGCAGACAGATTCTTATCACTGGACCATCAGGGAAGCCCCAACAATGTTTTATTTTAGCCATCCTGTTAGATGTATATAATGATCTCACTGTGGCTTTAGGCGTCCCTGGTAGCTCAGCTGCTAAAGAATCCACCTACAATGTAGGAGACCCCACTTCGATTCCTGGGTCGAAGATCCTCTGGAGAAGGGATAGGCCACCCACTCCAGTATTCTTGGGCTTCCCTTGCGGCTTAACTGGTAAAGAATCCGCCTGTAATGTGGAAGTCCTGGGTTCGATCCCTGGGTTGAGAAGATCCCCTGGAGAAGGAAACGGCTACCCACTCCAGTATTCTGGCCTGGAGAATTCCATGGAGTATCCTTGAGGTTGCAAAGAGTTAGACATGACTGACCAACCTGCACTTTATTTGTTTCACTGTGGTTTTATTTTTTTGTTGTTTTTCAGTTGCCAAGTCGTACCTGAAATTTTTAATTTTATTTTCATACAGTTCAATATATTCTTTTCCCTTGAGATTTCACCACTGACCCATATATTATTTAGAAGAGTGCCTAACAGAATACCACAAACTGGAGATTCTCCTGTTATTATTTCTAGTTTGACTCTACTGTGACTGGTTTCCATTCATTTTCAATTCTTAAGGTTTTGTTTTATAGCCCAAGATACAGCCTATCTTGGTATATGTTCCATTTAAAAAAAAAGTGTACCCTGCTGATGTTGGGTAAAGTGTTCCCATAAATGCCAACTAGGTGCTCTGGTTTATGGTGTTATAGAGCTGTTCTATAATATCTTTGCTGATTTTCTTTCTAGTTGTTCTGTCAACTGTTGAGAGAAGGATGTTGCAGACTCTAATTATAATTGAAAATCTATTTTCCCTTTCATTTCTTTCAGTTCTTGCTTCACCATCCTACAGTTCTGTTGTTTGGTGTATACATATTTAAGATTGCTTTCTTCTTCATGGATTAATACCTTTATTGTTATGTAATGCCCGCCCCCCCCATAATTTTCTTTACTCTGAAATCTACTTTGTCTAATATTAATATATCTAGTCCTGTTACCCTTTGATTCATGTTTTCATGATACATCTTTTTCCACCCATTCATTTTCAACTTGCCAAAATCATATTTGAAGGGAGCTTCTTGAAGACAGCATGTAGCTGAATCATGGTTTTTAATCTATTTTTCCAATCTATCTTTTTAAATGCTCTGTTTTGACTGTTTACATTAATGTATATTTATTTATATACTAAGACAATTCTGCTATTTCATTGCTTTTTTTGTCATCTCTTTTTTCATGTATTTTTCTTGCCTTCCTGTAGGTTACAGGAATACTATTTATTTGTTTGTTTACTTTTGGCTGCACCATGCAGTATGCAGAACTTCCCCGATCAGGGATCAAACCCCACAACCTCTGCAGTAGAAGCATGGAGTCTTAACCACTGGACCACCAGAGAGTCCTGACATGACCACATTGTAGAATTTTATTTGTATTTATCTATAGTATTTTTGAGTATCTCTCTTTGTACACCTTTCTTTTGGTGGCTGCTCTAAGTATATATTATATATAACTAATTTATCATTGGTTCCTGATGTCATCATTTTAGCAGTTCAAGTGATGTAGAAAAACCTTGCCTCCCTTTATCTCCTTTTCACTTTCCCCTATTTATAATATAAATATAAATAGAAAGAATGGAAAGATAAAAGTAGACTTGGAGTAACTTGGCTATGAAAAGCAAAGGTTAAAGGCAAGTGCTGGGTAGGGTGGAGCTAAAGGGATTGTTTTATTAGATTGGTTGAATTCTTCTCTGAAGTTTGGCCATCTCCCCTCACCTCCCTGAGCCTGACTTTTTTTTTTTTTGGCCATGCCATACAGCTTGGGGAATCTCAGTTTCCAAACCAGGGACTGAACCCAGGCCATGACAGTGAAAGCCCAGAATCCTAACTACCAGGCCACTAGGAAATTTCCTAGATTGGTTGAATTTTAAAAGGAGAAAGACCTCTGACTGGTTGAATTTTAAAAACCTGAACACAGCCTAACAGCTAAGAGAAGAAGGCTGTACTAGAGCAGTTGGGAAGTAAAGGAGAAATGTAGGAAAACAGAGCAAGCTTTTTTAAAAAGCGGGAAGGAGAACAGATTCATAGTACAAGTGACTCAAGCTAAGAAAAGGGACACCACTTACACTGAGATAGAAAAGCTAGAAGAAAAGATAGCGCTTGGGGCAAAAAAGTTTGTATGAGAGGCTGGGAGTAAAGGGAGGTCTCATTATTTCTGATGGCCTCTTTTTGTAACTAAGAAAACAAAAAAACTCATCTGCTTAGACTGTGGGAGAAAGTAATGGAGGGGATGCGGATGGGGACTGCTGAAGAAGGCTCAGATTTAGCCTTTGAAAGCAAAGTGAGAGAAGCAGCAAATAAAAGAAAATATCATTCAAAATTAGCATTTAAAGCTTTGGCTGAGGACTTCCCTGGTGGTCCAGAGAAGGTGGCACGAATGGTAAAGAACCCACCTATCGATGCAGGAGACATAAGAGACACAGATTTGTTCCCTGAGTCAGGAAGATCCCCTGGAGGAGGGCATGGCAACCCACTCCAGTATTCTTGCCTGGAGAATCCCATGGACAGAAGAGCCTGGTGGGCTACAGTCCATAGGGTTGCACAGAGTCAGACACAACTGAAGCGACTTAGCACGCGCACACACCAGTGGCTACGAGTCCCCCTTCCAGTGTAGGGGACATGGGTTTGATCCTGGAGTTGGGGAACTAAGACCCCACATGCCACAGGGCAACTAAGCCCACACCCATGTTTCACAACAAGAGAAACAACTATGGAAGCCCAATCACAGCAATGAAGAGTCCACGTGCAGCTCGGCCAAAAAAAAAAAAAAGCTCTGGCTCATTTTGAAAACATACAGTTGTGTTAACAATTTCCAGATTTCCCCCCTCAGTTGTACCTTCTATCCTAAATATAGAAACAGAAATGACTGAAGATTAAACTGACCTAGGACTAGATTTTATAGGGGCATTGTAAAAGAAAGACAGAGACAAGAGAGATACTTAAGCAAATTCCCTATTAAGTATATAAGCAAAAAATTATAAATCCCTTGTCAATAAAGCTTTATGTCAGAGAAATGCCTACAAAAAAGTGCTGTAGACTTTTTTCCCATATAACCAAAGTGTTTCTTTTTCACAAAAACTTGTATTGTGAGGTTTGATTTTGGCTTGGAACTTAAAAAAATGTGAAAAGTAATAGTTTCATATACTTAATCTCTGCCCTCTATTCAGGTTTGTCACTGTGCCTCTTAAATACAATATACAGAACAGAGTCCAATGTTTGAACTATTTTCTGGCTATAGATAAAGACAGTGGGATTTTAAGCTTCTGCAGAAAAAGTTATGTGATGATCCATAACTCAAACACTCAGCTCTTCTTTAGTTTTTAGCAATTTCTGCCTACAATCTTATCATTGGTTTACTCAAGTAGATATTGGGTTCTCAGCACTTTTATATCACAAAGGGAATCTAGAATGACATATTGAGAGTATGTTTTAAGATCAATTTTAATTCACAATATGCTTATTCCCAAATTTGAAAAACTGAGAAGGCTGGGTTTAATTTTTAGTAATAAAAGCATTACTTCTGGGAGTATAGCACCTGCCCTAATTGTTCTGAGATGTGGTGTCAGTAATATTGAGTGAAACAAGATAAATATATCAGAGGAATTATATAAAAGTTATATTTACTCTATAATACCCCCTACCCCAGAATATAAACACCAAAAGGACAGGGATTTTCATTGTCTCTCATCATCAGAAAAGGGTTCAGCACACTGTAAGCACTGATTAAATACTTGGTGACTGGATCGATGGGTGGTATTGAAGGCCCCCATGGAGCTTAGTGAAGTGAAGTCACTCAGTTGTGTCTGACTCTTTGTGACCCCATGGACTGTAGCCTATCAGGCTCCTCCATCCATGGAATTTTCCAGGCAAGAGTACTGCGGCGGGTTGCCATTTCCTTCTCCAGGGGATCTTCCCAACCCAGGGATTGAACCTGGTCTCCTGCAACAGGCAGATACTTTACCATCTGAGCCACCTGGGAAGCCCCCGATGGAGGTGAAATCACTGCTAAATCTAAGCCTCAACTCCTAAAGAACCTGTAAATAGTGTCTTACTCCTCTTTTTCTAATATAGTTAAGAAGATAAATATATACAAAATGAGTTTACTGTTTTGAAAGATCATTGTTTAAAGTGAAATTAAGTTTAAATATTTAAGACTGAAAAATAAAATGTAATAAGTATTACTTTATCACTGAATAGTGACTGTTGACCCCAGAAATATTCCCACTGTTCAGAAGCTCAGAATCTGCAGAAAATATGGGCTAAAATCCTGTTTCTCGATTTCACACTAAAATATTATCACAGTGTATAAGTTCACTCACACCCTCTTGAATGAAATATTTGTATGTCCCTCACTTACATTTGCTTTAAATCAAGGAGTTTTCATCAAGCATTTTATATATTTGACAAAGTATGAATATCAATGCATGTAATTACAGAAAACAACATAAAATTATAAACTAGGAAATCCATATTCCTTCAAAGAGTATTTCTTTTTAAATGTTAGTAAACAGCTCTGTATTTCTAATAGACATTAAACTTACACGACAATTTTTCTCTTACCTAATTTTACAGGAAAGCCTGGAGGAAGTTTCATTTGAACAAATTCTCTAAGCTTATTAAAGTGCTTGAAGGGAGCTATTACTTCCAAAACATTCAATAATCTGAAATATGGAAGGAGAAAAAAAATTTTCACTTTGATTTTATTGTCTCCTTATGTTTTATAACTACATGCTCCAAACTTACAGTATCACAGCTCCAATATCACAGATGTTAAAGATGAAAAAACGATGCTTCCTGTACCTCATTTTTTTTGTTTTATTATTCTTTTCACTGTGTCAAGGTCTATAACTTTTACATTTTATTGTGCAGCCATAATTTCCAGTTTTTTGATCTTAGATCTACATTTCAGCAGACTCAAAGCTCACACTAGTCCTCCTCCTAAGGTCTACACGTTCCCAAGTTCTTTAATTAGCCTACTGTTTGGATGCCTGAATTTCACTGCCAGTTTTGTGTGTGAGAGGGCTCTTAAGTGTTTATTATTCCTTGATTTCTTACAGATTTGATAAATGAGTGTTTCTTTTTTGCACACGAAAGGGGACTCTGACTCTCATAGTTTCAGTTTATACTATTTCCCTCTTAACTAACACAGTTTCACAAGGTCTCTTAGCAAGTGCTAAGAGGTCTCAGCACTCTTAGCACTCAGCATTACACTCGTCATTATACTGTAACTCCTCCGTTTAGCCTTTGCTTGGATGAATTTGATTTTAAGTAGTATTAATTTTCTCTCAAAAAGGGCCCATGGCTGCTGTACTGACTGAATTCTTCTGTGTCCTTTTCAATTGCCTTGATATATAAATGACATCTTACCTAACTGTGGTATCACACTTTCTTTGCCTCAACAATGTCGCGAAAAAATGTAAGGTCAGGCTGTTTTCTTAACACCTTTTCTCCCAAATGCCTTTAGACAGTTCTCTATTATAACTGAAATGCAATAGTTTAATCAGGATAATCACTACTTCTTGTCTATTTTTATTGGAGCCTAATCAGACTACAGATTTAATTCTTCCACACAAGAAAATTTCCTTCTATCATATTTTGAATACTATTTTGTTTACATTGTGGAGGCTTTTTATTTAAGTGGAACAGCAATGATCCTTATATTGAACCACTCTCCTCCATAAATCAGTTCAGTTCAGTCGCTCAGTTGTGTCCAACTCTTTGTGACCCCACGGACTGCAGCACACCTGTCCATCACCGTCTCCTGGAGCTTACTCAAACTCATGTCCATAAGTCGGTGATGCCATCCAACCATCTCATCCTCTGTCGTCCCCTTCTCCTCTTGCCTTCAATCTTTCCCAGCATCAGGGTCTTTTACAACGAGTCAGTTCTTCACATCAGGTGGCCGAACTATGGGAGTTTCAGCTTCATTATCAGTCCTTCCAGTGAATATTCAGGACTGAATAGTATTATCCTCCATATATATTACTTTTCAAATTCCTTTAACATCTTCTTTCACTGGGCTTCCCAAGTGGTACTGGTGGTAAAGAACCCATCTGCCAATGCAGGAGACACAAGAGATGTGGGTTCGGTCCCTGGGTCCAGAACATTCCCCTGGAGAAGAGCGCAGCAACCCACTCCAGTATTTTTGCCTGGAGATTCCCATGGACAGAGGAGCCTGGCAGGCTACAGTCCAAGGGTCGCAAAGAGTCAGACACGACTGAGTAGATTTAACATGCACATGCACTTCTTTCACTGGATTCACTATTAGCTATCAAAATTTAATTTTTGGCCACATCTGTTCTGTTCATTGTTGTTTCTAATGTATTTGTTTTGCAATAGTGCTATTTAGTGCTTAATTTATTTCCTTAGCTTTATAATCTCCTTTTCATTTCATTCTATTGTCTTATCTTAGAGTGATCTAGTTTACCAATCATGTTCTTTTGTGCTCTCCTAAAGTATTTCTTTATGGCATCCGGTCCCATCACTTCATGGGAAATAGATGGAGAAAGTGTCAGACTTTGTTTTTTTGGGCTCCAAAATCACTGCAGATGATGACTGCAGCCATGAAATTAAAAGACGCTTACTCCTTGGAAGGAAAGTTATGACCAACCTAGATAGCATATTCAAAGGCAGAGACATTACTTTGCCAACAAAGGTCCGTCTAGTCAAGGCTATGGTTTTTCCAGTGGTCATGTATGGATGTGAGAGTTGGACTGTGAAGAAGGCTGAGCACTGAAGAATTGATGCTTTTGAACTGTGGTGTTGGAGAAGACTCTTGAGAGTCCCTTGGACTGCAAGGAGATCCAACCAGTCCATTCTGAAGGAGATCAGCCCTGGGATTTCTTTGAAAGGAATGATGCTGAAGCTGAAACTCCAGTACTTTGGCCACCTCGTGTGAAGAGTTGACTCATTGGAAAAGACTCTGATGCTGGGAGGGATTGGGGACAGGAGGAGAAGGGGACGACAGAGGATGAGATGGCTGGATGGCATCACTGACTCGATGGACGTGAGTCTGAGTGAACTCTGGGAGCTGGTGATGGACAGGGAGGCCTGGCGAGCTGCAACAGGGTCACAAAGAGTCGGACACGACTGAACTGAACTGAACTGAAAGTATTTCTAAAACTTATATTTTCACTTATATTTTATTCTAGAATGAGTTCTTTGTCTAGCTTTTACATACTACCTATGTTCCTTACTTTACTTTTTTAAGGGGGAATGGTTATAATTGCCACATTTTATAAATTCTAAGATACCTAATTTTTATTCATATATTAACATCTCTGAAATTGGAATAATTCCTAGAAGTGATAGCATCTTATAATTTACCACACTTTTGCTCTTCCTTACAATATATATCCAGAGTATCTTAGAGTCATTTTGGGTTCAAGATAAGATAAATTTTGCAGACTTGTATGTATGGCTAATTCCCTTCCTACATCTTCTGAGAACTATTAATTTATTTTCCTCTTTGATCAACAGCATGAAGACTAGATATGGAATTCTATCTACTCTTCTAAAGCTTGGCTATTGAGGAGTACAGGATGTGTATAGAATCTGTAGAAAAATAGGGGTCCTGCTCTCTTCCAGAATTTTTTTTTTTTTATGTATTAGGTCAGACTGGAAGTAGAAGGATCTAGGAAGGAAAGCCTAGGGCTTCAACCCGTCCCTGGCTTTAGTGAGAAGCCTGAATTTACAGTTCTGTCAGAATCGTCTCTAGACACCCACCTCCCATTCCACACATCTCTCCAAACTGTTTTTTTTTTTTTTTAATGAGCAACTGATGAATACAGGTTTGGAAGAATATATTCAAGATATTCATGGGAGTATTGTTTATAATGGTGACAAACTACAAATAATTAAAATGTTTATCAGTAGGAGGATAACAAAATAAATGGCAATAAATTAATACCATAAAATACCAAGGAAAGAAAAAAAAAAGATAATGTAATTATTTTAAGAACTCCAAGATAACTCACTCACTTTTAAGAGAAAAGAGGAAATAGAATAAAATGCAGACTATTCCCCCATTTTTACAAAAAATGCTAAAAAAACACAGAGCAAAATTTAGACAAAAATATATTAGTTATTTACCTGTCAACTCAACTATTAGAAAGGTCAAAGAAAACTGCCATGTTTAGTCTATAAACTTCCATACTGTTAGATTTTCTATAATAAGCATGTATTCATGTATTATTTTTATAATTTAAAAAAATTATTCAAAATTTTTAGTTGAAATAACTAAAATGTTATATTTTGAGAGCTGGAAAATTGCTAGAAGGGTGTAGACACTGCCAAAGCAAAGGCTATTTTACATTTCAAAGGCCTCAAATCCACCACTCAGATGCAAATATAATTATAGCCTTAAGATTTTAATAGTTTCTTTCATAAACTTGTGCAGTTAGTAACAAACTTACGATTCAATTCCCAAGGGAAATTCCTGGCTCATGGCTATCGTGGCTTTAAACGTTTTCTTACTTTCTTTGCACACCAGTTCTCTACCCAGATGAGGAGCTCTAAATTGAAAAAGAAAATATTAGGAAATTTTTTCCATGCTCTATCATCATCCTAAGAAGAATCTGTCATCTTCCAGTGACATTCATTAATATTTCAACTTTTCTTACTCTGAGCATAGAAATAAAATTATGCTAAAAGAGAATGAGACATGTATAACAATTGAGACAAGGGTAACAAGGAAAATAACAAGGTATAAAAAGTTATTTTACACTGAATATAATTTTAATAATCACTATTTTTAGTAACAAAGCAAAATCCTAGAAAAAAACAAACTTAAAAAATATCATTCCATATCTTTTAAATCATTTATTCAATTCAATCTCTTTTTACTATCTATGGTTCTCAGCACTGATCAATAAGAAGCAAGGTAAAGAATAAAGAATTTTATATTAATTATCGAAGGAGACATTTTATAGAAATTAAAAAAGTATACTACAAACCTTTCAACATTAAAAAGAAGACAACTTCTTCATAAGCATGAGGGTAAGTAATATTTCTTCTCCAACAAAAGAACATTTTCTATGAAAGACAGTACTTTCTTTGATATGGTCAGCTAGAAAAATTTATTTATTTCTTCATTCAAAATATTCATTCATCATTCTTTTATTCAATCAACATTTACTGGCTACAAACTATGTACTACGTACTTTACTAATTATAAGCAATATAACATTAAGCAATTGTCTTGGGTAAGGACAATAAGAAGTAGTCTGGCAGAGGCTGAAACAAAGGGATGATGACATGGAAAGGTAAAAAGCAGATAAACAATGAGTGGCCTTAAACACCCTGCAAAAGACTGGATAATAAGAGAATATAAAGTTCATCTTACAGTGAAAAAACTCAAACAAGCAGTTTCACTAGGCAGTCTTCATATTCTATTTCCTTGGAATAATGTCGTATGGGTTTTGGGGAGTATATAAACTGGCAAGAGGGATGTAGAACTGCGGCTCTACATTTTACTCGAAAGAGAGAATGTAATTAGGGGTGCTTCTCCCTCATCATACTTCATCCACATTTTTAAAAGAAAAAAGAAGTGCTTCAGACAAAACTATACTACTAATTCTCTGTAAAAAATTTTTTTACAAAACTTTTTTTCTATAAACCAAAAAATACATAAACACAACAAAACCAACACTTACTTTCCATTTTCAGCAGATATATACTCTTCCCATGTAATAGTGTTCTGAGGAGGAGGGGTAAGGGACTGTCTTCGAATCGGCTGCCAAAAAAAAAAAAGAAAGAAAGAGTAAGGGGGAGAGAGAGAGGGAGAAAGAGGAGGGGGGAATAGAGACAAAAAAGAGACCAAGAGGGAGAGAGAAAAAAAATTATCATATTTTAAAAAATATAAAGTTAAAACATATAAGAAATTACAATCTCCTTAATATCATCAATATAATGCTTTAAGAGGTTATTCGAGATAGTTCCATGATGACATAAGCTCCATCAGTAATATTTATTATTAATATTATTTTTAAAATCTCAAAAAGAAAAGTATAAAAGAGGTAAAATCCATTCATTCAATGCTTTAATCACCTAAAATCTTTCTGACATTATGCCAGACGCTGAACATGGGAACTACAGAGAAGTATAAAAACTAATCCTGACTTCATGAGGCTCACAGTTCAGAGCTGGAAAGAAAAAACATATACAAACATGAACAATTAATCAGGAATACAAAATATTAAATGATTAAAGACAAAATGTGCTTACAAAAATCTGGGTAATACAAGGGTTCAGAAAACAGGGCAGTCTTCTACAGACAATAAATTGAGATTAGAAGATTAACACTCCAATTTAAAAGAAAAGAAAAAGAATATTTTGGACAGGGAGAATTAATAATGAAAATACTAGGTTGACTTGAACTAGGGAGGAAAGTTCAAAAGGAATATCAACAAGAGTGGTAAGGGTCATATCAGGTTTAAAACTTACCCCTTGTCTTTGTTAACTAAGAATCTGGATCACTATAGGATAAACTGGCAAGAAAGAAATAAGGGAGTAGAGTAGAAATTGCTAAGGAAAAATGTACAAGACAAACTATATACAGCAAAAGGGTAACAAGTGAAAGACCGCTATAAATGACAACAACAACAAAAAACAGTACCACTGGGAGAGGTTCCATTCAGAGAAGTATGGTTTTGGATATAATGAGTTTCAGATGTTAATAGGCAGCATGTTAAACCAAGGATTCTGAAGACACAAAAATGAGCCAGAATCCCACCCAGCTCCACTAGCTAGCAGTTGTGTGAACTGGGACGAGTAACTTTATATAACTGTCAATTTAACTCACCTGCAAAATGGAAATATGACCATCACCCCATAGTTAAAAATTCAATGAGATAATGTATAGAAAGGGTTAGTGCTTGGTATTTTGAAAGGATTCAGTAAATAATAATGAGTATTTTATACTGGGAAGTTCCTAGAGGGCAGTTACAAAAAGAGAAGGAAGGAAGGAAATCATATTTAGAAATAATGTTAAGAATTCTCTGACTAAATAAAAAGTAAGAAAACAGGACTGATGACTGAGTCCTAAAAATCACACAGATTGGGGGTGGTGGGATGGGGAATGCAGGAAGAGGACAGAAAGGAGCCTTTAAAAGGACAGAAAGGAGACTTTAAAAGTGTTTAAAATTAAAGGAGATATTAATCAATAAGAAAAAAACAGAGTACCAAGGTATCATGGAAGTGAAAAGACTGTTTCAGTACCAAAACACAAAGACTTTAAAGAAGCCTGAAAAACTGGCCATAAATTTTGTTGGCTAGAAATCATTGATGATCTCTGAGTAACAGCCGAAGAATGTGGGACGAAAGGAAACTAATAGTTTTTTGAGCATCAGGCAGTTGAAAGACAACATTCTGCCCTTGAGAAGCTTATAAAGAGATACACAGGAAGTGAATAATTATAATCCAGGGTGATGGTTATTACGATGGAGAGATCAAGAGGATGGCATAAAGAGCACAGAGATCTGCCTGACCCAGGCTGGGGCAGGCAGCCAAAAAGATGTGCGAGCAAGGCTGGTTCCTAGTGGAGAAGTCTGAAAGAAAGAGAACAAAATAACCAATTGAAGGACACTGAAGAACAAACCATGGTGAGAAAATGCATTCTGTAATAGGAAAACTACAAGCGTGGTGTGTCTAAACAGCAAGATACAGGGTAAAAGGGCAAGACAGAAGAGGAAATGTAGTTTCAAAGGGTTTTATGCAGTAAGTAGGTTGTATTTTACTCAAAAAGCAATGGACAAATATTTTGAGCAATATTATGCCGCTTTTAGAACACAAACACTGGAGCCAGACTGACTAAATCCTGGCTTTGCCAATTACTAGCTGACTTTGGAAAATTATTCAAACTCTTTTGTCTCAAGTTTAGTTAACTATAACCTCTCAGGGTTGTTGTAAGGATATAACTGGATAGTTAACCTAAAATACTTAAAACAGTGCCTAACAAATAGTAAATATTCTATACATTTTAGTTATCAAGGCTTTACATAGTTCAATCTATTGCAGAGAGCTCATTCTGGTAGCAGTAAGTTAGGAAGCTATCTCTAATTCAAATGAGAAATGATAAGGGGAGCTATTTCAAAGTGGAAGAAGAGAGATTCATGAGATCTTTAGGATTTTGTGATCAATTATAGACACAGAGGTAAGAAAAGTTAAGAAGTTCAAGGACAAATATCAGGGTGCTGACTTAGGTCATGGTAGCAGATAATGGTGGTACCACTTAAGACAGAGAAGGAAAAAAATTGTCCTATCAGATTTAAACATACTAAATTTTAGATACCTATGTTTATCCATGTGGAGGAAGGAAAACACTATAGATCTGGTGATTAAAAGTCAGGTCAGAATTGAAGGTATATATTGGGTGAGAGTTACTAGTATTTATGTGGTAACTGAAGCATCAGTTATGTATCTAACAAAGAGACATTAGAGAATACTAGATGTCTACTCAATCAATAATCTATTCTCCTATTCTTTGTTGTAAAAGAACCTTCCCACCAATTTTTGACTGGACACATTACTTTCTAGATAAGACTTCTTTTCTAGCCATCTTTACAGACAGCTAAGTGTAATCATGTAACTAAGTTCTAACTAATGGGATTTGAGCAGTGATGTGTGCAACTTCTGGCTGGGTTCTCAAACAGAACAGGCATGGCCCTTCCTTCCTAATTACTATTAGGAATTGGTATTCCTAATTGTTGGGATACTAAGTAGGTAATAAAGCATCGTATACCATGTGGATGAGAGCTAGATCCTAAAATGCTAAAGAAATATTGATAAGACAGGGGAAAAAAAAAAAAAAAAGGATAGGTCTGAGATGAACACATAGAGCAATGAAACCATACAAACTCAGATTTTTACGTAAGAAAAAAAATAAACTCCTGTCTTGTTTAAGTTAACGTATTTTGAATCTCATAGTCAGCCAAACTAACATCATGAAAAGAGTGAAAAGTGTTAGTCGCTCAGCTGTGTCCAACTCTTTGCAGCCCCATGGGACTGTAGCACAACAGACTCCTGGGTCTGTGGGATTCTCCAGGCTGGAGTGGGTTGCCACACCCTCCTTCAGGGGATCTTCCCAACCCAGGGATCCAACCTGCATTTCCTGCATTGCAGGCAGATTCTTTACCACTGAGGCCCCAGTCTATTTAATACCTATATATATATTTAATGCTTGCATATATATTTGGCTATAACTAGTATTTTATATACTTCCTGGCATGATTAATGTAGCATGTCATATAATTTTTCAGGTAATAAACTTCTCTAAGCAGTTTCTACTATTTCCAGTAGAACTCTTTCTAAACTATGTATTATACATCCCCCATCTTAGTAGAGACTGTAATGAATCTAACTTAACCTTTTACTGAGCACTTTACCTCATCATTATGAAAATCAGTTGTTACATTTTAATAAGCTCTGTCTTAGTTTATGTTTATTCTAACTTGCCCTTTGTTATATACTGATACTTGCAGTTGAATCTGTCAGTGTTCCCTCCACGCAGTTATCACAACTATTTAATGAAACAGGAAGACATGAAGGCTGCCACAGGACACCTGATGGCTTTCTGTTATTTCCCCAAGTCAATAGGGTCTGTAACTGAAATGACATCAAACCTTTCCTACATAATTAAATGCAAACTTCTAATGCCTGTTTTTCTTAAAGCATAAAAAAAGAGTTTTAATTTATTGCTAGATTTGCTAAATTCTAGTATTTTATGTTGCAAAGATTTTTGGAAGTTTAAGGCATTCACGTATTTTATGTCTATGTGTTCCTATTTTGAGTTTATATATTAAAAATATATAACCACTAACAGAGGTTAACTCAATATTCTCTCTCTCTATATATAGCTAGCTGGCATACAATTAATACTTTTATCAATGACTGTCTAAGGGATAAATATGACATTGCTTCCTCCAATTGGGTAGAACAAAGTGGAAAGCAGCACCAAAAGTATAGGAGCAAGTAGCCATGACTTAAGAATTTCTGAGCACTTAAATTTTATTATAAAAAAATACTGTTAAAAATATATACTAAATATTAGAACTATGTCTGGAAAGGAGGGGGGAAGAAGAAGTAGGCATGGCAAAACTAGTTAAACAGCAATTTCTCCTAAATGCTACCTATAAGCTATTTCTTATAGAAACTAAAACAAATATTTGGCTATAAAAAGAAAGAAACTCAAAAGCTAATTATTTAGAATAAAGAACATAAATTCATTCTGAAAAAGACTAGTATATTTATTTTTAAGAAATGAAATTTTACTAAAATGTGGCTTTAAAATACAGTATTTTGGGGAATTCCCTAGCAACACAGTAGTTACAACACCACGCTTTCACTGCAGAGGGCACAGGTTCAATCCCTGTGTAGGGAACTAAGATCCACAAGCCATGCAATGCCACCCAAAAATGAAAAAAAAAAAAAAAAAATATATATATATGTATATATACAATATTTTCATGTCTTTTGAAAACAATCATAGTAAAACTAGTCATATATGTTTTCTAGGCTTGCAAAAATTTCAATAATGCTCTGAAGCCAAAAACATGTTTTTTACTAATATGTTTTAGACACATCACTGAAAAAAAACAATACTAATTTTTAGTACACTTTTCAATAGCAAACTTCCCTTATTCCTTTTCTAGGTTCAATTTCACAATATTCTGAAAGAATTGCTAAGATGAGTTAAATATGTGGATACACACAAAGAAGAGACTATAACAAAGGCAGACTGGGGAGCAATATACTTAAGAAGAAGAACCTGGGGATCGGTCCTAGAATCAAAACCCATCATTGCTACTTATAGCTTTATGATTTCAGATATATTATTTTTTTTTAACTTCACTCTCCTTTCTATAAAATTGCACAATGATAGTCATCTCAGTTCAGTTCAGTTCAGTTGCTCGGTCGTGTCTGACTCTGCAACCCCATGGACTGCAGCACGACAGGCTTATCTGTCCATCACCAACTCCCAGAGCTTACTCAAACTCATATCCATTGAGTCAGTGATGCCATCCAACCATCCCATCCTCTGTCGTCCCCTTCTCCTCCTGCTTTCAATCTCAGTAGGTCATTGTAATAATTAATAACTAAATGAGATAATATATGAAAAAATACTTCACCCAATACCCAGGAACCATTTCCTTTGATTCCTAATTAGAAGTCAAAAGCTTAATTATTTAACTCGCACTATTTTGTTCTATTATATAGGCATCTGGGATTAAACTAAGTTTTAATTTCAATGTGTAAAACTGTATTTGATTAAAATGTCAATTAAAGACCCCTTTAACAATTCAACTGCATAGTTACAAATTCCACCCTAAAGAAAATAACTTGTGTACATATCTCAAAATGGTTTCCTGCCAAAATTAAACAAAGGTAGCAGTTAATACCTATAAGCAATAAGCACAACAATGTCATCTTTTTAAAAAGAACTGTAACAATAAGTAACAATGTAGGTCCAAAGAAATGGCTTTTTTGGCTCTTTAACAATGAAAAAGGGTAGTGGCTTTGTCAAAGATTAAGCTCATCATTCCCTCTCTCAATTCATCTCCTATTAGCTGAACATAACACATCCTACAACTCCTACTGATCAAGAGATCAGTAAATACCAGGAGGTGTCTGGAAAATAAAGTCTAGTGAGGCTCTATCCCAAGGACAAAAGAAAAATGAGGACTACAAAGAGGATCTGGCAGGAAGAGAACAGGATCATACTAAACTGGTCTGATCATATTTTAACTTAAACATTTAATGTGGATTCTTAAGTACTTTTACATCCTGTACTCATTAAACAATGGCTGATTTGCTCAATATATAAACTTCTTAACATTACAATAATTTTCCAAACAAACATAATATTACCATGAATTAATTGAAACCTGGCATACTATTCTACAAAGTTTGTCTATCCCTAACACAAGAGAAGACTCTACACATGGACATCACCAGATGGTCAACACCAAAAATCAGACTGATTATATTCTTTGCAGCCAAAGATGGAGAAGCTCTATATAGTCAGCAATAATAAGACCCCGGAGCTGACTGTGGCTCAGATCATGAACCCTTTACTGCCAAATTCAGACTTAAATTGAAAAAAGTGGGGAAAACCACTAGACCATTCAGGTATGACCTAAATCAAATCCCTTATCCATTATACAGTGGAAGTGAGAAATAGATTTAAGGGACTACATCTGATAGACAGAGTGCCTGATGAACTATGGACGGATTCGTGACACTGTACAGGAGACAGGGATCAAGACCATCCCCAAGAAAAAGAAATGCAAAAAAAAAGCAAAATGGCTGAGGAGGCCTTACAAAAAGCTGTGAAAAGAAGAGAAGCGAAAAGCAAAGGAGAAAAGTAAAGATCTACCTGTTTGAATGCAGAGTTCCAAAGAATAGCAAGGAGAGATAAGAAAGCCTTCCCCAGGGATCAATGCAAAGAAATAGAGGAAAACAATAGAATAGGAAAGACTAGAGATCTCATCTAGAAAATTAGATATACCAAGGGAACATTTAATGCAAAGATGGGTACAATAAAGGACAGAAATGGTATGGACCTAACAGAAGCAGAAGGTATTAAGAAGAGGTGGTAAGAATACACAGAAGAACTGTCCAAAAAAGATCTTCACGACCCAGATAATCATGATGGTGTGATCACTCACCTAGAGCCAGACATCCTGGAATTTGAGGTCAAGTGGGCCTTAGAAAGTATCACTACAAACAAAGCTAGTGGAGGTGATGGAATTCCAGTTGAGCTATTTCAAATCCTGAAAGATGATGCTGTGAAAGTGCTGCATTCAATAGGTCAGCAAATTTGGAAAACTCAGCAGTGGCCACAGGACTAGAAAAGGCCAGTTTTCATTCCAATCCCAAAGAAAGGCAATGCCAAAGAGTGCTCAAATTACTGCACAATTGCACTCATCTCATACGCTAGTAAAGTAATGCTCAAAATTCTCCAAGCCAGGCTTCAGCAATACGTGAACCATGAACTTCCAGATGTTCAAACTAGTTTTAGAAAAGGCAGAGGAACCAGAGATCAAATTGCCAGCATTCACTGGATCATCGTAAAACCAAGAGAGTTCCAGAAAAACATCTATTACTGCTTTATTGACTATGGCGAAGCCTTTGATTGTGTGGATCACAATAAACTGGAAAATTCTTCAAGAGATGGGAATACCAGACCACGTGACCTGCCTCTGAGAAACCTGTATACTGGTCAGGAAGCAACAGTTAGAACTGGACATGGAAGAATACACTGGTTCCAAATAGGAAAAAGAGTACATCAAGGCTGTATATTGTCACCCTGCTTATTTAACTTGTATGCAGAGTACATCGTGAGAAACACTGGGCTAGAGGAAGCACAAGCTGGAATCAAGACTGCTGGGAGAAATATCAGTCACCTGAGATATGCAGATGACACCACCCTATGGCAAAAAGTGAAGAGGAACTAAAAAGCCTCTTGATGAAAGTGAAAGAGGAGAGTGAAAAAGTTGGCTTAAAGCTCAACATTCAGAAAACTAAGATCATGGCATCCGGTCCCATCACTTCATGGCAAACAGATGGGGAAACAGTGGAAATGGTGGCTGACTTTATTTTTTTGGGCTCCAAATCACTGCAGATGGTGATTACAGTCATGAAATTAAAAGACACTTACTCCTGGGAAGGAAAGTTATGACCAACCTAGACAGCATATTAAAAAGCAGAGACATTACTTTGCCAACCAAGGTCCATCTAATCAAGGTTATGGTTTTTCCAGTAGTCATGTATGGATGTGAGAGTTGGACTATAAAGAAAGCTGAGCACAGAAGAATTGATGCTTTTGAACTGTGGTGTTGGAGAAGACTCTTGAGAGTCCTTTGGACTGCAAGGAGATCCAAGTAGTCCATCCAAAGGAGATCAGTCCTGGGTGTTCATTGAAAGAACTGACGTTGAAGCTGAAACTCCAATACTTTGGCCACCTGATGTGAAGAGCTGACTCATTTGAAAAGACCCTGATGTTGGAAAGACTGAAGGCAGGAGGAGAAGGGGATGATAGAGGATGAGATGGTTAGATGGCATCACCGACTCACTGGACATGAGTTTGGGTAAACTCCGGGAGTTGGTGATGGACAGGGAGGCCTGGCGTGCTGCAGTTCATGGGATTGCAAAGAGTTGGACACGACTGAGCAACTGAACTGAACTGAGAACGTAATTTGGCACAACACCGCAAGGGAGAGACTAAACATTTAAGGAATTCAAGTCTCTTCATAGTAGCCTTTAAGCTTTTCGTGACTGTGACTGACGTTTTACACTATAACCCCGCAGGGACACATATGCACATAAACACAACATACATACACACCCCTGACACTACTGATTCATAAAGTAATAAGGACCCAACTGGAGATGCAGGAGACAAGGATTTGATCCTTGGGACAGGAAGATCTCCTGGAGGAGGAAATATGGCAGTATTCTCCAGTATTCTTGTCTGGAGAATCCCATGGACTGAGGAGCCTGGCGGGGTACAAGTCCATAAGGTCACAGAGTTGGACATGACTGAGCGACTGAGCACACACACACACTATGTGCTCTAGCTTTATTATCTGAATTTAGATTCTACTTAAAAAAAAAAGCAGGAGTCATAATAGCCTACTAAACTGAATTCATAATCCACTAGAGTGGATTCAAATTCTACAATTTGAAAACACTGCTATAAAAAATGTCATAAAATGTTAATCTTTGGGAATCTTTTATTTTCCAGTTTTAACATCTAAAATTGTTAAAATAAAAAACCATTAAGAACCCATCCAATTCATGTTACTAAGGAAATAAGATTGCAGACACAAGTTATCGTGTCTTGTACCTAAGCATTTCCTTGATTTCCCTCCCCTTTCCTAACTGTCACACAATTCTTTGCAGGTAGCATGTTTTCAATAAATACATACTGAATACAAAATTTATCAAATGGTATTGGCTAAAAATGACTTCATAAAGTAGGCAGATTGTTAGCAAGGCCTTCAAAGCAGCAGCAGGTTTCAGTTGATGAAGTAGAAAAAAATATATGCAAAGGGATCATGCTTTGGTTTCATGTTTACAAAATGACTTTAATCTATTTATTAGTGAAGACTCAAAAACCAACAACAGATTCACAAAAAACTCACCAGACCATCACAGAAAAATGAAAGGTGATACATGGTAAAGAAAACCTACGAGCATATTTAAATAAACTCACTGAATGCCAGGACTGAAGTCTACCCCCTCCCTTAGAACATTATACATTAAGAAAAGTAAAATTATACCTCAAAATTCTGTTCCATTATGTTTCCACCTTTACTCAAACTCTCCATAATGGCCTTATTTCGAAGAATGTCTTCTTCACTGAGATGTTCTCTTCTTTTTCTTGATTCTAAAACAAGTCCATTCACCAGATAAAAGTCGGCCAAAAAGTTTCCTACCCTTTCCTAAAACGAAATCAAATATTTCAAAATAATAAAACAAAGTTTACCTTAGATTTTTTTTTAAAGTTTCAAAGTAAAATATACAGTTTCTCCATAAACATGTAACATTTAGATGAAAATAAATATTCCTCTGGTACTTAAAATTATCAAATTATCTTACACATTCTATTAAGCTAAAAAATACATAACATTACACATTTTAAATTTGTAAAGGAAAATTTTTAAACACATAAAATGCAGGTAGTTAATCTCCAATGAATTAAGACTAAGTAAAAACAGCACATAGTATTCCTTTAGAATCTACTAAGTAGCACAAAGCTACAGAAAACTTAATTTAGCTAATAATCAAATATCATGAGTTATAAGGAGGGGTCAGGGATAATTAATGTTCCCATTTTATAGATAGAAATAAAAACTAGAATAAAAAGAAATAAACTAAGTCACATAAAAACTTCTAGTACAACTAAAATTAATTACCCATTCCAATATTCTCTAGCAGGCCCAAACTTACAAGATACAGTTGCTTGCTTCTTTCAACAAAAAGAGAACAACCAAGCAGTCTTGCTCACTAGTACCGTTTATATTTATATTATGGATTGAGAATGGGGAACTCAAATGGAATAAAAGGACATCAAGAAGAGTCCTCCTTCAACATTAACCTTCACTTTTTTCAGACCCACAGGTGGTCAGAGTTTGAAATACCTTACCTCAAACAACATGATCAGTAACTTACTGAAAACAGGCTTCCCATTTCTACCTGTATGCAAATCACTTCTCTTGCTGCTGCTTTCTGGCATTCCAAAACTAAGTGTTTAGAGTGGCTTCTGTTTCTACCTTGCTTTGTGGCTTCCTTACCAATCATCAGAAAGGAAGGCATTCTGCACCTGTTTCTACCTACAAAATGGGAACTATAAGCAATTACTGACTCCCTCCTTACCTGTCAAAGATTTAAGAAGATCACCTAGACACTCTTCAAGAGCTTTGAGCTGCTTAGCAGTAGTACTAGATGAACAGCAGCTTCAATTTTTATCTTCTCTTGAAGTGATCCTTCTAATGCTGTCCAGAAGAACAGAGTACAGACAAATAAGACTCAGGCCAACAAATAGATTGCAGTATAGGATCTCACATCTGGAAATCCTATCATGTTACTCGTTGCCAAACAGGCTTAGAGATGAAAATTGATGAACCTAGATCTCAAAGTGAGAATTTTTCTGTGGTTGGGAAACATTCAGGTGATAATGATCAATTTTGGAAATCTTATAATGAAAAAGCATTTATTAAAAATAAATCAAAAAACAAGTCATATCAATAAAAATATTTAAATGTATATTTCTTATAATACAACCATTCCATTTCTTGCTAGCTATAAAAGACAATGCAAAGGGATATAAAAGGATGGTAAATGTAACATCATTTATACTGGGAGAAAACTGGACACAAATGTGTATCCACCTAAACATCCAAAAATAAGAGACTGAGTAAATAAATTACAACATATCCATACTATGGAATACAATGCAGTAGCTAAGAAGAATAAAGTAATTCTAAGACATACTAAAAATTGGGTGGAGGGGGGAGTTGCAAAATAATAGATACAATGCAATGACACTTTTTGAAAAAATAAATATTTGTATCAATAACTAAATATTATTATAGATATAAATCAATACACATTGAGATACATTGATTATTATATATATATATCAATGTACAATGAGTTGGACATGACTGAGCAACTGAACAACAATGTACATAAAGTATAAGAAAAGTCAGGAAGATATACAGCTGGATAATCTTCTGCAAAAGACTCTGGGACTATAAGCTGTAGTCAAGAGGGATTTCTCAGCTTTATATGTAAGATTGTGTGGTAGTTAATTTTATGTCAATTTGGCTAGACTATGATGCCCAACTGTTCAAACACCACCAGTCGAGATGTTGCTACAAAGCCGATATGGGATTTTGGAGGGGTGCACCACACAGCTTGCAGGATCTCGGTTCTCCAAGAAGGGACTGAAGCCAGGCCATGGTGATGAAAACATGTCCTAATTACTGGACTGCTGAGGAATTTCAAGATGGCATTTTTTAGATTGGTTGAAATTTAAATCTATAGACTTGGAGTAAAGCAGATTACCCTCACACAGTGGAAAGGCTGTTTCCAATCAAATGCAGGCCTGAAGAGCAAAGACTAAGGCTTCCCAAAGGAAAAGCAATTCTGCCTCAAGACTGCAACACAGAAACCTTGCCTGATATTCTGATCTATAGATTTCAGGCTCAAAACCATACAACTCTTTTCTGAATTTTCAGCCTGCTGGACTGTACTACAAATCTCAGACTTATCAGGTCCTACATTCACACAAGCTAATTCCTTAAAGTAAATCAACCTCTTCCTTACTCTTCTCTCCTTCTGTGTGTGTGTGTGTGTGTGTGTGTGTGTGTATACACATAGATATATACACATATACAGATAGATATAGATCTCCTATTAATTCTGTTTCTCAGAGAACCCTGACTAATTTACTTTTGTCTTTATAATAAGGATATATTTCTGTTGTGTGTAATAAAAGATAAATTCATAAAATCTTGGCCCTTACCCAATGTTATTTATTCTTTAAAATTTTATAAAATGCTTCTTCATACATCCAACTAAAAAATGCGTGAGTATATTTTGAGCAGATGAAATAAGAATTATGGAAAGAATTTACAATTTACTAATGGAGAAACCTCCACTGAGATTTAATGAAACAAGTACTGTAGAAATTTAAGCTTATTTAGCCTTAGTCAAATATATGGAATACTCAGGAATAGATAATGGGTAAGTAAATAATTTTAAAGTTGAAAAGTAGAAAAAAGGTTCAGGGAAATGAATTTAACAGTGTAGCTTCTTTATGGTCTTTTTAAAATAAAAGCATTAGAAATATAACAGAACCATGTGAAGACATTGTTTCCTATTTAACAACAAGGCAACTGACAACAAGAATATTTTTCAACATAAAATTCAAATGAACTAAGCTTTCTCTCCTGGCTTCTGTAAGATGATCTTCCAACTCTGTAACCAACCATTATAATTCCCTATTTGGATTCAAGGAGAAAAGAATACATGACTTGACAATTAAGCTACTCGTTCTACATGTGTTTCCATCACATTATTTTGGCAATATTAAATACTGAACAGTTTTTAAAGTGTAAAAATCTCGATTTGCACATACTGTTTTATCTTCCCGAAAAAGCCATCCAGTTTGGGCACGCGTAAAAGAAATTGATTTGGTTGATAAGGTTGCAGAGTAAATATCGCTACTCATTAAAATGTCAACCTCTTCTTCTGTTTCCATCTCTGATTCCTGAGGTGGAGGCAAAAGGTAGATATAAGAAACTAAGTTTTTAAAGGTAATTAGTGCCACAAATGAAAATATCAACAATTAAAATGTTACAAATTTCAAAAAGCAAAAAGGACCGATTCTAAAAACAATTACAGAAGTTTAAACTTTGTATATCTAAATAAGTTGGGCTTCCCTTGTGGCTCAGCAGGTAAAGAATCCATATGCAATGCGGGAGACCTGGGTTGGATCCCTGTGTTGGGAAGATCCCCTGTAGAAGGGAAAGGCTACCCACTCCAGTATTCTGGCCTAGAGAATTCCATGGACTGGATAGTCCATGGGGTTGCAAAGAGTCAGACATGACTGAGTGACTTTCACTTTCATCTAAATAAGTTAGAATTATAACTAATTATGAATCTAAAAATACAGGACACATGAAAAATGTACTTTGTAATGAAAATAATAATAGTTTACCCCATCACAGAAATATATAATGGAAATAATACTAGATTACACATTACATAAATACAGAGTACATAATTACAGAAGATTTAAGAATTAAGTAGACAGGTCTGAGACAAAATCCCTACACAAAGGTTTTGTTTTCTTTAAATACAGATGAATCTTACTTCAGTTTTTTTAACCTGAAGACCCACTGCTACCATTTGAGCCCTTCTTTCCCAGTAGTTTTAAGTGGAAGGAAGAAAGGGAAGGGCAGGAAGGAAAGAAAGGAAAGGAGTATAGGATCTTCTCTATACTCATCAAAGAAAGAAAAGGAATCCATAAATATCATCCCATGATTTCCAAACTCAATTAGCAGCCTTGCTTCAATGTATTCCCCAGTGCTGGCATATAATAATTGATCAAAAAATATTTTTTAAAAGAAAAAGCTTTGCACTTGTTTCATGTATAGAAACATAACTAAATGACCAAGTAAGAAGAGTAACTGAGTAGGTAATAAATGAGGTTCTATTCTCTTAACAGGCTAAGAGAGTTTCCCTGATACTTAGGACCACAGAATCCAAACTAGAGAAGGAGGAAAAAAAGAAGAACCCAGAGCCTTAGTGGAGAGTGAGAACCATCCATAGGGTTTACAATAACTAGAGGCTCTATCTTCCATATTTCCTGATTTCTAGATTCCCAAGAGGCCTATTTTCTATTCCTCACCACCAAACTTTCACCCAGATTTCCTTCACCCTTGCAAGTGAGGAATGGAAAATCTTGACATTAATGCTAAGGCTGTATAACAGATGAAAATGTATTCCTGGTAACCCAAACTAATTCTGAACACAACTGCAAAATTTTGGCTGGCATAGATTGTATAGAACTATTAATCCTCATGATGCAAATATGTTATAAATTAGGATTTTATGTATTAGCTTGGGAACAACACTATATATAACACTACCTATGAAGAAATTTGCTTTAAGTTTCAAACATCCCATTTCAAAGAAACTTTTTTTATATACTTTTACGTATGGGTTTATTTTTGGCTGTGCTGGGTCTTTGTCACTGCACGGGCTCTTCTCTAGTGTAGGGGAGGGGGCTACTCTCTAGTTGTGGAGCACAGTGTCATTGCAGTGGCTTCTCGCATCACAGAACACAGGCTCAGAGTGCAGGCTCAATAGCTGGAGCACACAGGCGCAGCTGCTTCTTGACATGTGGGATCTTCTGAACCAAGGATCACACCCATGTCTCTCTCTTGCACTGGCAGGTGGATTCTTTAGCACTGAGCCATGAGGGAAACCCGCAAAAAACATTTGATACAGAACTCTTCTATAAATTGTACACTATCTCCTAACCACATCACTGAAAATGACCTGTTATTAATTACATTCATTCAGCAAACACTTAATGAACAGTTAGTACTTATAAATACATATTGGTGAAAAAAACAAGTATTCCCTGCCTTAAGAATTACTGCTTACTATCTAGCTTTTCTATATTCTTTTAGACATAAAATACACACGCATATACCCTAAATACATCAGCTAATATTTACACCACTAGCCTTAATCTCTGGCTTCTCTTTTAGTATCATCTTTCTAACTCATTCATTGCCTCGTTAGCTATCCTATTGTTATTTAAGACACAAGAATTCAAATTATTTAGTACACTTCTGAGAGTCTAGAATAAGGGTCAGCAGAATATGAAAAGCAGTCAAATCCAGTGCACCACTTGTTTTTATAAGTAAAATTTTATTAGAACACAGCCACACTCATTCATTAATATATTGTCTAAGGTGACTTTTACGTTAATAACAGCAGAGGTGAGTAGCTGTGACAGAGACCATATGACCCTAAAAATACATTTAAATATCTAAAATATTGACTCTCTCCCTTACAGAAAGAGTTTGGCAAACTCTGGCTTAGAATGCACTGATGCTGTATTAAGTACCAGAGAACACAACTAAAAGACCCCCATACCTTTGAGGAGCTTAGCCCCCACAAAAAGAAGAATGCCATATAGACTAAAAGAAAAAAAGGAAATAGCACTAGAAGCTCTACAGTACCAGATTTAGTGGAGCATCAAGAAAAGAATGGTCACCCAGGAGGGGAGGAAGCAACAACACTAAATAGGTATCCCTCAGGGTGACAGTGTAAGAAGTGTATTCCTGGAAGTGGAAACAACATGAACAAAGGAATGAAATACTAAACAGCCTGGAAAAAACTGCAAAGAGTTCAGCATGAGGGTAGCTATGATAACAAGGTAAGGCAAACATGGGAAAGTCAGCAAAAGCCATGTCCTGAAGGAACCATCCCATGAGGAGGAATTTGGATTTCATTCTTCTTGGCAATAGGGAACTTTTACAGTGTCTTTAAGGAAGACAAGTTTCATGAATTTGTTTTCAATGTTCAACCTATCTCCAATATGTGAGATAATTTAGAAGCAGGCAAGAAGGGGGCCAGGAAGATCATTTATGAGACATTTGTGACACTCCAGCTGAAACAGTATCTAAATTATGGCAATAACAGCATCAATAAAAAAAAAAGGGATAATTATAAGGCATCTGGAGAGGGAAATGGCAACCCACTCCAGTATTATCACCTGGAGAACCCCATGGACAGAGGAGCCTGGTGGGCTGCTGTCCATGCAGTCGCACAGAGTCGGACAAGATTGAAGCAATTCAGCATGCATGCACCCATAACGCATTAGGGAGACAAGAATAACCACACATGTTCTCTAATTAGGAAACCTGAGAGTCCAAGAAAAAAGGTCCAAAAAATTCCAAGCTTTCTCACGGAACAGAAAATGATGTTAATCACCAAAAGAAAGAAAATGGGAGAACAGGCACCTGGAGGGAAAATAACGAGTTAAGTCTTCAACAAACTGAATTTTGAGGTACTTAAGAGACACATATGATACCCAGTAGGCATTTAAATAGGTCCCCACTCAGAAGATTTGAGTTAGAAATAAATACTCGTGAATTATCAGCTAATAAGAGGTAGTGAGAGCTGTGGGGATATTCTGGCAATTTGTAAAAATGAGAACAACATCAAGGGCCTATCAATATTCAAGAAGTAAGCAGAGAAAGAGCCTCTTGATGCAAGTAAAAGAGGAAAGTGAAAAAGTTGGCTTAAAGCTCAACATTCAGAAAATGAAGATTATGGCATCTGGTCCCATCATTTCATGGGAAATAGATGAGGAAACAGTGTCAGACTTTATTTTTGGGGCTCCAAAATCACTGCAGACGGTGACTGCAGCCATGAAATTAAAAGACGCTTACCCCTTGGAAGGAAAGTTATGACCAACCTAGACAGCATATTAAAAAACAGAGACATCACTTTGCCAAGGGTATGGTTTTTCCAGTAGTCATGTATGGATGTGAGAGTTGGACTATAATGAAAGCTGAGCACAGAAGAATTGATGCTTTTGAACTGTGGTGTTGGAGAAGACTCTTGAGAGTCCCTTGGACTGCAAGATCCAACAAGTCCATCCTAAAGGAAATCAGTCCTGGCTGTTCATTGGAAGGACTGATGTTGAAGCTGAAAGTCCAATACTTTGGCCACCTGATGCGAACAGCTGACTCATTTGAAAAGACCCTGATGTTGGGAAAGATTGAAGGCAAGAGGAGAAGGGGACGACAGAGGACAAGATGGTTGGGTGGCATCACTGACTCAATGGACATGAGTTTGGGTAGGCTCTGGGAGTTGGTGATGGACAGGGAGGCCTGGCATGCTGCAGTTCATGGGGTCACAAAGATTCGGACACGACTGAGTGACTGAATTGAACTGAACTGGAGAAAAAGGAAGAGACAAAAGAGAGTAAGACAGAAACATGGGAAAAGAACATCTATTGGCCAAAGTCAAATCACAAGGAAATGAAATTTTTAAGAACTGAGTTATTACTAATAGAAAACACTTCAGAGAAATCTATACAAAGAGAAGGTGGAAACAAGTGCACTGATACCAGCAATGGACTCATTATGAACAGCATCTAAAACCCCAAATCCTACTTCCTTTTCCAAATGCTCCAATGTAACAGTGTGACACCACCATCATATACACTATTCTGTAGTCTGTGCAGTGTGCAATACCATCATGCTTAAAAAGCAAGGTACACACCTTAATTTAAAAATATCAATATACTTTATTGCTAAAAAATGCTAGCCATTATCTGAACCTTCAGCGAGTCATAATCTGTTTGCTGGTGAAGGTTCAAAATATTTCAGTTCAGTTCAGTTCAGTTCAGTCGCTCAGTCGTGTCCATTTCTTTGCAACCCCATAGACTGCAGCATGCCAGGCTTCCCTGTCCATCACCAACTCCCAGAGCTTACTCACATCCAACCATCTCATTCTCTGTTGTCCCCTTCTCCTCCCGCCTTCAATCTTTCCCAGCATCAGGGTCTTTTCAAATGAGTCAGCACTTTACATCAGGTAGCTAAAGTATTCGAACTTCAGCTTCAGCATCAGTCCTTCCAAGGAAAATTCAGGATTGATCTCCTTTAGGATTCAGTGGTTTGATCTCCTTGCTGTCCAAGGGACTCTCAGAAAGAGTCTTCTCCAACACCACATTTCAAAAGCATCAATTCTTTGACGTTCAGTTTTCTTTATGGTCCAACTCTCACATCCATATATGACTACTGGAAAAACTATAGCTTTGACTAGACGGATCTTTGTCCGTAGAGATGTCTCTGCTTTTTAATATGCTGTCTAGGTTTGTCACAGCTTTTCTTCCAATCAGCAAGCATCTTTTAATTTCATAGCTGCAATCACCATCTGCAGTGATTTTTGAGCCCAAGAAAATAAAGTCACTGTTTCCACTGTTTCCCCATCTATTTGCCATGACGTGATAGAACCAGATGCCATAATCTTAGTTTTCTGAATGTCGAGTTTTAAGCCAGCCTTTTCACTCTCCTCTTCCATCCAGAGGCTCTTTAGTTCCTCTTTGCTTTCTGTCATAAGGGTGGTCATCTACATATCTGAGGTTATTGATATTTCTGCTGGCAATCTTGATTCCAGCTTGTGCTTCATCCAGCACAGCACTGTGCATGATGTACTCTGCATATAAGTTAAATAAGCAGGGTGACAATATACAGCCTTGACATACTCTTTGGGATTGGAATGAAAACTGACCTTTTCCAGTCCTGTGACCACTGCTGAGTTTTCCAGATTTGCTGGCATGCTGAGCGCAGCACTTTGACAGCATCATCTTTTAGGATTTGAAATAGCTCAACTGGAATTCCATCACCTCCACTAGCTCTGTTCGTAGTGATGCCTCTTAATACCCACTCGACTTCGCACTCCAGGATGTCTAGCTCTAGGTGAGTGATCACACCATTGTGGATTTTATCTGGTCATTAAGGTCTTTTTTTGTATGGTTCTTCTGTGTATTCTTGCCACCTCTTCTTAGTATCTTCTGCTTCTGTTAGGTCCATACCATTTCTGTTCTTTATTGTACACGTCTTTGCATTAAATGTTCCCTTAGTATCTCTCATTTTCTTGAAGAAATCTCTAGTCTTTCCCATTCTATTGTTTTTCTCTATTTCTTTACCTTGATCACTTAGAAAGGCGTTCTCTCTCCTTGCTATTCTTTGCAACTCTGCATTCATATATGATAGTAACTGATATACAGTTGGCCCTCCATATTTGCAGGTTCCACATCTACAGATACAACCAACCAAGGATGAAAAATATTTGAGGAAAAGATTCCAGAAAGTTCCAAAAATCAAAATTTAAACTTGTCACAAAGTCCAGTCAACTATTTACAAGGCATTTACATAGTGCTCACAACTATTTACTTGTGCGTCTGTGGATTTTGGTGACCTCAAGGTTCCTAGAATCATTCCCCAGCAGATACCAAGGGACAAACTGTATACTATTAATACAATGCCACTATACATAGCACCTGCTTCTGCTCCTGCTGCTAAGTTGCTTCAGTCGTGTCGGACTCTGTGCGACCCCACAGACAGCAGCCCACCAGGCTCCTCTGTCCCTGGGATTCTCCAGGCAAGAATACTGCAGTGGGTTGCCATTTTCTTCTCCAATCCATGCATGCATGCTAAGTTGCTTCAGTCGTGTCTGATTCTGTGCAACCCTATGGACAGCAGCCCTCCAGGCTCCTCTGTCCACAGGATTCTCCAGGAAGAATACTGGAGTGGGTTGCCATTTCCTTCTCTCATACATAGCACCTAGCAGTGTCTAGACGCACTTTATTAGGTCCTTGATAAATGTTTAAGGAAGGAAGAGAGGGAAGGAGGAAAAGTCAAAGAACTATGTAAAATTAATTCATTTAAATTACTTTTTGATCATATCAATATGCTGTTTAAGAATCTTGCTCTGAAAAAAAAAAAAAGAATCTTGCTGTTATCAACTATGTGTGCCTGCATAAAATAAAAATAAAAACAAAATAAAAGCAACAGTGATAAAACAAAATGTTGATCTAAGAACATCTGTAGTGCTATCAATGATATATATAGATACTATAAAAGCTGTTTCTTTGGTTTATAGCAGGGCAAGGAGCTTTCAGGGAACAATGGATCAAGATAATGGTGCACATGGTTTTTCAAAGGTGGTTGTAGAGACAAAACCAATATGGAGATACGGTGTTTTGAAGGAATATAATTTTACATTTTAAGAGTGAAAAGAAAGAGAAAAGAAAGGTAGCCAAAGAGTTAGCAAAAGTAAAAGAGTACAGACAAAAAACCAAAAGAGGTGCTCATATTACAGAAACAGAGATGGTTCACAACCCTAAAATAAAGTAGGGCCAGAACAAGCTCAATAAATGAGAACTACAAGAATTCAGAGTTTATTTAACCAGGACATTATCAGTGAATTATGAGCAAACAGACTCAATAGTTTAGTCAGGATAAAGAAAAGATGATAAAATTTTTTTTTAAAAAACTAGAGGTAAGAAAATGGAAACTTTAGGAATAAACCATTTCAATTATGTCTTATGCCTTTCAAAACAATTACACTGAGGCTTGGCTGCATACACAGACTTTTTTTTTAAACCCATTTACAGGAATTTGCTCAACATGCTCACCTCATGGTGTATTCGCTGATAAACTTTTTGTTCATTGTCTAATACTACAAAAGATTCAGAGGGTGCCGCATCCCCATTGAAAATGAAGCTTAAATCCCCTCGTTGGCACTTCATGTCAGTAAAGTCTATGAGAGTAGTGTCAAGCCTGTGAAAGATGGACAGATGAGAAATTCTGACAAATAAAATCTCAATAAAACTTCATATTAATGAAATAAGCTTTGTTCCTTCTGAACTCAAACCAAAAGGCTAATACCATATTTCAAAGCCAAACTTATATATAAGAGCTAAATTTAAAATATCTCATTAAAAAACACCAAAAGAATATTTAAATATATATTCAATTTTACCTATATTTCATTTTCCTGAATATATAACTTCATTAATCCAGCAGGAGAAAGGTTGTTTTCCCATTGCTGATGCATTTCTCAACCTGTACCCCATTCTATTTCCCTTACCATAGCTACTCCATAAAATTTACCTCAAGGAAGAAGGGCAGAAAAGGAAAGCAAACCCGTCTAACATCTTTTGATCCCTTTAAGACAAAGTTGCTAGCTCAGCAGAGTACAGCTGACCCTTAACCACAGGGGTCTGGAACACTGACTCCCATCCCCTCCATATGTAACTTTACAGTTGGCCCTCCATATGTACATTTCCACGCTCTCAGGTTCAACCAACCTTGGATCATGTAATACTATAATATGTATTTATTGAAAAAAGATCTGTGTGTAAGAAGGCCCAAGTAGTTCAAACCAGTGTTGTTCAAAGGTCTGCTGTATACCTGAAGAGTATAGCAATGCACGGACCACATTCTTAGATTAAGGGCTGTGTGTCCACAGTCTTGTCCTTGTGAGCTGCATCGAGGCTGATGCTTAATCATACAGTATTAAACCTTGCTTCATCCTTCAACTCAATAAAGCATTTAATTTACTCCAAATTCTTGGCCTTTTTGCTTGACTTCTCAGATTCAGATTAGCATTCTCTTTCCCAACATTTTCTTTTCTAACATCTCCACAGCCCGAAACATTATGGATCTTTCCTATGGCAAATATTCATGTATTCAAACACCTGTATGTTTGTTGTGTTCACTGTAACCAAGACCTGACATGGTCGACCCAATGGGTTGGTCTCAAATAAATTCTATAAATCACTACTTGGTGAAATTAGAGAGAATAATGGAGTGGAAAACTTTATAAGTATCCTGATGTGCTTCAATCTTGCCCAAGGCTTTGTAGTCTCCAGATCATCATAGCAGGACCTGACTGGCTGCTCAAAACACAGTCCTTAAGTTAAGAAATAGGTTCACACAGCTGTTAAGAAATGCTGATCACACCCAAAAGAACATTTCTTTAAGTCTTTGTGAGAGGTCCACCCTGGCTACTGAGTTTCTAACACAATATAAGAACTCATTACTTTGTAGGATTTTCCGTTCTCACCATAGACAAGGCAAATGAGTGGGCATTACTAGTTTCCCTTCATAGGAAAAGCTGAAAAATGGAACATATTTCACATGCTGCATCAAGAGAGTAACCAAGGTTACATACAATTTAACACCCAAACTAGTAACTTTTAAAAGTGAAGGTGACACTATTAATAATTTTACTAGGACAACAGAGATGAATAGGGAAGTATGATTAACCTATGTATAAGAAGCTCTTTTCTGAGCCATGTAAAATACATACAGCCCTCAGAGTCAAATAAGAAGTCCTAAAAAAATAGCAAGGCACCAGCTCCTGTAGGAGTGAACTTGACTTGCTGCTTTATGGTTGAATTCTTGCCCCTGGTCCACTTACAGTGGCCTGCTACTGCACTGTTGGTGCTTGTACTACTAAACATATTCTGTTGTTGCTTGTATATGTGGCACAAGAGAAAACGATGCCAATAAAAGGGGCTTATCTCCTACCTCTAATGTGGGCTAATGTGGTCTAATGAAGTCTCAAAAAGGGGACAGATCATTTTATATGAGTGGCCTATTTGGACTCCACGGTTCAGCTACCAGGGAACTCTATACCCCTCAAAAAAAGAAGACATGGGCCAGAATAGTCTTTTGCCTCCACTCCCTTCTTGCCCATCCTGGGGGAGAATAGTAGTGGGCTGCAAGGGGTGGGGGTGAGAGGAGAGATGCACAGAGAGACAAAGACAGACTGACATTGGCGACATTTGAGCCCTTCAATCTAGCCACACCTAAGATCAGTCATTGTCAATTTTTATTTTATATGTGTTTTCATAATTTGCAACTGAAAGACTAATACAACTTATATATTAGACATATTAGATGGCATAGTAAGCTGTATCAAACATGCCTCATAATGATATAATTTATATCATGGTGATATTTTAATGTATCAACTGGTCCTTGGCTTTCAGCTTAATGAGCCTAAATACTTCTAATTTTTACCATGTAATTCACCATGAAGGACACAAAGTTCTTTATACAAATGCAAAGATTCAAATAGAAAATGTTCTTTTACAGATAAAAACTTGATAACTACCCAAGTAACAGTGAAAAGAAAATAGGGCCTATCCTTGAGATAGGAAGAGCTCAAATGAGACAGTTTGCAAAGATTATTTAGGTCAACGGTTATATATTACCTCAAAATTATTAGTAGTGAAAATATCTATTAGTATTCTCAACAATAAAGTTGTTCATATTACTATTTCTACTAAAATATTAATTTCTCCTAGACACCAAAGATGATACTGTGTTGATTTTTGCCCACACAACTTGCAGGATTTTAGTTCCCCAACCAGAGATGGAATCTGTGATCTTGGTAGTGAAAGCATGGGAATCCTAACTACTTGACCACCAGGGAATTCCCATACTTTAAATAAATAACACTGCTATCATGAGATACAAGTAAAAGTCATTTGAAGTGATGTTTAAAAGAACTAATTATCTCATGACATTTAAATGTGCAAGTTTTTATTTAATGTTAACAAACTGGTTTTTCTTTTAATTCTTCGTCTATGCAAAAAAACCTTTACCATACATTCTAAAATGCAGCTTCTCCATTACTCTAGTTAACTTTGATAACCAGCATTTTGAACCCATCACTCCTTCAACCTTAGTAAAGAGCTTTCCTGCTAGTAAGCCCCAGGTTTCAGTGTCTTACTAAATTACAGTAGCTCCCCTTAAGCTACATTCTTTGACACAATTATTCTCTCTTATTGTCATACATCTATCTTAGCCATTTTGTGGGGTTTTTTTATCATCTATATTTATTATGTAATATGTACCATGTCATTTACTTTTAAAAGGTATATATAAATGTGAAATAATTTTTTAAAAGAAAGAAGCTCCTTTTCTTCTAAATTTAAGAATCAAACAGAACTAAAACTAACCTTTAACACAGCACATGGAAGACAATACTATTCTCCCAAGTTATCTACTAACTTTGGCAAGTACCCATATTAAAAATTTTTTAACTGATGAATAATTTTTTGAAATTCATAATATATTGCTAACAATAGAATACTGAATTAAATCTACATCATTAACAAATCCTTTCATAGTTTTTCACCCATACTTTACTGTGTTTTCCAAGGTTTCTGTAATAACCATGAATTGAATGTGCATGAGAACGTTCATGATGAGCAAGATCTGAGGAGGTTATTTTTAAAAAACAAAAACACAGAAAACTCTACCTAAACCAAGAGAATTTTGTTTGAGAATAATTATCCTAGAACTTACTTCCAACTAAAGGTTATCTCTTCATTATAATTCATCATACTTAATAATTAATCTCATAAACAGTTGATTTTCTTTAAATTTCTGTCTTGTGACATGATAAGAAGTCACATGATAAGAAGACAGTAAGTCAGAGAGGTCCTGGCTCAGCATTAATTTGTAATATGCTCATAAAAATCACTTCACCTTTCTGAACTTTCTAATCTATAAAATGAAGAGTTTATATAACTTTTTAAGACATCTCTAGTTCTAGACAATACTCAAATTAATATTGTGAATTTTTATAAACATAGGCATATAAATTATATGTATACATATATAAATGTACAAATATGAATACACTTCCTGGCAGTCTAGTGGTTAGGCTCTACACTCTTACTGCTCAGGGCCCAAGTTTGATCCCTGGTTGGGGAACTAAAATCCCATAAGCCGCACAGTACGGCCAGTTAAAAAAACAGTTGGCATATTCACTAGCATTCTAAATAGCTTAAATAGGTATCATTTATATAATTTGTTGTTCAATGCTAAGTTGTGTCCAACTCTGCAACACCACGGACTGCAGCACACAAGACACCTCTGTCCTCCACTATCTCCCAGAATTTGCTCCACTTCATGTCCATTCCATCAGTGATACTAACTAACCACCTCATCCTCTGCCACCCACTTCTCCTTTTGCCTTCAATCTTTCTGAGCATGAGGGTCTTTTCCAATGACTCAGCTCTTTGCATCAGGTACAAAGTATTGGAGCTTCAACTTCAGAATCAGTCCTTCCAACGAATGTTCAGGGCTGATTTCCTTTAGGATTGACTGGTTTGATCTCCTTGCTATTCAAGGGACTCTCAACATTAAAAAAAAAACTAAGATCTTGCCATGTGGTCATCCCATCACTTCAAGGCAAACATAAGGGGAAAAAATGGAAGCAGTAACAGATTTTATTCTCTTGGGCTTCAAAATTACTGCAGATCGTGACTGAAGCCATGAAATTAAAAGACATTTGCTCCTTGGAGGAAAGCTATGGCAAACTTAGTGTATTAAAAAGCAGAGATATCACTTTGTTAACACAGGTCCATCTACTCAAAGCTACGGTTTTTCTAGTAGTCATGCACAGATGTGAGAGTTGGACCATAAAGAAGGCTGAGTACCAAAGAAGTGATCATTTATAAATATACCTATATTAGTATAAAGAAATAATGATAGAATTCTGAAATGAGTAAAATAAATAGATTCTTCATGAGATCCAAATATCAATCAGTTAAAAAGAAAACAGAAGAAAATTAAAATTAGCCTTAAAAAATATTCACTAGAGTGGATAGATGAATGGCTAGAAGCATGGGTGGGTAGATAGGGGAGGGAACAGTAGGAAAGGGATGCAGTAAAAAAGGACAAGAGTTGGGTCCTCCTTATGTGTTCCTTATTCCCTAAAAAGCTAGGAAGAGGGGCATGACCATCCTAAATCTTCTTGGTATTGTATCATGATCTTCATTCTACTTGCATTCTAGATAGTATGTAGTTGAACAATAATACCTTTGTTTTAGTCAAGATTTTATGCCTTTGGTTTCTTATCTCTAGTACCTCAAAGGAGAAAAAACATTGTGAATATATTAAGACATGTTTAAGTTATAAAATACTACATCCATGTATAAGCTTTTACTACAGAAAGAAAAGCTTCCTCTAAATCTCAGTTATCTGTTACTCAGAGAAAAATCAAATCACCTTACCTGATATTGATACCTTGCTTGTATATTTTACATGCATCAGAAGGCAGAATTCGGGAAAGTAAAGGCACTGTATTTGTAAAAAGAAAAGGTGAAAAATAACCACCCAAAGTTCTGAGACATTATAAATTTTTTAATTAGAAGAACAGTACTGTAACATTTTACCATTTTATAAAAGTTGTCATAATTTCCTTTAAAATAGTATTTTTCCACTGAAAAATAATACACAAAGCAATTTTGAGCAACTTCAAATATCTACTGCTGCTAAGTCACTTCAGTCGTGTCCGATTCTGTGCGACCCCATAGATGGCAGCCCACAAGGCTCCCCCGTCCCTAGGATTCTCCAGGCAAGAACACTGGAGTGCGCTGCCATTTCCTTCTCCAATGCATGAAAGTGAAAAGTGAAAGTGAAGTCGCTCAGTCATGTCCGACTCTTAGCAACCCCATGGACTGCAGCCTACCAGGCTCCTCCGTCCATGGAATTTTCTAGGCAAGAGTACTGGAGTGGGGTGCCATTGCCTTCTCGGATTTAATTGTAATTACCATCACCACTACCCACCACCAAATACAAATAAGAGTATCAGAACTGATGCAATGCCATTCTTGGTACATATTGCAAGATGTTACTGTTAGTGAGAAAACAAGGCCTTTTGGTAATTAAACCCTCCTGAAGGGGTCACCAGACAAACCTGGATCCCATCTAATTCTTTATATATAACTGCATAAAATACCAGAAAAGTAATATGTGTAATAAAAAATACATTTTTAGAGCTAGTTGAATTTGAGTTTGAATCCTAAATATATTGATTATTCAATAAGCTCAATGTACATTAGTTTTAAAATTCTTAAAATGCAATCATACTATTGACTTATACATTTCTACATTCCAGTGTTGCTCACATTCATATCATAAGCTATATTCTTATAGTTTTTTATTATTCATTATCTGCTATATTTTGAAGAAAGATGAGTTATTCTGTAGACAAATAAATCTACACAACAGGCTAAATAATTAAACTACCATATACCAAAAAAAGAAAAGAATGTGAAACTCAAAATTCTTGAAATTAAAGATCTCATCACATGTACAGGTGTATGTATGTGTGTGTGTTTATCTGTGTAAGATGTATTACACGTACATTTTATAAAACTCGAGTGTTTTAAAAATGGGTGATAAAAATCAACCTGGTTAGAAAGAAAAGACCCTAGAGAAAACTAAAGGCTAGGTTTTTAGTTAACTTTTTCAAAAGTTTTCTAAATTTTTAAATATTTTCTAATTAACATTAAAAGTTTTTTAATTCTTTAGAGGTTATTCAATCTAAAATGATTACATCATTAAAGACAGTTTTCTAGACTTTTTATTTTATGAAAATAAGAAAAGTTTACAGCCCAGAGGGAGTATCAACTAAAAGTTACCCTGGTCAAAGAACATAAGAAATCATTTTCCAATCAAATTCTTCCTTATATGAAACAACAGAAGTTAAGAAGAGTAATAACGGTATATGCATGTACGTGCTAAGTCGCTCAGTCGTGTCCAACTCTACGACCCCATGGACTGTAGCCTGCCAGGCTTCTCTGTCCATGGGATTCTCCAGGTAGGAATACTAGAGTGGGTTGCCATTTCCTTCTCCAGTAATGGCATAAATCTATATAAATGATCAAAGCTCCTCTTTCTTATTAATTGAGATCTACTTTTTCTGTTCTTACATATTTGATATAGTAAGAAAAAGATGATTACAATAAGCCAGCACTCTAACTTAATTTAAATTTATTACATCTTGTAATGTAGTATGGTAAACTACAAAAGCAAAATTCAGAATCACACACCAATATCCACTTATCAGAAAAGGAAGAAAGGGGGAATGTAGAGAAAAAAAGAATTTGAAGATTGAAAAGTAAAAGTTAAAAAAAAAAAGAAGAAGGTATATCATAGATGAAAAAAAAGATTTCAATGCATTCCAAAAATAGAGCAATTTGCATTTTCCCAATTTTGTGATGACTTTTTCTTCCCCCATGTAAATTGAACAATTAGGCTCTCTATATCTTAAGTTATTTCAACTTTATCTAAGAGTCTAACACACACACAAAAAAGAGTCTAACACAGTACTCCAAAGGCAGTATAATCCACTGAACTGAAAAATGGATAATCTCTAAGTTTTCATTCTGGCTTTGCTATCACTTATTCCCTGATTTTAAGAAGAGCTTAGGCCTGATGTTTTCCATCTATAAAATGCAAAAAAAAAAAAAAAAAGTCCTAAAAACAGGACAGATATTCTGTAGATTATGAGATAAAGAAAAAAACTATTAGTTTTTCTGTTGAAACATGCCATACACATAATGTTAAGTTTGTAGTGATTATAATACTATAAATTATTTAACACTTTACAGCATCTAAAGTGTTTCCTTCAAAAACATGATTTCATTTCATCTACACCAAAACAAAGACTTGAAAATAGGTGGGGTGTTTATTCTTACTCTCACTTTTAAAATGAAAAAACCCAAGCTCAGGAAAAATATGTGACTTTCCATTGCAAACAGAAGCCAGTACTTCTGATTCCATTTTAAGGCTTTTCTATACCTAAAAACTCACTCTGGAATAATTTAGCTGCCTTCAGACTTGCTATTAACCAAGTCTGAGGCTATTTTCAGCCAAATACTGAAGGAGAAAGAGTGCAGTTTTTGTGCTCCGCTACCACTAAACTAAACTTACCCCTGGATCTCAGTATTTCTTAACTTGCCCTTATTTCTGGGAGCCTTTTTCTTTTTTTTTTTTTTTTATATCAGGGGCTTTCACAAGGGAGGAAGCATGCCTAAACTCTAGGAAAAAGCTTGATAATCAAATCTTATATCAGAGATTATCCAATGTTTTTTAATCCAAAGCATATAAACTAAATCTAGCCAGTGAGTTTAGTTTTTAGAATGATAGATGACATCCAACCATCAGGTGCTAATAATGTGACATGAAATCAGTAAAAACCTTTATCAACAATGAATCAGATGTGCTAACTTTCTTGTGTCAAAGTCAAGTTCTCAGAGAAGCAATACATTTTTTCAAAAAGAATTGTTATTATATTTTGCCCTTGTCATGTGGGATCTCTGTTCTCCAATCAGGGACTGAACCCAGTGCCCCCAGCTCAGAGTCTTAACCACTGGACCACCAAGGAAGTCCCAGAAGCAATACTTTAAACAGTACCTCAGTGGTTACATAATAAACTTGATTATGCAACAGTTACAATGTGTTTACAACTACAGATAATATGCGCAATTTCAGGAGTAATTATATCCATTTCAATTTGTTCATGTAATTGAAATGTCAGTTTTAAAATATTTTAGAATATTTTGCTCAGCAAGATAAAGTTACAATTTTAGAATTCAAAACAACAGTTACTCAAACAGTCAATTAAAGAGCCAGTATACTCAAGGATCACCAAGAATGACTGGGGTCTTTATAGATAGAAAAAAAAACAGTGAAAAAATAGTATCCAGACTTTAGACCAATCTAACTTGGAGCTCTTTTATTACACAATGCTATTACATCTCTTTTTCTTTTGGTATTCTAGGACACTGGTACTTCTAAATGATAGCGCATAAAGCATTATCAGAGTTAAGAAAATCTTGGGTGAGTTTTTTTGGCCACACCACGGCACTCATGGGATCTCAGTTCTCCACAAGGGATTGAACCTGGGCCAGAGTCAGTGGTAAAGAGTCCACTTACAATGCCGGCAACAGAGTTCGACCTCTAGGTCAGGAAGATCCCCTGGAAAAGGAAATGGCAACCCACTCCAGTATTCTTGCCTGGAGAATTCCATGGACAGAGGATCCTAGTGGACTATAGTCCATGAGATCACAAAGAGAGTCAGATGGGACTTAGTGACTAAACAACACCACCTACAACAGGAATGAAAGCCCAGAACCCTAACCACTAGACCACCAGGGAACTCCCACAGGTGTGATTTTTGATGGAGCCAAAACTAGCCTCATGATCTAAAGTTGTAACTGATTATATTTAGGGATTAAATTTCTTATTTAGAGATTAAACAAACCAGAAACATCTTAATCACCCATCTCATAAAGTATTATACTGTTTTTTTTTAAAAAGGAAGTACTTCTTCATGAACTAAAATGTTAGATATTTATGATAGATTAAGTAAAAATGACAAAATGCATAATAATTGTATGATTTCATTTAAAAAACTAATGCTGAGGCTATATATACACATATAAATTTATATTTATATGTGTGTACAAACACATGTTCATAAGCATTGAAGAGAGTTGAAAATACTCATATGAAACATTAGTAGTCATCTCTAGAGTGGTCTCTGTCAATATCTGATTTATTGTTATGATTATTTTATGATTTATCTTTATGATTATTTTGGTGATAATAAGCATTCAAATGTTTATACCATAAAGATTAATTCAGATGCTTTTAAAAAACACATAAGCACACTATATCCAATTTATATATAGATTACATTAAAAAATGTTTAACCCAAAAGTCAGTTGTTTGGATAGTTATTTATTTAGTAAAGTATAGGTCACTAGGATCAAACTTCCTATTTGGACACAAAAGTTTCCTAAGTAGACTCATGTTTAAAATGAGGAAAAGAGAAAACTTACCTTACTGAGGTAAATCAAAAATGACTGTAAAGTATCTAGGAATTAACATCTTTTATAAATAAGTGGAATGGTGTGCAACCAAACAGTGTGTTAAGACAGTGGCAATAAAAGCAGTGAAAGTGATTGACAGATGACAAAATATACAAAATCAATTAATATTAACCAAATTCTTCACATTTAGGTATCTAAATACTATATGTCGAATTTCCCCAAATTCAGTAACCTAATAATCCCATAGTTATTCTTCTCTTCTCTCTGAAAATTCCTTACACTAAATTATTATATTTTAACCAGCATTTTGTTTTTAAATAAGACAATTTTTTACCTTAAAAAAATAATTATGGAAGTTACTAATCATGTTGGGATAATTAAATATTACTATAGGGCTTTATGGGCTTCCCAGGTGGCTCAGACGGTAAACAATCTGCCTGCACTGTGGGAGACCTGGGTTCAATCCCTGGGTTGGGAAGATCCACTGACTGGAGAAGGGAATAGCAACCCACTCCAGTATTCTTGCCTGGAGAATTCCATGGACGGTGGAGCCTAGCAAGCTACAGACCATGGGGTCTCAAAGAGTCGGACAGAACTGAGCAACTCACACACACACAGGGCTTTATAACCATTATATTCAACATGATGAAAAATATTTAAATTTCCTTACAGCAAGTATTGGTTATTTTAACATTTCTATTTAATAGTTATTTTTACACTTGCATTTTTGCATACCTACATATTTTACAGTAAAACATAGCACATTCTTACCCCAGCTTTGAAAATCCCAGTGAAGTTCGAGATAAAAGTCACCTAGCTGAGAAATGAAATATGTATAATTAGTAAATGCATACCTTAGTTAACAGCTCTTATACCTGCTTAACATTTTGCTTTAAAAAAATCTGTTATCATTAAAGATCTATAGACAGAAATAGGAAATAATTTCAATTATGGGGTTGGAGAAAGAACCAAAATATATATATATGCTTATTACTTAAAATAATATTACAATAGCAGACATTACTACACTTATCCACAAAGGAAAATACATACCGCTTTAGATTTTACAAGAACGTTTTAATCACATAAAACTGATAGGCATTTAAATTTGCATCAATAAATATTCTACTTCTCAGTGTAACCAAAACAAAATGAGTAGTATTGTGAAAATAGTTAATAACTTTAGAAGTGTTATAAAAAAAAACTTCCAAAATGATTATTGTGTAGGCTCATAATGATCTAATAAAATCATTCACTGCAACAGAAACTTTTTTCCATAAAGTGATAACACAAGTTTTTGAAATCTGAAATAATCTGTCATCATATTATCTATAGACAATGTTTTTATTTCTTAAATTAGAAGTTAAACAACAAAAACTATAACTGTTCAAGGAACTATTAATCAAATAGTCTCAAAAAATTTTATCCCTTGAGATTTCAAAAAATAGCATACCTAAAAGAAGACATACTCATAGGTCTTTCTCCCACAGCTTTTTCAAGCATCCAAAATAAAGAGAAAAAAATAACAGAAAACAAACCTCTCTCCCTGTCTGTACCACTACACCCAGCTGTACCATCATGAAGTAGGATAGATAAACAGTTTTGTTACAAACAGAAAATGCAAACTGGCCCTACTAGCAGTAGCAGCTTCTGCTCATAGAAAACTTTTGAATCCAAAGAACAAAGGAAAATTACTTCGATTAATTATCACTTACCTTCTTTTTTCTTAGAGCTGTTACCTAATTTATTGAGAGCAATAATTCTTTATCTACCTTCTAAGTTCAAAGCAAATAATGCTTCCTATAAGATTACACACTATAATCAGTATTTTTTAATGTCATTATTGCTTAATTAAAGCAGGATTTTTACTATTTCTTGACCCTTAATAATTAGCAAAAAATTAAACTGCATTTTTAAAATGCATAAGAGTACACTTTCAATTACAGTTTAGATACAAAATCAGTCAAGAAATTGAGCTTACCTCTTTCAGGGCTTTTAATAATCGAGGTCGTTTTTCTTCAACACTTTCCCTGGATTGCTGCTTAAGCTTCCTTAAAAGAGCTGTAACTAAAATTTAAATTTTAAAAAAATTTTTAATTTAAAATGAATTTTACCAGGTTAGACTGCTAATTATATCTAAAAAAAAAATGTGAAAAAAAATGTCACCATGCTAAGAAACACCACTGGCTTATTACACACAGAAATAATACAGATATTGTGAATATGTTAGAAAATACCTTTGGCAAAGCTGTTATGATCCTCAAGAAAACCTGAAAGGAGATACCTCAACATCAACCTACAGTCATACTAGCTTTGGTGGTTTTTAATCATCAGTAAGGCTTCATCTGACTGAGTCAAGATTACCAACCGCAGTCAGATGATGCAGTGTCCTGTTGTTAACAGTTGTCTAAATGATGATCTCAAAGACAGGAAATCTCAAAAATCATACTAGGTATTTTTTTTTAATGTAATTATCTACAAAATGTTATCAGTTGCATCTGTTCTTCTTCTACTTGAGACTGTACTTTCTCTCACATACTACCAACATAGCATAAAAAATACTAAAACAAATCCTATTCTATCTGTAAAAAGAACTTCAGACTCTTAAAAAAAAACCCTGAAACTCTCCACAGTGTCTTCTCAATAGTTAACAGATATTAAGACAAATCGCTTAAGTCCAAACCACAGCTTTACTACTTATTAGCTGTGTCAATATGGAACACTTAATTAATTTTCCTAAACTTCATTTTCTTTTTTTCATTTGTCAAGTAAAAATAACTCTACATTAAAATCTATAGTAAATCTCAAGTAAAATCTACTACAAAGAGTTACTATAGAGGCTCAATATAAACTGCTTACTACTGTGCCTGCAATTAGGTAAATAGAAGTTTTGTTTATTAGAATGAAGGTCTAAAATATACCAGCAAACTCAATCAATCTCTCACATTTACTGAAATAAGAGAAAATATTAGCTTTGAATAAAGTAAGATAAAAAATGTATTAGTGGGGTGGAGAATGTATATATCAATACATGGTGAAAGGGAGTGAAAAACTTGGCTTAAAGCTCAACATTCAGAAAACGAAGATCATGGCAGCAGGTCCCATCACTTCATGGGAAATAGATGGGGAAACAGTGGGAATAGTGGCTGACTTTATTTTGGGGGGCTCCAAAATAACTGCAGATGATGACTGCAGCCATGAAATTAAAAGACACTTACTCCTTGGAAGGAAAGTTATGAACAACCTAGACAGCATATTAGAAAGCAGAGACATTACTTTGTTGACAAAGTTCCGTCTAGTCAACGCTATGGTTTTTCCAGTAGTCAGGTATGGATGTGAGAGTTGGACTATAAAGAAAGCTGAGGACTGAAGAATTGATGCTTTTGAACTATGGTGTTGGAGAAGACTCTCTGAGAGGCCCTTGGACTGCAAGGAGATCCAACCAGTCTATCCTAAAGGAGATCAGTCCTGGGTGTTCATTGGAAGGACTGATGTTGAAGCTGAAACTCCAATACTTTGGCCACCTAATGGCGAAGAGCTGACTCATTTGAAAAGACCCTGACGCTGGGAAAGATTGAGGGCAGGAGGAGAAGGGGATGACAGAGGATGAGATGGTTGGATGGCATCACTGACTCAATGGACATGGGTTTGGGTAAACTTCAGGAGTTGGTGATGGATAGGTAGGCCTGGCATGCTGTGGTTCATGAGGTCACAAAATGTTGGACATGACTGAGTGAGTGAACTAAACTGATGCTAAAATGAAAACTTCAGCTACCTACATTCAATCCTCAAATAAAATTCTTTTCTGGTCTATAAAATCCAAACAGTCTAAGGACCAATTACCTAGATAAATTAGGATTCTTTAAAGATTCAAATTTATATGACTCCAACTAACCTTCATGTTTGTTATAATTTAATACCAAAACTATATTATCTAAGTATAGAATTCTTTCTATAATTCTTCTCCACTATAAATGCAAATAGTTTAATAAATGTTTATTCAATCTACCTTTACTTCAGATTAAAAAAGACTGCTGTTCACATAAAGAACAAAAATAATTAATTTCCTAAAAGAAAAGGCATCTTAATTAAAAGCAGAAACCATATGGTTTCCATCAACTAAATATAACTGACTGAAGATCTTCAATACATAGAAAATTATTTAAATCACCAAATATTATTAAAAATGTAGTGACAGCAACTACATATAACATAGTGATGTGTGCAAAAAGATTCCTGTTCTATGAGATTTCACATTAAAATATAACATCAACTTATAGACACACTCAGAACACAATCAGATAAAATTATTAGCATATATGGGGGAGTCAATTTAACTCAGATGACCATTTTATCTACTACTGCAGGCAGAAATCCCTCAGAAGAAATGGAGTGGCCATGATGGTCAACAAAAGAGTCCAAAATGCAGTACTTGGATGCAATCTCAAAAACGACAGAATGATCTCTGTTCTTTTCCAAGGCAAACCATTCAATATCACAGTAATCCAAGTCTATGCCCCAACCAGTAACGCTGAAGAAGTTGAAGCTGAACGGTTCTATGAAGACCTACAAGACCTTTTAGAACTAACACCCAAAAAAGATGTCCTTTTCATTATAGTGGACTGGAATGCAAAGTAGGAAGTCAAGAAACACATGGAGTAACAGGCAAATTTGGCCTTGGAATATGGAATGAAGCAGGGCAAAGACTGACAGAGTTTTGCCAAGAAAATGCACTGGTCATAACAAACACCCTCATCCAACAACACAAGAGAAGACTCTACACATGGACATCACCAGATGGTCAACACCGAAATCAGATTGATTATATCCTTTGCAGCCAAAGATGGAGAAGCTCTATACAGTCAGCAAAAACAAGACCAGGGGCTGACTGTGGCTCAGACCATGAACTCCTTATTGCCAAATTCAGACTTCAATTGAAGAAAGTAGGGAAAACCACTAGACCATTCAGGTATGACCTAAATCAAATCCCTTATGATTATACAGTGGAAGTGAGAAATAGATTTAAGGGCCTAGATCTGACAGATAGAGTACCTGATGAACTATGGAATGAGGTTCATGACATTGTACAGAGACAGGGATCAAGACCATTCCCATAGAAAAGAAATGCAAAAAAGCAAAATGGCTGTCTGGGGAGGCCTTACAAATAGCTGTGAAAAGAAGAGAAGCAAAAAGCAAAGGAAAAAAGGAAAGATATAAGCATGTGAATGCAGAGTTCCAAAGAATAGCAAGAAGAGATAAGAACGCCTTCTTCAGCGATCAATGCAAAGAAATAGAGGAAAACAACAGAATGGGAAAGACTAGGGATCTCTTCAAGAAAATCAGAGATACCAAAGGAACATTTCATGCAAAGATGAGCTCGATAAAGGACAGAAATGGTATGGACCTAACAGAAGCAGAAAATATTAAGAAGAGATGGCAAGAATACACAGAAGAACTGTACAAAAAAGATCTTCACGACCCAGATAATCACGATGGTGTGATCACTCACCTAGAGCCAGACATCCTGGAACGTGAAGTCAAGTGGGCCTTAGAAAGCATCACTACGAACAAAGCTAGTGGAGGTCATGGAATTCCAGTTGAACTATTCCAAATCCTGAAAGATGATGCTGTGAAAGTGCTGTACTCAATATGCCAGCAAATGTGGAAAACTCAGCATCGGCCACAGGACTGGAAGAGGTCAGTTTTCATTCCAATCCCAAAGAAAGGCAATGCCAAAGAGTGCTCAAACTACTGCACAATTGCACTCATCTCACATGCTAGTAAAGTAATGCTCAAAATTCTCCAAGCCAGGCTTCAGCAATATGTCAACAGTGAACTTCCTGATGTTCAAGCTGGTTTTAGAAAAGGCAGAGGAACCAGTGATCAAATTGCCAACATCGACTGGATCATGAAAAAAGCAAGAGAGTTCCAGAAAAACAACTATTTCTGCTTTATTGACTATGCCAAAGCCTTTGACTGTGTGGATCACAATAAACTGTGGAAAATTCTGAAAGAGATGGGAATACCAGACCACCTGATCTGCCTCTTGAGAAATTTTTATGCAGGTCAGGAAGCAACAGTTAGAACTGGACATGGAACAACAGACTGGTTCCAAATAGGAAAAAGAGTACATCAAGGCTGTATATTGTCACCCTGTTTATTTAACTTATATGCAGAGTACATCATGAGAAACGCTGGGCTGGAAGAAACACAAGCTGGAATCAAGATTGCCGGGAGAAATATCAATAACCTCAGATATGCAGATGACACCACCCTTATGGCAGAAAGTAAAGAGGAACTCAAAAGCCTCTTGATGAAAGTGAAAGTGGAGAGTGAAAAAGTTGGCTTAAAGCTCAACATTCAGAAAACGAAGATCATGGCATCCGGTCCCACCACTTCATGGGAAATAGATGGGGAAACAGTGGAAATAGTGTCAGACTTTATTTTTCTGGGCTCCAAAATCACTGCAGATGGTGACTGCAGCCATGAAATTCAAAGACGCTTACTCCTTAGAAGGAAAGTTATGACCAACCTAGATAGCATATTCAAAAGCAGAGACATTACTTTGCCAGCAAAGGTTCATCTAGTCAAGGCTATGGTTTTTCCTGTGGGCATGTATGGATGTGAAAGTTGGACTGTGAAGAAGGCTGAGCACCGAAGAATTGATGCTTTTGAACTGTGGTGTTGGAGAAGACTCTTGAGAGTCCCTTGGACTGCAAGGAGATCCAACCAGTCCATTCTGAAGGAGATCAGCCCTGGGATTTCTTTGGAAGGAATGATGCTAAAGCTGAAACTCCAGTACTTTGGCCACCTCATGCAAAGAGTTGACTCATTGGAAAAGACTCTGACACTGGGAGGGATTGGGGGCAGGAGGAGAAGGGGACGACAGAGGATGAGATGGCTGGATGGCATCACTGACTCGATGGACATGAGTCTCAGTGAACTCCAGGAGTTGGTGATGGACAGGGAGGCCTGGCATGCTGCAATTCATGGGGTCACAAAGTCGGACATGACTGAGCGACTGATCTGATCTGATTATAAGAATCTTATTAACAGTGATTGAGAAATAAAATAAAGTTAGCTACAACAAATGTCACTGGTGATGGTTTAGTCATTGAGTAATGTCCAATTCTTTGCAACCCCATGGACTGACCATGGGATCTTCCAGGCAAGAATGCTGGAGTGGGTTGCCATTTCCTTCTCCAGGAGAACTTCCTGACCCAGGGGTCAAACCCAGGTTTCTTGCATTGCAGGTGGATTCTTTACCAACTGAGTCACCAAGTGACCAAAAAGTCACCAGCTTTTTTCCTCAATAGTTTTCTAACTTTCTACAAAAAATGTCGTTACTTTCTTTAAAAAAAATATTTTAAAGTTTTGAGTATCTCAGGAGAGTGATAATAAATAAAAATCTAATATAATACTTTTCAGAAATTTTTAAATTATTGATTAATCTCAAATCTTCCTTGTAGTTTTAATTATCTTCATTAATTCACTGAACAAATACATGTGCCAAGCACTGTTCTAGGAGCCAGAAATGAAAGGCTGAATAAGAAACATATTGATGACTTGATTTTTCACAAAGCTTATATGATACACTATGAGGAAAAGACATTGCAAGACAGCAAGAGAGACACAGATATAAAGAACAGACTTTTGGACTCTGTGGGAGAAGGCGAGGGTGGGATGATTTGAGAGAACAGCATTGAATACATGTATATTATCATACGTGAAATAGATCACCAGTCCAGGTTTGATGCATGAGGCGGGGTCAGGGCTGGTGCACTGGGATGACCCTGAGGGATGGTACATTTATATATACATGGTAATATATATAGTCAAGAATAATTCATACATAAGTTTATAAGTAGCTGCAAATTCTTCATAGTATGGAAAGTTACACCAAATGAAAAATATGTCAAATGCATCATTTCATATTTTTAGAATACATAACAACAATAGTAATTTATATTGCTTACTCATCTGTCTATCTCCATAACTGATGGCTTCCGCCAGCGGGCTCCATCCCTGAGCATTTTTCACCTTTACTGGAGCATTGTGAGCCAAAAGTAAATGGGCACATTCTGAAACATAGAACGGTAATAATATTAAACATGATGCAATTTTCAGAATCTCTAAATTAAAAAATCACATAAAAATTCAAGGTATCAAGTTACTATAAACAGATCTATGAAATAAGCATTGTACTATAGAGAATTAAGTAATTTTTTTAATTCCTATGTATCTAACCATGTTATTTCAAATCCTTAGATTCAAGAATTATCTATTCTAGTACCTAAAAATATATTGGATCTCTCTGCAAACAAAATATTATGTTCCCTAATAATTGTTCCCAAGGATATTTTAAGAATGTTTCCATATTATAAAAAATTACTCAAGAAACTCAAAAGTAATTTACATAAAAACTTCTACTAACTAATAAGAGCCAGAAGAGGACTATCTGCAAGGTCAGATGGAAAGTTCATTATTTATTTCAAAGGGGAAAAAAAGTACTTGCAAAAAGAATCACTGACGTTTCCATAAGCCCTTATTTTTCAAATTTTACAGCTTGTTTAATTCAGAAAATACCCAAAGGGGACAAAAACTTGTTTATGATTATAAGAACAAATCTGGACAGTTTTTCTAGTAATCAAAAAAAGTAATAAAAAGGTAATAAAATAATCAAAAAAGGTAACTTTAAAAAAAGGTATACTTGGCTCACCATCCAGCCCAGGCACAGCTGCCTGCTGAAACTTAAGAGAAACACTGAAGACTACCACAAGAGACAGGATAATTACATTTAAAAATCTATGATCAGGACAAAAGTTCCCAAAACACTGAATTTTTGGGGGGCTGGTCACACGGCATGCAGGATCTTAGTACCCCAACAGGATCAAACCTGCACCCCCTGCAATGGAAGCATGACATTCTAACCACTGGACCACCAGGGAATTCTCAACACTGTGTATTTTAGGATGCACTGAGGGATCTCAGCCTCTTGGATCTTAGCTGGTAAGTTCACGGGTGGTGGTTTTAAATCATCACTCTCAACATTTTTAGTTATTCATGGGAAAATTAATTTACATAGTACTTCATCAATGGATTTCGTGGTTTCAACTGTTTTATCTATATAATACTTGCTGTTTCCAACTCAGTGGCTAGGGCATTTCCAACATTTAACATTGAGGATATGTGGTAATCTGAACCAAGTCTTACAATAAGAACTAACATAATATATGACAACATGAATAAAAGTTTTCTACAATACGAAAAAAAAGTCTAAGATATAGACCTTTGTATAGGTTGAGGACATTTTTCTTAAATTAAAAATAATAAGCATATTAACAGGCAGGAAAACATCTGAAACAAGGCTCATGGGAAATTTAAGATAGCTATCCAATTTAAATTCCCTAAATGAAATGATTCATTCATCCAATCAGTCTTTTGGCATGTATTTATCAAGTGCCTATTACATGCCATTTCTAAGTTCTAGGTCCTAGATATAAGCAGTGAAAAGAAAGATAATCAGAGAGCTCACATATTATATTAAAATATAATTAAGTAAAGGACATTATATTAAGTAAGCAAAACAAATACCGAAATTTCACAAAGGTGTTTAAGAAAGTCTGCTGCTAACTGCTACTGCTGCTAAGTCGCTTCAGTCGTGTCCGACTCTATGCGACCCCATAGACGGCAGCCCACCAGGCTCCCCCGTCCCTGGGATTCTCCAGGCAAGAACACTGGAGTGGGTTGCCATTTTCTTCTCCAATGCATGAAAGTGAAAAGTGAAAGTGAAGTCGCTCAGTCGTGTCCGACTCTTAGTGACCCCATGGACTGCAGTCTACCAGGCTCCTCCGTCCATGGGATTTTCCAGGCAAGAGTATTGGAGTGGGGCGAAGGTACTTTGCCTTCTCCAAGAAAGTCTGCTAGTAGTATATAAAAATATATGTACACTGAAATCTCCTTTAAGTATAAGGTTCTTCTCTATTTCAACTCAAATCCATAAGTGAAACTCTTCCTAGCCAACACGGCCTATATACCCACCAGAAATTCAGAAAAAATTAAGACTTCACTAGTGAAAAACAGGTTATTCAGAAGGTTAAGATGAGTGAAAGAAGTAAATACAAGTGTGTAAGTTATAGGGTAATTCAATCAACAAATGTTTGAATGCCCTGGGAATTTTTACTGTGTTTACAAATACGTATACAAATGAAAAGTGCCCTTCAACAATGAAGTCACTAAAGACACAGCACACCTCTAAAGGAGAAGATAAAAGAGAACAGAGTAGCACAGACTGAACGGTGGTAGGATGTAAAATTGCTGTACAGAAGTAAACATAAGGCAGATGTTTTATCTTCCACTACCTATTTCAGTCTCATGCCTATGCAACCAAATACCAAAAATATTAAAAGGTCAACTAGGAAAAAGTAGAAAAAGAATATACAACTGAAAAAATATAAATGGAAAATTATATATTGATAGGTATATTAATGGCTTTACCTACTCTACGTGAAAAGGACTTAGGAAGAGCAAAAACTGATATTATTTGCAGATCATGAATAATCTAACCAAGTGTTTCCCAAAATATGTTCCACAGAACTATAGTTTCTCAAGATACTTGTAAGAAAGAGAAAATACCAAATAACTACAGGGAACAATGACTCTATAATAGAAGGCTCCAATTCAGAATGTCACAATGAATATTAGCACCTCAAAAGTGCTAAGAAGGTCCACAATAAAAAAAGAAAAAAACCTGCTTAATATGTATTAAGCCACTATTTTCCAAATCACTATTTTCCTCTAAAAATTATTTCCCATGAAACAAATGTTCTGTGACAATTTTAGATAGGCCGACACAATCCTATGATGAAACACAGCAAAACCTCCTCCACCAAAAAGTAGGACCTAGGACAGTAAATATGTTTAATTTCACATTCAAATTCTGATAAATATATATTTACTATTAAAGTGTTAAATTTAGAATAGCAATCAGACTTGGCATCAAATTAACTATGACTATCACAAAGACAGGAGGGAAGCAGGCTGCATGTTAGCTAACTTTGATTTAAACCATTTTCTTTTCAAATGATTCACAGTGAAAAGAGAGCAATGCCAGTCACCATAATGATCAGGAATCCAGGCTGTGACATAAGATACTCCAAGTTCAAGTAAAAACTCTGCTACTTCTCCCTGGGAAAGTTGCTTAACATCTCAGAGCTAACTTTTTTCATCTGTAAAATGGGGACAATGATAGTATCTTCCTCACATGGTTGCTATGTTAAATGAGTAAACATGTATAATGCCCTGAAAAAGCATCTAGCACACTGTAAATGAACACATTTCAGTTATTTTCTAAAGTTCTGATCCAATGTTCTTCAAAAGAAGGCATAAGCTTTTTTCATTGGTCAAATTTAGCTAACTGTATCTTTCTTTTCGCCAAGGTGTAGAGATGACTATCATGGTCTGCCCTACCAATAGTCCTACTAAATATTCTTCCTCTGTATTCTTGATACCCTCTTCTACCCCAACTCTCTCCGAGTCAGTCTCACTAAAGCTAATTTTATATGAGTAACTACATATCCCAAAAACAATTCATGAGATTGCTAGTCACTCATCACTGTGACTTGGCTGAAGGTGAACTAGCCCAATCAAACTTTCTGTTCAGAAATTCAGGAATCTAAGAAATTGAACTATTAGGTGGAGAACACTGAAATCAGAAAGCCATTAAGATTCAGGAACTTAGAACACTTATTTTGGGTCATGGTCAATTTCAATAAACAGAGAAAAATCAATCAAGAAAAGATAATATTTTTATATATATATATATATAAATATATAAAGAACAGTAGATACACCATAAGAAACAGACAAGATGATTGATATAGATGGATATACGTACATATATGAAGGGAAGGAAGGTGGAAGGTTGGGGGTAGGCAGAGGGGAGGGAGGAAAGGAAGGGAAGAGAAAGAGAGGAAGGAAGTAAGGGGAGAGACGGGGAGGAAGGGGGAAATGATAGCTGATCTCCCAAACTGTCTTTTTTACTACTCATCCTGAGACATAGATAGTCCCCATAGCTTGAATTTAATATATAGCCTCTTAATGAATCTCTCTTTACTTAAAAGTTACTTGACTGAGTCTCTGTAAGGAGGGAAAAAACAGCATAACTAACTAAAATTTGAGTCCCCAGTTTTGTTGTTGCTGTTCAGTTGCTAAGTTATGTCTGACTCTTTGTAACCTCAAGGACTGCAGCATGCCAGGCTTCCCTGTCCTTCACTATCTTCTGGAGTTTGCTCAGATTCATGTCCACTGAGGCGGTGATGCTATCTAACCATCTTATCCTCTGCTGCCCTCTTTTCCTTTTGCATCAGGGTCTTTTTCAATGAGTCAGCTCTTCGCATCAGGTGGCCAATTTAGGTAGTATTAAAATCTAAATTAAATATCTGACAAATCATGTTTCACGTAAGCACATAAACTTAAACTAGCAAAAGCATTTTGTTTTTCAACAAAGCAAGTTCTAGTAATATCTTTCAGACCAAACGTTTACAGCAACAGCTATTTTATAGTATATAACAATAACAGGTGTTCATGATATGGTTAGAACATCAGAAAGGTGTTAAAAAGTTATCTTGTTTAAAAATTCAACAGTACATGCTTTCCAAAGATTTTTATCAAACACATCCAAGATTTTAAAATCTAGCACTCAGAAAGGTGCCAATCAGCTACCTAGAATCCTCACTTTTCAAGATAACTGAGAATCCAGATAATTATGGCATCTGGGAATAGGCTTAAAAAGTAGATCTTTTGGGAATTCCTTGGTGGTCCAGTGGCTAAGACTCCATGCTCCCCCTGCAGAGGGCACAAATTCCATCCTGGTCAGGGATGGATCTCACAGGCTAAGATCTCACATGCTGCAACTAAGACACAGTGCAGCCAAATAAATAAATTTTTTTTTTTTTTTTTAAAAAGGAGATCTTTTAAATCATCTATGACCTGTTTTTCTGTTCTGAAGAATAAACAAGTACTAACTTTTTATTATCTATCAAAATAATTCTAGACTTATGAGTTTATAAAAAATAGTCCATATTAAAGAATCTTATAAAACTCTATGAATATTAAAAATATTATAATATTAATAAACTTAATATTTGGAAACAAGAGTCTCCTGATATTATACTTACTTGAAAAATAACCAAACAAGGGAAAAAGTTTCGAAAGGCATAAAGGTTACTATAAGATTTTCACTAACTCTTTGAAAAAAGTGCTATGAAAAATGAGAAAGTAGTTGTGTTTTTTAATATACTGAATCCTAGACTCAATTAGCAAATCAAATAATCAGGTGAATGTTTTAAAATTCAAAACATAAAACTCATCTTAAAATTTTAAAACTGACTATACATGAGTGAAGTCAGTTTAAAACTGATTCAGTTCAGTTCAGTCACTCAGTTGTGTCTGACTCTCTGCGACCCCATGGACTGCAACACTCCAGGCCCCCCTGTCCATCACCAACTCCTGGAGTTGATGCAAACTCATGTCCATTGAGTCAGTGATGCCATCCAACCACCTCATCCTGTCATCCCCTTCTCCTCCTGCCCTCAATCTTTCCCAGCATCAGGGTCTTTTCAAATGAGTCAGCTCTTCACATCAGGTGGCCAAAGTACTGGAGTTTCAGCTTCAGGATCAGTCCTTCCAATGAACACCCAGGACCGATCTCCTTTAGGATGGACTGGTTGGATCTCCTTGCAGTCCAAGGGACTCTCAAGAATCTTCTCCAACACCACAGTTCAAACGCATCAATTCTTTGGCACTCAGCTTTCTTCACAATCCAACTCTCACATCCATACATGACTATTGGAAAAACCATAGCTTTGACTAGACGGACCTTTGTTGGCAAAGTAATGTCTCTGCTTTTGAATATGCTGTCTAGGTTGGTCTTAACTTTCCTTCCAAAGAGTAAGTGTCTTTTAATTTCATGGCTGCTGTCACCATCTGCAGTAATAAAACTGATTATACATGACTGCTGCTGCTGCTGCTGCTAAGTCGCTTCAGTTGTGTCCAACTCTGTGTGACCCAATAGACATGACTATACAACAACAAAAAAAGGAAATACTTACTAACCTTTATTTCCTAACATCACAGCAAGATGTAAAGGAGTGTTTCCTAAAACAGAAACAAAAATAAATCAAATTAGTATAAAAACACTGGGAAAATTATTTTAAAATGGTTTCAGCTCCTTCAGAAAGTTCACTGACGAATTTTAAGCAAAAATAATGTGACTACAAAATGATCCACCTTATGTGGTAAAGTCAAGGTCAAAGGACGCAATGGTTTCTAAACACAGCATATCCTACTTGTCTTTCCCCCACCTCCCATGAAAAATATCCATTTTGCCTTTGGGACTTATCCTTCAAATAGATGTCAGATTCCTTTGCTGCTAATTTCTCTAGTTTCTCTCTTTATCAACCTTTGTTCATTCAGCATACAGTTTAAATACCCACTACACACTCATCCTTGCTCATCTCAGTAAGATTCAATCCTGTCCTCAAGTTTTAAAAAATAAAAGAAAATGAAAACACTAACTGGAAAAAATATATTCACCCCTATGTTCACTGAAGCATTATTTACGATACCCATGATAGGGAAACAAACTAGGTGCCCATCGACAGACAAATGGATAAAATGTGTGTGTGTCTGTATGTATTACACATTCAATGGAATGTTATTTGGCCATTAAAAAAAGAATGAAATCTTGCCATCTGCAACAACACAGATGGACCGTGAGGGCATTATGCTAAGTGAAATAAGTCAGATAGAGACAAATACCATACAGTCTCACCTATATGTGGAATTTTTTAAAATACATACATACATATATATATATATAGACACACACACACACATACACAGAGAGAGAGACAGCGAGAACAAACTGGTGATTGCCAAAGGTGAAGAATAGGAGAGTAGGTGAAATGGGTGAAGAGAATTAAAAGGTACAAACTCAGTTAAAAAATTAAGTCCTGGGGATGTAATATATGGCATGGTTACTATTATACTGCATTTGAAAATTGTTAAATGTAGATCTTAAAAGCTATCATCACAAGAAAAAAAAATTCTGAACTATGTATGGTGATGCATATTAATCAGACTTCTTGTGGTAATCATTTCACTATATACAAACATGAAAACATTAGGTTATAGACCTGAAAGTAATAAAATGTTGTACATCAATTATACTTCAATTTAAAAAAAAAAAGTATATTGCAAAGGTAAACAATTTCCTCTGTCTCAATATGCTAAATCAAGGTGGGTCTATAGAAGATACATTTTCTGTTTTGCTAAAATCAGTACCTTGTTATTGTAAACATTTGTTTCTGATCAGCTCCAGAGAAAAAGAAATCTACATATACAAGTATCAATTTCCAATTTGATTGGTTAGAATAAGATCGTCTTCTACCTTTTCTAAATATTGAACTAATTTCATGTGTTGCATTCACATTCTATGAAAATCTCTATCAAAACCAAAAAGTAGTCACAAAAAGTAAACAAAACTAGTTGACAAACTGATGCCAGAAACAGCTCAACACTAAGCCAAAACCAAAGCCTTTACTTTGGACTTTCATTCTTAATTCCCATTTCAATCTCCTCTCTAAACTGGAATAATAATTTTAAAACAAAAACTTCACCATGTTGTAGTTTCACTTAAAAGGCTTGACCGTGGTCTACATTTTATCTTTAACGTGGCATAAAAGGTTCTTGAGATAAGTCCTTACCTTCCTTTCTTCTCCTAGTTTCTTTCTTACCCCATATTTCATCTGAATTGCATGCAATAAATTCTCCAGTAGCTGAGATTCTTGATATTTTACATACATTTTGTTAATTCTTCCTACATATTCCTTCCCATTGGCCTAGCAAGTTAATACTCACCTTCTAGGGCTTAGCTCAAACATCATCTATCCACTGAAGCCTTCTCTAGATAATCAGATGTTCCTCTGCACTGCTCCCACAGCCTTCTATACCTATCTCTTTATTGAAGAACTTTTCACACTAAACTGTACTTTTTATGTAGAAACATCTGTCTTCTTCATTAGACATTAACCTCAGTACAACTAGATACATATTTTATTCATTTATGTATATGAAATGCTTCCAATACACATATAACATTCAAAATACAGTCAATAAGCATTCGTGAATGAAGGCTTCAGAAAAAGCTCTGACTGATAGCAACAAACCCTAAAAATATCACTAAAATGCAATAGGCATTACCTTAGGCAAGTGTTGCACACTCAAATATTTCCAGAATTGGGTTATGTAACTGTAAAAGTTTTCATGTTATTTTTCTTACATGTTTATAAGAATATGTTTATAAAACCATTTAGCCCTTGAATTTCCTTAGAGTGAACATTTTTATTATGGATTAATAATGACAAGAGTACTGATGTTTCCTAATTCCTTTTTGCATACATTTTGACAATGTTTTTCTAGGATTCTGTCCATGTCATCTAAATTGTCGTCTATTGTCATATATTTTGTTTATAAATATCCTTCTACAATTTATAAATGACATTAAAATTTATGCAGATGCCCCACTTTTCATTCACATCTGTTATTTGTGTTTCTTATTTGATCAGTCTGAGGTTCATTACTTTTACGCATCTTTTTAAAGAACACAGTTTTGGCATGTTGCAACTTAACACCTGTTCTAAATAATTGTTGCCTTTATTATTTCTTTTCTTCTGTTATTTGGGTAAAACAGACTTAAGTTGGGAAATTAAGTAAATTATTCTTTTCCTAATTTCTTGAAATGAATTCTTAGATGCTTGGTTTTTCACCTTTTCCTAATATCTTTATCTTTTGATTACTAATCTCTAGTTTAATTGCAATTTGATCAGAAAACAGACTCAATATAATTTCAATCTGAAACATGTTGAAAGTTGCATTATGGTCAAGTTCAGTCAATTTTTGTAAATGTTTTCTGTATGTTTGAAAACAGCATGTAACCTGAGGATCTGGGGTGCAACATTTCAAATAAACATACTAGGTCCAGTTTGTGTTGTTCATACTTTTTGTATCCTTACTGGTTTTCTTGTCAGCTTATTGTTAAAAAAAGAAAGCTAAAATCTCCCACTATAACGGGAATTTCTATACTTCTTATATTCCTAGCAGTATTTGCTTGGTATATTTTCAGCCTATGTTATTAATTACAAATCAAATCCTTAAATACTTTCCCAGTAAAATGAATGATTTTTTCCTCCTGAAGCACCTCTCTTTATCTCAGGTATTTTCTGCTCTCAAATTACCACACAATTGCACTCATCTCACACACTAGTAAAGTAATGCTCAAAATTCTCCAAGCCAGGCTTCAGCAATAGGTGAACCGTGAACTTCCTGATGTTCAAGCTGGTTTTAGAAAAGGCAGATGAACGAGGGGTCAAATTGCCAACATCCGCTGGATCATGGAAAAAGCAAGAGAGTTCCAGAAAAGCATCTATTTCTGCTTTATTGACTATGCCAAAGCCTTTGACTGTGTGGATCACAATAAACTGTGGAAAATTCTAAAAGAGATGGGAATACCAGACCACCTGATCTGCCTCTTGAGAAATTTTTATGCAGGTCAGGAAGCAACAGTTAGAACTGGACATGGAACAACAGACTGGTTCCAAATAGGAAAAGGAGTACATCAAGGCTGTATATTGTCACCCTGTTTATTTAACTTATATGCAGAGTACATCATGAGAAACGCTGCGCTGGAAGAAACACAAGCTGGAATCAAGATTGCCAGGAGATATATCAATAACCTCAGATATGCAGATGACACCACCCTTATGGCAGAAAGTGAAGAGAAACTCAAAAGCCTCTTGATGAAAGTGAAAGTGGAGAGTGAAAAAGTTGGCTTAAAGCTCAACATTCAGAAAACGAAGATCATGGCATCCGATCCCATCACTTCAGGGAAAATAGATGGGGAAACAGTGGAAACAGTGTCAGACTTTATTTTTCTGGGCTCCAAAATCACTACAGATGATGACTGCAGCCATGAAATTCAAAGACGCTTACTCCTTGGAAGGAAAGTTATGACCCACCTAGATAGCATATTCAAAAGCAGAGACATTACTTTGCCAACAAAGGTTCATCTAGTCAAGGCTATGGTTTTTCCAGTGGTCATGTATGGATGTGAGAGTTGGACTGTGAAGAAGGCTGAGCGCTGAGGAATTGATGCTTTTGAACTGTGGTGTTGGAGAAGACTCTTGAGAGTCCCCTGGACTGCAAGGCGATCCAACCAGTCCATTCTGAAGGAGATCAGCCCTGGGATTTCTTTGGCAGGAATGATGCTAAAGCTGAAACTCCAGTACTTTGGCCACCTCATGCAAAGAGTTGACTCATTGGAAAAGACTCTGATGTTGGGAGGGATTGGGGGCAAGAGGAGAAGGGGACGACAGAGGATGAGATGGCTGGATGGCATCACTGACTCAATGGACATCTCAGTGAACTCCAGGAGTTGGTGATGGACAGGGAGGCCTGGCGTGCTGCGATTCATGGGGTCGCAAAGAGTCGTACACGACTGAGCGACTGATCTGATCTGATCTGATCTGATGATGTTAATATTGGAGAAGGAAATGGCAACCAACCCTTGTATTCTTGCCTGGAGAATTCCATGGACAGAAGAGCCTGGGAGGCTATAGTCCATGGGGTGCAAGAGTCGGACATGACTTAGTGACTACAGTTGTGTTAACCACATGATGTTAACACAACTATACCAATTTTTGACTGGTATTTACATGGAATATATTGTTCACTCCTTTCACTTTCAATTTTTATATGCTGTATTTCAAATGTGTTTCCAATTGTATGCAGCTGGGTGTTTTTTCATACAGTAAGACAGTATTTATCATTTAACTGTTAGAGCATTTAATCCAGTCTCATATATTATACTTAATTATATTGAAGTGAAAGTTGATCAGTCGTGTCCGACTTTTTGCGACCCCACAAACTATACAATCCATGGAATTCTCCAGGCCAGAATACTGGAGTGGATAGCGGTTCCCTTCTCCAGGGCATCATCCCAACCCAGAGATGGAGCCCAGGTCTACCCACATGGCAGGTGGATTCTTTACCAGCTGAGCCACTAAGGATATTATTGGAGTTTAACTCTACCTTCCAGCATTGTGCTTTTCATTGTGCTTTCAATATTTGTCTTGCCAGTTCCACATTTCTTTTTCTCATCTTCCTACCATTTTCTAAATTGATTATTTTCATATTTCCATTTTGGTTTTCTGTCTGTAGATGGAAGGTATATATTTATTTTTACTATTTTTATAGTAGTTATCCTAGACATGCACTGTCTGATATGGTAGCTATATGTGGTTATTGAGTATTGGAAGTGTGGCTGGTCTGAACTGAGATGTGCCATAAGTGGGATGTTTAAGACTTTAGTATGAAAAACAAGAATGTAAAATATCTCGATAATGTTTTATATTGGTCATCACATTAAAATAATGTTTCGGATATTTTGGGTTAAATAAGATGTAGTATTAAAATTAATTTAACCTACTTCTATTTTATGAGGCTAATAGAAAATTTAGTTTTAAGAGAGGCTTGCACTGGCTTTCTATTAGATAGCACAGCTCTAAAGTTTACAATATGCATCCTTGATTTATCAAATTCTCATGGTAAATGGCACATTACCCTTGAGAGCAAGTCAATGACCTTAGAACACTAACTTCATTCCCTCCATCCAGACTTACATGCTGTTATCTAGTCTCGTGAGTTTTTATTTGAATCTTACAGTCAATATTCATTTAGGATTTCTTACCACTTTTGTTACTCTTCATTCCTTTCTACTTCAGAATCACTTTTATTCTATCTGAAATACATCCTTCAGTATTTCTTTTAGTGGTGGTCTGATAAGTGAATTCTCTTAGGTTTTGTTTGCAAATGTTTATTCAACTTCAAAGGGTACTGTAAAGGGTATATAATTCTTGATTAGCTGTTATTTTCTTCAGTATTCTATGTGGTCTTATGGTTTTCTTTCTTGTTGAGAAGTCAGCTATAGGAATTTCTACTGTTCTTTCTAAAGTAATACGAATTTTCTGGCAGCACTTAAGTTTTTTTTCAGCCATCTCATTCCAATGTGCAATTTTTTTTTTTTATTCTGGGTTTTTCCAAGAGAACGCACTGGTCATAGCAAACACCCTCTTCCAACAACACAAGAGAAGACTCTCCACACGAACATCACCAGATGGTCAACACCGAAATCAGATTGATAATATTCTTTGCAGACAAAGATGGAGAAGCTCTATACAGTCAGCAAAAACAAGACCGGGAGCTGACTCTGACTCAGATCATGAACTCCTTATTGCCAAATTCAGACTTAAATTGAAGAAAGTAGGGAAAACCACTAGACCATTCAGGTATGACCTAAATCAAATTCCTTATGATTATACAGTGGAAGTGACAAATAGATTCAAGGGATTAGATCTGATAGATAGAGTGCCTGATGAACTATGGACGGAGGTTTGTGACACTGTACAGTAGGCAGTGATCAAGACCATCCTTAAGAAAAAGAAATGCAAAAGGCAAAATGGTTGTCTGAGGACGCCTTACAAATAGCTGAGAAAAGAAAAGATGAAAAAGGCAAAGGAGCAAAAGAAAGATAAACCCATTTGAATGCAGAGTTCCAAAGAAGAGCAAGGAGAGATAAGAAGCCTTCCTGAGTGATCAATGCAAAGAAAAAGGAAAACAATAGAATGGGAAAGACTAGAGATCTCTTCAAGAAAATCAGAGATACCAAAGGAACATGTCATGCAAAGATGGGCTCAATATAGGACAGAAATGGTACGGACCGAACAGAAGCAGAAGATATTAAGAGGTGGCAAGAATACATAGAAGAACCATACAAAAAAAGATCTTCGTGACTCAGATAACCACGATGGTGTGATCACTCACCTACAGCCAGACATCCTGGAATGTGAAGTCAGGTGGGCCTTGGAAAGCATCACTACAAACAAAGTTAGTGGAGATGATGAAATTCCAGTTGAGCTATTTCAATCCTGAAAGATGATGATGTGAAAGTGCTGCATTCAATATGCCAGCAAATTGGGAAAACTCAGCAGTGGCCACAGGACTGGAAAAGGTCAGTTTTCATTCCAATCCCAAAGAAAGGCAATGCCAAAGAATGCTCAAACTACCGCACAATTGCACTCATCTCACACGCTAGTAAAGTAATGCTCAAAATTCTCCAAGCCAGGCTTCAACAGCACATGAACCATGAACTTCCAGATGTTCAAGATGGTTTTAGAAAAGGCAGAAGAAACAGAGATCAAATTGCCAACATCCGCTGGATCCTCGAAAAAACAAAGAGAGTTCCAGAAAAACATCTACTTCTGCTTTGTTGACTATACCAAAGCCTTTACTATGTAGATCACAACAAACTATGGAAAATTCTTCAAGAGATGGGAATACCAGACCACCTGACCTGCCTCCTGAGAAATCTGTACGCAGGTCAAGAAGCAACACTTAGAACTGGACGTGGAACAACAGACTGGTTCCAAATCAGGAAATGAGTACATCAAGGCTGCATACTGTCACCCTGCTTATTTAAATTATATGCAGAGTACATCATGCAAAATGCCAGGCTGGATGAAGCACAAGCTAGAATCAAGATTGCCGGGAGAAATATCAATAACCTCAGGTATCCAGATGACACTACCCTTACGGCAGAAAGTGAAGAAAAACTAAAGAGCCTCTTGTTGAAAGTGAAAGAGGAGAGTGAAAAAGTTGGCTTAAAATTCAACATTCAGAAAACTAAGATCATGACATCTGGTCCCATCACTTCATGGCAAGTAGATGAGGAAAAAATGGAAACAGTGACAGACTTTATTTTGGGGGGCTCCAAAATCACTGCAGATGGTGACTGCAGCCTTGAAATTAAAAGATGCTTGCTCCTTGGAAGAAAAGCTATGACCAACCTAGACAGCATGTTAAAAAGCAGAGACATCACTTTGCTAACAATGGTCTTTCTAGTCAAAGCTATGGTTTTTCCAGTCATCATGTATGGATGTGAGAGTTGGACTATTAAAAAAACTGAGGACTGAACAATTGGTGCTTTTGAACTGTGGTGTTGGAGAAGACTCTTTAGAGTCCCTTGGACTGCAAGGAGATCCAACTAGTCCATCCTAAAGAAATCAGTCCTGTATATTCATTGGAAGGACTGATGCTGAAGCTGACAACTCCAAGACTTTGGCCACCTAATGTGAAGAACTGACTCACTGAAAAAGACCCTGAGGCTGGGAAACACTGAAGGCCGGAGAAGGGGACAACAGCAGATGAGATGGTTGGATGGCATCACCGCCTCTATGGACATGAGTTTGAGTAAGCTCCGAGAGCTGGTAATGGACAGGGAAGCCTGGGATGCTGCAGTCCATGGGGTCACAAAGAGTCAGGCACGACTCAGTGACTGAACCGAACTGAACTGGGCTTCTTAAATCTCTGAATTGATATCTTTCATCAATTTTTAAAAATTCTCAGCAATTGTCTTCTCAAATACTCCTTTCGCCCCATATCCTCTCTCTTCTCTCCTGGTGTTCAGTTAACATAAAACTGCTGTTACCTTTTTAGTTTTTAAAAAATTGCTTTCCCTTTTTCATTGTATTTTTCATTGTATTTCATTGTATTCTGATATATTTCCAAGATCATAAGTTCAGTCTTCTTCAGGATCTAAACCCATTTATTTAGTTTTCAACTCAGGTTTATACATTTCCATTTGAGAATTTCTATTTAGTTCTTTTCCAGATATTTTAATTTTCATAGTTCCAAGTTCTCTAATAAATATTCAACCCTGTCTCTCATCCTCCAAGAAAATCATAAACATTGTCATTAAAAGTCTCTGTCCATACAATCTACTGTACATAAAACAGATAAACAAGGTCCTACTGTAAATAGCACAGAGAGCTATATTCAGTATCTTATAATAAACTATAATGGAAAAATCTGAAAAGGAATATGTATATGAATAACTGAAACACTTTGCAATACACCAGAAACTAACATAACATTATAAATCAACTGTACTTCTATTAAATAATAAAAAATAGTCCCTATCTAATAACAATTACAATAAATGAAGCTCTGATGATTGTTTCTCTTATTACTTCTCTCTGGTTCTCATTCACATTGTCCAGTTTCCCTGTAATGCTGGTCATCTTTAATTATAAGCTGAATGTGATATTTAACCAACTCCTTATGCAAAAGTCTTGAAGCCTAAGAAACAAATCCTTCAGAGACTTTCATTTGGTTCTGCCATATGGCTGGGGGTACTAGACTAACCCAGGGGCTGAAATTTTTTTCTGGCCCTCATGACTCAAAAGTATGATTCACTCTGTATCAGAGCTGATTGACCTGCAACTGACCCTTATTCCCAAGCGGCAGCTCTTCAAGTTTTCATCCCAAAGACCAGCATTTTTAAGAGATATCCCACACCTGGTAGGCCCTGAAAGTGAAAGTGTTAGTCACTCAGTTGTGTCCTACTCTTTGCAACCCCATGGACTGTAGCACTCCAGGCTACTCTGTCCATGTAATTCTCCAGGCAAGAACACTGGAGTGAACAGCAATTTCCTTTTCCAGGAGATCTTCCCCATCCAGGGATGGAACCTGGGTCTCCTGCAGTGCAGGCAGATTCTTTACCACCAAGCCACCAGGGAAGCTCAATCTCCATCTTTTGTCCTCTTAGCTCACTGAGACTGTCAAAAATACCACTCAGCCTCTTAACCACTTCTTCAGGATTTACAAAAGCTACTGGGTTTTCATCTTCTGCCAGATCTTGGACCAGGGGTTCCTTCCTACCTCATTAGATCTTCAATGCCCTTAAAGTAGAATATTTTATTCTTTGTTTTTGTTCAGTCACCCCGTTGTGTCCTACTCTTTGTGACCCCATGGACTGCAACATGCCAGGCTTCCCTGTCCCTCAGCATCTCCCAGAGTTTGCTCAAGTTCATGTTCATTGCATTGGTGATGCCATCCAGACATCTCATCCTCTGACACCCTCTTCTCCTGCCCTCAATCTTTCCCAGCATCACGAACTTTTCCAAAGGGTCATCTGTTCGCATCAGATGACCAAAACACTGGAGCTTCAGCATCAGTCCTTCCAGTGAATATTCAGGGTTGACCTCCCTTAAGGTTGACTAGTTTGATCTCCTTGCTGTCCAAGGGACTTTCAGGAGTCTTCTCCAGCACCAGATTTCAATGGCATCAATTCTTTGGCATTCTCTGCCTTCTTTACGGTACAGCTCTCACAACCATACGTGACCACCAAGAAGACCATAACCTTGACTATACAGACCTTTGTCAGCAGAGTAATGTCTCTGCTTTTCAACACACTGTCTAGGTTTGTCACCGCTTTCCTGCCAAGAAGCAATCGTCTTCTGAGTTCATGACTGCAGTCACCATCCACAGTGATTTAGGAGCCCAAGAAGAGGAAATCTGTTACTACTTCCACCTTCTCCCCTTCCATTTGCTATGCAGTAATGGGTCTGAATGCCACGATCTTATTTTTTTTTTAATATTTAGTTAAAGCCAGCTCTTTCACTCTCCTTCATCCTCATCAAGAGGCTCTTTAATTCCTCTTTGCTTTCTGCCATTAGAATGGTATCATTCACACATGAGATTGTTGATGTTTCTCCCACCTATCTTGATTCCAGCTTTTAACTCGTGTAGCCCAGCATTTCTCATGATGTGCTCAGCATATAGGTTAAACAAAGTGACAGCAAACAGCCCTGTCATACTCCTTTCTAGATCTTAAACCAATCAGTTGTTTCATACAGCGTTCTAACTGTTGCTTCTTGACCTGCACACGGGTTTCTCAGGGGACAGATAAGATGGTCTAGTATTCTCATCTCTCTAAGAGCTTTCCAGTTTGTCATGATCCACAGTCAAAGGCTTTAACGTAGTCAAAGAAACAAAGATTCTGAAATTCCCTTGCTTTCTCTATAATCCAGCAAATGTTGCCAGTTTGACCTCTAGTTCCTCTTCCTTTTCTAAACCCAGCCTGGACATCTGGAAGTTCTTGGTTCACGTAATGCTGAAGCTTAGCATGCAATATTTTAAGCATGACCTTACTACCATGGAAGATTAAGTGCATCTGTCCAATGGTTAGCACATTCGTTGATACTACCATCTTGGGAGCTGGGATGAGGATTGACCATTTCCAGTCCTGTGGCCACTGCTGGGTCTTCCAGATTTGCTGACATAATGAATGCAAAACTTTGATGGCATCGTCCTTTAGGGATCTGAATAGTTCTGCTGGAATTTTATTCTCATTTGCTTCTAAAGAAGACTGGTCCTAATTATTTAGTCATCATTACTAGAGGCAGAAGTCCTACTTTGATTTTATTTGTTAACTTTTCTCTATCTTCGTTAATACTTTGCTATTTTTTTATACTTTTTTGATGAGTGTATAAAGATGCAATAACTTTATGAGTACTAATGATCATACCTTCTATCAAAATATAATTACTCTCTTAGCATTTTTAAATCACTTTACCTCAAATTCAACTTTATCAGCAATTGACAGTCATAGCTTTCTTTTCTTTACCACCAACACAACAATAAAACTTACAATTTTCACTATTCTCCAAGGATATATGAAAGTTCTTTTCTTCGCTTTAGTTACGAGATGTCATAGTTACTATTTCTGGAATTTCTTCACTACTGTTTTCTCTTAGTAACAAATGCTGTACCTTAAAAACACAAACCAGGGAAGACACATGACTCAAACCCATCTAGTCTGATACCCAATTAGAAAACTGCTAAGGTTCAGGTGTATAACATAGTGATTCACAATTTTAAAGGTTATATTCAATTTATAAAGTATAGGCTATATTGTCTGTATTATATTATACTCCTTATAGCTTATTTATTTTGCACATAGTGGTCTGTATCTCTTATTCTGCTATCCTCCTCTTGTCTCCTTTTGCTTCTCCCCACTGATAACCATTAGCTTGTTCTCTATATCTGCGACTGTTTGTTTTTTGTTATATTCACTGGTCTATTTTACTTTTTAGAACCCACATATAAGTAATATTATACAATATTTGTCTCTGACTTATTTCACTTCAAGTTCATCCATGTTGCTACATAAAACAAAATTTCATGGCTGAGTAATATTCCGTTATATATAAATCACATCTTCATCCATTCATATTTGATGGACACTTAGGTTGCTTCCATATTTTGGCAAATGTAAAGAATGCTGCTATGAACACTGGGGATGCATGTATCTTTTCAAATAAGTGTTTTCAGTTTCATTCAGATAAATACTCGAGTAAAACTTCTGGTTCTATTTTTAGTTTTTTGAGAAACTGCCTTACTGTTTTCCGTAGCAGCCGCACCAATTTGCATTCCTTACAACAGTGTAGGTTCCGTTTTCTCCATATCCTTGTGAGTATGTTATTCATGTTTTTTTTAATTAATTTTTATTAGAGTACATTTGATTTACTATTTGTGTTCTTTTTGGTGACAGCCATTCTGACAAGTGCGAGCTGATTTTGATTTTAATTTGCATTTCTCTGATAATTAACGTGCCTCTTAGCAATTTGTATGTCTTCTTTGGAAAACTGTTTATGCAGACCTTCTGCACACTTTTTAAATAGTTTTTTTTTTTTTTTTTTTGATGTTGAGCTGTATGAGCTGTTTATGTATTTTGGATATTAACGCCTTGTTGGTCAGATCATGTGCAAATATTTTCTCCCATTCCATAGGTAGTCTTCTCATTTTGTCAATAGTTTCTTTCACTATGCAAATGCTTTCTGGTTTAACTAGGTCCCATTTGTTTATTTTTATTTCCTTTGCTTAGGCAACAGATCAAAAAAAATATTGGTACTATTTACATCAAAGAGTGTTTTGTCTATGTTTTCTTCTAGGAAGTACTGGTCTTACATTTAGGTCTTTAATTCATTTTGAGCTTAGTTTAATAAATATATGGTGTTAGAAACTGTTCTAATCTCATTCTTTGACATGTAAGCTGTCCAGTTTTCCCAGCATCACTAATTAAAGAGAATGTCTTTTCTCCATTGTGTATTCTTGCCTCATCTGTCATAGACTAATTGACCAACATGCATGGGTTTATTTCTGAGCCTTCTGTTCTGTTCCATTTATCTAAATATCTCTTTTTGTGCCAATACCATACTGTTTTGGTTACTGTAGTTTTATAGTAGACTGAAGTCAGGAAGCTTGATCCCTCCAGTTCTATTCTTTCTCAAGATTTCTTTTGCTAATCAGGGTCTTTTGTGTTTCCATACAAATTTCAGAATTATTCATTCTAGTTCTATGGAAAACACCCTTGGTGTTTTGATAGGGATTGCAATAATTCTGTAGGCTTCTTTGGATGGTAAAGCCATTTTAACAATATTAATTCTTCCAAACCATGAACACAGTATAACTTTTTGTCTGTTTATTTAATCTTCAATTTCTTTCATGAGTGTTACTGTCAAGCCTTTTTTTCTGTATTCAATTTAGATGTTTTAAAATGAAGTGACTATATTTTTTTAAATTTCCATAGTATCTTGATAATTTGGACTGTTTTCTTCCCATCATGATTTACCAGTTTTAAAGAAACAAACTGCTTTATGTGTTACTAAAAAACAAGGCAATTATTTTCTAAACTTCTATTTCTTACAGTTCTTAATAGAGACTTAGGATACTTATATTGATGCTTCTTTTATAATAATCATTTTCAAAGACTCTCACATGGATTTTTTTTTTTTTCTGCTTTTCCATCTTGGAATGATTCATTGAGCTCTAGTATGGGAAAGGGCAAGCATATTGCCCTTGCTTTTCTCTCAACGTCCAAGAGAAAAAGTAGCAGAAACTCCTCTACATGCTGAATCTAAAAGAACAAACTGATATTTAAGTACTTTCCTATGACACTCTAAATAATACAAAGAAATCAAACAGCTGAGGGATTAAGGAGTTGCTTGCATATAACTCAAAAGATAAGGAGAATGGTACAAGGCTTCTATCCAAAAACTAGAAAATACTATTGAAAAAAATTAAATAATACCTAAATACCCCAAATTCATGGATTAAATATTGTTAAGATAACAATGCTCCCTAAATTGGTCCATAAACTCAAAGCACTCTCCATTAAAACTCACTGGCTTTTTGTTGAAAACTGACAAGATGATCTAAAAATTCATACAAAAATTCAAGGGACCCAAAATATTCAAAAGAATCTTGGGAAAAAAACCAACAAAGTTGGAGAACTCATACTTTCCAATTTCAAAACTTACTACAAAACCACAAGAATCAATAGAGTATGTACTTGCATAAGGACAGAAGTATATATCAATCACACCATCAAAAATTAATTTAAAAAAAGATCACAGACCTAAATGTAAGGATTAAAACTCTAAAATCCTTAGGGAAAAAAACAAAGGAGTAAATTTTTGTGATCTTTAATTAGGTAATGGTTTCTAAGATACACCAAAGCTCAGCAAAAAGAAAATAAATTGGATTTCACCAAAATTACATTTTATGTTATAAAGGATAAAATCAAGAAGAGGAAAAGACAACCTACAAAGGAAGAAAGTATTCTGCAAATCATAGGGTTTTGTATCCAGAATATGGAGAAGGCAATGGCACCTCACTCCAGTACTCCTGCCTGGAAAATCCCATGGACGGAGGAGCCTGGTAGGCTGCAGTCCATGGTGTCGCGAAGGGTCGGACATGACTGAGTGACTTCACTTTCACTTTTCACTTTCACGCACTGGAGAAGGAAATGGCAACCCACTCCAGCGTTCTTGCCTGGAGAATCCCAGTGACGGCAGTGCCTGGTGGGCTGCCGTCTCTGAGGTCGCACAGAGTCGGACACAACTGAAGTGACTTAGCAGTAGCAGTATCCAGAATATATAAAGAACTCTTACAACTAAATAATAAAAAGACAACCCAATTTAAAATGGTAATATATGAATAGCCATTTCTCCAAAGAAGATATACAAATGGCCAAAAAGCACATGAAAATATGCTCAATATCATTAGCCACTAAGGAAATACAAATTGAAACCACAAGCAGATACAACTTCATGCTCACTTGGATGCCTATAACCAAAGACAGGTAACAACAAATGTTGGCAAGGAGGAGAAATTGAAATCTTCAAACACTGTTCTTGGGCCAGTGAAATAGTGCAATCACTTTGGAAAATAGTTTGGCAGTTCGTCCAAATAGTAAACACAGACTTAACACATGACCCAGCAAAAGGTATACACCCAAGAAAATGAAAACATCTCCACACAAAACATATACAAGTGCTCATGAGAGCATTACTCAAAATAACCAAAAGGTAGAAACAACTCAAATTTGCATTAATTGATGAGTATAAATAAAATGAGAAATACCCATACAATGTAATCTTAATAAAAAAAAAAAAAAGGAATCAAGTACTGATACATGCTATAACACAAATTAAAAAAAAAAAAATGTGCTAAGTGAAAGACCACATATTGTGTCATTTTATTTCATATGAAATGTCTAGAATAATAAAATCTAAAGAGACAGTAGATTAGTGATTGTCTAGGGCTGGAGGAAATGGACTGGGAAGCACTGAAAGGTAAAAAATACATGATTTCTTTTTAAGGTGATAAAAATATTCTCAAATTGATTGTAGTGATAGCTGCACAACTTAGAATTTACCAGAAACCATTTAGCTGGATATTTTAAATGGTTCAACTATACACTAAAGGGATTATATCAGAATAGGAGAAGAGATAAGGAAGTGGAGGTTAACACATTCACTGAAATAATTTAAAAAAAAAACTTCCTTAAAAACGTCTTTTTACCAGATTTATTTTACCTTATCAACCATCACACCCAGGTTAGTCTAGCTCTCAACTAAAACAAGCTTTCTTGCACACTTGCTTCTTCAGTGTGAATTTCTCTATTCAAAATAAGGTACTGTATAAAAGCTTTATTTTTTTCGACTATTATCAGTCTTAATGATAGCAATAAAAGAAGGCAAGAAGAAGGGGTAACCTTGCTCTGGCACAAAATTGCTCCTGCCATCATTTTCCTGTATTAGAAACTTCTTTATCCTCTAATTCAGGAACATGACGTAAATAAAGTTTTACTGGAACCCAGCCACATGCTGATTGTTTATGAATTGTCTATGGCTATGCTCATGTAACAAATAGTATAGCCTGCGAAGCCTATAATATTTATTAATCTTGCTCTTTAATGAAATGTTTGTAGACCAATGCTCTAAATACTAAGGGTTTCATGTCACATTATATTGCTTCCAGGATACAACACAGGTCATCCATCAATGTAATTTCTATATGTAATCATACTACAACTGTTATTAAAAATTTCTCTCATAACCTAGTTTACTTGATTTGAGAGTCACCATTGTATCCTAATATAAAGTTAGAAAAGGAGTTCATCATTTCAGTTCAGTTGTTCAGTCGTGTCCGACTCTTTGCGACCCCATGAACTGCAGCACACCAGGCCTCCCTGTCCATCACCATTTCCCGGAGTTCACCCAAACTCATGTTCACTGACTCGGTGATGCCATCCAGCCATCTCATCCTTTGTCGTCCCCTTCTCCTCCTGCCCCCAATCCCTCCCAGCATCAGAGCCTTTCCAATGAGTCAACTTTTTGCATGAGGTGGACAAAGTATTGGAGTTTCAGCTTCAGCATATTTCCTTCCAAAGAACACCCACAACTGATCGCCTTTAGAATGGACTGGTTGGATCTCCTTGCAGTCCAAGGGACTCTCAAGAGTCTTCTCTAACATCACAATTCAAAAGCTTCAATTCTTCAGTGCTCAGCTTTCTTCACAGTCCAACTCTCACATCCATACATGACCACAGGAAAAACCATAGCCTTGACTAGACGGACCTTTGTTGGCAAAGTAATGTCTCTGCTTTTGAATATGCTATCTAGGTGGGTCATAACTTTCCTGCCAAGGAGTAAGCGTCTTTTAATTTTATGGCTGCAATCACCGTCTGCAGTGATTTTGGAGCCCCCAAAAATAAAGTCTGCCACTGTTTCCACTGTTTCCCCATCTATTTCCCATGAAGTGATGGGACCGGATGCCATGATCTTCGTTTTCTGAATGTTGAGCTTTAAGCCAACTTTTTCACTGTCCTTTCACTTTCATCAAGAGGCTTTTCAATTCCTCTTCACTTTCTGCCATAAGGGTAATGTCATCTGCATATCTGAGGTTATTGATATTTCTCCTGGCAATCTTGATTCCAGCTTGTGCTTCTTCCAGCCCACGTTTCTCATGATGTACTCTGCATATAATTTAAATAAGCACGGTGACAATATACAGCCTTGATGTACTCCTTTTCCTATTTGGAACCAGTCTGTTGTTCCATGTCTAGTTCTAACTTGCTTCCTGACCTGCACACAGGTTTCGCAAGAGGCAGATCAGGTGGTCTGGTATTCCCATCTCTTTCAGAACTTCCCACAGTTTATTGTGAGCCACATAGTCAAAGGCTTTGGCATAGTCAATAAAGCACAAATAGATGTTTTTCTAGAACTCTCTTCTTTATTGATGATCCAGCGGATGTTGGCAATATGCTCTCTGGTTCCTCTGTCTTTTCTAAAACCAGCTTGAACATCTGAAGTTCACAGTTCACGTACTGCTGAAGCCTGGCTTGGAGAATTTTGAGCATTACTTGACTAGCATGTGAGATGAGTGCAATTGTGTGGTAGTTTGAGCATTCTTTGGCATTGCCTTTCTTTGGGATTGGAATGAAAACTGACCTTTTCCAGTCCTGTGGCCACTGCTGAGTTTTCCAAATTTGCTGGCATATTTAGGGCAGCACGTTCACAGCATCATCTTTCAGGATTTGAAATAGCTCAACTGGAATTCCATCCTCCACTAGCTCTGTTCATAGTGATGTTTTCTAAGGCCCACTTGACTTCACATTCCAGGATGTCTGGCTCTAGGTCAGTGATCACACCATCGTAATTATCTTGGTTGTGAAGATCTTTTTTGTACAGTTCTTCTGTGTATTCTTGCCAGCTCTTCTTAATATCTTCTGCTTCTGTTAGGTCCATACCATTTCTGTCCTTTATCGAGCCTAGCTTTGCATGATGTTCCCTTGGTATCTCTAATTTTCTTGGTGAGATCTCTAGTCTTTCCCATTCTGTTGTTTTCCTCTATTTCTTTGCACTGATCGCTGAGGAAGGCTTTCCTCTCTCTCCTTGCTCTTCTTTGGAACTCTGCATTCAGATGGGAATATCTTTCTTTTTCTCCTTTGCTTTTCGCTTCTCTTCTTTTCACAGCTATTTGTAAGGCCTCCTCAGACAGCCACCTTGATTTTTTGCATTTCTTTTCCACGCGGATGGTCTTGATCCCTGTCTCCTGTACAATGTCACGAACCTCCAACCATAGTTCATCAGGCACTCTGTCTATCAGATCTAGTCCCTTAAATCTATTTCTCACTCCCACTGTATAATCATACGGGATTTGATTTAGGTCATACCTGAATGGTCTAGTGGTTTTACCTACTTTCTTCAATTTAAATCTGAATTTGGCAATAAGGAGTTCATGATCTGAGCCACAGTCAGCTCCCATCTTGTTTTTGCTGACTGTATAAGAGCTTCTCCATCTTTGGCTGCAAAGAATATAATCAATCTGATTTCTGTGTTGACCATCTGGTGATGTCCATGTGTAGAGTCTTCTCTTGTGTTGCAAGAGAGTGTTTGCTATGACCAGTGCGTTCTCTTGGCAAAACTCTATTAGCCTTTGCCCTGCTTTATTCTGTATTCCAAGGCCAAATTTGCCTGTTACTCCAGGTGTTTCTTGACTTCCTACTTTTGCATTCTAGTCCCCTATAATGAAAAGGACACCTTTTTTGGGTGTTAGTTCTAAAAGGTCTTGTAGGTCTTCATAGAACCATTCAACTTCAGCTTCCTCAGCATTACTGGTTGGGGCATAGACTTGGATTACTGTGACACTGAATGGTTTGCCTTGGAAACGAAGAGAGATCATTCTGTCGTTTTTGAGATTGCATCCAAGTACTGCATTTCAGACTCTTTTGTTGACCATGATGGCTACTCCATTTCTTCTAAGGGATTCCTGCCCATAGTAGTAGATACAATGGTCATCTGAGTTCATAGGTTGTTATTTCTTTAACATTTTACCCAGAAGCAAACTCCATTCATTTTCATTCAATAAATATTTACTGAGCATCACTATGCACTAGGCATATAGTACTAGACACTAGAGATTCAACCGCTAATAAGCCAGAAACTCTTGTTTTCATGGAGTTTATATTCATAAAAGGAAGAGAAATATAAAATTAAACAAAATAGAGTTTAAGTATTGAGAAAAACAAAAGGCTAAGACTGAAAATAATGAGAAGCATACTTTTTGATATTTAAATTAGGAAAATCTCTCTAAAGAGATAAAGTTTAAAATGAGATCTAAAAGCTAAGTAAGAAATAAGAAATCAAAGAATGAGAAGAAATGCATTCTAGACAGAAGCCAGAAATAACCTAGCATATTCAAGAAGTGAAAGAAAACAAGTATGGCTAGACACAGAAAAAAAGGAAAGACTGGTACAAGATTACATCAGGTAAATAAGAAAGGGTTCTTTAACTATGATTTTAAAAATATGAATTTATCTTGAAGTGGCGAAGTCATCAAAGGATCTTGAACAGGGACATGACATGATACAACTTACATTTTAAGATCACTTTTATTGGACTAGTTGCAGATCTGGTACAGTATTCCAGGGAAAAGATAATAAAAATTGGTTGGTCTCAAAGTGGACCAGAGACAGAAAGTAGACTGATTCAAAATAACTTGCTAATTAGATATGTGTGGGTAAAAAGAGGAAGTGAGACAAATAAGGAAATCAGCCCTGAATATTCATTGGAAGGACTGATGTTGAAGCTGAAGCTCCAATATTCGGCCACCTGATGCAAAGAACTGACTCATTTGAAAAGACCCTGATGCTAGGAAAGATTGAGGGCAGGAGGAGAAGGGGACAACAGAGGATGAGATGGTTGGATGGCATCACCAACTCAATGGACATGAGTTTGAGCAAGCTCTGAGAGTTGGTGATGGACAGAGAAGACTGGCATGCTGCAGTCCATGGGGTCACAAAGAGTCAGACATGACTGAGCCACTGAACTTAACTGAGACAAAGAATGATCTCAATGATTGACACCTGAGAACTGGATATCTAATGATGTGACGGCGGGGGATGGGGGGAGTGCGGCGGGGGGAGGCAGAAAATGATAACTCCATTTTGGACAAATAAATTTTGAAATATCTCTAAGATTCTCAAGTGTGGATAATTATAATATCTGGAACTCCAAGGAGAAGTCTAGACTGGAGATATAAATTCAAAATTAAAAAAAGAGAAATACATTTAAATAAAACAAATAAATTTCTGAATATCTATTTTTGTCCTAATATTAGAAAAGGTAACAACAGTTCTCTTTCTTCACTTCTCTTTCAGGAGAAAAAAAAAAAAAAGTTCTAATGTTCTAAATGGCAACAGAAAGAAAACAAGGAACTGATAACACTAGTTGCTGCAAAGAGGATAACTGGGTGAATAAAGACAGGTGGGAGAGAAACTTTACTTTTACATCATATCCTTGTATATCTTTTTGCAGTTTTGTAGCATGTAAACATAGTAACTATTCAAAAACTTACACAAATTAAGAAGGACCCACCAGAGTCTAGCAGAGCACAAAGGTGAAGAAATCAAGGCATTTATGCACCTAAATAATTACTGTTTTCTTAAATCTTCCAAGAACATATAGATGAAAAGGTAAAAGCCTTAGTACCTACTGAAGTTACAAATGAAACTTCCTATTACAAGTCCAAAGTAATCACAATTTCAAAAGATTTATGAACTAGAAATGACTCTGAGTTCAACAATCCAGTCCCTCTCACTTCACAGGCAGGAACATGAGCAGAAATATATACTACCTACAATTAAGAATGCCATATGTTACACTATGATTTCAATAGCTTAAAATGCAAAATACTCATCATCAACGTCATTCTCTACCCAACACCACATGACCAAATGTATCATGAAACTAAGCGCTCAAGCACCCTAGTTTGAACCTTCATCTACTATCCCCTCAGTTATCTCAGTCCTCAACCTGCTGCTTAAGCTACTCTGTTAAACAAAGGATGCTAAAAATCTTAAAAATAACTGTTAGCTTTTCAAAATATAACTTTAAATCTGAAATTGGATGCCTTGGTTCTAACTTGGTAAACAAAACTGAACTCTGTTTTGCTAAATGATTAAAAAGCATTCCAGTAACATTAAGAACACTGCAGTGTTAAAAGTATGCAAATTATTAAACAAATGGCTGGCATTTATAGGGCATATATTAGTATAGGCCCAGCACTATGCTGTATATTTTAGATATCTTATTTAATTTGCTCCCTAACCCCATGAGACAAAGATTATTCCTATTTCACATGTCATAAGAAAAAGACATCTAATAACAGATAATTTCCTAAAATTACATATATAGGAATGACAGTCATGACTCTAAAATCAGTATTCTTTTTATCATACCAACAGATTTCAGACTTTCTGGTTTCAAGACCACATTAAATTGTTTAAAAATTTTCCTTACTAATTTTAAAATTACAATAAACTCATTACATGATAATATAATTTTTTTATGAAAAGCATAATTGCAATTTTCCAAAACAAATTTAAAAAAAATGATGAGTGGTACAATTTTAAATTCTTTAATTAAAAATTAAAGTAAATTAAATGTCTTACTTAACAGAAAACAGCTGGGTTTTTATAACTAAATCCACATTCAGATGACATGCAATTAAAAGAAAAAAGAGGAGCATTTTAATAGCCTTTTCAAATAATTAGTTGTATTCTTCGATAGAACACCAGAACTTATTAAGTGGTCATTTCTTAATGGACTGTTGCCATGTGAAATCTAAAACCATATCAATAATTATTTTGTTTTCTGGCACACCAAAATTCATTGGTTTCACTTGCACTTTGAATGAATCTTTACTGATGCATGATTCTGTAACATAACAGACTGATCAGTCTAAAAAATACTAGTTGACTGAGTCCTTCAGATCTTCCATATGTCAACACATTTCACTACATAAAATTTTTTAAATCATATTTAGTAATATTACCAATATGGCCAAAACAGTCTTTAAATACTAGGAAACTGTCAAGCTTAGAGTGACAAAGACAAGTGTTTTAAATTCTTTCATCTCAAATTGAACTTCTTCCATTGGCAGCAAAGACTACCAATTGTTTTCCTTGAGGTCCCAGGTTTACTTTTCCAATTTCCAGGAAATGCATCCCAAATATCCAAATTGGAATAACCATAATTTGTGTGTAAGTTGTTTTTTCAAATACAAATAGTGTTGCATGACAAAAGCAGCCAGTTTGGCTTACAACTCAAAATGCACAGATGTTTTCCCTTATTTTCTCTTCTGTATGTAGCAGAAAAGCATGCATAATCCACGTAATGTCTCAAAGAATATAAAAAGCATGTACTCAAGATTAAGACTAAAAATTAACAATTTCTACAGCTTCAGCAAAGACATTGTGAAATTGGCTTCCCCACCTCTGCCCCACTTCAAGTACAGGCAGTGAATAATACAATGACTACTAGCAATTCAGTGCCTTAATTCATGCTAACATTCCAACAATTTTACCCACCACTGCTTTTGTACCATCAGTGAAAATGTCACTGCAGTGGGAAAAAAAGGCAAACAATGACTTTGTATTATTTCAAAAATAATTCTGACTTCATGTGCCCCCTAACCAAGGAACAAAACAGGAAATTATATGTTGGGACGATCCCCTGGAGAAGGGAATGGTAACCCACTCCAGTATTCTTCCCTGGAGAATCCCATGGACAGAGGAGCCTGGCATGGGGTCTCAATGAGTCAGAAACGACTGAGTGACTAACACAGACACACACAAACAACCACCAAAGCTCCAGCTTCTACAGATACTTTCAAGTCTCATCCAAGCAAGCAATAAAAAGGGAGAATCTTAGTACTTTCTCTCATGAATGGCAGTATAGGGAGGGGAGGTTAGGGTCTAGGAAGACATCAGGGATGAGAAAAATAAGAGCAGTTACTTAAAGAAAATTAGGGAGCTGTTTTCTAGAAGAAAAGAATTTCAGGCAGAGAATTGCAAATATAAAGAAAGGTACCATGTTCAAGGAATAGGAAGAAGGCAAGTATGACTGGAACAAGGCAGAGAGTGGTAGGAGATGGGAAATGAATGGTACTTTACTACTGAAATTCACACACGTATATTATATTCAAAATATCATCAACTCTTAACCAGCTCTACCTTCTCATTATTTCCAGTTACTCCATTTATTACAATGGCATGTTAAATTGATCCATGCCCATCCAAGTTTCTTTTCTGCTTCATATAGCAGCCAGAAAGAGCCTTTTAAAATCAGATCATGTTACCTGGCTGCTCAAAATCCTCAAATCACTTCCTATGTTGAGTGAAGTAAAAGCAATGAATGGTCTACAAAAAGTCCTGCATGCTTACATCCCCCACCCCCACATATCAAAATTTCCCATCTCCTACCACTCTCTGCCTTGTTCCAGTCATACTTGCCTTCTTCCTATTCCTTGAACATGGTACCTTTCTTTATATTTGCAATTCTCTGCCTGAAATTCTTTTCTTCTAGAAAACAGCTCCCTAATTTTCTTTAAGTAACTGCTCCTATTTTTCTCATCCCTGATGTCTTCCCAGACCCTAACCTCCCCTCCCTATACTGCAAGCACTCTCTATCTTCACCCTGCTTTATTTTACTCTATAATATTTATTATGTTGTTGCTGTGTCAGTTGCTCAGTTGTGTCCAACTCTTTGCGACCCCATGGACTGTAACCCACCAGGCTCCTTTGTCCATGGAGTTCTCCAGGCAAGAATACTGGAGTGGGTAGCCCTTACCTTCTCCAGGGGATCTTCCGGACCCAGGAATTGATCCTGGGTCTCCTGCAATGCAGGCAGATTCTTTACCATCTGAGATACCAAAGAGTATTACCATATGTTTATTAGTTTGTTTACTATTTATCTTGCCCCATTAGAATGTAAGCTCCCTGAGAGCAGAGACTTTGTTCATTTTGTTCACTGCTCTAAGTAACCCCAGAACCTAAAACACTGTTTATCACGTTATCAGGAGCTCAGTATATATATCAGTTAAATGAAGGAATGAATGAACCAAAAAAATGGCGGGGGGGGGAGGGTGGACTATAAAGAATCATTAGCAAGCAAGCTAAGTTGCTTCAGTCGTGTCCGACTCTTTGTGACCCTAAGGACCCACCGGGCTCCTCTGTCCATGAGATTCTCCAGGAAAGAATACTGGAGTGGGTTGCCATGCCCTCCTCCAGGGGATCTTCCCATGAAGAACCATCAGAATAGTGTTAAAATCTGTTTTTACTCTCCAAAAAAGCATTTTACCCAGGACAATGCAAGTCTCCACATGACTCTCTATGAAAGCCAATCAGTGTTCAAAAGGATGAGCAACATAGCACTGGTGGCTTTATAGAATTCAGCACTATGCTGATTAAGAGAGGATGAATTAACAAACCTGACAGATATCTATACCCAAGAATCCAAATGCATTTTGTTGTTATTGTTCATATACCTGGAAGGTATATGAAGTTATTGTAAACTGGAATATACCACTAACCTGAAATTGAATTTAACATGTATTTAGTTGGAGAAGACTCTTGAGAGTTCCTTGGACTGCAGGAGATCCAACCAGTCCATTCTAAAGGAGATCAGTCCTGGGTGTTCTTTGGAAGGAATGATGCTGAAGCTGAAACTCCAATACTTTGGCCACCTCATGCGAAGAGTTGACTCATTGGAAAAGACTCTGATGCTGGGGGGGATTGGGGGCAGGAGGAAAAGGGGATGGCAGACGATGAGATGGCTGGATGGCATCACCAACTCGATGGACATGAGTTTGAGTGAACTCAGGGAGGCCTGTCATGCTGCGATTCATGGGGTTGCAAAGAGTCGGACACGACTGAACGACTGAACTGAACTGAGGTGCTTAACTTTATCTACTATTCCCTTCAGAAGGTTTATCTAATAAACTCTTTTTAAAGTATATTTATTCCTTCAGATTTTTCCTTCTTTTGGATCTCAACTAAAAGATAAGAAGTAGGAAAGACAGAAACAACTGAAAAATATATGCAGAAAAACAAAATCCAAATTAGAAACACCCCAAAACAAACAAAAGTGATTACAGTATACAACAGGTATGAACCGAGTTATACCAGTAGTAGACTAAAGATGCCTTACAGGGGAGAGACAAATAAACCTAACCTTGTAGCAAACTGATAGGCAGTATAAATTCAAGTATAAAACCTCAAGTGAATGAAGCTCTATCTAAACCTCAAAAACTAGAGTGTCCTCTGCTGAAAGGTACATCATAGCAAATGTGAGAGCAAGGTATTTATATTAATTGCTACTACTATGATATGAGCCTTCAACATTATGTTCAAGTACAGTCTCCCATATAAGAAAATAATGCCCCAAGAGATAGATATTATATCTACTTATTTCAGCAGTTAAATAGTATAATTACATAAAATCCAGTTTGTAGAGAAGCATGGTCTCAAACTCAGATCTGATACATAAAAAATGCCTTCTAGTTTTTCAGATGGAGAAAGCAATGGCAACCCACTCCAGTACTCTTGCCTGGAAAATCCCATGGACGGAGGAGCCTGGTAGGCTGCAGTCCACGGGGTCGCGAAGACACAACTGAGCAACTTCACTTTCACTTTTCATGCATTGGAGAAGGAAATGGCAACCCACTCCAGTGTTCTTGCCTGGAGAATCCCAGGGACGGGGGAGCCTGCTGGGCTGCCGTCGATGGGGTAGCACAGAGTCGGACACGACTGAAGTGACAGCAGCAGCAGCAGCGGTTTTGCAGATAATCTTTGGGATATCAACAAGACTAACAGGCTCAAAAACAGATGAAACGCAACCAACCACAGAGTTAAACCTCACATATCCTGGTAACGAACAGCATTCATAATCTTTAAACGGTTAGAAAAGAGATATTTCTCTTTTTCCTACACTCATTTGACACGCTTCTGTCTTGCTCTAAAACTGACCTTCCATCTCTCTCCAGATAAAACAGATGACATATGAATATGAACAGGAATATATTCTCTGTCTGCTCAACCCCCAACCAATTTTTGAGAAACTACACTCATTTTCTAGAACACAAAGCATCCTGACAATTACCTTGTACTCTTTAGATTTCTATGACTTAACGTCATTAACTTGGAACCAACATATTCAGTTCTCCAGTAAGTCCTTTCGAATTGTCCTGCCTCATTGATGATGCCCAGGACACATCATCATCAGTAACTGCTCATTTCTGCTTCGTTTTTTGCCAAGTTGGAAGGTCAGACCTTCCTACTTCTACCGTAGTTCAGTAAAAGTAGGTCTCCAGAAGATGTGCTCATATCCCAGTTTTAAGCAACAGTTCACATTCTACAATGCTAATGATGATGGCATTGGGATGCACAGTCATTTAACCCCAGGACAGTCCTATCTGGTCAGAGATATACACACAGGAAAGGTGAAAGGAGGACGGTCATATTTATATAATCATGAAGATTAATTAATCAACTCCACAGATCAGTGGAGTGACAGATTTCACAGCCAAATCAGCCTCATACCCAGTGTCAGTGCTGAAAACTTTAATGGATTATCTTGGGCTTCCAGAAACCACTTTTTTTAATCCGAGGAAAAATGAGGCATGTCTTCCAAAAAACAAAATTCAGAAAAGAGTACAAAACATGAGAACCAATACAAAACCACTAGTGTTCATTTAAAGATGTGCCTCTTGACTAAAATTGCTCACCTGAGACTTCGAGATTTTTTTTCCCACACAAAATTTCTCTTTATAGTCACCTCTTCTCAAACAAACAACATATTGTGCATCACCCCTCATGAATGTTAGGAACCAAAAACAGAATAGTATCAAAAGGAAGATCAATTTATATAGAATAAGTCAAAATAAACATATTGCATGGGCACCAAACAGATTATCCTATTGCCTCCATATTCAAGTGTACATTTTTAAACTTTCTGAATGTAAGATATTTTAAAATTTCTGTCTGAAGAAATTTTCCAGCCACCAGACACAAGCTGACCGTTTCGTTATCACTTCACTGAGTCACTTGCATTGGTAGGAATAGTCTCAAAATGAATTTTATCTTGAATTTGAAATCTCTAATCACTCTGTAAAACAGCTTCAAGATTACAACTCAGTAAAAAAATGAAAATTAACTGTGTATAGAGAAAATGGCTTGTCCCATGCCACATAATGTAATTAAAGGCAGTACAAACTGCCAAATCTCTCAGAATAGATCAAAATTTTTCCATATCTAGGAAAGGATGGTTTAAGCAATTCATAGATCAAGGATATTCATCACTTTAGCACCTAAAAGCTTTTGACTAGTTTCCAAGATAAGGTGCTTAACTTCCAAAGATATTTAACTCAATTAAGGGGGAAAAAAAATACAAGTTTGGCAAATAGGAAATGCAGTCAAAATCAAGAAAGTCTTCTATAAACTTCACAATCATTCTCAGTTCTAAAGAAGAAATAAAAATCATTACCACCAACTGTAAAAAAACAAACAAACAAACCCAGCACGTTAACATGATGCTTTCTTTAAATACCAATGGCAAAAAAAAAAGTCAGAAAAAATCTTTACACTCAATGTAAAAAAAAATATTTAAACTTTAATCCTATACTTAAAAAAAAAGTAGTATAAAGCTAAAGATACACTAATGACATAGAGTTGAATCAATTTTTGTATGCTTAATGTATCTTTTTCCCCACTCAAACAAAACTGTTACTAAATATACCATGAGTCAAAATCATTGCCATTTCTGAACACAGTATATAGATATTATGATTGTTACTGTATTTAACTATATTTCAAGCAATACGTTTGGATCCAAATACAATATTCCCCAGTATAAATGATGGCTCAGAAAAAGCAATTCAAACTAAACTAACATTTTTCCACAAAAAAAAAAAAAGCTCTATCCCTGCCCCTATTCAATTTGACAATAACTTATAAATACACACATAGACACACACACACACACCCAAAGAAAGTGTTTCATTCCAAGATCACTAAAACTGAAAGAGCTAATGAATAGTGAGCTATACAGTGACCAAATTAGGATCCAATAACGGGTGTCACTGTGGTAAATCTGCCTGTCAATACAGGAGAGGCAACAGATGCAGGTTCAATCCCTAGGTTGAAAAGATCCCCTGAAGTAGGAAATGACAACCCACTCAAGTATTCTTGCCTGGAAAATTCCATGGACAGAGGAACCTGGAGGGCTACAGTCCATGGGGTCATAAAAAGTCAGACACAGATGACCACGCACTATTTACTATCTGTAGAATTCAATACGTTTTCATGGTAGATAGAATAAAGGATCAAGACTAACAAGATAAATATTAATAAATGTCAAGTTCTGTTTTGAGGTTTAAAAAAAAGCACAAGAAGAGATTAGAATAGCAAGACAACCACTTGAGAATAAACATTTTTAAAAATCCACATATTATTTCACTGTATTATTTAATGTGTGCTCTTTAGTAATACACATTACTAAATGTGTATCACTTAGAGCAATAAATATAATCTCTTTGTTTTCATTTATGAGGCTACTATAACTTCAACACAAGGTTGGTTCTTTCCATCCTCAAAGGAAAGACTAAGCAACTAGAGTGTCACTAAAAGATGACTAAGATCTTCATTTACTTATTTAATACAGTTTTATAGTATTCACTATGTTTCAGGGACCATTCTTAGCACTTTGTAAATCATGTCCTATGAAGAATGGATACAGAAGTTAGGAATGTTTAACTTGAAGATAGGAAGGACATGATAGCTCTTGCTTGTCAAGTATCTAAAGGGCTATCATGTGGACAAGGCAGTGCATTTATCTGTGCCATTACATGAAAAATAACAAACAATAGTGAGAGATCTCGGCTGTACAGGAAATCTCTGAGAGCTGTTTAATAGCATTATCTTTCTATAGGTACTAAATAGAAAATATATATCAAAGAACTTTGCCATAAAATGCCACATACACATTATTAAAACTGATTTCTTTGCAAATTAGTGGGTCCTGATTAACAGAAAATTTACAGAGGTTGATCATGGGCTTTGAAGCCCTTACTGTTAGTTCAGTTCCCCATTTTGGAACTTAATACTAAGTATGCAACTTTGGCAAAGTTTCCTTGTGCCTCAAGGCTTCAGTTTCCTCCTTTAAAACAAGAATAAAACTATCTGCTTTGCAGGGTTATTGTAAGAATTAAATGTGATAATGTATGTAAACACTTAGCATAGTGCTGACATGTTCAAGAAACTATGATCATGATCATCATCATCATTATATTAAGGAAGGAATGTCAAGTCAACATACAACTATGTCCTATGATGTGGTTTAATTGTATGGCTCTGCTATGCACCTGAATGAGTAGATGATTCTGCTATGTATTTATCATGTTTTAACAATCCAAATATAATACATAGCTTGTTTTTGTTGGGCAACTTAAAATGCCTTTATCTTCTGTAATTTGAAAGGGAAAATATTCCAAAAAAAGTTAACGAAATATCCAGGTTAGTAAACTCTGAAGAGTAAAAGTAATGTAAACATAGTAGGGAAATTATGCAGCTATAAGCAAAAAGATTGAAGAAGTAGCATATTAAACAGAAATGGGCTTCCCAGGAGGCTCAGTGATAAAGAATCCACCTGTGGAGCAGGGAACACAGGTTTGATCCCTGGGTTGGAAAGATCCCCTGGAGAAGGAAATGGCAACACACTCTAGTATTCTTGCCTGGAAAATCAAATGGACAGAGGAGCCTGGTGGGTTACAGTCCATGGGATCACAAAGAGTTGGACATGACTTAGCAACTAAACAAGAACAACGTTAAAAGCTACTCTTTCTAGGAGTCTTCACTGTAGGAGATGAGAATGTATCCATATATTGCAGAAAACAACAATTACAGTTTCCACCAGTTTATGAAACACTGGTTATAGTCATGAAAAATGTCAACAATGTCACTGTTGGTAGGAATGTAAATTGGTACAGCCATTTAGGAGAACCGTATGGAGGGTCCTTAAAAAAACTAGAGTTAACAGAGGATCCTTAAAAAAACTAGAGTTAACAGAGGATCCAACAATCCCACTCCTGGGCATATATCCAGAAAAGACAAAAACTCTAATTTGAAGATAAATGCACCCCAAATTTCACAGCAGCATGATTTACAGTAACAACGACATGGAAATAATTTAAATGTCCATGGATAGATAAATGAATAAAGAAGATGTGGTATATATAGACAATGGAATATTACTAATTCATAAAAAAGACTGAAATAACGCCATTTGCAGCAACATAGATGACCCTAGAGATGATCAGTCTAAGTGAAGTAAGTCAGAGAAAGACAAGTATCTTAAGACAGCACTTATATGGGGAGTCTAAAAAAGTGATATGCACCTCCCTGGTGCTCCAGCAACTAAGAATCCACCTGTCAGTGCAGGGAACATGAACTCCATCCCTGGTCCAGGAAGATTCTACATTCCTCAGGGCAACTAAGCCTGTGTATCACAACTATTGAGCCAGTGCTCTACAGCCTGTACTCCATAACAAAAGAAGCCACTACAATGAGAAGCCTAGGCACAGCAATGAAGACCTGAAGTGAAGTCATTCGGTCGTGTCCGACTGTTTGCGACCCCATGGACTGTAGCCTACCAGGCTCCATCCATGAGATTTTCCAGGCAAGAATACTGGAGTGGGTTGCCATTTCCTTCTCCAGAGGATCTTCCCGACCCAGGGATCCAACCTGGGTCTCCTGCATTGCAGGCAGATGCTTTAACGACTGAGCCACCAGGGAAGTCCATAATGAAGACCTAGTACAGCCAAAAATTAATGAATTCAAATAAATAAAAAGTGATACAAATGAACTTACTGACAAAACAGAAATAGACTCACAGACATTAAAAAATTGTATGATTACCGAAGGGGAAGGGGGGGGTGGTAAAAAGTGGGATAAACAGATGCACACTACTACATATGAAAGAGATAACAAGGACCTACTGTATAGCACTTTCCCCTGATGCTGGGAAAGACTGAAGGCAGGAGAAGGGGACGACAGAGGATAAGATGGTTGGATGGCATCACCAACTCTATGGACATGAGTTCAAGCAAGCTCCACAAGTTGGTGATGGACAGAGAAGCCTGGCGTGCTACAGTCCACAGGGTCGCAAAGAGTTGGACACGACTGAACTAAACTGAACTGTATAGCACAGGGAACTATATTCAATATCTTGTAATAATCTAAAACAGGAAAAGAATCTGAAAAAAATCTAAAATACGTGTGCGTATATATATATAAAACTGAATCGCTCTGCTGTACACCTGAAATACTGTAAGTCAACTATACTTCAATTAAAAAAAAAATCAACAAAGTAAGGGCAGCTAAGTACAATGCAAGCATTTAGTATATCAAAATGATTTTTAAAGAGAATTTCAGTAGACTATGGAAAAGAGTTTAAAGGTATTTAGGATTCTAATTACTTTGAGTAGAATTTGTACTTTAACAAAACAGCTCTCATCTGCTAGATGACAGACATGCAAGCTCAATAGTCCTGCAATTCAGTACCTTCTGTGATCAATCAAAAAAAATCAGCTCTAACATCATACTATCATACTTAGTCAGTCATAGTCACCTCTCGCTTCTTTCAAAGGGAATCATCCCTCAAAAAGTTTCAACTTTTTTCAGGTATATTTCAATGTAATGCAACCCTTAAATGGCAATATTTTAAATGCAATGGCCATAAGATAAACCTTTTATACAGCTACTATGAAGATCAAATCTGAAAAACATTCTAAACATTCAAAGCTACACTAGATCTCCCACTAAAAACCGTTTCCCAAAGAGTTAAAATATAACTACTATCAACAAACAATATGATGCTGTTGCAACAATAGTAAAGTAATTAAATAAACTTAAGAATGAAAACCTGGGTGCAACTTTTAGGAACATTTTGGGGGGGCTTATTTTTAATAAATGACAGTAATATTACAATATTGTAAATTCAGAATACAAATGCAGTTGTCAGAGAATTATACAAACAGTGGAAATCTTACTCTTTTTTTTTAACATCAGTTTTTGCCCTAATTGTAGATAAGAAGCCTAGAGTCCAATGGAATTAAGAAAGCTTATTCAACAGGCATGTATTTCATTAATGTGTTATACTATTTTGAGCATAGAATTGAGTGTGTTCTAATTGAATGTATACAATTCTCATGTTCAGTTAAAAGCGAACTATTAACAATATTTGCCAAGTACCCAGTTTTAAAATGGCCTATTTATTAAATGCTGAAAATATCAGTGTTTGCATTAGCTTTATTTTACTGTGGCTTAAATCACAGTAAAATAAAGTCAATCATATTATGACAGTCAACTGATAATCACATTATCACAGTCAACTCAATCACATTATGTTTTTAGAAGAAACCGAAAAAAATCAGCTAATAAGTTAAAGCAAACAACAGAAATACAGTCCTTGAATAACAAATGACACTACATGTTGTCATGTAGGATATGAGGAAGTTACTATGAAAAATCATAGTACTATTTCTCATCACAGGTCATCAAGTAATGTTTTAATTACTATCAGCAATTATCTATGTGAAATAAGTATAAAACTCTAAGCTTTGCTTCAGCGAAATCTTAGCCCCTTGGAAGTCACTACTTGCTCTAGGTATCAAATGCCAACAAATTGGTACTGTTGCTTTCAGAAATCAAAACACTTGCAAAAGTGTAAACACTTTGTATCAAACTAAGCTTCCTAAAAGCAGAAGGAAAAAGAAACAGACAGCCTGATGGCGTGTAGAAATCATAACCAGTTGCAGCCAGGTTGGGTTCTGTACCTGGACAATAAAGGGAGGTGGACAATTTATATGTTCAAAATTCAAGATCCCAAGGGTGGAGAGGGGGCAGAAAAAGAAGATACAATTCAACAAACAAGGATGACGACCAGGCTTGATGAGAGGCAGTCTAAAATTTCTTATTGTCAAGAATCAACTAAAGCCCCGACTCAAAGATATAACAGCTTCTAATAGTTTGAAGAAGGCAAGGAAGAAACATTCCTTTGCACCCACAAGAACCAATCCCCAGACCACTGGCATGCTATTACATGATTTATGGGCATTTGGCTCGGATGATGGGCAAAGGAGAGGAAAGAAGAGTCCGATAGAAGCCTAGGATGTATAGAAACCTAGGATTTGAGAGGCCTGAGTAGGTGCAGGCTCTGGGAAGGAAAGGTGGACGGGGCGAGGACTCCTCACCGTGATTATCTTTCTGCCCGATATTGTGCGTGCGGATGAGAGAGGACAGTCTCCTCACATCCCCCTTGAAGACGCACTCGTGGACCGGGTAGTGTGCAGGGCAACCGCCTCCACCTGCGACGACAGCAATGGGGCTGGTGCCCGCTAACAGCGCCGGGGACTGGGAGATGGGAGTCGCGGAGGAATTGTGCAGCGGCAGGGCCGGGGGGCCGGGGGGATTGGAGGAGGCCGGGGCTGTCTTCAGCTGTAGCCGGTGGTGATGGTTACTGAAGATCTTATGGCAGGCTCTACCGCTCTTGCCGCTGCCGCCTGTGCCAAGCCTGCCTCCTGTAAAGGTGCCGCCGAGGGCAGCCGCCGCTTCCTCATCCCCAGGCTCCAGCAGGTCCCCCTCTTCTTTGCTGGGCTTGTGGTCCCTCCGCAATGAGCGGATCTTCTCCCCGGTCATCGCCGCCACGGGCAGAGAGGGAATCCAGGAGGCTCACCGCTGGCGACGAAGCTGGCGCTGCGGCGGCACAAGGCGATTAGAGCGGTGGCCAGGATACTCCAGCGCAGCATGAACTCCCAGAGCGCCCCCGAGCCCGGGACAAACGCATCTCCCGGAGGAAGAAGAGTCGGCTCTCGCCTAGGCACGAAGGGACGCGCGTTCGCTTGGGGGAGCTACAGCTCAAGGGCCCACGACACTAGGATTCCCGTCCCCACCGTCGCAGCCGCCGCCACTGCCTCAATCTGAAAAACAGGGCACGGCCATCTTCCCCTAGCTTCTCTCGCGAGAACTCCCCCGGGAGGGAGGAGAGAGGAAACACCGCGATAAGTGAGCTGCCTGCCCCCGCCCTCGCACGTTCTACTCCCAGAGTTGCGGGACGCTGGCGCCTAGTAGGCAGCGGGTTTCGGCCCCCGAGCTGGAGTCTCTGAACTAAAAGAGGAGATCCAGCATTCCCGATGGCTGCGCTTCTTGTGGGAAGTCTGCAACCTGAGCCTGTGTTTGAAATATTCGATGCACCTTATAAACAGTGACTTAAACCCTGCGACCTCCAGGCTTCCCGGAGATGAGTGCAGACTGACACCCACGCACACAGGATATGATGTCACTGAAATGCACAGGACACTCATTCAATAAGCATTTGTTAAGCATCTACTTCGTGCCATACATTGTGTTAGTGTGTGTATGTGTCATTAGAGGAGGAAAAATAGTCAAGCACGTGAGCACAAGATACAACTGCGAATGAAGTGGATGCAAAGAGTTGGGATGAACGAAAAAAAAAAAAGAGGCAAATTTTAGTGCTGAAGTGTCAAATCCCAAAAGTTTAGAAACTGACCTTGGAATCAGGCTATTCAGCAGACAGAGAGGGTAGGTCACTCAAATATTCTGTGGTTAGGTTAGGATTTCCCTTCTTGGTGGGAAGTTCCATTACTTACAAGGTTGTAACCAACTTTCTATCAAAAGTGAAAATTAGGGGGGAAGGAAGGGTGGGAAGTCAAGTAGGAAAATGCCCTAGATCTTCTGGTGTGGTGCTTCCCTTGCCTAGGGCTCAACGCCATAACAGGTTCCGCCTAAATGGATGGATGGCCCTACCTTAAAAGAAAAAGTTCTCATTGTGTGGTCCTCCATTTATAACACAAAGCAGAGTAGTATTTTTATATTTAAATGTAAAAACAAAAAAATTATACATATGGGTGTGCAGATAAATGTGTGTTTTCTCTTTAGGGAGAAAAAGCCATTCTGGTTACCGGGAACCCAAATTTGAGACTAAGCAGTCTGGTTTGGAGAAGGCAATGGCACCCCACTCCAGCACTCTTGCCTGGAAAATCCCATGGACGGAGGAGCCTGGTGGGCCGCAGTCCATGGGGTCGCTAAGAGTTGGACAAGACTCAGCGACTTCACTTTCACTTTTCACTTTCATGCATTTAAGAAGGAAATGGCAACCCACTCCAGTGTTCTTGCCTGGAGAATCCCAGGGACGGGGGAGCCTCGTGGGCTGCTGTCTATGGGGTCACAGAGTCAGACACAACTGAAGCGACTTAGCAGCAGTAGCAGTAGCAGCAAATATTTGTTGGATGAATGAATTTCGGCAAGCGTCAGAGTTAAAGCATGAGGAGTGCAACTTGATGGCAAACAATACTAGTGTAATTGAAATATCACTGGACTAACTCATGGCCAACCTTGACCTAGTGTCAAATTCTAAAGGACATAAATCTCACTTTAACAAAATAACTAAAGCTGTGGGGAACTGGAGGGGAGAGGAGTTAGCAATGTCCTAAAGATCTTACTTTGTTAATCTCTCCAAGGTCCTATTTACTCTGACAGCTACTTCTTTCAAGTGTCTTCTTTCTTAAACCAACTTTATCACTACCTCCATAACACCCCCAACCCCCACCAAAAGTAACTCCTACATAATACATTATGTAAAACACAAGAATCAAAATTATATAAGATAATGTCCATCTAGTCAAGGCTATGGTTTTTCCAGTAGTCATGTATGGATGTGAGCTTTGGACTATAAAGAAAGCTGAGCACAGAAGAATTGATGCTTTTAAACTGTGGTGTTGGAGAAGACTTGAGAGTACCCTGGACTGAAGGGAGATCCAATCAGTCTATCCTAAAGGAAATCAATCCTGAATATTCATTGGAAAGACTGATGTTGAAGCTGAAACTCCAATACTTTGGCCACCTGATTTGAAGAGCTGATTCATTTGAAAAGATCCTGATGCTGGAAAAGACTGAAGGCAGGAGAAGAAGGGGATGACAGAGGATGAGATGGTGGGATGGCATCACCGACTCAATGGACATTGAGTTTGAGTAAACTCCAGGAGTTGGTGATGGACAGGGAGGCTTGGTGTGCTGCAGTCCATGGGGTCGCAAAGAGTCAGACACAACTGAGCGACTGAACTGAACTGAACTGAATTGATAGAAGAAGAAGTTATTAATTCTTATCTGGAGGAAATTAAAGTTGCATGATCAGAAAACCTATCTGGAGGAGGTAATGTCAAGACCAGGTTTTAAAGAATGTATAGGAGTTCCCCAACTGGGCAAGAGGAAAAAATATTATAGGTAATAATTAAAGTTACAATAATATAATAGCTATCATTTATTGGAGCTTAACATGTTAGGCATTGTTCCAAACAAGTTCTGTAACTATTTTATTTAATCCCCACAACAATTCTATGAGGTACTTTCTGTCCCTATTTTACAGATGAGACAACTGAGGCACAGGAAGTGATGATTTAAATGCTGAATAGAGATAAAGAGAATAGTATGGGTAAATATAGATAGAATGATATTTGAGAATCACTGGAGCATAATATGTCAGGAAAAGTGGTAAATGACACTAGAAAGGAAAGCTGAGACTTGATTACAAGGAGCAATGAAACTTGGACTATATATGCTAGGCAGTAGAGAGTTTTCAAAGGATTTCAAATACATTAAAGTCAGAATCACTTAACACTATAATGTACAATCAACCAGTATCCCAAAGATAGGAGATTTTACCAATTTTTCCAGCTTAATCTCCTCCCACTATGCCAAAGTGATTCTTCACTCTAACCAAAGCAACTTGTTGACAGTCCTTATCTGCTCTTATGCCTCCATGCCTTTGAATATGCTCTTCCACATATCCTGAATTCATTTCTATTTCACTTACCAAAATACCTTATTCAGTCTGTAAAGAATTAGTTCAAATTATATCTCTTCTTCGCATAAGGTTTTTTGTTTTTTTTTTTAACTTAGCATAGAATTCAGGGGTCCAGGAAATTATATTGAATGAAACCACTACATAAAATTCAGCACATCCCTCTTTTATGAATGTCTGCCACAAACCACAACAGTACTAGAGGTACCTGTGCCTTTGCAACCAAAAGAAACCAGAGATATTTTTGTATCACATTACAGCTGCTGCAGATAATTCAAAATATCATTTACATTCATCACTACCTCAAAACTAGGTTAATATTTATGCCCACTGATAATCTTTGTTCTTCCGTGAGTTAAGAAGCACATATATTACTATATCATACATTTTAAAAAAATATTTTGATAGATATTTCATTACTCTAAATTTCCTTCTTAATCCAAAGTATTTTTACACACTTAAAAACATTGTTCTGAAAATGGGTGCCTAGGCTTCACCATACTGCCAAAGGGGTCCAGGGCACAAACAGAAGTTGGTAACTCCTTTTTCAGTTCAGTTTAGTTCAGTCACTCAGTCGTGTCTGACTCTTTGCCACCCCATGAATTGCAGCATGTCAGGCCTCCCTGTCCATCACCATCTACTGGAGTTCACTCAAACTCATGTCCATCGAGTCAGTGATACCATCCAGCTATCTCATCCTCTGTTGTCCCCTTTTCCTCCTGCCCCCAATCCCTCCCAGCATCAGAGTCTTTTCCAATGAGTCAACTCTTTGCATGAGGTGGCCAAAGTACTGGAGTTTCAGCTTTAGCATCATTCCTTCCACAGAACATCCAGGGTTCATCTTTAGAATGGACTGGTTGGATCTCCTTGTTCCTAATGATACCTACCCTTTCCTCTCCTCTCCTCTCTAACACCACACCACTCTGAATAGCTGTCCCTAACTTTGCTTTATTTCTTATTTCCCATTTTAACTTTGCATGCCTCCTTGATATTCTTGCCCACCTCTTCAACTAATCCTTTGACCTTTCTCAGTACTGAAACTGTTTATCACTCTTGTATACACAGTGCATGACAGACAGTGAAATATTGAATGCTTAATATTAATAATGAACAGTTGTTGAATCAATCAGCCAGAGCATAAAACCCCAAAGTATATAAAATGTACCAAGAAAACTAAGTAATGAGAGGCTAAGTAAACTTGTTAAATAATCTCAACCTGACTTCACTTCTGCTGCTGCTGCTGCTGCTAAGTCGCTTCAGTCGTGTCTGACTCTGTGCGACCCCATAGACGGCAGCCCACCAGGCTCCCCCGTCCCTGGGATTCTCCAGGCAAGAACACTGGAGTGGGTTGCCATTTTCTTGACTACTAGTTTCTTGGATTCTTATGTAAGGCCCAAGAGTAAATAAATATCTATTTTTTTTAACCAAATAACAGTAAATTCAACTGAAACGGTCTTAAAGGGATTTACTGATTTGCTAGGTCTTCAAGAGGTGCCCTTCCAAATTGCATGTCAGTTTCTCCGTGACTCAGGGCACCTTCTCCCTGTTAGGACCATCCTCAAAAGGCCAGCTTCCTCAAGGACCCAAGATGGCTGTCAGCAGTAACACTGGCCTCCTGCCTCCTCCTTCCAGTCTGGAAGGAGGGCCCAAGACCACACAACTGTGGTGCTCTGCATTCATTAGATGACCCTGTCCAGTCTTCCTGTCCAGAAGAGTGTTGATTGGCTCAGGCCTATACCCCGAACAAAGCCCTGTGGCCAATGAGATTACCCTGATCAATTTTGCCCAATCAGATTTCATCTCTTAACAGAGTGGGGGTGGGGGGCTGGGCAAGCATTCCAACCAGCAAAACTATTTAATAATGAGAATGAGTTAGGAAAGGTGACTGGGGAGACAAATGCAAGCTCAGTCTGGAAAAGTACTACATCCAAGGACTTAAAGTGGGATTTTCCCATTGGCGGAGTCGTGTGTGTGTGTGTGTCTGTGTGTGTGTATGTGTGTGTGTGTGTGTAGGGCGGGGAGTTATTGGCTTGTTATCACAGTGTCAAGACTAAATGTGATGAAATATATTGATTATCAATTATAGCAATAAATAATGAGTAAATAACTTCACCATCAAACAACAGATTTACATTTTATTCAAATGTCAGAGAGATAGCATTTGACCCAACAACTCTACTATTATATAACTTAAGTATTGATTAAACTAGATTTACTCTAGTTTTACAGACTAGCACTTCTTAATTTCCCTCACGGTATGGCTAAGAATCTAGATGATAACCAATTTGCTTTGACTAGAAGGAGGAAGTACCTTCTTACAATTAGATGTCCCAACTTTTTCTAATGAAAATTTTATTAAACAGCTTATTGTTCACCAACACCCAACAACAACTGGATATTTAAGTGTGGTTCTAAGGTGAACCACACTTTTATTTCTGAATTTTAGGGGGAAATTATTTATCTGTATTAGCTTTAGACAAATATCTAATCTCCATCCTGGTATCTTTATTTAATAAAAGCAATACTATCAGAGTATGAATATAGAATATACTGTATAAAATAACAAAACCTCACTGCTATATTTTATTAACACTTCAACAAACCTAAAATTAAGATTGATCATTACAACTCTTATGCAATCCTCTTTACATTGTATACTAATATGTTTCTAATGTAAACATTAGAGCAAGTTTAGTCTACATCTTTTTTTTCTTCTCTCGAGGTTTGTATTTTCTACTTCCACAATAACCTAGAATATGATTTCCTACACTCCTTGTCGGTTTACCTAGGCCTAGGAGAATTTTGCTTGGATAGAAGATATAGCTGCCTAGCTCTTGAGGTTATTGTCTTGATCAGCCCCAACAACACTCCAAATAGTGCACTCACAATGAAAATAACAAACCTTGTAAATCAATACCTTCACACATTTTACATCCATCCCTTTCGGTCTCAGTATTTTTATTTCCTCTAAATTTGCCCACTCCTTTTCTCAGAGACGATGCTGAGCACTTTAATTCCTTCTACTATTTATGGTCAGGGATTATCAGTGATTTAGTCAGATTTCTTTTAGAAATCAGAAATCTTAGTAATCAGAAAAAAATAAGAGAGGCAAGGGTTGCCAGGGAAACCAGAGCCAATAGCTGTGGAAGTTCCTGAAGAAAGCAAATCCTCTGAGACAGGTAAAACACACAGAATTTTTATTGAGGGAGGAGGGGCAGGGAGGAAAGATGCCAAGACCTTAATGAGAGGACAAGTCAATATGAAATGAAATGGAGAAGATAAAGTGCAACATATGTAAACATATTATTTTTAGTTCATCAATGTGGGCTCGGAACAAGAGATAGAACAAGGGTATGAATAGGAATTTTAGTAAAAGAAGTTCAGTTCAGTTCAGTGGCTCAGTCGTGTCCAACTCTTTGTGACCCCATGAACCGCAGCATGCCAGGCCTCCCTGTCCATCACCAACTCCCAGAGTCCACCCAAACCCATGTCCATTGAGTCGGTGATGCCATCCAACCATCTCATCCTCTGTCGTCCCCATCTCCTCCTGCCCCCAATCCCTCCCAGCATCAGAGTCTTTTCCAATGAGTCAACTCTTCCCATGAGGTGGCCAAAGTATTAGACTTTCAGCTTTAGCATCATTCCTTCCAAAGAACACCGAGGACTGATCTCCTTTAGAATGGACTGGTTGGATCTCCTTGCAGTCCAAGGGACTCTCAAGAGTCTTCTCCAATACCACAGTTCAAAAGCATCAATTCTTTGGCGCTCAGCTTTCTTCACAGTCCAACTCTCACATCCATACATGACTACTGGAAAAACCATAGCCTTGACTAGATGGACCTTTGTTGGCAAAGTAATGTCTCTGCTTTTCAGTATGCTATCTAGGTTGGTCATAACTTTCCTTCCAAGGAGTAAGCGTCTTAATTCCATGGCTGCGGTCACAATCTGCAGTGATTTTGGAGCCCAGAAAAATAAAGTCTGACACTGTTTCCACTGTTTCTCTATTTCCCATGAAGTGATGGGACCGGATGCCATAATCTTAGTTTTCTGAATGTTGAGCTTTAAGCCAACTTTTTCACTCTCCTCTTTCACTTTCATCAAGAGGCTTTTTAATTCCTCTTCACTTTCTGCCATCAGGGTGGTGTCATCTGCATATCTGAGGTGATTGATATTTCTCCCGGCAATCTTGATTCCAGCTTGTGCTTCTTCCAGCCCAGCATTTCTCATGATGTTCTCTGCATATAAGGTAAATAAGCAGGGTGACAATATACAGCCTTGATGTACTCCTTTTCCTATTTGGAACCAGTCTGTTGTTCCATGTCCAGTTCTAACTGTTGCTTCCTGACCTGTATATAGGTTTCTCAAGAGGCAGGTCAGGTGGTCTGGTATTCCCATCTCTTTCAGAATTTCCCACAGTTTATTGTGATACACACAGTCAAAGGCTTTGGCATAGTCAATAAAGCAGAAATAGATGTTTTGCTGGAATTCACTTGCTTTTTCCATGATCCAGCGGATGTTGGCGATTTGATCTCTGGTTCCTCTACCTTTTCTAAAACCAGCTTGAACATATCTGAGGTTACTGATATTTCTCCTGGCAATCTTGAATCCAGTTTGTGTTTCCTCCAGCCCAGCGTTTCTCATGATGTACTCTGCATAGAAGTTAAATAAGCAGGGTGATAATATACAGCCTTGACGTACTCCTTTCCTATTTGGAAACAGTCTATTATTCCATGCCCAATTCTAACTAACTGTTGCTTCCTGACCTCCATACAGGTTTCTCAAGAGGCAGGTCACGTGGTCTGATATTCCCATCTCTTTCAGAATTTTCCACAGTTTATTGTGATCCACACAGTCAAATGCTTTGGCATAGTCAAAAAAAAACAGAAATAGATGTTTTTCTAGAACTCTCTCACTTTCTCAATGATCCAACAGATGTTGGCAATTTGATCTCTGCTTCTTCTGCCTTTTCTAAATCCACCTTGAACATCTGGAAGTTCACTGTTCACGTATTGCTGAAGGCTGGCTTGGAGAATTTTGAGCATCAGTTTACTAGCGTGTGAGATGAGTGCAATGTGCGGTAATTTGAACATTCTTTGACATATCCTTTTTTGGGGATTGGAATGAAAACTGAGCTTTTCCGGTCTTGTGGCCAGTGTTGAGTTTTCCAAATTTGCTGGCATATCGAGTACAGCACTTTCACAGCATCATCTTTCAGGATATGAAATAGCTCAACTGGAATTCCATCCTCCACTAGCTTTGTTCATAGTGCATCTTCCTAAGACCCATTTGACTTCATATTCCAGGATGTCTGGCTCTAGGTGAGTGATCACACCATCATGGTTATCTGGGTCATGAAGATCTTTTTTATATGGTTCTTCTGTGTATTCTTCTCACCTTTTATTAATATCTTCTGCTTCTGTTAGGGCCATACCATTTCTGTCCTTTATTGAGCCCATCTTTGCATGAAATGTTCCCTTGTTATCTCTAATTTTCTTGAAGAGATCTCTAGTCTTTCCCATTCTATTGTTTTCCTCTATTTCTTTGCATTGATCACTGAGGAAGGCTTTCTTATCTCTCTTTGCTCTTCTTTGGAACTCTGTATTCAAATGGGTATATCTTTCCTTTTCTCCTTTGCTTTTCACTTCCCTTCTTTTCACAGCTATTTGTAGGGCCTCCTCAGACAACCATTTTGCTTTTTTGCATTTCTTTTTCTTGGGGATGGTCTTGATTCTTGTCTCCTGTACAATGTCACGAACCTCCATCCATAGTTCATCAGGCACTCAGATATAGTCCCTTAAATCTATTTCTCACTTCCACTGTATAGTCATAAGGGATTTTATTTAGGTCATACCTGAATGGTCTAGTGGTTTTCTCCACTTTCTTGGTGTACACAATATGTGTATATGTAAGATATTAAATGGAATAGACAGATTAGGGTGAATGTACTTGTGTGCATAGTTTTCTAGTCCTGCTTTATTTTAAATTACTTAATTTCCCTAGGATACATCCAAGTACACGCTGTATCAATTAGCGTGAATATTCCTCAAGAGAACATCTAACTCAATATGTCCAAATTAGAACTTATCTCTGTCAGCAATGCCACTAGCCAAACCTTTTATTATCCTCAAGTCCTCCCTCTCCTTTACTTACACATTCAACCAGTCACCAAATCTTGACTTTTCTATCTCCCATATAGCTCTAAAATCGAACTACTTCTCTTGATTTTCCACTGGCCAACTTAGGTTCAGGCCATTTTCACTTGACCTGTCCCCAAACTCTTTTGTCTCTGGTTCCCAGTTCCTACTCCTGCATGCATATTTATGCAGAACCCCACATCTACTCACCCCTTGGATTGCCAGACTTATCAAGTGAAATTACAGGACTCCCAGTTAAATTTGAATTTCAGATAAACAAGTTTACTATAAGTATGTCCCAAATATTGCATGGGGCAATGTTGCAAGTATTACAAATAGTCAGTCAATATTTCGGACATACTTATACTATAAAATATTTTTTTTAATCTGAAATTCAAGCTTAACTATATTTTATCTGACCAACTTAAACCTCAACCATTTGCTTATGTAGTTGAGAGTCACATATGTAGCTAAAGTATGAAACCATATGTATAAGTATAATAACACTAAATTTGAGATAGTAGTTTCTATGGAGTATGAAGAGGGAAATGTCATCCGTCAGAGATACAGGAGGAAATTCTATCATATGTGTTTATATTGAGTATATTTTTAAATTTTGCTTTTGGGTTTTTTCTCTAAGAGTATTTATGTTCCATAATACATAAATGGTGCAAATGCAGACTTTTTATATTAGTATGCTTCATTGTGTGTCTCAAATATTTGCAATAAATATTTTTAAAATCTCTAATAGCCGTCTAGATAAAGTCCAAAGAACAGAACAAGGATTACAAACACCTTCATAGGTCCAGCGACCCTGTTTACCTCTCTAATTGCATCATTTCCAGGTTGTACTCAACAATTTGGTCATGTTGAAAATTTTTCTGCAAAAGATGTCCAAGACTTAGTCCACACTATTTTCTCTTAGAGAAGACTCAGCCCCACCCTCATCCTCTTGTCATTAAGTCTCAAATTAATTATCAATATCTTTGGGGAAACTTCTCTAACACCTTATCTATGTCTGGGTTACATTCTTCTTCTATGTGTTGAGTAGGCCAAAAATTTTGTTTGGGTTTTTCCGTAAGATGTTACAGGAAACCGGAACAAACTCTTTTGGCCAATCGATAATTCCAGCATTTTGAGTACTGTCACCACCACTTACATCTAGTCACACCACAGTGTAATTGCTGACTTACTTCTCTGTGTCTACCATAGAATGTAAACTCCTAAAGTACAGACTGTGTTGTGTTCACCCTAATATCCATAGCCTAGCATTAATGAACCTTCAATAAATACTTGCAATAGAGAAAAAAATAGTTGCAATAGGAATTAGTTAATTAATGAATGATGGACTAGTTTATTTAACACTCTTCTGGCCTGGAGAAATCCATGGACTCTATACTCCATGGGGTCTCAAAGAGTTGAACACGACTGAGCGACTCTCACTTTCACTTTCACTTCAAGGCATGCTATAATTTACTTTTAATAAGAATCTTGATTTGTAATCAGTATTTAGATGGAATCATAAAATCTTACCACCTCATGGTGTGTAGATTGGAAATCATTACCTGGAATAAAGTTCTCTTCTGTCATTCATATTGCAAAGTTTGGTTTCAGTATCATCTGTCATCTAAACTAGGTTTTGCTTTTGCTGTTTAGGATTAGCATATCACAACCATTCATCGATTTCTACAACCTACACTTAGGCACATGTGATGTTTCTGAAAATTGCTTTTTATACTTCTACATTCAATTTAGTGAATATGGTAGGCATTCTATTATACAATGGGTATTAGATATTTATACCACTTGCATTTATGGACTCTAGTGTAAATTTTGTTGTTACCTATATCTTCTGCTCAGTCTGCTCTTTTCCTTCATTTCCTTTAAAGGCCATGTGCTAACAAAAATTGTGATTTACTAAGAGCTCCTAATCCCTAACCATGTGTAAAAATCAATGCATTATTACCTTAATAAAATAATTTTTAAAAAAGGATGCTATCTTTATTCTATCTACTCCCTCTTTATTTATTTCCATCCTTCAAACTTCATAATTTCAACTCTCAGTTAAGTCTTATCCTCACCTTCTACTCTTGATACTTCTAAAATAATATCATCTGGATTGTTTTGAGGCAATATCAAGAGAAGGAAATTAAGTCAAGTGATCATATAATTATTGAGGATCCCCTATTGCTAAAATCCAACCTACCATGCTTCCCTGACTGTTATGAACATTTGGCCCAGGGAGTGCAAAGAGTTACCATTTGGAGAATGTTGGCTGATAATCAAGAGCCTTCGATAGTGAAACATGCTACAACGAATAGCATAGTCCATGACCTGGTTCCCAATATGACAAGTAAAGAAACCTATTTTTGTCAGCTTCTTGAAAGTCAGTCCATTTTGCAGGAATGAACTTGAGACAGTGGAAGATAAATGACTGATAAATCAGAATTCCAATCTAAAATTAATGATGGAGTGGGCTAGAATTACTCAACAGCACACCCCCCCTGTAGATAAATCTCATACAAAGCCAAAGAAGCAGAAGGCTGCTTGGTGAGCATGGAATTAGAATAAGTGGAGCCAATTATTTGATTCTAATGTTTAGTGGCATTGTGTTTTGTGAGCCTTTGTGTTCTGTGCCGCAGGAATGAAGTTTCTGTCTGTGAGGCAGATGGAGATTTACATGACCTAAGAAGCACCAGTCCACGCCTCACCAGCACACAATGTTTGGATTGCGGTACACAATTTGTGCATTTGTGATTCCTTTTTTTCCTGGCATTTCTGAATGATTAACACTGCTATCCCCTGTTCTCATATGCATCCCCTTGTCACTTTTTTCTATGGATATATATTATAACATTTTATGTGATCATTGTCAAGTATAAGCCTGGAAGTTATTGTTTCTTTCCCTGACTTTATACATCTCTACTCAAATTGACTATGTGATCATTTCCAATTTTAACTTTCAAATAACTCTGCTTACTTGTAACTGTAATTTTTCTTCCTGGAGGAGGCTCCTCATCATGGTTTCTATATAAGGTTAACACATAAAAACAAAATATTTTTAATATTTCATCTCAGGAAGTAAGGATTTGGTATAATACTAATGGATGTGATCTATCAGTTGAAATATTTATTAGACTTTTTAAACTATCCTTCTGAATGTATATACAAACACCTACACAATATAGGACAATTACTTTTAGTTCTTGGGCTTCCCAGGTGGCGCTAGTGGTAAAGAACCTGCCTGCCAAGCAGGAGACATAAGAGATGCAAGTTCGATCCCTAGGTCAGGAAGATTCCCTGGAGTAGGAAATGTCAACTCACTCCAGTATTCTTGCCTGGAGAATCCCATGGACAGAGGAGCCTTGTAGGATTTTACTTTCACTTATGATATACGTACAGCTTGATTTTGATTACTCAGTCTCTAATTTTTAAACACCATTTAGCTTTTTTGCTTTTCTTTAAACTTATTTTTGGAGAAGGCAATGGCAACCCACTCCAGTACTCTTGCCTGGAAAAGCCCATGGATGGAGGAGCCTGGTAGGCTGCAGTCCATGGGGTCGCTAGGAGTCGGACACGACTGAGTGACCTCACTTTCACTTTTCACTTTCATGCATTGGAGGAGGAAATAGCAACCCACTCCAGTGTTCTTGCCTGGAGAATCCCAGGGACAGAGGAGCCTAGTGGGCTGCCGTCTGTGGGGTCGCACAGAGTCGGACACGACTGAAGTGACTCAGCAGCAGCAGCGAACTTATTTTTATTGGGAGGATAATTGCTTTACAATGTTGTGTTGGTTTCTGCCATACAACAATCATAAGTATACCTATGTCTCCTCCCTCTTGAACCCCCCTCCCGTTACCAACCCCATCCCATCCTTCTATATTGTCACAGAGTACCGGGTTGAGCTTCCAGTGTTATACAGCAACTTTCCATTACCTATCTCTTTTACATATGGTGATATATATGTTTCAATGTTATTCTCTCAATTCATTCCACCCTCTCCTTCCCCTGCTGTATCCATAAGTCTGTTCTCTAAGTCTGTGTCTCTATTCCTGCCCTGAAAATAGGTTCATCAGTACCGTTTTTCTAGATTCTATATATATATATATATGTTAATATACGATATTTGTTTTTCTCTTTCTGACTTACTTCACTCTGTATAACAGGTTCTAGGTTTTTCCACCTCACTGGCAGTGGCTCAAATGTGTTCCTTTTATGGCTAAGTAATATTCCATATATGTACCAACTTTGTTTTGTTTCCAATCTGTTGCAGACTAGTATTTTGTAAAATATAACAAAAACAAATAGCTAGAAAAAATCAAATGTCATCCAAAATTTTGTTATACTCAAAAGATATCAATTTACTCTGTCAAATTTTTATAGTAATTTCTATTGCTCACATTTCATGTCTAACCTGCAACAAATAGTCTGCTGACAGACACTGCTATGAAGACCACACTTGGAGTAGTGCTATCCTGTACTATAGGAGCTCCCCAGGTGGTGCTAGCGGTAAAGAACCTATCTGCCAATGCAGGTGACATAAGAAACACGGGTTCAATCACTGGGTCAGGAAGAGCTCTTGGAGGAGGAAATGGCAACACTTAAGTAATCTTGCCTGGAGAATCTCATGGACAAAGGATCCTGGGGGACTACAGTCCATGCGATTGCAAAGAGTCGGATATGACTGAAGCAACTTAGCATCCTGTACAAAGGGGTTTCCCTGGTGGCTGTGGAGTAAAGAATCCACCTACAATGCAGGAGATGTAGACTCACTGCAAAGATGGAGGTAAAGGGTCTAGAATGGTATCTTTATCCAGTAGAAAGAATGGCTATTATTGTGAATGTCAGTCTTGAGCTTCCCAGCGGTAAAGAATCTGCCTGCTAATGCAGGAGACACAGGAGTCATGGGTTTGATACCTAGGTTGGAGTGGGAAATGCAACCCACTCCGGTATTCTTGCCTGGAAAATTCCATGGATGGAGGGGCCTGGCAGGCTGGAGTCCATGTGGTCCCAAAGAGTCAGACACAACTGAGCACACACTCATAGCCCTATGTTTGGGCTTCCCTGTTGGCTCAGATGGTAAAGAATTTGCCTAAAACGGGGTAGACCCAGGTTCGATCCCTAGGTCAGGAAGACCCCTTGGAGATGGGAATGGAAACCCACTCCAGTATTCTTGTCTGGAGAATTCCATGGACAGAAAAGCCTGGAGGGCTACAGTCCTTGGAGTCTCAAAGAGTGGGACATGACTGGCAGCTAACACTTCCACTTTCAAGGTAATAGAATGGATTTCTCCTTTTGGTTGCTCAGAATAGAATCCCATTGATTGATTCTGTCACTAGCTATGTCCAGGCCTATAAGTCTTTCTTTCCTTGAACAGCCATAATGCACAATAAATTAGTCACTATGAGTTAATAGCAACATATTCATTGTAATGATTGACTGTACTTTTGATTGAAGAATGTATTAAAAATGTATGTAAAGAGTAAAGTTTGTTACTCTGAGTGCTTAATGAAAATTGTATTTGAGTGAGTAAAAAGAGTATTGTATTAATAACTGAAGTTAAGCACAGAGTAGTTTTAGAGTAGTAAAAATAGTCTGTATGGTATTATAGTGATGTCAGACATTTGTCCAAACCCATAGAATATTCAATACTGAGAGTGAATGCTAATGTAAACTGAAAGTGGTCGCTCAGTCGTGTCTGACTCTTTGCGACTCCATGGACTGTAGCCAAACAGGCTCCTCTGTCCATGGGATTTTCCAGGCAATACTACTGGAGTGGATTGCCATTTCCTTCTCCAGGCGATCTTCCCGACCCAGGGATCGAACTTGGTATCCCACATTGTAGACAGACGCTTTACCATCTGAGCCACCACTCACATAATGTAAAATATGGGTTTAATCATAACAAACACACAACTTTGGTGAGGATGTTGAAAACTGGAGAAGGCTGCACACATGTAGTGCAGGAGGTAAATAGGAAATCTCTGAATCTTCCTCTTAATTTTTTAGTGAACCTAGAAGTTCTCTTGAAAATAAAATCTTTAAAAAATACAGAAGAAGAAATAATATAGAATTTCTGAATTAATGAGAAAAAAAAGGTTGTTAGCCTTTGCTGCATTTGAAATTTATATGGTTATTTGTAATATTATTTAAGAACTACTGGGTCTTAGTGCAATCCTTCAGAAGTCAAGGGTTCAATCCCTGGGTTGGGAAGATCCCCTGGAGAAGGACATAGCAACCCACTCCAGTATTCTTGCCTGAAGAATTTCATGGACGGAAGAGCCTGGCAGGCTACAATCCACAGGGTTGCAAAGAGTCAGACATCACTGAAGTGACTGAGTACAGCACAACATACCCTATACAAAATAGGGATTATTATTTCCACTTTTCTGTTAAAAAAGTAAACTTGGCTAAATAAAATAATTTACTTAATTTCACTCAGATAATCAATGGCAAAGGCCAAATTTGTAACCAAGACTGATCCAAATTCTGAAGTTATAAATAAGTATGGTTTCACTGACAATTCTTAAATGGTGCCATCCAATACAATAGTTGCTAACCATGTGTGGCTATTTAAATTTAAATTAATTTTAATTATATAAAATTAGCTTCATGTTTTCAGTTCTTCAGTTTTGCTAGTGACATTTCAAGTACTGAAAAGCCACATATAGTTGGTTAGTTGCTACTGTATGGAAAAGTACAGACAAAATTCTCACCCTCACAGAAAATACTATTGAACTGTCTTGTTCTAGAATACCAATAATTCCACGTTTGTAAGCTACTATTAGACACTTTAGGGTTGCCTGCTTGACACACAATTATCCTCTTCTTCAAGAAGCTGCCCTCTCCTCAAAACAAGGCAGTTTTTATCCTCCATGAATTTGCCCCACCCTTCCAGTCATGGCTGACTGAACCAGCTGTGGACAACTTACAAAGAAAGAAAGTGAAGTCACTCAGTTGTGTCTGACTCTTTGCGACCCCATGGACTGTAGCCTACCAGGCTCCTCCATCCATGGAATTTTCCAGGCAAGAATATTGGAGTGGGTCACCATTTCCTTCTCTAGGAGATCTTCCTGACCCAGGGATTGAACCCAGGTCTCCCGCACTGTAGGCAAATGCTTTACCATATGAGCCACCAGGGAAGTCTATTGGCAAGTTGGTATAAACCCCTGACAGGTTTTCTGCCATAAGCTGTATTAGATCACTGTGGAACCACAGCCAAGGCAAATACACGTGTCTTTTATCTTCAGGAGAAGGTGCAGGCATCCTAAAGTGATTTACCTTGATGAAAAGAGAACATTCACAATCTACTAATGTCAATTATTTCTCAAGAGAAAAGAAAATAATAATAAAGGCCTGAAAAGGAGAATTTGACCTAGAGTCTCGCAAAGTATCAGCTCCAAATCAAACAACTATAGTTATGTATTAAGACTGAAATGAACTTAACGTGACAGCCTTGCAGCAGAGCCTATGGATCAATGGAAGAAAATTGCCACAGAAGAGGAAATAGTAATGAATTTTGTATCTATAGCTATAGCAAACGTTGAGTGTTTGTTTACTGTTTATCAATCATGTTTAAACATTTACATGCCTATTTTCTTTGTTGTTCAAACAAATTTTTGAATACACCAATTTGCAAATAAGGGTATAGAGAAAACTGAGATTTATAGAGCGCTAGGGCAATGGCCACCCACTCCAGTACTCTTGCCTGGAAAATCCCATGGACGGAGGAGCCTGGTAGGCTTCAGTCCATGGGGTCGTGAACAGTCGGACATGACTGAGGGACTTCACTTTCACTTTTCCCTTTCATGCATTGGAGAAGGCAGTGGCACCCCACTCCAGTACTCTTGCCTGGAAAATCCCATGGACGGAGGAGCCTGGTAGGCTGCAGTCCATGGGGTCAGTAAGAAAAGTACTATACAATACATTAAAATATTGAGTTAGAAAAATCAGTGTGAATTCATAAACTTACAAAGAAATACTGGGCTCTAGTTCTATACTAAAAGTGATCCAGCTGCAACTGTCATAGCAGTACTTTTGCCCACCACAAAAAGCCATGGGCAATCCTAGCAGCCCAGATTTTTATCCCTAATGATACTTCAGGAAAAAACAATAAGATTGAATAGAGGGCAGTTGAAAATATTTTATCTATTATTTATTTATCTATTATTATTATTAGAAAGTGAGGATGATTTCAAGAATGTCAGGGACATGGTTTAAGGACAAGGATGCCATCTTAAAGGGATTTCCATCCACCAACTTGTAACAATTTGAGCATTAGAAATTCAGTAATGAAACTGAAAAAAGAAAGATTAACATACTATGTGCAAAAAGGTATTTTTAATATGTGTGACTATAATAGTAGATGTTAAATTATATTGACTTTAATACAAATAGAAAACATTAACATATAGGTGCATTTTCTTTATTCCATTAAGTATGTGTCTATAAAATATGAATAGGTCCTTTTTTCTAAGTATAAGCCAGATACAACATACATGGCTGTTTTTCACTGTTGTTCAGTCAACAAGTCACGTCCGACTCTTTGCAACCCCATGGACTAGAGCACGCCAGGCTTCCCTGTCCCTCACCATCTCCTGGAGTTTGTCCAAGTTCATGTCCATTAAATTAGTGATGCCATCCAATCATCTCATCCTCTGTCACCTTCTTCTCCTTCTGCCTTCGATATTTCCCAGCATCAGGGTCTTTTCTAATGAGTCAGTTCTTGGCACCAGGTGGCCAAAGTATTGGAGCTTCAGCTTTAGCATCAGTCTTTCCAAAAATATTCAGAGTTGATTTCCTTTAGGATTAACTGGTTTGATCTCCTTGCTGTCCAAGGGACTCTCAAGAGTCTTCTCCATCACCACACTTCAGTATCAAGTTTTTGGCACTCTGCCTTCTTTATTGTCTAGCTCTCACATCCATACATGACAACTGGAAAGACCATAGCCTTGACTAGGGAACTCTCAGTGAACCAAATGCTTCCAGAAAAAAAAAAAAAGGTTCTGTGTCAGAATCAAATGGACTGATAAACTCCATGGGTGATATAACAAAGCAGAAGGTGGATCCAGCAATTGCTCAATCCTGGTGGTCATCTACATAGTAATCAACTTAAAGAGAATTCAAAAATTTCTTACAAAATAATGAATTAACAGCTATCCCACTGTAAGACTTAACTGAAAAGTTTATCTCTCATCTTCTGGTAAATAAAATCTGTAAGTGTTCTCTAAATAACCCTACACAATGAATTATAAATACTGTTCTGATATGACTTAGAAAGTTTCCAATATTTGTATCAGACTAGATCCAGTAAAAACAAAATGGTATCATCTCAAAAAGCAGGATGGTTAATTGCATGTGAACCTTGGCACTGAGGTCAGCTGGCTTAGGCTGAAAATGACTTCCTGCACACAAGTTATTTGATCTTTTTGTATTTTGGTTTCCTTATCTGTAAATGGGAGTTGTAACATCTCCAAACAGTTTCTTATCTAGTGGGAGTTATAGTAGTTTCTATATCGATGGTTACTGTGAGAATTAAAGAGTGAATATGTGTTATATTATAGGACACTACCTGATGTCAAGACTTGATACAGATATAATACTGAAAGATGAAATCCCCAGGTCGGTGGATGCCCAATAGGCTATGCTACTGGAGAACAGTGGAGACATAGCCCCAGAAAGAATGAAGAGATGGAGCCAAAGCAAACACATCACCCAGTTGTGGATGTGATTGGTGATGGAAGTAAAGTCTGATGCTGTAAAGAATAATATTGCATAGGAACCTGGAATGTTAGGTCCATGAATCAAGGTAAATTGGATGTGGTCAAATAGAAGATGAGTGAACATCAACATTTTAGGTGTCACTGAACTAAAATGGACTGGAATGGGCAAATTTAACTCAGATGACCATTATATCTACTACTATGGGCAATAATCCCTTAGAAGAAATGGAATAGCCCTCATAGTCAACAAAAGAGTCTGAAAAGCAGTACTTGGATGCAATCTCAAAAATGACAGAATTAAAAAAAAAAATGACAGAAAGATCTCTGTTTGTTTCCAAGGCAAACCATTCAATACAACAGTAAGCCAAGTCTATGCCCAACCAGTAATGCTGAAGAAGCTGAATTTGAATGGTTCTATGAAGACCTACAAGACCTTTTAGAACTAACACCCCAAAAAGATGTCCTTTTCATCACAGGGGACTGGAATGCAAAAGTAGGAAGTCAAGAGACACCTGGGGTAACAGGCAAATTTGGCCTTGGAATATGAAATGAAGCAGGGCAAAGGCTAATAGAGTTTTGCCAAGAAAATGCACCAGTCATAGCAAACACCCCAACACAAGAGAAGACTCTACACATGGACATCACCAGATGATCAATACCTAAATCAGGTTGATTATATTCTTTGCAGCCAAAGATGGAGAAGCACTATAAAGTCAGAAAAAATAAGACCAGAGGCTGATTATGGCTCAGATCGTGAACTGTTTATTGCCAAATTCAGACTTAAATTGAAGAAAGTAGGGAAAACCACTAGATCATTCAGGTACAACCTAAATTAAATCCCTTACAATTATACAGTGGGAGTGACAAATAGATTCAAGGGATTAGATCTGATAGACAGAGTGCCTGAAGAATAATGGACATAGATTTGTGACATTGTACAGGAGGCAGTGATCAAGACCATCCCCAAGAAAAAGAAATGCACAAAGGTAAAATGGCAGTTTGAGGAGGCCTTACAAATAGCTGAGAAAAAAAGAGGAGCTAAAAGCAAAGGAGAAAAGGAAAGATATAAGCATCTGAATGCAGAGTTCTAAAGAATAGCAAGAAGAGGTAAGAAAGCCTTCCTCAGTGACCAATGCAAAGAAATAGAGGAAAACAATAGAATGGGAAAGACTAGAGATCTCTTCAAGAAAATTAGAGATACCAAGGGAACATTTCATGCAAAGATGGGCTCAATAAAGGACAAAGATGGTATGGACCTAACAGAAGCAGAAGATATTAGGAAGAGGTGGCAAGAATACACAGAAGAACCATATAAAAAAGATCTTCATGACCCAGAGAACCACGATGGTGTGATCACTCACCTAGAGCCAGACATCCTGGAATATGAAGTCATGTGGGCCTTAGGAAGCCTCACTACGAACAAAGCTAGTGGAAGTGATGGAATTCCATTTGAGCTATTTCAAATCCTAAAAAATCCTAGTTTTGGAATATATGTAACAATTTGATACATGTCTTTGAGTTCTGCAGGACCTAAGGCCCTTACTCAGGTGAAGGATGGAAGACTGATGTCAATTCTGACTTCAGTCAACTAAAGCTTGGACTCTGGACTTTTGCCTGAACTACATGCTGAATTGTCTCCTCTGCTGAAGCCCCTTCATGGGCTTCCCAGGGGTGCTCGTGGTAACGATTCTACCTCCCAATGCAAGAGACTTAAGAGGCCCTGGTTCAATTCCTGAGTTGGCAAGATCACCTTCTTCCCCAGGAGGAGGACATGGCAACCCACTCCAGTATTCTTGCCTGGAGAATCCAATGAGGAAAGGAGTCTGGTGGGCTATAACCCATAGGGTTGCAGAAAAAGCGACTTAGCTCTCATGCATGCACACAAGCCCCTTCATGAATATGCATGTGCCCTTATCTTAAAACTTCCCCAATTTTGCTGTTTAGGGAGACACTGCTTTGGGAAAAATCCTCAGTGCTGTCTTTACTTGCTGCAAGTAATAAATCCTTCCTTTTCCTGCTTTTGCCTTGATTGTGTCTATATATTGCAAGAGAATGGGGGAGAGAGAAAATGGTCATATCCCAGGTCTTGGGTTAAACCCTGGATGGGCTGCCATGTTTGGGTCCTTATCTTCATGTAAGGAAGAACTCAAAAGTGAGCCATACTAAAATGAAAGCAAGTTTATTTTAGAGAGATACACATTCCATTCCAGTCCATTTTAGTTTGTTGATTCCTAAAATGTCAACGTTCACTCTTGCCATCTCCTGTTTGACTACTTCCCCAACTATGCCAAAGCCTTTGACTGTGTGGATCACAATAAACTGTGGAAAATTCTGAAAGAGATGGGAATACCAAACCACCTGACCTGCCTCTTGAGAAATTTGTATGCAGGTCAGGAAGCAACAGTTAGAACTGGACATGAAACAACAGACTGGTTCCAAATAGGAAAAGGAGTACGTCAAGGCTGTATATTGTCATCCTGCTTATTTAACTTATATGCAGAGTACATCATGAGAAACGCTGGGCTGGAGAAAGCACAAGCTGGAATCAAGATAGCCGGGAGAAATATCAATCACCTCAGATATGCAGATGACACCACCCTTATGGCACAAAGTGAAGAGGAACTAAAAAGCCTCTTGATGAAGGTGAAAGAGGTGAGTGAAAAAGTTGGCTTAAAGCTCAACATTCAGAAAACGAAGATCATGGCATCCGGTCCCATCACTTCATGGGAAATAGATGGGAAACAGTGGAAACAGTGTCAGACTTTATTTTTCTAGGCTCCAAAATCACTGCAGATGGTGACTGCAGCCATGAAATTAAAAAGACGCTTACTCCTTGGAAGAAAAGTTATGACCAACCTAGATAGCATATTCAAAAGCAGAGACATTACTTTGCCAACAAAGGTTCATCTAGTCAAGGCTATGGTTTTTCCTGTGGTCATGTATGGATGTGAGAGTTGGACTGTGAAGAAAGCTGAGCACTGAAGAATTGGTGCTTTTGAACTGTAATGCTGGAGAAGACTCTTGAGAGTCCCTTGGACTGCAGGGAGATCCAACCAGTCCATTCTGAAGGAGATCGGCCCTGGGATTTCTTTGGAAGGAATGATGCTAAAGCTGAAACTCCAGTACTTTGGCCACATAATGCAAAAAGTTGACTCATTGGAAAAGACTCTGATGCTGGGAGGGATTGGGGGCAAGAGGAGAAGGGAACAACAGAGGATGAGATGGCTGGATGGCATCACTGACTCGTTGGACGTGAGTCTGAGTGAACTCCGGGAGATGGTGATGGACAGGGAGGCCTGGCATGCTGGGACTCATGGGGTCGCAAAGAGTCGGACACGACTGAGCGACTGAACTGAAATGACTAATGGACCTAACATTCCAGGTTCCTATGCAATATTGCTCTTTACATCATTGGACCTTGCTTCTATCACCAGTCACATCCACAGCTGGGTATTGTTTTTGCTTTGGCTCCATCTCTTCATTCTTTCTGGAGTTATTTCTCCACTCATCTCCAGTAGCATATTGGGCACCTACCGACCTGGGGAGTTCCTCTTTCAGTATCCTATCATTTTGCCTCTTCATACTGTTCATGGTGTTCTCAAGGCAAGAATACTGAAGTAGTTTGCCATTCCCTTATCCAGTGGAACACATTCTGTCAGACCTCTCCACCATGACCTGCCTGTCTTGGGTGGCCCCACACAGCATGGCTTAGTTTCATTGAGTTAGACAAGGCTGTGGTCTGTGTGATTAGATTGACTAGTGTTCTGTGATTATGGTTTTTGTGTCTGCCTTCTGATGCCTCTCGCAATACCTACCATCTTACTTGGGTTTCTCTTACCTTGGATGTGGGATATCTCTCCACGGCTGCTTCACAAAGTGCAGCCTCTGCTCCTTACCTTGAACAAGGGGTATCTCCTCACAGCCACCCCTCCTGACCTTGAACATGGAGTAGCTCCTCTCGGCCCTCCTGTGCCCACTCAGCCACTTCTCCTTGGATGTTCCATGGACTGGAATGGGTGAATTTAACTCAGATGACCATTATATCTACTACTGTGGCAGGAATCCCTTAGAAGAAATGGAGTAGCCATTATGGTCAACAAAAGAGTCTGAAATGCCGTACTTGGATGCAATCTCAAAAACGACAGAATGATCTCTGTTCATTTCCAAGGCAAACCATTCAATATTCACAGTAATCCAAGTCTATGCCCCAACCAGTAATGCTAAAGAAGCTGAATTTGAACGGTTCTGTGAAGACCTACAAGACCTTTTAGAACTAACACCCAAAAAAGATGTCCTTTTCATTATAAGGAACTGGAATGCAAAAGTAGGAAGTCAAAAAACACCTGGGGTAACAGGCAAATTTGGCCTTGGAATATAGAATTGAGCGGGGCAAAGGCTAATATTTGCCAAGAGAACGCAATGGTCATAGCAAACACCCCAACACAAGAGAAGATTTTACACATGGATATCATCAGATGGTCAACACTGAAATCAGATTGATTATATTCTTTGCAGCTAAGGATGGAGAAGCTCTATACAGTCAGCAAAAACAAGACGGGGAGCTGACTATGGCTCAGATCAAGAACTGTTTATTGCCAAATTCAGACTTAAATTGAAGAAAGTAGGTAAAACCACTAGACCATTCAGGTATGACCTTAATCATATTCCTTATGATTATGTAGTGGAAGTGAGAAACAGATTTAGGGGACTAGATCTGATAGAGTGCCTGATGAACTATGGTCAGAGGTTCATGACATTGTACAGGAGACAGGGATCAAGGCCACCCCCATGGAAAAGAAATGCAAGAAAGCAAAATGGCTGTCTGGGTAGGCCTTACAAATAGCTGTGAAAGAAGAGAAATGAAAAGCAAAGGGGAAAAGTAAAGATATTTCCATCTGAATGCAGAGTTCCAAAGAATAGCAAGGAGAGAGAAAAAAGCCTTCCTCAGTGATCAATGCAAAGAAATAGAGGAAAACAACAGAATAGGAAAGACTAGAGATCTCTTCAAGAAAATTAGAGATACCAAGGGAACTTTTCATGCAAAGATGGGCACAATAAAGGACAGAAATGGTGTGTACCTAACAGAAGCAGAAGATATTAAGAAGAGGTGGCAAGAATACACAGAAGAACTGTACAAAAAAGATCTTCATGACCCAGACAACCACGATGGTGTGATTGCTCACCTAAAGCTAGACATCCTGGAATGTGAAATCAAGTGGGATTTTAGGAAATATCACTATGAACAAAGCTAGTGGAGGTGATGGAATTCCATCACCTCCTGAAAGATGATGCTGTGAATGTACTGCACTCAATATGACAGCAAATTTGGAAAACTCAGCAGTGGCCACAGGACTGGAAAAGAACAGTTTTCATTCCAATCCCAAAGAAAGGCAATGCCAAAGAATGCTCAAACTACCACACAATTGCACTCATCTCACACGCTAGTAAAGTAATGGTCAAATTCCTGCAAGCCAGGCTTCAACAGTACATGAACCATGAACTTCCAGATGTTCAAGCTGGATTTAGAAAAGGCAGAGGAACCAGCGATCAAGTTGCCAACATCCTTGGAACACAGAAAAAGCGAGAGAGTTCTAGAAAAATACCTACTTCTGTTTTAGTGACTATGCCAAAGCCTTTGACTCTGTGGACCATAACAAACTGTGGAAAATTCTTCAGAAGGTGGGAATACCAGACCTCCTGACCTGCTTCCTGAGGAATGTGTATGCAGGTCAAGAAGCAACAGTTAGAACGGGACACGGAACAACAGACTGGTTCCAAATCAAGACAGGAGTACGTCAAGGCTGTATATTATCACCCTGCTTATTTAACTTATATGCAGAGTACATCTCGTGAAATGTGGGGCTGGATGAAGCACAGTTGAAATCAAGATTGCCAGGAGAAATATCAATAACCTCAGATATGCAGATGACACCACCCTTATGGCAGAAAGTAAAGAACTAAAGAACCTTTGATGAAAGTGAAAGAGGAGAATGAAAAACCTGGCTTAAAACTCAACATTCAGAAAACTAAGATCATGGCATCCAGTCCCATCACTTCATGGCAAATGGATAGAGAAACAGTGAAAACAGTGGCAGATTTATTTTGGGGGCTCCCAAATCACTGCAGATGGTGACTGCAGCCATGAAATTAAAAGACACTAGCTCTTTGGAAGAAAACTATGACCAACCTTGACAGCATATCAGATAGCAGAGACATTACTTTGCCAACAAAGGTCCGTCTAGTCAAAGCTATGGTTTTTCCAGGAGTCATGTATGGATGTGAGAGTTGGACTATAAAGAAAGCTGAGTGTCAAATAATTGATGCTGTTGAACTGTGGTATTAGAGCAGACTCTTGAGAGTCCCTTGCACTGCAAGGATTTCAAAGCAGTCAATCCTAAAGTAAATCAGTCCTGAATATTCATTGGAAGGACTGATGCTGAAGCTGAAACTCCAGTGCTTTGGCCACTTGATTTGAAGAACTGACTCATTTGAAAAGACCCTGATGCTGGGAAAGATTGAAGGTAGGAGGAGAAGGGGACAACAAAGGTTGAGATGGCTGGATGGCATCACTGACTCAATGGACATTGATTTTGAGCAAGCTCTGGGAGTTGGTGATGGACAGGGAAGCCTGGCATGCTGCAGTCCATGGGTCAAAAATATCTGACATGACTGAGTGACTGAACTGAACTGAACTGACCATGGAATTATAAACGAGAGACCTTCACTTTCAGGCCTATTTCTTATTTATGTTATCTTTTGGCTGTGAAGCATGTGAAATCTTAGTTTATTGAACTGGGATCGAAGTGTACCCCCTGCATTGGCAGGGGAGAATCTTAACCACTGGACTTCTGGGGAAGTCCTCAAGAGTATTTCTAACGGAAAGTATTATAATAGGAACTCAACAGTGCCTACATATAACTGGATATATTTACCCAACCATCTTAAAGGTTGAATCATTTAATATTTGATGTTTAGATAAGGTAGTCATGTAGAAGATAAAGTATTTCTTGTTTATGAGTAAAAATCTGAATACAGAAGACTTAGGAGTAGCTGCTGATATTATGTTTTTCTTCTTTTCTTGAACTGCAGTGATAGGCAGAACACCTTAACTTGCTAATTTCCTTTTCCTACTCTTCCATTTCCCCTTACTTCTTAACAGCTATCCCTCCAGCTTCATATTCCTTTCTTTCTAAGGTCAGATTTATCCTTCAGAAAAATCACTGCAGCAGTAGGCCTCAAGAGATTTATGGATATATCAATAGATTTCTTATAGTATCCTGGTTAATAATTCATCTGGGAACAAAGTTATTTTATAAAGAATTTTCTTCACTTGAAACAAATAAACAACACAATAAACAGTATGACAGTACTGGTGTGCTTCCTCTACTTACATTTTTTAGATTTCTTGAAGGGGAGAATGAAATCTTGGTATTTCCTCAATTGCCTAACATTTATTCAGTCATTTAACAAATATTCATTGAACATTTTCTGTATGCCAGATTCAAAGCTAGGAGCTGGTGACAGGATGATCCTGCTGCCTTCCTTCCAGGAACATGTAACTCAGCAAAAGACATTTAAACAAGCAATTTCAAATAAAAACAATAAGAATTGTTATAGAACTCACATCTGTGAGATGGAAACCAACTCTGGGGACAGTAACCTCAGATAAATCTTGCTAGAAGAAGGAAAGCTTGAGCTGAGATTTATAGAACCTAAAGCAGCTAGCTCATCTGGTGAAGAAGGGGGAATATAGTTCCAGGGTAACAATAGGCATGTGTGTGTGTTAGTGGCTCAGTCACGTCTGACTCTTTGCGACCCCATGGACTGTAGCTCACCAGACTCCTCTGTCCATGGAATTCTCCCGCAAGAATACTGGAGCGGGTAGTCATTCCCTTCTCCAGGGGATCTTCCTGACCCAGGAATGGAACTCGGGTCTCCTTCATGGCAGGCAGATTCTTTTTTTTTTTTTTTAGGCAGATTCTTTACCAACTGAGAAACTAGAGAAAAATATGTATAAAAACCCATAATCATGAAAATGTATTGGCACATTCAAGGAACTGAACATGGCTTGGTGTGGCTGGGGAAGGGTAAGGACTGGCAAGATACAAGGGTTATAGATGCCAGGTGAAGGAATTTAAACATTTTCTGGTCAGGACATATCATAATCAGTTTTGCATCTTCATTTTCAAAGTTATTCCTGCTAGAATGGAGGATAGAATGTATAGAATAGATAGCCTAGGTAACACATAACAAGAGACTTAAGCAAAGACAAAGCATTATGCTTGCACATAATTGTCACTGAATGGTTGTTTGTTGAATGAATTTATCAGCGAAGAATGAGTATAGCTCAGTGTTGTTCATTGTCACACATATATGTACAGCTCTAGGGACAAAGTGCAGATAGAAATCCCTTCTTGAGAGAAGGGACTTGAAAGTGCTGACATGATCAAAATTGCATTTTGGAAGAATAATTCTGCCTGTAAAGTACAAGGTGAACTGAAAAGGAAACAGGCAGGAGCATGCAGTAGCACCTGATCAAGGATACTGCAGTGGGCATGCAGAAGAGAGACTGTAGCCCAGAAGAGGGAAAGCTTGAGCTGAGAGAGATATATATATATATATATATATACACACACACACACACACACACACACATATATATATATATATATATATATATATATATATATACCAGGCTCCTCTGTCCATGAAATTCTCCAGGCAAGAATGCTGGAATGGTTAGCCATTCCCTTCTCCAGGACATGTCCCCGACCCAGGGATCAAACCCAGGTTTCCTGCATTGCAGGCAGATTCTTTATATCTGAGCCACCAGGGAAGACCCTAACTCTCTTCAAGGTCTTAACTCTCTTCAATTCTGTGAAGGTTGAGAGAGCTGAGGAAGCTGCAGAGGAAAAGTCTGAAGCTTGCAGAGGTTAATTCATGAGGTTTAAGGAAAAAAGCCATCTCCATAACATAACAGTGCAAGGGAAGCAACAAGTGCTAATGTAGAAGCTGCAACAAGTTATCTGGAAGCTCTAGCTAAAATAAATATAAAAGTGGCAACACTGAATAGCAGATTTTCAATGTAAGATGAAACAGCCTTATATTTCAATGTAGACTGAAACAGCCTATATTGAAAGATGTTGGCATCTGGGCTTTTACATAGGTAAAGAGGAGAAGTCAAAGCCTGGCTGCAAAACTTCAAAGGTCGGGCTGACTCTTGTTAGGACCTAATGTAGTTGGTGACTTGAAGTTGAAGTTGATGCTCATTTAACAAAAATCCTAGGCCCATAAGAATTATGCTAAAGCTGCTCCCAGTGTTCTATAAATGGAACAACAAAGCCTAGATGCTTAGCGTATCTATTTATGACATAGTTTACTGAATATTTTAAGCCCACTTTTTGAGACTTACTGCTTAGGGAAAAAAAAGATTATTCCAAAATAATGCTGTTCATAGACAATGCACCTGGTAATCTAAGAACCCTGATGGAGATATACAGCAAGATTTGTGTTGTTTTGTGCCTGCTAACACAGCATCCTTTCCGAAGCCCATAGATCAAGGAGTAATTTTGTATTTAAAATCTTCTTATTTAAGAAACAGAACCATAGAAGACAGACTTGTTGCCTACGGGTTGGAGTTGGGGGAGAGATGGATTGGGAGTTTGGGATTAAGAGATGCAAACTATTATGTATAGAATGGATGTAATTTTTTTGAAAAAGATTATTTTATTTATTTATTTTTGGCCACATTGCATAGCATGTGGGATCTTAGTTACCAGACCAAGGATCAAACCTGTGTCCCTGCAATGGAAGCGTGGGTCTTGGCCACTGGACCACTATGGAAGGCCCAGAATGGACGTCATTAGCAACATTACTGATCCATGCTGCTGCTGCTGCTGCTGCTAAGTCGCTTCAGTCGTGTCCGACTCTGTGCGACCCCATAGACGGCAGCCCACCAGGCTCCTCCGTCCATGGGATTCTCCAGGCAAGAACACTGGGGTGGGTTGCCATTTCCGTCTCCAATGCATGAAAGTGAAAAGTGAAAGTGAAGTCGCTCAGTCGTGCCCGACTCTTAGCGACCCCATGGACTGCAGCCCACCAGGCTCCTCCATCTATGGGGTTTTCCAGGCAAGAGTACTAGAGTGGGGTGCCATCGCCTTCTCCATGAGAAGAGGTCAACTGCAAACATTAACAGGACTGTGAAAGAAGTTGATTCCAACTCTCATGGTGGACTTTGAGATTGCTCAGGGTTTGTGAGGATTGGCTCCAACTTTGAAAGAATTTTTGCTGTGGGTAAGATGCTATCAAATAGCAGTATATCCTTCAGAGAAATCATTCACAAAAGGAAGGGTTAATTGATACTGCAAACTTCATTGCTATCTTATTTTAAGAAATTGCCACAGCCATCCTTACTTCAGTAACCCACACCATGACTATTTGGCAGCCATCAACCTCAAGACAAGATTCTCTACCAGCAAAAAGATTGTATCTCATTGAAGGCTTGGATGATGATCAGCATATTTTAGCAATCAGTTCAGTTCAGTTCAGTTCAGTCCCCCAGTCGTGTCCAACTCTTTGCAACCCCATGAATCACAGCACACCAGGCCTCCCTGTCCATTGCCAACTCCCAGAGTTCACTCAAACTCATGTCCATCGAGTCAGTGATGCCATCCAGCCTTCTCATCCTCTGTCGTTCCCTTCTCCTCCTACCCCCAATCCCTCCCAGCATCAGAGTCTTTTCCAATGAGTCAACTCTTCGCATGAGGTAGCCAAAGTATTGGAGTTTCAGCTTCAGCATCAGTCCTTCCAATGAACACCCAGGACTGATCTCCTTTAGGATGGACTGGTTGGATCTCCTTGCAGTCCAAGGGACTCTCAAGAGTCTTCTCCAACACCACAGTTCAAAAGCATCAATTCTTTGGTGCTCAGCTTTCTTCACAGTCCAACTCTCACATCCATACATGACCATTGGAAAAACCATAGCCTTGACTAGACAGACCTTTGTTGGCAAAGTAATATCTTTGCTTTTGAATATGCTATCTAGGTTGGTCATAACTTCCCTTCCAAGGAGTAAGCATCTTTTAATTTCATGGCTGCAATCACCATCTGCAGTGATTTTGGAGCCCCCAAAAATAAAGTCTATTTCCACAGACTTTAAAGTGTAAAGACACTGTTTCCACTATTTCTCCATCTATTTCCCATGAAGTGATGGGACCAGATGCCATGATCTTCGTTTTCTGAATGTTGAGCTTTAAGCCAACTTTTTCACTCTCCTCTTTCACTTTCATCAAGAGGCTTTTTAGTTCCTCTTCGCTTTCTGCCATAAGGGTGGTGTCTTCTGCATATCTGAGGTGATTGATATTTCTCCCGGCAATCTTGATTCCAGCTTGTGCTTCTTCCAGCCCGTGTTTCTCGTGATATACTCTGCATATAAGTTAAATAAACAGGGTGACAATATACAGCCTTGATGTACTCCTTTTCCTATTTGGAACCAATTTGTTCTACCATGTCCAGTTCTAACTGCTGTTTCCTGACCTGTATATAGGTTTCTCAAGAGGCAGGTCAGGTGGTCTGGTATTCCCATCTCTTTCAGAATTTTCCACAGTTTATTGTGATCCACACAGTCAAAGGCTTTGGCATAGTCAATAAAGCAGAAATAGATGTTTTTCTGGAACTCTCTTGCTTTTTCCATGATCCAGTGGATGTTGGCAATTTGATCTCTGGTTCCTCTGCCTTTTCTAAAACCAGCTTGAACATCTGGAAGTTCACGGTTCACGTATTGCTGAAGCTTGGCTTGGAGAATTTTGAGCACTACTTTACTAGCGTGTGAGATGAGTGCAATTGTGCGGTAGTTTGAGCATTCTTTGGCATTGCCTTTCTTTGGGATTGGAATGAAAACTGACCTTTTCCAGTCCTGTGGCCACTGCTGAGTTCTCCAAATTTGCTGTCATATTGAGTGCAGCACTTTCACAGCATCATCTTTCAGGATTTGAAACAGCTCAACTGGAATTCCATCATCTCCACTAGCTTTGTTCGTAGTGATGCTTTCTAAGGCCCACTTGACTTCACATTCCAGGATGTCTGGCTCTAGGTGAGTGATCACACCATCATGATTATCTGGGTCATGAAGATCTTTTTTGTACAGTTCTCTGTGTATTCTTGCCACCTCTTCTTAATAATTTCTGCTTCTGTTAGGTCCATACCATTTCTGTCCTTTATCGAGCCCATCTTTGCATGAAATGTTCCCTTGGTATCTCTAATTTTCTTGAAGAGATCTATAGTCTTTCCCATTCTGTTTTTTTCCTCTATTTCTTTGCATTGATCACTGAAGAAGGCTTTCTTATCTCTCCTTGCTATTCTTTGGAACTCTGCATTCAGATGTTTATATCTTTCCTTTTCTCCTTTGCTTTTCGTTTCTCTTCTTTTCACAGCTATTGGTAAGGCCTCCTCAGATAGCTATTTTGCTTTTTGCATTTCTTTTCCATGGGGATGATCTTGATCCCTGTCTCCTGCACAATGTAAGGAACCTCAACCATAGTTCATCAGGCACTCTGTCTATCAGATCTAGTCCCTTAAATCTATTTCTCACTTCTACTGTATAATCATAAAGGATTTGATTTAGGTCATATCTGAATGGTCTAGTGGTTTTCCCCACTTTCTTCAATTTAAGTCTGAATTTTAGAAATAAGGTACTTTAGCAATAAGGTATTTTAAATCAAGTATGTACATTATTTTTTTAGATATAACGCTCTTCCACATGTAACAGATTATAGTAGAGTGTAAGTAAAAGTTTTATATTCATTAGGAAGCCAAAAATTTTGTGTGACTTACTTTACTGTGGTATTTACTTTATCCTGGTGGTCTAGAACTGAACCCACAGTATCTCTCAGGTATGTCTGTAGTTTAAAGCCTATTCTGAGAAGCTCTTCTTATTTATTTTTAAATTTGAAATTTTATATTTTTATCTTTTAAAATTACTGTTGAGAAAACTATTACAGTAGAAATGGAAGATATGCCAGAGGAAGAGAGCGTATTAATAGATGTATAGAGAAGAGTCATCTCTTTTGAAATGTTTGATACTTGGTTTCCTATTCTAAGATTTCTCTGACCCTTTATTATGCTAATAGTGTGTATTATAACTCTAAAGATGACTGATTAAGTGTGTAGTGTTTCCAAAACAGTTTTTGGCCACAATCCATTTGTTTTATATAGACATTCTTAGGGACATAGTTTGGGGAGGTTTGGTCTAGGAAATATATCTTAAATATCTTGCTTTCCATTCCTTAGATGACAGAATCTTCAGGATAACAGGTCATTTTCTCCCAAAGTTCTCTGTATGTCTTCATCACCAATCCATTCTCCTGTTGGTACAATTAAATTCAGAGCTATCCCTTCGTTCCTCTAGTCATAGTTCTCAATTGGGGTTAGCCTTTCCATGTTTGGAAATCTGTGGAACTATGTAGGGGTGTGTCATCAGCCACCAGTGAGCCAAGACAGTCCTGAATCTTGAAGAACTCCCCCTAAAATGTTTTCCTTATGGCATAAAACTGCTAGCAAGAAAGTCAAAAGCTCTTTAACTGCTGTATTATCAGTTGAACAGGACTTCGGCCCATTTGAATAGTTCAAGTCACCTATCACTCTTATCTCTGTGAGCTGTGCAAAAAGACATCATCAACTTTCTCCCCTGGAATACATGGCCTATGTGTAGTATACCTCTGCAAAGAAACTGAAATATCAAAACGTAGCTTTCTGACCTAAGTGCTACCCACTTGGTCTACTTGCCACACATCCTATCCTGGTCTGCCATGAGCTTCTAAGGATTTAACTTTTGAAAACTGTGAAGTATTATTATTTTTCTCATTTTTACAAAGGAGGAGCCTGAGATTTAGAGGTTCAGTAAATTGACTCCTCAAGGTTACGTAGATAGCAGGTGCTAGACCTGAGCTTCAAACTCAAGCACTCTGACTCCTAAACTCAGGAGCTTCATTGTTAAAATGCCCCAGATGGTACTTCATTACATTTTTCAGTCATATTCTGTTCCTTTTATATTATTGTGGAATGCATCTTAATGATTTATAGGTTACTTTATTATCCCAAATATCTGAGACTCTGTTTATTATCAGATTAGATACTCACTGTACATGTCAGCAAGAACAAGCCACAACTTTTTTCATCTCATCACTAAAACAAAGAAATTGTATTAGAAACCCAATCACCAGTGTTTCTCTTGATATCAAATTTAATAATTTTATAGAGTATTTAGACTTATTCTTAAGACTTATCACTTTCAATTATTTCATATCAAAACCAGATTAAAGGGTTTTCTGTTACTATTTTGAAAAAAGTATTTTTACTAGCAAACAAAAGTAGGTGTCATAAGTGATATCCTCAGGGCTTTGGCCCCCTGTAGTGATCTACAAAACCCAAATTAAGGACTTGTGTTGTAATGTCTTTCTCCTCTCCCTGAGCCCCAAATTGCCTTCTCATAAACTTCATTGTCAAAAGCCAAGGAAGAGCAATTTTGTTTCCTTTGAGGTAAAACAAAACAGACCTAAACACTGCCTATATTTATGCTTTACAGTCAGAAACATCCCTCCCAGGTCTTTACTGTTTTCGCTGTTCCATCACAATATCTTTATCCATAGCCTTACTTTAATGACAATGCTATTTTCATAGTGTGTAAAAAGTATTTGTTATAAAAATATTAGTGAGCTTTGTGTAATGAAAGACATGTAAAAAATAAGGAATCTCCCATTTCTTCCAAAAAAACACATTCATGTAGAATCCCACTCCAAGAGGAATTAATCTTTTTTTCAGTGTTATAATGCTGTTTTGCTGTTCATGAGCTAATTTACATGAAAAATTAGCACACACTCCAAACTATATAGCATTTACTATATTTAAAGTAGCTGTCTTTTCACTTAAGTTTTTTTCTAAATAACTTAACTGCCATTTTCAAATTAGGATGGCTGGTATTAATTTTATTATTAAAAGGTAGCATATGTCCATGGTATAAAACTTAAACACAAAAGCAAATAAAACATTATCTTTAGATATAAAACGTTATCTTTAGAAAGTTATCTTTTTACTGCAGATCCATGATTTAAACTACCAGAATGATTTTTACACATATTAAATTACACGATAAGTCGCTTCAGTCCTGTCCGACTCTTTGTGATCCCATGGATTGTAGCCCGCTAGGCTCCTTTGTCCATGGATTCTCCAGGCAAGAATACTGGAGTGGGTTGCCATGCCCTCCTCCAGGGGATCCTCCTGATCCAGGGACAGAACCCTCACCTCCTGTGGCTCCTGCACTGCAGGTGGATTCTTTACCACTGAGCCACCTGGGAAGTCCATTAAATTATGTATGTTCATCTAAAAATAATGCACATTGGTACAAACTCTCTTGAAAAAGTGGGAGCATAATATACACATTGCTTTGCACCTTGCTTTGCTGTCTCAGAAGTTAGAGATCATGACACACCAACTCAGATCAATCTCTTGCTTATCAACTATACCATACCTCCTCACAGAATTGTGTCATTAACACACCAGTCTCCCATGGATGGATACATAAGATGTTTTCCATTCTTTTTCTTTTAAAATAGCAACAATAGGTATGAATAACATCCTTATTCATCCTTACACACATATGGGAATACGTTTGAAGAATAAATTCCTACAAGTAAAATTATTAAGTCATGGGAATCCTTGATACATAATACTGCTGCGGCTGCTAAGTCGCTTCAGTCGTGTCCGACTCTGTGCGACCCCATAGACGGCAGCCCACCAGGCTCCCACGTCCCTGGGATTCTCCAGGCAAGAACACTGGAGTGGGTTGCCATTTCCTTCTCCAATGCATGAAAGTGAAAGGTGAAAGTGAGGTCGCTCAGTCGTGTCCGACTCTTAGCGACCCCATGGACTGCAGCCTACCAGGCTCCTCCGTCCATGGGATTTTCCAGGCAAGAGTACTGGAGTGGGGTGCCATCGCCTTCTCCGACATAATACTGAGCTGCTGCCTATTAAAGTTTTCTTAATTTATGAGAGTGAAAAAGGCTTGATTTAGAGCATTTATATTAGTGTCATTTAAAAAAGAATCTTTTGTTATGGTAATACTAAATACAATATCCATATTTATGAAACTCAGTGTTTGTTCACAGACATTAGGAGGTAAGCTCATTTAGGAGATAAGCTAATTAGGACCCTCCTGGTCCCTAAGATTCATATCACATAAAACATACGCATGTACAGCTATATATAACTCTGAAATGAGTTGCAGTTGATATATTTTTAACAGAAAAATGTTAATTAAATATACATTAATATTTATTAGTGCTTTGGAGTCCATTAATTTTTTCCCCAGGGCTAAAAATTTTTCCTGGTTTCTTAAAAATTTGCAGGTCCTTAGGCACTGCTCCCCAGTGCTTAATGGCTGTATCCTGGTAGTTATTTTTAAAAGCAAATTGCCTCAGTCCTTTCAGTAAAATTTTAAGAGCCATTTATTCTGTATTCTCTTCTTCCTTAATTAGTTTAATAAAGTTTTAGATATTTAGCTAATACTTTGCAGGAAGAGAAGTATTTCTAAATTCCCTAGTCCTAGAAAATAGTAGCCACACTAAATAGGTCAAGTCTGTATTGTTCAGGGAACAAGGAGACTTTTGTTGTTTTTTAGAGGAGTGATTCTTGTGAGAGTAGGGCTGTGGATACAGGTGAATGAATTGCGACCCAGGACAACTTCCATTCCTACCAGGTCGTTGCTGTTAATTGTGTAACAATGAAGGCATTCTGTCTAAGGATTTAAGGCTCCAATAAGTTTTTCAAAGCCACACTTTGTTTTGTATTTCATCAGAGAGAGGTTTCTCTGGGTACTTCAAAAGATAATGATGTTTGAATAGCTCTTAGCTGCCAGAGTTTTCCTTAGAGATTCTCTCTACAGTAGCTTTACTATTACTTAAAAATACGACTCTCACTCCGATTTCAATCAACGTTAAGTACTGGGTCATTACAGAATTCAGCTACTTTCAAAGGCAGGCTGCCCGCTGTTAACGAGAACCCCACGCTGCGCATTTGGCAGCTTGGGCCGGCCTTTTCGTCACCGATGTCCATTTCGTCACTTGCGTCCTTCGGAACCGCCCTCAGGACAAAGGGTGGTACGTGGAGGTCGGGAAGGGTCCAGGCAAGGGCTGCCGTTAAGAGGAGGCTATCTGTGTGGCCTCTTTTCAGGTTACTGGGTTTCAGTGTCAAGCCAGGTTTTCTCCTCGTCCCCCGTGAACCTCCGGTCTGAGGTCACAGAGACGCCCGGGTGGCTCACAGGAGCCAGCAAGGAAGTTTTCCCAGGGTCAGGACTCAGGAATTTCACCCGCAGGAACCAACGCCAATGGGGTAACAGAGATTCCAACCTCACTGCACAGCCTGCACCGGGAAGAGCTTTGGCGGTGACGCTCCAGGCTACGCCTCTGCTGCCAGCCAATGAGAATCGGGGGCCGCTTTGGAACCTGCGCTCATTGGGTCGTGCTGGCTCCGCCCCAGGGTGAAGCAACGCTACCGGCCGGTTAATAAACTCCCAGCTACGGAGGGGTAGGGTTCGACTCTTGTGCACTCGCTGCTGGTTCCCCTTGAGTACCTTTACCTCCCATTCACCTAATTCTTCCGTCTTTTTCAAGTCCTGACGCATCAGTTTCATAGTTTTATCTTCGTCGCTCTTTTACTCTTTCCTTTCTTCGCAGCTCAGCATGCAGGAAAAAGAAGCCTCCCCACACGGATTCCTGCCTAGGTTCCAGCATTTCGCTACGCAGGCCATCCACGTGGGCCAAGAACCGGAGCAATGGACCTCCCAAGCTGTAGTGCCCCCTATCTCGCTGTCCACCACGTTCAAGCAAGGGGCTCCTGGCCAGCACTCGGTGAGCTGGGTCTGTCTGGGGCGGTCCAGTGTTGGGCGGTAAAAGAGAGATGGCTTATAAATTAAGAAGCACGCAAGTAATTTGTAAGGTGTAATTTGTGTATTATCACGAAGAATGTTTACTGTAAGGATACCTGTAAACCTCCTTGCAATAAAGCTTTGTATTGGATGGTTCAGTGATCATATTTCTTTTGATAAGCAGGACTAGAGGGAACAGTTTGTCTAACTTGCTGTATAGATTTGGACTGATATTCATGTGATTAGGGCAGATTTGCACGTCAAAATTATCATAACTTCCTTGAGTTACCGTAAGCAACAAAAATTATAAAGATATAGTAAGAAGTCAACTTAAAAAACTAAGTCATAACTCACCTGGCATCAAGATCCTTCCCAATAGCTATTAATTCCCAGTATTATTCCAATAGTTATTATAGATATTGAGTACTGCTTGTATGCCAGATATCAGTACATACCTACATTATATCATATGTATTACATATATTACCTCAGATAAGCCTTACAGCAATTCTATTCTGAACTCAGTTCTCATTCGTCTCGTGAAAAACCTGAGGTTTAGGGATGTTAAGCGTCTATTGCAAAGGCCATTGTAATGGAGCTGGGATTCATTCTTGCTCTAGAGCACCACCCACTCTTGGGCTTTCATCCACACTGTGCTGTACACTCTTGCCTGGAGAATCCCAGGGATGGGGGAGCTTGGTGGGCTGCCGTCTATGGGGTCACACAGAATCAGACACAATTGAAGCGACTTAGCAGGAGCAGCAGCAGCAGTGCTGTACTAACAGTTATGTTAGCAACAATCTAACCCATTGCATCAGTGTGACTTAGTGATTAAGAGCATAAATCATGTAGTCAGAGGCCCTAGGTTTGAATTCTAACAGCACCTCTTCTGAACTGGGCAATCTTGAGGAAGTAATTTAACTTATCTACTTACTTATAAATAACTTAACTTATCCTGTGTAAATAAATGTTTTAATAATAGAACCTGCCATGTAAGTTGTTGATATGTAAGTTAAGCTATATGGTATGATACATTATAATTGCTTAGTAGTTTTGCAGTGTTCACATGTACATTTTTTCCATTTGATCCTTAACAACCAGATTAGAGCGCAGGACAAGTATTGTATATTTTTTAATAGAAAAGGAACCTACCCAGAGTCATAGATGAGAAAGCTCTCTGTGTTAATCATATAGCTTTTTCTTCTTCTGTAGAGTACTTGATGGATCTTGTAGTATTTAAAAGTTGCTGAGGTCCAAAAGAAATTACCATTGGTCCTTGAACAACAGGGGTTTGAACTGTGTGGGTCCACATATACGTTGTTTTTTTTTCAATTGTAACTACTACAGTGCTGCACAACCTGTGGTTGGTTGAATCTGGGGATGCAGAAGCACAGATATGTAGGAACCTCAGATATGGAGGGCAGACTATAAGTTGTACATGGATTTTCCACTGAGCAGAGGGTTGGCACCTTAACTCTTGAGTTGTTCAGTGTCAAGTGTAACTAAATAAACTTTGTAATCTAAAACCTTGATTGTATCAATACTTCAAACACCTCTTTAGTGTGTTATATAAGTTGAGGAAATTCTTTTAGACATGGCCCTTTGTTTTGTGAGGTGGAGTTCTGTTTAGGGTACTTTGAGCTATTGTAACTTGTAATCAAAATGTGTACACCATCTGTCTTTTAAGTTCCTTCCCAGTGTAAGCATTCATGAATGTGTAGCTCCCCAAGCTTTAATATTTAATGCAAAAGTTAATAATTTAGCTATGATATTAATAATTAAATGTTTTCAGAGAGTCAACCAGGTGATAAAATCCACAAACTCCTCTTTTTTTTTTTTTCCACCATGCCTTGCTGCTTGTGGGATCTTATTAATAGTTCCCCAACCAGGGACCAAACCTGTACTCTCTGCAGTGGAAGCAGGGAGTCTTAACCACTGAAACACCAGGGAAGTCCCCCCAAACTCCTCTTACTGTCTTTAATATATCAGTTAAGAGCACTAAAGAGAACTCAAGGAACTGAAATGAGAAGCATCTAATTCTTCAGTTCCATTTGGAAAACCATTGAATGAGTGATAGTGTGGGAAGTTTTGCTTCTTTTCTCTCCACAAAGTTAAATCTCTGCCATGAATATTTAGGAAGACATGGGCTACCTTTCCATGGCAGTAGCCACATGATTCCAAACAGTTTTTTTGCATCTGGAGTACAGCTGCAGGTCGAATCAAGGAGGCGATGGTGGAGAGTGATGAGGATCTCCTGGAGCCCTATAAAATATGTCTGCTCAGTTTGTCAAAAACATGGCAACAAACCTTAAATAAATAAACTACAGATTTTATATATATATATATATATATTTATATGTATGAAGCATATACCTTTATGTAATATATGTGTTTTTGTTGGGAAGATCCTCAGGAGGAGAGTATGGCAAACCACTCCAGTATTCTTGCCTGGAAAACCCCTGTGGACAAAGGAGCCTGGCGGGCTACAGTCCATAGGATCACAAAGAGTTGGGCATGACTGAAGTGACTTAGCACACATGCACGCATATGTGTGTGTAATTAGTACTGGGAGCTCCTGAATCAGAACCAGGTGTAAAAAGTGGTTATGCTTTGTTATGTGCTGTATGAAGCAGGAGGAGAAAAGTATGTATAGGATTTTTAGTCAGTGTTTAAATCCTGGTTTTGAATTCCGGCTCTGACATACCTGGTAACATTTGGCTTTAGTTTCTTCAGAGCAGGTTGTGAGGATTAAATAAAATGACTGGATGTAGACAGAGACTGACAAATACTATATGATATCACTTACATGTGAAAGCTAAAAAATAAAACTAACTAGTTACTATAGCAACAACAAGAAAAAATCCATACTCACAGATATAGAGAACCTTGTGGTTACCAGTGGGGAGAGAGAAAGGATAGGGGGAAGTTAGGGCAGGAGATTAAGAGGTTAAATACTAAGATATGAAATAAATAAGCTATAAGAATACATAGTACCAACATGGGGAATATAGTCAATATTTTACAATGACTATAAATGGAATATAACCTTTAAAAATTGTGAGTCACTATGTTGTACACCTGAAACAAGGTAATATTGTACATCAACTACACCTCAATAAAAATAAATCAAATAAAATGACTGGGTGACTTCAGCTAGTATAGTACCATATGTGTAAAAGGAATATAATGCAAATTTTAAAAAAGGATTGTGTAGAGCTGTTTTGCTGAGAATGACTCCCTTTTCTGAGTCACTTTTGTAGAACTAAGACCTGAACTTCAGGCATTTGTAAGCATATCTTCCTGCTGGATGCTAAACAGAACTTGCATCACTTATTTTTTAGGAAATGACATGCAGGTTAGAAATAGGTTTACTTTGTTGATTCAGGTGATTCCTGTTTCCTAATACCCCTAGATTAATGGGTAGAGATGAGTCTAACATAATAATAATGCTAATAATAAGAACTACCATTTATCCCAGTGGTTAGCACATGCCAGGCATCATGCAAAGAAGTTATTATACATTATCTCATTTTATCTTAATGTCAATTTTATGAACTAGATACCTGCATTTTATTCCCATTTTACAGGTCTAGAGATTGATTCTGGAACATATTAAGTAACTTATCTATTGGCATATAGCTCCTAAGTGGCAGACACAGAATTCTAATCCAGTTTGGCTGACATACTACTCATTCTTGTGTCTAATGGCAAGACATGTCATAGATAAACAACAGAAACTCCTTATGGTAGGATGCCCCTGTAGTTGTGGAGATGTCCGTGTTAAGACTCTGATAATAAATTTAAATCTCTTAGGGTGAACTCTGACTTCTTTCCTTCAGGGTTTTGAGTATAGCCGTTCTGGAAATCCCACCCGGAATTGCTTGGAAAAAGCAGTGGCGGCGCTGGATGGGGCTAAGTACAGTAAGTGATTTTCGTTTCAAAGTTTGTAAAATCTAGAATTCATTCTTACTTGTATAGAGAAAATCATAAAGGCACGAAATGTAGAATTGGAAAGAAATAAGGAAATTAGCTAGTTCAAAACTCTTATTTTTCTAAGACATTGAATTGTTTGCCCTGGTTGCACAGTGGACTTCATATGTATATGTGTAGCTATAAAGTGAAAGTAAATCTGAATAGAGGCAAAATGGCAGAATGTGTCACTTAGTATTCATGTAAATTTACTCTTCACTTGGAGCTGTCAATATAAATAGATACAAATTAACCAAGCTTTACAACACCATGCATGAGAACATAAACTTTTTAATGCTCTGGTTCATTCACCTGCCATTGTGTGTGTGTGTTTTTTTTTTTTTAAAGCAGAGGGCTACTTTTTCAATATAAAAATCTCTTACAAGTTAATGAGAAGGCAACCAATATAGATATTAACACAGGATTTGAATAGTCATTCCATAGGAAAAAAGTATAAATGGCTTTTAAAATTATGAGAAATTTATGAGTAAGTTCTAGGGAATCTAGAACTGCTGCTACTGGGGCCCAAGAATAGGACCAAGGAACATTTGCAATAGCCAGGTGTCCTTGATACTGTGCTTTCAGAGATTACAGAATTAACTCCTCAGATCCAGTATTCTTTCCGTGAATAGAATGAATGGCTGTTAAATCATCTTTGTATTTTTTATACAAATGATACTAAATGAGGGCAGAATAATGAGTTAGAAAATAAGAGTCTTAGGAGTTTTCTTACAGCAAGAGTGTAAGAATTAGAAATATTAACATGAGTTGTTGGGGTTTCTTTTTTTTTAGATGAGAGAATGTTTTAAACACCAAATTTCTGAAATTTAATACTGTATGGTGTACATTTCCCACAGAGGGTATAAAAGCTGAGGGTTCATATGCTAGACACTCTACAGGTGGGCTGCAGAAAACATGGTTGTTTTGAATTGGATTTCAAGGTTAGCTTTCTATATGAATTCGTGGGTGGACTGTGAATCTGCCTGGTAGAAAATTGCAATGCCAACCTCAACTTTTCTGAGAAAATTTTGAAATAATTACATTTTCAAGTTAATTGGATATCCCATCTATCAGTCACAGGTGATTTTTTATCATCAAGGTGATATATTGATATTTTATAGGATGTTTTCCTTTACAGGGTCTAATGTACAGTGCCAGTTTTTTTTTTATTGTTCAACTTCACTATTTCTGTTCAATATGTGATTCCAGATCACATATGTTTAGAAGAGAATCCACATTAAAACATTTTTTTAAATAAAATTTAAATTTATCAGACACATCTCAGGTATGATTTTGAATTTTGTTAAAATGTTTGCTCAATTGAATATCATATAGTTAATGGATGAATCGTATCTTAGCTCTCTTCCTAAAATTTGAAATTTCTTTAGAGTTTGATATTTTTAAACTGTAATTTAATTGGCAATTGATCTTTTGACTAAGAATTTTGTAAACAATTATTTCTTTGAAGCTTTTCAGAGAGATGTTGCTATAACCAAAGCAGAATTAAGTATTTTTTGTTTTTGAAATAGAAAGGAGGATTTTGTAATGGTATTAATCAGGGGATTTCTGATGACTCAGTAGTGATGGTTGTCCTTTAGTCAGCAGAGAGAGGGATTTAAAGTAATGCAAATAAATACTGTAGGTGTTTTTTAACCTGGCATTTTGGCTTACTCTAGCTTGGTTTTTATTTTAGGTTTGGCCTTCGCTTCAGGTTTAGCAGCCACTGTGACCATTACCCATCTCTTAAAAGCAGGAGACCAGATTATTTGTATGGATGATGTGTATGGAGGTAGGTGACCTATCTCATTCATGCTGTTTCAGCTGTTATTTTAAAGACAATAAAATGGTTCCTGAATTATATTAACATTGCTACTTGGATTATTGATTATCTTTTCAAAATATGATGAACACCTCCATGCTGCTCCACACTTGGTAAAGGAGGAGCAGAAACACCTGGGGTCTACACTCTAGAACTGCTTATAAAACTGATTGTTTAATAACAATTTTATTTAAGCTGCCACATGCATGCTCAGTCACTAAATAATGTCCAACTCTTTACAATCCCATGGACTGTAGCCTGCCAGACTCCTCTGTCCATGGGATTCTCCAGGCAATAATACTGGAGTGGGTTGCCATTTTTTCCTCCAGAGAATCTTCCTTACCCAGAGATCAAACCCACATCTTTTGTATCACCTGCATTGGCAGGTGGGTTCTTACTGCCCTCCACCTGGGAATCCCATTTAAGCTGCTGGGATGACCTATTTGAGACATACTCTGCTCTAGAGAAGATAGTATTTAGAGAGATAGTGTTCTACTATAATTTAAAATTTTTTCCTGCAGTGAAAATGTCTATAGTCCAGGTCATTCTCAAAGGGCTTAACTCTACCCAACTCTTAAGCACCATGCTCCTTGATTTTTTTTTTTTTTAGGGACCCTTTTGAAAACCCATGAAAGCTATGGACCTTTTTCTCCAAAAAAAGTGCTTAAGACTGTACTCAACATTTATCATTTTAATTTTAAGATCAAAGGGCCTTACTCTTTGTAGCCTATCTGTGGATACAAATTTAAGATCTTTTATTCCAAATTGTTTAAATGCTAGTTATATAAGGTGGTAAGTGGGAAGGTAAGGACTACTAGTTGCCCTTATCTTTAAGTAAAACTGATTTTTGTGTTCAAAAGAACAGCAAAAAAAAAATTTTTTTTAAGGTACATCAGTTCAGTTCAGTTCAGTTCAGTCGCTCAGTCATGTCTGACTCTTTGCGACCCCATGAATTGCAGCATGCCAGGCCTACCTGTCCATCACCAACTCCCAGAGTTCACCCAAACTCATGTCCATCGAGTCATGATGCCATCCAGCCATCTCATCCTCTGTCATCCCCTTCTCCTCCTGTCCCTAATCCCTCCCAGCATCAGAGTCTTTTCCAATGAGTCAACTCTTCACATGAGGTGGCCAAAGTATTGGAGTTTCAGCTTTAGCATCAGTCCTTCCAAAGAACACCCAGGACTGATCTCCTTCAGAATGGACTGGTTGGATCTCCTTGCAGTCCAAGGGACTCTCAAGAGTCTTCTCCAACACCACAGTTCAAAAGCATCAATTCTTCGGCGCTCAGCTTTCTTCACAGTCCAACTCTCACATCCATACATGACCACAGGAAAAACCATAGCCTTGACTAGACGAACCTTTGTTGGCAAAGTAATGTCTCTGCTTTTGAATATGCTATCTAGGTTGGTCATAACTTCCCTTCCAAGGAGTAAGCATCTTTTAATTTCATGGCTGCAATCACCGTCTGCAGTGATTTTGGAGCCCCCAACAATAAAGTCTGACACTGTTTCCCCTGTTTCCCCATCTATTTCCCATGAAGTGATGGGACCAGATGCCATGATCTTCATTTTCTGAATGTTTAGCTTTAAGCCAACTTTTTGTCTCTCCTCTTTCACTTTCATCAAGAGGCTTTTTAGTTTCTCTTCACTTTCTGCCATAAGGGTGGTGTCATCTGCATATCTGAGGTGATTGATATTTCTCCCGGCAATCTTGATTCCAGCTTGTGCTTCTTCCAGCCCAGGGTTTCTCATGATGTACTCTGCATATATGTACATATATATTCCATGTGCTTCCAGATAACTGAAAGATCACTTTTAGAATATTATCACTTTGTCTGTCTCCTATTTGAACAAGTTAAATCTGTAAGTTCTTTGAAGGAAGAGACTTACTCTTAATAATCATTTTATCCCTCTCAGAAATTTGTAAAAAGCTTTATATTTTATAGTTTGATGAATTGAAATTACAGAAAGAAAAAAAACTTTTAGATGCTATTATAATACACTATTAAAACCTCTTGATAAACCTAGGTACAAAATCTTGAAAATTGCTGTTGATTTTTTTTTAAAACAATCCTTTACATTCTTTTTCAATCTTACATTACCTAGGGTGAGTCTACCAAAGGTCTAGTGAGTCTTTGATGATAAAGTTCTTTCTTCCTTTTTTGGTTCACTGTCAATAATGGTAAATTTTTCTTTAATTTTGCATATATAAACCTTAAATCCAGACCAGTATTTATAAAATTAACTATTCTAAATTGAATGATTTATCTTCTTTCACTATAAAACTCTAGTTGTTTGGTTTACATGATCTCATTTTTCTTTTAAGGCTTTCAGAACCACATAACAAAAATATTGAGAAAGTACAAAGGATAATAACTAGTTCTTTTCTATTACCAAAGTATAATCAGTCTGAAAATTTACTTTGAACATTTCATTGATTTTGGTTCATTTATTTTAGATTTAAATACTAGGAAGGAATTGTTAGAAAAAGATATTGATGTTTTAGGGAGCATGCCACTTTATGTTTGAAGAGTAGAGACTGTTAAGAAACATTTTCTGCTTCATGCCACTTGGTGTGGGTATCAAGTGTGTTTTATTTGACTCTTATACTTTTAGTTTAAAATTTAAGCCTTATATTCTTTAGTGTGGCTTAAAGCCCTATATTCTTTAGGTGGTTCAGTGGTAAAGAATCCACCTGCCAATGTAGAAGATGCAGGTTTGATCCCCTGATCAGGAAGATCCACTAGAGGAGAAAATGGCAACCCACTCCAATGTTCTTGCCTGGAAAATCCCATGAGCCTAGGAGCCTGGAGGGCTGTAGTCCCTGAGGTCTCATGGACCCATCTGAGCAACTGAGTACATTCTTTAGCATACAAGAAGGTTCAAATAAAGTAGACTTGCTTTTGGTTGTTTCTTTATTGGTGATTGACACTTCCTCATATTTTTAAAGTGTTTATACTTTTAAGGAATGAATATTTCCAAATACAATGTTCTTTTTCATTTTATCTGATTCTCTTCTGCCTCAGGTACAAACAGGTACTTCAGGCAGGTGGCAACTGAATTTGGATTAAAGATTTCTTTTGTTGATTGTTCCAAACCCAAATTGCTAGAGGCAGCTATTACACCAGAAACCAAGGTAACTCAGTTTTCAGTTTGTTTTTCCTTGTGATTTTTAAATTTTCATCATTTCTGTTTACTTGAGGGCATAATTTAAATCTGAATAACCAATTTTCCTGGAAGCTATTGGAAGCCATCAAGATTAGGATAGGTCTGACTTCTGTTGGATACTGTAGCTTAATGATTAGGTACATGCATTCTGTAGTGGGATTCAAATTCTAATTCTATATCATAGTTGGTGTATTATCATGGGCAAATTATTTAATCAAAGTCTCATTTCTTTCATTTACTAAATAGGGGTAATTTTACCTGCTTTATTAAAACATAGTTGGCTGAATTAAATGAGATAAGGCATATGCTGTGCTTAGTTGCTCAGTTGTGTCCAATTCTTTGTGACTCCATGGACTGTAGCTCACAAGGATCCTTTGCCCATGGGGTTCTCCAGGCAAGAATACTGGAGTGGGTTGCCATGCCCTCCTCCAGAGATAATAAGGCATATGAAATCTTTATTATGGTACCCAATACATGATGACAGTTAAAAAATTTGTTAGCAAAAGCAGACAATTCTTAACTGCATTACCAAGCTAGTATTGGTAACAGAAGTCATCACAGAGTTTGGGTTATAGAAAGGAACCTTGTAAACTCCCAAATCCTAATAAGCATAGCGTTAAGGGTTCTGAAGGATACTTCAGCAAAATAATAGAAGCACAGAAGGGCCACAGGCGATCCTTAGCCTCCGTCCTGGGAAGGCTTGTATGCCACTGGAAGATGTTTTGTGCAGGAATGAATGGCATGTGTGATATTCTTTCTTGGAACCTCATTGAAATTCTGCATGGGGAAAAGAAGGACCAGCATCTTTTATAAGTATCAGCCTTCTCCAACTTTTTGCTAATGATTAAAAGGTTTGTACTCAAGATTATGTTGCTGTGAATGCTAAAAAAGAGAAAAAATTTTTTTTCATACAAATTACTTTGAAGATTAACTCCAGGGTGCTCTTTGAGTGATTAAGGTTTGTTTTCAAAGGAACTTTTTTTTTTCTTCCTTGGGAGAAAAGATATTAAAATAGATGGTCTGAGTCTTTCTAAGGGAGGAAAGCAAATTGTGTGTATATTAATTCTTGTCAGCAGAACTTTATGTAGTGGTTCTTTACCAACTTGAATTAATACATTTTCCCCCCTGATATATCTGCCTCATCATTTAAAGTAGATTTTTAAAGTCTAGATAAAATCTACTTTGTATTTATTTACTTATTTTTATTTTAATTACTTTTTAAAATTATGAATGGGAATGATAAATTCTTACCCAGGAATAAATTTTTATAGGTTCTCAAATAATTATGCTCTTGTAGAATATGCATTATTTTAACTACCCTGTCTTTTCTATAGTAAAACTCTAAAATAGGATGAGTGTTAAGCCAGATCACTTGCTCATTTATATAGGCAATGAAGAAAGAATCGTTAACCCTTTTTAAAAGAAAGCTGTAGATACTGTCAGGCTTCCCTGGTGGCTCAGACAGTAAAGAATCCGCCTGCAATGCGGGAGACCTGAGTTCAATCCCTGGATTGGGAAGATCCCCTCGAGGAGGGCATGGCAACCCATTCCAGTATTCTTGCCAGGAGAATTCCCATGGACAGAGGAACCTGGCGGGCTACAGTCCGTGGGGTCGCCAAGTGTTGGACACAACTGAGCAATGAAGCAAAGCAAAGCACAGTAGATAATGTCAATCAAAATAGTGGCAGCTTGTTTAACATATAGAATTCTCTTCTTTGGTCTTTTCAATAACTATCAAACATACATGATGTGGGGATTGTGCTAGGTTTTGGATAGACAGATAGTATGATACCATCTCTTAAGTGAGCTCTGGCCGGGTTTTTTGTTGTGTATGTGTCACTTCTCTTCCTCACTCCAAAACCCGTGCTCTTCTTTAGGTTCTGCAGACTTATTTTGTAGTTTCTAGTGCATCTGACATTATTTAAGTTACTAGTCATAATATTTTTGGTATCAAATAGTTCTCTTTACTGAAAATTCCAGAATGTAATCTTACACAATCTTTTGTTTATCTTTGAGAGCAAAATTCCCTGACTTTGGAGTATGTCTTTGGAATTCATCCTCTTTTTAATGGAAAATAATTATAGTGATTAACTTGAGTGTTCTTCTGCTTATATGTACATTATCTCATTTGATCCTTATGACTACTGTATAAAGTAAATGATATCAATCTTATTGTACAGATGAAAAATTGGGAGAACATAGAGGGTTAGTTACTTAGCTGTGATGACCTCTCAGAAATTCATGGGGCTAGGATTCAGATTCAGACCTTTAAACTTCATTCTCCATGGTCTTCCCGTGTAGCCTCCCAGATGGTTACAGTGCATGAGATATATGTTTGTCTAGTGTATTTTTACAAACTATCGTCATTTACTGAATTGTTTTAGCTTGTTTGGATTGAAACCCCCACAAACCCTAGCTTGAAGATGATTGACATTGAAGCCTGCGCACATACGGTCCATAAACATGGAGACATCATTTTGGTTGTGGATAACACTTTTATGTCAGCATATTTCCAGGTAAATGAAAGTAATATTTTTAGCATAATTGGTAGACTATACAGGTACTTGTAATTAGGAGAGGAAGGACTTGTTTACATTAAGTTACATGAAACCTAATCACAATTATTGATTAGACAAAGAATGAAATTGGATCTTTCCTACCATGAGTTAATATTTTTTCAACCCTAGGCTAGTATATTGTATGGGACTTTGTGTTTTTTAAATATTATCTTCATTAAAGCTTTTAGGTTCTCTGTAAACTCTCTGAAGACCTGCTCTTATTATATGATTGTATATGTCAGTGCCTTACACATAGTAGGGACTTCAATGTTTATGTGTTGGTTTTAAGTCAGTTTTGTGTGTATATATATACATACATGTCATTATAAGTCCTGCAGATGTCCATCGTGTACGGAAACATCACTGAGTATAGCTTTTCTTTTCCTTTTATTTGCAAGGCTAGCCAGATAAAAACACATCTTATTTCTCCATTTCCCTTCCTTCTTTCTAGTTTGTCTTCTCTTCATGTTTCATAGACCATTCTTCTGTATCTTTACCTGACTTGTATCCTAAATTCGTATTCTATGTATCACCTTGTATCTGTGTAGCTCCTTTATCATTCTCCTTTTAAACTCTTTTCCTGCTTATTCCTTTTCATACATCTCTTCCCAACTCAAACCCTCCCATCCATCCTCAATCCCTTTATTTTTAACCGTGTACTTTTTCCTTTCTGTTTTGCTCCTTTTGGTAGGTCATCTTGGGAATCTTTCTATAATTGCCTAGTAGTCTGCCATTTCCCCACATGTTCTACCTCTCTTTCCCTGAGTAACTTAACTGTTTCCTTTTCTTATTAGGAGTTACCATCTCCCTGCTCTTTACTTTCTGTCTGTACCTTGTGGTCATTCTTATTGCACTTCCTGTAGTTCACCTGTATTCTGTAGAGTTCCTAAAAGCCCAGCTCATTTTCTTCAGCTCTTCAATTAGGCTGATGTTCACGAGCTAAAACAGTTTACATTCCTTCTTCTGTTATCAGTCCCTGAAGTTGGCCCAGGCTGCTGCCTCCATGTGAGGGACTGACTCCCTGGGAGTTTGCACAAAGTTGTTTTCACCTTAGTCCGTTTTTTTCAGAAGGCACTACTGTGTTTCATCTTTCTTTTCTGAAACACATTTCCTGGTTACATTGTATTCATATGGTTTCATGTGCCATCTGTCTACCTTTGGCTTGTGATACAACTTCAGCTGACTCTTAGCTCAAGTAAAGCAGTCCGTTTCCAAGTAAAAATCTCCTGGCATCATCTGTTTGTCCCAAGTGATTTTCACTCTGGGTGTTTTTATACCTGCTCCTTATTCCATCTACCACTTGGAGTAGGGCAGTTAATACAGCAGAGGATTGCTCTGGCTGAGTCATCATAAGTTCTGTATATTCTCAAAGAGATTGCATGAATTGTTTTAGCTTGAGCCTGCCCAGGTTACTCATCAGGCCTGGCCCTTTTTCTCATATTACTGTCACTAAAATAGGTCCAGTTTTTCCACTTTTCTGAAGCCCACATCATATTCCATTTGCCAGGAATTGCAATTTTCAATCTGGATTCATTCCAGTTGAATTAATCAGAATCACATTGTCCCTAGGCAACCACATACATTGGTTCCACAAAGCAAATCTGAAAAGATCCTCTCTTTGTTTTACCCTCATGAAAACTGGGTATGTTCTTTCTTTTCCTGCCTTTTGTCTTCTTGATCTTCTGCAAGTCTCACAAAAGGCAAAATGGACATACCAGCATAAAGTTTCAGAGTAGAATCTCTGGATTCTAGTTGTCTGAGTTCTGACTCTACCAGTTTTTAAAATCTGAGTGATCTATTTTATTTTTCTCAGTTCCTTTTCCTTGTCTGTACAATTAGAGCCATAAACATACTGATTTTACTGAGTTGAAGTATTTTTGAACACTGCTTCACTAAGTTATGTGAACTATTTAACATGATTTTTGGAGCATAATGAGATCAACAGATGTTAGTTACAGGCTTTTATTTTTCATTTTGACCATAGGGTTTACAGAATGTTGGCACTGGAACAGTCTTCACACATTGTCTAATTTGACCCATCACTTTAGAGATGAGTAAACACATATGTACAGAGTGCTTTGAGCAATGCTTTACTTAAAATGTCCTATTTTTGAGAACTTACATGAAAAGTCCCCCAGCCTCCAAATGGTGAGGTTAAACACACACACACACACACACACCTGCACATACACACACTTTATTTTAAAGAAATTTTAAATGAAAAGATGTTGATATTATATTGTTTAGTGAATAAGTTGGTTATTAATTTTTACTGTAAATAAAGACATCTAAAACTAAAGAACTACTTTGCAGGAAAATTGGGTGAGGGAAACCAATCTAAACACATTTCTGTACAAGTGATTTTACACTTGACAAAACTAGAATAATAAAAGAGTAATTAAGAGTCAAGATCGTGACAAATAAAATGAATAACCACAGCATACACTAAGGTTTTAATGATTAAAAACCTAAGCAAATTAGTTTTCCATTTACTTGACATAACAATTGCTAAGTGTTTGTGTCAACCATTCTGTGTATTTACTGAGTCATAAATTGCCAGCATGTCTTCTGTAGGTAATAAATTTAGGGGTTAGTCAGCAATTGCTCTAAAGAAACAAGTTCAGAAGGCCTGTTGACCTGTGTTATCTGCTATTTCCAGAAAACGTCTGCCTTTGGATTGAATAATGAATCCAATACTTTTGCAGTTTTATTTGGTGTGAGGGAGGAAAGGGAAAGATGATATCAAGGGAAAGGTAAATAGAGGTCCTGGAAAATTATAAGATGTACGTATTTTTGAAAAATTAAAATAGGGGTGGAATTTACAATAGTAAATAGGTAAGTAATGCAGGATATTTTCAAGTGATTTCCCATTTAAAATAAAAACCTTTTTTTATTCCTTTTAGCGGCCTTTGTCTCTGGGAGCTGATATTTGTATGTATTCAGCAACAAAATACATGAATGGTAAGACACGCATAGTCTACACTTCATTCTTTTCCATGGATAGATGATAATAGCATAAGGCTTTATCCTTTTATCCTTTTTCTTCTACTATTATACAGATTTTCTCTGACACAGGTAGAAAGTTAGAGAATTATCCTTTGATTAAATATAGGACTTCATTTATAGCAGACAAAACTATGCTCATGATACATCAGCAAAGGATTAAAATTTACTGTAAAAGATTTTATCCTGCTGACAGCTTACAAAGAAACACTTATATTTTATAGGATTTTAATTTTATTGTTTTAGATATAGACTTTGATATTACCAAACCGAGTAAAGTGTATTTAAACTTATTCTATAAGGCTTTTCCTCAGAGATTTTTTTCAACTCAAAGTCTAATTTTAGAAATTATAAGCTGAGGAATAATGTTTATACATTGTTTTTTAACTTAAAGCTTTTTGGTTTTGTTTTTAGGCCACAGTGATGTTGTAATGGGCTTAGTGTCACTGAATTCTGAGAGCCTTCATGATAGGCTCCGTTTCTTGCAAAATTGTAAGTATTAAAAAGCCTGAATTTCCCCTTGTGCTCTCAAAGTGATTACATTAGATATTGTATTTCCACTAAGTGTTGTGAAGTGATAGCATTCCACTAATTTACAAAGAAATGGGGAATAGAGGGAAAATTCTGATTTTTTTAGAGGAAAGAAAAACTGAGTTATAAAAATACTATTTATTATAGCATAATAGAGCTTTACAACATGGCCAAGGGATGTTTTCTTATTTTTCAAATCCATGTCAACTTTGATCACAATTTGTGAAAGCCCAAGTGAATTTTTAGTTTTAAGACAATGGATTTTTTTTTTAAACATTTGGAATGATGGCTTTCTTATACTATACCTTTTGTATCTGGAATGATATCTAATTTTAAATGGTACTTAAGATATAAACTTGTATTTTTCAACAGATATCTAAATATCAGTTTTCTGTTTAGATTGTTTACTATCTCAGGTGTCCATAAGGGTTTATTGAAAAATACTCGATTTTAACCAATGTCATTTGACAGAGATCAGTATAATTAGGAATAAAAATCCCCTTCTAGGGAAAAAATGTTAGAGCAACAAAAGGGGGCACTGATGATGGAAACCAGAATTTATTGTGTGCTAAGTTCCTTTCATTTATAAAAAGAAGGAATGATGCATATATCCTGGAGGCCTAGGAAACCACAGGCTGCTTTAGACAGAAGCTAAATATTAGTAGAATGTTGGTAGAACACCCAGGAATAATAGAAGCTGAACTGCTATTTTTTCTGTGTGCTTTAATACTCTTTCAAAGAAATACAAGATTAAGCTATGTGCAGTGTGTCCTTTTATTAAAATCATGGAAAGGACTATTGATGTTCATATTTGAAAAATTTATGTGATTGTGTTTGTACTTTGTTTTTAGGATATTCATTTCCCTTCTCATTTTAAAGCCCATTTCTCTAAGCATGTTTTATGCCTCGTTCTCATGCTTCTTCCTTGATATATTAATTTTTCCCACTAAAATTCAAATATTGGGCTTTGTTGTTAGCTTCCCATAGTCACTATGATAAAAAAGAGTGCCGAGAGGCTTTTCTGGGTCTGTCTTCACCTTCAAACTAACCCAGGACATATTCGTTTTGCAGCTCTTGGAGCAGTTCCATCTCCTATTGACTGTTACCTCTGCAATCGGGGTCTGAAGACTCTACAAGTCCGCATGGAGAAGCATTTCGAAAACGGAATGGCAGTTGCTCAGTTTTTGGAGTCGAATCCTCAGGTGGAAAAGGTTATTTATCCTGGTATGTTAATCTGCTTTCTAAGTACATGTGGTTACTCTAGGATTTTACATGTTATCCCTTGCATTCTGTTTATGTAACATTTGTAAGTTAGGTGCTTTCATGTATTTTTTTTGTTATCCGCTTATCATTGAGTGCTGCTGTATGTGGGTCTGATGGTAAAGAAGATAGATGTGCTCTTTAGTCTAGAGTTGTCTAATAGTCTAGTGGATGCCTGGACTCTGCTTGAAGAGTTGGACCTGACTTAGTGATTGAACAACATTCCAGAATTACAACCTTGTACTTTTCAGTTGATTTGCTTACAGTCTTATCAGTCTGCTGTTCTGTACTAGCTCTAACTTTTATCTGATATACACTGAGACTTTATACTTATCAAGTTAAAACTTGATAAGAAAATTCCCCTGAAATTCTCTTACCTTTTTTGGAATTCCTTCACTTCTCACAAATCTTTAAGTACTATTGTGAATTAGCAGACTTACATGTTCAGTTCAGTCGCTCAGTCATGTCCGACATTTGCGACCCCATGAATCGCAGCACGCCAGCCTCCCTGTCCATCACCAACTCCCAGAGTTCACCCAGACTCACGTCCATTGAGTCAGTGATGCCATCCAGCCATCTCATCCTCTGTCCTCCCCTTCTCCTCCTGCTCCCAATCCCTCCCAGCATCAGAGACTTTACCAATGAGTCAACTCTTCACATGAGGTGGCCAAAGTACTGGAGTTTCAGCTTTAGCATCATTCCTTCCAAAGAAATCCCAGGGCTGATCTCCTTCAGAATGGGCTGGTTGGATCTCCTTGCAGTCCAAGGGACTCTCAGGAGTCTTCTCCAACACCACAGTTCAAAAGCATCAATTCTTCGGCACTCAGCTTTCTTCACAGTCCAACTCTCACATCCATACATAACTACTGGAAAAACCATAGCCTTGATAGACAAACCTTTGTTGGCAAAGTAATGTCTCTGCTTTTGAATATGCTATCTAGGTTGGTCATAACTTTCCTTCCAAGGAGTAAGCGTCTTTTAATTTCATGGCTTCAGTCACCATCTGCAGTGATTTTGGAGACCCAAAAATAAAGTCTGACACTGTTTCCACTGTTTCCCCATTTATTTCCCATGAAGTGATGGGACTGGATGCCATGATCTTCATTTTCTGATTGTTGAGCTTTAAGCCAACTTTTACACTCTCCACTTTCACTTTCATCAAGAGGCTTTTTAGTTCCTCTTCACTTTCTGCCATCAGGGAGGTATCATCTGCATATCTGAGGTGATTGATATTTCTCCCGGCAATCTTGATTCCAGCTTGTGTTTCTTCCCATCCAGCGTTTCTCATGATGTACTCTGCATATAAGATAAGTTAAGTAAACAGGGTGACAATATACAGCCTTGATGTACTCCTTTTCCTATTTGGAACCAGTCTGTTGTTCCATGTCCAGTTCTACCTGTTGCTTCCTGACCTGCATACAAATTTCTCAAGAGGCAGATCAAGTGGTCTGGTATTCCCATCTCTTGAAGAATTTTCCACAGTTTATTGTGATCCACACAGTCAAAGGCTTTGGCATAGTCAATAAAACAGAAATAGATGTTTTTTTGGAACTCTCGTTTTTTCCATGATCCAACAGATGTTGGCAATTTGATCTCTGGTTCCTCTGCTTTTTCTAAAACCATCTTGAACATCAGGAAGTTTACGGTTCACATACTGCTGAAGCCTGGCTTGGAGAATTTTGAGCATTACTTTACTAGCGTGTGAGATGAGTGCAATTGTGCGGTAGTTTGAGCATTCTTTGGCATTGCCTTTCTTTGGGATTGGAATGAAAACTGACCTTTTCCAGTCCTGTGGCCACTGCTGAGTTTTCCAAATTTGCTGGAATAGTGAGTGCAGCACTTTCACAGCATCATCTTTCAGGTTTTGGAATAGCTCAACTGGAATTCCATCACTTCCACTAGCTTTGTTTGTAGCGATGCTTTCTAAGGCCCACTTGACTTCACATTCCAGGATGTCTGGCTCTAGGTGAGTGATCACACCATCATGATTATCTGGGTCGTGAAGATCTTTTTTTGTACAGTTCTTCTGTGTATTCTTGCCATCTCTTCTTAATATCTTCTGCTTCTGTTAGGTCCATACCATTTCTGTCCTTCATCAAGCCCATCTTTGCATGAAATGTTCCTTTGGTATCTCTGATTTTCTTGAAGAGATCTCTAGTCTTTCCCATTCTGTTGTTTTCCTCTATTTCTTTGCATTGATTGCTGAAGAAGGCTTTCTTATCTCCCCTTGCTATTCTTTGGAACTCTGCATTCAGATGTTTATATCTTTCCTTTTCTCCTTTGCTTTTCGCTTCTCTTCTTTTCACAGCTATTTGTAAGGCCTCTCTAGACAGCCGTTTTGCTTTTTTGCATTTCTTTTCCATGGGGATGATCTTGATCCCTGTCTCCTGTACAGTGTCACGAACCTCATTCCATAGTTCATCAGGCACTCTGTCTATCAGATCTAGGCCCTTAAATCTATTTCTCACTTCCACTGTATAATCATAAGGGATTTGATTTAGGTCACACCTGAACGATCTAGTGGTTTTCCCTACTTTCTTCAATTGAAGTCTGAATTTGGCAATAAGGAGTTCATGATCTGAGCCACAGTCAGCTCCTGGTCTTGTTTTTGCTGACTGTATAGAGCTTCTCCATCTTTGGCTGCAAAGAATATAATCAATCTGATTTTGGTGTTGACCATCTGGTGATGTCCATGTATAGAGTCTTCTCTTGCGTTGTTGGAAGAGGGTGTTTGTTATGACCAGTGCATTTTCTTGGAAAAACTCTAATAGTCTTTGCCCTGCTTCATTCCGTATTCCAAGGCCAAATTTGCCTGTTACACCAGGTGTTTCTTGATGTCTTACTTTTGCATTCCAGTCCCCTATAATGAAAAGGACATCTTTTTTAGGTGTTAGTCTAAAAGGGCTTGTAGGTCTTCATAGAACCGTTCAACTTCAGCTTCTTCAGCGTTACTGGTTGGGGCATAGACTTGGATTACTGTGATATTGAATGTTTGCCTTGGAAATGAACAGAGATCATTCTGTCATTTTTGAGATTGCATCCAAGTACTGCATTTCAGACTCTTTTGTTGACCCTGATGGCTACTCCATTTCTTCTGAGGGATTCCTGCCCGCAGTAGTAGATATAATGGTCATCTGAGTTAAATTCACCCATTCCAGTCCATTTCAGTTTGCTGATTTCCTAGAATGTTGACATTCACTCTTGCCATCTCTTGTTTGACCACTTCCAATTTGCCTTGATTCATGGACCTGACATTCCAGGTTCCTATGCAATATTGCTCTTTACAGCATCGGACCTTGTTTCTATCACCAGTCACATCCACAGCTGAGTATTGTTTTTGCTTTGGCTCCATCCCTTTATTCTTTTTGGAGTTATTTCTCCACTGATTTCCAGTAGCATATTGGGCACCTACTGACCTAGGGAGTTCCTCTTTCAGTATACTATCATTTTGCCACTCTTTGAATTTATTTTACCAGACTTTTATATTGTGGTGGTCATAAGTAAATAGTTATTTTAAACCCTTTTGAGGTGTGCATTCATACAGTCTTGGGTGTAAAGGAGAATTATGCTTGATCCCTGCCTTTAAGTCATTTAGGTAAGCCAAGGCAGAAATACAAATGAGACTAAATGCCCTAATATGTACATTAGGTAAAGAGCTGTTGACTGGTGTGTATTTGAATGGAGAGAGGGAGAAAAGTTTTGGACTGTGCCTTGAGGAAATGGGTTAGCATTTGTTAAAAGTGCCTGGACAAGGCAATTCAGATTTCTTCAATAAATGTTTATCAACTGCAAACCATGGGCCAGGCGTTGTACTGTGATCTGGGATCTAATTATTAACAAAAGAAATAGCTTTTTCTTCATGGAGTTAGCCTGAAGCATAAGACAGATATTAAGTGAGAAATTACAGAGGATATAATTAACAGAGGGAAGGGGGCAGTGAGCGGGAGAATGTTCCAGGCTAAAGGGATAGCATGTGCAAAAGTCCCAAGATAAAAGAAGAGTTCAGTGCTGCTGGTCTAAAGAAAGCTGGCATGGCTAGAGCTAGGAGAGACTAGAAAAGATAGGTCAAAATGATGGCAGTTTGGTTTTCCCTTGTGGCTCTGCTGTAAAGAATCTGCCTGCAATGCGGGAGACCAGGCTTCGATCCCTGGGTTGGGAAGATCCCCTGGAGAAGGGAAAGGCTACCCACTCCAGTATTCTGGCCTGGAGAATTCCATGGACTGTACAGTCCATGGAGTTGCAAAGAGTTGGACATGACTGAACCACTTTCACAAGATAGACAGGGGCCAGAACAAGAGGTCAGACGTGAACACGGCATAAAGCCTGTTATTAGCCTTATTTGCAGTTGACTTAAACGAACAGTGATTTTTTGTTGTTGTTGTCCTGAAATTACATGTTTGACTCTGAAATGAGATATTCATTATACTTTATGACTACAGGGCTGCCTTCTCATCCTCAGCATGAGCTGGCCAAGCGTCAGTGCACAGGTTGCCCGGGGATGGTCACCTTTTATATCAAGGGCTCTCTTCAACATGCTGAAACTTTCCTCCAGAACTTAAAGGTAACTTTACAAAATCGTTTTTTAATTTATAGACATTAAGGCCTTCTTATAGCGTTATGGTCTTCATTACTTCTCACTTCCACCCAACTCAGATTAATGTGTTTGTATCTGCAGGTCACATCCACAAACCTCTTTGTCATGAAATGCATTGGGTTAGAAAATCACTTGAAGCAAGAGTGATGCAATAGCAGATAGAACATGTTCATTTTCTTAACTCTGCAGGGGCTTTCATCCATTTGAGAGAGACAGAATGTTCTAAGCCATTTGTTTTTAAATTTATAGTGAACTAACTGCCTTTTCAAATGAAATATTATGAAAAACCTCAGTACTGTGTCAGTGCACTGCTGAAAAACTGTACTGAAATCCAGCCTAGGAATGACTTCCTGAACCCTGTGCCTCTCAGGCTGAGTCTGCCTGGAGTGAGGGAAAGGTGGCCTTTGTCTAAAGTTCACAGAGGTAGGAGTCTCTCCAGAGCCCTGGGAGAGAGGCCTGTGTAACGCCATGCTTTGGGCTTACTTTGAGTGCATGCAGTCATGTATTTAAGACTCTGAGTTTTAAATGCTACAAATCTAAAGAAAAGAAAAGAATGCTGCCAGATTAGTCAAAGTCTTACTGGTTCTAAAATTTGTCCACTTCTAAAATCAGAGATATAGTAGCATACATTTAATTGCATACAGTTGTGAAAGTAACTTTTAACATGTTTGTAAAATTCTGTAACACACAGTAACACTAAATGCAACAACTGAGTTTTCCTTTCTACTCCAGGATGGGGTTAAATGGATATATTCATTTGATAAATGGTACATATTAGTGAGTAAGTTTGTATAACTTAAAAGATATTAAGAGATTTTTATATAAAGGGTAACCACAGAGCTGGGTCTCAAATGTAATAATTCTGAGGTTTGAGAGCTCATGTTAAGGTTTACTTTTATATGAGGTCAAATGAGGAAGGTATAGAAGATTCACTTTGATCAACTTTTAATGTTTTAAAAGTTAACATGCCATATGTCTAATTGGTGAGATCAATTGTTAATGGCCTCATTGTTATGGATTTTATTTTCATTTTTTCTCCAAGTTTTTATCCAGTTTGTAGTTTTTGTAATAATTATTTTGTAGTAATTATTCATAATTGCCACAATTTTCCATCTCGCATTGCAGGGTCATTGTATTAAAAACATTTATTTTTAGTTTTTTTTTATATTTTTATTTTAGTGGAGACTCTAAATTTTTATATATATATATATATATATATATGTATATATATTTTATTTTATTTTTTTTGCCATAGTTATTTACTCTGGCTGAAAGCTTGGGAGGATACGAAAGTCTTGCTGAGCTTCCGTAAGTATATTTCTGTTTTTCTCAGTATTTTAAATTTGATTTCAGCCGTAATGATTGTTTGAGAAAGGAGTAGGATAAAATCAGTTATTGTTCAAGTTATTTAGCAATAAGGGCAGCATGGCATTGTCCAGTTGGAATGGACTCTTAACTCAGGAGAATGGCTGCTGCGGCTGCTGCTGCTAAGTTGCTTCAGTCGTGTCCGACTCTGTGCGACCCCATAGATAGCAGCCCACTAGGCTCCTCTGTCCCTGGGATTCTCCAGGCAAGAATACTGGAGTGGGTTGCCATTTCCTTCTCCAATGCATGAAAGTGAAAAGTGAAAGTGAAGTCGCTCAGTCGTATCCGACTCTTCGAGACCCCATGGACTGCAGCCTACCAGGTTCCTCCGTCCATGGGATTTTCCAGGCAAGAGTACTGGAGTGGGTGCCATTGCCTTCTCCACAAGAGAATGGAGACCCTGTTAAAAATCTACCGGGATCAATAAGCTGTGTTTTCCCAAGTTTTGTTTTTTCCTCTGTTTGCCTGAAGAAGATTTCAGCAGTGGTTCTCTGACCTCTGAACCAGGGCTACTTATTCTACCCAATTCTGTCCTATAAGGGAGGTTGAAGACTGAACTAGAAGGGCTGATTTCAAAGCTCTCAGAGAATGTGTTTCTGATCAAATACCTCCACATTCTTATTTGTCAGAGGAGAGCCCTACTAGTTACCATCAGGTCCATTTATTTTCTTTTCTCTGGGGTAAAAGGCTCTATGAGATAAACCCCCAAATCTAACTTAGTATTCCTGGCCCTTCACTATCTAACCTAGCTAATTCATCTAATTTTATCAAAGCACCAGAGGATATTAAAACACAGAAACCCAAGATCCGGGAGTCCAGCAACTTATATTACAGACAAAGAAACAAAGATTCAGAAAGTTTTGCTGATTGATCAAATGTCACACAGAAATATGTTAGCAACTTCACTCTTGAGGCTTTGCATCAAAAACAGTGAGCAGGGAGGTGAGTTTCTATGACCATGTATTATAATTATTACAGGGATAAATCAATATCATTAGCTATTAATTTTCAGCTGTATTAGATGCATGGTATATTTCTATGTTTTAATTTTCATAAACATTTCTGAAATAACTATGTGTTGAGGAATGTCAGGGATGTCAGTCTTTATTTTGGGGGCTCCAAAATCACTGCAGAGGGTGACTGCAGCCATGAAATTAAAAGACGCTTACTCCTTGGAAGGAAAGTTATGACCAACCTAGATAGCATATTGAAAAGCAGAGACATTACTTTGCCAACAAAGTCCCGTCTAGTCAAGGCTATGGTTTTTCCAGTGGTCATGTATGGATGTGAGAGTTGGACTGTGAAGAAAGCTGAGTGCCGAAGAATTGATGCTTTTGAACTGTGGTGTTGAAGAAGACTCTTGAGAGTCCTTTGGACTGCAAGGAGATCCAACCAGTCCATTCTAAAGGAGATCAGCCCTGGGTGTTCTTTGGAAGGACTGATGCTGAAGCTAAAACTCCAGTACTTTGGCCACCTCATGGGAAGAGTTGACTCATTGGAAAAGACTCTGATGCTGGGACGGATTGGGGCAAGAGGAGAAGGGGATGACAGAGGATGAGATGGCTGGATGGCATCACTGACTCAATTGACATGAGTTTGAGTGAACTCCGGGAGTTGGTGATGGACAGGGAGGCCTGGCGTGCTGCGATTCTTGGGGTCACAAAGGGTCGGACACGACTGAGCGACTGAACTGAACTGAACTGAAGAATGTAGGCACATTTCCTGTCCTGTTATAGTAGTTTAAAGTTCATGGGGAGAGTCAGGCAATTTCATAATCTTAAAAAGATGATGCCCAAATAATGATTCAAACAATTAAGATAAGACAGAGAAGTTTTTGTTAGTCTTTTAGGAAGATGCCTGCTAGTAAGTCTGGATGCACAAGAGGGCACACTCAGCATATGAAATTGGTTTATTTTTTGTAGTAATACAGTGTGTATTAGTTTAAGACTCTCTTAAAAGTAGACCTCACCTGATTTATTTAGGGATTTGGTTTAAAGTTGCTTGGCCATTGGGCACTCCAGCTAGGCTGTAACCCCAATGCCAGTGGAAGAATAAATTTAGGTCAGAGCTTGTCTGTTCTGTCCTCCTCATTTCAAGTCTCCCAACAATGCTGCAACCAGTGCAGCATTGCAATCAGCGAGAGAGAAGCAGAGCCAGCGGGTACTGGGTCGGTCTCTCAGCCTAACAACATGTGTTAGCTCAGTGGCCTTAGAAAACTCACTTATCCACTCTCCATTTCAGTTTCCTTGGTTGTAAAATGTTGGTAACACTGTACCAGATGAGGAAATTGACTTGAGGACTGGTAACTTACAAGTCCAACTCAGCCGGTATGTGGAGGGGCTGAGATTCATATACCTGTCTTTTGCTCCCAGAGGCCTAAGTTCTTGTTTCTGAGTATTCACTCTCTTTCAGGGAATTAGAAACCTAAAAAGGAAGAAATTTTTAGGAGGATGTTTGTGTGTAAAACTTCATTAGAGTGATAGAAGAGGATATTCATTTACTATGAGCATCACTTCCTTAGAGTCATAAAAGAGGTTATTCATTTAATATTCATTTACTAAGATTTTCTTTCCATGGGCCTAAAGTGGGTAGGAGACAGTGATTCCTTCTGCTGGATGTGGGGAGGGAGGGCTGGGCGTGGGGGCAGTGTACTCAAGTGCTCAATAAGACGGTGAGCCTTTCCTCCATGATACCTCAGCCCACAGAAATTCAGCCTCCACTGAGTTCCAGCAACCCTTGTTGTCCATACTTGTTTAACGTTCACCGTAGACTGTTCTGTTTTGTGAATCATCAGTCTTTAGCTTCTGGTTTGTTACCTAGAGTAAAAATAATCTCTCCTTCTTCTTGGTTTCCCAGCTCTTACTGTAGTGCCTGACCCATAGTAGGTGCTCTACCCTTACACAGGTCAATGTTGACAGTGAGTTACTAGATGGTTTTAAACATCCTCTGAGGCCTCTATGTCATGAACTGTGAGTTGAAGTTAATTCCTAGTGCTTAGTGATTGCTACTAGCAATCCTAGGTTGTTTTTTCCCTGATCTGCCTCAGAAGGTCCAATTCTGGACTGATCCTTTGATCCAAACAGAATTAATTCTGACCAGCTGTTGGTCCAAGAAGCCTCTTATAAGTACAGCTGGATGGTCATGGGGTGTTGACTTCTGGCCAAGGCCTCATTCAGGTAGGTGTTAAAATTTACACACTGAAAGCTATGTCTTTCCCTTCTGTATGCGAGCACTTGACTGGCACTTTCAGTTTCTGATTGAGTATACCTCACTGATGGTATAAAACAACAAAAAATCGTGGTTTTCATTTAAAAGCATGACTAGAAAAGATAATTTTCACAATTCCTCAATCTTTTGTTTACAAAACATTGCAGGTATATGTATGAAGGATTTGATATTTAGAATAGAAAAAAATTTGAAAATAATTGCAATTTATGAGACAGAAACATGCCTCCACTGCTACAATATAGTGATCAGAAATTTGCTCACTCTTTCTTCCAGGGCAATCATGACCCATGCATCAGTGCCTAAGAGTGACAGAGAAGTCCTTGGAATTAGTGACACACTTATTCGACTCTCAGTGGGCTTAGAGGATAAACAAGACCTACTGGATGATCTAGATCAAGCTTTGAAGGCAGCTGTGAGTTTTGTTTTAGTGTGTGTGTGTGTGTGTGTGTGTGTGTGTGTGTGTGCAGGCGTGTGTGTGCTTAATCTGGAGGGTGGTGGGGAAGCCACTCTGTTTATAGAGTGGCCTCGCTGTTCTCTGTAAAGGTTTTTTCTTCTCTTATTACAATAGCATGTATAAATGTGCAGGGGAACTCAGTCCAAAGTGCAGATTTAAAAGAAGGTAGTTGTCAGAAAAGAATTCTTGGAGGAGGTGAAGGCTTTGCCTGGAGGTTTAATAATGTATTTTTCTTGTGCACCATTAATACAGAACCCTCCAAATGCAAGTTCCAACTAGCATCCCGGAATTGCTGTTGGTGACTGCTTCCTGAGACCATCAAATCTGAATAATTGAATGGACCATTAATGAGCCTCCACAGAATTTTCAAATGAAAATTTTAAGGCACCTCATTACCTTTCACAGCTGTAATCTTCCTGGGATCATCCCTGTTAAAAAATTTCCTCTTTCCCTTATTGTAACTGACAGGTCAATTCTGTTCAGATCTTTTTATTAATTTTGATATACATGTGCCTCTGAAGGAGGTGAGATTTGTGATGCTATTGGGGATTGTATTCTTTTTTTCAAGTTTAAGATTTATATTGATTATGTTTACAATGTAATGGTAATTCATTTTTGATGTTTTCTGAGGAATTTAAATTATTGAATAAATGTTCTTAAGTTAAGTGTGATTTTTGTATGTTGAAAATAGCACTCAAAGCAATGGTTTACACTTAATTATCATAAGCCAAAAATCAAATATCTGAAAAGTCTGTGAAATTCTACTGATATAAGGTTGTACTTACTATTTTTTTAAGAATAAATCTAAGTACCACATGCATCCCATTGTGATATTTCTGTATTATATGGCATTAAATTATATTCCTTGGCCCTTTTAATTCCCAACTCTTAGAGATCTCAGACACTGAATTTATAAGTTTAATTGTGTAACAATCATGCTCAAATCTTAGTGTTTGCAGATTAGTTATAAAAAATTTGTATATGGTGAGTCAAAAGCCACGTTTATAGAGAAATATTACCATTTTCTGAAAATTTTATCTGAAACAGTTAGTTTGTTGAGGCTAAAATAAGAAATACTTAAAATCTTTCATAGTTAGGTGCATCCTCAGGATGTTACTGTCAATAAGTCATAAGTCAGATAATTGGATTTTTAAAATTTTTTGTACTAAAGCCTTTCAGTCATGTTTGCTATCACCATTTGTTTAAGTAAAAAAAAAGAAAAAAACCCCAACAATTTATCATTGAGACTTCCCTGGCAGTCCAGTGATTAAGAGTCCATGCTTTCATTGCAGGGGCCATGGGGGTTCGATCCCTGGTTAGGGAACTGAGATTCTCACGTGACACAGAGCATAGTAAAAAAAAAAAAAAAAAAATCCTGTTATTGAACCTGGAAATTCTGTCTCTGTAGGTAGCAGAATTTTGAGGCTGGTTATACCCATTTGTGGTTTCTGAAAGATTAACTTCTTTCTATTTCAGTACCTTATGGCTGTGGGGATAAACAAATGACCATTTGAATGAGAAAAGCAAAGGCTCTTTATTCTAAGCTTGCAAGGGAGTCCGTTACTGTCACTTGTTTTTTAGCAGACTCAAAGGAAGGCAGAGCATAGAAATTGTACAAAGGTTAGTATCTGTTAATGTGGATAAGAAACAAATTTTATATTTAAAACTGATAGATAACTTTTGAATGAATAACATTAAATCACTGTCATAAATAATAAAAAATGAAAAATGGCTAAGAAAAACAAAGGCAGACAGAAGAATGGAAAAGCTTTGTGATGTAGAGAGAAGGCTTCACCTGTGCCCTGATTAGAGGCTACTGGCCTAGGAAACTTGGGCTGGTTGACTTAATGTGGGCATCCTGTGTGGTTGGGTGGTGCTGGTGGTTTAGTTGCTAAATGCTGTCCAACTCTTGAGACTGTATGAACTGTAGCCCCCCAGGCTGCTCTGTCCATGGGATTTCCCAGGCAAGAATGGAGAGCATATTTGACTTCCTAGATTTAGTCCTCAGTTAAAAGCAGGGACAAAAATTAGGGAAGCAATCAGTTACTAATCAAGTCCTAACCATTTGGGGCTGATTATTACAGAAGGAATTGTTTAGCTTCCTGGATGTCACTCAAGGTAGCAATCAGATTTCCTATAAATCTGACTTATAGCAGGTGGCTTCCTAGGTTGTTTATTGTAGAAAAGGAGTTGATTTCTGAGGGGATTGCTGCAGATGTTAGGTCAAAGTTCTGTTTTTATATATGGTCTATCCTTTGCCCATTTGTATATTCAGTCCTGTGGAGTTTCTGATGAGAAATAAGTAACTACCGTTTTATTAAAGTTCTCCAGAGAAACAGAACCAACAGTGTGTGTATGTGTGTGTGGGTGTGTGTGCACATGCATATGTAGAGAGAGAGATTTAGAGAGATTTATCTCAAGAAATTTGATCATGTAATGGTGGGGTATGGTAAGTCTGAAATGTGTGTGGGGCAGGCTGGAGGTTCGTCTAAGAGTTGTTGCAATCTCGAGTTCAAAATCTGCAGGGCAGGTCAGCAAGTTAGAATCTCAGGCAAAGTTTCTGTGTTGCTGGTTTTGAAGCAGAATTGCTTAGCCTTTGTCTGATAGAGTCAGGGCTACCCACACTACAGAGACTAGTTTCTTTTACTCAAAGGCTACTGATTTAAGTGTTAATCACTAAAGAAATATCTTCACAGCACCATCTGGACGAGTATTTATTTGACCAAACAGTGGGCATTATAGCTCAGACAAATTGATGTATAGAATTAACTGTCAAAACCATGTTCTAGGCACTGTCCCTTACTGCCCAAGAAGGCACCGTTATATTTATTGGGATTTAAGAAGCTTATCTACACTTTTGGTTATCTGCAAGTATGTCTCCATTAGCACAGTTCACACTGAGATAATGACTCACTGTTTAAACACTGCACCCCATTTCATAGTACATCTGGCTTTATAACATAACCAGACAGCCACATACTGGTCAGGTTGGATGAGGTCAGGCTTCTAGGACACAAATATTCGGAGTTGCTTTATAAGGCACGTTAGTCAAAATTTCAATCCTGTCTCATACATTTTCATTAGATTTTTAGTGAATTCTGCTATAGGTAAGGATCATAACTGCTGCTGCTGCTAAGTTGCTTCAGTCGTGTCTGACTCTGTGTGACCTCATAGACAGCAGCCCACCAGGCTCCCTCATCCCTGGGATTCTCCAGGCAAGAGCACTGGAGTGGGTTGCCATTTCCTTCTCCAATGCATGAAAGGGAAAAGTGAAAGTGAAGTCAGTCATGTCCGACTCTTAGCGACCCCATGGACTGCAGCCTACCAGGCTCCTCCATCCATGGGATTTTCCAGGCAAGAGTACTGGAGTGGGTTGCCAGTGCCTTCTCCAAGGATCATAAAGTAGTCCATTATTTTGGAATATTGTGTCAAAGATGGCCAGTTCTGAGATGTGAGGGGTAAATAAGAAAGTAATGCAATCTGGCATTAAAAAAAAAAAAGTAAGACCTTCCTTTTAGCAATAGCATAGCCTTAAATAACCTGAATTCCACAGAGGAACCAGAAAACAGTTGGGAACTACAAATTGATTTTACACAAAGATAGAAATCTCACACCCTGAGTTTTTGTAAAGTAAAAATAATACAATTAATTACTCAGGTGAACCTAAAGAAAGTTTCAGGGAAAAGGAAATAAAGCTTGTAATGCACTTTAGAAATGCATGAAAGGGAACACAAATGCTTCATAAGAAAGCTCTCTTAGGAGGCCAGTATCAAAAGAAATAAATATGGCAAACATGATTAAACCAAAGTCATCAAGGGATAACAAAAGTCTTATTATTAAAAATAGGAAAACTTCTATTAGTAATTATCCAAAGATAAATATTTAAAAAGAATTCTCATCTCCACAACTAAATAAATCCTGATTCCACTTGGTTCATAATACAACTACAAACTTTGAAAAAAATTATGCAATGTAATTGCTTTGGGATAGAAATTGAAGGTTTGTTGAAGAGCAGATTGTGGTATTTCTTTTTTTAATAACCACACTTGATTAAATGTTGACATGGCTCACAAAATCAATTTAAATTTGTTCCCATGAGGATTGTCAGATACTGCAAATATTCCTATCTTTCGAGTCATATGCCTCTAATAGAACACATACAGCACAGCACTGGGGAATGAGAGATTTCTGAATTCCTTACTAATTTTATGATATTTAATTTTTTGTAGTAAAATTTTGTTTTAGACTTTGCTGGGTCTTCCTTGCTATATGCGCTTTTCTCTAGTTGTGGCTAGTAGGGGCATTCTCTAGTTGTGATGCTTGGGCTTCTCACTGCGGTGGCTTCCTTTGTGGAGCACCGGCTCTAGGGCGCTTGGGCTTCAGTAGCTGTGCACGTGAGCTCAGCAGTTGTGGTTCTCTGCCTCTAGAGCACAGGCTCAAAAGTTGTGGCGCATGAGCGTAATTCCCCTGCAGCATGTAGAATCCTTCTGGAGCAGGGAACAAACCTGTATCCCCTGCGTTGGCAGGTGAACTCTTAACCTACTGGACCACCGGAGAAGTCCTTAATTTATTTTGAATAAGAGTTTGGCAAAGTCTTGCCTTGGCCAGCTCCTCAAGGGACGTTCTCTGAAATAAATGCCCTGTAGATGTGGGTCTGACACGACTGAAGCGACTTAGCAGCAGCAGCAGCAGCAGATGTGGGTTTGGAATTTTATAGTCCTGTATTAATCAATCATTAGTTGTGGCCTGGGGATGGGAAGGGGCAGGGAAGTTGATGGGGGGTGATGGTGGGTGTTGGGTAACTACCCTACCCCACAGAGGGCAATTCTATAGACAAGGGTGGATAGGCCTGGTACTATAACACCCACTGCAAGTAACATCATGCCTCATCCATTTACATTTTTGATGTAGGTAGTCAATAACCAACTATAATATGAATAAAAAAGAGTTTTATTTGAGCCAAATTGAGGACTATAGCCTCAGAGACAGCCTCTTAGATAAGTCTGAGGAACTGCTCCATAGAAGCATGGTTTTCACACAGCTTTATACCTTGTCACAACAAAGAGCATCAAACAAGTCAGCGATACATTCCTTCAATATTTCCAAAAAACAAACAAACAAGCTAATAAACAGATCAGCATGTACCCCGTGAGTCAGTATGCCCTTGACACCTGGGGAAAGGGTCTCATCATTGAAGGAGTACCAGCACTGGTTTCCCAGGACTGGGGGGATTTAATCTTTATTTTTAACAAGGCCATTCTTTACTTATGGTTAATATCTTTTCTTTAACGACTAAAGCAGATGTATAATATATGTTTTATCTATATTATATATAGGCCAGACATAGGCTTTTTTAGTTAGTATAAAATTCAAGTTAAATCATATAGAAGCCAGAATGACTTCCCTGCAACTCAATATTTGAAAATTTCTTCCATTAATATCTAACAACCTCCAAGTTGTTGTTGCTTAGTTGCTCAGTCGTGTCCGACTCTTTTGTGACCCATGGACTGCAGTCCACCAGGCGCTTCTGTCCATGGGATTTCTCAAGCAAGAATAGTGGAGTGGGTTGCCATTTGCTCCAGGGGGTCTTCCTGACCCAGATTTCGAATCATTGATTCCTGCACTGGCAGGTGGATTCTTTACTACTGAGCCACCTGGGAAGCCTCCTGTAGCTATAATGTGATTATTATACTATGATGAAATGGTTGCCTGACTTTCCTTACTTTCTTCCTCCTTCCTTCTACAATATTTTTTCTTTTGTGGAAAATGATTTTTTTCTAATGAATTTAGCGTTTTAGAGGGAAAAGGAAATTTTTCAAAACAGGCTTCCATAATAGAAAAGTAAAAAGTAGACTTTCTGAGTTCAAAACCAAGGTCAGGTGTTAACCAGCTATTTTACTTTGATTTGAACAACTTATTTAAACACTCTAAGAGTCAATATTTGTCTTCATCAGTACAATGGAGATTAGTAGTAATGTTTCCTTCATAGAGTTGTTATGAGAATGAGGTTAAATAGTGCTTGTAAAACACACATATAGCAGGTGCTCAGGAATTGTTAGCTATCCCTTTGGCTCAGCAATAACCATTGTAAAATTTCTGGGTGTATGCTTTTGGGTTCTTTCTCTAAGTTAGTGTTTTGAATATTGGAATAATGGCAGATAAAAACTAACCACCTAACTCCTGTTGTGATTTAGATTTAGAAACTTTGCTGTTGTTACTAAGTAACAGACTTGTTATCCTGGTTGTATGAAGGAGGGGATGTAGTTTTCATTTTAGCTTAGCCACAGCCTGCTTCAGCCAACTAGCATGATAATTTTTTGTTTTTGTCTTTGTTTTTAAAATTGAATATTGCAGAAATGCCAGAGGATCTGTTTCACCCATATGTGATAGCTAATACAAATGATAACAGGATATTATGAAAATATAAAGTAAGCCTAGAAGTTTACAGACTAGAAGTTTAACCATCACCAAATGGCAACAATGATAACTGTAATGTGGTGGAAAAGTTTGAAATTGTTCTTGTTTTAAAAGAGCCAAGAAAAGAAATTCACTGTTACAAATTTTCCATGTTGGATGAATTTATAGCATGATGTTTCAAAAATATTTAATTCCAGGTATCCTCTTGTGTTTTTGATTCTCAGAAATCAAATAGTTTTTGTAAAAGGCAAAATAACCACAATTGTAAAGAGTGATTTTGTTAAGCAATTGGAGTGGCCACTTCTTGGTTTTGACTACCTGGCATTCATCTATTAAAAACTTCTTTAGGCAATATATACCCTGTGGAAAGCTTCCCTGTCCCCATGATTGATAACTGGTTTAGTGAGGAGTTCTAGCAGAGAGCACAGACTAATGTAAACCAATGCACACATCTGGTCTCCTACCCACAGTGATGGTTCCAGATGAACACTTGACCTAAGGAAGACGACTTAGAATGGATCTCAGAACCTTTATGGGAATTATCAGAAAAGATGCATTCTCATTCCCTTGTGACTTGAGCCTGGATGTGTGTAATGTGGAGCTGCTGTAGCCCATCTCACCACCTTGAGGGGAACACCTATCTGAGAATGAAACCCCCTGGAGAAGGCATCTCTGAGAGATGGACAGAAACTGGGCCATGGCAGTATTTTTGAAATATGGATCCAGTTATCCTAGAAGCTAGGCCTATGCTTGTACATATCAGTCACAGGAATCAAGCCATTTCTTCTCCTCCTCCACTCCCTCTTCCTCCCTCCCACCTTCCTCTTCTTCCTCCCCCCTTTCCCTTTTTTGGATTAAGCCAGCTTCCCTTTCATTGTCTTCTTACTGTTACTCTTCTTAACTGAAAGAGTCCCATCTGATATTGATATGAAGGAAAATGTACTTATAATGGGTAATGTGAGTCTTACCTATCCTCACATCCTTATTTTTACATGTTGTACACAGTGATGTTACCATATTTACCGGTTACAGGTTTGATATTATATGAGTGTTCTCCAAAGAAAGCAATGTGTATGTGTGCATATGTGTGTATGGCCCAGGGAAAGTCAATGTTGCCGTTCAACTCAAAGGCCATCTGCTGGCTAATCTTTCTTTTTTGGAGGAGATCAGTTATTTGTTCTATTGAGGCCTTCAACTGTTTGGATGAGGCCCACACCATGCACATTATAAAGAGCAATCTGATTTACTCTGAGCACACCACTTTACATGTCAATCTCATCCATAATACCCTCACATAAACATTCAGAATAATATTTGATCAAATATCTGGACACTGTGGCCCAGCCAAGTTAACACAAAATTGACCACCTCGTGCGTGCATGCTAAGTCAGTTCTGTTGTGTCTGACTCTGCAACCCTATGGGCTGTAGCCCCCTAGGCTCCTCTGTCCATGGGACTCTCCAGGCAAGGATACTGGAGTAGGTTGCCTTGCCCTCCTCCAGGGGATCTTCCCAACCCAGGGATCAAACCCGCATCTCCTATGTCTCCTGCATTGCGGGCAGATTCTTTACCACTGAGCCACCAGGGAAGCCCTTAACCATCACAAATACCTGATAATAATGATGACCAACATTTATTTAGCTTTTCATATGCAGCAGGTATCTGGCTAAGATTTTTACAAGCATTATTTCAATGAATTCTCATAACAATTGTTTGAGCAAGGAGCTGCTACTAATTTATTTTTATGAGAAAATAACAGTAAAGGAAATAAAACATCAAGGAAAGTTTTTAAGGTCATACAGCTAATAGATACTGGAGCAAGGACATGAACCTGGCTTGTATGATTCTAAAGCCCATGCTTTTAACAGATAAGACATACTGCCCTTCAAGGCTACCAATTTCTTTGCCACACTTTGGTTATTCTCAGCAGAATACTCAAGCAGCATGCTGAGTAAAACAAAGTCCTTGACCTCAAAAATGTAGTAGGAGTACTGAGAGGTAGATCAGATCAGATCAGTCACTCAGTCGTGTCCGACTCTTTGCGACCCCATGAATCGCAGCATGCCAGCCTCCCTGTCCATCACCAACTCCCGGAGTTCACCCAGACTCACGTCCATTGAGTCAGTGATGCCATCCAGCCATCTCATCCTCTGTCGTCCCCTTTTCCTCCTGCCCCCAGCCCTCCCAGCATCAGAGTCTTTTCCAATGAGTCAACTCTTGCCATGAGGTGGCCAAAGTACTGGAGTTTCAGCTTTAGCATCATTCCTTGCAAAGAACACCCAGGGCTGATCTCCTTCAGAATGGACTGGTTGGATCTCCTTGCAGTCCAAGGGACTCTCAAGAGTCTTCTCCAACACCACAGTTCAAAAGCATCAATTCTTCGGCACTCAGCCTTCTTCACAGTCCAAATCTCACATCCATACATGACCACAGGAAAAACCATAGCCTTGACTAGATGAACCTTTGTTGTCAAAGTAATGTCTCTGCTTTTGAATATGCTATCTAGGTTGGTCATAACTTTCCTTCCAAGGAGTAAGTGTCTTTTAATTTCATGGCTGCAGTCACCATCTGTAGTGATCTTGGAGCCCAGAAAAATAAAGTCTGACACTGTTTCCACTGTTTCCCCATCTATTTCCCATGAAGTGGTGGGACCAGATGCCATGATCTTCGTTTTCTGAATGTTGAGCTTTAAGCCAACCTTTTGTCTCTCCACTTTCACTTTCATCAAGAGGCTTTTGAGTTCCTCTTCACTTTCTGCCATCAGGGTGGTGTCATCTGCATATCTGAAGTGATTGATATTTCTCCCAGCAATCTTGATTCTAGCTTGTGCTTCTTCCAGTCCAGCGTTTCTCATGATGTACTCTGCATAGAAGTTAAATACACAGGGTGACAATATACAGCTTTGATGAACTCCTTTTCCTATTTGGAACCAGTCTGTTGTTCCATGTCCAGTTCTAACTGTTGCTTCCTGACCTGCATACAAATTTCTCAAGAGGCAGATCAGGTGTTCTGGTATTCCCATCTGTTTCATAATTTTCCACAGTTTATTGTGATCCACACAGTCAAAGGCTTTGGCATAGTCAATAAAGCAGAAATAGATGTTTTTCTGGAACTCTCTTGCTTTTTCCATGATCCAGCAGATGTTGGCAATTTGATCTCTGGTTCCTCTGCCTTTTCTAAAACCAGCTTGAACATCAGGAAGTTCACGGTTCACGTACTGCTGAAGCCTGGCTTGGAGAATTTTGAGCATTACTTTACTAGCGTGTGAGATGAGTGCAATTGTGCAGTAGTTTGAGCATTCTTTGGCATTGCCTTTCTTTGGGATTGGAATGAAAACTGACCTTTTCCAGTCCTGTGGCCACTGCTGAGTTTTCCAAATTTGCTGGCATATTGAGTGTAGCACTTTCACAGCATCATCTTTCAGGATTTGGAATAGCTCAACTGGAATTCCATCACTTCCACTAGCTTTGTTTGTAGTGATGCTTTCTAAGGCCCACTTGACTTCACATTCCAGGATGTCTGGCTCTAGGTGAGTGATCACACCATCGTGATTATCTGGGTCGTGAAGATCTTTTTTGTACAGTTCTTCTGTGTATTCTTGCCATCTCTTCTTAATATCCTCTGCTTCCGTTAGGTCCATACCATTTCTGTCCTTTATCGAGCTCATCTTTGCATGAAATATTCCTTTGGTATCTCTGATTTTCTTGAAGAGATCCCTAGTCTTTCCCATTCTGTTGTTTTCCTCTATTTCTTTGCATTGATTGCTGAAGAAGGCTTTCTTATCTCTTCTTGCTATTCTTTAGAACTCTGCATTCAGATGTTTATATCTTTCCTTTTCTCCTTTGCTTTTCTCTTCTCTTCTTTTCACAGCTATTTGTAAGGCCTCCCCAGACAGCCATTTTGCTTTTTTGCATTTCTTTTCCATGGGGATGGTCTTGATCCCTGTCTTCTGTACAATGTCACGAACCTCATTCCATAGTTCATCAGGCACTCTGTCTATCAGATCTAGGCCCTTAAATCTATTTCTCACTTCCACTGTATAATCATAAGGGATTTGATATAGGTCACACCTGAATGGTCTAGTGGTTTTCCCTACTTTCTTCAATTTAAATCTGAATTTGGCAATAAGGAGTTCATGATCTGAGCCACAGTCACCTCCTGGTCTTGTTTTTGCTGACTATATAGAGCTTCTCCATCTTTGGCTGCAAAGAATATAATCAATCTGATTTCGGTGTTGACCATCTGGTGATGTCCATGTATAGAGTCTTCTCTTGTGTTGTTGGAAGAGGGTGTTTGTTATTACCAGTGCATTTTCTTGGCGAAACTCTATCAGTCTTTGCCCTGCTTCATTCCGTATTCCAAGGCCAAATTTGCCTGTTACTCCAGGTGTTTCTTGACTTCCTACTTTTGCATTCCAGTCCCCTATAATGAAAAGGACATCTTTTTTGGGTGTTAGTTCTAAAAAGTCTTGTAGGTCTTCATAGAACCGTTCAACTTCAGCTTCTTCAGCATTACTGGCTGAGGCATAGACTTGGATTACTGTGATATTGAATGGTTTGCCTTGGAAAGGCAGTATGCTAAATTATGCAGAGGGTGCTATGTGTCCTGGAGGGCCAGGGAAAACTTCCTGAAAGAAAAGAAGTCCAGGTTGAATCCTGAGGTGTTAGCCAGATGGACAGAATTGGAAGACTATTTTACAGCACAGGTAGAACTCAGTTTTATCACTGGTCAATATTGTGTGGTGGTGGTTTAGTTGCCAAGTTGTGTCTGAATCTTGTGACCCATGGACTGTAGCCTGCCAGACTCCTCTGTCCATGGAATTCTTCAGGCAAGAATACTGGAGTGGGTTACCATTTCCTTTTCCAGGGGAATCTTCCCGACCCAGGGATTGAAACTGGGACTCCTGCATTGCAGATAGATTCTTTACTGACTAAGCTATGAAGGAAGCATTGGTCAATATTAGGGATAGAGCTAAAAAAAAATCTTTAAGATCCCTTCTATATAAGTTTTCTATCGCTACCATAACAAATTACCTACCACAAATGTAGCAGCTTGAACAATACAAATTCATGATTTTACAGTTCTGAAGGTTAGAAGCCTGACATGAGTCTCATTAGACTAAAATTAAACTTTTAAACTCAAAATGGATTAAAGATCTAAACGTAAGACCAGAAACTATAAAACTCCTAGAGGAGAACATAGGCAAAACACTCTCAACATACATCACAGCAGGATCCTCTATGACCCACCTCCCAAAATATTGGAAATAAAAGCAAAAATAAACAAATGGGACCTAATTAACCTTAAAAGCTTCTGCACATCAAAGGAAACTATTAGCAAGGTGAAAAGACAGCCTTCAGAATGGGAGAAAATAATAGCAAATGAAGCAACTGACAAACAACTAATCTCAAAAATATACAAGCAGCTCCTACAGCTCAACTCCAGAAAAATAAATGACCCAATCAAAAAATGGGCCAAAGAACTAAATAGACATTTCTCCAAAGAAGACATACAGATGGCTAACAAACACATGAAAAGATGCTCAATATCACTCATTATCAGAGAAATGCAAATCAAAACCACTATGAGGTACCATTTCACACCAGTCAGAATGGCTGCGATCCAAAAGTCTACAAATAATAAATGCTGGAGAGGGTGTGGAGAAAAGGGAACCCTCTTACACTGTTGGTGGGAATGCAAACTAGTACAGCCACTATGGAGAACAGTGTGGAGATTCCTTAAAAAACTGGAAATAGAACTGCCTTATGATCCAGCAATCCCACTGCTGGGCATACACACTGAGGAAACCAGAAGGGAAAGAGACACGTGTACCCCAATGTTCATCGCAGCACTGTTTATAATAGCCAGGACATGGAAGCAACCTAGATGTCCATCAGCAGATGAATGGATAAGAAAGCTGTGGTACATATACACAATGGAGTATTACTTAGCCATTAAAAAGAATACATTTGAATCAGTTCTAATGAGGTGGATGAAACTGGAGCCTATTATACAGAGTGAAGTAAGCCAGAAGGAAAAACACCAATACAGTATACTAACGCATATATATGGAATTTAGAAAGATGGTAACAATAACCCGGTGTACGAGACAGCAAAAGAGACACTGATGTATAGAACAGTCTTATGGACTCTGTGGGAGAGGGAGAAGGTGGGAAGATTTGGGAGAATGGCATTGAAACATGTAAAATATCATGTGAGAAACGAGTTGCCAGTCCAGGTTCGATGCACCATACTGGATGCTTGGGGCTAGTGCACTGGGACGACCCAGAGGGATGGTATGGGGAGGGAGGAGGGAGGAGGGTTCAGGATGGGGAACACATGTATACCTGTGGCGGATTCATTTTGATATTTGGCAAAACTAATACAATTATGTAAAGTTTAAAAATAAAATAAAATTAAAACAACAACAACAACAAAAACTAAGTTGACTAAATGCCACATGATATCCTAGATTGGATGCTGGGCTGAAAAAGCTGTTGAAATTCCAACAGAGATTGTAGCTTAGTTAATAGCTAGTTGCTCAGTTGGGTCCTACTCTTTCCGACCCCATGGACTGTGGCCCTCCAGGCTTCTCTGTCTATGGGATTCTCTGAGAAAGAATACTCGAGTGGGTTGTCATTTCTTTCTCCAGGGGATCTTCCTGACACAGGGATTGAACCCGGGTCTCCCGCATTGCAGGTAGATTTTCTTTTACCACCTGAGCCACCAGGGAATCCCAGTGTCACAGAATGGTACCAATATTCATCTCTAAGTTTTGACACAAGCAGCTTGGTTATATAAGATGTTAACCTTGGGGAAAGCTGGGGGAAGAATATATGGGAACTTTCTCTACTACCTTTGCAACTTTTCTATAAATCTAAAATTATTCTGTAATAAAACATTTATTTTAAAAGAAAACTATCTTGGTCTAGGCATGGCCAAGAATAGAAGCCCACAGACAGAGAACAGACTTCCGGACATGGTGAGGGGGAAGCCGAGAGAAGGAGAGGGTGGGACAAATGGAGAGAGTAACATGGAAACACATACACTACCATATGTGAAATAGATAGCCAGTGGGAATTTGCTGTATGACTCAGGGAACTCCCACTGGGGCTGTGTGACCACCTAGAGCAGTGGGATGGGGTGGGAGGTGGATAAGAAAAATAAATAAATAAAATTAAACTTTTAGCAGCCAGACTGTTCCTTTTTGGAGGATCTAGGGGAGGTTCCATTTTCTTTCTCATTCAGGTTGTTGGGAGAATTCATTCCTTGTAGCTGTAGGACTAAGGTCCTCATTTCTTTTCTGGTTGTAATCTGAGGGCTGTTCCTAGCTTCTTCACATTTGTTGTCTCACGGACCCTTTTCTCCAACTTCAAAGTCAGCAAGAAGTGGGTTGAGTTCCTCTCATGCTTTGAATCTCTCCTTTTTGCATTTCACCTCTCTGACCCAGTGGCGAAAGATTCTCTACTTTTAAGAACTCATCTGATTAGACTGCCCTCACTTGGATAATCCAAGGTAATTTGCCATCTCAAGGCCCTTAACCTTAATCACATCTGCAAAGTTCCATTTACCATGTAAGATCATATATTCATGGGTTATGAGATTTAAGACAGGGACATCTTGGGGTGGGGCAGTCTTTATTCTGCTTACCATGACATTCCAATTTTAATACTTTCTTACTTTATGAGAATTAATATTGAAATAAGAGAAAATTTGTAGAGATAATGCCTTTGTTTCCAATTTTAAAAATAATCTACACCTGTAGATAAAAGTTCTTCCTGACAGGAGGGAGACGTCATGGTCTAGAGTAACCCCTAGATACTTCTACACATTTGGAAGGTCCTCCTCTTTCTAGAAGTGTTTTAGAAGTCAAGAGCTTGGGGAGAGTTGAAGGATCTGACTAGTTGATGAGATGAGTGTTTTATCTTTAGGTTCTTCTGGAAAGTTTTATGACTATTTATGTACTCCCTAGTCTGGCTTCTGGTCCTCAGGTTGCTGAGTTAAATGAATTATGTTTTAGACAGGTTCAGTTCAGTTCAGTTCAGTTTCTCAGTCGGGTCCGATTCTTTGCGACCCCATGAATTGCAGCACGCCAGGCCTCCCTGTCCATCACCAACTCCCGGAGTTCACTCAGACTCACGTCCATTGAGTCAGTGATGCCATCCAGCCATCTCATCCTCTGTTGTCCCCTTCTCCTCCTGCCCCCAAACCCTCCCAGCATCAGAGTCTTTTCCAATGAGTCAACTCTTTGCATGAGGTAGCCAAAGTACTGGAGTTTCAGCTTTAGCATCATTCCTTCCAAAGAAATCCCAGGGCTGATCTCCTTTAGAATGGACTGGTTGGATCTCCTTGCAGTCCAAGGGACTCTCAAGAGTCTTCTCCAACACCACAGTTCAAAAACATCAATTCTTCTGTGCTCAGCCTTCTTCACAGTCCAAATCTCACATCCATACATGACCACTGGAAAAACCATAGCCTTGACTAGACGGACCTTTGTTGGTAAAGTAATGTCTCTGCTTTTCAATATGCTGTCTAGGTTGGTCATAACTTTCCTTCGAGGGAGTAAGCGTCTTTTAATTTCATGGCTGCAGTCACCATCTGTAGTGATTTTGGAGCCCAGAAAAATAAAGTCTGACACTGTTTCCACTGTTTCCCCATTTATTTCCCATGAAGTGATGAGACTGGATGCCATGATCTTCGTTTTCTGAATGTTGAGCTTTAAGCCAACTTTTTCATTCTCCACTTTCACTTTCATCAAGAGGCTTTTGAGTTCCTCTTCACTTTCTGCCATAAGGGTGGTGTCATCTGCATATCTGAGGTTACTGATATTCCTCCCGGCAATCTTGATTCCAGCTTGTGCTTCTTCCAGTCCAGCGTTTCTCATGATGTGCTCTGCATATAAGTTAAATAAGCAGGGTGACAATATACAGCCTTGACGTACTCCTTTTCCTATTTGGAACCAGTCTGTTGTTCCATGTCCAGTTCTAACTGTTGCTTCCTGACCTGCATACAGATTTCTCAAGAGGCAGGTCAGGTGGTCTGGTATTCCCATCTGTTTCATAATTTTCCACAGTTTATTGTGATCCACACAGTCAAAGGCTTTGGCATAGTCAATAAAGCAGAAATAGATGTTTTTCTGGAACTCTCTTGCTTTTTCCATGATCCAGCAGATGTTGGCAATTTGATCACTGATTCCTCTGCCTTTTCTAAAACCAGCTTGAACATCTGGAAGTTCACGGTTCATGTATTGCTGAAGCCTGGCTTGGAGAATTTTGAGCATTACTTTACTAGCATGTGAGATGAGTGCAATTGTGTGGTAGTTTGAGCATTCTTTGGCATTGCCTTTCTTTGGGATTGGAATGAAAACTGACCTTTTCCAGTCCTGTGGCCACTGCCAAGGTTTCCAAATTTGCTGGCATAGTGAGTGCAGCACTTTCACAGCATCATCTTTGAGGATTTGAAATAACTCACCTGGAATTCCATCACCTCCACTAGTTTTGTTCATAGTGATGCTTTCTAAGGCCGCTTGACTTCACATTCCAGGATGTCTGGCTCTAGGTCAGTGATAACACCATTGTGATTATCTGGGTCATGAAGATCTTTTTGTACAGTTCTTCTGTGTATTCTTGCCATCTCTTCTTAATATCTTCTGCTTCTGTCAGGTCCATACCATTTCTGTCCTTTATCGAGCCCATCTTTGCATGAAATGTTCCCTTGGTATGTCTAATTTTCTTGAAGAGATCTCTAGTCTTTCCCATTCTGTTGTTTTCCTCTATTTCTTTGCATTGATCGCTGAAGAAGGCTTTCTTATCTCTTCTTGCTATTCTTTGGAACTGTGCATTCTGATGTTTATATCTTTCCTTTTCTCCTTTGCTTTTTGCTTCTCTTCTTTTCACAGCTATTTGTAAGGCCTCCCCAGACAGCCATTTTGCTTTTTTGCATTTCTTTTCTATGGGGATGGTCTTGATCCCTGTCTCCTGTACAATGTCACGAACCTCATTACATAGTTCATCAGGCACTCTGTCTATCAGATCTAGGCCCTTAAATCTATTTCTCACTTCCACTGTATAATCATAAGGGATTTGATTTAGGTCACACCTGAATGGTCTAGTGGTTTTCCCTACTTTCTTCAATTTAATATTGAATTTGGCAATAAGGAGTTCATGATCTGAGCCACAGTCACCTCCTGGTCTTGTTTTTGCTGACTGTATAGAGCTTCTCCATCTTTGGCTGCAAAGAATATAATCAGTCTGATTTCATTGTCGACCATCTGTTGATGTCCATGTGTAGAGTCTTCTCTTGTGTTGTTGGAAGAGGGTGTTTGCTATAACCAGTGCGTTTTTTTTTGCAAAACTCTATTAGCCTTTGCCCTGCTTCATTCCGTATTCCAAGGCCAAATTTGCCTGTTACTCCAGGTGTTTCTTGACTTCCTACTTTTGCATTCCAGTCCCCTATAATGAAAAGGACGTCTTTTTTAGGTGTTAGTTCTAAAAGGGCTTGTAGGTCTTCATAGAACCGTTCAACTTCAGCTTCTTCAGCGTTACTGGTTGGGGCATAGACTTGGATTACTGTGATATTGAATGGTTTGCCTTGGAAACAAACAGAGATCATTCTGTCGTTTTTAAGATTGCATCCAAGTACAGCATTTCGGACTCTTTTGTTGACCATGATGGCTATTCCATTTCTTCTGAGGGATTCCTGCCCGCAGTAGTAGATAATAATGGTCATCTGAGTTAAATTCACCCATTCCAGTGCATTTCAGTTTGCTGATTCCTAGAATGTCGACATTCACTCTTGCTGTCTCTTGTTTTACCACTTCCAATTTGCCTTGATTCATGGACCTGACATTCCAGGTTCCTATGCAATATTGCTCTTTACAGCCTCAGACCTTGCTTCTATCACCAGTCACACCCACAGCTGGGTATTGGTTTTGCTTTGGCTCCATCCCTTCATTCTTTCTGGAGTTATTTCTCCACTCATCTCCAGTAGCATATTGGGCACCTACTGACCTGGGGAGTTCCTCTTTCAGTATCCTATCATTTTGCCTTTTCATACTGTTCATGGGGTTCTCAAGGCAAGAATACTGAAGTGGTTTGCCATTCCCTTCTCCAGTGGACCACATTCTGTCAGATCTCTCCACCATGACCTGCTCATCTTGGGTTGCCCCACGGGCATGGCTTAGTTTTATTGAGTTCGACAGGGCTATGGTCCTAGTGTGATTAGATTGACTAGTTTTCTGTGATTATGGTTTCAGTGTGTCTGCCCTCTGATGCCTTCTTGCAACACCTACCGTCTTACTTGGGTTTTCTCTTACCTTGGACGAGGGGTATCTCCTCACCGCCGCCCTTCCTGACCTTCAACGTGGGAAAGCTCCTCTAGGCCCTTCTGCGCCTGTGCAGCCACTGCTTCTTGGATGTGGAGTTGGTCCTCCAGGCCGCCACCCCTGGCCTCGGGCGTGGGGTTGCTCCCCTCGGCCGCTGCCCCTACCTCGGACACGGGGTAGCTCCTCTAGGCCGCCACCCCTGACCTCGGACTTGGGTAGCTCTTCTCGGCCGTTCCTGCACCATCTCAGCCTGGCACTCTCGGCCGCTGCCCCTGACCTCAGACGTGCTTCGGGCATGGGGGTCCTCCCAGCTTCTGCCCCTGACCTCGGACGTGGGGTAGCTCCTCTCGGCCGCACACTCACTAAAGTTGGGGTGATGGTCTACAACAGTGCTTCCTTTCTACTCCCAGGTCAAAGCCTAGTTAACTGAGTCTTTATATCTTCCTCAGACCTTGCTGGATTCCTCTTTACTCCTCAGACCTACAATAACCAGGACCAGTATTGAGCTGGATCTTACCTGGTGGTAGGAAGGAGCAGTGTGGCTTAGACCAGTACCTATATTTTGGTGGAAGATAGCTAATCTGAACCAATGAACTTAATTCTTTAACCCAAAAGCCAGAGACCAGATTCCCAAATTCATGGAAGAAACAGATACATATGGAAAAGAAAAATTAGAACCTTTAGGTCTAGACATTCCTCCACTGTCACACTCACTAATCTGCTAGAAAATGTATTATCAAAAAAATGAAGGGGAAGAATTGTGCCAAGCACAGTTTCAATACATTTATTATGATCTATAATTATTTTAACTAGCAAGACCATACATTTTGTAATACTGTGAAATAGAATTCATAAATCACATATTATCTCTTGAATATATCATACTTATTTCAAATATAGAATAAATTTACAAGTATGGACTCTGGAACCACATGGCCTGAATTTGAATTCTGTTTTTACTTCTCATGAGGCTTTAGGCAAATTTCCAATCTCCTCTTTGTTTTCTCATTTCTAAAACAGAGATAATAATAGCACCTACTTCTCTGGATTATTTTGAACAGTAATGGGTAGAATACTGTGAAGTGCTTAGCACTGTGCCTGACCTATACTAAGCATTCCCTGCATAGTAATAGTCATTACTGGATTTAAATTGTTGCTTTAAAAAATTAAAATAAGAACTCATTATTGGACTTCCCTGATGATCCAGTGGTTAAGAATCCCCCTGCCAATACAAAGGACACAGGTTCTATCTCTGGGTTGGGAAGACTCCATATGTTGTAAGGCAATTAAGCCCATGTGCCGGGGTCCAGCCCCGGCTGATCCAGGGTATTTGAAGGGGAGACGGCGTCGGCGACCTATTCAGATGGTAATTAGAGATATAAAGAGTAATAGAATGAGGATAGCTCAGTAGGAAAATTCAGTGGAGAAAAGAAGCTGAGTAGCTTGGTTTACGCGGGAGACCAATAAAACTTCAAGACAAGAAGTTTGCACCACTTACGTAGGCCGCAGGCGCCCTCTCAAATAGCGGAAGGTGCCTCACCCTAGACACCTTCTCAAGTGTGTCTTAGAAGCCCAGGCATAATTAGTAAGCATGGTGGGTTCCACGCTCCAGATGGAGACTCAGCTGGAAGTTAAAGGGAAGAATGATATGGGGAGACCAAGCGTTGGTGAGCAAGGCCCATAGCTTTATTTTTAACAGGGGCTTATATACCCTAAATTACACATAGAGGATATTAGGGGATGCAAAGCCAGCAGTTTTAGATCCTTATCAAAAACCAGGGTTTCTTTCCTGCAAATTTATCGTATACAAATGGTTTAGGTGATTTACATCATCTTCTGGCCAGAAGGCCTATTAACATTTTACGACTCTTGACAAGGACTTATCAACAAAGACTTATTTTCTCTAAGAGTAATTATTTTAAGGTTTGGCGCCATCTTCCGAAGATAAAATTGCATTCCTATAGGGCGGATGTGTAATGGGTTTACAACAAAGGAAAGAATTTATTACCTTAAGGGTCTAAAGTTACTAACACCAAGGCCACTACTTATTTTTTCTACATACCAATTATATTAATTAATACACATTCAAGGATACAATTCAGGGGATGTGAAAACTTGGCAACAAGCATTGGCTCATCAATGAAATCCTTTACTAGTCTTATTCTGACAGTTTCTAACTCTCTGAAAGGCTCTAAACTATTTGAATATCTTAAGCTTCCCGTGCCTCTCGAGGCTGGGAGACTGTAAACAATCGTATGCGTAGCTGTAGGAGTCCGGGTAAACTTGTCAGGCGAGTTAGAGAGCCATCTGAGGGGTTTGGATCTAAACACCCTAATTGCCCAGGAACTTTATTAATTGGAGCTGTAAGTTAACTCTTTGACAGAGAGAGCGAGATGGTGGTAGGGGACAGCCCCCAGTAAAATCAGAGGTGAGAGCACAAAGCAATAAAGTAGGCAGACTCTGGTTTTTTGGGGGAAGATGCTCGAGAATATCCAGGGAGACTCCCGAGGCTCGATCCCGCCTTTGCATATGCCGAGCCTCCTTCCTCATGACCTTTGTCACGAGCGGAATGTCTCTCGCCGGCTCCTGGCACCCATGAGCCACAACTACTGAAGCCCATTCACCCTAAAGGTCGGGGTCTGCTGCAAGAGAACCCATGACAGTGAGAAGCCTGTGCATTGCAACTAGAGAAAACCTGTATGCAGTAACCAAGACCCAGCACAGCCAAAAAAAATAAATTAAATAAAAAACTCATTATTGAAAAAGCATAATTATTTTTTCCAAGGTATTGGAAAGAGATTGAAGGTGGTCACACAGCCAGTTATGGTGGATCCAAGACCAGAGCCCATTTCCTGTCTCCATCCTAATCCATGCTCTTGTTTCTGAACCTCAATATAGCCTGTGTATGCACTGATATCAGGTGATTTTTTTTTTACTCCCAGTCTCAGAGAAAATCTATAGGAGAGAAGCATTTTCTTGTCTCTCCATACCCCAAATAAGCTATAACCAAATTTGACTGCATTTTTGCTTTGTTATTGCAAACGACACTTCAAAATCACTCTCTATTCTAATTTTTCATTTTTTCCAATTGGTAATGTTTTTAAAGTTGCCAGAAATTGTGACAATGTGTTTCCTTGTTCTTTGCTTCCCCCCTAAAAAAACTTATCATGTCTATAATTTTTGGTAAATCTTCAAGAACATCTGGTCTGGTGTCCAGTGAAGAGAAAGTCTCTCAGTTGTGTCTGACTCTTTGCAACCCCATAGACTATACAGTCCTTGGAATTCTCCAGGCCAGAATACTGGAGTGGGTAGCTATTCCTTTCTCCTGGGGATCTTTCTGACCCAGGAATCAAACTGGGGTCTCCTGCATTGCAGGTGGATGCTACCAGCTGAGCTACCAGGGATGCCCAAAGCCTCATTAATAGTATTAGAAATAGTAAACTGCAATTGGCTCATAAAGGATTGAGGGCACTTCCTAACCGAAAAGCCCCCAACTTCGGACAGAAGAACCCACTGATGAGATGTGTCTCACTGAAGTTCTCAGCAAATACATGTAACAAGATTATATGATCAATGTTTGTTTCTAGATAAGTACATCCTCAGTTGCCAGGGGAGATTATTTAAGAAAACTTTGTCCCTCTTCTTCCTCCTCCCTTCTTTTAATTGTTCACCCAAATAGTTTATTTTATGGGATAATATTTGATATATAAAAGGGGAAAAATGAAGAACCTGTGAAATAAAATATTCACAAAATCTGCTGAGTTGATTTACAAAAAATAATTATCTCAAATGTTAATCCCCTTTGTACAAATTCTGTCAAAATAAAAATGTCAAAGAGGAGGATCTATAACTGCAAGAAAAGATATATATGCTGTATTTTCTTGACTTTTCCTTAATTTTTGATTTCATTTCCTCAACCCAAATTTGATCAATATTGTGGATGTTTCTGTTTTATTTTCTGTGCAGCATTGGTTCCACCTTCCCTGAATGACTCTTATCCTTCAGCAGGCTAGTTTAGGCTTGCTAACATGGCAGTGTCATAATTCTAGATGAGAATGGAAATGTGCAGTGCACATTTGAGATATTCACCTTGAGATATTCACCTTGAACTTGCATGGCATTGCTTCTACTGCATTCTGTTGGCCCAAGCAAATCACAAGGCTAGTCCAGATTCAAGGACTAGGGAAATAGACTCCATGTCTTTCTAGGAGAAGCTAAAAGTCACATTGTGAAGAGAACTTTTACTAGAAAGAGGTAAACCATTGGGGACCTTTTTGCAATAAATAACTCACAGTCATGGAGGGAATTGTCTGAGTATCCTCTGAGTCGTATATATCTTCCTCTGGAATCTACCAGGTGCCATCCTCTGGCATGGTAGTGCTTCTTAGATACACTGAAGAGGCAGAACCAATAAATCTTTCTAAAAGAGACAGGCCCAACAGGTAAGTTTACAAAAGGAAACTCATATAGAGTGAATATGTAATTTAAATTCTATTTACCAAAAAAACACCTACTAGTATTAGGGATCATCAACAATGACTCTAGTACCATCTTCCTACATTCACTCCATCAATGGAGAAAAATATTGTAAAAACATGATGATTAAGTGTGCATTCTCTATAAACCTAACAAATAACAAATTAATTTTGCTTAAAAAGATAATACTTAGATATTTAAACTAACACAAGAAAGACTGTTCATAATTTCTTCACCTCTACTTTCAAATAATACCCTGGTTACATGGATATCATGTAGGACTCATGGGTCTCCGTTTTTATTTGTTTTGCTCCTGGGAAATCATCTGATTATTTTGGAGCTTATTCGTTGTGACTTTGTTGGTCCTTTCCCACTTCTAGTTTCTTCGATAGTTTCTTGTCTATTGTTTTTCACCTCATTCTCTTCTAAGGTCTAGAGAAATAATCATAGCTTTGCTAATCTCTCTGCCTGATAAACTCTGATTTGTTCACCAACACCATCTACAATGCCATGATTAATCCTAGGGAAATACTCATAGGTTAAAAATCCAGGGGAAGTAAGTTTTGTGTGAAATATAGTACGTAAAACAAAGGCATTTATAAAATGTGAAATAGTGATTTCATGAACTGGTGAATTTTAGCATCGAAACTGATTTTTATTGGATGCTATTGTTGTTGAAGATGAGTGGCTTCTCTTCAGAGCAGTTTCTTCTCTTGTCGATCTGACCCTTGGTGAAGAGATTATCTGGTGTTTATGCTGTGCAAGTTGGCTGCTACTTCAAGGAAAATCATGTTGTGCTTTGATAGTCTTTCCTTTTGCTAGAAAATAAAAACTGATGTGGAAGAAAATATATGAGATGGTTTTACTGCAGCCGACAAGGAGAATGATGCATGAAGGAGATAGGTAAATGCTTTTAAGCCATTAAAAAATCATATTTCTTTGCTTTCTTTATCTTGAAAAAAATTGATTAAACATTTCTTAAAGATATAGGTGGAAAAACCCATCTATATGCCATGTTTTTACAATCTTATATTTTTTTGTTTCTTTACTTTTTAGTACATCAAGAACCTTAAAATTGAAATGTCTCAAGTTGTAAAAAGTCTTGCTTTTCTTTGAAATCAGAATTGCTGTTCTTTGTTTTTACTACCATCTATCAAAATGCAATCCATCCTTTACACACCAGCTCAAATCATCTCTCCATAAAGCCATCTCTGTTCTTTTTAGCTGGAAATAATTTCTCTCCTCTGTGAGCCCATATTTTTGATCTAAGCATTTTACTTCTTTATACTAGGCCTTAGGTTGCATGCGAGCAAGGGTCTTGTCTTGTTCTTCAATTATTTATTTAGAAATTAAAAAAATAAATTGTCTTTCAATGGAGGTCTATGATTGCTCCATTTCATGAGCAATGTCTTTTATTAAACTGTATTATTCTCTGTCTCTGTCCTTCTGTCTCTCTCTCCTTTGTCTCGGGGTTAACTGGAACTAAAATTATGGCAAAATGATTTACATGCTGTGAAGCCAACATTTCTGAGCTTCAAGTAGTTTTCAGAGTAGAACATGAGATTAAGTGTAAGTCAGTCTTTGCAGAACTGGATTAGATGTTCTATCTATTTTCAAAGATTTCTATTACCATAACCTCTCTAGCACCAGTCTAATTTAGTGTGAAAGCTCAAGAGGTCTCTGCTTAACTAGAAAACCACTCCTCTGGTCATACTCTGGGCTACACAATGTGGTTAGTGACATACTTGCTTCAAGGGCAGAAAAACACAAAAATATCAGGAAAAAAAACTTGCAAAATTTTCTAGAAAGAAAAAGTTTATTTACAAAGAAGAGCATCAGAAAATAGAATAACATTGGACATCTCAGTGGGAATTTAAGAAGCTAAAAGGCTTATTTGATATATAACAGCATACCAATCAAGTATTGTAGTGGAACAAAGCTATTGAGATAAATGGATGCTATGTGAGAGTTGGACTGTCAAGAAAGCTGAGCGCCAAAGAATTGTTGCTTTTGAACTGCAGTGTTGGAGAAAACGCTTGAGGGCCCCTTGAACTGCAAGGAGATCCAACCAGTCCATTCTAAAGGAGATCAGTCCTGGGTGTTCATTGGAAGGACTGATGCTGAAGCTGAAACTCCAATACTTTGGCCACCTCATGCGAAGAGTTGACTCAATGGAAAAGACTCTGATGCTGGGAGGGATTTGGGGCAGGAGGAGAAGGGGACGACAGAGGATGAGATGGCTGGATGGCATCATTGACTCGATGGACATGAGTTTGAGTGAACTCCGGGAATTGGTGATGGACAGGGAGGCCTGGCATGTTGCAATTCATGGGGTTGCAAAAAGTCGGACACGACTGAGCAACTGAACTGAACTGAACTGAAGCTTTTATCTCATATACATTCTTCCTCAGAAAGATACTGAAAAATGTATCTTCAGTAAAGTAAGTGAGCAAATTGAGAAAAAAGTATTGCAATGCTTTGATTAAAAATTAAAATTAATTTAAACAGTCTTGGGGAAAGGGGTCTCTGTGTAGAGTCGATTTTTGCTGGTTTCAAATCTGTTCCAAACAAAACAAATGGTAGTAGAAATTTAGCAATTATTCCTACAACTTCAATGCAATTAGATAATTAAAAACAAAGCTAGAAATCCTAGGAAAGTCAATTCATAATGGTCAAGAGCCACCACACACTTCTCATACCTTTTAGCAGGATGCACTCCGAGATCAACACCCTTATGTAAAAGATGGCGTATTAGACCAAGATGGGATCCTAGAAATCCTTTTATATTTTATCATTTGTTCTTTTAAAAAATATCTTATGTGGTACTGGAGACTAAGCTTAAGTAGGACCAAGAAAGAGAGCAGGATACTGGATGCTTGGGGCTAGTGCACTGGGATGATCCAGAGGGATGGTATGGGGAGAGAGGAGGGAGGAGGGTTCAGGATGGGGAACACATGTATACCTGTGGCAGATTCATTTTGATATTTGGCAAAACTAATACAATTATGTAAAGTTTAAAAATAAAATAAAATTAAAAAAAAAAATCTTATGTGGAAGAAATGTCAACTGCTCTGAATAAAATGCTGTGAATTTTGTTTCACAACCAGAAATTGACTATATGAAGAACCAAGTGGTTTGTTACACAGCAGTACTGGAGGGAGTAAGCGAAGGTTGTGCAAGTCACTGTTTTGTCCATTGTTTTATTCTGTCTTAGGTAAGATTGGGGTTGACTTGTTCATGAGAGGTTTCCTATACACTAGGATCCCATTTGAGTGGTCTGAGTGTCGAGGCTGTCTTTTAATTTCAAGTTGTACTTGCTTGGGCACTGGGATCGCTGTGAGTAGTCTGCCAGTGCCAAGGACTTGGCTTTTGGGAAAGTCTTGAACTGGAGATACTCCCCCTCTTCTCTCAGCCTCTTGGTTGAGTCAGGATCTTGTTTCCCATGCAAGAAATGAAGTGCTAGCCAACATCCACATCCAGACAGCTTGAGATCTGAAGGTGACTGTATGATCTGTGAAAAGACTGTGTGTGCTGATCTGCAAATTGGAGATAATTACTCTTGACAGAGGAAGGCTTTGAAGTTGCTGTGTGAAGTCAATGAAAAGTATTATGAAGCCCACACATGAAAGGTGTATTTTCTTGTTAGGTCTGCTGCTTATGGGGGGATAATTATAACACATCATTCATCTGTTTCCCTGTGAAAACATACTGTGGGGGTCTGTGCCGTACTTGGCATGGCCGTCTTCCTAGGCCACCAAATTTCACAGAATGTTGAGTAAATATGGCTTTTATGAGCACAGAACTGCCTCCACTCAAAAGTTAGACTTGTTAAAATGAATTAGCTTTTTTAGAAAACTAGCATAATTTAACCCCAGAGAGCACTGGGAGTAAATTGAACATAGAAGCTGATGTTCAGCAAGTGACTGCTAACATGGTGAAAAATGAAGCAGAAGTCAAGACCCAGAAGCTCCCCTAGACATGGAAAGGTTCTGGGGGCAAAATAGTCCTACAGTTGGGTTTCTGGATGTCAGAAACCTGCCGCTTTCTGGAAAGGGTCATAAATAAAAATTCAGAATTTGGTGTACCTGTGGTCTGGATGAGATAGGGGACAAAGTCCTGATTTGTGCTTGGGGTAGTACATTTGATATGGAAGCAGTATCTGATCTTCTAATCTCAAGAAATTGGTTTAAACAATTGAGACTCCTTGAGGAATGTAGTCTTAGTTCCCTTGCTGCAGGAGAGGTAGCCTGAAGGTCCCTTGCTGGAGCCAGTCAGTCATGTCTGTATGCGTTCTTTTTCTACCTAAGGACACAGGGATTCAAGCTTGAGTTCCAGGTACCAGCTTATCCGTCTACCTTCCCCAATACTTGTAATGCATTCTACCCTCTTTTGGGGGAGCTGGCATGCTGCATGGCTTGTGGGATCTCAGTTCCCCCAACAGAGATTGACCCTGGGCCACAGCATTGAAAGCCTTTAATTCAAACACTGGGCCACCAGGGAACTCACTCTTATGCAATTTATTTGTAGTACAGTAAGTCCCCTATATATGAGTTTCATCCCAAGAGTGTGTTTGAAAGTCCAATTTTTTCCTAAGTCTGCCAAAGTTAACCTAGGTACCCAACTAACACAGTTGTCTGTATAGTACTGTACTGTAATAGATTTATAATACTTTTCACACAGATAATACATAAAGCAAACACAAAAATAAAGAAAACACTTTTAATCTTATAATACAGTACCTTGAAAAGTACAGTAGTACAGTACAACAGCTGGCATACAGGGGCTGGCTTTGAGAGAACAGGCAAGAAAAGTTACTGACTGGAGGACAGAGAGGAAGTGGGAGACGGTGGAGCCGAAGGATTGTCAGCAATAGGAGATGGAGGGCAAGCTGCAATTTCACTCAAGCCTGACACTGATGGTACATGCATTCACAGCTTTGAAAATTCACAACTTGAAGGTTCATAGGTAGGGTAACTACTATATTAGATATAGATACTGACCTTACACTAGAAAGCCTTTTATTGTTTTCAGATTGTTTCAGATGTACAATTCTTGTCCCTATAATGGGATTGTTCACTTTTTTGATGGCAAAGTTCATGCTGTATTGAAAAGAATTTTTTGTGTGACTTCTTATATACCTGGCACATGGTAGGTATTCAGTAGATTGGAAGTCCCCAATTTATTATCCAAGTTGAAACACTTTTGAGAGTAAAAGTGGATGCAATTGGTTGCTATGCTGAGATTGCTGCTAAGTCGCTTCAGTCGTGTCTGACTCTGTGTGACCCCATAAGGCTCCTCTGTCCCTGGGATTCTCCAGGCAAGAATACTGGAGTGGGTTGCCATTTCCTTCTCCAATGCATGAAAGTGAAAAGTGAAAGTGAAGTCGCTCAGTTGTGCCCGACTCTTAGCGACCCCATGGACTGCAGCCTACCAGGCTCCTCTGTCCATGGGATTTCCCAGGCAAGAGTACTGGAGTGGGGTGCAAATTTGGACATAAAGTCAGTTTATCAATCTATATTTGAAAGTGAAACTAACTTTTCCAGTGACTTCTTACACATGATTCTTGACTTTCATACATTTTCTTATCTCAGGAAACTTCCCACTGAGGCTTGAACAACTTTGCCGTAAATCTTTTTACTAAGATTGTGCTTTCTAAAACCATATAGATGTCTCATGGCTTGTTCCCTTTTATAAGCCGTTACATTCTTCCATATTCCTTCCGTTTGTGTAGCAGTATAATTCGGCATTGTTACTCCCTAACTAAACTCTCAAAGACGGACTCCCCAAGAAGCCATTCTAGCCAAGATGTTTCAAATAATACTCCTGTTTCTGGATTTGAGTTATTAAGCCAGCAAGCTATGTCTTTGGTGGGTTTATAATTTGGGGTAGGAGAAAATAGTTTCTGTTTATGGGATCTGGCTCCTTACTCCTTGTCTCTGATTATCACAAAGTAGTACATTCTTCCAAAGCTTGTTCTGTGAAATATTACATCTTCAGTGTGTTATTTAATATTACACGAGAAAAGCTTTCTTTGATCAATTTAGTTTGAGTAATGCTGTATCAAAGAGACAGCTTCCCTGGAGGCTCAGATGGTAAAGAATCTGCTTACAATGCAGGAGACCTGGGTTTGCTTCCTGGGTCGGGAAGATCCCCAAGAAGGGAATGGCAACCCACTCCATTATTCTTGCCTGGATAATTCCATGGACAGAGAAGCCTGGACATCTACAGGCCATGGGGTTGCAAAGACTTGGAGCTATGAACATTTAATTTTGTTTCATGTTAAAGAGATTTCTTTACTGCAACAGTTTTTCATCTTTAATAAGCTAGTGTGTTTTTACTGATTTCCAGACAGATCTATAGCAAGCATTTTTGAACCATGGAATTCACATTTCATCTTCTCCTTTGACCCTTCACTTTGACCCCAAACTAAGGAGCATCAGCCATGTCTAATTTTGCAGAGCATGTACTTTGCAAAAATCTAGATTAGTATAATGTGTTGCCTTTCAAGATTGAAATAGACCTAACTAGAAGAGAATTCTGCAAGGTAGGGTATCCCTGATCACAACTACAAAGCCAGAAGTCTTACACTACTTTGATATCTACAATTGGAGACTAAATAAGGGTAATAAAATGAGTTTTGGGGAGTGAATAAGCCAAGACTTTGTAGCAAGAAATGTTTTACCTCACATGTTTATATATAACAGCCTTTAAAGGATTCTCAACGGTTTCAGAAATAAGGGCCCCCTGCATTCCCTTTTCTAAAAATCTAGTGACATTGTTATCTATTGTATTAATAGCTGAGACATAGTTTCCATTCTGGTCTCATCTTTATTCTGTTCTGTATGTCTCATGTGGGTCTTGTCCCACATAATATGATATGTCAGTTTTCTCCTTTAGGGCTATTATTACAAAGCCAGTCTTTGATTATGCATTTACTCAAAGTGCAGTCTTTAAGTATCAAGTCCTTATTAACAGCATTGTACAAAAGGATATACTTTCTTTTAAGATGCTCAGCAAGCTACTGGCTGCTTATTTATTTGCATTATATACAAAGAAAACTTTCTGATGTTATAGTTTTCTGCTCTGTTTATGTGCTATGTTTTTCAGGAGAGGGTTATTTTAAATTTTCTTTGGCAAATTCTGCTTGTACTCTGAATCAAAAAGAGACCCCTTTTGCCTCTATGTAAAATCACTGATAGCATGAGATTAAAATTTCCCTGACATTAGTAACAGTTCTTTAGTGTTTCTAAACACTAAAGATTAACAAACCTGTGATCTCAACTCTAGAGATTAACAAACCTGTAATGAAATCCTTGGATGTGTTATGAAATGCCTGTGCAAAGCACAGGAGTGAAGATAAATAAGACATTTTGGGTCCAATATTGTGTAACTATGGCTACATAATGTCTCTGTTTTTCAGATATGTTTTCCAGGTCATGTAAGAAAAAGAAATGGACACATGGTGAAAATTTATAGATGAAATAAAAACAATATGATGGGGAAACATTAAAATCAGCAATCTACATCATAGTTTAAATTTTGTATTATATGGTCTCTCTTATTTATTTATTTTTGGCTGACTGGGTCTTTGTTGCTGCATGGGCTTTTCTCTAGCTGTAGCGGCAGGTGGGGTGGGGGGAGGTGGGGAGGTCTGCTCTACAATTGTGGTGCACAGGCTTCTCATTGCGGCGGCTTCTCGTGTTGCAGAACATGACTCTAGGGAGTGTAGGCTTCAGGCTCTACAGCACAGGCTCAATAGTTGTGGTGTGTGGGCTTAGTGGTTCCTTAACATGTGGGATCTTTCCAGATCAGGGATCAAACTCATGTCTCCTGAATTGGCAGGTGGATTCTTTACCATTGAGCCACCAGGAAGCCCTAGATGGTCTCTCTTATATTCATACAATTACACTAATAGAAAATAATATATTAAGAACAAGGATATTTGCATGATTGACATTTATTCCCAGTGAACATCAAAGTACTATACTCAGCAGGCTGTATATTGGCTAGACTAAATGATATGTGCCTTTTAATTTTGAGAGACATTGCCCAACATCTCCATGGATATTGTGTGTCACTTTGCACTCCTACTAGCAAAGAGTAAAAGTGTTTTTTCCCCCATCAATTGCCAACACAAGAATTTATCAAATATTTGGTCTTTACCAATCTGATGGATGAAAAATGGTGTCTCATTATAGTTTTAACTTGCATTTAGTGAATATCTTTCATATATTTGACTCATTGTATTTCCTTTTATACCAACTTTCTTTCTCACTTTCCTATTGAATGAGGAATGCTTGGCAGAGAGTTTCTGTTGAAATAATGGCATTATTATTATTCTATATTCAGATTCAACAATAGCAATAGATATAGATTTATAGAGTGAGATGATTTTTTTTTTAATATGGAGATGCCAAAGAGTGAACTTCAGCACATTGATAATCTATATTTTTATGATAAAAATTTTAACCCAGGTTAAGTGGATATAGTTCATAGTTATTTCTTTTTGTGTTGTGAAGTGACAGAATTATTCAATATTGTATCTATTGCAAAATATTACTTCTCATCGGGCTTAAACACACTATGGTTTTACTTTCTATTATGCTCTAACAGACTGGTTCCAAATAGGAAAAGGAGTATGTCAAGGCTGTATATTGTCACCCTGCTTATTTAACTGATATGCAGAGTACATCATGAGAAATGCTGGGCTGGAAGAAGTACAAGCTGGAATCAAGATTACCAGAAGAAATATTAATAACCTCATATATGCAGATGACACCACCCTTATGGCAGAAAGTGAAGAGGAACTAAAGAGCTTCTTAATGAAAGTGAAAGAGGAGAGTGAAAAAGTTGGCTTAAAGCTCAACATTCAGAAAACTAAGATCATGGCCTCTGGTCCCATCACTTCATGGGAAATAGATAGGGAAACAGTGGAAACAGTGTCAGACTTTATTTTTCTGGGCTCCAAAATCACTGCAGATGGTGATTGCAGCCATGAAATTAAAAGACGTTTACTCCTTGGAAGGAAAGTTATGTTATTCAAAAGCAGAGACATTACTTTGCCAACAAAGATCCGTCTAGTCAAGGCTATGGTTTTTCCAGTAGTCATGTATGGATGTGAGAGTTGGACTGTGAAGAAAGCTGAGCGCCGAAGAATTGATGCTTTTGAACTGTGGTGTTGGAGAAGACTCTTGAGAGTCCCAAGAGAGATCCAACCAGTCCATCCTAAAGGAGACCAGTCCTGGGTGTTCATTGGAAGGACTGATACTGAAGCTGAAACTCCAATACTTTGGCCACCTCATGCGAGGAGTTGACTCATTGGAAAAGACTGATGCTGGGAGGATTGGGGGCAGGAGGAGAAGGGGACGACAGAGGATGAGATGGCTGGATGGCATCACTGACTCGATGGACATGAGTTTGTGTGAACTCCAGGAATTGGTGATGGACAGGGAGGCCTGGCATGCTGCAATTCATGGGGTCGCAAAGAGTTGGACACGACTGAGAGACTGAACTGAACTTAAATGAAGATAAAATAGATAAAATAATTTTGCTTTTCTTCTTTCTTTTCATGCTTTGTAACTAACAGATTATAGTTTTCCCCTTTGCTCTGAATAAAGAGTGGGTCAAGAGGCAATGGACACCTGGAGCTCATTACAGAAATAATCTTTTAAAGTTTTACCCAAAGAATTACAATGATACTTATGATATTAAGTCTTTTATAAACATTTATTAAAAACTAAAAATATTCCCATGATCTAGGCTTTAGCGTAAATATTATGTAACCACTTGCACACTGAGATATGATGAATTTACTTGTCTAGTCGGTCTACATGACTACAGGAGTTGGACACTATCCTTCTCTTCTCCCGTTTACCAACTGTTATTTCTGGTTGTGCTGCTGTGTACTTAAGATGTTCCAGGGGAGCATTCAGAACACAGGGATACAAACATGATTAATATTTGTCCCCATCCCTAAAAAGATAGCTTTTTTTCTTTTAACTTGTTTATTTAGTTGCTTCAGGTCTGAATTGTGGCACACAGGGTCTTCATTGTGGCATGCAGACTAAATTGCCCCACATTTGGGATCTTAGTTCCCTGACCAGGTATTGAACCCACATCACCTTCACTGGAAGCTGGACTCTTAACCACAGGACCATGGAGATTTCTTGCTTGAACAGCTCTATTGAGGCCTAATTGAACTTACAATAAACCACATATAGCTAGAGTGTACAATTTGGCAACTTTTGACATGTTTTAACACCTATAAATCCATCATTGCAATTAACATAATGAATGTACTTATTTCCTGTGTTCCTTTGTAATTCCTCCTAATTTTCTCTTTTGTTTTTCCCTTCCCCAAATAACTGCTGATCTGCTTTAATTCACTGCAGTTAACCTTGAATTTTCAGACTTTTATATAAATGGACAGACTGTACTTTTTGTTTGGCTTCTTTTGCTTGGCATAATTAGTTTGGGGCTATTATAAATAAAATTGTTTAACTAATGCTTTATTTTTTTGTGGAGGCAGTAAATGCCTTGAGTTATATGACAAGTGTATGTTAAACTTTTTAAAGAAACTGCCAAACTATTTTCCAAAATGAATATACCATTTTACTTTCCTACCACCAGCATATGAAAGGTCCACTCTGTATCCTTGCCAACATTTTGTATGGTCAGTATTCTTAGTTTTAGATAATCTAATAGGTGTATAGCAGTACCTCATTATAGTATTAATTTGTATTTCCTAGCTTTTAATAATGAGGAAACATTTTCATTTTCTTTTTTGGCATCTCTGTATCTTCTTTGGTGAAGTATTGATTCTAATATTTTATTTATTTTTTAATTGAGTTGTTTTTTACTTATTGAATTTTAAAAGTTTTTAAAAATATATTTTGGTTATAGGTCTATTCAAAGATATGCAGTTCACAAATAGTTTTCCTACTTTATATGTGAAGTCAATTGTGCCTGACTCTTTTGCAACCCCATGAACTGTAGCCGCCAGTCTCCTCTGTCCATGGAATTTTCCAGGCAAGAATACTGGAATGGGTTGCCATTCCCTACTGTAGAGGATCTTCCTGTCCCAAGGATGGAAACTGCATCTCTTGCTTCTCCTGCACTGGCAGGTGGATTCTTTACCATGGTGCTGCTGGGGAAACCTATATGCGGAAGACACAAGAGACATAGGTTTGATCTCTGGGTTGGGAAGATCCTCTAGAATTCTTTCTTGAGAAAACTCAAGTATTCTTTCCTGGAAAATTCCATGGACAGAGGAGCTTGGCAGGCTACAGGCCATGGGTCTAGTCATAATGGAGATTTATTCACTCATGGGTAGCTCAGAGAAATGATTATAGAGTTCAGAATTGAAGGATGAATTGGAAGCCCCTGGTTAAAAAAGTATGTATGTGTATGTGTGTGTAGAATAAAGTAGGATATCATGAAAGTTTTGGCATGAATTTGTTTACCAGATTATTTCACTCTACAACAAAACAGAATCTAACCAAATCAAAACTTGAAGTATGTTAGCAAAGAAGAGCCAATGAGAAGAGGGTGGGCCATGTGGAAAGAGTACAAAAACAGAGAGGGGGCTGACAGAAATCTCATATACTTTGTTCTTATACTTTGTTCCCTTTGTATTTCTCTTGCTTAAGACTGACAAGTGCCAAGAGATTGACAGCTGAGGGCTAAATATCTGGATATGATGGAAACTTGGAAATTTCTCTAGAAAGTCAGGGATATTTGTCTTTTTAGAAGGTAAACAGGTGATATGCCTTTGAGTGCCTGTTTAAGCTGGTGCCAGGATGAAGGATTTATTAGAGGTTTCTGACTCAGTTGCCCAAAGCTCATTGCCAACCAGCAAAATACACAAATAATGTCTCCAGGTCAGAGTAAATCAAACTGAGCTCCTGAGCCAAGGATTAGGAGAATATAATTTCCTTCTCAGTAAATTAAATTATGCAGATCTGTCTACCACCTTCTTGCTCTCCATGCCAGATCTGGGTAATGGGTTTCTTGAAGGAAGGGTAAGGATTCTGTTTGTTGAATTGCAATTTGCATAAAGATCAGAAATGTCTCTACTTTTGGATCTGGCAGTCAAAGGCACTGATTACACTGGTGGCTTTTACATTGAAATAAAATTCCTAGGAGGTCACTGATTATTAGTTAGGATTTCCTTTAAGGCAATGAATAATATATATTCTGGGAGGAATAAATCCTGGCTTGAAAATAAGTGATACATTCTTACAGAAATGCTTAATTTGTCAAAAAAATTTGTGACAGCAGGTAATCATGAAAAATGTTTATTTAGTAAATTTTTCAACTTAATGCACATCAACGCATCAATCTTTTGTGTAGGGCAAAGGCCTTTACTTCATGCATTTCAAAAAAAGACATATTAAACTTTTATTAGGTACTATTTTAGATGCTAGAGACAGAAAAATGCCTAAAAGAAACAAGCATCTCTGTACATCTATGTTTACTTCACAGTGGGGGTGGGGGTTATGTGGGGCTGTGGGGCTGCTCCAGAGGACTTCCGACTACAGGGAGCACAACTGAGGCCTAGCTTCTGTGTCCCTCCTCTCGTCCCTCTTCTTTTCCTCAATACTTATAAAATTCCCCTTAAAACTGGGCACTCTGGGCATTGAGGTTACTGTGATACCAGCAAAGCTCAGTTGTTGCCTTAAGGGATGCCTAAATTGGGGAACACAGACAACTAAATGAATAACTATAATATATAATGTTTAGATAATAATATTAGAGGTATGGATGCTGTTTTATGAAAACCCTTGAGATGAACTGATTAACTGTGTTCTCCCAAACACAGGATGAGGGACACTTTTATGGAGAAGGTAATTGTATATATATATGTGTGTGTGTGTGTTTTAATTATAATATATATATACATATATATTACATATATTAATTTACTTAAAAGGTTAAATAATTTTTGAAAAAGAAAAGGTAATACTGAATTTGAGTTTTGATCTGTTTAAAGAACTAGCTGGGAAGAGAGGAGAGATTGAACATTGACTTTTCAAACTGGAAATTTTTAAAAGTTTAGTAGCTCAGGAAACAGTGGTCAAGCACTTCCATGTTAGAAAACAAATCATGATTAAATAAAACAATTGCTTTTTTGTGTGATAGTGCCACTATGGTTATGTGTTTTTAAATAAGTCTTTTAAGTGTTTGGCTGCTCAGTCGTGTCTGACTCTTTCTGACCCCCATGGACTAGAGCCCACCAGGCTCCTTCTGTCCACAGGATTATCCCAGCAAGAATACTGGAGTGGGTTGCCATTTTCTTCTCTATTATCTTTAAGAGATCCATGCAAGAATTTTTACAGATAGAATGTATGGTTGGACTTCCCTGGTGATACAGTGGATAAGAATCTACCTGCCAATGCAACAGACATGCATTTGGTCTCAGATCCAGGAAGATTCCATGTGCCTCAGAGCAACTAAGCCTGTGCACCCTAACTACTGAGCCTGATAGCCTAGAGCCCATGAGCCACAGTTACTGAGCCTGCATGCTGCAACCCCTGAAGCCAGAGTGACTAGAGCTGTGCTCACAAAAAGAGAAGCTACCATAATGAGAAGTCTGTGCTTCCCAATGAAGAGTAGCTAGCCCTTGCTCACCACAACTAGAGAAAGCCTGTGTGCAGAACGAAGACCCAGTGCAATCAAAAACAAATAAATAAAATATATTAAAAAATGCAGAGCTATTTTTTTTTTTTAAAGCACAAGGTACCTTAAAAAATTTTTTTTAATGGTATCTGGGATTTTCTTTAAAATCATGTTGGAAAGAGCAAGGGGGCAAGGTATAGATGGCCACACTGGTCATAAACTGGTTATTGATGAAGCTGGTGATGAGTATCAGGAGTTCATGAGATTATTTTTCATAATAAACAGTAAAAACAAAACAATTAGACTTGATTCCTGACTTAGAAAAGCTTACAGTCTCTTGGCAAGAGAGATCCAAAGAGACTGTTTTAATGCACTACATGGAGAAACACTTAACTAAGAAAGGAAGACTAGTGTTATAGAATGAAATCATAGCTATTTAAAATAAAATGAACCGTAGCCCATTCTACAATGTAGAGGGTGTGACATAGTTCACTTCATTGGTTAACTGTATCTCCATTTGACCCTTTTGTCTTTAGAGACTGGGGAGATGGAGAGAAAAATTAGATTCAAATGAAGTGACCCATGTCTAATCAGAGCATGTGGATGAGTCTTTGGATACAAATACCAAAACCAGAGTTGGTGTCTTTGAAATGCTGGTGTTTGTAAAGAGGGAAGGAGACTGCGGAGCAACAGTAGAGGATGCTTTCATCAAAGTTGGTTGACTTTTCTTTTTTGCCATGCTGAGTTATTTGCAGGAATTTCCCCAGCCAGGGATGGAACCAGCATACTTAGCCATTAAATCATGAAGTCCTACCCACTGGACTGCCAGGGTATTCTCACTGGACATTGTATGAACTGCTTTTGTGTATTGCTGCTATACAACCTTGTCCATTGTCTCCAGGTCTACACAAAATCGCTGTGACACAAATGGTTTGTCTATTTTGTTCTTTTCTTATTTTCCCTTTTGCAGAACATAAGGAAATAAACCTAAGTGCCACAAGATGGAACACCTCAGTCATGGGAAGTGATATTAAAGAACTCTTGGGAAGAAAACTTTAAGACATAGAAGGTTAACTGTAGGAATGCATAGACGTGAGGAGGAGGGATCCAGGATTAGGCTGGAGGTTGGATATGCTGATGTGTGGGTTAAAATTGGAATTGGCTGTATAAAAAAAGGAGAAGGAAGCTAATAAAATTTAGTCACCAGTATTATGTTAGAAATAGTTTTTCAGGTGCTTTACTCTGTTAAGCAAAGAGTAAGGGTTCTGGTTGGAGAAGGCAATGGCACCCCACTCCAGTACTCTTGCCTGGAAAATCCCATGGACAGAGGAGCCTGGTAGGCTGCAGTCCATGGGGTCGCGAAGGGTCGGACATGACTGAGCGACTTCACTTTCACTTTTCACTTTCATGCATTGGAGAAGGAAATGGCAACCCACTCCAGCGTTCTTGCCTGGAGACTCCCAGAGACAGAGGAGCCTGGTAGGAGGCCGTCTATGGGGTCGCGCAGAGTCAGGCACGACTGAAGCGACTTAGCAGCAGCAAGGGTTCTGGGCAACGTCAATGCTCCAGATGCCCCTGAGGAAGAAAAGTCTCCAGAAGGGACATGTGTGTTTCTGAGGAGAAGACAGAAAATGCTAGAAGGAGGGTAGTAAAAGAGAGCCTTTCCTTCAGATGTGGTGCTCCCTGGGCCTTTGGTCTCCACTTCATTTCATTCTGTGCTGTGCTAAGTCATTTCACTCCAACTCTTTGTGACAGTAGTCCACTGTTGGCTCCTCTGTCCATGGAATTCTCCAGGTAAGAATATTGGAGTGAAGATCCTCCTCCAGGGGATCTTCCTGAATCTAGGATCAAACCCACGTCTCTTATATCTCTTGCATTGGCAGGCATGTTTTTTACCACTAGTGCCACAAGACAATTGACTCTGAGGCCCAGCAATAACCTCTGCAGAAAACTGCAATTACCATCCAGCAGCAATATTTGTTTTCAATCCCTGTTTACTTTGAAATGTGCTTTAAGAAGAAATCAATATGGAATCCCTTTGGAAATGTTGATGCTCATCCAACTACTTTAATCATTTAAATTATGTAGTTTAGCTTTGTGCAATTGTTTGAACTGGCTTTTAAGCTAAAATTGTATTGGTCAATAAAATTTCAAATCCATCCACTTGTCAATATTATCATTAAAGAAAAATAACTTTACACCAAAAAATTGTCAGCCAAAACAGCTTTTGAATAAAATAAGTAAATTATAGTAAACAACTCTCAGCTATTGAGTCAAGTGAAAATTCAGCTTCTATCTAAATAATTTTTGTATGCTCTGGGCATGCCCTACAGCTAGTGCTTAATCATTATATCCATGTAGTGTATCCTATTTCTCTGAAAGGAAGATCAAGAATATAGATTCCAGACATTTTGTACTCTCAAGCCTATTTGAATTATCAACTAAGGGATTAATTACTTGTGCTCTTTGCTAAAATAAAATACCCTGCTGAAACGGAGCAGGATCCTCTGGTCTTTCCCCCATGTCCTCCATTGTTTTGTCTGTAGGAAAACTTTAGCCAAAGACTAAGTATAATCAGAGAAGTGAGAAAAGGCAAAAGCAAAGGAAAATAAGACCGAATAATAATATATTAGTCAATAAACAAAAGGCTTTTAGTTTTTCTACAAGGGCTATAGGTAATATTTTGAGCCATGTCCTTTGAGCTGCCTTGTAAATACTGAAACCCCTCCAGATGGAAGACGTTAACTACACAATGACCAGATTGTAGCCATGACATAAGCTGCTGTAATTCCGAGAATTGACCTCATAGAAATGGGAATAAGCCAACCCTGGAACTAAAGATTAACTGTACTTAAAACAATCAAGATGATGTTGGTCAGATCACCACATGACCAATTTCAAGATGACTATCAGAGCTGACTGTGCTGTTACTGCATCCAGTCCCCTCCCTCCACCTATACACCCTTGAAACTCCTCTTTGTCAGTGTGGGGAAGTTGGCTTTTGGACATGAATCTGCCCTTCTTTCTCCCACTTGCTGGCCTCTAAAATAAAGCAAACTTTCCTTTCCATCAACCTTCCCTCTTTATTGGTTTTTGAGCAGTGATTGGCCAGACTGATTTTGGGTAAGACATCAGGTCCCTGACTACTGAGCTTCAAGTAAGTTGTTGTTTTAAGGAGACTCAACAGATTTCTGTTTGGAACATAGACCAAAGTTTAGAGCCTGCTCTTACCTCATGACATGTATTGTCTTGAATCACAGCAGCAAGCACTCAGGCAGAAAGTCATATTAGCAGAGGTTAAATCAGGGCTTGTGATTCTGAACTGTATTCATAGCACAATTTTAAACACAGAAATGTTTAAAGGCACACTTGATATGATTCACTTGCATTTAATTCTTATTTATGGGACTATGCACTCATGATTTTCAAAATTATGTTGTTTGAACAGAACAGGTTATGGCATGAATCTGCATACAATAATCCCTGATCCACCAACTAACAAAATATGGCTATGTTTTTAAAAATGAATCTTTATGCTTTTAGATACCCATACTAACATTTTTACAAGTTACATGATATCTGGGTTTTATTGGAACATAGTCATGCACAGTTATTTATTATTGTCTATTGCTACTTTCGTAATATAATGGTGGAGCTGAGTAACTGTGACAGATTCCACATGGCCTGTTGCCTACAAAGCCTAAAATATTCAGTATTTTACTATTTAGAGAAAAAGCTCGCCAAACTATGGATAATGGTTCTGACTGGATTTGTCTACATGTTTAAGAAATGAGGTTCTCATATGTTCCAGGAAATCTGAGACATTGCTTTGGTGCCATCTTAGTGCTACATTACCTTTCTAGCTTTCACTTGTATCAGTTTGTACATGGCAATACACTGCTTTTTATTATGCACTTAACTAAATGGTCTAGCCAATAGCTATCATTATAGTAGAATATATCTTCAAGCGGGATACAAAAATATTTATTCAATAATAAAAAGTTGGTAGATAGCTGTGAAGACTTCATGATATATCAATGTGTTGTTATAGCCTGATTTTTTGGGTAGATTTTCTGTTAGATACACGTTAGATACATAAGATATCAGAGAAGATATTTTTTCTACTGAGTTAACTTTATAATAAACTTGCTGGACTGATGTCATTTACAGACGTTATTAGTAGTTAGCAGTATGATTTCATTTGAAAAGCACTGGAAAGCCTGTCTTTCTGAAAACACCTTTTAGATCAAAAGCTATCTGAAAGGACCCTCTTAACTCCTTCCTTCACTCTTCCTTCCCTTCCCTTAAATTGAAGCTGACTCCAGCAGATGGAAGACTTCTTCATATCGGTGGAGAAATAATATCTAAAGTGAAGTGAAAGTGTTAGTTGCTCAGCCATGTCTGACTCTTTGCGACCCCATGGACTGTAGCCCACGAGGCTGTCTGTCCGTGGGATTCTCCAGGCAAGAATACTGGAATGGAGACATTCCCTTCTCCAGGGGATCTTCCAGATCCAGGGATGGAACCCAGGTCTCCCTGAATTGCAGGAAGATTCTTTACCATCTGAGGACCAAGAAAACCCAGATAATTTCTATCCTTATAGTAATCTTTTTTTTTTCTTTAATCTACTGAATGCCTTTCATGACCCAGACACCATAAAAATTGGGGAGCTTGAGACATTGTCATAAATTAGACATCATTCCTTCCCCAAAGGAATCCAGTGTTTAGCAAAAAGACACCTGGAATCTTATGGGAAAAGATTATATTGTTACAATTAAAATGTGAATAAAGTACTGTGAAAACTCAAAGTTTAATAGAAGAGATAACATTTGAACTAAATTTAATGAATAATTATGAGTTGTGGTTTAAAAGAGATTAAATATTGCCCTCTCAACATGCAAATACTTCTGAGATTCAGAAAGTTCAGAAAACGTTCATTAAGAACACGTTAGTAAATGGGGGATTAAGACAACAAAAAAGACATGATTCCTTTCTTGAGGAATACATTGCATCTTAGGGAAAAAAAATTTATGAAATATTTATTTTTAAAACATTGTGAGAGGAGGAGGAGTAGTGTTAGTTGCTCAGTTGTATCCGACTCTTTGAGACTCCATGGACTATAGCCCGCCAGGCTCCTCTGTCCATGGGATTCTCCAGGCAAAAATATCGGAGTGGTCATTCCCTTCTCTAGAGGATTTTTCCTGACTGAGGGATCGAACCCAGGTCTCCTGCAGTGCAGGCATATTCTTTACTGTTTGAGCTACAGGGAAGCTATACATTGTGAGAAAAGACAAATTACTTTGATAGGAGTAGGGGTGGAGGCACAGGGAGGTTAGAGGTTGAGAGTCAGGGAAATTTATACAAGAAAGATAAACTTGTGCTAAGTCTTAAAGGATGAACACAGTTACAGAAGAAAAAAATAACTTGGAGCTGAAGCTGACTCTAGTAAAGTGATGACATGCTTCAGATCAGTGGGGAAATAATCTCCGCATTTGTCCCTTTTCCCTACAGATATGGATGGAGGAGAGATAATGTCCTATGAGTGGATGAACCTTGCGTTATGAGAAGGGAGGCCTCAGTTAGTGCAGAGGCTAGAGAAAGAACCTTGGTTGCCCAAGACTGAGGAATTGCCCATGGCAATCAAGCAGGAGTAAGAGCATGTTTGCATGTGTGCTTGTTAAGTCGCTTCAGTTGTGTCCAACTCTGTTTGACCCTATGGACTGTAGCTCGCCAGGCTCCTCTGTATAGGCAAGATTCTCCAGGCAAGAACACTACAGTGGGTTGCCGTGCCCTCCTCCAGGAGATCTTCCTGATCCAGGGATTGAACCCGCATCTCTTATGTCAACTGCATTAACAGGTGGACTCTTTGCCACTAGCGCCACCTGGGAACCCCGGGAGTAACAGAGGGGAAAGCAAACCTACTGAGTGGAAACACTGAATGTTGCAGCTCTGGTTGGTAGAAAAAAATCTGAAGAACTGTTTCAAAACAAGTAAGCCTAATATTCAATTTTAGTATATTCATGTTGCATTAATATTAATGTAAATCTTGTGCATTTCCCTGAACTTTTGGTAAACTGTGCTACATAAGAAATGCCTTAATAAAAATCAAGAAAACAGGCTAAATTCAACCCTGAATTTAGTGTGGAGCAGGAAAAAAGAATTGTATGAGATGCTGCTTCTATTCCCCTATACCAGGAATTGAAGAGAGTGATCATAAAAAAATGAGACTTTGAAAACACAGACACAGGGAAAGATGTAGCATGTAAAGTATTGAAGTGCCATCAATGCTAAAATCGAAATTAAGGGTATGAGAGAAGAGAATATAAAATATTTTAGTATTGTATATCTTAATGTGAATTAGTTTACCTATTGATTTCTTGAGTGGCAATAGCAAGAATCAAAATCCAGGTATCTAAGAAAAGAAAAAATCTCTAGAAAGGGTGGGGAATGTGAGAAAATTATAGAAACAAGATAAGAATAATAGAAAAACTGCATTCACTTCTCTCATAGGTAGAACTGGACTCCGTGGACCACTGATTGCTCACTGATAGAACTGGCATATACCAAGGAATTGCATCCAAGGGCCCAGTTCTGGCCTCTGCAGGAAATCTGCCATTTCTGCTTTGAAAATTATTTGTTTTATATGCTTATTTGCTTTAAAATATAGTGAAATAAAAATGATACACCTTCAGGACTTTAATTCCTAATTAACTATTTTCATGATGAAAATGAGGTCATTTTTAGTTCTGTACATATGATTTCAAGCTAGTTCTTGGACCTAAACCGTAGAGGTCAAATTGTCTGGGAATTTTGAGCCCATTTCCTAGGCAATTTTGCCAACCAGCAATCAAGTATGGTTCTAACCATTATCAACTGATGGCAATAAATTAATATGTGCATTTTGGCAAAGACATTGCAGGAGGATTTAGCTTCTGTCTAAATAATTTTCATCCCAACCACTCTATAGTCACCTGATATCCTGGTACTAAATCCTAGAATTTAAAAGTAAAGATCAAGTATCCAGAGCTCTCTAGAGTGATTGATGCTCCAAACATGCACAAACATTGTACAAGGAAGCTGGCACCAGAGGACGTTAATTAAGTCGGCTGAGATGCTGAAATATGATCTGTGGAGGTTATTAACTTTATAGCTCCCAGTAGTCCAATCTTTGGCACTAAATTGACACATCCTCATTTAGACATAGATCATAGATTGGAGCCTGCCCTTGCTTCATGATGCTGTTGATCTGAATCATAGCATAAGAGCTCAGGGAGAATGGCCTATTAGCCCAGTCCACATAGGTAGTTGGGTTAAGTGTCTATATTTAGTTCATAGACAACATTCTTTAATTACTTCAACTGTCAAATGGTAATTCCAAGTCCCTTATTATTGTTCTTGTTTTTAAGAATTTATTGACATGTGTCTTTTGAAGCCTGAGAGTTTAGTGGCTAAAAGCAGAGACTCTGGGTCAGATCAGCTGGGATCAGTGCTAATGCTTTGCCTATTGTTCATTTTGTGATATCAGACAAGTCATTTAGCCTCTTTAAGTCTCAATTTCCTCATTTGTGATGCTGCTAATAGTGTTACAATGAAGATTATAATTCTGTGAATGGAAGATATTAAGCACTCAAAAATTTTAGCCATTCTTTTTATTATTATTATGCATTTTCTTTACCATATCGACTTTAGAGTAAGTTTATCAAATTCTCTAAAAATATCTTCCTGTGGTTTTAACAGAAATTGCTTTGACTTTGAAGATTATTGTGGGAAAATTAGATATTTATAACTTTATCTTCTCTTATCTAGAATTTTATATTTTTCTGTCAAGTTTTTCTGTCAGGCATATTTTTCTATGCCTGGTGGCTTAGATGGTAAAGAATCCACCTGCAATGCAGGAGACGCAGGTTCAAACCCTGGGATGGGAAGATCCCCTGGAGAAGGGAATGACAACCCACTTCAGTATTCTTGCCTGGAGAATCCCACGGTCAGAGGAGCCTGGTGGGCTACAGTCCATAGGATTACAAAGAGCTGGACACAACTTAGTGACTAAACCACCACCAGAGATGAAGAAAGCAATAACAGATATCAGTGAAACCAAAAGCTAGTTCTTTGAGAAGATAAACAAAATTGATGAACCTTTAGCCAGACTCATCAAGAAAAGACAGATGACTCAAATCAATAAAATTAGAAATTATATAGAAGCTATAACTGACACTACAGAAATACAAAGCAACATAAGAGACTACTGAAAAATTAAAGTGAAAGTGTTAGTTGCTCAGTTGTATCTGACTCTGTGACCCATGAACTGTAGCTCTCCAGGCTCCTCTGTCCATGGAATTCTCCCGGCAAGACTACTGAAAAGGGTAGCTATTCCCTTCTTCAGGGGATCTTTCTGACCCAAATTGAGCCCAAGTTTCCTGCATTGCAGGTGGATTCTTTATCATCTGAGCCATGAGGGAAGCCCCATAAGAGACTACTACAAGCAAATACACGCCCATAAAATGGAGGAACCTAGAGAAATGAACAAAATCTTAGAAAGCTACAACCTTTAAAGACTGAACCAGGAAGCAATAGAAAATATAAATAGACCAGTCACAAGTACTGAAACTGAAATTGTGAATAAAAATCTTCCAACAACAAAAGTCCAGGACCAGATGACTTCACAGGCAAATTCTATCAGATATTTAGAGAAGAGCTAATACCTATGCTTCTCAAAATCTTCCAAGAAACTACAGATGAAGGAATACTCCCAACCTCATTCTATGAGGTGACCATTACCCTGATACAAAAACCAGACATAGATACCACAAAAAAGAAAATTACAGATGAATATCACTGAAGAATGTATATGCAAAAATCCTCAACAAAATACTAGCAAGCAGAATCTATCAGAGAATTTAAATAAATTTAAAAATATTTGTGTATAAATTCTTTCTCTCTTCCATGTAGTAAAAAATATTTAATCACAGTATTTCATTTGTTTTTCAAACTGGCATTTTGCTCATTGAAGTTTCCAAATTTTTATGAAGTCATACCTATTGGAATTTTTATGTTAACTTGAGTTTCTGTTTGTTTAGAAAATTTTTACTTCTAAAAAATGTTTGTAAGACCACCAAAATACTCCTCTTTATCTTTGTGGTAGGCTGGTAAATAGTCCCCCAGATATGTCCATCTACTAATTCCCAGAACCTGTGAATATGTTAGGTTACATGACAAATGAGAACTTTAATTGTAGCTGGAACTAAGATTGCTAAACTGCTGACTTTAAAATGGGGAGATTATCCTGGATTTCAAGGTGTTAATTGCAAGGATTCTTATAAATGAAAGAGGGAAGCAGAGAGGGGGAGTGTCAGAGTGATAATGTTTGACTGATCATTGCTGATTTTGAACATGGAAGGAGGCCATGAGCCAAAGAGTGCAGAAGCCTCTATAGGGAGGAAAAATCAAGAAAATGAATTCCTTCATAGAAGCTTTAGAAGGGACTTTGGCCCTTAATTTTTAGCCCAGTGAGACCCACTTCAGACTCTGACCTCCAGAACTTTTAAAGAATAAATTTGTATCATATTCAGTAAGGTTTTGGAAATTTGTTACAGGAGCAATAGGAAACTAATATGATCTCCTTCTTTAGGACTTTTATATTTTTGCTTGTAAAATGCCAATGTAATAAATTTAAAATTTTATGTTTATGTTTGAAGTAAGATGGAAATCTGGCAATTTTTTCCTCAAGATGTCTAACAGCATTTGTTGAATAGCTATTCTTTCCCAGTTGATATGATAGGTCAATGTTATCACATACTGAATTCTCATGCACACATGCTTCTATTTTTGGGCAATTTATTTTGTTTCATTGATCTATTTATCTATATTTACACAAGTTTAATTTTCTTTTTGTAGTACAAATTTATAGCTTATTTTTATGTCCAGAAAAATCATTCCCCTATCACTTTTTTCTTAAAAATAGAAACATTCCTGGCCATAATATGTCTGTTTGTTTCCAGATGAATTTATTTACATTACTTATATATAAAATAAAGCTTTATTGTATTTATATAAACAGCATACACATACTATAAAAATAAGGTATTATAAAAAGTTACAAAGAAGGAAAAAAGAACACTGAATACTTCACCAAGTAGAAATATTCATTAATATTTTAGGTGAACATAGTTTCAGCAATATATTTATGCAAAAGTGTCTAAAGATGGATAAGTAGCTAATAGCAAATTCTCATATGGCTTATGATGTGTCAGGGATTGTTTTGAAAGCTTAGCACACGTTAACTCATTTAATTTTCACAATTACCCTAGAAATAAGTACTATCGATATGTCTATTCTCATTATATAGACATGAAAACGGAGATATGTAGAGGTGGAGTAACTTTCTTAAAGCCACACATCCAGTCAGTATGAATTTAGGATTTGAAACCAGTCTCCCTGACTCTAAAATCTGGGATCTTAAACACCATGCCTTGTGAAAGACTGATAGACCTAATTTTTTAAACTACAAATGATGAAATTAAGAATCGTGAAAGTAGAAGACCAAAGCTCCCAGTTTTATTTGGATTAGTACTTCCTAGTGGTGCTTTTAAATTTTAAGTTGGTGACAGGGAGAAAGTGTGGACTATGAAGTCATACATTTCTTATTTTCAAGGAAATTCACAGAATGGGTATGAAACGGTGAGTTAATTAACAGGACTGAGTTTATTTATAAATTAAGAGAATTTGATTTTCTATAATAAACATTTATTATGAATCAAATGAAGTTAACTTTAACAAATGTATCTTACAAGCTTTTGGGTAACCACAAAATAAAATTGATGTAAAATTTCTGGGAAATTAAAAACTTGCTGCTAAAAGAGTTATGCAGGTTTTTCAACTTATCATTAAGTATCAATAAACATAGGTAAAACTATTAACACAGTAATAATAAACAGAGCAAGTAGCTTTGCCTCACTTGAATAATTTCCAAAGCTTCTCTTTGATTATTATATTCTTGTGGAATTACTGAAATATAAATACCTTATAACTTTCTTTTCTTTAACTTTCAGAGATGGTAATTAATGGCACAGTACCATTTTTCTTTTTTTGAGCAGCACTGCACAACTTAGAGAATCTTAGTTTCTCTCAGTAAGTTCAGTGGCTCAGTCGTGTCCGACTCTTTGCGACCCCATGGACTGCAGCACGCCAGGCTTCCCTGGCCATCACCAACTCCCGGAGCCTGCTCAAACTCATGTCCATTATGTCCATTGTGTCAAATAGATCAATGGAACAAAATAAATTGCCCAAAAATAGAAGCACGTGTGCATGAGAATCACTGACACATCCTCTGTCACCATCTCATCCTCTGTCGTCCCCTTCTCCTCTCACCTTCAATCTTTTCCAGAATCAGGATCTTTTCCAATGAGTCATTTCTTTGCATCAAGTGGCAAAGTAGTTAGTTCCACTACCAGGGATTAAATTTAACCTGCAGCAGTGGAAGTGTGTGATCCTAACCATGTAGTGCCAGGGAATCCCCACACAGGATTTCATACCATATTTATATTGGAAGGATTAGTTTCTATCTTTGCAATGCTTCTTATCACACTTCACTTCATTTTGATTTCTTTTAATTTTAAATAAGGTTAGTGTCAGGTTGACGCTTCTAATTTTGGTTATATATTGGCTACTACTAAATGAGAGGCTTCGAGAGGCTTTTCTGATTATATCAGCAAATAACTGAGGGTCCACATGTTAATTAGGACTATCCTGGATTGCAAAGATCAGAAATCTTATCAAAATTAAATTAACACAAAGAATAATTTGTTATAAAGGAAATGAAGTGTTGAATGGAACCCATGGATAGAAATACAAATGTTTTCAAGGAATAAGTAGAAGGAGAATTTAAATATTCTTAAATCATCTCACTGTTTCTCATTTCTGCTCACCTCTGTACAGCATAATTCATAATTCTTTCTATTTTTGTAGGCCTTTTGTCTTTGGTTTTCTGATCTAAACAGCAATAAGCATCTCTCCTTTCTCTCCTAAGATTTACTTATACTATTTCAGCCACTGAAAAGATACTGGCTTTTATTCTCAATTCCAGTTTCACAAGTTATGGGCAAAGAAGTGATCGATTCAACTGGAGTCAGGTGTCCCCCCCTGTATAAACCGTAGCCAAAACCGGAACCACAGTGTACTAAATGCAGTGGCGTGCTGATTTGGAGTAAGGCAGGAGTGAGGGAGGTGGGCTGAGGGGTGTGAAAGTGGGAACCTGGGTGGACAGAGGGACCAATTTGTGGTGATTGCCATCTCTGAGTTGTAAATACTTTCATCACGGCCATTTTCAAGGTCCCAATGCTACTGCTAAGTCACTTCAGTCGTGTCCGACTCTGTGCGACCCCATAGACGGCAGCCCACCAGCCTCCACCATCCCTGGGATTCTCCAGGCAAGAACACTGGAGTGGGTTGCCATTTCCTTCTCCAATGCATGAAAGTGAAAAGTGAAAGTGAAGTCGCTCAGTCGTGCCTGACTCTTAGCAACCCCATGGACTGCAGCCTACCAGGCTTCTCCATCCATGGGATTTTCCAGGCAAGAGTACTGGAGTTGGGTGCCATCAAGGTCCCAGTGGGGTATCACTAATGTGGATTTGGACAAGGGGCTAACAATCAGCTTTCACAATATAACAGGGAGCAGCTCTGAAAATGACTGTTCCCATAGTAACCATGTGGATGAGAGAACATTTCTCAAGGAAGAGGAGATTTTGGACGAATGAATCAATGTGTCTAACACAGCCTACATTTTACAGTAAATACAGTTGCTATTTTCTCCAAATTATTATTTCTTTTCACTCATTTTTTTAAAGTTAAGGTAGTAACATAACATACAGAATAATATATTTTTAGCTTTTGGAATATACACATTTGGCAAGAGAAATAATAAAATGTGATGATTATGACTTTGATATTTTCTGTCAAATTAAGTTGACAAATCAGCAAATTAGAACTGCTCTATGTGTGAGACGAGACAGAGAAAATATGGTTTCCTTAAATCCAGTAGTGGCTGAGGTAGCACATAACATGGCAGAGCTGTCCCCAAAGAGAAGTAACTAGAGCTTGGGTAAGAGAGACGACTGGATTATATTAAGAGTTCTCAGGTCATTGCGAGGTACAGACGAGGGTCTGTGTTGGGAATCTTGGCTTTTGGAAGGCAGAAAAATGTGAGAAGAACTAGTGAATTGGCTAAAAATTATTTATGTACCATGTAAAATTATCCTTCCAGGATTTACTTTTAAATAAAAATCACAAACTTTTAAGCTTTAAGAAAATCACAAATTTCGGGTGATTGGACTTCTTGAAAAAAAAAAAAAAAAAAAGACTATTTGTATGTATTGACTTATATTGACCCAAGCCTAAGCCACAGTCATGGGTGTAAGAGTGGTAAGAGACGCTGGTACAAAAGAGGCTGTGAACAAGTAAGGACAGCAGAGAACACTGATTTGAGACAACATGTGAACGTATATATGTGGGTGTATCATGCAATGTTTCACATATGAACATTTTAGTAAAATTTGTATTGTTCACCAATGCCTTGTGAAATGGACCTTTTTTTTTTTTAAATGGAGGAGTCAATGAAATGCTGACTCCTACTTTCATGTCAGAATGAAGTGAAATCAGAGATAGTTCCTGGAAAGGTAACAACATATATTATCTTGGGGCAGCATGGGGAAAATACTCTATTTTCTTAAAAATAAATAAAATTGAAAGAGAATGTTAAAAAGAAACTAAAGATAAAAATTTAAATCCCTGTTGATATGAATGTTATTTTAACTATTTTAAAAACATTTTTGGACTTTGTATTTTGACACAATTGTAGATTCATACAAAGAGTCAGATACAACTGAGCGACTAAGCACACACAAGAAGTTATAAAATGGTACAGAGTCTCATGTACCCTCTCCTTAGTTTTCCCCAGTGACGTCACTTTATATTTCTATGGTACAATAGCAAAGCCAGGACACTGGCACATTACTGTTACCAGAGTACAGACTTCATTAGGCTATCCCCAATTTTTAACCTGCATTCCTTTGTGTACACGTGTGAGTATATGCACTCATGCTAAGTCGTTTCAGTCGTGTCTGACTCTTTGCGAGCCTATGGACTGTAGCCCGCCAGGCTCCTCTGTCCATGTTCTCCAGGCAAGAATACTGGAGTGGGTTGCCATGCCCTCCTCCAAGAGATCTTCCCAACCCAGGGATCAAAACTGCTTCTCCTGAGACTCCTGGGTTGCAGGCAGATTCTTTACCGCTGAGCTACCAGGGAAGCCCTTTGTGTGTATGAAGTGAATGTGAAACAGCAAGTCGCTCAGTCATGTCCAACTCTTTGCAACCCCATGGACTTTACAGTCCATGGAATTCTCCAGGTCAGAATACTGGAGTGGGTAGCTTTTCCCTTCTCCAGGGGATTTTCCCAACCCAGAGATGGAGCCCAGGTCTCCTGCATTGCAGGTGGATTCTTAACCAGCTGAGCCAGAAGGGAAGACCAAGAATACTGGAGTGGGTAACCTATCCCTTTTCCAGTGGATCTTCCTGACCCAGGAATTGAACCGGGGTCCCTTGCATTGCAGGTTGATTCTTTACCAACTGAGCTGTTATGGAATCCCCTATGCAATTTAATCCTATGTATAGATTCATGGAGCCACAGTTAAAATATACAGTTCCATCACTGCAGAAGAACTCAATCATGCCACTTCTTTGGATTTGCCTGCCCCTGAGAAGCTGCTCATCTGTTCTCCATTGCTGTAGTTTTGTCATTTCGAGAATGTGTACAAATATTATCATACAGAATACAACCTTCTGAAATCCAGTTTTTTACAGCACAATGCCCTTGAGGACTTTCTAGATTGTCATGTGTATCTATCTATATGTAGCTCATTCTTTTTTTTTTTTTTTCATTGTTGAGTAGTATTCCCATGGTCTTCTCCTCAGAGTGGATAATTTTCAAGAACTTCTCATAGAACTCAGGAAGGCACTTACTATCATGAGTTTATTATAAAATGAGGCAACACAGAATAGTCAATAGAAGAGATGCACAGGGCAAGGTACAGGGGGTGAATGGCTGCCGTCTCTGAAGCCATTCTCTCTGCCATCTCTCAGCACCTCTCTGCGTTCCCCAATCTGGATGCTCTCTGAACCCTGTTGTTCATGGGTTTTTAATGAAGATTTCATTACATTGGTGATTGATAATTAACTCAATTTTTAGCCCTTCCCCTTTTCCAGAAAGTTGGGAGATACAGCTAGAAGTTCTCAGCTTCTAATCAAAGCTTCATCTTCTTGGCCACCAACCTTCCTTCTGAAGCTATTTAGGGCAAGAGTTACTTCATTAGAACAAGAGCCGCACCTATTACTCTCATCAGAATGTTCCAAAGGTTTCAGGGCTGTGTGCCAAGAACCAGAGACAAAGACCACACATACTTCTATAACGCTAGATCACTGTAGAGATTCTATATACTGAAATGTCAAATAACTATCAGAATTGTAGCAAGTAACTGGGACCATTGCATCTAACACAGTCTATTAAAGAATATATTTTTACTGAATATGTGATGCACTGTTCTATGTGACTCAAGCTGGTTTTTAATGAATATTGAACACTTTATGCCTCACTTTTCATCAATAATGAAAATTAATGTTAAAAAAGAGGTTTCTTATGACATTTCAATTTTCCTTAAAGTCTGTCAGTAGTAAATTGAACTAGTGCTTGAGGACAGCCTTCTACAAAGGGATAATTGTTATTTTAAAATTGCTCTTTGAATGCAGGTACAGATTTGGGACACTTGAAAATGAGGGGAGTTATTGTTAGTATAGATCATGTGGCCAGCACTGCAATCTCTTATGGTGGAAAAGAGGTATCCTCAGGTCATACTGAGAAGAGAAATGAGTCAAGCCCCAGAGGTCCTTAGCTCTACTCTGAACTGATCCTTAGACAGATGATGCTGGGAGTAACTGAATTATTTCTGCTCATTGCAAGAGTTAAGTAAACTGAGTTTTCAGAGCTTAACCTTTCCGTTCTCGAATTTTCACACCAATAACACACATTGTCTGAACTGATTGTATTGGCTGTTGAAGTGTCAGACTTAATTATTTACATTAGGATGTGAGATGGTATTGAAGGAGAAAATAAATTTACTCCTGTCTGCTTCATTGGCTTAGTTCTAAAACAGAGGCCCTTGCAGGAATGTTTCCTGTCATTGTCCAAATGGGTATACTTGAGAAAATCTGCATACATACATTTCCAAAATAAAATATAATTATGATTACCAAATAAAATGTTATGAAATAACAAAACATTTTAAATGCCTCTCAACATTATTACATGTATTAGTGCACTGCAGTTTGAAGGAATAGGTATAGATGTTCTATTTTTGACACATTATCCAAAGCAAAAGATTAATTTTTCCCCACTCTGAGTGATGAATGTGACCAGAGGGTGAGACTTATGGTAGTTTTAAGAAAATTCACAAGCCTGGTTTCAGGAATGCATACCTGATGGCATACAATTTGAATAGAAAGCCAAGATCTTCAGTTTATCTTATTTCTCCCTAACAACACACTGGATCTTTATGACCTTTGTTGTCAGAATATGCCTACTTTTTCTTGGGCACAGACTTACAACTGAATCCAGTTACGTGTTTTTCTTTTCTCCTTTTTTTTCCCCCTATTCTCTGAAAAGAGGTGTCGTCAGAGTCGTTTTGATTGAAGCAGTCGGTGCAGCCTATGATTCCAACTCTCCATGAAAAATTGCTCTTTGGATATTTATTCCAAGACCACAAAGTTTGACTGTTACTATCATTACCTTTTCTGACTCACTCAGTAGTTCTATGGAATATTTTGCCCCATTATTACTATTTTAGGAGAGATCAAAACTCATAGAATGACTTGCCCAAGGCTCAAACTCGTCAATGTCATGGCTCAGTGGTAAAGAATCCACCTGCCAATGCAGGAGGTGCAGGAGACTCGGGTTTGATCCCTGGGTCGGGAAGATCCCCTGGAGAAGGGAATGGCTACCCACTCCTGTATTCTTGCCTGGAGAATCCCATGGACAGAGAAGCCTGGTGGCTACAGTCCATGGGGTCGCAAAGAGTTGGACATGACTGAGCACGAACACACAGGGTCAAGTCAGCCCCAGAACCTGAACCCATGGCTTACGAGCTTTCTGACTTTTACAACTAAGAGACGCCAGGTTTGCTATCATTCAGGAGACCAAGATCCATCCCAGAATGGGGATTATGCAGTCCATTGCATCCCTTCCAAACAACACAAGGCAGGGAAATGAAATAAAATGACATGTAAATCTGCCTGTTATGCCTTTTAGTGAAGATACAATTGAAACCATATAAGGAGTTTGTCTTATACAGTTTTACTTTTTTTGGGTTCATACTAGACAAACCAGTGAGAAGAATTTGATGAAGGGAAGCTTCATATAAACAGAAGTAAAGTCCTGATCACTCACATTCTTCATTCTCTTTTCTTCCCAACTCAGTTCTGGTTCTTGTCTAGTCTTGCTGTCAGGCCGCCTGGAAGCTGGCTTAAGTAAGGCAGAAAACTGGGCTATGTTCCAGTGAGAGAATCTTTTCTGGGTCACTTTCACACATTTTTAAACACAGAAAGCAGGGTTTTTCTGGCCGAGCAAGAAGACTGGTTACTGTCTCATCTTCCTTTAGTATCTCTTTAGACAGGCTCAGCATCTTTCATCTGACAAGACAGAGATGGGGTTATTAATAATATTTTATCTTTAGGTCAGTTTTGCTCACAGTTCATTCTCTGAGATGTTTTTTAAAAATTCATTGTAAAATTCCTTTTTTCTATTGAGATCTCTGTTTGGAATGTCTCTATACATTTCCATAAAAATAGCTAAAATCCCAAACCCAATTATAGATAATCTGCTGAAATTCAAAGGAAGCACAGTAATATTTATCTTGTGAAGCTGCCACTGTGTGATACTTTGTACGCCTGATTTCAATATTGTTGAATTTTTGGAAAACTGTAGCAACTGTATGAGTGTTTTGCCCTGCTTCATCATGAAAATATATATCATTCAAGTAAAATATGAATTAGTGACATAAGGTGAGGGTTTCAAGGAAAAACCCCAAGTGACCAAGCTTGTATATTTTAAGAGACCCCATGATATTTTGATGGACAAGAAGCAACCAAATAACGAGTCACTTAGGCAAATCCAAGTCTGTTTCTGGCCATTTCCACCATTCCAAGAAACTTGTCTTTTCTTGTCCAGTCCCACCCTACATTAACCAGTGTTGCATTTTTCTCCCCTTTTTAATATTTATTTATTTATTTGGCTGCACCAGATCTTAGTTGTTGCATGTGGGATCTAGTTCCCTGACCAGGGATTGAACCTGGGGCCCTGAACTGGGGGCTCAGAGTCCTAGCCACTGGACCAGCAGCGAGATCCCTTAACTAGTATGGCACCCCACTCCAGTACTCTTGCTGGAAAATCCCATCGACAGCAGAGCCTGGTAGGCTGCCAACACAACTAAGCGACCTCCCTTTCACTTTTCACTTTCATGCATTGGAGAAGGAAGTGGCAACCCACTCCAGTGTTCTTGCCTGGAGAATCCCAGGGACTGGGGAGCCTGGTGGGCTGCCGTCTATGGGGTCGCAAAGAGTCGGACACGACTGAAGCGACTTAGCAGCAGCAGCAGCAGTGGTACTTTGTAATACACTTCATAAATTAGTTGGATTGCTGACTTCTTAAGAAAAAAAATGAACATTAAAGGATTCTGATTAAATAATTAAGAACCTGTATTGCTTTCCAAATGAATGTAACCAGAACCCCACTGTGCACTATAGAGGGCTTCCCAGTCTCCTGCATTGGTGGGCAGATTTTTTACCACTGAGCCAGCTGGGAAGCCTGGCAAAATCTTGAGGAGATGCCAAAAGGAACTCCATTAAAGGTTTGTCCCAAAAGAAAAGACTCAATAATGATTATAAATAGAGCCGAAAGTGCCACCTAGTGGTCTTTGAGGAAAATACAGGAAAATGTACTTTTTACAGTGAAGAGCAGAAATTATTATTTTTTCCCCAAGCTTTTGCGATACACTTGCTTGGTTTTTTTCAGTTGCAAGTAACTCAGTGCATATCATGACAAAGTACTTGTAATTTCAAACTGCATTTGTCAGATTCTTGTAGATAGTAAGGGCAGAGACACACTCAGGCAGCCTCAGGTGATGAGTTTTTGAAAAGGATACATGTCTAAGAAAGGAGATACAGAAAACTTAATTAGTAGTCCAAGCAGCCAGATCTTTTCGGGAGTTGGAACCAGGGCTTCCTGTTCAGAAGTTATAGCAGTTCTACTGATCTAAAAAATCACTTTGTTCATCTTGTCATATGAGATGCTTGGGTCATTGTGTCCCACTCTTCACCATCCAGGAGTACACCGTTAGGTATCTATCCTATGTGTAGGGGACCTAAAATTTTATTCCCTGAAGAAATTAAACAGTTGCACTGAAATGATCTCCCTGTGTAAATGCTCACTCCCTTCCAAAGTGAAGTGAAGTCGCTCAGTCGTGTCCGACTCTTTGCAATCCCATGGACTGTAGCCCACCACACTTCTCTGTCCGTGGGATTTTCCAGGCAAGAATACTGGAGTGGGTTGCCATTTCTTTCTCCAGAGGATCTTCCCGACCCAGGGATCGAACCCAGGTGTCCCGCATTGTAAGCAAGACGCTTTACCGTCTCAGCCACCAGCGAAGTCTTCACTCCCTTCCAGGTAGCCCCTAAGAGTGGCTTGCCAGCCTTGGCCCTATCTATGTGATTCTTAACGTTTTAGGATCACTTGGAGGGTTTATTAAAACACGGTTTCTTCATCTCATCTTTTGAATTTCTGTTTCACTAGGTATGAGTTGAAGCCAGGGAACTTGCCTTTTTAAAATGTTCCCAGATAATGCCTAGAACCACATATTGAGAACCATTCATGTGGATAGTGGGCTTCCCAGGTGGTTCAGTGGTAAAGATCCCGCCTGCAAAGCAGGGGATGTGGATTTGATCCTTGGGTCGGGAAGATCCCCTGGAGAAGCAAATGGCTATCCATTCCATTATTCTTGCCTGAGAAATCCCATGGACAGAGGACCCTGGCAGGCTACAATCGGTAGAGTCACAAAAGAGTTGGACATGACTGAGAGACTAAAAAACAACACCAGCAACATGAACTTTTAATCAGCCTTTTAAGAGCCTTTTCCTTACATGTGAATATGCAAAAGAGGATTGCTATATATTTGGGTGTGTGGGGGGGCAGCTTCAGCAATGAAAAAGAAAAGTAAAGACAAACATGGCAGGAAACAGAAGGCAATTTAAAAGTTTTGAAAAAGTATTACATTCATCCATTTGTGCATTCAACCAATCTCTACTGAAGCCAAATAGGTGCCAGAAATTGTTCTAAGAGGTGCTGGGGATATAGCAGTGATATCATCTTCAGAGATTTGAAAAAAATATGACTTTCAACTAAGTGTCTATGCTCAGTAATCCTGTAATTCAAGCAGAGGAATGGATTAAATGTATTTTTAGGTATGCAAAAATGTATCTTCCCTGTAAGATTTATTTCTTTATGAAATTTGATGACAATTATTCTTATTCAGTCACTCGGTCATGTCCAACTCTCTGTAACCCCATGGATTGCAGCACACAAGGCTTCCCTGTCCCTCACTATCTCCTGTAGTTTGCTCAAACTCATGTCCATTGAGTCAGTGATGCCGTCCAACCATCTCATCCTCTGTCCGCCCCCTTCTCCTCTTGCCCTCAGTCTTTCCCAGATTAGGGTCTTTCCCAGTGAGTTGATTCTTTGCATCAGGTTGCCAAAGTATTGGAGTTTCAGCTTCAACATTGATCCTTCCAATGAATATTCAGAGTTGATTTCCTTTAAGATTGACTAGTTTGATCTCCTTGCAGACTATGGGACTTTTCAGAGTCTTCTCTAGCACCACAATTTGAAAGCATCAATTCTTTGGCATTCAGCCTTCTTTATGGCCCAACTCTCACATCCTTACATGACTACTGAAAAACCATAGCTTTGACTAGATGGACCTTTGTCAGCAAAGTGATGTCTCTGCTTTTTAATACGCTGTCTAGGTTTGTCATAGCTTCTCTTTCAAGGAGCAATCATCTTTTATTTTCATGGCTGTAGTCACCATCTGCAGTGATTTTGGAGCCCCCCAAAATAAAGTCTGTCACTGTTTCCCCATCTATTTGCCATGAAGTGATGGGACCAGATGCCATGATCTTAGTTTTCTGAATGTTGAGTTTCAAGCCAGCTTTTTCACTCTCTTCTTTCACCTTCATCAAGAGGCTCTTTAATTCTTCTTCACTTTCTGCCATTAGGGTGGTATCATCTGCTCATCTGAGGTTACTGATATTTCTCTCAGAAAACTTGATTCCAGCTTGTGATTCAATATACTCCAATAAAATGAAGAACTAAATTAATGGGAGGAAGGTTGGGATGCAGGATATGCAGTCTGAGACAATCCTTAGGATGATAATCATGAAATAAGTCTGAGAAACAGCCTGGCTTACAACAGGAAAATAGAAGATTCTGAGAGCGAGGTCTTCGGAAAAATAGAGGTTTCGTAGAGGATCTGTTCTATTGAATTTTACGACAGGAGAATTATTATTAAAAGTAAATTTTATGAAGGAAAGAAAAGCAATGAGAAACTCAGGAAATCAGTACAGGAAAGGAAATATAATCGCTGTAAAATTCTTGGCTTCAGAAATTCCTAAAAGCGTAAACAGATGTTAATGATTTTAGTGAAACTTTATATAACTGTTGGGAGAAAAAGATGGAGAATAGCTGGAGGGTGGGAGAAGAGAACTAAATACTTGTGCATTATAGTTGCACATAAGTAAATTGAAAATAGTTAATTAAGAAATGGCAGCCTGCAGATAATATTTTGAGATTTGATGTGAACTGCCAAAATAAATAGGGCATGAACTTAACAAGTGTTTCCTCTTAGAGTAAGATAGATAAGGGGAAGAGGCAAGGCAGAGATAATTGCTTTTCTTTATGGGTCTTTTTATTCCATTTTATTTTTGAATTATATGTAAGTATTGCTCAGACAAAAATTTAAAATTTGAAAAAATAAAAAACTTTTGGGGGAAGAATTAATAAATTTTACTTAAGAGCTTTTCTGTGTTATAAACACCTGTCCTTCATTCTTATGTTTATTAATAGGAGGTGGAGAATTTTTTTGTTCAGAAAGAAGGACATTCAATATTTATATATTTAGCTTAATTATCTTCTCTTTAACCAGATTTGACTTAGAAAAACAAGATTTGGGAGATAACATTGGGGCCTGCTAGATTCTTGCTATGATATACACCACTGGAATCTGGAGTTTGATACTGTGGGCTCATCTAAGGCTTTTTAAAACTCTTTTAAAAGTTAAAAAAATTTCTTTGACTGTACTGGGTCTTCTCTGTGGCATGTGGGTTTAGTTGCCCCTTGGCATATGGGATCTTGGTTCCTTGGTCAGGGATCAAACCTGTGTCGTCCAGCATTGCAAGGTGGATTCTTAACCACTGGACCACGAGGGAAATCCTTAAGGCTTTTTAAACACTTCATCCAACAAATATTGATTATAAATGTGTTGTGTATCAGAATCATAAAACTAACAAAATTTATTATTACTACTGTTATTATTATTAAAGTGTTACTCTACCTATATTCTGCTTTTTCAGTCAGGAAATCAGAAACTGAGAACTGGCATCCTCTAAGTGGGTCATTTAAAGATCTTCAGGCAGGAGAGGGGAGATGGGAGGAAGGTCTGCTTTCACTGGCAAGAGAAGCAAATGGGTTTGGAGATTTGTTTCTCAGATTCACCTGAATCATTTAAATTTTCACTCCAATTCTGAGAGGCAGGGATGTTGGCTGAAATTGCAGTTTTGTAACCAAAAGGGTGAATGTGGGACTGAACACCACGAATTAGAATCCATCAAACTACCTGTAATGATATCCTTGGAGTAGATCTTCAAGGTGCAGTAAGCTTTGTACTAAGAAAATTTTCAAAATGGTTTGGCAGAAGTCGTTTGCTCCTGTAGAACTGCTTTTTGAAAAGTAATGGGCAGCCATTTTTCTCTTCCCTAAAAGTGCAATGACATCCTTTTCCTTCTTTTGTCTTTTGAGGCATGGCCCTAACTAAGCACCTCGTCCTTTGGAAGATCATTCTTCAAATCATTATTTATTCCCTATTGTCGCAATTCCATCTAGAATCTGCTTCGGTCATTCAAATAAATAAGTGAAATGAGGATGTCTCTTTTTCATTCAAAATACAGGAGATGGCCTAACAGTGATGTTAAGACACGGGAATTTATTGCCTGGCTTCTTGGCCTGCTGGCTAAGCAAACTCTGGGCCTGAATTCCTTATCTGTAAATGATGAAAATAGTGGTTGTTGTGTTGTTGCTGATTCTTTGTGACCCCATGGATTATAGCCCTCCATGTTCCTCTATCCATGGGATTTTCCGGGCAAAAATACTGGAATGGGTTGCCATTTCCTCTTTCAGGAGATCTTCCCAACCCACAGATAGAGCTCACATCTCTTACCTCTCCTGCATTGGCAGGCAGGTTCTTTACCACTATTGCCAGCTGGGAAGCCTGAAAATAATAGTATCTACCTCAAAATTTTGTTGTGAAGATCAAATGTGTTAAAAGATACAGAGCACTTGTAAATGTTAGCCATTATTATTTACATATGTTTACAATCAAATAATTTTAAATACCATATATTTAAAAAATCATTCAATGTAATTGTGGAACATTTCAAAGAAAATGATATTTTAAAAAAATTTTGGCTGCATCGTGTGGCATGTGGAATCTTAATTCTTCAACCAGGAGTCAAATCTGTACCCCCTGCATTGGAAGTGTAGAGTCTTAACTACACAACTGCCAGGGAACTTCCCAGAGAAAAGGGAAGTTCTTCTCCAGGCAAGAATCCTGGAATGGGTTGCCATTCTCTCCTCCAGGGGATCTTCTGGACCCAGGGATTGAACCCACATTTCTTATGTCTCCTGCATTGGCAGGCAGGTTTGTTTGTTTGTTTGTTTGTTTGTTTTTTTACCACTAGCACCACCAGGGAAGTCCATAGAATACGTAATAACATGTGTTTCTAGCATCAAAGTAAATATCTATTATTATTGTTTCTGCCACCAGGTGTTATAGGCTTGAGAAATTTGATTTAATCTTCTAGTCAATTCATTTATTTTTTTTTTTCAACTTCTCAAATTGAAGTATAGTTGATTTACACTGTGTTAGTTTCTGGTGTGCAGTTCAGGTCAGTTTAGTGGCTCAGTCTTGCCTCCCTTTCCATCACCAACTCCCAGAGTTTACTCATACTCATGTCCATTGAGTCGGTGATGCCATCTAACCATCTCATCCTCTGTCATCCCCTTCTCCTCCCACCTTCAATCTTTCCCAGCATCAGGGTCTTTTCAGATGAGTCAGCTCTTCACATCAGGTGGCCAAAGTATTGAGTTTCAGCTTCAACATCAGTCTTTCCAATGAATATGCAGGACTGATTTCCCTTAGTATGGACTGGTTGGATCTCTTTGCAGTCCAAGGGACTCTCAAGAGTCTTCTCCAACACCATAGTTCAAAAGCATCAATTTTTTGGTGCTTAGCTTTGTTTATAGTCCAACTCTCACATCCATACATGACTACTGGCAAAACTATAGCTTAGACTAGATGGACCTTTGTTGGCAAAGTAATGTCTCTGCTTTTCAACATGCTATCTAGGTTGGTCATAACTTTCCTTCCAAGGAGTATGCATCTTTTAATTTCATGGCTGCAGTCACCATCTGCAGTGATTTTGGAGCCCCCCAAAATAAAGTCTGACACTGTTTCCACTGTTTCTCCATCTATTTGCCATGAAGTGATGGGACCAGATGCCATGATCTTAGTTTTCTAAATGCTGAGTTTTAAGCCAACTTTTTCACTCTCTTCTTTCACTTTCATCAAGAGCCTCTTTAGTTCCTCTTCACTTTCTGTCATAAGGGTGGTGTCATCTGCATATCTGAGGTTATTGATATTTCTCCTGGCAATCTTGATTCCAGCTTGTGCTTCATCCAGCACAGCGTTTCTCATGACGTACCTGCATATAAGTTAAATAAGCAGGGTGACAATATGTAGGCTTGACGTACTCCTTTCCCCATTTTGAACTGGTCTGTTGTTCCATGTCCAGTTCTAACTGTTGCTCCTTGACCTGAATACAGATTTATTCAATCTTTCCCAACATCAGGGTCTTTTCAAATGAGTCAGCTCTTCGCATCAGGTGCCTGTTACTACAGATATTTCTTGCCTCCCTACTTTTGCATTCCAGTCCCCTATAATGAAAAGGACATCTCTTTTGGGTGTTAGTTCTAGAAGGTCTTATAGGTCTTCATAGAACTATTCAACTTCTGCTTCTTCAGCATTACTGGTTGGGGCATAGACTTCGATTACTGTGATAGTGAATGCCTTGGAAACGAGCAGAGATCATTCTGTAATTTTTGAGGTTGCATCCAAGTACTGCATTTCAGACTGTCTTGTTGACTATGATGGCTACTCCATTTCTTCTAAGTACAGTATATATATATATATATATTTCTAGTGTACAGTAGGTATGTATTCTTTTTCATTATGGTTCATTACAGGATATTGAATATAGTTCCTTGTGCTATACAGTAGGACTTTATCTATTTTATATAGTTTGTATCTGCTAATCCTAAACTCTTAATTTATCCTTCTTCTATGGTCTTCCCTCTTTGGTAACCACAAGTTTGTTTTCTATGTCTGTGAGTCTATTTCTGTTTTATAAATAAGTTCATTTGTGTCATATTTTCGACTCCACATAGAAGTGATATCATGATATTTGTCTTTCTCTGTCCCACTAGCCAATTCATTTACATGGTCTTTTGATTCTGTCTTCCTTCATTCCATTGAACTGATATTTTGTCTGTTTGTTGTTAGGTACTTTATTTTTTACATTTTATTAGGCATAGAATTATTTTACAGGGTTTGGTTCTAACCATCTATTCAGTGATCTTCTTGTCAGGTTTTAGCAATACTAAGATAAATACGATTAAAGTCCCTGTCACCAAGATGCTCACAGTACCTTCATATAAGAAACATATTATATTTCAGCATAAACGATGGTTTAAGTCTTGTGGAGAAATGCTTAAGAGCTTTGCCATTTATTTAAATTTTGCTAATCCTATTTTTCCCTCTGTAAAAAAGCGAATAATAATAATAGTACCTGTCTCATAGGATGCTCTCAGGAAGCACTTCCCCAACTTGACTGACCATAAGAATCAGATGAAGCACTTAAAAAAATATAGATCCCTGCTCACCTTTCCTGAACTGTCTGAATTGGAGGTGATCAGAGAGGGCCTGGGAATTTTTATTGTTAGTAAGTACTGTAGGTGATTTTTATAATAAAAAATTTGGAAACATTGGTTTACTGCAGTGTTTCTCAAAGGGATTTTGATTTTTTTTTTGGATTCCATTCTAACTAACTGAATCAAAAACTCTGAGCCTAGCAATCATTTTTTAAAAAATCAATCATATTTCTCTTTTAAAAAATTAGTTATTTATTTATTTGGTTGCAGTGGGTCTTAGTTGCAGCACCTGGGATCTTTCTATGCAGAGCATGGACTCTGTAGTTGTGGAGCATGGGCTTCCAGCATGTGGGCTCTGGAACAGTGGACTAAGTAGTTGCTCCAAAGTATGTGGAATCTCAGTTGCCCCATTGGGGATCATGCCCCATGCATTACAAGGCAGATTTTTACCGCCAGACTACCAGGGAAGTCGGCTGAGTCTTTCAATCATATTAAAAAAAAAAAAACCTTCCAAGAGGTTTGGATCCCCACAAAAGTTTGAGAACTGTGATGTCTTAAATTAGATAATTTAAGTTTGGTTTAAATTAGGTAAGCTTTAACTAGTACCTCTCCAAATGAACTCTAATGATTATTAATAACATAGGAAAGGATCAGGTCAGCATCTTACCTTCCAAACTATGAGTGAATTGGTAGCCTAGTTTCCAGGCATCCGTTTCAGTTTTTGTCAGTGTTTCTTTATACGCAGGCTTGGAAAAAAGACTAAAATCACAATTTAGAGTCTAGATTTTGATAAGAGAATTCCTTGTAGACAAGTCTTGTGACAGATAATGTGACAGATTTATTGAGTCTTTATTGGTTAATTGAACACATATTGGACATCAAAATGTGCATTAAAATATTTGGAATAGTTCCTGCCATCAGAAAAAAAAAATACAATTAAGTTGATGAGGCAAGAAACACACATGTGATATTTGCCCTTAAGCAACTTATTTAACTTTTCTCATTTTTCTTACACCACAACATATTCAAAATAATCATCAAATTCTGTTGATTCTACCTCTATAACTTCCTTCCACTTCTTCCCCTTCTCTTCACCTGCACATTGCTTTCCAATATCAGATCTTTCTTTTTTAGTCTCTTTGGGCCTTCCTGCTGTTAAAGTTTTTCCTTCCTTTCATAACTGATTTGATGTTTATAATAAAGAGATATTATCCAGATGTCCTCACACTGCACTCAGAGCAATCTTCCTAAAAGGCAAATGTTATCACATTACTTCCTTTTCTAAAACCCTCAAAGGCCTCTCATTATGATAAAGTATAAACTATGTTACTTCTCCTTAAGGGTCTGTATAATCTCAATTCTTCTGGTCACAATCTTTTGTTAGGCTGGAGGCTTAGTCTCGTGTGTGCACGTGGGCAAGTTAAATAGGTAGTACTTCAGTCTATGGGTCTAAAAATTCAGACACAGCAACTTTCACTTCACTTCAAAGGTTGTGGTGATGAAATTGCGGGGCACCTATATCAAGGGAGGCCCAATCTGGAGGATGGAACATGACAAAGAGAATTTAGAAACCAAGGAAAGCTTGAATAGGCATGGCTGGATATATATTTTGATCTTAAGGGATCAGTACATTTTTGACATAATCTGTACCTGTGACTGAGGGGTGAGGTTGGGAAGCAGGAATAACTTCATCCCTTTTGATGGACAAGACTGGCCAGAGATCATGAGAGATGCAAACCAGGAAGCCTGGGTTCAGGTAAAGATATTGGGATCTGGACACCTGGTTTACATGCAAAAAAACTGGGCCTAAACCAGAAGGAAACCTGCTTAGTGAAGAAGCAAGTTGGATGGATAGAGTTTATCCATTTATACAAGGTATAGAGCCCAGAAGGATGCCAGACCACATGGGCTGCTGGATTGCAGCTTTTACTTATTCTACTTTGATCAGGGTTAGGGCAAGACATTAGAGCCTCTAGAAGCAAGGTTCCTCTTGGAAGAACATGGAAAAGCTAGAGAATGGTTTGTAAAACAGGATATAACTGAATTATCAAATAATATATATAATGTCTTATAGCAGGGCTCCCTAACTCCTGGGTCATGGACTGGATACCAGTCCATGGGCTTTAGCAACCAAGCTGCACAGCAGGAAGACAGCAGTGGTGAGCAACTGAAGCTTAATCTGTATTGACAGCCGCTCCCCATTGCTCGCATTACAGCCCGGGTTCTGCCTCCTGTTAGATCAGCAGGAGCATTAGGTTCTCATAGGAGCTCAGACCCTACTGTGAACTGTGCATTCAAGGGATGAGACTGCACACTCTTTGTAAGAATCATCCCCAAACCACCTCCCTCACATCCGTGGAAAATCTGTCTCCCCTGAAACTGGTCCCTGGTGCCAAAAAGGTTGGGGACCGCTGTCTTACGGCAAGGGCAGATTGCTTAGACTACCTTACAGGGCTGATAATTTCATTGTGAAAGTTGAGCAAGAATGTAGGAGTCTTGAAAAATGGATAGGACTTTAAGTATATAACATAGGACACAATATGTGTGCTAAGTCACTTCAGGTGTATCTGACTCTTTCTGACCCCATGGACTGTAGCCTGCCAGGCTCCTCTGTTTATGGGATTCTCCAGGCAAGAATCCTGGACTGGGTTGCCATTTCCTTGTCCAGGGAATCTTCTCTACCCAGGGACTGAACCTGCATCTCTTATGTCTCCTGCATTGGCAGGTGGGTTCTTTACCACTAGCACCACCTAGGAAGCCCATTATATAATATATTGCAGCTAAAATATGTTGAATGGTTATTATGCACAGAGCACTAATGGAATGAAATCTTTCTTAATCTTCACAATACCACCTATTTTACGGTGAGGAAACTGAGGGTGAAAGATGCTAAATACTTTGTTAAAAATCACAGACATCTTGAATGGAGGGCTAGGATTCAGACTATTATTAGAGGGATAACAGAACTGGCTTTGGTTGATGTAGCAAATTACACTTTTTCATGTATCTGACACAATCACACAGGCAGATAAAAGAATGAAGGGAAAATGAAATGGCAGTTTTCAATCTCTTTCTATTTACAAGGAATGACATTGAACTGCAGACTAGGAGCTGGAGAGTAGCCTGGTTAGTTGCCTGTTCCCTTCATCATTCTTAGGAATTGAAAGGATGTTCAGGATGGTTGTTAAAGGATTGTGTATAAACCGTTTAGAAAATGGCATGTGCAAAATTGCTTTCCTGAGTTCTTTGAAAACCACGAATGAAAAAAAATCTGTCACCCTAAATTAAATATCATTTTCTTCTTTTGCATTTTAAATGCTTTTCTACCACCAATGTTAGTATGTCTAGTCTACACATTATGAAATAATTAACTTTGCTAAAATCTTTAAAATCTTCAGTGTATCATATATCATAATCATAAAGACAATTAAAAAATTTTTTTTCATAAGAACTGTTTTCAAGCTTAGGGGAGAGTGAAGATTTATTTCTAACTCAAGCACAGACATTTCTTTTTATCCAAAATCCTGCAACCTTTTTGGGACTCTATAACTGTATTGAATTCTTAAAACTTATATTAGTCTGTAAGGCCAAAAATATGAAAATATCCTAGAGTAGAACAGAATATTTAAACAAAATCTGGAAATAGTGGTAAGTATTGAAAAGTTCTTTGTTGGGTGATTTTTCTCTTCTGAGCACCACCCCCCTTCTCCCCGCTACCACAGCACCACCCCCTGCTCCCCTCCACCACCCCATTTTCTCTTTCTGTGACGATCATGCTGGGAATGATCCTCAGCAATTGTAATTAGATGCTTGAAAATACACAGCTTACCTAAATGCATTAAATAATGTTCTTAGAGATTCAGCATTATTTAAAAGACAACCCATAATTTTTTTGTTCCCAGGGGTTTGGAACATAAAAGTAAGTTTTTTTGCACAGCTCATTTTCCATGAGAAGAAATCTAGAAAGTGGTCTGTGCTAAAAATAAAATGTAGGATGATACTAAAAATCACAGAGCAATGGAGGCTTATGGATTTTGTGTGTGTGTTTTTTTTTTTTTTTTTGAGGCTTACTGATTTTGAAAGAGATTTATGGTTTCTTTGATTAATCTTTCTGCAAAATGGAAATAGGTGCCTCGTCTATTTCTGACACAATTCAATACACAATCTTTGGAAAAAGTCAGATCACACAATAAAACTAGAGATAAAAATAACCCAGTTACAGATGCCACCACTGTTAGGGTTTGGTGAATATATGACTGCTTTGCCCATTCTGACCCTGCCTTACCACTTTCTTCATGCCTAGAATGCAGGCCCAAGGTGATGGGGTGTCCAGGATCTATAACCCAAGTTGACAAACGTGAGGACCACAGCCTGCTCAGTAATGGTGGTGGCGTGAAAAGAGAAACAACCAGAGTTTTTAATGACACCACTGAGCTGTCATGAGTCCTGAACTGCTATCCCCAGAGTTCTTGTTGGCGAGCTATATAAACCCCCAACTTACTTAAGCAGCTGTGAGTTGGGGATTCTGCTATTTGCTCAAGAAGTCATTCCTAAATGGTATCAAATCATATTAATAGTTCCCAAAAGATTAGTTAATTGTTCCCAAGCAATTTATTGGGAATTCAAAGTCCATATTTATCCCCTTTAATTTTAAAAAACATTTTATTTATTTGGCTGCATTGGGTCTTAGTTGCAGCACATGAAATCTTTCGTTGTGGCATGTGAATGCTTATTTGCTAACATGTGGGATCTAGTTTCCTGATAAGGAATAGAACCCGGGCCCCCTATGTTGGGAGAGCAAAGTCAAAGCCACTGTACCACCAGGACGGTCCTTATTCTCCTTTAACTTTAAACACATATGTATCATGTAGTAATTCCTAATTTTACTCCCCCTCCAGTAGTAACTACATTTGTATCATGTACCTGGTCCATGTGCATCATTCTTTTCTCTTCATCAGTCTTTAGTTCTACCACAATACCACATTGCTTCAGTTGTTGACACTGACACTTCTTTCCTCCTGCCTCTCTTAACCCATGCTTTGGTTGGATTTTCATTTGTTTTATTGCCAAATGACTATTTTTTACTTTATGCAGCCTTCCTTTCAAGAATTATGACTCTGCAGTCTGTTTTGTAACCACAGTGACTGCAGTTTGTTTGGTTTGCATTCTGTGCTCCATACTTCTCATCTGTCTTCCCCTATGACATGTGTTATTTTGGATGATATTTTGGGGGAAGATAGTTCAGCAGTATTATTTTTTAAGGAAGATTTTTCACAAAGGATATAAGTGGGCTATGGGCTTCCCTCGTAGCTCAGTTGGTAAAGAATCTGCCTGCTATGTAGGAGACCCAGGTTCAATTCCTGGGTCGGGAAGATCCCCTGGAGAAGGAAATGGCAAACCACTCCAGTATTCTTGCCTGGGAAATCCCATGGACAGAGCAGCCTGGCAGGCTACAGTCCATGAGGTCACAAAGAGTTGGACATGACTTAGAGACTAAACCACCATAAGGGTGCTCTGGGGCCCCAAATGCATCTGGCCTCTTCCTCTTACTGTGCTTTTTGCTTGGGTAGAACCCTGTCCCGGACTGTGCTGACCTCTAGGATACCCCTCATAGTACGCATTCCCCTGGCCTTCCCATTACTGGGAGCAGCACTTAGAAATTCCGTCCATTGAACTCTAAAATCCAGCACTTAATTTTTATGTTTCTAATAATTATCTTGTTCTCCTAGGAACCAAGATTCAAAACTGTGAACTTCTAATTTTCCTTTTCCCCTCCATCTAATCTGTTAGAAGCCCCACAATTTATCACTCTCGTGTTTCATACAGGCAAATTTTCTGTTGATAAATATTTATTAAAATTTAAATTTGTCTGATCTTCTAACCCATGAGCATCCATACAGCTGTCTGTCAACTGTTCAGATGCATGACTGTTGTCATAAAATGCCCTTGAAATCTTCAAGATAACAGAACATCTGCTTTTGCTTAAAACTTTTAGTTCCTTATCTTGTAGCCAACACTTCTCTTCACACCTTTATGTAAAAGGTCTCCAAAATTTGCATCTCAAGAAAGCCATCCACAGATAAAAACGTATACCCAGGATTCCTTTAACTTCCAGCAAATTCTGCTTAGTGGCTATTTGCTCATGGATACAGCATCACATTCGCATTTTAGGACCCCAGTTGTGATTCTCATCGTTTCGCTATGCACCTGTTCACCAAAAGCCATCAAAAGTCACGTTGGATCCATGCCTGGCACCATTCCAAGAGCTGACTCAGAGCCTTGCAAGTTCTCACAGGCAATTTTCTACTTCTTGTTCCACTGCCATGGCCCTATTTCTGACCTTTACAGTCTTCTCTATTACGTTCTTAGTTTCTTCATCTTCATTATGTCTATACCTGTAGGATTAATTTTCCTAGGACATATGTCTCTGTTTTGCTCAAAAGCCTGTGCCTTATATTTTCCTTTTCCCCCTTCAGATCCATTCCCTTTCTTTCTCTGTTCTGCTCTGTGCTCTGGGAGGAAGGCCTATATGGACTCTAATCAATGGGCTCCCTTGCCTTCTAACTTCCACTTGGGTTTATCCAGTAGGGGGCACTAGCAGGAGACTGAAGGGGGCAAGCAGAGAGTTAAGTTGGGTACTTATCCACCCAGCTCTTCTTGCTCAGCTATAGGTTGTCTGTTCTCCTCCACAGAAGGTCTTGCCTCATTTCAGGAGATACACTCTTACAATTATAACTTTTCTCTGCAGGTTCTAATAATATCTCCCTTTATTTTCTCTTTTAGATCTGGTGGTGACAATACTTCCCACTGCTGCTGGTAGGAAATTGTCCATCATCCCTTATTGATGTCCACTCCTCAGCCCATACCTTTTGTTAATCATCTCTTTATCAAACTCCACCCACTGAACCTATTTGAATGTGCTATTAGCTTTAGACCCTGATGAAAGTGAGAGAGGAGACTGAAAAAGTTGGCTTAAAGCTTTCAGAAGTTGGCTTAGTTTCAGAAAACTAAGATCATGGCATCTGGTCCCATCACTTCATGTCAAATAGATGGGGAAACAGTGGCTGATTTTATTTTTTGGGGCTCCAAAATCACTGCAGATGGTGATTGCAGCCATGAAATTAAAAGATGCTTACTCCTTGGAAGGAAAGTTATGACCAACCTAGATAGCATATTCAAAAGCAGAGACATTACTTTGCCAACAAAGGTCTGTCTAGTCAAGGCTATGGTTTTTCCTGTGGTCATGTATGGATGTGAGAGTTGGACTGTGAAGAAAGCTGAGCACCAAAGAATTGATGCTTTTGAACTGTGGTGTTGAAGAAGACTCTTGAGAGTCCCTTGGACTGCAAGGAGATCCAACCAGTCCATTCTAAAGGAGATCAGTCCTGGGTGTTCATTGGAAGGACTCATGCTAAGGCTGAAACTCCAATACTTTGGCCACCTCATGCGAAGAGTTGACTCATTGGAAAAGCCCCTGATGCTGGGAGGGATTGGGGGCAGGAGAAGGGGAAGACAGAGGATGAGATGGCTGGATGGCATCACCAACTCGATGGGCATGAGTTTGAGTGAACTCCCGGAGTTGGTGATAGATAGGGAGGCCTGGCCTGCTGAGTTGATGGGGTCACAAAGAGTCGGACATGACTGAGCGACTGAACTGAACTGAACTGAACTGAATACAAAACTTAAATGCTTTTCCATTACCTATTAAAATAAGTATAGACCCCACACCTCTAACTCCAAGCTGAACATAAACTCTCAGGCTACTCTTGTACTTTATTTTTACATTGACTCATCACTCTTGTAAAACTGGGTTAGTCATAGCTCCCTGAATGGACCTAGAAAAGCTTGCTGTGTTTTCTTTGCTTGTACATGCATGCTCAGTCCTGTCCAACACTTTGTGGCCCCATGGACTGTACCCTGCCAGGTTCCTCTGTCCATGGGATTTCTCAGGCAAGAATGCTGGAGTGGGTTGCCGTTCCCTTCTCCAGGGGACCTTCCAGAGCAAGGGATCAAATCCATGTCTCCTGTGTCTCCTGCATTGGTAGGCAGATTCTTTACCACTGAGTCACCTGGGAAGCCTTTTCTTTGCTTGGGATACCCTATTTCAGTTCAGTTCAGTTCATTCGCTCAGTCGTGTCCTACTGTTTGCGACCCATGAATTCCAGCATGCCAGGCCTCCCTGTCCATCACCAACTCTCGGAGTTCACCCCAACCCATGTCCATCGAGTTGGTGATGCCATCCAGCCATCTCATCCTCTGTCTTCCCCTTCTCCTCCTGCCCCCAATCCCTCCCAGCATCAGAGTTTTTTCCAATGAGTCAACTCTTTGCATGAGGTGGCCAAAGTATTGGAGTTTCAGCTTTAGTATCAGTCCTTCCAAAGAACACCCAGGACCGACCCTATTTCTCCAATGTCATCTGTCAGAGACTTGTTACTTTTTTTTTCAAAAGTTTATCTTAAATGTTACCTCTTCCATGCCATCTTGACTGAGGTCCCTGTTTCACACTTGTATGTTCTCCTGTCTTTTGATGCTTATGTTTTTGCTTGTTGTGTAATTATTAATGCACTTTCTGTCTCTCCTATTTTATAAGCTCTTCAGGGCCAGTGGCTGATTGGCCGTGTTATATCTCTGTGGTATTTTCTGTAATATTGGTGTTCAATAAGAATATAGTGGATCTGGCTAAATTGCACTGGCAATTGAAATTTAAAGATTCAGATTATTTTAAGGTGGAGCTAATGGTTAAAATCAGATAGAAAAATTTAAAATTCAAGTAACAGGGGAAAACACAGCTTTGTTTAACATGAGGTAGACAACAAAGAGGAATCAGGAATATCTTATCTTTCATTTAAAAAAATACATTTATTGAATATCGACTGTATATCAGGTGCTTAACTAAGCACTACAAAATATCTCTATTAATGCCCAGCAATGTAGTATTATAAAATTTTTAAAAATAGTATATTACTAGAAAAAATTAGAATTTATAATCAATTGTTCAATTAGTAATTTTATAATTACATTTGGGCGGCCAATTTTCACAAAAACTTAATTCCTGTACTTACCAGGAAATTAATAAAAATACAGTAAGCTTTTCACTCTATTTAGTGGGACACCAATTGCAGTGTAACTGAAGATTTTCCTATTTTCCCAGAAATGTGTCATAACATATAAGAGGACTGTTCAGATTTAGTTTTGTTTTTGAGAATTACCAGAGACAGAGGAGCCAACTGCTAGTTAAAAAATGCCACAGGGAATATACACGATGGGACTTTAATTTATTATCATTCTTACATTAAAAATTGTGGATTCTTTTGTTTGTCTGCTTGATAAACAAAAACTGATTCTTTGGCGAGTAGATCTTTTCCAGTGAATAAGAAGAGAAAAATAGTAAATTTTTCTCTATTTATTTAGACTATCTGTTTAGAGAATTTCTCTTCTGTTAAAGCCATCTTCCAAAAGTATTTCTTTTTGATGTTTTCACTCTGTGATGCAGCCTTTTTTTTTTTTTTAAAGCAAAAAGGTAGATCAAACAGAATTATTGCAGGATAAGCATCTTTATTTAGTGGCAAAAATCTCAAAATGATGAAATGAGTGTTAATTGAATATTTATAAAAGCACACAGTTATATGTTTAAGGTTCTTATGCTAAACATTTAATGAGTTAAATTTCAGGTGTGGGGATTATAGTTAGTCAGAATATCAAAGACTCAGGAGCAGCAGAAATGTGAAACGTGTTGCTCACTCTCTTTTATTTCATGTTTGCAAACTTGGGTCCTGAATTGCTATTTCAGGTTGGTCCGTGTCCTTCTAAAGGCCATATAAACTTCAGCATCACTTTTTGACTGATTGATAGAAAAATTAATGATCTACTTCAGAGAAAGTCAATTTTATGCAGATATTTATATAAAATTGGGTAGCTAATTTTTTATAGATATTCTGTAGCTGATTATCCCTAATCTAGTAGTTTTACAGAATAATAAACTTTATTTCTTCTAATTACACAAAATGCAAATAAGAAAAATCACTGGATATTTCAGATGAATTGCTGTCTCTAAGATTCTTTATGTTTCTACCAAGATTTTTCAAATTCAGAACACAAGACATATCATTATGCACTTGAAAAAAACTAGATCCTGAAGGTGAGATTGCATTTATACTCCCTAAAACAAAACCAAACAACAAACAGAAAACCAGTTGGAGAAAATTCTGTCAACATTTTTTCTTTGAAAATAATGATGTAAGTTTAGCATTTGGTTTCTTTTATTCCTTTCCTCTTCCTGAAGGAAGAGAGGCTTGTGCTGACTCTGACTCTTTGAGAGTGAGGTGAATGGTTAACTCTGGTGGACAAAGAAGAGATAGTTTACATTAGCTTTCAAACATTCAGTGCCACAAACATCATTTGGCTTTAAACCTTGCAACTTCTCCCTCCTTTCAGTTAAATAACAGTAACAATGACTGCCTACCTCTCCTGGAATCTTCTTCAAGAGAGTTCTTCTGGGTTTGTGTTAAAGTTTTGTATTTGCTAAACTTGAGCATTAATTCTCAAAAAAGGCTTAACATATGATACATTTGATAACTAAAATAAAGCAGTAGCACTTTCTACCTTAATTAAATCAAAATGGTTTGCTTATATTTTAAATGCTTAGTTCTTTAATGAAATCTGACAATTTGATTTTTCACAATGTTTGGAAATCAAATTACCATTATGAGATGTGAATTAGTTGTATAATAAAAGAGAGTTTTAATTTTTATTATATTGTGAACTTTTTATTTAGGACTTACAAATTAAAGTAAATTTCTTCAAACACAACTTCTTAAAATTTTTAACTTCAGAAAAGATAAAGCATATTTAATATAGATGTTAAATTTATGATATAGCACCCTGCACAGAGTACTGAAATACTCTTATAGGTTAAGAATCTTGAGTTCTATATCATATTAAGGTTATTTGATTTCTTTGGGCACTTTCAAGGCAGATATCTCATTGCCACTGTTGGTAGCTAGAAGGTCTGGAAGCCCACCCACATATGGTATAATTTGACAATGGACCCAAATACCGTGTGAGGAAATTGATAAGATCGGAGGAGAGGACAATAAGTGAAAAGCAGCCATTTGGGGTCTTTGTACCAGAATTGTTTCTTCAGTATAATACTGAACCCCATCACTAACGAAACCCAGTAGTTTCCCAATAAATTATTTGGCTATCAGATTTGTATGTTCAACTTCAACGTTATGTCATGGATTTCCCTGTTCCTCAGACCTCTCAATACTAGTCATCTTTCTGGATGTGTTTAGCCTCTTACGGCCTGGTCTCCTGCAGTGCGGGAGACCTGGGTTCGATCCCTAGGTTGGAAAGACCCCCTGGAGAAGGAAATGGCAACCCACTCCAGTACTCTTGCCTGGAGAATTCCATGGACTGAGGAGCCTGGTAGGCTACAGTCCATGGGGTCATAAAGAGTCGGACACGACTGAGCGACTTCACTTTCAGTTGAAATAATGAGCCTTGATAGTTGAATTTCTATCGCTTCTAAAAGTAAAGATAGAATGAATTTAATTCCAAGAACAAAATGCTGCCTATACTAGTCTCTGGAGGTCTCAGATAAAAAAGGAAAGTTCTTACGATTCCCAACTCACTTAAAATGCTTCATAGATTTTTCTCAATGGTTTGTTTTAATATCCTGCAAAAGTATTTAGAAATCAAAACAAAATAAAATCACCGGGAGATGGAAAAGAGGAAGATTTCCTGAGCCTCTCCAAGGAGCAGTGGAGAAAAGTTTAACAATTTTAAAGCATTCGGAAATCTTCGTAATAGCTCAGTGATGTGTTGACTCACTCACAGTGACTTGTCTTTGCACTAAACCTTGTGAGATAAAGTGAGAAGACTATAAAATACATTTTAAAGCCTGTCATGGAGGATAGAAGTGGTGTCCATTCAGTAACATACAAAGTGCAAAGCCTACCTGAGAAAGTATTGTGAATTTAATCAAAATATTACTTTCGTTCCAGGCAATGTGGTATGTGTTTCAGGTGACACAGCCAATGCTGTTTTTCTTATCCTCAAAGGCCTCATTGTCCAACGGTAATGATGGAAGTGGGGGCTGGGTGGTGGCAATGGTGGAAATGAGTAGATATCTATTTGTCAGGAAACAAGGTAATGTCAGTATTCCACAATTAAGATAAATCCAGCATGTGATGAGCAATGTTCATCATCTGTTTCCGTCATTCATTTATATTCATTGTATACTTATGATATGTACTATTAGATAGAGGGGATATTACTCTAGCAACCTTCCCCTCAAGGGTTCTAGTGGAGAGGAAAGAAACAAGAATACATCCTGACTTTAAAGTGTGATGAAGTACAGATGATGTACTGTATGGCCACAGGTTTGAACTTGTGTGAAAGGAAGAAGGGGGGAACAGGAAACAAGGCTGAAGTCACTGGCAGGAGCCAGAACATGGACAGCCTTTTGGACCTACAGTGTACTTACTGGTGGGTCTCAAACCATTCCTTCTAATGCCATGACTCTTCCCTAGGTGCTCTTAGTCTTGGGGTCTTTAAGAACTCCATTGTTCCCTGAAATCAGAGCACGCAGATACACATTAACATGCATAAAATAATTATTGGTTTTTACATGAAACAAAGCACCTACTGTGTACATAAAAGAGAGCACTTGGGAGACTACTAAGCCAAGTTATTGTGGCAGGGAAGTGTTTAGAATCTCTCCCTTGGTTAAGAGGGAGATGCCTTTGGGCTACCCTGCCACAGGAGAAGAGAGGGCTAAAAGCATCATGACGATAGTGTCAACTACAAATTGGCACTTAACAAGAGTATTGCCCTTAACAACAAGAGTATTGGCACTTAACAACAAAGGCTTTTGCCCTGCCTCTACAGAGATTGAGCCCCATGCTGCTATAGCTGTTGACCTTCAACAACCCCTGAGGGAGTTCAGGGTGGAGTGAGGTACTCTGTGCTCCAGGGAATCTGGTGGGACAGGTCTTTAGATAGCTGGATGTTTTTAGAAACAGATTTTATGATCTCAATCCTTGCATCTCCTCATATCTAGCTGCTGCTGCTGCTAAGTCACTTCAGTTGTGTCCAACTCTGTGCGACCCCATAGACGGCAGCCCACCAGGCTCCCCCGTCCCTGGGATTCTCCAGTCAAGAATACTGGAATGGGTTGCCATTTCCTTCTCCAATGCATGAAAGTGAAAAGTGAAAGTGAAGTCGCTCAGTCATGTTTAACTTTGTGACCCCATGGACTGCAGCCTACCAGGCTCCTCTGTTCATTGGATTTTCTAGGCAAGAGTACTGGAGTGGGGTGCCATTGCCTTCTCCATCCTCATCCCTTCATCGGAGAAGGCGATGGCACCCCACTCCAGTACTCTTGCCTGGAAAATCTCATGGATGGAGGAGCCTGCTAGGCTGCAGTCCACTGGGTCTTGAAGAGTTGGACACGACTGAGCGACTTCACTTTCACTTTTCACTTTGATGCATTGGAGAAGGAAATGGCAACCCACTCCAGTGTTCTTGCCTGGAGAATCCCAGGGACAGGGGAGCCTGGTGGGCTGCCATCTATGGGGTTGCACAGAGTTGGACACAACTGAAGTGACTTAGCAGCAGCAGCAGCAAACCCCTTCATGGTGATAGCAGATCCTCATGATTAACAAAAAGCCTTTTGTAAAATGAATGCTTCATGGTATTGAAGTCCCCCTACACCAAAACCTTGTATATTGTCTTTCCCCCACTGCTCTTTTGGAGCATTCTCTCAGAGCTATCTGAGATGCTGCCTTCTGAGCTGCAGCCCTCATTTTGTCCCAAATAAAACTTAACTCACAACTCTCAAGTTGTACATCTATTTTTTAATCGACAACAGATATTGAGAGAGTCAATTCCTAGGCAGGTTGATAAGTCCACGGGTCCCCGAGGAGAGAGGGGTCTGGGGTTCTTGAGGAATAGATCAGTTCAGTTCAGTTCAGTCCAGTTCAGTCACTCAGTTGTGTCCTACTCTTTGCGACCCCACGGACTGCAGCCCACCAGGCCTCCCTGTCCATCACCAACTCCTGGAGTCCACTCAAATTCATGCCCATTGAGTCGGTGATGCCATCCAGCCAGCTCATCCTTTGTTGTCCCCTTTCCTCCCACCTTCAATCTTTCCCAGCGTCAAGGTCTTTTCCAATGAGTCAATTCTTCCCATCAGGTGGCCAAAGTATTGGAGTTTCAGCTTCAATATCATTCCTTCCAATGAGTATTCAGGACTGATTTGCTTTAGGATGGACTAATTGGATCTCCTTTCAGTCCAAGGGACTCTCAAGAGTCTTCTCCAACACCACAGTTCAAAAGCATCAGTTCTTCGGAGCTCATCTTTGTTTATAGTCCATCTCTCACATCCATACATGACCACAGGAAAAACCATAGCCTTGACTAGACAGACCTTTGTTGGCAAAGTAATGTCTCTACTTTTTAATATGCTATCTAGGTTGGTCATGACTTTTCTTCCAAGGAGTGTCTTTTAATTTCATGGCTCCAATCTCCATCTGCAGTGATTTTGGAGCCTCCCAAAATAGTCTGCCATTGTTTCCACTGTTTCTCCATCTATTTGCCATGAAGTGATGGGACCAGATGCCACGATCTTCGTTTTCTGAATGTTGAGATAGGGGTCTGGAATTCTCAAGGAGGAGGAAAGGACAAACTTTTTCTTTTTTCTTCTCTCTACATTCCTTAGTTTAAGTCACATAAAATATTTTTTTCTTGAAGCCCAGACTGATGATTGATTACACAACAAACAACTCAGTTTAAACTCTGTAGTAGGGATTATATAACAACAATGTATCCTCTTGAGGACAGTTTCTCCTTCCTGAAAATCTTCTGACTAATCCTGATATTTTAGAATGTAAATCATGGGAGTGGGTCTAATAGGATCTTTCTATTGTTAAGTTTTAATCATGTTATCCTAAAATGTAAATTGTGGGAGTGGGTCTGGTAAAAATTTTCACAAACTTGAGACATTCTTTTGATTTATTGTAATAACTAATTAAAAATGTATAAACTCCCTTGCTAACACTAGCCAGGGGGGCACTCTTCCATCCCTTCTGATGTCTATGTCAGGAGATTTCTCTATCCCTTTTCATACTTTAATAAAACTCTGCTGCACAGAAGCTCATGAGTGATCAAGCCTGGTCCCTGGTCCCTAACCTAAATCCTCTTCTTCAGAGATCAAGAATCCGACACCGTAAGTTATCAATATTTGATGATGTCCCTTCAGGTTTCTTAGAAGTTGCTAAAATGCAAATTAATGCAGAAATTCTCATGTACCTGGTGATGCAGAATCTTCAGATTTTGATATCTTCACAGGAACAATTTAACACTGTCTTTTACTCTCCTTCAAGCTATACTGAATTTTGTGTAGGAAAAAGAAGACATGATGCACTGAAATAATTTAAGGAGAAATGTGCTCATATGGAAGCCAAGATCTATTGAAGAAATTATGAGTGGAAATAATGTATGCAGCATTAAACCAATTTTCTTTTGGCAAGAGAAGTGGTTTTCTGGGGCAATGTTGGCTTTCCAGAAGCAGAAGAAAGACATAGTGAAAATGATGCAGAACATAAATTGGCTGTTGTCCTAATGATGGTTTGAGTGCTTGTATCCTCCCAAAATTTATATGTTGAAATCATAACCTCAAATTGATGGTGTTAAGAGGTGGGGGCCTTTCAGAGGTGATTACATCATGATTTAATATCCTTCATTAAAGAGACTGCAGAGAGTTAGCTCACTCATTCTCCATATGAGGACACAGGGAGAAATAGGCAGTTTGCAACCCAGAAGAGGGCCTTCATCAGACTATGCTGGCATCCTAATCTTGGACTCCAGAACTGTAAAACATAAATGTTTGTTGTTTAAAACACCTAATTCATGATATTTTCTTATAGTAGCCAAAATAGTGTCCCAAAATAAAAGAGCAGAAAAAGCCAGATCCCAACTGAATGCCATACTTTTGATCTCCATGCTCTGGAAAAGTTCCCCAGTTTTTAGGTAGGTAAGCGAATTAGTAGAGAAACATGGTGAACCAACCTTGAAAAGCCTGTAGGATATTAAAGTAAATATTTCAGATCCTAAGGGTCCATGTCTTTTGCTTTATATTTCCATGTTGAATCCAAAGAATACTTTACCAATAAAGTTCTGACAAAAACATACAAGATGAAATTAGAGTCAGAAAAGGCGGGTCATTAATTTTTTTAAATCTTTTAAACTTTTAATTTTTTTTTAATTTAATTTTATTTTTTAACTTTACAATATTGTATTGGTTTTGCCATATATCGAAATGAATCCACGACAGGTATACATGTGTTCCCCATCCTGAACCCTCCTCCCTCCTCCCTCCCCATTTTGTATTGAGGTATAGCTGATATGGGGATTCCCTGGTAGCTCAGCTGGTAAACAATCCGCCTGCAATGAGGGAGACCTGGGTTTGATCCCTTGGTAGGGAAGATCTCCTGGAGAAGGGCATGGCAACCCATTCCAATATTCTTGCCTAGAGAATTCCATGGACAGAGGAGCCTGGTGGGCTACAGTCCGTGGGGTCGCAGAGTCGAACATGACTGAGCAACTAACAAGCAAGCAAGCCAGCAAGCAATAGCTGAGAAATGATGTATTGTTAGTTTCAGGTGAACAGTGACAGGACTCAGCCCTACATATACATGTACCCATTCTCCCCCAAATTCCCTCTTATCCAGGCTAAGGCAGGTTATTTTTGTTTTGAAGACCCTGAAATATTTAACTATGATGGATATAGTACTGTTTGGAAGAAACAAAAAGATTACAGTAAAAAGAATCAGGAAAAGCAGAAACATAAGGTCCAGGCAGTGATACAACAATTACTGGAAAACAAGTGTGGGGAGATTCTTGATTCATTTATTTATTTTTGTTAAATTAACTTCTCCAGTTTACTGATAGCATCCGGAGATGAAGAGTAACTAGATGAAAGTTCAGAATTCACATTAGCATCAGACTTTGAAACTCAGTACTTCTGAAAAAAACACACTCTCTACTAATTTACTGGAGAAGCTATAGAGATGATAATTTTCAAAAAGGTGAGGAAGGGGAAGAATATAGGTATTAAAAAATGAAAGGAGTAAAAAGTTGGGCATTGCTGAAGTTGACCCCAATTGTAATTTTTTATCTGTATATCTTTCATACATTCTTAGAAGAAAAGCCACGTAACCAGGTGAATACACACAGCACTAAGAAGCAGTACCCATCTCTGGGGCTTGAACATGTTATAGGTATATCAGGGCACCAAACTTACCAGGCAGGGGCTTCAGCCATGGCTGCTGCAAATTCTTATTGACAATGTTTACAAGTAGCTCTTTTTCAAGTGAATGGCTTTTATTTGAACTTCTTTCATTTTTCAAAAAATTTGCTTGTCACTTAAATGTTATCAGAAAGAAGAATAGAGCTCTTACAGTATTTTCTGCAGTCTTGGTACCCAATATCTTGGTGATCTTTCCAGGCCCTGCACTGAGGGAGGACCTCATAGAGATCACATTGGGGTTGGGGATGAGGTGGAAGATTAGTGTTAGAATGTTCAGTAGACAAATAGGGAAGATAATATAAGGATGTGGCTAAAAAACTCTGACACCTGGTAATTGGGCTGTGAATGCTTTTTTCTCTTCATATATATGAAAGTGAAAGTGTTAGTGGCTCAGTTGTTTCCAACTCTTTGCGACCCCATGAACTGTAGCCTGCCAGGCTCTTCAGGCAAGTGTACTGTAGTGGCTAGCCATTTCCTTCTCCAGGGGATCTTTCCAACCCAATGGTCGAACCCGGGTCTCCTGCATTGCAGGCAGATTCTTTACTGTCTGAGCCACAGGTAAGCCCCTTCATAAATATAATAAATTTATTATGAAGAATTGGCTTACATAATTATGAAGACAAAGTAGTACCACAATCTGCTGTTTGCAAGCTGGAGATGCAGGTAAACTGGTAATGTAATTCTAGTCTGAGTCAAAAGGCCTGAGAACCAAGGGAGCTGATGGTGTAAGTTCCAGTCTAAGGGTAGAAGAAGACTAATGTCCCAGCTCAACAGACTGACACAGAAGGAAGCAAAAAGGAGCAAATTCCCCCTTCCTTTGCCTTTTTTTCTTATTTTATTCTTTTTGAAGGCTGTGAAAGACTGGATGAGTCCCACTCACACTGGGGAGGGCAATCTACCTCACCGAATCCACTGATTCGAATGCTAATTTCATCCAGAAATACTCCTACAGGTGCGCCCCAAAACGGTATTTAACCTTGGTGCTCCTTGTCCTATTCAGTTGACACATAAATTTAACCATAACATGGGGATTAGCAGATTGTTTCTGTAAAGGGCCAGATAGTAAATATTTTAGATTTTGTGGGCCACACATAGTCCCCCCCCCCAGCCCTTCTTCCTTTCAACTATTTAAAAATGTGAAAACCATTCTTTTCTCCAAGGATGTACAAAAATAGACTGTAAGGCCAGATCTGGCCCATGCACTATAGTTTGTCAACCCTTCTAGCCCAGAGATAAATAAAGTAGCTAATATAACCACCAGTTTACAGATACTTGGAGTCTCAGACATGTTTAATAACCTGCCTGAGGTCCAGGACTTCCCTGGTGGCTCAGATGGTAAAGCATCTGCCTACAACGGGGGAGACCTGGATTCAATCCCTGGGTTGGGAAGATCTTCAGGAGAAGGAAATGGCAACCCACTCCAGTATTCTTGCCTGGAAAATCCCGTGGACAGAGGAGCCTGGTAGGTTATAGTCCATGGGGTTGCAAAGAGTCGGACACGACTGAGCAACTTATGATTATGAGGTCCAATGTATTATTTTGGATTTTTAAAAGTTCTTGTAAGATTCTAAACACTTTAATCTTTCCATTGCACTAGGTCCTTTTCAAATTTGATCTTTTATATGGACAGTTTTATTTCTTTTTGTTTTCCAAACAAATTTAGTTTTATTTAGCTTCTTTTTTGAAATTTTGTATTGGAGTATGGCTGATTAACAATGTTGTGATGGTTTCAGGTGGACAGCAAAGGGATAACATATCCATTCTCCTTCAAATTCCATTCAGGCTGCCACTGCTTATAACATTGAGCAGAATTCCCTGTGCTATACACACAGGGATTCCTTGAATTTCCTGGTCCTTGTTGGCTATCCTTTATTTTATTATTACAAATGAAAATAATAATAAGTAACAATATAACTTGTTGACCAAGTACTGTTAAAAAGACTATCTAACCCTTAATTCTACCAAAACTGAAATCATTGCATTTGACCAACATTGTCCAATATGGAGATAATGAATATAACAAATATTCATTAAACATCTACCAGTACAAAGTAGGATCTGGAGATATGGTGACAAAGATTCTTTCTTTAACCAAATTCTAATCAGGCTCTTCTGAACTCTTTTTCAACTAGGCCTTGACTTTGGATTTCTGTTTGGTCTCTGTATTACCACATTTTATCAAAAACACTGGTAAATCAGTTTAACCAGAATTTACCATCTTTATTATCTGATTGACTTCAGTACCCAGTTGGGTCCCTCATACTCCATCCTCCAGGTGATGTCTTATCACTCAAGTCTGCCTTCAGCAAGAATCCTGTTAGATCACTTTAGCTAGAATTCTTTGTACCTCTGATATTTCCTTTTAATAATTTTCCATTTCCTGACTCCCTTGCCCCCATGCACCCTACTCCTTTTCTATAAGTTCTCACTTTTTCCTTGTGTTCAGAGTTGAGTCCAGTCTCTCTTCTGCCCTATAATACCCCATTGCTTTGGTTCCTAGCTCTATCATGATAGTTCTCCTGAATAAACTCTGCCTTACTTTTATTTAACCAGTGTCATGAATAATTTTTTCTTTAAAAATGCCAAGCAATAAGATAAATTTCCCTTATACTCACAGAAATCACCATCCAGAAACAAACTTAAAACAAATAGTTGAAAAATGAAAGGGATGGCAAATAAGTCAGGTTGCTGTAGAGTTACTCATAAATGACTTCCATAAATCAGTCAACACTTAGGGAGGGGAGGAGAGCCCTAGTGTCTGGAGTTGAGAAAGGAGCTGTATTAAGCCACGAGATTTGCTGAAGGTTACCTTACCACTACCTATTCCATCCAAAAGATTTCAGCTGTTTTAACTAAAGAGTCAAAGCTCTTTTAATAAAAGGTGATGTTGGAAAGGATAATTTTAAAAGTATGGTTTATCAATTCTATTTTTGTATACAACCCATGGAAGAAACCTAGTCATTGAACACACAACTGTTGCCACACGAAGAGTTACTTTTTAAAAATCAGACTTCGAGTCTAAGAACCCACAAATGCTTCTTCTATCAAGTCTACAGCAGCTAATTACGCCTTTCCAGTGAACTGTTTTAAACATTCCACATACCCCCATTATTTTCCTTCTGTCCCAGTTACAGTTGCAATCAGCAGGAGGAAGAAGGTCGGTTAAAACAGCTCTCAAGCAGATCTCTGCTGTCCCTTGATCAAGTACTTGTGGATGCGAGGGATCAAACCACCCACAGCAATGGGAAGAGAATTCAACATCTCATTACCATGGATTGCATGCTGCACAAGGCGCGGAGTGATCCGTGGAACCTGGAAGTGTGATCCAGGGAACCTGTAAGTGTGATCCGCGGAAGCTGGAAGTGTGTCAGGAAGCATTTAACAGAAGGCTTCCTGTGTGCTGTTTTGGATTTTTCATGAATCCTCTGTCCCTTATTAATTCCTGAATATTCAGGAATTAAGAGGAGTTGCCAAGCCACTCCTGGGGCTGAGGAATGCATGCATTTCCTTCTTTAATTTTTCCATATGGTGATAAGTAACTATTTATGACCCTCTTCCTTTTTATGAACCATACGGTAAAAGTGATTATTTACAATCCTCTCTCTTTGATATGGATTGCCTTATGATAATTTCTAAGTCTGGACTTTTGATTTTTACCTTTGCTGAAAATAGCTACCTTTTAAGACAGTATAAATACCCACACTATGTTGAATAAGACACCTTTGCTCCATCAGAGCTTGGGTCCCCATGTCTTTCTTTCTTTCTTTCTCGCTCTCTCTCCGGCTAATTCCTTGGAGCCCAGAAGCCCGCTGAGCTCAGTTTCTTGCCCTGGCTTCTAAGACCCTCTCAAGAAGGCACACTGTGCCTTCACCCCCTCGAGAGGGCTCCCGGTGACTATGTGAAGCAGTGCAAACCCTGTATCAAGGGCTTTATTGGTTTTCTGCATAAGCCAAGGAATATCAGCCTCTTTCTCTCTCTCTTTTGCTTTCTTATTGTCGACTCCGGACCACCAGGTTCCGGTAGATTAAAGGACCTCAACAGAAATGTGATCCATGGAATCTGGAAGTGTGATCAACAGAACTTGGAAGTGTCAATAGAAGAACTGCGATGCTGTGCACTGCAGCGGTCCCTTCCATGGCTTCTGGTGCGAGTCTTTAAATGTCTATGGTTTGGCCCACGGAAACCTGTAGCCCGGCTCTCTCTGAGCAGACACTGCCTTAGCCTTGAACTTCCCATTGTCCTGTCTAGCTTTGCCTCTAGCCACGATCTCCGCGGATCCTGGTCCATGGTCCAACACCGCCTCTGCCCTGCTGCACCGTCCCCCGCAGTACCGGCCGCCGCCACCTCCGGAGCCCCTGGAAAGAGTAATTTAAATATGGCAGTTGTACCCTTTGTGTGCGTGCTAAGTCTCTTCAGTCGTGGCTGACCCTGTGCGACTCCATGGACTGTAGCCCACCAGGCTCTTTGGTCCTTGGGATTATCCAGGCAAGAATACTGGGGTGGGTTGCCATGCCCTCCTCCAAGGGATCTTCCCTACCCAGGGATGGAACCCATTGTCTCTTACATCTCCTGCATTGGCAGGCAGGTTCTTTACCACTAGTGCCACCTGGGAAGCCACCCTTTACCTCAGTGATTCTTTAATTGGTGTGAGAGTTTATTAATGCACAGAGTTTATTTCTTATACCAGTTCCAAGGCCTCCTTCTAGAGATGCTGATAGAGTCTATAAGAAAGCATTGCTATCAAATACTCCAGGTGATTCTAAGTAGGCAGTACAAGAACCACACTTTTGATGAATACTGCTCAAGACGGGAGGCAAAGGTGTTTGTCTTTGTTTCCTCAGTCTCCCAAGATGGAATGCGGCAGCTATTTTAAGACCCCCATTTATAAGAAAGACCTTTCTTAAGGAATCTTGGTCTTATTCACCTCCAGCTTTCAAGCACCTCACCCCTCCTCATTCCTCTACTTATCTTCTGAGGTGTGCTTGGATTTTCATGTCATTACTTTCTTACCTTGATTTGTGGTGTTCTTTCTCTTTTAGTCGTGATTTTTGTTGAATACTGGCTACCCTGAAATACCACCAAACAACTCACTGAGAAGACAAAGATGAAATTATTTTTACAATGGTAAGGGGGATCTCTGCATTGAGAGTGTCTTAGGATTTTAGAGGTAGGAGGACAAAGGGGAATATTTATGAGAGCCTGAAAGTCCTGTTTAAGCCTGGACTTCCAGTGCAGGAGCTTAATTAGAATTGGGTGAGAGTCATGATCTGGTAGGCTGCCGTCTATGGGGTCGCACAGAGTCGGACACGACTGAAGCGACTTAGCAGCAGCAGCTGCAGCAGTAGCATGATCTAATAGTTTAAAACTGGTGTATTTTGAGGTGCCGGGTCCCGAATCTGGGGATGTAAATTGTCATTTCTGTGTTTTTGGGGAAGAGTTTGTGAATATTTCATAAAATTCTTGGAATGGACAAAAAAGTTGTTTTTATCTTCCTGGGCAAGAGTTTCCTGGAATAGTAAAGTTATATTGATGAGGACTGTGGGATAATAAAGTTGTATGAATGTATACATTAAGCTGTGTGGATGAAGATGGATTCTGCTCTATTTCAAAATAGAAATAATTTGAATTATACTGGCTTAATTTTATTGGCACCTTCAAGGGGCTTCCCAGGTGGCAGTGGTAAAAAATCTGCCTGCCATTGCAGAAGACGCAGGAGATATGGGTTTCATTCCTGGGTGGAGAAGATCCCCAGGAGGAGGAAATGGCAACCTATTCCAGTATTCTTGCCTGGAGAATCCCATAGGCAGAGGCCTAGTGGGCTGTAGTCCATGGGGTCTCAGAGTCAGATACAACTGAACACACACATAGTTAATTAAAGCATACATCCCCCACTGGCCTTCCCAGGAAACTCTCAAATTTGTTATATTTCCTGGGTTCTTTCATGCTTGAGAATGTTTGTTGCTCTTTTAATGTGGAAAACATTTTGGTGAAATATAATGTTCTTAGGGCAAGTTTTCTTGTACACTTGGATATAAATGTTAGAGGGAAATAATTTTTAATAATATTATATGTATTTTTATATTAAACATTTAAAATTTAAGTTGATATTAAATTCACATAATTTTAAAGGAAGGGAAAGAAATGGGTGAAAGAATTGCTAAATTTAAATGACTGTTTATCCATGAAAAGAGATATTAATTTGTAAAGAATCCTTCTAAGGCTGATAGCAAAAGATTATGAAAAAAGTGATCTTTGGAACCATTTTTAATGATGTATTAATTCTGAAAGAGATGGGAATACCAGACCACCTGACCTGCCTCTTGAGAAACCTGTATGCAGGTCAGGAAGCAACAGTTAGAACTGGACATGGAAAAACAGACTGGTTCCAACTAGGAAAAGGAGTATGTCAAGGCTGTATATTGTCACCCTGCTTATTTAACTTCTATGCAGAGTACATCATGAGAAATGCTGGGCTGGAAGAAGCACAAGCTGGAATTAAGATTGCCGGGAGAAATATCAATCACCTCAGATATGCAGATGACACCACCCTTATGGCAGAAAGGGAAGAGGAACTAAAAAGCCTGTTGATGAAAGTGAAAGAGGAGAGTGAAAATGTTGGCTTAGGCTCAACATTCAGAAAACGAAGATCATGGCATCTGGTCCCATCACTTCATGGGAAATAGATGGGGAAACAGTGGAAACAGTGGTAGACTTTATTTTTTGGGGCTCCAAAATCACTGCAGATGGTGAATGCAGTCATGAAATTAAAAGATGCATACTCCTTGGAAGGAAAGTTATGACCAACCCAGATAGCATATTGAAAAGCAGAGACATTACTTTGCCAACAAAGGTCCATCTAGTCAAGGCTATGGTTTTTCCAGTAGTCATATATGGATGTGTAGATATAATGGTCATCTGAGTTAAATTCACCCATTCCAGTCTATTTCAGTTTGCTGATTCCTAGAATGTCGACATTCACTCTTGCCATCTCTTGTTTGACCACTTCCAATTTGCCTTGATTCATGGACCTGACATTCCAGGTTCCTATGCAATATTGCTCTTTACAGCATCGGACCTTGCTTCTATCACCAGTCACATCCACAGCTGGGGATTCTTTTTGCTTTGGCTCCATCCCTTCATTCTTTCTGGAGTTATTTTTCCACTGATCTCCAGTAGCATACTGGGCACCTACTGACCTGGGGAGTTCCTCTTTCAGTATCCTATCATTTTGCCTTTTCATACTGTTCATGGGGTTCTCAAGGCAAGAATACTGAAGTGGTTTGCATTCCCTTCTCCAGTGGACCACATTCTGTCAAATTTCTCCACCATGACCCGCCTGTCTTGGGTTGCCCCACGGGCATGGCTTAGTTTCATTGAGTTAGACAAGGCTGTGGTCCTAGTGTGATTAGATTGACTAGTTTTCTGTGAGTATGGTTTCAGTGTGTTTGCCCTCTTGCAACACCTACCGTCTTACTTGGGTTTCTAACTCAGATGACCATTATATCTACTACTGCGAGCAGGAATCCCTCAGAAGAAAGGGAGTAGCCATCATGGTCAACAAAAGAGTCCAAAATGCAGTACTTGGATGCAATCTCAAAAACTACAGAATGATCTCTGTTCGTTTCCAAGGCAAACCATTCAATATCACAGTAATCCAAGTTTATGCCCCAATAAGTAACGCTGAAGAAGCTGAAGTTGAACGGTTCTATGAAGACCTACAAGACCTTTTAGAACTAACACCCAAAAAAGATGTCCTTTTCATTATAGGGGACTGGAATGCAAAAGTAGGAAGTCAAGAAACACCTGGAGTCACAGGCAAATTTGGCCTTGGAATACGGAATGAAGCAGGGCAAAGACTGATAGAGTTTTACCAAGAAAATGCACTGGTCATAACAAACACCCTCTTCCAGCAACACAAGAGAAGACTCTATACATGGACATAACCAGGTGGTCAACACCGAAATCAGATTGATTATATTCTTTGCAGCCAAAGATGGAGAAGCTCTATACAGTCAGCAAAAACAAGACCAGGAGGTGACTGTGGCTTAGATCATGAACTCCTTATTGCCAAATTCAGACTTAAACTGAAGAAAGTAGGGAAAACTACTGGACCATTCAGGTATGACCTAAATCAAATCCCTTATGATTATACAATGGAAGTGAGAAATAGATTTAAGGGTCTAGATCTGATAGATAGAGTGCCTGATGAACTATGAGGTTCTTGACATTGTACAGGAGACAGGGATCAAGACCATTCCCATAGAAAAGAAATGCAAAAAAGCAAAATGGCTGTCTGGGGAGGCCTTACAAATAGCTGTGAAAAGAAGAGAAGCGAAAAGCAAAGGAGAAAAGGAAAGATATAAACATCTGAATGCAGAGTTCCAAAGAATAACAAGAAGAGATAAGAAAGCCTTCTTCAGCGATCAATGCAAAGAAATAGAGGAAAACAACAGAATGTGAAAGACTAGGGATCTCTTGAAGAAAATCAGAGCTACCAAAGGAACATTTCATGCAAAGATGAGCTCGATAAAGGACAGAAATGGTATGGACCTAACAGAAGCAGAAGATATTAAGAAGAGATGGCAAGAATACACAGAAGAACTGTACAAAAAAGATCTTCATGACCCAGATAATCACGATGGTGTGATCACTCACCTAGAGCCAGATCCTGGAATGTGAAGTCAAGTGGGCCTTAGAAAGCATCACTATGAACAAAGCTAGTGGAGGTGATGGGAATTCCAGTTGAGCTATTCCAAATCCTGAAAGATGATGCTGTGAAAGTGCTGCACTCAATATGCCAGCAAATTTGGAAAACTCAGCAGTGGCCACAGGACTGGAAAAGGTCAGTTTTCATTCCAATCCCAAAGAAAGGCAATGCCAAAGAATGCTCAAACTACTGCACAATTGCACTCATCTCACACGCTAGTAAAGTAATGCTCAAAATTCTCCAAGCCAGGCTTCAGCAGTATGTGAACCGTGAACTTCCAGATGTTCAAGCTGGTTTTAGAAAAGGCAGAGGAACCAGAGATCAAATTGCCAACATCCACTGGATCATGGAAAAAACAAGAGAGTTCCAGGAAAACATCTATTTCTGCTTTATTGACTATGCCAAAGCCTTTGACTGTGTGGATCACAATAAACTGTGGAAAATTCTGAAAGAAATGGGAATACCAGACCACCTGATCTGCCTCTTGAGAAATCTGTATGCAGGTCAGGAAGCAACAGTTAGAACTGGACGTGGAACAACAGACTGGTTCCAAATAGGAAAAGGAGTTTGTCAAGGCTGTATATTGTCATCCTGCTTATTTAACTTCTATGCAGAGTACATCATGAGAAACGCTGGACTGGAAGAAACACAAGCTGGAATCAAGATGTCCGGGAGAAATATCAATAACCTCAGATATGCAGACGACACCACCCTTATGGCAGAAAGTGAAGAGGAACTCAAAAGCCTCTTGATGAAAGTGAAAGTGGAGAATGAAAAAGTTGGCTTAAAGCTCAACATTCAGAAAACGAAGATCATGGCATCCGGTCCCACCACTTCATGGGCAATAGATGGGGAAACAGTGGAAACAGTGTCAGACTTTATTTTTCTGGGCTCCAAAATCACTACAGATGGTGACTGCAGCCATGAAATTAAAAGACGCTTACTCCTTGGAAGGAAAGTGATGACCAACCTAGATAGCATATTCAAAAGCAGAGACATTACTTTGCCAACAAAGGTCCATCTAGTCAAGGCTATGGTTTTTCCTGTGGTCATGTATGGATGTGAGAGTTGGACTGTGAAGAAGGCTGAACGCCGAAGAATTGATGCTTTTGAACTGTGGTGTTGGAGAAGACTCTTGAGAGTCCCTTGGACTGCAAGGAGATCCAACCAGTCCATCCAAAGGAGATCAGTCCTGGGTGTTCATTGGAGGGACTGATGCTGAAGCTGAAACTCCAATACTTTGGCCACCTCATTCAAGAGTTGACTCATTGGAAAAGACTCTGATGCTGGGAGGGATTGGGGGCAGGAGGAGAAGGGGACGACAGAGGATGAGATGGTTGGATGGCATCACTGACTCGATGGACATGATTTTGGGTATAATCCAGAAGTTGGTGATGGACAGGGAGGCCTGGCATGCTGCAATCCATGGGGTCGCAAAGGGTCAGACACGATTGAGCGACTGAACTATTTCACTATTATGATAAATGAAAATTATTGTGCTTTTATGTTTACTCCCATCCCTTCTTCCTCCTGCTTATTTCTTAGGTAAATTGTCATTTTCATATTTTCAAGTTTATGAGATTTCAGTGCTGTTCTGGGACCACAGGTCTTGCCCTCACTTGTTTCACTGTAGCTTCTCTATTTAGGAAAATCTTTATATTGGTTCATTTCTTGGCTGCTTGTATTTCACTGTCCAGTAGATTTTCTGTCCAAAGAAGGCAAATAGATACGTGTTCCTAATATCTTGCATATGTGAAAGTATTTATTACTTTTATATTTGAAGTATTCCATACAATTTGGCAATGTATGAATTTCTTGAACTTACTTTCCTCAAGATTCTTTGAATATTGGGTTTCTTTCCTTCAGAAATTTTCTTTATTATTTTTTAGCACTGAATATCATGGAACTTTTGAGGCCAAGTTGATTCTTTTTCCTTTTAGGTGACTTGTGGTAGGGATCTCCAGAGAAACAACAAATAGTGTGTTAGTTTTAGTTGCTGAGTCTTGTCTGACTCTTTCCAACCGTATAGACTGTAGCTCATCAGGCTCCTCTGTCCATGGAATTCTCCAGGCAAGCATACTGGAGTGGGTAGCCATTCTCTTCTCCAGGGGATCTTCCTGACTCAGTAATTGAACTTGAGTCTCCTGCATTGTAGGTCAATTCTTTATCATCTGAGCCACCAGGGAAGCCGACTGTATATATATATATAACATGATCTATATCTATATCTATATAAAGATATATCATGATTTTGGAGGCTGAAAAGTCCAAGGTCTTCAGTTGGCAAACTGAAAACCGAAGTGAGCTAGTAATGTAGTTTCAGTCTGATTCTAAAGGCCTGAAAATCAGGAAAGCCAGCTAGCTGATGCATGTTCTAGTCTGAGGGTGAAAGATTGATGTTCCAATTGATGTCCCTAAGCTCAATCAGTTAGGCAGGTAAAGTTCCCTTTTACTCAGTTTTTTTGTTCTATTCAGGGTCAGTTGATTAGATGAGGCCCAGCCACGTTAGACAGGATAGTTCACTTTACTTAGTCTACCAATTCAGATGTTAATTTCACTCAGAAATACTCTCACAGACACACCCAGAGTAATGTTTGACCAAATGCCTGGGTTACCCTGTAGCCCAGTCAATATGACACATAAAATTAACTATCACATGTGTTTTGTTCCTTGAACGACAGAAGTATTATTTCTTTGTCCTTGAAATTCAACAGCTTAACTAGGTTGCATATGTTTTTATTTTTTATTGAAGTATAGTTAATTTACAATGTTGTGTTAGTTTCTAGGGTGTAGCAAAGTGACATATATATATATATATTCTTTTTCATGTTCTTTTCCGTTATGGTTTGTTACTGGATATTGAATACAGTTCCCTGTTCTATACAGTAGGACCTTGTTGTTTATCCATTCTATATATAATAGTTTGCATTTGCTAATCCCAAACTCCCAATCCATCCCTCATCCAATCTTCTGCATGCCCCCACCAACAGCTTCGAGTTGGTCCTCTAGATGTGTGAGTCTTTAATTAGGTTATGTTAATTATTCTATGTCCATTTTCACTTAAACAATTTTTTTAATAGTCCCTAGAAACTGTTACTACTTCTGCTTCCCCCATCCCTACCTTATGGTAATCATAAATATATATATATATATATACACATACACATATACATATATACACACACACACACACATACATACAGGGAACTCTTCTCAACATGAAAGACATAGTAATATCTGTTGAAATGAGAGATATGCAAAGCATGATCAACATGTCATGATTCTGTCATTTATTTAACAAATAGTGTCTACTGTGAATTTGCTAGATTCTTTTCAGATCTCTGTATTCACACATAAAGTCCCTGCCCTCAAGTAGCATCTGAGTTTGTTGCAGGATCCATGCTTAGTTGGTCACATTTCCGAATCATGGCTATTAGGTGTGGGTACTGCAAGGAGATCCAACCAGTCCGTTCTGAAGGAGATCAGCCCTGGGATTTCTTTGGAAGGAATGATGCTAAAGCTGAAACTCCAGTACTTTGGCCACCAATGAGTTGACTCATTGGAAAAGACTCTGATGCTGGGAGGGGTTGGGGGCAGGAGGAGAAGGGGACGACAGAGGATGAGATGGCTGGATGATATCACTGACTCGATGGACGTGAGTCTCAGTGAACTCCAGGAGTTGGTGATGGACAGGGAGGCCTGGCGTGCTGCAGTTCATGGGGTTGCAAAGAGTCGGACACGACTGAGCAACTGAACTGAACTGACTGAGTGTTCATCTGTCTTATTCATGGGTGCCATTATCTTTTCATACACAAGGAAAAATTCCATGTTATTTCCCACTCACTAATGTTGGAGTCAGGGTGCACATTAGTGGACCTCCTTAGTGGCTCAGTGGTAAAGAATCCACCTGCCAAACGGGAGACTCGTATTTGATCCCTGGGTCAGGAAGATCCCCTGGAGAAGGAAATGGCAATCCACTCCACTATTCTTGCCTGGGAAAGCCCATGGACAGAGGAGCTGGTGGGCTACAATCTGTGGGGTTGCAAAGAGTTGGACATGACTTAGCAACTAAACAACAGCAGTTACAGCTACCAAAGGCATGTGACATAAGCTTCAGCAATCACATGTACCAGTGTGAAAGCTTGATGTGCAAATAAAAGAGGTGGAGTGGCTTTATCATTTAACTATTTCTTATGGTAGGCAAGGCAGAATGGGGATGGTTTATCTCACTTCCATGATGTCCCTAAGCTGGGATGCCTTAGACTTCCCGGGGACTGGAATACTGAGAACGGCTTTTTCACTCACATCTCTGGCATTTGTGCTTTTTCATGTGGCTCTTGCTCCACATTGCATTGCATCCTCAGGTCCTCTATCTCTAGTTACTTAACTTCTTACATACCAACTTAACTTCTTACATACCAACTTAGGGTCTAGAGACCATAAAGCAGAAACTGCCAGATCTTAAAAGCTAGGCTAAGGAGTCCTGGATCATCTGTATGCTCTGTATGCTCTAAGTCAAGATAGTTTTTTCAAATGGATTTAATTTGTTAATGGTTTGGACTTTGAAAATACAATTTAAAAGAATCACAAGGCAATGTGGTGATTCTCCTCTGCTTTTTCTCAATTTTAGGCAATGAATAGAAGAGTAACTTAGTAGTAGTTTTTCAGAAAGTTTAAACTTATTTTCCATTGTTGATGTTAGAATCTCTAAAATGTTCATAGTTTGAAAATTCTTACAGATTTAAGTGTAAATCTTTCCTGGAACCAAAAACTAATTTAAAAACCATTGTAAAAGTTACCTGAAGAACAATGCAATGTGTGTGATTTCTGGAACTTGACTTGTTAAATTCAAATCTCACTCCATCTCCTATTGGCCTGGTGACCTGGAGCTCATTAACTTAGCCTCTGGTGCCTCAAGTTCCTCAAAAGCAAGATGGGATCTTAATAGTTCTTCCCTTATAGAGTGGTTGTGAAGGTTTAATTAATTTGCACACATAAAGTCCTTATAATATAACCCTATACTAAATGCTAAAATTTATCTATAATCATTATTGTTATATATAAAACTGTTAATATTAATCCAGTAGAATGCAGCAAAAGGGAGAAAATGTAAACAAAAAAGAAAATGTTAGGACTATGACCAGTGTGATAGTACATATGAAGATTCAATAAATGTGTATTGATTAATCTTCATTATTAAAGACATGATTAGGTTGGATAAACATTATAAACTCCAGTTATATGGTATATCCAAGAGCCAAATCTTAAACAAAACCGTATAGAAAGACAATAAAGGGTTAATTAAAATATATATCAGGAAAATTATAATTAACAAAAATTGGCAAAGTAAAACCATACAAAGTGCTAATTGAAACTGAGGCAAAAAGCCTGCTGCTGCTAAGTCACTTCAGTCGTGTCTGACTCTGTGTGACCCCATAGATGGCAGCCCACCAGGCTCCACTGTCCCTGGGATTCTCCAGGCAAGAACACTGGAGTGGGTTGCTATTTCCTTCTCCAATGATGACAGTGAAAAGTAAAAGTGAGGTCGCTCAGTCATGTCTGACTCTTAGTGACCCCATGGACTGCAGCCTACTAGACTCCTCCATCCATGGGATTCTCCAGGCAAGAGTACTGGAGTGGGTTACCATTGCCTTCTCCAGAGGCAAAAAGCCTAAGCAGAGACAAAGATGATTACATAACAAAAAGGAAGAATTATCTAAGAAAATATAAAAATTATAAACTTCTCAGTAACCAACATTGTCTCAGAATATAAAATTGACACAATTATAAGGCACATTTCACAAAGATACTGGAGATTTTTAGCAAAACTTTGTCAAAAATTGATAGATCAAGTAGGTAAAAAGTAATGAGCTTAAACAAAAGTAATAGCTTGATCTTTACCCTAAAGTAGAAAATATATACTCTTTTAAGGATACATAAAATAGTTATAAACATTGGCATTAGGCACAGGTATTATTCTCAAAGGAAGCCTCAGTGAAGATCAGAGCAGGTCCTCTGAAAACAATATATTAAATTAAAAGTGAAGAATAAAAAATTACTTAGGAAGACTCCATAGATTTGTAAACTAAAAAAGGACTACTGAATGAGAAAAAGGGGAGATCACAGTGGAAATTACAGTAAATTTTTAGAATTAATGACAAAATTCTGCTCATTGAAGTTGCGATAAAAAAAGCATATGGCGGTTCATTTATAACTCAGTTTGAAAACAATTCAAATTATTGTAGTATCAGTTCAAATAGACGAAAAAATAGATGAAAAACAAAAAAGAGAAATGAATGAAATAGGAAACAGAAACAGATCGATAAAAGCCAAAGCTGGTTCCTTATTAAAATTTAAGTTCTATTTACGGGCTTCCCTAGTGGAACATGACTGAGCGACTTCACTTTCACTTTCACTTTCTAGTGGCCCATAGGGTAAGAAATCTACCTGCAATGAGGGAAACCTGGGTTTGATCTCTGGGTTGGGAAGAGTCCCCTGGAGAAGGGAATGGCAATGCACTCCAGTATTCTATTTATAACATTTGATATATGTGAAACGTTTTCTAATAATTTCTCGTAGAGACAAAGAAGGGAGAGATGTACATTCAAAAAGGAGGATTTCAGAATTTTCCAATGAACTTTTGGGCTCTGTTATGTTGTCTAGGCTTTTACCCTGGTGGCTCACCAGTAAAAGAATCCTCCTGCAGTGCAGGAGACATGGGTCCATGGGTTCCATCCCTGGGTCAGGAAGATGCCCTGGAGAAGAAAATGACAACCCACTCCAGTATTCTTGCCTGGGAAATCCCATGGACAGAGGAGCCTTGTGGGCTATGGTCCACAGTGTCACAAGAGTTAGACACGACTTAGCGACTAAACCACTGCTGCTGCTGCTGCTGCTAAGTCGATTCAGTCCTGTCCAACTCTGTGCGACCCCATAGACGGCAGCCCACTAGGCTCCCCCGTCCCTGGGATTCTTCAGGCAAGAACACTGGAGTGGGTTGCCATTTCCTTCTCCAATGCATGAAAGCGAAAAGTGAAAGTGAAGTTGCTCAGTCCTGCCTGACTCTTAGCGACCCCATGGACTGCAGCCTACCAGGCTCCTCTGTCCATGGGATTTTCCAGGCAAGAGTACTGGAGTGGGGTGCCATTGCCTTTCTGAAACCACGGCCACCATGTTATCTAATCACACAGATGTCTTTCTTTCTCTACTTTTTAATGTAAATTTACCTTCTGAGAAATAAGAAAATATTTTCTCTTTAGGAATTCACATGGTTTAGGAAGTAAATAAGTTTCCTAATGCATTTTCTCAAGTGTATTAGTCCCACTACAAATTCAAAGCAAAATATTTAAGACAATTCGGACACAACTGAAGCGACTTAGCAGCAGCAGCAGCAAATGTAAATTTAAATAGATGTATCTAAGGCAAATATCATTATACATTCCTCATAGAGAAGTGAAGTAGAAAATATATGTGGCAAAAACCAACTTCCTACTCAGTGTGAGTTGAAGCATAAATGGAATGTTTCAGATATATATACAAGAATTGGTGAAATGTACTTAATAAATCAACAAAATGCCTTTCCTAAAATTTTAGAGTTTGGATTTGGTTTAGTTGTACTTTAATATTTTGTAGTCACATCTGTTCTTTTTAAAGTCAAGTCTTTTTCATTATCCAGAATGATGCCATCTGTTTTATTATTAGAGAGGTTACTAATGGGAACTGTCCATGTATAGACTTATTTCATCTAGTTGATATGCTAATAAATTCCAGGGGAAAAATTCCATTTATTGAATTAGTTACATTTATCTAACTGGAATTGCTGTCATTTTCTCTATGAAACCTTAATTCCCTTGTTCAAGTAGCTCAAACTAGGACACCACTGAATGCCGTAATAGGTAACTAAATGAGTTTTGCAGTCATAGAATATTCTGAATTCCTTATTTAACCCAATCATTTTGGACTTTAAACCAAATGGGCTCATTATCTTCTGTCTTCAACATGCCTCCCTCATAAGCAAGGAAAAATTAGTATCAATTTAGAATAAGAATGTTTTATTCTCTCTCAACTCAAAACTTGTACTCTGCCTCTTTTATTAAAAGCCAATACTCTGCTCTTGTGGTTTGTGGGTTTCCAGTCTACGAATTCATTACAGTGTCATTTTATTTTCAGAAATAAGCTGTGTATCCTTTGACTTTGCTAGTCGTTGAAAGAAAATAGAAAAGATTAGAATTTCAGTGGATATTTATTGAACATCTATTATATGCTCATTGTTGTGAGGGAAAAAGAGTCATAAGAAATGACTTTGCTTACTTTACTCAAAATTAACATGAGAGATTAATTGTGAAATAAGTGCTCTTTGGGATATTTCAATTTTTCTCTTGTCTGCTGCTGCTGCTGCTGCTAAGTCGCTTCAGTCGTGTCCGACTCTGTGCGACCCCATAGATGACAGCCCACCAGGCTCCGCTGTCCCTGGGATTCTCCAGGCAAGAACACTGTAGTGGGTTGCCATTTCCTTCTCCAATGCATGAAAGTGAAAAGTGAAAGTGAAGTCACTGAGTCATGTCCAACTCTCAGCGACCCCATGGACTGCAGTCTACCAGGCTCCTCCGTCCATAGGATTTTCCAGGCAAGAGTACTAAAGATGGGACTCTGCTTCATTCACACAACACATGCTTGGTGAGCACTTACTGTATAAGATATTAATAGAATATAATTGTGAACAAGTCCCTGCCTGTGTGATGCTGGAAAAATAAAAGTTTTATAAGGAACAGAGTCTTCTACTGAAAGGAAGTTTCTGAGATTTCAGAAAGTCATGACTAAGGTGATACTCTTTTCTTCAGTGATCAAAAGAACCCTAAGGGGAGACCAGTGCACACAGGCATGTTGTCTTATTCCTATTGTTCTGTGAGAGAAACAGGGTCGATTGATTTCTAGGCGTCAGTGGGCATTTGATGCCATATTTGTCACACTGTCACTCAAATTCTCACTTTTTCCTTGAAAGAAAAATGCCCCAGGTTTGGTAAATCCATGCAAAAATGAGACTGTGGTTAAAACGCAGCAAAACTTTACGCTGTTCTTTAGGATACATGTATTTTCTTCTTAAGTTAAAATAATGCAGAGGGATGGTACGAGGAGGGAAGAGGGAGGGGGTTTCAGGATGGGGAACACGTGTACACCCATGGGGGATTCATGTTGATGTATGGCAAAACCAATACAATATTGTAAAGTAAAAAATAATAATAATAAAAAAAATAATGCTGGGGTAACCAGGGGAAACATATATTAAATCAATATCCTGCAGTGAAACTAAGTGCTACAGAATGAGTATACTATAAACATTTCAAGTCTTCAGTTTGAACTGGTAAAAATTGGTGAAATTTCCTTGCACATGGTGACTTTCTTGAATATTGTGTATATAGATATACAAAGAAGATACACATAACCTCAGAACATCTGTCTATGTGTGAGGATTGAAGACCTTAATCTGTGTCAGGTACTTTGCTAAGTGCTTTACATAATATTGCCTAAGCATTAACTTGAGCACTAGAGCAATCCTTACAATAGGAACTATCATTAGCGAGATTTTGCAGATGAGAAAATTGACGCTTCATGAAGTAAATTAAAAATATTTAAACATCTTATTAAATTATACATAACTATTAAGGGGCTTCCCAGGTGGTACAGTGGTAAAGAATTCCTCTGCCAATGCAAGAGAAACAAGAGATGTGGGTCGATCCCTGGGACGGGAAGTTCCCCTGGAGAAGGGAATGGCAACCCACTCCAGTATTCTTTCCTGGAAAATTTCAAGGACAGAGGAGCCTGGCAGGCTACAGTCCATGGGGTTGCAAAGAGTTGGACATGACTGAGCAACTGAGCATGCACATTAAATGGCAAAAGTGAAAGTTACTTAGTCATGTTCGACTCTTTGGGACCCCATGGACTGTATAGTCCATGCAATTTTCCAGGCCAGAATACTGGAGTGGATAGCCTTTCCCTTCTCCAGGGAATCTTCCCAACCAGGATCAAACCCAGGTCTCCGGCATAGCAGGCAGATTCTTTACCAGTGGAGCCACAAGGGAAGCCCAAACATACTAGAGTGGGTAGCCTATCCCTTCTCCAGCAGATCTTCCCAACCCAGGAATCGAAATGGGTCTCCTGCATTGCAGGCGAATTCTTTACCAACTGAGCTATTAAGTGGCAAGTCCTGGCTTTTAAACCAGATCTGCTTGATTCCAAAGCCTATGTTTTAAACCATCCTGCTGTTCGGTTCAAAATTTTATTTATTCAACTTGTATTAATAGTTTTCTATTCCACCCCCAACCCCACACAAACATGTGTCTGCTCCTATTTAATATATAGCCTTGGAGACTTTTGTAGATTAGAAGTTAAGACTGAGGAGTTTGTCTGCAAAACAGTTCTTGGCCCTAATTAGCATTTACTGTTATCAACCACTCTGGCCACTCTTGCTATTATTTGAATGCATTGGTTACTATGATTATTTGAAAAGTACTTAAAATGGGTCTGCAATCTGGACAGAGTCTTGCAAAATATAATTAAACACCTATTACACCTTCATGACATCAAGGAATATCATGTGTGATCTCTATTTCCCTTCTCCCTCAAATCTGGCCTACTGGTTTTATGTTCTTTCTGCACCAGGTCCAAACATCTGATGTTCTTGTACTGCTTTCCGGTGACCTGGCATCCTGGAAAATTTCTGGGCTTTTCACTAGAGCTATGCTGTGTGCTGGGCTAACTTGCTTCAGTCATGTCCATCTCTTTGCTACTCCACAGACTATAGTCCACCAGGTTCCTCTTTCCATGGGATTCTCCAGGTAGGAATATTGGAGTGGGTTGCCATGCCCTCCTCCAGGGGATCTTCCCAACCCAAGGCTTGAACCCATGTCTCTTGTCTCCTTTATTGGCAGGCAGGTTCTTTACCACTAATGCCACCTGGGAAGCCCATTCTCCATAGCAGAAACTTCCAACTCATAGATCATAATCCAAATCTAATATGTCTACATTGTTCTCAAGGGTTTTTTTTTTTTTTTTAGCCAACAGTTAAAACTCAGGAAATTTCATATAACATATTGGATCCTAAACATAATCTGGCAACACTGGATCTGAACTTCTGCATGGTAATCAGTGTCTAGCTCTGGGTAGTAGGATCCCCCTACATAAGGCTGTTCTCTCCAACGTATTACAGACATAAGCACTCACAGCTGGCTTTTCAGTTCTAGTTGCCAACGCCAGTAGCCATTTATCATTGTACTTGCACTGTAAGTTTTCTCACAGCTGACAACTCTTTATACTATGTCTAACAGTGGGAAAATGAAAAATATACCCCAAAGTTAATGTACTTCAAGAAAAATGATGAAAGATAGCTTATTTATCTCTAAACGTGAAGAATAGTCAGCAGTCTCTAATATGTAAACAAAATGAGTGTATTTTCTTATCTCTCAAATGGCAGGGTTTATGACTTTGGCTATAGAGCAAGCCTAAATAGTCAAAGACACTGAAGAACTAACAAAAAGGAACAGGGACAGAACTACCAAAATTCTCTTTGATTCAGTCTAATTCCTTTAGGGTCACCCACATTTCTTGGAAGTTTATCTGTATAAGTCAGAATGTAATTGAATCACTGAAGAAATTCATTTGTGAAGAATTAGCAGAATAGTTGGACACCAGAGGGAGCAAGAGACTACAGGATCATTGAGAGAGACAGCGAGACAGAGAGGGAGAGAGAGAAGACAGAGAGAGACTGAGAGAGAGAGAAAGAGAGAGAAGGAAAAAGACTGGACACCTGGAGCAGCTAGGTACAAAGCCCCAGAGTCTAGCCAAGTTAAAGGGCTTTCCCAGTCAAAGTCAGTCCATAAAGTTGGAGAGAGGTGACTCTTTCTTTAAAAGCATACTATATACATGTGTGCTTGTTGTGTCTGAGTCTTTGGGACTGCAGGGACTGTAGCCCGCCAGGCTCCTCTGTCTGTGGGATCTTCCAGGCAAGAATGCTGGGAGGGGTTGCTATTCTTTTCTCCAGGGGATCTTCCCAACCCAGGGACTGAACCCACATTTCCTGTGTCTCTTGCATTGGCAGCCGGATTCTTAACCACTGAACCAGCTGGGAAGCCCTGAAATGCATAGATATCAACACAAAAATCACAGAACATGAAGAATCAGGAAAACATGACATAAAGAAAATAAATTTCCAGGAACTCCCCCTAAAGAAATGGAAATATATGAATTACCTAACCAGAATTTGAAAAAATCTTTGTGACAAAGCTTAGACCTTTAAGGCTGCTATAACAAAATGCCAGACTGGGTAGCTTACAACAACTCAGTAATTTCTTACAGTTCTTCATGCTAAAAGTCCAAGAGCAGGATGACAGCATGTTCTGGTAAAAGCTTTTTTCTTTAGTACAGACTTCTCATTGTATTATATGATGGAAGAGGGTAGGAAGCTCTGCAGAATCTCTTTTATAAGCAAACTAATTCTATTCATGAGGACTCCATCCTCATGACCTAATTACTTTCCCCACTCTCCAGCTACTGATACCTTTAGAGGTTAGGATTTCAACATACACATTTTTTGGGGGGAGAAACAAACACTTTTCATTCAAAAGACAGAGTGGCTACTGGATTAAATAAAAAAAAAAAAAAACAAGACCCAATTATATGTTGCCTAAAGAGACTCACGGTAGATTTAAGGATACATATAGGTTGAGACATTACTTTGCTGACAAAAGCCCCTATAGTCAAAGCTATGGTTTTTCAAGTAGTCATGTACAGGTGTGAGAGTTGGGTCATAAAGAAGGCTGAGTGCTGAAGAATGTATGCTTTCAAATTGTGGTGCTAGAGAAGACTCTAGAGAGTCCTTTGGACAGCAAGGAGATGAAACCAGTCAATCTTAAAGGAAATCAACTCTGACTATTCATTGAAAGGACTGATGCTGATGCTGAAGCTGAAGCTCCAGTACCTTGACCACCTGATTCGAAGAGCTGACTCATTGGAAAAGACCCTAATGCTGGGAAAGATTGAAGGCAAAAAGAGAAGGGGGCAGTAGAGGATGAGATGGTTAAATAGCATCACCGACTCAATGGACATGAATCTAAGCAAACTCTGGGAGATAGTGAAGGACAGGGGAACCTAGCACGCTGTAGTCCATTGAGTCATGAAGCGTTAGGCCTGACTTAGCTACTGAACAACAACAAGTAGGCTGACAGTAAAATGATGGAAAAGATATTTCATGCAAATAGTAATCAAAATAAAGCAGGGAGGGCTAAACTTATAAAATACTTAGAAATTACCTTATCCAAGGAGGTGAAAGACTTATGCACTGAAAACTACAAAACATTGCTAAATAAAATAAAAGATGCAAGTAAGTGGAAAGGCATCCCATGTTCACAAATTGAAAGACTTAATGTGATTAAACTGTTTATACTGTTCAAAGTGACTTCAGATTCAATGTAATCCCTATCAAAATCTTAATTATATATATATTTTTTTATCAAAATAGAAAATACAGTCCTAAAACTCATATGGCATCACAAATTACCTTAAATAGCCAAAGCAGTCTTAAGATCAGAGCTGGAGGCATTACACTTTCTCGTTTCAAAATATATTACAAACCTATAATAACTAAAACAGTAAGGTACTGGCATAAAGACAACATATAGACCAATGGAACAGAATGGAGAGCCCAGAAATAAATCCATGGTGAACTGACTTTTGACAAGAGTGTTAAGAACATGCAGTGGTGCTGAGAGAACTGTATATCCATCTTTAAAAGAATAAAGTTGGACCCTTCTCTTAAACTATATAAAAAAATCAAATCATAATGGATTAGAGATTTCAATGTAGGATCTGAAATTATGAAGTTCTTATGTGTGTGTGTGTGTTAAGTCACTTCAGTCATGTCTGACTCTTTGCAACCCTATGGACTGTAGCCCACCAGGCTCCTTTGTCCATGGGATTCTCCAGGCAAAAATACTGGAGTAGATTGCCATACCCTCCTCCAGGGGATCTTCCTGATCCAGGGATGGAACTCACATCTTTTATGTCTCCTGCATTGGCAGGTAGGTTATTTACTGCTAGTGCCACCTGGGAAGCCCTTAGAAGAAAACATAGGAGACAAACTTTCTGTAACACTGGCCTTAGAAGAAGAAGACATACAGATGGCTAACAAACACATGAAAAGATGCTTGACATCACTCATTATCAGAGAAATGCAAATCAAAACCACAATGAGGTACCATTTCATGCCAGTCAGAATGGCTGTGGTCCAAAAGTCTACAAGCAATAAATGCTGGAGAGGGTGTAAAGAAAAGGGAACCCTCTTACACTGTTGGTGGGAATGCAAACTAGTACAGCCACTATGGAGAACAGTGTGGAGATTCCTTAAAAAACTGGAAATAGAACTGCCATATGACCCAGCAATCCCACTGCTGGGCATACACACCAAGGAAACCAGAATTGAAAGAGACACGTGTACCCCAATGTTCATCGCAGCACTGTTTACAATAGCCAGGACATGGACACAACCTAGATGTCCATCGGCAGATGAATGGATAAGAAAGTTGTGGTACATATACACAATGGAGTATGCAGTTCAGTTCAGTTCAGTCATTCATTCGTGTCCGACTCTTTGCGACCCCATGAATCACAGCACACCAGGCCTCCCTGTCCATCACCAACTCCTGGAGTTCACTCAAACTCATGTCCATCGAGTCGGTGATGCCATCCAGCCATCTCATCCTTTGTCGTCCCCTTTTCCTCCTGCCCCCAATCCCTCCCAGCATCAGAGTCTTTTCCAATGAGTCAACTCTTCACATAAGGTGGCCAAAGTATTGGAGTTTCAGCTTCAGTATCAGTCCTTCCAATGAACACCCAGGACTGATCTCCTTTAGGATGGTCTGGTTGGATCTCCTTGCAGTCCAGGGGAGCTCAGTTATTAAAAAGAATGCATTTGAATCAGTTCTAATGAGGTGGATGAAACTGGAGCCTATTATACAGAGTGAAGTAAGCCAGAAAGAAAGACACCAATACAGTATACTAATGCATATATATGGAATTTAGAAAGATGGTAACGATAACCCCATATGTGAGACAGCAAAAGAGACACAGATGTATAGTACAGTCTTTTGGACTCTGTGGGAGAGGGCGAGGGTGGGATGATAACAGGTAAATTATCATATGTGAAACAAATCGCCAGTCCAGGTTCGATGCATGATACAGGGTGCTCGGGGCTGGTGCACTGGGATGACCCAGAGGGATGGGATGGGGAGGGAGGTGGGAGGGGGGTTCAGGATGGGGAACACATTTACACCCATGGCTGATTCATGTCAATGTATGGCAAAACCAATACAATATTGTAAAGTAATTAGCCTCCAATTAAAATAAATAAATTTGTATAAAAAAACTTCTTGGATATGACATCAAAATCACAAATAATAAAAACAAAAATAATGTGATACTATATCAAACCAAAATGCTTCTGCATAGCAAAGGAAACAATCAACAAAATAAAAAGGCAAACTAAGAAACAGGAGAAAATATCTGAGGAGAAGTTAATGCCCAAATATACAAGGAACTTCTGCAACTCAATAGCAACAAACAAAAAAAACCCTGCAAATAGCCTTATTAAAAAGTGGGCAAAGGAATTGAATAGGCATTTTCCCAAAGAAGATATAGAACTGGCCAACAGACATATGCAGAGATACTCAACATCACGAATCACGAGGGAATGCAAAACAAAAGCACACTGAATATCTCCTCACACTTGTCTGAAGGCTATTATATAAAACAGAAATCAAAGTAAAAATAAACAAAGGTAAATGACGACAAGGATTTGAAGAAATTGGAACACTTGTGCATTGTTAGTGTGAATCTAAGTTGGTGTAGCTGCTTTGGTAAAGAGTATGGAGGTTCCTCAAAAAACTGAAAATAGGATTATCATATGATCCAGCAGTCCTACTTCTGGGTATAAATTCGAAAGAATCGATCCAACAATATTGTCTACAAGACAAATCCACTTTAAATATTAAGACACAGAAAGATTAAAAGTAAGAGTTTGGGAAAAGGTATACTGTACTAACATGAATTCCAGTTGTTGTCTGGAAGTAGAGCAGCCATATTGTAGCCGTAAAGATTAAGCCCTTTGCCTAAGTGGCTAGATCTACAAGGAGCCTGGGTCTTGGATGCCTTCCTTAAGTACTGCCTACAGTCTTCTTGTTATGTGATAAAAATAACCCCCCACTTGAGTAAAACATGACAACTGGAACATATGACTGCTAGAAATCTCTACCTCATACTAAAGGAAACTAGCATTCATTGATTCTGTATTAGGAGCTTCACGTATACTATTTTATTTAATCCTTATAGCAGCATTTTAAAAGATAAAGAAACTGGGACTCAGAATCTCAGTAACTAGCTGAGGGTTACAAAGCTAGTATATAGAGGAATTTGAATATGAAACCTGGTCTTTGACATCCTGTGTAATCATCACTATCATTGTAGGGTTAGCATTTTTTTGTTGTTTCAATAACATGTTTGCACTAAAAGTGTTTTCCCAAAATGAGAATAATTTTTAACATAATTATCAGGGAAAATAAATAATTATTTTTATTGTAATTGATATATATTTTTAAAATGTTAGGGAACAAATAAGTTTTTTTTTCCCCTTAACCTGAAAACTGGAGTCAGAATAAGGTTAGGTTATTGATTTAACCTTTGTGCATAGTTTTTTTATGTGGAGCTCTAACTGAAATAAAATTACGAAGCAAGAAAAAAAATCTTTGGCTTTTAAAAAACTTTTATTTGTTCTGTAAAGCTGTTTACTAAAATGTCATGATGCTAAGTACAAGAAATGGACAATTGGGAAAAAGTTGGAGAGATTAGATTAGAAGGGAAGGACGTGTATTTACTGAAGGAGCAGTATATTTGGAACCTAACAAAGAAGAAAGATATTACAGGTTATATTTATGTATTGTTTGTCAGGGACTGATGGATAAATATATATGGCTTTGTGCTATCAAGATATCTTGTAAAAGTTTCTGGAAAGTATACTCAGGGTGATGCTTTTTTTCCCCAAGTCATCTTGTCTCAAACTTTTAAAGTCATGTCTGATTTGACAGAGATATTATACATTTGTTTCTGGTTCATTTCCACCTTACTCATTTACAGAGGGCTTCAAAAAGAGCTAAATTTAGTTTTGCTTTCCCTCTCATAAGGAAAAACTTGGAGATCAGAGTACAAAAACCGTAAACAAAAAGTTGCAGTTGGTATTGCAAGTTAGCTACTATATAAAATTCCCATAGTCAATAACTTAAACTAGGGTTATTATTCTGGTACCTTTTTTTTTTTTTTTGCAGAATATTGCAAGATACTATCCTGGCAGAGTCAAAGAATTTAATTTTTATACTCTGGAAGCTTTTTAGAATTGCTTCAATTCAACAAGTGGTTTATTGAGTACCAACAGGGGTCTTGGCTCTTTTGGGAATAAGAAACATATTTAATCACATTTCCAACCCTTCAGTAACATCGAAGTCCTTTGGACAGGCCAGACATAAGTGACATATTGGAAGATCAAAAAGGTATTATTGGTCTGGCAATGAGAGCTGTAGAGGTCTTTTGGGTTTCTCAGTGGGGAGATATCAGTTAGGGCTTAAGGGCATGTGTGTGTGTGTACATGTGTATCAGGGCTTAGGGGGGTGTGTGTGTGTGTGAGAGAGACAAAGAGAGAAAGGTATTTGGATTAGATCCTAAGAGATTAAGATTTGTATATGCATGAAAAGAAAGTCAGAGTCGGGGAGTGGGTCACAAGTTAGGGAACATGTCATAGAAGAGTTACAACGTCAGTATGAGGCAGGAATATCATAGATACTAAAGTGAGAGGTTGGAGAAGGCAATGGCACCCCACTCCAGTACTCTTGCCTGGAGAATCCCATGGATGAAGGAGCCTGGTGGGCTACAGTCCATGGGGTCGCTAAGAGTCAGACACAACTGAGCGACTTCAATTTCACTTTTCCCTTTCATGCATTGGAGAAGGAAATGGCGACCCACTCCAGTGTTCTTGCCTGGAGAATCCCAGGGATGGGGGAGCCTGGTGGGCTGCCGTCTATGGGGTCACACAGAGTCGGACACGACTGAAGTGACTTAGCAGCAGCAAAGTGAGAGGTTCATGTATAGGTTGGTTTGTGGAAGGTTTACATTGGGGAAATACAATTTTATTCTCTATTTTTGTTTCTCAAACATAGCTTCTACTTGGGGTTGGTGACTTGTTTGCTTAGTAACTCCATTGTATCCTACTCTTTGTGACTCCCTGAACTGCAGTCCCCCCAGGCTTCTCTGTCCATGGGATTTCCTAGGCAAGAATACTGCACTGGTTTGCCATTTCCTCCTTCAGGGGATCTTCCAAACCCAGGGATCGAACCCACGTCTCCTGCGTTGGAGGAGGATTCCTTACCCACTGAACCATCAGGGAAGCCCCAGTATTGGTGACTACTTTCTATCAAACACCCTTGTTAAATCGTATAACTTTTCTCTCCTTTGCTCTTGTCACCTTGAGTTCCTTTATGAAAGAAGGTAAAAGTGAAAGTCATTCAGTTGTGTCCGTGACCCCATGGACAGTAACAGCTTTCTCCAGGCTTTTCTGTCTGTAGAATTTTCCAGGCAAGAATACTGGAGTGGGTTGTCATTCCCTTCTCCAGGGGAATCTTCTCGATGCAGGGATCAAACCTGGGTCTCCTACATTGCAGGTGGACTCAGACAATAGTCTGAGCCACCAGACAAGGCTTTTTGGACCTAGCTAAATAAGTAACCTCTTTATCATGTCTTGGCTTGGTTGAAACTTTTGAAAACAATTTAACCTTTGCAACTGCTGCTTTATTGTTATAAAAACTGATTAAATGTTTCTGGAAGAAAAAGCTTTAGAGAAGACTACAAATTTATTTAGTTTTTCAATTTCATTTAACATTCCTGTTTTCAAAATATATGAAATAAAAATGGACCCCTTAAGATATAATTTTGAAAAAATGCAGAGAGATTCGAAAAATATGTAGGATTTTCCAGTTCTCCAGGCTCTGAGTGATACAATACAGGTATACATTTTACATGTGAAATTGAGACTCTTGTGAATACAATTTCATTTGCCTTCTTAATTATGCCAAGGAAATGTGGATTGAGTTGAAATTGCCAATTCTCTGTGTCTGCAAAGTATCAATAATAATAGTCAGAGGAGGGTAGGTTGAGGCTGGAAAGAGTTTCCATCATTTATATGATTCCCAGTTGCTTAGCTGGAGGTAGAGTTTAGAAATCCCTTTGCTGTAGAAATAATGTCAGGTGGACTGCATCATGGTTTCAGTCTCACTGAAGTTCTGGGAATCCATAAATAAACTGGAAATTCTGGAGACTCTGGCTAGGAACACAAAAGAAGACACAGTTTTTTTTTTTTTTAATTTATTTTTTAATTGAATGATAATTGCTTTATGAAATTGTATTGGTTTCTGCCAAACTTTTTTTTTAAAAATGAGGAACATAGTAATGCATTCTTAAGATGTATTGTTTTAGGAATACAGGTTTAGCAAGCGCAGATTTCCAGCCACAAACAATGTATAAAATAAACACACAATTTTGTAAACCCTTATTCTGCCTGCTGGTAGAGATTAACTATTAGTCAATTCAGTCATTTTATGGGTACCTGCTCTCCTACACATTTGCCTCATATTGCATCTAAGTTCCAGAGGACTTATGAGGGCTCTGGGAAAACTTCTTCTCATTCTTGGTTATTGTCAACCATCTACTGTGACACTAGCTGAGATGTGTATTATTTTTTCCACTGTCAGTAGTTGGTCCCTGTGTGTCACTACTACATTCTACCGTCTCAATCACATGGCCTCTGTCCCCTACTTTGTATGTAAAACATCTTTGGCTCTGTTCCTGGACTGTGGTGACAAAGGGAAAATCTCTCCATTTAGGCAAATCCCAAGAACTTCCCAGGTGGCGCTAGTGGTTAAGAATCTGCCGGCCAATGCAGGAGATGCAGGGGTCGCAGGTTTGATCCCTGGTCGGCAAGATCCCCTGGAGTAGGAAATGACAACCCACTGCAGTATTCTTGCCTGGAAGATCCCATGGGCGGAGGAGCCTGGTAGGCTACAGTCCATGGAGTTGCAAAGAGTCAGATGTGACTGAGCGACTGAGCAACCCCGACCCTCCCACCCCCGGACACCCGGGCAAATCTGAAAGGCACTCTGTCTACTATGCTCCTACTGTGCTGCAGACAGAGGACACAGTTGTCAAGTTCCTCTCTGTTTTAAGTGAAAATGAAGGACACAGAACTTTCCTCCTTTCAGATTCCACGGTTTCTCTGCTTCCCTGTCCCCAACCTCTCAGGACTCTTTCTTAGGGAACCACAAACAAATAGCTTTCTTGCTTTCACTGTCCCTTTTCTACCCCTCACCCTTGCCCCACATCTCCACTGTCAAAGGGAGGCTTTGTCTAGTATGGTGATATGATGTGCCTTTTCCTTCATTCTTTCCAATCTTTTATTTAAAACATACATTTTATATTTTTAAGGGCTCAGATTTTGTGACTTCAGAAACTCAGAACCCTAAAAATGAGGTGTTGGGTTTTGAAACTCAAAGGCGGTAGCTGCCTTTCTGCTAACTCATCACTCTCCCTGAGACAAGTAAGAATCACAGGGTAATAGAGTTAATATAGTAAAACATACACAGCCACACTTGGATCTTTAGCAGTACTTTATGAAAATGTACAAAGACTATTTCCTTTTATTCTTGGACATCTCATTTTCAGCATCTGCAGACAGTCTGGTTTCACGCTACTTATAGCTAATAAATTAGTTTGCCAAACAATCTCATGGATGTTGGTGGAAGACATGAGACTCCTGAGTCAGAGACAAAGGGCAACTTATTGCTAACAGCAATAGCGATAGCTAGAGTATCAATCAACAGTTTTGGAGACCCAGTTCCCACATGATGATGCCGAGAATTACAGGTGATGCCTGTATGTACAGTGGTTGTGTTTTAGGAGAAGGGCTTTCAGCTTAAGGAATCTGTGTATTTTATAATAGACAATAAGCATATTGCCTTTTGCTTCAGGAGACACTATCTCTATAGTTCTGCAAATATTTTGGGGAAGATAAGTATGTAACAGGGTAGTCAGTGCCTTCCTTGCCAGATATACAGGAATGTAAGAGGATCATGAATGTGTCTGCTTACTCCCATTAGCATTCAGAGAAATTTGCTTTAATAGCAGAACTCCTTGGGATCACCAAGCAAAAGTTTGAAGTTTGTTCTTGTCCATTGCCCACATAAATTATGATTTTAACCTTTTAGTCCTGGAAATACAGTGCAGTCACATAGCTTATAATGCAGACTCAGTATGTGGATACATGTGACAGTGGTAATAGTGTGAGTAGTTATTCGTGTTTGTTTAATGAGATGTTCTTTTTCACCCTTTTTTTCCCCTCGGTCCCAGGCTGTTAACACTACATCAGGCTTGTTCCTTTATTATGGATATTGGCTATTGGGCACTCCTCATTTATTCATTCATTTATTAGTCAATTAAAAAAATCAGTTTAAGGATTTTTATTAGGATTAATGTGATCTATTCTGAAATACATTAAAAACATCTTATTGAGACCAGAAAATAAGAAGATACTAGAGGAAAGTCACGTTAATCTTCCTTAAACTAAGATGAAATTTTTGTTTAAATACAGTTTTTGTGTATTCAAAGGACAGCTTCTAAAGTAAATACATGAGTCAAATAAATGGATAATAGTGAAAAAGTGTAGTCAATTTTATATGTAAAGGCAACTGAATTTTATATGTAAAGGCAACTGAATTTTCCTCTTTCAGTAGTGATGTTTAGTCTTATGCAGATAAATCCAAGAGAGTAAACCTGGGGAGGTTCTTTTGATTCCTCTTTGATTTTTATTAAAAAATTTTGTTTCTCATATCTGTAATTTTTAGTTACAGGTGATGATGGAGCAGAAAGTGTGCTAGTTATATTTACTACAGTTAAACAACCACAAAGAAGAATCCATGTGAAATATTTATGGAAGCTGATATTATTTTACATTCATAATATTTTTAATAATAAAAGTCATAACCATTCCATTTAAATTGCTTATCATTTGATAATGATTGCATCTTTAAATTAATTAAATTAGGTCTCTCTATGGCATGTGGAGTGAACTCCATTAACAGATATACCTGATAGCTTTGTTCCTTATTAGTGGAACATGAAGTGTTTGTTCCCTAACATGTGCTAAATCACAGGTCCTACTTGATTCAGCATCACCAAAATGAGGACCTGAGACAAGCTGTCCTGGTCACTGTGACATGCATGGTTGGTGGTGTATCCCTTTATATACCAAGGTAGCTGGTAAAGGATGAGTATTCGTTCCTGTGTGGGGATTGTACAGTGGTTTTCCAGAGTGTAGTTATTATCTCTAGAAAATTGACCTAAGATGAAATGAGGTTGCTGTGGGAGGATTTATGTAGTCTTTAGGATAATTTTGCCTTTACTGCAAAAGTGCTGGATATTTTGCCCTCAATTGAGAAGTATTGTGGTAATTAGTCCTGAGCATCTTAGAAAAGTAGTCTGGACCCTCCAAGCTTCCAGCATGAATGCTTTCAGTTACTTACATTTCATTCTCTATATCTCATGCCTCTGAGGAGTCCCCTGAGGATCCTTGTCAAAGGACCAGTAGTTTGTTTCATTATAATGGCAGCATTCAGACAGGAGTGTTTGTACAATACATTCAGGGAAATGGCATCACAGTCCAGCTTCACCTAAGATTCTCATGCTTACAGTGAGGTACAGAGACATCAAAGAGCTGACAGATTTCAAGAGCTTGGACTCTGAGAAAGGCAGTGGCCATCATGATGGTTCAGGACCAGAAGCCCTGCTCCTGCTTTCAGGACCCAAATAAGCCAGTGTGACACCGGAAGAGGGAGAAAGCCCTGGGAATGACCAGGACAATATTCTTGATAGTCCAGTAGCTGGGGAGTTTAGACCTGAGATTAAATTAATTTGGAGAAAATAATGTTTTTATTATTGTGAACAGAAGATTTATACTTGCTAAAATTGTTTATTGCTTGGTGATAGAATTTTACCATGGTGATTGATCCATGTGATTGTCCATTAGCATGTATTTGTATTCATTCATTCACTCACCACATATCTATTGAGCTTCTATTATATAATAAATCTTGTGCTTGGAGCTGGGTATATAACAGTGGGCAGTACAGTCATGATCCCAGTTGTCTGAAAGGTTTATTGTCAATATATACTTAAATAAATAATTGTGTGAGGGTTTTAAAATTTACAAGGACAACTCAAGAATTCATAAATGCAAGCTTTTTTAAATTTTATTTTATAACTGAGCTCAATTTTGCTCTGGAATTCCCATTTTCACAAACAGTGGGAAATTCTCGATCTTGCCACTTGCAGGTAACTCAGTCATTCCTGGTGTAGAACATAGAGAGTATTCTAAATAAACATTTAGTTAATTTATATTAAGGATTTATATTCAGTTCAAAATTCACATTTTTTATGGAGAAGGGGTAGGGTAGTTGGATTAGACATGTACATACTGCTCTATATAAAATGGATAACCAAGGTCCTACTGTCTAGCACATGGAACTCTGCTCAATGTTATGTGGCAGCCCAGATGGAAGGGGAGTTTGGGGGAGGATGGATACATGTACATGTATGTCTGAGTCCCTTTGCTATTCACCTGAAACTGTGACAACATTGTTAATTGGCTATACCCTAATACAAAATAAAAAGTGAAAAGAAATAAAGAGAATCAGAAAAAACAACAACAAATTCACATTTCTATCAAGACTATTTTTTCCTTTCAAGAACATTCCCTCTTATTTCTTAGAGATGTCATCTGGTTATAGCTTATGCAAATAACATCATAGCACCAGGCAAGGAGTGTCTGGTCCACATGCTGTCCTATTTCCTGGGTGACCTTCACTGAGATGTCTTCTTGTCCTTGGTCTTTGAGTATCACCTTCTGATCCCATTGCAACTTTCACTGATGTGATCTGTTCCAGTTATTATTGCTGAATAACTCACCACCCCAAATGTAGTGGAGTAAAATGACAAACACTTTATTATACTCACAAATTCCATGAATTAAGAATTTGGAAACAGCACAACAGAAATGGCTTATCTTTGCTCCATGATGTCTGAGATCTGTGGGAAAACTCTATGAGTAACTTGAAAACTGGGATCAGGAATCATAAGAAAGCTTTCTCATTCTCTTTCATATTGAAAATGCAATATTTCATACTGGGACCTCAGCTGGGGTTGTCAGAAGACACCTGTAAATATTCTCTTGTGTGGCTGATTGTCTTCCTTATTGCCTGGTGGCTGGTGGTGTAATACTGGCAGCATTCTCAAATACAGATTTCTGTTAATAGCCTGTTCAAGGCAACTTAGGCTTTCATAGTAATGTTCCTCAAAATCCTTTCACACTTTTGAAAGTTTCTTCTTATTCTTAAAAAAGAGTATTAAAAAATTTTCAAATGTGTCTATGAAACAATGTAATGCAATAATAAGTAATATAAAGAATATTAGGCCACATAAATAATATGATTAAATGAAGAAGTAATAATATCTTTACACAGGTACACACATTTGATATTCATTTCTATGACATATGAGTTTAAAAATTTGACTTTTATTTATTTGGTTGCATTGGGTCCCAGTTGTGGCAGGTGGGATCTGTATTGCATCCTTTTGTTGTGGTGCATGGACTTTCTAGTTGTGGAGCATGGGCCCAGTAGTTGTACGTAATTGCTCTGAGGCATGTGGAATCTTTAGTTTGACCAAGGATCAAACCCAAATCACCTGCATTGCAAGGCAATTTCATAACCACTGGATTTCCAGGGAAGTCCCCTAAAATTTGACTTTTTAAAAAATTTTAATTTTTGACTTAATTTAAGAATTTTCAACATCTAGCTTTTAGAATTGAATGTTATTATTTAGATCATTTTGTGAGGTCTTAGGACAACACTAAAATAGCTGGAAAGTTCCACTGTTGGAAAAGTCTTTAAACTGAAACTAGATACATTATGACTTCTGTGCTAGCATTCATTGAGGCTCTAATCCTTTCTGACTGATCTTCTGACGTTATAGTCTCAATAGATTTTTATTAGGTGGTTTTAGTGACTACTCCCTGTGAGTAAAGGTTGCAGGCCTTCTTATGCTTTCATCATTATTTAAGGTGAGAAAGTTTCCTTTATTTGGAAGGGAGAAAGGAATATAAAGTTAAAAAAAATTAAGCCAGAAGTACTATCTCAATAGTTTTTTTCTCTTTTAGAAGATAATCAGAAGAAAAATTATTGATAAGGTATTCTATTTTCACATAGATAGGGGCCTGTCGCAGTTAAAATTGTCTTTCTATCCTCAATGGTATGATATTCAATAAGGGAAATGCAACAAATTCAGGTCAATAGATTTTTTTTTTTAAATAATAAACTTTTAAATAACTTGTAAAACACTTCAAATATATCAAATATAGAGAATAAATACCACTTACTAGTACACAACCTCCAAATGATCATTAATAATAACTTTAATATGTTTGGAATAGTCTCTAATATTTTTAGACTCTGAGGTTACAAAAATGAGTAAAACATGGTGATTGCTTTTAAGACGTTTGTAGTCTAATGGAGATAACAGATACATAAGTATATGATTAAAAATCAGTGTTATAAGTTTATTAAAGAAGGTATGTATTAAGTGTTACAGAAACATGAAAGAAGAAGACTTAATTCAGTCTTGTGATAGAGTTGAGTGTCAGAGAATACCTCTTACAAGTGGTGTAAGAGGTGAACATTAAATGATGAATCTTAACTGAGTAATTTTGAATTATTTGAGAATGAATCAGGGAGATAATAGATCTAGGACTTATAGATTTTTCTCTTTTTCTTTTATTTTCCTTTTTTTCTTCTGCCTCTCCTTGGTATGGGTCTCATCCCCAACACTCTTGTCAGTTTTAGCTTTATAGCTATCTTTTAAGTTTTGTTAATTGTGGGATTTAAAAATAATTTAAAAATTGTTTAAAGTTTAAATACAGAAAATTGCATGTAAGTGAATCATCATAAATAATCAGTGAATTTTCACAAGTTAAACACATCCAAGTAAATAGTATTCAGATCAAGAAACAGAATTCTACTAATATCTGAAAAGTCTCTGTTGTGCTTTTTCCTAGTCATTATCCTAGAAGTCTGTGTTGACTTTTATCAGCATACTTCCTTATTTTTGTACTTTTATCTAAAAGCAACCTTATAGAATGTTCTTTTTGTGTATTTGACTTTTCTTACTCAATAATGTTTGTGAGTTTCATTTATATTGTTGTGTGTGAGTGCAGATTTTATTCCCTTACTGTGTTCCTTTGAGTGAATATACTATGATTTATTTGTTATCCGTTCTTGAGGGATATTTGAATAGTTTCCAGTATTTGGCTATTATTAACAGTGTTGCTATGAACATTCTAGAACATGTCTTTTTGAAAGTATAAATGTACAGATATTTTTGCTATATATCCATGAGTGTAATTATCAAGTCATTGAACTGTCATATATTCAGCTTTGTAAATACTTCCAAATCATTTTACAAAGTGACTGTACTGATTTACAAGACTACTAACAGTTGTAACTGCTAACTGAGATCTCCAGTTGCTCCATATCCTTTCCAACATCTGATATTTTGGCTCAGGAGATTAAAAAAATTTTTATTTTCTAATAAAAATTGTGTAATTTAAAATACTCAAAGGAATTTTAAAGGGAAGTTTGGAAATGAACTAAGAGAAAATGTTGTCCAGTTGATATATAAACTAGAATTTTTAACTAGAAGTTTTGGCCAAGGTTTTTTCCACCACTCTTTCTGTTTCATCTATTTTTTGTGTTCTCTTATGAAACCTTTTTCTGCTATTAAAGAAGTGTGGGGAAAAAAGCCAAGTCTGCATTATGTTCAGACAGATTTTAAACAAAAGATAACAACCGTGGTTCAATCATTATGTGCATAAGAATCACCTGTGGAGGTTTTTCTCAGTTTAGAGGGCCAGCCCTCAGTCCAGATGTCCCAATTCAGACTCTGAGGATGGAACTAAAGCATCTATGTTTTGAAAATTCACTGTAGAGTTATTCTAATGCACATCAAGGGTTGAAAATCAGTGAATGAGATCACTGACAAATCAATACAAATTGAACTAAATGTCTTTCTTTTTAGATAAATTAATTTAGTCTGACTGTACAGGGTAAGATCTGCTCAGTTAAACACCACTGCTGGCAGTGTTGAGAACTGAAAAAGAGGAATCAGTTGTAAAGCCTGTGATTAATCTATGTTGTATATACATGATCAATTTCAAGTCAGTTCATTAAACATTTTTGAACACTATGTATTGAGCTTTGGATCCAGCCTGGATATATAATTATATAAAAAAGTGAACTGTCAGAATAAGCTAGATTATATAGATTATAGTACAAACAACCTCCAAATTGCAGTGACTTGAAGCAAAGTTTATTTCTTCCTCACGCTACATGTCCGCTGTGGCTTGTCTTGGGGCTATGCTCCATTCATTCCTTACTCTAAGACTCAGGCCAGGATAATAGCCACTACTGAAGTATTGTAAGTCTATGGCAGAGGGAAAGAGCATTTGTTGCCTCTGTAAGCATCTGCCCGGAAGCGGTACAGATCTTGTTCACCTGTATGCCATTGCTTGAAGCAAGTGACATGATCACAGTTAACCTCTGAGAGGGTGGGAATGTAACCAAATGCTCAGAAAGAGAAAATCAGGTATTTAAGGAACAGAATGAAAGACTTCAACAATGATTAATGCACTCAGGGATTTCACAGTCTTGTATAGGAAAGTAGGGCCCATAGAAATACCTGAAATAGAATTTGTCACTTGTTGTAATAAGCTATGTGTAAAGTTGTTGGGCAGCAAAATGGAATTTGTCATTTCTTCCTATTGGTGGTAAAATATTACAAGGACAAGGTGATATTTGAGTTTCACCTTGAACTGTATAGAGGGTGTCCCAGGTGGAAACATTGCATGAGATATAGTAGAGAGAAGGGACTTTAGTAGACAGAATACCATGAAAAATCATACCCAAGTCTCAGGAGCTTGGATAAGTCCTGTTGCATAAGACATAGTAGGTGTTGAAGCATAGTGATGGACAGGAAAGGTATAGTTCCTGCCTTGTTGAGGATATATTCTGGAAGAGCATATAAACACTAAATGTATAAGTGGAGGATTAATAATTTAATAATAACCTGGGTGAATGCTTTGAAAAGGAAGTATATGTTGAAGGATTAAATTATATGAATATCACGTAGTCTAAGAGGTCAGAGAAGAAAGCTCATACACAATGCAGAGGGAGTATAGTCCCGGGGAAATACTCTAGAGAGAAGAAACAACATGTGTGAAAGTCCCAAGGTTGAAAAGAATATGGTGCATTGAAGAAACTGAAGGAAGTGGGCTGGCATGCAGACAGTGATAGAGTGGCATAAGATGGAAACTGGAGAGAATAGGGCAGATTTTGAGAGCTTTGAAGTACTTTATATCATGCTTAGTGTGTCCTGTACTCAGTCATCTCTGACTCTTTGCAACCCCATGGACTGTACACCACCAGGCTCCTTTGTCCATGGGATTTCCCAGGCAAGAATTACGGGAATGGGTCGCTATTTCCTTCTCCAGGGGATCTTCCTGATGCAGGAATTGAACCCACATGTTCTGCATTGGCAGGCAGATTCTTTCCTGTTAAGCCACCAGGGAAGCCCACTTTGTAATTAATCATATGATAAATGGAAGATCATCATCATGTGTTTTTTTAATTTTAATTTTTTATTTTTAATTAGAGGATAATTAATTAGCAATATTGTGATGGGTTTCTGCCATACATCAACATGAATTGGCCATAGGTATACATATGTTCCCTCCTTCTTGAACCTTCCTCCCACCTCTGTCCCCATCTCACCCCTTTAGGTTGTCACAGAGCACTGGCTTTGGGTTCCCTGTGTCATGAAGCAAACTCCCACTGGCTATCTATTTTACATATGGTAATGTATATGTTCAAGTCCTTGTCTCTCAAATGTTTTATGCAAGAGAGTAACATAGGCCTTTTATAAAGCTCACTCTGCCTACAGTATAAAAAATGAATGGAGGGTGTGATGTAATTTATAATATGAAATATGCATACTTGGTAGTTTGTCACTATTTCTGCCACAAGGCTCTCTAAACCCTTGGAATTTTCAAAGTGAAGAGACCAATAAAGCTGTCTTTGATATGTTAATGGGGTGATTTTTGGATGTACCTAAGGAGGAGGACTGATTGCTGAGAGAGAGCCAATCACATGGTTAGAGGGTTGGAACTTTCAGTCCCTAACTCCTTGATCTCTAAGGAGGGGAAAGGGGCTGGAGGTTAGATCATCTACCAATGATTAATGATGTATTCAATTATTCCTAGTAATGATGCATCCACAAAAACCCAGAAGATGGGGGTTTGGATAGCTTCTTGATCGGTGAACACATGAAGATTTGGGAAGAGTAATGGACTTCCCAGGTGGCTCAGTGGTAAAGAATCTGCCTACCAGGCAGGATATGCCTGCCAAGCAGGAGACATGGGTTTGATCCCTGCATCCAGAAGAACCCTTGGAGAAGTATTCTACCCACTGCAGTATTCTTACCTGGGAAGTCCCATGGACAGAGGAGCCTGACAGGCTACACTCCATGGGTCATGGAGGGTCATACACAGAGTCATACAGGACTTAGGGACTGTGCATGCATGCACAAACAAATATTGAGAATAATTGACTTGATAATGAATTAAGAGGGAGACAAGATGGAAAGGGAGAGGTAGGTGTCTAAGAAGATTCCTAGATTTCTGTATTAAAGTGAGGCATTCTGTTGCTTAAAGATAAACTGAGGCATATTAAAGATGTTAAAAGTTTATTTGAACAAAAATTTATTTGAATTGAGCAACACCAAATTAGATGTGGTTAGGAGTCCTCATTGACAGGAGCTAGGGGCAAGACTTCTGTAAGGAGATATGAAAGCAGAGCAAGGAAATTATTTAATTGGTTGAAATTTAAGTAGTTGCCTTATTTGGGAAAGTCTGGTTGTCTGTGTGTGGTTTGTACTCCTCAGGTTTCAGTTTCTTAACCTTGAGGCATTATAGGTTTTTGGGTTTGCATACATAAGCTACCAAGTCATTGGAACCACTTCAGTCTAATGATCTTCTTTAATTAATTTAGCACTGCAAAAATATGGAGATTTTTAAAAAAGATAACTTGATAAATAATTGGTGTTGTTCAGTCAGTAAGTTGTGTCTGACTCTGCAACTCCATGGACTGCAGCACGCCAGGCTTCCCACTTCTTCACTATACACCCAATAATTTTTTTAACTTTGGGAAGTCTTGACTGAATGTCAACTGAAAAATCCTTTTGTTCAGATCTGCCATAATGATATACAAAAAGATATGACTAAGATTCTGATTAACATACAGTGATATAAAACCACACTTTCTGTTGCTTACAGGGTTGAATGTCAATGTAATTTTGAGGGAAAACATGGATATTGTACTTATATTTGCCCCATAGTAGTTTAGTGAGATATTAACAAATACATAATCCCATTTGCTCTTTAAAACTGACTTGTGGGTTAGGTTAGGATGGATATTATTTAATTTTGCAGATGAGAAAACTGAGGTCAGTTCTATGTTAAGTAACATCACAGTTCACATAAAATTGACACAGATAATTAATGATTGATGGATCTGGAACTGTGCTTCCCAGGTGACTCAGTGGGTAAAGAATCCAGCTGCAATGCAGGAGATGCAGGCAGATGTTAGTTCAGTCTCTGGGTGGGGAAGATCCCCTGGAGGAGGGTGTGGCAACACACTCCAGTATTCTTGCCTGGAGAGTCCCATGGATGGAGGAGCCTGGTGGGTTACAATCCACAGGGTCACAAAGAGTTGGACACGACTGAAATGACCAAGCATGCGTGCATGGATCCAGAACTAAAATCTTTGCTGTTATAACATATGGTAGAATATGAGAGGTGATATCAGTGGTAAATGAGAATTGTTGGATAAGAAAAGTCTGAGGATCCTTGCAGTGTTTCACTACTAGACATAACTTTTAAAAATTTCTTGTAAAATGTATTTGTTTTGAACTGATAAATGAAAGAAAAGCTGAGACACATACTGTCAAGGATTCTTAAGGGGAGGTACTGTACTAAACAATGTACTTGTTATATGAAACCAGTACTAATTGTCTTTTTGTTTGTTTGTTTTGCTTGTTAAGACATATTAGACCCCTGGGGACTTTCCTGGCAGCCCAGTGGTTAAGACTTTGCCTTCCAGTGCAGGGTGTGCAGGTTGAATCCCTGGTCAGGGAGTTAAGATTTCACATGCCTCACAGCCAAAAAACCTACACATAAAACAGAAGCAATATTGTAACAAATTCAATAAAGACTTTAAAAATGGCCCAAAAATCTTTAAGCAAGATTTGTTATTCCCCAGTACCTTTGATACTTCTTTGATTCCTTTTCCTATGAATCATTTTTATTTGATTTAGAGACAAGATTATAGGTTTAATTTTGCCTTGAGCTGTACAATCTCTTTCCTGTTTCTTTGCTTATGCTTTTGGAGTGTCTGGAATTATTCTTTAAGAAACAGGTGATTTGTTCACCACTGTACTACCAGCGCATAGTACATAAAAGAATGAATAAATATAGTACCTATTTGAATGAATAAATAAATGAAAGGATGTAAACAGGCTTTGTAAATTCCAATTTTACTTGTTGAAAGTTCAGTGTTTCTATATTAAGTCTTTGTATTTGGTTTTAGGCATTATATCTTTGTTGCTTGAACTTGATTTACACTTGCAATCTTATAGTTCTAAGTAATATATTTGACTTAAACCACTTTCCTTCTCCTAGTCCTCTAAAAGCAATAACCCAAACCCTGGGACGTCATCAATCTCTTATAATCTAATTATTGGTAATAGGTAAGAGCAGACAAATTCACAGTGCCTATTTTGTTACAAATGATTTTCTAGTTCTTGAAAATAAATCTTTAGAGATTGCTAAAACAGAACTTCTGTTGGAAGCTTTCGTGGGTGCTCAGTAGCTCAGTCATGTCCAACTCTTTGCAACCTTATGGACTGTAGCCCACCAGGCTCCTTTGTCCATGGGATTCTCTGGGCAAGAATACTGGAGTGGGTTGCTATGCCTTCCTCCAGGGAAACTTCCCCACCCAGGGATCGGACTCATGTCTGCCTGCATTTCCTGCATTGCTGGCAGATTCTTTACCCACTGAGCCACCTGGGAAGCTTAACCATGCTCATGTCACTTTTTCTTTATTGTGTCTTCTAAGGTGTTATAATATTGGCAGTTGTATTATGTTAACCTCATGGTGGCTCAGATGGTAAAGAATCTGCCTGCAATGTTGGAGACCTGGGTTCGATCCCTGGGTCAAAAAGATCCCCCGGAGAAGGGAATGTCAGCCCACTCCAGTGTTCTTGCCTGGAGATTTCCATGGACAGAGCAGCCTGGCAGGCTATAGTCCATGGGGTTTCAAAAAGTTGAACATGACTGAATGACTAACACTTTAGGTTATGCAAACAATTTATACCAAGTACAATTTGAAAAAGTGTTAGACATGATTCTTTTGAGAAAGAAAAATCAGCCTGTGAACACTGTGCTCTTGTCAAATTCTGGGTAATGTTTTGTTGTTGCTTCTAGGTTTCTAGTGTTTGACAAGGCTTTGGCTAACCTACTGTCCTCTACCTTATTCTAAGAAGATCTATTTATAAATAAAATAGAAGCAATTCTCTGATAATATGAACCTAGGTTCACTAGTGTCTGTGCTGTTTCCTGCTAGAATTTGTGTGGAAGAGCCAGTTCATTTTCTGGGCTCGAATCATTCAGCAGCAGAGATTCTATTACACAGTGGTTTATCTTGTCTGTGTTTAAAGGTCTCCTGAAAGGGAGTTCATTTTTTCACTCATTATTTCAAGAAATATTTATTGAATATCTACTATGTGAAAGTGCTTCACTTAGTATGCCAGCAAATTTGGAAACTCAACAGTGACCACAGGACTGAAAAAAGTCATTTTTCATTCCAATTCCAAAGAAAGGCAGTGCCAAAGAATACTCAAACTACCGCACAATTGCACTCATGTCACATGCTAGCAAAGTAATGCTCAAAATTTTCCAAGCCAGGCTTCAACAGTACGTGAACTGTGAACTTCCAGATGTTCAAGCTGGATTTAGAAAAGGCAGAGGAACCAAAGATCAAATTGCCAACATCCGTTGGATCATTGAAAAAGCAAGAGAGTTCCAGAAAAACATCTACTTCTGCTTTATTGACTATGCCAAAGCCTTTGACTGTGTGGATCACAATAAACTGTGGAAAATTCTTAAAGGGATGGGAATACCAGACCACCTGACCTGCTTCCTGAGATATCTGTATGCAGGTCAGGAAGCAACAGTTAGAACTGGACATGGAACAAAAGACTGGTTCCAAATTGGGAAAGAGTACGTCAAGGCTGTATATTGTCACCCTGCTTATTTAACTTCTATGCAGAGTACATCATGAGAAACCCTGGGCTGGATGAAGCACAAGTTGGAATCAAGATTGCTGGGAGAAATATCAATAACCTTAGATATGCAGATGACACCACCCTTATGGCAGAAAGTGAAGAAGAGCTAAAGAGCCTCTTGATGAAAGTGAAAGGGAGAGTGAAAAAGTAGGCATAAAACTCAACATTCAGAAAACTAAGATCATGGCATCTGGTCCCATCCTTTCATGGCAAATAGATGGGGAAACAATGGAAACAGTGACAGACCTAATTTTGGGGGGCTCCAAAATCACTGTAGATGGTGACTGCAGCCATGAAATTAAAAGATGCTTGCTCCTTGGAAGAAAAGTTATGACCAACCTAGACAGCATATTCAAAAGCAGAGACATTACTTTCCAGCAAAGGTCCATCTAGTCAAAGCCTTGGTTTTTCCAGTAGTCATGTATGGATATGAGAGTTGGACTATTAAGAAAGCTGAGTGCCAAAGAATGATGCTTTTGAACTGTGGTGTTGGAGAAGACTCTTGAGAGTCCCTTGGACTGCAAGGAGATCCAACCAGTCCATCCTAGAGGAAATCAGTCCTGAATATTCATTGGAAGGACTGATGCTGAAGCTCCAATACTTTGGCCACCTGATTCGAAGAACTGACTCATTTGAAAAGACCTTGATGCTAGGAATGATTGAAGGTAGGAAGAGAAGGGGATGACTGAGATGGTTGGATGGCATCACCAACTCAACAGACATGAGTTTGAGTAAGCCCCGGGATTGGTGATGGACAGTGAAACCTGACATGCTGCAGTGCATGGAGTCTTAAAGGGTCGGACACGACTGCACGACTGAACTGAACTGAACTATGTGTCAGATATTCTTCTGAGTTCTTAAGATACAGATATGGACATAAGATTCCTATCCTCAAGGAACTTATATTCTAATGAGACTACACAAGTGATAAGTAAGTAAAATAGTGTATTGTTAGAACGTGATAAAGGCTATGGAGGAACATACAGCAGGAGAGGGAGATTGTGTATCCTTGGAGTAGGGAGAATTTGATGTTTAAATAGTGCACTCAGGAAGTTCAGTTCAGTTGCTCAGTCGTGTCCGACTCTTTGCGACCCCATGAATCGCAGCATGCCAGGCCTCCCTGTCCATCACCAACTCCCGGAGTTGACCCAGACTCACGTCCTGAAAAAGTGACATTTGAATAAAGACCTTAATAGGTGAGGGAGTGAGTCATTGTGTTAATCTTTAATAATTTAATGTTTAAATAAGAATTAAAAATATAATAAATTAAGTGGTTATTACTTTGTAAAAAATCAGTTGGGTTTTAGCCAATTTAGAATATATGTACACCATTTTTTGCAATGACAAAAATTTATAGGTAAATTTGTCAGATGCAGCTAAAAGCCTTAGTGTTATGTGGAGACTAAAACTGTAAAAGGCTTCTGAGAAATATCTTTTGAGGCAATATCTCATTAAGAGGAAAATATCTGACTGGCTACACATGTGAAGGAAAGGTGGGATACCCTTTAGCTCAGCTAGTCATAGTATTTTTTCCCCCTAAGGCTTTTTTTTCATTAGAGACACAATTCTAGGGGAGTCATTGGTTTTAAAAGGAGTCATTTTATAAATTATGCTTAGATTAGTTTTTTTAACCCAAAGACCAGTATTTAGCCCAAATATTTCATGTATAGGGCACAAATAAGACTTCTGACATTGCAAAGCTTTTAGCCTCTTTATTGAGACATTCCTATTTTATAGGAATAAAAGAGATTTTCAGTGAACAGATGTAAGACTCTGTTCCTGTAGGGCTGACTTTACCTTACACAAATAATTTAATAAAAATGAGTTATACCAATTAACTGAATACTGTCTGCATATACTTTCATTTGAAATAGTCTTCAAAGAGAATGTGAAATTTCAAACTTTCCTGATAACCTTAGAGCTAACAAGAACCTTGGAGAAAACCTAGGTCAATCCTCATTGCATAAATCAAGACATTTACATCTAGTTATTTTCCTGAGGTCACAATGCTGTGACTGACTGTTGACACACCCTAAATGCATATAGCTTCCTTGGAACTTGGAACTGAAACTTGGAAACTGATGTCTATGAATTCATCTTACCTTCTGAGAAGTCTTGCTTATCTCATCTCAGGAAATGAGCCACCCTCTGACTCTATGTATGTCAGGATAGACTAAACTGTAGTAATGAACAATCCTCCAAATTCCAGTTTTAGTGCAATAAAAGGTTTTGTCTTGTTGATACAAAATCTGTTGGGGTATCAAATGGACAACTGTCCTTCAAATAGTGGAGGAGGTTTAAGTTGTTTTAAACTTCTCAACAGAAGGTTTGTCACACTGGATAGGAGAATAGACTAGTGAATCCCACGGTAAGATTCTGTGCGAGGGGGCCAGTTACATATTTCACCTGGGGAAGTCCCCATTTTGTGAACCAACATAGATCACGTAGGCGTTGGATATCAGACAAAGAAACCAAAGAAGTCTTTTTTATTTATTTATTTATTTGACTGTGTGGGCTTTCTCTAATTGTGGTGAACTTCTCATTGTAGTGGCTTTTGTTGGAGAGCACGGGCTCTAGTAATGTAGCTTCAGTAATTGCCACACGTGGGCTCAGAAGTTGCAGCTCCTGGGCTATAGAGCACAGGCTCAAATCGTTGTAGTGCACAGGCTCAGTTGCTCCAGGGCATGTGAGATCTTCCCTGATCAGGGATTGAATCTGTGTCTCCTGCATTGGCAGGTGGATTCTTTACTACTAAGCCACCAAGGAAGACCCCACAGAAGCCTTTAATACACAGATGTGACATGCTCTTGATGATGTTTTAAGAAGGTTGATCTTGTTGTTACCCAGAAGGGGAAGAGGTCGAAATCAGGGAGACTCTTTAGGAGGCTGTTGTAGTAGCTGAGCTGAGCAATTACAGTGGAAAGGAAAGGACAGATATGAGCGAGTCTGTGAAGGGAGAATTGGAGGATATAGAAACTGATTAAATATTTTGTGGAGAGGGAAAAGTCAATGGCAGATTCTAGATTTAGGACTTGGGAGACTAGAAAATTGATCAAACTGAAAATCTTGAGGAGGTGTTGAAGAGAGATGGGAGAGGTATTATAATGAAATACGGCACATAAGAGGTCACAATAAAATAAAACAATGTTAAATATAATGGTAGCTTTCTCTTTTCTCATAGCTTTAAAATTTTTGATTTGAAGACAATGTATTAAAATGAAAGTAAAAAGAGACCCAAAAAAGACAGAATTTGAGTGTTCTTTCCTGAGACCGATAGAATGTGCAGTTTCTGTCACTTTTACACAACTGAGTTGGTAGTAGAAAATGAAGTTGATGGAAATCATGATGTAGACAGCATAATTCAGCCAGCTTGGAAGGCAAACTGAGGTAAGCATTTTGTTTATTGCTAAGAGGAATGAAAGGATAATTGGATAGAGAGCCTGAGAACAAAATACTATAAGTATTTTCAGGATACATACTAGGAGATACTAGAATATTTCTGGGTATCAATTGGAGAATACCACTGTCATATCAGTTTAGTTACTTAATCAATATTTAATTTTTTGAGGTATTTCATTGTATAAGTTTAAGTATACAATATGTTGATTAGATCCATTTTTAGATTGCAATATGGTTATCACTGTAGCTTTAGATAACACTTCTGTCACATCACATAGTTAGCATTTTGTGTGTGTATGTGACAGGAACAATTGAGATCTAGTTTCTTTGACAGTTGTAATAGAGTATTGTCTCTAAAATTACTATGCGGTTTGTTAGATCTCCAGGGCTTAAGTATCTAGTGGTTGTAAGTTTGTATCTTTAATCAATGTCTTCCCAGTTCCCCCAAATCCCATTCCCCAAATCCCCATCCAGCGTTCTGCACTTTTTTAAAGTTATGTTTTCTCAGATTCCACACACAGGTAACATCAGACAGTATTTTTCTTTCTCTACCTGACTTATTTCACTTAGCATAATGCCCTCAAGATCCAACTGTGTTGTCTCAAATGGCACAATATTCTTTCTCATGACTGAATAATATTCTGTATATATGTACCACATCTTCTTTATCCAGTCATTCATTGATGGACACGAGTTTTTCCACATCTTGGTTATTGTGAATAGTGCTGAAATAAACATGAGAGTGCATTTCTCTCTTCAACATCCTGCTTTCGTTTTATTTGGATTTATACCGGAGAAGGCAATGGTACCCCACTCCAGTACTTTTGCCTAGAAAATCCCATGGACGGAGGAGCCTCGTAGGCTGCAGTCCATGGGGTCGCTAGAGTCGGACACGACTGAACGACTTCACTTTCACTTTTCACTTTCACGCATTGGAGAAGGAAATGGCAACCCACTCCAGTCTTGCCTGGAGAATCCCAGGGACGGGAAGCCTGGTGGGCTGCCGTCTATGGGGTCGCACAGAGTCGGACACGACTAAAGCGACGCAGCAGCAGCAGCAGCAGAACTGCTAGGTCATATAGTAACTTTAATTTAAACTTTTTGAGGAAACTGTATACTGTTTTCCATAGTTGTTAAACCAGTTTACGTTCCCACTAATAGTGGATAAAGATTTCTTTTTCTCCACACACTCTCTTGTCTTTTTAATAATAGCTATTATAATGGATGGGAGGTAATATTTCTTTGTGGTTTGGATTTGTCTTTTCCTGATGACTAGTGATGTTGAAAATCTTTTCACATATCTGTTGAATATCTTCCTTGGGAAAGTATTTCTTTAGTTCCTCTGCCCATTTTAAATTAGATTTTAAATTTGTTATTATTGATTTGTATGATTTCTTTATATATTTTTGATAGCAATCCTTTATCCAATATATGATTTGCAAATATTTTCTCACATTCTGTAGTTGCCTTTTTATTCCATTGATTGTTTCTTTTGCTGTGCAGAAGCTCTTTAGTTGATGTAGTTCCATTTCTTGATTTTTGCTTTTGTTGCTTGTGCTTTTTGGTATCACATCTAAAAAACATCATTACCAAGATCAGTGTCAAGAAGATTCTTTCCTATGTTTTCTTTGTTTCCCCCTATGCTTTCTTCTGAGAGTTTTATGGTGTCAACCCTTAGGTTTAAGTTGTTAATCCTATTCAAAATATTTATTGAACACATTATTTTTTAAATACCAGACTGGGTTCTATGAGGACAAAGATGAGTAAGACAGGATACCTTTCATCAAGGGGCTTATACTCTAATGGACAAGACATACAGTTTATGGTAAGTGATAAGACAGACTCACAAGATTCTAGAGAGGTTCAAGGAGGTTCAGTGTTCATTGAAGACTGCTGCAGATGTGCCCAAGAGGAGTCTTAAGGGATAAATAAGCACAAGCCAGTTGAGGAGAGGTGAGAAAGGAAACTTCATTAATAAGGCATTAATGTGAAAAGATGGTATTCAACCTGCAGCATCATACTTCTTCCCAGAATGTTGTTTATTTCTTTCCTTCCCACAGCCTCTTACCTCAAACCAGAGGACACCGCAATAGAAATGATGATCTGTTTTAGCTTCTTAAGATCCCAGGAGCAGTTAACATATCCACAGTTTCTAAAGTCAGTGCTTCAAGACAACAAACCTGCCAAAGCTAAAAACCCCCAGTGATTCTGCTTCACACTTCTCTGTTCTGCTTGCTTTCTAATTAGAAATTCTTATTGTGTAACTCAGTCCTAGGCAGCATCAGGATTACTGTGGAGCTTTGAGCCTTCAGATCATCTTAGTGGTATTTAAAAACAAACTCCTTTTCCTGGAATCTTAAGATGTAAAAACGTTGAATAATGTTTCTGTGTATTTTCTAATAGCAACAATGACTGAAGTTCTCTCTTGAATTCCATGGAAATCTCCTCTTTCAGTAAAAATAATTGCTGATATTATCTGTGTCTTTTTAAAGGGCTGCAGTCATATTTCTATGAATGCTACAGTTTTACTTTGGAAACATGCAGCAGTTTTGAGAACAATACCAAATGTAATAAACTGATTGTGTGACAATCCAGAAAGTTGGTCTCTTTTGTTGTGTGTCTTTAATAAGCATTAAGGAGGCAAAAATTCTTTCAAGGCTTTGTCAAGTCTTCCTAGTAGGCAAGATGTGTGCTTTATAATAGATGTAAATAGTAGGCCCTTTGAACTAACCTAATGTGAAGTCAAGTGGGCCTTTGAAAGCATCACTATGAACAAAGCTAGTGGAGGTGATGGAGTTCCAGTTGAGCTATTTCAAATCCTGAAAGATGATGCTGTGAAAGGGCTGTGCTCAATATGCCAGCACATTTGGAAAACTCAGCAGTGGCCACAGGACTGGAAAAGGTCAGTTTTCATTCCAATCCCAAAGAAAGGCAATGCCAAAGAATGCTCAAACTACTGCACAATTGCACTCATCTCACACACTAGTACGGAGAAGGCAATGGCACCCCACTCCAGTACTCTTGCCTGGAAAATCCCATGGATGGAGGAGTCTGGTAGGCTTCGATCCATGGGGTCGCTAAGAGTCGGACACGACTGAGCAACTTCACTTTCACTTTTCACTTTCATGCATTGGAGAAGGAAATGGCAACCCACTCCAGTGTTCTTGCCTGGAGAATCCCAGGGATGGGAGAGCCTGGTGGGCTGACGTCTACGGGGTCACACAGAGTCGGACATGACTGAAGCGACTTAGCAGCACACGCTAGTAAAGTAATGCTCAAAATTCTCCAAGCCAGGCTTCAGCAATACATGAACTGTGAACTTCCAGCTGTTCAAGCTGGTTTTAGAAAAGGCAGAGGAACCAGAGATCAAATTGCCAACATCTGCTGGATCATTGAAAAAGCAAGAGAGTTCCAGAAAAACATCTATTTCTGCTTTATTGACTATGCCAAAGCCTTTGACTGTGTGGATCACAATAAACTGTGGAAAATTCTGAAAGTGATGGGAATATCAGACCACCTGACCTGCCTCTTGAGAAACCTATATGCAGGTCAGGAAGCAACAGTTAGAACTGGACATAGAACAACAGACTGGTTCCAAATAGGAAAAGGAGTTCATCAAGGCTGTATATTGTCACCCTGCTTATTTAACTTATATGCAGAGTAAGTACATCACGAGAAACGCTGGGCTGGAAGAAGCACAAGTTGGAATCAAGATTGCCAGGAGAAATATCAATCACCTCAGATATGCAGATGACACCACCCTTATGGCGGAAAGTGAAGAGGAACTAAAAAGCCTCTTGATGAAAGTGAAAGTGGAGAGTGAAAAAGTTGGCTTAAAGCTCAACATTCAGAAAACGAAGATCATGGCATCTGGTCTCATCACTTCATGGCAAATAGTTGGGGAAACAGTGGAACAGTGGCAGACTTTATTTTTTTGGGCTTCAAAATCACTATAGATGGTGATTTCATGCAGCCATGAAATTAAAAGATGCTTACTCCCTCGAAGGAAAGTTATGACCAATCTAGATAGCATATTCAAAAGCAGAGACATTACTTTGTCAACTAAGGTCCATCTAGTCAAGGCTATGGTTTTTCCTGTTGTCATGTATGAATGTGAGAGTTGGACTGTGAAGAAGGCTGAGCGCCGAAGAATTGATGCTTTTGAAGTGTGGTGTTGGAGAGGACTCTTGAGACTTGGACTTGCAAGGAGATCCAACCAGTCCATCCTAAAGGAGATCAGTCCTGGGTGTTTATTGGAAGGACTGATGTTGAAGCTGAAACTCCAATACTTTGGCCACCTCATGCGAAGAGTTGACTCATTGGAAAAGACTCTGATGCTGGGAGGGATTGGGGGCAGTAGGAGAAAGGATGACAGAGGATGAGATGGCTGGATGGGATCACTGACTTGGTGGACGTGAGTTTGAGTGAACTCCAGGAGTTGGTGATGGACAGGGAGGCCTGGCGTGCTGCCATTCATGGGATCTCAAACAGTCGGACACAACTGAGTGACTGAACTGAACTGAACTGAATAGATATCAAAGACTGGGTGACTTATAAAACAACACATTTATTTCCCACAGTTCTGAAGGCTGCAAAATCCAAGATCAAGGCTCTGGTAGATTTGGGTCTGGTGAAGGGCTACTTCCTGCTGAGCTCTTTTTGCTGTGTCTTCACATGGTGGAAGATACAGGGGACCTTTTCAGGGCCTCTTTTGGAGGGCAGTAGTCTGATTCATAAGAGCTCTTGTCCTTATGACTCTGCCACCTGTCAAAGGCCCCATCCAAATACTATCATACTGGGATAACATTCCAACATATGAATTTGGGAGGATGCAAACGTTCAGTCTATAGCAGTCTCCTTTTCTTGGTTAGGGGTAGCAGTGGGCTAGAAGGTTTATATCATTATCAGTTATAGTTCTTTGCAGATAATGAATCCCCAAATAAATATTTATTAAATGAGAAAAAGAACAGATGATGAAATTCCTATCAGTAGATTGGAGTGTATGTGTATTTTCAATGGCTTCTTAACTGGTCTTCCCCTTTCTGCCTTTGTACTCCTACAATCCATTCTAAATAAACAGCCAGAGTGATTCTCTTAAAAAGGAAGTCAGATCATGTTCCTTTTTGGTTTCAGCCTTTATGCCTGCCTGTCTCAGAGTGAAGGCCAAACTCCTAATGCTATAAGGCATTGCACAGTCTGGCCTTTATTACCTCTTTGACTATCTTACAAGGCCCTCCCTGAATCACTCTTCTCCAGCCACACTAGCTTCCTTGCTATTTCTCATGGATGTCTGGTGTGTTCCCTGCTCAGGACCTCTGCATTTGCTGTTTCCAAATGCTCTTCCCACCTAAATATGTGAGGACTCCCTCTTCCCTTTCAGGCTTTGTTGACACATCACCTTCTCACAGCTGTCCCTCTTCCCTCCCCCCACCCACTGTCTTTCCTTCTTATCACCATCTAACACACCATGTGTTTGCTTGTGTTTATTTTATTTATTGTCTGCTTCCTCCCTAACATCTCCCTCACCTGCTGCTGCTGCTGCTGCTGCTGCTGCTAAGTCGCTTCAGTCGTGTCCGACTCTGTGCGACCCCATAGACGGCAGCCCACCAGGCTCCCCCGTCTCTGGGATTCTCCAGGCAAGAACACTGGAGTGGGTTGCCATTTCCTTCTCCAATGCATGCAAGTGAAAAGGGAAAGTGGTCACTCAATCGTGTCTGACTCCTAGCGACCCCATGGACTGCAGCCCACCAGGCCCCTCCGTCCATGGGATTTTCCAGGCAAGACTACTGGAGTGGGGTGCCACTGCCTTCTCCCTCACCTAATAGAATATAAACCCCATGAGGGCAGGGATTTATTCACTAATTTATCCTCCGTTACGCAAAACATAGATGACAATAGTAGAACCTTGAGACATTTTGGTACAGTGAATGACAAAGTAAATGTGTGTGTATGTGTGTGGTCTTTATACAATTATTAAATGTTGTTAAAAGTTATGTTAGTATGATTTTTAGATGTTTATGAGAAAAAGCCTGCATCTGAGACTTTATTTTCTGGGTCTTCTTTAAAGCCTAGGCCAAAGCAGAATACTAGCAGAAAGGAAGGAATTAAGGTGTTAGTGTTTAACTGGGCAGTTTAGATTGGACCAACTAAGTAATGGGAAAAGGGTCAGTAAAGAAACCAGACAGAGAAAGGAAGGGAGCAGGGACTGGGTATGTACCAGGAGGGAAGAGATTCTAGTACTTCTGCTGAGGGACGAGGCAGGGGAAAGGACAGGGGCTGGGGTGTCAGAAATTCTTAGATTCACGTTTTGGCTTTCCTGCTGGGTAGCTGTGGACTTTGGGCAAGCTTCTTGGCTCTCTGAAAGTGAAAGTGAAGTTGCTCATTCGTGTCCGACTCTTTGTGACCCCATGGACTGTAGCCTACCAGGCTCCTCTGTCCATGGGATTTTCCAGGCAAGAGTACTGGAGTGGGTTGCCATTTTCTTCTCCTCTTGACTCTCTGAGGCTCTCACTTACAAAACAATAATGATGTCTGCTTTGTGTTGTGAGGATTATATAAGGTGAAACAAATAAAGGGCTTGGCATATAATAGGTTTCCTTAAGTATTCTTGTCGTTCCCTGATACCTCTCCCTCCTGGATCCCACCTCCTTTGATTATATTAGTATTTATTCATTCCTTGTTGCTTGCGTTAAGCCCCTCTCTGCATCTCTTTAATTCTCCTTAGTTACCCAGCTTGATTGTGCCTTGACCGATAAAGTCATTGGATTGAGAGTGGCCCTAGAATTCATTTTTCTTAAAGTGAGATTCTGAGATTAGATATTCACAAACTTCTTGTCAAAGGAATGAGATAAGGGACAAATGAAGTACTTGAATGTTGAACTCTGAAATGAGTGGAAAATCAGAAAAACTCGGTGGCCACTTTGAAGAAGAGTTCCTCCTCCCCTCTAGAGGAGGAACTAACTAGAGTTATGGAGCAGATGGTTTACGGCCAGAGCTGGAGTCTGTTAGGAAGGAGGTGTGAGAGCAAGGTGTGTGATGCTCTTCTCACAGTGGGCACAGAGCACAGGGACCTTGTACCTCCCTTCCATGCCACCTGAGTGCATCTACAGTGGAGGAGGCCCTCAGTAACCAGCATAGCAAGATGGCTGTCCATCTGCCTCTTCCTCCACCTTGTGTTGAATCTATGTGCAAATACGGCAATGATAGCCATACTGGAAGTTCTGCATGAGCTCAGAAACATGGTCTTTTCCTCATCAGGGCTGATCCCTTGGTATCATTCCCCAGGTGTACCTTACAGTCATGTGGTGATACATTGACTATGTCAGTCCTCTTTAAGCATTGAAGAGGCAGTGTTTTGATCCCATCAGAGTGCACACGTATACTGGGACAGATTTGTTCCCCTGCCCACAGTGCCTCTTCCTGCATCACCAGTTACAGACTCATAGAGTGCTGTTTCCATGACCACATTGTTCCAAAAAACATTTCCTCCCACATTGGGGCATACTTTACAGCAGAGAAAGGGCAGGGAAGGGTTTGTGCCCAGAGAGTTCTTTGATTTTACCTCTTACCCTCATGACCTAGGAGCAGTCACATTACCAGCTCTGATATGACACCCTGTAAGGTTCAGTGCTGTATGTATATATACAGATAGTGGTGTTTACCTTGAACCATTAGCCCACATATGTTAGTCTCTTTAGTCAAAATATGGGGCTCTGGAATGCAAGCTTTGGGAGGCTGGAGTCACCTTTCTCACATTTACACCAAATGACATGCATGCTATAGTTGGTTTTTCTTCCCATGTATGTATTTTTGGGCTTGATGGGTTTGGAAGTCCAGGAGAGAAATGCCCAATGGAGAAGTGCTTCCATCAGAGAACGCAGTCATAGTCTTGAACTGAAAGTTCAGCTCCCTGGATACTCTGGCATCATAGCAACAGGCAGAAATAGAGGTCACTGTACCCGCCAGAGTGAATGAGCCTGAATACCAAGGAAGAAGTGGGATGCTGCTCTGTGATCAGGGCAAAGAGGGCTGTTTCTGTAACCTAGGGGGTCTGCTTGGACATCCTTTAGTGCTCATTTTGCCCAGTAGTCAGGGTCAGTGGACATTCTGTGACAACTTCGTAGGTTTGGACCAATTAGGACTCATAAATTAAGGTTTGAGTCATACTTTCTATCCCTGGATGTTGCAGAAGGTAAGTTAAACAAAACTGGTGGTGGAAAAGGAAGTGGTGATTAACAGCTTCATGGCTATTTATAAAGGCAGTGACCATAGCACCTAAATTTCATGTTAATTAGTTTTTCCTTTTCCTGCCTCCCTCTGTACTCTTCCATTTAGAGCGCTAATGTTTTATACTTTAGGTGAGAGTCTGGCTTCATTCGGCAAAAATATAATAGCTAATAGTTTGTCATCTATATTAGGGACATGGGTTTTTTTTTTTCCACCCAGATAAATGGTCAGAATGGATGATAAGGAGAAAATATGTCCTGGATGGAGCTCTTCTGCTTCCCCTCCAGATCCATGCCTCACCCTTTACTTCCTACTCCAGTGTTCCAGAGGCTGACTCATGGATGTTTCTACTGGATTCCTTTACCCTCTGGCTTCCAGTTGAGTTCAGCCAATGGAAGATGCCAGTAGCATCTGGGAAAGGAAGGAGAGTGGTGTCAGTGTATTGTCTGCCCAGCTCTCTGCCTGCTCTGTTATACTGGGCTGGCTACTTGCCTCTGACCAAGATCTCCCTCAGCTCTCTGGTTCTGGTAGCTTCTCTTTCTTTTGCCTCTTGGGCCCAGGAATAGTACTCCTGCCATTAGTAACCCTGGCACTGCATTTTTCCTTATTGCATTCTCTAAACTCTGCCTACACATTTATATGTAGTTCTGTTATTAAACTGTGACCAGATACCCAAAGGCTACACTAGGAAAGAAAGTCCAAGAACACTTAGGTAACTTGCAGAAGTTCTCACAGCCAGTGAGCTGTGCAAACTAAGTAACTGTGAAACTAGGGCCCAGTGGCTGCAAGCCTATGCTGAGTAGATGGTATCAAATTCTAATCACTGCAGCACATATTGTTAGCCAGGAGAAAAGTTTGAAAAGATAATTTATTGGCATTCAAAATCTCAGTTTTCAGATATAATGATGAGAGTGGGGAGACTTGGGCTATATCTGTAAAGAAAAAAAAATAACCAAATTTGAATATTATCAAGTCAGAGGGTCTGTTTCTGATATGATTTATCCCAGCTATCCCAAAGAGACCCCGGCTTGTTGGTAATTTGTAATCTGTTTTCCTTGTCTGAAGTTTCTAATCTTACATAGAAGAGTTATAGGTCACAGATTGATGGTGGTGCTGGTGTAGCCAGAGGCCTTTGACCTAAGGCTTTTATAGAAATAGTATCACCTAAAATGGGAGGGGTGAGTGGAGGTTCTAGAATGGTGGGTTACCTGAGGCAGCTGGGTGCAGCCTGGAAGCCAGAGAAGGTAAGTGAAAGGGGAATAAGGAAAACCAGCTCTGTCACCCTTAAGTCTGGCTGTGGGTCCTTTGTAAAAAGATGATCAGGAATTAACAGAAAACAGAGATGCCATAAGTATAAGACAAGGGCAGGTGAACTTATGTTCAGGGAGACTTAGAAGTGAAAATAGCAAGGGAATCTGAAGTGATCCACTAAATCAATATTAGTTTGTGCTTTCTTTTGGAGAAAGGGGAGATTGGGATGGAATTTGCAGTGATGGAGTTAGTGTAGAATGGTGAAGGAGGGTACGTAATGTATGGATATGCTTTGAGAAAAAATACGCCAGTGCTGGATTGTAGCACTTCAGGGAGTTAATGGTTACTTGAATCTGTGTGCATCTGGTAGGATTAATGTGGCAGTTATGCTGACTCTGTCACTAGAATGCTTGTGAGATGAATGTTCATCTCACATTGAGCTCACCCTTGCATGATGGAACACAAGATGTATGGAGGCTTGCAAAGCTGGAGTACCACTTGGCATGTGACAAACAGAGTAGAGTTTTAGTTTCATTGCTTCACTGATTCAAAGAGTCAAAACAAGTAAACAACAATTTAGGGCAAGTTTGACTTTTCTCAGTAATGAGAGAAATGCTAAAGTAGAGAAAGGACTCTCTGAAATATGCAGTGAATGTCAAATGGGAATTAGGCTTAGGAAGAACAGAGAGAAGGAGATGTAGATATATGTGTTAATAACTGTGACTGGGAAGGATAGTAGGAACACATACAGTTTGGGGGTGTGTATATACATATGTGTTACATATATATTTTTTCCATTTATATTTTATTTATAGTTGTGTGAATATGGAGTATAATTGTTGAGGGCAGGTCAGCTAGCATGATAGATTACAGAATGTGGATTCTATAGAAAGAGAGATTGTGGGTGCTCTGAATTTAGAGGCCCACCTCCTGAGTGTCAGAGCAATTGTTATTGTTGTTGTTCAGTCGCTCAGTTGTGTCTAACTCTTTGTGACCCCATGGACTGTAGCACGCCAGGCTTTCCTGTTCATCACCAACTCCTAGAGCTTTCTCAAACTCATGTGCATTGAGTCGGTGATGTTATCCAACCATCTCGTCCTCTGTAGTTCCCTTCTCCTGCCTTCAATCTTTCCCAGCATCAGGATCTTTTCTAATAAGTCAGCTCTTTGTATCAAGTGGCCAGAATATTGGAGCTTCAGCTTCAGCATAAATCCTTCCAATGAATATTCAGGACTGATTTCCTTTAGGATTGACTGGTTGGATCTCCTTGCAGTCCAAAGGACTCTCAAGAGTCTTCTCCAACACCACAGTTCAAAAGCATCAATTCTTCAGCACTCAGCTTTCTTTATAGTCCAACTCTCACATCCATACATGACTCCTTGAAAAGCCATAGCTTTGTTAGCAAAGTAATGTCTCTGCTTTTTAATATTCTGTCTAAGTTTGTCATCACTTTTCTTCCAAGAAGCAAGCATCTTTTAATTTCATGGCTGCAGTCACCATCTGCAGTGATTTGGAGCACAAGAAAAGAAAGCCTGTCACTGTTTCTATTGTCAGAACAATATGGAAGAAAAAACAAGACGCCTCCATGTCAGACAAGGCAGATGGGTTAGCAGAGGACTGGCTCCAGGATAAGATTTAGGATCCTAGCTTGGAACCAGGTATGTCTAAACTAGCATTGAATACAATCTGAAAGGGCAGGTGAGGACAGTCTTCTCTGGGTTATGTGTATATGAGAAGGTCCATTGAATAAAACACCCGAGGTACGACTATTGCCTCTGTATCAGTGTGTGTTCAGTCATGTCCGACTCTTTGCAGCCCCATAGACTGTAGCCTGCCAGGCTCCTCTGTCCATGGAATTTTCCAGGCAAGAATACTGCCTTTCCTACTCCAGAGGATCTTCCCCACCCAGGGATTGAATCCATGTCTCTTGCGTCTTCTCCATTGGCAGACAGATTCTTTACCGCTAGTGCTACCTGGGAAGCCCCAGATCAGTGATGGTCTGTCTTTACCTTTTATTTTTAAGCACCTTTGTTGGGTTAGTAGATCAAAGTTGGAAGATGTTTGTTGCTCCTCAGTGATGGAGTTTTGTACATTATTGTAGCTGGTGTTCATAAGAGGAGTAACAGTTGAGAGGAAGTGAGTCCTCTGCAGAGTGTTAAAGCACTTCTATTTTAAGACCATACATTTTTGTTGGCTTAGGCAATCTTTGCAGGAAGTATTTTAATTTACTTATTAATTTACTAATAAGCCTCTGAATTTTGAGATTTGCCTACTCTTTGACTAAGAAGTTTCACTCTAAGAATTTATTTTAATGAGATGCTTTTTCATGTAGCTAATATTTATTGAGAGTCTGTTCAGCTGGTAAAGAATCTGCTTGCAACGTGGGAGACCTGAGTTTGATCCCTGGGTTGGGAGGATCCCCTGGAGAGGGGAGCAGTATTCTGGCCTGGAGAATTCCATGGACTATATAGTCCATTGGGTTGCAAAGAGTCAGACACACCTGAGTGACTTTCACTTTCACTTTATATGTAAAAGCACTTTTAGGCTTTTGAAATATATCAGGAAATAAGACAAAGCTCCCTGCCCTCATGGAGCTTTCATTGTAGAGGAGCAGAGAGAAAATATAAACAACAAACAAAATAAAAAGTAAATTATTTAGTTTGTTAGAATGTGATGTTTTGAAAAAGTAGAGCAGGGTAAGTGTAAGATATGGGAAGCAGTTTGCAAAAATAAATAGCTTTTAGCAAAGTCCCATTGAGCAGTTTCCACTGAAGAAGGTTTAAAGGCAGGATGGGAGGTAGTCATGTGGATATCTGGTGAGAAGATCATTCCAGGAAAAAGCAAAAGTCAAACAGTAAATGTGAAACCATCAGGCAGGAGCATCCTGGTGTGCTTGAGAAACAGCATGGAGGCCAGTGAGCTGCAACTGAAGGTGAAGAGACGCAGGGAATGAAGAGAGATGGGTTGCTGCCACAGTGAAGAGACAGGAGATGCAGGACACATAAGGAGAGAACCCTTTGAAAAGTCCATAGACCTCAGCTTGTTTGGAAGCAAGGAAATAAGATTAAAGAAGACAAATTAGAAATAAAAATTACAAGTTCTTCAAAGGATTGTTAAGCTAATTTTTTTTTCTGTATTGTGAAATATAGCAAATGGATTTGGTATTGTGATTAATGCAATTAATGATCACAAACAAGAAATGGCTCTATGTAGAAAATGAATGTATAATTATATATTGCTAGCAACAAAAGATTGGCATTAATTCTACTTAAACCAACATTTAGAATGTATGTTCCAATCTTTAGGTAGACAAATACAAATGATTTAACTCAAAAGATCAGCTCATTTAGCCAGAAACTAACTCATTCGGCTTGAAAAAGATGTATTTGTATTACAGTCACCATGTATTCCTAGTTTCAATCTGAAGTACATATTTAGGCATATGAATAGTAGAAGTCAAACAGACATGCCCATGGTCAGATTCCTTTGCAGTTTAGATGTCTGAATATCTAGTTTTAAATTTTTAGAATTTCATGTTTTGTAACTTAGAAGTCCGGGAAATATTTGTCCAAAGAACCAAAGGTTTTTAAAAAACAACTTTGTATACTTTTTTCTTTTCCCTAAGCACTTACCAATTTTCATTGATTTTTAAAAAATTGAAGTATAGTTGCTATATAATATTATATGTTATAGGTATACAGTATAGTGAATCATAACTTAAAAATTAATTTATTTTAATTGGAAGATAATTACTTTACAATATTGTAGTGGTTTTCACCATACATTGTCCGTCTTGTCAGGGCTATGGTTTTTCCAGTCATCATGTGTAGATGTGAGAGTTGGATTATAAAGAAAGCTGAGCACACAAGAATTGATGCTTTTGAACTGTGGTATTGGAGAAGACTCTTGAGAGTCCCTTGGACAGCAAGGAGATCCAACCAGTCCATCCTAAAGGAGATCAGTCCTGGGTGTTTATTGGAAGGACTGATGATGAAGCAGAAACTCCAATGTTTTGGCCACCTGATGTGAAGACCTGACTCATTCGAAAGACCCTGATGTTGGGAAAGAATGACAGCAGGGGGAGAAAGGGATGACAGAGGATGAGATGGCTGGATGGCATCACCGACTCAATGGACATGAGTTTGGGTAGGCTCCGGGAGTTGGTGATGGACAGGGAGGCCTGGCGTGCTGTGGTTCATGGGGTTGCAAAGAGACGGACACGACTGAGTGACTGAACTGAACTGACATAAATCAGCCATGGGTGTACATGTGTCCCCCATCCTGAACCCCCCTCCCATCTCCCTCCCCATCCCATCCCTCAGGGTCATCCCAGTGCACCAGCTTTGAGTGCCCTGTTTCTTGCATTGAGCTTGGACTAATGATCTATTTCACATATGGTAAGATACATGTTTCAATACTATTCTCTCAAATCATCCCACCCTCACCTTCTCCCACAGAGTCCAAAAGTCTGTTCTTTATATCTGTGTCTCTTTTGCTGTCTCACATATAGGGTCATCACTACCATCTTTCTAAATTCCATATATATGCGTTAGTATACTGTATTGGTGTTTTTCTTTCTGACTTACTTCACTCTGTATAATAGGTTCCAGTTTTATCCACCTCATTAGAACTGATTCAAATACATTCTTTTTAATCAGATCAGATCAGATCAGATCAGTCGCTCAGTCTTGTCCGATTCTCTGTGTGACCCCATGAATCGCAGCACGCCAGGCCTCCCTGTCCATCACCAACTCCCAGAGTTCACTGAGACTCACGTCGATCAAGTCAGTGATGCCATCCAGCCATCTCATCCTCTGTCGTCCCCTTCTCCTCTTGCCCCAATCCCTCCCAGCATCAGAGTCTTTTCCAATGAGTCAACTCTTTGCACGAGGTGGCCAAAGTACTGGAGTTTCAGCTTTAGCATCATTCCTTCCAAAGAAATCCCAGGGCTGATCTCCTTCAGAATGGACTGATTGGATCTCTTTGCAGTCCAAGGGACTCTCAAGAGTCTTCTCCAACACCACAGTTCAAAAGCATCAATTCGTCGGCGCTCAGCCTTCTTCACAGTCCAACTCTCACATCCATACATGACCACAGGAAAAACCATAGCCTTGACTAGATGAAACTTTGGTGGCAAAGTAATGTCTCTGCTTTTGAATATGCTATCTAGGTTGGTCATAACTTTCCTTCCAAGGAGTAAGCATCTTTTAATTTCATGGCTGCAGTCACCATCTGTAGCGATTTTGGAGCCCAGAAAAATAAAGTCTGACACTGTTTCTACTGCTTCCCCATCTATTTCCCATGAAGTGATGGGACCGGATGCCATGATCTTCGTTTTCTGAAAGTTGAGCTTTAAGCCAACTTTTTCATTCTCCACTTTCACTTTCATCAAGAGGCTTTTTAGTTCCTCTCACTTTCTGCCATAAGGGTGGTGTCATCTGCATATCTGTGGTGATTGATATTTCTCCCGGCCATCTTGATTCCAGCTTGTTTCTTCCAGTCCAGCGTTTCTCATGATGTACTCTGCATATAAGTTAAATAAACAGGGTGACAATATACAGCCATGACGAACTCCTTTTCCTATTTGCAAGCAGTCTGTTGTTCCATGTCCAGTTCTAACTGTTGCTTCCTGACCTGCATACAAATTTCTCAAGAGGCAGGTCAGGTGGTCTGGTATTCCCATCTCTTTCAGAATTTTCCACAGTTTATTGTGATCCACACAGTCAAAGGCTTTGGCATAGTCGATAAAGCAGAAATAGACGCTTTTCTGGAACTCTCTTGCTTTTTCCCTGATCCAGCGAATGTTGGCAATTTGATCTCTAGTTCCTCTGCCTTTTCTAAAACCAGCTTGAACATCAGGAAGTTCACCATTCACATATTGGTGAAGCCTGGCTTGGAGAATTTTGGGCATTACTTTACTAGCGTGTGAGATGAGTGCAATTGTGCAGTAGTTTGAGCATTCTTTGGCATTGCCTTTCTTTGGGATTGGAATGAAAACTGACCTTTTCTAGTCCTGTGGCCACTGCTGAGTTTTCCAAATGTGCTGGCATATTGAGTGCAGCACTTTCACAGCATCATCTTTCAGGATTTGGAATAGCTGAACTGGAATTCCATCACCTCCACTAGCTTTGTTCGTAGTGATGCTTTCTAAGGCCCACTTGACTTCACACTCCAGGATGTCTGACTCTAGGTCAGTGATCACACTATTGTGATTATCTGGGTCGTGAAGATCTTTTTTGTACAGTTCTTCTGTGTATTCTTGCCATCTCTTCTTAATATCTTCTGCTTCTGATAGGTCCATACCATTTCTGTCCTTTATCGAGCCCATCTTTGCATGAAATGTTCCTTTGGTATCTCTGATTTTCTTAAAGAGATCCCTAGTCTTTCCCATTCTGTTGTTTTCCTCCATTTCTTTGCATTGATCGCTGAAGAAGGCTTTCTAGTTTCTTTTTGCTATTCTTTGGAACTCTGCATTCAGATGTTTATATCTTTCCTTTTCTCCTTTGCTTTTCGCTTCTCTTCTTTTTATAGCTATTTGTAAGGCCTCCCCAGACAGCCATTTTGCTTTTCTGCATTTCTTTTCCATGGGGATGGTCTTGATCCCTGTCTCCTGTACAAGGTCACAAATCTCATTCCATAGTTCATCAGGCACTCTACCTATCAGATCTAGGCCCTTAAATCTATTTCTCACTTCCACTGTATAATCATAAGGGATTTGATTTAGGTCATACCTGAATGGTCTAATGGTTTTCCCTACTTTCTTCAATTTAAGTCTGAATTTGGCAATAAGGAGTTCAAGGTCTGAGCCACAGTCAGCTCTTGGTCTTGTTTTTGCTGACTGTATAGAGCTTCTCCATCTTTGGCTGCAAAGAATACAATCAGTCTGATTTCGGTGTTGACCATCTGGTGATGTCCATGTACAGAGTCTTCTCTTGTGTTGTTGGAAGAGGGTGTTTGTTATGACCAGTGCATTTTCTTGGCAAAACTCTATTAGTCTTTGCGTTGCTTCATTCCATATTCCAAGGCCAAATTTGCCTGTTACTCCAGGTGTTTCTTGACTTCCTACTTTTGCATTCCAGTCTCCTATAATGAAAAGGACATCTTTTTTAGGTGTTAGTTCTAAAAGGTCTTGTAGGTCTTCATAGAACCATTCAACTTCAGCTTCTTTAGCATTACTGGTTGGGGCATAGACTTGGATTACTGTGATATTGAATGGTTTGCCTTGGAAACAAACAGAACAGAGATCATTCTGTCGTTTTTGAGATTGCATCCAAGTACTGCATTTCGGACTCTTTTGTTGACCATGATGGCCATTCCATTTCTTCTGAGGGATTCCTGCCCACAGTAGTAGATATAATGGTCATCTGAGTTAAATTCACCCATTCCAGTCTATTTCAGTTCGGTGATTCCTAGAATGTTGACATTCACTCTTGCCATCTCTTGTTCAACCACTTCCAATTTGCCTTGATTCATGGACCTGACATTCCAGGTTCCTATGCAATATTGCTCTTTACAGCATCGGACCTTGCTTCTATCACCAGCACATCCAGAGCTGGGTATTCTTTTTGCTTTGGCTCCATCCCTTCATTCTTTCTGGAGTTATTTCTCCACTGATCTCCAGTAGCATTTTGGGCACCTACTGACCTGGGGAGTTTCTCTTTCAGTATCTATCATTTTGCCTTTTCATACTGTTCATGGGGTTCTCAAGGCAAGAATACTGAAGTGGTTTGCATTCCCTTCTCCAGTGGACCACATTCTGTCAGATCTCTCCACTGTGACCCGCCCATCTTGGGTTGCCCCACGGGCATGGCTTAATCTCATTGAGTTAGACAAGGATGTGGTCCTAGTGTGATTAGATTGACTAGTTTTCTGTGAGTATGGTTTCAGTATGTTTGCTCTCTGATGCCCTCTTGCAACACCTACTGTCTTACTTGGGTTTCTCTTACCTTGGGCGTGGGTTATCTCTACGGCTGCTCCAGCAAAGCACAGCCATTGCTCCTTACCTTGGACGAAGTGTATCTCCTCACCGCCGCCCTTCCTGACCTTCATCGTGGGATAGCTCCTCTAGGCCCTCCTGTGCCTGTGCAGCCAAGGCTCCATGAACGTGAGGTTGGTCCTCCCGGCCGTCGCCCTTGGCCTCGGGCGTGGGGTAGCTCCTCCTGCACCCCTGGCCTCGGGCTTGGGGCGTGGGATATCTCCTCCTGGCCACCGCCCCTGACCTTGGATGCGGGGTAACTCCTCTCATCATCGCCCCTGACCTCGGACGCTGGGTATCTCCTCTTGGCCACCCCGACCTTGGATGCGGGGTAGCTCCTCTCGGCCGTTCCTGCGCTGTGGCAGTCTGGTACTCTCCGCCGCTGTCCCTGACCTCGGACGTGGGGTAACTCATCTTGGCCACCGCGCTTTGGGCATGGGGTCCTCCTGGCTTCTGCCCCTGACCTCAGACTTGGGGCGGCTCCTCTCGGCTGCACTTGGCGCGCCCGTCGCAGCCACCTGCGCTTTCTTTTTAATAGCTGAGTAATACTCCATTGTGTATATGTACCACAGCTTTCTTATCCATTTGTCTGCTGATGGACATCTAGATTGCTTCCATGTCCTGGCTATTGTAAACAGTGCTGTGATTAACATTGGGGTACATGTGTCTCTTTCAATTCTAGTTTCCTTGGTGTGTATGCCCAGCAGTGGGATTGCTGGGTCGTATGGCAGTTCTATTTCCAGTTTTTTAAGGAATCTCCACACTGTTCTCCATAGTGGCTGTACTAGTTTGCATTCCCACCAAGACTGTAAGAGGGTTCCCTTTTCTCCACACCCTCTCCAGCATTTATTGCTTGTAGACTTTTGGATAGCAGCCATTCTGACTGGCATCAGATGATACCTCATTGTGGTTTTGATTTGCATTGCTCTGATAATGAGTGACGTTGAGTATCTTTTCAAGTGTTTTTTAGCCATCTGTATGTCTTCTTTGGAGAAATGTCTGTTTAGTTCATTGGCCCATTTTTGGATTGGGTCGTTTATTTTTATGGTATTGAGCTGCATGAGCTGCTTGTATATTTTTGAGATTAATTCTTTGTCAGTTGCTTCATTTGCTTATTATTTTCTCCCATTCTGAAGGCTGCCTTTTCACGTTGTTTATAGTTTCCTTTGTTGTGCATAGGCTTTCAAGTTTAATTAGGTCCCATTTGTTTATTTTTTCTTTTATTTCCAATGTTCTGGGAGGTGGGTCATAGAGGATCCTGCTGTGATTTATGTCAGAGAGTGTTTTGCCTATGTTTTCCTCTAGGAGTTTTATAATTTCTGGTCTTATGTTTAGATCTTTAATCCAGTTTGAGTTTATGTTTGTGTATGGTGTTAGAAAGTGTTCTAGTTTCATTCTTTTACAGGTGGTTGACCAGTTTTCCCAACACCACTTGTTAAAGAGATTGTCTTTTCTCCATTGTATTGAATCATAATTTTTAAAGGTCATATTCCATTTGTGGTTATTATAAAGTATTGGCTATATCCCACATGTACAATATATCCTTGTAACTTATTTATACGTAATAGTTTGTATCTATTCCCCTACCGTAATAATACTCCTCCTTTTTCCTCCTCCTACCTAGTAAATGCAAGTTAGTTCTCTATATCTGTGAATCTGCTTCTTTTTTGTTATATTTACTAGTTTGTTGTATTTTTAAGATTCCACATATACGTGATATTATACAGTTTTTCTTTCTCTATCTGACTTATTTCACTAAGCATAATGCCCTCCAGTTCCATCCACTGTTGCTGTAAATGACAAAATTTCATTCTTTTTTATGGCTGAGTAGTATTCTGTTGTGTGTGTGTTTCTATATATACCACATATTCTTTATCTGTTTATCTGTTGATACACACTTAGGTTGCTTCCATGTCTTGTTAGTTGTAAATAATGCTGCTGTGAACATTGAAGTGCATGTCATTCTGAATTAGTGCTTTTGGTTTTTCGGTTTCTTTTGACTATATACCGAGGAGTATAGTTGGTGGCTCATATGGTGGCTCTATTTTTAACTTTTTGAGAAAGTGAAAGTGAAGTTGCTCAGTCATGTCTGACTCTTTGTGACCCCATGGACTGTAGTCTACTAAGTCCCTCTGGCCATGGAATTTTCCAGGCAACAATATTGGAGTGGGTTGCCATTTCCTTCTCCAGGGGATCTTCCTGACCCAGGGATGGAACCCAGGTCTCCCGCATTGCAGGTAGATGCTTTACCGTCTGAGCCTCCATGGTATTTCTTGTAGTGGCTGTGCCAACTCACATTCTGACTGACAGAGTGCAGGAGCTTCCTTTTCTCTGTATCCTTGCCAACATCTATCATTTGTGTTCTTTTTGATGACAGCCTTCCTGACAGGTGTGAGATGATATCTCATTGTGGTGTTGATTTGCATTTCCCTGATGATTAGCAGTATTGAGCATCTTTTCCTGTGCCTGTTGGCCATCTGCATATCCTCTATGGCAGATTATCTGTTCAGTTCTTTGTCCATTTTTTAATTGGACTCTTTTTTTTTTTCTTGATGTTGAATTGTATTAGCTGTTTATATATGTTGGGTATTAATTTTTATAAATCATATCATTTGCATATGTTTTCTCCCATTCAGTAGGTTGTCTTTTCATTTTGTTGATGGTTTCCTTGCTGTGCAAAAGTTTTCAATTAGGTCCCATCTGTTTATTTTTGCTTTTATCTGCTTTACTTTAGGAGACAGATTCAAACAAGATGGTTTTTCTGGATTTATGTCAAAATATGATTTACTTGTGTTTTCCTCCATCAGTTTTATGGTATCTGGTCTTATAGTCTTACATGATCTTATATACAATTGATCTTGATCTGTTATATTACATGTGGCCACTGATTTATTAATCTCTGGGTATTTTGTGGAGTGAAAAAATTAGAAAATGGACTGTCCTTATTTTTTAATTTTTTTTTATACTATAACTTTAACTTATTGTACTTTAGGAGTTTTCAAAAACATTTTTTCACAACATATTCTCTGTATGTAAATAATTAAAGTTGCCAGTAAGAAATTGAAATGATATGTACTTTGTATATGCATTCATTCAACAAACACTTAAGTATGCTGATAATCATTGAATAAATAGTTATGGGAAATTTACTGAGTGCTGGGCACAATTCTAAGTACTCAAATTCAGCAGTGAATGAAACAAAGATCTTGTATTTCATGCTTCATAATTAGTTATTGCAGAATTTTGAAGTTTTGTAACTGTAAGGGGAAGTAGAAGATATAGTAAAGTAGAATAATTTTACAAGCAAATAGACTTATGTGAGAGAGCTTAAGTAACTTCCCACAAGGCCACTCAATTAATGTCGGAACAGAAGCCAAAATTTGTTTGATGATTTCTACTACATCATCTGATTATCAGTTCTTGCTACGAATATAAAAGAAAGTAAACATCTTTGAATATGTATTAATATCTTTGAATCTCCTGCCTTTCCTAGGACATCACAAAATGTTAAATATCAGACGTTTATGTAGAGGTCAGTTTTGCTATTTGTGGTTATTTCTGTTAAGGTTTTTGTCCCTCTAGTCTAAATCTATTCACCCAGTCCATGCCAATTACCATGATAAAAACCACCTTTGGTGAAGATACATGTGATGCAGAGAGTGAATTCTGAATCATATTGGTTCTCTCCTATTTGATTAACATTGAGCTTAATTTATTCCAGGATGTAGTCAGTTCCCCCTTGTTAAAAGTTGGCTATTTCTTTAAAGTCAATAATTTACATCACTATTAAGATGTCCAGATTGTGAGATTTTTCTTCAGTCTTCAGAATGAGCAGTTCAAGGTTAAGATGATCAAGGGGTTGCCTTTAACTCAGGGATTCTTGACCATTGTCCTGAAAAATGAATGTAAGAAGGTTTAATTTTTAATAATCTAAACATATTAGTAATCACCTCAGGTACATTCTTTCAGTCCTGCCAGAGACTCAGAAATGAATTTGGCAGCAGGAAGGAGCAGACTAAGTGAAACAGTACTTTATCATTACATTGGAGGAAGCAAGTGAAAGCTAAAAGAGCTAATGATTCACCATTTAATGTAATTTCATTGGCAAATATGAGGTGCCAGAAAATTGATGTTTATATCCCTTGAAGGCAGTGGATGATTTAACTATACTGCCTACTTAAGTTCACTTTTATTATAAAAGTCAGGAAAAAGTTGAGATATGCATTAACTTATATTAATATACAATGAAACATAAGTGTTTTCTTTCTAAAACCTCCTTACCTCACTTAGTAAAGGTACACTAAAAGACCTGTGTGTGCAAATATATTGTCACTGAAAAAGAACTGAAGGCATTGAAATGGTCTTTTGCAAAAGATTAATTGCTATTATAGACTAAGTCTAATGACAGAAAACTTTGTTAAGCACCAGTCCCCTCAGATTCTCATTTTTCTGTTGTCTTTGTCTACTCTTCCACACACTTGAAGACAGTACATGAGTGAAATCACAACTTAGTGGAAGAATGGATCTAACCACTGAAAATTGTCTTTCTGTGAGACCTGAGAGTGTATCTTTTTGACCATAGTCCTCCCTGGCATTCTCTCTGGGTGCTGACACAGAAACCTCTTTCTGTGACTTTCTTCTTTAAAGTAAATGAAATGTACAAGCCAGAAGGTAGCTATTTAAGCCTTTGACCTTTAATAATGCAAAACAGAATATTAGAGTTACTTGATAACAATTTTTATAATTTTCCTTATATAATCTAGTTTAGGAAAATAACAAGGACCATAAAATAAGAACTGACTAGCATATAAACCTTTGGAAGACAGTTTGCCCTTGTGGATCTCTCCCTCTAGGGCAAAATTTCAGGGAGTGATGTTCATGCTAGGGCTCTGGAGACATCCTATTTATTTCCTTGCTTTAGAAATTCAGAAGTAAAAGTTAATCATTAATGCAATGATGCAAGAGAATACCAGAGGCATTCTTAGGATGGGAGTGTCAGCATTTCTAAATGGCCTGATAAATATTCAAAAGATTTCTTTTATAAAAATTGGCTTATCTATGAGTTTTTGTGTGTCACCTTGCCTGTTCTCTTTAATATATATACTTGAAGTGGGAAAGGTTGGCTGTGAGATTATGGATAGCTGTTAGTCCTATACACACCTGAGTGGAGAAGCAGCCTAGGAGTTTGAGCAGAAATTCAAATTTTGTCTCTTTCATTGTGTATGTTTGGGTAAATTGTTGTTCAGTTGCCCAGTCATGTCTGACTTTTTGCAACCCCATGGACTGCAGCATGCCAGGCCTCCCTGTCCGTCACCACAATCTGGAGTTTGCCCAAGTTCTTGTCCATTGCATCGGTGATGCTGTCCAGCCATCTCATCCTCTGATGCCCTCTTCTCCTTCTGCCCTCAGTTTTTCCCAGCATTAAGGACTTTTCCAATGAGTCAGCTGTTCACATGCAGTGACCAAAATACTGGAGCTTCAGCTTCAGCATCAGTTCTTCCAATGAGAAAGCTCTTGGGCAAGTTACTCAACCTCTTCAAGCCTGATTTTTTTAGTTGTCTGATCGAAATAATAATAATTACTTTTCAGGATGGTTTAGAGAATAATATGTGAATGTAAATAGTGAATATTAAGTGCTTAGCATAACTTCTGGCAATGGCAAATCATGGATTTATGAGACTTGCCCTCGAGGAAACAAAATTTTGTCATCATATTCTAACTAGTTTCAGTAGGCTAAGATTTGGGATTTTTAACCTACTACTTATTTATCACTTTATGCAGCCTCAGAATACAACAGCAGACAATACAGAAAAGAGAACTCTTGGACCAGATAGCAACAGTGGTAAAGACTGAAGGAATGCTGCTATGAGAGGTGTCTTGATTTTGAAAATTTCTGAGGGGTTCATTCTCTTCCTCATTTCAAGAAGATTTCCATAGAAATGGCTTTTATTGACCTCATGACTGAAGTAATTGTCTATGCACAGACTAAGGTTTGTTTGATATTCTTGTAACAAAGTTATTGTTGAAATTCCATAATGCTTTGATACCTGACTCAGTGTAATGAAATTTATTTCCCAGCTTGTATAGTTAATGGATCAAGGCTTACTTAGAATTTCTAGGTAAACATTTTGTGGCGAGTTAACACTACTGTGATAGTCTATGCATCACTATGGAAGTTTGAAATACTGACTGAACCTCACTACAGAATGATATGAGTACATTTAATTAATATCTAACAAGACTATGCCATTCATATAGAAAACTCAGTTCAGTTCAGTTGCTCAGTCGTGTCCGACTCTTTGCGACCCCATGAATCGCAGCATGCCATGCCGCCCTGTCCATCACCAACTCCTGGAGTTCACCCAAACTCATGTCCATCGAGTTGGTGATGCCATCCAGCCATCTCATCCTCTGTTGTCCCCTTCTCCTCCTGCCCCCAATCACTCCCAGCATCAGAGTCTTTTCCAATGAGTCAACTCTTTGCATGAGGTGGCCAAAGTATTGGAGTTTCAGCTTTAGCATCAGTCTTTCCAATGAACACCCAGGACTGATTTCCTTTAGTATGGACTGGTTGGATCTCCTTGCAGTCCAAGGGACTCTCAAGAGTCTTCTCCAACACCACAGTTCAAAAGCATCAATTCTTCGGTGCACAGCTTTCTTCACAGTCCAACTCTCACATCCATACATGACCACTGGAAAAACCATAGCTTTGACTAGATGGATCTTTGTTGGCTAAGTAATGTCTCTGCTTTTTAATATGCTATCTAGATTGGTCATAACTTTCCTTCCAAGGAGTAAACGTCTTTTAATTTCATGGCTGCAGTCACCATCTGCAGTGATTTTGGAGCCCAGAAAATTAAGTCTGACACTGTTTCCACTGTTTCCCCATCTATTTCCCATGAAGTGATGGGACCAGATACCATGATCTTAGTTTTCTGAATGTTGAGCTTTAAGCCAACTTTTTCACTCTCTACTTTCACTTTCATCAAGAGGCTTTTTAGTTCCTCTTCACTTTCTGCCATAAAGGTGGTGTCATCTGCATATCTGAGGTGATTGATATTTCTCCCAGCAATCTTGATTCCAGCTTGTGCTTCTTCCAGCCCAGCGTTTCTCATGATGTACTATGCATGTAAGTTAAATAAGCAGAGTGACAATATACACCCTTGACATACTCCTTTTCCTATTTGGAACCAGTCTGTTGTTCCATGTCCAGTTCTAACTGTTGCTTCCTGACTTGCATATAGGTTTCTCAAGAGGCAGGTCAGGTGGTCTGGTATTCCCATCACTTTCAGAATTTTCCACAGTTTATTGTGATCCACACAGTCAAAGGCTTTGGCATAGTCAATAAAGCAGAAATAGATGTTTTTCTGGAACTCTCTTCCTTTTTCCATGCTCCAGCAGATGTTGGCAATTTGATCTCTGGTTCCTCTGCCTTTTCTAAAACCAGCTTGAACATCTGAAAGTTCACGGTTCACATATTGCTGAAGCCTGGTTGGAGAATTTTGAGCATTACTCTACTAACTAGGCAACTCAAATTCTTGACCTTATGAGTTTGACTCCAAAGCTGAATCTGTGGTGACACATTTTCTATATATATATATATAATATATTAATCTCACTAGCTACCTTCCTGAGGCTCATATAGCAGTGTTCCCAGGGCAATCCACTTATACATAAGTATAAGTATACCTTGTTAAAGAATCTGCCTGCAATGCAGGAGACCCCATTTCAATTCCTAGGTTGGGAAGATTGGCTGGAGAAGGGGTAGGCTACCCACTCTCCAGTATTCTTGGGCTTCCCTTGTGGCAGAGCTGTTAAAGAATCCACCCACAATGCAGGAGACCTGGGTTCAATCGCTGGGTTGGGAAGATCCCCTGGAGAAGGGAAAGGCTATCCACTCCAGTATTTTGGCCTGGAGAATTCCATGGACTGTATAGTCCATGGGTCGCAAAGAGTCATACACAACTGAGTGATTTTCACTTTCTTTTCACATTATTTATGAAGGATGTTCTTAAATATTGTATCTTTTTATTACTATTATAAGTTATATATTTTTTCTATTATATTTTAAAGTAATTATTTGTATATTTGAAAACCATTGATTTATGTAGTAATGTGGTAGGATCACCTTAATGAATTTTGTTATTGCTTCTTATGAGTTTTTAGTTGCTTCTCAATCTACCTATCTATAACAGTGTTAAGGCATGATCTCATTTTATCAAGAGTTCCTTTTTCTTTTTTTTAAATCAGGAATGTATGCTGAATTTTATCAGTGCTTCTTTGGTATCTGTAGAGATGATCGTATAATTTTTCTCCTTGAATCTATTAATATGATGAATTATATTCAAAGATTTTCACTATTCATGCATTTATTCATCAGTTTAGCACAGGTTTACTCAGTGTAAAGTGCTCTTCTAACTGTTGGAGATACTAAGGTATTCAAGAAATCTAGATATTGGATTTTTTGTGGCATGAGTTTCACTGGTTTATGGAATATCATTCTTCAATATATTGCCCTATTTTATTTGCAGTGTTTCATTTAGGATTTGGGGAGTAATTTCCCAAGTGAGAGTGGTCTGTAGTTTTCTATTTTTGTGTGTGTGTGTGTTTTTTTTTTTCAGTTTTGATTTCAGTGATAATCTGGCCTCAGAAACATAATTTGAAAACATCATTCCATTTTCTAAAGGCTCCTTCCTACCTTCCTCTCTGAATGTCTGCTTGTCCATCTGTATTTTTTCTTTTACTAACTTTATTTTATCCTTATTTTCCTCTCTCACTTTTTGAAACTAATTTTTTTTTTTTGTCCTTCTCAATCATTCTCCTTTTCCTTCAGCCTTTGGTTTTATTTTTACTTCTAGACCTGACAGTGCTATAAGCAGTACCCTAGCTGCTAAATATACAATAAATTCTTATAATAAAATACATATACAAAAAGATAATTAAAGTTAAACAATTAAGACAGAACAAAGCCAGTTAGAAAATACATATCAGTCATCTTGGTTGAATTAATGATCACATATAAGTACTAACATTAATTTTTGGCTTTAGGTCCTAACAATTTTGTTTGCCTTTAGGAATCTGAATTGGGTATATATGATTGCAAATGTGTTACAAAATGTACTTATTTAAGTGTGTTCTTTGGAGACAACTTGCTTTTTAATAGGAAGTACAATGAATAGCTATTATTATTAAAATGATTGAGATGGCTTTATACTAAGTGCATATCCATTTATATACAGTATATGAACATTATTACATGGAAAAAATCAGATATGATTTTGCTTGGATAAAAGAAATACTGTTGAGTGAATGTATGGGTGAATGAATAAAGGTTGGTTAGGTATATCAGTATGAATCAATACATTGCTTTTTCTGTCTTTCTAGGCTCCAGGAAAATCATTGGGAAATCGAATCTATTCAGAGTCAGGGAAAATTTAATTATATGTCTTATAGAGTTTGTGGTTCTGAAATTCCATGTTTGCTTTTTGGGATCAATGATTATAGTGTGTGGCAGTGACAATGCCACATAATTTTCTCTTTCTGGACCCACTTGAGAGCTGTATTTTTCAGTCTCCCCTGCAGTTAAGCTGAGGCTATGGAATGAGGGCAGAAAAGATTTAAGTCACTTTTGTGTCTGACCTTTTATTCCATTTATTCTCTTTCTCCTCGTGGAGACTACAGAGTTCATATATTCCTAGTAGAGTACCTAATGAAAGTCCATGAATTATCTTTTGGAGGAGAGTTGATCAGCCTACAATGATGTGAGCTATAAACAAACTTTCAGTGTGTTATGAAATGAGATTGTAGGGTTATCTATTGCTGTAGCATAGACTAGCTCATCCTGACCAATATATATACTGAGAAGTTTTCTTTGATTTGAGTACTTTCTAGGCAGATTTATTTGACAGAAGAAAGGCTTTGATTAAGAAGTCAGTATGCTGAAGAAATCAATAATAAAGATTCAGTAAGAGGAGATTTGGATGCAGTTATTCCACTTTAGAAATTCTGAGAATTTGACATTGGAATTAGGACTTCCTATGGGAGAAATTTTACCTGGAGCATATCTGAATTTCCAGCATCACCAAAAGAATAGATTTTAAGTATGAAGCCATCGGCCTTCCCCAGAGAGCTCTTCTTAATGACATCTCAGACCAGACTTAGAGATGATTTGAGATGCTAAATGTGTCTCTGAGGAATTAACTTGGGGAAAATAAAGGATTTAAGATGTATTATGCAGATGACACCACCCTTATGGCAGAAAGTGAAGAAATAAAGAGCCTCTTGATGCAAGTGAAAGAGGAGAGTTAAAACAGTTGGCTTAAAGCTCAACATTCAGAAAACTAAGATCATGGCATGTGGTCCTGTCACTTCACGGCAAATGGATGGGGAAACAATGGCTGGCTTTATTTTGACAAAATCACTGCAGATGGTGACTGCAGCCATGAAATTAAAAGATGCTTGTTCCTTGGAAGGGAAGTTATGACCAATTTAGACAGCATGTTAAAGAGCAGAGACATTACTTTGTCAACAAAGGTCAGTCTAGTCATGGCTATGGTTTTTCCAGTGGTCATGTATGGATGTGAGAGTTGGACTATAAAGAAAGCTGAGCACCGAAGAATTGATGCTTTTGAACTGTGGTGTTGGAGAAGACTCTTGAGAGTCCCTTGGACTGCAAGGAGATCCAACCAGTCCATCCTAAAGGAGATCAGTCCTGGGTGTTTATTGGAAGGACTGATGTTGAAGCTGAAATTCCAATACTTTGGCAACATGATGCAAAGAACTGACTCATTTATAAAAGACCCTGATGCTGGGAAAGATTGAGGGCAAGAGGAGAAGGGGGCAACAGAGGATGAGATGGTTGGATGGCATCACCAATTCAAAGGACATGAGTTTGGGTGGACTCTGGGGGTTGGTGATGGACAGGGAGGCCTGGTGTGCTGTGATTCATGGGGTTGCAAAGAGTCAGACACGACTAAGCGACTGAAATGAACTGAACTATACTGAACTGATGCATTTGAAACATGAGGAAGTTTAAACAATTTTCCTTTTATTAAAGCAATTTCTGATTAGAAATATCATTGAATTACTTAAAAACAATTTAAAATATTTAAAAATTTTCCAGAATTAGAAAAACAATTACATATAAGAAAATATGACAATACTTACTGAACAAGATCTTAATCTGAACATGAAATGTCAAAGAGTCATAAATGAATCAAAAGACTGAGCTTCATAAATGTGAAGGTACCAGAAAGGCAAGGAAAAAAACATGATGAGGAGGAGGTAAAAGAGGAGAGGAAAGGAAGATGGCAGATAATCTGACCATATATGTTTTAGTCATAGCCTCAAGCCGTTGAACCAGAAGCACATGATTATAGTAATAAAATTATAACAATAAAAATGTGTATTTGTGTAGTTTGCTAGATTTCCCCTGCCCCCCACCCCCGCCCCCCACTTTCTTTTTTCAGAGGTGCTGCCCTCTAACCTGTGTTCGGCACAGTGCCTTGTCTCCCTTTCTTCCATGTGTCCTCTACCGAGTGTTCTTCTAGTGTATAAACCTCTTGACTTTGCTGTGGGCTTCCTTCTTGCACTGCTAATCACTGACTTGCACTCCAAATGATGTATTTGTGCACCTTATCTCTATGAGAAACCAGGGGGCAGATGGAGGAATATGGTCATTCATTTACCATTCCCAAGACTAGCACATTCAGTTGTGCAAATATATAATTATTTGTCTACTGAGGTGTTAGTGCCAATTGAAATGGAAGTTAAAATGTAGGAGCAAAACGATTAGATTTCCAGATAATTTGGTTTAACCCCTGGAATTGTAAAAGATATCTAGTCTTACACCTTTCAAAAGGAGATGAGTATGGAGAGTAACCTATCTTATTTTTTAAAATTAGTTGACATACAGTACAGTATGTCCTGCCTCTGAAAAGCCTGCTAGAATCTTGAAAGAGCTACACTGAGCTTTAATGTCAGTTGATTATGCAACAACCACAATAACAACCTGCCCATCAAAACAAAGAAACATTCATGGCCCCAGATAACACCTCTGATGACCATTAGGGGCACACCACATTTACTGTCTCTTAACAGTGGACCATCACCTAACTTTATCAGGCTTTCACAAGTAGTTATATCTTTGCAAAGAAATGTTGTAACTAAGAAATTACTGTAAAACAAAACAAATCAGAAAAACAAAGCACAAGGTTACTGAGTTCTGTGTGTCACATTATCTTAATTATAACCCAATAAATTTCCTCCCAAAGTAAAGTTAGAATGAACTGGAAGAACTCATACTAATTATCTGATCTAACCACATAATGTTATACATGAGGAAACTAAAACTAAGAAGAATAGTTGACTTTCTTAAGGTCACACACAGACAATGGTAGTTTCAGGTCTGAAATGCAAATGACACATCAAGTAAGCAAATATTTACCTTGACTGCTAGATCACTTTTTAATCCCCAAATCCTAAAACAGTATACTTTCTAGATTTTGTTTGTTCTGGAATATCATGTCCTTTTAAAAAGTGAATGAACTAGTTAAATAATTCATTCAAAACTTACTTTTTTGTATGTCTGTGTGCCATGAAGTATGCTAAGCACTGCTGTACCTGGTAGGACAAAATTCAGATCCTCAAATTGTGAATTTTAAGGTCATGGAAAAGGATATGTAGTCACTTCTTTAATAAAAATAAGGAATTAATTCAGCAAAAATTATAGCATCCTTGCTGTGTGCCATTGTTTCAGGTTCTGTGAAATATATCAGTGAACAAGGTAAATCTGCTGGTGGCACGTACGTAGTCTAGGGGATAGGAAACATGAATGAGCACTTATGAAACAGTTAGTGCTGTGACAGGTAAAAGCAAAGAGGCCCCTCAGGGCGCCCAGGAAGGAACATAACCCCAGCCTTGGGAGTGGTAAGGCAAATTCCCTGAAGCAAATAATGAAAAACAAACGTTTAACAGGTTAATATCTATGACTTAAAAGGCAGAGGTTCTTCTGCTCAAATTAGATTTGAGCAGATGACTTAAGATAGCATTTGCTTTCTAATTTGATGTGGTTCTTACTATCTACTGAACTGTCTTGCTAGAAGTCTTTTCAGAAATGGGTAATAGTAGTTTTAATCCAATACTCTACTACTTTGTGTCTATCTTAAGAAAGTAATCTAAAAAAGGAAATAGTTTGTAGTCCTGAACATCTTTAGATATTGTTCATTGTAATGAAGAAATATTGAAAACAAAGTGAATATTTACTAATAGAGGAAATGTTAGTTAAATTTTGTTATGCCTGTGCTATTATTAGAAATGATAGTTATGAAAATGACATGTAGAGAAGCCTTTCTGCCTGTCATAGGAGGTAGAAATGGGGGGAAGAGACTACATAGAGAGGGTCAAGAAAAAGACAAGAAGATCCAGAAAAAAGCAGTCTAAGGTTTTCCTGAACATTGAAGCTTTGGCTCATCTGAAATAGTGGTTTTCAAAAATAATTTTTATAAGGGAAATATTAATATATTTAATAAAAATAATATTGTCTGTGGAATCCAATACATAAAACTTATAAATATATGAAACCAATATCTTCATATACTACAGACAAAACAAAACTAAAATAAAATGGCAGCTGATACTAACAGAAGATGGCAACTGTCATCCATAAAATACAATGTAAGGTTGTTGAATCCATCAAACCTGTCTCATTGAACTCATTAATTAAGTTATTTTAAGTAAGCGCTAAAAATTTTAATTTTTAGTATATTTGATTAGTAATGATTATTTGAAGAAGTATATGAAGAAACTTCTGATTCATCCCAGTGAATAACAGTGATATGCTTGCAAAGCTGTGTATTAATTAATAGAAGCAGACATATGCAATTCATAGAACAGTGTGTGGATACTTGCTCAGTCATGTCTGACTTTTTGTGACTCTGTGGACTGTGGACTGCCAGGCTCCTCTGTCCATGGAATTCTCTAGGCAAGAATACTGGAGTGGGTTGCCATTTCCTTCTCCAATAGACAGTACAAAGGCTAATCAATTACACACTTAAAAAGAAAGTTAAATATGTGCTTAGAGTTGGCAGGAAGATCTGTACTCTGACACTAAGCAGAGACAAGTTAGTTTGGCAGCCCTTATTAAATGATATCCTCCAATATGTTGGAAATTTGATGCATAACACCAAATTAAAAATACATGTTTGTACTGGATATAAAAATGAAATCTATCTGTTTAGTTGATCTATCCATAGGTGTGAGTGGGGTATTAAAGTCTCCCACTATTATTGTGTTTTGTTAATTTCCCCTTTCATACTTGTTAGCATCTGTCTTACATATTGCGGTGCTCCTGTGTTGGGTGCATATATATTTATAATTGTTATATCTTCTTCTTGGATCGATCCTTTGATCATTATGTAGTGTCCTTCTTTGTCTCTTTTCAGTCTTTGTTTTAACGTCTATTTTATCTGATATGAGTATTGCTACTCCTGCTTTCTTTTGATCTCTATTTGCATGGAATATCTTTTTCCAGCCTTTCACTTTCAGTCTGTGTGTGTCCCCTGTTTTGAGGTGGGTCTCTTGTAGACAACATATATAGGGGTCTTGTTTTTGTATCCATTCAGCCAGTCTTCGTCTTTTGGTTGGTGGGAATGCAAACTAGTACAGCCACTATGGAGAACAGTGTGGAAATTCCTTAAAAAACTGGAAATAGAACTGCCATACGACCCAGCAATCCCACTGCTGGGCATACACACTGAGGAAACCAGAATTGAAAGAGACACGTGTACCCCAATGTTCATCGCGGCACTGTTTATAATAGCCAGGACATGGAAGCCACCTAGATGTCCATCAGCAGATGAATGGGTAAGAAAGCTGTGGTACACATACACAATGGAGTATTACTCAGCCATTAAAAAGAATACATTTGAATCAGTTCTAATGAGGTGGTTGAAACTGGAGCCTATTATACAGAGTGAAGTAAGCCAGAAAGAAAAACACCAATACAGTATACCAACGCATATATATGGAATTTAGAAAGGTGGTAACGATAACCCTGTATGCGAGACAGCAAAAGAGACACAGATGTATAGAACAGTCTTTTGGACTCTGTGGGAGAGGGAGGGTAGGATGATTTGGGAGAATGGCATTGAAACATGTATAATATCATATATGAAACGAATCACCAGTCCAGGTTTGGTGCAGGATACAGGATGCTTGGGGCTGGTGCACTGGGATGACCCAGAGGGAGGGTATGGGGAGGGAGGTGGGAGTGAGGTTCAAGATTGCAAACACGTGTACACCCGTGGCGGATTCATGTTGATGTATGGCAAAACTAATACAATATTGTAAAGTAATTAGCCTCTAATTAAAATAAATAAATTAAAAAAATAAAATCTAATCATAAATACTCTCTGAAGATGGAAATTATTGTATACATTGCATCTGATTTGAATGGTGATTTTCATAAGTATTATTGCATGTGTTTTCTTTGTTAGGAAATGAATTTATTATAAACAAGATGTAGATAATTTGAGGGAAAATTTTGGAGAAAGCTATTTTCTCCAAAATCACTGCAGATGGTGACTGAAGCCTTGAAATTAAAAGACACTTGCTCCTTGGAAGAAAAGCTATGACAAACCTACACAGCATGTTAAAAAGCAGAGACATTACTTTGCTGACAAAGGTCCGTATAGTCAAAGCTATGGTTTTTCCAGGAGTCATGTATGGATGTGAGAACTGGACCATAAAGAAGGCTGAGTATCGAAGAATTTATGCTTTTGAACTGTGGTGTTGGAGAAGACTCTTGAGAGAGTCTCTTGGACTGCAAGGAGACCAAACCAATCCATACTAAAGGAAATCAGTCCTGAATATTCATTAGAGGGACTGATGCTGAAGCTGAAACTCCAATACTTTGGCCACCTGATGCGAAGAACTGACTCACTCAAGAAGACCCTGATGCTGGGAAAGATTGAAGGTGGGAGGAGAAGGGGACAACAGAGGGTGAGATGGTTGGATGGCATCACCGACTCAAAGGACATGAGTTTGAGTAAACTCCAGAAGTTGGCGATGGACAGGGAGGCCTGGCATGCTGCAGTCCATGGAGTTGCAAAGAGTCGGACATGACTGAGTGAACTGAACTGAGTATACTGCATTCACTGAACAACACAATATTCACAATGTCTAGCATCCACTAACATAATCATTAACTGCAGAGAAGCATGGAAATGTGACCTGTGACAAATAGAAAAAATCAAAGATCAACAAATGACAAAGATAATAAGATTATTAAATGAGGATTTAAAAACAGTATATACATCTGTTTATACAAATATACAGATGTACATTTTCATTATGTTCATGTATTTCTATAAATCCTTGACTGAAGAACACATGAACATAATGAGAAATGGATGGAAATTTAAATTGGTAGAATTTAACACTGTATTACATTAACATTTTAGTCAGTAGAGTAAAGCAGATTATCCTTCATAATGTGGGTGGCCTCATCCAATCAGTTGAAAGTCTGACTAGAACAAAAAGACTGACCCTTCCCCAGGAAATAAAGAATTCTCCAGCCAACTGCCCTCTGACTTTTTCTGCAACATCACCACTTCCTGCCTGATGGCCTTGAAACTAGAACATCTGCTCTCCATGGGTCTTCCATACCATAGACCAATGCTGCAGATTTTGGATTTATCAGCCTTCATAATCACTTGAGCGAATTCCTTATATCAAGAAAATCTCTATCTGTCTGCCTTTCTATCTTGTTATCTATTTACCTATCTCCTGTTTGTTCTCTGGAAATTTTTAATACAAATGGTTATTTCTGGAAAATTGCTACTTGTTAGAAAAGTGGTTACAGTGATCAATAAGATTTTGATGTTAAGAGCCATGTGAAAAGTTTAAATAAGCTTGTTTAGTGACATTTGACGGTAGAAAATTAATATTTTAAATATAATGCATTGATTTGCAGGGTATGTGATTTAAAATAAATATGTAAGTAAATAAAATATGACAAATAACCAAATCATGTTTTACTTTTAAGGTTTATATTATTGTTGGTATACATATGTTTAATCAGGATCTTATTCTCATTTTTATTGTGCTTATATTCTAATTTGGTTATTAAAAGTTTATCTTATATTCTGATATTCAGGGTTATCTTATATTAAGGCAGGCTTATGTGGTAATTTCATTGAGCTACAGTTTTCTTACATGTAATACAGAATAAAATGATACCTACTCCTTATGGGTATTTTGGGAATGAAATGAGATAATGAACATAAAGTGTTTAGTGTAGTGCCTGGTACATAATTATTATTTAGTAATTATATACATATATATCTTATCTTTAAAAGTCAGTATAAGGATGGAGTTGAAGAAAGAATTGGCAGAGTTAATGTTTTTTTGCAATGATTGGAAAATTGTTAGCATTTAGATAATTGAAGCTGAGTTCTATTACTTCTGCATGCAAACACAGGGACACATTTTTTCATGAATTATTTTTTGGGAAAATGTGATTGTTCTATTATTTTTCTCTTTGGCTAGAAAAAGCAACTAAAGTAGTGAGCTTATTGCTCTTTGAAGAAAAGATTATTAATTCTTACTAGAAGCCTGAGAGAAAGAGTATAAGTTGCATCAATTTGGGGGGAGTATATTTAATATTGTATAATTGTAATTGATTTTGAGAACAGTTTATCTTGTTTCTCTATCAACAAGATTAGCCTCCTCTAAAAGGCCCTAGCAATGACATCTCAGACACAAGCCATCACTTCTGCATCTAAATTTTAATGAAAAAATTGTAACTGTAAATTTTTATTATTAGCAATTATATTCAATTATATGATGTATAATTTTACTGGCTATTAATTATATTATACTAACAATTATATTTATAAGTTAATAATTTATTCTGATTCTAACTTACCCTTTCAAAATTTCCATCAAGGGGACTTTAAAAGTTATATATTAATAAAAGTTTTGTATAAAAACTACTCGAGGTTCATTCTCTATAGTATTGATATGAGTATCTTATTTGTTCATTTATTCACTCACTGGTTTTCAATGTCCATAATGGGGAAGAATGTTGTAGGTGTCACAAAAAGTGCATAATTTTATGTCTTGTTTTCTCAAAGAACATCGAGATCTTTGTTAATCTCCACACTGGAATGGACTGCCTGGTCAACACAGTTGCCCTCTATCACATTATTCTACATTTCTCTTCATAATATCTGAAAAGATATATGTTCTTTGAATGTGGGCAGACTTTCCCACTAGAACAGTGGCTGACACTAGATGGTACTCAATATGTACCTGTTTGTTTATATATGATCTTACTAGTATCTGTCTATGAGGCAGTTATTTTTACTGTTGCCTTTCTACAATTAAGAAAATAAACACAACATATTTAAATTATTAGTTCAAAGTCACATGATTGGTAAAATGTTAGAGCTGAGATAAGATCCTTGTTATGTGAAGATGTGTAAATAGTGCTACAAAGGCATGGAAGATTAGACATGGTGACTAATTCTTTTTGATTGCATTATAGTTGATGAATAGGAAATAATGCTTAAGGTATAAGTTGTTTCACATAACAGACAATATAGAAATACAAAGGATCATAAGAGACTATTATCAACAATTATATGCCAATAAAATGGACAACGAGGAAGAAATGGACAAATTCTTAGAAAAGTACAACTTTCCAAAACTCGACCAGGAAGAAATAGAAAACCTTAACAGACCCATCACAAGCATGGAAATTGAAACTGTAATCAAAAATCTTCCAGCAAACAAAAGCCCAGGTCCAGACGGCTTCACAGCTGAATTCTACCAAAAATTTAGAGAAGAGCTAACACCTATCCTGCTCAAACTCTTCCAGAAAATTGCAGAGGAAGGTAAACTTCCAAACTCATTCTATGAGGCCACCATCACCCTAATACCAAAACCTGACAAAGATGCCACACAAAAAAGAAAACTATAGGCCAATATCACTGATGAACATAGATGCAAAAATCCTAAACAAAATTCTAGCAATCAGAATCCAACAACACATTAAAAAGATCATACACCATGACCAAGTGGGCTTTATCCCAGGGATGCAAGGATTCTTCAATATCCGCAAATCAATCAATGTAATACACCACATTAACAAATTGAAAAACAAAAACCATATGATTATCTCAATAGATGCAGAGAAAGCCTTTGACAAAATTCAACACCCATTTATGATAAAAACTCTCCAGAAAGCAGGAATAGAAGGAACATACCTCAACATAATAAAAGCTATATATGACAAACCCACAGCAAACATTATCCTCAATGGTGAAAAATTGAAAGCATTTCCTCTAAAGTCAGGAACAAAACAAGGGTGCCCACTTTCACCATTACTATTCAACATAGTTTTGGAAGTTTTGGCTACAGCAATCAGAGCAGAAAAAGAAATAAAAGGAATCCAAATTGAAAAAGAAGAAGTAAAACTCTCACTATTTGCAGATGACATGATCCTCTACATAGAAAACCCTAAAGACTCCACCAGAAAATTACTAGAACTAATCAATGATTATAGTAAAGTTGCAGGATATAAAATCAACACACAGAAATCCCTTGCATTCCTATACACTAATAATGAGAAAACAGAAAGAGAAATTAAGGAAACAATTCCATTCACCATTGCAACGAAGAGAATAAAATACTTAGGAATATATCTACCTAAAGAAACTAAAGACCTATATATAGAAAAAACTATAAAACACTGGTGAAAGAAATCAAAGAGGACACTAATAGATGGAGAAATATACCATGTTCATGGATTGGAAGAATCAATATAGTGAAAATGAGTATACTACCCAAAGCAATTTATAGATTCAATGCAATCCCTATCAAGCTACCAACAGTATTCTTCACAGAGCTAGAACAAATAATTTCACAATTTGTATGGAAATACAAAAACCTCGAATAGCCAAAGCGATCTTGAGAAAGAAAAATGGAACTGGAGGAATCAACCTACCTGACTTCAGGCTCTACTACAAAGCCACAGTTATCAAGACAGTATGGTACTGGCACAAAGACAGAAATATAGATCAATGGAACAAAATAGAAAGCCCAGAGATAAATCCACGCACATATGGACACCTTATCTTTGACAAAGGAGGCAAGAATATACAGTGGATTAAAGACAATCTCTTTAACAAGTGGTGCTGGGAAATCTGGTCAACCACTTGTAAAAGAATGAAACTAGAACACTTTCTAACACCATATACAAAAATAAACTCAAAATGGATTAAAGATCTCAACATAAGACCAGAAACTATAAAACTCCTAGAGGAGAACATAGGCAAAACACTCTCTGACATACATCACAGCAGGATCCTCTATGACCCACCTCCCAGAATATTGGAAATAAAAACAAAAATAAACAAATGGGACCTAATTAAACTTAAAAGCTTCTGCACATCAAAGGAAACTATTAGCAAGGTGAAAAGACAGCCTTCAGAATGGGAGAAAATAATAGCAAATGAAGCAACCGACAAACAACTAATCTCAAAAATATACAAGCAACTCCTACAGCTCAACTCCAGAAAAATAAATGACCCAATCAAAAAATGGGCCAAAGATCTAAATAGACATTTCTCCAAAGAAGACATACAGATGGCTAACAAACACTTGAAAAGATGTTCAACATCACTCTTTATCAGAGAAATGCAAATCAAAACCACTATGAGGTACCATTTCACACCAGTCAGAATGGCTGCGATCCAAAAGTCTACAAATAATAAATGCTGGAGAGGGTGTGGAGAAAAGGGAACCCTCTTACACTGTTGGTGGGAATGCAAATTAGTACAGCCACTATGGAGAACAGTGTGGAGATTCCTTAAAAACTGGAAATAGAACTGCCTTATGATCCAGCAATCCCACTGCTGGGCATACACACTGAGGAAACCAGAAGGGAAAGAGACACGTGTACCCCAATGTTCATCGCAGCACTGTTTATAATAGCCAGGACATGGAAGCAACCTAGATGTCCACCAGCAGATGAATGGATAAGAAAGCTGTGGTACATATACACAATGGAGTATTACTCAGCCATTAAAAAGAATACATTTGAATCAGTTCTAATGAGGTGGATGAAACTGGAGACTATTATACAGAGTGAAGTAAGCCAGAAGGAAAAACATAAATACAGTATACTAACGCATGTATATGGAATTTAGAAAGATGGTAACAATAACCCTGTGTACGAGACAGCAAAAGAGACACTGATGTATAGAACAGTCTTATGGACTCTGTGGGAGAGGGTGGGAAGATTTGGGAGAATGTCATTGAAACATGTGAAATGTCATGTATGAAACGAGATGCCAGTCCAGGTTCAGTGCACGATGCTGGATGCTTGGGGCTGGTGCGCTGGGAAGGCCCAGGGGGATGGTATGGGGAGGTTGGGAGGGAGGAGGGTTCAGGATGGGGAGCATGTGATTTTTTTTTAAAAAATAAAATTTAAAAAAAAAAAAAAAAGTTGTTTCACATACTAAAAGGTCTTAAACAACAAACTGAAAAGCCTGGACTTGATTCAGAAAACAAAAGCGACTTTTAGAGCATACTCTGCTTTTATTGCTTTGCCTTTGCACATGCTGAACTCATGCCCAGTTCCCTGCTGTCTCCTTCTTCATCTCCTTTAATGAGTACTGGAACCAGCATTTCATATTCCTGTAGTAAGCAATAGTGGGACTGGACATAGTTTCTTGTTTCTATATTAAATAATACTGAGAACCAGCAAAAATTACTTGGCTACTTGCTCCACAAAATACATGTCCCTGGACAATAAGACTATGAACTAGCTAATTAACTTACTTACCAAGACAGACAGCTTCATCATCTAGATTGGCTTCAAAACCAATCCACAATTATGTCATAAACTCTGCCCATTTCTATCCAATTCCCTTTCTAGACCCTTCTTAAAGGCACTTAGCTCAAGTCTCAAAATCCTTTATCTTTTCCTTCTTTCACTCTTCTGAGTTACCACTAAAATTTGGTCAAGGTGGTATTAACCCTTACCATACTAAGTCTAATAAGTTTAGTTTTGTTTGACCTTCAGGTTTTTCTGATGGACTTTCAGGGACCTGACAGTTGACAATCCATGTCTACTTTTTTATAGTACATAGCTGAAGCATCATTGCCTTGGTAAGCTTGAGATGTCATGTTTGGTTTCTAGCCTAGGAGTGGTTAATACACCTTTCCTGTGTCCCATACCTCCCTGTATATACTTCCATACTCCATCAGAGTGCAATCCTGCTGTTAGATTGGGAGTCCGTAAGAGCAGTCACCATGACTTCATCCTTGTATGTTTTTAGCACTGCCTTGAACATGGAGTGGGTACTCAGTGCTGTTGACTACTGTATTGAATGAATAGTTGTATGACCAAGTGTACATAGAGAGAATTGTCATAAAGAGATCAGATAGAAGATGATTGCAGTAGTTTATTAATGAGTGCTATTGAATAGAAATGTGTAGCCTCCACCAAAATGAATCAATTCAGTAAAATCCAAGTACCATTGGGGAAATTCCAATGATCAGTTGAAGAGAAACAAATAGCCTTATATTTCTTTTGTGGTTTTCAACCTTGGCTATATACTGAAAAAAGTTAGTATGTTTAAAAAACCCAATGCCCTCTTCCTGAGTGCTACCCTCACCCAACCACTCTGATTTAACTTAGTCTGTCATGAGGCAGGATTTTAGAATATTTTAAATGTGCTCTAGAAGCCTCTAAGAAGTGGTGAAAATTGAGAAGCACTGGTCTAAATGCCCTGCTGCTGCTGCTAAGTCGCTTCAGTCGTGTCCGACTCTGTGCGACCCCATGGACTGCAGCCTACCAGGCTCCTCCGTCCATGGGACTTTCCAGGCAAGAGTACTGGAGTGGGTTGCCATTGCCTTCTCTTGGGTCTAAATGCTCAGTAATGCTATTTATTCTGTTATTTCTATGACATCCTCTAAGCCCACTGATTCTTCAGAAGTTGTAGTTAGTAACAAGCAGATGAGATTCTTCTGCCAAAGAAGCTTAGCAGAATTTTGTGTGAAAGACAATGAGGGATAGTTGGCTTAGGAGTTTAAAAATCTATTCATACATTAATTGACCATAGGTTTGTGGATTTATTTCTTGGCTTTCTATCCTGTTCCATTGATCTGTGTTTCTGTTTTTGTGCTGGTGGTAGAGATTTAGTTGCTAAGTCCTGTCTGACTTGTGACCCCAAGAACTGTAGCCTGCCAGGCTCCTCTGTCCATAGGATTTCCCAGGCGAAAATACTGGAGTGGGTTGCCATTTCCTTCTCCCGGGGATCTTTCCAACCCAGGGATTGAACCCAGGTCTTCTACATTGCAGGTGGATTCTTTACCAACTGAACCACCAGGGAAGCCTGATTAGTTTATAAAGTCTTTAATATAAATATTAAATTAAAAAGTAATTAGTATATAATGTAATTAGTCTATAAACTCTTTAATATAGATATTATATTTCTAATATAAAGTGGATATACTGACACCTCAGTGTAATGGTTTTACAAATCTAGCTGTTCCTTAGATAATATTTGATTGAGTCATATACACAAAAGTTAAATACATAATACAGGTCTTCACATTATTTATGTCTTAAGAGGCCCTAACAAAGACAGCACTGAAGATAAGCATTCAGCTTAAGAATATGAACAAGATACTGTTATTAGACATGAGATTCCAGAGACCACTCAGGCACAAAGGTAATTTGTAATGCCAGACTGTAATTGGCCTTCAGTCTCAGCAGGACCCAAGGAAATCTAAGGAATAGTCTTTTAACTCTGGTGCAATGACAATAATGGACTGCAAGGAGATCCAACCAGTCCATCCTAAAGGAGATCTAACCAGTCCATCCTAAAGGAGATCAGTCCTGGGTGTTCATTGGAAGGACTGATGCTGAAGCTGAAACTCCAATACTTTGGCCACCTCATGTGAAGAGTTGACTCATTGGAAAAGACTCTGATGCTGGGAGGGATTGGGGGCAGGAGGAGAAGGGGACAACAGAGGATGAGATGGTTGGATGGCATCACCAACTCGATGGACACGGGTTTGGGTGGACTCCCGGAGGTGGTGATGGACAGGGAGGCCTGGCATGCTGCGGTTCACGGGGTTGCAAAGAGTCAGACACGACTGAGTGACTGAACTGAACTGAACTGAATGACAGCGTGGATGTCACTTCTTATTAATCAGTGATGGGAGGACATTTATGTCTGACATAGTTGTGCAGACAGCAGCTTTAGGCTCCATTCTGTGGAGATCATCCCAACACAGATTAGAGGCTGCAAATTACCAAATTTAAGTTTCATGTTCTTGAAAGGTAGCCCCAAGGCACATCTATAGGAACACTTCTTTATTCAATTAAGATCCTTCTCAAAATATAGCTCAGGGCCAAGAGTTTTCAAAAGTAAAGTCTAAAGCGAATATTCTCCTTAGATGTTTTAACCCACTGGCTTTCCTAGTACAACTACATATCAAGTTAATAACAGAACTATTCACACACCAACTGCATGATATATGAGTTATGTTTCATTTTGAAAACAGAAGTGAGCTTTATTCCCATTTATAGCTGGGGAAAATAAAGGTCACTGATGTGAAGTGACTTCATCAAGGTTAATCGCTAAAAATGGACTCCACTGGTACCATACTGTTTTGATTACTTCAGCTTTGTAGTATAGTCTGAAGTCAGGGAGCCTGATTCATCCAGTTAAATCTATGATGAATCAAGAGTACACAATTGCAGAAAGATAGTCTCTTCAATAAATGGTACTGGGAAAACTGCACAGTTACATGTAAAAAAATGAAATTAGAACATTCTCTAACACCATTCAGAAAAATAAACTCAAAATGGAAAATATAGGCAGAACAATCTTTGACATAAATTGCAGTGATGTTTTTTGGGATCTGTCTCCTAGAGTAATGAAAGCAAAAATAAATGGAACCCAATTAAACTTATAAGCTTTTGCACAGCAAAGGAAACTATAAATAAAATGAAAAGACAGCCTACAGAATGGGAGAAAATTTTGCAAGTGATATCACCAATAGGAATTAATCTCCAAAATATACAGATGGCTCATACAGGTAAATATCAAAGAAACAGACAACCCAATCAAGAAATGGGCTGAAGATCTGAATAGACATTTCTTCAAAAAGACATCTAGATGGCCAAAATGCACATTAAAACATGCTCTACTGCACTAATTATTGGAGAAATGCAAATAAAAACTATTATGAGGTATCACATCACTCTAGTTAGAATGGCCATTACCAAAAAGTCTGCAAACAATAAATGCTGGAGAGGGTGTGGAGAAAAAGGAATTCTCCTGCTTTGTTGGTGGGAATGTAAATTGGTATAGCCATTATGATAAACAATATGGAGGTTCCTTAAAAACCTAAAAATAGAACTACCATATGATCGTACAATCCCAATCATGGGGCATATATCCAGAGAAGACCATAATTTGATAAGATACATGCACTCAGGTGGTACGAGTGGTAAAGAACCCTCCTGCTAATGCATGAGATGTAAGAGATGTGGGTTCAATCGCTTGGTCAGGAAGATCCCCTGGAGAAGGGCATGACAATCCACTCCAGTATTCTTGCCTGGAGAATCCCATGGACAGAGGAGCCTGGCAAGTTACGGTCTATAGGGTTGCAAATAGTTGGATGTGACTGAGGCTGCGTGCATGCACATGCACCCCAGTGTTCACTGTGGCACTGTGTACAATAGCCAGGACATGAACAACCTAAATGTTGATCAGCAGATGAATGGATAAAGATGTGATACATACATACATACAGTGGAATATAATTCAGAATATAATTCAGTGGAATATAATATAAAAAAGAATGAAATAATGTCATTTGCAGCAACATAGAGGTATCTAGAGATTATCATACTAAGTGAAGTAAGCCAGAGAAGACAAATATAATATGCTATTTCTTGTATATGGAATCCAACAAGATGCTGCAAATAAACTTATATACAGAACAGAAATATACCCACAGACATAGAAAGCAAACTTATGGTTACCAGAAGGGAAAAACAGAGGAAGGGGTAAATCAGGAGTTTGAGGTTAACATATACCCATTACTATATAAAATAGATTACCAAAAAAGACCTACTGTATAGCACAGGGAACTATATTCAATATTTTATAATAACCTATAAAGGAAAAGAATCTGAAAAATATGTATGTATAACTGAACTGCTTTGCTGTACACCTGAAACTAACACAGCACTGTGCATCAACTATACTTCGGTGCAAAAATATTCAACATGATCGACTTCTTTGAAAAAGTAAACATTCATTTTGTGTAAATTAAATGCTTGTAAGAAAACAAAATACTGCAATTCTCAATAGAGGCATGTTGCTTTGGGGGTTTCTTAGAATAGTTGTGTGTGTGTGTGTGTGTGTGTGTGTGTGTGTGTGTGTGTGTGTAAGAGACTTGAAATGTAAATGTTTATCAAAAGACAGCATTTCTAAAAGATTGTGAAACTCTATCTTTGCCCCTAGAGTTAGAATAATATGTACGTGCTCCTTCTTTATGCTACTGTAGCAGCTTCTACTTACTCTTGCCTGCACTTCTTAGAGTGCTTGGATTGGAAAGATCTGTTTAATTTTCTGTTCCCCTTATTAATTTGTAAGTGTTTGAAGAGGATCAGGATTATAAATCTATCTCTTTATTCCAAGATTTAGTGCCTAGTTATAATCAATAAGGACTGATTGATTAGAAAGAATGAAGCCAATAAGGAATGAAACATCTATCATTTGGCTAGATTGATCTAGAGCATGATGTAAATGAGATCACAGATGTGAGCTTACGCTGGATCAGGGCCAGATGGTTACTCAAAGATATTATCCCATGACCTTGTAACTGTTCTTTACTGTAGGCAGCTGCTTTGCATATACTGGTGCATCAGAGAAAAATCTTGCCGCTATTAACTCAAGAGGACGAACCCTAGATATGCTGGTTACTATCACCATTGTATCAAGGTCAACTCCATGTGTCTTATCCTCTATAAATTAGAGAGCATTACTTCTTATAGGGTAGTTGTGAGGATTGCATGAATTAATATGTGAGAATATCTAAAATAGTAATTAGAAAAAAATTTAGAAATGTTTTCACTTGAGTGCCCTTGAAAAAAAGCAAGTTTGCCATGATATTATTTGGACAGATATTTTAGAAAGGATTCAAGAATCAGAAAAGTTGTTGAACTACATGGATGTAAAATTTCCATTCTTAAAATGAGATTCTATTATTTTAATTCTTATTTCAAAGATAAAGAAGGTAAGGTACAGAGGATAAAAAATCTACCATATGGCCATCTCTTACTCATCTTTTGAGATTCAGCTAAAACATCATTACTTCAAAGAGGACTCCTTAGATCCCACTTCTTTTGATCCATGTTCTCTCCCCTAGCACTCTTTTGCTCTTATCATAAGTTGTAGCTCTCTTTAATTATTCATGTCAGTATTTATTAAGTGTCTTTATTCCACACTAGATTACAAGTTACATGAGGGTAGAAACCAAGTATTTTCCTCCCCATAAAATATAACCACCAGAGACTAGCACTGGAAAAGGTCAGTTTTCATTCCAATCCCAAAGAAAGGCAATGCCAAAGAGTGTTCAAACTACTGCACAATTGTACTCATCTTACACACTAGCAAAGTAATGCTCAATATTCTCCAAGCCAGGCTTCAACAGTATGTGAACCATGAACTTCCAGATGTTCAAGCTGGATTTAGAAAAGGCAGAGGAACCAGAGATCAAATTGTCAACATACATTGGATCTTTGAGAAAGCAAGAGTAGCCAGAAAAACACCTACTTCTGCTTTATTGATTATGCCAAAGCCTTTGACTATGTGGATCACAACAGACTGTGGAAATTCTTAAAGAGATGGGAATACCAGACCATCTTACCTGTCTCCTGAGAAGCCTATATGGAGGTCAGGAAGCAACAGTTAGAACTGGACATGGAACAACAGACTGATTGCAAATTGAGAAAGAAGTAGATCAAGCTGTATGTTATCACCCTGCTTATTTAACTTATATGCAGAGTACATCAGGTGAAATGCCAGGCTGGATGAAGCACAAGCTAAGATTGCTGGGAGAAATATCAATAACCTCAGATACACAGATGATACCACCCTATGGCAGAAAGTGAAGAAGAACTAAAGAGCCTCTTGATGAAAGTGAAAGAGGAGAGTGAAAAAGTTGGCTTAAGACTCAACATTCAGAAAACTAAGATCATGGCATCTGGTCCCATCACTTCATGGTGAATAGATGGGGAAACAATGGAAACAGTGACACACTTTATTTTTCTGGGCTCGAAGATCACTGCAGATGCTGACTGCAGCCATGAAATTAAAAGACGCTTGCTCCTTGGAAGAAAAGCTATGACCAACCTAGACAGCATATGAAAAAGCAGAGACATTATTTTGCCGACAAAAGTCTATCTTGTCAAAGTATGGTTTTTCCAGTAGTCATGTACAGATGTGAGAGCTGGACAATAAAAAGGCTGAGTGCCAAAGAATCGATGCCTTTGAACTGTGCTGCTGGAGAAGACTCTCAAGAGTCCCTTGGACAGCAAGGAGGTCAAACCAGTCAATTCTAAATGAGATCAGTCCTGAATATTCATTAGAAGGACTGATGCTGAAGCTGAGACTCCAATACTTTGGCCACCTGATCCGAAGAACTGACTCCTTGGAAACGACCCTGATGCTGGGAAAGATTGAAAGTAGGAGGAGAAGGGGATGACAGAGGATGAGATGGTTGGATAGCATCACTGACTTGATTTACATGAGTGTGAGCAAGCTCTGGGTGTTGGTGATGGACAGGGAAGCCTGGCATGCTGCAGTCCGTGGGATCGCGAAGAGTTGGACAGGACTGAGTGACTGAACTGACTAAGAGACCAGCACAGTTCTTGGCTCACAGAAGGCTGTCAAATATTTGTTAAATGAATAGACATCAAATTAATTAATTAACCTATTTGCTTATGTCAACTTATGAAAAGGATTTGAAATTTGTAAAGGGTAATGTATTATCCATTCATTTACTTCTTCATTTACTCATTTATTGTAGGCTTCCCTGGTAGCTCAGTGGTAAAGAATCTGCCTGCCAATGCAGGAGACATAGATTCAGTCCCTGGGTCAGGAAGATCTCCTGGAGAAGGAAATGACAACCCATTCCAGTATTCTTGTCTGGGCAATCCTATGGACAGAGGAGCCTGGCAGGCTAACAGTCTATGGGGTCGTGAGAGAGTTGGACACGAATGAGTGACTAAACACCAACAAAACATTTTATGATTTTGTTTTTATTGAAAAAATTAATATAAAGTTTTTACATCTGGCTAATTTTTGTCTTTTTTACTGCTATCACTATTCTTGATGACTGCAACAGCAATGAAAATGATTAGTTCAATACTCTGGCCCCTGAGGTTCATGATTTCCTTAACTCTGTAGTTCTATTCTATCCCACCTTAATTACCCCTGTGGAACTTATCCTAGACCAGTATTTTTCGGAATGCAGCTTATGATGCTTCAGTGACACTGAAAAATAATTTACTAATTAGAATTTTTGAATGGAATGGAATAGAATTGAAAATTGAGTACATTTAAAAGTCAGCATTGTTTTATAAAAATTAGTATATGAATACTAAATATCTATGTCAAATTCCTTTCTTTCTGAGGATTGTGGTCAAAAAAGTTTGTAAAATACTATTCTGGACATCATTATCCTCATCAGTAACTGCAGCACCTCTGAAACCTTAATTTTAAGCACTCTTCTCTTTATTTACTACTGTTTTCCTTCTAAGATCCCTTACTCAAGTAGGTCCACCTGAGCATTTTATTATCCCATGCAGACTCCCAATTCATTGCCTCCAACACTTTTTTACTCTGCAGTGTTTCCTCCTTCTCACTTTCTCCTTGCCTGGGTTACACTCCACGGTCTATCACATTCATGATAATTATCCTCATCTCCCTTGTTATGCTTTCTTTCCGTCTCACTTAACTGGCAAAACCAGTTATCTGCCCACTCCTTACTATACCTAATCAGCCTGGAATGTGGCTGCAGATTTGGAGACAAACTTTTGTGACGTGGTCTCACTTTGCATTTATGACCATATATCTCAAGGGAGGCCTTAGAAGTACCCAGCCATCTTCCTGAAGTTCCCTAATCTGTTTTCCAACTCTGAGGTGCCTTCGTGGCTTCTTTCTCCATTAACTTCCAGTATCCCTCATTTCCCAAGGAAATAAGTAACATCATAATACAACTAGGTCATCTATCTATGATCAAATTTCTGCCATGCTTTCATTCTTACCCACATGCTCTTCTTCTATGACAATAGACTGCTGCCACTGTTCCTTAAAACCAAATCTCCCTCTTGCCACCTGTGAATTCCCCTGTGAATTCCCTGTTCTTCCTTTCATTTCTTTTTTTTTTTCAAAGTCACAAACAGATCATGATAATCTAGCTGGAACAAACACTACTTTGTTTTTGGTTTGGGGTTTTTTGTTATTGTTTTTTATGCTTCATGTCTTGCTGGGTATAAATAGCAGAAGGAATGAGTGAATTGGGGAAGCTGGGCTGGGGCTGATGGGACATCACAGTTGTTGCCTCGAGCAGCCAGAAGCAACCCAGCGTCCTTCTGTGCCTACTGAGGCTCCAAAATTGAAAAACAGATAATAGAGGATGAAGGGGGAGTAAGAATACACTCTACTTCTTTAATGTTCTGAGAACTGGCTCTGCATCTAAATTATTATTATGCAACATGCTTTTTTCTAGTAAAGCTGTCAAGCGTTTCTGGGAAAGTATAACAGGATTCCTCTCCTTGCTCCTACGACCCCCATTGTTTCTTAAAATATGATTTGCATTTCCACTCCTTCCCACAGTTATTATCCTGATGTAGAAGATGGGGAGAGTTTAAAGGTCTTTCCTCACTGGGACCTTGAGTACTCATTTGGAGAGTTTATGGGAAAGAAGATACTCTTTTTCATTCTCTTCTGATGCATGTATTTCCATTTCCTGACCTTTCCAAAAATGACCCTTTAGGAGCAGTAGTTTTAGGGGATGAGAAATGATGTGGACAGTTCAAACTTTTTACCATATCATGTCTCAGAATTGACCTCATGGTCATCCCTCAAGAGACTCTTCTTACGACAGGTTCATTCACCTAGGGAAATTCATGGCTGCCAGGATTCCTTGCAAAGCATGACTTAGAGAGATCTGCATTGTGTTTCATTTCCTTTAGAATGTGTTAATGACATTTTAGTTCACATTTTATAATATTTTAAAGTGCTTTGTCAGCTGTGATTTCCTTTTATTCTGGAAATGACTTTACAAGTCACATAAAGGGGTAACTGAGACTTGGAAAGGTTAAGTTGTTGAAGTTACTGGATTATATTTGGTCAACGTTAATTAAAGCAGAACCTGGTGATAAGGTCCAAATTTTGGAATGTCTATCTCTGAGTTTTTACTTATTCCATAATTGTATTACTTTATTTTACAAGGGTCCATCAGTGTTTATCTTCTGCTGTTTTAAGGACCCTAAACAGCCTCAAGTGATAAGTCCATGTGATTAGACAGATAATATGGGTTGCAACTGAGTGAGGAGGGAGAGGGGCCAGAGTGATTCCTAGTGCATTAAGACTAGGAAGCAAAGGTGAGTTTACAGGTGATCAGGAGCTAAAATAGGTTTGCTAGGGCAGAAGTGACGTAAGGGAAGCTGATAGGAGCAGACTTGGCCCAGAGCAGTGAAAAGGATGCCTTAACTCTTTAAGGTGTGTTAAAAATGTATCTGATGTACTTTTGGGAAAAAATGTTAAATGATCTAATTCAATTCTCTTGCTTCAACTTTGAGAAAAGGAATAGTCCACAAGGTTAGGTAACTTACTGAAGGTTAAAAGTAAAATTCATAGAAGACATGGGACTGGAATTTAGATTTGATTTATGATCCTTATGCTATTGTTGTGCCATCACTAAGTCGGGTCTGACTCTTTGTGACCCCAGCACATCAGGACTTGTCTGTCCTTGACTATCTCCCAAACAAACCCTGTAGTTTGTATCTCCTACTCCCCCACCTCTATTTTGCCACCCCCTACCAGCCACTAGTTTGTTCTCTAAATCTGTGAGTTTGCTTCTTTTTTTTTTATATATTATATTCACTAGTTTGTTGTATTTTTTAAGATTCTGTGTGTAAGTGATACAAGCAGTATTTATCTTTCTCTGTCTGACTTATTTCACTTAGCATAATGCCCTCTGAGTCCACCCATTATTACTGCAAATGACAAAAATTTGTTCTTTTTTTTAATGGCTGAGTAGTATTCCATTGTAGCCACACCATATTTTTAAAGAAAACTGCTTTCCCTCTAGTTTTCTTTCCTGGTTTCTATAGACTGGAACACAGATAGGATGGTGAGCTAGTGGTGACAATGAGGGTGAGGGAAACAACCTACAAAAATGTATAAGGACAGTAAGTAAAATGGACAATGAAAATGAATGAACCTGAGTCACGAATGGTTTTGAAAGCAGAATTCCCATCATAGGTAGAGCAAGAGAAAGATAGATGATAGTGATAAAGATTATGATGATGATGGTGGTGATACTGTATCTTGGATCATCTACACATATCTGGATTGTTGTGAGATATTTTATTTTCTTTGAGCTATTTTATTTTTGGGTCTCTTTGTTGGTGCAGTTTAGCTGCAATAAAACTGATACAAGCATCACTGAAATTTCTTCACATCATTTGAGATTCTGGGAAACAGATTTTTTCCTATGCACCTTGCCTATTCTCTAATAAACATGTTAAAATGGCAAGCAAGTAAAATTTTAGACATGGAACTTTCATTACATTTTGTTGTATTCCACATTCCCTTACCTTCTTTTACTTTGTTGCAATATATATACTTATATGTCTTTGGGGGAGATATGTTTGAAGTGAGAGATAAGAGTACAAAAAGCATGATGGCCAGACCATACATAAAATGACCTACAACCTGCAGCAAACTTCCCAGGCTATGCTCCTTATCTACAATAAACAGCCTAGGAAACCAAGCTGCTATCAGTCAGAATTGTAGGAAGTCAGACATCTATAATAATCCATGACCAGTACTTAATTCATAACTGACAACTTCTCTGATTTTTGCCCCCACTTTTAACTTAGAACCAACCAGAGAAAGCCAAATAGGCTCTCCTAGCCAATTGCAGTTGGAGAAGGAAATGGCAACCCATTCCAGTATTCTTGCCTGAAGAATCCCATGGGCAGAGGAGCCTGGCTAGCTACACTCTATGGGGTTGCAAGAGTCAGACATGACTTAGTGACTAAAGCACCACCAGCCAATTGCAGAGGGATGACCCAATTCTAGTCAGCCCACCTACAGTTTACCCAAGCCAGCAGAATTACAAACATGACATACCCGAAGCCCTTCCCTTTTTTTCCAGTATACATTTCCAACTCTATCTGCCTTTAAGTTTCTACCAAAACCCAAGTGACAGTGGCTGACTCTTGCTATAGCAAGCTCTGAACAAGTAGCTTTGCTTTTCTCATTTGATTGGTCTTGGTCTCTTTCCACAGAAAGCTTATGGAATCATACTCTTAAAGCAGATTTTATAAGCAGTCCCACCTGTTTCCCAAGAGAGAGAAAATTTGGTAGCTAAACTTAGAAAAGTTCCAGAAGATGAATTTTCCAAAGGGTCTTCTGAGTGTCCTTGAAATGATTAATGGAACTTTGGAATTCTTTTGAGTCTTGATCCAATCACAGTTTCAGTTTCTAGGACTTCAGCAGTGATGACATTGAGCTCTCTGGATTCACCTTGTGGGGGTCTTGTGATTTCCTAGCCTTGTCTCCAGCATTGCTGACCAGGGCAACTTTCACGGAAAAAATGACTTTAGGTACACCAAAGCTATGGTTCCAGACTCAAAGGCCATGTGTACAGAGCACTAAGTCAAGTGGAAATTTAGCATGGGTCCTGTTAATTGGATCAATTTAGACAGACAACAGGATAATTCAAGTCAAAATCAAGATAGACTTTGGTGGTTTTATTTAGATTTGACTTTTTAGTTTATGTTACTATTTAGTATCAGATCTCAGTTTTCTTTGTGCTAATAACCCAGACTTGAGATTTTTGCTAGATTTGATGGTACCTGGAGTGGTGAGATGAACTTCTGTTATGTATGTATGTGTGTGCATGCATACTCAGTTGAGTCTGATTCTTTATGATCCCATGAACTATAGAGTGCCAGGCTCTTCTGTCCATGGGATTCTCCAGGCAAGAATACTGGAGTGGGGGTTGCTATTTCCTCCTCCAGGGGCTCTTCCTGACCCGAAGACTGAACCTGCATCTCTTGTTTAAAGTATTTTCTGCTTCCATATCCCCCTTCTGCCATTACTTACACAAGAAATATTTCCCCTACAGAGGACTTGACTTTTTCTGCTTTATTTATCACAGCAACTATAATTTGTTACTACTTATGATTAATTAGAGTTATTTATGTATTCTCTTGGAACATAAATTTGGATAATTCTTGGACTGTTGAGATATTATTTGTTCAACCTCCTTAGAATTAAATTATATCAAATACTTACATAGGTTTGCTTTGTGCCAACTACTGTTTTGAGTCCATTTTACATATGAACTCATTTAATCCTTATAACAAACAAATGAGATTGATGCTATAATTATCATCCCCCAGATATTGAATCTGGGACCCAGAGAGGTTTTAGACTTTGACCAAGTTTAAATGGCTAGTAAGTTACAGAGCTTTGACTTCAGTTCAGAGGACATACTCTCAATTACCACCCTACACAACCTCTTTCAATCAGGATCATTTCATCTGACATCAAACCAAGCCAACAGGTTAAACCAGAGGCTTAGGTTCTAATTAGAGAGGGGGAAGGACTTAGGTGTTTTGAAGCATTGACTCTCAGGTGGTAAATGTGAGGATTAAAATTTGAATCAGATGTATAGTCAAGATTTTAGAAACAGCAGATAGGAATCATAAGGACCCAAGGACAGAGGTGCCCAATGAAGGGAAAAAGTAGGGGCAGAAGTGGACAAAGAAACTTCCTGTTTTAAAAGTTGTCTACATCTTGCATCCGTGTTGTAGAGGATTTCTCTGTCCTTGGCAGCTGCTCTTATTTCTTTGCCATCTCTTGCCTCTTTGCTCTTCCTGCACCTCGTATTTCCCTTTTCCTTGGGACCTAGAAGGATATTCTGTAGTCTGTTGTGTCTAAATCTAGGTCACCATCGGCCTAAGCACAAAAGATTCTCTGTACCACCCAGCCTTTCTCAGAAAACTAGTAAACTTCATTTTGCATTCAGTAACTTTTACTAGTTGTTTTTGTCTATGTATAATATTCCCTGAGGGATCTCGTGGGAGAAGAAGTGGCTTATTAAGGACAGGATTTGGAGGTTCTTGAATCCTCTGGCCAAATTCCATTATAATCACTGTCGTAACAATTGAGAAACCTTGCTTTTAGACAGATCTGGGTTCAAACTCTGGGTTTTGCACTTTTTGTGTGACCTTGGACCTTGATCTCTCTGGAAGTTAAGTAGGTAAAGAAAATTTCTATTTAAGAAGATTGTCTAGATCTTGTAGAGAAAAATATCCTTCATTCTGCTTTCCTCTTATTTCTTTCCATTCTCTTCCTTCTTTCATTTTCTATACCTCATATATTCTTGTTTGTAGGGTTCCAGACCCAGAAGCATGTCCTTTAGCTTGTATCTTCATCTGTAAAATAACCTTATGGAATCAGGATGAAATGATGCAGAAGGTACACCTATCCCCTAAGAAGTGCTCAGCAAATGGCAGCTCCTGTTATGATACTGTGTGCTGTGCTGTACTTAGGCACTCAGTTGTGTTCAATGCTTTGTGACCCCATGGGCTGTAGCCCACCAGGCTCCTCTGTTCATGGGGATTCTCCAGGCAAGAATACTGGAGTGAGGTGCCATGCCCTCCTGCAGGGGAGCTTTCCAATCCAGGGATCAAACCGGGTCTCCTGAATTGTGGGTGAATTCTTTACTGACTGAGCCACCAGGGAAGCCCAATGGGAAGCACAGCACAGCACACACACATACATACACATGTATTTTATTGTTGTGTTTAGTCACTAAATTGTGTCCAACTCTTTCACAGGATTCTTCAGGCAAGAATACTCTTCCCAACCCAGGGATTGAACCTGCATTTCCTGCACTGCAGATGGATTCATTACAACTGAGACACTGGGAATGCCCGTATGTATATATGCATACTCCCAAAATCATATGAAGTGAAATATGAATATAATCTATAAATATATAAGATTTTGTTACTTAAAATGATCACACTTTATTCTTTAAACATTTGTGGTTATTATTGTTTTGTTACTGTTTTGGCTTGAAAAGAATGTCATATAAAAGTTACTTTTAAAACTCAAAAATCTTATCTTGTAACTTTGGAAAGAAGAAAGCAGGGCCCTGGGGTCTCAGGTCTGGTTATTTCTTTTTTGGAGGAAGGAAAAGTGGAGAAGGCAATGGCATCCCACTCCAGTACTCCTGCCTGGAAAATCCCACGGATGGAGGAGCCTGGAAGGCTGCAGTCCATGGGGTCGCTGAGGGTCGGACACGACTGAGCGACGTCACTTTCACTTTTCACTTTCATGCATTGGAGAAGGAAATGGCAACCCACTCCAGTGTTCTTGCCTGGAGAATCCCAGGGACTGGGGAGCCTGGTGGGCTGCCGTCTGTGGGGTCGCACAGAGTCGGACACGACTGAAGCGACTTAGCAGTAGCAGCAGCAAAGTGGTTTAGTGTGGGACTCTCTGGGCCACCAGGGGGCAGCAGTAGGCACCCAGATGCAAAGCCAACAGTGCTCAGAAAGGAAAGTATTGTGCCTCCTGGGTTGAATCTCAGCTTGGTCCTAGTCCCACAGGGCTTATTGCCTGAGGTTTGCACAGCTATCTCTGGACTGTCTATGAGCAACGGTTGGGATTTAGATTTAAAAACATGCCTTAGTCCATTCGTTTGGTATAGTAAAGTAAGGTAAAGTTGCTCTGTCATGTCCGACTCTTTGCAACCCCATGGACTGTAGCCTACCAGGCTCCTCTGTCCATGGGATTTTCCAGGCAAGAGTACTGGAGTGGGTTGCCATTTCCTTTTCCAGGGAATCTTTATGTATAAATTATGACACGGAAAGACTTTCTTGAATCATATTCTTATTTTCTCTTTTCCTTTTTATTTACTGAATTTCTTTCTTAAAATAACCACATTACCAGGTGTGAAATAAGTAAATATCTTCCATTTTGGGTCTGATGTAGGGCACATATCTTGCTGAAAACATTCAAATGACCAGATTCTCACAAAAGTTCAAAAGTAGAAAGCTGAAAACACTGCAGACTCATGGAGAACCATGCTTGATGTGCAGCCCTTTTGTAGTCTAAGATTTTTAGAGCTGCCATGCTGGCTGACCTTCAAAAATGTCCCCTCTTGCTGTTGATAGGAGATGGTTGTTTGCACTTCTGACAGGTGACAAATGATCCTTGGAGGTTGATTTTTCATCTGGCTCAGCTCCAAGCCAAGGGAGGCTGCCATTGCACCTCAATATTCCTCATTTCTGGTCCCTGCCTTGCTAACCTTAATTTGTTGCTGTGCAGTTGAAGGCTCCCTATCATTTACCTAAGGTTTGATATCTGTTCTCTAGTTAATCATATGCCTGATAACTTATAATGGTTTTTTGTTACAATCTGATGCCAGGAGGGATATTTCAACCTCTGTCATCACCAGGTATTAAATGACCTTATTTAAGATTATCAGAGATGGATGGAGGCCAACACTACATGGGGTTTTTTTGTGTCCAAAGAAAAGATGATAATGGTGCTAATAATGAACCATCTTGGAAGGATTTCTTGGGAGTTATTTTAGGGAGATAGATGATATACATTAAAGTTATTATCGGTATTATGGATATTCTTGGGCTGATGATAGGATATAATAAGAGTGAAGTCTTTGGATAGTGGACCTTCAAGTTCATAGCAACTCAGTGTTTACAAACTGCTGTCATTAGAGAAGGCTATTGATTTGTCCTTGGTGCTGTAGGAAAGGTAAAACCATAGTTACTCTAGGAAAAAGGAATAATGACACTTAGAGGTTGTCAACATTAGAACAGAAGCAGTACCATTTCCATCTTCCTGGGAGAGAAGCTGCTAAGTAACAGCTAACAGGGCGGTGTAAAGTCTGACGCTAGCCTTATTTGCATCTAAGTTTCTTAATGTGCAACATGCACAATTTGAATTAAAAACAATTCTGATAAAAATTTACAACTCTATATCTATTACCAAGAAAATAAGCAAATATATTTATATAAGGCCAGATATCAAAGGCATGGGATGATAGGTCTACTGTTTGTAGTAATTTAACATTTTGGGTACCTAGCTGTTCCAGACACAGAAATAGTTTATTGTGCTGGATAAAAACAACTTTCTAGTAAAACAACTTTATGTTCCAATAAAACAACTTCTTATTTAAACAAGTTTTGCCAAGTCTTCCACATTACTTAGCATGCTGCATCATTATCACAGCAGCAGTTGATACAAGCTTAGGCAAAAAGGAAACATTTTATTCAATTCTTGAAGAATTCAAGGGATGACTGCAAAGAAGAGAGAGGAGGCAAAAATAGGGGGGCTTCTCTGGTGGCTTAGTTGGTACAGAACCTGTCTGCCAGTGCAGAAGATGCACAAGATGTGGGTTCGATCCGTGGGTCAGAAAGATCCCCTGGAGAAGGGAATGCAAGCTGCTCCAGTATTCTTGCCTGGAAAATTCCATGGACAGAGGAGTCTGGTGGGCTACAGACAATGGGGTCCCAAAGAGTTGGACACAATTGAACATGCATACACATGCTTGCTTGATTTAACTGAATACTGTTGGGCTTAAATCAGCAGAAATTTTAGTCCTCCTGGAGTGTAAAGCTCTCATCTCCATCTCTGGTTAAAACTAACTTGGGAAAACAATTTTTATAGACTACACAGAGAAAAACCAGCTTTTTGATTTTCCTCACTGACTGACTACTCATTTCTATTTTAAGGTTGCAGTTACTAACATAGTAAGAGATTTAAACAGAGATGTTAATAAAGAACACAATAAAACTTGTAACAATTCACTTCAGTCGCTCAGTCGTGTCTGACTCTTTGCAACCCCATGGACTGCAGCACACCAGGCTTCCCTGTCCTTCATCATCTCCTGGAACTAGCTTAATCATGTCCATTGAGTCAGTGATGCCATCCAGCCATCTTGTCCTCTGTCGTCCCCTTCTCCTCCTGCCTTAAATCTTAGATGGGGAAATTTTAATCATATTTTTCCCTACCCTTTCCCAAAGGTAGAATAATTAAGTGCATTTTGAGACCTTTAGTTTAAGAAGTAACTCTGTCACTCTAAAAGTTTAAGATGTAGAAAGCTTATTTTGTATTCATCCTTGCAAAAGAACTGTAAAGCGAGCATTTCACTGCATCTTTATTTGCCACCATTTCTGTCCATCACCATTTCTCCACCAGGTCTTTACATTAAATAAGGTGTTGAAAGTCCTTAGGTGCAGCTTCCTTATCTGTAAAATGAATGTGTTTGTCTAACAACCTCTAATCTCTTTTAGCTCTAATTTTTATATGCCTTCCTTGGACAACATGTATCTCTGTTACCATCTCCTAGGGAATCTCTTTAATTTTTAAATAGAATGTAAAACAAATAAATAAAATAATATTTTATAAATGAAATCTGGTTATAAATAAAAAGAGTTGCTCAGTCGTGTCCAGCTCTTTGTGACCCCATGGATACAGTCCTTGGGATTCTCCATGTCAGAATACTGTAGTGGATAGCCCTACCCTTCTCCAGGGGATCTTCCCAACACAGGGATCAAACTCAGGTCTCCCACATTGCCAGCAGATTCTTTACCAGGTGAGCCACCAGGGAAGCCCAAGAAGCATATTGGAGTGGGTAGCCTACCCCTTCTCCAGCAGATATTCCCGACTCAGGAATTGAAATGGGCTCTGTTGCAGGTGGATTCTTTAACAACTGAGCCATCAGGGAAGCCCATAAATAAAAATAGAATATATTAAATAAATAATTTGAAGATATTTCTTGGCTAATTTAGAAAACTGCAGGACAATTTATGAGATGTACAGCTGACATTTTTAAAAAGAATAAATCAAAGTCTAACAGTTTATAAGACATCTTGCATTTCCTTTTCTGATATGTGGTATACAACCATAGACTCCCCTAAGCAGATGAAAAAAGAAGAATTAGATTTAAGCTCAGGGCATTTCATTCCTTAGGAACACTATGGAGAAGGAAAAGCTAACAGCAAGACTGAAATAATTTGAGAAAATTTCTTTAAAATAGTATATTTAAAATATTTGAGTTGTTGGCTTAAAAGTAATCCCCAAACAGAAATTAAATTTTGTAAAATAATCCTGGAAGACAGATTCTACAATTTCATGAGGGTCAAATTGAAGAATACAGTGACAATTCAAGAATAGTTATAGAAACGCATTGATTAGGGTAAAATAGACACAAGCGAAAAGGAATTTGGCTCAGCTCTGGAGGAGATAATCTTGATATGTTGTATTAGCAATTGTTTCTGTCTGTGATTTTTAGAAAGAAGACAAATAACCTTCTCAGAAAAAATATACTCTGCTCCTCCAGGAAGTCATACCTTACTAATGCCTTTAAATCAAAGGTTCTTAAACTATTGTTCATGGATGATCTAACTGATATATCAGTAGCTTAGGGGAAACCCACATGAATCCTCTGAAATTATACTCAAATGCAATTCTGCATTTTTTTTTAATAGAGAAAAGATCAGTAGCTTCAGTAGATTGTTAAAGAGATTTATGATCCTTCACGTTTCAAGAAGCTTCTCCAAATGAATATTTGGAAAGTTGTTCTGATCTTTGGATTATAAGGGATGCTTTTTGATTTTAATATCCCCCAAATGTCAGAACATTTTGCATCACAACTTTAGGGAAATTTTGCCTGGCCCTGGGACGTAAGAAAACGGCAACAGAAAGAACAGATTGGTAAGCAGTACTCAAAGACACTGTTCAGGAGAATATGGTGTGGGTGTGGGGGCGCAGTCCAACAAAGGGAAACAGTAAAATCCTGCCCTAAACTACTGAGCAGGAGTTCTGTAACTCAGAATTGACTTTGTGAGGGACGTTTAGATCCTCATTTCAGCTATATCTGTTCTCTCATCTGTGAAACTGAGATACTCCTGTATCATTAGTCTGGCTTCACTAGAATGAGAAACTTCCATGTAAGGAGATTTTTCAGATAACTGGAGCATAGTTCGTTGAGCACCAAATAATGTATATTTTATCCACTTGTAAGAAAATTGTTCCTAAATGTTTATATCTTCTAAAGCCAACTAAACAAAATAGTAACAATGGTAATGATAGTTAGCATTTTTGAATGCTTACTGTGTCCCAGGCACTTTTTAAAAAGCATTTTATTAATATGTCACTTACCCCTAATTGTCACTCCACAAGATAGGTCCTGGTATCATGCCCATTTCAAATATGAGAAAAAAAAAAAAACCAAACTGAGGCACAGTCATAAAATAACTCACCTGAGATTGTACAATCAGGGAAGTATTGGAGCTGGAATTAAAACCCAAGGTCTAGCTCCAGGTCTGTGCTGTAAACCACAGTGCCAAAATGAATGTCAAACTAATGTCTCTGTGATCCCTTGAGGCTTTCCTGATCTCAGTACTGCCGAGGAGTATATCATTATTTGCAACAAAATTAAATAATTCAGATTACTGCACAGTTTGCCTTTTTCCCCTTTTATCTCTTTCTCTGTGTTTGACTTCATCTCTAATGTCTCATTACTGTCACTTTGCCTGGCAGTAGCTGTGCCGCTCTTACTTACCTCTTCTACTTTTCTGATTAGCATCTTCAGGAATCTAGCAAATTGGACAGCCATGCTATTAGATTTGTAACTGAAACTTTAGTAAAAAAGCTCTAAGTGAGCATCTGGGGCCACTCCTATGATAAAGGTGCCTCAAAGTCCTTCTTAAACAAAGGCCTTCTAAGGACTCAGGGGACTGCTTGATAGATCCTACCTACTCAACAACCTAAGAATCTTAAGGTTGTTGATTTACAGGAACTTAACAGGAAACACAAGGTAGAAAGGAGCTGTCTTAAAGAGATTTTGGAGTATGATTTTTGTATAATACACTAGATTTTAAATTGATATACAAAAACTCCACAAAATTTTAAAAGAATTGTATCAGTTTCAGCTTGAACTGAATGGTCAGAAGCTGTACAAAATAAAGAGAGCTTTGGACCCCTTGATCTTCTATAGTCAGGAACTTTTGCAGGCTAAGAAACCTATTCAACTTAGTTGAAAACATAGGCTATTTTTTATGGGAAAAAAACCAAAAAGATGACTCAGAGGACAGAACTAAGACCCCAGAGGATACAGCCCAGAGGTCCAGAAAATTAGTCTCATGGAGCAGTGCTGGGCCTTAATCAGGAAACTGGCAACAGAGGGCCTGGAAAACTTCCCGAGTTGCACACACCAGTTCCTGCTGTGTGGCTCTCATTTTCCCCCTTTTTTTGAATGAACCATATACAGTGGTTATCCTGTCATCTTGCACCTTTATATGTTGGGTGCATGTGGGGCAGGTAACTTGTCTCTTTAAGTCACAGGTCTTCAGATAGAGAAAAAAAATACTACTGAACAATCTGCATCTGAAGAACCAAACTTGAGTAACGTCATTTGAATTTGGACCTAATCTAGATGATAAGGTCCTAGATGTTGAGCCTGGTGCCATAATGGAATGAAACTTTTGAAGAGTTTTTGGAAAGAATGAACGTATTTTACAAGTTGAGGCTGAGGGGATGTAAGTTGCGGTCAGAGGGCAAACTTTAGCATATTTTATTTTCTAGAGATGGCTGCAAAACATTTCCTGCTCCAAAGTAGTCTTCTAGAACCTTGCTACTGCCTCATGAAGACATGAAATTTCTCTTTGAATTGGGCTGACTTGTAATTCACCTGTAAGGAACAGAATGTGGCAGAAATAAGGCCGTGTGACTTTCTTGTCTAAATCGTGAAGGCCATACATCTTTTTCCTTGTTCGCTAAAATACTTTCTCTTGAAGCCTTCAGCAACCCACATGAATAGTTCAGCTGCTTTAAGACTATTGTGCTGTGAGGAAGCTTAAACTAGTCTATGCTAAAGATCACATAGAGAGGCCCTGCGACTACCTGAAGAGGAAGAGGAGGCTGACCAGCCTTCAGCTCTTCTGGCCCCTTGCTGTTTTGGTGGCAGTCACTGTCTGCCTAAAACTGCATGAGAAATCACAAGTCAGGCTTCACCAGCTGAACCCTTCCTGAACTCCAGAGCACAGTGGAAGACAATAAGATAATTGCTGTTGTGCTATTCATCTAAGTTTTAGGGTGATTTATTATGCAGTGGTAGACAACTGAAAAGGCTTCCCTGGTGGCTCAGAGGTGAAAAGTCTGCCTGCAATGCAGGAGATGTGAGATGCCGGTTACACCCTTGGGTCGGGGGCAATATCCTGGAGAAGAAAATGACAACCTATTCAAGTAATATTTCCTGGGAAATCCCATGGACAGAGGAGCCTGGTGGACTACAGTCCATAGGGGTTGCAAAGAGTCGGACACCACTTAGCGACCAAACAACAATAACAAAAGACAACTTGAACCTAGACAATAATCAATGGGAAAACTTTGCTCTAGAAGTATAAGCAGCAGTATAAAAGAGATAATGCAAAATTAGTAGCTCTAATCAGATAATCAGATTATATGTGGGCATGATGTAGTGACTGACTGACTGAATATCGGTTCTGATTACCCAGTTTCTTTGCCATGATGACCATTGAATATTTTGAGTACTTTTCCTATGTATAGTAAGTTTATGGCAGTGTTGTTTGTAGTGTGACCATTTTCCCTACACTACTTGCTATACTGTCCTACACACACATGCACAATCAAACTGTAAAGAAAAAAGGTGAATATTGATAGATGAATGGCTAAAAAATTTGTTTGATTTGTGCTATGGAATATCAGATCACTAAATGAATGAGTTAGATCTATATAGCTCTTGTCCTTAAGGGATATCCAGGACCTAGAGTTAAGTAAAAAAATAAGTTATAGATTAAAAATGGCCCATGATTTATTAAAAATTTAAAGCTGTTTGAGCACAGAGAAGTTTGGGAGGATATACACTGCACTAGTAACATGGCTTATTACAGGAGGTAAGATTGGAAGAAGGATAAAGAGATTATCTCTTTATATTGGTGTATTGTTTAGGCTAGGCTTTTGTAATAAAAAAAACCTAATAAAATAAATTTTGAATGTAAAAAGCAACAAATTCAATTTGGTTGTTGCCTGGTGGAAATTAAGAAGAATAAGAAAGACATGATTTATTTTAAAATGTATTTGTTTCATGGTTTACAAGAAGTTTTGATATTTTTATTACTAAATATATTCTTTTTATATTCTTATAAGAATAAGTTAAATATTAAAATCAGATGATTTTTATTAAAAATAACCTATCTGTTTTAAACCATAGACTGATACATTTTAAGTGACTGGTTATTATGCTAAATGAACAGTGAAAATTTGTTTTCTGATAGAAGCTACAATACAAGATTATCATACGGAAATAAAAAGAAGAAAGATGAGAAAATACCAAATGACTAAGGAAAATGATTAACAGTATCCAAGAAGTCTCTATCAATCTGCTTAAATAACAGATCTCATCTTTGCAGATTTTTTTCTTTCTGAAAGGCCTTAAAATTCTTGTTTATGGTAGATGTACAGCAGGACACGAAAGTTCAATTCAAATCAGTCACTGTGGATCTATAGGTGTGGCAGACTTCTATGAAGAAGATGGTAAAAAGTAGACATGTTGATTAGTATAGTGATACACACCAATGATAGCCAGTATGTGCGTGCGTGCTAAATTGCTTCAGTCGTGTCCAAGTCTTTGCGACCCTATGGACTGTAGCCTGCCAGGCTCCTTTGTCCATGGGATTCTCTAGGCAAGAAGACTGGAGTGGGTTGTCATGCCCTTCTCCAGAGAGCCAGTATAATGATTAAAAAAAAAAGTAAAAAATATGTACTCTGGAAAATACAGAGTTAGAGGATGGAACAAACCCTGAGCTCAGGTTAACAGCTCTAGTGACACTGTCCTAAAATCTCAGTGGCTTAACACAATCAAACTTTTTCTGTGCTCAAGTCATAGTCCAATGTAGGTCATTGAAGAGACTCTGCTCCAAGCAGCTGTTCTCGATTATAGATTCTTTCCATCTCATAGTTCTGCGTCCTTCAGTATCTTAGAGTACTATAGAATAGAAAGAGTGAGAATTTGGAGCAGTGAGTGTGGAAGATTTTTATAGATGAGGTTTGGAAGAAGAATACCTCACTTTTGTCCAAATTCTGTTTTCTCATACTTCATTTCAAGATGCCAGCTTATCAGGAAGAAGGTCAGAAATGTGTTTAGCTGTGTGTGTAGGAAGAAGAAGAGAGAAGGCATCTTGGTGAGCCCAGACAGGCTCTGCTGTAGAAGGCCTTCTGGGAGAGGACCCCCTGAATGGCACCATGCATCGTGGCCAGGACCTGCAGAGAGAGTATGTGCATATTTAATCCTCCAGACAAACTAAATTAACTCCATATTCATTTAAAAATGCTTGACTTGTAGCATGCTGAGTCCCTTCAGTCGTGTCCAACTCTTTGTGACCCTATGGAAGTGTAGCCCATCAGACTCCTCTTTCCATGGGGATGCTTCAAGCAAGACTACTGGAGTGAGTTGCCATTTCCCAGGGGATCTTTCCAACCCAGGGATAAAACCCACACCTCCTATGTCTCCTGTAGGTAGGTTCTTCACCACTAGCACCACCTGGGAAGCCCCACAATGAGGGCAGGTTTGTATATGTAGTCTCAGTATTATTAGTGCCTGGCACATGGTAGACATAAAATTAGTATTTGCCACATTGAACAATGATTGAATACATATTCATGACTTAATTATATATCTATATGTGTACATAATTTAATGACACTTAAGATGCAATACCTGCCTCCTTGAGAAATCTGTATGCAGGTCAAGAAGCAACAGTTAGAACTGGACATGGAACAACAGACTGGTTCCAAATTGGGAAAGGAGTACTTCAAGGCTGTATATTGTCACTCTGCTTATTTAACTTACATGCAGAGTACATCATGAGACATGCTGGGCTGGATGAAGCACAAGCTTGAATCAAGATTGCTGGGAGAAATATCAATAACCTCAGATATGCAGATGACACCACTCTTATGGCAGAAAGTGAAGAAGAACTAAAGCACCTCTTGTTGAAAGTGAAAGAGGAGAGTGAAAAAGTTGGCTTAAAACTCAATATTCAGAAAACAAAGATCATGGCATCTGGTCCCATCACTTCATGGCAAATAGATGGGGAAACAGTGGAAACAGTGACAGACTTTATTTTCTTGGGCTCCAAAATTACTGCAAATGGTGACTGCAGCCGTGAAATTAAAAGGCGCTTGCTCCTTGGAAGAAAAGCTATGACCAACATAGACAGTATATTAAGAAGCAGAGACATTACTTTGCCAACAAAGATCTGTCTAGTCAAAGCTATGGTTTTTCCAGTAGTCATGTACGGATGTGAGTGTTGGACTGTAAAGAAAGCTGAGCACCAAAGAATTGATGCTTTTGAACTGTGGTGTTGGAGAAGACTCATGAGAGTCCCTTAGACAGCAAGGAGATCCAACTAGTCCATCCTAAAGGAAATCCATCCTGAATATTCATTAGAAGGACTGATGCTGAAAGTGAAACTCCAATACTTTGGCCACCTGATGCAAAGAACTGACACAGTGGAAAAGAACTTGATACTAGGAAAGATTGAAGGTGCGAGGAGAAGGGGACGACAGAGGATGACATGGTTGGATGGCATTACCAACATGATGGACATAAGTTTGAGCAGGCTCCAGGTGTTAGTGATGTACAGGGAAGCCTGGTGTGCTGCAGTCCAAGGGGTTGCAAAGAGTTGGACACGACTGAGTGACTGAACTGAACTGAAGATGCAGTAATTAATAACAAATAGTTTTGGATTTTTTGCTGATTAAATGTCTGAGAACCAAATATTCTAGGTTTAAAAGAAAATATAATAACCCTTTTTGATGACTATGCTCATTTGAAGGGAAGGAAAAGGAAGAGCTAGGGGGTGGCAATGAATTTGGAGTGATGGAAAAAGGAAAAAAGTAAGTGCTTGTTTGTGAGCTTTTTGTGCAAAATTTTTTAAGTAAACTTGATTTTTTTATATAGTAAGCTCAGTTGGCACATAATGGGAAAGGTACTGAAAAGATATCTTCCTTGGTGTTACAGAAAGACATCATTCTTTTCTGCTTGCTTACAAAATTATATGCCAATTGGGACTTAACTACATCTGACTTTGATTAGTTTGCTTTACAAATAGAATCGGAGGGCTTTACTTGAGAATGACTCATCAGTCTTTCATCCTTCTTTGTTAAAGTTTTCTAAATTTAATAGTGGTGTTGTGCAATCTATCTTGTGAGTATTATCAGACAGATTTATAAAAAAGACACTTAACAATGTGTTCTTGCTACACAGACAACTGTATTTCGTTATTTGGGTGCCAAAGGGTTTTTCCAATTATCTTGGGTGGTATTGTGACTCATTATAGCTCTGTACAAGCACAGGGAGAAGGATCAGTGCCAAGAGCTTGTTTAAATTGCCTTCTCACTCCAAGATGTACCAGTTATAGAAGAAGGCTAGAACTCAAAATGCAATGTCCTATCTCGCTTTCAAGGCACAGCTAATTTCATCCTTCCTTTCCCCTCTGACAGATCTTTCCCCCAGCTCCCAACTCTGAACTCCTTTAGTTACTTATTAGCTGTTGCACTTCTTTGATATCCTTAACCTTCTGTCTTGAATTAGTGTGTATCTCTCTCCAGACACAAGATAACCTTTGCTAGTGAATCTGTTGACTCCTTATGAGCAGGGACCATTATTTTTTTAGAATTAAAATGGCTGTTGGAAATGATGAGGATCATTCAGATTTCAAGTTATCAGGGAGTTTTAAATTTGAAAACTTTGGGCAAACTTCTTGACTCTCTGAAAGTGAAAGTGAAGTTGCTCAGTCGTATCTGACTCTTTGCGCCCCAGGGATGGTAGCCTACCAGGCTCCACCGTCCATGGGATTTTCCAGGCAAGAATACTGGAGTGGGCTGCCATTTCCTTCTCCAGCAGACCTTCCCAACCCAGGGATCGAACCTGGGTCTCCTGCATTGCAGACAGAAAACACTGTTGATTCACTCAGTGATATGGAAGAATCTTAACTGCCTGATGTTAAGTGAAATAAAGCAAATAAAAAGATCTCAAGGTGTATATGCTTAAGAATATGACCTTCTGGAAAAGTCAAATAATAGGAAAAGAGAACAGATTAATGTTTCCAGGAGCTGGGGTGGGGAAAAGGGTTGACTACAAAAGACCACTTCCAGGGTTTTAGACCTATCCTGTACTTTGATCGTGGTTTGGTTACTTGAATATATGTATTTACCAATACCCATAGAACATATATCAAGAGGAATAAATTTTACTGTAAATTAGGTAAAACAAAAGTTTAATTCCAAGAAGCCAGTCCTGGCAGAATTTTATAAAATTTGTACTTTCAGAATAGTAATTTACTACATTTTTTTCTGGAGTAGTTTAGCTATATAATTCCAAAGTTGTACTCATAGCTTTTCATTTATAATCTCATACTGAAGTATTTATTTTAAGAAAGTCATTAAAAATAAGGGAAACCTGTATGCATAGAGATGTTTATCACTTTTCTTAATAGGTGAAAATGTAGCCTTAGTACTTTTATTTGCATTTCCTTTTTTTTTTTTTTTTTGCTAGAAAAATTATATATTTTTCACATATTTAGTAACCAATTTTGTGGGAAAGAATAAGATTAATACCCTCCAGTGGTTAAAGAGTAGCAGATCTTCTGTTCTTCTCTTTAATGCAAAGCCATCTGTTTCTGTGAAACAATTAGAAATATCTTGGGATTTAGTAAAAGTTTTGCTGTTGTTGCTGTAGATAAATAAACACAGTCAGTGAAGTAAAAAAAAAAAAAAAAAAATTGCTAGATCAGCTATTTCATGGGATCTTGGTTTAATAGTCTTTCAGTACATTTCACAGTCAAAAGTTGGTACTAAAACTTTTGTTCCTTTAACCCAGTCTGGACCCTTGAATGTCATATATTTAATATCAAAATATGAGAAATGAGAACCTAAAATTTTGTACATTCTTTTTCTTTGACATCTTAAAATTTTGAACTCTACCCAAACTTTTCATTCTTTTTAAAATTTTGAACTCTACCCAAACTTTTCATCCTTTTCAGTTCATTTAATTTTGGCAATATGTGCTTTTTAGTTCATGAAGCTTTCAGACGTTCCATTAGATACTGTGAAACTATGTTTGACAAAAATGAATGTAAGTCATAAAATGTTTTCTTAGAAATGGCCACATAATTTTAAAAAAATCAGCTGTGAAAGTGCTACAAGAAGTGTGCTAGAATGAGATACGGAGAAGGCAATGGCACCCCACTCCAGTACTCTTGCCTGGAAAATCCCATGGATGGAGGAGCCTGGTGGGCTGCAGTCCATGGGGTCGCTAAGAGTCAGACATGACTGAACGACTTCATTTTCACTTTTTACTTTCATGCATTGGAGAAGGAAATGGCAACCCACACCAGTGTTCTTGCCTGGAGAATCCCAGGGACCGGGGAGCCTGGTGGGCTGCCATCTCTGGCGTCGCACAGAGTCGGACACAACTGAAGCGACTTAGCAGCAGCAGCAGCAGCAGAATGAGATAAGGAGGTAAATAATTGTGGGTAAGATCATCTGTAATAACAAAAAGGTAAAGCTACAGTGGCTCCCTCCTCATTTTCTAATTCAGACACCAAATGTTTTCTGAGCATCTTTTATGTACACACAATGTTCTATACACTGTGATTTAACTGAGAATAAAGTAGATAACAATCCCTTTTCTCATGAAACTCCCATTCTAGCTTATTCAGAAATTGGAGCAAATAGGGTTTAGTTTATCCTCAGGTATTTTCACCTTTTTATAAGTGCATATGTTAATTATTTGGATAAAATATTGAAATGTGAATTCTTCTAGTACATTTTTAGTCAGTCCCACTTCCAGATAAGACTGGTTCTATAAACATTTGCCTTTCCCCTTAAATTCTTGGTAGGTGACCTTACTCCTGATATCGTTAAGAAAATAGAAACAATCCCAGGAAAACCTCCTTTTCCTATCACCAAATCCACTAACCTGTCTGCTTCTGAGCTCATATCCACTGTTTCCTTCCTTGTTCTTCTTTAGGATCAGTCTATGTGTCTGTCTTATCCCTTTAACATTGATCCTAAACTCTGCCTATTCATAGAGTTTGCCTCTGTAATTATCCATGGTCATTCTTACATTATCAGTTTTTCCCATCACCATAAAAACATAGTATAATACTTTTAATCTTAAAACATCCCAGGATGTCACATCTCCTTCTAGTTATGAGCCCAATGTTTCTCCTTTTATAGAAAACTTTCTGAAGAAATTGTTTATAGATGCTGTCTTGTCTTCCTTGCCTCCCAATGTCCAGTGTATTCACTCTAGTTAGGCTTTCATCCTATCGTTCCACTCAAACAGCTCTTACTAGGGATAACAAAGACCTCATTTGCTGAAGTAAGTATCAGTATTGGTACCTAGCTCAAAAGCCCAGAGTTTTTCACTTTCTCCTTCCTGGACAATGTTTTCTTTACTTGGCTTTGGAGGTATCCCACATGAACACCCTCAGGGATCACTGTCACTCATCCTCCTTTGCTGTACTGTCTTCCTTTTCCGGATTTTCAGACATTGGAGAATCCAGGACTCAGTCCACAGATTTCTTTTTTTTCTTTACTTATAGTCACACCCTAGATGATCTCCACTCAAGACTTTAATAACATTTCCAGGTGGATTATGCTCCAATTATGTTTCAGCCCAGAATTTCCCTTGAACTATCAACTATTTCTAATGTTTGATAGTAGATCTCACAGGCATCTCAACTTTAGTTCTAGAGTGAATTTCTGGTATCTTACCCTCCTCCAATCCTACTCCTCCTGTGGTATTCTCCATCACAGTAAGTGACCCTTTATTCACTGATTTCCTCAAAAATCTTAAAATAATCTCTCACACCTCTTTTTCTGATGCCCAAGAGTTAGGAAATGAGGTCCCAGAGTTGACGATGTCTCACCTCTTGAAGTCTAATCCACCACCATCTCTTGATGGAACACCTTTTGACTGGTCTCCCTGATTTTATGGCCAGATTGTGTCACTGTCCTGCTCTAACCATCCGGTGGCTCCCTAGAACTTTTAGACTAGAATTTAAAGACTTTACCATCACCTCCACGTACCTGCATGATCTGTCTTCTGACTACCTATCCAATCTTGTTTCCCAGCACTTCTTTCAATTGTTTGTATGCATCCTGCTCTTTAATTCCTTAAGATTGTATACAGCACAAGGATTTTTTTTACCCTTGTTATTTCATCTCCCTGGACCACTTTCATTAGCCATTTTCCCATAAAGCTGCCATGTTACTTGCATGTAATATAAATGATGTCTCCTATCTTTTTGATAAGCAGCTTCCCTGTTTGTCTGTCTCATCTCCTTGTATTCTTCATATTACTCATCTTCACCTGAAACATTCAGTTCAGTTTAGTTCAGTCGTTCAGTTGTGTCGGACTCTTTGCAACTCCATGGACAGGTCTCCCTGTCCATCACCAACTCCTGGAGCCTGCTCAAACTCATGTCCATTGAGTCAGTGATGCCATCCAACCATCTCATCCTCTATTGTCCCCTTCTCCTCCTGCCCTCAATCTTTCCCAGCATCAGGGTCTTTTCAAATGAGTCAGCTCTTTGCATCAGGTGGCCAAAGTATTGGAGTTTCAGCTTCTATATCAGCCCTGTCAATGAACACCCAGGACTGATCTCCTTTAGGATGGACTGGCTGGATCTCCTTGGAGATCTCCAAGGGACTCTCAAGAGTCTTCTCGAACACCACAGTTCAAAAGCATCAATTCTTTGGTGCTCAGCTTTCCTTATAGTCCAAGTCTCACATCCATACATGACCACTGGAAAAACCATAGCTTTGACTAGATGGACAAAGTAAAGTAATGTCTCTGCTTTTTAATATGCTGCCTGTGTTGGTTATAACTTTTATTTCAAGGAGCAAGTGTCTTTTAATTTCATGGCTGCAGTCACCATCTGCAGTGATTCTGGAGCCCCCCAAAATAAAGTCTGTCACTTTCCATTGTTTCTCCATCTGTTGGCCATGAAGTGATGGGACTGGATGCCATGATCTTAGTTTTCTGAATGTTGAGTTTTAAGCCAACTTTTTCACTCTCCTCTTTCACTTTCATCAAGAGGTTCTTTAGTTCTTCATTTTCTGCCATAAGGGCAGTATCATCTTCATATCTGAGGTTATTGATATTTCTCCTGGAAATCTTGATTCCAGCTTGTGCTTCATGCAGCCCAGCATTTCACATGATGTACTCTGCATATAAGTTAAATAATTAATTAATTGTAAATATCAAGGCTGAATTATTTATAGATAAAGATAACCAGACAACAATGTGCATATTACTTAAATGGCATGATGTAGAAAAGGAAGAAGACTAGATAGGGAGTTTGGTGATATAGGTTGTGGCCTCTGATTGAATATTCAGTTTTGCATGAGTAGAGTCACATGACCATCCTGGGTTCCATTTTTTTAATCTATAAATTAATGGTGTTTGATTCTTTAATTTCTGAAATTATTTAAAGCTAAAACCACCTTTGCCTTATGTTGAAAATATAAAAGATCTCCTAAATCTTCTAAAATGATGTCATGTATTTTCTGTGGTTTGAAATTTGTGTGGACAGGTTCTTGGCAAGTCTAAACTTAAGTATCAGATTGGCAGTTTATGCTTTAAACTTCATTTTTGCTGCAAAATGAGAAATTTGTTTATTCATTCCATCAGAATTTATTGAGATAACTCAATAAATTCATTCCAGAATTTATTGAGATAACTTTCCAAGTATCACTGTTTGCTTTTTTGAGATACTAAGCAGCTGAAAGATTGTCTCTGCCCTTTGAGAAACTCATGGTTTAGGCCCGGGTGGCAGATATGTCAAATGCAAGGCCAATAAGAGTTGTTATAGTAGAAGTAAGTACCAGAGAGCATGAAGGTAGAAGTGAGAAAGAGATCAATGTCTCCCCTTTAGTAGGTAGAAGAGTGAGGATAAGGATAGTTAGAAAAGACCTCATTGAAATTTGTCTTGAAAGATAAGGCAGAGATAACTTAGTAGATACAGTCAATGTCTTTGACTTTGTAAAATTGTTTTTTCTTTTAGTGCCACTATTCTAATCTACCCAATGGAACTAAAATCGTCCAAGCATTTTGAGTAGGGTTGACTGTTTGCGAAAGTGCCTGACACCACAGTGTTTAGTATGAGCTCCTGAATCTAATCTACACTTTTAAGAAAATGAACTAATGGATTTAACAATGAAACTGATACTAAATTTTAAAGGTTTTCATATGATACAAAATGGGGATCCTTGGTGGATCAGTGCTAGTTTGTGTCTGAGTTTTCAACCATCTTCAGGAAGTTGAGAAAAGTAAGAATAATGTCATATAATTATACCAGTGTAAGATTACTTTCTGTTCTTTAGGAAGCATTATCTTTTATTCTGGGATTAAGGCCTGTCTAGTTCTTTGGCTGTAGTATGTACTTTCTTTTATGAAGAGCTAATTAGGTAGATGGTTGGTTGATTGGTCAGTTTTAAAAATAATTTCATAATTTATAAAATAAGAAGTTAGGCCTGTCATATAAATATTTTGAACATTTAAAAATTTTTGGAATTTTACCGAAATGTAAAATTATGATAATTATTGAATGAGAATATTTTTCCTTACAATAAATAAGGTTCTACATAATGCTATCTTCACATAAAAGAAAATTCTCATTTTTAATATGTATTCAAGATTCTCTCACATTAATAAAGCCATACATTTGAAAAGGACATAATTAATGATTTAAAATAAAACATTTTAAAGTAGTTCTATAAGTTTATAATTCTTGATAGTACATCATTCATTCATGTATTTGCTTGCTCTCTCATTCAGCTATTACTGAGAACCTACTTTATGCTGGTACAATTGCAGTGTTTAACTCTGAACAAGAAAGACCAGCTCTCTGCCCTAATGGAATTAATATATTTGTGAAGGAAATAGACAAAAACAAATTGTATTTAGTGTATTATTATGATTTCCATCAAGTTACTTGCATAAGGATACTTGGCCAATGAAGGACTTAACTCAGTTCCTAAAATTCTATAATTTTTCATAGGGCTTTGAAAATTGCTCAACTTATTAATGAAATTGTTAAAGGCTAGCTTCATAAGATTATGACTGATTTGCTATGGGCTCACCAGGAATGACACTTTGGTCAAGATTGAAATTCAATTTTCATCATCTGTAAAATAGAGATGAGAGAACCTTTATGATAATGGCTAAATGAGATAATGTAGGTAAAATATAACTTGTTTAGTGCTCAATAAATCCTAGCTATTTTTATTACCATCATCATTAAACATGAAATAGTGTCATTAAACATCAATCTATTTTTATTTATGCCCAAGAATAAATAGAGTAGGGTATATTAGCTAGCATGATGAGAAGAAAGCTCTAGCACTTCCCTTTTAAACTACTTACTGGGTGCTGACTCATAAGAAAGTTTTGTTGCTGGCAAAATTTAAGATATGTTTTGACTTTACAGTTATGCATAGATCAAATGAAATCCAATGAACTTCACTTTGGTTATTTGATAATGTAAGGGAGACTATATAAGAATCATAACCAGTAGCTTATTGAATGGGTAGCTTATTTACCTCATAGCAAGGGTTCCTTATGCTTGAATAAAGTGCTGACACTTTGTCACTATGGTAACCTGTGGACTCTGGACTAGGAGATAAATAATATAACTGAAGGTACAGTTTGCATTAATAACTAAAATGATCTAAAAAAAGGAAATGACAGATCTCTGATGTACTTTATTTTTCCATTCTGTGATCCTCACTTCCAGTTTCTATGTAAAAGCAAAGCATTTATTTTATTATTTATTTAACTTATTTGATAACTATTTAGAATGTGTATTGTGGGTCAGGTTCTCATAAAAAAATTCTTGAGTTTTATCTGACAAATAGGGTATATCTGAATCTTTAAAACATGGAAGTCACAAGTAATATGTTTTATTTAGTAGATCATTCTTCATAAGACATTCTTAACAACTCATAAAAATTGGAGCATCAGCACAAAGCAGTCGTCATGGAAGAAGTTGGAGTTTTGTAGCCAGATAGATCTAGGTCCAAATCCTAATTCTTTTATTTATGAACTATGTAAATGATCTTTCTGAACTTCAGTTTTCCCTTTGTTAAATGGCAAGGATAATATCTAGTTCAGAGGATGAGATGGTTGGATGGCATCACTGACTCGATGGACATGAGTTTGAGCAAGCTCTGGGAGTTGGTGATGGACAGGGAAGCCTGGCATGCTACAGTCTATGGGATCGCAAAGAATCAGACACGACTGAGCGACTGAACTGAACTGACTATCTAGTTCATGTGATTAGATGAAATAAGGTAGATAAAACAACTACCATGTATTTGAGATCAGTAAATGTTCATTTCATTTCTGCTCTTCTTGGCATTGAAAAATAGGCTTTTAAGTATAAATGTGGATGTACTTGATTTTTATCCATTCATTTGTTCATCTTTCCAACAGACAATGTTGAATTACCCCAGTGAGGTAGTAACTATGGATATTTGAATGACCATGCTGCAAAGAGATCTGCTCTGTTCAAGTAGTGTGACTCTTAGCAGGACTGGCTGTTCCTCAGAAGTTGGGGAGCCATACCATACAACACAGCCAAACAAAATCTGAGCATTGCTTTTTCCCAAACAGTGGGAAAATTAGAGCAACTGTCATTTTTACTGTAGGCAAGACTGAGTGATCCAAAATGCAGATACGTTAATAGGGGAATACATTAAACTGATCCTCTGAATATGATTTTTCAAATGTAAAAAATGTTACATAAACATTTATTTAACACATTTTTATACAACTGTTGTGGAAAGAGAGTAAGCTGAATTTGGGGGTGATAGGTTAAGTAGTGAACTGAACCTACTGTCTGAGTTATTGATGAAGTGAGATTGCTAAATGCAAATAACAAAATATGTGTGCCTGTGTCTGGTTGTGTGTGTATGTTTGCATGTAAAAGGCGATAGATTTTCCAAACATGGCAAAGGATGTAGGTGTACTTTTCCCCTTTGTTGTTGCTTGGAGGACAGGACAAACTTTGGAAAGAGGAGTTACAAGGCTTGTGGAAGTTTAGAAAAAAAAACCACTATTGTGTCACTTGTGGGAAGTGGATAATGTCCTGTCCTCTGTTTGTCGAGTATCTTGAAGACAAATTCTCTGACCTGATTTATAATTATGGTTCATGATGTTAAAAAGAAATTACTTCTTTTTAGTCCTGTTAATCTGGGGATCATGCTAGATGCTAGAGATACAACAATTAAAAGAAAACTACCTCTTTAACAATATGCTGGGTAGAGGTTGAGGGGAGGAGTATAGATACATTAATAAGTACAATACAATACACTTTTAAAAATAACTGCAATCAATGTCTGTATTCCTAAAGTATGGGCATAAAGATGGAAATGATCAGTTTTACCTGGGGTAATTAGTCAACGTTCAGTAAGAAAAACAAAAGCTACTTCATGTATTTAAATTCTCAAAAATTAATTCAAGGAATTAAAAGCATCATATCTTTGGAAGAAATGGAAAATTATCAAAGTCACCATCAGTATTCTTAGCCTGAGTCACTGGAGTGTGTGGTTTTTTTGGAGTTCATTGGGAAACCACAATCATTTCCCACAACCTCTAGGGAAGTTCTATCAATTATCCTACCCATAATAGTGAAGTAGGTGTCTTTCAAGAGTGAGTTGGGAAACTGCTCTTAATCTCAGATCCACTGAGGAGCTGTTAATGCAGCTACCTTCAGAGAATAGCAGCTTCTCTTTCTGTCCCACTTTCAAAATTTTTGCAATGGTTTCCCATTGGTAGACTCCAGGCCAAAACTATATGGAGAAAGGAAATTTTGAAATGTAACTCCAGGCTTATCCTATGTAGTACAGACATAGTGTAATCATACAAGTGAAAAAATAATAACAGAATATCAGTTAACCAGGAATATTGGGAAAATAAACGAATATGAATTCTAGATTAGAATATACACAATGTTGGGGCTTGCCTGGTGGTCCAATGGTTAAGAATCTGTCTTGCAATTCAGGGGACACTGGTTTGATCCCTGGACCAGGAAGATCCCACATGCTATGGGGCAACTAAGCCTGTGCTTCACGACTGCTGAGCCTGTACCCTAAAGCCTCGGAGCCACAACTACTGAAGCTCATTCACATAGAGCCTGTACTCCACAACAAGAGAAGGCACCCTAATGAAAGCCTGAGCACTGCAACTATAGAGTAGCTTCCCCTGCTCACCGGAACTAGAGAAAGCTTGTACAGCAACAAAGATCCAGCACAGCCAAAAATAGAAAATAAATAAATTAAAAAAAAAAGAATATACACAATGTTGAACTCAATGATGGATTCAATCAGAGATTAGACTTCAGTTCAGTCGCTCAGTCATGTTCGACTCTTTGTGACCCCATGGACTGCAGCACATCAGGCCTCACTTTCCATTGCCAACTCCCAGAGTTTACTCAAACTTATGTCCATTGAGTCAGTGATGCCATCCAACCATCTCATCCTCTATTGTCCCTTTCTCCTCCTGCCCTCAATCTGTCCCAGCATCAGGGTCTTTTCCAATGAGTCAGTTCTTCGCATCAGGTGGCCAAAGTATTGGAGTTTCAGCTTCAGCATCACTCCTTCCAGTGAATATTCAGGACTGATTTCCTTTAGGATGGACTGGTTGGATCTCCTTGCAGTCCAAGGGACTCTCAAGAGTCTTCCCCAACACCACAGTTCAAAAGCATCAATTCTTCAGAGCTCAGCTTTCTTTATAGTTCATCTCTCACATCCATACATGACTGCTGGAAAAATGATAGCCTTGGCTAGATGTACCTTTGTTGGCAAAATAATGTCTCTGCTTTTTAGTATGCTGTCTAGGTTGGTCATAACTTTTCTTCCAAGGAGCAAGTGTCTTTTAATTTCATGGCTGCAATCACCATCTGCAGTGATTTTGGAGCCCAGAAAAATGAGGTCTGTCACTGTTTCCATTGTTTCCCCAACTATTTGCCATGAAGTGATGGGATCAGACGCCATTATCTTAGTTTTCTGAATGTTGACTTGTAAGCCAACTTTTTCACTCTCCTCTTTCACTTTCAACAAGAAGTGCTTTAGTTCTTTGATTTCTGCTGTAAGGGTGGTGTCATCTGCGTATCTGAGGTTATTGATATTTCTCCTGGCAATCTTGATTCCAGCTTGTGCTTCATCCAGCCCAGCATGTCTCATGATGTACTCTGCATATAAGTTAAACAAGCCGGGTAACTATATACAGCCTTGAAATACTCCTTTCCCTATTTGAAACCAGTCTGTTGTTCCATGTCCAGTTCTAACTGTTGCTTCCTGACCTGCATATAGGTTTCTCAGGAGGCAGGTCAGGTGGTATGGTATTCCCATCTCTTTCAGAATTTTCTAGAATTTGTTGTGGTCCACACAGTCAAAGGCTTTGGCATAGTCAGTAAAGCAAAAGTAGATGTTTTTCTGGAACTCTCTTGCTTTTTCCATGATCCAGTGGATGTTGACAATTTGATCTCTGATTTCTCTGCCTTTTCTAAATCCATCTTGAACATCTGGAAGTTCACAGTTCATGTACTGTTGAAACCTGGCTTGGAGAATTTTAAGCATTACTTTAGTAGTGTGTGAGATGAGTGCAATTATGCAGTAGTTTGAGCATTCTTTGATATTGCCTTTCTTTGGGATTGAATGAAAACTGACCTTTTCCAGTCCTGTAGCCACTGCTGAGTTTTCCAAATTTTCTGGCATATTGAGTGCATCACTTTCACAGCATCCTCTTTTAGGATTTGAAATAGCTCAACTGGAATTTTATCACCTCTACTAGTTTTGTTTGTAGGGATGCTTCCTAAGGCCCACTTGACTTTGCATTCCAGGATGTCTGGCTCTAGGTTGGTGATCACACTGTCATGATTATCTGGGTTGTGAAGGTCTTTTTGGTATTGTTCTTCTGTGTATTCTTGCCACCTCTTCTTAATATCTTCTGCTTCTGTTAGGTCCATACCACTTCTGTCCTTTATTGAGCCCATCTTTGCATGAAATGTTCCCTTGGTATCTCTAATTTTCTTGAAGAGATCTCTAGACTTTCCCATTCTATAGTTGAGAGAATTAAGAAGAGGAAATTAAGAAACTGGATTATGTATCTAAAGTAATTACTCAGAATACAGCACAGAAAGATAAAGAGATAGAAAATATGAATTTGAAGTTAAATTACATAGAGGATAGAATCAGAGAGTTTCAGTAGAATACAGATAACATACTAAAACTGTGTAACTGAGCAAAATTTTTTAAAGGGGCTAATTTATAACATATGGATGTGAAAAATTTGCTTAGTTGTGTCCGACCCATTGTGATCCCATGGACTATAGCCCACCAGGCTGCTCTGTCCATGGGATTCTCCAGGCAACAATACTGGAGTGGATTGCCATTCCCTTCTCCAGAGGGTCTTCCCGACCTATGGAACAAACCTGGGTCTCCTTCATGAAGTATGGATGCAGTGCAGTCAATAAATTAGGAAGAAGGGTGTAGATAAAGTTTACTAGAGAACAGTGACAGAACTTTGAGTTTCAGTTGTTGTATTTGCCTGTGAATTGTGATTCTGTGGAAGACAGAGAAAGAGTAAGAAAAACAAAGCACAGAATGAATGAGGGCATAATAATCTGGAATGGTGGCTTCATTCTAGTGCCTGAAGATGTTATCGATGGAGGGCATAATTGAGGTGATTAACTAGTTTTGATTCTAAGGCCTTAGAGCAGGCTATACTCCAAGTAATGTCACAGACTTGAAGTCAACATACTTCATGCTTGTTCAGTGTTCAAATGGCATGTTTCTGAGCAGCAGACACAACGTCTTGAAGATCCAAGGTAGAGGTAATAAGTAATGAGTGTTCCAATGTCTCCCACCCCATGATTCACAAGGGCATTGTGTTTTATGGAGTCAAAGTTTCACATGGAATCAGAAGAAACATGGAGTGTTTGGAAGTAGTGGCCTTTGCAAAGTTGGTCCCCTGTGATTCAGAGGATTAGCTAGATTCCTAATGTCCCTGTTGGAGATGCCTGGGGGTATCCTGATACTTTGAGTAATAGAAGAGGTGAGGGTTGGATAAGAAGGTTTTTCTGATGGAAACTTACTGGATAGACTAAAGAGGCCATCTAACATAAACTTTTCATTTTTGCTGTAAGTTGCCCTGAACTGAAATAGGAAAGTTGAGCCTAATGTATTCTCTGACTTGAAACAAAGAAACCCTGAAGGAACATTTTTGAGGATAAAGGTAGCTTGATAGTTATTTTGCTTTGGTTTATCCTTCTGTGACTTCCCTGTAGCTCAAATGATAAAGAATCTTTCTGCAATGCAGGAGACCAGGGTTCAATCCCTGGGTTGGGAAGATCCTCTGGAGAAGGGATTGGCAACCCATTCTGTGTCCTTCTGTATCTCATGTACAAATGAAATTTGGAAAAAATAACTCTTACCTCAAGCAATGTGTTTATTATGGCAAGAAGAGTTATAAAATACAAATTCTTAATGCTGGAATTGGTATGAAATATATCTCTTGGAAGTGGGATCTTTGTTCAGTGTACAACATGAACAACTATTCATGGAGGCTTTGTCTTTCTACTCATTTTCAGTAGATTTGGAAACTTGAATAACTTATAACTTACCTCTGAGGACAAAGCAAGGCAACTGAACTTGGCTGCAGGGTTTTAATAATACCACCCAATCCCCACCTTTACTCCTGGTTTTTTTGTTTTTTTTTTTTACACTAGCCTCTTCTCCCCTCACGGAGAAGGCAATGGCACCCCACTCCAGTACTCTTGCCTGGAAAATCCCATGGGCGGAGGAGCCTGGTAGGCTGCAGTCCATGGGGTCACAAAGAGTCGGACATGATTGAGTGACTTCACTTTCACTTTTCACTTTCATGCATTGGAGAAGGAAATGGCAACCCACTCCAGTATTCTTGTCTGGAGAATCCCAGGGACAGGGGAGCCTGGTGGGCTGCCATCTATGGGGTCGCACAGAGTTGGACATGACTGAAGTGACTTAGCAGCAGCAGCTGCAGCTTCTCCTCTCAAAAATGTTTTAAACATACAATTATATAACAGAGGATTTGCCCTAACTTCTTGTATTTAGGAATGGTTCTAATATAACCTGTTTAAGTCTGAGGATCATTGTAACTTTTCTGGCTTCACTCTTTCCCATTCAGTGAAAAGTAACAGTTTCAATACTTTTTGACAAGTAGAACTGAATTTTCACAAATCACATTTCTGACTCATAAACTGATCCTGTTTGCTACCTCGCATTAGCCAAGTTTTTCCTTTTCTACACTAGGGCTCTGTCATGTCTGTCTTCTGTTTTCTATGATATCCAAAATGGCAGCTCTAACATGGTGTGCTAAAAATGAGCCCTATTCTTGGTCATTGCCAGCATCTGTTTTTTTATGACAGTATCTTTTTAGTGGTCATTCTCGTCCTTGCTCACGTTGCATAAGTTGCTGGAACCAGCGTGATGCCATTTTGTACCAGAGCAGATCTTTGAGTACTTTACTGTTTTTATTATAGCTATTTCCCTTAGGATTCAAGTTAGTCCTAGGTGCTTTGATCAAGAAAAATCTGTGTGCAGGACAAAGTGGTATCTAAGTTATCTCTTTTTTCCCACTTGGCCTGCTCTTCTCTGACTCTAACTAGTGTACTTTAACTCTTCCCTAAGAACGAATTCTTCTCTTGGAGACATTTTGTCATCTTCTGCAAATAGATATCTGGTATTCCATCCTAGTTCAACTGTCTACTTACTTCAAGCATTTGCCTGTGATACAGCAAAGGAAAAAAAGAAAAAGAAAACAACAACATCTAAAAGAGTTTTAAGAACAAAATTGGGAACCAAATTAAGGTAGACAGTATATGCTGTGCTATGTTTTGTTGCTCAGTTGTCAAACTCTGTGACCCATGAACTGTAGCCTGTCAGACTGTGACCCTATGAACTGTAGCCTTACAGACTCCTCTGTCCATGGGGATTCTCCAGGCAAGAATTCTGGAGTGGGTTGTCATGTCCTCCTCCAGGGGATCTTCCCAACCCAGGGATTGAACCCAGGTCTTTTGCACTACAGGCAGATTCTTTAATGTCTGAGCCCAGGGAAGCCCAAGAATACTGGAGTGGGTAGCCTATCCCTTCTCCAGGGTATCTTTCTTATCCAGGAATTGAATTGGGATTGAATTGGGATTGAATTGGGAGGTGGCTTAGATGCTAAAGTATCTGCCTGCAATGCGGGAGACCCAGGTTCAATCTCTCAGTTGGGAAGCTTCTCCTGGAGAAGGGAATGGAAACCCACTCCAGTATTCTTGCCTGGAGAATCCCATGGACAGTGGAGCCTGGTGGGTTACAGTTCATGGGATCGCAAAGTATTGAACATGACTTAGTGAATAACACTTTAATTCTTGCATTGCAGGTGGATTCTTTACCAACTAAAGTACCAGGGAAGCCCAAACAGTATATATGTATATTTATTTTAAGGTGCAGGAAAGAGCTGACAAAAGACAAAAGTCCTGAAAATCCTAAGCTTAATTCAGGGAATAATTTCTCTTGTGTGTGTGCATATTCAGTCACTCAGTCATGTCCGACTCCATAGCCCACCAGGCCCCTCTGTCCGTGGAATTCTCCAGGCAAGAATACTGGAGTGGGTTGCAATATCTTTCTCCAGGAGATCTTCCCCACCCAAGGATTGAACTTGCATCTCTGGCATTGGCAGGCAGATTCTATACCATTGAGCCACCTGGGAAGTCCCATTTCTCCTACCCTGAACTTATAATTTGATAGCCTGTACTTTAGCAAATAGAAAGGTGGAGGAGCTGGCCTACATTGGCCCCTTTTTCCTAGTTAACAAAGCCCTACTAGCCTCCCAGTTCATTTCCCCTCTGTCTTCTACTCCTCCTCCCATCCCTCCCACTTGCTCTGCTTAGTTACACTGGTCGATTTTCTATTTCTCAGATACCGAGTGTGCTATTTTCCTCAAGGCCTTTGAACTTCCTCCTTTATTTCCTTCAGGTCCCAGTTGAGATATCGCCCTCTCAGGGATATTTCCCCCGACCACACTGTCTAAAGTAGCTCTCACTCTCCAGCCTCTTCCTCTGTATAGTGAATATGTGTCATTTATGATTCCCCCAACTATTTTGCACATTTTCTCCTTATGTTAATTGTTTCTCATATTGTGAATACAATATAGATGCCAATTTTTCTAATGTACAATTTTAAAAAATATCTGGATTTTCTGGCCTCTCTTGATAGTGGAATGTAGATACCACCAAAACCAATGGAAAGCTTTGATTTGGAAGCCAGCTCTGTGACACAGGCCAAATATAGGCATTCATGGTATTAATGCAAGTGTTAGTAGAAGCCATGAGTTCCTAGGTTAACAGGAGCAAAAGCAGCTTTCCTGACTATGGCAAAGGTAGCACGATACAAAGTCAGAAGCAGTAACAGCAGCAGCAGCGTCTTAAGAGGTCAGTTTTCAATGCCATTCTCCCAAATCATCCCCCCACTCCCTCTCTTACAGAGTAAAAGACTGTTCTATATAAGAAATGAATCGCCAGTCCAGGTTCGATGCAGGATACAGGAGGCTTGGGGCTGGTGCACTGGGATGACCCAGAGGGATGGTGCGGGGAGGGAGGTGGGAGGGGAGTTCAGGATGGGGAACATGTGTGCACCCGTGGCGGATTCATGTTGATGTATGGCAAAACCAATACAATATTGTAAAGTAATTAGCCTCCAATTAAAATTTAAAAAAAAAAAGTGAAAAAAAAAAGAGGTCAGTTTTCTAGTAGAGTTCTAGGGGTTACTGTATGAGCTTTCTTTTTTAAAAAATTTATTTATTTTAATTAGAGGCTAAGTACTTTACAATATTGTATTGGTTTTGCCATACATCAACATGAATCCGCCACGGGTGCACACATGTTCCCCATCCTGAACTCCCCTCCCACCTCCCTCCCCGCACCATCCCTCTGGGTCATCCCAGTGCACCAGCCCTGAACATCCTGTATCCTGCATCAAACTGTATGAGCTTTCTATTAGCCCTCAATAAATTCCTTTGCTGAGACAATTGTATCTGCATTTAATGCTTAGACTGATAGCATGCATTTATTTTTCCTTTTGACATCCCATATATTATTTACCCAACTGTGTGCTTATCGTCTCTAGAATGTACCTCCAGTGTCTAGAACACTACTTGGTCCATAGTAGGTGCTCAGTAAATATGTGCTGACTACAAAAATGACAGGGTCTCTTTGGTCTCTGGATATTTCAGCCATTGGTATTAGTTATCACTTGTTGCATACTTATCCCAAATAGTAGTGGCTTAAGACAGCAAATGGTTTTTATCTTGTATAGTTATGATGGGTAAGGAATTGGTATGGTTTAGCTGAGTGGTTCTGGCTCAGAGCTTCTCATGAGGCTGCTGTCAAGATATTGGCAGGAACTGCAGTTTTCTGAAGGCTTGACTGAGGCTCAGGAATCTGCTTCCAAGATGGCTCACTCACACAGCTGTTGGCAGGAGGTTCTAGTTTTTTGCCCTGTGAACCAATGCATAGTTTCCTTGAGTGTCCTGATGACATGATTGCTAGCTCTTGCCCTGAGAAAACAGAGAGAAAGAGAGAGAGAAACACACCATAATGCCTTTTATGACTTAGTCTTAGAAATCTAATATAGCCACTTTCATCACAGTCTTATTCATTAGAATCACTAAGCACTGCCCACACTCAAGGGAAAGGGAATTAAATTCCACTTTTGAAAGACAGGAGTGTCACATAATTTTTGGACATATTTTAAAACCACCACCCTACTACAACATGGATTTAAAAAAAAACTCTAGACCTATTTCCTATCTCTTTATTATACTGTTGTATAAGAAACATTTTCTTATATATGTATGTATGTATAACATTTTCTTCATCTCTTTTTCTTAGTAATTATACCCCAATAGTCAGAGAAGGCAATGGCAAGCCACTCCAGTACTCTTGCCTAGAAAATCCCATGGATGGAGGAGCCTGGTAGGCTGCAGTCCATCGGGTTGCTACAAGTCAGACGCGACTGAATGACTTCACTTTCACTTGCACGCAATGGAGAAGGACATGGCAACCCACTCCAGTGTTCTTGCCTGGAGAATCCCAGGGACAGCAGAGCCTGGTGGGCTGCTGTCTATGGGGTCGCACAGAGTCGGACATGACTGAAGCGACTTAGTAGCAGCAGCATACCCCAATAGTATTTGGAGAAGCAGTATGTTCTTATAGGTTGCTGGTTCAGCAGAAGATACCCCCTTTTTTCCTTTCTATTCTTTGGAATGTGAATGTGATGGTAGGTTCTCCAGTAGACAGCCTGAACCATGAACAATCTCGAGAATGAAATAGAGAAAGCACAAAAATGGAAGGGGTGATGACTGTGGAATCAGCAAGCAGCCCTGGACAGTAACCAACCCTCTTTTATTTTGCTTAAACAAATATTACTTTGGGTTTTCTTTTTTTTTTATAGTCAAATTAATTCTGATACCTGTATCCCTGTGCAAGTGATTAAATGTGTCTTTTTACTTTCTGTCTTGGGAAATTGTCTGTCATACTCCATCATAACTCACTGGCAGAGCTTGAACTAAAAGTCTTCAATCCCAGTCCAGGTCTGCTTCTACCCCATCATGTAAATTCTGTGGATGCAGAGCAAATTCTTTTCTAGCCAACTTGGAAAAGCCAGGATTTATTGACATAGTCTTCCAGTTCTATAGGTGTTAGGGACTTTGTATCATAACAAACTTGAGAGAGTCCCATGAATGCTTTGCTAATTTTGGTTTGAATTTAGATGAATATCTTTCAGCAGGAGAGCTATCTCTAGTTTTATTTTTGCTTGTTGGCTATCCACCGAATTGTCCTTCACAATCAAATTTATCTCTTAGAGTCCTCTCTAGACCCTAGAAAACTCCATATAATGACAATAGTATATTGTCAAAAAGTTTATTTTTTATATGCCAGATGGATACATTACTGTCTTTCTTCCTAACCCTCGTGGCCATCTGGAATAATAGTTCCATCTGAAACTTATCTCCATTTTAAAAAGAGGAAATCAGTCGCGTCGGCACCGCGGAGCGGGCTGCGTCAGGTGGCCGGCCCGGCGCGCTGCTCACTAGCTGGCTCTCCGGCTCCGGGCGGCGGCGCCGTGGCTGGAGCGAAGCCTCCCGGCGCAGGAAAATAAAAAATAAAAATAAAATAAAAAAATAAAAAAAAAAAAGGAAATCAAGCCCTGGAACCTTGATACCTTACACTAATTCTAACCCTTGCAGCCATCTGGAACAGTAACACTATTATAATCTCTATTTTTAAAAAGAGGAAATCAAGTCCTGGAACCTTACCCAGGGTCATAGAGTTCAAAAGTGCTGAAGTTGTATCTAAATCAGGCTCAGAATGACCCCAGAACCATGTTCTTTCCACTTTGCCTGTTCTTATCTCCACTGAAATCTTGGTGGACACATTTAGTTACAGTTGAAAGTATAAATATGGAATGAAAATGACAATGTGATTGTCAAATTGGATGACTTCAGCATGGACAGTCTTGGGGATCTGTCTATCTTCACATTTTTTTCTTAATAGAATTTGTTAAACTAGATCAGCAAATCCTAATTTGGGCCACTGGCCAGGAAATGGGAATCACGTCATGAAATGGGATCTTATGTTAAGACTGTGTTTATTAAAACAGGATTTTCCCCAGAGGGTTGTGTTTTCAGTGAAAACATTCAATGGCAAACACTTGGACACTGCCACTTCTCTGCTCATCTTGTCATTGGGTCCTTTCAGATGGTCAACAGCATCACTGGAAATCACAGAGGTTCACTGTACATGAAAGGCTGCAAGGAGCTGGAGAGAAGAGGATGGGAGGGAAGAAAGATGGCAGGAATAGTCACGTGTATTTCCACTTAGCACAATACATTTTCTTATTTAATATTTTATTTAACCTTCGTGAACCTTAATGTCCTAGATTTTATTAATCACATTCTAGCTGTATGAAGTACCATTCACAGCTCCAGGAATTAGGATATGGGTGTCTTTGGGGGACCCTGTTCAGCTTACCATGCTCAGGTTTGTCTTTTTAAAAAAATAAATAATGCTTCTTTTAGTTTGACTATGAAACTACGCTTACTTTTTTACTCTCTAGTTTACCTTCCTAATTCTATTATGAAATAGATTCAAATAAAAGCTTTGAACAGGAGTGAGTTGAAAAGCTGGAACAAAAGACCTGGATTGTTGAATTAGAAAAAACAAATTACACGTGCTCTCAAAAAAGTTATGATTTAGAATCCACAGACGTCCTCAAAGCTCTTACATTAGACCTCCCTCGGAAGAGGTTCATCAAATATGTTAATTAAGTGCAAATATGACTGATTGAATATCATATTTTTATTTGCTTCTCTTCTATTTAGGGGTGATTAAAATATAAGACTCAAGTGGGGAAGGAGGTAGAGGCGAACCTGAATCCCTAGGCTGTTTAATCAGTTTCTAGATGACTGAGAGCTGACTGGAAACCCAATGCATCTATGTAGGAAAACTCCCTTTGCTTCTGTGGGTCCTATTTCCTCATGCCAAAAAAGTCCCCAGGTCCTCACTTACTCAGAACTCAAGCCTATCTTGCAGACTCTGTGGTGTCAGCAGCTTATTCTCTCAGCTTTAGCAGCCTCCTGTAGTCTCAGGACTACATGCCTCGGCCAGGCTGAATTGTGTAGTAATTGTGTAGTAACAAGGGAGCGTGAGCTTTGTGGTTAGATAAACCCACATTCGAATCCTAAATTCACCAGTTAGCATGTGGTATCCTTGAACTCATAGGCTTTAACCCTCCACCTGCAGATGTGGATAGGACTATGTGTTGCACACAAAGGTTGGCTGTATTGAATGTGAGCAGACTGTATTGTTATTGGTCATTGTCCTTTACATCCCTTGGCAGCCATTAATCTCATGACCTGTACCTATTACAGTGATGGGCAGAGTACCAGATGTTCCATGTTTAGAAACAGCCCTTATAGTGCTGCTCTTTGCAGAGACACTCCTAATAATACCGAAGGCGGTCAGAGGGTTTTAACAAGACATTTATGTTCATGCAGTGACTGCCTCCTTGCCCATTTGGCTCTTTTCCCCAGCTAACAGAAGCGAAGTTTTTGTCCTGACGTTAGGCAGAGTGTGCAGCCTGCAGAGCGTGTTGCCTCACTGTTGTTGTTTAATTGCTCAGTTGTGTCTGGCTCTTTTGTGACCCCATGGACTGTAGCCTGCCAGGCTCCTGTGTTCATGGGATTTCCCAGGCAAGAACACTGGAGTGGGTTGCCATTTCCTTCTCTAGGGGATCTTCCCAGTCCAGGGATCGAATCTGAATCTCCTGTATTGGCAGGTGGATTCTTTACCACTGGGGTGCCTCACCAGTCTAGGCCAACTGTGATCATTACAGTCCTCTTTGCCAGTTATTAATTCAGGGATGGCCATGTGGTTTATTTCTGGTGGATGAGCCATAAGGAAACCTAAGGGAAGTTTTCTGAGGAAACTCAGGAAAATATTTTCTTCAGTGATTGTTTTAATTACCTTTAATTCACTCCTTTGATGAGAGAAGGAGGGATTCCCAGCCTAGGGTTATGAGATGAGCTGAACATGTGACATCTAACACTGGACAGGTAAGTCTGATGGCAGTTTACTAGTCACAAACACAGAGCAGAGAAGAAGGACATGGTGTCATACCGGGCCACCCGGGGATTGTACTTGGGAGCAGGGTGAACAATCAAGGGCTGTGGGAGGGAGGCTTTGCAGCAAAAGGATGAGGTGCCCTCTGGTTCTTGTGGGAGGCTGTGATTGACTTGCTTGAATAATTCATGGGCTGTCAGGAAACTGAAACCTGCTACTCAAGGATAAATAGGAACTGCACTGGTCACCTTGATAAGGAAGGTTGTGTATGGGATCTTATCCATGGAACAGTGTGGGGAGGGGACATGTAGTTAGACCATAGGAGGCCCTCCCAGTTTCATCAGTTGTAAATCCAACATGTAATATTTGAACTTGAAAAATTAAAGTGAAAGTATTAGTTGCTCAGTCACGTCAACCCCACAACTGTAGCCCACCAGGCTCCTTTGTCCATGGGATTCTCTGGGCAAAAATACTGGAGTGGGTTGGGGTTCCCTTTTCCAGGGAATCTTCCTGACCCATGGATCGATCCCAGGTCTCCTGCATTGGTAGATTCTTTACCATCTGAGCCAGCAGGGAAGTCTGTATTTGGCCTTAATTTAGCCCATGATAGAGAGAGAGAGAGAGAGAGAGAGAAAGAGAGAGAGAACCGTTCCTTCTCTCTTCTCTGCATTTTGTCATGTGTGAACATGATGGTTGTAATTAGAAGCATAATATCAGTTTTGCAACCCTGAAGAGAAACATTGCACATGTTTTATGGATGGTAGAGAATAATGAGAACAAGCTTGGAAGTTTGAGTCTCTGATAGCCTCTTTGAAGCTGCTGCATTTTCCCCGAAACCTACTACCAGACTTTTATATGACAGTAAACCGCTGTTGTTGAACTGCTTCTTACTTTGTCTGCCCTTTGTAGCTGAAGATTCCTGATGGGGAAGCGTGGCCACCATCTGCCAGGAACGAGTCTCCTGTGATTTTATATATATTAATACAATGTCTTTTCTATGCCTAATATGGTTGTTGTATTGTATCGAGTTATGGTTATATTGTAAGTGTGATACAGAATCCATCATGGGACAGAGTGAAGAACTAGCAAAATCAGAGAAAACTCCAGTGGGAAGCTATGGAGCACCTTAGCTCTCTGCTCACATGATGAGGAAGATCTGATTTATATTTAATTCTTCAGCAGAATCTCCATAAAGTTTAAGTCATAAATCCTTTATGATTCCATTTACATTTACACATAGGGTAGTAAATGCCCTTAGGCTGCCTGATATGTCACTAAAAAGAAGATGGAGCTGCCGTGTATCTTTTTTAACCTATTTTTTCAGTCTTTGAAAATTATACAGTTAACACATCTGCCTTGAAAATATGGTAAAGTAATTGAAAAATTAAATAAATAGCATATGCTAGAATAATGGAGAATATTCAGAAAATCACTTTCTGAGTTCCATCTTTCCTGTAACTGTATATGTAAACAGTAAAATATAGGAAATGGTATTGCACTATTATCTTGGAGAATAATAAAACAGTTGTAGAATGGGAAAGACTAGAGATCTCTTTAAGAAAATTAGAGATACCAAGGGAACATTTCATGCAAAGATGGGCTCAATAAATAACAGAAATGGTACGGACCTAACATAAGCAGAAGATATTAAGAAGAGGTGGTGAGAATACACAGAAGAACTGTACAAAAAAGATCTTCAATACCCAGATAATCATGATGGTGATCACTCACCTAGAGCTAGACATCCTGGAATGTGAAGTCAAGTGGGCCTTAGGAAGCATCACTACGAACAAAGCTAGTGGAGGCGATGGAATTTCAGTTAAGCTATTTCAAATCCTGAAAGATGACGCTGTGAAAATGCTGCACTCAGTATGCCAGCAAATTTGGAAAACTCAGTAGTGGCCACAGGACTGGAAAAGGTCAGTTTTCTTTCCAATTCCAAAGAAAGGTAATGCCAAAGAATGCTCAAACTACTGCACAATTGCACTCATCTCACACGCTAGTCAAGTAATGCTCAAAATTCTCCAAGCCAGGCTTCAGCAATACATGAACCGTGAACTTCCAGATGTTCAAGCTGATTTTAGAAAAGCAGAGGAACCAGAGATTAAATTGCCAACATCCACTGGATCATTGAAAAAGCAAGAGAGTTCCAGAAAAACATCTATTTTTTCTTTATTGATTATGCCAAAGCCTTTGACTGTGTGGATCACAATAAACTGTGGAAAATTCTGAAAGAGATGGGAATACCAGACCATCTGATCTGCCTCTTGAGAAACCTGTATGCAGGACAGGAAGCAACAGTTAGAACTGGACATGGAACAACAGACTGGTTCCAAATAGGAAAAGGAGTCCATCAAGGCTGTATATTGTCACCCTGCTTATTTAACTTATATGCAGAGTACATCATGAGAAATGCTGGGCTGGAGGAAGCACAAGCTGGAACCAAGATTGCCAGGAGAAATATCAATAACCTCAGATATGCAGATGACACCACCCTTATGGCAGAAAGTGAAGAAGAACTAAAGAGCCTCTTGATGAAAGTGAAAGAGTAGAGTGAAAAAGTTGGCTTATGGCTCAACATTCAGAAAACTAAGATCATGGCATCCCGTCCCATCACTTCATGGCAGATAGAAGGGGAAACAGTGGAAATGGTGGCTGACTTTATTTTTCTGGGCTCCAAAATCACTGCAGATGGTGATTGCAGCCATGAAATTAAAAGATACTCCTTGGAAGGAAAGTTATAACAAACCTAGACAGCATATGAAAAAGCAGAGACATTACTTTGCCAACAAAGGTCCTTCTGGTCAAGGCTATGGTTTTCCCAATGGTCATGTATGATGTGAGAGTTGGACTATAAAGAAAGCTGAGCACCAAAGAATTGATGCTTTTAAACTGTGGTGTTGGAGAAGACTCTTGAGAGTCCCTTGGACTGCAAGGAGATCCAACCAGTCCATTCTAAAGGAGATCAGTTCTGAGTGTTCACTGGAAGGAATGATGTTGAAGCTGAAACTCCAATACTTTGGCCACCGATGCGAAGAACTGACTCATTGGAAAAGACCCTGATGCTGGGAAAGATTGAGGGCAGGAAAAGAAGGGGATGACAGAGGATGAGATTTGGATGGCATCACCGACTCAATGGACATGAGTTTGGGTGGACTCCAGGAGTTTATGATGGACAGGGAGTCCTGGTGTTCTGTAGTTCATAGGTTCGCAAAGAGTTGGACATGACTTGAGTGACTGAACTGAACCAGGTATTTTTTGTTTACTTTAACTGATTTGACTCATTATTTCTGAGGTTTTAATGTTCTGTGCTGTCATTTGAAAATTACTTATATTAAACCATTTGTAATAAAATATTTAAAAATCTTTCTAATAAATTTTCAATAAAAGCTTAAGAAAAGTCAGGATACCAATTTCAGGTATTAGAGTACGATTTTCAAAATACTCGTAGGACAATATTTTTTCCTACTAAATCAGTGAAAGTAACTGGATTTCAGACTGAAAAAAACCCTCCTGAATTTATGCTTAATAGAAGTTTATACTTTGAAAATAACAAAACATTTAGTCAATTCTGTCAACTCAAGGAATATGTTAGGCTAAGCAAGTACAGCTTTTGCTGATCCTGCTGACTCTTTGCCTTCTCAAAGGTCTCAAAAGACTAGATATCCTGGAGTCTCTAAGGACCACCATGTTAGACCTCTGTGCAAAGCCTCTGACTGGGCAGTACTTGTAACCATGCCTACTGAGAGGTTCTCAGCTACCTTAGTTGCTTTCCTACACTGGGTCTCTAGGCAGTGGGAGCCAGCAAATAAAGGGCCTTGTGTGACATGCTAACAAGATCTTTCTCAGTTCTTCAGTTAATCAGGAATTCTTTAAAGGTTTAAGTTGAAAGGTAATATAAGTCCATTAGCTTTATGGAAGGACATCTTTGATGAAGGCTTCCCAGGTGGGGCAGTGGTAAAGAATCCTTCTGCCAATACAGGAGACACAAGAGATGTGGGTTTGATGTGGGTTGGGAAGATCTTTCGGAGGAGGGCATGGTAACTCCCTCCAGTATTCTTGCCATGGAAAATTCCATGGACAAAGGAGCCTGGCAGGCTACAGTCTATGGGGTCACAAAGAGTTGGACCTGACTGAACAACTGAGCAAACACACACACCTTTGGTGAAGCCTATGAGAGGGAAGATGAGACTGGAGCCACTGAGAAGAACAATACTGTGGTCAGGAGAAACAGAATGAAGACTTGAGTTTAGGTGGAGGTACTGTAGATGCCAAAAGAGGCAGGGAGGTAAGGATGGATGATCCCAGAGGAATATATTAGGGAGAAGAGAGGAAAAGGGAACAGTGAGGGGGATGAAGTAAGGTAGTTAGAATTATGTCTACTGTCAAATTAAAATGACTCTAAGGGTCTGAGTTTCTCTTAGAGTTAGAGAACAGTGACCCAGAGCATGGTACCATGAGTTTTCTTTTGGGTCTTTAATTCATTACATAATTCAGTGATATATGTACAGTGACTAGGAAGTGAGTCATATTGCCTTCTTTTGTAAATTTTCAAAGGTCAGGGACCAGGTTGAATTTTCTAAAGCTCATTTTAGGCACTCAGAAAACCTTACAGATGATGATATTTTCCCCATAAACAACCATAAGAGGAGAAGCATCCCACATAATTTAAAGGATTTTGGCTTCTAGTACAAATATCAGAACTCAACAGTTATAGAAGGAAGTGTATTATGAATTATCAGTTATGTCCTGAAATACTAAGATACCATATGTAATTTATTTAATAATTATCAAGTAATTTCTCAGTAATTACTTATGAATACATGTTACTTATTAGTTGTGAATATATTCTATGTGCAAAGCAGTGCATGAATAAAAATTTTTGCTACATTGGTTAGTTAAACTTGAGATATTGTTATCTAAGGCAGGGAGAGATAGAGAGAAGGAAGGATAAGCTGTTTTATTAGTAACTCATAAAACCTACAGAATCAAAATGATGGTTTCTGAAAAGAAACAAAATAAATTCTTAAAAATATAAATTTCTTTCGGTTAGCAGCTTTAATCATGTTTACAACATGCTCACTTGCCAAATAGACTGAACTCACACTTACCTTGCAAGGTCATCAGTAGAGTTAGAGAGAGTGCAAAAAGGCTAAATAATCTCTCAGTGTGATGATGTGTGTGTCCTTGCTCGGTGGTAACTCTCCTTATGAATTTGTAATTACTATTTTAAGACCTGGTGCAATAATTAGAAAAATCACTTTAGCGATTCTTTAATTATATTTTTTTACATGAATCATTGAAGTTCTAAAAGTTTCAAAAAATGTGAATGAACAAAATATTTTAAAACTTAGTCCATCCCAAAGAATTTATGTAAGATAGCATTAAAGATGCTATACTTGGGACTTCCCAGGCAGTTCAGTGGTTAAGACCCCGTGCTTCCACTCTATGGGGAATGGGTTCCATCTCTCATCAGGGAACTAAGATCCTGCATGTCATGTGGCAAAACCAAAATGCTCTGCTAGACTTGTTACTTGATCACAACTATTAATAATGATGTACATTGTTGTTCAGTCGCTCAGTTGTGTCTGACTCTTCGAGACCCTGTCGACTGCAGCACTCCAGGCTTCCCTGTCCTTCACCATCTCCTGGAGTTTCCTCAGATTTATCACCACTGAGTTGGTGATGCAATCTAATTATCTCACCCTTGGCTGCTGTCTTCTCCTTTTGCCTTCAGTCTTTCTCAGCATCAAGGTCTTTTCCAATGAGTTGGCTCTTAGTATCAGGTGGCCAAAATATTGGAGCTTCAGCTTCAGCATCAGTCCGTCCAATGAATATTCAGGACTGATTTCCTTTAGGATGGACTGGTTTGGTCTCTTTGCAATCCAAGGGACTCTCAAGAGTCTGCTCCAACACCACAGTTCCAAAGCATCAATTCTTCGGTGCTCAGCCTTCTTTGTGGTCCAACTCTCACATCCACACATGACCACTGGAAGAACCATAGCTTTGACTAGATGGACCTTTGTTGGCAAAGTCATGTCTCTGCTTTTTCATACACTGTCTAAGGTTGTCATGGCTTTCCTTTCAAGATGCAAGCGCCTTTTAATTTAATGGCTGAAGTCACCATCTGCAGTGATTTTGGAGTGCAAGAAAATAAAATTTGTCCCTGATTTCACTTTTCCCCTGTCTATTTGCCATGAAGGGATGGGACCTGATGCCATGATCTTCATTTTTTGAATATTGAGTTTTAAGCCAGCTCTTTCACTCTCCTCTTTCATCCTCATCAGGAGGCTCTTTAGTTCCTCTTTGCTTTCTGCCATTAGAGTGATATCATTTGCATATCTGAGGTTGCTATATTTCTCCTAGTAATCTTGTTCTCAGCTTGTGATTTGACGTATATATAGCTTCAAAACCCATACAAGGACATAGTATAAAAATTTGACCAGTTGAGCATAATCAGTATTTAAATTATTTTATTAGTATTTGTAAAAAGAAGATGAGACAATGCCAGTGATTATAAACTGCACTTTTCATGGAATTTCATGTACAAAAGTAAATTTGACATGTATCAGGTAATAGAACTAAACAGAATGAATCATTAGAGTCAAGGGTGAGGAATGGGATATTCAGGCCATTGTTGCAATATGGCTGATACACTGAATTACTGTCCCTAAAGGGAATAAAGGTATATTTGCCTAATGAATTGCATTTCTGTCTAGAAACATCTATTGGTCCATAAACTTATACTGTGATTTATGTTCTTGATGGAAATATGTTTTTTCACAAAGATTAGATTTCCCTGAAATTTACTTAAGTTGTCTATCTTCTCCTGCTGGTTCAAATCCAGGTATTTACTTATATAATACTTTGTGGCCATCAGTCATGCATACGAAAATATACAGTAGGTTGGTAATCAATTTTCCACCTTTACACAACAACAGCACCTCCTAAAGCTTTAGGGTTATAAACTAATGTTGAGGCTGTGTAAACATACTATGACTATAAATACAATAAATAAATTTTTACTGTAAACAAATTATATTTTTTGTAAAGTGAAAACCAGTTTATCTCTGAAAGCAAATAAGTAAAAATGGAGAAATTCAGTGATATAGAGAGTTCTGATATTTAGATGAAATAGAACAGTGAGGCCACACATTGACAATAAATTAGCTACTTCTTAGTAAAATATAAGTTCACAGGAGCTCCAATATATTTCTCTCTGTATGTTGAGTTCTTCAGTCATAAGAAGAGAGAATATTTCTTCTTATTCTGAACAGTTCTGTATGAAATTTCGTGTTATGGTGTGGGGCTGATATTGTGACTGGTAAGGGCTGATTTTAGAGAGACAGAAACAGGTGAAAGTTCTAGAAAAGGTATTTGTAACCACAGAACTTTTCTCTACAGTTTTTCCTTCTTTTCTCCCACAGCCATAGCCTCCTAGTAAATGAGGATTGTGGTTTGTATGCTGTTCATTTTAGAGGCTTTTAAATGCAGGTCAGGAAGCAACAGTTAGAACTGGACATGAAACAACAGACTGGTTCCAAATAGGAAAAAGAGTACGTCAAGGCTGTATATTATCACCCTGCTTATTTAACTTATATGCAGAGTACATTATGAGAAATGCTGGGCTGGATGAAGCTCAAGCTGGAATCAATATTGCCGGCAGAAATATCAATAACCTCAGATACGCAGATGACACCACCCTTATGGCAGAAAGTGAAGAAGAACTAAAGAGCCTCTTGATGAAAGTGAAAGAGGAGAGTAAAAATGTTGGCTTATGGCTCAACATTCAGAAAACTAAGATCATGGCATCTGGTCCCATCACTTCATGGGAAATAGATGGGTAAACAGTGGAAACAGTGGCTGACTTTATTTTTCTGGGTTCCAAAATCACTGCAGATGGTGACTGCAGCCATGAAAGTAAAAGATGCTTACTCTTTGGAAGGAAAGTTTAACCAACCTAGATAGCATATTAAAAGGCAGACATTACTTTGCCAACAAAGGTCCATCCAGTCAAGGCTATGGTTTTTCCAGTGGTCACGTATGGATGTGAGAGTTCGACTGTGAAGAAAGCTGAGAGCAGAAGAATTGATGCTTTTGAACTATGGTGTTGGAGAAGACTCTTGAGAGTCCCTTGGACTGCAAGGAGATCCAATCAGTCCATCCTAAAGGAGATCAGTCTTGGGTGTTCATTGGAAGGACTAATGTTGAAGCTGAAACTCCAATACTTTGGCTACCTGATGCAAAGAGCTGACTCATTTGAAAAGACCATGATCCTGGGAATGATTGAGGGCAGGAGGAGAAGGGGATGACAGAGGATGAGATGGTTGGATGGCATCACTGACACAATAGACATGAGTTTGGGTGGACTCTGGGAGTTGGTGATGGGCAGGGAATCCTGACATGGTGCAGTCCATGGGATCGCAAAGAATCAGACATGACTGAGTAACTGAACTGAACTGAAATGCTTTTCCTCAGTTCAAGAATCATGCCTTTTGAATTTGGTCTTCTCCTATACTCTGACAGTTTTAAATTCAGAGACCTGAGGGGAGGAACAAGTGGCATAGTGTGGTTCTTTGCCTTTAAAGTCAAATCCAAATTAAGCAAATCTTCTCACTTAAAACTTTTTGAATTAAAGATTCCTTCAAGTAATGCTAATAAATAGTTTTAGGAAAAACAGAAGAGAAAATGGTAAGAAAAATATAAACATAACTTTGGATCTTTAAGTATTTTAAAGAATAAATTTTAACTCATTTCAAATAAATCATAGTTTGGTAATTATGGAGGTTTCTGGGTCTAATTTCTCAGCCATGCTAGCAACTGAAGATTTTAATATTCATATAATTGTTGTTATCTTGTCAAACTGGATTTTAAGAACCTCTGGGAAGTGGTTGTTTCTGTGCTCAATGATAGGCCAGCTATCAGGGAATCTTAGCTCAAAAGCTGAAATCTCAGTGGTTCAGAAAACAAGTAATAAAGAATTAAATACGAGTATGGGAATTAGATGGGTAAACAGTGGAAACAGTGTCAGACTTTATTTTTTTGGGCTCCAAAATCACTGCAGATGGTGACTGCAGCCATGAAATTAAAAGACGCTTACTCCTTGGAAGGAAAGTTATGTCCAACCTAGATAGCATGTTGAAAAGCAGAGACATGACTTTGCCAACAAAGGTCCATCTAGTCAAGGCTATGGTTTTTCCTGTTGTCATGTATGGATGTGAGAGTTGGACTGTGAAGAAGGCTGAGCACCGAAGAATTGATGCTTTTGAACTGTGGTGTTGGAGAAGACTCTTGAGAGTCCCTTGGACTGCAAGGAGATCCAACCAGTCCATTCTGAAGGAGATCAGCCCTGGGATTTCTTTGGAGGGAATGATGCTAAAGCTGAAACTCCAGTACTTTGGCCACCTCATGTGAAGAGTTGACTCATTGGAAAAGACTCTGATGCTGGGAGGGATTGGGGGCAGGAGGAGAAGGGGACGACAGAGGATGAGATGGCTGGATGGCATCACTGACTCAGTGGACGTGAGTCTGAGTGAACTCTGGGAGTTGGTAATGGACAGGGAGGGGGAGGCCTGGTGTGCTGCGATTCATGGAGTCGCAAAGAATCAGACACGACTGAGCAACTGAACTGTGGAGCCTTGAAGAACACTGTAAGGGCTCCTGATTCTACAAGAGGGATTTGAGCAGTGGAACTTCTTATATTTTAAAAAGATTATTCTGGCTGCTGTGTTAATAACAGATTACAAACTTAAATTGAAGTTTCCTTTTCCAAATTCCATATGATTATTAGTTTCCACAGGTTTGGGAAAAGCTGAAGCTGTACAATCAGCTGAGAAAAGACACAACTGCTCTCATCTTATGCAGCTCCATGAATCCTTCCAAATTCATGGGATATGAAAGGAAAGGTTCACCTTAAGGTCACTGACAGAGATAGTCTTATACTTGTTTGCTGTAAATCTCATAAATCTTATGTGAAAACAACTTAGCAAGAAAAGTCACATTTAATTAGAAATGCTTATAATCTTTTTACATATACTAGCTATAATTATTTTCAGTCTTTCAGTCATGTCCAACTCTTAGAGACTCCATGGGCTGCAACATACCATGCTTACCTGTCCTTCACCATCTCCTGGAGTTTGCTCAAATTCATGTCCATTGAGTCAGTGATGCCGTCCAACCATCTCATCCTCTGTCATTCCCTTTTCCTCCTGCCTTCATTCTTTCCCAGCATCAGGGTCTTTCCCAGTGAGGCAGCTCTCCATATCAGGTGGCCAAAGTATTGGAGTTTCAGCTTCAGCATCAGTCCTTCCATTGAATATTCAAGGTTGATTTCCCTTAGGATTGACTGGTTTGATCTCCTTATTATCCAAGGGACTCTCAAGGGTCTTCTCCAGAACCACAGTTCAAAGGCGTCAGTTCTTCAGCTCTCAGCCTTTTTTATTGTTGAGCTCTCACATGTGTACATGACCAATGGAAAAACCATAGCTTTGACTGTATGGACCTTTGTTGGCAAACTAATGTCTCTGCTTTTTTGATATGCTGCCTAGGTTGGTCATAGCTTTTCTTCCAAGGAGCAAGCGTCTTAATTTCATGACTGCAGTCACTGACCACAGTAATTTTGGAGCCCAAGAAAATAAAGTCTCTCACTGTTTGCATTGTTTCCACATGTATTTGCCATGAAGTGATAGGACTGGATGCCATGATATTTGTTTTTTGAATGTTAAGTTTTAAGTCAGCTTTTTCACTCTTTGCTTTTACCTTCATCAAGAGGCTCTTTAATTCCCCTTCGTTTTCTGCCGTAAGGGTGGTGTCATCTGCATATCTGAGGTTATTGATATTTCTTCCGGCAAATTATTATTCCAGCTTGTGCTTCCTCCAGCCCGGCATTTCACATGATGTACTCTGCATGTAAATTAAATAAGCAGGATGACAATATACAGCCTTGACGTATTCCTTTCCCAATTTGAACCCAGACCATTGTTCCATGCCTGGTTCAAACTGTTGCTTCTTTACCTGCATACAGGTTTCGCGGGAGGCAGGTAAGGTGGTCTGGTATTCCTGTCTCTCTAAAATTTTCTACATTTTGTTGTGATATACACAGTCAAAGGGTTTAGCCTCAGTAAAATTACTTCACCTGTGGAAATGGGGATAACATTGCCCATCTCATAGTCCATTATGAGGAATTACACACACACACACAGACACACACACACGCCTAGCCTAGTAACTGTTGCTAAGTAGGCAAAGCAGTAGATATTAATTTTTCCTGCCTTGTGGACCTTTTGAAACCTGACTCAGTTAAAATCACAGGTAGCTAAAATGTCTGGGTTAGGAATGACTAAGATATACTATTTTAATTCTAGATGATTTGGATTATTAAGAAATTAATCCCATGTGCTGGGCCTCTGTGGAAGGACAGCTTAAGTAAAAAAGCAAAAGATGAGCAAACTTTCCTCAATGATAAGTTATTATTCTTAAATGTTACCCAGTGGACTGAATGGAGAAAGAATTTCACATACCTCTCTAACTAAGGAACCAGCATTATTGATCACAATAATTAGACCTACACGACATATCTCCATGTTGGGTCTGAACTTTTGGGGTAGGTTCAAATTGATCATTTTCCTCTTAAATGGAGAATCTACTCTGTATATCTCTGCTCTACAGTTGATTTTCATGTATATTAGAAAAATAATGGTGATCAAAGAGTTGAGAAAAATTAACATGGCAAAGCCTCTTTAACACTATAAGAGATATTTTGAGATCCCAAACCTAGTGTTTTCTGTTCCAGTTGAAGTGAAAAGTATTTTCTAGTCATTTCCTATACAACAAATTACAAGGCTTCCATTGAGTACTTATCTCAGAACATAAACAGAGCAGGAGATTCTTTTGAGAAATTCAACCTACAGGTGCTTTTGCAGCCTCTCTGTTTTTAGGCAGAAAACTTGTTATTTAAAGTGAGAAAAAATGTCAAATTTTTTTCACAGTGAAACATATATGAATATGGAGAGACTGCATTCATTTAAAAATATTTAGTAAACATTTTCTGTGCTTCAGGAATTTTCTAAGCACCAGGAATATGACATGCATAAAGCAGACAAAATTCTCTGCCCTTATGGAGCTTATCTTCTAGTGACATATGAAGAAAATAAAACAAATGATAAAATTCAGTGAGTTTCATGGTGATAAAGACAATGGAGAAAAATTTCAAGCAGTGGCTATGATAAGGAGTATGGACTGCAGAGCCTAAATTTTGGATAGCATGGCCAGGGAAACTCTTACTAAGAAGGTAATATTGAAGCAAAGAATTGATGGGAATGATTGATACAGATAGATATCTGAGAGGACAAGCAATCCAGGCAGAAGGAACAGAAGTGTAAAGACCCTGAGTAGGGAGTGGGAAAACTAGAATGGTGCTCAAGAGCTAAATGAGCAACAGAAATTGAAGAAAGAGAGGAAATGAAGAATAAGGGGTGCATACTGGACAGGGCCTTATAAATGATTATGAAGAGAAGGGAAGCCAATGAAGAAGTTGAAGCATGACAAGATACAGATTTTGTTTTAATAGAACAATCTGTGTTATAATGAACATTGATTATATTGGGTATAATGGTTAATTTTATGTGTTAATGTAAATGAGCCATGGGTACCCATTTAGTCAAACATTATTTTGGGAGTCTCTTCAGTTATTTTAGGATGAATTTGACATTTAAATTAATAGACTGAGTAAAGCAGATTATCTTCTCTAATGTGGGTGGGCCACATTCAATCAGTTGAAAGCCTGGGTAGAACAAAAGGCTAACTACCTTCCAAATAAGATGGAATTTCTAATGCCTGTCTTTGAGCAGGGGCATTGGGCTTTTTTCCTGCTTTGAAAAATGAACTGAAGCATCAGATCTTTTAGGGTCTCTAGCCTGCTGACCTGTCTTTAGACTGGAACTACTTTATTGGCTTTCCTAGTTTTTAGGCCTTTGAACTTGGACTGAAAATATACCATTGGCTTTCCTGGGTCTTCAGCTTACTGAAAGCAAATCTTGGGACTTGTCAGCTTCCATAATTGCATGAACTAATTCCTTATAATAATTTTTTCTCTATTTTTGTATCTCTCTCTCTCTGTCTGTCTCTCTCTCTCTCTCTCTCTCTCTATATATATATATATATATTTGTGTGTCTCTGTGTGTGTGTGTGTATTTATATCTATCAGCTTCCTATTGGTTCTGTTCTCTAGAGTAACCTGACTGATACAGTGGGCAAGGAAGGATGATTGGAGGTTGAAGATTAGTGAGGAACTATTATAATAATCTAGGTAAGAGTTGATGGTGCCCTGGATCAAGAATGGAGCATTGGAGGAGGAGAAAGTGTTTATTCTGGATATACCTTAAAGGTAGAATCAATAGAATTTGTTGGTGGATTGGATTTACATGGTTAGAAAAAGAGAGAACGCAAATATGATACTTTCAAGGTTTTGGCATCTGGAACAAAGGACATTAAGCAAGACAGCAAAGGATATAGGATGAGCAGATTTGGGGTTCAGAAGTTCAGTTTTGGGAGGATTGAGTCTGAAACATCCAAGTGAAGATGTAAAGTGGCTGGCTGCATATTTGAAGCTGGGGTTGAAGAAAGAAGTCTGGGTTGAAGATATAAATTTGGGAATCTCAACATAAACATATTAGGTTTTAAGATCAGATAAGATCACCATTGTCATGAGTGTAAATAGAGAAGATACCTAAGCACTGACCATTAAGACGCTGAGTAGGTGAGAAGAAACTAGCAATGAAGCCTGGGAATGAGCAGCCAGTAAAGCAGCAGAAAACGGGAGAGTATACTGTCCAAGAAGGTAAATGAAAAAGATAATCTAAGAAGGAATGAGGAAGGGCGGAATGCCTGCTATTCTGAGTCTTGTTAGAAATTTTGAATCTTTATTTCTCTGTCATTCATTTGCAGCTAATAATTTATTGATAAAAATCATATAAAGGAGATATTATGTATTCTGTTATGAAAATTCTTTATCTTTGGCATATAACATGCTGGAGCATATCTTAAAGCAAGGTTCACAAAATATTTTATATGGCATGCTAGTTTCCTCTCTTCTAGACAAAAGGAAAAATTTCAGCTTCAAATCAGTTTCACAAAAATAAGATTTCTCTATTTTAGAAGTCTTTTCAGCCTTTCTATGGTAATGTATTTTATTAATCTCCAAGATAATATCATATGGATAATGTAGTATTCAATGTTTTCAAACTTAGTAAATCAAAATTTGTTTTACTGCAAAGCATATTGAGGGGCTAATTATCCAGAATACAGAACTTTGTTTCTTTGAAACAACATTCATGGCTAACTTTCCTCTGTCTCCTTAGAGGACATCCTTCAGAAAGCTATGTTTAAAACTTTATGCCCTTAGTGTTTCCCAGCATAAGAAATGCTCATATGAAGAATATTTTTGCTATTTAAAATATGCAGCTGCATTCAAAGAAATTGACTAGTTACTCAGTGTTGTGCTGTTTAAAAGACACTCATTTAAAAAAGTCTTTTCAGAGCCCAGAGTTATGAAAATACTCCTCCTATATCTCTATATTTGGAGCTGTGATAATCTAAATATTTGAGTCCCATTGAAAATAACCAAAACTTATGGGAAACAAAACATCTAAAGAGCATGAATGCACTTAAAAGAGTGATGAATTTTAAACTGGTGACCATGTAAAAACAGACATTTCGAGAAGTAAACTGAGCCCAGAGCTGGCTTTCAACTTGAGAACATTTACAACATAAGATGAACTTGGACTTTATATGCCCTCATAGGATACAGAGAACAAGAGAAAAACCCAGGGCTTCTCACAATGGGAAGTCTATTTTGAAATCATACTCATGTAAAATTGGGACCCCCTTTGAAGGTTTTTATTCTCAACAACATGATGGAATAGTAATAACTACCTCCCAGGCAACTGTCAGACTAATCAACTGGCTCAAACCTTGGCTTTGAACAGATTGGGAAACCATGCCATTTTGAACTTGGAACTGTGAATTGGCCTTACATGGGTTTGCAGCACAAAATCCCACTACCTTTGTGGTGTCCAGAAAACTTCAGGCCAAAAATAAATTAAGTGATTATAAACTTATAGTGCCTCAGCAGTTTGGTAGAGCAAATACAAACCATCTTGGAAGAAACCCATTCTAATCCCAACCCTCAAACATTTTCATAAGCAGTTCAAAGTAAAGAAGTAAGCATACAAGGAAAACCCAACAAAACCCGGTAAAAACAATAGGCCTTAGAAACAGATAAGGAAATGATTAGACATAGGCTTGAAAGGGTTATGTTTAAAACAAGGAAATCAAGCATGAAAGTATTTGAAGCAAGGAAGAAACTATAAAGAATCACCAATCAGATTAGACAAAGAAGCAAAATAAAATATCAAGTATATTTTAACTGCTGGTGGTATTGAGTTGGATGAGAACATTCAATATGAGATGGAAAGAGGTTGCATCAGGTAATCAAATGAAGGGTCCAAACTCATACCTGTTCTGTTTATTTGCTTCAAAATCAGTATCATCTATGTGTGCATGCCCCTTACTGATAAGTCATGTTTTTACATGTATCTTCCTCTTTTCCTTCACCACGTTTTCTTCTTTCTATCTTCAATGAAACTACTTATAGCCATTAACTACTAAAGGGTCATTGGAAAGGAATACAGGAGTTTTGAAGATTTCAAGTTTCCCCTATAATTGACAGCAAGGGCTATATCTGGAAATTGTAGGCAACTAAATGAAATGGTTACAAGATAGTGTTTTTATCTTCTACTCTGTCTTCTTTCCCTTCTTTTCTGTGATTTTTCATTTACATTTTCTAGCTTGCGTTCCTTCCTTTTATTTCTTTCTTCATCTGGTCAGAGTAGTTCTTGGTAAGGCACCTTGATGGAAAGTGAGGAGGAAGTTAGTTTGGGCTAAAAATAAATGAAGTGCTTTAGCACAGATAGTGAAGAGAAAGAGACATCAGATAAGTTGGTTTCAGACTTCAAAGGAACTTAGGTTATTGTGGGGCATCACAGATGGATCAGGATGGATTCAAAATATACAGTTAGTAGAAGGAAAGAGCAGAATGGCTTGAACTCTAACAAGTGAGCTCAGACTCACTTGTCAGATAGCACATTTCTTTGTCGCTATTATTAAAAAAACTCTCAGAAGAGAAACTTTGTTTAAACATTATCAGAAATAGGTGAAATAGTGTAGATATCACATTTTGACTTTTATATTAATACATTTTCTTATATCATGAACCAAATATTCCTTCCAAATATACTTTAGAACAGGATATAATGAAATACCCTGTGATACTAGCATTTTGTAACTCATAATATTGTAAAGTGGTTCTGAATTTTAAGGGGGCTTCACTGGTAGCTCAGATGGTAAAAATCTATCTGCAATGCAGGAGATGCAAGTTCAGTCCCTGGGTTCGGAAGATCCCCTGGAGAAGGGAATGGATACTCACTCCAGTATTCTTTCCTGGAGAATTCCAGGGACTGAGGAGCCTGGTGGGCTACAGTCCATGGGGTCACAAAGAGTCTGACATGACTGAACAACTAACACTTTCATTTTTCTGATTTTTAAAAACAATCTAAAGTTATGTTCATTAAAATTTCTAGATAGGCAATATCTCTGCTAGAGTCCATGAGGAAAGAATGTGTACTTAGAGGGATTAACAGAGCAGAGATTAATGAAGCAGCTGCTAACAAAGGAGGATGAAGGTAAGAGAACCCACAAGGGTAGTGAAACGTGCAGCATCTAGTGGAAGTCAGTTCCAAATAGTAGGCCTGAAAGGTTGAGGGAAATTGATAGTGTTATAAAACCAGAAGACAGTTTGGGGCCATGAAAGAAAGGAACTATAAACGTTCTTGTTTAGTTGCTCATTTGTGTCCGACTCTGCAACCCCATGGACTGCAGCAGGCCAGGCTTCCCTGTCCTTCACCATCTCCTAGAGATTGCTCAAACTCATGTCCACTGAGTAGATGATGTCATCCAACTATCTCATCCTCTGTTGTCCCCTTCTCCTCCCGGCCTCAATCTTTGCCAGCATCAGGGTCTTTTCAAATGAGTCAGCTCTTTGCATCAGGTGGCCAAAGTATTGGAGCTTCAGCCTCAGCATCAGTCCTTCCAATGAATATTTAGGACTGATTTCCTTTAGGATGGACTGGCTGGATCTCCTTGCAGTCCAGGGACTCTCAAGAGTCTACTCCAACCCCACAGTTCAAAAATATCAATTCTTCCGCACTCAGCCTTCTTCATGGTCCAACTCTCACATCCATACATCACTACTGGAAAAACCATAGCTTTGTGTATACAGATCTTTGTTGGCAAAGTAATGTATCTGCTTTTTTAATAACACTGTCCAGGTTTGTTTGTAGTGATGCTTCTTAAGGCCCACTTGACTTCACATTCCAGGATGTCTGGCTCTAGGTAAGTGATCACACCGTTGTGATTATCTGGGTCATGAAGATCTTTTTTGTACAGTTCTTTTGTGTATTCTTGTCACCTTTTCTTAATATCTTCTGCTTCTGTTAGGCCTATACTATTTCTGTCCTTTATTGTGCCCATCTTTGCATGAAATGTTCCCTTGGTGTCTCTAATTTTCTTGAAGAGATCTCTAGTCTTTCCCATCCTATTATTTTCTTCTATTTCTTTGCACTGATCACTGAGGAAGGCTTTCTTATCTCTCCTTGCTATTATTTGGAACTCTGAATTCAAATGGGTATATCTTTCCTTTTCTCCTTTGTTTTTTGCTTCTGTTCTTTTCACAGCTATTTGTAAGCCCTCCTCAGACGCCTTAGGAAGCATCACTACAAACAAAGCTAGTGGAGGTGATGGAATTCCAGTTGAGCTATTTCAAATCCTGAAAGATGATGCTTTGAAAGTGTTGCACTCAATATGCCAGCAAATTTGGAAAACTCAGCAGTGGCCACAGGACTGGAAAAGGTCAGTTTTCATTCCAATCCCAAAGAAAGGCAATGCCAAAGAATGCTCAAACTACCACACAATTGCACTCATCTCACATGCTGGTAAAGTAATGCTCAAAATTCTCCAAGCCAGGCTTCAGCAATATGTGAACCGTGAACTTCCTGATGTTCAAGCTGGTTTTAGAAAAGGCAGAGGAACCAGAGATCAAATTGCCAAAATCTGCTGGATCATGGAAAAAGCAAGAGAGTTCCAGAAAAACATCTATGTCTGCTTTATTGACTATGCCAAAGCTTTTGACTGTGTGGATCACCATAAACTATGGAAAATTCTGAAAGAGATGGGAATCCCAGACCACCTGACCTGCCTCTTGAGAAATCTGGATGCAGGTCAAGAAGCAACAGTTAGAAGTAGACATGGAAAAATAAACTGGTTCCAAATAGGAAAAGGAGTACGCTAAGGCTGAATATTGTCACCCTGCTTATTTAACTTCTATGCAGAGTACATCATGAGAAATGCTGGGCTGGATGAAGCACAAGCTGGAATCAAGATTGATGGGAGAAATATCAATAACCTCAGATATGCAGATGACACCACCCTTATGGCAGAAGGTGAAGAAGAACTAAAGAGCTTCTTGATGAAAGTGAAAGAGGAGAGTGAAAAGCTGACTTAAAAGTCAACATTCAAAAACCTAAGATCATGGCATCTGGTCCCATCACTTTATGGCAAATAGATGGGGAAATAGTGGAAACAGTTGCTGACTATTTTTCTGGGCTCCAAAATCACTGCAGATGGTAATTGCAGCCATAAAATTAAAAGACGCTTGCTCCTTGGAAGGAAAGTTATGATCAACCTAGACAACATATTAAAAAGCAGAGACATTACTTTGTCAACAAAGATCTGTCTAGGCAAGGCTCAGGTTTTTCCAGTAGTCATGTATGGATATGAGAGCTGGACTATAAAGAAAGTTGAGCACTGAAGAATCGTTGCTTTTTGTCTTAAGAGTCCCTTGGACTGCAAGGAGATCCAACCAGTCCATCCTAAAAGAGATCAGTCCTAGGTATTTATTGGAAGGATTGATATTGAAGATGAAACTCCAGTATTTTGGCCACGTGATGCAAGAGCTGACTCATTTGAAAAGACATTAATGCTGGGAAAGATTGAGGGCAGGAGTAGAAGGGGACAACAGAGGATGATACAGTTGGATGGCATCACCGACTCAATGGACATGGGTTTGGGTAAACTTCGGGAGTTGTTGATGGACAGGGAGGCCTGGCGTGCTGCAGTTCATGGAGTCACAAAGAGTCGGACATGACTCAGGGACTGAACTGAACTGATCTATCCAGGTTTGCCATAACTTTTCTTCCAAGGATCAAGTGTATTTTAATTTCATGGGTACACTCACCATCTGCCGTGATTTTGGAGTCCAAGAAAATAAAGTCTGTCATTGTTTTTATTGTTTCCCCATTCTATTTGCCATGAAGGTCTGGAGGCCGTGATCTTAGTTTTTGAGTATTGAGTTTTAAGTCAGATTTTTCACTCTCCTCTTTCACCTTCATCAAGAGGCTCTTTAGTTCCTCTTCAATTTCTGCCGTAAGGATTGTATCATTTGTATATCTAAGGTTGTTGATATTTCTCCCAGCAATCTTGATTCCAGCTTGTGCTTCATCTAGCCTGGCATTTTGCAGGATGTGCTCTACATATAAGTTAAATAACCAGGGTGACAATATACAGCCTTGACATACTCCTTTCCCAATTTGGACCCAGTCTGTTGTTCCATGCCCAGTTCTGACTGTTACTTCTTGACCTGCATATAGGTTTTGCAAGAAGCAGGTAAGGTGGTCTGGTATTCCCATCTCTTTAAGAATTTTCCCCAGTTTGTTGTGATCCATACAGTCAAAGGTTTTAGCATTGTCAGTGAAGCAGAAGTAGATGTTTTTCTGGAATTCTCTTGTTTTTTCTATGATCCAATAAATGTTGGCAATTTGAACTCTGGTTCCTCTGCCTTCTCTAAATCCAGCTTGTACATCTGGAAGTTCTCAGTTCACATACTCCTGAAGCCTAGATGGAAGGATTTGAGCATTACCTTGCTAGCATGTGAAATGAGTACAATTGTGCAGTAGTTTGAACAATCTTTGTCATTGCCTTTCTTTGGGATTGGAATGAAAACTGACCTTTTCCAGTCCTGAGGCTACTGCTGAGATTTACAAATTTACTGGCATATTGAATGAAGCATTTTAACAGCATCATCTTTTAGGATTTGAAATAGTTCAGCTGCAATTCCATCATCTCCATTAACTTTGTAGTGATGCTTCCTAAGGCCCACTTACCTTTGCACTCCAGGATGTCTGACTCTAGAGTGCAATTATGGCCAGAATCCAGTGCAGCACGGAGACCATGGGCTACACAAAGACCCCAGCTTTACTGTCTTCTCACCTTATGATCTCTAGCAATTACCTCCCATCAACCAAATCAGAAGCCAGAGGGCAAAGAAGCCTAAATGATGAGTTCATAGAAGCCATCCTGGCTTGCCAGAGAGCAGAACATTGACAGACAGGAAATTAAAGTGTGGATCCAAGTGTCAAATACATGTAACTAATGTAGACAATTTCAGTAGTTTGATTTTCTTTTTTATTCTGTCAACATGATAAAAATTAGATTTAAAAATAGATTTTTTAAAATTGTTACCTTGGAACAGTGGTTCTTAACCAGGAGTGTACCTCAGATTCACCTGTGGCAGTTTAAAATATTGCTTGTATCTGAGGTACCTCCTCCACAAACCTTAAACAGGAGCTCAGAATCTAGATTTTGAAAAAGTTCTTCAGGTTATTTGGAAGTTCATCTTGGGTTACGGATCTTAGATCTGGGAGTACCAGATGCTCTCATTCAACTCTACGACCATCAGCCACAGTAAATCAATTATATCTTAAACCACTGAAATACTCCCTATTAGTCATAGTCCATTTAGAAAATAGAAACCACCCGTATCTTTTAAACCAAAGAAAATTTAAGACAAGGGAAAAGTTGTAGAGGTCATAGATAAATGACAAAGCAAATGGAAAATGAGGCAGTCAGAGACTCACAAAGCAGAAAGTCACTGCTGCCTCTGAGTTTGGAATGTCAGTGGGAGAACCCAAGATACTTGGCTGGAAATAGAGCCATGAGGAGGGTGCCTTGAAGGGACTGGGCCATCAGGGGAAGGACTGCCAGAGTTATGGCAACATGGATCCTTACAGAGACCCACAGGAAGGAAAGAAAGGGATCTAAATACCATAACATTTTCTCTATAGCATCTCTCCAGTTCTCTGTTAATTCTTCCCATTGGATGAATTTACCAGGAAATCAGAAGACAAGGGAGGCTGTCAAACAGAGACTAGCAAGAGGAAGGGCAAGGAATATCTTTGAAGGCAAACAAAAGACAGACACTCATCAAATTTTAAGGGTGCTTACAAGAGCTGTCTGAGTTTGAGGAGTCAGTCCCTCTGAGGCAGTTCTGTCCAATCCTGGTCCTGACCCCTCAATACTGAGGGAGTGAGACCCTCCAAAGACTCAAAGCACTCTGGATATCTAGATATCAAGGAAAGGAAGATGATTAGCCAGTCAGCATTTAAGCCAGGCCTTAACATCCATTATTTATTTTGTAGAAGTGAAAAGCACAGGGAGATTAGACCATGACAAATGGCTTGGAACTAAGGCTATGAATATAGCAAGCATTTTATAGATGTGCACACTTGAGCACCCAGTTACATGGAATGAGAGCAGTCCTGGTGGGTTTGGGCTATGAGTGTCCTGGGTGGTGAGCGAGAGTGGCGTGTTCTTCTCCTATCTGGTCTTCTCACATGGCCCTAAGAGGCCTAGATGTCAACCTTAAATCTTATGGAATTATATTATACTGGAGAATTAAAGGGGCATCAGACTCCTTGCATAACCTTTAATGATTTTGATGAAAAAGTCCGAAATGGGATTAAGGTTAGGTCTTGAGTGTGAGGGTCAGGAAATTGCTTCAGGCCAGTGTTTCATATGTGCTATTCAAAGGGGTCTTCAGGTAGAACATTTATATTTAGTAATCCTTTTTGTTTTGTTTTTTGTTTGTTTGGAAAGAATCAGTTGAAGTTTGGCTTAGGTCTGTTCTATCTTTTCCAGGCAGAAAAATGTTAAATCTCATTATGCTGTGTGTAATCACTCATATCAGAGGTTTTGGTTTTTCTTTTGGCAATCTTGCAGAAATAGAACTGAATCAAAACTCCAGGGTATTCCAGGAACACCTGTTGTTATGGTCTTTTGCAAATGGCCTACTTCTGGCTGAAAGATGTCCTACTTTGGATGTTTCATTCTTGCCATCTATGGAGGATATTAAAATACAAACCTTCTGTATGCTAGAGAATCTCTTCAGAAAATACTTATGGCTGTGACCCTTCTCTTGCTCCTTCACATACATCAAGTATAACAGACTATATGAAAGCAGTCCTGTAAGTGGAAGATACAGAAGAATCACAGCTTTATTGCTTATGATCCCTTAACAAGTAATAGTGTGAGTAAGGGTGAGGAAAGTAAGACAGCTCCTTTGCCAAAAATGATGGTTCTTGCTTCCTCCACTACTTCTATGATGATTCAGTTTAACAAATATTTTGAGTATCATGCACATACAAGGTATTGTGCTCAGCTCTATAGCTGAGCAAACTCTTTCCCTTAAGGAGCCTACAATAAATAGGAGGACAAGGTAAATTCGCAAACAAACAATACAATGTAGAGCAAAATTTAGTATCTCTTGCCATGACAGTGACCCAGAGGTGTTTCAGTTCAAAATGTCAAAATCAGGAGAAAGCACATGCAGGTCATATCACTGAAGAACTTGCATTTGAGCTTTGAAGCCTCAATAGAACTTGGTTGGTGGAATTGGTGTGTGTGGGGGTAGGTAGAGGTTATTCTAGGCTGCAGGAGAGGCAGAAGTGAGAAAGTATGAAGGATTCTGTGAGCAAAAATTGGGTCTTTGTGCAATATAGAGAATGAAAAATGTTCAAATGAACAGGAACAAAGGAAAGGACAATTTGCTGAGAAAGGCTTTAGATGTCAGATTGAGAAAATGATCCATAATTCATTTGGGTCAAGAGTCTCTAAAGGCTTTGAGAGTAGGTATGATACGATCAGAGTGACACCATAGGAAGATGAATGTGGCAGCATATTCAAGAGCAAAATGTAAGAAGGAAGTCCAGTTAGGAAGTCCATGTGAAAGTCTGGACTTGAGGTAATGAGGTCTTGAGTGGATACAGTAAAAATGGAAATTAGCAGAACCAAGAATGGAATTGCAGCGTAAGGACCTATGCGACTAGCAACTGCCTGGCTATAGGAGACAACTGAAAAGAATTGAGATTAATTTTTTGGTATCAACTTGGGTGAGTGAGAGAGTCCTGCTGCCATGAAGATAAATGGGAGTAAATGCAAGAAGCTGCCTTAGCATCATGATTTCACTTTGGACACTGAAAAGCAGTAGGACTTTCTGCCAAAGTTAGCACGGAGGCAGGTGGAAAGGCACCTGCCTTTAGGAGAGTGGTCAGAACATAGATGAACATCCAGGAGTTATTTGAACATCTGTGAGAGTTGACACTTCTAGAAGGTGAAATCCTTTTGAAAGAGTATATGTAGAGAGAAACAAGGATAAAAACTCTCAGGGTTAAAAAAATTAAAAAGGAAAACTGCATTTGCAGGGTGTGAAGAGGAAAAAGAGCCAACAAAGCGTTTAGAAGAGAAGTTGCCAAACAGGGAGGAGAAGGAGAACTAGAAGCACAGAGTCACAATTCAACTCACATCAATTTAGTGGAACTAAAACTGTGGCTTCGCCGGTGGCTCCGATGGTAAAGAATTCACCTGTAGGGAGACCTGGGTTCTATCCCTGGTTTAGGAAGATCCCCTGGAGGAAGGCATGGCAATCCACTCCAATATTCTTGTCTGGAGAATCCCCACGGACAGAGGAGCCTAGTGGGCTGCAGTCCACTGGGTCTCAAAGAGTCAGACATGACTGAGTGACTAAGCACAGAACTCTATGTAGGGAGCTGCAAGTAGAACAACATGTTAAGTACCAGGGATTGCTACAATAGCCTCCACAGAGGTTAAAATCTGGTAGAGAAGCAAACAGCTATAACTGGGATTCACTGCAACTGTTTATGCCTCAATATTGTTATCTATACCATGGGAATAATCATTGTGCCTATGGGGTTTATTATTAAAAGTTAAGAAATGTCAGGGACTTTGAACAGTGCTGGCACACAGAAACTACTCAACAAATGTTAGCTCCTCCTCTTTTTTTAAATCATTTTTTCTATTATTATTCTTATTGCTATGATAGGCGAGTAGAGGGTACATACAAGGCGACTAGGAAAGTCATGGAAAGGATCTCAAGATGTTCAACTGGGAATGGAAGTAAAGAGGGAAGAAAAATTAGCGTGTGGAAAGGCACAAGGGTGCGAGATGCTGTGGTGTATTCCTTAAAGAAAGGAAATACTTGAAGAAGTCAATAGCATGATTGAATGCCACAGAGAATTTAAGGATAATGAATACAGAAAAAGGCATTTAGGTTTATTGATTAGGAAGCCACAGTATTATGGGCTGCCTGTGTCACCTCAAAGTTCGTATGTCTAAGTCCTAACCCCCAGTGCCTCAGGATGAGATTGCATTTGGAGACAGGGCCTTTAAAGAGGTGATTAAGTTACAATGAGGTCATTAGGATGGGCCCTTATCCAATTTATCCGGATTCTTCATAGGAAAAGGAAATTTAGACACACAAAAAGTGACACCGGGGATGTGAGCACACAAAATAAAGACCAAAACCACGTGAGGACACCATGAGGAGATAGCCATCTGCCAGCCAAAGAGAGGCCTCAGAGGAAAGCAACCTTGCTGACACCTTGATCTTGGATGTCTAGTCTCTAGTTCTGTAAGAAAATAATAGCAAATGAAGCAACCGACAAACAACTAATCTCAAAAATATACAAGCAACTCCTACAGCTCAACTCCAGAAAAATAAATGACCCAATCAAAAAATGGGCCAAAGATCTAAATAGACATTTCTCCAAAGAAGACATACAGATGGCTAACAAACACATGAAAAGATGCTCAACATCACTCATTATCAGAGAAATGCAAATCAAAACCACTATGAGGTACCATTTCACACCAGTCAGAATGGCTGCAATCCAAAAGTCTACAAATAATAAATGCTGGAGAGGGTGTGGAGAAAAGGGAACCCTCTTACACTGTTGGTGGGAATGCAAACTAGTACAGCCACTATGGAGAACAGTGTGGAGATTCCTTAAAAAACTGGAAATAGAACTGCCTTATGATCCAGCAATCCCACTGCTGGGCATACACACTGAGGAAACCAGAAGGGAAAGAGACACGTGTACCCCAGTGTTCATCGCAGCACTGTTTATAATAGCCAGGACATGGAAGCAACCTAGATGTCCACCAGCAGATGAATGGATAAGAAAGCTGTGGTACATATACACAATGGAGTATTACTCAGCCATTAAAAAGAATACATTTGAATCAGTTCTAATGAGGTGGATGAAACTGGAGCCTATTATACAGAGTGAAGTAAGCCAGAAGGAAAAACACCAATACAGTATACTAACGCATATATATGGAATTTAGAAAGATGGTAACGATAACCCTGTATACGAGACAGCAAAAGAGACACTGACGTATAGAACAGTCTTATGGACTCTGTGGGAGAGGGAGAGGGTGGGAAGATTTGGGAGAATGGCATTGAAACATGTAAAATATCATGTAAGAAATGAGTTGCCAGTCCAGGTTCGATGCACGATACTGGATGCTTGGGGCTAGTGCACTGGGACAACCCAGAGGGATGGTATGGGGAGGGAGGAGGGAGGAGGGTTCAGGATGGGGAACACATGTATACCTGTGGTGGATTCATTTTGATATTTGGCAAAACTAATACAATTATGTAAAGTTTAAAAATAAAATAAAATTAATTAAAAAAAAAAAAAAAATGAATTTCTGTTGTTTAGGGCACCCATTCTGTTACATTCAAAGAGAGAAGATAAGCCAGAGTGAATGGGTTAACGATGCGTGGGTGGCAAGGAAAGAGAAGCAACTAAAAAAACAATGAACTTTTAGGAGAGTAATAATGTACCATGGTATTCCCCCAGGGGATTTGATTACTGTGGGTACAATTTCTTCTAAGTGAATTTTAGAAACTTTCTTTTAAATTTACTTTTATAATAGAGTAATAGAGCAATTTAAAAAATGTACTTCCGTTATATGGATAAACTATCTACCTGTACTTGAGTGTAACTACACTACTTCAAAATATTATACTGTGCTTCTCAATTCTACTCACCTTTTAAAATCTGCTGAATGTATGTATCTTGTGGCCAGAGGGCAAGTCAGGGCATTTACTTTTATAGTAATGTTATCAGTGGTTCCAAATTTGGAAATTCTTGTGGTTTCCCTAGAGTCAGTAAGATTTCTTTTTTGGGGGAGGGAGGTTGGGAAATGAGCATGGCAAGAGACATAAAAGTTCTCAGGGTTTGTCTTTGCTTCTAAAATAACTTATTTGCTTAGAATCCCAGCTCTTAAATTGCAGGAATAAGGCCATTTACACATTGTACTAAAGGCTCAAAAATATTTAGCAATCATTTAGTATTATTAAATAGATAAGGTCAAGAATTAAGGTTTACCAAGTGTAAACTAATCTGATTTCATACTATCCTTCCAAAATGAAGCCTCTTCTCACTGATGCCAGATTTTTTTATCTCTCTAATCTTGCCTCATGTTCTCATTGTCTTCACCATGATTTTGGTTATGTTGTACCTATACCTAGAATAACAGTCCATCACTACTTCAAAATATTATACTGTGCTTCTCAATTCTACTCGCCTTTTAAAATCTGCTCAAGTCCTTGCTCCCCTAATCAAGCTTTATCTGTATATGCTAATCAAAAGAAGTCTGTTTTTCATGAGTTCCTATAGTATAATATTCTGTTCTTTCAGAATAGGATGAAAATCATTAGCTATGGACTTGGACAGACTTTGGTTCAAAGTTCAGATCTTTCATTCCATAGCCATTCAACTTTGGATGACTTGATTAATTTTTCTGAAACTTCATTTATTTCTTGCTAAAGTAAATGGGTTATAGGATTGTGTTAACAACTAAATCAGATTGTCTGTGTTAAGTACATGGTATATAGTTGATGACCAGGAGTCTGTTCTCTCTTGTTAGAAGGGAAAAAAACTTACTCTAATTTAAGTGAAAACAAGGTTATCCTAGGGACACCAACGGAGGAGCCTGGTAGGCTGCAGTTCATGGGGTCGCTAAGAGTCGGGCATGACTGAGCGACTTCACTTTCACTTTTCACTTTCAGCATTGGAGAAGGAAATGGCAACCCACTCCAGTGTTCTTGCCTGGAGAATCCCAGGAACAGAGGAGCCTAGTGGGCTGCTGTCTATGGGGTCGCACAGAGTCGGACACAACTGAAGTGACTTAGCAGCAGCAGCAGCAGAAGGACACCAAGGGGGCTTCCCAGATGGCTCAGTGGGTAAAGAATCAGCCTGCAATGCAGTAGAATTGGGTTTGATCCCTGGATCAAGTAGATCCTCTGGTGGAGGGCATGGCAACCCACTCCAGTATCCTTGCCTGGAGAGTCCCATGGACAGAGGAGCCTGGTGGGCTATAGTCCATGGGGTTTCAAAGAGTTGGACATGACTGAGGTGACTGAGCACCCACGCAAGGACCTAAGGTTGCCCCAGATTCATCAAGGACAGACTAAACAACCAGGCTGCAGAGTCAGTGGAAACTGAGACAGTCTCAAGTGCCAGCCACTTTCCCATCTTTGTCTTTCTGTGGTGTGGCTTCCCCTTTCCTCCCTGGGTGGCTACTCTGATCTCCCACTCCCAACCAGCTTTCTCTGTGTCTCTATTTCTTCATAGACTATGGCTCTGAAATGGTCACTTTAGCCCAAATTCTACATGAAACTTTAGTTCAAGCACCCACATGTCAGATAACTTTCTCCCTTGACCTTTTAGTTCAGATCCTTGAAGGAGACAATCTAATTGGCTTGGCTTGTCTTTGGATGAGACCACAAAAACTGATGACCTGCCTAGCGTGGGCCAGCCAGGGACCAGTCCTTTTCCACTCATTTATTACCTGGTCTCCTTGTAGTCTGCTGCTTACCATAAAGGAGTGAGGAATAAAGCAGATTTCCTGAGACTAGTATTGGGGGAAGGCTGAGGAGCAAGTACTTTTATTATTTCTGGGTTTTTAATTCACACGCTTCCTACTGTTAACAATGAATATTGGTTGCATCCTAACCTTTTTTTTTTTTTGTATATTTGTTTGCTGAAAAAGGTTTTACATTTTTTTGTAAACCAAGATGCTTATCATGTAGGCCAGTTAATACTCTCAATAGTGTTAATATTTATTCATAAAATATTTATTAGACACATGTCAAACCCTACCTACCTATAAGGATATGGTAATGAATCAAACACAATTTTTGACATCATGGAACTTACATTCTGAAATTTTTATTTCTCGATGATCCTAGTTAGGCACTTGAAGAGATGTAATGATTTTATGTAATTATCATCCTCAGTATGAAGCCTTCCTTGACTGCCTAATTGAAGAAGGCAACCACCACCACTGTTATACTCATTTGATTTTCTTTCCCAGGTTTATTTTTCTCCCTGGCAGTGTATGAACACATTATGTGTGATATTTATCAATCTTGTTTGTTGTCTCCTTTATTTAGACTGAAAGCTCATAAAATAGGACTTTTTAAATCCCTTTTCATCACTCTGTATTTTAAGCACTATTCGTTGAAAGCATAAATAAATGAAGGACAATAAATCATTGGATTTAATTTTTGAGTGCTAGACAGTGTGTTAGTTATTTTTATATAGTTTATTTGCTCTTCCCATTAACTCCATAAGGTGTTTATTATGGTATCACCACTTAATCAATGGAAAAACTGAGCATAAAAAAGGCTAAATTCCTTGCCCAAGTTCACATAGTCAGATGTGCAGAGACAAACTTGGATTCAGGTCTGTCTGACTCCAGAGCTCATGTTCTTCACCACTGAACTATATGTGACTTGTAAATAAAATAGGAGTTTCCTTTATCATCTCTTTGGTTCCACAGACTCCTATTTTTCACTAAGTATTGGTCTAGGGTGCTTATGGTAAACAGAGTTTTTATGTTTTAAATAAAACAACAGTGCAGCAACAAAATCACCTGCTCTGGGTCAATATGAAGGAAGCAGATAAACCTGCAGGCTGTGGCCCTGAGTTCATGTCGGGGCTCTCAGGAGCTGTGGATAAAGCCCATGAGATTTGGAAGACCCCTTTGTTCCTATTCAGAAAGACAGGACACACAGTTCATAAAAAGCTAGTCAAATCCTTAATCCCTTTTCCCAAAAGATAGTTGTGAGGCACTCAGAAAAAACTAAAATACAGTGCAGGCTTTAAATATAAAATATAAAAGAGATTAAATAAAGCTGAATTTGGTAACATTAAAAAAATGTAAAAAATATTACATTTGAATCAGTTCTAATGAGATGGATGAAACTGGAACCTATTATACAGAGTGAAGTAAGCCAGAAAGAAAAACACCAATACAGTATACTAATGCATATATATGGAATTTAGAAAGATGGTAACAATAACCCTGTGTACGAGACAGCAAAAGAGACACTGATATATAGATCAGTCTTATGGACTCTGTGGGAGAGGGAGAGGGTGGGGAGATTTGGGAGAATGACATTGAAACATGTATAATATCATATATGAAACGAGTCGCCAGACCAGGTTCAATGCACGATACTGGATGCTTGGGGCTAGTGCACTGGGACAACCCAGAGGGAGGGTATGGGGAGGGAGGAGGAAGGAGGGTTCAGGATGGGGAACACATGTATACCTGTGGCGGATTCATTTTGATATTTGACAAAACTAATACAATATTGTAAAGTTTAAAAATAAAATAAAATTAAAAAACAAAAACAAAACACAAAAAACAAACAAATAAAAAATATTGAAATCGTGATTTCATACATGAAAGCTTTACACCAGAATAACAATCTGGCAATAATGGCTGTGTCTGAAATAATCTTCTGATGACAGAACAAAAAGAGCAAATAACAAACACATTCAGTTTAGGTAATTGAATACTCTTGACTAATGCAGTTGAAAACCAGCTAATTTCAGAAACAGTGGCTTCCTATCTTGCTATAGTTACAACTTTCTTCCTTTTCTTAATTTCAAATCCCAATACTCAGCCAGAAATGGAGCTGTGCCATTTCAGCTGTGCCAGAAATGGAGTTGAATGTGTTCTGTGGAATTTTTCAGCTCCTTTGTAGTTGTGCAAATACTCCATAAACTTTTCCTAGTGGATGCAGTTTTCAGCAAAGTTTGGTTGACATAAAAATTTAAAAAAAGTTGCACTCTGCTTCATGCTTCAGGCTAAGAAAAGATGAAAGGACAGGTTATGACACTGAGAGATGAACTCCCCAGGTTGATAGGTGCCCAATATGCTGTTGGAGAAGAGCAGAGAAATAACTCCAGAAGGAATGAAGAAACTGGACCAAAGCTGAAACGCTGTCCAGTTCTGGATGCATCTGATGGTGAAAGTAAAGTAAAGTCCGATGCTGTAAAGAATAATATTGCATAAGAACCTAGAATGTTAGGTCCATGAATGAAGATAAATAGGAAGTGATCAAACAGGAGATAGCAAGAGTGAAAATCAACATTTTAGGAATCAGTAAACTAAAATGGATGGAAATGGATGAATTTAATTCAGATGACCATTATATCTACTATTGTGGGCAAGAATACCTTAGAAGAAATGGAGTAGCCCTCATAGTCAACAAGAGTCCTGAATGTAGTACTTGTGGGCAATTTCAAAAACGACAGAATGCAAACCATTCAATAAAGGACAGAAATGGTAGGGACCTAACAGAAGCAGAAGATATTAAGAAGAGGTGGCAAGAATACACAGAAGAACTGTACAAAAAAAGATCTTCAAGACCCAGATAATCACAATGGTGTGATCACTCACCTAGAGCCAGACATCCTGGAATGTGAAGTTAAGTGGGCCTTAGGAAGAATCACTCTGAACAGAACTAGTGGAGGTAATGGAATTTCAGTTGAGCTATTTCAAATCCTGAAAGATGATGCTGTGAAAGTGCTGCACTCAATATGCCAGCAAATATGGAAAACTCAGCAGTGGCCATGAGACTGGAAAAGGTCAGTTTTCATTCCAGTCCCTAAGAAAGGCAATGCCAAAGAATGCTCAAACTACCGCACAATTGCACTCATCTCACACACTAGTCAAGTAATGCTCAAAATTCTCCAAGCCAGGCTTCAGCAATACATGAACCGTGAACTTCCAGATGTTCAAGCTGGTTTAGAAAAGACAGAGGAACCAGAGATCAAATTGCCAACATCCACTGGATCATCAAAAAGCAAGAGAGTTCCAGAAAAACATCTATTTCTGCTTTATTGACTATGCCAAAGCCTTTGACTGTGTGGATTGCAATAAACTGTGGATAATTCTGAAAGAGATGGGAATACCAGACCACCTGACCTGCCTCTTGAGAAACCTATATGCAGGTCAGGAAGCAACAGTTAGAACTGGACATGGAATAACAGACTGGTTGAAAATTGGGAAAGAAGTACATCAAGGCTGTATGTTATCACCCTGCTTATTTAACTTATAAGCAGAGTACATCATGAGAAATGCTGGGCTGGAAGAAGCACAAGCTGGAATCAAGATTGCCAGGAGAAATATCAATAACCTCAGATATGCAGATGACACCACCCTTATGGCAGAAAGTGAAGAAGAACTTGATGAAAGTGAAAGAGGAGAGTGAAAAAGTTGGCTTAAAGCTCAACATTCAGAAAACTAAGATCATGGCATCCGGTCCCATCACTTCATGGCAGATAGATTGGGAAACAGTGGAAAGAGTGGCTGACTTTATTTTTCAGGCCTCCAAAATCACTGCAGATGGTGATTGCAGCCATGAAATTAAAAGATGCTTACTCCTTGGAAGGAAAGTTATGACCAACCTAGATAGCGTATTAAAAACCAGAGACATTACTTGACAACAAAGGTCCATCTAGTCAAGTCTATGGTTTTTCCAGTGATCGTGTATGGATGTGAAAGTTGGACTATAAAGAAAGCTGAGCACCGAAGAATTGACGCTTTTTCACTGTGGTGTTGGAGAAGACTCTTGAGAGTCCCTTGGACTGCAAGGAGATCCAACCAGTCCATCTAAAGGAGATCAGTCCTGGGTGTTTATTGGAAGGACTGATGTTGAAGCTGAAACTCTAATACTTTGGCCACCTCATGTGAAGAGCTGACTCATTGGAAAAGATCCTGATGCTGGGTAAGAGTGAGGGTAGGAGGAGAAGGGGATGACAGAGGATGGTTGGATGGCATCATCAACTCGATAGACATGGGTTTGGGTGGACTCTGGGAGTTGGTGATGGACAGGAAGGCCTGGTGTTCTGCGTTTCATGGGGTCGCAAAGAGTCGGACATGACTGAGCAACTGAGCTGAACTGAATTGAACTGAAACCATTCAATATCACAGTAATCCAAGTCTATGCACCAACCACTAATGCTGAAGAAGCTGAAGTTGAACAATTCTATGAAGACCTACAAGACCTTCTAGAACTAACACCAAAAAAAAAAAAAAAAAGATGTCTTTTTCTTCATAGGGGACTGGAGTGCAAGGACAAGTTATTCAAAACAAATCCTGTCCTTTGCTTCCTGTTTTTAGTTTGGATCAAAGAAGGTACACTCTTTCAGCATGGGTTGGGTGGAGGAAAAAAAGTGATGTTTGGGAACTCAACCGTCCACCCAGGAGAGTAAACTACCTGTGTGTCTTAGAGGAAATGAAGGAGAAATGTAACTTCATAGACCTGAGAGCCAGAGTTAGGGTAATCACCCTCTAGAAATAGATCAGTCTTTCTCTCTGGCCCTCCCTCTCATCTCTTTTTCTCTTCCTCCTTGCTCCATCCTCCTTCTCTCGACTCCTTTCCCTCTGCCTCCTCCTTCTACTTTCTTCTTCCTCTTTCTCTCTATATTTTTCTTTTTGATATATCTATGAAATTTTATCAGAAAATATAGTGGCTTATTTATATAAGAAAGCCATATTTCTCAATGCTTATAGTTTCTTTCTATAGAAAAATGGAAACACTGATGGTTGACTCAGATGATATTAAATTAAAAATCTCATTTGTTTTATTTTGTGTGATGGTAGAGAAAGGATTTTTAAGTACACCAGAAATGGACAGCCAGCAGATATGTAATTATGTAATCAGATTTGAAGTATGCATTCATTAATCATTCAACAGATATTCCTTGAACATCTGACATGTGACAAGCAATTATACATTTCCCCAGAACTCAAGTCTTTCACAGAAGGGCTTGATATTCACATGTGCTGATTGTACTTGGTGGCTTTTTGCAGCCATCTTTTTTGAGAACAAAATATGTGTTAATATTTAGCTTCTAATGAACAACTGTTTGAGCTGTTAGGCTCTGTAAAATTAACACAATATGTTGGTCATATTTTGAAGGATTCTTTTTCATAACTTTTTTTTCCAAATTAAATTTTGCTAGTGGATTCCTTTATCCTCACAGTTAACTGTACATGCATCTTGCTGACAACTGCAGGAAATTACATTTAAGAAAACACATTTCCAGGAAATTATAGGACTTACTGAGTGAAATACTGACCTTATTTCTTGAGCATTTTCTTGAAGCATTTATTTTATAAATAAAATAAAATGCATAATTGCCAGTGTATGTATGCCTTTTGAATGCCAGCGACAGTTAGTTCCATAATAAAGAGCAGAGGAAAGTGGACTGATCTCAGAGACTTAAAAGTGTTAATGTGAGAAAGAAAGAACAAAGTCTATCATTTAAAGGCAATTGTAACAGGAACCAGGCAGTCTGAGTTCTAATCCCAACTCTTGGGACCACTTAATAAAAGTTAAACCACTTTTATTAAGGCATCTATCTTTTCTGTACTTCTTCTCTATTAATTACTAACATTTATTGAACCTTTACCATGTTCCAGATGCTGTTTTAAATCAGAATTTTTCATATGCTGTCTCCCTTTTTTCTTACAACTATCGCAGTTGGCACTGTGATTATATCTACTTTACAGATGAGGAAATTGAGGCACAGAGAAACTAAGTATCTTGCCCAAGGATGCACAGTTAGTAAGTAGCAGAGCTGATATTCAAACCTGGTCAGCTTGTTGTCACTACTCTTTATTGTGACCTTATGATACCTTCTATCAAATCACTCTAATGAAAACACAATGAGATAATGAGTTATAACAACCTAAAATTGTACTTTTTACTTTTCAGGTTATTAAAAACAATAATTATTATATATCAATAATTATAAATTATAATTATTACAGTTATAAACACAATATTTAGCTATCTACACAGAACTATATAAAATTATCTTAAAAGTAAGATATAATATTGTTTAATACCATTCTCCTCCAAGTTTGGCTGTTAAAAGTTTGCTGTGTATACTTTCAGAGATTTGCTATGCTCATACAACATATATTTTTAAAGCAAAAATGAAATATTTTCTCACAGTTTGCTATTAAAACAAAACAGTTTATGACATACATCTTCTGCATCAGCACATATAAATTTCAGTTCAGTTCAGTCGCTCAGTCGTGTCCAACCCTTTGCTACCCCATGGACTGCAGCACGCCAGGCCTCCCTGTCCATCACCAACTCCAGAGCTTACTCAAACTCATGTCTATGTAGTCAGTGATGCCATCCAACCATCTCATCCTCTGTTGTCCCCTTCTCCTCCTGCCTTCAATCTTTTCCAGCATCAGGGTCTTTTCCAATGAGTCAGTTCTTCACATCAGATGGCCAAAGTATTGGAGTTTCAGCTTCAGCATAACTCCTTCCAATGAATATTCAGGACCAATTTCCTTTAAGATGGACTGGTTGGATCTCCTTGCAGTCCAAGTGACTGTCAAGAGTCTTCTCCAACACCACAGTTCAAAAGCATCAATTCTTTGGCACTAAGCTTTCTTTATAGTCCAACTCTCACATCCATAAGTAACTACTGGAAAAACCATAGCTTTAACTAGATGAACCTTTGTTGGCAAAGTAATGTCTCTGCTTTTTAATATGCTGTCTAGGTTGGTCATAACTTTTCTTCCAAGGAGCAAGCATCTTTTAATTTCATAGCTGTAGTCACCATCTGCAGTGATTTTGGAGCCCTAAAAAATAAAATCTGTCACTATTTTCACTGTTTATCCATCTATTTGCCATGAAGTGATGGGACCTGATGACATGATCTTAGTTTTCTGAATGTTGAGTTTTAAGCTAAGTCTTTCACTCTCCTCTGTCACTTTCATCAAGAGGCTTTTTAGTTCTTCTTCGCTTTCTGCTGTAAGGTTATTGATATTTCTCCTGGCAATCTTGATTCCAGCTTGTGCTTCATCCAGCCCAGCATTTCTCATGATGTACTCTGCATAGACGTTAAATAAGCAGGGTGAGAATATACAGCCTTGACGTACTTCTTTCCCGATTTGGAAACAGTTTGTTGTTCCACTTCCAGTTCTAACTGTTGCTTCCTGACCTGCATACAGATTTCTCAAGAGGTAGGTCAGGTGGTCTGGTATTCCCATCTCTTTCAGAATTTTCCAGAGTTTGTGGTGATCCACATAGTCAAAGGCTTTAGCATAGTCAATAAAGCAGAAATAGATATTTTTCTGGAACTCTCTTGCTTTTTTGATTATCCAACAGATGTTGGCAATTTGATCTGTGGTTCCTCTGTCTTTTCTAATACCATCTTGTACATCTGGAATTTCATGGTTCATGTACTGTTGAAGCCTGGCTTGGAGGGTTTTGAGCATTACTTTACTAGTGTGTGAGATGAATGCAGTTGTGCAGTAGTTTGAGCATTCTTTGGCATTGCCTTTCTTTGGGATTGGAATGAAAACTGACCTTTTTCAGGCCTGTGGCCACTGCTGAGTTTTCCAAATTTGCTGGCATATTGAGTGCAGCACTTTCACATATAAATTTACCAATTTTTTAAAAGAATTGCCTGAAGTTCCATTTATTTAAATACAATTCATTTAACTGTGCTTTTAGTAATGGTAGTTTGTACTGTTCCTAAATTTTCATTATTATAGCAATGTAATGGTGAAGGACTCGGTGCATATATCCTGGTGTACTTGTGCACATATTTCTAGGGAACAAATTTCTGAAAGTAATAACATACTTTTGAAAATCACAAAAGAGTAATTTTAATTTAACATTTAACATTGGGCTTTTTAAATCACCTTAGCAAGGTACCAGAGGATCTTTTTCTACAAATATTTAAAGGGAGATAGGATCTCATTATTTGCCCATCTGAGAGGCAGAAGTTGGGCTGACTCCTCCGGATGGTCCTCTCTCCGCATTTTATTGCAATAAGTGAATTTAAGACCAGTGACATTCTTTATCGTTCTGTATCAGTAACATTCAGTGTCATCTCCTACCTACAGGACAGGCTTATGACAACTGTGGCATGAGTAGTTCATCTTGCTTTTGAAAGAATTTTCGACTGTTTTTACCATGTCAAATTAAGTCTTTTCTTTGAGTGAGGCTATTATACAAATTCATAATACCATAAACTGCCTACCAACGAGAAATTCATGTCAGAAGGAGAACATGTCAGGGAGATTCCTAGTTTGTTTGTTTTTTCTTACATTAAAAAAATAACATATAAACATGCCTGCATGTTTCCAAAGGGAAATTAATGAATATAATTTCCCATTATTTGGGAAATATAATTATTATATTATAATATTAGGTATATTTTTATCTGGAGAATATATAATATCATATGATTATTTAAAAATTGAATATAACATAAATTTAAGGTCTTTTTTTTATCAGTTTCGTGGCCTTGGGCAACCACTTTATTTCTCTGGACCTCAGTTTGTAAGATAAGAATAATCAGTTATTTTCCACCTTTTCAGATGTTTTGAGAATTAAAATATATACCTAAAAGAGTTTGAAAAAGTTTAAGAGCTAGAAGACCATAGCTAAAATCCTGTGGCAGATACTCTCAATTGTCTGTTCAACTGTAATTCTCCCCTCATGCCATTTATGTATTGAACCCAATTGTACCCAATAAGGCCATGGACTTAAGGGGTGGCTGGATCTGTCCTCAGTCCAAGGAATGAATCTTTAGTTGTCCTAAGGCAATTGGTTCTATTCTTCTTGGCTGGAATAGGTTTAAGAATAGGCACATGAATCTGTTCTGGCCAGGAGACTTGAGGGAGTCTGTCTGAGGCACTCTTGAGAAAGGGGAGAGGGCAGAAGTCAGAGACATGTGACAGTTGTGGTGTGAGGATGTGATCCAAAGGTCTTTGTTGTTTAAGAACAATTACTTGTGTTGTTGGTTAACAGTAACTGGAAACATTCTTTTTTTAAAAAAATTTTATTGGAGTATAGTTGATTTACAATATTGTGTTAGGTCTGCTGTACAAAAAAGTAAATTGGATATACATATACATATAAACACTCATTTTTAGATTTTCTCACATAAGTCGTTACAGAGTATTGAGTAGATGTCTGTGTGCTATATAGTAGGTCCTTATTGTCTATTTTACGTAAGTAGTACATGAAGCATTCTAGTTGGTAAATAATTACTAGTTCAGAGAATTTCCTCAGCCATATTTACTTATCCCTCAAAGCCTATTTTGCTGAGCCAAAGTGAAAGTTTGAATTATTATCCAACAGATTCAGATAATGTAGAGTACATCTAAATAATTTGGGCTCAAAGTCTTTCAGCAATAACAATTTGAGTGGGGAAAAAAGGAGGGTCTTGAATTTTCTTTTCCTTTGACTGTGTAGATAAGTTGAGAATGTTATTAAAAAATGAAATTCAGAAGCAAATACAATGTGCACTTTTTTCCCCAAAGTTGTTACTATTATAATACCATAACAGGGAGAAGAAATGAAAACCTCACAGTCACCAATGCACATGAACTGTTTTAAATAGTGAGAGCTGATGAAGACAAATTGGCCTTTCTTCTGAAAGTTCAGAATTTCCAAGTATAAACAGTTTAACTTCATTACATTCTAATCCTGGGAAAAGCATTCTAAATTTATGAGATGTTATCTGGCATATATAATTTAAACTGTTAAGTTTATAGTTTGGTTTCAAAGAGACAACTTTGTTTAGGCTGTCATTGTAAAACCCTTGGGATCTGAAATTATAATCTTTTTCATGAAAGAAATTAACTAGACACTCATTAATTAACAGAACTCTTATGGAAATGGGTCCAACCTAGATAACCAAAGCTTTTCTGGAGTTTTAGCCAAAGTTTTAGCATTAGTTCAGTCAGAGGTAACACTTTCTAAATATTATGATATTTAACTTCATGATATAATACATTTAAACTCGAAGGTTCAAGTGATATGATATGCTGCTTTCTCAATATTGTACATTAGTTTTTTTAGTTAAAAATGGTATATCCTGATATGGATGATTCTGACATCTGTAACATCCTTCTGGATCAGAAAAGTTAGAATCACCCTTATCAAATGCATCCAGTGTAATTATTACTTGTCCATATTTTCCAGCTGTGACTCAGAGATCTTCTATCCTTTTACTTAATATCCACTTCTTTGTTGCCATCAAATCTGTAGTGTGATTTTAAAAGAAAGCCTTTATAAGAAGACTGTCTCAGCACCTAGAATCTTTTTTCTTTCAGAAACTTCCCAGTCTTCTCATTAGTTTTTCAGCTTATGTCTTCCTAAAGTACTTATGTCTTTAGTACTTTAGCTTGTGAAATGCTGGGTATTAAACATTCATCTTTCTGTGTTACTCTGTATCTCTCCCCGAAATGTCTATATTTCAGTCTCTGTGCTATCCCTACCTTTTGTTATTTTGTACCTAGGAAGAAAGTATTAATATATTAACATTCTCTTTACAGATGCGGCAAAACAAGATAACAATTTTGTTGTTGTTGTTGTTAATTTGTCTGGTTCTTAACTCCCCATCTCTGCTCCTTTCTCATTTTCATTCTATAACTGTCCAGGTTCTGCCTCATGCCTTTCCTTTATCTATCAGTCAGCTTTTGCTGTACAACAAAGAATTTCAAAGTAGTGACTTAACACCAACAAGTACTTATTTTTCTCAATCATGGGTCTATGGTGAGCTAGGCTTGGTTTCAGCCTGTACATTGGGTCCAGATCCGTCCCACATACCTCCTTGTTCTTGGATGGAGTATGTGAATCTCAAGGTATATGGCAGAGATGCAAAATACACAGCCAAATTCTAAAAGCAAGGCCAAAGCCTTTCCTTGAATGATATCTGCTACAGTTCATTGGCTAAAGTAATTTGCATGGCCAACACCAATATCACTGCGAGTGGGGAACAGACTCTGTTTACTTGGTGGGAGATACTATAAAGTCACATACAATTCTGTAACAACGTAGGACAGAAGAACTGGAGACAATTATCCAGTCTATCCGAACTCTGCATATTCTCCTAGGGTGCTGGAGCACATCCATTCTATTTATCTCATGCTTTCAGAATTTAAGGTAGAATAGAAGCAAAACGGAATCATAGATAAATAATACAAGCCCATTTAAACTCAATATTAGGCCTTGTGAACAAAATACCATATTAGTTGTTTTTTTTTTTTTTCCAACCAAAAGTGGGGAAAAGGAAGAGAAGTAAGTGACAGTGTTTCATGGTATGCTGACAAAAACATTCAGACCATGGTTCATAGGAACCCTATTCATCTTACAAATGAAATGCTTCATGTGTATCTTAAAAACATAAACATAATTTTTATTGAATGCTGCACAGTAAGCACAGTGTGAATTCTTTGAGTGTTATCTTTTAAACTTCTTATAAACCTCTATGAAGTTTATAGATAAGAAACTGAAATCTTGAAAGGTTAAGTTTTCACATACGTAAGAAAAGATTAATTGTTCTGTAGCCATGGCAACAAGGAATCAACAGAACTGGTTTTAAATCCAGTCCCTTGATCAACAACTGCTGTAGTGAATGTGCTTTATAAACCAACCAATCAGGGACAGCCCTTTGCTTTTGAAAGTCAGCCAATAAGAACCCACTCCAACAAACACATTTCTGGGTTTCAACCAATTAACAGCAGCCTTTACCACCCACCCCTACTCAGGCTTCTACAGATGCTTCTGCAAGTCTTCATGAACAGCATGCTTCCCCTAAATCCTTTGGAAGAGCCTGAGCCTGTTGAGCCCATGGCTGATTAGTATCACTCTCTCTTGCTGTGTAAACATTACATTCTGCTTTGTCTCCTTAAATTAGATCATATGTAATGGTCTTGTCTTTGTTTTTTTTTTTTTTTTTTTTTTAGTTTTTATTGGAGTATAGTTGATTACAATGTGTGTTAGTTTCAGGTGTACAGCAGAGTGAGTCGGTTATATACATACATATATCCATTCTTTTTTTAGATTTTATTCCCATGTAGGTTATTACAGAGTATTGACTAGAGTTCCTTGTGCTATACAGTAGATTCTTATTAGCTATCTCTTTTATATATAGTAGTTGGCATCTGGTCCCATCACTTCATGGAAAATAGATGGGAAAAAGTGGAAATAGTGGCAGATTTTATTTTCTTGAGCTCTAAAATTACTGCAGACAGTGACTGCAGCCATGAAATTAAAAGGCACTTTCTCCTTGGAAGTAACAAACCTATTAAAAAGCAGAGACATCACTTTACTGTCAAAAGTCCATACAGTCAAATCTATGGTTTTTCCAGCAGTCATGTGCAGATGTGGGAGTTGGACCATAAAGATGGCTGATCACAGAAGAATTGATGCTTTTGAACTGTGATGCTAGAAAAGACTCTTGAGAGTCAGTTGGACTGCAAGGAGATCAAACCAGTCAATCCTAAAGGAAATGAACCCTGAATATTCACTGGAGGAACTGATGCTGAAGTACTTTGGTCACCTGATGCGAAGAGCTGACTTACTGGAAAAGACCTTGATGCTGGGAAAGATTGAAGGCAGGAGGAGAAGGGATTGACAGAAGATGAGATGATTGGATGGCATCACCAACTCAATGGGGTTGAGTTTGAGCAAACCCTGGCAGATAATTTTGAAGGACAGAGGAGATTGACGTGCTAGAGTTCATGGAGTCACAATAATTGTTCAGTTAGCGACTGAACAATAAATGTGTATATGTCAATCTCAATCTCCTAATTTATCCCTCTGTCTCCCCTCCTTGATATCACTTATATGTGGAACCTAAAAAAGATGGTACAAATAAACCTATTTATAAAATAAAAATGGAAAAACGGATGTAGAAAACAAACTTGTGGTTACCAAGGGAAATCTCATGGTTCTTTGACAGTAACTTACCCAAGTTTACAAAACTGGCAAATGATAGTGTCAAACAACAAATTCTATCTCATTTCAGAGCCTAAACTCTCACCCAACATGCTGTCCAGCTTCTCCTCATTTCAAGATAACCACTGCCCCAGTACTCTTCCCTGAGAAAGTTAAGCCTCTGGGGTAATTCAACCTTTGCTTTGTTATTTAATTTTGTATATCTTATCTATTCAGTGAACTTGTGAAGTCAGTTATGCAAGTTCACATTCCCAGTGGTGACTGATTTATCCATTATTCATTCATTAATCTAAGATATACTCACTGCAGTGCTTAACATATGCTAGGCATCCAGACAGTCATGAAATTAAGACTTTCAGTTCAGTTCAGTCAGTCGTATCTGACTCTTTGTGACCCCATGGACTGCAGCACGCCAAGCTTCCCTGTCCATCACCAACTCCTGGAGCTTACTCAAACTCATGTCCATTGAGTTGGTAATGCCATCCAACCATCTCATCCTCTGTTGTCCCCTTCTCCTCCTGCCTTCAATCTTTCCCAGCATCAGGGTCTTTTCCAATGAGTCAGTTCTTCACATCAGATGGCCAAAGTATTGGAGTTTCAGCTTCAACATCAGACCTTCCAATGAATATTCAGGATTGATTTCCTTTAAGATGGACTGGTTGGACCTCCTTGCAGTCCAAGGGACTCTAAAGAGTCTTCTCCAATACCACAGTTCAAAAGCATCAATTCTTCGGTGCTCAGCTTTCTTTATAGTCCAACTCTCACATCCATACATGACTACTGGAAAAACTATAGCTTTGACTAGATGGACCTTTGTTGGCAAAGTAATGTCTCTGTTTTTTAATATGCTGTCTAGGCTGGTCATAGTTTTTCTTTCAAGGAGCAAGTGCTTTTAATTTCATAGCTGCAGTCACCATCTGCAGTGATTTTGGAGCCCCCAAAAATAAAGTCTCTCACTGTTTCCATTGTTTCCCCATCTATTTGCTATGAAGGGATGGGACCGGATGCCATGATCTTAGTTTTCTGAATGTTGAGCTTTAAGCCAACTTTTTCACTCTCCTCTTTCACCTTCATCAAGTTCTTCTTCACTTTCTGCCATAAGGGTGGTGTCATCTGCATATATGAGGTTATTTATATTTCTCCTGGCAATCTTGATTCTCAAGAACTGGCATTTATCAGCAATATTAAATGTGCTACCACACAGACAATGCCCAGATGCAGTGGGACGTGAGAGGAAAGCGTGCCCAAGTCTGTCTTTAGCAGTGGGCCCTCAATGATAAAGTGCTGTGTGACTGACATTTATATATTAGTTTTCTGGAACAGTTATTTTAGAACAGAGAAAGAGTCCTCAAAGCCACTGAAACTCTCCAAAAGTCAAGCAGTGAATCAGAAACTGCACTAATGCATATCTGTGTTATTTGGGAGGAGAATACATCATAAATATGTAGTTTATTAAGTGATAATACATTTAAGACAATGCTATTTTTAATTAAAATGTTTTAATACAAATTTAAAGGTTATAACCCCATTTACAGTTATTATAAAATATTGGCTATGTACCCATTTTGTACAGCATATTTTTGAGTGGGAATTTGCACCTTCCACTTCCCCATCTCTTGATACCCTTCTCCTCACCAAACAACCACTAGTTGTTCTCTGTCTGTGAGTCTGCTTCTTTATTTTTTCATATTCACTGTATTCCATTTTCTGTTTCTATTTCTCTAAAGGTTTAGTTTTAAGTTTTTCTCATCAAATGCAATTTAAGTTGTCTAACATTCAGTGTTACAAGTTTCAGATGACTGATGCAAAAGTTTGAGAAAATATACATTAAAAAAATCTTACAAGATATTTAGTAAAACAGGAACTGGCTTAAAAAGGAGACATCAAGTCCAAGTGATCTTCAATTTCCACTTATTTAGAATCCTTTTTACTTTTGATGCAAAGCTATTTCTCTGGATTACTTCTCACTCTTTTTCATTGGTACTTTACCAGTTTTGAAATATGATGTAATCACTTAATGAAAATTTTGTCCACAAAGAAAAAGATCTCTAGTTTATACAGAAGATATGAGTGCTCTAGACGCAGAAGCAATGTTTTCATTTATGATGATAGAAAAAGGAATCCTTGTACACTGTTGGTGGGAATGTAAATTGGTGCAGCCACTGTGGAAAATAGTATGGAGGTTTCTCAAAAAAACTAAAAACAGAACTACTGTGAGCTGGGTATATATCTGAAAAAAGAAAAGAACACCAATTTGAAAAGATACATGCATTCCAATGTTCATAGCAGGATTATTTACAATTGCAAAGATAGGAAGCAACCTAAGTGTCCATCAACAGTTGAATGGATTAAGATGTGATATATATATACTCAATGGAATATGGCTTAGTCATAAAAAAAGAATGAAATTTTGCCATTTGAAGCAACATGGATGGACTTGGAGGGTATTTTGCTAAGTGAAATAAATCAAACAGAGAAAGACAGATATTGTATAATATCACTTATATATAGAATCTAAAAAATATACCATGCCAGTGAATATTAAAAAAAAGAAAAAGATACAGAGAACAAACTAGTGGTTACCAGTGGAGAAAGGGAAGGGATGAGGGACAATATAGGGGTAGGGGATTAAGAGTACAAACTATTATGTATAAATTAAGCTACAGGAATATATTATACAATACAGGGAATATAGCCAATATTTTTTAAAAACTAGAAATGGAGTATAACATTTATAATTGTGAATCACTATATTGTACACCTGTAGTTTACTGTACATCAGCAGTACTTCGATTAAAAAAGAAATAAACCATAAAATGCTTACCAATTCAGATGATGATAAGAGCTATAGAAAAAAGATAGCAGGAAAGAGGGATAAGGTAAGAAGATTTGTTGTTGTTTAGTTGCTAAGTTGTGACCAACTCTTTTGCGACCCCATGAACTGTAGTCCACCAGGCTCCTCTGTCTATGGGATTTCCCAGGAAAGAATATTGGAGTGGATTGCCATTTCCTTCTCCAGGGGATCTTCTCAACCCAGGGGTCAAACTCACATCTCCTGCATTGGCAGGCAGGTTCTTTATCACAGAGCAATCAGGGAAACCCAAGGGAAGAGGATAGAGCGAAACTATTTCAATAAGACCCTTAGGAAGAGTGCCACAGAGAATTGCAGATGGAGTAACAGCAAATGGGGAAGTGGTTGGGCTTGATCTGTTTGAGGAATAGCAAGGAGGCCAGTGCCAAGAGCAGGGGATGAAGGAGCAAAGCCAGAGGATGAGGCTCAAGAGAAGCCAGTTGACTCTTAATTGTCTGATCTATGAATCAGCACCTTTACACTAACTTTTCAAGAGGCTTATAAAGTGGTGAGTCTAACCAATATCTCCTTTATGGCCATGGCTACTGTCAGAGACCTTTTAAATAAAGATAGGCAAGAAGTGTAAAATTCAGCGGACCTGGAGGCAACTACTCAAATGCAAGTCCTGCTATAATTTGCTACATCACGTGCCTTCTTTGGGCTTCCTTGATGGTAAAGTATCTGGCTGCAATGCAAGAGACCCAGGTTTGATCCCAGGGTCAGGAAGATCCCCTGGAGAAGGGAATGGCTACCCACTCCACTATTCTTGCCTGGAGAATTCCATGGACAGAGGAGCCTGGTAGGCTAAGACACCACTGAGCGATGAACACTTTCATTTTCCCTTTGCCTTCTTTAAGGTTCTTTCCCCTTTTCTATGAAATAAGGATGATACTAGCTGTTTCTCAGGGTTTTCATGAAGACTGAGGGAGATTAGATATGTGAAAGCAATCTTAAGTTGGACATTTTGAGTAATTGCTGTCAGACAGTCAATAAATATTCGTTTGATCCTGTTCAGTGTGAATGTGGATTTTGCCCCTTTGGATGTCCTGGGTGTTGCTGCTTCATCTCTGTCTGGCAAGGTGTTTGGAGTAACTTAGGTTGTAACAGGAAGGAGACACGAAAAAGGGTTGATGTTCATCTTTATCTTTCTACCATGACCTTCAACTTCATTCCTCACCTGCCGGCAACAGACTGTGAGAGACCGTCTTGATCAGTGTGGTCTTCAGTTAACCTCTGATTAAATATAGTTTATTTTCCTTACTGTCAGGGCAAGCAATGTAATGAATGGTGTGACTCCTGCTGTTAGGAAGAAATAGCTACTAAATATGAAATGCACAATGTATGTACAGCCTTAAAATATATGTATATTGAAATGCCTTAAATGTATGTATATTGAAATGCCTTAAATGTATGTATATTGAAATGTATGTATATTGAAATGCTAGTGTGTCATGCTGCTGCTGCTGCTGCTGCTAAGTCGCTTCAGTCGTGTCTGACTCTGTGCGACCCCATAGGTGGTAGCCCACCAGGCTCCCCCATCCTTGGGATTCTCCAAGCAAGAACACTGGAGTGGGTTGCCATTTCCTTCTCCAATGCATGAAAGTGAAAAGTGAAAGTGAAGTCGCTCTGTCGTGATCCACTCTTAGCAATCCCATGGACTGCAGCCCACCAGGCTCCTCCATCCATGGGATTTTCTAGGCAAGAGTACTGGAGTGGGTTGCCATTGTAGGCATCTATTATAGTCTATAGAATTCAGGGCTTTTAAAATGAAAATAGTATTTTTTTGTCGTGAACTGTCATAAATTTTCTTGTAGTGAACATGGACTATTTGCCATGTGCTTGAAATTTTATGTGCAAATAATAATACTTTCTTTAGTGTAATTGCCACATATAGTAGTGATAAAGTATCTACTGTATGAAGATTACTGTATTCTAAAGAAAACTAAATGTAGCTAGTTAAGAAAACTGGTTTTGCTATGTGATCTTGGGGATCCTCATCTCTCAGATGGGCTTAACAAAAACTGCTTGTTATAAGGAATAGTAATACAATGTTCTTAAAACTATATAGAAAGAATTTGGTACATAATGCCATATAATTGAGTTTTGGTAAATAATGTTAACCTCTCTGATTTTCTCTTTGTTGTTTGGTGAACATTTACTCATCTGTTAAGACTTTGTTCATGTCTTTGAAAAAAATAATTGTAGGCATTATTCTTTCTTAGCACTTGCTACATTCTTCCATTAAGTATTTATCTGTTGTCATTTAATTATGTATTTCTTTTCCTAATTAGGCTGTGTATGTTTTACCATTTTACTCTAGTGTCCAATCCCTAAAATAAAATAGCATCGGGAATGTAGCAGACACTCAAATACTTTTTTCCTCAAGAATTTGATGAGAACATGCCAAGCCTTGCTTGTGTGGCCTCATTTTCCATCACTTTGTACCTCAGTCCCCTTGCACTAGAGATGCCACATGCAGTTGTGTAACATACTGTGCATTTTACTCCTCGTTCCCGTACCCACTTCCATATGACTTTGCAGCTGGTATATGTGCTGACTAGTTCATCCTCACTCTGTCCACTCCCTCCTCCAACATGCGTACATGTTGCCTCACTCCCACCTGTCCTGCAATACAGAATGAGACTCCATCCTCCTCCAGACAGCCTCTTAATTAAGACTCTCAGTTAGGAGCACCTCTAATATGTTTCCATGGGTGCCTTCTTCAAATAACAGTAACTAGTATTTCAGGTATTGTCTAAACACTTCCCTGTGCTGAATCAATTAATCCTCACAGTAAGTAGCAATTGTTATTACCCCCAATTTCAGATGAGATTTTGAGCCTTAGGCTGAATGATTTCTTCACGTGGCAAGTGGTGTGCCAGAATTTAAATCCAGATGGTCTGACTCCAAAGTCTGTATTCTTAAGACCTTTATATACTATCTATATACTCCACTACAATGCATAATATCTTTGTCATCGAACTCATTGTCCATCATTATAATTTTCTCTTTTTTTCTTTTTATTTATTTACTTTTGGCTGCACTTGGTCTTCATTGCTGCACATGGGCTTTTCTTTAGTTGCAGTGAGCAGGGGCTTTTCTCTAGTTTCGGTGCACAGGCTTTTCACTGTGGTGGCTTCTCTTGCTGTGGGGCACAGGCTCTAGGCACACGAGCTTCAGTAGTTGTGGGCATGTGCATTCCAGAGCCCAGTTGTGGTGCATGGGCTTGGTTGCCCCACGGCATGTGGAATCTTCCTGGACCAGGGAATTGAGTGTGTTCCCTGCATTGGCAGGCAGATTCAGTGGTAACTGGACTATCAGGGAAGTCCAAATGTAATTTTCTGTTTATTTATTTTGTCTTGCTATTATAAGACCAGTAAAGTCATCAGCGCTGGGGACTTCCAAAGTATATAAATCATCTGAAAGCCATATAGTTATCTAGATATCCAGATACAGGTGAGTTTTGAAATAAATCTTGCAGGACAAATTGGTTGTGGAGTAGCAGCAACAGGGTAGGCACAGTTTTATGAGCAAAGTGGATGACATGAATTCTGAGTGGTTAAAAACATGAGATGAGGAGCTTATACTGGAAACTGAAATGTGACATGAAGTCTAGGGTAGTTTGTGGTAACAGTGATTGATTGCATGCTTTGGGACTGTTGTTGTTTAATCACTAAGTCATGTCCGACTTTTTGTGATCCCATGGACTGCAGCATGCCAAAGCTTCCCTGTCCTTCATTATCTCCTGCTGTTGCTGCTAAGTTGCTTCAGTCATGTCTGACTCTGTGCGACCCCATAGATGGCAGCCCACCAGGCTCCCCTGTCCCTGGGGTTCTCCAGGCAAGAACACTGGAGTGGGTTGCCATTTCCTTCTCCAATGCATGAAAGTGAAAAGTGATAGTGAAGTCACTCAGTCGTGTCCCACTCTTAGCAATCCCATGGACTGCAGCCTGCCAGGCTCCTCTGTCCATGGGATTTTCCAGGCAAGAATACTGGAGTGGGCTGCCATTGCCTTCTCCCATTATCTCCTAGAGTTTGCTCAAATACATGTCCATTGAGTGGGCGATGCCATCCAACCATCTCATCCTCTGTCACTCCGTTCTCCTCCTTCCCTCAGTCTTTCCCAGCATCAAGGTTTTTTTTTTTAATGAGTTGGCTCTTCACTTTGGGTGGCCAAAGTATTGGAGCTTCAGTTTCAGCATCAGTCTTTCTGGTGAGTATTTAGGGTTGATTTCCTTTGGGATTGACTGGATTGATCTTGCAGTCCAGGAGACTCTCAAGAGTCTTCTCCAGCATAATTCGAAAGCATCAATTCTTCAGTGCTCAGCCTTCTTTATGGGCCAATTCTCACATTTGTACATGACTACTGGAAAAACCATAAACTTCCCCAGTGGCTCAGACAGTAAAGCATCTGCCTACATTGTGGGAAACCTGGGTTCAATCCCTGGGTCGGGAAGACCTCCTGGAGAAGGAAATGGCAACCCACTCCAGTACTCTTGCCTGGAAGAGCCTATGGACAGAGGAGCCTGGTGGGCTACAGTCCATGGTATCAAAAGAGTCAGACATGATTTAGTCTATGGGGTCACAAAGAGTCAGACACGACTGAGTGACTTCACTTTCACTTTCACTGGAAAAACCATAGCTTTGACTATGTGGACCTTTGTTGGCAAAGTGATGTCTCTGCTTTTTAATATGCTGTCTAGATTTGTCATAGCTTTCCTTCCAAGGAGCAAACATCTTTTAATTTCATGGCTGCAGTCACCATCCTCAGTAATTTTAGATCCCAAGAAAATAAAATCTGCCACTGTTTCCATTTTATTTGGACTGTGTATGCTGCCAAAGAAAAAAGTGAAGCAATTAACTAGTACATTTTGTTGATATGAATGGACAAATGGATAATTCAAGCATGCACCACCTTTCTATTACAGTGTTGGAGGGACTAGACAAGATGTCTTAAATTAACAAGCAAAACACATTTAAGTTGGTGTTTCCAATACATCAGATTTCTTCACAAGTTGTCACACTATGTACTAAATATTTTTCTTTAAATGACTGTATATTTTGAAAACTATACACACATTTATTTTTAAGAGGAATTAATATAAAAAATCATTTATCTTCTCTTGTAAGGTCAAGATAAATATTTGGTATAAACCATCTAAAATCATTCTATCATGAATAATAAACATATTGTGATTTGGAAAACATTGTATTACCTCATTAATACATTATTATACCAGTATTTTCACTATTTTATTGGCCAAGCCAGCAAGGCTAAGAGAAATTAATTTGGTGGTTAAATTCATACTGTTGCTCACAAGCAGAGCTGGAATGAGTATCCAGGTTCCTTGGTCTAGTTTGTGTTGGTTATGGACTATAAGGAGACAACTGTTAGGGAAGGCACTGAAAAGGAAGAACCTAAAGCCGTTGTGCATATGTGTGCTCCCAGGAAGCAAAGCACTGTGGTGGCACTTCCCAGTGCATTTTGGCCAGATGGAGAGGCTCTGGCCTATTTAAATGCCCTGGATCACCCTCAGTTTGAAAGACTTTTGGAAGGACAGGTTGATACTGGGGTCTTCATCCTTTCATCTACTCATCCCTAGCCACTTAGATTCAATTCTAGTCTGAAACTCCTTGGAAGGAAAGTTATGACCAACCTAGATAGCATATTCAAAAGCAGAGACATTACTTTGCCAACAAAGGTCCGTCTAGGTAAGGCTATGGTTTTTCCAGTGGTCATGCATGGATGTGAGAGTTGGACTGTGAAGAAAGCTGAGCACCGAAGAACTGATGCTTTTGAACTGTGGTGTTGGAGAAGACTCTTGAGAGTCCCTTGGACTGCAAGGAGATCCAACCAGTCCATTCGAAAGGAGATCAGTCCTAGGTGTTCTTTGGAAGGAATGATGCTAAAGCTGAAACTCCAATACTTTGGCCACCTCATGCGAAGAGTTGACTCATTGGAAAAGACTCTGATGCTGGGAGGGATTGGGGGCAGGAGGAGAAGGGGACGACAGAGGATGAGATGGCTGGATGGCATCACTGACTCGATGGACGTGAGTCTGAGTGAACTCCGGGAGTTGGTGATGGACAGGGAGGCCTGGCGTGCTGGGATTCATGGGATTGCAAAGAGTCAGACACGACTGAGCGACTGAACTGAACTGAAACCTAAAGAATCTTAAGTGGTGGTTTTGAGAGAGGAACCTTTGGGATTAGACCATGGAGCTATACCTCTGGGCTAGCATAGGTCAAATGCTGGTCCTCAAGCTTTTTTCCCATGGTGCTTTGAGAATCTAATCTAGTGACATAAATCCTAACATGACAGGACACAAAGATATGGGGTGACTTCAGATTAGGATGGGAGAATGAAATTTCAAGTAGTTCCTGAGGGATTCCAAATCCTGGCCACAAGGCTAGTCATCATATATCAAAGGAGAATTAAATAACATATTCCTTTAAACACCTCATATTTAATTAAGTATGTGTGTGTGTCACTTCAGTTCTGTGTTGACTCTTTGTGACCGCATGGACTACAGCCCACTTGGCTCCTCTGTCCATGGGATTCTCCAGGAAAGAATACGGGAGCGAGCAGCCATTCCCTCCTCCAGGGGATCTTCCCGACCATGGATCAAACCAGAGTCTCTTGCATTGCAGGCAGATTCTTTACCACTGAGCCATCTGAGAAGCCCAGTTAAGTATGCAATGCTGCTGCTGCTAAGTCACTTCAGTCGTGTCGGACTCTGTGTGACCCCATAGACGGCAGCCCATCAGGCTCCCCCATCCCTGGGATTCTCCAGGCAAGAACACTGGAGTGGGTTGCCATTTCCTTCTCCAAGGCATGAAAGTTAAAAGTGAAAATAAAGTCCACTCAGTCGTGTCTGACCCTCAGCGACCCCATGGACTGCAGCCTACCAGGCTCCTCCGTCCATGGGATTTTCCAGGTAGGAGTACTGGAGTGGCGTGCCATTGCCTTCTCCAAAGTATGCAATAGATACTAAATAAATGCTTATTAGAAAACACCTCAGCATTCAAAATCCTTTCCACAATGGAGATTGTATACTGGGTTAAATCTATTTTCTATAGGTAACAGTGGCTCAATATTGGTAACTTTTATATAGTTCAATCTAGAAATTTGGTGGAAAGTATGAGTTGGGCATCATGGCCTCTTGTCATAATTTAGTAATGAGGTGTTGTTAAACTTGATCAAGCCATGCACCTTCTTTGGATCTCAGTTTCTTCATCTCTTTGATATTGATACTGAAATATACTATTGATTATTAATACAACTTAGAAATTTGATTAATTAAAATTGGAAAAAGAATGATTATTTAAAATTTTATCCGGTAAAAATATTTCAAATATGAGATGTAAAGGAAACAAGTTTTTGTAAGTGAATTTTTTCATTTTGAAGTAATTTAGATTCACAGGCAGTTGTAAGAATAATGTGGAATTATCTCTACATATTACACAGTCTCCCACAAGAGAAACACCATGTGATATAGGACAATCTCAACAGTTGTGCCAGGACTTGGATACTGGCCTGTAGTTTCCTTATTTGTGCTGTCTTTGTTTGATTTGGTGTCAGCGTAATATAACATTGTAAAATGAATTGAGAGATATTTTCTCCTATTTTATTTTCTGGAAGAGCTTGTATAGATTTAGTGTTAATTCTTTAAAGTTTTAGTCAGATTCCCAAATGAAACCATCTGAGCCTGGAGATTTAGAAGGGAGTTTTTAAACTATGAGTTCAATTTTTTAAATAGTTGGAGGCCTGTTCTAGTGATCGATCTGATACTGGGTAAGTCGTGTTTTTTGAGGAATTGGCCCAATTATTCAAATTTATCAAATTTGGGTGTAGAGCTGTTTGTAGTATACCATTTTATCCTTTGGATTTTGCAAGGCCTGTGGCGATTTTTCCTGTTTTTTTGTCTGGTATTCATAATTTATGTCTTCTCTCTCTTTCTTTGTCAGATTTACTAACAGTTTGTCAGTTTAATTGATCTTTGCTAAAAACCAACACTTTGTTTCACTGATTTTCTCTAATGTTTTTCTGTTTTCAATTTATTGGTTTCTGCACTTATCTTTGTTATTTTCTTTCTTCTGTCCTCTTTGAATTCATTTCATCTTTGATTTTTACATTCTTGCAGCAGAGGTTAGATGATTTTTTTGAGACTTTCTTGCATTTATTGACATAAATTTCTCCCTCAGTACCCACTCCAGTGTTCTTGCCTGGAGAATCCCAGGGATGGGGGAGCCTGGTGGGCTGCCGTCTATGGGGTCACACAGAGTCAGACACGACTGAAGCGACTTAGCAGCAGCAGCAACTGCTATCTATTAAAGTCTTTGAGGCTTTAATATGTTGCATTTTCATTTTTGTTCAGTTCAATGTATTTTTTAATTTTCTTTGAGGCGAGGCTTCCTATTTGATCCATGAACTATTTAGAAATATGTTTAGTTTACAAATTTTTTTCTATTTTTTGTCACCAATTTCAAGTTTGAACACATTTTTATCAGAGAACACACAGTATAATTTCAATTTTTAAAAATTTGTTAAGATTTCGTTTATGGCCCAGGATATGATCTATCTTGGTATTTCTATCTTGGTATTTGTTCTATGGGTGTTTTAAAACAACATATATTCTTCTGGTGTTGGGTGAGGTTTCCTATAATTGCTGCTTGGTTTATGGAGTTGTCGAAGCTCTTTGCTGATTTTTTGACTACTTATTCTACCAATTGTTGAGGTATTGAAGTATATAATTATACTTGTGGATTTATGTGTTTCTTCTTTAAGTTCTGTCAATTTATGCTTCACCTATTTTGTAGCTCTGATATTTAATGCAGAGAATACACATTTAAGAGTTCTATGTCTTGATGAATTGACCCTTTTGCCATTATATAATGTCCTTTTTTTCTGATAATTTTCTTTGCTCCAGTGTCTACTTTATCTGATGTTATAAAGTTGTTCTTCTTTTCCTTTGATTAATGTTTGCATGATATATTTTTCTATTCTTTTACTTTCAACTGGACAATATTGCTGTATTTGAAGAATTTCCTGTAGACAGTATATACTTGGGTGTTTTTTAATCCACTATGTCAGTTTTTGTCTTTTAATGTATTTAGACTACTTATATATGTTGTAAATATTGTTATACCAGGTTTAAATATACCATTTGAAATTTTATTTGTCTGGCTTCTGTTTTTCACTTCTCTGTTTTCTTTTTCCTATCTATTGTAGGTTACTTGAACATCATTTAGAATTCTACTTTGAATTCTTGATATTGTCTTTGAATCTACCTTATAGTAAAGCTTCTTTAGTGTAGCTTATGTATTACACTATATATATATATATATATATATAAAAACATCACAGTCTACTAATATCATCATTTTATGAGTTTGAGTGAAGTATAGAAACCTTATCTACTTTTACTCTCCCCACATTTATAATTATCTGACATATTACTTCTCTCCGTGTATTTAGAACCATAACAGACGATGTTTTAATTTTTGCTCCAACTGTTAACCATAATTTAGAAAACTCGGGAGGAGAAAGAAAGCTGTATTTACTCATATTTTTGTTTACTGTGTTCTTTTTCCCTAAAATCCCAAAGGTATTTTTTTTTTTTTTTTTATCATTTCCTTTCTGTTTAGAAAACTTCTTTTATAATATATGTGCTGGTGACTGATTCTTTTTCCTTCATCAGACAATATCTTAATTTGTCCTTAATTCCTCAAGGATATTTTTCATAAGTATAAGATTCTGGGTTGATACTTCTTTTCTCTCATCATCCTGGTTTCTAGTGAGAAATTGCTTATAGTTCTAATTGTATCTCTCCTGTAGGGAAGATAGCTTTTTTCTCTGGTTGCTTTCAAGGTTTTTATTTTTACTTATTGCTCAGAAATTTAATTATGATGTGTCTTGGCTTGAATTTATTTAGACTTCTACTATTTGGGGTTCATTCAGATTTCTTAATGTCTAGGTTTATATTTCTTTCCAAATTTGACATATTTTCAGCCATTCTTGGAAATGACCCTGATGCTGGGAAAGATTGACGGCAAAAGGAGAAGGAGCTGGCAGAGGATGAGATGGTTAGATAGCATCACTGACTCAATGGACAAGAATTTTGAGCAAACTCCAGGAGATAGTGAAGGACAGGGAAGCTTGGTGTGCTGCACTCCCTGGGGTTGCAGAGTTGCATATGACTTAGCAACTGAACAACAAGAGCCATTATTTCTTTTTTTGTGTGTGTAATTTATTTTTTATTTTTGCTTGCACTGGGTCTTTGTTGCTGTACATGGGCTTTCTGTAGTTGCAGTGACTGGGGCCTACTATTTGTTGCGATGCACAGGCCTCCTGTTGCAGTGGCTTCTCTTGTTGCAGAATCAGGCTCCAGAGTGTATGGGCTTCAGTAGTTGCAGTCCATGGACTCTAGAGCATGGGCTCAGTGTTTGTGGTGCGTAGGTTCAGTTACTCCATTGCATATGGAATATTCCCAGACCAGAGATTGAACTTGAGTCCCCTGCATTGGCAGGCAGACCACCAGGGAAGTCCCATTATTTCTTCAAGCACTTTTCAGCATTAACTTTTTCCTCTTCTCCTTTTAGGAATCCAATATTGTGAATGTTAGATCTTTTCATATAATCTCATGCTGTACTGTGCTGTGCTTCATCAGTCCTGTTTGACTCTTTGTGATACAGTGGACTGTAGTCTGCCAGGCTCCTCTATCCATGGGGGTTCTCTAGGCAAGAATAATGGAGTGGGTTGCCATGCCCTTCTCCATGGGGATCTTCCCAACCCATGGATCGAACCCAGGTCTCCTGCATTGAAGGTGAATTCTTTACCATCTAATCCACCAGGGAAGCCCAAGAATACTGGAGTGGATATCTCTTCTCCAAGGGAACTTCCCAACCCAGGAGTTGAACCAGGGTCTCCTTCATTGCAGGTGGATTCTTTTCCAGCTGAGCTACCAGTTCAGTTCAGTTGCTCAGTCGTGTCCAACTCTTTGTGATCCTATGGACCACAGAATGCCAGGCCTCCTTGTCTATCACCAACTCCCAGAGTTTACCCAAACTCATGTCCATTGAGTCTGTGATGCTATCCAACCATCTCATCCTTTGGCATCCCCTTCTCCTCCTGCCCTCTATCTTTCCCACATCAGGGTCTTTTCAAATGAGTCAGCTCTTTGCATCAGGTGGCCAAAGTATTGGAGTTTCAGCTTCAACATCAGTCCTTCCAATGAATATCCAGGACTCATCTCCTTTAGGATGGACTGGTTGAATCTCCTTGCAGTCCAAGGGACTCTCAAGAGTCTTCTCCAACACCACAGTTCAAAAGCATCAATTCTTCAGTGCTCAGCTTTCTTTATAGTCCAACTCTCACATCCATACATATCTACTGGAAAAACCATAGCCTTGATTATATGGACCTTTGTTGGCAAAGTAATATCTCTGCTTTTCAATACGCCAGGGAAGCCCTTAATTTCATAAGTTTTGTTAATCTAGGATCTGTTAATATTTTTTTAATTAGTCTATTTTTTCTCTGTTATTCAGATTAGGTTACTTCTATTGTTCTATCTTGTAGTTCACAATTTCTTTCCTTTGTTATGTCCATTCTCTTGGTTAGTCCATACATTGAACTTTGTACTTCAACTGTTTTGTTATTCTGTTCCAAACTTTCCATTTGATTCTTTTTTATCTTTTATTTCTTTGCTAAGATTTTCCAGTTTTTCATGTTTCAAGTGTGTTCATAGTTGCTTACTAATGCAATTTTAACATGGTTGCTTTAACATTTTTTTCAGATAATTCTAGTTGGCATTTAGTAAGTTTTTTCATTAATTTTGAGATTTTTCTATTTCTTGGCATGACAAGTGATTTTTTTAATTGAAACTGGCATATTTTTATATTATCCTATGAGACTGTGGATCTTATTCAAACCTTCAGTTTTAGTTGACTTTTGCTGGCATTGCTCAAGAAGTGGAGAGAAAGTGCCACCTTATTACCACCACAGAGAGGCTCACTGCTTAGCCTCCAGTGGCACCAGAAGAAGGGACTTCTCATTACTTCTGTGTAGGGATGGAAGTTATGGCTCCGCACTGGCATTGCAGGGAAAAGGAGGGAGGAAATGTGCTTGTTACTGATCTTCAGAGGTGAAATTCCTGACTCTCTACTTGGTCTTCTTTGACACCACTCATGCAGAAGTGGGGAGACATCCTGTTACCTAGCAAGGCTAGACGTGTAGGCCCCCACTCAGCTTTGGTGGTGTGGGTATGGGTGGGGTAAAGCTTTTTCTACGGCATTTGGCTGAAGTAGAGTTGTAATTGCCTAAAATTTTGTGTCCTAATAGTCTACTTCTTTCCTAGTCCTTTGATTAGAGTGAGTAAACACACACACATCAACTGTTGGGCTGCACCCCATAGGCCTATATCAGCATTATAATTGCCCAGCTGCAAGACTTGAGAAAGAGCGAAAAGTCATTGGCAAAGACATCAATGATTTCTTCGATAAGGAATCTTACACTTCCAAGAAAAGGCCCCAAAGAGACACCCCACCATGTGCAGCAGACAGCAGGTAGGACACGGCAGTTGTCTCAGTCCTCACTAGCAGAGGGAAGAAGAAGTTATCAGTTATAGGGGTAATTGATGGCAGGTTTGCTTCTCAGTTACTAGGGAAACTATCAAAGGCACGTGCCCCTCACTGCTTCTTTGATAAACTATCCTGATGGAGACATTCTTATCTAAAAATTAGAACAATCACTAGTTGGGGCCAGGGAGCAAGCATGTAGGCAGTTACTGCTTAGGCTCCATGATTAATAAGGAAGGTCAGTCATGCGAGTAGGGTGTAGGTAAGGCAGGGACTGATGGAACAGCAGATGTACAAAGAGCAAGAGAACCACCATCTTGAGTGGCCTGATGTCTCTTTCACACACATACACACACATAAACACAAAGGAAGGACCTTTTTTTCCCCGTGTCTTCCCATTAGCATTTCCAGGTTCCTGGCTTCTTTAGCTCTATGTATGATATATAATAGGCAAAAAGAAAATATAGAAAACTCACCTGTGGTTATTCCTTGGGTCTCAAGGCCCTTAACCACTCTGCTTTGTGTATTTGTCAGTGTCTTCTTAAGTTCATTTTCTACATTATTGAACTTGGTAGGAGGAATAAGAAAAGTTTATCTATTCCATTTTCCCAGAAGTAGAAGTTTCAGGAAATATAGTACTTAGAAAGGTTCTTTGGTAATACAAACACATTTATGAAATAGGTATAAGTTTTTAAAGTTTCAGCCAGCCATCCCATGATTTAGGGGAAAATGGAAAGAGTTCCCAAATGACACTGCTGACCAAGTGACTGACTGATAATAAACCATCTTCAATACATCTTCAGTACAACCATCTTATCAATACACGGAATGATATATGTCTAGATACAAGGGAGAGAGTTGACACTCATGATTGATGCTAAATATGTAAATATTATATACATTTTATATCTTATATTAAAATCTTGGTTTTGCTTTATCTAACAAAAAAGATAGATATTCTAGGAATTTCATCCTATGAATTTACTTTAAGTTCTCCCAGTGAGATTCAGGAGATTTAGGAAAAAGTTTTGAGAGCATTGCTGTATTTATTTTCCAGCCCAACTTTTCTTTACAGGGGAAATGAAAACTGATGGTTCTTCAATCATCTACCCAGATAAGTGAAGCATTCATCTACCCAGATAAATTATTTGGATATTTATGTTTACTTGTGTGTGTGTGTTTGTGCACGCACATGCACGTGCGCTCAGTTACTTGGTCATGTCTGACTCTTTGTGACCCCATGGAGCCCATCAGGCTCTTCCGTCCATGGAATTTTCCAGGCAAGTCTACTGGAGTGATTGCCATTTCCTACTCTAGGGGATCTTCCTGACCCAGGAAACACATTTGTGTCTCTTGTGTCTCCTATATTGACAGGCAGATTCTTTACCACTGACTCATCTGAAAAGACCCAACTTCGTAGTTTTTAGTTCAGTTCAGTTCAGTTGCTCAGTCATGTCCGACTCTTTGCGACCCCATGAAACACAGCACGCCAGGCTGCGCTGTCCATCACCAACTCCCAGAGTTTGCCCAAACTCATGTCCATTGAGTTGGTGATGCTATCCAGCCATCTCATCTTCTGTTGTCCCCTTCTTCTCCCACCCTCAGTCTTTCCCAGCATCAGGGTCTTGTCAACATTTCCAATGAGGTGGCCAAAGTATTGGAGTTTCAACTTCAACATAAGTCCTCCCAATGAACACCCAGGACTGATTTCCTTTAGGATGGACTGGTTGGAACTCCTTGCAGTCAAAGCGACTTTCAAGAGTCTTCTCCAACACCACAGTTCAAAAGCTTCAATTCTTCGGCGCTCAGTCTTCTTGACAGTCCAACTCTCACATCCATATGTGACTACTAGAAAACCATAGCCTTGACTAGATGGACCTTTGTTGACAAAGTAATGTCTCTGCTTTTGAATATGCTGTCTGGTTGGTCATAACTTTCCTTCCAAGGAGTAAGCGTCTTTTAATTTCATCATTGCAATCACCATCTGCAGTGATTTTGGAGCCCACAAAAATGAAGTCAGCCACTGTTTCCACTGTTTCCCCATCTATTTCCCATGAAGTGATGGGACTAGATGCCATGATCTTCATTTTCTGAATGTTGAGCTTTAAGCCAACATTTTCACTCTCCACTTTCACTTTAATCAAGAGGCTTTTTAGTTCTTCTTCACTTTCCCCCATAAGGGTGGTGTCATCTGCATATCTAAGGTGATTGATATTTCTCCCAGAAATCTTGATTCCAGCTTGTCCTTCCTCCAGCCCAGCATTTCTCATGATGTACTCTGCACGGAAGTTAAATAAGCAGGGTGACAATAAACAGCCTTGACGTACTCCTTTTCCTATTTGGAACCAGTCTGTTGTTCCATGTCCAGTTCTAACTGTTGCTTCCTGACCTGCATACAGGTTTCTCAGAAGGCAGGTCAGGTGGTCTGGTATTCCCATTTCTTTCAGAATTTTCCACAGTTTATTGTGATCCACACAATCAAAGGCTTTGGCATAGTCAATAAAGCAGAAATAGATGTTTTTCTGGAACTCTCTTGCTTTTTCAGTGATCCAGTGGATGTTGGCAATTTGATCTCTGGTTCGTCTGCTTTTTCTAAAACCAACTTGAACATCTGGAAGTTCATAGTTCACATATTGCTGAAGCCTGGCTTGGAGAATTTTGAGCGTTGCTTTACTAGCGTGTGAGCTGAGTGCAATTGTGCAGTAGTTTGAGCATTCTTTGGCATTGCCTTTCATTGGGATTGGAATGAAAACTGAAAAACTGACCTTTTCCAGTCCTGTGGCCATTGCTGAGTTTTCCAAATGTGCTGGCATACTGAGTGCAGCACTTTCACAGGATCATCTTTTAGGATTTGAAGTATCTCAACTGTGAAAAGAAGAGAAGTAAAAAGCAAAGGAGAAAAGGAAAGATATAAACATCTGAATGCAGAGTTCCAAAGAATAGAAAGAAGAGCTAAGAAAGCCTTCTTCAGTGATCAATGCAAAGAAATAGAGGAAAACAACAGAATGGGAAAGACTAGAGATCTCTTCAAGAAAATTAGAGATACCAAGGGAACGTTTCATGCAAAGATGGGCTTGATAAAGGACAGAAATGGTATGGACCTAACAGAAGCAGAAGATATTAAGAAGAGATGGCAAGAATACACAGAAGAACTGTACAAAAAAGATCTTCATGACCCAGATAATCACGATGGTGTGATCACTGACCTAGAGCCAGACATCCTGGAATGTGAAGTCAAGTGGGCCTTAGGAGATATCACTATGAACAAAGCTAGTGGAGGTGATGGAATTCCAGTTGAGCTATTTAAAATCCTGAAAGATAATGCTGTGAAAGTGTTGCACTCAATATGCCAGCAAATTTGGAAAACTCGGCAGTGGCCATAGGACTGGAAAAGGTCAGTTTTTATTCCAATCCCAAAGAAAGGCAATGCCAAAGAATGCTCAAACTACCGCACAGTTGCACTCATCTCACACGCTAGTAAAGTAATGCTCAAAATTCTCCAAGCCTGGCTTCAGCAATATGTGAACCGTGAACTTCCAGATGTTCAAGTTGGTTTTTGAAAAGGCAGAGGAACCAGAGATCAAATTGCCAACATCCGCTGGGTCATCGAAAAAGCAAGAGAGTTCCAGAAAAACATCTATTTCTGCTTTATTGACTATGCCAAAGCCTTTGACTGTGGATTACAATAAACTGGAAAATTCTGAAAGAGATGGGAAAGAAAGAGACCACCTGATCTGCCTCTTGAGAAATTTGTATGCAGGTCAGGAAGCAACAGTTAGAACTGGACATGGAACAACAGACTGGTTCCAAATAGGAAAAGGAGTACGTCAAGGCTGTATATTGTCACCCTGCTTACTTAACTTATATGCAGAGTACATCATGAGAAACACTGGACTGGAAGAAACACAAGCTGGAATCAAGATTGCCGGGAGAAATATCAATAACCTCAGATATGCAGATGACACCACCCTTATGGCAGAAAGTGAGAGGAACTAAAAAGCCTCTTGATGAAAGTGAAAGTGGAGAGTGAAAAAGTTGGCTTAAAGCTCAACATTCAGAAAACAAAGATCATGGCATCCGGTCCCATCACTTCATGGGAAATAGATGGGGAAACAGTGGAAACAGTGTCAGACTTTGGGTTTTTGGGATCCAAAATCACTTCAGATGGTGACTGCAGCCATGAAATTAAAAGACGCTTACTCCTTGGAAGGAAAGTTATGACCAACCTAGATAGCATATTCAAAAGCAGAGACATTACTTTGCCAACAAAGGTTCGTCTATTCAAGGCTATGGTTTTTCCTGTTGTCATGTATGGATGTGAGAGTTGGACTGTGAAGAAGGCTGAGCGCTGAAGAATTGATGCTTTTGAACTGTGGTGTTGGAGAAGACTCTTGAGAGTCCCTTGGACTGCAAGGAGATGCAACCAGTCCATTCTGAAGGAGATCAGCCCTGGGATTTCTTTGGAAGGAATGATGCTAAAGCTGAAACTCCAGTACTTTGGCCACCTCATGCGAAGAGTTGACTCATTGGAAAATACTCTGATGCTGGGAGGGATTGGGGGCAGGAGGAGACGGGGATGACAGAGGATGAGATGGCTGGATGGCATCACTGACTCAATGGACGTGAGTCTGGGTGAACTCCGGGAGTTGGTGATGGACAGGGAGGCCTGACGTGCTGCAATTCATGGGGTCGCAAAGAGTCGGACACGACTGAGCTACTGAACTGAACTGAACTGGAATTTGATCACCTCCCCTAGCTTTGTTCATAGTGATATCTCCTAAGGCCCACTTGACTTCACATTCCAGGATGTCTGGCTCTAGGTGAGTGATCACAGCATCGTGGTTATCTGGGTCATGAAGATATTTTTTGTACAGTTCTGTGTATTCTTGCCATCTCTTCTTAATATCTTCTGTTTCTGTTAGGTCCATACCATTTCTCAATACCTTTATTGAGCCCATCTATGCATGAAATATTCCCTTGGTGTCTCTAATTTTCTTGAAGAGATCCCTAGTCTTTCCCATTCTTTTGTTTTCCTCTATTTCTTTGTATTGATTGCTAAGGAAGGCCTTCTAATCTCTCCTTGCTATTCTTTGGAACTCTGCATTCAAATGGGTGTATCTTTCCTTTTCTCCTTTGCTTTTTGCTTCTCTTCTTTTCACAGCTATTTGTAACGGCTCCTCAGACAGCCATTTTGCTTTTTTGCATTTCTTTCTCTTGGAGATGGTCTTGATCCCTGTCTCTTGTACAATGTCATGAACCTCTGTCCATAGCTCATCAGGTACTCTATCAGATCTAGTCCCTTAAATCTATTTCTCACTTCCACTGTATAATCATGAGGGATTTGATTTACGTCATACCTGAATGGTCTAGTGGTTTTCCCACTGCCAAGTTGCTTCAGTCATGTCCGACTCTGTGCGACCCCAGAGACGACAGCCCACCAGGCTCCCCTGTCCCTGGTTTTCCCACTAGGTATATCTAAAAGGTAGGAGAAAAAAAGTATAACTCAGTGACTCTAATCAGAGCAGGTTTCCACAGACACAGGAAATCTGGTCATGAAGGAATTGCCACAACCTCTGTGTGGCACAGCCAGGGGTGTCACAGTTCTAGCTGGAGGTTATGTTCTGTACTCAGTATTACAGAAACAGTAATTTGGTAATTATGCCGCTAAGTGACTGCTCTGAAATAGTTTGCCAATGTCTGTTAATGACTCAACGCAATTGACAGAGACAGCATTTGATAGTTTGAACAAATCAAAATTTTTTTTTTCTTCCTCAGCAGGACATAAAAAATCAGTTCCTGATTGTCAGACTGGCAAATGCAATCATGCTGCCAGGCCTGATGGTGACCGAAATTGTTTATGGACTGCTCAGTGAGTTTTCAAGAGGATTCTGGGAACAACAATAGGTGACATGGTTTAATTGAAGAAACTAAGATCAAAGAATTACAAAGTTTCCAAAAAATCATTAGTAAAAATAAAATTATTTCTTAGTTCCCTGCCTAAGAATTGATCCTAGGTAGCCTGGATGAAAACCAGGAATCCTAGCTGCGAGACCACCAGGGGCTAGAGGCTAAAGGCAAAGTGGCTCTGACTCTTGCTCTCCCCCCCCATCCCCCACACCGCCCCCCTTTGAAAGCAAGAATGTTTCAAAGAGGCAAAAACTGTAAAAATAGATACAAAGTTTATTGTTAGAGATACAGTGCAGAAAAGCAGTTTGTTTACTTAAGACAGAAGCAAGGCAGAAATAACACACTAGGAGAGGAGTGCAGACATCTTGAGAAAGGAGCACTTAAATAAAGAGGTGATGTAAATCACCTTTATAGGACAGTGTTTCTGGGTCTTTGTTTCTGTTTGGTCAATTATCTTGTTTGTTTCTTCACACCTGACTGGTCTTAGGACTCTCCCCAGGATATGTGCACAACTTCTTACTAAAATGGATCCGACCCCAAAGGCCTGTGGGTGCATGTCCACACTTATTATAGGGTAGGGTTCCCTCCCTTTTTGACCCCCCAAGCAGCCTTCCTGGGCATGTGCAGATAGGCAAGTCTTCCTTGACCTTGGGAGTAGGCACCTTATCTCTGGACTTTTAGCAGAGTTCAGCTTTTGCCACTAGCTTTTTTGTCCTTGGAGTGTCTGTGTGAGAACAAAGTTCTAGTTTTACTTCATTTGACAAATACCAGCTGTCCAGCCAAGGGGCCCATCTATCTCCTACCTCACTGCCAACTCCAATACTTGGCAAACCACTCTTGGCAACAAATGATCCATAACATGTCATTGCCAGCAATAACAATCTACAGTTCATACCCAAGATAGCAAATCATCCCCAACATTTCAACAAATGGGGACTTCAGACATGCTTTACCAGCTGCAATGGTTTGGCCATAAAATTTAATGGCAGAAATAAAATAATAATAGTAATAATAATCATGTTTTTATTTATTCATTTCTTTGGCTACGTTGGGACTTAGTTGCAACATGTGAGATATTCATTGCATCATGTGGTATCTTTCCTTGTGGCCCTTAGGCTTCAGCAGTTGCAGCATGAAGGCTTAATAGTTGTGGTACATGGGCTTAGTTGCTTCATGGCATGTGGGATCTTAGTTCTCTGACTAGGGATCAAACCTATGTCCTTTGCATTGCAAGTTAGATTCTTAACCACTGGACCACGAGGGAAGTCCCAATAATAACCACTGTTATCTTCTGTTCTCCTATAAAACCAGCAGCCATGACATGATTTTGTTTGGAAATGCCCTTTTCTTCACTGACCAGTTTTTTTAGACAGATGATGGAAGTGTGACGGTAATGCAGAATGCACCAAATGCATTTTTCATGATTTTCACAGATATGTCAGTAGTAAAACATGGTTCTCCTTGACACTTTATAGCAGGTTCAGTAAAGATGGGTTTGTTGTTTTGTCTCCATGACACATCACTTACATACTGCATACTCATCTACTGAGCCCTTTATCTCTATCTATGTATCCAGTAATTCATGCATCTCTCCATTAACCCACCTATCCATCCATTCATCCATCCATCCATGTACTTTTTCCAATACCTTTCTTTCTAATTAGAAAAAAATAAGATGATAAGTGAGAGGAAGAAAACAAAAGGGAAGAAAATGTATTTTCAAAAGAGGCTTATAAAGCAGGAAGAAAGAAGAGAGGAACAGCGTGATGAAATGAGAGAAACACTGTGACTGGATTCAGAATATACTTTCTTTTGCAGCTCCTTCACTTCTTGGCTGTATGATTAGTGACAGCTTCCTTGATATTCCTGAATCTCACTTCTTACGTTTTTCAAGGGGTGATATTGCATCTCTACTCACTTCAAATGATTAATGGGAAAGTGTCGTTCGTTAACAAACATGAAGCATTCTGTAATTGTAAAGTTCAAAGTAAATTCTATATAGTTTTTATAATAAACTTGAATATAATGTAGATAGCTTAATATGACTTAGTTACCAGACATTTTCATTCTGTAACTGTGCTTTCTCCTCCCAGAATTTCTTGTAGTATTCGTGTGATTTCATTTTTAAACATTTAAATCTCTACTTTGTTTGAAATTTATCCTTGGGTATGTGTGAAAAATGGACCAACTTTTATCTTTTTTTCCTCCATGTGAATCTCTAGTTATTCTAATGTTTATTAAAAAGTCTACCTTTCCCACTGATTTGAGGTACTGCTTTAGGGACTTCCCTGGTGCCTCAGATGGTAAAGAATCTGCCTGCAATGCAGGAGACCTGGATTTGATCCCTGGGTCAAGAAGATCCACTGGAGAACGGAATGCCTACCCACTCCAGTATTCTCTCCTGGAGAATCCCATGGCCAGAGGACCTGGTGAGTTACTGTCCATGGGATCTCAAAGAGTCGGACATGACCGAGCGACTAACACTTTAGCATGTACTAAGTTTTCATGTGAAATTGAATGTGTTTTGTATTTTTATATTAGTCTGCCTGTCTATTCCTATGTGAATACAATACTTTTTAATTATACATGCTTCATAATATGTCTTACTATTTGTTTCTATGCATTATTTTCTTTAATCTTACAATGACTTTGTATACCCTTTGACCATGATCTTTTCTCTTTATGTTTAAGTGAGATAGCTTTTTTTCCACACCCAGTAAAAGAGCATTGGCCAGCAGAGTTTTCCTAGCTTCACAGTGTAGAACTCCCTCTCATTATTGCTGTGTTCAAATACATGATCTGATACTTTCTGTGGCCTGTCTTCTCTGACACCTCCCCTACTTTTATCTGAATCTTTTCTTTCCTTTGGTCCCAGTGTCTCTCAACTACTCAGTTTCCTTTCTACTGTAGAAGATTCTCCTGAAGGCTAGTCTTTGTCATACATGAACACTGCAGTTGTTTTATTTCAAATATACTCAGGGTACAAACTGATGTATACCACCTGACCTTTTGCTGTCTCTTTGCACTCACCCACAAATTGGAGCCCATGAAACCAGTTCTCAGTTTTGATGTTATTCCAAGAATGACCCTCTGAACTCTTCCTAATGGATCCCTCAGTTTGGGGTCCTTGAGCAGTTCAGTTTCTGAGTCTTCCAGCTCATCCAGCTGTCAGAAACCCCTTTGCTTCCTCCCTGCTTCCTCCCTCAGAGTTGAGAATACTATGGCAGGCTTGTTATAGTTTGGCCTCAATTCCTCAAATTTGGGAGTTCGTGGAGATATCTTGTTGTTTACTTCTGTTGTGTGTTTTGGCTGCATGTTTTTTTTTTTTAATTCTAGGGCTTCCCTCATGGCCCAGATGGTTAAGAATCTGCCTGCAGTGCAGAAGACCTGAATTTGATTCTTGGGTTGGGAAGATCTCCTTCAGAAGGGAATGGCAACCCACTCCAGTATTCTTGCCTGGAGAATTCAATAGACAGAGGAGCCTGGCAGGCTACAGTTCATGGGGTTACAAAGAGTTGGGCATGACTGAGTGACTAAATGCTTTCACTTTTGTAATTCTGGCTGTTTTGCCTGTTTTGTAGAGTAATATGGAAAAATCGACAGCTATGCCGTACCTCTTCAATCTTCCCTTGAACTTCTTCCCGAATGTCCTTATAATGGTTTCAGAAGGTTCGCCTTTCTGAACAGTTATTTACTACTCAACCTGACTTTTGTTTTCATGTAGGTTATGAGGTAAAGATTTAACTATTTTTTTCATTTATATAATTCCGCCCCCCGACGTATGTGCGTCTTTTCTTCCTGTGAAATGTAATACCATATCTCTTACATGTTTCATAGATGCTGGGTTCTATTCTGAGATTTTTAGTCTCTATTTGTATTCTTACACCAGGATTACTCTGTTCTAATTACTGTAGTAATTCTAATTCTTGATATTTGACCTCATAAGCTTTCCCCACATCTCTTCCCTGCTCTTATTTAAAATGCTTTGTTTATTCTTTGCCCCCTTTCCATATATGAATTTTTATTATTAGCTTGGTAATTTTGCTAAAAATAGTTTTAGGATTTAGAAAGACCTGAATTTTTTAATGTATTAATTTTTCTTAACTATGCATATGGTATCTCACCATTTATTTATGGATTTTATGTATATTAAGCTGGAACCCAGGAGCTTTCTGAACTCTCTTGTTAGTTTTCACAGATTCTCTGTAGAGCTTCTTGAATGCTCTTTGTAGATAATATCATCTGCAAAGGTTAGTTTCTTTGCTTTCCAAGCTTCTATGTTTTTTACTTTGTCTCATTATTTAGCTAAGGCTTCCAGTTCAATGTTTAGCAGTAGTGGTTTGAACAGAATTCTTATCTTGTTAATGTTACTGAGAATTTTATTTCCAAGGCTGCTGCTAAGTCGCTTCAGTCGTGTCCGACTCTCTGCGACCCCATAGACGGCAGCCCACCAGGCTCCCCTGTCCCTGGGAATTCTCCAGGCAAGAACACTGGAGTGGGTTGCCATTTCCTTCTCCAATGCATGAAAGTGAAAAGTGAAAGGGAAGTTGCTCATTCGTGTCCGACTCTTAGCGACTCCATGGACTGCAACCCACCAGGCTCCTCTGCCCATGGGATTTTCCAGGCAAGAGTACTGGAGTGGGTTGCCATTGCTTACCATAAAATATAATACTTGTTACATATTTTTGTAAGGTATTTTTATCAGATTGAAAAAAGATACTTCAGGTCCTTGTTTCTTGAGAGTTCTTATCATGAGTAAGTATTAAATTTTAATCAAAGTTTCTTTTTTATCATTTTGCCTTGTGCATTTTTTAATCTGTTAAGGTGATGAGTATATTAAGAGTTTTTTCCTCAATAGTAAATCTTCTTTACTGGATTAAACTCACCTTGCTTGTGATATATGTTATGATTTATATTTCACATAATATGAATTCCAAAATATTGCTTTTGATCCTTGTCTTTCATAAATGTTGTTCTCAAACAGGGATGGAATAAAGTATTTGTTTTCTTAGAAGAATGAGTGGTATTAGAGGGGAGGGTGAGGAAAGTGTATTATTAGCAAGCAGTTCTCTTTGGGAAGCAGGGAGGTAGGTGGAAGGTGGATCGCTGTCTCTCAGCATCCTCCAGGCTTAATATTACCATGTTGCTGGTGCTGTTGCCTTAGTCACAGCTGATGACCACATGGTACCAAACTATTTTGAGGATTGAGACAAGACTCATCCCATGAGGCTGGACCCTTGGAAATCTCAGCTAGTTGACTCTGCAGATCATTTCACTATCTTATAATAAGGAAATTTACCAATTTATGAGACTTTTTTCTGCACACTATTGTTGTTGTTTTTCAGTTACCCAGTTGTATCTGACTCTCTGTGACCCCAGGTACTGCGGCATGCCAGGCTCCTCTGTCCTCCACTATTTCCCAGAGTTTGCTCAAATTCATGTCCATTGAGTCAGTGATGCTATCTGACTACTCCATCCTCTGCCGCCCCCTTCTCTTTTTGCCTTCAATCTTCCCCAGGATCAGGGTCTTTTTCAGTGAGTCAGCTCTTTGCATCAGGTGGCTGGAGTATTGCAGCTTCAGCATCAGTCCTTCTGATGAATACTCAGGATAGATTTCCTTTAGGATTGACTGGTTTGATTTCCCTGCAGTCCAAGGGATTCTCAAGAGTCCAGCAGCACAATTTGAAAGCATCAATTCTTTGGTGTTCATCCTTCTTTATGGTCCAACTTTCACATCCATACTTGACTACTGGAAAAACCATAGCTTTAACTATACAGACCTTTGTTGGCAAAATGATGTTTTGCTTTTTAATACTCTGTCTACATTTGTCATAGCTTTCCCTCCAAGAAACAAGCATCTTTATTTTCATGTCTTTGGTCACAGTTTGCACTGATTTTGGAGCCCAAGAAAATAAAACTTGTCACTGCTTTCATTTTTACTCTTCTACTTGCCATGAAGTGATGGAACCAGATGCTATGATCTTAGATTTCTGAATGTTGATTTTTAAACCAGGTTTTTCACTCTCCTCTTTCACCATCATCAAGAGGCTCTTTAGTTCCTCTTTGCTTTCTGCCTTTAAGGTGGTATCATCTGTAATCTGAGGTTGTTGATATTTCTCCCAGCAGTCTTGATTCCAGCTTGTGATGCCTTCAGCCTGGAATTCCTCATGATATACTCTGAGTAAAAGTTAAATAAACAGGGTGAAAATATACCAACTTGTCATACTCCTTTCCCAATTTGGAACCAGTCAGTTGTTCCATGTCTGGTTCTAACTGTTGCATACTGATCTGCATACATCTCTCAACTTCTTTGGAGACAAATAGGGTGGTCTGGTATTCCCATCTCTTTAAGGATTTTCCACAATTTTTTATGATCCATACAGTCAAAGGCTGTAGCACAGTCAGTGAAACATAAGTAGATGTTTTTCTGGAACTCCCTTGCTTTCTCCATGATCCAACAAATGTTGGCAGTTTAATCTCTGGTTCCTCTACCTTTTCAAAATCCAGTTTGTACATCTGGAAGTTCTAGGTTTATGTGTTGCTGAAGCCTGGCTTGAAGGATTTTGAGCGTAACTTTGCTGGTATGTAAAATGAGTGCAATTGTATGGTAGTTTGAACATTCTTTGGCATTTGCCTTTTTTAAAACTGAAATGAAAGTGGACATTTTCCAGTCCTGTGACTGTTGCACATGTAGTTTTGCTAGAAGAGATTCTATCAGTGGCTTGAAATTTAAATTGACTGAATCATATAATTTGGAACCTTGCAGAAATGGAAATGTTATTTTAACCCAGTGGTAAAGAATCCACCTGCCAGTGCAGGAGATGCTGGTTCCATCCCTGGTTCTGGAATATCTTCTGGAGAAGAAAATAGAAACCCATTCCAGTATTCTTGCCCGGACATAGGAGCCTAGTGGGCTACAGTCCATGGAGTTGCAAAGAGTTCAACACACTTAGCCCCTGAGTAGGCACATGCTATACCCAAGCTAAAGCTAGAAAATTTAACCTAAGCCTTGAAGAAAAGAATAGTGACATGCTAGGTCTTTCTCAAAAATTTAGTTTTCTCTCCTCATCAAGAGGACTGAGTCTCAGAAAAAACCTGATTAGGGGTTTTAACCTTTCCTTTTGAGGTTATTGTTTTAAATTTTATTTTAAAAAAAGCAACCATTCAGATAGGGAAAATGGATAAAGGGACTTTTTTAATCATTATTCTCCAACAAAGCAGAGTCAGTTAGACATACACAGAGGAAAAATTATTATGAGGAATTGGCTCACATGATTATGGAGGAAGTTAGTCCTACAGTTTACCATCTGCCATCTGGACACCCAGGATAGCCAGTAGTGTAATTTCAGTCCAAATTCAAGGCTGAGAATCATGGACACTGATAGTGAAAATTCCAGTCCAAGGAGGAGAGAAATAATGTTCAATCTGGTCTAAGAGACAATCAAGTTGACAGAAAATTGATCACACATAGGCCCACAGGTAACTAGTTAGAATTTTCATTCTAAATTAGTACTTCTCAAACCATCTGTGGTGAAGGACCAGTCCCCTCCTCCTTTCATTGCAGACCAGAATATTTTATTTATAAAATACCATAAAAATGAAATTACTAGGAGAGTGACATGAAAAAGAAAAACATAACACACAGGCCCATTTTTTGTTTATCTGTATTTAACAGATAAAAATGACCATTTAAAATTGTTACAACAGTTGCTAAATTTTGTTCTCAGTTTCTGCGCTTATCTTATCAGGAAGCAATAACAAACTGACTGGCACTGGTCCTTGAACCACACTCTGAGCAGCACTGGTCTGAGGATTTGCAAGACCTCTAGATAAAATCTCTGACTGTAGTTATTCATTCATTGGCTTGACTGGAACCTAATAGATGGGAAAGCTACACTATTTTGAGAAAACTCTGTAGGTATTAAGCCTGTTTAGTAATGGCCTGTGACTGTTTTAAGCCCTGAAACAAATCGTCCACCAGACTCCCAAACTCACACTAATAGGAAGCAGATTGGAAAACCATGCAGCATCCAGGAAGAACATCCTTTTTAATACTCATCTCCTCTATGGTCAAATAGACAAGGAAGAACCTCCCACAGCTGCAAAACTGGAGAGAAGTGGGAAGGCAGATTTTTTCTCGTGGCTTATACCAAATTGATTAAGAAAATACTTGTACTGCCTGAATAAGGAATCATAATACAGCACATTGAGATTTAATGTGTATTGTGAACTCTTGGTGTCAATTCTTCCTTTCAAAATGAGAAGTGTAATTGTAGGAATCCTATTTTGTTTCTTACATCAAATATTGTTTAGGGTATGGAAAATCTGTCTTTCAGGGATTCCCTGGTGGCTCAGATGGTAAAGAACCTGCATGTGATGCAGGAGACCTGAGTTCAATCCCTGGGTCAGGAAGATCCCCTGGAGGAGGGCATGGCCAACCCAAACCAGCATTCTTGCCTGGAGAATTCCATGGACAATGGAGCCTGATGGACTACAGTCCATGGGGTCACAAAGAGTCAGACATGACTGAGCATACCTCCATATATTCAGATGTTTGGGTATTTTCATATATACTCAATTTTCTTGTTCTGGCATAAGTGCCTTGTTAATTTTTTTCATTGTACTTGACTGTAAGTTTTTTTTTTTTTTTCTTGTATATTTATTTAGAATTTCTCAGCATTTATTTTAGGAGGGAGTCTTGTGTTAACTTTATTTTGCCAGAATTGTCTAAAGTATTTGTAAAACCAAGAACCTCAGATATGCAGATGATACCACTCTAAAGGCAGAAAGAGAAAAGGAATTAAAGAGTGTCTTGATGAGGGTGAAAGAGGAGAGTGAAAAAGTTGGCTTGAAACTCAACATGAAAAAAACTAAAATCATGGCATCCAGTTCCATAACTTCTTGGCAAATAGTTGGGAAAAAGTGATGAATGACAGATTTTATTTTCTTGGGCTCCAAAACCACTGTGGACAGTGACCACAGCCATAAAATTAAAGGATGCTTTCTCCTTGGAGGGAAAGCTATGATAAACCTAGACAGCATATTAAAAAGCAGAGGCATCACTTTGCCGACAAAGGTCCATGGAGTCAAAGCTATGATTTTTCCAATAGGCATGTACAGATGTGAGAGTTGGACCATAAAGAAGGCTGAGCACCAAAAAGCTGATGCTTTCAAGAAGACTCTTGAGAGTCCCTTGGACAATGAGGAGATCAAACCAGTCAATCCTAAAGGAAATAAACCCTAAGTATTCATTAAAAGGACTGATGGTGATGCTGAAGCTCCAATACTTTGGCCACCTAATGTGAAGAGCCAACTCACTGGAAAAGACCTTGATTCTGGGAAAGATTGAGGGCAAAAGAAGAAGGGGGCAGTAGAGGATGGGATGGTTAGATAGCCTCACCAACTCAATGGACATGAGTTTGATCAAACTCCAGGAGATAGTGAAGGATGGGGAAACCTGGCATGCTGTAGTCCATGCAGGTGTCGCAAGAAATAGGACTTGACTTAGCAACAGAACGACAACAAAATCAAGATGTCAATACCTACAGAGGTATGATTCACCAATTTTCTTATTCTGCCTAACTGGGTGCTTTAGTGGGTATTTGGAGGTATGGTAGAATGGATAAGAACATGCAATTTAGGGTCAGAAATTTTGGGGTGGTAATATTATCTGTTGGAGAAGGCGATGGCACCCCACTCCAGTACTCTTGCCTGGAAAATCCCATGGATGGAGGAGCCTGGTAGGCTGCCGTCCATGGGGTCACTAAGAGTCAGACACGACTGAGCAACTTCCCTTTCACTTTTCACTTTCATGCATTGGAGAAGGAAATGGCAACCCACTCCAGTGTTCTTGCCTGGAGAATCCCAGGGACGGGGGAGCCTGGTGGGCTGCCGGCTATCGGGTCATACAGAGTCAGACACAGACTGAAGTGACTTAGCAGGAGCAGCAGCAGCAATACTATGTGTATCTTTGGTAAGTTACACTACCTCTCTAAGATTGACTTTATTCATATTAAAGTAAATGGTTTTTACTTCATGGGATTATTGACATGATTAATTACAATGTCTGACACAAAGAAAATGAATTAATAAATGTTAGCTGTACTTATTACAGAATATTGTTCAAATCCTTTGTCAGGACTTAAAGATCATAAGCTGCTCTTCCAGTTTCATCTCTTCATGCAACTTGTTTCCTTGCTCCAAAATTACTGAAATTATCTCTGTTCTCTAAACAAAGCTTTCCCCACCTTTCACGTTAATTTTATCTACATGAAGCATTCGTGTCTTGTTAATTGGATTGACTCCTCTAGATTGAAGAAACTTAAAAAAAATTGTTAATATTCCTTGATAAAACATGGTATAATGTTTGTCACATCATGATATGTGATTAATATTAGTATTATTTTAGCTTCCTCTCTCATTTCCAAACACCAGATGATTTTCTTTTTCTTTTTTTAGTATTTCTTCTTCTAGAGCAGTTAAATAAGTTTACAAACTGTAATTCTCCAAATTAAACATATACATTACATAGTTTATAATATTTGAGAAGGGGGTATTTGTTGAGGTTAAACTGTGTACATTTGGATAAAACACTTTTTTTTTTTACTATTACAGTGCATTTTTGCAATTTAAGGGCTTTTAGATGATCTCAAAATTTCTTTCTGGTTATACTTCCTAGTAGTCATGATCTTTGAAACTTAAAACTGCTGAGAAGCTTATCACTTGACATATTACAGAAGTGAGATTTCCAGACTTTAATGTTATGTTGATTCTTACTATTTCCATTATTTTGAAATTGTTCATTTCAGATGTTCATGAAAATCAAAAGCCTTTAGAATAATTATAAATTTTATTTGATCCATTAATAGCTTTTCATAGGATATCATTACCTTCTGCCCTTTCAGCAAGTGGTATGCTTATTCAGATATTTTAAATAACAGGTTCAGTAGTTTTCATTTTATTAAGTTAAAATGTGTTTACCTATCACAACTGCATCTGCATTGAACTATCCTTACTTTTGACATTAGAGACAAAGATCAGTCAATACTTTAATTGCCTGAGGCCTATCAACAGACATGAAGCTTTCCTTAAAGTAGTAATCATCTTTAGAAAAGAAATTGTACTTTAAAGTTCAATTTATGCATTTACTAATTCTGTGCTGCACTCTCAAGATGGTGGGTTATACATTCAGTTTAGTTCAGTTAAGTTCAGTCGCTCAGTCGTGTCCGACTCTTTGTGACCCCATGAATCACAGCACGCAGGCCTCCCTATCCATCACCATATCCCAGAGTTTACTCAAACTCATGCCCATCAAGTTGGTGATGCCATCCAGCCATCTCATCTTCTGTCGTCCCCTTCTCCTCCTGCCCCCAATCCCTCCCAGCATCAGTCTTTTCCAATGAGTCAACTCTTCGCATGAGGTGGCCAAAGTTTTGGAGTTTCAGCTTTAGCATCAGTCCTTCCAATGAACACCCAGGACTGATCTCCTTTAGAATGGACTGGTTGGATCTCCTTACAGTCCAAGGTTCTCGCAAGAGTCTTCTCCAACACCACAGTTCGAAATCATCAATTCTTCGGCACTCAGCTTTCTTCACAGTCCAACTCTCACATCCATACATCACCACTGCAAAAATCATAGCCTTGACTAGACGGACCTTTGTTGGCAAAGTAATATCTCTGCTTTTTAATATGCTATCTAGGTTGGTCATAACTTATTACCTCTTTCTTTTTATGTTACATTAGTTTGGGAATCAACTTCTATTTCAGGTGCCATAGTAATTTCTCATTGTTGATAGAATTACAATGAGAAAATCTTGAACACATTTGATTTAAATTAAGCAAAAAAGGAAATATATATTTTTGTATAAAATTAATTGTCTGCAAAGTTTATGAAATAAAGATAATGGCTTTTTCTGTCTTAGTTATAACCAGAAAATATGATGAGAGGAGTGTAACCCCTCAGTGAAAATGAAAATGAATCCTCAGTGACATTAAGAGAATTAAATCCCTTAGGAGCATTATCTTAAGGAAGAATAATTAAAAGTGTGCTAGAAAACAAGTTTTTAAAAACTTAAAACTAATTTTATTTAGAAATATAGTCATATGTGTGCATTTTACCAGTGAAGACTGAATGCTGCTTTAAAGGAAATAAAGTTAACTGAATATATATTCTTCCTAAATTGTTTCAATTAAACATGAGGTCTTACATTCCTGTGAGCTTATATCTTTCCAGAGTTGGTTGTATTATGTGTCTACCCCTTTTCTGATTAAGGATATGATGTTGTAAGGAACAGAATATCACTCAAGTAAGATTAAACAAAAATGTAATATCACCAAATGCAAATAGAATTGTGTTTTATACTTTTTCTGGTCAGTCTGATTCAGTTCAGTTCAGTCACTCAGTTGTGTCCAACTCTTTGTGATCTCATGGACTGCCTCCCTGTCCATCACCAACTCCCAGAGTTTACCTAAACTCATGTCCATTGAATCCGTGATGCCATCCAACCATCTCATCCAATCATCTCATCCTCTGTCATCCCCATCTCCTGTGACATTGTACAGGAGATAGGGATCAAGACCATCCCCATGGAAAAGAAATGCAAAAAAGCAAAATGGCTGTCTGGGGAGGTCTTACAAAAAGCTGTGAAAAGAAGAGAAGCAAAAAGCAAAGGATAAAAGGAAAGATATAAGCATCTGAATACAGAGTGCCAGAGAATAGCAAGGAGAGATAAAAAAGCCTTTCTCAGTGATCATTGCAAAGAAATAGAGGAAAACAACAGAATGGGAAAGACTAGGGATCTCTTCAAGACAATTAGAGATACCAAGGGAACATTTCATGCATAGATGGGCTTGATAAAGGACAAAAATGGTATGGACCTAACAGAAGCAGAAGATATTAAGAAGAGGTCATAAGAATACACAGAAGAACTGTACAAAAAATATCTTCATGACCAAGATAATCACGATGGTGTGATCGTTCACCTAGAGCCAGACATCCAGGAATGTGAAGTCAAGTGGGCCTTAGGAAGCATCACTATGAACAGAGCTAGTGGAGGTGATGGAATTCCAGTTGAGCTATTTCAAATCCTAGAATAAGATGCTGTTAGAGTGCTGCAGTCAATATGCCAGCACATTTGGAAAACTCAGCAGTGGCCAGGACTGGAAAAAGTCCATTTTCATTCCAATCCCAAAGAAAGGCAATGCCAAAGAATGCTCAAACTACCACACAATTGCACTCATTTCATACGCTAGTCAAGTAATGCTCAAAATTCTCCAAGCAAGGCTTCAACAGTATGTGAACCATGAACTTCCAGATGTTCAAGCTGGATTTGGAAAACGCAGAGGAACCAGAGATCAAATTACCAATATCCATTGGATTGTAAAAAAAAAGCAAGAGAGTTCCAGAAAAACGTCTATTTCTGCTTTATCAACTATTCCAAAGCCTTTGACTGTGTGGGCCACAATAAACTCTGGAAAATTCTGAAAGAGATGGGAATACCAGAACACTTGACCTGCCTCTTGAGAAACCTATATGCGGGTCAGGAAGCAACAGTTAGAACTGGACATGGAACAACAGACTGGTTCCAAATAGGAAAAGGAGTAGTCAAGGCTGTGTATTGTCACCCTGCTTATTTAACTTCTATGCAGAATACATCATGAGAAACGCTGGGCTGGAAGAAGCACAAGCTGGAATCAAGATTGCCAGGAGAAATATGAATAACCTCAGGTATGCAGATGACAGCACCCTTATGGCAGAAAGTGAAGAAGAGCTAAAGAGCCTCTTGATGAAAGTGAAAGTGGAGAGTGAAAATGTTGGCTTAAAGCTCAACATTCAGAAAACTAAAATCATGGCATCTGGTCCCATCTGCTGTTGCTACTGCTAAGTCGCTTCAGTAGTGTCCGACTCTGTGCGACCCCATAGATGGCAGCCCACCAGGCTCCCCCGTCCCTGGGATTCTCCAGGCAAGAATACTGGAGGGGGTTGCCATTTCCTTCTCCAATGCATAAAAGTGGAAAGTGAAAGTGAAGTCGCTCAGCCGTGTCCGACTCTTAGCGACCCCATGGACTGCAGCCCACCAGGCTCCTCCGTCCATGGGATTTTCCAGGCAAGAGGACTGGAGTGGGGTGCCACTGCCTTCTCCATCCGGTCCCATCACTTCATGGCAAATAGATGGGAAAACAGTGGAAACAGTGACAGACTTTATTTTCTTGGGCTCGAAAATCACTGCAGATGGTGATTGAAGCCATAAAATTAAAAGACATTTACTCCTTTGGAAGAAAGTTATGACCAACCTGGACAGCATATTAAAAAGCAGAGACATTACTTTGCCAACCAGGGTCCATCTATTCAAACCTATGGTTTTCCCAATAGTCATGTATCGATGTGAGAGTTAGACTATAAAGAAAGCTGAGCACCAAAGAATTGATGTTTTTGAACTGTGGTGTTGGAGAAGACTCTTGCGAGTCCCTTGGACTGTAAGGAGATCCAACCAGTCCATTCTAAAGGAGATCAGTCCTTAATATTCATTGGAAGGACTGATGGTAAAGCTGAAACTCCAATAGTTTGGCCACCTGATGTGAAGAATTGACTCATTTGAAAAGACCCTGGTGCAGGGAAAGATTGAAGCAGAAGGAGAAGGGGACGACAGAGGATGAGATGGTTCAATGACATCACAGACTCAATGGACATGAGTTTGAGTAAACTCTGAGAGTTGGTGAGGGACAGGGAAGCCTGGCATGCTGCAGTCCACGGAGTTTCAAATTGTCGGACATTACTTGGTGACTGAACAAGAACAAAAGTAGATAGATACATAATCTAGTTTATCACTGAGTCTTGGTTGATTGATTTGGCTTTTTCCAGTGGCTTGCTTTTCCTCAGCTTTAGTGTGTCTCATAATGTCTCACTGAATGCTGACATGGTATATAGAGGAGCAGTCTGAGATAGTAATTCTCATAATGGGCAGTAGCCATTCCTGTGGGATATTTAGTTCAGATAGGATTTAATTGTTACAGTAAATTATAATGTAATTACAATTGTAATTACAGTGGTCTCTCTTGTGTGTAGCCTGATTTGAATTTCTCTGTGATTATCTTATTCTTATGGAGTTGCTTTTTCTCAATTTTTTTGTTTTATCCTGTTTTAGGTTTTCCTGGGTCTGTCTCCATACTCTTGGCCCTCCCCAAGCAGTAGGCTGCTACTGACTGTTTTTTTGGTGCTTGCTGTTAACCTGAGATGTAATACAGAGGTGTATGCTAAGTTGATTCAGTTATGTCTAACTCTTTTTGACCCTATGAACTGCAGTCTGCTAGGCTTCTCTGTCCATGGGATTCTCCAGGCAAGAATACCTGAGTGAGTTGCCGTGCTCTCCTCCAGGAGGTCTTCTGGACCCAGGGATCAATCTATGTCTCTCATGTCTCCTGCACTGGCAAGTGGGTTCTTTTAACTCTAGCACCACTTGAGAGGAATTCTCTGTTATTTTGTCTTAGGTCATTTCCAGTTTATGCTTGGAAGGTAAAGATCTTGTTGCCAACATCTGCAGCCAATTTGGGGTAAGAGGACAGGAAGCTCAAAATCCACTTTACATCCATTTGGTCATTTTCTCTGTTATTGTCTGTAATTCAGAGATCCTATTTTCTAAACTCTTAGGAAAAAAGAAAGAAAGGAGAAGAGAAGGAAAGAAAAATCCCTCTAGGTGTTCATGAGCATGATGGTGGTATAGTCATATGGCTGATCAGAGTGGAGAAAGAATTTGTGGCTCTAAACTCCTCCAAGAGGATTTCAAAAATCCTCTCATTTTAGTAATTTTCTCTCCACTTTGCTTTGCCCCACAGTTCCTAAAATTTGGAGGACGTTTTGAATTGTAAGTTAGGTTATATTGTAGCATTCCTCATTGTTATTTTAGGATTCAGGGTTTTGTTTTTTTCAGATCTGTTTTCATCTTCCATAATTTTATTATTGTAGGTTTGCCTTCTGTATTCCCTAAATTTTGGGGTTCATATCTTTAAACAAAATCTATTACTTTTACATTAGTGGGAGGGATCCCAATGAATGCACTTATGAATGTGCTTAATTGCAATTAATGTGCTTAATCCTCCATGTTTATACAGAAGTTCCATGGTTGGCAATCTTAAAGTGATGAATCATTTTCACTTCTTAGCAGGTTTTTCTATTATATGTGTAAATAAACTTTAGGGAGGGCCCATGTAGCCTTATTGATGTCACCAGAAATAGGTGAAATTGTCTAGGATGTGCAGTTTATATTTTATCTCTAGGATATGTGTTTGTTACATCTTATTTTCTTATTAAGATTTCAAATACCTTGATGGAAAAGTTCATATGTCTTTATAATGCTTTTACATCTTTCCTTGATCTCCATTATTTTAAGCTATTTCATGTTATTTAGCCTAATTAAAATTCCAGCCTTAAAGTCCTGTAATTTTTATAGAAAAATTGTGTTACATAAGGAGTATTCTTTGTTTTACATTTACTTGGAGTTGCTTTTTTCTCCCCAAAATGTTATTTGAATATGAAAATCGGAAGAATCTATGTGTAGCAGGCTTTTAAATCTGAACACAGTGTAAAAACTGAATTCCTTTTTTTAAATGTTGTTTGAGTGAGGTTAAGTGCCCCTGCTAATATAAATACAAAACTGGCTCTTCTGTTTCCTCTTAAAACATGTCAAAGTAATGTTAAAAAGTTCCAGAGTTTTCTAAATAAAAATTCTCAATGTGGGCATACAGTACTGGGGGCCAGATCATTTTCTAATGCCACTTACATATATTTATTGAGCAGCTACTCACCATAAGGATCTGTGTTAGATACTCTGAAGGACTTTGAGGAGTACCAGTTCCCACCAGGACCCAATTTGTTACTTTGTGTTGTATTCCTCTTCTCCATACAGCAAGAACACTGAATATTTCTTTAATTTTTTATCTATCTGACATGGTGGATGTTCACTAAACTTATTGTGGTAATTACCTCATGATTCATGTGAATCAAATCATTACGCCATACACTTTATACAGTTCTGGATATAAATTATATCTCAATAAAACTGGAAGAAAAAAAGTTTTTTCTTTGTAACATGACCTCCTCTATGGATAGCTATGGAATTTAGGTGCAAAATATTAAAGATAATAAAGGAAAGGGGATGACACGCTTTCTGCAGTGAATTGTTTATTTAACCCAAACACACATGAAAACCTAATTCCAGAAGCATTTGCTGTCATTGTTCTATTTATATTTAATGACTTGGAGAAAAAAATAAGGCATCTTACACAAATAGCTTCTCTTTTCTAATAAAAGAGATTGTCAGATATAGTCAAGTCATTATAGATGGAAATGTGAGCTAGATTATTAAGACTCTGACTCATTCATCTTGCTTCGTGGCAGCTTTCCAAAAGGGAAGATAGAAACCAAGACGTATGAAGGTTTGCTCATGTTTCTTTCCCTTGTGCAATCTAGTTCCCTCTCGGTCTGTTTTTGGTTACTGTCAGATTGATTCCAGGGAGACAGCATTACGATCAGATTTATCATGTGTTTAGGAAAAAACCTTCCTTGGATTACTTAGCATTGAAAAAAATGATAATTTGTATTGAGCCTTTGATCTGGGATCAGTTAAACCCATGAAGAATGAGTTGGAAGTGCGGGAAACACGTCCTGGAGTAATTTTGATGGGATTACTAAACTTTCCATCCTGGCTGTAGAGAAGATAAAAGTGGTGCTTCTCTAATTTAATAAAAATGCAAGATAAGTGAGGGATCTGTTGATGAAAGGGACAAACACTCCCATTTACGTTGGTCCATTTAGAATATTCTGATGAAAACTCTAATACACTTGAATTCTGGGCTTTATTGTGGTAGAAAGTGCTCACTTGTCTGTAAAATGAAGTGCTTTTTCTATTCCTATAGAAGGATGATGTACTGGCCTAAAAAATCTAGATGCAGAAGACATTGAAAGCATTATGATAGCGTGCTTGGGCCTTCCTTTAGTCACTGAGAGTATTTTATTTTTGGCACATAGTAAATGTCAGGCATTTTGATAGGCATATGAAAATGTTTTTATAGAAGAAGAAATGGTTCCCATATCATATAATAAAGATCAGGTCTGAAATTTGAATCCATGTTTGTACTTTTCTAAAATCTTTTCTATTAATAAGAGGTGATAGAGCTTGATTTTTGAGAGTGTGGGCTCTACCAACTGTTAGCTGTCAGTCCTGAGAAAGAATTGCCTTTGCTTGAAGTGAAAAGAACCATGGCTCTTAGCAGAATAATGAGGCTTAGAATAAGAACCAAAGTTGCTGCTGTGAGTTTCCAAGATCTGATAGGAGGTGAAAGAAGTCGGGAAAATTTCCCAATTGGCTCTACATTTGTTTGTCAGAAAACAGTGCCTGACAAAATGTGGATTAGAAATAAATACTAATGGTGATGGTAGAGTTAAAATTTCAGTAACAAAACCAGACAGCAGTTACCCTGATACCTCTGAATTTGTAAACTAAACCTTTGATTTTTTTTTGACTATTTGGGGACCCGAAAGGAATTTTAGCTCAGAAGACACTTACTTGATATAAGTTTATGTTTGGTATTTATTTCCTTTTCTTTCTCTTTCCTTCTTCTAAGAAGTAAAGTTAAATTTCAGCATGTGTCTTATAAGGGAGTTTAGGTTACGGTGATTTAGTAAAACACAGGAAAACAAGAAAATGTATCACACATACCAAATTAACAATGTTGAGCTATGTTACTAATACATGTAAGTTCAGTTTTGTTTAACACCAGCTGCCAAAATAAATTTTATTTCTTATAACTTGAAGTGTGTGTATGTATTATAGTTTATTATGTATTGTTAATTCTACTGTTTTGGCTGCAATAAAATTAATTTTGAAAAAATGGAATGTTGAAAGGAGGACACATATTTATTAAGATTTATTCAAGATGACAAGCATTGCTAGAGGAAGAATAAAAATTAAAAACATCTTCATGGGGGTAGCAAGCTTGAACCTGGGAAGATGGTGTTGAGGGTCAATTCCGAAAAGTGAGGTGTGAATGAAAATAGGAGGGTTAGAAACTATGCGATGTCAAGGGTAAGACAATGTCAGAAGAATGGACTGGGACATGAAAGGTGGGAATGAGCATGCTGACACTCTCGTTTTTATGTGGCATTTAGTATGCAGTGGAAGTGATTATTCAAAGGAATCCGACAGGATCAGGCTTTTTCATTGTGTCAAATAGCCTGGGTACCAAAAGGCTTCACATGAGTGAATTCTACTTACAACATTGTGCACCTTTTGTTGTTGTTTTGTTCTCAGGGAACATTTGACTTCAAATAAATAACACATCTTGATAATTATTTCTCCTCTGGAGAAATTTTGTGCAAATGAACTAGGAAGTGTGAAGTCATAAGCTAAAATCTAATCTTAGGAAAACCATGATGTCTCATTTCTCTTTCCTCTAAAAGGTGAAATCAAAGAGAAATAGAGGGTCGTTTTCCACTGATGGTTGAACGGTGTTGAAGAAATACAGAGCATAAGCCTATCATTTCCACAGCCCTGAACTATGCTGTCCTCTGAATGCAAGATGGAAAACTGAAGTTGCAGCTTATTGCAGTTGGCCTCTTGTGACCCATGATTAACTTCAGTGTAATTTAAATAGCAGAAGTAACCCAAGTAAGAAAGAGGCAGCTCCTAATATCGATCTAGGCAGTAATATCAAGGGGAACATCAACTACCAACTTTTTATGGACAGCTGTGATTTCTTATCTCTATCTCAGTGGAAGAATAAAATCAAAATTATGGTTTACTGAGCTGAAGAAGAGTCTGACTCATGGGTTATGGCCTCAATTAATTTCTGAGTTCTTTCTTCAAGTCTAAAGCATGACCTAGTCAGGTTCAACACTAATTCATGCAGCTGTCACATTTATAACTGAAATACTGGGGGAGAGAGACAGGGGAAGACACCTCCAGGAAATAGATGATTTGAGTTGTAAGCAATTCCTGTTATCCAGCTAAGAGAAAAGCGGGAACCACAGAGATTGAATGTAAAAAATTTATTTATAATTTTAGATTGCCAGTATGGAAATGGAAAAGGTCCCTGGCTGTATACAGCCCCAAATGTAAATAGATTCATTAGCTGTTAACTGTGTAACACCTCGTCTATTATTCTGAATTTACCATAAACTTTTTTTTTTTAAAGGCATCAATTTTTTTTTAAAACTTGTCTGGAATATAAATGGAGCTACGTTCCTCCAAATAGAATTGCTTCTGAAATAGCAAGACCTGGGAAACACAGCTACTCTGTATCAGCGTTACAATAGTAAGGCCCAGAAAATTTCAGCTCTAGGGTATCCGGTCCTCAGCCTGTTGACCTGGCAGTGTATCAAGAGTGAGCCTGCACTGCTTCAAGCCCTTTCAGATAGAATGTTTCAGTGAGAACTTTTTATGGGGAGGTCATTTTTTTCTTTCTTAAGATCATTTATCACTTAGTATACAAACCAATATTTACTTGAATCTGTCACAAAGACTCAAACTTATTCCAGAACATATTAAAGGGAATGTGTAGAATATGTGTGTACCAAAGAAAGGCTGTCGGTTCCCATATTTTGGGCAATTGTAAAGTACCTCTTCCCTTCCTCTCCTATACTGACTTCACTCAAGTGTTCTTGCCCTGTCTTACAAAAAACTCTGGCTCGTGTGTATTTCACACAAAGCTAGCTATTGGGCTAAAGACTGTGGACAAGGGAAAGAGAAGCTTGCAATTTTCTAATTTTTGTGGTTAAGAAAACACAGTGATATGACTATAGTTAGGGCAGGCAAAAGCAAATCCCTGCTTTGCCACTGATAATTACCATCTCTGGAAAATTATTTGACTTTTCTAAATATCAGTTTCCCTGACTGTCAAATGAAAAAATGAGAGCATCTATATCCTCAAGTTGCTGTGAGGGTTAAAAGAAATCATGTACATGAATGTGTCTCAATTAATTTCCAAATCACTCTGTGAAATGAAATTCTTATTACAAATATTTCTCACCCTATGGATGAGGAAACAAAGCCTTACAGAAATAATTAAAATTAACTAACATTCCCCAGGCCATGATGTTGACAAGTGTGGGACATCATAGTCAAACCCGGCTCTGCTTGACTCTAAGGCCTGAACTGTTCACCATCGCATGATCCTCCCTTGTAAGCATTCACTAGTTTCTAGTGAGAAAGGATTCCAGTCATTGGCAGAACTCCACTGCATATTATCTGTATTTTTGATATGTGTAATTTGGCCTATTACAATTGTAGAGAAAGCTGTTTCCAGTTTTCATACCATATGACTGGCTGAACCATTTCTAATCAAAACTTTGGTTATTATTTTAAAGTCCCAGATCTGAAAACTTCTCAAGTGTTTCTACAGCTTGATAGCTAACAGATAAGTCCCAAAGGGTATGTTGCAGTGGAAGTCCTGGAGCTCAGGATGGGCAGAGCAAATCAGAAACTGGTAGAAAAAGACTTTTCTTTGGGTGTTCTGCAATTATGCTTACATTCACAAATGTTAACTCAGCTGCCTCCTAATTGAAATCACAAATAGAATTGCCTTTCCTTAAGCCAGTACTCAAAAATCCAAACCATAGATAAAATTAGTCATGTAGGAACGGATAGCTCAGGAGCTTATTCCAGTAGATCTTAACCATTTGACCTCAGGACCCCTTTATGAGGATCCCCAAGTGTGTGCTATGTGTGTTAAACATCTATGGTTTGTGTGTTACATATCTATTTCTGGAGTCCATGTTAAAAATTTAAATTGAGAAAATTTTCATTTGAAAATAATAATAAACCCATTATGTTTTGAGTAGATGTAAACTGACAGCATAAATAACATTTTTCAAATGAAAAGTGACTGTATTTTTCATTAAAAAATTAACCTGGAAAGTTAATGTTTGTGCAAATCTTTCTGATGGCTTAATAGAAGATAGTTGAATTCTCCTATCTGCTTTTGCATTTAATTTGTTATGTCATCACACTTCACGTTGATTCTGCAAAACAGTACTGATCACTCGTGAGAGAATGAGAGAGAAAGGAACATAGCATTTTAGAGTTATTAAAATAGTTTTGTCATTACAGATCCCCTGAATGGGTCTTGAGGACTTTCTGGGATTCCTGAACCACATTTTGAGAAGTACTCCCTTGGCCAATAAACTTGGAGCATGAGGAATGTCTTTTGATACTGCTAGTCTAATTGATAGTACAATAATATTCATGGCTGAAATCATTCAAGCTTAAAATATAGACTATTTAGTAGCATAATGTATTGACACATGCTTGGATTTGTAAGTTCTAAAACTTTTACACAAACTTCAGGAAGGTCAGGAACTTTGTCACTATTGATTTGCAAAGGTGAAAAATAGTATTTATTTCTATGATTTTTGTTTGTTTAGAGCCCTATCTGACATTCTATATGCCATTTAACAGAGAGTGTTTGCTGTGAAATTCAAATATATACTCCTTTCTGGTGCCCAGGTGCCACAAATCCATCAGGCGCCCACTGTGAAATCAAGCCTGTGGGAATCTAGATGGCTTTCTCTTGTAGGGTCCCCAGAAAGTCCAACTCTCCCCACTTTTCCTACTTGCTATTTAAACTATGTGAACTGGAACCATTAGGAGACCAGTGTCCTCCAAGCTCCGTGAAGCCTCAGTTTACAGTAGACTGTGTACTTTGGCAGGCTGCTTGGGAGCACACAGCCTGGCTCCCCACCAGTTACAGTCCCATAGATTCTCTTCTTTTCCTGCTTCCCAACATTGTTCTTAAGGTACCATAGTTACATTTCTGGGGCTCAAAGCAGGTCAGCCTGCCCCTGAACACATTCCCCTAATCACCTCTCTTCAGAATACTGCCTGCTTTTCTCCAGCCACTGGAAGGAATTACTCAATTGCCTGCAGTTTCTTGGAGCCTCACTTATTTATATAGCTTGTTTCCAATCGTCTGTTAGTTGTATTTAGATAACTCTAAAATATAAGAAATCTTGAAATAAACCTGATACTGATGTTATTAAGATTTTCATGGGTATACTCAGATATGCAGATGACACCACCCTTATGGTAGAAAGTGAAGAGGAACTAAAAATCCTCTTGCTGAAACTGAAAAAGGAGAGTGAAAAAGTTGGCTTAAAGCTCAACATTCAGAAAACTAAGATCATGGCATCCAGTCCCATCACTTCATGGGAAATAGATGGGGAAACAGTGGAAACAGTGTCAGACTTTATTTTTCTGGGCTCCAAAATCACTGCAGATGGTGATTGCAGTCATGAAATTAAGAGACACTTACTCCTTGGAAGGAAAGTTATGACCAACCTAGATAGCATATTAAAGAGCAGAGATATTACTTTGCCAACAAAGGTCCATCTAGTCAAGGCTATGGTTTTTCCAGTGGTCATAAATGGATGTGAGAGTTGGACTGTGAATAAAGCTGAGTGCCGAAGATTTGATGCTTTTGAACTGTGGTTGTTGGAGAAGACTCTTGAGAGTCCCTTGGACTACAAGGAGATCCAACCAGTCCATCCTAAAGGAGTTCAGTCCTGGGTGTTCATTGGAAGGACTGATGCTGAAGCTGAAACTCCAATACTTTGACCACCTCATGCAAAGAGTTGACTCATTGGAAAAGACCCTGATGCTGGGAGGGATTGGGGGCAGGAGGAGAAGGGGACGACAGAGGATGAGATGGTTGGATGGCGTCGCCGACTTGATGGACATGAGTTTGGGTAAACTCCAGGAGTTGGTGATGGACAGGGCGGCCTGATGTGCTGCGAAAGAGCCGGACATGACTGAGCGACTGAACTGAACTGAACTGAACAACATCTTTAAAACCATTGTTATTTTTGATGTTGTGTCCAAATCCTTAAAATTTAATAAGCTCATGCATCTTGCAACATGTATAAATTGTAAAACATTATATGAATGATATACAGTGTTCTAAATTGTAGACCAAAGTTCTAATTTGTATGGCATTATATTAATTATCACATGAAATGTCAATTATGATGTGTTCATAAAAAGAATATAGTAACAGTCATATAACTCTCTTTAGTTTACTAAGTTCTTTCACAGAAATTTTTATTTAATACACAAGAAATGCTATTTCAGGCAGTAGCTATAATTTCTGTTCTATATATGAAGAGGATAACTTTTGTCTAAGGAAGTTTAATGGAGAAGGCAATGGCACCCCACTCCAGTACTCTTGCCTGGAAAATACCACGGACGGAGGAGCCTGGTGGGCTACAGTCCATGGGGTTGCGAAGAGTCGGACGCGACTGAGCAACTTCACTTTCACTTTTCAATTTCATGCATTGGAGAAGGAAATGGCAACCCACTCCAGTATTCTTGCCTGGAGAATCCCAGGGATGGGGGAGCCTGGTGGGCTGCCGTCTATGGGGTCGCACAGAGTCGAACACGATTGAAGTGACTTAGCAGCAGCAGCAGCAAGGAAGTTTAAGGACTTTGCTTGAGTAACTGACAAAGCTGTTGCCTAATGATAGGTCTTCAGATTGGAAAGTCAATACCCTTTCTACTACACTGGTGTTCTGTAAAATCATTTATTTTCATACAAATTAAATGTATCTACCATATCCATACACTCAAATGTGCTATATGCATGAATTAAAATTTTTAATCTTACTACTTGCTGCTGCTGCTGCTGCTAAGTTGCTTCAGTCGTGTCTGACTCTGTGCGACCCCATAAATGGCAGCCCACCAGGCTCCTCCGTCCCTGGGATTCTCCAGGCAAGGCAAGAGTGGGTTGCCATTTCCTTCTCCAATGCATGAAAGTGAAAAGTTAAAGTGAAGATGCTCAGTCGTGTCTGACTCTTAGCGACCCCATGGATTGCAGCCCACCAGGCTCTTCTGCCCATGGGATTTTCCAGGCAAGAGTACTGGAGTGGGGTGCCATTGCCTTCTCCAATCTTACTACTTAAATGAGCATGTATTAAAAGTAGCTTGATTTACTGTAAATGAAAAAACTAATATTTTGCTTAAAAAAAGAAAACAAATACAATGAAAATAAAACAAAGTTATCAAATTCTAGTTAGAGACTATTGCCTGCTAAAACACTTGAGGTCCTATATTTCTGCTGTTAAATAGGGAAAATATCTTGAGACTGAGAAGATGTTAACATCGCACAATTCCAAACTGAGGCTTCCTCTCTTAAAGATTAAATTGAACAAGGAAAACTTTAACTTTTTGCTGTGTGTGGTAATTTTAGTACAGCATGTGTACTGAAGTTGTAGTATGATGTATCTGAAAAAGTAGTGGAAGAAAAGGCATTTAACTAGAGAAAAGGTTAAAGTTTATAATAAAAGTAACTGAGGAGAATTTACCCAAATTCATTGAAAGGTGCTTTGTACTTGTCTGGGAGGAAGGGAAGGGCTTCCCTGAGAGCTCAGTTGGTAAAGAGTCTGCCTGCAGTGCAGGAGATCCCGCTTCCATTCCTGTGTTGTGAAGATCCACTGGAGAAGCGATAGGCTACCCACTCTAGTATTCTTGGGCTTCCCTTGTGGTTCAGCTGGTAAGGAATCCGCCTGCAATGCAGGAGACCTGGGTTTGATCCCTGTATTGGGAAGATCCCTGGAGAAGGGAAATGCTACCCAGTCCAGTATTCTGGCCTGGAGAATTCCATGGATTGTATAGTCCATGGGGTCAAAAAGAGTCAAACACGACTGAGCACCTTTCACTTGGAAGTGGAGGTAACACAGTGATGGGTAAAATTCAGATCCCATTTAAAAGGGTTTTCTGTATAGGGGAAAAACATGTGTCAATGATTCTAATTAGGAAAGAAGATAGGATAGACCCACATTCCCAACTTTTTCGTATCTGGACAGTGTGATTTTGGAATAAACGGAAAGAGGCTTTTGTAGCTTCCTGGGCCCGCCTGACTGTCCTGTGGGTTAGGGGGCCAAGATTTCTGTACACTTACAGACCACTTGTGGCTCAACAGAGCACAGCTGCACAGTGGGTGGACACTCTGCCATGTAAAACTGATGAGAAGACCATAGAAGATTAAAACATGGTCCCTGACAGCAAGGAGTTCACAGTTTCTTCTGGAAGCATTTCTAGGGCATCTTTTACAAGTGAGGTGCTGCAACAGATCCCATGGGCACATGACACATTCATATTAGGCAGAGGATTGAGTTTTACCACGGAGAGAAAATTGTTGAGCATCTACACCTCGTGATAACATAGCAACAGACATTGTAAACTTATGAGTATTCGAGAAACAACTATGTGTTTCTCTACCAAATTGAATTTTTTTCCATACTGAAGTTGTTTTATACACTTTATGGTCATAAATTTGAGTATATGCATTTCAGTTCTTTGAGCAGCCTTATTAAAAAATGAATAAAAACTTTAAGCTAATGTCTTTCTTTCCAGAAGAACGAAGTTTATTGGCTACTGACATTGTAAGAGGCATCATAATGGTGCCTAATATGAATTATTTGAACCTTACAATAATCCTACAGAACCAGAATTCTACACCCGTGGCAGATTCATGTTGATGTATGGCAAAACCAATACAATATTGTAAAGTAATTAGCCTCTAATTAAAATAAATAAATTTAAATTAAAAAATATTTAAAAATTCCATTTTACAAAGAAAGAATCTTGACTAAAGAAAGGAGTACAGAATAGACAAAGACCCAGCATTTCGGACTTCAAAGCTGATCCTCTTTCACTGTAATATGTACTGCAGTTTTGAAATCTGTCTCTATTAATTTTATTCTTGACTTAATGAAACAGAAACAGCAAACTGTTCATGGTTAGAATTATGTTCCTTCTTTATGTACTTCACACTGATAAACACACATGCACATAGACACACTCCTATACACATACATTAAGAATATAAATGATAATACTACTTTACTTTAAAAGTATGAAATCATCTATTTCTTTAAAAATGCATGGTTTTGGTAGTGGGAGTGGACCTATAAAACTGTTCAGTAGTTAATCAACAAGGTTACAGGATCCCAATAAAATGAAAATCCCCTGGCAGATGCACTAAGAGTCACATACTGAGTCTCTCTGGGGAGTCTCCACTCTCAGACAGTTTTAATAGATTTTAGATTGAATACTTGCTTTCTGGAAAACTTGGAGTTCTATAATGCAAGGGAGTCTTAGTGATCCAGGAGAGTTTCTCAAACCTCTATGTACAAGTTCCAATTCAACAGATATGAGATAAAGCCTGTGATTGTATTTCTACCAAGCTCATAGGTGAGGCTGAAAATGCAGATGCTGGGGCCTCATTCTGAGGAGCAATCAAGGTACAGTCCCTAAACCAGAGCTAGGCAGTGAATTGTTGGTTACCGGTCAGCAATGGGTTAGGCACAGAAAATGAAAGTAAGCATTCAGAAACTTTTGAAGCATTTTGAAAAAGTGTTTTTTTGTTTACTGTATATAATAACAAAATTGGGACTCATGCTTTATATATCCCTGTTTTTAAATTTCTGGTAACTCATTTTTATTATATTTCACAAAAATACTGGTCTTTGTATATACATATAAATGATTTTTCTTCACAAATGATTTGAGAAGCACTGGTCTAGAACAATGTCCCTGGCCTAATGAAACTTACAATAAAACTGGAGAACTATGACAAGAAATCATAAACACAAGACAGAATATGGTAGAGACCATAAAAGAAAATAAGAGTTTTGAGACTTCTGTATTAACTAAAACAGCTTTCTCTAGGAAGTCAAGTGTTTTCTCTTTTCAGTAGCATATTTGTACTAAAAAGATGAGTGATAATGACAATCCCACAGGGGTTTTCTTTAAAATTTATATGTAGATAATTGTTAATATTTTATTTTTTTCATCATTGCCAAAATTAATTCTATGGATTACTTTATTGTGTCTATTTCAGTGAGAAGTTTGCCTCAAATAGTCAATACCTATCATATATCAAAGAAAAGTTTCCTAAGAAGGCAAACATTTTTTCTTGAATGACTTTTTTTTGTTGTTATCATTGACAATATATTTCAAAGTGCTCAGGGAGATGTGTGTGGATATTTTTTCTTTCAGTGCCAAAATTAGCTCTTGATTATGACTTATAAATGATGCTGGTACATGACAATAATAAAAAGTAAAAGAATAAAACCTAGTTTATTTTGAAATCTGAAGTCACAGTTAATCAGTTTTATTTAGTGTCAGTAGGACTAACAACAGTATCTATAATTTGTGATGAGAGTTACTAAGATTGTTATATTTATAAAAATTGGTGATGGAGGAAAAATAAGCACTTTGTTGTCATAAAGAAGACAATTAAAATGGAAGGTACACTAATGTAATGGTTGTTTAGAAATGGCTACTTCATATTTATCTTCCTTCAGCCTTAAAAATATCCAAGCCATTAGGAGAAGAGACAGAGAGGGGAGGAGATGGGGAGGCCTAAGAAGGAGAAGTGAAGGGAGACAGAAACTAGCGATGATGGAATATTAGCATTGGAGTAGTGGATAAAACAGGAGGTCTGGAGTTTGAAGACTTGGCATTTAATTCTTGGGCAAAGAAAGATTGGGAATGTGCTATTGCCTTTGAATATCCAATTTCTTAGCTGTAAGATATAAAAGCAATGCAATACAGTGTAAGAAAAGGCTTTGTGAACTGTCACACACTATACAAATGTCAATTATCATTAATAAGACTCCCAGAGAAAGCAGGGTGAAAAACCTCTGTTTTGACCACTTTTTAGGTCAAAACCTATGAGACCTCCACATGCATAAATTGAAATTTGTTTCTTATTGTCCTGTTAATCTGTCTTATGTCAATTTCATTATTAGTCCATCCACAAGAACTCAAGAGTAGTGGATACAGAAATTTCTACCTCCTTAACAATGGCATACTTTCTTGTATGGTTCACACTGAGAAAGAAAATCTACAAGAGGGATTTGGACAATGGGATCTAAAAGCAGGGGAATTCAGAGCAAAAGTGTTTCTCTCTCCCTTGTATGCAGAGCCCCATAGAAAACCTATAGTAAGAAACTGAGAAACATTACAAAATGCTTGAATAGTGCAGGGAACACTGCTTTCTCACCTGCCATCAGCGCCAAGACGACCACTCCACTACTGTGCACTGCCTTGATGGAAGGCATGGTGCTGCAGCATTCCGTTAGATGTGTGGCTTTCCAGGCTTTGCCCTCCTTACCCACCAAAGTACTGATTTCAAATGTCACTTGTTCTCATAGTCTAGATATCTTTTATAATTAAACTTAGAGAAGTTCTTTAAATGGCTGACCTTTTCTTTTTCTCTTTAATGTCTGTTTCTCCTTTGCACTAGAACATAAACACCAAGAAGCTAGACACTTATCTTGTTAATTAAAGTATCTCCTTGCCTAGAACAGTGTCTGACAAATTACTGGGCATTAAAAAATCAATATTGATGAGTGAGTAAATGAAGAAAGTGGCAAAAGATTTTCTTACGGTGCAGATTCAGATGGTTATCAGAAAGGAAATGATATGACCTTATGATTGCCAGCTTGCATGGGTTCAGATGATAAAACATTTGTTTTCCAAAAGAAAAAAAAATCCATGGTAATGTCATTTTTGGGGTAGCTAGTAATCTGAATTCTCCATCTTTGTTTTTCCCCTTTCGCCTCTTCCTCTCATCTTTGGCCTTTTCTACCCTTCTGTCCCTTCCCTCATCACTTAATCCACTGTCAGTTCTGTCCTGGAGAGGAGCTCCAGGTCCTTACTGTCCAACCAGGAATAAGCTCATGTTTTTTAGTCTTACGGAACACGTGCAATAGAACAGTATTTCTCTTCCCCTGTTGGCTGCACTTCCATAGTGGTTTTTATAGGATATTACTGCTAAGTCACTTCAGTCGTGTCCGACTCTGCGCAACCCCATAGATGGCAGCCCACCAGGCTCCCCCATCCCTGGGATTCTCCAGGCAAGAGCACTGGAGTGGGTTGCCATTTCCTTCTCTAATGCATGAAAGTGAAAAATGAAAGTGAAGTTGCTCAGTTGTGTCCAACTCTTAGCGACCCCATGGACTGCAGCCTACCAGGCTCCTCCATCCATGGGATTTTCCAGGCAAGAGTACTGGAGTGGGGTGCCATTGCCTTCTCCATTATAAGATATTATGCTAACAGGATTTCTGTTTCTTTTGTTTCTTATCACATTTGAGGAATATAAGGGGGGATAAAAGGACAGGACTAGAAGCTAGAGGGCTACAGAAAATTCCATTATGCAACGTAAGTTACTGTCATGGTGATGGCAACTTAAGACTCTGCAGAGTCTTCAAAAAGTGGTTTCAAATGCCCAAGTGCATAGCGGTCACCCAGTAGCAGATTTTGATTCAGCGGTCAACCTGAACAGTTTGCATTTCTAATAAGCAACCAGGTAGACCACACATCCACACTTTAATTAGGCTCTCTAGATAAATCTTTTCATTTCTCATCCCTGCCTTATAGTCTACTACAAACAGAATTGGGTAAAGGAAAGAACAAAATGATTTTGGTATCAGCTATAACTGGATTTGAAATCTGGTTTCCTTAATTCCTTAGAAGACATTGGACAAGGATTACTTTTTAGGTATAAGTAATCTACATCTCATTATCATTTGTAATATGGAGCTAATATCTCTTACAAGATTACTATAAGAATTAAATATTTCTGTTTTTCAAACCATTTTTACATGGGGTCTAGACTACTCCCTCTATTTTCCTTGCCCATTATAAATTCTTTAAGATGGCATGTAAGGATTGTCACAATTCAGCCCCAAGTTCTATTTCAAACTCCATCTATTTATTGATGGAATTCCAGCTGAGATATTTCAAATCCTCAAAGATGATGCTGTTAAAATTCTGCACTCAATATGCCAGAGAATTTGGAAAACTCAGTGGTGGCCACAGGACTGGAAAAGGTCAGTGTTCATTCCAGTCTCAAAGAAAGGCAATACCAAAGAATGTTCAAACCACCTCACAATTGCACCCATTTCACATGATAACAACATTCTCCAAGTGAGGCTTCAATAGTATGTGAACTGAGAACTTCCAGATGTTCAAGTTGAATTTAGAAAAGGCAGAGGAACCAGAGATCAAGTTGCCAACATCTATTGGATCATAGAAAAAGCAAGAAAGTTCCAGAAAAACATCTACTTCTGCTTTATTGACTACATCACAGCCTTTGACTGTGTGGATCACAACAAACTGTGGAAAATTCTTCAAGAGATGGGGATACCAGATCACCTTACCTGCCTCCTGAGAAATCTGTATGCAGGTCAAGAAGCAACACTTAGAACCTAACATAGAACAACGGACTGGTTCCAAATTGGGGAACAAGTATGTCAAGGCTGTATATTGTCACTCTGCTTATTTAACTTATATGCAGAGCATATCATGTGAAATGCTGGGCTGGATGAAGCACAAGCTGGAATCAAGATTGCTGGGAGAAATATCAATAACCTCAGATATGCAGATGACACCACCCTTATGGCAGAAAGCGAAGAGGAACTAAAGAGCTTCTTCATGAAAGTGAAAGAGGATAGTGAAAAGCTGACTTAAAAGTCAACATTCAAAACCTAAGATAATGGCATCCAGTCCCATCATTTCATGGAAAATAGATGGGGAAACAATGGAAACAGTGACAGACATTTTTTTCTTGGGCTCCAGAATCACTGCAGATAGTGACTGCAGCCATGAAATTAAAGACACTTGCTCCTTGGAAGAAAGGCTATAACCAACCTAGACAGCATACTAAAAAGCAGAGACATTACTTTACTTACAAAGTCTGTCTAGTCAAAGCTATGGTTTTTCCAGTAGTCATGTATGGATGTGAGAGTTGGACCATAAAGAAAGTTGAGCACCAAAGAATTGATGTTTTTGAACTGTGGTGTTGGAGAAGACTCTTGAGAGTCCCTTGGATTGCAAAGAGATCCAACCAGTCAATCCTAAAGGGAATCAGTCCTGAATAATCATTGGAATGACTGATGCTGAAGCTGAAGCTCCAATTCTTTGGCCACCTGATATGAGCTCAGTTCAGTTCAGTCCCTCAGTCATGTCTAACTCTTTGTGACCCCATGGACTGCAGCACACAAAGCTTTACTGTCCATCTCCAACTCCCAGAGGCATCCTGTCATCTCATCCTCTGTCATTCCCTTCCCCTCCTGGCTTCAGTCTTTCCCAGCATCAGGGTCTTTTCCAATGAGTCAGTTCTTCACATCAGGTGGTCAAAGTATTGGAGTTCAGCTTCAGCATTTTGAATTTACTGATTGGAGCAGTAGATTTATCATCATTAGGTATATAGCCTGTTCTCAAAATAATACATCACTCAGCTGGGCTCATCAAATGTTTATTTACTCTTCAAAGACTTTCTTCAAAGTATCCCTTACCTTATCCATTCATCTTATACTATTACATTACAAACTTTGTTCATTACCAACCAGACTCCCTTATTAAAAGACATGCCCTACAGCTGAGTACATGCTTCTGATACGTCAAATAAAAGGGAGAGGCTTAAAAAAATAAAATACATTACTTAAACTACACCTTAAAACCTTACAGATGCTGCTTTGACTCCCCCTTTACAAAATATTTTGAATTCTGTCAAAGTCTTAAGTGGCCCCTGTTCCTGCAGTAAACAATAAACTTGTCTTTGTTTGATCAAACAGGTTATTTTGCTGGTCTCTTCAGAGACAGGTGAAAGTCAATAATCTCTTCCATGAAAACTACCATCCAGACAAATGTAATTACATTTGACCCTTGAACAAGGCGGGCGTTAGAGAAGTCCACCTTCTCTGCAGTCAAAAATCAGTAAGTAAGTTACAGTCGGCCCTCTGTACGTATCCAGTTCCTCCCTACCCATGGATCCATATCCTCAGATTCAATTAACTGTGGATTTTGTAGTACTGTAGTATTTACTATGGAAAAGAAATCAGCATCTATATGAACCCGCACAGTTCAGGCATGTGTTGTTCAAGGGTCAGCTGTATTACTTGTTATTACTTAAGGGTATTGTGCTTTCTCATAGTCTGTGTTTTTACATATCAGTTTCTTTTTTCTAGAATACCATCTTCTTGTCTTTTATTTAACTTTCAAGACTTAGACTAAATGTTGCTTCCTCTGAAATCCTTATTGAAACTCTAGCAACATAAATCACTTAGGCATCTGTGTTCCAATAGCATTCAGAAAGCCTTTTCTATAGGATCCTATTGTTTTCTGATTGTTTGGTTACACATTTTTCTTTCCCAAAGACACTGTGCTCCTTGATTGTAGAGAGTGAGCCTCATCTACTTTTTCCTGTGCCTTGAAGAATGAAAGAAGCTTACTAGTTGATCAATAAATATTTGTTGAATGTGGAATGAGCAGCATTTATCTTAGCTATATAGAGAAAGAAGAGGGCAAAGAAATGTTTGTCAGAAGAAACTTGGGCTTATTTTCATAAAGATATCTTTTCATCCTTGATTATATTTTCCTTTTTGTTCTAGGTAACCCTGGGAAGTTAAAAACAAAACAAAACTCTGAAGTAATAGCTCTCTGAGCCAACAAAAGATTGTTGATGCTTCATGCCTCTCTCAAAAAGGTAATTTCTCATTTCCCTTCCATATAGCAATTACAGATGACAATTATGAACATGCAGCTGGCCCAGCCCTTCTAACAGGGTAGCAGATGGCTTTTTCTCCCCCTTAAGGAAAATTTTATATCCTCTGGCATCGGTCTGGATATAAATGTTGTCAGTTTCATGATCTGAAATAAAAGGTGAGCATGTTGTTTAGCCCAATCAGAGCTGGAAGAAGAACCAAGTTTTATAGTGTTGTGAAATTCATGACACTATTGTGGCTAATAAAAATGAAGCCTGATATCGTTATTTGTCTGCTTAAGTATTATTTATTCCCTATGCACAACACATGCCTTATTGGATAGCCTCAATTCACTCAATACTTGGGTTATTGAAGGTAAATTTATACTATGGCAATAGAATTTTTAAATTTCCATCTGAACTGAAATTTAGAAGTTCCAAAAAAATGTCAGAGTTCATGGATAACAATTTTTGACAAGGGCTAAATTAATATTTGCCCCATTGAACATTTCCTATAAAACAGTTTGTTGAGACATCAGAGAAATTGTTGAGGAAACAAGTGAACTAGAGAATACTTATGACAAATAGTGAAACTGGATTGACATTCTACATAGCAAATTAAACTGCTTTTAAAAGGAAGGCAAAATTATGTATATCATATCTCAATTTCTGATCATTTTTGATCATTTGGAAGTATGATTATTTAATAAGTTTAGTGTTAAGTAGTGAGTCTGCTGCTAAGTCTGCTAAGTCGCTTCAGTCGTGTCCGACTCTGTGCAACCCCATAAGACGACAGCCCACCAGGCTTCCCCGTCCCTGGGATTCTCCAGGCAAGAACACTGGAGTGGGTTGCCATTTCCTTCTCCAGTGCAGGAAAGTGAAAAGTGAAAAGTGAAAGTGAAGTCGCTCAGCCGTGTCCGACTCTTAGCGACCCCATGGACTGTAGTCCACCAGGCTCCTCCGTCCATGGGATTTTCCAGGCAAGAGTACTGGAGTGGGGTGCCATTGCCTTCTCCCATACTTAATACTAGTATATACTTATACTAATATACTTATATACTTAATATACTTACAATAAACTATTATAATTCCTATTCAAGTTTTTACAAAATATAATTGACACAAGCCACAAAGATATCAGAATCACTGAGACTCAACACGAATATGTTATAATGCTTATTGTCTTTATGATATGAAATAAACAGAGTATTCAATGGGATAAGTAGCTTACATTATAAGCAAGATTATTTCTTTCATTTTTAGATGACAGCCAAAAAAGAGAAATAGAAACATCTTAGACTCACTACTCGGAGAAGGCAATGGCACCCCACTCCAGTACTCTTGCCTGGAAAATCCCATGGACGGAGGAGCCTGGTGGACTACAGTCCATGGGGTCGCTAAGAGTCGGACACGGCTGAGCGACTTCACTTTCACTTTTCACTTTCATGCATTGGAGAAGGAAATGGCAACCCACTCCAGTGTTCTTGCCTGGAGAATCCCAGGGATGAGGGAGCCTGCTGGGCTGCCGTCTATGGGGTTGCACAGAGTCGGACACGACTGAAGCGACTTAGCAGCAGCAGCAGCAGTATTAAGTATATACTAGTATTAAGTATATATTAGTATTAGGTATATAAGTATATTAAGTATAAGTGTATTAAGTTTTGCCTTAAGCATGCATGATCTGAGTAATCCATCAATTCTGCGAGGTGGTAATGGGTCCATTTTGCAAAGGAGACAAAGAATCAGCTAGAAGAAATGATTTCAACAAGTCACATAGTTGTAAATGGTGAAGCTGGTGCCAGAACTCAGAACTCTGGTCCTGCAGAAACAGAACTCTTTGTTCTACAACACACAGATCCCTGTTAATATATTTTAAAATAATTACAGAAGAGATGTTACAGACCTTTCACATAGAATCTGATCAATGTTCATTTTGAGGAAAGGGAACTAATACAGGCATTAGTTTTAATTGCTTCCTCCTTTTGAGAAAAGTAATCATGAAAAGAAATTAAAAGATTGAGTTCAGGATTGATTTTCTTGTCTTTGTAGCAACCCCTGCAGCTTCAAGAAACCTCTAGAAAGGTTTTCTTCAGAGACTGTTTTGACTTCCTCATATTGGAGTATCAGAGACAGTCTCTGTACTGTGTGCAATATTAATCATAGTGGATTGGAACTTAGACATTTCTCTAGGGATGTTCCTTCACTTTGTAAACAGTGTCAGGGCAAAAAAATATATGCTCCTGTGTGGCACAGCATAAATAATTGATGACATCTATTGGTAGTTTCTAACATGGTGGTCCAGTTTCATTTTTTTTTTTTCATGTGACTGTCTAGTGTTCCCCACACCATTTATTAATGAGAATGTCATTTCCCTATTGTATGTTCTTGGTTTCTTTGTTGTAAATTAATTGTCAATATGTGTGTGGGTTGATTTCTGGGTCATTTTCCTATTGTGTGTTCTTGGTTCCTTTGTTGTAAATTAATTGTCAGTATGTGTGTGGGTTGATTTCTGGGATGTCTGTTTTGTTTCAATGATCTGTGTGTCTGTTTTTATTTGTTTTGTGGGGAAAGAAAAAGTGGTTCGACTGGGGAGGGGTCCACAAAGATGTCCCCCTCCTGAGATAGATCAAGTGGGGCTAGCTAGGAGGTCCTTTCCCAGGTTAAGTGTCAAGGAGATGGGTAAAGATCACACCAGTCATGGATAGAGAAGTGTTGATGACTAAGACAGTAGCTCTGCTGACCCCACAGCAATTTTGAGGTCAAGGATCGGGTCTTACTCATTTGGGATCAAAATCCACTAGGGACTGTACAGGAAATGCAGGACTTGGAATCCTCCGGTAAAGAGTTCAGAGGCCAGAGGTCATGAAGATGATTGCCTACCTGAGGCTTGAGGAACCTCAGCAAACAAAGGTCACACGTGAGGCTCACTGCTGCATCTGAGTAAGTCTCCTCTCACGCACTGAACAATTCAGATGCACAAGGAGGTCTCCCTGCAAGAGGGAGATTCTATAAAATTCTCTGTTGGAACTGCCCTTAAAACTACATTGTGACTGTTCACTGGGGTTTGGAATGAATTTCTCAGAATTCATCTTTTATCAGGCTTCCCAGGTAGCTCAGCTGGTAAAGAATCTGCCTGCAATGCAGGAGACCCCACTTTGATTCCTGGGTTGGGAAGATCCCCTGGAGAAGGGATAGGCTACCCACTCCTGTATTCTTGAGCTTCCCTGCTGGCTCAGCTGGTAAAGAATCTGCCTGTAATGTGGGAGACCTGGGTTTGATCCCTGAATTGGTAAGATCCCCTGGAGAAGGGATAGGCTACCCACTCCAGTATTCTGGCTTGGAGAATTCCATGGACTATATAGTCTTTGGGGTTGCAGAGAGTCGGACACAACTGAGCAACTTCCCCTTTTCATCTCATCTCTTTATCATCCAACAGAAGGCAGAACAGAAGCCTTAAAACCTTGATGGAATGAATCTGATCATGTCCAAAATCAACATGGGTGAAGTTTGACCTTTCAATCTATGATGACATGATATTGATTTCATTTCAGGTCTAAAATATTCAGTTCTCTGCCTTGACATCATTGATGAAAACAGTCCAGGATTTGAAATGGAAAGTTTCTTCATGTCTAAATGGTCAAGGACCTTAATTAAAAACAAAAAAATCCAACTGGTTCCAATCATAAGGGTAAAGCATCTCTCTCTGGTTCCCAGAAGCCTACACTGGCCTATTTACTTCTTGATTATCTTTGCATGCTTAAGCTGTATTTTTATACTTTCCTTTTATGAAGTTATCATTAATACAAATGGTAATTATATAAAATCAAGTTACAAAAGTGATTGCATTAATAAATTTCCAATCTATAATTTTTATCATCTCTCTAAAATAATCAAGTACTGGAAAATGTCTGAAGAGGTCTCAGAATGTGATTTTTTGAAGGGTGATCAAGGAGTTATGAGCTTCTCCAGTGGCTCAATAGTAAAGAATTTGGCTACAATGCAAGAGATGTAGGAGACCCAGGTTCAATTTCTGAGTCAGGAAGATCTCCCTGGAGGAGGAAATGGCAACTCACTCCAGAATTCTTGCCTGGAGAATCCCATGGACAGAGGAGCCTGGCGAGCTATAGTTCAAAGGGTTGCAAAGACTCAGACAAGACTAAGCAACTGAGCATAAACAAGGAATTATATGATAAGTAACTATAAAGATTAGTATGATTCAGTTCAGTTGCAATAAGACTGCTTGATTTAACAAATAAAAATATAGGGCACACGGTTAAATCTGTATGTCCCAAATGTATATTTGAAAGGATACCCTTGATGATTTTTCTAAGTCCACCTCCAGAGGCCAAGGCTTACTTAGAACATACTTATACTAAAAAAATGCATTTGTTGTTTATCATAAATTCACATTTAACTGGGCATCCTGTATTTTATCTGGCAACCCTAATTTGGAGGAATCGGCTGTTTGCCATGACACTAAAAGTACTATTGTAATTTTTCATTCTGCATTATACTTATGTCATTAGGCTTATTCATAAGGGAGGAAAGCAAATTAAATTGGCTAACAAAATATTATTGAATGAGATTACCCGGGATTTTTACTCTTGGCATTTTTCTCTGCATAATGCTGAAATTTGTATTGACTGAGGAAGAAGATTTGTTGTGAAGTAATTTTGGGGCTGTATGGCTCTGGATTTTGTAAATGGATCATATCGGAAGAAATTCCCAGCACCCTCAAAGCCCCACTCTTATCATCACAGAACTTTTCAGACTAATGCTTGAATGTGCCCAATGAAAGAGGAGACAGAGCTTACAATTATTTCCATGTATATGCTGGAAGGTCAGAGCTTTGTGTCTGAACAATAGCAAAGACCCAAACTTATGGACAGGAATAAATGTTCTCAGTTCATTAATAGGCTTAGGGAGTTTAGATCAGTTTTGTGATTGACCCATCACATATTTATGGTGAAAGTTAAGTATACATTGCAAAGCCTTTTGAAATCTTAAAGAGCAGGGAACACTATTTAAAGAAAAAGTGGTCTTTAGTTTTATTAAATGTAATAATAAAAGCCACAATTTGGACTTCCTTGGTGATGCAGTGGATAAGAATCTGCCTGCTAATGCAGGCAACGTGGGTTCAATCCCTGACCTGGGATGATTCCACATGCCTTGGGGCATTTAGAGCCCTTGCATCACAACTTCTGAGCCCACCTCTCTGACCCTCAAGCCACAACTACTGAGCCTGTGTGTCACAGCTACTGAAGCTGAAGTGCCTAGAGCCTGTGCTCCACAACAAGAGAAACCAACATAATGAGAAACCTGTGCACCACAAAGAAGAGTGGCCCCCACTCTTCACGACTAGAGAAAGCCCATGTCCAGCCATAAAGACCCAGTGCAACAACAACAACAAAACTAATTTATTCAGCACTTAGTATGTTGTGGCCACTGGATTAATGATCTCAAGTTATTTCCCTTATCTTTTCAATGTTGCCATCAGGTTGGGTGTTTTATCTGCATTTTATAAGGAAGTTTTAAGCTTTCATCCCTGGTTCACGCATTGCCAAGTGAAAAGCTTGCTTTTAAACCAAGTTCTTATGTTAAAAATTTTGTCTTAACCTCCACACTGTTTTGTCACCACTTTGTGTATTGATTTTGCTTTAATGCATGACATGCAAAGCCCTCATAATAAATCCATTTACCTTCAGTTCAGGTTATAGCTTCTTTCCTAAAATGTCAGGCATATTGAAGGTTTAATCACTTGAAACTCAGAAAAACAGATTAGAATGCGTTTCTCCAAAGAGCTGAGAAAATGGAATCAGTGAATGTTTTTCTACCTAATAAAATGAATCACATTTTATGTCGACTGATGAGCAGTGTAACTCTCCTGGTAACCAAACTTCTGTCTTTTAATAGTTTCCACCTCAGGGCCAGACTCTTTTAAAAGAGCTGATGTACCCCCAGCATGGCTAACTATTTGCCAGAGTTACCATGGATGATTTACTCTTAATCATGCTCCATAAAGAATATTACCATTTTAAATATGAGTTGCAAGTTCAAGATCAGGAGTTCAAGAGAAGTAATGACAGTATAGCTGGAAGAAGATATTGGGAAGTGGTTGAAATATTTCCAGATTAGTTTCCAGAGTATTGTGTCTTTTCAAGGAAACTAAGGCGGATTGTGAATAATTTTCCTTCAAAGTCATCAGAATAGTGGAGTTTGGAGAACTGACCCACGGCATAGTGACTATGTGATATAAAGCACGTATTTTCTTTAGTGGAATACTGTTGTCCTTTAATGATCAGGAAAATAAAGACACTAAAGATCAGGAAAATAATAATCAGGAAAACCAAAATGAAGGCACAGTCTGTGCTAATTCCCTCCTGTGGTTCTTAGGACACTTTGCCCACCCTAGGTCTTGTTATACCAAGAAGGGGACTGTAACATTCCCCTTTTTCAGAGTTCCTTTCATGGACAGTTTCAATTGTTGCATTAAAGCTGAAGTTTTCCAGTTGTTGAAAAATTTAATGTACCTCTGCTTCTTGTTTATAAATTTTGGCCACAATCTCTATAATTGGAATAATTTGTGAAATTTGTTAATTACTTTATTGACATCATTATTTTACAGTCCTTTGTGCAAACCTCTTAGGTAAGTCAGTGTTATTTTCATCATTTTATAAGTGCAGAGACAGTGGCAAGGCTATTTCTATTTTTAGGCTCCAGAATAGAGCACAGTATTGGCTGAAGGTAATGCACACCATGGTGAAACAGCACAGAACTGGGAATCAGAAGATTTATTTGGAGTCTAAACCCTGCTCTTGCCTGCCTGTATGATCTTGGGACCTAACCTATTGAGTTTCTATTTCTTTCTCTGCAAAATGAGGCAGCCGGATTGGAAACCTCAGACATTCCATCTCTATAGTAATTGAGATATAGCAACAGTGATTCTTGTACAAAGGACATTTATTTAATTCTGTTCAACCAACATTAAGCACTTGCTGAATGCCAGGCAACAACATTTTCTGCCCTTAGAGGAGAGCTAAGATCACAGTAAAAGCAGGCATTAGTAGACATCTGACTCAATAAATGACCCAAGCCTTGAGTCCACTGTTTGCACTGTTGTTTGGGCAACCTTCCTCAGTCATTTTTACATGTGAACTTATAATAACTCTATACTAAAATATTTTGAAAACTCTGTAGCAGCCTTGGATTAATTGAAGACACGAAGGTATCTGAGCACCTGGGCTATGCCTTGAACACACGCATGGTATAAACTCATCAATATTAAATGATTTAAAATATTAGTTGTCACTGGGGTAGGAGTTTTACCTTTGTTTAAGTTTCCAAAGGTGGAAGCACCTTCTTCATGTTTGGCAGGGTCATCCATACTCTATGGAATTTGAGAAATAATAATATTTATGTTTTATATTTGTAGATGTTTTATGGTTTTTACCTTTTAATTTACATTGTCTTATTTGATCTTCACCATGTGAGAGTTGGACTGTGAAGAAAGCTGAGCACTGAAGAATTGATGCTTTTGAACTGTGGTGCTGGAGAAGACTCTTGAGAGTCCCTTGGGCTGCAAGGAGATCCAACCAGTCCATCCTAAAGGAGATCAGCCCTGGGTGTTCATTGGAAGGACTGATGCTGAGGCTGAAACTCCAATACTTTGGCCACCTCATGCGAAGAGTTGACTCATTGGAAAAGACCCTGATGCTGGGAGGGATTGGGGGCAGGAGGAGAAGGGGACGACAGAGGATGAAATGGTTGGATGGCATCCCCGACTCAGTGGACATGGGTTTGGGTGAACTCCGGGAGTTGGTGATGGACAGGGAGGCCTGGTGTGCTGCGATTCATGGGGTCACAAAGAGTCGGACACGACTGAGTGACTGAACTGAACTGAAACCCATGTTAGTTGGCAAGGCAATTCTTATTGTATCCTTTAATTTTTTCCAGCGGAAGCTGAAGTTCCAAGAGTCTAAATAAGCTGTCCAAGATTCTGCAGTAATAAAAAAGTCAGGAGAGTGTAAAAGTACAATTCTTCATTCTTTTCTACCAAATAATTATGCTTCTACCAAAGGTTCCATCAATCACTAAATGCGAAATATGTATACAAAGTGCAGTGCACAGCAGGAGGTGCATGCTAAAACTTATTTCTTCCCCTACTTATTATGTGGGAAGGTAGGAAAAGCGCCTCTTTGAATGGCTTGATTTATTTTTCAGCAGGCTTTGGTTGACTGCCTACCAAAGGCCACACACTGTGCCAGGCTTGGAGGAACAACTGTGGACAAGACACGGTCCTTGCCTTCAAGTTGTTTACTTTCTGCTGCAAAAGACAGACCATCAAATAGGGAGTGATTCCAAAAATGTAGTACCTCTTAGGAGAGGTACCTCCTGAGAGCTCAGGGAGAGACCAGCCCATAAGAGAATTAAAAAAACTAACCCAGGAAATAATCATCCAGGCTGAAATTTGAGAGGTGGAGCTTAATTTTCCTCCTTTGAGTGTAGCTTAGGCTTATTGACTTATTTTCAGTAAAAGAATATGGCCAAAGTGGGGTTTCACTTCAGAGATGAGGTTGTAAAAGACACAAAGCTTTTGCCTTGCTCTCTCTAAGGTCTCTTGTTTTGGGAGAAGTCAGCTAGCATGCTGTTAGGACACTCAGTCTATCATGTAGGAGGCTCACATGACAGGGAGCTGAGGCCTTTGCCAGTAGCTAGCAAGGAACTGAGCTTTGCTTCCTATAGCCATATGAGTGTGCCATCTGGGAAGTGGATTTTCTATCCCACAGTGCAGCAGTCCTGGCCAACAGCTTGACTGTAACCTCACAAGAAGCCCTGAGCCAGAACCTCCTAGCTGAGCTGTTTCTAGATTCCTGACCCACAGAAACTATGAGATAATAAGTATGACTTGTGTAAAGCTGCTAAGTTTGCATAATTGTTATATAGCAAATAGATAATATGGGCTTCCCTGGTGGCTTGGTGGTAAAGAATCTGCCTGCCAATGCAGGAGACTTGAGTTTGATCCCTGGGTTGGGAAGATCCCCTGGAGAGGGAAATGGCAACCCACTCACTCTAGTATTCTTGCCTGGGAAATCCCATGGACAGAGGAGCCTGGTGGGCTACAGTCCATGGGGTTGAAAAAGAGTCAGACAGGTTTTAGTCATTAAACAATAATAGATAATACACAGCAAATGGGAGTGGTAGTTGTGAAAGTGTTCTAAGTTGGGGCGAGAATGTGCGCAGAACACAGAAAGGGAGAACATGATGTATTTGAGAAGAGGAAAGCAGTTAAGTATAACTGGGAACTGAGTTAGGGGCAGAAAGGTCTGGAGAAGGGTCTGTAGTGTTATAAGCAGATCATGAGAGGCTTCATAAAGCATTAAAAGGAGTTAAACATTCTTCCTGTAGCCTGTAACAATTCCACAAGAGTGCCCCAAGGGTACGGTATAGTTGACATAAAGCATATGCCCTTTTTATTATACTCTTTCACCTTCAATAATAGCATAATTTCTCTTTGGCTAAAAGTCTTAATAAAGTGAATAGCCATTACATAAGTACTCAGAAAAGTAGAAGTCACAGATTATATGGGTCCTGGAAAAGAGGAGTTAATGACCAGTCTAGCACATAGATCTTCTGACAGGGGTAGGAAGGGTAATGGCTGGTGGCTTCATTTGAGAAATTCCTCTTGAAACTCTACATATTTCATATCTCAGTGAAGCACTGGGCCAAACAAAGGAGGAGGTGAATGGATTTACTCCATTCTAGTTACCTTGGAGTTGCCTGTGAACTGTAACTGAAATGATATTTCTTTCTGGAAAGTTATACCTTGCAATTTCAGGGAGAAATTGTTCTACATTTTGGTCTTTTACTGGCAAAGTTAAATTGTGTGGTTTTGTAACAAGGTCAAAATAATGTTTAAAATGATTGTATGAATGGGTATTACCCCTGCCTATACCTAAAGCTTGTCTAGTCTGCATTTTTGTGCCATTAAGTTGGCACATTTGATGAGAATTCCATTCCTGGCTCAGACAGATGCTTTCTTATGACCATTTTTATCAAGTGTTGCTCATGTCAAAAGTTATGTATACTGAAAGTTCTCAACTCATATGCCACAGGCCCAGAGATTTAGTATATGTTCATGAAAGTCAGACAGAACATCAAGTTGGAGAGTATTCCATACTCTGAAGGGCAGCCGCCACTCAGTTTCTCCCAACTATTGTTTCTCATCCAGAAAAGCAAATTTATAATACCAGATCTTCCAATTTATCAATAAAAGTCAACAATCCAAATTGTATTTGAAATTTCCTACTTTTTGGATTTTTTTTCTTACTTTTTAATTGCTTAGATTGTGAATTCAGTTTGTTAAATGCAATGCATATTAGCACTGAGCAAGCAAAGAACAAAACAAAACAAATCTAAACAAAAAAATATATAGCAAGACGCTGGAATTCCAGTTGAGCTATTTCAAATCCTGAAAGATGACACTGTGAAATTCTACACTCAATATGCCAGCAAATTTGGAAAACAGCAATGGCCACAAGACTGGAAAAGGTCAGTTTTCATTCCAATCCCAAAGAAAGGAATACCAAAGAATGCTCAAACTACTGCACAATTGCACTCATCTCACATGCTAGTCAAGTAGTGTTCAAAATTCTCCAAGCCAGGCTTCAGCAATATGTGAACCATGAAATTCCTGATGTTCAAGCTGGTTTTAGAAAAGGCAGAGGAACCAGAGATCAAACTGCCAACATCCACTGGATCATGGAAAAAGCAAGAGAGTTCCAGAAAAACATCTATTTCTACTTTATTGACTATGCCAAAGCCTTTGACTTTGTGGATCACAATAAACTGTGGGAAATTCTGAAAGAGATGGGAATACAAGACCACCTGACCTACCTCTTGAGAAACCTGTATGCAGGTCAGGAAGCAACAGTTAGAAATGGACATGGAACAGACTGGTTCCAAATACGAAAAGGAGTACATCAAGGCTGTTTATTGTCACCGTGCTTATTTAACTTATATGCAGAGTACATCATGAGACGCCCTGTGCTGGACGAAGTACAGGCTGGAATCAAGATCACCGGGAAAAATATCAATCACCTCAGATATGCAGATGACACCACTCTTATGGCAGAAAGTGAAGAAGAACTAAAGAGCCTCTTGATGAAAGTGAAAGAGGAGAGTGAAAAAGTTGGCTTAAAGCTCAACATTCAGAAAAGGAAGATCATGGCATCTGGTCCCATCACTTCATGGGAAATAGATGGGGAAACAGTGGGAACAATGGTTGATTTTATTTTTTTGGGCTCCAAAATCACTGCAGATGGTGATTGCAGCCATGAAATTAAAAGACACTTACTCCTTGGAAGGAAAGTTATGACCAACCTTAGACAGCATATTCAAAAGCAGAGACATTACTTTGCTGACAAAGGTCAGTCTAGTCAAGGCTATGGTTTTTCCAGTGGTCATGTATGGATGTGAGAGTTGGACTATAAAGAAAGCTGAGCACCGAAGAATTGATGCTTTGAACTATGGTGTTGGAGAAGATTCTTGAGAGTCCCTTGGACTGCAAGGAGATCCAACCAGTCCATTCTAAAGGAGATCAGTCCTGGGTGTTCATTGGAAGGACTGATGTTGAAGCTGAAACTCCAGTATTTTGGTCACCTGATGCAAAGAGCTGACTCATTTGAAAAGACCCTGATGCTGGGAAAGATTGAGGGCAGGAAGAGAAGGGGATTACAGAGGATGAGATAGTTGGGTGGCATCACCGACTTGATGGACATGGGTTTGCATAGACTTCTGGAGTCGGTGATGGACAGGGAGGGCTGGGGTGCTATGGTTCATGGGGTTGCAGAGTCGGACACGACTGAGAGACTAAACTAAACTGAACTGATATAGATTGGATGCAGGTTCTAGTGTGCTATCATGGGTTTCCAGTTTGCTATCTCTATATTAAAAATATAATATCTGTGCTTCCTCAAAATTCATCTTCCAAAAGCAGCCAGAGTGTTCTATCTAAATGCCATTCTCTCTGCAGTTCTGCAGTGGCTTCCCCTTTATTAATTCCAAGTTTCCTTACAAAGTGTATGAGGTCCTCTAGGATCTGAATCTGGCCTTTGCTTCCTTGTCCAGCTTTGTATGTTCCTCAATTGTCAGCTGCTCTCATATCCACTTTGCCTAGAACAATTCAGAATTATGAAGGTTATCAGAAAGCCCTTCCTGGTTTAGTATTTGTGCAGGATTTTTCATTTTATTAAATAAAATATTATTAATAGTTGCAGTTGAATAAGGTCAGATAGATTTACTCTACTTTATACTTTCAGCTTTTCTAGTAATGATGAGTGGCATATATATTATTAAAGAGAGTTCTGTTTATAATATGTAGCTAAATCTGAAAGACAATCAATAATAATCTTCCTTCATTCAGGCCTTTCCAGGCATAATATAATTATAACTAGTGTTGCATGTGTACAACTATCACCTACCATTTAATTATTATCTCCCTTTCAAAGACACAATGCCGAGTATTTGCTAATTAGAAAAAAAGATGAGTAGGGATTATTCAACCTTTCGGTCTCAGGGAGTAAAGAAGAAGTATTTAATGTTGCCAGCTAATTAAACTCAAACATTTGTATGTATCATATATGCAAATATATGATACATGTATACAATGGAATATTACTCTGTCATAAACAGGAATACATTTGAGTCAGTTTTAGTGAGGTGGATGAACCTAGAGCCTTTTATACAGAATGAGGTAAGTCAGAAAGAGAAAAACAAATATTGTGTATTAATGCATATACATGGAATCTGGAAAGATGGAACTGATGAACCCATTTGTCAGGCAGCCATGGAGATGCAGACATGAAGAACAGACTTGTCGACACAGTGAAGGAGGGAGCGGGTAGGACAAATAGAGTAACATTGAAATATATTCATTACCATATGTAAAATAGATAGCCAATGGGAATTTGCTGTATGATGCAGGGAGCTCAAACCTGATGCTCTGTGACAACCTAGAGGGGTGAGATGGGGTGGGAGATGGGAAGGAGGTTTGGGAGGGAGGTTCAGGAGGTAGGGGACATATATATGCCTATGGTTGATTCATGTTGATGTATGGCAAAAACCAACGCAATACTATTAAGCAATTATTCTCCTATTAAAATGAATAATTAAAAAAGAATAATTATGCTTAATGTTATACTTGGTAACATCCAGATAGCCAATGGTAGATTTTTTTGTTTTAATGTACAAAGATTATCTTATTTCAATTTTTGAAAGAATTTTATTTTTTAAATTAGTTGTTGAAAACGTGTTGTAGGTTCACCAATATTAAAAAATAATTTTATGACAATTTATAAATATTTTAAATTATATAATTTTAATTATTTTAACATCCTCCTTCACTTTTAAAAGTGTCCCACTTTGGACAATAAATTCTATGATCCTCTTACTTAATTTCTTCTGCATTCCAACCACTCAAAACCACTGGTAATCTGCTCAGTTCACTGAACTGTTTCTCTGAGTCTTTGCTCATGCAAGTTCTTCTGTTTGGCTTGACACCATTCCCACTTTCATACCATCTTAACCTCCCCTTCCCTCAAAGTTTAATTTACACTCATCATTTAGTAATTAGTATGGATGCATATGTATGTGTTACCAAAGAACAAATTTTACAAGGGTGATGCAATATGATCTAGGGGATTAAATTTCTGTTCAGTATTAAAGTAAAGCAAAATTAATCCAGAGATCATGATCTCCAGGAAACTTTATATTATACTAAACCATATGGGCGGCTATTTCCCAACTTGATTTCAGCTTATTGGTGGCTACACTGTTTTGCCAGAGGCTAGCACAATGCTGACATGCATCTGCCTGTTAACAATCTATGATACAAAATAAAGAGTAAATAAACAAATATGGATAAAAAGGATGTGATCTAATGTCCTTAGTTCCTCATTAACCTCTTGGCTAGTTTTCCCTGGAATAGAAACAAAGGGCAATGGGTTTTATCCTGGTTTCACATGAGGATGATTTGTTACCACCCACGCATCCCTATTTCTAGGCTAATATGTACTCTCTGAAAGGAATGGGTGCCAGTGACATCTGTATCCCATAACAGTACTTCTCCAAACAGTACGGTGCCATGTTTATCCTTCCTGTCCCCGCAGGATATGGTTCCATTTCTTGGCTGTTATTCACCAGAGTTGTGTTTTCCTTTCATTTGGGAAATAGAATGGATTTTTAGTTTGTATTTTTCATTACTGGCTCAGCAATATGGAACCAAAAAGACTTCTGTCTGACCTTGTTTTTCAAGATAAAAAAAATCTAAAGTTTGGACTTCATATATGAAGCCAAGTGGAGAAGACTAACATTTGTTTTGTCCTCTGTCTGCAAAGTATGGCAGGAACTGACTCTGGTTTAATTCTGAAGAAAAGAGCATCAGAGACACTGTAATTGTAGCAGTCCATGATGCCTCAATTAGAGACATCACCATAGTTTAAGCTGCCAGTATTTTGTAGTCACTCACTTATGAACCTCAGAAAATGTGAGCACCAGCTCTTTACATGACAAATTTGTAATGGTCACGAGGGAAGGTTCCGATATCTCTCTCTCTGTCAGTTGTATAAAAGATAGTCGTATTTGCTAATTTGGTGGCATCTATGCAAAAGCTTGATGGAGAGGAAGAAATCATGTTCCACACATATGTTAATGAAATGGAAGCTAAAACTTTCTCAAATGAAAGGAAAGAGGCTAGTGTCTGACAAGAGAACATTAAAATAATCAGGCAGCTTGTATGTATGTTAGTGTCTGTAAGTTAATAAGTTCAGCTTTGTCAGACTTCCCTGGTGGTTCAGTGATCCCAATGCAGGGAGCATAGGTTTGATCCCTGATCAGGAATTAAGATCCTGCATGCTACATGGTACGGCCAAAAAAGTTAAAAGATAAATAATTTCAGTTCTATCAAGATCTACTGCGTGCACAGACCCTGTCCTTGCTGGATAAGTTGGGTGAGGTCAGTATTTATACTCATAGCAGGATCTCTATGAAAATGCAAAGTGTCAACCCATTTCCTGAAATTATGAATGAGAAAACAAAGCTAAGACATATCCAGGTCAGACGCAGAAAATTTTTAATCATACAATTAGAATGTTAGTAATAGAGAAGTAATATGAATATACTTAATACCACTAAATTGTACACTTGGAGAAAGAGGATGTTAGAAGCAGAAAGGGGACACTATTATGTAGCACCAGCCTTTTATTTTACGGATTAAGAGAATGAATCCTATGGATGTTAATGCAACTGGGAAGACTGAAAGACTGCAGAAGATGTTGATGGAACCTTCCCAAGCTTTCCTCTGGTGGTGGGGGTAACACCCACTAAAGTGTTTTGATTATGTCTTAAGTCATGTTTGTTCAAATATGAGTGAAAGATTTATTGGGCACTTAACTATGTACTGGGCACTGGACAGTGGTTTGGATATGAGTGAAATGCTGCCAGTTCAGCTAAAATGGTTAGAAGCAATTACCTCTTCTAAAATTGATGGCAGTTCCTCACCTTGCAAACACCAGTGCATGCACAGTTAAAACAGATTATTAAGGAGGCATTTAATCTCTCACTATTACTTTACTTTTTAGTAAGGGATGAAATATTAGAGGGCTTCTCAGGTGGCTCCGGAGAAGGCAATGGCAAGCCATTCCAATACGCTTGCCTGGACAATCCCATGGACGGAGGAGCCTGGTAGGCTGCAGTCCATGGGGTCACTACGAGTCGGACACGACTGAGCAACTTCACTGTCACTTTTCACTTTCATGCATTGGAGAAGGAAATGGCAACCCACTCCAGTGGTTCTTGCCTGGAAAAGCCCAGGGATGGTGGAGCCTGGTGGGCTGCTCTCTATGGGGTCACACAGAGTTGGACACGACTGAAGTGACTTAGCAGCAGCAGCAGCAGGTGGCTCAGTGGTAAGGAATCTGCCTGCCAAAGCAGGAGAATCAGGAGACTTGGGTTGATCTCTGGGTCGGGAATATCTTATGGAGTAGGAAATGGCAACCCACTCCAGTATCCTTGCCTAGAAAATTCCATGGACAGAGGAGCCTGGAGGGCTACAGTTTATGAGGTCACAAAGGGTCAGACACAACTGAGCAAGCACACATGAAGTATTAGAAAATGTCAGTATTTAGCTTTCAAATTGTATCAGAAAGCCTCAAAGCAAATACAGTAGAGATGATGAGGTTCAACTGAGAGAGGAAGAAATGATAAAATGTTTTTGACATAATTTGTATTCTATGTATTATTAGTGCCGTGTGTATTTACTTATTCATTTATTTATGTGATGACCATTTGAGTGTTTGCTATATGCCAGACACTGTTTGAAACCTTGGATACATGGATGCATCAATGTGAGAAAGATCAAGTTCTTGTTCTTAGAGGACTTGTAGTCATGTCCATAATATGACTTACAGACTTATAGTGGAGGAACATTGAAGTGAAGTCACTCAGTTGTGTCCGACTCTTTGCGACCTCATGGACTGTAGCCTACCAGGCTTCTCTGTCTATGGGATTTTCCAGGCAAGAGTACTGGAGTGGGGTGCCATTTCCTTCTCCAGGAGATCTTCCCAACCCAGGGATTGAACCTGGGTCTCCCGCATTGTAGGCAGACACTTACCGTCTGAGCCACCAGGGAAGGAACATTAATAGCTGTATATTTCTCTATAAATATTTTTTCATGCAGAATTTTGAAAAATTAAATTTATAGCAAAAAACCTGATCTTTTTTAAATTAAAAGTTTTGTTAGAACTATTAATTATAGTAGAATTTGAATGCTAGTTCATAAATTCCTGATGAAAAGGAAGAAGCCTCAAGGTAGTTAGACATTTTTATTGTAAATGTCTACCTTGAGGTTTTCATACATACTTCACATATTAGAATGAGAAGCTTCTGCATAATTATTTTTTTATATTTTAAATATATTATTGTTCTCAGGGCCTCATTCATATTTAATAGGTCTGAGTGAGATTTGGACATTAGAATTAAAAAAAAAGTCTTCTCAGGTGATCTGATATTCCAGTATTGAGAACCACTGTTATAAGTCACTGTTTCTTAAAAAGTTATAGTTAAGATCATTTTGAATGGTTCTAGATCATTTTCAGTTTTCAAGGTTATTTTTTTAATGGAACTAGTTGCTTTTTAAAGTTTCATCTTAATTACAATAATCCAGTAATAACCTGAATGTTTGTGATAGAGGAACAGATAAACTATATCATATATTATCCAACATATACATCTGTGATAAATGAATGTCAGCATACTATCAAAAGAGAAGAATCCCTGATAAATATTCAAACATGGAGAACTTAAAAAATTAAAAATATTAATATCAAGAAATATAAACTATTTTCATTTTTTAAAATTATAGTTGATTTATAATATTATATTAGTTTCAGATGTACAATATAGTGATTTGATATTTTTATACTCTAAGTTATAAAATATTGGCTATATTCGCTGTGCTATACAGTATACCCTTGTATCTAATATGTTTTATACATAGCAGTTTAGTGATTTTTTAATATATACCAGAAAAAATATGTAAGTAGCCCATCACTATTATTGATTAGGACAAGTAAAAGGTTATGAAAAGTGGGTTAGTTCACAAACAGATTATCTACCTACACATGTATTTATCAATATCTATATCTATCTAGCTACTGATATATATATATATATATATCTTTCCAAATCTATTTATCTGTATGTTGTTTATCTATTTAACTATCTATCCATCATTTCTGTAAGAGTTCAGTTGGCAAAGTTGTGAAGGTAAAATACAAATGATTGAATTTTATAAAATCTGGGCCAAATTTTGAGATAAGAAAGGAAATAAGAAAGACCAAGGAATTTGGGAGACAAAAGGGACTTTGTTTCCTGCTTTTAGAACTAACACCCAAAAAAGATTTCCTTTTCATTATAGGGTACTGGAATGCAAAAGTAGGAAGTCAAAAACCACCTGGAGTAACAGGCAAATTTGGACTTGGAGTACAGAATGAAGCAAAGAAAAGGCTAATAGAGTTTTGCCAAGAAAATGCACTGATCATGGCAAACACTCTCTTCCAACAACACAAGAGAAGACTCTACACATGGACAGCACCAGATGGTCAACACCGAAATCAGATTGATTATATTCTTTGCAGCCAAAGATGGAGAAACTATACAGTCAGCAAAAATAAGACTGGGAGCTGACTGTGGCTCAGATCATGAACTCCTTACTGCCAAATTCACACTTAAATTAAAAAAGTGGGGAAAACCACTAGACTATTCAGGTATGACCTAAATCAAATCCCTTATGATTATACAGTGGTAGTGAGAAATAGATTTAAGGGCCTAGATCTGACAGATAGAGTGCCTGATGAGCTATGGATGGAGGTTTTTGACAATTTCAGGAGACAGGGATCAAGACATCCCCAAGGGAAAAAAAAATGCAAAGAAGCAAAATGGCTGACTGAGGAGGCCTTACAAATAGCTGTGAAAAGAAGAGAAGCAAAAAGCAAAGGAGCAAAGGAAAGATATTCCCATTTGAATGCAGATTCCAAAGAATAGCAAGGAGAGACAAGAAAGCCTTCCTCAGCGATCAGTGCAAAGAAATAGAGGAAAACAATAGAATGGAAAAGACTAGAGGTCTCTTCAAGAAAATTAGAGATACCAAGGGAACTTTTCATGCAAAGATGGGCTCAATAAAGGATAGAAATCGTATGGACCTAAACAAAGCAGAAGATATTAAGAAGAGATGGCAAGAATACACAGAAGAACTGTACAAAAAAGATCTTCAAGACCCAAATAATCACAATGGTGTGATCACTCACCTAGAGCCAGATATCCTGGAATGTTAAGTCAAGTGGGCCTTAGAAAGCATCACTCTGAACAAAGCTAGTTGAGGTGATGGAATTCCAGTTGAACTATTTCAAATCCTAAAAGATGATGCTGTGAAAGTGCTGCACTCAATATGCCAGCAAATTTGGAAAACTCATCAGTGGCCATGGGACTGGAAAAGTTCATTTTTCATTCCAATCCCAAAGAAAGGCAATACCAAAGAATGCTCAAACTACCGCATAATTGCATTCATCTCACACGCTAGTAAAGAAATGCTCAAAATTCTCCAAGCAAGGTTTCAATAATACGTGAACTGTGAACTTCGAGATGTTCAAGCTGGTTTTAGAAAAGGCAGTAGAACTAGAGATCAAACATTCACTGGATCATGGGAAAAGCAAGAGAGTTTGAGAAAAACATATTTCTGCTTTATGGACTATGCCAAAGCCTTTGACTGTGTGGATTACAATAAACTGAGGAAAATTCTGAAAGAGATGGGAATACCAGGCCACCTGACCTGCCTGTTGAGAAACCTGTATGTAGGTCAGGAAGCAACAGTTAGAACTGGACATGGAACAACAGACTGGTTCCAAATAGGAAAAGGAGTACGTCAAGGTTGTATATTGTCACTGTGCTTATTTAACTTCTATGCAGAGTACATCATGAGAAACACTGGGATGGAAGAAGCACAAGCTGGAATCAAGATTGCCAGGAGAAATATCAATAACCTTAGATATGCAGGTGACACCACCCTTATGGCAGAAAGTGAAGAGGAACTAAAGAGCCTCTTGATGAAAGTGAAAGAGGAGAGTGAAAAAGTTGGCTTAAAGCTCAACATTCAGAAAACAAAGATCATGGCATGTGGTCCCATTGCTTCATGGCAAATAGATGGGGAAACAGTGGTAACAGTGGCTGAGTTAATTTTTGAGGGCTCCAAAATTGCCGGGGACCAGCCCCAGCTGATCCAAGGTATTCGAAGGAGAGACGGCCTAGGAGACTATTTATATGCTAATTAGAGATATAAAGAATAATAGAATGAGGATAGCTCAGTAGGAAAATTCAGTGGAGAAAAGAGGCTGAGTAGCTTGGTTTACGCGGGAGACCAATAAAACTTCAAGACAAGAAGTTTGCACCACTTACGTAGGCCGCAGGCGCCCTCTCGAATAGCGGAAGGTGCCTCACCCTAGACACCTTCTCGAGTGGGTCTTAGAAGCCCAGGCATAATTAGTAAGCGTGGTGGGTTCCGCGCTCCAGATGGAGACTTCAGCCAGAATGTGAAAAGAATGACATGGGGAGACCAAGCGCTGGTGAGCAAGGCCCGTAGCTTTATTTTCAACAGGGGCTTTTATACCCTAAGTTACACATAGAGGATAATAGGGGATGCAAAGTCAGCAGTCTTTGATTCTTATCAAAAACCAGGGTTTCTTTCCTGCAAATTTATCATATACAAATGGTTTAGGTGATTTACATCATCTTCTGGCCAGAAGGCCTACTAACATTTTATGACCCTTGACAAGGACTTATCAACAAAGACTTATTTTCTCTAAGAGTAATTATTTTAAGGTTTAGCGCCATCTTCCGAAGGTAAAATTGCATTCCTATAGGGTGGATGTGTAATGGGTTTACAACAAAGGAAAGAATTTATTACCTTAAGGGTCTAAAGTTACTAACACCAAGGCCACTACTTATTTTTTTCTATATACCAACTATATTAATTAATACACATTCAAGGATACAATTCAGGGGATGTGAAAACTTGGCAACAAGCATTGACTCATCAATGAAATCCTTTACTAGTCTTATTCCGACAGTTTCTAATTCTCTGAGAGGCTCTAAGCTATTTGAATATCTTAAGCTTCCCGTGCCTCTCGAGGCTGGGAGACTGTAAACAATGTGAGTCAGGGTAAACTTGTCAGGTGAGTTAGAGAGCCATCTGAGGGGTTTGGATTTAAACAGTCCTAATTGCCCAGGAACTTTATTAATTGGAGCTGTAAGTTAACTCTTTGACAGAGAGAGCGAGATGGTGGTAGGGGACAGCCCCCAGTAAAGTCAGAGGTGAGAGCACAAAGCAATAAAGTAGGCAGACTCTGGTTTTCTGGGGGAAGATACTCGAGAATATCCGGGGGGACTCCCGAGGCTCGATCCCGCCTTTGCGTATGCCGAGCCTCCTTCCTCATGACCTTTGTCACGAACGGAATGTCTCTCGCCGGCTCCCGGCACAAAATCACTGTAGATGGTGACTCCAGCCATGAGATTAAAAGACACTTTCTCATTGGAAGGAAAGTTATGACCAACCTAGACAGTATATTAAAAAGCAGAGACATTACTTTGCCAACAAAGGTCCATATAGTCAAAGCTATGGTTTTTCCAGTAGTCACATATGGATGTGAGAGTTGGACCATAAATAAAGCTGAGCACCGAAGAATTGATGCTTTTGAACTGTGGTGTTGGAGAAGACTCTTGAGAGGTCCTTGGACTACAAGGAGATCCAGCCAGTCCATCATGAAGGAAATCAATCCTGAATATTCATTGGAAGGACTGATGTTGAAGCTGAAACTCCAGTACTTTGGCCACCTGATGTGAAGAGCTGACTCATTTAAGAAGACCCTGATGCTGGGAAAGATTGAAGGCAGGAGGCGAAGGGGACGACAGAGGATGAGATGGTTAGATGGCATCACTGACTCAATGGACATGAGTTTGAGTAAGCTCCAGAAGTTGGTGATGGACAGGGAGGTGCAGCATTCTGCAGTCCATGGGATTGCAAAAAGTCGGACATGACTGAGCGACTGACCTGAACTGACTGAATATAAATGATAAGATGTAAAACAAAGAATTTAAGGACAAAGATCATATTCTTTGTTAATGTGCTTGGATCAAGATAGTTAAAAATGAATGAAATATGTGGTATGATTGACATTCTTTTGTGTAAATGAAGAAGCCTCAATGTTATTCTTGCCTTGGTGGATGACCAACCTTCCTCTCTGTAGAGATGGATTGGATTGAGTTACCATGAAACAGCACTTCAGGCACTATCTCCATCTTTGAGCATTGAGATCATCCATAATGCTATTGCAGAGAGGACAAAGAGTAATATCCAAAAAGAAAATGCTGCTTAAAATCCACATAATGAGGAGATATTTTCATTGGTTCTGTAGATGTCACCCTGTCCACTCTAAGACGTTGGCATATGGTGAGTAGTTCTGTGAGTATGGACAGAGGGAGATCAGTAATGGTAGAGAGATCAGTGAAATCCCCAAAGGTGATGAGTTTTTTATTACTAGTTAAGCAGAATAGTCAGAGTGACTCAACAGTTTTATCTTCTATAGTGGGAAATTTATTGGAAAATAGTGAGAAATTCATTGAGGAGTATTCTGAGTGACTCTGTCTCATGGAAGTGAACATCTTAATGAGTTAGTGAGGCCAGGCAAGGAAGCTGCAGACACAAGGGGAGTAGTGGTCCTGTCTTCTGTCTCTGAAGATGGTTTGAGGATGTCACATCCAGCATAGTGATCCTAGTCAGGGTGAAACTTGACAGTGAGCTGACAATAAATTTCTCACTGCACTTGGGTAAGACAACATACATTTGCTGTTGTCATTTAGTTGTTAAGTCATGCCCGAATCTTTGCGACCCCGTGGACTGACTGTAGCCCACTAGGTTCCTCTGTGCATGGTATTTCCCAGGCAAAAATACTGGAGTGAGTTGCCATTTCCTTCTGCAGTGGATCTTCCTGACCAAGGATCGAACCCATGTCTCCTGCTTGGACAGCATACGTGGATTAGTGCATTTTTTCTTTCATGGTGCATGAACTTCTGATTTTCAGTGATGCCCTTTGTTCTGTAAGTCAGTGTCTCCTTATTCCTTAATCTACCTGGTTATTAAATGAGACAAGGTTGGAAATGAAATTGTCTTAAAGAGTAGTATTTACAGCTAGCTGGCCCTGAACATTAATCCATAATTTAATATAAAGATAAAGAGGTTAAGTGATCGACCCAAGTCTTTGAGCAGTGGATACATTCATCTCAGCTGTCTTTTTTCAAAGGCAACTTAGGTATCTTCCCATGGGAGAAAAGCCAGGTATCATAACTAAATTACTCTGGATCCTGTTGTTAAATCATAGGCATTGTCTTGTTGCTGAGCACATACTTTATGATTATGTTAGCTATCGTAAAGACTTGACACCAAGGGAGATGTATGCTGGGATGAAAACATCTTTTACTCATCAAGGTATTTCTCCTAAGGAGATGTTTCCTGATTGGTGCTTTAGTATTCCGGCTACACTGGTGTTCAAAAAGACATCATTTCTCCTCTCTCAACATCTCTCTCTCTATTTTCTTTTTTATTCATTCATTAAAAATATTATAAACCTATTACAAGCCAGATACTGTTAGGCTCCAACAAAATAGATTGAACAAACGGACATAATTTTACCTCAAGGGTCATATATTCTTATTCCAAATAAACACGTTTAATCACACTAGAAAGTAATATGTAAAATTTTAGGAAAGTAAAGGGAACAATGAGAGCAATTAGGAGAGCTTGGAAATGGAGCTTCCTGGAAGAGGTAATGTCTTGGCCAAGTCCTAAAACCTAAAAAGGAGTAAGCCACGTGAAGTAAGAAGCTGGGGTAGAGCATGTGGAAGAAAGGAGGAACAAAAAGGTCCGAGGCCAGGAAAGAGCACGTCTTTCAAGGGACTGAAAGTTTCCACCGTGGCTGGATTGTGGGAGTGGACTGGGAAGTTGCACGTGACATCACATAATTATACTTTCTGAAACCTTTTTAAGGAGGATGAACCTTATCTTGGGAGCAACGAAGAGGTATTGAAGGCGTTTAAATTTGGCCTGACATGGATGAATTTGCATTTTAGAAACATTTTGTTCTCTCCTCTCTTTTTCTTTCTTAATATACATATGGTATATATTATGAAATATGTCAAGGTAGATTGAACTTTTTCAGGTGTTTGTACTGTGGAAAAGGCTCCCCCCCCCATAGCTGAGCTGGTAAAGAACCCACCTATCAATGCAGGAGATACAAGAGATGTGGGTTTGATCCTCAGGTTGGGACGATCCTTTGGAGAAGGAAATGGTAACCCACTTCAGTGCTCTTGCCTGAAAAATTCCATGGACAGACGGAGCCTGGTGGGCTATGTAGTTCACGGGGTCAGAAAGCATTGAACATGACTGAGCAGGCACGCACGCTGTGGAAGAGTCTGGAAACAATCTGGTAAACTCTAGTGGGAGATATAAATCGTAAATTAGTTGCATGGCATCCAACAAACAGTGACTATGACAGCGGTCTTCTGATAACTTTGTTTAGAAAATATTGCTGACTGATGATATCATAGACGTCACTTGTCTGCAACGTCTGCTGTTAAACGGAGCAAGTAAAGGAGTTGTTGATGAATTGTGTCTCTTAGTTGCAGGTGACAGAAATCAAAGTTGGCCTAACTTCAGCAGGAATGGGAGTATATCAGTTCATTTATTGAAGGGGCTGGAGTGGTTGGAAGCAGAGATTTGATCCATCTTCCTACTTGTTTACTTTATATCTCACGTGCATTATCCATGAGGAATAAGAGAGAATGCTGGCTCTTCAGGTGTCTTAGATTAGATTCTTCAGAAGCAGATCCTGAAAGTGATTTATTAGGAAGTGTGCCTTTAAAAATCTGATGGAGGGATGGAGACTGGAGACAGGAAAGGGAAGGAAGTTAAACAAAGTTGTGAAACCAAGCAAAGCCCCACAGAAGGTAACTATGGCTTCACTCCCAGTGGGACCCTGGAGATGGAGTTGATCTCCTCTCAGCCTTATCCCAATTAACAGGTGCCGCTAGAGAAATGTTAAGTTTCTAGGCACTTTCAGCTATATGTGTGCATGTGGGAATTTAGCATCCTGAGGACAATCCTTCAACAGAGAGAAGCAGGTATGTGAAAATGGTGACAAGATCAGTAAGCATGTGAATGGGGCATTAACATATCTGCTCTGTCTTCACTTCCTTCCCAAAAACCCTTTCTTACCCTCCTCTCTCAACAGTTTCTGTTAAATCACAGATTCAAGTTTGATTGAAGGGTGGTAAAACATCCACTCTTTCTTTCTATCACTGTGACCTGCAGTGATGGTGAAATATTATGTTTGGTGCAGTTTAGGCCATATGTCTGGCTGCAAACCAGAATGAGACTGTATATCACTAGAGGCAAAGGAAAGGGGATTCTAGTCAAACGGATATTATGCATGTTTCCTGAGCACCGTATCAATATGGTCTCCATTCAGTCTCATATTTTACATTGAAGCATTATATAGAACTAACTCCCCAAGGACAACAGCCAGGGAGATAAAGCCAGACCACTGTTGTACTAGTCTGTGTTCTTACACAACAATCAGATGTGTTAACTTAGGCAGAAAAAGAATTCATAGCTCAAAGAAGCATAGCAAGCCTGGAGAACTAGGATAGACAAGAATGAAATGAGACCTCTACAGCCAATTTCCAGACCCAAGAATCATCTGGCAAGTACGGTTACCACCACATACCCACTGCCATCATGGCCAGGACCTACCTTGTAGGGCACTTGCTGTGGGGGCACCTGGACACTCATCTTCATGCAGGGAGTCAGCTCTAACTAACTCTGCATTCACAATAAGTACATAGTGAAGATATTTTATTTAGGTTTCCTTATGAGTTGGATAGAGGGGCATGTGGCCTGGAAGACAGCAACAAATCCATCTACCAGCTCCCATTTGGGAGTTGTCAAGTTGAGAAAAAATATTTTAGAGCTTTTGGAAAATGCATTTTATTTAGACTAGCTGTCATTTTTCTTGGCTTGTGAAATTATTAATATTACTCTAGCGTGGAGAAGGCAATGGCAACCCACTCCAGTACTTGTGCCTGGAAAATCCCATGGACGGAAGAGCCTGGTGGGCTGCAGTCCATGGGGTCGCTGGGAGTCGGACACGACTGAGCGACTTCACTTTCACTTCTCACTTTCATGCATTGGAGAAGGGAATGGCAACCCACTCCAGTGTTCTTGCCTGGAGAATCCCAGGGATGGGGGAGCCTGGTGGGCTGCCGTCTATGGGGTCACACAGAGTTGGACACGACTGAAGTGACTTAGCAGCAGCAGCGTCAGTGCAGTTTATGAAGAGGCAGCGTATTATTGTATTTAGTGCTTGATGCTCCTAAGTACCATGGGACATCAAAAGAAACATCACGGGAGCAATACGTGATGGATTTTCTTTCCTGGACATTTGGCTTACTGATCAGTGGGCTCTTCTGAAGCTCTAAGCCAAAAAAAAAAAAAAAAATACTTTTTGAAGTATACTTTGCCTGCCTATAGTACATGCTGCAGAGCTGCAGAACTTCCTTGAAAAACAAAAACATCCTGTGTCTCTCTGGAGGGACTGAGAAAAGCACAGCTTGCTCAACTGGTCTGCCTTGGGCAATTGTGATGGAAGTGAAATTGCAATCAGGAGCCACAGTAGTCCCTTTTGTGTATTCGATCCTCTCCTTCAGAAATACAGTTACTTGCTCATTCTTTTCTCTTGTTGACTCTTAACTTTTCTTTTTTTAACTGCCCTTGTCTCCCTTCCATTCTACTCTCCCCAAGTCATCACATCCTCTGACAAAACTTCAACCCTTGTTTTCAGAGAGTGCACCCCCAGACCTCCATGTCCATACCTCAGCTGCTGTATTCCCATTTTGGGTAACAGCATTGCTTACTTCCCAGGCCAGAGACCTGAATGTCATTTTTGACGGCATCATCCCTCTTACCAAATTCTTGAACAGTTCAAACTTGAAAGGCCACAAACCTAAATGTTTTTAGCTTTTTTTTCCAAAATCTCTGCCTCTAGCAGTACTAAATTAACCTCCCTTTCCTACCTCTTAAGACCATTTTAGGATGATTCTATACCTTTTGGTTGTTTGCAAAACCCAATCTCATTCAATATAAAACTCCAGTCTGGGGCTTCCCTGGTGGGCCAGTGGTTAAGAATCCGTCTTGCAATGCAGGGAACACAGATTCAATACCTGACTGGGGAACTAAGATACCACATGCCGCAGAGCAACTGAGCCCACACACCACAACTTTTGAGCCCACTGCCACATCTAGAGACTGTGCAGCTCAATTAAAGATCCCGAATGACACAATGAGGATCCAAGTGCTGCATCTAAGACCCAATGCAACTAAAAAATAAACAAACAAAAATTTAAAAATGAATAAACCTTCAGTCTGAGACCCATATGGATCTCATATTTTCCTTTCCTCAGAGTGCTGATAGATCTTTAGCTTGAGAAGCTGACTGTGTAGGGCAGAAGAGTGTGGTCTGTGCTTTTACTTCTCCTCTTCCTTTATCAGATTATATAAGAACTTCTCTGGGTCCCTCTGAAGTCACTTTGCCTCACTGGATATATGAACAATCCTCTGTTGATTGTCATTCTTCCTCTGACCCTGTTCTTAGAAGCACATGTGAATTCTTCAGATTCAGTTCCCTGACGTGGGCACTATGGCTCAGCTCAGCTTTTTGATTGACCCCCACCACCACCTTTCACTTCCTGCCCATCATTCACTATGTCTGCAGAGCCTCCAGTGACCCCCTGTTGGGAAGTTACTAGTCTAGGAAGAGAGAGAATATGAACTGAGAAACAGCAGTGGAAAAAGTATTAGCAAAATTAACGTTAAGAGCTACTGACTGTCTGCCGTATGGCCAGAGCTGCACTGTATCCTTTCACCTTCCCATAGCAACCTGGCAAAGTAAGGGTCATTGTCCACATTTTTAAGCTAAAACTCAAGAAGGCTGTGTATTTTGCTGCGGATTGTGAAATTGAAAAACTGTCTCCCTTTTTTCCCTTTTCATCCCTGTCCAGATCTTTCCCAGGCTTACACTACCACCTGAATATCCATCAGCCTAGTGCCATGAGAACTTGCTGCTATAATACACCACTTCCAAGATGACTGCAGGCATGCACATTGCACCACACAACCTACATATATTTTTGAAGTGTTTATATGCATTGTACCAATCAGTCTACATGTGTTTTTGAAGTATTTATAGAGTTTTAGGGGCTGGGAAATGATGGTAAGTAAGGCAGCCATGGCCCTGCCATGATGATACTTATAATCTGTTTGGGAAGATGACATCAAAATATAATTAAACAAATAATTAATTGGCATTTGATATAGGCAAAAATGGAAAATTTCAGTGTTCCATAAGAGCATCCTAATCTTAGAAGCCAGAAAAGAGTTGTCTGAAAAAGTAGCATTTATGCTAAGACCCAAAGGTTGAATAAGCATTAGGCAGATAGAGAGGTAGGGATGGAGTTGGGACAGGGGCGTAGAAGGTTTCAAGGGAATAGCAAGTGCAGAGCCCTCCAGGAAAGATCAGGGTTGTTGGAGAAGCTGCGAGCTGGTGTCTCTCTTTTTTGTCTCATCAAAGTATACCTGGCCAGTATGTCCCACTCTCTCTGCACCAATCCCAGGATTCTAAGTCTACAGGTATTTATTTGGTGAAACCTAAACTGCCTAGCCATCCACAAGCCTCAGAATTTTCTTTTCCAATTCCCCTGGAGCCAAAAAACAAACAAACAAAAAAAACACCAACAAACTAATCTACACCAGTGTTAAAGATCTCCAAGTCTTCATATACTCTGTTTTTGTTAGGGGAAACACACTGACTAAAACCACCCTCCCTGGCCAGACACCATAGTAGTCATTTGTGTGAGTTATTTTGCGACAGAAGGTCCTATTATGGAACATAGAACTAATAAGCCACCACCAACCAGAACAGTACAGGAAAGATTGAAAGGAGATGCCACGTGTCCTACTACCTCCCAGAATTCCCCTCACTGGAATTTATCTTGACTGAACAATGCGTGCTCCACCAAGAAGGACCCTGAGTCAGGATGATTGACCAGAGACAACCAGGAAGCTAATCTCATTGTCCTAAAACCCGAGACTGCGAACCATTTGGCAGAGCCCTTCTCCTGGGTTTCCCTACCCTCCTGCTCCCCACCCAGGCAACTCTTTCTAATGAAGTCTCTTGCTTTGTCAGCAAGTTTATCTACTCTCCTCTTCAGAGTAATAGACAAGGGCCCACTTTGGGGCCCTGGAAGATGTCCCCATTCCTGCAACATTTTCGGGATCATTTGTATTTGAACAAGAAGCTTCTGGGTGCAGCAGTGCTTACTTGATAAAGAGTGACTTCTCCATAAAGGGGGATTTCAGTTCTTTGAACAGGAATTTCATTTGCTTTGGGGAGTTGGGGAATGAGCCAAGATTACTCATGCTCAATAAAGATCATATTATCTGAAGGCAAGCTTGTGATTATCTCACACATGTTGACACCAGTAACGAGATGTCAAACTTCATAATTAAGCATTAACTAGAAATATAATCATTCCTATTTATTAACATAATTAAACATTTACAGCATTTCCTTTTTATGAAAATTAAAACTTTGAAATGCCCCCTGGAAGGTGAGAATAAATAGAGATTTTAATCTGTGGCAACTGAGTACATTGAGTACAAAAGCAGATTTTGTATTCTTTTCATCGTTGTTGAGCTGTGCTATAACCTATGGTAGTAGTTTGTAGCAGTGTTAATCGCTCAATCATGTCCAATACTTTGTGACCCCATGGACTGTAGACTGCCAGGCTCCTCTGTCCATGGGATTCTCCAGGCAAGAATCCTTGAGTGGGTTGCCATTCCCTTCTCTGAGAGGTCTTCCTGACCCAGGAATTGAACCTAGGTCTCCTGCATTGCAGGCAGATTCTTCACCATCTGAGCCACCAGGAAACAGCAGTCAGATCTTCCAGCCAAAGCAATTGCTTTCTCAGCTGTGGTGCCCTGTCCTCTTAGGTGTGAGCTCCATGGGGCTGGTGAGTTCAGGTAGTTCTGATGCTTACAGTGATTTCTTTCTGGCCCTGAGGGAGAATGAAATGACAAGTTTGAAATACTTCAATGTCATGTCTAACCATAAATAGGCAGTGCAAAAGCCACATTGCTAAGGATCAAAAAGTTAAAGGGAGGCTTGAGTACTCTAAGTAATCAATGAGGATTCTTCAAGATGAGCTCATTAAATTAACATGGACTGCAAAAGCATTTGTCAATATTATACATGTTGTCTTAGACTGGATTAATAAAAGATTCATAAGTGCTCTAGTTCTATTGACTTTGCAAATTTGAGTCTTAAAATGATTGCCTTCTTTGCATGTGTAGTTTACTGGTAAATTTTTATAGATATTCTAGCTCCATGCCAGGCATCGATTAGCACTTCTTATTCATGCCAGTATATCCAGTCATTTCTGCTCTACCACAATTGCATGCCTTTCTTATAGTCTATGTATTTGTATGTATATTCATATCTTGGCTTATTCCAAAATTATTTTGACACAGTTCAGCAGATTGGAGAGGTTCAGTACTAGACTTTGTGATCATTTTTGGTTTCTCAGAGGTTATTTTAAAACTCACAATATTTTTATTGGAAAAATGTAAAGATTCCCTCTGGATATTAAAAAAATATTTTAATACTTTTATATATATGGCTGAGTCGATTTACTGTTCACTTGAAACTATCACAACATTGTTAATCAGCTACGTGCATGCATGCTAAGTCATTTCAGGCGTATCTGACTCTCTGACTCCATGGACTGTCAGGCTCCTCTGTTCGTGGGATTCTCCAGGCAAGAACACTAGAGTGGGTTGTCATGCCCTCCTCCTGGGGATCTTCCCAACCCAGGGATCAAACCCAGGTCTGCATTGGCAGGCAGGTTCTTTGCCACTAGCACCACCTGGGTCGCACAAAGTCGGACACGACTGAAGCACCACCTGGGAAGCTCTAATAGGCTATGCTGCTGCTGCTAAGTCGCTTCAGTCGTGTCCGACTCTGTGCGACCCCATAGATGGCAGCCCACCAGGCTCCCCGGTCCCCGGGATTCTCCAGGCAAGAACACTGGAGTGGGTTGCCATTTCCTTCTCCAATACAAAATAAAAAATTAAAAAAAAAAGGATTATTTATCATGAAAAACGAGTTTTTGAATTCTTTAGAAAGATATGGCCTATTTAAATAAGCTTAATACATCTGATGCTGAGATGTGAGTCTGATTCAAAATGCAAAACTCTATAGCTGTTACCAAAGAAACTGTTTCATTTATTAGCTATCTATTGGGGTACAATTTAGCTTCCTGAGAAATCTTTAATTGGAGACTCCTTGTCCTAGGTCTGTTGAGGTTGTTAATGTGTATCCAGTGGTCATAACTTCTCTTGTGACAGCTGAGGCCAGGTGCATGCAACAGAAAGTAATTTTTTTCAAGGGCAAAAAACAAGGGTTGATACTTTCAGAACCTCCTGAGATTAGCGGATGTTTTTTAGGTTTTGTATAAATTGCTTTGATGGAAAAAGCAAATAAGAGTCCTCTAATGACTGAGAACTACATACAAGGCAAAGCTTTTGAATTCTATGATGATAGTCAAATTTAATATCAAAACAGAATAAGAATATTCAAAATCAAATCATTATTTTTAAAAAATTATTGAATTATATCTAGGTGTTTCTATTTAAAATCATTATAGAGTATTTATTTTTAATAAGTCCCAGAATGGCAATGATGCTTAAATTTTTTGCCTGATTTCCTTCTCCCTGTTGTCCAAATCAGGTGAAATTTCAATTGATCAGTTCAGTTCAGTCGCTCAGTCATGTCTGACTCTTTGCGACCCCATGAATCGCAGCACACCAGGCCTCCCTGTCTATCACCATCTGCCGGAGTTCACTCAAACTCATGTCCATCGAGTCAGTGATGCCATCCAGCCATCTCATCCTCTGTCATCCCCTTCTCCTCCTGCCCCCAATCCCTCCCAGCATCAGAGTCTTTTCCAATGAGTCAACTCTTCGCATGAGGTGGCCAAAGTACTGGAGTTTCAGCTTTAGCATCATTCCTTCCAAAGAAATCCCAGGACTGGTCTCCTTCAGAATGGACTGGTTGGATCTCCTTGCAGTCCAAGGGACTCTCAAGAGTCATCCCCAGCACCACAGTTCAAAAGCATCAATTCTTCGGTGCTCAGCTTTCTTCACAGTCCAACTCTCGCATCCATACATGACCACAGGAAAAACCATAGCCTTGACTAGACGGACCTTTGTTGGCAAAGTAATGTGTCTGCTTTTCAATATGCCGTCTAGGTTGGTCATAACTTTTCTTCCAAGAATACCATTTATTTATTGATTTTTTTCAAGGAAAATCTGTTGATTTTGCCAAAAACTATTTGGGATATCATGGATACAGAACACAGTCTATGCTCGCAAGAGTTTACCACAGGCCAGTGGTATAAATAGTGGAAAACTTAACCCTTACAGTACAGTGTATCCTAAATTCTTGTTGTTTAGTCGCTAAGTCATGTCTGACTATTTTGCAACCCTATGGACTAGTCCTCCAGGCTCCTCTGTCCATGGAATTTCCCAGGCAAGAATACTGGAGTTAGTGTGTATCTCATAAATGCCATAACAAAGATGTGCATGGACATTATGAGAATATAAAGAAACAGCATAGAGGAAGATACCTAACCCATCCCAGAAGGAGGAAGATAGGGACTTAGAAAAGTCTCCTTAGAAGGGGCAGTATCTCTGTTGAAAGTTGACTAAGAACTTAAGAACTACAGGTACAAAGAGAGAAAGGCTAAGCTCCAAACACTATTTTTCATCCAGTATTAGCTTTTTACATTGTATATAAATTTAAAGCTAATAATCAAATATGAAAATATACTAAAAAGCAACAAAATATCAAGATAATATAATGTTGAATCAGGAGTAAGAATATGACCAGAGTTAAGAAGAGATAACCCAGAAATTCTTTTTATTATATATAAGAATGATATTGAGAGATTAATATATTATAAATGAAGTATCACAAAACAATGGGGGATGAAATAGGTTATTATATAAATTATGTTAGGAAAATTGATGTTTGGGGAGAAAAAATCAAGTTGATTTTCCCACTATCAGTTCAGTTCAGTCATTCAGTTGTGTCCGACTCTTTGCGACCCTAAGGACTGCAGCATGCCAGGCTTCCCTGTCCATCACCAACTGGGAGAGTTCACTCAAACTCATGTCCATCTAGTGGGTGATGCCATCCAACGATCTCATCCTCTGTCATTCCCTTCTTTTCCTGCCTTCAATCTTTCCCAGCATCAGGGTCTTTTAAAATGAGACAGTTCTTCACATCAGGTGGCCAAAGAATTGGAGCTTCAGCTTCAACATCAGTCCTTCCAGTGAATATTCAGGACTGATTTCCTTTAGGATTCACTGGCTGGATCTCTTTGTAGTCCAAGGGACTCCCAAGAGTCTTCTTCAACACCACAATTCAAAAGCATCAATTCTTCAGCACTCAGCTTTCTTTATAGTCCAACTCTCACATCCGTATATAACTGTTGGAAAAACCATAGCTTTGACTATACAGGCCTTTATCAGCAAAGTAATGTCTTTGTTGTCTAGGTTGGTCATAACTTTTCTTCCAAGGAGCAAGTGTCTTTTAATTTCATGGCTGCAGTCACCATCTGGAGTGATTTTGGAGCCCCCCAAAATAAATTAAAAACATTTCCCACTATAACATATGCCAAAATTAATTCCAGGTGAATGGCAAAGTTTATATAAAAAAATGAAATCATTAAAAGGAACAGAAAAATGTGAATGAATTTTAGCTTTTCCTAATATGATGCACTCAATATGCCAGCAAATTTGGAAAACTCAGCAGTGGCCACAGGCCTGAAAAAGGTCAGTTTTCATTCTAATCCCAAAGAAAGGCAATGCCAAAGAATGCTCAAACTACCGCACAATTGCACTCATCTCACACGCTAGTAAAGTAGTGCTCAAAATTCTCCAAGCCAGGCTTCAGCAATACGTGAACTGTGAAATTCCAGATGTTCAAGCTGGTGTTAGGAAAGGCAGAGGAACCAGAGATCAAATTGCCAACATCTGCTGGATCATGGGAAAAACAAGAGAGTCCTAGAAAAACATCTATTTCTGCTTTATTGACTATGCCAAAGCCTTTGACTGTGTGGATCACAATAAACTGTGGGAAATTCTGAAAGAGATCTGACCTGCCTCTTGAGAAACCTGTATGCAGGTCAGGACCAAACAGTTAGAACTGGACATGAAGCAACAGACTGGCTCTAAATAGGAAAAGGAGTACATCAAGGCTGTATACTGTCACCCTGCTTATTTAAGTTATATGCAAAGTACATCATGAGAAACGCTGGGCTGGAGGAAGCACAAGCTGGAATCAAGATTGCTGGGAGAAATATCAATCACCTCAGATATGCAGATGACACCACCCTTATGGCAGAAGGTGAAGAGGAACTCAAAAGCCTCTTGATGAAAGTGAAAGAGGAGAGTGAAAAAGTTGGCTTAAGGCTCACATTCAGAAAACTAAGATCGTGGCATCTTGTCCATCACTTCATGGCAAATAGATGAGGAAAGAGTGGAAACAGTGGCAGACTTTTTCTGGGCTCCAAAATCACTGCAGATGGTGATTGCAGCCATGAAATTAAAAGACGCTTACTCCTTGGAAGGAAAGTTATGACCAACCTAGACAGCATATAAAAAACCAGAAACATTACTTTGCCAACAAAGGTCTGTCTAGTCAAGGTTATGGTTTTTCCAGTAGTCATGTATGGATTGAGAGTTAGACTAAAAAGAAAACTGAGCGCCAAAGAATTGATGCTTTTGAACTGTAGTGTTGGAGAAGACTCTTGAGAGTCCCTTGGGCTACAAGGAGATCCAACCAGTCCATCCTAAAGGAGATCATTCCTGGGTGTTCATTGGTAGGACTGATTTTGTAGCTGAAACTCCAATATTTTGGCTACTTGATGTGAAGAGCTGACTCATTTGAAAAGACTGTGAGGCTGGGAAAGATTGAGGGCAGGAGAAGAAGGGGACGACAGAGGATGAGATGGTTGGATGGCATCACTGACACAATGAACATGGATTTGGGTGGACTCTGGGAGTTGGTGATGGACAGGGAGGCCTGGCGTGCTGCGGTTCATGGGGTCATAAAGAGTCGGACACGACTGAGTGACTGAACTGAACTGAATATGATGAAAAATATAATGGTAGGTATTGCTCTATTGGACTTCATAAAAAACTGTGTACCAAAATTATATTTTGGCAAACTGGGAAAATTTTATCCAAAAAAATGTTGCATAGTTTACTTAATACAAAAAAGTCAGTTCCAGTCCAATAAGAAGATCTAATATTACAATAAAATGGGCAAAGAGCATGAGAAGAAATTTCTGCCTAAATGAAGCTCTTGAAGTGAAGTGAAGTGAAAGTCACTAAGTCTTGCCTGACTTTTTGCGACCCCATGGACTATACATCCATGGAATTCTCCAGGCCAGAATACTGGAGTGGGTAGCGTTTCCCTTCTCCAGGCTATCTTTGTCCTAACCCAGGTATCGAACCCAGGTCTTCTGCATTGAAGGCAGATTCTTTACCAACTGAGCTATCAGGGAAGCCCTTATGACAGTTAAAATGGAAAAATAGGGAAGAACTTATAGAATGATTGACTACTGTAATAAAATATCATAGACTGGGTGGCTTAAGCAATAGACATCTATTTAATCACACTTCTGAAGGCTGTGAAGTCCAAGATCAAGATGCCAGCATGCTCAGGTTCTGGTGGGAAGTCTTGTTAGTGTCCACTTTCTTGCTGTGTCCTCATACATAAGGAAGCAAGTTCTCTGATATGTCTTATGAGGACACTGATCTCATAGTGGAGGCTCCATCATCAAGATCTCATCTAAACCTAATTACCTCCCAAAGTCCCTAGCTTTTAATACCATTACATGGTGTGTGTATGTGTGTGTGTGTGTGGTGGGGGAGTGGCCAGGAGTTTAACATATGAATGCGGAAACACTAACATCATAACACAGAGTTAAGACAGCTGAAAATCCATTCTTCCATAAAACAGCAAGAATTTTGGCAAAAATTATCAAAATCAGCTTTTTAAAAACTCATAATAAACCAAGGCCTGGCAGCAGTGTGAGAGAATTCATTCAAGAAAAGCAACTATAAAGGAATAAAAAATTTTAAAAGAAAAAAAAAAAAAAAAAAAAAAAGAAAAGCAACTGACTTTGGATAAGAACAGCAAGCTTTATGGCGTTTTAACTTGTTCTTTTCCACTCCTCTCTTCTTAGCTTCTCAGTAGTTTAAAAACCAGCAATCTCAGAAACAAGGTAGCTGTTAAACCTTAAGCCTAGCAGCTACTGGAAGGAAGGGAAAGAGATTGGAACTCCCCCAAAAGCTTTATCTCCAGAGAATTTTCATTAGATGACCTGCATGGTAGCTCCCTGAGAAAGTTTCCTGTTGCTTGACCTGAGTCAAGTCTTGTATCAGGGAAGAGCAGAATCTGACTCTATGTTGGATCTTTTACTTTAACATTTGCTATCTGTTGCTTTTGTTACTATAATCACTGGAAGGACGTTGTCTATAGTGTAAACATTATGTAAACATACATAATGGCCTGCCTCGGGGAACCCTGTCCCTCTGCCTGAATGTTAAACTAAAGTGCTTTTGTTCAGCACACAAGGAGATATTCTGACCTGTCCACTTGTGAATGGCTGCAGAAAGAAGAAATTAACACATCCTCTTGCTGGAGCAGGCCAATCCAGGAGATATTTTACAAGATTTATGGCCTTTTTACTTTATTTCCTCACCTTCCTCTCTCTGTTAGACTGGCATCCAGACCACCATAAGATGATACTCTAGAGGACTAGCCCACTATCTTCTCAAATGCCTGGTTTTCTAAATAAAGCTACTATTTCTTGCCTCCACACCTCATCTCCCAAGTATTGGCTTGTTGTGCTGTGAGATGACCAACTTCTGATTCAGTAACAGCCTCCCTCAGTAAGGAGATGCCTATCCTTACCACAATCAGCAGCACCTGTCACAGATGCCATAGGCATTTGTTCCAGTAGGGGCAGGCAAAAAGTTGGCTAAAATATTTAAAAATAAACTATGGGAAATGAGAAGCCCACAGTGGGATTTGAAAAGCTCTGACATATTTCTAGGGATCTAGAAGGCCATACACACTTGGCAATGTTTTGTGCATCCCCAGGAAGGGCCTGAGAATGTTCTAATTGCCTCTCTGGTTGATCTTGAGATTCTGCATAAGCTGGAAATCAAGACTAAAACACCATTGTAAACTACAGGAGTGTTGAAGGAAGATCCTAACATTCAAAACAGCCCCTCAGGAAAGACTGGAAAACAGTAGGAAGTTGGAGAAAACCAAGTTCTAAAATAATACAGAAGACCAAAAGAGTAAGAAAAGTCAAGACACATTTGAAGAATGGCTGGCTACCGTATATCAAGATTTTTTTTTACAATTATAGAAATTAAAGCAGTTATATAGTAAAGAAAAATATAGACTTAGGTAACGGATGAAAAAATTGTAAAGTACATATGTGAATGTATAAAGACTTGATATCAATGACATAGAAGATATATAAATGACATATAAATATAAACTTGTAACATCTAATTATGTAAATGCCGTTAAATAGATAAAGGATATATAAATGATAAACGTGGTGTCTCAAAACAGTAAGAAAATACGGTCTGTTCAAAAAAGTAGTGTTGAGTCAGTGGGTTTCCTTGGAAAAGTAAATTTAGGTTCCAGTTCAGTTCAGTTCAGTCAGTCTTGTCTGACTCTGCAACCCCATGGACTGCAGCACACCAGGCTTCCCTGTCCATCACCAACTCCCTGAGTTTACTCAAACTAATGTCCATTGAGTTGGTGATGCCATCCAATCATCTCATCCTCTATCATCCCCTTCTCCTCCTGCCTTCAATCTTCCCCAGCCTCAGGGTCTTTTCCGATGAGTCGGTTCTTCATATCAGGTAGCCAAAGTGTTGGAGTTTCAGCTTCCTTCCAGTTTCAGTCCTTCCAATGAATATTCAGTACTGATTTCCTCTAGGATGGACTGGTTGGAACTCCTTGCCGTCCAAGGGACTCTCAAGAGTCTTCTCCAACGCTGTAGTTCAAAAGCATCAATTCTTTGGTGCTCAGCTTTCTTTATAGTCCAACTCTCACATCCATACATGACTACTGGAGAAACCATAACCTTGACTAGACAGACCTTTGTTGGCAAAGTAATGTCTCTGCTTTTTAATATGCTGTCTAGGTTGGTCATAGCTTTTCTTCCAAGGAGCAAGCCCCTTTTAATTTCATGGCTGCAATCACCATCTGCAGTGATTGTGGAGCCCCCAAAAATAAAGTCTGGTACTGTTTCCACTGTTTCTCCATCTATTTGCCATGAAGTGATTGGACCGGATGCCATGATCTTAGTTTTCTGAATGTTGAGCTTTAAGCCAACTTTTTCACTCTCCTCTTTCACTTTCATCAAGAGGCTTTTTAGTTCCTCTTCACCTTCTGCCATAAGGGTGGTGTCATCTGCATATCTGAGGTTATTATATTTCTCCCGGCAATCCCAGCTTGTGCTTCATTCAGCCCAGAGTTTCTCATGATGTGCTTTACATATAAGTTAAATAAGCAGGGTGACAGTATACAGCCTTGATGTACTCCTTTTCCTATTTGGAACCAGTCTGTTGTTCCATGTCCAGTTCTAACTGTTGCTTCCTCACCTGCATACAGATTTCTCAAGAGGCAGGTCAGGTGGTCTGGTATTCCCATCTCTTGAAGAATTTTCCAGAGTTTGTTGTGGTCCACACAGTCAAAGGCTTTGGCATAGTCAATAAAGCAGAAGTAGATATTTTTCTGGAACTCTCTTGCTTTTTTGATGGTCCAATGGATGTTGGCATTTTGATGTCTGGTTCCTCTGCTTTTTCTAAATTTAGCTTGAAAATCTGGAAGTTACAGTTCACATAATGTAAATTTAGTCCCAACTTCACCCAAAACATAAAAATGAACCTAAAAGAGACTGAAGACTTCAGTATGAAAAAATAAATCTATTAGAAGAAAATATGGTTGCAACATGGTGGGCTAAGTATTCTTAAATATGATACAAAATGTGAGCCATATGAGAAAATTGATAAATATGTTGCAATTAAAATTTTAAAATTTGCATGTCAAAAAGAGTTATAAACAAGGAAAAAAAGTAAAGCTGCAGACCTGGGAGTAAATAGTTGCTTTATATATCTAAAAAATTATTATTATCCTGAATATATAATGAGCTACAAGTCAATTTTTAAAAGAAAATGTTTACTCTTTAATATTTTTCTTATTTCTCACCCAGAGTTTCTCTTAAGCATCTGAACTAGAGGAAATAATGCTTAGACTTTCAAATCCAATTCTGTAAAGGTCAGTTAACGTTAGTATCCAATGTTTAGAAAGACTGTCATTGGCAGTTTATCCTATTGCTGAAAATATAGAAAGTTTAAACTTTTTATTCCAATAAATGTAAGAAAAATGCTTAGATCCTTCCTGTCAGAAGATTTATGTGGTGCCTAAATATATCTTACATGTGTTGTGATTAATCTAATTGTGTGTATCTTGTTACTGTTATCCTCCTGCCACTGGGTTTAATTACATTGCATTATGACTGGTAATTAAACAAAACAAAATATCATTATATCATTAGTTGGTTTTATAAGACTTTGAAACATTTTCCTAAGAGCTCTTGTATTTATCACAGCTATCACCGCAGTAATCAGTTCTCCCAGAATAGTTTCTGGTCACTGACTTGTCATGTATACATTTTCCAGTTGCTTGGAATTTGAGCTCAGAAACCACTGATGTGCATTGATTTAGGTGGATTAAAGGTCTTCTATTCAACCAGCTAGATTACAACCATTTTGAAGCAGTCTTACTCTTAAATGTGTTCTGTTTTAAATGGGGATACTGAAAGTCCTATAGGAACAACCAGCAAGTTCATTTTGTCTGAGTTGCCTGTGGTTATGCAACAGAAAATAAAAACAACAACAAAAAAAGAAGCTACCGTTTACAATCTGCTGAGTTGGGTCTTCCAATAAGTCTTGACACAGCCAGGAGAGTACATCTTGTAAATCTTTCTATGATGCATTAACAGTACAGAAGGGTAGAAATATCCTGAGTGAAAGGCACTCTGGAACAGTAGCTGGGACCACAATCCAGTATGTATGCAAATGTGAAGAAAGTACGTACCTTTCTCAGGAGTATGCACTCACCTCCTGGTTGAGTGCCAAGTGCTTCAAACTGCTCTTCTGAGGGTAAAAAATAGCATCTGGATACATAAACAGTTTTTTTAAAGATTAACTTAGTCATTCTGGCTTATCTATATAAGTCAGCATCTGTCATTAAAAAAAGGGGGGGTAATTTAGAGGAGATTTACAGGAAAAATTTATCTCCTCAACTTTTCTTCTTTCTTATCCTCTCTCTTTCTTGCCTTATACTTACTTTTAAGCTTTCCAGCCACTCCAGCATATAAAATTTGCTACTGGCTGAAGTTGTGGTCATTTGATGTTTTCTATGACCTTGATTTATATCCTCAGCATTAACAGCTTGAGGTTTAGGGCTATTTGTCCTCTTAAGTAAACAAACCAAAGAATGTTAGTCTAGCTCAGGACTTCTAAGCTTTGTAAATAGCTTACAAGTTCAAAGTAAACCAAGGTCTTCGAAATATCAACCAGAGTTCATAGTGCAAGGTTATTTAAATATGAGTAGTGTCCCAGGTGGCACAAGTGGTAAAAAATCTGCCTGCCAGTGCAAGAGATGCAAGGGACACAGGAAAGTTCCCCTGGAGAAGAAAATGGCAACCCACTTCAGTATTCTTGTCAAGGAAATCCCATGCAAGAGGAGGCTGGTGGGCTACAGTTTATGGGGTTGCAAAGAGTTGGGCATGACTGAGCACACAAAAATGATCTAGTTTAAACCAATTTTGGAGCTTTCATGGTGGCTCAGATGTTGAAGAATCTGCAATGCAGGAGACGCAAGAGATGTGGATTCGATCCCTGGGTAGGGAAAGTCTCCTTGAGAAAGGAATGGTTAACCACTCCAGTATTCTTGCTTGGAGAATTCCATGGACAAAGGAGCCTGGTGGGCTACCTAGAACTCAGAAAAATATATACAATATTTTTAAACAAATAATATTATATATTTTCATATAAATATATAAAATATGTACAAAAAATCTCTTTCAGAGCACCACAATTCTCATAATTAAAGAATGGCTGGGAAGGGTCCTGTACTTACGTGAGGTAAGCTTGGTTCTTGTCTGGGTCAGCCGTTAATGACCTCTAAGGCCTTGGGCAAGAGTTGACTACCGGATGACTCTTTGCTGTGACTGTCTGGGTGTTGCTGACTAATTGGCTGCAGCAGTCTCCACTGTGGCTTTACAGTTTGTGAGTTTTCACTGTGTGACCAGAACCATGCATTTGAATAGGTGACTAGTAATCTGGATCCATATTTTTATTGCTTCTCCAAGTGACTGAATTTAATTCTGTGCCAATGTTCAAAGTCTAAAATCACACTGGTAATGGTGGGCCCTTAGTTGGCTTCTTTCTCAGTGCTATATGTATTTACCTCCCTGTGCTTAATTGAGGGTAGAAATCAAGGTAGCTGAACAGGAAGAGGCCCTGGGGACTCTGTTTTGTAACCTGACTCTGTACAAATGACTTGAGCCTATGTAGAAGAATATATGCCTGGAAACAGTAATGCTCTGATTGAAATAAAAATGACATCATAATTATTACTATTCCAAGCAAAGACAATGACAAAGTATCATAAAAATTCACCTATTAATTACTTGGCATCATACCACCTAACTTATTAGTTGAACCTAATAAGACAAATAGAATTTAATGGCAAAGATAGTATATTCTGTTTTTCTGGCATATTCTTTGGTATCAACTAATTGTGGATTAAAAACACATTATATGACTTTCCTGAACCCATTTATATCTTCTATAAAATTGCTGGGGTTGTCTTACTTGTCCTCAAAAGCTAGCACTAACCATTCAATACATTTCTCATTCTGTGATGTTCACCTCATCAGAGTCTTGGAAGCAGATAGCTTTTCATCTCTTTTGATTGACATAAAACCTCTATATAAGGTCACCCCATCTTTGCTTAGCCATGCTTTCACAATATACTACTGGGCTCATGGTCTTATATTTTGATTTCTTCTTGATCTCTAGAGGCTTTTATGAAATATTTTCAGCCGAATAATCTACAGTGATACAGTCTGGGTCAGTTTCCTTATTCCCTGTTCATGTTCCCAGTTGCAGTCTTATGGAAAGAGGTTAGAATGAATCATGAATAAGCTGGTGGCTTTATCTGCCACCTGGGAGCCATAACTTGAAAATACAGTTTTTGAGTTTTGAGCACATAATGGCTGTTGCACACATTAAAACACATTTTTGAGGACATACATTATTTACTGTAATGACTGACTTAAACCTTTGTCCTCACATTGTTCCAGAGAATTATTGCATATTTCTTTAACCCTATGTGGTCAGATAAGTGAATAACTATGCTAGTGATGAGGTAGAATATAGGCAGATTCAGTGCTTCTCTAGGGGATCTTCAGTTCAGCCTGTGAAATCCTTAAATGTGTTAATATCCAGAGACAACAAAAAGGCTTACTTAATTGCTAAATGCATTGTTATGAGGCAAGACCAGATGCTAGCATCACATAAAACCTTTGTGTGATTAATACTTTAAGTACAGATGATTGAGTATAGCAGTTGTATATAATAAGATTAATATATCTTAAGCTATCTGTTATAGAGAGAGCTCACGGGGAAGACAGTCATTTTAATTGCTAAAAGTAGAGGGAGGGAAAGGTCAGGTGATAATAGAGCACATCTGAATTTCATCTTTCTTGACAAAAATTTTCTATGATTTCTATAAACATTCTTTTCTTTTATTTATAGCATGCATTTCTCTTTATCTTATGTCTAATGATCTGCATTCTTCCCAGTAACTCAAGTATCGTTATTCTTCATTTTGAATTTGACTCTATAGAAATTCTCTGAGGGTGCTGTCACCTGTTAAATTTTAAGAGGGTGTTACACTTTCTTAAAGTTGTATTAGGTGATGGGTTCTTAATACTATTATAGGGCAGAAAAGTCTAGGAACAAAGGATAGATTCTTAAGAGGGCCTTAATCAATTGTGTCTCTTCCCTGGGGTGAGGTAGGTAGATTATTCCATTAGAACAGATATCAATGTTCTGCTCAACCAAGCTCAAATGACATGGTTAGCAACATGGAACTAACCACTGATTATCTCATTGTATTACTCTTTTATTAAAAAATGATTTACATTATTCTAGTGCTTACTCCGTGGAAGGAAAGTTATGACCAACCTAGATAACGTATTAAAAAGCAGAGACATAACTTTGCCAACAAAGGTCCGTCTAGTCAAGGCTATGATTTTTCCAGTAGTCATGTATGGATGTGACAGCTGGACTATAAAGAAAGCTGAGCACTGAAGAATTGATGCTTTTGAACTCTGGTATTGAAGAGCCTTGAGAGTCCCTTGGACTGCAAGGAGATCCAACCAGTCCATCCTAAAGGAGATCAGTCCTGGGTGTTCATTGGAGGGACGGATGTTGAAGCTGAAACTCCAATACTTTGGCCACCTGATGCGAAGAGCTGACTCATTTGAAAAGACCCTGATGCTGGGAAAGATTGAAGGCAGGAGGAGAAGGGGATGACAGAGGATGAGATGGTTGGATGGCATCACCGACTCAATGGGCATGGGTTTGGGTGGATTCTCGGAGTTGGTGATGGACAGGGAGGCCTGGCGTGCTGTGGTTCTTGGGGTGGCAAAGAGTCGGACATGACTGAGTGACTCAACTGAACTGAACTGAATGTTAATTTAAATGTCAACATGCAAACTTAATGACCCAGTGAACACAAATATTCACCATGATTATATCAAAATTTAGGGTCTGTAGTTAATATTCTCCACATTTTCTTGACCTTCTGGTTATATGACATAAGTCAAATATAGGAAAAAGTCCTAAGCCAGTATGTTTGGTTTGGTTGTCAGGTTCAGAAAGAAGAGAATAATGACAATGGATTTTGCTTAAGCCTGAGTAATTCCCAGCCCTCTTGGGGTGCTGCATTATATTTGAACTGACTTTTTCATTCCATTATACATTTCATCCTTCTTACACTCCAGGCTCTTGGAATTTGGTGAAAAAAGCATGGTAATTCAGGGCCCAGCTTATCCCTGAGTAAGTTCTATGGTTTGATTAGTCTGAAATGCTTGTGTGTCTTCATCCAAAAATACTTATACTATGCCCTAAATATACAAATGGAAACATTGGGATAGATCAAACATTGGGATACATCAGTGATTTAAATACAGATTTTAGCTTTTGTAGGTTATGCATTCTAGCAGGGGAAGGCAGAGAATAAACAATAAGCATAATAAAAAGCAGATTTTATAGAGTGCTGCTGCTGCTGTTCAGTAGCTAAGTTGTGTCTGACTCTTTGTGACCCCATGGATTGTAGTATGCCAGGCTCTATGGGGTTCTCTAGGCAAGAATACTGTGATAAATGTACTTAAAAAACAAAAGGAGCCTGGTAGGGAGAATCGGTAATAGAGTCACTACGGGGCAGTGAGGAAAAATGTAGAGGTTGCAGTTTTAAATGAGGTGGTCAAGATAAGCCACAGTGAGAAGACATTTGAGCACAGTTGAAATAGATATAAAAAGTCAGTCCATACACATAATTGGGAGAAAAGACATTCAGGGAGGGAGAACAGCTGGATTCGTTGCCCTAAGTCAGGAGAATGTCTACCATGTTTGAGCAACAGGGATGGTTAGAGTGGATGGAGTGATAGACCCCAACGTGAATATGTGAATGTCTTCTAATGCTCGACACAATCCTGTGGATGGAAGGATTGGATACAGTTATCTCACAACATAATGAAAAAGGAACCAATAACTACTGAGCACCGACCTTATGCTTTTTAATTTCATCTTTGCATAAATCTGGGCTTCCCTTGTGGCTCAGCTGGTAAAGAATCTGCCTACAATGCGGGAGACATGGGTTTGATCCCTGGATTGGGAAGATTCCCTGGAGAAGGGAACAGCTACCCACTCCATTATTCTGGCCTGGAGAATTTCATGGACTGTTTATAGTCCATGGGGTCTCAAAGAGTTGGACACAACTGAGTGACTTCACTTCACTTTCATAAATCTATTGAGGTCCTTATTACAATCACCATTTTACAAATTAGGGTGATAACACATAGATAGGTTACAAGACCAAGGCTACAAAGCTATTAAATAATGGGGCTGAGATTTAATCCCTTCAAATCCTGAACTCTCTCAGCTACACCATCCAACCTCACTAGTATTCATGGCTTTCAAGTTCAGTTTTCAAACAAAGCAGCCAAAACTATCTAAGGGTTACTAAAACCCAGGTCCAGGGCTAGCACATAGTGTCATATTAGCTAATGGGGTCAGAAGTGATGGTGACTCCCACTTGTTGTTTCTCATTTGCTTATTTCCCAGCTCTCTTTGCCTGTTTACAGCAAGAGAAACTGTTGAAGGTGACCTCAGTATTGCTCATAGACATCAAGAGTTGTAGTCACTGTGTAAAACAACCAGCCAAACAGAGCTATATGATCAGTCTCTTTGTCCCAGTTAAGGTCCCCTTTGGGTCACATTCCTGAGCAGTCATCTGATAACACTGACTTCCTCTTCCCAGCATGGAACTACCAGGAGCAGTCAGCTGGGCTAAAGTTGTCAAGGTCATAAGCAACTCTGCCTCCAGGTAGAAGATATGAGTCATTTGGGGAGGAAAGTATGCCCATTTTGACACCTCAAGATGACTACAGATCAAGGCCCCCTTTGAAACTCCTGGGCATCTAAAAAGCACTGTTTATAAACCTCTGGCTCCTAATGAGTCATGATTAGATTTAATAGGAAGACTTACCCTACAGGGAAAAACAATAAAATCTACTGGTGTTGTTCCAGAGAAATACCTGAGCTTAATAAGATCTTGCACATAATTCTGATGAAGAGTCGATGTCCCCAATGATCAGAATAGCTAAATCAACAGAATGTTTGCTGAAGTTCTGCTGTAGCACGTCCTATTGGTATGTGACCCCTTTTATTAATGACTGCAGCAATAATACAATAATAGTAGCAAATATTTATGGGATGCTCACTTTGGGCCAGACACTATTCTAAGCACTTTGTAAGAACAAATGTATTGAATTATGGTAGAAAATTCTGAAAAATATGTGTTATTGTCTTCAATTTATAGATGAGAAAACTACAGTGCTGAGACATTCTTGTCCCAGGTCACGTGGCTGTTAAGCACTAAAACTTTTCAGTATGGGTCCAAGTTGATACTAACACATTGGAGGAGCTAAATAAATATTGATTTTGGTTTCTTTTCTGTTTGTGGACCTATTGAGCAGTCTTGGCTGGATTGGGAGGAAATGTAGATCATCTTATTTTCTACTCAATGGCTTCTATCTCCCAGAACCTTCCAGAACGTGGGCCCTCCTGCCTAGTGGCAGGCACTGGTGTTTTGGCACTGCTGTCTGTCCTAGAGTCTACTGCAAAGTCACAGACTGTACTCCTTCAGGAATATTGGAGGAGGCACTATTATTTCTCAGTAAGAGCCTGTAGGATTTTCACAAGGATAATTGATATGTGTGAAGGGCCACAACTATAAAAACTGCCACTTTTTATAGTTCTAAGAAGTATGGTGAGACAAAAATGACAGGAATTTTAGTTGTCTCATTAATATAGGCTTGTTTCTTTAACAGATAAATTATTAGAATATTTGAGGATAAAAACACAAGTTCTAAATTTTGTTAATTTAAGGAAGAAAGAATTCAAAACTTTAGTCATAAGTAAATTATTGCCTAGTGTATACAAGGACTTAATACAAATATTTATGAACTGGTTGGTTAAATAAATGATATTAAGCTCATGGTGCTAAATTAATAGCAGATAAAAGTAGACCAAATTTACTTGGAAATAAAAACTTTTGGAAAATGTTACAGAGTATGAAGCTTGCCTGCCGCTTCTTATATTGACCATTCATGAGAATGGTTTCAATTGTATATCAGGGATTGAGAATTTAGGGTAAAAGTTACAACCTGAAGCTAGTATAAATATTACATTTATCATTAAAATGAACAAAAAACTTTGGGACAGATGAGGCACAAAGCCACCAAGGTAATTAACTTCTTTTTTTTTCAGTGTGATATAGGCTGAACAGAATGAAAAATAATAATAATGAATTTTTAATACTAGTGATTATTATTTTAATAATTTAATATTGTTGATATTATTATTAAATAATAATAACGAATTTTTTCAAATATAATTATTAGCCTCTTGCACTGTGCATTGAGAAAAACCCTAATCTAGGGCTTCACTTTTTGAGCTAAATATCTATCAATTTCCTAAGCAAATTCCCTCATGGTGCAAGTATAAACTAATGAAATCAAGAGAGTTTTTAAGCCTTCCTCCAACATATTTCTATTAAAATAACTAGGAGGCCTGGAATTCTGAAGAATGTTTGTCATCTTTCAAATAAAATCACACATTTTTGACAATCTTAAACATCACATGCTAGTATTTTTTTCTGTTTAAATCTGAGTCATTCAGAATCTAAACATTGCTTTTAGATTATAGCTCTGCTTTAGATTAAAAAATCATGTTGGATTCAAACTTGGACTGGATACATTATCTCAAGTTGCTTGTTTCTTCCACAAATATTATTGTAATTAACCCTCATGATTGTTCCATGCATTTGCCTATAAAAAGAAAATTGTTCTAGATTGTGAAATACAGTTGAATGTTATCATCATCTTTGGTCTTTTATTCTCAAATGTTAAAATATTACTTCTTTAAGAACTTCAGTAAGAAGAAAACAAAATTGGAGGCTTTATTCATGAAACCAAAAAGATGTCTATGTTTAAAAATAAAATGAAAAATAATGAAACGTTTAAATTGTGATCCAAATTATTAACTCTAAGCATTTCAGATCAGATCAGATCAGTCGCTCAGTCGTGTCCGACTCTTTGTGACCCCATGAATCGCAGCACGCCAGGCCTCCCTGTCCATCACCAACTCCCGGAGTTCACTCAGACTCACGTCCATTGAGTCAGTGATGCCATCCAGCCATCTCATCCTCTGGCGTCCCCTTCTCCTCCTGCCCCCAATCCCTCCCAGCATCAGGGTCTTTTCCAATGAGTCAACTCTTCGCACGAGGTGGCCAAAGTACTGGAGTTTCAGCTTTAGCATCATTGCTTCCAAAGAAATCCCAGGACTGATCTCCTTTAGAATGGACTGGTTGGATCTCCTTGCAGTCCAAGGGACTCTCAAGAGTCATCCCCAGCACCACAGTTCAAAAGCATCAATTCTTCGGCGCTCAGCCTTCTTCACAGTCCAACTCTCACATCCATACATGACCACAGGAAAAACCATAGCCTTGACTAGACGGGCCTTTGTTGGCAAAGTAATGTCTCAGGTGCCTTTATTTCTCTAGTTTATTTAAGAGAAGAGCAAAAAAAAAGATAGAAAAGTGAAAGACAACAAAGAAAGTCTCTGATCTGCATATTTTAACTACATGTCAGTATTTAAAACAGCCTTGCTCAGACTTACAAGCTTATAGAATCTTCTGGAGGAATTTATGCATTATTATCAGTATTGTGTATGGAGGCAATATGATAATATGATCTGGTATATCTTAGAAACTTATTTTTTTTCCAGACTCATTATGACATCTACCCATTTCAATAAATTGACATTGTCACCTCAACTGTTTTATTTTGCAATAATATCAAATTCTCATATCATTACATGGTCTATGTATATAAAATAATTAGAATTTCTTTTCATATCATCCTTATCATAATTTATCACACGCCTAACATTTTGTTTACTGCATTTACCAAACTTGCAAGATCCTGATAAAGACATGGAACAGGAAAGGTCCAGAAAGAGGAAAAGCATAAGAGACATGCAGGAAAAAGGAAAAACACTATTTGTCATTAATAAAGAATATGATCCTGACAATTAGGTTGTCATAAAGGCAGAATACTTCTGCTCTTAACATCTGTTGGCATGAGAGTCAATGCTTCAGAAAGAAAGGGTGTTTCATGAAGAAATTTAAGTGATGGTCATGGAAGTGACAGGAGGTTAGAGATGGAGATCTGGGAAAATGAAAAAGTTAGTATGCTCCCTGTTTCCAAAGATATTTCCATGGGCAGAGTCTGAGCTGTAGGGAGAGAAGGGGTTATTGAGATAAAGACAGAGATAGCAACACAGGTAGAGTTACAAAGAGAGAGGATACACAGAAGACTTTAGAATAATCTGTTGTACTCAATAAAAACACTAAAAAAGCATTATTATCCAGAACATATTTTAAAAACTCTCACAAGCCATTACGAAACTGAGACATAACTCAGGAGAAATTGTCAATTTTATTGCCGGACATCATGGAAGAAAACTAAAGTATCAGTAAGATTTGGAAAGATTTCAACCTCACATCTTGATCAGGAAAATGTAAAATAAATTAGCAATGAGACACCATTTCATACCTACAAGGATGTGAAAAATTAAAGCATCACAAACATCAGTATGGACACACATGAGGGAAACCCTCATAAATTGCGCGTAGAAGATGCACATGCCCTTTAATCCAGCACCTTCACGCCTAGGTATCTATCTTAGAGAAAGATCCGCATCTATCATGCAGATGTGCACAAGTAAACATGTATACAGATGATTTTTTTTTACAGTGAAATGAAATAATTTTCCCTTGGCAGGGGACTGACAAATTATATTTTCTTCAAACTATAGTATGCACTACAGCAGTTAAAAGTAACAATTTAGAGCTTCATGTTTCAACATGGATAAATATCAAGAAATACAACTTTGAGTGAAGAAAACCAAGTAGCAAATCATACATATAATATGAAAACAGATATGTAGATATTGTAAAGTCACAGAAAAGTATACATATTTAATGGATGCATATACATGTAGTAAAAGTACAAAGCATGCGTGGTAATAGGACGTAGCAACCTCCGGATGGGGTTAACCTCTGGAAATGGGTATAGGAGAGAAAATGGAATGGGTTGGGATGTGGGGTGTTTTTGCAGTATTTTCTCTCTTCAACGAAAAGAAAGTTGAAGAACTTCCAATAATGTGATCTTGACAGCAAGATTGGTTTTTAACCTCCCAAAAATTCCTCCTGAAAAATAAACGAATCAATTAGGATAGAAAATGATACCCGTTGATACACCAAACCCATTTGATACCTGTTGACAGTATCAAAATAAAACTAGAAAGTAAGACATTTCCATAAACTTCAGATTATGAACCCAAATGATAAATCACCTACAGCAGTAGAACAATAACATGATCAAAGTTCAGTGGCAGGAATAGTGAGAAATGAATGAGGACAACCTCAGTACTCCACAAGCTCCAGGTTCAAATACTTTGTTAGTAAATATCCACTTCTGAGAAGAGAACACTCTGTATTCTGGGAATACAGAAAACTTGGAAGCAGATTTGAGAATGAGCAGTGAAACGGAAAAACCCCAGGGTCTGCAATTTGCAAATGAACCTAAACAATGGCACGCAAGCATTACAAAATCAAAGCTCTGAGCTCGTTTCAATTTGTAATTAAAGGACCGTATGATTAAGTCGCCAGTTGTTGTTCAGTTGCTGTTGTGTCCGACTCTTTGCGACCACATGGACTGCAGCATGATCCCAGATGTCCTTCACCACCTCTCAGAGTTTGCTCAAAATCATGTCCATTGAGCTAGTGATGCCATTCAACCATTTCATCACCTATCATTCCCTTCTCCTACTGCCTTCAGTCTTTCCGAGCATCAGGGTCTTTTCCAGTGAGTCAGTTTTCCCCATTAGGTGGCCGAAGTATTGGAGCTTCAGCTTCAGTATCAGTCCTTTCAAGGAATATTCAGGATTGATCTTCTTTAGGATTGACTGGTTGGATCGCCTTGCAGTCCAAGGGACTCTCAAGAGTCTTCTCCAGCACCACAGTTTGAAGGCATCAACTCTTTGGCACTCAGGCTTTTTGATTGTCCAGCTTTCACATTCTGGATTTCTCTCTTTACTTCCTTGCTCTGTCATTAAACTTATAAATGGAAGTTAACTGGTGACAGACTTTATTTTCTTGGACTCCAAAATCAATGCAGATGGTGACTGCAGCACTGAAATAAAAAGACACTTGCCCCTTGTAAGAAAAGCTATAACCAACCTAGACAGGATATTAAAAAGCAGAAACATTACTTTGCTTACAGTTCAGTTCAGTAGCTCAGTTGTGTCTGACTCTTTTCAACCCCATGAATCGCAGCAGGCCAGGCCTCCCTGTCCATCACCAACTCCCGGAGTTTACTCAAACTCATGTCCATCGAGTTGGTGATGCCATCCAGCCATCTCATCCTCTGTCGTCCCCTTCTCCTCCTGCCCCCAATCCCTCCCAGCATCAGGGTCTTTTCCAATGAGTCAACTCTTCACATGAGGTGGCCAAAGTTTTGGAGTTTCAGCTTTAGCGTCAGATCTTCCAATGAACAGTTGGGACTGATCTCCTTTAGGATGGACTGGTTGGACCTCCTTGTAGTCTAAGGGACTCTCAAGAATCTTCTCCAACACCACAGTTCAAAATCATCAATTCTTAGGAGCTCAGCTTTCTTTGCAGTCCAACTCTCACATCTATACATGACCACTAGAAAAACCATAGCCTTGATTAGATGGACCTTTGTTGACAAAATAATGTCTCTGGTTTTTAATATGCTGTCTAGGTTGGTCATAACTTTCCTTCCAAGGAGTAAGCGTCTTTTAATTTCATGGCGCAATCACCATCTGCAGTGATTTTGGAGCCCAGAAAAATACAGTCTGACATTGTTTCCCCATCTATTTGCCATGAAGTGATGGGACCAGATGCCATGATATTCGTTTTCTGAATGTTGAGCTTTAAGCCAACTTTTTCACTCTCCACTTTCACTTTCATCAAGAGGCTCTTTAGTTCTTCTTCACTTTCTGCCATGAAGGTGGTGTCATCTGCCTATCTGAAGTGATTGATATTTCTCCCAGCAATCTTGATTTCAGCTTGTGCTTCTTCCAGCCCAGAGTTTCTCATGATGTACTCTGTATAGAAGTTATATAAGCAGGGTGACAATATACAGCCTTAACGTACTCCTTTTCATATTCAGAACCAGTCTGTTGTTCCATGTCCAGTTCTAACTGTTGCTTCCTGACCTGCATACAGGTTTCTCAAGAGGCAGATCAGATCTCTTTCAGAATTTTCCACAGTTTATTGTGATCCACACAGTCAAAGGCTATGGCATAGTCAATAAAGCAGAAATAAATGTTTTTCTGGAACTCTCTTGTTTTTTTCATGATCCAGCAGATGTTGGCAATTTGATCTCTGGTTCCTCTGCCTTTTCTAAAACCAGCTTGAACATCTGGAAGTTCATGGTTCACGTATTGCTGAAGCCTCACTTGGAGAATTTTGAGCATTACTTTACTAGCGTGTGAGATGAGTGCAATTGTGCGGTAGTTTGAACATTCTTTGGGACTGAAGTTCCGTATAGTCAAAGCTATGGTTTTTCTAGTAGTCACATATGCATGTAAGAGCTGGACTATAAAGTAAGCTGAGCAATGAAGAATTGATGCTTTTCAACTGTGTGTGTGGTGTTGGAGAAGACTCTCAAGAGTCCCTTGGACTGCAAGGAAATCAAACAAGTCAAATCTAAAGGAAATCAGTCCTGAATATTCATTGGAAGGACTGATGCTGAAGCTAAAGCTCCAATATTTGTCACCTGATGCAAAGAGCCAATTCATTAAAAGAGATCTTGATGGTGGGGAAGATTGAAGGCAGTAGGAGAAGGGAACGACAGAGGACGAGATGGTGGATGACATCACTGACTGTATGGACATGAGTTTAAGCAAGCTGTGGGAGATGGTGAAGGACAGGGAAGCCTGGCATGCTGCAGTCCATGGAGTCACAAAGAATCAGACATGACTGAGTGACTGCACAAATTGATTTCAGCCATGGAAAAACCATAACTTTGACTACATGGACCTTTGTGGCAAAGCAATGTCTCTGCTTTTTAATATGCTGCCTAGGTTTGTCATTGCTTTTCTCCCAAGCAGCAAGCATCTTTTAATTTCATGGCTGCAGTCTCTGTCCATGGTGATTTTGGAGCCCAAGAAAATAAAGTCTGTTGCCAGTTAATTTCCATTTATAAGTTAAATGACAGAACAAGGAAGTAAAGAGAGAAATCCAAAATGTGAGACATTTTATAGGACAAAGAATCCAGTTTGTACATGGCAGTGTCTGGAGGGGGAAAAGAGAGGTGAGACACTTCTCTGAGTGTAAAGGAACTTAGAGACATAGTAAAATTAAAGTGGGAACCTTGTTTACATCTTGATTAAACAAACTGAGGCAGAAGATAGATAGATGGGACCCAGGCTGAACAGTCTATCCCTGTGGACAGAAGCTCCATAATAGCAGAAACTCCATAAAAGCAAGATGAAAGAAGGGTGAGACCTGCTTAGATGAGAGATGAAAGTCTGCATATTCCTCATTTTCAGTTAAGGAGATCTTCCTGACTACACATGCACAGAAAGTTTCCTTGGAGGTCAAAAGAGAGGGGCGTGTCACCTAATAGTAAGTGATGCGGCTACTCATAAGCCTCATAAACCAAGATAGAATCCATCTTGGTTAAGACATGCACACAAACGCACAGGAAGACCCTGAGATATACCAAATATGAACTCAGAACCAGGCAAAGCAAGATTTCCTTGGTCAGAGGAAACTCGGAAAAAATGCCCCATAAAAGTAATTCAAACTACCTAGAGGGTGCGACTGTGTCTGAACCCGCCTGTGTGTCTATCCACACTTACTGTACTCTTTCTCCTCCCAATAAACACTTGTTTCACTGCTTTCTGTCTCTATATGGAAATTAATTTCTACACAGCTGACAAGCCAGCCTCTTGCCCCTGGCCACTGCCCCTGGTGGTCTAGTGGTTAGGATTCAGCACCTTTCCCTGCCACTGCCCAACCTCAGTCTCTGGTAGGCATCGAAATCCTGCTTCAATTCACTATAGGATGAGACCAGCTGAGGTGAAAACAAATAAACACGTTTTGGAGGCAATTTGTACACTTGACGTTGGACTAGGTATGAGATGGTACCAAAGAAATAGTGCCAATTTTATTATGAATGAGAATAATATTGTGATTTTGTTAGAAAATGCCCATAAATTTTAGAAAACCATACTGAGTCATGTAGGGGTAAAATTATGCTGTGTGATATTTGCTGTAAAATGCACCAGGAAGAAAAACAGAAAAGCTGTTTAAAAAATGGGTCAAGTTGGTGGTTCAGACAGTAAAGAATTTGCCTTCAATGCAGGAGACCCAGATTCGATCCTGGGTCGGAAAAGAGTTGGACAGGACTAGTGACTGATACTTTTACTTCCATACAAAGCCAGTCATCAAAACAGCGTGGTACTGGCATACAAACAGGCATATTAAGTTAATGGGATAGAATAGAGAACCCAGAAACATACCCTTGCACATATAGTCAAATAATCTTCAACAAAAGTGACAAGATGACACAATGAGAGAAAGAACAGTTTTTTCAACAAATGATGTTGAGAAAACTGAATATCTACCTGCAAAAGAATTAGTTTAGACCCTTACCTTACATTATTTACCAAAAACTAACTCAATATGGATTAAAGTTCTAACTCTAGGACCTGAAACCATAAAATTACTAGAAGAAAACACAGGGGAAAGCTTCATGACATTGGATTTGGCAATGATTTCTTGGTAGGACACCAAGAACACAGGAGCAAAGTTAGACAATTGAAACTATATCAAATTTAAAAACATCTGTGCATCAAAGAAATAGCCAACAGAGTGAAAGGCAACCTTCAGGTGGGAGAAAATATTTGCAAGTCATATATATGATAAGGTGTTACATCCAGAATGTATAAAGAACTCTAACAATGACGACGACAACAATAACAAAATTAAAAAATGGGCAAAAGATTCGAATGGACACTGTTTCAAAAAAAGATGGCTCACAAATAGATGAAAAAATGCTTCCACATGACTAATCATTAGAAAAGTGAAAACTTCAATAAAATATTACCTCGTCCATTAAGATGGCCACTATAGCAAAAAATAACAAATGTTGGAGATCATAGAAGTTTTGTACAGTTAATGGGAATGTAAAATGATGCAGCCACTTTGGAAAACAGTATGGAAGATCCTCAAAAAAATAAAAACATAATTACCATATGATTCAACAGTTCCACTTCTGTGTGTACATTCAAAAGAATTGAAAACTCAATTTCAAAGAGATATTCACACACTCGTGTTCACTGAAGCAGTACTTATAATAGCTAAGAAACAGAAGTAACCCAGATGTCCATCAACCAATGAATATATAAAGGAAATGTGATTATACATATATTGGACTGTTATTCATGAAGGAAATTCTGTCATGTGCTACAACACAGATGAACCTTCAGGACATTATACTAAATGAAATTAGCCAGATATAAAAATACAAATACTGTATAGTTCTACCTACATGTGGCATTTATAATAGAAAAATTCATAGAAACAGAAAGTTGAATTGTGGTTTCCAGGGGTTGGCGGAAGGAAAAAATAAATTGTTCAAAGAGCACAGAGTTTCAGTTTTACCAGATGAAAAACTTCTAGAGATTCATTGTATAACAGTAGGAATATGGCTAATACTACTAAATTGTGCACTTAAGAATGGATATGATGGTAAATTTTATGTTATGTTTTTACCACAATTTTAAAAAATAAATAAAGAACAGATTCAGTGAATATGACAAAGTTTTGGTAATCCCTTTATGACTGATATCTCTTGTGGTCAAACTGAGGCATGTGTGCTCAATTGTATCTGACTCTTTGCCACCCCATGGACTCTACCTAGAGTCCAGGCTCCTCTGTCCATGGAATTTTCCAGGCAGCAATACTGGAGTGGGTTGCCTTTTCTTCTCCAGGGCATCTTCCAGACCCAGGGATTGAACTGGTGTCTCTTGCATCTCTTTCCTTGACAGCTGGGTTCTTTACCAGCTGAGCCACCAGGGAAACCAGATGTCTCTTGTACTAGCCTCTAATTTTATATCTAATCAAATTTTTAGTAATTATTTTAGAAAAAAATTGAAAAAATATAGAAAATGTTAACACATTCACTCAGGACAGGAGTAATTGGGTGTTTTTGTATGTTTGGAATGTTTCATAATTGAAAAAAGTAATAGATATAGAAAATTGGCAACATTAGACCTTAAGTTCATCCAGTTTGAATCTATGGATCTCGATTTCAAATTAGTATAAGAAAGAGAATCCTATACTAGTTAAATCAATTGTACCAGTAGAGAAGATCACATAATTCGAAAAAGACTTCATGGGGAAGATAGGGTCATATCCAAGGGAGTGATCGGTACTTTGTAGAAACTCTGAAAATATATACTATAGGTCAAAAGAGCAGGATGGATTTTCACTGTAGATAAGAAAATTAGACACAGTTAAGGTATAAGGCCTGGATGTATTTGGCTGTCACAGTTAAATGCCACTGTCTTTTTGTGCCAATAATAGATCCTGAGACTCCTGTGCTAGTTCTTTTTCACTTTGCTGAAAATGAAAAATGGTGCTTTCAGAATTCCAAGGTATTTGCTGCTATACTCTGATAGCTGAAGGTAATGCTTGAGATTCCCTTTCTTTTTCTTCAGGGAATGCTAAAAAGGTGTCAGTTGTAGTCATGACCCAGTCAAAATGATTCATGAGCTTTTTTAAAATCTTTTTTTTAATTCATTTTTAATTGAAGGATAGTTGCTTTAAAATGTGTTGGTTTCTGCCATACAACAGCGTGAATCAGCCGTAAGTATACATATATTCCCTCTCTCATGAGCCTCCCTCCCACGCCTCCCCCATCCCACTCTTCTTTGTTGTTGGTGAGCTCCCTGTGTTATACAGAAAATTCCCACTAGCTATCTGTTTTACATATGATAATATACATTTTTCAATGCTACTCTCTCAATTTGTCCCTCCCTCTCCTTCCCCCACTGTGCCCACAAGTCTGGACCCATGAGCTTTTACACAGGTTAATTATTGAAGACATAAAAGAGAAGAAATTGATAATAACATTAGCATCAAAACAGGATTGCATTCTCCTAATTAAACAGGCCATGAATAACTATAAAAAAAAGACAAGAAAACTTCGATTAGTTACTCAAGAAATCTGCTCTGTGATTTTACACCTACTCTAGTGTGTGTGTTTTATGTTTTCTCACAGAAGATGTTTCTGAATATGGTCTATTAAAGAAATTTTTGAAGCTTATTATTTGTTGTTTATTTTAAATGAAGATTTACAAAAGTTGCAAAACCAGGAAATTTACATTAATACAATGTTGTGTATAGGTCTTATTTTACTATATGTGTAGTTTCCTGTAGCCACAACTACAATCAAGATACAGAATTCTTCCTTAAGCACAAAGATTTACTGATACTGAAATCAGATATAGAACACATGACTCTGTATAAGTCCTTTTATTTTATTTTACAGGCAACAAGATTCACATAATAGAATATTGTATTTTTTGTTTCAACTGTTTAAACAAAATTTAGAATGTTTAAGAGGAGAAGGCAGCTCTTTTGTATTTACAGACAGTTGTCTCATCTTATGTTCTACAATTTCTTCTTCATAATTTCCTTTCTTATTCAAAGACTTCCTTTAGTCACTATTTTAGCCTATGTTCTGCTGTTGACAAATTCTCTCAGGTTTCATTCATCTGAACATGTCTTTTTCCTCAGCATTCGTTAAGAAGAATATACAGGATTTACTTGCAGAAACCAGATACAGCATTTGGGGTTGATGTTTCTTTTCTTTCATTATCTGAAAACGTAACATTTCTTTCTTACTTCCATGAGGATGAGAAATCCCTTATCATTCAAAGTGGTCTTTCACCTGGTAGGTAAAGTGTCATCTCTCTCTTGTTGCTTTCAAGTTGTTTTCTTTGTTTGTCATTTTCTAGAGTTGTGCTCTCCATTCTGCTTCTGAGACATCCACTGAGCTTTTTACTTCATTTATTTTTTCAGTTTTTAAAATTTTACTTGGCTCTTCTTTATATTTTCCATTTCTGAGCTGATGTTTTCCATTTTTTCATTTGTTTCAAGTGTATTTATAGTTGCTCATTGAGACATTTTCATAATGGCTCTTTTAAAATCCTCGTGACATAATTTCAACATCTGGGTCATATTAGTGCTGGCATTTGTTGAATGTCTTTGCTCACTCATATTGAGATTTCTCTGGTTCTTAGTATAATCTGTGATTTTTAAATCTATCCTGGACATTTTGGGTGTTATGTTGTGAGACTCTAGGTCATATCTATATCTCTTTTATCTGCCCTCCCTGATACTGTGTCATGGGGGGCAGGGATACTTCCTCACTACTGCCAGTGGGGGATAAAGGTTCAGGTTCCCATTTGTCCTCTGTTGATGCCTTAGGGCTGCCTCGTTACTGCTAAATGGAGGTGAGATTTCAGGCTCCCAACTCAGTCTCCATGACAGTTTTCTCTGGGTATGGAAGGGGTGCCATTGCTTCCCGTTTGACTTTCACTTGGTTTTGACCTCCACTGACACTACAGGAAGGAAGCTGTTTCAGTGCTGGCTGGGAGGGGAAGTTCCCCAATCAGCCTTCTCCAGTATCACCTCATTGCTGCCAGGTGGGAATCCCTCAGTGGCCTCCACTGACACTGTAGGGAGAGGCTTCTGACTGCTAAGTGAGGATGAGAGTTCTACTTCTCTACCTGGCTTCTCAGACGCCATGTTGGCAGTGCCTTATTACATTCTGGCAAGAGTGGAAGCCTAGGCTCCCATCTCAGCTTTTGCTGATAGTAATGGAACTCTGAATGGGAGAACAGAAGACGAGATGTTTGGATGGCATCATCAACTCAATGCACATGCATTTGAGCAAACTCTAGGAGATAGTGAGGGACAAGAAAGCCTGGCATGCTGCAGTCCATGGGGTCGCAAAGAGTCAGACATGACTTTAGTTACTGAACAATGGAGCTAGAGCTTCATTTTGTTCCATGATGAATTTCTGTGTTAGGGTAGTTATTGTCAAAAAATTTTTCTCTTTTCATGCTATCCCTTTCTTTGCCCTTTGCTAGAGAGAATGGGCTTTTATTTATTTATTTATTTTCTTTTAAACCAATTCTTACTGACTTTTCTGGGTTATGGCTTCTCTAGCACCACTCAGTGAGGATATACAAGTCAAAAAGAAGACTCAGGGAATTTGCCACATGGTCTTTTGAGGGTTTCAAGATCCATAGCCAGTCTTTCCTTTTCTCACTACCTTCACAGTGTCCTGATATTTGTTTCATATATAATGTCAAGGACTTTTACTTGCACTTAGTAGAAGAAATTATATCTACTTCATTTAGTCTGTAACCAGACAGTGAGATTTTAGAACTTTATAAAGTTTAACTTAATTCAGACAATTTTTGATTTGATTAAACAACTTTTATTAATTAAAAAAAAAATCATTTAATTGTAGTAAAAATGCCCATGAGTTACAGTGGAGCAACCACCTCATTCCAACTCTTAAAAGCTAGTTTAATAAATTTAGCACAGAGTAGGTAAGGTCGGAGAAGGCAATGGCACCCCACTCCAGTACTCTTGCCTGGAAAATCCCATGGACGGAAGAGCCTGGTAGGCTGCAGTCCATAGGGTCGCACAGAGTCGGACACGACTGAGCGACTTCACTTTCACTTTTCACTTTCATGCATTGGAGAAGGAAATGGCAACCCACTCCAGTGTTCTTGCCTGGAGAATCCCAGGGACGGTGGAGCCTGATGGGCTGCCGTCTATGGGGTCGCACAGAGTCGGACACGACTGAAGTGACTTAGCAGCAGCAGCAGGTAAGATCAGTAACCTGGGAAGTCATCTTTCAAAGAACATGATTTTCTCTGGAAACCAGCAACAATAGGGCTTGACTGTGGCTCAGATAATGTATTAACATAGCTAAAGAAAGAAATATGCGAACTGATTATTAATGTGAAAACTTGAAAGAGGAAGTCCTCCAAACCCACATGTAATACTTTTCATTTCAACAACACAAAGTGAGAAAATGCCCTCTGCAGGGAAGTGGATTTTCCAACACTTTATCCTTAGACATTCTGTCTTCAGACAGAAAAATATAAGCATTGACCTGGCATAATTTGACTAACTCCTTCCTTTTGTTCTGATTCCACAAAAAGAGGTGACTGTACATATCTGTTGGATTTCATGTCAATTTCTTATAGATAGAGAATAAGCCGCACAGAAGATTCAACTTTCTGATACCTGCGGCAACTCTTTAAATTGGCCTTGTCACCGTTTTCTCATGAGTTTGATCTGAGGAAACTCCTCATTTCCACACCTTCAGAGTGGAGGAACAGATAATGAAAAGAGGGACCTAGAGCAAATTCCTGCCTTCCTGGGAGAGCCAGATGGCGTTCCTAAGCAATATCTTTAGACTCCTCAAATTATTCCAATTGTTTACATGCTTCAAAAACAAGTACTTAGAAACTATACTTTTTAACGTGACCATATTAATGCCTAATAGGCACTTAGCTACAGTGATCTAAGCATCATAAAGAAAAAAAAATATTCTTAAGGATTCATATCCCAAAGAGTAAATGTTTCCTGAAGGTAATCTCGGAGAAGGCAATGGCACCCCACTCCAGTACTCCTGCCTGGAAAATCCCATGGATGGAGGAGCCTGGTAGGCTGCAATCCATGGGGTCACTGAGGGTCAGACACGACTGAGCGACTTCGATTTCACTTTTCACTTTCATGTATTGGAGAAAGAAATGGCAACCCACTCCAGTGTTCTTGCCTGGAGAATCCCAGGGACAGGGGAGACTGGTGGGCTGCCGTCTATGGGGTCACACAGAGTCGGACATGACTGAAGTGACTTAGCAGCAGTAGAAGGTAATCTGACAATCTGATAACAGCCATTCTTCTATTCAAGAAATATTTACAGAGTGTCTTGTACAGTCCATGTTCTTAAGATAGGTCAGGAAAGGCAGCAAACTTCTATACTGTGGAACTTACATTCTAGAGAGTGGAGACAAGACAGAAATAAGACATGTAAGTAACATGTCAATTTCTTACATGTAAGTAACATGTAAGACATGTTTGTAACACATGCCATGGGGAAAAAATGTAATATGGGTGAAGGGGACCAAGAATGTGGGAGTGGAAGGGAAGGGTGTAATGGAGAGTAGGATGGTACAATTGAGGAGATGAGATCCTACACAAATTTAAAGGAGATAGATATCTGCATGTAACAAGGACATCTGACAACAAAGCATTGAAAAAGGGAGAGAGCAATGGAGAAGATGCACTCAGAGAGGTAAAGAGAGTACACATAAGGATGTGGAGACTTTATAAGAATGTTGGGTCTTATACTGACTGACACAAGAAGCCAAAGAGGATATTCATGAATGTAACCTTTTTCTTTGATGTAACTTCAAATTGACAGCAACAAGAAGAGTAAAGGAAATAACTTTTACTTATATTAATTGGTTGTTTATATTTTCTCCCATTGACATCTATCATTCTTTCTCTCTCTCTCATTCCCCTTCTCTTTTCCTCTCTGTTTCTCCTTCCCTTTAAATAGATGCTTTTTTTTTTTCTAAATCATTTGACAGTAAATTGAAGAAACTGATAACTATATACCACTGAATAGTTCAGTGAATATATTCTCAGAAAAGGGGTATTCTCTTATATAACCATGGTACAGTTAATAAAATTAGGAAAATTGATATTGATAAGCACTGTTATTAACTCTACCATCCATATTTGACTTTTGTCAATTTTCTGAGTAATATCCTTTATAATTACACTTTCCCCTCTGATACAGCCCTGGAATCATTTTTTTCTTTAAGAACTCTAAGTTCCTTTTAATATAAAATGTAAATAGTAATCAAGCTCCAGGTATTAGGTGTGCTCATGTAATGCTATGTGGTAACTTTAGACATTCTCAGTGAACACATCTCATATATGTATATGTGCACATATACACACATATGCCTATATATATTATCATTTGTAGATTTATCTAGTGAGAATGGTAGATATTAAAATCCATGAGTTTATAGTAATGCTTTCCATCTCAATCCAATACTAATGTGCCTTCTTTCCATATTTATAACTCCCTTTTAAGATACTGCTCCATTACCTTTATTTACTCATTTATGTAAACGAGGTTTAACATTGCTAATCCAAAAAACCTCGAATAGCCAAAGCAATCTTGAGAAAGAAGAATGGAACTGGAGGAATCAACCTGCCTGACTTCAGGCTCTACTACAAAGCCACAGTCATCAAGACAGTATGGTACTGGCACAAAGACAGGAATATAGATCAATGGAACAAAATAGAAAGCCCAGAGATAATCCCACACACATATGGACACCTTATCTTTGACAAAGGAGGCAAGAACATACAATGGATTAAAGACAATCTCTTTAACAAGTGGTGCTGGGAAAACTGGTCAACCACTTGTAAAAGAATGAAACTAGAACACTTTCTAACACCATACACAAAAATAAACTCAAAATGGATTAAAGATCTAAACCTAAGACCAGAAACTATAAAACTCCTAGAGGAGAACATAGGCAAAACACTCTCTGACATACATCACAGCAGGATCCTCTATGACCCACCTCCCAGAATATTGGAAATAAAAGCAAAAATAAACAAATGGGACCTAATTAAAATTAAAAGCTTCTGCACATCAAAGGAAACTATCAGCAAGGTGAAAAGACAGCCTTCAGAATGGGAGAAAATAATAGCAAATGAAGCAACTGACAACTAATCTCAAAAATATACAAGCAACTCCTACAGCTCAATTCCAGAAAAATAAATGACTCAATCAAAAAATGGGCCAAAGAACTAAATAAGCATTTCTCCAAAGAAGACATACAGATGGCTAACAAACACATGAAAAGATGCTCAACATTACTCATTATCAGAGAAATGCAAATCAAAACCACTACGAGCTACCATTTCATGCCAGTCAGAATGGCTGTGATCCAAAAGTCTACAAGCAATAAATATTGGAGAGGGTGTGGAGAAAAGGGAACCCTCTTACACTGTTGGTGGGAATGCAAACTAGTACAGCCACTATGGAGAACAGTGTGGCAATTCCTTAAAAAACTGGAAATAAAACTGCCTTATGACTCAGCAATCCCACTGCTGGGCATACACACTGAGGAAACCAGAATTGAAAGAGACACGTGTACCCCAGTGTTCATCGCAGCACTGTTTATAATAGCCAGGACATGGAAGCAACCTAGAACTTCATCAGCAGACGAATGGATAAGAAAGCTGTGGTACATATACACAATGGAGTATTACTCAGCCATTAAAAAGAATACATTTGAATCAGTTCTAATGAGGTGGATGAAACTGGAGCCCATTATACAGAGTGAAGTAAACCAGAAAGAAAAACACCAATACAGTATACTAACGCATATATATGGAATTTAGAAAGATGGTAACAATAACCCTGTATACGAGACAGCAAAAGAGACACTGATGTATAGAACAGTCTTTTGGACTCTGTGGGAGAGGGAGAGGGTGGGATAATTTGGGAGAATGACATTGCAACATGTATAATATCACATATGAAACGAGTCGCCAGTCCAGGTTTGATGCACGATACTGGATGCTTGGGGCTGGTGCACTGGGATGACCCAGAGGGATGGTATGGGGAGAGAGGAGGGAGGAGGGTTCAGGATGGGGAACACGTGTATACCTGTGGTGGATTCATGTTGATATATGGCAAAACCAATACAATATGGTAAAGTTAAAAAATTAAATTAAATTAAAAAAAAAAAACATTGCTAATCCACACCATTTCAAAAAGTAAATCTGTTAACTAGAGTTCAATATTTGTCTAAAGTTTTATAAAGGTAAATTACATGCAAAGAAACACATAACAATTGTGTACAATTTGATGATTTTTTGACAAACACATACACTTTTTTAACCTGTAACTCCTCTAATTCTGCTAACCTGTCAGGGCAAAGAAGTCAAAGTTATATGCAAGGAGATGATAATAAAGATTGTTCAGAAAATTTTAGTGAGGCAAGGAGGGAAGTAAGAACATTGGTTGTGGGGAAAGAAGGGGAAAGATATTGGAAAGGATATAGAATCAGTGAATTTGAGATTCATATGGGGTTCCTCTGGTGGAACCTATTTGTTGTCAGGAACCATTTGTTGTCAGAGGATGGGCTTCCTCTGGTGGCTCAGCAAAAAGAATCCTTCAATGCAGGAGCCACAGGAGATGCAACTTTGATCCCTGGGTCAGGAAGATCCCCTGGAAGAGGACATGACAACCCACTCCAGCATTCTTGTCTGGAGAATCCCATGGACAGAGGTGCCTGGCAGGCTATAATCCACAAAGTTGCAGAGTTAGGCATGACTGAAGCGACTTAGCATGCACGCATGCATGCATGGGGTTGAAAGATAGTAAAGGACATTTTCGTATGGACTGTCATATCTGTGTGTCAGCATATTTACTGACACAATAGATGCTCATTGTATGAAATATATTGAGAATTTATTATATTTGGGATAATCCTAAAGGTTTCTTTCTCTTGGGAAATGCTTTCTTTCTTGAGGCCACTCATAGGGTGTATGCATTTTTTTTTTTTTATTTCAGGTATACACGTGCTCCCCATCCTGAACCCTCCTCCCTCCCCCCTCCCCATACCATCCCCCTGGGCCATCCCAGCGCACCAGCCCCAAGCATCCAGCATCGTGCACTGAACCTGGACTGGCATCTCGTTTCATACATGACATTTCACATGTTTCAAACTGCTTCTCACATCTGCTGAATCTAACAGTGAAAAATAAAAGAAAGAACACAAAACTTGTTTGATTGTTGTTCTGTCCAGTTCAGTTCAGTTGTTTAGTTGTGTCCGACTCTTTGAGACCCCATGGACTGCAGCATGCCAGGCTTCCCTGTCCTTCATCAACTCCCAGAGCTTGCTCAAACTCATGTCCATTAAGTTGGTGATGCCATCCAATCATCTCATCCTCTGTTGTTCCCTTCTCCTCCTGTTTTCAATCTTACCCAACATCAGGGTCTTTTCCAATGAGTTGACTCTTTGCATCAGGTGACCAAAATACTGGAGTTTCAGCTTCAGCATCAGTCCCTCCAATGAATATTCAGGACTGATTTCCTTTAGGATGGACTGATTGGATCTCTTTGCAGTTCAAGGGACTCTCAAGAGTCTTCTCCAACAACACAGTTCAAAAGTATCAGTTCTTCAGTGCTCAGCTTTCTTTATAGTCCAACTCTCACATCCATATATAACTACTGGAAAAACTGTAGCTTTGACTAGATGGACCTTTGTCAGCAAAGTAATATCTTTGCTTTTTAATATGCTCTCTGGGTTGGTCATAGCTTTTCTTCCAAGGAGCAAGTGTCTTTTAATTTCATGGCTGCAGTCATCATCTGAAATGATTTTGGAGCGCCGCCCCCCCCCAAATAAAGTCAGTTGCTGTTTCCATTATTTCCCCATCTATTTGCCATAAATTGATGGGACTGGATGCCATGATCTTAGTTTTCTGAATGCTGAGTTTTAAGACAACTTTTTCACCCTCCTCTTTCTATTTAGTTTAGATGGCTGTTCAGCAACTCTTTTAGATAGATGCCTTTTAGCTTTACAATTTTAATGTAGAAATGTATCACCTCCTAAAGAGAAACTTTGGTCCTGAAAACCAACTTAAAAATTGTAAGGTCCTTTTTAACCTTTGTATTCTGAAGCAGTTTTAGTAAGTTAAAAAAAATCCTTCAAAGAATATAGTGTGAAATGTAAGTATGCTTTCTACTCCCTTGCTAAAAAGCTGACAGTATTAGTTTTTCTATCTTTTAATTTAAAAATATAAAAAAAGACAATCATGGTCCCTTTATAGAGCCAATAGATTCAATTCTGAAATTTCCACATAGGTTATTCTCAGTCTTCAACTAACAGGAAATATTTGTTTTGCTGCAACTTTAATATAACATAAAATATTTAAATATTTATAGTCTTTGTTTACATAATTTATATTGCCATATGAAAATGCCTTCACAAGTAATCCATGACCAAAGCTGCTGTAAGTGGAAGTAAATGGTTGCTCATAACACACAAATTCAGTTGTTTTTATTGTTTTCTTAAAAAATAAATTTCATATTTTCACTACAATATGCTTGGATCAAAGATAGCTATCAAAATCCACAGACAGGGCAAGAACAGTTGGTGTGTTTTCTCAGCAGACTTTGAATTCAATGACCCTAGAAAGTTCACTGAATCTCTTTGTAGTTCACATTCAGTTGTTAAAATGGTTTGGGAGAGGGATTGAGTAGGAAACTCAATCCCTACTGAGTTTAGGGATTTATATAAATTGCAGACTTTTTTCTTTTATTTTTTCTATTTTGTTTTTGGTGTGACATGGTTTTTTGTCATTGTTCTTTAGTATTACCTCCAGAAAGTCTGTAGAAAAAGAGAACAACAGTGAAATAAATGCATAACTTTTAAACTTGATTTCTTAAATTTACCAGTAATAATAATTGAGATGCAAATGAAAAAAAATGTTTACAATTACCACTTTTTTTCAAAGAAAAACTTATACTCTAAAGATTCTTCTTTGTAGGTGTAGTTCTTCTATTATTAGCAAATACATTCAAACCTGAATTTTGGCAAAGAAAGGAGTCGAACATAGTGAAAGAGGCTGTGGAGTTAGGAAGACAACCAGTGACTCTGGTGACATTTCTTTAATTTCTTTCACCTCAAATTTCTTATCTGTAAACTAGGAGCAACAAAATCTATCCCGAAAAGATTATAATGAGAATTAGAATGAAGATGTAAAGTATTTAATATTACTGGTGATAAAAAAGTGACAGTAAACATCCTTACTATTATGTCTTAGGGTAAGGGAGCCAGTGTCTGATCTCTGACTACCTGAGCAGACTTGGCCAACTTTTGCTTTATCAGCGTAAAAATTTGTAGTATTATTAGCATAGAAAGTTAATGAATTTACCTTTATTACAAAATGCAAGAGAAATAAATGAAATGAATATTTACCAAAGTTCTACTGAAGTTTTGAAATTATCAGTTTGTTTTTCATATTTGAAGAGAGATGCTTAGGTTTTGGCTCAGTTGGAAAAGAATTCGCCTGCAATATGGGAGACTTGGGTTTGATGCCTGGGTTGAGAAGATCCCCTGGAGAAGGGCATGGCAACCCACTCCAGTATTCTTGCCTGGAGAATCCCCAAGGACAGAGGAGCCTGGTGGGCTGTAGTCCATGGGGTTGCAAAGAGTCGGATACAACTGAGTGGCTAAGCACAGTACAGCTTAGGTTGAAATTGTAATAAATAGCCATATGATCATAAATATAGTTGCTTTTTGTGATATTGTAGAGATTTATCTATTTATTCCCATACTCTATCCGGTAATTTTAATGTACCTAGTCTGCTATATTTTTATCAGTTTTTTCTTCTTCAGGTTATTTTTCATGGCTGTACTGCAAATGGTACTGGCACAGTACTTGGTACTATATTTGCACTGTATTATCAGATGTTTATCACATCTGGCAGTCAGCAAGAAATAGATTACATTTTACAGAATGGGAGAAAACAGTTGTTGTTGTTCAGTTTCTAAGTCATATCCAACTCTTTGCAACCTCATGGACTGCAGCATGCCAGGCTCCTCTGTCTCCGGGAGTTTGTTCCAATTCATATCCATTGAGTTGATGATGCTATCTAACCATCTTATCCTTTGCCACTCCCATGTCCTTTTGCCTTCAAACTTCCCCAGCATCAGAGTCTTTTCCAATGAGTCGGCTCTTGGCATCAGGTAGCCAAAGTATTGGAGCTTCAGCCCAACCATCAGTCCTTTCGGTTATTATTAAGGCCTGATTTCCTTTAGGATTGATTGGTTTGATCTCCTTGCAGTCCAAGGGACTCTCAAGTCTTCTCCAGCACCACAATTTGGAAGCATCAGTTCTTTGGCACTCAACTTTCTTTATAGTCCAACTCTCATATCCATACATGACTATAGGAAAAACCATAGATTTGACTATGTGGACTTTTGTTGACAAAATGATGTCTCTGCTTTCTAGTACACTGTCTAGGTTGGTCATAGCTTCTTTTCCAGGGAGCAAGCATCTTTTCATTTAGTGGTTGTAGTCACTGTCCAAAGTGATTTTGGGGCCCAAGAAAATAAAATCTGTCACTGCTTCCACTTTTTCCCCTGATTAATTTGTGAGTGAACATATTTGTGTTACTAAGACCTCTGCATCCCTACACAACTTGCAACTGCAGAGAGTCATAAGAAATACAGAAGAAGATTACGCACAACTCTATGAAACCATCACTATCACTATTCTCATTTCACACACGAGGAAGCTGAGGCTTAGCCAAGCTGAAATTGACAAGATTATCAGGTTAGTTTAGTAAGTGTCAGAGTAAGGGATTGAATCTGTATCTGTGACTTTCAGAGCTCTAATGACATCATAGTAAACTATAAAGAATTTCAGGTTGATTTTTTTTTTTTTTTAAAAAAAACAGAGCAGAGGAACAGGAAACAAAATTAAAACAAAACAAAACAAAACCTAGGATTTCCCTGGTGGCAGAGTGAATAAGAATCTGCCTGCCAATGCAGGGTCTGCCAGTTCGATCCCTGGTCTGGGAAGATCCCACATGCCATGGAGCAACTACTGAAGACTGCATGCCGTGGGACCCGCATGCTGCAACTATTGAAGCTCGTATGCCTAGAGCCTGTGCTCCGCAGCAAGAGAAGCCACCAGAATGAGAGGCCTGGGCTCTGCTCACCACAACTGGAGAAAGCAACAAAGACTCAGCACTAAAAAATAAAATCTAGACCATTAATTGTACATGAATTCAGGAAAGGACATTGGTTCATAGACTAGGAGAAGATGGGAATGTACAGATTATTTAGTCCTCATTTTCTCGATGAAGAAACTGAAGCCATGCAGCTAAGTCGATTGCTCCAAACCACAGAATCTCTTAAAACTACAACTCCATGCTTTTTCCAAGATAGATTTGTGACTAATTGAGAATAATCTATATCTAAATTGTCAGATCAGAACTTTTTAATACTGTACATCATGAAGTTAGCCAAAATTGGATAAACTTGGTATTATCGTGACACAGAGAAGTGGAGAAAAAATAGGATGATTCAAACATCAAAACCTGTCTATTTGGAGGCTTTAAGATGTATCAGGTACTGTTGGGTCCTGTGGTCACAGTCTTTTAGGGAACAGAGATATATCTACCAGTAAGGATAATATAGCACAATAAGTGCAATTTGAATGGCAAATCACAAAATGCTGTGAGCACTCGGAGTGGGGAGGAATTAATTCAGCCTGAGAGATTTCAGTTGATCCCTGTGTGATGCTTCACAAAAGCGGTGATATTTGAGTTTGACAGGCACCTGTGGCTGGAGGCTATTTCATTCAGAAAGAACAACAAAGGTATCAGGTATCGTACATACAGTGAAGTGCGTTAAAGGAAATAGCAAGGAATTCAACCAGGCTCTAAATATTTATGCAAGTGCCTCAGAGATGTATTTTGAAGAGTTCTTGGCTTATGAAAACTGCAGAATCATTTTGTTCAAAAAACTTCTTACTCATTTCAAATCTTGCTCGAGTCAAAAATCCTTTAGAATACATTTCTACTCCTCTGGTAACAGCATCACCAGGCCCACCAACGGCATGCTTATTTGAGTAATTGTCACAAGCTATCCATGTTGACCGGGCTTCCCAGGGTGGCACAGTGGTAAAGAATATGCCTGCCAATGCAGGAGATGTAAGATAAGGCTTCAGTCCCTGGGTTGGGAAGATCCCCTGGAGTAGGAAATGCTAACCCACTCTAGTATTCCTGCCTGGAAAATTCCATGGACAGAGGAGCCTGGGGGCTACAGTCTATGAGGTTGCAAAGAGTCAGACACAACTGAGCAACTAAGCACATACATGTAACAACCTGTGAATAACCAGTCTTTTATAGCTTTGGCCATATTTTTGCTATATGTCTTTGAAAAAATTGTGTGGACTTTGCCAGACTATTTGCTTCTCAGTTATGGATAGAATTCAGTTAAAAGGTAACTAATGCAAATAGCACTGACTAATGTACTGACTAATGAACTAATGCAATAAGAATCTTTACAGTTCTATAAGCAAAAAAATTTCCTCTGGTGGTATCTGCTGTTCATTTTATATTTATTGCTCTTAAAGCTTATTTTATTTCAAATATAAAGAAAAAAATTTTCATTTCTTAACATTTTTTATACCTTCTGGAATTCTTTTCCTAAGTTAAAATTTTCAGTGAGCTTGGAGGAGTCTGTATCACAAGATTACATGCTTGTTTTCTTCATTCCTCTTAGCTTTGAATAGATTGAATGTGGGGGTGGTGTGGGGAATGACATCGTACTCAATTAGTATTTCCAGCATCTGGCACTTAATAGGTGCTTAACCAGTGACAAATAGATGAAGGAGAATAAGTGAATGAAATTGGTGAAAGCCCCACTGATCTGAGAATCTAGATATTGGCCAGGGTGAGTTTGGTAAGAAGTAAAATTGAATCTTCTAAGAAAAGAGGTTATCTGAAATATTGGGACTTTCAGGAGCCAAAAATAGCCCCCCTTTTTACCTTTTCCTAAGTTTGTGAAGTAAGACACATAAAACAGTTGGAGATTCTTTTAAAGGAAGTTGGATTACTGATAAGCTGTTTGGAGATCATGACTTAAATCTACAGTCAAATAAGTTTTCTGATACTTCATTCAGTGTTGGATAGACCTATCTCCCAGGTCATCAGCATAGCTGGGCACCTAGGGTCCTCCCAGAGGGGAGTCTCCATACCATTTGGCAGAGAACAGATCAGATGTTATTAGTTCATTCTAGAAATGTGAATCATATACTCATTATATGCTAGGCAATACAGATATGACATTAAATAATTCCTGTGTTCACACTGTTGGACTAAAGTAAATAGATGATTTCCATACAGTGTAATTGTGAACTCCAAGGCACAAAGGGAACAGGGGAGGAACCCAAAGCTGGACTTAGAAGGTCTAGGAATGATTCTAATACAATATCCAAGATGTAGCTTGAAGTAATAATAAAAGCTCTCCAGTTAAAAAGAGAATGTTCTAGAAGAGGAATGGAGTGTTTGAGGCATAAAAAACATTTTTTAATAATTGGAAGGTAAGATATAAAGGAAAGGAAAAGGAAAGAATGAAATTGAGGCAGGAGAGCTTAGAGGAGGACAGATCAGGAAGGACTTTGCAAGCAATTTTAGGCACTTTTTACTGAACTTTCACTTAAAGGGAATGGTAGTTAATTGAATGACTTCCAGTGGGAGAATAATATGTGTTAGATTGACCCCTTTATAAAATGCATTAAAAAAAAAAAGATGTCCAGAGGACCATTTGGGAGACTTGAACATCAGTAGAGGCAGGGAGGTCAGAGAGAAGTAGACAGATTTGAGAAGCATGTAAGATGTAATATCAAGAGGAATTAATAGAAGCTTAGTTGAAGAAAAGTGAAGTCAAACCTGATGCTGGTGTTCTCTGGTATAAGTGGAGAGATGTGTGGCCTTAAGTGATACAGAAAAATGAACATAGGAATGTCATCTGGGTTGGAGATAAAGTTTTGAAGAATGTCGGCAAGGTGCAAAGTTGATTCACGTGTTGATGTTATAAAACATAAAATGGAAAAAATACTGAAGTGTTCCACTGAACATTAACTCAAGATGTAAAAATACTTTGAAAAACAGATGCTTTGGGGAATGGTTATTAAAAAAGATTCAAGTATTCCCCTTGGGCAGTTATAAAGCATATCTATCTGCAAAGGTACACTTATTACCTATTTTGAGCTACAGTTACATTTGATTGCCATGGATTTATTTCTTTGGAGGGTTTTTTTACGCATCAGTTATAGATGAAACAAGTACTTTCCCACGTTCATCTTTGTGCAATATGTGATCTGGAACAGCTCAATATAATTAGCGACTTCAGAACATTGCCAGAATTGAAGCAGCAAAGTGTGACATCTCCTACAAATTAAGATTCATTGCCAACTATCCTCAGGAAGAATTGACTCTGCATTATTAGCTCCCCTTTTCTATACAAACTCTTTGTCTTATGATTATTTCTGATTGTGTATATATATATATATATATATTTTTTTTTTTTATATATTTTTGCATTGACCACTCAGACAATTAAGAATCTGCCTGCAGTGTGGGAGACTTGTGTTCGATCCTTGGGTCAGGAAGATCCCCTGGAGAAGGGGATGGCAACCCACTGCAGTATTCTTGCCTGGAAAATTTTATGGAGAGAGAAGCCTGGCAGGCTACAGTCCATGGGCTTACAAAGAGTTGGACCTGACTGAGCGACTGACACTTTCACTTTCACATACTGTTATTTGGATGTGTTCATTTCAGTGTCTCACACCCTAAAATGTGAGCCTGAGTGAGAAATCAGTGTCTTAAAGGCCTGTGGCTGCAGCAGCTGTCATGAAAACCAGCACATGACAGGTACTTGGGTGAACTGGATGGTTTGTGTCATCTGGCCATCAAGTGAGCCACCACTAGAGGGCACTGGCAGTTCGGTCAGATTGGAGGCGCTGGAGGTGTTCCCACAGACACAGGGTCAGGACTGTTTGTGAAAGCACCTGGACTCAAGCCTGGACTTCTGTATTTCACCCAGGCAGGAGGTCAGAGAGTCGATGCTCTTATTAGCCCTTATTTCTGGCTTGATTTCTTTGCTCTGAATGTCTCACTGGCTTTCTACCTAGTTTCTCTGACTTAGAAAGTTTTCCCCCTTACCTCCTCAGGTGTGTCTAAGAAACAGCTCTTTTGCAGTCACCTCTTCTTATCATGTTATAGAAGGCACTGCACAATTACCCAGACTGCCCTTGTTGCTGTATGTCTGCCCCGGCCCTGGTCCTTCACAACTCTGGAAGTACCAAACCATTTTGCTGTTCACTGAATAGGCTGCTGACTCTCACACATCACATGCTATGAGCTCAGATGGTTCTTCATCTGCAAATACACTTCTCCACAAAGTATCTTTTATAATCTACTTAACGAAGTTTTCTTACCATCAGGGAGATCTTGCTGTTCTTTCTTCTTTATGTTTTAAGAGTGTACCATCAATGGCATTTATTACACTCTCCATACTTATTTGTTTTCATTCCCTCCCCTTCAGTTTATACTTTCTCCTCAAGGGCAGGTATCATAATTCAGAACCTATGGACTACTTACTTGTAATGATGTAAGTGGCTGGAAAGATAGAACATCTCTCATGGTACCAGGATATGCTCATAAGGCCAGGCCAGGCTAGATCCTAAAGAAGCTTTCCCAACTGGGTTGGCAAGAAGGATACATTTAGACACATTAATCTCCAGAGTAACAAAACTCTTCAGTGGCTCAAGCTGGTCTGTGCTTAGACTGCAAATAGGCACCATGTGTGTCAGTCTTGTCTTTCTCATGTGTAATCAGTTCAGTTCAGTTCGGTCGCTCGGTCGTGTCCAACTCTTTGCGACCCCATGAATCGCAGCACACCAGGCCTCCCTGTCAATCACCATCTCCCAGAGTTCACTCAAACTCATGACCATCGAGTCGGCGATGCCATCCAGCCATCTCATCCTCTGTCGTCCCCTCCTCCTACCCCCAATCCCTCCCAGCATCAGAGTCTTTTCCAATGAGTCAACTCTTCACATGAGGTGGCCAAAGTACTGGAGTTTCAGCTTTAGCATCATTCCTTCCAAAGAAATCCCAGGGCTGATCTCCTTCAGAATGGCCTGGTTGGATCTCCTTGCAGTCCAAGGGACTCTCAAGAGTCTTCTCCAACACCACAGTTCAAAAGCATCAATTCTTTGGTGCTCATCTTTCTTCACAGTCCAACTCTCACATCCATACCTGACCACTAGAAAAACCATAGCCTTGACTAGACAGACCTTTGTAATAGACTGTTTGAATACTGGAGCTTCCCAGGTGGCTCCATGGTAAAGAGTCTGCCTGCCAATTCAGGAGACACAAGAGACACAGGTTCCATCCCTGGGTTGAGAAGATTCCCCTGGAGTAGGAAAAGGCAACCTGCTCCAGTATTCTTGTCTGAAAAATTCCATGGATAGAGGAGCCTGGCGGGCTACTGTCCTTGGGGTCACAAAGAGTTGGACATGACTGAGTGACTGAGCACATACTGAATACCAAGACGGGCAATAGGCAACAGGCCTTCAAGATTAATTCCATTTGCTGTTTTGGGCCTCTAAAAAAATGGACAAACTCCTAAGCAAAATATTATAAGGTTACTGGGCCATGGATACACCATGCTATTTTATATCTTGGGCCTTTGCATATGCTGTTCCCTCTGCCTGAAATGTATGTACAGTAGGTCCCCTACAAATGAAGGAGTGCATTTGTAAGTTTAATTGCTTGTATATGACAGCAACTGAGCACAGCACAGCACAGCCAACAAAGTTAGTCTAGGTACCCAACTAACACGATTGGCTATGTATTACTGTACTGTAACAGGTTTTTAACACTTTTCACACAAATAGTACATAAAAACAAAAAATAGACATTTTTAATCTTACAGTACTGTACCTTGAAAAGTACAGTAATACAGTATAACAGCTGGCATACAGGGGCTGACATCGAACCAAAGGACAAGAAGAGTTACTGACTGGAAGAGGAAGAAGAGATGGGAGATGATAGAGCTGAAGGATCATCAGCAAGAGGAGACAGAGGGTCAGCTGCAATTTCACTCAACCCTGACGTTAATGACACCGCTTCTGATTCCTTGCTGGAATTAGATGCGCGTTCACATCTTTGAAAGTTTGCAACTTGAAGATTGGTATGTAGGGAACTTTCTGTACCTGCACTCACTGCCCTTCACCGACTGGCCATTTTGTCCATCTAGTATCCCCCCATCTCATTTTTCAACTCCTCTCCAATATCACCTACTCTGTGACACCCGTCCTAGCTTTCATAGCCAAACCTTGTCTGTCTCTCTCAGTGTTCCCATTAGGTTTTTGAATATTTCTACTATATCACTTGTAATTATTTGCTTCCTCTTTGTTTTCCTTTTGAGACGATGTGCTCCTTGATAATATGGTTTACTTCCTCCTATCTCCACAGCTTCAGGATTTAACATTTTGTCTGACACAGCATGCACTTATTAAGTACTCAGTGAATGAATGAATGAATGTTTTGTTCCTTTATTCAGTGAGTACTAGCTGCCAAAGATCTGTCCTGAGGGTTTAGATGGTTTAACTTTTTGCAGCTCAGTTCCCTGGAGTTGGGCACAAGGTAACAGATAAGTGGACTTTAGAGATCCCTAAGGGTGTCCACAGGGAAGTCTGTCTGTAGGTCACAGAAAAGCAGCCCCTAAGATTGCACTCTGAATAATAGCTTCCATCCCCAGGGAAACAGGATTGTCCATTAGGCAAACTCCTCCTAAGAATGGTCTAGGGCAAAATGAGGACTTCTAGAAAAAGAACTGAAATGGGAGTGAAAAAGTAAAGCCTTATTTTGCAAAATAGAATCATTGGAAGAAACTCGTGTTTGAGCTTCTCTTTTCTGGAGAAGGCTAACCCTCACAAGTTCAGAAATCTTGAGTCATAGCTGCTCTGTAGCCACACAGGAAGGCAAAAATGCCAAGCCATACTTGGAGGTGGCTGGAGCCACAGAAAGTGGCTCAGGAGGTGGGCAGGACTAAGTGAACTGTTAGCGGCTGGGGAAGGCTGTACTGTGGTCTTGAGATGGGGCTGATAGCAGGGACTCTGTCCATCTCAGTGTCCTTGCTACTGGGTTTATAGCAAAGGCTCAGGAAATGTTTGCTGAATTGTTAAGTCATGATTATTTTTTTTCCTCCCATCATGGACTACTGGGCAACTCATCTGAGACCAGTGATTAATTCCAAATGATTTGGGCAGGATAGAAGAGTGCAAGAATGGGGAGACCCGAAGATCATGCTAAGATTTCTAATGAGAAATCTAATGCAAATACAAACCCGCTTGCCTCATAGCTGGAGGCATATCTGACCTGAAATTAGCTCTCCTGTTAAATCCCTATGTAGGGTCATTCCATTTTTAAGGTGGTATTTTAGCTTATCAAAAATTAAAGTGTCCTCTCCCCTCCCACATTCCATTTGAGAAGTGTATCTGTCATATTAAGATACTTTTATCAAGTTTACCAGCCTGCTTGTCAAAAGTTTGTTATGGTTAGTCACCAGAGAATTAGAAATATCTTTAGCCTCAGATGTGACTGTATTGAAGGAAGGGAGGACTAAAAGAGGATAAGGGTGGCAGTTGATTTTGTAAAAGCCATTGGTGTATTAAGTGCTTTGAATTTTTTTCTATTATTCTTCCCCATGCATTGGAGGTATATTAGACATGTTGATCTGAGTGGCTCCATGTTGGCAAGGTTGTGGGAGATGGTTGGTGTTTTTCTTGAGCATGTGTTCATGTGTTTCCTGCAAAGGGTAGTGGTAAATCTCTTGAAGAACTATAAATAATTTATCAGGTAAATAATGTGCATAACCAATGGTATTTCCCTCTTTGCAATGGTTGTGTTTGTGCAATGGCTAGAAGCTTTGTGTATCACTCTCATAGATTTATCTTTCAAACTGAATAAAAGTAACACCCATTATTGAACATTTATGTTCCAGGCACTGAACTTTATTTTTCTTTTTGAATTTTTAAAAATTGGAGTATAATTCCTTTACAATGTTGTGTTAGTTTCTGCTGTACAATTAAGTAAATCGGTTGTATGTATACATGTATCCCCTCCCTCTTAAGCCTCCCTCCAACAACCCCCAACTCTCACCCTTCTACATCATCACAGAGTGCCAAGCTGAGCTCCCTGTGCTGTGCAGTGGCTTCCCACTAGCTATCTGTTTCACACACGACAGTGTATATATGTCAGCGCTACTCTCCCAGTTCATCCCACCCTCCCTTCCTCATGTCCATTCCCATCCTATGTCTGTGTCTCTATTCCTGCCCCGGAAATAGGTTCATCTGACCATTTTTTCTAGATTCCATCTCTCCAGAGAAGACGTGCAGATGACCGAGAGGCACATGAAAAGATGCTCAGCATCATTAGTTATTAGAAAAATGCAAAACAAAACATTGGTCAGAATGGCCATCATCAAAAAATCTACAAAAAATAAATGCCGAAAGGGTGCAGAGAAAATGGAACCTTCTTGCACTGTTGGTGGGAATGTAAATTGGTATAGTCACTACGGAGAACAGCATGAAGGTTCATTAAAAACCTAAAAATAGAATTATCATATGGATTAACAGTCCCACTACTGGCCATATACCGTGAGAAGACCATAATTCAAAAAAGACACATGTGCACCAATGTTTATTGCAGGCACTGAGCTTTATATCCACTTAATCCTCACAACTTACAGTACCTTATGAATTAAGTTCTATTTTTATCTCATTTTTTTATAAATGGCAAGAATAAATTAAGGTGCCCAAGGATTACTCAACCCTAGTTCTGCATGATGTGTCCTCACTTTGACCTTTCTTTCTTTGTAGTCTGGGAGACCTAGCGCCCTCTTCCCAAATTCCTCAAAGCTGCTCTCTCTACCCTCATCCTCCAGTAGCATAGTTTCTTCAACTTCAAAAGTTCTCTCTTTTACACAACATCAATAACCCTTTATTTTAAGCATCTTCTATTTTTCACTTTGCAACAATCTCAGGGCTGTGATGTAGGAAAATGTAAGAAGAATAAAGGCAAGTTAGTATTCCCTTAAGTTATTTTGCCATGCATATTCTTTCTTTGAGGTTTGTTTATCAGAGTTGGTTTGAATGGGTGTGAGGATTCCCTGGGTAAGGTGCAATGAGTTTTGAGGGTGGTGTCCTTCCCTTGCAAGTCTGTTTTGCAGATCCCACTGCCAGACTGCCCAGAATAGTTGTGTTTCTTCTAAACTTCTGCTTTATTTTTGTCTTATGGACACCATGAGTCATGTAACAAAACTACATTTTCCTTTCTGTAGGGCCTTCAGAGACATTTTGATCAGATATGTGTTTGTGTACTCCGACATTCCTAAGAAATATTTCTTGGCTGAATTTTTTTTGAAGGAAAGAGAGATCTGTTTTAAAAATACTGCACATTATCATATATGTCAACATATTGTGTGTGTTTAGAGGGGCGCCTAATGAAAACTGCCTCTGATTCAGTGTTTTAAAAAATTTTAAACATTCTTTATTTTTCAATATCTAGATTTCAATTTTTTATGTTTAATTAAGAAATATGGTGTCACTATTAAGTAACACTTTAGACCTGATACCACAAGTTCAAAAATAAATTTTTATAATGGTTTCATCTTTGTCTCTCTTTAGATATTTGTTTTTCCAGCATGAAGTTGGTGGAAGAGAGGGTTGTAGGGCAGCCCTGGAGGCAGAGAATTGCAGGCCAGCCAGACAGAAGCAGAGTGCACTGTGGATCTGCACGTACTCACGCCTCAGCCCCAGGCGGCTCACAGACTTGAACTTACCCACCCCTCAGAACAGGAGAGAATTAAATTCATTTCCACTTTAGTTCCAGAAGGTTGCTATGTTCCTGGTGGGCACAAAATAAATATTGACTTAATTGAATGTTGCCCGGTGGTGTCTTCCTTTCCCTTTTTTTTTTTTTTTTGCCCCCTGGTCCTCCAGCGGCTTCTTCAGATCCTTGGAAATTACATATTGATGAAATTCTAAGGCAAGTCAAGGAAAATTTGAACGTAAAAAATTTTCTCTGCCCTTTGGCGTCCTCTCTCCCCTCTACTGTGCCTTATGCAACCCCATTGGCGGAAATACCGGCTCAACCACAAACATCAACATTCTCCCAGCATCACAAGATGACTCCTGAGGTGATAACCTTCCTGCTTAATTTTGGAAGGGGCCACAATGACCCGTGACCTGCTACTCCTTTTGTACATGGAGACCTGGACTGTATCAGCTGTCAGTAATGTGTCATGTAATATGTCCAGTTCTCTGTTTCAAAACACTGTATGGCTCTGCTCTGATATCTAATGGGCAGATCAGTTCCTGGAGATTTCTGAGACTCTGTTCTTGGGTTATAACACTCAATTTGGCTTGAACAAAATCTTCCATCTTTTTTCCATAGGTTGATTGATTAATTTTTCATCCACAAAATATCTTTTCCTCAGAGTCTTCCCTTACTTTTTGTCCCATTAGCTTTCAGCGTTAGGTCTCTTCGTGTTTCAGTATCATGTCTTCTTGTTTGTCTTTGTATCTAGGTCTTATTTCACAGCTTCTCTGGGACTCTGTCCCTCTGTTTTCTCTGAGATACACACACTCTCTTCTATTCCTCCTTTCCATCTCTGTCTCTCTGTCTCTACTTTCTCACATACGGTTTTATATTTATGTTTGCATCCCTTCAGAATTACCATCAAAAATCATTGCAGCTTTTCCAGAGGTTAGACACATTTAAAAATTTTTATAAGGGCTCAAAAGAATTCACTTTACACTTTTTTCTTCAAAATCATGTTTTCATTTTTCAATATTAATATAAGCACTCAGGAAAAGTGGATTGTCTGTACTAACCATAGTACACTCAAGTCATGTGGAGGATTGGGTCTGCTCTCCTCTGGGTTTTCTGTGTGCACTTTGCCCAGACAGGACTGCATTCCTATGTTCCTTCTGACACAAATATAGTGGCATTTCACCGGGCGACTACTGGTCTAGAGGGAATACTAACGTCTCCCTTCCCCTAGTGTTTTAAATCTCATTCCAGTCACTTGGCCCTGGATATTGGCACAGAAACGCTGGCTGCATAAAGTCCTTGGAGCCTGAAATGGGACATTGATTTGCTAATATGTCCCTGCAGCTGGGCTTCCCAGGTGGCACGTGTGTGTGCTAAGTCACTTCAGTCATGTCTGACTCTTTGCAAGGCTACGGACTGTAGCCTGCTAGGCTCCTCTGTCCACAAACTCACCTCTCCTGCAACTCTTGCATTGCAAATGGATTCTTTACCGCTGAGCACCCAGGAAAGCCCAGGTGGTGCTAGTGGTAAAGAATATGCCAACCAATGCAGGAGACCTAAGACATGCAAGTTTGATCCTTAGGTTGGGAAGATTCCCTGGAGGAGGGCAATGGCAACCCACTAAACTATTCTTGCTGGAGAATCCCATGGACTGAGAAGCCTGGTGGACTACAGTCTGCGGGATCAAAAAGAGTCCACTGAACATGTATGCCCTGCAGCTACTTTCTGGGGACGATCTAATGGGTGTGGTCAACCTCCTCTGGGCATTAAAATTAACTCTTTAAGCATCCTTTGTGCCTTGAAAGGTAACAAACTAATTGCTAGCTAAGAAAGTACATCTCAAAAATGACAATGATCTCTGTTGTTTTCAAGGCAAACCATTCAATATCACAGTAATCCAAGTCTATGCCCCAACCACTAAAGTTGAAGAAGCTGTAGTTGAATGGTTCTATGTAGACATACAAGACCTTCTAGAATTAACACCAAAAAAAAAAAAAAAAAAAAGATGTCCTTTTCATCACAGGGGACTGGAATGCAAAAGTAGGAAGTTACGAGATACTTGGATTACCAAGCAAGTTTGGCCTTGGAGTACAAATTGAAGCAGGGAAAAGGCTAACAGAGTTTTGGCAAGAGGACAAACTTGAGCAAACACCCTCTTCCAACAACACAAGAGATGACTCTACTCATGGACATCACCAGATAGTCAATACCAAAATCAGATTGATTATACTCTTTGCAGCCAAAGAGGGAGAAGCTCTACATAGTCAGCAAAAGCAAGACCGGGAGCTGACTGTGGCTCAGATCATGAACTCCTATTGCAAAATTCAGACTTAAATTGATGAAAGTAGGGAAAACCACTAGACCATTCAGGTATGACCTAAATCAAATCCCTTACAATTATATGGAATTGTAAGTATTTATGGAAGTATAAATACAATTATATGGAATTGTATATGCATTATATATATTGTATATATATAACTGTATAATTGTATATATTGTGTATAATTGTATATATTGTACATACATATATTTGTATAATTTTATACAATTAAATACATCTGTATAATTGTATAAATACAATTATATGGAATTGAACTTCCATACAATTATATGGAAGTAACAAATAGATTCAAGGGATTAGATATAATACACAGAGTGCCTGAAGAACTATGGATGAGATTTGTGACACTGTACAGGAGGCAGGGATCAAGACCATCCCCAAGAAAAAGAAATGCAAAAAGGCAAAATGGTCATCTGAGGAGGGCTTACAAAAAGCTGAGAAAAGAAGAGGAGCTAAAGGCAAAGGAGAAAAGGAAAGATATACCCATTTGAATGCGGAGTTCCAAAGACTATCAAGGAGAGATAAGAAAGCCTTCCTCAGTGATCAATGCAAAGAAATAGAAGAAAACAGTAGAAAGGGAAAGACTAGAGATCTCTTCAAGAAAATTAGAGGTACCAAGGGAACATGTCATGCAAAGGTGGGCACAATAAAGGACAGAAATGGTATGGATCTAACAGAAGCAGAAGATATTAAGAAAAGATGGCAAGAGTACACAGAAGAACTATACAGAAAAGATCTTAATGACCCAGAAAACCATGATAGTGTGATCACTCACCTAGAGTCAGACATCCTGGACTGCAAAGTCAAGTGGGCCTTAGGAAGGAAACATCACCAAAAACAAAGCTAGGGGAGGTGATAGAATTCCAGTTGAGCTATTTCAAATCTTAAAAGATGATGCTGTGAAAGTGCTGCACTCAATATGCCAGCAAATTTGGAAAACTCAGCAGTGGCCACAGGACTGGAAAAGGTTAGTTTTCATTTCAATCCCAAAGAAAGGCAATGCCAAAGAATATTCAAACTACCACACAGTTGCACTCATCTCACATGCTAGCAAAGTAATGCTCAAAATTCTCCAGCTAGGCTTCAACAGTACATGAACTGAGAACTTCTAGACATTCAAGCTGGATTTAGAAAAGGCAGAGGAACCAAAGATCAAATTGCCAACAACTGTTGGGTCATAGAAAAACCAAGAGAATTTCAGAAAAAACATCTACTTCTGCTTCACTGACTATGCCAAAGCCTTTGACTGTGTAGATCACAACAAGCTGTGGAAAATTCTTAAAAAGATGGGAATACCAAACCACCTTACCTGCCTCCTGAGAAATCTGTATGCAGGTCAAGAAGCAACAGTTAGAACTGAACATGGAACAACAGATTGGTTCCAAATTGAGAAAGGAGTACCTCAAGGCTGTATATTGCCACCCTGCTTATTTAACTTATATGCAGAGTACATCATGCAAAATGCCAGGCTGGATGAAGCACAAGCTGAAATCAAGATTTCTGGGAGAAATATCAACAACCTCAGATATGCAGATGACACCACCATTATGGCAGAAAGCAAAGAGGAACTCAAGAGCCTCTTGATGAAAGCAAAAGAAGAGAGTGAAAAAACTGGCTAAAAACTCAACATTCAGAAAACTAAGATCATGGCATCTGGTCCCATAACTTCATGACAAATAGATGGGGAAACAATGGAAACAGTGAGACTTTATTTTCTTGGGCTGCAAAATCACTGCAGATGGTGACTGCAGCCATGAAATTAAAAGACGCTTGCTCCTTGGAAGAAAAACTATGACCAACCTAGACAGCATATTAAAAAGCAGAAACATTACTTTGCCAACAAAGGTCCGTATAGTCAAAGCTATGGTTTCTCCAGTGGTCATGTATGGGTGTGAGAGTTGGACCATAAAGAAAGCTGAGTGCCAAAGAATTGATGCATTTGAACTGTGGTATTGGAAAAGACCCTTGAGAGTCCCTTGGACTGCAAGGAGATCCAACCAGTCCATCCTAAAGGAAGTCAGTCCTGCACATTCATTGGAAGGACAGTTGCTGAAGCTGAAACTCCAATACTTTGGCCACCTGACGTGAAGAACCGACTCATTGAAAAAGACTCTGATGCTGGACAATATTGAAGGCAGGAGGAGAAGAGGATGACAGGATATGCTTGCTGGAGGCCATCACCAACTCAATGGACATTGGTTTGAGCAAGCTCTGGGAGCTGGTGATGGACAGGGAAGCCTGGTGCTTCTGTCCATGGGGTCACAAAGAGTCAGACACAACTGAACAACTGAACAACAGAACTGAACTGGAGAAAGTATATGGAGGATTGAAGTTTAAACTGTTGGTGTCCAGATGGAATATAAACAAAGCTTCTGCCATTATGTTTAGTAAAAGAACTGATTTTTTTTTTCTTTTAAGCTTTTATTATTGAGATTCTAAATGTGTCAAGCACTTTGTGCAAAGTATCTCATTTACTCCTTAGGACCACCCTGCATGTTAACATGATGACCCCATGTTGCTAATGAGAAACTGAAGCTAAGATGAGTCAAGTGACTTGACAAAGGTCATACAAAATAGTAGAGTTGAAACTTAATAGAAATGAATATTTTTATGTTCTTGAGGGCAATTTTTATGCCTAGAAAAGAAATACTGAAGATTATTGTGGTGTAAAATTAATATTCAACTCACTTGAAACCCTTGTTTTTCTTAAGCTTATATGTTTATAAACTTTATTAATCTATCCATAAATCTAATAAGTTTATAATTATTTTGAAGGAAGACTTTACAACCTAATTAAATTCCTTGAACATTTAGCCACAATTATTAATGTCATATATTTTTATTTCCTTTTTTAAGTACCTTAATCACACGACTTAACACACTTCCTAAGAACTTAAGTAATTCTTATAAATCAAATAAATTAAATTTACAGATCTGGTGAACATTAAATTCTCCTAAATGTTCCAAGGAAAATTACAGGTCTAAAGCAATGACCCAATACTCATTTTAACTTGAAACTTGAAAGTTGACTTGATTATTCTAATAAGCCTAATTTTTATAATTAACACAAATAATTAAAATTCAAAGTAAGCACAGATTCTTAAATGCAAATATTTTAACATTGATTTTTATATTTTGATTTTTTATACATAATCCTAAGTTATACCATCATTAAAAGATAAAGGCACTATTACATATTCCATATAATTTTGATGTTACTTTCCTAAGTAATTCTTGGAGTTGCCTTCTAGTGTGTGAAGGTTTCTTAAAAATCAGAACTGCTACGTGAACAATAGCTGGTGGGAACCTGCTATAAAGCACAGGAAGCTGAGCTCATTGCTCTGTGATGACCTAGAGGGGGGGGTGAGGCGAGGGGAGGAGATTCATAAGGGAGGGAATATATATATACTAATGACTGATTCATTTCATTGTACAGCAGAAACTAACACAATATGGTAATGCAATTATATTCCAGTTACACACACACACACATGCAAAACAAAAATTACCAACCAGACATGACTGGACCTTTATCAGCAATGCCTTTGGGACACAGTGAGCCCTATTTCCTTTGTCCCCACTCCTGTAGGTAAACAACCTTCTGAAATAACCTCCAAGATTTTTGCTCTCCCTGGTATTTGTGACTTGTATAATCCTCTCTCCTTGAGTGTAGGTAGAACTTTGTGAATAACATGGTCCATCACTTCTGTGAGTGCTGTGTTATATGGCAAAAGGAATTTCCCAGATGTAATACATTTCCAGTGGTAATGAATTTGAGTTAGTCAAATGGGAAAAAGTTTTCTGAGTGGGCCTAATCTAATCAGGTGGGCCTTAAAAAGGGATAAGAATGTATACTCCCATATGTGAAATAGATTGCCAGTCCAGGTTCAATGCATGAGACAGGGCACTCAGGGCTAGTGCACTGGGATGACCCTGAGGGATCGGATGGGGAGAGAGGTGGGAGAGGGGTTCAGGATAGGGAACACATGTACACCCATCCCATGGCTGATTCATGTCAATGTATGGCAAAAACCACTACAATATTGTAAAGTAATTAGGCTCCAATTAAAATAAACAAATAAATTTAAAAAAAAAGAGAGAGATGAGAAGCAATGAGGGCCCCTCCTGCTGGCTTTGGAAGAGGCCATGTATCAGTGCTGCTCGAGCCTCAGATGAGATTGTAGTCCTGGATGATATCTTGATTTCAGTCTGAGGAGACCCTAAGCGGAAGATCCAGCTAATCCACACCCAGCATCGCATCCTCCACAGGAATGGTGAGGTAATAAATTTGTGTGGTTATAAGTTGCTAAGATTCTAGTGATAAAAAGCTAATACACTCCCCAACTGGGAATGGTCTCATCACCATGTCCATCAAATTCAAGTTATATATATCTAATGCTTCTGTCTCCTTACAGAGATCTGGCTCCCTCTCCCCCCAGCTGCTATATCTCTGTTTAGAATTTTGCTTACAGTTTGCTAGGTGAGATATTTATATGCCTTACTACCTACAAAAGTGCCATCAAATATCTAAGTTCCTGTTGATAGAAACTTGAGGGAGATCTTCTCTATTTGTTATATTTTTACTGTATTTGACTACAAATCTTCTAGATAGTCCAAAGACATCCCATTGAATTCTATATATCTTTCATCATTTTGTCTAACTTTTTCAATGTCATTTTCCTGAAAACACCGGGGTCCAAATCTATCTGGTTCTAGAGTCAGACTTTCTATTGGTGCCTTTAACAAGGAAACAGCTTAGTTTTTATGATGAGTCTTGAGTGCTGAAATGTCCTGCTATTGTCCCTGTGACTCTGAAAGCATTCTAAATTTTCTCTGGCTTGTGCTTCTCTGAAGCAATAATAATTATATTCTAACATCATCACTCACTCAGGACATCAAAAAAATGTCATACACTTTCTATCAAATCATTCTTGTTATTCTGTGTCTTTACTTTCTAAGCTTTTCTTTTAATGAAACAAAATAATAATTGACCCATGAATGTACATAGTACTCTGAGACATATGAAGAATAAAAGATAAAATTCCTGTTTGATGAGACTTTATGATCTAGTTGGAATCAAGATATAAATGCAAAAAATTTAATAACTTTGTATGCAAAGTAATATAGGCTAAGTAATACACATTAAGTGATATGACTGGTCCACATAATTAAGTGGAGGTACAGGTAAGGGTGGGGCTTCCCTGGTGGCTCAGTGGTAAAGAATCCACCTGCACTGCAGGAGACGTGGGTTCGATCCTTGGGTGAGGATGATTACCCTAGAGAAGGAAATGGCAACCCACTCCAGTATTCTTGCCAGGGAAATCCCATGGACAGAGGAGCCTGGTGGGTTACAGTCCATGGGGTCACAAAACAGTAAGACACGACTTAGCAACTAAACAACAACCCTCTTCTTCACATTTACATTCTAGCTGAGAAAGCAAAGCATAAACATGAGGGTGCATGCTATAATAATAATTCTCTTGCAATGGTATGTACAACATGCAATGCAAGACAAGAGAAAGATCGTGCTGGTGATGAGGGTGGGTGGAAGTAAGTGATGAGGGAGACTTCAAAGAGGTGACATTTCTGCTGAGGTTGATAGTAAAGATAACATTGTCTTTTTGTTAACTGTTTCCTAGATGCCAAAACTACCCTAAGCACTTTACACTACTGAACCTCATATAATCATAACAGCAACTTCGTTTGATATAACAGTGGTGAGTAATATCTAAAGAGGACACTGGAATCATCCTACCAGAGAGCATCACCTCCTCCACTACCATTCCAGTCAAAGCTCTTCTCATCCCTCTCTCAAACTTCTGCAGAAGCTTTTTAACTGGTCTCTCTGCTTCTGCCATTGCTTCATACCCAGTCTCTCTGTGAGCTTTTAAAAACACAAATCAGATAATGTCAGCATTGTGAACAAACTTTCCAACAGATTCCCATCTCACTTGGGTTAAAACCCAAGGTTCTTAGCATACATTCAAGATCCTACATAATTTTGCCCTCACTCTTCTGTGATACCATTTCCTACCATTCTTGGATCCAACACCCAACACCATCTTGGCTGTTTGTCAAATACAACAGGAATGCTCTTTGCTCATCCCTTTGCCTGGAATGCCATCTCCCAGATATCTGCAAGCATCACTCCCTTCTTCATTCAGGTTTTTGCTCGATGCCATCTTATCAGAAAAGCCTTCCTTGACCAGCCTGTGGAAAACATAATCCTCTCTCCTCTCCATGCCTGTGGCCCTCTGTGTCCTAACCTAGCTTTGTTTTTCGTCATGACGTGTATCACACATTTTCTCCCAACTAGTCTCCCCCAACTAGAATAAATGTCTCATGAGGGCAAGAATTTTTGCACTTTTTTTTAAACTCTATTCCCAATGTGCAGCACAAAGCCTGGCACACATTACAGGTTCAATAAATATTGCTGAATTTATTAATTCATTAATGACTGACATGACTTAGCAAGGTCACACTCTGGGTGTATGGGAGAGATGGCCCTTGGATCCTGCTTTGTCTAACCCCAGAGTCCAAGTTCTTAAACACCTCTTACTACTGAGGAGGAAGAGGAAGCATACTTTAACACTGGAGAAAGCTGGAGCATAGGGGTGTGAGAATGAGGGTCCTGCAGATGAGACTAAGAAGATAGTTTGGGACAGATAATGAAGAATCCAAAAGTCTTAGGAAAGTAGCTTACAATTTTGCCAGTGGGTGCAAACAGAAGGCTTGCAGCATGGTGTTAAGTGCTCCCTGAAATGCTAGTGGTAAGAGCTTAAGACTACCTGGGATAAGGAAAGGGCATTTATATAAACCCTAACAACACTTCATATTTTTCTTCCTTTCCCTTAGAATTCTACAGAGCAGTGCAATCTAAAAGTGGAAAATTTAGTAAATATATTTCTTCCTAGTTTTTCACATATGACTTGGTATAGATGTTTATTTGCTAAAGCTTCAGGTGATGGCTGGCTTTGACCTCCAAGCCCTTTTGCTGATCATTCCGCATGTAGTGGGTCATAATTATTATAATTCTTTCAAACCAAATGGATATTTTGTCCTTGCTAAGAAGCATCTTTTGTTTTTCTTTGCTGGTGGGATATACGAGGGGAAGAGGAGTCTCACATTTCTAAATCCATGCTTGCTGATATTTCTTATGCTGGGGAAGTAGCTACAGTTGGCTTTCTTTCAGTTCAGTTCTAGGTCCTCTATGTGAGATTTGTTTATTGCTCTTGATACTTATTTTCCAGTGAAAGTGAAAGTTGCTCAGTCATTTGCGACCCCATGGACTATACAGTCCATGGAATTCTCCAGGCCTGAATACTGGAGTAGGTAGCCTTTCCCTTCTCCAGGGGATCTTCCCAACCCAGGGATTGAACCCAGGTCTCCTGTATTGCAGATGGATTCTTTACCAGCTGAGCCACAAGGGAAACCCATTTTCCAGTGAAACCCCTAAATAATTTCTCTCTGTTTTAAATTTTCCAACTCCTGATGCCTTCTCTATAATGCTTTAGAGAAAGTAAAACAAATTTAAAAAATCAGTTTTACATGTGAGCTGACTGATTTTCATCAGCTATCACTTTCTAGCTAGGTGGTTATGCTATGTTTCCTAATATGCCAACACTCGCATTCAAACACAAACTATAGACGAGTATGTATAAGAGCAGAGAAATATTTTCTTTCTTCCATTATGTTTGGATATAAGATTCTATTTAGAACTCTCTGAGGAACTAAAAAAAATAAAGGATGGGAAAAGACAGTTTCATGGGGGTTTAATCCTGCCTGGAAAGCAATGAAGCAGCAACACTGTCTCCATCTCTCTTTCCTTTTGGTGGTAATCAAGCTTGCGAAGTTGCAGGTGTTGACACTTTGAAAATCAGCAGAGCTGTACCATGTACTCTGGCTAGCAGTACCCTGGCCTTTCTCCAAGCTGATTTTTTTGTGAGCCAGAGAACATCCTCAACAAGCCCGCTGATGGAGCAGAAAAAAGCAGCAGGCGTGATTGTATTGCCTAAGACATCTGGTGGGCATGAAAGGTACCCTGAGATGATCTTTTCCAGTCTCAGGCAGATCCAAAGCCTCTGAAAATCCATGATTTAAAGGATGAATAATAGATGCTAGAGAGAACCACAGGGAGGGGTAGGGAAGCTCAGGAATGGCAAATGTACCTACATCAATCCTCATATTCCATTCATCCTCCCAGGCTTTTAAATTCATCTGAGAGGCTGGGAAAGAGATGTGAGCTATTCTATAATGAGAAACTAGACCTTGACTTGTGTATTTGGGAACTTTTTTTTTTAATGGAAAGACAATGTGGAACTTGAGATATAGCAGGGCTGTTAGTTATCCATGCACTTGTGCAAAGGAGGAAAAAAAAATCTTCCTTCAGTTCACTAGGGACCCTCCCTTCACTTCTCCCTGGCACCCTTGTGCTGTGAACAACGTGCATACAATTTGCAGCTGCCCTGGGTTAGAGAAGGTCGCCATGCACTGCAAGAGTTTGGAAGGTTTGTTAGAAGATACAAAGCTTGAGAGCTGCTGCTTTATCTGGTGTTAAAGAAGCCTTCCCTTCTTTTCATGTCACCTTAGTGTAATTTACATGCTGCTGACCTATTTTAGCTAGATCTATGCTAAATCGCCCTTTTGCATCTTAACCTCCCCAAAATCTAAATCCAGTTCACCAAGAGAATTTCCACTTAAGGTTGTGCTCCATCTTGTTGGTTTATACTTTGTGTTCAGTTAATAATGAATATAGTTATTTTATTCCTCTGCTGGACAAGTTTAGTTTGATGATGCAAAAGCAATTATTTTAATTTTTTATTTATACATAAAGATTAACATGGCACATGTTCAGAAAAATTAAATTACTGGAAGAAAAATAAAACAAGAATTATGATGCCAGCTGAACAATGTATCAGTGTTCAGAATAGGTTTCTATTCTTGGCTAGTAGCGAAGTCTTTGCATAAGTTTTATGCCCTTTGCTTGTTTTTTTTTTTTCCCTATGGTTTTCTTTGAAGCAATATGTTAAATGATTTCTGATATGATATCTTGGTAGAAACTTGAGCTAAGAAGGAAAATGTGAGATCATTAACTCCTCTTGAAAGCCCCATGTGTCTGCAAGGACTCCTGCTGAGGTCCCTTCCCTTGGGTCAGTTTGCTTTCTTTACTGCTAGGATCCACCTTCCATTTTACTTCATTAATACCATTTCTGTTTTCCTGTCCTTCATCCCCAAGGTCACTCTTGACCTTCACTGTGGGACTTACTTACCTGAAGTTGTTATACATCAGGCAATCAGGAATCCTTCTCCATCTCTTTAAGAAGCTTCATTTGGTGTTTTCATGTTCCACCGTTTCTTTTTGTTTGTTTATTTTTTCTTTATTTTATTTGTTTATAACTTTACTGGAGTATAGTTGACGTATAATGTTGTGTAGTTTCAGGTGTGCTGCTGAGTCAGTCAGTTATACTTACATATATTCACTCTCTTTTTTTCTAAGATTCTTTTCCCTTCTAGGCCATCGCAGAGTATTGAGTAGAGTTCCCTGTGCTATACAGCAGGTTCTTATTAGTTATCTGTTTTACATATAGTAGTGTGTATATGTCAATCCCAGTCTCCCAATTTATCCCTTCCCCTCTAAGCCCCTGGTAACCATAAAGTTTTCTACATCCATGACTCTACTTCAGTTTTGTAAATAAGTTCATACCTTTTTTTTTTTTTAAGATTTGTATCTTTTTTTAAGATTCCACATTTAAGCAATATCATATGATATTTGTCTTTCTGTCTGACTTACTTCATTCAATATGACAATCTCTAGGTCCATCTGTATTGCAGCAAAGGGGGTTATTTCATTCTTTTTATGGCTGACTAATATTCCACTGTATATATGTGCCACATTTTCTTTATCCATTTCTCTGTTGTTGGACTTTTAAGTTGCTTCCATGTTCTGGCTGCTGTAAATAGTGCTGCAGTGAACACTGGAGTGCATGCTTCTTTTCACCTTATGGTTTTCTCTGGGTATATGCCCAGGAGTGGGATTGCTGGGTCATATGATAGTTCTATTTTTAGTTTCTTAAGGAAGCTCCATACTGTTTTCCATAGTGGCCATATCAATTTATATTCCCATGTACAGTGTAGGAGGGGTCCCTTTTCTCTACACCCACGTCAGCATTTAGTGTTATAGATTTTTTGATGATGGCGATTCTGACCTATGTGAGGTAATACCTTATTGTAGTTTTGATCTGCATTTCTTTAATAATTAGTGATGTTGAACAGCTTTTCATGTGCTTTTTGGCCATTTGTATGTCTTCTTTGAAGAAATGTCTGTTTAGATCTTCTGCCCATTTTTTTGATTGGGTTTTTTTTTTTTTCTTTCCTTCTTATTTTGATATTGAGCTGCATGAACTGTTTGTATGTTTTGGAGATTAATCCCTTGTTGGTTGCTTCATCTACCATTTCAGCTCAATTCAACAATTATTTCCTGATGGAAAATTATATATAGACCACGAGGGAAGGCCCTTGGGGGCACAAAGTCGAAGGAAACAATCGTAGACCCTGAATTCAGTGAGCATTCAGTGGACAATGGCAAGAGTGGTAATGATAACTGGCATTGTTATTCTTCAACACTCACTTGAAGGCACTCTGTGTGCATTTTCTCTTTTAACCCTTACCAATGACAACCCTTGACATGGGCATTCTTATTATCATCTTACCAATGAGAACACTGAGGCTCATAGAGGATACACAGGTTTCTTATGATCAGAAAGCCAATAAGTTGTAGACTTGAGATTTGAAATGATCCCCTGATGAATCTTCTAACCTCTACCAAATAGTTGAAGATGAAAGAAGCAGACAAAAACAACTGTGACACAAATATTGGCCCATTATTTCATGTTACCGTTCACCTTGAGTGCCATCCTTTGCAAACTCCTCATTATCTTGCTAAACGACACTCTCATCTAATTATCTGCCAGAGTCCAGCTCATCATTTCCTAGCCATTTATGCCATTTTACCAATTTTATCACTTAAATATCCATCCTCTGTTTTCTTACTGTAACAGCCAGCTCTCCTTCTCACACAAGGCCATCCCTGACCTGATCTCCATGTTGCTACAAAAGAAAATGGCTTTATTGTGTTCCTAGTCGTAATCTTTCAATCACTCATCTTAAGGCAAAGTTCAAACTCAAGCCCTGTTACTTTCTTCAAATACAAGCTATCCTCTCTGGAACCTGCTTCTTTGAGGCAATGAGTTCTACTTATCTTGCAAAGCTCCTCTTTATCTTCTCCAGGATGGGCTTCCGCAACTCACTTTTTACCAGGTTGGATTAGGTGACACTCGAGAATTCTTGTATAGCTGGCAGTGCCACTGTGGTACCCCACTTAGTTCACTCCATTTTTTTATATTTCTGACCTTAGACCATGAGTTTCTAGCAGGCGTGGACTATCATTCATCACACAGGCACTCAACTAACAATCATTTAATGAAAGACTGAAGGAACAATAATCCAAAATTATTTCTATTTGATTTTGCTATGCATTTCATGTATTCCCATTTGATATAAACATATTCACTGGGCTTCCCTGGGGGCTCAGATGATAAAGAATCTGCCTGCAATGCAGAAGACCTGGGTTTGATTTCTGGGTCAGGAAGATCTCTTGGAGAAGGGAATGGCTACCCACTCCAGTATTCTTGCCTAGAGAATCCCATGGATAGTGGAGCCTAGTGGGCTACAGTCCATGGGGTTAGAAGAGTCAGACACAACTGAATGACTAACTCTGACCTGTTACTAGAGATGTCAATCTTAGACTGACAGTTATTAATAAATATTGATAAAATAGCCAGAAACATTTCAGTAAATTTTAAAGGCTTAACTAGCCCTGCTCCTTTTCTCCCTCCTTCATTGCTACCTTTTGTAGAGATTTCTTCTTTCTCTCTCACTCTAACTAAAAAAACTGAATCATCCCTGGCAGTCCAGTGGCTATAGGACTCGTGCTTTCACTGCAGGGTATCCAGGTTCAATCCTGCATGCCTAGTGGTATGACCATAAAAAAATAAAATAAAATAAAATAAAAATACATTAAAAAAAGAAAAAAAGCCTTTCAGTTTGTTGACATCGAATGATGTCTGTGACTGCTAGAGGAACGCAAGTCAGTGCCATGTTATATCCATTTGTGGTTTTAGATCAGGCGCTTTCCAAGGCTGGAACTGTGTTCTTGATCCATTTTGCTTGTTTTAGAGCTTTCAGACTTGCATAACATTCTTTTTCTCTAACAACAACAATCATAAAAATAGCATAGTCTTTCTTGCAATCTTACTCATAGCCTACAGAAGGGAAGATTGCAAAATTATTCCAATGTAAGATCATCAAGGGAGATCCCAAAAGGTCCTAACAATGCTTAGCAAATGCTTTATATAATTTGGAGACCTGAGTAAAAGAGGCATGTTCTGTGAGTCTTAGATAAGAGAATTTGAAGTTGCATTTAAAAGTGGGATTGCAACAAATCAACAAAATCTTTGCTATGAAATCTCACATAGTGGGTAAAGCAAATCCAAAATAAGCCTGAGCAATGTTGAATAGGCCAGCAACTTATTTCTGTATAATCAATCTATGACTAAGGATTTTGGAGCACTAACTCTATGACCTCTAGTGTGAAGTACGTAGAGTTGAGAAAGTAGAACATGGAGATTCAGGGGAAAAAAGACTGGAAGCAGACAGACCTGCATTTCAGTCCCAATCTGTCACTTATTAGCTGTAGCCTTGAGGCGTAGCAGTGAACTGCTCTAAGACTGTGTTTCCTCATCTGTACAATGGTGATAATAACTCTACCTCACAGGTTTGTTCTGGGATTTAAACAACATATTCACAGTGCTCAGCACACTGCCTGGCTCAGAGTAAGGGCTTAGCAAGTGGCTGTCACCTGCTGACATCTATTTAATGAGCTTTAGCATCAAGTACCATTCATCTCAAATGAGACGTACACTGCAAAAAACTGCAACAAGAGAAAGTACATCTCTAATGTTCTGTGTACTCATACAAATTACACCAGGCCCTCCAAGGATAATCACAACCCTGCCTTCTGTCTTCCTCCACCACTAATTGCAACCTTCACTGAAGCAAGAACCTTCAGATAATATCAAACCCACAGCAGATCTTAAAATATATATTAAATAATATTTCATCTATGTGCTTTCTGTGATTAGGTGATTGGCTCCTAGAAAGCAAAAATGAGGTCTACCTTTTTTTTTTTTAATGCTTGATGACTACTGAGTACAACTTTGAATTAAACTAAGGATAAAACAAAATAGCTCAAATTGAATCTAGTTTATTAGCTCCTGGAGAAGGCAATGGCACCCCACTCCAGTACTCTTGCCTGGAAAACCCCATGGATGAAGGAGCCTTGTAGGCTGCAGTCCATGGGATCGCTGAAGGTCGGACACAACTGAACGACTTCACTTTCACTTTTCACTTTCATGCATCGGAGAAGGAAATGGCAACCTACTCCAGTGTTCTTGTGTTCTTGCCTGGAGAATCCCAGGGATGGCGGAGCCTGGTGGGCTGCGGTCTATGGGGTCGCACAGAGTCGGACACGACTGAAGTGACTTAGCAGTTAGCAGTTATTAGCTCCAAGATCATTGTCTTCTTCAGGTAGTATGAGAGGTACTTTTATGTGCCAGGCACCTTATATGTGTTGCCAAACTTAATTTTAGAATAATCCCCATGAAGTAGATATTGGTTTCTCTGATGGAGGAGACTGAAGCTCAGAGCCATGCAGGCCTTTCTAAAGTCATGCACCTGAGTAAGTGCCAGTGCTGTGATTTAATCTAAAACAGGCTGATGCCTTCTCCTGGGACCACTGCCTCTTGTTTCAGCTCTAGGACTATGATGTAGAGAAGGATATGGGAACAGAGATATCTGGGAATTGTAGTGGAGGGTCTGGGAATGTGCCAGGAATTGTACTGGAGGGTCTTGTTAACTCTGCTGTGCTCAGTTTCTCAATCATGTCTGACTGTTTGAGATTTCATGGACTGTAGCCTGACAGGCTCCTCTGTCTGTGGAATTTTCCAGGCAAGAAAACTGGAGTGGATTGCTATTTCCTACTGCAGGGGAACTTCCTGACCCAGGGATCCAATCCAGGTCTCTTGCATGTCCCACATTGGCAGGCGGATTCTTTACCTCTGCGCCACCTGGGAAGCCCTTTTTACTCTGCTAAGTATACAGATTTCCCTGGAATACTGTGACTTCCTGATGAGGCAACCTCATCAGGTCTTTCACCAACATCTGGCTTACCCAGTTAGGCGACAAGATCTTAGAGAGAAATCATTATATTATATAGAATCAAGGTCCCTGAGTTCATTACTAGTAAAGTAATGCTCAAAATTTTCCAAGCCAGGCTTCAGCAATATGTGAACCGTGAACTTCCTGATGTTCAAGCTGGTTTTAGAAAAGGCAGAGGAACCAGAGATCAAATTGCCAACATCTGCTGGATCATAGAAAAAGCAAGAGAGTTCCAGAAAAACATCTATTTCTGCTTTATTGACTATGCCAAAGCCTTTGACTGTGTGGATCACAAGAAACTGTGGAAAATTCTGAAAGAGACGGGAATACCAGACCACCTGATCTGCCTCTTGAGAAATTTGTATGCAGGTCAGGAAGCAACAGTTAGAACTGGACATGGAACAACAGGCTGGTTCCAAATAGGAAAAGGAGTTCGTCAAGGCTGTATATTGTCACCCTGTTTATTTAACTTATATGCAGAGTACATCATGAGAAACGCTGAACTGGAAGAAATACAAGCTGGAATCAAGATTGCTGGGAGAAATATCAATAACCTCAGATATGCAGATGACACCACCCTTACGGCATAAAGTGAAGAGGAACTAAAAAGCCTCTTGATGAAAGTGAAAGTGGAGAGTGAAAAAGTTGGCTTAAAGCTCAGCATTCAGAAAACGAAGATCATGGCATCTGGTCCCATCACTTCATGGGAAATAGATGGGGAAACAGTGGAAACAGTGTCAGACTTTATTTTTCTGGGCTCCAAAATCACTGCAGATGGTGACTGTAGCCATGAAATTAAAAGATGCTTACTCCTTGGAAGGAAAGTTATGACCAACCTAGATAGCATGTTCAAAAGCAGAGACATTACTTTGCCAACAAAGGTCCATCTAGTCAAGGCTGTGGTTTTTCCTGTGGTCATGTATGGATGTGAGAGTTGGACTGTGAAGAAGGCTGAGTGCCGAAGAATTGATGCTTTTGAACTGTGGTGTTGGAGAAGACTCTTGAGAGTCCCTTGGACTGCAAGGAGATCCAACCAGTCCATTCTGAAGGAAATGAGCCCTGGGATGTCTTTGGAAGGAATGATGCTAACTCTGAAACTCCAGTACTTTGGCCACCTCATGCGAAGAGTTGGCTCATTGGAAAAGACTCTGATGCTGAGAGGGGTTGGGGGCAGGAGGAGAAGGGGACGACAGAGTATGAGATGGCTGGATGGCATCACTGACTCGATGGATGTGAGTCTGAGTGAACTCTGGGAGTTGGTGATGGACAGGGTGGCCTGGCGTGCTGCGATTCATGGGGTCGCAAAGAGTCGGACACAACTGAGCGACTGATCTGATCTGAGTTCATATGTCAGTGTTCATGGAGGAATGTGAGATGCCTTATATATGACTAAGAAGTCTTCCTTGAAGAATCGGGACTTTTCCATTAAGGAGATTTTGTTATACAACTTGTACAAATAAGTCAGGAAAAATGCCTTTGAAAACCGCTGCCAAGGTGAAATCCCCCAAATGTTCCAGTCAGAAGTGCATTTAGTGCTAGGAAGAAAGGCCACCCAGAGAGTGATTTTGTGGGTAGCTCCCCTGATATTTTAATCACATCTTCTACATTCTCCAAATCCTATTTAACATTTTATTCAGTTCAACAATTATTCTTCAAATAAAAAATTTTAATTCACTTGTAACAGTAAAATCAAAGCACATCTTTTGCCCTATTCTAAAATGAAATTACAAATGCCAAGAAGCACATTTTGCTTCTGGTTAGAATGGAAAGTAACCTTTTGAAGGACCTGATAAATTTTATTTCTTACGTAGTTTTGTGATAATCACCAGTTTAACCATGTTAAATACCAAATAGCATTTTGAGCCTACAAGTCTGCCAGAAAATTACATTCAACTCCTAGTCTCTTAGATGACCTTGAATAACTTGACATGTTGCAGTATCCTTCTAGTTGTTTGATATGAAGAATATTTGGTTATTTTTTACTCTTGTTGAAGGCAAACATCATTTCTTTCAAAAAATGTGTTCCATAATTGCTCAACTCAGAAAAAAATTTGATTTTTTTGGAGTGCTATCATGAACCACAATTTCTTTGGTATTTGGGTCAAGCTTCATCTTTCGGCAAAAGTACATTATCAATAAATTTACTGTCTGCTTCTTGAAAGCCCTCTCTGTATCCCACTCCCCTCCTTACCAGAGATACTTTAATCTTTACAAGAGTATTCAGTAGATGTTATTAATTTCATTTTATAAATGATGAAACTGAGACTTAAGGAGAGTAAATATTGTGACCTCAATTATGCAACTAAAAAGTGACATAGATGAGGTCAAACCACCTAGTCCAATCTTTTCACCTGCAGTGTGACTCTCTTAACATGTCTTTATTTTTTCTTTCTTTAAAGATTTTCTCTTCACATTTCAACTCTGAATTTTGCACAGCACTAAGAGTGAAGGGATAGAATTCTGAAAAAGAAATGACAAATAGGAGAAATTATATATATACAAAAAGTAAGCCACGATCTTTACCCATCCTTTTCTTTTTTTCTTAAAACTACTTGACAGTCTACAGTCTACCCTCTGTTTATGTGTAGGGCTTTCTGAGCAGGTCAATTACTGGTCATGAATATCAACTCTAACAATCCACAGTTAATGTGGTTGGTATTCTGTAGGTTCCAGCAAGCTTGCAAATAAGAGAAAGGGGGAGGGGTCTCAGAATTCAAGTGGTTGCTTATGATCAATCATTGCCTTTGAATAGTAGTTAGTTCTCCTACAAAACTTCAAAGTTGTTCATTCAACATCTAATGAAAGGGGTGATAAAGATCACTTTGTTAAACCAAGCAAGGAGATGCAAAGCTGTAATTTGGATTTCAGATGCTACAAAGATGTGTTAGAACTCTCTGCAGAGGCAGTGAGAGTTTACAAAAGCAAATCTCTGCTTCACAGAAACAGCCCATAGCATATTGGAGGAAGAAAATACAAACAGGAAATCAACTGGGTCTCATATCATCTCAGGTGAAGTGTGAACAGTGTACCACTTGAGAGTTTGTTTCATTTGCATATAAGAACTGTAGTTTCAAAGCTCAGTTTGAGGTGGTTGCAAAGCAGGTCTCAGCAGTAGTCAAGCAGTTGTACTCAACAAAATGCATCAAAGAAACCCTTTCCACAGATCCCTGCCCACCTGTGTCAAAGTCTCCATCAACCCAGGGAACAATAGGAAGTAGGAGCCACACAGTCCATGTACTCTTGTTGGTTGATGTAAGGTTGCAGCTACCCTTTCTGGGAAAGGCTGCCCTTTGCAGTGAGTTAATAAGACTCCTAAAAATTTTGGTGTTAAATTATCTTCATTCTGAAATAGTGATGATAACAGACTTCAGGATTTTTTTTCTGAATGTCTTTACTTAACTAAATTACAAATTGGCCATTGTTATCAGTTGAATTTAGTCCCTCCAAAAGATGTTGAAGCCCTAATCCCTAGCACCTGTGAACTGGATCTTATTTGGCAACAGAGACTTTGCAGATCAATACTGAATACTCATTGGAAGGACTGATGCTGAAGCTGAAGCTCCAATACTTTGGCCACCTGATGCGAAGAGCTGACTCATTGGGAAAGACCCTGATGCTAAGAAAGATTGACGGCAGGAAGAGAAGAGGATGATAGAGGATGAGATGGTTGGATGGCATCATTGACTCTATGGACATGAGTTTGGGCAGATTCTGGGAGATAGTGGAGGACAAGGAAGCCTGGCATGCTGTACTCCGTGGGGTCACAAAGAGTCAGACACAACTTAATGACTAAACAACAATGACTTTGCAGGTGATGGAGTTAAAATGAAAGCATGGGGAGGAGTGGTGTTTATATGGCAGCATCCTTATAAAAGGGGGAATTTTGGACACAGAGATAGACACATACAAAGGGAAGAAGAGGTGAAGAGACAAGAGAATGCCGTCTCTAAGCCAGTGAATGCCAAAGATTGCCATCAAACCACCAGAAGCTAAGAGACAAACGTGGGACAGATTCTGTCTCACAAACCTCATAAGGAACTCAATGTGCTGACATCTTGAACTCAGACTTTAGCTTCCAGAACTGAGAGACAATAAATTCTTGTTATTTAAGCCTCCTAGTTTGTGGTAATTTGTTAGAGTAGCCCTGGCAAATTAATACAGACACCCTAGGCCAATTCTACATTTTTGTTTCTATTTGGTTTTGCTGTATGAAATTTTACTAGGTCTTAAAAGTGCCCAGTTTTAGAATCCTTAAACTAGATGAAATTATGTCCTATTTTATACTGTAAAATATATTTTCCAAGTTTTCTGGTAAGTCATCAGGGTCCCTATAGGATTGGAGCCTTCCAGATTCTCCTCGAAGGTAGAGAATAAACAGAAGCAATATTTAGGTGTTTCAGAGCCAAACCTAGAAAGCATCTCACTTTTACTTGAAATTCCAAGCATGGATTCAGGATTTCTTTCCATGTGGTTTGAATAGAAGTAAAACTCTAGGTGCTCCTAGTACAGAATATAAGGATCAAATGCTTTTCTATCCATGGAGCTGGTGATTCTCAGAAGATTAAGGATAGGTGCCCAAAGACTATGGAACACCTCTTCCTTTTTCTGTTTGATTCATCACAGAGTCCTCATCCCTCATGTGTCTTGGGAACTCTTTCTCTTTTCCTTTCTCCTCCTAGGAAAGGTACACAAGAAGAGATTATGGATAGTGAGTTATCTTTTACCAGATCATGCTTAAATCCACTGGTGAGTGCCACATTTCCATTGGTTCTAGATGGACTTGAAAAAAAAAAAAACTCACCTGAAATTAACCCACTTATTTATTCACATATTTATTCAATGAATAGTAAAAAAAAAAAAAAAAAAAAAAAGACCAGGGACCCATTGTCACAAAATGACTTTATAAATTATATGTGTCAAGAAGCTTAAACCTCATTTTATAGATGAGAACACTTTGGTGTTGTTTTTGTCCAGTCGTGCATTCATGTCTGACTCTGTGCGACCTCATGGACTGCATCATGCCAGGCTTCCTTCGCCAAGTCCTGGAGCTTGCTCAACCTCATGTCTATTGAGTCAGTGATGCCAACCAAGCATCTTGTCCTCTGTTGTCTCCTTCTCCTCCTGCCTTCAATCTTTCCCATCATCAGGGTCTTTTCTAATGAGTGAACTCTTCACATCAGGTGGCCACAATATTGGAACTTCAGCTTCAGCATCAGTCCTTCCAATGCATATTCAGGATTGATTTCCTTTAGGATTGACTGGTTTGATCTCCTTGTAGTCCAAGGGACTCTCAAGAATCTTCTCCAACACCACAGTTCCAAAGCACCAATTCTTCGACCCTCAGTCTTCTTTATGGCCCAGCTCTCACATCCATACATGACTACTAGAGGACCTTTGAACTCAGATAATTGAACTTGTCCATTTCCATAGCTGATAAATCCACCTGCTTAACCTTCTGTATGACTCCCATGTCTCTGTCTCATGTCTCCTCCATATTAAACCTGCCTGTCCATAAAACCCATCAAATGGGTATATACACGGCATAGTATTGTAAGACATTCCCCCATTCAGAAACTCATTCCTCCCAGGCCTTCTATGCCTCCAGTCAAAGTCCATCACCTCACCAAAACCTGCTTAAAAACTAACTTGGTCCAAGAAGATGTCCAGATGTCCTAGTTCCTGTCTTTACTAGTCAACTCTTTAACACTTAGATTTTAAATGGTATAACTTCTGTTTGTGTTTTTTTGATATCAGTGTGTTTATGTATTTTATTTTTATCTTCCTGAAAGATGATCAGCTCTTCAAATAAAGATACTGTATCTCCTAGTTTCTAGTCTTAATCTTGCTGCTAAGGAGTTGTACGATCTTAGTTATGCCATTTAACCTATTTGGATCTCCATGTCCTCACTTATATAAAAAGGGGGCAATGGGAAAGCTGTGTATGCACATATCTTACCCTGCTAAGTCACTTCAGTCGTGTCTGACTCTGTGCGACCCCAGAGACGGCAGCCCACCAGGCTCCCCCATCCCTGGGATTCTCCAGGCAAGAATACCGGAGTGGGTTGCCATTTCCTCCTCCAATGCATGAAAGTGGAAAGTGAAAGTGAAGTCGCTCAGTCGTGTCCGACTCTTAGCAACCCCATGGACTGCAGCCCACCAGGCTCCTCCGTCCATGGGATTTTCCAGGCAAGAGTACTGGAGTGGGGTGCCATTGCCTTCTCCTGAGATGCTTGGGAAACACTAAATATATACTATTAGGTAGGGTAAGATAGGAGAAGGCAATGGCACCCCACTCCAATACTCTTGCCTGGAAAATCCCATGGACGGAGGAGCCTGGTGGGCTGCAGTCCATGGGGTTGCTAAGAGTCGGACACGACTGAGCGACTTCACTTTCACTTTCCACTTTCATGCATTGGAGGAGGAAATGGCAACCCACTCCGGTATTCTTGCCTGGAGAATCCCAGGGATGGGGGAGCCTGGTGGGCTGCCGTCTCTGGGGTCGCACAGAGTCAGACACGACTGAAGTGACTTAGCAGCAGCAAGCATCTCAAGCTCTGAGAAGTGCCTAGGTGAGGCTTGTGGTGAGGCTTCTTCATGTGAGGGCTACTCTGGTCTTATCAAAGCAGACTCCCCCACATCCCTGCTAGGCAACCTGGGCCAATCCAAGGTGAAGATTCTTCTCCACATCCTCTTCACTTTTACAATTATCATTCTGTCTTCATAAAACACTTTTGTACTTCCAGCCACCTTGGTCAATTCCTACTCTTCTAAGACTTGGTCATTCCTCACCTCCCTGGTGAAGCCTTTCCTGATGACTAGTTTGCCACTGGAATCTGTACAACTGCTATAGCTTGCTCAGATATTTTCCTCTCTGCTTATGAACTGCATCATGTAAAAAGAACCTAGTATAGTGGTTATGAGTGTAGTGTCTTGGTTTCAGACTGCCTGGGTTTATAATCATCACTGTGCCATTTACTGGGCTTCCCAGGTGGGGCTAGTGGTAAACAAACTGCTTGCCAGAGCAGGACATGCAAAAGACATGGTTTTGAATCCTGGGTGCTGAAGATCCCTTGGAAGAGGAAATGGCAAACCACTCCAGTATTTTTGCCTGGAAAACCCCATGGACAGAGGAGCCTGGCAGGCTATAGTCCCTGGGGCTGCAAAGAGTCAGACTTATATGCCATTTACTAGCTATATGCCTTAGACAAATTATTTCTCTGTGCCTCTGTTCCCGTATCTATCAAATGAGGATAGTCATAATACTGATCTTCTTGAGTGTTTTTGAGGATGGAATGCATGGAGGCACATAGAATAGTGAACATATTATAGAGTTAACACTATATAATAATACCATCTCTGGGATGGTATATATTTTTTCCTCTGGGATTTCAAATAAGGAGAGAACTATGCTGTTACATCAGAGCAAAGTCTTAAGAGCTCTCTTTTTTTTCTGTCTCCTATCTCCCCTTTCTTCATTCACTTTCCATCCAAGCTTACTCTCTCCTTGAAATGACAGAAGTAATAATGTTCTCCTATACCTCAGCCTGACATTTGATGAATGTTTCAAGAATTGGACCAATCCTGCATAAAAGGACAGGGTAAATTTGTCACTGGAAAAAGTAAAAAACATGAAATATGTGAAAATTCACTAAGAAGAATTTGGCCCAGTAAGAGTATGTGAATTCATTCAAGGAATATTTGTTAAACACCGGCTCTATAACTAACACGTGCTGCCCAATGCTGGGAACATAGTCCTCGCCTTCACATGTTTACAGTTTAGTGACGGATACAGACAAGTATACCTACAATTGGGATGCAATGTGAGTAGTTGCAATAAAGGGAGGGAACCAGTTGCTATGGTAACATACAGTGCATATAACTCACTCCAGGAATTGGAGAAGGTTTCCTAAAGGAAATGGCACCCAGGCTGAGCCTCAGGAGAAGAGTTTCCCAGGCTAATCACATGGGCAGAGACCTGGAGCACTGTACGTAGAGCAACTGCAAATTCTGAGAGGTTGAGGGGTAGGAGGAGATGAGCACAGGCCAGATTATGAAGGGATTTTATGTTCCTGCCTGGAAATTACCCTGCAGGCAATGAGGAGCTCTTTACGAACTTTAGGCAGGAAATGAACATAGTGAGATCTGGGTTTATACTAGCAATAGTGTGAAGGATCAGTTGGACTGCAGTAGAAACAGCATTATACAGGGTTATTACAATAACTGCTGTAAAAAAAAATGCTGAAAACCTGAACCACTAAGAGATGAAAATGAAAAGACAAGAAAAGAGAAGGCAAAGGTGAAAAAATAACCGAGGAGAGAAAATACATAAAGTTCCCACCAGATATCTGGGGACTGTAATTGTACTATGTCTTTTAGTGATTCATTATTAGACTCTCTCTAACATTTCAGCAGGCTTTCTAGATACCGTGACTGTGACGGGAGGAATTTTGAGTATATCTGAGTGATCTTTGAGAAGTAAGGACTTTGAGGACACATCTCAGTGGCTGCAGCCTTAACCGTGGAGGTTTCAAAACGACCCCTAAAGCTACCAGTTTTCTCCTTAATTTTCTTTAGCATGTTTCTTTAGATACAAACTTTGTTTCAGGTTAACTTTAATTTTATTTCTTATTCTACAGACTTCTGTCTCTATTTCTCTGCTAGATCACTGCCAAAGCCCAAGCTTCTATCATGGACAGTAAATATTTCCTTCTCTGTGGGCAAACAAATTGCTGGAGTGGAGGGGGAATGGCATTGTTCTCTGCTATGTATACAACAAGCTTGACCTTGAAGAATGGCTGCTTTGCATTCCTATTCTTCGTGTCAGCCCTGTTTACTGGGAGCCAATTATTCTAACTGACAGCCCAGAGTGATGGAAAATGTGGATTGAATTATCAGAGACTGCTTGAATATGCTTTTATATCTTTTTGTTGATAATTTTATATTATAATTGTAGATAAGTGATGAATTGAGGGAGGAAAGAGACTGTGAACACAATGTGCTAAGCATTTCTTTTAAGATCCTATTTGTTTCCTGTCTGAAGTGAGACAGGAAATGTAATGCATTCCGTTTGGTGCATACATTAACATGATGATTGTCTTTCAGCTCTGTATTTCAATTTTCAGGCCATAAAGGAGAAGTGAGAGATGGAAACACAGCCTTCTACAGTGGACCACTGCCTCATGAAACTGTGTATACTCTATGAAGAACGTCCAGTTTGTACTGGGAAGTGATCATAATGCATGAATCCACTTATCTTAAACTTCTCCAAGCCCAAAAGATAATGTGGTGATGTTCTGAACTTGATTGTGTTGATATGTGACTATTGGAAGTATATATGTTAGACTAATAGGAGGAAACAGGGAAGTGAGCTAAGACAGAGTGTAAGGGTATATACTAGGAATGAATAGTTTAGTGAAACTCAAATGGACTCCTCTTGAGAAAAGCACTGACATGTGATGAGACTGATGCCCAGGTCTCTGGGAAAAGAGTTACAAAACAAAACTGAGAGAAGAGGTCCTATAATCTCCTGGGCAATACCTGGACATCTCACTCTGGGCTTTAGAGGCTTAAGTACTGGAATTGAAACTTGGGACACTGGCAGATGATGACTTTCGAAGATTGCTTTTACAGTGTGGTAGGTAGCCTTCTATTTTGTTACTCAAATCCCCATAGATTTATACAGACTTTAAATTCCCAAAGTAGGATTGGGAGAGCTTAAGAAAATGAGTGGATCATCAGTATTGCTATCATATGGAAGCATTTCACGCAAAACAAGAATTGTGAAATGCATTGGTTTCAACTAAGCGTTTGCTTGGGCTGCTCCAGATATTTTGTTGAAAAAAGGACAGATGATTTCAATTAAATACCATCAAAAATTTAGTGCGTATTTTAGTAGGGAGGTTTGGCCAGTTCCCAAGACAGGCACTCACATTCATTGATTTATCAAACTTTCTTTGACTATTTATTATGTGCCAGACACTGTATTGGCATTTAGGTTATAGAGATGGACAACAGACAGTTTCTTTCCTTCAAAGGATTTAGGATTTCCACTCCAGTACTTAAGTGAGTATGGCTATTCTGTCTAGGAGGATCTGAGAAAAAATCTTAAGAAATCATTTAAGAAATCATGCAGGGAAGCAGACACCCACAGCATCCAGCATGGATAACATTCAATCTTCTGTTTATTTTTTCCCAAGCTTAATTTTGAAGTATGAATCTAAGACTGAAAAGGGAGGAATGAAGGAATGAGGGAAAGTAAACAGAAAAACAAATATGTTGAACTTCAAAAAGACAAAACCTAAATTAAAGCACAGGGATAAGAACTGAGGAGAGAAGCAAGACTCACACAGTCTCTATATGGGCTTTCCCCTTCAGTCGTGCAAAGCGTTTACTAAAGTAGCATGATGTAAGATATCAGTCATCACTAATAGTAAAGCTATAGAATTTTCATCAAACAAAAAATACTTCCATAGAAGAAAACCCTAGAATAGATAGAAGTTAGTCACCACAAAATAAACTACCAAGTGAGAAAAAAAGAAGGCCCACAAGTCAACCTTTCTAAATAATAATTTTTAAATGTCCAAATATAGAGAATAAGACAAATGTGTCAGTAGAATTTGTTCCACTGAAAAGAGAATGAGACTTCAGGGCTCTTATTGCAGCTGCTCCATAGGGGCTGGACTGGGGGAACCTAGGAGAAGAGCCATCAGTCATTCCCTGTGGTCACCAAGCTCTGTAGAGGACCTACCGGGTGCCTGGTTCTGGGCTTCACGCAGGGGTAGTACAAAGATGAATGAGTCACCATCTGTACCCCGAGGATGTAATAAAACTGAAGCTCTGTCTAGTGGGAAAGCCAATAAGTGCTCAACTACAACAGCAAAGGTCAGCCTGCAGTATGTGCTAGAATCAAAAGTAGGAAGCCAAGGATCTAGCAGCTTTGGAAAGAGGAGAAGTCTTCTTTGATGACAACCTAGGGGGTGGTTAGGGTGGGAGGGAGGTTCGAGAGGGAGGGATATATGTATACCTGTGGCTGACAGGTTGATAAGTGCCAGAAATCAGAACAATATTATAAAGTAATTATCCTCCATTTATAAATAAACTCTTAAAAAAGAATTAAAAAAAAAAAAGATTTAACAAAAGAGGATGAAAAAAAGTGATGAAGTCCAGAAATGGAAGGTATGCAGCAGAAATGGCACACAGAAAGGCACAGAGGTAGCAAAATGTGAGGATATCTGGGAAGCGGCAGAAAGTTCTGTGTAGTTATTTGGGAAATGAGGCAGGGCTGACTTGTGGAATTAATACACCATGAAAAGAATTTGGAATTCACATATTGGTAATGACAGTTAATGAATCAGAGGGTGACGTACTGAGTTAAAGGAAAATGAAGTACTTTTAATATCTTGTTTAAAAATGATTTGAATGGTGCCCCTCTACCCTCAAAATATGTCCATGTCCTAATTCCTGAAACCTGTATAGGCTACCTTATGTAGGAAAAGGTATTTGCATATATCATTAAGTTAAGGATTTTGAGATGAAGAGATTATCGTGTATTGTCAGTGTGGGTCCTAAATCCAATGCCAGATATCCTCATAAGAGGAGAGGAGAGGGATATTTGAGACAGACACAGAGGAGATGGTGATGGGAAGACACAGCAGAGGCTGGAGTAATGTGGCTACAAGCCAGAGAACATCAAGCAAGGTCAACAGCCACTAGCAGCTGAGAGAGGATTCTTTCCTAGAGCCTTCAGAGAGGAGTTGGCCCCCCTGACACCTTAACTTCAGACTCTAGTCTCCAGAACTGAGAGAGAAGAATTTTCTGCAGTCTTGAATTACCAAGATTGTAATAATTTGTTATAGTAACCCTGGGACCCTAATACAACACTTCAAAACCAATCAATCATGACAAATAAAATGGTAATGAAGAATAAGAATTATTCCTTTCACTCTACAAATCCCTTTTGTATAATTATCTTATTTTGTTGTTGCTATTTAGTTGCCAAGTTGTGGCTGACTCTTTTTGTGACCCCATGAACTGTAGCCGCCCCCTCCTGGCTTTTCTGTCCATTGGATTTCCCAGGCAAGAATTACTGGAGCAGGTTTCCGTTTCCTTCTCTAAAGGATCTTCCTGGCCCACAGGTCAAATCCACAACTCCTGCTTTGGCGGGTGGATTCTTTACCACTGAGCCACCCGGGAAGCCCTATCTTATTTTCGTTCTAAATAATTACTATTATTTTCCCTATTTCGTTGTTGAGCCTGAGCTTCAAAAAAAATAAAATCACTTTCTTAAGGTGTCAGACGTCTACCCTCAACTCTTTTTACTACTAACCTATGTTTCTTCAGTAATAAGTCACCATCCTCCACAGTGACCTCTCCCTCCCATGCACACAGAGCTGAGAGCTTCAAATAGTACCCAAGTATTAATAGCTCTTGGAGTCCTGGGCTGAGGACTAGACTGTTGGAGGAGGGAAGGAAAGGAAGGATCCAAAGGGGAGCAAGATTAAGAGACTCTCCATTTGTCCCCCATACTACGTGGCATATAGACATGTAGGGTCTCAGTTCCCTAATGAGGGATGGAACCTGCACCCTCTGCACTGGAAGCATGGAGTCTTAACCACCAAACCTCCAGGGAAGTCCCAAGATAAGGAGATTCTAAGTAAGAGAAAAACATTAGGGTGACCCTCTTCAAATTTTATTGGATTTCTGTTCCTGATTATTGTATTAAGATTAAAATTTTTTGCATCTTTTCTCCTAGTTCATGGGCATGATAATCCCTAACTGAGTTGGTTTAATGATGAAATGAACTATGGATTAAAACAAACAAACTTTGAGAACTATAAGATCACTGTATAAATGTCTGGGATATTTATGAAAGTGAAAGCAGAATAGTGCTCTGGTCCAGACCAGATTGCACATTAGCATCTCCTGGAGAACTTTTAAAACTTGCTGATGTCTAGATTCTTCCACAGAATTTTAAAATTAGAATCTCTTAAAGTGGGCCTCAAGGATCATTATTTTTTAAAATTGTCTTAAATTATTCTTATACATGCTGCCTGTTGGAGTGGGGAAATGTGAGCTTTGTGATCATATGGTTCTGGAGCTTAAATTTTGTATAATTGTTTTCTAAGTTGCTATTTTATAAATTTTTTAATCTCTCCAAATTTCTGTTTCTTCAATTTAAAAATAGGTATAATAATACTTTTCTCTTAAAGAATTGAATGAAAGGTGTGTACAAATGCTTTTAATATGTACGGTCAGTTTAGCCTAGTTTGATTTCTCCCTTTCCTTTTGTATCAATAAAATTTATGGAAAACCAAGAGAAGGAAGGAGGGGGTTGCATTGAACACATGACATGAATTTCCAAAAATTACTCCCAAGTTGCACTTTCTCAATTTGAAGAGAAGTCATTTAAAGATGTGGTTTTTGTGTTATGTTATGTCTGAAAGTGAAAATGTTAGTTACTCAGATGTGTCCTTCTGTTTGCAATGGGTGACCCCATGGACTGTAGCCCACCAGGCTCCTCTGTCCATGGGATTCTCCAGGCAGGAATACTAGAGTGAGTTGTTATTCCCTTCTCCAGAGAATCTTCCTAACCCAGAGACTGAACCTAGGTTGCCTGCATTGCAGGCAGATTCTTTACCATCTGAGCCACCAGGGAAGTCCCTTATCTTATGTCTGCACAGCAATAAAAGCAAACAGCATACAGAGCAGGCTTCTTATAAAAAAATAGATTCTGAGGAACTATAAGAGTTCACATTAACTGTAAACCAAGTGTTTCCTCATTAATCAATGACCTAGAAAAGTACCAGGTGTTTTCTGTGATTAGCAAGTTGGATTAGATTAGAGTCACCAGACAGCACTTTTACTGTCAAGGACATTTATGGTCACTGAATGTTAGGTCACCTGTAATGACCTAATGTCACTCTGCTTACCAATAGAAAGGCTGTTCAGAAATTTGTAACAATAGGGTGATAGTCATGGCTTTTGTTGTTATTGTAGTTACAGAAAATCTTCACACTGCAAGGCATTTCAGGGTCCAAAGTACATTTTCATTTTCATCCTCTAGTAGGAAAAGTTAGAGCAGTTGAATCTCAGAAAGAGGTTGTTTTTCTTGAATTAAGCTGCATGAATGAGTTGCTTGTACATTTTGAAGACAAATCCTTTGTTTAATCTGCAATTATTTTCTCTCATTCTGAAAATTAGGAATAAAACTACCATATGACCCATCAGTCCCACTACTGGTCATATACCCTAAGAAAACCATAGCTGAAAAAGACTTATGTTCATAGCAGCACTATTTACAATAGCTAGGACATGGAAGCAACCTAGATGTCCATTGACAGATGAATGGATGAAAAAGTTGTGGTAAATATATACAATGGAATATTACTCAGCCATAAAAAGGAATGCATTGATTCAGTTCTATGAGGTGGTTGAACCTAGAGCCTGTTACACAGAGGGAAGTAAGTCAGAAAGAGAAAAACAAATTTCGTATATTAACATGTATATATGGAATCTAGAAAAATGGTACTGATGAACCTATTTACAGGTAGGAATAGAGATGCAGACAGAGAGATCAGACTTTGGACACAGTGGGAGAAGGAGAGGGTGGGATGGATTGAGAAGGTAGCATTGAAACATACACATTACCATATGTAAAATAGGTAATGGGAAGTTGCTGTATAACACAGGGAGCTCAACCTGGTGCTCTATGACAACCTGGAGGGGTGGGATGGGGTGGAAGGCAGGGGGAAGATTCAAGAGGGAGAGACACATGTATACTTATGACTGATTCACTTTCTGTTGTGTAGTAGAGGCCCACAACTATTGTAAAGCAGTTATCCTCCAATTGAAAATAAATTTAGAAAAGAATTGATTGAGCACTTACTACAGACCAGGTACTTTGATAGATAGTGAGGTTAGAAAAATATGTAAGATAGAAAGAAAAGAAGATAGGAAGGAAGGGAGAGAGTCATTGTTAATTTAATGTTTTCTATGTCCCGGAAATGTGCTTTCCAGGATGTTAAAGTCTAGCAAAAGGGATAAGAACATAAATAATTAAAATACAACAATTAAAATAAGTAGAGAATAACAAAGGAGAGTTGTTTTATAATTTTAGTAACAGGGAAATCTTTATAAGCAAGAAGCTAGAAGCATTAAAGAAAAGATTAAAACACATAGCTATATAAAAACTTTTTCAAGAAAACGAAAAATACTATAAATAACAAAAGAGTATAAATATAAAACTGAGAAAGAATTTACTAGCCATTTGATAGAAGCTAATTTCCTTAGTACAGACAGAATTTTGATAAATCATTAGAAAAAAGATCAACAAGGTAGAAAAAATGGCAAAGCATGTAAAAAAGGGACCCCTGGTGGATTTTTTTCATAGTGAAAGACATATCACTGGTTTTCATATGTGTGAAAACAGATGTAACTTCACAAGAAAGAAATGCACATAAAACAATGAAGTATTGGAGATTCCTTAAAAAACTGAAAATAGAGCTACCATGTGACCCTGCAACCCAACTCCCGGGCATATACCTGGAGAAAAACCTGGTCTGAAAGGATATATGCACTCTAGTGTTATTTGTAGCACTATTTACAATAGCCAGAACATGGAAATAACCTAAATGTCTGTTGTGTTGACAAATGAATGGATGAAGAAGATGTGGTGCATACGTACAATGGAATATTACTCAGCCGTTAAAAAGAATGAAATAATGCCCTTTGCAGCAATATGGATAGACCTAGAGATTGTCAAACTGAGTGACGTAAGTCAGAGAAAGAGAAATATCGTGTGATATTGCTTATATATGGAATCTAAAAAAATGATGCAAATGAAATCATTTACAAAACAAACACAGATTTACAGACAGAAGGAAGGGTTACAGGGAATAAATAGGTAGGGAATTTGGGGCTCACAGGTACACATTGTTATAGTTAAAATAGATAACCAACAAAGACCTGCTATATTGCACAGGGAACTCTGCTCAATATTACCTAACAACCTAAATGGAAAAAGAATTTGCTATTCAGTTGCTAAGTAGTGTCCAGCTATTTGCAGCCCCATGGACTGCAGCACTCCAGGCTTCCCTGTCCTTTACCATCTCCTGGAGTTTGCTCAAACTCGAAAAAAAGAATAGATACATATATATGTATAAGTGAATCATTTAGCTATAAACCTGAAACACAACATTGTTAATCAAGTATACTACAATATAAAACAAAAAGTTTAATAAAAAAGGGAAGAAAACTATTTTAAAATTTAAAAACTTTTTTAAAAATTTTAAAATAAAACTGTTTTAAAAAGCCTATCAGATTAGGCTTTGATATTTGATAATACATTGAAAAGGTGTGTGTTAGTCACCCAGTCGTGTCCGACACTTTGTGACCCCATGGACTGTAGCCCACCAGGCTCCTCTGTCCATGGGTTTCTCCAGGCAAGAATACTGGAGTGGGTAGCCATTCCCTTCTCCAGGGGATCTTCCTGACCCAGAGATCAAACCCAGGTCTCCTGCATTGCTGGCAGATTCTAAAGCATCCGAGTCACCGCGGATAAAAACAGTTGCCTTGCATTTTGTTCGTGGAAATGTAAAATGAAGTGCCTTCTCTGGAAGATAATTTAGTAATATTATATGGGAAGCTGTTGGCTCCCTGCCTTTATCTCCATGACCCTAAATTTCAGCATTTGCTGGCCTGATTTCCAAATGCCATCATTGCCTGCTGACATTGGTTGGGATATGGGATGAAGGGCATACACTGACTGGTACAATTTTTCTAGACTACAGGAGGTAAGGGGATAATGGGAATTGTAAGGAGAGTGGATTTGGCTGGGCAATGGCACCCCACTCCAGTGCTCTTGCCTGGAAAATCCCATGGATGGAGGAGCCTGGTGGGCTACAGTCCATGGGGTTGCTAAGAGTCGGACACAACTAAGCGACTTCACTTCACTTCACTTCACTTCACTTCACTTCACTTCACTTCACTTCACTTCACTATTAGTGTCATAGGTATGCTGAGTAAAAGAAATGAGAGGCTCAACTATCAATCAGGATACAGTATGAAAGCCAGTAACACTCAGAAAATAGCTCTTGGTTTGCTAATGGGCCTAGCAGAAACTGGGCTGATTATGGGACCTCAAGCGACTGACAGGAGATGTTTACCATCAGATTCTCCAAGTCACTGGGTTGGACGGGCGCAGCAGTAACCCCTCATACTAGTTCACTTCCAATCAGGCATGAGCATGTGCAGAGGAAACAACTAAATCACGTAAGCTGGCAGCCTAGTCCTCCATGTTTCTTAACTTGTTAAATGAATGTCTCTCTCTCAGGGCACACCTATGACTTCACAGAGAGTTCTTATAAACTAGTTGTCAGAGGACAATAAAACCCAGGTCTGAGTCATGGGGAGGTTGGCTCAGTAAATCATGTGAGCTGAAAATAGACTGACCGCTTATGCAGCACAGTTCTACTAAGGGGTGGTCATGAAAGACAGAAGTGAGAAAAATTATCACCGCTCTGGGCAAAACTTCAAGTACTACAAATGGTCATGAACTTGTGTAGATGGTCAGAGTGGGGCAGGTTTGACTGCAGCGGATGCTGTTGGTATTGTGACCATATCATCTCTCCCCTGCCCTTTGGTTCATACTGGTCAGGCCTCCAACTGCCAGCACCTGCATTTCTTTCTTTCACTGGCCAATAAAACCCACTTTACGTTCCTGTGAAATAGGCTAGGATTGTTGAGGAATTAATACTTCCCAGGCAGTGGAATACAGGGCAGCAAGGTGGGGAGTCCCCCTGAGGGGAGGAGTTATTTATAACTAAGGTTGTAGAGAATTCCCAGCACATTATGATGATAAAAATCAGAATTATTTTTAGGCAAGTTTGTTACTCTTTTAAAATTATCTCCAGACAATCTCATTATTGGCAGAACCAAGGCAGAGCCTTCGCACCACTCTGCTTTTAGAAGCTACTGTTCGAGGGATTATACAAGGGCCCTCAGACAGTGATGGACTGGGCAAGACAAGAGTTAGTGCTCCAAGCACCTGGTTCCCTTAAGATAACTCTGAAGCTTGTGTAAATACTGCCTCTGCGTTTCCTCAGCAGGACTGAGCTCCAGGTACGTTTTATTAACTACCTTTTCTTCCTGTTTCATTTTCCCACTCCATTTGGATTTTTCTTCACTGTCAAAGTGGTGTATTGTATTTAGATCTCGGTTGTAGGGTCTGCTTCTAAAGGAACCCAATTAAGATGGATAGCTATAAAAATATAAAAGTCAAGTATTAGTAATTCCACCCACAGGAATTTATCTTAGTGATGTACTCACACAAGTGCCCAAAGACATATGATTTTATGTTAACAGCAGTAAGTATCATCAAGTACTTACCATATACTTCACATTAAAGCTCTTTCTGTGTCACAACTCACTTAATCCTCAGAAAAATCTTATGAAATTACTGTTAAACCCCCATTTTACACAAGGAAATTGGAGCATACAGAGGTTAAAAAATTTGACTAAGTCTGTAAGAGCTAGACTTCCTTGGCGATATAGTGGATAAGAATCTGCCTGCCAGTGCAGGGGGGACACAGGTTCAATCCCTGGTCTGGGAAGATTCCACACGCCGCTAAGCAACAAAGCCAGTGTGCCACAACTAGTGAGCCCATATGCAGCAACTATTGAAGTCCGTTCGCCTAGAGTCCTTGCTGTACAAAAGAAGCCACTTCAACGAGAAGCCTGTGCACTGCAGAGAACAGTAGCCCCTGCTCGCCACATTAGAGAAAGCCCACACATAGCAACAAAGACCTAGAACAACCAAAAATTAAAAAACAAAACAAACAAAACTGTAAGAGCTATTAGTTTAGAGCCAGGGTTCAAACCCAGGAAATCTGATTTCAAGTATCATTCTTGTATCCATTTTGTTTCTTTAGAATTATACAAGCAAGTGTACTTATTGCAGCATTGTTTGGAAGACCTAGAAACAGTTCAAATGTCCATCATAAGAGGATGGGTAAATAAATTATGGTGTGCCATATTAAAATATTTAGAGCCATTAAAAATAAAAAGGCTTATATGCTAATATAGAAAGAAGTTTAGCATATTGTCAAGTGAGGAAAGCAAGATTCAGAATACTGTGCTTCTTAGGCTTTTAATTGTGTAAAACCCAAAGCTATGTGTGCATGTATATTTCAGTGTGTAACTATCATGGGAATAGTTGCTGGCCTAGGAGAGGCCTGCAATTCAAGCGTGAGAGGGAGACATACCTTACATTGTAAATCATTATTTTTTTTACTGTTTTCATTATTTAACATAAGTGATACTGAAAATACTGTACAGTTGAGATATATATAAATTGACATGGGATTACAGCAGAAATTCACTCTGTCTGGAGGAGTCTCAGAGGGGCCCACAAAAGACCCTAATGGATGGCTAAATGCAGAAGAAAGTCACTCCTGGTGGAAGCATTGAAGGTCCAGGAATGTGAGAGCTCACAGGATGTGGCGTAATTGCACACAGTTTGATGTGTGGAGGTGGCAGGAAATGAAGCTAGGAAGAGACTGAGATCAGATGGCCTGAAGATACATTAATACACAAGTGAAATAAAATATTCAGGCTTATCAACAGTCAACTTGACAAGGACGTTTTTACTGTAGTTTTTAAAAAAATGTCTTTGAATGTATGTAGTGTAGGGTATTACAAGGAAGAAAAAGGAATATATCTCAAGTTAATGAAGGGTGCCTATAAGAAGCATTAATTTTCTTCATTCTATCTTATTGCAGGGCATTTACAAGGAAATGTATCCATTAAGAATCAGAGGATTGAATTGAGTTGTGCACATCACCACTTATCACTTAACTATGGGCTCGATGTCCCCATCTATAAGCACACATTATAGTACAAGCATCATAGAATTAACATGAAGATCATTTAAGATATTTCACACAAAGAAATTAGTATATTGTTTGGCACTTTAGCAGGCACTCAGTAATTGTTACCTATTATTATTGTCAATAAGTACTAATAAATAACAATTTCCACATGATCAAAATTGCAAGGAACTGAAAGCAGTGAAAAGAAAGCACTTTTCTAGGAAATTAAAGGTTTGCAATTTTAATCCAAAAGAATATCTCCATGTTCAAAACGAACTCATTTGCCTTTTCTGCTGCCAAACTCTAAATGACACATGTTCTACCTAAAGCCACACGGATAGATGATAAGGTCACAGTTGTGGGATCTGTCAGCTCATCCCCAATACAGGTCCCATGTTCTCCTGTCCAACCAGTTACATCCAGGATGCTGAAGGTGGCTGGAAGTGTTTGACTGTGACTTTAAATGAATACCTTAAAAAATCAGAATTTTCATTTTGCCTAGAGAAAAATCAAGTATCTAGAAACCATTAGATCTAATTTTTTTCTCTAAAAAAAACCCTCAACTTTCCTTTCTGCTGAGAATGTCCACAAAGAAGTGACATTTACAAAATAGAAGAAATAAACAAGCATGGGTTTTTAAAAATGTCATAAACAGTGTACTGGCAGTAGGGTCCCAATTAGTATCACAAAAGTCATCAAAACAAGGATGTCAAAGGTGTAAAATTTACCATTATAGATTGAAACTCAAATGTACATAACTTGAACAAAATATCAGGCTGTTAGAAATATAGAGAGACAGTCGGACAACCTAGATTAGAAACACCTGTATCTTTTTCTACTGGCATTTTTTTCCTTTTTAATACTTATTTTCTGGCTTTTATACTCAGTTATATTCACCCATAAATTTCCCTCTCCATAAGTTACAGTGATGATTCTTGTTTTCCGAATAAAAATTTAGAGCGCATGTTTTGATAACATCATATGCTTCATGGGACTAAGGGAAATGTTTATTTTAAAAGAATGTCTTCTCCCTAAATTCTGCAAATCTAGTAGTACCCTTGTGACAGTTATAGATACATTTTTCTTCTCTTCATTCTAATCTTCTCTCCCTTAAAATGGTTAGTATTAAGCTTTAAATTAGAAGTATGTTCAAATGAAAGTTCGAATAGAAAGTGTGTGTTCTATGAAAGGAGAAGAAAAAATAAACTGGGGAAGACAAAAAATATAGAATGGCAGAAATAGACCTCACTGTAAAGAGGATGGAAAAGAGGGAGATAGCATCTCATACAATGGAGTTTTAAAAACCATTTTATCTAAAGTTTAAAATGAGGTTAGATCAAATAAAACTCTGTGAAACTCAGAGGGTAAATAGAATTATAGCTTAAGTGGAAATAAAAATTGTATTTGTTTGTTTTTGATTCCACAGTGAATAAAAGGGCCCCAGATGAATAATGTTTATCATTATTATTCACTTTTGACAGATTGCCTTCATCTTCTATTAATGAATATTCAGGAAGAAAAAGAGACTCCTACCTTTTGTAGCAGAGCTATACAATTTCTTAGTACTTTCATAATTCTAAAGTCCTCAGTAATGATGGGATAAAGTCATTTCTCAGAAATTAGATGATAATAACATCAAACATTGCTCTAATGTGCATGGAGATATAAGTACATTATGCAGACTCAAAGAAATATTGGCGGACCTGGCTGGTCATAGATCAAAGAACTCGAAGTTTTAGTGACTTTGGGTGTTTTTGAGACGATAACATAATTACAAGATGCTACAAAATGATAGGCAATTGTCACATCTTCTCAACATCCACACAGCTTTGAACTCTGATTATAGAATCCAGGAGACCATCCCTTTCTTCCTCAATATAGTATCTAGCTCTTTCCTTCTAATAACAGTAAAACAAGAAAAAACAGAGAATGTCTCTGATCTGTGACCTTTACAAACTGTAACATAATCAATAGCCTATTTACTGAATTGGTTCAAGGGAAATCTCATATAAAATGTTTATATTTGGGGTGGATAGAGATTTCTAGAATCTTACCTCTTAGTAATGGTAACTGATTTTTAGCTAGGTACATGATAACACAGTTAAAAGACTAATGTCCTGGTCTCCCTTGGTAAATTGTGGTCATGTAGCACAACTGAGGCGACTTAGCAGCAGCAGCACAGTTCAACGGGATGTTAGCAGAAGCTATGTGTTCAAAGTCTAGTTTATGCACTTAAAAGAAAGGATTTACTTCCTCTTCTTTCCCCTATCTCCTACTGGCTATCATACGGATATAACAGAATGAGATGGAACAGCTATTTTTAAACCATAAGATGAAAGCTGCATGTTGTGGATTTTAGAGCAAGAAGACTGTAGGAGGCTGAGTTCCAGATACCATTGAGCCTCCATGTCAGTCATGTAATAGTTACACTCAATTTGAAACAAAGGAGAGAAGAAGGCTTCTATTTTAACTTCTTTTTCTTTTTTGTTTTTATAGTTGCATTGAGGTATGCTACTGCTATTGCTAAGTCACTTCAGTCGTGTCCGACTCTGTGTGACCCCATAGACAGCAACCCACCAGGCTCCCCCATCCCTGGGATTCTCCAGGCAAAAACACTGGAGTGGGTTGCCATTTCCTTCTCCAATGCATGAAAGTGAAAAGTGAAAGTGAAGTCGCTCAGTTGTGTCCGACCCTTAGCGACCCCGTGGACTGCAGCCCACCAGGCTCCTCCATCCATGGGATTTTCCAGGCAAGAGTACTGGACTGGGGTACCATTGCCTTCTCCGATCAACATAAAACAAATTGCACATATTTATGTATGCAATTTGATCACTAGGAGCATATGTATACACCCATGAAACCATACCATCAAGAAACAGAACACACACTTCCCTCTCAAAATTTTCTTTGTGCCCTTTCACAACACATCTCTCTATGACCACCACCATCCTCAATCAACCAGCAATCTGCGTCCTGCCATTGCATTTTCTTGTATTTTATACAAACTTTATTATGTAGTATGTACCTTTTGCCTGACTGTTTCATTTATAATTATTTTGAGACTTACTCATGTTTTAGCATATATCGTTTTTCTTTTTATTAGTAGTATTCTACTATATTTATAAATGTATTCCACAGTTTGCTTATCTATTATGCACTTGTGAGTTGTTTCTAGTCTAGCTTTGGAGTATTACAAACAGAGCTGCTATGAATATTTGTGTACAAGTCTTGGGTACAGAAAAACTTTTATTTATTTTGGGTAAACAGCTAGAAGTAGAATAACTGGCAACTCACTCTGGTGTTCTTGCCTGGAGAATCCCAGGGATGGGGGAGCCTGGTGGGCTGCCGTCTATGGGGTCGCACAGAGTCAGACATGACTGAAGCGACTTAGCAGCAGCAGCAGCAGCAGCAACAGAATAACTGTAGAACACATATAGTATGTGTTAGGTTTAACCTTTTAAAATACTGTTAAACTGTTGTCCTAATTTCCATTCCCATCAATAGTGAAAGAGAGAGTTCTACTTGTTTTACAACCTCAGCAACATATGGTATGATCAGTGTTTACTTCAGCCATTCTAGTGAGTGTGTTTTGCTTCATTAACTACACTAAAGCCTTTGACTGTGTAGATCACAATGAACTGGAAAATTCTTAATGAGATAGGAATATCAGACCACCTTACTTGCCTCCTGAGAAACCTGTATGCAGGTCAAGAAGCAACACTTAGAACCGGATGTGGAACAACAGATTGGTTCAAAATTGGGAAAGCAGTACTTCAGGGCCATATATTGTCATCCTGCTTATTTAACTTCTATGTAGAGTACATCATGCAAAATGCCCAACTGGATGAAGCACAAGCTGGAATCAAGACTGTGGGGAGAAATATCAATAACTTCTGATATGCAGATGACACCACCCTTATGGCAGAAAACAGAGAGGAACTAAAGAGCCTCTTAATGAGAGAGAAAGAGGCGAGTGAAAAAGCTGGCTTAAAACAGAACATTCAGAAAACTAAGGTCATGGCATCTGGTCCCATCACTTCATGGCAAATAGATGGGGAAACAATGGAAACAGTGACAGACCTTCTTTTCTTGGGCTCCAAAATCACTTCTGATGGTGACTGCAGGCATGAAATTAAAAGACACTTGCTCCTTGGAAGAAAAGCTATGACCAACTTAGACAGCATATTAAAAAGCAGAGACATTACTTTTCCAACAAAGGTCCAAAGCTATGAATTTTCCAGTAGCCATGTATGGATGGGAGAGCTAGACAATAAAAAAGGCTGAGTGCTGAAGAATCAATGCTTGTGAATTGTGGTGCTGGAGAAGACTCTCGAGAGTCCCTTTGACAGCAAGGAGATCACACCAGTCCATCCTAAAGGAAATCAACCCTGAATATTCATTGGAAGGATTGATGCTGAAGCTGAAGCTCCAATACTTCGGCCACCTAATGTGAAGAGCTAAATCAATGGAAAAGACCCGATGCTGGAAAAGATTGAAGGCAGGAGGAGAAAGGAGTGGCAGAGGGCGAGATGGCTGGATGGCATCACTAACTGAGTGGACGTGAGTTTGAGCAAGCTCTGGGAAATGGTGAAGGACAGGGAAGCCTGGTATGCTACAATTCACGGGCTCACAAAGGGTCAGACATAACTAAGAGATTGAGCACACACACACACATTTAATTGTTCCAGCATCACTGTTGAAAAGATTAATTTCATCATTGAATTGCTTTAATACCTTTGTAAGAAAAAAAAAAGTAAATTGATTATATACGTGTAGGACTAGATCTGAATTCCTGTTCTGTTCCATTGATCTATATTTATCTTTGCTGCTGCTGCTGCTAAGTCGCTTCAGTCGTGTCCGACTCTGTGTGACCCCAGAGACGGCAGCCCAGCAGGCTCCCCCATCCCTGGGATTCTCCAGGCAAGAACACTGGAGTGGGTTGCCATTACCTTCCCCAGTGCATGAAAGTGAAAAGTGAAAGTGAAGTCGCTCAGTTGAGTCTGACTCCTAGTGACCCCATGGACTGCAGCCCACCAGGTTCCTCCATCCAGTAGTAGCAGCAGTATTTTGTTTAATCAGTTGATGGTTTTCCCTTTGCTACAGCTGATACACTTGTATTTTCTCTAATATTATGTGTGTGTGTGTGTGTGCGTAAAGAGAAATAGATTAAAGTGGCTGTGAGCAAAAGAGAGCAGCACATCCTTTTAAGAATGAATTGCACTTATTGAGTATTTGAATTTAATGAAGGCCTCTGTTACCTGTGAATTGCAATGGATGATATTATCACTAACATGGAATTGTTAGGACTTGTTGGAGATAACATGTCCAAATCATTTGGCACATTGCTGGATTGTAGTTTGGTCTAAATAAATAGTAGCTCTTTTCCTTTTTATTAACTTCATTACTGTCATCATTGGCATCATAATAACCACTAGTTTTATAATGTCCATCTTTTAATGATGAAGAATATGAGCATTTCAAAAACAAATCCAGTTATTTATCATTAGAAAATGTCACATCTCTGGCTCTGCACTGTTCTCATAAGCTTGCCACAGGGCTCCCAATGCTGGCATTCTGCAAGAGAGCAATGTGGTCATCTCTCTTATGTGATCTGATGGCTCCTCTGATCAAAATTAGCTACTCAGGTGCAATACCTAGAGAACCAGTCATCTTTTGCCTCAACCAGACCATTGTCAAGTTTGTTAATATATTAGGTAGTAGTTTCAGAATCATTAGTTAATTGGAATGCTTTTTCTCAAGCAGTTGGAATTCAATGCAGATGAAAGCCATTGCTCTGAGGAGCAAAGAGAGGGAATGATCACAGCTGACACTGCATATGGATCCAGCAGAATAAACACTGGTCTCAAGATTTGGACACCTGAGTTTAATGATCAGTTTCACATTAACTAGCTATGTTCAGTATTTCAGTAAAAAAATATTTATTGAACTCTCAGTGTATGCCCGGAACTTGCGCACAGATCACAGTGGGAACAGGACAGATAGGGTCTCTGTGATTTATTGATAACATTTTAACCATCTTGGGACCTCTGTTTATTCTGCCTACCTCACAAGCTTAGTGTAAGAAGCATTTACATAAAATCATATTGTAAGTTGCCTTACTAGAGAAAATCACAGAATTATGCATATGATTCTCATGGGTATATGAACTTCAATCAGATTTTTGAATTGTCATTTTCTGTTACAGTCTATGTTCTCCTCCCTGGGCTATGAACTCTGAGAAGAGAAACTGTCTTATACATCTTTGTGTACTGGCATGTGATAATTTCTAAGTGCAGGTTGGATAAATTTGTTAATGGGCAAATGAATGAATGGAGAGTTTGGAAAGGAAGTAAACTGGTTAAGAATTACATAAAACTTGGATGATTATTCTTAAAAAATAACCAAGAAGGAAGTGATGAAGATACAAATCTAGTGTACTGATTAAAAACAGAATGTGGTTAAAAACAAACTAGCCATTTAGATAGTTTGCAGAGCCTGATTAGCTTTTGCCCACTTGTTGCTGCTGCTGCTGCTAAGTCGCTTCAGTCGTGTCCGACTCTGTGCGACCCCATACCAGGCTTCCCCATCCCTGGGATTCTCCAAGCAAGAACACTGGAGTGGGTTGCCATTTCCTTCTCCAATGCATGAAAGTGAAAAGTGAAAGTGAAGTCGCTCAGTCGTGTCCGACTCTAGCGACCCCATGGACTACAGCCTACCAGGCTCCTCCATCCATGGGATTTTCCAGGCAAAAGTACTGAAGTGGGGTGCCATTGCCTTCTCCGAATCACTAAAAGTCAGAACAGACTTTAACAGTTCTAAGAGTCCCCAAATGTTCTAGCAGTTAAGAGCCTCTAATGCAATTGTTCCTCTTGCCAATTTCTGTCAAAATTCAAATTAGATGTTCACTTTGTTCCCAAAGACTTACTTTTTCTCTAGGGCATCTCAGATGCTTTGATTAAGCAAATGATTTATACCTGAGGTCATAGGAACCAGGGATCAGAAGTCTCAACCCCAGTGCTGGTTGTACTTAAACTCGTGGTATAGTTTTGAGCAAGGCCCTTCAAAACTCTGGGCCTCTCTTTTCTCATCAAGAACAGGAAAACATTAGAATAAATGATCCTGTGGCTTCTGACAGCACTAGCATGCTGACTTTATGCTTAGGTTTGGAACATTAGCAAATAGGTTTCCAATTTGTGGTACACTTCATATTGAAGTGCCTGAAGCAAATGATGATAGCTAATACGTAGGTAGACCTCCATACATACCAGATACATGGGATACAAACGCCCAAGCAAAATGAAGCAAAGAATTAAAACAATTCACAATTACATTTAAGCCTAAAATTTCCATATTGATGAAACAAGCATAGTTTCTTAGACACTTACTCAGAAATACAAACAGAAGTTCTGGTTTTCAGTAAAAAGTAGAATCGCAAACAGCTCAGACCTGGGGATTATGTCCTGGGCTTATTTGGAATGACACTTCATTCTGTTCAAGCAGACCATCTGTAAAACCTGGCTTCTAAATCCTTCTTCCCATTCCCCAACTCCCCTAAGGACCATGAAAATTTATTTCTTCGATAATTTGAACCACAGCCTCAACTCTGCCCTATAATTAGTCTGCAGGGAACTAACCCAAACCAAAGAGATTTTGAATTCTTAAATGGTGACAAAGGAGTAATTTTGCCAGTTTTTCCCTTTCTTAAAAGGAAATGTCACTAGTCAGTACATTCACGTGATGGTCTTTTGGCTCATACAGTCAAGAGTCTTTTCCTTGATTTTTTTCCCCCAATTCTCAGAACCCATCAAGAAATACATTTTGCTTCCAGTAAACTGAGAGGAGCCGAGAAATCTGGGAACACAGTTGGTCAGTAAACACAGAGAGCGGAAAACATATCTTTCAGAGCATATTTACCCAGGGAGAATGCATTTAGATTTCAAGCACCTGTCTGGTATGTCTGCTTGTACAATGTTTTTAAATGGCTAGATATCATTTCAATTAAGGCAGCAAACAATTCAGCTACCATATCTTCACAGGAACTAAAATTCAGGCTGTTAGGCATTTTAAATTTCTTTTTCTATTGAAGAAAAATTTGTTTTTCATTTTGAGTTTTACTTTTTCTGGGGTATAAAAGAAAATGAACCTAGGATATGGTTATTGCCTACTGATCTGCATTTATTGGAAATGCTATTTTATACTCTGTTCAGTAAAGAGGAAAATAATTAGAAGTCAGGGAAAGTTCCATTTACAGAGTCCAAGTCTTTTTTAATAAAAAGAATTGTAGAGGATTAGGGTGAACGTCCAGTGATCACAGGTGAGAAGTCACCATTAAATACCTCAACAAAAGTTTTATGTCCCACCAGCCTAAGGTCTCTTGGAGTCCCTTGGACAGCAAAGAAATCAAACCAGTCAATCCTAAAGGAAATCAACCCCGAATATTCATTGGAGGGACTGATGATGAAGCTGAAGCTCCAATCCTTTGACCACCTGATGTGAAGAACTGACTCATTAGAAAAGACCCTGATGCTGGGAAAGACTGAAGGCAGGAGAAGGGTTGGATGGCATCACCGACTCAATGCACATGAGTTTGAGCAAACTCTGGGAGATGGTGAAGAACAGGGAAGCTTGGTGTGTTGCAATCCATGGGGTTGCAAAGTGTCAGACATGACTGACTGACTGAACAACAAAGTCTAAGGTAGTAAGAGTGTCTTCATGAAAGAGAATCACAGTCTTACTGGAGCAGGCTTGGCTCACAGGGACCATCTTTCTCTTTACAGCGGCTCTATCATCTGTGGCAAACTCTGGGGCTAACAGTTGGGGGCCTGATTAATTCTGACAATTATTTTTTTATTTCTCTGTTATTTATAGTAATAGAAAGTGCCGTGAGTTTAAAAAAATAAAAGTCATAATGCAAAGTGGATAGTCAGGAAACAGACTAAGAATCTCTGGAGAAACTAAGGTGGTAGGGCATTCATTTTTATACTCAAATCTAAGCTCATCATCCCTGCCTTTCCAACCTTTTAGTCAACTTAATGTTTTGAGTGACAGTCTTCTTAATGGGCTGGAAAAAAAAAAATGGAGGGTTGGCAGATACTCAGAAGTGTTAGTCACTCAGTCATGTCTGACTCTTTGCAAACCCATGGTTAGTAGCCCACCAGGCTCTTCTGTCCATAGGTTTTTCCAGGCAAGAATACTGGAGTGGGTTGCCATTCCCTTCTCCAGGGGATCTTCCAACCCAGGGACCGAACTTGAGTCTCCTGCATTGCAGACAGATTCTTTACCATCGGAGCCACCAGGGAAGCCCAGCAGATTCCTATCCTTTCTGAAATTTAGCTGCTCAGGACTTATTTCAAAGTCTCATTGAGACTGGGCAGAGCTTCAAAGTAATTCTGACCAGGCTTTTATTTTTTAGGGTCTCCATGCTAAAGAAATCTCAGAAACCAAATGAAACAAAGGTGTTAGTAGTTAATTATGGTTTACTTTATTTCTCTCAGATTATGTTTGCATGTGGACTTATAATATCGATGTCCACATCCAAAATATAAGTAATATGGGGATTTTAGATATAGGTACAAAGCCAAGGATTGAGATTGTTCTTGGTTAAGAAAGTTTTATCTAACAACACTAGTCAAGAGGGAAAGACAAATATATGAAAAAATCATTATCTAGGAAAAGAAAAAAATACTGTTTTTTTTGTCTGAAAAGCAGCATTGATTTTTTTCATAGATATAAAATAAGGATAATACCATCACCACTTCAGATAGTTATTTTAGGAATTAAATTAAATGACTTGTGAAGGAACATAGCACATCCTAGAAGCAAAGTAAATGTCAGCTTCTGTTCTCCCTTCTGAAGCAGGAACACTGAATTTGGCAGCCATTGTGTATTTTATTACTGACCATTAAATGTGGTTACATGTCAAAGGGCAAGAAGCAGTAAAAGAAAAATCAAGAATCTTGCCAACTTTTGTGTATTGTTGATGATACACATATTCTATACAAGGCTGACTCTTACAAATAAACTGCCTGTAGATAATATTATCCACAAAGCTGGTAAAACTTAGCTGCACACGTACCTGTGGTGGTTAAAGTCCTTAATTTGGTTTTTATTCATACACACAGTCATTAATTTATTCATTTAAACTGTAAATAAACATGATAAATACACGATATATATTTTTTTATATCAAAAACTACATTTTTATTTTTAATTTATTTTTAACTGGAGGATAATTGCTTTAAAATTTTGTGTTGGTTTCAGCCAAGCAATAATGTGAATCAGCCGTAAGTATACATATGACTTTTTAAAATAATGAGTGAAAAAGATTTACTAAGAGTTTTTTTATGTCCTAAGTACTATTCTAAATAGTCAGTCAGTTTAGTCACTCAGTTGAATCTGACTCTTTGTGACCCCATGGCCTGCAGCATGCCAGGCTTCCCTGTTCATCACCAACTCCCGGAGCTTGCTCAAACTTATGTGCTTTGAGTCAGTGATGCCATCAAGCCATCTCATCTCTGTCAGCCCCTTCTCCTGTTGCCATCAATCTTTCCCAGTATCCAAGTCTTTCCTAATGAATCAGTTCTTTGCATCAGGTGGCCAAAGGATTGGAGTTTCAGCTTTATCATCAGTCCTTCTAATGAATATTCAGGACTGATTTCCTTTTAGGATTGACTGGTTTGATTTCCTTGCAGTTCAAGGGACTCTGAAGAGTTTTCTCCAACACCACAGTTCAAAAGCATCAATTCTTCAGCACTCAGCTTTCTTTATGGTCTAGCTCTCATATCCATACATAACTACTGGAAAAACCATAGCTTTGACTAGATGGACTTTTGTTGGCAAAATAATGTCTCTGCTTTTTAATATGCTGTCTAGGTTGGTCATAGCTTTTCTTCCAAAGAGTAAGTGTGTTTTAATTTCATGGCTGTAGTCACCATCTGCAGTGATTTTGGAGCCCAAGAAAATGAAGTCTATCACTGTTTCCGCTGCTTCCCCATCTATTTGCCATGAAGTGACGGGACCAGATGCTATGATCTTTGTTTTTTGAATTTCATTTTAAGCCAGCCTTTTCACTCTCCTCTTTAACTTTCTTCAAGAGGCTCTTTAGTACCTCTTCAGTTTCCGCCATAAGGGTGGTATCATCTGCATATCAGAGGTTATTGATATGTCTCCCAGAAATCTTGATTCCAGTTTGTGCTTCATCCAGTTGGGCATTTCACATAATGTTCTCCGCATATAAGTTAAATAAGCAGGATCACAATATACAACCCTGAAGTACTCCTTTCCCAATCTTGAACCAGTCTGTTGTTCCATGTCTGGTTCTAACTGTTGCTTCTTGACTTGCATACAGATTTCTCAAGAGGCAGGTTTTAAGTAGTAGCAATTAACAAAATAGATAACCTTTGCCCTCAAGGAGCTTATGGTCTCATAACAGAGTCAGGAATATACCCCGAAAAACTTGTGCTCATCTCTGAAGGTACAAAGGAAGAGGTGTTATGTGTTTATACAAGCACTCAGTATGCTGTCCATTACCAAAGTACCATTTGCTTGCTAACAAATCTGTGTGTGCTAAATTGTTTCAGTCGTACCCAACTCTTTGTGACCCTATGGGCTGTGGCCTGCCAGGCTCCTCTGTCCATGGGATTCTCCAGGCAAGAATACTGGAGTGGGTTGCTATGCCCTCCTCCAGGGAATCTTCCTGACCTAGGGACTGGACCTTTGTCTCTCACTTTTCCTGCATTGGCAGTAGAGTTCTTTACCACTAGTGCCACAGGGGAACCCCCCTGGGTCACCATTTATTCCATCCAGTATCTGTGCAGGTCAAGCAGTAGACTCTACCTAGTTGTTTTTCTTTTTATTTGACTGTGCCGGGTCTTAGTTGTGGCATATGGGTTAGTTCTCTGACAAGGGATCAAACCTAGGCCCCTGCGTTGGGAGCCTAGAATCTTAACCACTGGACCAGCAGAAAAGTCTCTCCGCCTACTTTTTAAGTTCAAGTTATAGTCTAAATTTCTAGGTTCTTCCCCAACCAGGTAAGTATTTGAACATAGAAGGCTGTTCCTGGAGGTAGTTTCTGGGTCTCTGATGAATACCCCAGAAAGGACATTCATAAAATATAGGACCCAGTACACTTTATTTCCAAGTGTGGAGAAAGAAGGAGGGCTGTAAGGCTAGAAATTCCAACAGAAAAAAACCCACATCCACGCCCCTGTAGTGCATGTGTAATGCATAGCTTCTCGCTGGCAGAATATTTTTCTACCTGAAACAAGGACTTATTTGCCCATAAGGTGCAGTTTACTTTGGCATAGCAGTAAAATGTCAGGAGTTAAAACTACCAGCTGACACCTGGTGCATGTGAGAAAGGCATGACTAACTGCATCCTGTGTCTGCTCTCATGCAAAGCAGTAATTCCAAGACAGGAGAGCACATATGTAAATAAGCTTGTCCGTGCCTGAAAGCTTGCTGCGTTAGGGCCAGCCATGTTATTATGACCATTTCAATGCCCTTGGTGTCCTCCATGAGCTTTGCTTAGCTGCTGCAGGTACTAACAATTGGTAATGATGTCCTTGTAAATCTACCATCTTCTTCCAAATCACTCTCCAGTGCTGACACCTTGATAAAGCTTTAGAAGGCAAAGCTATGACCGCCTGATCTCTACCAGACTCCCTTCAAGCCATCCTAAACAAATTAAGAAGTAGTAATGTGTTTGCTGTATAAATGTAATTTCAGAAAACAAAACAATGCAAAAAACCCCACAACCGCCCAAACAGAAAACAAACAACCCAGCTGGTCTCCTAGCCCCTCAGACTTATTTGTAGGATTGTCTCACCTCATTTCTTACTGTGTTGACTTTCTGGAGTCACCACTATTTTAACAGTATGGGAATGAGGCTAAGAGCATAGTGAATGGAGTGAAAAACTATACCTGTCTCATAGGGAAACTAAAAGTTGAGTCAGTCACATATTAATGTAGTTACTGGCACATATTAAGTGTTCAATAAATATTATCTATTATTATTGTTATAAAAGTATTATATTATTGATATTCTTATTGTTAACAACATAGTATTGGGTTGGCCAAAAGTTTTGTTCAAGTAGTTCCATAAGATGGTATGAAAAACCTGTACAAACTTTTCAGTCAATCCAATACTTGCCTAGTTAAATGTTTCTATGTTTCTATGATACCCATTAGGCTTCCCAGGTAACTCAGTGTTAAAGAATCTTCCTGCCAATGCAGGAAGATGCAGGAGATGCGGGTCCAGTTCCTGGATGGGGAAGATCCTCTGGAGGAGGGCATGGCAACCCACTACAGTATTCTCGCCTGGGAAATCCCATGGACAGAGGAACCTGGCAGGCTACAGCCCATGGGGGTCGCAAAGAGTCAGACAGGACTGAGCATGTGTGTGAATGTGCGTGCACATGTGTGAGCACGTGTGCACACACACACACACACACACACAAAAAAATACCCATTAGCTCACTGTAATAATTCAAACCCCCAATCCTGTATATGCCAGTTCTACCTTACCCTTCTTTCTGGCTTTTTCTCCTGCTACGTGCTGCCCCACATCCTGTGTTTCTGACACAATGACTAACATTATTTCCCAGGTATCATGTGCTTTACCTCCTTTGTCTTTGGTCTTGATTTTCACTTCTTTGTATGCCCCTTAATGCAGTATCTACCTAGAAAACTCAGCTATCTTTTAACATATTAGGCTTAGAAGGCATCTCTCCTACATAAAACTAGGAACTATTATGTTACTCTCATTTATAGATTTTTGTATCTCCTCTCCAAGATTTCAGTACCCTCCAACAACTGCTTACTGTATAATTCATCATCTTTGGGCATGTGCGTGTGTATGCATGTGTGTATGTGTGTCTACTGCAGAACAGTACTTATGTAAGTACTGTGCTAAGTACTAAAGAAATATTTGTTGAATAGGCAAAGTGTCAAAAAGTATAAAATGTTCTCACATAGATGATCTCATTTGATCCTTTTAAAATTCCTGGAAAGAAATCAGAGCAAAACAGAACAGCACTATCATTAAAAAGAAAACAGATTCCAGATGGTAAGTGACTTGTGACTTGTGTCTTAGGACCTCAAGCAAGTTATATAATCCCTCTGTTTCTCATTTGCTTCTTCTGTAAAATGGGGTAACATTTATAACTATTATTAAAAAAGATAGTCTATGTAAAGTGTGTATCACTCTGCCTGACACATGCTAATAAGCAATAACTCTTTTAAATTACTATGCAGATTATCAAATAAAATGAGCAATTTATGTAGAATCACAAATACAGACCTGAGATAAATCTTGGTCTCTGTGATTCCTAGCCCAGTTATCTTTCTGCTCTAATATAATCTTATTCTTCTAGCAATAGTGGAAAAGAGAACCTAAGTTAGAGACTGAAGAGAATTTTCCATTGCTCTGCTATGGTTCTAACGCATCTAAGGTGAAGATAAGGAACAAATAGAGCGTTGGCTTTCCTGATTAATTCTAAACTAAAACACATATTTTGATATTCAGGCTGTAAAACACCATAGATCAAATAGTATCATAAAATACTAATACCTAAATTTATATAAGGCTTTTTGCCTATAGTATACAGGATTTTCTCATGATACTTCATTTCTCAGCTATATAAAATGGTATTCCTACCATTTTACATCAGTTCATTTATTTGATAAATCTGTAACTTTTTACTTACTTCATGCTACCACTGCCAAGTACTAGAGATACAAAAATGAGTGAGACCATAATTCTGCCCTTGACTATTATTAAGTCACAGTGAGGAGACTGACATGAAATAAACTACTATTCAACTTAATAAGTAATATTATAGTGATACATACATGGAAGTTTATAGCAGCAAGAGCATAAGAGGTTTATTTTGGAAAAATGGACATGAAAGAGGGAATTTGGAACTAGGTCTGGGAGTGATATTTTATTCTATAAATTAGTGGTCTCCAGGCATTTTTTATCACATACTCCTATTAAGAAAAAAGTGTTTTGGGCACTCACTCTTAATATATCTTTAATACATTTAAAAATAAAATATATACCTGTATAACTGTTACTAGTTTTATGTTTTAGACGTTTGCCTATTTCTATGATACCATAATTCCACTGCAAAGTATATCCTTGAAAGTTTTACATGTGCTCCCAGAGAATATATAGTATTATCCATAGTAGACTTTTCCATACTAGCTAAACTTGGAAGAATCCAAATATCCATCAACAGGAGAATGAACAAATAACTACTTTTAATATGTTTTCATAATGGAATACTCTTCCTCAGTAAAAATAATAAAATACAGCCTTGTGAATTAATCTTTAGAACATAATAATAAGTTTAAAGGCAAGCTACAAAGGCTAAGTAAGTATGATTCCACTTTCTTTAAAGTTCAAGGACAGAACAAACTAAATAATGTATTACTTCTAAATAAATACATATGTCACAAACTTACAAAGAAGTCAGGAAATTTAAAAAATAATAAAATTCAGCCTGGATGGAGATGGGTCAGTGGAAGTAGGAGGAGAAGGGAAGTGAAAGCTAGGGAATCAGAGACAGTTCTGGTGATGTTCTAGGACATAAGTTAGTAATGAAGTCATAGGCATCCATTTTATTATTTTACTCTGTTACTTGTATATATCTCATGTTCTTTAGTAAATATCATACATTGCCAAAGGAGAAAAAATGAATATAAAGAGAAGTCCCAATGTTCTCTTCCTGAAGCTAAGTGTATTCCCTGGGATTATACAAAGGCTACTAAATTAGGCAATGGAAGTCACTGACATTTTTTCAAGTAGAGGAATGATATGTTCATATTCCTGATTTTTTTAATAAAAGATATTTTATCAACATCGTAGTGGATAGACAGTTTTATGTGAGAGATCTTGAGGTCCTGACTCAATACACTGGCTTTGGGAAAAATTATAGGTTTGAGAGCTATTGAACAGGTAGAACTAACAAGAATTGGTGATATGTAAAAGGATACAACGATTATTTAAAATGAGCTAGCTTCCTAGATTCAACAATCAATGTCATAAGCCAAGATGGAGAATAGAGTAAACACACAGACACATACACCCATGATTATGGAGAATGATGATAGAAAGGATAGTGATATATACCTGAGACTGAAAAATCTAATAATATAACAGTGAGGTCTGGCAGCAGTTAGAAATGCTTTCTGGAGGTCAGGTGAATGGTAAACTCTGGAGCAAGGATCCAGAGTCCACGGACACACCTGTAACTATTAAGACCACAGAAGCAAAAAAAAAAAAATCATGTCAAATAACAAGGTGAAGAGAGTTATACTGGATTATACTGGATTTCTGGAGATTGTCCCCCATGCAAGACACTAGAGAAATTTTCTGGAGTGTAGAGGAGAACTGGGAAAGAATGGGAAAGCTAAGTGGCCAATGATGTCAAGTGTTTCCAGGTAAGTCAAGTGAAATAAAAATTGTTACTGAAATACAGAGAGGTTATGTGAAACTCAAGGCTGTAAACCAGATATCTTACTCCTTTGTGGAAACCCTGTCCACTAAGCTAATGGTTTTGAAATTGTGCACCAGAGAATGCTATAGCTACTTGTGATGTTCGGAGGCATATTATTCATTCCACAAATACTGGGCAATTTTGTATCTCCCAGGCACTATATCAGTTTCTGCTGTTACAGTGCTTGATAATATTTTTTGTTGATAGTGAAGAAACTCATCTATATCTTTTTTATACAAAGAGTTGGTTGCTCAGTTGTGTCCAACTCTTTGTGACCCCATGGACTGTAGCTGCCAGGCTCCTCTGTCCATGAAGTTCTCCAGACAAGAATACTGGAATGGGTTGCCAATCCCTTCTTCAGGGGAACTTTCTGACCCAGAGATCGAACTCGGGTCTCCAAGATTGCTGGCAAATTCTTTACCACCTGAGCCACCAGAGGAGCACCCCCCACCTCCCTCTCTCTTTTTTTTTTTTTTACATAAAAGAGACTATAAATAGTCCCTATTATATCAAGAGAAAATTGTTAATAGAATGGTAGTTAATTCACTTTGCCCCAAGGAACCTACAGCTTTAAACCCCTTCAAAAATCCCTCAAAAAAATTTTTTTTAACTTTTTAAAAATTTTATTCAAGTATAGTTGACTTACAGTGTTGTATTTATTATGAATCTAGTTGATGGGATAAAACTAGACATTTAAGTGACATTTAAGCTGAGAACAACCTTTAATCACAGAAGTACCATAATTTTCATGAGAGATTTAATTGGGAAAAAAAAGAACTATTTTGTTGTAAAAATGATTGAAAACCACTGCATTTTATAGAAATTCCAAATTTTAGATCATGTTGACCATGTTAAAAATATCCAACTTTGGTTCTTAATATATAGGACATGTTTTAAAAGATATGGAGGAATATATATGAAAGATATTTGTGGTCCAAAGGAAGGAAGGAATGGGAAGCAGGAGAAACTATAATATTTACCTTCATATGTCTCTGTATTACTTGACTTGTTAATATTAGAATGAGCTAGTATTAATTATAATGAGAAGACAGATACTCAGTAGAAGAGTTTAGAAGTTCAGTTTACTTCATTGGCCTGTTGTTTCATCCTAGGAATTTACAGATGCAGTATTTTTTTAACACGCATAGTGACAACCTAGACACTAGAGCGTTCAGTTCTAAGATTTGATTTAAGCAAAATTCCTGCTAGTGGCTTTGAAATGAGAAAGTCCCCAGAGGGCAGATTTTTCAGAGTTCCAATCTTCAGGAAAGTTGCAGACTGGAGCTTTGCAAATTGGCCTTGCATATAGTGTTCTGTTCTGTTGCAGAAAACATATGACTGCTTTGACATTTTTAATGACTAATCCAAAGTTATGAAAGAAAGTAACAATAAAGACTAACAGACACAGCTGTGCTTTGATTCTGTACTTTTCATGAAATCCACTCTCAGAGGCAGTTTTCCCACATATCTTCAAACTGTAAAAGCTGAATAGTTCTTGTCTATCACCCGGCTGTCACATCTCAATGTAGGTTTTTAAAAAAGTGTGATTCTTTTTCTGAAGATTTTCTTTCTTATTGAAAATGATATGTTTTTATGGAATGATGTCAGGTATAGGTTTCTGATAAAATATTATTTAATCTTTAATCAGATGTGTAGATGTTTACATAACATCAGAAGGAGAATGGGGAAAAGTAATTAAAAATAAAATGGGTAATAACTGAAAAACCTAGTAAAATATTGACCAAATAATTAACTTTGTCTTTGGCCACCCTAGTTAATCAAATACTTTGTGACACACATCACTCTGTACAAAATGACATTGCTTTCACCCTAAACTAGGTTTCTCTAAGTGGTGTTTATATCAGAGTGGTGAACTGGGAAACAGGTGGAAAGATAATCCTTTACTAAATTCCCAGCAAGTTCACTAGGAAAGGCTTTTATCTCCACTGCTCAGGTTATTGATAACTAAATGGAGAAATAAATAATACTTTTAACTTGCAGTTTTATCTCCAGTACTTTATTTGATCTTCAAAAACTCCAGAGAAAAGAAGGATAAAAAGTATTTGCAATAATGCTTCAACCAGTAATGGATATTAGTGAACTAAATGAGTAAATGAATGGCTACCCATTCCAGTACTCTTGCTGGGAAAACCCCATGGACAGAGGAGCTTGGCAGGCTACAGTCCATAGGGTCACAAAGAGTCGAACACGGCTGATTGACTGAGTATGACCGTGATGTTAAATGTCCCGAGAACAAGGCAAATAAAGATTCTAAGTGATTCAAGATGGAAGAAACTACTCCCAAGATATTACTCAAAAAATATAGCATCTCTTATCACTTTAAAAAGTGTGTGCACCTACACAGGACTGTTATATGTCTCTTGATTTTAAGACATAAATTACAACCTCTATATCCAAAGATGAAACTAATGATTACAGACTGTGTTATTTCACGTTTCCAAAGTTTTTTCAAATAATACCAATAGGTTTTGGTTTCATGGTTCCGGAAATTGAGGATATATATTCCAACTTAGCTAGCTGAGTGAGTGGTGACAGAAATGAACTAGATACACCAGGTTGACCCAGACTCCTTCATGGCAGGCTCAGCCTCTCAGCAGCCACTGTTATTCCCGGTGGCTTAGTACAAAGCCTTTTATGATCTGGCCCTTACCTGAGCTTTAGCTTTTTCTCTGTCATGGCTAAATCATAATGAAAATGCTCATTCCCACTGCCAGATCTCACTCTCCTCCTTACACTATATTCTTGACATTCCTTTTTTTTTTTTTTAAGTTTCCTCATAAACTAGGCTCAGGTGGCTCAGTGGTAAAGAATCCGCCCACCGATGCAGGAGACGCAGGTTCAATCCCTGGGTCAGGGAGATCTCCTGGAGAAGAAAATGGCAATCCACTCCAGTATTCTTGTCTGGGAAATGCCATAGACAGAGGAGCCTAGAGGATTACAGTCCATGTGGTTGCAAAGAGTCAGATATGACTTAGCCACTAAACAATAAAGAAAATTCAGTTTTCTTCCTTTTTCACCTGGAGTGTTCCTGTGTCTCCAACCTCTCTGGACAGCTTTCTGAAGTTCTCTTCTTCAACACTCAGATGTCTTCTCTAGGAAGAGTTCTTTGATTCCCCTTCCATATACAAATACACAGACCCACAGATACACAGACACACATGCACAATTGTAGATCTAATGTAGACTCAGGAACTCCTTCAGTAATTATATTGTATCTTATATCAGTATGAAATAATATATTAATTGTATTTTAATATAATAAATCTATTATAGCTTGATTATTTTTATATGTCTGTCTCTTCCATGACCAGACTGTTAGCTCCTGTAAGGCAGAGCTATAAGGGCAGAGCTATAGCTTCACTGTATCTCAGATACTTGCTATAGTGCTTGATGCTTAGAGATGGTTTGCTAAATAAACTGAATGCCTGATAAATGCTTGCTTGATGAGTAAACAAATTTATTCTCATCTATTTAGACCCACAACAGTTTTGAAGGAACTATGAAGCCTTGCAGATTCATTTAAGATAGGAATAAATTCTGTCTTCTCTGTGTTCTCTTCACACTTTATTACTTCTTTATTTGTGGCTGGTATCATTAACTTTGTTGGATTTTAATTGCATCTACCCTATCATCCAGCCTGTAAGAAAAAAGTCATTCCTTCTTCTATTATCTTTTTCCCCACATAGGGCTGTGTTCTGAAAAAAGGTTCTCCCTGATGTTTGCTAATATATATTTATAGTTTTTTCCCCAAATATACATTATTAAATAATGCAATGTGGGTTTTTTTTCAGGCAAACATGATTTCAGACTCATTTTTACTTGCCTGGACCCAACACATAGCTCCCCTGGTAACTGGGGACTTCCTTGATAGCTCAGCTGGTAAAGAATCTGCCTGCAATGCAGGAGACCCCCAGTTTGATTCCTGGGACCAGAAGGTCCCCTGGAGAAGGGATAGGCTACCCACTTCAGTATTCCTGCCTGAACAATCCCCATGGACCAAAGAGCCTGGCGGGCTACAGTCCATGGGGTTGCAAAGCGTCAGACACAACTGAACGATTAAGCACAGCAGTGTAGCACATAGTAGGTGACAAATAAACACGTTCTGGGAGCATAAAAGAAGAGAATGACTACTGGAGAAGCAAAGGCCCTTCACTTGGTTCATCTGTGGGCAATGATCTGGTCCTTGAGCAAACACTGGGAGTGAAAACTGTTACAATCATCCAGTTTTAATAGCTAAATTAACTGTATTCTTTTTCTTCCAGGGCTTAGGTATCCCTGGAAATAATGATTTTGGAAGGGATAATAGTAACAGAAGTTAGGGAAGCATTAACTTTTTAATTTGTTGCCATATCTCCCAAATGGTGACCACACTGCAAGCAGTCTTGAGACATTCTTGCTTTAAAAAAAAAAATTATCCATTTATTTAGCTAAATTGGGTCTAAATTGCAGTATGTGGGATCTAGTTCCCTGACCAGGGATCAAACCCTGGTCACAGGTTCCCTGTGTTGGGAACATGAAGTCTTAGGCAATGGACCACCAGGAAAGCCCTGAGACAGCCTCTTTCATGGTAGCTGACTGAGAAGTTAATGGAATCTCTAAGCATTGAAATCAATAACCACATGGAAGAAGAGAATGGCTCTGGTTATTGAGAATGAAATCTTCAAAGGTCTTATTTTTCATACAATGATAATAATAGCTCAATTTATTGAAAATCTGACCTGCCATCCCATGCTAATCTCTTTGCATATATTCTCATGTAATTGTCCTGACAATCCTACAGACCAAGTAGCAATACAACCTTACCACAGAGAAGAAAACTGATGCTCAGAAATCTTTATAAATTTACCAAATTTTAGATAGCTATATTGCTCTATCACAGGATATAATTCAATTCTGACTAAGAACCAGGGTGGAAAAATGTTTATTGGCTCTCTTTCAGGGTCTTATTATGTCTAGTAAGTAACCCATACTTTTCTTTGTGACTTAAGAACAGAATCTTATTACCCTAGTTCATCTAGAAGGACAGCTAAAAATTAGAAAATTGAATCCTTCATTATCTGAAAAGGGGAGCACATGAACCACACATGAACCCATCCACAAGGCAAAAGGATCTCAACCAGCAACTTCAGCTGAGACTTTTACCAAAGTTAACCAATAAATTGACCTATTCAATTCCATTCTTTTTTTCCTTTCACAGTCATGTGTCTCTGAGTATAAACAAGAGTAATATACATCATTGTGAAGACATACCACACATATAACACTTCTCTCAAAGTGAATGGTTTCACTTCAGGAATTCAGCTACTTCTGCTGAGTAAATTTAGTTTGCCAATGCTGACCTTCTTTTAACCTTCTACATTTTTTAGCTCTGTAGCTTCACACTAATTCTATTTGTGTTTGGGAAACTCAGTCTCTCCCTGGTTTGTTTTCATATCAGCAAAAGTGGTCTGACTGTAACCAGCATAGCTTTAAAAATATTGAACTACAAAAATGCTCATGAATTAACTGTAAGGAAAATTAGATATCTCCATTGATATGTGAATAAAGGCAATACACAGAATATTACAAATTTCAGAGAATTTGCCTTTATCTGTGAACATATAAATGTGACAGTTACATAGGATAATTTATCACTTGAATTATGACAAGCATGCTTTATAAAATACTCCCCAGATCCTCTTTTCTGACAGAAACAGCTTTAACAGTAGAAATAAAACTTCCTTCCACAAGAACCAATTGGTCAAGTTTATTACAAGTCATAATGTCAGCTGTCAAAAAGATTCGTTCATCAAATTGACCTCCTCTAACCTAGCAGCTGCTTTAAAAATATTGAACTACAAAAACACTCATGAATCAACTGTAAGGAAAATTAGATGTCTCCATTGATATGTGAATAAAGGCAATACACAGAATATTACAAATTTCAGAGAATTTGCCTTTATCTGTGAACATATAAATGTGACAGTTACATAGGATAATTTATCACTTGAATTATGACAAGCATGCTTTATAAAATACTCCCCAGATCCTCTTTTCTGACAGAAACAGCTCTAACAGTAGAAATAAAACTTCTTTCCACAAGAAACAATTGGTCAAGTTTATTACAAGTCATAATGTCAGCTGTCAAAAAGATTCATTCATCAAATTGACCTCCTCTAACCTAGCAGCTCTGAGCTTTCTTCTCTTAGCTCTTTAAGCTACATTTTGGCCACCAGACCTAAACATAACCATTTTAAACAAAATATCACTGAGGTTACAGGTGGTTTATATTTTAAACCAAAAATAAAGGGAGATGTTTATGTCCAAAGTGAGCCCACCAAGATGGTTTGACAGTAAAGTAATGTGTAATAAAGCATCCAAGAGACTTGAGGAAAAGAATCAAATCTTTGGGAGCAAGTTCATCAAAAGCAGAAATGGTTAATAAGAGACTGTGGGAGCTAGTTTCAATTTCTCACTGCGGATGATGTTAGAGATGATTTTTTTTGCATACAGTTATTTAACTTATATGCAGAGTACATCATGAGAAACGCTGGACTGGAAGAAATACAAGCTGGAATCAAGATTGCCGGGAGAAATATCAATAACCTCAGATATGCAGATGACAGCACCCTTATGGCAGAAAGTGAAGAGGAACTAAAAAGCCTCTTGATGAAGGTGAAAGTGGAGAGTGAAAAAGTTGGCTTAAAGCTCAACATTCAGAAAACGAAGATCATGGCATCCGGTCCCACCACTTCATGGCAAATAGATGGGGAAACAGTGGAAACAGTGTCAGACTTTATTTTTTGGGGCTCCAAAATCACTGCAGATGGTGATTGCAGCCATGAAATTAAAAGACGCTTACTCCTTGGAAGGAAAGTTATGACCAACCTAGATAGCATATTCAAAAGCAGAGACATTACTTTGCCAACAAAGGTTCGTCTAGTCAAGGCTATGGTTTTTCCTGTGGTCATGTATGGATGTGAGAGTTGGACTGTGAAGAAGGCTGAGTGCCAAAGAATTGATGCTTTTGACCTGTGGTGTTGGAGAAGACTCTTGAGAGTCCCTTGGACTGCAAGGAGATCCAACCAGTCCATTCTGAAGGAGATGAGCCCTGGGATTTCTTTGGAAGGAATGATGCTAAAGCTGAAACTCCAATACTTTGGCCACCTCATGTGAAGAGTTGACTCATTGGAAAAGACTCTGATGCTGGGAGGGATTGGGGGCAAGAGGAGAAGGGGACGACAGAGGATGAGATGGCTGGATGACATCACTGACTCGATGGACAGGAGTCTGAGTGAACTCCGGGAGTTGGTGATGGACAGGAAGGCCTGGCGTGCTGTGATTCATGGGGTCGCAAAGAGTCGGACATGACTGAGTGACTGATCTAATCTGATCTGATCTGATAATATACCAGCAAATTTAAACACTTCCTCATTTCCTCTTCTAATTTTCATCCAGGTAGCTCAGTTTAGACTAATTGGCTCTAAGTAAGTGTTCTCAAGAGGCTTCCTTGGTGGCTCAGTGGTAAAGAACTTGTTTGTTGTTCATGCAGGAGATGCAGGTTCCGTCCCTGGGTGGGGAAGAGCCACTGGAGAAGGAAATGGCAACCCACTCCTATATTCTTGCCTGGGATAACCATGGGCAAAGAAACTTGTAGGGCTACAGTCCATGGGGTCATGAAGAGTTGGACACAAATTAGCAACTACAACAATGACAACAACAAAGTGTTCTCTAAGTGTGGTCCCTGACAGCTGTCATTCACATCTCTTGGAGGACTTGCTCAAAATGCAAGTTTTGGGGTTGGAACTTTGACACTCTGGAGTAAAGACAAGCAGTCTTTATTTTGACAAGCCCTTCAGGAGATTCTAGTGCACACAACAATCTCAAAAATGACAGAATGATGCAATCTCAAAAACGACAGAATGATCTCTGTTCATTTCCAAGGCAAATCATTCAGTATCACAGTAATCCAAGTCTATGCCCCAACCAGTAACACTGAAGAAGCTGAAGCTGAACGGTTCTATGAAGACCTACAAGACCTTTTAGAACTAACACCCAAAAAAGATGTCCTTTTCATTATAGGGGACTGGAATGCAAAAGTAGGAAGTCAAGAAACACCTGGAGTAACAGGCAAATTTGGCCTTGGAATACGCAAAGAAGCAGGGCAAAGACTAATAGAGTTTTGCCAAGAAAATGCACTGGTCGTAACAAACACCCTCTTCCAACAACACAAGAGAAGATTCTCTACATGAACATCACCAGATGGTCAACACTGAAATCAGACTGATTATATTCTTTGCAGCCAAAGATGGAGAAGCTCTATACAGTCAGCAAAAACAAGACCAGGAGCTGACTGTGGCTCAGATCATGAATCCCTTATTGCCAAATTCAGACTTAAATTGAAGAAATTAGAGAAAACCACTAGACCATTCAGGTACGACCTAAATCAAATCCCTTATGATTATACAGTGGAAGTGAGAAATAGATTTAAGGGCCTAGATCTGATAGATAGAGTGCCTGATGAGCTATGGAATGAGGTTCATGACATTGTACAGGAGACAGGGATCAAGACCATCCCCATGGAAAAGAAATGCAAAAAAGCAAAATGGCTGTCTGGGGAGGTCTTACAAATAGCTGTGAAAAGAAGAGAAGTGAAAAGCAAAGGAGAAAAGGAAAGATATAAACATCTGAATGCAGAGTTCCAAAGAATAGCAAGAAGAGATAAGAAAGCCTTCCTCAGCGACCAGTGCAAAGAAATAGAGGAAAACAACAGAATGGGAAAGACTAGAGATCTCTTCAAGAAAATTAGAGATACCAAGGGAACATTTCATGCAAAAATGGGTTCGATAAAGGACAGAAATGGTATGGACCTAACAGAAGCAGAAGATATTAAGAAGAGATAGCAAGAATACACAGAAGAACTGTACAAAAAAGATCTTCACGACCCAGATAATCGCGATGGTGTGATCACTGACCTAGAGCCAGACATCCTGGAATGTGAAGTCAAGTGGGCCTTAGAAAGCATCACTATGAACAAAGCTAGTGGAGGTGATGGAATTCCAGTTGAGCTATTCCAAATCCTGAAAGATGATGCTGTGAAAGTGCTGCACTCAATATGCCAGCACATTTGGACAACTCAGCAGTGGCCAACAGGACTGGAAAACGTCAGTTTCATTCCAGTCCCAAAGAAAGTCAATGCCAAAGAATACTCAAACTACCGCACAATTGCACTCATCTCACACGGTAGTAAAATAATGCTCAAAATTCTCCAAGCCAGGCTTCAGCAATATGTGAACCGTGAACTTCCTGATGTTCAAGCTGGTTTTAGAAAAGGCCAAGGAACCAGAGATCAAATTGCCAACATCCACTGGATCATGGAAAAAGCAAGAGAGTTCCAGAAAAAACATCTATTTCTGCTTTATTGACTATGCCAAAGCCTTTGACTGTGTGGATCACAATAAACTGTGGAAAATTCTGAAAGAGATGGGAATACCAGACCACCTGACCTGCCTCTTGAGAAATCTGTATGCAGGTCAGGAAGCAACAGTTAGAACTGAACTTGAAACAACAGACTGGTTCCAAATAGGAAAAGGAGTACGTCAAGGCTGTATATTGTCACCCTGTTTATTTAACTTCTATGCAGAGTACATCATGAGAAACGCTGGACTGGAAGAAACACAAGCTGGAATCAAGATTGCCGGGAGAAATATCAATCACCTCAGATATGCAGATGACACCACCCTTATGGCAGAAAGTGAAGAGGAACTAAAAAGCCTCTTGATGAAGGTGAAAGAGGTGAAAGAGAAGGTGAAAAAGTTGGCTTAAAGCTCAACATTCAGAAAACGAAGATCATGGCGTCTGGTCCCATCACTTCATGGCAAATAGATGGGGAAACAGTGGAAACAGTGTCAGACTATTTTTGGGGGCTCCAAAATCACTGCAGATGGTAACTGCAGCCATGAAATTAAAAGACACTTACTCCTTGGAAGGAAAGTTATGACCAACCTAGATAGCATATTCAAAAGCAGAGACATTACTTTGCCAACAAAGGTTCATCTAGTCAAGGCTATGGTTTTTCCTGTGGTCATGTATGGATGTGAGAGTTGGACTGTGAAGGCTGAGTGCCAAAGAACTGATGCTTTTGAACTGTGGTGTTGGACAAAACTCTTGAGAGTCCCTTGGACTGCAAGGAGATCCAACCAGTCCATTCTAAAGGAGATCAGCCCTGGGATTTCTTTGGAAGGAATGATGCTAAAGCTGAAACTCCAGTACTTTGGCCACCTCATGCATAGAGTTGACTCATTGGAAAAGACTCTGATGCTGGGAGGGATTGGGGGCAAGAGGAGAAGGGGACAACAGAGGATGAGATGGCTGGATGGCATCACTGACTCGATGGACATGAGTTTGAGTGAACTCCGGGAGTTGGTGATGGACAGGGAGGCCTGGCGTGCTGCGATTCATGGGAACACAATGACTTGGACACGACTGAGTGACTGATCTGATCTGATCTTCAGGAGATTCTAGTGCACACAATATCCATTGATATTGAAGGAGAAAGTGTACATGCCAAGTACAAGACTAGCACAGGCAAAGGTGTGGAGGTTGCAGTATGAGGAGTGGAGTCTAGAGAAAAGGCACAACAATTATTTCATTTATTGATTCATTATTTAATCAGAAACTTTAACAAATATGGAAGGTTATGAAATCAGAAGGTATAGTTACACTAGGAATTTTATTTTGTAATCTAATACCAGAATTCAAGACATCTAAAATCTGGAAGAAAAACTGACTGTGAAGGTAGAATCAGATTGAGGATCTAACAGAGAAATATTTAATTTTAATGGTCTGTACAATGGAAGAGCCTTTATAGGTTCTTCAGTTGGATAGCAACATAGATAAAACAGGATTCCTCTTTTGTTGAAGTAATAAAAGAGAACAGAGGTTGTTTAGATTCTTTTTAGGTGTTCTTCACTGGAAAGATATGCTTGTTGTGGCAAGACCTGCATTATTTAAAAATGTCAGAAAAGATCTCACCTCACAAATATATCTACTTTATGCCTGAGTTTTGCTCATCAGTCCTCTGGGAGAATAAATACTTCATCAATTAAAACCTAGAAAAGGAGGAAATGGACAGCTGGTTGAAAGCAATGTTTAGTCACAGGAGGAGAAATAGCAACAAAAATACCCCAAAAGGGAGAAGTTCCTGGGCAAGACATATTTTTCCCCATTTTGCACATTTAAGAGAACTCCTTTGGCCCAAAACAAGATGGATGCCATTTAAAACCATAAAAAAATTAGGATTAGAAACTATAATTGGCCTCAGGGTAGGATAAGAATATTATGAATATAAATTTACTAAGTTTGAGGCGAAGAAGGACAGCAGATGAAACTCACTTGTGGCCATTGGAAATTCAGGACAGGACTTGATGTAAGCTGTTGTATTCAGTTCAGTTCAGTTCAGCAGCTCAGTCATGTCCCCGACTCTTTGTGACCCCTTGAACCACAGCATGCCAGGCCTCCCTGTCCATCACCAACTCCCAGAGTCCACCCAAACCCATGTCCATTGAGTCAGTGATGCCATCCAACCATCTCACCCTCTGTCGTCCTCTTCTCCTCCTGCCCTCAATCTTTCCCAGCATCAGGGTCTTTTCCAATGAGTCAGCTCTTCTCATCAGATGGCCAAAGTATTGGAGTTTCACCTTCAACATCAGTCCTTCCAATGAACACCTAGGACTGATCTCCTTTAGGATGGACTGGTTGGATCTCTTTGCAGTCCAAGGGACTCTCAAGAGTCTTGCTGCTGCTAAGTCACTTCAGTGGTGTCTGACTCTGTTCGACCCCATAGATGGCAGCCCACCAGGCTTCCCCATCCCTGGGATTCTCCAAGCAAGAACACTGGAGTGGGTTGCCATTTCCTTCTCCAATGCATGAAAGTGAAAAGTGAAAAGGAAGTAGCTCAGTTGTGTCCGACTCTAGCGACCCCAAGGACTGCAGCCTATCAGGCTCCTCCGTCCATGGGATTTTCCAGGCAAAAGTACTGGAGTGGGGTGCCAATGCCTTCTCCTCTCAATCGTCTTAGGTTGGTGTAAATGTAAATGCAGTTTCAGATCATAAATTTTAAATCATTATAACTAGGCTCAAACACATATTTATTAATCAAAATAGGAACTATTACAATCAACACATTTATGCCAATGAGAAATAAGTTTATTCCCACAGCATAAAAATCTGTGCTTCAGGATTCAATGAACTCTTGGAAAGAATTTTCTGCCTCTGGCTAGTTGTGAAAGCATTTTCCCTGCAAAAAGTTGTCAAGATGCCTGAAGAGTAGTAGTCAGTTGGTGAGAGGTCAAGTGAATAGGGTGGATGAAGCAAAACTTTGTAGCCCAATTTGTTCAGCTTTTGAGCATTTGTTGTGCAATGTGCAATTAGGCATTGTTGTGGAGAAGAATTGGGCCATTTCTGTTGACCAATTTTGGCTTCAGGCATTGCAGTTTTTGTTGTATCTCATCAACTTGCTAAACATACTTCTCAGACGTAATGGTTTCACCAGGATTCAGAAAGCTGTAGTGGATCAGTCTGGCAGCAAACCATCAAATAGTGACCATGACCCTTTTTTGGTGCAAGTTTGCCTTTGGGAAGTGTTCTGGAGCTTCTTGGTCCAATCATTGAGCTGGTCTTCACCAATTGTCATATAAAAGTGACTTTTTGTCACACATTACAATCTGATTTAGAAATGGTTCATTGTTGTGTAGAATAAGAGAAGATGACACTTCAAAACAAGGATTTTTTTATTTGAGGTTAGCTCATGAAACACCTACTTAATGAGTTTTTTGACCTTTCCAATTTGCTTCAAATTCTGAATGACCATAGAATGGTTGATGTTGAGTTATTTGGCAACTTAGTGTTCTTGCCTGGAGAATCCCAGGGACAGAGGAGCATGGTGGGCTGCTGTCTATGGGGTTGCAGAGTCGGACATGACTGAAGCAACTTAGCAGCAGCAGCAGCAGCAGCAGCGTGTAGTTGTAAGAGGATCATCTTTGATGATAATTCTCAATTGTCGTTCTCAACTTCCAACAGCTGGCCACTGTGCTCCTCATCTTCAAGGCTTTTGTCTGCTTCTATAAATTTGCAACTTATTGAACCACCACTGTGGAAAATTCTGAAAGAGATGGGAATAACAGACCACCTGACCTGCCTCTTGAGAAACTTGTATGGAGGTCAGGAAGCAACAGTTAGAACTGGACATGGAACAACAGGCTGGTTCCAAATAGGAAAAAGAGTATGTCAAGTCTATATATTGTCACTCTGTTTATTTAACTTATATGCAGAGTACATAATGAGAAACACTGGGCTGGATGAAGTACAAGCTGGAATCAAGATTGCCAGGAGAAATATCAATAACCCCAGATATGCAGATGACACCACCCTTATGGCAGAAAGTGAAGAGGAACTAAAGAGCCTCTTGATGAAAGTGAAAGCAGGGAGTGAAAAAGTTGGCTTAAAGCTCAACATTCAGAAAACTAAAATCATGGCATCCAGTCCAATCACTTCATAACAAATAGATGGGGAAACAGTGGATGACTTTATTTTTCTGGGCTCCAAAATCACTGCAGATGGTGATTGCAGCCATGACATTATAAAAGCTTACTCCTTGGAAGGAAAGTTATAATGAACCTAGACAGCATACTGAAAAGCAGAGACATTACTTTGTCAACAAAGGTTCGTCTAGTCAAGGCTATGGTTTTTCCAGCGGTCATGTACGGATGTGAGAGTTGGACTATAAAGAAAGCTGAGCACTGAAGAATTGATGCTTTTGAACTGTGGTGTTGGGGAAGACTCTTGAGAGTCCCTTGGACTGCAAGGAGATCCAACTAGTCCATCCTAAAAGAGATCAGTCCTGGGTGTTCATTGGAAGGACTGATGTTGAAGCTGAAACTCCAGTACTTTGGCCACCTGATGAGAAGAGCTGACTCATTGGAAAAGACCCTGATGCTGGGAAAGATTGAGGGCAGGAGAAGAAGGGGACAACAGAGGATGAGAGGGTTGGATGGCATCACTGACTCAATGGACATGGGTTTGGGTGGACTTCTGGAGTTAGTGATGGACAGGGAGGCCTGGTGTGCTGTGGTTCATGGGGTCACAAAGAGTTGGACACGACTGAGTGGCTGCACTGTACTGAACTGAACCACCACTGCACTGTACATTCGTTAGCAGTTCCTGGGCCAAATGTGAGTTGTCTCCACTGCTCTACAACCTGTTTTGAACTTGAATAAGAAAACTGTTTGAATTTATTTTTTGTCTATTATCATTTCCATAGTATATAAAATAACAGTAAGTAATAAGTCATTAGCAAAAAAGCATAAAGCGAGAAATGTGCATTAAAATGATGTATAACAAACCACATTTAAGAATGTATTCCAATATCAAATGGCAAATTTCAACAATGCAAAACTGTAATTTTTTTGTGCCATCCTGATAGTTTTATTGCCACCCAAGATGCCTATAATTCTGTGCTTTTGATCAAATATGTAATGTTTCTCAATAAACTATTAAAAGAACATTACTTATATGGTGTGAAATATATTGTAAGTTCCCTGACTCCAACAACTTAAGTTGGTATTTATAATGCAACACATATCTTCTCTCAGCATAATTGAGTTTTTAGGCAATAGAGCACAGCTAATAAATGTTCTGTGCGTAATGGCCATACCCCGAGTTCTTTATTGCTCATGGGTTTAGGACAGTGTTATTTGTGCTGTTACATTTCAGATAAGCTCAGACTAGTCCATCAGAGTAAAGAAAGAACAGGACATGCTTTACTTCCAGATATTTTCAAATGCACACTGAAAACCTGAAGAAAAACCAACATCTCTTTCTGAGGCAAGAGCTGTTTTCTGTGCACCATTGCACATTTTACTCTTGGTACTTGGGAGAACATTGCTGATGTTTTCCCAGATGCTGGCAAAGAAAAGAACCTAAGGAACCCTTTCTTTTTTTTCTCTGTTTCCTCAGACTTCCAAGGTGTCAGATTTGTCAGTTGCTTCATCCTTCTAGTAATTTTCTAAAGTCATACTATTGGCTATTAATACAAAGGTAAAAGCAAAAAAACTAAATGTATCAATCACCATCTTAGTATGTTCCAGTTATTGTTCCTATTTAAAGTCCATTTAGGCTTCATGTATTTAAAGGTGATAACTCAGATTGGAAGAATGCAGAAGTGAAGAAACTGAGATTTTAAGGAGTCCAGGTATTTATTCTTTCATACCAATCGTAAATAAATGGCTTTAAGAACCAGTTTCCTCTCCTCCTTCCAGAGATAAGTGTGTATTTCCTCACTTCCTACTAAAAGTATATTTATTTGTTTCTTGGTTTGCTACTACTGCTAAATCTCTTCAGTCGTGTCCGACTCTGTGTGACCCCAGAGACGGCAGCCCACTAGGCTCCCCGTCCCTGGGATTCTCCAGGCAAGAACACTGGGCCATTTCCTTCTCCAGTGCATGAAAGTGAAAAGTGAAAGTGAAGTCGCTCAGTTGTGTCCAACTCTTCACGACCCCATGGACTGCAGCCTACCAGGCTCCTCCGTCCATGGGATTTTCCAGGCAAGAGTACTGGAGTGGGGTGCCATCGCCTTCTCCAGTTTCTTTGTTTACCTATATACTTATTCATTTTTACCAAAATGAATGTCTCTATAATGGCAAGATTTTAAGTACTAATTACAAATTATAGAATAAAAAAAATTCTATCTGAGGTAAGGTGATGTTTGCTGATAATCATTAAATTTAAACAGCATATTGAAAACAAAGACATTACTTTGTCAACAAAGGTCCGTCTAGTCAAGGCTATGGTTTTTCCAGTAGTCATGTATGGATGTGACAGTTGGACTATAAAGAAAGCTGAGCACTGAAGAATTGATGCTTTTGAATTGTGGTGTTGGAGAAGACTCTTGAGAGTCCCTTGGACTGCAAGGAGATCCAACCAGGCCATCCTAAAGGAGATCAGTCCTGGGTGTTCATTGGAAGGACTGATGTTGAAGCTGAAACTCCAGTACTTTGGCCACCTGATTCGAAGAGCTGACTCATTGGAAAAGACCCTGATGCTGGGAAAGATTGAGGGCAGGAGGAGAGGGGATGACAGAGGATGAGATGGTTGGATGGCATCACTGACTCAATGGACATGGGTTTGGGTGGACTCTGGGAGTTGGTGATGGACAGGGAGGCCTGCAGTGCTGCGGTTCATGGGGTCGCAAAGAGTTGGACATAACTGAGCGACTGAACTGAACTGAACTGAAACACCTATCACATCTATATAAGGAGGAACTGGTATCCATTTATTTAATCAACCAATGTTAACTGAGTGCCTGCTTTATTTCAGGGACTGTACTAGACACTGAGAAGACATGGATTAAAAAAATAGTCCCTGCCACCAAGGAGGACTTCAAGAAGCTTACAATCCACAAAGTTCAGTTCATTTCAGTCTCTTAGTTATGTCTGACTCTGCGATCCCATGGACTGCAACATGCCAGCAATCCATGAGGAAAGAGAGATTAACTAACTTTATTAAAATTTGATATGAGAGTGGAATGCTGGAGTGAGAACAGGTACAGAAGAAATACACAAGAGGAACATAACATTCAGTCACAAGACACCTAGAATTTCCTCTCCCTCTCATCTTATAAGAAATGTCAGGAGTCATGATGCATCTGTTTCTGAAACATCACTAAAATGTTTCATTTTCTCCTCACCTACTAGCACTGCCTTAATTCGGAATCACCTGCCAGAGTCACCAGAACAGCCACTGTAATGTAAATATCTTTATTTCTAATATTGTCCCAGAAATTCTTTCTACACGATGCTACCAGAATTCCATTTTACAAATAAAATTTAATCCTGTCATCTTTGCTTAAAAATCCCCAGAATTATTATGCTCTGTTTCTCAAAAGGCCTAAGTTCCTTTGTATAATTTATAAGACCAATGGCAACAATTTCTATGAACAAAATGGTTTCCATAATAGAGTCACATTTTTGAAAGTCTTATCCAGCCAACTCCTCATATGTTATTATAAGCTCCATAACCCAGCAACCAGGGGAGATTATATAGCTAGTTCTTACCAATGGCTCGACAGCAGGAAGGAAGTGTGCCCCTCACTGGTTCAGGCTCTAAAGAGGAAGTGCTTGACTTAGTAACCCAAACTTGATCACAGAGGTGAAAGCCTTAACATGGAGGGATTCTGGCCCCTGACTCACTGTACGGAAAAGAGCTTCTGGTGAGTCAGTAACACTCACCCTGGACCGTTATTTAGTGAGAAAGAAACTGTTGTGTTTGAGCTATTAATGTTACATTTTGAAGCATATTTGTTACCATAGTTTAGGCCACTCCAATTCAAAACCTTTTATAATTTAATCTCTAATTACCTCTCCAACTTTATTTATCCTTTATCAGTTTCCATCCTCTCATACATATCCCACACTTCAGCAACACCAAACCACTTAAAATTCCATAGATAAGCCATGCTCACTCTTGTTTTTATGCCTTTGTTCCTGCAAAGTTAGACCTGCTCCTGCCTTATCCTGTAAGGCTGAGTCAGGCGTCACTCTTCTAGAAAACTGTGCCCCTCTCCCCGAAATTAGTATATTGAAGCCATCCCTGCTAGTACTTCTGAATGTAACTGTATTTGGAGATAGGGAATTTATTCTTTTTAAACATTTTATTTTGTATTGGAGTATAGACGATAATACCAGCAAATTTGAAAAAACTAAGCAGTGGCACAGGACTGGAAAATTTACTTTTCATTCCAATCCCAAAGAAAGGCAATGCCAAAGAATGCTCAAACTACCACACAACTTCACTCATTTCACACTATAGGAAAGAAATGATCAAAATTCTCCAAGCCAGACTTCAACAGTACATAAACCAAAAACTTCCAGATGTTCAAGCTGGATTTAGGAAAGGAAGAGGAACCAAAGATGAAATTGCCATCATCTGTTGGATCAAAACAAGACTGGGAGCCAACTGTGGCTCAGATTATGAACTCCTACTGCCAAATTCAGACTTAAATTGAAGAAACTGGGGAAAACCACCAGACCATTCAGGTATGAACTAAATCAAATCCCTTATGATTATACAGTGGAAATGACAAAATAGATTTAAGGGATTAGATCTGATAGACAGAGTGCCTGATGAACTATGGACGGAGGTTCATGACACTGTATAGGAGACAGGGATCAAGACCATCCCCAAGAAAAAGAAATGCAAAAACAAAATAGCTGTCTGAGGAGGCCTTACAAATAGCTGTGAAAAGAAGAGAAGCAAAAAGTAAAGGAGAAAAGGAAAGATATAACCATTTGAATGCAGATTCCAAAGAATTCTGCAAGGATAGACAAGAAAGCCATCCTCGGTGATCAGTGCAAAGAAATAGAGGAAAGTAATAGAATGGGAAAGACTAGAGATCTCTTCAAGAAAATAGAGATACCAAGGGAACATTTCATGCAAAGATGGGCTCAATAAAGGACAGAAATGGTAGGGACCTAATAGAAGCAGAAAATATTAAGAAGAGGTGGCAAGAATACACAGAAGAACTATACAAAAAGATTTTCATGAACCAGAAAATCACAATTGTGTGATCACTCACCTAGACCAGACATCCTGGAATGTGAAGTCAAGTGGGCCTTAGGAAACATCGCTACAAACAAAGCTAGGAGAGGTGACGGAATTCCAGTTGAGCTATTTCAAATCCTAAAAGATGATGCTGTGAAAGTGCTGCACTCAATATGCCAGCAAATTTGGAAAACTCAGCAGTGGCCACAGGACTGGAAAAGGTCAGTTTTCATTCCAATACCAAAGAAAGGCAATGCCAAAGAATGCTCAAACTACCATGCAATTGCACTCATCTCACACGCTAGCAAAGGAATGGTCAAAATTCTCCAACCCAGTCATTAACAATATGTGAACTGTGAATTTCCAGATGTTCAAGCTGGGTTTAGAAAAGGCAGAGGAACCAGAGATCCAATTGCCAACATCCACTGGATCATGGAAAAAGCAAGAGAGTTCCAGGAAAATATCTATTTCTACTTTATTGACTATGCCAAAGCCTTTGACTATGTTGATCACAATAAACTGTGGAAAATTCTGAAAGAGATGGGAATACCAGACCACCTGACCTGCCTCTTGAGAAACTTGTATGGAGGTCAGGAAGCAACAGTTAGAACTGGACATGGAACAACAGACTGGTTCCAAATAGGAAAAAGAGTATGTCAAGTCTATATATTGTCACTCTGTTTATTTAACTTATATGCAGAGTACATAATGAGAAACACTGGGCTGGATGAAGTACAAGCTGGAATCAAGATTCCCAGGAGAAATATCAATAACCTCAGATATGCAGATGACACCACCCTTATAGCAGAAAGTGAAGAAGAACTAAAAAGCCTCTTGATGAAAGTGAAAGCAGAGAGTGAAATAGTTGGTTTAAAGCTCAACATTCAGAAAACTAAGATCATGGCATCTGGTCCCATCACTTCATGGGAAATAGATGGGGAAACAGTGGAAACAGTGTCAGACTTTATTTTTTGGGGCTCCAAAATCACTGCAGATGGTGACTGCAGCCATGAAATTAAAAGACACTTACTCCTCAGAAGGAAAGTTATGACCAACCTAGACAGCATATTAAAAAGCAGAGACATTACTTTGCCAACAAAGGTCCATCTAGTCAAAGCTATGGTTTTTCCAGTAGTCATGTACGGATGTAAGAGTTGGACTGTAAAGAAAGCTGAGTGCTGAAGAATTGATGCTTTTGAACTGTGGTGTTGGAGAAGACTCTTTAGAGTCCCTTGGACTGCAAGGAGATCCAACCAGTCCATCCTAAAGGAGATCAGTCCTGGGTGTTCACTGGAAGGACTGATGTTGAAGCCAAAACTCCAATACTTTGGCCACCTGATGTGAAGAGCTGACTCATTGGAAGAGACCCTGATGCTGGGAAAGATTGGGAGCAGGAGGAGAAGGGGATGACAGAGGATGAGATGGTTGGATGGCATCACTGACTCAATGGACATGAATTTGAGTGAACTCTGGGAGTTGGTGATGGAGAGGGAGGCCTGGTGTGCTGCAGTCCATGGGGCTGTAAAGAGTGGGACACAACTGAGAGACTGAACTGAACTGTTGGATCACAGAAAAAGCAAAAGAATTCCAGAAAAACATCTACTTTTGCTTCATTGACTATGCTAAAGCCCTTGACTGTGTGGTTGACAGCAAACTGGAAAATTTTTAAAGAGACGGGAATGCCAGACCGCCTTACCTGCCTCCTGAGAAACCTGTATGCAGATCAAGAAGAAACAGAACCAGACATGGAACAACAGACTGGTTCCAAATTAGGAAAGGAGTAGTTCAAGGCTGTATACTGTCACCCTGCTTACTTAACTTATATGCGGAGAACAGCATGCAAAAATGCCATGCTGGATGAAGCACTACCAGATTCAAGGTTGGTCGGAGAAATATCTACAACCTCAGATATGCAGATGACACCACCCTAGGGGCAGAAAGAGAAGAAGAACTAAAGAGCCTCTTAATGAAGGAAAAAGAGGAGAGTGAAAAAGCTGGCTTAAAACTCAACAATTAAAAAACAAAGATCATGGCATCTGATCCCATCACTTCATGACGAATAGATAGGGAAACAATGGAAACAGTGAGAGACTTTATTTTCTTGGGCTTCAAAATCACTTCAGATGGTGATTGCAGCTATGATGTTAAAATACACTTGCTCCTTGGGAAAAAAAGCTATGACAAATCTAGACAGTGTAATAAAAACCAGAGATAATACTTTGCCAACCATAGTCAAAGCTATGGTTTTTCCCGTAGTCATGTATGGATGTAAAAGTTGGACCAAAAGGAAGGCTGAGGGCCAAATAATTGATGCTTTTGAACTGTGGTGTTGGAGAAGACTCTTGAGAGTCCCTTGGACTGCAAGGAGATCCAACCAGTCCATCTGAAAGGAAATCAGTCCTGAACATTCATTGGAAGGACTGATGTTGAAGCTGAAGCTCCAATACTTTGGTCACCTGATTCAAGGAGCTGACTCATTGGAAAAGACCCTGATGCTGGGAAAGATTGAAGGCAGAAGAATAAAGGGCCAACAGAAGATGAAATTATTGGATAGCATCACCAACTCAATGAACATGAGTTTGAGCAAGTTCTGGGAGATTGTGAAGAACAGGAAAGCCTGGTGTACTGCAGTCCATGGGGTCACAAAGAGTCGGACATGACTGAGCGACTGAACAACAATAGCTAATTGACAAATAATGTGATAGTTTCAGGTGAACAACAAAGGGATCAGCCGTACATATCCATTACATATATCCATATATATATCCATATCCATATGCATACATATATCCATTTTCCCCTAAACTCCCTTCTCATCCAGGCTGCCACATAGCACTGGTTATCTATAGTCCTTGTTGGTTAGCCATTTTAAATACAGTGGTGTACACATGTCCATCCCAAACTCCCTATCCTCCCTCCCTACCCTTCACATGGAGATAGAGACTGGGCCTTAATCCAATCTGACCTTAATCTAATCTCACCCACAAAAAACCTGGAATAGCCAAAGCAATCTTGAGAAAGAAGAATGGAACTGGAGGAATCAACCTGTCTGACTTCAGGCTCTACTACAAAGCCACAGTCATCAAGACAGTATGGTACTGGCACAAAGACAGAAATATAGATCAATGGAACAAAATAGAAAGCCCAGAGATAAATCCACACACCTATGGACACCTTGTCTTTGACAAAGGAGGCAAGAATATACAGTAGAGAAAAGACAATCTCTTTAACAAGTGGTGCTGGGAAAACTGGTCAACTACTAGTAAAAGAATGAAACTAGAACACTTTCTAACACCATACACAAAAATAAACTCAAAATGGATTAAAGATCTAAACATAAGACCAGAAACTATAAAAATCTTAGAGGAAAACATAGGCAAAACACTCTCGGACATACATCACAGCAGGATCCTCTATGACCCACCTCCCAGAATATTGGAAATAAAAGCAAAAATAAACAAATGGGACCTAATTAAAATTAAAAGCTTCTGCACAACGAAAGAAACTATAAGCAAGGTGAAAAGACAGCCTTCAGAATGGGAGAAAATAATAGCAAATGAAGCAACTGACAAACAACTAATCTAAAAAATATACAAGCAACTCCTACAGCTCAATTCCAGAAAAATAAATGACCCAATCAAAAAATGGGCCAAAGAACTAAATAGACATTTCTCCAAAGAAGACATACAGATGGCTAACAAACACATGAAAAGATGCTCAACATCACTCATTATCAGAGAAATGCAAATCAAAACCGCAATTAAGTACCATTTCACGCCAGTCAGAATGGCTGCAATCCAAAAGTCTACAAGCAATAAATGCTGGAGAGGGTGTGGAGAAAAGGGAACTCTCTTACACTGTTGGTGGGAATGCAAACTAGTACAGCCATTATGGAGAACAGTGTGGAGATTCCTTAAAAAACTGGAAATAGAACTGCCATACGACCCAGCAATCCCACTGCTGGGCATATACACCGAGGAAACCAGAATTGAAAGAGACACTTGTACCCCAATGTTCATCGCAGCACTGTTTATAATAGCCAGGACATGGAAGCAACCTAGATGTCCATCAGCAGATGACTGGATAAGAAAGCTGTGGTACATATACACAATGGAGTATTACTCAGCCATTAGAAAGAATACATTTCAATCAGTTCTAATGAGGTGGATGAAACTGGAGCCTATTTTACAGAGTGAAGTAAACCAGAAAGAAAAACACCAATACAGTATACTAACGCATATATATATGGAATTTAAAAAGATGGTAACGACAATCCTGTATGCGAGACAGCAAAAGAGACACAGATGTATAGAACAGTCTTTTGGACTTTGTGGGAGAGGGAGGGTGGGGGGATGATTTGGGAGAATGGCATTAAAACATGTATAATATCATATAAGAAACGAATCGCCAGACCAGGTTCGATGCAGGATACAGGAAGCTTGGGACTGGTGCACTGGGATGACCCAGAAGGATGGTATGGGGAGGGAGGTGGGAGGGGGGTTCAGGATGGAGAACACGTGTACACCCTTGGTGGATTCATGTTGATATATGGCAAAACCAATACAATATTGTAAAGTAAAAATATATATATATATATTAAAAATAATAAAATGTTAAAATGAAAAAATAAAAATAAAAATCTCACCCAGAGAGGCACCAGGATTGGAGTCCAGAGGAAAAAGAAGAGGAAAAAAAAAACACTTGGGGACAAAGCAAGAAGGTGGCCATCCTCAAACCAAGGAGAGAAGCCAGAAGAAACCAAACTTTCCAACACCTTGATCTTGGACTTCTAACCTCCAGAACTGTGAGAAAATAAATCTCTGTAGAGTCACCCAGTCTGTGGTATTTTGTTATGGCAGACCTAGCAGACTGATACGCTCTTTAAGGCAAGATATTTGCTCCTCTGAAATCCAGCAGCATTCTGAGCATGTGCCATTTTAGCACTTATCACAGCTATTAATATTTTACAGTCATCAGTTTACTTGTGCATCTCCCTAACTAGTTTGCAAACTTTTGATGGAATGATTCTACATATTCATCTGTTTCATTAACCTCTTGCAATTTGTTTGGAAATTTGTAAGAAATAATATAAAGGCCTTTAGAATGAGTTAATTTCTTGTTCACAATGTGCAGCTTGCTGATAAATAAGCAATGAGGTTTTCCTTGTTGTCTAGCCTCCTGACATTTCTGCCCAGGGTGCTAAACAGGAAGTATTGATTTTGATATTGGATTTCATTATTAGAGGCTTTGCCTTGAATTTTTTTATATTGTTGTGTGAGTACTACTTAAAGATCAATTTTCTGTACCTTTACATATTTTCTAAAGTGCAGAAGATGAAGATGTGTTTTACAACAAGGGTAAGATCTTTCAGTAAGTCAGTGAGGTTGTTGTAAGTGGATTGTTTTTTGTTTTTATCCGCATTATAATAGCCTCCTTTTCCCAAGAAATACCCCTTTATGCAGGAGTAGGTTTAACATAGTCTACATGCCATGTTTGGTTGGACTAAAGTTGTTACTAGATCCACATTTGACTAGTAAGATGCTATCCTCTCAATTTTGAATTAAGAGTGAGAGAAGTTAATCTTTGTCTCTTTTGAGTGACTCAAACCCAGGAGATTATAAACTCCAGAATTGTGGAACAGTCTTGTTTCTGGAGAAACAGAGACATCTGACTAAAGAGCAGGATATATCACAAATACAAAAGATTTGCAGAGAAAAAGATTTTGTGTAGCTACAAAGATAGAATGTTAGAGAGAGAAAGGCAGCAGTAATCCCAATTAATTTTCATTTCCTCATTTCAGTTCCTTGTAAGGTCCTCTTGCTTTCCTTGTTCTTGGATTCCATGATTTTCTACTGCTGGTACTGAGTGAAGAAGTCAAATGTTGCCTAGTATGTAATTTGGATGGGCATCCTGGGCAGCTCAGTGGTAAAGAATCCACTTGCCAATGCAGGAGACTCAGGTTCGATCTCATTTGATCGAACAAATGAAACATTTGAGTCAGTTCTAATGAGGTGGATGAAACTGGAGCCTATTATACAGAGTGAAGTAAGTCAGAAAGAAAAACACCAATATAGTATATTAATGCATATATATGGAATTTGAGACATTACTTTGCCAACAAAGGTTCGTCTAGTCAAGGCTATGGTTTTTCCTGTGGTCATGTATGGATGTGAGAGTTGGACTGTGAAGAAAGCTGAGCACTGAAGAATTGATGCTTTTGAACTGTGGTGTTGGAGAAGACTCTTGAGAGTCCCTTAGACTGCAAGGAGATCCAACCAGTCCATTCTGAAGGAGATCAGCCCTGCGATTTCTTTGGAAGGAATGATGCTAAAGCTGAAACTCCAGTACTTTGGCCACCTCATGCGAAGAGTTGACTCATTGGGAAAGACTCTGATTCTGGGAGGGATTGGGGGCAGGAGGAGAAGGGGACGACAGAGGATGAGATGGCTGGATGGCATCACTGACTCGATGGACGTGAGTCTCAGTGAACTCTGGGAGTTGGTGATGGACAGGGAGGCCTGGCGTGCTGCGATTCATGGGGTCGCAAAGAGTCGGACACGACTGAGCGACTGATCTGATCTGATCTGATCACAGCTTTCTCAACCATTCATCTGCTGATGGACATCTAGTTGCTTCCATGTCCTGGCTATTGTAAACTGTGCTGCAATGAACATTGGGGTACATGTGTCTTTCAATTCTGGTTTTCTTGGTGTGTATGCCCAGTAGTGGGATTGCTGGGTCGTATGGCAGTTCTATTTCCAGTTTTTTAAGAAATCTCCACATTGTTCTCCATAGTTGCTGTACTAGTTTGCATTCCCAGCAGTGTTAGAGGGTTCCCTTTTCTCCACACGCTCTCCAGCATTTATTGTTTGCAGACTTTTAGGTAGCGGCTATTCTGGCCAGTGTGAGATGGTATCTCATTGTGGTTTTGGTTTGCATTTCTCTGATAATGAGTGATGTTGAGCATCTTTCCATGTGTTTGTTAGCCATCTGTATGTCTTCTTTGGAGAAATGTCTGTTTAGTTCTTTGGCCCATTTTTTGATTGGGTCATTTATTTTTCTGGTACTGAGCTTCATGAACTGCTCGTGTATTTTTGAGATTAATTCTTTATCAGTTGATTCATTTGCTATTTTCTCCCATTCTGAAGGCTGTCTTTTCACCTTGCTTATAGTTTCCTTCGTTGTGCAAAAGCGTTTAAGTTTAATTAGGTCCCATTTGTTTATTTTTGCTTTTACTTCCATTACTCTGGGAGGTAGGTCATAGAGGATCTTGCTGTGGTTTATGTCAGAGAGTGTTTTGCCTATGTTTTCCTCTAGGAGTTTTATAGTTTCTGGTGTTATGTTTAAATCTTTAATCCATCCTGAGTTTATTTTTGTGTATGGCGTTAGAAAGTGTTCTAGTTTCATTCTCTTACAGGTGGTTGATCAATTTTTCCAGCACCACTTGTTAAAGAGATTGCCTTTTCTCCATTGTATATTCTTGCCTCCTTTGTCAAAGATAAGGTGTCCATAGGTGCACGGATTTAACTCTGGGCTTTCTATTTTGTTCCATGGATCTATTTCTGTCTTTGTGCCCATGCCATACAGTCTTGATGACTGTGGCTTTGTAGTAGAGCCTGAAGTCAGGCAGGTTGATTCCTCCAGTTCCATTCTTCTTTCTCAAGATTGCTTTGCCTATTTGAGGTTTTTTGCATTTCCATACAAATTGCGAAATTATTTGTTCTAGTTCTGTGAAAAATACCATTGGTAGCTTGATAGGGATTACATTAAATCTATAGATTGCTTTGGGTAGTATACTCATTTTCACTATATTGATTCTTCCAATCCATGAACAAGGTATATTTCTCCATCTATTTGTGTCATCTTTGATTTCTTTCATCAGTGTTTTATAGCTTTCTATATATAGGTCTTTTGTTTCTTTAGGTAGATTTTTTCCTAACTATTTTATTCTTTTCATCACAATGGTGAATGGAATTGTTTCCTTAATTTCTCTTTCTGTTTTCTCATTGTTAGTGCATAGGAATACAAGGGATTTCTGTGTATTAATTTTATATCTTGAAACTTTACTATATTCATTGATTAACTCTAGTAATTTTCTGGTGGTGTCTTTAGGGTTTTCTATGTAGAGGATCATGTCATCTGCAAACAGTGAGAGTTTTACTTCTTCTTTCCAATCTGTATTCCTTTTTTTTCTTTTTCTGCTCTGATTGCTGTGGCCAAAACTTCCAAAACTATGTTGAATAGTAGTGGTGAGAGTGGGCACCCTTGTCTTGTTTCTGACTTTAGGGGAAATGCTTTCAGTTTTTCACGATTGAGGATAATGTTTGCTGTGGGTTTATTATATATGGCTTTCATTATGTTGAGCTATGTTCCTTCTACACCTGCCTTTTGGAGAGTTTTTATCATAAATGGGTGTTAAATTTTGTCAAAGGCTTTCTTTGCATCTATTGAGACGATCATATGGTTTTCATCTTTCAATTTGTTAATATGGTGTATCACATTGATTGATTTGCAAATATTGAAGAATCCTTGCATTCCTGGGATAAAGCCCACTTGGTCATGATGTATGGTTTTTTTTAATATGCTGTTGGATATGTTTGCTAGAATTTTGTTGAGGATTTTTGCATCTCTGTCCATCAGTGATATTGGCCTGTACTTTTCTTTTTCTGTGGAATTTTTGTCTGGTTTTGGTATTAGGGTGCCCATCCTGTATATGTTAATACCACTGACTATGTCCTCGGCTCTGGGCTCATGCCATCTGCACTTGAGTCCCAGCTGCACCACAAATTACATTTATGAATTTATACAAGTTACTCAGCCTTCTCCTTTACTTAACAAACACTTGTCTAGCAATCACACTAAGCCTGGCACTGTTTGAGGCTTTTTAGAGTCAGTGCAAAAAGGTGAGCTCCATTATCACTCCTGGTTTACAAATGAAGCAACTAGGTATACAGAAAAAGTAAATTTCCCCAGCATGAGAGTACAAAGCCAGTGAGAGCCAGAAATCAGGCCCAGGCACTTTGATTCCAGAGTCCATGCTTGTTACCACTACTCCGCTGACCAGGCTAAACTGTGGCAAATGATTTTGTCTCTTCATAGCAATGTGTATACATGCTAAGTCACTTCAGTCATGTCTGACTCTTTGTAACCCCATGGACTGCAGCCTGCCAGGCTCTTCTATCCATGGGATTCTCCAGGCAGGAATACTAGAGTGGTTTGCCATGCCTTCTTCCAAGGGATCTTCCCAACCCAGGGATTGAACCCGAATATCCTATGCCTCCTGCTTTGTAGGTGGATTCTTTACCACTGAGCCACTGGGGAAGTCCTCTCCATGGCCATGGTGAGGTTTAATTCAGATAATCCACACAAAACCATTGAATAATTGCAGGCATGGACTCACAGTCAGTCTGTGGGTGTTGAAAGTAGTCTGCTGCTGTAAAACTTGTGCATCTGGTGGGCCCTGAGCATTTGTGAATTTTCCCCAACAGTCCACCCTCCTGGCACAGTCTGCATATCTGGACTTCTGCTGCAGTTTTGTTGTTTGACATTCTTCTTTCCCATGGGACTGGGGCCCAGATCTGACCCCTGGCTCATTTGGCTGAGGTCCTGACTGTTTTTGTTCCCAGAATCAGGTGGAACTCATAATCAGGTGCTCACAGCTCTTATGTTTCATGACCTGCTACACTTTACTTTCCCTTGTTGATTTGTCCCTGCATGTCCTTGGGCAGGTTTATGTCATTCCAGGGATAACTATGTAAGAAGGTCTTTGGTGACCTGAAATAGCATGGTAAATTAGAACAGCAATAAATTTGAGAGATCCAGACCTGTGTTTAAATCTTAGCCTTAGCGACGTGTTATTGGGAAGTCAGTTATCTGCTGTATGACTTAAGTTTCCTCACTGGTAAAATAGGTATATGAGCTTTTAGGGTGATCATTAGAATTAAAGTTGATATCCTATGTGGATATGTCTAGCACCATGTTTAAGCTAAAGTAGATGCTCAACAAATTTACTTTCTATCACCTTCCAAAAGTAAAGAGGGGCTCCATATATCTAGAAAAATAACCCAAGTTCACTTTTGCATCAGACAACACACAAGCTCAGGTTCTCACACTACTGTGGACTGAGATTCAGGTGACATTGCTGGAACTCACCAAACCTGATGGAATCATGCATGGCTTCATCAGTGTTGAGTACTTGCAGCTCAAATAAGCAGCATGATATCATTTAGAAGGAGTTGCATTCCATACACTTTTGTTCATTAATCTATGTGTATTTGTTTTAAAAATGTTTACTTTTACATGCTATAGTTTGTCTTGTTTTTGTAGGATGCAGGATTGTTTGTGCTTGGGAATCCTAAGAAACAAAATATGTTTTTAAACGTCCATAGTAATTAAAACATACGCTAAGTACCAGAGAACACAATCATGGGTTTCATCACTGCTGAAGACATAATGTAATGGAACAGTAAAACTTCCTGTAATGCTTAAGAAAGAGCCTAATCACAATTCACTGCTTGGAGGACCAAGTAACCGCTGTCACATATAACCAACAATCCCTGCAACACTGAACATGAATTTTTGAGCTTTATATGTTGGCTTTAACCTGAAAGTGAAAAGTGAAAGTGAAGTCGCTCAGTCGTGTCCGACTCCTAGCGACCTCATGGACTGCAGCCTACCAGTCTCCTCCATCCATGGGATTTTCCAGGTAAGAGTACTGGAGTGGGGTGCCATTGCCTTCTCTGTTAACCTGAAAATAGCTGCCTGCTCATTTACACTCATTTTTGTGATATTTAAAGAAGAGAGACATAATCTAATCACTGAGACTGGAGACTGGCACAGTTCCATTTGCAGTTAGTTTAGCAAGTGTGTCTGATTATTCTTTTATGTACTTCATTTTTTGAACAAGATATTTTTAATTATATAGAAACAGATGAGCATACTGTTTCTGAAATAGGCCTTGCATGAACAAAGAAAGAAAAATGATCAGCAGCATTTAATTTGAATTGTAAGTAATTTCTCAAGTTGATCCACATTCTTGGCTTAATCAAGATTATGCATTCTTGGTTCTAGTGCCAGAAAACTAGGGTGAATATTCTGATCTTGGGAATGGGATTTGTGAGATTTTTGTGAATAGTTAACTATATGTTCAGGATGGTATATCAACTACAGTTATGTTATAAAATCTAAGTTTTTTCTCCATTTTCTTACCAGTCTGAAACACGCACATTAGATTCAATTCTCCTCTTGAGTAAAAATGTCTTGTATGTTTGTCACAAAGTAAAGACATTTCCTGTAGGGACCTTTTCCCCTGGTCTCTCTACCTCAAAGATGGAGACAGGAAGACCAGGGAAAGCCAATGAAGAAGCAGTGTGGATGAGATGCCAGCTCATGATTTATATCCACTCAAATATATTAGTACTAGTATATTTCAACATAGGAAGTATCTTCAGTGGGGGTATTACAGTGCTCTGCATTCTTTGCTATAATTCAACTTCATTTTTAAATGCTGCTAACCAGATAGAGGTTCAGTTCAGTTCAGTTGCTCAGTCATATCAGATTCTTTGTGACCCCATAAATTGCAGCAAGCCAGGCCTCACTGTCCATCACCAACTCCCGGAGTTTACCCAAACTCATGTCCATCAAGTCGGAGATGCCATCCAGCCATCTCATCTCTGTCATCCCCTTCTCCTCCTGCCCCAAATCCCTCCCAGCATCAGAGTCTTTTCCAATGAGTCAACTCTTTGCATGAGGTGGCCAAAGTATTGGAGTTTCAGCTTTAGCATCAGTCCTTCCAGTGAACACCCAGGACTGATCTCCTTTAGAAAGGACTCGTTGGAAGACTCTCAAGAGTCTTCTCCAATACCACAGTTCAAAAGCATCAATACTTCAGTGCTCAGCTTTCTTCACAGTCCAACTCTCACAACCATACATGACCACTGGAAAAACCATAGCCTTGACTAGACGGACCTTTGTTGGCAAAGTAATGTCTCTGCTTTTGAATATGCTATCTCGGTTGGTCATAACTTTCCTTCCAAGGAGTAAGCGTCTTTTAATTTCATGGCTACAATCACCATCTGGAGTGATTTTGGAGCCCAAAAAAATACAGTCTGATACTGTTTCCACTGTTTCCCCATCTATTTGCCATGAAGTGATAGGACCAGATGCCATGATCTTAGTTTTCTGAATGTTGAGCTTTAGGCCAACTTTTTCACTCTTCTCTTTCACTTTGATCAAGAGGCTTTTTAGTTTCTCTTCACTTTCTGCCATAAGGGTGCTGTCATCTGCATATCTGGGGTTATTGATATTTATCCCAGCAATCTTGATTCCAGCTTGTGTTTCTTCCAGTCCAGCGTTTCTCATGATGTACTCTGCATAGAAGTTAAATAAACAGGGTGACAATATACAGCCTTGGTGTACTCCTTTTCCTATTTGGAACCAGTCTGTTGTTCCATGTCCAGTTCTAACTGTTGCTTCCTGACCTGCATACAGATTTCTCAAGAGGCAGGTCAGGTGGTCTGATATTCCCATCTCTTTCAGAATTTTCCACAGTTTATTGTGATCCACACAGTCAAAGGCTTTGGCATAGTCAATAAAGCAGAAATAGATGTTTTTCTGGAACTCTCTTGCTTTTTCAATGATCCAGTGGATGTTGGCAATTGGATCTCTGGTTCCTCTGCCTTTGCTAAAACCAGCTTGAACATCTGGAAGTTAATGGTTCACGTGTTGCTGAAGCTGGGCTTGGAGAATTTTGAGCATTCCTTTACTAGTGTGTGAGATGAGTGCAATTGTGCAATAGTTTGAGCATTCTTTGGCATTGCCTTTCTTTGGGATTGGAATGAAAAGTGACCTTTTCCAGTCCTGTGGCCACTGCTGAGTTTTCCAAATTTGCTGGCATATTCAGTGTAGCACTTTCACAGCATCATCTTCCAGGATAAAGGTTAGGTGTTAATTAAAGGATGTTCAAGAGCTAGATGGGAGCTGAGCTACTGCTGACAATTCTCCTCTTGTTGTGGATAATTCTCCTTCAAAAATGTTTCCTCCATTGAAAACTATCATAAAAAAAAAAGATAGATTAGACTGTTTCTCAAAGGCTCTGCCAGTATTAATATGTGTTGGTAGAGTTAAATTTTGGAATAGTTCAATTCAGTTCAGTCACTCAGTCGTGTCTGACTCTTTGCAACCACATGGACTGCAGCATGTCAGGATTCTCTGTCCATCACCAACTTCCGGAGTTTACTCAAACTCAGGTCCATTGAGTCGGTGATGCCACCCAACCATCTTGTCCTCTGTCGTCCCCTTCTCCTCCCACCTTAATCTTTCCCAGCAGCAGGATCTTTTCTGATCAGTCAGTTCTTCACATCAGGTGACCAAAGTATTGGAGTTTCAGCTTCAGCATCAATGCTTCCAATGAATATTCAGGACTGATTTCCTTTATGATTGACTGGTTGGATCTCCTTGCAGTACAAGGAACTCTCAACAGTCTTCTCCAACACCACAGTTCAAAAGCATCAATTCTTCTGCGCTCAGCTTTCTTTGTAATCCAACTCTCACATCCATATGAAACTACTGGAAAAACCATAGCTTTGACTAGATGAAACTTTGTCGTCAAAGTAACATCTCTTCTTTTTAATATGCTAAGTTGGTCGTAGCTTTTCTTCCAAGAAGCAAGTGTCTTTTATTTTTATTTTTTTTTTAGGCTATTTTCTCCAAACCGACCTTAACACGCTACAAATGCGCTAGCGGACCGGCAAGGTGGGCGGGACCGGAATCCCACGGACCTCAGGCCGGGCAGATGCCTCCGCCTACTCGCAAGTGTCTTTTAATTTCATGGCTGAAGTCACCATCTGAAGTGATTTTGGAGCCCAAGAAAATGAAGTCTGTCACTGTTTTCTTTGCTTCCCAATCTATTTGCCGTAAAGTGATGGGACTGGATGCCATGATCTTAGTTTTCTGAATGTTGAGTTTTAAGTCAACTTTTCCACTCTCCTCTTTCACTTTCATCAAGAGGCTCTTTAGATCCTCTTCACTTTCTGCCATAAGGGTGGTGTCATTTGTATATCTGAGGTTTTTGATATTTCTCCTGCAATCTTGATTCCAGCTTGTTTTTCCTCCAGACTGGCATTTCACATGATGTACTCTGCATGTAAGTTAAATAAGCAGGATGACAATAGTACTCTTTTCTCAATTTGGAACCAGTCTGTTGTTCCATGTCCAGTTCTAACCTTTGCTTCTTGACCTGCATACAGATTTTTCAGGAGGCAGGTAAGGTGATCTGGTTATTCCCATCTTTTTCATAATTTTCCAGTTTGTTGTGATCCACACAAAGGCTTTGGCATAGTCAATAAAGCAGAAGTAGATGTTTTCCTGGAATTCTCTTGCTTTTTCAATGATCCAGTGGATATTGGCAATTTGATCTCTGGTTCTTCTGCCTTTTCTAAATCCAGCTTGAACATCTGGAAGTTCACGGTTCACATATTGCTGAAGCCTGGCTTGGAGAATTTTGAGCATTTTTTTGCTAGCATGTGAGATGAGTGCAATTGTGTGGCAATTTGAACATTCTTTGGCATTGCTTTTCTTTGAAATGGAATGAAAAGTGACCTTTTCCAGTCCTGTGGCCACTGCTGAGTTTTCCAAATTTGCTGGCATGTTGAGTACAGCACCTTCACAGCATCGTCTTTTAGGATTTGAAATAGCTCAACTTGAATTACATCTCCATTAGCTTTGTTCGTAGCGATGCTTCATAAGGCCCACTTGACTTCACATTCCAGGATGTCTGGCTTTAGGTGAGTGATCACGCCATCGTGATTAACTGGGTCATGAGGATCTTTTTTGTATAGTTTGTCTGTGTATTCTTGCCACCTCTTCTTAATATCTTCTGTTTCTGTTAGGTCCATACCATTTCTCTCCTTTTTTGTGCCTATCTTTGTATGAAATGTTCCCTTGGTATCTCTGATTTTCTTGGAGAGATCTCTAGTCTTTTCCATTCTATTGTTTTCCTCTATTTCCTTGCATTGATCACTGAGGACAGTTTTCTTATCTCTCCTTGCTATTCTTTGGAGCTCTGCATTCATTTGGGTATATCTTTTCTTTTCTCCTTTGCCTTTAGCTTCTCTTCTTTTCACAGCTATTTGTAAGACCTCCTCAGAGAACTGTTTTGCCTTTTTGCATTTCTTTTTCTTGGGAATGGTCTTGATCCCTGTCTCCTGTACAATGTCATGAACCTCCGTCCATAGTTCATCAGGCACTCTGTCTATCAGATCTATCCCTTGAATATGTTTGTCACTTTCAGTTTGTATAATCATAAGGGATTTGATTTAGTTCATACCTGAATGGTCTAGTGGTTTCCCCTAGTGGCTTCAATTTAAGTCCGAATTTGGCAATAGGGAGTTCATGATCTGAATAGATTCAGATATAATGTATGCCTTATTCACAGAGCTCCATGTATCTCCTCATATGTGGGGTAAAGGATTTGAGAGAAAAGTTTTAGTGATGAGGAGGGAGTCACACACACACACACACACACACACACACATGGACATGCATGGACATGCCTACAGACAAAGATACAAAAGGTTTGTTTCTATATAATTGACTTGGAATAGTTTAAGTCCCTAGAGTTAAGATCCCTTCCCTTAAGAAGTTAAGTATTTTATCATTGTCTATGTGCAAAATACAGTTCAACTTTCTCCCTAAGTCCTATATTGCTTTCTGGTATTGAATGATGTGAATAGTCAAGCAGCATTAAATTAACCCCACTTCTCTAAATTGTCCAAAGAGTCCAAGGGACCTCCTCTTCTGGTGTCCCACAACACCAGAGTACACTTGAGAGACTGAGTGGGAAGAGAACATTCCAGACAAAAGGAATGGCATGTTTAAAATTGCAGTCAAGAAATGTAAAGTAGTTCAGAAGAGTACATTCCAAGGGAGAGAAGGATGATGAATTTAGACAAATGGTAAAGGTCATGATGGATTTTGTAAGCATTGTGAAAGACTTTGGAAAGCAGTGATATGCATCATTAATCGAAAAGAGGAAAATGTCAGGAACATCTGTACTGAGATTTAGCTTGCTAAAGAGTTGCTGCATGGTCCCTGACGTATTCCAGTTGGGGCTGCTTGCATTTTGGTCAGGTTGTCATACGTTAAGAAAAGCACATACCACAGACAAGTGATGCTTTGGGTACTCCAGAGCAATGCTGATCAATACAGCTTTCTGTATCTTTTAGACATAATACCTGGTAATAAATTCTAGCTGTTTGCAGATTTTCAGTTCACAAATCCATTGAAAACTTAAAATGAGGCTAGTGCAATCAGGAGTGTAATTTCAATGAAGGAAAAATAGATACAGTCTCATTCTGGATTAAATGCTAGGAAATATGGACTTAATTCCAAAATCCTTTCTGCAAATTCAGAGCAATATTAAGAACATGGCCAATGTCAGTGACTGCAGGACACACCAAATCTGAAGAGTGAATGTGTCATGGTTCAGAGGCAGATTCCAGCAGAAACTGGCAAAAGTTAAGAAGCACAGACAGCTTGTAGTAAGTCAGGAACATTCTTCTAGGCCTGATTAATTGAAGCAGAGTTGTTTTAGAAACACAAGGTGCAGTCCCCATGGGTTGACCTTCATGGATCTTAAAGGAGAAACAGACTGATATTAACATTTTATTGCTTAGGAAGTGATTAACCAAGAAGAAAACAAAGTAAAAGACACCTGAGGGTCTTTCTTCTTGTGCCTCTAGAATTGTTGGCTGTCCACTGGTAAATATTTCCCACTTCAAAATAGATACCATTTATAAATGAATATCAGTTTGGAACCATGCAGGGTTTCTTGCAAATAAACACTTGTGTCTCTGCCTGCAGAACTCAACTCTAAAATAATTCAGGCAACTGATCAAGAAGAATTGAGATGGGCCTGTAGGACTAATTCCTTCATTTCACTGAGTCATAAGTTCCTCAAAAGTAAATGGAGGGAGTGAGTTGGTCCATCTTTGAGAGAGAAAAAGGAGCATGCTTCATTAGCAAATCAGTGCTTTCAGACAAAATCAGACTGAAAACATAAAATAAAGCCAAAGATGCAAGAAATGTATTTTGGTTTTTAGATTTTTTTTTTGATGTGGGTTACTTTTTAAAAAGTCTTTATTTACTTTGTTAAATATTGCTTCTTACAATTTGTTACAATCTGTTTTTTTGGCTATGAGGCACGTGGGATCTTAGTTCTCCAACCAGGGATTGAACCAGCACCCCATGCATTGAAAGGCAAAGTCTTAACCACTGGACCTCCAGGGAAGTCCCAAGAGATGTATTTTAGAATGAAATTCTGTCCCACAGGGAACTGAACTGATGTAAATTTCATAATTATGCCTCACCTTTCAGATATAATATCTGATAATAAATTCTAGCATGTCATGCTGGTCTTTAAATTTACTCTTTTCCTTTATAAATACAGTATTAATCATTTTACTTTCAATGTGTTCATAAAATCTAAATGTTAACTATCCATTACATGCTTAATTATTTTCACCTTTGTCTTAATTGTATTCTTACCCTGAATTTTTAATCACTACTTTATGCATATTTATATTTTCATTTCTAATCAGTTTTAAATAAGAGAAAAATGGAATAAAAATTCAAATAATTTTGTGATACCACTGCTCAAGACAAATTGAGAGATACTATAGCACCTATAGGAAGAGATAGTAAGAAATATATGTTTGCTAGCTAATTACTAATCTACAAGTTTGGCATAGAAGTCATAGAAGGGTGTCAGTGCATAATTCACAAAAACAACAGATGTGTTTAAAGACAAATGTATTAAAGCCAAGAGTAATCTCATCTGTTCTCTGTACTTCAGTATCATTAGCATTTAGTTAGAGTTCTAGGACATTCATAGGTGATGGGGAGACATGCCAGTGTCCCTTCAGCAGGGATACATATAGGTTAGAAGAGGTGAAGATTGATTGGGTAACACTGAGGGGTGGGAGGCTCCTGATAGCTCAGTTGGTAAATAATCTGCCTGCAATGCAGGAGACCCCAGTTCGATTCCTGGATTGGGAAGATCCTCTGGAGAAGGGATAAGCTACCCACTGCAGTATTCTCATGCTTCCCTTGTGCCTCAGCTGGTAAAGAATCCACCTGCAATGTGGGAGACCTGGATTCAATTCGTGGGTTGGGAAGATCCCCTGGAGAAAGGAAAGGCTGCCCACTCCAGTATTCAGGCCTGGAGAATTCCATTGGGATCGCAGAGTTGGACACAACTGAGTGACTTTCACACTCACTTGGTAAAGAAAAAGGAAGGAATACCATATCTACTGAGCACCACCTAGGTGCTATATGTATATTTCTTTGATACCTACAGTGTGGTAGGCATTACACTTGGCAGCGACAAGGCTGAACAAAAATAAGCCAGTCTCTGCACTGGTGAAAGTTACATTTCAGTACAGAAAACAAGGAAGTAAACAAACAAAAACAAAGACAAGTTAGGATCAGCACCATGAATGATACGAATGAGCAGAAATAGCAAATAATAAGAGGAAACAACAACAGATAGAAAGATCAAGAAAGACTGCTTTAAGAAAGGATTTTATTGTTAATCAAAGGAATAAATAGAGCTGTCAATGTAGGAAATAGAAAAAAAAAAAGAGTGGGACAGCAGAAAGAGGTGGGTAGCATGTGCAAAGGCCCTGGAATAAGAAAGATCTTACTACTGAGTTGGAGGCAAGAGGAGAAATAGAAAAATCATTAGGAGGTTATCGGTGGCAATCCAGCTGAGAGATGTTTCTCCTACATTAGGAGTATTAAAGATGGAAGGAAGTAGACAGTTTCAAGATGTATTTTAGAGGTAGAGATATATTTTGTGTTAGTACTTGCCACATTTATTTATTAATATCCCCCACACAACAGATGATAAAATAGCCTTAAAGAATAGGAAATCAAACTCTTACAGCAATTTCAGGATGAAGTTAAATACATTGCCTTCTCTAAAACCCTTTCCATTGCATCTCACTTTTCACTTTGTTACTGCAGGGTCAATGTAGGTTTTATAGAGTCCTGAGAGCAGAAGACTTTGCTAGTCAAATGATTTTGAATTCGACTATGCTTTGATAACCTGGACAGTTTACAGATTTCCAGTTCACAAATCCATAACTTCATTTCATCTGAAAGGGGCATCAAATTCCACCAGCACAAAATGTTAAAATACCCATATTTCTTCCAGATCTGTAGCAATTCTGAATCATATACTGTTCTTACCATAAGTCTAAATTGGGTAATTTGAGTGATCAACCTGTTTTTTCAACTTAGCTAAAAATACACATCTCTGCCTGTATTTAAAATGACTGGTTGCTGATATCTCCCGCCTCACCAAGTCAACACATTGATAAGGCTTGAAACAATCAGGCTTGGGTTCAAAAGCTAAACTCAAAAGGACCTTGCTCTTAATAAACTCAGTACTTCAGCAGTTTTTTTATTTTTTTCATTTTTATTCTATATTTACTGAGATTTTGCTCACTGGTACTTTCATCTCTTCGTTTTTGGTATATAACAGGCTTGTATTTCTTCACCCTCTTGGGTTGACTTGGCATACTCCTTGCTCTGGAAGTAGTTAGGAGCCACTATCCAATTCTCCCCTCCCCCACTACAGGGTCTGGTGATGTTTGAAGCCTTTGTTAGCCCAGGTGTCTGAGCAGGAGGACCTGCAGCCAAGTCTCCCCGCCTGACCCTCAGCAGACATGTGGTATGAGGTCAAAAGAACTTGATTTTTTTAAGACACCAAGATTTACAGGTTTATTGTTGTTGTTGCTGCTGCTACACAACCTCATCTCCTTGACATAAGTTCCTCCATGTTCTTGACGTAAAGGAAAATACAAAATTCCAAATCAGAGAAGCATGACAGATGGTAGAGTTGGCAGAAAATGAGAAGGTTTGGGTTGAAATGGACGTGGTTTTAATCCAGTCTCTGTACCTTACTCACTCTTTGAGCCTTCTTTTACTCAGCTGTTAAAGAGAGATAGTAGCATAGTTGTTCTATGACAATTTAACATGTCAAGTGCCTATAAGGATGTCAAACCATAGATGATATTCAATATAAATAGCTGTTTTGTGAGGGATAGGGCTTTCCTAGTGGCTCAGACGGTAAAGAATCCACCTGCAACGTGGGAGACCTGGGTTCAATCCCTGGGTTGGGAAGATCCCCTGGAAGAAGGCATGGCAACTCACTCCAGTATTCTTGCCTGGAGAATCTCCATGGACAGAAGAGCCTGGTGGGCTACAGTCCATGGTGTCGGACACGACTGAATGACTAAGCACAGCACAATGGTAAATTGACTCGCAGTCAGAAAGGAAATATTTACGCAGGTAAGACTGAATCTGAAGGGGATGCAAAATTAGGGGTTGGGGGGAATTGTCACTTACCCCTTCACTTCCCCTTTTTTCTCCCCCATGCAAACTTCTCTCTAGTCATGAGTATGCCCTTCCCTCTTCTCTGTGTAACTTAATGCTTTCTTTGCCTTCTTCCAACCCCTCCACTACAAACTGCTCCCAGAAAAGTCTGTATCACTCGTTAAACCATGCATTAAAATAGCTGCATTTTAATAGGAAATAAGTTGAGTTAATGGACCTAAGCTCTAACATGGTATTCATCTCGTGGCATTCAGGTGAAGGGAAGTGGGGTACCTTTCACCCAAACCCAGTATGTCAAAGAGGATTCCTCAGGCTTGTTAGATCCACTAAGCTGGGTAGGTCTCCTCTGTAGTCTTTAAAGAAGACTTTGATAAGGCTTCCATTTATGAGACTGTCCAGAATCTGCTGGGAAATTACCATGATAGTTTGGCAGAATCTCCCACGGGCTCAGAAGTAGGGACTGGCAGTATTAGGGCTGTGCGTTTGTGTGCCTGCATGACTTGAAAATGTACAATGCCTTTATGTGTTATCTCCACGTTAAGGCTCAGTGTAATCCTGAAAAAAGGCATTAAGATTATCATGGCAGATGATAGAACTAAAGTGTAAAGCTTTTAAATCATTTACCAAATTCACATAGATGGGAAGCAAAAGAATATATATCCAAAACCATTAGCTCTGATTTCAAGTGTGATATACTTTCTCCTTTTCACTATCATAGTTTTTTTTCCTGTCTGGGAGGAACAAATTTGATAACATTTCTTGACTTTAATAGCACAGCATCATGAAATGCAGGTATCTCTCACTAGTCAGAGAAGGAAATGGCAATCCACTCCAGCACTCTTGCCTGGAAAATCCCATGGACGGAGGAGCCTGATAGGCTACAGTCCATGGGGTCGCAAAGAGTCGGACACGACTGAGCAACTTCACTTTCACTTCACTCACTAGTCATATAATTGGGAATGTGAAATTATGCTTTCTACATTTATAAAATAACTGAAAAACAGAAAGAAGACACATGAGGGTTAAAAAAAAACTATAAATATGCTCTAGAAAATAAAGTTAAGGTGATGTATCCTGTATGGCCATGTATTCTGGCTAAGAATAATACTCATGGTTTCAGAGAAATCCATTTCTTCCTATGTGAATGAAAAGAGAAGGAAATGAAGAAAAATGTTAAATTTTTTAGTCCCATCATTTCTTTAAGAAACTATAGCTATTTCCTAGTGGCTAATAGGAGAAGGCGATGGCACCCCACTTCAGTATTCTTGCCTGGAAAATCCCATGGACGGAGGAGTCTGGTGGGCTTCAGTCCATGGGGTCGCAAAGAGTCAGACACGACTGAGCAACCTCAATTTCACTTTTCACTTTCATGCATTGGAGAAGGAAATGGCAACCCACTCCAGTGTTCTTGCCTGGAGAATCCCAGGGACGGGGGAGCCTGGTGGGCTGCCGTCTATGGGCTCGCACAGAGTCGGACATGACTGAAGCAACTTAGCAACAGAGCAGCAGTGGCTAATATAATTTATAATATTCTATCTCTTCTCAATTTTAAACACTGGAAACATCTTGGAAGATACAATGAAAACACAGGATTTGTAGCCAGACAAATCTGGATTTCAACACTGGTTTGATCATCTGAAGTTATAGATGTTGGGAAAGTAAGGTAATTAAGTCATAATGTGAGATGGGCCTAAAATGGAAGTTTTTCATCTCTAAAATGGAAGTTTGAATTAACAATCTCACAGAATGTTAGTATTACATGATATAGTGAATAGAAGGCATTTATATACTTGTAATTTTTAGAAAATGTTATTTTTGTTTTCTCTTTGTATCATATAGTTTCATATTATTCTCTGATTCCTATTCCCAAGAAACACATAGTCAAGATTTTATTAACTTAAGAAGTATTAGATGGAAGGCAGGAAGGGAGGGAAGTAGGGAGGTAGCGAGAAAGGGAGGAAGGAGAGAAGGGAGGGAGCAAGGGAAGGAATGAAAGAAAAATCCCTAATAAGAAAAACAATTCAAAAATTATGTGGAGATACTTTTCTTTCTCTTAATGATCTGATACTGTTCTATCAGCAGAGATTGGAAGGCCCTGTGGAAAATTCTGAAAGAGGTGGGAATACCAGACCACCTGACCTGCCTCTTGAGAAATCTGTATGCAGGTCAGGAAGCAACAGTTAGAACTGGACATGGAACAACAGACTGGTTCCAAATAGGAAAAGGAGTACGTCAAGGCTGTATATTGTCACCCTGCTTATTTAACTTGTATGCAGAGTACATCATGAGAAACGCTGGGATGGAAGAAGCACAAGCTGGAATCAAGATTGCCAGGAGAAATATCAATAACCTCAGATATGCAGATGACACCACCCTTATGGCAGAAAGTGAAGAGGAACAAAAAGCCTCTTGATGAAAGTGAAAGAGAAGAGTGAAACAGTTGACTTAAAGCTCAACATTCAGAAAACTAAAATCATGGCATCCAGTCCAATCACTTCATGGCAAATAGATGGGGAAACAGTGGAAATAGTGTCAGACTTTATTTTGGGGGGCTCTAAAATCACTGCAGATGGTGATTGCAGCCATGACATTAAAAGATGTTTACTCCTTGGAAGGAAAGTTATGACCGACCTAGATAGCACATTAAAAAGCAGAGACATTACTTTGCCAACAAAGGTCCACCTAGTCAAGGCTATGGTTTTTCCAGTGGTCACGTATGGATGTGAGAGTTGGACTGTGAAGAAGGCTGAGTGTCAAAGAATTGATGCTTTGAACTGTGGCATTGGAGAAGACTCTTGAGAGTCCCTTGGACTACAAGGAGATGCAACCAGTCCATCCTAAAGGAAATCAGTCCTGGGTGTTCATTGGAAGGACTGATATTGAAGCTGAAACTCCAGTACTTTGGCCACCTCGTGTGAAGAGTTGACTCATTGGAAAAGACCCTGATGCTGGGAGGGATTGGGGGCAGGAGGAGAAGGGGATGACAGAGATGAGATGGCTGGATGGCATTTCCTACTCGATAGACATGAGTTTGGGTAAACTCCGGGAGTTGGTGATGGACAGGGAGGCCTGGCGTGCTGCAATTCATGGGGTCGCAAAGAGTCGGACACGACTGAGCGACTGAACTGAACTGAGAATTATTCTGTCCTTCACCTCTTTCCCCAGTAGAGACATAAGTGTTGTAAAACCTTTTAATAACATTTTTGATAATATCACTAGAAATTGGTCATTTGTTCCTAAAGAAGAAACTTCTGCTTGTAAGACTTTTGCCGTTTAATTTTTTTACTTATTCTTGGGTGAAATCGTTACAGAAATTCATTTCAGGAGCACTAATCTCATCATTATACCCAATTTTACATTTATCTTTTAGACAACTGACCAGACATCTAATGCAAGGCTATGAGACAGAGGAATTTTCCAGTACCCAGTCTAGGACTGGTCTTAGCTGAATTTTTGCTATTATGCCACTTCAGGTGGCTATTGCCACATTCACCTAACAGGAGAACCTCTACAGGTTTGGGTAATTATCTCCACCATAAAGAGGGCTTAGTTGCTCGTACAGTTTCAGGGTGTGAAATGTGAAATTGTTAAGCACACAATGAGTGTTGTCAAATGAATCCTATCACGCAGTCCCTCTATTTCCAACAATCAGTATATAGACAGATACCCTGCGTAATTACGGGCATTTATAATTAGGTTTTACTGAGGAACCATTTCAAGAAAATGATTTGTTCAGCTCTGTACCAGATTAGTAATAGCCGGGTGTTGGCAAAATCTCCCACCATGACTATGAAAACATAGCAAGAAGTGTTGATACAAAAAGAACTCTAGAAATATGCTGAAAGTTTCATTATTTTTCCGAAAACAATTGCATCACTTCCCAGAAACATAAGTACATATCTTTTCAACCACTGTTTTTTCTTCTTTTAAAACTATTTGGGCGTGTACATAAATACAATGATGAAATGAAAAAGTACTGCCAGTGGAGTATTACTGGCACAACTTTAAGTCAATCTAACCCATTAGATTAACACTGAACAATGTTCCATGTGATCATGAATAGCTTTCAGAGGTGTCCAGAGCACCCACATGACGTGGTGTAAACAATTGGCACTCAACCCAAGATGAGACTTCAATCAGCAGATAAAGCAGAAATACAACTGCTTGTCATGTTCTTTTGAAGGTTTGTGTACAGGCATGAAATCATAAATAAAAATCCCCAAATAAGCAACCTGACTCAAGAAGGCAATCACTGGACATAACCTTACCTTCTGGGTTCATACCTGTTTGAATGCCCACGTATTCAAATGACTTTGTAAATCCTTAATTATCCTCTTTTAAATGAGTAACATCTGGTTTCCCTTCAGTCTTCAACATCTTGATGAGTTTATTGCTCTGATTTGGAAATTACCAGAGTAAAAATGTGACTATTTAAAGCAGTGAAACCAATCTGAGCTGGTAACATAAGTGCAAGAATTCTTACAACTTCCCACTCTTTCTGAAATAAATAGAGCAATTTGATTTTAAGTTGATCATTTAAAACTTGGTACAAACACAAAGTCTTTCCCACCACAGGTTTTATGACCTTTTTACTGTTTATTTATGGGGACAACTTCCAGATATTTCAGAATCAGAAATATGATCACTTTTGATTTGTCTTTCCTAATTGGAACCAGGGCTGGCATGTGTCATTGAGATTTTTATTCCATTCCTAAACCCATTAAATTCCCAAAGCAACATCATTTAGGTCTTGTGATCTTGGACTTTAGATACATCTTCCTCCCTATATCAACCCACCATTCCGTTATGGTTGAACTGTTCCTCTTGCCCCAGTCAAATCCATATGGTGAAGTCCTAAACCCTAGTGCCTCACAATGTGATATTATTTGAAAATAGGGTCATTTTCAGATGCCATTAGTTAAGATGAGGTCTTGTTGGAATAGAATGGGTCTCTAATCCAATAGGACTCATATTCTTATTTTTAAAAACAGAGAAATTTAGACATGAGACATACACACAAGGAGAATGCTATGTGGGGTGAAGTGTCTATAAGTCAAATGATGTCAAAGATTGCCAGCAAACCACCAGAAATTAGGAGCGTAGCATGGATCAGAGTCTCCCTCACTGTCCATGGGGGAAACCAAGCCTTCCAACTCCTTGATGTTGGGCTTCCATCTTCCAAAACCATGAGAGAAATTCTAATGTTTAAGCTGCTCAGTCTGTGGTACTTTGGTATGGTAGCACTAGCAAACTAATACAACTTCTTTACTGTTGTGGTAGCAAATAGTTTCCTTGGTGATTCTCTTTTTATCTATGTTCTTATATGTTCAATGAGAATATTTGCCACATTAGCAGTGTTCCTAGTTAGCCTTCAAAATAATGTGTTTGTTTTTTTTTTTTTTTGAAGACAAAATCTTTCAGCATTGCCTTGGCCTTCCAAAAGGTGAAAAGAGATGAGACTTAGAAGAGAGAATAAGACAGTTTGTTATCTGATTATACCTTTCTTAAAAAAAAAAAAATAGCAACTGGCTGGTACATACTAACACTGAAAAACATTTTGATAAAAGTGTGAGCCTCAGTCATAAATGATTAGAGCCAAATGGGCAGTCAGCCAATGTTTTTATGGGGAAAGTTAAGCAACAGAAGGATTTCACATAGGAAAATAAATAATGAAGTATATTTGTGATCAGGAAAGAGAAGGGCATGACCCTGATCAATTGGGAAACCAAAAAGGAATCCACAAAATCAAACTGCTCTTTAGAAAATATGAAAGGAGTGATGTCAAGGGAAAAGCAGCAATCAGCACCAGGACTGAAGTCATGACTTACCTAGTCATAGGAGAATCTGGGTTAGGTGAGTTTCCTAAACTACATACACTCCCTACTTCCAGCTCTCTGGGCCACATTTGACATACAGAGTTCTCAAACTTTAGCACGCATGAGAATCACTCAGAGGGCTTCTAAAACACAGATTACTGGGCTCCAGGCTTGAGGTTTCTGATTCAGGGCCAGATGGGTCCATATAATTTGCATTTCTAATAAATTCCCTAATAACACTTATGTATTGGTCTGGGGATATACTCTGAGAAACACTAGATTTCATCAATGTTGTCACATGTGCCTAATGAGAAGAATCATCCAGAAGAAGTTTATTTTAAAAATACAAAATCCTAGGTCTCATGCTAGAATTTCAGACTCAACCTCCAGGGAAGGGACTGATATTTTTATTTTAATAAAATAAACTTAGAGTGGTTAGTATGATTGGGTAAGTTTGAGAAACACTGCACCAAATCTCCTTGAATTCCCTTTTAGGGTCTGTCATTTTCCCACATGGTACAAATGGGTAGGGTTTGAAATATGGCAGTAGTTGCAAGATAAATTAAGAGTAGCACAATCACTGGGTTCTGTAATCCTAATCTACTAGACCTATGGGCCAACCATCGAACTGCACTCCTGTTCATGAACAGATGCCCTGAGAGACAATCTTTATTAACACCAATCATACTCTGATAGCAGATGTGGAGGGTGACTAATGGGCCTAAGACCAGAATCAGGACAGAGGCTACTGGGGTAATTCAGATGGGAAATGATGGAGGCATAGATTTAAAACATGGTATTGATGATGAAAAGACAGAATTGAGAAATACTAGTAGAATTAACAGAACATGAAAGAAGGTTAGCTATATAAAAAGAAGGTTAATTCAATCTTTTTTTCCATTTTTTCAGTCTTATTAAACATATATTACCACATTTTCCCTACTCTCTCTTAATCTTCTTAGTTTTACACTTACTTAATTTTGCTTGAATATCTATTTCTATTCTTTACCAACAGAAGCAGTAGGCTCTCTCACCACAACCACAACAATCAGCAAGTATTAATATTTATGGAGTACGCATTACTAAATCATACTTTGTCTAGTCTTGTAACAAATTTACATCCTTTTGTTTAAATCCTGCATTTCTATTGGTAGTCTACTTTTGGTTTAACTCTGTATTTTAAAGGGCACTGTGGCTTTTTAGTGTGGAATCTCTTCTGCCCTTCCTATGCCATAGTATTTTAGTGCTTATTACTTAATTCTCATGTTTTCTATGTATACCTGTATTTCAATTATAAGTTAACTAAACTGATAAAAACCATAATCAGCAGCCACTAACTTTCTTTCAGAAATCAACTAATGATGGTTATTCATTTACTACAGCTCTGGTATACTTATTTCAAAAAAGAGAACACTATACTTTGCTCAAAAAAAATCATAAAATGAAAATTTTCTACTGCCCTCATATGTGAAAATTATGTTCGTCTTATTCCACAAGCTATATATCTTCAGCAGCACTTTCATTTAATTCTAAGTGTGGTAAAATTCAGCTCCTATACCAAGGTAAGAAGTAACTTAGCTAACTAAAGGCAGGTTAGTTTTATATGTAGATTTCTATTTAGTTCCTTTTTTTTTCTAACAGCAATTGCCCCATTCTTTACAAATATTTACAGTTGTTTTCTTCAAAAAGTCTAAAGAAGACTCTTTGCACTGCTCAGATTTAAAGACTGACCAAAAGAGCACAATGTCAAAGAGGAAAAGTAAATAAAGAATCAACTGTCAAAATCAACTGTCAACTAAATGCCACCCTTTCTCACACCAAGCACACCAAGTGTCTCAGGCATTACTAATATAGATTGCAGTCAGGTCACTTAGACTCTCCATTAAGCTTTTATTGAACAATTTCTTTGTGTTCAGCACAGTGCTGGGCTCTGTAGGTACAAGAGAAATATAAAACAGAGGTCCTTCCCACAGAGGGTTTACATTATGGTTGAGAATTTAAAAAATAAAAGGTACAAAAACTCTTAAAATGCATATTGTTCAATTATTTTTACATAAAGTACTTCAGATAATGAAAATAAAATGAAATCTTAGAACGTGAATGAAACAGAAACACTTTAATCTATGGGGTAAGCCTAGACACATTTTGAATTAAAATATTTAGTAAAAGCCTGGATTCATGAAAAACATGAGCACAAATATTTTTAAGACAACCATTAAACATTTAAGTATTCATAATGATTAATTAAAAGCATATCAAGCTAAGAATATTTTATTCAGATCTTTAAGGTGCCTGAATAATTACGATTATCTTAGCAATAGACTTTTAAAAGTGCTTCCAAGTACTGAAGGGACTGAAAACATTTTTGTTCTCTTAAGTAGCTTATATGGTTTTCTTATAACCTGGTTTTCATTATTTATTGAATTTTTGAAAGTCATTCATGTAGACACTAAAAATGTAGATCAATTCAACACTGTTTGAATTTTCATATATTTCATTGACCATAGTCCACTTGTAAAATACATATACAAATTTACAGGCTTCCCAGGTGGCGCTAGTGATAACACCCTGCCTGCCAATGCAGGAGACCTTAAGAGACGTGGGCTTGATCCTTGGGTTGGGAAGATCCATAGTCAAGAATCAGGTCTTTTAAAGCATATTAATATTGTATACATTTTTGTATATGTATTTCATTGAGCTTTACAATAGTTACTATAATTGTGATAAAATTGTAGATCAAGCACTATTTTCTACATGTAACATTCTTTTGGCAGATTTCCAATGAGACTTATTTTATTTTGAGGTTTAGTTCTGTCTTCAATTACACGATTATGAGAACTCTTGTTTATTGAAGATAATAAAGAAAATATAGATGAAGACACTTGTTAAAAATTGTTACTGAATCATGATCCAGAGTATCTGAGAACATATGTTACAGAGGTTATCATCTCAGGTGAATTTAGCATGCAATGTATACATTTCTGTGGATTAAAGATAGAAGTATCAAAAGTACTTTATACTGATACATATTGTCTCTACATCAGATTTCAGACTAACGGGACTAAGATATTCTTAATTATATGACCAATATCTTTACCAAATAATCATTGTTTTTCAAGTTTTTCCTATTACTTCAAACTTTCACATATAGATTTTTAATAAACATTATCATGTTAAACTGCATGCGATTATTCTGCCTAGATGTAGCATTTTTAAATCAGAATGTTTAACATGAAATTTCCCAAGGTGAACCATAACATGGAAACAAAAGGCTTCCTATCACATTCATTTAAATTTACAACAGCTAGTATCACCCATGAATGTTACTTTTGCTGAGAGTTTACCATATAAGCATTTTTTGTGGTGTCAAATACTGTACTAGTGATGAGACCCATGAAGGAAATACAATAAAAGTGTCCTGCCCACCATGAAATAGAATTTTGTCAAGGGAAACAGACATGTATAATGAAAATATTTAAGGAATAATATAGTAATTATCAAAATGAGCACTACAGGTTCAGAGGTGGAGAGAGAGGTAAGAAAATAACCAGGGCACAATAGTCCTCCCTTATTCTTAGAGAATATGGTCCAAGACCCTAGTGGATGCTTGAAACCACAGATAGTATTGAACCCCACAAATACTTATGTATATACTATGCTTTTTTCTGTACATATGTACCTGTTTTAAATTTTTAATATATAAATTAGATACAGTTCAATTCAGTTCAGTTCCATCGCTCAGTCGTGTCTGACTCTTTTTGACCCCATGAAATCGCAGCACGCCAGGCCTCCCTGTCCATCATCAACTCCCAGAGTTCACTCAGACTCATGTCCATTGAGTCAGTGATGCCATCCAGCTATCTCATCCTCTGTCGTCCCCTTCTCCTCCTGCCCCCAATCCCTCCCAGCATCAAGGTCTTTTCCAATGAGTCAACTCTTCGCATGAGGTGGCCAAAGTACTGGAGTTTCAGCTTTAGAATCATTTCCTTCCAAAGAACACCCAGGACTGATTAGGTACAGTAAGAGATTAATAATGATAACCAGTAATAAAATAAAACAATTATAACACTATGCCATAATAAAAGTTGGTGAATGTGGTCTCTCTTGCTCTCTCTAAATAACTCATTTACAAATTTAATGCCTTTTCCACCTTAACTAAGCACCGATGTCACACTGCAGCTGTAACTTTTGCAGTTTGAGGTGTGTCAGCAAAACTAGCACAAATTTCTTTCTCCTTCACAATTTTAAAGATAGACTTCTTTTTACATAGATTTTTAGCAACTTCAGCATATGTTTTTTTTTTTTTTTCCTTTTCTTATTAAACAGAGAACTTTCACTTAAAGGAAGTACTTTACAGCTTCTCTTTGGCATATCCAAATGACCAGCATCAGTACTCTTGGGCTTTGGAGCCTTTGTTAAGTATGAAGCATATTAAATGCTTGAAGAACCAGCCTTGCAAAACCTCAGTGGTGGATTTGATAACTAAGTAGGCTACCACATGACTAATGAATAGGATATGCTGGACAAAGGGATGATTCACATCCCAGGTAAAACAGAGTGGGACCCTAAGAGATTTTATCAGGCTACTCAGAATGGCATGTAATTTTAACACTTATGAATTGTTTATTTCTGAAATCTTCCATTTAATATTTCCAGTCTGTGTTTGACCACTGGTAACTAAAATTGTGAGTAATGAGGGGCTTCTGTACTTAAATTGTCCAAAAGCTAAGGACAAGATGTGATTCAAACATGCAGGAGATGAGTAGGTTTTGTGTGGGCAAAAATAATAACCATGAGGTATTAGAATCAAAAAGAATAACATCTAGGGATTTGAAGTTGGTTCTGCCCATGGTATTTCAACCCACATGGTGAGGGAGCCAGTTTATAGTTGAAACTGAGAACTTGTATTCTACAATTGGAGGTAAATCTAGATAAAGAATTAATCACAGTTAATACTTATTGATTACCTATTGTGTTGCATTCATTTTACATACCTTATCACAATAACCTCACAGTAAGCATTATAGTCTTTAGTTTACAGATTAATTCACTGAGACTCCATGAAATTAACTCTCTCAAGTTCATAGAGTTAATGAATGGCACAGCCAGATTTAAATCCAAATTTGATTCCAGAACCCATGATTTTATTACTAGATCACACTGTCTTACAAATGAAATATCATTACAACAATTCTCACATTGTACTATGCTATAGGGAAAACAATAAACCTGGAATCAAAAAGCTTAAACTTGGATCTGAAATCTTACTTACATTAGCTAAGTGACATTGGGCAAGCCTCTGTAAACCTTATCCTCTTTTGTAATAATAAAATAGTAAATAGATGACAGACAAACATAGCTAGATGATGGACAGACAGAAGTAACAGGAGTATAATAGCCCTATGATGGTCTAAAACATGTTGAATTTAAACCTAAATAAAGGGATGTGTACAGCATGTTTTGTGCTAGTTACCTAAGGCCATTTCAATACAAGTTTGAGTGAAAATAATTATAGTTTAGAGATAATTCACAACTGGTTCAACCATACCAAAGGGATGATTCAACTATTTTGGTTTCATTTCACTGACAGAAATGACAGTCACAGTGTTGGATTCTATTGCCAAACTGCTGATACTACAGTATCATCTCTTTCCAGGATATCCTTGTAGATGGCAGCATGGCCCTTGGCATAGCACACTACAATAAATAGGTGTTGAATTAGGTGAATTGGGAGAGGGAAAAGAAGGAGGAAGAAAGGGGGCAGAAAGATAAGGGAAAGAAATGTTCGTGGAATTTATGGGTAGAAAAAGGCAATTATAGGGCTTCCTTGGTAGCTCAGCTGGTAAAGAATCCGCCTGCAATGCAGAAGACCTGATTCAATTCCTGGGTCAGGAAGAGCCCCTGGAGAAGGGATAGGCTACCTACTGGAGTATTTTTGGGCTTTCCTGGTGGCTCAGTCAGTAAACAATCTGCCCGCAATGCAGGAGACCTGGATTCGATCCCTGGGTTGGGAAGATCAGTCCCTGGGTTGGAAGAGGGCATGGCAACTCATTCCAGTATTATTGCCTGGAGAATCCCCAAGGACAGAGGAGCCTGGTGGACTGCAGTTCATGGGGTTGCAAACAGTTGGACATGACTGAGCGACTAAGCACAGCACAAAGGCAATTATTGCTTGGGAAATTCTGTGGATGGAGAAGCCTGGTTGGCTACAATCTATGGGGTCACAAAGAGTCAGACAAAATTTAGTAACTGAGCATGCACTCACAAGGGCACATCAGGTAAGAAATAGTAAATGATTCAAAGTATTTTTTTGAAGTCCACAGAATTTCTTATTTCACACAAACCAGATTCTTTTATCCCATTAAAAAGTAACAAAACTTGGTAGTTTATAACTATATCACTAATTAATTTTGCCTTTTGTATGCCACCCAAGAAGAAATTGTAAGAAATATTGAATTGCTAAGAGTGAATTGGAGAAGGCAATGGCACCCCACTCCAGTAGTCTTGCCTGGAAAATCCCATGGATGGAGGAGCCTGGTAGGCTGCAGTCCATGGGGTAGCTAGGAGTCGGACACGACTGAGTGACTTGACTTTCTCTTTTCACTTTCATGCATTGGAGAAGGAAATGGCAACCCACTCCAGTGTTCTTGCCTGGAGAATCCCAGGGACGGGGGAGCCTGGTGGGCTGCCGTCTCTGGGGTCACACAGAGTCGGACAAGACTGAAGCGACTTAGCAGCAGCAGCAGCAGGAGTGAATCAGAAGCTATACCTGGATTTTTTTTTTAATGCTCCAACTCAGTAGTTAATCATTTAGCTTCATTATTATTTTCTATGACATTTCAAGAGCACCTTTACCTGTATCATAGCTTTCACTCTTCAAAGACAGAAAAATGATAATTAAGCTGGTTACTGCGTAACTGAATGATACATAACCAGAATACAGATTTAGGACTTTTAGTTCCCAGCTCAGCACAGAAGAATACATCTCCAAAACATTAATTACACATTTTACATAAATATCTTTGGTCATGACATCTTCCTGTCTTCATTTGGCATCCTTTTCTATCTTGTGGAGTTTATGTCTTGTTAACTGAATTCTCGCTCTCAATAAGTTGACTTTTCACTGACAAAAGCTTGTACTGATTTTTCAAATTCATTGTAAAATCAAAACTACCATAAAATGTAAAGACAGCCACATCAGTTGAGATTCACATAAAGGTTTAAAACTGGGAGAAACTCTGGGGAGATGGGGTTTTCTTTTTCTCATTTTTTCACAGTCACCATCTGTGCAATCTTGCCCAACTTCTTAAATGTAATATTCAATATCCAGTCCAAGAAGCTGACTGAATACTTAAAGACATAGATTACAGTAATAAACTTGGTCTCAGTGAATATTACTGACAAGAAAAAAACAGTAAAAAAATTTTAAAGATGAAAAAGAAGAAATAATCCAAATCAAAACATAAAATTCTCCTTCGCAGGTGGGAAGAAACACACAAACTCAAGGACAGCAATTTCAATAAAAAGTCCAACTTCATTCTTTGATTATCTGTTAGAATAGAAAGAAAAAATATAATAAGCATGGATAGGGATACATTTTGTATGGTGCAAGGATTAAGGTGTAAGTAAGAAATATAATGTCTTAGACATCAAAACATTCTTGTTTGAAGTAATTACTTCTGTGTTTTATAAATAAAAGCAATGTAAATAATTTTGTATTTTGGATCACCTAAAAGTCTCCAAATTATCTAATTATACTAAATGAATGCATTTATTCTGAGTAATTTTTCTGGTTTCCAAGATTGTAATCCAGAAGAATAATCAAATTGAAAAGCTATATCAATTGTACATACATCAAATGGTCAAATAATCTTGCCTTAAAAACAAACCCTAATCAGTATATAACTATACTCTAAAAACATATAAGGAAGAGTACCAATTAAAGGAGCCATGAGGTACAATTTTTTTTCCTATCAAACCAACAAAATATTGTGTGTGTGTGTTTTAAGATAACATACAGTGCTAGTTAGAGTAAAGCAAAGTAAAAACTCACACATTGCTGATGAAATTTTCAATTACTAATACTTTGGAAAGCAGTCAGACTATAGGCATCTTTCAAGATTATTAAAAATTTAGATATTATTTATTCCTTAAAGCATACTTCTAATAAAAACAATCACAAATATTTAAAAAAAACTTTAGTCTTTGGGTAATGATGCAATTCTTTTTATCATGGTGCCAGATCTGATCACAGATTATGATTAAATAAACTATGGTGTATCCTTTTAATAGACTATTATATAAATATTAAAATTACTTTAAAATAATTTGTAAATAATCTGTGGAATGTTTATTTCATGTTAAATGAAGTAAACAAGATACAATAATGAATATATATTATCATATGTATGTACATATGTACATGTAAGGAAAGTGCAAAGGGAAATAATGAGAAAGAAATCCACTAAAATGATGGTGGGCTTTTCTTGAGTAGTGAAAGTAAATTTTAGTAAGCTGCCTTTCTTTTTAAATTTTCTATATTTTCCAAAGTTTCTATAGAGAGCTTGGCTTATTTATATTAAGGAGGGTAAGTACAATAAGATTTACTTTAAAAAATTGAAAATGGGATTAGTATAAACCTACCAAATGGAAATTGCGTATCTCGATTCTTTTCCCTTTGTTTATTTTCCAAGGGATCTGTGTTTATAGTAAAACTGCCCAGAATATGTGTATTACATGCAGATATCTAAGGCAAGGACGGAGGACCATAAAGGTGAGTCAAGTAAAAACTTTACGGGCTTTGTGATTTTTGAGGTGTGTTCCAGAAGCAGCCTGCTTTTTCTTATCCTTTGGATATTGTTGCAAAGTAGTTATTCAAAACACATTTAAATCTTGCCCTGAAGAGTAGAAGTGATTATTTCTCAGTTACCTCAAGCATGGGAGAAAAAATATTTAAAGAAATTGAGCTGCTTGAATGTCCACATTTGTTATAACTTATACTGGAGTTATGGTACCTAGCCGTACCCAAGGAATGAAATAAGGTGAACATGCAGATTTTCCATTAAAAATGAAGAGTTCAACTTATTTGAATAGTCTTTGAAAATAAATTAAAACTTTTTATGTTCTCTCATTAAAACAAAAACGATCACACAATGCGATAATACACATAAGACCATTCAATTAACCCTATAGCCACTAGCAGGAGTATTGAAAGGAAATGTTTGAGGGAGGAAACTAATGCTTGAAATTTAATCTGACTAAACATGCATCACATTTGGCATAATGTTCTGCTTTCTACAATGTTCATTCATTGAAATATATGTGTTATACAAAGATCTAATCGAAAGAGCAAGTAAGAGTGTGTTAATCATATGGTGAACATGCCAAGTTCTGGTGTCTAAATAAAACAGAGGTCACTTAGCTTTAAAATATTTCTGGAAGGATGGGATTAACATATACATACTACTATATACAAAAGAGATAACCAAGGCTTCCCTGATGACTCAGCGGATAACGAATCCACCTACAATGGCAAGAGACAGGATATATGGGTTCGATTCCTTGGGTCAGGAAGATTCCCTGGAGAAGGAAATGGGAACCCACTCCAGTATTTGTGCCTGAAAAATCCCATGGGCAGAGGAACCTGGCAGGCTACGGTCCAATGGTCTCAGAGTTAGACACTACTGAGCAACTAAGCATAAGGATCTACTGTCATATTCAGTATTTTATAATAACCTATAGGGGAAAAGAATCTGAAAAAGAATAAATATACATATATACATATAACTGAATCACTGCACTGTACACCTGAAAATAATATGACAATGTAAATCAACTATACTTCAATTTTTTTAAAAAATTGAAAGTTCTCCTGGGAGACTGCTCTTACTAAGAAAAGAGCAGACGTGCAGACTCTTCACCACGCAGAGTTAGTCAGTTCCAAAAGTAGCCTGGAGCCAGTCTCAGAAAGTTCTCAGAGGAAATGTAAATGAAGTTGTAAAAACAACAACAGCTCCTCTGGGGAATCGAGTCCTTTTTCATCAGACATGTGTGCTTAGTTTGCATTTTAATTCTTAGAGACCTTCTGCCTTCGTAACATGAACTCAGGTCAGAGCAGAGCAATGGGGGAGAGCTATGCTGTCAATTCAGACAGTTCTACATCTCACCTTTCCAGGTGGTCACTCCACATCAAGGCTGAGGAACACTGGTGGGATAAAGAGATGGAACTGGATGCAGAGTTGTTTGTGTGGTGCCTTATCTGTGAACAGACAGAGGGTTTCAGTGGACAGAATTATTGATTATGATTCCTTTCGTCAGACGACACTTCCCTGAACGTTTTCAAAGAAGAGCAGAGCCACAATCCATACATCAACTCACATCAGCTCTGACTCCATAAATGAAGATGTTTTAGATATTATCTCCCCAATTGTCTCATTGCTGCCTCCTGTGCTTTGACCCACCCTCTCTTTCTTCCCACACATCCACATCAGACATTACTTGAGATCAGAAACCAGGGCTAATATTACTTCAGGAGCCCTAGGGCAGTTATTGGAGCATTTGTTACATGCTGAATAAAAGGTCGTTGACTTCAAATGATCTTTGTAGGTAAATCTAATTCTGCCCATCTCCAGCTTTCAGTGACCTCCTGTTGCTCTCAGGGTAAAGACCGAAGTTCCTAACCTTGTCTGTCTGATCTGGCCTCTAGCTGCAACTATAGCTGTCTTTTGAACTTTCTTGCTGCTCTGTGCTCAGGTCACACTGCTGCTGCTGCTGCTAAGTCGATTCAGTTGTGTCCAACTCTGAGACCCCATAGTCGGCAGCCCACCAGGCTCCCCTATCCCTGGGATTCTCCAGGAAAGAACACTGGAGTGGGTTGCCGTTTCCTTCTCCAATGCATGAAAGTGAAAAGTGAAAGTGAAGTTGCTCAGTCGTGTCCGACTCTTAGCGACCCCATGGACTGCAGCCCACCAGGCTCCTCCATCCATGGGATTTTCCAGGCAAGAGTACTGGAGTGGGGTGCCATTGCAGGTCACACTAGCTATCTACAAACACCACAAACAGGGTCATCCTCCTGCTACCTCAGGGCATTTGTGCTTGAAGCTTTCCCTACCCAGAGTGCTCTTTCATTCCTTCATCACCTGGCTGACAACTTCTTGTTCTTCAGGTCTCAACTCTGAAAATTACTTCCTCAGAGAATAACCTGTTTACCAGCACTGGTTCCCCACTATGTGATACCCACTATTTTCTTTTCAAGAATTCATTGTAGTTTGTAATAAGTGTGTCTGTAATATGTATAATTGTAATATGTGTGATTATTTGTTTAATGTGTGTTATCTCTAGGCCACATGTTTTATGAAATCAGGAACCATGCCTGTGTTTTGCATATCACAGTGTGTCCAGCAGCTACCATACAGCTTGCCACATAGGTGATGGTCAATAAATATATTTGGGGCCTGAAAGAACAATGCTGTATAATTTGCCCTGCGGCCCATCCCTCCACAGCATCTCCAAATAATAGCTTAAATTCATTTGATACAATAAAATTTTGAACTATACATATTTCAACCAAGTTGAAATACATAAAAAAATATACTTAAAAAGTATTTCCTTTTTATATATTTCTTAGCAATTCTCTTACAAAAACTAGCAGAATGAAATGAAATTCCTATAAGAAATTGTTAAAGAAATTTAATTCAGTGTATCCTTAGTCTTTTTTTTTTTATCAGATTCCTAGAGTCCTTTTTCTCTCAAAAGTATAGTTAAGATTATCTTAAATAGCGTGCCCATCCCAAGTGGCGTGACATTACAGAAGATGTCCAGACAGACATGTAATTCTCCAGTTCTTGATTGCGTTAAGCAAATAGATAATTTCTGTTTTAGGAAGGCAATGTTATTTGAAGGACAATAAAATGTCACGTTTTCCTTGCAACAGAAAATTATGTTGGGTTGGCCAATATCTATTTCAGTGCAAACAGGAAAAGTTTAGTTGGCACTTTTTATAGAAACATTGTGGTTCTGAAAGAGTGATTAGAGTTAAGGTCAGAGCAGCAAAGAAAAACAAAATAGGCTTTCCTATTCATTCTCTGAGACTTTCAGAATCCCCTGTGAGCCCCTGTATGAGAAGACCCTTTATATGGTAAACAGCCATCTGGTTAGATGGGGTCCCTTCTCTAGAGGACAACTAGGTTTCTTTTCCTGCTGCCATGTTGCTTAGGTTCTCTTTTCAAGGCCTATTTTAACTAAATAAATACACTTGGAGTTGCGTTATTGGTTGGCTCCAAAATCATTGCAGACGGTGATTGAAGTAATGAAATTAAATGATGTTTCCTCCTTGGAAGAAAAGCTATGACCAACATAGACAGCATATTAAAAAGCAGAGACATTACTTTGCCAACAAAGGTCTGCCCAGTCAAAGCTATGTAGTAGTCATGTATGGATGTGAAAAGTTGAACCATAAAGAAGGCTGAGCATCGAAGAATTGATGCTTTTGAACTGTGGTGTTGGAGAAGACTCTCGAGAGTCCCCTGGACTGCAAGGAGATCCAACCAATCAATCCTAAAGGAAATCAACCCTGAATATTCATTGGAAGGACTGATGCTAAAGCTGAAGCTCCAGTACTTCACCTGATGTGGAGAACTGAATCATTAGAAAATAACCTGATGCTGGGCAAGATTAAGGGCAGGAGGAGAAGGAGATCATCATAGAGGATAAGATGGTTAGATGGCATCACCAACTCGATGGACATGAATTTGAGCAAGCTGTAGGAGTTGGTGAAGGACAGGGAGGCCTGGCGTGCTGCAGTCCATGGGGTCAGACATGACTGAGTGACTGAACAGTAATAACAACTTTAGGAATATGGGTACAACATGCCTGTCTAATGTCAAGTAGCAGGAAAAGAAGAAACTGTTTACTGCAAAGTAAATATGTGAAGGTCCAAGAATTCCGAAGCATGGTATGGTTCCCTGTGCCACCCTCTAAACTACTCCTCTGGTGGACCCTATCTCTCTTACAGATATTTTTGACAATTCACTCTATCATTTGCATTAGAAAATTTTGCTTCACTCTCACACCTAATTCTGTGGCTTACTCTGCCCTTGCCTTTCATGCCAATTTTCTCTCCTATGCATCTCTTTTATTTCACCCTTTCTTTCCAGTCTTTGTGTCATTGTTCAAATTCTCATCCTCATTCTTCTTGGTTAGTGTATCAGGTTGAAATATATGAAATTCACATTTTCATTGGGTTAAAAATTGTTGGATATTTGATTTTCTCTTTATGACTTACTTTACTCTTTACAATTAGGCTCTAGGTTCATCCACCTCACTACAACTGACTCAAATTCATTCCTTTTTATGGCTGAGTAATATTCCATTGTAACCTAGTGGGAAGCTGCTATATAACACAGGGAGCCCGGCCTGGTGTCCTATGAAGACCTAGAGGGGTGGGATGGGAGGGGTGAGAGAGGCTCAAGATGGAGGGAAATAAATATAATTATGACTGATTTGCATTGTTGTATGGAAGAAACCAACACAACATTGTAAAGCAATTATCTTCCAATTAAAAAATAAAAAGTTGGACATTGGAAATTATATCTTCTTTAACCTAGTAAAAGGCTTTTAACTAACTAGTATTTCTGACTAGAGTTTTTGTTTTCTCTAACACATTCTTCATATTGTTTCTAAGGCAAACCTTGGCAAATTCTAAATATCTTTGAAGGTTCCCCATAGCTATAGGATAAAGTTCTAAAGTACCTAAGGTGTACCACTGAATGGTTCCAACCTGCATCTCTGGGTTTATCTCCTGCCTTTCCTCTTCATGTGACCTTTGATTCAATTTTGTAAACCACTCACTCTTGTAGAGATCTGACAATGCTTTTTCACACCTAATTAGTATGGAGTTTGTTATTCTCTTTCTAAAATGCTTCTACTTCTGCCCAGAATCAATTCTATTTTCCCTCCAAGATCCAGTCTTTCATTTTCTTGGAAAATTATCATTTCTTTCACCATTTTTCCATAGCCTTGTACACATTATTTGAAATTATACATTATATATTATATAATTATATATATTGTATAATTTGAGATTATACATTATTTGAGATTATAATTATCTCATTATATTGTACTTATGAGTGTGTCAGTTTATCACTCTCTGATTCATAGGAGGGTCTCCAAAATTGTTTGTGAATGAAAATAAGCAAATAATTGGCTCTCCTCAATGGACAACATTATAAGGACTAAGCAAATCTTTAGCACACTTAAGAACCTACTAGGTAGAAATCACTTTATCAGGTATGATGCTATTTTCATATTTTAAGTTTCTTTTGGTGTATAAATGTGTAGTCTCTATATATCCCATATAATAGTTCTGAATATCCATGGTTACGTTTCACCAAACTCTATATCATTCTAACTCATTGGACTGGGAGGAAAGCACTTAGACAGTGCACTTCTTTGAATGACTGAATGAATGAGTATTAAGGACTGTCTTGGGCTGAGTACTCCTAAGAAGCAGACCCTGAGCCAAGAACGTGTATGCATGTGACTTACTAAGGATGTACCTGCAGGAGAAATAGTAAAGGAGTGGAGAAGTAGGGCAGAGAAGAAGAAGCCATGATGTGATGAGATTTTAAGTAATTCCAGTCTCCATATGAACCTTTGGGAAATTCTGGAGTATAAATTACACTTCACAGCTTATCCCATCTCTCGACAAGGGGTTTGGGCTTTCCTACTCCATAACCATAATTCATCACTGCTTTGGCTCTGCCTTTGGGTGAGCCTCTGGGGTAAAGGTATGAACAGTTAGCAGCTAAACAAGCAGAAGCTGTGAATGGGTATAGAACTGGTGTATGGGATCTGACAGTTTCTGGGTAGGGCTGTAATCATGTGGGATACTCTACCAAGCATATATTCAGTTCAGTTCAGTTCTGTGTCTCAGTCCTGTCCGACTCTTTGTGACCACATGAATCGCAGCACCCCAGGCCTCCCTGTAGATCACCAACTCCCGGAGCTCGCTCAGACTCACGTCCATCGAGTCAGTGATGCCATTCAGCCATGTTGTCCCCTTCTCCTCCTGCCCTCAATCCCTCCCAGCATCAGAGTCTTTTCCAATGAGTCAACTCTTCGCATGAGGTGGCCAAAGTACTGGAGTTTCAGAGTTAGCATCATTCCTTCCAAAGAAATCCCAGGGCTGATCTCCTTCAGAATGGACTGGTTGGATCCCCTTGCAGTCCAAGGGACTCTCAAGAGTCTTCTCCAACACTACAGTGAAAAAGCATCAATTCTTCGGTGCTCAGCCTTCTTCACAGTCCAACTCTACATCCATACATGACCACTGGAAAAACCATAGCCTTGACTAGATGAACCTTTGTTGGCAAAGTAATGTCTCTGCTTTTGAATATGCTATCTAGGTTGGTCATAACTTTCCTTCCAAGGAGTAAGCGTCTTTTAATTTAATGGCTGCAATCACCATCTGCAGTGATTTTGGAGCCCCAAAAAATAAAGTCTGACACTGTTTCCACTGTTTCCCCATCTATTTGCCATGAAGTGATGGGACCAGATGCCATGATCTTCGTTTTCTGAATGTTGAGCTTTAAGCCAACTTTTTCACTCTTCTCTTTCACTTTGATCAAGAGGCTTTTTAGTTCCTCTTCACTTTCTGCCATAAGGGTGCTGTCATCTGCATATCTGAGGTTACTGATATTTCTCCCTGCAATCTTGATTCCAGCTTGTGTTTCTTCCAGTCCAGTGTTTCTCATGATGTACTCTGCATAGAAGTTAAATAAGCAGGATGACAGTATACAGCCTTGACGTACTCCTTTTCCTATTTGGAACCAGTCTGTTGTTCCATGTCCAGTTCTAACTGTTGCTTCCTGACCTGCATACAGATTTCTCAAGAGGCAGGTCAGGTGGTCTGGTATTCCCATCTCTTTCAGAATTTTCCACAGTTTATTGTGATCCACACAGTCAAAGGCTTCATAGTCAATAAAGCAGAAATAGATGCTTTTCTGGAACTCTCTTGCTTTTTCCATGATCCAGCGGATGTTGGCAATTTGATCTCTGGTTCCTCTGCCTTTTCTAAAATCAGCTTGAACATCTGGAAGTTCATGGTTCACGTATTGCTGAAGCCTGGCTTGGAGAATTTTGAGCATTACTTTACTAGCATGTGAGATGAGTGCAATTGTGCAATAGTTTGAGCATTCTTTGGCATTGCCTTTCTTTGGGATTGGAATAAAAAGTGACCTTTTCCAGTCCTGTGGCCACTGCTGAGTTTTCCAAATTTGCTGGCATATTGAGTGTAGCACTTTCACAGCATCATCTTTCAGGATTTGAAATAAGTTTGACAGCAAGTTAAGTTTGACAGCTCAGTTAGTAAAGAATCCACCTGCAATGCAGGAGACCCCAGTTCGACTCCTGTGTTGGGAAGATCTGCTGGAGAAGTGATAGGCTACCCACTCCAGTGTTCTTGGGCTTTCCTTGTGGCTCAGCTGGTAAAGAATCCGCCTGCAATTGGGAGATCTGGGTTCGATCCCCTGGGTTGGGAAGATCCCCTAGAGAAGGGAAAGGCTACCCACTCCAGTATTCTTGCCTGGGTTGCAAAGAGTCAGACATGACTGAATGACTTTCATTTTCACTTCTTTAAGTTTAGCTGGTAGTGAAGGAGGCTGCCCATATGTGTAGATTGGGGAGCTCTGTTCAGCAGAGTGTCCTGTAGAAAATAATCTTCTTCATTACTGTTACGGATGTCTGGAATCCCTTTGATGGTTTAGTTGCTAAGTCATGTCTGACTCTTGCAACCCTATGGACTGTAGCCCACCAGGTTCCTCTGTCCATAGGTTTTTCCAGGCAAGAATACTGGAATGGGTTGCCATTCCCTTCTCCAGGGGACCTTCGCAACCCAGGGATTGAACCCGGGTCTCCTGCACTGCAGGCAGATTCTTTAATGACTGAGCTACTCCAGTAGCTTCAGTTCAGTCGCTCAGTCATGTCCGACTCTTTGTGACCCCATGAATCACAGCACGCCAGGCCTCCTTGTCCATCACCAACTCCAGGAGTTCACTCAGACTCACGTCCATTGAGTCAGTGATGTCATCCAGCCATCTCATCTTCTGTCGTCCCCTTCTCCTCCTGCCCCCAATCCCTCCCAGCATCAGAGTCTTTTCCAATGAGTCAACTCTTCACATGGGGTGGCCAAAGTACTGGAGTTTCAGCTTTAGCATCATTCCTTCCAAAGAAATCCCAGGGCTGATCTCCTTCAGAATGGACTGGTTGGATCCCCTTGCAGTCCAAGGGACTCTCAAGAGTCTTCTCCAACACCACAGTGAAAAAGCATCAATTCTTCAGCACTCAGCTTTCTTCACAATCCAACACTCACATCCATACATGACCACAGGAAAAAGCATAGCCTTGACTAGATGGACCTTTGTTGGCAAAGTAATGTCTCTGCTTTTGAATATGCTATCTAGGTTGGTCATAACTTTCCTTCCAAGGAGCAAGCGTCTTTTAATTTCATGGCTGCAGTTACCATCTGCAGTGATTTTGGAGCTCAAAAAAATAAAGTCTGACACTGTTTCCACTGTTTCCCCATCTATTTGCCATGAAGTGATGGGACCAGATGCCAGGATCTTCGTTTTCTGAATGTTGAGCTTTAAGCCAACTTTTTCACTCTCCACTTTCACTTTCATCAAGAGGCTTTTTAGTTCCTCTTCACTTTCTGCCATAAGGGTGGTGTCATCTGCATATCTGAGGTGATTGATATTTCTCTCAGCAATCTTGATTCCAGCTTTTCCTCTTCCAGCCCAGCATTTCTTATGATGTACTCTGCATATAAGTTAAATAAGCAGGATGACAGTATACAGCCTTGATGTACTCCTTTTCCTATTGGAATCCCCTTAGCTAGGGATAAAACTTCTTAATCTATATTGAGAACCAATATTTAAAAGGAAATTACCTTGGCTGGGAGGGAGAAAAGATAGAAACACTTAATGTCAGGCAATGCCTAACTAACTTTTACATTTAATTCTATTTAATGCCAATGTCAGGCAATGCCAAACTCTTTTATGTTTAATTCCACTTAATGCTTTACTCCTTTAACACATTGACTTTCATTCACATCAATACAAGAGTCTTTCGGGATACTGTAGAATGTAAAAGTGCTAATGGGCCTCTTTAAGACATCTTAGTTCTTACTGCCATGAAGGTGCTGTCCTTAATGCTGCCAAAGACATACCAGCTCAAAATAAGTCCTTTTCTGCTTGTTTCAGCTAAGCTTATAGCTCTGTGTGTTCTTCCCAAATTGAAAAATATATACAATATGAAGTTGCTAGTAAAGCTGGTGCTCTCTCTGAATATAAAACACAAGATTTCAGTTAAAGCAGTTCTTTTACTCAGCCTTATTACAAGGCTTTAAAAAGATTCCAGTTAAAGTAGAGAAGACTCTGTGTGTGTGTGAGAGTGAGAGAGAGAGAGAGCTTGACCTTCATTTTGAATTTGACTCTTGGACCAAATTAATTTCTTGTGGCAACTGTGGTAAAAAGATTGATTTATAAGTGGTCAATCCAGACACATGAACACAGTCCAGTTGTTGGGTCTGCTGCCATGGCTTGTTGGTGGCCCTTGGCTGTTTATGTTTTGCCTAAGAATGCCTGATGCCTGTGTTCAAGGATATCCAACCAGTCCATTCTAAAGGAGATCAGTCCTGGGTGTTCTTTGGAAGGACTGATGCTAAAGCTGAAACTCCAATACTTTGGCCACCTTATGCAAAGAGTTGACTCATTGGAAAAGACCCTAATGCTGGGAGGGATTAGGGGCAGGAGGAGAAGGGGACGACAGAGGATGAGATGGCTGGATGGCATCACCAACTCGATGGACATGAGTTTGGGTGAACTCCGGGAGTTGGTGATGGACAGGGAGGCCTGGCGTGCTGTAATTCATCGGGTTGCAAAGAATTGGACATGACTGAGCGACTGAACTGAACTGAACTGAACTGAAAGGCTAACTGAATTCCAGAGGAACACAGAGAAGTCTATTTGATAATTATTTACCTCCCATCACCTCTAACTGAGTTTCCCAGGTGGCACTAGTGGTAAAGAACCTGGCCAGTCAATGCAGGTAGACGTAAGAAATGAGGGTTTGATCTCTGGATTGGGAAGATCCCCTGGAGGAGAACATGCAACCCATTCCAGTATTCTTGTCTGGAGAATCCCATTGGGAGAGGATCCTGGCAGGCTACAGTTCATAGGGCTGCAAAGAGTTGGATGTGACTGAAGCAACTTAGCAAGCATACACCTCTGTGACCTTGTTATAGATCACACTGTCCCTGTGGCTAACCCTTTATCTTCCATCCTTCTGCTCGTTGGCTCTAATCCACTGCTTTGAATATGCACAGGCTCCCCTTATCTTGGGAAATAAAATTCACACAAACGCCTGTTCTTGATTGTTTGCCCCTTCCCCTTTCTCTAAGTGTGGCCCAATTTTTCGCTCCCTTTATGACCAGCTTCTCTACATGATATATCTGCCACTTACTGCCTCTCCTTTCAACTCCCTCCTCAATGACAATCCCAAATCATTTATCTTGCTTTGTCAGGCACTATTCTGAACATCTGACAAGTGCTCATTCATTTTACTCTTTGAAGTTGACACTACTATCATCTCCACTTGACAGATGAGGAAACTTAGCCACAGAGAGATTACATAACTTATCCAGGATCACTCATAATTAAGAGGCAAAGCTTAGATTCCAATGCAGACAGTCTGGTTCCAGAATACATGGTAGCTACACTCTACAGTCCCACACTGTTTCTGATCCATTGGATTTCAATCATATGACAGTAAAACTAGTCTCTAGGAAACTTTTGTATTGACTGTCATCTCTGCTGGACTTCCTGGTGGCTCAGACAGTAAAGACTCTGCCTGCAACCAGGAGTTCTGGATTTAATTCCTGGGTTGGGATGAACCCTTGGCAAAGAGAATGGCAACCCACTCAAGTATTCTTGCCTGAATACCATGGACAGAGGAGCCTGGTGGGCTACACTGCATGATGTCACAAAGAGACACTTAGCAACTTACACACATATCATCTCTGTATTGTAATACTTGAGCTAGATACACCTATGCTACATGCTAAAATATAATAATTACAGGATTGTACCTCTTTTTATACAGTATAATGAAACTTCACTAATTTGGAATGAACAAATCATTCTGATGAGGGCTGATCTAAAGCATGTATTTTCATGATGTTTAAAAAGGGATTAACTGGTCAAAAAATAAGTAAAACATATGTCAGTAAGGGCAGAATTTGACCTACTCCAGGAGAAAAAATATATATATATTTCAGTTCACTTCAGTTCACTTCAGTTGTTCAGTCATGTCTGACTCTTTGCGACCCAATGAATTGCAGCACGCCAGGCCTCCCTGTCCATCACCAACTCCTGGAGTTCACTCAGACTCACGTCCATCGAGTCAGTGATGCTATCCAGCCATCTCATCCTCTGTCATCCCTTTCTCCTCCTGCCCCAATCCCTCCCAGCATCAGAGTCTTTTCCAATGAGTCAACTCTTCGCATGAGGTGGCCAAAGTACTGGAGTTTCAGCTTTAGCATCATTCCTTCCAAAGAAATCCCAGGGCTGATCTCCTTCAGAATGGACTGGTTGGATCTCCTTGCAGTCCAAGGGACTCTCAAGAGTCTTCTCCAACACCACAGTGAAAAAACATCAATTCTTTGGTGCTCAGCTTTCTTCACAGTCCATCTCTCACATCCATATGTGACCACTGGAAAAAACATAGCCTTGACTAGATGGACCTTTGTTGACAAGGTAATGTCTCTGCTTTTGAATATGCTATCTAGGTTGGTCATAACTTTCCTTCCAAGGAGTAAGCGTCTTTTAATTTCATGGCTGCAGTCACCATCTGCAGTGCTTTTGGAGCCCCCAAAAATAAAGTCTGATACTGTTTCCCCTGTTTCCCCATCTATTTTCCATGAAGTGATGGGACCAGATGCCATAATCTTAGTTTTCTGAATGCTGAGCTTTAGGCCAACTTTTTCACTTTCCTCTTTCACTTTCATCAAGAGGCATTTAGTTCCTCTTCACTTTCTGCCATAAGGGTGGTGTCATCTGCATATCTGAGGTGATTGATATATCTCCCAGCAATCTTGATTCCAGTTTGTGCTTCTTCTAGCCCAGCATTTCTCATGATGTACTCTGCATAGAAGTGAAATAATCAGGGTAACAATATACAGCCTTGACGTACTCTTTTTCCTATTTGGAACCAGTCTGTTGTTCCATGTCCAGTTCTAACTGCTGCTTCCTGACCTGCATACAAGTTTCTCAGGAGGCAGGTCAGGTGGTCTGGAATTCCCATCTCTTTCAGAATTTCCCACAGTTTATTGTGATCCACACAGTCAAAGGCTTCGCCATAGTCAATAAAGCAGAAATAGATGCTTTTCTGGAACTCTCTTGCTTTTTCCATGATCCAGCAGATGGTGGCAATTTGATCTGTGGTTCCTCTGCCTTTTCTAAAACCAGTATGAACATCTGGAAGTTCATGGTTCACGTATTGCTGAAGCCTGGCTTGGAGAATTTTGAGCATTACTTTACTAGCGTGTGAGATGAGTGCAATTGTGTGGTATTTTGAGCATTCTTTGGCATTGCCTTTCTTTGGGATTGGAATGAAAACTGACCTTTTCCAATCCTGTGGCCACTGCTGAGTTTTCCAAATTTGCTGGCATATTGAGTGCAGCACTTTCACAGCATCATCTTTCCGGATTTTAAATAGCTCAACTGGAATTCTATCACCTCCACTAGCTTTGTTCCTAGTGATGCTTTCTAAGGCCCACTTGACTTCACATTCCAGGATGTCTGGCTCCAGGTGAGTGATCACACTACCGTGATTATCTAGGTCATGAAGCTCTTTTTTGTACAATCTTCTGTGTATTCTTACCACCTATTCTTAATATCTTCTGCTTCTGTTAGGTCCATACCATTTCGGTCCTTTATCGAGCCCATCTTTGCATGAAATATTCCCTTGGTATCTGTAATTTTCTTTTTTTAAATATAAACTTATTAATTTTAATTGGAGGCTAATTACTTTACAATATTGTATTGGTTTTGCCATACATCAACATGAATCCGCCACGGGTGTACACATGTTCCCCATCCTGAACCCCCCACCTTCCTCCCTCCCCATACCATCCCTCTGGGTCATCCCAGTGCACTAGCCGTAAGCATCCTGTATCATGCATCAAGCCTGGACTGGTGATTCGTTTCATATTTGAAATTATACATGTTTCAATGCCATTCTCCCAAATCATCCCACCCTCTCCCTTTCCCACAGAGTCCAAAAGACTGTTCTATACATCTGTGTCTCTTTTGTTGTCTCTCATACAGGGCTGTTGTTACCATCTTCCTAAATTCCATACATATGTGTTAATATACTCTGTTGGTATTTTTCTTCCTGGCTTACTTCACTCTGTATAATAGGCTCCAGTATCATCTCTAATTTTCTTGAAGAGATCTCTCATCTTTCCCATTCTGTTGTTTTCCTCTGTTTCTTTGCATTGATCGCTGAAGAAGGCTTTCTTATCTCTCCTTGCTGTTCTTTGGAACTCTGCATTCAGATGCTTATATCTTTCCTTTTCTCCTTTGCTTTCTCTTCTCTTCTTTTCACAGCTATTTGTAAGCCCTCCCCAGACAGCCATTTTGCCTTTTTGCATTTCTTTTCCATGGGGATGGTCTTTATCCTTGTCTCCTGTACAATGTCATGAACCTCCATCCATAGCTCATCAGGCACTCTATCTATCAGATCTAGGCCCTTAAATCTATTTCTCACTTCCACTGTATAATCATAAGGGATTTGATTTAGGTCATACCTGAATGGTCTAGTGGTTTTCCCTACTTTCTTCAATTTAAGTCTGAATTTGGCAATAAGGAGTTCATGATCTGAGCCACAGTCAGCTCCTGGTCTTGTTTTTGCTGACTGTATAGAGCTTCTCCATCTTTGGCTGCAAATAATATAATCAATCTGATTTCGATGTTGACCATCTGGTGATGTCCATGTGTAGAGTCTTCTCTTGTGTTGTTGGAAGAGGGTGTTTGCTATGACTAGTGTGTTCTCTTGGCAAAACTCTATTAGCCTTTGCCCTGCTTCATTCCATATTCCAAGGCCAAATTTGCCTGTTACCCCAGGTGTTTCTTGACTTCCTACTTTTAGAATGCTGCAAAGCAAATACATGTCAAAGTTATTTTTTATAGCCACAGAGCTCTGCTGTGCTTAGTTGCTGAGTCGTGTCTGACTCTTTGCAACCCCATGGACTGTAGCCACCAGGTTCCTCTGTCCATGGGGATTCTCCAGGCAAGAATACAGAGCTAGTTTGCAGCAAAGTCCTATCTGGAATCCAGCTTCCTTATTTCTGTTCCATCATAAGCCTCAATAATCAATCTAAATATTTGATTCACTTGTAAACACTCCTAGAGTATAGCAGTTATTCAGCAAACACTTGTTTTATCAAAAAAGAAAGATGCGAATAACAGATTGCTCAGGTACTCAGTTGTGTCTGACTCTTTGCAACCCCACGGACTGTATCTCGCCAGGCTCCTCTGTCCACAGGATTTCCAAGGTGAGAACACTGGAGCAGCTTGCCATTTCCTTCTCTAGGGAATCGTCCTGACCCAAGGATCAAACCCCATTCTCCCATAATCCAGGCAGATTCTTTACCAGTGAGCCACCAGGGAAGCCCTGCCTTGTGGATAACTGAGCAGAGTGAAAAACTAAAATATGATCTTGCTGGTTATACTAGTCAGTAGTTCCACAAGGACAGAGATTTCTCTCTGTTTTTGTTCACTGATGCACTTTCAGTGACTAGATCAGAGCCTGCCACAATGCAACTTAATTACTATTGAATGTTTAAATGGATGACTTCTATGTGTTTTTACACATAGTGCCTGAAAATGGGTGGATATTATTTCCATTTTATAGACAAAAAAATGGAAGCTCAACAAGTTAAGTAACTTGCTCAAGTCTAGAGCGAGCTATATCCAGGACTAGAAACTGGGACTTTGCTCCCAGGAATCAATTAATTATTCTGTATAAGAGATAAAGATAGGGAAACTTCGGCAACATTCTGAGAAAATGCACACCACTGCTGCATTATCTACTGTCATTACATGCTTTCTGGTCCCTGTGAGAGGCATCGTTTCTATTACAGGTCCTGTGATTCCATGCTATCAAGAAGAAGAAACAGTTTTGCTTCTTACTCTTCAAAGCTTTCTTTCTTTTCATTGCCTTCTTCTCAAAGAAATGAAAGAGGTGTCCCAGTGCCTCTCTTTCTAATAAAGGTCCTCACATTCTCCATGAGACTTGGTGCAACTAGGAATACACTGAAGACTCTACTGTCTGACCATCTTCTCTTCAGGAGAACTTCATCTTCCGGGTTTTCATAGCCTTTCAGTCCAAAACTATGACACTGAAACTTGGCTACGTGACTCTTCAATGCTTCTGTTTTAACCTAATCTTTAAAATGCGTCCTGCCTATTTCTCCTTCTAAAACAAAATGTTTTAAAAAAATAGATCTTATAGTTCACACTGTTTTCCTTAAAATAGTACAGATTGTAGAAACTCCAAAAATTCAGAAGTGAAAGTGAAAGTCGCTCAGTCATGTCCATGTCCAAAAGTCTGTGGAATTCTCCAGACCAGAATACTGGAGTAGATGCCCATTCCCTTCTCCAGAGAATCTTCCCAACCCAGGGATTGAACCCAGATCTCCCACATTGCAGGAAGATTCTTTACCAGCTGAGCCACCATGGAAGAATTCAGAGGGGGGAGAATTAAAAGTGATTTTTTGGGAGGAGAGACTGAGGTTTCATTAAGAGGTATAGGGTGTGAAAAGAAGAACTGGTAAAGGAGGAGGAGAAAAGCTTGAAAAAAGAGGCTTTCTGTACAAGAAGCAGAAAAGCACAAGTACAGTTTGCAATTATGGGTATTTTGTCTGGGGACTAAGACTGAGTTAGAGCTGAGCAGCAGTGGGAGAGACAGAACAGCTACCCACCTCAAAGAAGTCTAAGACCTCGCCACAATTTGGGGGGGTTATAAACTGATAATTGGTAGTCAAAAACCTCATATAGAAAGGAAGGCTAAATGTTAAAAATCCCTTCTGAGAGGAGCATTCCAGACTACACCTAGCAATAGTTCCTCCAGTCTCTGGCTCTCGAAATACTATCTATTCCCTCCCACTCCTGTTACAGTGCCTGGCTCATCTGCTTTCACAGCTGGCTCCTCAGGAGACTCTGAGAAGTTGAAATACACTGAAGTTGTATCTCATTCCAGAAATTTTACTTCATGCTACCAACAAAGGGAAAAATTAAGGGGGAAAGTTGTCCCTTCAGAAATCTGGCCTACATTATATAAAGAATTACAGGAATTTCTCAATACCCTAAAAGCCTGGTGAGCCTTTTATGGGGAATATTTCAGGGCAGAGAAATTTTAACTGCATACTACTTCTCAGTGAGAAGAGTGTAATAGTTTCTCCCATAGCAGTTGATAAAATCTTTGGATACTATACTTTCAAATAGCCAATTAGTCAGTTTTCCACTGCTAGGAAAATTTAAATCTCTTTTCCAAACAAAACAAACAAAAGTAAATAGTTGTTTTTCACTAGGAGGACATTTTACTCAAATTCTTATTTCAAAGTTCCAATTCAAACTTATCACCAAATGTAAGTGATTTTTGTTTTTTATTTTTAATGTATTTGAGAAATCCTTTCTTCCCTAACCATACTGCATCTTTCTTAGCTCCTCTTCACTTACCTACCCACAGGGTCACTGTAACCTTCTTTCGTCTCCTAACTGATTTCTGTGTCTCTAGTCTCTGCTCTAACTCGACCCTCACAAAATCCTACATTCAGCCTATGGTATAGAAAAAAAGTGAGTTCTAAAACAGAAACAGACTCATAGACATAGAAAACAGACTTGTGGTTGCCAAAGTAGAGAGAGAGAGAGGTAGAGGGGTGGACAGGGAGTTTGGGGTTGGTAGATGCAAGCTATTACATTTAGAACGGTTAAATGACAAGGTCCTAATATATATAGCACAGAGGATTTATTCAATATCCTGTAATAAACCATAAGGAAAAAAATAGCTTTCCACAATGGAAAAAATAGCTTAAAAAAGCTTTAAAATAGCTGAGTCACTTTGCTGTACAGCAGAGATTGGCACAACATTGTAAATCAACTACACCTCAATAAAAAAAAAATTCATTATCGAAAAAAATATATATATACCTGGTTAGAATCCTGGTTCCACTAGTTATCAGCTGTGTGATCTTGAGCAAATTACTTGAATTTGAAGGGCATTAGTTTCCTCAGTTGAAAGGACTGATGCTGAAGCTGAAACTCCAATACTTTGGCCACCTCATGTGAAGAGTTGACTTATTGTTAAAGACCCTGATGCTGGGAGGGATTGGGGGCGGGAGAAGAAGGGGATGACAGAGGATGAGGTGGCTGGATGGCATCACTGACTTGACGGACATGAGTTTGGGTAAACTCCGGGAGATGGTGATGGACAGGGAGGCCTGGCATGCTGCGATTCATGGGGTCACAAATAGTTGGACCCGACTAAGCAAATGAACTGAACTGAACTGAGTTTCCTCAGTTAAATGGGAACATTAGTAGTTCTAGCCCATAATATTATCAGTAGGATTAAAAGGGAGAATGTATAGGAAGTCCTTAGAACAGAGCCTAACACAATGACACAAGGTAAGCTCTCAGGTAGTATTAGCTATTACTATTGGATCAACCAAAAAATCTATTGGCTTCTTCCATAAGATGTTATGGAAAAGCCTGAACAAACTTTTTGGCCAACCCAATATTTCAGCTACATTAGACATGTGATTCTTTATACCAGCTGCACCTACAGACCCTTGTAAGGGAAGTTCTTCAGCACACAATACCACAGAAAGGGCATCCACAGGACACCATATTTTGTACAGGGATTATATTTATCCCAGGCATACTCAGTTGGACAAGGCATAAAACCTAAGACATTGCCTTGCCAGTCAAGGAACAATGAATTGACAGAGCAGATATTTGCTCTCTTGAGAATTCTCTTGAGAATCTGAATTGGGAAATGTTGAGAAAATAAGGAAGTTAGCAGCAAGACCAGCACCAGGAGGAAGCAGATATGGTAAGTAAGCAAAAATTATAAAGTTAAGAAGTTATATTGACAGGAGAGAGAAAGACTCAGCAGTTGGAAATGGAAACACAATCAAACAGGTAGAAAATAGCTAGATCCAGAGATGGTAGAAGACTAGCAAGGCTTTCATTTATTTCAACAGTTGATTCTCTGGACAGTGATCCAGCCTCCAACTTCAGCCTCCTTACTCCAGGCCATGATATTCCATTAAAATAAACCTCCCGTTGCTTGAGTTAACCTGAGTGGCACTCCATTGCTTACATCCCAAAGGAACTAAAGGCCAGCATTGGTCCCTGAAGACACCTTAGTTGACTTGGTAATCAGATCCCTATATTTAGCAATTATACTGCCCATTAATTAATCAACTCACTGCCCTCCAGTTCACCCTATACACTTTCCCTACAGTTCTCCTCACTCTGAATGGACTCCCATTCTTTTGGTGCATATGCACAGCTTAATTTTCTTTCAAGAACTATGTCAAACCCCACTTTCTTCATGAATACCTGGGACCCACACCAGATAGAACTAGATCCAGGCTTGCAGAATCTGAAGAACATACAGCTTTCTTTAGTTAAATACATGTAAAACTAGGCCCAGGACCTAGGAAAAGACCTGTGATTTGAAAGGTTTTGAGGCCTGAGCTTCACTAGCTTAACTATACATCTGTCTCTGGTGTGAACTTAGGAGAAACTTTCCCTCCATCAAGTTATTCTACCAGGTACATTTACAGCAATGTGTATAATCATACAGACTTGCTAGAAAAATTATTACAGTCTTACACCTTGCCTCCCACTTTGAGAACATCATTTGTGACTGGACTGCAAGAGTCTTCCTTTTGGCTAGAATTAGGGATATTTGGGGGCTTCCCAATAGCACAAAGGGTAAAGAATCTGCCTGCAATGCAGGAGACACAAGTTCCATCCTTGAATCAGGAAGATCCCCTGGAGGAGGGCATGACAGCCCACTCCCGTATTCTTGCTTAGAGAACCCTATGAACAGAGGAGCCTGGCAGGCTACAGTCCATGGGTTCGCAAAGAGTCAGACATGACTGAGTGACTAACTCATACACACATACACAGGGATATTTGAACATAGTCAAATTCACTTAGAAGTGTCAATATCACCTGGTTATAAGCTCTGTGGAAGCAGGGTTCATATCTATTTTGTTTCTGCCTTAGGCCTAGATATCACAGTGCTTGGCACAAAGGATGAACTCAATAAATATTTGCTGAATGAATGAATGAATGCATGATTTTTTCAAAAAGACCATGGCTCTTTAAAACAGGGACTATGCTCTAAATATTAATGCCAAAGAGCCCATAATGATGTATGGCACAGAGTGACACTAGTTATCATTTGCTGGCTGATTTATGATGCACTATGTATAATAAATAGGGAGATTTTTTTCTTTAAGCTTCGTGATAACCAAGCACACCTGGTCAAATTCACATCCTGCCTTATCTTGTATATACTCCCCAGGTCTGTTAAGGTAAACTGTGAAAAATGAAGAACAACTGATGGGCATCAGCAAGACAGTACACTAACCCTTCTCTATACCTTCCTTGCTGCTTTCTAATTTATTGAATTTGGTTGGTTCATTCCACATCTGGAGTTTCCTGGGTCTCAGAACTAGGAGGATGTACACATAGACATAAAGTCTGGATGGACACAGACTTAAATCTGAGCCTGGTTCCTAAAAATTTCTGGGCTTCTGGGTTTTATTGTCATGGAGACCATGAACTGGCCAGAGGCCTATTAATGCACATAATTGTTGGGTTGAATAATGAAAACTTGTTGTTGCTGGATATACACTACTGTATGGCTTAGCTATTGTAGCTATCTGTTATGTTGCTAATTCATTTAAATAATAACACTATTTAGATTGATCAAAATAACAAAATTATTTTAACTATTCAAAATTACTAAGAAGAGAATAAAGGTAGCCTAGAAACTCACAACCTACTCATCAGTTTAAAGGGAAAATATTTTTTAAACTTGCTATTTCAAGGATGGGAAAAAATGAAGCTGTGAAGTTCAGAAAAATAGGGAAGGTATTTTGATGAAACAACAATATTCTTTGAAGTGTCAAATACCTCTTAATTTTTCTTTTTGGCTCAGTGAAAGTACTGCTTCCCATCTCCTCCCCACAGCCACGGAAAACCTTCCATCATTCATGTGTGTGTGCACACTCAGTGGTGTCCCACTCCTTGTGACCCCATGGACTGAGGCCACCAGGCTTCCCTGTCCTTGGAATTCTCTGGTCAAGAATACTGGAGTGAGTTGCCATTTCCTTCTCCAGGGGATCTTCCCAACCAAGGGATTTAACCCATGTCTGTTGTGTCTCCTGTATTGGCAGGTAGATTCCTTACCTACAGCATCAATGGGGAAGCCATCATCATAGCTCCAGGCAAATGGGACCAATTTAAGAAGGAGAAAATGGCTTAGAGGAAGACAAAAGTCCTTTCAGTGCTAGGAAGAGGGGATGATACAGAAAAGAAGGAAGAGAGATATCTTTACTTTTCTACCGCAACTGTCTCACCATCAACCCCGAGAACTGGGAGGGTGACCGAAGAGTTGTGGTGTTGTTTTAGTCACTAAGTCATGTCTGACTCTTTTGGGACCCCATGGACTATAGCCTGCCAAGCTCCTCTGTCCATGGGATTTCCCAAGCAAGAATACTGGAGTGGGTTGCCATTTCCTTCTCCAGGGGATCTTGCCAACCCAGGGATTGAACACACGTCTCCTGCACTGGCAGGCAAGTTCTTTACCACTGAGCCACCAGGGAAGCCCGACCAAAGAGTAGAAGCCTCAAATAGAAAGAAGGGATGGTTACAAATCTTTGAGGACACAGCCTCAGAGCGTGTCTTGGCACACATGTAGGGACACTTCTGGAGAAAGGGAATGGCAGAAAGAGGTCATGATGATTCTCTGAGTGTCCCTCAGCCCCCACATGATAAAGAAGTCTCCCCAGAATCTCTCTGAGGTGCACGGAAGGGAGAGGAAAGCTGAACTCAGAGGTGGCTGCCAGGGAGCTGCTACATTTAGGGTCAGAGTGACTCCCTGGCATCACAGCAGTTCTTTGGATTGAACAGTTTCTGGAGGAAGGGTGTGGCAGAGTCTTGAAGGTCTGCTGTGACAGTGAGACAACAATAGGGCCAAGTCAGCAAAGTAGGACCACAGGGTTCAAGTGTGCTGAGGAAACAGTTCACAGACCTCACCAGCCCTGAATCAATGGGGGATGCCAACAACTATTCAGCAACTGGAAAGACCAAAGTCAACTCTAAGGAGGGTAGAGAGGACCCAGTGGACAGAACCACGACCTGTGTGTGAACAAGCTGCCTCTTTTCTGCCCTCATGACCATGAGGGAATATAAGCTTTCTCCTTCACACAGATGCCATGTCAGCTAATGGAAGAAGGAGATGGGAGAAGCCATGAAGAAAGAACATGTCTCTCAACGAGACTGAGATTTAATGCCAACTGAGAAAGCAGACGGACAGCATACCTTCAACTGTAAGTTTAAGAACCCATTCTCTACTGTCCCACCTCCCAGCCCCAGCCAGCAGAGAATGTTGACTTGTGAGGAAGTTCTGTTCTGTATAGAATATTTTTTAAGACATTAAAAAAATACCTATCGGCTTCCCTGATAGCTCAGTTACTGGCTTCTCCCAGCTCCTTCTTCCCTTAGCTGACATGGCATCTGTGTGAAGGAGAAAGCTTATTTTCCCTCATGGTCATGAGGTCAGAAAAAGAGGCAGCTTGTTCACACACAGGTCCTGGTTCTAAAATAAATACCTAAGTTGTACCTGTTTAATTATCACCCTAGCCTTTAATAAAAGTAGAGACTAAGAGCCAAACACATGCTGATAGCATTAAATAAATACAGTGTTTTCCAGTTTAATGCACTGCAAAGATCAAGAGGAAGCTGAAACAAGTGCCCAAGCTGACTCATAAAAGAAGCCCATCATAATCCAGAACAAATCAAGAATATACATCTAAGAATATACATCTAAAAGCCAAATTAAATCTAATATTGATTGTAAGTGTTGTTCTGTAGTATTACTTCTAATCACACATAGTCAGTGGAGAGTCTCATTGCAATTTTATGTCCAGTTTTTAAAAGGTAAATAACAGCAAAGCTAAGCAACAGCTCAGATAATAAGAAAATAGTCAAACACATTCTTATCATATATTATCATAATGACAGCTGGGAAGGATTAAATAACATTAAAAACTATCATAAATATGGTAATTGCACTGAGTAATGGACCTCAAGAAAATTAGAGATATCAAGGGAAAATTTCATGCAAAGATGGGCTCAATAAAGGACAGAAATGGTAGGGACCTAACAGAAGCAGAAGATATTAAGAAGAGGTGGCAAGAATACACAGAAGAACTGTACAAAAAATATCTTCATGACCAAGATAATCACGATGGTGTGATCACTCACCTAGAGCCAGACATCCTGGAATGTGAAGTCAAGTGGGCCTTAGAAAGCATCACTACGAACAAAGCTAGTGGAGGTGATGGAATTCCAGTTGAGCTATTTAAAATCCTGAAAGATGATGCTGTGAAAGTGCTGCACTCAATATGCCAGCAAATTTGGAAAACTCAGCAGTGGCCACAGGACTGGAAAAGGTCACTTTTCATTCCAATCCCAAAGAAAGGCAATGCCAAAGAATGCTCAAACTACCACACAATTGCACTTATCTCACACACTACTAATGCTCAAAATTCTCCAAGCCAGGCTTCAGCAATACGTGAACCATGAACTTCCAGATGTTCAAGCTGGTTTTAGAAAAGGCAGAGGAACCAGAAATCAAATTGCCACCATCTGCTGGATCATGGAAAAAGCAAGAGAGTTCCAGAAAAAACATCTATTTCTGCTTTATTGACTATGCCAAAGCCTTTGACTGTGTGGATCACAATAAACTGTGGAAAATTCTGAAAGAGATGGAAATACCAGACGACCTGACCTGCCTGTTGAGAAACCTGTATGTAGGTCAGGAAGCAACAGTTAGAACTGGACATGGAACAACAGACTGGTTCCAAATAGGAAAAGGAGTATGTCAAGGCTGTATATTGTCACCTGCTTATTTAACTTCTATGTGGAGTACATAATGAGAAACGCTGGGCTGGAAGAAGCACAAGCTGGAATCAAGATTGCGGGGAGAAATATCAATCACCTCAGATATGCAGATGACACCACCCTTATGGCAGAAAATGAAGAGGAACTGAAAAGCCTCTTGATGAAAGTGAAAGTGGAGAGTGAAAAAGTTGGCTTAAAGCTCAACATTCAGAAAACGAAGATCATGGCATCTGGTCCCATCACTTCATGGCAAATAGATGGGGAAACAGTGGAAACAGTGTCCGACTTTATTTTTTTGGGGCTCCAAAATCACTGCAGATGGTGATTGCAGCCATTAAATTAAAAGACACTTACTCCTTGGAAGGAAAGTTATGACCAGCCTAGATGGTATATTAAAAAGTAGAGACATTACTTTGCCAACAAAGGTCCGTCTAGTCAAGGCTATGGTTTTTCCAGTGGTCATGTATGGATGTGAGAGTTGGACTGTGAAGAAAGCTGAGCACCGAAGAATTTTTTCACCGATGCTTTTTCACTGTGGTGTTGGAGAAGACTCTTGAGAGTCCCTTGGACTACAAGGAGATCCAACCAGTCCATTCTAAAAGAGATCAGTCCTGGGTGTTCTTTGGAAGGAATGATGCTAAAGCTGAAACTCCAGTACTTTGGCCACCTCATGCAAAGAGTTGACTCATTGGAAAAGACTCTGATGCTGGGAGGGATTGGCGGCAGGAGGAGAAGGGGATGACAGAGTATAAGATGGCTAGATGGCATCACTGACTTGATGGACATGAGTTTGAGTGAACTCCAGGAGTTGGTCATGGACAGGGAGGCCTGGTGTCCTGCAATCCATGGGGTGGCAAAGAGTCGGACACGACTGAGCGACTGAACTGAACTGAACTGAACTGAATGGATTTCATGATAAATTAATTCTTATCATCCACTTTAGAGGTAATTTGCATGATCTCTATGCACTGGCGTATTATGGAGGATTTCCCAGTCCCTGAAGGTGTAGGTATGGCCACTGTCTGAGGCAAAACACTTGCATATTTAGGAATTTACCCGATTCCCTTCAGTACCTTCTATGCATCACAGCAACCACAACCATCCAATACAATCAAATTAAATAAGAGCTAGAGTAACAATATTCAAAAGCAGAGACATTACTTTGCCAACAAATGTCCATCTAGTCAAGGCTATGGTTTTTCCTGTGGTCATGTATGGATGTGAGAGTTGGACTGTGAAGAAGGCTGAGCACCGAAGAATTGATGCTTTTGAACTGTCGTGTTGGAGAAGACTCTTGAGAGTCCCTTGGACTGCAAGGAGATCCAACCAATCCATTCTGAAGGAGATCAGCCCTGGGATTTCTTTGGAAGGAATGATGCTAAAGCTGAAACTCCAGTACTTTGGCCACCTCATGCGAAGGGTTGACTCATTGGAAAAGACTCTGATGCTGGGAGGGATTGGGGGCAGGAGGAGAGGGGGACGACAGAGGATGAGATGGCTGGATGGCATCACTGACTCGATGGACGTGAGTCTGAGTGAACTCCGGGAGTTGGTGAGGGACAGGGAGGCCTGGCGTGCTGCGATTCATGGGGTCGCAAAGAGTCGGACACGACTGAACGACTGATCTGATCTGAGAGTAACAATGTCTTGAGACTAATTGGACACCAACAGAAGTTGAGTCTTTATCAGGCAAATAAATTCCACAGAGCAGTGAAAGTGAATTCAATTCAGCACTCTTTGATTATGTATCATATACATGTAAGACACTCTAAGAGGCATTAAAGGGAAATCTTGACTCATCAATAAAAATGTTATAGGCTGTATTTAATTAAACAGTATTCATTATGTGGTATAAGTCATACATATTTAATAGCTATGATAAGTCTAAATTCTCAACACATTCCTATTTCTCTAAGTGATGACAGCAAAGAAAAATGGCTAAAGTCCCATTAGTCACAATTTGGCCATTTGGAATCTGGGTCTTATATAAAAGTAGTTTAAAAGCAAGGTACTTAATTTTAAGTACAACATAATATAGTTAATCATTTAATATCCATCTTCTCTTATTCTTAGTAATGTAATAATAATACAGTATATAGTGAAATAATATAATAAGTATGATACTCAGGTCGACACTTGATAGATTCTTTGATATAAAATAATCAATACATATAAAAGACAGTTAGAAAATTATGTAGTATAGCCACGAGAAAGAAAGACATCCTGCCATTTGTTGCAACTTGGATAGACCCTATGGACATTGTGTTAAATGAGATATAAGACAGAGAAAGATATGGTATGATACCACTTATATGTGAAATCTAAAGTAGATAAACTCATGGAAACAGAGAGTAAAATGGTGGTTTACCAAGGGATGGTGGGGAGGAGGGAGAGATGTCTAAGGATACAAACTTGCAACAGGTAGTAAATAAGCTCTAGAGATCTAATACACAGTATAGTGAATATAGACAACCATATTGTATCATAATCATCAAACTTGCCAGGATACTAGAACTGAGTTATTACAACCACTAAAAAAATTTGATAGTTATGTAATGTGATAGAGGTGTTAATGAGTGCTTCAATGGCACTCATATCATTATATATAAATGGAGCAAATTAACATGTACACCTTAAATTTTACCTTGTTACATGTCAAATAAGTTTCAGTAAATATCAAATTTTAAAATAATTTTATATCAAAAAATAAAATTAAATTAAAAAAATAATTTTAAAGGTAGATAAAATAAGGAACCATTCTTTGTGGCAGAGATTGCCAGTTGTTTTCTAATTTCTACTCTCCTCTTCTTTATAATAGAATCCTGATGATTAGCTGAGAAAATTTGAATACTGCATTTCCAGCTCTGTCCAGTTAGGTGTGGCCATGTGAGACTCAACTCTGGCCAATTATATGAAAGCAGGAAAGGGCATGCACATCAGTGGCTAGAACTCAAGCAACCATATTGAGCCATGAATTTAGTATGCCAAGAATGACAGCTAAAAATAGCATCAATCACTGATGATCAAGAAGTGGCCAGATCAGGATGCCTGGACTGACTACATACAGAGTTTATATGAGTAGAAGAGAAATACTTATGATTTTTTTAAACCACTGTTATTTTAGATTTTTCTTTGCAGCCAATCAAAATCTAACATAATGACAAACCCCTCCCATCAGCCAATAAAAATGTCAAGAGAAAATCTGAAGTAGTGAAGAGAAATAATTCTGCACCCAGATAATAATTCTGGTATTTTAGATCCTGTATGGGTCCTTTAGGATTATGAGAGCTTTTTAAAATCTTTAGAGCCTTATGATCCAGCAATCCCACTGCTGGGCATACACACTGAGGAAACCAGAAGGGAAAGAGACACGTGTACCCCAATGTTCATCTCAGCACTGTTTATAATAGCCAGGACATGGAAGCAACCTAGATGCCCATCAGCAGATGAATGGATAAGAAAGCTGTGGTACATATACACAATGGAGTATTACTCAGCCATTAAAAAGAATACATTTGAATCAGTTCTAATGAGATGGATGAAACTGGAACCTATTATACAGAGTGAAGTAAGCCAGAAAGAAAAACACCAATACAGTATACTAACGCATATATATGGAATTTAGAAAGATGGTAACAATAACCCTGTGTACGAGACAGCAAAAGAGACACTGATATATAGATCAGTCTTATGGACTCTGTGGGAGAGGGAGAGGGTGGGGAGATTTTGGAGAATGGCATTGAAACATGTATAATATCATGTATGAAACGAGTCGCCAGTCCAGGTTCGATGCACGATACTGGATGCTTGGGGCTGGTGCACTGGGATGACCCAAAGGGAGGGTATGGGGAGGGAGGAGGGAGGAGGGTTCAGGATGGGGAACACAGGTATACCTGTGGTGGATTCATTTCGATATTTGGCAAAACCAATACAATATTGTAAAGTTTAAAAATAAAATAAAATTTAAATAAATAAAATAAAATCTTTAGAGTCATTGAATTGTAGGACACCCAGCTGGTATTGAAAAATTAGTGGGGCGAAAAATCCTCATATTTGGTGTCATAACTTTTGAGAGTGTAGAAGAAGCAGTTTATTGTTTTTTTTTTTAAAGAAGCAGAACAATTTTTTAATGAAATTCCAATTAGAAGCCTAATAGGCATGACAGACAAAAGAGAGATCTTGAGCTCAGGCTGTACTAGTAGCTGGTCTTGTACTGTTTAAAACCCAGCTCACTACCCCTTGCTCCTAATTCTGTCTTACACACACACACTCACACACACACACACCCACAGTCATTCCTGTAGATAGGGCTCTGTTGAACCCAGTTGAAATCCTCTTGACTCCCTGATCTCTTCTGCCTCTTCCAGTTGTTGGATTCTATGTACAATTGTGTAGACACATCTAGTAGTAAAATCTTAAAACATGCTCTCCTCTCTAGAGTGTTCTCAAGTGGAAACAACACAAGTTAGAAAAGAGGGCAAGTAAGCATTTCATCATTTCATTTGATTTCCTTTGGGGCTCAAGCAAATAAAGAAATATTAGTTTAAAGCCTCACCATATGCTATAAATTTCTCTCAGGGAAACAGGAATGAGAAACGCAGTTTCTAAGCACTTAGAACTTAGCACAGTGACTGGCATCTTGTGCTTGTGCTTGATGAATGATCATTTTAACTGAATTGAATATTATAGCAAAATATATCCAAGACTCACAACATAAATGGCTCCAACATCACTGGGCAGAACTCTTTGTGATTAATTCCATTAGATACTTGAAAATCAATTTCATTGACCTTATTTTTCCTCTTACTTCAATACAAGAACATATTTAGCCACTCAGTGTTGAACTTCTTCCTCTTTTAACTCCAAACATAGATTTGAGAGCTGGATATTCAGGTAGTCTCTTAAGAACCTCATCCTTCCTCTCTACACAGTGGAACACATTTGTCTTTAAATAATTTACTTTTCAGTATCATTATCCTACCTTGGGTATGCATTCTTTCTGAAAATAGCAGAAGATATAACAGATGATGTCTCTTTTAAAAGGAAAGTTCTTCTAGAGACCAAAAAAGATCCCTCAGTTTTTTGTTTGCTTTGTCAAGTGCCTGCTTACACGTGGGACACTGGTGAACACACCTCTGGTGAGCGAGAAGACTCCTGACTTTCTCAGAAATTCACTGCAAGTAGTCTACAAGTAATAGTCGCTCAGTCATATCTGTCTCTTTGCAACACCATGAACTGTAGCCTGTCAGGCTACTCTGTTCATGGAGTTTTCCAAGCAAGAATACTGGAGTGGGTTGCCATTCCCTTCTCCAGAGTATCTTCCCGACCCAGGGATTGAATCCAGGTCTCTGCACTGCAGGCAGGTCCTTTACCATCTGAGCCACCAGGGAAGCCCCCAAAGTTCACTATGTATTGCCAAATGAGCCAGTCTTAGGCAGCAAACTACATTTTGCATAGTTAGGCTAAAATGTCCAACACAACTCTCCTTTTGCGGCAGTGCTTTAATAAGCCTAAGTACGGTTGAGGCGCGTTAGTGGAAGATCTGTACTCTGTCTGAAAGGCTCAGGGCAGATTTTCAGGAATGACCTAGGGAGGCTGCTCAGGTGTGCTTTGGGGTTTTTCAGCCTTTGAGGTGTGAGACATGCATGCATCACTCCTTGAGGTCAATCGGTATCCCTGTGCGGCCCAGCATAATAACAGGCAGACAGGAGAGGTGAGTGGGTGAATGAAAGATGGAGTGAGTGAGAAATAGAATTGATGGGGAAACTGTGGTCTTAGTGATATGTGTTCCTGAGAGGAAGTAGAAAAGCATTTCCAAGCCTTAATGCCTTGAAGCTGGGCTGATAACTCCTAGTTCAGCTTCCTTGCAAGTCAAAAGGAGGTGGTCAGAACTTGTTTCTCTTGAAAAAGCTACCCGTTCTTGGAAAGGAAGTGTTTTTTTTTCCATCTTTATCAGCCTCTGACTCCACAGCTGTATTACTGAAAGAGCTAGGAATCAGACCATGCAGCCAAAGGCTGCTCTGTTCCTCACACTATCCTGTTAACCACAGGTGTCTTCTCTCTGCCAGCCTGGATGATTGCATCTTAGCCAGCCCAATCCCTAGCTAAGGTTATTCTACAAATGAATCAACACAGGCAAGGTTTTTCCTTCTTGAAATTGAAAGTGTTAGTCACTCAGTTGTGTCTGACTCTTTGTGACCCCATGGGCTGTAGCCCACCAGGCTCCTCTGTCCATGGAATTCTCCAGGCAAGAATACTGGAGTGAGTACCCATTCTCCTCTCCAAGGGATTGTCCCAACTCAGAGATGGAACCTAGGTCTCCTGCACTGCAGGCAGATTCTTTACCATCTGAGCCAGCAGGGAAGCCTTCATGCCACCTTACAAACTTATTGCAAGTAGAAATATTGTACCCACTGAAGCTAATGGCCCCTCCAATTTAATATTGTGTCCAGTAATGGCATCAGGGGACTTTTTACTGGGAAGGAGTATGGGACATTCTGAGTACATGTATGCCAAAAGTTTGAACACTATCATTTCCAATTTCAGTCCCTAATGTAGTTAACAAATATTTGCTGAAACATGTACTGTAGAAAATTCCCTGGTGGTCCATTGGCTAAGATTCCATACTCCCAACGCAGTGGACTGGGGTTTGATCCCTGTTCAGAAAACTAGAACCCACATGCCACAGCTATGAGTTGGTAGTCCAAAGCTAAAGATCCTGCATGCCGCAACGAATACCCGGTATAGCCACTACCATGTACTGTATATCTAGCACTGTGGTAAGAACTTTCAATCCCTTCCTTGAACATCCTTGCATTTCTGATTTGTACTATTTCCACTTTGGTCATTAAAATTGATCTAAAAGATATTTCTATGTCTACTATGTGTCTACACTTCAAAGCCTTCACTGGCTTGGAGGGTGGGGTGATGGTGAGGAAAGGAAATGGAAAGGCCTGAGACACTAAGATTAAAAAAAATGTAGTCTCTTGTTCAAGGACCTAACAGTCCAGTCAGGGAGCTACAAACATGCACAGCTGACTATAATACAAGCCAAGCAGAGAGAAATGATCATAGAGGCATAAACAAGGTATTATTGCTGTTGTCTAGTTGCTAAGTTGGGTCTGACTGTTTGGCAACTCCATGGACTGTAGCCCGCCAGACTCCTCTGTAATGGGCTTTCCAGGCAAGAATACTGGAGTTAGTTGCCATTTCCTTCTCAGGGAATCTTCCTGCCCCAGGGATTGAACTCATGTCTCCTGCACTGGCAGGCAGATTCTTTACCCCTGAACAACCAGGGAAGCCCAAACAAGGTATGATTCTGCAAAGGAAGAGCTGGTGATTTCAAATCAGGCATTGGGAAAGAATTCTTAGAATGGGTGTCATTTAAGCCGGACCCTAATGAATGAGTAGAAATTTTTCCCTTAAGAAGAATAACAGTCAAGCAAAGAAAATAGTAGGAACAGAATCGTGTCTAAGTGCATAGTGTATTTGAGGAAAGGATTCCCTAGAAGGCTGGGATCTGTGTTGCCAGATAAACCCAGAAAGGTGAACTGGGACTAGCTTAGTGAGAGCTTTGAATAAGTGAAAACAGTCATACTTTGTACAGTGGATACTGGGAAAACATTAAAGATTTCTGAGGGCATTGCTACTATTTCCCCCTCCAAATAAGAAACCTGAGGCTTAGAAAGAGCAAGAAACTCAATCTGAGGCAAGTGTGGAGATGACAGTTGAACTAAAGCTTAACTCCAAAGTCTTTAAACACTACACCTGTTTTTTTCTTCTTTCTTTTTAGGATATAATGGATCACATTAGTTTCAGGTGTACAACATTATTTGATATTTGTATATACTGTAAAATAATCACTACAATAAGTCTACTTAGCATCCACCACCACATGTAGTTAAGCGATTTTTTTTTTTTTTGTTATGAGAGCTTTTCTTCTTTTGTTTCAGCACTTAGGCTTTCTCTAGATGTGGTGTGTGGCCTCAGTTGCCCCACGGCATGTGGGATCTTAGTTACTCCAACTAGGGATTGAACTCGCATCCTCTGCACTGGAAGCACAGAGTCTTAAACACTGGACTGCCAGGGAAGTTCCAATGATAACTTTTAAGATATATTCTCTTAGCAAACTTTCAAATTCACAATTCCATATTATTAATGAAAGCCAACAAGCTGTACATTACCTGCCCATGACTTATTTATTTTATGCATGCATGCATGCATGCTCAGTCATGTCTGACTTTTTGCAACCCTATGAACTGTAACCCCCAGACTCCTCTGCTAATGGGATTTTTCCAGGCAAGAGTACTGGAATGGGGTGCCATTTCCTCCTCCAGGGGATCTTCCCCAAGCTTATATCCATCTAGTCTTAGTTTTTACCTGTAAAGTATTAATAATAATAATATTTCTTTATCTACCTAGTAGTTTGATCAAATAAAATTATTTGGGTTGGTCAAAAAATTCATTCAGGTTTTTCCATAACAGCTTATGAAAAACCCTAACAAACTTTTTTGTCAACTCCAATACATATGCTAAATGTTTTAGAAATTACAGAAGAATTCTGTAAGTATTAATATTTAGTAGTATCATATTGTTATCACAGTTACAACTAATATTATTCCTGAAGGCAGCATAAATGCATTTTTGCAAATGCAAGTAGTGTTATTGTTAATACTGGCTATAAGTGATTGAGTTCTACTCTGCTTTGTAGATGTATTATCTATTTCCTTTCACCATGCTGTGAGTCATTATCTCCAATTTACATTTAAGTAAACAGAGGCAAAAAGATAAAAAAAATTGTTCAGGCACGAGATAAAAAAAAAAAAATTGTCCAGTCACGTAGCCAATAAGTCAAGAACCAGGGAGCAAACCTAATATCTTTGAATCCCCAAATTCTTTCCATAGACTCTCCACTACTTTCCCATTGATGATGTTACAAACCTGCCTGATGTCTTCAGGGAGCAATTAATGATGCCAGCAATTTCAACACTTTCAGCCAGAATGGCAGTGTCTGATTCTGTGTTTCCAGAAAGTTGTAATGATTTCTAACTTTGTTAAGAATTATGATAAATAAATAAATAATGTGTTTCTTTTAGGCTTAACTAGAAACATGACTTATTCTGTCCCACCCTCTGAAAATGAAATGTTTTCTTTAGAAATAATTCCTCTGATTTAAGAAACAAAACAAAACTCAATATGTAATTGTATTGATTTCTTATAGTTAGTTTAAATTTTAAAAGATTCTTTAACACCAACTGAATAATTTTAAAGTATATTTCTTTTTTCTTCATCATTAATCTTAAAAGAAAACCCACTAAATAGTATTGATAATGTCCAGAAATTTGATGAATATTCTTCATGCTCAGATTATTCTCCTAAAATATGTATATTACATGTAGTAAATTATCAGATAACAAGCTGACTTTTACCAAATTCATAATCTTGGCAGTTTTCATATTTAATGAGGATAATGAGATACTCCAGGTAATAAAGTCATTAATAATAAGGCCACCAGATATTCTGATTTAATTGGAAAATAATTGCTGTTGTTCTTTTTTTAATATAACATTCTTGTTTTTAATATAACATTCTCATTTTCTTGGTTTTTAATGTAACATTCTTGTTTTCAAAAAGTGTTGTAAACTTATAAGTGAATACAGAGACCTTGAAAGGCTGGCTCTGAGATTGGGTCCCAGTGGGACTCAGTGTCACAAAAGCGTCACTTGGTGTTGAATGAGGCAGGATATAAAGTACATGCAAATGGGCTTAGAAGCAGGGCACCAGGCTCAACAGCTAAATTCAGACAAATTTCTTTCTCATCTTTTCAAACATTTTGGTCATTCTGTGACGGTTTCATGCATAAAATTATAGACTCCTGAGTTGGAAGCAGACTTAAACTTTTCATATCCTCTCTTTCTACAGTGAAGTCATTAGTGTTTCCTGGTATTTGCTTGAAGATTTTCAGCAATAGAAACTCACTACTTACTAAGGTAGACCTTTCCACCTTTGAACACATGGCTTTGGCATCTCTTTAGATTAGGTCGAAATCTTTTTCTATAGTTTCTTTCTGTAAATATCAGTCCAACCTACAGGGAATATGAAATAAGACTCTATTTCGTGTCACACTCCTTCAAACATGTGAGAGAATCTCACCACTGTTCTTAGAGGCAGCCAGATTTGAGAAGAAACTTGTAAAGACAAGTATTTGAAAGGATACTGATTAACACACACACACACACATTTACAGTGGTTTACTTTGAGTGCTGAAGTAGTATTGGACATTTGTCCTTCGTCTTTGTTCTTCTTCATTGCTTGAATCCTATATGAATATATATTCTAATTAGAATGAAAAGAAAAAGTAAACCTATTTACACTTTGAGAAAACATTTTTAAGTCTTAAGTGTAATGGATGAAAACTGGTACTTCACTTCGAATAAACAGAGAATTTAAATGTGATATGTCCAAATGACAAGCCTTAGTCTTCCAAGACACTGACCCATATAGTGTCTCAGTAAAGATGTATGGCCTTTCCTGATGGATCACATGGTAAAGAGTCTGCCTGCAATGAGGGAGACCTGGGTTTGATCCCTCGGTTGGGAAGATCCCTTGGAGGAGGTCATGGCAACCCACTCCAGTACTATTGCCTGGAGAATCCCCATGGACAGAGGAACCTGGAGGGCTACAGTCCATGGGGTCACAAAGAGTCGGCCATGACTAAGCAACTAAACACACACAGCACACGAAGATGTGTGAATGTTAAATAAACCAAGCAATCATTCAGTTAATCAATGATCAAAATCTATCAAGTGAAGTGAAGTCGCTCAGTCGTGTCCGACTCTTTGTGACCCCATGAACTGTATCCCACCAGGCTCCTCCATTCATGGAATTTTTCAGGCAAGAGTACTGCAGTGGGTTGCCATTTCGTTTTCCAGGGAAAATCTATCAAAATCCAACACAAATAGTCATCTTCTCATTTCTTTCTTTGTAGATGTATTCATTGCAGGGAAGTAACAGTTGCACTAAGGACCAATTTGTTATTCCTTCATTCCAAGTACTAAAAGGAAAAAGATTAATTTTACTCTAATTTAAAATAATTTAATCTCTTTTATTTGCATTTTATTCCAAATGCATCACAGTCCAAAAATTTACAAGTGAAGAAAAATAAATGATCTTAAGTCACCCAAAAATATTGTTCTACTTGGTTGTGGTGAATCTATGAGGATTTTGCACATGAAATGATGAGTGTGATGTTGATAATGATTTAATCTGACATGTATACCAGGTAGTTTGCATGCATTATCTCTTCTAGGATTTACAGTCAGCCTATAAACTAGAAATTATTGTCCCCATTGTCTTTCACAGATTAGAAAGTTGAGGAGAGAGGTATGTGTTATACTTGTCTATATTAGATAGTGGCAAGACAACATTAACAATTTCACCAGACCCTATTTGTTGTTTTTTAGACAAAAGTTGCTATCCTGAGACAAACCTCTCTGCCTATATGCCTTGTTATTTTTTCCTGGGTTCCACTTGCAATTGTTACAAGGACTTTTCAGATTAACTTTCTTGTATCCCTCAAAAATTAAAGCTAGAATTGCCGTGTGATCTAGTAATTCCACTTTTAGATATATATCTGGGGGAAACAAAATCAATATCCCAAAGAGATATCTGCACTCCCATGTTCATGGCAGCATTATTTACAAAACCTAAGGCGTGGAAGCTGAAGGCAAGAAGAAAAGGAAAGATATACCCATTTGAATGCAGAGCTCCAAAGAATAGCAAGGAGAGATAAGAAAGCCTTTCTCAGTGAACAATGCAAAGAAATAGAGGAAAACAATAGAATGGGAAAGACTAGAGATCTCTTCTAGAAAATTAGAGCTACCAAGGGAACTTTTCATGCAAAGATGGCCACAATAAAGGACAGAAATGGTATGGACCTAACAGAAGCAGAAGATATTAAGAAGAGGTGGCAAGAATACACAGAAGAACTGTACAAAAAACATCTTCACGATTCAGGTAACCATGATGGTGTGATCACTCACCTAGAGCCAGACATCCTGGAATTTGAGGTCAAGTGGGCCTTAGGAAGTATCACTATGAATAAAGCTAGTGGAGGTGAATGAATTCCAGCTGAGCTATTTCAAATCCTGAAAGATGATGCTGTGAAAGTGCTGCACTCAATATGTCAACAAATTTGGAAAACTCAGCAGTGGCCACAGGACTGGAAAAAGTCAGTTTTCATTCCAATCCCAAAGAAAGGCAACGCCAAAGAATGTTCAAAATACTACACAATTACACTCATCTCACACACTAGCAAAGTAATGCTCAAAATCCTCCAAGCCAGGCTTCAACAGTACATGAACCATGAACCTCCAGATGTTCAGGCTGGATTTAGAAAAGGTAGAGGAACCAAAGATCCAATTGCCAATATCCATTGGATCCTAGAAAAAGCAAGAGAGTTCCAGAAAAACATCTACTTCTGCTTTATTGGCTACACCAAAGCCTTTGACTATGTTGATCACAACAAACTGGAAAATTCTAAAAGAGATGGGAATATCAGACCACCTGCCCTGCCTCTTGATAAATCTGTATCCAGGTCAAGAAGCAACAGTTAGAACTGGACATGGAACAACAGACTGGTTCCAAATTGAGAAAGGAGTACATTAAGGCTACTTATTTAACTTATATGCAGAGTACATCATGCAAAATGCTGGACTGGAAGAAGCACAAACTGGAATCAAGATTACCGGGAGAAATATCAGTAATCTCAGATATGCAGATGACACCACCCTTATGGCAGAAAGTGAAGAAGAACAAAAGAGCCTCTTGATGAAAGTGAAAGAGGAGACAGAAAAAGTTGGCTTAAAGCTCAACATTCAGAAAACTAAGATCATGGCATCTGGTTCCATCAGTTCATAGCAAATAGATGGGGAAACAATGGAAACAGTGACAGACTTTCTTTTCTTGGGCTCCAAAATCACTGCAGATGATGACTGCAGCCATGAAATTAAAAGATGCTTGCTCTTTGGAAGAAAAGCTATGACCAACCTAGACAGCATATTAAAAAGCAGAGACATTACTTTGCCAACAAAGGTCCATCTAGTCAAAGCTATGGTTTTTCCAGTAGTCACGTATGGATGTGAGAGTTGGACTATAAAGAAAGCTGAGCACCAAAGAATTGATGCTTTTGAACTGTGGTGTTGGAGAAGACTCTTGAGAGTCTCTTGGACTGCAAGGTAATCCAACCAGTCAATTCTAAAGGAAATCAATCCTGAATATTCATTGGAAGGATTGATGCTGAAGCTGAAACTCCAATCCTTTGGCCACCTGATGTGAAGAACTGACTCATTGGAAAAGACCTTAATACTGGGAAAGATTGAAGGTTGGAGGAGAAGTGGTCAACAGAGTATGAGATGGTTGGATGGCATCACTGAATTGATGGACATGAGTTTGAGTAAGCTCCAGGAGTTGGTGATGGGCAGGGAAGCCTAGCGTGTTGCAGTCCATGGAGTCACAAGAGTCAGGCACAACTGAGTGACTGAACTGAACTGAAGGAATGGAAACAATCTGTCTATTAAGAGATGAGTATATTAACTTTCTTCTATATATGTGTATGTATATACACATATATATACATACATACATATATACATACATACATACACATACACACGTGCACACACACACACACACATATATATATATACATCACTCAACTCTAATAAAAAAGGAAATCTTGCCGTTTACAACAACACAGATGGACCTTGAGGGAATTATGCTAAGTAAGGAAAACCAGATGGAGAAAGACTAATACTCTAGGACCTCAATTATATTCAGAATCTAAAAACCAAACTCAGAAAACAGAAAACAGATGGATGGCCACCAGAGGTAGGGGTGGGGAGTTGGGGAAGTACATGAAGTTGGTCAAAAAGTAAAAATCTCTAGTTATAAGAAAATAAATTCTGAGGATATAATGTACAGCCTGGTGACTATACAGTACTATGTTTATATTTGAAAGTTCCTGGGAGTAAATCTTAAAAATTTTTATCACAAGAAAAAAATTGTAATGGTTTGAAATGATAAATATTAACCAGACTATTTGTGGTCATCATTTTACAATATATTCATGTATCAAATCATTATATTGTACAGCACAAACTAATACAATGCTCTATGTCAATTATATCTCGATAAAACTGGAAGATAAATAAATAAATAAACAAAATACCTCTTCTGTGCCCCTGGAATCATTTCCTTATCTCCAAAGATATACACTTAGAAGTCACAAAGAAAACTTAGTTAAATTTCTTTATTTTTCTTTTTAGTCCTACTTCCCATAGAGTTGATCCACATTCTTTTTTTTTTTTTTTACCCCAAGTCTTAAGAAGTTTGAGTAAAATGTGTATTCCTGTGAAGACGTTCAGCCTAAGGTGGAAACTGAGCCAACTTAAAGTCTTCTGAGCTTGATTTTAATATTGGTGATGATAATTTATAGTAGCATAATAATAACCATTTATTGAGTGTTTATTATATGCCAGGCAGTAGGTAAACACTTGCATGCACTGTTTCATTGAATGTTTGCAATAAATCTGTTAAATTTTAAATAAAATTATTATCCTCGTTTATAGTTAAAAGAAACTGAGGTTTAGAAAGATTAGGTTAATTAGCTTGATTAAAGTCAGCCTACTAAGAAATTAACAGAACTAGGATGTGGCACCATATTTAGTCTAATATCAGTGCCCATCCTTTCAAACACAATGCTATATGTTTAAGTCTCCCACAGTAATATTAAGGAATTACTACAGAGGTTGAGATGTCTTTCTCTACATTCCCAATATGGTTTATGAATTCCTCAAGCAATTAATATTGTTACTGTGGCTATTATTGTTAGGGGAAACACAGTGATTGAAACCGCCCACCCTGGCCAGGCACCGTACTAACCATTTGCATGAGTTGTTTTATAACAGGAGATCCTGATAAGGAATACAGAACTAATAAGCCACCACCAACCGGAAGAGTTCAGGAAAGGTCTAAAGGAGACACCGCGTGTCCGTCCACTTCCCAGAATCCCTCTCGCTAGCATCCACCTTGGCTGAGCGATGTGTGCGCCACCAGGAAAGACTCTGAATTAGAAGGATTGGCCAAAGACCACCCAGAAACTAATCCCATCACCATAAAACCCGAGACTGCGAGCCACAAGGCAGAGCAGTTCTCCTGGGTTCCCTTACCTTACTGCTCTCCACCCGGGTGCCCTTTCCCAATAAAATCTCTTGCTTTGTCAGCACATGTGTCTCCTCAGACAATTCATTTCCGAGTGTTAGACAAGAGCCCAGTTTCGGGCCCTGGAAGGGGTCCCCCTTCTTACAACACTATTGCCACTATTAATAAAACATCAATAACAATGACCCCTGCATATTTATGGATATTTATCATACCCACCACACGTCTGGAATATTTACAAATTTAATCTTTACAGCTATCTTATAAAGTAAGTGCAAAAAATCCCAGTCTTCATAATAGGATTCAAAAATCTTACAGAGTTTATGGAATCACTTTCAGGTTCCATAGCTATTAACCCAATGTTTGATCCAGGTCTGACTCCAAAACCTATCCTTTCATACCTCTGAAGGTAATCTGACCATGACACTTCTCATCCAAATGAAGTTCCTACTCATTTATTTGGCATCCTAGTTGCCTCTTGACTTTCTCCAAGGATATCACTCTCCCTTCCAGATGGTTGTCTCTCACAACTGAGAAAAATACTCTAAGTTGGAGTAGATCATTCTCTGTCCAATGAAATGGAAAATGGTGTTTCCCATTAAGAAATTTCAAGTAATGTCATCATTATTATTTCATTGTTATTACATTTTTTCCCCCCGAACCCATTCTCTTAAGAAAACTTACTTTTCTGAAATGAGGTTCATAAATTACTACATTATTTTAAAAGTTATGTTATTATTAACCACAAACCATTAAGAAGACCTTCAGGCTCTATTTCTCAAGCAAATTACATAAAAGTTGGCAGCCAGAAGGGAATTTATCCTTCAAACATTTGCCCTAAGCAGTGACTCATTTGATTCGGTTTAGTTAACTCCTGGGTTAGTAAAATTTTTAAAAAAATTAAATAAAGATATACATGTCATTGGGTTGACATGTCAGTCTGTCCTGAATAATTGTTAATTGACCCCTGAGATGCCTGAGAATTTTTGACTATTGTTGCAAAACTAGACCAAAGATAAATTCCAAGATACAATGATCTTTTTTCGTTGTCCCAAGTTAAACTGCTATTGATGGGTTACCATTTGAATTCACTTGTTAACATCGAATTTGAGTTTTGAAGATCTTGCCGAGATATTATTCCCTTGAGCAAAATGTTCTGCACTGTTTTAATCAGCCTAACTAGTTCTGTGGAAAACAGAGCAGCCAGTTGAACAGAAAACTGGCGAAGGAATAAAATGTCAGATACACCAAATAGATTTGGCTTGCCAGCAGCAAGGGAAGAAAGACTCAGAAACTGGGGACAGCATTTCTCTTTCTAAAATATGCTCCATTCTGAAAGAGCATTGGATTTTGCAGGAAGAAGGTAGAGCAAATTTCAAAATTAAACAGGTGATAAACGGAATCATTTCACTGCTGACAATGGTCTGCTCTCCCTCTTGCCTGTCCTGAGTTTTACAAATTCTCAAAGGAGATCCTGTCATTAGGAAGTAAAACACTTTCTCAATAAGCCTGATCTTAAGTTACCTTACAAGTAGGAGAGGAAGTGTGAAAGGAAAAACAAACAAACAAGAAATGAAAAACAAAAGGACTGAAAAAGATGTATACTTAATAGCCCAGATCATTATAATCTCTTCAGTTCAGTTCAGTCGCTCAATTATGTCTGACTCTTTGTGACCCCATGGACTGCAGGACGCCAGGCTTCCCTGTCCATCACCAACTCCCAGAGCTTGCTCAAATTCATGTCCATAAATACAGTGATGCCATCCAACCATCTCATCCTCTGTTGTCCCCTTCTCCTCCTGCCTTCAATCTTTCCCAGCATCAGGGTCTTTTCCAATGAGTCAGTTCTTCTCATCAGGTGGCCAAAGTATTGGAACTTCATCTTCAGCATCAGTCCTTCCAATGAATATTCAGGACTGATTTCCTTCAGAATTGACTGGTTTGATCACTTCACAGTCCAAGCGACTCTCAAGAGTCTTGTCCAACACCACAGTTCAAAAGCATCAATAATCTCCCTTAGCTTTTAGCAAAAGGGAAAGCTAAAAAGGCAGCAGGAGGAAGTGCCCTCTTTTTCTGCAACCATCTACTAAAGAAGCAGCCGGCATCTAACCAGGAAGGGTGTGAGTGTTTGCAGCAGTGTGCACATGCCCAGATTTGACATAAAGACTATATTTTTGTTGAAAATCTTGTTTGCTGTATCTAATCTGTCCTGTTGAAAAAAAAACACCTTGCATGATTGTTTCTGGCAGCTTGAAAATGCCCAGGCCTTGAAACAGAGTGAAAGCCTTTCTTTCATGGGGCCTTAGAGCATCTCTCCACGATAAACTTCATGCTTCAGAAAATAACTATAGTAGAAATTTTTCACAAAGGGAATTTGTGGCAATTATATTCTAACCTGAAATAAGATAAGAATCCTAGCCACACTTTTCATTAACTCTGTGGACTTGGCCTTGTGATTTACCCTCCCAGAGCCTCAGACTTCTCATCTGGAAGGTGGTGATAATAGCACCTACTTTGTGGCATTGGCTTGAGCATTTGATAACATGTCACTTCAGTTGTGTCTGACTCTGCAACCCTATAGACTGTAGCCCACCAGGCTCCTCCATCCATTGGATTATCCAGGCAAGAATACTGTAGTGGGTTCCCATACCCTCCTCCAGGAGATCTTCCCAACCCACGGATCTAACCTATATCTCCTGCATTGCAGGTGGATTCTTTTACCACTGAGCCACCAGGGAAGCCACATGTACAATATATGTGCTCATAAAATGATATCTGCCTCTACTATTATTATCACTACTATTATTATCACTATTATTATTATTAGTGTTCATGTTTATTTATGACCATTTTCTTTTCTAGGAGTTTGGTTCCTATATATATATATATATATTTTTTTTTTTTTTCTATTAAAAAGCCCTTTGAAAAGCACATGTGATCACATGAGTGAATTTTTCAGAAATACCAAGACATGAGATCTATAAAACAGCTTGTGTGCATGCCAGGTTGCTTCAATCATGTCCAACTCTGTGTGACCCTGTGGACTGTAGCCTGCCAGGTTCCTCAGTCCATGGGATTCTCCAGGCAAGAATACTGGAGTGGGTTGCCATGACCCCCTCCAGGATCTTCCCAACCCAGGGATCAAACCTGGATCTCCTGCATCGGCAGGCAGATTCTTTACCACTGGTGCCACCTTGGAAGTGCCTAGGAAATAAAGTGAAAGTTGCTCAGGCATATTCAACTCTTTGTGACCCAATGGACTAAACAGTCCATGGAATTCCCCAGGCCAGAATACAGGAGTGGGTAGCCTTTCCCATTTCCAGGGAACCATCCCAACCCAGGGATCAAACCCAGGTCTCCTGCATTGCAGGCGAATTCTTTACCAGCTGAGCCACAAGGGAAGCCCCCAGGAAATGGGGTACCTCATAAAAAAGAGGTAATATGCTGAACTGAGGAGCAACTTTTAAAAAATTTTACTCTAAAAGAGGTAAAGATTATCTGATAGGTTTGAACACCTGGAAAGCTGTTAAGATTTGGTTATTAGCACAAAGAAAGTTAGGCAAATTTAACTTGGTAAGTTCTTAACTCTAGAAAATAAAAAACATGTCCAAGAGAGGAAACATGATGATGGTTCTACTGATTCTGCAGTTAAGGTTATTTACATTGCCATAAAAATGAAAACACTGAAATGTGTTAATAAAATTGCATTATAACCATAATGGGACACTTAGTGAGGAGAGAGTTAAATCCAGTAAAATAGAAAAATCAACCTATAAGGTCCAAAGTTGGTGAATCAGGACACAGCAACATAAATACATTATTTAAAAATATAATAGTATATGCCAGAAGAAATGTTGAAAAAAAGCAGAAAGTATTGGAGTTGTTTGGAGAGCAGGGTGGGGGGGAGAGGGTTAGAATAAGGAGTGTGGGTATTATAATAAACTTTTTTATTGAGTGAAAGATTCTTTAAATTCTATGCTTGTCTGCTCAGTCATGTCCAACTCTTTGCAACCCCATGGACTGTGGCCCACCAGGCTCCTCTGTCCATGGGATTTTCCAGGCACGAATACTGGAGTGGGTTGCCATTTCCTGCTTCACGGCATCTTCCTGACCCAGGAATAGAACTCACACCTCCTGCATCTCATGCATTGACAGGCGGACCATTTACCACTGCAACACCTAGGAAACCCTTTAAATTCTATAGTACTTTATAATTTTCAAAAGTTTCATGTATGTTGTTTCATATAATCACAATCCTTTTATTTATTCCCTATTCCTATATTGCCCTTTCCCTCCTCCCCCTTTCCCTCTTCCTGCTGGTAACCATTGGTTTGGTAACCACTCAAAGAAGTAAATGAGATCTATCATCTAATAACTAATACAGGATTTGGTAGTCTGGATGAAGTGTGTGTGTGTTCAGTCACTCAGTTGTATCCAACTCTTTTGCAACCCCATGGACTATAACCCATCCAGCACCTCTGTCCATGGGATTCTCCAGGCAAGAATGCTGGAGTGGGTTGACATTTCCTCCTCCAGGGGGATCTTTCTGACCCAGGGGTAGAACCCACAACTCTTACTGTCTCCTGCATTGGCAGGCAGATTCTTTACCACTAAAACTGCTTTAAAGTATTTTAAACATACAATCTCCTAGTAGTGATCAAATATTAATTAAATTAGTAACTGAATTATTTCAGGTTTCAATGATAATTCTGCTGAAGGGATAGTAACAAGAATATTCAAAATGGCCATGGTGGGAGAAAGTCTATGATAAGGAGAGGAATCATGCACATCTAACTACGATTGCAAAACTTTTGAGGCAGTAGCTCCCCTTTAGAACTTGGCAAGAAATCAATATTATTTCTTCAAAATTTTTCAAATACAGTAAATTCTGTCACTGCAATTCTTAAAGACACTAGGCAAAAGAATAAATAAATAACAGTCAAGGAATGTTGAAAGTAAGTAACAAAGCACAATTGCTTTGCCTCTTGAAATGGCTTTTCATGGATCTTCTAAGACTCCAAACCACTGACTTTTGAAAATCAGCTTACAGTTTCATGCACACTATCTACAGCTGTCCAATTCATGGAACCACATCCAGAATGTAGGATGCACTGGTATCAAATTGCTGTTTCCAAAATATAAATATTTCAGTGCTGAAAGGTGGCATTTTCTTTTTCCTCACTAAGGCAAGAAAAATGCAAAGATAAATGTCATTAATTGTTCCAGACGTTTCCCTTTAGTGAAATACAAACTATAAACATCAATACCGCATTCCACTAATAGCTTCAAGCATTGGCTTAAAGCATCATTAATTTTACATTTGTAAAAAGGTCTGAAAGTGTATACCTTACATTTTACTGAAAGGTTCAATCGATAAGTCCTCCTTGTTGCTTTCATTCTAAATAGCAACACAAAAATGTAGTACTTGCATAAGTGTAAATATATTTTTATTCATATAGGTATCATAACATAAAGTTATATAACAGAAAATAATAAGAAATTATATTCTAACCATTTTCAAGGTTTCATTTTTCAGGTGGGATGTTATTTTTTTAATTGATTTTTTTTAAATCGCTTGGTTTTAAATCTCTCTTGTGGGATCAACACAAGGCAGAATGAAAATAAGCTCTGTGGAAGGCAAATGTGTCATTGGAAGAGATGTAATTCTTTATTTAAATAATGGTCCTTTCATTTTTCAACCTGTTTTTGGCAAATAACCTATAATGTTCCTCTTCTGGTTAGGATTAGGTTATTTTATTATTATTTTTTTTGCCCCACATGATGCCAATTTTTTAAAATGATTGCAATTCTTTTTAATAATTCTACCCCCCCATTATGTTGATTTACTGTTACGGGCATACAATGAGAGGTCAAGGAATTTTGGCATTCACAGGGAAGTAATTATGTTGATCTAGCTCCAGTTTTGGATTTTAGCTTTCTAACCAAACATGGAAACTTGTGAGGTTCCTTAAATCACAAAAATTCTCTCAAAGCAAGAATTCTTAACCTGTGTCTATAAATTTCCAGGACATCTGTAGACAGAATTTAGGAGGACTGCATAATCTCTGACATGATAAAAAAAAGAAATTCTGTGTACTTTCTGTGAGAAAGAGATCCAAACCTTTCACCAGACTATTAGAGGTGTCTCTGACCCACAGTGTTTAAGAACTAGTGTTCTATTCGGCATGCATGCTGTGCTAAGTTACTTCAGTAATGTCCAACTCTGTGCGACCCTGTGGACTGTAGTCTGCCAGGTTCCTCTGTCCATGGGATTCTCCAGGCAAGAAGACACCAGTGGGTTGCCATGATCTCCTCCATGGGATGTTTCCAACCCAGGGATTGAACCCACGTCTCAGTTACTACCTCTGCATTGGCAGGTGGGTTCTTTATCACTAGTGTCCCTGGGAATCCTGTTCTACTGGGTACTTCTAGTTAAATCTAATTTTACAAGGCCTCAGTGGTGGTAATGGTTTCAGAATTATTTTCTTCTAATGCTCTTTTCAAAATCGAATTCCAACAACCTGATATGTAATATTCAAAGCCTTCTTTTAAAAAGATTGCATAAGAATCTTAGGCATAAGCACTGATTATCCATAGTCCTTTCTTAATTTACCTCAGAAATTTACAGTAGATTAATGAGTACCTTCATGTTAATTTTAATTTTGCCCAGAGTTAGGGTTTAAGTTTTTCAACTTTTTATTTCATGCAACCTATGGGTGAATTTAACTCAGATGACCCTCATATCTACTACTGTGGGCAGGAATCCCTTAGAAGAAATGGAATAGCCATCATAGTCAACAAAAGAGTCCAAAAAGCAGTATTTGGATGCAATCTCAAAAATGACAGAAGGATCTCTGTTCATTTCCAAGGCAAACCATTCAATATCACGGTAATCCAAGTCTATGCCCCAACTAGTAACACAGAAGAAGCTGAAGTTGAACGGTTTTATGAAGACCTACAAGACCTTTTAAAACTAATACCCAAAAAAGATGTCCTTTTCATTATAGGGGACTGGAATACAAAAGTAGGAAGTCAAGAAACACCTGGAGTAACAGGCAAATTTGGCCCTGGAGTACAGAATGAAGCAGAGCAAAGGCTAATAGAGTTTTGCCAAGAAAACACACTGGTCATAGCAAACACCCTCTTCCAACAACACAAGAGAAGACTCTACACAGGGACATCACCAGATAGTCGATACCAAAATCAGACTGATTATATTCTTTGCAGCCAAAGATGGAGATGTTCTATACAGTCAGCAAAAACAAGACCAGGAGCTGACTGTGCCTCAGATCATGAACTGCTTATTGCCAAATTCAGACTTAAATTGAAGAAACTGGGGAAAACCACTAGACCATCCAGGAATGACCCAAATCAAATCCCTTATGATCATACAGTGGAAGTGAGAAATAGATTTAAGGGACTAGATCTGAATAGAGTGCCTGATGAACTATGGACGAGGATAGTGACATTGTACAGGACACAGGGATCAAGACCATCCCCAAGAAAAAGAAATGCAAAAAGGCAAGATGGCTGTCTGAAGAGGCCTTACAAATAGCTGTGAAAAGAAGAGAAGTGAAAAGTAAAGGAGACAAGAAAAGATATAAGCATCTGAATGCAGAGTTCCAAAGAATAGCAAGGAGAGATAAGAAAGCCTTCCTCAGAGAACAATGTAAAGAAATAGAGGAAAACAATAGAATGGGAAAGACTAGTGATCTCTTCAAGAAACTTAGAGCTACCAAGGGAACATTTCAGGCAAAGATAGGCTCAATAAACGACAGAAATGGTATGGACTTAACAGAAGCAGAAGATATTAAGAAGAGGTGGCAAGAATACACAGAAGAACTGTACAAAAAAGATCTTCATGACTCAGATAACCATGATGGTGTGATCACTCACCTAAAGCCAGACATCCTGGAATTTGACATCAAGGGGGCCTTAAGACGCATCCTATGAATAAAGCTAGTGGAGGTGATGGAATTCCAGTTGAGCTATTTCAAATCCTAAAAGATGATGCTATGAAAGTCCTGCACTCAATATGTCAACAAATTTGGAAAACTCAGCAGTGGCCACAGGACTGGAAAAGGACAGTTTTCATTCCAATCCCAAAGAAAGGCAATGCCAAAGAATGCTCAAGCTACCACACAATAGAATTCATCTCACACACTAGTAAAGTAATGCTCAAGTTCTCAAGCCAGGCTTCAGCAATACGTGAACTGTGAACTTCCAGATGTTCAAGCTGGTTTTAGAAAAGACAGAGGAACCACAGATCAAATTGCCAACATTCGCTGGATCATGGAAAAAGCAAGAAAGTTCCAGAAAAACACCTATTTCTGCTTTATTGACTATGCCAAAGCCTTTGACTGTGTGGATCACAATAAACTGTGGAAAATTCTGAAAGAGATGGGAATACCAGACCACCTGACCTGCCTCCTGAGAAATTTGTATGAAGGTCAGGAAGCAACAGTTAGAACTGGACATGGAACAACAGACTGGTTTCAAATAGGAAAAGGAGTACGTCAAGGCTATATATTGTCACCCTGCTTATTTAACTTATATGCAGAGTACATCATGAGAAACGCTGGACTGGAAGAAGCACAAGCTGGAATCAAGATTGCTGGGACAAATATCAATAACCTCAGATATGCAGATGATACCACCCTTATGGCAGAAAGTGAAGAAGAACTAAAGAGCCTCTTGATGAAAGTGAAAGAGGAGAGTGAAAAAGTTGGCTTAAAGCACAACATTCAGAAAACTAAGATCATGGCATCTGGTCCCATCATATCATGCCAAATAGATGGGGGAACAGTGGCTGACTTTATTCTGGGGGGCTTCACGATCACTGCAGATGGTGACTATAGCTGTGAAATTAAAAGACACCCCTTGGAAGTAAAGTTATGGCCAACCTAGACAGTATATTAAAAAGCAAAGACATTACTTTGTCAACAAAGGTATGCCTAGTCAGGCTATGGTTTTTCCAGTAGTCATGTATGGATGTGAGAGTTGGACTATAAAGAAAGCTGAACACCAAAGAATTGATCCTTTTGAACTGTGATGTTGGAAAAGATTCTTGAGAGTCCCTTGGACTGCAAGGAGATCCAACCAGTCCATCCTAAAGGAGATCAGTCCTGGGTGTTCATTGGAAGGAGTGATGTTGAAGCTGAAACTCCAATACCTTGGCCACCTGATGCGAAGAGCTGACTCATTGGAAAAGGCCCTGATGCTGGGAGGGATTGAGGGCAGGAGGAGAAGGGGATGACAAAGGATGAGAGGGTTGGATGGCATCACTGACTCAATGCACACGAGTTTGGGTGAACTCTGGGAATTGATGAGGGACAGGGAGGCCTGGTGTGCTGTGGTTCATGGGGTCACAAAGAGTCAGACATGACTGAGCGACTGAACTGAACTGAGAGCTTAAATTTTAGATATAGAGCACAGGACTTGAACTCTGTCAGCAAAATGTATGGTAATAGCTTCATACAAATATTGCAGACTGGCACAAACTCAGAAAGGCATAGGCTGGTAAGGAGACATTTGCCCCAAATTTGATTGCTCTTTAATAAAAAATTATATCTCAGATTAAATAAAGCTCTTACAACTCTGTAAGATAGACCAGACATGAAAAAATTCCATTAAAGACAAAATTTGGTAAATTAGTCTCTCTTGCTAAGGTACCTTACCTAGAAATGTAAACTGAATTAAGAGGAATCTTAACATATTTTTTAAGGTCCTGGGAGAAATGGACTGTCTTTAGATATCACTTTGAGAGACATATTACCCTAGGCCCTCTTATCAAGAACAAAATAAGGATTGGAGCATCAATGGAAAAATGATACTTTCTAAGAAATTGTACCTCTTCCTTTGTGAATAGGTTTATGTGATTACGGAAGTGGATCAGGGCCCATGGTGATCCAGGCATTGCTGTACTGGTAGCACCACATTTTTGTGCATTCAGACACAAACTGACATTCTAGTGCTTGCTTCCTTGGGAAAAGCCAGAATGGTGCCTGTCTGGACCAAGATCCCACAGATGACCTTGTCCTGCAAACCCTCACACACATAGCCTCCTCTTGGTGACCATGGCCCTTGCCCTAAGGCAGAGACTCTAAACTATGAGCCAATATGTCCTCTATGGTGCATTTGGCCATATCTGGGGACATTTTTGATTGCCACAACTAGGGCAATATTACTGGCATCCAATAAGTAGCTGCTAAATAGCTTACAGTGTACAGGATACTGTACCCCCAACAAAGAATTCTCTGCCCCAGTGGGCCAATAGTTCCAAGATTCAGAAATCCTATCCTAAGACCTCTTCCCTACTCTGCAAGATTACAGAGGCATGCACTATTCAGAACCACATTTTTTAGTGGGCCACTAGAATTTAATCAGTTTGAATGCCTTGCAAACTGTACTGCTTTGGGCAGAGTGGAATGAAAAAATATTCTAAAATGTGCCTCCACCTTCCTGGTTAACACCAACTCCTTTCTCAAAAAAAAAAAAAAAAAAACAAGAAACAAAAAACATAGCACTAAGTTCTGTCTGACTCTTGCGACCACTTGAACTGTAGCATGCCAGGCTCCTCTGTCCATGGGATTCTCCAGGCAAGAATACTGGAGTGGGTTGCCATTTCCTTCTCCAAGGGAACTTCCTGACCCCAAGAATTGAACCCAGTCTCTTGCATTGCAGGCAGATGCTTTACCGACTAAGCTACACAGGAACCCAAATGCAAATTAAATGTCACCTCCTACACAAAACTATTTCCTATTTCATCATCACCTTCCCCACATAGTACTTATAGGTTTACCCCAATAGCAGCTCTGTTCAAATTACTTCCCGTTCCCCTACTGAAAGCAGTGTTTGTTTATTTTAAAATCCTTGTGTCTGTCTTTGCACTTACTAGAATGCTTAGCACATTATAGGTACACAGCAAATATATGTGAAAGAAAAGAACAAGGCTGGAGGACTGGCTTGGATTCTGAGTACCTACCTCCGAAATAGGTTTACTCAAGACTGTTTTAGGGAACTGCCCTCATGATCCAGTGACTAAGACTCTCCAGTCCCAATGCATGGACCCTGGGTTCAATCCCTGGTTGGGAAACTAGATCTCACATCCACAACTAAGAGCTTACGTGCCACAGCTAAAGATTTTGCATGCTGCAACTATAGACCCAGTGCAGCCAAATACCTAAGGATGTCTGACTGCCTGTCCTCCAAGGACATGAAACTTAGCAACGTCTTATTTCTGGCACGTAAGATCATCAGCATTTTAGTGGAAATTCTTGGCCTACCAGAAGATAGCCATCATGATGTTTACCTGAAATGCCACAAGACAAAGACTGTAGAGATCATAAGATCTAGTTGGGGGGTTACGTCAGAGCTCTCCCTAAATGCCTTTTCTTAGAGGAAAGAGAGCAAGGTTGACATGTTACTTTTAATAAGCCTGGCTTTGCAGCCTGTGTTCTACAGAACTTCTTCCTTCACCAAAGGAGGAAAAAGTAGAGTGAACTTAATGAACACATGAACAGGGTAGTGAGGTAGTCCAACACTCATCTCAACTAGTAGTCAGCTCACACCAATACCCATGCACAAATCTACTAAAGGAGCTGACTACTAACAAAGACAGTTCTTTTGTTGGCTGCCTATAGATTATATGCAAATGTACAGTGGGAGAATTAAATTTAGGATAATTTATAAATGTGCTTTTGTACTAAAAGCAAAAAAATTGGATTACAACATGAATAGGCATCAAATTAGAGATACCAAGGGAACATTTGATGCAAAGGTGGGCACAATAAAGGACAGAAACAGTATGGAGCTAAAAGAAACAGAAGATATTAAGAAGAGGTGGCAAGAATACACAGAACTATACAAAAAAGATCTTCATGACCCACATAACTGCGATGGTGTGACCACTCATCTAGAGCCAGACATCCTGAATTGTGAAGTCAAGTTGGCCTTAGGAAGCATCACTACAAACAAACCTATTGGAGGTGATGGAATTCCAGTTGAGCTCTTTCAAATCCTAAAAGATGATGCTGTGAAAGTGCTGCACTCAATATGTCAACAAATTTGGAAAGCTGACCACAGGACTGGAAAAGGTCAGTTTTCATTCCAATCCCAAAGAAAGGCAATGCCAAAGAATGTTCAAACTACCACACAATTGCATTCATCTCACATGCTAGTAAAGTATTGCTCCAAATTCTCCAAGCAAGGCTTAAATAGTATGTGAACCGAGAACTTCCATATGTTCAAGCTGGATTCAGAAAAGGCAGAGGAACCAGAGATCAAATTTCCAACAACTGTTGGGTCATAGAAAAAGCAAGAGACTTCCAGAAAAACATCTACTTCTACTTTATTGTCTACTCCAGAGCCTTTGACTGTGTGGATCACAACAAACTGTGGAAAATTCTTCAAGAGATGGGAATACCAGACCACCTGACCTGCCTCCTGAGAAATCTGTATCCAGGTCAAGAAGCAATAGTTAGAACCAGACATGGAAAAACAGACTGGTTCCAAATAGGAAAAGGAGTATGTCAAGGCTGTATATTGTCACCCTGCTTATTTAACTTATATGCAGAGTACATCATGTGAAATGCCAGGCTGGATGAAGCACAAGCGGGAATCAAGAATGCCGGGAGAAATATCAATAACCTCAGATATGCAGATGACACCACCCTTATGGCAGAAAGTGAAGAAGAACTAAACAGCCTCTTGATGAAAGTGAAAGAGGAGAGTGAAAAACCTGTCTTAAAAATTCAACATTCAGAAAACTAAGATCATGGCATCCGGTCCCATCTCTTCATGGCAAATAGATGGGGAAACAATGGAAACAGTGACAGACTTTCTTTTCTTGGGCTCCAAAATCACTGCAGATGATGACTGAAGCCATGAAATTAAAAGATGCTTGCTCCTTGGAAGAAAAGCTATGACCAACCTAGATAGCACATAAAAAGCAGAGACATTACTTTGCTGACAAAGGTCCATCTAGTCAAACCTATGGTTTTTCCAGCAGTCATGTATGGATGTAAGAGTTAGACTCTAAGAAAGCTGAGTGCCAAAGAAATGATGCTTTTGAACTGTGGTGTTGGAGAAGACTCTTGAGAGTCCCTTGGACTGCAAGGAGATCCAACCAGTCCGTCCTAAAGGAGATCAGTCCTGAATATTCACTGGAAGGACTGATGTTGAAGCTGAAACTCCAATCCTTTGGCCACGTGATGTGAAGAATTTACTCATTTGAAAAGACCCTGATGCTGGGAAAGATTGAAGGCAGGAAGAGTAGAGGACGACAGAGGATGAGAGGTTTGGATGGCATCACAGACTCAATGGACATAAGTTTGAGTAAACTCCAGGAGTTAGTGATGGACAGGGAAGCCTGATGTGCTGCAGTCCTGGGATTGCAAAGAGTTGGATACGACTGAGTGACTGAACTGAACTGATTGCATTATATTGTGCTATTATTTTGATAAAGCAAATCTAATAAGATTTCAGCAAAATACTTAGTGCAATTATCAGTAAAACATTCCTGACATGAGTTGGCATCAGGAAAGAAAGACAGGGCCATTTCAGAACATTCAACTTTATTTTCCATTGACAAACACAACATAAATAACATACATTTATTTGTTAAATACACAGACTAGCTATGACTTGAATGCCATCAAAATTCTGATGTACTTTTCAGTCTTTTATTCTTTGTCTCCACAATATTGAAGACTATCCTTTCAAACATAGTGGAAGATATGTTTAGATATACTGAACATAACTCCTAGAAACATTTTACATAAAGATGACAAAAGTATACCTTCCCATTTAACCCACTGGAATGGAATGCTAAGTAGGAAAGGTGGAGGAACATACAATTTCTATACTGAGCTTTACATCATTTATTACAGTGTCAATGATTTCAATTCTCACTTAGATACATATTGAAAATAATATATTCATTTGTTGTAAACAGATTAAGATAATCAGTGCCTATTTTTAATTTGCTTGCTTACAGAAATGTTCAACTTTATGCTATCTGTAAAAGATTGTTTTGTTAAAGAAGATGGAGAAAGTAAGATATTCTATCTATATACAGGAGGCTTGGGAAGAAAAAGAGTTTGGCAGTCAATGATGACTTGAGTGAATTAAACATTTGCTTTTACAGAAAAGAACACTGGCCACTCCTCACTTTGTCCTACTGATGCTCAAGTGTATGAAGATAAATGTGGCCCCTTCCTCTCCTTGCTTCTGTGAAATGGCCTAAAAGGATGAAGAATCTTGACAAGTTGGAAATATATAGGTTTTCCTTCATCTCTTTGTCTTTGTTCTCTGTCCCACCCTCCATGTCTAGTCCATAGGAGTGTCCTTTCAAAAGCTGAAAGAACGTTGAAGTCCATCAGTAAGTCATACGCATTTTCTCCTGCTAAACATTTCAGCTTTGGTTTCTACAGAAATTGAAAACCATAGAAAGAAACTATTTTCATATTAAATTCTGGTGATTGGCAAGCTTTTGGCTAGATATCTGATTCACTTTAATTAAAAGGCCAAACTATTCTAATTCTAAAGCAACTGACAGGGACTTCCCTGGTGGTCCAGTAGTTAAGACTCCGTGCTTCCAATGCAGGGGACCCGGGTTCGATCCCTGGTCGGGGAACTAGGATCCCACATGCTGCGGGGTGAGGCCAAAAAAAAAAAAAAAAAAAAAGAAAAAAAAAAGTAAAGCAACTGACAAAGGAATTTAAGAGCTGATCAAAAAATTTTAGAAGTGCTATCATCTCTAATGCTTGATAAGCATCTAAATGCTTGATAAGCCTGAAAACCTAATTATACCTGATGTTAATCTCTTTCCTTCTTATCTTTACTCCCATAATAAAATTATTTCATTAAAGCAGATATTAAAAAACAGACTCAGATCTGTTTCATAGATTAGTCCATTAGCACATTAGAAATGTGAAACCATTCTCTCTCTTAAAAACAATCCCAGCTTCACCAATACTAAATATTTGTTACTTTCTCTCCATGAGAAAATGGATAAACAGGCTGGAGGCAAGGGAGCCAGGGAAACAGTCTTCTTTCTAATGAAGAAATTAACATTTCAGTAGATATGAGTTGTTTACGATTTAAAACAAATTGATGTAAAATTTCTGAAAATAGAATAATTTTCATTCTCAATAAAAAATGTGTAATCTATATATGAGCAAATATGGTATATACCTGATTGAACTGCATTTCTAGAGAATCAAAACGTAGTAGGCTTGTGGTATCATAATGTAATGGTTTACAACCCAACTTGTATAAATGGCAAGCCTTTAGGTAGAATCCTCACTTAAGATTTATAAAATAGAGACTCCATAAAATTAAAATTCTGTGCTCTTTCATTATTTAAAAGAGTAGAGAGTGGGAAGAGTGAGAAAGAAAATGTAAAGCAGCATGTTTTGAAGATATAATTCCATTTGATTTAAAAACTAATTGTTGACCTCCTTTGGGGGAAAAAAACACCTTACTTCTAGAAGTGCTGAAGTCTTTTATAGATGTGCATAGTCTCAGTTTTCCATCTGTCACTGTGAGAACAAAGTCACCCTGTACTGCTCTTTTTACTTTCTTTAGTTTTATTCAAGGTGGACTCAGTCCAAAAAAGGCATTCAGGGAAGGCATGTGAAAGATTTTACTTAATGGCTACAACACGAATCATTATAAAATTGAAACCTTTTGGGTGAGAGTAATCCAGGGGTAATGAACTTTCACATGTAAATTTGTATCCATATACATGATACCAGTATAATGAAGTTCTAATTTTTAAATTTGCTATAATTCTCTGTTTCAAGATTCATATGTAATCACTACCTGTTAGTTGTCTTAGAGTTTTGAACTGATAGCACATTCTTAACAAATGTGCATGTGAGTTTTAGTTTGATTTTCAAATTTTGTAAATAGACTATATCATAACCTCCATTATGAAACATAGACGTATGTCACCTCTTATTAACATTGTATTGCAACTCAGAAAACAGTTCTATCAATATATCCACAGTATTAAATACTCTTTATTTAAAAAATGATATAATCTTATTCATTGAACAATTCTGTTCACTTATTTAGACCTCAGCTTTAGTAGATTTGAGACATACACAATCACAATGACAGAAATAAACAAGCAGCTGTGAAGATATGGTATGCTTGATGACCTAAACTTTTTACAGAGGTAAATCATGGAAACTTCAGTTATTCCACAATAAACTTTTAATATGTTTGTAGTAATAAATACTCTACAGTCTCTCTGTGTCACTCACTTTCTGCTGCTGCTGCTGCTGCTAAGTCGCTTCAGTCGTGCCCGACTCTGTGCGACCCCATAGACGTCAGCTCACCAGGCTCGCCCGTCCCTGGGATTCTCCAGGCAAGAATACTGGAGTGGGTTGCCATTTCTTTCTCCAATGCATGAAAGTGAAAAGTGAAAGTGAGATCGCTCAGTCGTGTCTGACTCTTAGCGACCCCATGGACTGCAACCTACCAGGCTCCTCCATCCGTGGGATTTTCCAGGCAAGAGTACTGGAGTGGGGTGCCACTGCCTTCTCCACACTCACTTTCTAGTAACCTGCATATTTCAAAAGAAGCTTTGGGAATAAAGTATGAAAATAAATGGGCAATATATGTGTTTAACATTTCAAATAATACGATTTTTCTATTTTCTTAGCTGACTTAATCCCAGTACAAAAGGGCTATGATTACCGACATGGGGAAGACTGAAAACAGATCACTAATCTGGGGTCAAAACCAACAAAAACATACAAAGTATTAAATAAAAGGCCTAATTCTTGAAAATCTAAGAATACTGCCACAGATTGTCCACCTTATTAATATACTGTTTGGTCAGAGTTTTTAGTTTGTCTATTACTCAATGTCAGTGTGTTCTCAGGGTCTTTTACAGTTGACTTTTACATAAGTTTCTAAAATTTTATTCCATAACATGGTCAAGAGGTCTTTTATATAATAAATAAGTGTTCAGTATATATGTGTGGCTTTAAATTGTCAATCATTTGAATCTGGCATGATTAAATGCTTATGTTTACTTAAAATGACTTGGTATATAGCTTAGGCAGATTTGCTAAATCCTGGGATAACATATTTAATTTCTTCAATTTAAAATATTTTAAAGATATCTACCATACTTATTTCATTTGAAAAGTAAACTGTTCTTATTGGTTGACATGTCATCATTCTCTTCTGTGATACAACATAGCTGAATAAATTCACTGTATGGAAAATCAGAATAGCTTTGTAAAATCTACAATAGTCGATATTACATCTAATTTTACATTGCATTCACGTCTTTTTATTTGGTTTCCTAGGCCTCCGTTTTTTTAAACCAGCATTGAGAAGTTTGGGGATTGTCATAATTTATGCATGCATTTTTTTCCTGCTCAAGACTAAGTATACTCAAGTGAACTTAAAGACTAAGGAACTTAAACTTGGAAACTGATATACTCTTCTGCAGTGACTTTAGATGTTTTCTTCCTTACCACATTTAGGGCTTCTGAACAGCCTGAAATCTAACCTCAACGATCATCCAAAGGCCAATATCATTTAGGACTAACATTTCTTACCAGGTTTTTCATGTACTAACACATCATATGCTGTTTATGTAATTCTTTCTTTCCACTTCCTTTTCAAGCTTGTTCAAAAACTGCCATCAATCACAGCTACCACATATCCTTGGGCAGGAAACTATTCCATAGTTAAGCATGAGTTTTAGGTTGTTTTGTCTTTATGAATTTCTGTGGTTGGATGAAAAGTGATGTTTCTTTGACTGTAATCTCAATTACCACTTGGGAGTAGTAGTTTCTCAAATTATTAATACAAATGATGTACTTTGTTATGAAGCAATATGATGCTGAACATTTGAAGATAAATTTGTATTTCTGTAATTAAACAAGCAGAGTTCATTCACTTTATCAGCTCGATGGTCTGTAGTCACGAAGCACTTCAACCATATAGTGGGACTCCACTGATGTGCATTTGATTTTGGCAGATAATTATTCATTCATTCACTGAACAAATAGTCACTAAACACTTTCTATATCCCAAGTGGAAGGTGCTGGAAGAAATAACCCATTCAAGCTCGCACTACTCGAATCTATGCTGTGTATGTGTCTAAACCTAGGACCTAAAGCCTCTTAATTATAAGGTCATTTAAGTACACTTTTTTTTAAAGTATATAGTTTTGTCTCATCCTCCATGAGGTGACTTGTGGAATTATTCAATTCTATGGTATAGAGAAATTTTTAAATGTCCTTTTAGTATAGGTTATTTGTCATCATTTTTTTCCCAAAACCTAGACTAGTGGAACCACCATGAGTTACATAAGCATTCTCAGCAGATTTTGCCTTCTCACTCAATTTGACATGAGCATTTAAATTGATTCCTCCTAATTGACTTAGCCTAGTAAACATATTAATCTAATAGATATTTTGCACCTTTTAAATTAATTCTTCCCCAGATGCCTACTGAATACACACAAAAAAAGGTAGTTACTATAAAGGAGTATAAATAAATTTCAAGTTTCTTACAACTGGGAAAACAATAAAGGAAAAAGCAAGTTAAACTCTGAATGAGAAACAGTAAGTTTGCAAAACAAATGCTCTAAAGAACAAAGAACATTTTATGTAGGTCTGATTTGAAAGATTGTTGTGTTTGTTGGGGAGTTGTTTTTGTTTTTTTAAGTGTAATTCTCAAAATTTAATGTAGTGACCTACTTGTGCCAAAAAAATATCAAGCTTAGCTGTCAAGGTTTGTGCACATAATAAGAGATACATTTTAATAATAAATATTTAGATAGAAACTTTGAAGAGAGGGCAGAGAAAGTGCTGTGAGGTATCAATATTATAATTTCCTTATCCTATAAATAGGCTAAACTATGGAAAGTCTTTATGGAAGCTTTAAAATATTTACTGGTGTTAGAATAGGAGTTAGTATTTAAATACACAAAAGACTGAAGAGAATACTTTGGATGGAAAAATCAGGGAAAATAATTAGCCAAAGTACCTATATTTAGGGCTCAAATCAGTCCTTAAATAGAATTTTGAAAAAAAATCACTTCACTGACTCCCAAGTACAGTTTCATGAATCTTCTCCAGGCTTGTAGGAATTAAAACTGTAATCTAAAGGAAGAACATTGAACAATTTGGATGTTCACAAATTGTCATGTTTGAAATAAATGGAATTAACTGACTCATTCAGATAATGAATAAACCTAATTACCAACCCAACCAAAACAGACTCTGTAAGGTTAGCAGCTAATCTGCATATTGAATGACATTTAAGTAACATCAGTATTAATGAATACTGTGAATATGTTATGTATTTTTTCATCCTAAATCAACATTTTAAAAAAATTTAAGGGGAATAAAAGTGACACAGAGAGAAAGAGAGAGTAAAAGAGAAAGCAGAAGACCAAGGCCTTTGAGCAAAAACAAACTGTTGCCTTGTCTTCAAATATCTGTGTGTTGAATTCCCCACGTACTCAGTATATTAGAATATTGACTATCCCTACACGGCCCCCACCACAGACCAAGATCATTTATAAAAACAAAGAAGTGCTTTCACCTAATAAATAATCACACATTCAGCTACATATGGGACAGACCCCAAAACACTAGACTGTTATTAATCTATTTTCCTTTGTTTGTGTTTCAATACTTTTGGCACATAGGGGATTATTAATATTTATGCTTCTGAGACCATTTAGGCCTTATATCAAAAATTCTACTTCAATGCATAAATAGCGGCATGCCAGAGATGCCTAAATTCACAGTAAGATTTAGGGCTATTTTTTGCCAAAAGCTGTGAACATGCAAGTTGATTAAGTGTTCTCTTTCATGCTCCTGTCTGTGTTATTTCATTGGATAGTGAGATAGTCGGCACTTTAGGTCCATCATTAAAGTAGCTGGAGACAGCATTTGCTACCTGGCAAAACTTTTGAAGAAGGATCTTTCTTAGCAGCAGATAAACCCAGGGATCCAAGATCTGGTTCAGTGAAGCCAGGCGAACAGCTATTAAGAAGAAGTTGCACTCATCCTGATTTTCTGTGTATGTCTTGCAGTGCTCAACTGACGTGTGATTGAAGATCATTTTCAACATCATTATCTAAGAAAAAGGGACATATTATTATTCCAAAGATTAATAAAGTCATATGCATCTCCCCACATGGTTCTTTGCACATGGTTAGTTTACAATAAGTTGGTTGTTGGATTAAAATGAATAATTCAAGCAACATTTATACTCACAGAACACAGCCCTGAATTATATAAGATATTCCTCTGGATTTTCCCACATTTTTGCCTATTCAACATGAGGCAGATTTTTTAAAAACACATATTCTCTAGCTCTTGGTCCTTGTCAGGCAAAACATATGTAATCTTAAACTTTGGCAGTTGTAACTAAAAAAAAAAGACTACTTAAGAAAAGATAGATGTACCACAGCTTTCTTATCCATTCATCTGCTGATGGACATCTAGGTTGCTTCCATGTCCTGGCTATTATAAACAGTGCTGCGATGAACATTGGGGTACACGTGTCTCTTTCCCTTCTGGTTTCCTCAGTGTGTATGCCCAGCAGTGGGATTGCTGGATCATAAGGCAGTTCTATTTCCAGTTTTTTAAGGAATCTCCACACTGTTCTCCATAGTGGCTGTACTAGTTTGCATTCCCACTAACAGTGTAAGAGGGTTCCCTTTTCTCCACACCCTCTCCAGCATTTATTATTTGTAGACTTTTGGATCACAGCCATTCTGACTGGTGTGAAATGGTACCTATTATGCAGAGTGAAGTAAGCCAGAAGGAAAAACATAAATACAGTATACTAACGCATATATATGGAATTTAGAAAGATGGTAACAATAACCCTGTATACGAGACAGCAAAAGAGACACTGATGTATAGAACAGTCTTATGGACTCTGTGGGAGAGAGAGAGGGTGGGAAGATTTGGGAGAATGACATTGAAACATGTAAAATATCATGTAAGAAACGAGTTGCCAGTCCAGGTTCGATGCAAGATACTGGATGCTTGGGGCTAGTGCACTGGGACGACCCAGAGGGATGGTATGGGGAGGGAGGAGGGAGGAGGGTTCAGGATGGGGAACACATGTATACCTGTGGCGGATTCATTTTGATATTTGGCAAAACTAATACAATTATGTAAAGTTTAAAAATAAAATAAAATTAAAAAAAAAAAAGAAAAGAAAAAGATAGATGCAAGAAAGGGGAAAACAGCAGTTACATATTATTAGTATTATCATTATGGCCAGTAGCATTTTCTGAATCCTTACAATTTGCCTGACACTGTGTCAAGTTCTTCATATGCTTTTAATAAATAATAGAAGATAAATACTACTGCCATCTCATTTTTATAATTGCGGAAACCAAGCTTTAATGACATAAAATAGCTGAGTCAGACTTAAACCCAGGTTCACTAACATATTACAGATAGCATTTTACCCTTCTGGGTCTCTACCCAGTCACTGCACATACACCAGAATGTAAATTCCATGAAGGTAGGATCTGGGCCAATACCTTTTTCCCCACTAGTTCATTCCCAGTACCTAGACTAATAATTAGCAGGTTGTGTTCAATAAACACCTGTGAATGAAGATGTGACACATATATGAATATATTAATATATGACATCTATAATATACATAATGTATTTATATTTGAATGAATAAATATTTGTGATTTCCACAGGAGAGAAAAAAAGTGAAGATTCATACACATCAGAAAAAGATATTCAAGCTCATTAGTCTATCAGAGAAATGAATGTTATGACAAAGAAACCATTTTATATTCACTAGTTTGAGAAAAATGAAGCATGACTTTTCCAAATGTTAGCGAGGATGGGCAGCAATATAGACTCTTGCACACAGTACTACCAGGACTATGAGCTGGAGCAGCCACCTCAGAAAACAATCAAACTGTCTCACTTGTTACCTTGCAGAAGTCCCACTCCCAAGAATGCACTGCCTTGAATTCCTGCACCTGAGGTTGTGTGTATGACTGTTCATTACAGCATTGTTCATAACAGCAATAAAAAAGCAGGAACAACCCCAAAACAGGTTCACACTTGCAAGCAAAGAAAGGTGCTGACTTTATTACCAGCTCCTAAATTGGTCTTTCTAGACATGCACAGGTATTAAGCACTTCAAATGTGACTGAAGAAAATTGGGACGTTGGGATATGTAATGATTATATAATGAAATGATAATATTTTTATATAGTGTGTTAAAATACATAATTAAACTTGGCATCATTTGTTTCTTGTTACTTTTTAAAACCATTTTGTAAAATATTACACCAGTAGAAAATTTAAAATTATATATGTGGCATGCATTTGTCGTTCACATTATATTTCGACTGAACTCAAAGTGTCGCTTAAGACCCACATTTATTTGGATGGTCTGTCCTCAGGTCGTATATCCCAAACTGAAGGGTTCGAAACATCCCTGAGCATCCTAAACACCCACAAACCTACTATCCACAGCAACAGCACTTACTTTCTTACAGTCACCCTGACTCAACACATCAGGGTCACCTGTGAAACCTTCTTTTACCTCATCCTCTGCAATGCAGTTTGCTCTTTTTCCAGTCTCATCTTAGTTTAGCACTTCCTCTCATCTGATTTATAGTAATAACAGACACCCCGATAGAGCAAACAGATGTCAGCATGACACAAATTCGGCACCCTAAATCCCAGCTCTGATCAAATCCTCATCAGCTATACAAATGTCAACTTGGTCTTACTGGACAGAGTTGTGTGCGTGGTAGTCGCTCAGTCGTGTCTGACTCTTGGCGATCCCAAAGACTGTAGCCTGCCAGGCTCCTCTGTGGAATTCTCCAGGCAAGAATACTGGCATAGGTAACCATTCCCTTCTCCAGGGGATCTTCCTGACCCAGGGATTGAACCCAGGTCTCCTGCATTGCAGGCAGATTCTTTATCATCTGAGCTACAGGGAAGTCCTACCAGGGACAGAGTTGAGTCACAGGTTAATTCTTAAAACAATCACTGGCAAAGGGAATGGAAATGTCCAGGTTTTGCTTATATTATGGGTCCCTAACTGGCAACCCACTCCAGTACTCTTGCCTGGAGAATTCCATGGACAGAGGAGCCTGGCAGGCTATAGTCCATGAGATCACAAAGAGTTGGACATGACTGTGCGACTAACTTTCACTTTTCAACCCCCAGACCATAGACGGGTACCAGTCCATGGCCTTTTAGGAACCCTGCATAGCAGGAGGTGGGCGGTGGATAAGGGAGCCAAGCTTCACCAGCCGCTCCCCTGGGCTCTCCACACTTACAGTTCCCCACACTCTCATTATCATCTGCACCATTTCATTTCCCCAACCCCCCCACCACGTCTCTTACCGCCCCCCGCCACGCTCCTTACCCCCGCCCCCAGCTGTGGAAAAACTGTCTTCCACAAAACTGGCCCCTGGTGCCAAAAAGGCTGGGGTCCACTAGCTTATAAGACAAAACCATTCTCTGTGGTTACTTCAGTCCTTGACCAATTTATACCTACTATCTGAACAAAATTATGGCTCTATAAACAAAAAGAAGAGAAAAATATGTAGACATATAGTCTGTCATTTCTTTCAAAGAAACTTTTCCCAAAGGGATTTATTCAAAAAAGGAAAAATCAATTGGACAAATAAGTGAATGGCCAATGAAGAATAATCTAGTAAGAAACTGCAAACATATAAATATCTAGTATCAGGAATAAAGCTTAATGAAATACAGGTGGTTGCATAATTATATACATGCATATGAATTAAATGAAAAGAACAGAATGTAAGATAGTATCATGTATATAAGTTATATTATTATTACAATTAAATGTAAAATATGTATTTTGATTTGTGGAAGGCAATGGAATTATTACTATTAAATAATTATTCAATTATTTAAAAATTTTTATGTGCATAAAAACATTTCAAACAATTTAGGAAAGTCTTTTGTTTAAAGGAAATGGATTATTCTCTTCATTAATAAATATGAATTATTATAACCAAATTTATTTAAAATTGAATAATCTAATTAGTATCTTCTGATGCTGGCTCATAGCCCTGTGAACTGAATACTACCTCCCACATATGATTAATGTTTAGGACCTCAAGATGGGGAGATTATCCTGAATTATCTGGGTAGGTTCAATGTAACCACATGGGTCCTTAAAATCTGAGAACCTTTCCAGCTGTGGTCAGAGGGAGATGGATCTAATAATAAAATATGTTTGGCCATTTACTACTTTTCAGGAAGTATTCTGAACCTCATCTAAAATGATTTAAGAATTCACATAAGTTACATCTTCATTTTCTTTTACAAAATAAAATATTGAATTTCTCCCACTTTGTATAATCAGGAAAATTCACAAAATTACTTATTAAGATGGAATTTCAGTCATTTTATAGTCTTCCTTGATTATTCTAAAATTAATTTTTATGAAGCTAATAATTTAAAATTATTTCATTAGGCTAATACAGGTTTCATATGCCTAACATTGGTTGATCTACTGTAATTTCCTACTGACAATGCAGCGATTATGAAATTATGAAACCAAGCCCTGGAAGCAATAGCTGGCACATGGGGAGAGACACTCGAGCTTTTCCCAGAATTCATGACATGTGCAGAATGAAGATAATTGGAATTAGAGGCAGTGAGTGTGACATTACCATTTCCAAATGGCAGCAGGGATGGAAAATAGAACTAATTTCTTGTGTAATTGTGAACATAAATGCAAGTTGTTATTTAGTCACTCAGTTGTGTCTGATTCTTTGTGACCCCATGGACTATAGCTCTCCAGGCTCCTCTGTCCATTGGATTTCCCAGGCAAGAATACTGGAGTGGTTTGCTATTTCCTTCTCCATGGGATCTTCCCAACCCAGGGATCGAACCCACATCTCCTGCACTGGCAGGTGGCTTCTTTACCACTGAGCTACCAGGGAAGCCCAAATGCAAGTTAGCATCCATGAAAATAGCAAGGAAATGAATCTTCGATGCTCCTTCAGAGCTTCCATCAGGGAATCCAGCCCTGTCAACACCTTGGTGTCCTATAAGTGTCCTATATTAGACTTCCTTCTATTTAGGGAGCTAAACAGAGATTACAATTTTTGCAAATATTTTTTAGATGATCAGACTTCAGGAGAAAAACTCTGACATCAATATGTAGATTTCTGGTAGATTAATGATTCCTATTAGTCCCATTCTACCAGGGGCAAGGGACAAACCAAAAACAGCATGCTTGGCCACCACAGAAGCTATTTTTTTAAGAAACACACCGCACAATCGCACCTTCAAAATGGCCTCATATAACAATCTGATCAAGAGAGCTGTGAGACCAACTCTGGTTGAAGAGAGCAGTTACTTTTCTGCCTGAATCTTCCCCAGGCTTCATATGACTCTCCCAGGCAGGCCTCTTGCCTCTCCTCTGGTTATCAGCAGGAAGAGAGAGTTCTTTTTGTATCATGATAAGAATGAACACAACCACATCAGTAACCCCTAAATTCTCCATCCCTGCTTAGTGTCAAAGGTAATTACTCTTCTTCATCCTAAAGAAAAAAACAATATTTGTCCCTTCCCCAATAAGAATGATCTTCAAAATGTACCAAACACCAACACTAAAAGAAAAACCGTTCTTTGGGTTTTTTGGTTTATTTTTATCACACCTCATGGTTTGTAGTATCTTAGCTCCCCACCAGAGATTGAACCAGCCCCAGCAGGGAAAGCACAGAATCCTAACCACTGAACCTCCAGAGGGTCCTTTGGAAGACTGTTTTTAATATTCTTTTGGATTTTATTTTACTGCAGTAGGACTTTTTTTTAATATAAATTTATTTATTTTAATTGGAGGTTAATTACTTTACAATATTGTATTGGTAGGATTTTTAAACACACATTTAAAAACCTTCAGTACTTTATTTCCTGGTTCAAAAATGCCTTGGGTTACAGACTACATGTATCTACTGAAGATGATACATAAGAAAATACAGAACAATTAACTTGTGGGGAGGGAATAAAACTTTTATTTTTCCCTTATGCTCTATTATGTCGTTTTTATGATTTCCAGATTATTCCTAACATAAGTGCGTAAAAGAACTTTCCTTACAGCCAGTTTTATCTATGCTGCTTTGTTTTCTGTAATTCTCTGTTGTCAGGCTACAGAAGAATAAACCTGCTTTACTGGAAACTCCCTGTACAGTGTGATAAATGTGCTGTTATAATACACTCAAACCAGCCTGGGCCCTTTGAACCACTTAATTACATAATTTGAAGGACTTTCATGGAAGGAAGCTTCACTGTAGATTTAAGAAATAACTGTAGTCTTTCTGGTCTGATTACAACTCTGTTCTCAGGTTGCCAAATCATCTCAGCATTCTAGACTCTGTTTCAGAAGCCTTATCTAATCTGAAAACTTTGGAAATAAACAGTTCACATGCATTAAGAAAAGTTACTAGACTCTGTGGGAGAGGGAGAGGGTGGGAAGATTTGGGAGAATGGCAATGAAACATGTAAAATATCATGTAGGAAACGAGTTGCCAGTCCAGGTTCGATGCACGATGCTGGATGCTTGGGGCTGGTGCACTGGGACGGCCCAGAGGGATGGTATGGGGAGGGAGGAGGGAGGAGGGTTCGGGATGGGGAACACATGTATACCTGTGGCGGATTCATTTTGATATTTGGCAAAACTAATACAATTATGTAAAGTTTAAAAATAAAATAAAATTAGAAAAAAAAAAAAAAAAAGTTACTAGAATGGCATTATTTTATCTTCACTATTATACAGTTTTATTAAATGTTTCAAAACAACAACGGGACAAGAATCAGAAAAAGCAAATCTTACCCTGGCTCTGCCAGCATTTATGACTTTAGGCAAGTCACTTACTCTCTGTGCTTTATTAAATTTAATATTAAACCCTGGGGCTGGACTGGATGGTCTCTCATATACTCTTCTATGGCTAAATTTTTTCTGATGAATTCTGGGGCAAAGCTGGAAAATGAATAAGGGTTTAATTTGGAGGAAAAAAAGAAAAGAAAAAGCAACCAAAAGGTAAAAGGTGTAGAACAAAAGACAAAACTTTTCTGTAGAAAAACTTCACATGTGATTTTTGGGAAATGGAGGAGAGAGGAAAAATACAAAGTTAGAAAGTAGACAGTATAAGAAGACAAGGGACAAGATTTATGAAGCTCTAAGGGGAGATATTACAGAAGTTGCAGACTTATGCAAACACACAGATCAGAGATAAAGACCTGCCATGAATCTGACTCAAATCTGTTTCTAGTTTGGGGTCCAGTTACCTAACTTCGGATCTTGATTTCTCCTCTTCTCTAAAACATCATTCATCCATGCTTACTGAGCATCTTCTCACCTAGTAGTGCAGTTGTGAAAATTAAAATGAGATAAGGATAATTGATACTTTCAATCTACACAGCATACCTCTCCCCAGCCCTAGGCTATTGTACTATTGCATAGGCTTCCAGAACAGAATGCTTTGATGTTCAGAGAAAGAACAGGAATGCTTATGGGGAAAAGTGCAAGGAAATGAATGCATGATCTATAGGTCTGCTTTCCTTAAAATTCTACCTAATACAGCCATTTCAAAAAAAAACCCCCAAACTTCCAAATTTGCACCTTAAAAATATTTGAAAATGCATAATTATTATTCAATCAATACACAGGAGGGACCTCAAAATTATAAAGAAGCTTGAGGTCTGCCACCACATTATTTGGTACCGAGGAATTACTCTCTCCTCTCAGCTAGTATGAATTGTAAAATCAGTGTGGCTCAGTATAACTGGGTACATGTGTTATGTCTAGATAAATTTTTATCTTTCTATTAGAATAGTCCAAAAATGTCAGTATCAAGAATACAAACTCTGGCTAAAAAGAGGAAGGCAAAAATCTACTCTATAAAAATATTCATTCCTTGGATTATAGATGATGGATTAGCTTTGTAATACATGTCAGAAGGGTACTTTATTGTATTTCAAACTTATGTATCCCAGGTGTCAAGAGAAAGTCTAGACAATATGTCTTTGTCAAAGTGTAAGGAACATTAATCTAAAAATATTTAGAGTTAAGACAGGTTTTTTTTGTGCCAAAGTATAGTTTCCTTTAAACCCCAAATATTCTATCTTAATACTGTCTTACACTCAGAAAACCACAGTATTAGTGACAAGAGCAGCTAAGTGGTTAAGGAAGGAATCAGAGGTGTGGGCTAGGTTTTGTGGGCAGGGATATTTTCCTCAGTATAAATATAACAGAAAATTAAAAACAAGTGACCAATAAAAAGACATTGTTCAAATTATGGAACATCTATCAGTGTGCATAATATATATCAGTGTGCATCTCAATGCTAACATTTAAAATCATGTTTTTGAAGAATAATTAATAATACAAAGAAATGTTCAAGATTTAAAAGTGAAACAAATGTTTATTACATAACATAATCCAAAAGGACAAAACTACTCTGTGTGTATATATAGAAAAATATTAGAAATAGTTAACTTGGAGTAGGAAATTAGGGTCATTTCTATTTTCTTCTCTATATTTTTCTCTGTTTTCCAGATTCTCCACAACATATGTATTATTTTCATACTTAGAAAATAAGCATTCATATTCAAAAAGTTGAAAGCTTAGGTATAAACAATGGCCTATTGTATAATTTATTGGCAAAATTTTAGAACCTAGAACCATCATGTGGTCATTTTAGCTTGAATTCTTAGATAGTTGATGTGAGAATAATTTAACAACTAATAGGTACAGTCTGAGACTCTATAATGGGTCAAAACATTTAATAGACAAATGTATTTTGGTTTGTTAAAGAGAATATGATGTCTGGCTGTACATTACTGGCCTCTGTGACTCATGGATAGTACAGCCATGGCATACAAGAGTTCTTTCCTGTGCATAGTTAAGTATACAACACAAGCTAATGACTGAGATTCTAACCTGACAACTTCTTCCTTTGTTTCATGTCAAAATGTCACTCTTTTTTAAGACCTATGCTGTGAGACAACATTATCTCACAGAGGGATTCAAATAGACAATCATGTACTTGGGATGGGCACTGGGTAAATACGGGCACATTGGGCTCTCTTTTTGAATTTTTGGTCCTCAATCTCCTTATCTCATTCCCTAGTTAACTCATTTCTCTCTCTCTTTCTTTTTCTCCCTCTCTCTGTCTCTCACTTTTCTACACATCTTCTTCTATCCTAATTCACATCACAGAAAAAATAAGCTCTTTCGGTGCCTTTCACCTTCTTAGGACCAAGATCAGCATCAGCAGCTATCCATTCCTTCTTTCCTCTTGCTCAAACAGAAAAGTTTCTATCTCCTAGCTAAGACTAACCCTCTATTTGTGCCTTGGATCCTATCCTTCATGAATGTCAGAGGTCTTATTTTCTCAGTTACCTCCTTCCTCTTTTATCTTTAACTTTTGGCTTTTCCCCATTATCATTTTACCTTCTGTGGAATTCTCATCTCTTTACAAATACTGTTCCAGAAGTTACAGCTGAATTCTCCAAAAAGTTGTCTATCCTGTTTATCTTCAAGTTTATTCCTAAACCTGCTATAATGTGACCTCAGTGCCCATAAATCCTCAGGAAAGGCTGTTTCCAAGCCAGCCAGCAAGGTTTTGAAATGCCCTGGACACTCACCAGCCTTTCTTGAAACATTCTTCTCTAAAATTCAGGTTGCCTAACTTTCAGGATTCTATTTTTCAAACATTCCAACTGCCATTTGTTCTGATTTTCTTCCTAATTTTATCTCTCTGAATGCTCATTTGCAGTCTCCTTTATGGCCCCTATTTCTTTATCAATCCTGAAAATGTTAGCATTTTTTTAGTTCTATCTCGTATATATGGGAAGGAGCCTCTATGTACAAACTCAATGGGAAAACTTTTCTACCCCAAAGACTTCAAAACACATCTATGAACTATAGGCTGTACCTCTTCTCTAATCTCCAGATTGATTGATTTAGGTGTCTAAAGCACAATTCTGCCTAGATGTCTTATGTTAAATTCAGCAAGTTCAAACTGAAATCATTATCTTCTTCAAAGCTGCTTCTCCACCAATCTTCCCTATCTCAGTAAACCCAGTTCCCTAAGACAGAAACTCAAGAATTATTCTTTGTTCATCTTGATTTACTGCTCTGTCTATGTTTCTCATCTCTAGCTGTTTCTCTCCCATTCCACCTCATTAGTAATATTATTCACACTCAATCACAAATTGTCCAATAAGTAACTAATATTTTTTAATCTATCACTTATTTCATTTTCATTCCCATTGACCCTAAAGTCAGACAACCATCATATCTGTCTAACCTACTACAGTTGTCTATTATATGATTTGTTAGACTCCATTCTGGGCCCCTTTGTGCTGTTTACAAGGTTGCTCCTGAAATAAAAATTTGACTGTTATTCCACTTTAAAAAGCTTTTCAATGGCTTTTCATTGCCCTGAGTATAAAGTCTAAACCTTTTAAGGTAGACATTGAAGGCTCATCATCACTTGGACCCTGTAGACTAAATGCTCACCATTTTTACTCCCACATCTATATTTCAATTACTTTGAACTTCTTTGAGTTCTTCAAAAGTGCCAGTTTTCTTTCTTCTAAACTTTTATAACTGCAGATCCTGGGTCTTATAACTCTCACTCCCCTCTCTTAACTAATTTCAACTTATTTTTTGTGTATATTTGAAACGTCAGTTTATCTGCTATTTCCTCTGCCAAAAGCCCAGTCAGTTTAATTCAGTCACTCAGTTGTGTCTGACTCTTTGTAACCCCATGGGCTGCAACACCCCAGGCTTCTCTGTCCATCACTAACTCTTGGCACTTACTCAAATTCATGTCCTTTGAGTTGGTGATGCCATCCAACCATCTCATCCTCTGTTGTCCTCTTTTCCTCCTGCCTTCAATCTTTCCCAGCATCAGGGTCTTTTCAAATGAGTCAGCATCTTTTAATTTCATGGCTGCAATCACCATCTGCAGTGATTTTGGAGCCCAGAAAAATAAAGTCTGACACTGTTTCCACTGTTTCCCCATCTATTTCCCATGAAGTGATGGGACCAGATGCCATGATCTTGGTTTTCTGAATGTTGAGTTTTAAGCCAGCTTTTTCACTCTCCTCTTTCACTTTCATTAAAAGGCTCTTTAATTCTTCTTCACTTTCTGCCATAAGTGTGTTGTCATCTGCATATCTGAGGTTATTGATATTTCTCCCAGCAATCTTGATTCCAGCTTGTGCTTCATCCAGCCCAGCATTTCGCATGATGTACTCTACATATAAGTTAAATAAGTACAGTGACAATATACAACCTTGACATACTCCTTTCCCTATTTGGAACAAGTCTGTTCCATGTCCAGTTCTAACTATTGCTTCTTGACCTGCAGAGGTGTGACCAAGATGGTGGAGCAGAAAGATTCTGAGCTTAAATCCTCCAATAGGCACACCAAAATTACAGCTTTTGCAGAGACACTGTCTATGAGAACTACCTGAAGACTAGCAGAAAAGATTTTTCACAACTGAAGATATAAAGAAGGAACCACAACAAGATGAGTTGGAGGGATGGAGATGCAGGATAGTCAAGACCCATACCTCTAAGTAGGTTATCCATAAACAGAAGGATGACAATGGCAGATGTTCTCCCCAAGGATTCAGGGGTCCAAGCTCCACAAAGGGCTCTTCAGCCCAGCAGTCCTGCAATGGGAAGATGAGCATCCAGATGTTTGGCTTTGAAGGCCAGCAGGGCTTGCATATGGGAGAACTATGGGGCTGTAGAAAACAGAGACTCTACTCTTAAAGACTGCAAGCAAAATCTCATACTCCCCAAGACCCAGCTCAGAGGCAGGAATTTGAAAGAAGCCTGGGTCAGGCCCACTTGCTGATCTTGGAGAGCTTCCTGGAGAAGGGAATAGTCAACTGGGACACCTTTTGGGGAGACAGATTCTGGTGACAGTCATTCTGAGGAGCTCATTCTACCTCAAGGAAACAGGTATTGAAAGTGCCATTTTGGAATCCAGGGGCTTACCTGACCCCACCAGTGGGTTGGCACTAGCCCCAACTGACCCCCTCCCCACAAACCTCAGACCCGTGCAGCCAGCTGCCCCAGGACCTGGTCCTGCCACCAGCAGACTAGTAGCCACCTGGGTCAGAGCCAGCCCTGCTTACCAGTGCACCCATGGCAGTGAACCCTAGCACAACAGAAGAGCCTACAGAGCCCACAGAGAGGGTGCCCCTAGAGCATATGGCTCTGGTGAGCAGAGGGGTGTGTGCTGCGATGCTCTAAGATGTCTCCTACATAAGGCCACTTCTCCAAGATCAGGGAATGTAACTGACCTGCTCAATACTTACAAGCAAACACAGAGAACTGTCCAAATGAGGAGATGGGGGAATATATTTCAAATAAAGGAACAAGACAAAACCTCAGGAAAATAAACAAAAGAATGATGTAAAGATAAGCAAGCTACCCAATAAAGAGTTTGAAGTAATGATCATAAAGATGTTCAACAAAACTCAGGAGAAGAATGGATAAACACAGTGAGAATTTTAACAAAGAGTTAGAAAATACAGAGAAAAATCAAATAGAGCTGAAGAATATAATAACTGAAATTTAAAAAAATACACTAGAAGGCATCGGTAGCAGATTAGATGATACAGAGGAACAGATCGGTGGACTGGAAGGCAGAGAAGTGGAAATCACTCAAGCTGAACATAAAAAAGAATTTTAAAAATGAGAATAATTAAAGAGATCTATGGGACAACTCAAGCATCTGATTGTTCACACTGGACTTCCCTGGTGGCTCAGATGGTAAAGAATCTGCCCGCAGTACAGGAGATCTGGGTTCTATCCCTGGGTTGGGAAGATCCCCTGGAGAAGGGAATGGCAACTCACCCCAGTATTCTTGCCTGGCGAATTCCATGGTCAGAGGAGTGTTCACATTATAAAGGTCCAAAAAGGATGTGAGAGAGAAAAATAAAGAGAACTTATTTAAAGAAATAATAGCTGAAAGCATTTCTAAATGGGGTAAAGAAACAGATATTCAGGTCCAAGATGCACAGACAGTCCCAAACAAGATGAATCCAAAGAGATCCACATCAAGAAACATTATAATTAAATGGTAAAAAAAAAAAATCAAGATAAGGAGAGAATCTTAAAAGTAACAAGAGAAAAGTAGCAAAATACGTATTTTTTTTTCAAGTGCATTCAGAAAATTTTCCAAGATAGATTCCATGCTGGCCAAAAAACAAGTCTCAATAAATTTAGGAAAATTGAAATCATATCAAGCACCTTTGCTGACCACAGAATGAGACTAGAAATCAACTAATAGGAAAAAGTTGCAAAAACCCACAAACATATGGAGGCTAAACAATGCTACTAAAAAGCCAATGAGTGACTGAAGCATAAAACAGGAAATTAAATACCCAGAGACAAATGAAAATGGAAAAATAATAATCTAAAAGCTGTGGGACACAATAACAATAATTCTAGGAAGGAGGTTTATACTGATGTAAATCTATCTTTGGAAGCAAACAAACAAAAAATCTAAAATAAACAATCTAACCTTACACTTAAAGGAACTAAAAAAGAAGAACAAACAAAACTCAAAGTTATTAGAAGGGAAGAAATAATAAAGATTAGAGCAGAAATAAATGAAATAGAGACTAAAAAACAATAGAAAACAGATTAATAGATACAGAGAACAATTAGTTGCCAGAAGAGAGGGAGGTGGGAGCACAGAACACTTCAAAGAGATTAAGAGTTACAAACCTCCACTTATATAATAAATAGTAATGCAGATGTAAAATACAGCACAAGGAATATGGTCAATAATATTGTAATAACTTTGTGTGGGACAGATGGTACTGATGTATGCAAATGTCAAATCATTTTTTAGTACACCTAAAACGAACATAATATTGAACATAATATTATATGTCAACTATATTTCAATAAGAAAATATTTTTTTTTCAACCTACAAATAATAAATGCTAGACAGGTTGTGGATAAAAAGGACCCCTCCTACACTGCTGGTGGGAATGTAAATTAGGATAGCCACTATGGAGAACAGTACGGATTTTCCTTAGAAAAATTAAAAATAGAGTTATCATATGATTCTGCAGTCTACTCCTGAGCATTTATCTGGAAAAAAGTACAATTCAAAAAGATACATGAATGCCCCTACTCACTGCAGCACTATTTTTAATAGCCAAGACATAAAAGCAACCTATGTCTGTCAACAGATGAATAGATAAAGAAAATGTGGTATATGTATACACACACAAAAGAATATGTATGCAGGCCAAGTCGCTTCAGTTGTGTCAGACTCTTTATAACCCCATAGACTGTAGCCCCAGGCTCCTCTGTCCATGGGATTCTCCAGGCAGCAATACTGGAGTGGGTTGCCATACCCTCCTCCAGGGGAATCTTCCCAACCTAGGGATTGAACTCGCGTCTCACACTTCTCCTACATTGGCAGGCAGGTTTTTTACCACTAGTGCCACCTGAGAAGCCATATCTTATGCCTATATTATAATAAATATGTAAAATGCCCCTCAGAGTCTAACAGATAATGCATCAATAACAGTTTATAATTTACTTGCAAACTTTCCTGCCAATGTTAGGTTTCTAGTTATGTTAGCATAGGAACTTCCTGACACTATATTATTTTCTTTTCCCCAACACAAAACACTCCCTCTGAAAATTTGCCAGCTTTCTTTACAGTTAACTCTTGTTCTGTTGACTATAAATAGGGGCTAAGCAATAGTGCAGTGCCAGATCCACAGCTTGAGGGGAGTAAAGTATCATATAGCAGCATCGTTTTTTCCTTAATATTAAGGAGAACTTTCTATGATTCCTCATTATGACAAGAAGTTTGGCTGCCAATGCCTCAACCTTTTAAAAGAGAACTGTGTTAACTGGGTTTAACTTGCACTTTTACTGCTTGGCTTTTGTGAAGGGGAAAAGTGGCAACCAAATATTTCTAGTGACTGACTATCCTTTTGGGTTTCAAAGTAGCAGAACTGAAGACATTGATTTCTACAACCCACTCACCTTCCAGGTCGTTGAGTTAACAGACATAGAGATAGACAGTATTGTAATCTGGCTTATAATAAGTACTATGTAAGTATTTGTTATTATTGTTTTGGGTATTATTCTTATTTTGATGTTAAGAACAATACAATGAAGCATAAAAGAGCCTTTCACTGTCACCTCCTAACTAGTACATAAATTCCAGTGCAGACGAATGTGGCTGTCACACACAACAGAATGGTAACTTGCCATATCCAGTAGAGGCATAAGTCCCTTTTTAATCCCATAATCCAATAAGGTTTATGTAGCAGCTTTGAAATACATCTTAACAATCATTCTTTCCTTTCAGGCACTGTACAGATGGCAGATGAACACCATCAAGTATCATGTGATATTTATATTGTAAATGATGTTTTATTTTTCAAAATAATGAAAAGATTCTGCTTTCCATTTTCATTGTATCTCAATTTGGAGTGATCACATTTCAACTGTCTAATAACCAAGTGGCTAGTGCTACCATATTGGACAGTGCAGGTCCAGTGCCTTATACATTTTGATGGGCTTCCACCTGTATTCTCTCAATTAAATGGCAGAAATATCATCACCACAGTGTCCATTTTTGCCTTTCTCCATTCTCCCATCTCCCCTTCTCACCAGAACACCTATTTTCATTGGCGCCTAAGTGCTTCAAGGCTGACCCATCCCTAGCTGCTAGAAATGTCTGGATCAAAGATGATGGTATGACCCCATACTAGGCAATAAGTTCTAAGAAGAAGCTCCCCAGGGACATCCCAGGAAAAGTTTCTTCATTTTTAGGAGAGAGCCATAGCAAAACAAAGCTTCTTTGTCCTGCAAGAGATGAACAAAGAAGCATGTACTAGCAACCAGCCTACTACCGGAGGGGAACAAGCCACACACAGGATGAGGCCAAAACTGTAGACTGTGTAAGAAGAGGCAAGCTCTCTTGATTACAGTGCTGAGCTTCTGGATTAATCAACTCTGAAGGCTGTCCCAACCCTAGATTTGTAATTACATTCTTTATTCTGAAGAATATTATATCATCTCTAATAATACCACCTTATACCATCTCTAATAACAACTAAGGGCAACACTGATGTACTGAAATTTTTTGGCATCTTTTGAAGCATTGTTTCTCCCTGCCTTTGTTAGTTTTACTGTTTCCCTATTGTTGCTAAAATTCCTCACTGTTTAATTGTTATCCGCAGGGCACCTTCCGAAACATCCTTTTTGTTTTTCTCTTCTTTGGATACTAGGCATTAGAGCAGCTGTTTTCCACTGCATATACCCACTGCTTCTAATTAATTTCTCTCTTGTTTTACACAAACAATGCTGTGTCTCCCATTGTTACTGTTTTCAGTCTTTATAAGAATTTTTATTATTAACAACAATGTAGAAACAATAAAAGCTAACAAATAAAGGGAAAGGCGTAATTTTTTTTTTTAATATAATGCTCACAGTTTTACTGTTTAAATTAGTACCATCATTCATTAGACTCAAGCTGCATTCCAAAGCTCCTTGGTGGTTTTGGAATAAAAAACATTTGGGCTTGATTTGCTCAATACCATTTACCAACTGTGGATCTTAAAGCAAGTTGCTTACCCAGCAAAGAAAAAAAATAAAAAGATAAATGTCTCCTGCCTTGAAAAGTTTATGTGAACTTTATAAACCATGTAATATATGTAAAACTTAGGGCTAAACTTACGATTTTCTGATTCTAAATTAATTTTCTGATCCTAAATCTCATGTCCCCTCCAGTTTACTACAATTTCGTTTCTTCATTCACTCATTCCACAATCATTCATTGAGTGGCTGTTACGGGCCAGGAAGATTTATAGACAAATATGGTAAGGTCTTTGCTCTTTAGCAGTTTACAGTGAATCAGACAAATACATGGATATTAACAAGAGGGAGGCCATTTAATTTAGCAGTTCATTACACAGGCTATAAAGCTAGACAAATCTGGATTTGAGGGTCATCTCCACTGTTCATTAACTTTGTGACCCTAGTAAAGTTACTTCACATCTCAAAAAAGAGATATCATCTGAAAAAAGAGATAACACTATACCCTTGAGGAGTTGTTGACAGAAGAAAATGAGATTATGTCTACAAAATGCTTAGCTCAGTGCCTATTGTGACGTAAGCATTTGTCTACTGTGGGCAATCATCCTTATTGTCATAATAAATATTATGACAACTGTAAATATAACTGTACAGAATTAAATGAAAAGGGTATGTGCATGCCTATGGAGTATAGAAGCAGGGCATTTAAATCAGTCTCAAGGATTAGAAAAGCTCTGTCTTCTAAAATGGGCTTCCCAGGTGGCACAGTGGTAAAAAATAAACCTGCCTGTCTGTGCTGGAGACATGAGACAAGGGTTTGATCCCTAGGTCAGGAAGATTGCCTGGAGAAGGGCATGGCAACCCACTTTAGTATTCTTCCTCCCTTCCCTGTGAGCCGGGTCTCCATGGTCTCCCACTGGCCACCCTGGAGTTCAGCGACCGTGTGACGGTCAAGTGTGTCCAGCAGCGCCGTGAGCGGCTCATGCCCACCCGACCATAAAGCGGGTGAGGTCTGAGACGCAGCGGATGCTGCGACGAACCATCAGCGGTGAGTGTCGCTGTGTCTCCTCCCAGGTGACAGTCACAGACACTGTTAAGGGAGAATGGTGCTGTTCACAGTTACATCCCGTCAATTTCAGAATTCACCAGTGGTTTCTCGCGTTGGTCCACTCACCTGATCTTCCTGTTTTCTCCCCGGTGGTATCGAAACCCCAGACTTCCCAGCCTTGGAGGGGAAGCCCCGACCAGCCAAGCTATCGCCCTCCCACCCCCACTCACCCAGGCCCCCACGGCTCCTGGGGACGCAGGAGGGCTCCGGATCTCCACAGTCACCCTTCTGTCTGGCTCCTCGTGGGGTCACTTTGCCATATGCAGATGGAGAGGAACACAGTGCTGACTGTCCAGGAGCTGATCTGACCATTCTCTCATGTGGAGGACCACATAAAAAAGGCAATTATAGTGTATTAATCATAGATTATTACAAACTATAAACTCAAGGGCAAGAAGTTTATTACAATGTATCTTTTGAAAACAAAAGGGTGTACAGTGTTCACACACTGTGACAATAGTGTAAAAACTACATTGTGAGCTCTGATTATTTCTCTCCTGTACCACAGAAGCATATTGTATAAAAACTGTCCAAAAATTGATGTGAAGGGCTACTGCCTTATTTGTCTGTAAAAAATGCAGCTCAGTCACATGACTGCTTCCTGGAGCTTGGGAATAGCTTATCCTGTATTCTTGGTTGAATTCTCCCTCTATTTAAGATGTATCCATAGAACTTAAGTGTCAATGTAATAGTTCTCTCCTCTTGCCTGCAGGCCAGTTGTAATAAATCTAGGATGTGATGGAAAAACAAAAACAAAAACTGCCTGTCAGTGCAGGAGACATGAGACAAGGGTTCCATCCCTAGGTTGGGAAGATCCCCTGGAGAAGGGCATGGCAACCCACTTCAGTATTCTTGCCTGGAGAACCCCATGGACAGAGGAGCCTGGCAGGCTACAGTCCATGGGGTCAAAAAGAGTCTGACATGACTGAAGTGACTTAGCACACACCTCCTCTAAAATAGGGGTTTCCCTTGTGGCTCAGCTGGTAAAGAATCCCCCCACCAATGCAGGAGACCTGGGTTGGGAAGATCCTCTGGAGAGGGAAAGGCTACCTACTCCAGTATTCTGGCCTGGAGAATTTCATGGAGTGTATATAGTCCATGGTGTCACAAAGAATTGGACACGACTGAGTGACTTTCACTTTCACTTTCCCCCCAAATAGCAGAAGTTTCTGGAGAGGTTTGCAATATGGAGGTCACACTTCTAAATGTGTAATTCTGCGAGTTATTCTAGGAACTACAGATTGATTTCTACAACTAACAGTAGGGATGCTGGGGGAGGAATGGAAAATGCGTGGTAAACATGGCCAAATCCAAGATTTTTAGGATTAAACTAAGGAATCTGAAGCCTTTGAATCTGGGTGAGAGAGTGCTAGATGGAAAAATGCCTGAATTCCATATTATAGAATCACTGTGAACACACTGAGGTTCAGTAGGGCTCTTTTTCTTCTCTATAATTATAAGGGGGGGAGGCAGGGAACAGATAAAAGCAGGTTTGCAAGAATCCCAATTGCATTGTATTATGCTAGAAGTTTTGAAACTGTCAAAACAAATTTTCTAATTTTGACTGTAGTCAAACACTTTCCCGCTAAGCAAAGAGAACTCAATAAACAGTTTTATTTGTTTTATAAATAGTTTAGTAAAAAGAATAATATTTGTGAATTGTACTAGCTGAAAAATGTTTGCCTAGTAAAACTTTACCAATGTATGTGAGTTTTCTAAATCTGAAGAGACAGAAGGAACCAGATGAAATTGATGCTGCCCCTTTACAGAAAAAGCCTCCTAAATTGTAGGTGCTGTGTTGAATGGAATCCTTTAACAGTTTGCTATAGATCAAAATTCTTGTCACTTCCACGGGGATTTTCACAGTATGTTCTCTAGAAACCCAAGCTCTTAAGAAGGGCAATCAATTAATGAATCAACAAAGATATTGCAGGAAACCTTTAATCACTATAATTATGTGACCCAGACAGTTTCCATGATCATTGACCATTCTCAATCAATCTGTTCTTTTTGTGTGTGACATTTTCAGTGAAGTAACCTGAAAATATTTTGTGTGTTAGTTGTTCAGTCCTGTCGTGTCTGACTCCTTGCGATCCCATGGACTGTACCCTGACAGGCTCCTCTGTCCATGGAAATTTCCAGGCAAGACTACTGGAGTGGGTAGCCATTTCCTTCTCTAGGAGATCTTTCTGACCCAGGGACTGAATACAGGTCTGCTCCACTGCAGGCAGATTCTTTACCATTTGAGCCACCAGTAGGCTAATAAGAAGAGACAATGAATGTGAAAGAGATTATAACAGCATAAAAAAATTTAACTTCTACTAATTTCTAGGGGTAGGACTGGGGAAAGGTTTCTGATTGTTTAAAGTATAGTTTGTACAACTGAAAGATGGGGATAAAAAAATACCAAACTGATAAACTTGTGCAAATTAAATTAGATAATAAAGTAATTCTCAAGTGCTTGCAGGAGAAGGCAATGGCACCCCACTCCAGTACTCTTGCCTGGAGAATCCCATGGATGGAGGAGCCTAGTGGGCTGCAGTCCATGGGGTCGCTAGGAGTTGGACACGACTTCACTTTCACTTTTCACTTTCATGCATTGGAGAAGGAAATGGCAACCCACTCCAGTCTTCTTGCCTGGAGAATCCCAGGTACGGGGGAGCCTGGTGGGCTACCGTCTATGTGGTCGCACAGAGTCAGACACGACTGAAGCGATGCAGCAGCAGCAGCAGCAGGTGCTTGCATGTAGTAGGCTTTCAATAAGTATGTCCTTTGTTTTGTGGATCTTTTCAACTTCCTCTCCATTAGTTTCACTGCCATTCTAACTCCTCAATAAGTGACATGAACACACACACACAGGACTTAAAAAATACAACTTTACTATCAAAATGTTTCTAAGGATGATTTAGATGTTAAAACGAACCCCCATTTTTGTTATGAATACCCCAATTTTGAAAAATTTTTTCTATGTATTCTGCTGCTAAGTGGTTTCAGTCGTGTCTGACTCTGTGCGACCCCATAGATGGCAGCCCACCAGGCTCCCCCATCCCTGGGATTCTCCAGGCAAGAACACTGGAGTGGGTTGCCATTTCCTTCTCCAATGCATGAAAGAGAAAAGTGAAAGCAAAGTCGTTCAGTCATGTCCGACTCTTCGAGACCCCATGGACTGCAGCCCACCAGGCTCCTCCATCCATGGGACTTTCCAGGCAAGAGTACTGGAGTGGGTTGCCATTGCCTTCTCCGATGTATTCTAGGTGGGAGAGAAATCCTAGCACTTACCTCTCACTAACAGGTCCTACTTCAAAACAAGTTGCTGCAGTTGCCTGATCCTTCTTCTAGTAACATCTTTATTTGGCCAGGAGGCAAAAAACCCAAGCTAAAGCAGTCAGGTTTGCTCCCAGGACACAAAGAGCAACAGAAACTGTTTTGCAGTAGGATCTTGGCCTGATGGCTCAGCATTTAGAACAGCCTGTGTCCTGCCTATCTTCCAAAGCTGCCAGCTTTCTATGGACACTGTGAGCCCCCAGTATCCTTTTTCACATATGCCCTTTGTGTTTAGTGTTAGACTCTATTGTTTGTGACCAAATATTAAGTTGAAGGAGAAGACTAGAGCTCTGAAGTCAGAGGGTATTCTCATGCTTCCTGAAATTGACCTACAACACGATTTAATAAGAAATAGATGCAAGAGGAAAAAAAATCAAGACATCCCCTAATATTTTTTATAGAACAAAATTGAAGAAGTTAAGAAATTTATCTTGTGGATCCAGGAAAATCCTTAATCTATACTTGAGAAAATTATTACCATTAAATGAATTCAAAAATATGCCACCCAGAATGTTGGTCATTAGTACATCCAATAGTTTATACCGAAAGTTGACAGGTTAGCATCAAACCCAGACTGCAATTCATCCTTTATGGGAAAATCAAGAAAAATTTCTTTTTTCCTTTTCTTGTTGCCTCTCTGTAGTGTTGATGGCGTACTTGTGAGCTTTCAGAAACTTATATACCTACTTCTGTCCCACTGGAAACCTCAAGCTATACCCAACTCACTTCTGGACAATTCTCTAAGTCTAAATCCTTAATTGTAATTTAACAAAACTCACAATGTCTTTGAAGATGAAGTGGAGTCCTGAAACTTTATGTGGCATATAACTCTTTCTTATATTTGCTAAATAAATAAATAGCAAAGAAAAAGGAGGGAGGGAGGAAAAATTTTGTTGAAACAGTGCTTCATAGTCACTGAAATACTGTATTGCTATAAAAGCAAAATTAAGGCTTCCCTGGTGGCTCAGTGGTGGAGAAACAACCTGCCAATGCAGGAGACATGGGTTCAATGCCTGATCAGGGAAGAGAAGATCCCACATGACGTGGAGTGGCTAAGCCTGTGTGCCACAACTATTAAGTCTGAGCTCTACAGCCCGAGAGCTGCAACTTCTGAGCCCATGTGCCCCAAAGCCTGTGTTCTGCAACAAGAGAGGCCATCACAATGAGAGGCCTGCGCACAGCAACTAGAGAGCAGTCTCTGCTCACCACAACTAGAGAAAAGCCCGTGCAACTACACAGACCCAGGACAACCAGAAATAAAGCTAACTTAAAAATTATTTTAAATAGCAAAATCAAACCCTTTCATGCAGACTGTAAATATAAACCTATGTACCAAAAGTACATGGAACCTGGCCAGTGAGCTGCAAGAGTATGTCCAAGGTTAGTTCCTTAGAAACAGAGCCTGAATTGGAGATTCTGACACAGGCAAGAAGTCAAAGTGAAAGATACAGAGAGTCCTGGCTTTGTCTTCCACAGGGTCACCTCCACTCTTGGCACCACCAGCAATTTATATGAACCAAGAAATCCACCTCCCCCTTCCCTTTTTCCCCCTTAAACTAGCTTGCTTTAGCTTGGTCTGGATCTTCTTCAGGGATGATGAGTCTTATAACATCCTACTATTTCACAAGCAAACTTTGCTTATTTCCCTTTCTCTCTGACTATTCCAATTTGCATCTCAGAATAAAAAAATAGCTCCCATTAGATAGAACTTAATTCTAAATCTGCCCATTACTAGCTTGGAGTAGTCACTTCCACCTTAAGGAACTAGATGGAAAGTCATTTGTGGACAGATAGCCATTTCCTTATCAGAGGCCCAGAGAGGAAGATGGGACCTTATTTCCTGTCAGAGTCACAGAACAAGGATTAGAGAAATTGCAGAAAGTCTTGTAAAGTCTATCTCCAAAACACTCTGTATGAATATATTCACTTCTCCACTCCAACCTCAGCTATCATCGTTCCCCATCAGGACAGTTTCAATACCTTCTGCTTGGTCTCCCTACGCCCACTCTGGCCCTTCTGCAACCCAGTCTTCACACAGCTTCAAGAAGAATCTTTTAAAGACATAAATCCAATAATGTCACTCCCCTTGCTTCAGATCTTCTAGTGTTTTCTTAAAATAGTATCAAAACTCATCCACAGGGCCTCACACAATCTGGCCCTCAACACTGTCTCTACCTCAATTCACCGACTCTTACTTTCTCCACACCCATCTCACTTCAGCCACACAGGACTTCTTTCTACCCCTTGAGCTTACCAAGTGAGGGCCTTTGCTGTTTCCTCGACCTAGAATATTCTTCCTGGAGATCACTCGTACCTGGTTCTTTCCTTTCCCTCAGATATCAGCTTAAATATTACCTCTCATTTAAGAGGCACCTTTCTCTGATGTTTCCATCTACAAAAGTTTCCCAGTCTTCCTCTATCACATCACATGCTTTATTTTCTTAACAGTATTTACCACAATCTGACTTCTCATCTAATTTATTGACTTTCTCCTTCCCCTAGAATGATTGTTTGCTGAGAGCAGGAAGCTAGTCTGCTTATTTCATTGCTATATTTCCAGCACCTAGAACTGTGTCTGACACATAGTAGGTACTCAGTAAACAATCACTGAACACATGAATAGGTAAATAAATTCTGAATGGTCCCAACTTTTTTTCCTATATTCATAATTGATAAAGAAAAATAACATTGCTTCTTTGAGTCATAACCTCAAGTTTCTCCAGGAAATCATTCAGTAAACAACATATTCCTTAAGGACAAGGACTGTGCCATTGCTCTATCAGGTCATAGTACAGTGTCTTGCACACAACTGATAGTAAGTGTCACTTAAATGAATTAATACATCATGGCTCCTGTCCCTGACGTTGTCAAGATAATTTCACGTTATTTTACTGTTTATTTACAAAGATTTAGTAGAACTCCTTGATACTTAATTGAGAAGTATAGTGTCATATAACTTTAAAAATAAAGTGAAGCGAAAGTGAAAGTGAAGTTGCTCAGCTGTATCTGACTCTTTGTGACCCCATGGACTGTAGCCTGCCAGGCTCTTCTGTCCATGGGGTTTTCCAGGCAAGGATACTGGAGTGGGTTAACATTTCCTTCTCCATGAAACATAAAAGATATCTCTAATTAAATTTAGTATTGTTCCACATAAACCAAGAACTAGAATTAGCAACACTTCAGTTCAACCAATATGCGTGTGTACACACATGTTTTGTTGCTTCAGTCGTATTTGACTCTTGGCAACCCTATAGGCTATAGCCTGCCAGGCTTCTCTGTCCATGGGATTCTCCAGGCAAGCATACTGGAGTGGTTTGCCATGCCCTCCTCCAGGGATCTTCCCCACCCAGGGAATGAACCTGTGTGTCCTGCAGCTCCTACATCACAGGCAGATTCTTTTACTGTTAAGCTACTGGGGAAGCCCAGTTATTAAGTGCTTATTAAGTGTGATATGGTGTTTAAGTGTTTTACATATATTATTAGTACTATGTTTGACCATAAAAGAGAAAGGAAGAAAGAGAGGGAAGGAGGCAGGAAGGGAGAGAAAGAGAGAGAGAGAAAGAAACTCTAAGAAAATTCTTTGTGCCCCTTAAAAAGCAATAAATTTCCAATAAGTAAAGGTATTCAAACAAAACAGAAAATTTCACCAAGAATATTCTAGAAATAGATCAAACATTAGATGAGTTATTTTACTAAATGACCCTTTATAAATCAAGAAATTTTATAAGGTCAACCCTCTTCTTTTACAAATATGGAACAGAAGTACAGACAAGCAATACAACTTGCCCAAGATGAAATGCAAATTCCTATTTCTAATCTTCAAGGCAATCTACCAATGCACTCCTTCCTTCTTTACTCCTCAGTCCTTACTTGACTCATAATATTTCTTGACATTCTCAAACACTTCAACCAAAACATATTTGCTTACAAATCCTAGCACACCTGGCTCAATTTTTCCCTGTGCTTCTGCACAGACTTCCACTCCCACTGTCAATTCTATGCCAAGCTTTGTCTCTCCTTTTAAAGCAACACTTAAGGAAAAAAAATTTTTTTTAAATTAATGTCTCTACGTCTCCATCTGAGCTCAGAACTCAAGGGCTCTGATATCTTTTCTAATTCATAAGGCAGCCTGAATCTTCTTAATACACAAAGCAGATCAAATCACTCCCTCACTCAAAGCTAGTTGTTTTCCAAGATACTTAAGAAAAAATCTATAAACTCCCAAACAAAAATAACAAGGTTCTGCATGGTCTGGCCCTGCCTCCCTTCCTAGCTTTACCTTAAAGCTACTGTTCCTTTTATTCATGCTAATGTACCCCTCTGGCACTCTTTAAGTTCCTCAAATGCTTCCAGCTCTTTGCTACACTGAGAGTTTCACAAGTTGCTCTTTCTTCCTCAATGTACCAACTTTCAAGATTCCCCATAAATGATGTCTTCTTAGGGAGATCCTCTTTAACCACCCACACATTCACCAATGCATCAAAAGAAGGTCCTCCTTGACACTTTGCCAAAGCACCTTTTTCTTGCCTTTATAACACGTCCATTGTTTTAATGTGGGCTTCCCAGGTGGCGCAGTGGTGAAGAACCTGCCTGCCAATGCAGGTGACAGAAGAGATACCAGTTTGATCCCTGGTTTGGGAAGATTCCCTGGAGAAGGAAATGGCAACCTACTCCAGTATTCTTGCCTAGAAAATTCCATGGGCAGAAGAGCCTAGAGGACTATAGTCCACAGAGTCGCAAAGAGCTAGACACAACTGAAGTGACTCCATACACACATGCATTGTTTTCATGATGTATGTAGGGGGATGCCAGAAGCTGCCCTGCTCTTCCCTGTTCAGGTGGGCAGAGCAAGTCACATTGGAGCAGGTATTACAGAAATAAGAAACATTCACTTTGGTAAATGTTGACTGAGTTGGTTTTCATAGCAGAGAGTTGTGTGGTACAACAAAGGAAATCCATACAACACCCCCGGTATAAATTGCTGGTTACCTGGGAAGAAGTAGACCATCATATTTATCATATTTTCTTGGAGAAAAAAAAAAAAGCAGAGAAATCTAACCTCCTCTCCCACTATCTGAAGCCAAGAAACTTAGTAGAGAGCAACTTTGGCTGCATTCAGTAGAGGGAGAAGACATGGAATGTCTTAAAAGAAAATTTACTGGAAGAGAAAGACAAACTTGTGAGAAAGTCATCTGAGTACAACCCAGACTCTAAGGACCCCAGAAGGAGGTTCCAGGCAGTATGTGGCCAGGGGCCAGCCGCTCTCTGTGTCCTTAATTCTAGTACAGTGGTTGTGCTTCAGAAAATTGCTGCTGAGCTTCATGGCTGAAGTTAGAGGGTGTGAATGAATGTGATTCCTAACAATGGCGCCCAAGCACAGACCCACTGCAGCCTGGGCAGGGACATGCTCCATGAGGGCTTCACGGTGCCAGTGGACCAGCACCGCCCTTCAGCCCAGACAAGATCAACCTGCAGCAGCTGCACCATGTGGCAGAAAGGCAACCAGGGTGATGACCCACCAGACTGGTTACATCTGTTTACTGGATCAATGGTTTATTCTCTGTGGGTCTACCTTAGTAGATTGAAAGTTTCATGGAAGAAGCTAGCATGTCTGTTTGGCTTACGCTCAGGGCTACCAAGTACAGCACAGATGGCACCCGGCTCCACAAGGACTGTCCTTCACGTGGAACATGACATGAAGACTGCCCCTTAGAGCCAGGTAACTGCTCAATATCTTCAACCTTACCCTATCATCACTGTATCACCAGGGAGGCAGACATGAAGCAAGCACTCAATACATGTTTACAGAATAATTATATAACAGAATGCATGATCTATTCTGTTCATTTGTATACATTTCTATGATTCTTAAGACGTTTTTGGGTATTTCCCCCCACATACCTAATATGGTATGTCTAAAAGGGATGATTTTATCTATTTTGAGCCACAGGAAGTCAGAACGGAAAACAAGGTTAGAGTGATAAGTGTTTTTATTTTACTCACGAGGAAAGGGAAAACCAGAAAGATAGGATGACTTTTATCCTTTGGTAGAAAAGCCAAGACGAGAACCGCGGGCTCTGTGCCTTTTGCTCTCTCTACCTTCCATCTGCTTTTCAATAGCTTTCTCTTGTTCTTATGAAACAGAGGCAGAGGTCACTTAATCACTGACTGCTGTTTGTGCCATTGACTGCCAAGGCACTGGATTAATTAGGGAAATGCGGATGTGTGTGCTCTACTTGACCCAAAGTGGTAGAACGTTATCAGGGAAATTTCGTATATCAAGACCACAATGAAAGCTCCATTTTATTGGACTGGTGAATTCTTCAAAACACACCGTATTTTTTAGAATCTCTCTTTCAGTATTTTCAGCATTAACAGCATACTTCTTTTTCCAAATGCTCATGAGTCATACCAACAGCAGCATGTTCTCAAGCACAGAAAATAACACACTGAATATTCAGAAAGAGGAACAAAAAGATCAAATCTACTTAAAGGAAATAAAGGATTAGTGAAAAGTACGTTCTTAAAATTATATTTGATTTTTATTAGATCAATAATTGCTTAAAATAGGAAACTTCCCTGGTGACCCCGTGGCTAAGACTCTGTGCTCCCTATCCAGGGGGGCCAGGTTCCATTCCTGTTTAGGGAACTAGATCCCACATGCCACAACTAAGATCCACCACAGTCAAATATATATATATATATATATATATATATATATTTAAACTAAAAAAGTGCTTAAAAATAAGTATACTTCCAGCTCCAACTTGACTTCTGTCTTTGTATTACCAATATTTGTAAAAATCTTGTTCGGTGTAAAATTTATCCTGTACTTACATGATATGACTCTTGGGGTTCCCTTGTGGCTCAGCTGGTAAAGAATCTGCCTGCAGTGCATGAGACCTGGGTTTGATCCCTGGGTTGAGAACATCCCCTGGAGAAGGGAAAGACTACCCACTACAGTATTCTGGCCTAGAGAATTCTATGGACTGTATAGTCCATGGGGTCACAAAGAGTTGGACATGACTGAGCGACTTTCACTTCACTATATGATATGACTCTTACCTAAATTAGTACCTAATTTCTTTTCAACAGAATTAAAGTGAGAAAAATCAAGCTTCCTCTTCTATCTCTGCCACCATCTTTCATGTTTAGGTTTATAGTCCTCAAACACCTATCATAAAAATCAGCAAGGGTAAAATAAAATACTGATTTTGAATAGGTGACTAGACCAGATGCTGAAATGTTCTCCTTATAAATGATGCCCAAGAGAATTCTAGGAGGGCTACTGGATGGGAAAATTACACTTTGTGTTATTTGCAGACTACAAATAATATTAATGCCTTGTCAGGACCTAGACTAACTGTGAGGCAGTTTACAACTGTGTGTTTCTCATGCTTTGGTCTGATTTAAGGCTCATGTAAACTCAGTTCTGGACTATGGGTCAGTGGTGGAGAATCTGTGCAGCCCCAACACTGGATCACCTGTGAAGAGATGAGGACAACCAAGGCACAGGCTCTAGCCTTAAGAGGTCTGCAGAATGATTTGACCTAGGATAGCAACTAAATGCACAGTTAATTCAACTCATTTACATGAGGACAGGTCTGAGCACATGGAGTCCCTGACTGGAAAGATAAGGGACATATTCTAGACAGAGGTCTTCAGAGCATGAGGTGGTGGGTACTCCTCCAAGTTCAAAGGAAGGGGAGGTGGAATCCAGCATGTTTTAGGTTTAGAGAGTTAACTGGCAGTTGTGAGGGGGAAAGCATCCCAGAGCTGAGAGAATGGTGATGGTGACGGAGGCAGGGAGCAGGGATGAATTACTATACCTTGCAAAGATTTACAAATGTTTATCTTACAATATTTATTTGCCCGTTTTCTTAATTTTTTTTCTGAAAAGTTACATTCTCCACCACATTTCCCCACCAATTAATTATAACTAATCAAGCTGTGAAACATCACGTCTCTCTTTTCTCCAGTTTCCTGGGAGAAAGGTCTATCTGAAGACAAGAAGTCAACATTGTCATCTATAAAACATCACAGTAGTATTCTTAATATGGAAGAAATAGTCTCAACTATTTTCACATACATTTATTTTGCTTTTTATTACAATCTTGTGAAATAAGTTGAGTTGGTGTTTTTATTCCTATTTTACAGGAAAAAAAGAAAAGTGTTCACAAAGATATCAAGCAAGCCGTTTAAGGTCACACAGAGGATTGTGTTATGTCACTGGGACAAGAACCTGTCTTCTGATTTATGTGCTCAGATATTCACTCAATAGGCTTGTACTGGACATATTGTGTATGGCTGGTCATCATGATAGTTCCTAGGAAAAGAACAATTTACTGGTAGTTACTATATCTGCCCTCAGGAGGTCAGTTAACCAGAATGTTCAGTAAAGTGTGACTCAGATCAAGACACTGGATCTGCAAGGTAAGTGTTGTGGGACCAAACAGCTGGAGCACCCAACCAAGCCTAAAGAGGCTCAAGGAAGGTTCCTCTAACAAAGTCACTGCTAACTTGGGACCTTAGCCAATCCAAGACAGTGACTGCTTGGCAGTTGTCCTGAATGGCTGAGGGGTGAGGTGTAAAGTTGGAAAATGGAGACCAAAGTGTTCCGAATAAAGGGAGCAGAGTCACTACTCCACAGTGTTATTTCCGCGTGTGTGTATATGTGTGCATATGTGTGCACACATGCGTGAGTGTGCATCCCTCTCATTTAAAAAAGTCACACACTGTCCAATTGTCATTTCTGTGTAAGGATGAATTACTATGTTTACCATAAAATAAACAAGGAGACAAGATATAAGAGGAACCCCAAGAAAAATAAGGTCCCTTCTTGGGTTACCCTCATTAATCTCTGAAAATTAGAATTTTTCTAGGGAAAAGAAGGACTTAAGAGGCCATCTAATAATTCTCAAGAAGCAAGGCAGGAATTGAAATACAAACCACTTATTTACTTCTATGATAAGGAATTGAGGGAAAAGAGGGATTCAGAATATGACATGCTACAGTTGTAGATTCCAAGAGTTTCCAAGTGTGAAAGAGATGCATGTAGAACACTGCTGCTGCTGCTGCTAAGTCGCTTCAGTCGTGTCCGACTCTGTGCGACCCCATAGACGGCAGCCCACCAGGCTCCCCCATCCCTGGGATTCTCCAGGCAAGAACACTGGAGTGGGTTGCCATTTCCTTCTCCAATGCATGAAAGTGGAAAGCGAAAGTGAAGCCGCTCAGTCATGTCCGACTCTCAGCGACCCCATGGACTGCAGCCCACCAGGCTCCTCTGTCCATGGGATTTTCCAGGCAAGAGTACTGGAGTAGGGTGCCATTGCCACACTGGTGGACTATAAAAGTGCTACCCATGTGAGGAGTTTGAAGGAGAACTTCTCTCCCTGCTTTCTAGCTCTGCAAGGCAAGGACTGAAAATTGAACATGACACCCAGTACCTCTCACTACCACCTCTCAGCTCCCCTAGACAAATCATCAATCATCCTCTGTTACAAATGCCTATAGTGGATATTCCTGAGTGTAATTCCCAGAAAAATGATCCTATGGAAACTTTCATAATTGAGTTATTGACCTTTACAGATTTTTCAAAGGAGAAAGTCCAATGAGTCACACGTATGCTACAACTCTAGACCATCTGAATGTCTTCAAATAAGATGGCTTAAGAATTTGTTTAATTCTTGGCTCTCTTTAATAAACTCAAGATACAAAAACCTACATTTTAAGCCCTGATTTATCTCATTAATCTTCAAGTTATATTTGCTTCTGGATATATCACTTAGATAATCTGCTATCTCCTTACGTATAGTGTCCAAAAGCCCAAGTCACTCAGAAGCCCCCACTCTTTAGTTCAGTTCAGTTACTCAGTCATGTCTGATTTTTAGTGACCCCATGGACTGCAGCACACCAGGCCTCCCTGTCCTTCACCAACTCCTGGAGCTAGTTCAAACTCATGTCCATCGAGTCGGTGATGCCACCCATCTCATCCTCTATCATCCCCTTCTCTTCCTGCCTTCAATCTTTCCCAGCATCAGGGTCTTTTCCAATGAGTCAGTTCTCATCAGGTGGCCAAAGTACTGGAGTTTCAGCTTCAGCCTCAGTCCTTCCAATGAATATTCAGGACTGATTTCCTTTAGGATTGACTGGTTGGATCTCCTTGCAGTCCAAGGGACTCTCAAGAGTCTTCTCCAACACCACAGTTCAAAAGCATCAATTCTTTGGCACTGCCCCCTTTCTTTACAGTCCAACTCTCACATCCATTCATGACTACTGGAAACCCCATTCTTACAAAAGTACAATTGACCAAGAAGTCTCCTTCTCAATTTTTTCATTCTGTGTCTTTAAACCATGATTCTCCCAAATAAGAGAAACTGAGCATAACACATGGAAAAAGACCTTAGATAACTATTAGCTCTACTTTTGCATTTTAAAAGGATATATAATTTCCCCAGTACTATGATTAGCACTAGAATTGCTGGCTTTTAGCTAAGTCAAACAAACAAATCAATACAACAGAAAAAAGATTAAAAATAAACTTAGAGTCAAATATCTTGAATTAGAAATCTGGTTCTAATATTCTTAACAATATTCTAATATTGTTATTTTTATAAAACTATAAAACACCATTACTTCTGTAAAATAACCTATTGCATCTATTTATCACATGTAGTGCATTTAAGGCAAATTTTCTATGTCAAAAAATGTCAGTGATTCCTTAAACTTAAAAAACACTACATCTATGTTGCAAAAATATCTCCTTGAGTTAAAGCATCTCTGCCCACATCTGTGGCTATTGAGCAGGGAATTTGCTGGTTCAAGATTAAAGGCAAAGTGCCTAAGGCTGCTTTTATACAGTTCCCAAGTTGTGGATGAGAAACTCTGTTCCTCATTATCTCTTTTCATAGTGTAGATAGCTTTTCGTCTACTATTTTTAAGATGGCTACAGTATTAGTCCCTTACAGTATTAGTATTGTAGCTGTTGTACCTGTTTGAGGAGCACCAGGTGTACAAAAGTACAAACTGTCGTCATGGCTTCCTCTGAACAACAGCCTCGGGTTATTCCTGCTTCTGGAAACCTGGCTATCATGTCAAACAACTGGACTATTTGGTGATCGTAGTTCATAAAAAAATCTAATGATAATAAATCAAACAGATTGCACTGCTGAGCCAATTGACTGATTTCAACAGAATTTGATGCTTTATATTGACTAAGAAGTGTAGGTCATCTATCAATGGTGACATCACTTCCCACTGTATTCTCACTTAATTTCAGATTTTCTATTGTATAGCTTCTGGAGGAAAAAGTTTAAAAGCTTTTGTTTGCACCATAGATAAACCTCTATTTAAACCAGATAAACCGAGCAACAGCTCCTATTTACACAGCAGGAATTTGCAGCAGTTGGGATGTTTTCTTATTATGGTATCTATTCTCTGCTAAGGTTTTCAGCAGTGACAACTGAACATTATTATCATCACGTTAGTCCTCCAAGATAAGATACACTCAGAATCCTTTTAAGTAAGAATTTTGAATAATTAGATTAGTACCCTTTGCCCATTTTTTTTTAAAGCTAACAGAGAATCTATATTTTATAATTAGGAAAAACATATTTTTTAAAAAACCCTCTCATTTCAGCATTAATACACTAAAAATTCAGTTCACTAAATTCTAGTGTTTTCATTCTTACAATTCCCTAACCTTTTAAGAGAGCAGTTTTGCCATTTTATTTCCTTTGAAATAATTCCAACTTTGTATTGCAGATCTTTCTGAAGATATTTGGAGATTTAACTTCAGTGGTACACAAAACAGAAGACAGAATAATTCCTTTAGTTAAAAAAATACCTATTTTGAAAACCACGAATTTCTTGTCTTTGATATGATCACATGTTGAATTTGTTTAATGTTTTTATGAGAACTGACCCAATAAACTTTGATAAAATGCTGCAAACCAATGAAGTTTATATGCAAATATTAATTGAAATTAAGATGAATTCCAAATACAGGGTTTCTTAAGAGTGAGTTTGGTCATCCCAGGTTTCAGTTTTCAGAACTGATCTAAAGTCTTCATAAGGCCACTGTGCCCATCATATTAGAAGCACAGTTTTGAAATAAAAAACACACTGCTTATTTTCTCTTCTACTTAAAAAGAAAGCAACAACTATAAGTCTGGTTAACTGTATGAGTAAGCATTTTATTCATATGATTTACCTTTTTCCTTGGATACATAGAGCGCACATATAAAAAGTGTGATAGAACTCAAATATGTGGGACTCAAATGACTGTTGTGAAAAATTCAAATACTCTATTTGCCTTTAAAGCTACATTAACTATCAATTATCGTAAAGTGCTTATTATTTAGAATTCTTTTTTTCTTCTATTTGGCTACCTACACACAGTAGAAGTAAATATGTCTAAAATTGGTGCTGGCTTTGATAAGCCACGGTGATGACATCAGCCTGACTTCTAGCTTCTGGAATGCAGAACTGAAACCTTACAGAGATTTGTGGGCTACGAGGTCCCAACATAACTCTCCTTGTCACCACCTATGATCCATTCTAAGCCAAGACTCCTGCTCTAAATATATTTACTACACAATTAAACAAGAGTATTCTGGAATATCGGTGTTGTCAAATGCAGGAGTGGTGGGGGTGGGGTGGGGTTGGGTGAGAGGAGAAAAGGAACTACAGTTTTGTTAAAAAGTACAAAGATTTTAAAATTGTACATGGTGTACGACAATGTTAATGTAAACTAATAGGAATTTTCATGTGTATTCTATCACAATTAAAAAAAGAAAAGCTCCGGACTTCTATGGTCCTGCCATGAAGATTCCAATGCAGGAGACACCGGTTGGATCCCTAGTGGGGGAACTAAGATTCCGTAAGCTGCAAGATACAGATAAAAATGAAAACAAGAAAAAAGGAAAAAAAAAAAACAAAAACAAAAACCCTATACGTGGGTGGTTTCTGAAAACTGTGCCATAGATTCAAGGAGTTTTCACAACTGTCTAATAAATTTCTAGGTCTGATATGTCATCTGTTGTAACCTTGTCACAATGACCAGATCGCTCTTGCAGGAATATTTACTGAGCCAGGTTGCTGGGGGCCTAAAAAAGCAACCATTCATCAGGAATTAGTAAATAGCACTTACACCAAATGTCGAGCTAAACGGACTGCGGAAGAAAACCTGGAAACTAAGATGTAAGAACGGGTGTTAGACAAGGAGCATGTGGAAACGTCACTTGCTCCCGGGCTGTGGGCCCCGTGAGGAGCTGGTAAGTGCAGAAACCTCTACGTCCTATCCCAGAAAGGGCCTTGCCATCAGCCCCGTGCAGTGATCACAAGGACAAGCAAAAGCTGGTACGAGGGAGTTAGTAGACCTCGGGGCCCACGGGATGACCGTGGGTTCTAGCACTTCCTAGAGGGCGCAGCGCAATTTCAAAGGACGGAGGCTGGCTGAGGGCGAGAAGCCCCTTCACTCTCCTGCCTCGCGTCTGCCTGCTAGCAAAGCGAGCGGCGGCTGCTGCGGGAGGACCCGCACTAGCTCAGAGGCTGTGCCTGTCTGCGGGGTAGGGGGCCGCCGGTAAAGTACTTCTGCAGAGTGAAAATCGACTCAACTTGCGAGAGGTATTTGAAATAAGGAGAAAACCCAGAGTACCGGGCTAGAGTTGTCATCGCCATTCTATTCTGCTCCTAGTACTCCCGGGAGAAACCAGTTTCTGCACCAGCAGTGAACACGTGGGTATCTTCTTACTCTCTCAGATTAGAATGTGAGCACCCCTGGGGTCTCCAGGCGTGCACAGCCAGAGCCTAATGCGATGCCTTGCCCTTGGAAGGTGCTCAGCAAGTAAATGAGGAGCTACGCTCTGAAGCCGAGACCAAGACAGCGCAGGTAGAGCCCTCTCCAAAGTTCTCTGCTTGCAGACACGCCCCTGCAGGTGCTGTCACTTCTCAAAGTCTTCACTGCCCGCCGGCGCGCACGCGCCCACCCCGAACTCCCCAAGCCCTGGAACTACCTACCAGCAACGGCGACCAGCAGACCGAGAGCACGCACATGATCCCCATGAGCTGGATGGCCGTCTCTGTCGTGATTCGGCCCCACTGGGCGCTGGACTGCGACGCCGTGGCCTTGGCCCTGCAGCGGGACACTAGGGCCTTAATGGTGGCCAAGTTGCAGGCGAAGGTGACCACCAGCGCCGAGAGCCCCAGTATGGCAAAGGCAGAAGCGAAGAAAACGTTGCCCCAGTTTTGCCGGGAGTTAGTCCCGTTGCCCCCAGGCCCGGTGCTAATGAAGCACCAAGTCCCGGGCCACTGGATAGTATACTGACCTACGCCCAGCACCGGCAACAGGGCGAAGGCGAGCACGGCCAGCCATACGCCTAGCAGCACGGCGCGGGTGACGCTGGTCTTCATGTGGCTTGAGTACCAGTGCGGCGCCCGGGTGGCCAGAGCCCGCTCGACGGCCATGGCGCTGGCAATGAAGAGCGAGGAGAGCCCAAAGACAGTCATGGTCAGGCCGAAGAAGGTGCATAACCTCCCCGACGGGTCGAGCTGCTCCCAGCGCTGGTGGGACAGGTAGAGGACGATGACCACCGGGCTGGTGAGCAGCTGCCCGACCATGTCGGTGAGCGCCAGCCAGCCGATGCACAGCAGGAACGACTTCTTGCGCTTGCCCTCCCGGCGCCTGTAGCTCTTCGACACGAGCGTTATGGCCAGCGCGTTGCCCACGAACCCGGTGATCATCATGGTCATCGAAAAGGCTACGGACACCGAGCCGCAGTCCTCGCTGGGTTCCGGGGGCAGCGTGAGGTTGTTTGGCGCCTCAACGGCGCGCTCGGCCGCCCAGATGCCCGGGTCGGAGTGGTTGAAGCGCGTACAGAAAGGAGCGCTCGCGTGGTCTCGGGTCGCCTTCATATTGCCTTGGAGGTGAGGAAGGGACGGCACCTTGAGAACTGCGACGAGAGCCGGCAGACCCGGCGCAGGAGGCGGCGGCTGTCGGTGGTGACCGGGGCTGGGGCTGGGGTCGCAGCTAGGCTGCCCTCCATGATGCGGGGCGCAGCCGCCGCCTCACTTCGCCACTAAGGCGGCGGCGCCCGGGCTCCCAGGCCAAGCAGGCAGCCGTGCCGTCGGCTCCCAGGCGTCCGGAGGTGCCCGGGCGCCTGCTATAAGCCCGAGGGGGGCGGGGCGCCCGTGGGCGTGGGCCAAAGTGCAGTGGGAGGAGGATGCAGAGGCAGCAGAGAGCCTCCTCCCTCCCTCCCTCCCTCCCTCCCTCTCTCTCTCTCTCCTCTCTCCTCTCTCCTCTCTCTCTTCTCTCTCTCTCTCTCCCCCCCTCCCCCCCCCTCCCCCTCTCTTTCTCGCTGCGGCTTGATCACTGCTTTGGCTGCCTGGGCTCCGAACATCCTTCCGCCCCGGGAGGACTCCTCTAGAAATGGCCCAGCTCCTGCCGGGAGTGGCAGCCCAGCTAGGCTGCCCCGCGCGGCCCCGCGCCTCTTCAGGTTCTCTGCCAGAGGAGAGTTCGTGGAGAGGCTGGGGATAAAAGGTCTCCCTCGGCTACCCCACCTCAGGCAAGTTGCCAAGGTGTTTGCCTTCCTCCTTCTCCATCCACAGAGGCTCGCTCAAGGACCAGATCTTCCTCCCGACGCTCTTTTGTAACCCTGGCAAGTGTTATCTTACCTACCTGACCCTGAGCAATCTAGGCAAACCACACTCCTGATACGTAGATGAGCGTGAACATTTTTCCCTTTCTGCTTTGGGACTCTCGCATGATCTTAAGCAGGCCAGGTTGCTCTGTCCCCAGGGGCGCACTGAAACTGAAAAACCAATAGTGCCATAAGATTTAAGGGAATAGGGTACAGGAAGACAAAATCAGACTGTCAGATTCAAAAATAAAGAAATCCCAACTACCAACCCCTTCCATCACCCGCCTAAATTCTCCTTCCTTAACATTAAATATACATATATATATTAATTAATTAAAAATATTTTAAAAGTTAGTTAGGGCAAAAGGGGCTAGAGGCAGGTGGCTGGCACTCACTATTTCATTGTCTCAGCACATCTGAAATATTGAAATCAAAGGCTGCTAGCCTGTTTGAGTGAGGGGAGGTGGGGCAGAGAAACAAGGCAAACTCTTACAAAGCCATCTTTCTCCACCTTGGACCATTCTTATGCAATTAGGACTAGAAATTGCATTTAGATGTTATGAAGGTCTTCACATTTAGTGAAAATGGGCATAATCGCCTAGTAACATCTTTTACTAAGCCAATATTTTATGTTTCACAACCATTTCCCTATTTTTTCCCCAGACATCCTCCAAGTATTGTTATTACTCCCCCTTTAAGGTGAGGTAACTGAGGCTCCCGAAGTTAAAGGATGTGCCCAAGTCTTTCAGCAATTCTCCAGTCTCCAACTTCTTATCTGAAGCACAGTATTCTTTACATAGATACCGTAACCACTCTAAACAGGTGATAAGACCAGCAGTTCTCAAATCTAGGGAGAGTCTAGTTTTTCTGCCTTTTCATCTTGTCGAGAAATGGAAAGATTTTAAAAATTATTTTCGAACTTCATTTTTCCTCATATTTAAGAAATTAGATCTAATCATTCAACTCAGTCGTTTCCCATGTCCGACTCTGTGCGACCCTATGGGCTGTAACCTGTGAGGCTCCTCTATCCATGGGATTCTCCAGGCACGAATACTGTAGCAGGTTGCCATGCCCTCCTTCAGGGGAGCTTCCTGTTCCAGGGATGGACTCCGCGGCATCTCCTACGTTTTCTGTATCACAGGCGGATTCTTTCCCACTGAGCCAGTTGGGAAGCCCATTTACTCAGCCCTATGAAGACCATTACTCAGACTTTCAGAGCAAGACTGGGTCAGTTCAGTTGTTTGTCTTTTCCAGCTTAGTTGATCTCCTTATTGGATGTAAAATAGTGGTAGGATATGAGAATGGAATATATTCCCTTGCATTCTTTCTATGCTGTTGTTTTGTCTCTGTATGAGTCTGAAAAAAAAAAATCATTATAGGCCTATATAGTTTTTAAAGGAGAAAAAGCAAAAAGAAAACGTAAACTCTATTTTCACAACATGCATTAATCACATCACTAATTTCGTGTTTTAGCTTTTTTCTTTTACTTTTTTGAAATTTATTTGTAATGCCATGTGTCTAATGAGAACAACTAAGAAGAAATAGAGAAGTGGTTCATTTTTTAAATCTTCCCCCAAGCTTTTATTAGTTTTAATTAGTCTCAAACTCATATTTGTGAAAATGTTTTTCTGAAGTGTCATTTTAAAATAATATTTGATGGTATTCTGATACAAGTTTTATCCAAAGCATTGGATTGAAAGTACATATCAAAATTTAATGTTATAGCAATAAAACTCTAGTGTAACTGTAAAGTAGATATCAAAATTTAATGTTATAGCAATAAAACTCTAGTGTAACTGTATATTTATTTTAAAATTTAAGACCTTTTCATGATTTATACATCAAAAAAAAAAAAAAAAAACCCAAAGCCAATATACAGTGACATCAAAAGTTATTGTTTTATTTATGAATGTTTGATCTCTTTGAAACTTTTCTTACCCTCACTGCAGTACACACCAGTTAGACTACATAAGAGTTAAAAGTATAAGGGCATATAGTATCAATTAATGTTACCCTCTCTTAACTCACCTCCACCAATGCCTTAAATGTACTACATTTCAGAATTTTTGTATAACACTTTCCTCCTTTCTGTGTATTGATTGCTTCATCTTATCCTCAGTTGTTTGTTTTGTAGTTATTCACCTTGAAAACAAGTAATTTGGAGGATCTGAGGTGTCACTATAGAATGCTGGCACAGAATGTCCCCGGATCCACGCTTCTTGGTGTCAGAACAGCAATAGTCTGAATTGTGTTGGTCTGGAACATCACCGCCCTCTAGTGACCCAAAGGTTAATAACATGCTATATAATTTCTGAACAATACATGCTTTGCTTAAGGACCTCTGATACTTTTCATAGGGGCCTAACATAACTATTGTCATTCTGTCTTTCTTTGAATGTCTGTCTAACCAATATTTCAGTGAGGATTAAAATTATAGAGTAAGGTAACTGAAAGACCACATATTCAAAAACTTTTGAAAAGATATTAAAGCATGCATTCACCCGTTATGTATTTTTAACTGATATTATGCCTAGAAGTGATTTTAGTCCATAAATTTAAATCCCCTATTGTATCTTACATCTTAAAATTTCTGACATATGTCAGTACTTAGCAAGTGCTGATGAATTTATTGTATATACTTCTACTGAACTTCTATCAGGAAATCTTAAAATAGACATAAATTAAAAAAAAATAAATCAGTCCTGAATAGTCACTGGAAGGACTGATGCTGAAGCTGAAGCTCCAATACTTTGTCCATCTGATGCAAGAACTGACTCATTGGAAAAGACCCTGATGCTGGGAAAGATTGAAGGCAGGAGGAAAAGGGAACAACAGAGGATGAGATGGTTGGATGGCATCACCAACTCAATGGGCATGAGTTTGAGCAAACTCTGGGAGTTGGTGATGGACAAGGAAGCCTGGTGTGCTGCAGTCCATGGGATAGCAAAGAGTCAGACATGACTAACTGAACTGGAAAAATTAATAGTTTCACACAATCAAGCCCTTGATTATCTGAAAATATCTGCAGTTCTTACTCTATAGAGCCAACTACTAATTTCAGAATGTTTTCAAGTCATTTATTCAATAAGTATTGAGACTTGTCTACCAGTCTAGTAGTTAAGACTCCTTGTTTCCAATGCAGGGGATGCAGGTTCAATTTTTGGTGGGGGAACTAAGATCCCACATGCTGCATGGTGCAGCCAAAAATAAATAAATAGTGAGCACCCACACTATGTCAGACACCATACAGTCGTCAAGGACACAAGAAAAACAAAAGTTTCTACATTTATGGAGTTTATATTTTAATGGAAACTCTTGATATTTTACCCAAAATAACAGAAGAATGCTAAACTCAGTGGCTTTTGTGATGTCATGCAAATCAAGAAACCCAATTTTAGAAACAATGTACAGTTTTGAAGAAAAAGTAGAAAAATGTATATAGTATTCAGGATCAAGTAAGATTTATCTCAGGAACACAAGGTAGATGTAGCTCTCAAACATTAATCAATATAATTAAGAGTTCAACAAAATAGACACTTTAAGTCTTTTCTAAATCAATTATCTTGATACCCTAAGTCCTTTTTATTGACTGCCTCTTTTCCAAATTTTGTTTCATTATATGCCTAGTAATTTTTAACTGAAAACTGGACATTACCATTCATATACTGTAGTGACTGTGGATTTCATTTCTTCTGAAGATTACTGATTTGGTGGTGATGGGGTGGTCCTTTTGGCAGTTAATGTGCCTGGATTCAAAATGCTAACATTTTCTCTCCACTGATAGGCAGCTACTGTTATCTCGTCTCTTCATGACTGCTCTTTAAGCCTGGTTTCTTGTGAATTGATCTATCCTATCTAATGCAAAGAGCCAACTCATTGGAAAAGACCCTGATGCTGGGAAAGACTGAAGGCAAAAGAAAAAGGGGGTAGCAGAGGATGAGATGGTTAGATGGCATCACTGCCTCAATGGACATGAATTGAGCAAACTTTGGGAGACAGCAAAGGACAGAGGAGCCTAGCATGCTACAATCCATGGAGTCACAAAGAGTTAGACATGATTTACCAACTGAACAACAACGTACCTATATGATTTGTTGATTGTTCAGTGATGGGGATCATTCTGTCTGGTTTATTTGCTTATAGCGGGGGTGTCTTCTGATTTCTAGCTGTTTTGTCAGTTTGGGGCTGTGCCCTGGTATTTCAAGCCTGTGAAGCTTCAGCTTGCTTTTTAAAATTAGGTTCCAGGGCGATTCTGTCATTCACATATAGTTTGGCTGTCAAATGTAGATTTGGGCAGAAGTTCTAGTTCACTTTCTGTGGTTCTCATTATTTGAATTTCCTATTTAAATCTCAGTGGTTTTTCTAAACGTGAACTCCCATCTCTTGCACTTTTTGCCAATGAGGGCAGTTTCTCTACTACTATTTCCTATGAGATAGTCATGAGGATTGGATATCACCTCAGTCCAAAAGACCAGAAGTCTTAATTCTTACTCCTGTCAGTTGCAGTTTTTTTGAGATTATTTTTTTCTCCTAGCTCTGTGTGCTTTTGAATGCTTTCCAATAAATTTAAATAGTTGTTGTTTTAAATCTTTTAACCAGACTTTATAATTGTTATTTGCAGGACAGTGATATTGGCATAATGATATACATGCAGTTCAATGGAATAATATGCTTATGTTATTCCATTGAACTTTATATAGATGTGTGTGTGTGTGCTCAGTCATGTCTGACTCTGTGCAACCCCATGATAACTCACCAGGCTCCTCTGTCCATGGAATTTTCTAGGCAAGAACACTAGAACGGGTTGCTATTTCCTTTTCCAGGGAATCTTCCCAACCCAGGGATGGAACCCTCGGCTCTTGTGTCTCCTGCACTGGTAGGTGGATTCTTTACCACTAGTTTCACCTGGGAAGCCCACTTTATATAGATATGTATGTGTGTGTATATATATATATATATATATACACAGAAATATAAAGATATGTATACACACATACATACATAAATGCAAATTCAGTTAATTTTCAACAAAGTGTTAAGGTAATTCAGTAAAGTCTTCACAAATGGTGCTGGGAAAACTGGATACCTATATGCAAATAAAAATGAACACAATCCTTATCTCACACCACACACAGAGTTTCATACATTAAACAAATTTATTTAATCTTAAGACTATAAACCTTCTAAATTAAAATAGGAGAAAAATTCTGATTTCTTTACCCTCTCATTGTTACTAGAAGTACTCCTACAGCTTTTTCTTGTCTTTTGATCATTTAACAAATGTGATTATTACTTTTGGTCATTATATATAGAAATTCTTTATAGTCTTAAATACCAGGAACAATCTTTTTTTTCTTGAATGTTTGGAGCATAATTTTTCTGAATGTTTAGGTTATAATTTTTTGTTATTAGCAGCAATTACAATAACATTTTTATATTTATTGGTATGTACATTTGTGGGGCTTATTTTTATCATGATAAATCCTTAGGAGAGGATTGATAGATCCCAAATTTGTATCCACAGCCTATACTTCCCCTGGAATTCTAGCCTCATTTATCCAAGTGACTGTCATCCCACTTGGATAACCCAGTAACACCACAGTATGTTCAAATGGAACTTCAAATTTTCTTCCCCACTCCTGGTTATACCTGAGTCTTCCCCATTGCAATGTATAATAATGCCATCCACAAACTCAAGCCAGAAATCAAATGGCCATCCTTGACTCTTCATTTTCCATTGTTTCTCTTTTCCAATCCATTATCCAGTAATATTAATTCTATTTCCAAAATACACATTCACTGTCTCCATCTCCACAGCTACTATCTTGGTTCAGGTCACTGCCATCATTTACCTAATCTACTGCTACTGTTTTTAATTGTCTTGGTTTTATCATTTTAAATTTTATTGTGACAAAATAAGCTAAGCAAAGCTTAAATAGCATGTAGATTTTATTTTAAAAAATTGCTATGGCTGTGCTGAGTCTTGCCGTGTGCAGGCTTCTCCCTGTGGTGGCTTCTCTTGTTGCGGTGTTCAGGCTCTAGAGCATGCGAGCTTCGGGAGTTGCAGTGCATGGGCCCCAGGCTCTAGAGCACAGGCACAGTAGTTGTGGTACACGGGCTTAGCTGCCCCGAGGCATGTGGGATCTTCCTGGATCACAGATTGAACCTGTCTCCTGCATTGGCGGATTCGTTACCATTGGGCCACCAGGGAAGCCCATATATTTTTAAAAGTTCGTGATATTTTCTACACCTGTCCTTAATTTTACTTCCAAACTAACCAATATGAACAGGTTGTGGTGTATGACTTCAGATTTTTCTTTATGCTCATACAAAGATACATTCACTTACAATACATGGATTCCTGCTGCTTTGTTTGCAGGCTCTGAATTACAATCTGAGTAAAATATATTTTACTGTTAGTTTGGATCTCCCTAACTAGTAAAGTTAAATCCATTTTCACATTTCTATTAACTTCCTCGTTGATTTTTGTGCACTGCCCATTGGATTATCATTATGCTATTAATTCGCAGGAGCTCTTTGGATATTTAGATACCCATCACCTGTTTCTTATTTTCCTACCCTATCATTTTTCTTTTTTGTGTGTCATGTTTACTACCATATGTAGAAAATTTGTTCAGTAAAATGTTCATCTTTCCCTTTATGATTTTAGGATTATTGCTTAAGAAAGTTAAAAGTTTCTCCTTAATTTCTATACTCATTACATTTTGGAAAATACTGCTTTAATAATGTTTAATCAAATAGATTTAATTTTTATTAAAAAAGTTAAACTTCCACCTTATTAAGCTAACTAGCACTATTTATTAAGTAAATCATAATTCTTCTCTTAAATACCATTTATCATATACTAAATTTCTATATAGCCTAGAATCTAGATCTTACTTTCTAAATATCATTCTTCAATAAGAACCACCAGAACTCCTTGGAGAAATGACTGATTGATGGCTGAGACAGGGAAGATATGAGCCTACAACATCTGTATTATCAAAAATTAGACTGCTCAAAAGACAAAAGGATGGTGATATGTCAAAAACACAGGAGTCAACGTAAAACAGTTCCCAATGGCTAAATGGAACAATCTGACCAATAAAATAATGGAATCCTGAATATAATTCAAATGTAAATATACACAGGCCCATACTGATATAAATGAGTAAATAAATGAGTAAAAAAGAGGCAAACCTGCTTAATATATGTAGATACTCCCCTCTCCAGGAACTGAAACATAGTCCCCCTTATTGAGAGTATGCTTGACTTCATGACTTTCAGGCATTTATTGTGCTTTGAGTTTCAGATACTGCATTTTTAGATAGATGATTGGTGGCAATCCTGCACCATCAGAAAATGGTATTTTTAAAAGTAAGAGTATTTTAGACTTAAGGTATGTATATTGTCCTTTTAGACATAATATCACACACTTAACAGACTTTGGTATAGGGTAAACATAATTTATATGCACTAGCAAGCCAGTAAGTTTATGTGAGTCGCTTTACTGTGATACCTGGTTTACTGTGGTGGTCTGGAATTGAACCAGCAGTATCTCCAACGTATGCCTGCGCTTCCAAAGAATATAGTATTAAAAAGAAAATAGTAGTACCTTTATAATGGAGAAATCTGGCAAACCCTGTCTTAACAAAGTGATGGTTAACATTTCCAGTAATGTCATGTGGATATATCTCTTGATATGTGATGAGGAAGGCACTTCATTCCTACAGTAACCTTTCTAAAACCCATAACCCCAGTCTAATCATGAAAAGAAAGTAACAGATAAACCCCAAATGAAGGTCATTCTACAGGATACCCGGAGAAGGCAATGGCACCCCACTCCAGTACTCTTGCCTGGAAAATCCCATGGATGGAGGAGCCTGGTAGGCTGCAGTCCATGGGGTCGCTAAGAGTCGGACACGACTGAGTGACTTCACTTTCACTTTTCACTTTCCTGCATTGGAGAAGGAAATGGCAACCCACTCCAGTGTTCTTGCCTGGAGAATCCGAGGGACAGGGGAGCCTGGTGAGCTGCCGTCTATGGGGTCGCACAGAGTCGGACACAACTGAAGCGACTTAGCAGCTACAGGATACTGGAAAAGTACTCTGGTGGTCAGGTATTCTGTAGAATACCTGGTAAACTGGTAGAAATTAAAGGAAATCTGGAGTTAACAGTAATGTGTGAATATTGGTTTCTTGTATTCTTGCAAATTATGCCAAATATTAAGGGTATAGGAACTCTTATTATCTTGGCAAGTTTTCTATATATATAAAATTATTCCCCCCAAAGATATTAAGGATGTATTCTTTTCTGTAATCTCTTACTTTATTCCACTAAGTTACTTATATTTCTAGGTGAATAGTTTTGACTGGCTCAGATCACTAACTCCTTATTGCAAAATTCAGACTTAAATTGAAGAAAAGTAGGGAAAACCATTAAACCATTAAATGACCTGAATCAAATCCATTATGATTATACAGTGGAAGTGAAGGGATTAGATCTGACAGAGTGCCTGAAGAACTATGGATGGGGTTTGTAACACTGTATAGGAGGCCGTGATCAAAACAATCCCCAAGAAAAAGAAATGCAAAAAGGCAAAATGGTTGTGTGAGGAGGCCTTACAAATAGCTGAGAAAAGAGAAGTAAAGGCAAAGGAGAAAAGGAAAGATCTACCTATCTAAACGCAGAGTTCCAAATAGCAAGGAGAGATAAGAAAGCCTTCCTCAGCAATCAGTGCAAAGAAATAGAGGAAACCAATAGATTGGGAAAGACTAGAGATCTCTTCAAGAAAATTAGACATACCAAGGAAACATTTCATGCAAAGATGGGCACAGTAGATGACAGAAATGGTGTGGATCTAACAGAAGCAGAAGATATTAAAAAGAGGTGGCAAGAATACATAGAACTGTACAAAAAAGAGCTTCACAACCAAGATGATCACTCACCTAGAGCCAGACATCCTGGAATGTGAAGTCAAGTGGGCCGTAGGAAGCATCACCATGAACAAAACCAGTGGAGGTGATGGAATTCCAGTTGAGCTATTTCAAATCCTAAAAGATGATGGTGTGAAAATGCTGCATTCAATATGGCAGCAAATTTGGAAAACTCAGCAGTGGCCACCGGACTGGAAAAGGTCAGTTGTCATTCCAATCCCAAAGAATGTTCAAACTGCCCCACAATTGCACTCATCCCACATGCTAGCAAACTAATGCTCAAAATTCTCTAAGCTAGCCTTCAGCAATACGTGAACCGAAAACTGTTGGATTTTCAAGCTGGATTTAGAAAAGGCAGAGGAACTAGAGACCAAATTGCCAAGATCTGTTGGATCATAGAAAAAGCAAGAGTTCCAAAAAAATTTCTACTTATGCTTTACTGACTACTCCAAAGCCTTTGACTGTGTGGATCACAACAAACTGTGGAAAATTCTGATGAGATGGGAATACCAGACCACCTTACCTGCCTTCTGAGAAATTTGTATGCAGGTCAAAAAGCAAGTAAGAACCAGACATGGAAAAACAGACTGGTTTCAAATTGGGAAAAGAGTACATCAAGGCTGTATAGTCACCTTGCTTATTTAACTTATATGCAAAGTACATCATGTGAAATGCCAGGCTAGATGAAGCACAAGCTGGAATCAAGATTGCCAGAACTATCAATAACCTCAGATATGCAGACACCACCCTTATGGCAGAAAAAGAGGGACTAAAGAGCCTTTTGATGAAAGTGAGAGTGAAAAAGCTGGCTTAAAACTCAACAGTCAAAAAAGATCATGGCATCTGGTTCCATCAGTTCATGGCAAATAGGAGGGGAAACAATGGAAACTGTGACAGACTTTCTTTTCTTGGGCTCCAAAATCACTACAGATGGTGACTGCAGCCATTTAAAGATGCTTGCTCCTTGGAAGAAAAAATGACAAACCTAAACAGCATATTAAAAAGCAGAGACATTATTTGGCAAACAAAGGCCTGCCAAAGCTATGGTTTTTCCAGTAGTAATGTATGGATGTGAGTTGGACTATAAAGCTGAGTGCTGAAGAACTGATGCTTTTGAACTGTGGTGTTGAAGACTCTTGCGAGTCCCTTGGACTGCAAGATCAAACCAGTCAATCCTAGTGGAAATCAGTCCTGAATATTCATTGGAAAGACTGAGGCTGAAACTCCAGTACTTTGGCCACCTGATGCAAAGAACTGACTCATTGGGAAAAGACCCTGATGCTGGGCAAGACTGAAAGCAGAAGGGACAACGAAAGATATGGTTGAATGGCATCACGGACTTGACAGAGAATTTTGAGCAAGCTCAGGGAGTTTGTGATGGACAGGGAAGCCTGGAGTGCTGCAGTCCATGGGGTTGCAAGGAGTCGGACACGACTGAGTGACCAAACTGAACTAAGCTTCATGTAAACAGAATCAAATAGAGCACACATCAACTTCCCAAGTGTATTTGAAAGAGTGTTTTTTGTTGCTAGTGAGTTCTGTGTCAATTAGGTCAAGTTGACTTATCTCCCCATTTTTGCCATACAGTTCTATCAAGTTTTGTTTCATGTTTTCAACTATTACACACATAAATGCTTATGATTGATTATGCTTTTGACATACATGATTTATTCCTATTCTTTCATCAGTTTTTACTACATTATTTCCACCCTTTCACTTCTAACCTATTTGTATCTTTATGTTCACAATAGATTTCTTTTAAGAGCATATGGGTCTTGCTCCATTTATCTAGTTTGACAGTCTCTTTTATTATGGGGAGTGTTTGAACAGTGGTTGGGCTCAAACCTACTATTTTCCATCACGTTTCTTTTTTCTGCCTCCTTTTACATTATTTGTGATTCCATTTTTTTCAAGTGTATTATGTGTAACTCCTGGTTATGTTCGGTGGCTGCTTTTATAGCATACATCTTCTCAAAGTACCTTCAAGATATGTACAACTTTGTTTATAACCCTACAAATAGCTCACTTCCATTTCCCCCATTTTGACCTGAGCAACTTGTTTACTTGCACCTAAGTCTCACAGTCTATTTGCTTTAAACAATTATCTTTTAGTGACTTAAAAAACAAACCTGTATTTAACCACATAACACTTCCTGTGCTATTACTGTATAGATCTAATTTCCATCTGATATCAATTTTCTTTTGCCAAAAAAAAAAAAAAAATCTAATTTTTGTATTAGAGATTCAGCTTTGGAGAAATTACAAAGTTTATACATTTGAACGGGTATATATAGAATAGGCTGATTTTTTAAAATACCTTTAAAGATACTGCATGATCTTGTTTTTCACTGTTCCGACAGTACTGGCTGTCATCCTTATTTCTATATGACTTTTTCTCTGGCTGCTTTTCATCTTCGTCACAGGCTTTCAACAACTTGATTATGAATAGATCTGCTTAAATTTCCATGTCTAGGCTTAGACCTTGATATGGAATACTTTGTGAGCAGCATTTAAGCTCAAGGATTTTACATCAACTGTTTTAGATTCATTTCCATAATTTGGGGAAAATATTACAAGTGAATTGTCCCAATATCCTCTTGGCATTTTTTCTATTGCAGGCTTTTAGTAATGCAGGTGCCGCAGCACCGGGTTATGCAGCCTGAGAAGTACTTACATGGTCTTCATTTCTGGTAGAGAATTAACGAGAACACTTTGCGACCTTTCCTTTTCGATACTTCTTATGTATTAAGAACAGTGTGATACACAGCAATGCAATTCTCTAATTCCAACCACACCATTTACAAAGGTGCAAATATTTAACCTTCTCTGATCATGGTCACTAGTATCACATTAAAATTCTTAAGCTCTAATAGCCACATAATCCAAATTACAATAAGATGATTTATCTTTTCTGCTCAGAATTCTGATTTGAAGTATTTAAGCACTGAAAAGGCAACATTTTCAGCAGATTTGAATAATTAGAGGTAATAATGTCATTAAGAGGATTAATGTAATTACTAATTCATCAGATTTGTGTCATCCACATCACTTTCATGTTTTTTCAGGTCTTTAGTTCACTAAAGAGCAAGTAACTCCTAATTTACATTTCTTATAATAAATGTCCAAATCATCTTTGCCAATAAAATGAACTTCACTGGTGTAGTTATCAATCGATAGTATTTTATGCTATTTTCTATTAAAAGCTTTTAGGGCCTCAAAACCTATTAAATACGATTGTAACTAGTCTATGTTTACTGTTCTAAATTTTAAGTAAACATATGACAATATTTTAATAAACACAAAACCATTTTGACCTGTGTTCCTACACAAGAATGCAAAGGCTAATTTTTAACTTAGTTCCAAGAGTTATACATTCTAAAGGAATTCAATTTACCAATTCATAAGCAAACTTGCTTAGGTTGGTATTTTTGCAGACATGTTAGGTATAAACCAATAGCTTACTAAAATTCTCTTGCTGCTGCTGCTAAGTCGCTTCAGTCATGTCCGACTCTGCGACACCATAGACAGCAGCCCACCAGGCTCCCCCATCCCTGGGATCAGAATAATTCTGTGCTTCCATCTTCAGGAATATAAAAAGAAACTAAACAAATTTCAAAACATATACCAGTAAGGCTTGATTTCCAATCTTCAGTTCAGTTCAGTTGCTCAGTCGTGTCCAACTCTTTGTGACCCCATGGAAATCTTCTCTTAGCTGTTTGCATAAACCTAAGTTGGTGTTTTACCGGGCTTCCCTGCTGGCTCAGATGTAAAGAATCTGCCTGTAATGCAGGAGACCTGGGTTCAAACCCTGGGTTCGGAAGTTCCGCTGGAGAAAGAAACAGCAACCCACTCCAGTATTCTTGCCTGGAGAATTTCAAGGACAAAGGAGCCTGGCAGGCTACAATCCATGGGGTCGCAAAGAGTTGGAGGTGTCTGAGTGACTTAACCCTTTTATGTTGGCATACATCAAGGGCAATAAACAGTGTTTACATGCAATTTCTACAGATTCTATACTACACTGAAGCATAGCTGGATGAGTAAATGCAAACCTTATTAGCTTGTGATGAAATGGAACTATTCAACTGGAAAAAAAAATCAAAAGTGTCCAGTTTGCTAACTGGCTATCATAACTTCAGAAAGAAAACTCCTGCAACCAAATGTTTTCCAGTAAAGAATAAGCATTTATTAGTATTGGAGGAAAAAACTGACTAAACTCTAAGAAACATATTTATATTTATTCCTTTGTCAAACATGGTGCTAGCTATAGAATGCTGAAAGAGCTAGAAATACTGGGTAAAAGACTTTCAAGAAATTCACCTGAACTATGGAAACTCAGGAATCAGGGTGCGCATCTGAGTGTTTTGAATCAAGTCATGAAGATCAAGTGAAAAAGGGATGGTAATGAGATGTGTACAGGGCACAGGAAACTTGCACAGATGGAAATTTATCACAAGTAGTCAGCATGGCTCACGGGGATAGCTATATAGGCTTTGTGCTCAAGTCTGCTGGAACTGGCAGGGGGAAGGGAAGGTGTGGTAGTCAGAAAAGATTTTAGTTTAATCCTGAAAACCATAGGAAAATTTTTAAACAAGGAAATTACATGAACATAAACAGCTTATATGAGTACTGAAAGAATAACTGAGTACTGAAAGAATAACTACTTGGTTAAGTATCATCTAGCAAACACTGTGGAAGACCTCTACTAAATGTCAGAGGGGGAGTGAGTGAGTGTTGGTCACTCAGTTGTATCCAACTCTTTGCAACCCCAAGGGCTGTAGCCTGCTAGGCTCCTCTGTCCATGGGATTCTCCAAGCAACTGACCCAGGGATCGAACCCAGGTCTCCTGCACTGCAGGCGGATTCTTTACCATCTGCATATGCCATATGCCAGCCTGGAGGCCCAATAATCATTAAGAGCCAACTTTAATATCTTAGTCCATAAACCAAGACACTGGTAGCAGTAGTGGAGCACTGTGGGCTTGAGAACCATTGATTTAAGGTTGCTGCTGCTGCTGCTAAGTCGCTGTAGTCGTCCAACTCTGTGCGACCCCATAGACAGCAGCCCACCAGGCTCCGCCGTCCCTGGGATTCTCCAGACAAGAACACTGGAGTGGGTTGCCATTTCCTTCTCCAATGCATGAAAGTGAAAAATCAAAGTGAAGTCGCTGACTCGTGTCTGACGCTTAGTGACCCCATGGACTGCAGCTTACCAGGCTTCTCCGTCCATGGGATTTTCCAGTAAAGAGTTCTGGAGTGGGTTGCCATTGCCTTCTCTGATTCAAAGTTAAGTCAGATTTATTTGAGGTGGGAAGGCAAAAGAGAAATCTAAGAGGACCCTGCATCCTACATCACTGATAATGTTGTTTATCAATGTGAAACATACTAGTTTTGATGGACAGATTGCATGGGTAGAATTTAGATATATTCAAACAGTTTGACATTTAAAAAGAAGACACACAGTAGGCAGTTTAATGGATCTGGTGCTATAGAAAGGGGTGAGTAGGAATACTTTAGTATTACCATACAAAATATCTGAGGCCATGAGTAGGGAGTAATATTCAGTTATTTGCTGTATACTCATACGCTAGTCATAAAAATGTCCAATGTCATACAGGCTCCATGAAGTAAAAATTCAAATCTGGCTCTGACTCCAGGAGAAGAGTACAGATAGAAATGAAGTATCATTGCCAAATCCACCACTGGGATCATACCCATTCACTTCATATTACATTCAGGCTGGAGGTACTCAGTCTCTGATAATGCCACAGAGAACAGGCAGGTCACAGATGTTTCAGTTTGTGGGTAGGTACAAAACTCTTTGTTCTGACTGCCCGATTAAGGTCTTTAATTATCACTGTTTTCAAGCACTTTTCAATGTGGTGCAGTTTATTTCTGACAGCATTATTACTTGGTTCCTTCTTTTTCTAAGGTTTTAAACCACGAAGAGTGTTTTGGATCTCCTAAAACACACCCAAATCTTGAGGCTTCACAAACTAGCTCACCTTATTCATCAGTAAACCTGTCCTTCAAGACTGCTCAAGTCAATTCCTTAGAGTTTGCCTCTTCACTCAGACAAGACTGATTTTCTTCCCACTTTAGCAGAGACTTTATTGCTTCTATAAATAAGACCATGTCCCCACTAGATTGAGATTATGTCCTACATACATTTTGCCTTCAAATCCAGGTCTTATTCAACTGAATAATGTATATAGCTTTCTTCTTCTTATGTATATTTTAATTATTCATTTATGTATAATGAGGGGCTGTCCTACATACATTTTGCCTTCAAATCCAGGTCTTATTCAACTGAATAATGTATATAGCTTTCTTCTTCTTATGTATATTTTAATTATTCATTTATGTATAAGTTACCAATTATTGTTATTTTCTTATGCTAGTATGTTTACTTTGCTAAATACAGGCATTTGCAAACTATTAGTATCACATGTTCATCTTTTAACCATGTGCAATGCTACAACACCCTCTCGTAAGCATCCGTTTGCTTCAATGTGGCTGGGAAAAAACAAAACTGTGTTGGCTCTAATGCCACCTGAATTAATTCTTACTGATATTATATTTAACTGTCTAGGCTCCTATTTAAAGTCAAAGCTATCACCAGCACCAAGGTCTAGATTTTATTTCCTCACCTACCTGATGATAAACCTCCAACAATTCTTCCTTCCTTCCCTTTCTCCATCATCTACCAGAGAATGGAGGCAAGTCAAAGGTTAAGAGTCAATCTGAAAAGGACGCTCAATGGCCAAAGTTGGAAGTTTGAGCAGAAAATAACATAGCATTCAATTATGACTTAAAGAATAAATATGCAGAAGTCCATACAAGTGTAAATAAATAGGAGATAAATCTACAAGTGAATTCAAATCTGTGTAGACAGCCTTTTCCCACAGGGTGCTGGAATTTAACTCTCCCCGTCCCAACTCTGAAGGTGAGCTACACTTAGTGACTTGCTGACAAAGAATGGAGTAGATTAAGGGGAAAAAAACTGAACTACAATGGTGATTTCAGGCAATTTCTGTGAAAAGGGCACTTTTCTTCTGTGGTATTTGCTCTGAAACTCATACTCAGTCTAATCACAAGAAAAACCAGACAAACTTTAGAGGGACATTCTAAAGGATACCCAGTCAGTACTCCTCTTAAGTCATCAAAGGCAAGGCAAGAATGACAACCTGTCAGACCAGAGGAGACTGGAGATTTATGAGAAACAAGTGGAAGTGTAACGTAGCACCCTGGATTAATGGAAAAATACTGAAATTCAAGTAAAACCTGGACTGTAAGTAACAGTAACATATCAATGTTGGTTTCTTAGTTTTGACAAAATCACAGGGTGATATGCTAATGATGGTAGAGACTGGGTGGGAGTACGTGGGAACTTTCTGTTCAGCCTTTGCAACTTTTCTGTAAATTTTAAGTTATTTCAAAATAGTATGTCTACTTATCCACCTACTTATAAAAGACTAAAATTAACACCTTCTTACTAAATCAGATGTTAAAAAAATCTATTTTGACTTAACATCTATCTCCTCAAACAGGTTATTTGGTTATTACTAGAGGTAATACTGATTATCTGCCATGAGACTTGGGGATGAATACCCATTAAGCCACTCCTCTGTGATTCCCTTGGGCAAATTTTAATTTTCTTAAACTGTAATCTTTCAGTTTGTAAAACATGGGATGATATACAATAGTATGTAAAGATGACAGGAAGAATTAGCCAGGAAATCAGTATTACATACCTTCAACTGCCTTTAAACAAAACTCCATTGTTTTCCAGAAATAAAATTATTTCCAGTTTAGGAAAGCTATCAAGTTATTTCTATTAAAAAACAAAACATCTAACAATTATGTCAAAATTGTTAGGGAAGAAAAGAGAAATTTCATACCATCTTACCAGCATCTATTGAAACAGCACTGGCTGTGGAAGCCAAATATCGAGAAGATGTGAGAAAAAAAAATCAGTTTTACCTTGGTACATGTGCCTAGACAGTCTTATGCTTATAGCTTGCTCTGGACTTGGAATCTGTTGCCAATACCAACTATTCAATATTGTTTAGATAAAAGGATTCTAAATACAAATTTAAGAACACTTAGCAGTTAAAAAAGATCCTTGTTAAGTGCTAAGAAGCACACTGACATGTTATTTGCCACATGGAATAAGCTACGTTCTGGTGCAGTGTTCAACTAGTTTGGGTACTCTCTGTTTAAAACAATTCAAAAATTGCTGAGTGACAAAGGTTATAGTGATCATGGCTTTGGTATGTTTTAAACCAAACATTCATATATAAAAATAAGGTGACTTTACATAAAAGGTAAGTGAACAGAGGAAGTCTAAAATGCACAATCAAAAGTAATAAACCAGACTGCAAATAGTTTAAAAATGAACATTAAATCAGAGCTTAAAAATTCTAATTTATTTCTAACAAACATCACTTGATGCTTGACTCACAAGCTTTATTTACATTTGTCTACAGCATCATTTCCTTACGAAATATACTAGTACAGCTTAAACCAAATAAAATCATAATCAATCGAATTGTCTGTAAACTACTATTAGCTAAATTTATAACCTTGCATTTGCTTATTAGTACAGTCAAAGTTTTAAATACAGAAAGCACAAGAATAAACCAACAATAGCATGTAGAATCTAGAAGATCATCTGGGCAATTTAGAAGGTGGACTTTCAAGAAGTCTGAGGCACAATTACAAGAGAGTAAAAGTTCTTGTGCAACCTACAGTAAATGTAGCAAAAAAAAAATTTAAGACATAAAAAAAGCAGGGGAAGTTCACTGTAAAAATATTATCAAAATATTTCTACATAAGCTATTTTGCTTTCATCTTTAGATAAACTGAAGAGAAAAATCACTCATTTTAAAATAAAGAACAAATGAAAATTTTATCTGTCTACTAAGTACCTTAAAACATTTAATTTTCAGTTGCAGTAGACATTAATGTTAAGGAAAAACAAACAAAAAACAAAACCAAAAAATGTGGGTATTGATTCCCATGCACAAAAAGTTCCCAAGCACATCTGTCAATTTCCCTTAAAATACTTACCTTGCATTGTCACTGAAGATACTGTTAAGAGAAACCTTTTTTTAAAAACCAGAAGACAAAATAGAGCTCAAATGACCAGGTTTTGAGAAATAAAACAAATCTTGAAAGTATTTTAAGCCATAAATAATTTCAAGTGAATAGAAGCAATTATTTCTGCTTATGTCATGAGGAAATAAGCATTTGTTACTCAGAAGAAAATTTTATGCAGTGTTTAAACACCTCAAAGCAAATGCTCAATTAAATTCACAATGTCTTGTCTCTGTTGGTCTTATACCCAAAGAGAAATATATTTCAAAAGCTTTCTTCAATTTATTCGTTAACTAGGATTTAATTCTGTCTACCCTATTGTGTGATAACTGAATTTGTAAAAGGTATCACACAAAGCTTCTAAAAACATTAAACACTTTCGTATGTTTTTCTCATCAACCACATTAGTAGAGATGAACTGCTAGGCATTCTTGTTCAAAATCACTGTGTCAAAAAGGCAGAAACTAACACCTTTCTCCTCTGCAATTCACAAAACTTTTCTGTATTAAACTTGGTGGTGCAAAAAGTAAAACTAGATAGAGACAATGATTCTAAGGCACCCTTAACATAGGGAATTTCAAAATAAAGAAGTTTAACAATCTGTTAAACTTTTTCTAGTAAGAATCACTTTGACACAGGTTAACAAACAGGCTGAGTCCTTTCCCCAGATTAATATAAACAGATTGTTTCCAACTACTTTACCACAGTCTTGCCTCCATGCCCAAAGTCCAGATAAGCCTAGATAATGCTCATATTTGGAGATGAGAAAAACAAGAGTTTAAATTAGAAAACAAAGTACTTTGTTATAGCTGAGATGTTATAGCTTAAAAAAGCAAATGGATGTAAATAATGAATGACAAACAAAGCATCTATTTTGGGACATTATGGCTTAAAATACTATTTACTTTTAATATCACAAATAAACACAGCTGTATTTTTCTGAAAAGCAATGAAAGGCATGCACCTCTACTAGCAGATTTAGCACTTCTGACCAAGTAAGACACCAACTTCTTAAAAAATATGCTTCATGCATTATATTGGACTTTTTTTTTAAGATGTAAATTTTAATACATTATTTCTTTTTTGAACTTGAACGGGAACCAGAATGGGATGATCCAGAAGGTGACCTGTGGTGCCTGTAAGACATAATGGGGAAAACAGGTAATCTGGTAAGCTGGAGCTGAATATCAACTTCCTTTGTATGACTTTGAGAATATGAAAAATTAAACCTCATTAAACTGGTAAAAGGAATAATTAAAATCTAAGATATAAACTTATACACATAAAATTAACTAGTATTTAACTTTGGATATGAGCCCAGTAGCAGTGCAACCATAATTTAAAAATCTCTTTAAGATATAGCCACCTCTCAATTATTTAAGGCAATGAAGGAAAGCCTTGCAAAGTTGTATACAACTACAGATTAATACAACAAAGGCATATAAACTGGGTAATGGCAGTGTGACTAAATCGTTCTTTCTGATATACTGTACATTGTGTGGTAAGGCTATACGTAAAACAGATATAGCAAGGCTTCTGACTGTGTATGCAAATATATATCCATAAATAATTATGTTTTGGAAATCTAGGTCGCACAAGATGACTGTACAATTAAGTTACAGGATTATATTCATGCAGCTAGTATGAATAAGTCAATATATCAACCTGGGTAAAGTAGTGGTGTTCCGAGGGGTTGGCCCTGGGCTCAGGGTTGTTTAGTATTTTCACCAATCACCTGGCTTATGGAATAGAGAACATGTTCATTAAGTTTAGATGACAACAAACTAGGGGGATTATATGTGGCTAAGATAAAAATTTGAAGAAGTGGTAAAAAAGCAACAGAATGAATTTCATAAAGTACGGAGTAATTTTTTTTTTTTAACAAAGGAATAAATGCGCAGAAATGAAACTAGCTGTGTGTAACTTTAATATCTACACTTCAAATTGGGAAGACGCAAAACCAATCATTATGTACAAGAAGAGGTAACTCTGGCACTGAACATAGCAAAAATCAGATTTTATCTAATCCTTACTTTTCACAAGCTGAAGGGATATAAAAATTTGCAAAGATTATTAAGGAAGCCATTAAAATGACTATATAATTAGACACTGAGGAAAAAAAGAGAAAAATAATGAAACTGAATAATTAACTAGTCTGCTGCAGGAAAGGCTGACAGATGACACACTCTCCAAATTTTAAAAATATCAACACAGGTAAAGTAATCTAGTCAAGATCTCTTTCTACAAAAAAGAAATTTGGACTGAAAGATAAAAAAATATATTAGCTATAAGAACAATTTCTTTATAAAGGGAACAAAAACAACAATTTGTTGTGGAAATGTATTTATACATATTTAAATAAGGACAGACTTCCAATTATCTATAATAGTTAATTTTCTTATTAGATGCCCTAGAATCCTACAGTTTCTAATATTTAATGTAAAATAGATAGCATAAATTAATACTTATACAAATCAATCTCTAAATTACATCAACACACAGCTTCTGAATTAGAAACTTAAGAGACAGAAATAACCGAGAGTTGGCTATAATAATTATATATGAAAATAAAAATTTAAACAATAATCAGAGAGTGAAAGAGAGTAGTTTGATCTACTTTTCTAAACAACCTGATTAAAACACAGAGTAAACAAAGTAATTAATCTGTTTTTTGAAGTTCACAGTTGAAGATTTTAAAGTGGGTAACAAAGGAGATAATGAAAATCTAATCCTTGTCTAAGAAGTTCAGTTAATCTACTAAACACACTTAAGAACACCCATTCTTATTTCTACAGAAACCCAAACCTTTCAGGTGACCGTGATCTTGTTCGTCTTTTTTTTCGATCACCAGATGAAGAAGATCTAGAACGACTTCTCTTTCTGTTCCTCTCAGGAGATGATGATGAACTTGAGTAAGATCTTTTTCGTGGGGAAGAAGAACCCCTGTGGGACCTGGAGCTGGATCTTCATTGATTGAGAAACAAATCAAACATTTCATTAAAAGAAGAAATGAGGCAGATGGTTTAGTTTCTAGCTCCAAAAATAAACAATTTATAGCTATAAAAATTTTATAAGAAAGAATACTTACTGCTTACTCAACAGAAGACTTCTGGTTCAACCATGAAATCAATTCTATTTAATTTAACTTCACCACTAGATAAGTGCTCACTACTTTAATTAAAAACTAGTCTAATGCATTAAAGTAGAATCTTAAATTCGTTTTCTAAAATTTAAAGGCTTTCATTTTAAAGTATAAGTAGCAAAACTAACAGGTAAGCATTTGTATAACTAACTTAATGTCTAGAAACTACATCCTTCCATTTGGGGAAAAAATATGTATCATACAACTTCCTGAAGAAAATAATAACAGTTTGTTGTGGAATTAAGCAACTTATTAGTTAAGTTGCTTTAGTAAAAGCAGGATACGAGGACAAAATGACATAAAACAGTAGCTATTAAATCATTAAACATTCAAAGAAAAATAAAGTAACTTTAAAACTTGATTAACAATATTTGTTTTTATGAAGGACTACTATCCATGAAGTATGAAGTGTTGACATTCACATGTTTCAGGTAGAGGTAAATGTGCAAATGTTTAAATACAGTATTTCTTCATTTACATATTTTGGTTGAAGTAATTTAGCTCAAACTTCCCAAAAAATTCACCTTTGGGCTTAAAATAAAATCAGAAAGCCCAAAAGGAGAATTCTTTGGAAAGTTATAAGCAATGAAAAAATGTTTGAAAAGAATATGAAGGCTGTTCTGTAAACCTTAAAGTGCTTCCCAAAGGAACTAGGACCTAAGGATCTTCACCTAAGAAGCACTCAAATAAAACAACTGAAACATTGATAATACATAATAACAATAATCTAACTTGCTCTCTATCATATTAACTTAATACAAGTGTGTATATCATTCTTCTTAATGTTATCAAATTGTAGTTGCCCTCTAATGCTACAGATTTGGCTCTAAAATAAGCTATTAAGCAATTATTTTTATCAACTAGCTAACACTACACTTCAGTGTAATTCCACTTAAGTGGAATTTTAGTTGTTTTCTTATTCTTGTTAGATGTCTTTAATAGATCAACAAATTAGATTAAAAAGAATGGCAGCATATTTTGACGAAGTCTAGAAAAAACTTTAAGAGACTAAAAGCTAGTTTCTCACTTGGTTCTTTACAAATTATTTTTCCCTCTGCAGTGCTAACTAAATGCAACCTGAAGTTAACCTGAAGTTAACAAAAATGCTTCAAGATCACATCCTACCTAAACCACCAACCAACTTCTTAGTTTGTGGAATTTAAGAAGTATCTATACTTCTTACATACTACACACACTGTGTATAATATTCTGTGTTATATTACAGAGAAGTGAAAATAAAACCCACTTATCTGATGTAAATTACAGAATTATTTCTGTAAATACTGAAATAATTGCCTTGCAAAACTGTGTTGAGGCAGTTATTTTTCTTCCTTTTAAACATGAAGTAAGCTTTTTCATCTGCATATTTACTATAACTACTACTGCAAAATAACTTTAATGAGTAGGCATTTGGTGATAAAGCTTGGCTGCATCTTCCCATTTCATCACATTTTAGCACAAAAATAGCAAACCTTGCACAATGCAAAATAACCACCTTAATTCAATCATGGGAATGTCTTGGCACACTGCTGGCAATGGAGACATCTCATGGTGAGAAAATTAAGCTGAGGCAAGTGCATTAGTTTTCTAATGCTAAAATAAAATTGACAAATAGAAGCAAAATAAGGGAAAAAAAGCAACGCCTTCTGCAGCCTTTAAATATTTTCTCTCTCTGCTTTACAGAGAGATGCTACCTCATTCACCTTGATTTCGACCCACGAGATCTCGAACGTTCTCTGGAACTGGAACGAGATCTTGACTGCGAACTGGAAGAACTTCTTGAACGCGACCTGGAACAACATGGAAGGATATTTTTTTCCAGGACCATTTAATTAAGCTTTGTGATATGAACACTGAAAGAAAACTATGCATTAGGATTCATTTTCATATAATAATTATTTGGGATATTTTCAAAACACAGTATTAAGGTTCATTTAAAACTTTTATTCTGTATTAACAATTATGCCAAAACTTAATTTAATAATTTTTGAAAACAATGAACTACTTTTCAAGTTCATGGGGCTGCAAAGAGTTGGACATGACTTAGCGAGACTGAACAACTTTCCAAGTCTGACAAGATTTCTTTAAAAACGCTTTTAAGATTGTACAGATAAAAATGCCCAGCATTATCACTTTATTAATATTGAATACTTTTTGTTCACAAATACTTAAAAGTAACCTGAGAGGGACTGACATATTCAGGAATATAGCAGTTTATATTTAACTTGAAATGTTTCTATTTTCTTCGTCATTAGTTAGCATAAAGCTTTAATACTGACATGGGTATATTTTTAACCTGTATGTTTTCTGTCTACTCAAAGATGTGAGAATTAAAGGGAAACTACACTTATAATCCTGTCACCGTTTTAGGAAATTATTGAAAATGACAGGAAATACTGTCCACTTGCATTTAAAAAGTCAACAAATTAAACAAATTTCATTTAGTAATTTAATTTATACTTAATTTGTTCCTGAAAATAACAATTTGCAGAAAAACGTTAATTTTTATCTTAAAAGTATCTTTATAATCACTGTTTTAAGTTTTCAGGCTTTACAGTAACTCAAAAATTACATAAGTACTTAGCTAATATTTTATTCCTAAATACAGCTGAAATTCATTGCACACAGTTTCACTTAACTAAATAGGAGTTCTTCAAGGGAAATCTGCTTACATAAAGTGTTGCTTTTTCTCAACTAAAACTTCATTTTTATTGTTGACTATACAATCAGTGACTTTTTATTAAAACTTTACATTACTAACAAAATAATATGCAAGTATAACACAAATTAAATCCTCTAATTTATTTCTGGACAGCTCTAAAGTATGAGCATTAGGATAACAGAATACAGCCAAATTTCTCCTGTATTCAGAATACCTATGCCAAATAAAACACTGTAAAGAGCAGCAGTTCAATTAATGCCTAGAAAATTTCTGTACTAGTGTTTAAAATCATCAGTGGAAATATAAATCTTCACTTTATTTGAGTTTTCTGAATGTAAAACTATCTCTTTTGATAACTAAGTATCTATAAATAATGATTTAATTGAATTTTTAGAGTCTATTTTAATAAAAGGCATGGTGCTAAACTGGACTAAGGAAGTTTCATATTAAAATTTTGTATTTCTGAAATATTCGACAATAACTTCACGGCACTAAGATAGAAAAAAATGATCTTTTAAATGATAACTTGAATGAAAACTCTAAAATAAAAGGAAAGTTTAGTTAAGAAAAACAAAATTTATAAGTAAAGAAGTTAGATACTGACATTTTGACTGGTGTTACCCTTGACCTGTACCCGTTTACCTGGACCTAGACCTTGAACTGGAGGGGGAGGATGAGCGTGATGAAGATCGTGAATGTGAAGACCGAGACTTTGAACGACTTCGTCTGTTAGATTTCTTTTTACTACTATCTTCTTCTTCACTGGCATCAAGATTATATTTTGAGAGATCAGCATCATCTTCATCCTCATCCTAACAAAAATCCACAATTAATTATATTTAGACCTTGAGATATCAATGCTGTCTACTAGGAATGATGAATAGTTCTATGTAATGGACATCTTCATATGAACACATTTTATCACTATCATCTCAACAAATTCACTCTCAATCCTGAAATCTGACTACTACATTCCTGATCTCAGCTAAAGAGACTGAATGACTGTCTCAGACATTTCAAAGATGTAAATGTAGAAGTCATACTCATTTTCTTTTTCACACAATGTATTACCATATAAACTGTCAAGAATTTTCAGTTTTATTCCCTTAAAAGTTCTTAAATGCATCTCCTTTAAGACTTAGTTCAGAACTTCATTCCTTTCTCTAGGACACCCTTTTAGGAAGTCTAACTGTGGGAATTCATTCTGCCTCCCCAATATCTCAGTATGTTGACAGTCATCTCTAAAACACAGATCAGATAAATATATCTCATTAGTTTCTTTTTCAAACTTCTTTCATATTGTTTTATCTCATTTATTTTTCAAACTTGTTCCATATTGTTTTATGTGCATTTGAGGGCCTCCTGTGCTCAGACCTCAAAGCACCCTTAATCTGTATCTCCTCATCCATAAAATTTTACACACACAGGCCCCACAGAATAAACAACACCAGACGTGATGCGTTTGTTGACCCCCATATTACCTTCTCCCCTCTGCTCTGACCACACTACCCCATATATGATTTTTTGGATGTTGCTGGCTTGTTTCCTACTATGGGAAACTTTATTTGCTGTTCTCACTGTCCTAAAAATGCTCTGATCCCAGCCCTTACCGCGGGCTCCTTCGTATCACTCTTATCACTCAAGTCTCAACACAAATTTCATGGTCTCAGAAATCCCCCATTCACTGAAACCAAAGTAGTTCTTCTAATGATCTGCTATCACATCATGCATCTTCATAATATTATTGCTATTTAAATTATATTGTTTATGTCTTTTCCTCTGTGCAATTTAAGTTAAGAGAAGCATGTTCTGTCTCGGTCACTACTGTATATCTCAAGTCAGAATAATGCTTGGTAAAACAGATCAAAATTTTTGTGGAAACAAATGATGACACTGTAGAACACATCTTCACCATAAGCCAAAGGTTATCAAAGACATTCATATGCCATAGCTTAAACAAGACAAAGGGGAAATATGGTAAGGAAATAAGTTACCTCATCTAATTTATATTTAGAAAGATCTTCATCCTCATCCTCTTCTTCTCCCTCAGATTCTTTATCTTCAACTTCCTTTAAAATAGACGCAGGACCAACTGCCTTCCCTCTGTATTTTTTTTTCTTACGTCCAAACTAGAGAAAAAGTTTCAAAATATTTCTGTTAGCTAAAGTATTAAAATATTTTTTCCCAAGAAATTACTTTTATATATTTAGGCGTCAACATGTATTTTTAAGTCAATTATGATTTCCAACAAAATGATAAGCTGCTGTAAAAGACTTAATGTGTACTTACAAAAATGAGATACATTTAGTATTTTTTTTCACTTACAATATTTTCTAGCATGTTTCTCTAAGTTGCATTCAACCTACACACTAATGTATATCTTACCTCATCATATTCACCATCAGATTCTTCTCTTTCTATGTATTCAACATTTTCTCTTTCATTAAAACCACCACCATATCCTAAGGAAGGAGGAGCAGAAATTGTTATGATAATTCACCAAAATCACCTACAAGTAACAGGAAAAAAAATGAAATCTTTTCAAAGACATCTGTTTATCCCTTTAATAAATTACTGGTCTCAAAAAAAAAAAAAAAAAAAAAAGTATCATTACAGAGAACAGCCTCAAAGTTGGATATAGCTGGAAAAGTCTCATGGCTACAATTTTAGCTCTTCTCAATTTTAAAATGTCCTGCCTGTATGATTTCAGTTAATACATGGAATATATGGATGGAAAACATCTCCTTAAATGTCTGCTATAACCAAGTTTTAAAACAACTTTCCTCTGGTTTTAATTGTAATTCTTTTGGGAGAAGTGGGCTCAGTAAGAACTAAAAATCAAATTTCACTGTTTACTAGTTAAAAATAGCTTGAAATCTTTTGATATACTGAAATTTTGCTGGGCTAAAATACAGTTAGAGCTTGGAAAATATATAGGCAAATATAATGACACAACAAAAAACATAAAAATCGGTTTTAAATACACAGTTAAAAGTCACTCAGTTTTTCTGAAAAAGCCAGTAAACTTTTCAACTGAAAATATTCTAATAAAGACCAATCATGATCAATACACCATTATTATTTACTGCCACAGTTACTATCTACAATTTAGACTTACAGATCTCTGACAGGCTTAACAAAGATAGGAAGAAGAAAGTGAGTTAGTTTTAGAGAAAATGAGATGAGAACTTCTGAAAAATATCTCCCACTGAAAAAAATAAAGAAGTGGTTAAAAGTAACATAACCTAACGATCTCACATATTTCAGAACAGTACCAGCACACAAAGAGTACTTCCCAGTTTTAAGGATTTAATGAATCAGCAAAATGTTAAATTTACAGACAAAAAAAGCATTTTTTAAAAATTTAAGATTTGCAACTTTAAATCTGTCAGTCACAGGCATTAAAAAACTCATCACTTACTCTCTCATCATTTTATAAGAGCCACAAACTAACAACAGAAAGGATGTAAGTGTTCCAGTAAAATAAGGCAATAAAATTAACTCACTTAAAAAAAATCCCACATTAATGCAGTGTCCTTTCTTTTCCTCACTATACTCTGTACCGGTGAAAACCGCAATATATCAGTGTCTATCCTCAGAATATTTGATATCATCCCTTTTTTCCTCTTCCTACCTTGTTCCAGAGACAAAATAGACTCCAACTGTAATATACAAGAATTTCCTCATTTCTATGCATATGACAAAACAGTGAAGTGTTTTAAATTATCAATAACAACTTTTCCTTAGTAAAATCCTGGCTCTGGTTTTTCAGAGTATCAAATATTAAAAGAAAAAAAAATCAAGTAAAATTAGGTATATGCTCACCTCAAGAAAATACCTCAGGGATTTTCTTGGTGGTCTAGTGACTAAGATTCCATGTTCCCAAAGCAGGGGCCCAGATTCAGTCCCTGGTCGGGGAACTAGATCCTACATGCTGCAACTAAAAGCCTCCATGCAACTAAAAGCTAAAAAGCATCCCACATGCTGAAATGAAGATCAAAGATCCTGTATGCTGCGACTAAGACTAGTAATTTAAAAAAAGAAAAAGGCTCATATTCAATGATAATTTGAGAGATATACGCTGTAGAAAATTATAATTCAGCTATATAGTTTCTTGACTCTAGATATATATTTAATATCATGGCAGTATGTCCCAAGACGTAAGAGATGTAAAGACTTAAACCTCACAATACTTTGAAGTAGATAAAAAATTAATGCAAAATGATTCACATAAGAAAAGAGGAAAAAAAATTATATAATAGGATGACTGTAAGCCAACAGTACAGAAAAACTTGACTACTTATATGTGGAAATGTAAACATATTAAAGCACTGCTATTTAAAATCAATAGGCTTTCAGTAGAGTTCTTTGTCCAATCAGTAATCTGAAAGTAAAATAATGGTAAGGCAAACATGGGGAGCCAAAGAATTAATTATACCAAGATTTAAGAAGCAAACAGGTAGGCAGTTTTGCATAGGAAGCGTGATAGCAAACACAAAGCTATTCTCATGTTCTCTCACAGTCATAGAAGAACCTAAATAATCTGCTAGCAATATATTATTAAGGTATGTTGTATGAGTTCATACAACAAATACACCTCATGAAGTCTTTTATGTGGGAAATCAGTAGCTACAGCATTAAAAAAAAAAAAAAAAGCCTTCAGCATCATCTCCACTGAATAACAAGGGAGAGGAATAACTGGCTTATTTATGTGTGTTTCCCTCACTCTACTGGTTTGACACTTTCAGGGAATGTTGTAAAAATTGGTCTTCTTGCTTCGATGCTTGCCACTCCCACCCCCTAATTATTTTTCTATAAACCAGTAATGTTTAAAAATTAGAAATGTCAATCCCTTGTTAGAAATTGTTATTTCCCATTATATTTAGAATGAAATAAAACTTCTTACTATGATTTACATGGCCTTTGCCTATTTCTGAAGTGTCTTCTGGAGCTGCTAGGAATTCACCCATGTGCTAAATTCTTTCAAGTGTCAGGGCCTGATTCATATAAGCTGTTTGCTTTTGCTTGGAATGATCTCTCAACCTGCTACTAACTTTCACTTCTTAGCCTAAACATTGCTCTCTTGAAGACTTCATTAATTTTTGCCTTTACACTTCTAGTTTGCTTAACCAAGTATTCCCCTGCATCGTGGCCAATGGCCAATAAATATTTCCTCAATTCTATACTCAATATTTGAGTATAAGAAACAGCACAGTCCTGGCATCATTTATGATACAGTTTATATGAAACAAGCAACCTCTATAGATTTTTAGCAAGTGTTAAAATAAAAATAATATCTTAAGATTTGTCTCAAAAAATGTAAAATGTGAGCAAAGATCAGTAAAGGATCAAACATTTAAAATAGGCCTGAATTAGGGTTGTGACAATGGAAGTGAAGAGAGAAAAGGGGATGAATGTAACATGTGCTTCAAAGGAAGAACTGAGACACTACTTTGAAAATTCTGAGAATCTATATTTTGATTAATCAGCAGAGAACAAATAATAAAGACAAACTAGACAGTAACAGTATTATTAGTTCACATCTTCAACAATGACAGGCTTGTAAGACAACTACTTGTATCAAGGGAAATGGTAAAGGGTCAGGACACAAAAAAGATAATGGGTAAAGGAAAGTGAGGTTATTAAACTTCAACAACTTCAGTTGTTAAGATTTTAGCTCTTGCATTAGTGAAACTTTTAAAGGAGGAATCACAAAACAGGTCAAAGAGAATGTGAATAAATAAAAGGCTTCCAGGGATTACAATTCTTATAACTGTTAAAATTCTGGACTTTTTCCTAAAAGCAATCAAAACAAAATGTTTTAAACAAATGGAGTTTTAGTTTAGAACAAAGAACTCCTGGCTGTGTGGGATATATGTACAACAACAAGGTGGCTGTTTTTTTTCCAAGAAACAAGATAAAGTTGCATCTCTGCCTAGGGAAATGATGGAGAAGACTTGTGGGGAAACAAGAGAGATGAAGGAGTTATTAAGAAGGATGTCTAAGTTTCTGGTTTATGTAACAAGCATATGGCGGGTGGTACCAATCATGAGAAAGAGATCGCTAGAAGAGGGCCAGGTCCTCGGGGAAAATCGCGAATTCAGTTTAGATATAATGAGTTTGACATTTACATAGTGATGATGAATAGGCAGCTGAATATACAGGTCAAAGAAGTCTGAGCTAGAGACATAAATTTGGTTATCATGGTGTGCCAATGCTTACTTAAACTTAGGTCTTCAAGAAAATGCCCAGAAAACAGAGCATAAGAGAGAGCTTAGGAATTGGACCTAGAAGAAACCCAACATTCTGTGACCATGAAAATACAATGAAAAAGGAAACAGAATAACCAACTAGAGGAGTGTATGTGTGTTAATTTAAAAAAAGGGGGGGAAAAAAAAGGGGGGGGGGAATATAAACATTAAAGAGGTAAGAGAAGGAAAAAAAGGTCTTATTAAAAGGCCTTAATCTACAGACAGTGCAACTGTCTAAAGTCAGGGAGGAGAAGGAAACAGGGAAGTAGTTTATTAAGTCTAGGTCTGATAAGGTGACTAACGTATCAACAGAAGGAAGCCTTTGACTGTACAAGTTGTTGAATGACAAAATCAGATGTGAAGTATACTGATAATGTGTTTGCTCTAACTGATGATAATGGGAAACTACATTCTATCAGGTAAGTATTTTCACCCAACTACTGACAACACAGAGGCTTCCCTGGTGGCTCAGACAGTAAAGAATCTGCCTGCAATCCAAGAGACCTGGGTTTAGTCCCTAGATGAGAAAGACCCATTGGAGAAAGGAACGGCAATCCACTGCAGAATTCTTGCCTGGAGGATTCCATGGACAGAGGAGCCTGGCCAGCTATAGTCCATGGGGTCGCAAAGAGTTGGACATGACTGAGACTAATAATGCTGACAATGCAATAACTGACAACCCACAGAGTCAATGATGAGTTATTATTTAGACCAATGGTGACCAAATACCATCTAAAACACCTGCAAATTTTTGGGACCCACCACCAAGGAGCTTTATCAGCTGTTTAGGAATCTGGATTTTCAGTTTCTCAAATGATTCTAATGCATGGCTAACTTTTAGAATTATTGCCTAAACTTTAGACAAATACTTTAAAAGGTGCCTCATGTTTGTTTTTGTCATACTAGGAAATCAAATGAATGAAAAAAATGGGATTATCCTACCATTATTAATAACAAACATTTAGACTATCAAAGGACAGAGAGGAATAAAGCATTTCTAAAACTATCCTAATGTCAAGTAATTGTTAGGATACAGTTTCCTCATGCTGTACTTTGTAAACTGTAAAATTACCATACAAAAGATGACTCTGTGGATGAAAGAAAAAAAAAAATCAAGATAAAAAATATAAGAGCAGAATAAACAATCCTAATTTACTGTGTTCTTATGAAGTGATATAATTATCAGCTTCAATGTTTAGTGGTTTTAAAACCATTTAGTTGGAATGAGTTTGACTCTTACCTGTTCTTTCTTCCAGTTTAGCATACTTTGGAGTATTACACATGTTACACTCTGATCTTCTGGCCCAATTCACATTACTGCAACTTTAAAAGTGAAAAATGTCAAATTAGTAGATTATAACATAAGACAAATAGTAAATTTCAAAATATTTAAGAATTTTAAACTAAAAAGTAGAGTGAACTCACTACCATAAAGAAATGTTTACTAAAAGGATGCTACAAAGGAAATGTACCAATGTAACTTTTCTGAGGAGAGAGTATGGTTAGAACAGACTGAACTACTTAAGCAGAGAAGCAAAAGCTATATAGTATGAAGAATGCTTCTGTCTTTTTATGATAAATCAATGAGAAATTATATTTACAGAGATTTTGCTGTCTTGCAGGGGGGAAGGGGGCGAATACCACTTTAAATGAAATGTTCTATTAATTTCCCAGTCTCCAAATTCACCTCAAAGAGTAAGGTTATACTCTGCAAATAAAAGTCAAAAAAAATTTTTTTTCTCCTGCAGAATCAGTTCATGCACTGGATCCCAAATTCAGTGACTTAATCTGTTGCTGGAAAATTATTCAATACTAATTTAGTATTTTTAAGATCAGAAATTTGTGTAAGACCCTCTTCTGATTCAGTCCTTTCATGCATATTTGATTCATCTGCTTAAGAGAAAAGATGGATATTGGAAAAATCAATATAGCACGTGAAAATCAGAAATATTAAGAAACCTAATTAGGAATAATTATCTACAGGATGCAACTTATGATTCTAAAATTACTGTGCAAACAGACAAAAGAGATTTCATGATATATTTCACACTAATGATACAGGCTAAAAGTTTTTGAGATTTTTCAAAAATAGGACAAAATAGGTTTTTAGTTCTTTTAAATACCCTTCTCTTTTTGAATGTTAGCTCATCTTGAGCATCGATTTACTGGTATACATAATTCATCTTACTAACAACTAACATTACCATTAAAAATAAAATTTTAAAGTTCTTTATACTTAAATATCAGATACAGAATGAATAACAATCAACAGATCTTTGATTTAAAGTCTACTGTGGCTTGCCAATGTGACTAAAAAGAGTAGGTAGTATTAACAAGTAGTGGCTACATACATTATGGGAAAAAAGTCAGGATGATCATTTAAAACACATACGTTTTACACTGCCAGTCATTAGCACTAAATAAGCCTCGGCTCTTTTCTGCGAGTGTCTTTCCTATTTCAGTGCCCCCTGCTTTCATCATCTTAGCCTCAGTTGTTTTCTCTGAAAATAGAAAAATGCAGTATGAATCTGGGGAAATAAATAAATGGTCTGTATAAACAGTCTTAACAGAAGGTTCCTTAAGTGCTTACCTCGACCACATCTATTACAGCTAGTTCTTCTAGCAAAGTTTACATTTCCACATCTGAAAATAAAGTAAAAAATACTTAGAGAGACACGTATTAAACTTACGTAATTTTAAAGATTCTATTACACAGTTTTTTTAATGTGTCCTCCCTATATACCTGGGTCCAGAACTTCTACTTCTCTTTTCATGTTAACGTCAATGTTAACTACAAAAGAACAAACAAAAAAAACCCTCACAATTTAGGTGGAAAAAATACAAGATTTGAAGTTACGAGTCATGGATAAGAAACTTCAATCTCTCAGTTACCAATTATGTGATTCTGGTAAGTCACTTAAGGATCTCTATGCCTCAGTGTCCTCATATTGGCACACATCATTAAGTACAACAAGATACCCTTACAAAGTTTAAGTGAGATGTGAGTCTACTTGAACAATTACTGATGAAGCACCAGGGAGTTCAAAAAGATTTAAAGTAACTCTCATATAGAAAATAAGATTATACAAAATTTTGTTAAGAATTATAATACAAAATCCTAAAGGTGAACCAAGGGGGAGAAAATGGGTAAGTCAGAAATGGCTTCATGGATCTTAATACTATCCTCTTGTTAGAAACAGAAGGTGGGATGGTAAAAAGACAAAGGAAAACTATGACAAAATAGAAATAGGTTCAATAATTAAAAGAAAACTCAGTTTTGGGGGTATCTATTAAACTTCTGAAACCTAGTTGGAAAACTACAACCAATAATGTCAACACATCAAGTAACATATTGTAACTTTATGCTGATACTAAACAACCAAAAACATGGGTTCATGAACATGGTTTTTATAGTGCATCTGCAAATCATAAAAGCACACTAAATGCTCTAAATATCATGTAAAGCTTAAACTTCACAAAGTTGATTTCTTTCTTTCTTTTTTTTTTTTTTTAGGTATTATACTAGAATGGAATAAAGATGCGACGTATGGAAGAGACACCCAACTGAAGCACACCACTAACTAGGTCATTCCCCTCACACCACCCCCCCCAAAATAAAGAATATCCTTTAGGACTCCAATAAGCATTGGAAATACATTCTGAAAATGTCTTCTGGATTTATATACATTGTAGAAGTTAGTCTGTTCATATATTTGTAACTGAATTGAAATGCACTCTTAGAAAAACCTTCAAATATCTGAGTACACTGTCATTAATGACACTGTCAAAAGCAAATTATTCTAACAAGTGACCAACAACACAAAAAGTCAGTTGTTTGTTCTACTCAAAATTGACTTGATACCCTTCAAGTAATCTTAATCTTTATGTAATCGAGAAACATCAACTTTTTATGTAAAGAAGCACGATGCTTCATTTCAGTTCAGTTGCTCAATCCTGTCTGACTCTTTGTGACCCCACGGACTGCAGCCCGCCAGGCTTCATTTAAATTGCTCAAAATATGAATGGAAGACATATGCTGCGGAAATAAGCCCTTAATCTTCTTTGACATTTGATTCTAAAACTAATATTTATAGTTATTGATTGATGAGTATTTGCTACATCTTATTGCTCTACACAATCTATGCTGTACCATTTTAAGGAAGATCTTGTTTTTTTAAGCAAAGTAAAATAGCCTAGGTAAAGTTACATAAGCAATAGGATTGGAATTAATTTTCAAAGTTTTCACTCTTTACTACCAGACACTCCATATGCCATCTGTGGCTTGCTTAGAGACAAGTATTCAAAAGTTTTTATTGGAACACGAGATGCGGATTCTTTGACAATTACTTTCCGTAATAATTTTTGTATATCTCCAAATAAATACACCTACTTAAACACCCGCCAATAAAAAATCTTCCTAAACAATTTAATAAAGGACACTGGTTTCAGCAGAGCCACTAAAACACGTGCTTCTTTGAAGCAGGCATTCTCCAGGGCTGAGCAGGCAAAAACACAGACCTCATATGTTTCGGTTCTAAAGAGGCGAAAGGCTCAATTCTTGTGGGGAAATTAAAGACCAATAAAGAAAAAAAAAAAAAAACCAGAATTCCTGCAACCAAAGGAGGTTAGCGTTCGGCAGGAAAAAGTAAAAACAATACGGAAAGAAAGTTTGAATTAAATAAAAAAAAAACAAACAGCAAAATGAACTAGGTGAAGCAAACAAATGAGTTCAAGACAGCAACGTTTTCGGAACAAGAGTCAGGTTCTGCAGGGAAAAGTCACGTGGGGGAGATCCGACACCGAGCTGGCCTCCACCGGGGAGGTTTCCTTATCGCAGAAACCTGGCCGGGGGTGGGGTGGGGAGTGAGGAAAACGGGCGGCCATCTCTCTCCCCAAACAGCTGGCTGCCTCGGAGAGAGATAATCGAGGAGACGCTGAAGACTTAATCAAAAGAAAGGTTCTTGAAAGACCCCATCGTGAGGAGACTAAGAGCCTCCTTCCCGCCCGGGATCCGGCAGTTCTCCTCCACCACTCGGCTGACGGCATCAGCGACCGTAAAAACGGAAAATGCTCAATCGACTCGAGAAAGCCTCCAACGACAAACCCCGCTTCAAACTCGGGATCCTTCACGAACTCACTTTTTGTCTGGGCAAATCCAGTCACCGTCACTGACTCTGAAATTCTTGGTCGACATCTTGGACGCCGCCACCACAACCACCCGCAGCTACGTCTTCACAGGAGGGAGCGGGCCGGGGACTTTTGGCGCTCCGGGGCTGTCCTCACACCGCCTGACTCCTTTCCAACACTGCGACAGGGTTTGATAGTGCGAACACTCGGCCTATATTGGGTTTTAACGTTATTGTCCAGAAAAATATGCCTGTGAGACTTTTTTTTCTGGCCGAAAGAGTTACAATGAAAATATATTCTCTAGGACTAAACTAACAGGCGCCGCCAGGACAGCCCAGGCGGGAGGCATTCGTGGCACTAGATGGCTCGGAGAGCCCCCTACAGGCAGGAGGACCTGAAAGGAAAGTACTTCCGCTCAGATGGGCGGGACTAGGGAGGTGGGGCGGAAGTGACTATGACCCTCCGGGGCTGGCAAAGGGGAATTTCGCTAATCGGTAGGGGTGAAGTGGACTTCTCCTGTTTTTGGAAAAGTGATTTTTAATAAAGTCTCGAGAACTCTGTTCTTTCACCATGCACATAGGATATCGTTTAAAACATATTGTTTTGGGGTACGTAAATAGATGTAACAGATAAGTAATATACACTTGGGAAGTGAGCAGTTATTTTGGAACTAGGAGGTTGCCACAATGGTTAAAAGACCTGTCTTTTCCCCATTCCATTCCCTTGGTTTCCTCCAGAGGTTATACTCACTTGTTGCTGCCGCTACTGCTGCTGCTGCTGCTAAGTCGCTTCAGTCGTGTCCGACTCTGTGCGACCCTATAGACGGCAGCCCACCAGGCTCCCCCGTCCTGGGATTCTCCAGGCAAGAACACTGGACTGGGTTGCCATTTCCTTCTCCAATGCATGAAAGTGAAAAGTGAAAGTGAAGTCGCTCAGTCGTGTCCGACTCTTAGCGACCCCATGGACTGCAGCCAGGCTCCTCTGTCCATGGGATTTTCCAGGCAAAAGTACTGGAGTGGGGTGCCATTGCCTTCTCCAATACTCACTTGTATTTGGGGTTTATTCCTTTGCTTTTAAAAATGTAGTTTATGGCTAATAAACGGTTGAACTTGACAAGGATAGTTTATTGTTATATAATCGTCTGCAGCTTTCTTTTCGTCAACAATATGCTTTAAAAAAGTCCTAGATTGTTGCATGTATTTGTATTTGTTTAATTTTGCTGTTATTTATTGGTAATGTTGCTTCGTGTGACAGTTTATCCCTCTGTTTCTCAACTTTTGTCATAAATTTGGATACAAAAATGCAAGAATTTTTCTAGAGTACAGCTTGTATCTCAGAGAACATTTTCAGCTACATTCTAATTATTGCTTTATTGGCAGCTGTTTATTTTTCCTTAATAACTGGCCCTATTTTTCCAGTTCTTTGTTTATTGAGTAATTGTGATTTTTATCCAAGACATTTTGAATATTTTGTTGCATAGACTCTGGGTTCTGATTAAAGCCTTTGGGGAATGTTGATTTTTTGTTTGTTTGTTTTCTTTTAGGAGGCCATCAATCCAGTTTGGTTCATATCTTAAGTTGAGTCTCACCTGTGGGTGCTGGTTCCATGTCAGTTTGGTTTTCAGAGGCTTTATTGTGTTACATTGAATCTGTTCTGTACATAAAACACTCAGGAATTATTTTGGAACTTGGGAAGTAATTTAAGTTGTAGTTCACATATCTTTTGCTATGCAGCTTTTTTCTATTCTGCAGGTGCTTAGTTCAAGGTGTGAGCAGAGAACTTAGTCAGATTCATACGAAGAATTAGGGAGTTTGCTTCTCCAGCTCTTCCTGGTTTTGATGTTCCTCTCCTCTGTTTTGCAGAGTCTCATTTTCTTGCTAGAAATATAAGGTTTCTCTTGGAGTTTTAGCTTGGTGCCACAGCTACAGCATCTGACTAGGGCACACACTGGAGCAAAGAGGTGAGAGAAAAAAGCAAAACAAAAGATGAATTCCCTCCCAGAGGTGCCCTTTCCCAATTTCCTTGTCTAGAAAGACAGGTTTTTTCTTGGTGTCCTAACTGCCCAAGCCTGGCCCTAACTCTCAGTCAAGACCAGAGGGAAAAAAGGAAAAAAAAAAGCCAAATAATCCCCCACAAACTTTAACTCATGGAAGCCCTATTTCCCCATTCATCTAGCTAGAAATATGGGATTTCTCTCTGTTTTTGTTTCCTGTGCTACCACCAAGGTATCACTGGGTGTCAGACCTCCAGTCAAATCTGTAAGAGAAAGTAGGAAAAACAAACACAGAAGGCATTTTTCCCAAGTTTTGACTTTCCTCCCCAATCTGCCTGTTTTTGCTTACTTTTTTTTAGAGTCCTCAGGTAGTTGCTTTTTGTATTTTGCCTTGAACTTTTAGTTGTGATTAGTAGGAAAGATAGGCTGTCATGATCTTACTCCATTCTGGCTGGCACTGCAAGTCAAGGAAATAGAAATTACCACTACACTTCCATTAGAATTATTACAATGAAAAATTTAGACAATATCAAGTGTTGGAGAAGGTGTTGAAAAACAACTGGAATTCTTATACACTGCTAGTGGAAGTGTCAATGGATACATTTACTTTGGAAAGTGTTTATGGATACATTTACTTTGAAAAGTGTTTGTTAGAGTCTATTAAATCTTAGCATATTCATACCCTATGACCTTAAGATTCCACTCCCAAGTATATTTCCAATAGAAATGCCCGTATGTTCACTAAAGAGGTATATAATAGTGTTCATTGCTGTACTATAATAGCCCCAGACCAGAAGTTCCCATTTGCTTGTGAATGGTAGCCTGGGTAATAAATTGTTACAGGTTTACACTGTGGAATTCTATACACCACAGTGACAATAAACAAATTGCCATTACTTTGAAGAGTATAACTGTCACTCACAAATACAGTATTGAATTGGAAAAGCCAGATACAAACTAGCACATGCTATATAATTCCATTTACATGGACTTCAAATCAGGCCAAACTAATCTAGGATTATGGTTACCCTAGGGATTGGGGAGAAGATAGTGTCTGAAAGGGGACATGAGCTTTTTGTTAGTCCTGATCATATTCTTTGTCATGGTTGGGTTCTGGTTATACAAGTATCTTCATTTTATAAAAACTCAAAAGTTTTTATAAAGCTGTGTGCCCTTATGATTTAGGCATTTTGTTTTTAAACTTCAATGAAGTATAAAAAAATAAATACTTAAATTTACCCATTTCACCACACCTATCTCACATTCAGTAGATCCTTGCAAAATATTATACTAGCTTTAGAGACAAAGGGGATGATCACAGACCCCCTTGTGAGTTTCTGAATATGACTGGTACGTGGATGCCTTTTGGCCTTAATGGTAATTAAAGTTTCTTACAGTTGAGATGTTGAATCTGCAGTAACTCATATCAAGTAGTATTACAAAGCTGTTAAGATATATTCTCAGTTCTACAGTTAACTGAGAGTTTGAAGTGGTAGTAGTTAACTTCTGATATTTACATTTTTAAACTCAGAATTTTCTTAAAATATAGATAAATCAAGCAGATTTTGTTCATACATGTTCAGATACATGCAGGGAAAAAAATTGCTATTCAGAGACAATGAAAAATAACTTTTTGAAGTTCCAAATCTTAAAATTCCCTGCATGAGTCACAGTTGAAATATATTAAAACAATGTTTTTTTTTCAATGACCAAAATTTTAAAAATTTATAATATATAAATCCCTGTGTTATAAAATACCTGGAATTATAACTTAACAAGCTGCCATAGAATGTTTGCTCTTGAAACAATAGGTCTTCCTTAGAAGAATAAGGATTTTATTAAACAAATGAGTAAATCTATGAACTTAATACTCATATCTAAATAATTCCATAATTTTAATCTGGGGATGTGTGAAAAGTGGAAGCCACTTCTTTGGTCACAGGAAGCAGCAGTGACCCTAGGCAAAGTTGTGGCTGAGTTTTGTGTAGTCTTCAAGATGGAGTGGTGGGTAGTTGTAACCTCCAAAAAGGCACTCATAATTGGAAATTGAGTAATAAAATATCATCATTTGGATTTGAGGTTAGAAATATTAGCATGTGATTGTTATATCAGCCACCTGGAAATAGAATTAACTCACTCTAAAACCTGGTTTGTGTTTATGATTTAAGGTGAACACAAATCTAATCTATATTCCTGAGGGAATTATTTTAATAATAGCTATTTACTATATATTTGGTATATGTAGAGCTAAGAGCTTTACATTAATTATCACATTTAGACTCCCAACAGTCTTTAGGAAAGATATTATTAGCTTTGTTTACAGATGAGAAATCAAGATTTAGAAAGTATAAGGACCTTGTGAAAGGTTTTGAAATGTAATATATGGTGACTCTGGAGTCAGATTTCTTGGGTTCAGATCTCAGCTCTACTACTCATTAGGCAAATCACTTAAACTAGCTGTATTTTGTTTCTTTATCTAGAGATGATGCTAATAGTATTTTAGAATTGCTAAAAGGATTAAGTGAGAAAGCTCACTTTAGGTGCCAATGGTTATTATTGTTCAATTAAAGGCTCATAGGTAATAGATGCTAAAGAATCTACTTGCAATGCAGATAGATCCCTGGGTTAGGAAGATCCTCTGGAGAAGGGAATGACTACCCATTTCCTCGCCAGTATTTTTGCCTGGAGAATTCCACGGACAGAAGATCCTGGTGGGCAATGGTCCATAGGGCTGCAAAGAGTAGGACATGACTAAGAGACTAACACTTTCCCTTTTCAGGTAATGGATGCTAGGGGTGGTGAATAACATGTAGTTAAGGTACCAAAAAATTAACCAACTGTAGTTAGTAAAATTTTTCTGGGAGAATCACATGTCAACAGAAAGATGGCTTGAGATAAGTCTAGGATAACAGTACACAAAATATAAGGATAAATCTGGCAATGACCAGAGGAGAAGGCTATTTGTGTTCAAGGACTGTAACTAATTTTTCAAAGAGAAACATTCCTAGAATAGAGAAGCAATTTCCATTATCCTATTTTGAAAGAAAAGTCCATCAATAGGACCTATTCTCTTTCCTCTAATTGTCATAGACCCTTGAACAAGGGTTTGGACTGCAGGGATCTACTTATATACGTACTTTTTTTCAATAAATATACACAATAATACGTAACCCAGGTTGACTGAACCTGCAAATGTGTAACTGCAGATTGGGAAGGCCAACTGTTGAACCTGAGCATCCACTAATTTTAGTATCTGCATAGAGTTCAGAAACCAATACCCCAAGGAAACCAAGCAACAACTGTATATGCTCATCAAACAACCCTCTAATTGGTAATTTCCTCTCATGAGTGCATTTAACCTACCGTGGTGAAATACCCAGAGTGAATTGTCCATACAAGTTCTTCTTTCTAGATTTAGCTTTTTATATATTGATAAATTGACATTCTGAGGGGCATATTAATTTCTTATGAGTCGTCTTAACATGTTAATCCCTGAAAGATTGATTTGTTCTGAGTAAGTGAAAGTCACTCAGTCGTGTCCAGCTCCTTGTGACCCCAAGGAGTATATAGTCCATAGAATTCTCCAGGCCAGAATACTGGAGTGGGTAGTCTCTCCCTTCTCCAGGGGATCTTCTCAACCCAAGGATCGAACCCAGGTCTTCCACATTGCAGGTGGATTCTTTACCAGCTGAGCCACAAGGGAAGCCCTAATTTGTTCTGGAGGAAATGATAAACTTGAGCCTCCAAACCTACAAAACTAAAAATCTGGCTTTGAATATTGCATTAGAGCTCTGTATGCTTGCAAGTAACAAAAATAAAAATAAAATGGCTTAAATAAAAAAAGGGAGGGAGTTAATGTGATAAAGAGAAGGTATTTGATGGGATAGGAAGGCAAGAATACAGCACAGATTCAGAAAGAAACTAAAGGAAGTCACCTCACATCTAAGCAGCATGCTTTCTCCTCTCTTGCTGCTGACTCTGCTTACCTCTTGCAAACCTCTTTCCCCTGCTATTTAGTTCACAGGACAGACAGAAGCAGTTACTATCATTAGACCTGAGCAATAAGGACTTTTAATCCAGCGCTGCTCCTCTGGGGGACAGGTGTGTGAGACACTTTGGAGAGCCTCCAAATGTTCCAAGTCCTCTGTGGTGTCTAGGACCATTGGGCAGAGTCTGAGAGACAGAACCCAGTCCTGTGTGGGTCCTGGAAATGAAAGCCCTGAAATGTTCTGTTGTCTGCTGGAGACTGGCCAGGTTAGCAGGCCTTTCTGGGCAGGACACCCTAAATCTGTACCAGCACTTTATTAGCCTTAGTCCCTGGTTCTTTTTAGTAGTCTCTCAACAATACCCCCCTCACTGTGCATGGGGTCTTCTAGGTCCCTGCAATACCCCCCTCACTGTGCATGGGGTTTGCTAGGTCCCTGAGGAGCTCTAGGTCTTGCACTTGGTTGGTGGCTCTTGGCTCTTCTATTAGTTTTCTAATGCTGTGTAACAAATTACTACAAATTTAGCAGCTTATAGAAACATTTTATTATGTCAGTTTCTGTAGATAGAAAGTCTGGGAGTGGATTATTCTTTGCTTAGGATCTCACCGATCACAATCAAAGTATTGACTAGGAGTGTAGTTTCATCTGAGGCTCAGGGTCATCTTCCGTAGTCATTCAAGTTGTTGATTTGGCAAAACCAATACAATATTGTAAAGTTTAAAAATAAAATTAAAAAAAAATAAATACAAGAAAAAAAAATTGTTGATAAAATTCAGTTCCTTGAAGCTAGAGGGCTGGGGCCCCTATCTTCTTGCCAGATATCAGCTGCAGGTTTTCCCTCAGAGACTGCCCTCAGGTCCTAATCACACAGCCCTCCAGCAATGTGGAACATTACCTCTCCAAAACCTGCAGGAGAATTTCTCTACAATTCCTTCCTGCTGCTGCTAGTATTACTATTACCAACACCACCACTATAACTGCAGTGTTACCTAACAAAGTAATCATAGCAGAAATGATCCAATCACCTTTGCTTTATATGTACTAAGTCGCTTGGAGAAGGCAATGGCACCCCACTCCAGTACTCTTGCCTGGAAAATCCCATGGACCAAGGAGCTTGGTAGGCTGCAGTCCATGGGGTCGCTAAGAGTTGGACATGACTGAGTGACTTCACTTTCACTTTTCACTTTCATGCATTGAAGATGCATGGAGGAGGAAATGGCAACCCACTCCAGTATTCTTGCCTGGAGAATCCCATGGACAGAGGAGCCTGGTGGGCTGCCGTCTGCTTGGTCGCACAGAGTCGGACATGACTGAAGCGACTTGGCACCAGCAAGTCGCTTCAGTCCTGTCTGACTCTGTGACCGCATGGACTGTAGCTCACATCCTCTGTTCATGGGATTCTTCAGACAAGAATACTGTGGTGGGTTGCCATGCCCTCCTCCATGGGATCTTCCCAACCGAGGGATCAAACCCATGTCTTTTATGTCTCCTGCATTGGCAGGCGGGTTCTTTTCCACTAGTGCCACCTGGGAAGGTTATGTTCTATAGTATAAACTAATTGAAGGAGTGACATCTCATCATGTTAACAGGTCCTGCCCAGACTCAAGGGGAGGGTATAACATAGGTCATGTATGTGTACCAGAGGGCAAGAATCTTGGGGGCCATCTTAAAAATTCTGCCTTGGTCTCATTCTGGGCTCTTGAATAGGTAAATATTCCCACAGATGATATTTACACTACTCACTATCTCAAGGCATTGAGAAATCCTTAAACTGACTGTCCACCTTTTTCTCTTTCATAGTCTTTGAAGAACAATATAGTTTACTATAGTGCTTGAGATGTAAGACTATTCATAGACATTCAAGTTTCACATACCCCAAGTGTGCATCTCTAAGAATTTTTTGTCACACAGATTTCTTTCTATAATTTAAATGTGCTGAAATGACAAGAAGTTATTAAACATTGTTTACTGAGTACACTTTACAAATTGACATTCCTAGAAAATTTAGTGGATTAAAAGATGTGAGTATCCATCTCTAAACACTTCACAAATATCCTGCAACTTAAATGCTCTTTTTGTTCTTTACAAACCATTAATAGGAAGTTATTGCCAGCTGGTGTTTCAGAGTCCTTTATAAATTAATTATAGTATTTACTAGCCATGTGGGAGTGGAGAAGTCTAATTAGGTCAAGGAGGCTAACCCTGCTTGAGGCTGAAAGGCAAAGCAAGTATAAGGTGTCAGTTGCAAATTTAATGCAGTACTTTGTAGACCACATGTTTTGAAAAAAAAATAGTGGATAATACTGAGATTACAGGCAAATTTATGGGACAATCATATCATAATTAGAATAAAAAATTTGTTAAAATCTGTCATAGGTCTATGACAAAAATAAGATATTTTAGCTGACACAGGACTTTATGGGTGTTCTATGTCATCGGAGGAATGGGATGCTTGATGTTAACAACATATTCATTCATTCACTTATACACTCATTTAGCAAGGCAAGCTATTTTTGCTGCAAAGAAGACAATATGACAGCTTCTTTCTTTAAGGAGAATGCTGGTGAATACAGATGTATAAGAGATAGAAAATAGTATTGTAAGTGTAATATAGGGATAATTAGAGGGTATTAAGAGTATTCTTCGAGAAGGAAATGGCAACTCACTCCAGTGTTCTTGCTTGGAGAATCCCAGGGACGAGGAAGCCTGGTAGGCTGCCGTCTATGGGGTTTCACAGAGTCGGACATGACTGAGGCGACTTAGCAGCAGTAGCAGCAGCAAGAGTGTTCCTAGGGGCTTCCCTGGTAGCTCAGATGGTAAAGAATCTGCCTGCAGTGCAAGAGACCAAGTTTCTATCCCTGGGAGGGGAAGATCCCCTGGAGAAGGGAATGGCAACCCACTCCAGTATTCTTGCCTGGATAATTTCATGGACAGAGGAGCCTGGTGGGCGACAGTCCATGGGGTTGCAAAGAGTCAGACACTACTAAGTGACTAATACAAGAGTGTTCCTAGGTGGAACAATTCTTTGAGTTCATAGGTGAAAAAGGGAAATGCATCAAGGTTATTTCAATACAAGTAACAGAAACCAAAAATGGTTAAAGGGCCTCCCTTCAGGACTGGGTCAAGAATGAGGCAAGCATGTCACATGGTACATGAAATTTAAGGAGACCCTCTTTCTTAGGTGCTGAGCCTAGATGTGTCACCTGAGAGTGCCTCCTTAAATTTTGTGCACTAGTTGTCTGGGTAACCCTAGTCCTGGCCCAGTCCTTATTCCTTCAGTCTTAACTTTGGTCACAACCCTATTCTCCTAGTTTTTTTCTTTTTCCTTGATAAAAACAGTCGAGAAACTCATTTACACTGACATAAATAACTGAAAACAATTATGTTGACATTCTTTTAAAAGGAATTTTCAGTTTAGTAGAAGTCAAGACCTTAAACTATGACTCAAAAACTCAAATGTTTACAGAGACCAGGCAGTAGCATAAATGAATAGAGCAGGCCAGGGTAAGACATTAGGTAATGGAAAGAGATTGTGACAAACTAGTCAAAGACATTCAATACTGTTTTAGCCAAACAAAAATGCTTGCTGGAGTATTAGGTCAGTAGGACAAGCATTTGTTTCCCTTGCCTAAGGTTAAAGAAATTCAATTGTTATGTTAGAATTTCTGTAGGCAAATAGATGTGAAGATATTAAGAGAATTGGATGGAAAATACCTACCTGAGATAATCTTTGTGAGATTCCTATGAAGCCTTATTAGACATTTCTTTGACTTTCCCGCAGACCATGAGATTGGCTTTTCTTGTTCCCATTCTTCACTGTCACTGCTTGTTCTTTTGTCTTTATTCAGCGAGCCATAATATAAAACTGGGGAATTTTTCACAGCTAGAAACTAGAGAAAAGTAAAGTTTAGGAACAGGAAAGTTGGTAGCATCGCTAGAAATCTTAAAAGTCTCTTATCTGGACAAATAGTAGAGTGGACCAAAGCAGTCACAGTTTATATCTGCTTAATGTGCTTTCCTTTTGTGATCTTATACTCTAGGTGCTTCTTTGGGGAAGGTCTATCATGGTGCTCCCCTTAACCCCAAGCATAGTTTGGGATTCTCATCCCAGGCCATCCAATCAGGATGGACGCCCAGTCCCCTGAAGGGGAATTCAGTTCAGTTACTCAGTTGTGTCTGACTCTTTGCACCCCCTTGGACTGCAGCACACCAGGCCTCCCTGTCCATCACCAACTCCCGGAGCTTGCTCAAACTCATGTCCATTGAGTCAGTGATGCCATTCAACCATTTTATCCTCTGTCGTCCCCTTCTCCTCCCGCCTTTAATCTCTCCCAGCATCAGGGTCTTTTCCAATGAGTTGGCTCTTCGCATCAGGTGGGCATCAGGTGGAGCTTCAGCATCAGTCCTTCCAATGAGTTTGCAGGACTGATTTCTTTTAGGATTGATTGGTTTGATCTCCTTGCTGTCCAAGGGACTCTCAAGAGTCTTCTCCAGCACCACAATTCAAAAATTCTTCAGCACTCACATCCATAGATGACTACTGGAAAAAAGCCATAGCTTTGGTTATATGTACCTTTGAGGTATAAAATGGAGATATCTTAGAAATTACATGCTTCATTCTGTGAAATAAAAATCTGCAAATATTCACACAGGTCCTGTCTGTTATTCTGGGCTGGTGGATAGAAAGGACCTGGCAAGGATGTCCCAGACCTTTCTCTGCTTTGTCTTTGTCTCTTGATTGCCTGTACTCTTGGAATTTTTAGTAAAGCTTGATGCTAGTAAAATCTCTGATCTGTGTGAGGCTGATTTGATAATCCAGTCCTGAGTTAGCTGGCCTGATCATGATGATTGGTTCAAGAATGAATATATGAATCAGTATAGACCAGTCAGAACTATTACCTAGGATTTGATTAGGAATATTGGGAGATAGATAGAAATTCTCTCTCCATTTGAGTTCCCAAGCTGGTAATGGGAGTGTGACAGCCAATATATAGAGAGAACACACTCATAAAAACAAGTCAAGGAGAAACTATGAGAAGTGATAGATGTAGAGAATTAAAGCAGGGGTAGAGGATGAGGAGTCAGGATGGGGGTAGGAGGGGTAAAGGATGGAGAGAGAAGGTGACCTGTGGATAAAGTATTTGAGTCCATGAATTTTGTTCTGTCTAAAGCCATGTCTATTTCCTTGACTTCCCAGTTACACAAGCCAAGTCAACACATTCTCTTTTTGCTTAAGCTAAATTACACTGGGTCTCTGTCACTTGCAACACAGGAATTCTGACTAGTATTATAGCTAGAATTTGGTATGGGCTAGATTGGGAGGAGGACTGGGAGCTCCAGAACAAACAAGTCTGCTAGGAAAATAGTTCTCAGAGGTGAAAATCAGATGAGAAACAAGGAAAATACATATCATAAAGTTATTTCAAATTTCTACCTCTAGTTTATACATACATATTATTGAAATTTTAAATAAGATTGCAATGTTATAATAATATTTTAACCATCTTACCCTATGCAGTATGGAGGATGCTCTTTTGCCAGATGTACCCTGTGTATAATTTCTTTTGGCCTGTGTGACAAGGTCACATACAGTGGTTTGTAGCTTTGGCTTTTGCTTAGAAGGCAAAACTTTATTTTAGCAATTTTCCCTTTATGTTGTAATCTTATTTCTCCCAAATTCCCTACAGATAGTGACTAAATCTTATTTATTTCCTTAATGTCAGCACCTGGGACATAGTTAGTGCTCAGTATTTGTAGAACACAATTTTACTTCTGCCGTCTTTGAAATTATGTGCAAGGCTGATCAGTGTGAAATTGTACAGGCTTGATTCCCTCCCACTCCCTACCAAATGTGCAGAATTATATTACATGGTATGCAACAAAATGTTTGATTATGATGAATGCTATTATAGTTAAGGCATGTTTCTAACATTTGCTGCAATAAACAAGGAATGACTACTTTAAATTGTTCCACCATTTAGAGTAGTTAGTAGTTAAAATCATGGGCTTTTGGAATTGGAATTCCTGCTCTGCTGACACAACTAGGCCCTGCACTGATGGGTGCAGTGACTACTCCTCCTTCACCTGATAGGGCCCCAGGATGGACAAGGGAAAGGTAGTTTAAAAACAAACACAGGGGGACCAATTCTTCACTTTCCCAGAAAAGGTCAAAATGCTGCTGCTTATTTTCCTCATTTGTGTAATAGGAATAATAATACATCATTTTGTTGTTGTGAGTGTTAAATAAGTACTATATTCTAAACTCTTTGAGAGAAGAGTGTCTAGCATATAGTAATGCCACATGTTTGCTGTGATTATTCTCATTATTGTTATTCTCCAAATCTGTTTTATCAGAGCCAAATGGGAATGATATTACGTATGTACATGAATTTCAAATAAGGTGATGCATGTAAAATACTCGATGGTAAATGCATAATAAGGAATACGTATTGATAGCTATTAGTAGGTGAGTTTGATTACTTGAAAGTTACCATGTGTACCAAACATAATTCCTAATTTTCAAAAACAAAACAATAATATAACTCACTTAACATTAAAGTATTAATATAGTCCCACACTCGTAAGTAGGTTAATGTTGGGATTGACAGTACAGGCATGGGAAACAGTTTGCCGAGGTTCAGATGTTGGTGTTACTACATATTATTTGTGTGATCTTGGGCAAGTTATTTTAACTTCACTGAGTCATCCTTAATAAAAGGAGAATAATGATACCACCTACTCCACAATGTGGTTCTGAGGATTAATTGAGGCAATACCTCTAAATTAATAAACACAATGCCAGGAAGATCGTAAGCTGCAAGTAAATGTTGGTTCTTATTGTCTCTCTGAGCCTCAGTCCTACTCAGTGTGAAAATGACGATAACAATGTTTACCTGACCAGGCTGTTATATGGATAATATGTGATAGTACTAGTGAAAATGCCTGGTAAATAGTAGGTATTTGATAAATGCCAGTTTTCTTTCCCACTTTCATGAAACAACTTGGAATTTTACAATGCGTTCAGGTTATCAGTATAAATATCATTTAGATTTCTGTGTGTGTGGTTATAGGACACAAAGGATTAGGTAGAATTTGATTAGTGACACTTATTTAATGCTGTTTATTGAATCAATATCATTCTGTTTACTTATTGGTCTTTTCTTATAAAGGTAGATTGTATCAGAAATACTTAATTTTGTATATTCTTTTGATTTATGTCACAGATAAATGGCAATTTATTCTATTCAGAGAAGGAGAGAACAGTGGACTGGTATCTCAGGTTTCTTGCAGCGAGCATTGGTGCACAATCTGCTGGAACTGGGGGAGAATGTTATTAATCAAAAGGTGCACAAGGAGGCAAAGGACTTCATTATGCTGTTTTGCTCCCACAACTTGCACCTGGAGCTTTTTAATGACTGTGCCCTTTGGAGACAGGTGGCACTCTGCAAAGTGTAAACCTCTCTAAACCTCTTCTTGTCTCAAACTGACATGTCTTCCTGGTACTGTGAGTAATCAATCTAAGTTTTAAATGATGTGAAAGGCTTTGGTAGGACTATAATTAGTTGAATTTTTTTTTCCTGGTCTTTAAGAAGTACACATGGCTAGAACAAGGGGAAAAAAAGAATGTCAAGAAACAGCTGGGGGATAAATTCACATAATCATTGAAAAAGGCAAGCCTGTAAAAGATGATATTGTGTACTGGGTGAACAAGCACAGTAGATGGCAGTTTAGTAACATACAATATTATTTTATGTTTAGGAGTCATCTTTGTTAAAGACTATCTAGAAAAATATCCTTAAGGGTTATATATTAGTATTTATTGTCATCTTTTTTTGGGGGAAAGTTCTGTTTGTGATCTCTGCTTATAGAAACAGATTAGTATAAACTTGTCAAATAGAGTAGACTGTAAAGGGGACATTGGAGTACACCAGGGATGTTTTATTTTATTTTATTTTTTTATTTTTTTTTTTGCATCCAGTTTTATTTGCATCCAGTTCATTTTGATGCACACATTTTTTGATATTTGAAACTGAAGCACACCAGAATGACTCTCAAATAATACCACAACCAACCTTTGATTCCCCTGAAAAAGTGGCTATAATTTTAGCAATGACTTAGCATGACTTCATGCATGTTGAATTGTTAAAATATTTAACAAGTTAAGAGCAGTGTGGAAAGGGAGTAGAGACAGAGAGGATATCAGGAAGAAAAGACAAAATTCCCAAGACTACTTGAGTATTAAAAGGAGAAAAAAAAATAAGAGCTCACCTTTCCCTGAGATACAAGCTCAAGATTGTATCTCGTTAAGGCGCTGTGTCGTGCTTAGTCGCTCAGTCGTGTCTGACTCTTTGCGACCCCATGGCCTGTAGCCTGCCATGCTCCTCTGTCTATGGAGATTCTCCAGGCGAGAATACTGGAGTAGGTTGCCATGCCCTCCTCCAGTTACACAGAATTCACCAACAAGTTCAGGCATTAGGAAAATTCTGAGCCCAGAACAGAAAGCTGACAGTTCTTCCTAAGATGGAATCAGACCATTACACACGCTGTATTGGTTTAATTGAGCATACCTTATTTCCTTCAGCAAAGAGTCTTCTGCCATGGTACCCTATTTTCTTGGGCACCAGTGCTTGACAGATTTCTCACACAAGTAAGCAGTCGAGAGTGATACACTTTTGACATGAAATGTGCTTATACTTTGAAAGCCATTAAACAAGACTTGTTTGCTTATAATTTTCTAATAAAATAAAGGACCTTCTGTGGAAAGCAGTTTTAAAAACACATCATAACATTTTAAGTGTGTAGGTCTTGCAACGTTTATTCCAATTTTCTAGTGACAGACACAGAGTAATAAGATTTCCCTAACAGCTGCTTGGTGCTGGGTACTCACATGTCACTCAAACTGACAAGATTTTAGGAAAAAAAACACTTTCTTCACTGTGTTCTCATTTTTAAAGATCAGCTATTGCACATAATTCAATTTTGCTTAATTGCAAAGTATAAACTTCACAAAATATAAATTGTTAAAGGTAATATGATAGAATTAATTAGAAACACATTCTAAACAACTCATTAGATCTCATTCTACAAACTTGTGTGTCCCAGAAAAATTCTAATCCTAAATGCCTGAGAAAAGCTTAGTTCAGTTCACAGTTAATATCATAGAATTTTGGATTTGGGAAAAATACATAGCATGTATTTCAAATTAGTGCCTACATTTGAGGATTTTCTCTTTTTGTATATCAGAACTATTTGGATTTAATTCATATTTAAATAATGTATATCCAGCACCATTCAGGCTACATAGTTTCTTTGTTCACTCATTCATTCTCAACAATTTATCAAGCATTTCACATGTACTGGTATATTCCAGGAATTATGTTAGACATTGGTAATGTAAGAATAAATATTTCACTATTCCTGTCTCTGAGGAGGAACTCAGAGTATAGCTAGGCAGACAAATAAATTAATAGCTATATTGTAGTGCAGTCAACGGAGAAGGCAATGGCACCCCACTCCGGTACTCTTGCCTGGAAAATCCCATGGGCGAAGGAGCCTGGTAGGCTGCAGTCCATGGGGTCGCTAAGAGTCGGACACGACTGAGCGACTTCACTTTCACTTTTCACTTTCATGCACTGGAGAAGGAAATGGCAACCCAGTCCAGTGTTCTTGCCTGGAGAATCCCAAGGTCGGGGGAGCCTGGTGGGCTGCCGTCTATGGGGTCGCATAGAGTTGGACACGACTGAAGCGACTTAGCAGCAGCAGCAGCAGCAGTGCAGTCAAGGCTGTGACAGGTTTGTTTGCAGTCTTATGGAAAAACAGATGAGGGAGTGACCTCTGTCCTTGGGGGTTCTGAGAGGACAACACAGAGGAAATCACATTTGAGTTGGAGCAAGAATCCTCAGAGAGAGGTGGGGACTGAGGATGTTGGGAAGGAAATAGAGTATGTTGGGAAGGCAGAAGAATATGTTTGGAGAATGATAGTGTAGAATCTAGGAATGGTGAAAAATGATGTACAGTTAGACCGTAAAAGTAATTCAGGGAAAGAAGGCAAACATCAGATTCTAAAGTGTTTGTAATTAGTTTTTTTTTTTTTCTTCCTACTTTTGTAGGAAGTGGACAAATAAATTTTGAAGTGAAGGCAATAATGTGATCTGCTTTGTATTCTTGAAATGCTGTCTCTAACACTGGTCTGAAAGACAGTTTAGATCGGTCATGAGCATTTGGAGTATGCTTTAGTATGCTTGGGCAGTGACAGTGGACAGAGGCATATATTAAGATACATTTTAGAAGTGGAATTAATAGGGCTTTGTGGTCAGTTGCTTGGGAGAGTCAGGTGCTAGGGGAAAGGAAAAAGTTAAGGATGACTTCAGGAGTCTAGTTTGCATAATTAGTTTTGAGGGTTTGGATAGGTATTTATTTAATCCTTTTCACAAGCTTTTGAGGATTATAACAGATGACAGAAACTGAAGCTTTGAAAAGATAAGTAATTTGCCAAAGTTGTGTGGGTAGTAAATTTATGAAGGACAGATTCAAGTTAATCCCAGAACCCAAGCTCTTAAACATTGTGCTATTTCTTTCTATACTGGCCAAATGGGCAGTGAAACCCTTTACAGGACTGGGAAATACAGGAGGAAAATCATGGCTTGAATATAGAAGGTAATCAGTTTTGCCATTTAATGTCTTGACTTTGATACATCAAAAAGGCCAGAAAGTGGAGATATTCAAGAGAGAATTTGAAATACCCATGCTGAAGCTCATGAAAGATTTGGGGTGAAAAAGTTCAGATTTAGTGATGGTTGAAGTCATAAGAATGACTCAGATGGCCAAGAGAATAGGTGTGGGGGAGAGAATTGAGCAGAAAACTTTCAGTGGCTATGGAGCAAAAGGATTCAGAGGGAGGAGACTGAGAAGGCACACTCAAATAGATTATTGGAAAACCAGAATAATATATATAAGTCTACGAAGTAGAGATTTACTTTTTCTCCCTTGAGTGTACGTTGGGCAGAAGATTGGCCCCTCATCATATTAATTGTCCATCAGCTTTAAGAATATTGTTATAGTAGTGAAAAACTGTCACTCACAGATTTTGTTTTTTCTGAGATTGACAATCTCTCCCCATTCAGGATCACCATCTTTTGCACCACACAAATTCCATCATCATCCTAGGTCACAAGTCCACATCCTCAATGATGCACCCACTCTCTCCTCAATTCCTAGATTGTATTTGAGCCAACTTCACTTCCAACATGTTTCCATATTTTTCCAGAAACAGGTCCACTTGTGAAATGTTTAACCATAAAATTCCAATGACTAGTTCAGTTCAGTCGCTCAGTCACGTCCAGCTCTTCGTGATCCCATGGATCACAGCTTGCCAGGCCTCTCTGTCCATCACCAACTCCTGGAGTTTGCTCAAACTCATCTACATTGAGTCAGTGATGCCATCCAACCATCTCATCCTCTGTCGTCCCCCTTTCCTTCTGCCCTCTATTTCTCTCAGCACCAAGGTCTTTTCCAGTTAGTTAGCTCTTCTCATCAGGTGGCCAAAGTATTGGAGTTTCAGCTTCAACATCAGTCCTTCCAATGAATACTCAGGACTGATTTCCTTTAGGATGGACTGGCTGGATTTCCTTGCAGTCCAAGAGATTCTCGAGAGTCTTCTCCAACACCACAGTTCAAAAGCACCAACTTGTCAGCATTAAGCATAGCGTTTTCATTTCTCCCTCGCTCCCTCCCACTAACTCAATTTAGGTTCAATATAGTTCACATCATTTATTGAGTATCTGTTATATGTTGTGTGTTATATACACACTTGCACTGGCACATTTCACAGAATAGGAAGGGAGTGGATATGAAAACATTTCTTGCAATCCTAGTGTGATAAGTAAAATAATAGGGGTATATTTTAGGTACCATAGTATGATACAGTGGCAAGTTTGAGCAGTTGCACTTAACTTGAAAATGGAAGATGTATAATTAGTCTATAATTTCATAATCAAACCCTCAAATTTAGTGGCTTAAAATAGCACTGATTTATTTCTCACAATTCTGTGGGTTGACTGGGCTCCACCTACATTCAACTGGTTGCTAGAATGGGCAGGAAGGGTCAGGAATGTATTATTTACATGTCTGGGGGTATAGTTGCTATATGGCAACTCTCCTCCATTGGCCTTTTTCTCTGCATGGTATCTTATACTTCATGTAGGAGAGCCTGACATTTATAGTATGGTAGTTGGGTTAAGCTGGAACTGTGTGTGCATGCTGAGTCCTTCAGTTGTGTCCAACTCTTTGTGACCCTGTGGACTGTAGCCCACAAGGCTCCTCTGTCCATGGGATTCTCCAGGCAAGAATACTGGAGTGGGCTGCCATGCCCTCCTCCAGCGGATCTTCCCGATCCAGGGATTGAATCCCCATCCCTTGTGTCTCCCGAACTGGCAGGTGGGTTCTTTACTTCTAGTGTCACCTGGGAAGCCCAAGCTGGAACTGACACAGTGCCAATTCCTTAGCATTCTATTGGCCTGCTCATAATCAAGGGCTTTTTGTTGGAGCAATAGCATGAGTATACTGGGATGGGATGATAATTGGTACCTATCTTTTGCACACAGATTAATACTGCTAAGTCACTTCAGTCGTGTCCGACTCTGTGCGATCCCATAGACAGCAGCCCACCAGGCTCCCCCGTCCCTGGGATTCTCCAGGCAAGAACACTGGGTGGGTTGCCATTTCCTTATCCAATGCAGGAAAGTGAAAAGTGAAAGTGAAGTCGCTCAGTCGTGTCCGACTCTTATCGACTCCATGGACTACAGCCTACCAGGCGCCTCCATCCATGGGCTTTTCCAGGCAAGAGTACTGGAGTGGGGTGCCATTGCCTTCTCTGGGACAGATTAACACAGGAAACTTTAAAAAGGAAAAGATTGTCGAGATGAGTCTCGAAGTCTGGGCAGTTCATCAGGTGAGTGAGGATTTAAGAGAAGAAGAGGAGCTCTTCAAGAAGGATGGCAGTGACTTGAAAACAGAAAGCACCATAATCATTGGGTAGGCCAGGACACATGGATTCCTTGGAGTATTTGGGGAAGGAATGAGAAACGAACTGACTAGGCAGGCATGATTATAGAAAGCCTTGTTATAGGCAGTAAATTAAACTCTACGTTCCAGGCTGAAGAATGCCCATCTGCAGGTTTTATGTAGGGAAGCAGCTGCTTTTCCTTCTCACTGGTTCTTCAACTTTGTTGGCTTCATATATTGTTGATCAATAAGCTCCTTTGGCTTCATTTCCTTATTCAATCCAACTGATACACCCATAGTGCTTCAGCTGAATCACTCTGTCACCAGTACTCTCAATTATCAACACTCTTATGACCTTGTTATTCCATTATTCTAATCCTCAATTCTAGAATAATCTAACCATCTATTTGTTCTGATCCTGGAACCAGACATTGAATAATACTGAATCAAAATATATAACCATAAGGAAAACAATCAACAGCCTTATACATTTATGACTTCCAAATACTGATTTTCAATATTATCTAGCAAATTGTGACATATCCTTACCCAGTCCCTATGCTGGTAATTTTTATTACTGTTAATAACATTTATGCTTAATGCTGCACTATTTTCTGTTAGTAGATTTCTTTGAATACTTCACAGAGGAAATAGCTATGATAGCTGTGAAAAATTTCTTCACATCTCCTTGAAGTTCATTTATTCTTTTTCTTCTGGATCATCCTGTTCCTTTCCTTCCAATTCCTGCCATCATCCTAGGACATATTTAGCTTCTTCTACATCTTCAAATTAATTTGTACTTCTCATCCATCCTTTCAGTTATTCTTCCTCCTTTCTTTCACCTAAGCTCGTGATCTCATGCCTTCTATCTCTTGTAAGTTTTTGCTCTAATAATTAAGCCCTTTCTTAATTGCTTTTTTCAGTCTCTTTCCACAACTTTCTGCTCAGTCTAAAGTATGAAAAAAATTCTCTATCATGTAAACATTTTCTTCAGTTTTTCTTTTACCACAATCAGTGTTGCCACTTAATCTTCTTTATTTCATATTTACTCCTTAGCAGCCTGCAACTTCTTGATCAAGTGCCAATCACACTTTCTGACACATGGTACATGTGTAGTAAATATGAATTAATGATAAACTTATATTTGCCAATATTATGATTTCTTTTTAGCCCTCATCCTCATCTTTGTTATGGTAGGAGGAATCATTGCATTTTAAGATCTTGCCCCTGGTTCTGTGGAAACTTGCAAACCACACATACAAGTGAACATAATGGCTAGGATTGTGTATACCACAGATTTCTTCCAAAATCAATCCTGTTCTACCTACATTTTGGTTTGTTGGGACCTCGCTGTACCAGTCGGTAAACATACTGGATACGATCATTGATTACATATATGAACTTTTTTGAAATTATATTGAAGGTGAAGGTGAAGGTGAAGTCACTCAGTTGTGTCTGACTCTTTGCGACCCTGTGGACTGTAGCCTACCAGGCTTCTCCATCCATGGGATTCTCCAGGCAAGAATACTGGAGTGGGTTACCATTTCCTTCTCCAGGGGGTCTTCCCGACCCAGGGATCGAACCCGGGTCTCCCGCATTGGAGGCAGACGCTTTAACCTCTGAGCCACCTGGGAAGCCCAAAATTATATTATATTACTAAATATTACTAAATAAGAATGTTTATTATTTAATCATGTTCTTCTTAAAGTGTGGTACCTATTGAACACATGATAATCACAGGTATTTAGAGCAACAAAAATTTCTCCTATGCTAAACAGATTTTTGCAGAGGCAGGAACCATGGTTTTCTAGCATATAATATAGATAATAAATTTTTGTGGAGTGAGTAGATGAATGTTCCTTATATGTAACCCTAGTCAAAATTTTCTAAATGAACACAGAATGTATTTCTGATATTTCAAATTAAATTGCCATTTGTTATTAGGGCTTAGACTTTTCATACATTCTAAGTGACTTGTTGCTATCCTTATTGAAAGGGAAAAGAACTTTACCAATCAGTCCAGAAATTCACAAGTAAATATTGTTTATTTTCTCTGGTAAATTTCATCTGTTAGAGTGTTGTTTTAGATAAGGTTTTTCCATAGAAGTATATATAAACTCTTAAAAAAATTAAGAGTTTGAACTTAAACTACTGCTATAAAACTAGGCACTTATTGGCCTTCAGTTTATCTAACTTTTATCTCAGAGACTGTGAGCTCATTTAATAGCATCAAGTGAAGGAAGCTGGAATAGACTCCCCTGTACTGCATACCTTTGGGACCTTCCTGTGTAATGTTGACATTCAGTCTCAGCCAACCTGACAATAAAATGATCCATTTATCCAACACAAGCAGGCAGAGAAGGAGGTACTGCATCTTTCTCTGCTTCCCACTCCCAGAGTCAGTCCGATGCTTCCTCTGGGCCAAACGCATGCACTTATAAAGCACTTCATCAACAATTCGTCGTGTTTTCTGTTAAATTGGGTTTACTCTTATGTGAATTTTCCCCTAGACAATTTCCCCAAATAGCACAGAAAGTATTTGAGGTGAGCTGAAACTTTTTAATAATAAAGTTTGTGATTTTAAGTGGGCTTCCCTGGTGGCTCAGGGGTAAAAGAATCCACCTGCAATGCAGGAGGCACAGGAAACACAGGTTTGATTCCTGGATCAGGAAGATCCCCTGGAGGAGGGCATGGTAACCCACTCCAGTATTCTTGCCTGGAGAATCCTATGGACAGAGGAGTCTGGAGGGTTACAGTACATAGCATCACAAAGAGTTGGACACAACTGAAGTGACTTAGCATGTATGCATGTGATTATAATGCCCTAGGACTAAGAAACACTTATCACCAAATAAAAATGACCAGCTTTATCACTATACATACAGGACTACTGAGGAGTTTAGGAAAAATCACTGTTGCTTGCTATATATATATATATATACACACACATATATATATATGTGTGTGTATATATATGTACATATATACACATACATATATACACACACATATATACATATACATATATATATACACACACACACACATACATATGTATGGGTGAACACCCATACACACATACATGTGTATGTATATACACACACATATATATATGTGTGTGTGCCTGAATTTTATTTTATTTTTAAAATTAATTAATTTTATTTTTTTAGCTGTTCTGTGTCTTCACTACTGTACACTGGCTTTCTCTAGTTGTAGCAAGTGGGAGGACTCTTGGTTGCAGTGTGCAGGCTTTTCATTGGAGTGGTTTGTCTTATCGCAGAGCTCAGGCTCAAGGTGCGACAGCTCAGTAGTTGTGGCACATAGGTTTAGTTGCTCCGTGGCATGTGGAATCTTCCTGGACCAGGGATCAAACTGGTGTATTCTACATTGGCAGGCAGATTCTTATCCACCATACCACCAGGGAAGTCCATGCCTAAATTTTGAAATCCAACTTTTCAAAGGGGAAGTGTTGTTTAATTAAGGACTTTTATAAATTCCCTGGAGTCTACTCCTTAAAATAATTATTTTAATCACTAAAAGTATTGAGTAAAATTTTTGCTTCCTTAATTCTTCTCCCTGGAATGTCTGTTTACTTTTTTTTTTTTTTTGAATGAAAGCACCAAAACCAGTTGTTGTTTTACTTAAATAATCTATGACCATATGGTTACTTACTTAGATTTCCTTTTTTCATACTGAACGTAAATCATACCTTGTTGGTCATGTTTTGTTGCCACTAAAGAATTCTAGAAGGACTAGACAGATTTGAAATACTGAAAAATTCTGACTGTATTATAGGTAATAGTGTGGCTTACATATTTCAATACCATCAAATATATGTGAAGCATCAATGCTCCTTTTTCCCAGAAGCCCCAGCTAATATTTCCTAACATGTCAAAAGCTAGACTTGCATTGCATGCACTTCTCTGATCCTATTTACGTAGTCCACTAAGGATCTGTTTCCTACCAAGTACTTAACGTGGATTCAGTCTCTTCCACATTCTAGTGTTTGTCTCTGACAACACCCTACTTTTGGTATCAATTTCTATATCAGTTATAAATTTTGTTGTTCCAAGTGACAATAACTCAAACTGGCTTAAGTCAAAACAGGGAAAAGTCCACAGGTGAGTTTTCATGCAACTGAAAAGTTCACAAGTAAGCCTGGCTTCATGTGTAACTTGATTCAGAGTTCATGTTACATTATCAAGAGCCCCCTCTGGGTTGCTTCGATCCTCAGGCTGACTTTGTGAGCCTAATGGATAGGGCAGTTACAGTTATCGGATTTTTACATACTGAATCCAATCAAAGCTTCTCTTTTCTCTCAAAGCTGCTGCTTCGTTTTGAGAGCAGATGTCCCAGTGGGGGTGTTTGGGGGTTAAATGGGGTAATATTTGTTATTTTAATAATTGTTATTATTCCATCAGCTCTATTAATTCTTGTCTTTCTCTGTACCAAGCACTGTGGTCAAATGGATAGACTATCTAGATTATTTTAGGTCCTCTTTTGGAGTTGGAGGTGATTCGTAGGAAATACAAAACTGGTCATTCAGATGTATTTCTCATACATATTTGGCTTTTGTCTATGATCCTGGCTAACAGTTCTCAAAACCCTTGGAATTTCTTCAGTGGTAAGAGCAATGGGAACATCTCTTGTTATAATATCTGGTGTCTTATCCTCAGTTCCTGAAAACACTTAAGAGCCATAAAGGGGAAATGAGTGTCTTCTTATCCATAACAAATCTTTTTCAACCATAGCTGAGTTTATGTTAATGAGGTGACTTTTGGAAGTCTCCTAAAAATGTGGGTGGGGATAGTTACTAGGGGTACCAACCTAAATGAAGGATTGGAACTTTCAATCCCATCCCCTGATTTCTGAGGAAGGGCTGGAGGTTGAATCAATCACCAGTGGCCAATGATTCAATTAACCATGCCTATATAATGAAGCCTCTTTTAAACCCCAAAGGAGGACATTTGGAGAACTTCCAGTTACTGAACCAAAATGCTTCTACATACCATCATTTCAGGCTTCAAACCCCAATAGAAATTTTAAGGGTTTCACCCTACGTGTCCCTTCGTGAGGCTATGATTTATATCCTTTAATATCTTTTGTAATAAACTACAATCTAGCAAGTAAACTAGTTCCCTGAGTTCTGTGATCTGTTTTAGCAAATTAATAGAACCCAAAGAGGGGACTATGGAAACCTCTGATTTATAGCCAGTTAATCAGAAGCATAGGTACAAACCTGGATTTGTGATTGGCTCCTGGAGTGGAGGACAGTCTTCTGGGATTGATCCCTTAACTCGTGGAATCTAAAATTATATTTGGGTAGAAAGTGTCAGAATTAAGTTAAATTATAAAACACCTAGCCTGCGTCTGAGAATTGCTTGGAGTCTGAGCAAAACCCCCATATATTAGATTCCACATATAAGTTAGATCATTCAGTCTTTCTCTGACTTATTTCACTTAGCATAATGCCCTGAATGTCCATTCATGTTGCAAATGGAAGAATTTCCTTCTTTTCATGGCTGAATAATATTCCACTGTTTTGTGATTTCTAAGATAGTGATTTTTTTTCCCTTCAGACATATAAGTGGAATTGCTGGTTTATAAGATAGTTCTATTTTTGATTTTCAAGGTATCTGTATACTTTTTTCTATAGGGGCTGCACCACTTTACATTTTCACCAACAGTATACAAGGATTTCCTTTTCTCCACGTCTGTGATTTGTCATCCCTTGATGTTTTGAAAGTAGCCATTCTAACAGGTATAAGGTGATGCCTCACTGTGGCTTTGATCTGTGTTTCCCTGATGATTAGTAACATTGAGCACCTTTTCATATACCCGTTGGCCAGTTATATATCATCTTTGGAAAAATGTCTGTTTAGTTCTTCTAATCAGATTGTTTGGTTTTATTGCTGTTGAGGTATATTTATTCTTCGTATATTTAGAATGTTAACCTCTTATCAAACATAATGATTTGCAGTTATTTTTTCCACTTCATATATAGTCTTTAAATTTTGTTTATGGTTTCCTTTGCTGTGCAGAAGCCTTTTAGCTTAATGGAGTCCCACTTATTTTTGCTTTTGTTGCCTTTTCTTTTGATACTAAATTTAAAAAAAATCTTTGCCAAGACCGGTGCAAAAATCATGTCCCCTATGTTCTAGGTGTTTTATGGTTTGAAGTCCTACTGAAAGAAGCTGAAGTTTTAAAGTAAGTAAGTAAAATTTTATGGTCTCAAGTTGATAATATATTTTGAATTGATTTTTATGTATGGTGTAAAATAGTGGTATAGTCTCATTCTTTTGAATATGGCTATGAAGTTTCCCCAACACTATTTATTGAAGAGACTGTCCTTTTCCCATTGTATATTCTTGGCTCCTTCGTTATAAATTGACTGTATAAGTGTGGGTTTATTTCTGGGTTTCTATTCTTTTCCATCTGGTCTGTGTGTCTGTTTTTACCCTGAAGTAGGAAATGGCAACCCATTCCAGAATTCTTGCCTGGAAAATTCCATGGACAGCAGAGACTGGAGGGCTACGGTCCAAGGGGTAGCAAAGAATTGGACATGACTGAGCATGCGTGCACATCTGTTTTTATGCCAATGCAGATAGGATTTTGATATGAAGAGATATAAAAGATAATTCCTGGTGAGAAACAGCATTGGCAAAATAACAAGGAATTTAGAAAGATAGTAACGATAACCCTGTATGCGAGACATCAAAAGAGACCCAGATGTATAGAACAGTCTTTTGGACTCTGTGGGAGAGGGAGAAGGTGGGATGATTTGGGAGAATGGCATTGAAACATGTGTAATATCATATAAGAAACGAATCTCCAGTCCAGGTTAGAAGCAGGATACAGGATGCTTGGGGCTGGTGCACTGGGATGACCCAGAGGGATGGTACAGGGAAGGAGGTGGGAGGGGGGATCAGGATGGGGAGCACGTGTACACCCGTGGCGGATTCATGTTGATGTATGGCAAAACCAATACAGTATTGTAAAGTAATTAGCCTCCAATTAAAATAAATAAATTTAAATTCAAAAAAAAGAATAATAATAGAACCTCTTCTGGGATGAGTGAATACATTTGTGTAGTTTGTTATGGATTAGATTTTTTTTTTTACTGGCCTTATCTTAAAATTATATGTTGAAACCCTGATCCTTAATGAGAGCGCATCAAGAGATGGGACCTTTGGGACGTAGTTATATTATGTGGGTAAAGTATTTTTTAGAAAATTTATTTATTTTTTAATTGAAGAATAATTGTTTTACAGAATTTTGTTGTTTTCTGTCAAACATCAACATGAATCAGCCATAGGTGTACATATGTCCCCTCCTTGGGTGAAGTCTTTTTAAGGGATTAGTGTTCTTTTAAAAAAGAGATATAAAAGTGGTTTCCTCCTTTCTTTGCTTTCCATCATGTGAAGACACAGTAAAAAGATGGCCATCTGCAAACCGGGAAGCGAGCCCTCACCAGACATCAAAACTGCAGGTACTTTCCAGCCTCCATACTGTGAGAAATAAATGTTATTTAAGCCATCCAGTCTATGATAATTTATATAGTGGCCTGAAATGACTAAGATATATTTGAAGCATACCATTTAGCGAGGCAGTTTGAGACACAGTGAGATTAGAGAAACAGATGGGGAGAAGATTGTGGCCAACCTTGAGAGCAAAGCTAGGAATGTATATTTTTTTTAAAAAGTACAGAGGAATGAATAAAACATAAATATACATCTTAGTGGATTATTACAAAGTTAACACACCAGAGAAACCAGATCTCAAAAATAGAACATTATCAACACACGGAAAGACCCATTTATGCCCCTTCTCAAATGCTGTGCCTTTCTTTCTCCCTAAAGGAGACATTACTGACTTCTAACACCACAGGCTAATGCTACATGTTTTTGAATTCTATAGAAATGTCATTTGATAGTATCTATTATTTTGTGTCTAAGTCCTTTTATTCAGTATTATTGATGAGATTATACACACAGTTGAATGTATTTGTAGTTTGTGTTTTTTTAAATAAGTATTCCAGTATATGGATATTCACACCACAATTTATTTATCATAATGACTGTTGTTTGTGTGGAATTTGGGGGTTACAGCATGTGCATATACTATTTTACTAGATTCTGAGAATCAGCTTTCTAAAACAGCCTACCTATTTACTTCCACCAGCAGTATCTGTGTATTCCTATTGCATCACAACTCTCAAACACTTGGAATTTTCAGACTTTTAATTTTTAACCTAGGAAGTTTGGACTTGATTTTGTATGTGTTGTTGAGCCACTGAAGGATTTTGCTTTGAAAAGTGATGTGAACAGGGGAGATACATTGGGTCACTCACTCACTCACTTCAGTCGCTCAGTTGTGTCCGACTCTTTGCAACCCCATGAACCACAGCACACCAGGGCTCCCTGTCCATCACCAACTCCCGGAGTCCACCCAAATCCATGTCCATTGAGTCAGTGATGCCATCCAACCATCTCATCCTCTGTCGTCCCCTTCTCCTGCCCTCAATCTTTCCCAGCAGCAGGGGCTTTTCAAATGAGTCAGCTCTTTGCATCAGGTGGCCAAAGTATTGGAGTTTCAGCTTCAACATTAGTCCTTCCAATGAACACCCAGGACTGATCTCCTTTAAGATGGACTGGTTGGATCTAGTGCTGCACAAATTAGAGTATGAGAAAGCTTTGATATGGGGGCCTAGCTCAGCTGGGATGCTATTGTAATGATTTCATAAAAATAATTTGGAAACAAACTAGAATGTTAAAAGAGGGGCTAAAAAGAAAGAGAAAAGAGGTGCTTATAAATAATAAGGTTTGGCAGTTAGTAACTTTTGGGGATAAAGGAAGCAAAGATGATCAAAGATGATCATATTCTTGAGCCTAAATGACTGATAAACTGGTAGAGTCTTAACCAACTTAAGATTTGGGAGAAAAAATTCTCACCCAGGGAAATTGTTTCTAACCTAGATTTTGTTATTTATTTTCACTATTTTACCCTTAGTTCAAATTTGTGATAATCTTTTTCTCCAACTCTCCTTTCTCATCATTGCTGTGTAAGAGCATTCCCAGTAGAAGCTAGCTCTGTTAGGGAAGAAAGAATCAAGACTCAGGTAGAATAGTTAAGTTGTGTCTCTCTCAGTGCACTCAGTATCCAGAGAGCACAATGGAAGATTTTCTGTTCTTCAGAAACCTGACAGCTTTGGTGTAAGGAATGATAGTAGCTAGGAGAATGACAGGTCTGGGATTTGGGAAGCCTAAGTCCACACAGCTTTTAAAGGAGGAACTATTCTGTATGCTCATTTCCATCACTATTCTTTCTTTTTCTGTGGATGTCTTTTCTGTCACTGACATAAGCAATGGCTTATTCCATTTTCTCAATAAATTATTTGTTTAACTGAGTATTCACAGGTATATAGCAAAGAACTGGAAATAGAACTGCCTTATGATCCAGCAATCCCACTGCTGGGCATACACACTGAGGAAACCAGAATTGAAAGAGACACGTGTACCCCAGTGTTCATCGCAGCACTGTTTATAATAGCCAGGACATGGAAGTAACCTAGATGTCCGTCAGCAGATGAATGGATAAGAAAGCTGTGGTACATATACACAATGGAGTATTACTCAGCCATTAAAAAGAATACATTTGAATCAGTTCTAATGAGGTGGATGAAACTGGAGCCTATTATACAGAGTGAAGTAAGCCAGAAAGAAAAACACCAATACAGTATACTAACACATATATATGGAATTTAGAAAGATGGTAACAATAACCCTGTATATGAGACAGCAAAAGAGACACTGATGTATAGAACAGTCTTTTGGACTCTGTGGGAGAGGGAGAGGGTGGGTTGATTTGGGAGAATGGCATTGAAATACGTATAATATCATATATGAAACGAGTCACCAGTCCAGATTTGATGCACGACACTGGATGCTTGGGGCTGGTGCACTGGGACGACCCAGAGGGATGGTATGGGGAGAGAGGAGGGAGGAGGGTTCAGGATGGGGAACACATGTATATCTGTGGCGGATTCATTTTGATATTTGGCAAAACCAATACAATATAGTAAAGTTTAAAAATAAAAAAAATAAAAAATAAAAAAGAACATATAGGTGCTCCAGGATTAGTACTCCTACGACATTTACTTGTCCTGGTATTGAGGTAGTAACTCCAACTGCTTATTTTAATTTTTGAGACAGTTTGCTTGGATAACAGTTCAGGCATTGCTGGGTTTGCCTATCTGTATGAATCCTTATTGAATGGATCCTGTTTTGCATAACCCCTTTAGTACAGGCTTTCTTTTAATATTTTTTGGTAATATTTTATCTAGAAATATATCCAAAAGCATAGATAGCTCTTTAAGCTTGTTTATGTTGTTTCCTGCAGTGAAATCACTTTGACAAAGGTTTTGCCTTTTGTTTTGTTTTTTTTTTGGCCACACCATTTGGTTTCTAGGATCTTAGTTCTGTGACCAGGCACTGAACCCAGGCCCTCAGCAGTGAAAGCAAGGAGTTCTTACCACTGAACTGCCAGGGAATTCCTGACAAATTATAAATTTAAGACAAATTTAAACTTTGTCTTAAATTTATACTTTTCTGGCCTTGATAGCTTCCTGGATAGCACTAATAAAAAACAGAAGTAACAGTACCTTATATTTCTAGAGTGTTTGAAAATTTACAAGGCACGTTTGCATGTATTTCTAACCACTTACTTTATCACCCAGTGAGTGGCTAGTTATTACTTTCATTTTTCAGATGAAGCAATGTAAGCTTAAGGACATAAGTAGTGATACAGTCAGGACTTCAAATCAGATCTTCTAAAGTTAGATTCGGTGCCTGTGATGGTTAATCTTATGTGTCAACTTGACTGAACCACAGGATGGCCAGATATCTGGTTAAACATTGTTTTTGGCTGTGTCTGTGAGAGTGTTTCTGGAAGAGATTAGCATTTAAACTGATGGACTGAATAAAACAGAGTGCCCTCCCTTAATGTGGGTGGACATCATGCAACCCATCAAGGGTCTGAGTAGAAGAAAATGGAGCAATGGCAAATTCTGTCTCTCTGCCTGAATGTTAAAGCTGAGCCATCAATCTTCTCCTGCCCTCTGAAACTTAGATCATCATCACTCCTGGTTCATAGGCCTTTAGACTCAGGTTGGAATTTATACCAATAGACTTCTTGGGTCCCCAGTGTGTGAACTGCAAATGGTATGACTTTTCAACCTCTCTAATCACATGAGCCTATTCCTTATCTCACTGTTTTACTGTGCCAACTAAAAATTGGCACCTGCCATCTTCCTCTACAAGAATTAAATCATTAGCTGCAGCAGCTGCTGACTTTCAACACATCCTGAATGGAGTTTAGGGTGGAAATAAGGAATGAGGCACTCTGTTCTCTGGGTGCTGACAGATAGTTAGATATTTTCAGCAGATTTTATGAGCCCAAATTCTTGTATCTCTTCACATCTAGAAAAGCACTAAACCTTCCCAAGACTAGCAACAACTTTCTGCAAAAATGTGTGCTTGATTGCATATATTCCCCTTCACCAAAATCATGTACATACTGACCTTTCCCCCCTACTTCTTTGGATTAGTTCCTCCGAGCTATCTGAAACACTCTCTCCTAGACTTTATTCCTCATTTTGCCCCAAATAAAACTCAACTCACAACTCTCACACTGTGTACTTTTTTTCAGTCGACTATTTTTTTTTTTTTTTTTTCAGTAGACTATTGCTTTGGTTGGAAAGCCCTGACTAGTACAATATCCTTTATGCATTGCCTCTGCTCTTATCACTTTTTGCATCTAGCTATAAAATTTCCTGTTATTCCTCAACTGTTAATCTGGAACTATATTCTTGCCAAGTGAGAACTGCCTGTAACATGTGCTTTAGCATTAGACACCATCAGCAATTCTCATAATTACCAGGTTAATTTAATACTTGGAGCCAACCTATATTCAGGAGTTAATGTTATGGCATAAGATTTACTTTTATTTACTTATTTTATTTGTTTGGTTTAAGCACTATCACCAGCCTGGGTGAACAGAATTCAGTGACCAGCCAGTGAACTTTTATAATAGGAGTGTTTTACATTTGACTTCTTTGTGGCACTAGTGAAAGCTATGAACTTCAGCCTGATCATATTGTTAAAAAGTTGGTTTTCACAGTCTAAGAACGGAGTCAATGCAAATATAATACTTTTCTTGCAAGAAATAAAATTATTTTCCTATATATGTTACATAGATCATCAGTATATGTTACATAGATCATCAGAAAATCAGTAGATTTTCAAGAGATTGGTCATTGGTAAATGTATTAAATAAAATAATCCAAAACAAAGCAAAGAAAGAAAAGGCAACTCTTCTAAAATTTAACATGAAACATCACTGGGCACAGATAAAAGACTGAATGCAGGTGAAAACAGATGTAATGTTTGTTGATTTATTAGCAGCATGCAACTCGACCATGCAGTGGAGTCTACTGACTGAAATCAATGTGATGGAAAACACAACTCTCTTGAGTGCTGTTCTTCTAGGCTCTTCTAGTGAAAAGGTATTTTTAGTCAACACTATGAAACTCAGAGAACTGTGAAAGGCAATGAGGTATTCTTCACAGAGCAGTGTACCATGTCCATTCTATCACTGAAAGAATAATGACATGAGTTAGAAAAGCTCAACACATATACATTTAAATTCCTGAAAAATGATGGGGGTATACAGTTATTTAATTATTTGGATGCTAATCAGTGAGTATCTCCATATCCAAGCAGATTTATGAACATAGCTAAACTTCCCAGCCTATATGGGGATTAGAGAATGACCCAGAAAACATGAACAAAGTTCAAGAAAGGGATTTATTAACCAGGTTCCAGGATGACAAAGAGTGGTCAATACTTACTCAGGACTATGAGAATGCTCTGAGCCAAAGGGATTGGCAAATATGAACTTTAATTCTGTAGAAGTCAGAGGAAAGAAAGGACTTTTGATTTGCAGAGCCAAAAAATTTTTAGCTAAAAAAATCATATAGGATAAGAACAAAAGCCATTTGAGGATTGATAGATGAAAACTTATAGTGTTCCACCAGATCTGTGGTCTCTGAAGGAGAAGATTTAACTCCGGGACCAAAGATAGTCTCAGTCACTCAGAGCTTTGTGTAATAGAGATTTTATTAAAGTGATAGTGACAGAAAAAAACTTCTGACATAGACATCAGAAAGGAATAGAATGATTACCTACCTTGCTAGTTTTAAGTAGGGCATTATATTCTTTTCTGCTAGCTGTTGAGAATAGAAAAAATTATTCAAAGCTGTGAAGATTTTTCCCAGATGCTTTCCATAACATACATCCTGGGATGACATCAGCACAAGATTATCCAGAAGGAACAGGTTAACCCAGAGCTCAAGGCTGTGGGAAGTTTTACCCAGACCTTCTATCATAACATACATTCTGAGCTCAAAAGAAGCATGTCCTTGAACAGGAGATACTGCTGCCTATGAGGCCTATGTGTCTAAAGCAAAAGAATGTGAAAAAGAGAATATTCACATCCTCCTTAAAGGGGCCTTAGGCTTGGACTCCTTATCAACCTGCCCAAGTTAACTCTCTCAGAGTGAACAGGTGGTTCCTTGACAATTTCCTCATTTGGCCTTGCTAGGAGATAAGATGACTGAGGCTTTTCTTTACGGAACAGTGGATACATGATGAGTGAAAAGGGTCAAGCTAGCTAAAAGGACACAGAGCTGAACAGATTATTATAGATTATTTCTCCTTACAATGGACTTTACCAAGTATTCTGTTTTAGCCACGATTTAAAATATGTAACAGCAAAAACGTTACAAATGTTGTCAATTGTCTAGATTTTCCAAAGGATTCTAAACAATGTTTGTCTAATTTTCAAAAACTGAACTTCATTGTACCTCAGAAGCTAGCACAATATTGTGAAACAATACCCCAGTAACAAACAAACAAAAAACATAACTAGAGAATTTTGAAGTTCAGTTAGTAATACAAAGTTACAGACTCAGAATGAGAGGAAAAAAATATCAAGGTTATTTCACTGCTCTTCATACGGAGATCCTTTCTGTAGTGTGCAGGTTGAATGACACTCTACTCTGATGCTCTGTTGACAGTTCAGTTCAGTTCAGTTGTTCAGTGGTGTCCAACTCTTTGCGACCCCATGAACCGCAGCACGCCAGGTCTCTTTGTCCATCACCAACTACCAGAGTCCACCCAAACCCATGTCCATTGAGTCAGTGATGCCATCCAACCATCTCATCCTCTGTCATCCCCTCTCCTCCTGCCCCCAATCCCTCCCAGCATCAGAGTCTTTTCCAATGAGTCAGCTCTTTGCATTAGGTGGCCAAAGTATTGGAGTTTCAGCTTCAGCATCAGTCCTTCCAATGAGTATTCAGGACTGATTTCCTTTAGAATGGACTGGTTTGATCTCTTTGCAGTCCAAGGAACTCTCAAGAGTCTTCTCCAACAACATAGTTCAAAAGCATCAATTCTTCAGTGCTAAGCTTTCTTTATAGTCCAACTCTCACATCCATACATGACCACTGGAAAAACCATAGCTTTGACTAGATGGACCTTTGTCGGCAAAGTAATGTCTGCTTTTTAATATGCTATCTAGGTTGGTCATAGCTTTTCTTCCAAGGAGCAAGCGTCTTAATTTCATGGCTGCAGTCACCATCTGCAGTGATTTTGGAGCCCCCCCAAAATAAAATCTCTCACTGTTGCTCTCTTTGTTGCTTGTCCATTTCAAATATAGCAGTGTGTACACGTCAATCCCAGCAAATATGCCAGCAAATTTGGAAAACCAGCAGTGGCCACAGGACTGGAAAAGGTCAGTTTCCATTCCAATCCCAATGAAAGACAATGCCAAAGAATGCTTAAACTACCGCACAATGCACTCATCTCACACTAGTAAAGTAATGCTCAAAATTCTGCAAGCCAGGCTTTAGCAGTACATGAACTGTGAACTTCCAGATGTTCGAACTGGTTTTAGAAAAGGCAGAGGAACCAGAGATCAAATTGCCAACATCCACTGGATCATCGAAAAAGCAAGAGAGTTCCAGAAAAACATCTATTTCTGCTTTATTGACTATGCCAAAGCCTTTGATTGTGTGGACCACAATAAACTGTGGAAAATTCTTCATGAGATGGGACTACCAGACCACCTGACCTGCCCCTTGAGAAACCTATATGCAGATCAGGAAGCAACAGTTACAACTGGACACGGAACAACAGACTGGTTCCAAATAGGAAAAGGAGTACGTCAAGGTTGTATATTGTCACCCTGCTTATTTAACTTATATGCAGAGTACATCATGAGAAACATTGGGCTGGAAGAAGCACAAGCTGGAATCAAGATTGCCGGGAGAAATATCAATCACCTCATATATGCAGATGACACCACCCTTATGGCAGAAGAGAAAGTAAAAAGTGTGTTGATGAAAGTGAAAGAGGAGAGTGAAAAAGTTAAAGCTCAACATTCAGAAAACTAAGATCATGGCATCTGGTCCCATTACTTCATGGCAAATAGACGGGGAAACAGTGGAAACAGTGTCAGACTTTATTTTGGGGGGCTTCAAAATCACTGTGGATGGTGATTGCTGCCATGAAATTAAAAGACACTTACTCCTTGGAAGGAAAGTTAGGTCCAACCTAGATAGCATATTCAAAAGCAGAGACATTGCTTTGCCAACAAAGGTCCGTCTAGTCAAGGCTATGGTTTTTCCAGTGATCATGTACGGATGTGAGAGTTGGACTGTGAAGAAAGCTGAGCACTGAAGAATTGATGCTTTTGAACTGTGGTGTTGGAGAAGACTCTTGAGAGTCCCTTGGACTGAAAGGAGATCCACAAGTCCTTCCTAAAGGAGATCAGTTCTGGGTGTTCATTGGAAGGACTGATGCTGAAGCTGAAGCTCCGATACTTTGGCCACCTCATGCGAAGAGTTGACTCGTTGGAAAAGACCCTGATGCTGGGAGGGATTGGGGGCAGGAGGAAAAGGGGACGACAGAGGATGAGATGGCTGGATGGCATCACCAACTCGATGGACATGAGTTTGGGTAAACTCCAGGAGTTGGTGATGGACAGGCCTGTGTGCAGCAATTTATTGTGTCGCCAAGAGTTGGACACGACTGAGCAACTGAACTATCTGAACTAACATGTCAATCCCATGCTCCCTAACTGTTCCTCTCCCTTCCCCCCATGTAACCGTAAGTTTGTTTTCTAAATCTGTGAGTCTGTTTCTTTTTTAAAATATGCTCATTTGTATTTTTTTTTTAGATTCCACATATAAGTGACATCATAGGATATTTCTATTTCAATGTCTAACATGTCAGTTAGCATATATTTTCATTTTAATAGGAAATTTCTGAAAGTGGAAAAGGCTTTCTGACCAACTCACTAAGTGTATGAATCCCAGTTTTTTTTTTTTTTTCTTTCAATAATTCAACAAACAGACACTGAGCAATGTACTGTATCAGGTATCATGATGAGCATTGGGAGATATAATATCATTAAGATTACATGAAACTTACTGTTTGTGGGCACTGAGGCACTGTAAAGGGAGCCAGGAGAATATCTGAATTTCTAAATCCTATGTGCAGTATGTATCACCAATAATCTTCAAAAGAAATGGACAGCATTTTTTTCTGTATTTCTACCTGATTCATATTCCTTGAACATGTAACTGTAGATTTTTAATTCTAGATATGTTCCTTCATGTAGGTACAAAAATCTAAGTAAAACCAGAAATCTCAACTCTAAATAATTAGTCTTAGACATAAAAATAAAATTAAATCTTATCCACTTTTTGCCAGGTTTTATGAAACAAGATTTTCTTTTTTTACTGTCCTACTGAAGTACCTCACAGTTACGTACACAATGTACAATTAAAAACAACTGTAGTTAAACAGGATATGAAAATGTTCAGAAGCTCCTTCTTTTAGCTAAAAACAAAAATAACTCTTATGTAAAATACTTGCTTTTAAATTAGGACCAGATTTCATATTATTTTGGATGATTCTAAATTCGCAGTCTTAAGTAAATTTTGAAAACTTATATCCCTTCTCAGAAACTTCTCCTGACCTCTAAAATTTCTCATCATAAGTATAAATAGTTGTAAAATATATAGCTTACCAAAAAGTGTGAACATTGATGTAAAAATTTCATCATTCTTTGAAATGTATCCATTTTGATTTTGATTCCCACCACAATCCATATAAAGATACTTGAACAAACTAATTTTAACAGTTAGAAATTCTTCATTTATTTTTCTTTGAAATTCTATTTCCGTATCACAATCCTATTTTCATAAATTCTTTCCATATGAATGTCTTTTAGTGATCATTTTTTTCTTGAAAAGTGATTAAAAATTTGTAACCATGTGACCATGTTAAAATTTCTTCTGAATTGGATTTTCATCACACTTTTTAATATAAAATTAACCTAAACAGCATAAATAAATGTTCCTTTAGGTAATAAACATAAAAATGAAGTTTATTAGAAGTGTGTCCATTATTCAGATGGAAGGGTTATTTTTTGTTCTAAATAAATATATGTGAGTGAATTCAAATTATGTTAGGATGAGACAAAGCTCAGTATCTATCTCCTTTATTTTTGTTTTTTTAAGGGTATAAGATCTGAGAAATCATATACCCATGAATAAGTAGGTAAGAGTGGAATTTTGTTTTAGCAATGTCACTCAAACGTTTGAACTCCAAGTTATATGCCAAAATCATATAGTTATCTATCATCAAAAATTATCTTTAATGATCTTCCAGATGTCATTTTAATTAGGTCTCCCTTCAGTTTTTTTAAAGGCAAAGATTTAAAACCAGTTTCAGATTTTATGATTCAGTTATTAGTCATTTATTTTTTGAACACTAACACTAATATTTTGAATTGTCCTATTGTTTTGAAATCTGGAGATTTTTGCACTCAGGATCAAGGTACCATTGTAAGATGGTAAAATGAACGATAGCTTCAGCCTCTCTTTTTTGAAACAACTGGCATGAATATTCTCAGGCAATCGAATTTTGGAAAGAGTACATGTGAAGCATAGGATCTAGAAATTATTTCCTTAAAATTATTTTCCCCAAAGCACACATATCCCAATTTGAAATCTGCTGGTCTAAGCATGTCTCCTTTTAAAGATAGTTGCTGGTTATTTAACATGATGTGAATGTAGATTTGTCTATGCTGGATCAAAGAGACCTTGGCTGGATTGTGTATTCCAGAATAGCTACAAAAAGATCCCCTGTCGCTCATGTTCTTCTTACGTTGTGACATTGACACCCCTGCCTTTGAAAAGTGGCGATCTATTTTCCCTTCTTCTGGATTTTAGGAGAATTGTGACTATGGGGGAATAATGCTATGTGATTTCTGAGGCTGGGTCATAAAAGGTGATAATGCTTCTGCCTGTCCACTCAGGATGCTAACTCTTAATACCCTACTTTTATGTTGTGGGGAGGCCAGAACACATGGAACGGCTGTGAATAGGTGTTTCAGCTGACAGCCTCATTTGAGGTCCCAGACAATGGCCAGAATCAGCTGCCACTGTGTTTTGTGAGGAAGCCTTTGAAATTATTCTAGCTTCAGCCATCCTAGTCACCTGCATGTGACTGCAGGAGAGACACTGAGCAGGAACCCCAGAACTCAGAGAGAGAATCTTAAAATTATTGCTTTAAGTCTCTGTGTGTTAAGAAAATTAATTATGTAGTAATAAAAATCAGAACAAGACCTAACAGAATACCTTAGTAACCAAAATAAATTGACATCCACTCAAATCAGAATGTTTACTTTTACTTGATTTGGGCTAATATCTTTGCATGTTATGAAAATCATAAAGTACATTAGTAGTGCATAAAGATTGCAAGGAATATATTAAATGGGTAATGTTTAATTTCATTAAAGGAAATATAGCTTGATTTTCATGTGTTCCAATTTATTATTGATTAGAGTACTGCATATATATGAAATTACCCCAAATCTTTATAGTTTATTTTATTTACTCTTTAGAAATTTAATTATTATTCTCAAAGTAATACTTACCCTTACATTTAAAAGCCAAATAGTATTACAAGTCTAAAAGCAAACAAATAAATATAAGCAAACCCCTTCTCATTTTCTTCAAGCAGACACTTTCAATTTCTTTTGGCTGTTTGATCTGGTATTTACCTCTCAATTTCTTGTTCTGTACTTTATTGCTAGTTCTGTGTATTTTTGTTTTAAATTTTTGACAGTATCTGTTAGCTTCCTTCTATAAAAGTTTAGCATTATATCTTTTACACTGCTTCTTCAACCCTAATTTTGATGCATGTACCTATTTTCCTCCTATTCTCCCACTATAGTTATTTCATGGTTTTCTGATACATTCATACTTACAGTTTAAATTTGTGTTATATTATGATTACATTTCTTCTTGCCTTTTCACAAGTTTTTTTTTTTAATGTCATTTGGTCTGTTACTTAGATCACTATGACTACGTTAGACCCAAACTTTCTCACAGAACTATAAAACAGCTTTTAGTGAAGCTCATGCCTCGCCCCCTCTTCCTGGAGCCCACTACCCTCCTATACAAATCTGGATTCATTGCTCTCTAGGCCAGACATCTTAACTGACATTCTAGGCTATCACTGCTGGGAATTTTCTTTCTTTTCTTTCATTTTTCTTTTCCCTAAATTGAATTCCTTGTTTCTTGAGTTTTGTATCTTCTGGTTACTTGGTATATTTCTGTCTTTTTTATCTTTTAATTAATTTATTTTTTATTGAAGGATAATTGCTTTACAGAATTTAGTTGTTTTCTGTCAAACCTCAACATGAATCAGCCATAGGTATACATATATCAATAACCTCAGATACGCAGATGACACCACCCTTATGGCAGAAAGTGAAGAACTAAAGAGCCTCTTGATTAAGGTGAAAGAGGACAGTGAAAAATTTGGCTTAAAGCTCAACATTCAGAAAACAAAGATCATGGAGTCCAGTCCCATTACTTCATGGCAAATAGATGGGGAACCAGTGGAAACAGTGGCTGACTTTATTTTCTTTGGGCTCTAAAATCACTGCAGTTGGTGCTTGCAGCCATGAAATTAAAAGACATTTACTCCTTGGAAGGAAAGTTATGACCAACTAGACAGCATATTAAAAAGCAGAGACATTACTTTGCCATCAAAGGTCCGTCTAGTCAAGGCTATGGTTTTTCCAGAGGTCATGTATGGATGTGAGATTTGGACTATAAAGAAAGCTGAGTGCTGAAGAATTGATGCTTTTGAACTGTGGTGTTGGAGAAGACTCTTGAGAGTCTGTTGGACTGCAAGGAGATCCAACCAGTCCATTCTAAAGAAGATCAGTCCTGGGTGTTCATTGGAAGGACTGATGTTGAAGCAGAAATTCCAATACTTTGGCCACCTGATGCAAAGAGCTGACTCATTTGAAAAGACCCTGATGCTGGGAAAGATTGAGGGCAGGAGGAGAAGGGGACGACAGGGGATAAGATGGTTGGATGGCATCACCAACTCAATGGGCATGAGTTTGGGTAAACTCCGGGAGTTGGTGATAGACAGGGAGGCCTAGCGTGCTGCAGTTAATGGGTTGCAAAGAGTCGGACACGACTGAGCAACTGAACTGAACTGAACTAATACATATACCCCTCCCTTTTGAACCTCCCTCAAATCTCCTCCCCATCCCACCCCTCTAGGTTGATACAGAGCCTCTGAGTTTCCTGAGCCTTACAGCAAATTCCCATTGGCTATCTATTTTACATATGGTAATATAAGTTTCCATGTTACTCTTTCCATACATCTCAGCCTCTCCTCCCCTCTCCCCATGTCTGTAAGTCTATTCTCCATGTCTGTTTCTCCGTTGCTGCCCTGTAAATAAATTCTTCAGAACCATTTTTCTAGATTCCATATATGTGTGTTAGAATACAACATTTATCTTTCTCTTTCTGACTCACTTCACTCTGTATAATAGGTTCTAGATTCACCCACCTCATCAGAACTGACTCAAATGTGTTCCATTTTATGGCTGAGTAATATTCCATTGTGAATATATACCACAACTTCTTTATCCGTTCATCTGGTGATGGGCATCTAGGGTGCTTCCATGTTCTAGCTATTGTAAATAGTACTGCAATGAACAATGAGATACATGTGTCTCTTTCAATTTTGGTTTCCTCAGGTTATATGCCAAGGAGTGGGATTGCTGGGTCATATGATGGTTTTATTCCTAGTTTTTTAAGGAATCTCAATATCATCTTCCATAGTTGCTTCATCAATTTACATTCCCACCAACAGTGCAAGAGCGTTCCCTTTTCTCTACACCCTTTCCAGCACTTATTGTTTGTAGACTTTTTGATGATGGCTATTCTGACTGGTGTGAGGTGATATCTCATTGTATTTTTGATTTGCATTTCTCTAATAGTAAGCGATGTTGAACATCTTTTCCTGTATTTGTTAGCAATCTGTATGTCTTTGGAGAAATGTCTGTTTAGGTCTTTTTCCCACTTTTTGATTGGGTTATTTGTTTTCCTGGTATTGAGTTGTATGAGCTGCTTGTATATTTTGGAAATTAATCCTTTGTCAGTTGTTTCATTAGCTATTATTTTCTACCATTCTGAGGTTTGTCTTTTCACCTTGCTTATAGTTTCCTTTGCTGTGCAAAAGCTTTTAAGCTTAATCAGGTCCCACTTTTTAACTTGTTTTTATTTCCATTACTCTAGGAGGTGGGTCATAGAGGATCTTGCTTTGATTTATGTTATTGAGTGTTCTGCCTATGTTTTCCTCTTAAGGGTTTTATAGTTTCTGGTCTTACAGTTAGGTCTTTATTCCATTTTGAGTTTATCTTTGTGTATGGTATTAGGAAGTGTTCTAATTTCATTCTTTTACATGTAGCTATCCAGCTTTCCCAGCACCATTTATTGAAGAGGCTGTCTTTGCCCCATTGTATATTTTTGCCTTCTTTGTAAAAAAATAAGGTACCCTAGGTGCATGGGTTTATTATGGGCTTTCTGTCTTGTTCTGTTGGTCTGTATTTCTGGTTTTGGGCCAGTACCATACTGTCTTGATAACTGTAGCTTTGTAGTATAATCTGAAGTCAGGAAGGTTGATTCCTCCAGCTCCATTCTTCTTTCTTAAGACTGCTTTGGCTATTTGGGGTCTTTTATTGTTTCCATATGAATTGTGAAATTTTTTATTCTAGTTCTGTGAAAAATGCCTTTGGTAATTTGATAGGGATTACATTGAATCCGTAGATTATGTTTGGTAGTATAGTCATTTTCACAATATTGATTCTTCCTACCCAGGAACATGGATTATCTCTCCATCTGTTTATGTTGTCTTTGATTTCTTTCATCAGTGCCTTATAATTTTCTGTGTACAATTCTCTTGTCTCCTTAGGTAAGTTTATTTCTAGATATTTTATTCTTTTTTGTTACAATGGTGAATGGGATTGATCCCCTAATTTCTCTTTCTGATTTTTCATTGTTAGTATATAGAAATGCAAGTGATTTCTGTGTATTGATTTTGTATCCTGAAACTTTGCTAAATTCACTGATTAGCCCTAGTAATTTTCTGATACTATCTTTAGGGTTTTCTATGTACAGTGTCATGTCATCTGCAAACAGTGAGATGTTTACTTCTTCTTTCCCATCTGGATTCCTTTTATTTCTTTTCTTTTCTGATTGCTGTAGCTAGGACTTGCAGAACTATGTTGAATAACAGTGGCAAATGTGGACACCCTTGTCTTGTTCCTGATCTTAGAGGGAATGCTTTCAGTTTTACACCTTTGAGAATAATGTTTGCTGTAGGCTTCTCATATATGGCCCTTACTCTGTTGAGGTAGGTTCCTTCTATGCCAATTTTTGAAGAGTTTTAATCATAAATGGGTGCTGAATTTTGTCAAAGGCTTTTTCTGCATCTATTGAGATGATCCTATGGTTTTATCTTTCAATTTGTTAATAATGTGTACCACATTGATCACTCTGCATATATTGAAGAATCCTTGCACCCCTGGGATAAACCCAACTTGATCATGGTGTATGAGCTTTTGATGTGTTGCTGAATTCTGTTCTTTAGAATTTTGCTGAGGATTTTTGCATCTATGTTCATCAGTGATATTGGTGTGTAGTTTTCTTTTCTTGTGTTGTCTTTGTCTGATTTTGGTATCAGGGTGATGGTGGCTTCATAGAATGAGTTTGGAAGTGTTCCTTCCTCTGAAACTTTTTGTAAGAGTTTTAGAAGGATAGGCATTAGCTCTTCTCTAAATGTTTGATAGAATTCTCCTGTGAAGTCATCTGGCCTGGGCTTTTATTTTGGGGGAGATTTTTGATCACAACTTCAATTTCAGTGCTTGTAATTGGGTTGTTCATAATTTCTATTTCTTCCTGGTTCAGTCTTGGAAGATTGAACTTTTCTAAGAATCTGTCCATTTCTTCCAGGTTATCTATTTTATTGTCATATCAGTCAGTTCAGTTCAGTCGCTCAATCATGTCCAACTCTTTGCGACCCCATGAATTGCAGCACGCCAGGCCTCCCTGTCCATCACCAACTCCCGGAGTCTACCCAAACTCATGTCCATCCAGTCAGTGATGCCATCCAGCCATCTCATCCTCTGTCATCCCCTTCTCCTCCTGCCCCAATCCTTCCAGCATCAGGGTCCCTTCCAATGAGTCAACTCTTAGAATGAGGTGGCCAAAGTATTGGAGTGTCAGCTTCAGCATCAGTCCTTCCAATGAACACCCAGGACTGATCTCCTTTAGGATGGACTGGTTGGATCTCCTTGCAGTCCAGGGGACTCTCAAGAGTCTTCTCCAACACCACAGTTCAAAAGCATCAATTCTTCAATGCTCAGCTTTCTTAATAGTCCAACTCTCACATTCATACATGACCACTGGAAAAACCATAGCGTTGACTAGACAGACCTTTGTTGGCAAAGTAATGTCTCTGCTTTTTAATATGCTGTCTAGTTGGTCATAACTTTCCTTCCAAGGAGTAAGCATCTTAATTTCATGGCTGCAATTACCATCTGCAGTGATTTTGGAGCCCCAAAAATAAAGTCTGACACCATTTCCACTCTTTTTCCCATCTATTCGTCATGAAGTGATGGGACCAGATGCCATGATTTTAGTTTTCTGAATGTTGAGCTTTAAGCCAACTTTTTCACTCTCCTCTTTCACTTCCATCAAGAGGCTGTTTAGTTCCTCTTCACTTCCTGCCGTAAGGGTGGTGTCATCTGCATATATGAGGTTACTGATGTTTCTCCCAGCAATCTTGATTCCAGCTTGTGTTTCTTCCAGTCCAGCATTTCTCATAATGTGCTCTGCATATAAGTTAAATAAGCAGGGTGGCAATATACAGCCTTGGTGTGTTCCTTTTCCTATTTGGAACCAGTCTGTTGTTCCATGTCCAGTTCTAACTGTTGCTTCCTGACCTGCATGTAGGTTTCTCAAGAGGCAGATCAGGTGGTCTGGTAGTCCCATCTCTTTCAGAATTTTTGCAGTTTATTGTGATCCACACAGTCAAATGCTTTGGCATAGTCAATAAAGCAGAAATAGATGTTTTTCTGGAACTCTCTTGCTTTTTTGATGATCCAGCGGATGTTGGCAATTTGATCTCTGGTTCCTCTGCCTTTTCTAAATCCAGCTTGAACATCTAGAAGTTCAAGGTTCACGTGCTGCTGAAGCCTGGCTTGCAGAATTTTGAGCATTACTTTACTAGCATGTGAGATGAGTGCAATTGTGCAGTAGTTTGAGCATTCTTTGGCATTGCCTTTCTTTGGGATCAGAATCAAAAGTGACCTTTTCCAGTCCTGTGGCCACTGCTGAGTTTTCCAAATTTGCTGGCATATTGAGAGCAGCGCTTTCACAGCATCATCTTTCAGGATTTGAAATAGCTTAACTGGAATTCCATCACCTCCACTAGCTTTGTTCGTAGTGATGCTTCCTAAGGCCCACTTGACTTCATATTCCAGGGTGTCAGGCTCTAGGTGAGTGATCACAGTATTGTGATTATCTTGGTCTTAAGGTCTTTTTTGTACAGTTCTGTGTATTTTTGCCACCTAGTCTTTCATAATAGTCTCTTATAATCCTTTGTATTTTGACATTGTCTATTGTAACTTCCTCTTTTTCATTTCTAATTTTATTGATTGATGAGTCTGGCTAAAGGTTTGTCAATTTTATCTCTCAAAGAACCAGCCTTTAGTTTTATTAATCTTTACTATTGTTTCTTTCACATCTTTTGTCATTTATTTCTGCTTGGATCTTTATGATATTTTTCCTTCCAGTAATTTTGGGGTTTTTTTTGTTCTTCTTTTTCCAGTTGTTTTAGGTTTAAAGTTATGTTGTCTGTTCGATGTTTTTCTTGTTTTATGAGGCAGGATTGTATTGCTATAAACTTTCCTCTTAGAACTGCTTTTGCTGTATCCCATAAGTTTCGAGTTGTCATGTTTTCATTGTCATTTGTTTTTAGAAATTTTTTGATTTCCCTTTTTATTTCTTCAGTAACCTGTTGGTTATTTAGAAATGTGTTGTTTAATCTCCATGCCTTTGTTTTTCTTATAGTTTTTTTTCTTGTAACTGATATCTAGTCTCATAGCATTGTGGTCAGAGAAGATGCTTGATATGATTTCAATTTTATTAAATTTACTGTGGTTTGATTTGTGACCCAAGACATGGTCTATCCTGGAGAATGTTCCATGTACACCTGAAAAAAAGGTGTATTCTTCTGCATTTGGATGGAATCTCCTGAAGATATCAATTAGATCCATCTCAGTTAATGTATCATTTAAGACTTGTGTTTCCTTATTAATTTTCTGTTTTGATGATCTGTCCATTGGTGTGAGTGGGGTGTTAAAGTCTCCTATTATTGTGTTATTGTCAATTTCTCCTTTTATGTCTGTCAGTGTTTGTCTTATGTATTGAGGTGCTCCTGTGTTGGGTGTATAGATATTTACAATTGTTATGTCTTCCTCTTGGATTGATCCCTTGATCATTATGTAGTGTCCTTCCTTATCTCTTGTAATATTCTTTATTTTAAGGTCTATTTTGTCTGATATGAGGATGGCTACTCCAGGTTTTATTTTGATTCTCATTTGCATGGAATATATTTTTTCCATCCTCTCACTTTCAGGCTATATGTGTCTTTAGGTCTGCAGTGGTTTCTTGTAGACAGCATATATATGGGTCTTGTTTTTGTATCCATTCTGCCTGTCTGTGTCTTTTGGTTGGAGCATTTAATCTATTTACATTTAAAGTAATTACTGACATGTATGTTCCTATTGCCATTTTCTTAATTGTTTGGGGTTGATTTTGTAGATCTTTTTTCTTCTCTTGTATTTCTTAACTCTATAAGTCCCATTAACATTTGTTGTAAAGCTAGTTTGGTGGTACTGAATTCTCTTAACTTTTGCTTGTCTGAAAAGCTTTTAACTTCTCCATCAATTTTGAATGAGATCTTTGCTAGGTACAGTAATCATGATTGTAGATTTTTCCTTCAGTCAGCAGTATTGCCTTGCTTCCATGGCTGCCTGGCTTTCCTTTACCAGCATTTCCCACCACGATCCCCACCCTCACATCCCCTCAATCCGTCCCTCCAATGTCAACAACAGCCCTCACCCTGGGATTACTCCACAATCCCTAAACTCCAGCTTCCAGCTGCTGCACCTTCCAGGGGACCAGCATTCCTGTCTGGGGTATGTATGTCTGTGGCAAACTGTCTGATTCTCATTCTATTTAGGCTGCCACAGATCAACTGTTTCACTCTAAGCCTTAAATGTTTCTTCTCTGACTCAGATACTTGCTGCGATGCGGGCATCGGAGCCATGCTTCAGTTCCCAAACCCACCAAGAGAAGATCCAGTCCTATTAACACTCCTGTTTTTTCCCCCTAGTTCCTTCATCCTCCTGAGTTTTGCATGGTTCTATATATTATTTTCCACTGGTCAGGTACTTCTGTCTGCTCTCAGCTGATGTTCTGCATGCACGTCTGTGTCTGAAGGTATATTCCTAATGTATCCGTGCAAAGAGATGTACTCCACGTCCACCTACTCCTCTGCCATCTTGTTCTCTATTTCTTAGTCTTGATGAAGCACATTTTTTGGATTTTTTTAAAACTAAGACTGCATATAAGATAAAGTTTTAAAGATATTGCATGCCAAGAATATTTTAATGCTATCTTTGCATTTGATTGAAGTATAGCTGAGGATAGAGTTTTAGGTTACAGATAAGTTTCCCTAAAAATTTTAGAAAACATTGCTTTGTTGATTTCTATTGATTTGTTATAATTTTTAAGTCTGAAGCTACTTGGATTTCTGATTTTTAAAAATACATTCCTGACCCTTTTAGATGATTTGCTGTTTATATCTTTTGCTTCACCTTTTTTAGCTCTGCTAATCAGATTTCTCTAGCCTTTCCATCTTACAAAATTGTATTTTTGTAGACAAAATTGTAGACAAAATTTAGTAGACAAAGTTGTCTTGTCTACTGTCCCTCCTGTCTCATTCCCTCTTCAATATTATTTGTTCTTGTGATTTTATACATTGGTTTTTTAATTTACTCTTATTCTAGTGGTATTTTGGGATTGAATGTATATATTTAATCCATCAAGTTTAACCTTAATTCTGTAACTTATTAACATTTTCACTTCAGAGATTTACTAATTTTGCCCTCTGTAAGTTATTTTTAAATTGTACAATTTTACATCATTTATCAAATATGCATATACCTATATATGAAAATTAACTGTATGCATATGTACATATGGGAATTCCAGGTGCTAGTGGTAAAAGAACCTGCCTGCCAATGTGGGAGGTGAAAGAAATGTGGGTTCAATCCCTGGTTCGGAAAGATCCCCTTGAGGAGGGCATGGCAATCCACTCCAGTATTCTTGCCAGAGAATCCCATGAACAGAGAAGTCTGGTGGTCTGTAGTCTGTTTGGCCTCAAAGAGGTGGATGACTGAAGTGACTTAGCATGCATGCATATATGTGTGCATGTGTGTGTTTGTGTGTGTGTGTCTGTGTACATATCTTTGCTGTTTTCCCTTGAGTCATTAGTGCTAAAAGAGATAAGAAGGTATATTATTAAGTTTTTATCTGGGAAAACTAAGGAAATATGTAAGGAACTGGCAATGAAATTGGAAAGACTGAAGGAGTAAAGAGGGGAAAGTGAGGTTACCAACCTATCACTTACCTGCTGGAGGGATAGCAGAGGAAATGGGGTTACCCAGAGCCCAAGATTTTCATGCTGAGGAGACTGTTGAGGTTCTACTGTTGCTTTGCTGCAGCCATAACTATCACTAACCTTTGCAGGCAGCTAGACTTTCACTTTTCACTTTCATGGATTGGAGAAGGAAATGGCAACCCACTGCAGTGTTCTTGCCCGGAGAATCCCAGGGATGGGGGAGCCTGGTGGGCTGCCATCTATGGGGTCACACAGAGTCGGACATGACTGAAGTGACTTAGCAGTAGCAGCAGTAGGAGTCTATAAAGAAGACTGAGTGCCAAAGAATTGATGCTTTCAAATTTGTGATGCTGGAGAAGACTCTTGAGAGTCCCTTGCACAGCAAGTAGATCAAATCAGTCAATCCTAAAGGAAATCAACCCTGAATATTCACTGGAATGACTGAAGCTGAAGCTCCAATATTTTAACCATCTGATGTGAAGACTGTGATGCTGGGAAAGATTGAAGGTGGAAGGAGAAGGGGATGACAGAGGATGAGATGGTGGATGGCATCACCGACTCAATGGACATGAGTTTGAGTAAACTCCAGGAGTTGGTGATGGACAGGGAGTCCTGGCGTGCTGCAATCCATGGGGTTGCAAAGAATCAGACACGAATGAGTGACTGAACCGAACTGAACTGAGTGAAGGACACAGAAGCCTGGCATGCATAGTGTCCATGGGGTCACAGAGTCGGATACAACTTAGTGACTGAACTCAACAAGGAGCCCATATCCCCACTGATGTTGCAGGAATCTGGGAGCCACAGCCTCCTGCTTCAGAGGCTGCAGTTGCTGGAACTGGAGCCAGAAGCATCATACTGCTGAGGTTGATGGGGCACCACCTCTGCCACTGCTGTGGAAATCTACTGCCTAAGCAGGACCCCAGGGCCTGCACATGCCCTGCCCTACTCGCTAATGCAGGGAAAAAAAAAAAAAACAGATTTTTCTCTCCCTTTTGCCTTTCAGTTCCCCAACAGTGCCTTTCATTGGCAGAATCTCACTGGAAAGCATCTGGCAAGGAAGTCTGTGAGATATAGCATAAAGGCTCCCAGCCATCCTGTGATAGAGGAGATTCTAGAAGCCTAGAAATAATGCTGAGAGCCAAATGATGAATAGCCAGCCCAAAGGGCTTAAAGGGAAACTCAGTAACTGACTTGTGAATATTATCATTTCTCTGAGTAGGCATATCTATCTGGCACATCCTCTCAGTGTGATATACATCTATAAATATATTGTATATACATATTTTTAATAGGGGCCTTTGAGAATACAATCAGAACTGCTTGTAGCAAAGAGATTTGATAATTTTCCAACTGTGAAGAAAACTTTAATGATTATGATATTTCATTGATTATTTTGGCATTTTCAGAGTTTATCTTGTATATTGCTATTTTTGCTGACATTTTAAAGAATTTGGAGCTCATATACAAATTTAATAGGTTGTTAAGTGAGATTTTTCCTGTTGTCTCAGATTTTCAGTTAAGGCCAAAAACTGAGAACAAGAGATGTTAAATTCCTCATAGTCTAAAGACTGCTGCGAAAACAGCCAAAATTAAGTTCAGAAATGATTCCCAGGGCCAGCTAAGACAGAGCAGGACTATTTCCACCAGGCTATGCCTTTCCTCCCACTTTTCTTCTACTTCTGATGCACCTGACTAGAAAAAACAACTAGCTATTTCCTGCTTCCCAACCCTGGCTTTAGCTTGTCTAGTAAAGTGAATATGATCTTTCAGGTGGATCTGGCTATTTTTGTTGCTGAAATTGAAGATGAAGAAACTTCCATTCAACTTGTCAACATGTAATTGTGGAAAATAGAAGGATGTCTGTCTCTCAGGTTCCTGTGGTCCTCTTGTCAGAGATATGAGGAGTTCAATTCTGCTCTCCAAATATTCACTCATGTTTTGAAAAGTCAAGTGGAGGACATAATCATCATAGAATACAATATTTGCTTGTTCTTATGCCTTGTAGGCAGAGCTATTCAGAATAAAGGAATGAATGCTATTAACAGTTGATGTCAATATAATACTTGGATGGCATTTGGCAAGAGGAGTCATGAGTGTCTAAATCCTTCTCAGTCTTGGTCATTCTTCCCTGAAAAATCCTCAGAGAAAGTGTGTGTACAGGATATATTGACCAGCAGAGCACAGTGACATCAATTTGCAACAACTTCTGTAACTTCACTCCCAAACTCAAAGCCAAGCAAGTGAGAACTAACCAGAACTCCATAATAGTTCCTTCATCTATATATACTGAAATGGCTTCAGTAGCATGGAAGTAAAGAAGGTTGAAAGTCTCGTTCTGACCGTTTCTATAACAATGTCCAGTTTACCTTTGGATCTTACTTTCTCATGTGGTAAGATAGTAAGATCCAAGTGTGCCAAGGTGCAAGACATAAGGACAGCTGAAGACAGAGTCTGTCCCAGTGTCTTAATGTGCCCTCCCTAGGCCCTCTTGGGTTGTCAATAAGCCTACTGATTCAGTTGCTTTGTGGAACAGAAAGAGCAAATGAGGAGAAAAAGAAAGAGCAGGGAGAAAAGAGAAAGAGAGGAGCAGGCTTTCCTTGAAGAGAACAGGTCCTAAGCTTAGCCTTACTTCATCAAGTAAGAGAGTGCAGAAAGGCAAAAATGGAAGGAAGAGTTAGCCATCGTTTTCTTCCTTTATTACCATCATAACATCTTAGGAGGAAGAGAACTGGCAGGGTAAGACTTCACACAGTGTGGAACCTTGACCTCTAAGGTCAAGTGTTGAGGTCAGTCCAGATCACAGAGGAACAGTCCTCTGTGATCCAGTTTAGAGACCAGAGCCTGATCATCCTGATCAACAATGGGTTTAGTGGGCTTTGGGGTACAGGAGAAGTGAACAAGGCCTAGAATTCCCCAGAGAGCCCAACAAGACCATTTTGCTGATGCCAGCCTTTGAAATGGCCACTGTGGATGATTCAGAAGTTCAAGGTCTCAGGTCCTCATGCTTTAGTGAAGAGCAAGCCTTTATCAAACCTGCTGGGTGAAAATTTTACTGATGGCCCTGGAATTGCTTTATCTTCTCATCAGTTGAAACACTTTCTGTCTGTCTTATTCATTCTTTTTTGTTGAAAATATAAAGTTCATTCTAGTCTTTATAGTGTGTCTTTTCAGATTTGGCTCCATGTTCTCAACTGGATAATGTGCTTACTGGGGGCAGGTGCCTTGTCATTTATCTCTTTGTATCCAACACAGCAGGGTTTTCTTTTCTTTTTTTTTTTTAATTTTTTTTGCCACTCCACATGGCATACAGGATCTTTGTTACCCAACCAGGGATCAAACCTGTGCTCTCCACGGCAGAAGCATGGAGTCTTAATCACTGGACCACCAGGGAAGTTCCAGCAAAGTGTTTGGAATTGTGTAGGCACCAAGTAAATGTTTGGTGATGATGAAGTTGCCTAGTGTTTGGAGGACGTTATTCAGATTTCGTTAGGGCTTTACCAGCACTTTTTAAAAAATGAAAGCTATTTTCAAATCTCTATTTTGGTACTTTTTCTCAGTATTTCCCTTTCCCAAAAATTGATTTAGCATTTTCAATACAGCTTGATAGACTAAATTTATTTTTTGCCTTTGCACTTATTCTTTTAGAAGAACATATATATGAAGAAAATATATTTGGCAGAAGATATATGTGAGGAACTGCAGAGACAGAAGCCATGTCTTTAGAACTAAAGTGGCACCCAAGGGAAGAACAATAGAAAACTCTTGCTTTGGAGTGACTTAGGCAGGTTGTTGAAATAGGAAGCTGGAATCAGTCCTAGAAGGACAGGTTGAGTTGTTTTTTCATTTTTGTTGTTCCCTTCCCCAGTGCTCTTCCTCAGATCAAAAGGATGATTCTAATGAGAAAATATAAATGGGAAAAATAATGAGAAGTGATCATTCTTTCTTGTGAGCTAAGTTATGTAATGTGCTAAGTTATGTATATCAGCTCGTTTAATCCACACGAACTACTCTATAAAGAAAGTAGTGTTATTGTCTGCAATTAATAAACTGGAAAACTGAGGCTTAGAAACTTTGAGCAATTTGGTTAAATCTTACCACTAGTCATAGCAGAACTTTGAGGAAAACATACCCTAGTCTGGCCCATGACCTTGACAACTATGCTCCACTGTCTCCTGAAGACTAAGAGTCAAGATAATTGAAGGTTTACTTAGAATTTTGCACTGACACTTTCACTGAGGTTTACAAGTAACTAAGAGACACTTTAGTTTGAATTTTGAGATTGACATGTTTTGCTTACCATTCTGCACGATAGTCATTTTCTGCTGAAAAGAATGATTTACTTGTATAAAAGAATGACCTGTGATTGGCTTATTGTCAGAAACAAATAAAAAAAAGTTATAATAAACATGACAGGTTATTTTGAAGGTGGTGAAAACCTGGAATCAGGTGCAGTATTACCTTTTTTGTATATGTATATAATTTCATTTACCTTGTCTGGAGCATCCATTTTTGTCTGTTTTTTGGAATAATAAATAGAGTTATTTTAACTGAGTGCTAATGTGGTGAGTGCCAGGTGAGAAATTCAATTGAAATGCTGTCACAAGATCCTTTTGTTTTCTTGACAAGAGGTGTCATGTTCCCTTGAATCCTGATACATGGAGTGTGAACTGATAAATAGTTTGGAGATGAAATTGTCAGTCACCATTATCACACTCAAGCAATTATCTTTTCTGGTGGCTTACACTGCCATGAAATGCAAGTTCTGGGGTGTGAAGCAAATAGAAGGAAAAAATATGAATGTGACCATAAATTGGAAGTGCTTAGGTTAGAAAACTGATACTGCAAAGGGGCTTAAACATAGGGAGGAAGATTTACTGCTGCTTCTGAGACTGAGCAGAGGAAGGAAGCTAGGAAGAGGGAGAAGATCAGAGGTGGATCGAGCAGAAAGCTAAGGAAACTTAATCTTTAGTGTCACTTCCATGATGAAGATCATTCCAGTGAATGCAATTCATCCCAACAGCTGTATACTTTTGTAAAATTTGTGCAAGACATGTAACAGCAATCAATTAAGTCTGCTGCCTTTTTCTACTCTGACTTCTCTTCCATTACATTTCTCCTTCTTTTGAGTGGTTTTGGAATGACCCTAGACATTGTTTGAGGCCTAAGGAAATATGAGTGGAGAATATGTTTTGTTTTCATGTAATGAAATATATTTATGTGATCCACATCATTACTTCCCATATATTTAAGTTACTGTTTCCTCACTCTGGCATAAGAATAGCTTCTAGAAATACTCCTGTTGCCCACTCTGCCAACTTGATTGATGCTACGATTCATAGGTGTGTGGCCAAAGTGAAATGAATATGCTTAAGGTGCCCAGCATCTAAAGTATGTGTGCAGTGGAACAAAACAAGGTTTAAGATATAGGCAGCCAGAAGCCAGTCTATAGAAAATTTTTCTAATCATCAGATCTGTAAAACTGTAATTGGGGGATTTGGTTTCTATCAGTATTCTCAACTGTCAGAAATATAGTTAACAATACTGTATATAAATTAATCAGATGTATTTTGATTTTCTTCTGTTGGAAATTGTGTGAAAGAGAACTTCTGTAGGGCAAATCTGTAATGGTTGTACAAATACTGATTATATCTGCAGTAACCATAGACAAAAGAAACTTTAGAAGAGAGTGAATAAATTATTTAATATTGTATAACAAACTTCCCAAAACTTTTTGCCTTAAAACAAAGATATTTGTTCTGTGGTTGGCACCTTAGCCTGGGCCTTTCTAAGATGGCTCATCTTACTATTTATGGTGTTTTCTGGGAGTGAACGTAAGTCCAAGATCTCACCTGTGTGGCCAATGCTTTTTCTTCTCCCTGCAAGACATTGCATCCTCTATAAAGCACCAAGATATGTTCACATTTACAGAGTGAGCATAAGCAAGGTCTCTTGAGGACTGGGCTCATAACTCAGAGAATTATTGACTGGAGATGTATGACTTTTATTACCCAAACGTTATTGACTGGAGATGTACCAATACATTTTTAGAGAGTGATACAGTTAACATTACCATGTGAAGTCATTGAGCTTAATAAAAAAAGTCACAGTCCAGCCTAGGTTCAAGGAGTGGGAAAATAGACACCATCTCATTGTGGGTATTGGTGCCGAGAATTAACGGTCACTTTTTTTGTGCTCCACCGTATAGCATTTCCCAGTTTGACAAAAAATTTGTACATTTATAGAACAATACTAAGCTGTAACTAAAATAAATGACTAAACTATTAATAATTAAAAAATTAACTCTATTGTGCTGAATTACCATTCCGTTCTCTCTTTATAAAATGATATTAGAGATTTATTGTCTCATGAAGAGGCAATCAAAGAGTAGGGAGTCAAAAATGGGCATGAAGAGAAGGATCAGTGAAAGGTGTCTTTGAGATCCAGTTGAATTCACATTTGGTTTATATGACCCAGATGTCAGTTCTGTTCTGGGGAGCTTATAAGGCCTTGGTTTGAATAAGTTAACATTGTTTAACAGTTGAAGAGATTTTGGGAAAGTTACCTTTTCTTTCTTTGAGAAGCAGTTTTTCATCTGATTGAAATGATGATAGTAATTTCCTGCTGAAGAGAATAATTTACTTGTATAAAAGAATGACTTGTGATTGGCTTATTGTAAAAACCAATTTTTTTTTTTTTAAATGTAGTAAACCAAGTTGTTATTTTGAAGGTGGTGAAAACCTGGCATCAGGTGCAGTATCAGCTTTTTACATACATATATATGTATATATATACATATATATATTTCATTTACCTGGTCTAGAGCTTTTTTTTTTTACATTTTATGGATATTAAATAATATTTTAAAGTATTTAATAATTTTCTGATATATACTAGGCAGATAGAGATACATTTTTATTGAGCTTGCCTGTGTCCCAGGTTCTGTTCCAGGAACTGGGGATATAGTGGTGAGTAAGACAAAATTCACAAAATTCCTACCTTTAAGACAGTTCTATCTTAGTGAGATGCTTATTTCTAGTAAGAAACTGACTTACTTCTGAAGAGTGTATATTTTAGAACTCAGCACATTTTAGTTCCCTTTCTTAGCATGAAGACATGAATAAAAATATGAGGAAAAATAGTTGGAGCCACAGTCTATGGAGATTTTGTACATTTCCTACTTAAAAGTGCACTTTAATTGATCAAAAGGAGTTTAAGGAGAGGAGTTTCTGGGAGTTCACATATAATGAACTTGCCCAAACTGTAAATGGAGGCTAAATTATTTAGGATTACTCTAATCCAGTTAGCTGGGCAAATTGGGTCTCTGTCACATTTAAAAGACAGATCTTATCAAAAGCAAGTTGTTCTCTTGTTTCCTTAGTATTCTGGAGAATTAAAAGAAAATCTAATTTAGGAAAGCTTTTCTATCTTAAAAAAAAAAAACCTCAGTACATTGAAAAGGCAACATTAAAAATGCATTCCCTATCTGAATCACAGTTATGTTGAAAATACCAAATATTGAGCTTGTAAACATTTTCTTTTATCATTTACTCATTCTATAGTAGTAACATTGCAATATGCATTAAGCTTATTAATCTATTTTTCTCCTAGAGATGAATAAATTATCCCCATGAAGTTGCCTGGTTGAGGAGGGGGAAACCTCCTCAACCTTAATTTTATATTGAAGTTACAATTTCAATGGAGAGCTCATTTTAAATCTTGTCTATCTTTTAACTTTGAGAATTAGTTTAGTGCTTGTGATTAAATATAGTGCTTCTGAAAACACTAGAAATACTAGGGAAAGAGATCAACCTCTTATTTTGTTTTTAATTTAGCTGTAAAGCCTATCAATCTTCAGAGGTTTTATTTTTATTTTTTTTTTTTTTTCTTCAGAGGTTTTAAAAATTATATTTTCTTGGATTTTATAACAGGAATTAAAAGTCATGATGGGCCCAGTGACTTTGTCTTGGAGGACATGGAATGTTAACTTATTGACTGATAAATGTTAAAAATACAATGTATAATTAGAGAAACCCATTAACAAAAGGTGTGTTCTGCAGCTGCATATAAATCAATGAAGTCAGAACACACCCTCTCACCATACACACAAAAAAACTCAAAATGGCTTAAAAACTTAAACACCATAAAACTCCTAGAAGAGATCATAGGAAAAACATTCTCTGACATAAATTGTATCAATGTTTTCTTAGATCAGTCTTCAAGGAAATAGAAATAAAAACAAAAATAAACAAATAGACCTAATCAAATTTACTTTTGCACAGCAAAGGAAACCATAAAGAAAATATATTGAAAAAAAATAAATAAGAAACTTATAGAATGGAAGGAAATATTTGCAAACCAACAAGGACTTAATTTCCAAAATATACATACAGCTGATGTGACTGACTCAACAACAACAACAAAAAATAACCCAGTCAAAAAATAGGCAAAAGAACTAAACTTCATTCTTCAAAGATGCTTGACATTGCTAGTTATTAGAGAAATGCAAATCAAAACTACAATGAATTACCACTTCGTAATGATGGTCAGAATGACCATCATTAAAAAGTCTACAAATAACAAATGCTGGAGAGATTGTGGAGCAAAGGGAACTTTCCTAGAGTGTTGGTAAGAATGTATTAATAAATTGGTGCAGCCTTTGTGGAAAACAATATGAAGATTCCTCAGAAAACAAAAAAATAGAATTACCATATGATCCAGAAATCCTACTCCTAGGCATAACTGTGACTCAAAAAGATACATGCACCCCTGTGTTCATTGCAGCACTATTCACAATAGCCAAGACATGGAAACAACTTAAATATCCATCAACAGATGAATGGATAAATGAGATGTGGTATATATGTACTATGGAATACTACTCAGTTATAAAAAATAATGAAATAATACCATTTGCAGCAACATGGATGCGACTAGAGATCATCATACTAAATGAAGTAACTCAGAAGGAGAAAGACCAAAACCATATGATATCACTTGTCTATGGAATCTAAAATATGACACAAATGAATCTATCTATGAAACAAGCGGAATCACAGACACAGAGAACAGATTGGTGGTTGCCAAGTGGGTAGGAGGTGGTGGGAAGGATGGAATAGGAGGTTGAGGTTAGCAGATATAAGCTTTTATATATAGAATGGATAAACAACAAGGTCCTACTATATTACACAAAGAACTATATTCAATATCCTATGACAAACCATAATGGAGAAAATATATATATAAAAAGAATATGTGTATATGTATAATGGAATCACTTTGCTGTACAGCAGAAATTAACATAACAGCATATCAACTATACTTCAATAAAAATTTGATAAAAAAATAAAAAATAAAATCTCTATGGGGCAGGATTCATATTTGTCTCAAAAAATATGTTCCTCTAATAGTAATTAGTTACTTTTGCTTATTTCACATATAGTCCAATGGAGAAGGCAATGGCACCCCACTCCAGTACTCTTGCCTGGAAACTCCCATGGACAGAGGAGCCTGGTAGGCTGCAGTCCATGGGGTCGCAAAGAGTCAGACACGACTGAGTGACTTCACTTTCACTTTTTCACTTTCCTGCATTGGAGAAGGAAATGGCAACCCACACCAGTGTTCTTGCCTGGAGAAGCCCAGGGACGGGGGAGCCTGGTGGGCTGCCGTCTATGGGGTCACACAGAGTCGGACACGACTGAAGCGACTTAGCACATATAGTCCAAACTAATTATATAATAGAATTAAATATGTGTTTTCATTTTAAAAGCGTGTCTTTTTCTATCTTTCCTATCCAGAATATGGCTTAATGATTCAGCTACACCATTCCCCAGATTCTCTTTTGTATTATATTTCCTACTGTTTTCTTTAAGAAAAAGAGTTTTTCTCCCTTTACTATTCTTAATTCATTAAGAGCTGGTTCTCTCTTTAATTTCACTCTGTTTTGAAGGAGTATTTGAAAAGAGATAACCATATTTGTTTTCATTTCACTTCATTTCTGAGACTAAGCTCTCTTAAAATAGTAACTTCTACTATAAAATTGATCCATTTTTTCCCCTAGTTGCTCAGTTGCCAAGTCGTGTCCAACTCTTTGTGACCCCGTGGATTGCAGCATGCCAGGCTTCCCTGTCCTTCACTATCTCCCAGACTGCTCAGACTCATGTCCATTGAGTCGATGATGCCATCCAAGTATTTCATCCTCTGTTACCCGCTACCGCTCCTGCCCTCAATCTTTCCCAGCCTCAGGGTCTTTTCCAATGAGTCAGCTCTTCACATTAGGTGGCCAAAATATTGGAGTTTCAGCTTCAGTGTCAGTCCTTCCCTTCCAATGAATATTCAGGGTTGATTTCCTTTAGGATTGACTGGTTTGATCTCCTTGCTGTCCAAGGGACTCTCAAGAGTCTTCTCTAGCACCACATTTCGAAAGCACCAATTCTTCAGTGCTCAGGCTTCTTTATAGTCCAACTCTCACATCCATACATGACTAATGGAAAAACCATAATAGCTTTGACTATATAGACTTTTGTTGCCACAGTGATGTCTCTGCTTTTTTTAATATGCTGTCTAGGTTCATCATGGCTTTTCTTCTGAGGAGCAAGCACTTTTTAAAAATTTATGTATTTTTTAATTGAATGATAATTGCTTTACAGAATTTTGTTGTTTTCTGTCAGACATCAACATGAATCAGCCATAGGTGTATGGATGTAATTTCATGGCTCCAGTCACTGTCTGTAGTGATTTTGAAGCCCAAGAAAATAAAATTTGTCACTGTTTCCACTTTTTCTCCATCTGTTTGCTATGAAGTGATGGGACCAGATGCCATAATCTTTTCCCTGTACCTTAAATCAAATACCTTTTTAGTATTTGATTGTGAGCATTATAATTAACAACCTTATGAGCAGTGTTGTTCAACCTTTTTTGTATTTACGCCATTCTTTCTCCAAACTGTCCATTTTGTTCAAGCAAATAGTTTTAATGTTTGGATTTGAATCACCGCAAGTTAGATTGATCAATTCTGTCTCTTTAACCTTTTAGTCATTGTCAGCTCTTTTTAAAAAGACATGTTTTTCTCTATAATGCAAACATTGCCCAAAGAGCACAGACCATTAAAAAATTGATAAATTGAACTTTATAAAAATGAAAACCTTTTGCTCATTGAAAGACATCATCAGGAAGATGAAAACACAAATGACATGTATCTGACAAAAGACTCATATCCAGAATACATAAAGAGGTGTTACATCTCAATAGGACAAACAATACAATTAAAAATGAGCAAAATATTCAATCAGATACCTTCACTGAAATATATACAAATGGCATCGCTAGTCATAAGGATAATGCAAATTAAAGTCATGATGAGATGCTACCGCATAAAACGACAATAGGCAGTAATACTAAGTGTTAGTGAGGAGGTGGAACAGCTTGAGCTCTCTTATGTTGCTGGTGGACATACAGAGTGGTACAGCTGTTTTGGAAAACAGTTTGGCAATTTCTTATAAAATGAAACATATAAAGCTGAGAAATTCTGTTCCTAGTTAGGTATCCAAGAGAAAGAGAAATATATTCGAATGCTCTTAGTCACTTGATTCCATAATAGCAAAAAAGAAAACAACCCAAGTGTCCTTTAGCTGCTGGATAGATAAATAAATTGTGCTATGTCCATACAATGGAATCCTACTCAGTAGAGAAAGAACTGCTGATATATACAATAACATGGAACCATCTTGAAAATATCACATAAAGTGAAAAAGCCAGACACAAAAAATTTCATACTGTATGATCTCATTTATATGCAATTTTTAGAAAAGGCAAAACAATAGCAATAGAAAGCAGACCAGGCTAGGATGGTAAGGGGATTTATTTCAAAAAGATATTAGAGACCTTTTCAGGAGATGAAGGTGTTCTATATCTTCAGTTTGGTGGTGGTTATATATATTTATACGTTTGCCAAACTTCATTGAACTGTACTAAGTTGATTCTATCCATGTAAGTTATGCTTCAATAAAACTGTTCAGAAAATACTTATCATAAATAATTTGGAAAATACAGAAAGCCATAAAAACACATGAAAAATGTATTTCTCATTATGTAATATAGCTGCAATTAATATTTTAGTAAACTTTTACTTGAATAATTGAATATTGCAGAAAATGCAGAATCATGGTTGTACAACTCAGTGAATTTCCACAAAGTGAATATACCCATGTAACTATGACTGAGATAATGAAAGAGAACATTAGTTAGCACTCCAGAAATATGTCTCTTGCTCTCCCCTGAGTAGTAACCCCTCTACTCAGTAACACCACAGCTTAAATTGTCTGTTTTTGAAATTTATGTGTATGGAGTTATTTACATTATATCTAGTTCCTTTAGCTCAAAAATATCTTTGCAAAATTCATCCATGTTTCACATAGCTGTTGTTCACTCATTGCTATTATTTTATAGTTTTAAATTGTACGAAATGCCATAATTTATTTATCCATTATACTGTATATTATTGTTGAATTATTTCCAGAATTGAGTTATTAACGGTAAGGTTGCTATTAAAATTCTTATATGTATTATTTGATGAACAGAATGTATATCTGTAGGGTATACACTGAATACCTAAGAATGGGATTGTTGATCTTGAGAAAGAAGAATGGAACTGGAGGAATCAACCTGCCTGACTTCAGGCTCTACTACAAAGCCACAGTCATCAAGACAGTACGGTACTGGCACAAAGACAGAAATATAGATCAATGGAACAAAATAGAAAGCCCAGAGATAAATACATGCACATATGGACACCTTATCTTTGACAAAGGAGGCAAGAATATACAGTGGAGAAAAGACAATCTCTTTAACAAGTGGTGCTTGGAAAACTGGTCAACCACTTGTAAAAGAATGAAACTAGAACACTTTCTAACACCATACACAAAAATAAACTCAAAATGGATTAAAGATATAAATGTAACACTAGAAACTATAAAACTCCTAGAGGAGAACACAGGCAAAACACTCTCCGACATACATCACAGCAGGATCCTCTATGACCCACCTCCCAGAATATTGGAAATAAAAGCAAAAATAAACAAATGGGACCTAATTAAACTTAAAAGCTTCTGCACAACAAAGGAAACTATAAGCAAGGTGAAAAGACAGCCTTCAGAATGGGAGAAAATAATAGCAAATGAAGCAACTGACAAACAACTAATCTCAAAAATATACAAGCAACTCCTACAGCTCAATTCCAGAAAAATAAATGACCCAATCAAAAAATGGACCAAAGAACTAAATAGACATTTCTCCAAAGAAGACATACAGATGGCTAACAAACACATGAAAAGATGCTCAACATCACTCATCATCAGAGAAATGCAAATCAAAACCACAATGAGATACCATTTCACGCCAGTCAGAATGGCTGTGAAACAAAAGTCTACAAGCAATAAATGCTGGAGAGGGTGTGGAGAAAAGGGAACCCTCTTACACTGTTGGTGGGAATGCAAACTAGTACAGCCACTATGGAGAACAGTGTGGAGATTCCTTAAAAAACTGGAAATAGAACTGCCTTATGACCCAGCAATCCCACTGCTGGGCATACACACTGAGGAAACCAGAAGGGAAAGAGACACGTGTACCCCAGTGTTCATCACAGCACTGTTTATAATAGCCAGAACATGGAAGCAACCTAGATGTCCATCAGCATATGAATGGATAAGAAAGCTGTGGTACATATACACAATGGAGTATTACTCAGCCATTAAAAAGAATACATTTGCATCAGTTCTAATGAGGTGGATGAAACTGGAACCTATTATACAGAGTGAAGTAAGCCAGAAAGAAAAACACCAATAGAGTATACTAACGCATATATATGGAATTTAGAAAGATGGTAACAATAACCCTGTATACGAGACAGCAGAAGAGACACTGATGTATAGAACAGTCTTTTGGACTCTGTGGGAGAGGGAGAGGGTGGGATGATTTGGGAGAATGGCATTAAAACATGTATAATATCATATATGAAACGAGTCACCAGTCCAGGTTCGATGCACGATACTGGATGCTTGGGGTTGGTGCACTGGGATGACCCAGAGGGATGATACGGGGAGGGAGGAGGAAGGAGGGTTCAGGATAGGGAACACGTGTATACCTGTGGCGGATTCATGTTGATATACGGCAAAACCAATACAATATTGTAAAGTTAAAAAAAAAAATAGAATGGGATTGCTGGTGCTTTAGAATATGCATATGGATAAATTTAGTAGATTTTAAAAAATAGTTTACCAAGTGACTAAACTCTCACCAGCAGTGTATGAACATACCAGTTAATCCACATATTGTTTTGATGTATTTTTCACAGTTTTACAGGGCAAAATCTCCTGTTTATTTTAAGAATTTGTGATTTTAATAAATTTGTCTCATATACAGAGGCTTGAGTACTAATCTTTGAATTTCTTTTTACTTAGCATTATAACATGACTATATCATTAAATATTTTTCAGAAACATGATTGTTAAAGCTGCATGATGCTTTATCATAAGGTTTTCCATCCCCTGAAGCTATTCTCTGGGCCTCAGAGAATATTGTTGTTCTATATGACAGTAATTGTCATATCCATGTCATAGGATTTTTATAATTGTGAAAAGTAATAATCTAAAGAGTGCTTTATGTATCTGGCATATAATAGATGTTCAACCTAATAGTTCTTTCCCCCTTCCATTACTGTATTCATCTTTCCTAATGGAGGAGAATAATTCAAATATAATAGGTAGATCTTTAATTTCTTTCATTCTAGTTTTATAGTTGGATTTTTACTTAAGTTTATCATTTTTGGAGGTATTGTAAATGTATTGTGTTTTAATTTCAAATTCCAATTGTTACTGGTCTGTAGGAGAGCAACTGGTTTTTGTGTATTAAGCTTATATCCTGCAACCTTGCTATGACCACCTTGAATTAGTTCCAGGAGGCTTTTTTTGTTGTTGTTAATCTTTTGTAACTTTTTAAATATAGACAATCATGTCATTCGTGAACAAAGACAATTTTATTTCTTCTTTCCCAGTCTGTACATCTTTTATTCCTTCTTCTCGTCTTATTGTACTGTCTGGGTCTTCAAGAACATTGTTGATATGAATGGTAAGAAGGGGCATACTTGTCTTTGTTCCAGTCTTAGGGAGGGAAACGTCTAGTTTCTCAACATTAAATGCGGTATTAGCTATTGCTTTTTTACACGTATTCTTCATCAAGTTCAGGAAATTCTCCCTTATTCCTACTATGCTGAGAATTTTTAAAATAAATTTGTGTTGTATTATGTCAAATACTTTTTCTGCATTAATTGACATGATCATATTTTTCTTTCTTCTGTAGCTTATTGATGTAATGGGTTACATAAACTGGTTTTCATATGCTGACCCAACCTTTGCATACTTGGAAAAATTTCACTTGATTATGATTTATAATTTTTGAAATTTATTGTTGGATTGGATTTCCTAGTATTTTGTCCAGAATTTTTGCATCTCTGAAAGATACTGATCTATAATTTTCTTCTCTTGTAATGTCCTTATTTGATTTTAGTATTTAGTGGTGGATTTGTAGAAGGAGCTAAGAGATATTCCATTTGATTCTGTTTTTTTTGGAAGGGATTGAAAAGAATTGATATTATTTTTTCATTAAATGTTTGGTAGATTCACCAGTGAAACCATCTAGTCCTAGTAATTTCATTTTTGGAAGGATTAATTACTCACTCAGTTTCCTTAAATGGATATAGATCCATCTATTCAGATTATCTAATTCTTCTCATCTGAGTTTTGATAGTTTGTGTCCATCAAGGAATTAGTCCAATTCATCTAAGTTATCATATTTGTGGACATAGAGTTGTTCATGGTATTCTATTATTATCTTTTTAATCCCACTACATGTCTCATTTCATTTCTGATATTAGTAATTTGTGTTCTAAACAGTGTGGGAAAAAATCCACAAAACTGCGGGTTTTCAACTTCCCTCAGTTTCACAGTGGTGGCTTTCCCTGAGACCTCAGTTCTTTTATAAAACATCCAAGAAAAGTTGTTGATTTTAAATTTGTTCACCTTTTTTTCTTGCATGGATGGGAATGACTTTCAACCTATATTAGTTATAAATAAGTTAAAGCCTGTAACTTATTTTAGTTCCCTTTCAGTTTTAAATGTTTCTTAGTATGGTTGCAAATCATATTGTAATCTATGTTATAACAATCTTGGGAATAATTATATACTTCTTTGACAAAGGCCAGTTGTATTTGGCTCCTGACCCATCCAGGTTTGTTACTGGAAAACAGAGTACTACTTTTCCCTTTCTTTCTTTCCGTAGTGTCTCTCCTTTTTCAGCAGTTGTGTTCATTTTTTTTTCCCATAGAGACTCCTATTGAGGTAACAGAATATGTTCTACTGTGACAATTAAGATCCTATGTGGCCACATAGCTTAACTGTGTTTCAAGATTTGAGAATGCCCATCTTAACATGATTGTCTTAGTATGTTGGGGCTGCTATAACAGAATCCCATAGTCTGGGTGGTTTGTAAACAACAGAAACTTATTCCTCACATTTCTGTAGGCTGGGAAGTCTATCTAAGATCAAGTTCTGACAGATTCAATGTCTGGTGAGGGCCCACTTTCTAAGTCATAGATGACTATTTCTCACTGTGTTCTCAGTTTGATGGAAGGGCCAAGGGAGCTCTCTGTGGTCTCTTTTATAAGGAGACTAACTCCATTCATAACAGCTCTGCTCTCATGTCCAAATCACTTCCCAAAGCCTCATCTCCAAATACCAAAACTTTGGGGATTAAGGTTCAGCATATTTGGGGGGATACAAACATGCAGTCTGTAGCATTCTGCCCTTGACGTCCCAAAATTCATGTTTTTCTCACATAAAAACTACTAATTATTATATCCCATCTGAGGCTACATTCTGTGTGGTCATAAGAGTTGGACATGATTTAGCAACTAAACCACCAACCATCACCAAAATCTAAAATTCAAAGTTTCTTCTAAATATCATCTAAGATAGATGCAGATGAAACTCAGGGTAGAGCATATTCTGAGCTGTAAACCTGTAACATACTTTCAAAATACAATGATGGAGGCTTTCCTGGTGGCTCGGTGGTAAAAGAATCCTTCTGTCAACAGGGAGACTTGGGTTCAATCCCTGGCCCAGGAATATCCCACATACTGCCAGGCAACTAAGCTAGTGTGCCATAGCTTTTGAGCCTGTGCTCTAGAGCCCAGGAACTGCAACTACTGAGCCCATGTGCTACAACTACTGAAGTCAGTCCATGTGCCTAGAGTCTATGCTCCACAATAAGAGAAGCCGCTGCAATGAGAAGCCCACACGTTGCAACTAGAGAGTAAGCCCCACTCACCACAACTAGAGAAAAACCTGCGCAGCAACGAGGACCCAGCACAGCCAAAAAGTAAATAATAATTAAAAAAAAAAATACAGTGGTGTGACTTGCGTAGAATAGACCTTTTTATTTTAAAAGGAAAGATATAAAAGAAGAAAGGGGTAACTGGCCCCAAATAATCCAGGCTGTAAGACGAACTCCACAAGATCTTAGGGCTTGAGAATAACCCTCTTTGGCTCAGTGCACTGCCCTCCAGGGCTCCATGTCTCATCTCCTAGACCCACTGTGAAGGGAGGGAAGAGAGAGGGTCCTACCCCCACAGCTTTGCCTGGCAGGGTGCTATCCGCCCTGTTAAAAGGAGGGTGATGGTTCTTCCTTTTGGAACCAAAGAGGCAGCCTTGATGATCTCTGAATCACCTTCAGGGTCATTCGTCCCATATCTTTAAGAATAGTTCATGTTCGCAACGGAATAGCTCCATGGTCTTGCCCTACAAAATCTAAGTCCGATGCCCTCCTTTATTCCTTCTTGTCTCATTCTCCTTCAGTTTAAATTGGTGGTTTTCCAACTGGGGTGGCTTATTAAGTTTGTGGTTCACACCAGTACCAATTGCCTTATTAAAATATCTATGGTTACTTGGCCACACACTTAGTATTGTCTTCCCAACATGGTCTCTCATTTTTTGCAATAGAAAAAGGCTGTGAATTTTCCAAATCTTTAATTTCTAGCTCCTTTTTGGTTAATAAGTTCATCTTCAAATCATTTCTCTCTTTTCACATTTTAGTGTAAGCAGTCAGAAGGAACAAAGCCACATCTTCAACACTTTGTTTCGAAATTTTTTCAGTTAAATACCCAATTTTATTGCTCTTAAGTTGTACCTCCCACAAAACCCTAGAACCTGAACACAATTTAGCCAAGTTCTTTTGATACTTTATAACACGGATCACCTTACCTCCATGGTCCAATAACATATGCTTCATTTCTCTCTGACTTCAGAATGGCCTTTACTGTTCACATTTCTATGAACAGTTTGTTCATGGTGACTTAGGAACTCACTAAGACTAAGGCTTTCTCTATAGCTCTCCTCTTTTCTTTCTGAGTTCACACAATAATCACTATTAATGATCCATTCATGTAATGTAGGGTTTTTGTAGTATATACCTCAAAACTCATCCAGCCTCTGCCCTTTATGCAGTTCCAAAGCCACCTCCACATTTTTAGGTATTGGCTACAGTAGAACTCCCACTTTTTAGTGCCAATTTCTGTGGCAATTACTGCCCTTTGTAACCACACAGCTTAACCATCAAGACCAAGACTTGAGAATGCCTGTCTTTACTTATCTATTTGTGCTCAGTTCAGTTCAGTCACTCAGTCATGTCTGACTCTTTGCGACATCATGAACTGTAGCACGCCAGGCTTCCCTGTCCATCACCAACTCCCAGAGCTTGCTCAAACTCATGTCCATCGAGTCAGTGATGCCATCCAACCATCTCATACTCTGTTGTCCCCTTCTCCTCCTGCCTTCAATATTTCCCAGCATTAGGGTCTTTTCCAAGGAGCCAGTTCTTTGCATCAGGTGGCCAAAGTTCTTAAATAGGATTATATGGCTCATAAACTAGTAAGTAACTTTTCTGTTTGGTTCAGGAAATTTCTAACTTCATCAGAAAAACTGTTGTCTCACCTGGGCAAAGGGCTTGCTTATGCAAGAGCCTACTTAGGAAGACTTGCTTCAGAACTCTTGTCTTTCTGTGTCTATCAATCATGTATTCTTATTAATTAAGTTGCCCAATCATAATCAGTTTCTCACTTTGAAAGTCTTCTCTGTTAGAACCTAGACCCCCAAATTATGCATCTATATATCTCTTTCTCTATGTTCTCTTCTGGTCTTCCCTTCTGAAAGCTATTAAGACTCATGAAGTTATTTTGTCTCTTACAATAGTAGTTTTATTCAACTTAACGTTGCTCAATCTCTAAGTAATTCTAATGGCCTTAGGTTTCTTGTAGTATTAGAGTTTCTATGGCAAATATATTGATTAGATTCCACTGTAATACTTAAAACTGGGTTCTCCTGAAAGATTAAATCAGAAGACAGGCAAACTTTGGGGGCGGTTCATTGTCAGCTTCTTTCTAGCCAATTCCTTATTCTACTATTTCCCATCATAAGAAACCATTAATTCTGACACATTCCTATGATTTGAGAATATCCTTATCTCAGTGCTACAGGTGAGAAACTTGGGACTGAGGCTAACTGACTTGCTCAAGGTCACTATGAACCAATAGCCTGGCTGAGATACAGTGCAAGTCTTGATTCTTAGGCAAGCCCATGCTCTGTGCACAGATATGCTCTGCCATCAATAAGGTACTGACATCATTTCCTTCTTAGTTGGTGGAAGTCTACCCTATGTGCTAATATCATATCTGTAGTTCATACCTGCAGCATTTTCAGAGTATGACAAACACACTGTAAAATAATATGCATATATATATTTAATTTCATATATTCTTAAAACATACTGAGTTTTACAATGTATAGCTTTGCAGTAATTGAGCGAAGTTCACATAGGTTTCAAAACTTCTATGTTCTTATAATTAAAATATACAAAGCTATCCATACACTGAAATCTTCAAAAGGAAAACAGGCAAACTAATGTTGCTTTGTAGCACCTAGATAGCAAATGAATCACAATGCTCATGCTCATGCTTAGTCATGTCCAACTCTTTGTGACCCTATGAACTATAGTCCACCAGGCTCCTCTGTCCATGGGATTCTCCAGGCAAGACTACTGGAGTGGGTTGCCATTTCCTTCTCCAGGGGATCTTCCTGACCCAGGAATCGAACCTGCCTCTCCTGAGTCTCTTACTTTGCAGGCAGATTCTTTACCATTTAGCCACATTGTACTGTAAATACAGTGTTTATTATGTAAACTCCTTTGATATAGGCCAATTATAAGTTTCTGCCATCTCCATCATGGCAGTGTATCTTTAAAAATGTCATGAATTGAAATGGCTTGTCTTTCAATGAATTTCACTTTTTTTTTTTTTTACTTTTTTTATTCAATTTTAATTAAAAAAAAATTATACATGTGTTCCCCATCCTGAACCCTCCTCCCTCCTCCCTCCCCATACCATCCCTCTGGGTCGTCCCAGTGCACCAGCCCCAAGCATCCAGCATCGTGCATTGAACCTGGACTGGCATCTCGTTTCATACATGACATTTCACATGTTTCAATGCCATTCTCCCAAATCTTCCCACCCTCTCCCTCTCCCACAGAGTCCATAAGCCTGTTCTATACATCAGTGTCTCTTTTGCTGTCTCGTATACAGGGTTATTGTTACCATCTTTCTAAATTCCATATATATGCGTTAGTATACTGTATTGGTGTTTGTCCTTCTGGCTTACTTCACTCTGTATAATAGGCTCCAGTTTCATCCACCTCATTAGAACTGATTCAAATGTATTCTTTTTAATGGCTGAGTAATACTCCATTGTGTATATGTACCACAGCTTTCTTATCCATTCATATGCTGATGGACATCTAGGTTGTTTCCATGTCCTGGCTATTATAAACAGTGCTGCGATGAACATTGGGGTACACGTGTCTCTTTCCCTTCTGGTTTCCTCAGTGTGTATGCCCAGCAGTGGGATTGCTGGATCATAAGGCAGTTCTATTTCCAGTTTTTTAAGGAATCTCCACACTGTTCTCCATAGTGGCTGTACTAGTTTGCATTCCCACCAACAGTGTAAGAGGGTTCCCTTTTCTCCACACCCTCTCCAGCATTTATTATTTGTAGACTTTTGGATCGCAGCCATTCTGACTGGTGTGAAATGGTATCTCATAGTGGTTTTGATTTGCATTTCTCTGATAATGAGTGATGTTGAGCATCTTTTCATGTGTTTGTTAGCCATCTGTATGTCTTCTTTGGAGAAATGTCTATTTAGATCTTTGGCCCATTTTTTGATTGGGTCATTTATTTTTCTAGAGTTGAGCTGTAGGAGTTGCTTGTATATTTTTGAGATTAGTTGTTTGTCGGTTGCTTCATTTGCTATTATTTTCTCAATGATTTCTCAATGATTATAATTTCTCAGTTATAATCAATGATTATAGTAAAGTTGCAGGATATAAAATCAACACACAGAAATCCCTTGCGTTCCTATACACTCATAATGAGAAAACAGAAAGAGAAATTAAGGAAACAATTCCATTCACCATTGCAACGAAAAGAATAAAATACTTAGGAATATATCTACCTAAAGAAACTAAAGACCTATATATAGAAAACTACAAAACACTGGTGAAAGAAATCAAAGAGGACACTAATAGATGGAGAAATATACCATGTTCATGGATTGGAAGAATCAATATAGTGAAAATGAGTATTCTACCCAAAGCAATTTATAGATTCAATGCAATCCCTATCAAGCTACCAACAGTATTCTTCACAGAGCTAGAACAAATAATTTCACAATTTGTATGGAAATACAAAAAACCTCGAATAGCCAAAGCGATCTTGAGAAAGAAAAATGGAACTGGAGGAATCAACCTACCTGACTTCAGGCTCTACTACAAAGCCACAGTTATCAAGACAGTATGGTACTGGCACAAAGACAGAAATATAGATCAATGGAACAAAATAGAAAGCCCAGAGATAAATCCACGCACATATGGACACCTTATCTTTGACAAAGGAGGCAAGAACATACAATGGATTAAAGACAATCTCTTTAACAAGTGGTGCTGGGAAATCTGGTCAACCACTTGTAAAAGAATGAAACTAGAACACTTTCTAACACCATACACAAAAATAAACTCAAAATGGATTAAAGATCTCAATGTAAGACCAGAAACTATAAAACTCCTAGAGGAGAACATAGGCAAAACACTCTTTGACATACATCACAGCAGGATCCTCTATGACCCACCTCCCAGAATATTGGAAATAAAAGCAAAAATAAACAAATGGGACCTAATTAAACATAAAAGCTTCTGTACATCAAAGGAAACTATTAGCAAGGTGAAAAGACAGCCTTCAGAATGGGAGAATTTCACTTTTTTTATGCCTCCTTTCTTCATTCATTAGGATCATATTTACTATGAAGCTGTTTTCATGATGTGTTTCTTTGTAAGCCAAGTCTGATCAAATAGACTATTATTAATTATTAATGAAAATTCCAACAATACTATCATCACATTTAAAAATTATATTTCTTTAGTGTTACTAAATATACAGGTTTCAAATTCTTCTACCTCATTCTTCTCACTTTGAATTATGATTAAAATAGGCCAATAATTCATTGATGTAATTGTTCTACTTTAACCTAAAGGTCCCTTCCTTCTCCTTTAGGTTCAATGCAAGATATAGGAAGCTTGGGGCTGGTGCACTGGATGACCCAGAAGGATGGTATGTGGAGGGAGGTGGGAGGGGGCGTTCAGGATGGGGAACACGTGTACACCCATGGCAGATGCATGTTGATGTATGGAAAAACCAATACAATATTGTAAAGTAAAAATCAAGATTTATAAAGTTATTGTAAGGAAAAAATAAAAAGAATAAAACTAGCAAAAAAAAAATTTTACTTTTGCAAAAAAAAAAAAAAGATTTACTGAGGCCTTGATCATTCCCACTCACCTCAAAAAGCACGAAGAGGTAATGAATTTAATTTTAAAGAAGTTTCAGAAGCTTTGTGAGGGAGTAGAATGAGCTTTCAGGGAGCCAGAGCTGAGTTTATGTATCTAAACAGAGAAGTTTCTAAGAATCCTGAGTAACTGCTTCCAGCAAAAAACAAGCACATGGTGTCCTCTTTACCTAGAACTTAATTAGGACATGATCCTATAGCTTTTTTGCAGAATTCCTGGAGTCTCAGAAACCTGACCCATGGTATTTTTAAAGTGGAATACTAGGGGACTTCCCTGTTAGTACAACGGATGAGAATCCATGTGCCAATGCAGGGGACATGGGTTCTGTCCCCGCTCCAGGAAGATTCCATATGCTGCAGAGCACCTTAGCCCATGAGCCACAACTACGGAAGCCTGTGTGCCTAGAGCCTGTGCTGTGCAATAGAAGAAGCCGCTGCAATGAGAAGCCCATGCACCCCAGTGAAGAGTAGTCCCTGATCTCTGCAATTATAGAAAATCCATGCTCAGCAATAAAGACCCAGTGCAGCCAAAAATAAAATAGATAAATAAAGTCAAGTAAAATTTTTGAAAAAAGGGGCGGGAACACCAATTTTTTCGTAGTATCTTTGTTTAACATTGTCTGAAAAACTTGTGTTTTGCAAGGTTTTTACCACTTATTTAGGGAAGATAAAATTCTTGGACTGTATATATGTGAGTCAGAGATAATCTCTGGATGAAGGGATTTGGATGGCAGCTGTAGGAATAGAGAACAGGAAAGAATTGGTCTTAAAAATAAATCTACAGGAAGGATAGCAATATTAGACACAAATAAGAAAAAAATAAACAAAGCTAGGCACCTGTGTGCCTTGTAGGGATATAAAGATGATGAATAAAGAGTTCAGGCCTGGATCCAGCTCAGTGGGGAATACATTTTGTAAACAGGACACTATAAAAACAGCTAAGTGTGGAAACAAGATTCAGCTAAGCCAAGGGGAACTTCTTAGAGGAAATAATGTCTGAACGTGTATTTTAATAACACACCTCTGATAACTAAAACGCACCTTAGAATGTGATTTAGTTTGCTAGGGCTGCCATAACAAAATACTGCAGAGTGGGTGGCTTAAATAATGTAAACTAATTTTTGCACAGTTCTGGAGACTAGAGGTCCAAGATCAAGAGCGTCAGTGGGGTTGGTTTTCTTCTGAGGCCTCTTTCCTTGACTTGCAGATGGCTGCCTACCTACTGTATCCTCACATGGTCTTTAGATTTCCTCTTCTTACAAAGATACTACTCAGATTGAATTAGGGTCCACTCATAGGACCTCACGGAGAAGGCAATGCCACCCAACTCCAGTACTCTTGCCTGGGAAATCCCATTGACAGAGGAGCCTGGTAGGCTGCAGTCCATGGGATCGTGAAGTGTTGGACACGACTGAGCTACTTCATTTTCACTTTTCACTTTCCTGCATTGGATAAGGAAATGGCAACCCACTCCAGTGTTCTTGCCTGGAGAATCCCAGGGGTGGTGGAGCCTGGTAGGCTGCCATCTATGGGGTCGCACAGAGTCGGACACGACTGAAGTGATTTAGCAGCAACAGCATAGGACCTCATTTAATTTAGTTACCTCTTTGAAGTCCCTATCTCAAAATATAGTCAGATTCTGAGGTACTGGGTTTAAGGTATCAAGATGTACAAGCTAGATTTAGAAAAGGCAAAGGAACCAGAGATCAAATTGCCGACATCCACTGGATTATAGAAAAAGCAAGAGAATTAACAAACAAACAAACAACTTCTGCTTCACTGACTACGCTAAAGCCTTCGACTGTGTGGATCACAACAAGCTATGGAAAATTCTTAAAGAGATGGGAATACCAGACCACCTTACCTGCCTCTTGAGAAACCTGTATGCAGGACAAGAAGCAACAGTTAGAACTAGACATGAAACAATGGACTGTTTCAAAGTTGAGAAAGAAGTACGTTTAGGCTGTGTATTGTCACCCTGCTTATTTAACTTATATACAGTGTGCTGTGCTGTGCTTAGTCGCTCAGTTGTATTCAACTCTTGCAACTCCATGGAGAGTACATCATGTGAAATGCTGGGCTGGATGAATCACAGGCTGGAATCAAGATTGCCAGGAGAAATATCAACCTCAGATATGCAGATGATACCACTTTAATGGCAGAAAGTCAAGAGGAACTAAAGACCCTTTCATGAAGGTGAAAGAGGAGAGTGAAAAACTGGCTTGAAACTCAACATTCAAAAATCTAAGATCGTAGCATCTGGCCCCATCAGTTAATGGCAAATAGATGGGGAAAAAGTGGAAGCAGGGAAACATATTTTATTTTATTGGATTCCAAAATCATTGCAGATGATGACTGCAACCATGAAATTAAAAAACACTTGCTCCTTGGAAGAAAAACTGTCACAAACCTAGACAGCGTATTTTTTTAAAAAGCAGAGACATCACTTTGCTGACAAAGGTCCATATAGTAAAAACTATGGTTTTTCCAGTAGTCGTGCACAGATGTGAGAGAGAGACCAAGGCTGAGCATCTAAGAATTAGGTGCTTTCAAACTGTGGTGCTGGAGAAGACTCTTGAGAGTCCCTTGGACAGCAAGGAGATCAAACCAGGCAATCCCAAAGGAAATCAACCCTGAATATCCATTGGAAGGACTGATGCTGAAGCTGAAACTCCAATACTTTGGCTACCTGATGCAAGGGACTGACTCATTAGAAGAGACCCTGATGCTGGGAAAGACTGAAGGTAAGAGGAGAAGGGGCGACAGAGGATGAGATGTTTAGATAGCATTTCTGACTGAATGGACATGGGTTTGAGCAAACTCAGGGAGGTAGTGAAAGACAGCGAAGCCTAGGGTGCTGCAGTTCATGGAGTCACAAAGGATCGGACACGACTTAGCGACTGAACAACAACATGTGATTGCAGGGAATACAACTCAATCTAGAGTAAAATGTTACAGTTTTCCAAAAGGCAGCATAGGCTTTTCCTTTCCATATTATTTATTTACTTCTTCTTATTTGAGAAGTGATTAAAAGCATGAGCTCTGTAGCCAGCCTGCTTAAGTTCAGTCTTTGCTGTGCCACTTACTGGATGTGTAACTGGAAATAAATTGCTTGATTTCTCTGTATCATGCTCTCTTGCATGTGAAATGGAGGTTTTAATAATAACCTCATTGGATTTCTGTGAAGTTTAAATGGATGAATACATGTATTGTATTTAGTAGTGTCTGGCATGTAATAAACACTCAATAATTATAAAATATTGACCACTGAGCCATCTGCGAAGCCCATATAAAAGACAGCAATAATTCCCAGGAAGGAGAGATAAGAAAGCCTTCCTCAGTGATGAATGCAAAGAAATAGAGGAAAACAATAGAATGGGAAAAACTACAGATCTCTTCAAGAAAATTAGAGATACCAAGGGAGCATTTCATGCAAAGATGGGCACAACAAAGGACAGAAATTGTATGGACCTAACAGAAGCAGAAGATATTAAGAAGAGGTGGCAAGAATACACAGAAAAACTATACAAAAAAGATCTTCACGACCAAGATAATCATGATGGTGTGATCACTGACCTAGAGCCAGACATCCTGGAATGTGAAGTCAAGTGGGCCTTAGAAAGCATCACTACGAACAAAGCTAGTGGAGGTGATGGAATTCCAGTTGAGCTATTTCAAATCCTGAAAGATGATGCTGTAAAAGTGCTGCACTCAATATGCCAGCAAATTTGGAAAACTCAGCAGTGGCCACAGGACTGGAAAAGGTCAGTTTTCATTCCAATCCCAAAGAAAGGCAATGCCAAAGAATGTTCGAACTACCACACAATTGCAGTCATTTCACATGCTAGTAAAGAAATGCTCAAAATTCTCCAAGCAAGGCTTCAGCATTATGTGAACCATGAACTTCCAGATGTTCAAGCTGGATTTAGAAAAGGCAGAGGAACCAGATATCAAATTGCCAACATCTGTTGGATCATGGAAAAAGCAAGAGAGTTCCAGAAAAATATCTGCTTCTGCTTTATTGACTATGCCAAAGCCTTTGACTGTGTGGATCACAACAAAGAGTGGAAAATTCTTAAAGAGATGGGAATACTGGACCACCTGACCTCCCTCCTGAGAAATCTTCATGCAGGTCAGGAAGCAATGGTAGAACTGGACATGGAACAATAGACTGGTTCCAAATCGGGAAAGGAATAGGTCAAGGTTGTATACTGTCACCCTGTTTATTTAACTTAAATGCAGAGTACATTATGAGAAATGCCAGGCTGTATGAAGCACAAACTGGAATCAAGATTGCCAGGAGAAATATCAATAACCTCAGATATGCAGATGACACCACGCTTATGGCAGAAAGCGAAACTAAACAGCCTCTTGATGAAAGTGAAAGATGAGAGTGAAAAAATTGGCTTAAAACTCAACATTCAGAAAACTACTATCATGGCATTTGGTCCCATCAGTTCATGGCAAATAGAAGGGGAAGCAATGGAAACAGTGACAGACAATTTTTGGGGGTCCAAAATCACTGCAGATGGTTAACTGCAGCCATGAAATTAAAAGACGCTTGCTCCTTGGAAGAAAATTTATGACCAACCTAGACAGTATATTAAAAAGCAGAGGCATTACTTTGCCTACAAAAATCCGTGTAGTCGAAGCTATGGTTTTTCCAATAGTCATGTATGGATGTGAGAGTTGGACTATAAAGAAAGCTGAGTGCCAAAGAATTGATGCTTTTGAACTGTGGTGTTGGAGAAGACTCTCGAGAATCCCTTGGGCTGCAAGGAGATCCAACCAGTCCATCCTAAAGGAAATTAGTCCTGAATATTCATTGGAAGGACTGATGCTTAAGCTGAAACTCCAATAGATTTGCCGCTTGATGCCCAAAACTGACTCATTTGAAAAGACCCTGTTGCTGGAAAAGATTGAAAGTGGGAGGAGAAGGGGATGACAGCGGATGAAATGGTTGGATGGCATCACTGACTCAATGGACTTGAGTTTGACTAAGCTCCGGGATTTGGTGATGGACAGGGAGGCCTGGAGTGCTACAGTCCATGAGGTTACAAAGAGTTGGACACGACTGAGCAACTGAAATGAACAGAATAATTCCTGGCCATAAAATTGTGCAATATGATACTTATACATATTAGTGCTCATAAATAAATATTTGTATTCTTTGGAGCTGTATTCTTCATCATGTATAATCAGAAAGAAATATGTGTAAGTTCAAGATGACTTATCGCCACTTCAATTTCTGTCACTTAGTATTCACACACAGCATAAATTTATCTGATCATCTGAGTTTCTAAAATAACTCCAGTGAGATTTCAGACACCTAATATTGTTAATAATAAAAGCTCCATGTGTCTTTTTCATTTATAAGGGTGTTAATTCCATACTTTAGTTTACTGTGCTAAATTCACCCTTCATCTAGTTTTTGGTATTTTTATTTTTTCTTTATAAAGTCATTACCATCATTTTCTCTTTTGTGTTCACAAACTCTGAGCAAGTAGGAAAATATTGTTAAAATCATGGTCACCACGTACTGTGTTTTCTTAAACAGCACTTTCTACCAATAACTGACTTTCCAATAGTTGAATCCAGTTAACTCTCTTCTGGCATTCATCAACTATCTAAAGTAGTTTCTCTGTAGCACTTTGTTCTTTTTATTAACATTTATATATTTAAAACATTTGTTTTGTCCTTGGCCCTGCTCTGCACTTTTCTTATATTAAATCATTTAGTCCTCCCCTCAGCTTTATAAAGTAGACGCTCTTATCCCCTTGAAGGACGAGGAAACTGAGGTACAAAGAGATTAAATTACTGGCCCATCACATAGTGAGTAAGCAATGGAGCCATCATCAGGCCTAGGTAGTCATGGTTGGATTTTCATTCTGGGCATTCTTTCCTCTTTTGGCTTAAAGCATACTACTCATTTCCTATCTTTCTGGACACTTTTTAATTTCCTTTATTAGATCTTCCTCTTTCATTGGGATGGTACCCTGAAGTTTCCCAGCATTCTATTCTTGTAATGGTGTTATCCCTTGGAACTCTCTTTTACTCATTCCCAGAGCTCATCTATTCAGTTCAGTTCAGTTCAGTCACTCAGTATTGTTCGACTCTTTGTGACACCATGAATCGCAGCACGCCAGGCCTCCCTGTCCATCACCAACTCCCAGAGTTCACTCAGACTCACATCCATCGAGTCGGTGATGCCATCCAGCCATCTCATCCTCTGTCATCTCCTTCTCCTCCTGCCCCCAATCCCTCTCAGCATCAGGGTATTTTCCAATGAGTCAACTCTTCACATGAGGTGGCCAAAGTATTGGAGTTTCAGCTTCAGCATCAGTCCTTCCAATGCACACCCAGGACTGATCTCCTTTAGGATGGACTGGTTGGTCCTCCTTGCAGTCCAAGGGACTCCCAAGAGTCCTCCAACACCACAGTTCAAAAGCATCAATTCTTTGGCACTCAGCTTTCTTCACAGTCCAACTCTCACATCCATACATGACTACTGGAAAAACCATAGCCTTGACTAGACGGACCTTTGCATAAACCTAAAAATGAGGTGGATGTTACATCTGTACCTCCAGAGACACCTTTCCCCCAAGTTGTATGCGCATTTCAACCACCACCAAGTCACCTCCAACTTGGAAGCTGAACTTTGCATTTGAACTTGAACTTTGAACAACCTTGAACTTTGCATTTGCCTCAATTTCCCCAAATTGTTCTTCAGTTCCAATATCTACACCTATTGGTGGACTCTACAGCCTCCCTCATTTCACATGTACAATCTGGCACCAAGTTCTCTTGATTTTAGCCTTACAGAGTGCTCTACTCTTGCCCCAATTTCTAATCTCACTATTATTGCATTAGTTTAGCAACTGTAGGTAGGTGTTAATTTTCTACTCTCTTTAAACTCACTAATAATTTGCAGTTGCTAAAAGTTATTTATTGAATATTGTACAATTAGCTCATGCTAGCATTCTCTGCAGCTTGAGATGTTTTAATTATTTCAGTACTGTTATTCCTCTAATATCCCCAGCCTGAGCCTGTTCTTGAGCTAGATTCCTGCCTTGTATTTGCTAAGAAAGAACCCAGTCCCTAGTTTGTCTTAGTAATGTTCTCCTTCAGGAAAAAGATACTTTTAGGGTCAAGCCTTTTTCAGAGTCTTGAAAAAAAAGATGAGCTTTTCTGCTTTCTCCCTTAGCAGTTACTAATGCACAAATAGAATGCAAAGAGATAAAAATATTTTAAGAAACACCTGGCATGCTTTTATTTGGGCTCTTTCCCTGATTTACAAAATCTCTTTGGGGATGATATTAATTACAAGATATTATCTCTCACCTAGAATTTTGCAACAACTTTCAAATTTGTTTATCTCTGTGTTCACTCTAATTTATTCTCTATATAATTAGTTCAGTTCAGTCACTCAGTCGTGTCCAACTCTTTGTGACCCCATGGACTGCAGCATGTCAGGCTTCCCTCTCTGTCACCAACTCCTGGAGCCTACTCAAACTCATGTCCATCATGTCAGTGATGCCATCTAACCATCTCATCCTATATATAATAATCTTTCTAAAATGAAAAAAAAAAAATCAATTGGTCCCCGAATAAAGTGAAAATTTTTTTCAGAATGGCTTTTGGATCTTTGACAAGTTAGTTGGATATGACATCTCCAGCCTCATGTCTCTTTCCAGCCACGTCCTCTAAATTCAAGTCACAGCAACTTCTGGCCTTTATGACTTTGCACAAGCTTTTCCCCTTTCTCTAATGCCATTTGCTCTTTTCATATCCATCAAGAGCTGACCCTGATATGACCTCCGGATGCTCTTACCAAGCTTCTCTAACCACTTACTCATCATGTTATCCACAACAGCCAGGCTAGGCTAGGACTCTTGTGTCTGATTTTCATTTGGCTCCTGGCTACCAACACTTCTTATAGTTGTCTTAGATCCACTCTTTTGTTTATAAAATTTCATTTAGATTCTATGACTTGATTCTCATTAATTTTTAGATATGATTTTACTTCTGACTTTTTTTCCCCACCTGAAGCAACTATCCCACAAGATGAAACCTTGACCCTCAGACTCAGTCAGCTTTCAGGAAACTCCTATAAATCCAATGACCTCTCACAGATATCATGCAGTCTGTTAAAAATCTTTCCATTCTTCTCAGACAGAATTAATCACTTGGAACTTCCAGGGTCATCCTCTAATCATACCTCTATTATAATATTTATGTATTGCAGTTATATGTGTATTCATGTAAAGTCACTTCAGTTGTGTTCGGTTCTTTACAACCCCATGGACTGTAGCCCCAGGCTCCTCTGTCCATGAGATTCTCCAGGCAAGAATACTGGAGTGGGTTGCCATGTCCTCCTCCAGGGGATCTTCCCAACCCAGGGATTGAACCTGAGTCCCTTTTGTCTCCTACATTGGCAGGTGGATTCTTTACCACTAGCACTACTTGGGAAGTCCCTTTGCAGTTACAACTACTGTAATACTTCAGACCATATTCTCAGGTGTGAAAAGTAATCCACTTCTGTTGAACCTTCTATTGGACCCTGTCAGTGTTGCTCCCAGAGACCCTCATATCCCTTTATCACTTCTGTTTGGCCTTTCCCACACATCAATGTGCCTTCAGTTTCCTCAGCCTGCACCTGTAATTCTGCAGAGGACTACCTTCAGACTTCTGGGACTGCTTCTCCCAGAAAAGCTCAGAGAGCTGGAGGTGCCTAGGAATTACTTCCCTCCAGGGCGACTATTAGCCAGTGATTGGATGGTGAGGGAGTCCCAGTCAAGGGACAAGAGGACTCTCTACCCTGAGATGTAGGCTGTAGCCCTTTCTGTGGGACTTTGTCTAAACTGTTACTCGACTTCTTTCTCCTCTACACTCTGCTTCCCCTTTTCCCTCATTGGTTTCTCTTCGGAATATTTCCCCAGTAATTCACTTGCACAGGACTCCCTGCCTCACAATTGACTCCTGGGAATCTTGACTTAAGACTCCACTTAATCTCCCTTTTAAATCCATTTTGTTTGATTACAGAAAAAATTATCTAAATGAATTATGGATAAACTTCATCACTTCAGATTTCATCTCAACAAACTCAGAATTTTTATCAGATCTCTTTTCTTCATGAGTTCTGGTTGAGTAGTCATGCTGGAGGTGATTTTTTTTTTAAATAGGATAATAAAGGATGGTGTCCAGCTGGACTCAGTTGTCAGAATCTATCAAAGTGATATATTATCTTGCTACTCCATTATCTGTTTCCATGTTTGCTATGGCTACAGTACAAGCTTTACAGTGCTAGGTCCCTGTCTTTTTTTTTTTTTTTTTTTTTTTATACTTAAAACAGAGACACTAACTGTTGAGTGGAAATAATAACAATATAACACCTTTGTAAACTGGGCATTATCATCCTAGCCTTACCGGTAATGTAAATAAGACTAACAGATATTAAATAATTAAAGCAAATGAAGATAGTTGATTAATAGTAGAACCAGAGTGGGGCTTCCCTCGTAGCTCAGCTGGTAAAGAATCCACCTGCAATGCAGGAGACCCTGGTTCAGTCCCTGGGTTGGGAAGATCCCCTGAAGAAGGGATAGGCTACCCACTCCAGTATTCTTGGGCTTCCCTGGTGGCTCAGCTGGTAAAGAATCTGCCTGCAATATGGGAGAGCTGGGTTCAATCCCTGGGTTGGGAAGATCACCTAGAGGAGGGCATGGTGACCCACTTTAGTATTCTTGCCTGGAGAATCCCTATGGACAGAGGAGCCTGGCAGGCTACAATCTATGAGGTCTCAAAGAGTCAGACATGACTGAGTGACTAAGCACAGCACAGAACCAGAGTATAGGTGTTCTGACTTAATATAAATTCTTCCACATTACCCATGCCTGTCTCCCTCCTCACCAGGTCTCATAGCTGTTTCTCTATGCTTGGGGCTCAAGGGAAGGTCATGCTTATGCTGATCTCAGCCACCAGAAAAACGAATCTTCCTGTAGACCTGTTAGAGGGGACTAGAGTCATTCTAAAGGCTTTGTCACTACTGGAAATAAAACCCAGAATGTTCTTTCCTGGGCTTCCTTCTTAAATATGAATATTAATCAACTCCTTTCTTTCCTCCTTAGAGAAATTCTCTGCAGTTTGAAACTTCCATTGGAAACATGCCTGTAATAAGATCAGGCATCAGTTTTGATATCATTTTTATCTGCCTTCTATGGGGGGAGGGGAAGAGGTCTTGCCACACTGGAGGGGAAGTAGTGGGTCTTTAGGGAAGGTGTGTGTTTGTAGCTTGAATCAAAAAGAAGACCAAATAGTAAGGGAACTATCCTATGATGACAATGGAAGAAATGTACTCCAGGAGCTTTTGATGTAAGGACAATGCTTTTGAATGATTGATATTAGAGTGAACAAGAAGTCTTAGCACTGTACTCTTTCTTAATCCCATCAATTCTCACTCTCAGGAGTTCAGGGCCTTAGATCAGGTTGTATCTTGTAAGATTTAGAAGGCATCTCTGGTACCTTCAGAGGAGCAGAGATGGCATGACCTCTTGTTATGCATGTGTGCAGGTTTCTGAGCCCTCCTGTTGTAGCATCGTACCTTTGCTGAGTTGTGTGACTACAGAAACGGCGTGGAGCGATGCTGCTCACATATTCTGCCTAGCAGGAGGGAGGAACAGTGCAGTTTGAAAGATGTGATTTAGTTAATATGCTACACTTTGCTCTCAGGCACTTGGGGGCACATCTTTTGTTATTCTGCTTATTTTTCCTGACAAGGGCATGATTTGGCAGTTTGTTAAGGAACAACATTACATTTAGTGGAAGAGCACTTTCCGTTTTAAAACTTTTAACTTGAATTAATGTCATGTAGAGTGTATTTGTTCTAACCTATTGACTCTCAGCACTTACACACCTTAGGAAGATCCATCCATATGTACAGAGCCTGAAATTATTTGTAATTTTGTAATGTGTGTCATTGTAGCATTCTTAAATGCCATTATGAATTAAATACAGTAGTATCATCTTATATTCCATTTTGAGATCTTAAAGTTGACATTTGCTTTTTGCAAATAAATTTCATGCAAAAATTGGCATAGTACTCTCTCCAGCTTATACATTTATGGTATTTTCATCTTTTTCACTTAAAACCTTGAATAGTAATTTAGGGGCTTTTTTAATTCCTAGAGATATATTGGGAATGAAAAGATGTCTATATTAGGAAATATATTAAAAAGCTAAATAATAATTTGTATGTTCCGGACTGCCTTCCAGTAAAATTTTTAAGTTTAATAAAATTTGACCTCAGCTAAAAAACTTCCTAAGTGTATGTCCCCTCCTTCTAGTATCCACTGTCCACAGGATGACCTTTTACCTTCCTTCCTTTACATATACCTCTGTGCCTCCTGGAGTATGGGTCTCTTCTGCATCAAAAGCCATGGTGACTCCTTCTGAAAGAGCTGAGGACTCCTTATCACCAGAGTCTAGGAGGGGCTGATAGCTAGGATATCCTTGTTTCATCCTTAACAATGACAGCTCCTGAATGATCCTCAGCACCATGCTCCAGCTTCAGGACTTCAGTTACCTCTGAGGATGATTTGTTGCCATTCAGTTGCTAAGTAGTATCCCACTCTTTGCGACCCTTTGGATGGCAGTACTCCAGGCTTCCCTGTCCTTCACTATATTCTTGAGTTTGCTCAAACTCATGTCCATTTAGTCAGTGATGCCATATAACCGTCTCATCCTCTGTGGTCCTGTTCTCCTTTTGACCTCAGTCTTTACCAGTGTCAGGGTCTTTTCAAATGAGTTAGCTCTTTGCATCAGGTGGCCAAAGTATTGGAGTTTTCAGCTTCAGCCTCAGTCCTTCCAGTGAATATTCAGGACTGATTTCTTCTAGGATTGACGGATTTGATTTCCTTGCAGTTCAAGGTACTCTCAAGAATCATCTCCTTCACCACAATTAGAAAGCATCAAATTCTTTGGTGCTCAGCCTTCTTTGTGGTCCAACTCTCACATCCATATGTAACTACTGGAAAAACTATACCTTTAGCTAGATGGACCTTTGTCAGCAAAGTGATGTCTCTGCTTTTTAATATGCTGTCTAGGTTTATCATAGCTTTCCTTTCAAGGAGTAAGCATCTTTTCATTTCATGGCTGCAGTCACCATCCATAGTGTTTTTGGAGCCCAAGAAAATAAAATCTGTCACTGCTTCTACTTTTTCCCCATCTATTTGCCATTAAGTGATGGGACTGGAAGCCATGGACTTAGTTTTTTGAACGTTGAGTTTTAAGCCAGCTTTTTCACTCTCTTCTTTCACACTCCTCAAAGGCTCTTTAATTCCTCTTCCCATTCTGCCATTAGAGTGCTATCATCTGCATATCTGAGGCTGTTGATATTTCTCCTGGCAATCTTGATTCCAGTTTATGATTCATCCAGCCTGGCATTTCACATGATATACTTTGTAAATAAGTTAAATAAGTGGGGTGACAATGTACAGCTTTCACGTACCCTTTTCCCAATTTTGAACCAGTCTGTTGTTTCATGTCTGGTTCTAACTGTTGCTTCTTGGCCTGCATACTGTAATGGCTTCCTCCAAATAACCAACTGAACTCTCTCACTTGTCTCAAGCCTGGTTAGATGCCCCATCCTCAGGAAGATCTTCCCTTGTTACCCTATCTAAAATATACCTTTCATGATCTCTTTATACCCTTACTTTATATAGTTTATTTTTTTTCTAACACATTTTACTACTTGACATCATATTAGACATCTTTAAAAAAAAATCTCTCCCTCCTCATAAGGTGTAAACATCATGAGAACTGTTTAAGTTTCTGAGATAGTAAGTGCACAATATTTATTGAATTAATGAATGAATACATGCTGTGGAAATGAGAAATGCAAGATTATAAGGAGAATTGATATATTTGGAAAGAAACCTAAAATTCTTTGTTTCATCATCTTCCATGATGATTAATTTTGTTTAGAACTCTTATACAGACTAAAGGCCTGCTTTTAATTAGAGGTTACACACATATACAGATACACAATCACACAGGTGTTTAGCCAATGACAAGCAAATTAAGATATTAAATATTTACCCAGTTTAGAGGAAAGAATTACATTTCAAAACCTTAGCTTTCTTTTTGAAGTTATTTCTATATGCAAACACTGTATTTATTATCTTTTTGACTTTTTTTTTTTTAACCACTGAGATGTTCATTTATCTTGAAATTCTCTAAGTGAACTAAGCTATATGCACAAAGTCTTAGTTCTGGTTAAAATATTTGATTATATACACACAGTGTCAATCTGCAGTAAGATTTAGCCAATATTGGCAGGTCAGAGTCTATATTTTTAAAGTATAGCAACAATTTCCCATTGAATAGGAATGTTTACTCTGTAAACTTTCAGAAAAAGCTTGACACTATTTTTGAGGTAGCTTTATGTATAAGACTTCTTGGTGACTCAGATGGTAAAGAATCTACCTGCAATGCGGGAGACCTTGGTTTGATCCCTGGGTCAGAAAGATCCCCTGGAGAAGGAAATATTTTTGCCTGGAGAATTCCATGAACAGAGGAGCCTGGTGGGCTACAGTCCATGGGGTCCGAAAGAGTCAAACACGACTGAGCAACTAATACTTTCACTTTTCACTTTCACTTATGCGTAAGACTATGATGCAAAGACAGTAGAGAGAGCTGTGTTAAAGCAGGATGTGGTGATTGTAGAATGTGGTGCCTTTTTTCTATGCCTGCCTGTCTACCTGTTAGTGGTGAAGCCAGACCTTGCTCCTAGTCTAGGTTAGAATCTGGTTATTCTCTGAATTAACCTTTTATTCCTGCCATTGCCATTAACAGAGAATTCTTTTGGAATTGTAACGCTTTAAATTCCTTGGGAAAGGAAGACTATGAATTTGGAAATGTGAGCATGGACTTTTCTGGAGCCAGGACACCACATTAATCAGAAGCACCCTGTACTAGGATCAGAGGCCCAGAAGCCACTGAATGAGGAAAGTAGGAGGGCAGTTTACTAATGAATACTGCTGCCTGTTATTTGGCAAGGACCTCACATGGAAGGAAATGGCAACCCACTCCAGTATTCTTGCCTGGAGAATCCCATGGAGGGAGGAGCCTGGTAGGCTATAGTCCACGGGTTTGCAAAGAGTCGGACACTACTGAGCTACTTCACTTTCACTTTCACATACATTATCCTAGTTAGCCTTCACGATTATCCTGCTAGGCAGATGTTATTAACCCTATTTTACAGAAAATAAAATCTAAAACCCAAGAGATGAAATAACTTACTAATGTTTCCCAGTTAATAAATCATGAAGGCAGGGTTTGAGCCCTGTTCTAAAAGGCTCAAAATTCATGCTTTTTGTGCTATACCGTATCACTAAAAGTGAAAAAAATGGTGATACAGACAAATTTAGGCACCATTACTCTGTGTTATTAATACTTGCCTAACGCTGTGTACTTTCAGATGGTAAAGAATCTGCCTGCTATGCAGGAGACCCAGGTTTGATCCCTGGGTTGAGGAGATCGTTGGAGAAGGAAATGGTAACCCACTCCAGTATTTTTGTCTGGACAATTCCATGGATAGAGGAGCCTGGCGGGCTACAGCCCATGGGATTGCAAAGAGCTAGACATGACTGAGCAATTAACATACTGCTACTGCTGCTGCTGCTAAGTCGCTTCAGTCGTGTCCGACTCTGTGCGACCCCAGAGACGGCAGCCCACCAGGCTCCCCTGTCCCTGGGCTTCTCCAGGGAAGAACACTGGAGTGGGTTGCCATTTCCTTCTCCAATGCATGAAAGTGAAAAGTGAAAGTGAAGTCACTCAGTCGTGTCCTACTCTTAGCAACCCCATGGACTGCAGCCTACCAGGCTCCTCGGTCCATGGGATTTTCCAGGCAAGAGTACTGGAGTGGGGTGCCATTGCCTTCTCCGAATTAACATACACATGTACTTTAATCAAGTTGAGTATATGGAATAATAATGGAATATAATATAAAATAAGGTGTATTTTTAATTTGATAAGGACAGCCCTACCTTTAGGACTCTGGAGGTCACTGGAATGGGAGTGTGCAAATTTCATGAGGGCCTAAAGTGTTTTTTAGGAGAAAAAACCTTATAAGTCTCCAAACCAGCTTTCAGCACTCAAGTAGGTGTGCCAGTATATTTATTACACAGGTAAAACAAGAGGGACCAAACCTGAAATACATAAGTAAACCCTGGAGGGATAACCCAGGGAGCCTTTTAGGACATCCTTCTGATGGAAAGTTGGGTTCAGAGTCATGTTTATCTGAATATTAAAAGAAACATCGCCTAAAATGCACCCACAAGGTGTTAAGTTAGGACACAGCTACACAAGTGCCATCACCTGGAATGGGCTGTGCAGTTCCTTTCTACTGTGTTATAGTTTTCCTTAAGAATATTATTTCCTCTCTAGTCTATGTTTAAGGGACATGTTAAAATCCTTTATCCCTAAATTCAGTCTGTTATAGCCAGTGCCATCTAAGTCCCTCAGGGACACCATCCTTCTTTAGGTGTTTCCCTTGAAACATTTAATTTTCTCTCTCACATGATTGGCGATGGCCAGGGCTGGCAGTACCACGGGATGGCATGGTGAAATGATTATTCCTACTGACTAGCATGGTCCTTCTTTTGCAGGATCATATGCAATTTTGGATGATTCTCACTTACATAGGACATAGGATGAATGCAGGTTTCTGGCTACAGATAACTGAACTCTGACCCTTGACATTGCACTGTGTATGTATGCTCATTTACCTGCTCTTGCCTGTTTCTCCACTATAAAGAATCTGAATGTATCTATCATGTTATGAAGCAGGTGCTTTTGGAGAAAATTAATGTGTTCTAATTGGCAAGCTGAGGAAGTAGTCTGCAAAAGGGGAAAATTCCAAAACATTAATCAGGGGAAAAATAAATAGACAACTTTTTGTGCCAGTAAGAAAAGTATAGCATCAACATGAGCATTAGACACCTCTGAGTGCTAAGCTTTAATAACAGGGAGGGACACAGTGTAATAATAGGCCCAGATCTTGATTACTTTTCCTAATGAGAGTGAAGCACAGCATGGAAAAGTGACAACTTGAGATAATTCAAAATGTCACATTAGCTTTGGGTTTCAATCTCTTCTATAACCAGTCTTCATAAAAACTGCTAATGAGTAGTAAATTAGACTGATTTGAGTTTTACTTCAATTTGCTTCTTGTGCAAATCTTTAAAGAAAGGGTGTAAGGCAGTGGGATGTCGTAGATAGCATATTAGAGCAGAAGTCAAGCAACCTGAGTTAGAGGCTGCACTCTGCAATTAACAATCTGTGAGGCTCTGGGCAAGGCAGGCAAAGAAATTAGCTGTTCATGAACATCTGTCAGGCGCCATGCATTGTGCTAGGTCCAAAGGAGACAGGTAAATAAGGCTGGTGCCATGTCCTCGAGCTGCTCACAGTCTGGTGGTGGAGACTGACATGTAGAAAGATAATCGGAATATCTTATGACAAGTCTTTCATAGGGTTATGGGCAATGGACTATGGGCATTCAGAATATAGGGCTGTGATTAACAATGAGAAAATCAAGAAGGGTACATGTAAGTAATAATTAAAATAACGCATTTTAGGAAGTATCAATACATTGAAAAGAGTAAAATGAGACAGATATTAACTTTAATCACATATTTTATTTAATCCAAAGTACTATTTCAAGATATAGTAGACATAAAGTTGTTAATGAGATAAGTTTACATCCTTTTTTTAACTCTTTTTTTTTTTACCAAGTCTTTGAAATTCAATGTGACATACAGTCACACAGCACATTTAAATCTGGACTAGCCACATTTCAAGTGCCTATTGGCCACATGTGGCTAGTGGTTACCATCTTTAACAATGTAAGATTAGTCTGCATCTATGTCCAAAAAGACTTAAAGCATTTGTGCACCAGTCAATGAGGGATTCCTAGCTTAATATGAGGACAGACAAAAAAAAACGTAGGGGCTTTAATTCTCAATAGCAATGGTTCTAATATATGGGTTCATAAACTGATTCTGGACTGAGTTCATAAGAATCTTCTAGGAAGCTTGCAAAAGACAGATTCCTGGATCTTTGAGATTTCAAATCATTGGATTTGGGTAGAGCTTAGAAATATGTATTTTATAAAAGAACTCTGATTATACCTAGGTGTGTGCAAGGCTGGGAACTACTGACAATCCACTGAATAGGAGGCCCCTGTGATGATCATAAAGGTCATTTAATTTTAGGTAGCATCAGCAGAAGAATAGTTCTCTATGTGGATGAGCTGCAAGTTAAGTATTTCTTGAGAAACTGCATCCTTTCTCTTGGACTGGTGTGGTGTCTAGAGTGGTCCTCCCTCCCCGTCAGTTCTGTCTACTTGTTCAGTGGAGAGTTGATGGTGTCTCTGCACCAAGCTTCAAGGAAGTGTGCATATTTCGTTTGCCCATTTGATTCACATATTTTTGTCTGATGTCTTTCAAATGAGTTGTCCCAAACTTGGCTATGAGATCCTTCTTGTTGACACTAAAAAAAAAAAAACAAACTTTCATGAACCCCTCTCCAGGTTTACTACATCAGAAACTTAGGGAGTGGGGCCTCAAATGATTATTTTTACAAACTCCCCAGGGATCACTTGGTGTCAGAAAAGTAGTTGAGTTGTAGTGACCTAGAGAGTCTTTGGGAATGTATAACTAAGATTACTACTCTCTTTGCCAGATTTTAGAGCTGTTTTGCCACCATATAGAATGTGGTATAATGGCCTTAGGCAGTCCTTGTTTGATATTTGGCTCTTTAGCTTACTAACTGTGTGATCTTGTTGAGTTATTTACCATGTTTGACCCTTTGTTTCCTTATGAATAAAATGGGAATAATAATCAATTAATAAGGCTATTGTTAGTGCCTTGGGGCTCATGTCTTTGTTCTCTTTATGTTTGATCATTCTGTGATCTCATTTGGTCTGATGATGAGATTTTAAGCTGATAACTTTCCAACCTAACTTGCCCTCTTTCTTTAACCTGGACCATCTGTGACTAACTGCTTTAAGCATATTTTTACTTGAATATATGATTAACTTCTCAAATATAACATGCCTAAAACATCACTCCCTAATCAGTTTCCAAAATCAGTTTCAACAGTAATCTGACTCATCTTGCTGCTGCTGCTGCTGCTGCTAAGTCGCTTCAGTTGTGTCCGAATGTGTGCAACCCCATAGACGGCAGCCCACCAGGCTCCACCGTCCCTGGGATTCTCCAGGCAAGAACACTGGAGTGGGTTGCCATTTCCTTCTCCAATGCATGAAAGTGAAAAGTGAAAGTGAAGTCGCTCAGTCGTGTCCGACTCTTCTCGACCCCCTGGACTGCAGCCTACCAGGCTCCTCCATCCATGGGATTTTCCAGGCAAGAGTACTGGAGTGGGGTGCCATTGCCTTCTCTGCTGACTCATCTTAATAAATGGCAATGCCAAACTTCCAGTTGCATAGGTCAAAAACCTTGGACTCATCCTTTATTCTCTTTCACATTTCACTTTAGCAAATCTTGTCATCTCTGCTTTTAAAATTATACAGAATTTGATAACTTCTCATTAAGTCTACCATTACCATTCTGGTGATTTCTTGTCTTGATTATTTCAATAAGATAAACTATTTTCCTTTTTTGTTTCTCCTTTTCCATAGTTTGTTCTCAACAGTCTAGCCAGAGCTACTTACTATTTTTTACCCAAGGATGTCAGAGATTAAAAAAAAAAGTTAGGAACCTGATCAATTTTGTGAGACTTTCATGAGAAACAGGAAACTGGTCCAGCAAATATTTTGAGAGGGGCTCTTTGGCTGAGATATTGGATCCGTATTCCCATAAAACTTTCTAACATAGATTTGTACTTTGATTGTTCTTTCTTCTGGAAAGTGGATATCTATGGAATTTATTACCTGTTTTTCCATCTCTAGGGATTTTCCTAACCACTGTCCACATGACTGTAGCAGGAATTACTATTTTGATTAAGTGTGGCCATATTCCCTTAAAATGTGGTTGACTAAGTGGTAAGCATCTATACCACAATCAGTGAGTTTATTTCAATAGAATTTGGACTTAAGACTGAGACATGAGCCTGTATCTCCATGAGTACATGTACTGGATTGAATTGTGCCTTCCTCAAATATATGTTCAAGTCCTAACCCCTTCCCAATCCCAGATATCCCTAATAACCCTGGGGATGTGACTTTATTTGGAAATAGGGTCTTTGCAGATATAACCCAAGTTAAAATGGGGTCTGAGGAGCAAAGGCAAGTTTATAAGAAAGAATGATACTGGTATGCTGAGAGAAGCCAGAGAATAAATCCTAATAGCATTTGAATTTTTGATTCCAATTTCCCTTGAGCCCATACTGAGCACCAGCAGTATTTCCAAGCTTATTTACAATAAATTTACAGATCAGTTTTAGTTAGTTTCTGTTACTTGCAACCACAATAATACTAATCAATTCATTTTTCCACCAGAGGCCCTTCTTTTGTGGATCAGCTTTTCCTTCTGGACTTCATGTATTTAGAAACATAACTCTTCCTTACTCTTTCAATTGTTGTTACTGTTCGGTCACTTAAGTTTCGTCTGACTCTTTGAAGCATGTACTGTAGCAGGCCAGGTTTCCCTGTCCTTCACTATTTACCAGTTTGTTCATGTCCATTGAGTCAGTGATGCTATCTAACAATGTCATCCTCTGCTGCCCCCTTCTCCTTTTGTCTTCCATCTTTCCTAGCATCAGGATCTTTTCTAATGAGTCAGTTCTTCGCATCAGGTGGCCAGAGTATTGAAGCTTCAGCTTTAGCATCAGTCCTTCCAAAGAATATTTGGGGTTGATTTCCTTTAGGATTGACTGGTTTGATCTCCTTGTTTCAACTAGCAATAGTTTGAAGCATCACTGATTTATCTCTTGGGACTCAAGGCAAACAGTTTGTTTTTTACTTGAATGCCTATGGATTTGGAAATGACTCCCACAGAAAGATACACTATAATAATGAAAAAATTTTATCATTAGAGAAATTTACCTTGTTTCATGACTTCTTTAGAGACCATTACACTGGAGGGCTTTCTGAACTTCATTTCTGAAAACCTGCTGAATATAAAGTACTGTTCTAGGTGCTGGAGGAATACAAAGATGAATGACACATTGTTATTTTCCTCAAAGAGTTTAGAGATCAGTAAAGGATGAGACCTGAAAAAAATACAGTAAAAGCTAGGATGGGACGAAGCAAGTGCTATGATAGAAGTAGGATCAATAGGTTCAGAAGAGTGTGTTTATTTCTAACTGGGTTATCAGTAAAGGCTTGAATGATGCGAAGAATTTTGAAACATGGGGATAGATGATCCCTCACTATTAAAAAAGCTAGGTTAAATGTCCCTGTTAAATACTCACAGCTTCCTGTTCATCTTCCTATTCAGTGTGTATTTTCACCACTGCATTGCAAGTTCTGTAAGAGCAGTGATCACATTTGTCATGGTCAGTATTACATCTTCAGAGCTTACCATTATACTTAGTACTAGCAGTTGTCAAAATATGCTTTTTGCATGAATGAATGAACTAGGAAAGAAAGTCATGCCACATACAGAATGGAGCAGGAGGGTGATTCTCTATTTGTGTGGTTTTAAGGACTTCAGTAAGACCAGCTCATGTAGTTTTACTCTAGTATTTTTACGTTAATGTGACTAGTTACACCTCATATGTTTTTTCCTTTCTATTTCAACCAGCAGATTCTATTGGCTCTGTTTAAGTTACTGAAAAAATAATTTGTCTGATTTGTCCATCTTTTCCAGTTGGGCCATAAATGTCAGTGGCCAGTTTTATACTGGCTGTCTTAGGGTCATTTTTTTCTACCAATAGGTCAGTCACCCATAACTGGAAAAAAGTTCTGTAGTTCAAAACATGAATGTCTAAAGAGTATGATCTAGTTGTGGAATAGTTTAACTTAGAAAAAGATTTGGATTTCACAGGCAATGACTGATCTACCTAGAATATTCCTCCCCTGAAATAGCCTAATATGTACCATGAAAAATTGGCTTCCCCACATTTATCACAGACACAAGAGCTTGGTAGAAAATGTTAAGTAAGGTAGGAGATGATCTGGTTAGAATAGATGGAAACACTTATTCAAAGAACAATGTGAGCAACATAGAAATATGGCTTTAGATCCAGGTGTCCCAGTGTTCCTGTGTATGTGTACATGCCCAGTCTATTAAGTCATGTCTGACTCTTTGCAACCCCATGGACTGTAGCCCGCCAGGCTTCTCTGTCCATTTGATTCTTCAGGCAAGAATACTAGAGTAGGTAACCATTCCCTTCTCGAAGGGATCTCCCCCATCAGGGATTGAACCTGCAACTTCCGCAGGCGAATAACAGGTGAATTCTTTACCACTGAGCCACTAGGAAAGTACCCCAGTGTTTCTACATATAAGAGATAGCTTCTTATTTTCCCCACCTTCTATTTTCTCTGCCTGCTTCTAACTTTCTCCAGAAAGAGGGAAAGAAATCAACAGAATTTGCCTTTCAGTTCAGTTGCTCAGTAACGTCTGACTCTGCAACCTTATGGACTGCAGCACACTAGGCTTCCCTGTCCATTACCAACTCCCAGATCTTGCTCAAACTCATGTCCATCAAGTCAGTGATGCTATCCAACCATCTCATCCTCTGTCAGCCTCTTCTCCTCTTGCCTTCAATCTTTCCCAGCATTAGGGTCTTTTCCAAGGAGTCAGTTCTTTGCATTAGGTGGCCAAAGTATTGGAGTTTCAGCTTTAGCATCAGTCCTTCCAATGAATGTTCAGGACCGATTTCCTTTAGGATTAACTGGTTTGATCTCCTTGAAATCCAAGGGACTCTCAGGAGTCTTCAACACCACAGTTCAAAAGCATCCATTCACTAATGGCATTGTCTTGATTTTGAATAAGATTTTCAACTAAGTACAGAATTTATACATTATTATATATTTATTTTTTGTTTCCTAACTGAGTTGTGGCTTCTAACCCATTCTCTTCTCCCTTGGAAGGTGGGCTGGGCAAAAGAAATTTACATCCATATGATTAATGCAGTTGTGGAGGTGAAGAAATCCAGAAATTCAGACCTGGTGATTCCAAATTATTTTTCCTAAGTTTAAGTGAGGGAGTCAGAGAACACAACAAAAAACCACTACTAACAAAAAGGAATCCCTTCGTATTGTGCAGTATGACTGGGTGTATATGCATATGGCTGTTGGAGATATTGTTGGCAGCTAAGATGAGGTGAAGGAGGCAGGAAGTTTGAGTGACTGACTGGCATGAGTATTTGAGATGTACTTGGCATCCATTTAACTATGTTTCTGCCTCCTAGTTCTTAACTTGATTCAGTAATTTTAATAAATCACTTTGTAGGCCTAATGTTAATAAGGAAATCCCATTGCTTAGCTTTGCCTTGAGGCAGCATAGGCATATTTTGTAGTGTTGTATTTGGCTGAAATTTCATCTCTCTGTTTGACTATATTCAAAGATGGTTTCTTGCTATTTATTACTATGTGTATGGACTCAGGTTGTGAGAAGTGACCAACAATCTGAAGTATATCTACCCTCATAGACCAGGGCTATAAAGACAAAACTGACCAGTAAACTTGACTTAGGCTTTCTCTAACCTTTCCTAAGCAACAGGTAGTGATGGCAGTAACAGGCCAGTCTTTTTAATAACGACTTTTTTTCAGGATAAGTTACCCTACAACTAGAAGCACCTCACAAGAACAACATTACTAATTATTCCAATGATTGAAAGGGATAAATTTTAATTGTGACTTTCCTCCTTGTCCCTCAGCATTGTAGAACCCTATAGCTAAGATGACTGGTTGCTACCCAATAGTCATATTTCTTTCTTATTCCTTCTTGGAAGATATCTTGGACTTTACCATGCCTAGATGCAATACCTTGAACCATGTCAGCTTTCTTATAGCAATGCAGAGGACTGGCTCAAAAACAAAACAGACACATGGATAATTGTACACTAAAATATAAAAAAGGACTTTGGTGGGTCCCCAAAGAAGTCATTAAGCTGCTGAGTTAACACAGGGATTTATTACATAATTTATTATTATTTTAAGTTGTTTTCATCTATTTGTGATTGAAATCTTCCCAAACAGCACTTTCTTCTTTTATACTACCATTTTTTTCTTGCTCACATGTCACTTTCCCACATAGTAGGTTTAAGCTGATGAGTATGCTGAACGTTTCTTGAAGGTAAGAACTGTATTTTAACCATATCTGGCCATAGCTTTTGGTTTTTACCAGTGCTCACTATACTGAGTGAATGGTTGTCAATTTATTTGGATTAAGATGTTAATTAATGTCCCAGGTTACGATAATAGCTTTAAGAATCACCATTCCTAGAGATATTTATTCTTCAAAATTATAGGGAGGGTTCTATTGTACACTTGCTAGGTATTTGGCAATTTGTATAATTTAATTTCATTTTATCCTCACAAGAAATTTTGAGTGTAGACATTAGTACACCTATTTTTGCATTGAGAAATTTTTCTTAAAAAGAGAATGCAGCTTGCTTAAAGGCACCCTTCTAGGAGTAGAAGAATTATTTTAAACATTTACTGACATACAATATATACATAAAAGTGCATGTATCATTAAGTGCACAGCTCAATGAATTTTCATAAAGTACACCATAATATAATCAGATGTACCTCAACCAAAAAACTTTAAGTATTAGTACCTCAGAAGCCCCCTTGTCTCCTTTCTAGTGGTTATCCCTCTCTCCACCAAGGATAACCACTAACTTATTCTAGTACAAAAGCCTTGCCTGCTCTTTTTCTTTCTCTGTTTAGAGAGATATGCTAAGCTATAGTCTCTTTTGTGTCTAGCTTCTTCAACATTTTGTTTTTGAGGTTCTTCCATATTATTTCATGTGGTTTAAAATTGTTATTGGTATTGTTCTATAGTGTTCCATTGAATAAAGACACATCCTTCTTGTATGCATTCCATCTCATGCTCTTTTTAACAAAATTCTTAAAATTTATATATTAAATTTTAAAAAACTTACATAATTTAATAAAAATATATTTAAAGCATACAATGTGATAATTTGATATGCATATACATAATAAAATGATGATTACAGTCAAGCTAATTAACTTTTCTTTTGGAGAGCTACCTTTTGTTTTCTTTTTGGTGTGATGTGGTAAGTGATTCTGAAAGCTATATATTTTTAGGGTATTTCCAGTGTTATACAGTATTATTAAGTACAGTCACCATGCCTGTTTGTTACTTAGATCTCTAATTGACTCATCCTGTACAACTGCAACTTTGTATCCTTTGAACAACCTCTCCCTATTCCACCATCCTCCCCCGCCACCCCAGCCCCAACCTCTCCAGTTCCCAGGAACCTGTTTTACTCTACTTATACGAGTTTGATTTTATTTTAGATTCCACATATAAGTGAGGTCACACAATATTTGTCTCTTTCTGATGCATTTCACTTAGCATAATGTCCTCAAGTTTCATCCATATTGTCACAAATGACAGGATTTCCTTCTGTCTCATGGCTGAATAATATTCCATTGATATATGTATAATTGATTCCCCGACTCAGGAATTGAACTGGGGTCTCAGTCGTGTCTGACCCTTTGCTACCCCATGGACTATAGAGTCCATGGAATTCTCCAGGCCAAAATACTGGAGTGGGTAGCCTTTCCCATCTCCAGGGGATCTTCCCAACCCAATGACTGAGTGACTTTCACACACACACACAACATCTATATATATATGTATATGTATATTCACACACACATACACACACACACACACACACACATATATATATATAATTTGTTGTTGTTGTTCAGTTGCTCAGTTGTGTCTGACTTTTTGTGACCCCATAAATTGCAGCATGTCAGGCTTCCCTGTCCTTCACTATCTCCTGGAGCTTGCTCAAACTCATGTCCATTGAGTCAGTGATTCCATCCAACCATCTCATCCTCTGTTAGCCCCTTGTCTTCCTGCCCTCAATCTTTCCCAGCATCTGGGTCTTTTCTAATGAGTTGGCTCTTTGCATCAAGTGGCCAAAGTATTGGAGCTTCAGCTTCAGCATCAGTCCTTCTAATGAATACTCAGAGTTGATTTCCTTTAGAATTGACTGGTTTGATCTCCTTACAGTCCAAGAACTCTCAAGAATCTTCTCTAATACCACAGCTCAAAAGCATCAATTCTTTGGGGCTCAGCTCTCTTTATAGTCAAACTCTCACATCCATACATGACTACTGGAAAAACCATGGCTTTGACTAGACAGACCTTTGTTGGCAAAGTGATAACTCTGCTTTCTAATATGCTGTCTATGTTGGTCATACCTTTTCTTCCAAAGAACAACTGTCTTTTAATTCTGTGGCTGCAGTCACCATCTGCAGTGATTTTGAAGCCCAAGAAAATAAAGTCTATCATTTTTCCATTGTTTCCCCATCTATTTGCCATGAAGTGATGGGACCAGATGCCATGACCTTAGTTTTTTGAATGTTTAGTTTTAGACTAGCTTTTTCACTCTCCTCTCTTACTTTCATCAAGAGGTTCTCTCTCTCACTCTCTCTCTCTCTTTCTCTCTCTCTCTGTGTATATATATATATGCCATGACATACACTTACTTTATTCCCATCTTTTGGCTGTGATGAATAATGCTGCAATGAATGTAGAAGTGCTATCTTTTCGAGTCAGTAATTTCATTTCATTTAGATATATATCCAAAAGTAAGAATGTGGGTTATCTCTATTTTTAACTTTTTGAGGAAGCTCCCTATTGTTTTTTATAATGTTATCACCAATTTGCATTTCCATCAATGGTGTACAAGGATTCTCTTTTTTCTACATTCTTGTCAGCACTTCTTACTTCATGTATTTTTAAAAAATTTTAAACAGTTTTAAAGATTGCAATCCATTTACAGTTATTACCAAATATTGATGTTTGCCATGCTGTACAATGCATCCTTATAGTTTGTCTTATACTCAGTAATTTGTACCTCCGCCCTCCCTTATTGTCCTTCCCCTCTGCTCAGATTCTGCTGCTTTTTTGTTATACTTACTAGTTTTTTGTATTTGTTAGATTCCACATATAAGTGATATACAGCATTTGTCTTTCTCTGTCTTACTTATTTCTCTTAGCATAATGTCCTCTAAGTCTATGCATGTTGCTGCAAATGGCAACATTTTGTCCCTTTTATGACTAGGTAGTATTTCACTGTGTGTGTGTGTGTATGCACTACATCTTCTTTATCCAATCATCTCTTGATGGATGTTTAGGTTACTTCTATATCTTGGCAATTGTAAATAATGCTGCCCTGAACATTGGGATGAATGTATCTTTTTAAATTAGTGTTTTTATTTTTTTAAGTTATATACCGAGAGTGAAACTGTTGGGTCATATCAGATCAGATCAGTCGCTCAGTCGTGTCCGACTCTTTGCGACCTCATGAATTGCAGCACGTCAGGCCTCCCTGTCCATCACCAACTCCCAGAGTTCACCCATACTCACGTCCATCGAGTCAGTGATGCCATCCAGCCATCTCATTCTCTGTCGTCCCCTTCTCCTCTTGCCCCCAATCCCTCCCAGCATCAGAGTCTTTTCCAATGAGTCAACTCTTCGCATGAGGTGGCCAAAGTACTGGAGTTTCAGCTTTAGCATCATTCCTTCTAAAGAAATCCCAGGGCTGATCTCCTTCAGAATGGACTGGTTGCATCTCCTTGCAGTCCAAGGGACTCTCAAGAGTCTTCTCCAACACCACAGTTCAAAAGCATCAATTCTTCAACGCTCAGCCTTCTTCACAGTCCAACTCTCACATCCATACATGACCACAGGAAAAACCATAGCTTTGACTAGACGAACTTTTGTTGGCAAAGTAATGTCTCTGCTTTTGAACATGCTATCTAGGTTGGTCATAACTTTCCTTCCAAGGAGTAAGCGTCTTTTAATTTCATGGCTGAAGTCACCATCTGCAGTGATTTTGGAGCCCAGAAAAATAAAGTCTGACACTGTTTCCACTGTTTCCCCATCTATTTCCCATGAAGTGGTGGGACTGGATGCCATCATCTTCATTTTCTGAATGTTGAGCTTTAAGCCAACTTTTTCACTCTCTACTTTCACTTTCATCAAGAGGCTTTTTAGTTCCTCTTCACTTTCTGCCATAAGGGTGGTGTCATCTGCATATATGAGGTGATTGATATTTCTCCCGGCAATCTTGATTCCAGCTTGTGTTTCTTCCAGTCCAGCATTTCTCATGATGTATTCTGCATATAAGTTAAATAAACAGGGTGACAATATACAGCCTTGACGAACTCTTTTTCCTATTTGGAACCAGTCTGTTGTTCCATGTCCAGTTCTAACTGTTGCTTCCTGACCTGCATACAATTTTCTCAAGAGGCAGATCAGGTGGTCTGGTATTCCCATCTCTTTCAGAATTTTCCACAGTTTATTGTGATCCACACAGTCAAAGGCTTTGGCATAGTCAATAAAGCAGAAATATATGCTTTTCTGGAACTCTCTTGCTTTTTCCATGATCCAGCGGACGTTGGCAATTTGATCTCTGGTTCCTCTGCCTTTTCTAAAACCAGCTTGAACATCAGGAAGTTCACGGTTCACATATTGCTGAAGCCTGGCTTGGGGAATTTTGAGCATTACTTTACAGCATGTGAGATGAGTGCAATTGTGCGGTAGTTTGAGCGTTCTTTGGCATTGCCTTTCTTTGGGATTGGAATGAAAACTGACCTTTTCCAGTCCTGTGGCCACTGCTAAATTTTCCAAATTTGCTGGCATATTGAGTGCAGCACTTTTACAGCATCATCTTTCAGGATTTGGAATAGCTCAACTGGAATTCCATCACCTCCACTAGCTTTGTTTGTAGTGATGCTTTCTAAGGCCCACTTGACTTCACATTCCAGGATGTCTGGCTCTAGGTCAGTGATCACACCATCGTGATTATCTGGGTCGTGAAGATCTTTTTTGTACAATTTTCTGTGTATTCTTGCCATCTCCTCTTAATATCTTCTGCTTCTGTTAGGTCCATACCATTTCTGTCCTTTATCGAGCCCATCTTTGCATGACATGTTCCTTTGGTATCTCTGATTTTCTTGAAGAGATCTCTAGTCTTTCCCATTCTGTTGTTTTCCTCTATTTCTTTGCATTGATCGCTGAAGAAGGCTTTCTTATCTCTTCTTGTTATTCTTTGGAACTCTGCATTCAGATATTTATATCTTTCCTTTTTTCCTTTGCTTTTCGCTTCTCTTCTTTTCACAGCTATTTGTAAGGCCTCCCCAGACAGCCATTTTGCTTTTTTGCATTTCTTTTCCATGGGGATGGGCTTGATCCCTGTCTCCTGTACAGTGTCACGAACCTCATTCCATAGCTCATCAGGCACTCTATCAGATCTAAGCGCAGGCGGCTGCCACGGGTGCGCTAAAGCGCAGGCGGCTGCAACCGGCGCGCTAAAGCGCAGCGTGGCCGAGAGGAGCCATCCCACGTCTGAGGTCAGGGGCAGAAGCCGGGAGGACCCCATGCCCAAAGGGCGGCAGCCAAGAGGAGTTACCTCAAGTCCGAGGTCAGGGGCAGCAGCGGAGAGTACCAGAGTGCGACCGCGCAGGAACGGCGGAGAAGAGTTACCCCGCGTCTGAGGTCAGGGCGGGGCGGCCGAGAGGAGATACCCAGTGTCTGAGGTCAGGGGCGGCGAGGAGAGGAGTCACCCCGCGACGAGGTCAGGGGCGGCAGTCGGGAGGAGATACCCCACGCCCCAAGCCCGAGGCCAAGGGCGGCGGCCGGGAGGAGCAACCCCACGCCTGAGGCCAGGGGAGGTGGCCGGGAGGACCAACCCCACATCCAAGGAGCCCTGGCTGCGCGGGTGCAGAAGGCCCTAGAGGAGCTATCCCACGTTGAAGGTCAGGAAGGGCGGCGGTGAGGAGATACCCCTTGTCCAAGGTAAGGAGCAATGGCTGTGCTTTGCTGAAGCTGCCGTGAAGAGATACCCCACGCCCAAGGTAAGAGAAACCCAGGTAAGATGGTAGGTGTTGCAAGAGGGCATCAGAGGGCAAACACACTGAAACCATACTCACAGAAAACTAGTCAATCTAATCACACTAAGACCACAGCCTTGTCTAACTTAATGAAACTAAGCCATGCCCGTGGGGCAACCCAAGATGGGCGGGTCATGGTGGAGAGATCTGACAGAATGTGGTCCACTGGAGAAGGGAATGGCAAACCACTTCAGTATTCTTGCCTTGAGAACCCCATGAACAGTATGAAAAGGCAAAATGATAGGATACTGAAAGAGAAACTCCCCAGGTCAGTAGGTGCCCGATATGCTACTGGAGATCAGTGGAGAAATAACTCCAGAAAGAATGAAGGGATGGAGCCAAAGCAAAAAGAATACCTAGCTGTGGATGTGACTGGTGATAGAAGCAAGGTCCAATGCTGTAAAGAGCAATATTGCATAGGAACCTGGAATGTCAGGTCCATGAATCAAGGCAAATTGGAAGTGGTCAAACAAGAGACGGCAAGAGTGAATGTCGACATTCTAGGAATCAGCAAACTGAAATGGATTGGAATGGGTAAATTTAACTCAGATGACCATTATATCTACTACTGCGGGCAGGAATCCCTCAGAAGAAATGGAGTAGCCATCATGGTCAACAAAAGAGTCCGAAATGCAGTACTTGGATGCAATCTCAAAAACGACAGAATGACCTCTGTTCGTTTCCAAGGCAAACCATTCAATATCACAGTAATCCAAGTCTATGCCCCAACCAGTAACGCTGAAGAAGCTGAAGTTGAACAGTTCTATGAAGACCTACAAGACCTTTTAGAACTAACACCCCAAAAAGATGTCCTTTTCATTATAGGGGACTGGAATGCAAAAGTAGGAAGTCAAGAAACACCTGAAGTAACAGGCAAATTTGGCCTTGGAATACGGAATGAAGCAGGGCAAAGACTGATAGAGTTTTGCCAAGAAAATGCACTGGTCATAACAAACACCCTCTTCCAACAACACAAGAGAAGACTCTACACATGGACATCACCAGATGGTCAACACCGAAATCAGATTGATTATATTCTTTGCAGCCAAAGATGGAGAAGCTCTATACAGTCATCAAAAAGAAGACCAGGAGCTGACTGTGGCTCAGACCATGAACTCCCTCTTGCCAAATTCAGACTTAAATTGAAGAAAGTAGGGAAAACCACTAGACCGTTTAGGTATGACCTAGATCAAATCCCTTATGATTATACAGTGGAAGTGAGAAGTAGATTTAAGGGCCTAGATCTGATAGATAGAGTGCCTGATGAAATATGGAATGAGGTTCGTTGGGTCATATAGTAGGTCTATTTTTAGTTTTTTGAGAAACCTCCATACTCTTTTCCAGAGTGGCTATACTTTACGTTCCCACCAACAGTGTACAAGGATTCTCTTTTTTCCATATCATCATCAACACTTCTCTGTCTTGTTTTTTTGTTAATAGCCATTCTGTTATCTCATGTGGTTTTAATTTTTCATTTCCCTAATGCTTAATGATGTTGAGTATATTTTTATATATTTGTTGACCATTTGTATGTATTCTTTTGAGAAGTGTCTATTCAAGTCTTTTGCAATTTTTAAATTGGTTTATTTGTTTCTTGCTATTTGTGGCTCAGCTGGTAAAGAATCCACCTGCAATATGGGAGACCTGGGTTTGATCCCTGGGTTGGGAAGATCCCCTGGAAAAGGGAAAGGCTACCCACTGCAGTATTCTGGCCTGGAGAATTCCATGGACTGTATAGTCCATGGGTTCGCAAAGAGTCGGATATGACTAAGCGACTTTCACGTTCAGGTTCATTGATATGTTAGAGTTCCTTATATATTTTGGACATGAACCCCTTATCTGATATATCATTTACAAGTATTTTCTCCTGTTCCATAGGCTGTCTCTTCACTTTGTTGATGCTTTCCTTTGCAGTGTAGAAGCTTTTTAGTTTGATGCCATCCTATTTGTCTGTTTTTTATTTTGTTGCCTATACAATATTCATAAAGATAAGATGTTAATCATTTCTATCTGTGTGCCCTGCCCAGTCCCACCCTGGTCATCCTTGAAAGGTGGGAACAAAATATGTAAATGGAAAATGTACACTTTATGGTGGAAGTTAAAGTAAGAAGAATTTGCGTCCCAATTTTTTTCTTTGGGCTTCTGGGAAGGTATTACGTAATAGAATCAGCAGCAACACCTTTGTTGTGTGTATGGGTGCTGAGCTGAGGACAGTGATAGTATGGTACATTTATGTAGAGAGAAGTCTTGGTACCAGACATCTCCTTTGGCTGCTTTGTGCTATAGAAAGGATGCAGAATGTCCTTGTATAATTAGAGGAGATGACGCAGAGATAGCTAAGAGTAGAAAGCCAGAAAGCCTGCTTTGGGCAGGGGCCATATGGAGAACGTAGCTAAGATTTTAAATAATTTATGGTATGAATGATGCCAGAATGAGCCAAGTCATCAGAGCGGGCATGGAGATTACCAGTCATGATAAGAAAACAACCAAGTTTTACCAGTCACAAATTTCAATAGCATATACTACAGGGAAGTGAATACTCATAAAGAGCAAGGAATATTTTTAAGGAAGCCAAGAAGTTTCTGGAGGAAAGAACAAAGGACAACTCTTTGATTTAGGAATCTGTCTTCCTTCTGCCATGAGCACACTTAAGATAATATTTATATCCAGGGGCTATGTTGTCTTAGAGAAGGGGATGTGGCATAAACATTGACAGACTCTGCAAGTACCAGAAGATACTGTGTTAATATCACTATAAAGTAAACATGACTGAGTTACTTGACTTGGTAAGCTTAAATTTTCCCACTACTCTATAAAATAGGGGATTTGAGAGTATGATAAGCTCAGAGATAGAAAATAAAGAGCCCATATTTTTCATGCAACTGTGTTTGTAATATGTTAAATTATTCACTCCTACAATGGCAATTAAACAGAGAACATGTAATACATGACATGTAACCAAATGCCTCTTAAAGATCCCCCCTCCATCGAATGCCAGTGTATCCTTGGGTCTTGATATATAGGTTTCAGTTATGTGATCTGAGGAAATATCCCTGATTATGTGGTTCTCAACTGTATTTGTAAAGCTCAGTTTTACAATTTTTGTCGGTTGTTAAGTTTACCAGCTTGAACATGTATTAGATCTGAAATAAGAGGGAGTCTGTGGTTAGTGGCAGGAACAACCTTGAATAAGAACTGATGGAGGGCAAAGATCATATTAATAGAACTGTAAATGTGCTATGTGAGCTAGGGAGCAGTTCTGTATCTGGGTCAGTTTCTCTGTTCCAGAACCGTAGAATCTTCTTTCCCTGCACCACTTTTCTGCTATGCTATTGCCCAGGGAAATGATACATCAGAATATTATGAGTTCAAGCCCTCCTGAGGTGTAATAAGGAGAGTGTATTTTCACAGTATTAGCTTTGAAAATTGGCAGTAGTAAGCTGGTCATCTTCTTAGCCCTTTTATTACTGTTCTCTGTTTGTGATATTTTTAACCAAGAATATAGTCATATGGTCTGGGCTTCCCAGGTGGCTCAGTGGTAAAGAATCCACCTGCTAATGCAGCAGACACAGGGGACACAGGTTCATCCCTGGGTTAGGAAGATCCCCTGGAGGAGGAAATGACAACTCACTCCAGTATTCTTGCCTGGAAAATTTCATGGACAGATGAGCCTGGTGGGCTGTAGTCCATGGGGTCCCAAAGAGTCGGACACGACTGAGCACGCACCCACATGTAGCCATATGTTTTATCATTGTGTAATCTCTGTAAAATGCCAAGTGAATTCCTGATACTCACTTCAGAAATAAGATTCTATTAATATTTATGGACCACCCATTTGAGTCTGGTAACCACATCAGGCTCTATGATGACAAACACAAATAAGCCATGGCCTCTCTCTTTGAAACCTGGCGTGCTGCAGTCCATGGGGTCACAAAGAGTTGGACAGGACTTAGCAAGTGAATAACAACAACCTGTCTTTGAGGACTTCACCCAGTCGTGGAATCTTGAGTTTTAGGTATTCCATAGGATTAGTTGAAAATAATGATGGTGATTATAATAACAATAACCAGCGTTTAGTTAGCACCTACGTTTTAGACATGTTATCTATTTCACATATATTGCCATTAATTTTGATAACAGTGAAGTAAAATGCAGTTTATTTGCATTTTAATTTAAAGAATTCCCTAAATCATTCAGATACGTATATAAGAGACTGAACCAGAAATTGAACCCTTGGCTGGCTGACTTTCCAGTGTAACAGCTTTTTTCCTATAAATTGAATATGCCTTGACAAAAGAAAGATATAATTCATAATGGGCTCATAGAAGGCCCCCAAAATCTGCCAAAGAAACCATGTTGGTGTGGAAGAAGAACAGTTAGAGCAGAATTCACATAATTTCCCAAGACACAAAGAGGATCGGGTTGGAGCAACCCTTCTTATTTATAAACATGGAAAGCACCAATTACTAAAGAGTTTGGATTAGTAGTTGAAGGACATTATCAGTGGATGAAATGCATTATTCTTGAGCTCATCCCCATTGAGAACATTGTGATTTCTTCCTGCTGCCTCTTAGGTTTCTGAGTCTTATAGTATCTAACTTCCGAACATTAGGCATTTTGGAATATAATGATATTCTTTGTTTAGGGATGATCATGAATTTATAGAGAACAAGTATATATATTTATTAAGTAAAGCAAGATAAGTTTTATTTAATGTTTCTTATTTATATCTTTACTTTATGCTTTTAAGTGGACTATGAGCCTTTTGATAGTCAAATGCATCCATTTGTATATCCAGTAGATGTCAGCATTGGGCCGTTTCTGACCATTTAGTCCGTCTCCATATTAGTTTGAAAGGACCATAAATATTCAGTATGAAATATACTGAAATGTAAAATAGCAGGTGCAGCAAATCTGTGGTGAGGCTACATTTAATGGGTGAGGGATTCAATATTCCATCTACCAAGCAAACACTGTATATAAAACCCCATCTGTAGCTTTTTTATCCATGTCCATTAAAAAAAATCAATTTATTCCAAAATACCAGTATACTATTTTGTAGAAGATAGCTTTATACAATTAAGTGACAAAATGGATTAAAGTCATTGACATAAATGTAAATATTTGAGTAATTTTAGGTTGCATCTGCTTAAAATCAGAGAGGGACACTGAAGGGTTTTATAAAAATCTCATTAGGATATAATTTCAACCATAAAGTTTTGGCAAAGTGGTTTTTGAGTTACTCTCTTTTCTCTTCAATATTAAGATTCCAGCTCTTTTTGGAGCACATTAAAACCACTTCTGGTAATATGCACCCCAAAGAAGTCAAATGGATGGCTGATCAACGTTAAGTGGAAGATAATATGTATAATTCATGTCTCTGCAAGATTCTAAAGTTGACATGAATAGTTTAGATTCTTGCTATAAAGAACACAAGTTTCCTCAGAAATTGCTCAGCTCTGTGGCTGTTAAACAGATCAGGATTTGTTTCAAAGAGAAATTGATTTAGGAAGATTGATTTAAGATTGTTTTCTTAAGAGTGGAGTCTTATTCATCCTGCCTTTGTGAGTTCATGATATGTGAATATAGTAGCTGAGAGATGAAAGCTGGAAAAAGCTAGAGAAATCATTTAGTATAGCACCTTCATGAGGAAATTGAAGACCAAAGAGGTCTTGGTTGAGATGTAAGAGATACTGTGTGAGCCTGTGTCTTCTTTCTATAGTCTAGTTCATTTCAGAACAAAAAAACATATTGAGGATATGTGCAAAATTCTATAGTAGATTCCAAGAGGAATTAAAACTTGTGCTTACTCTCAAGGATTTTGGAAGATAAGATAATTGAAAGATCAGAAACATGAGTAGAACATCAAAATACATTTTAGCAACTTGAATGTCAAATATGCTTTTAAGGTGCAGATGAGGTCCACTTTGCTTAGTTAGGGAGGGTCTTCATGATTTCTAGATAATGAGTTACTCTTTGCTTGAAAACTCTTCAAGGATCTGTGTTAGCAAACTAGGAACAGAGCACATCATTAAATGATAGGGTAGTACATGCTGTCTGAAAATGGTTTGACTGACCCTCTACTTTTTGGTGTTTGGGGTTTTTCCCTTCAATTGAGGATCAGCCTAGCCCAATATTTCCCAAGTGCTCATAAATGCCTGCATTAGAATCATCTCAGAGATTAGGATTCAGAAGATTGGTGACTTAAAGATCAGAAAAACAAAAACAAAAATAACAACAATTTTGAGGCACAGCAAAGTGAAGGTACCACTGATCTAGCTTACACTGAGCTACTCACATTCGTTCATTTTCAGACCAGTAGCATGAAATTTACCACTATAGGGAGTATAATTTGTGGTCATATAACAGAACCAAGTTAGATGGCTTATACAGAAATCAAAACCATAACTGAGGCCTCATTTATCCTCTATAGTCACTCAAAAAAAATCTTAGGTTGCTATGTGTGATGACAATATCCAAAGTGAGCATGTAGTTTGAGGCTTTGATAATGTATGTATCTAATCATAGCAATATGTTAAAATGACATTCAAAGTATGATCTACTTCAAAATAATTTCAGTGAGTTTCAATGGTCACACAATGGACTGCTGTCTGGAAATGATGGTTTAGCAAATCTCTTCCTTGCTTTTTTTCTGAATGATGGGAAAGAATACCTCTTTTATGAGCACTATATAATATTTCCAACCATCTTTTTTTCTCTCTTTGGGATACATCAGAGAAATACATTAGGTTATAACTCAGTCCTAGAGGAAAATTCTGATGATGAACCTAGCCTGTTCAAAGCCTCTTTGACATTAATCTGCCATATGCAATTGCTCTGTGTGAGATGGAAGATCATATTTCAGTTCTGTGCACCATAACATAAAAGTCTATCACACACTTAATCCAAATCATTGGGGGTGATAGTCCTCTGCATGTAACAAGTGTAGCTCAAGAAATATGGACAGCTTCCAGGGAATACAGTTACCCAATTTCTCAATTCATAGATTACTTGGTGTCATAATGACAAAAATTATTATGCATTCCCCTGGATTTTTGTGAGCTGGGCTTATTCACACCATTGGGGGGAGAATGTGACTTAATACTCAAGTAGTTTTTCATTTGGATTAAGAAAAAAACATTCCAAATATTACCGTTGGTGTATATTTAATACTCCTCATTTCCATATGCAGAGGAAAAAAGAGAATGGAGAGGTAAGAGATATGGAGATGGCTATGGAGGTGTAGTTCTTCAGAGGTTGGGCATAGTAGTTGTTACTCCTTGTTTGTATAATGGTTTTTAGAGATAAAAATCCAGTTTGCATCTTAAGTAGATTAATTTTTTTCAGACTGAATTCATGGTTTTTAAACATTTAAAGCATGGATTTTCTTTATCAAGACTTTCATTTATCCCTTTCCAAGATGAACTATTTTAGTATGTTCATAAATCTAATTTCATTAGTCTTGATCCTTTAGCTTGTTTAATCAATTAGTTGCCATTTGTCCACACTCCTTTCTGCCATGGAAGTAGGACATTTTCTTTTGGGTTGGAAACCCAAGAAATGTGATGAGATATTGGAGGAATATTTCTTTCCCATGAATATCCTAGAAATCTAATCTTTCTCACTTGAGGCCATATATTTTGGTTTTAGTCACTAGACTTTGATCACTGTACAGAAATGCCATCTCACTGATGAATATTGATTATGAAGTTGATTAAAATGATTATTTCTAATAGACCATAATTCATGAGGTGAATGCAGATTTAAGGTTCAGTTGACAATTTCCCATTCAGAGAAACAAAATCTTGGTGCCCTTCTGCTGTTGTGTAATCTCTAGGGTCAGTCTAATTTTTTCAGTCGCAGAGGATTTTGATGTACTCTTGCTAATATTAGCTAATAAATGTGTGTGTGTTTTATTTGAATTTTACTCATCATAATCATGAGAGTGATCTGCATACCTTTTAATTCAGGGTTAGCTTTTTTACTTGATTTTCCCGGCAGACTGCATGTCAGTGCTTCAAAAACATCAACAACTGATAGATTTCTATACAGCTGCCTAAGCTGTGGTAATGAAATGTGAATGTGCTTTCATGATATCTGAAACTTCTGCTTGGGATTATAAGCAGGAAGATCAGCATTTTAAGATCTTAGCATATCCTTCAAATGTTGCTATGAAAATGATGAAACTTAAAATAATTTGTCATTCTAGAACTGCTTTAGTTTTATTGGTTCAAACAACAAGATAGCCTCCCATTAAAATCCTTTTGTGTGTGTGTCTCTCTTTCTTTAGGGCTCATTATAACAGAAGTCAGGAGATTTGGCTCTCAAAGACAGCACAGTAATAAGCACCAAAGGGTTGTTCTCAAAGAAATGAGACACAGTCCTGCATGAGTGAAACATTAGAGAAAAGAAAAAGGCTTTTTCAGTGTCTTCTATGCATATATTTTTGTGGTTTACAGTGATTTAGAAATTATTTTCTGTAATTTGAGACAGATTGTCTCCCCTGAGTACGAATATTGCTATTTTTGCATCGTATTAATCGGAACATGAAATAATTATTCCCTAAAAAAAGATTTTAGAGTCTACATAAGATAATGTGACTAGATTCTGTGCTTTTTTAAAATTCTCCTGAAATACCCAGATTTTGTTTTATTTTTTAAATAGAAAATTAAAAGTTGTTGGTCATCCAAAGGGAATCAGATCAGTGATAAATAATATCTAGAGGTAGAAACTCAACAGGCCGACTCTGCTTCAAGCCTCAGGCAGTCCTGGGTGTGGATTGCTCTCAGACCCCAGTCAGGGAACAAGCCAGAGGCCCAAATGTCACTGCTGGAAAAATACAATATATTCCAGATCAGTCATTTGGGGTCCTGAGGCTGCCAAGAACGCTCCATGTCAGTTGGCGTACAGAACATTTCAGCACAGAGGAGGGATAAGGAAAGAACACTCATACCCCACTGGGAACAAAAGGAGATGGCTCTTATTAAAATACAATGTACGGATTTTAGAGACTAGAACTGGGGTGTCCAGCTAATAAGATATTTGTTAAGAAGCACAATGAGAGGTAACTAATCCTGCTTCACATCAAATCATTATTATAACCCTTTGAGGTAAAAATCTACACATCCTAAAAATCTTAAACTTCCACAGGAAAATTTGCCTCAAAATATCACTTAAGAAGGAGCATGGCCAAAAGCACTATTGAGAAATACACTTCTGCATCATTTTCCTTTGCAATAAAAATCCACAGTCACTCAGACACATTTAACAACATTATAGTAGAGTATTATATTTTTGTTTGCCCTAAAAACATAATGTATTTCCTGTGTATTTTTGCTCAACCTTTTAGCCTGAAGCTTTATTCTAGGAAGAAAACTCTGAACATACCTGTCTTTTTGAGAGTGAAGTTTTATGGAATCCTGCATTTCTCAACTTCACTTTCCCTTTTCACTTTCATGCATTGGAGAAGGAAATGGCAACCCACTCAAGTGTTCTTGCCTGAAGAATCCCAGGGACAGCAGAGCCTGGTGGGCTGCCGTCTATGGGGTCGCACAGAGTCGGACATGAGTGAACTGACTTAGCAGCAGCAGCAGCATTTCTCCTAGCTAGGAATAACAGAAAAATTTTCTCATTTAATATGGTTTTACTAATTTATCTATCTTGTTTATGTTGAGTATATGCACCACATTTAAAGGTTCCTAACTCCAAGGAAAGCACTAAGTATAAAATTTAAAAAGAATTTAGTTCACATAAGTGAATTTTATCAGCAGTTACTCAACTCAGTACCCAAGGACCAACCCACTTGAAATGTAAACTCCTATCTGAGGGCATGGGATAGATAGCAACACTCTTGCTTAAAGGTTCAAATATCTCCCTTAGCATAGAAAACATAATCAAATAAGTTCTAGACTTTTTCCTTTTTATGGATAAATGGGATCAGGTATCGAATTAGAATTGGTTTCATTTGCTTCATGTCAAACATTTTACCACTGCCTCGATTAGAATTTTTCTAGGCATAGGGATTGGGAAATGTTGCAAAGATTATATAACATCAGGGGCTTATTCTCAAAGAGTTGATGGTTGAGGTTGTTTAGAGATAAGATCCACACCCTGGAAACTTGGAAGTCAACATTCAGTGGAACAAAGCCCAACTCAAGCTGCTTGCATGAGATGGCATGAAGTGTATCTTGAGGGGTTGAACACATCTCTCCCAGTGTTCATTTGGATGACTTTTTAGAGTCTAATGCTGTGGTTAAGAATTCTCAGTGTCATGGTTTGGGTTCTTCTAGAAGTAGACCCTGAGGGAAGGATTCAAGGACAATTAGTTTCTAAGGAGGGATTCTAGGAAATACTTGTAGGAGAGTAGGAAAGAGGGACAGAGAAGGAAGGAAAAGCCAGGTAAATGGCTCCGTTAAGTAAGTTGCCACTCTGATTAAGCTCTGCCTTAATCCAGTTGGGGGTTTTGGGGGGACACTGAAATATGCACTCAGAGTTAGCTCTCCCTTGCCATCTCTTGTTGGTCATTGGTTTTGGACTGCTTCTAGGGTTCATCAACTTCCTTACACTCCTGGCCTGTCCCATGCATATACAGAGCAGGCCTTGGTAGCCAGAGAAAGCCTTCAGGTAGTTGCAGATGCTGGCAGTTGCTGTTTGAAGGGTGTGTGCGGAAATGGCGAATGCAGAGAGCATGTGGGAAGACACTGACAGCATCTGCTATATTAGGTCAGAGATACAAAGTGCAAAGATCTTAGGCCATCGTCACTCTAGAAGTAGAATAAAGTAATATTTTAGGTTGAGGTTAAAACAAATGTTACAAAATGCAAAATTACCTTTGGAAATACATTAGGGTGATGTCATTTGGACATTGGCATACAGTTTCTTAATAGATACAACTTTTAAGTTTATGGTAAGCATTGCAACAGAGCATTGTTTCTGCAGTTGAGTAGATGAGGTGGTTGACTTACATTTGGAGACAATGTTGCACAAAAAATACTATCTTAAATATCAAAATCATATTCATTCTTTGAGAGGCACATGAGACCTGATACTGAGAAAATATAACTCTTGTTCACAATTAATTTACAGCATGTGCTCCTTGAGTGGGATGGTGAGTGGAATTACTTGCACTGTTTAACTTCTCTCTCTCTCTGGCCTTGGGATTTAAGTTAATTAAGTGCAACTTAAATATGCTTATGATGTGACTTCATTTATATATAAAGACCAGACTTAATGGAATCATAAATGGGTCCACTCTTTGGGTATAATTGGGGAGTGTGGTATGCTTGGGAAATGGAATGGAATACAGCTACCTTTTCTAAAAATCAATTAAAACATTTAAAATGAGCGATATGATAAGTTCAGGAACTAAACAGATATAAAGAATTATCTGCTAAAAGGCAAACTGCAGATTCTCCAAGATAAAACAGTAGGAGAAAACAATGTTGCGTTACAGTGAAACGTGGGAGAAATTGCAGATTTTAATCCAAATCTTGCTTTTTTTTTGAACAGAAATCAGGGAAAAGCAAATCTTGAGTTGAAAGATAGAAACACAAAAAATGAGGAGAGAAAAATGCAAATACACTGATCCACATGATAACACCTCGTTGGCACTATTCTTTAGAAATAAATCCTGCTTCTCCAGGAGGTGGAGTCTTGTCCCCTAACCTCCGAGTAACTCCCACTGTTCCTAACCCTGGGTTTCTATTATACCACTTTTATCTGAGCTCCTAGTTGGATTAAAGAATATGACAGGTACAGAGATATTGGAATGTGTACTGCATAGAGGCTGAGAAGTTGGTTCTGCCTCCTGTTGCGTCTTCAATCCTTAGAACAATGCCTGACACATAGCATGTGATTAATAAATAAAAATTGGAAGAATGAATGGTGGATGTTTTAAGGTGATTTCCTTCCTAGTATCTAGCTAGATCCCCTGAGTTCCAAGTTCTAGGAGACCCATGTGAAAGACTGAAACCCATGCATAGGAAATGGGGTTCAGAGATATTTAAGAGGGTTGGATTCCAGGAAGAGGGAAAGCCTAGTGGAAGCTAGATGCAGGGTGGTGGAGAGAAGAGTCTCCATGACTGAGAAGGAAGGTGGCATGATGGGCCAGATTCAGGCAAGAGTGCTGAGTGAGGAAAAGAGCAGCAGTTATGGGAGAGCATGAGACAATACTCAGAGCCATTCCTCATTCCCCAGTGTACCTCAAGACATCTTTTCTTTATGCGCCCACCTTATGTATATATTTCCATTTTAACATGTATCACATTGTATTGTCATTGTTTTTTGTAGGCTTATGTTTAGGTTTTAAGATAACTGCTCCAGATCCTAGGCTGCAGGGAGAGAGACAACAGGAGCCTTCCATTGCTTTCTAGATTGTATATAAACATCACTCATGAACATGCTATGGCAGTCCTTTCTGCAACGAATTCTGTTTTCTCATGTACTATGCCTTTGTACCTGCTATCTTTACTTGAGATGCCTTAGATCTGTTAGTCTGCTTGGCCAACTTCTACTCACCTTTGAATCTCAGCAGACATGCTGTGTCCTCTCTGAAGACTCTGGTTAGGGGTCTCTTCTTCCTGTGTTCACACTGCCCACCACTTACTATGTTGTGTTGCAACACTGTGTTTGGTGCCTTTTCACCCTCTAGGCTGTTGATGGGAGATTTTCCATCCCTGCCTCAGTGGTCTCCATCATTCCTGCAGATTTTCCTTTGTCTCCAAGGCTTATTTAAACAGAACTACCTAGAAAGTACCTGAACAATCAGTTAGCTGTGTGTTACAATAGTTTGCATGGAGGAGAGCATGCTCCCCAAACCACAGAGCCTTGGTCTTAGGTTTAGTGTGTAGTGTTTATGCAGTCTCAGAAATTGCCCCCTTTCCTTGCTTAGAAACTCCTGTTCCTGCCACCTTCAACCCACCTCATTCTCCCCAGACATGGTTTTCCTAAGTCTCATTTTTATTTTCTTCTCTATTTCTGTCTTATCAGTGGGGCTAGATAGTAGGTAGAAGATGGCACATGGGCACCTAGAATCCAGTGAAGCTATAATCATTAATCTGTGCTCAGAGATACATGTGGCTTTCACAGCCTCTAACTCCATAGCTGTGAGTCCATGAGGACAATCAGTGGGCATTTCATCTTAGTATTCCTGGTTCCTAGGGGTTTGTTAGCTGAATACATGGATGAGACTAGGTAGTTGCTTGCAGATTTCCTTACTACCCTGAACCTTGGGAATTTGAATGGGAACCACTTCATGCTGAAGACCTCAACCTTAGTGGCAGTTTCTGACCGAGCTGCCATCCAGAAGATAGGAAACATTAATTCCATCCCTTCTCAGCCAACATTTGAATTTATGGCCAGAAAAGAAGTACTTTAGTTCCTTGAAGCATTTACCACATCTATAAAATAAGAACTATTGCTTCCTATCACTTAAAATTGGAGGGATTTACTGACCTTAACTAAATAGTTGTCTAGAATTAGCCATGTACTATGCTTTTCATTCCTAGGATATTTTATTCTTTTTGAAATGCAATCAGCCACCATATGTTATTTGTTCCTTTTAGCAACACAATGAATAAAGTGAGGCAGCTATTATAAACTCAAGTGGTAGATAAAAGCAAAAAAGAAAAAACAGAAAAAAACAGGGAAGCCCTGTGACTTATCATAATCTTATAGCTGGTTAGTGACAGAACCACGGCCATTCTATGAGACCACTTCGTTTTTAACATACAAACAGAACATTAAGATCATTTCTTCAGCTCTTAATGTGTGCCAGGCTCTGATCTATGTGTGACACATGTATTGCTATGTTACATCCACACAACAGGCCTCAGAGGTAAGGTGGTAGCTAACTTTGGCCTGATTCTTAACTCCTTCCTGTCTGGTTCTTCACCACATCCTTCCCATAGCCTCACTGTGGGAGGACTTTATTTCTCTACCCTTTGACTTGGTTAGGTGACCTGTTTACACGTGGGCTCACTTATATATGGGCCAGCATGCCAGCCCAAAGCATAGGCCTTAATGGCCTTGTGTACTTTTACTCTTCCTCCTGCACCGTGCTGTTGTCCTAAGTGAAACCAGCCTGGTAAGGAGGAAGGGTGCTCCACACCGAGCTGCCTCAGTTGACCACAGACCTGCAGTAAGAAGTAAAGCTACCCTGGCTGCTGCCACCAGACGCAGAGAACCACTCCCACCTGAAGCCAAGCCCAGTATAGATCAGCTGGACCCCAGCCTTTTTGCAGATCTACAACAATGATTGTTGGTGATGGACAGGGAAGCCTGGCATGCTGCAGTCCATGGGGTCACAAAGAGTTGGACGTGACTGAGCGACTGAACTGAACTGAATGCTGATAAGTTGAAGAGTGGTTTGTTAGAGAGCATTATTGTGGCAGTGAGCCACGGGTATGTATAGGTAAGATTGCCTGTTATTTCTATTTTGTGGACGAGGAAATTGAGGCACAGAGAGGCTGGTAATTAGCTTAGAGTTGTTCAGTAAGCAGAGGATTTAGGATTCTAACTCAGGAGGCTGTTTCTACAGCCAAAGTACTTTAATTCCCTATCCTGCCTCTAACAGTCTAATGGAATTAATATTCAAAGTAAATTTAAATTTTCAGGAATTATGTTTTAAAAATGCAAGAAAAATGGCAGGATGGTATAGAAAAATCTTCAAGGATTTTGAAGTCAAATTTTCCTAGGTTCAGTTATTAACTCTGCTTACTAGCTATGTTGGTTTGTGTAAATTATCTGATGACTCTGAATTTTAGTTTCCTTAGAAGAATGGTAATAGTTATTGGCTGTAATACGAATATTCATTACCATTCACTGAGCCCTCTTATGTGCTAGATCCTGTTCTAGGCACTGACAATATTGCAATGAGTAAGGTTCACTCAGACAGCTCAGCTGTAATCTAGAAGCAAAATCAGTGCACAGCAACATAAAGGAGGAATAATTGTGTGGCATAGAGCAGGTGAGGAGAAGAGACAATGGGGTACTAACCCTGCATATTAGTGAGGGTTGTCCAGAGAAACAGAACCAATAGGATATGTATTGTATAATTTATTATAAGATGTACCACATGGGGGCTTCCCAGGGGGCACTAGTGATAAAGAACCTGCCTGCCAATGCTGGAGATGCAGGAGACTCAGGTTTGATCCCTGGGTCAGGAAGATACCCTTCAGGAGGGCATCGCAACCCATTCCAGTATTCTTGCCTGGAGAATTCCATGGAAAGAGGAACCAGGTGGGCTATGGCCCGTAGTGTCACAGAGTTGGACACAGCTGAAGTAACTTAGCACACATGTACACATGTACTACAAGGAACTGACTCCATGATTATGGAGGCTGACGAGTCCGAGATCTGCAGTTAATAAACTGTGAACACAGGAGAAGTGATAATTTACTTTCAGTGTGGAGTCCAAAGGCCTGAGAAGCAGGAGAGCAAATAGTCTAAGTTTCAGTCTGAGTCAGAAGACAGGAGAAAACTGACATTCCAGCTCAAAGATAGGTGGAGTGACTAAATTCTCCCTTATTCAGCCCTTTTGTTCTATCCATGCCTTTAACAGTTTAGATGAGGTCCACCCACACTGGGAGGTGGCAATCTGCCTCAATCAGTCTGATTCAAAATTAATCTCATCTGGAAACACCCTCACAGACACACCTAAAATAATGCTTAACCAAGTACCCATTAGACTAGTCAAATTGACTCACAGAAGTTAACCATCATACCCTGATTTGAGAGGTTGTTAAGAAAAGCTTCCCAAAGGAGGTGGTGCTTATGAACCTTGTGTAAGAGAATATGTATAAAGTATTCGCCTAACATACATTAGATGCTCATTAAATGCTAATTTTCTTTCCATCTTCTTCAAAGATCATAAGAACATTTTTTTTTTTTTGGCCCAGCAAGAACATTTCAAGTCATAAAGCATATGTGAACTTTTTTTTTCTTTTATGTGCTGAACTAAAGAAATGCTGACTCTCTTACTAATGATGAGGGTCACTGGCATGGTTCATTTGTAATTGCACAATATCATTCCACCCCCAAATAGAATGTTTTCTGATGGTGTTTTAAAATCTCCAATTGCTTTTTACTTATGAGGTGAATTTACAGTGAGTTATGTTACAAGGTAATTTAACCTGACAAGACACACCATACTAAACATTCACAGACACAGTTTTGTTTCTCCCTGGAGAAGAAGCTGTTAGAATAGAGTGGTAATCGCTGTAACATGATCAGCATGGGGGAGATTGATCACACCTAGGAAAGTGACCTCTTGGAGGTTCTTTGCAAAAGGCACACCTTTCCTGTTGATTGATTACACATCAGGGTGACCATCCCTGGGTGGGAAAACCCAGTGTGGTCCTTACCTTCTGCTAGCACACGCATTTTTTTTGTTAGGGTTCATGTAAGATTGATGTGCGGCAGCTGTAGTGTGGAATCCCTGATATTTATGCCATGAAAATCTAGCTAGTTTTGAAAAGAGAGAGAGAAAAGGATTTATTATCTATGAATATAGATACAGTAAGTCTAATTCAAAATGGTGATTAAATTTCAATAAACCCACAGAGCAGTCTTCTTCAGAACTGTTGAGAAGGGGATTAAGATATATTCACAGAAGAAAAGACCACTATCCTCTACATCCTGTCCCCAGCATGCCTCCTGAGTTAGTGGTGTATTGGTAGTTTAATGCTGAATATCCTTAGTTTTAATTCCAGATCATTACTCTTTCACATCCATACAAAATCTTGGTTCATTAAGGCTCACTCTATCCTCCACCCCAAATACTTCCCCTCATTCCTTGAAAAATTTGTCCTGGCTTTATAATCGTTTTCTTCACCCTATTTCTCTCCTGAGTAACTTCAGTATTCACAAGGATAGTACACCTTTTCCAGTCTCTCTTTTACCTCCTCAGGTTCAGGGATCTTTACCTTTGTTAACTTACTCCCTAGAACATGTTGTCATCTGACACTGGCTCAATTCTGAAAATATTAATTTAAAACATCCTAATCTTTGACCACATCTTCCTAACTTTTCTTTACTTCTTTTAGCATCTTCCTCTTATGTTTCACTAGATCTGTCCTTTGAGTGCTTAGGACCTCTAATCCCCTGAACCTTTATTATTCCTCTGTCAGCTCCCTCTCATTGTCACTTCTTTATGCAGCCTAAACACTTGTTTGTCACTTCAAAGAATTTTTGTTTGCTCTTATTTTCAGATCTCTTGTCCTATTTTCTTAAGTGTCACCCACATGGAAAAGCCCCAACTTTAGATCAGTCTATTATGTTTTTGATTATTCTCTTTATCCAGAATGCTGAACATTACTTAAAGAAAAAAAAAAAAAAAAACAACACAAAACTTAAAAATTAATGCCATTTGATTATTATTTTTTAAAAAATTTTATTGAGGTATAGTTGGTTACAATGTTAGTTTCAGGTGTACAGCGAAGTGAATTGTTATACACATATCCACTCTTTTTTTAGCTTCTTTTCCCATATAGGCCATTACAGAGTACTGAGTAGAGCTCCCTGTGCTATGCAGTAGGTCTTTATTAGTTACCTATTCTATATATAGTCCGGAGAAGGCAATGGCACCCCACTCCAGTACTCTTGCCTAGAAAATCCCATGGATGGAGGAGCCTGGTAGGCTACAGTCCATGGTGTTGCAAAGAGTCAGACACAACTGAGTGACTTCACTTTCACTTTTCACTTGCATGCATTGGAGAAGGAAACGGCAACCCACTCCAGTGTTCTTGCCTGGAGGATCCCAGGGACAGGGGAGCCTGGTGGGCTGCCATCTATGGGGTCGCACAGAGTTGGACACGACTGAAGTGACTTAGCAATAGCAAATATATAGTCACATGTATGTGTTAATCCCAATCTTCCAATTTATGCCTCTCCCCCTTACCACCTGGTAACCATAGTTTATTTTTTACATCTATAACTCTGTTTCTGTTTTGTAGATAAGTTCATTTATAGCCTTTTTTTTAGATTCCACATGTGAGAAATATCATATTGTATTTGTCATTCTCTGACATACTTCACTCAGTACGAGAATCTCTAGGTCCATCCATATTGTTTCAGCGCCATTTGATTGGTATTAATGCCAATTAATTTCATGACCTCTAAACCTCAAATGGATCAATCAATCTAAAATTCCTTCTACGGATCCTGCATCACTTTTTATCCACTCCATTCAAACATTCATACTTTCTGTCTCTCTTCCTCTCAGTAGATGACTTTGTTTCTGACTTAATAAAAATAACTCTTTATATTAGAACTACTTCAAAGTTCTGCCAACTCACCTACAAACTTATTGCATTAAACCATTTGTTCCTTGTTTTCACATCTCTCAGTGAAATTGGAACTATGAATCTTATTTTAAAGATAGTCCTCCATGATTCCATACCCCTTCTCTTTCATCCTTGTTTGCTTATCCAACATATTCAATTTCTTATGCCAGAGACTTGATTCTACTCTTTGACTCTTCTTTGGTCCTCATTTTTCACATTGGACAATCACTAACACCTGTCAAAATTACTTCCTAAATATTTTTCAAATTCATCTCCTTTTCTTCATTCTATTGCTTCTGAGTTGCTGCAGTAGCCTTTTTATAACCAGCCATTTGGCGTCCCATTGTATCTCAGTCCAATCTGTTCTTCGTATCTCAGCCAGAGTGATTTTCCAAATGCCAACATGATCCTGTGACTTACCAGCTTAAAATCTTTCTGTGCTCCACATGCCTTTAAAATAAGGTTCAAAGTCTGTAAGGCAGTTTGCAAGTCTTCTATTACCTTGTAAATATACATGTCTTGTTTTATTTCTCACTAAGGCCTCCCACCTCATCTTGAAAACTAAACTGTGAATCAGCGGAATTTCTACAAATTTGACACTCTTGGTCTTACCCCATGGGCATTGCCCTTGGGGTAGTTTTGTTTTTCTTTAATACTATTCTTTATCCCACTTGAGGTCTCAATTTAGTATTTCCTTTACAGATTTTTAACTTGACTCATCCTGCAAGACTGAGTTAGGTATCCTTTGTGTGTATATGTGTGTGTGTGTGTGTGAGCTCAGTCATGCCTGACTCTTTGCTACCTCATGGACTGTAGCCCACCAGGCTCCTCTGTCCATGCAATTTTCCAGCCAAAAATACTGGAATGGGTTGCTATTTCCTTCTCTAGGGATGTTGCCAACCCAGGAATCAAACCCATGTCTCTTGTGTCTCCTTCATTGACAGGCAGGTTCTTTACTACTAGTGTCACCTGGGAAGCCCAGATATCTCTCTTCAGTTTTTCCATTGCACATTGTATTTTTACCATTTTTCATCCTTATCACACTATATTGCAATTGTTTCTTTTTCTGTGCTCTTCCATACTAGACAATAAATACCTGAAATACAGGGTTTGTCTTTTTCACTAGGTTAATCCCCCATGGACCTGGCACAAAGTAGAGGCTCTATCAACATTTGCTGATGGAAAGAATTCCAGCATCATAGTGATATGTGCCATTGTATTTCTCTTTACTGGTTGTAGAGTAGCATAGATGATTAGAACCACCAGTAACCAGGTAGCTGACTTGCAGAAAAAAAGAAAGTGTGGGCAGCTCATTCACTGAAGGATGGAAGATATAGTCATGGCAAATTTTAATTGATCTTCATTTAAGTATCATCTTTATTTTGGAGAGTTTTAGTGGCTTCTGGTATTCCATGGCATTCATCTTTATGCATGTATCTTTGTTATCAGCAGAGTGATCTTTTACAGGGATTTGGGAGAAGGTTGGAGGATGGGTAGGGGAAAGTAATCTTCACTTTAGGAACCATTTCATGCCAGAAAAATTTCAAACGTCATGCTAAGATATAGAATTTGTTTTTGTGCCACGTGGTTAGGCTTCATTCAATAGTGGCATTTTATCAGAAATGTATTGTCACAGATAATTTCCAGAAGGTCATTTGAAATGGATTATTCTATGGAAAAAGAATTTTTAAAACCCAGCTATGTACTTAAAACTCTTGGATTATAGTAAGAGTGTAGTTGTTCTAATGGAACCACTTAAATTCTATGTTGCAAATAGTGTTGCAAAAGAGAACCTTTAAGTCTCTCATAATTCTGGGTTGCACTCCTTACTGTTACTCTGAGTCATGTTTCAGGGAGGGTATTTGACAACTGAGTAGTAATGAGGTTTAGCGTACATTTTATTTAACCTTCCATCAGGTAGCCCAATTAAAATGTTACATCTGAAAAAACACATATTTCGATTTCTGCCCAGGGATGTAATACATTAACTTATGTTTGGACATGCTTTTGCTTCACACCCTTCAATTAATGACATCTCCCAAATTATTCTCTTGGGCTGGTTAGTTCTACTTCTCAAGGCCCAATGATAATAAACCCCAAACTATGAATTTGAGCCCATAAAAGATGGTTGGTATTCGTTGAACAAAACATGAAAGAGAAGGCTTGCCATTATCCACAATTTGACTAGCCCTTTTTCAATTGTGGTCAAAAAAAGCAAAAGTGAGAATGGTTGGATTTTTTTCCCCCCACCAAAACATATGTTGTTGTTGTTCAGTCACTCAGTCGTGTCTGACTCTTTGCAATCCCATGGACTGTAGTACGCTGGGCTTCCTGTCCTTTACTATCTCCTGGAGTCTGCTCAAACTCATGTCCATTGAGTAGGTGATGCCATCCAACCATCTCATCCTCTTTTGACCCCTTTTCCTCCTGCTTTCAATCTTTCTCAGCATCAGGGTCTTTTCAAATGAGTCGGCTCTTCACATCAGATGGCCAAAATATTGGAACTTCAGTTTCAACATTAGTCCTTCCAATGAATATTCAGTGTTGATTTCCTTTAGGATTGACTGTTTTGATCTCCTTTCTGTACAAGGGACTCTCAAGAGTCTTCTCCAGCATCACAGTTCAAAGGCATAAATTCTTTGGTGCTCAGCTTTTTTTATTGTCCAGCTCTCACATTCATACATGACTACTGGAAAAACCATAGCTTTGACTATATGGGCCTTTGTAGGCAAAGTAATGTCTCTGCTTTTTAATACACTGTCTAGGTTTGTCATTGCTTTTCTTCCAAGGAGAAAGCATCTTTTAAGTTCATGGCTGCAGTCAGTGTCCACAGTGTTTGTTTTTTAATATGAAAATATATGTGTATATGATTTTTATAAAATTTGATCATTATATATGTATGCATATGTACTCATTTTTAATATACAACCATTTGTTTTTATGTTTTTTGACTAAATCATGGTTTTCTTCAAGTCAGTATATAAACAGTTTCATAATACATACAGCCTTTATGACCCCCTACTCTTTAATTTGAAAGTTTTCAAATTAAAAAATTTCAACCCTTCACAAAAAGCGTGAGAATATACTTTATCTAGATTAATCAATTGTAGTTTGCCACATTTTATCTTCTCTCTTTCATTGTATAAATATATATGATCATATTTATAAAAATATACATTTTTAAAACTCAGTTGTTTGAAATCTGGTTGTAGACCTCAAGATAGTTCTTCCATAAATACTTCAGGATGTAATTTTAAGCACAAGAATTTTCATTTAATAGCAACAAAGCACAATATAATTATCATACTGTAAATATTTAACATTGTTACAGTATTTCAAATATATTATCCATCTTCAGATTTTCCTAGTTGTCTCAAAATGTTCTTGTTTTTGATCCAGGATCCAACCAGAAATTATGCACTGAATTTGGCTGTGTGTCTCTTTTATTTTGTTTTTAAATTATTTCCTCTGCCTTTTTTTTTTTTTTTGGATAATTTATAGCATTACTATTTTTGAAGAGTTCAGGCCAGTTCTGTAGAGTGACCTTCAGTTTAAATTTGCCTGAATGTTTCTTCATAATTAGTTAATATTACATAGATAGTATGATATAATATCCTTTATCATATATTATTTAGGGAACTATATTATGTTACTTTATCCCATTGATCATGTTAATATCCACCAGATTTCTTCATTGTAAAGGCTTTTACTTAGCTTATACTTTAGCTTATTTCCCTAAACCATATTAACCCACATCCCATGACAAACAATGAGGACATTCAAAAGATCTGAGGAAAGTCAACTTGTGAATTTAACATTCATTCTCATCTCAGAAATTTGTCCTTAGAAGTACCATTCAGTAACCTTGTCTTCATATTGTGGCCTTTTGCCATTTTATGGCATGCAGTGTCTACTCAAAAACACCTGGAAATTTTCCCTCATGGATCTGACCATTCTTAATCTCTGGTCACATAAGATATTGCTTGTATCTGTATGTGTTCTTTCCAATGTTCACTAAAACTAAAGTTGATCACATGAACATTAACATTACATGAATCCTATATATCAAATGGAAGGAGAGTAAAATAAACCTTAAAAGGTGACAAAATGTATTGCAGATTATCCCCAGATCCAAAGTTAGAAAAATAAAGGATATTGGAAATTATATTGATAAAGGAAAAGAAAATTAAAAAAAAAAAAAAAAAAAGGGAACACAGTGCAAGCAATTTGACTACAAATTGTGAATAGTTCATCCGAATTCCAGTGGAATATTTTTCTTTTGACGTTTGAATCAGTCAATTTGGGTTTAAAATTCTGGCTCCTCCCTCTTAATCACTGCTTGATTCTGGACATGTTACTTAATTAAACTTCCTAAACCTCATTTTCTCATCTATTAAATGGAGATAATAATACCCCTATTGCATAATTTAATGAGTTAGAAACATTGGATGCTCCATTTCTAATTTCCAGTAGATATTAAACAAAAGGTATCTATTATAACTATTACTAATGAATCTTTTTATGGTCCTTTGTAGGGTACAGACAACATTTACATCAGATGTTCTCTCATTCAATTTTTGGAAGAAAAAAATTAAGATAAGAAGTGGAGGATCAGCAAGATTAGCAAAATTAGCAATTTGCCAAGTCACATGTTGACAGAACATTAAAGCTGGAATACACACCCACATCTTTCGATATGGGAGTGTATTTCTTTCACTATGTAATAAAATAAGAGGGAAGGAATAGTGCTATCTTCCTGTACAAAGGAAACATTAAAAATTTTTAAAATTTTATATTGGAGAGCATAGTTGATTTACAATGTTGTATTAGTCTCAGGTGTACAGGAAAAATGAACCAGTTATACATATAAATGTATCTATTCTTTTTCATATTCTTTTCCCATTTAGGTGATTACAGAATGAGCAGCATTCCCTGTGCTATACAATATTGGCTATCTGTTTTAAATATAGCCTTTTTTTTTTTTTTTTGCCATGCCTCATGGCTTGCGAGATCTAAGTTCCCCCACCAGGGATCGAACCTGGGCCCTGGGAGTGGAAGCACAGAGTCCAAACCACTGGACTGTCAAGGAATTCCTTAGCAGTGTTCTTAAAGTCTCTAAAACAGATGAATAAATAGCAGTTGCATAGTTTATGCAAAGCTAATATTAATGAAAGGAAAAGTGTCAGCTCCAAATCAAAGCAAATAAACCATTAAACAGAATTGCAAGAAATACTCTTTCTTAGAAACAAAACAAGAATCTCAATATTTCCTCATAGAAGATATTTATACATGAATTTGTGTTGAAAATCAAATCATTATTCCTTTGTCTTTTTTAAGAGCTACAAGAAGGGTTTAGGAGCATGATTATTATATGTTCTAGCACTGTTTGGCAGGAATTCATGCTTATTATAGAACAAGTTATTCTTTCTAGTTGGCTTTGTGGACACTTGTTTATATTCAGATAGGTTAATTTACTATGCAGATGATCAAATATAACTATTTTAAAATATAAATATGTGCTGGTCTATGCCTATATAAGATGGCTTATGTCTATATGATCTTTTATCTATTGGAAGACAGGTGAATAAATATATATGTAAATAAATCAAATAAATATTTACTGAGCTCCTTCTATAGGCTCTGTACTGTGCTAGGCCATAGAGATTAACAGCAGCAGGAAGACACAGTGATATTGCACTCAAAGTGGTTTCTGTTTGATAGAGGAAAAAAATGAATAATGAAAATATATCATGTAATGTATAAAAGAGGCTCAACAAAAGCTAGTGTGTATTATAGGTCACAAAAATAACAATCCATTATTTCCAGATTCTAGAGAATGAATTAGGACCCTGCTTGCTTTTTTCCAAAGACTGGGAAAGTCGGTGAGACTTACGCACCTTCAGAACAGGTTTTTTGACTCTCTGGATCACCACTGGGCTGAGCTATGGCCCTTTGGATCTCTCCCTGCCTGTAGTTGTGTCTTGGTGAAGTTGCAGTTGGTGTTTTGTAAAGTCAGCAGAAATGTCTTCAATCCAAGGTCTTTGCCCTTCATCCAGAGACTTGTCCCCTGGTGTGGACACAGTAGAATAGACTAATTGATTGACTGGCACCAAATTTTGGGTCTCCATTGGTTTGCTTTTCTCATAGAATAGAGTAGGGGTAAAGGTACACCTAGAAAGTTAGACTGATAGTCAGAGGCTATCAAGATGTCTTCTGATACCTGGGCAATGATTATCTCATCAGTGTGACTCTTTCTCTGATCATCTGCTTTGTTAAATAGTCAAAATCCTAGGACTCTGTATCACAGCTGTTTATAGTTTATGAAGTGTCTTAATGCATTACTCTTGAGAAATCTGTATGTAGGTCAGGAAGCAACAGTTAGAACTGGACATGGAACAACAGACTGGTTCCAAATAGGAAAAGGAGTATGACAAGCTGCATATTGTCACCCTGCTTATTTAACTTATATGCAGAGTACATCATGAGAAATGCTGGGTTGGAGGAAGCACAAGCTAGAATCAAGAATGCCAGGAGAAATATCAATCACCTCAGATATTCAGATGACACCACTCTTATGGCAGAAAGTGAAGAAGAACTAAAGAGCCTCTTGATGAAAGTGAAAAAGGAGAGTGAAAAAGTTGGCTTAAAGCTCAACACTCAAAAAACTAAGATTATGGCACCCAGTCCCATCACATCATGGCAAATAGATGGGGAAACAGTGGAAACAGTGGCAGACTATGTTTTGGGGCTCCAAAATCACTGCAGGTTGTGACTGCAGCCATGAAATTAAAAGACACTTGCTCCTTAGAAGAAAAGTTATGACCAACCTGGACAGCATATTAAAAAGCAGAGACATTACTTTGCCAAGAAAGGTCTGTCTAGTCAAGGCTGTGATTTTTCCAGTAGTCATGTATGGATGTGAGAGTTGGACTATAAAGAAAGCTGAGTGCTGAAGAACTGATGCTTTTGAACTGTGGTGTTGGAGAAGACTCTTGAGAGTCCCTTGGACTGCAAAGAGACCAAATCAGTCCATCCTAAAGGAAATCAGTCCTCAGTATTCATTGGAATGACTGATGTTGAAGCTGAAACTCCAATACTTTGGCCACCTGATGTGAAGAGATGACTCCTTTGAAAAGACCCTGATACTGGGAAAGGTTGAAGGTGGGAGGAGAAGGGGATGACCGAGGATGAGATGGTTGGATGGTATCACCGACTCGATGGACATGCGTTTGAGTAAGGTCTGAGAGCTGGTGATGAACAGGTAGGCTTGGTGTGCTGCAGTCCATGGGTTCGCAAAGACTGAGTGACTGAACTGAACTGAACTGAATGCATTACTCATCATACAACATCCCTGTGATATAAGATGGGTAGATTTTATCCTTCTATGACAGAATGTGAGGCTGAGAGAACAGCAGATTTACTTAGTTTGTCCAACACCACATATAGAATAAACCAAAATGAGAGTAAAACCTAGCTACTCAGGCTCCAAAGTCTTTATTCTTTGCAATCCAATATATCTGTTTCATGCTGTGGCACCCAAAATATTATCGTGCCCTGTTCTCTGCTTTCCTCTACCTTTTCTACTCCCTTCATCTGTATCCTCTTTTTCCTGCTGCTTCTTTTGTCATTCCAGTCTTTATTTCTCATTGTCTTTCTTTTTTTTTCATTCCTCTCCCTCCCACTCCTGCCATCCTTTTTATTCTTAGGCTTGAAATTTATAACTAGACTGACAGTAGCTAGCTGAGGGCAGACTTCTTTCATCAAACTGCCCCACTTTGGTGATTTGAATCAGCAGGGCCGTCGATTCCAAATAAGTATATAGAAAGGATTATCATTATTGTAAAATCATAACCCAGTATATGTAGAATATCTGGGTTGGAATGGAACGTCAGTCATTTCTGACTGTTTCACTGAGCTGCTGTTCTCCTGTAGGTATATTTTTTGCCTTTGAGGGAAAGAGGGTGACAGCTAAGACACCTTCCACAGGAGAAGAGCAAGAAAGAACTCACATGGGTTTTTGTAAACTGACAGTTCTTGCAAAACAGTTCCCAATGTTGTCTTCTGTCTGCTCCTGTCCATTTCTGGGAGAGCCAGGTTAAAACAAGGCTGACTATGGACATCTGTGTACTAATCATAACCAAACTAATGTCACATATGTGTGACACAGGTGACCAAGAATAACTTTATGGCTTGTGTTCTGTAATCAGTCTTAGAAAGATTTCCTAGGAAATGGGATACTAAACAGAAAAATCATTCCAAGCACATTTCCATTCTTCATTTCTAAGCATGAGGTAATGAACTTTCCATTTCCCTTGTATATTTTGTTTCTGTTTCTTTAAAGTACTTGTTGAAATTTTATTTGAAACTATTTTTGGAAATAACTGGAGCATGCAGTCACTTGAGTAACATGCAGAACAGTAAGTCCCCATTTCTCTAGAGCTCCAGATTTGTCCCTTTTGGAGTCTGAAATTCAACCACCCATCTGTGCATTTGGTCCTCAGAGACCAATCAAAGCCAAAAAGGAAAGTCTTTCAGAGTTTTGGGCTTTTGAACATTAGAACCACTGGATCTGGAGTCAGGAAAATTCTGGATTCTGGGTCCAAGATCTGCCTTTGGTACTCTGTGACTTTGGGGAAAAAACACTTGATTTCTCTGTAGTTTCCTTGTCTGCAAAATGAAGAAACTGAATTAGGACAAAATTCTATGATTTTAAGATATTTTAGGAATAGTCTGTGTTTCCAAAGCCCTGAGATGCCCAGGGAAAATCTAGAGGCCACTGGCTAGATGGAAATCACTTTCTGGTTTATCTTTCATTGACTTTTACAATAACATTATAATAGAACAGATGTTTTTGATGTTTAGTGAATGATTGATATAAATTGCCATAATAACATTGCTGTACTGTTTTCATTCCTGGTTCATTAACTGTTATTAAAGATACCATGTGACATATCTTACATATGCTGTGATGTAATCATCCAGAGGTTGTATTCCTTCCCTCACCAAAGGATCCCCAAGCTGACTATTTGAATCAGTGGAGGTGTAAAATTCATTTCCAGATCATCTCTTTAGGAGATCACAAGGTCATTGGCTCTCATCAAGAACATGGATGAGGAAAACAAGATTTCAGAATAGAGCAAGAAAGAAAGAAGCCAATTCCCACTGCTCCCTGAAGTTTAAATAGTTCCCCTGTGGTTTCAAGTTCAGTTCTGTTCTGCTTTTAATTTAAAACCATTCTCTACCAGGCAACTGATTTTTGCTAGTCTCTTGGGTGATTTTCTAAGACAGATTTCACTGTATTCTACCCCTGTGTGTGCACTTAGCTCCCATTAGCGGTAATGGGTGTTATGCATGTATAGCTCCCATTAACAATAATGGAAATTATGCGTGTGCATCCAGAGGAAAGTATGCTCCCCAATGTTGGAATTTTTTAGTAGCAAAAGTACTCCTTATGCGGCATTTGGCTTTTGTTTTAGGCTCTCTATTGTGGTGACGATTTGTGCTGCCGAGAATGAACACTGCGGGAAAGACTGCCAGCCTCCCCGTGTGCAATCTGTATAGTATTTTTAAAACTCTTGGGTTATCATTTTCTGCGTGACTAAAACAACAGCCAGGCAAAACTTGTTAAAGAAGTAAAACAGATCCAGGTCATTTAATAAAGGATCAAGGAAGGGACTAAGTCCTTTAAAGCCAGGAATTCTGGTAAGGTAATGTTAACCTGTTTCAGGATAACAAATATAGAGTAGATTTGAACAGATGGAGAAAATAATTCTTAAAAAATAACTGAATGCTATTTTTGCAGACCATAATAACATTCCTCCAGATGAACATGCTTTAACTCAGAGACAGTTTTTATCATAATACAGTGATGATAAATGGTAGGCCAAAGGTGATATTACAAGGGGTTGTGAATCATCAGCATATTATTAATAATTTTAGAAAAAATCATGCAAAAAAGGATACTTACTTTTAATATGAAGTCAAGAATATGATTCATCTTCATTTTATGATTGGCAAAATGCACTTAACACTTAAAAATGTTTTTGGATTGTCAGAGTGATGGCGTATGTATCTCTTCTGAAAGTGCCCTTTGTTGAATTCCAATGTTATTGTTAATTTGTAACAGACACGGATATGTGTCTAGCTTTAGAGATCTCCTGGGCACTGCTTGGAGATGTATAACGTCAGATCTTGTGTAAGGCTTGGGGTGTGGTGTGAATGAAAGTCACTCAGTGTTGTCTGACTCTTGTGACCCCATGGACTGTCTATGGAATTCTCCAGGCTGAAATACTGGAGTGGGTAACTGTTCCCTTCTCCAGGGGATCTTCCCAACCCAGGGATCGAACCCAGGTCTCCCACATTGCAGGCAGATTCTTTACCAGATGAGCCAACAGGGAAGCCTGGGCTATGGTAGTGAGTTACATAAAATACATTAGAGTGTTTAAGAGCACAAACCTTGGGGAAAGATATACCAAAGCCCAAACGATGACTCTGTCACCTGGGCATTTATTTTACTTCTCTGAGCCCAAGTTTCCTCATTTGTAAAATGAGGATCACATTTCTCATCTTGTTGTGAGGATTAAATAATATCTAAAATTACATTAGCTGCGCTATTATCAACCTATTTAGGGAGAGAAAACTTGACAATACTAGAAATCAGCACATTTCTCTAGTCAGATCATCTTGACTAGATTTTAGTTATCTCTAACCTATTTTGTATTCTACATACTAACTTTATTTTTTCACCATTTAACCAAAAATATATCTATCTTAACCTAGCTTCTAATTTAAAAGTGAAAGTGAAGTTGCTCCATCGTGTCCGAGTCTTTGCGACTCCATGGACTGTAGCTCACCAGGCTTCTCCATCCATGGGGTTTTCCAGGCAAGAATACTGGAGTGGGTTGCCATTTCCTTCTCCAAGGGAATCTTCCCCACCCAGGGTTTGAACCCAGGTCTCCCACATTGCAGGCAGATGCTTTACTCTCTGAGCCACCAGGGAAGCCCACTTCTAATTTAAGGGGAAGGATAAATCTAACAACATTGTCGGGAAAAGAATCCCAAATACACAAACTGCTATTTCCTTTAGAATTCATGTTAATGAAAGTTAAAAATATAAACTCTAAGCTTTTAAAGAATATACATCTGCACAGGAACCTACATTTATTTGCTGAGAACGGTAAGGACTCATATTTTCTTTCCCTTGTTGACATGTCACTGTGATTTTGAATGTGTGAGGAATCTGTAAACGATGAAATTCTTAGTAATGCTTATACATACATTCTGTTACTATATTAAATATATTGAAATATTACAAAAAATGTAGATCTTACCCATTTATTTAGTAGGTTAACTAGATGATCATTTAGCATGTTACATTGGAAAGAGAAAAAGACTATACATGTGACCACATACATGATACCCAATCTCCATAAAAATCAATTTCTCCATCTGCAAAATGAAAATGGCATGTATACTCTGTCAGGTTGTTTTGAGGAGCAAATAACATGCAATGTGTATAAAGCACCTACTGTGGTGATTAATAATTGTATTTTTCTCTCAGCAATGTCTTGAGGATGGAGCGATTAGCCTTAAAATGATTGTAGGTGGTAGATATCAATACCACACAATGTACTTTGGCTCCTAAGGAAATATTGGTATAGGAACAATAAGTACTCATATGAATAAGGACAGCTCTAAATGATAAAGGATATCTATTTTATTGATTATTCAGGTTTGCCTGGGGCCTGCATTGCCAGCTGCAATAAGAGCAATTGTTGTTCAGTCACTCAGTAGCATCTGACTCTTTGTGACCCTATGCACTGCAGCACACCAGGCCTCCCTGTCCTTCACTGTCTCCTGGAGTTTGCTCAAACTCATGTCCATTGAGTCAGTGATGCCATTCAACCATCTTATCCTCTGTTGTCCCCTTCTCCTCCTGCCCTCAGTCTTTCCCAACATCAGGGTTTTTACAATGAGTTGGCTCTTCTCATCAGGTGGCCAGAGTATTGGAGTTTCAGCTTTAGCACCAGTTCTTCTAATGAATATTCAGGGTTTATTTCCTTTAGGATTGACTTATTTGATCTCCTTTCTGTCCAAGGAACTCTGAAGAGTCTTCTCCAACACCACAGTTCGAAAGCATCAATTCTTTGGCACTCAGCCTTCTTTATGGTCCAACTCTCACATCCATACATGACTCCTGGAAAAACCATGGCTTTGACTAGATGGACCTTTGTTGGCAAAGTGATATCTCTGCTTTTTAATACTATCTAGGTTTGTCATAGCTTTTATTCCAAGGAGCAAGTGTCTTTTAATTTTATGGCTGCAGTCACTGCCCACAGTGATTTCAGAGCCCAAGAAATTAAAGTCTGTCACTGTTTCCATTTTTTTCCCCATCTATTTGTCATGAAATGATGCCAGATGCCATGATCTTAGCTTTGGAATGTTGAATTTTAAGCTAGTTTTTTTTAAACCATTCTCCTCTTTCACCTTCATCAAGAGTCTCTAGTTTCTCTTCACTTTCTGCCATTAGGGTGGTGTCATCTGCATATCTGAGGTTATTGATATTTCTTGAAAGAGCATACCTAGGTTCTTTTCAGAGTAGTCTGCCTGACTGTGAAAGGGTAGAGTTATCAGCAAGAGATACCAGGGCAGGAATTCTTTCTATTTTGATCTAGGACAGTTGGTGAATTACAACCTTATTGTAGGCAAGGACTACTTCGTAGAATCCCTAATTTTTGGAATGATTCTATGCAAATTGCATTTATTAAATAATGACTGTGGTTCCATTTTTTATGACATGGATATCTGTTAATCAGGAATTTTTATGAAGTCTAGATAGTCTGTGCTTTTGCAAAGTTGACAGAATCTATCTTAAAAGTTAAAAGTAACTTCTAGAGTTTTCTCTTAAAAAATATTCAACTTATGCTATCACTGTTTGTATGTCCATTTATTTATCTATTGGAAACACTGACTGTAGTTTGTGGATCCCTAAAGATTAATGCCAGATTCAGATTTAAATTGAAGAAAGTGGGGAAAACCACTAGACCATTCAGGTATGACCTAAATCAAATCCCTTATGACTATACAGTGGAGGTGAGAAATAGATTTAATGGACTAGATCTGATAGAGTGCCTGATGAACTATGGATGGAGGTTCGTGACACTGTACAGGAAACAGGGAGCAAGATCATCCCCAAGAAAAAGACATGCAAAACAGCAAAATGGCTGTCTGAGAAAGCCTTACAAATAGCTGTGAAAGGAAGACAAGCAAAAAGCAAAGGAGAAAAGGAAAGATATACCCATTTGAATGCAGAGTTCCAAAGAATAACAAGGAGAGATAAGAAAGCCTCCCTCAGTGATCAATGCAAAGAAATAGAGGAAAACAATAGAATGGGAAAGATGAGATCTCTTCAAGAAATTTAGAGATACCAAGGGAACATTTCATGCAAAGATGGGCACAATAAAGGACAGAAATGGTATGGACCTAAAAGAAGCAGAAGATATTAAGAAGAAGTGGCAAGAATACACAGAAGAACTGTACAAAAAAGATCTTCATGACCCAGATAATCATGAAGGTGTGATCACTCCCACTCACCTAGAGTCGGACATCCTGGAATGTGAAGTCATGTGGGCCTTAGGAAGCATCACTACGAACAAAGCTAGTGGAGGTGATGGAATTCCAGTTGATCTATTTCAAATTGTAAAAGATAATGCTGTATAAGTGTTGCACTCAATAAGTCAGCAAATTTAGAAAACTCAGCAGTGGCCACATGACTGGAAAAGGTCAGTTTTCATCTAATCCCAAAGAAATGTAATGCCAAAGAATGCTCAAACTACACACAATTGCACTTATCTCACATGCTAGAAAAGTAATGCTCAAAATTCTCCAAGCCAGGTTTTAGCAATATGTGAACCGTGAACTTCCAGATGTTCAAACTGGCTTTAGAAAAGGCAGAGGAACCAGAGATCAAATTGGCAACATCTGCTGGATCATTGAAAAAGCAAGAGAGTTACAGAAGAACTATTTCTGCTTTATTGACTATGCCAAAGCCTTTGAGTGTGTGGATCACAATAAACTGGAAAATTCTGAAAGAGATGGGAATACCAGACCACCTGACCTGCCTCTTGAGAAATTTGTATGCAGGTCAGGAAGCAACAGTTAGAACTGGACATGGAACAACAGACTGGTTCCAAATAGGAAAAGGAGTATGTCAAGGCTATATATTGTCACCCTGCTTATTTAACTTATATGCAGAGTATCTCATGAGAAACGCTGGGCTGGAGGAAGCACAAGCTGGAATCAAGATTGTGGGAGAAATATCAATACCTTAGATATGCAGATGACACCACCCTTATGGCAGAAAGTGAAGAGGAACTACAGAGCCTCTTGATGAAAGTGAAAGAGGAGAGTGAAAAAGTTGGCTTAAAGCTCAACATTCAGAAAACTAAGATCATCCATCTGATCCCATCACTTCATGACAAATAGATGGGGAAACAGTAGAAACAGTGGCAGACTTTATTTTTTTGGGCTCCAAAATCACTGCAGATGGTGATTGCAGCCATGAAATTAAAAGATGCTTGCTCCTTGGAAGGAAAGTTATGACCAACCTAGATAGCATGTTCAAAAGCAGAGACATTACTTTTTCAACAAAGTTCCGTCTAGTCAAGGCTATAGTTTTTCCAGTGGTCGTGTATGGATGTGAGAGTTGGACTATAAAGAAAGCTGAGCGCCAAAGAATTGATGCTTTTGAACTGTGGTGTTGGAGAAGACTCTTGAGAGTTCCTTGGACTGCAAGGAGATCCAACCAGTCCATCCTAAAGGAGAGATCAGTCCTGGGTGTTCATTGGAGGGACTGATGTTGAAGCTGAAACTCCAATACTTTGGCCACCTCATGCGAAGAGCTGACTCATTTGAAAAGACCCCGATGCTGCAAAAGATGAGGACAGGAGAAGAAGGGGATGACAGAGGATGAGATGGTTGGATGGCATCACTGACACAATGGACATGGGTTTGGGTGGACTCCGGGAGTTGGTGATGGACAGGGAGGCCTGATGTGCTGTGATTCATGGGGTTGCAAAGAGTCGGACATGATTGAGCAACTGAACTGAATTGAAAGATCAGTGAACTTGAGTTTGTTACTTTTGTTTACAGTCATTGTATATAAGATCTATGCATGCTGATTTGCTCAGGTTGAGACAGAGCCCTTGTGAGTAGGAATTGCTATTCCCAACATTCTTTAAACTCTTGTTGCTGTTATTCATCATGCAGTCCTGTCCAGCTCTTTGTGACTCTAGGGACTACAACACGCCAGGCTTCCCTGTCCCTCACCATCTCTATAATCTGAGCTAACTATATTTGTTGTTGTTCAGTCACTAAGTTGTGTCCAACTCTTCGTGACCCCATGGACTGCAGCACTTCAAGCTCCTCTGTCCTTCACTATCTCCTGGAGTTTACTCAGATTCGTGTCCATTGAGTCAGTGATGCTGTCTAACCATCTCTCGCACTCATTTCTGCTTGTACTTAAATATGTTATATTTTTGTTTATTGTCTGTCTCCATGAGACCAGTGACTGCATCTATGGTTCTTACTGCTCTATCACCATGACCTAGATAATTTTCTGGTATGCAGTAGGTGCTCACACCAGAGCACCACTTCCTGAATGAAGTGGTTGATGAACAGCTGCCTCCTTTTAATAGCTACAGTCACCTGTATAGGTACACTGGGGAAGTGGAGCAGTTTCTATTGAGTTCTGTCTGCAAGACACTGGGAAAACATGGTACTGCGAACTGACTCAGAATGTTGGGCTGAAGAGGCACGTGTGAGCCCTACCTTTTCCATGAGCTGTTTGACATGTCAATTGATTTTTCTGAGCCTTGGGTTTTGGATCTGTGTGAAGGGGACGATAATAAACCTCACAAAGTTGCAGTAAAAATCAACTATAATAATACATGCCCTATTGTTATGGACTGCAAATGTTTGTTACTAGCATGGCATCATTAGAAAAAGCAAGACATTTAGCCAAATAGTTGTGCTCTGCCTATAAAAGTGATATGGATTTGGGTCAAATCTTTTTCCTTTTCTAGGTCTCAATTTCTTCCACTGGCAAAAGAGCTGTTATTAATGATCCTGAACATCCCATCCAGCATGAAGTCCATGTCACTAAGGACTATATTTTTCTTTTCATGTTCCTTCCTAAGGTTAGGGATTATGTAGGTGTTTCTTCAATTTCTAGGAAAATATCATAAAAGAGATTTACTGTCAGGTGTTTGCGTCATTTTCTTTACCACATTAGGCATTATCCTACTTAGAGTGACAAGTTCACCATGTAACAGTGCTCGCGTTTTCAGTATTTTTCACTACGACAGCCTGCAGTGGCTACAAGGAGCACCTTTTCCCACATAGTTACTACTGTTGACGTGAGACTCAGCACATTTGACAGAGGTGGCTTGCTATGATGGCAGAAAGGGTGCTGAGTTATACAGGAGTCCAGCTTTCACACTCACATTATTCTGTCTTTGGAAAACGTGCCTTCCACTCCCCACCAAATGTGAGAAAGAAAACTGCTTTGCTGTGTAGAACATTCTATTTTCAGAGACTCTGAGGAGATCATGACAGGCGTGGGCTGGATTTATGGGTGAGCTGTGCTTACCAGGTGGCATCTTAGGCTGATGAATCCCATGTTTCGTGTTAACACGTCTGGACTCTCTGCACAGTGATACCCATGCTTTCCTCCAGGAGGCAGGCACTGAGGGCCAGGGAAGCTGCTGCAATGCACTGAGAGGCTTGATACCATGCAGAGGATGCTGGTATTAGGAAGGGAAACCTTCCTTGGGCATCAACTTCTTATTCCACATAAGGGATATGGTACGACCTCTAAACCTGTTTCAAATCCTAGTTGGAGTTTTGTTTTGTTTTTTTGGCTGCACTACTTCTTTCTGGTGGGGCATATGGGCTTTCTCTGGTTGCCATGAGTGTGGGCTTCTCTCCAGTGGTGCCTGGACTTATCACTGCGATGGCTTCTCTTACAGAGCGTGGGTTTTAGGGCACATGGGCTTCAGTAGTTGTGGTGCATGGCATGTGGGATCCTAGTTTCTGGACAAGGGATCAAATCATATTCCCTGCAGTGGCAGCATATCCCCTGCATTGGCAACCTTCTTAACCACTGGACCACCAGGGAAGTCCCCTAGTTGAAGTTACTGAACAGCAATTGGACATGAGGCTATTGAATTAGCAATGAATATAGATGGAAGCTGCTCAGTTGGTGTCTGAATGTTACTCACTTAGATTTCAGTGAGATGGATGGAGTGATGAAGAAACTGCAAAGACCAATTAGAATTCAGGTACTTCATATTTTAATTAATTAAGGCTTGCCATAATCTCATTCCAATTTATAGGTCTAACTCTTTCTCATTTCTCCCCAGAACCTGTTCTTAGTTCCAACCAGTCAAACCTTATAGCCTTTAATAAGGCACATTGAATTTCTTCTGTGTTGCTTTGCTCATGTAATTCCTTTGGTCTATAGCAGTCTCTCTCTTTTGCCCTCATTTATCTAATTCCTGTACTTCTCTTAAGGCACAGATCCAATGCTGCCTGCCTCATTTGACCTCATATAAATTTCCTTTTTCTGAACTGTTACTGTATTTTAACTTCACTTGTTAGATTTAAATCCTTCATAGATTATATGACCCTCTGATATCAGAACATACTTTTGAAAAAACTTGTCACGACTTCTAATGAAACGTTAGAAATATAGTAAGTTCAAACAAATTTTCTTATTTATTGCTTGCCAAGGTCTAAATGATTTTTAACAATTGTTTTTTTTTTAAAATCTTTAATTCAAATGAAAGCATCTTTGATCTCCCAAAGCTGTGTCTTTCATTGATTTTGAACTCTCTCTGTTGAAAATCTGTGAAGATCCATGTAAAGAGCCTAGTACAGACCCTAGCATATGTTTAGCTTTATCATAGTCACCTTCACAGGCTTTGTTTCCAATGGCTCAGTTTATGTCAACATAGAATGTGTTTCCTGCTTCAGTTCAGTTCAGTTCAGTTCAGTTGCTCAGACGTGTCTGACTCTTTGCGACCCCATGAGTCACAGCACTCCAGGCCTCCCTGTCCATCACCAACTCCCGGAGTTCACTCAGACTCACGTCCATTGAGTCAGTCCCCTCTAAACATACACACAGGCCCACACATCCTTCTCCAAGGTCTCAAGGAGAAAGGGTGGCCCTGCTTCAATATCTTCAGGGTTACTATCTCCCCCTCCCACTCCCCAGTGTAATACTTCTTTTTGATAGTCAGTATTATTTTTAGCATTTTCTAAATATATTTTTCCTTTTAATCAATACACTAACCTCTCTCTCCATAAATATTCCACAATTAATGGGTTGTTTACACTTAATAGTATTACAAATTTATTAAAAACCCTATTATCTGATCTGATCTGATCTGATGATTAATAATAAGCAATTTTAATGTATTTCTTTTTGAAATAATGGCAAGATCTTTCAATGGTTCTGTTTCATGTACTTTATAGAGTGCATTCAAAATAATTTGGTTAGGTATTTTTTCCTGTATGCTTCCTAATCATTCTTAATTAATTTTAGATGTAAACAGTGAGGAATCTTTTCTGTTTAAAGAAATGTTATTTACCACAAAAGTAGTGCATGCAACAGCTGGTTGAAAAGAACCCAAAAGGAAGAATTATGACATTATAAACAGAAAGATTAAATTTTTTTTTCATTAACTTGTTTTTGTTCTTGAAACTAGTTTGCATTTTCTCTTGCAGTTAATTGGAGGGTGGGAGGTAGAAGGACTAAGCTTTGTTAAGGGTGTCTGAATACTGGAGTCAGATCCATTTGGAATTTTGGCTCTGTGTGCATGCTAAGTTGCTTCAGTCGTGTCCGACTCTTTGCGACCCCATGGACTGTAGCCCACCAGGCTCTTCTGTCCATGGGATTCTCCAGGCAATAATACTGGCGTGGGTTGCCATGCCCTCCTCTGGGAGATATTTCTGACCAAGGGATCGAACTCACATCTCTTATGTCTCCTGCATTGGCAGAAGGGTTTTTTTTGGTTGTTGTTTTTTTTTTTTAACCACTAGTGCCACCTGGGAAGCCCACCCATTCCCTAACTAGGTGATCTTAAACAATTTAACTTCCCTGGGCCTCAGTTTTCTCATATATAGAATGGGTATAACATGAGTGCAACCTACCTTGTAAGGTTTTTATGTTTTTTTAAATCAAATAATGTTTGCAAAAGATAGCGCAATGCCCTGGAATATAGTAAGCACTTACTGCAACCTTGGAGTGATTGCATCAGCTAGAAGAAAACTGCTTATTTCTTAGTTCATCAATAATTTCCTAGGCAATTGTTTTGCCTTGCCATTCTCTGTAGCTTTGAATTCATTGGAGCCACATTAGCTATAGTTCTGTGGAAGTTACAGGGTTGGGACTTCAACTGTTTTCCCAACACCTGGAGTTGGGGTTCCCTATGAAAACTGGGCAGAAATGTGTGCAGGTTTAGCCATAAATAAGATTATGCAAGAGACAATTCATGCTGTGTAGTGTCTTCTCGTTTACTTGTTCTGTGTTCATGGTTGAAAATGTCCATGTGCCTGGGTGCAGGTACAGTTAATTCTAAATTTTCATTCATTCAGTTCATAGACACAGCTTTAAGCAGAAGCTGGTAACTGTAAGTTATACAGATAAATGACAGGGGCAGTTCAGTCAAAGAATCAGGAGGTCTAACATGGAGTAATCTTTTATTCATGTATTTATTTATTCATCCAATAATTACTGAGGAACTTCTGGGCACTGGTCTAAGTCCTTGGAATATGCATGCACGCATGCTCAGTCACATCAGTCATGTCCAACTCTTTATGACTTCATGAACTATAGCCCACCAGGCTCCTCTGTCTGTGTAATTCTCCAGAAAAAATACTGCAGTGGATTGCCATGCCTTCCTCCAGGGGATCTTCCCTACTCAGGGATCAAACCTAAGTCAAACCCGAGTCTCCTGCAACTCCTGTATTGCAGGTGGATTTTTGTTTTTTACCACTTGAGCCACCAGGAAGGCCCTTGGGATATATAAGTCAACAAAATGAAGATAGAACATCTTGCTTAAGGTCTGGGAGAATGGGGACACAGTGAAATCCTAAGCAAAGTATAAGAAGATAGATGAGTATTCAGAGGGATCTGCCTTAGTCTGGGGGTCATGCAGGTGCCCTTAAAGGGAATAGTAGTTAAGCTGAATAGGCAATAGCATGAGGCAACGAAGTTTGTTTTGGGGAGAGAAAATAGGCATGAAAAAGCACAGGGGGCTTGCAAGAGTGTGCTGAGAATCAGGGCCTGTTAGGCAGGCTAGCATTTTGTCACCCCTTAAAATGGATATTTAAAAACTATTCACTCAATATTTATTTCTTGGGGCCAGGGAGAAATTGATTTTTCTATTACAAAAAATTATATGCAAAACACATTCACTTAGTAATTCACTTCAGCAGGGTCAAAGCAGAGTCGATATTGTGGAATTATTCAGTGAAATGTTCCCCATTTTCATCTCTCTCTTCAGTTTGTGTGTGTTTTGAATCACAGAGCTTCTTGGGAGGTGTGTTAAAAATGCAAAATTTAGATAATAAAATAAGCTACTCATCCCAGATAAACAGCACTATGCCACATATTATTTGGTTTTGGAAATTCAACTTACCGCCGACTTCTAGTTATTTTGCAGAAATATGTTTTGCAGAAATACTTATTAACTTAGTGTATCTGGGGAACAAGGAGAATATTTTTATTTACATTTGTGGGAGCTCACTCTTTATAGGAGCAACACCAACATAAACAAAGAGTTAAAGACCCAAGTTAGCAAACCAGTATTTCCTGGTACTCCAGTGAGGTGAGTACCCCAGTAGGTCCAGCCTCAACTTAAACTCTTGGTGGCTCAGATTGTAAAGAATCTGTGTGCAATGCAGAGACCTGGGTTTGAGCCCTGGGTCAGGAAGATCCTCTGGAAGTGGAAATGGCAATCCACTCCAGTATTCTTGTCTGGAGAATTCCATGGACAGAGGAGTCTGGCAGGCTACAGTCCATGGGGTTGCAAAGAGTCAAACACGACTGAGCAACAAACACTACTTAAATTCTTAAATAAGTTAAGGATGACTGAAACACGAGTGTAAAGGAGAGTGTGAGACAAGACTGAAAAGGTAAGTGGGGTCCTGTTATAAAGAGCCCCGTATGTCATGTGAGGAGTTTGCATTTTGTATATAAGAAATGTGAAACCATTGAAGCAGGTTGACACAGCAAAATTTTTGGTTTAGAGATTTTTGTGTCAGTGTGAGTCAAAGCATTGGAGGGAAGTAAGACTTGATAAAGGAAGATGCGTCAGTAGACAGTTTGGATAACCGAGGCGAGAAACGATATTACATTGAACTGAACGTCTTCACTTTCACTTTTCACTTTCACGCATTGGAGAAGTAAATGGCAACCCACTCCAGTGTTCTTGCCTGGAGAATCCCAGGGACGGGGAGCCTGGTGGGCTGCCGTCTATGGGGTCGGACATGACTGAAGCGACTTAGCAGCAGCAGCAGCAGGAGGTGTTAGTAGAGTGTAGGGAGTGTCTCAAAACATGAAGCATAGTTACATGAAGTCTTAGAAGAGGCATTATCAGCTGAACTCTTGGCAAATAACGAAGCATCATGTCCTAGACTAGAGTTCAGGGGCAGGACTCCAGTCCATGGTCATAGGGCACCAGTGGTAAAAGTGAGACGAGGCTTAATTGGCAAGGGTTTGTGGACCTCCCTGATTAAGACAGGGGTCCTGGCAATGGACCTGTTATGCCAAGAAGAGACATTATTTTTATTTTTTTTTCTAATTTTATTTTATTTTTAAACTTTACATAATTGTATTAGTTTTGCCAAATATCAAAATGAATCCGCCACAGGTATACATGTGTTCCCCATCCTGAACCCTCCTCCCTCCTCCCTCCCCATACCATCCCTCTGGGTCGTCCCAGTGCACTAGCCCCAAGCATCCAGTATCGTGCATCAAACCTGGACTGGCAACTCGTTTCTTACATGATATTTTACATGTTTCAATGCCATTCTACCAAATCTTCCCACCCTCTCCCTCTCCCACAGAGTCCATAAGACTGTTCTATACATCAGTGTCTCTTTTGCTGTCTCGTACACCGGGTTATTGTTACCATCTTTCTAAATTCTATATATATGCGTTAGTATACTGTATTTATGTTTTTCCAGACATTATTATAAGAAAAGGGATGTGAGAAAAAGAAGAGAGATATACATAGAGAGGAGCAGTTCAGTGAGGATATGGAATTGTGAGGACTCTCAGTCTGAGGGCCTTAATTGTCATACTTGTGTATCAACAGCTACTTAGAAAGAATTTGAGAGACTAGGATGCTAATAGCTGATAATGGCATAATGTTTTACATATTCAGTCTTTGCCTCTCTCCAATTCATTTTCTGCACAGCAGCTGGAATTCTTAAACAGAAACCTGATCATTCATTGCTCTACTTAAAACACACTTCAGTGCCTTTTTGGATAAACACCAAGGTCTTTCTTATGGTTTACACAGCCCTGACTTCTCAGTTCAGTTCAGTTCAGTCGCTCAGTCGTGTCTGACTCTTGACTACTCCTAGCCCTTGTTCAACTTCTGGTCTCAATTTGAGGCATGCTCTCTCACCCTTAGGATTCAACTACTAGAGGTTTTTATTTTTTAAAATTCTAAATGACATTCTATTTATTTCAAGCCTCCAGACTTGCTGTGTGCAATGCTTTAAAACCCTCCTCTTCTCATTTACTTTTTAAGTTCTGGTCTAAAAGCTGCTTCATCAGAGAGTCCCTATTACAAAAGCCCCCTATTGTACAGTCTCACAGCTTTCTCCATTTTCCTTTCATACCCCTTATGATTGTAATCACATAATTATTTTAGAAATGTTTTACCATGTCTTTCTTCATGAGTAGACTGTAGACTCCGTGCAAAGGGAACCGTGCTTGCTTATTTATTGTAGTATATCTTGTGCCAGCAGAGTGTCTGACATATATAAATCATCAGTAAATATTCGTTGAATGAATAGTTGAATCCTTGGGTTATTTTTAAGTACCCTGGTGTAGCTGTTGTTTAGTCATTAAGTTGTGTCCACTCTTTTGCAATCTCATGGACTGTAGCCCACCAGGCTCTTCTGTCTGTGGGATTTCCCAGACAAGAATACTGGAGTGGGTTGCCATCTCCTCCTCCAGAGGATCTTCCTGGCCCAGTGATAGAACCTACATCTCTCATGTATCCTGCATTGGCAGGTGGATTCTTCATCACTGAGGCACCAGGAAAGCCTCAAGTACCCCGTAGCTATGCCTTAATTCAAAGCATTTTTTAAAATTTATTATTTTTTAATTTAAGGATAATTCCTTTTTCGAAAATTTTGAGAAAATTGAGAATTTTGTTGTTTCTCTGTCAAACATCAACAAGAATCAGCCATAGGTGTACATATGCATCCTCCCTCTTGAACCTCCCTCCCCATCCCACTCCTCTAGGTTTATACAGAGCCCCTGTTTGAGTTAACTGAGACATTGTGATAGTGCTGAAGTCATCAGGAACAGAAACAAGTATCATTGAGTAGGGATATACCTTCCTCCCATCCCTTACATTATACTGTTTAGACATTTTCCTACTTTATAGCAGAATGTTTCTTTAATTGGGCAAAGAATAAGATAGAAAGGACAGAAACGTACCTCAGCTGGTGTTTTGAGGGAGAAGGGTGGAGCGTAGAAAAGCTAGGTCACCTCTGTTAAAACCTCTCTGAAATCCCTAAATATAGACATTCCTAAGCAGAAGGACAGAGAAGGCGATGGCACCCCACTCCAGTACTCTTGCCTGGAAAATCCCATGGACAGAGGAGCCTGGTAGGCTGCAGTCCAGGGGGTCGCTAAGAGTTGGACATGACTGAGCAACTTCCCTTTCACTTTTCACTTTCATGCACTGGAGAAGGAAATAGCAACCCACTCCAGTGTTCCTGCCTGGAGAATCCCAGGGACGGGGGAGCCTGATGGGCTGCCGTCTATGGGGTCGCACAGAGTCGGACACGACTGAAGTGACTTAGCAGCAAGCAGAAGGAAGATGTTTGGTAGATATTTTGCTAACATGGATTTTTTTTTTTTGAGTTATTAATTGAAAGTTGAGGTGTTCATTTTTTTCTCCTTGAAATTTTGTCTTTTCTGTCCTCCATTCAAGCAGACAACACATTTCATGCATCCTTGCCACATGAAAAGTCTTTGGCAGGGTTTCCTGGCTTCTGTTTGCCCACTGAGGATAATAAAACTTGAAGAGAGAGGAAATTGGTATCTCTATGTGAAACCAAGAGAGACAGAAGGTTTGCCAAAGGGAAAAGAGCTTTCTCCAGGTCTCAGGGATGAAACAAGTCTGCTGATTCTTGAACAGAGGGGATGCTTAGGTCCACCCTGGAAGTACCCAAGGCTGTAGCAGGGCTTCAGGGGAAATCTCCAGGCAATAAATCAGGTGGGTTAGATGCCAAGCTTAGGGTCCTAGCTTTGTTAAAGAGCCCCTGCTCTACACGTGGCATGGAAATGACACACTGGTGGACTTGATGGGATCATGTGGCTGCAGCAGAATGTAGCTGTTAACAAATGTGAACAGATACCTTATGATCAGTGTTCTAAAGCCCAGACCTGGAGTAAGACATTAGAACCTCAATACAAACCTGGGGGTGGGAGAAAGTCTGGAATTACCTGAAGTTGAATTTCTCACAAACTCAGTGTGACTTGGTTCTCAGAATAGAAATTAGATGATTTACAAACAATAATGGAATGTGGTTTTACTAATTTATCTGATTAAGATTCATACTTGCTGCATGAAGCAAATGAACAACAATAACAACAACAAAAGCTACGTTAGTCTTTTCTTCCTATTGTGAGGGGATGGTTCATTTTTATTTAAAAATTTTAAAAGTTCTGAGTGAAATGTGCAAGGTATTTCAAAGAGCTCAGCATTAACTATCTACTGAACTAACTGATCTCATCAGCAGCAGACAGCTCTTAATGGTACCTTGACAATTCAGACTAAGAAATAAAACCCAAATCTCACCTATTCTGATAGTCACATTGTGCTGCACTTGTCTGTGGGGGCATCCCTCTTTATCTGGAAGGAAAAAAGTAACACTGAGCACCAAACAACAGAGTTGATCTATTTTCAGCAAAGAGTGATTATCTCAGTGAAGCACGTATTACCTTAAATAGAGTAAGGCAGGTACAGTATGTGTTTCCCATTTTAGGAAGAAAATGCAAAGGCAATAGATCTACTGTAAGAGGATCTTGATTTTGGGCTGGCAATACCAGCTTGGGTGGAGAACTGATGGCAAACAAAGTGAAATTTGGAAATCAGAATGTTGGCTACTTATTTTGTGCTTTGGTATTGAGACAAGATTCCTCTATGTAATCATTTTTGTTTGTGAATTATCATTCATTCCATTTTTTCAATATTTATTGAAGGTTTCACTGTGGGCTAGGCTTTGGAGACACATAAATTAACTTCAGAAAGTGATAGTACATGTGCAAGAATGATTGTGACACAAGGCAAGTAATAAGTTTGAAAAAGACAGGGGACAACAATACTTCCTTTACTCTGTTCTCCTCTTTTCCCTTCTCTTCCCTTTACTTTCATTTTCTTTTTAAAAATCAATACTTGCATATGTAAAAGTTTTATAAACAAGTAGGAAATACTAGGTTGACAATGTCAGCCTCTGCTGCCAACACTGGGTGTGGACACTGAGGAAAAAATTTAGGGCAAAAAAAGTGGGATCTGTGAATTTATGGGGAGTAGTGTTTCCCATAAATTTGAGCAAACTCCAGGAGATGGTAAAGGACAGGGAAGTCTGAGATGCTGCAGTCCATGGTGTCACACAGAGTCAGACACAACTTAGCAACTAAACAACAGCAGTATTTGCCAAGACAGCCAGATGTAACTTTTTTTGCATGTAAAAAGCCACTGAAAAAGGCTGAGATAAGGAAAATTAAAGAAAGCAGTGCCAGTGGTGTGTTGGTGATTCTTCACATTTATGAAATACACTTGTCAGTTACTTAGGAATTTTGTGAGACAGTTGTTAAACTGTTGGTAGCTTGAAATCAGCCATGATGGAAGTATTTACATCATCAGTTCAGTTCAGTCGCTCAGTCATGTCCTACTCTTTGTGACCCCATGAACTGCAGCATGCCAGGCCTCCCTGTCCATCACCAACTCCTGGAGTCCACCCAAACCCATGTCCATCGAGTCGGTGATGACATCCAACCATCTCATACTCTGTCATCCCCTTCTTTTCCTGCCCTCAATCTTTCCAGGCATCAGGGTCTTTTCCAATGAGTCAACTCTTCGCATGAGGTGGCCAAAGTACTGGAGTTTCAGCTTAAGCATCAGTCCTTCCAATGAACACCCAGGACTGATCTCCTTTAGGATGGACTGGTTGGATCTCCTTGCAGTCCAAGGGACTCTCAAGAGTCTTCTCCAACACCACAGTTCAAAAGCATCAATTCTTTGGTGCTCAGCTTTCTTTATAGTCCAACTCTCACATCTACGCATAACTACTAGAAAAACCATAGCCTTGGCTAGATGGACCTTTGTTGACAAAGTAATGTCTCTGCTTTTTAATATAATGTCTAGGTTGGTCAAAATTTTCCTTCCAAAGAGTAAGCGTCTTTTCATGGCTGCAATCACCATCTGCAGTGATTTTGGAGCCCCAAAAAATAAAGTCTGCCACTGTTTCCACTGTTTCCCCATCTATTTCCCATGAAGTGATGGGACCGGATGCCATGATCTTCATTTTCTGAATGTTGAGCTTTAAGCCAACTTTTTCACTCTCCTCTTTCACCTTCATCAAGAGGCTCTTTAGTTCTTCTTCACTTTCTGCCATATGAGTGGTGTCATCTGCATATCTGAGGTTATTGATATTTACATCATAGCAAGAAGCAAATGCTACAAATCACAACTTAAACAAAAAACAGTGAATTTCTCTACCAGCCTACCAGTAGAAATGACAACTCCAAGATTCTTTCACTTTCCTAGTGGGCAAAATTATGAGTATTCTGTATGTGAACGTTTAAAGGAGGCAATATGATAGTTGAGGATATACCAGAAACTGCAGAACTATCCATGGGTACCAGAGTAGCAGGAAACTTATAGACCTGAAAAGAATAGAGAAAGAGGACATACTGATGAAGCCCATGTAGCCCACCCACCATATTTTTTCATCATCAGGAATAAGCCAAAGACCATTAGATAAGTGGATAATAGTCATTTGGGGAAGGAGAAATTTTCAATCCATATGTTAGCCATTGATAACATTTTCCATGGTGTTTTCTGTTAAATAAAGTTCATACTGCCATTCTGTGAGAAGGCATGGTATATAAAGGTAGCAGTGTTTTCACCCTATTATTTTATAATGTGGACTTGACTTATATAATAGTATCTACATTAGCTCAGACAGTAAAGAATCTGCCTGCAATGCAGGATACCTGGCTTTGATTCCTGGTCAAGAGATACCCTGGAGAAGGGAATGTCTATCTACTCCAGTATTCTTACCTGGAAAATCCCATGGACAGAGGAGCCTGGCAGGCTACAGTCCATGGGGTCACAAACAGTCAGACACAACTGAGCAATTAACACTTTCTTTCACTATGTTTTATTTACTTATTTATATCTATACACTTGCACGGTATGCAGACACAGTAATAATCATGTAAATGGTACAGGAAGGCACAAAAACAAAAATAAAAGTCCTTGTTTTCTAACTTCAGTGGGATGTTTCAGTCTCATCCTGAGACTATTGACTCTATCACCATATCTACTTTTAATGTGCCACACTCTCCACAAGACTTTAGTTGTTTTTGTTCAGAAATAACAATAAAGATCAAATCAGAGGCTCAACATAGAAATTTTAGTATTTTGTATAAGAGTTGGGGATACAGCATGTCAATGAAGCCATCTGAGGTACAGAGCAGAAAATATATATATTTTTTCTTTTTAAAGATAAGATAATTTTATGATATTTTTAAACAAAGTTTCTATATAAGCCCTAATATGAGATTTTAAAAATATAATTTCTTCTTTTTCTAGCAGTTTTGATGTAGCATATTTTCATACCAAGCAACATTTTGTCTTATTTTTATAAGTCCTTTCTTATTCTATTTTTATTCCCTTCCTCAAGTACCTTAGAATGTATTACCCTAAACCATTCCCCTCGTTAGCATTTTAGAGGACGGACTCTATGAGAAGTAAAAAATATTCTACCTTTTTTCCTGAGAAATTATAAAGAAGGTATCAGTTCAGTTCAGTTAAGTCGCTCAGTCATGTCAGACTCTTTGTGACCCCATGAATCGCAGCACGCCAGGCCTCCCTGTCCATCACCAACTCCCGGAGTTCACTCAAACTCATGTCCATCAAGTCGGTGATGCCATCCACCCATCTCATCCTCTGTCGTCCCCTTCTCCTCCTGTCCCCAATCCTTCCCAGCATCAGAGTCTTTTCCAATGTGTCAACTCTTCGCATCAGGTGGCCAAAGTACTGGAGTTTCAGCTTTAGCATCATTCTTTCCAAAGAAATCCCAGGGCTGATCTCCTTTAAGATGGACTGGTTGGATCTCCTTGCAGTCCAAGGGACTCTCAAGAGTCTTCTCCAACACCACAGTTCAAAAGCATCAATTCTTCGGTGCTCAGCTTTCTTCACAGTCCAACTCTCACATCCATACACGACTACTGGAAAAACCATAGCCTTGACTAGACGGACCTTTGTTGGCAAAGTAATGTCTCTGCTTTTCAATAGGCTGTCTAGGTTGGTCATAACTTTTCTTCCAAGGAGTAAGCGTCTTTTAATTTCATGGCTGCAGTCACCATCTGCAGTGATTTTGGAGCCCAGAAAAATAAAGTCTGACACTGTTTCCACTGTTTCCCCATCTATTTCCCATGAAGTGATGGGACCGGATGCCATGATCTTTGTTTCCTGAATGTTGAGCTTTAAGCCAACTTTTTCATTCTCCTCTTTCACTTTCATCAAGAGGCTTTTTAGTCCCTCTTCACTTTCTGCCATAAGGGTGGTGTCACCTGCATACCTGAGGTTATTGGTATTTCTCCTGGCAATCTTGATTCCAGCTTGTGCTTCTTCCAGCCTAGCCTTTCTCATGATGTAAAGAAGATATAGGCAGATCCTAATGCTGGGAAAGATTGAAGGTAAAAGGATAAGGAGGCGGCAGAGGATGAGAGGGTTAGATAGCATCACTGACCTAATGGACATGAATTTGAGCAAACTCCAGGCAACAGTGGAGGACAGAAGAGCCTGGTGTGCTACAGTCCATGGGGTCACAAAGTCAGACACAACTGAGCAACTGAACAACAACAAAGGCAGATGACATCTAATTTAAGTGGAATTGTAAACAGAAGACACCCACAATAAAGGATGTCTTTGAGATTTTGCCTAAAAGTAACTTTTAACTTTTTATTTCTATGGAAACTTCAGTCAGTACACATCTTTTGTGTCAGATAGTTTTGCTTTTGAGTTACAAATGATATATACAAATAATTATTAGCTCAATGTTATTGTATCAGTGTAAGATTTCAGTTAGAGAATGTCAGATAGTACATCTCAGTAAATGCCAAGAATCATCAGAATGTTTTCAAACCCGAGAGTTTGAAGTGGAACAATTTATGCAAGTAACACTCCCTAGTTCCACAAGACTCAACTGAAATAGACAAGAGCACATTGCACTACAACATATTTAATATTATGTTTAAAATTTTATTTAAATATTCTGTAATTCCTTTACTAATAATTGCAGAAATGTTTGGCCCATTTCTAATAGTTTTCATCTTCACATAAGATTAAAACAGAGAGGTCATCATTTTTTAGCAACAGGAAATTTCAATTCAAATATCTGTTCTTTTATATACAGAATATGAATATATGAAAGGAATATATTATTTGTGTGTATTTATGTATATATCATATATCAATGCATAGTATGCCTATACTCCCAGATTGTTAATTTGTATTAATTGAATGATTCTCCCAATATAAAGCTCCAATTACCTTATTCTTGTGACTTAGTAAATTTAGCTCAAAAAGATACACAAATTTAGAATATAGTTTTGCCAAAATCTTGATGAGGTTGACCAGGCATTGAGCTTTCTGTTTTTGGCCACGATCAGAAATTTGTTCTTAAGATTTTGTGGTTTATTTTATTTTTTAACTTTACAATATTGTATTGGTTTTGCCATATATCAACATGAATCCGCCACAGGTATACACGTGTTTCCCATCCTGAACCCTCCTCCTTCCTCCCTCCCCGTACCATCCCTTGTGGTTTATTTTAAATGCTTCAGCACCAAAGAGATTCCCAAGAAATTAAATGCTTTCAGGTTGACCTTGTAAAATTATAATCTCTTGTTTTGCATGTCCAATTAGCATCAGAACTTGTTTAGGAGAGATGCTGCCATTTCAGGGCCTTGTGAGGTCCTGCATGGATATGTCCAGGTTCATTCATATGTCATGTCCACGAAAGACTGCTGGCCTTATTTTCAGTCTTCTGGGGCAACTTGCTATGTTCTTTTGTACCAGTTTTCAGCATATAACTGTTCCCCCTACTCCTTCCTTTTCTATATTCCTGATGCTAGAATTCCTGATGTTTTATTAACTATAATTCATTTTTAACTGCCTTGTGTAATATGTTTTATCTCTGCTAACTATTATCCATTTGATAACCCCTCCTATTCAGTCTAAATAGAAAAATGTTTAGATAGATATGTCTGAGAAATTGACATCTGTAAGTTCATTTCCAGGATGATACATGTCTCCGAAGAGTACTGAATTGTAATGTTGTCAAAATAATTCATCTAAAGAGGATAAGCAATTTATTCTCATGGGCATAATTTTATTTAGAAGAGATGATTCTCTTGGACAGGCCCAAGTGAGATAAGGAGGGTACTGACAATGTACTTGTTTTCTCTAAGTCTACAAATCTTGGGCAATAATTTTCCTTTATCTTTTCATACATGTTCTTAATAGGTGATTTAGAGTCTCAGTGTGAGATTGCCACTTCTTAATGAAAATGGGTGGATGTTTATCCCTACAATAGAAAGTGAAATGATGTTTTAAAACAGGGGTTGGCAAATTGCAGACCGTAGGCCAAATTTTGCCTGCAGGCTGCTTTTGTATGGCCTGTGAGTTAAGCATGGTTTTTACATATTTAGACTTGTAAATACACGCATACACACACACACAATACTATGCAACAAGGATCATATTTGGCCTACAAAACCTAAAATATTTACTCTCTGGCCTTTTATAGAAAAATCTATAAGCCTTCAAGTAGCTGTAATAAAATGATTTTTTTAATCATAAATCACATAGATAATGTTTTCTATGTGACAGGTACAGGAAATTTTGTGTGTATTAACTCATTGCAATCTCAGATAAAGCTTAAATGTATTGAGAGTTAAAGTATCATCCTCATTTTGAAGAAAACTAAAGGCAGTTATGGACTAGAGACTATACTTATAACCACTATACTATATGGCCTGAGAATCTGATCTGTCTCATGTGGTTGTTTTGGGGGGTGATATGCATGTGTATGTGTGTGTGAATCCTTCTCTTGACACCAGTCTGCAATTAGTCAAAATAGGATGGTTATGTGATTGGCAGAACACTGTTTAAACATAGGACAGACTATACAAGTTTCCTTAAGCATGTAAAGGGCAAAGCTACTGCTCACAAATTGGCTGTACACAGCAGCACTTCAGCTGGATGAGTAAGACCCTCTCACTCTCAAATGCCCATGAAATTGGCTGCCTACTAATACTACTACTTAGTCTGGGTGATGACTCTTCAGGACACTCGTCTTGACAACGTTATACTTGTTTTATATATAGTTGGTCCCTTATGACTGCTTTCTCTAGAGATTTGTGCTATGTGCCTCTCTGCCCAGCATTTGAAAATACTGTAATTGTTAGCACTCCCAAAGCATCCCTCAGTGCTATTGTAGGAATGGAGAGATTAAAGGTAAATTCTAGGCTTGCCACCCCCATTGGCAGGTTTTAGGCTTCAGGCCTGCCTGAAGCATATTCCTGCAATAGCCACTTTGCTATTCTTTCTGGTAGCTTTTCTTCTCTTACTCTTGGTTTCTCTACCTATAAATTCAGGAAGAGCTTTTGATTTGTTATGAAAAGAGTTTCTATCTCTATTCCAATTTTCTCCTATGCATAATCTAAGTTCTGGCCTCCTCAATTATTATTTCTTTGTTGATTTAGTTTTAATGCCTTTGGTTTTTCAGGTATCTGTTAAAATCTTTACCTGTCATTATACATTCAGTGCCTTTGTAAATTTATTCCATTTATAGATTTATAGCGTTATTTCAAGAGGACTTTGGGGAGGAGAGGAGAAGTAAACATATGTATAGGCTCCATCATTTTGAACTAGAACCTTTCAAAATTTATGTGGCAAGAAAATGCATTGGGGGATATACTGATAGGTTTCCTTCCACTTCATGTTTTATTACAGTTCTCCTCCTATATTTTGGGAGACTTCCCATCAGTCTTGGAATAATGAAAATAAGACTCCAAGAAGCAATTCTTCATTTTAAGTTCAAAAATCCATAGTGGAAAACAAAAAACATTTGGGCAAATATATTATTTTCTTGTCCGTAAATTGGGTAGGACTCCATGCAATGGGAAAGAGAAGATTAGAGGAGCTATGTGGACTGGCATGATGTTAGCCTCAAGAGATCACCAAGCTCTGTCCATGCCAGACATCTCTGTGACTATTTCTTGGGAGATGCCCAGACTTGTGTTACTTCTGTACATCATCTAGTCTCCATTCCAATGAGTGGCATGCGTTGCTTAGACTGAACAGCTATTAGGATTTCCTTTTGTCCCCATTGATGAGGATCACCCATTGACAGCTGTCATCAGGGTGCTTGCTTGTCTTCCAGCAAGGCTGAATCCTTGATCTTTTTTAGACTTTAAATGACGTAGACAATGTGAATGGCCTCACTTTCGTGGCCTACCATATTTTTTACTCAAAAAGTGGTGTTGTTCTATACACCTGGTGAGGAAATGGTTGAGATGTGTCTATCAGTCAGGAACCTGGCAGGAAATAGTTGAGACACTTAATTAGATATTTTAAGAAGAGTTTAATTATAAAGGTTTGGACAGATTTAGGAGCACCAACAAACATAGTACTAAACCCTATGGCTAGTTGCAGTAGGGCTTTATCTTTGTAGGGGCTGATGGGTCAAGGAGACAGAGTGGCTCCCAAAACCTAGAAAGGAGGGATTATTAAAAAAAAAGAAATCCAGTCTTTTTCAAGCTTATTTGACTAATCTTTTTTCTCATGTAACATCTGTTATCATTTTGTGGAACTTTGGAAAATACTGGTATAGATGTATTCCTGCCTAATAAGGTAAACTAAATGACTTTTCCTGACAATATTCCTAATTTTTGGTTCTACGAAATTTTCAGAATTGAATCTGTCATCCAATAAGTTCAATTAAAAAGCAGCCTTTGCTAAACTTTAATTTTCGGAGTTGTTATTCTGTGCTTTGTAGCTGCTCTTTATTGGAAAGTAAGGAACTGTGGCACAGAATTAGTCTTAATGAAGCAATTTTCTAATTTCATGTTATCTTCTGCTTTTCATATTTACCTATGGTTTGCTAGAAACATGGCTTAGAGGAAAATTTAGAACATATTACTAAACACTTGGCTGTTGCAGTGCTTCATATATATCAAGTTCTGAAAATATATAACAATTTCATAAATATCTTTGAACAACAGTACTGTGTAGTATTAATAGAGAAGAATAATTCATTTTGATTTCACAGGGCATATGTCAGCACATGACTTTATGCAAAATAAATTGTTCAGTTCAAGTGGGAATTGAGGATAAAGATTTTGGCTCTTCTGACTTTTGTGACTAGATTTGAAATAAGGTGGGTAATCAATGGAGGTGTGTGTTAGGGGATCAGAGGCTCTTTGGGCAAAAATTCCGCCAGTTACTTCTTCCTTAATATATGAATTTTCTGCACACAGAGAGTTGATTTAAGATCTTTCAGTATGTTTCTTTTACTGTCTGTAGTCTAAACAAGAAGTTTTATATTTTGTATTTTTCATTTCATTTTCTAGATATTAAATTACTCCTTTGCTCAGAAAGGTCATTTAAGAGGGACAGCAATATATCACTTCACTGATACTTGTCATGTAAGTAATACATTTACTGTCATGGGCATCTGTCAGTTTGAGGAGAATGGATTTTGTTCTTTTCTATTACTATAGAAAGTAGAACATTTATTTACCTACCCTAGTCCACAGTATGTGAAATATCTAAGATTCTGTTAACTCTTTAGACCACAGGGGTGCCAGATTACATGGTAGTTTAGTTCAGTTCAGTTGCTCAGTCGTGTCCAACTCTTTGCCACCTCATGAATTGTAGCATGCCAGGCCTCCCTGTCCATCACCAACTCCCGCAGTTCACTCAAACTCACGTCCATCAAGTCGATGATGCCATCCAGCCATCTCATCCTCTGTCGTCCCCTTCTCCTCCTGCCCCCAATCCCTCCCAGCATCAGAGTCTTTTCCAATGAGTCAACTCTTCTCATGAGGTGGCCAAAGTATTGGAGTTTCAGCTTCAGCATCAGTCCTTCCAATGAACACCCAGGACTGATCTTCTTTAGGATGGACTGGTTGGATCTCCTTGCAGTTCAAGGGACTCTCAAGAGTCTTCTCCAACACCACAGTTCAAAAGCATCAATTCTTTGGTGCTCAGCTTTCTTTACAGTCCAACTCTCACATCCATACATGACCACTGGAAAAACCATAGCCTTGACTAGATGGACCTTTGTTGGCAAAGTAATATCTCTGCTTTTGAACATGCTATCTAGGTTGGTCATAACTTTTCTTCCAAGGAGTAAGTGTCTTTTAATTTCATGGCTGCAATCACCATCTGCAGTGATTTTGGAGCCCCAAAAAATAAAGTCTGACACTGTTTCCACTGTTTCCCCATCTATTTCCCATGAAGTGATGGGACCAGATGCCATGATCTTCGTTTTCTGAATGTTGAGCTTTAAGCCAATTTTTTCACTCTCCTCTTTCACTTTCATCAAGAGGCTCTTTAGTTCCTCTTCACTTTCTGCCATAAGGGTGGTGTCATCTGCATATCTGAGGTGATTGATATTTCTCCTGGCAATCTTGATTCCAGCTTGGGCTTCTTTCAGCCCAGTGTTTCTCATGATGTACTCTGCATATAAGTTAAATAAGCCAGGTGACAATATACAGCCTTGACGGATTCCTTTTCCTATTTGGAACCAGTCTGTTGTTCCATGTCCAGTTCTAATTGTTGCTTCCTGACCTGCATATAGGTTTCTCAAGAGGCAGGTCAGGTGGCCTGGTATTCCCATCTCTTTCAGAATTTTCCACAGTTTATTGTGATCCACACAGTCAAAGGCTTTGGCATAGTCAATAAAGCAGAAATAGATGTTTTTCTGGAACTCTCTTACATGGCAGTGATAAGATCAATTCTCTGATACATTTGGTTGTAGTGAAGCATTTTCATAGACAGAAATAATCACTCTTCAAGGGTTGGATAGTGTAATCATTGAGAGAAATAGTGTAATGATAAATATTTAATAATCACCTCTGGTAGGGAAGCGGAGTACTGCTAATTCCTATGATATAAATAATGCCATCCTGGCCCCTTTCAAGTTATAAACTTGAAATCATTGAACTTGAGTTGGGAACAGATGTGCAGTAGCCCACCATTTTATAGGGTGTTCTACCTTAAAGATATTAAAAAAAAAACATAAATTCAGGAACAGCGATAGTAGTGTAGTTAATTAGTGAGGAAGCAATGTATTTTTGGCTACTTATTACCTTTGTAATTAATTAGCTTGTATAATTTTGCTGTGCCCAGCGCAGCTTGTAGGGATCGAAAATGGTCGACGCACAGTTTGGAAGAAGGAAACTAGAGACAGAATTAAAGTTTTCAAGATGGGATTGGGGGACTTAAGACCTCTAGGATCAAGAGCCCCGCTGACACATCACTTTTATTGAGCTCTTGGTATGCAGAAAGTATCTGGTTTTTAGATAACATAAGGTTCCCATGCCCCAGTCACATCCCAGAATTAATGTTCTTTGTACTTTTATGTTATCTCCTAGTACCAAGGGTATTACACAGCCAGGGGCAGCAGTCCTCACATGACCATCGAAAGAACAATCAGAGCGTGCTCAAGCAGCATTCTGAATTTGCACGACCTGGTGTTCCACGGTCCATGCTATGTTCCTCCTGAGCTCAGCAAGGCATGACAATCCTAACTAATCAGCCTGATGTACTTTTTGTTTAGATTATACTTAGTTGCTGTATTTCACTTTTATTCTTTTCCCATGGTGTTCTTCTCATGGCTTAGCCAGAGTGACAGGCAGCTATTAACCCCTGAGTAATTTGATTTTCACTAATGGTTTTGTTTAACAACCAACTCAAAAAAGTTTGAATATTTAACAATTGACTTCCTAAGCTAGTACAAGGTGTCTCCCATACAACACAGATAAGAGCGTGAAGTTTATCATTACATAGTTCTGAATTTCATTCCTTGCTCTGTCATTTAAAAACTGGCCATGTGAAGTTTATATTTCTTTTTAAAGTTTTAGTTTTCAAGGTGTAGGAAAGAGCAAATTAGCCAGGATGGCAGTGATCAAGCTCTTGCCCCACGGCCTCTCATTCTCACCCCACGTTTTGTAAATACATGGTTATGTGACAGCTGAGATTACTTATAGCACTGCACATGTGGTCACAATGTACCTGATTGGCCACAGGGCCCTTTTGTCCTATAAATATATATAAGCTCCACCTGAAAAACCTTTGAGGCTGCGTTATGGCTGCTGTATGGCTGTGTCTGCTGGGTCAGCCACGAGAGGAGAGACTACAGCATGTCTGCTGCTGTGGCTGCTGTGCCAGTCAGGAGAGTATAAATGTGTCTGCAGTTCCTACCACTCCTTGGAGTTTTCTTCCAGCTTTCCTGCTCACGCCTTGCCTACCATGGGTTCAACAAACAGTGTGAACAGTAAGATACAGTGAGACAAAAGGTAAGGGTAAAAGTTATATCTACTTTGATTAGCTGTGTATGTGTGTTAGTCACTCAATAGTGTCCAACTCTTTGTGACCCATCGACTGTAGCCCTCCAGGCTCCTCACTCCATGCAATTCTCCAGGCAAGAATACTGGAATAGGTAGCTATTCCCTTCTCCAGGGGGGTTTTCCAACCCAGGGATAGAAGCTGGATCTCCTACATTGCAGGCAGATTCTTTACCATCTGAGCTACCAGGGAAGCACTCAATTAGCTATTTTTTTTTTTTTTATTCTTCCAATTTTATTTTATTTTTTAAACTTTACATAATTGTATTAGTTTTGCCAAATATCAAAATGAATCCGCCACAGGTATACATGTGTTCCCCATCCCGAACCCTCCTCCCTCCTCCCTCCCCATACCATCCCTCTGGGCCGTCCCAGTGCACCAGCCCCAAGCATCCAGCATCATGCATCGAACCTGGACTGGCAACTCGTTTCCTACATGATATTTTACATGTTTCATCAATTAGCTATTGTCAGGATTAAATAAAATGGGACTTCCCCCTCTAGAGAGTAAGAGACCTATAGCTAAAGATTCGGAGAAGGCAATGGCACTCCATTCCAGTACTCTTGCCTGGAAAATCCCATGGATGGAGGAGCCTGGTAGGGTGCAGTCCATGTGGTCGCTAAGAGTCGGACATGACTGAGCGATTTCCCTTTCACTTTTCACTTTCATGCATTGGAGAAGGAAATGGCAACCCACTCCATTGTTCTTGCCTGGAGAATCCCAGGGACAGAGGAGCCTGGTAGGAGGCCGTCTATGGGATCGCACAGAGTTGGACACGACTGAAGTGACTTAGCAGCAGCAGCAGCAGCTAAAGATTTCATAAGGTCCTTATTAGAACTGTGATCACAAAGGTTTTTTTTTTTTTTCTGAACTAAAAGAGAAAGCCATTAAGAGGAATGTGCTCGACTCTACATAATGATGCAATTTGCATAATTCAAGGGAAGATAGGCAGGCTTCTTTAAGAATTCAGACTATACTGTCATCATGAATGAATATTTTTCCTTGGATTGTGAGTAGTTTGGTTACAAAAGTCATTCCTTCTGCCTTTAGTAGTAAGATTGCAAAGAAAATTGTATTTCTTGGAGAGTTGGCCCATGCCCTGTAGTGTTTTGTGAGTTGTGTAGGCCAAAGCCTCCTTCTTGGTTCCTCCTCTATAGATTCTGTGGGAAAATGGTGATACTTTTTCCCATTTGGTGGGATACTTACACAATACTTACACAGTCTGGGGGGATACTTACACAGGTTACCTTAGAAAGGAAGTGGGTGATTTAGGAGACAGGCGTAAATCTGAGGATAGGGAACAAGACTGAGAACTGAGTTTTAGGAACACAAAGGTCAGGAACAGCTTTATATACTGATGAAGTCACTGCGTTCAGTAATTATGATCTTTAAACATTGTAATCTTCTTTATTAAGAAATAATTCCACTCAACATTGTTTAGTAAAAAAGATTATTTGCTTAAAATTAATAACTTCACAGAGAAGTAAATAGAACATAAAATCATAAAAAAAAAAAACTCAAGGAGATATTATGAAAAGTAAATGATTAAACTACTGTAGATCCTGGCTTGTATATAGCAAGACTAAAAGCTTATGTCTCTTGTTTAAGCTGTTTTTAACAAGACAGTCATTACTTACAACAGATGAGTTTCCAGACCAGATGTATATAATGAGAACCCTTGAAAGTCATGAAGACTCCACAGAGCACAGGAAATCTATATTTACTTGGATTACCAAAAATTAAATCAATTACAAATGCCACTACACTAATGTCTTGAATAAAAGATAAGAAAGAACATTCAGTATTATTTTGAAGAGCTTAACAAAATTAGGATTATTAAATTTTTAAGTGAAGGACATTTGCCCTTCAGCTTTCACAATAAAGACTGTCTTTCTCTAAATTGTTAAACTTGACCATTTTTACATAAGTAGTTGGGAAATGTCAAAATGAAAAAAGTAAATGTGACATATCTGAAACAGTTTAAGGAGAATTAACTTTAATAATGGGAAAATGTGTACAAAATGAGAAGATAAACAATATTAAGGGGAAAAGACACCAAATATTCTTTTTAAATATTCTAAACTGAATATGAAACATTGATTAGTAATTAACAACAACAAAGACCCAATGAATAGTTTTTAATATTTTTTTGTCCATTGGAAGCCATCTTGATGTTTGACTTTGAATTTTAAAAAATGAAACAAGTTCTGGAATGCGAAAACCAGCTGCTGAAAAATATTAGCAATACATTTTCTGACTAGGCAGCTGTTATGAAAGGTGAGGACAAAGGGCTGCAAACACTCTTTAAAAACTTTAATAAGTAAGCAGAATATGTGCCATGCCAGCTCATTTCCTTAGTCTTGTCAGAGAAAAAGCTACTGTGACATTAAATGAAATTTTTTTGACTACTTTACTATTTTTCAACAGCTATGTTTTCTTTCCAGATTCACCTCATAAGAGTATTTTAAACACATGCAACTTGTATTTTTTTCCCAAGAGTTATAATATGCAAAATGTTTATTGAAATAATTGAAGCTTGAGTGTGCCATTAATTGTCTTCTGAAAACATTTGGAATGTTTCACTAAAACAAGTGGGAAATTGCAGCCTTTCTATTTGGAAGAATATAAAAACCATATTTTATCATCTTTTTACTGAAGAATAATTGCTTTACAGTATTGTGTTGGTATTTTCTTTATGAATTGGGAGAAAATTCAAATAAAAGTTAATAGAATCTGATTTGAAAATGACAGTTTAGTGATGTTAGTAAAAATTTATTCTGATGGTGAGAAGCAAATAACAGCAGAAGTTTTTCAGGAGATACAAAAATTCATTAAGAGAAAGAGATAAAGTTCAAGTAAAAGTACTGAATAGGTTCTTTGATTTGTGAAGGAAATGGCAACCCACTCCAGTATTCTTGCCTGGAGAATCCCATGGACAGAGGAGCCTGGTGGTCCATGGTCCATGGGGTCACAGAGAGTCGGACACGACTGACGTGACGGAGCATGCACACAGGTTCTTTTTATAATCTACTTAATGAAGACGTGAACTCTGGGAACATAATGTGAAAGATGTTTAAGAATAAATATTTGCTTACATGAAGATAACACAGCAATCACAATTCTTTATATGGATAGAAAACTGGGAAATAATACTGTTGATTCAAGGAAAAGTGGAAATGCTTTGAAATCTACAGCCCACATAGAAAAGAAACTGAATAGAGTATATCCAAATTTTACAGTAATCCTAGAAACGTATATAACATAAATGATTTTATTGATAATCTAGAGAAGTCTTTAATGTGTAAAGCTGAAATAATTTTTTCCAACACTAAAACAATGCAATCAGTCATTCTAAGCCAAATTATTGTTGTTCAGTTGCTAATTGTTTGACTCTTTGTGACTCCATGGACTATAGCACACCAGGCTTCCCTGTCCTTCACCATCTCCCAGAGTTTGCTCAGACTCATGTCCATTGTGTTGATGATGCCATCCAACCGTCTCATCCTCTGTTGACCCCTTTTCTTCCTGCCCTCAATCTTTCTCAGCATCAGGGTCTTTTCCAATGAGTTGGCTCTTTGCATCAGGTGGCCAAAGTATTGGGAGCTTCAGTATCAGTCCTTCTAATGAATATTCAGGATTGATTTCCTTTAGGATCCATATTGTTTAAGCCATTCTCTCTAAAGTATGATATTATAGCAGCTTGAACTTGGGCCATTTTTGTAGCCAGGGTATATATTAAGCTTTTTATAGCTCTTTTGCTTGGAGAGGAGAGCAGCCTCTGTCAAGAAATGACCTGTATTTAAGACAATTCCACCAAAAAAAAAAAAAAAAACACCCCACAATAAAAATGACAACCAATATGATTGAGACATAATCATGTGCCAGTTCCAAGGTTAACTGTTTTAGATGTGTCATGTCAACCCACACATACTATGTCTTCCTTGAGGTGGCCTTCTCTGTCATGGAGGAGGAAACTTGATTTTGATGCCTTCCTGAACTGATCATTTTGGAATTGTTCTCCCCAGCAGTGTGTGTTCCTCTCAAAACTTCCACTTCTGCCAGCACCATTTTTGAACACTTATTATATGCAGGGTGGTGTTCTAGGTGTTCAAAGCATATTAACAAATGAAACAGAACATTGAAAATGGAATTTTGACTGGGGTTCATTTGGTAGTTGCTTTCTAAGGTTTGTTTTTTTATTTTTTGTAGATTTGTCAATTTTAAATCTTTGCCAAATTTGTAATTTTCCACATTCACATTCTTACTACCTTCATATTAAACCATACAAAACATTTCTAATCTGAATGTATGATCTACATTTAATGTAGTCATAGTCATCACTAATTTTTCTGTATAAGAGATTAGCTTTTAGGCATGGATATACTTTAAATTTTTAGATTTCATAATCACGTTACACAGATATGTCATTCTCCAGAACCACTGGAGATTTGTTCTACTTAATGATCAATTAATGCTACTTGAAAGCATTCAGTGATTCTGGATATTTTATTTTATCTCATTCCCTGCTCCATATCAGTGGCCATCACTTTTAGGTTAGTGGATTCTCAGCCTTCAGGCAAACTTAAAAAACAAACAAAAACAACGCTGTTGGTTTGTACATTGCTCCAGGCTGATACCAGAAATGTCTGGAAAATAGCAATTTTCTTAATTGGGTTGAAAATATATATATATAAGCAGGCATAACATGGTTATGGTTAATTGTAAATTCATATTACTGTTAAAAGTTTTATTCTGATTTTGAGAAACCAGAACATATATCTAAAAGGAAGGAAAAAATTGGGGGCTACAGTGAAATTAATAAGATGGGCATAATTTTGCAGTTAAGATAATCTTGCTAAATTCCTTGTATTGCAGCTGTCAGTTCAGTTCAGTCGCTCAGTTGTGTCTGACTCTTGGTGACCACATGAATCGCAGCACGCCAGGCCTCCCTGTCCACCACCAACTCCCGGAGTTCACTGAGACTCACGTCCATTGAGTCAGTGATGCCATCCAGCCATCTCATCCTCTGTCGTCCCCTTCTCCTCCTGCCCCCAATCCCTCCCAGCATCAAGGTCTTTTTCAATGAGTCAACTCTTCGCATGAGGTGGCCAAAGTACTGGAGTTTCAGCTTTAGCATCATTCCTTCCAAAGAAATCCCAGGGCTGATCTCCTTCAGAATGGACTGGTTGGATCTCCTTGCAGTCCGAGGGACTCTCAAGAGTCTTCTCCAACACCACAGTTCAAAAGCATCAATTCTTCGGCTCTCAGCCTTCTTCACAGTTCAACTCTCACGTCCATACATGACCACAGGAAAAAGCATAGCCTTGACTAGACCGACCTTTGTTGGCAAAGTAATGTCTCTGCTTTTGAATATGCTATCTATGTTGGTCATAACTTTTCTTCCAAGGAGTAAGCGTCTTTTAATTTCATGGCTGCAGTCATCATCTGCAGTGATTTTGGAGCCCAGAAAAATAAAGTTTGACACTGTTTCCACTGTTTCCCCATCTATTTCCCATAGGTATAAAAAGTAATTAGAATTTCATATGAGAGGACTTCTGCAGACTCTTAGAATCCACATGGGAGACTGGCTGCAGAGCTATTGATCAGGAGAAATATGTACATATATCTTGTCTTAAATTCAGCAAAAGTTTGATAAAGTTTTGATATTATTTTCACTAAGCTGGAAAAGTGTGAGTGGAATGAGGTATAGTTGAGTGAATCTGCCCAATTGTACTGAGGTAGTTTATTTGACTTATAGATGTTCAGTGATGGTTGTGGAGCTAAATTGAAGTGAACCGATCTGTGTTCATCTATACAGAGTGCCAAAGTAGTGTACCTTGTGTCATTCTAAACCTTGTCCTGTTCAGTATGCTGATCAAAGATGTGTGAAGATTTCCAAGCCCAATTTGTTGACCCCTGTGCTGCTTCATAGTTAAACCTCACAAGTCTTTTTCAGCCTTCTTGTATCTGCTGCCTCACTGGCATGTGGCACTGATTTCTGTTTTTAGAAAATGTATCTTCAACTTCTAAGGTATCATTTTTCTAGTTTCCTACTCAACTCTTGAGTTTTCTGAGTTTTCCTCTTTCTTCTCTGAGTTCATGCCTGTTCATCCCCTTAAATATTCATTCTAGTTCTTCACAACTTTACCACTCTCTGGATGTTTTCATTCATGTTCTTGGCTACATACTATTTATAATATGATGACTCTCAAATCTGTATCTTCAGTCTAGACCACTTTCCTGGGCATCCTAACAGTATGTTACATCCCACTCTTGGTGTATTGCCTCTTCTCACTTTAATTAGTATCTTGAGAGTATTTGGCATGAAATATCTTAACCTCCCTTCTCCCCTCAGTCTTAAAGTTTCTGATAATTGAAAAAAGCACTGGCACTGGACACACAGCTGTTCTTGATTTTTTTTTTTTAAACATTCATCACCTACTAGTTATACAAATTAGGGCAAATTTTTTTATCCTATCTGTATTAGTTTTCTATTGTTTCATAACAAATTACCACAAACTCAGTGGCTTCAAACAACTTATATAATATCACTTAACTTTTGTGGGCTTCCCTGGTGGCTCAGACAGTAAAGAATGTGCCTGTAATGCAGGAGTCCTGGTTTCAGTTCCTGGGTCGGGAAGTTCCTCTGGAGAAGCAAATGGCAACCCACTCCAGTGTTCTCGCCGGGGAATTTCATGGACAGAGGAGTCTGGTAAACTACAGTCCATGGGGTTGCAAAGGGTCGGACACGACTGAGTGACTAACACTTTTGTGGGTCAGGCATCAGGGCATACCATAGTTGGATACTCTGGTTAGGGTGTCTCAAGGCTGTAATCAAGGTTTCAACAAGGGCTAAATTCTTATCAGATGCTCAACTGAAGTATCTCTTTCCAAGCTCCCATAAAACTGTATACAACTTACTTGTATTTACATGTAAAATGGGATTAGGTATAAAACTCGGATGATTATAAGGGTTAGTAGCTCTTGTGTGTCTGACTCTTTGCAATTCCATGGACTATAACCCTCCAGGCTCCTCTGTCCATGGAATTTTCCAGGCAAGAATACTGGAATGGGTTGTCATTCCCTTCTCCAGGGTATCTTCTTGACCTAGGGCTCAAACCTGGATCTCCTACATTGCAGGCAGATTTTTACCATCAGAGCCATCAGGGAAGCCCAAGTGCTGTACCTGCAAGAACAATGCTATGTTATGTAAAATATTCCTATGCATTTTTGGCCTTCACATATTAAATATCATTGGTGTCTCCTATTCCTTATTATTACCAGAAACACCTTCATAATTTTTAAAACACCTTTTATGGGTGATATTGCCCTATTGCAAGTCACTAGATGAGGGACTTAAAATATCATTCCTAATTCCTAACAAATGTAAGTTTTGTGGCAGAAAGTCATCAAAACACTGTACTAGTCATCCTCATACTCACTCAACAAATTCTTACTGAGCACCTACCTGTGGAAAATGTTTAGGTGCTATCTTGTGATGCAGTGAACAAGACAATATCTCACCTTCTCTCAGGGAATTAATAGAAACAACAGAAGGGATATTAAGAATGGATATTGACCATTTCATACTCTTCCTTTCTTTGTACCAAGACAAGTCTTTTAAGTACGTAGAACTTATCAGTTACCTGAACCCTCTATTCTTTAACTCCTTGTCTGAAGTGCATTTGAAGTTTATTAGGGAATGTTCTATGGAGAACAGACCTGTCTACTATATAATTTTTTTCAAAATATAGCCACAAACTTCCTTTTCAAGATTTTCTCCTGTTTCTTGACACATGCATTTTCTTTTCAGATTAAATTGAACCATTGACTCTTTGGTGAATAGGTCTTAAATTCTTTTACTTCTGTGCCTCCCTTTACACTGTCATTGTCTAGAATGCTCCCCACTGTCCTCACAGTTTCATGTGTCAAGATTGTCTTCCTCAGACTTCCCTGGTGGTCCAGGGGTTAAGTCTCCATGCATTAACTATAGGGGATACAGATTTGATCCCTGGCCAGGGAAGTTCCACCTGGCAGTTGGTGCAGCTTCCCCCCAAAATTATCTTCCTCTTTCAAGGTCTTTCAAGGTCCTTCCATGAAGCCTCTTATAAAAACGACTTATCTATATTTATTTATTTATGGCTGCACTGAGTCTTCATTGCTCCATACGAGCCTTCTCCAGTTGCAGAGAGTGGGGGTTGCTTTCTAGTTGCGGGGTGTGGCCTTCAACTGCAGTTATGTTAATACTGTTGACAATATTCTCTTCTCTTGGTTCCGAGCTTGACATAGAGACAGATATCAGGAGTCCAAAAAATATTTGCTAAAAATAAGAAACAAAAAACTGCCTTGTAGTATGGTTATCTGTACATTTGATTAACCTGTAATCCCTACTTTATCCCCATTTTAAGCACTTTAACAGTTGGGTCTCTATTTTACTCATTTATCAGTTTGCTTCAGAGTCAGGTACAATGTCGTATACTTATTGTTCTATTTATTTTTCAGGAAATAATTGTTAAATGTCTACTACCTGCTAGAAACTATAGGTGCTGAGGTAAAGCACCTTAGTTATGGAATTAGAGAACCTGAATTCAAATGCTATCCCTTCTACTCACTGGCTGTGACATTGGGCAAGTTTCTCAGAATTTAAAGGCCTTGAGTTCCTTATCTGTAAAATAATGGTGACAATATGATTATGGGGGAGGGGATGATGATGGCTAATGTTGTGTGTACTGGGCCAGAATCAGGATCAAGAACTAATGTTTTTGACATCAAACTTCAACTATAAATTGATTAAATGGAGATAAATGTGCTGGTGCTTTCTATTGCTCATAGAATGAAATTCAGTTTACCTACAATGGCTTAAAGCCAAGACCTACAAGATCTGACTCCTCCCTACCCATCCATAACATTCTGACCACTCAGTTGCTTGCTTGGAGGGGACTATTGTCTTTCAAGCAAGATGAGTAACTTTCCATATTAGTCTTTCACACTGTCACATGATAGTCTCATTTCCTTGTTGACCTCAACAACACTTTCTCTCAGAAGACTTTATGAACCACTTTATCTAAAGTAGCCCTCTGCTTACCATCTCCCTCATCATCCAGTTATTCTCTCTGACCTCATTTACCTTAATAGATATTCTTTGCCAATATCTTTTTCACTTTTTGGGGTCTGATTGTTTCTTATTAATCGCCTATTTCCCCTACCAGAAGGTAAGCGTCATCAAGTTTGAGCCTGCTTGTGTGCTATTTGCTAATCTAGTTACAAAGTCCGGCACAGTACTCAACCCAATCAGGTACTCCAAAAATAGAACCGTATGCATAAGTGAAAGAATAAATACCTATAGGTTGTTAAGAATGTTAAATGTACAGTGTCTGGCAAAAAGTAGGTGATAAATTAATGTTAGCTATTATTATCATTCCTAGTGATACCAAGAAAGTCTCTCCAATTTTGTACAGTTCAGTCTAGAGAGGAAGATATAGGTGTGTAACAAGCCAATTATAGTAATAGTGCTGCATGAATTGGGCTTTTGTAATCTGGGAAAATGTAGATATGCTTATGAAATATTTGCTGAACTGTTGGTTGTCATTTGAATGGTCTTTAAAAACGGCCTAAGAATGAGCACAGGATGAGAATGGAGGCTGGAGCCCATGCCAATCCTTGTAAATGATTGAACATTTTGTTACCTTCAGTAGTAATAATATACTTTCCAAGACAGGGTATTCCAGTGTAGGGAAGGGCTGTGTTATGTTTGGTAACTTTATGATCTGCTCTGTCATAATACATATCTTGGTGCAGATCATATTTATGCTTTCATGACCTTTTTCTCTCCTCCCTAGTACATAAATCAAAGAGGTATTTGTAAGGTGCAGCCCTTCCCAAGGTCTCTTTGACCCCAAATTAAATCTATCCTAAATGAAGGAGCATCCTTGTAGCTTCAGAACCAGACCTCTACCCTCCCTCTTCTAACCTGTTTGTTGCTCCTCATTCTCTCATGTAAACATTTTGAGGCTGCCACTTCCGTCTTTATTACTTCCTCTGCCTATGCCCTGTAATCACTCTCCCCAATTTAAAGTTTATACTTGCATCTTCACAAAATGTTCTGTATCTGCATCTCCTCTCCTCTTACCAACTTTTGGTAATTAGATTTACTCTTATGAAATACATCTCCTTCTATTAGAAAATCTTGAGAGCACAGTTGTGGAGATAAGACTGACCTCTCAAATTTTATGACTAGAACCATAATGTTTCCATGTTGATAAATTATAGATACTGCAAGACAGTTTCTTTTCCCACCAGGATTTCTGTTTGGGCATGTTAAAACTGCCAAACAGTAAGAGAGAGATAAGATCATTTTTTCTCGTTGGTTGATTTCCCACATCAGGGATATGCATTAACAGGGGTTTCAATAAGAACATTAATTTTATTTTAAAACAAGGAAATACACAAACAAGGTCTTCGTGTTATGTAGAAAATGTATTACTGTTAGCGATGACTCACCAGATCCATTCCTAAGTACTTTCAGTTTGTTGATTCTGTAGACGCACAAGTTCAAAGATCAAGTAATGCCCATCAAGTTTGAGACACTAATGACAGTTGCCCTTCTGGTGATACTATCACTGAACTTGCTAAAAGTAGCAGAGAGTCTGCCATGAGTCTTTCTGAGGGCATAACAGGACTCTGATAGGAAAACAGGGAAGGGAGGCACTGGGCCTGGGTGAATGGATAATGATTGCAGTGGACTCACTTTTAGAAGGAACAAGATCAACAACAACACTTTACCTCTTCAGATTATCAGGCAATAGATTGCTGGTGAGTAACATGTTCAGGGAATCTCTGCCCTAGGACTTTAAAAAGAAGATTGAAATAAAATCCCAGAAAAATTAATGCATGCTGCTAGAAGAAGAGATTTCAGGTGATAGTGATCATTTAAATAAACAATAAGAATAATAACAATTAGAACAATACATGGGAGAGACAGTACACACATAATAGCAATATAAAAACAGACAACTCCAGAGAAAATGTAGAGCTAATGATGGTAGCCAAGTATGTGCTTATGCTTATATTTTATTCACATGACAGATTAAAAAGATAATATACGAGTAGCAAAGTTAAAGTTTGAAGCAAAAGCAGTCTGACTCTAGGGCTCATGCTTTTAACTCCTATATTATATATTACTACACTATACTATAAATATAGTATTTTTATTTCTTTTGCATATTGTATTATAGCTTTCTGTGAACCTGTACTTCTGTGTGTTTATCCTTTACCAGTTTGCAAGTTCCACAAGAGAAGGGCCTGGGTCTGCCTAGTTTACCACTAAGTTCCCAGAAGGCCAGTGCTAGTCACATTGGTGTCTAAAAGACATTTATTGATTGATCAGTTTCAACAAGCAAAACTGAAACAAAACACATCTTTCCTTTGAGAACCTAAAATCTCCTTCATTGTCCACTGCTGCTAAGTCGCTTCAGTCGTGTCCGACTCTGTGTGACCCCATGGACGGCAGCTCATCAGGCTCCCTCGTCCTTGGGATTCTCCAGGCAAGAACACTGGAGTGGATTGCCATTTCCTTCTCCAATGCGTGAAAGTGAAAAGTGAAAGTGAAGTCACTCAGTCCTGTCCGACTCTTTGGGACCCCATGGACTACAGCCCACCAGGCTCCTCCATCCATGGGATTTTCCAGGCAAGAGTACTGGAGTGGGGTGCCATTGCCTTCTCCATCATTGTCTACTATTGTGTGCCAAAATGCAAGAAAGCAAGATCAACAAGGACATTTCCAATAGCAAGCGGAAGGTGGTAGACTGAGATGAGAAAAAGGAGAGAAAAATTTTCTCAAAATCTTACTATAATGCCCATCAAGTTTCTTAAAAGGCTTGGGATAGAACTACACATGGCAGAAGTTAAATTTGAGAAAACACTCCCTGAATCTTAAAGTCTCCATCTTAATTAGAATGTTAATCATAAAAGTATGATCAAGTAGAATAAGATATGAAGTATATGAAATTCTTTTGACTCTTAGATCCCCACACTCTTCTCTGAAAGAGAAAGTAGAACAATGCAGGTTGATTTTTGTGTCTAAGACAGTACTGTGGGAGGTCCAGAAGACACATATTATCCCCAAACATTCCAAAATCTCACTAATCTTTGGGTATGAATGCAGTCAATTTAGCAGTACCCAAGATTTTCACCCTGTGTATTGTCATCCTGCTTATTTAACTTTTATATGCAGAGTACATCATGAGAAATGCTGGGCTTGAAGAAGCACAAGCTGGAATCAAGATTGCTGGGAGAAATATCAATAACCTCAAATATGCAGATGACACCACCCTTATGGCAGAAAGTGAAGAACAACTCAAGAGCCTCTTGATGAAAGTGAAAGAGGAGAGTGAAAAAGTTGGCTTAAAGCTCAACATTCAGAAAACTAAGATCATGGCATCTGGTCCCATCACTTCATGGCAAATAGATGGGGAAACAATGGCGATAGTGACAGACTTTATTTTGGGGGGCTCCAAAATCACAGCAGATGGTGACTGCAGCCGTAAGATTAAAAGATGCTTACTCCTTGGAAGAAAAGTTATGACAACCTAGAGAGCATATTAAAAACAGACATTACTTTGCCAACAAAGGTCCATATAATCAAAGCTATGGTTTTTCCTGTAGTCATGTATGGATGTGAGAGTTGGACTATAAAGAAAGCTGAGCACTGAAGAACTGATGCTTTTGAACTGTGGTGTTGGAGAAGACTCTTGAGAGTTCCTTGGACTGCAAGGAGATCCAACTAGTCAATCCTCAAGGAAATCAGTCCTGAATATTCATTGGAAGGACTGATGCTGAAGCTGAAACTCCAATACTTTGGCCACCTGATGAGAAGGAACTTACTGATTTGAAAAGACCCTGATGATGGGGAAGATTGAAGGTAGGAGGAGAAGGGGATGACAGAGGATGAGATAGTTGGATGGCATCACCAACTCTATGGATATGAGTTTGAGTAAGGTCCAGGAGTTTGGTGATGGACAGGAAAGCCTGGCATGCTTTAGTCCATGGGGTCGCAAGGAGTTGGGCACGACTGAGTGACTGAACTGAAGATTTTCACTTCTAAATCTCATTCAAGAGTTCCAATACTTTTACCGTCCCACCATTCTGAAACTACCTTTGGAAATCCAGAAGTTTCTTACATAAGTTCATGAATTAATACAGGCTTCTATCATGTCATTTCATTTGTACTTCTGCATTCACTCAGGCCCCTGCTGATTCACCTCAGTTCTGATGCTTTTAATCTTCATGGTGCTGTAAAATTTGGCAGTCTCCTGTGAGAGCAACGGAGAAGGTGATGGCATCCCACTCCAGTACTCTTGCCTGGAAAATCCCATGGATGGAGGAGCCTGGGAGGCTGCAGTCCATGGGGTCGCGAAGAGTCAGACACGACTGACTGACTTCTCTTTCACTTTTCACTTTCACACATTGGAGAAGGAAATGGCAACCCACTCCAGTGTTCCTGCCTGGAGAATCCCAGGGACGGGGGAGCCTGATGGGCTGCCGTCCATGGGGTCGAACAGAGTCGGACACGACTGAATCGACTTAGCAGCAGCAGCAGCAGTGTGAGAGCAAAAAAAACACATATAGCATACTCAGCTGAAGCTCCCCAGGTAGCTCAGTGGTAAAGAATCCTTCTACTAATGGAGGAGACACAGGCTCAGTCCCTGGGTTGGGAAGATCCCCTGGAGGGGGGAATGACAACCCACTCTAGTATTCTTGTTGGAATACTAGAAATTGCTGGAAATCCCATGGACAGAGGAGCCTGGCTGGCTACTGTCCAGGAGGTTGTAAAGGTTTGGACACAACTGAGTGGCTGAGCATACCTAATGCCCAGTTGGGTAGTTTGGGGGTGGTTTGAATCCTGAAATGTTAAGCTACTTAGGGAGAGATTCACTTTCTATTCTCAAACTCATGATCCTGATCCTTTGTCTGTGGGGAGTGTATATTGACAAAAAGGTAGCCAGATTGGGATGAGATTTCTTTATCAGCTGCCTCACTATATCTTTGCTGTCATCTGATCCTCAAACCCTGTTGTGAAATTGCCATTCCAATTCCTTCTTCTCTTGGTATGAATTCTTTCTCAAGATCTTTGCCAGCTTTCTGTGCCATCTGGCAATCTTACTTTCTCCCTTTCCAATCTAGTCCAGAAAAACTGTCTATGTCTGTAAATCTGAATTCCTCTCGTCATGTTGTGAATCAACCCCCATGTAAATCAGTGAAACAAATAATGTGTAGGATGTCATCTAACTCCATATGACAGACGTGTATGACTCTAAGCCCTGGCCTGGCTGTGGCTTCATCATGTAAAATACTGTAATAGGTTTTGTTTCTAGGTCCCACGATATGCCTGTCCATAGCCAGGCTTTCCTTGGAGGTTATACTCACTTATTCATTGGAATTACTGTTTTGTTTAGAGTGAAGAGAAGTGCTGAAACTGTATTAGGGTTTTCCAGAGAAACAAAATCAATAGGGAATATATATGTGTGTGTGTGTGTGTGTATATATATATATATATTCCAAATATATGCATTTATTATAAGGAATTGAATCTTGCAATATGGAGCCTGAGAACTCCCAAGATCTGAAGTTAGTAAGCTGGGGACCCAGGGGAACCAATGGTATAGTTCCAGACCAAATGTCAGCAACCTCAGGACACAGGAAAAGCAAATGTTTCAGTTTGAATTTAGGAAGAAACTGATGTCCCACCTTGAAAGCAGTCAGTTAGGAAGAGTTCCTTCCCATTCAAAGGAGAGTCAGTCTTTTCATTTTAGTCAGGCCTTCAACTTATTGGATGAAGCCCACCCACATTAGGGAGGGAAATCTACTTAACCCAGTCTACAAATGTTTATACCACTCAGAAGTGCCCTCTCAGACATACCCAAATCTGGGCACCCCCAGGTGGTCCAGTTACACTGATACCTAAAGTGAACCATCCAAGAGGTCACATGCCCTGATTCCCATTCTCAAAAATTGTGTTTCCCTACTACATACCTCTGCTGCTAAGTCACTTCAGTTGTGTCCGACTCTGTGCCACCCCATAGATGGCAGCCCACCAGGCTCCCCTGTCCCTGGGAGTCTCCAGGCAATAACACTGGAGTGGGTTGCCATTTCCTTCTCCAATGCGTGAAAGTGAAAAGTAAAAGTGAAGTCATTCGCTCGTGTCTGACCCTCAGCGACCCCATAGATGGCAGCCCACCAGACTCCCCTGTCCCTGGGATTCTCCAGGCAATAACACTGGAGTGGGTTGCCATTTCCTTCTCCAATGCGTGAAAGTGAAGTCGCTCAGTCGTGTCTGACCCTCAGCGACCCCATGGACTGCAGCCCACCAGGCTCCTCTGTCCATGGGATTTTCCAGGCAAGAGTCCTAGAGTGGGCTGCCATTGCATACCTCTAGGCCTAGATAAAAGGTAAGCAAGTTCCCCAAAAGCTACAAAAATGGAACCTTGGGCTTTGGGGAGATGTAGAATTGAGCTATATCACAGGATCTCTAATATTACAAACCAAAAATAGAAAGGGAAAAAGAAAAACATGAACAAAAACTCAACCAAAAATTCCAGTCATTAACTACCATGAAGAAAAAATGGAAATAGTAAAGTAATAGACATTTCAGAAAGGCAGCAGCCATGGAAATGAAGATTTCCATAGAATCCAGAAGATTCTAGAGTGGAGCAGTCCAGTCTTTAGTACTGAGAATACATTTGAGAATGTTAACAAAGTCCTGAGAATTCCCATTAATTCTTTCTTTCACATCTTGAGAAAGTAAAACTTAGTAGCATATACTTATGTCTTCCTTTCTCAAACTGGTTGATTCACTATATGAAACCATGGAAATGAACAAGTGTTGATTTCTTTTTTTTCCCCCCTGAAAGAAGTTGTATTGTTAAGGTCAAAGGATGTAAATGACAGAAAATGTGAACTAATAGCTATTTCAGGTGTTTTTGTATTACTTTCACACTTAAATATTGCAGTAGGTAGCCCTGGTTATGCCATTGTGTATGGGTGAACTGAGGCTTCTTTCCTCTTGATGCACCACTGTTTGCTGGCTTGACTTCTTATAAGAGAAGATGACATTCTCATTCTAAGCAGTGGGATGGAGGAAAGAACAAGCTGTCTCTGAAGGAAGGTTCTTGAAAGCTTTCATATACTTTCCTTGCATCCCATCAGCCAGAGATTAGTAACTACACTCAACAGCAAGACAGGTACAGAAATGTAATTTTTCTTCTGATCAGCAAGAGAACACCTTAATATCAGGAGTTTTATTAGTATGAAAAGAGAATGGATATTGGATAAAAGCAATTCTAATATTGATTTTAAAGATGAACAGGAAGTCTGAGACTATTCTCTAGGGGAATGGCAAGTTTTCTACAATTAGAGTAATTTAGCTCCAGTACAGTACACTTAACAAATTCTGGAAGAGGAGAAGTGAGGGATTACAGAAGAGACTGCAGCTTAGTTCATGCCAACTTTGATCTTTTCACCTCATCCGTACTATCGTGTCCTTAGGTAATAGAAAATGCACATGGAACATAAAACCGTAACACTTCAACTATAGGTAGTTTAGAAGAGACAAACTGATTTCTGATATTAAAAGAATCAATCAAAAATTCACTTAGTATAGAAGAGAAAAGATAAATTAAAGAATTGGAATAAAACCACTGAAGATGAACAGATGAAAGAAGTGGCTTGGCACTGCTATCTAAGCAACTTAAAAAAACCTTTTTTTAAAAAATGTACAATGCATAAGACAAAACAAAACTTAGATGAAACAAAAACTCAAGGAAAAAATGAGATTCTCTACAAGAGATTCATGCTATGAGGCAATTTATGTAATATTATTAAAATGAGAAATCAGAGAAGATGACAGAAGAGAGAATGAAAGTAGAAGGGGCAGGTTGCATGCTAAAGAGAACAAAGTATGGGTCAACATATATTATTTGATACTGTCAAAGATGCTGGACTAAAACTTAGAAAATATCAGTTATTAATGATTTATTTTATCATGATAAATGAATACACATAATTGAGGGTTAGAATTCTATTTCCATTTCAAATATGACAAAACTATTTTGCGGCTTATGCATCATATATATTATTGAGGATAGTATTGAGGATATTATTGAGAATTGAGGATATTTTCATAGTTATCCAAACAAAAACATTTGTTTTTTTTCCTGTAGATTAAATTTCTTTTTCTTAAACAAACAAAAAATATTCCAGTCTGAAGAGACAAATATGGAGTGAGAAAATAGCATGCAGCATTTGACATTTTGAAATTTGTTTTCTACCAATTCCATGCAAAGAATAGCCTGCTGCAATGCTGGTCTGAGATTTGGACCACAAGAGCTCAGCATGGTGAAGTTAATGCCCTGTACAGACTAGACCGTTGGCCATTTGCTTAGTCTTCCTGGTAGAATTTGTTCCACCTTTCGCTTTCCTGTTGGTTTCCTAGTGGTTGTTACAGAAGTCAGGAAAGACACATATGTATAGCTTTGGTAAATGGGTAGTTTAAAATTTTCTCCTTGCATAAACTGTATTTATTTAAACTAAAACTTGGTTTGAAAAGGTATTTGTATTATGGCTACGTCTGTTTGTCTCTATTGCTTTAATTTATGCAGCATATGTTAATTACTTTTTTCATGTGAAAATATTTTGACACTGCTTCTTTCTTTGACTTCTTGAATAATTGTATCATGTGACTGTCTCTGAATCACATCTGCTCTCAGCATATAAATCTTTCAGTATTGATGTTCATGTCTCTTATTCCTGGACTCTTAAAACATTTTAAGTAAACTTTAGTCAATATTACTATTATCTTTATAATTTCTTTTTTTTCTTTTGATCAAACCATGGGGCATGTGGAACTTCTCGGACCAGGGATCAAATCTGCGCCCCCTGCAGTGGAAGTGCAGAGTCTTAACCTCTGGACTATCGGGGAAGTCCTAATCAATATTATTTTTGATGCTTAATTCTAGATAACACCCTATCCAGACATTTAAAATATAAAGATACACATTTAAACTAATCAAATTTAGATTTATTCCTGTTCCAAGAACAAAATAAGACACTGAGGTTTGAGCTGAGGCAGGTCATTCAACAAAGTTGAATTTACCTGACCCTCTCATGTGCTGTATAATGTGTTTTATCTATTGCCAAAGCTGAGGTATTTTTTTATATGAAAGGAAGCATCATGTGAATTCAGAGATAACACTTTTAACCTGCTCATAAATCTTAAAATACTTAAGAAATGTACATGAGGAGGAAGATATGTATTTCTGAACTCAGGAAACAGATTTGGGAAGGTTTCATCTCTTCAGTCAAATACATTTGCAAGCTTTCTAAAATCAAATGCCATCGTATAGATAGTGCCCACCCCTGGGGATGAGTCTCTTTCCTGTCATTGCCCAGTATACTCATCACATTCGTTATTACCCTTCTTTTCTAACAAAGCATCACTCTGATGGGCTGTTTAAATGATTGAAGAGAAGATGAACATGTAGTTCAGAAAGACTCTTGTTGACTAATCACTTTTCTACACAGTTGTTAAATCTTTATGGTTTCTTGAGTGGATATTCCTGAAACATCATATTAATAGTTGCTATGAGGAAATGTTCAGATATACAATGGAAATATTATGCTTCTTCTTGTTACTGGTTTGATATCTGGCCTATACAAAATTTAGGGGAAAAAAAGTAGAACTGCTGTGCAGATATTTTCTCAGGGCATATCGAAGCACCCTTTGCTGTAGCTGTGAGATTTTTAAAAAGTATTTTCCAAGACATCTATCTCGCACAGACAAGGCCATTTTAAATTGGACTCATTAAATCATTTGTTGTCACAGCCAACAGTTGTGTGGAGGCTAGTTAACACATGAAAAATGAGCCTTTCTAACTTGTTTACTTTATATGGATGCTTCTTTTATTTTTTTTTTTTTTCCTTTCAGGTAACACATTGACTTAGGGGATCTTGTTACAGTATTGCCTGACAAAAATTAAAAATGTGAAGGCTGAAAATACTATAGACATAGCATCCAAGTTCATATTAAAATACCGTGAAGAAGTTCCCAGTGATAGTGATACCTGAGCCTATCTTCTAGTTCAAGGAAAGGAACCAATTAAAACCTCATTTACTTTGTTGAAAAGGTAACACAGAATCACTTGAGAAACATAAAATTCTTGGCAGAGGAAGAAAAAAGTAATGATTCTAAATTCATCTCTTTTTCCTTCTAGCCCTTATTCTGCCACTTCAAGATATTTTCAACAATACAGGCTAAAGTATCTTTGTTCATTCATTTATCCAATCACTCATTCATTCATCAATCTGCTTCTAAATGTCACAGTAAAGGGAAGCTACTTTTTACAAGTTTGTTGGCAGGTAGTGTTTTTCTTTGCTCTCTGGTATAAATTAATCTGATATTAATTTTAGTTTATCAATATTTCCTTCTTGTTGTAGGTCAATATTTTTTGATTTTTTCATACTATTGCTTTCTTAGCTGCTGCTGCTAAGTCACTTCAGTCATGTCTGACTCTGTGCGACCCCATAGACGGCAGCCCATCAGGCTCCCCCGTCCCTGGGATTCTCCAGGCAAGAACACTTGAGTGGGTTGCCATTGCCTTCTCCAATGCATGAAAGTAAAAAGTGAAAGTGAAGTCTCTCAGTCGTGTCCGACTCTTGGCGACCCCATGGACTGTAGCCTACCAGGCTCCTCCATCCACAGGATTTTCCAGGCAAGAGTATTGGAGTGGGGTGCCACTGCCTTCTCCAGCTTTCTTAGCTGTGACCTAGAAAAAATGTTCACTTATTTTTGTTTGTTTTATTTTTCATTCAGAAATCCTTTTTTTTTTTTTTTTTTTTTTTTTTTTTTTTTTTTTTTTTTTCCAATTTTATTTTATTTTTAAACTTTACATAATTGTATTAGTTTTGCCAAATATCAAAATGAATCCGCCACAGGTATACATGTGTTCCCCATCCCGAACCCTCCTCCCTCCTCCCTCACCATACCATCCCTCTGGGCCGTCCCAGTGCACCAGCCCCAAGCATCCAGCATCGTGCATCGAACCTGGACTGGCAACTCGTTTCCTACATAATATTTTACATGTTTCATTGCCATTCTCCCAAATCTTCCCACCCTCTCCCTCTCCCACAGAGTCCATAAGACTGTTCTATACATCAGTGTCTCTTTTGCTGTCTCGTACACCGGGTTATTGTTACCATCTTTCTAAATTCCATATATATGCGTTAGTATACTGTATTTATGTTTTTCCTTCTGGCTTACTTCACTCTGTATAATAGGCTCCAGTTTCATCCACCTCATTAGAACTGATTCAAATGTATTCTTTTTAATGGCTGAGTAATACTCCATTGTGTATATGTACCACAGCTTTCTTATCCATTCATCTGCTGATGGACATCTAGGTTGCTTCCATGTCTTGGCTATTATAAACAGTGCTTCGATGAACATTGGGGTACACGTGTCTCTTTCCCTTCTGGTTTCCTCAGTGTGTATGCCCAGCAGTGGGGTTGCTGGATCATAAGGCAGTTCTATTTCCAGTTTTTAAATAATAGCAAATCAAGCAACCGACAAACAACTAATCTCAAAAATATACAAGCAACTCCTACAGCTCAACTCCAGAAAAATAAACGACCCAATCAAAAAATGGGCCAAAGAACTAAATAGACATTTCTCCAAAAAAGACATACAGATGGCTAACAAACACATGAAAAGATGCTCAACATCACTCATTATCAGAGAAATGCAAATCAAAACCACTATGAGGTACCATTTCACACCAGTCAGAATGGCTGCGATCCAAAAGTCTACAAATAATAAATGCTGGAGAGGGTGTGGAGAAAAGGGAACCCTCTTACACTGTTGGTGGGAATGCAAACTAGTACAGCCACTATGGAGAACAGTGTGGAGATTCCTTAAAAAACTGGAAACAGAAATCCTTTTTAAAGTTCTCTTATTTACTACTGAATGTGTCCCCGTCTTAAGTGAATTGAAATGGTATTTTCTGATTATCCCTGTACAATGCTGTATATGCTAGAGCTTGCAATAGGAAAATGTTAATGATGAAAAAGAACTTTGGGAATAAGTTGATGAAGAGTTGAATCTCAGTTCCACCAGTTTTCTTATATGTGAAATGGAGATGAACCTTTGAGGAGTTAGACTTAAAATAAACATACATATAGTTCCTTACTTCCCTGGTGGCTCAGAGGTTAAAGCCTCTCTCTGCAATGCAGGAGACCTGAGTTCAATCCCTGGGTTGGGAAGATCCCCTGGAGAAGGAAGTGGCAACCCACTCCAGTATTCTTGCCTGGAGAATCCCATGGACAGAGGAGCCTGGTGGGCTACAGTCCACAGGGTCGCAAAGAGTCGGACATGACTGAGTGACTTCACTTTCACTTTCATAGTTCCTTACATATAGTAGACACTCAATAAATGTCTCATGTATTCAGAAAATTTTAAAATATATATATTCTTTTGGATTATCAAATGGTATCTAATTTTATGCCCAGTATCTACCACTGGTTCTTTTAACTCCTTAGCTTTCTCCTGCTTGATGAGTGATTTGATTCAGGTGAATTCTATGCTAATATTTATATTTTAAAAAGAATTCAAATCAGTTCTCAAGTTTTAGTCAACTTAGGTTTTTGATGTAATTGCTGTTACCTGCTAATTGGATCCTTACTAATATTTAAGGCAAAACTCAATTTAGCATTATCTACAGTTCCCCTGAGCCTTTCAGGGTAAAGAATTTGCCTGCAATGCAGGAGATAGAGGTTCGATCCCTGGATCAGGAAGATCCCTTGAAGAAGGACATGGCAACCCATTCCAATATTCTTGCCTGGGAAATCCCATGGACAGAGGAGCCTGGCAGGCTGTAGTCCATGGGATCTCAGAGTTGGACATGACTTAGCAACTGGGCATGCGTGCACAATTCCTTAATGTGATACATATTTTCTTTTCCAACTGATAATAGTGTTAAATAAGAATCTCACAACGTCACTAGTTAGAACATTCCTACAGTCTAATTTATTCCTATTCATTGTTACTTTACTCTGTGGTCTAGTGGTCAGTTTGCTTTGAAGAATGATACTGCAGGAAACATATTTAACTAATCCCTCAAGTTATTGTACTTTCTTCAAATTTCCCCTCTAACTCATATATTCTATATTCTATTCAGTTAGTAGTTTCATTTATCCAAAACTTTATCTTCCCTAACTTTCTAACCTATTTCCTGAATTTTCAAGTTTGAGCTCAGTCTCATTTGTAATCTTGTATTCATTTAGTAAATGTGTACCGAATGCTACCTTGAGTCAGGCATTCTTGGCACTGACTAAAAGCAAAGAGGAAAGTTATATCCTGTGGAGGGCAGAGAAAGGCCAATAATCATTGTGTAAGGAATTAAATAAAGAATCTGATTTGACATAATGATGAGCACTGTGGAGAAAATAAAATGTGGCAATGGTGTAGGAAGTTGGTGGAGTGGTGGTACAGGGGCAGTTACTTCAGCTAAGATGGTCAGGAAAGACTTGTCAGAGGAGGTGAGACCAAATTAATGATAAAAGAAGAATATTACAGGCAGAAAAGCAAGTTAAAAGACCCTGAGATGAGAATGGTTTGGGTGCTTCTGAGGTATAAAGTGAAAGTGTGGCTGGATGAGGTGGACAGGGAGAACAAGGTAGGAACTGATGTTGAAAAGGTAGGTAAGGGTCAGGTCATGCAAGGCCTGGTTGGGAGTGGAAAGGTATTTAGATTTTTTTTCCTCTATAGGCAGTGAAAAGACATTCAAGTGTTTTAAACAACAGAGTGTATGACCTTATTTATGCTTGTGTAAAGATCATTTATGGATGTTAGAGTTGGACTGTGAAGAAGGTTGAGCACCAAAAAATTGATGCTTTTGAACTGTGGTGTTGGAGAAGACTCTTGAGAGTCCCTTGGACTGCAAGGAGATCCAACCAGTCCATTCTGAAGGAGATCAGCCCTGGGATTTCTTTGGAAGGAGTGATGCTAAAGCTGAAACTCCAGTACTTTGGCCACCTGATGCGAAGAGTTGACTCATTGGAAAAGACTCTGATGCTGGGAGGGATTAGGGGCAGGAGGAGAAGGGGACGACAGAGGATGAGATGGCTGGATGGCATCACTGACTTGATGGACCTGAGTCTGAGTGAACTCCGGGAGTTGGTGATGGACAGGGAGGCCTGGCGTGCTGCAATTCATGGGGTCGAAAAGAGTCGGACATGACTGAGCGACTGATCTGATCTCTGAAAGATCATTTGAGCTATTGTATGGAGAATAGCCTGGGAATTGTGAGGTTACAAGAGTTGAGACAAGGAGACTAGTTAGGACATTGTTGCAGTAGTGAAGTGAAGTGAAGTGAAAGCTCCTCAGTTTGTGTCTGACTCTTTGTGACCCCATGGACTATACATGGAATTCTCCAGGCCAGAATACTCGAGTGGGTAGTCTTTCCCTTCTCCAGGGGATCTTCCCAACCCAGGGATTTAGCAGTAGTAGAGGTAAGAAATAATGATGACTTAGATTAGGGCTTTCAAGATGGTGCTAGGAGAAATGGTCCAATCTGGGAGAGATTTGGAGGGCTATACTGAAAGGACTTGCTGATAGGTTGGATGTGAGAAGTGATGAAAAGAGTAGCACCTTATTAGATGTAGCACTTGAGAGATTTAAACCTACATAGCAGTTGTCACACAGTATTTAGTCATCCCTTTATATCACTTTATGCTCTCTTAAAGAGCCTAGAAAAGCTCCTTGAAAATAGCAACCCTTCTCGTTTAACTTTGGATCACCAATACCATTACATTTATATTGTTCAGTAAGTAGTTGTGGAATGAATGGAAGTCATGGAGGTACATCTAACATTATTCAATTTGACAGAATAATAGCTGCTGTGTTAAAAACCATTTATAGGTCCATTTTATGGCATAAGAACAAAGGATACAGCATTTTGGCAACACACTTTATAGAATGATATGATTTACCAGATTCACACAAGCAAATGCACAGTCTAGAAATGAACTGGCATGTTTACAGGTGAAAAACAAGTATAAAAATACTTATGAATAGATCATAAATATCTTCCTATCTGAATGCTTAAAAGTTCACACATAGATAAGACGCAGGTCCTCTTTAATTGCTTAAGAGAAAATATAACTACCTTAATTCTTAAACTTTTGTTTGTGATATTAAAGCTACATTTCTATCAATTAGAACACTTTTGGATAAGTTGACCTAAGCCCAAATCCAAATGGTTTTGAAGCTTGAAATGGCTTAAACAGGATTTAAAGGATGTTACCAGGGTTCCTTTCCCTTATTTTATAGCTATACTCTTTACTCTAGCTTTAGCTTTATTCTCTTATGGTTAAAAGATGGCAGCATTAACTCAAGACCTCACATACTCTAATTTTAACAGGGAGAGAGAGCTACCAGTGGAACAAATGTCTTAAGCCTGGCTCTCACTGGTTTAAATCTGGATCATGTGCCCAGCTCTGAACCAAGCTATGTGGCATAAGAGAAGTTGTTCTTCAAGGGAATTTGGAATACTATTGGGAAGAAAGAGAAAATGGCAGGCTAAAATATAACAAATGTCTAGCACATAGAGGAATGTTTTCTGTCAAATTTTAAGCATGTGTATGGATTCAATACATTCTTTAAAAATAGATTATATTTTGAGGTATATTAGACTTTCAGCTTTATAAATACAAGGACCATCTGTTGTTTTTGTGTCCTTGTGGCTTAACAGTGTGCCTTATATAAAGTAGATATTCAATAATACTTTTTGAATGAGTGAGTAAACATGAGCCATCCCTTAACCTTACAGAAATCATTGCAGGACTTCTCTATTGACTTGTGTGATAGAGCAAAATAAGAATTTCTATACATATGTATAAAATAGTTTGGAAAAAAGTATTCATTTGCTACCAAATTAAAGAAGAATTTGTTAGATTCAATTACAATATCATGAAAAGATCTTTACAAGTTGAGATTTTGGCCTCTATTTTAAAATTTGGATTCTTTTTGATCTCTTTCACCTTTTGGGTATAAAATAAACACCATATTTCCTTCGGCATTTCGGAGAACTGAACTTGATAATTCTGGCAGTGCTATTTTGCTCTTTCAAGACATTCAACAGCAAGCACATATGTGTCTGACTAAATGTCACTATACTTAAGGTTTCTATAATTTGGATTTGAAGGTTGGCAGAGAGAGAAGGCAGGCAGAACTTTTTAGTTTCTTATTACCCTATCCCATGATGTTTCTTTGTTCATTTGATTCTAATGATTCCAACAGGAGTGGAAACCAAAGCTGGAGGATTGGCCTACCACGGGTTAATTAATTAGTGGAAGGGCTATTTCTTGAGTCTGATGGTGGGGAATGGGTCAGAAAAGACTAATTAGACAAGCTTCAAGTTCTAGGGAACTGCCTGTGGAACAGGTGAAAATAAACTGGTGATAATTGAGGGGCTAATTATCCTCTACCTAGCAATTGGCCACCAGGTGTTCTGCAGCACATAAAAGAAGAGACTGGCAGAGCAACAGAGGCTGTTTTGTTCAGAGAAATGGGGATGAGGGTGGGGGGGATGGGGGGTAGGGAACAGAACACACACAAAAAAACCCAGAGGACTTTTAAATCTTTAAAATGATGTCTATTTTTTTTTTTTTTTTTGCATAATCTTTCTTGTTTTATTGGGTAGAAAACTGGACCAAGGATATGTGCTGGTGTTTTGTTTTATTTGTTTTGAAAGAACTAGTGTCCCTTCTAGTCTGTGCACTCATGAAGAATTTCAGTGCTGGGTGTACACATACATTTATCCTTGTAATTGAGTTTATGGTAACAATCTACATGGAGCATTTATTAGATAGAAAGTTTATTGGCATTTAGAAAGTCAAGGATTAATAATAGAATGGAAACCAACCAGTCTGAATTGTTATGAGCAACTGTTTGTTTCACAACAACCAAACCTTCTCTTATTTATGCTATATTGGAATAATGAGGTCTCAGAATATCTCTAGTGGTGTGAAAGGTATTACGAAGGTATCCCTTAACAGATTTTTCAGCTCTCTTTTACTGTCCTAACATGTCATTTTGTGAAAAATCAGCACTTAGAAGCCAATAACTAAACAGGACTGTCTCTGATGTAATGTTTTATAGGCAGTATAAAGAGTGAATACAAGGGGTTAATTATTACCATTAAGATAATATAATGTCCCTTTCATAAATATGTCTGTAAGTCTGAGACAGCATGACAAAAGATAGGAACTATTTTTAAATGGCAAAGGTAAAAATTAGGTTGTCAGGAGAGTTAAGCTTAGACATACATCTTGTCTAATAGCAGCTCTGATCTGCTGTCTTCGCAGGTGTCCAAGGCTGGAGAAGGCATTGCTTCTTTGGAGCAGGGCACTTTGCTCTGAAGCAAGGACACGTCTCCCCTCAGGCTCTCAGCACTCAGTGTGGGTGGAGCTCCCTGTAATGCACTGTTCTGGCCTGGGACAACTATGCTGCAGTTATATGGCTGTTTTTAGGCCTGGTTTTTTTATTTGTTTGTTTTGCTTTTTTTCCCCTCTGCTGTTGACATTTCCCTCTGTAGGAAGAGCAACTTAAGGGTAAGTTCAGAACTGGATTGGAATCATGGCTAGAACATGTACCAGTGTTGTGACTTTGAGTAAAGACCTTAAATTCATAGACTTTTGCTTTTTCTCATCTGTAAAATGGAAGTAATGATTACTACCTTCCAGGGAACTTGTAAGGACTAAATAGAATGTAAAATGTCTTTGGTTTCATTAAATTCTGACTGGAAAAATGAACCTATCATCTAGTGTATAAACACCACAAATGTATTATATAGTGAACTGAAATACAGAGAATGTGATACATATGTTATGGAATAGCTGAAAAGCCAAACAAGGAGTGGTTAGGCAACTTGGTGATTAGTATTAATAGCATCAGGAAGCAAATTCCACTCCTCTACTGAGGGCATAGGGAGAGGGGACAGCATTACTACAACTCAAGGACCATGTTGGTCTTGGCAAGCCAGAACTGAACTGTAGCCAGTACATCTTCATGGGGACACACTAACACTGATGCTCTGAAACAGAAGAGAAACGTTCTACTTCTCCCAAGTCCCACCCTCAGTCCCCACCCTTTTTCTCCCATCAGTTGAACTAAGCCAGAAGCCACTAGACATGGAAGCCAGCCTAAGAAATCCATTAGCCTGTTGGACACAACTTCTCTAAGATCCAGAGAGACTAGAAAAAGGTCAAAGAATGGCTCAGACAGTAATAGTCCTAGGACTGGTACCCATGGCATGATACATTGGTACTTAATTGAGATGTCAGTAGATCCGTGTCTTTTTCCCCTGGGGTCCAGGAGTCTTTCAGTTCTCTTTCTCCTCCCTCATTTCCCTACTCTGACCTTTTAAAGGTCCCCTGAAACCTGGTAGAGATCAGAAAAGAGACTTCAGCCTCAGCACAGGGCCTTCATTCTCTCTAATGCTTCTTCCTTCCTATGCTATGGACTTCTTGGAATCCATCTCTTTTCTGCCCATTTTTTTTTTCCCCTGAGAGAAAATAATTTATCCTTTAGATGAATGCAGAGAATTTTCTTAATATCTCTCACTTCATTCTCTTCAGGGGAACCTTCCAGCTTTCCAATTTGTCATCCTAAATCCAGGGGACCTGATTTACTTTAAAAGCATACATCCAAACATCATATTAGGTGCTAGAAAACCCTACCATAACATTGATGAATGTAACTCTTCCCAACAATGCCTATGACTGGACAAAAGACTAATTCTTAAATAGTTGCTGAAAAATCAAGAAATGTTATTCTTGACCCCTGGCTATATTTATTGGGCTTCTCAAGGGGCAGAGTAGTAAAAAATCTACTTGCCAATGCAGGAGACACAAGAGACACGGGTTCAATCCCAGGTTGGAAGACCCTCTGGAGTACGAAATGGCAACCCACTCCAGAACTTGCCTGGAAAATTCCATGGTCAGAGGAGCCTGGTGGGCCACAATCCATAGGATTGCAAAGATTCAGACATGACTAAGTGTGCGCAGGTGCCCCTCCCCCGCAACATTTATTATAGAATTCTTAATGGGCTTGTATATCTAATTTCCATACCCTCAGCAAGTCATCAAAACTGGGAGCATTGTAGATTGTAGGGGGATGAGGAAAATGGGAACAAGACAAAAATACACATATCCTTACAGGCAAGCCTGGATTGAGTGAAGAAACATTAAACATCATTTTGAAGTGCCAAAATGAACCAAACTGTATTCCCCAATGGTCTGGATGTTGTGAATGTTTATCTTGAATGAAGGAATATTAAATAGTTTCTGGCACCTTCTGGTTAAGGTGGGCATATAACTCCTTTAAGATTTTGAACCCAAAAAATGGTTAATGATTTGACTTATTAAGAAGTAAGTCTCAGCTGTGTGACTAATTATGTACATTAGGCTAATCTGGCCTTCTTTTATGCCATTCAGATGCGGTTTACTGCATAGCAAAGCCTGCTTTTTTTTCTTTTCTTTTTTAAAAATAAGTTGCCCCACGTAGACTCATCAAAGGTTTATCACTTTTTAAAAGCTGAATGGAGGACCAGATAACATTTGTATTATAAAACAGATTACCTTTTCCTTTTTTCTGTGTGTAATATGTATGTAAAAATTAGACATTGAAGATCAGAGAAAGACTACAATCATCTTTTTATTTTATTGTGGAAGTCTCCATTTAAGAAGTCCCTAGACTTAGAACTAGACATTAGGAGAGGCGTCTGAGGAGTAAGGAGTCATGGGGATGAAAGGTTAAAGATAAGAGAACTCTGTATGGGATTTTAATCCACTGGGGAAGCTGTCACAGCATAATTAGAAGAATAAGCTGCGTAGGGACCATGCAGAATCCAGCTGCTCAACCACAGCCTATGACAATTTAGAAAATTCATCTTTTTTAGCCTCAAAATAAAAGCTTTTCCCACATCAGGACTGTCAGGAGAATATGTCTTCTGTAAACTCTGCATGAAGACTGATTTAAGATTCCTGAAAGAATACAGCATATTTCATTGGGGATGTATTTCTAAATTAGAATAGCTTTTCTTTTATAGTGTTTCATCTTTTTAACTCTTCAGTGGTTTAAGTTCTTGATTTTGTATGGCTCATGTATTTCTATTTTTTGAAATGGTGCTTAGCCAAAGTCTAAACTATTTGGGAAGAAGAGTCCGCAGTAGTTTGATTTAGTCAGGTCCAATAGCCAAAAGGGAAAAATAGGTGAATAAATTAGCTGAGTACTATACTAAAACATCTAGACAGGCCAAACGATCTATCACCCGGAACACCAGCCCCTGTCAGAGTAGAGGGAATGGCGAGAGAGAGGGGACTGTGGATTCTAAGCCCAAGTAGTAAACTGTATAAACAGTGTAAACTTTCAGAAGACTGCCTCACGTGTCCACTAGGTAAGTGTTACTATTGTTGTTTGAAAGAAAAAAAAAATTACGCTAGTGAGGCAAAATAATTTATTGAGATATTAATTTTTGGTTCTCTCAATTATTTTCTTCATTTCAAATAGATAGCCAGGCCTTTTAAAAGTGCAGTTCTTGGGACTTCCCTGGTGGTTCACAGAAGAATTAATAATCTGCTTTGCAATGCAGGGAACTAAGGTTAAGTATCAGCTTTGCAATGCGAGGGACTAAGATCCCACATGCTGCAGAGCAACTAAACCTGTATGCCACAACTAAGACCCAATATAGCAAAATAAATAAATATTGAAAATGCAGTTCTTTTCCCTTCTCTTTCATTTATTCTAGCTTTATTGAGGCATAATTGAAATACATCATTGTATAACATGTACAATGTAAAGGTTTGACTTACATATGTGTGGAATGATCACCACAGTAAGTTTAGTTAACACCCATCATCTCATATAGATATAATAGAAAGAAATGGAAGAAAAAGTTTTTCTCCTTGTAATGAGACTTATTGGAGCTTCCCTGTGGCTCAGTGGTAAAGAATTCACCTGCCAGTGCAGGGGATGTAGATTCGATCCCTGAGTCAAGAAGATCCCCTGGAGAAGGTAATGGCAACCCACCCCAGTATTCTTGCCTGGGAAGTCCCATGGACAGAGGAGCCTAGTGTGCTGCAGTCCATGTGGTCACAAAGAGACATGACTTAGTGACTAACAGCAACAAATGAGAACTCTTAGGATTAACTCTCTTAATTAACAATTTTCATATATATCATTCATCTGTGTTAACTAAAATCATCATGTTATACATTACATTTATAGTACTTATTTATCTTATAACTGGAAGTTTGTACTTTTTGACCATTTTCCTTCAATTTCTTCTCCCCTCACCTCCACCCCAACCTTTGGGAGCTACAAATCTGCTCTGTTTTTCACTGAATTTTTTTCCCCATATATAAGTGAGGTCATATATACAGTATTTGTCTGTCTGACTCATTTCACTTAGCATAATGCCCTCAAGCTCCATTTATTTTGTCACAATGGCAGAATTTCCTTTTTTTTTTTTTATGGTTGAATAGTACTCTTGGGATTTCTCTGGTGGTCCAGTGGCTAAAACTTCCAAGTTCCCAATTCAGGAAACTCAAGTTTGATTTCTGTCTGGGAAATTAGATCCCATATGCTGCAATGAAGACCCAACCTAGGCAAAAAAAAAAGGGGGGGGGAATAATATTCCTTTGAATGTTTTATCCATTCATCCATCAATGGACACTTAGGTTGTTTCTATGTCTTGCCTTTTGTAAGTATTGCTGGATAGCCAGACTCTATATTTCATATCTTCATGATTATTTACAGAACCTGAATTAGAAGCTACTTGAAGGCAACTTCTCTGTCTTTTGTGAAAGCCTAAACTCTTGTGGCTAATCTGGTAAAGAATCTGCCTGCAATACGGGAGACATGGGTTTGATCCCTGGGTTGGGAAGATCCCCTGGAGAAGGGAAAGGCTACCCACTCCGGTATTCTGGCCTAGAGAATTCCATGGACTATATAGTACATGGGGTTGCAAAGAATCAGACAAGACTGAGCTACTTTCACTTACTTACTTACTATCAGACTTCTCTCTTCTATTTGGGCTTCCCTGGTGGCTCAGAGGTTAAAGCGTCTGCCTGGAATGCAGAAGACCTGGGTTCTATCCCTGGGTTGGGAAGATCCCCTGGAGAAAGAAATGGCAAGAGCCTGGTAGGCTACAGTCCATGGGGTCCCAAAGAGTGGGACATGACTGAGTGACTTCACTTTCACTTTAAACTCTTTAAAGGGATTATGTAAGGGAGGAAAGAGAAGTGCATGTCTTTAAGAGAACTTAGGAGGGGCAAGTTGAGAGCAATAGCGAGAGCTTTTTTGGTAGTAGCGACTTGTTCAGTGCTCATAGTGACATCAAAAGGGGTAAAACCTCAGAGGGGATGTAATTGTGGTCACCTCTGGAGCACAGGATCCTCCTGTTTCACTGAAGTTTCACACACACTGAGCTCAGCTCAGCCTTCAAATCCCAGGAGACCCTGAGGACTGAGATAGTGTGTGTCTCAGCAGTGACCCCTGCTGCCAAATAACCACTTATTAAAGGACCTTCCTGAGCCATTGATGTGAGGTTGCCTAAAACCCTAGAACTTTACAGAATACTTTGAGTGGATGTGAGAGTGGGAGCAATAACAAGTGAAATAAAATCCCATCCAATGTGGTAGGATAAGGGCTGGGAGATGGATTTAAGTGAACTTAGAGAAATGAATAAATATTGGGCTTCCCCGATGGCTCAGCAGGAATCCACCTGCAATGCAGAAGACATGGGAGGCATGGGTTCAATCCCTGGGTTGGGAAGATCCCTTGGAGGAGGAAATGACAACCCACTCTCGCATTCTTGCCTGGAAAACCCCATGGACAGAGCAACTATAGTCCATGGGGTCACAAAGAGTGAGACACGACTGAGCAACCTAAGCAAAAGAACAGAGAAATAAATAAGACTTGTTATTTATCATAGTTTACCAATTAAAATTCAGACCCACCTTATTTGGGTCTGAAAAATTTATCATAAGGATAAAGTGATATTGTAGCCTTACTTCTATCTGCAAACCCACCTCATTCTACCACCCCCCTTCCTTACTGCACTCTAGCCGTGCTGATTAGTTTCCAATCTGCTCTGCTCCTTTGTTATCTGGGGATCTTTGCCATTCAGCTTCCTTTTGCCTAAAAAAATGCTCCTCTAAATATTTGCATGATTGGCTTTTCCTCACCTTTTAGGTCCTACCTTAAGTGCCATTTCCCAAGAGAAGTTATCCCTTAGAACCAAATGAAAAGAACCTTCTCTTACATCTATGACAAAACAGTTACTCTCAATTCAGTTCAGTCAGTTCAGTGGCTCAGTAGTGTCTTTGCGACTTGAATTACAGCACACCAGGCCTCCCTGTGCATCACCAACTCCCAGAGTTCACTCAAACTCATGTCCATCGAGTCAGTGATGCCATCCAGCCATCTCATCCTCTGTCTTCCCCTTTTCCTCCTGCCCCCAATCCCTCCCAGCATCAGAGTCTTTTCCAATGAGTCAACTCTTTGTATGAGGTGGCCAAAGTACTGGAGTTTCAGCTTTAGCATCATTCTTTCCAAAGAACACCTGGGGCCGATCTCCTTTAGAATGGACTGGTTGGATCTCCTTGCAGTCCAAGGGACTCTCAAGAGTCTTCTCCAACACCACAGTTCAAAAGCATCAATTCTTTGGCGCTCAGCCTTCTTCACAGTCCAACTCTCACATCCATACATGACCACTAGAAAACCATAGCCTTGACTGCTGCTGCTAAGTCGCTTCAGTTGTGTCTGACTCTGTGCGACCCCATAGACGGCAGCCCACCAGGCTCCCCCGTCCCTGGGATTCTCCAGGCAAGAACACTGGAGTGGGTTGCCATTTCCTTCTCCAGTGCATAAAAGTGAAAAGTGAAAGTGAAGTCACTGACTCGTGTCCGATTCCTAGCGACCCCATGGACTGCACCCTACCAGACTCCTCTGTCCATGGGATTTTCCAAGCAAGAGTACTGGAGTAGGTTGCCATTGCCTTCTCTGAGCCTTGATTAGACGGACTTTTGTTGGCAAAGTAATGTCTCTGCTTTTCAATATGCTATCTAATTTGGTCATAACTTTCCTTCCAAGGAGTAAGCGTCTTTTAATTTCATGGCTGCAGTCACCATCTGCAGTGATTTTGGAGCCCAGAAAAATAAAGTCTGACACTGTTTCCACTGTTTCCCCATCTATTTCCCATGAAGTGATGGGACCAGATGCCATGATCTTCGTTTTCTGAATGTTGAGCTTTAAGCCAACTTTTTCACTCTCTACTTTCACTTTCATCAAGAGGCTTTTTAGTTCCTCTTCACTTTCTGCCATAAGGGTGGTGTCATCTGCATATCTGAGGTTATTGATATTTCTCCCAGCAATCTTGATTCCAGCTTGTGCTTCTTCCAGCCCAGAGTTTCTCATGATGTATTCTGCATAGAAGTTAAATAAGCAGGGTGACAATATACTCTCAATTACCTTCCTTTATATTCCTTCTTAGCAGTCATCATAAAGCAGATAAATAGAGGGATGGGCAGATAGACAGACAAGGTATTAGTAATCTAGAGCTGCCATACCACAGACTGAATGGCTTAACAGACATTTATTCTCTCATATCTTTGGAGGCTAGAAATCCAACATCAAGGTGTTGCCAGGTTTAATTTCTTCTGAGGCTTCTCTTCTTGGCTTGCAGATGGCTACCTTCTTGCTATGTCCCCACCTAGTTTTTTTGTTTCTTTTGTTTTTTCTGTGTGTCTTTGTCCTAATTTTTGTTCTTATAAGGATACTAGTCATATTGGAGGAGAAGGCAATGGCACCCCACTCCAGTACTCTTGCCTGGAAAATCCCATGAATGGAGGAGCCTGGTAGGCTGCAGTCCATGGGGTCATGAAGAGTTGGGCACGACTGAGTGACTTCACCTTGACTTTTCACTTTTATGCTCTGGAGGAGGAAATGGCAACCCACTCCAGTGTTCTTGCCTGGAGAATCCCAGGGGCGGGGGAGCCTGGTGGATTGCCGTCTATGGGGTCGCACAGAGTCAGACACGACTGAAGCAACTTAGCAGCAGCAGCAGTCATATTGGATTAGTCAGATTGATCCAACTATATAGCCTCATTTTGTCTTAACTGCCTTTTTAAAGGCCTCCAAATACAGTCACCTTCTAGGGTACCAAGGGTTAGAACTTCAACATGTGAATTTTGAGGGGATACAATTCAGTTCGTAAGAGATAGATAGATAGACTATCACTAGTTTTTTCTTCTGGGGAGAGACACTGGCTTGGCTGTGGGCCTAAAGGAGAGGTTTGGGGTCCTCCTACTTACCCTAATCATTACTCTTCCACCTTAAGAGGTACCTAGAATCTCTTACTCCTAACCCTTATGGTGCTAATGGCATGAATCAACTTTCTTCTTCGAATTTTTCTGTACCTCACTTTTACCAAATCCTATTCAGTTACTTGGAGGAGGAAATGGCAGCCCACTCTTGTGTTGTTGCCTGCAGAATCCCCATGGGCAGAGGAGTCTGGCGGGCTATGGTCCATGGGGTTGCAAAGAGTTGGACATGACTGAGTGACTAAGCATGTTCAGTTACTAGTCATCTACCTGCTTCTTATCTTCTAAAATATTGTTGACATGTCTTACTTTATCATTTTGATTTTTTTTACAGTTTTTCCTTCCTTCACCATAATTTTTGTAGCATTTCATGATTGTTTGGAGATAAGTCTACATATTCAGTGCTTCATGTTTAAAGTTTGTTATGTTGTTTAGCTTTGTTTAATGTAACTTTAAGGCTCTTAACTCTGGTTCCTGAATCTTGGAGAATTCCTTATTATTACTTGTGTAAAAGTTCTATTATTAATTATCAATCCATTTGTTTTTATAAAATTAATTACATAAGAAATTATGGATTTAATTTATTAAAATTTCATGGGTATTATCCAGAAAATTATAAATATTGTATCTAACATTGGCTTTAGGTACTGTGGATCTGGTGAAATTTTTATGTATAAACCTGGGTCTATATATAACAAAATAGTATCACATCACGTAATAACATTTAGATTCATTAAAATGATATTTGGCTCAAAGTAGATTGCAGTTTCGGTCCCCATTATGTGCATAGACAAAGCCTGTATGAAGTCCAACCAAATTATCAGTTTTTGTTCTCCAAACATGCCTGCACATTTCAGCCTCTGTGCTTTTGTTTAATATACTTCCTCCTCTTAGAATGATTCATCCTTATTTGTTAAAGTCCTTTCCTTTTCAAAGCCCGCCTCAAAATCCATCATCCCTGAGGCTTTTATCTAGATGTTCTGTCTCTCCTTTTATACTTCTCTTTTTGGTCCGTAGTGTGGAAACTTGATTTATCTTTCTTGTTAGTCTATAAGCATCTAGGATACGGAAAAGTGACAATGAAAGTCACTCAGTTGTGTTTGACTCTTCGTGACTCCATGGACTATACAGTCCATGGAATTCTCCAGGCCAGAATACTGGAAGTTCCCTTCTTCAGGGGAACTTCCCAACTCAGGGATCGAACCCAAGTCTCCTGCACTGTAGGCAGATTCTTTACCAGCTGAGCCACAAGGGAAGCCCAAGAATACTGGGGTGGGTAGCCTATCCCTTCCAGCAGATCTTCTCGATCCAGGAATTGAACTGGGGTCTCCTACATTGCAGGTGGATTCTTTACCAACTGAGCTACCAGGGAAGCCCTTGGATACAGAAAAAGTTCTCATCAATTCTTCATGAGTGCTGAATAGCACCACTTTACATTTAGTAAGAGCTCAATAAAATCTGTTGATGTAAATTGAACTCCTAAGTCACAGGAACTTTTAGTTGATAAGTATTGGGAAATATAAACTTATTTACAGCCTTCATTGGTGATAGCACAGATTCAGTTCTGGACCACCTCAGTAAAATGAATATTACAATAAAACAAGTCACACAAATGTCTTGGTTTCCCATTATGTTTAAAAGTTCTGTTTGTACTATACTGTAGTCTGTGCAATAGTATTATACCTAAAAAATAATGCACATATCTTAATTTTAAAATACTTTGTTAAAAAAATGCTAACCATCATCTGACAATGCAGCCCTGCCACAAGTCTTAAATTTGTAAAAAATGCAAATATTTGTAAATTACAATAAAGCAAAGCACAATAAAATGAGATATGCCTGTGAATACTTATCTCTATGAAATAATTAGAAACCTAAATCTGTTGTTAATACTATTATGCACCCCCTTGCCAAATTAAAACCCAAACCAAAACACTTTAAATGCAAAATCATACTTCATTTTCATATTACATGGATACTTTGGGGATTTGTTTTTTACATTTCTTTAAATAAGGAAAGTGTCTTGAAAACTGGTTACATAGATTCATAAGCAAAGGCTTTAGAACAAATTGAATAGAGGATTAAAGACTTGTAAGTCTGTTAAGTTCAAAAGACCTAAGGAGTGTCTACAGAAAATGGAGAAGACATCTGTTTAAGAGATATTCCTGCTGAAGCAGAATTAGGAGCAGAGATCAATGGTTTAAGAAGGGAATAGAGCAGAACTAGGCAGATGATACATCTAGCAGTTTCCCCCCAAGAGGTTTTGAGTATAAAGAAGTGGCACTACCAATGTCCTAACAGCCCTTCAGGGAATCATGAAGCTTCAGTGTATTGATCTGTGCCACAAAATAGGATATTCAGAGGAGTGGAGATGGGACAGTCTCAATAATTTCAGAAGAGTTTGGCTTCCTTAAAAAGAGCACACACTTCAGTGTAACAAATGGTATAATTTTTCAACATTGCATAGCATTATCAAGTGATAACCAATGATTTCTTCATCTTGTTTATTCCATGGCTATGTCATCTGGGACAAAACAAGGCAAATTTCATTTTGTGCACACTATACACCTGACCAAGTAGTGATATTACATGAGCAAAATGAGAATATAGGAAGATACAGGAATAGGCATTGATACAAATTAAGCACAAGGAGTAACAGGCCAGTACTTTGTCACATTATGTTGTTCAGTCACTAAGTTGTGTCAAACTCTTTGCAACCTCATGGACTGTAGCATGCCAGGCTTCCCTATCCTTCATTATTTCCCAGAGTTTGCTCAGATTCATGTCATTGAGTTGATATTTTGTCACATTATAGGCTGTAATAAATATCTGCTCAATAAATGAGTAATAGGTTAATGCCTCAAATCTGATCAATGATGATAGTATTAATTTATAGTTATTATTGATAGTTATAAGGTAATATGAAAGAAATAACACAAACCAGAATATTTTTTTTCTCTATCTTGCTGCTGCTAAGTCGCTTCAGTCGTGTCCGACTCTGTGCGACCCCATAGACGGCAGCCCACCAGGCTCCGCCGTCCCTGGGATTCTCCAGGCAAGGACAGTGGAGTGGGCTGCCACTTCCTTCTCCAATGCGTGAAAGTGAAAAGTGAAAGAGAAGTCACTCAGTCGTGTCTGACTCTTCGAGATCCCATGGACTGCAGCCTCCCAGGCTCCTCCATCCATGGGATTTTCCAGGCGAGTACTGGAGTGGGGTGCCATTGCCTTCTCCAGCTTGGAAGTTAGCAAATCATACTCCCTCCATAGATAGCCTGTTAGAACAGGTTATAACATCAAATAAGTCATAATTCCTCATTATGCATAAGGGAGCCTAGTACCTGGGTTGTTGTAATCTTTTGTCCAGTGCCCAAAGCTAATTAACCTAAAGCTAAAAGTCAGGACTAGAATTCTAGCCTCCTCCTTTTTTTGGTTCACTTTTCATGCTTTTTCTACCCACTATACTGCCAAAAACAAGCCAGGGTTATTGAGCAATAGATGTAGCAACTATTTTGATAATTTACCCAAAAATCACTTTGATCCATTAATTTATCAGGACAATTTATATAATTCTTCAATTATCTGTATGTGTTGTGTTATGTATTTATCTCCAGCTAGAGTGAGTCATAACCATACGCCTTCATTCAGTCACTTAACCAACGTTTATTGCTTCATTCCTAACATATGTTAGTTTTAGCAAAAATCTATTTTAAGTTTGCACTGATGATATCCTTAATAATAAGTATTTGATACAAGCAAATGCATTCATATAGTCCGGGAAAACAAATAAGTTTTTATAAAGAGCTTGGCCCTGTTTTGCTTAAGATCTTTTTCATTTGGCACACAATCTATTTTCTTCTGTATGGCTACAAAAAATTCCTTTACATTAGTCAGTCATTTGTAAACTAATGCCCTTCTAGAACTATTGAGAGTATGGATTAATCATTGCTCATCCATTCGGTCTCTTACATGATAAGTAAGGTAGCAGAGTCATATTATTACACACAGGGTTAAAGGGAAATCTTGCCTTGTTTAGTTGCTAAGTTGTTTCCAACTCTTGCAACCCCATGGACAGTAGCCCACTATTCTCCTCTGTCCATGGGATTTTCCAAGCAAGAATACGAGAGTGGGTTGCCATTTCCTTATCCAGGTAATCTTTCCAACTCAGGGATTGAACCCATGTCTTCTGCATTGGCAGGTGGATCCTTTACCACTGAGCCACCAGGGAAGCCCTGCACAGGATTGATCTATTATTATAGATGAGACCCTTTGGTTTTTTAAGAAAAATTGTACTAAACATATGTTATATAAAAGTGAAGTAACCTTAATAGCTTTTTAACTTCCCTTGTGGGAACTTGGTCGTTGGGCGGTAGTATAGAGCTTTTCAAGGGCATCTGTGGTGGATTTCTTTTTATAGCTTTCATGATTATTAGGCAAAAGCATGTCAGGAGAATAGTAAAGCCATGCCTTTTGCTTTCTGAGTGGGTCTCTGTAAGCAATTTAATGTGGTTCACTGAGAGAGGGTATGGTAGCTAGTCCATGTTAAGCCTAAACAAACCGCAGTAGAAATTGAAATGGTTGTTCCTGGCTCAATTCATGCCCCTGGATTAAACTGAAATATTACCCATGTCATGTAGGGATATTGAAGAGAGTTGTAATTCTGTTGGTTTCAACTAGGTACTGCCAGCAGTAACTGCCATATGAAAAACAGTGAAAATACATCTCCTGAAGAATTATTGGTAAAAGGTGAAACTCCAACGAGTGCAATTCAAAATAGCAATAAAATAAAGAATAAGGAAAATTATTTGCTATCTAAAAGTAAAATTATGGAAAGCTGTCATCAGTGAAATTACCCTCCTCATAGAATTACAGAATTGCTTAGATTTCTTTTACTGTGTCTGTCTATTGAGTAGGCTGAGTTTGCATTGTTTCCAGAGATACACACATTATATTATTTATTTCCCAAACTGGTAAAATTCCAGCACCATTAATAACTTTTCCCACAGACTGTCTGGTTTTATTTAGTGTGTACATATTAATGCCTTAAATTACATTTCTATAGCATATTCAATGGGCATAATAATAAAATCACAGTTGCTCCAATGACCTTGAGACTGAACTTCATTTCTTTGCCTGCAGAATTTTAAAAATATAGACAATGAGGAGGCACAGGGAAGATGCATAAGTAATTGTGGATTCAAAGCATATGTTTATCTCTGGGAGTATTTGCTTCTCAAGTGTTGTTAATATTTAAATATACATTTTCTGAAAGCAGCTATTCTCTGATAATGAGAACTAACCTAAAATTTTTCAACCAACCTAAAATTTTTCTGGCTGCCAATCTTCCAGGTAGACTCCTTTACTATATCAGCCTCTATAATAACAATTATCAATTTTACAATCCCTTTAATCACCATAGAACTTTGCAAATATTAACCAGTAAATCTCATATGACTCCTCTGAGAAGGGACAACTGACTTTTCCTATAACTGCAAAAAAGACTGAGATAGAAGTTCTAGGACCAGAAATTACTGAAATCAACATTCTAGTATTAGCAAAGCCAGTTTTGGATTTTGGTTTCCTAATGAGGAGTGGAGTATAGAGACATGAAGATATTAAAGACTGTTTAGTTAAGTATTTTCATACTTTGCCTCTGCCATGTATGTTTGTATTTTTCTAATTCATAAAGAATGAGATTATAATAAAGGTAATGTTACCAACAAAAACTCTTTATAAGCTTTTTTTTTTTTTCATCATTACAACCTAGAGTGAACCCAAAGCTCACTACTGCTCAACCCATCAGAAAGTACTTGAAAAACATCTCTTTTATTGAGGACATTCCAAGAAGTAGCAATATAGAATTTATGACTATCAAGTAAACTAAGTATTATCCCTATTATCCCTCATCTTTTTTTAGCTCTAACATTATCATAGTATTTTTAAAATGAGCGGATAAAAATACTTTTTGGATGGTTGGTTTTGTGCCATCTGCTGTTTTAAGAAAAAAATTAAATGAGGAAAGTATATTTTTTAAATTATTTACATTCTATAGAACATATTTACATTGCACATTAAATATTTTATTAAAAATTAAGTCAATATATTTTTATTATGAATGAAGTATATACTTATGAAACACTTAAAACTATCAATGAACACTATAAAAACCTAAAAATTAAGGTTTGGTTACAATTTACTTAGAGTAGAAGATAGAAATATTTAAAAAAAAAAAACCCAGAAAACTATCAGGATAAGAATGGAGGAAGAAGACTGAAGAAAAGAGAAAGACATGACTAACATTCCGGGCAGCTATTAGTGTGCTCTCCTTCCTAGAAAATTCTAAACCATAAGCTCACTGAATATTTTAGACCTGGAAGAAATGTGAGGGAGATTATCTTCTAATATGATGTTGTCATTAATACTGCATTTCCTGAATTCTGAGACCCATGTTTCCCCCTAGTGCCAAAGAATTGATGCTTTTGAACTGTGGTGTTGGAGAAGACTCTTGAGAGTCCCTTGGACTGCAAGGAGATCCAACCAGTCCATTCTAAAGGAAATCAGCCCTGGGTGTTCTTTGGAAGGAATGATGCTAAAGCTGAAACTCCAGTACTTTGGCCACCTCATGCGAAGAGTTGACTCATTGGAAAAGACTCTGATGCTGGGAGGGATTGGGGGCAGGAGGAGAAGGGGACGACAGAGGATGAGATGGCTGGATGGCATCACTGACTCGATGGACATAAGTTTGGGTAAACTCCGGGAGTTGGTGATGGACAGGGAGGCCTGGCGTGCTGTGATTCATGGGGTTGCAAAGAGTCAGACACGCCTGAGCAAATGAACTGAACTGAACTGGCAGTAGAAAGCATTTTATTTTTGCTTTTGGCCAGTGTTTTCAAATTTCGAGTTGATACTTATCTTTGGGATTCATAAATGAAAAATCAGAATTTGGGGAATTTTCAGAGATTCCCTTAACTACGTTATTCTGCCTTTTCTATAACACACTATTTGTATGTTTTAAATAATAATTAGTGACCATAATAATAAACAGTGAATCATTTTTTTGTATGATAGGATTGTACTGGGATTTTCTTATTTCAAAACAGGAAAATGCATGGTTTATTGGCACTATCAATTAAAATGTTGTAATAACCCATAAATATCTACTTGATATAGACATTTCATAATAGGTCACATTTAGAACGTGAAGTAAAAATTGTTTACAATATAAAAATTATACTAAATATTTAATATTTAAAAGTTATTATTCTTAAAGTGAAATTTTAAAACACAAAGCATTTCTTGCCCACTAGGTAATCCTGATTTTTGTTTTGTGATAAATATTCTAGATGTAAAAATATATTTCCATTTTGCATTGATCTGATTGTATTAAGAGTATGTCCAAAGTAACCTAGATTTTGTCAAGTTTCTTGTTAAGGCATAAGCTGCTTCATATAAAGGGCTTCCCAGGTGGCACAGTGTAAAGAATCCACCTGCCAATGCAGAAGACTCATGAGAAGCAGATTCGATCCCTGGGTCAGAAAGATTCCCTGGAGTAGGAAATGGAAACCTACTCCAGTATTCTTGCCTGGAAAATTGCATGGACAGAGGATCCTGGTGGTCCATGAGGTCACAATGGACACGACTGAATGGCTGAGCATCCACATTTCATATAAGCAATTTTTTTTAAAAAGTGAAGATGTATTTTCAGCTTGTCTTGATTCTGATGTTGAAATCAATATTGCCATTGCTATTTCATATTTTAAATCAGTTTCTAATTTCAGGTTGTAATGTTCTACAAGAATATTTGCAATTGTTTCCTCTTTTTTGCTAAGGTAGTTACAAATTAGTGTACCTGTAGCAAATATCCAAGCAGTACAAAATGCCAGTGAATATTATGGGGTAGTATTAGAATAGCGTAACATTTGGATCTCCTAGCAAGGTCAACCAAAGGCAATGGCACCCCACTCCAGTACTCTTGCCTGGAAAATCCCATGGATGGAGGAGCCTGCTAGGCTGCAGTCCAGGGGGTCGCTAAGATTTGGACACGACTGAGCGACTTCTTTCACTTTTAACTTTCATGCATTGGAGAAGGAAATGGCAACCCACTCCAGTGTTCTTGCCTGGAGAATCCCAGGGACGGGGGAGCCTGGTGGGCTGCCGTCTATGGGGTCGCACAGAGTCGGACACGACTGAAGCAACTTAGCAGCAGCAAGGTCAACACTGCTGTACAGATTCACATGGTGAAATTGCTGATTTAAGGATTAGAAATTTGTTTTTTCTTCAAAACCACTCATAAAATCCATATGAATATAGTCTGCTTATAAACTTAATAATTATTTTAAAAAAGGCTCATTATAGAAAGTTAACTGCAGAAAAGACCACAGACTCACATATAATATGGCAACAACTGCAAGCAAGATGGTTGCATAGTAATGTCTCTCTATTGATTATTAAGCTTTAATAGAATTATAATACTTTTCTTGTTTTCTCTATTAATTTTCCACAAGATTTCAGATTCAGAGACATATGTTAAGTTTCTTAAGGAACTTCCACGTGGAAATGCTACTCTCAGCCAGACAGCAGTGATCACATGGTGGTTGCCTGTGCATTTGTGAACCTCAAAAGAACCAAAGCATCAAAATTTACAAAATGAGTGTCAGCAGCTTAGAAGAAAATTCCAGAAATAATTGTAGAGCACTCTTTTAATTCTTACTCTAAATGGTTGTGAGGTAAAGTAGACAAGGGGATACATCAGAATTGTTTAATAACATTTCTGAACTGAGTTTCAAAAGTAAGATAGTTCAGTTCAGTTCAGTCTCTCAGTCATGTCCGACTCTTTGCGACCCCATGAATTGCAGCACGCCAGGCCTCCCTGTCCATCACCAACTCCCGAAGTTCACTCAGACTCAGGTCCATCGAGTCAGTGATGCCATCCAGACATCTCATCCTCTGTCATCCCCTTCTCCTCCTGCCCCCAATCCCTCCCAGCATCAGAGTCTTTTCCAGTGAGTCAACTCTTCACATGAGGTGGCCAAAGTACTAGAGTTTCAGCTTTAGCATCATTCCTTCCAAAGAAAGCCCAGGGTTGATCTCCTTCAGAATGGACTGGTTGGATCTCCTTGCAGTCCAAGGGACTCTCAAGAGTCTTCTCCAACACCACAGTTCAAAAGCATCAATTCTTCGGCGCTCAGCCTTTTTCACAGTCCAACTCTCACATCCATACATGACCACTGGAAAAACCATAGCCTTGACTAGATGGACCTTTGTTGGCAAAGTAATGTCTCTGCTTTTCAATATGCTATCTAGGTTGGTCATAACTTTCCTTCCAAGGAGTAAGCGTCTTTTAATTTCATGGCTGCAGTCACCATCTGCAGTGACTTTGGAGCCCAGAAAAATAAAGTCTGACACTGTTTCCCCTGTTTCCCCATCTATTTCCCATGAAGTGATGGGACCAGATGCCATGATCTTCGTTTTCTGAATGTTGAGCTTTAAGCCAACTTTTTCACTCTCCTCTTTCACTTTCCTCAAGAGGCTCTTTAGTTCCTCTTCACTTTCTGCCATAAGGGTGGTGTTATCTGCATATCTGAGGTGATTAATATTTCTCCAAACAATCTTGATTCCAGCTTGTGTTTCTTCCAGTCCAGCGTTTCTCATGATGTACTCTGCATATAAGTTAAATAATCAGGGTGACAATATACAGCCTTGACGTACTCCTTTTCCTATTTGGAACCAGTCTTTTGTTTCATGTCCAGTTCTAACTGTTGCCTCCTGACCTGCATATAGGTTTCTCAAGAGGCAGATCAGGTGGTCTGGTATTCCCATCTCTTTCAGAATTTTCCAGAGTTTATTGTGATCCACACAGATAGTTCAACATAACTGCAAATCCTTGATCTTTTATTATTTAGGGAAAGATTTTTATTGTCTTTTTCTGTTTATATTACACCAAGCTTTTTTATTAGATACTGTTTCTGTATTTTATAAAATATCTTTATATGATCTATTGATATGTCTGTGGGGAATTAACTGATCCCTATTTTTCATTTCTCTCAGCGTCCATACACATGCCACTGTCTCATCATGGAAGGAATATTTTTTCCTTACCTAGTGACTTTGACCTTTGTCATGTGACTTGTTCAGTGATAAATGAGTAGAAGTAACAGTGTGATATTTGTAGGCCTTAAGAAACCTTATGGGTTTCCATTTGCCCCTTTGTATTCTGTAATCACCATGAGAAGAGCCTCTTTAGCTTGGTTCAGAATGAACATACGGAGAGCAGAGCTACCAGAGACACTGTAAGTAGGAAAAGTCACCCAGTTCAGCCCAATTAAGATCAGCAGAATCACTCCAGCTGGCTTGCTGACCCATGAAAATTTAATCACTGGTATTTTATGCACTGAGTCATTTTAAAATGTAGTTGTAATGTGCCAACAGTTAACTGATTATGGTTTCTTAGTTGGCACAATGGTAAAGAATCTGCCTGCCAGTGTAATAGATGTAAGAGATGTGAGTTCAATCCCTGGGTCGGGAAGATCCCCTGGAGTAGGAAATGGCAACCTTCTCCAGTATTCTTGCCTGAAAAATTCTATGGATAGAGAAGCCTGGTGGGTCACAAACAGTCGGACATAACTGAGTGACTCAGCACGGCAGAGCAAGGAGAATTTAGAGGGAACGTAGCTTGCAGAGTTGGAGAATTAAAACTTTTGTTATCACAGTTTCTGGAGTCAGTAAAAGATACTGAAATTAAGATTGAGTTCAAAGACAAAGAATAATCAAATGTATGAGCATTATGTGTAACCTGATGATATATAACCAGACCAAACCAGGGAAGTAGACTCAAAACATTTATTAAGATCTCTGAAATGGTATCTAGAAAACTTGTAGTACTGTCGAAGCCTCATAGACCCAAAGTACGTGATTAAGTAGAAAGAAGGAAAGAGAGAGGCATGTCTAAAAAATAATTGTAAGTGTGGCTTTGGACTTGCATCAAACATATAGATAATCCATACAGTTTTGAAGAAGGAACCAGTTGGAACTAAAAGAAACTGAGCCTAGATGTTTGAAAAGGACTTTGGGTCTTCAAATTTCTACAGGCAGGAAGCAGCTGAGAAAACTGCTCAACAATCTAAAAAGAGCAAGTTTTCCAAAATGTTCTTCAGAAGTGGACAGTGAGAATTATGGACAGGAAAGTAGCTCTCAGGGGATGGGACCAAAGTCTGTGGATGGCAATGGACTGAGGATGCACTCCAGAGGATCAAAGATAAGACCTAAAGGACAAATCTCCCCCATCACAAAGTAGGGTGACTTAGAGCATTTGATCAGTCAAATTTTCTAATTGCTATTGGAACAATGGCTGCAGTATGATGAGCTTGTCCCCGTTTCACCATTTTTATATTGGGTTCCTTGGGTGGGGAGTGGGAAGAAGAGGAGGGATAACTTATTTTCTTTTAGTTCATAGGTCTCTGGATTAAGATCTACTGATATAGATCTACTTTGAGCTTGATGCTATGATTGGATTAGACTTTCTGGAGTCCTTGGATAAGGGTGCTTGTGGTAGTTTGATTTACTGACCTTGATTCCTCATTTCTTATAGCATCTGCAACCTTGTCATGGATCATCTGAGTCTTTCCTTACTCTGACTTTGTGCTTGGCCATGTAAAATTCCCATTTGACCTCTTGTATCTCCTCTTTCACCATGAGAAGAAGTCTTCCCAGGTGTCTTTTCCTTCCATGGGAACCCTGAAATGAACACAAGAGCAGCAGAGCCATTCCAGCCAAACAACAGGCCTTCATGAAGGAAGCAGAGTTGCCCAACTGAGGCCATCCCAGATTAGCAGAGCTTCTTCAGTCAGTCTGCAGCTTCATAAGAACCAGCAGTTAAAGCAGTGGTTGTCAAACTTTTTCTTTAAAGGGCCAGTCAGTAAATATGTTAGGTTTGAGTCCTGTCATCTGGTTGTCTATAGTGCAAAAGCAGCCATAGACAATTCATAACAAATGAGACAGCTGCATTCCAATAAAACCATTTACAGACAGAAATTCATACAATTTTTTATTGTGTGAGATACTATTCTTATGATTTTTTTCAATTACTTAACTTGCATAAAATTATATAAAAATCATTCTTAACTCACTGGCTATTAAAAAAAATATTGCTGGTTGGATTTGGCACCAGGGCCAAAAACAGGTCACAGCAAATATTCCTAAAAATTGTTTATAGACAACTTCCTCTTGCCAAAGTTCCATTTCTTATGGTAAGTGTTCAACTTCATCTTCCTTTTCTAGTTTTTTTCTCTGCCAGATCTTAGGCCATTTTATTCCCATCAGTGTACCTCCAAGTTACTTGTTATGTAAAACTACTGATATTAATATTTATTCCTTTATTTGTCTTCCATCTTTATTTTATTCTTTATCTCTAATAAGCATAAATCAAATGCTTTCCTTGAGACCTACTCTCTCAGAAGGCTGAGTACATGGGAAAATGAACATATTTTTCATTTAGCTCAGGTACACATAGTTTACTCATGCTGATAGTATTACCTCTTAGTGTTATTAGAAAATTCTTGAAAGCAATATTGTGAGATAAAATTAAACCTTTTTTTAAAGTGGCATTTCATACAGATAAGAATAAATAGAAGGCTGAACATGAGTCCATCCTATCATAGAGACAGAAAGAAATGACTAACTGATGTATCATAGTTAAATGCAACCACAAACCCAGAATTTTTAAGTGTGATTCAGCACTGCTAGTATTTCCACCTCCATTTCAGTAGATACTGACACTGAAACTGGAGTTTACTGTGACAAGCACAGAAAGCACAGTTAGGTTACTAACATCTGCTCTTGTTCAAATAAACATGTGCACCAAACTCCCTAATTTTCTTTAGAGGGGTAAAGAAGCCTATTAACTGATTTCATCACTGACCAGGATGGAACTGGTTATCATTTGTCAAGGACAGTTTATAACATATCCTTTAGTACCTAAAGCAATCTGACATGCTAGTGGTATTTCAGACTGTGGGATATATTTCTAGTCTAAAATCCAAATTAAATGAAGAAAAACAGTCTTATGGACTCTGTGGGAGAGGGAAAGGGTGGGAAGATTTGGGAGAATGACATTGAAACATGTAAAATATCATGTAAGAAACGAGTTGCCAGTCCAGGTTCGATGCACGATACTGGCTTGGGGCTAGTGCACAGGGATGACCCAGAGGGATGGTATGGGGAGGGAGGAGGGAGGAGGGTTCAGGATGGGGAACACATGTATACATGTGGCAGATTCATTTTGATATTTGGCAAAACTAATACAATTATGTAAAGTTTAAAAATAAAATAAAATTTAAAAAGAAAAAAAAAGTCAAGCATTCCTTTCACCATTTTCTTTTCTTCTTGACTTCCTTCATAGTATTTTAATCTGAAGTTTTTTTTTTTTTGCAGCTTTCTAGGTAAAAGATATGGATCAGAACATCAACCCTATAATGGCTAAGTTTGATTAATTTTGATAGAACTTCAGAAGGAAATAAAAGAAAGGAAAGGAGAAGGAGAAACAGGGAAAAGGGTGGTGGGGGGAGAAGATAAAGCCAGAGAGAGGGAGGAAGGGCAGAGGAAAAGGAGAAAGGAAACAGGAAGAGGGAGTGGCAGGGAGCAAGGGAAAAAGTAGAACCTACATTAGAGAATAAGGGCAATTTTCCCTAAAATCTCCTAGATACAGAGGAAATAGGGTGCTGTCTCAGTCCCTGCCTAGTAGAAAAGATTTAATTAAAAATTTTAAAACTGCTGAAATTGCTGTTTCAATGTTAACAGCACTTCTGAATTTTAAATACAACCCTTTTGTCCTTACCTCAGAAAATCTGGAAAAGAGATACAATTTTGAAAGTTCAAACAGGAAGATATCTCAAAGATTGGGGTTCTAAACCTTAAGGGCAGAGGTAGCATAATGATTCATCTTACATCTTAACTTTCACCTATTGATCTACTCAGAGTGGTGTGCAGAGAAAAACTCCAATGCCATTTCTGGGTGCAGTAGACATGAGATTCACCTTTCAGATCACTCTTCAAGAAGGATTTGTTGCCCCAGCTGCTGGATGAGCAGTCAGCTGATAGCTCCCAGCATTCAACTACCTCAGGGGTCGCCTCAGCTGCAAAGAATCATATTGACCAAAGCCATGTCCTTCCCAAGGCAGCACGCATTCAGTGGTCAATCATGGTGAGGATACAAAGGTCCAGCCATTTTGACCCACAGCAGAACAACTCTGATGATGTCTAAGGCTTGTCAGGCATTCGTCAGAGTCCCATTTCTTCCTCTGCCTTCCATGGGGTTGTTCCCTAATGAATATCCTAGACCCATATTCTATCTCTCTCAGTGTCTCCTTCCAGAGAGCTCAGTTTACAGACCTTGGTGCAGGGAAATTGATTTGTAATTGATTTCTGATGTCTGCCATGACAAGGATAACCATTGCTGTTGAGGAAGAAAGGTATTCTTTAAGCCTCAAGCCATCAGGGGAGAAGAATTAGTAGTGTTGTGGTCCTGAGAGTAACATCAAAGGGAAGACTGGAATCTTGTGGGAGAAAAAAAACCAGAAAGAGTCAATGATTTAATCATAAAGTGTTTATTGATATAAGCTGTATACCAGGTAGAATCCAATAATGCATACAAACAATTAAAATATAATTTAATAGACACTGCCTAGAGCTCAGAGGTTAAAAGCATCTGCCTGCAGTACGGGAGACCTGAGTTCGATCCCTGGGTTGGGAAGATCCCCTGGAGAAGGATATGGCAACCCACTCCAGTATTCTTGCCTGGAGAATCCCATGGGTGGAGGAGCCTGGTGGGTTACAGTCCACGGGGTTGTAAAGAGTTGGATACGACTGAGCGACTTCCCTTCAGACTTTCAGAGTTCCTTAAAGGGGCTATGGAAGCCTAGAAAGCAAAGTGAACTTTGCTGAAAGAGGTTGGGAAAAAGAAATGACACATATTTTCCTACCATAGGAAGAACACAACAGGGCTCCTCAAATGTCGAAGGTGGAATATACACAGGCAGAGAGTCAGGAAGCATGGAGTGTGCTTGGGGAATGGCAGGTAGTTTAGCATGGTGAAGTGTAGTGTGAACAAAGCTTGGAAAGTGGATCAGGTCGGGAGGCAGGAGATAAGACTAGAACATCTGGTTATTGCCGTTGGGGAGGGTCTACTTTGCCTTGCTTGGGAATTTGGACTTAATCCAGCAGCCAATGGGCACTTTTGGAAAGGAAGCTGTGATTCTGTTATGTGTTTGCTAATGTCTTGGACAGATGTTCGGATTTTCTTGCGCTGTTCTGGATTCTGATATTGCTGTTCTCTGGATTAGTGTACACCTCTGGGGGCCCTTTAAAGAGGGTGTTTCAGGTGTACCTCGTTTAGGAAAGGCATTCCTCAGAACAACTAGAGAAAGAATCGCTATTTCTCTCTGGGCTTCTCTTAGTCTGGGACCTGAATGTTAATGAGGTTTAATATGTTTGAAGCTACTACAGCATCCCAGGGTATTAGGCAGGGCAGGAAGAGGGACTTTGACCTGAAGAAGCAGACCAGGAACTAGGAGAGGGGACCACAAACTATAGATGAAATATGTAAAATTATAAAATATGACTCGTGAATCAAATTTCTGAATTAACATTCTTTATGTTTTCTGGAAGCTTTGGGGAAATTATGTGTAAAAGAGTGTGTCTGGGCTGGACTAGAGGTATCTCCCTGGTGTGCCAGGAAGTGGAATTAGGAAACACCCTGCTGGAAGTCCTCCAATTGCTCTGGGCAGGCTGTCTCCTTAACTGTAATAGAATGCTCAGGGACACAAACAGATGTCCAGCCACAATCCTGGATTTGTCTGGGTCTCAGGAGCCACATATGAAATCTATAAACTCATACATAATTAGAGTTCATTACAGATACAGCTGAAAAACCTAGGGAGGGGCTAGATGTTCAGGACAGTGGGAGGGAGAGGGGATGGCTCATGGAGTAGACTCTCAGGAAATGTGAATGCAGGAGAATCACCAGGATCCTTGGCAGAAACAGCTTATAAGTGTAAGGTAAAGGGTAGGCTGAACAGCAGGGCTAAATGTGCAAAGGGGCAGTTCTAGGACAGCAGGAAATTGTACTTGAAACTCTTCTCACCACACTGACTCCTAGAGGAACATGTGCTCCTGGAAAGAAAGGGCTAGATGGTAAGATAGGATTATCACTCAAGTAATTTTGCCATGAAACTTCATCAAATAGAACTGGACCTGGAAAGTAGTAGCTATCACTCCCAGCTAGAGAGAAAAATGTAGTCCAGAGACTGGGAGGCAGGGAGTGAAGGAACTCACCAGTGTCATCAGAGAGAAGATAAGGTTTTAATCTATGATAGAGGCTTGACAGTGAAGAGTGAGGGAAATGTAGGTGATAACATTAATAGGATACTGTGGCAACAAATGTGAAGAATGAGTGAGGTAGAGGATCTAACAGTGCCTCTGTGACTGTTTAGAAAGAAAATGACATGAGAATTTAGTGAGAGATGCAGGTAAAAGACCAGAAGAAGAAAGGTGAGAAAAAGGTGAGTTTTATTTGGGGATAGTTTTTATATGTTGGAGCATGTTGCTTGATTGTCTGATACTGTATTTGGATAGGGAAAAATACCCGGCAGTTAGGTATGGATTAAGAACTTTTAAGAGAAGTGACAGGTGAAAAATTAATACTGGAGATGGTAAAAAAATAGAAGACTGGATTATACCATATTTAAGGAATAATTTGAGGCATGTACAAAATGCATGGCAAAAAATTTACAGGGGAAAGAAGGGGAGATTCAGGAATACAGTAAGTCTTCTACATATGAACAAGTTCTGTTCTGAGAGTGCTTTTGTAAGTCCAGTTTGTTCGTAAGTCCAACATTAGCCTAGGTACCCAACTAACACAATTGGCTATATAGTATTATACTGTAATAGGTTTAGAATACTTTTCGTACAAATGATACGTAAAAGGCAAACAAACACAAAAAATAAAACTTTTAAAATCTTACAGAACCTTGAAAAGTACAGTAGTACAATACAATAACTGGCATACAGGAGTTGACATCGAGTGAACAGGCAAGAAGAATTACTGACTTGAGGAGGGAGAGGAAGTGGGAGATGGTAGAGCTGAAGGAATAGGAGACAGAAGCCTGATGTTGATGGAAGGCAGGTTTGCATCTTTGAAAGTTCTCAACTTTAAGGTTTGTATGTAGGGGACTTACTATAATTATTTTGTGGAAAATTGGGACATTAGTTAGCCTGAGATATACCATATTGGAAAAAGGAAATGGTAAGGGTGAGGTCACCTCTGTGGGGTCAGATGGTCCTACAGTAAGACACTGTGGCCTGTGACATGGTTGACCTGCCATCACACAGCTGGAGAGGTCCTCCCAGGGCACGAGGAGTATAATATGCAACACTGGATAGGTCTGAGTAGTTTGACAAAGCATTGTACAGGAGATTTTATCATGTATTCCCATGACTAAGAAATTCCTGCTATTCAGGATCTGCAATTCAACCATTTCTAAAATCTCAGGTTTCAGAAATTTTGTAGCAGTTGGGGAACTCAAGTGGCCACCTAGTGAGGATTTTAGTGCTTCATCAAGAACTGTCTTGACATGGTCATCAGTTCTCCAACTACCCAGCACTATTTAGAAAGGGATGTATGCTGGAGCATGCTGCTTTCCCAAAGTTATTCTTTGATTTAGATATATTTCTTGAAGAGAAGAATCAGCTACCTCTCCTTTGTCACCCTTTCCAAATCCTGTCTGGGATGTGCCAAGCTTTAGGGGAATACTTAAAGGTTTCACCTCATGCTTGTGCTCTCTCCACCACCCCATACCCCACCCAAATCCTCCTTTTCTGGGTGTGCTCCAGGAACTCTAGTTACTCCATACGAAACAATGCCAAAATAGGGTAGAGCACTGAAAAATCACACCCTGCCTCTCTCCAAAGAAGGGTAGTTTTTTTTTTTTTTTTTTTTTGCTCAGAATTAAGGAATAAACCAATGCCACATTTTTCTTGTCTTATCATGCACAGACAAGAAGAAAAACAGGATTTACTGAAGGAGAACATGTAAATATTTGTTATTTATAATGTGGAAAACTAAGTTAAACAAGCAAAAACAATTTTGGCTCTTGTAGCCTCTGAGTAACAGTCACTTTTCTTGCAAATGATGTTTAACTGAGATCTGGTTTTCAAACGGCACAAAAGCAGAATTAATTAATATTTCCCTTTTTATTATGTCTTTGTTTTCAAACACGAATGAGACATTTGAGTCTATTAATAACTAAAAATGCAAATGTTATTATTAGCACAATCTAAGCAAAATTGAAACTCTTTTATACAAGATGCTACTTAAAGATGCAAGAGAGTTGCCTGATGAAAATCAATCAAAATAAGTCCAGAAGTATTTCTTCTACTTGAGGAAAAAATAATGTAATTGGTAATTACAAAGCCAGAATACAAGAGGATAGCTACTCTAAATAGTTGATTAAGGTTCAGTGAGTTTCTCTGTAGTGTTTTGGAAAAAACAAAGTGACTATTTAGTAGGTAAAGGAGAAGACCTCCTGAGATAACAAATGGAATTAGGTAAAGACGTTTTCTCATTTATGTCAGAGTGAGGAACAGTCTCATCCTCCTAGTCACTTATATTAAAAATGAGTTTCATTTAAAAATGAACTAAACTTACTATTTGCAAAGATTTCATGTTTTAAATAAATGTTTTCTTTCCCAATGATCACTTAGTTTTTGTTTTCAGCTCATTAATTGAAGGCACTATGAAATGAATTCTTAGAAATTCTCTGATATCATTTCTTATGGTATTTTAAGGCACAACACTCAATTGGCTTTCCTAATATTTCATTTGTTCATTTCTTCTACAAATATTTACTGAGCACCCACACTGTTTGAGGTACTGTGTTCGGAACTCTAAACAACCTCTGCACCACCATTATAATTTTGCTTTCTGCAGAGTTGAGAGTGAAAACATTTTCCTCTCATAATCATGTAAGAATATAACTTCTTTTTATCTCTTTTCATGCTGAAATTTTTTTGGCATAAACATATTTTCACTTTTGACAAAAGAAAATAAGTTTAATTCTCACCACTGATAAATCTAAAGGCAGGTTTTTCAGTTCTTGTCTTAAGTTTGATTATCATTTGCTTTGCCTTGCAGGGTGCTCAGCACTAAGAGGATATATACATATCTTCCTTTTCTTCTCACTGCCCTTTACACTTTCCGATTGCTTTCCTTCCTACAACCCTTAGCAAAGAACTCTTATCTGGCTAAATACTAGCAAGTGATCTTACTGGCAAACATTGACCCAAGGTCTAGTTACATATGTTCTGATCTGAAAAAAACAGGCATGTATTTCTCCAGCAAAGATGGGTTTACTGGGTATAAGCAGAGAATTGCAATTCAGGGTCTAAAGCCACAGCAAGCCAGGTGCAAGTACCTGCATGGCAAAGGAAGGGGAACTCTTTTAAAGAGGCAAAAAAAGGTCAGGAGGACTGTAGTAAACAGAGTCTGTGGCTTTTCTTTCACTGAGTATTTGCCGAGAAATAAGTCTTTTCTTCTGCCTGTTGGCTCTGCTATTGTTCCAGGCTGTGGGAAAGCCCTCTTCTTGTTACCCAACTATATTTTGTTGAAATTTCTGTTTATTTATTTCACATGTTAATTTCATTAGTCTATATATTAGAAATTCACAGTAGCCATGGCAGAGATCACCTTCAGTTAAGTTCAGTTGCTTAGTTGTGTCCAACTCTTTGCGACCCCATGAATCACAGCACGCCAGGCCTCCCTGTCCATCACCAAATCCCGGAGTTCACTCAGACTCACGTCCATCAAGTCAGTGATGCCATCCAGCCATCTCATCCTCTATCGTCCCCTCCTGCTCCTGCCCCCAATCCCTCCCAGCATCAGAGTCTTTTCCAATGAGTCAATTCTTCGCATGAGGTGGCCAAAGTATTGGAGTTTCAGCTTTAGCATCATTCCTTCCAAAGAAATCCCAGGGCTGATCTCCTTCAGAATGGACTGGTTGGATCTCCTTGCAGTCCAAGGGACTCTCAAGAGTCTTCTCCAACACCACAGTTCAAGAGCATCAATTCTTCGGCGCTCAGCTTTCTTCACAGTCCAACTCTCACATCCATACATGACCACTGGAAAAACCATAGCCTTGACTAGACGGACCTTTGTTGGCAAAGTAAAGTCTCTGCTTTTCAATATGCTATCTAGGTTGGTCATAACTTTTCTTCCAAGGAGTAAGCGTCTTTTAATTTCATGGCTGAAGTCACCATCTGCAGTGATTTTGGAGTCCAGAAAAATAAAGTCTGACACTGTTTCCCCTGTTTCCCCATCTATTTCCCATGAAGTGATGGGACCTGATGCCATGATCTTCGTTTTCTGAATGTTGAGCTTTAAGCCAACTTTTTCACTCTCCTCTTTCACTTTCATCAAGAGGCTTTTTAGTTCCTCTTCACTTTCTGCCATAAGGGTGGTGTTATCTGCATATCTGAGGTTATTGATATTTCTCCCAACAATCTTGATTCCAGCTTGTGTTTCTTCAAGCCCAGCATTTCTCATGATATACTCTGAATATAAGTTAAATAATCAGGGTGACAATATACAGCCTTGACGTACTCCTTTTCCTATTTGGAACCAGTCTGTTGTTTCATGTCCAGTTCTAACTGTTGCTTCCTGACCTGCATACAGATTTCTCAAGAGGCAGGTCAGGTGGTCTGGTATTCCCATCTCTTTCAGAATTTTCCACAGTTTAGTGTGATCCATACAGTCAAAGGCTTTGGCATAGTCAATAAAGCAGAAATAGATGTTTTTCTGGAACTCTCTTGCTTTTTCTATGATCCAGCGGATGTTGGCAATTTGATCTCTGGTTCCTCTGCCTTTTCTAAAACCACCTTGAACATTAGGAAGTTCATGGTTCATGTATTGCTGAAGCCTGGCTTGGAGAATTTTGAGCATTACTTTACTAGTGTGTGAGATGAGTGCAATTGTGCAGTAGTTTGAGCATTGTTTAGCATTGACTTTCTTTGGGATTGGAATGAAAACTGACCTTTTCCAGTCCTGTGGCCACTGCTGAGTTTTCCAAATTTGCTGGCATATTGAGTGCAGCACTTTCACAGCATCATCTTTCAGGATTTGAAATAGCTCAACTGGAATTCCATCACCTACACTAGCTTTGTTCGTAGTGATGCTTTCTAAGGCCCAGTTTACTTCTTCACATTCCTGGATGTCTGGCTCTAGGTGAGTGATTACAGCATCATGACTATCTGGGTCATGAAGGTCTTTTTTGTACATTTCTTCTGTGTATTCCTGCCACCTCTTCTTAACATCTTTTGCTTCTGTTAGGGCACTAACATTTCTGTTCTTTATTTTGCCCACCTTTGCATGAAGTGTTCCCTTGTTATCTCTAATTTTCTTGAAGAGATCCTTAGTCTTTTCCATTCTATTGTTTTCCTCTATTTCTTTGTATTGATTGCTGAGGAAGGCTTTCTTATCTGTCCTTGCTATTCTTTGGAACTCTCCATTTAAATGGGTATATCTTTCCTTTTCTCCTTTGCTTTTCACTTCTCTTCTTTTCACAGCTATTTGTAAGGCCTCCTCAGACAGCCATTTTCCTTTTTTGCATTTCCTTTTCTTGGGGATGGTCTTGATTCCTGTCTCCTGTACAATGTCATGAACCTCCATCCATAGTTCATCAGGCACTCTGTCTATCAGATCTACTCCCTTAAATATATTTCTCACTTCCACTGTATAGTTATAAGGGATTTGATTTAGGTCATACCTGAATGGTCTAGTGGTTTTCTCTACTTTCTTCAATTTCAGTCTGAATTTTGCAATAAGGATTTCATGATCTGAGCCACAGTCAGCTCCCGGTCTTGTTTTTGCTGACTGTATAGAGCTTCTCCATCTTTAGCTGCAAATAATATAATCAATCTGATTTTGGTGTCAACCATCTGGTCACTGCTGCTGCTGCTGCTTGCTGCTAAGTCGCTTCAGTCATGTCCGACTCTGTGCGACCCCACTAGAGACCACCAAATGCATATATCAGTTTTAACTGAGAGAAAAACTAAATTAATCATGTTTGAAAGGGAAATCAACCAATCAAACCAATATACTAAGTAGCCAATTTAGGGAGCCTGGGAACTCAACTGTATATGGCATCACAGATAATGAATAGGAGGAACATGAAGAGGGAGTGAATTGGAGAAGATAGCCAGTCCCTTCTTGTAATTAGATTTTGCAGAACAGTAGTAAGAAGGCTTTATTAATTCCTTGATAAAGTTGCAACTGAGCCAGGCTGAAATTTTGTATGAATGGAGGTGTGTGGGAGTATGCACTTTCAGAGGACTTTATAGCAAATTCCTCACCCTCAGTTTCTTTATATTCATTTTCCTCCCATCTTCCCTCCCTCTCTTTCTTTCTTCCTTCCTTCTTCTCATTTCCTAATAAGATCATATTATTCCTAATTTATGAAGATGAAAATCTCTCCATCAGGCTCTTTCCAGGTATTAGATATTAACAATCTTATCCTGCAAATATGCCAAAGAGATGAGTTTGATGGTTAAAAGCATGAATACTGAAATCAGATGGACTAGATTCAAGTCTTTATCACTTGCTATCTGTGTGGCCTTTCACAAATTACTTATCCTTTGTATATCTCAGTTCCCTTCTCTGTAAAATTCAAATAATAGTAGTTACTATAGAGGTTTGTATAGAGGTAGTTACTATAGAGAATAAAAATGATAAAAAATAGCACTGAACATATTATAAGACTTATATGTTATAATGTTTTCTTTTTTTTAATTTTATTTTATTTTTAAACTTTACATAATTGTATTAGTTTTGCCAAATATCAAAATGAATCCGCCACAGGTATACATGTGTTCCACGTGTGTAAAACATCAATAACCTCAGATTTGCAGATGACACCACGCTTATGGCAGAAAGTGAAGAGGAACTAAAAAGCCTCTTGATGAACGTGAAAGAGGAGAGTGAAAAAGTTGGCTTAAAGCTCAACATTCAGTAAACTAAGATCATGGCATCTGGTCCCATCACTTCATGGGAAATAGATGGGGAAACAGTGGAAACAATGTCAGACTTCATTTTTGGGGGGCTCCAAAATCACTGTAGATGGTGCTTGCAGCCATGAAATTAAAAGATGCTTACTCCTTGGAAGGAAAGTTATGACCAACCTAGACAGCATATTAAAAAGCACAGACATTACTTTGCCAACAAAGGTCCGTCTAGTCAAGGCTATGGTTTTTCCAGTGGTCATGTATGGATGTGAGAGTTGGACTGAAGAAAGCTGAGCGCCAAAGAATTGATGGTTTTGAACTGCGTTGTTGAAGACTCTTGAGAGTCCCTTGGACTGCAAGGAGATCCAACCAGTCCATTCTGAAGGAGACCAGTCCTGAGTGTTCATTGGAAGGACTGATGCTGAAACTGAAACTCCAATACTTTGGCCACCTCATGTGAAGAGTTGACTCATTGGAAAAGACTCTGATGCTGGGAGGGATTGGAGGCAGGAGGAGAAGGGGACGACAGAGGATGAGACGGCTGGATGGCATCACCGACTCGACGGACATGGGTTTCGGTGGACTCCGGGAGCTGGTGATAGACAGGGAGGCCTGGTGTGCTGCGATTCATGGGGTCACAAAGAGTCGGATACGGCTGAGCGACTGAACTGAACTGAAACATCTTTGAATGAAGAGCTTTGACATGTGGCACATGAATGCTGTAAAAAGCAACTTGGAAATGGAAGCCAAGCATAAGTAGAAAGCGCTTTTCTGCCATTTATTGTTTGCAGGGTGCATGACTTATTTATCACTGTGTCCACAATATCAAGCACTATTTCTAAAACAATAGTGGGCATTCAGTGTTAGTTCAGTAAATGAGTAAATGAATGAATGGATAATCTAGAGAGCCAAAATAAATTTCATTCTTCTGTTCCAAATCTGATTAATTCGTAGGATCCGGAAAGAATTAATAGGGCAATTAGCTTGGCTGCACCAGTGAATCTGCCAGATATGTACAGGGAACAGTTGCATGAGTGCTTACTGATGCACTGACCCAGGCTTTGGCCCTTAATCTAGTAAAGCAGAGAAATAAGAAGTTGGAATTGAGGAGATGGTAGTTCCTTCTGTGTTCACTTGTTCTTAATTAGAAGAGACAGGTAATCTCACCACATTCATCTTGGAAGGATTGGCATCAGAGAAAGTCTATGTTGGTAACAATCTAAAGCCCAATTTTGTAAACCATGAGCACAGTTTCTCTCATTAGTTCTTTTATGCTCAGAGAAGCGGATGATCCTTCCACTTTAACTCTTCCCATTATGTTTTTAGCTTGTATTTCATTTAGATACTAGAGCATTCAATTTGCTATTTGACAGGTTTGCTCCATTAAGCTAGATCAGGTTTATCAGCAAAGATTTTTAAAAATAACAACAGACTCCATTATAGAGACTGAGTCACAGTTCTCAGCAAGGCACCAGATATTTGTACTTTTGGAAGGTCCACATGTGATTCTGAAGTGTAGCTTAGTTGAGAACTATTAGTATTTTAAATGATTTTATTAACTTGTATTTGAATTATGGTTTCAGATATTTTTACCTATAGAGCCTTAGTCCACATTGTTAAAATAACATTCTAAAGTTACTGCAATAGTCAGAAATAGTACTAAGTATTAATTATTAATATTTGAGTCTTTAAAGAGATAATCTAAGAAAGATATTCTAAATCTATAAGAATTTGAGGAATTTGGAAAAATATAATATCCATATCAACAGTCTTTTATTTATTTTCTCTTTTTTTATTTTTAAACTTTACAAAATTGTATTAGTTTTGCCAAATATCAAAATGAATCCACCACAGGTATACATGTGTTCCCCATCCTGAACCCTCCTCCCTCCTCCCTCCCCATACCATCCCTCTGGGTCGTCCCAGTGCACTAGCCCCAAGCATCCAGTATCATGCATTGAACCTGGACTGGCAACTCGTTTCATACATGATATTTTACATGTTTCAATGCCATTCTCCCAAATCATCCCACTCTCTCCCTCTACCACAGAGTCCATAAGACTGTTCTATATATCAGTGTCTCTTTTGCTGTCTCGTACACAGGGTTATTGTTACCATCTTTCTAAATTCCATATATATGCGTTAGTATACTGTATTGGTATTTTTCCTTCTGGCTTACTTCACTCTGTATAATAGGCTCCAGTTTCATCCACCTCATTAGAACTGCTTCAAATGTATTCTTTTTAATGGCTGAGTAATACTCCATTGTGTATATGTACCACTGCTTTCTTATCCATTCATCTGCTGATGGACATCTAGGTTGCTTCCATGTCCTGGCTATTATAAACAGTGCTGTGATGAACATTGGGGTACATGTGTCTCTTTCCCTTCTGGTTTCCTCAGTGTGTATGCCTAGCAGTGGGATTGCTGGATCATAAGGCAGTTCTGTTTCCAGTTTTTTAAGGAATCTCCACACTGTTCTCCATAGTGGCTGTACTAGTTTGCATTCCCACCAACAGTGTAAGAGGGTTCCCTTTTCTCCACACCCTCTCCAGCATTTATTACTTGTAGACTTTTGGATCGCAGCCATTCTGACTGGTGTGAAATGGTACCTCATAGTGGTTTTGATTTGCATTTCTCTGATAATGAGTGATGTTGAGCATCTTTTCATGTGTTTGTTAGCCATCTGTATGTCTTCTTTGGAGAAATGTCTATTTAGTTCTTTGGCCCATTTTTTGATTGGGTCGTTTATTTTTCCAGAGTTGAGCTGTAGGAGTTGCTTGTATATTTTTGAGATTAATTGTTTGTCAGTTGCTTCATTTGCTATTATTTTCTCCCATTCTGAAGGCTGTCTTTTCACCTTGCTGATAGTTTCCTTTGTTGTGCAGAAGCTTTTAAGGTTAATTAGGTCCCATTTGTTTATTTTTGATTTTATTTCCAATATTCTGGGAGGTGGGTCATAGAGGATCCTGCTGTGATGTATGTTGGAGAGTGTTTTGCCTATGTTCTCCTCTAGGAGTTTTATAGTTTCTGGTCTTACGTTTAGATCTTTAATCCATTTTGAGTTTATTTTTGTGTATGGTGTTAGAAAGTGTTCTAGTTTCATTCTTTTACAAGTGGTTGGCCAGATTTCCCAGCACCACTTGTTAAAGAGATTGTCTTTAATCCATTGTATATTCTTGCCTCCTTTGTCAAAGATAAGGTGTCCATATGTGCGTGGATTTATCTCTGGGCTTTCTATTTTGTTCCATTGATCTATATTTCTGTCTTTGTGCCAGTACCATACTGTCTTGATGACTGTGGCTTTGTAGTAGAGCCTGAAGTCAGGTAGGTTGATTCCTCTAGTTCCATTCTTTTAAATTTATAAAATACTACTAGTTTACCCAGAATGGTTACAGAATTAGGTACTGTGGTGGACTTACTTCCCTGGAATAACCAGAAAATAAATTTTGATTTAATTCTCATCACTGAAAATATTCTTATAATCTAATAGTCTATTCTACTTAAGAAAATTTATTGTACATAATTGGATCAATTTTGATAATTCCAATACCACAGCATCATCATTCAGAACCAAAAAATTGTCATTGGATAGAAATATAAGCATTGCTTATTGAAGAAACCTAGGATGCAGCATTCAGACACTCAGGAACTATCAGGGAGGTTGTTTTGATACTTTTGGTTTGGTTCTTTGTTTTTAGTATGAATATTAAATTCTCCAGCTTCCCAGGTGGCATAGTGGTAAAGAATCCTCCTGTCAATGAAGGATATGCAAGAGATGCAGATTTAATCCTTGGGTCAGGAAGATCCCCTGAAGTAGGAAATGGCAACCACTCCAGCATTCTTGCCTGGAAAATTCCATGGATAGAGGATCCTGGTGGGCTACAGTCCATGTGGTCGCAAACACTTGGCCATGACTGAGCAACTGAGCATACACACACTCTTAAATTCATTGCTAATTTCTTCACTCCTTTGTTGTTATTGTTCAGTTGCTAAGTTGTGTCTGACTCTGGCGATCCCATGGGCTGCAGTATGCCAGGATCCCTTGCCTTTCACTATCTCCTGGAGTTTGCTCAGATTCATGTCCATTGAGTCAGTGATGATATCTAACCATCTCATCCTCTGTTGCTGTCTTCTCCTTTTGCCTTCAATCTTTCCTATAGCATCAGGGTCTTTTCCAACAAGTCAGCTTTTTGCATCAGGTGGCCAAAATATTGGAATTTCAGCTTCAACATCAGTCCTTCCAATGAATATTCAAGGTTAATTTCCTTTAAAATTGAAGGAGATAAAGCTGGTTTTATCTCCTTGCAGACCAAGGGACTCTCAAGAGTCTTTTCCAGCATTGCAGTTTGAAAGCATCAATTCTTTGGAGCTCAGCCTTCTTTATGGTCCAGCTCTCACATCGGTACATGACTACTGGAAAAAACATAGCTTTGACTATACAGACCTTTGTTGGCAAAATGATGTTTTTGCTTTTTAATACACTGTCTAGATTTGTCATAGCTTTTCTTCCAAGGAGCAAGCCATCTTTTAATTCAGTGACTCCAGTCACCGCCTGCAGTATTTTGGAGCTCAAGAAAATAGAATCTGTCATTGCTTCCACTTTTTCCCCTTTTATTTGTGATGAAGTGATCAGACCAATTCCATGGTCTTAGATGCCCTTCCACCACAGATTTTTGAATGTTGAGTTTTAACCCAACCTTTTCACTCTCTTCTTTCATTCAAATCAAGAAGATCTTTAGTTCTTCAGTTTCAGCCATTAGAGTGGTATCATCTGCATAACTGAGGTTTTTGATATTCCTCCTGGCAATTTTGATTCCAGCTTGTGATTCACCCAGTCTGGCCTTTCTCATGATGTATTCTGCATATAAGCTAAATAAACAGGGTGACAATATACAACCTTGTCGTAGTCCTTTCCCAATTTTGAACTAGTCAGTGGTTCCATGTCCAGTTCTGACTGTTGTTTGTTGACCCATTTGCAGGGTTCTCAGGAGACAGATAAAGGTGGCTTGGTATTCCCACACTGTTTGTGCAACTTTTCAACACAGTCAAAGGCTTTATCATAATCAGTGAAGCAGAAGTAGATGTTTTTTGGAATTCCCTTGCTTTCTATATGATCAAATGAATGTTGGCAACTTTTTCTAAACTGAGCTTCCACATCTGAAAGTTCTTGGTTCACATACTGTTGAAATCTAGCTTGAAGGATTTTGAGCATTACCTTGCTAGCGTGTGAAATGAGTGCAACTGTGTGGTAGTTTGAACATTCTTTGGCATTGCCTTTCTTTGGGATTGGAATGAAAACTGACCTTTTCCAATCCTATGGCCATTGCTGAGATTTCCAAATTTGCCGGCACACTGAGTGCAGGATTTTCACAGCATCGTATTTTAGGACTTGAAATAGCTCAACTGGAATTTTACCTTCACTACATTTGTAGTAATGCTTTCTAAGGCCCACTTGACTTCACACTCCTGGAAGTATCTGACATAAGAGCTCAGTGAGTATATGTTGAATGAATGTTTGTTGTAAGTAAACCCAATGTACAATTTAGTACATTGTATGTACTAAATAAATAGTCAGATCAGATCAGATCAGTCGCTCAGTCGTGTCCGACTCTTTGCAACCCCATGAATTGCAGCACTCCAGGCCTCCCTGTCCATCAGCAACTCCCGGAGTTCACTGAGACTCATGTCCTTCAAGTCAGTGATGCCATCCAGCCATCTCATCCTCTGTCGTCCCCTTCTCCTCCTGCCCCCAATTCCTCCCAGCATACAATGAATGATCATCATGCTGTTTTCATAAACAGGGTTGACTAATAGTACAAATACTTGGGGACTTCTCTGGCAGTTAAGTGGTTAAGATTCTGCACTTTCACTGCATGGGGCATGGGGCTCAACCCCTGGTTGGGTAACTAGAATCCCACATGCCACATTGCATGGCCAAAAAGTAATATAAATAAATTAAAATAGAAATACTCTATTCCAAACTTTCCAAGTGAATTTAGCAGAAAGACAATTACTGAAATATCTTATATTTTTCTTCAACATTGTTGAATAACACTGCTGGGTTTTAAAACTTTGATGATATCTGCTGAGTGCTTAGTCACTAAGTCATGTCCAACTCTTTGCAACCCCACTGACTGTAGCCTTCCAGGCTCCTCTGTCCATGTGGATTCTCAAGGCCAGAATACTGGAATGGGTTGCCACGTCCTCCTCCAGGGAATCTTCCCAACCCAGGGATCAAACCCAGGTCTCCCACATTGCAGGCAGATTCTTTACCAGCTGAACCCTTTATGATATTTAATGTCAAACAAATATGGAAGACCTTTATAATAGAATTTTTTGAGCATAGAAAGATATTCTAAAGTTGTGCCATTGTTTCTTTTTGTAGAATGCTGCCAGCATTAGGCTCAATAGGAAAGAGAGGAAATTGAGTTGATTCCTTATTTTTAGCCTCCATTAGATGATTGTAATTCATTATTTGCTAGGTTACCTGAGAGTACACTTCATCAAGTGTGATGCATTAGCATGCAGCTGCTTTGTCCAAGTCTCCTGAGATCCAGGCTTTCTCAGCCTACCACTCCTCCCCAAATCTCCCCACTGCCTCCCAAAGAAGTAGTGTGTCAATATTTTGCTCTTATTGATGGCCACACAATTCACATTTCACTTGTTTCCTTAAACTTTTTTCATTATGTGATTGTATCTGCTGGCTTAGCCCTTTCATGCTAGCCATTTATTTTGCCCCCAAGCATCTGGCCTTTAAAAAAAACAATGCATCTTGCTGGCTTATTGAATAAGAGATCTATTGCTGTGCTTATAGTCAGGAATAACTGTGCTTACACACCAAGGCTTACTAAAGTACCTCAGCTTCCTTAATACTGTGTTAATTCTCATAATGGCCTGACAAATTTCCTAGTCATTATATGATTATTTTTCTTATTCTGCATTCAAAAATAAGTTAGGCTTGATATTGGTTCTAACACTAAAGACTTTGATACCCCCTCAAATACTGTAATACACTACTGAGGACGTGAATTTTCAGATGCAAAGTTACCTTGTACAGTGATGAAGTAATAATCCTTGTAAACAAAGCAAAAACAATGCATGTAAAGTATCTCATTTTCAGGAAGATTTGAGTCTGTCTCATATCATATTTTCATCCACAAACTAAAGGTTAATGACTTAGAAAGCATTCTACTACCATGTGAGTTCATTATTTATAAGATAATTATAGATAAAGAGAAAAAGGCAATTTTATGTAGCTAACCTAGAGGACTTGCTTTAAATTCAGACAATGAGTAGAAAATATATAATGTGTGATACTTGCCAATGCATACTTTTAAATGTTATTTTACCTGGGTATTAGAGATGCATTTTTTGATGACTAAAAAATCTAGGTAAAAGTTGTTCTACTTCAAAGGTAGGAATAGAATTCATAACTTTGATGTTATAAAAACATTGACTATAAATTGTTCATATGGTAACATATCCAGGGATTGGTACCAGGCTAAATAGCAACAACACAGGGAAAAATAGATAGGCACACATTAAATAAACTTTTTTAAAGAGTTGGATATCAGAGTGAAAGCGCTAAAGGGCAGTTAGCTATTAGTAGGATGTGATACTCCAATAGTACTTTAGTGCCCTAAGAAGAGCATACTATAGCATTTATCACAATACATGGTAAAGATTTATGTGCCTATCTTCCCCATTAAAGTATCAGCTCATTCTGTGGATTGGACTATAATGTTCATTGTTGTATCTGCAGCACCTAATCCAGTGCCTGGCACAGGGCAGGTTTATTTTAATTTTTAAATTAGTTAATTCATTATGTATTAATAACTTAATTACTTTAATAAATATAACAATAACTAAAACATAAAATTAATGTATAACAGTGTTAAGAGAGAAGTAAAATTAAGAACTTAACTATTTGGAGATGTGTGAAGCTTGTATTCTGAACAAATCCTCCAAAAGATTTAGCAATTCCCTTGGTATTTTGCTATAGAGATTTATAAAAGGGCAAGGCTCTTAATCTCAAGGTTTCAAATCCTAAAATCTATTTAGTTGTTTTTAGGATTAACTTTTAAGTAGTATTTAAATTAATGATGCTACTTTTTATATCAGTTAGGATCAGGTTTGGCTGCCAGTAACCAAGACCTCACCTCCCAGCACCTACCCCGGCCACAAAAGTGGCTTAAATGTAAGCCACTTTCTGTCATGTAAACTTAGCAATGTGTTGTGTGCATAGGAGCGTGCTAAGTCACTTCGGTTGTTTCTGACTCTTTGTGACTGTATGGACTGTAGCTCTTCAGAATCCTCTATCCAAGGGATTCTCCAGGCAAGAATACTGGAGTGGGTTACCACGCCCTCCTCCAGGGGATCTTCCTGACCCAAGGATCACACCCAAATCTCTTATGGCCCCTACATTGGCAGGAGGGTTCTTTACCACTAAAACTTACCAACAATTCATCCAAACCTTAGCTACGTTTTCAAGAGACCTAAGTTCTTTCTCTCTTGCTGTTTTACCATTTTAAATATATTAACTATCATTTAAAGTGACTGACCAAGTCAGTGATTATATTTACATTCCAGCAAATAGGAAGAAAAAGAAACCTAGAAGAGCCCATTCTTTTCTTTAAGGAGACTTCTTGGAATTTGCACACACATTTCTGTGCGTCTCATTGGCTGGGTTCTCTATTAATGAGGGAGAGGATTAGCTATATATTGAAAGGCAACTAGCAGTTCTTGTGACATGGTAAAGAAAAAACAAAACAAAATGTATGCCTGTGGTTTAAAAAAAAACAAAAAACATATAAACAGTATAGAAGGATATATGTGCAGAGTTCAAATTTCCCTCTCACTTAATGAAATGTGTCATTGTAGTCCACTTGAACTTTTTTGAACACCCTCTTTTCATAAATGTTCCTCATTATTATCCTCATTTTTCTAAAGAGGAAAAGAACAAACCTATATTTAATAGTTTTTCTTTCATCTGGAGTACAGATATGTGAATTAGGCTACACCAATTGGAAGCATCCATGTAATGCTTTGATTTGGAGCTGAGTTACATGGGGAAGGAAGTAGAGTTCAAGGCACTCCTTAACTGGAGCAGATTGTGGCAGAGACTTCATGCTTCTGGAAGCAATAGCTGTGGCAGCAACTTCCTGATTCAGCCAGATCTCCTGTATTGTGGATGGATTCTTTATCAGCTGAGCCACAAGGAAAGCCCAAGAATACTGGAGTGGGTAGCCTATCCCTTCTCCAGCAGATCTTCCTGACCCAGGAATTGAACCAGGGTCTCCTGCATTGCAGGCAGATTCATTACCAACTGAGCTACCAGGGAAGCCCCGGTTCTCTGACTGGCATTGCAATCACATGTCAGTGTTTTTTCATATGTGAGTCTGAGAGCGTGGTTCTGGAGCTGGCAGCCAGGGGCAGCTTTTTGATTCAGTAGTGCCTTTGCTATGACGGAAGCAATGCTCCGTTAATGGACCGGTCCTGTGGTGTGTGTCTCAGAGTCTTTTATGGATCCTCAGCCTAAAGGCTATGTCTTTAGCTTCTGCAGAAATGCTTTCAGCCTGAGAAACTAACATTCCTATAGAATTGGAGCTCCCTGGACTTCTTCCTGATAAGAATCTCCTCTATCTTATATAAAACCCACTTACTCCCTGATAAAGATGATCACTACCCTGAATTTGGTATTTATCATTCCTTTGTATTTACATTTTTAATCGTTGTATATATCCTTAATTATACAATATTGTTGTTTAGTTGCCAAGTCTTGTCTGACTCTTTTGCAACCCCATCAGCCAGTTCTCCAGGCTCCTCTGTCCATGGGATTTCCCAGGCAAGAGTACTAGAATGGGTTACCATTTCATTCTCCAGGGAATCTTCCTGACTGAGGGATGGAATTCATGTCTCCTGATTTGGCAGATGGATTCTTTACCACTGAGTTACCAGGGAAGGCCTAATTATATACTACATACACATAGTATTATTTTATGTGAATATATTTATATATGAATGACAGCATTCTTCAAGTATTCTTCTGTAGCTTTATCCTCCTCACATTATGTTCATGAGATTCATCTGTTGATTCATTTGTTTTCACTACTGTGTAGAATTATATAAATCTAACATAATACATTTATCATCCTTCTGTCAATACAAAAATGAGCTTTTTCTGTTTTAAATAATCCTGTTAAGAATTTACATTTTGAAAAAAGAAATACATGTCCCTTTGTGTTCACAACGACGTGGACGTGTTTATTTAGGGTGTAAACCTAGGGACAGATTTACTGGGTTAGAGTGATTCTATCTTTAACTTTACTAGTTACTGTCACATTTTTCTTCAGAGTGGTTGTATGGATTTACATTTCTACCAACAGTATATAAATGTTGGCTTTTATCCACATCTTTGTCAACACAATATTTTCAGGGTTCTTAATTTTTGCTAATATGATGTGTGAAAATTTTATTTTACTTATAATTGGCATTTTCCTATCACTGAGATGAATAATCTTTTAATAGGCTTATTGGCCATTTGAGATTTCAGTTCAGTTCACTCAGTCGTGTCCAACTCTTTGTGACCCCATGAATCGCAGCAGGTCAGTCCTCCCTGTCCATCACCATCTCTTGGAGTTCACTCAAACTCAGGTCCATCAAGTCGGTGATGCAATCCAGCCATCTCTTCCTCTGTTGTCCCCTTCTTCTCCTGCCCCCAATACCTCCCAGCATCAGAGTCTTTTCCAATGAGTCAACTCTTTGCATGAGGTGGCCAAAGTACTGGAGTTTCAGCTTTAGCATCATTCCTTCCAAAGAACACCCAGGGCTGATCTCCTTTAGAATGGACTGGTTGGATCTCCTTGCAGTCCAAGGGACTCTCACGAGTCTTCTCCAGCACACCCTTGGTAAATTATCCATTTTTATCTTTTTCTCATATTTTTATTGAGTTGATGTGTAGGGGTGTTCTTTTTTCTTTATCCTGGATAATAATGCTTTCTTAGTTATATGTGTTGAGAGTATCTTTTTTTCCCAAATCTGAGATTTGCCTTTTCAAATGATCACTTTTGACTAATAGACATCTTAAAAATGGTAACATTATTGAATTTACCAATATCATTTTTATGGTTTTGTGTCTTGTTTCCAAAAAAGTTTCTCTATCAAAGTCATAAAAATATTCCCCATATTAACCTGTAAAACTTTTGTAATTTTGCCTCTCACATTAAAGTGGTGTAGCAGTTGGTACATTCAGGAAAACAGAACCACTCAGAATCATGTAGAATGAGGAATTTTCTTTAGGGACTTGACGTCCTATCACTGTGGAATTTGGTAAAACAGTCTTATTTCCATTGTTTCTTCTGCATCTGGTGCTGAGCCTGAAGTCAAAGGGCAGATTGGAATGATAGATGTGAAAGGGTAAGAGCAAGAAAAACAAACTGTGTGAAAGAAACTGGAACCTACCTTAGTTTCTCACCGGACAGCTTTGGCCTCTCCCATTTTCTAAGCCACCAGCCTTCTAGCTGAGGATAACCTGCAGGAAGTGCTGGCTGCCCCTCTTGTCAAGGAACTACAATGGCACAGGACCTGGGTGGGGTGTAGAAAATGTAAACGAAGATATCCCATTGGAACTCAAGGAACTATGAAACTCAGCTACTCTTCTATGCCAACAGATTTAGCCAGAAGATTGCAAAAATGTGTAGGAGCTGCAAGACAGCCTGACTTACCTTCAGAGTAAACATGGCTTCTGTTATCTACCTCCTGTCAAATCTCAAGCAAATTTCTCTGGTGGCCAAACCTAACCACCAAAACTCTATAGAGAGAGAATTCTGGAAAACATAGCCAAGTTAATGCTACAAAGTCATACACAGAATTTATTTTATGTATTCTATGGAGTAGTAATTAATATCTACTTTGTTCCATGTGGATAATTCCAGCCGCACTTATCAAATACCTCATTCTATCCTCCTCTGATTTACAAAGCCACTTTTGTGCCATATTGCTGCTGTTACTGCTGCTAAGTCGCTTCAGTCGTGTCCGACTCTGTGTGACCCCATAGATGGCCGCCCACCAGGCTCCCCCGTCCCTGGGATTCTCCAGGCAAGAACACGAGGTGGGTTGCCATTTCCTTCTCCAATGCATGAAAATGAAAAGTGAAAGTGAAGTCGCTCAGTCGTGTCCGACTCAGTGACCCCATGGACTGCAGCCTACCAGGCTCCTCTGTCCATGGGATTTTCCAGGCAAGAGTACTGGAGTGCGGTGCCATCGCCTTCTCCATGTACCATGTTACATTTCACTGTGTATTGTGTTCTGGAACATTCGTTTTGTTCCATTGCTATCTGTTGAGTTCTGTGCTACTGCCTGGTTGCATGCTAAGTCGCTTCAGTCGCGTCCGACTCTTTGTGACCCCGTGGACTGTAGCTCGCCAGGCTCCTCTATCCATGTTGCCATACCCTCCTTCAGGGGACCGCCTTGTTAATGTGACTTTATTATAAGTATTGATATCAATGGTAAAATAAGTCCCACAATCTTGTTTTATTTTCATTAAGAATATTTTGCTTCATCTGACTCTTTGCTCTTATATGAAATAGTAGAATCTCTTTGGCATTTTGACTACAGTTGCTTTAAGTTTAGATATTAATTTGACATCTTCATGATATTGAGTCAATATATGTATAAATATGATATAGCTCTAAAAAATTTCGTCTTCCTTCAATACTTTCAGTAAAGTTTTATAATTTTTTAAGATTATGCACACATTTATTCCTAAATACTTTTTAATGGGGCTTTCCAGGTGGTGCAGTGGTAAAGAATCCACCTACCAGTACAGGAGATGCAGAAGACACAGGTTCAATTCCCAGATTGGGAAGATCCCCTGCAGAAGGAAATGGCAACCCACTCTGGTATTCTTGGCTGGAAAATTCCATAGACAGCAGAACCTGGTGGGCTACCAGTCCATGGGGTCACAAAGGGTCAGACACGACTGAGCATGCACGCCCTTTTTAATGCTGTCATTGTTGAAATAGTGTCATTTTTTTAAAATTATATTTTTAAAATATTTATTCATGACCTATAGAAATCAGTTGATTTTTGCTTAATTAGAAAGTTTTCTGAACTTTTTATTCTAATAATTTACCTGTAGATTTTCTTGTGTTTTCTATAGATACAACTAAATAGTTGAAGTGTTAGTCACTGAGATGTGTCTGACTCTGCAACACCGTCAACTGTAGCTCACCAGTCTCCTCTGTCCAGGAAATTCTCCAGGCAAGAACACTGGAGTGGGTAGCCATTCCCTTCTCCAGGGTATTTTCTGACCCGAGTCTCCCACATTGCAGGCAGATTCTTTACCATCTGAGACATCAGGGAAACCCACATATATAACTAATATATCTGCAAATTAAGGCTGTCTTTGTTCTTTAAATTATTACTCTTATAATAAAAATAAATTATAATAAATACATTTATACTATATGAATCTATTTCATAGAACATATAAATAAATATTATTCTTATAGTTTTAGATAACTCAGATTTCTGGCATAATGTTAAATAAAAGTTTTTTGATGTTTACATGAAAGTTTGACAAGAGCTGGCTTTGTATTTACACAAGACTCATCTGCTGTCACAACTGAAAAATCTGATTTGTAGTCTATCTGTGTAATTACTTAATGTTTTTGTAGAAAATGCTATCTCAATGTAATACAACTATAATATTTTGCTTATGCAAGAAAATTTTTTAAAATCACATATATGTATACTTTGAACAGCTGTCATTTTTGCAGCTATGAAGCTTTACATTTACAAAATATATTTCCTCATAATAAATACACTTTTTTGATGAATTTTTTTATCATATATGTCTTTGAGATAAGAAACATTTTATAATTTACAATAGTGTTTATTTCTATTACACCTACTGAAAGTATTACATAGACTTGGAAATCAGTAATATTTTGCTAGTTTGCAAATGTCACATTATTTGCTACTATAAATACTATATATTTTATAAAACCTATATGTTATTTGAAATTTGAACTTGTTAAATTGTTCATGGTTCACATAGTACTTCCTTTTAAGTTTTAAACATAGCTTTGAAAATGTGGCGTGTTGACCCTCTTTGTATCTAGAGATGCAATTAAAAATAATGGCCCAAATATTCAAGTAATAGCAAGTGTTGGCAATATGACATTGAGGCTATTCATTTGACCTTCTTTTCTGGCTTGCAGGCTTGCGGTTGGGTTTTAAATGGATGGCATGTTAAAGATCTTCAGACATGTCATTTTTTCCCCTGACAATTAGTGAGATATAGAAGGAGAAAACTTTTCTGAAGAAAGATTCCAGCTAGTTCACTACCCACAGATCAATAACATCAAGTGTTCCAATAATGTAAATATGCTCTAAGACTATCTCTAGGGGTTGGAGAGAGATCAGCTTTGTATAAACAGATGTTTTGTTAGATGAGCAGACAATAGATGAAGAAATAAATACTCTATGGTTCTTCATGGAGTATTTCTGGAGTTTAGAAATGATTTTCAGATATAATCAACTAAAAGATAAGACACTTTAGTTAAGTATGCTATAATTTGTAACCCTAGAAAAGATTCTAATTTTAAACATCCTCTAATCTCAATTTCCCCACTCTAATATTCTTGCCTGGAAAATTCCATGGGGAAGAGGAGCCTGGTGGGCTATAGTCCAAGAGGCCACAGAAAGTCAGACACGACTGAACAACTGAGCACAAACACAATCTCAATTTAAAAGTGAAAGAAATTTTCTCTGATCATCCATGTTAAGTGCTCTGTTTTTTAATTTCATTGTGTCTTTTATAGAGTTTAATATGTTTTTAATTGGAAAGAAATATGATTTTTTTGTTTAATTTCTAATCACCTGGATAATTGCTAGCTTTATAAGAGTAGAAATATATCCATCATTTTCATTAATGTAATCCAGAAGCTTACTTGGTGGTTGCTTAATAAATATAGCTAACTATTAATAAATGACGAAATAAGAAATGTTATTTCTTGAGAAAGAAATATTATCTAACTGCCTTCAATTGCAACAGCACAAAATTTAGGGCTAATGTAGGTACAAAAGGAATTTCTTGGATGGATATTGGGTATCTCATCAAAAGAAATACTTAGGCAACAATCAGAGCCACTTTTGGAGTCTAGAATGTAGAAATTAATGGATTGTTTCCCAAAGGCACTGTTGTCAAAATAAGTTGAGTGTTTTCAGTTTTCATGTCACTTTGAACTAGATTAAGATTCTAGGGCAAGAATAGAAAAAAAAAATATGCTTGCTTTGAAAAATGCAAGCATAGAAATGCACCACTTCCCTGATGGCTCAGAAGGTTAAGTGTCTGCCTACAGTGTGGGAGACCCGGGTTCAATCCCTGGGTTGGGAAGATCTCCTGGAGAAGGAAATGGCAACCCACTCCAGTATTCCTGCCTGGAGAATCCCATGGATGGAGGAGCCTGATAGGCTACAGTCCATGGAGTTGCAAAGAGTCAAACACGACTGAGTGACTTCACTTTTCTTTCTTTTGAGAAATGCAGAGAATCAAAGAGAAATTCATTCTGTCTCTCTTTCTCTGCTACCCTCATTTTTCCTCCTTTCAATCTTTTATATTTACTCACACTTTTGAGTTTTTTCCATACTGTTTATTATTTCTTTTTTGAGTTACTGTTTGGCAAAATTTTCTTTCAACCTGAAAGATTGCTTTTAGTTTTTATTTTAGATCAGGTTTGCCAGTAACAAATTCCCTCAGTTTTGTTTTTGTGAGAATGGTCGTTATTTTAGTTTCATTTTGTAACTATAATTTTGCTAGATCTAGAATTCTTGATTGAATGGTTTTTCACCCAAGTACTTTAAATATACTGTTACACTTCTTTCTAGTTTTAACTGTTTTTGAGGAAGAATACAGTCTTTAATTATATTGTTATTCCCCTATATATGAGTTATTTTTCTGCTTTCAAGATTTACTTTTGTCCTTATTTTGATCAGTTTGACTATAATGTGTCTAGGTATAGATCTTTTTGTGTTTATTATTCTTGGAAGTCACTTGGGGTTCACAAGTGAACTGAAACTAGTACTCCTGAAATCAGTACATTATTAAAGCAAGTACTCCTGAAACTAGTAAATTATTAAATCAAGATGGAAGCATACAAAGTTAACCTACAAAAGTTATTCATTTTCCTGTATACCAGCAATGAAAATGGAATTTGCAATTCAAGGCATAGTACTAGTTACGTTCCTAAGTCACTTCAGTTGTGTCCGACTCTGTGAGACCCCATAGATGCCAGCCCACCAGGCTCCCCCGTCCCTGGGATCCTCCAGGCAAGAATACTGGAATGGGTTGCCATTTCCTTCTCCAATACATGAAAGTGAAAAGTGAAAATCAAGTCACTCAGTCGTGTCCAACTCTTAGTGACCCCATGGACTGCAGCTACCAGGCTCCTCCATCCATGGGATTTTCCAGGCAAGAGTACTGGAGTGGGTTGCCATTGCCTTCTCCTAGTTACATTAGTATACCCCAAAATAAAACCAGTGTAAGTCTAAAAAAATGTACAAGATCTATATACAGAAAACTATAAAACTCTGATAAAAGAAATCAAAGGAGAACTAAATAAATGGAGAGATGTTTCATGTTCATGGATAGCAACACTCGTTAAGATGTCAGTTCCTGGCCTGATCTTGAGATTCAGTGCAACCTCAATCATAATCCTTTTGGGACATTTTATGGATATCTATAAACTAATTTTAAAATTTATGTGGAGAGGTAAAATACCTAAAAGAGCCAATAAAAGGTTGAAGAAGACCACAATTGGAGAACTGATACTACCCAACTCTAAAGTTGTAAGGGAAAAATCTTTCTCCTTGTTCATTTCTCATCAATTCTTCTGATAACATATGTGTGGGAGTCTGACCCACCAAGATATTCTCCAGTTCTTTTAGATACCACCTGACTGTCCTACAATTAAATTCAATTCTGGTACTACTTAGAATAAGTAACATATTTCACAGATGGCAAAGAAGGAGACCCGGGTTCAATCTCTGGGTTGGGCAGATGCCCTGGAGAAGGGAATGGCTACTGACCCACTCCAGTATTCTTGCCTGGAGAATCTCATGGACAGAAGAGCCTGATGGGCTACAATCTATGGGGTCACAAAGAGTTGGACAGGACTGAGCAAGTAACACTTTCACTTTTTACTTTTTTCCCACAGTTTAAGAACTCTATCCCACAGTCTCCACCACCCCCCCACTAACTTCAGATGCCAATTCACAACTCTAGTTGTTTCTGACTGACCAGTTGTAGATCCAGAATGCCCCATAACCACCTTCCAAGATTTGATAATATGCTAGAATAGTTCATAGAACTCAGAAAGACAATTTATTTACTAGATTACTGGTTTATTTTGAGGGAATGCAGTTCAGGAACAGACTTATGAAAGAGACATATAGAGCAAATTATATGGGAAGGGGCATGGAGCTTTCATCACCTTTTTGGACATGCTACCCTTCTGGCACTTCCACTTGTTCACCAACTTGGAAGTTCTCTGAAAACTGTACTTTAGGAATTTTCTGAATGCTTCATTACATAGGCATGGTTGACTAAACCATTAATTCAACCTCCAGCCTCTCCCCCATTCCTGGACTTCAATTACTTGGGGCTAAAACTTCCAGGCCTCTCATCACATGGTGGTTCCCCTAGAAAGCAGCCTCCCTTCCATAGAGACTTCACAAAAGTTATCCCATTGATAAATACTCATGTATGGTTTCTGATTAACAAAATACATTCCTTCCCTTTTATTGCTCTTATAACTTAGGAAATTTCATATTTTAGGAGCTCTGGGATAGAAATTCCAGCTGAGCTATTTAATACCCTAAAAATGACGCTATGAAAGTGTTGCACTCAATATGTCAACAAACTTGGAAAACTCGCAATGGTCCTAGGACTGGAAAATATCAGTTTTCATTCCAATCACAAAGAAAGACAATGCCAAAGAATGTTTAAGTTCCTGTGCACTTGTGCTCATTTCACATGCTAGCAAGGTAATCCTCAATATCCTTCAAGCTAGGCTTCAACAATTTGTGAACTGAGAACTCCCAGCTGTAGTAACTGGATTTAGAAAAGGCAGAGCAACCAGAGATCAAATTGACAACATCCCTTGGATCATAGAAAAAGCAAGGGGATTTCAGAAAAAAAAATTTGCTTCCTTGACTATGCCAAAGCCTTTGACTGTGTGGATCACAACAGACTGTGGAAAATTCTTAGAGAGATGGGAGTACTAGAGTACCTGACCTGCTTCTTTAGAAAACTATGTATGAAGGTCAAGAATCAACAGTTAGAAATGGACATGGAAGAATGGATTGGTTCAAAATTGTGAGAGGAATATGTCAAGGCTGTATATTGTGACCCTGCTTATTTAACTTATATGCAGAGTACATCATGTGAAATGCCAGGCTGGATGAAGTACAAGCTGGAATCAAGACTGCCAGGATAAATACCAACAACTTCAGATATGCAGATGACACCAAACTTATGGCAGAAGCCAAGAGGAACTAAAGAGCCTCTTGATGAAGGTGAAAGAGGAGAGTGAAAAAGCTGGCTTAAAACTCAATATTCAAAAGACTAACATCATAACATCTTGTCCTATGGTGCTGCTGCTGCTGCTGCTAAGTCACTTCAGTCATGTCCGATTCTGTGCAACCCCTAGATGGCAGCCCACCAGGCTCCCCCGTCCCTGGGATTCTCCAGGCAAGAACACTGGAGTGGGTTGCCATTTCCTTCTCCAAAGCATGCATGAAAGTGAAAAGTGAAAATGAAGTCGCTAGTCGTGTCCGATTTTTAGCGACCCCATGGACTGCAGCCTACCAGGCTCCTCCATTCATGGGATTTTCCAGGCAAGAGTACTCGAGTGGGTTGCCATTGCCTTCTCCATCTTGTCCTATGACTTCATGGCAAATAAATGGGGAAAAAGTGTTTACACTTTTTAAATTTTCTTGAGCTTCAAAATCACTGCAGACTGTGACTGGAGCATGAAATTAAAAGATGCTTGCTCCTTGGAAGAAAAGCTATGACAAACCTAGGCATTGTATTAAAAAGCAGAGATATCACTTTGCCAACAAAGGTCTGTCTAGTCAAAGCTATAGTTTTTCTAGCAATCACGTATGGATGTGAGAGCTGGACCATAAAGAAGGCTGAGTGTTGAAGAACTGGTGCTTTAGAATTGTGATGCTAGAGAAGATACTTGAGAGTCCCTTGGACTGCAGGGAGATCACATCAGTCAATCCTAAAGGAAATCAACCCAAATATTCATTGGAACGACTGATACTAAAGCTGAAATTCCAGTACTTTGGCCACTTAATTCAAAGAACTGACTCATTGGGAAAGACCCTGATGCTGTGAAAGATTGAAGGCAGGAGGAGACAGGAGCAACAGAGGACAAGATGGTTGGACGGCATCACTGACTCAATGGACATGAGTTTGAGCAAACTGCAGAAGATAGTGAAGGATAGGAAAGCCTGGCATTCTGTAGTCCATGGGTTCACAAAGAATTGGACATGATTTAGTGCCTGAACAACAACACCAAGGACAGAAATGGGAATGAAGGCCAAATATACATTTATTATAATAAATCACAATATTATAAAGATTAAAACTGCAGTAACTAAGACAGTGTGGTATTGATGGCAGTACAGACAAACCAGTGGAACAGACTAGAGAACCAAGTGTTGACCAATCCAAACATAGCCAACTGAATTTTGACAAAGGGACAAAGACAATCAATTGGAGAAAAGAAATTCTCTTCAACAAATGTTACTGGAACGATTGGACATCACATACAAAAAATGAACCCAGACACTTTTCACAAAAATTAAAAATATGTGTCATTATTGTGATGTAATAAAATTCATATTTTATGACAAGACAGAAAAATTTAAATGTGAAATTTTCTATGCCTATTTGGGCCTCCTTCTTCCTCTTTAGTGTCTATCGTGCATTAACCTGACCTCCTTAGGAGGTAACAATTCCTTCTTAATCTTGTAAAAGTTTGCTTTGTACATGGCGATTTGGATTGTGTGAACTGTCAGTACATTGTGTTTTGATGTATAACCTCTTATGTCATAAATATTTTTAATTGTGCTTTGACCTCCGATGGGTGGAACAGTCCTCAGAGTTTTCTGAAAGACTGTCTCCTGTATTATAATCCTCAAGTTGACTTCAATAAAATTTTCCTTCATTCCTCGGTTGACTATTGATTAATTTTTCATCAACATGAGACACGCAAATCAAAACAATGAGGTACCACTACATGTTGATTAGAAAGGCCAAAATCCAAAGGCCAACAATACCAAATGCTGACAAGGATTTAGTATTTATCTGAAAGAGGTGAAAGTATGTCCACATGCAAACTCACACATGGATGTTTATAGCAGTTTTATTCATCTTTGGCAAAACAGTAACACCCTCTGTTTGTTCTTTAAATTGTTTTTTCCCAAGATTGCCCAGGATTTGATCTTTATTCAGAAGCCATTTTCTTTATTCTAGTATTGTTTTTAATCTGAAGGCACTGTACCATTTCAAAACTACTAATTCCTGGATCATTTTTGTTTAATGATTCTTCTCTCTTTCCAATCACATTTTACTGCAAAAAAACTTGAAGAAACCAGGTAGTACTTTCAACATTCTACCTTGAAATCTTTTTAGCTAGATCACCTGGTAAATTAGATACATTTTGTACTTTCCACATTAGCATAAGCAACAACATTACCACACTTTCTACTGTTAATACTGGAGACCTTTATCCTTTGATTTCCAATAAAAGTTTTATTATCACCTAAGCTCTCACAATGGCCTCCTGAAAACCATCATACATCTGATACAGTTTCTTCAAGGCATTTTATATTTTTACTAATACTCTATTCAAAGATCCTTGCCTCTCCACCCAAATACCAAAATTAGTATTTGCTATCTAGTGCCATATAACAAGTTGTTCCATAATTTAGCAGCTTAAAAACAACATCAAAAAACATTGCTGTATTTTTCAGCCAATATTTACACAAAGATTCAAACTGGATCCCTGAGACAGTGTCATCCTACAACTGAAAGATAATATTTAAATAGCCTCTGAGGCAGCTGGATTAACTTTAGTCAGAGAAATATGTGTACAATGGATTATTTCTAGATATATTTTGTCCAACTCTATTCATAGGAAGTAGGTCAAAGAAATGAGCAAAGTATAATGTGTATGTTTTTAAGCACAGAAACTATAAACGAAAGAGAGATTTCATAACTGCAAATGAACTTTTTCAAACTGATAAGTTGTCTATTCTGTTAACATGGATATTAAGTGATTTGCTGATTGAATCTTATTTATATTTATATTACTATTCATATTATATTGCTTTCAGCTGAACAGATGAAAAGGAAGTAAGACTATAAGAAATAGTCTGTTGTTCACTAGAAGAAAAAACAGGATTCAACATAGCTTTTGTAATTTTGAATTTGGGTGTGATGAGTGAGGGTAACCATGGGGCCGGAGGAAAATGAAATCTCTTAGAAATTGCTTGATATTTTTAGTAATATAAATGATATGCAACTAATTTAATTAAGCTTAGAATCATAACAGACCCTATTGAAGAGCTAGTGGAATGCTTTCCTTTTGTGTATCTCCTTACTGCTGAAATGTAGTACATTAAAATGAATAAGAACAATAGATAGTTTCAACTGATCAAATCTGCAACTCCATCTGATCGAATGAGAAGATTTTAATTAAAACTGGACTTCATTCAAAAAGGACTATTGTAACAAACTATAATTAAGTTGATTTTCCATAGTGCATAGGTCATACATTCATTTTGTAACTTTTATTTAATTCTCCTAGTGTTATATTTTTACCTTTAATATTTCTGTTTGTATGTTCATAACAAATTATGAATTTTCTATTTTTCCATATGAGGCATTATTCACTTACTTCAGTGATGATATGTCTAGAGATATTCCATCTTAAAAACTTTTAGAGATCTTTCCTTCCTTCATCATTCTCATTTTTAGTCACACCAATAAATCAGTAACCACTTCTTGCAGAACTTCTCTGTTATATAACTTTATGTGTAGATGTAAAGCAAATGTCAGTGCATTGTATTTCTGTTTTCTTCGATCAAAATTAAAAATAATTAACTAAAAATATGACAATAGCATAATAGAGAATAAGCAGTACACACACACAACATAATACATGCTGCATATGGAGCTGTTTGAAGGTCTGAATATAAATACAGAGGACAATATCTGATATATATGCATTCACTGCAAGCATTTATGCCTAAGATGTCCCATCACATTCTTATTGAATGACAATGCAGTTGGTTCAAACAAAGAGTGATAATTAAAACAGTTTTATCCAAAGACATATATGAAATAATAATAGCTCTTGGTGACTGGCTAGGTTGAAGGTTAGTACTCTACGATCTCACAAAGGAAACTGCTGTTTATTCTTTTCTTTCGTCTATTCTCATGCTCTTTTTAAAAGCCTGAAGCCAAAGAAAAACCTTTTTATAGCTGTTTTTATTTAAGAACTTTGAGTCTTTAATTACTTAAATTTTTAGTCTATAAAATAATATTTATGAAATATATATATATCATATAATACATGTATGTACTCATCTAATGGTTTTAAGAAAAGAATATTGTCATTTGCTTGGTAATCTCTTGTACATGCTCTTAAACACCAATCAGTTTCTTTCAACAATGTATTGAAAGAAAAAATTTTGTATTTGTTATTCTCTTCCTTTCCTTTAGTTTTACTATATATTTGTATATTTATACAATATACAATAATGTTTACTTTTTCTTGCCCTCATGTTATAACATAATCATTCTTTGTAAATTTCCTTACAGCTGACTTTTTTTCCTGCTTAACTTTATGTTTCTAAGATTTATTTATGTTTTAGCATGTAGCAATAACTTACTGCAGATAGAGTCTTTACAGTCTGAGCCACAGGTAAAGAATCTGCCTGCAATCAGAAGACCCAGATTTGATCCCTGGGTTGGAAGGATCCTCCAGGAGAAGGGAATGGCAACCCACTCCAGTATTCTTGCCTAGAGAATGCCATGGACAGAGGAGCCTGGGTGGGCAACAGTCCATGGGGTCACAAAGAGCTGGATACTACTGAGTGAATAACACACCTTCATAAAACACTTTTGGGCTTCCCTGCTGTCACAGACGGTAAAGAATCTGCCTCAGTACAGGAGATCCGGGTTTGATCCTTGGGTCAGAAAGGTCACCTGGAGAAAGAACTGGCAACCCACTCCAGTATTCTTGCCTGGGAAATCTCATGGACAGAAGAGCCTGGTGGGCTACAGTCCATGGGGTCGCAAAGATATGGACACAACTGAAGCAACTAACACTTCCTTACTAATAATTTATTTTCTCTGCTGCATACTCTTCTAGCATATGAGTATATCAAAATTTATTGTAATTTTACCCCAATGGGTATTTTGTTTATTTACAATTTTCTTCTATTACAAATAATGTTGCTGTATATTCTTGAACAGTTCCCCTGACACGTGTCCATTAAGTTTCTCTAGGATATACATGTATGTGAAATTGTTGCATTATAGAAAATAAGAACACAACAAAATAAGAATAAAATAATGTTATATTATTTTCCAAAGTGGCTGCACTTTTTAACTTGGATATATGTTGGGTAAGAAATGTCAAATCATGAGAGATTTAATTTCTATTTTCCTGATTATTAATAAGGTTGAGTATGTTTTATGTTTATTGACTGTTAAGGTTTCTTCTTCTGTATGGTGCCTCTTCAATCCCTTTTTTATGCTTGTCTTTTTCTTCTCCTCAATGATTTAAAAACAGTATATTCTACATACAATTTTGTATTTTTAATTATCGTCTGTCATTTGAATTTTTATTCTCTTCATAGTAATTTTCTTAAAAGTTTTCATTTTAATTTAGTTAAAATTATTCTTTGCCTTACAAATATGTTTTCTTTAAGAAACCAATTTTTACCCCAAAATCAGATTTTTTTTTAATATTGTTTTCCCAAATTTTACTTTTACTTTACATATTTAGGGCTTTAATTGTGTGAAATTAAAGTTGCTTTTGTGTGGGACAGGAGAAAAACTTGTTTTTTTCCCCCCATATACACAGATTTACTACAGCAGTATTGAATGAATAATCTATTCTTTCCTACTGATCTGCAGAGAAAATTCTATCATACTCAAGTTTATGTAATTATGAGTTGATTTCTTAGTTCTTTGTTTTGTTCAATCAGTAATTTTCTATTCCTGAGCACAGTACAATGTTTTAATTACTATAAATTTATAGTAAATCTTAACATGCAGAGAAATAAATATCCCTGTTTACTTTGAGTGTCTGTATAATGCTTAGCTATTTATTTTTCATATATAATATAAAATAACTAGTTAAAGTCTATATAAGAAGTTATGAATGTGATTAAAATAGTATTGATTCCTTGGGTTAATGTGAAGAAATTTAATCTGTGTGATATTGAGTCTCCCATTTATGAACACAGAGTGGTTACCATTTAGAGATTATATTTTATATTTTTCAGTATTATAGGTATAACAGTCCTAAATGTTTATGCACATAATAGAACTTCAAAATAAATGAACCAAAAATTACTAGAACTAAATTACTAGAGCTAAAACTAAATTAATTTTCCTAGAACTAAAATTACTAAATTAGTTTAGAACTAAACTAAAAATTACTAGAACAAAATACATGAACCAAAAATTACTAGAAATAACTAGTTTACTAGAACCAAAGTCCACAGCTATAGTTGAAGATATCAATACCCCTCTCTCAAAACTGATACAGCAAATTGATAAAAAAAAAAATTGTTAAGGATAGAGAAGATTTGAACAACACTTCCTGGTGGCTCAGATCGCAAAGGATCCGCCTGCAGTGCAGGAGACCTGGGTTCGATCCCTGGGTTGGGAAGAGCCCCTGGAGGAGCGCATGGCAACCCACTCCAGCATTCTTGCCTAGAGAATCTCCATGGGCAGAGGAGCCTGGTGGGCTACAGCCCATGGGGTGGCAAAGAGTCAGACATGACTGAGTGACTAAGCACAGCACATCAACTAATGTGACATAATTTTCATCTTTATTGGACCATAAAACAAATGTCAATACATTTTCAAAATATTCAAATCATTCAAATATGTTTTCTGACTACAATGAAATTAAATTTAAAATAAATAACAATAATATATTTGGAAAATACCCTATATTTGAAAATTTAATAACATACATACAGTGGGTCAAAATAGAAATTATTTTGATCTGAATAACAATGAAGACAATATATCTGAATTGGTTGAGATTTCACTGAACAGTATTTTAGGGCAAATTTACAGCATTAAACCTAAAGCTATAAAAATTCTAGAAGAAAGCAACACGGAACTCTTGTATACTTGGCTTAGGCAAAGATTTCTGAGCCCATGACACCAAAAGTTTGATACATAATATATAAAATGACAAATCAATAACTAGGGCTTTATCCAAATTAAAAATCTAATCTTTGAAAGAAACTGCTTAGAATGTAAAGAAAATCCATAGACTGGGAGAAAATATTTGCAAATCAGATAGTTCATAAAGGACTATATCTAGAATATTATGAGACTCTCTCAAAACTCCAAACTGTATGGAGATTCCTCAAAAAACCAAAGATAAAACTACTATATAAGCCAGCAATTCTCCACCTGGGCGTATATTAAAGAAAATGAAAACATGAATTCAAAAAAAATACATGACCTCAGTGTTTATGGCAGTATTATATATAAAAGCCAAGATATGAAAGTAAACTAAATGTCCACCACAGATGAATGCATATAGACATGTAGTGCACACACATTGGAATATCATTTAGTCATAAAAAAGAGTGGAAAAGACCTTGATGCTGGGAAACATTGGGGACAGGAGGAGAAGGGGGCGACAGAGGATGAGATGGTTGGATGGCATCACCAACTCAATGGACATGGGTTTGGGTGGACTCCGGGAGTTGGTGATGGACTGGGAGGCCTGGTGTGCTGCAGTTCATGGGGTCGCAAAGAGTCAGACATGTTTGAGTGACTGAACAACAACAACATAATAAAGAAGGAAATTTTGCCATCAGCAGCAATATGGATGGACCTGGAGGATATTATGCTTAGTAAAATAAGTCAGATAGAGTAAATCAAATACTGTAATCACTTATACATAGAAACTAAAAAGTAAAACAAATGAATGAATATAACAGAACAGAGACAGACTCACAGATATAGAGAATAAACTAGCGGTTACCAGTGGAGAGAGGCAAGATAGGGACTTAACAGGTACAGACTGTATACTGTGCTCAGTCACTCAGTCATGTTCACTTCTTTGAGATCTTGTGGACTGTACTCTGCCAGGCTCTTCTGTCCAGGGGATTTTCCCGGCAAGAATACTGGAGTGGGTTACCATTTCCTTCACCAGGGATCTTCCCAACCCAGGAATTGAACCCTCATTTCCTGCATTGCAGGTGGATTCTTAACCACTGAACCAACAGGGAAGCACAAGCTACTACATATAAAATAAGTAAGATACAAGAATATATTGTACAGCAAAAAGGATATAGCCTATATTTATAACTTTGCTAAGTCACTTTAGTCATGTCTGACTCTGTGCGACCCCATAGACGGCAGCCCACCAGGCTCCCCTATCCCTGGGATTCTCCAGGTAAGAACACTGGAGTGGGTTGCCATTTCCTTCTCCAATGCATGAAAGTGAAAAGTGAAAGGGAAGTCGCTCAGTCATGTCCGACTCTTCGCGACCCCATGGACTGCAGCCTACCAGGCTCCTCTGTCCATGGGATTTTCCAGGCAAGAGTATTGGAGTGGGGTGCCATCGCCTTCTCCGATTTATAACTTTAAATAGAGTATAATCTATAAAATATTAAATCACTGCTTTGTATACCTGAAACTAATATAATATTGTAAATCAACTATACTTTAATAAAAAGCAAAAAACAGCTCCAAAAATATGGACAAAAAATTTGAATAGATACTTCAAAGAACATACAGATGAGAAATATAAGGAAACATCATAATCAGTGGTCATATTCCTACACACATTTTGAAATAGCTAATGTGAAGTCTGACCATGCTGATCCTTGGCAAGATTCCCAAGCATCTGGGATATTCATAACTTTGCTGCTTGAACTAACAATTACTGAAAAAATGTGTTAATATCTACCATTCTAATCAGGATTTTTTTAATGTGTTTTTTGTTTTATACAATATTATTTGGTACCTTTACATTTAAACGTCTTATGTAATGTTATATTTTTCTTTTCTAATGAATCTTATCTGAAGGTCTATTTTATTTGATATTAATTACTATATCAACTTTTAAAAATTGTATTTGCTTTGTATTTGTATCCTTTTCCTTTGAACATGTATATATTCTAGATTTGGGATGTACTTCTTGTAGATAAAATAGAGCAGAATTTTAAAATATGACTTGAAAATTCTCATCTTTTTGTGTTAACATTTAATCAACTTTCTGTTTTTATAATTAATGATTTTAATTTCTATCATCTTATTTTATGCTTTTCATTGTTCTGTTTCTATGTTGTTTCTTCATTCTTGCCTTAAAATGAATGGATTTTTTTCTCCTATCAGTTTCTTTTCTATACTAGATTTTAAGTTATACATACATATTTTCCACGATTAGTTTAGAAAATTTTAGCATGTAGAATTAGCTTATTGAAATTGGATATGCTAAATATTTTTCATTCTGACTTCAAACAGTACAAGTTTCATAGAACACTTTTAAGTGGCCCAGATGGTAAAGAATCTGCCTTCAATGCAGGAGACCCAGGTTCTATCCCTGGGTCAAGAAGATCCCCTAGGAAAGGAGTGGCAACCCATTCCAATATTCTTGCATGGAAAATTCCATGGACAGAGGAGCCTGGCAAGCTACAGTTCATGGGGTTTCAAAGAGCTGGACATGATTGAACAAAGACTTCCACTTCCATTATACTTTTTAAATTTGATAAAAAATAGATAATGTGTGTGCATGCTCAGTTGCTTCAGTTGTTTCCAACTCTGTGATCCTACGGACTCTAGCCCATCAGTCTCCTCTGTCCATGGTACTCACCTACAGAGGTGCAACAGATATTCTCACTCCTAATGTGTTCTGAATATTAAGACTGGTGACACTGTGTGAACACCAAAATGGTATGAAAAGGTTCATAATCCTTTAATGAGGCTTGTGGGAAGACTAGGGCAGCCTCTCCATCTGGTTTCAAAATGTTTTGAGGGTCACAGAAGGAAGACTTGATAGACTATTATTTTAGGATTGGGACTGGGGCAAAGGTTCCTGTGTGCTGGCCTGGATTTCTGTGATTTGAACTTGCTGGTGCCAAAGGAAGGAACAAATGGGCTTTCTTATCATCTTGTCCAGATTTGGGACATATGGGGAAAAGAGACTGCTGGGGCTTGAAAATAGTGAGCAGTCAAGCATCAAAAATGGAGTCAAACTCTGTGTTACAATTTATTCTTGATGTTTGACTGATGACTAAAATGTGCGATGTTTCATTTAATTGAATTTGACCCCCACTAAATAAGACATTATGATGCTTTATGAGGCTGGTAGCCTGAAACCGGTAACAGTGTTGGAAATTATGTTAAATACTTTGTTCAAGAGCCCAGCATTGTATATTCTAAGAAGTGAAATGGGTGTCTGGGCCACTGTCAATCATTTTTGGAATCTCTGGAGGGGATAAGTGATATCTTAGTGAGGCCTTGTACTATGGTCTTAGCACATGCAGGGACATGTATGACCTTGGTCTATATTTTGCATGTATGTGAAATAAGAGATACCTAAAGTCCTTTCTTCCAAAGGCAAATCTTGAATAAGGAATGGTTGCTGTTGACTGGATGAGATTCAGAAGTTGGTAAAATTGTACAAATGAGGCAGACTGTTGGCCAGGGTATCCTATGTTAAGGTGGCTGACTGACATTCAGCTGGTTTTGCTGACTCTTAGTTCCTTTCTGGATGTAGAACATGAAGTTAAAGGATAAAAAGCAGCATCTCTCCCACAAGCTCGGTCTCATGTGTGGTGGCTCTTCTAACCCTCTTACGGAAACTCCCTTTGGTGCACGCTGTTGATACCAAGGAACTCCTTGGGAGTCTAAAGGGTGAAGAAGAAGTTGACTTCCTCTGTCATTGTGTCATTTGGCAAGGGACTGAGGACAGGACAATACTTTCTCCTCCCACCCTCTCTCTCACTCTTACAGGTTGATAAACCAGAGGGCCCAGGTATGGCTCTATCTTGTAGAAGGAAGACTTCTATGTTCTGCTGAGTTCATGGGGTACTTGTTTCCATGACCCAATGCATCATGGGCAGCTGGGTATGAAGCTTCCTGAAGTCCTGAAAGCTGTCATAGACTCAGGTCCTGAAGAGCCTTTGCTTTCAGGAGAACTCAGTGTGCAGCCACTTTAATGGATATGATATATTGCCAGTAAGGGAAATTTCCTGTACCAGAAGCCAGTGGGCAACTTATGAGCATCATGGTTGGAATAGGGACTCTAAGAAAAAAGGGAGGAGGATGCTAAAGCCCCTAGAATGAAGGAGTCTTTGGGGTACATTAATGGAATGCCTATTATATTGTAATTTGGACAGTTCCTACAGCCTTTTGTTGTAGGATGTTCTATTTATAGTGAGCTGATTTGTGTGTAACAGTAAGATCTGTAAATGAGGAATATGTTGTCTCCAGTACCCCAAGCATAAAAGATCTTAACTTTGTTTTAACATTATGGGTACTGAGAAGGTCCATGGCTATTTCTTGATAGTGTCAGAGGTGGAGCAGCTCTCAATTTATCAAATAATTTTCAGAAATTTAACTGAAGTTGGGAAGACTTGTAGTAAGTATGGAACAATGACCCGTGTTATTTTTGTGAACCCCTTGGTGAGTATTTATATGTTCTGAATTAATGTATCAAATGAATCTCCTTGGAGAAGGATGTTATCAGTGTGATGACGTAACTTGTACTCCTGGAGAAAGTTGGATACAGTTAAGATTGTACCTGCAAAGATTATGTACAATCACAAGGATGTTGAGGTAGCCCATGAGTAACCAGATAAGATACAGTACTGTGTCCCTTAGAAGATGAAAGCAAACTGCATTTGAGGGGTTATTGAAGTAGACACTGAAAATATTAGCCAAATATTACTGTAAATTATTTGCCAGTTGCTGGTTGGATGGGGTCAGTACTTTTGATAATACTGGGTGTGGGGGGGGGCTTAATTGGTATGACTACAGCATTAACATCACATTAATCCACTATGAGGTGCCATTTGCTCTTTGCAGGTTTGAAAGCAGGGCTGTTAATAGGGAAACGGTGGCAATACTCACCCCTTCTCTAAGTAGGTTTTATATAATGGGTTTCAATCCTTGAAGCCCCTATTTTAATTTATATTGGGCTGTATGAACTATTTTACCTTGGGGAAAGGTCCTTAGGGTCTCATTTTATCAAGCCAATTTTAAGTGCCAAAGACTTAATTTAATTTTAATTTATTGCTCATTGATTCAGAGCAGCCATGACCACTATGGGATACTTTAGAAAATTGGGCACAATGACTATAGGGAATTGAGTAGTTCCAGTGGCTAAGGTAAGGCATACCTGTTTATCCTCTATTTTATGTTTAGTAACTCCAATAATGTTATAGGAGTACCTTGTTTAAACTTAGTGGGATCTCTAGGAGAAGGCAATGGCACCCCACTCCAGTACTCTTGCCTGGAAAATCCCATGGATGGAGGAGCCTGTGGGCTTCAGTCCATGGGGTCGCTAAGAGTCAGACACGACTGAGCGACTTCACTTTCACTTTTCACTTTCATGCATTGGAGAAGGGAATGGCAACCCACTCCAGTGTTCTTGCCTGGAGAATCCCAGGGATGGGAAGCCTGGTGGGCTACTGTCTATGGGGTCGCACAGAGTCGGACACGACTGAAGCAACTTAGCAGCAGTAGCAGCAGCTAGGAATAACTTTAATTTCAGTCTCCATAATGATGAAGGCCACAAAGGTTTGCCAATTGATTAATTTCAGCAGATATTAAAGTTAATTTAGAACCTGTTATAGAGGCAAAATGCAAATCTGCACCCTTTTATTTTTGTGTGTGTGCATAAATCCTTTTAATGAATTTGGGGTTTTTAATTGGGGCAAATTTTGAATCTCTGTTTTCATTTTTTTCACCCTATATTCAGGTTTTTTATCTTGCCTTTTTTGATGGCTACTAGCTATATATATTTCAGCAAGGGGGAGGGGTGTCCGTTCTCTTTTCATATTTATGTTTCTCCTTCCAGAGAGCCCATGGAGTCACAAAGAGTTTAACATGACTGAGCAACTGAACTGAACTTCCAGAGAGCCTCAAATCAGTATTGTTAGAGTTAGGAAACTTCATCAATGTTGAGTCAGTGGCTGCTCCACAGGGCTGCCATGCTCCCTATATCCCTGAGGATCAGGATCTTTATTGTGACAGAAGCCTAGCTAGTAGGCAGTAACAATGGTATTTTGTAAGATCCTAGTGAGCCATTTTGGGCTTCCCAGGTGATGCGGTGGTGAAGAATCCACCTGCCAATGCAGGTGATGCCGATTTGATCCCTGGGTTGCGACGATTCCTTGGAGTAGGAAATGGCAACCCATTCCAGTTTTCTTGCATGGAAAATCCCTTGGACAGAGGAGGCTGGGAGGCTAAGTTCACAGAGTGGCAAAGAGTCAAACATGACTAAGTGACTGAGGTCAGCACAGCACAGTGAGGCATTTACTTTTAGTAGTATAACCTCAGCAGGCTACACTGTAATTGTTCTTCTTCCACATGAGCCATCATCCAGTGAGCTTACATAGTGCACAGGGCATCAGTCTTTCCCCTGAACATTCTGTAGGAAGAAAGTGAAGTCTCTCAGTCGTGTCCAGCTCTTTGCAACCCCGTGGATTGTAGCCTATCAGGCTCCTCCATCCATGATATTTTCCAGGCCATAATACTAGAGTGGGTTGCCATTTCCTTCTCCAGGAGATCTTCCTGACCCAGGGATTGAACCCAGGTCTCCCACATTGTAGGCAGATGCTTTACCATCTGAGCCACCAGGGAAGTCCAAACATTCTATAGAAAAGGACAAATGCCTGGTTGATGAGCTTCCCTGGTGGGGCAGCAGTAAAGAATCTATCTATTGATGCAGGTTCAATTCCTGGGTTGGTCCTATCTCTAAGCAAAAACTTCCAAATTAGGTTTGTATAGTGAATTGAAAGTTTGTGTCTTCCCAAAATTCATGTGTTAAAGCCCCAACCCTCATTTGTGACTATATTTGGAAATAAGGCATTTAAGGGCTAATTAAGATTAAATGAGGTCATGAAGGTGGAGCCCTGATCCCAAAGATTGGTGTCCTTATAAAGAGCTACTACAGAGCTCACTTTCTCTTTCTCTCTCTTCCCAAGTGAGGACACAATGAAAAGATAGCCATCTGCAGTCCAGGAAGAGAGCTCTCACCAGGAATGAAATTGGCTGGCACATTGATCTTGGACTTCCCAAGATCTGTGAAGATCCAGAACTGTGAAAAATAAATTTCTGTTGCTTAAGTCTATGGCATTTTGTTATGGCAGCTTCATCTAACTGAGCCAATTGGTTAAATCTAAACAGAGGCTTAGTAGGATTTTATAAGTGCAGCACAAACCAGCACAGCTTCAAGCATAAACTTGCCAGCATCTCTATAAGCAATATAAACACTCACTCCAGATTTAGTTCAGATGTTGAGACTGATGATGCCACTGATATGCCCCCAAGAAGATGTGAATCAGTTTATCGCTCACATAATGAGAGTTTCTGAAGAGAGCAGGGTACGCTCCAAGGATGATCTAAAAATGTCCCAAAGGAGCAGAGAAAAAAGACTGACTAGGCTTTTATTGTGAATAAGGGCTGGAGCTGCATAGTTTGAACTTCATGCTGATGCCAAAGGAAGAGCATTTGGGCTTTCTTAGCTTACACAGATGTGAGACTTGAAAGCCATCAACAGACAAACAAAAAAAAGGGAGTCAGACTCTTTCTTACTGATGTTTTAGTCATCTAATTCTTGCCTTATTTTCTCTCTCTCTCCTGGTTTGAGCTTTGTTTTTATTTCTCTTGCTTAGGATTCATGGAGCTTCTAAGGTCTGTATATTTGATGTTTTTATCAGTTCAGGACCGTCTCAGCCATTATCTCTTCCAGTATTGCTGCTGCCTCATTCTCTCCTCTCATTCTGAAACTCAGAATTGTCACACATTAGACTCTTCATGTCTTCTAACCTCTCTTTCACATTTCTAATCATGTTATCCATGCATCACCCATACTATCTTATGATCACTATTCAAACTCAGTTATATCTACTTTTCTGTAAATATATTGATTTTTTAATGTAACAAATATAGTTACCTTTTGTAAGAATTTTAATTATTACTTTAAACCTAATTAATCACATTTTAAAGTTTCATTGCCAATCTCTGCCTTTCAATTCCTTTCATTTGTTTAGACTCTGATAATTATAGTATCAGAACTCTTTCTGGGTATTTTGCAATGTGACTTTGTCACCTGTCTCTTACTCCTAGTACTTTGTCTTCTTCACATTTTGACTGTGAACTTATATGTTTTGGAAGTTTATCTGTGAAAATCTTCTAAGTTCTAGGAGAAAGATGGGGTTTCTCTAGAGTACACTACAGTTTGCTTCTTCCAGGAACCTGGGGCATTAATCTAGGGTTACTATATTAAATTCTTCACATGAAATTTTTTTGGCTCATGTAGTATGAATTTTCATGCCAAATCCACTTTGAGGAAATGTTCTGGGGTTAGGAATCCTCAAATAAGATATTTTCCCCTGACTATTTAGTATCAAAATTCAAGGCAAACAACATTCCTTACAGTATTCTTGAGTAAGGATTGATTTATTTTAACTTCACTCCTGTAATGAAGTAGCAGACCCACAGGCTTTGTTTACTGTTCTCAAGGCCCCCAGTGGCCTTAAAGATTAAATTTTAAGTTCACCTTATTCATCAAATGACCTCAAGACAAAAGTTGAATAAAGTACTCAGAAAGTTATCTTGGTTATGTTGACTGGAAAAAAGAAAGCATGATATGAAAGTTGTGAGTTGTTTAACTTGGGGCAAGAAAAGGACTATAGCCTGGGAGACAAAATCTCAGATAACTCTAAGGTACTGATTCCAAAGAGGCAAGAAGAGAAGTCAGTATTACATATTAGTGAAGGGGGCATACCTTTTCACAGAGGCACACATTTTCACAGAGGCTTGCTGCTAGTCATGAAGAACAGATATTATCATTACTGATTTTAATGTTTTTCTAGATATGAGAAGATGCAAGAATTTGGGTTCATAAAATCTTCTCCTGAAAATATCTATCTGAAAGGTCTGTTCTGCCAGTTTTTCCCACAGGACAGAGGGCTTCATTCCTGATCTCTACCCTGAACTCCTTTCAGCGTTATGTTGAAGATCAGTGAATGTAGTGGCTAGTGAGTTAATCCTTATAGAGGCAGGTGGCAGGTGCCATTTTTAGTTGGCAGTTCCTTCCTTTGCTTAATTTTTGATCTGATTGTACTTAATGCTCTTTTAAGTTTATCAATGCATTTAAGTGAATTTTTGATGTTTGGTTTTTTTCAGTGCAATCATCAGTCACTATGCTTCGTTTACTTTTCATTTGTATGCATATTGTTATTATTATTTGCAGTTCTCATAAACAACAACAAGAAGCCTTTTTGAATGAATGAGGTTTTTAAAACCCTGGCTATATTAATCTGGGCCTTCTTTTTGTTTATAAACTATTTTTTAGGAGGGAGAAGATCTGGTTCTAAGTGTTTAGGAAAATGATTCTTATAGAATGCACATGTGGTAGTTGATTTTTGTTATTTTTAAAAATTCACTTTAACAGTTGATTTTAGACATATTCTACTACATTAAAAAGTGATGATTGTTTATTTAATAATGTGCTCTTCATCTGCAGTATTTCATATGTATGGAATTGTTTTTGTTTGAGATATAAATGGATAACAGGATGTTTTTCTCCTTATCACAGAAGATGCAGTAATATAGAAATTTAATCTCATTGAGTCCATGTCCATGTAAAATATATATATGGAGGCTATTATATTGAGAAAAAGCAATAATTATGTCCTTTCCTCTCATATTTATGTCTTTTATAATGCCCTCATACAGCGATGCTGGGCTTGGTCATATCAGAGTTTTGGCCAATGAGACAGTTGCCAAAGTGATGCAGGCAGAGATTTGACATGTATATGGACCTCTGTCTGCATGGAAGCTGTTCCTCTTAGAATTCTCCCTTCTGGAACTTAGGATCCATTGTATAAGTTAGTCCTAGCTCTCCTGCTGGAGAGAGGTCTTGTGACGAAGCCCTGGAGGACGCAACATCACATGAAGTGCTGACAAAATTGAGAGTAACTGAGTTGACTGGAGTAGTCAACTCCAAGGACCAGATAAGTGAGAAGAGAAGCATTCTTGAACCTTCTATCCCAACTTGTCTAATTTAATGCAACCTCAGAGTGACCCCAGTGGACCCATATGCAACAGAAAAAGAATCCAGTCGACTTCAGAAGCATGAAAATAATACATTCCTGTTGTTCTAAGTCATTAAGCTTTGGAATGGCTTGTTATTCTAACAAAAATAGATAAGAAACAACATGTAAGATGTTTAATTCAGACCTGTTTACTGGGAAATCTTGGTTTCCACTGTAAAAGTATTATACTAGAAGCCAAAATCAGTATATATTTCCTTCATTCTATAGCATACTCTTTATTTCCAAAGTACTTTGAAATCTGTATTAAAGTACAAATTTAACACCTTTTACATGCCATTGTTCTTTTGCTGAAATATCTTATTTGGAATGAAATCATTTGGAAGAACTCAAATAATTCTATTATTATTTTGATCTATTTTAAATAAAATGCTAAGTAAATGTTTGCTTTAACTTCTAAGAGCTATTGTTACAGGATTTATAGGCTATATTGATTAATGATTCCAGTCTGTGTTTCATGCCCTTTAATGAAATTTTGACCTTATTTGTTCTTAAAAATATCTCTGCTCTCAAAAGTTGTAATTCTGTTGAATGGTTTCTCAAATGCTTGAGGAGTCACTCTGGGTACTATTTGCTATATTTCACAGTGCGCAACATTATATTGTATGTATGTTTTACTATTGAGTGATTTTATTTTGTAGTCTTGCTAGTACCATCATATAATTAAATTGTAAGCTCATGTGGTACAAAGGTCAGACACATTAAATGTACAAAAGCAAATGCTATGTGTATTTAGGATTCTACTTTTTGCACACACACTGAAATCAGCATAAGGAAAGAAAAAAATCATGTATGTTACAGTTGAAATTTCTAGTTTTTGGAATAAGGTTTCACAGTGTGCATGCTAAGCTGCTTCAGTGGTGTCCAACTCTTTGTGACGCTATGGACTGTAGCCAGCCAGACTCCTCTGTCCATGGGATGCTCCAGGCAAGAATACTGGAGTTGGATTGTCATTCCCTTCTCCAGGGGATCTTCCCATCCCATAGATGGAGACTGCATCTCCTATGGCTCTTGCATTGCAGGTGTATTCTTTACCGCTGAGCCCTACCATGAAGCCCAAGGTTTTGCAGCATCCTGTTGTAAAAAAATCTTACAGAAATTCTTTTCAAATATGCCTCCATTACTTGGAATGCTCATCGAGAACACACATTCCTACTAGATATTTTTAACCTGGTTATGAATAAGACTGATCACTCTAGTTATTGGTTGCTTTTTTTCTTCTTAACAATTTCTCTTTTAAATACATGTTGATTTTTGCTTTGTGGCTGCTTTCACAGTTGAAATATACTACAACTTTCTGATGACCATAAATTTGGAAGATTGTAGCTGGCCTATTCTTTGTATTTTAGTTTTTGATTAAGTGGGCACAATAATTTCAAACTGTTTCTGAAAGTGTTTTTTAAACTTCACGGGAACACGTTTGAATTACTAACTATATTTATTCAATTTTACCCTTTGCCATGAAGATTCAATGGAAATCAAGGATTATTCAGTCTTGGGCAGTACTATTATTTGAAAGACCAGCAGGATATTAATATAAATAATTCTTAGTAAAATAGTGTTTCAGTTATTCTTTGAGAACATTCTGGATTATATTTAAATAGGGCAGGTACTAATATGATAAGATAAATAAATTATTCATCTGTTGCCTTTCAGCAATATAGAATAGCATTTAGATGTTATTTATCCATTTATTTAGAATGTGAGAATTACCTTAGAGTAGATACATATCTTAAAGCTTCATTTCTTCACCTGATAATTGATATCTTCTATCACTGGTCTTTCTAACTGATGAGTCCATAAAGAGGCTTCCTGATGTTAAATTCTATATCTGTATCCATATATGTGTCCATTTATAAAGAGTGTCCAAAGCTTTTATCAGCTTCTCAGAACTTAATAATTGCAAAAATGTTATGAACTTGATTATTTATATCAGGCTTTCCAACCTTGGGGCTTCCCTGGTGGCTCAGACAGTAAAGAATCTGCCAGCAATGCAGAATTCAATTCCTGGGTTGGGAAGATTCCCTAGAGAAGGCCATGGAAACCCACTCCAGTATTCTTGCTTGGAGAATCCCCATGGACAGAGTCTGGCAGGCTACAGTCCATGGAGTCACAAAGTCAGACATGACTGAGTGACCAAGCATGTCTATTTCAGGCTTTCCAACCTAGATGGGGATACTTTGTCTGAAGAAGCATGTGGTTTCTTTATATTCTCAGAGTAAGTGTAAAAGTATTTCATATTGTTTTCTTTCACAGTTTCTGGTTTTAGTCCTTAGTGTCAATGAGAAAAAAATCAAATTATAATATTCCAGTCTTTCAAATAATTAAAAATAACTATTTTGATTATTCTTATTTGTACTTAGATAATTTGTAAATGATAAAAACAGAATTATTCAAATTGTTCATAATATTTCTTTATGTCCTTAAAACTAAACTACAATATTCTTGTAGTCAAAGTTGCATGATACTGGCACAGAAACAGAAACATAATCAATGGAACAGAAATGAGAGCTCAGAAATGAATTAATACTTATATGGTTGTTTAATCTATGACGAAGGAAGTGAGTCTATATACTGGGAAAAAGACTGCCCCTTCAATAAATGGAGTTGGGAAAACTGGACAGCTACATGCAAAAGAACCAAACTGGTTTACCTTCTCATACCACATGCAAAAATAAACTCAAAATGGTTTTAAGACTTAAATGTAAAGCCTGAAGTCATAAGAATCCTAGAAGAAAATATGGACTGTAAACTCTTCAACATCTGTCTTAGCAATATTTATCAGGATGTATCTCCTCAGGCAAGGAAAGCAAAATAAAAAATCAACAAATGGGACTATATCAAACTAAAAAGCTTTTGTGCAGCAAAGGAATCTATCAAAAAATGAAAAAGCCACATACTGGATGGGAGAACATTTTTGCAAACAATGTGTCTGATAAAGGGTTAATATTCAAAATGTACAACGAACTCAGGAAACTAAAACAAACAACCTGATTAAAAAATGAGTAGAGGACCTGAAAAGGCATTTTTCCAAAGAAGACATATACTGACCAACAGACACATGAAAAAATGCTCAATATTGCTAATTATCAGGGAAATGCAAACCAAAACCACAATGATATATCACCTCACACCTGTCAGAATGACTATTATCAGGAAAACAGCAAATAATATTGTTGAGGATGTGGAGGAAAGAGAATCCTGGTACAATGTTGGTGGGCATGTAAATCGGTACAGCCACTATGGAAAACAGTATGGAAATTCTTCTAAAAATTTAAAATAGAACTAGCATATGGTCTAGCAATTCTTCTGGGTATTTTTTCAAATAAAACAAAAACACTAATTTGAAAAGATACAGGCTCACCTATCTTCATAGCAGCATTATTTACAATAGCCAAGATATGGAAACAATCTAAGAGTTCATCGATAGATGAATGGATAAAGAAGACGTGTTATTTATGTATGAATACACACATTTACCGGAGAAGGCAATGGCACCCTACTCCAGTACTCTTGCCTGGAAAATCCCATGGATGGAAGAGCCTGGAAGGCTGCAGTCCATGGGGTCGCTGATAGTCGGACACGACTGAGCGACTTCACTTTCATGTTTCACTTTCATGCATTGGAGAAGGAAATGGCAACCCACTCCAGTGTTCTTGCCTGGAGAATCCCAGGGACGGGGGAGCCTGGTGGGCTGCCGCCTGTGGGGTTGCACAGAGTCGGACAGGACTGAAGCGACTTAGCAGCAGCAGCAGCACGCACATATACATAGGCTTCCCTAGTGACTCAGTGTAAAGAAACTGCCTGCAAACGCAGGGATACAGGTTTTGACCCGTAGGTCAGGAAAATCCTCTGGAGACGGAAATGGCAATCCACTCCAGTATTCTTGCCTGGGAAATCTCATGGATAGAGGAGCCTGGTGGACTACAGTCCACTGGGTCAAAAGAGTCAGACATGATTTAGTGACTAAACAACAGCAACAATACACAGTGGAATATTACTCAGCCACGAAAATGAAATCTTGCCATTTGTGACAACATTGATGAACTTAAAGGATATTATGCTAAATGAAATGTCAAGCAGAGAAAGACAAGTACTGATGGCTTAATTTTTATGTGGAATCTAAAAAACAAAAGAACAAGCAACAAAATAGAAACTGATTCATAGATACAAAGAAAAAATAAGTGGTTTCCAAAGAAAAGAGGGATGAGAAGGTGATTGAAATAGGTGCGAGAGATTAATAGGTACAAGCTCCCAATTTAAAAATAGTTAACAGGAAGAAATGTACAGCATGGTTAATAGAGTAAATAATACTGCAATATTTTTGTATGGTGACAGATGGTAACTAGACTTACCATGGTGTTCATTTTGTAATGTGTAGAAATATCAAATCATGTTGTGCACCTGGAACTAAATAGTGTTGTTGGTCAATTATACTTCATTTAAAAAAAAAATTTCTTTAGCTTTTTTTATGTCCATAAGATTTATAGTGATGTTCTTTTTTTGTCTAAGCTCCTAATGTTGTTTACTTACTGACTTTTATTTGTCTTAATTATTCTCATCAAGGTTTTACCAATTTTACTAGACTTTTAAAAAATCAACATTTGGCTTTATTGATCTTATCTATTTTCTATAAATATTCTGTTATATTAATTTCTGATGTCTTTAATATTATATTTTTCTATTATCTTTGTGCTTAATTTGCTCTTATTTAAAGTTTTTGAGCTAGAGAATTAGATCATTGATTTTGGCGGATTCATGTTGATGTATGGCAAAACCAATACAATATTGTAAAGTAATTAGCCTCAATTAAAATAAATAAATTTAAATTAAAAAAAATAAAAATGCATTTTAAGGCTACAAATATTCCTATAAGAATAGTTTAATCTATATACTACAAGCCTTGGTCTTTCATATTTTTATTATTATCAATTATCATACTGTGTGCTTCAGTATAAATGAAGTTTAAAAACAGGCATGAGTGATCAATCAGTGTTTTAGAAGTCAGAATGATCACTTTCCTTTGGGAAAGATGGTATGGTAATGATTGAGAATCATCTGTGTGGCATTTCTGGGGTTCAGTTCAGTCTCTCAGTCATATCTGATTTGGCGACCCCATGAACTGCAGCATGCCAGGCCTCTCTGTCCATTGCCAGCTCCCGGAGTTTATTCATATCCTTTGAGTCGGTGACGCCATCCAACCATCTCATCCTTTGTCATCCCCTTCTCCTGCTGCCTTCAATCTTTCCCAGCATCAGGGTCTTTTCCAATGAGTCAGTTCTTCACATCAGGTGGCCAAAGTATTGAAGTTTCAGCTTCAGCATCAGTCCTTCCAATGAGTATTCAGGACTGATTTACTTTAGGATGGACTGGTTGGATCTCCTTGGAGTCCAAGGGACTATCAAGAGTCTTCTCCAACACCACAGTTCAAAAGCATCAATTCTTCAGTGCTCAGCTTTCTTTATAGTCCAACTCTCACATCCATACATGACCACTGGAAAAACCATAGCCTTTTCTAGACAGACCTTTGTTGGCAAAGTAATGTCTCTGCTTTTTAATATGCTATCTAGGTTGGTCATAGCTCTTCTTCCAAGGAGTAAGCATCTTTTAATTTCATGTGCAGTCACCATCTGCAGTGATTTGGGAGCCCCCCCCAAAAAAAAAATAAAGTCTGTCACTGTTTCCTCTATTTCCCCATCTATTTGCCATGAAGTGATGGGACCAGATGCCATAATCTTCATTTTCTCAATGTTGAGCTTTAAGCCATATGCTCTATTTCTTGACTTGATTAATGAGTCTATGGAAATATACATTTTGTAACAATTTCTTGAACTGTGTTCTTATGATTTCCTTATTTTAAAAAATCTGTATTATTTCAATAAAATGCTTTTTTAATATTAAAAATAAAATATTACCATAAGTTACATTTTATGTTGCTAAGAATTTAAAATGAAGTTTTGAAAATATCATTAGCTTTCATTGCAGAAGGAGCTGCTATGTAAATAAACAATCTTAAATGAATTAAATTCAACACACAAAAAATTAAATTTGTCCAATTTCAAAAAATATCTAATTAAAAAGATCAAAATAATTTCAACTTTCACTCTCCATGAATGCTTATACATATAGTTTGGTTATTGTTCCACTCAAAGAATATGTCAACTTTTCCATATAGAATGGTTTCATGTGATTAATTTCCAGAAAAAGAAATACTAGAAAGTCAAGTAATTAAGCTTTATTTAAAGCAAAATTGATAATTAATTATACTTGGAATTGTCAAAATTTAACTATTTTGGCATTATTCAGAATATTAGTAAAAAAAGATATTGTTAGTTGCAGAAATATATCAATACCACATGATCATTGATCTACCACATTTTCCCTCTTAGTCAGTGTTAGGGCTTAGAGATACATGGTTGCACTTGATCTTTCAGTTATGTTTCATTTAATATATGATTTAATGTACAAAGGCTAATAAAAGAGGTTGTGTTTATTTTGGTAAATGACAAACTATTTTAACTTTCTCATGCTTCCTGACATAGTGTCTTACCATTAATTATAATCTCCAGATTTTATTATGCTTTCCACTCCTTCCCCCAGCAATCTTCTACTTATCCTCTAGCCTCTTCCTCTAGCCTTTATATCTCACTTCTACTTATTCTCTAACCTTTATATCTCACTTCTTCAGCTAACCCCACCTCTGTACTACAGAGTACATTAATCCACTGTGTGTACACACCCCTAGCAATCTTCACCCTTACTTTCTAATGTGCATCTCACCTGTTTTTATTATTCCAGTGTGAACTCTCTTCCTGGATTTTGGGTTTCCCAAGGACCGAGACCACAGCTGTGTTGTGCACCAGCTCTTATTTTAGTGTTTAGTAAAGTATGTGTTGTTGTTGTTTAGTTCCTAAACAACAAGGGTCATGTCGAACCCTTTGCGACCCCATGGACTGTAGTCTGCCACGTAGTCCTAGTGCATGGGATTTCCCAGGCAAGAATACTGGAGCGGATTGCCATTTCTTTCCCAGAGGATCGTCCTGACCCAGGGATCACATTTGCATCTCCTGCACTGGCAGATGGACTCTCTTTACCAGGGAAACTCAGTAGAATATGTAGCTCATAGTAAATTTCAGTAAAATTTGTTTTGAATGGATGGATTAAATGTGGATGTCCTACATAAAATAGTATTATCATAGATACTATTTTCTGATTCTGTCAGATTTTGGTTCTTCTGGAGGATCTAGAGAATTTGGAATGGACATTAATGATTTTTTGTTTTGCTTTTTTATCTTGAAGAGGCTTGAAGTGGCTGTCATAATGTTCAACCATTTGGGACATATGGAAATACAAGGAGAGCAAACCAGTTAATCCTAAAGAAAATCAGTCCTGAATATTCATTGGAAGGACTGCTGCTGAAGCTGAAACTCCAAAACTTTGGCCATCTGATGCAAAGAACTGACTCATTGGAAATGACCCTGATGCTGGGAAAGATTGAAGGCAGGAGGAGAAGGGGATGACAGAGGATGGGATGCTTGGATGGCATCACTGACTTGATGGGCATGAGTTTGAGCAAGTTCCAGGTGTTGGTGATGGACAGGGAAGCCTGGCATGCTGCAGTCCAGAGTGTCGCAGAGAGTTGGACATGACTAAGCAATTGAACTGAAAATACACAAGTATTTTTATTACCTTTCTATTTCTTCTATGATGTTCAAAACTGGGGGAGGGGGGAGGAAGTACCTTCTTCAGTTTTGGTCATAGAGGGCTAGGAGTAGGAAAGAAAAAGGAAAATAAAATGACAGCAAAATTGTTTGCTCACATGGAGGAGAAAAGCTTTAGGAAGAGAATCTCAAGCCCTTCCATGGAACCCATTGTCTCTCTCCTGTAAGATTAAGGTCATTATTTGATTGGAAATATTTGGAACCTTAGTCAATATATTCATTCCCTGTACATGATTTGGTTTTGAGCTATAAATGTAAATTTAATAGCTTGTTTAAAACAAACAAACAAAAAAAACAAGGACGATACAGACAGATGTTAAACATTCAGAAAATTTAAACGTATATTGTTTTAAAATTATTAAAAACATGAAACCATATTAGGATTGTATATACACTCATTCTTGTCATTCTAACAGATGTGAAAATAGAGTTATTCTTATATTGAGGTATTTTCTTGAACATCTAGAATTACTTACGGAATTACTAATGGAAATATACTTGTGTTTTCCACTTAAATTACTAATGGAAATATGCTTGTGTTTTCCACTTAAATTACTAATGGAAATATATTTGTGAACTGTGAGGGAGATGACTTTGAACCAAGGCTTTTTATTTTTCAGTGTGAAGTGAAGTGGCTCAGTCGCGTCCGACTCTTTGCGACCCCGTGGACTGTAGCCCACCAGGCTCCTCCGTCCATGGGATTCTCCAGGCAAGAATACTGGAGTGGGTTGCCATTTCCTTCTCCAGGGGAATCTTCCCGACCCAGGGATCGAACCCAGGTCTCCCGCATTGCAGGCAGACGCGTTAACCTCTGAGCCACCAGGGAAGCCGGTGTAGCATTATTTTCAGTGTAGCATTATTTATGTCAAAATCCAACACCAGTTTTAACATTTAGTGACTAAGAATATCTGCAAATACTTTTTCTAAATAATCATTTTCTAAATGATTATTTAAATTATAATTATAAGATTATTTGTGGCTGATAGGTAATACAAGGATGTATTTTAGAGTTAACCCACAAATAATTTAATATCACCAAGATCTTGATTTTATGTAATAATGAAGGGAAATTTTGGCAAAGATGTTATAAAAGAGAAGATAAAAAATTCCTAACATGTTTAATCTTAGTATACATATAGTACTTACTTTTGAACATTGATTTCCATCATAATCTTTCAAAAACAGTAATTGCTATAGACTAGATCTGAGGAAATATCTGCATAATCACCAATATGTGAACAAAAAGAAAGTGAAAGTCTATCAGTCAGGTCCGACTCTTTGTGACCCCATGGAATTCTCCAGGCCAGAATACTGGAGTGGATAGCCTTTCCCTTCTCCAGGGATCTTTCCAACTCAGGGACTGAACCTAGGTCTCCTGCATTGCAGGTGGATTCTTTATCAGCTGAACCACAAGGGAAGCTCAAGAATACTGGAGTGGATAACCTATCCCTTCTCCAGCAGATCTTCCTGACCCAGGAATCAACCCGGGTCTCCTGCATTACAGGCAAATTTTCTACCAACTGAGCTATCAGGGAAGCCATCATATGAACAAAAGTTACAGATAATTAATTTTTAAAAAATATTTGCCTGGAAATGTTGGAAGTGTAGAGACATAATCTGTAAAACCTTGCATTATGTGTTGTGACATTATATGTCTTTCTCATAAAATGTCTTAGCTTTTGTTATTGATATTTGTTTTCTTTTATCAATAGATATTTTATACATCTCTTGTCTCTGAGCTGGATGTACAGAGAACACAAAAATGTCTTTTCCAATCTGGGACAGCTTCTAACTATATGCCAGGAAAGGGAAGGAAAAGAAAATATCAACTGAATTGTGTAGAAGACGTGTTTAAAGAGTTGACAGAAAATCTTGTCTTATACAAGGCTACATTTCCTATAAATTTAAAATCAAGACTATATCTAAATCTACTTCTTTCAAAATTCTTTATTCAATGTTTTATAGTGTAACATCTGATTGGAAAAAAAGTTATACCTGATTCCTGTAAGTATTTCTGAAAGACAATTGCAATCTTTGTTGTTGTTCAGTTACTCAATCATGTTCTACTCTTTGCGACCCCATGGACTGCATCATGCCAGGCTTCCCTGTCCTTTACCATCTCCCAGAGCTTGCTCAAACTCATTTCCATTGAGTCAGTGATGCCATCCAATCATCTTGTCCTCTGTAGTACCCTATTCCTGCCTTCAATCTTTCTCAGCATCAGGGTCTTTTCTAATGAGTCAGCTGTTCGCATCAGGTGGCCAAAGTATTGGAGCTTCAGCATCAGGATTTCTAATGAATATTCAGGTTTGATTTCCTTTAGGATTGACTGGTTTGATCTCCTTGTAGTTCAATGGACTCTCAAGAATCTTCTCTAACATCACAGTTCAAAAGCATCAATTCTTTGACGCTCAGCTTTCTTTATGGTACAACTCTCACATTCATACAGGACTATTGGAAACCATAACTTTGACTAGACTAACCTTTGTTGGCAATGTAATGTCTCTTCTTTTTAATATGCTGTCTAGGTTTGTCATAGCTTTTCTTCCAAGGAGCAAGTGTCTTTTAATTTCATGTCTGCAGTCACCATCTGCAGTGATTTTGGGGCCCAAGAAAATAAAGTCTCTCACTGTTTCCTTTGTTTCCCATCTATTTGCTATGAAGTGATGGGACCAGATGCCATGATCTTAGTTTTTTGAAAGCTGAGTTTTAAGCCAGCTTTTTCACTCTTCTCTTTCACACGAAGTTCATCAAGAGGCTCTTTAGTTCCTCTTTGCATTCTGCCATAAGGGTGGTATCGTCTGCATATCTGATGTTATTGATGTTTCTCCCAACAATCTTGATTCCAGCTTGTGCTTCATCCACCCAGCATTTCACATGATGTACTCTGCACAGAAGTTAAATAAGCAGAGTGACAATATGCAGACTTGACATACTCTTTTACCAATTTTGAACCAATTTGTTGTTCCATGTCTGGTTCCAACTGTTGTTTCTTGACCTGCATACAGGTTTATCAGGAGGCAGGTAAGTACAGTGGGCTGGTATTCCCATCTGTTTAAGAATTTTCCACGTTTTGTTGTGAACCACACAGTCAAAGGCTATAGCATAGTCAATGAAGCAGAAGTTGATATTTTTCTGGAATTTCTATCATGCAATGGATGTTGGCAATTTGATCTCTGGTTCCTCTGCCTTTTCTAAATCCAGCTTGAACATCTGGAAGTTCTTGGTTCACATACTATTGAAGCCTTGCTTGGAGAATTTTGAGCATTACTTTGCTGACATGTGAAATGAGTACAGTGTGCAGTAGTTTGAACATTCTTTAGCATTGCCTTTCTTTGGGACTGGAATGAAAACTGACTTTTTCCAGTCCTGTAGCCACTGCTGAGTTTCCCAAATTTACTGGCATATTGAGTGCAGCACTTTCACAGCATCATCTCTTAGGATTAGGAATAGCTCAACTGAAATTCCATCATCTCCACTAGCTTTGTTTGTAGTGATGCTTCCTAAAGTACACTTGTCTTCTCACTCCAAGATGTCTGGCTCTAGGTGAATGATCAGACCATTATGGTTATCTGAGTCATGAAGATCTTTTTTTGTATAGTTCTTCTTGTTTTCTTGCCACCTCTTCTTAATATCTTCTGCTTCTGTTAGGTCTATACCATTTTTGTCCTTTATTATGCCCATCTTTGCATGAAATGTTCCCTTGGTATCTAATTTTCTTGACGAGACCTCTAGTCTTTCCCATTCTATTATTTTCCTCTCTTTCTTTGCATTGGTTATTGACGAAGGCTTTCTTATCTCTCCTTAGTATTCTTTCGAACTCTGCATTCAGTTGGGTATATCTTTCCTTTTCTCCTTTGCCTTTGGCTTCTCTTTTCTCAGCTATTTATAAGGCCTCCTCAGATAACTGTTTTACCTTTTTGCATTTTTTTTTCCCTTGGGGATGGGCTTTTCCTTTCCCCTTGGATGTGAGATATCTTTTTTACTAGGTTCCAACATTCTCCTGTCAATGACTGTTCAGCAACTAGTTGTAGTTTTGCTGTTCTCACGGGAGAAAATGAGTGTACATTCTTCTACTCCACCGTCTTGTGAAGGTGTAATCATAATCTTTTGTATTATACTTTTTATAGGATTTTGTGGAACAGATAATTTCATTCTGTATCTGGCTAAGTACAAAGACCTTTGCTATATTATGAATACTAATTTTTATAGAAAGGAAAAATTACTTTGATAATTTGCTATGATAAGACAGTATTGGATATGCCCAATTTGACTTCAGATAGGATATATTTAGAGAGGTATGAAAATATTGCGTATGATGAAGTCCATCTTCTGACAATAATCTTGATTTTAATCATCTAACATCAGCAGAACGCTACCTTAGAACTAGAATATTTCCTATATGAGAAGAAGGTACCATTCAAAATTACAAAATGTTGCTTTCTCATTTTCAAAATGCATGCTCTTAAGCTTAAAGACTTTCAACATCTTTTATTCTTCTGAATCTGGAAGACAGCCAGAAGTTGGCTGGACATTATCTTTAAACAAATGTATGAATAATGCCAGAAAATACATTAATTAACATACTTGCCAATACTTGACTGTAAATTTTTATTTACATACTAAAATTTGTATTCAAAAACTGCTTCATGAGCTATAGTTTAAAATGAGCAATAGTGGCAACAACAAAGAAACTGAATATGGTAAAATTTTAATGAACCATTTAGAAAATTAGCTTTTAAATAGAATAAACCTCTACATACTCATCACCCAGCTCTAACAATTTTGCCAATTTTGTTTTATTTATTCTCTCACTGTCTTTTTAAACGGAAATATTTTAAAGAAAATCTCAAAAGACATTAATTTACCTGTAAACAGTTCAATATGCATGTTAAATTGATTAGGACTTGTATTTTTAACCTAGCATTCACCAAGGCAAACCATTCAACATCACAGTAATCCGAATCTATGCCCCAACCACTAATGCTGAGGAAGTTGAAGTCAAATGGTTCTATGAAGACCTACAAGACCTTCTAGAACTAACATCAAAAAAGGTGTCTTTTTCATCATAAAGGATTGGAATGCAAAAGTAGAAAGTGGAGAGATACTTGGAGTAACAGGCAAATTTTATCATGGAGTACAAAATGAAGCAGGGCAAAGGCTAACAGAGTTTTGCCAAGAGAACACACTGGTCATAGCAAATGCTCTCTTTCAACAACACAAGAGATGACTCAACAAATGGACATCACCAGATGGTCAATACTGAAATCAGATTGATTATATTCTTTGCAGCTGAAGATGGAGAAGCTCTATACAGTCAGCAGCACAAGACCAGGAGCTGACTGTGGCTCAGATCATGTGCCCCTTAATACAAAATTCAGACTTAAATTGAAAAAAGTAAGGAAAACCACTTGGCCTTTCAGATATGAACTAAATCAAATCCCTTATGATTATACAGTGGAAGTGACAAGTCTATTCAAAGAATCAGATCTAATGACAGAGTTCCTGAAGAATTATGGAGGGTGGCAGTGAACAAAAACATCTCAAAGAAAAGAAATGCCAGAAGGCAAAATTGTTGTCTAAGGAGGCCCTACAAATAGCTGAGGACAGAACAGAAGCATACGGCAAAGGAGAAAGAGAAAGATATAGCCAACTGAATACAGAGTTCCAGAAAACTGCAAGGAGAGATAAGAAAGCCTTCTTAAGTGAACAAAGCAAAGAAATAGAGGAAAACAATAGAATGGAAAAAACTAGAGATCTCTTCAAGAAAATTAGAGATACTAAGGGAACATTTCATTCAAAGATGGGCACAATAAAGGACAAAAATGGTATAGACCTAATAGAAGCAGAAGATACTAAGAAGAGGTGGCAAGAATACACAGAACTGTACAAAAAAGATCTCAATGACCCAGATAACCACGATGGTGTGATCACTCACCTAGAGCCAGGCATCCTGGAGTGCAAAGTCAAGTGGACCTTAGGAAGCATCACTGTGAACAAAGTTAATGGAGGTGATGGAATTCTATCTAGGCTATTTAAAATTCTATCTAGGCTATTTAAAATTCTATATAGGTTATTTAGAATGATTCTGTGTAAGTGTAGCACTCAATATGCCAGCAAATTTGGAAAACTCAGAAGTGGTCCCAGGATCGAATCAAGTCAGTTTTCATTCCAATCCCTAAGAAAGGCAATGCCAAAAAATGTCCAAACTACCATACATTTGCATGCATTTCACATGCTAGCAAAGTAATGCTCAAAATCCTTTAAATGAGGCTTCAACAGTATGTGATCCATATGGATCATGGGAAAAGGAGATTCCAAAGATACTTTGGCTTCATTGATATGACAAAGCCTTTGACTGTGTGGATCACAACAAATATGGATCATAACAAACTATGAAAAAATTTTAAAGAGATGGGAATACCAGACCACCTTACCTGCCTCCTGAGAAATCTGTATGCAGGTAAAGAAGCAACAGTTAGAACCTTCTGTGGAACAATGGACTGGTTCAAAATTGGGAAAGGAATATGTCAAGGTTGTTTATTGTCACTCTGCTTATTTAACTTATATGCAGAATACATCATGCAAAATGCCAGGCTGGATGACTCACAATCTGAAATCAAGATTGCTGGGAGAAATATCAACAACTTCAGATATGCAGATGGTACCACCCTAATGGCAGAAAGCAAAGAGCAAATAAAGAGCTTCCTGATGAGGGTGAAAGAGGAGAGTGAAAAACCTGGTTTAAAACTCAACTGTCAAAAAAAAGAAGATCATGGCATCCGCTCCCATCACTTTTGGCAAATAATTGGGAAAAAAACGGAAACGGTGACAGACTTTATTCTTGGGTTCCAAAATCACTGTGGATGGTGACTTTAGCCATGTAATTAAAATGCTTGTTCCTTTGAAAGGAAGCTATGACAAACCTAGACGACTTTGCTGACATCACTTTGCTCTCAAAGGTCTGTATAGTCAAAGCTATGGTTTTCGCATTAATTATGTACAAATGTGAGATTTGGACCTAAAAGAAGTCTGAGCGCAGAAGAATTGATACTTTCAAACTGTGGTGCTGGAGAAGACTCTTGAGAGTCTCTTGGACTGCAAGGAGATCAAACTAGTCAGTCCTAAAGGAAATCAGTCCTGAATATTCATTGGAATGACTAATGCTGAAGCTGAAGCTCGAACACTTTGGTCACTTGTCAGAAAAAGCCACCTCATTTGAAAAGAAGCTGATGCTAAGAAAGATTGAGGGCAGGAGGAGATGGAATTTACAGAGAATGAGTTGGTTGGATGGCATCACTGACTCAATGGACATGAGTCTGAGCAAACTCCCAGAGAGTTAAGAACAGGGAAGCCTAGCGTGCTGCAGTCCTTGGGGTCTCAAAAAGTTGGACACGACTTAGCAACTCAACAACTTTTTTCAATTTGCATGCTTTATGCAATTAAAAAGTAGTTATTTCCCCAAATTTTAGAAAAAATACCAAATATTTTGAAAAAAATTTATAAGAATAGTACATTGAATACCTGTCTTCTTTCACTAAGATTTCAGTTGAGTTCAGTTCAGTCACTCAGTCATGTCCAACTCTTTGCGACCCCATGAATCAGCACTCCAGGCCTCCCTGTCCATCACCAACTCCCAGAGTTTACTCAAACTCACGTCCATCGAGTCGGTGATGCCATCCAGCCATCTCATCCTCTGTCGTCCCCTTTTCCTCCTGCCCCCACTCCCTCCCAGCATCAGAGTCTTTTCCAATGAGTCAACTCTTCGCATGAGGTGGCCAAAGTACTGGAGTTTCAGCTTTAGCATCATTCCTTCTAAAGAACACCCAGATATTCAGTATCTCTCAATTGCATGAAGACTCTCCGTTATAGCTATTTATTTTATTATACATTAGGAGCCAATCATGGATCATACTTTGCACTTCACCTCCCTGAATCTAGTATTTTTCCAAGTTCCTTCCCTATCCTCCCCTTTTTTGTCTTTCTTGATCCAGAAATTTTAAAATAATTCGGGCCAATTTTTCTCAAAAAATGACCCTCAATTTATGTTTGTCTGAGTGTTGCCTCATTAAATTTCAGTTAATATTTTATTTCTTTAGCAGGAGTATTACATGGATGCGGTACATCAAGAGATACATGAGGTAAATTTGTTCTATTACTGATGATGTTACATTTGCTCTTTTGGTTAAGGTTGTGTCCAGCAGGTTTATCAAATGTAATTAATACATAATATGTGGAGTGAAACTTCAAGAATTTGTGAATATCCTATTCTTCAACAACTTCTCACTCAATAGGACCTGTCATTTATTATATTATTTTATACCTCTTGCCTGGAAAATCCCATGGATGGAGGAGCCTGGTAGGCTGCAGTCCATGGGGTCGCTAAGAGTCGGACACGACTGAGTGACTTCACTTTCCCTTTTCACTTTCATGCATTGGAAAAGGAAATGGCAACCCACTCCAGTGTTCTTGCCTGGAGAATCCCAGGGACAGGGGAGCCTGGTGGGCTGCTGTCTATGGGGTTGCACAGAGTCGGACACGACTGAAGCGACTTAGCAGCAGCATACCCAGTCTTTATTCAAAACTTCTCACTTGTCTCATTAATGTCTTATTTTCTTTGAATCATGATGCAGACAAGGTTTACACATTTTATTTCATTTTGATGTCTCTTAAATTTCTTTTCTTCTGTAACAGCCCACTCCCTGCTTTTCTCACACTTATTCTCTTTTCATATGCTTTGTTGGGTTAGTTGCACTGTTGAGTGGTCATTTCCTGTGTCATGTTCAACTTGATTTTCTGTTTCCCACATAAACTGACATACTGGTAAACTGTCAACTGGTCTTGAGGTCTGGAGAGTTGATTAAATTCCCTTTTTTATTTTTTAAAGGCATGTACTTCATAAGTGGTGCTGATAACTTTCTATGTATCTCTTAAAGGAGGGATTTTAATTTTTTATTTTCTAATGATCTGACCAAAAACAACACAATTCTATCCAGTGACTAAGGGTTCCCTGCTTGTGTAGAAAATATTATCACTCTTAGGCTTAATTCACTGTGTAAGGAATGGGACAAGTTTGAAATCAATGTATTCCTGCTCATAAACATCTTACCATAGCCTATGGCCATAAAATAAAGATAAAATGGCCAAAAAACATAACTAAGTATGCAAGTTCAAGATCAAAAGTAGAAAATCCTGAGCAACAATGATTTTGTCCTATAAAAATCATATTTCTTTTGTCTACATTGCATCCAAAAGAGGGAGAAGACCTTCAAGGGCAGGACAAAAGGAATTCTTCAGTTGAGCATCTGTGTAACAACTAAAGTTGTACCACTTTTATGCACATAGATATAATGCATTTTTTTAGAAAAATAGAATCATTAATTTTCAGGACTAAGGGGACAAATGCTATAGGCCCCCAAATTTTGCCTGAGTGTCTCCAATGTAAGGGGGACACATTTCTTTCTGGAAAAGGACATCTCTATTCCCAAATAGTTCTGTTTCAGATGATACAATTCGATCTTATGTTTTCTTCAAACCTGACTCTAAACTCCATAATGAGCTTCTGCTTCTGCTTTCCGTGAAACCTTAGAGTAAGTTCATTTTCTCATTTATGTGACAATCTGTAACTGATTGAAAAAGCAAGGCCGTAGCTCCTCCTACTTTTCGATCACCCAGGGAAGCCTCACCCAGGGACCTGTGCTGACAGGGACTCATACCAATATAGTGGCAGTTGGCTAGGCTAAGAAGAATTCGTTTTTATCTAAAGAGGGTAGACAGCAGGTCTCCTGCTTCAGTCAGTTGTAACCAAAGGGAAAATGTAGGCCTTATACTGCCAGATCTCTTAATTTCCAAGAAAAACTGGAACTCTGGTTTGTATGAGAAATCTCTAGCTATGTAAATATTAGTATACATTCTAAACTTTAAAGCACTGAGTACTGTGCAAGCCAAATAAAATGCATTTGAATGGTAAATAAAACACATTTGATTCTGCTTGTCAACTGCCAGCAATGAACTCAGTTTTAATAAGCTGACAGATATCCAGACTCCTGGACTTCTTCTTTTGGAAGCGGTACTGTAATTTACCCATTGCCTTCATGAAGTTGAAACCAGTTATGTTATGGTCCAAAGATCCTTAAGACTGTCTCTTCCATTAGTTAAAACTAGATACTATTCTTTCTGTCTCTATTTTTAAATCATTGCGTCATTTATTTATTTTTTTAAATTTTTTAAACTATCTTTTTATTTATTTATTTTATTTTTTAACTTTACAATATTGTATTGGTTTTGCCATATATCAACATGAATCTGCCACAGGTATACACGTGTTCCCCATCCTGAACCCTCCTCCTTCCTCCCTTCCCATACCATCCCTCTGGGTCGTCCCAGTGCACCAGCCCCAAGCATCCAGTATCGTGCATCGAACCTGGACTGGTGACTCGTTTCATATATGATATTATATATGTTTCAATGCCATTCTCCCAAATCATCCCACCCTCTCCCTCTCCCACAGAGTCCAAAGACTGTTCTATACCATTTAAGTGTGGTCTGCAAGAATGGGCCTCCCTGGTGACTTGACAGTAAAGAATCCACCTGCAATGCAGGAGACCTGGGTTTGATCCCTGAGTTCCATCCCTGAATGAGGAAGATCCCCTGGAGAAGGAAAAGGCAACCCACTCCAGTATTTTGTCTGGAGAATACCATGGATAGAGAAGTCTGGCCGGCTGCAATCCATGGGGTTGCAGAAGAGTAGGACATGATTTAGCAACTAACAACAACCACCACAACAGTACTCTGCAGTTGATTTTCTTCCTATTAGGCTAAAACTTTTTCTGGTTTTAAGGTATCTGGTTTTAAAGTTTACCTGTTCATTATTCTTAAACTTCACATGGCAGTTGTATGTCTTGTTCTGTAAGTAAATATGTTTATGTTTGAAGGAGTAAGAGTTTGTAATGGGTAAAATCTAAACTTAATGTTTCTTTTTTTAACTTTAGGAAAAAGATTGGGTGGATCACAGCAATACTACAAAGATAATTGTTACATTAACAGACCATTGGGAAGAAGCAATGCTTTTCTTTTTAAGTTCTTTAAGGAAATGGAATAAATATTTATGTAAGATTGAAGCATGTTTAATTTTATATTCAGCAGGATAGACTGAATTATCTTATTTAAGCTAATATCCATTAAAAAGTCACTTTGCTAATGGCAACAAATGTGCAAATGTTACTCTTTTTTTTTTTGCAAACAATTAAATACTACCAAAATAGTTATTATCTCATTAGCTAAGATGTCAAGCAGTTTTGTTTTGTGTTTAAAAAACTATTTCTAATTTAAGATCACTGTCCTCTGAATGCTAGTGGAAATTCTGAAAAATGAGTCCTTTTATTTTTTACAGGGTAACAGTTTGTTTAACATCTTAAATATAAATTAAATATGGAATTAAAAGTAACATTATACATTTCAACAACAAAACATGATTGACACCAATTTCTAATAGATTTCTAATAGTCATTACTTTTAAGTACAAGATATATTGAAAAGAAGAAAGTCAAAAGAAAGTAGAGTCCTATGTTTCTATTTCAGTTTACAAAGTCCATTTTTATTTCTGATTTTGATTGTTACATATTGAGGTGCTCCTGTGTTGGATGCATAAATGTTTACGGTTGTTATATCTTCTTGGATTGATCCCTTCTTGGATTGATGATTATGTAGTATCCTTCCTTGTCTCTTATAACAGTCTTTATTTTAAAGTTTATTTTGTCTGATATGAATATTGCTACTCCAGATTTCTTTTGATTTCCATTTACATGAAATATCTTTTTCCATTCCCTCACTTTCAGTCTGTATGTGTCACTAGGTCTGAAGTGGATCTCTTGTAGACAGCATATATACGGACAGGTCTTGTCTTTTGGTTGGAACATTTAATTCATTTACAGTTAAGGTCATTATCGATAAATATGTTCTTATTACCATTTTCTTAATTGTTTTGGGTTTGTTTTAATAGGTCTTTTTCTTCTCTTAAGTTTCCTGCCTAGAGAAGTTCCTTTAGCATTTGTTGTAAAGCTGGTTTGATGGTAGCTGAATTCTTTTCACTTTTGCTTGTCTGTAAAGCTTTTGATTTCTCTGTCAAATCTGAATGAGATTCTTCTTGGTTTTAGGTTTTATACCATATCTTCTTAAACCAATTGTCTATTGTACTTGGGTTGTTTCCCTGTCTTAGACATTGTAATCTTGATTCCTAAAGATCCATTTTAAGACAAAGATTATTCAACACTTTTATTTATAGTTAAAAACATAGTGAATAAATTGTCCACTGCTCAAATCAGTCAAAGAAAATTTTCCTGAAGAACAGTTTAATGATTTCCTGGGTTTAAGGGAGAGGGAGGATGCAAAAAGCAGAGTATGTTGGCCATGCCAACACATAGGGTGTTATGAAATAACTAGAAAGTTCAAAATGTACCATATGTAAAAGAGCTAGAGGGAAGTTGCTGTATGACACAGAAAGCTCAACCTGCTGCTCTGTGACAACCTGGAGGCATGGGTTGGGGTAGGGAGTGGGAGGGAGGTTCAAGAGGGAGGGGACATATGTATACTTATGGTTGATTCATGTTGTATGGCAGAACAGAACATTGTAAAGCATTTATTCTCCTATTAATTTTTTAATTCAGTTTGCTTTTAATCAGAGGCATTTGTGCAAACTGATAAAACCTCATACGTTTCCAAACATAATGACCCAGAAATTAGGAGGCTCTGAAATTTGGGCACTGGCTGAGGTTGTCTCCAGATAAAGGAAAAACAAAAAAATGATAGGTTTCCATCAAGTTCTACAATTCAGTGTTACTACTATGTGATATATGGAAAAATCCACAATAAGATAGATGAGTGTGGGTGTTTAGAAGCTTTTGTATCACTTTGACATTGCTGCTATTTTTAAGCACGTGATCAGTAGGTTTGCTTGTTAAATCTAATTATAAAGTAATTATGCTTACTTTCTGTGTATCTTACTGCTGATTTTCACTTCCTTTCTGTAATTGATTTTTATTGCATTTCACAAAGTAGTGGTGTACAATGGATTGGGAATTAAAACAAGCAAAACAAAAGATTCTTCATCACAGACAATTTGAGAAGCACTGATCTAACACCTGGAGCCTTGAGTAGTCTGTTACCCTCTGCTCCAAATCTACCCTGGAAGTGTCAGGGGTGGTCCTTCACTGAACTACTGGATGCCTGGCTTCACAAATGCCAGCACTATGGGAAAATGCTAGTTGTTAACTTTAAGTTCATGGTTTCTTCCTAATTTAATTAATGTGGATTGATTTAGGCATGAGGATGGAAATTGCTAAGTGGAATCTGAAACAAAACAGACACAGGTTCAATCCAGTCACTATCACTCCTTTCTTAAACTGACATTACTCTGTAACGTCAGTAGTACCCCTTCTAGGGATGCTATGAGGATGGAGGGAGGTAAGTCATGAAGAAACACTGGACATACAGTAGGTGTTCTCCAAGAGGATACAGACTGGCCTTTTACCTTCCTTTCTACTTTCAATATACCATGTAAAGCTGAAGGTGTTTTTTAATGAATGGCTGAAACTGACTTAAATAATCCTGATCAAGAATTTTTACAAATGTGTGTTGATCTCTTAATGACATCTTTTTTGGGGAGGGGGAGTCCTGTAGTTTCTTACTTTTATAAAACTTTTCATGAGTGCCAATTGCTCTAACTAAGCAACCAAAGGAAAGATTTGAATCTGTTAGTTTTTATCTCTACCTGCTGAGCCTTATAGAAAAGCTGTGACAGAGAATGAAGGGATAATATCATAAGCCATTATTATTATTATCTCTGTCAATGAAATGATTTATAATGATCATGGGGCAAACGGTGCACTAATAATGAAGTCATTCCATACAATTTGTAAAAGCCACATATGGTGATATACCACTTCCTCCTGTTTTATGTCTATTTATAACTCAATTACCTGGTATTACTATTAAGGGAGTTGCTTTGAGATTGAACTGTAACTGAGCTAAGCTCATGGCAAAAACAAAATCTGTAAAAATGTTTTTAGCTTATCCTCTCTCTGTAACTCAGTGCCCACACCTCTGTGATTTTGACAAGTAATTTGGTTTGGAGATTAAATATGGTATTTCCTTTAATTTCCTACTTATATGTAGAAAGGTTTTTTGTTTCTTTGTTTTATATCTGGTACAATTAGTGACATGGCTGCATTGTTATATTCAGTCAAAGGGTAAATTAGACTAATTTGAGAAGAACATTTTTAAACTGCTGCTACTTAGCTATTTCTGAAATGGTCATTATGGTGGGTAATGACCACAAAAGTGTTAATGTGTTCACAATACCTCACTTAATTCCTTAGAGACTCATTGAGAATCTCAGTTCAGTTCAGCTCAGTCACTTAGTTGTGTCCGACTTTTTGCAACCCCATAGACTGCAGCACACTAGGCCTCCCTGTCCATCACCAACTCCTGGAGTTTACCCAAACTCATGTCCATTGAGTCGGTGATGCCAGCCAACTATCTCGTCCTCTGTCGTCACCTTTTCTTCCTGCCTTCAATCTTTCCCATTATCAGGGTCTTTTCAAATGAGTAAGTTCCTTCTCATCAGGTGGCCAAAGTATTGGAGTTTCAGCTTCAGCATCAGTCCTTCCAATGAATATTCAGAACTGATCTCCTTTAGATGGACTGGTTGGATCTCCTTGCAGTCCAAGGGCTCTCAAGAGTCTTTTCGCATGCTACTTCAAAAGCATTGATTCTTCAGTGCTCAGCTTTCTTTATAGTCCAACTCTCATGTCCATACATGACTACTGGAAAAATCATACCCTTGACTAGATGGACCTTTGTTGTCAAAATAATCTCTCTGCTTTTTAATATGCTGTCTAGGTTGGTCATAACTTTCCTTCCAAGGAGTAAGCATCTTTTAATCTCACGGCTGCAGTCATCATCTGCAGTGATTTTGAAGCTCAAAAACATGAAGTCAGCCACTGTTTTCACTGTTTCCCCGTCCATTTGCCATGATGTGATGGGACCGGGTGCCATGATCTTAGTTGTCTGAATGTTGAGCTTTAAGCCAACTTTTTCACTCTCCTCTTTGACTTTCACCATGAGGCTCTTTAGTTCTTCAGTTTCTGCCTTAAGGGTGGTGTCATCTGCATATCTGAGGTTATTGATATTTTTCTGGGCAATCTTGATTCCAGCTTGTGCTTCATCCAGACCAGTGTTTCTCATGATGTACTCTGCATACAAGTTGAATAAGCAGGGTGACAATATACAGCCATGATGTACTCCTTTTCCTATTTGGAACCAGTCTGTTGTTCCATGTCCAGTTCTAACTGTTGCTTCCTGACCTGCATACAGATTTCTCAAGAGGCAGGTCAGGTGGTCTGGTATTCCCATCTCTTTCAGAATTTCCACCGTTTATTGTGATCCACACAGTCAAAGGCTTTGGCGTAGTCAGTAAAGCAGAAAGAGATGATTTTCTGGAACTCTCTTGCTTTTTCCATGATCCAACGGATGTTGGCAATTTGATCTCTGGTTCCTCTGCCTTTCCTAAAACCAGCTTGAACATCTGGAAATTCATGGTTCACATATTGTTGAAGCCTGGCTTGGAGAATTTTGAACATTACTAGCGTGTGAGATGAGTGCATTGAGAATCTAGGTAGCCATATTTGCAATTTCTCTTGCTTGCATTCCTTTTAGTTTAAGCACTATAATAAACACTGTGAGTGTGCTTAGTTGCTCAGTTGTGTATGACTCTCTGTGACCCTTTGCACTGTAACCTGCTAGGCTCTTCTGTCCATGGAATTTCCCAGGCAAGAATACTGGAGTGCATTGCCATCTCCTTCTCTAGGAGATCTTCCCAACCCAGGCAACAAACCACATCTCCTGTGACTCCTGCATTGCAGGAAGATTCTTTACCCATTGAACCATCAGGGAAGTCTTCCTTTAACATATTGCATGTATGTGTGTGTGCATGTGTGTTATGCAATCAGATTGCTTGCTTTTTAACAGTAGTTTAATACATATATATATATATATAAGTATAAAGATATTTAAGAGATAATTGATTTTATTTTTTTTTCTAATTTGCCTTTGTTTATAGTTAGTTGAGCATTACTTTACTAGCATGTGAGATGAGCGCAATTGTGTGGATGTTCAAGCTGATTTTAGAAAAGGCAGAGGAACCAGAGATCAAATTGCCAACATCTGCTGGATCATGGAAAAAGCAAGAGAGTTCCAGAAAAACATCTATTTCTGCTTTATTGACTATGCCAAAGCATTTGACTGTGCAGATCACAAGAAACTGTGGAAAATTCTTCAAGAGATGGGAATACCAGACCACCTGACCTGCCTCTTGAGAAACCTATATGCAGGTCAGGAAGCAACAGTTAGAACTGAACCTGGAACAACAGACTAGTTCCAAATAGGAAAAGGAGTACGTCAAGGCTGTATATTGTCACCCTGCTTATTTACCTTATATGCAGAGTACATCATGAGAAACGCTGGGCTGGAAGAAGCACAAGCTGGAATCAAGATTGCCGGGAGAAATATCAATAACCTCAGATATGCAGATGACACCACTCTTATGGCAGAAAGTGAAGAGGAACTAAAGAGCCTCTTGATGAAAGTGAAAGAGGAGAGTGACAAAGTTGGCTTAAAGGTCAACATTCAGAAAACGAAGATCATGGCATCCAGTCCCATCACTTCATGGGAAATAGATGGGGAAAGAGTGGAAACAGTGTCAGACTTTATTTTTTGGGGCTCCAAAATCACTGCAGATGCTGATTGCTGCCATGAAATTAAAAGACACTTACTCCTTGGAAGGAAAGTTATGACCAACCTAGATAGCGTTTTGAAAAGCAGAGACATTACTTTGCCAACAAAGGTCCATCTAGTCAAGGCTATGGTTTTTCCAGTGGTCATGTATGGATGTGAGAGTTGGACTGTGAAGAAAGCTGAGTGCCGAAGAATTGATGCTTTTAAACTGTGGTGTTGGAGAAGACTCTTGAGAGTCCCTTGGACTGCAAGGAGATCCAAACAGTCCATTCTGAAGGAGATCAGCCCTGGGATTTATTTGGAAGGAATGATGCTGAAGCTGAAGCTCCAGTACTTTGGCCACCTGATGTGAAGAGCTGACTCATTGGAAAAGACTCTGATGCTGGGAGGGATTGGAGGCAGGAGGAGAAGGGGACAACAGAGGATGAGATGGCTGGATGGCATTACTGACTTGATGGACATGAGTTTGAGTGAACTCCAGGAGTTGGTGATGGACAGGGAGGCCTGGCGTGCTGCAATTCACGGGGTCGCAAAGAGTCAGACAGAACTGAGTGACTGAACTGAACTGATAGTTACTTGATATCCTATCAGAATATTTGGCATTGAAGGAATTAATAGTACAGTATTTGAATGACATGGTAAATCACTGGTTAAATATTTCTTCAAAGAACACTGGCATTGAAAATGAAACCAATCATTGGTGTCCAAACTTTATAGTACTGTTAGGAAATTACTTGTTTTATAAATAATACATTATGTTTCTTTGGCTTCCACACTAGTTGATTTGAGGGAATGCCACCAACTTTGTTATAAAAGAACACAGCATTGAAGATACTACTCTCTAACTAGAAAAGTACCTTCATGGCACATTATGGTATTAACAATACCAGCTAAATAATGGCAAAATTACTTTTCTTTAAATTAGAATAAATTAATAATTTCACATTGTGGAAATATTTAATATATTAAGTAAATGATCTATAATACTTTCAAAGTTTATGTAGGGTCCCCTAAGAAATAGGATGTTTACAAGGGGCAGTGTCAATGACCTGCATCCATTACTAAAATGAATAAACAAATTAGTTAAATTTGGTGATGTGTTTTAAAAATATAAGTTATTTGTTTAAGATATGTTCTGCCACAAGCAAAGAAATGGTCCTAATTTGATATTAATAAATGATACTTAAGATCCTGTACACTTTTCTGGTCTAATGTGCAGAGTAATGGGCTAAACCACCACCTTTGCCTGTGGTACCTTGATAGTAGTACAGGATTCTTTAATCATTTTCATAGCCAGATGGAAGCTAATTCTCATAAGGCTTACAGAATACAAAGATTATCATCTCCCCAGGGAAAGGGCTCAGGCTTGATATAGAGATGGAAGTGGGCAGCGAGCTTGGGTCTCTCATGCTGTGTTTGGTGCAATTTCATTTAGCATTCTCACTCCCATCAGGGGAAGCTTAACCAAGTAGGTGAGAACCTTCCAGCTACAAACTGAATCCACTTCATCCTGGGCCAGTCAACATAGGCTGAGTGGCTGGAACCGGCTAGCCCAGAAACTCAGAAAATGGCCAGCTGCAACAATTTTTGAACTGGATGGTCATATCACTGCTTAAGGCATTTAAAAAATTAACGTTAATTTTTGGAGCAGTTTTAGATTCACAGCAAAACTGAGCAGAAAGTACAGAGAGTTCCTATAAACCCTATCTTTCCCTGACCCACCCCCCAACTTTCCCCGTTATTGATGTCTTGTGCCACAGTGGTACATTTATTATAATAAATGAACCTACATTGACACATGATTATCATCCAATGTACATAACTTACATTAAGGTTCACTGTTGGTGTTGTATGTTCTGTGGATTTGGACAAATGTATGACATGTATCAACCATGCAGTATCATATAGCATAGTTTCACTGCCTTAAAGATTCTCTGTGTTCTGATAGTTCCTCTGTCCCTCTCCCCTAACCCTTAACAACCACTGATTCTCTTACTATTTCCGTAGCTCTGCCTTTTCCAGAATGTCATATAGTTAGAATCATAGTATGTAGCCTTTTCAGATTGGCTTCCTTAACTTAGTAATATGCATTTCACTTTCTTCCATATATTTGCATAGCTTGGTAGCTTATTGCTTTTCAATGATGAATACTATTTCACTGTCTGGATGTTCCACAGTTTATTTATCCATTCACATACTGAAGAATATCTTGGTTGCTTCCAAGTTTTGGCAATGATGTGTAAAACTGCTGTAACATCCACATGCAGGGTTTTGTGTACACATGGTTTTAATTCCTTCAAGTAAACACCAAAGCTTAGTTGTAGATGGTATGTTAAAAATATATTTCATTTTGTATGAAACTTCCAGATAGTCTTCCAAAGTGTCTGTACTAATACATTCTCATCAGTAATAAATAAGAGTTTGTTTTTCCACATTTTTGCTGATACTTGGTTGTCAGTGCTTTGGATTTTGGTCATTCTGAAAGTCATGTAGAGGTATATCATTATTTTAATGCTTAAGCATTTTTAAAGGTTAATAATCTCAAAAGTTAAAACTCCCATAAAAGAATGAGCATCTACTAAAAGATTCTGATACTTAGAAAAGAAAGTCTTTTATTACAATAAATATTTTAAATTAAAATATTTTAAAGGAAATTACAAAGAATGGTTGGAAAAATTACTAGAAGAAAAGGAGACTGATTATTAACATAACTCCTTTGCAAGTATTCCCTTCTAGAACAAAGGCACTTTTGGCTTTTATTCATCTGATTGTGACCATTTGTTACCTAAATGTGTTTACCAAAGAAGGCGCCAACTATGCAGAGAGTAAACCTTAGAAGGCTTAAGACTAAACTTTATGGCAATAATTCTAGTCTATATGAGCTGTTTTTTTCCTTAAGATTATTGCAACCATATTGAAAATCTAATTTAGCTGTGGACATTCACAAATGTATTTTTTGCAGAAATGGAACGAAATCTTTTAAAATTTTTGTAGAAACAGTTCAGTTCAGTCGTTCAGTCATGTCCGACTCTTTGTGACCCAATGAATCACAGCATGCCAGGCCTCCCTGTCCATCACCAACTCCCGGAGTTCACTCAAACTCATGTCCATCGAGTTGGTGATGCCATCCAACCATCTCATCCTCTGTCGTCCCCTTCTCCTCCTGCCCCCAATCCCTCCCAGCATCAGAGTCTTTTCCAATGAGTCAACTCTTCGCATGAGGTGGCCAAAGTATTGGAGTTTCAGCTTTAGCATCAGTCCTTCCAAAGAATACCTAGGACTGATCTCCTTTAGAATGGACTGGTTGGATCTCCTTGCAGTCCAAGGGACTCTTAAGAGTTTTCTCCAACACCACATTTCAAATGCATCAATTCTTTGGCACTCAGCTTTCTTCACAGTCCAACTCTCACATCCATACATGACCACTGGAAAAACCATAGCCTTGACTAGGTGGACCTTTGTTGGCAAAGTAATGTCTCTGCTTTTCAAAATGCTATCTAGGTTGGTCATAACTTTCCTTCCAAGGAGTAAGCGTCTTTTAATTTCATGGCTGCAGTCACCATCTGTAGTGATTTTGGAGCCCCCAAAAATGAAGTCAGACATTGTTTCCACTGTTTCCCCATCTATTTCCCATGAAGTGAAGGGACTGGATGCCATGATCTTCGTTTTCTGAATGTTTAGCTTTAAGCCAACTTTGTCACTCTCCTGTTTCACATTCATCAAGAGGCTTTTTAGTTCCTCTTCACCTTCTGCCATAAGGGTGGTGTCATCTGCATATCTGAGATGATTGACATTTCTCCCAGCAATCTTGATTCCAGCTTGTGCTGCTTCCAGCCCAGCGTTTCTCATGAAACAAAGACCCCCAAATGTCCAACAAAATCTTGAGAAAGAAAAACAGAGCTGAAAGAATCAGGTTCCCTGACTTCAGACTATACTACAAAGCTACAGTCATCAAAACAATGTAGTACTGGCACAAAAACAGAAATCTAGATCAATGGAACAGAATAAAAAACCCAGAAGCAAAGCCATGCATTATGGTCAATTAATCTATGACAAAGGAGGCAAGAATATACAGTGGAGGGAAGACAGTCTCCTCAATAAGTCGTGCTGGGAAAATTGGAGAACTGCATGTAAAAGAATGAAGTTAAGACATTTCTCTAACACCCTACACAAAAATACACACAAAATGGATTAAAGACCTAAATGTTAGACTAGATGCTATAAAATTCCTAGAGGAAAATATAGGCAGGGCACTCTTTGACATAAATTGCACTAATATTTATTTTGGATCTATCTCTTAGAGTAATGGAAATCAAAAATAAAAAAATGGGAACTAATTAAACTTAAAAACTTTTGCATAGCAAAGAAACCATAAACAAAATGAAAAGACAGCCTATAGAATGGGAGAAAATATTTACAAACAATGAGACTGACAAGAGATTTGTCTCCAAAACTTACAAACAGCTCATGATACTTAACAGCATGAAAAGAATCCAATCAAATAATAGGCAGAAGATCACAAATAGTAAGGAGCTAATCGAACTGCTTATGAAGGTGATAGTTACAATAAAATTTCAATAGGTCTTATTTCAAAAGTTCTGCACTTGAAGACCTAACTATGCAAATTGTACAAACATCATTGTCATTTTATATATCATAGTCTTATTAATATTACTGTTTCAAGGTACTGATATAAATTGAAATTCAGTTAAGAATAAAAGATTAAGAAATCTTTATCAGGCAACACATAATTATTAATTGACTAGTCCTTTGGCTAGAAATAAAATAAGGAAACTAGCATTTTGGACTAATTTTTTTCATTTGAGGAAAATGTTATTATTGGGTAAAAAAAAAAAAGGCTGTTGCATTTTATAGCTATAAAATTATTTCAGCAGAACCATTAATTGCCTTTATGATATAACATGTAAAGTTTACTGCTAGCAACAGCTTATTTTGTAATTATCACATGAGAGCATTTTTTCTAAACTCTTATTTCAGTAGATATTGGTTTAATTTATCAGGATTTCCCATTATTGTATTTTTAGATAAAGCATTAAGTTATTACTCAAACACAATGGTGTCTGAATTTCTGTGTATTACAAACTGAATGAGCAGACATAAACAAAATTATATCTCATTCTAGTGAAAATGACAGTAATATTTTCTTTCTAATAGCATCCTGTAGGAGCACCAAACTGATTTGCACTCTGCTCTCTATTTGTATAGTTAATTAATCTAAAAGAAACCTTTATTAACTTGAACTTCTAAAGCCTCCTATTTAATTCTTTCAAGATCACTTTTAAGATTAAATATTATCTAGCAGAGAAAAGCAGAAGAAGCTGATGTTGGAATCTAAAATATAATAAATAAGGGCATGTATTAACATATTCCCTACTATGAAAACTCATAGTTCCATAGTTTCTCTCCCTCTCCTCCTCTCTCTCACCTCTTTTCTTTCTCTCTTTTCTCTTTATATTAATATATAGATATAGAAGGGATAGGATGGCAGAAAGAGAATGAAACTGGATGTTGTATTAGTTTCCTATTGTGGCTGTACCAAATTGTTGTTGTGTTCTTCAGCTCATGTCTGACTCTGTGACCCCATGGACTGCAGCATGCCAGGGCCAAGCTCCTCTGTCCTCCACTATCTCCCAGAGTTTGCTCCAATTCATGTTCATTGAGTCAGTGATGCTGTCTAACCATCCCATCTTCTGTTGACCCCTTCTCCTGCCCTCAATCTTTCCCAGCATTAGGGTCTTTTCCAATGAGCTTTTCCCATTAGGTGGCCAAAGTATTGGAGCTTCAGCTTCAGCATCAGTCCTTCCAATTAATATTCAGGGATAATTTCCTTTAGGATTGACTGGTTGGATCTCCTTGCAGTCTAAGGAACTCTCAAGAGTCTTCTCCAGCACCATGATTCAAAAGCATCAATTCTTTGGCACTCAGCCTTTATGGTCCAATTCTCACATCTGTACATGATTAATGGGAAAGCCATAGCTTTGACTATACAGACCTTTGTCAGCAAAGTGATGTCTCTGCTTTTTAATATGCTGCCTAGGTTTGTCATAGCTTTCCTTCCAAGGAGCAAGTGTCTTTTAATTTCATGGCTGCAGTCATGGTCAAAGTGATTTTGGAGCCCAAGAAAATAAATTCTGTCACTGCTTCCACTATTTTCCCTTCTATTTGCCATGAAGTGAGGAGACTCGATGCCACAATCTTAGTTTTTTTGAATGTTGAGTTTTAAGCCAGGCTTTTCACTGTCCTTTTTCACCCTCATCAGGAGGCTCTTTAGTTCTTCTTCCCTTTCTGCCATTAGAGTGGTATCAAATTTTCACCACAGTTTTAACAGTTTAAAATAAGGCAAATTTGTTTTCTTACATTTCTGGGGCTCAGAAGACCAAATAGGTCTCACTGGGCTAAAATCAAGTTATTGGCAGGGCTGCCTTCCTTTCTGGAGTCTCTCGTGGAAAAACCTTTTTTTTTTACTTTTTAAAAAAGCACTAAAATGAGACTATAAAAAGGATTGAATCATTTAAATGATACTTTAATGCAATATCTTGCCTTAAAATTATATTTTTACCAAAGGTCACGACTACACAAGTGTTTATGAGATTCATAGGTTAGATATTTGTACCATTTTTCAAATTTAGAATCTTTTTAGATTTGATTCCTCAATAAAGGTTAAAATACAAGTTCTCCTATCTCAAGTTATTGATACTAGAATGGAAATTCAGTGACCCTACTGAATCCTATTTTTCCTGAAACCTGAAATCTTGTAAGTGAATGGACCTTATTGCTTGTATTCTCTGTAGATGTTGACTTGAAAAGTCACACATAATGAGAGCATTGCTGAAGTGATAACCCTATCATTTTTATACAGGTTCAGCCAATAGTTCCCTGATATCAACAATAGATTCAACAGACAGAACAAGTGACTCTCCTAAAATCCTATGACATCTATAGAGTGTGAAAGTAATGAACGCATTGCTCAAGAGAAATGGTGTGGTAGAAATAGCAGATATTTACTATCTGTCTGACAGCTCTCAATAATAGGAAGTTGACAGGTTCAATACCTAAATGAATTAATTGTTCTCTATTAAATATAGTAAATATAAAGAATTATGTATAAGTGACATATGTATAAATTCATATATTTATATATATATATGTTATATATATAAAGTAGTTTACTGTAGTTTACTATATGTAATATATATATATTTATATATGTATAAGTTCATATATAGATTTGACACAGATGGTTCATTCTCTGGTGTATTTTAGTGAAGTGTGTCAGTCAGTCACTTTAACATCCTAGAATTTTTAAGATTTGTGAACATATCGTTTTAAAAATAAGATGCAGGAAGATAGTATAGAGTTATGGTTAAAACAACTGACTCTGGATTTAGATTCCCTTGTTTTAAACCTAGTTCCACCCATCAGTCATTAATAAGTTATTTCATGTTTGTGCCTCAGATTCTCCACCTGCCAAATGGGCAAAATAATACTCCTTAATATGTTATAGGCTTACTCTGAGGAATATATGAGAATTGTGTGCAGTTGTAGCAGATAGCTTGCCCTTGATAAATGTACAAAAACATTAAATATTATTACTCTATATAAGTTGACCTTATTGTAGATGTTTTCATCTAAAGTTATGTGATAATCAAATTCTTGCTCGAGAAACTATCATACTTTTTTTGCAATTAAAGAACTCCAAAAAAAGATGATACATTTGTATGTCCTTGTTAAGCTAACATAGAGTTTTAGTCTTTGCATTTCAAGAAAAAAGTATTCATTGTTTTGATAATTGGGACCGTTATGTGAAAATACTCCAAGAAGTCATCAAACAGATGTGTTCTAAAATTTTATTAATGAAGTATGTTCACTTTAAACTTTGAAATTTTCATTTTGTTAAACTTGACTTTAATGTTGAATTTAACTGTCATTTTTTATGGAATAAAAATGTAAAAAGATATTTGCTTATGTAAGTAGTGCTGTCAGTATATTTTAAGTAGTGCTGTCAGTATAATCCTTCTGATGCCAGGTATAAATATATTTAACACCTAACACTGCATCCAAGAAGGAAGGAAGATTCACTGAGGCTAGATTCTAGTGAAAACACTTTTGCAAGTGCATCGCCTGTGCCTATGCATCACACTAGGAAATCAATGCAAGGGCAACGTTCGTTATGTAGGGATTAGATATCAATATCTGGGTACTTCAGTGGAATGTAGAAAGATTAGAAGTGAATGAAATGGTAATTTTAGTGTGAATTATTATCAGCTATGGAATGAGTTGTGTGTGCTCAGTCACTCAGTCGTGTCCAGCTCTTTGCGACCCCATGGACTCTAGCCTGCCAGGCTCCTCTGTTCATAAAATTCTCCAGGCAAGAATACTGGAGTGGGTTGCCATTTCCTACTCCAGGGGATCTTTCCCTTCCCAGGGATGGAACTTGTGTCTCTTGTGTCTCCTGAGTTGGTAGGTTGATTCTTTACCACTGAACCACATGAATTATCTGGATACTATTTTTGTGCCCTACACATTCTTTCCATGTCTTTTTGATTAAGTTATAAATCTCACTCTCTCATTTACTGTAATTTCTTTTACTGTTTTGTCAGTTTATATTTTTATCTGTCTTTTCTTCATAATATAATTATATGAAGGCAAATGTGATTAGATCCACTGTTGTTAATAATGATTTTCTTAAAACATAGGGCAAATTAGCAGTCAAAAGATAATAAATTCATAGAACTAATGGAATGTAGTCTGTACAAGGAGCTCTGGTTTTTTAATCCTCTTGAGATTTGATGATTTTGAATTATGCTGGGTTCTTCAGACTGTTCTCAGTATTGTATAAATCAGTGGAGCCTGTTGTTACTGTGAAGAGAAAAAATAAATAAAATAAAGAATGCGGGAGCGAAGCTAAGACATTTTTGTTGTTGTTGTTGTTAGCAGTAAACTACTTTAAAGAGAGTTATACTGGTCTGAACACCAGGGAGGAAGGGTAAATTATGGAGTTTTCATGATACCTCATGGGGTTGCCCATGAGTTTTTACTATAGGTTCCAAGACCACAGAGCATGCTTTTCCTTAAAGTATGGCTATTATTTTTTGTCTTCTCAGGCACAAAGTGTTACTTTTATCTGCTATGGTACATTTTAACCTTTGATCTGGAAGAAAAAAATAGGTTCTTTAAATTGTGCATCCTCCTGATGAAATGATGGCTGTCATCCTGAAGTTTGTGTTGTCATTATTGTTGTTGTCATATGTTGTCATTATTATTAGTCATTTTTAGTGACAAATGAAAAACCTTTCTATGGAAAATTCAGTAGTACTTTGAGTCAAACCAGCAAATGTAATTACAAAATATTGAGACTGGAAGAAATATTATTTATATAGTACTGATTATTATAAAAATCAGAGTTGGACTAATTATGCAGTCTTGAGGAGAAAATACTCTTGATGTGTGAGACTTTCAAAAAGGCTTACTTTCTGTTACTTATCTGTTATGTTTATTAAATATTTTATTTTTAACTCATTTAATTCATGAAAAACTTTCAGGCCAAAATTTTTATTTTCTGTTAGCCTATCATGTCAAATTTTACCTTATCTACAGTGATGCTTTTCAATATTAAATAGGACTGCTTGATCTGTGTCAGAACATGGTGTTTATAAATAATATTCTATCAATATAAAAATAGAAGGCTGGCTTAATTTATGTTTCATTTCTCCTTGTTCTTCTGAATATCCCTTCAGCTCTTTTCAGATAAGACCATTATCTGTGGTATATAGTAATACTCAGACTGTGGATCCTTTCTTTAGCTGTCTAATACTTTCATTTATTTACTCAACTATTCCTTCAAATGTACACTTCAAATGTAAGTCAGATATCAAACATTTACTTTTAATAATGCTGATTTATTGATATTTATAGGTAAAATATTTTTTTACATGTGTGTCTGCTGTAAAACTGGTATCTTGCATATTTCATTGGGTTTTGTTTGGATAAATGTTTACTGTAGCTAGGGTGACCACATAATTTGAATAAATTTTCACTGTAGCTAGGGTGACCATATAATTTATTGTTTATAACAAAAACTATGAGATTGAAAGGGGAAACAATAATTAGGTTGGGTCAATAGATATAAAGTGAGCCTGTACCAGGAAATCTATGTCCCATAGATCAAATCTTGTTCCATGGACCAAATCCAGGGTACCACCTGTTTCTGAACAGCCCACAGATTAAGAATGATTTTTAAATTTTTTAATGGTTAGAAAAAAATCAAGAGAAGAATATATTACAAAGAAAATATTATGCAGAGTAATTTGTGTACATAAATAAAGTTTTATTGAAACAGGTCACATCAAATCATTTATCTGTGGCCTATGGCTGCTCTCATGCTACAATGTCAAAGCTGAATAGTTGCAACGCAGCTTTTGCCTAGAATGTTTACTGTTTGACTCTTCAGAGAAAAAGTGCACTGACCCTTGATATAGATTAATACTAACCATAGCCTGATTTGTTTCAATAGGACAGGATCCTTATTTTTTTTCTAGTGCCCATGAAGTGGTATAGCTCAAAGAATGAAAGTGAAAGTCGCTCAGTTGTGTCCCACTCTTTGTGACCTCATGAGGATAGTCCATGAAATTCTCTAGGCCAGAATACCAGAGTGGGTATCCTTTCCCTTCTCCAGGCGATCTTCTCAACCCAGGGATTGAACCCAGGTCTCTGATATTGCAGGCAGATTCTTTACCAGCTGAGCCACAAGGGAAGCCCAAGAATACTGCAGTGGGTAGATTATCCCTTCTCCAGCAGATCTTCCCAACCCAGGAAGTCCAGGGTCTCCTGCATTGCAGGTGGATTCTTTACCAACTGAGCTATCAGAGAAGCCCTATGTATACTATTATCTGTATTATAATACTGATGTTGATAATGATGTTTCTGGTGATATTTTAATCTAATCTGTAGTTTCTTAAAACTGACTTGAAACTCTTCCAGATCACATTTTTGTCACTATAATAAAGTCTGCTAGGAGATCTTTTATTACTTTAATAAGATACTTTTGCACGTACTTTTTCAAGTTGTTAATTTTGATACGAATTAAAAAGAGTTTTTGTCAAGAACCATATTTTGTGATTTTCAGTGACATAAAATTATTAGATGACCTTGAAAGCTGTTTTGATGTTTGTCTGAATACTTTCTAAAGCGTGGGGTACAGCAGTATTTTAAAATAACTTCATTCTGTCTCTTCAGTACTGAATTAGATGAGTTACAGGAATTCTACCTCACTGTCCAGCGGGCCAGATAAATTTCTCCTTTAAAGTGAGTCATTTATTTGTTGGCTAACTAACAAGACATGTGCTCTAATAGAAGTTGGCACAGTTGGTACATTTGCAGCATTACTGTCTATTAAGTTTACCTGAACTGTGTGGTTGTTGAAATTCTTCACCATCTTTCAGATTAGACTGGATCTGCCAGTTGGCATGTGTGGAATATTTTAAAGAACAACAGTTAAAAAATCATGTAGATCTAGAACTAAATTAATTAGAGAAATTACAAGCACAATAACAACAGATACATGGTCGTTGGGGGCTTCCCAGGTGGCTCAGTGGTAAAGAATCCACCGGCAAGGCAGGACCCTTGGGTTCAATCCCTGGTTCGAGAAGATCCTCTGGAGAAGAAGATGACAACCCACTCCAGTATTCTTGCCTGGGAAATCCCAAAAACAGAGGAGCCTGGAGGTCTACAGTCCATGGTGTTTCAAAGAGTCAGACATGACAGAGCAACTAAACAGCAGCAGAAGCTTAACGTCCTTATACTTTTTGTTCAGGGACTAGATGTCCAAATGTTAACTTTCATGAAATATGGCACAGTTAGCAAATGGTGGCCAGTGTGAACTGGAAGCTTATTAGGAATGAGGTCTGAATTAATATTCTCCTGGCATCAAAAATGTACCATTCATACCTTTTCATTTGTAACACTAATTACATATAATAATTCTAGGTTTTAGTTTTTAAAAGAACCCTTCATGTATAGGGTACTGTAGAACTATTCAGTTCATATGTCAACTCTAATTAAAACTTATCTCAGAATTCATTAAAATCTAGCTCAACTGTTTAACATCTCTTACAGCAGTGTACCTTTAGATGAAAAACGCTGCACCTTCAATTTTTTCCCTTTTCAGTTTTTGTTGTCTAATTAATAGAAGCCATTAATTTTAAGGGATGAATTAAAAATGGAATGAATAGTATAGGCTTTGTGTAATTCTCTAAAGGTTTTGTGTACCATAATCAAGTTTTTAAAAAAATGCTTATTGCAGATGTCCTGAGCCGACAGACTATATATTTAGAATCATTAAGTCTGTGGTAAGTAGTAAAAATAAAATGTATAATGAGGATAAAATTAAATGGATGATAGAATTCAAGCTTTAATGAGTCAAAGGGAAAAAAAAAAAAAAACAACAACAAAAAACCCTGACTCTAGTTCCCAAGTTCAAAGTCAAAGGAAATAAAACTCTTCACTTTTTCATATTTAGCAAGACAAATTACTGAATTAAGATGCTCTAAAACTTTATCCAATTTGTAATGTGGTGATAGAAATTTGTGGAAGTGCTTGTAGTAGACATTATAAATATATATATTAAAGAATACTCTTTGGCTATTCTGAGAAAAATAAAGAGAAAATATAACTCGCTGAGTAGCTGAGAAAGAAAATGTATGTTTTCCATACATTTTCAGAAGCATGAAAAGTACTGTGTCTTCATATCAATACCAAAGAGATTTTCCTTGCGATTCCAGAAGAATGCAAGGAGCTGTCTACAGACAAAACCCTCGCTCGCATGGGTGTATATAGTTATAGACTGGGTGTCTGATACAAACATCCATTTATGGCTCACAGTTCTGGAAATTGAAAACTCTTGTATTAAGGTGCTGAGATCTCACTGCCTTCTGGTTCACAGACTGTAGTTTTCTTGCTGTGTCTTCTCTTATCAGAAGGGGCAAGACAGCTCTCTGTGGTTTCTTTAGTAGGGCATGTGCTTGTGTGCTAAGTCATTTCAATCATATCCAACTCTTTGTGACCCTATGGACTGTAGCCTGCCAGGTTCCTCTGTCCATGGGATTCTCCAGGCAAGAGTACTGGAGTGTGTTGCAGTGCCCTCCTCCAGGGGATCTTCCCTACCCAGGGATCAAACCAGCATCTCTTATGCATCTCCTGCATTTGCAGGAGAGTTTTTTATGACTGGTCTCACGTGGGAAGCCCAATGTATCTCATTTACCAAAGTTCCACTCCCATGATCTAATCACCTCTCAAAGGCCTCACATAATACCATCATATTGGGGATTAGGATTTCAGCTTAATATGAATTTTGAAGGGACAGACTCTTTCAGTCTATAACAAGGTGTCAATAACCTTGAAAGTGATTCACAATGAAGTTAAGCCTTAGCTTTACACAGGTCATCTACTAGAGATTAAAACTAATGATGATGAAAGTAAAATGATAATTAGAGGTGAAAGCTAGAGGTAATTGTCTAAGTTATTATTTTTAAAGAGCTAAGTTGCTTCAGTTGTGTCTGACTCTGCAACCCTATGGACCATAGCCCGCCTGGTCCCTCTGTCCATAGGCTTCTCCAGGCAAGAGTACTGGGATGGGTTGCTATTTCCTATTTCAGGGGATCTTCCCAATGCAGGGTTTGAGTCTCCTTAAGTCTCCTTCATTAACAAGCAGGTTCTCTACCATTAGCGCCACCTGGGAAGCCTAGACAAATTTTACTACTTGTTGATTTGTCCTAGAAGCCTCCATCAAGGAAATTTAGAGATATTTAGGCTGGTCATACTTTAATTACTGCTCACAAGAAAAAAAATTCCTTGTTTGCAGGGTCTCCCAGTAAGCTCATATTTTTATCCCTGTCATGAATTGTAGCTGAACTACTAAAAGGAGCTAGAATCTATAGTGCTCTAAAGGGAAAAACCTATCTTGGAAATAACACCCTGCAGCCTTTTTTCTCATTCTAAGATTGTTCTTGGGACTTCTGCATGAAAAAATTCCACACACTAGTCATTCATACATAAATTTAAAAGATAATTTGACTTGATGAATCTGTACTTTCACCAAAGAATAACTCATACTGTCTTGGAAACATGTTTCTTCTAATGCTTAAATATTTCACTAGGGACAGTTGATCACAGTGATATTATGATTTATTAGTTGATTTCTTAAAAATTCGTAAGAATGCATTCATACTCTCTTCTACTCCCCTGAGTCTTGAACAACTCCCCAGATTAGTATGGGTATACAACAATGAAAACTGGCTTTCATGAACTAAGAATATAGTGGGGAAGACAGACAAGAAGCAGATTCAAAGCACATGATTCTAAAACCAAGCCAAAGAAAGACAGGGCAGAATGAGTCTTTCATTACTTCAAAACTATACTATATGTGTTGTATTTTTCAGTTGTGAAAATCAAGCTATTACTATTAGAGCAAAAGTTTGTAGAATAGGAATCCTTGGGAACATTACAATGTATTTCACAGAAGTTCTAAGACTTTCTTGTCATCATTGTCTATCAGGAAACTTTAAAACAAAAGAAAACAAACATCTTTACCCTCCAAACTGTAACAATCCTTTAAACTGAATAGTTATTGCAGAAATCAGCTAACTGCTTACCAAATTGGTTTCCTTTCTGCTGAGTCCTCAACTAGACTTCATTCCTAGCCTGAAGTTGGGTAGGGCCACATGACTGACATCTGGCTTACTGGCCCATAAATTATGAATGGAAATGATATATCCTACTTCCAGGCCTGGATCAAGAAATCAAAGAAAATGAAGAAAGCACAGAAATTTGGGAGTTTAAAGGGATGGAAAAAAAGCCGCCATTATACTTACAAAAATAGGAAATTAACTTGAAATAGCTTTGGACAATCTAATGGCCTATGATAAATATCAGATTAAGAATGTGGCCTTCTCACTAAAGCAGGAATCAGACTTCCAAATCTTCTGCAGCCCCAATGAAGGGCCTGATCTCACATCAATGTCAGGTGTGGCTATGGTGATCAGGGATTTTTCAAAAGATGGAGGAAGGAAGCAGGGGGAAAATGGATAAAGGGGATGTTCCCAGAAATTAAACTCCAAGCCTCATCAGGCAATGTGCATCTCCTCATGTGTAGGGGCTGTTCAAATGTCTGTTTTGCAGGGATTCATAAATTCTTGCCTTTTGCTTCTAAGGCAAGGACTTGTATTAATATTTTGTATTAATTTTTTTATTAATATCACTAGAAGATACTAGACATCAAGCTGAATGAAATGACTGGATAGGACTTTAGGGGAGTGGAAGCTAAAGGCAAAGGAGAAAAGGAAAGATATACCCAACTGAATGCAGAATTCCACAGAAAAGCAAGGAGAGATAAGATAGCCTTCCTCATGGATCAATGCAAAGAAATAGAGGAAAATAATAGAATAGGAAACACTAGAGATCTCTTCAAGAAAATTAGAGATACCAAGGGAACATTTCATGCAAAGATGGGCACAATAAAGGAAAGAAATGGTAGGGACCTAACAGAAGCAGCTGATATTAAGAAGAAGTGGCAAGACTACACAGAAGAACTATACAAAAAAGATCTTCATAACCCAGATAACGGCGATGGTGTGATCACTCACCTAGAACCAGACATCCTGGAATGCGAGGGCAAGTGGGCCTTAGGAAGCATCACTATGAACAAAGCTAGTGGAGCTGATGGAATTCCAGTTGAACTACTAAAAGATGATGCTGTGAAAGTGCTGCACTCAATATGCCAGCAAATTTGGAGATCACAGGACTGGAAAAGGTCTGTTTTCATTCCAATCCCAAAGAAAAGCAATGCCAAAGAATGTTCAAACTACCACACAATTGCACTCATCTCACATGCTAGCAAAGTAATTCCCCAAATTCTCCAAGCCATGCTTCAACAATATATGAACCATGAATTCTAGATGTTCAGGCTGTATTTGGAAAAGGCAGAAGAGCCAGAGATCAAATTGCCAGCATCCACTGGATCATAGAAAAAGCAAGAGAATTCCAGAAAAACATCTATTTCTGCTTTATTAATTACACCAAAGCTTTTGACTGTGTAGATCACAACAAACTGTGGAAAATTCTTCAAGAAAGGGGAATACCAGACCACCTTACCTGCTTCCTGATAAATCTGTATGCAGATCAAGAAGGAACAGTTAGAACTGGATACGGAACAACAGACTGGTTCCAAATTGGGAAAGGAGTATGTCAAGACTGTATATTGTCACCCTGTTTGTTTAACTTATTTGCAGAGTACATTATATGAAATGCTGGGCTGGATGAAGCACAAGCAGAATCAAGATTTCCAGAAGAAATATCAATAACCTCAGATACGTGGATGACACCACCCTTATGGCAGAAAGTGAAGAAGAACTAAAGAGCCTCTTGATGAAAGTGAAAGAGGAGAGTGAAAAAGCTGGCTTAAAGCTCAACACTCAAAAAACAAAGATCATGGCATCCGGTCCCATCACTTCACGGCAAATAGATGGGAAAACAGTGGAAACAGTGACAGGCTTTATTTTCCTGGGCTCCAAAATCACTCCAGATGATGACTGCAGCCATGAAATTAAAAGACTCTTGCTCCTTGGAAGAAAAGCTATGACCAACTAGACAGCATATTAAAAAGCAGCAATGCTACTTTGCCAACAAAGGTCCTTTTAGTCAAAGCTATGGTTTTTTCACTAGTCATGAATGGATGTGAGAGTTGGACTATAAGGAAAGCTGAGCGCTGAAGAATTGATACTTTTGAACTGTGGTGTTGGAGAAGACTCTTGAGAGTCCCTTGGACTGCAAGGAGAGCCAACCAGTCCATCCTAAAGGAAATCAATCCTGAATATTCATTGGAAGGACTGATGCTAAGCTGAAACTGCAATACTTTGGCCACATGATGCAAAGAACTGACTCACTGGAAAAGACCCTGATGCTGGGGAAGATTGAAGGCAGGAGGAGAAGGGGACAACAGAGAATGAGATGGTTGGATGACATCACAGACTCAATGGACATGAGTTTGAGCAAGCTCCAGGAGTTGAAGGACAGGGAAGCCTGGCATACTACAGTCCATAGAGTCACAAAGAGTCGGACACAATTAAGTGACTGAACTGAACTGACAAATTCTTGCCATAGTCACTATTTCCCTTTTCTGAATGGAAATTTTTATTTATTTTTTCACTACCTTAGTAAAGTGGGTATGTATATGGTTTGGGAGCTTAAGATGGAAATATGTTTCTTTTTTTAATTTTATTTTATGTTTAAACTTTACAATATTGTATTAGTTTTGCCAAATATCGAAATGAATCCGCCACAGGTATACCCGTGTTCCCCATCTGTTTTATATTCATAAGAGCCACATTTGAATTTAATGGAGAACTTTTGTGTTAATATCACTAGAAGATACTAGACATCAACCTGAATCCAATGACTATATAGGATTTTAGGAGAGTGGATGAATTAGTTCTATATGTGGGAGCAAAAGGGAAAATGGATATTAGTGACCAACAGAGGAGATTGTGGCAGAGACTGGCTAAATTAAAAAAAATCAGTTTCCTTTTTTTCTTTGGTACTGGTTTTCCATACTCTCTTTACATAGGAAGAAGCTGGAAGTCTAAGCGCTGGCTGATGCAATGTAGATATGATTTATGTCATGTCTAAGCCTACCTCATAAAAACTCCCTGTATGCTCCTCCACACTTTCTCATTTGCATGGCAGCTGGATATTGAATGCCAACCAGCCAACTAAAATGGACTGGAATGGGTGACTTTAACTCAAATGACCATTATATCTACTACTGTGGGCAAGAATCCCTTAGAAGAAATGGAGTAGCGATCATAGTTAACAAAAGAGTCTGAAATGCAGAACTTGGTTGCAATCTCAAAAATGACAGAATGATCTCTGTTCGTTTCTAAGGCAAACCATTCAATATCACAATAATTCAAGTCTATGCCCTGACTGGTAATGCTGAAGAGGCTGAAGTTGGACTGTTCTATGAAGACCTACAAGACCTTCTAGAACTAATACCCCCAAAAGATGTCCTTTTTCTTTTAGGGTACTGGAATGCAAAAGTAGGAAGTCAAGAAATACCTGGAGTAACAAGCAAGTTTGGCCTTGGAGTACACTATGAAGCAGGGCAAATACTAATAGAGTTTTGCCAAGAGAATGCACTGGTCATAGCGAACACCCTCTTCCAACAACACGAGAGAAGACTGTACACATGGACATCACCAGATGGTCAATATCAAAATCTGATTATATTCTTTGCAGCCAAAGATGGAGAAGCTCTATTCAGTCAGCAAAAACAGGACCAGGTACTGGCTGTGGCTGAAATCATGAACCCCTTATTGCCAAATTCAGACTTAAATTGAAGAAAGTATGGAAAACCACTAAACCATTCAAGTATGAACTAAATCAAATCCCTTATGCTTATACAGTGGAAGAGAGAAATAGATTCAAGGGATTAGATCTGATAGTCAGGGTGCCTGAAGAACTATGGACGGAGGTTCATGACATTGTACAGGAGACAGGGATCAAGACCATCCCCAAGAAAAATAAATGCAAAAAAGCAAAATGGTTGTCTGATGAGGCCTTACAAATAACTGAGAAAAGAAGAGAAGCTAAAGACATAGGAGAAAAGGAAAGATATACCCAAGTGAATGTACAGTTCCAAAGAATAGCAAGGAGAAATAAGAAAGCCTTCCTTGGTAATCAGTGCAAAGAAATAGAGGAAAACAATAGAATGGGAAAGACTAGAGATCTTGTCAAGAAAATTAGAGATACCAAGGGAACATTTCATGCAAAGATGGGCTCAATAAAGGACAGAAATGGTAGGGACCTAACAGAAGCAGAAGATACTAAGAAAAGGTGGCAAAAATACACAGAACTATACAAAAAAGATCTCATGACCCAGATAACCACGATGGTGTGATCACTCAGCTAGAGCCAGACATCCTGGAATGAGAAGTCAAGTGGGCCTTAAGGAGCATCACTACGAACAAAGCTAGTGGAGGTGAAGGAATTCCAGTTGAACTACTTCGAATCCTAAAAGATGATGCTGTGAAAGTGCTGTACTCAATATGCCAGCAAATTTGGAAAACTCAGCACTGGCCACAGGACTGGAAAAGATCAGTTTTCATTCCAATCCCAAAGAAAGGTGCCAAAGAATGCTCAAATACAGCACAATTGCACTCATCTTATATGCTGGTAAAGTAATGCTCAAAATTCTCCAAGCCAGGCTTCAACAGAAACATTAATTTTAACATTAAATTAATGGAAGCTCATTTACTTATTCTGGGTGGAGAATTTGTGGTCAAAATAAGACGGTGATTTACGCTCCCTATCAATAAAAATATTTTGAAAGTGGCAAGGAGATTTATAAAATATAAATAGAGAAAAATATTTCAAATACTTGAGAAATGATTATTTGTGTATATTTTATGGACTCTACTTGCTAGATCCATCTAGTCAAAGCTATGGTTTTTCCAGTAGTCATGTATCAATGTGAAAGTTGGACTATAAAGAAAGCTGAACGCTGATGAATTGATGCTTTTGAACTGTGGTGTTGGAGAAGACTCTTGAGAGTCCCTTGGACTGCAAGGAGATTCAACCAGTTCATCCTAAAGAAGATCAGTCCTGGGTGTTCATTGGAAGGACTGATGTTGAAGGTGAAACTCCAATACTTTGGCCAGTAGATGTGAAGAGCTGACTTATCTGAAAAGACCCTGATGCTGGGAAAGATTGAAGGCAGGAGGAGAAGGGTATGACAGGATGAGATGGTTGGATGGCATCCCTGACTCAACGGACATGAGTTTGAGTAAACTCTGCGAGCTGGTGATGGACTGGGAGGCCTGGCATGCTGCAGTCCATGGGGTCATAAAGAGTTGGAAATGACTGAGCGACTAAACTAACTAAGTAAATTTGAATGTGGAAGATCGTGGAGGTTTCATCAGCTGGTCCTTGAATACCTCCATGGAAGAAAGTACCTGTCACCTCAGAGGTGCTGTTACATACTTGGCTTTGGCATAAACGAAAAGTAAATTTCAGTCGAGAAAAGCGACTGAGATCTCAACTTTTCTCTGTTATATAAGTTGGTGTGGTGGTGGTTTAGTCGCTATGTCGTATCTGACTCTTGCGACTCCATGGACTGTAGTGTGCCAGGCTCCTTTGTTCATGGGATTCTCCAGGCAAGAATACTGGAGTGGGTTGCCATCATATAAGTTAGAGCATCTAAAAAAAATACCAGTTGAGATTGACAACTTTTAAAAATCCCGCTGAAAATAGTAATTTTCAAGATTAAGAAATCTAGCATAGTGTGTTGCTGATTTTAATTGAAATTGTTTGAAAGCCAAGGGAGTTAATTTTATATATTCTGGTGGAAATATTTTGTATGAATTTCTGGAAGCTAAGAGAACATGAGGTGGCAGAATCACAATATTATGCACAAGGTTGACCATGTATATATTTGCAAATCCTTCAGTGGAGAGAATAATCCCAATTAGAAACATCAAGCCAAATGAGTCTTTGGCCAGGGATAAAATTGGATAAGTTTTTAGAGAAAATAGAGGAAAAGTTGGGAAACACATTCTTTCATGAAAAGAATGCCAATATTTGTTAAAGTTCAGCTTTAGAACTGTCACCACCTCAACTTTTAGCTGGAATTCTGGCCTTGGTAGAAATCAGTGTAGACTTTGGGACAGGGGTTCATACTTGATGTATTGCTCTTACACTCCTCCGAGTTGAAAGGGCCTCTGATTTAGCAGAAGATATGGTGGCTAAGTGGTAAAGAATCTGCCTGCCAATTAAAGAGACACAAGTTCAATTCCTGGGTCAAGATGATCCCCTGGAGAAGGAAATGGCAAGCCACTCCAGTATTCTTGCCTGGGAAATCCCATGGACAGAGGAGACTGGTGGGCTGCATCCACGGGGTGACAAAGAGTTACACATGGCTTAGCAACTAAACAACAAGTATATATTCATACTTCTTTTTCAGTAACTTTCAAAGCACAGAAGAATAAATAGTACTGATTCTTATTTCTATAATCCTGAATCTCTGCTATATACATATATTATTTTAACAAGCATCTATTGAACAACTATTATGTGTCAGACACTGTTTCTAAATATGAAAGATATAGTGAAAAAACATAAAAATTTCTCTGTCATAATGAAGCATATTCTGTTGGGAAAGATAAAAAAAAAAAAAAAAAAGATAAATGAGTAAATTACATAGTGACAGTTACAAGTGCTAAAAGAGAAAACAAACTGGGATACAAATAATTATGATGGAAATTACACTTATAGAAAGAGTAAGATTTCACTGAAAAGGTGAAGTTGAGGGATGACCTAAAGGAAAGTGGCTTCTCTGGTGGCTCACATGGTAAAGAATCTGCCTATAATGTAGGAGACCCAGGTTCAATACCTGGGTTGGAAAGATCCCCTGGAGAAGGAATTGGCAACCCACTCAGTACTCTTGCCCGGAGAATTCCATGGACAGAGAAACCTGGCAGGCTACAGTTCATGGAATTTCAGAATTAGACACGACTGAGTGACTTTCAGTCTCTCTCTCTCTCTTTTTTTTTTTTCCACTAGAGAAAAGTATGGATCAATCCATGCTGATCTGTGGGGAAGTTCATTCCAGGTGGAAGGAAGAGTGCATGTGGATACTGGAAGTGGGAACATGTTTGGGCTATTTGAAAAACACTATGAAGGCTAGTGTGACTGGAGTTGAATGAATACGGGGATGAGTTATAGGGAATTATAGCATAGGGAAAATGAAATATTGGATAACATAGGACTTTGAGATTCATAGCAAAAATTTTGGCTCTACTCAGTGATATGGAGAAATATGAGAGGTATGAGAGGGTTTTTGCAGATCTGACAGGCTTGCTATGATTCCAATATTGAAGTAGAGTGAAGAAGCCTAGACTAGAATCAGAGTGACCAGTTCAAAGCCTATTATGAAAATCCAGGCAAGCAATGATGTGGCTGAGACCAGGGTAGAGAAGAGAAGCCATCATGTTCTAGATGTATTTTGAAGTTAGAGTTGACAGGACTTAATGATGAACCAGATGTGGAGTCTAAGGGAAAGATGTCAAAGATGACTTGAAATTTTAGGGTTTGAACAGCTGAAAGAATGGAATTTCATTTCCTGAGATGAGGATGACAGCAGGAGGGTCTAGTTTATAGGGAAATATGCGAAGATCAGATTTAACACTTTTAAGTGTGGATGTTTCCTTGACTGTTACAAGTGGAGCTACTGAGTGTGTGGTTGGGTACATCAGTCTTGAGTTTGGTGCTCACTTTTCAGCTAGAGATACAGATATGGAGCAGCATTTAGAGGCCACTTAAAGCTGAGAGGTTGAATAATATCTCCTAGGGATTGAGTGAAGCAGAAAAAGAAGCAGTTTGAAGAATGTACCCTCATTTGGAAGAAAAGGAGGAATCTGAAAAGGAGTAGCTAAAAAGGAGAAAAATAGACACGTGGTTTTATGGAAGCTGAATATTGAAAATACTTTTTAAAATACTTTTAAGAAGGAATAAGCAGGCTTCCCTGATAGCTCAGTTGGTAAAGAATCTGCCTGCAATGCGGGAAACCTGGATCGGTTTGATTCCTGGGTCGGGAAGATCCCCTGGAGAAGGGATAGACTACCCACTCCAGTGTTCTTGGGCTTCCCTTGTAGCTCAGCTGGTAAAGAATCTGCCTGCAATGCAGGAGACCTGGGTTCGATCCCTGTGTTGGGAAGATCCCCTGGAGAAGGGAAAGGCTACCCGCTCAGTATTCTGGCCTGGAGAATTCCATGGACAGTCCATGAGATCGCAGCGTCGGACACTGACTGAGCAACTTTCATTTTCTTCAAGCGATATACTAACCAGGTCAAGTAAGACAAGGACTAAGAGATTACATTTGGATTTAGCAACATGAAGATCACTTATGACACAGAGTTTTACTGAGGTGTAGGAACAGAAACCTGACTACAGTGAATTCAACAGGGATGGGAAGAAAGAAATGGTGGGAGGCAGTGGGTGTCAGATTTGCATTTGATGTATATAAGTGGTAATGTTTTGCGTTTGATGTATATAAGTGGTAATGTTTTGGCCATAAATTAAAATGAATTTTACTATTTTGACATACATTGCTCTAAATGAGGAATCAATCTCATATTTATCAAAATTGTATTGCAGTTTACAACCAGCACAACATTGCCATATTGCAAGATCAAACTTCAATGTCAGCTCTTCTGGGAAGTCTTTTCTGCCTCCTGCATACAGTTAATTGCTGTGTCTTCAGTACTCCCCAAACACATCATAAGCATATTTGCAGTGTTTGTGTTGTGATGTTATGTTACAAACTGTGTAAAATTTGTGTTCTAATCATTTTGGATCTCATTCAATCTATTGTGATCCTTCATCCTTATACAATAACACTGTTTTGGTAAAATTTTGCACTCACTAAATGTGTGGTGAATAAAAGAATATCACATTTTAAGTGAGAATACTCAGTACACCTGATGCAAAGAGCCAACTCATTGGAAAAGACTCAGATTATGGTAAAGATTGAGGGCAAGAGGAGAATGGGGTGGCAGAGGATTGGATGGTTGGATGGCATCACTGACTTAGTAGACATGAGTTTGAGTGAACTACAGGAGATAGTAAACGACAGGGAAGCCTGATGTGCTGCAGTTCATGGGGTCCCAAAGACTCAGACACAACTGAGTGACTGAATAACAATAACTGATTGTTAAGAAACATAGGTAGATACAGGAGCCTTAATCACTTTTCCTAAGATTTAAAGCCCATTGCATTAGGCAAATAATGACACCTATTTCTCTGACTGTAGTCCCTCATTGTCCATGTTGGTATTAAATAAAGGACCTACAAAATAATTAGCCATGAATGTGCTATTCAATTAATTAATGTGCTTTTACTATTTTGTTGTTTTTTTTTTTTCAGATTGGTAATTTTTGACTTTTTTTCTCATTGTAACAGTATTCAAATTATTAATGTAGAAATTTCATAGATAACAGAATCTCAGTAAAGTTTCTTCTCTGGGGCAGAAATCTGGAATTCAGTTAATAGGCTTTCTGAAAAGTTCCATATCTTCAGAGCATACCTGTACTTAAACTAACATTACTATAATTTCAATATAAAAGGGAGACAGGTTGATCTGATTTGGAATACGGGGATGTTCTGCAAAGCTACATTCCCAAGGGTGACTAGGCTTGATATTTATTTTTAATATGACTCATTTACAGCCTGCTCACACACATGATCCTGTTTGATGCATTGAATTAAGAGTAGAAGAAAAATGCATATTAAAACTAAAATATTAAAAGTAGGGGGATAGATTGGGAGTTTGGGATTGACATGTACACACTGCATATTTAAAATAGATAACCAACAAGGACCTACTGTGTAGCACAGGGAACTCTTTTCAATACTCTGTAATAATATAAATGGGAAAAGAATTTGAAAAATAATAGATATGTAACTGAACCACTTTGCTATATACCTGTAACTAATACAATATTGTTAATAAATTCTATTCCAATATAAAATAAAAATGTAAAAAAAACCCTGAAATATTAAATGTGATATAAAATATTTTATACTTCTCTACATTTAAAATACATAATTGTCATGGAAGCCAAACTACTACTAAGAAAACCCTTACTTGAACTAAAGGTTCAAGATATATGCTTATTCTATTCTAAATAACAGTAGACATATTTTGAGTGAGAGAGATTTTTGCCTATTTGTTTTGATTGTTGTTTTTACTAAGGAAACTTTAAGCAAAGTCATGGCTTGCCAATTTTTCCCATACTAGGGAACATTGAGAAAAGGAAAGTTATCTCTATCTATCTCTATGTCTAAGTATCTTATTTATCTATATACACTGTTTTGTCACAAGAATGCACTGGTCTTAGCAAACACCCTCTTCCTGCAAAACAAGAGATGACTCTACACATGGATATCACCAGATAGTCAATACTGAAATGATATTGATTATATTCTTTGCAGCCAAAGGTGGAAAAGCTCTATACAGTCAGCACAAACAAGACCAGGAGATGTTTGTGGCTGAGACCATGAACTCCTTTTTGCAAAATTAGATCTAAATTGAAGAAAACAGGGAAAACCACTAGGTCATTCAGGTATGACCTAAATTAAATACCTTACGATTATACAGTGGAAGTGAAAAATAGATTCAAAGGATTAGATCTGATAGAGTGCCTGCAGAACTAGGGACGGATGTTCATGACATTGTGCAGAAGGCAGAGATCAAGACCATCCCTAAGAAAAAGAGATTCAAAAAGGCAAAATGGTTGTCATAGGAGGCCTTACAAATAGCTGAGAAAAGAAGAGAAGCTAAAGGCAAAGGAGAAAAGAAAAGATATACCCAAGTGAAGGCAAAGTTCCAAAGAATAGCAAGGAGAGATAAGAAAGCCTTCCTCAGTGATCAATGCAAAGAAATAGAGGAAAACGATAGAAAGGGAAAGACTAGAGATCTCTTCAAAAAATTAGAGATACCCGGTAACAATAACCCTGTATACGAGACAGCAAAAGAGACACTGATGTGTAGAATAGTCTTATGGACTCTGTAGGAGAGGGAGAGGGAGAGGGTGGGAAGATCTGGGAGAATGACATTGAAACATGTAGAATATCATGTATGAAACGAGTCGCCAGTCCAGGTTTGACGCACGATACTGGATGCTTAGGGCTGGTGCACTGGGACGACCCAGAGGGATGGTATGGGGAGGGAGGGGGGAGGAGGGATCAGTATGGGGAACACATGTATACCTGTGGCAGATTCATTTCAATATTTGGCAAAATCAATAAAAAAAAATTAGAGATACCAAGGGAATATTTCATGCAAATAATAAAGGACACAATATGTTTGGGCACAATAAAGGACAGAAATGGTAGGGACCTAAAAGAAGCAGAAGATACTAAAAAGAGGTGGCAAGATTACACAGAACTATACAAAAAAGATTTTCATGACCCAGATAACCATGATGGTGTGATCACTCAGCTAGAGCCAGACATCCTGGAATGTGAAGTCAAGTGGGCCTTAGGAAGCATCACTCTGAACAAAGCTAGTGGAGGTGATGGAATTCCAGTTGAGCTATTTCAAATCCTAAAAGATGATGCTGTGAAAGTGCTACACTCAGTATGCCAGCAAATTTGGAAAACTCAGCATTGGCCACAGGACTGGAAAAGATCAGTTTTCATTCCAGTCCCAAAGAATGGCAATGCCAAAGAATGTTCAAACTACTACACAATTGCACTCATCTCACATGCTAGCAAAGTAATGCTCAAAATTCTCCAAGCCAGGCTTCAACAGTGCATGAACTGCGAACTTCCAGATGTTCCAGCTGTATTTAGAAAAGACAGAGGAACCAGGGATAAATTGCCAACATCTATTAGATCATCAAAAAAGCATGAGAAAACCAGAAAAACATCTATTTCTTCTTTATTTATTATGCCAAAGCCTTTGACTGTGTAGGTCATAACAAACTGTGGAGGTCATAACAAACTGGAAAATTCTTAAAGGGATGGGAATACCAGACGAACTTACCTGCCTCCTGAGAAATCTATATGCAAGTCAAGAAACAACAGTTAGAATCGTACATGGAACAACAAACTAGTTCAAAATTGGGAAAGCAGTATGTCAAAGCTGTATATTGTCACCCTGCTTATTTAACTTATACGCAGAGTACATCATGCGAAATGCTGGGCTAGATGAAGCACAAGCTGGAATCAAGATTTCCAGGAGAAATATCAATAACCTCAGATACATAGATGACACCTCCCTTATGGCAGAAATTGAAGTGGGACTAAAGAGCCTCTTGAAAGAGAAAGAGGAGAGTGAAAAAGCTGGCTTAAAACTCAACATTCTAAAAATGAAGAACATGGCATCCAGTCCCATCACTTCATGGCAAATAGATGGGGAAACAATGGAAACAGTGACAGACTTTATGTTTTTGGTCTCCAAAATCACTGCAGATGGTGACTGCAGCCATGCAATTAAAAGATGTGTGCTCCTTGGAAGAAAAGCTATGACCAACTTAGACAGAATATTAAAAGCAGAGATATTTGCCGACAAAGGTCTGTCTAGTCAAAGCTACTGGTTTTCCAGTAGTCATGTATAGTATGTGAGAGCTGGACTATAAAGAAAGCTGAATGCCGAAGAATTGATGCTTTTGAACTGTGGTGTTGGAGAAGACTCTTGAGAGTCCCTTGGACTGCAAGGAAATCCAACCAGTCGATCCTAAAGGAAATCAGTCCTGAATAGTCATTGGAAGGACTGATACTGAAGGTGAAACTGCAATATTGGCCATGTGATGCAAAGAACTGACTCATTTAAAAAGACCCTGATGCTGAGAAAGATTGAGGGCAGGAGGAGAAAGGGATGACAGAGGATGAAATGGTTGGATGGCATCACTGACTCAATGGACATGAATTTGAACAAGCTCCGAGAGATAGTGAAGGAGAGGGAAGCGCTGCAGTCCATGGGGTTGCAAACAGTCAGACATGACTGTGGGACTGAACAACAGCAACAACATATATATCTATATAAATCTATCTCCCCAGACTGAATTTATTATTATTTATGAATTAAGCTTAAAATTCACATCAACTCCACTATTCAAGACTACATCAAATAAAATAGAAAATCTGATAAATTATTCAGTATATTCATTATAATAAGCCAAGGAATTTTGTATAGAAGAATCTAAATATGTAGGTATAACTGAACTATTTTCTTAGATAATAGTTAAAATAGAGAATCTCCACTAAATTAGCTTGACAGCAAATATATACCTTTCACGTACAAGTTTTTACAAACTCACCTGCTTAGAGCACGTGTAATGGCCTTTTTCATATATTGGCTAGATGGTATCTAAGCACTCTATCACTTGGAAATGTCTTCTACAAATGAATCTTAGTAAAAGAAAGGGCCCCTCCTCCTGCTTCTAAAATTCGAGTGAGAGGACTTAGTTCTTGATATTATAAACTTAGGTTTGGTCAACTGGTCTGGAGTTTGGATCTTGGGTAAATGAAGCAGATATGAGAATATTTAGGCATTACTCAGAGTAGCAGTAGTGGAGCTGAGACTCCAAAGGAGATGACAGATGTCCATGAAAACGTTATCCTTACCTGTAGCATGATCTTACCTGTGTGCTTGGCTATCTATTGGCTGCATTTTCTGTTGCATTTCCTGTATTGATGTCATCCTGTTCTCCAGGTTTTCCATCATTCTGAGAGTTATCCAAGAGTATATGAATTCCTTTTCTGCTCAAACTAGCCAGTCTGTTTCTGTTGTTGGCAACCAAGACTGACAGACCATGACATGTGACTATACTGGTATCACAGACAAAAAATATTGAGACTCCTTAAAATAAAGTTTTATTTAGATTTGAAAAATGTTTTCAGTTTTTCTGAAAGCCTGAAATTGAAAGAGTTAAATTCACAGGCCTTTGGGGATTTTTTCAAACATCACCAAAACTTTATTCCTGACAATCATAGAAGATCTGACTCTTTATTTTACTGTGAATATTTACAAAGTGGGAAGAGATGGAAAGAATACACAGAAGAACTGTACAAAAAAGATCTTCATGACCCAGATAATCACGATGGTGTGATCACTGACTTAGAGCCAGACATCCTGGAATGTGAAGTCAAGTGAGCCTTAGGAAGCATCACTATGAACAAAGCTAGTGGAGTGATAGAATTCCAGTTGAGCTATTGCAAATCCTGAAAGATGATGCTGTGAAAGTGCTGCACTCTATGCCAGCAAATTTGGAAAACTCAGCAGTGGACACAGGACTGGAAAAGGTCAGTTTTCATTTCAATCCCAAGAAAGGCAATGCCAAAGAATGCTCAAACTACCGTACAATTGCACTCATTTCACACGCTAGTAAAGTAATGCTCAAAATTCTCCAAGCCAGGCTTCAACAATATGCAAACCATAAACTTCCTGATGTTCAAGCTGGTTTTAGAAAAGGAAGAGGAACCAGAGATCAATTGCCAACATCCGCTGGATCTTGGAAAAAGCAAGAGAGTTCCAGAAAAACATCTATTTCTGCTTTATTGACTATGCCAAAGCCTTTGACTGTGTGGATCACAATAAACTGTGGAAAATTCTTCAAGAGATGGGAATACCAGACCACCTGATCTGCCTCTTGAGAAATTTGTATGCAGGTCAGGAAGCAACAGTTAGAACTGGACATGGAACAACAGACTGGTTCCAAATAGGAAAAGGAGTACGTCAAGGCTGTATATTGTCACCCTGCTTATTTAACTTATATGCAGAATACATCATGAGAAACGCTGGACTGGAAGAGACACAAGCTGGAATCAAGATTGCCGGGAGAAATATCCATAACCTCAGATATGCAGATGACACCACCCTTATGGCAGAAAGTGAAGAGGAACTCAAAAGCCTCTTGATGAAAGTGAAAGTGGAGAGTGACAAAGTTGGCTTAAAGCTCAACATTCAGAAAACGAAGATCATGGCATCCGGTCCCATCACTTCATGGGAAATAGATGGGGAAACAGTGGAAACAGCGTCAGACTTTATTTTTTTGGGCTCCAAAATCACTACAGATGATGACTGCAGCCATGAAATTAAAATACGCCTACTCCTTGGAAGGAAAGTTATGGCCAATCTAGATAGCATATTCAAAAGCAGAGACATTACTTTGCCAACAAAGGTTCATCTAGTCAAGGCTATGGTTTTTCCTGTGGTTATGTATGGATGTGAGAGTTGGACTGTGAAGAAGGCTGAGCACCGAAGAATTGATGCTTTTGAACTGTGGTGTTGGAGAAGACTCTTGAGAGTCCCTTGGACTGCAAGGAAATCCAACTAGTCCATTCTGAAGGAGATCAGCCCTGGGATTTCTTTGGAAGGAATGATGCTGAAGCTGAAACTCCAGTACTTTGGCCACCTCATGTGAAGTGTTGACTCATTGGAAAAGACTCTGATGCTGGAAGGGATTGGGGGCAAGAGGAGAAGGGGACGACAGAGGATGAGATGGCTGGATGGCATCACTGACTCGATGGACGTGAGTCTGAGTGAACTCCGGGAGTTGGTGATGGACAGGGAGGCCTGGCGTGCTGCGTTTCATGGGGTCGCAAAGAGTCGGACACGACTGAGCGACTGATATGATCTGAACATATTCAAATTCAGATTTTATTACTAAGAAATTTCTTATGAGAATTCACTATTAACTCTCCACGTCACAGAGCAATGGATGTTTTCTCTCTTTCATTATGTGTGATAAAATGAAATGGTCATATTTTCTTCAGAAAACAGTATGATATAATACCCAAAATCTATTATAGATGAATGTCAATTAAACTTTAAAAGAAATAAGATGAATGACAATTGCAAAATACAGAATAGAAAACTTTATTTGCTTTACCGTATTTAGTAATCTAAGTGTGGAAACTGAAGTCATATTGCAAAGAAAAGGCATTGTTGTTCAATATAGATCTGGGCAGCAGTTTGTACACACACACACACAGTCTTTCTTTGGGAACATTTCCCTATTATTTTTCAGAACAGAAAATACATTGTTAATTTTTCTCTCTCTCTCCCTCCCTCCTCCCTTGCTTCTTCCTCCCTCCGTCCTTGTCATGCTCCTCTTTTCCCTCTTTTTCTTCTCCTTCTCTCTTTTTTCAAATTTAAGGTAAGATTGGCCTCCTAGAGAAAGCATTAGAGAAACAGAGACCTTTTGCTCCAGTTTGGTAGTTGTCTTCTAAATATTCAGATTAACTCTATCAGTTAATTCCTTTTAAAAGTCTCTTCAAAGGTTATATAATCACACTTTCTTGTAGAATGAATGCCTGAAAGGATGTGACATGTGAACATTTTGAGTTATCTGACAAAAATTAAATAATGTCTTCTTATTCTAAACTAAGTTGATTTTTAACATATCCATAATCAACAGATGCTAGATTCTTCTTGAAATGATGCTAGCCTGAGATATTAGCTGAGTACCTCAGTGTAAAAATTGAGATCATTATATAAGTTCTTGTGTTACTTGGTGAAAGATGTATTTCCATCACATATTAAACCATAAAGGTTTTGTTAATGTATTGTTACAATTGAATTATGCGAGAATAGAAATTTGTGAACATACATGCAAGTTTGTCTATCTACAAATTGGAAATACACACTTCCAGGAAAAAAATTATTCCAAGTTAAAAAAAAACCCGTCTTTCTCCTTGTCAACATTTAAAATTATTAGATAGTAAGACTTTCAAAAGCATCATAAACTAGTTACATAGTATCAACAGGAAAAATGTATTTCCAAAAATAAATTTTATTCCAAAAAAAATCTGTTTTTCTCCATATCAGCAATTAAAGCAGGTGCCACCTTCTGATTAATTCAATCACAAGATGTTACTTACACGAAAGTCTTAGCAAATGAAACTTAAACAGAAACTGTTGGCTGCACTGTCATTTCTTCTTCGTTTTTTGAATTATCCAGAACACCACATGGCTGGCTTGGAAGCTTATTTTCCAGATCACTGACAGCAATGTGATTTTGTGTTTGTATGTGTGAGTATGTGCTTTGTTTTGAAAGACATCAGCTTGGAGCAGTTTCAAATATCTGGCAACAATTTCTTAAGGAGTATGTCATAAATAAGCTATTGACCGCATTTTTGGCCAGGTCACTTGTCAAATGTGTAGTAGGGAGATGTTAAGTTTCAGGGCAACTGCAACCTACATTTATGAAAACTATTTATAAAACTACATTTTAGAAAACTATGTAAGAGTTCTATGGATTCTATTGGGTGCAATCAAGAAAATTGCTCTTTTTATTAGCATATTCCAGTCTGTAAAGAATATTGCTTAAGTCCTTTTTCTAAAATAAGGTCCTGAAATTTTCTCAGGAAATTCCATGTGCTTGGAATATTTGCTTAAGCACAATTCAAACCTGCAGGAAGTTGAAGTATGCTGCATTTGGTGTAAAGTTAACTTTTTTGAATGTAAAAAAGTCAAAATTAATAAAGAAACTAACAAATTCAAAGTTCCACTGAGGAACATCATGATGCTTTTAGCAATTCACTTGAAATGAAGGAGGAAAACCACCTCCTTTAACATTTTAAAGCTTTGAAAGCCTAATGAACCATGTTACCTCCTGTAGCGTCTACCAAACCAAAATTTGCAAGGACGAGGTTCATTAGCAGTAAGTGGAAGCAGACCATTCAGTTCAATGGTGTCTTGCAGTGTTTTCAACATTACTGTTGTATTTGGTTGAAGAGATATTGCCATCTTAACCGTTACTTCATTCTCCTTATTTTTCATAAAAATTCCTATTATCCCAAGAATTAAATGCTCCTCCCTGCAAATGATAAAAAACTTCTTCTTTTAACAAGTGTTCAAAATATATTCACTTTTCAACAAGGTAGATTATTGAAGAATGTCATCCTTGTTATATTTTAATTGTTTATTTCTCCTCTATATGTACCAAACTATTGGGTATTGGTTTGTGATTAAGGAAGAAAATGAGTAATTAGAATACAGAAAATGTAAAATATTAGATATAGATAATGTGGTTTTATCTGAATCATTACAATAGAGGTTATATTATCAAACCTTAAAATATTGGCAATTCATTTAATTCATGTGCTTTTAAGACTTTTGCATCTCATTATTTTAGGGAAAAAGCTGTGTGCATGAAAAACCCAGGCACTCCTTAGCAAACACCCTTGAAGTTTACCTGGTTCTGATTCTATGGGGACTCCACTTTTCACTGCATTTGAACAATTTTACAAGTTGTAATGATAGCAAGGCAAAGTATATCTTGTCATCCAACACATATATGAGTTCTGTTGGTTAAGGTTACAACTTAATTCTTCTCCTTACTCTGGAAGAATCCAGTTTTGCCTCTATAAACATATTAATTTCAATATTCTTAATCTATAAATATTCCTGTTCTTTGGATTGTCCTTTTATCCCGTTGTAACTTCTTGAAAGTGATAGTCACTCAATCATATCTGACTCTTTGCAACCCCATGGACTATAGCCTGTCAGGTTCCTCTGTCCATGCCATTCTCCAGGCAAGAATACTGGAGTAGGTTGCATTCCCTTCTCCACATTGTTGTGACCCAGGGATGGAACCCAGATTTGCCGCATCCTTCATTAATGAATTGATGTGTTCATTTTACATGTATGTGAAAGCTTTGCTTTCTGTTTTTTCAGACTAGAGTGACATTTACAGGATCTGCATTATGTTTCTATTTTGAAAACAAAATGCAAGTGTATTCCTTAGGTTGTATATAGTTTAATTTCTAAAATTAGAATCTTTCTCTCATTCTCCTGCCCCAGCACAAACAGATGTGCATATAATTAGTATTTTGGCATAAATTGGCTCAAACAACATCGCTTAAGATTAAAATCAGTATTCTATTGTGTATTTTAAAAAATGTGTGTATATATTCTACTCACCATTTCTAAGAATTCTGTTGATTGCAGATGCCTGAGGAATAGTCAGTGGGTTATTCAAAACTTGGTAGGCTTTTGCAAAATGCTATATATAAAATATACATATGCTTTATGACAAGAGCCTCCATTTGGTGTGATGGGCCTAATATTAGCAAGGGCTATGTGTCCAGTTGCATACCCAAATTTTTAGATGAGATGTATAATGTGATTCATCTTTAAACCACATAATCTCTGGAGGCTTTGGAAAACAAAGGGATGGCATTAAAGGGAAAAAAAATATCTACATGTAAATAAAGTTACTTGTATATAAATATAAATGTACATATATTTGTTTGTGAAGCTAGTAATGTGGTCATATTTATTTCTAAGGAGGCTCATGGATATTGAAACAAATTGGGAGTATTCTGCATTGCATATTTGGTTCAAATCTGCCACTTAGTAAAAGCATAACCTTCAGCAAGTGACTTAAAATTTCTGAATCTTATTTCATCAATGAGACAATAATAATGTTTTAAAGTACATTTAATGTCTGCTAAATTTTGCCATGGTAAAATTCAAGATAGAGATAGCTGTGACACTTCAGAAGTAATTCTAGCTGACACTGCTGTCTCTGAGCTGAGCAGAAATGAGTAGAATTCTTAGACTGAAGGCCTTGGGGGAGTCATGGTAGTCTTAGGAGAACTGTGGGAGGAGCTTTTAGGTAGAAAACTGAAATCTATTCCTTCTTTCTTCCTTTCCAGGAAGAATGCAAAGTATTCATTTCATTCATTTGCCAGTTTTTTTTTTTCTTTTTCTACTATATATGTCAATTTCTAAATATTTTCCATAAATCTGGGATTATTAGGAAAAAGTGCATATGAGTGTGAAGGTGTATGCTTCTTGGAAAGTTCAGGATGAGTACACTGACACTCTGGTGTTTGAATCAAATTACATTATCTTGAATGAATTATTCTTGGAAGTTTTTCTCTTAAAATTTTTAAATTTCTGCCTGCCAGGCAAAAGTAAGTAATTATCTTCCAAGTAGCTGGATGTCATTTTGAAGTATCTGTGTTTTGACCTCTGATATTCAGAGAGAAAAATAGTTCTGCTTCACATGCTAGCTTTCAGAGTCTGAGACTTGATACTTATGTTTCCATGTGATTGTTTGCAGAATAGAAATTACAAAGGGAGAAATAATGAGCCAGAGGGAAAATAAGATGTTTATTTGTGCCTGTTTTTGGTTTTGAAAAGGGAAAGAGATTTGGTAGATATGGTTTTCCCAGAATGGCAATGACACCGATACTGATTCAAAATAGCTTAATGCATCAAGTGTAAATCTTTTTCACAGATTGTTATTTTATCTACCACATTGTTCCCTTTTAATTGCATGATGAGTATAAATGAACAGATTTGGAAAAGAGAGGTTAAATCATTCATTTGGAGTGGCCCTCGTTTTACACAAATGTTACAGCTGTTACAAACTATGGGCTTTCAGTCAAATCACATTTTGTTTGGAAAGCAAGGTGTTTTTATTGAAATAGTATCTGAATGCCTTGAAGTGGAATATACTCCTTGTTTGATACCCAGCAATCTCATGAAATTGTACTCTCTGCCTAACTTCTATAGGCATTTCCATTTTCAGACGGTTAGTCTGTAAAACCAACGAAATTTCATCATCAGTCTGTGTTGCTTACCGTGATGCATTTTTTCTTCTTCAGGCTAGATGTAGTTCAGCTTGTTAGACCTTTGGGGAAGCAGTAACAGAGGGAATGGCCACAAAGTGGATCCTTTTTAAATTGTAGTATCTAACATTTTCATCTTGTGTTGCTTTGGAGTATCTGAGACATGTGAGTGTGGTACAGTGGAAGCAACAGAAAGAAGGGAATAGCAGAAATATATTTACTATTTCTTCCCTTTTCCCTCAAATTAGTAGAATTTTCAAATGAGTCAAGTACATATTTTAATTGATAAACTGACTTTATATTCACCTATTGGAAACAGTACAACATATTTTACATCAGATTATGAAATATGGATGTTTTACTAAAAGACAGGAAGAGCTTGTTCCAGTCTTTAAAGTAAAAACATATTCAAAGGATCTTAAGGCATACCATTTATTCATATTCATATCTATTGAAATACTGTACATCCACATACTTCAATAAATAGTTAAAAACCTGACCTCTTTTTAAATCATTTCTGAATTTCAAAAAACAATTTTTATTGAAAAGATTAAATAGATAACTTTCGGCTGTGTCACAAAGCTAAGCACAATGGATAAATTAACAGTTATTCAGTAAATTTAATCAATATAGATAATCAGCTTTGATAAATTTCTCAGAGTTTTCTGAGTTCACACACTGGGGTATTTATATATATTGTCCTGAATTATCTGGTAATTTTCTCAGTTCTCCAGTCTACTTTCTAGATATAGCTTAAATATTATGATGAAGCATTAATTTTTCAGCTAAGTTTGAACTCCCCAACAGTGGCTTTAAGTTTGATGTTCTCTCTCTCTCAAATCTTGTAGTGTCCCCGCCATAACACAATACTGTAGTTTGGGCAGTACTTTTCATTATACAATTGCTGCATAATAGTAACTCAATGGTGTAACAGGATTTATGTTTCAAATGGGATCATTGTAAATAAAACATAATTACACCAGTTGCAGTTAAAAGAATGCAAGTGAATTATGTCGACTACCCTAATATTCTGGCTCTTCCCTCCCTCTCAGCCTCTCCTTTCTTCTTCCCTCTTTCCTTCTTTTCCTTCCTTGCTTTTTTTCTTTCCCCTTTACCTTTTCCCCCGTCAGTCTTTTTTCTTTCTACTCTACTTTCTCAACTGCTTTTTCTTTTTTCTTTCTTTGAAAAAAATTCAGGGGCAACAAAAAGAGTCCCACAAATCGAACCTGTAGAAATATAATGCTGAAATGAATAGCTAGAAAAATTGTTATAGATCAAAAGATAAATCAGTTTCATAAAACTGCTATTTTGAAATTGCAACAATCTTGTACAATCAGGACTGATAAAATGGAGTAATCAGACATTTCAAATGTCCATAAATGTAAAATCATCTACTTGAACATTATATGCAATACATTCACACAAAAAAGCAAATACTGTAGCCTTATTTGAACAATATTGAACTCATAAATACTCATGATTTCACTCTGTCCAGGGGCCTAACAACTAGAAATGCTGCTTGATACAGAAAAACATAGTGAATACCTCCTCTATTTAAAAATGTCACTCAAGAAAATCTCTTCTAACATAAAGGCAAATACATATAGCTACTGAGCTATGACTGTACTTCTGTCACATTCTATGGGAAAAACACCAGACTCCACAAATTCGGAATCATGACAACACTTTGAACTAATTATTTGGTTCATCCATAGTTTATACCTCAGTTTACCTCACATTTACCCTACAAACCTTACAAAGAGGAGGTATTTTTACTCTAGGAAAGCGATCACTGTATAATATGCATTCTTGATCTGTTTCTTTCTCCCAAACAATGGTACTGATGGTTAACACTTCTGTGGTAGCACCACTATTTCTAGTAAGTAGATTATTATGGAGTGTGCCACTTTAAAGCTGCAATACACACAAAAAATATTTTGTAGTTTACTCACCAATTCCACAAAAAGATTTTGAAAAGCAAATCAATAATAATCAAAGTTAAAATGTCATATGTGGTTTTTGTAAAAACCTTTCTTAGTGTATCAGTCAAAATAACATAATAAATTATTACAGTAAATTTAATAGCATTGTGCCATATCATTGCCATTTTGTGGAAATGTTGTATATATATGCCTCCTCATTTAGGATTCACATTTCTAATTAAAATAGATTTATGGTATACTTTGGGACAAAATTTTACTTATATTTTACTTATCTACATTAGATATCTTAAATATCTTGTTTCTAACTATATTAGCAGGTGTTGTTATAACTTGCAAAAGGGAACTATTTGTAGAAATTTCTCTAGGGATAGTAAAATTGGTAACTTTATCAAACTTGCAAATGGCTTTCAAGGCTATAGTCTGTCTTTAGTAAAGAGTAAACCATTGAACTATTCTTGTAATATAATACTTGTAGAATAACAGCATTTTCCTTCAAAAGTGTAGTTTTCATTCTTTGTGATAGAAATAATTTAAAATCCATGATAATTTAGCAATTAATTTATTTTAAGATATTCTTCATCACTTATGGCTTGTCTTCATTTGAACACATCTTACATATACCATGTAAGAAATAAAGCATGATTTTTTTTTTCATTTTAGCTTTGCTTGTTTAAGCTGACATGGCTACAGAGAAAGATTTAACCACAGAATTAGTTATTTCAGGGATTGATCTGCTGCATACTAGGATGGAATATTTGTTATATTTTGGAGCATTTTTGTACAACATGTATGCCAAACTATCAACTGAGTAATGTTTTCAGCTGGAAAATATGCAAAATGCTCCTGTCCACAGGAACACTATATCTAGCATACCAACTTATTTGCCACAGAACCAAATTAATTTTGAACGTTTACCATCTCATTTAATGTTAGGTAATTGGACTTTGTGTCCTTTCTGACAAACTACCTTAAAAATTTTGGCTTGTAATAGTGAAAGGAAAAGATGCTGTATTGCCAGACAATTTTGGATGGACTGTGCTATCATTTTAAAGGGAATTATTTCCCAAAGTGGATCTAACATTTAGCTACAACTAAAGAAATCATACAGTGGATTTACCTGTACTATATTAGTTAAATTGTTTTCATCACAAAGCTGAGCTATCATGGGGCAAAATTCTCAAAACCCTATTGGTAATGAGGGAAGAGATTTTTACAATTTGATAGCTCCTTTGTTCTTTAGAGACAGGATATAGTTAGTATTAACTTTATCATTGTGGTTTATTTTTGCTTTCAAGTTATAGAATTTGGCAAAAACATTTTATTAGTTGGAGATGAAGAGAAAATTATTTTATGAAGGCACACCCATGCTGAACTTACAGGAAAGAGAAGCAGAGCTGCACAGCCAGTTATATTACAAGGATCATTCCTGAAACCTGAATATCATGCGAGCAGAAAAATCTAGATATGTTATATTTTGAAGAAATTATCTGAAGGCAATATTATTTGCTTTTTTATCAAAAAAGAAAAAAAAATGCATCTTTGTAAATGTGGGTTGACTCTTATTGAAACAGGGAAATGAATGCTTGTATTGCAGCCTTAAAGAATCACATATTCACTGCAATATTCGTTTTTTTTGTAAACTACAGCCTGCAACCTAGCAGACCATGACTGAATGCTTTTGAAAAGTTGTAGATTACAAACATGAAATCACAATTAATATCCTCTAAAAGTAATTTCAGAGCTTTCACGTCTTAAAAAAAGGACAATGTGTACTGCTTCACAAGGTAATGTAGCTAATCAAAAAAAGAGTAGAATTAAAGTATTTACATAATGAGCAATTCTACAGAAGGCGATCATCCCCATGTAAGCACTGCTGATTATATCCCACGCTGCTTTTAACAAACTGTACCAGATTGGATCCAGCCATCAGCACTTTCAGAGAATCCTTAAAAGCCTTTTATGGGTCTTTATATTTATTGTAGAATGGCATTCTTCAGGTAGAATAAGCTGGTGAAAGAGGACAGTGTCAACACAAGGTACCAGCAGGAGAAAAGAACGTCAGCGCTCCCGGTAATTCCGTACTGGGCTGTACTTGGAGCTGGAAAGAAATGGAGAAGAATAAATCAAAATCTAATTTGTGTCTTTCAAGATCTTAACAATAATCAAAAGCAGTCGGGTGTTCTGGGGAAAAAACTAGCACTGGAGTCAGACAGATTTTAGATTCACATCTGGTTCTGCTGTATGACAATGTGTGGCCTATTCTACTAACCTCTCTGATCTTCAGTTTTCTCAAGAACAAAATAGAAACAATAAAATCCACCTGGCAGGACTGCAGTGAGAATTTGAGATGAAGCACATGTAGCACATTGCATTAGACTGGACATAAGTACTCAGCAAATATCAGCTAACATTTTTTATCTTATATGCATTGTAACTATTTCTAATAGTGGACAATATTCATTTATGTATATATTTAAAAAATTTTTTATTGAGATATAGTTGAACTATAACAGTGTGTAAGTCTAAGGTGTACAACAGTGTAGATTTGATACACTTGTATATTGCAACATGATCACCACCGTAGTGGTAGTTGACACTTCTATCATGTCACATAATCATTTTGGGGACTTCTCTGGTCATCAGGTGGTTAAGAATCCACCTTTCAGTGCAGGAAACATGGATTTGATCCCTGGTGCAGGAAGACTCCATATGCCACAGGGCAGCTAAGCCCATGTGCCACAGCTACTGAAGCCCACGCGCCCCAGAGCCTGTGTTCCATAGCAAGAGAAGCCACTGCAATGAGAAGCCCACTCACTGCAACAAGAGAGTAGCCCCTGTTCACCACAACTAGAGGAAGCCTATGCGCAGCAACTAAGACCCAGCGAAGCCAAAAATAAGTAAACAAAAGCTTTTTAAAGTACTATCATAAAAATAAAGAATACTGTTATTAAAAAATGATCATTTTTGTGGTGGGAGCAGTTAAGATCTAGTCCTTAGCAACTTTGAAGGTTATATCACAGTATTATTGTCTACAGTTACTATGTTGTACATTAGATCTACAAAACTTATTTGTCTACTGATTGTAAGTTTATACCCTTATTCAACAATCTCTGCAATTTCCCAAGCTCCCAGCCTCTGGTAACACTAGTCTACTCTGTTTTTACATGTTCTGCTTGCTTTATTAGATTCCACATCTAAGTGATATTATATATATATATATATATATATGTATTTATATGGTTTGGTTTAGTCACTAAGTCTTTCCAACTCTTAAGAGCCCATGGACTGTACCTTCCAGGATTCTCTGTTCCTAGGATTTTCCAGGCAAGAATACTGGAGTGGATTGCCATTTCCTTCTCCAGGAGATTTTCCAAACCCAGAGATTGAACCTGGGTCTCCTGTACTGCAGGCAGATTCTTTACTGGCTGAGATACTAGGGATAGGGCTTCCCAGTATGTATGAATGTATGTGTGTGTATATATATATATATACACACACATATATATATATAAATACACACACACATATATATAAATACACATATATATATATATAAATACACATATATATATAAATACACACATATATATATATATATAAATACACACAGACATATTTGTGGGTCTTTTTTATTGTCCAGATGCTATGCTAAATGCTGAAAAAACAAAGAGATTTTCTCTTCCAAGACCTTTGTATGTGTTTGTGTGAGGAAAGATATCAAACAATTATAATACAGTCTTGGGAATATTAGAACTGCCTGGGCAAACTGCAGTGACACAGAAAATTGTGTATTTAAAATTGCCTGGGCAAGGGGAAGATGATTTAACAGATAGTTTTACCAAAGGGGACCATCATCTGAGTACAGAAAACAATATATTCAAAGGCATGAGGAAAGGCAAGATCATGGCATGTATTCTAGGCTCTAACAGTAGATTAGTGTTGCTGGACTGTGAAGTTTGAGGCCTGGAGTGGAGAAAATTGAAACGGAACTCTAGGCAGATAGAATGAACTCAACTGTATTGAAAAAAATGTTTAGCTTTTTATGCTGAAGGAGAGTTTGAAGAATTTGGAGCTGTTGAATTGTATGACTATATTTATAGATTGGAAAGATCACAATCTTATACATAGAGAGAAACTCCTGTGGGTACTTGGCTAACAGTCATGTTGAATTTTCACTGAGAGATTGTACCTAGTGATTCACCAAGCTTGGGATACCGTGGGAGTCTACTTAACGGATTCCACTTTGTTTCACAAGAGGACTGTTGCCTCTTTGAATGTGAATTATGTTGTGTTCCAGAAACAATGTTGCAGGCATGTTCAGCTCTGCTTGAGACTGGTTCTCATTTACCATAAGAATAATAATAGTAATAATAAAACAACTCCACCAACGTATTTTTAACTACCTCTTCTTAATGAAATCAGGATTTCAAGTACTGTTTTCTAGTAGGAAATGAATAATGTAATGAAAGAACATTGTTTCACCCCCAAATTCATAATTCAAATCTGGAAGCTCTTTTAGTCACACTGAGTTTGAATTGCCAGCAGCTAGTTTTTAATGGAACTTTCACCAATGCCTATATTTTCATGTTACAAGAGGAATAAATTGTGTTGTTTATAACTCTAAGAAATTAAAGGAGATAGAAGATGCCTTGACCCCTGCCAGTGGGGAGTTTTCTTAAAAATGCAATTGTTGATTCCATGTGAGTGAGATTCAAGGGCTAAAACTACTACACTTTAGTAAACAGGTAGCAAAATCAACTATTTGCTGTTTCTCTTTAAATGACAGCCCACTCCAGTATTGTTGCCTGGAAAATCCAAGGACCCAGGAGCCTCTTAGGCTATAGTCAGTCAGTGGGGTCACAAAGAGTCCGACAGGACTGAGCGACTTCACTTTCACTTTCACTTTGCATCACAAATGAGTTTTAAACAATGAGAAGATGATGAAGCAAATAAGTCTATGGTTGAACAGATAGCTTTCAAGTTTTGATATGTAAGAAGTCTAATTTAAAACCATGAAACTACTTAAGTTATTTTCTCTTATTCAGGACTTAGAATGATGTTTTATTTTTTTAAACATAAATAAATATTTAATTGGCCTGTTACCTTCTCAGTGACATCTATTTCATAGTTGTTGCTACTGTTTTTTAGGAATATTGAGTGCAATAAAACCAGTATAATAATAAAGGACTAATAATTAGCAAAGCAAATAAAATGATATCATAAATAAGAAACAGATCTTAAAAGCCAAGCACACAAAGAAAAGATAATATTTTTATTATCATGAAAAATTAAATAGTACATTAATTGAGTAGAGTAAAAAGGACTCTCAAAACTCTTTATTCATCCTTTAAAATGCATTTTGGGTCAATCTTTCCTGAATCCCCTTTGCTTTTTCAACAAGCTGAACAGATTGCCCTATTGTTTCATGAGGTCACAATACATATTCCTTTTAATAAAACTATCATATTGCTTTACAACTATTTGTGTGCATATCTATTTCTTTCACCAGACTATAAACTCTCCTAGGGAATGTTTTGTTTATCTTACTATTTCCAGATACAAAGTCTGGTAAGTTCTGGTACACAGTGGGTACTCAAGAAATATCTATTGAATGAACTATTCAATTAAATAAATAAATAGATTGGTTAGAGTCTTCCCTGATAGCTCAGTTGGTAAAGAATCTGCTTGCAATGGAGGAGAACCTGGTTCAATTCCTGGGTTGGGAAAATCCACTAGAGAAGGGGTAGGCTACCCACTCCAGTATTCTTGGGCTTCCCTTGTGGCTCAGCTTGTAAAGAATCCACCCGCCATATGGGAGACCTGGGTTCAATCCCTGGGTTGGGAAGATCCCCTGGAGAAAGGAAAGGCTAACCTGTCCAGTATTCTGGCCTGGAGAATTCCATGGGTCACAAAGAGTTGGACATAACTGAGTGATTTTTCACTTTCACTTTCAAAAGGAATATATGTCTCTCCTACAAAATAAAATCTTTTTTTTTTTTGTGAAGCAAGCAAGCCACTTGTCTATAAGTTAGAGAATGTACCATATACTTTCATTCATTCAGCAAATATTTATTGAACTAGGTACTAAGGACTATACTAAGTACTGGAAACACAACATATAATAATGTGGGTAAGTTGGCACAGTGATAAAATATCTGCCTGCTAATGCAGGAAACACAGGAGATGCAGATTTGATCCCTGAATCAGGAAGATGCCCTGGAGTAGTAAATGACAACCTATTCCAATATTCTAGCCCGGAGAATCCCATGGACAGAACAGCCTAGGGGGGCTCCAATCCATGAGGTCATGTAGAGTTGGACATGACTGATTACTCATGTACATGTATATATGATTCTTTTATTACTCAATTTCATCTATCTCCAAATATACCCTTTTTGTCATATTCCTTGTATGTGTGTGCTCAGTCAATTCCATCTGACTCTTTGTGACCCCATGGACTGTAGCCTACCAGGCTCCTCTGTCCATGGGGTTCTCTAGGCAGGAAAAAGCTGGCTTACAATTCAATATTAAAAAAACAAAGACCATGGCATCTAGTCCCATCACGACATAGCAAATAGATGGGAAAACAATGGAAACAGTGATAGACTTTATTTTCTTTGGCTTCAAAATCACTGCAGACAGTTGACTGCAGCCACGAAATTAAAAGACACTTGCTCCTTGGAAGGAAAGGTATGACAAAGTTAGACAGCGTTTTAAAAAGCAGAGACATCACTTTGCCAGCAAAGGTCCGTAAAGTCAAAGCTACTGGTTTTCCAGTTGTCATGTATGGATGTGAAAGTTGGACCATAAAGAAGGCTGAGTGCCAAAGAAATGATGCTTTCGAACTGTGGTATTGGAGAAGACTCTTGAGAGTCCCTTGGACTGCAAGGAGATCAAACTAGTCAATCCTTAAGGAAATCAGTCCTGAATATTCACTGGAAGGACTGATGCTGAAGCTGAAGCTTCAATACTTTGGCCACCAATGCAAAGAGCCCACTCATTGGAAAAGACCCTGGAGCTGGGAAAGATTGAAGGCAGGAGGAGAAGGGGACGACAGAGGACAAGATGGTTGGATGGCATCACCTACTCAATGGATGTGAGTTTCAGCAAACCCCAGGAGACAGTAAAGAACAGGGAAGCCTGGCGAGCTGCAGTCCATGGGGCTGAATTGAGCAACTGAACAACAACAAGGGAGACAGATCATGAGGGAGATGATAGGGGAAAATCATGTATCAAACAAACTTTGTAGCATCATCCTCTTGCAGCAAAAGACAGAGAGTATAGTTGAACCTGGGCCCCCAGATATGGTCTTGAATTTGGAGACATCCATCTTTGCCTCTGTGATGGTCAGGTCTGTTGTATGTTCCCTGCCACGTTTTTAGTTGCCTTTGAGTATTATACTGCTACCCATCCTAAGTAACATTAGGAGGGAAATGGCATGTGATCACAGGTGTAGTTGGACTATAGTGAGAGTTTGTTTTCCTTCTGAGTGGTATGAGAATCCACAACACAGTTACATGCAGAGGGACTAGCTGACATTTTAAAATATACCCTTGACTGTTCTGTGGACAGTAGATTGTACCAGCATAAGCAAGAGTAGGAGCCCACGTTAGTCCCAGACCTTCAGGGGTTTCCATTGCCTGTTGAGGAAAGCCAAAGTTGTGTGGCTCAGTATTCAGGGGTGTCTGATATTTGGTTCTAGTCAACTTATCCAGACTCATATACACTCTTAGCTTCAGGCACATAAGACATTTTTCTAAACAGTCTTCCCTGTCATTTGCACATACTATATCCTTAAGCCTAAAAGGCCTTACTTCCTATTCTCCTTAGCCACTTACCAAAGTCCTATTCTTCTGTAAAAATTTAAACTAAAACCTCCCTCATAAAGCCCACCTAATCTAATAACAATTTTTAATCTCCTATCTGATTTCATAAATACTTCCATTTTTACTTATGTGTGTGCTGAGTCACTTCAGTTGTGTCTGACTCTTTGCAACCCTATGGACTATAGCCCACCAGGCTCCTCCATCCACAGGATTCTCCAACCAAGAATACTGGAGTGAGTTGCCATTCCCTTCTACAGGAGATCTTCCCAACCCAGGGATTGAACTTGCTTCCCCTCTGTCTGCTGCATTGGCAGATATGTTCTTTACCTCTAGCAGCACCTGGGAAGCCCTTTATGACAAGGGGGAATGTTCTATAACTTCATTATGCTTATAGACCAGTAGAAGAGAAATATACACATATCTTTCTACATATATATAATTTACTTTTATAATAAAGATATGTGTATCTTTCTCTTCTATTGTACTATAAGCATGATGAAATTATGGAACATTCCTCCTTGTCATGTGTGCATTTTTATCTTATACCAAATGTGTTTAAAAGGTGTATATTGGGGAAACATGGGGAAATATTCTTAAAAATATGATTTGTTTAATTTAATGCAACTTTGATAAAAAACCCTATTTCAATATTTATTGCTATGATGTCTTACTTTTAAGGCAAAGTGTAAAAGGAAGAAACTCTTCTGTTTTTCTCCTATATCTGTTTAATTGTCTTTGATTTCAAGGAGAAGAATAAGGAAAAGAGATATTTAAATCAAGAAAGAGAAGAGAAAGACAAGGGAAGGAAAAGGAAGAAGAAAAAAGGGTGAAGTTTTAAAATAAAGAGAGAGAATGGGAATACACAGCCCTTGAACAATGTGTTAGATGCTTTCAAGTTTGCCATTTTATTTAGGCAAAAGAAGAGAAAGAAGGAATGAAATGGCATATATCAAGGGTGCTACTTTGGTGTCATTGAATAATCAAAATTTAAAACAAAAAATAGAAAAGGCTTCCCACTTTCTTAGTAAAGCTAAAGACATTCTAGTTTTAAAATATAATGTGCATAATACATGGACTATAGATCCAGAGGACTTTGGTTCAAAGTCTAGCTCCACCTTTTTCTAACTAGAGTCACTTGGGCATGTTTCTTAGCTGTGCTTAGTTTAGCATCCTCATTAGCAAATAAGGACTGGTACTGATAGTATCTCAAAAGTGATTGTGAAGATTAAATGTGTTGATACACTTAAAACACCCAGTGCAACATCTAACACAGGATAAACACTCCTCAAGTATTATCTAAGCACTATCAATTTGCTCATTCATTTAGCAAGTTGAACATGTGCTATGTGTGAGGCATTCTCTGAATCCATGAACAAAACAGAAGTGGCTCCTGTCCCCATAGAGCTTTCTCTTTAGCTTGAGTTGTTTTCCATGGAATAAGGCTGTTTTACTTCATTCCTCACCTATACTTGGTTAAACCAATGTTTCTATGGTCTTACAAAGCTGTCCTCCATTTTATCTTATAAAAATATTTATTTTCTTTATTATCTTGACTTCTTTCAGAGGACTTGGATGCCAATTACTGCAAGATAATTGGCTGTTTCTTCTCTTTGCAGGCTCCTTGAAGGCAGAGAGTATGACCCTCTTCCATTTCTTCTTTTCCTCTATCTTTTCTCAAGAGTAACAGTGTGACACATGTCCTTGGGCGTGGAGTCATGGCTCATCTAATGCCAAGCTTGGTGACAGAAAGGCTTTGAGGCATGAAGCAGAGTGTGCGGGCTATATGGAGGGTCCAGGCCTTTGGGATTTCTCCCAGTTGCCAACAGGATGATCCAATCTGGGCTTTAATACATATCTTACATCTTGTCTAATTATGATTATCACTCCCAATTACTTACAGCTGCTGCATATTATTTTCAGTCTTGGCAGTTTTCCCTTGTATTGCTCTAGTTTTTATTTTTAGGCAAAAGCAAATGTAACTGTGAAATATTTAGTTTGGTATAATACCAATTACTTGCCTAGGCAATTTCCTTAAATTACTGAAGCTTTAACTAAACTAACTTTGAGTCATATTTTTAAGATTCTTGTTGCAATCTTAGGTAGAGTTATTTAGCTACGTTAACTTTGCTTCCATAAGAAAAATCTGGCCTGAACTTGCATTTTACTGAAACCTTAAACCTTAATGGAAAGTGATTGATTTACACCTAAATTAGATTTTTAAATAAAAGAGAGTGATTCAAAAGAGTGCATATTAGTTTACTGAGAAATTATGCAACACTGATTCAGTCTAAATATAGTACAACTCATACTGTGGGAGTAGTTTGCTTGAAATATTAGTTTAATCTTTTCTTTAGCAGTATCCACCCCTTAACACCATCAGCAGGTGTCAGGGATAACACATCAGAAGCTCAGATCACACCCAGTTTTTTTACACCATTTAATTCTGCCTAAATACTGGGCAGCAATTTGGGGATGAGAGGAGCACTGAGATATGCTTTACAACCGGATGTACAACTTTTGATTACAGTGTCTGGATGAATCAGACAAGTCTCAGCATCAGCAACATCATCTAATTATTCCTTTCTGAGCTATTTCTCTCTTAGGCCCACACCCTAAGAGAGGATGTATTGCTTTAAAGACACAGCACAAAACGCGTCTTATCAGGAACCATGACTTATCTCACACCTATGGAACAGCTATCTCTGTGTGGGGGAGGACTTTGTGTCATTACAGCATGTTCCCATACTGGGACCCTCCAAAATCTTCTTCCTCCCTTAGGCTTGGACTTGAGTAATGCTTGAGAAGCATAGCTGTCATGCAGTAGGGCTACCAATGTAGAGATTTTCAGATGTTTTTACTCAACATACCTTTTTTGTGCCATACACTGTTTCCTGAAATACAGAGAAATAAACATAGCATAATCCATTTTTCAAGCAGCTCTCAGTCCTGCAGAGTAAGGCTTAATTTGTGAGTTCTTACCACAGCAACCCACTCCAGTACTCTTGCCTGGAAAATCCCATGAACAGAGGAGCCTGGTAGGTTATGGTCCATGGGGTCGCAAAGAGTCGGACATGACTGAGCGACTTCACTTTACCGCAGCTAGGGCTTCCCAGATGGCTCAGACAGTGAAGAATCCATCTGCAATGCAGGAGACCCAGTTCCATCCCTGGGTCTGGAAGATCCCCTGGCAAAGGGGAATGGCTACCCACTCCAGTATTCTTGCCTGGAGAATTCCATGGACAGAGGAGCCTGGTGGGCTATATGTATGGGGTTGTAAAGAGGCAGACATGACTAACACTTTCACTTTCACGTCACCATAGCTATAGCTCCACTCAGAGGAGAGAAAGACTTGGATAACTGACTTTGAATTCCTGTTAGTCAGCCTTTTTTATTTTCTTTAGAAGGAATCAGGCTAACAAGGGCACACTGATGCACTTTTTTTCAAATAAGAGACCTAAGGTTATAGATGGTGCAGCCATGAAATTAAAAGACGCTTACTCCTTGGAAGAAAAGTTATGTCCAACCTAGATAGCATATTGAAAAACAGAGACATTACTTTGCCAACAAAGGTCCGTCTAGTCAAGACTATGGTTTTTCCAGTGGTCATGTATGGATGTGAGAGTTGGACTGTGAAGAAAGCTGAGTGCCGAAGAATTGATGCTTTTGAACTGTGGTGTTGGAGAAGACTCTTGAGAGTCCCTTGGACGGCAAGGAGATCTAACCAGTCCATTCTGAAGATCAGCCCTGGGATTTCTTTGGAAGGAATGATGTTAAAGCTGAAACTCCAGTACTTTGGCCACCTCATGCGAAGAGTTGACTCATTGGAAAAGACTGTGATGCTGGGAGGGATTGGGGGCAGGAGGAGAAGGGGACGACAGAGGATGAGATGGCTGGATGGCATCACTGACTTGATGGACATGAGTCTGATTGAACTCCGGGAGTTGGTGATGGACAGGGAGGCCTGGCGTGCTGTAATTCATGGGGTCACAAAGAGTTGGACACGACTGAGTGACTAAACTGAACTGAACTGAAGGTTATAGAAAATCTGTATTTACATACATATCCTCATCGAGCTTCTCTAGTAGGAACTGAACTTCCCTTGTAGTTCAGTTGGCGAAGAATCTGCCAGCAATGCTGGAGACCTGGGTTTGATTCCTGAGCTAGTAGATCTCCTGCAGAAGAAAATGGCAAGCCATTCCAGTATTCTTGCCTAGAGAATCCCATGGACAGAGGAGCCTGGTGAGCTACAGTCCAAGGGGTCCCAAGAGTTGGATATGACTTAGCAACTAAACCACCACCTAACATTTAAAATTTTTTAGTTTTTCACTTGGTTAAAAACCAAATGCCTACCTTCAGGAAATTCTAACATTTTTTACTAACCAAGCTTTCACAAGCATAAAAATATAAAATTATTTTCACAAAAAGTATTTCCATTTTGTGTTGTAAACAATGAGCAGAATGGCTAGAGAAATCACCCGATTCCTTTCTTTTTTCTGACTCGTGGAATTTCCCTGCCAGCTTGTTCTTAGCAACTGCTAAGCTCTTTCTCTGGCAAACCACCGTTCTTGAATCCGTTTTTGCTTGCTAAATAGCGATTTTACCAACGTTCACAGTATACAATCCTGTTTACTCAGCATCAACCTACATTAGTAATTTTAAATATATGTTTGTCTCTGTATTACCTATATTCAGAAATCTGCCTATTTGTAGATAAATTTATTTTTCTGCAAATAGACACATGAAACTCTCCATTTGAGTGAAAGAGAGTAAGTAACCACCCAAATAGAAATAAATTCTGTCCCCGTTTTTCTGTCCTTCATAGTCATTGAAAAAATATTTCAGCCTGTATTGTTCATCATTATCTTCTGTGTTAGATATTTTTGTTTATTTTTAGCAAATCATCAGTGATGTACCTGAATCTAAAGTAGCTCCATTTTAAAAAGTCTGTTGCCAATAGAGGTAATTCTGTATAACCTGAAATGGTTCTTTGTACTTGGGCAAAGTCCAGTTATTCATTCCACATTGGTTTGCAAATGGGTTTCTTTATTGTCATTACATATTCTCTCTGTGTGTGGAAGTGTGTATATGTGTTTTCAAATCTGGTTTTGTTGTGTAAAATACATATGTAAACATAAAATACAAGCTGCCTTGACTCTAGAGTTTAGTTTGGCCCTTTAAAGCATCATCTAGCTGCAGAAAAAAGGTTCTACAGAAATAAAAATAGAAACCCAGCTGTGTTCTTAAGGTCACTAATAGTCATTACCATCAGCTGTATCATCAGTGTGACACTGCTAGTGTGGTAAAAAAATGGGTGAAATTGCAAACTGGTAAACATTTTCACAAACTGAAGGAGTTTGTAAGACCAAATATGTGTGGCTATGTGGGTGTGAAATTATTTAAACTTTTATGTGTTTAAACTTAAAGATTTCATGATCAAAGTATCTTGTTTATTAAATTTTTTTCACTTTTCGTGTTAGGAAGCTTATCCTAAATGGCTTCTTTTCTATTATTCTATAACATGGTTCTTTCAACAGTCAGGATAAAGAATTTCATAAGGTTAGATTACTTTTTCCATTTTTTTGGACTCTTCTATGTACCTTCCACTTTTTCTTAGCTTTTCAAATGCAATAAAGACCAATGATTATCTGGCCGTGTAGTTCTGATTTACTTAAATTGTTCCACTTGTTATGCTCCAGATTGAATTTCAGTTATTCTCAATGATTCTCTAATCATTGCCATTATATTTTGGCTACTTAAAAAACCTTAATAAAATCCAAATGCCTCTGTATGGAACTCAAAAGCCTCTGTAAACTTTCCCAAAGCTACCTTTCTAGTCCTATTGCTGGCTGCTCTCTGACATGGCAGGCACACTAGGCAGGAATGTTCTTTATTCTCAGGATATTGCTCAGGCCTTTGCTTCATTTGCAGATTTGTTCACACTCTGCCTTCATCTGGGATGGGCTTTTGCACCTCTACATGTTGAAATAGTACCCATCTTCCATTGGGCATCTCAAATGCATTTGGCTTACAAAGTTAGAATCTGTTGAAACTCTAGGGAATACTGGTATTTTGCAAACCTTCACTTCCATAGATGAAGAGATGAGGCTGGCAGAGATTGAATGGTGTGCTTAAGTTAGAGGCAAAAATAAGTCTAGAATTCAAGTATGCTGAATCTCTATGCTTCCATTCCCTTGTGGTATTATCGAATTGCTGAATTACTACCTAACTCTAGCTGGAATTCATCTGCCAGTTCCTCTTTTCTCTCATAGCCATTTGCTTTTATTATACTTTTTCACCCTTGTGTTCATCTCCTTAAACAGAGACTAAGTTTCTTAAAAACAGTGGTAATACTTAATTTACATTTTATCACTCCCCGGATTTGATTAAGTGATTGGCACTGTCACATATTTATTACAGAGAACTATAGATGATTTTAATTTCTGCAGCTGAATAAGGTTTTACTGTAAAGCTCAAGAACACTGTAGGGAAGGTGATATCATCAAGCAATAATGCAGGATTTGGAAACATTGGCTACCATCAAAAAGCAAGGTTGGTTCTAGTTTAGAGAAATGAAGAATCATATATTCCTTGATGTCTTTGAAGACATCATACCATAAACATACATAGTTAAATACACACAGACACATACACATGCACACACACACTCCAAGAGAACTGTTAAAGAATCTCTCTTGTGACTTTTACTTGAATTTCTTAGTAAAGAAATGGAGAACATATTTGTAACCATCAAGCACGTGAACTAGCTTAGCACCTCTGTGCCTCAGTTTTCTCCAGCTGAACAGAGGGGATAAAAGTATCTTCCTTACAGTGTTGCCAACTAGGTAAAGTACTTAACTAGTGTAAATTTAATTGTTCATTAAATGGTAGCTTTTAAGATGCATTAGTATTTATACAAGACATACTGATGTAAGCCCCTACCTTGGCCCAAGAAGAAATACCTAGTTGTTGGAATGAGGTCATGTGTGCCTCAAAGTCCTGTACATTTGAAACAATAACAATCACACCAACAATACGCTCCTTCTATAGCACCTCTAAGGGTACAGATTAGAGAATTCACTGAATAGACTTCCCTGGTGGCTCAGATGGTAAAAGCATCTGCCTACAATGCAGGAGACCTGGGTTTGATCCCTGGGTTGGGAAGATCCCCTGGAGAAGGAAATGGCAGCCCATTCCAGTATTGTTGCCTGGAAAATCTCATGAACAGAGGAGCCTAGCAGGCTACAGTCCATGGGGTCGCAAAGGGTTGGACACGACTGAGCAACTTCACCTTCACTTCACTTTCACAGACAATGCTTGAGTACCTATAAATACTTATTGAGCACTCTCACTGACTCAATGGACATGAGTTTGAGTAAGCTCCAGAAGTTGGTGATGGACAGGGAAGCCTGGCATGCTGCAGTCCATGGGGTCACAAAGAGTTGGACATGACTGAGCAACTGAACTGATTGAGCACTTACTGTGCTCAATGTACTATTCTGCATGCTGGGTCACAATTGTCATATATAATTCCTCATAGTCTGCTAAGTAGATCACAATACTCTGAACTAACTGTACCCTTGAACCCCTTGGGCTGCAATCCTTCTACTTGGCATCACCTTCTTCCACTTCCTTTCAGTTTTCCAGCCTCTGTATGACACACCTTTCCTTCTCTTTAAGAACCCAGTTCCAGGTTACCTCTTTGATAATGTACTTGACCTTTTAACCATTACTTGCTTCCTCTCTTGAGACCTCTAAATCCTCTTTCCTGACCTTGCTCACAGATTTGCCTCATCACCTAGACTGGGTTCCTAAAGAACAAGGATCATGTTTTATTCATATTTCTTTACTTCTTTTTTTTTTCCTTCCACAGTGACTAACAGCGACCTCGTCTAATAAGGACTTAATAAATAATTGTTCTTTTTATCTCCACATGACATAAATTTGCACAGTATATTTGTTTCACTCACCTTTTGTGTCTTGCCCTATATCTTCTCATTACCTTTTACTTTAGCTGGTGATATGAAGATGATCCCACCCTAATGGCAGAAGGCCAAGAAGAACTAAAAAGCCCCTTACTGAAGGTGAAAGAGATGAATGAAATAGCTGGCTTAAAAGTCAACATTCATTTTACTCTTTTCATATATCCCCCCAGCCTCCTTCTGTGACCATCAGTTTGTTCTCTATGTCTGTTTATCCACTGCTGCCCTGAAATTAAATTCACCCATACCATCTTTTTAGATTCCATATATATGCATCAGTATAAGATATGTATATTACTACTTCTGATTTTACTCTGTATAATAGGCTCTAGGTTCTTAATGATGTATGACAGAAAACCGCAAAATTCTGTAAAGCAATTATCCTTCAAATAAAAAAAAAATAAAGAAAAAAGTCAACATTCAAAAAACTAAGATCATGGCATCTGTTCCCATAACTTCATGGGAAATGGGGAAAAAATGGAAACAGTGGCAGATTTTATTTTCTTAGGCTCCAAAATCACTGAAGATGGTGACTGCAGCCATGAAATTAAAAGACACTTGCTCTTTGGAAGAAAAGCTATGATAAACCTAGACAGTGTATTAAAAATCAGAGACATCACTTTGCCAACAAAGGTCCGTATAGTTAAAGCTATGGTTTTTCCAGTAGTCATGTATTGATGTGAGAGTTGGGCCATAAAAAAGGCTAAGAACTGAAGAACAGATGCCTTTGAACTGTGGTGCTGGAGAAGACTCTTGAAAGTCCTTTGAACAGCAAGTAGATCAAACCAGTAAATCCCAAAGGAAATCAGTCCTTAATATTCATTGGAAGGACTGATGCTGAAGCTGAAGCTCTGATACTTTGGTCACCTGATGCAAAGAGCTGATTCATTGGAAAATACCCTGATGCCGGGAATGATTAATGGCAGGAGGGAAGAGGTAGCAACAGAGGATGAGATGTTTGGATGGCAGCACTGACTCAATGGCTGTGCTGCTGCTGCTGCTAAGTCGCATCAGTTGTGTCTGACTCTGTGTGACCTCATGGACCGTAGCCTACCAGGCTCCTCCGTCCATGGGATTCTCCAGGCAAGAGAGCTGGAGTGGGTTGCCATTGCCTTCTCCGCAATAGCCATGAGATTGAGCAAACTCCAGGAGACAGTGAAAGACAGGGAAGCCTAGTGTGCTGCAGTCCATGGGGTTGTGAAAAGTCAAATACGACTTTGCAACTGAACAACAACAGCCCTGGCATAATCACTTAAAGTCATCTGCTCATTTTGTCAGTCCCCAGACCAAGATAACACTTCTGTAAAGAAGAGAAGAGTAACTTCTGTACAACTTATTAATACTGTACTTTATATTCCCCCACAGTGCATTGTGCTTTGCACATGGTAGATATTCAATTAATTTTTTGGAAAAATAAGTTGATTGAAAATAAACAATTATCGTATCTCTTTGCTTCCACTTTTCTTAGCTCATGGTAGTTCAGCTGTACCACTTTTATGAGGCTGGCAATAATTATATTATTAGGTACATATCCTGAAAATGAAAAAGTAGTCTTAAGATCTTAATTAAGTCTGATTTTTTTTCTCATAGATTTTATCCTGAGAACATTATACCCACTGTTTTTACACTACCATCATTTGGGTTTCTGCTACACTGGCAACAATACCTAATGAAAGTTCTGTCTCCCATTGTATTTCATAAATATTTTAAAGCACTCATTGTATGTATATTTTTATTATGACTTTAACTATAAAATATTCCTCTACCTACAACATCAAAATGCTCTTTTCTTGAGTCTTCAGCTTGTCTTACATTTTCTGCCTAAGGTGATCCAAGTTCTAAAATGGAAAAATGGGATGTATACAATTGCTATGGAAGGAAATTAAGAACAGACTCACAAAAAAAAAAAAAAAAAAACATGCTAGGTAATTCTCGTCCAATGGATGATCCACCAAAGTATGAAAAGAAAAAAAGAAGAATGCATTTGCATAGTGATTCAGCAATGAACATATACTGCAAAATGAATTCATATTGATTCTCAGTTCAGTTCAGTCTCTCAGTTGTGTTCAACTCTTTGTGACCCCATGAACCGCAGCACGCCAGGCCTCCCTGTCCATCACAAACTCCCAGAGTCCACCCAAACCCATGTCCATTGAGTCAGTGATGCCATCCAACCATCTCATCATCTGTCATCCCCTTCTCCTCCTGCCCTCAATCTTTCCCAGCATCAGGGTCTTTTTCAATGAGTCAGCTCTTCGCATCAGATGGCCAAAGTATTGGAGTTTCAGCTTCAACATCAGTCCTTTCAATGAACACCCTGGACTGGTCTCCCTTAGGATGGACTGGTTGGATCTCCTCGCAGTCCAAGGGACTCTCAAGAGTTTTCTCCAACACCACAGTTCAAAAGCATCAATTCTTTGGTGCTCAGCTTTCTCACCATCCAACTCTCACATCCATACATGACCACTGGAAAAACCACAGTCTTGACTAGGTGGACCTTTGTTGGCAAAGTAACGTCTCTGCTTTTGAATATGCTATCTAGGTTGGTCATAACTTTCCTTCCAAGGAGTAAGCGTCTTTTAATTTCATGGCTGCAATCACCATCTGCAGTGATTTTGGAGCCCCCCAAAATAAAGTCTGACACTGTTTCCACTGTTTCCCCTTCTATCTACCATGAAGTGATGGGACTGGATGCCATGATCTTCATTTTCTGAATATTGAGCTTAAGCCAACTTTTTCACTATCCTCTTTCACTCTCATCAAGAGGCAATTTAGTTCCTCTTCACTTTCTGCCATAAGCGTGGTGTCATCTGCATATCTGAGGTGATTGAGATTTCTCCCGGCAATCTTGATTTCAGCTTGTGCTTCCTCCAGCCCAGTGTTTCTCATGATGTACTCTGCATATAAGTTAAATAAGCAGGGTGACAATATACAGCCTTGACATATTCCTTTTCCTATTTGGAACCAGTCCGTTGTTCCATGTCCAGTTCTAACTGTTGCTTCCTGACCTGCATATAGGTTTCTCAAGAGGCAGGTCAGGTGGTCTGGTATTCCCATCTCTTTCAGAATTTTCCACAGTTGATTGTGATCCACACAGTCAAAGGCTTTGGCATAGTCAATAAAGCAGAAATAGATGTTTTTCTGGAACTCTTGCTTTTTCGATGATCCAACAAATGTTGGCAATTTGATCTCTGGTTCCTCTGCCTTTTCTAAAACCAGCTTGAACATCTGGAAGTTCATGGTTCATGTATTGTTGAAGCCTGGCTTGGAGAATTTTGAGCATTAGTTGGCTCAGATGGTAAAGCATCTGTGTACAATGTGGGAGACCCAGGTTCGAGCCCTGGGTTGGGAAGATCCCCTGGAGAAGGAAATGGCAATCCACTCCAGTACTATTGCCTGGAAAATTCCATGGACAGAGGAGCCTGGTAGGCTACAGTCTATGGCGTCGCAAAGAGTTGGACATGACTGAGCGACTTCATTTTACTAGCATGTGAGATGAGTGCAATTGTGAGGTAGTTTGAGCATTCTTTGGCATTGCTTTTCTTTGGGATTGGAATGAAAACTGACCTTTTCCAGTCCACTGCTGAGTTTTCCATATTTTCCAGCATATTGAGTGCAACACTTTCATAGCGTCATCTTTCAGGATTTGAAATAGCTCAGCTGGAATCCCATCACCTCCACTAGCTTTGTTTGTAGTGATGCCTCCTAAGGCCCATTTGACTTCACATTCCAGGATGTCTGGCTTTAGGTAGGTGATCACACCATCATGATTATCTGGGTCGTGAAGATCTTTTTTGTACAGTTCTTCTGTGTATTCTTGCCACCTCTTCTTAATATCTTTTGCTTCTGTCAGGTCCATACCATTTCTGTCCTTTATTGAGCCCATTTTTTGCATGAAATGTTCCCTTGGTGTCTCTAATTTTCTTGAGGAGATCTCTAGTCTTTCCCATTCTGTTGTTTTCCTCTATTTCTTTGCATTGATCACTGAGGAAAGCTTTCTTATCTCTCCTTGCTATTCTTTGGAACTTTGCATTCAAATGTGTATCTTTCCTTTTCCCCTTTGCTTTTCACTTCCCTTCTTTTCACAGCTATTTGTAAGGCCTCCTCAGACAGCCATTTTGCTTTTTTGCATTTCTTTTTCTTGGGGATGGTCTTGATTCCTGTCTCCTGTATAATGTCATGAACCTCATTCCATAGTTCATCAGGCACTCTGTCTATCAGATCTAGTCCCTTAAATCTATTTCTCACTCCCACTGTATAAGGGATTTGATTTAGGTCATACCTGAATGGTCTAGTGGTTTTCTCCACTTTCTTCAATTTCAGTCTGAATTTGGCAATGAGTTCATGATCCGAGCCACAGTCAGCTCCTGTTCTTGTTTTTCTCCTGTTCTTGTATAGAGCTTCTCCATTTTGGCTGCAAATAATATAATCAATCTGATTTCAGTGTCGACCATCTTGTGATGTCCATGTGTAGAATCTTCTCTTTGTTGTTGGAAGAGGGTGTTTGCTATGACCAGTGTGTTCTCTTGGCAGAACTCTATTAGCCTTTGCCCTGCTTCATTCTGTACTCCAAGGCCAAATTTGCCTGTTACTCCAGGTGTTTCTTGACTTCCTACTTTTGCATTCCAGTCCCCTATAATGAAAAGAACATCTTTTTTGAGTGTTAGTTCTAGAAGCTCTTGTAGGTCTTCATAAAACTGTTCAACTTCAGCTTCTTCAGCATTACTGGTTGGGGCATAGACTTGAATTACCGTGATTGAATGGTTTGCCTTGGAAACGAACAGAGATCAATCATTCTGCCGTTTTAGAAACTGCATCCAAGTACTGCATTTCAGACTCTTTTGTTGACTATGATGGCTACTCCATTTCTTCTAAGGAGTTCCTGCTCATAGTAGTAGATATAATGGTCATCTGAGTTAAATTCACGTATTCCAGTCCATCTTCGTTCACTGATTCCTAGAATGTCAATGTTCACTCTTGTCATCTCCTGTTTGACCACTTCCAATTTGCCTTGATTCATGGACATAACATTCCAGGTTCCTATGCAATATTGCTCTTTACAGCATCGAATCTTGCTTCTATCACCAGTTCCATTCACAACTGGGTGTTGTTTTTGCTTTGGCTCCATCCCTTCAATCTTTCTAGAGTTATTTCTCCACTGATCTCCAGTAGCATATTGGGCACCTACTGACCTCGGGAGTTCATCTTTCAGTGTCCTATCTTTTTGCCTTTTCATACTGTTCATGGGGTTCTCAAGCTAGAATATTGATTTTAAAGAATGATTAGTGATTTTTTTCTAAAAATAAAGAAAATATGCTGATCATAATTTCTCTGGACACTAATCAGATTTTTTTTTAAAGGGTGGGAAGTTTTGCTAACTATTACATCAGAACACCTCACCTCTGCCTCACTTTTTAGATATTGCATATTAGCCACTTACTGTTTGAAAGGATTTTTGACTGAAACTGAAATAAGGCTTCCTGGAACTGTATTGATAAGTTTTGCAGGCTATTGTTTATTGCTGATAAGTTTATATCCACCGTTCCTTTGACCACAGACAACTAGTTGAAGTCTTGTTATTTCTTAAGACAAAGCCTTTACTTAAGAGATTCTTCAAATTTATGAGTATTTTCAAGTCTCTTTAACATAAATATATATACTTAAACCTCAAACTGGAAAATTAATCTTAGATATGTCAGAAAATGAATAATTTAGGAATAAATAACCTTTAGAAGAGTAGTCATATTATTTATTCAACAAATGCTTATTTAGCACCTCCTCTGTGATAGTCATTGTGCTCAGTTGTTGAATATACAAAGATGAAGATTTAATCCTAGGCTCTGAGGAATTTAAAGTCAAGTAGAAACAAAATATTCTACTTTAAAAGAAAAAGGATAATTTTCACCAAATCAGATATTATCAGAATCCCAGGGTCAAAAGAACTTAGGGACTCTATTAGCTTTTGCCAAAGTATAATCAAATCAGAAAATCTAGTTACAGAAAGACATTTTAGGGTTATGCCACTTTAAAGCCAGAAGAATCTGAGGCCTAGAGAGGAAAGAGCTACACAGAGAATTAACACAAGTCTCTAGATACTGAGTTAGGTGTCCTTTCCAGAACATTGCACTGCCCACATTTATTTATTTAGTATATTGTTTCAGGCTTTTGTAACTCTCATTTGATTATTAATATTGAATGTATCAAATACAACCTTAAAATGTTTCTAAATAAAATATGATAAAATAATTTTATAGTCTAGTAAATTATACAAAAGTTACACACCACTTTAGTCATGTCAACCACTAAGATGCAGAATGAGTTTGTTCTACACATGTGTTAACAATGATACAATTATTTTGAAATATTAAGTGTTTGATATAATTTCCAAGATCTGTAGTCAACATATGCTTTATTTGCATCTCTCATTATATGCTCAACTTAGACTTCTTTTTTTCATCCATCAAGCATGTGAAGTTCATATTATTTTTCTTCTGCTTTTTTCTTTTGCCTTGAATTAACATATTTTATTGGCAAAAACAATCACTTTGCCAAATCTAACTTCAAATTGGGTGCAGTCTTCCCAAGCTCTCAGAAGAAAGATAATCAAAATACTTGATTATTAAAATATTCAATAATTAAAATATTTCCTAATGATTACAGCAGTGCACCCTTATGGTCAACAAATATTTGGTTCATTCTTCTTATCCCATGCTAAATATTCCAACTCTTCCTATAAACTGTTATTAGTCAAAAGTGATAAATTTCCCATGCATCCTTCTTTTTTACCCCAGTTTTACTGAGAAATAATTGATATATATCACTGTATACATTTAAGATCTACACCATGATGGTTTGATTTACGTATATTGTAAAATGATTACCACTGTATGTTTCAGCAAACATCCATCTTCTCATACAGATACAATAAAAAGAAAAGAATAAAAGAATCATGGGGGGGGGGACGTGTCCTTATAATGAGAATTCTTAGGATTGACTCTCAACCACTTTCATATATATCATACAGCAGAATTAGCTACAGTCATCATGTTGTACATTATACCTCTAGCACTTATTTATCTTATAACTGACCACCCTTTTCCAATTCCTCTTTTCCTCACCCTCTCTTTTTCTATGAGTTTAGTTTTATTCTTTCTTTCTTCTTCTTCTTTTTTTTTTTTTTTTTTTTTTTAAGATTCCTCGTATAAGTGAGATCATAGTGTTCACATTCCTCTGACTTATTTCACTTAGTATAATGCCTCCAAGGTCCATCCATGTTGTCACAAATGATAAGATTTACTCATTTTTAAAGTTTGAATGGCATTTTATATGTATGAATATACACCACACCTTCTTTATTTGAACACTTAGACTGTCCCCATGTCTCGGCTGTTGTAAATGATGCTGCTGTGAACATGGGGATGTAGATATCTTTTTGAATTAGTGTTCTCATTACTTTGGATTTATTCCCAGAAGTGGAATTGCTGGGTCATATGGTCATCCTATTTTTAAGTTTTGAGGCTCTTGCATAGTGACTGTTACCAAATTATAATCCCAATAACAGTATACAAGGATTTCCTTTCCTCCACATCCATGCTAGCATCTGTTATCTCATCTTTTTGATGATTGTCTACCAGGTATAAGGTGATATATCATTGTGGTTCAAATTTACATTTCTCTGATGACTAGTGACATTGAGCATTTTTCATGTACTTCTTGGCCTTTCAAATATCTTCTTTGGAGAAATGTCTTTTCAAGTCCTTTTTAAAGTGGATTATTTATGAAGTATGCACCACTATTACCATATTGAAGAATCTAACTCTTATTATATATTTACCATTTCCAGTGAGATTTACACTAACTTTTTGTGTTTTTATGATGTTAATTAATGTTCTTTTACTTCCACTCAAAGAATTCCCTTTAGCATTTCTAGCGAAACAGGTCTAGTGGTAATAAACTCTCTCAGGTTTTGCTTGTTCAGAAAAGTCTTTATCCTTCCCTCATTTATGAAGGACAGCTTCACTAGGTACAGATTTCTTGGTTGACAGTTATTTTCTTTCAATATTTTGAATATGTTATCCTAGTCTCTCCTGGTCTGAAAGTTTCTAAGATATCTGCCAATAATATTATCCCATAATATTTTATGTAATTTCTTTTCCCTTGTATACAATTTCTCTCTTTCCTCATGTTTCTCTTAAAGTCTTTACATTGTCTTTGACTTCTGAAAATTTAATTATACCTGCTGCTGCTGCTGCTAAGTCGCTTCAGTCGTGTCCGACTCTGTGCGACCCCATAGACAGCAGCCCACCAGGCTCCCCCGTCCCTTGGGATTCTCCAGGCAAGAACACTGGAGTGGGTTGCCATTTCCTTCTCCAATTATACCTAGTGCAGCTCAATTTGGGTTCAACATATTAATATTTGGGATACTTTAGGCTTCATGGATCTGGGTCCATTTTTCTTTCCATGTTTGGGAAGTTTTCAGCCGTCATTGCTTTAAGTATACATTCCTGTCCCTTTCTCTTTCTCTTCTCTTTCTGGATTTCCCATAATGTGAATATTGTTTCTTTTCACTGTGTCTCATAGTTCCTGTAGGCTTCCTTCACTATTTTCTTCATTCTTTTTCTTCCTTTGAATAATTAATTTCCAATATCCTATTCCCTAGGCTGCTGATTCTTTCCTCTGCATGGTTGGGTCTACTTTTGATACTCTATATTGAATTCTTCAGTTCAGCTATTTCATCTTTCTACTCCAAGATATCTATTTTTATGTTTGTTTTGATATTTCCTTGTCAAACTTATTTTGTTCATGCATTGTTTTTCTAATTTTGTTCTGCTTTCTGTCTGTGTTTTCTTACAGTTCACTTAACTCCCCTAAGAGGATTATTCTGAATCCCAAATTATTTGGAGCTTTATTAGCTGCCTTTAGTGTTGTTTTATTTAACTGGATTTTTCCTGATTCTTGATTTCTTACATTAGTGTCTGTGACTCTGAGTAATGGAGTTATTCTTCACACTTTATAGATTTGGCAGGGACAGTTTTTTACCAATTAGCTTTTCTGGGTTTCTAGATGTGTCTGCTGTTAATGTCTTTGAACACGTGGGTTCTGCTTTTCAGGTTTATTTTGGGTGAGACAACCCTCTGAACTTTGAGGATGGGGGTTGTGGAGTGTACCACTGGTTGGGAACATATAGATAGGATTGCTGGCTTGGTCCCCTACCCAAGAGATGCTGTAGGATGGGCTATGAGGTTGCCTGACTAGATAGTCAGAACTGGGTACTATATTTAGTAATAGATGGGGCTATGAATTAGCTCTTCTGTTCTGGCTAGTACAACTTATGGTTTGGGGGACCTGAATCAAGACTAAATGTGCACTCAATTCCTGGGCAAGTGAGGCCATCTGTTTTGCTCTGCATACAGGGGAAGTCATGGGTTGTGCTATCTGTTCAAGTGTCACTGTACATAGGATTCTATGTATGGTTGGGTGGACTCTAGCTTTGGATTCTGTGTGGAATATGTGTGCTCTGGTTAGCTTCTCTAGTCAGGCAGGTGGAAAGCTGTCTTCAGTGATAAGCAGGTTATATTTCCTGCCAAGCTCAGCAAGAAAAGCAGTTCTAAAACCAGTAAGCTCGTTGTTGTCTTAACTGGAGCTGAGCTGACCCCCAACCCCAAGTTGCCTGGCTGGTCAGGGCCACTGGTTTTGCTCTGCAAACTGCTGGCTCTGCCTGCCATTTTCTTGGCTTGAACGCTGCCAGGCTACACAGCTTTCAGGTGTTTTCGCCAGCCCTTCTGGTCAGACATAGCCAAAGACACAGTGGGTGTGGCTATATCTAGATTATGTCTTCATTCATCAGATTCTCAAAGATACACATAAAATCAGAAAATTATTCAGAACATCTTTGCATAAAATGCAGGGATTTGGGTTGTTTCTTCAAATGAAAGACCAGCTTCAGTTTCTTATTTGTGCTTGGAGTCAGGACTAGGAAACTTGAAAAACTGAAAAGGGGTTAAAGTAACAGTAGATTATTAGACAGTAAAACTTAATTTAAAAACAGTTAATATGTTAATTTGATTTTATTGCAATAACATTTCTCTACCTTCCTAGTATACCAATAGTTAAGAGTAATTGCTAAAGAAATCAGAAAGACACATTTTAAAAATGCCTGTGCTCTAATATACACTTTCCATTCCACAGTAAATATAATTATGATCACAATTAATGAGAAAGTGTAGCATCATTCTAATGGTCAAAATGAATTTCTAAAATTCCCTGTAAGTTTATGTGTAGGACTTAAAAAAAGCAACCATAAAGTCATTTCCTTTCCTGTGTGTATTTAGAAACATGTCTTATTAGAATAAAGTTTGGGCTACCTAATTGCACTTGGGTGTGTGTTTTTTTTTTAATCTTAAAATTAAAAAGACAGATGATTATTTTCTCCATCAAAAAGAGAAAAGATATTAAATGTTAATCTCTCATCATTACACTTTTTCCTGAAGATAAAGAGATATAAAAGAACACAATAATCACTGTGCATGTTCCTACTAATCTTAACAGAATCTCCTCCTGTATTAAACTATTTCTTGTCTATCCTATTTAAACTGTCCTTCTGATATGCTTCACATTTGACCAATATGATCCTTTGTTAATGTTTAAGCATTATGGCAGCTACCAGCTTAAAAAGAATAATAGAGCAACTTTTCCCACGTGTGTGAATCAGGAACAAGAAACTCACCAACAATACAAATAGAGTTTTTCATTAAGCAGCATGCCTGTTTATTACAGAGCAACAATAATAAAATTTTTGGATTTCAATTTAACATTGAAAACAAATCCCAATTCCCCATCTCTTTGATGCAGCTGGCTGCACTATGCATAATGTCTGATATACAATGGTGGTGTCTATTATTACAGATCTGGCTTATCTGTGTATTGAAAGCTTCATTCAAATTTCTATGGTTAAGAATGTTCAATGAAATGCACAAATTGGCTAGTTCAATATTTTTCAATTTGTCATAACGGTTTTTATGTGAGTGTTTTCCTTCCTTGCAACAACCATAATGCCATTTTTATTTCATTGGGAACAAGGTGACAGTTCCTGTGAAATCTCACAGTCTGATGCTAAAGACAGGGCCCCAGGTCAAGCTCAAAGTCACTTAAAGGAGTATGAAAACCATCTCAGACTAGATCTGGGCTTAGCAGCTATAGGAAAAAAACCCACAGAAAGTTTTACTATGTTGTTTTCTGACAATGAAATGAAATATAACATGGACCTACTATGAAAAGGGTTTTGTAAGTGAAAGGGAGTGATTGGGAAGATGCAAGGTAGCATTGGAAAAGATACTGAAGCTAAAGCAATGTTGGGGGAAGGAGTCATCCATCTAGGGAGACCCCATGATTGAAAACATCAGCATAAAGACAAACATGCTCCGTTTGGAGTTCTGGAATACATCTCTTCTTATTGGAAATTTTGAGTCCTTTTCTATCGCTAGGTATGTTCACTAAATTATATGAATCTAGTAATTCCAATTATCCTTTGAATATCCATCCTAAAATGCATTTTACATTGTTGAATTGCATTTCATTTTTAAGTTACAGAAATCTTGAGTCTGTAAATATGGTTTGATCTCTAGGTCACTGAATCATTTAGAAATATATTCAAAAAGCTATTTTAAAATAAGGGAAAATGACTAAACCCTAGAAGAAAAAGTTGAATGTCACTATTTAAGTGCTAATTAGAGACATGTTTAATTGCATGATGTTCATTTGAAGATATTACCTTTTCATCATTTCACTGGTAGGTAGAGATCATTGGTCCTTTTCCAGCTGGTTACACATGATGCTGGAAAAACTAGACTCTTCTATTTAACATAGGTAACTATTTTAATTCTTGAGGTGATGTATTTCCAGTGTTAATTACAGACCAGATGAACAATCACATTATAATTATCAAACATTTGAGCCAGGCATGCAAAGGACTGCCCAGGGTATTAATTTTTAAAAAATATTTTTTCACTTCATTTACTTTTCTTACTACATAATTATGACCCTTCCTTTTCTTTTGCAAAGAAAATTGCTTTTACAAAATTTTTAGTATAAACAATTAAGACCTTCAACAAAATACTGAAGTACTGTGAACTTCAATTTGCTGTCTGTAGGATGGGGTTATTAATATCCATGGGTCATTGTGAGTGTTAGAGAAGATAACTCCTTGTCATATATAAATCAGTTTATAAAAGCAATTTTGTTCCAGGGCATAATTCTCAGATGTTGATAATTGAGTCTTTAAAGAAAAGAAATCCCTCTTAAATAGGCTGCCATTTGTTAAACAAAGAATTGGACACCACTGAGCGACTGAACTTAACTAAACTGAAACAAAGAATGGTATGTCTTCAGGTGACCAACCAACTCAATTCTGGCCATAAGCTGAATTGTAATGGCCCTAAACTAATTTATTCAGGTAAAATAAAATTCTTTTCACTTGGAGGCTCAGTTTTATCTATTAGTAATTGATGCAGTAAGAGATCTGACTTCTAAAAGAGTCTTTTATCATTTATTCATGCACACATTTATGAGTCACTTAGGAAATATTTGTTTAGTATCCATTCTGCACAGAACTGCCTGGGTGTCACAGGTACCCCCCCACCCCCACCCCCATCTTCCAAGATTTCCATCTTCTGGGTGATCAGTCAAACACTAATCTTGATACTTCTGTGAAAGGATTTTGCAGATGTAATTAAAGTCCCAAGTTGGTTGACCAAGTTGGTTGGAGATGATCTGAGTGGCCCTAACCTAGTCTCATGCAGCAGAAAGGAAGTCAGAGACTAAAATCCCGAGGGGGATTTGACTTGCTGTTGCTGGCTTGAGGATAGAGGGGCCCATGTGTTAAGAAATACAAGTGATCTTTAGAAGCAAAGAGTAGCCTTTTTCCAACAGCCAACAACGAAATGAGAACTCAGGTCTAAAGTCACAAGGAACTGGATTCTGACAACAACCTGAATAAACCTGAAAGTGGATTCTTCCCTGGAGCCTTATAGACACCTTGTTTTCAGCCTGTTGAGATTATATATAGGGAACTCAGTTGAGACATATTATACTATAGTAGTACAGAACACAACTGTGAGCTAATACATTTATGTTGCTTTTTAAAAAACCACTATATACATGGAGATGGGGAAAAAGTGGAAACAGTGGCAGATTTTATAGTGTTGGGCTCCAAAATCACTGTGGATGGTAACTGCAGCCACAAAATTAAAAGACTTGCTTCCTTGAAAGAAAAGCTATGACAAACCTAGACAGCATAATAAATAGCAGAGGTATCACTTTGTCAACAAAGGTCCATCTAGTCAAAGCTATGGTTTTTCCAGTAGTCATGTATGGATGTGAGAGTTGGACCATAAAGAAAGCTGAGTGCTGAAGAATTGATGCTTTTGAACTTTGGTGCTGAAGACTCTTGAATGTCCTTTGAACAGCAAGGAGATCAAACCAGTCAATCCTAAAGGAAATCAACTCTGAATATTCACTGGAAGGACTGATGGTGAAGCTGAAGCTCCAGTACTTTGGCCACCTGATAGGAAGAGCCAACTCATTGGAAAAGACTGTGATGCTGGGAAAGATTTAAGGCAGTTGGAGAAGGAGCAGCAGAGGGTGAGATGGTTGGATGGCATCATCAACTGAATGGACATGAGTTTGAGCAAACTCTGGGAGAGGGTGAAGGACAGGGAAGCCTGGCATGCTGCAGTCCATGGGGTGCAGAGTTGGACATGACTTAGTGACTAAACAACAATATACATGACAATTGTCGCATAGCAAGAGAAAAAAAAAAGCAATCATTGATCTCTTTACGTATACTGTGACATATCACATAAACTATTGAAATCAATGCAAGGGTTAAAGAGGCAAAAACTGAAAAACCAAAAGATATATCAAGGTGAAATGACTGAGCATTAAGTAAGTGGCACACATAATAAGTGCTCTTAGTTCCAAGAAGAGTGTTTCACAGTAATATGGATTGTTTTGAATTCTTCCTTGAGCAGGGTGCACAAAAAGCATGGAAGTTTTGGCAGGGAAGAATTTCTCTTACAATTTCCAATAAATCTCTCTTTGGACCTATTTGTCTATCTTTAATTCAAGTTTTTGTTTAGATGACATTCTATAATCCCATGTCTGTTCATGTTTCCTACAAAGCTTTCCTCACCTTTGCAAACAATAAAAACAAAGCCTCCAATCAGAGACTCCGGGGGTCAGTACTATTCCATTGAGTTGAAAGGAAATAATCATGAGCCACTTATAAATCCAAGATTACGCCAATTCCATGCTGAGCCCTGAATGAGATAATATGCACATATATGCAATCTCTATCCAGAGTGCAGCAAGAAAGCTTGACCAGAAGCCCTGGGTACACTCCCCCATACTTTTAAAATATAAAATGCCTTAATCTGAACACTTATCAGTGAATAATCCTAATAAACACATAACCATGCTCATTTTCTAACTCCTTTGTGGTCAAATAATGAATACAGATGATACAGAAAACAGATACCATGGCAAATTTGGACAAATAGAATTTAGAGACAGTGACAGCTTAGTCAAGCATAATGCTCACAAAACATAAAATAAAAATCGGGACAAAAAACATCAAATATTCCCCAGAGGCTCAGATTTCATGAGTCTGCCTCTAGAGTTCTTTGGCTTAATGGGACCTTCTCTTTTTCTAGCAGTCACACTCCTATAGCAAAGATGTTTGGACTATGGCAATCACTATTTATAGTAGCTATTGACGCTGCAAGAATAAGTAAGTAAATAAGTAAATGAATAAATGTGTAGAAGATAAAGAATGGAGTCCTGGGTTCATCTTATCTCCCCAAGGCTGCAATCTAGTTGTGTTTACAGTGGGGGAAAAGGCACATTCTCATAAAAACAAACAAACATTTTTTTATATACTAAAAGTAAAGTCAACATACTTTTTTACTTGTACCATCTCACCATTTAAACTGCTATTTGCTACTTATCATGCATGAATAGAAGAATATATAGAATGAATAAAGGGTAGATTTTTGTTGTTCCTGTCATGTAAAGCTCCAGCCAATAAGTTGCACAGAGGAAAGAATAAATGTAGAAATAACCTAAATCTTTTTATGTAGATTAGGTGAAAAAACAGCCTCCTTTAGAATTGCTTCTTTAGATATAATAGCAATTTATGTTAAAAGTCACTATGACAAATCGGCCCATAATTTATTTTAAGAAGTCAAACTAGCAAGATCAAGTGTACTGTAGGTGGTATTTCATCTTACCATATTAAAACAGTCTTGCCAAATGTAAAAGATAATCTCAACTGCTGTGTTCTGTAAGCAAGCAGAAAATTATGTAAATCTGATTTCCTTACTATGCATTTGCTATCTCTTTAAAGCTTACTAAATCATATCCAGATTTGTAAACACAAAAGCACTGGATCCAAGATACATTTGCTTTTCAAACACTCAGAATGAAAAAAAGGTATTTTGCAGGGTGTAATTGAAAAATTCCTATCTATTTTCAAAAGCTAACAAATCAACGGTTGTGTGAGATTAAAAAAAAAAATACAAAACATCACCTCTTAACTTATTATGGGCTTAATTGCTTCCTCATAATGGAGTGTGACAATGTGATTGCAATAAAAATAGCACCTGCTTTGAAAATCCCATATCAAAGAGATGCCATCGAGGAGCAGGAAGCTCACACAGCAGCCATGTTCTTCTTCATCTACTCCTTAGCTTGCTCTGCTTCTTATCTATCTCCTTTAAGCCTGTTTAGACTCACTGCCTGAATAACAGATGTTTATTCTGTTAGCATCCTTAAAATGTCTGCACCTAGATGCTCAGTATTGAGATTTCAAAGACACAGAAGTACATGCAACTAGTTGGGTCCAAACTCAGAGACCATTGTCCTTATAGTCACAGAAGCCCCCTGCATGGGCAATCTGCTCTCTGTGTGAGAGAAGTCAAAGACTGTGAGCCAGACTGCACAAGCATCTTGTGTCAATAACCCTGCCAAAAGAATGGACTGTTCCCATTCTTCAATTGATCTAAAGAAGAAAAATCTTTGATTTTAAGGTTAATGGGTTAAGTTCATTCCTATTATGGATTTACATTTATTTGCACTAACATAGCTTAATTTTTAGGCAATGGCACCCCACTCCAGTACTCTTGCCTGGAAAATCCCATGGACGGAGGAGCCTGGTAGGCTGCAGTCCATGGGATCACGAAGAGTCGGACATGACTGAGTGACTTCACTTTCACTTTTCACTTCCATGCATTGGAGAAGGAAATGGCAACCCACTCCAGTGTTCTTGCCTGGAGAATCCCAGGGACGGGGGAGCCTGGTGGGCTTCCGTTTATGGGGTCGCACAGAGTCAGACATGACTGAAGCAATTTAGCAGCAGCAGCAACAGCAGCAGCTTAATCTTTTCATAAATATATATCTAATCCTATATTATTTCACTGGTAATTTCTTTGTGTTTAGAGCAAAGGAAGAGATCCTTTACATTTTCTATGACAAGCTGACCAAGGACTCAGTAGTCGCTAAGTTGTTTCCAACTGTTGTGACCCCATGGGCTGTGGCCTACCCGGCTTCTCTGTTCATGGGATTTCCCAGGTAAGAAATACTAGAGTTGTATTGCCATTTCCTTCTCCAGGGGATCTTCCTTCTCCAGGGACCAAACCTGTCTCTCCTGCATTTCAGGCAGATTCTTTACCACTGGGCCACCAGGGAAGCCCTCGATAGGTTTAAAGACATTTAAATTACTAGCTATGATTCACTCAGTAGAAATGCATAGTATTCCATTCATCCTTTAAAAATGAGAATATTAAAAACAAACTCCAGTTCCTGGAATACAGTAGATAGTTAAATGTTTGTTGAGTAATTCAGTAAGCAAACAAAAATAAACTGTGGTTCTATATTAATGAATTGTGTCAACTGTAAAATAAATTAATACTCCATTCTAACTCCATTCTAACTCTAGAATTGTAAGTGATAGACATTCAATGATGTAAAGAGATTAAAGAAAGTGTTTTGCACTTAGATGTGGTATGAGCCATACAAAGAGAATGGCCAACAAAGACAGTAGGATAAATAATAGTAAGAGATGTGCTTAAAGGAAATTATGCAGCCATACATAACACACAGATAACACTAACAATGGGCTTTCTTGTGGCTCAGCTGATAAAGAATCCACCTGCAATGCAGGAGATCTGGGTTTGATCCCTGGGTTGGGAAGATCCCTTGGAGAAGGGAAAGGTGACCCACTCCAGTATACTGGCCTAGAGAATAGTCCATGTGGTCACAAAGAGTCAGACACAGCTGAGCAACACACACACCTTATATATACCAATGATTTAGAGACACACATAGACACTTATTGAAAGGTCAAAGGGACATGAAGAAATATTATTATGAGTAGAGAGGGGATAGCCACAGCATGTGTTTATAGGCTAATGCTCTGAAAGACTGCAAGTGCCCTCTTGTATATTCACAGCTTAAGGATATGAATGGCCACACCAGCTTTTGGTGCTTGCCCTTTTGGCTAGATGACATTAAACTAGGTGCATAATTAACCTGCAGGCTGAAGGTTTTCACTCCTGCTGTAAATGCAGTCTGTGTTCAGTCCCATCCTAAATAACATATGTGCAGTAACAGTGTTCAAACCAAAGCTTCACAGAAATAAGACTTGCCTTTATCCATAAAACAGCTGTCAGATTAAGGCCCTGAATGTGAGCTTTAATAATTTCAAATGCTGAGGCCATATTGTCAGTGAGCTGTCAGTGAAATACACAGCTAAAGGAGAAGGAATAATTTGCATAGTTGGGTATCTCTGGGACTTGGAAGAAAATAATACCTACTATGTTTAAATATTGTTCTAAAAATGTCACATATATAAAATTATTTAATCTTCCCAATAGTTTATATTTTCCCCATTTCCTAGATAGGGAAGACTGATTCACATAAGCATTGGAGATCTGTTTTAACATAGTTTGTGTAATTTTTAAGATCTTTGCTCTTAAGCATTTTACTTGCTGCCCCTCAGGGATATAAGCCCAAAATATAAAAGTTAAAAAATTTTAGAATAAGATTTGCCATTAAAAACAAGCAAACAAAACTACCTTCAGAGTTTTTCTAAGAAAAAAAGGATACTTAAAAATCGTTGTCACATACACGCAATAAAGCATTTTTAAGACTTCTGTTTACAAATCAGTATGAAGTAAGGAAAAACCTTGGTATGATCAACACATAATTTTTTGGTTCTATGATTCAGAGGTAACATCTGGGTAGTTTTAGGATTTTTTTCACAAACCACATTGACTAGAATTGTTGATACTGGCAAGCATAGTCATGCTATTTCCAATGAACTTAGATTCACTGAACAATCTATGTCTCAAGAAGGAAAAAACTACCACCCAATATTTAAATGAATTATTTTTCAAGTCAGGAATATACATCACTATGTACCATAGCAGTTTTTATTGTTATTAAGGTAAATTTAAGGCCAAAAAAGAACTTGAAGACATGCAAAATCTAAATCGCATTTCATTTTCAATTCAAACGCTCGGTGGATTGCATCCTTATCCTTCAGTTCAGCTCAGTTCAGTTCAGTCACTCAGTCATGTCCGACTCTTTGCGACCCCATGAATTGCAGCACGCCAGGCCTCCCTGTCCATCAAAAATTCCCAGAGTTCACTCAAACTCATGTCCATCGAGTCGGTGATGCCATCCAGCCATCTCATCCTTCTGTCGTCCCCTTCTCCTCCTGCCCCCGATCCCTCCCAGCATCAGAGTCTTTTCCAATGAGTAAACTCTTTGCATGAGGTGGCCAAAATACTAGAGTTTCAGCTCTAGCATCAGTCCTTCCAATGAACACCCAGGACTGGTCTCCTTTAGGATGGACTGGTTGGATCTCCTTGCAGTCCAAGGGACTCTCAAGAGTCTTCTCCAACACCACAGTTCAAAAGCATCAATTCTTCGGCACTCAGCTTTCTTCACAGTCCAACTCTCACATCCATACATGACCACTGGAAAAACCATAGCCTTGACTAGATGGACCTTTGTTGGCAAAGTCATGTCTCTGCTTTACAATATGCCATCTAGGTTGGTCATAACTTTCCTTCGAAGGAATAAGTGTCTTTTAATTTCATGGCTGCAGTCACCATCTGCAGTGATTTTGGAGCCCAAAAAAATAAAGTCTGACACTGTTTCCACTGTTTCCCCTTCTATTTCCCATGAAATGATGGGACCAGATGCCATGATCTTAGTTTTCTGAATGTTGAGTTTTAAGCTAACTTTTTCACTCTCCTCTTTCACTTTCATCAAGAGGCTTTTTAGTTCCTCTTCACTTTCTGCCATAAGGGTGGTGTCATCTGCATATATGAGGTTATTGATATTTCTCCCGGCAATCTTGATTCCAGCTTGTGCTTCTTCCAGCCCAACATTTCTCATGATGTACTCTGCATATAAGTTATTATTAAGCAGGGTGACAATATACAGCCTTGACGAACTCCTTTTCCTATTTGGAACCAGTCTGTTGTTCCATGTCCAGTTCTAACTGTTGCTTCCTGACCTGCATATAGGTTTCTGAAGAGGCAGGTTAGGTGGTCTGGCATTCCCATCTCTCAGAATTTTCCACAGTTTATTGTGATCCACACAGTCAAAGGCTTTGGCATAGTCACTGAAGCAGAAATAGATGTTTTTCTGGAACTCTCTTGCTTTTTCCATGATCCAGCGGATGTTGGCAATTTGATCTCTGGTTCCTCTGCCTTTTCTAAAACCAGCTTGAATATCAGGAAGTTCATGGTTCACGTATTGCTGAAGCCTGGCTTGGAGAATTTTGAGCATTCCTTTTCTAGTGTGTGAGATGAGTGCAATTGTGCTGTAGTTTGAGCATTTTTGGCATTGCTTTCTTTGGGATTGGAATGAAAACTGACCTTTTCCAGTCCTGTGGCCACTGCTGAGTTTTCCAAATTTGCTGGCATACTGAGTGCAGCACTTTTACAGCATCATCCTCCAGGATTTGAAATAGCTCAACTGGAATTCCGTCTCCTCCATTAGCTTTGTTCATAGTGATACTTTCTCAGGCCCACTTGACTTCACATTCCAGGATGTCTGGCTCTACAATGAAATCCTTATCAATGAAAGATGGGCTGAGTAAAACTTCTTTTTGTTAGTGACTTAAGCCAAATCATGCAGAGCCTGTGGCCTCTCAGACAATCTGTCTAGAAAGCCATTCATGGGAGGTTTTCTCCACCTGTTAGGTCCACTGTGCTGTGCATACCATTTGGCTCTCACTTTGGGAGCTCTCTGGCCATTCCCTGATCTATCCATACTTCATTATCCTTCAGCCAGACAAATGGCAGCAATTGTAATATCTTGATAGGGATGACATACTATGGTATGGTTGAAAAGGCCTTTCTATTTAAAACACACACACACACACACTGTTTTATAGTGCTTAAAACTTTCCCAAAATATTCTTCCCATGGAAACTTTGTCTTTTCTTTCAGCTCAAAGTGATTCTGTAAGAGAAATATTTAAGAGACTTACAGAGGACGAGATGGTTGGATGGCATCATTGACTCAATGGACATGAGTTTGAGTAAACTCTGGGAGTTGATGATGGACAGGGAGGCCTGGTGTGCTGCAGTCCATGGGGTCGCAAAGAGTCAGACACGACTGAGTGACTGAACTGAATTGATTTTGTTCTCAAGTGAAAAGATCCTCGTGGGTTACCCTTGCTTATTTATGAAGGATTCACTGGGAGAATAATTTATACTTACTATTCCATGAAATGTGTTGCATGTCTACAAGGTTCAGGGCCCTTTGCCAGCCCTGGTTTTGGTCTCTCTTCAGGGAATGCTAACTGCCTGGAAGGGCAAGTAAAGCAAAGGCACAAGTGAACGTGACACAAGTGGCAAATCTCACCTCTCCTACCCCTTCGGGGCCACTGTTGATGACCAGTACTGCAGTATCAAAGGGAGACAGTGGCCTTCTGTTCCACTTGGGCAACGCATTTCTGAACAATGACATTTTTCTATCAATCTTTAGCCATTGGAACTTATGATGCCTTTTTCAAGGTCTCCTCAGGTGGCCCTAGTGGTAAAGAACCTGCCTGCCAATGCAGATTAGATGTAAGAGACGTGGTTTTGATTCCTGGGTTGGGAAGACCCCCTGGAGGAGGGCATGGCAACCCACTCCAGTATTTCTGCCTGGAGAATATCATGGACAGAGGAGCCTGGAGGGCTATACAGTCCATAGCGTTGAACAGAGCCAGACTGAAGCAACTTTGCATGCATGGATGCACGCCTGATTCAAAGATATTTTCTTCTCTGTTTTTGACTCTTTGGTCTCATTTGGACCTCAGCTCCTTTCCTAATCTGGCTTCCTCTCCTGGGTTTTGCCTTAATAACTTCTTCTGCAGCTCACTGCTCTTTGATCTTGGGTCTCAGCTGGGTGCCTTTTTTTTCTTGTTGATATTTAAAATGAAATTTCATGTTTTAGATTTTTTTTTCAGTGGAATTGAAAAGTTTGCAGTTAAGATAGACACGCTGCATTATCACTTTAAAACTTACAGATTATCCAGATGTGCCAAAGTTTATAACACAGAATTGCTTATAAAACATTCAAATTTTAACTCAGTAACACAGAAAGTGTATAAGTCACACATTTTAATAAACTTTCATGAATGGTGTATTTTGTACCTTTCTTATAGCTGTGAGTCTTCATATAAGAATAAAAATAGGATCACTTGCTTTTTTTGTAATCAGGCAATAGGTACATATTCCCTGGATTGTTTGCATGATAAGTCACTTCAGTTATGTCTGACTCTTTGCAACTCTGTCAACTGTAGCCTGCCAGGTTCCTCTGTCCATTGAATTTCCCAGGCAAGAATACTGGACTGAGTTGCCATTTCCTTCTCCAGGGATCTCCCAACCCAGGGACTGAATCCACATGTCTTACATCTCCTGCCTTGGAAGATGGGTTCTTCACCATTAATGCTACCTGGCATTGTTTAAATGTACTCAAAACTCGTGGATACTGATTTCAAAGAAAATAAAATGTATCTGAAAATATGATGCAGCTATGAATCACGAATGGAGAAGGAAATGGGAACCCACTCCAGTATTCTTGCCTAGAGAATCCCATGGACAGAGGAGCCTGGTGGACTGCCGTCTATGGGGTCGCACAGAGTTGGACACGACTGTAGCAACTTAGCCCGAGAAGGCAACGGCACCCCATTCCAGTACTCTTGCCTGGAAAATCCCATGGATGGAGGAGCCTGGTGGGCTGCAGTCCATGGGGTCGCTAAGAGTTGGACACGACTGAGCGACTTCACTTTCACTTTTCACTTTCATGCATTGGAGAAGGCGATGGCAACCCACTCCAGTGTTCTTGCCTGGAGGATCCCAGGGACGGGGGAGCCTGGTGGGCTGCCGTCTATGGGGTTGCACAGAGTCGGACATGACTGAAGCGACTTAGCAGCAGCAGCAGCATGAATCATGAATCCAGTTTATTTAATGTTAAAGTACACAAAAACTCAGTTTGAATAAAGTGAAAAGTGGCTATAATCTTTCACTTTTTAAAGTGAAACATGCACTAATGGAAGAAAAAATGAAAAAATGTCTACCGAAGACCCGGCTATAGAACATTGGTGGTCAAGCTTCCTCACTGCTTGTAATATGTCATCCAGTGACTATAAAATGCCAGCTCTAAAACCAGGCTTGCAGTTAGCTTGTCTGGATTAGAAACCTTTCTTGTCTTTTAAATCTTTCAAAGTTTTCTTCAGGTTGAAATCAAACCAGGCCTTCTTTTTTACCTACCAACTCATATTACACCATATCAGAAATAATTTTAGGGCTGAAGGCTAATTTGAAACCCTAAAAATAGAGGTAATCATTTTGAATTGTACTCAGAAAAAATAAAAGAGCATATAGAAATTCCATACTTCTGTTTTGGAGGTATTTTATCTGAAGGGAAGAGGATCAATATTTCTTCTCTTTCATTCATTCACCCATTTGTCCAATTAATCATCCATATTCATTCATTCATCCTTTCATTCAACAGACATTTGTTAATTACCTACTATTATTCCAGTACAACTTAAGCACTAGGGATTTGGCAGTGAATAAACAAGTTTCTTGCTATCAGGGAACTTACATGTGGGCAGGGAAAGGGATAAAAATTGTCAGATGGTGGTGACAAGTGTTAAGAAGATAGGATAAGGGAATAGAAAGTGAATGGAAGGGAAGGGTAATATTTTATGTATGATCAGGAATTTGGAGATTTTTGACCAGAGATTTAAGTAATAATATGGGCCATCAAAATATTTGAGGCAAAATTGTATTAAACAGAGGAACCAATTAGTCCTAATGCCCCAAGGTAGGCACATACTTGGTGTTTTTAAAAACAGCAGTAAGTCAGAATGGCTGGAGTACAGTAGGAGAGTCCAGCGAGAGAGTGATTGCAAGAGATAAGGTTATAGAACTAGGGACAATAATATACAGGGAACTTTGGATTTTATTTTTAGTGAGACAGGAAACTATTGGAGGACTTTGACCAGAGAAGTGACAAGTTTTAAATATATCACTCAGGCTCTTTGTGGGAGAGAGTAGATTGAGACGAGGCAATGTGGGAAGCTAGAGAGATGAGTTAGGAGTCCATAGTAATAGTCCAAGTGAGACATAAGTTTTAGCAGTTGCTTTTAAGAAATCTTCAAAGGGGACACCAATCACTGTGCCCCACAGTGCCAAAATCTTCTCTGTGTAATAAAGAAATATGGCTCCTGGTACCCAGTGTACATGGCAGACAGAGAGATTGTCTTTCTCTGCAAGCTTAAATGTTTGTTGTTACTGGTAATAATCATGGCGGGTCTCTATATTCCAAAACAACTTCATAGGCAATTAGAAGCCACTGAAAATATGTTTTAGTAAAAAATATTTTTAGTGAAATACCTTTTAAAAATTGAAGTCATATTGAGGTTGTTGAATCAGTAATGAGACAATAAGTTAGAAATAAGTCCTGTTTCAATGGCTGGTCAAAGAATCCACCTGCAATGTGAGAGACCTGGATTCTATCCCTGGGGTGAGAAGATCTCCTACAGATGGGAAAGTCTACCCACTCCAGTGTTCTGGCCTGGAGAATTCCAGGGAAGAAATAGTCCATGGGGTTGCAAAGAGTCGGACATGACTGAGCGAGTTTTACTTTCACTTTTCAGACAAGTATACAGAGACAGAAAGAATAGTGCTCGCTTAGGGCTGAGAAGGATGGGAGGTGTGTGTAGAGGGGGTGATAGCTAGAGGTACAGGGTTTCCTTTATGAGTGCTAAAGATGTTCTAAAATTGATTGTGGTGATGGGTGCACAACTGTGGACACATATTCAGTTGGCTCTTGCATAATATGGGCTTGAATTGCATGGGTTAGCTTATACACAGATTTTTTTCAGTCAGTACTGTATGACATGTGGTTGGTTGACTCTGTGGATGCAGAGCCAGGGATTCAAAGGACCAATAATAAATTTATACTCAAATTTTTAGTTGGGTGGAGATTTGCCATCCTAATCTCTACATTGTTCAAGGACCAACTGTACTAAAAACATAAAATTGTACACTTTTAATAGGTGAATTATATGCTATGAGTTATATTTTTAAAAAATGGTGTCCAAAAGATGATACAACTGATGAAGTCTCATCTATATAAAACAATGGTCACATAATTCATGTTAATTTTTTAAAAAGCTAATATATCAGTAAGTCAAGAAACTAAAGTAATTCTGTGCTAAATTTCTTGAGAATGTTTACAAACTATCTGTCCACTTCGCTTTGGGGAATGGTTATGCTCATCTATGTATTTTATATTCTCCTTTTGGGAAAATTCAGTTCAGTTCAGTTCAGTTCAGTTGCTCAGTTGTGTCTGACTTTTTGCAACCCCACGAACCGCAACACGCTAGGCCTCTCTGTCCATCACCAACTCCCAGAGTCCACCAAACCCATGTCCATTGAGTCAGTGATGCCATCCAACCATCTCATCCTCTGTTGTCCCCTTCTCCTTCTGCCCTCAATCTTTCCCAGCATCAGGGTCTTTTCCAATGAGTCAGCTCTTCGCATTAGGTGGCCAAAGTATTAGAGTTTCAGCTTCAACATCAGTCCTTCCAATGAACACCCAGGACTGAACTCCTTGAGGATGGACTGGTTGGATCTCCTTGCAGTCCAAGGGACTCTCAAGAGTCTTCTCCAACACCACAGTTCAAAAGCATCAATTCTTCTGTGCTCAGCTTTCTTTATAGTCCAACTCTCACATCCATACATGACCACTGGAAAAACCATAGCCTTGACCAGATGGAACTTTTTTGGCAAAGTAATGTTGGGAAAATTGGGGAGAAGGAAAAGTCAGATTGAACATGAACTCTTTGGAAAGAAAAAAGTATCATTAACCATTAGTTGACTACCATTTATCATTAGGCTTCCCAGATGGCACAGTGGTAAAGAATCCGCCTGTCAGTGCAGGAGACACAGGATTCAATCCCTGGGTCAGGAAGAACTCCTGGAGGAGGAAATGGCAACCTACTCCAGTATTCTTGCCTGAGAAATGCTATGGAGAGAGGAGCCTGGTGGGCAGGCTATAATGCATGGGGTCGCAAAGAGTTGGACACAAATGAGTAGGCACATAGTGTACACATACATACTGTATTTATCAGTAATAACAGCCCCAAGGAAATTAACTGCCTGAATTTGTGTTTATGTTAGATATGCCTAGAAGGTTTGTTTGAGGTATCCTTAGTGCTCATAGTAAATTTCAGGCAAGGAGTGCTCTCCAAGTCAGGCATCAAGAAAGCGAAGAATGATTTTTTTTTTTTTTAAGTCAGGAAAGACAATCTATAATGAATACACACTTCCTGAAGCGACACTGCCTTTCAGAGGCTTCTTAAGAATTATCATTATTGGCAATAAACTTTTATTTAGAGATACTTTCTCACAGGACCTGCGTGATCTGATGGACCTGGTTCTTTCATCTACTTCTATTACCAAAAGCTGCCAATCCATGGTTCAAACCAGCTGCTGCTGCTGCTGCTGCCGCCACAAAGTTGCTCCAGTCGTGTCCAACTCTGCGCAACTCCATAGACGGCAGCCCACCAGGCTCCGCCATCCTTGGGATTCTCCAGGCAAGAACACCGGAGTGGGTTTCCATTTCCTTCTCCAACATGTGAAAGTGAAAAGTGAAAGTGAAGTTGCTCAGTCGTGTCCGACTCTTAGCGACCCCATGGACTGCAGCCTACCAGGCTCCTCCGTCTATGGGATTTTCCAGGCAAGAGTACTGGAGTGGGTTGCCATTGCCTTCTCCATCAAACCAGCTACCTACCAAATTATGTTTGTTGAGAGTTTCAATAGTAATACTGTAAGATCAATCTATGTATGCTGTTTGGATAGATTTGAGAATATATAAATACAGTTTATAAGCCCTGAGTCAAAGGTTGCTGAGCTTAGTGGTGTACAAATGAAAAAAATAACAGGTGTTCTTAGATCTTTTATTAAGTTTTGTACCAAGAATTACTGGATCTTATGCAGAGGTATTTAGAACTGCTTCTTGGAAAGGTACATCTGTACTTACATCCCAGCTCCTAGAATATTTCCCTATTGTGAAGCATTTCTATCAGATAATAATGATACTTCAAATGTAATGAATCCTAGCACCCTTTGTGGTGCTGAAAAATTACTTTGCATATTAATAAACTCGCTAAACAGATATAATTGCTTTCTTATCCCAAGGAAAAGGAGGATGAAGAACTACTTTTAGGCAATAAAGTAAAGGGGTTTGTAAAGGGTTTTTATGTTGAAAAAGTACCTAGGCACAATAGTATTTTGTACTGATTTGGAGCAACAGACAAAACATGGCCCTGGATTAGGGTACTGTGATGAATTACTTTCAATCCAAGGTCATAATTCTAATTGTCAATGGAGCCTAGACATCTTGTAGAGACTGTCACAAGTGAAATGGGGCCAGGCACACTTGAGAGAGCATCTTGTCCCCCTGGATGCTATTATGGCTGGAACCTGAATATGCTGATGCAGAATATGGGCAGGTGTCCCTGGCTAGTGATGATGCATGGAAACCTTGGCTGTTTTTGGTATGTACACAGGAAAAGTAGGCTGTAGAGGTAGGAACACATGTGGATAGGTGCTTACTTATGTGTCTAGCTAGACTATGCTTCTTTTTGTCCTGCTCTAACCAGCAAATAGCTAGATGTTCACTATTCATAGCCTCAAATTCACGCTAAAAGTAAAGTTCCCCTACAGACTATTTCAAGTGAACAAATTCCCAATTTCCATTTTCTGGAAACTTTACTCCTGATTCCATTTTCTATCACTGCTTTTATTCTTCTCCAAATCACTTCAATTAATCATGTCTTTCAAGCACTATACAGGGCTGTAATTGATTTTGAGTAGGGCACTGTATATTAGAAGATCAACTCATTTTACAGAAGCAAAAAATTGAGAAAGGGTGGTAGGAAAAGTAACTTTGGAGGAAGGAGCAGAAGTGTAAAGTATGACTATAATTTACTGATTGAGTTTCGAGGACTTGAATGGAATTTTATTATGTTACCTTTTCTCTCAATAAATTTTAAAATCCACTCAATACTCCACTCAACACAGATGCCATATGCTTACCTTACCATGCTTCATTAAAAGTCCTAAATAGAACGCTGACTGAGAGATTCTTACTTTTCCTGTATAGATTTCCTCAGCACCTCTGTTCATTTCTTAGGAAATTTAGTGTTTCCTGCATTGTTCTGTTCCCTGGTTTGTTATCCGATTGGGAATTGGTGTCCTGTGTCGTCTACCACTGTTTCCCCTACACTACCCACCACCGTGTCATATCCCACTAGGTACTAAATATTTTTGAGTGACTGAGTGCCAAAATATATTGCACCTTATTCTACAAGTAAATGAACACATTTTGTTAGCTAATAAACACAACTGCTAAAAATCACTGCAGATGGTGATTGCAGCCATGAAATTAAAAGATACTTACTCCTTGGAAGGAAAGTTATGACCAACCTAGATAGCATATTGAAAAGCAGAGATATTACTTTGCCAACAAAGGTCCATCTAGTCAAGGCTATGGTTTTTCCAGTGGTCATGTATGGATGTGAGAGTTGGACTGTGAAGAAAGCTGAGCGCCAAAGAATTGATGCTTTTTAACTGTGGTGTTGGAGAAGATTCTTGAGAGTCCCCTGGACTGCAAGGAGATCCAAACAGTCCATCCTCAAGGAGATCAGTCCTGGGTGTTCATTGGAAGGACTGATGCTGAAGCTGAAACTCCAGTACTTTGGCCACCTCATGTGAAGAGTTGACTCATTGGAAAAGACCCTGATGTTGGGAGGGATTGGGGGCAGGAGAAGAAGGGGACTACAGAGAATGAGATGGCTAGATGGCATCACCGACTCGGTGGACATGAATTTGGGTGAACTCTGGGAGTTGGTGATGGACAGTGAGGCCTGGCGTGCTGTGATTCATGGGGTTGCAAAGAGTTGGACATGATTGAGTGACTGAACTGACTGACTGAGAAATACTGAATTATCAGTAAATTTTCATGAGCATTACTTGTCCTGGTGTAATTCTGGACTAATTGCCAACAATCAGAACCTGTGATTAAGCAATAAAGTGGTTGCTATTTGGTGAATATGACTCTATTTGGATTAGAGATCTATTTCTAAAATATATTTTATATTTATTTCCATCACACAAAAATATAGCTGGTCTCTGATATATGAAAAAAAATCTGTAATAATTTACATGTTGAGATCAATTCTTACTACTTTTTAAAAATGCAGTTGTTACAAGACTCTTAGATAAGGATTTTATTCAGAAAAGGATACTAATGAATCCTTTAGACCCTTACCATTTCAGGGTGGCTTAGGTACCAATAGTAATAAACATGGCCTGGGGTTGCTAAGAAGGTAGGTCTCAAATCTTACTGTGTCTGAATTTGACTGACCCTATAACCCCAACCAGCCTAGGTGATGCAGGTGAGCAGCTTAGTGAGGTTTTGAATATTAGTGCTTCCATAAGAGCAGAATCATGGAATCATACTGGTCACATGGAAACATACTGGTCACCTATCTTCTGAAATGGGATAAAGCAGTCAGTTAAGAGAGAGCATTTATAGAGTGCTCACTATCTACAGAGGTTTAGATGAGGCTCTTCAGGTTATCACAAATGAATGCTTCTTGGAAAACATGTTTCCAGGTACCTCTAGTTAAATATAGGAGACATAGGTCCAAAATCATTATCATACACGTGAGGTCATAATATACTTTTTCCTGGTAAAATGCACAGCACTGTCCGGAACTGTAGTCAGTCACATGACCAATGTGCTGTGTGATCAACAGTTATTCAGAAGTAATATGAGGATAAGAGCTATTTTGAAATCAGTGTGGCAAAGTACGAAAAGCATCGGAATAAGGACACACGATCATATAAATTTACACATAGTCTGGTGTGGTGATTGAATTACTGGCCCAGTTCTTTACCCTCCCGGTACCTATACCCTTTGCCATGTACTTTTCAGAGCCTCCCACTGTGGGTAGTATGTACTTCTGTCTCTCATGACTCTGGTTCAGCTATGAGACTTGCTTTGGTCAATGACCTGAGAGAAATGACAATGTGTCAGTTCTGACTCTCAGCATCAAAAGAACTTAGTGAACTCTGATGAGCACAAGTGCATGAACTGAGGCTGGGGAGATGAGCAGAGGTCAGTGCAATAGTAATAGAACTGGATTTTACTTTTAGTGACCACAGTTTTTTTTTTTTTTTGGTAAGGATTCCCATTTTGCTCAGTAGCATAGGTATCTGAATGCATATTATTACCTATATTAGATTTTTAGCTCCTTGAAGATGAGAATCTATATTATCTATTATTGAATACTTCCATGGAAGAACAGGTATTTGATAAATATGCCAAGAGGTAACTCAAATTGTTACACGTGTTAATAAACTACTAAGAACACAGAGACAAGCATTTACAAAAAAAGACAATCCAGAGAGGAAAAATACCGCAAAATTACAAAAGACTGTTTTATCCTGCCCATATATTTTGTACTTTCTGATCCTTGAAGATGGGAATCTAAATTATACAACACTGTAGATTCTCCATACTTAGCACATGGTTGACATTTGGTAAATATGTCAAATGGTAACCAAAATGAGTACATGTATGTCAGTATTTTTTTAAATTGCTGACTATTATATCCTATAAAAGAAACTGAATCATAAAAACTATAGGTGTTCATTTACTGTTAGGAAACACATTTCCATTATTTACCTTGAAAAAAAAATCACTTGTATACAAATGCATTAGCAAATATTAATAGTAATTCCTTTTGTTATATGAACATTCAAATATGAAATATTTGAAAATACTTTGTTTAAAATCACTTTTATAAAAAAAAAACCCGGATATTATATGCTTCTTTTTATCTTCTCTAAGTAACATGGGAAAAATTAGGTGTTATTAAATAGTTAGACATTTTAACCTCATATGGTACAACCATAGCAGCCTTTTAAAATTGCAGGGGCAGTAAACCAGGGTAATGGGAACTAGCCATGGTTAGAAAAGGTGTGGCAGTTCCAGGACAACACCAAGAATCCTTCTTCTGGTCATTGTTTTGGTACAAAGTTATAACTGACTCCTACCTTTTGTCAGAAACCATTGAGGGTTACTGTGAACAGTTATCTTTCTACATGTTAAAAGGTCTGAGATTTCAGAGAAAATCCTATGTTCCTTTTCCCTGCCTCTGTTCAGGACCCTACTGTGTTCAGGTTAAGCTGTGATCTGTACACTCAAGGCTCAGTCAGGAGTGGGAGACAGGGGGACAGAGGGCAGAACTGATGACTTCTGCCACCAGGTGGATATTTGCTTACCTTGAACTTCCTGGCTGGATCTAGGGACAGGGTCCAGAAAGCTGGCAATTTTACATTCTGTGTCCTTTCTTTACAGCTCTGTAAATTCCTAAGAGTTATTTATTTATGCATCCAATATTTACTGGGTGTTTATTTACCCTTGAAATTCCTTTGTAAGCCTCTTCTCTATGAGGAAGACTTCACCAACAACGTCAGATCTCAGGGATCCTTTCTTCCCCACAACTGTCCCAGCCTTTATTTCCTGTATTACTTATTTGGTACTTAAAATGGCATTGCTTTCAAATGCCTTCTATTTTAAGTTAATATTAAAACCTTTCATTAGATTCACTTTTATTAATTATATCTATCCAATTGAAATGTTTCTGAGGGGCAGAGACAGTTTCTCATCTATCTTTGTGTGCCCACAGCACTTAGTGCAAATAGCCATCAGAGCATATTTGTTGATCAAATGCTTGAATGAATAAATGAATGAATGAGTGGCTTCATGAGCATCATTCATTAATTTTTTCATTCAGTTTTATAGGGCCTGTTCTTGTGAAGCTTGTATTCAAATTGGAAAAAGATCACTTTTTGTATTCCTTGGAAATATTTCATCTAACAGTATTTTATAATTGTTGAGAAACATACATTAGTCTACTTTTTTCCAGTGGACTTAGTAATGCCTATTTGATGTTTACAGTTTATAAGTAATCTTTATTATAGGTAATCCTTTAGGTAATCTATAGCCAATACTTGATCAAATGATGTACACAGTTTCTAGATTTTTTTCATTAGCACTTTCAACTGTTTAGGAGGATAAAAATGAATAATTTCAATTTCTGTTGTAAAGAGTTGTTGTAAAGTTGATAGAGAGATGAGAAGCCTAGCCCTATTGATTTATGAGATCCTTGAAAATCACCTGGGAACATCATTTCTGCATTTGATTCTTGAATCATTAATTATCAGTAACTTGAGAATGTTGTACTATATTTACAGATTCTCAACAGCAGGTGTGGAACAAAACATCTTATTCTTTCTCTTGTGTCATTACTAACTTTAATTATAGGAACCTCAACTCCCCAAATCAGAAGTTTTCAACTTCTTATACATTTCAAGATATGGAGATTGCTGTAATCAGAGAATGCGAGGACAAATTTCCAATAATTTCTAGGCTTATTTTTCAAAGGTTCTGCAGTACAATTTACTTAACAGTTGCAACTACTCAACTCTGCCAGTAGAACCCAAATGCTTTAATAGACAACATAAAAATTAATGAGTATGCCTATGTTTCAATAAAATTTTCAGTTCAGTTCAGTTGCTCAGTCATGTCTGACTCTTTGCGACCCCATGAACCACAGTACACCAGGCCTCCCTGTCCATCACCAACTCCTGGAGTCCACCCAAAACTATTTCCACTGAGTCAGTGATGCCATCCAACCATCTCATCCTCTGTCGTCCCCTTCTCCTCCTGCCCTCAGTCTTTCCCAGAATCAGGGTCTTTTCCAATGAGTCAGCTCTTCACATCAGGTGGCCAAAGCATTGGAGTTTCAGTTACAAAATCAGTACTACCAATGAATACCCAGGACTGATTTCCTTTAGGATGGACTGGTTAGATCTGCTTGCAGTCCAAGGGACTCTCAGGGGTCTTCTCCAACACCACAGTTCAAAAGCATCAATTCTTTGGTGCTCAGCTTTCTTTATAGTCCAAATCTCACATCCATACATGACCACTGGAAAAACCATAGCCTTGACTAGAAGGACCTTTGTTGGCAAAGTAATGTCTCTGCTTTTTAACATGCTGTCTAGGTTGATCATAACTTTCCTTCCAAGGAGTAAGTGTCTTTTAATTTCATGGCTGCAATCACCATCTGCAGTGATTTTGGAGCCCAGAAAAATAAAGTCAGGCACTGTTTCCACTCTTTCCCCATCTATTTGCCATGAAGTGATGGGACCAGATGCCGTGATCTTCATTTTCTCAATGTTGAGCTTTAAGCCAACTTTTTCACTCTCCACTTTCTCTTTCATCAAGAGGCTTTTTAGTTCCTCTTCACTTTCTGCCATAAGGGTGGTGTCATCTGCATATCTGAGGTTTTTGATATTTCTCCCGGCAATCTTGATTTCAGCTTGTGTTCCTCCAGCCCAGCGTTTCTCATGATGTACTCTGCATATAAGTTAAATAAGCATGGTAACAATATACAGCCTTGGTGTACTCTTTTTCCTATTTGGAACCAGTCTGTTGTTCCATGTCCAGTTCTAACTGTTGCTTCCTGACCTGCATACAGGTTTCTCAAAAGGCAGGTCAGGTGGTCTGGTATTCCCATCTCTTTCAGAATTTTCCACACTTTATTGTGATCCACAGAGTCAGAGGCTTTGGCATAGTCAATAAAGCAGAAATAGATGTTTTCCAGGAACTCTCTTGCTTTTTCCATGATCCAGCAGATGTTGGCAATTTGATCTCTGGTTCCTCTGCCTTTTCTAAAACCAGCTTGAACATCTGGAAGTTCATGGTTCACATATTGCTGACGCCTGGCTTGGAGAATTTTAAGCATTACTTTACTAGCATTTGAGATATAGTGCAATTGTGCGGTAGTTTGAGCACTCTTTGGCACTGCCTTTCTTTGGGATTGAAATGAAAACTGACCTTTTCCAGTCCTGTGGCCATTGCTGAGTTTTCCAAATTTGCTGGCATATTGAGTGCAGCACTTTCACAGCATCATCTTCCAGGATTTGAAATAGCTCAACTGGAATTCCATTACCTCCACTAGTTTTGTTCATAATGATGCTTTCTAAGGCCCACTTGACTTCACATTCCAGGATGTCTGGCTCTAGGTGAGTGATCATACCATTGTGATTATCTTGGTCATGAAGATATTTTTTGTACAGTTCTTCTGTGTATTTTTGCCACCTCTTAATATCTTTTGCTTCTGTTAGGTCCATACCATTTCTGTCCTTTATTGAGCCCATCTTTGCATGAAATGTTCCTTTGGTATCTCTAATTTTCTTGAACAGATCTCTAGTCTTTCCCATTCTATTGTTTTCCTCTATTTCTTTGCACTGATCACTGAGGAAGGCTTTTTTATCTCTCCTTATTATTCTTTGGAACTCTGCATTCAAATGGGTATATCTTTCCTTTTCCCCTTTGCTTTTCACTTCCCTTCTTTTCTCAGCTATTTGTAAGGCCTCCCCAGAGAGCCATTTTGCTTTTTTGCATTTCTTTTTCTTGGGGATGGTTTTGATTCCTGTCTCCTGTACAATGTCATAAACCTCCATCCATAGTTCATCAGGCACTCTGTCCATCAGATCTAGTCCCTTAAATCTATTTCTCACTTCCACTGTATAGTCATAAGGGATTTAACATAAAATTTTAATTTTACATAATTTTCAAGTGTCATGGGACTTTTACTTTTTAAAAACCATTTTAAAATCTAAAAACCCTGTTTGGCTTAAGGACTGTACAAAAACACATGATGGGTAACCTGGCTGCCTATTTATTCATTTACATGTTATCTGTGGCTGCTTTTGAGCTACAACTGCAGCAGAATTGAATATTTTTAAGAGAGACCATAAGACCCACAAGCCAAAACTCTTCACTATCTGGCCTTTCATAAAAAGTTTGTGGTTCCTAGCAATATATCTACCAAAAGAAACTAGAGACCTATATAGAAAACTATAAAACACTGGTGAAAGAAATCAAAGAGGACACTAATAGATGGAGAAATATACCTTGTTCGTGGATTGGAAGAATCAATATAGTGAAAATGAGTATACTACCCAAAGCAATTTATAGATTCAATGCAATCCCTATCAAGCTACCAACGGTATTCTTCACAGAGCTAGAACAAATAATTTCACAATTTGTATGGAAATACAAAAAACCTCAAATAGCCAAAGCTATCTTGAGAAAAAAGAATGGAACTGGAGGAATCAACCTACCTGACTTCAGGCTCTACTACAAAGCCATAGTCATCAAGACAGTATGGTACTGGCACAAAGACAGAAATATAGATCAATGGAACAAAATAGAAAGCCCAGAGATAAATCCAAGCACTTATGGACACCTTATCTTTGACAAAGGAGGCAAGAACATACAATGGATTAAAGACAATCTCTTTAACAAGTGGTGCTGGGAAAACTGGTCAACCACTTGTAAAAGAATGAAACTAGAACACTTTCTAACACCATACACAAAAATAAACTCAAAATGGATTAAAGATCTAAATGTAAGACCAGAAACTATAAAACTCCTAGAGGAGAACATAGGCAAAACACCCTCCGACATACATCACAGCAGGATCCTCTATGACCCACCTCCCAGAATATTGGAAATAAAAGCAAAAATAAACAAATAGGACCTAATTAAACTTAAAAGCTTCTGCACAACAAAGGAAACTAATAGCAAGGTGAAAAGGCTGCCTTCAGAATGGGAGAAAATAATAGCAAATGAAGCAACTGACAAACAACTAATCTCAAAAATATACAAGCAACTCCTACAGCTCAATTCCAGAAAAATAAACGACCCAATCAAAAAATGGGCCTAAGAACTAAATAGAAATTTCTCCAAAGAAGACATACAGATGGCTAACAAACACATAAAAAGATGCTCAACATCACTCATTATCAGAGAAATGCAAATCAAAACCACTATGAGGTACCATTTCACGCCAGTCAGAATGGCTGCGATCCAAAAATCTACAAATAATAAATGCTAGAGAGGGTGTGGAGAAAAGGGAACCTTCTTACATTGTTGGTGGGAATGAAAACTAGTACAGCCACTATGGAGAACAGTGTGGAGATTTCTTAAGAATCTGGAAATAGAACTGCCTTATGATCCAGCAATTGCACTGCTGGGCATACACACTGAGGAAACCAGAAAGGAAAGAGACACATGCACCCCAATGTTCATCACAGCACTGTTTATAATAGCCAGGACATGGAAGCAACCTAGATGTCCATCAGCAGATGAATGGATAAGAAAGCAGTGGTACATATACACAATGGAGTATTACTCAGCCATTAAAAAGAATACATTTGAATCAGTTCTAATGAGGTGGATGAAACTGGAGCCTATTATACAGAGTGAAGTAAGCCAGAAGGAAAACCACCAATACAGTATACTAACACATATATATGGAATTTAGAAAGATGGTAACAATAATCCTGTGTACGAGACAGCAAAAGAGACACTGATGTATAGATCAGTCTTATGGACTCTGTGGGAGAGGGAGAGGGTGGGAAGATTTGGGAGAATGGCATTGAAACATGTATAATATCATGTATGAAACGAGTCGCCAGTCCAGGTTTGATGCACGATACTGGATGCTTGGGGCTGGTGCACTGGGACGACCCAGAGGGATGGTATGGGGAGGGAGGAGGGAGGAGGGTTCAGGATGGGGAACACATGTATACCTGTGGCAGATTCATTTCAATATTTGGCAAAACTAATACAATATTGTAAAGTTTAAAAATAAAATAAAATTAAAAAAAAATTTGTGGTTCCTGGTTTAGACATTCATATATTTTCATCAAAAAGCAATATGCATTCAAATGATATGCTGTGTAAAGTATAATATAAAACACTCTCTTTGCCCAAAGGAACAAACATCATAACACAGTAATATTTATGAACTCAAAAAATATGTTTTGAGCAGCTAACATGTGCTGAACACTGTTTTAAGCATCAGAAATACTACAACCCAGACAGGCAAATGAACAGAATCTCTGCCCGTGGAGTCTACATTTCTGCACTGTACACATATAATGCATAAATGTAACGCACAGGTAAAATGATTCTCACAAACACTTCTGGTTTCTGAGAAAAGTTGGAAATGATAGTAGCAGTACCAACATCCCCCTTATAAGGTTATCCAGGCTTGATGCTACCAGCCTGCCCATTTAAACTCTAGTTGGGGTTAATGAGTTATCATGAGGAAAAGCTAAAACCTTGTCTTCTCAGAAACTACAATAAGTCAAGGAAAAGTACAAACATAAGTTAAGACACGGGTTAAATATAACTCTTTAAAATTGGCTTAAACTACCAAAACTATCTTAATGCAAAGATTGTAGATGATGGGATGATACAATTAGAGAAATTCAGAATTCTCTATGGAACTCTGGTTCAAAATTGGGAACGGAGTATGTCAAGGTAGTATATTATCACCTTGCTTATTTAACTTACATGCAGAGTAAATCATGCGAAATACAGGCTAGATGAATCATAAGCTAGAATCAAGATTGCTGGGACATATATAAACAGCCTCAGATATGCAGATGATACCACTCTGATGGAAGAAACCAAAGGGGAACTAAAAAGCCTCTTGATGAAGGTGAAAGAGGAGAGTGGAAAAGCTGGCTTAAAACTCAACATTCAAAAGCTAAGATCATGGTATCTGGTCCTATCACTTCATAGCAAGTAGAAGGGGAAAAAGTGGAAGCAGTGACAGATTTTATTTTCTTGGACTCCAAAATCACTGCAAATGGTGACTGCAGCCATAAAATTAAAAGACACTTGTTCCTTGGAAGGAAAGCTATGACAAACCGAGGCAGCATGTTAAAAAGCAGAGACATCACTTTGCTGACAATGGTCCATGTAAGTCAAAGCTATGGTTTTTCCAGTAGTCATGTACAGATGTGAGAGTTGGACCATAAAGGAGGCTTAGCACCAAAGAATTGATGTTTCCAAACTGTGGCGCTGGAGAAGACTCTTGAGAGTCCCTTGGACTGCAAAGAAGTCAAACCAGTCAATCCTAAAGGAAATCAACCCTGCATATTCACTGGAAGGACTGATGCTAAAGCTGAAGCTCTGATACTTTGGCTACCTGATGTGAAAAGCCAACTCACTGGAAAAGACTTTGATTCTGGGAAAGATTGAAGGCAAAAGAAGAGGGCAGCAGAGGATGAGATGGTTAGATAGCATCACCAACTCAATGGACATGAATTTGAGCAAACCCCGGGAGATAGTGAAAGACAGGGGAACCTGGCATGCTGCAGACCATGGGGTTGCTTGCAAAGAGTCAGACATGACTTAGCGACTGAACAACAAAATGGAACTCTGGAAATAAACATCTCTACATATTGTTGCATTTGAAGTCAGTTGCATTAGTTAGAGATAAAGACATCTCTAACATTATGTCTTTAGAGAAGGAGGTTGGATGTTTCATTAAAAAAACAACTAGAAATGATGACTGGACACAGAGTAGATGATCTGCTTGGGGTCTGACACACTGACTCCTGAGTGTTATGACTTTATAAAAGTTCTCAAAACAAGAAACTTCAATTTAAACTGAGGAGGTTTGAGAGGAATTCAATTTATGATACTGGGGAAAGAAGACCTGGAAAATGTATATGGCTTTATAGAAAAATAGAAAACCCCAATATGCTTATTCTTATGTTCTCTCAAGTGGTTGACTTCTTGAAGGGGATCTATGGGAGAGCAAATAGGCAAGTCTGATGTTGCAGTCATGGTCATGTGACTTTCTGGACATATGTCCCAAGAACACTGGAATAAAATTTCTATTTGATGTGATTCTGTGGTGCAAATCCTCTGTCACTGAACTTCATAGATTTCTGTTGTAAAAATTGGCAAGGGATGAAAAAAGTACGAAACAGCAAAAGAGACACTGATGTATAGATCAGTCTTATGGACTCTGTGGGAGAGGGAGAGGGTGGGGAGATTTGGGAAAATGGCATTGAAACATGTATAATGTCATGTATGAAACGAGTCGCCAGTCCAGGTTCGATGCACGATACTGGATGCTTGGGGCTGGTGCACTGGGACAACCCAGAGGATGGTATGGGGAGGGAGGAGGGAGGAGGGTTCAGGATGGGGAACACATGTATACCTGTGGCAGATTCATTTTGATATTTGGCAAAAACTAATACAATATTGTAAAGTTTAAAAATAAAATAAAATTTAAAAAAAAAGAAAATAGGCCATATCAATCTTTATCTTCAAATTGTCTATTATATTTCTACATTGCTTGTTAGATTATCTTTTGTAAGGTTTTATCAAAGTAGCACTAAAAGGAACACTATTATTGTTTTAAAATAGTCAAGACCAATCAGAATACAAAATTTGAATCATGTTATTGTAAAGAGTTATAAGTATAGAAGACTTTATGTGGACTTTAGGGCATCTATGACCACATTAGAGGATATTTTTCTCTTTATCGAAGCCATTGCTGTCTCATTTGAGATGAACTCATTGTAAATCATTCCACAGAAATCCGTGAGGAAGAGGAAATAGGAGCCATTTCAAATCAGTTGTGTATCAAATAGATTTGTTTAGTTTGTTTTGAGACAAATGTCTCAGGAAAACAGAGCTGGGGAGGTTTTGTGTTGTTTTAGAATGAAAAAGCTATATTTTATTAAATGTCATCAAATAGAGAGTTGTTTCACAAAATCAGGAGACAAGCCTCTACAATGTACTCATGATTTTGAGAAAGTAAAACGAATTATTTTTGACAAGATTGACTTTTAAGAATTGCACACAATATTATTAAGAAAGGGACGTAATTCAAAACTGATATGGTTTACATGGATTATGTCACTATGACCAATTTAAGTGACTAACAAATTTAGTTGACATAACTTAGATTTTAATTAAAGATGACAATATTAGGCTTTTGTATGTTCATAATAGAATCTGGTGATTCATATTCCTTTATACTCTCAATATACACTTACAATTGAAATAGATCAGAAATTTGCATAAATTGTAACTGTATAGTGTGATGAATTTTCACAAAGGAAATATATCCATTCATTGCATCCAGATCAGAATGCACTCCTGAGGCTACCCTGTTCCCCTTATAGTAACTGAGCAAATTCTTAAGAGTAATCACTGTGTTGACTTCCTACTGTGGCAATAATTTAACTTTAAATAAATGGAATCAAACAATATATATTCTTTTGTGTCTAATATTTTCATTCAGTATTATGTTTGTAACAATAATGATGTGTGTAGCTGCAGTTCACTTATTCTCATTGCTCATCTTATATATCCATTCTATTGTATAAATATGTCACAACTTATTTATTCTGCTGATGAACATTCGTGTTGTTTCTAGATTTGGGCTATTATGAATAATACAGCTTAGCACACTTTTATATATAACTTTTGGTGAACATATGTCTTCATTTCTGTAGGTATACCTAGAAATGGAATTGCTAGGTCATAGGGTAGGAATGTGTTTAGCTTAATTGATTTTGTCTAACAGTTTTCCCAAATGCCTGTCCCATTTTACACTCTAATCCAAGGGTCTAAAAATGCAGTTTGATTCTAGCCAACCACTGTATTTTTTGTCTTTTTCATTTTAGCCATTTTGATGGCTCTGGAGAGGTTTCAAATTGTGATTTTAATTTGCATTTACCTGATAACTAATGACATTGAATGTTTTTTCATACATTTATTGACTATTTTGATATGCTCTTTTGTGCATATTCATATTTTTAAACCCATTTCTTTATTTCATAGTCTGCCTTAATCTTATTGTTTATAGGAACTTTTGATATTTTCAAGATATAAGTCCTTTCTTGGATATGTGTATTATAAATACCTTCTACAAAACTCTAGTTTGCCTTTTTACTTTTTCTGATTGTCTTGCATCATATTGTTGAATAGAGACATTGTCACTTTTTAACATTATCTTCAGTTATTATTTTTATTTTACTCCCTCATTACAGTAAAACACACTGTATATCTGAGCCTTATGAAGCCCCAGATAGAAAGATCTATTTAATCAACAGCTTCAAGCTTGGTCTGTATTACAAAATCCCATTTAGGAATTTTGTCCCAAAGGTATAATTTAGAAAATCAGGCTGTATAATATGTTTACCTTTTTGATCATCAAATTAATTTCATCCTAGTGTTTAGTTTGAAATTAATTAAGTTCATATTTAAAATATGATCTTTTTCTATTCTAAATATAAATAAATGTTCAAAAAGACTTGAAGATCATTGAAAATAAAAGTTATGCCAGTCTATTGGCTTTATGACTATGGATATCTCCTACTCAGTCTTTCTATGTTATAACCTCTTCAGCCACTATATGTGACTCCTTGGAGCCTGTTATATTTTGTACTATCGTCCTGACCAATATCCCTGCAGAGACTGTTCCACCTCCATCTATTCTTTTACCTATTTCCAGAGATATATTTATACACGTACATTGACATAAAACACTTCTTGGGTCAAAACACTGTATAAAATTCAGGCCCCTTTGTCCAGCACACGAAATCATGAATAAGATGGTCTGTCTCTTCTCCAGTCACCTGACTTTACATACAGTTCCTTGAACAGACACAGGATAGCACCCTTCTGCACTCAGAATGACTGTGTGGTGCTTAGTCACTCGCTTCCCTGGTGATTCAACTGGTGAAAAATCCCACCTGCAATGAAGCACACCTGGTTTCAATCCCTGGTTTGGGAAGATCCCCTGGGGAAGGGAAAGGCTACCTACTCTAGTATTCTGGCCTGGAGAATTCCATGGACTGTAGCCTACTAGGCTCCTCTGTCCATGGGGATTTTCCAAGTAAGAATACTGGAGTGTGTTGCCATGCCTCCTCCAGGGGATCTTCCCAACACAGGAATCCAGCCCAGGTCTCTCACATTGCAGGTGGATTCTTTACCATCTGAGTCACCAGGGAAGAATGAATTTATCCCTGTTTTTTCCTACCTGACAGACTCTGATTATTTAAACCTCTGTTCCTGTACCTCTGAAAAGCCTTTCCCTGACCTTCCTAAACATAACTGTGCTCCTCAAATGTTTGAATATAACCCATACTTGCTGCTGCTGCTGCTGCTGCTAAGTCGCTTCAGTCGTGTCCGACTCTGTGTGACCCCATGGACTGCAGCCTACCAGGCTTCTCCATCCATGGGATTCTCCAGGCAAGAACACTGGAGTGGGTTGTCATTTCCTTCTCCAATGCATGAAAGTGAAAAGTGAAAGTGAAGTTGCTCAGTCATGTCTGACTCTTAGCAACTCCATGGACTGCAGCCTACCAGGCTCCTCCATCCATGGGATTTTCCGGGCAACAGTACTGGAGTGGGGTGCCATTGCCTTCTCCCATAACCCATACTTATCTTCTTGTTTATACAATCCTTTTTGCTTCCAAAGAAACTAGGAAGCTTCAGGCAGAGATAAATGTCTTACTCATTTTTGTGTCCATAGTGCCTAGAATGGGCCTAATAAAGTGTCCTGTATAAATTTATTGAGTAAATAAATTTACCATTCTTTCCTATAAATTTCTTTTCCTTTCCAAAATACTTCAAGAATGTCAATAAAATTATATCCCAGAAATTATATCTCCTACAATGAGGAATAATTAAAAAGTAAAGAATACAGTTACATACTTGGCTTCCCTGATAGCTCAGTTGGTAAAGAATCTGCCTGCAATGCAGAAGACCCTGGTTGGGGAAGATCCCCTCGAGGAGGGATAGGCTATCCATTCCAGTATTCTTGGGCTTCCCTTGTGGCTCAGCTGGCAAAGAATCTGCCTGCAATACAGGAGACCTGAGTTCAATCCCTGGGTTGGGAAGATCCCCTGGAGAAGGGAAAGGCTACCCACTCCAGTATTCTGACCTGGAGAATTCCATGGACTGTATAGTCCTTAGGGTTACAAAGAGTCAGACATGACTGAGCCACTTTACTTTCACTGGAAGAAGAAAGTTTTGAATAAGCTTGCATTTTTGATACTTTCACAGAGCTGAATGATAACCTTATGGTAAAGAATAAAATGACTCAAAATGAACAGTATAAACTTTTTTCTTTTGTTCACTTAGCCAAGAGAAGCCTTATTTATTGGTTGTTGAAAGTTATTTATAAATTTTAGTATTTGGTTAGTGTTAAAAGATAAGTGTTGAAAGGACAGAAGTGAGGATTAATAGAGCTTAGAAGAAAGAGATGGCTTGCAGTACCTCCTGAGGAAAAAAAGGCATTATTCCTTGTGCCCTGTCAGATAAGGGAGGTCCTTGGTAAGAAGTGGCTGAGAGAGATTAGAGAAGCTGATATAACATTCCAGAAGCAGAAAACTCTGAGACCAGGTGGCAGCTCAAGGTCTCCCAGTGGGTGCAGGGTAGGCTTACAACAACTGCAGTCTGACAAAAACACAAAGAAGGTTAAGGCACTCCCCAGCTTAGATATTATTTATACAATTGGCTCCAACTGTAGCACAGTAAACTTTCTAAATTACACCATGAAGAGTTTTCTGGAATCTTTGATTACAGTGACAACTGCATAATACAAGGATATAGGATAAAAATCTCATTACCTCCCATTTCCTCCATTCAAGAGGCTTATAATGTGGTTTGAGGCTAGGTCTTTGTCAAATTTATTTGAGTTGTCGAAGAGAATATGAGATTGTCACAGAGATAGTCTGAAAGTATAATGCTCTCATACTTAGTCTGTGTACTATTCACGGGAAGATGTCATGTTATAATCCACATCACAAGAGATGTCGATGTTAGATACTTCATACAATCAGTAGCTCTTCTCAACTCTACAAACTCTGATCACAGCAGAATTCACTATTGCTATATCAAGACTGGGAGAGGTATGAAAAAGAATTAATTCAAAAATTCAATCATCCATGTGGACATTTCACTGTTTCACTGTGTAAGCTACCCTGATGAGGAATTGCTAATGTCAATTAGTCTGACATTATTTACATTGACTAAACTATATTCAGTGGTACATATGTTTAAAGTTGTGAGCAATCATTATTATGGAAAAATAAAGTAAACCTTCATTCAGGGCTGTTACTTGCATTTACTGATGTTTAAATCTGAGCATCAAAACCACCTCTGAATTTTTTAACTTGGAAGACAGGTCTTGTTGGTAGTATTAATTTCAAGTTAGGCTCTATGCAATGACAGGTAGAACTATTACTTGATTTTAAGGATTAAATTTAAGAGCTAAGTTTTAAGTTCAACTACTATAGTATGGGCTGCTGCTGCTAAGTCGCTTCAGTCGTATCCAACTCTGTGCGATCCCGTAGACAGCAGCGCACCAGGCTCCACGTCCCTGAGATTCTCCAGGCAAGAACACTGGAGTGGGTTGCCATTTCCTTCTCCAATGCATGAAAGTGAAAAGTGAAAGTGAAGTCGCTCAGTCGTGTCCGACTCCTAGCGACCCCATGGACTGCAGCCTACCAGGACCCTCCGTCCATGGGATTTTCCAGGCAAGAATATTGGAGTGGGTTGCCATTGCCTTCTCCGATAGTATGGGCTATCATCATTCAATTAGCAACTTCAAGTTTATAGCACAACTCCATGTACATTATATCACCTAATTCTCACAAGTTTTTAGGCAAGCATTATTATTTCTCCTACTTTACAGATGGTGGAATTGAGGCTGAACAAGAGCCATTAATGTGCTCAAAATGACAGTCATTGAATGGACTCAAGACTCAAGCTCATATCTCTGAACTCCAAATCCTCATTCCCATTATTAAACACAGCTGTCTCAGCCTGGACTGTCTTTTTGTTTTGCATTCTTGTTGATTAATATAAGCCTGGAATTGAATTGTTTTTAAACGAATAAATTTATATTTTCTGTTTATTTTCAAATTTTTTAGGAACTCATTGGAATTTTATATACATTATTATTTTTTTACCAGCAAGATATCTTTCTGTCATGAATTCAGAGCACAGCAAAATCGATGGCATATCAAGGTAGGATGTGATATATTATTTAAATCATGAATATTGTGCATCAGTGGTCCTCAACATTTAAAGCATAAGGGATGGGTTTTGTGAAAGACAATTTTTCCACAGACTGTGGCAGGAGGATGGTTTTGGGATGATTCAAGTGCATTACATTTATTGTACATTTTATTTCTATTATTATTACATTGTGATAATGTGGTAATGTAAGCAATGGGGAGCAGCTGTAAATATAGATGAAGCTTCTCTTGCTCACCCACCACTCACCTCCTGCTCTACAGTCTGGTTCCTAACAGGCCATGGACTGGTACCAGTCTGTGGCCCAGGGTTTGGGGATCCCTGCTGTACATAAACAAAATATGAGAAACATTTTCTCAAGAGGGATTATTAACATATAATTCTAAAGGTCGATTTAATATGAATAATGATTATCTTTGGTTGTTGAAAATGTCAGTGACTTTTTTATGTTGCCCTATTTTCCAGATAATCTCTAATGACTATGTAATACGTACAATATTGAAAAAATATATGTTTTAAAAAGAAAGTGTGTGATTCTGCATGGTTTTCGATGTGTTTTAAATCTTTGACCTGATCTAACCTCTAGTGTATTGGACTTCCTAGAAAAGTCCAATTCTCATCTCTTCTCCAAACCAGGAGTTACTTTTCATTTCTTAGTCAGTTATACCAACTGAGTATTTGGAAGATGCCCCCTCCAACACTAAAGTAATTCAGATCTCCGTTAGGTAGGTCAGATTTCCTTAAATAAGATGGGATTTTAATAGAAGAAGTTCTTAAATTGTTCTAGAACTCTTCTAACAAAAGTCTGAGTTTCTTTTCTTTAGCCAAGTCTACAGAGAAAAATAATGATCTTCAGAGAGACCAGTGGAACCATTTTACAACCTTACTATTGATCTTGAGGCCAATACTATGCATATAGAATAGCCAGTGTTCTGTTGTCCACGAGGCAATTGTGTGAAAACTATGCTACTAGGTTTATAGAAGCAAGCATTTAAAGTTCCTTTGAAAAAGGATATTTTAAATCTGATTATGCCCATTAAAAGATTCAACAATCCTATTCTATATTTTAGTACATAATGTTGAAAAAAAGATGAGTCCTAAGTGTGACTTTATTTTTAAACATGTAATCTTCATTAGACTGTGAATTCTTTCAGGGAAGGGTCCATATTTTATATACATTTACACCCACACCCTTTCCCCCAGCATCAGTAGGGGCTCAAAATTATCAGTTGAATAAGGTGAATATTAATTGCATTTGAATATCATAAGACAGTCTTCCATATTATACTGCAAATTGTTGTAATTTTACTGTAGAAAAAAATAGTAGTCCCTGATACCTGACAAATTGTTCTAGTTTATAAACCAATCCCAATGTACACACACATTCACACACACAAAGGCTTATGATTAGCACAAACCTCTTTTTTATTTTATTCTTTTAAGTACCTATTCAATTGGCTTATTCTCACACCATTAGATTTTCCTAGTGCAGAGATGCAAAAATAATCCTCAGTGAAGTCACTACTCGTGAAACTCCACAAAATGTCTTTATCTTTTACTTCAACAAGAATTTTTGTTAAAGTAGCAATCCACATTGCTATAAAGTTTGAAAATAATTTCCTTTATAATGGATGTGAGAGTTGGACTGTGAAGAAAGCTGAGCACCAAAGAATTGATGCTTTTGAACTATGGTGTTGGAGAAGACTCTTGAGAGTCCCTTGGACCACAAGGAGATCCAACTAGTCCATTCTAAAGATCAGTCCTGGGTGTTCTTTGGAAGGAACGATGCTAAAGCTGAAACTCCAATACTTTGGCCACCTCGTGCGAAGAGTTGATTCATTGGAAAAGACTCTGATGCTGGGAGGGATTGGGGGAAGGAGGAGAAGGGGACGACAGAAGATGAGATGGCTGGATGGCATCACCGAATTGATGGACATGAGTTTGAGTGAACTCTGGGAGTTGGTGATGGACAGGGAGGCCTGGCGTGCTGCAATTCATGGGGTCGCAGAGTCGGACATGACTGAGCGACTGAACTGAGCTATAACTAAAATGTGACGTTTCTCAGTTAATGGTCCAGATAGAAGCAGGGATATCCACAGGGGCTGCTGCTGCTGCTGCTAAGTCGCTTCAATCGTGTCCGACTCTGTGTGACTCCATAGACGGCAGCCCACCAGGCTCCCCTGTCCCTGGGATTCTCCAGGCAAGAACACTGGAGTGGGTTGCCATTTCCTTCTCCAATGCATGGAAGTGAAAAGTGAAAGTGAAGTCGCTCAGTCGTGTCCGACTCTTATCAGCCTCATGGACTGCAGCCTACCAGGCTCCTCCGTCCATAGGATTTTCCAGGCAAGAGTACTGGAGTGGGGTGCCATCGCCTTCTCTGTTCCACAGAGGCAAGATAAAATAATTGTCACTAGACGTACTCAGAGTAGGAGAAAATATTTTTTTAAAGGCATGATTCATTGGGGAAACATGGTCTTGTGTAATCATTAAATCCATGCCCCTGTCTCAAAGTGTATAGGGTTCACAACTGTCCCTTCAGTACTGATTTTGAAGCCCATTTTGACTGACATGGCCCCATGCATTTTTCCTGGCCATCAGATCACATTAACACTGCATACCATTTATCAAATTATGAAGTTTCAGAGAAATGAAGGTAGTTATTAGTGAGAAAAACTGGCATCTATTCATTTAAAATAACTAAGAAACTGCATAAAAAGCGATTGCAGGAAATATACAACAAATAATAGCGCTAGTTCCAACAGTGTCACTTGTACTAACAACCTTTATAAAAATACCTATAGCAGATTTATTTCAGTAGCATAAACACTGAAGAGTCCTTTGACTTCCAAGAAGATGAAATAATATGTAGGTCATGAATACATAAGTTTTATTTCTATAACTGAAAGTATTTCACCACTTCAAGAAGTATTTATGAGACAAATTACTGGAATAGTACAGAATTAAATTTGGTTTTATATAGCATCTTTCATACCTCAAGTATCTCAATAGCTTTTTGAAAGTACAGAAATGCAGTGACGATTGGAAACTGAAGAAGCCATTATGCATTTAAGGGCAGATGATATAGGCTTGGATTCAGAGATGTGCTTTATGGATTCAGGGAACAGGATATTCTTCCACTCATTCTTTATAAGTTCTGTGTCATCTTTATGTTTTACCTGAACTGCAATCAAGGACAGGCAGTGGGGCTTTAGTGCAATAGCTCCTTTAATCATAAAGTAAACTGTCCCTAGGTTGTAGGGACAGGGTTGCCAGGGAAGTCCCGCCATAATATTATATAGCTTTTATTATAAGACTTGAATTTCTCAAACCACTGACCCTGTAATGATAAGTAACCCTGGCATAGAACACTCTGTAAAATGCCATCCGATCTCCAGGATATAAATAAACTTACATTTAATTTCATAGGAAGATGATAGGGACTGGACCAAGTTTTTATTCCAAGATGGTCAAGAAATGGAAAAGTTGGAGACAAATTGGTTTTTCCTATGGTGGAATTCAATTTATACCAGGTTGGAGAAAGATCTGAAAAAAAAAAAATACCTGCAGCTTTTTCAATAAGACGTGGGGAAGAGAAATATAAACAAGTGTTATTGCCCTTCATGATATTTTATATGGCAGAACAGTTTGTAACTGGAAAGTATTGTTCACGTCAGAGAGAAATTCCCAGGGAAATGAAAAGCTAGTAAGGATCAGCATGAAATCTGGAATTGTTCTAAGCAGACTGTTCACTGACGGGGAACATTACTAAGTGGAGAGAGCCCCACACTCAGCAGTAAAGGTTAGAAATCAGAATTGTTCACAGAAGAAATAACCTTTGCCCTTTTCCTTTACTCTAAACTAAGCCACAATTATGCTGCAAATGTTAGTTTCACATTTACGCACAAAGACTGGTGACCAACTGCCCCACTGTTTTGCTTTTTTTTTATTCCCCTTCTCTTCAGCCTTAATTCATGAGTTCACTTTTTTATATTTTAACTTAAATTTTATTCTATGGACTTGATTTCTCCATTTCTCAAGAATATTCATAGTCTTAATTTATCCCTGACCACTTTTAACAGCAACTTTTTCTCCATTAGTATCAAACGACAAACTACACATAATTTTCACTAACTTTAAGAATTCCTGTGCATTTTCTGTTTAAGAAATCCTTACTAGAAAGGATTTCCTGCTTTCCTTTTCTTTAGAACTTTTGATACTATGGCTACTGTCATTAATTCTGGATCCAACTTATTTTTTTCTATTTGATTCAGCTCCTTGTCTCATTATTTGATGGGAAGAGTCTTCAACATCTATAATATTTTCCAAATAGATACTTTTCAAAGTATCATTTCTACTCTCTGACATTTTCTCATGTTTTGACATTCACTTACATCACTTCTTTGAAACACTTTAATTTTTTGCATATGGGACCTCTACCATTTACCCAAATATCCAGCTTTCCTTCTGGAATCTCTTTTATTTACCTTCTACTCCTACAGTTCAGTTCAGTTCAGTTCAGTCACTCAGTCATGTCTGACTCTTTGCGACCCCATGAACTGCAGCACGCCAGGCCTCCCTGTCCATCACCAACTCCTGGAGTCCACCCAAACCCATGTGCATTAAGTTGGTGATGCCATCCAACCATCTCATCCTCTGTTGTCCCCTTCTCCTCCTGCCCTCAATCTTTCCCAGCATCAGGGTCTTTTCAAATGAGTCAGCTCTTAGCATCAGGTGGCCAAAATATTGGAGTTTCAGCTTTAGCATCATTCCTTCCAAAGAAATCCCAGGGCTGATCTCCTTCAGAATGGACTTGTTGGATCTCCTTCAGAATGGACTTGTTGGATCTCCTTTCAGTCCAAGGGACTCTCAAGAGTTTTCTCCAACACCACACTTCAAAAGCATCAATTCTTTGGCACTCAGCTTTCTTTACAGTCCAACTCTCACAGTATGGATCCTCTCTTAAGAGGAGCATGGAAAAAGAGAAAGAGCATAACATTTATGATCATAAGATCTAGCTTCAGGTTTTGGCTCTACCACTTACTGTGCAAGGTTGAATAAATCACTCCTCTCTATTTTCTTATCTAGAAGATGAAGGTACTCATACCATCTGCCCTTCTTATACCCCAGAGTGAACTGGGGGATCAAATGTGAAACAAATGCAATGAGGCTTTGTAAACCATTGCAGTGCACACTGGATGTGCCATTTTGTTCAGTATGCTCTCAGCGCATCACCCTTATCCTCTCATAGCTTGTGGTTTTAGTTGGGATGGCTCTAGCCTCCTTCAGCCATGTTTAGGAGCAGGCATGCTTCCAGGTTTGGCCAATCAGATCACAGGCCAATTGCTTTAGGGATAGGCACAGATGAAAGTTTAAGGGTAGGCACAGATGCAAGCTGAAGCTCCAATACTTTGACCACCTGCTGTGAAGAGACAGTTCATTGGAAAAGACCCTGATACTAGGAAAGATTGAGGGCAGGAGGAGAAGGATGAGATGGTTGGATGGCATCACCGACTAAATGAACATGAGTCTGAGCAAACTCCGGGAGATAGTGAAGGACAGGGAAGCCTAGCATGCTACAGTCTATGGGGTTGCAAAGAGTCAGACATGACTTAGTGACTGAACAACAGCAACAACACAGTGAGGCAGTAAGACTATCTGCCAAAAACTTATTATAAATATCAAATAATAGTTGGTAGTGACTTATTGAGTGAGTCCAATGATGGCATTCTGAAGTAGCTACCCATTATTTTCTATGATGTAGATTCCATGAACTGCTGTCCATCTTATCGCAAGGACAAGTTTTTCAGTATGTCCTACAAGTCCAGGAGAAACACAGTATTCAACCCAGAGAATCAATAGTGCTGAGATTGAGAAACAGTGCCTGAGAGACTAGTATATATTTCTTGGTCTATAATACATCTTTTTTTTCACTACGGAGTTTCTCAGTAAATATTAATTGAAAGACTAAATGACTGAATAAATAAACGTGGGTGAACAGGTGGAAAGCTAATATCATTGAGAGCTTGTTCATCTAGTTAGTTTTAACAAAGTTGGTACTTGAGTTAAGATCTTCTATCAAGCTGGTGCTTTTATTTGCATTTTCTTTGTTATCTTTTCACATCTCTAATAGTTCTTAATTTATGATTTGTCATTGTCAAATCATAAACTTATTTTCTAATCTTTTTCCATTTTCTGTGATTCATAAACCCAAAGACATGAAACTCCAGATTACATATGGTATGTGTATGCTTCTCTGGTGGATAATGAAGTATTTTGTGTTGCTCCACAGAAGTGCTGTTTGGTTCAGAATTTCAAACTACAGATATTCAATTTACAATGGGATTATGTCCTGGTAAACCCGTCAAAAAAGCAAAATGACTGTCTGGGGAGGCCTTACAAATAGCTATGAAAAGAAGAGAAGTGAAAAGCAAAGGAGAAAAGGAAAGATATAAGCATCTGAATGCAGAGTTCCAAAGAATAGCAAGAAGAGATAAGAAAGCCTTCTTAAGCGATCAATACAAAGAAATAGAGGAAAACAACAGAATGGGAAAGATAGAGATCTCATCAAGAAAATTAGAGATACCAAGGGAACATTTCATGCAAAGATGGGCTCGATAAAGGACAGAAATGGTATGGACCTAACAGAAGCAGAAGATATTAAGAAGAGGTGGCAAGAATACATAAAGGAACTGTACAAAAAAGATCTTCATGACCAAGATAATCACGATGGTATGATCACTCACCTAGAGCTAGACATACTGGAATGTGAAGTCAAGTGGGCCTTAGAAAGCATCACTACGAAGCTAGTGGAGGTGATGGAATTCCAGTTGAGCTATTTCAAATCCTGGAAGATGATGCTGTGAAAGTGCTGCACTCAATATGCCAGCACATTTGGAAAACTTAGCAGTGGCCACAGGACTGGAAAAGGTCAGTTTTCATTCCAATCCCAAAGAAAGGCAATGCCAAAGAATGCTCAGACTACCACACAATTGCACTCATCTCACATGTTAGTACGGAGAAGGCAATGGCACCCCACTCCAGTACTCTTGCCTGGAAAATCCCATGGATGGAGGAGCCTGATAGGCTGTAGTCCATTGGGTTGCGAAGAGTTGGACATGACTGAGCGACTTCCCTTTCACTTTTCACTTTCATCCATTGGAGAAGGAAATGGCAACCCACTCTAGTATTCTTGCCTGGAGAATCCCAGGGACGAGGGAGCCTGGTGGGCTGCCCTCTATGGGCTCACAGAGAGTCAGACACAACTAAAGTGACTTAGCAGCAGAAGCAGCACATGCTAGTAAAGTAATGCTCAAAATTCTCCAAGCCAGGCTTAAGCAATACGTGAACCGTGAACTTCCAGATATTCAAGCTGGCTTTAAAAAAGGCAGAGGAACCAGAGATCAAATTGCCAACATCTGCTGGATCATAGAAAAAGCAAGAGAGTTCCATAAAAACATCTATTTCTGCTTTATTGACTATGCCAAAGCCTTTGACTGTGTGGATCACAATCAACTGTGGAAAATTCTGAAAGAGATGGGAATACCAGACCACCTGACCTGCCTCTTGAGAAACTTATATGCAGGTCAGGAAGCAACAGTTAGAACTGGACATGGAACAACGGACTGGTTCCAAATAGGAAAAGGAGTACATCAAGGCTGTATATTGTCACCCTGCTTATTTAACTTATATGCAGAGTACATCATGAGAAACGCTGGGCTGGAAGAAGCACAAGCTGGAATCAAGAATGCCTGGAGAAATATCAATCACCTCAGATATGCAAATGACACCACCCTTATGGCAGAAAGTGAAGAGGAACTAAAATGCCTCTTGATGAGAGTGAAAGAAGAGAGCAAAAAAGTTGGCTTAAAGTTCAATATTCAGAAAACGAAGATCATGGCATCTGGTCCCATCACTTCATGGCAAATAGATGGGGAAACAGTGGAAACAGTGTCAGACTTTATTTTTTGGGGCTCCAAAATCACTGCAGATGGTGACTGCAGCCATGAAATTAAAAGACGCTTACTCCTTGGAAGGAAAGTTATGATCAACCTAGATAACATATTGAAAAACAGAGACATTACTTTGCCAAAAAGGTCCATCTAGGCTATGGTTTTTTCCGTGGTAATGTATGGATACGAGAGTTGGAATGTGAAGACAGCTGAGCGCTGAAGAATTGATGCTTTTGAACTGTGGTGTTGGAGAAGACTCTTGAGAGTCCCTTGTACTGCAAGGAGATCCAACCAGTCCATTCTAGAGGATATCAGTCCTAGGTATTCTTTGGAATGAATGAGGCTGAAGCTGAAACTCCAATACTTTGGCCACCTGATGCGAAGAGCTGACTCATTGGAAAAGACTCTGATGCTGGGAGGGATTGGGGGCAGGAGAAGGGGATGACAGAGGATGAGGTTGCTGGATGGCATCACTGACTCGATGGACCTGAGTTTGAGTGAACTCTGGGAGATGGTGATGGACAGGGAGGACTGACCTGCTGCGATTCATGGGTCACAAAGAGTCGGACATGACTGAGCTACTGAACTGAACTGAAACCCGTCATAATCTGAAAATACCTTAAACTGAAAATGCATCCAATACACCTAACCTATAGAACATCATAGCTTAGCCTAACCTATTTTAAATATGCTTAGAACACTTACATTATTCTACGATTGGGCAAAATCGTCTAACACAAAGCCTATTTTGTAATAAAACATTGAATATCTCATATAATTTGTCAAACACAGCACCAAAAGTGAAAAATAGGATGGCTGTATGGGTACAGAATGGTTGTTAAGTGTATTGGTTTTTTACCTTTGTGATGGTGTGGCTGACTGTGAGTTGTGGCTTAGTGCCACTGCCCAGCATCATGAGAGAGTGTGTGCTGCATATCCTGAGCCCAGGAAAAACCAAAAGTCAGAATTTGATGTGTGGCTTCTACTGAATGCATATCCCTTTTGCACCATTGTAAAATCAAAGAAATCTTTTATCGAACCATTGTGTAAGTCAAGGATTTAATGTATGGAGAAAGTTTCCTTAGTTATAAGAAGCACTTTTTCAACAAAGACATGTACCTTTGTAATTCTTACAAAATGGCACTAAAAAATCATCATGCAGTGTAACAAAAATTCAAAATTGGAGCCAAATTAGAAGGCTTCAAAATCTCTTAGACATTTAAAAATATGGTTAAATGCTTATTCAAGTATAGCACAGAAAGATCTATCTTGAGGAACTCTCAGAAAAACCCTGAAAAATCTGAGCATGAAAGAGAATCATGGCTAGGTTTGAGTAAGGGTGCTTTAGTATACTGAAGGTTCTGAATGCTGGCCCTGTTTTGTTGAGAGTGCAGGTAAAGGGCATGTTGTCCAGCATCATGAGGCACCCACAGATCTGCTCAGACAATGAGGGCCTTGACTGTTTTGGAAGATGGTGAAAGTGTTAATTCCTTAGTTGTGTCAGACTCTGTGACTCCATGGACTGTAGCCCACCGGGCTACTCTACCCATGGTATTCACCAGGCAAAAATACTAGAGTGGGTAGCCATTCCCTTCTCCAAGGAATCTTCCCCACCCAGGGATCAAACCCAGGTCTCTTGCATTGTAGACAGAATCTTTACCATCTGAGCCAAGGTGGTGAATGTGCCTTAATCAGTTATTTTTTCCACAATGGCTGGCTCACGGCAAGTCTTCCTAACATATTTGTTGGATAGTTCCTAGACTGCTATTACACAAAACTGCCAGACTTTGAAAGGAATGAGACTTACAGTACTGAGGAATATGGTAAAAAATGTGGTAGCATGTTCATTGGTGCTGGTTGTAGTTAGTTGTGTAAGATAAGAAATCTGTGGAGAATCTCAGAATTTCCTTTGCCTCTGAAGGTCTTCTGTTCTGGGAATCTTCTCAGAACTAGGTAAAGAAGGATGGTTGGTCACTCTATCTTGCTTCCCTGATTGTTTTTTACTGGAAGCACCAAGACCTTCTTCTGGTTTCTAAGAATTCTTAGACCTCTCACTTCCTTTCTCTCTCTTCATACAGTCCTGGGAGTTTTCATTCATGAAGCCTCACAAATACTTTTTCCCTCCTTCCACTCTCTTGTTCTAAGTCCTCCTGACTTCTCCCCACTACCTGGATGCCAGAACAATATCTGTAATGTACCACCCCATCATACCACTCCTTTGCTCATGTGCTTTCAATGATGCTTCAGTGCCCAAAAGATGAAGTTAAGATCCAAAGAATAGGATCAGCCTCAAACTTCAATTTCCAGTGTTTGGTTCTCTGTTTTTCTCGAATGTGAACTCTGTTACAAAAATATGTACACTCACAACACCCAAATTCACTTTTAATTTTTTCAGTCATTTATCACATGTTTATAGATGGGGAAACATTGGAAACAGTGGCTGACTTTATTTTTCTAGGCTCCAAAGTCACTGCAGATGGTGATTGGAGCCATGAAATTAAAAGATGCTTACTCCTTAGAAGGATAATTATGGCCAAACTAGACAGCATATTAAAAAACAGAGACATTACTTTGTCAACAAAGGTCCGTCTAGTCAAGGCTATGGTTTTTCCAGTGGTCATGTATGGATGTGAGAGTTGGACTGTGAAGAAAACTGAGCACCGGAGAATTGATGCTTTTGAACTGTGGTGTTGGAGAAGACTCTTTAGAGTCCCTTGGACTGCAAGGAGATCCAACCAGTCCATCTTAAAAGAGATCAGTCCTGAGTGTTCATTGGTAGGACTGATGTTGAAGCTGAAACTCCAATACTTTGGCCACCTGATGTGAAGAGCTGACTTATTGGAAAAGACCCTGATGCTGGGAAAGACTGAGGGCAAGAGGAGAACGGGACGACAGAGGATGAGATGGTTGGATGGCATCACAGAATCAATGGACATGGGTTTGGGTGGACTCTGGGAGTTGGTTATGGACAGGGAGGCCTGGTGTGCTGCAGTTCATGGGGTCGCAAAGAGTCGGACACGACTGAGCAACTGAATTGAACTGAACTGAAGTATAGTCCCTGTAAGATCCAGGAATTGTGCCAGACCCTAGGGAAAAGAGGAAATAAGAGACAGGGGCTCTATCCTTAAATAGATTGTTGTCTAGCAAGTTTTTTGTTTTTTTTTTTTAAATTGCAGATTTAGTGAAAGAATTGGCTTTTTATACATGCATACTTGGATCCGACTTTATATATACTGTTTTCTTTAATTCTCATAACAACTATATGAAAAAGGCTCTCATTATTTTTCCTATTTAATAATAAATGTAACTAAGGCTAACTAAAAAAGCTATATCACTATTCAAAATCACACATCACACATATACATGTTTTTATCTTATGTCTATCTTACTGCAAGCTCATGTCTTTTTCCTTGTACCAAATTGCTATTCCGAGGAGCTCATTTTTCATCCCTAGATGTTGTTAGACTTTTGTCTAAGCTGGATGCAAATCCAACTGGTCCACTAAAGTGCAGATTAATATCTATCTACTCTATAATGTCTTCCCTGAGAGTCATGTGGTTGGTCTCTCAACTCCCATAAACTCTTATTATCTGTACCAGACCTTTGTCATTAGATTAAAGGTTGTCTTGCTTTAATCTGTTGTGTATTTGTGTCTTCCAAATCTAGACATGGTGTAGGCTGTTAATGACTGGGATTGAGCTGTTTATTTTACAATAGCCTTTATAGTGCTTACATACCATAGTAGGTTTTTATTAAATATATTTTTGATTGTCCAACTGCCTTGTCATGTTCTACATAATTTAATTCAGATTGTCACGTTTCTGCCCAATTTTGATATGGCTTTAACCATGCCAGTATGCCATAAGTATCTTGAAAGTGGGGCTATATCTTTATTAACTTTGGTGAACTCAGTACCTATCATGGGGTCTAGTACACATGACACACAACAGGTATTTCTTAAATGGATGAATGACTGAATTAGGGGCTTTGATGTCCCTGGTAACAAGGGACATGTTTTCTAGGTCTTTCTCCAAATATTAATCAAATGCAATTTTGACATGAACTTATATTGGATCCAGAACTTGGTCATTTGTTAGCTAAATGACTTTAACTTTTTCTTTAAAGGCTCTCATGCCTCAGTATCTCCCAGTTCTCATCAGTCCCATATGTCTCTGACAGAGTTATCTCTCCTCTGCCTCTTGGATCATGTCATCCCATTTCTCAAAACTCTCCCCTGACACACAAAACTGAACCAAATTACAAACTGCAAGCTTCAAGTTCTTTATCAGTTTTGGCTATTTTTTTTTCTTGTCTTGTTTATCTCTTTTCATTGTTTTACGCATCTTCTTCTTTGAAGTAAAAGTTAAATTCTCCCCCTTCCATCTATTAGTTGATATTTTGTTATTACTCCAACTTGGTGATACCTTTTCTTCAAATTACAGCCATTCTTAATTTTAAAAGACAACCTCTGAGTTTTTCTCTTCCATAAAGTCTTCTCTGACCCTCCTCTAAGAAAAGAAAAAAAGTCCCTCTTTATATTTTCTCAGATCATTCACTAATATGAGATTAGAGTGATCTTATGCCTCAATTTTCTTTTTTTCTCATATGAAGCTGTATGATGAAATTTTATAGCTCCAATTTATGTCACTTTCTCACTCCATATATTTCAAAGAATTTCTGCTGTCCATCAACTTGGGCTGTCATTTAAAGCCTCTGATGAGCTGGTTCTAATTGACCCAATATCATACCAGCCATGCTACAATCCTGGCAAAGTTTTCTTACCTCTGTTTCTTTGCTCTTAATAAATCCTTTTCCCAAGAATTCTTCCTTTGCCTCATGTCTGCATATACAAATCCTGCCAGTCCAACAACACACAGGCTAAACCCTTTCATGGGGCTTACCCTAACTACTTCCAGTTAGAACCCACCCCCTATAGCCCCCCGCCAACCCAAGCACTAAACTGACTCCCTACTAAACTTATTTCTTTGTACAATTTATCATATTCTGCATTGTATATGAATTACTTATGCATGTGTCTTTTTCTACATGCTCCAATGCCTATAATGTCCATACTAGTCTCAGGTAGTAATTTCCTTATCCTTTGGACATCAATTTAATCATCACTTTCTCATAATCCTAATAATCTGAATAGGACAAATACCAGAATTAGTCATTAATAGCACTGTGTGCTTGTTCTTGGCACTTGTCACAGTTGCAATTTACTCTCCATTATATGATTATTGCATTAATGTCTGCTTCTCCCTTTATATAAAACAATAAAACATAAAGCAATATTTCTTTTGCCCTGTTAATGTATATACTTTGAACCAGGTACAGTATTTAGATTGTAGCAGTGATTTAATTAATATTAGTTGAATAAATGAATAGGGGATACATCTTTTATTTCAGGCTGAGATGATGTTTCCTAGAAAGCATAATATATTAAAGTGATTTGTCTATTGAGCAATACCTACAACATTTCTGAATTGGGCAGCATCATTGAATGGACCGAACACAAGCTCTGGAACTATACTGCTTCAGTTCTTTTAAATATTATTCGTGGGACTATTGGCAGCGAGGATTGGACTAAGGTAAGACCAGAGTTAGGGCACAGAATTTAAGTAGGCCCTCCCATCTCAGAGAGTAAATTGTTGTTATTGTTGTTTTGTTGCTAATTCTTGTCCAACCCTTTCGTGACCCTATGGACTGCAGCCTGCCACGCTCCTCTGTCCATGGGATTTCAAAGGCGAGATTATTGGTGTGGGTTGCTATTTCCTTCTCCAGGGGATCTCCCCAACCCAGGGACTGAACCCATGTCTCCTGCATTGTTATGCAGGTTCTTTAACATTAGTGCCACCCTGGTGTATAGGACTTCTCAATAGATATTAGCTTTATTACCCGTTGTTACTAAGTCTAAAGTAGACCTGAGGTGAAGGCCATAGGGTAGGTTTGGACGGCATGAAGGGAATATGTTGAAGTTACCTGGAGAAAGAAGTCAAAAAGCACTTCAGATAGTTGGAAGAAATATATAGACACTGGCATAAGGGAAGGAGGGGTAGAAAAATGCCAGAAACAAACTTATTTGCTTACTTCTCAATTTGCTTAGGCCTGAACAATTTATACTAACAGTAAAAAAGTTTTTGGTGTTCTGTTTTTTTGCTTAATTCTAGGTGTATAATTTTTCAAAACTTGTTCCACATCATTGCCAAATAATTTTATTTTTTCTTGAGGCTGACTGGTATCTGATCCTGAAGTAAACCTATCTTGACTTTCTCATGGATGATGAACTCTCCACTCAGGGCTTTCCTGTCTTGCTGATAGAAAAACTGCTGCTTTATTTGCAATCAATGGGTGTTCATTTGATGTTATTTATTTATAATATCAAGGGTAAAACATCTTAATGTATAAAAAATGTAATCATTATTCTCAAAAAAGGGCAGCTGTTCCAAGTCTGACTAAATTAACAAAAATATCATATATTTTTCCATCAGTCTATCATGTCACAAAGTTTCCCCCCATCAGAATCATACCTAATTCATACATTTTAAAAGAAAGACAGATCACTTCTAAATGATTGTCCTTAAGATTTGCATAGTTAGCTAAACTAAATTAACATCCTGAACCTGGTCATGATTGCCAAATTTGAAGGCCTTACTTACATTTTTGTCAAAGAAGTGTGAATTAATTTATGCTCTTATAAAATTTGTATGTATAATCAGTTTCTAATTTGAATAAGCAAACTGGCCCACAAAATTTTGCAAATTACTCTAATAAGTTCTCTTGGTATTTCTCACAGAAGGCTGAACAAATGTTGATAGAGGGACACACTGTTTGCTTATGTCTAATCTTCCCATCTGATATAAAAATGTCACAAATGAATTTCAGACACATATCCAATGTCAAATATCCATAAGACGGTCCAGGAAAGAGGTAATCCTCATTTAGGACTGATGAAAGAAGATGGATTTTTAGCTTGAAAGAAACAGATTATTGGGGTACAGGGTGGGGAAAACATAGAAGTGTGGAGGGAGTGTTGAAGGAGGATTTACATTCAGAAATATATAAAGATACTGGGGGGAATATATAAAGATATTGAGGGCATGGGGAAATTATGGAGCTTGGGATGGACATATATACACTGCTATATTTAAATGGATAACCAACAAGGACTTACCGTATACCACAGGGAACTCTGCTCAATGTTATGTGGCAGCCTGGATGGGAGGGGATTTTGAGGGAGAATGAATACGTGCATATGTATGGCTGAATCCCCTTGCTATCCACCTGAAACTATCACAGCCTTGTTAATCAGCTATACTCCAATACAAAATAAGAAGTTTAAAAGAAATATAAAGATATCATTGAGGCAGCTGAGCCAATGCCATCTTCTCTGTAAATGTCCTGTAATAGGCATTATTATAAAGACTTTATATAACTTATCTCATTTAGTCTTCCTAGGCCTGTTGGCCTGTGAGAAATAGGATCTTAAAGAGGTCAAATAACACCCCAAGTTGACACAGTGGCAGAGCAAGTGGCAGGAACATTGCTGATTTTAGCCACCAAATCATACAGGAGTTTGACTACATTAAACTATTCTTTTTTAAACTAGCTGTCTTAGAACAGCATTATTAGAGTAATACTTAATTGCATATAAGACCTTTAAATAAAATCCATTTATAACTAAAATCATTGATGTAATCTAATGCATTGGAGAATGGGATGGTAATACTCAGTGCTATTAATCTGAAACCTGTAACTGTTTCTTAAGTCAGAATGGCCTAAATTTGTAGTTAGGCATTCCTTTTATCCTTCTTTCGGGATAGGACAACTCTTTTTAAGATCAAGTAAAGATTCAATAGCTGGTATTTGAGAAATTCAACATAACACTTTCAGAAGAAGAGCCTTTCATGAAGTGTGCCAGTTAGAGAACAATGGAGATGCAAAGAGAAAAATTGAGCACTAATAGGTCTCTTAAGGTAATTCTTTTTTTGTAGTGCCATCAGGTCTTAGAAAGCAGGGCAGCCTCCTACCTGTCTGGTGACTGTGAGCACTGGGCCCAACATAGAAAAGTAAAAAGTGAAATTGAAGTCGCTCAGTCATGTCCGACTCTTTTGCGGCCCCATCGATTGTAGCCTACCAGGCTCCTCCGTCCTTGGGATTTTCCAGGCAAAAATACTGGAGTGGGTTGCCATTTCCTTCTCCAGGAGATCTTCCTGACCCAGGATTGAACCTGGGTCTCCCTCATTGTAGGCAGACCCTTTACCTTCTGAGCCACCAGGGAAGTCCTAAACATAGAAGATACTTCAAATAATTTTTACCAAGGGAGTGTAGTGAGAACGGCTTTTGTATTAAAAGCCAGAGATTACACTGTCATTACAGTTAGATGAGACATTAAGCTGCGATGAAGACAATAACCCAACAATTCTTTCCTCAGAGAATACAAGGAGCACTTTTCATCTTTTGGGCACAACTTATTTAAAAACAATCAGCTAGTTGACCAACAAAATTTCATTTATCTTCCCTAGTCTCAAAAGTCTATTCATGATGGCAAAATTGAAAAGATTTACAAAGATATGTGCACATGTACCTGTTGTTTGTATGCACACACAAGCATGTGTGTGTTTATAGTAACAGATAAAATGTAAGTAGTATATAAGGAAGTCAGAGGCAAAAGCCATGGTAAGAAAATAAGATGAAGTTGAATGTATGCATGCTGTGAGGATTTGTGTAGTTCATTTGTCCTTTTACTTAATACACAGTTATTGAGTGTCTCTTAAGTATTTAACACTCTTCTAGACATTAGGAAATTTGCAGTGAACAATGAAGATAAGAATATCTGCCTTTGTGTAAATTACAGTGCAGGTTGGATGGGAGTGGGAAGGAATGATAAACATAATACCTCTGTAAATTATACACATTATATGTCAAAAGTTGACAAAAGCTATGGAGCAAACTGAAGCAGTGGAAAGGAGACTGGGGAATGATGGGAGAGGGGCATGCCATTTTAACAGAGTGGTATTTTAGTGGTTAGGGAGATACCACTATTTTCTTGTTCATCTTCTCCCAGGAACATGCTAGGACTTCCCCACACCAGTGAATTTTGACATGATCATGTCACCCACTTTGTCCAATAAAATGTGAACAGAAATTGTGCATTGTATTTGAACAGAAATCTTTTTAAAAAGTTCATGATTCTCCAAGTTTTCTTCCTCCTACACTATCAATCACTGACTAGTTGGTAGAGGTTCCTGAATCCAGGGGTAAGAAGACAGGAAGCAGTGCCCTCAGTTAATGCTGATGGTCATGTAGTGTGAGCAAGAAACAGACAGTCAGACTTGATGGTTATTTGTAATGGTACTATTACCACTCATCTGAGAAGCACAGGTGGTCAGAGTCAATTTTAAACAGTTGCTAGAAACAGGCTGGGCTTGCCCGGTGACTCAGATGGTAAAGAATCCACCTGCAATGCAGGAGACCTGGGTTTGATCCCTGGGTTGGGAAGATCCCCTAGAGGAGAGCAAGGCAACCTACTCTAGTATTCTTGCGTGGAGAATCCCCACAGACGATGGCAGGCTATAGTCCACGGAGTCCTAAAGATTTGGACACAACTGAGCAACCAAGCACAGAGCCATGCTGCCAAGTTGTTTCCCAGGCTACCAGCAGGCAATGTTAAATGATGGGGTTTAGCAGGGAGGGTTCATAAACCCTGCTAAACCAAATCTGATGCCACCTGTTTTGTAGGACTTTGGAGTTAAGAATAATTTTGGCATTTTTTAAGTAGTTTTAAAAAAATTAAAAAAAATCAAAAGATAGATTCTATTTTGTGAACCATAAAATATATAGAATTTGTATTTTAGTACCGATAAATAAAATTTTGTTGGAACACAGACATACTCATTCATAATGCATTGTTTATGGCTGCTTTCCTGCCATAACTGCAGAGTTGAGTAGCTGTGATAGGACTGAACACTGGAATTGAGATTGAAAATCCTAAAATATTACTGGGCCCTTTACAGAAAGTCTTTGCTGAACCTTATAACATTCACATGACTCATATTATTGCTCAGAAAATGTAGACTACTCTTCCTGGGCATGAGACCCCTAATGCATGAAATTTTTCTAAAGATTCTCTTACAGGAGAATATGAGAAACACTGTTAACAAATTCACCATGAGAGTTTCTTATCTGCATTTCTTTTCATAGTGAAAGTAAACTCATAGTTCATTAAAAGCAATTCTACATTGAGATGAAATGAGGTAACTACATATTTTGTACAAGGCTCTGTGCTAGACTCTTGGCCTAACCCTGACAGAATTAACAATCTAATTAGAAAAGGCCCCAAAGAATACTGAAACTAAATAGATGGAGCTATACTAGATGAATTGTAAAGCCAGGAATCCAAGGGAGAATTGATCACTCAGAAGTGGTGCATGTCTTTATGCAGAAGGTCAGAGTTAGACTCCTCTTTCCTGGGATGCTGTTGCTTTTAAACCCCCATCGGCTTTCAAGACATCTGCAAAGGCTCTATGTAGTTAATGAAAGTAGATTAGAGTCAAGTTTTCCTCTTCTGTAAACAGCTTGCTTATCTAGTCTCTTCATAAAAGAAATAAAACAAAACAAAGCAAAGTGAAATAGAATTTCCTGTCAAAGTTGACCTAGTGTTGTATCATTAACTCAGGGCTGCAAAACGTGTTACTATTACTAGCTCACATGTGACTAGTACCACATATTATTCTGATTGTGTTTAAGTATAGCTCACAATGATTTAAGGAATATTACAAATTTGTTGGATTAGGAAAGACTGCAATGGCTTTTAGTTTTCATTAGCAATGGCACCCCACTCCAGTACTCTTGCCTGGAAAATCCCATGGACGGAGGAGCCTGGTAGGCTGCAGTCCATGGGGTTGCTAAGAGTCGGACATGACTGAGCGATTTCACTTTCACTTTTCACTTTCATGCATTGGAGAAGGAAATGGCAACCCACCCCAGTGTTCTTGCCTGGAGAATCCCAGGGATGGAGAAGCCTGGTGGGGTGCTGTCTATGGGGTCGCACAGAGTCGGACACGACTGAAGTGACTTAGCAGCAGCAGCAGCAGCAGCAGTATGGTAAGTTTAAAAGGAGAGCACAATCAACTAAAAATAAAGATTAGTAAAGAATAGGCACCAAAGAAAGGGTTAAGGAAAAGATAAAATCCAGTGAATGATGCCTAATCAAATTATAGCTTTAATCTCATTAGTGCCATCCTCATTTTGATTTAACACTGCTGAATTAACTAAACCAATATATTTTTTAAAAGCTGTCAGAAATGGAAAATGAAAGATTAAGTTTTTATTTTAGCGCTTTCTTCATAGTAGAGTGCAGAAAATGAAGGTACTTCTGTGAACTGATTTGTCTGGAAAAATACGCTTTCCAGAATCAAGTAAAAACATCCTACCTCAATCTTGTGTATACTGTTAACTAGACAGAGCAATTCACACTGCATGATTTTGGTGTTGAGGAAAGTCTACACGATGGAGTCTAATATAAAATAATAACAAACGAAACCTGATCTCTAATGGCTGAAATACCAACAAAGGTAGAAATATACAGCTCTGCAGGAGAAAATGGAGCTTGGCTGTTCATTAACTCTTCAGAAAACCCATGTCAACCCGGAATTCAACACAAAGCACTTCAGATCCTTCCTTCATTGAGGAAGGACCATTCTGGGAAAGCCTGTATGCCATTTGAGACACAGAATTTGTACCATTTATTTCAGTAAAGATCTCTCATTCCTGCGTCTCTTGCTACATGACTGAAAATATTGTACATATAATGGGAAAAGAGAACTAAAAAAAGTTTTGATGAGAAGAGTAGCAATAAAAACAATAAAGTATTTTTTGAGTTTTACTCTGGGCCAGTCACTGCGATAGATTCTGAAGAAACAGCAATGAATAGGACAGGCTCTAACCTCATGGAGCTTTCAGTTCTTCCTGGGTGGCTACTGACACCTTCTCTAAGTTATCTATTTAATCACTTCTGGAACAAAATGGAGCATAAAACTGGTCCCCTGTGTTTGTGGTCAATATTGAAGCAGTTATAATCTGGGTACTGTATCTACTCTAGTCTTCTGTATCTCATTTTAACAAGTACATGTGCTGATTTACAGAAAAGGCATGATAACCTTTTTGAAAACAATGACGGTACTAGGGTCACAGCCTTTTAAAAACTGAATATTCATAAACTCATTAAGTTATATACAGGACTCAACTTTGGACACTGATCCTACTCATTTCATTACTAGTTCCTTCAAGTCTAGCTTTCTTACTTTGTTGGAGGAAGAGCTGCATCAGTGGATAAGTAAACTGGGATTGTACAATAAAGAGAATGTCTATTTAATGGAGATACACTGGAGGCCTCTGCTCACATTAATGGCATGACTACAGCTGTGTTTTAGGCCAAATAAATGACCACAGAGCACAGAATGGTTTGGAATAGAAAGAGAGCAATATTAGGAAATTATTCATCATTCATGTGACAAATGATAGGTACTTGAGTGAGGGTGTGTATACAAAGGATATTAAGGAAAAACGATTATCATGACCCACTTTACCAAACTGAAACTAGAAATGAGCATTTCATGTGTGGTCTAATGGTTAATAGTACAGCCGCTGGAGATGGACAGGTTCATGTGCTATTCCTACTTCCTCCATTTCTTAGCTGTATGACCACTTAAGTTCTTTGAATTCCAGCCTCTTCATGTGCAAAATGGTGATAATAATATGTAAGTAACAGGGGACATCGAATAGAGATGTGATGACTTGTGTGAAACAGTTAATGGTGCTTAGTACACAGTATGAAGGTCTTAGTAAAAGAAGTAATAGTTGTAGTAACAGTACTACTAAAATGCTTATCACTGCATATAATCGATGTTCAGAATTTAAAGCATATGTTTACTCTTTTTAATTCATTCATTCAACAGACATTTCTTGACCCCTGACTTAATGCCAGACCCTTCTTTCTCTGGGCCCTGGGGACACATTTACTTAACCAAAACACCCCCAAATTCCTATCCTCTTGGAGCTTACATTCCAGTGGGAGCAGATAGATTATAGAACAGAAACATTATAAATAATTAACTTATAAATAGAATATGGTATGTGTACTATGAAAACAATAGAGCATGATAAGTGAGATGGAGCGTTCTAGAAAGTGTAGCCAATCTATATACCTGGTCAGAGTTGACCTCAGTGAGCAGGTAGTAATTAAAGAAAGATTTGAAAGGCAAGAGGGAAAGAGTTGCATGATGTAGTGATGTCTGGGAGAATAATGTCACAAGTAGAGGGAATATAAGCCCTAAAGTGGGGCTGTCTGATGTGTAATAAGTACAGCATGGAAGCCAGAGTACATGGAGCAGAGTAAGCCAAGGGAACGGGCTGGGAGATCACCTATGGAGATAACTGTGTGGTGAGAACCCACAGAAGCCCAGGGGTTACGTTTCCACCACTGCTTACTAAAGCTGGAGGAGGAGAGTCCAAATCAAGTCTGTGGAGTAAAGATTCAGATAACCCTTCACCCAAGATTGTTCAACTCGGTGTAAACTGCGGGTTGTTGCCCTTAAGCCAGCTCTTAAACCTGGGAAGCTCTTTCTTATAACTTTAACAGATTTTTATTTTATAGGTCATAAGTCAGATAGTCCTTGTCCATTGTCAACATTTATGTGACAATGCTACAAAATATGTATTCATAAAGTATTACTTATAAAATTAATAAATAAAAGGAAAATAGATAAAATTGATCTTTGTCTTCTCAGGAGTCATACATTTTGGCACAAAGCTTGAGACTGTATTGTTTCACTAGGTTATTACTGTTATTGTTATTGTTCAGTCGCTGAGTCATGTCTGACTCTTTGTGACCCCATGACTATAGCCCACCAGGCTCTTCTGTCCATGGGATTCTCTAGGCAAAAACATTGGAGTGGGTTGCCATTTTCTTCTCCAGGGGATCTTCCCAACCTAGGACTGAACCCGGGTCTCCCACATTGCAGGCAGATTCTTTACCAAGTGAGCCACCAGGGAAGCCCCTTCACTAGGTTAGTAAGTTAAATTTAGAACTAAAATATGAATGAATCCTGAGGTACAAGAGAAGTACACTTGAGGTCTGTTAGTTTGCTAAAGAAGGTGTCATGGTATAAAAATGGAAAACAAGGTCATAAATGAATACCCAGAGCATAACCTGCATTGCACTTGTTTTCTGTCATTTGTGGTTGTATTTTAGAGTCAAATTTCAATAATGCTTTGGTAATGGTATGCTAAAGGATGCCTTCATTTTTCACTGTCATATTTTAGGAAGTAAGAGGTTTCTAATATGAAAGGAAATTTTAAATAGTGAACTAATTATTTTAATTTGATAGAATTTTTCTCATTTGCATTTTTGACAATTATTTATGACTACTATAGATAATTAGGGGTTGTGAATTTTTCAGAATACTGTAAACAGCATTGTAGACATTAGCTGAACCATTAATTTCAACCGAGTCTGAAACACTTTATACTTTTGACCTTTTATAAAATATTCTGTTTGAAAAAAATGCTTGTCAAAATTATAGTTATCTGTCCAATAGATATCTGGCATTGTAAACAAACACTCAACTTACATATAGCATGGTAAATCTAAGTATTTGGTAACCATTGATAATTGTCTTCATAAATCAAACTTCACTAGCTTTGCACATTTGAAATGGAGTCATATATTACACTGTAAATAAGTTGTTATTATCTTCTAGTGAAAATTCTGTGCTTTTCAGCATGTTTAACTATCACTCCTCTTCATGCATCTAAGGATGAAAAACTTAGTTTCTTGTTCCACAGATGAGAACACAAAATAAATTCCATAGATACAAAGAGATAATCATTTGATTTTTCTTTATAATCAAATTAAATGGTTTGGGAGAAAAAATGGTGTATATATATATATATATATATATATATATTAGATGATCATTTTGATGTTTCATTGATTATTTCTATTTATTATGTTAGCTTAGACCATGGACTACGTCTAACCCTTACTATTAATGCACTTTCTTTTTCATAGATGAATCTTCCATGTCTGATGAATCCCTTAATGTTAAAAGTCTTACTCCCAAAATTGAGCAAACACATTTCCTAAGACCTTATCAATCTTGGCATGGAACAGATGAGCAAAAAGCTGAGTTGGATTGATAAAAAGTATCCCAAATCATTGACTAATAATGATGGAGCCTGTAAAGTACAGAATCTCTGGAGAAAGGAACTGACTTGCCTTATATGAATCATATTTTTATCTGCATTTCAATACTGCTTAAATATGTACTTCATTACAGGGCACAACTGAAATAGAAGGGCACCTGCTAAGTCAGAGCCATAAAACAGATCTACAGCCTGCTGGCATGTGAAATTTCTCTAATTTATATTTTTTATGAAACTACCCTCACATTATGTGGTTGGCAGCATAAATAATAAAGCATGTTACTTAAGCAATTTTACATTTACTGTATTAGTAAGTAAATGCAATGGCCACCCTTATTCTCAAACAATAAAAACTATCCAGCCTTTTCATGAAAGATGATTGCAATTTCCATTGGCCTGTATATGCAATAAAAAACCATAACTCATCAAAATTTTAGCTATTTTCTCTTAAGATAGAAGAGTATTTTGCTTGAACATTGAACGTGATATTAAATATTCATGAAATGGATAGAGTTAAAGTCCTAAGTAAAACTCAAATTCTTTTCAACTAGATTGGAATTCTTTTTTTTGAACCAGGTAAAAACTGCCACTGACCTGAAGAACTGTTCAAAAACACCATAAAGAGATTGTATAATATGTTCAAAGTGTTATAGTTATTTGGGATTGATTTTTCTGAAAAGCCTATTCCTCCTCTGAAATTGATTCATGATAACAGCCTCCATTTGGGTCAAACAGTATTTAACCGCTTGTAAATTTTAATTAAATGATTTGTCACTTTGAACACATAGTTTGTCATCTTGCAACTAAACGATGTGTCTTTATCAGAAAATGACTCAGGGGGAAGACATTCATCTAATATGTCACTTGGACACCCATTAAGATAATTTGGTTGTTGCATGGGGATAAAGTTGAAGATTTGTAAAATAGAGTGCACCAGTTTTAGTAAGCAGGATCACATTGTAAACTATTAAAAAAACATAAGTTGCTCTGTAATTAAATTCTAATAAGTACTTTATTCTTGGTCATTTTTCATTAGCAGATGTTTAAATTTCTGAGAAGAGAAACTTCTCCAGTTGAGTCTAGTAGCTACAGCAAAATACAGGCTGCACATGAAAAGCAATAAGCTGAATTAGAATTATCTAGGGGAAAAAGCACTTTCATCAGAAGCATTTGCATCCCTGTGGACCCATCTAAGACCTCATCTAAAGCTTGGATAATATGGTCACAGACAGCCTGGGACAGAGTGACAGGGACAACTGAGGTATTATTGAATAAATAGCAGAGGTCATGAAATCTTAAGCTAAAGAAGTCTATACTTGGTAGAAAGGAAGGTATTGAGATATCTTAATTTTTGTGTCCAAAAGTTATTAAAACGTTAGCATGTGTATATTTGAGTGCTAAAGTTGAGTATGTGAGGGTCACTAATCACTGCATATTATAGTGCCCTCGGTCCTTTTCTGCGCTGATTCAGTGTGACTATATGTTGTTAATAACACCCAACAAGGAACAGATATGTCTGTCAAAATTACAAAGTATGTTCATATATAAATTTATTTTAAAAATGAAAAGTCAAGTCTTTTTAGACCTTTTTAGATTCTTGGAAGGTCCTGAAGCATATGGTGATATCATAAGCTTATATGAAATAAAGAGAAATGGACTTTAAATGGAATATCTTTTTCCAACTAAAGTCTAAGTTCCTTGAAGTCCAAGACCAAGTATTAAATGTCCATATTTCCCATCAGGATCTATACAGTCCATGGAATTCTCCAGGCCAGAATACAGGAGTGGGTAGCTGTTCTCTTCTCCAGGGGATCTTCCCAACCCAGGGATCGAACCCAGGTCTCCCACATTGTGGGTGGATTCTTTACCAGCTGAGCCACCAGGGAAGCCCAAGAATACTGGAGTGGATAGCCTATCCTTTCTCTAGCAGATCTTCCCAAACCAGGAGTCAAACTGGAGTCTCCTACATTGCAGGCAGATTCTTTACCAACTGGAGCTACCAAGGAACCTTATGTGCTCACAGTAAAAACCTGGTGTCTAGACTCTTTAAACGCATTTTTCATAAGTGCAACTTCCTTTGTTTTGGAGTATGGGCCAAAGAATTGGTATTTTATTTTCTAATGTTTAGCCAGGGTTAAGAAGCAGTGGGTTGATACACCAGTGCTCAAGTAATGTGTAATGAATGGAACTATTCTCATAAAAGATTGAGAAAGATCTGTTTCTGTTAGTAGAATTAGTGATCTCATAATCATGCACATTTAAAATTTAGCACCATCGTGAATTTCTCTCTCTTCCTAACATCCTTTAATCTTTCCTCATCCCACCACTATCAACCCACTCAACTGTTTTTTCTTCTTTGATTTCCTTTTTCTCTCTCCTCATTTTGCTTCAGATATTCAGGCACAGTACTATTTGCTATTACAAAAGAATTCATCAGCTAATGCTGTTTTCTGTCTCTCAGAGATCTTTTAATTCTATTCATAAATGTTAGATAAAGCTTTATAATTACAACTCTCATCATTATGGGCTTCCCTGGTAACTCAATTGGTAAAGAATCCACCTGCAATGCAGGAGACCCCGGTTTGATTCCTGGGTTGGGAAGATCCGCTGGAAAAGGGATATGCTATCCACTTCAGTTTTCTTGGGCTTCCCTGTGGTTCAGCTGGTACAGAAGCTGCTTGCAATGCAGGAGATCTGGGTTCAATCCCTGGGTTGGGAAGATTGCCTGGAGAAGGGAAAGGCTAACCACTCCAGTATTCTGGCCTAGAGAATTCCATGGATGTCCATGGGGTCGGAAAGAGTCAGACAAGACTGAGTGACCTTCACTTTCACTATTTCTCATCATTATGCCACTGTTCAAGAACCTCTGATAGCTCCAGCTGAAACCATTAAAACCTTAAATAGTTTACTAGTTAGAATAATGTCACGTAACTATTTCATTGTCCTTATTAGCAAAGATTCTTGACCAATACATAAATGAAATTTCTTGTTCATGATAGTGACTGTCTGGGAATCTTCAACTCTTCGATAAAAAGTATCAATAGTTTATACCCTAAGATTTCTTGAACTCTGCATCTCAAAATCTTCACAATTCTTTCCTTGCTATGCTCACCAGTTCTAAAATATCATATTATGATCCTTATACAATCCTAACCAAATCCTACATGGAATGACCTACCTTAGAACAGATGTCAAGTGCTCAGTAAAATTTGACTCTCCCCCTCCCACCCCAGACACTACCAATTTCATGAAATAGTTTCCTCAGTTACCTAGATGAGGCAACAAACTCAGGCTTTTATCAGCACACTGTGTTGGTAACATTTGGGAAGCCAGGGCCTGACGGTTCCTCAGTCCCAGCAGAACAGTGTCCCAGCACTCCTTCTCAGCCGGGCATTTCAGACCTTGAAGAAACTAAACCCCAGCTATCTTTCTGACCTTATGTCTTACTGCTCTTTTACCTCCTTTATGTTCCAGATCATCTGGGCAAACATGTACTCTCTACAAACATCATAACCCTTCTTGTCATGTCTGACTCTTTGTGATTCTATGGACTATAGCCTGCCAGGCTCCTCTGTTCATGAGATTTCCCAGCCTAGAATACTGGAGTGGGTGGCCATTTCCTTCCCCAGGGGATCTTCCTGGCCCAGGGATGGAACCTGTCTCTCCTGCATTGGCAGGCAAATTCTTTACCATTGCACCGGGAAGCCATGACCCTTCTCATTACATGCTATTCCTTCATACCAAAAATCCTCCCTCAGTTTAGTTTTCACTAGGACTTTTGTGGAAAACTTACAACAGTTAAACAATTAGGATTAGATGATCTCTATGGTTGCTTTAACTTCTTTTACTTTAAGATCTATCTTTGAGTCTTACCAACAGCAATATAAGGAGTGAAAGACAGAAGGGGCATTGGCTATTAGAATGGAATGGCTTTGATTAATGATAAGATGTCTAGGACAAAATTACCTGACAATCTACTATTTTTTTCCCTAATTTATAGATATTTAAAAACTCGAGTTTTCACTTTATTTTTCCCTTCACTGTTTGTTGGTGAATTTGCCTAAATATAGCCTTTGTATCTCAATATATAATCTTTTTGATTCTTTACCCTTGAAGATTCTGATTGTGGTATGAAAGATGAAATCCAGCTGGTCTAGTAAGCTGTGTATCTCATAAAGATGTATTGATTCTTTCTTAGCTTTCCAAGATATTTTACAGATTTGAAAATTGAAAGCAACTGGATTTATCTGCAGCCCTATTATCTTCCTAAGCCATAGAACCTAAATAATCTATAGAAGTTCCTTTGGTTTCTATTTATTTAGAAAGTATAGGACACCAGAAATCTTTATTTATATTGTATGGGAGGTGGTGGTAGAAAAAAGTGATTTTTATTTCATTCTGATTCATGAAAAAAGAATATATTTATATTTTCCAAGTGAGAATTCAGGCCCAGGTATCACTTAAACATCCATTAAAAAAAAAGAAGAAATTACAAAACAAAAAAAGGTAGAAATGAAATAAAAGTATAAATATGGAAAACATACTCAGGTTCTGAAGTGAAGAATTAAAACAAAGACTAAAATTGTGGTGAGCTTTATTTGGGACAGTGGGAACAGAGAAAACAGATGAGATTTTTCCAGAAATAAATAAATATATTTATACTAAGACTGAAAGTGCCTGTTGAGCACCTGTCAAGATAAATGAAATTAAATACATACTCAGACACAGTATAACATTATAATGAACCTGTAAAGGACAATAATAAGGAGCCTATCTTAAAAGCTACAGAAATAGAAGATAGATTACCTACAAAGGAGCAACAGTTAGACTGACAACAAGTTTCTCATTAGCAACTAGTAGATGTCAGTAGATAATGAATAATAGCTTCAAAGAACTCATGGTAAAAACAAACTTAAATACAAAAAGCCTATCAACTCAGAATTAAACACCCCATAAAACAACCAGGAGAAGAAGGGTTAACACTAGGCCTGCAACTCACTCATTCTGTACTGGGGAGCTGATTGAGTGTAGAAAGTTGGAAGTGAGTGATCTTCAATTTTTGTCCTTTCTTATGAACATGCTAATGAACTTGATGGGGCTTCCCTGGTGGCTCAGAGGTTAAAGTGCCTGCCTGCATTGCAGCAGACCTGGGTTCGATCCCTGGGTCGGGAAGATTCCCTGGAGAAGGAAATGGCAACCCACTCCAGTATTCTTGCCTGGAGAATCCCATGGACGGAGGAGCCTGGTGGGCTATAGTCCACAGGGTTGCAAAGAGTCGGACTCGACTGAGTGACTTCACTTTCACTTTCACGAAAGTGCTAGTGAACTTGATTAGACTTCTCAGCAGGATGATAATGGTGTTTATTACAGGTAGGGACATCATGGACTCAGTGGACATGAGTTTGAGCAACCTGAAGACGGTGAAGGACAGGGAAGGCTGGTGTGTTGCAGTCAATGGGATCACAGAGTTAGACATGACTGAGTGACTGAACAACAGATAGGGAGTCTTTATTTAGAAAGTGTTTTGTTGTAGGATGTACTTGGTATAACTAGATTGCTTATTGTAAATGAACCTAGGCTTTATGGATTTATGGAGCATGGCTTGCTGGAGAATAGGGGCAATCATCTAAGTTTTCCTCTATTTGTGTAATTATTAGGGTATAAAACAAAGAACTCCAAATCCCTAATGGATTCTTTTGAGAACAATTTTGCATATATTGCTCAACACTATTCTATCTGAAATGGAAACATATCCTGAAATAGAGAAGGGAACATTTTTGGTAACTGAATAAGATGGTTTTGAGTTCCTATAAGAAATGAATGTTTTGCCTGAGCCTATTACTTGCCCATATCCTTTGAATCATTAATAAAGTACAGTGCTGGGTTAGAGCTAAAATGTGTAAGAATGTTCTTTGACAACTCAACCCCATGGGTGAACACAGCTATCATTCAAAAACCCTGAACAAATTTTCAAGCATACCCAGGGTAAGAAAGCTTGCCATCCACAGACTCACACTGAAAGAACAAAATAATGTACTTTAGCAAAAAGACAAGTTAACTGAGAAGGATGTACGGTGTGGAAGAATAGTGGGCAAACAGAGAAAGTAGTATATTTTAGTAAAGTTAACTGTTGAGAAAGAGAACATAATAAAACTAGTTAGTATATGTTCATGCATGCACGTGTGTGTTTGTGTGGTTAAATGGCAAAATAAAAATTAAAAATTGCACTAGGAAGACTGTGTGTATGTTGGGATGAGAGAGGAGACTAAACTATACTATTTCTTGTTGCTTGGGAAAAGATTACTGAATAAATTTGAGCAAATTAGAAAAAATTATCTCAGCATATTAAAATATAAGAGAAATCACTAATGAATGAAAATATAATATACAAATGTATAACTTTCAACTCAACAGAGAAAAATGTAAAAAAAAAAAAAACAATATAAGAGGTCACATAAGGAGAAAGAAAGAACATGTAAAATTTAGAAAAACAATTTTCCCAAATGTATTTTGTATGGGTTCATAAAAATACAGTTGGCAAAAATACCCCACACCAGTCATAATGGCCATCATCAAAAAGTCTACAAACAATAAATGCTGGAGAGGGTGAGAAGTAAAGGGAACTCTCTTGGGTTGCTGTTGGGAATGTAAATTGATACAGTCACTATGGAAGATGGTATGGAGATTCCTTAAAAGACTAGGAATAAAACCACCACATGACCCAGAAATCCCACTACTAGGCATATACCCTGAGGAAACCAAAATTGAAAAAGACACATGCCCCCCAAAATTCATTGCAGAACTATTTACAATAGCTAGAACATGGAAGCAACTTAGATGTCCATTGACAGATGAATGGATAAAGAAGCTGTGGTACATATATACAATGGCTCCTCTGTCCATGGGATTTTCCAGGTAATAGTCCTGGAGCGGATTGCCATTACCTTCTCCAGGGGATTGTCCCAACCCAGGGATCAAACCCCGGTCTCCTGCATTGTAGCCAGACGCTTTACCATCTAAGCCACCAGGGAAGTCACCAATGGAATACTACTCAGTCATAAAAAGGAATGCATTTGAATCAGTTCTAATGAGGTGGATGAACCTAGAGCCTATTATACAGAGTGAAGTAAGTCAGAAAGATAAATATAAATATCATATACTGACACATGTATATGGAATCTAGAAAGAGGGTACTGATGGATTTATTTTCAGGACAGCAGTGGGGAAATAGACAGAGAACAGACCTATGGACATGGAGTAGGGGGAGGAGGAAGAGGGTGATTTGTATGGAAAGTAACATGGAAACTTACATTACCACATGTAAAATAGATAGCCAATGGGAATTTGCTGTATGACTAAGAGAACTCAAACAGGGGCTCTGTGACAATCTAGAAGGGTGGAATGGGGAGGGAGATGGGAGGAAGGTTCAAGAAGGAGGGGACATGGGTGTACCTATGGCTGACTCTTGTTGATGTTTGACAGAACAACAAAAATTCTGCAATTCTCCTTCAATCAAAAAATAAAGTGGCAAAAAAAATTGATAAAGATCCATCCTAAACTCAGGATGAGGGGAGTGCAGGAGAATAGGACAAAGTGAACTTTAAATCTACCACATAAAGAGATCTGAAGCAAATAACAGTAAGCATTAGCTTTATTAAGCCTGATTGGTGTGTACATGGATTTTTATATTAATCCCTATACTTTTCTGAGTAATTAATGGTTCATGTTTTTAAATAATGAAACTATATTACTTTTAACTATGGCTATTAAGCATCTCATAAATTTGATTTGAAACCCATTGAGTAGATAGGCTCTTCTTCAAAGTAGTTAAGAGAAAGTTTGAAAAATATTCTAAATTTGGGTTATCAAACAAAGCTTTTCTAAATAGGGAATATGAAGAACTCATTACAATCAATCTGAGATTTTTGTGACAAGCATAGAATGTACTTGCCATATTTGTATACTAACAATGTAATGTGTAATTTTGTATAACATTTTTGGGTATATAATAAATATTCTGAATGATATTTCCTCATATACACTATTGTTCAAAATTATAGAAGTTAAAACAATGACAACAAACACTATAGCATTACTTTAGTATGTCTGAGTACAACTTTAAAATTTAGATGTAACACAGATTTCAACTTATTTGATTTAGCAGGAGTAAAACATTCTTAACAACATCTTATTTAAAAAAAATACTATTATTCTTAATTGGGTCTGAAAAATAAATCTTAGGCTAAAATGTAAAATACAAGCTGTTATCACCAAGCTCAATTAACCATTTACATCCTCCTTTCCTTTTTGATAAATATTTGATATTATCGAATTTATTCAATGTATATTCTAATAATTTAACATTACATTTTATTCCCATACCGTTTTTCTCTAGAGACTGTAATATCTTCAATTATTCTTTATTTCCTTCATGTTCACTTGTTCAAGTATTTAGGCTTTAATTTATAAGATTCCATTCAGAATCTCATAGTAATATGCATTTGGTATTCATAAAACTTGATTTCTCCTTTGAGAATTTTCTTGGAGGTTGGAACTCTGTTCTTCTCAAGTTCTCTTTAAAACATATTTTTCTTTAAAGAATATTTAAACATCTCAGATATGTCTCATGCTTTATATAATTTCTTATAATTTTTTTTCTTTTATCAACCTGGTCTACTTAGAGAAAATGTGAATTATTTGTTTTGTTTATACTTGAATGGCAGGGGAAAAAAGGAGAAAGACCATACTGGTATTTGATAGCATTAATAGATTGTGGAGTCCATTCTTGTCTCCTCTCTCTCTTTCCTAAACTGAACTGTAATTCATGACAAGTAAAAAAACAAACAAACAAAAAAAACAAACAAAAATATAACCAGTCATATTTTATTAGGTATGTGGTTAAGGAATTTAATCTTACCGAACGACAGATCTCGGAGAAGGCAACGGCAGCCCACTCCAGTACTCTTGCCTGAAAAATCCCATGGACGGAGGAGCCTGGTGGGCTGCAGTCCATGCAGTCGCTAAGAGTCGGACACGACTGAGCGACTTCACTTTCACTTTTCACTTTCATGAGCTGGAAAAGGAAATGGCAACCCACCCCAGTGTTCTTGCCTGGAGAATCCCAGGGATGAGGGAGCCTGGTGGGCTGCCGTCTATGGGGTCGCATAGAGTTGGACACGACTGAAGTGACTTAGCAGTAGCAGAAGCAGCAGCAAGGACAGCAATGGCCTTTGCTTCTGGCTTCTGAGAAGAACCTTCAGTGCCTTGTTTTGGCATGCCTGATAGGAAGCTCTTTGGCTGGCGGTCTTGGAGTAGCCAGATAGTAACAAAGTGGCAGGAAAGCTTTGAACATCAAAATGCAACTTAGGGTGGGGGCTTTGTTTCACATGGTATCAGCTCCATCTTCTGAAGGGCTGGATCCCTAATGTGGGCAGTCAACTGTGTCTACATGATGGAGTTCTAGGAAAGGCTTTGGACACCAAGAGCTGGGTAAGTTTCCCTGGTTGATGACACCCAGTGCATATTGTCACATATCAATACCAGGAAAGTAACTTTGTCTTGATTGCATGGGGAGAAGACAACAGAAGCTCCATGTTCGAAAATTTACTTGGACTCTGCCCTATGGTTTTCCTTTGGCTGATTTTAATGTGTATCTTTTAGCTGTAATGAACAGTAATCATGAGTACAACAGCTTTCAGTGAGTTTTGTGAGCCCTTCTAGTGAATTATTAATATTAAAACTAAGGATGGTTTTGAGAACCCACTGAACTAGTAATAGTTAAAATATTAATATATATTCTCATTTGCAATTATAACTTTCTTCACCATGGTATGTCAATAATGAATAAGTATTGTTGAGTATCAGTTTGATATTTACACCGAGAAGACTATCCTCCATAAGTCAGTTTTAACAATAACCAAGGCTATTGGTGAGCATTCCTTATATTAATAAATTGCTTAACCTATGCAGTTTTAAAGCTTTTTTTTTTTTTTTTAAAGGCTCCCTTGCTTGCTATTGATAATATGAGGTAACTGGCAGATATTTCCAAGACTGCTGTGGTGTGTGTTTTAGCAGCAAATTTTGTTGACTTTCACTGAAAATCCATCCTTAGGGCAGAAAATTTGGCAGATGCTTTTGTTCAGCAGGTTTCTTGACAACCGCATATGAAAAGCTATTTTTTGCCTTTCACAGGGTCTGGTCAAAGGCTGAGGTTTGCTTTTGGTGACATTACGTTAATTGTCTCCCTAGAGGCTGCCAGAACGCTGAAGGCAAGTTAGCATTTCCTGCCTCCTGACTCCTCTGAGTCCATGCTTCTTGCCTACTCAGTGCACTGTTTATGCCTGCAGCATGGCTGGCTGCCACCCTCCCTGCTTTGCTGGAATTTCCTCTTTCACCCTTTACTTGTGCCTGTCTACTGAATTTATGGGAGAAAGTGTCTAGTTCCTTTAGCCTAGTTAGCTGCAGTTGATGCTAGATGGGCAGGGCAGTGGTTTTAGGGAGAATCAGGCTTAGTGGGAAGTGAAGACCTTGCTTGAAACTCCATGACCCTTCTGCTTGAGGCATTTTGTTTTCCTTTAGTAGATTACAGTGCTTTGGTGCTTTGTTATACTTATTTTCAGTATACATTTTGGGTTTTGATCTCATTTGTCTCACAGAGAGACTGAAGAGATATCCCCCTAATCAGACAACAATATTTCACTCTGGGAAGTGGTTTTAATTTTTACACACAATGTTAAAGATCAAAACATCTAGGGAGCCCAAGGGCATGAGGATTTTTTGTTTTTATTTTTAAATCACAATGATCTTGTACTTTTCTTGAATCATTTTTATCAGTGTTTTCTCTTCAAATAAGTAGAGGACTGTCTCTGTTGAATCGGGGTGTTTTATCATAGGTTCCTCACAAGACAAACCTATGCTTTTATTTTTGTCCCACTTTACTTTGTTCTCTAGAAACTGACCTCTCTCATACTATTGATTTTTTTTTTTTGCTATAAAAAGCACTCACTGTAGCAAATTCAAGATGTGTGTATATGTGTGTGTATGCATGTGTGTGTGTGTGTATATATGTGTGTGTATGTGTATATATATATATATGGCATAAAAATACACTGACCCTTCTAAAGAAGGTAAAGGCTGAGCATATTATTTTCCTAAATAAAGTCCTTCAAAATTCCCAATAGCAAGGGAAAAAATCTCAAATTCATTAGCATGGCATTTAAAGTATCTCATGATCTGATCTCATGAAAAATAGTTCACAAAGAATATTTGTGAATACACTGACACTGTTCACTCTCATATAAAACACTTCTAGTGGTAAATGGATTGAGCCCTTAAAAAGGATTTAATCGCCTTCACAGTGTCTGTCTCTTTCTCCTTGTCCACAGTAAATTGATATTTATTGGGAAATTGTACTCTTCTTCCAATCTTGGTTTGGACAGGATTAATCTCTCACTTGACTTAATATATCAGCATATCTTATTCCTCTGGACATAGTAAATGGGTAATGAACCACTTTGGGTCAGAGTGAAGGCAGTTCCCAGAATACACGATTTAGGAACAACCAGAAGAAATCACTATTTTTTTTGCTCCCTATTTTTTTGGTATTATGTGAGAATGGGAAGTCTGTAAATTGTGTATCATTTTGCTACTGTAGAGAGAATTAGAGTTGCTGGTTGTTAGTGGAGATGCCTGATGATGAAGCTGATATCATGAATGATAGAGAGACAAAGGGGAAAATAAATTCTCAGTGATACTTAATGAGCAGCTAGATCAGATCTTCCCTGAAGCCAACCCTCTTGTATTTTATCAAGCTTTATTGTAATATAATTGATATATAACATTGTGCGAGTTTAAGGTGTAGAGTGTATAGATCTGACACACTTACATGTTGCAAAACGATTACTACCACAAATCAAACATTATCTGAAGCTAGTCTTATTTACCATTTTGGTTATATGAATCAGTATATTCTTTTTATTAAGCCATTTTAGATTTTTTTATGACACTAAAATACAGCAATTCAGTCCTAAAAACCAATGCTTAAAACATAAAAAATGTGAAATCTAATGGTAAAAATTTCTTTTTTAATAAAATATTTTCCCATATAAACTAGGTAGAAAAGATCAATAATCTAGATCAAGGAAACTAACTGGGCTTTTCGAGTTTCCAAATCTTAACTCTACTTATCCTAGGGGCTGATTAGCTGTGCCGGTGGTTGAATCTGCTCTAATGACTTTCATTATGCTTTGTCAGTGGTCCTGGATTAGCTTCCTATTGTCTTTTTCTTGCCTGCTCTTTTCACCTGCTGCATCTCTCCTACTCGCTCAGGCACTACAGCAATACTCTGGCATGGGATGGAAAAACCAACCAAAAAAAACAGCATCCTGTTTTAGCTGGTTGGATGTAATCCAGATAAACTCACTATCCAGTAGAATTAATCAGTAAAATAAAAGTTGTTATAAAAGTATGTCTTGCTTGTTTTCTCTTCCAGACAAGCTAAATATTTAATAGAAATCCAGGTGTTATTTATTCACTTGTATTAGGTCCTTTTGACACCCAATCCTACCTTGTGATGGGCAATTAAGGTAAATATATGCTATAGAAGAAAACTTTGCTTCTGGGAAACTATTTTCACACCAATCCCAGTCCAATTGAGTTATGACTTAAAAATCTTCAGTTATAGGTAGTAGATATATTTTAAACTATTTGAATTCTCTGAAAGAATCAGAAACTCTGACTGGTAAGGGATCTTTTTCCCTGCCAGTATACAATCAACATTGTCATTGGTGGTGTTGTCTACAGTGGTGTTGCTGCTTAAAGTATCCTAATATCTCTGTGATTGCATGTAAATAAACTACGGGCTTCCCTGAAGGCTCAGATGGTAAAGAGTCTACTTGCAATGCAGGAGACCTGGGTTCCATCCCTGTGTCAGGAAGATCCTCTGGAGAAAGAAATGGCAATTTACTTCAGTATTCTTGCCTGGAAAATTCCATGGACAGAGGAGCCTGGCAGACTACAGTCCTTGGCATCACAAAGAGTTGGACACGACTGAGTGACTAACACACACAAATAAACTACAATACAGAACTGTTTAGCATGCTTTGAATATCTGCACTTCCTTTACATGGTTTATTTAAAAAATTATACTTGGCTATGAAATTTTCAAGGACAGCTCACATAACATTTTCATGATTTTTAAACAGTGAAAACTAGATAATTAGAAGGGCTGAAAACAGTGAAGTTAATAGACTACAGTTTAGTCAATGCATATAATTACAGTGGGCATGTATCCCTAACTCCTATTAATAATAATAGTGTTTGATGCTGTGAAAGTGCTGCACTCAATATGCCAGCAAATTTGGAAAAATCAGCAGTGGCCACAGGACTGGAAAAGGTCAGTTTTCATTCCAATCCCAAAGAAAGGCAAGGCCAAAGAATGCTCAAACTACCGCACAAGTGCACTCATCACACATGCTAGTAAAGTAATGCTCAAAATTCTCCAAGCCAGGCTTCAGCAATATGTGAACCGTGAACTTCCTGATGTTCAAGCTGGTTTTAGAAAAGGCAGAGGAACCAGAGATCAAATTGCCAACATCTGCTGGATCATCGAAAAAGCAAGAGAGTTCCAGAAAAACATCTATTTCTTCTTTATTGACTATGCCAAAGCCTTTGACTGTGTGGATCACAATAAACTGTGGAAAATTCTGAAAGAGATGGGAATACCAGACCACCTTACCTGCCTCTTCAGAAATCTGTATGCAGGTCAGGAAGCAACAGTTAGAACTGGACATAGAACAACAGACTGGTTCCAAATAGGAAAAGGAGTATGTCAAGGCTGTATATTGTCACCCTCCTTATTTAACTTATATGCAGAGTACATCATGAGAAATGCTGGACTGGAAGAAACACAAGCTGGAATCAAGATTGCCGGGAGAAATATCAATAACCTCAGATATGCAGATGACACCACCCTTATGGCAGAAAGTGAAGAGGAACTCAAAAGCTTCTTGATGAAAGTGAAAGTGGAGAGTGAAAAAATTGGCATAAAGCTCAACATTCAGAAAACGAAGATCATGGCATCCGGTCCCATCACTTCATGGGAAATAGATGGGGAAACAGTGGAAACAGTGTCAGACTTTATTTTTCTGGGCTCCAAAATCACTGCAGATGGTGACTGCAGCCATGAAATTAAAAGATGCTTACTCCTTGGAAGAAAAGTTATGACCAACCTAGACAGCATATTCAAAACCAGAGACATTACTTTGCCAACAAAGGTCAGTCTAGTCAAGGCTATGGTTTTTCCTGTGGTCATGTACGGATGTGAGAGTTGGACTGTGAAGAAGGCTGAGTGCCGAAGAATTGATGCTTTTGAACTGTGGTGTTGGAGAAGACTCTTGAGAGTCCCTTGGACTGCAAGGAGATCCAACCAGTCCATTCTGAAGGAGATCAGTCCTGGGATTTCTTTGGAAGGAATGATGGTAAAGCTGAAACTCCAGTACTTTGGCCACCTCATGCAGAGTTGACTCATTGGAAAAGACTCTGATGCTGGAAGGGATTGGGGGCCGGAGGAGAAGGGGACGACAGAGGATGAGATGGCTGGATGGCATCACTTACTCGATGACCTGAGTCTGAGTGAACTCCGGGAGTTGGTGATGGACAGGGAGCCCTGGCGTGCTGCGATTCATGGGGTCACAAAGAGTCAGACACGACTGAGCGACTGAACTGAACTGAACTGAGTGTTTATGTGTGTGTGTGTTAGTTGCTCAGTTGTGTCTGACTCTTTGCAACCTCATGGACTGTAGCCCACCAGGCTCCTCTTTCCGTGGGATTTCCCAGGCAAGAATACTGGATGGGTTGCCATTTCCTGCTCCATTTAATAGTAATAGTATTAATATTAATAACTAATACCTATTGAGTGTTTACTAGGATTTCCCAGGTGGCTCAGTGGTAAAGAATCTGGCTGCCAAATCAGGAGACATGAGTTTTATCCCTGGGTCAGCAAGGTCCCCTGGAGTAGGAAATGGCAATCGACACCAGTATTCTTGCCTGGGGAATCCCATGGACAGAGGAGCTAGGCAGGCTGCTGTACATGGGGTCACAGAGAGTCAGACACAGCTGAGCGACTGGGCAAACGTGCACACTGTGTTTACTATGTCGGGCATTGTTCTGAGTTCTACAAAAGGAATAATTCTCTTAAACGCCAAAGCAGTTCTATTATTTACAATATTTGGCAATATTACAAATGGAAATATTACCCATTTTACAGATGAAAAAAACTGAGGCCACAGAAGTTAAGTAACTTGCATAAGGCTTTAAGATAATAAGTAGTAAAACTGCAAATCCTCATCTCTTTTACTTTATGCTGTTCTCCCCTTCCTCTCTTTCTTTCTTTTTCCCTTTTCCTTCTCTCTCTCTTTCTTAAATAGCATTTATTACCTTTTAATAAACTATAAAATTTACTTATATATTTTTTGTCTACCTTTGCTAGAAGGGGAGCTCCATGAGGCCATAGAATCGGTTTCTTTACTGCTATACCCCAGACTTGGAACAGTGATGGCACACAGCAGACGAGCAATGCGTGTTTTTTGAATGAATGAAGCTGTAGCACCAGCATTAGAATACAGGGTGTACACATCAGAGTCCTTGTCTTTATCCACAACATTATGGTGCCTCAGAAGATAAAATAGTAACATATGAATCCTGGCTACATCAGGAACTGTGTTTAGCACATTATATCTCTAATTTCTAATTCTCTCAAAGAACGCTTAAAAGTAAGAATACTTAGTTTAGAATTAATGAAACAAGATCTCAGAGAGTTAAATAACTAACCTAAAAGTCCTATGACTAGTAAAGACTGGAGCTTAAATCTGATTTGCTTTTTTTTTTTTAATTCTTTTAGGCTTCTTCTGTTAAACTCTAATTCCTTTATTTTATATAATAACAGTAACTAATGCTGATTATGAGATAAGCATTATTACAACTATTTTGCATGCTTATTTCATGTAATAAATGTCATTTCATAACTCCATGAGGTAGACTTTATGATTAAACCTTCACCAAGTAAGGAAATGGATGTAGCATTTGTGTGAGGTCACAAACTGGTGAATGAGGAAAGCATTTCAGAAAGTCCCAAACCAGGCCACCATCTTCTTCCATAGAAATTACCCCCAGAAACTGGTGCAGTGGGTGCCCAGTCAGCGCTGTCACTTGAAAAAAATGGGATAAAATATGTGATGAGTTTAGCATCTATAGACAAATACTTTTGTGAACTGTAATCCTTTCTCTTTACTATAATCGTGCTCCATGCAATGATATTTTTGGAACTAAATCATTTGGATAATTGTAACTCTTTCTTGTTTTTGTCCACATATATTCGGCTCAGATGATAAAGCATCTGCCTGCAATGCGGGAGACCTGGGTTCAATTCCTGGGTTGGGAAGATCCCCTGGAGAAGGAAATGGCAATCCACTCCAGCACTCTTGCCTGGAAAATCGCATGGACGGAGGAGCCTGATAGGCCACAGTCCATGGGGTTGCAAAGAGTGGACACGACTGAGCGACTTCATTTTTTTCACTCACTTCAGTACATGTAGATGTCACTTTGCTTTTGCCTTTCCAAATGGCAAAAAATTAAAAATGAATTGTATCTACCAAGTATCAAAATAAAATAAACCTTTTGAGTTGACTGGTGTTCCTTGGAACATGGTCTTATATGAATAGTCTGCAGATATTTAGATGTTTCTACCAGTGAACATTTTAGTAACAACTATCCTTCCGCTTCAGTAGCTATAAGTTTACTTTCTATGTCTGTGAGTCTGCTTCTGACTTCAGACTGTACTACAAAGCTAGAGTGATCAAAACAGTGTCGTACTGGGAGGGGGGGAAATGGAAATATAGACCAATGGAATCAGATATAAAACCCAGAAATAAACTTATGCCCCATGGCCAATTAATCTATGACAAAGGAGGCAAGACTATGCAATGGTGGAAAGATGGTCTCTTTAGTAAATAGTGTGGAGAAAAAAGGACAGCTAAATTAGGACATTCTCTAATACCATACACAAAAATAGATTAAAGGCCTAAATGTAAGACTGTATATTATAAAAGTCTAAGAGGAAAACATAAGCAGGACACTCTTTGACATATATCACAGCAAGTTCTTTTTTGTTTGTTTGTTTGTTTGTTTTTAGCAAGTTCTTTTTGGATCTGTCTCCTGGAGTAATGGAAATAAAAGGAAAAATAAACAAATGGGACCTAATTAAACTTAAAAGCTTTTGCACAGCAAAAGAAACCATAAAACAAAAAGACAAGCTACAGAATGGGAGAAAATATCTGGAAATAATGAAACCAACAATGGGTTAATCTCCAAAATACATAAATAACTCAATATCAAAAACAAACAACCTAACCAAAAATGGGCAGAAGATCTAAATAAACATTTCTCCAAAGAAAACATACAGATGGCCAAAAGGCCCATAAAAAGATATTCAACATTGCTAATTGTTAGAGAAATGAAAATAAAAACCACAGTGAAGTATCACCTCACACCAGTCAGAATTACCATCATCAAAAAGTCTACAAATAATAAATGTTGGAGAGGGTGTGAAGAAAAGGGAACCCTCCTACACTGTTGATGGGAATGTAAATTGGTACATCTGCAATGGAGAACAGTATGGAGTTTCCTTAAAAAACTAAAAATAGAGCTACCATATGATACTGTGATCTTTCTTCTGGACATGTATCTGGAGAAAAACATAATTCTGAAAGACACATGCATCCCAATATTTATAACTGCACTATTTACAATAAAGATATGGAAGCAGTCTAAATGTCCATCCACAGATGAATGGATAAAAAAGATGTGGTAAATATACACAATGGAATTATTACTCAGCCATAAAAAGAATGAAATAATGTAATTTGCAACAACATGCATGGATTTAGAGATTGGACAATGTGAAGTATGTCAGAGAAAGACATATTGTATGATATCACTTATATGTGGAATCTAAAGAACTTAAGGAAATGGACACATTCATTGTATGTTCTTTTAAAATAAACTTCTTTGAAAACTTTATTGGTAAGAGATGATATAGAATCTTAGGTACTGATTTGCTTGATCCTCCTTTCCCCATTTTTTCCCTCATAAGTATTTATTTGAGGTACTGCTTCTATAAATATAAAATTTTATTTAAACTGTTTGCCTCTTTTATTTCATTTGCTTGTCAGGTGAGGTATGGTCTTTAGTCATCTTGTAGGTAAAGTTATATTCATGCCTTTGATTAAAAATTTATTAATTTGCCTTTTGTTCCTCTCCTTAATTTTCTGAACTTTATTTGTCTCACTCTCCCTGTACCTTTATTTTCTGGATACTTGCCTAATTGTAAAGACCAGAAGCCTAATTTCTGTAGCAAATTATAAACCACTGAGCATTAGAACTAATGTACCATCTCATTTCCAGCACTAGGTCTTTTGATACTGATGAAACATTGGATCAACAGCAATGAAGATTAAACCCCTGCTTATTTTCTAAAGCGCCATTAGCTCTTCATACTGATATCGCTATACACTAAATAGCCAAAAGACAGAAACAAAACCCACACCACAAATAGCTGTTCATCTTCATTGTTGCCAAAGTGGAAACACATTAATATTAAACAACTAGTTTAGGAAACAGTAGGAAGAAGGTATTTTGGGCTGAGTCACTGAGAAACATCTTGCAAATACAGAATTTTTTTTTAACATGAGAGGGAAAAAAAAGCACCTGCCACAGCTCTTTTTTTTTTTTTTAAACAAAATGGAAAAAAAAAAAAAACCTTAAAGTGGTAGGAAATAGTGAAGAAATATATTTACTTAATTCATAAAGTCTCTTATGATTAAAAAAATCTTTATACTTGTCAAAAAAGTAACCACTATTTTAAACAAACTCCACTATCAAATGTGGCTGAGAAATTTTTATGTTCTGTCTTTTTATTTAACATTTTCATTTCTTTAATTTTCATTGGAAATGATAACAGTAGAGGTTTTTGAGATTATGTATTCTGAGATAAAAATGTTTTCATCTCTATTGTTTTCAAGCCACAAATTGCAAGCCTCTAAACTGGACACAATAAGTAGAAGCTGTGTTTATCAAGATTTTCTCACTACTTATACCACATCTGTGCTTCCTTGAGTCCTTCTGGGCATGACTGTTATTAATTCATTGATTCATGTAGGCATTAATTCAACAAGTAATTGTCAGCTAATAATTGACTATATGCCATCTGCCCTAGATACTGAGTATAAAGTTGTGGGGGAAAAAGCACTGCTGTGATGAAATTTACATTCTAGTTGAGGAGGGAAAAGGCAATTAAAGAATGCAAAAATTATTTAATATAAGCGAGTAAAGAAATAAATTAATCAGGGAAGGGAAACTGAGAGTGGTAGGGTGGGACGCAATCAGAAAGAGGGTGGTCAGGGTAACTTTTCAGTGTGGGGCACCTGGTTCAGATGATAAGGAATCTGCATGCAATGCATGAGACCAGGTTCGATCTCTTGTTTGGGTGATCCCCTGGAAAAGAGAATGGCTACCCACTCCAGTATTCTTGCCTGGAGAATTCCATGGACAGAGGAGCCTGGACCTCTGTGGACTGTAGGGTCACATGAATTAGAGAGGCCTGAGTGACTAACACTTTGACTTTCAACATTAACTTTTCAGGGCAGGGCACACCAAGTGGGTAAGCAAAAACTTCAAGTCAGTGAGAGGTCATGTGGATATCTGGAAGAAATGCATTCTAGGTAAGGAATAACCAGCATAAAGCCCATGAGATAGAGTCTGTGTGGCACGGATGGTCTAGCCAGGGCCATCAGACAGAGGCCAGTCTGGCTGAAAAACATTGACCAAAGGAGGAAGAATTAGGAAGTGAAGTCAGAGTAATGGCAGAGTGTCAAATCATGTAGGGTTATGTTATAGGTTTTGAGCTTTTATTCCAAGTGCAAGAGATACCTATGGAGAATTTTGAGGAAAAAAAAAATTAGATGACATGATTTATGTTTTAAATGTTGGCATTAAATCTTACTCTCTAGAGATGACTGGACTCCAATGAGGCATTTGTTTGTATATATACATATGTAGATCTATGTATATGAATGTATCAAACCTTTAAGGCAGGCATGGTTCATAGGCTTTATCTTCAGTGCCAAATCTCATCTACTGGCAATGGCTGCCAGGTGTGCTATGATAAGAGAGCGTCTAAGACCATGTTCATGCTCAGAAGGAAGGAGTCCTGTGATTGTAAGAGGAGTCAGGGGAGTTTGATGTATGGTATGTTCCATCTCTGTTCAAAGGCAATTGTCATTAGTGGATTTTAAATAGCTAACACTCTTTCTTTTGGTCTTTTGGTTTTAAACACATAGAATAAGTGAAAGTACTCAGCATTTTAATAGTAATTTCCACAATAGCAGTATCTACAAAGGTCTTTAAATGGCATTTTCACTAAGAATTTCCTTCACCTAGATTTCTATTCCTTAGAACTAAAGAGCAAAAATATATAGGTCATTTTCTATGCTCTGATAAATAACTGGTATGCTCTTGGGGAGTATAAACTTGAAAACCATATGGGATTTTTAGATAAATTGATCAACTATTTTCATATTCTTCTTAGTAGGACTTGAATTTTCTGCCTTGACTGAGAACTAGCTTTGCTGACATCAACCCTCCATTCTGTTTCAGCTTTTCAACTAGGCTTTATGTACACCAATTTTCATGGCATTTTGAGCAATCTTAAAGTACTCCATTTGGGCACATGGATAAAATATCAGCTAGATGCTATCTTCTAATATTACAGGGATACTTTTCCCCTTCACATAATGTTATATTTTTCATCCTCAGGGTCAACTAACTTTATTTATTGCTACTCCCTGTAACCATTAAATATATAAGAATCTCCATAAGCATCTGTATAAAATAAAGCTTTGAAATTATTTCTTCAAAATAGAGATCATTTGCATTTAGCAGGCAGTGCAAATTTATCTTTCTGTATAATTCTGCTACATCTTAAAAAGGCAATATCATAAATGAGATTATCCTTTCAGAAAGCAATCCCAGGCTAAAATAAATCAAGATATGGAAACCTTACAAATGGCCTTTAATATATTGGATATTACCAGAAAGTGTGTGCAACTCAAATGTTCTAAGACAACAATTTATTGCTGAATTCTCAATGTAGGTTTTTCTTTAAAAATATATATTATCAGGTTCTATCCAATAGAACTAATAATCTCTCATCTTTTCATAGACAGGCAAATCAGCACAGCATTGTACAAATTGAAATCTCTATCCTCTTTACAAGGATGGAGAAACTGAGGCCTAGAGAAGATGACTGATACCCCAAATGACACAATGAACAGCAAAGACAAAAGAATACATCTAACTAAGAACTCTTTTCATGATAGTACACTGAACTGATTCAAATTTTTCTTACATGAAACTCTCTCCAACTTTCATGAGAAATCAAACAAAATACAATAAACTTTTAATATGTGGAGGTGATAACTGGACTTTTTTTTTTAAACCAGTGTAAAGATTGTACAGAATGTTTTCTAACAGCAGATATAAAAATTACTAATTAAATAACTGCCCATAACTGCCCAAGATTGAGGTTATTCCTGTGAGATGCTGCTGAAGCTGCTGCTAAGTCACTTCAGTCGTGTCCGAGTCTGTGAGACCCCATAGATGGCAGCCCACCAGGCTCCTCCATCCCTGGGATTCTCCAGGCAAGAATACTGGAGTGGGTTGCCATTTCCTTCTCCACAAACATAGATAGCCTACCTAGGCACAAAGCAAGTTTTGCCCTGTTAGTCTCTGGAATCCTTCTATTGCTAATCAGCTTCTACTTTAGAAAGTTGATTTTTAATGGAATCCCTTTCTTACCTTATGTGAGTCCCACATAGACATTTCAGAGTTCAAGGTCTTTTTTTTTTTTTTTCCTGAATGCAAACCAAGTAAGAGTTGGAGATAAAAAACATGTATGCTAATTTATGTAAGGTATTTAGCACAGTTCCTGGCAACACTATCAAGCCAATAAATGCCATTAATAATATTAACAATTCTTGGCTTTCCCTCACAGTTCAGTTGGTAAAGAATACACCTGCAATGCAGGAGACCCCAGTTCGATTCCTGGGTCGGGAAGATCCCCTGGAGAAGGGAAAGGCTAATGATTCCAGTATTCTGGCCTGGAGATGCATAGTCCATGGGCTCACAAAGAGTCAGACACGACTGAGCAACTTTCACTTTAAATTGTAATTAACGATGCTATTATTTCTTTTTATTACGTAATCGTATAGTCTCTTATGGAGAAGGCAATGACGACCCACTCCAGTACTCTGGCCTGGAAAATCCCATGGACGGAGGAGCCTGGTAGGCTGCAGTCCATGCGGTCGCTTAGAGCTGGACTTGACTGAGAGATTTCAATTTCACTTTTCACTTTCATGCATTGGAGAAGGAAATGGCAACCCACTCCAGTGTTCTTGCCTGGAGAATCCCAGGGATGGGGGAGCCTGGTGGGCTGCCATCTACAGGGTCGCACAGAGTCGGACACGACTGAAGCGACTTTGCAGCAGCAGCAGCATGTGGTTGAAAAATGAAAGATCTATTAAAAACATCCAGTCCTTCCTTTATAAGACCACATCACATTTTCAGGAATTAATCGCCAGGAATCTTTGTGAGAGCCCAGCAGAGCAGAATCTGGAATGTTCTTGATGAAATAGTCCTACTTTGTAATGCTTTGTCTAATGCCACAATAGCTTCTGAAGATTCCCTTCTTGAGAAGGAAATGGCAACTCACTCCAGTACTCTTGCCTGGAAAATCCCACAGATGGAGAAGCCTGTAGGCTATAGTCCATTGGGTCGCAAAGAGTCTACTGAGCAACTTCACTTGCACTTTCACTTTTTACTTACTAAGGGCTTCCCTGATAGCTTAGTTGGTAAAGAATCCACCTACAATGCGGGAGACCCGGGTTCTGATTCCTGGGTCAGGGAGATCCACTGGAGAAGGGATAGGTTACCCACTCTAGTATTCTTGGGCTTCCTTGGTGGCTTAGCAGGTAAAGAAACCATCTGCAATGCTGGTGACCGGGGTTCAGTATAACATTCCCTGGAGAAGGGAAAGGCTACCCACTTCAATTCCACCCACTATACACAAAGAGTTGGACACGACTGAGCCACTTTCACTTTTCACTTACTAAGGGACTACTGTCTTTCCTCTTATCCTCACTGCTGTCTCCCAGGCTGATGGTTTTAGTATAATTTCTGTAGCTGCTCAAAAGCGCTCTCCTGATGTTTATTTTCTTCTCTGAACCCTTTTAGGTTGTAGCCTTTCTGATTATGTTATTCCCACAGTTTCATGCCCTTTGCACATTGTTATTTTAAATTCCACAAGTCACTTACTTGCTTGTAATCCAGGTCTTTCAAATCCTTTTGAGTTTGCACACTCTGTTCCATAGTATTTGCCCTTATTTTTGTAACATTAGCCAAACTGACTCATATAAAAGCTGCCCGGATGATTCAAAATGAAAATAATGAGCTAGCTGAGAAGTAAACAATACAAATGACAAAGTTTTGCTCAAAAACTTTGTTGTTGCTGTAAGTAGTTTGTTGATATCCTAGCATCCAGCAAACAAATAAATACAAATATAATATTTTGGTAAAAATGATCAAAAGTTTCCTTTTGTAAGCAAATGAATTTTTCCTTGAAATTTAAGGGTTTATATTTCCTTATTCATTTTCTTTACAGTGTAATAAATTTGCAGCAATCAAATTCTATTTGAAATGCACATTTTCTAAAAACATACTAATAATATGGTAAATAGAACAGATTAGCTTACTTGGCATTTTTTCCCAACAATCTCTGATGTGTTTTCTTGTACTGCAGAAGCTGGAAAGCTAAAAATGACATTCTCTGACTCTGTTGAAATTAGGTTTTAAGACATAATTTATATTCCAATAATCAAATGTATATGTTCAAGATTTAAATTCAGAACTAATTTAACAGATGGGGAGGAAGCAGGATGTGAGTCCCTTTTGCTCCTGAGAAACTCAGTAGGAATGATGTGGTTCTGGAGTTCACAGTGCTAGCTACTCCCAGCTGACCTCAAGATTCTAATTAAGGCAGGATTTTTTCCAGAAGCGATAGTTTTGTGATGGACTTGCTGAATTCTCCAGCTTCCTGACCTTTGCTAGTGTAGTAGTTTCCTTGGTGGAAAGGTATACAATGTTCTGGCAGCCAATCCTGGAGGCCAGCCTAGAGCCTATTACTGCAGCCCTCTCAATCTTGTCAACCTAATTCCCTGTAAAAGTCCTTTTCAGCTGATGAGTCTAGAGTGATTTTTACAACAGAACTCTCAGTTATTCAAATCTGAGTTCTTGAAATTAGGATTTGAAATATTGAATGTTCTTGAATTTTCTCCAAAGTTACCATTTCATTCCTCAAGAGTCCACTTGTTTTTCCTAACACTGACATAACTTTCTACCTACACTGTCATTCAGTAACTCACAGAAACAGATTCTTTATCAATTATTGGCTGAATTAACACAATATTTTTATTTTTTTTGGCCACTATGTACCATGACTACTTCTATCCCTTCTTCTATTATGAATGGATTTCCCCTGAATTTAAACAAAAACCATTCAGATAATCCACCCTAAATTCCTATCTTTGAGTGTTTCTCGCAACCAGAAAGATTATATCAATAAACAATTTTTAAAATTACAAAGTGTTTTCAACCACAAAAATCATGAATGCTTCCATGTTCAGTTGCTCAGTCATGTCTGACTCTTTGTGACCCTACGGACTGTAGCCTGTTAAGCTCCTTTGTCCATGGGATTCTCCAGGCTAGAATACTAGAGTGGGTTGCCATGCCCTCCTCCAGGGGATCTTCCCAACCCAGGCATTGAATTTAGTCTGCTGCATCTTCTGCATTGTAGTTGGGTTCTTTATCACTGAGCCACCAGGAAGCCCCACAAAGATCATACTGTATAATAATAATTTAAAAAAGATAGGTTATAAAATTTGTAGACAAGCAGATCTAGACGTGAAAACTGGCTCCACCATTTTACTTACTTTTAGTGAGACTTGAGAATAATTGTTCAACTTTTTTGAGTTTGTTTCCTGAGATTAAAATGTTTCATAGAGTCCTTACAAAGATTAAATGAGAAACATATGCACATGAACATAGCATGTTTTTCCTATTGAAGAATTACTACTTCTCCATTGTATGTAGCTTTGTTTATGGAAGTATTAAAGATAACTAGGTTCTACAATATAAGCCAAAGGAGGTATTTCCTTTGTCTGTCTCAGGCTACATAAGGAATGAGTCCAGTGACCTAAGTTCAGTGAATCAGGAGCTCCTTCTGGGATTTTAAATCCCCCAGGGAGACTGGAGGTTATAAAAGATCCAGGTAGTAGCAGTGCAGCCCTGCCCAGATAGTTTCATGCTGAGTTTCTAATTTCCTAATTCTTGGCTTTTAAGCATTTCACGCTCCTGGTCTATTCTCAGGCCTGGTTGCCCAGTCTCTTGTTGATGCTGTTAGCTTGTAAAATATCTGTTCAGTAAATTACCTCTTACTTAAGTTTGTCATAGTTCATTTCTATTGTTTCCTATAAAGAATACTGATTGAGAGAGCATTAATTTTCTATTCCATAAAAGATGAAACTAAGTCACAGAATGATTGTGTTACTAATCCAAGGTCACAAAGCTAATAAATAGTAAAGTTATGATTAAAAACGAGTCTTTCAGAATGCAAAACTCTAGTAAAAGCTGTTTTTCTGCTTCAACAGAGCTGTCTTACTAAATCTGAATTTGTCTAACTGGTTTTATTTCCTTGGAGTATACCCAGGACACTCTCATTAAAGCCAATTTGAGTTACTTTAAAATAGGAAAGCAGAAAACAAAAGCCCATAAAGTTGTAAAGGAGGAAGATTTCCTATATTGCTTTCAATTCATCATATATTGGCACCAAAATGTGATAAAGCTGAAATGATTGCACTTGCTGGAAAGGGAAAAAAAAACAGCTCTTCACCTTCAAATAAAGCAATAACCTTATGTTAATCCATGATTTAAACTGAATCACATTATCACTTAGGTCCTAATCTATATAACCCACTTAAAATGTATGACACCTGCTATGCATTGTTCTTTATATTATAAAGTAATCTTAGAAATGTCAGTGTGATATCTATTACAGATACTGATAAATTTCTTGTTCTTAAATAATGATATATTATTTTCTAAATGATTCTTTTGTAGAACTTGTGTTTTGTTTACACCAAAATTGTATGATATCCAGCCAAAGGTGACAATGGCTATTATATATGTTTCAATTTTAAAGTACAAATTTAGAACATTTGCTACCAACTTAACTGAAACTGAAATTTCATTATTCTTATTAATCAGTGTTCATGACAGTAGGATATAAGGAGCATGACCAATGACATTCTTCAAAAAAACAAAATAAAAACAATGAGATGCATAGTGTGACCTAGATGAACATTGTTTCTCCAACTTTTCATTGATCTATAAAACAGCATTTATAGATATGTCACATAACTCCCCATTAGCCTCAACCAGTCTAGGTAATGTAATTTGTAATTCCCCTTGTGTGTGACTGGTTTAGGAAGGGACTTGTGACAGCTCTCACAATGACTGAATCAGCACTTAGCAATGACATGTGAAGGGAAGACAGTCATGGGATTTGGAGGAATATTTCCCCACTGATGAAAGGAAACACACAAGAAGCAATGGTTCCTTTTCTTCCTTTGGACATGGATATGTTTGCATAGAAAGCTTGTAATTGCAGCAGTCAGCCTGTGATGATAAGGGCCATTAATCCCAACACAGAACAGAATTAATGGAAAGAGCAGACTCTTTGAGTCACTGAACTAACTTTAACTCTAGAGTTGCTTTTTTATTATATGAAATAATATTTCTTCATTGTTTAAGGAACTTTAACTTGGCATTTTCTTTTACATGCAGCCTAAAGAATCTTAACCAAATGTATAGCAAGTATTTCATGGAAGATCTCAGCATACTGACTGGCTCATAGCAAGTGTTCAACTATTATTCATTAAATAAAAAATGAATACAAGGAGGTTAATGTTTTCTAGTATTTAAAGACATGAGGTCCCAGGTGCACTGGGACGACCCAGAGGGATGGTATGGGGAGGGAGGAGGAGGAGGGTTCAGGAAATAATATCATTAAAAAAAAAAAAAAAAAAAAAAAAAAATAAAGACATGAGGAAACTTTAATAAATCCATATTTTTCTAGGTTACAGATAATAATAGTAACTACAGGGAAATGATGGATATAAAGTAAGTAGTATGATGGGGAAGAAGACAAGAAAAGGCATATTTTAGAACCTGTAGTGACCACCTCAGGGCTTGACCCTTTTCTTTTGAAGTGAAAACATGAACTCACAGAAGAGTGTTTTTTTTCCCACCCTCTGTCCTAGTGTGGATGTCATTCAATACATTCATGGCAAAGACCAGCCCTCCATATTTCTAGCCTATAGGCACCATACTAGCGAATTTTCATTCCCAAAGGGTTATAGTTTCAGAATGGAAAAAAAAAAAGACAGCCACCAAATGTATAAAATATAAAACAAAACAGAAGAATGTACTTATTGGTTTTCCCTTCTATTAGCATTCTAGGAGAAAGAACTTGTCTCTTGAAGATTTGTTTAGTTTGTATTTAGAGAAAATATAAACTAAAAGGCATTTTCCTTCTTATGGAATGTTCTAAACCATTTACAATAGTGTCAGTACCTCTGGAAAATGATCAATTAAACCTTTATTGAAAAAACACAAAAGTCTTTTCTCTATCCTCATTATCAAGACCTCAAAATCAGCCAAGCCTTAAAGTTTCAGGTATCCATAACAATGCAGGGCCCTGATCTTTCTCCTGTTTCTCCAACTCCTTGACTCCTAATTCAGCAATTTTCCCTTCTTTTCTCTAAACAGTCAGTATTCTTTTTCCATTTTCCCCCATATGCACTTACAGTTTATATACTTAATTTAATACCAAAATATTTACTGGAAATGAGCAAGACACAAAACTGATTTTGTAAAATAAGAGAATATATGAAGCTTTGACCCCACTTTCAAAAATCTCAGAATCAAGTTTAGGACACAGATACTTAAGTAGTTCTAATATCAAACATACTGTGATAAATGCCATAACAAAAATCTTAAAGCAACAAAAATAGAGGTCACTGGCCTCCCACTGTAGTCTAAATGTAAAGTGTCTCACTATGTTTAAGAAAGAATTCACCATCTTTCTTATAAAAATTGTTCTCCATTGTGATGACTGTTTCTACTGGCAGTTTCAGTTACGCTTATCACTCATGCTTGAAAGATGGATATTCTTTGCATTTTTCTCACTCATGCTCACCATCTAGCCATTCACCACATTCTGTTCATTTCTCTTTTAAAATGTATCTTTTATCCTTCTGTCCTATAGTCACTACTGCCTCCCTAGTCCAAAATTGGATCACTTTATACCCATATTCGTGAAATTTCCTAGTAGATGTCTATGGACCCGCCCCAGGCCTTCCCTCTTCTAAATTATTCTGTGTATTTCAAAGAATGACAGAATTCAAAAATAGAAAGACACACTACCATCCAATGCAAAAACCTCTACAAATTAATTTAAAAATATAGATGAAGAGCCATCCACTTCCTGAATATTTACTGATGCAAGCATAATTCCTGAAAATATTTATCATTTAATTTATATATTATTTTAATTGACAAATAAATGTTATTTATATTGCTAGGTCTATACCGTCTTTGCTTTATTTTTCTCCCTTCTATCCTAGTTTTGTTTCAGTTCAGTTCAGTCACTCAGTCATGTCTGAATCTTTGCAACCCTGTGAACCTCAGTACACCAGGCCTCCCTGTTCATCACCAACTCCTGGAGTCCAACCAAACCCATGTCCATTGTGTTGGTGATGCCATCCAACCATCTCATCCTCTGTTGTCCCCTTCTCCTTCTGCCCCCAATCCCTCCCAGCATCAGGGTCTTTCCAAATGAGTCACCTCTTTGCATCAGGTGGCCAAAGTATTGGAGTTTCAGCTTCAGCATCAATCCTTCCAATAAATACCCAGGACTGATTTCCTTTAGGATGGACTGGCTGGATCTCCTTGCAGTCCAAGGGACTCTCAAGAGTCTTCTCCAACACCACAGTTCAAAAGCATCAATTCTTCGGCGCTCAGCTTTCTTTATAGTGCAACTCTCACATCCATACATGACCACTGGAAAAACCATAGCCTTGACTAGATGGACCTTTGTTGGCAAAGTAACGTCTCTGCTTTTTACTATGCTGTCTAGGTTGGTCATAACTTTCCTTCCAAGGAGCAAGCGTCTTTTAATTTCATGGCTGCAGTCACCATCTGCAGTGATTTTGGAGCCCAGAAAAATAAAGTCAGCCATTGTTTCCACTGTTTCCCTATCTATTTGCCATGAAGTGAAGGCATACTTGTAATATAAAACTTTATAGGCTGTTGAAGAAAGCTGCTTTGTCTCTTTAAGTCTTATTTTTGGCAAATTTACAGATACACAGTGTTCCCAGAATTGGGCTTGATATAAATTTTAGGCCTCACCATTTTGATTATTCTCTTGTTTGTCCTTTATAATTGTCAGCATTATTTGAAATGGCGGAGGGGTCCAGAAATAAAGAGACTACTTTGGAATTTCTTTATATAGAGTTTTAGTCATTCTACTTATCTCGCCAATTCAAGAAATTTAAAGATTTCAAGTTCTTATTTCTTCAAAGCACTACTACTCGGATCTACTTAACTTTTGAGGCCATTCAGAATCTGTGTCCTCTTTCTAGTCCAACAAATTCATCTTCATTTTTCCACAAAACATCTCCTGCTTTAGCTACACTGGGATGCTCACGTTAGCATTCCCTTTCATTCACTTACTTATACTTCCAAACCACTCCTGATTGTTATCTTTTTGCCTGAAATGACTTTTCTCCTCTCTACTCATCTTAATCTTCTCTTTCCTTTAAAACTCAGTTCCAGCTCTGTAGTGTGAAATCTGGAATCACACAAAGAGAAGTTTGAACTCTGCCTTTGGGTCCTGGGAGGAGATCTCTAAGCCTCTGGAATGCCCTGCCTGATAGAAGTATCTTTGTTTGCCTGGGGGCTTTGGCTACCACCAGATAATCTAGAAACATGATGTATGACCTGGGCTTTGAGGCCACATTTTTTCAGTTCTGACCTCTGGAAAAACTGATGACTAAAGGTGGCTTGACCTTTGTGAGGGGCTGGAGACCAAAAGTTAGTCAATGTGGGCAGGATGTAGTTAAGTCATAAAAACCATTTGTGACTCCGCAATGAGATGTCCCGAAACTGTGTATTTGGATTCCTCCTAGATTCTACCCTATGTATTTTTTTCTTTTGGCTGGTTTTCTGTATACTGTCTCTGTATTAACAATAAGCATAATAGCTTTCAATAAGTACTTGAGTCTTTCTAGTGCATTATCATACCCAAGGATGAAGATGGGGATCCTAGAATTCATAGCCAGCTGGTTTGAAGTGAAGGTGGTCCTGGGGATCCACAAACTTATGGCTTATGTCTGAAGTGAGGGCAGTCTTGCAGCGACTATTTCCTCGAACTATACAGCTGGTTAAACTCATTGCACAGATGCACTTCTTTCTTGAAGCATCCTCTAAGTCCAGTCTCCCTCACTGATATCCTATTCTTCTAATTATCTACAGTAGTATATACTGAGTATCATTGTAGTTAGGTAATAAGCAGATATGATAAACAAAGGTTTGGATTTGGGGAACCAAGAAAATTTAGTAATCTAGTAACTTCAAAAATAAGGGGAAGTACAAGTAGGGAAGAAAAAACTACCTATATAATGCTATGTAAAGGTGAAAGAAAAATAAGATGGTAGTGATGCTGACAAGATGATATTAGCATTTTCCTAAGGAACAACTGCAATAAAGAAACAGTTCAATGGTTCTATCAACATTTAATGAGCACACGGTAGACACTGAAAATGTGCCACCAACTCTTCAATAACGAATACCTGATAAAAATAACTGATAACCTGAAAGTAACTGATAATTATTCCAACATTCTGTTTTTTGATAGAAAATTATTCTAGATGCTTCCTCTGGCTGGTAGTTTACTCCTTTATTATAATTTTTCTTATTTCCTTTTCCTATATAAGATGCCAATGGTCAATGAGGGGTTCCTGCCCAGTTTAACAGAAAGGGACAATTCTAAGTAATGTATTATATTCCAAGATAGAAAGAGTAGTGATGAACAACAAGAACAACATATAAGTAAAGCAATATGGAAATAGGGCAGCAGAAACCAGAAGGAATAATGGAGTTAAAGGGCCAGAAATGGGCTCCATTGGCATCTGTGATTAGTTTGGGAAAGGTAGTCATAGAAACTTAGAAAAGTCCTGAAATTAGAAATGATGAATTGCTTCTTGGTTTGAGTACAACAGCAGGTAGTGAAAGAGGGGATAGAAAGAATGAAGATACTTATTGCCTAGAATATAGTGCCTAGTGTATAGGCATTTCTAGGCAATATAGTGTTCTTTGTATAACACATCTTCCTTTCCTGGTTTTACTTTTTCTTCTTTGAGAACTGGAATGGGGACAGAATTCACATTTCCTTGGGCTGGGATGATGAAAGACTGTATTCTTTTATTTTTATCCCAATATAATGCCTTTAGGAAAGAAAAACATCTCAAATAGGCATCCTAGAGGGTCCTGAAGGACCCTAAATTGGGACAATTCTGTAAAAACAGAATGTTTGATTATCTGCTTGTTCTGTTCAAATAACACTACAGGTCCTGGCTGAGCTAGGGAGATATGCAGTAGATAAGTAACAAGGCAAGAATTCATTATTTACTTGCTAGAGTCCGATGATAACCTACCAACAGAATAAATGTGTAAATCCCTACTTTATAAGCAGTCATCACATTCCACTAGACCACTTCCTAGACAGTTAAGCCACCTGCAACTTTGCTAACATCTACCCTGTATACTGGAAAATTGATCAATCAAAACAAGGCATTCAATTTTGATTGCTTAATTTGGTTTCTATTTGAAGCATTAGCTTTTATGAATTAGATAAGCAGAGCACAGTGTGTCCAGTTTCAGAATACTATCTAACTCCAAATACTAGAAAGAATTTGGGGAAAAGCTTGTTAATGTTGACATTTCCAATAAGAAATGCATATTTAGTTGAAGTGATGTTAGCTAATACTTTACATACTGGGCTGGTAAATATTAATCAATTGGCAGATGGTGCTATTCTTGGGTAAAGAGAAACCATTCTTTCTGGATGAAAGAGATGCATTTATTCAGCAAACAACATATATCTTTATAATATTCTTTATTCATATAGTTTTCTGAAATAATACCATATGCTATCATAAATAAATATGGGAATATTAGAGCTTATCCTGCAGACTGTTTGAAATATATATTTCTCCTTTCAGAAGAAAAATTTATGCTTATTTCATAGTTTAATTCTTTTCCAAATATGCTTAAGACAATTTGAGAACCTTTTTGAAACTGAGGGCTAATCGCTTTATTGAGATCAGATGAATAAATTACTTTCACATAATCAAGGTAAATGATTCTCCAGACTAGAGCTAGTTTGTTGTTTCTCTAAATTTTGGTGGTTTAAGAACTCATATTTTGTTTTGTTTTAAATATATAATCTCCACTGTTTTAAGAAGCTAGATAAAAAGATGAAGACAAATACATAATTGTAAAATATACATATGTAAATACATTCCTCTTACAGAAAGATGACCATAGATCAAACAAAATATCTCAGGTAAAATAAAACACTGTTTTCTATGAATATAGTATCTTTTCCATTTATTAATATCTGTTTCTTTCAGAATAGAATGTTAAATTGTATAATTTCTATGTTTCATTCAGAATAGGAGCTAAATGAGATAGAATTCATCTCATATCTTTTTATATTACAGAAACAAATGTATGCTGCATTAAAACTTATGAGCTAATAGCCTCCATGGCCCCTAACACAGTATTAAAAACTCAGATGAGTTTATTAATAATTATTGAATTGAATATTGTTTCTATAAATCTGAGCTTGGGCCTATCTAATAAAATGTACAAACAGAACGACAGGGACTGTCTCACAGCTGAGAGGTAATGGTCATCTAGTATCCCATTTCCTGGGAATGGTTTAGCAGTTCTCTGCATGTGTCATGAAGAAGTTGATTGCACTCAAAATCACAACAATGTAAAACATGGCTTTGTCTCTCTCAAACACTTCCTTTCGGGTTAGGAAGTATCCTGTAGTAAGATACCGTGATGGACTAGTTGACTTCCCAAGGTCTTTTAATCTATGAAGTGAAAATTAATATCCTTTCATCAGACAAGGCTGGTATCCAATTATCAGTGGAGCAGGTGTTGTGCTTTTCTGCTGGGTATAAAGAAAAGGGATGCATACATCACGCGTCAAGAGGTGTACCAATATAAGTAGGATATTGACACTCTGCTGTGCTGCTATCCTGAAGGTAAACTGCTCGAGTGTGCAGCAGCCTCCTGCAGTCCCTCCAAATATCAAAAATGAAAAGCACAGCTATGAAAGGTCCAGGTTTGGCTCTCTTCATCAGTATATTATGGGAATGTAACTCATACAGCTGCTATGGGTACCTGCTGTCTGCCAGATCCCCTTGCTTCCGTTTCTTCTGCCCACTGGGTATAGCCAGTCATTTCCAAAAGGTAATTTTCAGTCGATTATGCAATCTGCCAAACCCAATCAATGTGCATACTCATGACCACTCATAAGATTATTTGCCTTAATCATGGGAGACCTCGAGGTGATTACTCCACCATAGGGAGTATATTCAGTGGAGATAGTCATGGGGGGTGCCCACTATCCAGCTGCCTGCCAGGTCTCTTGACTTCCATTATTTTAAAATTTTGGATGCAGCCAGTCCTAGCCAAAGTTACTTCAAAGGCGAATCCATTCGCTATCACTGAGAAACCCTCCAGACTACTGACTTCTGAGGCAGTAGGATTTGAAGACACTTCAGGATTTAGGCTTTTTTGTTTTCTCTCTCTCTTTCTCTTTTTTAAAATTAATGTTAGTTTTCAGCAAGAGTTTATTCTATGTAGCCAAATAAACTTTCCTTAACAGAATAGTCTTCTAAAAATCAAGGCTTTTGTCGGAATTTATTGGGTTTGTGATACCTTTCCATATGTTTACGTCAGTTTGTCTTGTTTTTTTGTACTCATAAAATTATTTTTAAAAAGTAAACTGGATCATCAGATTTCAACACATACAAAGGGGTTCTGACTTATAGACCTTGGAAGTATATAATCACTTAGTACAGAGAAGGCAAAGACTTATCATGTGTGTTGCTATTCTCCTTTCTCACTTCACACAGTATTATACACATGTAATATAATGCGTATATAATGTAATATAATGTATATATTCACACACACTTATGGCACTATCATAGGCACTCAGAATGCAAGAGAAAACAAACAAGATAATGTTCCTGCCTTCATGATGCATGCTTATATTCTAGTGGGGACAGAAACATTGGTTCCCTTATCCAGCATTATTTCTCCTTGAGCCTGACAGAACCATGGCATCCTTCCCAACATTCGCTCCAGATGGTTACTACCAATCAGTAAGAATATCCAGGCAGAAAGAGACCTAGTAGTCATCTCTATCTAGTGCAGTGATAGAGAAAAAGCTCAACCACAAAACAAAGTTTACAATTCTTTCCACTGAAACACCTGAACCAAAATACTTAAGCCATAATGAATGCTAGATCAACATATGGGCCTCTGATTATTTAACCAAAACTTCTTCTCAACACTAAATTTTACTAAACTACCAAATAATGTGATTCTGTTTATTGACTTAAACTTCAATTTTACAAATATAAAGTGCTTATTTGTTAACAGATTGTAACAAATAACAGAGAAATGTTCATGAACCAAAAAAATCAAATATAATGCCAAAACAGTCAATTGCACAAAAAGAATCATGTACAAATTGTACAAAAAAGAAATTGCACAATTTCTTCTGTACATATAAATAAATTTCAGAAAAATGATCTGTGATTAACTTTTAACTTACCATATCATAGATTAATATGGCTACAGCTGTATTATATATATTGTTGTCAATGACATATTAGTGTTTTTTTAATTGTTATTCAAGTATAGTTGGTTTATAATGTTGTGTTAGTTTCAGGTAGACAGCAAAGTGGTTCAGTTATACATATACATATATTCATTCTTTTTAAGATTCTTTTCCCATATTAGTTATTACAAAATATTGAATAGAGTTCCCTGTGCTATACAAGAGGTCCTTGTTGATTATCTATTTCATATATTCATATATAGGAATGAAAGTGAAAGTGATAGTCACTAAGTCATGTCTCACTCTTTGCGACCCCATGGACTGTAGCCTGCCAGGTTCTCCTATCCATGTATGTTAATCTCAAATTCATAATTTATCCCTGATAATTCAATGAATAAAATAAACTTTAACCTTATGATGAAGTAAATATTTTCAACAAGATAATGTACTTTGAGGTCTAAATGATACCACTGTCTGGAATATTGCTGCAGATCTCAACTGCCAGTTTTCGGGGTTGTCAAATAGATTTGCCCTGAAATGAGAAATACTAAACCTAGGTTTTATCACTCAACTCTGTTTCTAATATCTGCATGACACCAGACAAGTCATTCAGTCTTGAGAAATCTTACCTTATCTATCTATAAAATGAAAATTAGGTGATCTCTATGGGCCCTTTACAACTGAAAAAGCAATGCTTCTGTGTTAATATGTCTACTTCTCAGAAATATATCAAAGAATGCCAGACTATACAACATGAGATTGAAAAGACAACATTCACAAAATTATAAATAGTAAAAAGCATCATGAAACATAAGTAGAGAAGAGAAGGAAGAAAAAATATATAGGGACAATTTACATATCTGCCCTCTATAGATTTAATAACAGTTATTGTAAATCACACAAAACCCTTTGTTAGAATAAAACATATTAATTACTTATTTATATGTTAAAGTTAAATATAAATCAGCATCTATCAGTTCTATCAACTTGTTTTTCCCACTTTCAGAGGGCAAAATACATTGAAATAATCAACAAAAAAGTAAAAGTGATTCTATTTAAACTTCAGGGTTTTTTTGTTTGTAAATTTGAAAATATAATTAGATATGACCTATGGTTATTCAGTCAGAAGCCAAATCTTTTGGAAAAGAAAGATACACTTGGACCTGAAGTTTGTAAGGTTGCGTGTACACATAATTCTCTCAAGCCTTGACTTGTCTCCTTAGGCACAGTTTTAGTCAGTAAAACTCTCTTGGCCTGAAACAATGTTACAATGCTCTCCAAATCTAGGGCTGACTTCTGGGATTAGTTTGATGACTTTGCCTATCCATGCTACAAAGAACTTTTGGAGTGTGACTTGGGAAGAGGCAAAAGGCAATGGCACCCCACTCCAGTACCCTTGCCTGGAAAATCCCAAGGAGCCTGGTGGGCTGCAGTCCATGGGGTCGCTAGAGTCAGACACGACTGAGCGAGTTCACTTTCACTTTTCACTTTCATGCATTGGAGAAGGAAATGGCAACCCACTCCAGTGTTCTTGCCTGGAGAATCCCAGGGACGGGGGAGCCTGGTGGGCTGCCGTCTATGGGGTCGCACAGAGTCGGACACGACTGAAGTGACTTAGCAGCAGTAAAATGAAAACAAGGCATTTTGATTGCTTTTCAGACACCTTAACTGCAATCTGTAGCACATTCAGCCTAATGAACTATGCAAAGCTAGGTGACTGGTTAATACAAAAGGAAGAGTAACATTCTATGCTTAAGTGAGGTTAGGAAATCCTGAATTAAAAAATTTATCAGGTTTGTTTATTGCAGGTTGTTCCCCTCCCCACTCTGTCCCCCAGCATCTTTAGTGTGTTTAATGTATAACCCAAATCTTCAAAACAATGACCTAGTAGTAATCAAGAGTCTCCAAATCTATTTGGCCAATAGAAACATTTTGTCTCAAAATATGCTGGAAGACTAGTATTTGTGTCCAAGTACATAAATTTCCTCTATCTTCAAAAGCCTTTGTTTCACTGTTACACATCACATGTATTGCATTTAATTGTTCATCAGAGGCTCAACTAAACAAAGAGGAAAGAATTTAGTTTTCAAGAGCCCTGAGACTTCCACAGAAGTTCCACAGAGTTGAAGCATTATTTTTACTTACTGATTCTATGTAGATCCCTGTCAGGATGTTGTAAAATAAATCATCTGATAGGGAATGCTTCTCTGGTTGTGTTGAGATAAGCTGAATCAAAGAGAGAGATATCCTTTTGCTAGTGTTTTCATGGTCACAAAATATCAGCACGTGTTTTCACCAAGATGATTAGTGAAAAACACACAGAGCCAATATTAAATATAACTGATATGAACAGACTTGTAGTGCAAATAAACACATAATAAGGCATATCTTTCTTCTTTTTCAATGCAAACTTAAGTTGAACAAGTTCTATATGAGCACATTAGAAAAAAGAAATCTTAAAGACTACATCCATTTTAGAGTTTCATATTTTAGTATACACAGTATAATTACATGTTGTAGACATGATAGTTTTCTTAACTGAAGTGCCATTATTGTTGTTTATTCTCAAACTAAAACCAGATTTTCTCTCAAAATAGAAATATTTCTTCCATTTTGTAGAATCAAATATTACATCTTAAAAATAACGGTAAATTATATGAAAATAAATATTTTCTGATGTGAAATGTGTTCTGTTAGGAGTATTAAATGTAAAAATAGTTCTTACTGCCCCCCTCATATTTTTTAAGTAAAGCAATATAAAAGTATTTAACATGATGCTTTACTAAAAAATCCGCCTGAAATGCAGGAGACCTGGTTTGATTCCTGGGTCAGGAAGATCTGCTGGAGAAGGGATAGGCTACCCACTCTAGTATTCTTGGGCTTCCTGTCGGGAGCCAGCAAGGGAGATCCCACCCATGACAAGGTCATGCAGAAGAGACCTGACAGGCAAGGCGGATCAGGACTCGAGGGACTCCTGGACCTGCTCGAGCATCTACCCCGAAACCAAAATCTGTCTGTCTACTGTTTACTATATTATGCTTTTCACCAACTCTTCTGACATTAACAGGAGGCTAGACTATAGACTATAGACTATAGAACAGTCTTATGGACTCTGTGGGAGAGGGAGAGGGTGGGAAGATTTGGGAGAATGGCATTGAAACATGTAAAATATCATGTATGAAACGAGATGCCAGTCCAGGTTCAATGCACGATACTGGATGCTTGGGGCTGGTGCACTGGGACGACCCAGAGGGATGGTATGGGGAGGGAGGAGGGAGGAGGGTTCAGGATGGGGAACACATGTATACCTGTGGTGGATTCATTTTGATATTAAAAATTAAAAAAAAAAAAAAAAAAAGGAGGCTATCCCCAACCACCTTTCTCTGAAGAAGATCAACTTAGGGCTCTAGTTAATAAGTCTCCTGGGCATGAAAGGAGTATTTCAATTCAAACTTCTCTTGGCATTCTAGCTTGCTTGGCAGGTTTATCCATACTCTTGCAACTAACACACATGATTGTTCACAACTTCCCAACCGTGAAAAGCACGGGAAGCCTAAGCATTTTAAAAGTCCTAATGGGAATAGAGCCTTTGAGGGGTGAAAAATTATTAGATAGTACTGGTGAAGGGTTTCGTTGTTGAGCCAATGCTTGCTGCCAAGTCTCTATATCCCTTACTCATTGTGCCTAGGAGTGCATTAGTTAATATAGTTGGAATGTAGGAAAAACAAGTAATAGCCTTAGCATTAGCAACATAAGACCTTTGAGTCAGTAAGTTCTTTCTCTGTTATAACCCACTACTCCTTTGGTCCATAAGAATGTAACTTTATTTAGTACTTTCTGAGGGTGACACAGATTGGAAAAATAAAGAAAAAACAGCTTAAGGGAAAAACAAGTTTTCTGGTTGACCAGCCTTTATCAGAAAAGGGTCATAAAATGTCAACAGGCCTCTGGGCCAGAAGATAATGTGCATAAGACAAGACCCTTGTAAATGGAAAGATATGCAGAAAACATCCTGGTTTCAATAAAGGTTTAAGCTGATGTAACGTTGAGCTGACTCTGCATGACTCTGCATCTTTCACTTCTGGAAATGTGTAACTCAGGGTATAAAAGCTCCTTTTGAGAATAAAGCTACAGACCCTGCTTCACCTAAGCTTGGTCTCCCTGTGTCATCTCTCTCGCTGACGCCGTTCATCCTGAGGGTATCCCTGGATCCTGCTGAGGCTGGACCCCGACAGCTTCCCTTGTGGCTCAACTGGTAAAGAATCCACCCACAATGTGGGAGACCTGGGTTTGATCCCTGGGTTGAAAAGATGCCCTGGAGAAGGGAAAGGCTATCCACTCCAGTATTCTGGAATGGAGAATTACATGAACTGTTTAGTCCATGAGGTCCCAAGGAGTTGGATACAATGGTGTGACTTTCATTCACTGTCTTTCTTTTATTAAAAAAAGTAAAAATAAAAACATATTATTTGTAATAACTGGACTGTATTTAAGGAAAAATAATCTCTACTTTGTAGTGTCTATTTTTGCATTGTTTTGAATGGTATTCAGCTGAATGCAGTATATACAAGGACTGAACATCAGTGACACGAAATTTGTATTTTGTTTGCTCAGAGAAAAACTATTAAGCCAAGTAATACTTAGAAACAAATACTAACAGAAATTTTTAAATTGTGTACATAAAATATGTTACAGGGATAAAACACAAAAGGAAATATGGTTATAAAAAAAACTAACAGTTTTGTTGTATATATAACATGGATAAGAAATATCAAACTAATAAATATGGCATTAATTTCCTGTCAGGAAAAATTAATGTAATATTTATTAGTTGTATTATAAGTAGAGTTCATATAATAACTTAAAATATTAAAGTCTGGGATTTGTGTGTGTGTGTGTGTGTAAACTGAGCATGTTTAGTTTACTAGTTTGTTAACTATATTTTCATACCTATTTTCTGTCTGACTGATACAGAAATCTGTTCCCATCTCTACCTCTCAAAAAGTGAGCTTATAAGGAGAAGTACCCAGAGTGCTTTTTATTTTGGTCAATCAGCCATTACTTAGAGTCTGGTTCTTAGTTTTTAAGACCAGAGACCTATTTTTTCTATGTTCTCTGTTAGAATTGGGTGAAGGAAGCTTGCTGCATAAATTTAGAAGAAGCTGAAGAATATATGCCATCTAAATGTATATTAAAAACTATGTTTGATCAGATCTTTCTCCTGAAAGCAAACCAACATTACCACTGATATTTACTTTTATTAAGAATATTGGAGTTTATACATTTTTTATAAAAATATCTCAAAGCCCTAATAGGGATATATTTTAACCTTAATTTTATAGAAGAAACTGAGGCTCAGAGAAAGTATGATCACACAGGTAGTAAATCACAAAGTCAAATTCAAACTGAGGTCTTAGCTTATTTTGATACAGTGTTTCCTGAGATATGTATGAATTCCTTTTAAAGCAGTAATATGATCTTGTGGACATGAGACTATGTGCATAGATCTGGAATTCTTAAAGCTTGTTCATTATTCACTGTAAACAGAATGTATTTTTTTTTTTTTTTTGATGATTATCATTAGGAAAAGGAAAGGATAATCATTAAAAAAAAAAAGAAAGATAAAATTTCAGAATTCTCATAGAATTTGTGAGCCCTTAACAGCATGGGTGGGAGAAGGCAATGGCACCCCGCTCCAGTACTCTTGCCTGGAAAATCTCATGGATGGAGGAGCCTGGTGGGCTGCAGTCCATGGGGTCACTAAGAGTTGGACAGGACTGAGTGACTTCACTTTCACTTTTCACTTTCATGCATTGGAGAAGGAAATGGCAACCCACTCCCGTGTTCTTGCCTGGAGAATCCCAGGGGCGGGGGAGCCTGGTGGGCTGCCATATATGGGGTCGCACAGAGTCGGACACGACTGAAGCGACTTAGCAGCAGCAGCAGCAACAGCATGGGTGAGAATCTCAGCTGAGAAACTGGTGTATTTTTAAGATCACAGGATTTTGAGTCAGATAAAGCCTGACAACAAATGGCTTGCTCACTTATTAACTCTTCCAACTTCAGTTTCTTCTGTAACTTGGGATGAAAACATACACTCTTAGGGTTGTCATGAAGGTTATCTGAGATAATATATTTAAAATTATTTAATACAGTGTCCACCACAGTGTAAATGCTTAATAAATGATAATGACTGTGGTTTGGATTTTCACCTCGCTGCTTTCCCCACTAAGTCATGCTAGCCTTCTTCCTGGTTATCATAATGTTCCTCATCAAGCCTAGAATCAGATTCAGCCCCAGGAGTCCATTGTTCTCTATGAGGTAAAGCCAGATGCATTTGTCCGCCAAAAACAAAAACGAACTCTCCTGTACAGGACTTAGATGGACAATAAATGGTTTTGTTTCAATAATTCCCTTGGCAGCCTACTAATCCCCACCCTACATTCTTTAATTAGACAGGTTAGGATCTACAAACTGTTTATAAGACAGTCAAAGGCCTATAGCCCTTCTTTGTTGTATGTAATGTTTAAGCCTTTGCTCTTTACTCTTGGAAGGCAGACATAATTCTAAATTCTTGAAGTAGCACTTAATTTTGGTTTATGTTTACTACTTACTATGAAAAATATCTGGATGAAAAATATGTAAAGTTCACTAACCCACAGCTCCTATCTGGTGTTACAGGTATGGCTGAGACAGGGAAAGGCAATAGGAAAGTGCAAAGGGAGAAAATGGGAAAGTGATGTGAAATCTACCTTAAGAAGGTAAAAGGTATCCTACTTTTATCTACTCCAAGGAGCTTTCTGTCACGCCATCCCAATCTAGCAGGCTTTGAAAGGGTCATTTCTCTCTGGTTAAATGAGCCCAGTGGAAATTTTTACATTTGCATGCACAAGACCCATGGTTTATGCACTTTGCCAGAGTGACGGACAAGTTAGATGGACTTGCCAGTCTTGGGAATTTTAATTAGTAGCCTGATTGTATGGGAATTTGTAGAACTGCTTTCTTTCACTTGAGCTTAGTTTCAGGGCTTCTGACTTGGGCCAAGACTTAGGTCTGAGCTGAATATTCCTCATTCTAAATTCCTGGATTCAGTGCAGATATTTCAGAATAAACTATATTCACAAAAGTGCTATGCATGCACATGACTGGGAAATAGTCAATTTAACTAGGCTCATAAAGAACACTAAGGCAATTTCACAGCTGATTTAGATCTATAAACCTTTTATACACTTTTTACAGGAAAGTCATTGAATTTAAGAGTTAGTAGCAAACTTTAAAATCATCTGGCTAATCACTCCATTTTACAGTCTATATTCCCAGGAGAATGGAAGTTCCTTGAGGACAAGAGCCACAACTTATTAATCAATATTTTGAATGAGTTGCTGCTGCTGCTAAGTCAGTTTAGTCCTGTCTGACTCTGTGCGACCCCATAGATGGCAGCCCACCAGGCTCCCCTGTCCCTGGGATTCTCCAGACAAGAACACTGGAGTGGGTTGCCATTTCCTTCTCCAATGCGTGAAAGTGAAAAGTGAAAGTGAAGTCGCTCAGTCATGTCTGACTCTTCGAGACCCCATGGACTGTAGCCTACCAGGCTCCTCTGTCTATGGGATTTTCCAGGCAAGAGTACTGGAGTGGGTTGCCATTGCCTTCTCCTGAATGAGTTGAGATACACTTAAAATCCTAAACTAGCAAAGAACTTGATTTCAGGTGTTTTTTGTTTTTTGATAACTAACAATGTCCTAATCACTGTGTCATTTTGCCTATTTCTTAGTCTCAAACAAATGAAATATTAAATGCAAATATAGTGTGATATAGTGTGCTTCAGTAATCAAGCTATATTTTTCATTTTTCAATTGGCAGTGGGTATGGGCAACAATTTCGTATGTTGCTATTAAGTCTATAGAAGTGACCTTTGTTTAAGCACAAATCACACTCTGGTAAATATTACTATAGGAGGCAAGAAGATGATAAAAAATGTCAACGAAAATCAGTAGTACATGGAAAGGACACCTGTGAGTCTTCAGTAGCAACTATAGCACAGAGATGCCACCTAGTGACTGCATTCTTCTGGCTCTATAAAACACACATTCTTAAGCATGAAGAATGAGATTTGTGTATATTTCAGGGCACCTTTAAATACATTATAGTACAAAATACCTATTCATAATTATCTCTGCTCTGTCAAATGCAGAAGATAAATAGAGTAATGCTCTTCAAGCCTTTAAAAGCCACAAAACCAAAAAAAAAATGTGTAAGATGTTTATACAAGTTTTTTCCTCCTCATGCATGCATATATCTTCATAAATAAATAAACCCCATACACAGAATTATTAACACATAACATGATATAAAGGATAGTTGACATTCCTGTCTTCACTATTATATTTTAGTATTATTGCCTAAGATTATTGTTTTTAATTTATCACACTGTGTGAAAGTTGCTCAGTTGTGTCCAACTCTTTGTGACTCCATGAACTGTAGTCCATGGAATTCTCTAGGCCAGAATACTGGAGTGGATGGCATTTCCCTTCTCCAGGAGATCTTCCCAACCCAGGTATCAAACCCAAGTCTCCCATGTTGCAGGAGGATTCTTTACCAGCTGAGCCACAGGGGAAACCCATCACATTGTGCAGCTTGTGACAGATACTTGATAAAAGGCTCTGAATCAGTGAATGAATTAATGAATGGATAACTACCTGAGTCTTAAATAAGGAATTTCAAGAGAGACATTACCTTGGAAAATTGTCCAGGAAAGATTATCCTATCTAGATGACCAGGAGTAAGACATATACCTATCTGGATAGGGTATAGTCTCATTTTGAAATATGATAAAAATCAGCAAACCAAAGATCTCTGGTGATTCAAGTTGAGGAGAGTGGCAGAAGAAGTAAAACCAGAAACAGGACATAAAAAGGGCAATAAATGAAATATGAGGATGGCTAAGATGTACCCTGATTTCTTTCTACTTGCCAGCAGAAATAATTTCTAATAAAATATTCTTATTCAAGATTTGGATCTAGTTGAATAAGAATTAGTCGAGACTGTTATGAATTGTAAAGTGGCTATGTAAGATGCTCCTGTCTCCCTTCCTCTCTCTACCTCTTCTCTCTCCCTCTCTTTCACACACACACACACACACACACACACACACACACACAGATGCTTTTTTAAAGTCATGCCATTAGTAAAAGCACAGGCTCTTATGTTCACATGTATGGTTGCCTAACAATTGTAATGTCCTGCTGAACTGATTGGTGCTACTCTGGTAAAACTCTGAGATCTGGACCATAAAGAAGGCAGAGTGCTGAAGAATTGATGCCTTTGAACTGTGGTGCTGGAGAAGGCTCCTGAGAGTCCCTTGCACAGGAAGGAGATCAAACCAGTCAATCTTAAGGGAAATCAACCCTGAATACTTGTTGGAAGGACTGATGCTGAAGCTGAAACTCTTGTATTTTGGTCATCTGATGAGAACAGCTGACTCATTGGAAAAGTTCCTGATTCTGGGAAAGATTGAGGGAAGAAGGAGAAGAGGGCATCAGAGGATGAGATGGATGGATGACATCACTGATGCAATGAACATGAACTTGGGCAAACTTCGGGAGATGGGAAGGACAAAGAGGCCTGGCATGCTTCAGTCCATGGGGTTGCAAAAAGTTAGACACTACTGGGCAACTGAACAATGCAACAACAACACTCTGATAAAATTAAAAGCAATAAGTAAATGCAATGAAATTTCAGAATTGGAAAGATTTTGATTGCCCAATTACATGATCAGAGGTAGAGAGTCCTATTACATCCATGAACCAGTTAATAGTATTTTGAAAAACACTAACATTATCTCTCTTCCAAATCTGTAAGACATAAGATGTAATATTAAAGAATGGCATTTATTTTGTTTGTCTGTTTGCTTAGATGAGCAAAAGACAGAATATTTCATGAAGAAAACTAATTGATGTATTACTTAAAAAAAAGGCCCAAACAGGGGCTTCACAATCTATAATGGCTCAGATTTGTGATTTTTATCAAGGAGCCAATCAGCAGATAATCGGGGTTGTTAGATGGTTGTGACAATGGGATGGAGATATAAGTAAAAATCTGAATATTATGTAGGAAAATGCCTTACAAAAATATTTACTGAATTTTTGTGTCTTTGGGTAAATTATTTAACTTCCCTAAATTTCAAACTCCTTACCTGTAAAATGTTAATACAAACAATCCCTATATCACAAGATTATTCTGAGAAGTAGATGCTTGTTGAAAATACATTTTAAAGTTGTAATTAACTTTGAAATATGAGTTATGTTTATCACCATCTTCAAACAAGCACAAGACAGTGTTGTCTATTTGCAAAGTCTTTTTTTAGGTTAATTAAGGTAAATAATAGAGAAAAGATCCAAAATCAAATACTATAGCTGATTTGGTGATTAGGCAGAGGCCTGGCATCTGGATCCCTAGATTACTGACTTAAGTGCCAATAGAAACACTCTTTTGCCTAATCATATTTGTTCAATGTGCATAGCTAATTTTGAAATTTGCACCATTACACATAAATTATTTAGGATTAAATAGGCAGCTCCTTTTAAAACACAAATAGGAAGGTGCATATTAAGATTGTCATTAAGACTGTCATACCAGCATGCACTGGTTTAACAGACATACTACATTTGTTCATTGCAGGCCACAGGCATTGTCCTGGATTCTTAGTAGGGTGAGATGCTCTGGGCTAGGAGGCCCAGTTGAGGATACAGGTGTTCTACAGGAGCTAAGGGCTTCCCTGGTGGCTCAGTAGTAAAGAACCCTCCTGTCAATGTAGGGGATGTGAGTTCGAACCCTGGGTCATGAAGATCCCCTGGAGAAGGGAATCACTACCCACTCCAGTGTTCTTGCCTTAGAGAATCCCATGGTCAGAGGAGCCTGGTAGGCTACAGTCCATGGGGTCACAAATGAGTTGGGCACAATTTAGTGACAAACAACAACAGGAGTCAAACAGGCAGTAAAGTCAGTGTTGTTTGTCCAAAGGTGATAGAGAAAATCAGAAATTAGAGAGTTTACCTTGCAAACAATTTTACCCTATTCTGCTAAATGCAAAATCTCCGTTAAAACAGTTTTTTTATTTTCCTTTTCAGTTTCCTTTTAGTATTTCAGAATTAAAGTCATCTTAAAATATATGCATTCATACTTTGGAAGACCTACGGACAAACATTTGTTTGTTGGCGTTTATAGAATTTTGCGTCCAAGAACAAAGGAATTGTTTCCTACATGTATTATTGAGAGACTAATCACTTATTGCACCAAAAGTCATTAACTCCAATTGTTTCAAGATTTACTAGTATTTTCGATTCTTTCCTGTATAGATTCTTTCTCTAATTGACCAGAGAGTCAGTTGGGATTTATCTCTGACGTTAAAATCTTTCAGTCTTCTTTTTATGAGTGTGTATGTATATGTACAATATCAGTTCATTAGTTTTATAAAATAATTGCAATGATGCTGACAATAATGTGGTCTGACAAATATAATCTTAATAGATACTTTTATCTCTTCTATGAAGAAATAGTTTATTATAAACTTTTAATATAAAAATAAATGTTCAAATAATTATCAAAAATTCAATATTCAAAAAAAATTTCAAAAACTCATTACCTGAATATTGGAAAAGTCCAAGGAGGTTGGCAGTTTCAGAAGGAAAATATTACATGCAGAAAAAAAGAGTTATTTGATCACCTGATGTGGTAGGTAGAATAATGACCTCCCACTGATGACTACGGACTTCTCTAGTGGCTCAGCAGTAAAGAATGGTAAAGAATCCATCTGCCAATGCAGGAGACATGAGTTCGATCCCTGGGTCAGGAACATCCCTTGGAGAAGGAAATGGCAACCCACTCCAGTATTCTTGTCTGGGAAATCCCATGGACAGAGGAGCCTGGCCAGGTTATAGTCCATGAGGTCACAAAGAGTTGGACACAATTAGGGACTAAACAACAACAGCAACAATGATGACTACATTCTAATTTCTAGAACCTATGAAGTTATTACATTACATGGAAAAGGAGAATTAAGATGGCAGATGGGATTATGGTTGCTAATCAACTGACTTTAAAATAGGGAGATTATTCTGGACTTTCTGAGCAGGTTCAACGTAATTGCAGGAGTTCTTATATGTGAAAGAGTGAGGCAGAAGAGTAAATGTTACAGTGATGTAATATGAGAAACGTGAATGGCCATTGCTGTCTTTGAAGATGGAAGAGGAACATAAGTAATGGTCTCTAGAAGCTGGAAAAGGCAAGAAAACAATTCTCCCATAAAGTGTCCAGACTACAGTCCTGCTGATATTTTGATTTTAGCTGTGTGTCTGCTCAGTCATATCTGACTCTTTGCAACTCCGTGGATTGTATCCCTCCATGCTCCTCTGTCCATGGTATTCTCCAGGCAAGAATACTGGAGTGGGTTTTCATTTCCTTCTCCAGGAGATCTTACCAACCCAGGGACTGAACCTTCATCTCGAGTCTCCTGTGTCTCCTGCATTGGCAAATGGGTTATTAACCACCTTGCCATCTGCGAAGCTTCATTTCAAAGTTCTGACCTCCAGAACTATAATATATTTGTGTTGTTTTAAGCTCTTATGTTTGTGATTCTTTGTTAAAGCACCAGCAGGAAACTATTATGCTTTGGAAATTATTCATTTATTCATCCAACAATCACAAGGCTCCTAATTGTAAGACACTGCCATATTCATGTAACCAGGGTTTGGCCAGTAGTGTTGCATTTGCGGGCTTCTGTTTTCTTTCTTTCCACTGGTAAACAGGAAGGACTAAATGAAGAATAGATTTTTCCATTCTTACAGGAATATTGTGAGGAAATTCTACTTTCCATCAGTGTTTGGTTTTCTCCATTTTTTAGTATATATTACGGGAACTCTCCTAATATAAATCTGGGCTCTACACTAGACTGGGAATAATTCATGCTTATTCCTTCTGAGATTTAAAATATAAATATGACTTTCAATTCTTCTAAGCATCCATCTTGCTATAATCTTTCTTGCATAAACTCACCAATTCATGTACACATTCATGCAATAAATTTTACTGCTCCAGTTACTCAGATACTGTAGATAAAAAGATTAAACAAACAAACAAAAGCTGGTCTCCTTCTGTAAAGGTTCTTATGACCCATAAGTATGAGAGACACGTATCTCCAAATATAATGCATAGCATTAAGTGCTTTTATGATTATGATAAAACCCCATAAGTTTTTATAAGTACAATGTACTAATATGTACTTTGTAAATACTAAACAGGAACTCATATTCATAAGTCTACATTCTTTTATGTATATAAAGTAGAAGTGGTTATTATCAGTAATCTTAATACTTTGGCTATGTATCCATTATTTGATTTAAAGACTTGTTATTAGTACATGAGGTGTTTGACTTTGTGGTATTGATTTGTATGCTTAGCGGTGCTTTAATTTGAACTCAGAGTAAGTCAAAGGACCAATAACCTAAAATGACATTTTGAGACAGAACTGAATATATATCAAGGAAGAAAAGGTTGAATAAATAGAGCAGAGAGTAGAGAACACCCTAGGCTCTTCATCTTTAAAAAGAAGAGCATCATATTCTAAATTGCATCATAGATTTTCTGCTATAGCTTTATCTGGAAATTAATCAACTAATTATGTATAATTATAATTAATATCTGAATTCATTACATTCAGGCATATTAATTAGAATTTGAAATTTATTCTGAGCTATCTTAAATTCCTTACACGCTAACAATCAGAGAATAATGAAAGCTTGATTGTTTCAAATTAGGAAAAAAAACTTATAAACCTTAAAATAAATTTTCAAATAATAGCACAAGTTTGAGAGTTATCTTGCAGGAACTCATCCTCTGCTTGTAGAGAGGTGTTTGTGCCCAGCAATTTTCCTAAGAGATGGCCCCAAATTTGTAACTGGGGACTGTGCTTTCATGCACTTTGCTTGATGCGTCCGCACCTCCATTCTTACTTTCCTACTTTCACAGAATTATATTTGCAAAATACCCAGTGACATCGTTCCCACTTAAAACACTGAATCCTTTCCCAAACAAGATAGAGTCCAAACCATTCGGTATGATATTTGGGTTATTTTCACTATCTTGGCTGATGTCCCCACCATCTGTATAAGATATCTGTGTATCTTTGCTTGACCATCTCCTTGCCCTCCAAGTCTAAGCAGTAACCAAACCTTGATAAATTTTCCTTCTAAGCAACTTTTGACTAGATTGCATTCTTTCCTTGTTATCACAGTTGTCCTCTACCAGGCTCTCATCATCTCTCCCCTGATGCTATACAATAACATTTCCTGATGCTAGTTTTGCTCATACCAATTCATCCTTCCCCCATCCCTCGGAGTTACTAGAGTCTAGCTAACTGCCCCACGTCTTAGGTCAAATAGACCATACTTCCTGTCTACATCCCAAGTCCCATTATACTCTCTGCTGCTCAATTTGCACACTAGAAATTTCCGGGAATCTCTCTCGATGACACTATGCTATTTTATGCATGCCTCTGTTTCTTTGCCCAAGCTGAGCTCTCTGTCTAGAATAGCTTTCAACTTTACCTCTATGTTAAAACTACCAGAAAGCCTTTTCTTCTTCAGGCGGGAGCAGAGTTTCTATAGTCCTTTGCACATATATCTGTTACAGTACATACTGTAATGTTAATTTCTTCTTCCATGTCTTTCTCATTATTTTGAATGTGAGATTCTTGACAGACAAGCAGTGGGACCATCCATTTTGTATCTCTAATACATAGTAAGGTATCTGACACATTCAGGTGCTCTATAAGCATTTTGTTGTTTGGGGGAATTGGCAGAAACTTCACAAGCTGGTTTACTTTTCCAATTTCTGCCAGTATCCTCTCTTATCTTAGCCCTATGGATCACGTGTAATTTTGTTATCCATCCATCCATGCATGGGTAGTCAGATATATGCTATTTTTTAGGTATTGACATTTTTAAAGTTTTCTACTTAGTAAATAAATGGATAAATTACCCACCCTTTTATATCATATAATTACTTGATTTTTGAGTATTTTCACCCGTCTCTATTCCTGAATGTATTTTACTGAAGCACATTACTATTATTATACTTATGATACTCTATAACCAGTTGGGATACATATAGATTTCTAAACATTCACTCTTTCATCCATTTCATGAGGGAAGATAAGCCCAGAGAAGTGGACATTTTTATTTTCTATCATATAACTGGATGATGCAATTTAAAACTGGTTTAATATCATTTCTCAATTACCATAGGAAACACTACCATAAAAAGTATTTTTAGGAATCTTTAATATCTGTAGATTGATACAAGAGAGTGAGTTTGGGTAGTAAATTACAGATGACATTAAAATTTTAGTTTTAATTTTACTATCTACTCTTTAGATAAGTTAAAAAATGTAAAAGTTACTTATGACCTAATGTAAACGAAAAGGTGTTATGAAGTTAGCGATGAAAAAAATCTCCTAACTTTTGTATGTAATTTTTGGTTCAAATGTTTTGTTGAGTGTTTTGGTTCAATGTTTTCATTGAAACAATTTGGCATACATGAAAACCTGCTAAGTACCAGGCACAGTAGGAGATTATAAAGATACAGAAATCAAATGAGATTTTACCCTCACTATTCTACTTTTTCTTTTCTACACTTTTCTACCCCCATTCTTTACCAGCCATGCCTAATCTATGAAGATCCTGTTCATATATATAATGATTTCCTCCAGGTAAAATTGTCTGCTTGCTTTTATAGACAGAGATTATGGAATATATTATCTTAGATAATGATTAGTTACACCTGTGCCTGTCTCCTTAATAGATTCAGTTCAGTTGCTCAGTAGTGTCCGACTCTTTGAGACCCCATGAATCGCAGCACGCCAGGCCTCCCTGTCCATTACCAACTCCCGGAGTTTACTCAAACTCTTGTCCATGGAGTCGGTGATGCCATCCAGCCATCTCATCCTCTGTCATCCCCTTCTCCTCCTGCCTCCAATTCCTCCCATCTTCAGAGTCTTTTCCAATGAGTCAACTCTTCACATGAGGTGGCCAAAGTATTGGAGTTTCAGCTTTAGCATGTGGAGTTTCAGCTTTAGCATCAGTCCTTCCAATGAACACCCAGGACTGATCTCCTTCAGAATGGACTGGTTGGATCTCTTTGCAGTCCAAGGGACTCTCAAGAGTCTTCTCCACCACCACAGTTCAAAAGCATCAATTCTTTGGCGCTCAGCTTTCTTCACAGTCCAACTCTCACATCCATACATGACCACTGAAAAAACCATAGCCTTGACTAGATGGACCTTTGCTGACAAAATAATGTCTCTGCTTTTGAATATGCTATCTAGGTTGGTCATAACTTTCCTTCCAAGGAGTAAGCGTCTTTTAATTTCATGGCTACAATCACCATCTGCAGTGATTTTGGAGCCCAAACAAATAAAGTCTGATACAGTTTCCACTGTTTACCCATCTATTTCTCATGAAGTGAATGGACCAGATGCCATGATCTTCGTTTTCTGAATGTTGAGCTTTAAGCCAACTTTTTCACTCTCCACTTTCACTTTCATCAAGAGGCTTTTTAGTTCCTCTTCACTTTCTGCCATAAGGGTGGTGTCATCTGCATATCTGAGGTTACTGATATTTCTCCTGGCAATCTTGATTCCAGCTTGTGCTTCATCCAGCCCAGCGTTTCTCATGATGTACTCTGCATGTAAGTTAAATAAGCAGGGTGACAATATACAGCCTTGATGTACTCCTTTTCCTATTTGGAACCAGTCTGTTGTTCCATGTCCAGTTCTAACTGTTGCTTCCTGACCTTGCATACAGGTTTCTCAAGAGGCAGGTCAGGTGCTCTGGCATTCCCATCTCTTTCAGAATTTTCCACAGTTTATTGTGATCCACACAGTCAAAGGCTTTGGCATAGTCAACAAAGCAGAAATAGATGTTTACAAGCCCCTTTAAGAGAATAACCTTATGCTCCCAGCACTCAGTGTATGATACAGTTGTTGCTCAACAAATATTTGTTCAATGATCAATAATTTCCTTTGGAGGAAGACAGGAAATAGGCTTCCTGGAATAAACTAAATAAAAAGCATTTTTATTTTATAACACCCAGGATGTCAACAAAGTGAAAAATTATTTGCAAAGTAGATGAATTAGGAATTATTCAACTTAAAGTAGAATTTCTTTAGATAATGCGGTATCTTCTGGTGAATTTAATTGATTCTATTTACAAAGTCTACATTCTGTTTTTCAAAAAAAAAATTCTGTTGTTTAAAGTGAGACACACACAGTTGATCATCAAATATTCGGTATTTTAATTTTCATTTTGTCATGTACTTGCTGAGCGATCTTGAGTAAAACAATCATCTTGTTTCAGAAATGGAACTAGACTTGCGTGGACTTAAAAATGATCTTAAAATGCTGACAAATACAATAGCCAATTTTAAACAGTGAAGTTTTAATCAAGTGGAACTGAAGGGTCAGAATTGGCTCTTTGCTGGTTTCTAGATATGGAAAAATCATGTTTTTAAAAGACACTTTCATTTGTCTAAAGATTTATAAATAAAGCCATTTACTATGAATAACAATGGCATGGACTTAAAATTAATTTACAAAACAATTTTAATTGATAACTTCTAAAGAGTATTTGCCTAGAAAATCCCATGGACAGAGGAGCCTGGTAGGCAGCAGTCCATGGGGTCGCTAGAGTCGGACACAACTGAGCGACTTCACTTTCACTTTTCACTTTCATGCATTGGAGAAGGAAATGGCAACCCACTCCAGTGTTCTAGCCTGGAGAATCCCAGGGACGGGAAGCCTGGTGGGCTGCTGTCTATGGGGTCGCACAGAGTCGGACACGAGTAAAGCGACGTAGCAGCAGCAGCAGCAGCACCAAAGAGTATTTCTAGGGACAAAGGATAAATGTTAGTTGGGACATCGTGTAATGCATTAACAAACCTCAAATTCTGTCTATAGACTAAAACATGTTGGCAGAATTAACTTTGTGTGTGTGTCTAAGTGAAGCCAAATAAATGTTGGTTTTTGTTGGACTTTTCACTTTGGAATAATCACTTTGATGTTATGTGCTTGTGTACTAAGTCGCTTCAGTCATGTCCAACTCTCTATGACCCTGTGGACTACAGCCCACCAGGCTCCCCTGTCCATGGGATTCTGCAAGCAAGATTACTGGAGTGGTTGCCATGCTGACCTCCAGGGGATCTTCCCTATGTTATATAGGCAGTTAAAACCTAGGAGTTTAAAACCTAGATTTTGTGAATTGGATTCTAGGAAAGGAATTTCAGCCTTGATTTGTTGGGCTCAAGGTTACAATAGAGCTCACTTGTGTAATGTTCTCAGACAGACTTAACTAGCAAACAAATAGAAAATTTTAAGTATATTATTTGTCTTATTCAAGGTAGACAGACTTCAGCCTTAATCCCATTTCCATTCTTTAAGAAAAAAAAGTCAAATAGCAATATTAAAATACACTTCAAAAGTGATCATAAAATGTAACTTAGGAAAAAAAAAAACTGCATAGAAATGGTTAAATTGCTTTGATAGGGCACAGTAGTTATTGGCCTAATGCTTGTTGTTCAGTTGCTAAGTCGTGTCCGACTCTTTGCAAACCCATGGACTGCAGCACATCAGACCTCCCTGTCCCTCACTATCTCTTAGAGTTTGCCCAAAGGTAGGCATTTTTAAACTTGATAGACATTACTTAGAATAATATAGGATCCAGCACAATTTCAATAAAAATAGTATAAGTTTTCAAATTCACTGCTTATTTCATTCATCACAAAACGTCCCTTACCTTTCAAACTTAGAGACCCTGAGAGTGATCAAAGAAGAGTTTTCTTTTGTTCTTATTACTTACTATATTTCATGGCCTTTTCTTGAATAATGATGTTAATAATTCAATTTTCATTCCTTTCAATTGAAACAGATTCTGACTTGTCAAGAATATATAAAAATATAAATTATGATTTCAAGACCTTCATTTCTTTAGAACTTATGGGTATAAATGATATAAATACACTTTCTCCAATAATTTTCAATGTGTCTAGTATTTTCATAACTATATCTACTTTATCTTTCCTTTAACTCTGTCAGTAATATTACAAAATATGAAATCTGTCTGGGCTTATTTAACATTCTCTTTTTCCATTTATGTAGAAGCAATAAATGGACTAGTTTGAAAAAAATCTACTATTTCTTATCCCTGGAATAATTTTGTGAGATTTCACTTACTATTTTTATTTGGATAATGTGTTTTTAAAGCTTTGTTTTAAATGACTGGGACTTTTAACAGTTTGGTGATATTCACAGGGTAAATTATTTTCCCATCTACATTTAATGATCTTTTGCTTAGAGTTATATATTGTCAAATTCTTCTCTTTTTTTTTGTATCTTTCAGAACAGACTGCACATACTTTTAAAAGGTTTTGTTTATCATGTATACCACTCTTTAAATCTTGCTATAACCACATGTTCAAATCCCTGACTAATTAAACTATTCTCTGGAGGTCTTTAACAAATTCACAATTAATGAAGGATGAGTTTCTTTGAAAGTTGTGCTTACTTTTCTATCCTTCAATTCAATTCAATGTGTATTTAACATTCTTACTACAATAATATTCATAATATTCTTTTAAAAAGCTTATGTTATCTTCTTCAAAGGTTGCAGTGCTAAGGAATTCAATTTTAAACTATTTTTCATGTATTAAAGATTTTGGAACATTGAATCCTAGCAATGAATAGACCAATTTGGGGTCAATGGCCATTTAACCATTTAACTGTTGCCTCAGGCATTATATAAGCAGTGGAAATAAGTATAAGGTCTCAGAGTATTTGAGACTATACAATCTATCAATGTGTATTTATGTTATAATATGTATATTTTATACACATATATGCTATATATATATATATAAACATTTTTCCTCAAAATTTACTCAATTTTCATAATAGCTCTATGCGGTGGGTGATGTTATTATCCTAACCCATCCATTTACAAATGAAAAATCTGAGGCAGAGGGAGGTTAAGTAACCTGATTACATTTATATAGCTAAAAGGTAGCAGAGCTAGGATTCAAACCTAGGCAGTTGGTTCCAAAGTCTTGTTCTTAACTGTTATGCTACTCATTGCTTGAAGAAATATTAATCTTCATAGAAGTAAGAGTAATTTTTTTGTTTGCTTTAGGATGTGAAGTTTTTGTAAGATTTCCTACTATTTAAAGGTACTTTCTTTCAATGATTTCTTGATACAGATGGCCCACTGAAAAAGAGTATTTTTATACTTATCTTCAATAAAACTTTCTCTAAAACCACAAAGTTAGTGAATACTATGAAATGAATGCCACTAGATACCACTTCTTAAACTACTTTGCATTCTACTCTTTTTTATTTGAATAGATAAGAAAGGTAATATATCCTTTTACTGTATGAAGACTTTATTCAATAATTCAGGCAATGCCTAGGAAGGAAAATAAGTACTTATCTAATCTCCACTTCAGTCATCTAGGTGATACAGCAATACAGAAATAATTTAATATCCTCTTTAAAACTTATTGAGAAAAAGAGATCAAAAGTTTACTAACAAGATTAATAACTCTAAGTTCTCATATGAACCTGAGATTAGGTAACTCTGTGAAGGCCGTAAGTATTGATAGCAATCAGACTTAGTGAGTTTTTTATGTTAAGAGAAAAATCATATTCAAATGACTGAGAGTTCTAATTATATTATCATGACCCTCAAACTTAGGAGGAGGCTATTAACTCTATCTGTAAAATGAAAAAATGTTATCAATCACATAATTTAAACCTTGTATGGATCAACTATAAAATAATTTAAAGCAGACTACTCAAATGAGGTTCAGTTTGAGAGGTATTAAAAATCTATTTTATAATTTGACCAGAGAGTGTTATATTATGAGATTCTTTAAATACATAATCATAGACTTGCTCGAAATTGTTTCATTTGGGGGGTGGGGGTAATTCATAATCATCTAAAGTAATTTAAAGCATTTTTTGATTGATTACAATTTGAGAAAGAATTTTTTTTTTTTAATTTCTAAAACACTCAGTTTCTCAGATCAGCAAATCCTGTTTTAGACTAAAATTTAGAGCCATTTCTGGAATGAGAGGAGAAACAACTATTTAACCAACTTATACCTCTTTATGGATCAGCAGCATCAACAAATCCTTTAACTCAGCAGTTACAAGAAGTCCCTATGAACTTTTCAAAGTTAAATAACTTTAGCAACTCCACTTTTTTCTTTAAATAGCCAGCAACCAGCATTCAAAATGAACTGCTAAATTCCTATATAACAAGATAAAGTTTGTTTCTCATATCAATAGATTTTATCTTGATTTCATGTTACCCAGAAATGCTCTCAGCTGAAAACAATGCTTAAAAACACATTTATAACAATGGTCTGTCTTTTCAGACTGAGTATTTGTGGTTGAATTGGGAACTATTTGAAAATTAAAGACAACAACTGAAATAAGTCCTTGGTCTTGACAGTTTCAAGAGACCAAATCTTCCAAGAGTGAAAGTATAACTTTTCCCCAGCTATTGTTTCCTTCAGAGGCACTAAACATTGTTCTGTTTAATAATGATTTTATAATAATGAAATTCCAGACCAAAGTAAATAGTTTTTTAATAGCTATTTCTTACTTGGAAAGCCTTGTAAACTCTCTACAGCTCTGTTTGCAAAGATATCACAGAAGCTAATCACCTTGTAACTATTCCGCAATGTGACACAGATTTACTGCACAAGCCCTAAAGAATAAAGTAAAAGATGTTAGCCTCAAATCAGGGTCAGATCACAAATCCAAAGGGAGGACAAACCACATATAGACGAGGACAAGTAACAGACATTAGAGCAGCGCTGCAAGCGTGCAGCCCATATTCAACTCAGTTTATTTCTATGACAATGCAGAGGTCTTGTTTAATGGAGAAAGTACCCAGACATACTTTGTGAATGTATGTGGATACTGACCTGGACTTGTGACAGGACTAGAGGTAGTAGGCTCAATAATTTCTACAAAAAGGGAAAAGGAAAGAAAAGAAAAACATTTTGTGTGTTATTTACAAAGAAGACAAACACTCATGAGACAATCAACAGTCATGCAACATATACACAGGTGGTCTTTTATTTGAAGACTTCCCTGACCATGGAAACCATTAAACAAAATCCAGTCTCTGAGGGATACACAGCACCTCATCACTGTCTTTAATCTTTCATTCTGAGCCAACATTTAGGAGTCATTTTCACATTCTAATCTATAGCATCTAGTTTTACTGTTATAAGCTTAAGAGCCTGTGCTCAGAGTTCTCAAGCAACAGTTTTCAAGGCTTCCTTCTGGAAAAATAGCAAAACTTACATGGAGAATGCCTTCTTCGGAGAGAGCTGATGCCAGCTCCTATAATCATTCAATCATGTGTTTCTTCTTAATATGTACTAAAATTAAATCATAGGTAAATCTCAGATATTCTCAAAATGCCTTTTTGAAGTAAAGCTCATATTTTACAAGCATATCTATAGAATTTGGCTACTTGGAGAACTCGCTATGTCTGTCTGTGTTAAAAAAAAAAAACACACATACACACATACCACATACATATACACAAACATGTACATGTTTTGAATGACCTAAAATATATTCTCATGTCTAAAAGACATTGCTGGCTGTAGTTTATGCATAATTAAAGAGCAACTTTGTCTTTGGTGTATAAATATAATTTTCCAGTAACTATCTAACAAATAATAAACACCATGTCATATATATTTATGGCATATATTTAAATCATGTTTTTGTTGTTGTTTTTTTTTTTGGCTATTCCATGCTGCTAGTAGGGTCTTAGTTCCCTTACCAGGGATTGAATCCAGCCCCTTGGCAGTGAGAATGCAGAGTCCTAACCACTGGACATCTAGGGAATTTCCTAAATCAGGTATGTAATTTTATTTAAGATTTACATTTTAACTTATCTTTTAATAGGATTGCTTATTTTTCAAGTGTTAAATGATAGTCCCTGAAAAATTCCATGGACAGAGGAACCTGATGGGCTACAGTCCATAGAGTTGAAAAAATTCATACACAACTGAGTGACTGAGCCTATATAAAAATAACAGTAGTCATTCAAATAGCATCACTGACCATCCTAAAGAATATGAACAATTTTTCATGAGAGAGAATGAAAATATTAGGAAAACATTTTTGAGGAACTCTAATAATGCAACATCCTGAGAGAATTATTTCAGTATTAATTTCACTTAAGTAATCTATTCCTCTTTAACCTAGTTAATTGGCAAGCCCTATGATAGGGAAAAACTAACCTGGAGTCTTAGAAACAAATATAGTACGACTATAAGAGGTAAAGGCAGACACCTTAAAGGCAGACAGTGCAAAACCTTGTCTCTGAGTATAGGAAATGCTGTGGAGTAAAAGAAAAAATATATATATATATTTTTTGTCAACCTCTTTGGAGCTCTTTGCTGTCTTTCACTAATTCTTCTACTGATAATTCTATGGCAACAACAAATTTCATTAAGTTGTGAACTCACACTGTTATCTGTTAGTATAGTTCAGCTACTGGTTTGAGTAATAGAACTTCAGTTTAGCAAACATTATGAAATGAAGCTTCTAAAAAACATTTCTGAGTGTCAATTATTTTGGAGGCAAAGTCCGTGTCCTAGTCTACAAAGTTGATTCTCTGAAAAGAGACATTCTCAAGCAGCCAAGTAATTAGCCAGATGTTGTTGTTATTGTTATGTGCCTAAGTCACGTCCTACTCTTTGCAACCCCGTGGATGGCAGTACTCCAGGCCACCCTGTCCCGCACTATCTCTCAGAGTTTGCCCAAGTTCATGTCTGTTGAGTCAGTGATGCTACCCAACCATCTCATCCTCTGAAGCCCTTTTCTCTTTTTGCCTTCAATCTTTCTCAGTATCAGGGTCTTTTCCAATAAGTTGGATCTTTGGTTCACATCAGGTGGCCAAAGTATTGGAGCTTCAGCTTCAGCATCAGTCCTTCCAATGAGTATTCAGAGTTAATTTCTGTTAGGATTGACTGGGTTGATCACCTTGCTATCCAAGGGACTCTCGAGTCTTCTCCAGTGCCATAATTAGCCAGATAACAAGTTACAATTAAAAATTCAATAATCTAGCCATCCATCTGGCCATGTGATTTGGTACTGCTGAGAAGCGGAAACTTACTAAGGTAGTTCTGCATAACCGTACTTAAAAATGTAGAAGTTTTTCTATTTTCCTTTTTCAAGGACAGCAATTAATATTTCAATTCTTTCCATGTGTTAAGCAATATTCTAGGAGCTGGGATTACAGTGGCTAATTAAACAGTTAAAAGTGCCTGATCTCATAGAGCCTATGGGTTGTATAATGTAGGGCTTTGAAATATTAAAGTATTCAATCCTTATGTCAAAATTCAATTAATTACAGAAAATTAAAATCTGAAATACAAAATCATAGAGAAATACTGCTGTCTTTTAGAAACTATTCTTTTGTTAGGCTGGCATAAACCCTCAAATATTTTTATGCTCTTTTACTTTTAAATTTGAAAAAAGTTCTTTCAAAAGTAATGAAAACTTATGTTAAACTTAGTTTAATGATATATATTAAATCTCATTAATATATGCTAGGACCGTGTATGAAAATAAAAGGGTTTTATAATCAAAAGAAATGAAAGCAAAAAATGACTTGAAAGGTAAAAGCTTAATCAGAATATTTATTCATGGGAAAACTAAATGCAGTAGGACAGTGAACAGAGTTTTCTACATTCAGTAATCTGGACATTTGAACTTCAATTTCTTCAACTGTTTGGCTTCTGTTGTTTTGAATTTCTAATGCTGATTTGAGAGTTCATTGAAAAAGATGGCGTGGCATGCAACTACAACTTCATCTCAGTGAAAGAATGGTAGAAACAAATAGCTACTCCACTGAACCAAGCTCTTTATTGTGCTTGCTTATGTAAAGCAAAATTGCTTATGTAAAGCCACATTGTCTCATAGAAAGGGCTTTTAAAAGAATACAGGAATTTAGCGCATGAAAAATTTTGTTGCACACAGGGTCCACTTCATAATTTTAGTTTCATAGTCAAAACAAGCTATTTTTTCCCACATAGGCAAGGATGTAGTAAAATCCATCCTGAGGTAATTTTATGTAAAACAAGAATTGGGACTAGAGGAGTTGGTTAGTTGGAGATTCAGATTTTAAAAACCAAAGGTCATACAAGGGCATGAAGGGAGAAACCATGGTGAGTAAAGTCAAATCACCCAGACAGGGAAAAGCTGTTGCTGAGGGTTGTGGGCAATGAATGAATCTCAGCTAGAATCCTTGACCTTGATACGGTTGGGTGAGTTAAAAAGGATCAGGTAAAACTGGGATCGGATCTCAAACCTGTTATTATTCAGCTGCATGATGGTGAGCAAGTTAATGAACCTCTCCAATCCCCCAGTGTACTCATTTATTGAATTTATATAATAGCTCCTACTTTGTAGGTATATTGGTAGGATTAAAGATATTTTATACAAACAACCAAGTGAGAGTGAGTAGCAGCAGTAGTTTTTGTTATTAATTATAGAAGTGAAAGGAAAAATTAGTATTTAAATCAATGAAGAAAAAATTAAAGAGTGTTGGGATTTGGGGAGAATTTAACTTTACCAAGTAGAAGCAAAGATGGCAGAACATCATGAATAACTGAAACTGTGTAGATAACAAAATTCCACCAGAACATGGGCATAAATTTTTTCCAATTTAAAGGTTAATATACTACGCTGCAGGGTAATTATTTAGGAGTCACACTCATTTCTGGAACATAATTACAGAATATAAAGCATTTTTAACAGTTCTCACTTAGGTAAGAATAGAAATTTACAGATCAAGATCTTATAATTTTTATGAAAAGGCACTTTAATTTTTAAATGGGACTTTTGTCCCAAATTGTAGGCATATATTATTAACAAAAAATTTAAAATTCCCCCCTTGTAACTCCAAACAAATTAGAATCATATTTTATTACCAGACCCAGGGATTGAACCTGAGTCTCCTATGTTGCAGGCCAGTTCTTTACCATCTGAGCCAGCAGGGAAGTTCTCTTAGAAAATATAGTCTGGGTAATAGTTGAAGCTGACTAGTTCCAAATCTGCTATAAATTTTCTTATATTCTTTAAATATCAATCCAATTTATTTTTAAATTTATTTATTTTAATTGGAGGCTAATTACAATATTGTGGGTTTTGCCATACATTCACATGAATCAGCCATTAAATATCAATTCAATTTTTTATAACCTACTTTTTTTAACAGCTTGTATAACAAATGTAATTATTATTAATAATTATTATATAAGAATAGTTATATTATTATAATTATAATAATATAATAGTTATATTATTAACATTATTGCAATACTTTGGCTACCTGATATGAAGAGCTGACTCATTAGAAAAGACCCTGGTGCTGGGAAAGATTGAGGAAAAGGAGAAGAGGGTGCCAGAAGATAAGATGATTAGATAACATCACTGTCTCAATGGATGTGAATTTGAGCTAACTGAAGGAGATAGTGGAGGACAGAGGAGTCTGGTGTGCTGCAGTCCATGGGGTCACAAAGAGTCAGACATGACTTAGTGACTGAGCAACAACAAAAATTATTATATTAGTTACACTTGATGACATATGAGTCACCTATATGAACTCATTTCCTTCTCATAACAATGCTGTGAGTTACATACTATTATTAATTCCCTTTCTGTAAATAAGACAACAGAGCACAGAGAAGTTAACTATCTTGCTGGTAGTCACAGCCAATAAGGAGTAGTGATGGAAGAGATGCAATGCTAAAATATCTTAGCATTTCTTACCTTCCAGAATAAATAAACTTCTCAGTTTTATTATATCTATAATTACATAAATGGAATATTCTATGCAACTGGGTAGTCTTACAACTCTTCACTAATACTAGCTTTCCAACAATATAGTCTTTCTATTTTAGATACCCAATAAATGAGTGATTTCTGCAACCAAAAATGAAAGACAGACAAATTTAATGTTAATTTCTGGAGGCTTCTATAATAGAGGACTTTGCATAGAGAAAAGGGTTTATAACGCATGATTTTCCAATCTTGTTCTCATATTCCAAGCCCACACCAAATATAGTTGTTTGCTTCTGTATAAACCTTGATGCCATAGAAGGACAATTCTCCAAATAGCTTAGAGGAGGTTATCATAACTAGATTACACAATCAAATAAGAATCTTGAACTTGTAAACTCCCACTCTGCCAGCATAGTAGTTTGTCCAGAGACTGCTTAGCTTTCAAGAACTTTGGTTATTTTTATAAGGATCAAATTTGAGCTGCTGTTCTGTCGTCTTAGTAATCAACTTGTAAGCCATGAAATATTCTTCAGGAGGCGCCGAGTGGGCTCTCCTGATGAACAACAGTAAGGTTTTCAGTGCGACTTTCTTATGTGTCTCATTATGTGGAGAATCAGACTGAGCGCTCTAGGGTTAATGACAGAATATATCATCCTGGGCAATTGCATTTCCTGTAGGGAATGGTCTCAGCAAAGAGATGATTTTAATTGTACATAAAACAGAGGTGAAGAGAAGTTCACAAGACAGACATTTTCAACAGTTATGTGGAAAAATGAGGTGTCATGTAAAACAAGATTTTACTTCGTTAGTAAATGTGATTTTGGCCATGACAGGAGAAAATGCTGTTATATTAAAACAAAGTACTGAGGACATAGAGTAGTGTTATAAGAAGGGGCCATTTGTAATGACCCTTTCTACAGATCCCATTAATTACTGTTTTACAACTCTGCATGTACAATATAATAGAATTATCCAATATCAAACCCCTTCATTCATATGTATTTTAGAAGGTCATATTTGGTTTTTGGGTTGTTATTTTATCTTTTTGTTATTATACAGCCCTGATGTGTATGAGTTATGTTTCAGACTGTTGAGTGATAACATGCTTGTGTGTTGAGACAAGGCAGAAATTAATCCTTTTGGTTGTCATGGTTTCATTTGAAAGCTCTGACTCCCAATCATTGTGGAGTGGAAGTAATGTCATTTCCACAGTAGAAATGAAGAAGATGTTGCCCTGAACCAGAGTTAATGCTGATGGGAGCCACAGAAAACAGACTGTGAGCTAGTTGGACATTGAAGACAGGAAAGGCAACCCTTCTCTTTTACCTTTATGGAAAGGCCCATGAAAAGTATGTCAGGCCTCTTAAGCACTGGAATACCAGAGACTGTGAAAAGAGGTCAATTTAGATATTACACTTTTGCCTCAGGGAAAGAATGCATGACAACAACTGTTCTGGTTGTCCGAAGACTTAGGTTCCATCCCATCTGCCAACCTTAGGTGTGTGATTCTAACCCAAGATCTGGCTTTTTACTTTTTTGATATATAATTAACAAGTTATAATGTTGGTTCATATACTTTCCTGAGTTATTTTGGTTCCCATTATATGGTGGTTGTTTAAAAGGTGTTTTAGTACAGTGGCTGATAACAGAGGTTCTGGAGGAAGCCTACCTAGGACCAAATCTTCAATCCAATACTTAAAATGTTACTCCCCCTCAGTACGTTTGCATATTTAATAAAATGGAGATAACAATAGTGTCTACCATTTGATACTGTAATGAGGGTAAATTTTAGAGATAATGCATACAAATCACTTAACATAGGGACTGCTGGGAAAACAAGTAATTGTGGATCTCTAACAGTTAATCTATTTTTTAAATGAAACTGAGGAACTGAAAAGCCTCTGGATGAAAGTGAAAGTGGAGAGTAAAAAAGTTGGCTTAAAGCTCAACATTCAGAAAACGAAGATCATGGCATCCGGTTCCATCACTTCATGGGAAATAGATGGGGAAACAGTGGAAACAGTGTCAGACATTGTTTTTCTGGGCTCCAAAATCACTGCAGATGGTGACTGCAGCCATGAAATTAAAAGATGTTTACTCCTTGGAAGGAAAGTTATGACCCACCTAGATAGCATATTCAAAAGCAGAGACATTACTTTGTCAACAAAGGTTTGTCTAGTCAAGGCTATGGTTTTTCCTGTGGTCATGTATGGATGTGAGAGTTGGACTGTGAAGAAGGCTGAGTGCCAAAGAATTGATGCTTTAGAACTGTGGTGTTGGAGAAGACTCTTGAGAGTCCCTTGGACTGCAAGGAGATCCAACCAGTCCATTCTGAAGGAGATCAGCTCTGGGATTTCTTTGGAAGGAATGATGCTAAAGCTGAAACTCCGGTACTTTGGCCACCTCATGCGAAGAGTTGACTCATTGGAAAAGACTCTGATGCTGGGAGGGATTGGGGGCAAGAGGAGAAGGGGACGACAGAGGATGAGATGGCTGGATGGCATCACTGACTCGATGGACGTGAGTCTCAGTGAACTCCGGGAGTTGATGAGGGCCAGGGAGGCCTGGTGTGCTGTGATTCATGGGGTCACAAAGAGTCAGACATGACTGAGCAACTGATCTGATCTGATGGTAAATGACCTTTAAAACCATTAGTGCACTGTCAACACTTCATATTATTATAAGTGACTATCATATAATTTAACCTTAAAAGTAAATATTTTTTCCCTCAAGAAAATCACATCTTTTAATTAAAAAAAATTAAAGTATTTTCAAGTGCTTACAAGGGAAAGCCTACGTGTTAACACTAGCTGCACTCAACTACCAAGAATTCTTTGTAACTTTACAAAGGCACAAGATTATTCAGCATTTTTTTTTTTCTGAGAGGAAGCTTGTGCCTAGTGGAAGGAATTTGCTACAAGCAGCTATTGTTTGCAGACATTTGAGTGTGTATGTGTGTGTGTCGAAGGAAAGGAATTTACAGAGGTGTAAAAATTAGAGGGTTGCATTAAGTATCTCTGCATGTGTGTATACCTCTGCAATCCATTTGAAAACAAAGTCCTGTGTTCAAAATGAAAGCAAACAAACAAAAACAAACCCATGTCTGTTAATCATTCTGGCAAATGTCCTGAGGCAGTAGAAATGTTGCTGTACTTAACTTTGGTTAAAACTACCTCTTTGAATATAACAATATCCTCTCAGTCGACCTAAAGCCAGTTCTGATATGAGTGGGGAAAATGTTTTCTGTAGTAACAAAGGGGCATTAGCAACAAATGGTGCATTCCCGTGCTTAAAAATATAAATACAATCACTTTCTAGAAATACAGTTGCTCCGACATATTTCTCTAGTGGATGAAGTTGTGAAAGGAGAATTTTGGAAAAATTTTGGCCCAAGCTTTGGATGACTATGGATCGACATGGTTGTTTCAGAATTCTTCGAATAAACCACCAGATTTTAGTAATTGTAACGTTGACTCCAAAGGCCATTGAAAAACTTAGTGAATATTTCATACGGTACTCTGATGCTGAAGACTGCGTAACTTTATTATTATAGATAATCTTTACAAAGAATCTGATGAGAGCATGGTGTTATTCCTGAAGCATACCTCTCAATATCACAGAAGAATAAATGTCTCATCTTTCAGCAAACACACTTGGTTTTCTCTCTCATTCAAATCAGAATAAAAATCAGAATGAAAAGGAAATATAGTGAAGGATGCAACAAGGATCCAAAAGAGGAGTATTAACCACTGATATATTTATAAAAATCCACTATATTAATATTGCACAAGGAAAAGCAGGGCCTAGACACCTGGTAATTAATACTTAGACTATTCATTATCTTAAACCTGATGCTGCTGCTAAGTCGCTTCAGTCGTGTCTGACTCTGTTCAACCCCATAGATGGCAGCCCACCAGGCTCCCCTGTCCCTGGGATTCTCCAGGCAAGAACACTAGAGTGGGTTGCCATTTCCTTCTCCAATGCATGAAAGTGAAAAGTGAAAGTGAAGTTGCTCAGTCATATCCAACTCTTAGCGACCCCATGGACTGCAGCCTACCAGGCTCCTCCATCCTACAAAATCCTAATTACTTTCAAGAACTGAATTGCAAACTGTGTGCTTTTCCCTATTCTCCCTCATATATGACTGGGCAGAGGAATGGCTTTTGGTGACTGCCTTTAGATTTTTGTTGGCACAGGGCTCCCCAAGGAGTTGGTGAATTCCCAGATGCTTTGTCATACCCATCTCATTGCATTAGCACATCACTAGCCAGTGTGACACATTGTATCTAAATGGTAGCTTGAAGAATTGAAATCAGCACTATTACTCAAATAGCCATGTAAAGCATGCCTTTCATATGATTGGAGTCATAGAGAAATGAACTCAAATCTCTGCCACATACTAGCTACAAGATCTTTTACAAGTTAACGATCACAGGTAAGATGGGTTTTTCATGTTGAATAACTAAGATAAGACACTTAACAAAGTATAGTAGGCAATTCAGTTCAGTTCAGTCGCTCAGTCATGTCCGACTCTTCGCAACCCCATGAATTGCAGCATGCCAGGCCTCCCTGTCCATCACCAACTCCCAGAGTTCACTCAGACTCACATCCATCGAGTAGGTGATGCCATCCAGCCATCTCATCCTCTGTTGTCCCCTACTCCTCCTGCCCCCAATCCCTCCCAATATCAGAGTCTTTTCCAATGAGTCAACTCTTCGCATGAGGTGGCCAAAGTACTGGAGTTTCAGCTTTAGCATCATTCCTTCCAAAGAAATCCCAGGGCTGATCTCCTTCAGAATGGACTGGTTGGATCTCCTTGAAGTCCAAGGGACTCTCAAGAGTCTTCTCCAACACCACAGTTTAAAAGCATCAATTCTTCAGCTCAGCTTTCTTCACAGTCCAACTCTCACATCCATACATGACCACAGGAAAAACCATAGTCTTGACTAGATGGACCTTTGTTGGCAAAGTAATGTCTCTGCTTTTGAATATGCTATCTAGGTTGGTCATAACTTTCCTTCCAAGGAGTAAGCATCTTTTAATTTCATGGCAATACTGAGCTTTGTATCCTTCCTTTCTGATTGAGGGCAAAAATTTCTGATATCATAGAAATAAGATCTTAATCTCTAGTTATTCTTAGATTCTATTTAAACAATATACTGATGAACAACCAAGTCATAAAGAAAAATTGAAAAGTAGTAATTAAAAGGCAGCTTGAGAATGCTGGTAAATGTCCTTCAAGTGTTGGCTCCACTGAAGACATGTTAAATGAGTCCACCTGTTGGCCAGTGTGAAATGGCGTACAATTGCAAACTCCTTGACAAAGAAGGATGCGATGGGATATCTCTCACAGGCGGTAAAGTGAGTTACACTTGCATCCAGCTTCTATGAGCCAGGTGAGTTGAAGGACAGGTTTAACATGAAACAGGAGGAACAGAATAGGTTGGCGGAATATAAGTTACTATGGCCCTCCCAACACTCTGTTTTTATCATGTGGCAACAATACAGCTTTTGGGGATACCAATGCTAGCAGAAAGCCATGCCTGCCAAGGAGCAGTTATGCTACTGGCTCAGCTTCAGAAAACTACAAAAGGCCAAGGGTAGAGCTTCAAGAGGTGACAACAGAGGCTTTTTAGAGAAGAGCTACCTGATATTGCTACACTGACAAGTCAGGTTATTATGCAGTTATTCGTATCTTTTCAACACAAATTTTGGGTATATTCTATTTTCCAGACATTTTGCTATGTGTGTTGATACAGTGGTGAATAAGACAAAGTCCCTTCTCTGGAAACTATATTGCAAGCAAGACTGGCAATAAATAAAAACAATAAAATAATTACATAATTTACAGTGTGCTAAAAACCCTGGAAAATAAATACAGGGTACTTCAGGAGCATGTAGTAGGAGAATCTATCTTGTAATTATGATATCCGTTTAGGGAAAACCTCCCTGAGATCCAATACACTAAACTTTAGTGTCCGTATTTGAATGATGTACTTGTTCAGGTGGGTGACAGACAACAGAAGGAGATGTCACATGGGTTCATTGCTGGTGTGAGTCTGCTACCATCAATTTTAGCTACAGCACAGTCTGCGTTGGGCAGTGCTATTGAGAATATGCGATGCTGAGAGGACATGACATGCTGTGCCTTTGAGTAGCAAGGTACCAAGTAAATGATCCCACTTAGAAGCAAAGGACATTACAGACTGAAGACACCTTAGAGGCTGTTCTGATCCCTCCTGTTCATCTAACAGAGGGGGGAAACAAGACCCAGAGAGAAACAGCAAATATATAACAGTGATGGAATTAGAGGCTCAGTCTTTTACTCCTAATCCAGTGATAATGAGGAACCCAGAAACCTTCACAGGGTTCTACTCAGCAACATTAGTCTAAAAATGAAAAATCTAAAGGAGTCAAGTCTCTTCAGTAATGTGCTAGGGTACGTGGTATCATAATTTCACTTCTGTCATTAAAATTTGGTCCTGATCATTCCATGTGGCAAGGAGAACGAGCAACTGAAGATCAAGGACCCCATAACAATTTTACTTTTTGTTAAAGTCTGACCCAACAAATTCTGGAGCACATTTAACTTCGGAAAAATTTTCCTTTCTGTCTTAAATTGACTTGAAAAAGTGCAAATGCATACAGCAGATTTCCTCTGATTCACAATGAGGTTTGTCCCAATAAACCATCATAAATAAAATGATGAAAAATATCATAAATAAGACAACGTATTTTTAACTACACTTCATCTATTGAAAACATCAAAGCTTAGCATTGCCTACCTTAAATACGCTCAGAACACTTAAAATAGCTTACAGTTGAGGAAAATCATATAACACAGAGCATATTTTATAATAAAGTGTTGAATATCTTATGTAATTTAGTAAATACTGTACTGAAGTGAAAAGCAGAATGGTCATCTAAGCATGGAATTTGCTTTGATTTGTTGTCACTGCCCAACATCACACTACACTATATACCACAAATTGCTAGTCCTGGAAAAGATCAAAATTTAAAATTTAAAGTACAGTTTTTACTCAGAGAAGGCAATGGCACCCCACTCAAATACTCTTGCCTGGAAAATCCCATGGACGGAGGGGCCTGGTGGGTCTCAGTCCATGGGGTCTCGAAGAGTCAGACATGACTGAGTGACTTCACTTTCACTTTTCACTTTCATGCATTGGAGAAGGAAATGGCAACCCACTCCAGTGTTCTTGCCTGGAGAATCCCAGGGACAGGGGAGCCTGGTGGGCTGCCATCTACAGGGTCGCACAGAGTCGGACACGACTGAAGTGACTTAGCAGCAGCAGCAGCACAGTTTCTACTGAACATGTTTTAATTTTGCACCTTTGTAAAATCAAAAAATTAGGACAAATCATTAGAAGTTTGGGACTGTCTGTATGTGTATATACAATAGAATATATGGTGAGTATATACATGTGCATGTGTATATATATATATACACACACACATATAAAGTACATACATATGTATCCACACACGTTAAGTTGGACAGAATGTTTAGCTATTAAAATTTTATTAGGCTTTTGGCCTTATATGGAGTCAAAGCAGTTGTTTCAGCATTATTTTTGCTCACCATAGCTGTATGTGAGAAAGAGAGTTATAAAGGGAATTGCCAGAAAACAACATTTTCTATATGTTGCCTGGTCAAATTAAATAACCTCCCATCTTTCCTCAAACTTGTAGGCTCTCCTTTCCTTTTCTGTTCACTAAATGTTCCTACCACTTGCTGAAATAGTATATGTTTTAAGTGGCTATTTCATGTTCATTTGTATAAATTATTTGAATAGTGTATTTTTGCCAAATTAACATACTTTTGCATCAAAAGTGCCTACAGGCAATCGATAAGAAAAAAAGAAAATCTGTTCTGGAAGTTGGGAAACCTGAGTTCAGGTAGTGTCATTTCCTAGTGCGGTAATTTTGGAAAAGTCATAATTTCTTTGAGTTTCACTTCATCACTTAGAAAAATTAGGAAAGTATCTCATAGTGGTAACATTGAGTAAATTACCTTTTTTAGGCTTCAGTTTACCAGCCGTGAAATTAAAAGACACTTGCTCCTTGGAAGAAAAGTTATGACCAATCTAGACAGCATATTAAAAAGCAGAGACATTACTTTGTCAACAAAGGCCCATCTAGTCAAAGCAATGGTTTTTCCAGTAGTAATGGCTGGATGTAAGAGTTGGACTGTGAAGAAAGCTGAGCACCAAAGAATTGATCCTTTTGAACTGTGGTGTTGGAGAAGACTCTTGAGAGTCCCTTGGACTGCAAGGAGATCTAACCAGTCCATCCTAAAGGAGATCAGTCCTGAATATTCATTGGAAGGACTGATGTTGAAGCTGAAACTCCAGTACTTTGGCCACCTGATGAGAAGAGCTGACTCATTTGAAAAGACCCTGATGCTGTGAAATATTGAAGGTGGGAGGAGAGGGGGATGACAGAGAATGAGATGGTTGGATGGCATCACCGACTCAATGGATATGAGTTTGAGTAAACTCCGGGAGTTGGTGATGGAGGGGGGCGTGGCATGCTGCAGTCCATGGGGTCGCAAAGAGTTGGACACAACTGAGTGACTGAACTGAACTATCCAGCTGTAGAATGGGGAAAAACAACACTTGCCTTATAAGACTATAGTAAAAATTAAGCAGTTTCTGTAAGGATTTTACCATAATGCCTGGTATGTAATAGACATAAAAAAGCTAGTTATTATTATTAACATAATGTAAATAGGCTACATACACATTCTTTTTATGTATTATAATTATTATTCTTGTCTATTTAACGACAGACCAGAATAGAAGATTGTTGGAGAGGTGGGTAGGACGCAATCTGAGTAGCTTTGCTTGGTAGTAGCAAGTAGTTTATAATTCTGTTGAGATTCAATTTACTTTATAGGAATATAGCAAAGTACAGTGAAAAGAAGGTGGAGTTAGAAATCTGTCCTGGCTCTGTGATGAACTCTGAAGCCCTGGGCAACTTATTTAACCTCTGTAGGACTATTTCCTTAATCACAATGTTTAGCATAGAGCCGAGAAAGAGAGAGAGAAAGAGAGAGAGAGAGAGAGAAAACATGTCAGTTACCACAATGCTAGTTGGGATCAGAACCAAGATGAAAATTCAGGGTTCTTGACTGCCGGGTAAGCTCTCCTGCTTTACCAACTGATTGGCTGCTGACTCTATCTGAAGCATTTCACTCACTGGTTCATGATCAAAGATTATTAATTATTAACAGAGCATGCTGCTGCTGCTAAGTCGCTTCAGTCATGTCTGACTCTGTGTGACCCCATAGACAGCAGCCCACCAGGCTCCCCCATCCCTGGGATTCTCCAGGCAAGAACACTGGAGTGGGTTGCCATTTCCTCCTCCGATGCATGAAAGTGAAAACTGAAAGTGAAGTCACTCAGTCGTGTCTGACTCCTAGCAACCCCATGGACTGAGGCCCACCAGGCCCCTCCGTCCATGGGATTTTCCAGGCAAGAGTACTGGAGTGGGGTGCCATTGCCTTCTCCGTAACACAGCATAGCCAAATGGTATGCTATATGTCAGAGACACAACAGTGTTCAGAGAGAGACAGTATCTCTGCCTTGATAAAACCTAGTCTATTATAAGAGGGAGGAATGGTTTGTGGAGTTTCTGAATTTACAGAACCTGGGCTGAGCATAAAACCACGGATCAGGATCTGTTTGTCTGCCTCTGACCAGTCCATAGAAGGAACAAGGGATATTTTGTTCTTATCAGGAAGAGGCATACAACATATATCCCTCTATTTTTTATTAATAGGAGTTTCACTTTGAGTTTTGCTGGCTTCCTTGGCAAATGCTGAAAAGATTTTGTGGGAAAATAATCTCTCCTGAACTGTCCCAGGTTAGAAGTGATTAGACAGCTTTGAAAGTCAATGCCTTTTGCTGATTTCAAGGTTTCATATCCCTTTAAATCTCAATTTTTTTGGATAGTCCACTGCCTTCTGTATCTCTTTCTCTCTGTTGCTATATATCTCACCATATTTTTTTTTAATTAAAAAAATTTTTTTTAACCATGCTGTGTGGCATGTGGATCTATGGCCAGAGATTGAACCTGTACCCATTGCATTCTGAGCTTGGAGTCTTAACCACTGGAAGTCCCTCTCTCACCATATTCTTGCCTTAACTTTTTTGCTTTTGTCTTTTAACTGTGTGTGGGCTGTGACACTTTTGTAGAAATGATTCATCTTGTGATAAATCTCCCCAAATTTCCATTTCCTATAGATTTGATGAGCTACATGAAGCAGGAAGCCCTGACAGCTGCCTTTATAGGAAGAATCAACCTTGTTGAGAGAAACTCAGAACACTTAAAAGAAGTGAAGCATAATTTGACAGTTGCCAAGGATGGACTCTCTGTCTATAGCTCCTCCCTTGTATATACTTCTGCATTTTGGATCCTAATTAACTATGTGATTTTGGCATCACTTGCTTCAGTCTTCCCTGTAAATTAGCAATCTGACTACAATAAGTCCTTACATAAGAACGAGTTCTGTTCTGAGAGCATGTTCGTAAGTACAATTTGTTCCTAAATCCAGCAAAGTTAGCCTATGTCCTAATTAACACAAATGGCTATGTAGTTCTTTCCTGTAATAGGTTTATAATACTTTTCACAAAAACAATACACAAAAACAAACACAAAATATAAACACTTTACATCTTATAGTATAATACCTTGAAAAGTACAGTAGTACAGTACAATAGCTGGCATTGAGAAGCTGGCATCGATTGAAGAGGCAAGAAGAGTTACTGACTGGAGGACGGAGAGGAGGTGGGAGATGGTAGAGATGAAGCATCATCAGTAATAGGAGATGGAGGTTAAAGCTGCAGTTTCACTCACATCTGACGTTGATGGAAGGCATGTTTGCATCTTTGAAAGTTTGCAACTTGAAGGTTCACATGTAGGGAACTTATTGTATACTGTATCCATGATAGAATACAACTCAATGATATTATGATTTTAAGGATTAAATGGCTATATCTGTTAAGAGGAATCTGGTCTGATAAGCATATAAGAGGTACACTATCAAAAGGAAATGTAATCTTTTATTTACGATTTCAAAAAATTTTAACACAGAAGCTCTAAGTCCCTGCCAAATTATTTAACCTGGTTTAGTTGTCAATGGTATAATGATGAACAATTCTCATTCATTAAATAGAGGATAAAATAAAATTTTGACCATGAAGAATCAAATCACTTGATATATTTGTTAATTAATTCATCTATTTATTCAAAAGCTAAGTACTTACTATGTGTGATATATTATATTATGCATTGAGGATACAAAGATATTTAAGACAGCACACACTTTCAATTGGGGCGAAATAATTAAAATTGATATAACATAAACATAAAATATAAATTGTCACCAAATAAAGAGGTCAAATGTGTTTTCAAAGGTTGTGATTTTAGAAGCATATATGTATTGATTACATGCCAGGCAATATTCTAAATGCTTTAAACATGTAAATCCTTTTATTCATCCCAATAATCCAGAGAAGTGGATACCATTATAATCCCCATTACTAAAGAGAAGGAAATTATGCCTAGATAAATTAAGTCACCTGTCTAAGGTGACACAGAAAGTAAGTGGCCTGGCCAGAATTAAAAACCAGAGTGTCTGGACTCACTAGAGCCTGTGCACTTAGCAGTTAAGCCTCACAAGATATTACAGTTCACAGATGCTATTGGTTAAAGCGTAGCTCTCGAGACTTAAGGAACACGTGTAATATGAGTTAAGATCTACATCATCAACTATCAGTTTTGTATATAAAGAAATGCCCTATTTTTTGGTGCCTCTGTAAATCATTTCAAGCTAAGGGCTAATAGGACTACAAATTTAGATGGATCAGAATAAAGTGAAAAACTACAGGGAAGTTGGCAAATTGGTTTAACACACAATCACTGTTAAAATTGTTTGTATTTTATTTTTTTAATTTCTATTTTGGCCAATAACTATGTCTACGGCTTCCTTTTCTTCTGGAATATTTTGATATTTTGGATATTTTTATACAGCTAAAGTAAGAGGTGGAAAATCCTTTATGAATAGCTCCTATTCTTCTAATTTAAGTTTCTTTGTTTGAATTGTTCTCTTACTGCCAATTCAATGCAACAGTCCTTTTCCTTGTTGTCTGATACTGTCCGTCTAATTTATTCATTTGTCAAGAGACAGAGACAATAGATCAGAAAGTATTTGTTTGTGGATAATTAATTGGAAATGAGAGCACAATATTTTGCAATTTAGCAAAATCACTGGAGTGCAAAGAGGATGGACTGTTTCTGCCACTCACAGTCTATTCTTGTGTCTTTCCTATTTGAGAAAAGGCATTCCCAAAACTGGATTATTAGCTCTACAGCTTTAATATCTCCTGCAGAAGAATCAAAGCAAGAATGGTCCATCACAGAAAAAGAAGATAAAGTGAAAGATATTTAGAGATGTACAAAAAATTTTAAAGTAAACACAAAAGATTAATGAATAGGATATCCTTCTGCATCAGTGTGATCCAAACAGAAGCGTGGACTGCATGCACATTTTAGCCTGCTAGTCCAGCAGAAAAAAGGAGGAGAGTGATGAAGAGAACTGCTTTGCTAGTCCTGCTACAGCCATGGCACCTGTGATGGCCAACCTTCAAGATGACTTCCAATGACCCTGACCTTGATACTCACATATCTGTACCAGAGCTGGTGTGTTTGACCAATAGCCTGAGGCAGAAGTGATAGTACGTCACTTTGCTCTAGATTAAAAAAGCAAACATAACTTCTGTCTTGAGTGCTTCACCCACTGCCCACCTTAATTAATAGCTTGGGAAAAGGCCTGCTACAAGCAGCTAAAAAAGGCCATGTGGAAGTGACTGAGGTATCCTACCAACAACACTCTGAATGCTCTTGAAAAAAAGTCCTCCAGACTCATCAAACCTCAGATGACTACAGCCTCAGTTATTACCTGGACTACTCCCTCATGAGAGACCTAAGCTAGAACCACCTAGCTAAACCACTTCTGGAATTCTGATCCACAGACACTGAGATAACAATAGTTGTTGTTTTAAGCCAGTAAGTTAGAGATAATTTATCATGTAGCAAAACAGCACTAGAATAGTCCCACCAGCTCTTCTCTTGACATGGGGCCTGTTCTGCTGCCTCATGAGCCTTTCCATAGCTGGTGCATATCTGAGTAGGCACATTCCTGCTTCTTAGGGCATAACACTTTTCTGAGACACTTTCACACTAAATTCACTCTATGCAGCCATCCAATGCAAGGGTTTGTAAAAATGGATTTCCTAGGGGTCCAGCCCCCAAGGTCAAAACTGTGCCCTCTATATTTATCAGCTTTCAGAAAAGAGAAGACAAAATTCTGTCAGGCATTGGACTCCAATCTGGATTTGATTTCAGCTTCCTGTCACTGTTTCAAAGACATCTTACATTCTTGGATATTCTTGACGTTTGAATCATGTGTCAAGATGTTGTTGATTCTGGTGATGGCAAAGTTTCATCTCATATGCATAGCAGATTGTTAAAACATGCCGAGGCTGTGGTGCTCCTTTCCATTCTGCTGCTCCCAATTTTATTGTCACTTCAGAAATAAACTACAACATATAAAGGAGGACTGAGAAGGCGGCTTTAAGAGCCCTGGGGTAGAGCTAAAAGCAGCTCCCTTGATTTTATGTTTGAGCCATCTGGTGCTTACATCAGCTACCACTTGTTTTCAAATATATATTATTTGCGACTTTGTGGAGCTGAATAACATGAGCCCCTTTGGTAGAGCAAATATTGTCAACGTACAGTGATTTAAATAAAAGAAGGAGTTAGTCATTTCACATGAGTCTGTGTGGAGAGAAGTTGATAGCTTCCCCATACAAAGAACAAGAGAGTTTTTATACAAGACAAATGTCTAGAACATCAGCCTCCTAAACACCAGGAAAATAAACTAAGCATTTTCAGAGAAACCGTCTATGTCATGAGTGAAGGCTAGCATTTACTGAGTGTTTGCTGAATCTGAGACATTGTGCTAAACACAACAAATGCTTCATCTAATCTAAAATAAATTAGGCAGTGCTGAAGTAATAAGTAATTTTAAAATCTCAAGGAATTAGAATAATATTTATTGCCTTGCTACATGCATATCTATATTTCCCTGAGAGATCAGGATAACTGTCATGTTATTTTACTGCTTGGAAAGAACAAATGTTCTCCTTGGTCAGCTTGAGAGGGAAAGAGAATATAGTTTTGGTTCTTCTATGTTTTGATATATAAGCCCCACATATGGCTGCTCAAAATCTCATTGGTTGAAATAAATCACATAACCTGGCCTAAATATCCCCTATGCCTGGAAGTAGAACAGAATCAGATCTAGGTTTTTCTGCTAGAATATTCCTGCTAAAATATTTCTTTTAACAGACATTGCATATGTGCAGAAACCAGGACACAGAGGCAAAGTGATATTTCATGGCCATTTACCTAACAAGTGGTTTGGGCCTATCAAAACTAAAAGTTCATGCTCTTGAGTACTATATATGGAGGAGAGAATTCCTGGCTTACAACAACACTAATTGAAGGGAGGTGGATGGTCATAATGTATCTATTCTGTCTGCATAATATTCTTTCATGGATTCTTTCAGATATTTATTCTGCATCCCCTAAGTGAATGACAACAGGGACCATCTCAGCATTTGACCACCACTGAAAGCTCAAGTTCCTAGTGTAGCGCCAGGCACATAGCAAGTGTTCAGTAAATTTTGGTTGAAATCTATCAAACAGATGCCTTATTTGTGACATGAATTACATAGTACCATATAAACCAGAATCCAGAAAGGACACTTGATTATGCTTTAGGAATGATAAGGAAGTTTCTAATGATCTACATTTCCTTCCTTATTTATATAGTAACATAGAGATCAGCCCTGGGATTTCTTTGGAGGGAATGATGCTGAAGCTGAAACTCTGGTACTTTGGCCACCTCATGCGAAGAATTTACTTCCTGGAAAAGACTCTGGTGCTGGGAGGGATTGGGGGCAGGAGGAGAAGGGGCTGGCAGAGGATGAGATGGCTGGATGGCATCACTGACTCGATGGACGTGAGTCTGAATGAACTCCGGGAGTTGGTGATGGACAGGGAGGCCTGGCGTGCTGCGATTCACGGGGTTGCAAAGAGTCGGACGTGACTGAGCGACTGAACTGAACTGAAGCTTAAAGTATATTATAAATTGCCTACTCCTCCATATATTTAGCAGCATTGTAGGATAATCACTTCTACTGTCAAAGGCCAAATGGTAGAGTGGTCAGTTAGTCTTTGAGTTTTTTTGTTTTTTGTTTTGTCTTCTCCATCTTTTATCACCCACCATGTGTTATCCGGAGCTCTCAAGTTCAGCATATATTCACTTCTCCATTTATGATCATTTTCATTCTCTTCATTGCCATATTACCTTTTGAGTCTTTCACAGATTTTTTTTTTTTCATCACTCATGCTACTCTATAAATGGCATAACATTTTAAAGTTGAAACTCTCTGGCTCTTGTTGTGTTACGTCCTTAAGACTTTCTTCCTCTCCTGGGTCCTGGAGTTTTCATCTCCTAGAAACATCATTACCTCAAGAGACCTCTCCAGTTTCTAACTCACATCTGCTCCACAGGATCCTCAAGGTGAACTTATTTTTGTCTCTAATCCAATTTTTCCCTGTCTACTGTTGTGGACTTGAATTTTCTTGAATCCAGCCCTTCCTGCAGAAACACTGTGACCACAGGTATAAAACATCCACATGAGATGTATCCCAAATTCTCATGGGAGATACATGGCTCCCAAATTCTTACTTCCTTTGCAAAACATTGCATATTCATGGTCAACTACTCCTCTAGCTCCTGAGAATACAGCCTAGACTAGTGTTCACAGGATATCTTCTGACATCCACTTTCAGTTCCTTATCCAAATCACTTAGTAGGAGAGACTGGACCATACTTTTCCATGGTTTAGAAAAGCTACTTGTAGTATGAGAGTAACAATTAGCTTGTGGGCAAGGATTTACAGAAATTGTTCCCTTTCTAGCATCTTGAAATATAATACCTGGGCAAGCTATGAAGTCAGCCCTACCTACATAATCACCATTTTAAGTGTATAATACATCTCCCTGAATGTAACTTAGAACACCTACATCATGGACATTATGCTGTTGCAGACACCAGCATTATAAAAGAAATTTACTATACTATAGCATGGGGCTCTACATTTTATATCCTGAAGGAGAATTTTTATAGATATTATTTATAAGTACTTAATGAAATAACATCACAAACTCCATATGGATTGCCAATGGAATTTCTCCTACCTTAAAACAAACTTGTAAGCATTACTCTTTTATAATAAGCAAGCTTTATTCTTTCATAGTCGAGAAGATCCCCTAGAGAAGATCATGGTAACCCACTCCAATATACTTGCCTGGAGAATCCTATGGACAGAGCAGCCTGGCAGGCAATGGGCATAGGGTCTCAAAGAGTTGGACACAATTTAGCATGCATTCTTTCACAGTAATTTTCTTCAAAAAATGTAAACATTGAAATTTCTGAAAATAAACCAAATTTCATTATAGACAATAATGAAGGAAAAATCAGTTGTAATTTTATTTGAGGGAATTTTAATCGTGTGCTCTATTTCCAAATAAATGAGAACAAGAACTTATATATTGCATGAGAGACTACTTGTATAGTTGAGTATTTCAAAGGCATATTCAGACTGCCGTACACATACAAACACAAACAGAAGTTCACAGTATATAAATATATACACAAAGAATATTCAGATATATTATTGTGTACTATAAGAAAAAAGGACTAGAAATCAAGAGATCTGAGGTCTTTTCCTTTCCTGTGCTTACTCGTGTTTAAAATTCTAGACAAATCCATTTTTTAATGGACTATAGAATTAAAAATTTAAATCAGGGCAAAGAACAAGTATGTGAGTTTCTGTGCTCCCACACACGCTAGTCACCACTTAGCTATCAGGGCATTCATTTCTGCTGGCCAGAATGGCAGTCTCAAAATCCTTTTTTGTACTAGGCTCTAGGCAGTTCCTCCAACTGACTTGAATTTACACCAAATACAAAGTTCATTGGTCATCTGGTCAAATGACCTTAAAGCTTCCTTTTGTAGCTAATTTTTAAAAGTACATTTTCTTTCATTCCAAAAGGATTTGCAACCTGAAAAGAACTCATTTACATTCACGTGTATACTAGCAAAATAAGTGCAAAAAGTATGAAAACTTCTGTACCTTTAATCACAGATATATATACATTCTTTTCCTCTTCCTCTTCTCCTTTTTATCCTTTCTTCTTCTCCATTCCCTTCCTTCTTCTCCTCTCCCTTCCTCCTCCTCCCCGTTCCTCCTCCTTCTTCTTAAATTACATTGATTATAAATAGGCAAAAATAGATTTTATTTATATTCTCCAGAAAATTTCACAACTGAAACTTTCCAATTCCTTTACAACATAGAAAATTGGCACTGTCAGGAAAAGATGTTTCTTTGTACTTGACCTAAATAGAGAGACATACACTATATTTCTATTCTTAACATTTTATAACACAGATTTCATTTATTTACATTCTGTATTTTCCACAAAAGAATAAAGTTAGCTTGTGAAATATACATAGACTTATGCAATTTCCTACTTTTTTCTTCTTTCCATATTATTAAATTTTCACTGAGTATGCACCATCCAGAAATGATATTACATTTGAACTACATTCCTCCCATAGAACACCTTTCCTAACAATGTATATCATTGCATCTTATGTTTTATACTTATCCTCTTTTTAAGTGACCAGTCTCATCTGTACATTTTCCTATGTCCTTAAATAATGAGGCTATTTCCAGCATTTCAGAATGAGTAATTAATTGCCTAGCCTGGAATCCATCTGATATCAAAGTATTAATGCCTGAATTAATTTTCAACTTATAACTGTTTTCATTTACACCTACTTCCTTGGTAGTTATTTAAGGCAATTTCATCTTAAGTCAGTGGCTTATATGTTAATGTACTTCATTTTAATGAACCCAATTTAAGCCATAGAAGTAGGCCAGACACTATCAGAATGTGTCATAAGAGCAGAAATCTGACTCATAGATAAGCCTTTCAGATGAAAAGGTTTAAAAGGAATGGTACAATGGAGATATTTTTAAGTCATAGCTGAGACATAAGTCATCTGAAATATATTGCTATAACAGTTTCAATCCTTTTCTAGGAATACAGACAAGGATTCACATCTGTTTGTGCATAGTTTTTAAAAATTTTACCTGAGACTGTGGTTGTACACAAAGCCAACATGCAAAAAAAAAAAAAAAAAAGTTAATAGCTGATAGCTTTCAAAATAACTTATGTTGTTATATTATTAAAATCAAAATTGAGTGTGTAGATATATTATTAACATATTTCTAATATTTACATTTAATTAAGTACAGAATTCCTATCCTTTATATTATATTTCCTTTGGTTAGTATCAAATATCTTCATCATAGAACATTTAAAAGATTTAAAAGTAATATTTAATTGTAAATTTGGCTTGCAAAAAAGGACTTACATTGCAACAATCAAACCAGCATCCTAAATGAAGATTCATTGCTTTAATTAATACTTTTGTGAATAAAAATAATTTTGCTGTTTGACTTTCATCTTTAAGCTTTTCAGACATATTAGATGCTAGAGTAGGCAAATAAAATGGTTTAAATAACTTTTTAACCCTAAAAATATTTTTTTTAATGTTGGTTTTTCTATTACTAAAAAACTGGGCCTTAATGAAGTATAAATGAGACGGACGTCAATCAAGAGCTACTTGTGGGTCATATTATTTTGCTAATTAGACAGTATTAAGCTGCTAATTAGAGGCAATATTTTTAAAAAATGAAATACTAATATAAAAATCAAACAACCTTATTATTCTCTCAGTATATGTCAGCTAGCAGGGGCCATTTAATTATCAGGGGGCGTTCTTCAGCTTCCAAGATAGAGAGTTTCTGTTTTAAGGAAGAATGAGTCACTTAATTGTTCAAAAGGTGAAGAGTTTGCAGCCAGAAAATCATCTATTATATTGGGGTTTTCACTCTCTGCATCCTATTATTGCCCCCAAGTTCCAAGAAATTCAGCATAGGGTATTAAATCTCTATTCTGGGACAGTACTTCTTCACAGAGCCCTACTCTCTTCTTTTTCCTGGTAAAAAGATTTAGATAACCTACAAGAAAACCTTGAGGCTGAATTTGTTAATTCTCTTCATTAGAGAATCACTTTGAGCATCAAGCTCCTGAATTTTTTCTCCTATGGATTTCATTTGCCAGGTTACAGAACCAAAGATGCCCTGCATGTAGAGCCTGCTAGAAGGCTGAAATGAGAGCAGTTCGGATATTTAAAGAGGAAGCTTCAGCACAACAAATCCAGGAAATCAAGATCTCTAAGCTCAAGATCTTTTCAGTATCGCCAGTGAAAAACAAGTACCCCAAAGTACTCAACAGTTTTGATTTTCTCCATCCCTCCTGTAAGGGCAACTCTTTCAAAGGATTCCTTTTCCTCTGATAGAGGGGAAGCAGCCACTTGGAACTGAATTTGAGAAAGCATTACCAACCTTGGAAGTAATGAATTGAGAAGCTGTAGTTATGGCTGCTCTGATCCCTGCTTACTCCCAAATTACAGATCACATATATTTTACATCATATCCCAGTTTAAATAGCTAGTCATTCTCAGATGTCTCTAAGAAAATAGGTACTTCTTACATGTCAATCATAACTGATTGGTAGTGGGTATTTGGAGGCTGTAATTAGCTAAGTAGCAAAAAAGATCAAGGCTGATTAGCAATGTCTGCCAAGGGGAGAGAAGAGGAAATAAGTCTGTGTGTCAAGTCACCCTCCCTGCCTTAGAGAAAGAGAATTTTCTTTCTGAGTCTTGGTTCATAATGTTATCTGAAACATAAGCATAGTATTTTTAGAAAGTCTGTGTGTATGTGTAGTAATTCCCCACCCTTTGCGATCCCCTGGATTATAGCCCTCAGGCTCCTGTCCATAGGATTATACAGACAAGAATCCTGGAGTGAGTTGCCATTTCCTTCTCCAGGGGATCTTCCCAACCCAAGGATCCAACCCACGTCTCCTGCGACCTTTGCACTGGCAGGCAGATTCTTCACCACTGACCCACCTGGAAAGCCCTTTAGAAAGTTTACTATTTGCAAAAGATATATAGCTAAAGGTACCATATATATGTTCACTGCCTAAAGGAAGAGAGAATTAACCTGCTGCTCTAAATAGTGACCAAGAGTGAAAATTTGATGACTCCAGCTAAGTATACACAGAACATAGAAACAGCCAGTTAATGTTCAAAGTTTAATATTTTGTCAAATTCTATTCCTTTCATAGGTTATTTAAGAAAATGAAGTTAGCAAAGATTTATTGAAAGAAGATAAATATTCTTTGGTAAGACTGCACTCTATCTTTGAACAGATAAAAATCTCTTCTAGTGTTCCTTTGTTGCTCTTTGTAACCCTATGGATTGGAAATATCTTCAAGTGTCCTTCACCTCAATGGGGTATTAATAATACATAGGTTTGAGGAAAAGATCCTTGAGAAATTCTTCCAAGTTTCTGTTTAGGTTTCTATCTGATAATGTTCTTAAATATTAGCCTGCGTATTTAGTAAATGGTATTTTCTGCAGTGTTATATAATGAATATAGATCATCTTATATTTGATATAACTAGATTATAAAAGCTGGTACAAAGTCCTGAACTTGACATACCTATTTAGATAATATTTTTAAAAAATTATTGGAGTATAGTTGCTTTACAATGTTGTTTTATTTTCTGCCGAAAACAGAAAAACAAAGCAAATAAGCTATATATATATACATATTTCCCCTATTTTTTTGATTTCCTTCTCATTTAAGTTACCACAGAACATTGAATAGAGTTCCCTGTGTTATACAGTAAGTTCTCATTAGTTATCCATTTTATACAGAGTAGTATATATATTTGTCAATCCCATTTCACCTCACCCCCTCCTCCCCTCTTGGTGTCTATACATTTGTTCTCTAGAGAATATTATTTAATGTACTATAAGATATCAGTTGCTAAACCTCTTCTCTTTAAATGAAAATAAAATAGTTTCTAGATGAATTCTGAGAGCCAGATTCATCAAAACTTAATGCACAATAGCAGTCTCTACATGGCACTGAAACAGGGGTTTCCCTGATAGATTTTAGCATTTGAAGCATAGAACTCATATTTCCATGTAATATGCCTGAAATTCTTATATGTCTGAGACAATGTACTTACTACCTAGTCAAAAGATTGGCTAGACAGAAAATGGGAAGCATGTGCTGAAGAGAGAGTTGCACATAGCTCTATTAGTGAATGGAAACAAATGTCTTTACTATTTGAAAAATTGAAACAATATGACCATTATGTCAAATTAAATTTCCTGGCTTACTCGGCAATTTCAGAAGCATTTATCATGATAATGTATGAATCTCGTTGCACATATTGTCTTGGATATATATACAATTCTAAGAAAAAGAATCTATGTACAACAAGTTACTATTCTATCCTCTCAGTGACAATGTTTTGATATGAATTTTATATATTTTCTACTTACACACACAAGTTAATAAACACATACTCACACAACTCCATTCAGGGAAGATGAAACCCAAAGGAAAAGAGAGGGAAAATTATATTCCCAAAGTGCAAACCATGGAGGGGAGGAATATATATTCTGTTTTGAAGTTACACATAAATATTCAATTAACCTATTTCTCCTGTCTTTTTTATGACTACATATGGTGGCAAATCTTCCTAATAAGAAGGGTCACAGAACAACAGATGTGTAAAATAGAGAACTGAAAATATCTCAACAGATGTCTAATTTTTATTTTGCATGAAATGATTAGGAATGTGGAAAGCACATTTGGCAAAGGATGCTGCTGCTGCTGCTGCTAACTCACTTCAGTCGTGTCCAACTCTGTGCGACCCCATAGACGGCAGCCCACCAGGCTCCCCTGTCCCTAGGATTCTCCAGGCAAGAACACTGGAGTGGGTTGCCATTTCCTTCTCCAATCCATGAAAATGAAAAGTGAAAGTGAGGTCACTTAGTCGTGTCTGACTCTTAGCGACCCCATGGACTGCAGCCTACCAGGCTCCTCTGTTCATGAGATTTTCCAGGCAAGAGTACTGGAGTGGGGTGCCATTGCCTTCTCTGGCAAAGGATGAGAAACCCTTAAATTAGGAAGGCTGTGAGTTGGAATGGCTTTATAAATATTCTATAGTTTGATTTGAAGAATTCAGACTTTCCTCCACTACAGGCACCCACATACTATAAAGCCTAATAGCTTGCAGTTAAAAAATTAGTCCCTTAAGGAAGGTATAGTTAATCTTTCACATATCTTTATGGAAAATTCAAATGCCTTTGGGAAGGCTTATCTGAGAAACAACCACCTAGAGAATTGCACAAAATAACTGGGTGAGATATGAAAGCAGGAGAGTAAATCCTGAGTTGGTATTCGTGAGAGCTTGGAATTGCTGATTTTTGAGTATGGTAAAGCTTGGGAAAGTTGATTCTATTCCAGATAAATGCTGGCTGGAGGTGGTATGGGAGAGAGGGAATGGCAGGTTCAAAATGCTCTGAAAATTACATCAGACACTTGGAGAAAATAAATCAATGTGAGGAAGAAAGCAAGTATTAAAAAAATATTTCTAGTGTTTCCAATTGCTTAATTCCATTGGATAAATTAATTTGTTCATCATTTTTAATAAAGCAAAGTCTTTATTTTGACATAATTTTTTAACTTTTAATTTTAGATGTATAGAGGGATCATAGAACAGAGTCCCCATATACTTTTCATCTATCTTCCTCTAAAATGAAAATCTTATGCAATTATCAGTTATTAAATATCAATTATAAATAATAAAATTATCAATCAGTTCAGTTCAGTTTCTCAGTCATGTCTGACTCTCTGCGACCTAATGGACTGCAGCATGCCAGGCTTCCCTGTCCATCACCAACTCTAGGAGCCTGCTCAAAATTATGTCCATTAAGTTGGGGATGCCATCCAACCATCTAATCCTCTGTCATCCCCTTCTCCTCCCACCTTCAATCTTTCCCAGCATCAGGGTCTTTTCAAATGAGTCAGTTCTTTGCATCAGGTGTTCAAGGAACTGCAGTTTCAGCTTCAGCATCAGTCCCTCCAATGAATATTCAGGACTGATTTCCTTTAGGATTGCCTGGTTTGATCTCCTTGAAGTCCAAGAGATTCTCGACAGTCTTCTCTGACACCACAGTTCAAAAGCATCAATTCTTCAGCACTCAGCTTTCTTTATAGTCCAACACTCACATCTGTACATGACCACTGGAAAAACCATAGCTTTGACTAGATGGACCTTTGCCGGCAAAGTAATGTCCCTGCTTTCTAACATGTTGTCTAGGTTTATCATAACTTTTCTTCCAAGGAGCAAGCGTCTTTTAATTTTATGGCTGCAGTCACCATCTACAGTGATTTTGGAACCCAGGAAAATTAAGTCTCTCACTGTTTCCACTGTTTCCCCAACTATTTGCCATGAAGTGATGGGACCGGATGCCATGATCTTCATTTTCTGAATGTTGAGCTTTAAGCCAACTTTTTCACTCTCCACTTTCACTTTCATCAAGAGACTCCTTAGGTCTTCTTCTCTTTCTGCCATAAGGGTGGTGTCACCTGCATATCTGAGGTTATTGATATTTCTCCCAGAAATCTTGATTCCAGCTTGGGCTTCATCCAGCCCAGCACTGAAAATGATGTACTCTGCATATAAGTTAAATAAGCAGGGTGACAATATACAGCCTTGATGTACACCTTTCCAGATTTGGAACCAGTCTGTTGTTCCATGTCCAGTTCTAACTGTTGCTTCCTGACCTGCATATAGATTTCTCAGGAGGCATGTCAGGTGGTCTGGTATTCCCATCTCTTTAAGAAGTTTCCACAGGTTTTTGTGATCCACATAGTCAAAGGCTTTGGCATAGTCAATAAAGCAAAAGTAGATGTTTTTCTGGAACTCCCTTGCTTTTTCAATGATCCAATGGATGTTGGCAATTTGATCTCTGGCTCTTCTGCCTTTTCTAAATCCAGCTTGAACATTTGAAGTTCATGGTTCATGTACTGTTGAAGCCTGACTTGGAAATTTTGTAGGAAGTAGGAAGTCAAGAAATACCTGGAGTAAGAGGCAAATTTGGCCTTGGAGTACAGAATGTCCTTGTGCAGCATGCTGCACTAATAATGGCTAATAGAGTTTTGCCAAGAGAATGCACTGATCATAGCAAACACACTCTTCCAACAACACAAGAGAAGACTCTACACATGGACATCACCAGATGGTCAACACCGAAATCAGATTTATTATATTCTTTGCAGCCAAAGATGGAGAAGCTCTATATAATCAGCAAAAAAAAAAAAAAAAAAAAAAAAAAAAAGACTGGGAGCTGACTGTGGCTCAGATCATGAACTCCTTATTGCCAAATTCAGATTTAAATTGCAGAAGGTAGGGAAAATCACTAGACCATTCAGTTCAGTTCAGTTCAGTTCAGTTCAGTCGCTCAGTCATGTCCGACTCTTTGCGACCCCATGAATCGCAGCATGCCAGGCCTCCCTGTCCATCACCAACTCCCAGAGTTCACTCAGACTCACATCCATTGAGTCGGTGATGCCATCCAGCCATCTCATCCTCTGTCGTCCCCTTTTCCTCCTGCCTCCAATCCCTCCCAGCATCAGAGTCTTTTCCAATGAGTCAACTCTTCGCATGAGTTGGCCAAAGTATTGGAGTTTCAGCTTCAGTATCATTCCTTCCAAAGAACACCCAGGGCTGATCTCCTTCCGAATGGACTGGTTGGATCTCCTTGCAGACCAAGGTACTCTCAAGAGTCTTCTCCAACACCACAGTTCAAAAGCATCAATTCTTTGGCACTCAGCTTTCTTCACAGTCCAACTCTCACATCCATACACGACCACTGGAGAAACCATAGCCTTGACTAGATGGACCTTTGTTGGCAAAGTAATGTCACTGCTTTTCAATATGCTATCTAGGTTGGTCCCTTCCAAGGAGTAAGCATCTTTTAATTTCATGGCTGCAGTCACCATCTACAGTGATTTTAGAGCCCCCCCAAAATAAAAGGTATGACCTAAATCAAATCTCTTACAATTATAGAGTGGAAGTGACAATCAGATTTAAGGGATTAGATCTGATAGAGTGCCTGAAGAACTATGGACCGAGGTTTGTGACAATGCACAGGAGGCAGTGATCAAGACCATCCCCAAGAAAAAGAAATGCAAAAAGGCAAAATGGTTGTCTGAGGAGGCCTTACAAATAGTTGTGAAAAGAAGAGTAGCAAAAGGCAAAGGAGAAAAGGAAAGATATACCCATTTGAATGCAGAGTTCCAAAGAATAGCAAGGAGAGATAAGAAAGCCTTCCTCAGTGATCAATGCAAAGAAATAGAGGAAAACAATAGAATGCGAAAGACTAGAAATCTCTTCAAGATATTAGAGATACCAAGGGAACATTTCATGCAAAGTTGGGCCCAATATAGGACTTAAATGGTATCGACTCAACAGAAGCTGAAAGTATTAAGAGATGTCAAGAATACTCAGAACTATACAAAAAAGACTTCATGACCCAGATAACCACAATGGTGTGATCACTCACCTAGAGATAGATATTCTGGAATGTATAGTCAAGTGGGCCTTAGGAAGCATCACTTCAAACAAAGCTAGTGGAGGAGATGGAATTCCAGTTGAGCTATTTCAAATCCTAAAAGATGATGCTGTGAAAGTGCTGTATTCAATATGCCAACAAAATTGGAAAGCTCAGTAGTGGCCACAGGACTGGAAAAGGTCAGTTTTCATTCCAATCCCAAAGAAAAGGAATGCCAAAGAATGCTCAAACTACTGCACAGTTGCGCTCATCTCACGAAATGGCAACCCACTCCAGTGTTCTTGCCTAGAGAATCCCAGGGACGGGGGAGCCTGGTGGGCTGCCGTCTATGGGGTCGCACAGAGTTGGACACGACTGAAGCAAGTTAGCAGCAGCAGCAGCAGCAGCACATGCTAGCGAAGTGATGTTCAAAATTCTCTAAGCCATGCTTCAACAGTACATGAACCATGAAATTCCAGATGTTTAAGCTGGTTTTAGAAAAGGCAGAGGAACCAGAGATCAAATTGCCAACATCTGCTCGATCATCAAAAATTGAGAGAGTTCAGAAAAACATCTACTTCTGCTTTATTGCCTACACCAAAGCCTTTGACTGTGTGGATCACAACAAACTGTGGAAACTTCTTAAAGAGATGGGAATACCAGATCACCTGATCTGCCTCCTGAGAGTCTGTATGCAGGTCAAGAAGCAGCAGTTAGAACAGGACATGAAACAACAGACTGGTTCCAAATCGGGAAAGGAGTATGTCAATGCTGTATTTTGTCACCCTGCTTATTTAACTTATGGCAGAAAGCGAAGAAGAACTAAAAAGCCTCTTGATGAAAATGAAAGAGGAAAGTGCAAAAGTTGGCTTAAAACTCAGCATTCAGAAAACGAAGATCATGGCATCTGGTCCCATCACTTCATAGCAAATAGATGGGGAAACAATGGAAACAGTGAGAGACTTTATTTTCCTGGGCTCCAAAATCACTGCAGATGGTGACTGCAGCCATGAAATTAAAAGACACTTGCTCCTTGGAAGAAAAGTTATGATTAACCTAGACAGCATATTAGAAAGCAGGGACATTACTTTGTCAACAACAGTCTGTCTAGTCAAAGCTATGGTTTTTCCAGTAGTCATGTATGGATGTGAGAGTTGGAATATAAAGAAAGCCGAGCGCCAAAGAATTGATGCTTTTGAACTGTGGTGTTGGGAGAAGACTCTTGACAGTCCCTTGGACAGCAAGGAGATCCAACTAGTCCATCCTAAAGGAAATAAGTCCTGAATATTCTTTGGAAGGAATGCTGCTAAAGATGAAACTCCAATACCATGGCCACCTGATGTGAAGAACTGACTCATTTGCAAAGACACTGATACTGGGCAAGATTGAAGGTGAGAGGAGAAGGTGATGACAGAGGATTAGATGGTTGGATGGCATCACCAACATAATGGATATGAGTTTGAGTAAGCTCCAGGAGTTGGTGATTTACAGGTAAGCCTGGCATGCTGCAGTCTGTGGGGTTGCTATTAGTCAGATTTGACTGAGTGACTGAACTGAACTGAACTGAACTTGCTAGAGTGTGAGATGAGTGCAACTGTATGGTATTTGGACATTCTTTGGCATTGCCTTTCTTTGGGATTGGAATGAAATCTGACCTTTTCCAGTCCTGTGGCCATTGCTGAGTTTTCCAAATTAGCTGGCATGTTGAGTGCAGCACTTTGACAACATCATCTTTTAAGATTTGAAATAGCTAAACTGGAATTCCATCACCTGCACTAGCTTTGTTCATAGTGATGCTATGAACAAAATTATCAATACTTGGATATTAACAGTGGTATAATATCATTAAGTAAACTATAGATTATATTCAGATTTTCCCAGTTTTTCTACTAATATCCTTTTGCATTACAAGATCCAATCCAGGGTACCCTATTGCATTTTCTTCTCTTGTCTCTTTAGCCTCCTCCAGTCTTCGATATGCATTTGGTTCTTTTTTTTTTTTTTTTATCTTTACACTCAGGCTTACTGATTGATATGTTTTGCAGGATGTTAATCAATTTAGATTTATATATTTGGGGGAAGAAACCCACAGAGCTGATATGCCCTTCTTTTCCTATCATATTGGGGGAGTATTTTATCAATATATCTTCTTACTGGTTAACTATAGTTGTTTGATATGACAGTTTCTATGATGTTTCTCCAATGTAAAGTTACTATTTTTCCTTTTTATACTCCATTCTTTTGCTGTAGGTCACTCCAAGGATGGAACCCAGGTCTTCCTCATAATAGGCAGATTCTTTTCCATCTGAATTACCAGGGATTCCCTTGTACCAAAGGGGAGAATTAAGCTCCACTTCTAGAGGGGGGAATATCAAATAATTTGTGGACATATGTTAAAATCACCACAGTAATTGGTGGGAAATATTTTGAGGATATGCAGATATCTTCTTTCTTTTTTAAAATTTCCCCTTATTTTAACATCCATAGACCATACTGCAACAATTACTACTATGGTGCTCTGACAGTGGTTTTGTATTTCTCTCATTCTTAAATTTATTAATTGGAATTCTTCTGTAAGGGATGATTACTCCTTCCCCTTCATTTATGTATTAAATCATTTATTTTATCAGTATGAATTAGTTAGTTAGTTAGTTTAGTCGCTCAGTCATGTCCGACTGTTTGCAACCCCATGAATTGCAGCACGCCAGGCCTCCCTGTCCATCACCCAACTCAGTTATAGCTCAGTACTATCAACATTTATTTTGTAGCTCAAAATTGTCCCAGTTTTTGTCATGTTTTTCAGCATCACTCATCCTTTTTTTTAATTCACTTCCTTATATCTTGGTGTCACAAAATGTTTCAGGCTCACCTTGCATTTTACCTGCCCAGTCCTAGAATCAGCCATTTATCCAAGGATGCCTGCTCTCTTTTATTGGAGAATGGTATTAGGAACCTAGATCTGGGTGCTATCAACACATGTGCTTGCCACTAATGTGGTATCACTGCTCTTGGCATATCAGAAGGCAGTAGTAGGGAATATATATCTATATTTCTTTCTGTATTTATTTCTGTGTATTAAAATAAAAATAAGTTCATAGTAGTATCTCCAACTCTAATAAACTGCTGCTGCTAAGTTGCTTCAGTCATGTTCGACTCTGTGTGACCCCATAGACAGCAGCCCACCAGGCTCCCCCATCCCTGGGATTCTCCAGGCAAGAACACTGGAGTGGGTTGCCATTTCCTTCTCCAATGCCTGAAAGTGAAAAGTGAAAGTGAAGTTGCTCAGTTGTGTCCGACTCTTAGCGACCCCATGGACTACAGCCTACCAGGCTCCTCCGTCCATGGGAGTTTCCAGGCAAGAGTACTGGAGTGGGGTGCCATTGCCTTCTCCATATAACTACCACATAGTTAATTCTAGCATTTTGTTTTTGCTTATTTGTAATTCCTTTCTTAGATAATGTGAAAGCTGACTCTAGTCTAATATATTTACTTACTTGTTCAACCCTAGTATATATGTAATATTAGTTTTAGAATTGCTAACCATAATCTCATGAGAAATAAATTTACCAGCTTGAGTACAGTTCATTTTTATCTTTAGCCTGACAGTATCAAATCAAAAGATAATTTTATGAAGTTCCTCAGATCAGCTCCTTTCCTCCTCACGTGTTTCAGTGTGGTTATATGATTCATTTGTTACACAGTTAGATTCATTTGTCATAGTCTGTGTTCTATCTTGGGTTTTCTCAACATCCTGTTTGATTTTCTAAATTTGCATGCAATAAGTTCATTTTTTATGGTATATACTTTTATGGGCTTTGACAAAAACATAGTCATATGTCTACTATCCCAATACCATGCAGAATAGCTCCATCATCACAAAAGTTCCCAGAGAAGTATTCTGAAACCACCAACAAAATAATACATCAAGTTTTTTTTTTATCAAATTCCTAGGATATGTATTTGAAGTTCTTACCAGGTTGAACTGTTATTGGCTCTGGATGACCCCACTGTTGGCAGTGGATTTATTACTCAGGAAACAACACCAAATGTGTACACATTTTCATGCTACTATCTCCTATCCCAACACAGTACATGTCACCACTCTGGCAAAAAAACTTCAGGGATTCCAAATGTCTTTCAGGCCTTTAAAGACTCCCAAATTCTATTTAAACCTGCATTTTGAACCTTAGATTCTACCACTCCCTCTTTGCCAACTCTTTGCAACCTCATGGATTGTAGCCTTCCAGACTCCTCTGTCCATGGGATTAACCAGGCAAGAATACTGGAGTGGGTTGCCACTCAGTGGTATTCTACTAAGTGGTTCTTAAAGTGTTTTCTGAAGACCAATGTATCACTTTCACTTGAAGTCTAGTGTTCATGGTTAACTACTACAGTTATTGTAGAAAGCTATTGTCCTAGTCACAAAGAAGATGCGGTGATGATGAAGAGGACAGTGATAATAACTATATTTGGAATCATTATTTATAAAGAACTTTCGTGTGCATATTTGCAAAAGAACTTTTACATCTTTTATAAAGACCTTTCATATGTAATTTACAGTGATCCTGAGAGATATTAAGGGAACCTATTTTTATAATATTCACTTAAAGGTAAGGCAATTGAGTCTCAGAGATTATCTCCAGGTTAAAGTGAAGTGAAGTCACTCAGTCGTGTCCGACTCTTTGCAACCCCATGGACTGTGGCCTATCAGGCTCTTCCGTCCATGGGATTTTCCAGGCAAGAGTGCTGGAGTGGACTGCCATTTCCTTCTCCAGGGTATCTTCCCAACCCAGGAATCGAACTCGGGTCTCCCGCATTGCGGGCAGACGCTTTACCATCTGAGCCACCAGGGAAGCCCTATCTCCAGGTTAAATAGCTGACAAACAGCAGAACTAGGACTTAATCACAGATCATCTTTTTTCAAATGTCTTTCCTTTCCCATTATCTATGTTGAAGCCCTTCACTACTATCAGTAAGGAGAAGTAATAAAATTAACATTCCGTATACATGATTTTAATATGTTCCAGGCATTGTATAGTTTTCCACCATAGAGCTAATCTAATTTACTGTGGTTCTTTCAATTCTGTAAGGTAAATACTACCAGATGGGAACACTAGAACTTTGAAAGGCAGAACAGTTTCCCCAAAGTCACCCAACAGTTATCAATCCCAAGTTATTTGGGCACAAATTCCACCTTTTGTCCTCTAGACTACATTGGATTTCTGTTGAGGTGATTAGAGTTATCTTTAGCTCTCAGACCCAACATTTTGTGTCTCACATAGGACAAGCTAAGATTCTAATAGCTGTTAATCTGAGGATGGATTTGATGCTATATAAAACAGTGAGCTTAGATATTCATTCTCTTCTCTGAAGTAGGAAAGATTCTCCTGACTTTTGCCTTCTAGTCTGATAAAGCCTGGATGTAAGGGGGAAATTCTCAGTAGCTTTAAAAAAGAGTGTAGTTTTTGCTAACTGGATAGAACTGAGTTTGAGTCAGGCTCCACTTTACACTATATGAATGGAGTTGGACAAGTTATTGAATATCTCTAAAACTCAATTTTATGGTTTGTAAGATAGAGAAACTATATCATTATGCTGTAGTAAGGAATAAATAACACACCATCCTTAAAGTTCTTAACACATTCTGTCCACCGTCAAAGCCGTCAGCTGTTAGAGCAGGCAACTCAATTTCACTAAGCCCTTTCTTGACAGCCCCCCTTTCTTCGTAGTCAGTAAGTGGTTGAATGAATGTAAGAAGTTTCCCATGAACCCAATTAAAACAAACTTCTGACACAGGTCAATGGTTGTATTAATTTTGATTCAGCATTTATATTCCAGTTCTTCCTACAGCCAGTATGACTATACATCCTGGTTTGCCTGGGACAATCCTTAGACAATGTTTAGTAGGAACATATTTACTCTAAAAAGTTTTCCAAATTAGATGATAAACCATATGGTTACATTACTTAAAAGGGCGTTTTTGTTTTGTCTTATCTTGTTTTTTTTTTTTTTTTTTAATTCTATACTCACTAGTTCAAATGTCTTTTACTCTCTGGGGATAAACAGAAGAGCCTTTCTTAATAAAAGTCTTTCTGGATAAAATTATGTGCTCAATTGAATTTATAAAATACCAACCTTAAGTCAAATTCGAGTGATTACTGTAAACATTTAGAGTAATGAAAATAGCTATTAAAAATAAATAGTCATTTGATAAAATGTTTAGGGTCCCAAATTTTGATATTATTTTTTCTCCAACTTTTGTGTTCAAACAGCTAAAGGCAACCATGAATCCTGAAAGCCCAGATCATCAGGGTACTGTGTGGCCAATCACGTGGAGTTCTAGAGTTTTCAGATGAACAGATGGCTTAGGTGTCATTTTAGTATCTGTTCTGCCTACATCAAAATGAGGGGAAAAAGTGACAAAGTATTCTTTTTATGTCTTTCTTTCATGAATATGAATAAATATAGCATTCATGAATCACTGAGACGTAGGAGACTGTTAAATTGCATTTTTGCTAGAGTTTAAAAAAACATATGATTAACCATACTTTTGACTCTGAGTAATTACACTTCCTTATTTAGAGGTCATTTTTTTGAATCTGTTTCACTACTGGCTTGTGGGCTGAAGTGAAATGAAGGCATAAAGATACATTAATGATGAATTATTAAAGCTCTTTTTATTCCCTTGTGACTAAAAAGCTTTCTAGTTACAATGTAGGTACCAAAGGTTTGATTCAGATTATCATGATTAAATCACATAGATTATCTGGCAAAATAATATTAATAAAATATAATAATTTTTAAATAATTATAAGTACTCATCATAACAAACTTTCTCATAGATCTTAGTCTGCTTTGCTATCTTTTCTGTTGTTATGCTGACATCCATTAGAAAGAATGAATTTTCCCTAGAATACAGAGAAATCTTATTCCCTTCTTTTAAAATATTGCATATAAATCTTCAGGTTTACCTTATTTTTCTTGGTTCTAGATAAAGGATAGTAAATATATTACAGCAATTACAATTATACCCATTACATACATGAGAATAGTAATGTATTTTTATTTTCTGATACACACCTCACAGTCATGTTCCTCTCAAGTGTTCAAGACAGGCACTCCTAAATAAGCAGCAAAAGAATCCATGTGAAATACAAACACCTTCCCTAGTATATATACTAGGGAAATCTTTCCTAGTATAGATTTCCTGAGGCACAAGGCAGAATGTGACCTTCAAGTTCTTACCTTTCAAAATTTCTGTAGACAATTAATATGATTATTTTGTTCACTTTTTGTTCTGTAGTTGAGGGGTTTCATTCTTCTTCCCTTTAAATTACTTGTATAGGTTTCATGGCACTGATCTGGTCATCTTTTTCTTTTTCATCTTATGCGGTGCTAACAATCTTAAAATCTCAGTGACTCTGACAAGAAGATTTATTTCTTCCCCCCTGTGATTTGTTGATTGTAAGTCAATGGCAACTCTAATCCTTCTCCATGTGTCTTCTTCATTTTAGGGCCAGCTTCAAGGAATAGCTCTCACTTGGCTCATGACCTTCTCATGGCAGAGGGCCTGAGACAGAACTATTAATAGTACTTGGGGCTTCTATGCATATAGGGGGTACACAAATTTTGCTATTTCATTGGCCAAAGCAAGTCACATAACCACTTGATACCAATGGGAGGGAAACTTGCACATCATTTAGAAATGGTAGAGATGTGTAATCCTACTGTCAGGTGGGAAGAGAATATTTGTAAAAAAAAATCATAGAATCTCTCACAGGCATATATTTCTTTGTTTGCTGTTTATTTTTAAAGAGCTATGGCTCTTCAACATACTAGGACAGGAAGAAATAGGACTGCCTTCAATTTAAGTGCAGTAAGAGAAGATTCCAAGTTTCTTGCTGACTCTGGGAGAAACTTAATCTCCTGGAAAGACATATCTATGGCTTTTGCCTAAGAGCTGGCAAATAACTTGATCAGTATATGAACCCAAGATATGGTTGATTTTTCCCTCAATGTTTTTATGCTGCTTTGCATCTGGACTCTATGAGCTAGATCAAAGAAAGCCCACAGAGCATTTTTTGCAGAATAATGTCCTAAATGCCCACGTAATTTTAATTACAGACCCAGCTTAAATGGATAATTTAAAATATGCTCCAATCACACAGAAGGAGAGTAAATTATCTTCTATTATTTACTGAAAGAGCTAGAAAGTCAAGTAAATGGTTGCTAGGCCTTTTGCTATCACTTGGAGAAACAGAAAAAAAAAATGCAAAACCACAAGCCTGGAAGAGCATGAGAGTTTTTTGTCGTTACATTTTCTTAACAGGGGGAAGTTTGAAACAAGCAGAGGCAAAGAATTTTACTGAGAACACTTGTCTTTCTAGTGTAAAGGAAAGAGACGACTTTAATCAATAATTTTTAGCATTTGAGAGCTGGCAGCAGTAGCTGAAAGATGGAAAGGATCACAGAGCTGAGTGAAAGTTTGGGGAACTTGTCCCAGCAGGTTGACATGAGATGACTTGAAAATGATACACTGCTGGTGTCCTTTGTCCTGACTATAGGTGACAGATGACTTTGATACAAAACAGGCATACTGATCAGAAAAAAACAAAACTCAAAACAACCAAAACCAACCTTCCAATCTATCATTTCAAAGTAAATAAGTACTTACTCTTGCAGGGGAAAGATGAAGGGCAAAGGCACTCTGTAGTTATTAAAAACCTGTACCCTTGTTACTCAAAGTTTTGGTATTATCTGGGAGCTTTTAGAAATGTAGAGTTTTAGGTCCCAGCTTAAAGTTAGACCCACTGAGTTGGAATCTACATTTTATCAAGATTCCCAGGTGATCTGCATGAATTTGAAAGTTCAAGAAGAACTGCTCTAGGATGACTGGCTCCTTGCTAGAGCCTGTATGTACATCATCCAACACAATCATCAAACAGCCGTAACTTTTGTTTCCAAAATCTAAGAATTAGTGAACTTGGTACCAGGCCTCATAAATTCTACAAAATCATATGTGTATACTCAGTAGCTCAGTTGTATCTGACACTTTTGACCCCATAGGCTGTAACCCACCAGGCTCCTCTTTCCATGGAATTCTCCAGTCAAGAATACTGGAGTGGGTTGCCATTTCCTTCTCCAGGTGATCTTCCCAACCCAAGGATTGAACCTGCATCTTGTGCATCTCCTGGGGCTTCCCAGGTGGCTCAGTGGCAAAGAATCCACCTGCCAATGCAGGAGATGCAGGTTTGATCCCTGGATAGGGAAGATCACTTGGAGAAGGAAATGACAACCCACTCCTATATTCTTGCCTGGGAATTTCCATGGACTGAGAACCCTGGCAGGCTACAGCTCATGGGGCTGAAAAAAAGCCAGACAGGACTTAGTGACTAAACAATAACAATAACAAAGCCATATACACAATAACTAATGAATCCACCAGTTTTTATTTCTCCCTCCGTCATCTTCATTTGCTTTTATTTTTTCCCTCTGAAAACAGAGAAAATGAAAAGTTCTGTTTCTTTAACACTTCAGTTTTCTCAATTCAAAACCCAGTGCCCCCTCTATCTATATTCCTCTCCTCCCTTAGTGCTCACAAGTAAAAAGATGTACTCTAGACACTGGGAAAAAAAAACCTGAAAAATTAAATCAAATGTCTCTTTTGCAGTAAAATTTTATGAATAACTATGTTTTTTTTTTTTTTTTTCTGGAACCAATAATTTTCATAAAACTGCCAAGGCAACAAATAATGTGTCTATATGTTAGACTATTTATAACTATGTTCCACAAGGATAAAACTGGAACTCGCAGATCATATAATCATTGACTGATAGCTAGAAAGGGATTTAGAGATAATCTTATCCCACAACCTGAAAAGGTGACTTTCCAAGCTCTCCTACTGCAGGGTTCTGGTTAAAATCTAGGTCTTTTGATTCTCACTGTGGGATTCATCCATTTCTACTACATATCACATTACCTCTAAGGATATGCTAAGAGTACCTGTCAATTAGAAATCATTAGAGAATCAAATAAATCTTGCATAGTATTTTCAGGTGAAGAACCAATACTGAGATTCTCTCCTTGTACCAGTCAACAGTCCATTTATTGAGAAGGAATGATGCTAACGCTGAAACTCCAGTACTTTGGCCACCTCACGCGAAGAGTTGACTCATTGGAAAACACTCTGATGCTGGGAGGGATTGGGGGCAGGAGGAGAAGGGGACAACAGAGGATGAGATGGCTGGATGGCATCACTGACTTGATGGACATGAGTTTGAGTGAACTCCGGGAGTTGGTGATGGACAGGGAGGCCTGGCGTGCTGTGATTCATGGGTCGCAAAGAGTCGGACATGACTGAGTTACTGAAATGAAATGAAATGAATGAACCAGGTAGAATAAAATACTAGTAAAGAAAACAGTCCCTGATGATTCCTGGAAGGAAGGAAGCCATGCTCCCACTGCTTTGAGCCTTTGTGTGAATTCCAGCTGGAAACAGGGCTGGATCAGATTCCCACTGAGATACTACTTGATTTAATCCTTGGCTTGGAGTTGCCAGAAAAGGCATATTCAAAAGAAAAGGAAAAAAATAAAAAATAAACAGCTGGAGTTTGTGTGCTTGTGCATGCTTTATGTATGCATATTATAGGTTAAGCCTAACTAAGACTTTTATGATTCAAGCTATTTCTTATATACAGACTTCTCTCAGCTCTTAGTGGTTTTCAGTAATAAGCTATTTGCTTAGCAAGGAAAGTAAGTATTTCTCCCTATGATTGCTGACACGGTATTGGTCTCTGTGCAGAGAATATTTCCTCATCAAGAACTCAGGTCCTCTAAATAGGACAGAGCAACAAGTTTTGGCATTCAGACAAGGAACATGCCGAGAGTGCCAGCTGACTATTCAGTTTCATCACCAGGTACACAGAGAGACAGAAAAAAGAAACAGCACATAAGCTTGAGGGAAGCTTATGATGGAAAATGAATATGATGGATGAAGTAGAAGTTGAAGTTACTGAAAAAGACAGAATACTACTAGGGGCCATGAGGGGGCAGATTAGCTGGAGAAGAGGGGTTCTTGGCAACACTTTGGGTGTTGTCAAAGAATGGTTATGGGGGATGGATAGAAAGTGGTTTAGGAAATGTCAGGAGAGTGGACTCTGGAGACAACAGTAAAGTGCACTGAGACCACCCAGAGGGATGGTACGGGGAGGGAGGGGGGTTCAGGATGGGGAACACGTGTATACCATGGTGGATTCATGTTGATGTATGGCAAAACCAATACAATATTGTAAAGTAATTAGTCTCCAATTAAAATAAATAAATTTATATTAAAAAAAATAAAGGGCAAGTTTAGAGAGACCAGGAAAACACCTGCACCTGCCTTCTTGCCAGTGAAGACCTGCCTTCAAAATACCTGCAACCCAGTCAGAAGCCAGGTAATCTCCAGTCCTGCCTGCAGAAGGGAACCCCACTTTTTCTTTCCTAAGACTCATCAGTCTACCGCACAACAAGACTGATCCCAGTTGGAGCAAGAGATGTCTATATCCCTTCTTGACTCTTTTTACCCCATGTAGGTACCACATCACCATATTGCAGGGCATCTGGAAAGATCATAGTAGCCATGGACTCGACCTCCTATATTTGATGTTATGGGAGGTGGGATGCACAGTCATGATCTCCCTGGGATAAGGAAATGTTTAGTGATGCCTTGTTGTTAATATCCTAAAACTGTGGTTTAGCCCACAACTTTCTCTTTTAAATAAGATTTGCAATTATAAATGTAAAATAATCAATCTACTATTACATAAAACCTTTTTAACTGATACTGACACAGAAGTAGAGCATACAGTAAAGTACACAAACAAAGGATTGAGCATTAGGGGTCTAGAAAAAGCTTTCTGATTCCTTGCGGACAATATGAGACTAAACTAAAGAAAGGAAAATGTCTCATTTTTGTTTAGAGAAGTGCCAACCAATCAACATTATTTTTTTGCTTTTTGTTGTGTTTTCTTCACCCTTTTGTCCCTACTTCTGTTATATTCCCAAACTAACAACTTGAGATAAAATTTATCAGGTATTGCAGAGTTCTGTGCAATTTCAAAATGTATTTCTTATTTAGATTCTGCTATGAATGTAGTAGCTAAGTATTAGAGAAATGACTGGAGGTAAGATTGTTCTAAAAATATATTTCCCAGAAAAGATAGAAATGATACAGGAATTGATAAGCATTTGCTATTACCTATACTTTAACCCAATCATCTGTGATTTTTTTTAATAGTCATTTATATTTTCCAGTAGTGATTGTTTATATGTAGCTGCTTTTCTGCTTTCTTGATGCTCAGAATATAGTTCAGGTGAACTGCAACTGCTCCATCACCATTTGATTTTCACATAATGGAGAGATATAGGAATTCACAGTTTTCTGTGCTATTAATTCTAGATTTCATATTATAATTGATATCTGTCACTGTTCACTGACAATAAAGTATATCAGCATATGCAGAGTATATTAACTCAAAGATTCATCAAATGATAGAATTTCCATCCCACCCATTCAACCACACTGTGTATTAAATGAAAAGGAACTTTAAAAAATTATTTTTAATTAGAAGATAATTACTTTACAATATTGTGATGGCTTCTGCCATACATCAACATGAATCGACCAGGCATTCTTGTTTATTGTCAGTTAGATTACTGATTTCTTTGATTGCTTTAGAGAAATCATCTTATTAACCTGTTTATGAAATGAGCATATTAGAAGCCTCTTCAAGCTTCCTTGACAGGGAATATGCATTCTACAGCTGAGACTCCAAACCGCTCAGTATGCTGAGCTCTACTAGAGAATCATTTCTGCTAAATGTTTAGCCTTTATACCACTGATTCTATTCTTTTACCCATAAATGATTGTCTAGAACCCAAGGAGAAAATCTGGGAGAGCAGGAACAAGGCTAGGCTTTCAGGAGTTCCTGAGGAGCTTAGAGTCATTCACATATTCCAGATGAGCAAATTCAGAAAATAAGTAATTTGTTCACTGTTAGTCAAATACTTATTGAGGTTACTGAGTGATGAATCCAGGGCTGGAAATAAGCTTTCCAATGGTAAATTAAAAACATATAAGTAGGAATGTGAATGAACACTCCAAAATAAAAGTATAAAAATGTGTTTTTATATATGTGTGTGTATACACATATACATAGTATGTTAGATATATATATATTGCATGTATTACATATCTATATATATGCACATGGATAGGGAGGCCTGGCGTGCTGCGATTCATGGGGTCGCAAAGAGTCGGACACGACTGAGCGACTGATCTGATCTGATCTGATATATGTGTACATGCACTATATTTTAGAATTATATATAATTCATATGTGTATATGTATGTGTTTGTGCAGATATATGTACATTTTGAGCGACTTCACTTTCACTTTTCCTTCATACATTGGAGAAGGAAATGGCAACCCACTCCAGTGTTCTTGCCTGGAGAATCCCAGGGACAGGGGAGCCTGGTGGGTTGCCATCTATGGGGTTGCACAGAGTCAGACATGACTGAAGTGACTTAGCAGCATCAGCATGTACATTTTATATATATGCACACACATAATGTTTCTTAGAGGCAAGAGGAGTTTGTTATCTCTTGTCAAAGATATTGTGTACATTTTAGGATTTTAGATAAATAACTAAATCACTTAACAGAAGAAAGGAACTAAGAAAGAAAAATTAACTGTCTGATGGTGAAAGGAGAGGCTGAAAGAAAAAAAGGAAAGGAGGAAGAGAGAATGTGAGCCAGTATAGCTTGGAAGAAGGAAGGAAAAAATATATATTTGAGTCATTAGTATGTGGTTTAGTGCATTTCGGAGAGAAATAAAGAGATTTATTATTGTTTTAGTTAGAATAAATAATTTGATAACTTTCTCACATTCTTAAGACAAATTTCAACAATGATCTAGATGATCATTTCAAGGTTTTTAAAGTCACACTTATTTATCTATTTAAATTCAAAACAAGATAACCCAGTTTTACTGAGGATACCCATGGTTCTTGCCCTCCCTGAGTGCAGAGTGGAGATAACAAATATCTGGTGTTCAGATTTTATTTGGGTTGCTTTGAGAGAGAACTGCAGTGAGCCTTGTGAGAGAGAACCTTGGCCAAAGTAGACAGAAAGCATCATTCCATGTGAAGCCATTGAGGAATTTTCTTCCCAGATGACCTATAAACTGGTGACTTGAACCTGTTTCATGTGACCCTCAAACAGTTCAGACACACGTGTTTCTCACCAATGTGGTCATTCCATCCTCCCTGTTCTTGCTTAAGCACAGGCTGTTTCTTCTCCAGTGGTGGTGGTTATGGTGTAGCAAGTACTAATTTTTACAAAGCAAGGTTCCAGCTTCATAACTGTCACTAATTATTTCTGTGACTCTGGACTATTTACTCAATCTCTTCATGCCTTAGTCTTCTGAAAAACTGGAAAAGAAAAAGTTCCTATGCAAGAAAGTTTTAAGGATCAGATAAAGTGGTTTTAAGCATTTACTATCATTTGGACAATGCTATGTTCTGTTGTTTTCATTAATCTGTTGTCACACATAGGAGCTTTTCAAGGGCAGACATGTTTTACAGAGATTCTGGAAGAGAACAGTTTAGTAGTTTTTCTATCTTTTAAAACAAGAAGCTGCTTCTAATTTGTTATTATTATAGTTTTAGATTAAACATTTTTTTTTTTTTTGGCTGTGCTGTGTGGCATACAGGACTGTGCTTCCCTGACAAGGGATGGAACCTGTGCCTCCTGCAGTGGGAAGCGCAGAGTCTTAATCACTTGTCTGTCTGGGAAGTCTTTTGGGTTGGATTTTTTATGCAAGATCTTTTCTTTGACAAGTGGCACATTTGTATCTCAATGCTACTGATACTCTCACAGAACTGGATATTTATCCTCCCTGCATAAGACTATGCATAACTCATTGGGGGTTTCAATATACCTTTTTTTCCTACTAGCTTTTATACATTAATCTGAGTAATGTATGGGTCGGTATGGTTTTACAAGTAATAAAATTACCTACATTGACAAATTGGAAAGTGACATGTAACTACTACTCAGTAGTTATCTTTCAGGTAACAGATACCGTATGAAATCTTTGTATTGTAAATACTTTTCTTACTTGTAAATGCATATGCTCAGTTGTCAAATTATTTTATGCTGCACAGTAAAATTTTTCTTTAATAGGACATATAAACTTTGTTTATGCTGGGTACTTATTATTACTACTTAAAAAAAGTTCTGAATATGACTGTGTTTCATATATCTCTTTCTTTTTAATGCATAAAGGCATAATGATTAAATTTTATAGAACAAATCATTGTGGTCCCAAGGGAAAACTAGCTAACCTGTTCATAAGATTTAACAAATTGAAAGACTAGAGTTAATAAAGCATTTCCTTTATAGCTAATGGCTTAGTCCAAAGTTTTTGTAATTGTTGTAATAGTTGTTGTGCTTGTGTGGTTTTTGTTTACTGTTTCAGATTCACAGAAAAAGACAGTTTCCTGATGTCTATTTGATTCTTAGTATGTTAGCTAATTGCCAGATTAAACTGATGATGTGTCAAGAAATAAAAGAAGTTTTCATTTTGAACCTTGAATTAAACAAACTATTAATGGCTGATGAGTTCATATACCATGTGAAAATTCCTATTAGAAGTGGGATATGTTTTAGCCTAAAATAGCATTTTACTATTAGTTCCTTTTTAGTCATGAATATATTTTGGGACAGACTTATCTAGAGTTTTCTGAAAGTCAAGATGGATGAACTGCCATGTGTTTAGTTACTTCACAAAGCATATTTAGGAAAGATGCCATCAGATTATTTAATCAATATGACTATTCTCATAATTCCCTGGACCACAAATACATCTATTGTTAATCTGAGTCAGCATCATGAATTTACCATTAAAAAAATAAATATGTTTTCTGTATGATTGACCAAATTGATTTTGTTATGATTTAGGTCAAACACAATAATTGACCAAAACATGCAAGACTAATAGCAACCAAAACAATAAAATTATTTCAAAATCTGAAATTTGAGATGATACACGAAGCTGATACTTTCAAAGTACACTTCTCAGAAAATTCATTTTTCAAAAGTCAAGGGTATGAAACTACTACAAACTAACATGCCTTGCCTCTTATTGCTGTTCAGTCACTAAGTCGTGTCTGACTCCTTTGTGACCCCATGGACAGAGTGACTGAGCATGGCGTGGCATGTATCATAGCCCACCAGGCTCCTCTGTCCATGGGATTTCCCAGGATTTCCTAATAGGGAATACTGGAATGGGTTGCCATTTCCTTCTCCACGGGATCTTTGAGACCCAGGATCGAACTCAAGTCTCCTGCTTGGCAGGCAGATTCTTTACCACTGAGCCACCTTTGAAGCCCATGCCTTGCCTACATCATAGCTAATTTTCATTCGATCTCCAGTACAAACCTGGAGTGGGGCAGGGGTGAGAGACAACGTTTGTAATGCAAATTAGTATCATATTGAGTCCACATTTTGGAGCTTTTTAATTTTTGAAATTAATGCTGGGCATCAGCTTTTGTCCCTATATTAGAACACTGATGATTTCCGGGTTCATATAGGCGTTATTTAGCTGTTGAGATTTGTTCTTTAGAATTTACAACTCTAACAAGCCATCTAAGCATTTGTGACCTCTCTGATCTCATTTCTTATTCTTAATCACAAATACTAAAAGTGCCCGTTAGGCTTGTGACTTACAGCAAGTCTAAACAAAGGCAGAAAGCAGGCTGTTGAGGTTCTGGGAAATTTTAATTGCTCCTAGGGAAGAGAATAAGTACACAACAGTAATACAAGGCTCTGTTCAGACCAAGACCACTTCACCATCATTGCTATTTCAAGGGCTTTTTTGTCTGAGGAGAGCACAAGCTCATAACACACAATTATCTTCAGGATTCTAAACAGGAGATAATATGCTAAATACCAGTACCCTGCACATTAATTCCTTTCTCACTATCAAGAAAAGCAAAGCATCTGGTGCTGCTAATTGCTGGGCATTTTATACCACTGCAAACTCTTGCTTAAGCATTGATTTCCAGCATAGGTGCCAGACATGTACACTTGAGGTCCAGAGGTTCTCTATAGCAGACATACATGTTCATTTAAATACATCTATGTGTTCAAGTTTGTTTCACAAATGTGTAAGTATATTATTAACCTACTGGGAACCATTGCTATGGAAACGGCATCTGTGAATAAATGCCTGACTGCACCTCTCATTGTGCTAGATCCGAATACATGAATAGATATGGCACCTTGCTTTTGGTTTGTTACATCTTCAAAGGGACCCCTAGAAGGGTAGTCAGTGAAAACTTGAAAAAGGATGACCATTTAGATTGGTTTGATAAGATTACCTTAATAGCAATTTTTAGTTCCTGGATGACTAGCAAAGAAAGTGGCCCTGGAGGAAACTAGAACTAAAGGAAACTTCCAGAGACTAAGTTCTCATAGCAGAAGTCTTATAGACAATCCTCATTTGCTGGAAGCATCTCTTTCCCACATAGAAAGTCACATAGTGGCTCTACCTCTTGTTTAGGAAATTTGTGGGTTTGCTTAAATGGGTATGGGGTATTGTGTGTTAAGAATAGAAGTAGTGTGAGGTTGAAATTAGGAAGTTTGCTAAACTAGCAAAAAGATGTATAAGGAATAAAATATGAGTTTATCTTTGTATGTCACCTCAGAGGGCAATAAAGAGAGTGCTATCTAGAAATAAACAACTATCTCTATGAAAGTGAGACCCAAGTAGATTGTGATTACATGACTGGACAGAGCTCAGACATCTGGGTACTCATGTTCCACATCTCCTGAGGGCAATCTGCAATGTTAAAAGATTTAGTCGAGGCTTCTGCAGTCAAATACATCCAGAGGTGTGAGATGCACTGTTAAACCAGAAAACTTGCCAGCCTAATCTGTTTTTATCCGCCTTGTTTGTATCTGCCCTATGCCTCACTGTCTCTCCTGGGTAAAGGTGTAAGAGTTACAGCAGAGAGCAAAATCTCCACACACAGGCCTGAGCCTACTTTTACTTTAGGTTTCTTTGTGATGGACTTCTGGGAAAAAAGGTCAGCTACAATAATCAGAGGAAACTACTTAGTTTATTGAAACTTTCAAAACTAAATATATTCATTTAATTCCACTCCATGTCATGAAAGAGGAGAATGAATTTCACAGACATGGGGTAACTTGCTCAAAGTCACAAATCAAGGAAGTAGCTAACCCAGGAAAAGAAGCAACCTCTTCTAAATCCCAGGCTGTATTTCTGATTTAGACTTTAAGATCTGATTCTGTTGGGGCAGCAATGGGTTGAACTAAAAAACAAACTGTATTTTCCAGGTTTCCTTACAAGTAGTGTGGTTATGCAAAGAAGCACATGTAGAACTTCCTGAAAAGTTCTTCAAAAGATAGCAGATTCAGCCATCCTATTCCCTTCCCTTCTTATTTGAAACATAGTTGTGCTGCTGGAGTGACATCTGCCTTCTTGGCAAATGAGATAACAAGAATATACCAGGGAGAGGTAGAAGGATGATAGTTTGGTCCCTGTTTACACTGTAGTGCCCACATCATGGGCTAGTTTACTTAACTCTAGACTTTCAGTCACATAAGCAAAACAATGGCAACTTTCCTAAAAGAAAATGAGTAGCAAAAGCTCATTTAAATTTTTTTGTATTTGAGAGTATTTGTTTATTCTTATAAGGTCCCTAAATAATCTGATGTAGAAATAAGCCATAAGATAATTGTCTGGACTTGGACTGAATTGCCTGGGCTATGCCTCCATCTCACGTGTAGAACTGAAAATAAGGGAAATCAGGTTGCCCTCTGAGAGTTAAACTATGAAAGGAACAGATTAGAACAGGTATATGCAAAATTACCTTTTGAAGACAAAAAGATTATGCAGTAAATAGAACTTGACAAAAACCTGATTGAATATATTAACACATCTAAACAAAAAATGTATTACTCTAAAGGGAAGGAAGTAGAGATCTAGCATTTGCTCAGTTGCCTGCGTACACAAAGGAAAGTCACAGAGGTCAACTGAGATTGGGGGTTAGGGGAAGGGTTTGGAGATGGATGGGATGTCTGTACTGCTCAGAGAAAGGGAGCAGAATTGTTGAACTTCATGCATATTTTCTCCCATTGGTAAAATTGCAATTTTTTGTGAGATGAATGAAGCAATGTTGATTTTAGACTAATGCCATTTACTGTTTGATTTATTTATCTCCCTTTGTTCTGATTCTGTGCTCAGCAAACAACCTACTGATGGTGATTTACTGTCCTGTGTAGGTCTGGCTACAGGGAGAGAATGGTTGATATTACAGACTTTAAGCATCTTGTGTTCTTAGACAGTGATTCCTCATGAAGAATTAATAGAATAACTTCTGATTATGATGTGATTTTTAATTTTTTTTAAATGGAGGGTAATTGCTTTACTATGTTGTGTTGGTTTCTGCCATACAACAAAGTGAATCAGCCCTAATCTCCTCCATCCTGAGCCTCCCTCCCCCTTCCCATCCCACCCCTCTAGGTCAACAGAGCACCAGGTTGGGCTACCTGTGTTATATAGCAGCTTCCCACTACTTATCTATTTTACACATTGATAATGTGTATATGTCAAAGCTACTTTCTCAGTTCATCCTATCCTCTCCTTCCTCCACTGTGCCCACAAGTCTGTTTTCTACATCTGTATTTTCTTTCCTTCCCTGAAAATAGGTTCATTGGTACTATTTTCTAGATTCCATATATATGCGTTAACATATGATATTTGTTTTTCTATTTCTGACTTCACTCTGCGTAAAATAGGTCTGAGTGTCATCTACCTCATTACAACTGACTCAAATTCATTCTTTTCTATGGCTGAGTAATATTCCAATGTATATACATGTCATATCTTCTTTATCCATTCATCTGTTGATGGACATGATATGACTTCTAAGGTAGCTTCATTTTAGGAGCAAAGTGAGTTGATCATGATGATATGAACATTGCAATCCCAGCCAATCTCTTTTGTAAATTTATGAACCAGTGTTCAGGGGTCTACTCAGAATATGTATTGTGGTCTCCTATACATTTTTAGTGAGTCCTTCACAGTCTACTAAATCCTAGGCAGTGAACTAGAAAGACTCTCTACACCTTCCGAATAGAAGTGCAGGATTTAGATTACAGTGAACTAAATAAGCCATTCTCAGATCTAACCAGACATCCTCTGGAGCTTGTGACTTAATGATATGTGGTCCATGGACTAGTAGCATTAACATCTCTGGAAACTTGAAGAAACTCAGAACCTCAGCCTCTTCTCTAGAATCACTGAATCAGTCTGCGTTTTACCAGAGTCATCAGTATATCTGTGTACACAATACAATTTAACAAGTGCTACTTTCAAGGATATATCCACCATTTTTATCTATTTCTAGAGGTTACTGGGAGACATTCCTTCAGGGGTATTTCCCATTACCACATGATTTTTTGAGAATGGCAAGGATATAAGGCCATAGTAAAGAGTGAAGAGTAAACACTCTTTATTCAGGCCACTTCTTGTAAGATGAGGTAATGTCTCATTCTGAGCGGGCTTGTTTACTAGCAACTATAAAACACTCGGTTCCTGAAGCTCAGTGTTCTTGTCTTTAAATGGAGGCCACAGCATGTACTAGCATCCATGTAGGTCATCCATGTTGCTCCTCTGGGAATTTGTGGCTCAGAGAATGAATGCAAACATGCTGACTCTCTGGTTACTGCTTTTGCTGCAAGGAATAAAGTCTTACATCTCTGACCCAGGAGTCTTGTGTCTTCTGCCAGTGTCCATGATACTGTGGCAAGTTAACATTAGCTTATAAGTAGAATAAAATTGCAGACACTTCATAGTTGATGACACAGATTTCTCTGACCACCCTCCCCTCCCCCGTTTTTTTAGCATTGTTGCAAAAAAGTGAAGTGCTAAGAGAACTGAATTCTTATCCAAGTTCTACTATTAACTAGGTATGGTTACTAGTTATGCCAAAGAATAGTTATTACCTCTCCTCTCTAGAATGATTTCTTCATGAATAAAATAAAGGAGGGGTGGATAAAGTAGTTGATAGTTTGTAGATCATTAGTTCCTTGGGACAGGGTCTACATCATAATCTTTTTGTTATCAATATCCACAGTAAGAATCAGCACATGTTTTTTTTTTTCGTTTTCTGAATGTTGAGCTTTAAGCCAACTTTTTCTTTTTTAATTGGAGGCTAATTACTTTACAATATTGTATTGGTTTTGCCATACATCAACATGCATCTGCCAGGAGTGTACACGTGTTTCCAATCCTGAACCTCCCTCCCACCTCCCTCCCCTTACCATCCCTCTGGGTCATCCCAGTGCACCAGCCCCAAGCACATTTTTGATTATTGATGATATTGATAAATATATGCTCTATTTTGGCCACAAGGACTTGAGAAACGGTTTTCTCTCTTAACTTCATTAAGTTTACTTTATTGTATTTTCAGTGTATTCATTGTAAGTTCAGTGTATTTTCCTTACCCACTCTAATTCTACATTAAGGGTTGTGTCCATGTTCTGTGCACACATGGTGCCTAACTTGGCAAAGATAATTGATTTTTTACTGGACTGAAAATACATGAATTGTTTAGATGATATCTGGTTCAGCTTAATGTTGATGATTTTCAGGTCCCTATTCATTTGGGTTGATGACTTCTTTTGAAATGATGACCTCTTTTGGAGAACAACCATTTGTTCAACATATAATATGAAATCCTTCTGAGTCTAAACCCATAAATATGGTGATCTCCAAGGAATAGACAACAATAGGAGAATTTAGAAAGCTAACATATATTGTCTGCACTACCCCTAACTTCAGAGACCTGTACTCAGCATAGTGCTAATTGGTCTACAGAGATGGAGGAGATACCTTTATGCTAAGGGAGGAGCGGATTGTATCCTACAATTTAAACTGATAGAGAGGCTGGTAACATATCCTCCAACACTGAAAAGCCAATCACTTCTGTCTCCAATTAAAACTGTAAATAAGGAGTTGCAAGTCATCAGCCTCAACAGGAAAGACGACAGTGCTCTATCATAGGAAATCTGTGAACTCTGACGGGACAGATAACCCCACAATGGTATTGTCTTTCCAACTAAACCCACCATTTCAGATCTCCTTGATGTAAGTGCTGTTTGACAGAGAGAACAAAGATGATAGTAAATAAAAGATTGATGCCATCAGTATTCAAAACTCTTTTTACCAAAAAACATTTTTTTAAGGTAGCTAACAAAATTCACTAGGCTGGAAGCCTACTAAATTTTTGAGCTAATTGTTTTGCCAAAGAAGCCACAAACCTGGTCTACTACCATAGTTTTTAACTCTTAAAGTGAGTTCTCTATCCTCAGTCTGCCTCAGCTAGTCAGCCTGTGATATGCTTCCTTCAGGTGTAGTCATGGAGCCTACTGTCTGAGAAAGAATTTCCAAGAGGAAAAAGACAAGGGCCATGGAGAACAAGGGATTTCTTCCTAGAACAAGAAATAATAGTTGCCCAGTGATCTATCTGAGGAACACACAATATCACCAGAAAAGGAAGTCTGGTTTCTTCTAACTAGCAGTATTGGATCATTGCTGCAGATAAGTGGCTGCTGTGGCTTTCCCTTCATCCTCTTCTCAGAAAGAGTATTACTACAGTGTGCTAGTTTACATGCCGTATAGGACTTGTGTGTGTCAGAAAACATTTGTTTTAATCTCAAGGTTGTCTGACCATGTCATGTCACATTCAGGCTGACAGAGGGGACCAGGTATCATTCAGAGACCCTAGACCTCAGCTGGAGTCAGCATACGATGGAAGACTGTTCTTCTACCTTTGATATTAGTAACTGTAGGAAGAAGGGCATGATTGGATATTTGGGTCACAAAGAGATTGATGCTGGTAAAAACTGCTAGTTGTCCTTCATTATCCATTGTATCCTTTTCCTATAAGAAAAGAAAAACATTTTTTTTTGGGGGGGAAGGGGGCAGAACATTCAGTTGTTACTAATAAGGAATACTATACTAAATGAAATGAGCCAGACAGAAACAAACAAAAAAAATGATATAAACCTACGTATATGTGGGATTGAAAAAAATCAAAAACAGAGGCAGAGAGTAGAATGGTGGTTACTGAGGGCAGGGAGGTGGGGGATATAGGAAGATGCTGGCCAAAGGGTACAAAGTCATAGTTATGTAAGGTGAATGTCTAGAGATCTACTGCACAGCATGATGACTGTGGTTAATAATCCTGTGTCAAACACTGGAAACTTGCTATTAGAGTAGATTTCAGATTCTCTCCTCACGCAAAAAAATGGTCATTATGTGAGATAAAGATCTAATAATTTATATTGTAGTAATCATTTCACTATATATATATAAATCATCATTTTATATATCTTATATTTTTTATTAAAAATGTAAAAAAAAAAAAACACCACTTTTACATCCAAAAACATGTAAGCATGTGCACAGACTTGGGGAAGCATTTATAAATGAAAAGAGGGAGTTCTTCTCCTGTCCTCTATTCTTCCTACACCCTGAAGTACCAATGTGATGCTGTGAATTGCAGGGGATACCTCACACCACCAAGTAACTTGGGAATGGATGCTATGAAGCAGAACAAGCAAGGAGTCTATGTCCTGGATATTATGATGCTTTTCTAGTCCTGGACTGTCTATTGCAGGCTTCCATGTGAGAGAGAAATAAAATAGTATTTTAAGTCATTATTTTAGGTTTTGTCACTCACAACTGTTTCTAATTCTAACCAGCACAGATGCTTTAGAAAAATTATCTACCAAGTTATTTACAGATTTAAAAATTTTGTGTTAGTTCTTTACAAGTTTCATAGGATTTTAATACTAATGGACCAAAAATGATGTTAGATTTTAGCATATTGCCCTTCTGATGGAAGGTTTCAACATAATTTTAGGGTGAAGTATAGGGTAGGTAAAACAATTGGCTTTTGTTTCTAGACCTTTGTTTTAGGCACTTCATTTTCAAAGGTCATTTTAAATAACAAGTGTCAGGATTTTACTGCTGTAAACGATCACCTGTGACTTTTGGCATGGCTCTGCAGCCTATGGCATGGCTCCAACCATCAACAAGCTATCAACAATGCTGGAGAAACAACTAAGCTCCTTTAAAGTAACAAACATAAACAAGACATAACTGATTGCCTGTATGATAGTCTTTTAGAATGGGTAAGTTATAAGCAATACACACAATGATGGTCATAATGAAATCAATATTAGGTGATTTTTACTGTCGCTGTTGCTAAGTCACTTCAGTCGTGTCCGACTCTGTGTGACCCCATAAACGGCAGCCCATCAGGCTCCTCCGTCCCTGGGATTCTCCAGGCAAGAACACTGGAGTGGATTGCCATTTCCTTCTCCAATGTATGAAAGTGAAAAGTGAAAGGGAAGTCGCTCAGTCGTGTCTAACTCTTAGTGACCCCATGGACTGCAGCCTATCAGGCTTCCCCATCCATGGGATTTTCCAGGCAAGAGTACTGGAGTGGGATGCCATCGCCTCCTCCATAGGTGATTTTTAGTCTAGCTCTATTATACACACATACAAACACACATGTATTGCTATAAGAGTTATTTTCATACATTATAATAGGTTCCAATTTTTTGTTTGTTTTTCATCTAGGTGGTAACTAGCCCAGTTTCCAGCCTGAAAGTATTCTCCATCTAAAATTGTCACTTTCCTGCACTTTCCTCTATCAAGAGCAGCAGTAACAAAAAAATATAATGTAGCGTGTTTTAAAACTTAAAAGTTAGACTCATCTCACATTGTGGAGAAAGCAATGGCAACCCACTCCAGTACTCTTGCCCAGAAAATCCCATGGAAAGAGGAGCTTAGTAGGCTGCAGTCCATGGGATCGCTAAAAGTTGGACACGACTGAGTGACTTCGCTTTCACTTTTTACTTTCATGCATTGGAGAAGGAAATGGCAACCCACTCCAGTGTTCTTGCCTGGAGAATCCCAGGGACAGGGGAGCCTGGTGGGCTGCCGTCTATGGGGTACCATAGGGTCAGACACGACTGAAGCAACTTAGCAGCAGCAGCAGCATCTCACACTAAATTCAACTACTGTAAATCATGAAAGATAGTAAAGTTGACCTATGTATTTGAAGATAATGATTCTGAATCACCATCAGCAGAATATATGCTTGAAGCTATTTTACTTTTTCCAGTGGCTTGATACTCACTCTCTAAAAGCCATGATTATCTTATCTAGACATAGCTCTGCATTACTTTTTGCCTTTCCTCATTCTCTAATCGAGCCTAGATACTAAATCTGATCTCATACCAGCCATACTGAACAGAAGATGTTATACTCTGTCCTAACATGCTTCTTTCTCCATACCTTTCAGTTCAGTTCAGTTCAGTCGCTCAGTCGTGTCCGACTCTTTGCGACCCCATGAATCGCAGCACGCCAGGCCTCCCTGTCCATCACCAACTCCCAGAGTTCACTCAGACTCACGTCCATCGAGTCAGTGATGCCATCCAGCCATCTTGTCCTCTGTCGTCCCCTTCTCCTTCTGCCCCCAATCCCTCCCAGCATCAGAGTCTTTTCTGATGAGTCAACTCTTCGCATGAGGTGGCCAAAGTACTGGAGTTTCAGCTTTAGCATCATTCCTTCCAAAGAAATCCCAGGGCTGATCTCCTTCAGAATGGACTGGTTGGATCTCCTTGCAGTCCAAGGGACTCTCAAGAGTCTTCTCCAACACCAAAGTTCAAAAGCATCAATTCTTCAGCGCTCAGCCTTCTTCACAGTCCAACTCTCACACCCATACATGACCACAGGAAAAACCATAGCGTTGACTAGATGGACCTTTGTTGGTAAAGTAATGTCTCTGCTTTTGAAGATGCTGTCTAGGTTGGTCATAACTTTCCTTCCAAGGAGTAAGTGTCTTTTAATTTCATGGCTGCAGTCACCATCTGCAGTGATTTTGGAACCCAGAAAAATAAAGTCTGACATTGTTTCCACTGTTTCCCCATCTATTTCCCATGAAGTGATGGGACCAGATGCCATGATCTTCGTTTTCTGAATGTTGAGCTTTAAGTCAACTTTTTCACTCTCCACTTTCACCTTCATCAAGAGGCTTTTGAGTTCCTCTTCACTTTCTGCCATAAGGGTGGTGTCATCTGCATATCTGAGGTTATTGATATTTCTCCCGGCAATCTTGATTCCAGCTTGTGCTTCTTCCAGCCCAGCGTTTCTCCATATCTTTACCCTCTAGCTATTAGGAGAGTGTGGTATACACAGGCATTTATATTTACTTGCTGATTAATAGTGGGGCTGGATTTGTGCTGAACTATACCAGATTCTTACCCTAATGAATTACAAGATGGTAGACTGGGACTAGAGATATAGGTTATTAAAAACTAAAGCAAAACAAAACTAAGCATGTAAGGAAAAACACATGCAAGTTATCCCAGAGGGCTTAACTCTTCTTTTGTGTGGGACTGGAGAAAGTACAAACTATGCCAAATATTTCACTGAATAGAACAGACTATCACTAAATTCATAAAACTATCTTTATGACCTGTTTTTCAGGACTTGGAAATATTTTTAGTGTTTAGCTGTTAGCTGTTACCATGACATTACTAGTCAAGTGATTCTGTACTCAGAAAACAAGGTGTTATATAGGAAAGTTCTCTATGGGTTACTTCAGGGGCGAGAGTATTTAAAGTTATCACAGCATTCAATGATAAAGATTTTGCACCAACATATTTTGGAGAGTTTTTTTGCAACATTCTGTATAATTGGAATGAAAAAGAGATTAGACTGAACAATTATAGTATGCATTATTGAATAGATTAACAGTGTACTAGAAAAAAAGAAAGGTTAGAGAAGTATATATTAGAAAAAGGTTAAACATCTCATTAAATGGTTCAGTACTAACTATTTTACTATTTGATCAGCATAATAGATCAACGGAGTGAAGTAATTGCTCTTCCTTTAAATAAAATTGGCACATTTTATATAATGATTTTCTAGAAACATATGAGGAAGTGATAAATGAGTAGCATACATGTCTGAGGAGTATCAAAAGTGGCAGAGGGATTGATAGTCATACCAAACATTGCCTTTATCCTAGCAACTGAGGTGGTTTCACAGGCATCGAGAGATATCTTAAGAAGTAAGATATCAAAGTATCACTATATTCAGTTAATAAATATTAAATAATTTAAATAAGTAAATTATTATAAATAAAAATTAAATTTTATTATAAATAAAATAAACAATACATAAATATTATTTAGTATTTATATTATTATTATTATTTAGTATTTATATTACTCACATTTTAAAAGCTATCAGAAGAATATGAAAAAAAATGTTTTTGGATGGTGACACTTTTATGAGAGACTAGCAAAAGCAGGTAGCTTTTGCTTACAAGGCCATTCACAAGTTCGCATCCATCTGTCTTTCTATCCTCATGTCTGTGTACTTTACCTCTAATTGTCCTCTGTGCTTCAGTCATATGGGATTTCTTTTATTCATTCATATTCATAATTCTCTCTCTTAGCTCTAGAAATTGACCATGCTGTTGCTGCTGCTAAGTCGCTCAGTCGTGTCCAACTCTGTGCGACCCCAAAGACGGCAGCCCACCAGGCTCCCCCGTCCCTGGGATTCTCCAGGCAAGAACACTGGAGTGCGTTGCCAAAACTGACCATACTGTGTGGTAATTGCTTATGTCCCTAACTCCCCTTCAAAAAGAGCAGTTTTCAAAAGGTTAAGAATCATTAGGAGTCTTGTTAGCTCACCTTTGTATTTCCAACCAGCACAGGAAGATTAGGCATTTAGCTGGTCAATAGATTAATAAATGAATAAACACTCAAGTTTTAAAATTATGGCTTTACTGGTTAATCTTCTATCCCAAAGTATATCCCACACTATAGTGTGTGTGTGTGTTAGTTGCTCGGTCCTGTCTGACTCTTTGCAACACTATGGACTGTAGCCCTCCAGATTCGTCCATTCATGGGATTTTCCAGACAAGAATACTGGAGTGGGTTGCCATTTCCTTCTCCAGGGGATCTTCCCATACCAAGGATCTTGATTTAAATAGGTATCAATGAGGAAACAAACAAACAAAATTAAGGTTTTTTTTCTTTTTTTTAAGTAGGAGTGCTGATATGGAAGGGAATTGATTCCACCTACTTCAAAGCAACTTAAAATATGTACTCCTCCTCCCTTGCCTCTGGCCAGATTGGAGGAGAGGTATCATTGGATCTGCAACCTATTGTGATGTTAACACAAGACACAGAAACTTTTTATGACAGGGTAATATATTTTTTTATTTCTGGCTTCACAGGATTAAAACATTATAAGTTAAGCATTTCCTGAGGACTCACAACTTTGGATTAAAACATTGCTTAAATACTAGTGTGGGATAAGAAAATGCATAGTGACAGTCCATTTTAAGAGGAAATGCATTACTACATTGTGGCAAATGTAAACAAGAAATGCTGCATGTGTGGATATCGACATACATGGATGAGCTTGTCATAGACAGAATCCCATTTGTATCAGGGTCACTCTATGGATTTGGAGATTCTGAATCAAATAATTGTTGCTTCACAGTAAAGTTAAGGAAGTTATAGATACAATGAGGGGGACTGAAGTAATATTGGAGGAAAAGGAGGGCAATTAATGTAAGAATCCCTACCATGGACCAAGTGCTTTACATATATCTTATCGATATCTGTTGACTATTGGTTTCAGGACTCCCCACAGATACCAAAAGCCACAGATGCTCAAGTCCCTTATAAAAAATACTATAGTACTTGTATATGGGCTTCCCTGGTTGCTCAGTGGTAAAGAATACACCTGTTTGATCCTTGGGTAGGGAAGATCACCTGGAGAAGGAAATGGCAACCCACTCCAGTATTCTTGCCTGGGAAATCCCATGGACAGAGGAGCCTGGCAGGCTACAGTCCATGGGGTCACAAAGAGTCTGACACAACTTAACAACTAAATAAGTACTTGGATATAATCTACATACAACTTCCTGTATACTTTAAATCATCTCTGAATTACTTGCAATGCCTAACACAATGTAAATATTATGTAGTTGCTGGTAGCATGACAAATTCAAGTTCTGCCTTTTTGGAACTTTCTGGAATTTAAAAAAAAAAAAACAAATTTTCAATTCATGGTTGGTTGAATCCATGGATATAAAGCCGATAGATATGGATGGATGATAGAACTTCCTCCTCCATATAAGCAAGGTATAGTGAAGTGAAGTCGCTCAGTCGTGCCCGACTCTTTGCGACCCGTGGACAGTAGCCTGCACCAAGCTCCCCTGTCCATGGGATTTTCTAGGCAAGAGTACTGGAGTGGATTGCCATTTCCTTCTCCAGGGAATCTTCCCAACCCAGGGATCGAACCCAGGTCTCCCACATTGTAGACAGACACTTTACCGTCTGAGCCACCAGGGAAGTCTAAGCAAGGTGTAACTAACTTCATTTTACAGAGCTAAACTGAAGATCGGAGAGCTTATATAATTTGCCTAGAATTACACTATTTGCACGTGGAGAAGCCAAGTTTTCCTTTATGTCCACTGAGGTAGATAGTGGCACACTGAAACTGCCTTCTACCAGGTCATGAGAGTCAATTGTTATTTTTGAAAGACTTTTGCCAGCAGTTTGCTAAACATGGACATTGTTATTATATCAAAAACAGATGTAATAACTACTGAAAAGATAATTTCAAAAGTATTTTACTACAGTTTTACTATTAGCTATGATTTTAAGGTTTTTACATTATGTCTCTATTATAAAAATATTACATCATGGTGTCATTCTGTAAATATTTTTCCATCCCTGTATTCAGTAACATCCCTTGGTACCTTAACATCTGCCATAATGAGACCAATGACACCATGACACCAATGACACAATGAGATTTGTCAAGTGATCCAAATTAGGGGTTGAGCTATTTTTTTGTTGTTGTTGATGATCTAGACTTAAGAAAAATGATGGATAAATGGAAAAGGATATTAAACATTAAAACTTATATTAAAAAATTAAAAATAAAATATATGTCATGTCTGTAGTCATTAAATTGTAAATAGTGCCAAAAAAATTAACAGAATTTTCTTTCAGGATTCCAAAATTATTAACTATTTCAACAAAAGAGTTACTTTTACTGTATTATAATAAATAAAAATATCAACCCATTTTTATGTCAGAATAATACTTAGAATATTATAATAATACAGCTCCATTTGTTAAATCATGATTGAATTGCAGCCATAGGCTGGCTACATATACGAGACTTTGGCAAAAAAACTGAAAGCATTCTATGAGAAGAAATTGATTATATGGAGTTTACAATAAAATATATTCTATAATTTATTACTATTTGTAAATTTTGTGATAAAAATTCATTTCAGCTACCAACATAGCACTAAATATATAAATAATGAAGCCACCAAAGTATTATGTAACAAGCCTGAATAGAAACATGGGGAAGTTTTTGCAAGGTAACAAATGGAATCTATTGTATAAATATGTAAAATAAATACATAAAGATAGGAAGGTTTATATGGAACTAAAAGGAGTTTTGTGAGTAGGGGAGATGATATACAACTTGTATACAGTACAAGGAGGTAAATATGAGAAACAGAAATACATAACAAAAGTCTGTTATTCCCTAGAAGAATATCTGTAATGTTCCTTAATACCAATCATGAAATATTTTAGGAAGGAAGGGTAGGAGGTGATGTCACAGAATACAGTATTACAAACAAGGTTCCTTTGCTACCACCACAGTAAACAAGTTTGTTTTTAAATTTCTGCCCCTAGAATTACAATACTCAATGTAACATTTCCCTTTCTCCAATAGCAGATTATTGTATTGCCTTATTTTTTCATTAATTTTCACTTACTCTAAATTTTAGCACACATACTGGTGAGTTTAGTACAAAATGTCATCGTTTCAAAGTCAGTAGAAATTCCTTGGGAAAAGCAAAGTTTCTCCAAATCAAAACAAACATAAAAACAAATAAAATATCTTTTGGGTAGTTCATTTTGTGACTAAGAATATTTTTAAAAGTATGCCTGTCTTTTCCCAGGAATGTATGAGAAAATCTTCCTGTACATTTCAAGCACAACCAAGTTGCTTCCCAAATTGGCCATTTGCACTCCAGGGCTAGAGCTGAAAGTGCACAGAATTGCCTGAGTAATTCGATTGCAGGCAGAATCGATGCGAGTGTGAATGCTGGCCTGGTCAAAGGTTGGCCCTTAGGCTGCAACTTAAATCAATTTGGGGTAAGCTAAGTTTGATTACATTTTCAGTGATGAAGCTTTCAAAAGCAATTTTGAGCTTGCCTATTCAGAGGCTGTTTGGTTTTATCTTGAACCTATATTTCTGATTATAGAAGCATCTATCTAGCTATCTGCTTTGGAGATGATTAAGTTCCAAAGCTGAGGAACAATGAGAGAAAAAGAGGAAAAAAAGAGGGAATGATTCAGAGACAAACCAAAAACAGCAGATGAAAGCCTATCACTAATAATATATGAATCAGTAGTGGTTTATTTGTTTAAAAACTTATATAAGACTAAGAGGGAGAAAGACTCAGGGAGCTAGCCAACAGGAAAAATAATTATATATGGAAGATTATTATGATAATGATACACGACAGTCTAAGAATATTTTGCCTTATAAGGCTTTTTCTTTCAGGTGCTGCTGGCAGGAGGGATGTTGGGAAAATACAGGTGGTTTGAAGTATGTAGCTAAATGGGTGTAAGAAAAGATGTCAAATATGGACTCCAACAGTCAATGTGCTAGCTTAAGAGACACGAACCCTTTCAATTTATCATTTTCCAGCAGAGTCATGCCTGCAGAGTTGTTGTGCAACCATAGCTTATGCAACTCTTCCTAAAAACATGTTTAGTCAATTAAATAGTTTGATTATATATCTTATCAACATTTGGGTAAGCATGCTATTAGACCATAAACTATAGTGCTCCAAGAAGTTATGATTTCTTTTTTTTTAGAAAATATAAATTTCCCCACAGGAATGACCACTCACTCTTAAAACATAGGCTATTATCCTGCCAGTTTTAGGAAAATATGTTGCTACATCTTGTTTTATGAAGTATTTTAGAAAACTTGTAATTTCTCCTAAGTGGACTGAGTGGTGATTCTAATGGTTCTTTGACAAGAATTATGATTTGCCTCACTAATTATGCTGTTCCATATATGCACTAACTGGATTGATTTTTTTAAAAAAATTATACCTATTGAAAATATCCGGCCATGCCAGAGATGAAATAACATTTGCATACCAGGCAGTCTTGCTTGATTTATTCAAATCTTACTTAAATATATACTGGGCAGATACCTAATTTGTGTCTTGGGAGAGAAATCCCAACTGAATAATATTTATAAGGAAGGAAATCTAGCCTATGCTGAACAGACACATTCAATGAGGACATGTGATTTCCAGTCCCGTCTTTAGCAGTTTTATGGCTACTAAAACAGAATTTACAGTTCTTTAGAGAAAGGGTGGCCCATTGAAATATCATTGCTTGCACAATTAATTCTTTCTCCTTTTTCCTTTATCTGGAGCATCAAAAACAGAAAAAAAAAATGCTAATTTCACTTTCCTTTTCTTTTTGATGACTCTATTAATTATGCTTCACATTGCCTGAGGAGAAATGGTAAATTTAATACTAATAGCACTAGGCACCTCATAATTACCATTTTTTTCACACCTATCCCTGGATCTTATATTTGGGGCACGATTTACATTTTTCAGATAGAGAAATCACAGGGCAGAAGTGGAGGTGGGAGAGCAGCTCAGACAGGTACCACCTCATGTGCTCAAACCATTAGACCAGCCTTCAAATCTAGTCACAGCTTCAGGGAAAACAAGGCATGCTGGGAAAATATTCTCTAAGACACTTAGAAATAATAGGAGGGGAAATCTCTCACCTCTGTCAGAGAAAAGACTAGCAAAGGCTTTACTGAAGGTGGGGCTGCTAATATATTTTCTTTAGGCTGGAAATGTTGGCGTGTTCCCATTTTTACAAAGTCTTAATAGGGACAACTCCCATATATACAGAGGGTCACATTTTGACCTAAGTTGTTATAGGGTTAGAGCTTTGTGAAATAAAATAGCAAGCAAGGAGGTCTAGTCTCATGCTTTTTCACAGGTTATTGGCCAACAGAATTGAAACTGTGAACATAAAGGAAATTTCCCTGGAGAGTGAAATTCTTTGTACAGATGACAAAATAATTAGACCAGCAGTGCCATTAGCTAAACTTTATGGAAACTCACCAAAGAGAAAAACACATTAAAGTATAATTTTTTTCTGTCAATAAAAAATAATTTCAAATTCAATGACAAAAAATTGTAGAGAAGGGAAAAATATTGTATTTCTACTTCAAGAAGTAAGCACAACTGTTTTTAACAACAATCCATAAATACTTCTTTTTAAAAACATATAGATTTCTTAGAATCTTAAAGCATTACAGATGAAAGAGAATTTAGAGATTAGATATTCTATTTCCCCATCTTTAAATAATGAAGCTGAGGCCAGAGTATTAAGTGTTTTGCCTAAGAACCCGTCCAAGTAAGGGCCAGACCCTAAATTCTCTGCCTCTTAGGCTAGAGCTCCTAATAAAAATTTGTGGTTAAATTTGAAACACTTTTTGATCTTTTCAGTACCTAATTTCCACAAGCCTGCTACATTTCAAGGCTGATCACTGACAACAGCAAACACCAAAGCTCCCTTTTCACTTTAGGCGTTTACTGACCCTTTGTCAGCTATAGGAAGTATATGCTGTTTCAGTAGCTTGAGGAGGCAGCTGTCAACTGCCTCTTAACCTGAGAGGAACATATCAGTAGAGTAATTAATTTTGTACAACCCTCTCTATAAACCTGATCTTTTTTTTTTATATATCATTACAAGTGAACACTTATATGCATGGCTGATTTAATTAATAATTCTAATAAAAAGATGATATCATAGCAATATACATAGGCACATTAATAAATTAATCTAAAAAACTAGTGAAGTTCTTGGATATCCAGTGAGATCAAGTTACAGAGTTATTGAGGTTATATAGATCCAAACTTCTATAGGTTTACTTTTCAATGTTTGGATTATATATAACCAAGAGGAAAGAAAAGCAAATTAGCATTTAATGACCACTGGCTCTGGATTAGATGCTGTATACACCATTTTACATATCTTATCTCAATAAATCATCCCAACAACCCTATGAGTCATTTTCCCTATTTTATGGGGGAGACAACTGAGGTTTAAAGACTGAATTTGAGAGAACTGTCCAGCATCCTGCATGGAGGATTCTGGTTTCAACTCAGATCTGTTTGATTCCAAAGTTTTTGGTGGATGGCCTAGAGATTGGAAAGAACATGGGCACAAGAGTAGAAAAAAGTAAGTTCTAGATCTCCTGTAACAACATGCAATTTTGGGTTCTCAGTCACCTTCTTTGGGACCTAGTCCACTCACATACAGAGTAAAAGGACTAAGTAGGCTGAAAGTTTTCAAACCTAATTTTCTTAAATTCTATACCTTTCTGACAGGCCTCTGGGTCACTGTGCAGTGTAATATGAAAGAAAAAAATAAGATTTTGGAAACATTTTTCAGATTTATCTCCAAATCAACTAAATGAATTCCAATTTTGTCTTTGTTATATACTACACTCCAGCATTCTTGCCTGAAGAATCCCTGTGGACAGAGGAGCCTGGCAGGCTGCAGTTGAAGGGGTCACAAAGAGTCAGACATGACTGAGCAATTAAGCACACACATATATTAATCGTTTGCATAAGGTTTTAGTTTGGGAAAGGAAAGAATCCATTGCTTTAAAAAGTTTGAAAAAGTTGACTAGCTAATAACTTCAGCTCTGTTAGCATCTGTATTTGGTTCTCATTAGCAGCAGTTTGCCCCACTCCAGATTTTCTTGCCTGGAAAATCCCATGGACAGAGGAGTCTGGTAGGCCGCAGTCCATGAGGTAGCTAAGAGTTGGACACGACTGAGCGACTTCACTTTGACTTTTCACTTTCATGCATTGGAGAAGGAAATGGCAACCCACTCCAGTATTCTTGCCTGGAGAATCCCAGGGATGGTGGAGCCTGGTGGGCTGCCGTCTATGGGGTTGCACAGAGTTGGACACGACTGAAGTGACTTAGCAGCAGCAGCAGCAGCAGCAGTTTGGGGTTTCCCTGGTAGCTCAGCTGGTAAAGAATCCGTCTGTAATGCAGGAGACCCTGGTTCGATTCCTGTGTTTGGAAGATACCCTGGAGAAGGGATAGGCTACCCACTCCAGTATTCTTAGGCTTCCCTCAAGGCTCAAATTGTAAAGAATCTGCCTGCGATGTGGGAGACCTGGTTTCTGTAGGGAGCCAGCACGGGAGTTCCCACCCATGACAAAGGTCATGCGGAGAGGATCTGACATGCAAAGGTGAATCAGAACTTGAGAGGCCCTCTGGACCTGCCCGAGCATCTACCCCCAAACCAAAATCTGTCTGTTTTACTATTTCACGACTTTCACCAACTCTTCTGACATTAACAGGGGGCTATCCCCTACCACCTTTCTCTGAAGAAAATCAACTTAGAGCTCTAGTTAATAAGTCTCCTGGGCATAATAGGAGTGTTTCAATTCAAACCCCTCTGATGACTTTCTAGCTTGCCTGACAGGTTTGTTCAGACTCTTGCAGCTACGCATGTGATTGTTCACAGCCTCCCAACCACGAGAGGCACGAGAGGCATGGGAAGCTTAAGATATTCTAACAATGCAGAGCTTCTCAGAGAGTTAAAATTGTTAGAATAGAACTAGTAGAGGATTTCTTTGTTGAGTTAATGCATGTTGCCAAGTTTCCATATCCCTTACCTACTGTGTCCCTGGGAGTGTATTGATTAATATAGTTGGTATATAGAAATGTAAGTAGTAGCTTTAATGTTTGTAACCTTGGACCCTTGAGTTAATTCTTTTGTTGTTATAGCCCACCACACTTTTGCCCTATAGGAATGCAACTTTATCTAATGCTTTCAGAGGGCGGCGCCTGACTTTAGAATAATCACCTTTAGAGAAAATATGTTTTCTGATTGACTAATTATTATTCATAAGAAAGGGTCATAAAATGTTAACAGGCCTCCTGGCCAGAAGATGATGTAAATCACCTAAAGCCTTTGCTTATGATAAGTTTGCAGAAAGAAAGCCCGGCTTCGATATAGAGTCAAGGACTGCTGACCTTGCATGACTCTACACTCCCTATTATCCTCTATGCACAACTTAAGGTATAAAAGCTACTTTAGAAAATAAAGTTGTGGGCCATGCTCATCAGGCTTGGTCTCCCCGTGTCATTCTTGCTTCCTTTTCTCTCCTTTTCTTCTCTGTTCTTCCTTAAGGATGAATGGTGGGAGCGTGGGGGCTGTCTGAGACCACTTACGTGCCTGGGCTTCTAAGACCCACTTGAGAAGGTGCCCAGGGTGGGTATCTTCCGTGATTCGAGAGAGCGCCTGAGGTCTCCGTGGTCAGAGCAAGTTCAGTGTCACGAACTTTATTAGTTTCCCATGTAAACTAGTCAGGTCAAGCCTCTGATTTCTCTGTTGTGTTATCCTTTTCGCCAACGCCGTCCTCCCAAGGGAATCCCTGGATCCAACCGGGGCTGGACCCCAGCAGGGTTTGATCCTTGGGTAGCGAAGATCCCCTGGAGGAGGGCATGGCAGCCCACTCCAATATTCTTACCTGGAGAATCCCCATGGACAGAGGAGCCTGGCAGGCTACAGTCTATGGGGTCATAAAGAGTTAGACATGACCGAGTGACTAAGCACAGCACAGCACAAGCAATTTGATAAACTGGATCGCCACAGCTTTCAATGGTTGTTCTACTTCAGCTAGTTAATATACATTTGGCTTTGTCCAAACTGTCCATAATACATTGATGCATGCCCAAAGGTCTTTGATATTTAGTCCTCTTCAAAATCATTTGGCATTCTCAAATATGCTCAAGGATATTTTGAACAGGGCCAAATGTCAAGGAAATTTTACTGTGGATCAACGGTTTTGTGGATGTTCTGTACAGAATCAAATGGCCTATAAGCCTTCACAGTGTTGGATATCATCGTTCAAGTATGGTGTCCATTTTGTGTGTAAGCTTCTTGAGAATACACACAGGATACAGGTATAAGTTAAGAAAGCCTTCCTCAGTAATCAGTGCAAAGAAATAAGAGGAACACAATAGAATGGGAAAGGCTAGAGATCTCTTCAAGAAAATGAGAGATACCAAGGGTACATATCATTCAAAGATAGGCACAATAAAAAACAGAAATGGTATGGACCTAACAGAAGCAGAAGACATTAAGAAGAGGTGGCAAGGATACACAGAAGAACTATGCAAAAAGATCTTCACGACCCAGAAAATCACGATGGTGTGATCACTCACCTAGAGCCAGACATCCTAGAATGTGAAGTCAAGTGGGCCTTATGAAGCATCACTATGAACAAAGCTAGTGGAGGTGATGGAATTCCAGTTGAGCTATTTCAAATCCTAAAAGATGATACTGTGAAAGTGGTGAATTCAATATGCCAGCAAATTTGGAAAATTCATCAGTGGCCACAAAACTGGAAAAGGTTAGTTTTCATTCTAATCCCAAAGAAAAGCAATGCCAAATAATGCTCAAACTACAACATAATCACCCTCATCTCACATGTTAGCAAAGTACTGCTCAAAATTCTCCAACCAGGCTTCAGCACTAAGTGAACTGGGAACTTCCAGATGTTCAAGCTGGTTTTAGAAAAGGCAGAGGAACCAGACATCAAATTGCCAGTCTGTTGGATCATCAAATAAGAAAAAGAGTTCCAGAAAAACATCTATGTCTGCTTTATTGACTATGCCAAAGCCTTTGACTGTATGGATCACAACAAACTAGAAAATTCTGAAAGAGTTGGGAATAACCAGACCACCTGACCTGACTCCTGAGAAATCTGTATGCAGGTCAAGAAGCAAGAGTTAGAACTGGACATGGAACAACAGACTGGTTCCAAATTGGGAAAGTTGTACATCAAGGCTGTATATTGTCATGCTGCTTATTTAACTTATATGCAGGGTACATCATGTGAAATGCCAGGCTGGATGAAGTACAAGCTGGAATCAAGACTGCTGGGAGAAATATCAATAACCTCAGATATGCAGATGACACCACCCTTATGGCAGAAAGTGAAGAGGAACTAAAGAGCCTCTTGATGAAAGTGAAAGAGGAGAGTGAAAAAGTTGGCTTAAAACTCAACATTCAGAATATAAAGATCATGGCATCCGGTCCCATCACTTCATGGCAAAGAGATGGGGAAACAGTGGAAACAGTGTCAGACTTTATTTTTTGGGGCTCCAAAATCACTACAGATGGTGACTGCAGCCATGAAATTAAAAGATGCTTGCTCCTTGGAAAAAGCTATGACCAACCTAGACAGCATATTAAAAAGCAGAGATATTACTTTGCCAACAAAGGTCCATCTAGTCAAAGCTGTGGTTTTTCCAGTAGTCGTGTATGGATGTGAGAGTTGGACTATAAAGAACGCTGAGTGCTGAAGACTGATGCTTTTGAACTGTGGTGTTGGAGAAGACTCTTGAGAGTCCCTTGGACTGCAAGGAGATCCAATATGTCAATCCTAAAGGAATATATTTTGGAAGGACTGATGCTAAAGGTGAAACTCCAATACTTTGGCCACCTGATGCAAAGAACTGACTCATTTGAAAAGACCGTAATGCTGGGAAAGATTGAAGGTGGGAGGAGAAGGGGATAACAGAGGATGAGACGGTTGAATGGCATCACCAACTCGATGGACATACGTTTGAGTAAGCTCTGGGAATTGGTGATGGACAGGGAAGCTTGGCGTGCTGTAGTCCATGGGGTCGCAAAGAGTCAGACACAACTGAGCGTACAAGGTCAGGGAGCATAAATTCCTCTGGCTTCACTCATACTCTGTTTTGTTGGATTTGTATATATCCATTACTTGTATGATGATTATGACTGTGCATGTATATTTCACTTTGGTTGAGTGTCATCTAATAGGCCAATTTAGCTATATCAAAATCTACCTATATCCTCAAGCCTAATTTTTGTCAAATACTTATTACTAGAGCATCCAGGAAAGGGTTTCCATTAACATCATAAAGCTGTGAGGATAAAGCAAGTTGACTCACATAGCATGCTATCTTTAATAACCACCAAGTCTAAATTTATTACTGCTTCTTTCAACCAAAATGAAAACCCTATCTCTTTTAAGTTGCAGGAGGGGAGATCAATTTCAATATAAAATATGAATCATTCAGATTTGTGGTTTTACCTTTCACATGGAACCAAGGTTCATTATAACAGGCAAAAGTAACAGCTCATACAGTTGCTTAGTGGCATGTGGGGACATTTGAAGCAAGCAGAGAGCTTACATATTACTTACAAGGGCACAGCTGGTTCCATATTCAACAAATCAGTCAAAAAATAAAGTTTGCCTGCATCAGTCAGATCTAAACAGGGAAAAACTTTTATGTACACACATTCTTACTTTCTCCAAAAGTCTCTCCCATTTTCCCTTTGGATAACAGTTACTGACTTTTCTTTTTTTATAATTTCAAAGAGGAGGTATCATCAAATTAAATAGACTTGGAAGAAATAGTCTCTAAAATGAGAGATTTTTCAGAAAGTTAAATAGCACTTGATTATAAAAGCATTTAAAATTGGACTTTGTTATTGTCTCCACAGTGTTGCTAAGGGAGGGAAAGACAGTTTTGGTGAGTCCTTTGAATATCTGATGTGTAATATTTCAGAAGCAATAACTTTGTTAGCTGAATAAATGAATGTACATGTATATGTGTGCACCTGTGCCCCGCCCCCCAGCACACACATACAAGAAAGGAAGGAGAGAGGTCCCTACAGCATCATTAGGGCCTATATTCTAGCAAAATATTTGACACCACACTTTAAGAAACATAGTAAAAAGTGACTTGGCAATTATATGTTGTAACAAAATGTATTGTTATCTGAGACTGTAAGAGAAGATTTTGTTAATAGTAAAGCTTGAGTTGTTCCAAACATTTTCACATATTAGGTCTCATGTGAAGACTTTTAAACCAAAGCTATGTAAATGTTGGACTATAAAGAAAGCTGAGCACCAAAGAATTGATGCTTTTGAACTGTGGTGTTGGAGAAAAATCTTGAGAGTCCCTTGGACTGCAAGGAGATCCAACCAGTCCATCCTAAAGGAAATCAATCCTGAATATTCACTGGAAGGACTGATGCTAAAGCTGAAACTCCAATACTTTGGCCACCTGATGCAAAGAGCTGACTCATTTGAAAAGACCCTGATGCTGGGAAAGATTGAGGGCAGGAGGAGAAGGGGATGACAGAGGATGAGATGGTTGGATGGCATCACTGACTCAATGGACATGGGTTTGCGTGGACTCCGGGAGTTGGTGATGGATAGAGAGGCCTGGCGTGCTGTGGTTCATGGGTTGCAAAGAGTCAGACACGACTGAGTGACTTCAACTGATGTAAATGTTAAGTACATTGTTTATATAGATTTCTTCCTTCTTAACTATCTTTCCTTATCTCCCATTAGATTGTGAGTCTTTTAATACATGTCCTATAATCAAAGCAGGAAACAAAGTATATACGTGTTCTACTTATGAAAATGACTTTTATTGGTTATGAGATTACTAATCCAATGATGATGTACATTTGATAAATTAGACCTATAGATGGCAGGATGGGACCATCTTGTTCATATTCTTTAAGGAGCAGACCTAGAGGAATCATCTCCTTTAGTTGCTCACGTTCAGGGAGCAAAACACACACACACACACACACACACACACACACACACACTTAAAAATAATAATAAACTCCCCATAATTCTGAATCCCCAAGTTTTTACTTAATAAGGAATTTTGCTATGAATAGTTGACATGCTGTCATCCATCATTAAGTTTGTTAAAGCACTGTTCCCGGAGGCTGATCTACAGTGATCTGCAGAATATTCTTTTTTGCTCTCACACTCTTTCTGTCTCTTTCTCTACCTCTCTCTCACGAAGACTTTTTAGAATGCAGACACATTTCAGAAATATCTGGACAGGTAATCTAGAGAATGAGGGATTCATTGTATACTAGCTCTCCCATAGTTTTTTCACTGTAAATTTTACTTTCCTCTTACTTGAGGAAGTATTTACTCTCTACCTGAAGTAATTCTATTGATGAAATTACTGAAATCTCAGCTTAAAATTACAGCTCCTCTTACAATTACAGTCTAGAGCCTATGGGCCATGGTAAGCTAAAGGATTTAAATTGACTTCATATTAAATCAAAGCTGTTTATTGCTTCTTGGGGACCAAAGAAAGATGTGAGAAAAGAGGCCAAGAAACTAGAATGAGGGAAGCTTGAAAAAAAGCAAGAAGCCTGTTGAGTATCATTCACCAAAGACTGGGGTGCTGCATCTTTGTGGGTCAGGAAGTTGTTGATATACAGCGGACTACTGGGCCTACTGATCAGAAAAGAAGCTCACAACAGGCCAGCTGCTGAGGCATCAAGGCAGAGGGATCATCAGCTACACTAGGCAGAGAATATCTGAAAATCTGTGTTCTTCCTTTCAGATCCTAGCCTATAGAAAGAGTAGTTTATTGCACATGTTTTTGCTCATCTTTTCACTCTACATGGCCTTTATGTGAAATTTTATTTACTCTCATACTGGAAACTACCACATCCATGCTGGTACTTCCAAATCATATCTCCATTCTGGACTTAAGTACAGCTACCCACTGGACATTGCCTCCAACTGACTATGTCTAAAATTAAACACATTTCTCTCTTTCAATATTCACCTTCTCCCCCAGTAAAAAAGGGGTTAATCCTCTTCTTACATTCTAGCCTGGTTAATGATATCCAAAGTAAACTGAAGTAGTTATCTAGATTTTCACAATTCCATTCCTATTGCCTTCAGATTTGGTCATTAGCTCCTCTGTCCTAATTATCTCTGTCATCCCTATAATTCTTTTTGTGCAATTATCTTCTTGTAAGTCTAATACTTGGGTGTAGCCCTCCACATTGCCTAGGAAAGTATTTCAGAAATTAAATCTGTTTATATCCATCCTTTATTACAAGGATTCAATGCCTCTCCAAAACTAGAAGGATAAAGTCCAAACTCACCTTCAGGCCCTTTCTGTCCTAAGTCTACCACCTTGTCCAGCCTCATCTCTCAACACTCTCTTCTTCCTTTTTCTCTAACCATATTAAACTACTACTAGGTCTTCAAATGTATCAGATTGTTTCATTCTGCTATGCCTTTACCTGAGCTGTTCCATACAGGAGTATTTTTCTCCCTCCCATTCCCACACCCAGGCTCAACCCAATCACATCCTTGTCTCAAGGGTTTTCTCTATAAATTGCCCTGAATCATTAAGACTGAGTGTCTCATTCTTTCATTTGTGACACTGTACATTGTGCTCATGATTATTGTTGAATGAACTCTACAAAGTTCTGCCTTTGAAAATATGACAACAGTGAATAAAATAATATTTTGAAGTTGTAACTTAGTTATAATTCATACAGCAATATTACCTACTCTAGATGACAGTCCTTTCATGGTCCTCAAAATAGATTAAGAGCCTCTTCTCTGCCCTTGTACTCTACTGTTGACTATACTGCACTAGAGTTATCTGCTTCTGTACTCCTCTTCTTATTCATCTGAGGACTCTTTGAGAATGAAGTTCCCATTCTATGAATAATTTTCTCTCCAACATCTAGCACAGTGCTTCATATATTGTGGGCAGTCTATATATTTGATGGATAACTATTGCTACTGATAAAATGTTGGAGCCTCATAATAGAACAATTGCTTTACTTCTGTCTTTATGCTTTAAATCTAGATGTCTGAACTTCTATGCTGCAAACATCATATTTAATCTGGAATTAGTCCTACAAAGTATGGTTCACATACAGAGCAAGGGATGAAGCTAAGTTATAGCCAGAGTTGAGACATTATATCAAATTTACGTGCCTTCTCCCTTGATTACCAATGACAACTTACTACCTAAACCCTCAGTAAAGTACTGGTCAATCAGTCATCAAATAAGCTCAGCCATCTGTATATATAGTTTTTGAAAGCAACTGAACTGAGTATTCTTGGGAGGTGTGATATAATAACAATGGGTAACATATATTACATACATCATCCCACTTAATTTTTATCCTAAAGTGGGAGTTATCCAGGAGTCATGTACGGATGTGAGAGGTGGACCATAAAGAAGGCTGAGTGCCAAAGAATTGATGCTTTTGAACTGTGGTGCTGGAGAAGATTCTTGAGATTCCTTGGAGAACAAGGAAATCAAACCATTCAATCCTAAAGGAAATCAACCCTGAATACTCATTGGAAGGACTGATGCTGAAGCTGAAGTTCCAGTACTTTGGCCACCTGATGCAAAGAGCTGACTCATTGGAAAAGACCCTGATGCTGGGAAAGACTGAAGGCAGAAGGAGAAGAGGGCAACAGAGGATGAGATGATTGGATGGCATCACTGATTCAATGGACATGAACTTGGGCCAACTCTGGGAGATGGTGAGGAACAGAGGGGCCTGGCATGCTGCAGTCCATGGAGTCATAAAGAGTGGACATGACGGTGACTGAACAACCATGGAGTGGGAGCTATTATTGCCCTTACTTTACAAATGAATTAACTGAAGCTTTGGCATTTACTCAAGATCATATAACTATATGTGATGAAACTGTGGTTCAAATTATGACCTGCTTGACTTCCATTATGTGTGAAACATAGACACACAAACATTTATACATAAAAAAGTGCTACATTCCTTTTTTGTGGTCTTAGTTATGGCAAGACTCTAAACTACAACTTCTTGACTTTTTCCTTCTTGATGATCTGGAAAATGTAGGTTATTACACATAAGAAGTAGAGTTTAATAGAATCGGGATTTATTCTAAATAGTTTTGGATAGGGACCTGATTCTCAGTGACTGAAACTCAATGTAGTGTTTGCTATGCATAAGCACTATGAAGGGAAACTCACATTTTTGATTAACTCTCTGAGCATATTAATATGCATGGATACAAATCATAATAATATGAATTTCTCTATTCATGGCTTGTTTCATATATCATTATTTACACAAATGGCAGACTCTTTGGAGTCTAATTCCTTTCTCCTGGATTGGAAGATGAGCACTTTGGTTTTACACTCCCCTGACTATAAGAAGGGCTGATATTCAATAACAGGTTAAAAAAAATTAGCAGGTCATGGGCCAACATTAGATCAGCTTAGGACCGACCACTTCTTTTGGATCAGTTTAGAGGTTGAAGGCTCTCCCATCTACAGACCTTGTGAAGATATGAAAGGAATTCTTATCGAGGGGAAACCAGCTTCACATGAACTTTTAAAAAAGCTGTCTTTCTCTACATAGTTTGAAGATTCATAGTGCCTGTATTGGAGAATGGTACCATTCCAAAGAGTTTTAAAATCCCGTAAAAATGTATGTTCGAATGTCTCTGAGTCTCACTTTTAAAAATATTTCAGCCAAACATTAACCTCATTCATCTTTCATAAACTTAAAATTTTATATCTGGTGTATGTTGCCCATTTCTAACCATTTATTAAAAACAGTTTTTATACATTCAGCAATAGCACCTTAAATTACTAAAATTTATATTAAAAAAAAAGCTAAGAAAGGCAAACATGTTACATGTAGAGGTTTATCTTTCAATAATATGTTGCAAATGATACTGGTTTTATGTTTAGCACAGTGAGAAACAGTGAAACATAGAAGTTAAAACCTGGGACTCTGAAATTAGACTGTTGATCAGGTTTGTGCTTTGTCACTTATTAGCCATTTGACTTTGACCAAGCTTTTAATTTCCCTTCATTTTAGTTTCCTCATCTGTAAGAAGAGAATTTTAGAATTTACCTTTTATGGTAGTGTGAGAATTAAAAGAACAAATTCATATAAAGATATTGGAACAGATTCATTTAAAGATATTATCTGGTTTACAGTAAGTTCACAAATAAGTATTACCATCACTGTAATATTCCTTTATATAACTGGAGATTAAAATGTACTTTGCACAGCTAAATCTCAGTCTATTCATTCATTAATTAATTGTCTATTCAAACACTGTTTAATTCACTTATTCACTAAATAAGTTGTCTATGTGAATATCAGACATAGTTTAATATTGTCTATGAAATATTAGACACCGTGCTTAGTGATATGGGAGAATTAATCAGACATTGATTCTGTCTTCTCAACAAACATAATTTGGTAGAGAGATACAAACTATGCAAAAATAATTATTGTAAAAAATAGAAACTCTTAGTGCAATAAGAGTTTCAGGTGAGGTCACACAAGAGTTTTGAATATACAGACATTTCTTCAAACTTCCAGGGTTAAGTTCAAAACTATAGACAAAATTTGCATATTATGTCTTTCTTAATGAATTTCAATCAAATTGTTCTAGTTATCCTTAGCACTTCTATACACAGAAAGTCAGCAACAAAGGAAGATCGTCAGAGTCCATTCTGAAGATATGTTTAGAAGCCTTTTCAGCAGTGCATTATATCCAGATGACTGTGCTAAGGTTGCCAGAGTAAAACAAACAAATAAATGACATTTGTTTCTAATTTGTTACACTCATTAATGCTTCAGTTTTGAAAATCAGAGTGTGATTTAGAAATTTAAGTAGCAAAAATTAATGTGTTATTAAGCCTTAAATTTTTCTTTACTTGGTTTAATTCATTTACCTTTTCAGGTTCTTGAATATTTAAACAATTTAAAATATTAATAACATTACAAAAGAAGTATCAATATTTACATTAACTTGGAATTCACACTGCTGTATAATATTTGCAATGTTATTATTCATAATTACACTAAGTAAATAATCTTCATGGAAGAAACTTAAGCAAGTATATTATACTTTGACTATTTTGTGGCAAGCAATGCATTTCTTTCAGAGTAGGGGGTACTAAGAAATACTTTATAATATTGAACTGAAATAATACATGATGTGATTTTTTAAAAGTGTATATAGGACAAATCATCTTAAATTATTATTTTCTATTAACAACCAACTGATATATTTTATTTAACAATAGAGATTCTTAAATCTTGGTAATTCAGAGTTCATAAATCATGAAACTTATTTAATATTTTTAAGTAGTAGGAGTATTATATATCCCGTTCCTCATTTCTGCAAAATAGAAACAATCATGTCTGTGATGAACTCATAATATTTGCCTTTTTCAGAGAGCGCTTACTATCAAAGGATGACAGCATAAATATACATATGTCAGGTTACCATAAAAACATAAACTATCAAAGATAAGAATGGTTTAGATAACTGTACAACTAAAAAGACAGCATATTCTCTGGAGTCTTCTTTGAACATTTTGAGTAACATTCCACTTCAAAATCAGGAATATTTTATGGTTATAACAACTCTTGAACAACAGCTTCTAAAAAGTACTAAAACTAATTGAAAAAGTTAAAATATAATTCTCTACTTTCCCCTAATCCTTGTGTTTGGTCTTCTTTTTTTCATTTCTTGTCCTTAGGAACTAAGATACATTAGAACTAAAGTACCTATTTAAGTAAAACCTTATGTTCTTTTTCAAAATACAGTTTTGAGTAAAAACATTACCTATATGGATAAAATATTTTGTCCATCATCATTTACTCACTATTATATCATTTACTCACTATTATACCTTGGTCATGGTGAAATTCTCACTATTTCAAAATATCTAGAGAAAGTCAACCAAGAGTAAATTCAATCCAGATTAATTTATGCTTAAATATAATGAATTTTTGAAAACAAAACAAAACTAAATTCTACCAACCAACCATCATCAGTCAGAAGACATCTTTAGTGGATCCTATTATTTATGTAACATCCTTTTCTCAGATCTAAAATATTTTTCTAAGCACATATGTAATTCTATAGGGATTATCAAATTCTCCAACATCCAGATTATTTGGGGGCCAAATTTCCTCTGTGTAAGGAACATGACACATCAGGCTGAGCTCATAGACAGGAACCAAAAGGCCCTGGGAGCATTTTGGTAATTCTGTGTTACTTACGGCTGAGAGGCAGGCTCGCGTTGGTTGTGCCTAGCTTGTTGACAGCCACACAAGTATAGTTGCCGAAGTGCTCCTGTGTCACATTGGTAACAGTGAGAATAGATCTTGTGCTAAAATTTTGAATGATAATTCCTTGTTGGCCATTGAAGAGCCTAAAAGACAAAATAAACTCTAGGTAAATATGTATTGTGAATACCATTTTCATTTTTATCTAGATGGGGTTGTCATGGTAACCCATAGACAGTTTTGACCATGCTGCTGTTAGCATATAACATGATAACAATGTAATTATATTTTCCTTACAGTAGTAGATACCAGGGAAGGGAAACTGTATGACAGTGGCAGACTGTTCCTATGGGATTATCTGTGCTATATAACAAACCAGACTTAGATAACCACATGTCCTGTCCATATATTGATTTGTATTTTAGAAAATTAAACACATTACAGCAATGGCATCTCAACTGTTAAAGCCAAGGAAAAGTAAAAGGGATTAAATATAATGATTCCATTAAAAACACAAACTCCTGATTTCTAAAAAGTTGACCAGAATATGTCTGTGTACTAAGTTGCTTTAGTTGTGTCTGACTCTTTGCCATCCTATGGACTGTAGCCCACCAAGCTCCTCTGTCCATAGGATTCTCCAGACAAGAATACTGGAGTGGACTGCCATGCCCTCCGCCAGGGAATCTTCCTGACTGAGGAATCGAACCCAAGTCTCTCATGTTTCCTGCATCGGCAGGGGCGGGTTCTTTAACACTAGTGCCACCTGGTGAGGCCTAGGCTATTTCAAATGATAGTTTTAGATAACTTTCATCATGAAAGTTAATCCTATAGCTGTGGTAGGATGGTTCTGAGTCCAGACTCAACACTTTACTGCTACTTTACTGTAGGTACAACCCAAATAGATGACTTGTTAAACCTACAAAAAGAAAAAAAAAAGTTAAATATAATATTGAGGGTAGTATCTAAGTTGAGTCCTATCTTCGGTTGGTTTCCCAGGAGGCTCAGTGGTAAACAATCTGCTTTCCAAGCAGAAGAGGCTGGTTCAAACCCCGGGTCAGGAAGATCCCCTGGAGAAGGAAAAAACAACCCACTCCAGTATTCTTGCCTAGACAATCCTGTGGGGGGTTGCATAGAGTCAGACATGACTTCGTGACTAGGCAGCAGCAGCAGCAGCCTATCTGTGCCACATTTTAGTAATGTGCCTAATAAAGTCCTTTAACCTTTCTAGACTCAATATAGGATTCAATTTTACCTGATTCCATCCTGAATACTCAACTTTCCTTCTCCACACTTACCAGTAGAGGCCCTTACTCTCAGATAGGCTGACATAGTTCTCCCATTTTCAATGCTTCACATGATTGCTTCTGCTTCACTCTTTTCCTGAATCTTACCCCAATGGTCAACATCTCTTTTTATCTCTGACAGCCAGACCTTTTCATCCTCATGTAAGTCTGATCTATGTCCTATGTCTCCTACTCTGCTGCTGCTACTGCTGCTGCTAAGTCGCTTCAGTTGTGTCCAACTCTGTGTGACCCCATAGACGGCAGCCCACCAGGCTCCCCCATCCCTGGGATTCTCCAGGCGAGGACATGGAAGCAACCTAGATGTCCATCAGCAGATGAATGGATAAGAAAGCTGTGGTACATATACACAATGGAGTATTACTCAGCCATTAAAAAGAATACATTTAAATAAGTTCTAATGAGGTGGATGAAACTGGAGCCTATTATACAGAGTGAAGTAAGCCAGAAAGAAAAACACCAATACAGTATACTAATGCATATATATGGAATTTAGAAAGATGGTAACAATAACCCTGTATATGAGACAGCAAAAGAGACACTGATGTATAGAACAGTCTTTTGGACTCTGTGGGAGAGGGAGAGGGTGGGATGATTTGGGAGAATGGCATTGAAATATGTACAATATCATATATGAAACAAGTCGCCAGTCCAGGTTCGATGCACGCTACTGGATGCTTGGGACTGGTGCACTGGGATGACCCAGAGGGATGGTATGGGGAAGTAGGAGGGAGGATGGTTCAGGATGGGGAACACATGTATACCTGTGGTGGATTCATTTTGATATATGGCAAAACCAATACAATATTTTAAACTTAAAAAAAAAAAAAAAGAACACTGGAGTGGGTTGCCATTTCCTTCTCCAGTGCATGAAAGTGAAAAGTGAAAGTGAAGTTGCTCAGTCGTGTCCAACTCTTAGTGATCCCATGGACTGCAGCCTACCACACTCCTCCACCCATGGGATTTTCCAGGCAAGAGTACTGGAGTGGGTTGCCATTGCCTTCTCTGATCTCTCCTACTCTGCTGCTCCCTAAATGACTTTCCTCTCTCTGTGTCTCTTTCTCTTACTCTGCATATCACTCTCCAAATTGTTGTAGAATTTATAATATCAAAACCACAATATTGCATTGTTCTCTCTAGCAGTTTCTATACATACAAGTCTACCCAAATAAACTGAATTGCTTTAAATTTCTCAAAAGGCAAGGCCATATGGACATACTTTATATTTGAATTCTACATAGCATGTAATAGTTGTATCTTAGGTGAATAATACATATTTCATAAGTCAATAGGGCTTCCCTGGTGGTTAAGATGGTAAAGCATCTGCCTGCAATGCAGGAGACCTGGGTTTGATCCCTGGGTTGGTAAGATACCCTGAAGAAGGGAATGGCAAACCACTCCAGTCTTCTCGCCAGGAGAACTCCACGGACAGAGGAGCCTGGTGGGCTCTATTAGACCATGAGGTTGCAAAGAGTTGGACATGACTGAGTGACTAACACTCTCATGTACGTCAATGAAGTTTGAATGACATCCCCATAACACAGGGATCACTAAGTCCCCTTCAGTGGCCCCTTTAAGAATGCTTCTTTCTAAATATGAAATCTGCTATAATGAGAAGCCAACCAAATAATAACTTCTCCCTAACAAACCCCAAAATTTATTGTGAAAGAATGTGCTAATCATAATATGGGCTACAGAAGCTCTTAGCTCAAACGGCTTGTTAATTTTTCTTCTTTAATGTGTTCAAGTCTTAGTATTAAGCATTTCTTTAATCACAAAGATGCTAATAATTGACATTCCCCTGAGAGTTTAGGTTGAACTCCTTTGCATTATGTTATGTGACTTGCATCTGAATTTAGATAAAATATACTGGAGTTAAATGCAGATTAAAATAAGCAACCATGCTTGATTACTCTGGGAATTACTTATATTTCATGTCATAGCTAAATTTGGCTTATCCAAAACTCAAATTTTAATCAGATAAATAAAATTTTTAGTTTAATAAGTATTGAAAAAATTTCACTTGACCTATAAACCTAATGACCTCCAATTTTGACACAAGAAAATATGGCATAAAATATCTAGGACATGGAAATTTTAAACATCTGTATCATGGGGCTTCCCTAGTAGCTCAGTTGGTAAAGAATCCACCTGCAATGCAGGTGACCCCAGTTCGATTTCTGGGTTGCGAAGATCTGCTGGAGAAGGGATAGGCTACCCACTCCAGTATTCTTGGGCTTCCCTGGTGGCTCAGCTGGTAAAGAATCTGCCTGCAATGTGGGAGACTTGGGTTCAATCCCTGGGTTGGGAAGATCCCCTGGAGAGGGGAAAGGCTACCCACTCAAGTATTCTGGCTGGAGAATTCCATGGTTTGTATAGTACATGGGGTCACAAAGAGTTGGACACAACTGAGCAACTTTACTGAGACTGATACTTCTCAATATAGTATCATATTGCAAATCTATCAATATTTATGCTAAAATCCCACAGTGATTCTTACATATTTTTCTGCATCACATCAGTAAATTTACTTTTAAACAATAGTATATGATATGAATAAAAATCCAGTTTCATTGTCCTTCATTATAGCAGATTTCAAGCTTTAACATGATGGCTTAAATCGAATTGTGTGTGCATGCTCAGTCATGTTCAACAATTTGCAACCCTATGAACTGTAGCCTACCAGGCTCCTCTGTCTATAGGATTCACCAGGCAAGAATACTGGAGTGGGTTGCCATTTCCTCCTCGAGGGGATCTTCGTGACTGAACCCACCTTTCCCATATCTCCTGCACTGGCAAGTGGATTCTTTCACAACTGAACCACCCAGGATTAGGTAAGCCCATGTCTGATAGTCTCCCTGGTGGCTCAGCAATAAAGAATCTGCCTGTCAATGCAGGAGATACAGGTTTGATCCCTGGACCAAGGAAGATCCCCTGGAGGAAATGGCAACCCACTCCAGTATTCTTGCCTGAGAAATCCCGTGGACAGAAGAGCCTGGAAGGCTATAGTCCTTGGGATCACAAAAGGGTCAGACATGACTTAGAGACTAAACGATAACAAAATGCTAAGGCTGTATCTTCCAGAGGACTCAGCAACTCCTTAGACTACTAACTCCCTTTTGTGTCCCATCTACCAAAACCAAGACTCATTTTTCTACCAAAGAATTGAGGAGATATTTGTTAGAGTCTTCATTTGGCTAGACTCTGGAGAGAAAATCCCAAGGGAGTATACTCTGTTACTTCATGGCACTGTTTGCTTATGTTCCTTATGGCTGTTCTTCTGAGCTGGGTTCCAACTTTCTGCCCTTTAATGTATCTGAAGGCAAAGCCGCAGATGTTGCTAAACCATGCAGTGAATCCATACTCTGTATGTGCAGGCCCATTTTTGGCCCCTAGCCAGCAGTGTTATGTGTATTCTTACCAGAGTGGCACATTAGTGGCATTTTAGCAGTAGCAGCTCCTTCTGCTCTGATCAGCCTGGCAGGTGATTATGGCCAATAAAAGAGAAAAGCATCTTCCCTGGGGGGATTTTCTTCCCTGAGAGAAAGCTATCTCTGAGATAACTGGAAAAGTCCAAAGCTTACTTTCTTCTATCCTGGGGAGTTTTAGAAGTACTGACTGCTCACGCATCATTGAAGAACCTGCCTTTGCCTGGTAGATGACTGGGGAACTCTTTCCAAAGCTGACCTGGAAGGAGAGTGACTTCTGAGATGGGATATATCTCTGGAGGGTATATTTCTATGATTTTCCTACAGTTATCTGGAGATAGTGTTAGTGAAAGTTTTCTCAGCTATTTAAATCAATTCTAAAAATTACTATAGAAATGAGTTCTATGCTGGGTGATTAGGGGCTAAGCTGAACAACACATTATTACTGAAGCTTTTCCAAGAAGAATCATATATATTCATATATATATATGAATACATCTTAGTTATTATTATTAATACTTATTAAATAGATACAAAAAAAATGAACTATGCCTAGAAATCCCATCATGAGTGACCCTAATGTAATTTCACTGCTTCACTGAAAATAAATAAGGAAAGAGATCTTTATGATGAGTTTTTTAATGAAGCAGGCTTCTTCTAATATGTTTAAATATAATTATATTTTCCAGAAAGAGAGTCATTCTTTTTATATCAAACATACATTTGACAAATTGAATTGCTGTTCTGTGTTAAAGAAAATCCTTAGTAGGTTTCAAGTGTGTGCCATGAGCCTATTCACGGGATGATCCTGGATCCACTGGATTTTTCACATTTATTCTAGATTTGTTTGAATCCAGACTTCTTTATTTGCATCAGTGATGTGAAATCTGAAAGTGGCAACTCAAGAAATAGTTCACAACACAACTTGTAGTGAAACTGGAGAACAAAAAAATTGGAATATTGCCTTTTCAGGAGTTCATTCTCTTTTCCTAGACACTTAACCCTTTCAAGTTCTAAGAGAATGGTTCTTGTACTTAGCTTATAGAATGAGAGATGTTTTATTATAATCCCTCCACTCAAAAAGAAAAAAACAAACTCTATTATGTTAGGAATTAAATATGATATTCCTTAGCATGTGGTGCCTGCTTAGAAATGTCTGGTCACTTTTTTTTTTTTTTTTTGCATTTTTACTATTCACTGGACCCCGTGGATATAAGATTCTTCTACTACTGTGGGCTCTGAGGTCCTCTACCCTCTGTTACCTCTAGGAGTTTGTTCCAAATCACTATGATCTGCATCACCCCCACCGCCAAATCCATATATTGAAATCCTAAGTCTCAGAGACAATGGTATTAGTAGGTGGGTCTTTGGGAGGAACTTAAAAGTGATGAAGGTAAAACCTTCACGGTTGAGATCAGTACTTCATAAAAGAGACTTCAGAGATATTCCTAGCTGTTTCTGCCATGTGAAGATGCAATGAGAAGTCTGACACCCAGAAGGGTATCCTCACCCAATCATGCTGGCACCTTGATCTTGGACTCTCAGCCTCCAGCACTGTGAGATAAATTTCTTTGGTTTATAAGCTACCCGTCTGTGGTATTTTGTTGTAGCAGCTCAGATGGACTAAGACACATACCAAGGACCACTGCCCTCCTTCTTCTTTCTTGTCTTTTGTTAATATCTCATATATCTGTGAACTGAAGGCTATTTGCTTTGCCAGCAGATTCTGGGCTTCCCTCAGAGCTCAGTTAGTAAAGAGTCTGTGGAGCCTGGTAGGCTGCAGTCCATGGGGTCTCTAAGAGTCGGACACGACTGAGCGACTTCACTTTCACTTTTCACTTTCATGCATTGGAGAAGGAAATGGCAACCCATTCCAGTGTTCTTGCCTGGAGATTCCCAGGGACGGCAGAGCCTGGTGGGCTGCCATCTATGGGGTCACACAGAGTCGGACACGACTGAAGCAACTTAGCAGCAGCAGCAGCAGCAGCTGCAATGCAGGAGACTCCAGTTCGATTCCTGGGTTGGGAAGATCCCCTGGAGAAGGGAAAGGCTACCCACTCCAGCATGCTAGCCTGGAGAATTCCATGGACTGTATAGTCCATGGGTTCAGACACAACTGAGAAACTTTCATTTCACTTCACTTCACTTCTGCCAACTCATAACTGACACAGCCTGACCAATTAACTAGTTCTGAATTAGAACAGTTCTTCATATTTTCAGTGTCAGAAGCAGCACATGGAAAGCATATTAATAGCTATGGTACTTCTCTTTCTGGTACATGAAATGTTAACAAACTTTACAATAATAACCTCTCTTAAACAGTATTTATCTAGGATAGCCAGAAAAACCCAGAGCAACATCACAACAGCAAAACTGGCCATTTAGCCATTAGCACTGATTGTCAAAGTTGCAAAAATAAATGGAACAACTAAACCTGACCTCATTCATTTAAAATATAAATCCAGCCTCAGTACAAATTTTGGGACTATAATTTTTATTTGCCTTTCCAGGTCAGGAGTAACAATAGCTATTTCTAGAGAAGCAAGCATTTGTTGGGAAAGATTGAAGGCAGGAGGAGAAGGGGATGACAGAGGATGAGATGGTTGGATGGCATCACTGACTCAATGGACATGAGTTTGAGTAAACTCCGGAAGTTGGTGATGGACAGGGAGACCTGGTATGTTGTAGTCCATGGGGTCGCGAAGAGTTGGACATGACTGAGCGACTGAACTGAACTGAACTGAAGCTTTCAGGTGCAAATAGTCACAAGAAAACTCCATTGCTAGTATAGGAACCATATATAAGTGTGTCAGATAACAACAATTAAATTATTAAAATAACTTGCAAAAAAAATAAAAAACAACTTTCAATAGGAATGGGAAAGGTGTTCTTAAATGGTAATAGATCTTTTATCAGACTAGAATTACAAAAGAATATGATAATAATATGGGCTTCCTTGGTGGCTCAGATGGTAAAGAATCTTCCTGCAATGCAGGGGACCTGGGTTCGATCCCTGGGTTGGGAAGATCCCTTGGAGAAGGGCATGGATACCCCCTCCAGTATTCTTGCCTGGAGAATTCCATGGACATAGGATCCTGGCTTGCTATAGTCCATGGAGTCACAAAGAGTCAGACACGACTGAGTGACTATACACACACACACACACACCTGATAATAATATATCATGTTATATAACTGGATAAGATGAATACAGGCTTACTAACTGATATTTGGGTGGTAGCATAGGAAATATGGAAGGTGGTAGGGGAAAATAAGCAGCTCTGGAATCATACAAGTTATATTTACAAAGAAAAGGAACATTGCTTCCAGAAATTGATTTCAGGCTTGTGGAGTTCCAAGTCATGGTATGAACTACAGATACAGTTCAAAAAAAGAGCTTTAGAGAAAGTCACGGGTGATGGTAAACACTCTGATATGGTATTAATGGAAATAAAGATTAATTTTGTCATCAAATGATTATTAAATATCTCTTATGCTTGAGGCACTGATTTAGGAACCAAAGAGAAATAGACAAATAGAACACTATTAGTATCTAAAGGGTTTTAGCTACATCTGAAAATCTGAAAATGACACTGAGACGGCATATAGGTCCTTGTACAACACATCTTTTAATGGCTCTTTCAATGTTAAAGTTTCAGCTTAAATACATATATCTGGCTCTGAATTCATGACTATTTCTGTCTTTTCAGTGTGAGCAGGAATGGTTTATGAATGTGGAAAATACTAGCTGCTCTCAACACATTTATGACAGAAGTTAATCTAAGAAATTTCAACGTTATACAGAAACTTTTAGTGTTAAGAGTGTGGGAAACTGACATTTAGGCATTTTCAAAGGTATGATCAACTAATCTTCATAGCCATCCTATAAGGTAAGCATTATTGGTCCTATTTTGCAGATGAGAAAAAAGAACAATTTAGAAAAAAATAAATATTTTTATTTTCCACTGTTTGATAAGTGAAAGTGAAAGTTGCTCAGTCACGTCTGACTCTTTGTGACCCCATGAACTATACAGCCCATGGAATTCTCTAAGCTAGAATCCTGGAGTGGGTAGCCTTTCCCTTCTCCAGGGGATCTTCCCAACCCAGGGATCGAACCCAGGTCTACCTAATTGCAGGCAGATTCTTTACCAGCTGAGCCATAAAGGAAGCCCAAGAATACTGGAGTGAGTAGCCTATCCCTTCTCCAGTAGATCTTCCTGACCCAGGAATTGAACCTGGGTCTCCTGCATTGCAGGCAGATTCTTTACCAACTGAACTATCAGGAAGCCCATTTGATAAGTTGTAGAACCAAAATTAAAATCTGGGTCTTCTGAATATTGGTATCCTCCAAAAGTAGCAACTGATATTTTGAAACCACCAAGAGAAATCAGGATATTGCATTTGAATTTGGAGAGACAAGTCAGAAATCATGGGTTGTTGAAGGAAGTCAAGTTAAATCAAGGAATAAAACTAATGGTGCTAAATAACCAAGTTTTCATGTGGCATTTATGCCAAGAAAGCCAGGTTCAACTCATGAGGTGAAACTAGTGGGGTAGATACTCAAACAAAAATGTAGGGTTTGGTTCAAATAGCTGCCTGGTGATTTCTCTGGCAGTTCAGATAAGCTAGAGGCCTCTTAACTATCTATTATGGGCTTAATTATGCACAGCAATGCCACCCCTTACATCAGGTGTCATTAGCCTCCAGTGGAGTTAGCCTTTCAGGCTACTCAAGGTCCCAAGATGAGAAGCATGAAATCGGTTTCACCTCTCTCCTCAGTTCACCTTCCTTCACACACACATACCTTTTCAGTTTCAATTATTGCTTATTTTTTTTCCCCCTAGCTTCACTAAATATTTGGGTGGTAGTAAATCCCCATAGTGTACATGCATGCTGTATGTACCAAGATTGACAGGAAAAAAAAAAAAAACAGAACCTAGAAGATTAACAAGAAAGCAATATAATTTAAGCCCAGAATTGTCTCTAAAGTCTGAATTTTAGTGATGCTCTGAAGTTACTGTGTTCTCTCTGACTTGGTCAAATCATCATCATAACATTAAATACATCTCTTTGTAAGTTCTCATATATTTGTGTGGCTTTTGATTGTGTTCCACATTCCCCATTAGAGTGTAATTACATTCAGGCAAGGATCCTGGCTGGTTTTGTTATTCATCATATTCTAAGTATGTAACAGAGTGCTGGGCATTTAATAATTATACAGTAAGTGTGTGCTTGACTGAGTGAATTATGTTTTTACATTTTTTAATGCTTAGGTTTTCATCTATAAAATGGGAAAAATGAAGCCAATTTCAAAGTTAATAGAATATTTTTAAGCATATAAAATGTAATATTATATGTATATATACACATATATATCAAACACAGTAAGCACTGGATATATGATAGGTGTCATTATTGTTCAGTGATAGAGTCTGTTTCTTAGAACAGATACATTTCCTCTCAGATGGCAGAAAAATATTAAATATTGAGCATACAGGAAATTATTTTTAAAGAAAAGATCTAGGAGAGTGACTGAAAGGGTCATGGCATCATGATTTCAAGATATACCAAACTCAGTATCAATTACATGCACATTAACAACCTCATCTAGGCTTTTCACAGAAGTGCAGGGTAGATAAAAAAAAGTAAAAAGAGGGAGGAGAGGAACTGCTAGAAACCAGAGAGACATGAAAATTTATGTGAACATGCTACTATAGCAACCTATTGGTTTACTGTATTGCTTGGCACTCAAGGCCCCAAAACAATGTATCATTTATTCCGAGGAACAGACTGGAGGATATCATGCATCACTGTCTTAGCCCCAAGGGGTATCTATCTTTAGTTGCATATTTGAATAAATTAATATTATTATAATATATTAGGACATTTTAATGATTTTAGACTTTATTAGGCTATTTAAAATGTATGTTTTGTTTATTTCATCAATTTTAATGAAATTAATAATTTTAGATCAGAGACCTTTGGGCTGCCTTACTTGTGACAGTTTGATTTGCACAGGAATGATATTGCCTTTTAACCCTATATCAAATAAATGAAGGCTACAGTGCAGATGTCAATATTTCCCTGACTGCAGTGAGTCTTGTATCCCTGGCAGCCTGGCCTGTGTCTAGATTTCTCTTCTCTGCTTCAACTGCTTTTCTAATATCAATGTGCTTATGATTTTAATGTCGAATTTTATCCTACAATGTACCAACACAACCACTTTGCACAGACTGAGTTGACAAGAAGAAATCCTGGGAAATCAGAGTTGAGCAACAGAAACTAGCTCCTTTCTGGAATCACATATTGGGTTTATAGTGTTCCACAATCTAAGGTGATGATACATTTCTATAAATAGTCTCATCAATTTGAAGATATATCAAAACTAGAATGACTCTACTTTATCATTATGAAAAGGCCACAATTCATTCTCGCAACAGAGTTTGTTCCAAACACCATGTTAGATGTTGAAAGCATGATGGTTAACACAGCAGAACTCTTACTCCCTGGTAGATTATATTAGGAGGAGAGATGGGCAAGTACAAAAGTTGAGTATGGTTTAAAAGAGTATTTCAAGGAGGCTTCCTGGGTGACTCATTGGTATAGAATCCACCTGCCAGTGCAGGAGACACAGGTTCAAACTCTGATCCAGGAAGATCCCGCATGCCACAGAGCAACAAAGTCTGTGTACCATGACTCTTGAGCCTGTGTTCTAGAGCCCAGAACTGCAATTACTGAGCCCACATGCTGCAGCTACTGAAGGCTGCACATCCTAAAGCCCGTGTTCTGCAACAAAATAAGCCATTGCAATGAGAAACCTGTGCACCACAACTACAGAGTAGTCCTGACTCACCTCAACTAGAGAAAGCCCAGGCAACAAAAAAGACAAAGAACAGCCAAAAATAAGTAAATGAATAAATAATGAATTCTGCAAGAGTTTTGTAAAAGTACTTAGATAGAGGTGAGCAAATGGGAGTACATCTGGAGAGCTTCCTCTTTTAGCATGAAAGTCTCAGGGTAGTTTTCTGAGAGAAGGTGACCTCTGAATTGAGACAAAAGGACTAGTGGAAGGCAGAGGTACCTGTCAAAGGTAGCCAGGGTGTGTGTGTGTGTGTGCGTGTGTGTGTGTGTGTGTGTGTGTGTGTGTGTGTGTGTGTGTGTGTAACGGGCTTATAAGCAAAACACCCAACATATGAAGAGGCTTGAAAGACAGAAATCATATCACAGTTTGGTAATTGAATATTTCAGGATGGATAAACCCCTATTTTGAGACAGCAGAATGGCAAGATTTATAGCCAGAGAGGTCAACAGGGGCTAGAACATGAAGGTCTCCCATGCATGCTGTACTGTTAGGACTTTATTCTAGGGATAGTCAGGAATCACTGAAGGATTCCAGGACAAAGTGATAAGGCCAAGTATTTACTTTGGAAATATCACTATGCATTTTAAGAACACAACCAAAACCCTGCTTGCTCGTGGACTGTGTATCCAGTATCAACACCTGATTTCACTATGCTTCCCAAGCCAACTCGGCACTCAGAATTCTTCCAAATCTCTTTTCCTGTGTTCCTAATCTCAGCTAATAACTTCACCATTCAACCTTGTTATTGAGACATAAAACTTGGAATTACCTTCAAATTGCCCTTTTCTTGTATCTAATCAGACACTGAAATATACAAATAATATATTTTCTGTCTTGCTTTTAAACTGAACAACCAATACCCCAGTTTAAACCATATTTTATATCTTTCCCATCCATTCTTCCCAAATGCTTCCAGAAATGTTTTGTGAAGATGAGAAGTAGATCATTTCACTACTCTTGAAAAGGCCCCAAATGGCTTCCTAGGGCCTATGGAATCAAGCCCAAATGTCTTATGATATTTAAGATCCCTCAAGTCTTGCCCTAAGGGTCCTTTCTAAACCTACCTCCTATTACATACACCAGATTCACGTCCTGTATCCTGAGACATGACAAACTCTCCACACAATGCTTATATGAATTGACTGTGTTCTTTCCTTGCTTATGATTATTTTCGACTCCTTGCAATATTTGGAAATTCTATTCATTCTTTGTTTTCCAGCACAAAAACTACCTTCCCCACCCTCTGGAAGCATTTGTTAATACTCTGATTGGAGTTGAACTGACTGTTGCTGTGCACTTTTAAGGAACTGACTTAGGATTCTCTTTGGATTTTCTTGGTACTTACTTCATTTTGGTGATTTTTATGACAGGTCACAAATTGTAAGTCAGGAGATGCAAACTAGAGTTAATCCACTTTCAACCTTGTTTGACTGGCCCAAAGTTTACAATAAAATAATATGTCCTTATGTCTTACTCGGACATGTGCTCTCCAGATCCCAATATTTGTTTCAGATATTTACCCTTTATCAACTTGGCCTTGAATGACTAAATCATTACAGGGGCGATGAAGTTGTATTGATAAGACTTTGGTTGTAAAAAGGCATGAAATATCATCAGAATGAAATTTATATACTAATAAAAATAAGCAAATACATTATAATGAGATGATGTTATAAATTCAAGTTCTTTCAATGCGGGAACTTATTTCTTTTTCAAATTTCACAAATTACCTCACAGATAAGTGCCTGATGGAAAGAAAGAAAGTCTCAGGTCAGCAGAGAAGATCATTTTTAATGTGGGGTGGTAATGAAATTTATGGCCTGTCTAGATGATCCAGTACCCTTCTAAATCAAAATATGTAATGACTTACTCATAGTAACAGCCTTGCATATGAGAGGACAAGAGGGGTGATGGGCAGGGTGTGTGTGTGTGTGTGTGTGTGTGTGTGTGTGTGTGTGTGTGTGTGTGTAAAATTATAATTCTAGACCCTCTGAATAATCAAACTGTGGTATAAAATCTAGAAGAGGGATATCTTGACATGAGAGTCAGGAAATTAGGGGAGTGGTTGTTTTGATTTTAAGGTCACTTTATTGAGGTATAATCGATATATATAAAATTCTATGTATTTTATATATGCTACTCAGTGAGTTTGGATAACCTCAATAGAAAATGAAACCATCAATATAAAGGCTATAAACATATTCATCAACCTCCCAAGTTTTCCTTGAAATTAGATTTTTACTGCCCATTCTTTAATTCCCTTCAGCAAGTCATTTTACCTTTATGAGATTGTATTTTTCTTAGGCATAATCTAGTTAGAATTATGCAAGGAATGAATAAGATAATATGCAGTGATTATATAATATGTGATGTAAGACTTCAAAGTCAGCATATAGGATAAAAGTCACAAGCCGTTAAAACTGCCCTTGCGTGTGTGTTCAGTCGCTCAGCTATGTCCAACTCTTTGTGACCCCATGGACTGTAGTCCTCCAAGTTCCTCTGTCTATGGAATTCTAAGGCAAGAATGGGTTGCCATTGACAATTCCCTAGACTTCCTTACTTTAAACTAACACAATTCACAAAAGTCTCCAAAATGGAAGGCAAGCCCTTCAGGGTGAGTACAGTGAAATGACCTGTTAGAGTATAAGAAAAAGATAATAAAATATCCATTTAAGTTTCATTTATATCTCATCTTCTAAATTTTATCTGTTTTAGCTTACTTAATGCATGCAATATACTAATTCAGAAATGCATGTACATAATTTACAAATAAGTATGCATATTTTGGTAGTTTGCTAAGGTTTAAATTTCACTCATAGGGATATGTATTCTAAAATAGTTGTGAAATAGAAATACTGTTTTACATCATTCTCCATGGTTGAGCACTGGATGAAATAGTTGATTTTTGTTTTAGAACCATGTTATATTAGACACACATTTTCCACCTGAAAATCTCACTGAGAATGGAGATATACTCACACTATCAGAAAAAATAGGAATGAAGACTGATCAAAGGAGTAGCAGGAATATGTCTCCCACTGCATGTCTTTCTGAAACATATATTGAGTGGAGTAGTGAGTTCATGCCATTTAAATTGTTACTATTTATATTTATCTCTTTCTTTTACTTTTTCTGCCTCTCTCAAGCAGCACCCAAAGCTTAAAGAGTTGATTCTATCATAAGTGAAATGCAAAAATGTCCTTCTTTTGCTAAATTACCATATATAAAAATGCTTTGAAAATCATAGTGTTATACAAATGTGATGTATGTATTCATAACTTAACACACACATATTACATGAAAAACAGCAGAGAAAAAGGGATCAATGAAGACACAGAGAAATATTTTAACACATTTTTCTGGTTCCCTTGAAAATAAAAGAAAGGAAGAAGACCCTCCCTCTTATATTCCTTCATCAAAATGAGTAACTCAGATAAAATTTATGGCCTGTCTAGACGATCCAGTAGTAAATAATCTAGAATAGGAAAACGGAAAGGAAAGGTCACTCCACTTCATTATGATTTTCCAAGTTTACCTCACCTCTGTAAAGCTAACAGTAAAAAAAAATCATCATTCCCTAAAGTGAAAACCTAACCTGATTGAAAAAGGTCATCATACTTCTGTGTAATGTGAACCTGGCATACTCCACCTGGCTGATTTTAGGCATTTCCCTATCCATTAAGTGGTAACTGAATATATTGTGTAACATGTGCATGCATGTTTTATGCACATAGATAATAAATCCTTTAAAACAGGCAATAAGATACTGCTCATCATATTCCCTTTGAAGCACTGGTTTAAGCTGAACAAATTATAGGATTCTGAAGTGAGAGGTATGATGACATGGATATTTGTAGTAAAGAATGGCAAAAATTCATAGACTAAATTTGATATCTATTGCTTAAAAAGTCAAAATATTATAAGTTCTCATCATCAAATATATTCAATTGTAGTTATACATTTGCTATTAACAGATATATTGATAATTTTAATTTTTTACTACATATTTGTTTTCCATTCATGGATGTAATTTTTATTTACCTTATTTGTAACTTTTGTATCCTTATCTTAAATTATGATAAATTATTACGGAAAATGCCTTGTTGATAATAAAGAATTCTAAAAAGCATAGCCACAATGGAACATTTGCTTAAAATAGGCAGTGAATAAAACATGCATCATTCTAAAACACTGAAGCAGTTAAACTCATCATACAAAATAAGAAGGCAAGTCTTTCTAAATTGCGGGCCTGGATTTGAGGACAGCTAAAAATCAATAGGAGGTAATCCAAATAAGTAGACAAATAACAAAATTCTTATTTAAGTCAAGATGGTATTATCATCTCCATAAAGTGATATAAAATCTATTTTTGTAATACTTATTTAAATTTTAGTCTATTAAAATTTACTTTATGTTTTTAGTCTTAATCCTAAGTGAATGTACTGTTCTCAAGTCATAGATCAACTTAATTTCATGTCATCAAAACATTATTTACTAGAATTTTATTAAGGATTTTTGCATCTATGTTCATCAGTGATATTGGCCTGTAGTTTTCTTTTTTTGTGGGATCTTTGTCAGGTTTTGGTATTAGGGTGATGGTGGCCTCATAGAATGAGTTTGGAAGTTTACCTTCCTCTGCAATTTTCTGGAAGAGTTTGAGCAAGATAGGTGTTAGCTCTTCTCTAAATTTTTGGTAGAATTCAGCTGTGAAGCCGTCTGGACCGGGGCTTTTGTTTGCTGGAAGATTTTTGATTACACTTTCACCATTACTATTCAACATAGTTTTGGAAGTTTTGGCCACAGCAATCAGAGCAGAAAAAGAAATAAAAGGAATCCAAACTGGAAAAGAAGAAGTAAAACTCTCACTATTTGCAGATGACATGATCCTCTACATAGAAAACCTTAAAGACTCCACCAGAAAATTACTAGAACTAATCAATGACTATAGTAAAGTTGCAGGATACAAAATCAACACACAGAAATCCCTTGCATTCCTATACACTAATAATGAGAAAACAGAAAGAGAAATTAAGGAAACAATTTCATTCACCATTGCAACGGAAAGAATAAAATACTTAGGAATATATCTACCTAAAGAAACTAAAGACCTATATATAGAAAACTATAAAATACTGGTGAAAGAAATCAAAGAGGACACTAATAGATGGAGAAATATACCATGTTCATGGATTGGAAGAATCAATATAGTGAAAATGAGTATACTACCCAAAGCAATTTATAGATTCAATGCAATCCCTATCAAGCTACCAACAGTACTCTTCACAGAGCTAGAACAAATAATTTCACAATTTGTATGGAAATACAAAAACCTCTCGAATAGCCAAAGCGATCTTGAGAAAGAAGAATGGAACTGGAGGAATCAACCTACCTGACTTCAGGCTGTACTACAAAGCCACAGTTATCAAGACAGTATGGTACTGGCACAAAGACAGAAATATAGATCAATGGAACAAAATAGAAAGCCCAGAGATAAATCCACGCACATATGGACACCTTATCTTTGACAAAGGAGGCAAGAATATACAATGGATTAAAGACATTCTCTTTAACAAGTGGTGCTGGGAAATCTGGTCAACCACTTGTAAAAGAATGAAACTAGAACACTTTCTAACACCATACACAAAAATAAACTCAAAATGGATTAAAGATATAAATGTAAGACCAGAAACTATAAAACTCCTAGAGGAGAACATAGGCAAAACACTCTCTGACATACATCACAGCAGGATCCTCTATGACCCACCTCCCAGAATATTGGAAATAAAAGCAAAAATAAACAAATGGGACCTAATTAACCTTAAAAGCTTCTGCACATCAAAGGAAACTATTAGCAAGGTAAAAAGACAGCCTTCAGAATGGGAGAAAATATTAGCAAATGAAGCAATGGACAAACAACTAATCTCAAAAATATACAAGCAACTCCTACAGCTCAACTCCAGAAAAATAAACGACCCAATCAAAAAATGGGCCAAAGAACTAAATAGACATTTCTCCAAAGAAGACATACAGATGGCTAACAAACACATGAAAAGATGCTCAACATCACTCATTATCAGAGAAATGCAAATCAAAACCACTATGAAGTACCATTTCACACCAGTCAGAATGGCTGTGATCCAAAAGTCTACAAATAATAAATGCTGGAGAGGGTGTGGAGAAAAGGGAACCCTCTTACACTGTTGGTGGGAATGCAAACTAGTACAGCCACTATGGAGAACAGTGTGGAGATTTCTTAAGAATCTGGAAATAGAACTGCCTTATGATCCAGCAATCCCACTGCTGGGCATACACACTGAGGAAACCAGAAGGGAAAGAGACACGTGTACCCCAATGTTCATTGCAGCACTGTTTATAATAGCCAGGACATGGAAGCAACCTAGATGTCCATCAGCAGATGAATGGATAAGAAAGTAGTGGTACATATACACAATGGAGTATTACTCGGCCATTAAAAAGAATACATTTGAATCAGTTCTAATGAGGTGGATGAAACTGGAGCCTATTATACAGAGTGAAGTAAGCCAGAAGGAAAACCACCAATACAGTATACTAACGCATATATATGGAATTTAGAAAGATGGTAACAATAACCCTGTGTACGAGACAGCAAAAGAGACACTGATGTATAGAACAGTCTTATGGACTCTGTGGGAGAGGGAGAGGGTGGGAAGATTTGGGAGAATGGCATTGAAACATGTAAAATATCATGTATGAAATGAGATGCCAGCCCAGGTTCGATGCACGATACTGGATGCTTGGGGCTAGTGCACTGGGACGACCCAGAGGGATAGTATGGGGAGGGAGGAGGGAGGAGGGTTCAGGATGGGGAACACATGTATACCTGTGGCGGATTCATTTTGATATTTGGCAAAACTAATACAATTATGTAAAGTTTAAAAATAAAATTAAGAAAAAAAAACATTATTTACTTAAAGTGTCCTTTCACTTCACATAAGGAGTATATTTCTTCTTATCAGTCTTCTCTGCAAAAACCATCACAATATTGCAAAGTAATTAGCATCCAATTATAAAAGTTTTGTTTAAAAGACAAAAAAAGTTAAAATTTTTAGTTTTATGTATAATCAAAGTCTGAACTCTAGTTCTCCCAACACTTACTGTATTTATACCTAGAGTAAAATTTAGCATACTAGAATTGTCCCTGCCAGGTATGCTGAAAGTCACTATAGTGTTAAAAAAAATGACCATTTTATGTGTGCTAAGTCACTTCAGTCGTGTCCAACTCTTTGTGACCCCATGCACTATAAGCTTCCAGGCTCCTCTGTCCATGGGATTCTCTAGGCAAGAATACTGGAGTGAGTTGCTGGGCCCTCCTCCAGTGGATCTTAGCAACTCAGGGATCAAATCCACATCTTTTATGTCTCCTGCATTAGCAGGTAGGTTTTTTACCACTAGCGCCACTTGGGAAGCCCAGACTATATTATACAAAGAAATAATATCTTCATAACTAATATGTAACTTTAGTCATTGCTATGATGCTTACCCAAACAGTACAATAAACTAAAGGTCAAATGGCTAATATTTCTAATGTATAAACAATTACATCATTCATAAGGGAAACAGTGTGACAGACATCTTTGAAGATGGCATCCAATGGTTCTCAACTCTTAATGTTTATGTTCCCCTGTAATCTCTCCCTCTTTGAATAGGGTCACCTTTTATAACCAATAATATATTGCAGAAATGACAGAGACTTCTCAGACTAGGTCATGAACAGCTTCTATGGTGTTCTCTTGAATCACTAGCTCTGGGGAAAACCAACTGTCTTATTATAAAGATGTCAAGCAGCCCTATTTAGAGATCTATATAGTGATTAACAGACACCTTCTGTCAGTAATGGTTGCTTCCCTGGTGGCTCAGTGGTAAATAATTCACTTGCCAAGACAGGAGACCTGGGTTTGATCCCTGGGTTGGGAAGATTCCCTGGAGAAGGAAATGACAACCTATTCCAGTATTCTTGCTTGGGAAATCCCATGAACAGAGGAATCTGGTGGGCTGCAGTCCATGGGGTCGCGAGAGAGTTGGACAAAACAATGACTAAACAACAACTTGTCAATAACAGGTACCAGTTTGTGGGGCGTGGGACTGAGCCATCTTAGCAGCTGATCCTCCAGTCCTAGTCAAGCCTTCAGAGGATTAGCAGCAGGTGACATTTGATGGGAACCAGGTGGGAGACCCTGAGCCGTACCCCACTAGGAATTCCACCAGGAATGCTCCTGGATTCCTGACCCAGACATACTGAGATAACAAAAGCTTACTGTTTGAAATTGCTAAATTTGGGGTTGTTACTTAGCAACAGAAAACTAATAATGGCAATGTAAACAAAGGACAGAACATAGGTTGAGAGGCTGACGAAGGTAAAATGTGTCCTGATAGCATCTTTTATATGAGTGCTCTTAGACAAGTTAAGTTTCTTATGTTTTAGTTTTGTCATCAGTAAATTGAAGATAATAAATCATACCTCAGAGAGGTCTGAAGAATAAATGAGACAGAATGTAAAGGTCCTGGGAAGTAATTTATCCCTGGTAATGTTTCTTCCTTGTTTTTAAATTGTGCTTAATTTTGCAGGATCTTTTTTTTTTTTTTAAGTTTTCAAGCAGATTATTCTCAGTGCACAGAAGAGGATTTTACAGGATATGATACAACTATAGGCAAAGATAAGATTAGAGATGATCAGGTATTTCCTCCTATTTGTTTGTGTTTATTTGCTTATATTTATCTGAATGAAAATCTGGCTTTGAAAATCTTGACTTAAGCAAGATGAATTTTTATAAACATCTCTTAAAGTACATGGGCTTCCCAGGTGGTGCCAGGGGTAAAGAATCCACCTGCCTATGCAGGAGCTGCCAGAGACATGAGTTTGATTCCTGGGTCAGGAAGATCCCCTAGAGTAGGAAATGCAACCCACTCTAGTATTCTTGCCTGGAAAATTCCATGGACAGAGGAGCCTGGTGGGCTATGAGGTAGCAGAGAGTTGGGCACAACTGAGCATGTATGTACAAAAGTATATGAACAGAGTAAGTTATTTCTGAATATTTTTCAAGCCTCAAGTATAAAAGGAAATAAAACTAAGAAAACAAAACTTCTCCAGATCTTGTAAAAACTCTGCTCTGTTCCAAGAGAGTCTCTGACAGCCTCATGCTTCTGTTAACAACCTTGAGGTCAAGAAAACAACCCAAAAACATGCTGTATCTGTTTCTTTTCTGTCTAGTTACCTTGACTCCATTATTTCTGTGTCTTTGACTAAACCAACGGAGAAAGTATAAGCGAATGTTTCTATGTTCGGTCTTATTTTGCTAACTGATAAGTTACCTGAAATGCCTTTATCCTGGCATTTAACATTGACTTTTCAAATTATTTTTGATAGATCCCGAGGTCCCATGACCATGCTAGGTGTCACAGTATAGACGTTAAATCCATGAACTCCATCTGAATATTTGCAAGACTTCTTGGGTTCAATTTCCAGCTCTGTCATTAACTATAGACTTGTGCAAAGTACTTATTGTAAATACACTGTGCTAGATTTCTCTTCAGCAAGAGGTAAGGATAAAAATATTATCTTTCTATAGGTTTGTTGTGAAAATAAAATGGGTTAATGTTAAATACGAAGTGCTTATCACATAGATAGCTTTTCATTTTGATAAAATAAATTTTTGAAATGTCCTGGGCCCTGAAGGTAGCATGGTAGATGCACTAGTGAGTGTAACAACAATCATTTGACAAGCAGAAGTTTTCTTTCTCTCACTCCCTACACATATTCAAATTTTTTTTTTTTGTAGTTTTGAGAAGATAGATTTATATATTCTAGTGGTATTTGGATATATCTTCAAATACAACTCTAACAAATGATAAATGTATGCTTCATTCTTAAATAAAATATATATTTGCCTTTGAAAGTGCATTTGATTTTCACAGCTACTAGATTTTTTTCTGTGAATGAGTGTATCAGGGAAGGGCTCTGATTGGGGAGAATTAATCAACCTATTTTTGTAGCAGTTCTAAACTCCTCTGAAAAGTTATAGTCCATTTCCCAACTTGGGGAAAAAAACAAAACAAAACAAAACAATGAAGCTACAACTGCAGACACAACTTGGCTCTCTTCTGTCTTTGGTATAGGCCAAGCAAGTGGGGTGAGGGTTGTTGTAGTCTTTTTGACAATGGTCACTGAATTTAGGAAAGTGGAAGAGAGAGATATAGCAAAAAAAAAAAAAAAAAAAGTAGAAATAAAATGGACTTTAACAAAGGAGTTCTCACTTGTGCTACTAAGAATAATCCTGCTCATTAACCTTTCAGAAAGGCATGACACAGTTTCAAAAGTGAATTTGAAAGATATGTAAAATAATTTAAACCACTTTTTAAAAAGCGTGCTTTGTGGAGAACCAGGGATGGGGGAAGGAGTTACAAGGACATCCTAACGGAAGGGGGGCTCTGAGTAGATAGAACTGAGACTCCATTCACCCCTACTTTCACAGATATTATTTAGTGGGTCTTCAAATAGGATTATATTTGAACAAAGGGTTTCATAATTTTCAAAGGATTGAGAACCATGCTTCTAGATGTTTACCTCTATTCATCATCACAAACTGAAAACTTCTTAACCTGGATTATCAGAATCTGAGGAAGGTTATATTGCCAGATATATAATCTTGTAGGGTTGGGATAAGGGTGACCACAGATGAGTTTATCTAATTTTAGGTTTATAAAAATATAGGGGAGCTTCCAAAAGCCACCAAGATTTCAAATTAATAAAAGCAATAATTAATTAGCAAAAAAAAAATAGAAATTAAGCAGCCCAAATTGTAGAAGAGGTTGCATATAAAATAACTGCAAAAAAATTCTAGGTGAATCCACTATCAGTTATCCAAAACAAATAAGATAGTTATGGGGATATCTTTTATTGTTTTATTGTTAAGGCTGATGTTAAAGGAGAATATTTCCCATAAATCCTCTTTTGATTACAGTTTAAGAAACAAAGTACCTACTCATGTCACATCCATTTTCATCCATTGTGGCAACATCTAAGTTCTTATGTGATTTCACCTGTTTTCTGTTCAGACACTTAGCTGTAATTAGTTATGAGACATGACACTTAATAAACCTCATATGTTTATGTTGAACAGTATGGCATTGCCAATATTTAGCCTTTTTGACTGAAAAAAATTTAAATTTCATATGGTCCAAACTAACATTTTCTAGCATACATTCCCTCCTTAATTTTGAAGCCATTTAGATGATATCCTCTCCTCTGTATTATATCTTCCATTTAATCCACAGGGGTCCCATTCTTCTTTGTTGGCTTGATAAGAACAGGTGAAGAGGTCTGAATGAGCCCACTGGTTGAAAGTAAAGAGAAAGTCCTTAAGTCTTGTCTTGTCTTGTTCAACAGCTCTTGCTAAGACTTTCAGAAGTGCCTCAAGGGGACAATCATATAGAGCTGATGTTAGAGTAGCCCTAAAATCCCCTTCATTAGTCCTTCAACCATGCAGTTTATCCCTCTACAGTCCCTTTAGTGATAGAATACCTGAAATGCCATATTCTATAAAAACAAAATGTTAAAATGTCTTAAGGGAGAGAGAGGCAGGTAAAAGGGTTAGGCTGATCAAGGAAGCCAGGCAGAGTCAGCGGCTCTGATTGCTTTTGGAGTGCTCTTATGGAAGCTGGGCCCAAGTCCTTTAAGAGCTGGTTTATTTCCCAAGTAAACATGGTTTCCAGAAAGAGCAATGGTGTGCTGGCTCCAAAGGGAGGGGTAGAAATGAAAGGCATCAGTGATGGGGGATTTGCTGGCATTTCTGAGATCATATAAACCAAAGTGGACATTTCTTCTGGATGCTATTAGCTACTCATCCCTCCCACGTGGGCCTCTTCGTGCCCCAGAGAAGGCTGCTAAGAATCATTCAAGCCAGTTAAAGAAACTGCTTAAAGTAAATATCTGAAACACAAACACATTAGCTCAAAGTGCTTGAAACAGAGTAATAATCACAAAGTCCTTACTTCTTCTCCCCTTTGTACCATTCAAAGGCCGGAGGCGGCACACCTGCACCTTCGCATCTTATCAATCCACTGCGTCCGGGGGCCACGGTGCCAGATTTAATTTCCTGAATTGTAGGAGCAACTGAAAAAGAAACAAAGAAAGAAAGAAACTGGTGGGTTAGTTAAAATAATCTTCAACAGAAATATAGCACACATATTTTTATTCCTTTTACATTCAAAGCAATCTTATGCCTGATAGACCAATGCATCACATTTTCAGTGTTTTATGCTCCTCATATGAGACCAGTCATTTTCAGCTTCATTTTTCAAGTTGGACAATAGACAAATGTTCCTAGGGAGTGCAGAGTAAATGCAATACATTTTGGCCTTGCTTCCTATTGGAAAAATGGCATTGTTGAGGGGAACACTTCATCTGTACTCCAGTCAAACTACACTTCAATAATAGCTCTCATTCACTGAGTGACGGCTGGGAGCCAGTCATGGTGGCTCCGTGCTTTATGTTCATGATTTCCTCACAGTAATGCTCTAAGCTAGATGGTATTATCTCAATTTTACAAATGTGAGAACTGAAACTCAGAGAGGTTAAATAATTTGTCTGAGGTCACACAGCTACTTAGCTGCAGAGTTTGGATTTCATGTCAGGCATGTTGACCCAAAGTCTGAAGTCTTCCTATTCTGTGTTTTTCCTTACTCCCTATCATGTTAGTGATTTTTTAAAATGTATTTCCTTCTACCTGGAATGCTATCCTTTCTCATTTCCACAGATTCAAGGCCCAAATTTTGGGGTCACCATCTCCTTACTCTTCCTTGCTCTGGCAGGAAATAGCTCTCTTTTTTTCAGAATAGTTTCTCTAAATCTCTCATAACATACACTTTGTGTCTTGTAATGATGGATACACCAGGCTTCCTTGTCAGCTGCCTAAAGGCAGGATAAATATCTGATTTATCTCTGCTTATTCAGAGGTCAAAGCACAGTGCCTGGCACAAAATGATGCTTAAAAATATTCATCATAGCATAGGAGAAGGGAATGGCTACTCACTCCAGTATTCTTGCCTGGAGAATTCCATGGACAGAGGAGACTGGCAGGCTTACAGTCCATGGGGTCACAAAGAGACAGACATGACTGAGGGATTTGCTGGAGAAGGAAAAGGCAACCCACTCCAGTTTTCTTGCCTGGAGAATCCCAGGGACAGAGGAACCTGGTGGGCTGCCATCTCTGGGGTTGCACAGAGTCGGACACAACTGAAGCGACTTAGCAGCAGCATATATGTTTGTATGTATATGTAGATACACACATATATATTGGTTTTATTTTTCTGTGAGAACCCTGAATAATATATGGAGCCAAAGGATGGAAAATTAGATGGGACCTTGAGGGCAATTTTAAGGACTTAGTTTCTACTCTGAATGAGATGGTGAACCACTACAGAGGCGGGGGGGCGGGGAGCATAATCTGGCTTTTGTTTTAAAAGTATCACATCACAGGCTGCTGTGTTGAGAAAAGATTATCATGAAGACAGGATGAAAGCTGCTACAGTAAGTAAGGCAAGCGATGTGGGCAGCTCAGATTATGGTGGTAGCACCTGAGTAGTGGAAAGTTACTGGCTTTGAGGTACGTTGTGAAGTTGGAGCCAATAGGATTTTTTGACAGATGTAAAAAAAAAAAAATTGAGGGTGATTTTATTTGGCTTAGAGTCAGACATGACTGAGCAACTTCACTTTCACTTTTCACTTTCATGCATTGGAGAAGGAAATGGCAACCCACTCCAGTGTTCTTGCCTGGAGAATCCCAGAGACGGGGGAGCCTGGTGGGCTGCCGTCTATGGGGTCGCACGGAGTCAGACACGGCTGAAGTAACTTAGCAGCAGCAGCAGCAGAAGGTTAGAAATACCCATTGACTGAGATGGGTTCAACAGTTAAGTAGATGAGTTTAGGAGTTGTACGTATAAGCCATTTTATTTAAAATATTTTCACTGCCTTTAAAATTCTCCTATTTTTAAATCCTCCTAAATCTGCTTACTCATTTTTACTCCCCCTCTACGGAAATCACTGATTTTTTAAATTTTATTAATAGTTTTGCCTTTTCCAGAATGTTATGTAGTTGGGGTCATATAACATGTTTCATATGTTTCATATTGGCTTGATATTGGCTTCTTTCACTTAGTAATATGCTTTATTTAAGTTTATTTAAGTTTCCTCCATGTCTTTTCATTTTAGCACTGAATACTATTTCACTGTCTGTATGTACCACAGTTTATTTATCCATCCACCTGCTAAAGAATTTCTTGGTTGCTTTAAGCATTGGCAAACGCATGGAAAGCCACTATAAAAATCCATTTTTCTGTGTGAATGTAAATTTTCGACTCTTTTGGGTAAATACCAAGAAGTACAATTGCTAGATTATAGGATAAGAATATGTTTAGTTTTGTAAGAAACTTACAAACTGCCTTCCAAAGTTTGCATAGCTACCAACTATGTATGAGAATTCCTGTTGTTCCATGTTCTCATCAGCATTTGGAGTTAGTGTTTCACATTTTGTTCATTCTAAGAGGTTTGTAGTGGTATCTCTATTTTAATTTGCATTTCACTAATGACTTACTCCTTGGAGGGAAAGTTATGACCAACCTAGATAGCATATTGAAAAGCAGAGATATTACTTTGCCAACAAAGGTCCATCTAGTCAAGGCTATGGTTTTTCCAGTGGTCATGTATGGATGTGAGAGTTGGACTGTGAAGAAAGCTGAGCACCGAAGAATTGATGCTTTTGAACTGTGGTGTTGGAGAAGACTCTTGAGAGTCCCTTGGACTGCAAGGAGATCCAACCAGTCCATCCTCAAGGAGATCAGTCCTGGGTGTTCATTGGAGGGACTGATGCTGAAGCTGAAACTCCAGTACTTTGGCCACCTCATGCGAAGAGTTGACTCATTGGAAAAGACTCTGATGCTGGGAGGGATCGGGGACAGGAGGAGAAGGGGATGACAGAGGATGAGATGACTGGATGGCATCACTGACTCGATGGACATGAGTCTGAGTGAACTCCGGGAGTTGGTGATGGACAGGGAGGCCTGGTGTGCTGCAATTCATGGGGTCGCAGAGTCGGACACAACTGAGCAACTGAACTGAACTGAACTGAATGACATGATGTGAAGTGTCTTTTTATGTGCTTATTTGTCATCTATATATCTTCTTTGATCCATTTTTAAATTGAATTGTTTATACTATTTTTATTGAGTTTTAAGTATTCTTTATATATTGTGGATAACAGTCTCTTGTCAGATGCATCTTTTGCAAATATTTTTCTCAGTCTGTGGATTGTCTTTGCATTATCTTGATAGTGTGATTCACAGAGCCAAAAATTCTAATCAATTTATCAACTTTTTTTTTTCCATGAATTATGCCTTTGGTTTCTAAAAAGTCATCACCAATTGCAAAGTCATCTAGATTTTTCCTATTTTATTTTTCCAGTGTTGTATGCTTCTATTTTGCCATAAATATTTTCTTTTCTACCAGTCTACGTTTAGCATAGTACATATTTCAATAGCACTATGAAAAAGAGTTCAGTATAACAGGAACCTGGAATACGCAAATACTAATTCATTCAGACAAAAGACTTGACTAAGTGTGCACCTTGGATATATTTTAAGTTTCTTTAGAAAGCAATAAAAAGGTACAGAGTTTAATGATTTTTCAATATGTAGTGAATATAAAAACCGTACACCCTCTTCCAACAGAACATTGCCTTTCCTTTTGAAAATGCCTGAGCAGATTAATCATTTTCTGTTAAGGGTAATATTTTACTTTGAATTTCTAGCACCTCTATTTCTCTGTGGTATTTTTATTTTTAATACTAGGCTCAATTAGAAAGATATTTGCAAAGAAATATTTTTATAAATGTTTTGTGGATAACTTGGCAAAAATAATTTTGAGAAGTTTGAATAAGAAAATGAAAGAATATACATAAGCACATTTATATATACACAAATACAAACACATACATACTCTCTAATTCAACATGAAGAACCATTTAATAAGTTTTAACTTTGTTAGGTAAAGATGCACATCCCCCCTTATAAGGCAATAACAATACAAAAGATATCTATAAATAACAATCCCTTATGTCAATTATTATGACACTGTTTTGCTTGTAAGAAATATAGGTAAGATTGTATTTTCACTCTGTTTTCACAGACTTTCATGTATTTCTCTCTCTGTCACACTATGAGGCCATAATCTTTTATGATATCCAACTATTATTGAAGATGAAATAACATATGCAACAGGAGATCCATCACAAGTTTCTATTGAAAACCTAGCTAGTTCAATTACTCCCTTGTCTGTCAAGGGGGCCATGACTCATTACAACCAAAACCATGAAATCCGGAACATGGCCTGAAAACCCAGGCATAATGAACCTAAATAAAAATCTAATTTGTCATTAAAAGCCTTTTATGCAGTACAGTGTGCATATGGCTCAACACTTGGTAAACATACAAGTTAAAGGGACATGATCATGTTGTCTAGAGGGTTCACGGGCTGCTGAAATGGACACTGAAAAACAGAAAGATACTAAAACAGCATATGGAAGCCTAGATAAAAAATGAAATAGGAATTAACACTGTGAGTAAGAAAAGGTCCTGAGAGTGTTTTATGTGTTAGAGAATTAAAGGGCCATGGGGTGTAAGTAATCAATATAGAGAGGGAAGTCTCAAATACATTTCATTCTGAGGCTAAAATTATAAACTTGAACTTGAAAACTGTATTGATTTTTCTTTGGGACATGAATGAACCCTTATGCATATTATTCTGCCTTTTTTGAAAATGACTGTACAAGAGGAAGTAGATCCACCCCTTTATTTATTCTTCATTCCTTCATCAACTCAACAGGTACTTTTTATTGAAGACTACATTAATAAAAAATATAACATCCCTGGCCTCATAAGACTAAGATTCTTGAGTTTGTATGTATGCATACATGTACATGAATGTGCAAACAGTAAATAAACAGTAAGGGAGTGATACAAACTAAGATGGAAATTGAGCAAGATGAAAGAAAAAGGAATGCAAGGTGGGTTCTTTTATGTGGTGAAGTTACAGAGCTATTTATTGATAAAGAAGAGAATTTGAGCAGAGAAGTAAACGATGTGAGGAAAGAAATCATGTGGTTTTCTATAGAAAATTATTAAAATAAAAGAAAAAAAGAAAACTCAAAGACCCTGAGGGGAAATCACTGAGGTAGAAACATGCTTAACAGGTTTGAGAAGCAGCAAAACAGTCAATGTGACTTGAGCAGATTAAGTGAACAGAAGAATCCAGAAGAGAAGGTTGGATAGGCAGCTGGAACTCAGATTCGGAGGGTCTTGGAGCTGATGGTAAAGCCTTTGAATTTTATTCTAAGATGAGGTTGTGGAGATTTTGAGCAGATGTATGATATGAGTTGATTAACATTTTATACAGATTTTTGGCCACTGTGTGGAACATGGTCTGCATAGAGGCAGGAGAGGAAACTGGCAGAACGGCTAGAAGCCTGTTGTAGTAATCTTTAGGATGATGAGAAAATCATTGGCCAATCCATAGAAAAGGCAAGAATTGAGAGAAAATTTAATTAAATAGATCATTGGTCACATTGGACTTGAGTCAACTCATTTTAGTTAACTGGCAGTGAGAAGACATGTTTAGTAAAATTCCAAGTTTACACCATTCTGAATCCTATTACTTTGTATAAATAAGAGTTCTGTGGTCACTGAAATGTCTAATCAAACCCAATAGTTTTCTTTTCTAGAGCATATCTCAGAGACTGTGACGCTCATGTATTCCTTGTGAATCTCACAGTATGGAGCTTTTCCAAATTTATGAGACCACAGAATTACAGAGCATTTTATACTGAGTTCTTGAGGGCCAAATATTTTGTGGGGCATATTCTGGGTATTTTGGACAGTTGGAGAAGTAGATGTCTAAGGTCTATTGCACATCCTCTGTTATGTGATACATGACTTTTCATCACTGCTTTAACTAACTTCTGTGTGCTCATGAGCTATAAGGTACTAACGAGTTTTATGCGATGTAATTATTTGCATCAGAAGGATATGGCCACTTTTTTGGCCAGAAATATATACCTCACAACAATTATGGCTAATTACATCTCTAACTGGAGCTATAACAATGCATTTTATGTGTGATCAGTAAAGTTGTACAAAGCACTGTTTCCCCTGAAATGTTCCATGTTTTAGGAAATCATCTTGGGGCTCTTCCTAGAAAAGACAATCAAATGATAAAATCTGAGTAGTTGCTCCCAGAGCTTATTTCTTTCCCCATCATACTGTGTTGTTCTGTGAATTTCGGTCCTGGAATAGAAGTGGGAGTAGGAGTGTAAACATGTGCATACACAAGCATTTTTATTTCTGGAACTGTTTTCTTTTTTTCTTTCTATGGAAATATATTTGTTGTTGTTGCTGTTCTAGTCAAACGTAACTTTTTAAATTACACCAACGTGGCAAAGAAGGTGATTACTTGGATTCCTCGAATTCATGAGTACAGTGGCATCCTCGGGAATAGACTGATTCCTTTGCAATGCTGAAATTAGGCATCCTACCCTTGTATCAAATTGTATATGGCTATAAATTGAAGCAATTGTATAGTGAACAAAAAATTCAGTTTCAGATGAATGTTATTAGACAAATGCAGGAAACAGCAAAGAACAGATGATGAGGAAGACCAGCAGTGAAAGGGTCAAGAAGGGATATTTAACACCTGTGTGATTAGATGTTCATAGAAAAGGAGTCTTCCCTTTTCATTTACTCAGTGGGATATTTCCTGTCATTGTTTAGCCAGTCATTTCAGGATGAAGATAATTAAAGGTTCTTTACCCAAAACTCCAGGCTCTGCAGGTGCAAGCAACAGAACCTCTGCACTTGGCACCCAACAAACCTAATCAAGATTCAAGCTTTCTTAGTTACATGACAATAGCCACAAAGACCTTCCTCTCTTACCATCCTGATTGGGAAGTTTGGTTTTGTACAAAGTCTTATTACAAAAAGTGAGTGAATCAGAGAGTTACTTTAATAGCCTTAGTGAAGTGAGTTAGCTGCAGTGAAACTTTATAATTTCAAAGGTGTTTGATCACCACCCTGCCTCCTCAAAATGATGGACAATGATAAAGGTACCATGATGAATAATTAAAACAATAAAGAAGAGTGAGGGGTAGTAATAAGAAGTAAATCATGAAGAAATTCATCCTAGAGAAGCTACATAGGAAAACACTGTGGTAAATAAGCATGTTGACCTTGGTCTAGATTCTGAACTTTGTGAACTACACTATGGCACACTTGGTCAAATGGACAGTTTCTGAAAAAAATAAAATAAGGTTTTATCATCTAACAGAGAACACACGATGTAAAAGATGTGCTTGCTCAATATACTACTGCTACAAATGGGGATGATGATAGTTGAAAACTTTCTTTCCTGAAGATAAGATGAAACTCAGGGTAGGAAACCTGAAAATCTTTCTAAGGTTTCCATAGATCTCACAGAAATGTATCACAAGGTCAATAAACCCTATCAATGAAGTACATGTGTCCTTATTTCAGTGACTAATTTTATTTTAAAGAAAGATAAGAACTCCATGTTATTACTTAGATAAATTTTTAAAATATTTATCTAACTGGACTTCTTAAAAATCAAAATACTGTAATATAGACATAGTCTTCATGACTCATGGCATAAAGAACTTTCACATTGAATTACACCTCTGGTAAGCTCTCACAGAGAATGAAAATAATCCAATGTGTAAGGTATTTTCTGCTTCGTCAAGACCTTAAACATTTACACAGTGGCAACATACTGTAGTATTAATAAAAAGACCCATTTTGTTTTCATAAAAGACACCACTTTTTGTCAAGCAAAAGTGGTTCTAAAATTCACCATCTTAGTTAACCCTTCTAAACTTCAGTTTTTGCATCTGAAAAGTATATAGTGCCTACTTCATAGGATTGCTGTATAGGCAATATAAAACACTTCATGGAGCATGCTTATAATGCTCTGTGCTGAGTTAGAAGTCAATAAAACTTGTCTATTATTAAACAGGAATTATTGAAAATGAATAGGGTATCACAGCTCTATTCTCTTTATTTTATTTTATTGTTTTTTTTTTTGAGTTTTTTTAAATTTTATTTTATTTTAAAACTTTACATCTTTAAGAGCATAGAATGATAAATCAGATATGGATAGAAAGGAAACTGAGTTTTCTTTCTTTTTTTTTTAATCATTGTCTTGGTACAGCAAGCATGTGATTAATTCAAAGATAAACTTATACATCAAGTTTACTCTCCAGAAGTCCATCAATATCTTGCTTTTTTTATTTACTGTAATTAACCAAGGGCAAATTCATTGTTAACATATTTATAGTAGACTTAGTTTCCTGTCTCACTGACCAAGAAGTAAGAGGCTTGATTCAACAATGTGACAGAACATTAAAAGTGCATGGAACACATAGGTGTCCCTTCTAGAAAGATGTGCGATTGTGGAGGTATGTCATGTGTTAGGGCATATACAAGATCAATATACTAATTCAGTTAAGCAAATGATGAGATCATTGTCTCTTTGAAAAGAATGACAATGATAATAATTTTGCATGTAAACTAAACTTCAATATTTGATATTCATTATAACAGTGTATTAAGCTGTGATCTCTAATTCCCTTATGTTCACACAGATGTGTAAAAAGAAAAATATTTTATAAAAAAATCAGAGCTAAGATATATAAGTGTGTATTAAGTCAGATTTTAGGGGCATTGGTGAAGGTCCTAGAACTGGTCCCATACACTCTCAAAAAAATCTGTGCATTGTTTGAAATTACAACATAAGGGATTATTTTTCTAAACTCATGATTTAACTCTATTATAACATTTAATCATTTTAAGATAGTTAAATATACTTAAGTTTTCATTAGTCACATATATTGTGGTATGAATGATCTGATATTGTGTTGATTATGAATGTGCATCTGTGAGAAGCCATTTGAGGATGGAAAGTTATGTTATTTGTGACTCATGAAGAAGTAAATAAAAGAACAGGAAAGAAAGGGTTATATAATGAGTTTGCTTGTGATTAGGCAGAATTCATTCATATCATGCTTTGGCAAGGGTCAGCACTACTGAAATTACAGCTTGAAGTAGCTGTCCCCTTGTAGTCAGCAATGCTCACTCCAGTGATGCATCCACTGTAAAATATGTCTGAGATTTATTGGGCCACCAGCTGTATCAATAGGAATTAAATGGTTCACTGTTTTCCTAGCTGTTCACCAAACTTTCTTTCTTTAGATTTTATTCATGATTTGCTCTCTTCTCTGTTGTCAGTAATGGTGAATTATAGCTGTATGTGATTGATTTGAGTACACTGAACAAGTCTGCAAGAATTGTGAAGTGGGATTCTCCAAAGACATCTTGATTCTTAGCACATAAGATCTTGTAACAAAAGTTGCCCATCAGTGCAAATGTTCAAATTCTTAAACATTTGAATATGTTCTTTACATATTGAAGCTATTATAAGTTTCTGTTCAGTTCAGTTCAGTTCAGTCGCTCAGTTGTGTCCGACTCTTTGTGACCCCATGAATTGCAGCACGCCAGGCTTCCCTTTCCATCACCAACTCCCAGAGTTCACTCAAACTCACGTCCATCGAGTCAGTGATGCCATCCAGCCATCTCATCCTCTATTGTCCCCTTCTCCTCCTGCCCCCAATCCCTTCCAGCATCAGAGTCTTTTCCAATGAGTCAACTCTTCGCATGAGGTGGCCAAAGTACGAGTTTCAGCTTTAGCATCAGTCCTTCCAAAGAACACTCAGGACTGAGCTCCTTTAGAATAGATTGGTTGGACCTCCTTGCAGTCCAAGGGACTCTCAAGAGTCTTCTCCAACACCATAGTTCAAAAGCATCAATTCTTCGGCACTCAGCTTTCTTCACAGTCCAACTCTCATATCCATACATGACCACTGGAAAAACCATAGCCTTGACTAGACGGACCTTTGCTGGCAAAGTAATGTCTCTGCTTTTGAATATGCTATCTATTTTGGTCATAACTTTCCTTCCAAGGAGTAAGCATCTTTTAATTTCATGGCTGCAGTCACCATCTGGAGTGATTTTGGAGCCCCCCAAAATTATGTTTACTGCTATAAAAATTACTTTTTAGTGAATCCCTCCAAATAAAGATTAGAATAATTGAGATGCTTTCTTTAGATTACCTGTAAAATATGAAAATATCCTTGGGATTATTTTTCTGATGGGGAAATGTTTTCTATTTGCATTAATTAATCAGTTTAAATAAGTTGTTTACATTTTAATTATGCTTATGCTTTAAGTCATGGTACACTTTTAAAGATTAATATTGATCTCTCAAAATGTGAATAAGGTTAACATATATAAATTTAAGATTTTTGCAATAAATCAATATAAAATAAATGATAACAATAAAGATATAATCTGTAATAGGTGGTGATAACATTGATGGAATCTTTCCTTAGGTTAATTTTTAATCTGTTGATATTTCTCTCTGGCCTCAGGGCCAGATTCCTCTGAAAGTTCCTTAGTTGACTGAATGGTTTATTATTTCTTCTTGTTTCTGTGGCCTTCAATAATCTTAAAATAGCACATTTAAAAAGTTGATTAAAATTCAGTTATTAAAATTGTTTAATTCTGAGAAATGAATAATTCATATTGCTAATATATTCTAAGGAATTACTTTCCAAACACACTGTCTTGGAGGGAATGAAAAGAAAGCCTTTGAGTAGCTAGAAAAAAGGGAGGGGATTAAAGAAAAAGTGCTAAGATTTACATTACAGAAATCTAGTCGTAAACTACCCATTTTTTTTCCCCTGCTTACTGCCCTCAAATGCATGAAGAAGGTTAGAGGTTTAGCAAAACTATAGGAAACATGTTAAATTAATGACATTTTCCACAACTATAGGCACAGATTCTCTAGTAAGAAGGTGAACATTAAACTGAATTGCTTCTCCCTTTCCGTTTACCTTGAGGTGTCAATAAGCTGTACTCTCAGACCTGTATTCTCAGACCTGGAAGCTGTCCTGTTATAGTATTTCTACATGGTTCAAAGAGCAAAGCAACAGAAGTGATAACTATGAAATGGACATGCTTTATCCAGACTTGCCATGGACTTTGAACACGGAGGACAACAATCTAGCAAGAAGTGATACTAGTTTTAGAATTGAGAGGTAATTTTTCTTCCTATCTGAAAAACACAGTCTTGGACACTTCTATTTAAGGATAATGAAAGCTAAATCAGAGCAAACACAGTAGGTAGCTAAGACCAAAAGAAAAGAAGACATAAAGTGGGAGAGACATTTCACTACAAATATTGTGTCTTAAAGAAATTGAAAGATGTGGAAAGGAGGGATAGTAGAAAACCTGTAATTTTAAGAAACAATAGCAAAGGTTTATTTGGGACTAAGAATGTTTTAAAAGGGGGAAAAAAAGTCATCCTTCCTGAAATGATTAAATAAAATGTGGTTTGAGAAGAGTCTGCTTAACAGCAAAAGAAATTTGACAACTGATGGGTTTGTCAAGAAAGGAGAAGTCTGACTAACAAATAAATTCCATGTCAGCAACACCAGAACATGAATAAATTATTAGCAAAATCTTCAGGCTCTTTCCTCTTCTGCTCAGAAATAAAAATAAACATGTGCAGCCGATATCCTCCTTATAATCTCAATCTTATTTAGTGCCTCTTAAGTCAAAATCACTAGATTCCTCGCTCTTTACTGCTCTCATCTTGCAAAACTTATCTATGCATTTGATTAACAGTTACTACTACCAGATCATCAATGTCATTGCAAAATATTTACAAGTCTTGAGAGACTCAGTAATATTGTAGGTTCTTCCTTTAAAATGCATTTTATCACTCCTCACTGAAGAACTATGGACAGAAGTTCATAATATTGTACAGGGGGCAGTGATTAAAACCATCCCCAAGTAAAGGAAATGCAAAAAGGCAAAACGGTTGTCTGAGGATTCCTTAAAAATAGCTGAGAAAAGAAGAGAAGCAAAAGGCAAAGGGGAAAAGGAAAGATATATCCATCTGAATGTAGAGTTCCAAAGAATAGCAAGGAGAGATAAGAAAGCTTTCCTCAGAGATCAATGCAAAGAAATGGAGGAAAACAATAGAAGAGAAAAGACTAGAGATCTCTTCAAGAAAATGAGAGATACCAAGGGAATATTTCATGCAAAGATTGGCTCAATAACGGACAGAAACAGTATGGACCTAACAAAAGCAGAAGATATTAAGAAAAGGTAGCAAGAATACACAGAACTATACAAAAAAGATCTTAATGACTCAGAAAACCATGATGGTTTGAACACCCACCTAGACCCAGACATCCTGGAATGTGAAGTCAAGTGGGCCTTAGGGGGCATCATTACAAACAAAGCAAGTGGAGGTGCTGGAATTCCAGCTGAGCTTTTTCAAATTCTAAAAGAAGAAGCTGTGAAGGTGCTGCACCCAATTATGCCAACAAATTTGGAAAATTCAGCAGTGGCCACAGGACTGGAAAAGTCAGTTTTTATTCCAATCCCAAAGAAAGGCAAAGCCAAAGTATGTTCAGCTATTACACAACTGTACTCATCTCACACACTAGCAAATTAATGCTCAAAATTCTCTGAGCTAGGCTTCCATGGTAGGTGAACCAAGAACTCCCAGATGTTCAAGCTGGTTTTAGAAAAGGCAAAGGAACCACAGAACAAGTTGCCAACACCCCTTGGATCATTGAAAAAGCAAGAGAATTTCAGAAGAACATCTGCTTCATTGACTAACCTAAAGTCTTTGACTGTATGGATCACAGCAAACTGTGGAAAATTCCTAAAGAGATGGGAATACCAGATCACCTTACCTGCCTCCTGATAAACCTGTATTCAGGTCAAGAAGCAGTAGTTAGAACTGGACATGGAACAACAGACTGGTTCCAAATTGGGAGAGGAGTAGGTCAAGGCTGTATATTGTCACCCTGCTTATTTAGCATATATGCAGAGTACATCATGCAAAATGCCAGGCTGGATGAAGCACAAGCAGGAATCAAGACTGCCAGGAGAAATATCAATAACCTCAGATATGCAGATGGCACCACCCTTATGGGAGAAAGCCAAGAGGAAATAAGAGCCTCTTGATGAAAGTGAAAGAGAGTGGAAAAGTTGGCTTAAAACTCAACAATCAGAAGACTAATATCATGGTATCCAGTCCCCTCACTTCATGGCAAATAGATGGGGAAGCAAGGGAAACAGTGACAGACTTTATTTTCTCAGGCTCCGAAATCATTGCAGATGGTGACTGCAGCCATGAAATTAAAAGATGTGCTCTCCTTGGAAGAAGCTATGACCAACCTAGACAGCATATTAAAAAACAGAGGTATTACTTTGCAGACAAAGGTCTGTATAGGCTAAGCTATGATTTTTTCAGTAGTCATGTGGATGTGAGAGTTGGACTATAAAGAAAGCTTAGCGCTGAAGAATTGATGCCTTTAACTGTGGTGTTGGAGAAGACTCCAGAGTCCCTTGGACTGCAAGGAGGTCAAACTAATCACTTCTAAAGAAAATTAACCCTGAATATTTACTGGAAGGACTGATGCTGAAGCTGAAGCTCCAATACTTCGACCATGATGGGAATAACTCACTCATTAGAAAAGACCCTGATGCTTGGAAAGATTGAAGGGAGGAGGAGAAAGGGACAACAGAAGATAAGATGGTTGGACTGTATCACGGACTGGATGGACATGAGTTTGAGCAAGCTCTAGGAACTGGTGACGGACAGGGAAGCCTAATGTGCTGTAGTCCATAGGGTCGCAGAGTCAGACATGACTGAGTGACTGCACTGATCACTCTTCTCCACCCCATAAGTGTTAATATCATCACTAACATCACGCTACTACAAGACAAGTTTGTTGTTGTTCCAGAATCGTGTCTGACTCTTTTAGACCCAGTGGATTGCAGCCTACCAGGCTCCTCTGTTCATGAGATTTCCTAGGCAAGAATACTGGAGTGGATTGCCATTTCCTTCTTCAGAGGATCTTCCCAACTCAGGGATTGAATCTGAGTCTCCTGTTTGGCAGGCAGATTCTTTACCGCTGAGCCACCAGGGAGGCCAACAAGCTAAATTTACCTCTTGCCTAATATATTGCAAGTATCCCAACAGGCCCCCTGTTTCTGCCTTTGCTCTTCCATAGGCCATTCTCTATATAACTTATGTTTTTTCACCCCTTTACACTTAGTTAGAGGGGCTTGCCACGTGGTGCTAGTGGTAAAGAACCCACCTGCCAATGTAGGAGACATAAGAGACGTGGGTTCGATTCCTGGGTCAGGAAGATCCTCTGGAGGAGGGCATGGCAACCTACTCTGATTTTTTGCCTGGAAAATTCTATGGATGGGGAGCGTGGTGGGCTACAGTCCATAGAGTCACAGTAAGTCGGACATGACTGAAGTGACTCAGAATGCAGGCACTCATACTTATTTAGATGAATATTTATATGTATATAATGTATATTATATTATGATCAGTTTAGTTCAGTTCAGTCACTCAGTCGTGTCTGATTCTTTGCGACCCCATGAATTGTAGCACGCCAGGCCTCCCTGTCCATCACCAACTCCCAGAGTTCACTCAAACTCACATCCATCGAGTCAGTGATGCCATCCAGCCATCTCATCCTCTGTCATCCCCTTTTTCTCCTGCCTCCAATCCCTCCCAGCATCAGAGTCTTTTCCAATGAGTCAACTCTTCGCATGAGGTGGCCAAAGTATTGGAGTTTCAGCTTTAGCATCAGTCCTTCCAAAGAATACCCAGGACTGATCTCCTTTAGAATGGACTGGTTGGATCTCCTTGCAGTCCAAGGGACTCTCAAGAGTCTTCTCCAACACCACAGTTCAAAAGCATCAATTCTTCGGCATTCAGCCTTTTTCACAATCCAACTCTCACATCCATACATGACCACTGGAAAAACCATAGCCTTGACTAGACGGACCTTGTTGGCAAAGTAATGTCTCTGCTTTTCAATATGCTATCTAGGTTGGTCATAGCTTTTCTTCCAAGGAGTAAGCATCTTTTAATTTCATGGCTGCAGTCACCATCTGCAGTGATTTTGGAGCCCAAAATATTAAAGTCTGACACTGTTTCCACTGTTTCCCCATCTATTTGCCATGAAGTGATGGGACCAGATGCCATGATCTTTGTTTTCTGAATGTTGAACTTTAAGTCAACTTTTTCACTCTCCTCTTTCACTTTCATCAAGAGGCTTTTTAGTTCCTCTTCACTTTCTGCCATAAGGGTGGTGTCATCTGCATATCTGAGCTTATTGATACTTCTCCTGACAATCTTGATTCCAGCTTGTGCTTCTTCCAGCCCAGCATTTCTCATGATGTACTGTGCATATAAGTTAAATAAGCAGGGTGACAATACACAGCCTCGATGTACTCCTCTTCCTATTTGGAACCAAACTGTTGTTCCGTATCCAGTTCTAACTGTTGCTTCCTGACCTACATATAGGTTTCTCAAGAGGCAGGTCAGGTGGTCTGGTATTCCCATCTCTTTCAGAATTTTCCAGTTTATTGTGATCTACACAGTCAAAGGCTTTGGCATAGTCAATAAAACAGAAATAGATATTAATGATATATAATAATAAATGTATATTGGATATATTTATTATATATTATATATAAATATATTAATTTAAATGTAATCAAATTTAATATACTCCTTAGTGTTTTAGATATGATTTGGAACAAAGTATTGAGAATGCAATGGCACCCCATTCCAGTACTCTTGCCTGGAAAATCCATGGATGGATGAGCCTGGTAGGCTGCAGTCCATGGGGTCTCTAGGAGTCGGACACGACTGAGGAACTTCACTTTCACTTTTCACTTTCATGCATTGGAGAAGGAAATGGCAACCCACTCCAGTGTTCTTGCCTGGAGAATCCCAGGGATGGGGAGCCTGGTGGCCTGCCATCTCTAGGGTCGCACAGAGTCAGACACGACTGAAGCGACTTAGCAGTAGCAGCAACAGTATCTTAATTTAAATGGTTAACTTTAGCATTTTATTTATATATATTATATAATATCACATGTAGCATTATATGTGGAGTTCCCAGGTGGTTCAGTGGTAGAGAATCTGCCTGCAATGTAGGAGCTGCAGAATCCATCCCTGGGTCAGGAAGATCCCCTGGAGAGAGCATGGCAACCCACTCTAGTACTTCTGCCTGGAGAATCCTATGGAGAGAAGAGCCTGGTAGTCCACAGTTCATGGGGTCACAATGAGTCAGACACAACTGGAGTGACTTAGCAGACATGTAGCATTATAACTGTATATCACTCAGCATTAAAATACTATGTACCTGGAAAGCATAGCTCTAGACAAAATTCAAGCAATATTTGTCTATGGCTTTCATCAATATATGGGACTCAGAAAGCATTCACAGATAGCCTATAGTTTTATTCCATGTTTCAGTTGCTATTGCCACAATACTGTTACACAATACTGTTACACAGTATTACTGTGTAACAAATCACTGTTTTATCTTGGTGACCTATAACAGTCAACATCTATTTCTTATGTGTTTACTCTGTCATATCGGTAATGCCCATTAGTCAAAGCAGTCACGTGGTCAAGCGCATCATCATTAGGTCTGGGAAATATTATTGTGTATACATTTGGATTGGGATGGAAGTCAGCTTTGCCAAGGAACAATCTAGACCTTTGTAGGTAGAATTTTCTTTTCTTTTTGGCGGTGCTGCATGGCTTATGGGATCTTAGTTCCCTCTCCATCATACTGGGGCCCTCCACAGTGAAAGTCTTAACCACTGGACTGCCAGGGAATGCTGAAGAATTTTCTACAGCCATTTGTGCTCAAAGTTTCTTCCATTCTGAAGCCAAAGTGAGTTCTATGGGTCTGCCTTGAATAGGAAGGTTTGTTTTCTCAGAAGCATCCAAAACAAACTAGATTTGAGAGTAAGCTATTGTGAAGAATGTCTGACTGAGGACATATCATAGAGAACAGAGGTACCATGGAAACCAAAAGAACAGTAAGTGCTGTGCAAACCAAGTATGGTGGAAAGACAGCATGTCAGGAAGGTGTTATTAAAACACTGGAAAGGCTGATGAGGACTCACCTTAGGAAGACTCCCCATTTCTTCAGCTACTACAAATACAATGCATCTGAAAAATGTGGGAGGTTTTTCTATCTTCATGTATCATCTATTGACTCAATATTTCTTCTTGAGTTATTGTATGTTCTCTTAATTCATTTATTTACTCCATGCTATTGGTCAAGAATGAGCTTCCCAGGTGGCTCAGTGGTAATAGGATCCACCTACCAATGCAGGAGACACCAGTTCAGTTCCTGGGTTGGGAAGATCCCCTGTAGAAGGGAATGGCAACCCACTCCAGTATTCTTGCCTAGGAAATTCAATGGACAGGGGAGCCTGCCGGGTTACAGACCAAGGGATTGCAAAGAGTCGGACACAACCGAGCACAGCACACTGGTCAAGAACAGATTTTGGACTCTGTGGGAGAGGGAGAGGGTGGGATGGATGGGGAGGATGGCATTGAAATATGTACAATATCATATATGAAACGAGTTGCCAGTCCAGGTTTGATGCACGATACTGGATGCTTGGGGCTGGTGCACTGGGACGACCCAGAGGGATGGTATAGGGAGGGAGGATGGAGGAGGGTTCAGCATGGGGAACACATGTAAACCTGTGGCGGATTCATTTCGATATATGGCAAAACCAATACAATATTGTAAAGTTAAAAATAAAATAAAATTTAAAAAAAGAACAGATTAAAGTGATTCTTGGCTTAGAGGAGCTCAGGGCTCCAGTGGAATTAAAAATGTCGAATAACGTGTCATAATCTTCTGTGTTTCTTTAAGCCCAGTGTAGAAGACATAGTGGACACTTTATAAATGCTGATTGAATAAACAAATATAATGAATGATACTTCCTATAAAATACTATAATTCTATGATCTTGCTATAATTTACCCTCCAGCCTTTTCAATGCAATACAAAGTTAGATTCAATGTTAATGGGTTTATTATGTTCATGTAATATATAATTGATACTTAAGTATATTTGTATTATATTGGCAAATATTGACATTAGTGCCATTTTTAACAATGTATACTTCTTTTATGAATTTTTAAAAAATTTATTTATATTTGAAGGATAATTGCTTTAAAGTATTGTGTTGCTTATACTTCTTAAGGAATTTTTAAATAAAGAAATTTTGTTAAGTCAGGATGTGAAAATAATAGAATTTGGGGCATATTTCACCTAAAATGTAATCTAAAGCTAAAAATGTATCTCAAAAAGTTACATGTTTTAGAAATACAGGGCTGTGTGTTGGTCAAATAAATGGATATGTTGGCCAAGGAAATAAGTGTTTATTTTGACTAGAAATCTTTGTTGTTAGTTGATCTAAAATTGTAGGATATGATATAAACTAGAAAGGTGATCTGTGTATACTTGGAATATTAGAAGCATTTTATGTGTTTATATATAAAAGAAGCAGAATGAATGGTTCCAAAACAATGTGAGAAGCAATATGCTCTGTTTCTGTTATCATTTTGGTTAAATGCTTGTTTTAGGATTTCTGCCTGAATTTGATTTCACCATTTTTTTTTTTTAATAAATGGAAGTTCATAGTAGGAGGTGAGTATGACAATAATGTAAAAGAGTAAAGAGTGTCAAGACAATGCTCCCCATTGGGTTTATTATCTTCAGCCTCTTTTCAGAGTTCCACTGTGTGCCCCATGAAATAACAGTCCATTATGGTTTTATGTCCTCCTTACTGAAGTAATCCTATGAGGTGGTCTACTAAAAGCATCAAATAACTATTTTAGTGTGGTTTTGTGCATGTATTTATATGTGTGTACTAGCTCTGTTTCTTCCAAAATGGAAATAAGCCTGTTTTTGGTAACTAAACCTAATGTTCCAGGGTGTGTTTTAAATGCATTATTCATAGAAACCAAAAATGGTAAACAATGTACAGACTATACTGGCATCCATTTAGTATAGAAAATATCCAAACACTAGGCAGAACAGGTTTTGTCTTTTTACATGTTAATGAGCTTTGGGATTTTCATGCATATTAGCTATGTTGCCCTAATTACTCATTATAATTCTAATGTGCATTTTATATTTAATTACAATGCTTATAAAGATTTGGTATGGACAGTAAATCATTATAACTAGCATGCGCATAATGATTATGAACTGAATTTATTAACTTTTATACCAGCATTCAGTGTTGGTAACTTTCAGTTTCACCTTGGTGATTAACCACATTGTCTGATTAAACAAATATTTGTGTGGAATTAATTGTAAATGTCAAAACAAGTGTCTACTTTTTTGCCTTTTGCCAATTTTCATCAAATTTTATTTTAGCTTCTTCTGTAGCTTATTTAATTACTAGACAGGCTAATTTCAAAATATTACAATATTGCTAATTTTCTTAATTATTTAAAAGGCTACAAACTTGTTGAGACATTTCAACAGGAAGCTCATGTCAGATGATTACAGGTTTTCTGCTAGGGTAGGTAAAGTTAAGTGGTTTTCTTAGATGTTAGATTACTTATAACCTAAGTATCAGATCAGATCAGATCAGTCGCTCAGTTATGTCCAACTCTTTGCGATCCCATGAAACGCAGCACGCCAGGCCTCCCTGTCCATCACCAACTCCCGGAGTTCACTCAGACTCACGTCTATCGAGTCAGTGATGCCATCCAGCCATCTCGTCCTCTATTGTCCCCTTCTCCTCTTGCCCCTAATCCCTCCCAGCATCAGAGTCTTTTCCCAATGAGTCAAGTCTTCACATGAGGTGGCCAAAGTATTGGAGTTTCAGCTTCAGCATCATTCCTTCCAAAGAAATCCCAGGGCTGATCTTCAGAATGGACTGGTTGGATCTCCGTGCAGTCCAAGGGACTCTCAAGAGTCTTCTCCAACACCACAGTTCAAAAGCATCAATTCTTCGGCGCTCAGCCTTCTTCACAGTCCAAGTCTCACATCCATACATGACCACTGGAAAAACCATAGCCTTGACTAGACAAACCTTTGTTGGCAAAGTAATGTCTCTGCTTTTCAATATGCTATCTAGGTTGGTCATAACTTTCCTTCCAAGGAGTAAACATCTTTTAATTTCATGGCTGCATTCACCATCTGTAGTGATTTTGGAGCCCAGAAAAATAAAGTCTGACACTGTTTCCACTGTTTCCCCATCTATTTCCCATGAAGTGATGGGACTGGATGCCATGATCTTCATTTTCTGAATGTTGAGCTTTAAGCCAAAGTATGCAATTAAAAATTATATCTTATTAAGAATAGATGGCTTTTATTAACATGCATTTCTCTTTCCATTTTACACAATGCATTTCGACAAGTCAATGTTAACTTTTTGCCAAATAACTGAGAATTAGAAAGGAAAAAAATTTCTTTTAAAATTTGCATTCACTTATGGGGAAAAAGAATAACTAGAAGTGAATGTGAATTAGACAATAAGTTAGTCAGATGAGGTCTTTAATTATCTTACTCCAGATAGTCTTACTCTGACCCAGCTAATATTTATCTTCAGTGACAAAGAAGGGTACAAAAGACAAAGATTATTTAGGATCCTAGCTTATGTTTAGTTACTAGTTATGGGATGGTAGGCAAATATGGCAAAATTAAAAAATTTTAAGCCCACCTGTGTATAGTGGTGGTACCATCTATCATACATCAAAGACTTGTTGTGGCAATTTGATGAGACACTGTATACAAGGAATGAGGATAAGGAAAGCCTGGCATATACTGAACAGCTGAAAATGTGAGGTTCTTTCACACAAATACAATTGCTATCCTTATTCAAGGTGGTTGTTTATTTTTCAGAGCAATTTAAGCAGCTAACATTCATCTTCCATAAATCCTCCAGTATGATCTATGACTTATTGATCAATGGGGTATGTATACACATACACATAAATTATGTATCCACATATGTATTACATATTCATTTGTATGTTATAGGTACAGGATATATGTATATATTTGTATAAATGTTTTGTTAAAAACCATTAACTTGCCATTAGTTGACTACTGAAAATTAGAGATACCAAGGAACATTTCATGCAAAGATGGGCTTGATAAAGTACAGAAATGGTATGGACCTAACAGAAGAAGAAGATGTTAAGAAGAGGTGGCAAGAACACACAGAAGATTTGTACAAAAAGAGCTTCATGACCCAGATAATCACGATGGTGTGATCACTCAGAGATATTAAAAACAGAGGTATTACTTTGCAGACAAAGGTCTGTATAGGCTAAGCTATGATTTTTTTCAGTAGTCATGTGGATGTGAGAGTTGGACTATAAAGAAAGCTTAGCTGAAGAATTGATGCCTTTAACTGTGGTGTTGGAAGACTCCAGAGTCCCTTGGACTGCAAGGAGGTCAAACTAATCACTTCTAAAGAAAATTAACCCTGAATATTTACTGGAAGGACTGATGCTGAAGCTGAAGCTCAATACTTCAAACCATGATGGGAATAACTCACTCATTAGAAAAGACCCTGATGCTTGGAAAGATTGAAGGGAGGAGGAGAAAGGGACAACAGAAGATAAGATGGTTGGACTGTATCACGGACTGGATGGACATGAGTTTGAGCAAGCTCTAGGAACTGGTGACGGACAGGGAAGCCTAATGTGCTGTAGTCCATAGGGTCGCAGAGTCAGACATGACTGAGTGACTGCACTGATCACTCTTCTCCACCCCATAAGTGTTAATATCATCACTAACATCACGCTACTACAAGACAAGTTTGTTGTTGTTCCAGAATCGTGTCTGACTCTTTTAGACCCAGTGGATTGCAGCCTACCAGGCTCCTCTGTTCATGAGATTTCTAGGCAAGAATACTGGGTGGATTGCCATTTCCTTCTTCAGAGGATCTTCCCAACTCAGGGATTGAATCTGAGTCTCTGTTTGGCAGGCAGATTCTTTACCGCTGAGCCACCAGGGAGGCCAACAAGCTAAATTTACCTCTTGCCTAATATATTGCAAGTATCCCAACAGGCCCCCTGTTTCTGCCTTTGCTCTTCCATAGGCCATTCTCTATATAACTTATGTTTTTTCACCCCTTTACACTTAGTTAGAGGGGCTTGCCACGTGGTGCTAGTGGTAAAGAACCCATCTGCCAATGTAGGAGACATAAGAGACATGGGTTCGATTCCTGGGTCAGGAAGATCCTCTGGAGGAGGGCATGGCAACCTACTCTGATTTTTTGCCTGGAAAATTCTATGGATGGGGAGCGTGGTGGGCTACAGTCCATAGAGTCACAGTAAGTCGGACATGACTGAAGTGACTCAGAATGCAGGCACTCATACTTATTTAGATGAATATTTATATGTATATAATGTATATTATATTATGATCAGTTTAGTTCAGTTCAGTCACTCAGTCGTGTCTGATTCTTTGCGACCCCATGAATTGTAGCACGCCAGGCCTCCCTGTCCATCACCAACTCCCAGAGTTCACTCAAACTCACATCCATCGAGTCAGTGATGCCATCCAGCCATCTCATCCTCTGTCATCCCCTTTTTCTCCTGCCTCCAATCCCTCCCAGCATCAGAGTCTTTTCCAATGAGTCAACTCTTCGCATGAGGTGGCCAAAGTATTGGAGTTTCAGCTTTAGCATCAGTCCTTCCAAAGAATACCCAGGACTGATCTCCTTCAGAATGGACTGGTTGGATCTCCTTGCAGTCCAAGGGACTCTCAAGAGTCTTCTCCAACACCACAGTTCAAAAGCATCAATTCTTCGGCATTCAGCCTTTTTCACAGTCCAACTCTCACATCCATACATGACCACTGGAAAAACCATAGCCTTGACTAGACGGACCTTGTTGGCAAAGTAATGTCTCTGCTTTTCAATATGCTATCTAGGTTGGTCATAGCTTTTCTTCCAAGGAGTAAGCATCTTTTAATTTCATGGCTGCAGTCACCATCTGCAGTGATTTTGGAGCCCAAAATATTAAAGTCTGACACTGTTTCCACTGTTTCCCCATCTATTTGCCATGAAGTGATGGGACCAGATGCCATGATCTTTGTTTTCTGAATGTTGAACTTTAAGTCAACTTTTTCACTCTCCTCTTTCACTTTCATCAAGAGGCTTTTTAGTTCCTCTTCACTTTCTGCCATAAGGGTGGTGTCATCTGCATATCTGAGCTTATTGATACTTCTCCTGACAATCTTGATTCCAGCTTGTGCTTCTTCCAGCCCAGCATTTCTCATGATGTACTGTGCATATAAGTTAAATAAGCAGGGTGACAATATACAGCCTTGATGAACTCCTTTTCCTATTTGGAACCAGTCTGTTGTTCCATGTCCAGTTCTAACTGTAGGTTTCTCAAGAGGCAGGTCAGGTGGTCTGGTATTCCCATCTCTTTCAGAATTTTCCAGTTTATTGTGATCTACACAGTCAAAGGCTTTGGCATAGTCAATAAAACAGAAATAGATATTAATGATATATAATAATAAATGTATATTGGATATATTTATTATATATTATATATAAATATATTAATTTAAATGTAATCAAATTTAATATACTCCTTAGTGTTTTAGATATGATTTGGAACAAAGTATTGGAGAATGCAATGGCACCCCATTCCAGTACTCTTGCCTGGAAAATCCATGGATGGATGAGCCTGGTAGGCTGCAGTCCATGGGGTCTCTAGGAGTCGGACACGACTGAGGAACTTCACTTTCACTTTTCACTTTCATGCATTGGAGAAGGAAATGGCAACCCACTCCAGTGTTCTTGCCTGGAGAATCCCAGGGATGGGGGAGCCTGGTGGCCTGCCATCTCTAGGGTCGCACAGAGTCAGACACGACTGAAGCGACTTAGCAGTAGCAGCAACAGTATCTTAATTTAAATGGTTAACTTTAGCATTTTATTTATATATATTATATAATATCACATGTAGCATTATATGTGGAGTTCCCAGGTGGTTCAGTGGTAGAGAATCTGCCTGCAATGTAGGAGCTGCAGAATCCATCCCTGGGTCAGGAAGATCCCCTGGAGGAGAGCATGGCAACCCACTCTAGTACTTCTGCCTGGAGAATCCTATGGAGAGAAAAGCCTGGTAGTCCACAGTTCATGGGGTCACAATGAGTCAGACACAACTGGAGTGACTTAGCAGACATGTAGCATTATAACTGTATATCACTCAGCATTAAAATACTATGTACCTGGAAAGCATAGCTCTAGAAAAAATTCAAGCAATATTTGTCTATGGCTTTCATCAATATATGGGACTCAGAAAGCATTCACAGATAGCCTATAGTTTTATTCCATGTTTCAGTTGCTATTGCCACAATACTGTTACACAATACTGTTACAAACAAATCACTGTTATCTTGGTGACCTATAACAGTCAACATCTATTTCTCATGTGTTTACTCTGTCATATCGGTAATGCCCATTAGTCAAAGCAGTCACGTGGTCAAGCGCATCATCATTAGGTCTGGGAAATATTATTGTGTATACATTTGGATTGGGATGGAAGTCAGCTTTGCCAAGGAACAATCTAGACCTTTGTAGGTAGAATTTTCTTTTCTTTTTGGCGGTGCTGCATGGCTTATGGGATCTTAGTTCCCCCTCCATCATACTGGGGCCCTCCACAGTGAAAGTCTTAACCACTGGACTGCCAGGGAATGCTGAAGAATTTTCTACAGCCATTTGTGCTCAAAGTTTCTTCCATTCTGAAGCCAAAGTGAGTTCTATGGGTCTGCCTTGAATAGGAAGGTTTGTTTTTTCAGAAGCATCCAAAACAAACTAGATTTGAGAGTAAGCTATTGTGAAGAATGTCTGACTGAGGACATATCATAGAGAACAGAGGTACCATGGAAACCAAAAGAACAGTAAGTGCTGTGCAAACCAAGTATGGTGGAAAGCTAGCATGTCAGGAAGGTGTTATTAAAACACTGGAAAGGCTGATGAGGACTCACCTTAGGAAGACTCCCCATTTCTTCAGCTACTACAAATACAATGCATCTGAAAAATGTGGGAGGTTTTTCTATCTTCATGTATCATCTATTGACTCAATATTTCTTCTTGAGTTATTGTATGTTCTCTTAATTCATTTATTTACTCCATGCTATTGGTCAAGAATGAGCTTCCCAGGTGGCTCAGTGGTAATAGGATCCACCTACCAATGCAGGAGACACCAGTTCAGTTCCTGGGTTGGGAAGATCCCTGTAGAAGGGAATGGCAACCCACTCCAGTATTCTTGCCTAGGAAATTCAATGGACAGGGGAGCCTGCCGGGTTACAGACCAAGGGATTGCAAAGAGTCGGACACAAACCGAGCACAGCACACTGGTCAAGAACAGATTTTGGACTCTGTGGGAGAGGGAGGGTGGGATGGATGGGGAGGATGGCATTGAAATATGTACAATATCATATATGAAACGAGTTGCCAGTCCAGGTTTGATGCACGATACTGGATGCTTGGGGCTGGTGCACTGGGACGACCCAGAGGGATGGTATAGGGAGGGAGGATGGAGGAGGGTTCAGCATGGGGAACACATGTAAACCTGTGGCGGATTCATTTCGATATATGGCAAAACCAATACAATATTGTAAAGTTAAAAAATAAAATAAAATTTAAAAAAAAGAACAGATTAAAGTGATTCTTGGCTTAGAGGAGCTCAGGGCTCCAGTGGAATTAAAAATGTCGAATAACGTGTCATAATCTTCTGTGTTTCTTTAAGCCCAGTGTAGAAGACATAGTGGACACTTTATAAATGCTGATTGAATAAACAAATATAATGAATGATACTTCCTATAAAATACTATAATTCTATGATCTTGCTATAATTTACCCTCCAGCCTTTTTCAATGCAATACAAAGTTAGATTCAATGTTAATGGGTTTATTATGTTCATGTAATATATAATTGATACTTAAGTATATTTGTATTATATTGGCAAATATTGACATTAGTGCCATTTTTAACAATGTATACTTCTTTTATGAATTTTAAAAAAATTTATTTATATTTGAAGGATAATTGCTTTAAAGTATTGTGTTGCTTATACTTCTTAAGGAATTTTTAAATAAAGAAATTTTGTTAAGTCAGGATGTGAAAATAATAGAATTTGGGGCATATTTCACCTAAAATGTAATCTAAAGCTAAAAATGTATCTCAAAAAGTTACATGTTTTAGAAATACAGGGCTGTGTGTTGGTCAAATAAATGGATATGTTGGCCAAGGAAATAAGTGTTTATTTTGACTAGAAATCTTTGTTGTTAGTTGATCTAAAATTGTAGGATATGATATAAACTAGAAAGGTGATCTGTGTATACTTGGAATATTAGAAGCATTTTATGTGTTTATATATAAAAGAAGCAGAATGAATGGTTCCAAAACAATGTGAGAAGCAATATGCTCTGTTTCTGTTATCATTTTGGTTAAATGCTTGTTTTAGGATTTCTGCCTGAATTTGATTTCACCATTTTTTTTTTTTTAATAAATGGAAGTTCATAGTAGGAGGTGAGTATGACAATAATGTAAAAAGAGTAAAGAGTGTCAAGACAATGCTCCCCATTGGGTTTATTATCTTCAGCCTCTTTTCAGAGAGTTCCACTGTGTGCCCCATGAAATAACAGTCCATTATGGTTTTATGTCCTCCTTACTGAAGTAATCCTATGAGGTGGTCTACTAAAAGCATCAAATAACTATTTTAGTGTGGTTTTGTGCATGTATTTATATGTGTGTACTAGCTCTGTTTCTTCCAAAATGGAAATAAGCCTGTTTTTGGTAACTAAACCTAATGTTCCAGGGTGTGTTTTAAATGCATTATTCATAGAAACCAAAAATGGTAAACAATGTACAGACTATACTGGCATCCATTTAGTATAGAAAATATCCGAAACACTAGGCAGAACAGGTTTTGTCTTTTTACATGTTAATGAGCTTTGGGATTTTCATGCATATTAGCTATGTTGCCCTAATTACTCATTATAATTCTAATGTGCATTTTATATTTAATTACAATGCTTATAAAGATTTGGTATGGACAGTAAATCATTATAACTAGCATGCGCATAATGATTATGAACTGAATTTATTAACTTTTATACCAGCATTCAGTGTTGGTAACTTTCAGTTTCACCTTGGTGATTAACCACATTGTCTGATTAAACAAATATTTGTGTGGAATTAATTGTAAATGTCAAAACAAGTGTCTACTTTTTTGCCTTTTGCCAATTTTCATCAAATTTTATTTTAGCTTCTTCTGTAGCTTATTTAATTACTAGACAGGCTAATTTCAAAATATTACAATATTGCTAATTTTCTTAATTATTTAAAAGGCTACAAACTTGTTGAGACATTTCAACAGGAAGCTCATGTCAGATGATTACAGGTTTTCTGCTAGGGTAGGTAAAGTTAAGTGGTTTTCTTAGATGTTAGATTACTTATAACCTAAGTATCAGATCAGATCAGATCAGTCGCTCAGTTATGTCCAACTCTTTGCGATCCCATGAAACGCAGCACGCCAGGCCTCCCTGTCCATCACCAACTCCCGGAGTTCACTCAGACTCACGTCTATCGAGTCAGTGATGCCATCCAGCCATCTCGTCCTCTATTGTCCCCTTCTCCTCTTGCCCCTAATCCCTCCCAGCATCAGAGTCTTTTCCAATGAGTCAAGTCTTCACATGAGGTGGCCAAAGTATTGGAGTTTCAGCTTCAGCATCATTCCTTCCAAAGAAATCCCAGGGCTGATCTTCAGAATGGACTGGTTGGATCTCCGTGCAGTCCAAGGGACTCTCAAGAGTCTTCTCCAACACCACAGTTCAAAAGCATCAATTCTTCGGCGCTCAGCCTTCTTCACAGTCCAAGTCTCACATCCATACATGACCACTGGAAAAACCATAGCCTTGACTAGACAAACCTTTGTTGGCAAAGTAATGTCTCTGCTTTTCAATATGCTATCTAGGTTGGTCATAACTTTCCTTCCAAGGAGTAAACATCTTTTAATTTCATGGCTGCATTCACCATCTGTAGTGATTTTGGAGCCCAGAAAAATAAAGTCTGACACTGTTTCCACTGTTTCCCCATCTATTTCCCATGAAGTGATGGGACTGGATGCCATGATCTTCATTTTCTGAATGTTGAGCTTTAAGCCAAAGTATGCAATTAAAAAATTATATCTTATTAAGAATAGATGGCTTTTATTAACATGCATTTCTCTTTCCATTTTACACAATGCATTTCGACAAGTCAATGTTAACTTTTTGCCAAATAACTGAGAATTAGAAAGGAAAAAAAAATTTCTTTTAAAATTTGCATTCACTTATGGGGGAAAAAGAATAACTAGAAGTGAATGTGAATTAGACAATAAGTTAGTCAGATGAGGTCTTTAATTATCTTACTCCAGATAGTCTTACTCCTGACCCAGCTAATATTTATCTTCAGTGACAAAGAAGGGTACAAAAGACAAAGATTATTTAGGATCCTAGCTTATGTTTAGTTACTAGTTATGGGATGGTAGGCAAATATGGCAAAATTAAAAAATTTTAAGCCCACCTGTGTATAGTGGTGGTACCATCTATCATACATCAAAGACTTGTTGTGGCAATTTGATGAGACACTGTATACAAGGAATGAGGATAAGGAAAGCCTGGCATATACTGAACAGCTGAAAATGTGAGGTTCTTTCACACAAATACAATTGCTATCCTTATTCAAGGTGGTTGTTTATTTTTCAGAGCAATTTAAGCAGCTAACATTCATCTTCCATAAATCCTCCAGTATGATCTATGACTTATTGATCAATGGGGTATGTATACACATACACATAAATTATGTATCCACATATGTATTACATATTCATTTGTATGTTATAGGTACAGGATATATGTATATATTTGTATAAATGTTTTGTTAAAAACCACTAACTTGCCATTAGTTGACTACTGAAAATTAGAGATACCAAGGGAACATTTCATGCAAAGATGGGCTTGATAAAGTACAGAAATGGTATGGACCTAACAGAAGAAGAAGATGTTAAGAAGAGGTGGCAAGAACACACAGAAGATTTGTACAAAAAAGAGCTTCATGACCCAGATAATCACGATGGTGTGATCACTCACCTAGAGCCAGACATCCTGGAATGTGAAGTCAAGTGGGCCTTAGAAAGCATCACTATGGACAAAGCTAGTGGAGGTGATGATGGAATTCCAGTTGAGCTATTTCAAGTCCTGAAAGATGATGCTGTGAAAGTGCTGCACTCAATATGCCAGCAAATTTGGAAAACTCAGCAGTGGCCACAGGACTGGAAGAGGTCAGTTTTCATTCCAATCCCAAAGAAAGGCAATGCCAAAGAATGCTCAAACTACCGCACAACTGCATTCATCTCACACGCTGAAGCCAAGGCAGGCTTCAGCAATACGTGAACTGTGAACTTCCAGTTGTTCAAGCTGGTTTTAGAAAAGGCAGAGAACCAGAGGTCAAATTTCCAACATCTGCTGGATCATCGAAAAAGCAAGAGAGTTCCAGAAAAACATCTATTTCTGCTTTATTGACTATGCCAAAGCCTTTGACTGTGTGGATCACAATAAACTGTGGAAAGTTCTGAAAGAGATGGGAATACCAGACCACCTGACCTGCCTCTTGAGAAACCTATATGCAGGTCAGGAAGCAACAGTTAGAACTGGACATGGAACAACAGACTGGTTCCAAATAGGAAAAGGAGTATGTCAAGGCTGTATATTGTCATCCTGCTTATTTAATTTATATGCAGATTACATCATGAGAAACACTGGGCTGGATGAAGCACAAGCTGGAATCAAGATTGCCAGGAGAAATATCAATAATCTCAAATATGCAGATGACACCACGCTTATGGCAGAAAGTGAAGAGGAACTAAAAAGCCTCTTGATGAAAGTGAAAGTGGAGAGTGAAAAAATTGGCTTAAAGCTCAACATTCAGAAAACGAAGATCATGGCATCTGGTCCCATCACTTCATGGGAAATAGATAGGGAAACAGTGGAAACAGTGTCAGACTTTAATTTTGGGGGCTCCAAAATCACTACAGATGGTGAGTGACTGCAGCCATGAAATTAAAGATGCTTACTCCTTGGATAGAAAGTTATAACCAACCTAGACAGCATATTGAAAAGCAGAGACATTACTTTGCCAACAAGGTCCATCTAGTCAAGGCTATGGTTTTTCCTGTGGTCATGTATGGATGTGAGACTTGGACTGTGAAGAAGGCTGAGTGCCAAAGAATTGATGCTTTTGAACTGTGGTGTTGGAGAAGACTCTTGAGAGTCCCTTGGACTGCAAGGAGATCCAACCAGTCCATTCTAAATGAGATCAGTGCTGGGTGTTCTTTAGAAGGAATGATGCTGAAGCTGAAACTCCAGTACTTTGGCCACCTCATGCAAAGAGTTGACTCACTGGAAAAGATTCTGATGCTGGGAGGGATTAGGGGCAGGAGGAGAAGGGGATGACAGAGGATGAGATGGCTGGATGGCATCACCGACTCGATGGACGTGAGTTTGAATGAACTCCAGGAGTTGGTGATGGACAGAGAGGCCTGGCGTGCTGCAGTTCATGGGGTTGCAAAGTGTTGGACACGACTGAGCGACTGAACTGAACTGAACTGAGAATATATATATATATAAATATATATATACAAAATCTCCTATACCATTCCATTGTTTATACATATATACAAAATCTACACCATTCCATTGTTTACCATGTACTTGAACTCCTAATTCAATTTTTGTCTTACTCTGATGAAAACTATCATCAATAGACCTGTATGAGATTTGCATGCCATTGGATGATATTGTTAAATTTCTATGGTATGAGTATCATAGCTTTAATAGTAAAGCCATTATATATAACTATTACATTACTCTATGCAAATTATATTATAAAATTATGTAAGTAAATATATATATATATATATATATATATATCTGTATAGTGAGGACAGTGACTGTAGGCTGCAGTCCATGGGGTTACAAAGAGACATGACTTAGGAACTGAACAACAACAAAATAGTAATATGGCATATTATTATTATAGAATCACTATCAAAATAGTAACACTATTAGCTAATAATGCTACACTTTGTGGCATAACTGCTTAAATCTTTTAAATTATTTCTACCAAGATAAAATTCTAAAAAATTATTTTGAAATTTAACTTGTGCAAAATTATACAGTTTGTGGTGATTTATAGATACACAGATGACACCACCCTAATGACAGAAAGTGAAGAAAACTAAAGAGCCTCTTGACGAAAGTGAAAGAGGACAGTAAAAAAGTTGGCTTAAAACTCAACATTTAGAAAACTAAGATCATGGCATCTGGTCCCATCACTTCATGGGAAATAGATGGGGAAACAATGGAAACAGTGAGAGACTTTATTTTGGGGGGCTCCAAAATCACTGCAGGTTGTGACTGCAGCCATGAAATTAAAAGACACTTGATCCTAGTAAGAAAAGCTATGACCAAACTTGACAGCATATTAAAAAGCAGAGACATTACTTTGTCGACAGACATTACTTTGTCGACAAAGGTCTGTGTAGTCAAAGCTATGGTTTTTCCAGTAGTCATGTATGGATGTGAGAGTTGGACTATAAAGAAAGCTGAGCACAGAAGAATTGATGCTTTTGAACTGTGGTGTTGGAGAAGACTCTTGAGAGTCCCTTGGACTGCAAGGAGATCCTACCAGTCCATCCTAAAGGAAATCAATCCTGAATATTCATTGGAAGGACTGATGTGAAGCTGAAACTCCAATACTTTGGCCACCTGATGCAAAGAACCAACCCACTGGAAAAGACCCTGATGCTGGTAAAGATTGAAGGCAGGAGGAGAAGGGGATGACAGAGGATGAGATGGTTGGATAGCATCACCGACATGATGGACATGAGTTTGAGTAGGCTCCGGGAGTTGATGATGGACAGGGAAGCCTGGCGTGCTGCAGTCCATGGGGTTGCAAAGAGTCAGACATGACTGAGTGCTGAACTGAATTGTGGTGATTTATACAAAGCAGTACAATAGTAAATTAAAAATTGTTTTCTGTTTACCCATTTCTTTGTCCATCCATGCATTTGATCCAACATGCCCAATCCTACTACTCTCATAACTGAACAGTCTGTACCTTTTCCATACTTGGAGCTCCCTTTTATCAGCAGATGCCCAGGAAGTCTTTGTTATCTCTTCAGTAATTACGTATTACCATCTCTTGACAGTCACAGAGCTTATGTTTACACTTTTTAACTTTCAGTGAGTGATTTCAAAGACCTATTACTTGTACTGGTGGTAACGTTTCTGTTGGTGCAAAATTAAATCTTGTTTGATTATATTGTGGGTAGGGTGGACTGAATTAGTGAGTGAATGAAAGTCACTCAGTCGTATTTGACTCTTTATGAACCCATGGACTATACAGTCCATGGAAATCTCCAGGCCAGAATACTGGAGTGGGTAGCCTATCCCTTTTCCAGTGGATCTTCCTGATCCAGGAATTGAAACAGGGTCTCTTGCATTGCAGGTGGGTCCTTTACCCGCTGAGCTACCAGGGAAGACCAGGGTGGGCTGGGTAAGTCTGAATCTAAAATAGGAAAACTGGCTCAGTTCACTTTAGTAGTCAAGAGCTAAACTACTCCAGTTTAGTTTCCACAAAAATGGACAGTCCTGAGGGAAGAAATTAACTGAATTTGAGAGCTGTTTCAGAAAGATTTATTTCATGGAAAGTCAAGAATATAGGAAGGGTTTTAATTTACTATATTTGGCTTCTCTCAACACCCTTGCTCACTCGCACCCAAAGAAGGAATGAGTGGTGTTTGCAAGTATAGGTGAGGAATGGCCATGTACAAAATTGACCATTTTTTTCTCTTTAGTCTGGGATTACTAATTCTCAACAGGACATAAACATTCTGCTCAGTTACTTCATGGAGGAGTTTTAAAAAAGCAGGCAGCCCACATGGGCAGCCTGTGGTTTTCTAGTTTTGTCTATAACTGGTAGATAAGTTCACTCTTCATGAGTATTATAGTCTGGTGCACCAGAATCCTCAAGAGACAGACAAGGAGAAGGGTTTAAGGAACAAAATAAGCATTCAGAGATAGAGTTTTTTGGAGGGCCCAGGTTTGGACTTGGAGTTACAGGTACTCTGTGGTTTATTTTTATAGTCCTGTAACTGTCTTTTCACAGCTATTTATAAGGCCTCCTCAGACAGCCATTTTGCTTTTTTGCATTTCTTTTTCTTGGGGATGGTCTTAATCTCTGTCTCCTGTACAATATCATGAACCTCTGTACATAGTTCATCAGACACTCTGTCTATCAGATCTAGTCCCTTAAATCCATTTCCCACTTCCACTGTATAGTCATAAGGGATTTGATTTAGGTCATACCTGAATGGTCTAGTGGTTTTCCCTACTTTCTTCAATGTAAGTCTGAATTTGACAATAAAGAGTTCATGATCTGAGCCATAGTCAGCTCCTGGTCTTGTTTTTGCTGACTGTATAGAGCTTCTCCATCTTTGGCTGCAAAGAATATAATCAATCTGATTTCGGTGTTGACCATCTGGTGATGTCCATGTGTAGAGTCTTCTCTTGTGTTGTTGGAAGAGGGTGTTTGCTATGACCAGTGCATTCTCTTGGCAGAATTCTATTAGCCTTTGCCCTGCTTCATCCTGTACTCCAAGGCCAAATTTGCCTGTTACTCCAGGTGTTTCTTGACTTTCTACTTTTGCATTCCAGACTCCTATAATGAAAAGGACATCTTTTGGGGGTGTTAGTTCTAGAAGGTCTTTTAGGTCTTTATAGAACCGTTCAACTTCAAATTCTTCAGTGTTACTGGTTGGGGCATAGACTTGGATTACCGTAATATTGAATGGTTTGCCTTGGAAAAGAACAGAGATCATTCTGTCGTTTTTGAGATTGTATCCAAGTATTGCATTTCGGACTATTGTGTTAACTATGATGGCTACTCCATTTCTTCTAAGGGATTCCTTCCCACAGTAGTAGATATAATGGTCATCTGAGTTAAATTTACCCATTCCAGCCCATCTTAGTTGTCTGATTCCTAGAATATTAATGTTCACTCTTGCCATCTATTTATTTTCTGGGGCTCTAAAATCACTGCAGATGGTGATTGCAGCCATGAAATTAAAAGACACTTATTCCTTAGAAGGAAAGGTCTGACCTACTGAGATAGCACATTAATAAGCAGAGATATTACTTTGCCAACAAAGTAATATCCTTCTAGAAGTAATGTCCTTCTAGAAGTAATGTCCTTCTAGTCAAGGCTATGGTTTTTCCAGTAGTCATGTATAGTTGTGAGACTTGGACTATAAAGAAAGCTGAGTGCCAAAGAATTGATGCTTTTGAACTGTGGTGTTGGAGAAGACTCTTGAGAGTCCCTTGGACTGCAAGGAGATCAAAAAAAGTCCATGCTAAAGGAGATCAGTCCTGGGTGTTCATTGATGGGACTGATGTTGAAGCTGAAACTCCGCTATTTTGGCCACCTGATGCAAAGAGCTGACTCATTTGAATAGACCCTGATGCTGGTAAAGATTTAGGGCAGGAAGAGAAGGGGACAACAGAGGATGAGATGGTTGGATGGCATCACCAATTCAATGGGCATGGTTTGGGTAGACTCTGGCAGTTGGTGATGGACAGGGAGGCCTGGCCTGCTGCAGTTCATGGGGGTCACAAAGAGTCGGACACAACTGAGCGACTGAACTGAACTGAACTGACTGTCTTTGAACTGCTCTGACCAAGAATGCAGCTTTAAGTCTTAGATGTGAGCCATATAGAATTTTCACATTATCTTGTGGGTGTTTGTCCTGGGAGAATGACTTTTATGATATAGGTAAGCAGAAAAACTAACAGGAGTGGCCTGAGCAAGCAGATGGGCTGTGCCTGATCTTAAGCAAAGAACAGGTGGGCCCAGTGAGTGGTCTCAACAAAACTCTGGAACAATAAGCCAGGCCAAATATGGCAAACATAAGCAGCATGAGGGTGCCTTGGCAGGCACCAGCCAAGCTGGCTTTAATGTGTAGGCTGCTAAAGCTTAACTTGGAACTCTACAAGCACACATAGTCTGGTAATGTAGATGCAGTGGGAATCATCCACTTTTCTATTGTGTTTCTCAGCCAGGTCTGTAGGATGAAAGCCCAGAACCTTTTAACAGCACAGATCCTGAGTTTCCAAGTAGGTAGAAACTGCTAGTTCAGATGCAGTTTGGTTTCTCTTTTATGAGTTTGTATCAGGACTCAGAGAAGATTCTGAAGGGACTAACCTTAGAAACACGAGGTTTGTCCAAAGGCTCTAAAGAGTCATTTCTCATCATTTTGGTACCAAGTTTGGTCTAGACTTACTAGTGAAACAAGCTCAGGAAATAGCTTTTGATTGCTAAAGTTGTGGCTTTATTCACAGAAGAGCCTTAGATTTTATTAATAAATAAAAAAGATTAAGGACCCTTATTATAAGGAGAACATTCCATCTTCTTCGGATGGAAGTAGAGAAACAATTCAATAATATTGCTGCAGATTCAAACAATAAAAAGGGCAGTTTTTAAACCACCTGGGCAGAAATAAGGAATCAGGTTTGTTCAGAAACTTTAGGAAGAAATGATAAGATACAAAACATTTGTTTCAGTCATAACTGAGGTTCAATGGATAAATTAAAACAGAAAAAAAGAATCCAGACTAAACCGTATAAGAGGGAGAAGCTACCAGCAAACAGTTGAAATCTTAGCAGCAGTCCAGATAGATATTAAGGGAAACATGGCATATTAAAAACCTGAAGATGGTGATATATAGGGGAAAAATAATATAGATTTCAACTATATAGGTTTCAACTGCTTCCAGTCTGGGTATCTGAACGGGGATGTATGCATTAGTTATTTACTAGTTCAAAACAAACAACCCTATCCCCCACGGAAAAGAAAACATGAAAATGAAACAAGCTATGGTTTTGGTTGCAGAGTGAGTGAATCAAATTTTGGAGGAGAGACAGAGAGGATGAGAGAGAAGCGTCAGGAGCACATTGTAGCAATCAAGGTGGAGGTACAGAAGTGGAGTAACAGTAATAGAGATGCCAGATAAGGAAGGTGGGGAGAATCACTTGAGGCAAAATGGATAAGGCTCATTATAGGTTGAATATGAGGGAGAGGAAGATGGGGATGTTAAAAATTATTCTCAGGTTTTGGCTAGCACAACTGGATGGATGAGCATGGCAGTGGAAAATAATGTAGTAGTTGATGATAGAAGGTGGCTGTGAATCCTAAATTCAATCTGGGAGCATACTATTCTGGGATATATTCTTGAGATATACAAGAGTTAATATCAAATGAAGAGATAGGTAGAAATATCTAGAGTCCAGAGGAGAAGGCTAGCCCAGATTATGAGTGAGTCACCTATACAAAGGTACTAACTGATGTCATGGGTAGCCAGGAGACTGAGGATTGAGAGATTAAAAAAAAAATCTGGTGTCTCCCATTCTGTTATTATGCACTACAAGAATCCTTCATATTGTCTAAATCATGCTGCTCACATGGTATCTTGATTACCAATAAATATATTAAGTTCTTGCCCCAGGAGAAATAACATTGCACAAAAGCAGAGAATGTTAAAAAAAAAAAAAAAAGCAAACACTCAAACTAATGCAAAGATGAAATAATTGGTATCTCAAAGTGTTCTTAATCTTTCTCAGGGATACAGAACAATCTGCATTATACAAATACAGATACACTTTTCATACCTTTTAAATATTTTCTGAATAGAAATACTTAGAGTGGTAGTATTAGAAGATCTAGAAATAAATAAATATTTTGTTGAAAATATATTACAGCAAGTTCTGAGAAAGAATATTGTTGACCTTGTCAAATGATAAAGTAAATAATAGAAGGGATAAAAATTTCAAGACATAAAGAAAATAATTTCTATCTCTGTTTTCAGAGAAATTAATCATCTAAAAGTTTTCTATTAATACATGTATTTCATACCTTCTTAGTCTTTGTTAAATCATTTAACTTTTATGTCTTTTCATTTTTATTATCAAAATGGTGGAAGTATTTCTTTGAAAGACAAAGATAAGTAGGCTTCCATGTGATGAGTTAAACTGTGGAAGATTAGAATTACTATCGGACTTCCCTGGTGGCTCAGACGGTAAAGCGTCTGTCTACAATGTGGGAGACCTGGGTTCGATCCCTGGGTCAGGAAAAATCCCTGGAGAAGGCAATGGCACCCCACTCCAGTACTCTTGCCTAGAAAATCTCATGGACGGAGAAGCCTGGTGTCCAGTCGGATAAGGGTGAGATTTATCATGGAATGGTAGATTGAGAATTAGCACTGAATTTTTACCATCCAAAGCAAGCTTCTCCACTTTGAGGGAAGATTTCATAAGATCCTGTCAGATTCCAATGTTTTCTAGGAAACATTTTCAAACAATATTTTCCAGATACATATGGTATACGTGTATTCAATTTTACAGAATACCTGTACTATTTTGAGTTGACTAAACCATTTAACATTTTTAAAAGATTTGTGAAATACTTTTTATAAATGAATGTTATTCAATGGAAACTTGAGTAACAACTGTAAAATATGTGTGTTCCATTTAACAAAAGCTAGATGATGTTTATAAATGCACTTGGAGCTCTTTAAAGAAATATTTCCCATCAGCCCAAGACTACTATTTCTATAATAGTAGTCCAGTTCTTTGAAGTCAGGAAAAGGACTGGAGCTAAAGCAGAGCCTTATAAGTCTTTATGTGGGGAACAGGAATAGGGTGAATAAGGAAAAATGTATTGTATGAAATGTATGGTGTGAAGAGAACCAAAAGATTTGTTCTATGTCTCCTTTTTTTATTACAGATAGAAAAAAAAAAATATCAGGTTTAACAATGTTTCCCATAGCCATAAAAGGGTGTGTGAATCTCCACACAAACTGTTGATGTGAACTGCTTTGATAGGCTTTAATAGGCCTCCTGTTATATATGCATGTTTAAACAATCCAAATATACCAGGATGTTATTAAGTATCATTGAGCTTCAAGCTTTTTAGAAACAAATATTTATGAAGTAGCCTATATGTCCTATAACTTCAGGGAGTTTACTGATGAATAAAATACATTTCTTTCATGTCAAAGATTTACACTTTCCCTATTGTTTTATTTGATTATTGATTATTTGCCAAATTATATATAATCACACAAAAGTAAAATCTTAATATAAAATCAAAGGAGTACTTAGTTTAAGTGAGAGGGGCTTTAGAGTAAATATCTTTAGGTACATAAATTGGTATTATGTAATTCGATTTCTATGCACAGCAAGATAGTGACAATAGAAAAGAAGTCTAAATGTTCACTATTTATAAAAATTATGTAATATATATATATAACTTTTATATGCTATGTAATTATAGTCATAATAAAGGTAGAAGAGGGAAGCAGTCCAACTGATGTTACTATAGTTAATTTACTAAGTATATCTTACTCTAGGAGAACTAGGAGAATAAAAGAAGGAAAAGAAAGGGAAGAAGGTGGAGAGGATAATGGGAAAGAGGAAGAAAAAGAAGATGCATCTGAGTAATAGGGTTGGTAGAGACATGCAGAGCTCACTTAACCCATATTACTGTCTCAAGGCATTATAAACCCAATCTCTTCTCCTTCACAGTGTCTCTAGCCAAATACTAACCATAAAAAATGAATGTAAACTAAGCATATGCTATATGTCAGAAACAGAAAATTCCTTAAAGACCCTCTTCTTTAAGAACCACGTATGTCTGGTGCTATTTTTATCTTAAAGATGAAAAAGCTGAAGTTAGAGATAAGTTACTATTCCAAGTTCACTTAGCCGACAAATTAGATTTGAATCCAGATCAGTCTCACTTAGAAATTCTCATTATACAGATAAACATAGATTATTCCACATGCAGTTTGGTCTGCTTAACTAATTTCATCATGAGAGAATATTCTTTTCATCTCAACTAACTAACATACTACCTCTTCTTTGAAGCCCAACTGAATCCTTCCAGACAGATTTTCTCTATCCTTCTGGTGTGTTCTTCTCTAATTGATCACTTGGGACCTGTTAGCATGGCAGACAGTACAATTCTGAAATGGTTTTTAATTCTGTACAAGTCTTTGAGCCATGTTCTCTAACTTCGATAATACTGTTAACTCACTGGTTAAATGGGAATAACACCTTCCTCTTAGAATGTTGTAAAAATTAGATCATGAAAATAAAGCATTTAACAAGTGTCAGGTTCAAAAAAGGAATTCAAAAACAAGAATTTCCATTTGATGCTTGACTCTCCAAGTAGGACATGAGCTACATGGTGATAAGAACACAGCCATTCTTTATATCCTCAAAATTAACCAGAGAATCCAGCACATCTGAGCAGAGAAAGTTAAAATTTGTCCCCATGAAGACAAGGTACATGGCAAAAGCTATCATGGACTGAGTATTTATTCTATGCCAGGAACTATTATTGATTAAAGTGAAAGAAAAGAGAGAAAAAGCTGGCTTAAAACTCAACATTCAAAAAACTAAGATCATGGCATCCAGTCCCCTTCCCTCATGACAAATAGATGGGGAAACAATGGAAACAGTGACAGACTTTCTTTTCTTGGGCTCGAAAATCAGTGCAGATGGTGACTGCAGCCACAAAATTAAAAGATACTTGCTCCTTGGAAGCAAAGCTATGACAAACCTAGACAGCATATTAAAAACCAGAGACATTACTTTATCAACAAATGTCCCTATAGTCTAAGCTATGGTTTTTCCAGTAGTCATGTATGGATGTGAGAGTTGGACCATAAAGAAACCTGAGCGCCAAAGAATTAATGTTTTTGAACTGTGATGTTGGAGAAGACTCTTGAGAGTCCCTTGGACTGCAAGCAGATCAAACCAGGCAATCTTAAAGCAAATCAATCCTGAATATTCATTGGAAGGACTGATGCTGAAACTGAAGCTTCAATACTTTGGCCACCTGAAGCAAAGGACTGACTCATTAGAAAAGACCCTGATGCCTTCAATCCTGGGAAGGATTGAAGGCAGGAGGAGAAGTGGGTGACAGAGGATGAAATGGTTGGATGGCATCCAATCCATCCACTGACTGGATGGACATGTTTGAGCAAGCTTTGGGAGTTGGTGATGCACAGGGAAGCCTGGGGTGCTGTAGTCCATGGGGTTGCAAAGAGTCGGACATGACTGAGTGACTGAACTGAACTGAACTGAACTGAGGAACTAATTCTAAGCATTCTTCATGTGCTAACTGATTTAATTTTCACAATGATTCTATAAGTATTCTTATGACTTACACTTCACAATGGCATCTGGGATCAAACACTTAAGCTCTACTGTCTTATTGATGGGAAACCTTTGCATTTACCCTTCCTATTCTTAGAAAGTGCCATTATTAGTGTACTGTGTCTTTTCCCATGCTTCACATGTGGCCATAATCCTAGCTGTTACTATTTTCTGGATTCTTTAAGAATCTCTTATTTCCATACATTCAGAATCTTCTACTGAATGATATCTAAGTGTCTAAACACTGAGGGGAATGACTTAGCTATACACATATTCATTTCACCTGGTACAAGGGGAAGGAATAAAGTAAAGACACAATTGAGGATCAACCTATTCCCCAAACTGACACTCTCACACAAGTGCTGAAGCATCTGTGCCAAAGAAAACACACCTTTACTTTCTTAGCCACGTGTGCCAGTGCTCAGAGTACTACAGGAGAAAACAGACAAGTGCACCATCTTTGCCAGGAATGTGTCTGTATATTTGATGATGAGTATATGTGCAGGGGAGGGCTCCCTAGGTGGTGTCCATGGTAAAGAACACACCTGCCAATGCAGGAGACATAAGAGATGCATTTTCAATCCCTGGGTCATGAAGATCCCTTGGAGGAAGGCATGTCAACCCACTCTAGTATTATTGTCTGGAAAATCCCATGGACAGAGGAGTGTGGCGGGCTAAGGTCCATAGGGTTGCAAAGAGTCAGAAATGACTGAAGCAACTTGACACACACATGCATATATATGTAGGGGAAAAGAAACAGGGTTCAAAGCATGTTCCCTGTGCCCAGTTAGAGGCTTTGTCAGCTAAGTGAGTTTATGCTTTATGATTTTCATCAGCAAAAAAATTTGCGATTACTGAGCATTTTCACAATTCTTCATGTGAAGAATTGGCTTAATAAAGACCTTTTTCAAAACAAAGGTTCATGTTCTTATTTCTTTTGTTGTTGTTCTTGCTGAAGACATCTTGTCAATATTTTCTCAGTATCAATGTTTCTGATGGTGTGTGGGTTAGAGTGCATGGTGGTCTGGCAGTATGGTAGAAGAATGTGTGTGTGTGTGTGTGTGTGTGTGTGTGTGTGTAGGCAATTGGACATTATTGTATTAAAATTGTTTTTCTTAGAAAAAATACAGCACTGCTGGTGAAGGGAGAAATCAGAGTCACCAACCATTACTCACTTGTGTTTGGGCTCCAGGCCTTTGTGATCTGCCAAGTAATGTCATGTGGGCCCAACAAGCATGTGTCATTAACACACCTGAGGACCAGAGGCAGCATGGGTGGAGGCATACATTTCATCTAGTGTCTTCATGATGTATTAGTAGATGAGTGGAGGGATGGGGTGGGAGAATACAAACCAACCAGGGCTATCCAAGGAGAAAAATCAGGTCACTCATCCTAACCCACATTTCCTCATCTCAGTCCTAAATTTGCTACTCTTTCTGCAAACAAACATCCATGGATTAAGGCAGAACTGCACCACTCCTTTTCTGGAAATCTCAATTCCAGACTTATAATTACCTGCCCTCTCAAGTCATTTTCATTATCACAATTATGGGCCTACTATGTGGCCTTTATTATAGTTCTCTAAGAGCAAGTGATGTTTGTAATGGGAGTGAACTTCTGTTCAGTCGAAAGTTTCCAGTGCAAGAACAGATCATGTGTTAAATGCAGTTCAATGTGGGATTCTCTCTTGGCTGACTTGTGGCCACACTGCTATCACAATGAGAGTGAAAACCTTGGCTGTGGAGAGAGCTGTGTGGTATGTAGAATTTGGCTCTGAAGTGACTGCAATCTTCCTAGAACATAGAGCTCCTTTGAAACTGAAATAAAGCTCTTGGCTTCAAAAGATACATTGCAGAGGAGATGTCTTAGAGTGTCAAAATGAATTATTCCCCTTTACACCCTTCCCCATTCACCCCTAGTGATTCAAACCAGGAAAACAACATAAATGGAGTATCCTGGCTCCTGTCAATGGTAGGAAGTTATTTTCTTAACAAAAGTGACAGAAAATGATAAGTAGTTGCTAAATTTTCAGTCTTTGGAATTGAATGTTCTCACCAATCTAAATTTCTTCCAGGGAGACAATCACTTGAAAAATAAACTTCTTCATTAATGACTTATTATTAGAGAGTATTATTTCGAGAACTGAATATATAAGAGCTTACATATTCAACCTCAGGTTGGAAAATTAAGAAGTCATTTACTATTTACTAAAAATTAAGAGAGCTTCTGACTACCACACAATGTCTAGTCACTCTAACTTGGAGTGGCTGTATATCTGATTTATTAATGGATTGAAACAAATGGGTGAAAACAGACATTATTCTCATTTCTTTTTATATTAGCAATACTTAAGAGAACTGCATACATAGTTAAAGGCTCCATGGATACTTATGGGATGGATGGTGGATGACTCCTTACCATTGGACAATTAACCAAAACTTCTTAAACAAAGATATTCCCCCCAAATCTTTGTGGAAGACCAGCTGCTAATTCTGCTGGTATTGATTTTGCAGAATTCACACAACAAAGTATGTAAATCCTCTAACTCAGATTGTGCTTCTGAGGACACTGCTCATTATGACTGTATAATAAATGTGAGAGCACAAGTCACCATTAGCACAGAACAGATTGTTTGGGTAGCAAAGACAGCAGCTGCCACAGCTTGACAGCTTTCTTGTTAGTGAATCAGCTTTACTGACAGCCTATTTGATTGAAAACCACTGTTCACTGACAGTGTGTTATAGCTGATATACATATGTATCTCATGAAAAATGAGACAGTTGATGAATACCCATGAAAGGTTGAGAAGCTACAGCCCTATGAACCATATTAAAAAAGAATGAATTTCTTCTAAAACAGGTCTATCAGTAAATGAAAACATTTTGCTTACGGAAAAGCACACACCAACAAAAGAGTATGTGAAACATGACAGGTGACCCAGCGGAAGGTATTCTATGTATTGTTTAAATTAGTCTTCCTATCATAGGAATTTTATTTGCAACCAAATGAGGCCAATTGGAAAATACATCTTTGGAAGATACACACTCATTCCACTTTTTAAGTCTTATGACTGTCACAGAAAAATGTTGGGGGTCGGAGGTGTCCCTGCTAAGGTTTGAACTCGAGTTAGAAGAATCATGAACAGAGCAGGGATGATATCAGTAAGCAGAACCAGTCATGTATAATGCAGGCAAGTGTGGTGTGTGCTACTGAGCACAGGCTTGACAATATATTTCAATGCTGAGAAGTCCCTGTTTCAGCCATGCAGGGCCTCTGCATGAGTAGAAATGTGGAGATAAGAATAGTTTAGATATTCTGAGGTTATTTGAAATGTGACAAGAATGACATCTTCCTGGAACAGGAAGCACCAGATTCACTCATTTGGACTTTTCTGTTAGGTTCACTAATTTATGTTCCCCAAGCTCTTACTGAGAATGATCCATATGCTTGGGGCCTTAGGTAGTATGGCCAATTAATGCATTTACCTGAGAGCTTTGTCCAAGTTCCCATTTGTCATCATCACATAATTTTGCAGAGTTGCTGGCCTTTATACAAATGAAAGACAGGATCAAAATAATCAACATGCCTGAGGGTCAAGGGGACAGCGCAGCTACACTCAGACATTGATTGGGGTAGGCTGGCAGGGCTGTGCCTCTCACTACTGGCAAACCCCACCGCTCTCGGTACAGGTGCTGCTAATGATGAGTGGAATCATGGCTGGAAAATAACTGCTTGAACCAATGGTCAAGTGTTTAAACCATGAAATAAAGATAAATAATAAAACTGATCATGTTTAAAAAAGAAAGATAGTGAGGTATAATTTGGTGAGTGTGAGAAAGAAAGAGAAGGGAGAGAGGGAGAAAAAACAGAGGGAAAAGGAGCCTTCCCTGGCATTCCAGTGGTTAGGACTCTACACTTTGAAAGCAGGAGGCCATGAGTTCGATTCTGATTGGGGAACTAAAAACCTACATGCTGCAGAGCATGGCCAAAAAGTGGGGTGGGGGGGGAGGAGAATAACAAACATCTGCATATAAATAAAATACTTTTTAAATGGTAGTGAGTCACAAAGCAATTAGGGAATCAGGTTTTTTGTTATTGTTTTGTTTAATCTGCCCATTAATTCAATCATTCCCTAGATACATTAGAACCAATGAAATACACTGTTCTTGCTTGAGTATTTAGCATGCGGTAGGAAATCTATAAATGGTTATTACAGCTTAACATAGGCAATATATAAATATCTGTTCTATAAAAGATGACTGTGTTTCTCCCTCATTTCTTTCCATATTTCTTTTTCTGAGAGCCTGTGGCAGCAAGAGTCCTAAATGGATAGAGTCACTGTTTTATCCAGGATTAGGCTTGGGAGTAGCACTGGGGTTTTAAGGTGGGGCTAAAAATATATTCTGAAGTGAATAAGAAAGTTAAAAATAAAGAGGGGACATAAAAGAGACCAGATAAAGGAGTAAAACTGCGAAAACTTGCTTTATAAACCCCTTCAAATGGAAACAGTTGCTATTCTCTTTCAGGCAACCAGATCAACCTACAGAAATATGCACCTTTTTCTTTAGTAAAACACAAGGTGATGTGAAACACACACACTTCCAAATGTTTGCCCTTGCCTTCCCCTACCTGACCTGAAGTTCCCCCATTTCTCTCCATGTCAGGCTTTCCAACAAGTCTATAGAATACAATTGCCCAGGTACTTTTGAGGCAGAAACGACTTTATGCTTCAAATCACACGTCTTTTGAGCGATGACAGTGGTGTTGGTGGTATAGTGATTGCAGGAGTACCTTTAGGCTAGAAAAAAAAATGGACCATTGGGAAACTGGTGGTTAAATGTGGGACTTTATTGCAAGCAGCAAAGGTTGCCCTGGATACATATTTCATTGACTTTTCAATTGTATGGGGCTAAACCTCCTTGATAAAATACATCATCCTGCTATGTTACCTCTAAATTCTTAAGGCTCTACTCTTAGGAAGCAGGAGAGGTAGAGGAGAGAATCAATATTTAGGAAAGAAAAGGGAGAATATTGCTCTTCTTAAAACTGCTGCTACTCCAATCATGATCCAAGCACCAATGTACATGCATGTGGGTGGCTGCTGCAATTTGTAAAATCTAAGCTTCTTCAAATTCTGGCTCAGAAATATTGTAATTTTCCTAAATCTGATCCAGACTCATTTAGTGGTAAATAGAATGCCTTCAGGACTGGTATTTGATATGATTTGGAATCATAAACAGTCAATAGAAATCATTAATTAGCTTTCTTCATGGATTTTGCAAAAACTGAATCAAATTTAAATGAACAATAAACAATTGATGACAGATTTTATTACTTACAGAAATTATGTTTCCTGTGGAAAAACATTAATCTGCCACAGGGAAGCGAGCACAGAGTAATGGAACATTCTTTTCTTGCCCAGTTTAGAGCTTCTTCTATGCGGCTGACAATGGCAGAGATCCTAACAGCCTGAGGAAGCTCCATTTTACTATTGGGAACAAAAGCCAAAACCACTACAATGGCCCTCATCGTCACATATGTTCACCCTTGTGACTCTCTGTCTTCTGGTCTGTGACTGATCTCATTTCTCTCCAGCTGTACTGGTCCTCAGGCCTCCAGATTTTCCCTGGGGCTGGAATGCTCTTTCCTTCATATCTACCTGGTCCACTTCCTTCAAGTTCTTGCTCAAATGTCATTTTCTCAATGAGGCTTACATGAAAAGTGCCATCAAAAACATAATTCCCAACCCTCCATCTCCCTTTACCTTTTCTACTTTTAATTTTTTTCCATAATGGTATTATTTTCTAATATATAATTTACCTTTGTCATTTTTCTGTTAAAGTCAATTGCCTGTTGTTTGTCTTCTGCTAAAGTGAAAGTTTCACGAAGCCAGGTTCTATTGTATCTACTTTTTAATCTCAAGACTCTAAGACACTGCTGCTGCTAAGTCGCTTCAGTCATGTCCAACTCTGTGTGACCCCATAGACGGCAGCCCACCAGGCTCCCCCATCCCTGGGATTCTCCAGGCAAGAACACTGGAGTGGGGTGCTGTTGCCTTCTCTACTGCCTGACATGTAATCAGTGTTGAATACATAGTTGTTGAATAAATAGGTGTGAATTCTTGAGAAAGATACTTGAAATATATGCCTCAATTTCTACATGTTTTAAATGGAAATGCTATCTAATGTGGTGAGGATTAACTGGGAGAGGTATCAAAGTGTTTGTCATCAAGATTGGTACAACACTTCTAAAGCATAACATCCTTATTATTAACATTAAAAGGATCTTATACATCCTCTTGTGTTATTTCCAGTACAAGTGACTCTTTCCCCAGGGCTTATTCTGGTATGTGTTCAGACACTGTAAAAGAGGAATTCTGAAGTATGCTAGAAAGAACTAATTTTTCCCCTTTACGCAACTTCCCTCTTTAGTCATTTTCCCACTGGCTTTTCCTACCAGCTGCTCTCACACCATTTATACATTTACACAATTCTATATTTCATGTAATTTTGCTACCTTGACATGCTTTATTAAGACATCTTCTGATGCATCCTACCCCTCAAACTCGAATTAGGAACCGACCCATGTAGTAAGCCAGGTTTGCAGCCCGCCCTTTCAGCATTGCTTTTTTTTGCTTCAAGCAGAAATCTTAGATTATGTTCCAGTTTTGGGTTATTTTTAGGGAAACCATATATTTTCTGACTTTTGAAAAATGTAAGCACTCAGAGTGCTTTGCACACAGTATGCATGGAATATACATCTTTTGAACATTAGGTAAATCAAACTCTCTGGCGTATTTTGAGTATAACATCTCAATATATTAAATATTCAGGACAGCAGTATCTCCTCAAAAATTTTAATCCTTGAATGCAGAATGAAATATAAACACTTAATAATAGTGTCACTTATCACATACTGAGTTTTATTTACATCACTATAACTTAGTTTTAGGATTATGACATATTCTTGAATTAGGTGGCTTTTCTCATTCCCAAAGCAGCAGTCTATAGTAGTCCCTTAATACTTATTTTTATAATTGTGACAAATGGGTGAAATAAATCATTACCTTAGGATGTTTTATGTCTTTTAAATATTCAATAGCACCATTTTTGAAACCCATGGTAAGATTTAATTTCTTTTAGAGGAAATGACTAAGCTGAAGTGTCTGGACGTTTGAAGAATAGACCGGAAGTAAGAGGCTAACATTTATCTCTACATTGTCTGGAGTTCTTTGTCAAATTAGATAGAACAGGAAAAATGGGTATTAAATTTCAATCAGGGTTAATCAGTAGACACACTTTGGGCTGGTGAGAAGTTGAGTAATGATTGGGAAGTTCCATATTTAATCATTGGTTGGCTGCTTTGCCCTGCATAGGTCATGCACTCTTGGCAGGTATTTTTTGGATTATAACATTCTTAGGAAAGAACACTTAATTTTCAGAATGTTATCCTATTCCTCTAATACTGTTCCCCCTACCTTAGAAAAGTATAATTAGCATTGACACATTGTGCCCAAATATGCAGTATTTTGGTCAATGAATACTATAAATTCTTTAAACATCTTCAACTGTGTGTGTGTTTACTTATGTGTGTGTGATATAAACTAATTTTTAAGAGGTGAAATGGGAGATAGGTCTCAGGATGAGCAGCTGCAGCCAGTCTCCTGCTGACATTTTGAGATGATTGACCGGAGAACCTAAAAAACTACCCCCAGATAAGCAACCTAAGCCATTTCTATTGTGCACAAATCACTCCTAGATCACCACATGTACTTTGCTTCTGACAAATGCTGTCTCTGCTTCACAATCTTGGCCTCTCTGCTGAACTCTTTCTTCAAACAAGATAAAGACCAAGATCCTTCTCCTAAGTCATTCTACCTGGAATCGGAGGCATTTAATTGTCTTTTCTGTTATCTCCTAAGTGTTTAGTGGGCTTCCCAGGTAGCTCAGTGGTAAAAGAATCCATCTGCCAAGCAGGAAACCCAGGGAGATCCCCTGGAGGAGGGAATGGCAACCCTCTCCAGTATTCTTGCCAGGATAATCCCATGGACAGAGGAGCCTGGCAGGCTTCAGTCCACAGGGTCGCAAAGAGTCAGACATGACTAAACAACTGAGCACACACACACTCACACAAGTGTTAAGTGAATCCAAATTGGTAGATTGCTCTGAACTAGCATAGTATCTCTTGGATCAGGAGTGTATCCCAGGAATTTAACTCAAATACAACTCATCTGAACTCTCAATACTTAAGAAAATCTGCCAGAAATACCCAGAAATTAACTGGGTATTTTTTCTCAGAACTATAGAACATGATAATTAAGACTAATCTTACATAGGACCTAACACATTGGGTTCATCCTGGCTCCTTCAAGTTAGAACAGGTACCAGAGAACAAATCTAGTACCTTGTATGAGTACTAGGTATCTGAAAAATAGCTACTCTATACATGCTTAGAAATACATATATTATTTCAAATTAAAGCATAACTAAGTCTGTTTCTCTTTGACTAGAGGTAAAAATCTAAGTCTCAGAGAGTAAACTGAGCAGTGCGCTGCAGTCATGCTGAGTAGGATCTTCTGGGACTTTACTACAGAAAGGATGTGAATGAAACCAAAAAACAACAACTTTTAAACTATTGAATTAATGTTTATAATTTAAAATATTGTCCCTCCAATATATTAATCTTTCTACTAATTATTATTACAGATATAGCCTTGAGTGAATATGTTAAGCAACTAGTTAGCTATGGATATGGTATTTCACTTTAAGGAAAAAATAAACTTCATGCAACATAAAGCTGAGCACCAAAGAATTAATACTTTCAAATTATTGTGCTAGAGATGACTTCTGAGAGTCCCGTGGACAGCAAGGAGATCAAACCAGTCAATGTTAAAGGAAATCAACCCTAAATATTCTTTGAAAGAACTGAAACTGAAGCTGAAGCTCCAATACTTTGGTCACCTGATGCAAAGAGCCAACTCATTGGAAAAGACCCTGATGCTGGCAAAGATTGAGGACAACAGGAGAACAGAGTGACAGAGCATGAGATGGTTGGATGGCATCATTGACTCAGTGGACATGAGTTTAAGCAAACTTCAGGAGATAGTGAAGGACAGGGAAGCCTGGTGTGCTGCAGTCCATGGGGTTGCAAAGAGTCAGACATGATTTAATAACTGGACAACAATCTTCATGTTTACAATGTGTTGACTCCAATTATGTCATATTGCTTTATTTAAAAAAATATATGCTAAAGGAATAAGCTTCTTACTCTGATAAAAGGAAAACCAACAATTCTCTATATTGAACTGAATGTATTCAGACTCTTTTGACTCAAGCTCGGTCATTCTGCATACATTATACCCCAAGCCCCAAGTCTAAGTTATGGGAAAATTTCTTTTCTCACCATTTTCTGTCTTTGGGAACCAGCTGGGTCTCCTAATTCATTTGGCAGGGTTTGTAAATGCTTGCCGGCAGATATCATTATTTTCTATCTCAAGGATTGATCAACCTTGCCTTACACAATGTTCATCGCAGCACTGTTTATAATAGCCAGGACATGGAAGCAACCTAGATGCCCATCAGCAGATGAATGGATAAGAAAGCTGTGGTACATATACACAATGGAGTATTACTCAGCCATTAAAAAGAATACATTTGAATCAGTTCTAATGAGATGGATGAAACTGGAACCTATTATACAGAGTGAAGTAAGCCAGAAAGAAAAACACCAATACAGTATACTAACGCATATATATGGAATTTAGAAAGATGGTAACAATAATCCTGTGTACGAGACAGCAAAAGAGACACTGATGCATAGATCAGTCTTATGGATTCTGTGGGAGAGGGAGAGGGTGGGGAGATTTGGGAGAATGGTATTGAAACATGTATAATATCATGTATGAAACGAGTCGCCAGTCCAGGTTCGATGCACAATACTGGATGCTTGGGGCTGGTGCACTGGGATGACCCAGAGGGAGGGTATGGGGAGGGAGGAGGGAGGAGGGTTCAGGATGGGGAACACAGGTATACCTGTGGCGATTCATTTTGATATTTGGCAAAACTAATACAATATTGTAAAGTTTAAAAATAAAAATAAAAAAAAAACATTCAGAAATTTGATCAGCAAAAATTTAGCGGAAGCTACAGATTTGCATTGGCCTCATCCTTGGTATGGAAAGACAGCCATATATTTTCCCAACATTCTTAATTATGTGATTATTGGTGAAGAGATAATCATTTGCTCACAATAAACATTTGAGACCACATATAAGTACATGGGTATGGAAGATCCCCTGGAGAAGGAAATGGCAACCCACTCCAGTATTCTTGCCTAGGAAATTCCATGGACAGTGGAACCTGGTTAGCTATAGTTCATAGGGTCACAAAAGAGTCGGACACAACTTAGCAACTAAAAAACAACAACAATTAGTACTTTGGTTCTGTTCTAATAGATGAACTACCTATGAGCCATTTTCCTCTTTACTTTCTTCTCCCACCTGACACACTGCTGTGACCATTCAGTGATTCATGTGTGAGTTTTTGTTCATTTGTTAGTTTCCCTCCATTAGTGATAGACTTATACTTAGTCCTCTGCACTTTCTTCTTTATTCTCCTTTACAGCTAAGTTACTACATGCAGTTATGGGTGAAAGAGAACCAAGGATTAAGAACTGAATGACTGATCTTAGCTTTATTAGCACAAAACACTGATTTATGGCTGTCACTTCATACCAACAAAAGTCAAACAGGCGGTGTGTGACAGTTTCTACACTTAGACTATGCATATGAGTAAATTACTGATATGCCCTCATGGAAATCAAATTATGTCATGGCTACTTCCAATACTACCCATAAAAGCATAAACAGCAAGGAAAATAGGTAAAAATATATATGGGGAAAAGCAATGCAGGATACCTTCAATTTTAATGAAAAATAACATTTAATATATCCTACTCGTTTTTCTTGAGCTAGAAAAATATATAGCCAACTAGCACTGTCCCCATTCACACTTGTTTATAACTTTCTTAAAATAATGCTTTGGGAGCTAAAATATCTTATAAATCATCCTGACCAAGAAACAATTTTGTTCAGAAAATTCAATTTAAAACAAAAAAAACAGAGCAGTTTCTGAATTACCTGACCACAGGGAAGAAGAAGCAATTTAACTACCTAAAAATGTATATGAAGGGAAACACATTTTTTTAACATTAGTATGGTTGAGAAAACAAAGAACTTGAGTGTCAGATATTGGCAGTAATTTTGAAAATGTTAAGAGTATGCATGTTCATTTGGTCCTCTCTTCTCATTTTAAAGATGAGGAAACTGAGTTTCAGAGAAGTTAAATGATTCATTCAAGGAGCAAGCATAGCATTACAGCTCTCTGCTTGATGATGTTTTCAGTCCTGTAAAATTGCTCAGAGAGCATTCAACTGGGAATGATGAGGCCCAAATTCTATTTCTGGCTTTTCAAACAAGATGATACCCTAAGCAAGGCACTTAACTGCTCAGTTCCCTCATGCAGAAACTGCATAGTTGAGCTAGAACAACTCCAGAAGTCTCTTCCAACTCTGAAGAGCCATGATTCAATTACAGAAATTGCTAGATGGTTTCTTTCTCTTTTAGTTTGTTTTCCATGAGCCTTTAATGGTGCCCTGACCACAATTTTTCCTGTCGATTACTCATAGGGCTGGATATAGAAGCTTTTACTTGTCTTTTCTAGACACTAGTTAAATGTGTTTTCAGATCATTTCAACTGAAATTGAGTATTTCTTTTCTTGTCCACAGTTTCTTAATTTTACCACTTTCCATTTAGTTATTTGGGCTTCCATGGTGGCTCAGATGGTAGTTAATTAGATATATATATGAAGTCCAAGAAGCATGTGAGACGTGCTCAATTCTACTTTTAATCAATGAAAATTAAAATTGGATGCTACACTTTACCTATCCAATGTGAAATTATTAGGAAATAGTGGCTGTATGTGCAGAAACACAAAATTTTCATATTCTGAAAGAATAACTGTAAACTGGTATGGCTTTTTTCGGAAGGATATTTGGCAACAAATATCAGAGGGTTAAAATGAATATCATATGACCAAAGAAATCCAATTAAAAGAATTTATCCTAAAGACATTAAAAAAATGTACAAAAGAACAGTGTACAGGGATTACCGTCATAGCATTATTAAATTAGCAAAAACAACTTATAAAACAAAAAAAATGCTCTTTAAAATTTTTGGTACATCTATATAAGATCCATTCTTGCCATTAAAAACATGTTTATAAAAATCGATTATGGTGTTAGAAAGTGTTCTAGTTTCATTCTTTTACAAGTGGTTGACCAGATTTCCCAGCACCACTTGTTAAAGAGATTGTCTTTAATCCACTGTATATTCTTGCCTCCTTTGTCAAAGATAAGGTGTCCATATGTGCGTGGATTTATCTCTGGGCTTTCTATTTTGTTCCATTGATCTATATTTCTGTCTTTGTGCCAGTACCATACTGTCTTGATAACTGTGGCTTTGTAGTAGAGCCTGAAGTCAGGTAGGTTGATTCCTCCAGTTCCATTTTTCTTTCTCAAGATCGCTTTGGCTATTCGAGGTTTTTTGTATTTCCATACAAATTGTGAAATTATTTGTTCTAGCTCTGTGAAGAATACTGTTGGTAGCTTGATAGGGATTGCATTGAATCTATAAATTGCTTTGGGTAGTATACTCATTTTCACTATATTGATTCTTCCAATCCATGAACATGGTATATTTCTCCATCTATTAGTGTCCTCTTTGATTTCTTTCACCAGTGTTTTATAGTTTTCTATATATAGGTCTTTAGTTTCTTTAGGTAGATATATTCCTAAGTATTTTATTCTCTTCGTTGCAATGGTGAATGGAATTGTTTCCTTAATTTCTCTTTCTGTTTTCTCATTATTAGTGTATAGGAATGCAAGGGATTTCTGTGTGTTGATTTTATATCCTGCAACTTTACTATAATCATTGATTAGTTCTAGTAATTTTCTGGTGGAGTCTTTAGGGTTTTCTATGTAGAGGATCATGTCATCTGCAAATAGTGAGAGTTTTACTTCTTCTTTTCCAATTTGGATTCCTTTTATTTCTTTTTCTGCTCTGATTGCTGTAGCCAAAACTTCCAAAACTATGTTGAATAGTAATGGTGAAAGTGGGCACCCTTGTTTTGTTCCTAACTCCTAGAGGAGAACATAGGCAAAACACTCTCTGACATACATCACAGCAGGATCCTCTATGACCCACCTCCCAGAATATTGGAAATAAAAGCAAAAATAAACAAATGGGACCTAATTAAACTTAAAAGCTTCTGCACATCAAAGGAAACTATTAGCAAGGTGAAAAGACAGCCTTCAGAATGGGAGAAAATAATAGCAAATGAAGCAACCGACAAACAACTAATCTCAAAAATATACAAGCAACTCCTACAGCTCAACTCCAGAAAAATAAATGACCCAATCAAAAAATGGGCCAAAGATCTAAATAGACATTTCTCCAAAGAAGACATACAGATGGCTAACAAACACTTGAAAAGATGTTCAACATCACTCTTTATCAGAGAAATGCAAATCAAAACCACTATGAGGTACCATTTCACACCAGTCAGAATGGCTGCGATCCAAAAAGTCTACAAATAATAAATGCTGGAGAGGGTGTGGAGAAAAGGGACCCTCTTACACTGTTGGTGGGAATGCAAATTAGTACAGCCACTATGGAGAACAGTGTGGAGATTCCTTAAAAACTGGAAATAGAACTGCCTTATGATCCAGCAATCCCACTGCTGGGCATACACACTGAGGAAACCAGAAGGGAAAGAGACACGTGTACCCCAATGTTCATCGAATAATAGCCAGGACATGGAAGCAACCTAGATGTCCATCAGCAGATGAATGGATAAGAAAGCTGTGGTACATATACACAATGGAGTATTACTCAGCCATTAAAAAGAATACATTTGAATCAGTTCTAATGAGGTGGATGAAACTGGAGACTATTATACAGAGTGAAGTAAGCCAGAAGGAAAGACATAAATACAGTATACTAACGCATGTATATGGAATTTAGAAAGATGGTAAATAACCCTGTGTAAGACAGCAAAGGAGACACTGATGTATAGAACAGTCTTATGGACTCTGTGGGAGAGGGTGGGAAGATTTGGGAGAATGTCAATGTGAAATGTCATGTATGAAACAAGATGCCAGTCCAGGTTCAGTGCACGATGCTGGATGCTTGGGGCTGGTGCGCTGGGAAGGCCCAGGGGATGGTATGGGGAGGTTGGGAGGGAGGAGGGTTCAGGATGGGGAGCATGTGATTTTTTAAAATTAATAAAAAAAAAAAAAAAAATAATGAAAAAAAAAAAAAAAGAAGCCCATATATATTGAAAAAAAAGCTTGTTCACTCTTGTACCCCAGTGCTCAACAGGGACAGGTGCTTACTAAACGTGTTAGCGTAATGAATGAATGAATAAACTGTGCTTTAGAAAGTGAAAAAAAAAAAATTGATTAATCACTTACAAAAAGGATAAAACATTAAAATGGGAAGGACACAAAGTTTTACATACAAAAATGTAGGGAAACAAAATCTAAAAATTTAACAGTAATTGTTTTTAAATGAATATTCTTTCTCTCCTTATTCTCTGATTTGTAAAATCCAGAAAAGCCAAATATTTATGTTTTCCCTGGAGGGGTTTCCTAGCCTAGTCAGCTTGAACACAATATGAATACTAGTTGAGAACTCAGAAGTCTGTGACTTCTCTCTTATGTCTCCTATGAGTGAGCTGAAGTGAACTTTCCCGACCTTCAATCTTCACATTTCTGAAATGATGTGATTGGAAAAGGATGATTTCTTCTTATATTCCTAATATATGTTTGTCCTATAAGTTCATTAAATACTCAATTTATGAAAGCGAAAGGAAGCATTATAGTCTTGTAAACAAAGCATGAAACAAAAATAAATACACATAAAAAGATACAATGAGGAGTTGGTGATAATAGAGAATATTTTATTCTTAAATCTGACACTTCAGAGTTTTAAATCTTCCAAAAAAAGTAAATGAATGGATGGATGGCAGAAAAAAAGCTTATTTCTCCCTTCTTCACTTGGTGGTGGAAAAGTTCTAAATGATTGAATCAGCCCGTATGGAAATGCTGTGCTGTTCAACAGAACTTTCAGTGACCCTTGTGGAACAGGAGCCCTGATTGCCAGTTCCTCTCTGGTTTGAACTGGAAGTTACAGCTCACACTATTTATGGTGTAATGACTCCATACAGATGGGGAAATCAGATCAAGTGGAATCAGAACTTTGGGTTCTAATTAGATCCAGCTGTTCCATGGAAACTGAATCTCTATATCTCTACGCCTTAAAACTAGTAAACACAAGTTTCACATTTTAAAGAGCATTTTGAACCTGTGAAGATATAAATGCAGAAATAACAAATTTTGAAATCTTGACCATGTCTGTCTTATTATAAACAGATCTTATATTTTCACTGCCATTAATAAGAAAAGGTTGTTTTTCCTACTGTTTGCTTCTGAGAGTAGACACTACTTTTCTTTTTACCTTTCAATATTTCAAGAAAAGTTTCTACCAATGAGGCTTTATTCTTTGAGTTGTATTATTCTAACTGTTGATTAAAATAATTGTAATGTAATTACACATTCATTAAAACAGAGTTGTGATTTTTGGTGTAAAATAAAAAAAAAAAAAAAAGTAAATATCAGCTATTCCCAACTCTATGGAGATCCTTATTTTGTTTTCTAATAACTTGAGACACCAGTTTTTGTTAATATCTTTATTTTAGAGAATAGAATGACAATTAGATAACATATGACTCTGTACTTTGAAGGAAATGGTAGCAGTGTTTTAATAATATATTCTTATCTCAATCTTAAAAATAGTTTTCAGAAATTAATAAACAAACCAAAACTTGTAACTGTATGGCAAAAATACCTGTTTTTTTTTTTACCTGATGTATGCCACCTGTTAAAATATTGATTGCACCTGGTAAGAATTCAAAAATATTTTTAATGAATTAGGAAATTAAATTCAAATATATAATTATTTTTAATTAATGAATTAAATTTGAGTTATAAATGTATTTATCTATTTGTCATATCAAAGAATAAACATTGACCTACATGTGGCTATTAAGCTTATACTTAGCTCCACTTTGGAGAAGGAAATGGCAGCCCACTCCAGTATGCTTGCCCGGGAAATCCCATGGACAGAGGAGCCTGGTGGGCTACAGTCCATGGGGTTGCAAAGAGTCGGACACAACTGTGCAACTAAACAACAGCAACAACAACAGCTCTACTTGCTTTCAGAATGTTTGTAAAATGGAGTGGTAATAACACTGAATTTTGGGGGAAAATGATCTGAGTTCAATTCAGATCAGCATATTACTTGTATGACCTTGGGAAAGTTACCAAATCTTCTGAATCCACATTGCTTTTCTATAAAGTATGTATCATAATACCCAACACAGATGCTCTGAGGTCTGAATAAGAAATAAGTGGATTCAATATACAGTATCATATTGAGTTACTACTCATTTACATGCCTATCAAATCTCTGCTTTTTTTCTTCACTCTCTTCCTTTGTTTTAACACATACCATCTCCTCTAATTGAAATATAATTCATTCTATCCAGAAAGCTCAAATGTGTTTTCTCTATGAATCTTTTTCTGACTCCACCAATCAGATGGGACTTCTGTATCTTTGTCATAGCATTTGTCACATTCTCTCCTGCACCTTTTAAACTTGGCAGATGAATCAGTATATCCCGTGTATTACTATATTTAATAATAATAGCAACAATAGTAACAGCAGTAATTAATATCAATTGAACATTTACTAGGTGCTGAGCACTGTGCTGAGTGTTTAAGTGTTTTATACTTTATCCTGTATAATCTTCACAATTTGATATAAGGTACTATTATTATTTATTTCAACTTTCTGTGTTGAAGTTTCAGTTACCCAACAAGTAAAGAATTACCTATAAATTCCCTGAGTGCACCTACTATATTCTAGGAATTATATCAACTGCTTTACACATGTTCTTTTACTTAAAGAATGTACCTATTTTATGATTTAGGATTCATCCATATTTTGCAAATAGGGAAACTGATGCTCAAAAAAGTTAAATAACATACCCAAGATCACATAACCTGTAAATTAACAGTTAAGATTAAAAATTATGATATGTCCACTTCCAACTCTAAAACCCCATTCTTCTTTTACCTAACAAATAGTCTTCTTTCTGCCAAATACTCAACAAATACTTCTTTTGAAAAACTATTTCTTCTCACACATGTGATCATTCATTATTTTTATTATGTCATAACATAAAACTGTATCTTTCTTTATCAAGTGTTGGGAGTCTTTGGTAAAACAAACAAACAAACAAAAAAAAAAAAAAAATTGATTAGTCTTTCCAGTTTATAATCTGAGTGAAATGTTTTGAGGTAAATTTCACATTTTTCCCACTTTCTAATACAGGAGTCAACAAACTATGGTCAAATCCCAGTCATCTGATTATGTTTATAAATAAAGTTTGATTGAAACATAGCATACCCATCTGTTCGTATATTATCTGTTTGAACATTGTAATATGAGTTGAATAGCTGTTGCAATAGAGACCATAGGATCCACATTGCTAAAAATGTTTACTATTGCCCCATTGTAGAAAAAGTTTGCCAGTTCCTGTCCTATATCACCATGAGGTTTTATCTTATGGTCTTATCTTTAGCGAATTATTTCCTTCTCTAGGAACTCAGTATTTAAAACATTTTGGCAAAAGTAGAAATTCATTGTCTCATGACCCACTCCCCACCACCTCAAAGTAGATTTCAGGTCTTGGGGCCAAGTCTTAGAATACAAAGTTCTGTCTTCAGTACTTCAAATGTAAAGTATAACCAATATCAATGCTAAAAATAATTTTATTTCATTATTTTTTTTCTGTTTTTAAAATCTTAAATATTTTTAAGCTCATAATTTATTGTAATCTCAATAAAGGCTAAAGAATAAAGAGAGAAAGTGGTGACTTCCTATAGATGCTGACAGTCTGTGAATCTGCAACTTTTAACTCTCCTTTTAAGCTGTAGTCTGATTCAACTATAGCATTTGTTTGGATATTATGAAGGCATATTGTATACATATATTAATACATAGTTGGACTTTCCTGGTAGCTCAGTGGTTAGCAATCCACCTGCAATGCAGGAGAGGCAGGAGATTTGGGTTCGATCCCTGGGTCAGGAAGATTCTCTGGAAGAAGAATGGCAATCCATTCCAGTATCCCTGCTAGGAAAATCCACGGACAGAGGAGCCTGGCAGGCTATAGTCTATCGTATCACGAATAGCTGGACATGACTTATATATAGTAAATATGAATAACTTTAACATAGTTCAGAAGAAACTAAAATTCATATGCAATAAATTTTGTTTTCTGAAACTAAACAATTACATTGAAACTTTAAATATTTTCCATTTCAGAAATCCCTATCCAACTAGATGTACTAAATAGAAACTCTTTTCCCACTTCATACCCTTTTCTGTATGCCCATTATTTTATAATAGATTGAAGCCTTTTATTTTTAATTTATTATATATTTTTCATTTGATTGAACAGCCTTACCTTATTGCTATTTGTGTTATTGTACTAGTCTAGCTGTACTTATAGAATAAGTGATTTTATTAAAGGTAGGCATTTATCACTAAAAAGACAATGTCATCCCATGCCAAGAATGTTATTATTGCTTTCTTGATGATCCCAGCTGCTGCTTCTGCTGCTGCTGGCATGATCAGGTGCTATGCTATGATGTTACATTCTATTCATTATCATGACCATTTCAAGGTAGATATTAATATTTTAATTTGAGAGATGGCAAACTGCAGCTCTGAGATCTTTGGTAAATTGTCCAAGCTCGCAGCTAAAACATGTCAAAGTTACATTTAAAACCCATGGCTATAGGCTCCAAAATCTTATTTTTCTCCCATACATGACACCTCAAATAATCCCATTTGTTCCTGGACAGCAGCCATTATGTAAATATGGCTATGTATTATTTAGCACTTAAATAAGATGAGCTATCAAGACTTGAAAAGACATGGAGCAAACTTAAATACATATTGCTAAGTGAAGGAAGCCAGTCTGAAAAGACTACATATGGTATGATTTTGATTATAAGACATTTTGGAAAAAGCAAAATTATGTAGAGAATAAAAAGATAAGTAGGTTTCAAGCTTTCAAGGGAAAGGGGAAAGGGGTGAATAAATGGAGCATAGGGTATTTTTAAGGTAGTGAAACTATTCTATGTTATATGTAAGTGTAAATATATGACATCACATATTTGTCAAAACCCACAATATGTACAATATCAAACTGTAGACCCTAATGTAAACTATATATTTAGTTAGTGTTAATGTATCAATAACAGTTCCATCAATTGAAACAAGAGTTCCACTAACGCAAGATGTTAATAATAGAGCAAATTAGTGGTGGGAGAGGTGAAGGAAATATATGGGACTCTCTATTTTCTGCACAATTTTCTCAAAACTAACACTGGCTCTAAAAAACAAATTCTAGGACTCCCAGTTTACAGTTCTGCATATAAGAATCTTGGAAGTATCTATGTGGTCCTAAAAATAAATGAAAAGCTGAGCAAAGTGAAAAATCAAAAACTCTTCTTGGAATTTAAGAAAGGGGAGGATACAGAGCAAACCACTGCACATAATATTGTCAAGACAGGTGAATACAGGGAAAATGTGGCTTAGGTGAGCAGAAACTGATCAGAGAACCCGTGCTGGAGAAAGAAAATCTGAACTGTAGTTGGTGAATTTCTGGAGGCTCTCCATGGGGAAAGGGAACTTCAAGGGGCCTCTGCAGTATCATAAGATTTACCTCTAGTAGGTTAGCAGATTCCCACAGTAAATGCCTCAGAAAAAAATCCCTGCAGGCTTCCAGTAAGGGAAGGGGAAAAGGAATCATTTTGAACTAGAGAATATATCAAGAGAATCTTTGAAATACAAAACGTAAGAGAACAAAGACTGAGAAAAACAGAACAGAACATTCTGCTTGAATATTGTAACATCTTTGTTATAACTACAAAGATGTAACAAATGCATAAAGGAAATAGAAATAGAAAAAAAGAAGGAAACAGAAGAAATATCTGAAGCAATAATAATCAAATTTTCTCAAATTAATGTCAGGCATCAAACCACAGATCCAGGGAACTCAGAGAATACCAAGTGTGATAAAAGCAAAGAAACAAAACAAAAACCCATATAGGCATATCATTTTCAATTTATAGAAAATAAAACATAAATAAAAAGTCCTGAAAGAAACCAAAGGGGAAAAAAATACCTTACCTACAGAAGAATAAAAACAAGAATTACAACTGAATTCTTCTAAGAGACCATACAAGCAACAGGTAAGCAGAATGAAATATTTAAAATGTTAAAAGAAAAAAAAAAAAGCAACCTAAAATGCTGTACTCTGTGAAATTATCCATCAAAAGGAGAAATAGGAACTTCACTGGTAGTTCAATATTTGGGACCTCAGCTTCCAGTGCTGGGAATGCAGGTTTGATCTCTGGTTGGGGAGATAAGATCCAACATGTCTTGTGGGCAAAAAACCAAAACATAAAACAGAAGCAGTATTTTAACAAATTCAATACAGACTTTAAAATAGTCCACATAAAAAAAAATCTTTAAAAAAATAAAGGAGAAACAAAAACTTTCCTAGACCAAAGGAAAAAAAAAAAAAAGAGGGAATCCAGAAAGAAAGGCATTAACACAGGTTAGAAACTCAGATCTATAAAAGGAAAGGAAAAACACCAAAGAAGGAATAAGTGAAAATAAAATAAAAACTGATTTTTGTTTTATTTTATTCTTAAGTGAGCTAAGAGTTACCAGTTTGTTCAAAAAATAGCAACAATGTACTTAATTATTTAAGCTTATATGTTACATATGTGTGTGTATGTGTGAGTATGTGTGGTTTTTATATAAGTAAAATGAATGACAACAATGATACAAGGGATGGGAGAGAGAAATTCTTATCATTTTGTTATTATAAGGCATTCACACTATCTGTGAAGTGACATGATTTTTTAAAGTGGACTTGAATTAGCTGAAAATGTGTATTGCAAGCTATAGGACAACCATTAATAAAAAGTAAAAGAAAAGTGTAACTGAAATGCTAAGGAAGGAATGAAAAATGGAATCACATAAAATGCTCAATTAAAACCACTAAAAGCAGAAAAAGAGTAGAAGATAAAAATAAGAACAAAGAACAAGGGCAATAAATAGAAAATAATAACAAAATTGATAGATATTAATTCAAGTATATCAATGATCACCTTGAATGTCAATAGTCTAAATACACCAATTAAAAGAGATCATCAGAGTGGATCATGGAACATTGACTCTTTTACTACTAAGAGAAAGCCACATTAAATATAAAGGCAAATATAGATTAAAAGTAAATGAATGTAAACAAATGTATCATTATCATTTGACAAATATATCATTATATATTTTGTTTACTGGCAACATTAATCAAAGAAAGCTGAAGCAAGTGTATAAATTTAGGGAAAACTCCAAAGTAAGGAAAATTATTAGGGATAAAGAAGGATATCACATAATGATAAAGGCGTCAATTACCCAAGAAGACATAACAATCTTTTCATGGTTGAACCTTAAAACAAGACAAAAACAGATAGATCTGTAAAGAGAAATAGATGCATCCATTATTGTAGTTGGAAACTTCAACACTTCTCTCTCAGAAATGGACAGATCCAGTAGGAAAACAAAACACAATACTAATTGTTGAACTCAACAATACCATCAATCAACTTCATATAACTGACAGCAGAATATCATCATGATACTGTAAAATACTTCATCTAACAACAGCAGAATTCACAATTTCCTCAAGGCCACATGAAAGATTTACTAGGATATAACACATTCTGGGGCATAAAATGAACCTTACTTAATAAATTTAAGATAACAGAAATTATACAATGTGTACTCTTAGACCACACTGTAATTAAACTAGAAATTAATAATAGAAGTATAACTAAATAATCTCCACATAGATTAAATTATACAATGTACTTCTAAATAATATACATGGGTCAAAATATTTCAAGAGAAATTTTAAAATATTTTGAAGTAAGTGGAAAAAAATACAATTTATCAAATCTGTGGAATGCAGCAAGATCAGTATTTAAGGGAAATGTATAGCATTGAATTCATCTATTAGAAAAGAAGATCTAAAATCAATAACCTAGTCTCCATGCTAGGAATGAGGAAAAGAAGAGCAAATTGAATCTAAAACAATCAGAATACAGAAAAAAAAAAAGAATTATTGCAGAAATCAATGAAATTACAAATAGGAAACCAGTAGAAAAGAATCAATGGAACCAAAACTGGAGTTTTCAAAAATATCAATATCACCAATAAACCTCTAGTCAATCTAAGTAAAAAGAGAGAACATATAAAATACTAATATCAGAAATGAAAGAGGAAATATCACCCTCTCGTCATAGAAATTTGAAAGATAATAACAGAATACTGTGTACAATTCTATGCTATAAATTTGATAATCTAGATTAAATAGACCAGTTTCTTGAAAGACACAGTCTGACAAAGCTCACATAGGAAGAAGTAAATAATATGAATAGGCCTATATTTATTAAATCAATTGAATCTACAATTAATTACATTCCAAAAGAGAATGCAATAGGCCCAAATGGTTTTACTGGTAAATTCTACCAAACATTTAAGGAATGAATTGTACTAATTATCTACAATTGCTTTCAAAGAATAGAAGCAAAGGGAATACTTCCTAACTTATCTTATATGGGCCTAATATCCAAATCAAAGGAAAAGTTTACAAGAAAAATTTTACAGACCAATAACTCTCATGAATGTTGGTATAAAAATCTTCCCCCAAAGCCAGTAATTTGAATTAAAAAATGTGTACAAAGAATTATACATCACAATCAAACTGGATTTATCTGAGGTAGGCTAGACTGATTCAACATTCAAAAATCAATTAATGTGATCCATGACATCAACAGATTAAACAAGAAAAATCATACAATGATACAAAAGAAGGACAAAATGTGAACCTGCTCAGGTTAAAAATAAATAAACTCTCAGGAATAAGAAATAGAAGGGAATGGCTTCAACTTGATTAATACTATCTATAAAAGTCCTACAGCTAACATCATACTTTAATGTTGAGAAACTCACAGTTTTTACACCAAGATCAGGCAAAAGGCAAAAATGTTCTCTTGCAATACTCCTTTCACCATCACATTAGACTTCCTTGCCAATACAATAAAGCAAGTAAAGGAAATAAAAAGTACACAAGTTGGGAAGAAAGAAATCTTTCTTTCAAAGCTGATGATTATGTAGAAAATCCAAAAGAAACAAATAAGAGGTTGCTGGATATAATGTTAATATAGAAAAGGCAATTCTTTTCCTGTATACCAACAATGAACAAATAGAATTTGAAATTACAAACCCTATACTATTTATACCCTCTTCCAACAACACAAGAGAAGACTCTATACATGGACATCACCAGATGGTCAACACCGAAATCAGATTGATTATATTCTTTGCAGCCAAAGAGGGAGAAGCTCTATAAGTCAGCAAAAACAAGACCAGGAGCTGACTGTGGCTCAGACCATGAACTCCTTATTGCCAAATTCAGACTTAAATTGAAGAAAGTAGGGAAAACCACTAGACCATTCAGGTATGACCTAAATCAAATTCCTTATGATTCTACAGTGGAAGTGAGAAATAGATTTAAGGGCCTAGATCTGATAGATAGAGTGCCTGATGAACTATGGAATGAGGTTCGTGACATTGTACAGGAGAAAGGGATCAAGACCATTCCCATAGAAAAGAAATGCAAAAAAGCAAAATGTTTGTCTGGGGAGGCCTTACAAATAGCTGTGAAAAGAAGAGAAGCAAAAAGCAAAGGAGAAAAGGAAAGACATAAACATCTGAATGCAGAGTTCCAAAGAATAGCAAGAAGAGAAAAGAAAGCCTTCTTCAGTGATCAATGCAAAGAAATAGAGGAAAACAACAGAATGGGAAAGACTAGGGATCTCTTCAAGAAAATCAGAGATACCAAAGGAAAATTTCATGCAAAGATGAACTCGATAAAGGTCAGAAATGGTATGGACCTAACAGAAGAAGAAGATATTAAGAAGAGATGGCAAAAATACACAGAAGAACTGTACAAAAAAGATCTTTACGACCCAGATAATCACGATGGTGTGATCACTGACCTAGACCAGACATCCTGGAATGTGAAGTCAAGTGGGCCTTAGAAAGCATCACTACGAACAAAGCTAGTGGAGGTGATGGAATGCCAGTTGAGCTATTCCAAATCCTGAAAGATGATGCTGTGAAAGTGCTGCACTCAATATGCCAGCAAATTTGCAAAACTCAGCAGTGGCCACAGGACTGGAAAAGGTCAGTTTTCATTCCAATCCCAAAGAAAGGCAATGCCAAAGAATGTGCAAACTACCACACAAGTGCACTCATCTCACACGCTAGTAAAGTAATGCTCAAATTCTCCAAGCCAGGCTTCAGCACTATGTGAACTGTGAACTTCCTGATGTTCAAGCTGGTTTTAGAAAAGGCAGAGGAACCAGAGATCAAATTGTCAACATCCACTGGATCATCAAAAAGGCAAGAGAGTTCCAGAAAAACATCTATTTCTGCTTTATTGATTATGCCAAAGCCTTTGACAGTGTGGATCACAATAAACTGTGGAAAATTCTTCAAGAGATGGGCATATCAGACCACCTGATCTGCCTCTTGAGAAATTTGTATGCAGGTCAGGAAGCAACAGTTAGAACTGGACATGGAACAACAGACTGGTTCCAAATAGGAAAAGGAGTTCGTCAAGGCTGTATATTGTCACCCTGTTTATTTAACTTCTATGCAGGGTACATCATGAGAAATGTTGGGCTGGAGAAACAAGCTGGAATCAAGATTGCCAGGAGAAATATCAATAACCTCAGATATGCAGATGATACCACCCTTATGGCAGAAAGTAAAGAGAAACTAAAAAGCCTCTTGATGAAAGTGAAAGTGGAGAGTAAAAAATTTGGCTTAAAGCTCAACATTCAGAAAACGAAGATCATGGCATCCAGTCCCATCACTTCATGGGAAATAGATGGGGAAACAGTGGAAACAGTGTCAGACTTTATTTTTCTGGGCTTCAAAATCACTGCAGATGGTGACTGAGGTCATGAAATTAAAAGACACTTACTCCTTGGAAGGAAAGTTATGACCAACCTAGATAGCATATTCAAAAGCAGAGACATTACTTTGCCAACAAAGGTTCGTTTAGTCAAGGCTATGGTTTTTCCTGTGGTCATGTATGGATGTGACAGTTGGACTGTGAAGAAGGCTGAGCACCAAAGAATTGATGCTTTTGAACTGTGGTGTTGGAGAAGAGTCTTGAGAGTCCCTTGGACTACAAGGAGATCCAACCAGTCCATTCTGAAGGAGATCAGCCCTGGGATTTCTTTGGAAGGAATGATGCTAAAGCTGAAACTCCAATACTTTGGCCACCTCATGCGAAGAGTTGACTCATTGGAAAAGACTCTGATGCTGGGAGGGATTGGGAGCAGGAGGAGAAGGGGACGACAGAGGATGAGATGGCTGGATGGCATCACTGACTCGATGGACGTGAGTCTCAGTGAACTCCGGGAGTTGGTGAGCAACAGGGAGGCCTGGTGTGTTGGGATTCATGGGGTCGCAGAGTCGGACACGACTGAGCGACTGATCTTATCTGATCTGATACTATTTATATTAGCACCTCCCCAAATGAAATACCTCAGTATAAATCTAATAAAATATGTACAAGATCTATATGAGTAAAACTACAAAACTGTGAAGAATAAACTCAGAGAACTAAATAAATGGAGAGATATTTCATGTTCATGGATAGGACGACCCAATACTAGAAAGATGTCAGATCTTTTCAACTTTATCTATGAATTCAGTGTAATCCAATAAAAAACCTAACATGCTATTTTATGGATATCAACAATATGATTCTAAAATTTATATGAATAGGCAAATGACTCAGAATAGTCATTGCAATACACTGTAATAGTCACTGAAAGACAAAGAAAAATTGGAGGACTGATACTACCAGGCTTTAAGACATAAGATGACAGTAGTCAATATAGTGGGTATTAGCTAAAGTATCAGAGAAGCCAATGGCATCCCATTCCAGTACTCTTGCCTGGACAATTCCATGGACGAAGGAGCCTGGTAGGCTCCTGGTAGCCTCATGCCATGCCAAGAGTTGGGCATGATGGAGCGACTTCACTTTCACTTTTCACTTTCATGCATTGGAGAAGGAAATGGCAACCCACTCCAGTGTTCTTGCCTGGAGAATCCCAGGGACAAAGGAGACTCATCGGCTGCCATCTATGGGGTCGCATAGAGTTGGACATGACTGAAGTGACTTAGAAGCAGTAGCAGCAGCAGCTGAAGAATAAACAAATAGATCAATGGAAGAGAGAGCCAATATTAAACCACATAAATATAGTCAACTGATCTTTAACAAAGGTGCAATGACAGAACAATGACGCAAAGATAGTCTCTTCAATAAAGAGTACTAGAACAACTGGACATCTACATGCTGAAAAATGACACAGACCTTATACTCTTTCCTAGCATCAGGGACTTTTCCAGTGAGTCAGTTCTTTGCATTGAGTGGCCAAAGTATTGGAGTTTCAGCTTCAGCATCAGGTCTTCAGGACTGATTTCCTTTAGGATTGACTGGTTTGATCTCCTAGCATTCCACAGGACCCTCAAGAGTTTTCTCCAACACCACAGTTCAAGAGTCTTTTCTACACTACAGTTCAAAAGCATCAATTCTACAGCACTCAGCTTTCTTTACAGTCCAACTCTCACATCTATACATGACTACTGGAGAAACCACAGCTTTGACTAGATGGACCTTTGTGGCAAAGTAATGTCTCTGCTTTCATATAGTATGAAAAGTCTTCATACAGTATGATTTCAATGATATGTCATTCTGGAAAAGGCAAAACTATGGAGACAATAAAAAAACATTTGTGGTTTCCAGGGGTATGAGTAGAGATGAGTATATGCAACAGAGGATTTTTAGGACAGTGAAAATATTTTGTATGATATTATAATGATGGACATATGTTATTATACTTTTGTCCAAACCCACAGAATATATAACACCAAGAGTGAGCCCTAAGGTACATTATGGAGTATGGGTGATTATTATGTGTTAATGTAAAGTTCATCCTTGGTAAAAAATGGGTGGGTAATATTGATCATGGGGAAAAATTCATGTATTTCAGGCAGGGGCTATATGAGAAATTTCTGTACCTCCCTCTCAGTTTTGTTGTAAACCTAAAATTTCTCTAAAAAATAAAGTCCTTGGAAAAATAAAGTATACAAAAGAATAAAATAAATAAACCATAAATACAGTTATGACATCACTCACAATTATCTCTACTCCTCTGCCCATTATCTGATTTTGAAAGTACATACTCTGTTACCCTGAACATTTTCAGTGGGGTATGGAAAGACAGTGCCAGCTATGAGATAGGATGCAAGATTTATTGTAGGTTAATATCAAATAGGTCAAGTGATAGATAATTTCTGAACTCATTCCAACAGAAATGACAAGTGATACTTTTAAGGCAAGTAGATATATTCTAAGCATAAATAAACTTTTGACATTATGAGGTGCTGCTTTTCAATGAATACATAAATTTGGGAGGGGACTTTCTAACACATGAATTCAATGATAGAATACTAAGTATTTTCTCACTGGAAAAAAATTCAGTAGCTAAATGGTGATGAAGAAATACAGCACATTTTATACTGAGATTCAGTATTGAAGTTACAGGAAAATTGCCCATCATAGCTGATCTATATACATTTAAACCTACATGTTTGTCAAATTAATTTTCAGCTCTGTTTCTGGCTACATTCAATTGAAACTCCTCCTATGGAGTCAAAACTACATACTTTTAATTACGCTCAGAGGAGGATTTATTGGGCTTGTGTTCATTTATTCAAGAAGTGTTTATGAAGTATCTTCATTTCAGCAGAGTCCAGAACTAATTGCTGAAGTAGGAGGTTAAAAAGAAATTATAGTGATATTCTAAATCATTAAGAGGCTTACAAAAAGTTGAAGAGCCATCTCAAGCAAAGGGTATGATAGCATGTTATGGCTCTGTGTATTGATGTATCTGATGTAGAAAAATGATTGGATCAAATGTACTAAACAGGCAGGAATTCCATGAAAATAATACCAGCTATAGTCTAAAGTCTTAAGATAGACTTAATAGATTCCTTGACTGAGAATTGTAGAGTATCATTTACACAGATATATTTGCATCCAATCCCTTCATGGATCACAGACTTGTCATGGAGAAGAGGCTTGCATAAATCAATGAAGCTATGAGCCATGCTATGCATGGCCTCCCAAGATGAGTGGGTCATAGTGAAGAGTTCTGGCAAAACATGATCCACTGGAGGAAAGAATGGCTAAACAACCCAGTATTGCTGTCACGAGAAACCCATGAACATGAACAGTATAAAAAGGTAAAAGATATGACACTGGAAGATGAGCCCCCCAGGTCAGGTATACAGACATAAAATAAACATTTTGTACAGGTAACAAACAGAATAGCTGTATCACAAAGCAGTCTCAATTATCAGGATATATCTGGTTATATTCTTGGGGGAGGTTTTGACCTGAATTTTCCAAATAATTGCAACATGTCTAACTCACTTATTAACACATGAAATCGGTGACCCCATATTGGCCCCAAGGTCATGATATTTCAACATGGACATCTAATAATATTGTTCACTTCAAAAAAATAGCTAGGATTTGTTACATGGAATATAGAAAGCTGGAAGAGTATTAAGCAAGGAACCCCATGGGCCACTGTAGTTTGATAAAGGAGATCTGAAACAGCAGTCCACAAAGAGTATCTTGAAATAGCTTTACACTCAGACAGTGAATCACAATAGTATAAAGAACTAGTGAATTCTTTAAAAGGCAAACAAAACCTCATGTTTCTTCACAGGAACCATCTCGGGGAATGGGCTTGAACAATGGTTCAAAGTGATTTTATCTTGACCTTTGTAAAAACTGTAATAAGTGTGGGAAAAAAAGTCTGAAGATCAAGAATAGAATAGAATTCTTTGCTAAACATCTGTCCTTCGGCAAATCAAATACATTACCTCAAAACATTACATTAATAAGCACTGATAACATTAATATGTACACTGATTTATTTGTTTGAAACTACTATAAAACCAAGTCATAAGTCACAAAAGATGCCTGAAGTTCTGTTACTATATTTAGAAAGAAATATTCAGTTTAGCTCTCTGAGAAATGTCCAACACTGAAGAAATAAATAAATTTAGAAATAAAAAAAAATCTTTCAGGAAAGATGATTTTAATAATGGCAAAAATAAAAAAGGAAGGCAACATTAGGCCTTCTGGCAAGAGAAGGGAGCAGATACCAACAAGTAAGGATATAAGCTTACAAAGAGCAGGCTGGGGACACTGGGTATGAATTTTCATATGCCAGCCTTGATGGTGTGATGTTTCCTGTGGCGCCCCTCCTTTGGTAATAAATAATAAGAGGGAAGTCTGTTACAACAAACTATTTGGAATGCTTAACAAGTGCTTTCACAATAGAGGAAAGACTTATTGTTTTCAAAGTCTGTAGCTAGATTTAGAACTGGGTTAATAACTACAAGAGCAGAGCTGAAAACCTTATACTCTCTTGTGTAATATAACATTAACCCAGAAACAGGTTCATTCACTTGTCCAATGTCCCAGGGCTAGACATTCTCTACTAAATGTCTAATCTGATTTTCAGTCACAATTCAACTATCATTTTCTTCCATGGGCCCCCGCACAACCCCATCCAAAGCATAACTGCTTCTTGCTTTATGCATCCATAATACCATATGTGCAGTTGTACTGAACTGTAAATTTTCTTTATATATTTTACTTCATATTAGAAGGTCAGCTCCTTGGAGGCAGGAAGGTTTCATTTATCTTCAAACTCACGATATTCAGCATTGTGCTTGATGTATAGACATTGCCCTACATTTAGGGTTTGTGTTTATTTTTTAAAGGAAAATGAGTATGTGATTAAATTCTTAATTAAATGAACTACTTTCTGGTACCTACTTGCTTTATGATTTATTCATTAATTTGGCAATAATTATCATCTTACATGGGCAGGAATAAGTTACATTTTTTTTTCTTTCTACACCAAAGAATTCAGAAACCTGAATTTTCAAGTCTCTGCCAAATACTTTTGTAAATGTGCCAGACTTCTCAGTCATTTAATATGGACCATGTTAAAGAGATGCTCAATTGTTTATTACAGCAAATACTGGCTACTGCACATCTATCTCATAAATATATATATATATATAATTACTTTTTTTACTGGGCAGAACAATCTTAAGGATTCTAATTATATGTAGGGCTACTTAATAATTAAATAAAATACTAATAATAAACATTTTGAAAATAGAAAACAGTTTTCTACAAGGTTATACATTTATTTTATCCATTTTAAAATAACTCTGGTGAGCTAAAAATCTTTAGAGAACTATGGGCTTATGGATATATTCTACTTTGGTAAGTTATATACTTGTCAGTTCTTGTGAAAATATTGTAGGACACAAAATTATTACTTAAGTGAATTATTCAGCAAAACCAAAATGTGAAGTAAGAAGTCTCACATCTGAAAGTTTAAATTATTATTTCTGCATCACAACTGTGCAGGTTATAAATATTCCTTTTTATTTTTATTGTTTTTTTAATAGAAGACTTGAACCAATCTAATGCATGGCAGGTAGTGACTTCATAGAAATGTTACCGAGTCCAAGCTTGCTCTGCTCAACACACAACAGGCTAATGAATCCGAGAGACAAGGTGTTGAGGTAAGAAATACGACTTTACTCTGAAAGCTGGCTCACTAAGAATATGGCAGATTAATGTCTCAAAGTACCATCTTGTCAATGTCTGTATGCTAGGTTCTTTTATAGAACCAGAGAGAGAAGTGGTAAGGAACTAAAGTAAAAAAGGCAGAGTAGAGTGGGAGATGCAGCAAGGAAGTAAAGTAAAAAGGGTCTTCAATCTTGGAAGACATCTCCAGGAAAGGCCATCCTTTGGAAGGGACGTGTTAATCTCTTCTCTTTTGTAGTCATTTACAGGTGGGCAAGGTCAGATTATCTCCTTGTGAGCTAAACAAAGGCACTCTAGTTTAACAGGTAGGCAGAGGGACAAGATCCTCTGAGACAGGCCATTATGTATCGCTTAAAATCCAGTCTGTTCTTCAACAACCAAATCATGAGTCCTAGAGTAGGTGTCATCTGTCCAGAGGAAAGAAGGTATTTTTCTTCCCAAAGTTTCCTTCTGCATACCCAATCTTGTACCATCAGGGCTGCAACTGACCAGACAAGGAGATCTTTTTTCTAATTGATTCATGTTGCCATATAGGCTAGGTGAAACCCAGCTTGTAAAAACAACAGAAACTGCAGCTATTGAATTCTACACATACGGAAAATACTAACAATTTTAAATACTTCTGGCTTTTTAGGTGTTTTTTAAATTCAAGAAAGTAGGAAAAACCACTAGACCATTCAGGTATGACCTAAATCAAACCCTTACAATTATAAAGTAGAAGTGACAAATAGATTCAAGGGATTAGATCTAATAAACAGAGTGCCTGAAGAACTATGGACAGAGGTTCGTGACATTGTACAGCAGGCAGGGATCAAGACTATCCCCAAGAAAAAGAAACGCAAAAATGGAAAATAGTTTTCTGTGGAGGCCTTACAAATAGCTGTGAATAGAAGAAAAGTGAAAGGAAAAGGAGAAAAGGAAAGCTATACCCATTTGAATGCCAAGCAATAAATGCTGGAGAGGGTGTGGAGAAAAGGGAACCCTCTTACACTGTTGGTGGGAATGCAAACTAGTACAGCCACTATGGAGAACAGTGTGGAGATTCCTTAAAAAACTGGAAATAGAACTGCCTTATGATCCAGCAATCCCACTGCTGGGCATACACACTGAGGAAACCAGAAGGGAAAGAGACACGTGTACCCCAATGTTCATCGCAGCACTGTTTATAATAGCCACGACATGGAAGCAACCTAGATGCCCATCAGCAGATGAATGGATAAGAAAGCTGTGGTACATATACACAATGGAGTATTACTCAACCATTAAAAAGAATTCATTTGAATCAATTCTAATGAGATGGATGAAACTGGAACCTATTATACAGAGTGAAGTAAGCCAGAAAGAAAAACACCAATACAGTATACTAACGCATATATATGGAATTTAGAAAGATGGTAACAATAACCCTGTGTACGAGACAGCAAAAGAGACACCGATGTATAGATCAGTCTTATGGACTCTGTGGGAGAGGGAGAGGGTGGGGATATTTGGGAGAATAGCATTGAAACATGTATAATATCATGTATGAAACGAGTCACCAGTCCAGGTTCGATGCATGATACTGGATGCTTGGGGCTGGTGCACTGGGATGACCCAGAGGGAGGGTATGGGGAGGGAGGAGGGAGGAGGGTTCAGGATGGGGAATGTGGGTATACCTGTGGTGGATTCATTTCGATATTTGGCAAAACTAATACAATATTGTAAAGTTTAAAAATAAAATAAAATAAAAAAAAAATGAATGCAGAGTTCCTAAGAATAGCAAGGAGAGATAAGAAAGCCTTGCTCAGTAATCAGTGCAAAGAAATGGAGGAACACAATAGAATGGGAAAGACTGGAGATCTCTTCAAGAAAATTAGAGATACCAAGGGAATATTTCATGCAAAGATGGGCTCAATAAAGGACAGAAATGGTATGGACCTAACAGAAGCAGAAGATATTAAGAAGAGGTGGCAAGAATATACAGAAGAACTGTACAAAACGATCTTCATGACCAAGATAATCAGGATGGTGTGATCACGCACCTAGAGCCAGACATCCTAGAATGCGAAGTCAAGTGGACCTTAGGAAGCATCAATTTGAACAAAGCTAGTGGAGGTGATGGAATTCCAGTAGAGCTATTCCTAATACTCAGAGATGATGCTGTGAAAGTGCTGCACCCAATATGCCAGCAAATTTGGAAAACTCAGCAGTGGCCACAGGACTGGAAAAGGTCAGTTTTCATTCCAATCCCAAAGAAAGGCAATGCCAAAGAATGCTCAAATTACTGCACAATTGCACTCATCACACATGCTAGAAAGTAATGCTCAAAATTCTCCAAACCAGGCTTCAACAGTATGTGAACCAAGAAATTCCAGATGTCCAAGCTGGATTTAGAAAAGGCAGAGGAACCAGAGATCAAATTGCCAACATCTGTTGGAGCATCGAAAAAGCAAGAGAGTTTCAGAAAAACACCTACTTTTGCTTTATTGACTATACCAAAGCCTTTGTCTGTGGACCACAACAAACTGTGGAAAATTCTTAAAGAGATGGGAATACCATACCACCTGATTGCCTCTTGAGAATGTGTATGCAGGTCAAGAAGCAATGGTTACAACTGACATAGAACAACAGACTGGTTCCAAATAGGAAAAGGACTACGTCAAGGCTATATTGTCACCCTGTTTATTTATCTTCTATGCAGAGTACATCATGAGAAACGCTGGGCTGGATGAAGCACAAGCTGGAATCAAGATTGCCAGGAGAAATATCAATAATCTCAGATATGCAGATGACACCACCCTATGGCAGAAAGCAAAGAACAACTAAAGAGCCTCTTAAAGAAAGTGAAAGAGGAGAGTGAAAAAGTTGGCTTAAAACTCAACATTCAGAAAACTAAGATCATGGCATCTGGTCCCATCACTTCATGGGAAATAGATGAGGAAACAGTGGAAACAGTGATAGACTTTATTTTTGGGGAGCTCCAAAATCACTGCAGATGGTGACTGTAGCCATGAAATTAAAAGACGCTTGCTCCTTGGAAGGAAAGTTATGATCAATCTAGATAGCATATTGAAAAGCAGAGATATTACTTTGCCAACAAAGGTCCCTCTAGTCAAGGCTATGGTTTTTCCAGTGGTCATATATGGATGTGAGAGTTGGACTGTGAAGAAAGCTGAGCACCGAAGAACTGATGCTTTTGAACTGTGGTGTTGGAGAAGACTCTTGAGAATCCCTTGGACTGCAAGGAGATCCAGCTAGTCCACTGACTAAAGGAAATCAGTCCTGAATATTCATTAGAAGGACTGATGCTGAATCTAAAACTCCAATACTTTGGCCACCTGATATGAACTGACTCATTAGAAAAGACCCTGATGCTGGGAAAGATTGATGGCAGAAGGAGAAGAGGATAACAGAGGATGAGATGGCTGGATGGCTTCACTGACTCAATGGACATGAGTTTGAGTAAACTCTGGGAGTTGGTGATGGACAGGGAGGCTTGGCGTGCTACAGTCCCTGGGGTCACTAGGAGTCAGAACTGAGCCACTGAACTGAACTGTGTGCTGTTTTTTTTTAAATAATGCATGTTACAGCAACCGGCCTTCCCAGGTGGCACTAGTGGTAAACAATCCACCTGCCAATGCTGGAGATGCAAGAGAGTTTGATCCCTGGATGGGGAAGATCCTCTGGAGTAGGGAATGGCAATCTGCTCCAGTATTCTTGCCTGGAAAATTCCATAGACAGAGGAGCCTGGCTGGCTACAGGGGCTGCAAAGAGTCAGACACAACTGAGTGACTGAGCACAACAACATAACAGTGAGATCAACAAATTATGGACCAATTAATTATGCTATCAATTTATGTCATATAATGTAAATAAAACTGAGTATTCTATAGCTAGTGCAAACATTTTTTTTTCATTCTGTAAACCACTGAATGAATTTTACTAGACATAGTTATACAAAGGATAGATAAGTGAAAACATAATAGAAATTATTAACATTTATTGGCCATCTACCATACCACACCAAAGGCTTCCCTGGTGGCTGAGTTGGTAAAGAATCTGCCTGCAATACAGGAGACTGCCTGCAATGCAAGGGACTGTCTGCAATGCAGGAGGCCCAGGTTTGATCCCTGGTGGTGAAGATCTCCTGGAAAAGGAAATGGCAACTCACTGCAGTTTTCTTGCCTGGGAAATTCTATGGACAGAGGAGCCTGCTGGGTGATATACTGACAGTATACTGACTGGCCACTTTCGTTTCAGAATGAATGAAAATGAAGCTGTAACACATGCTACCTTTTACTGTCAAAATAAGAGTCTATGTTAGTTTGAAAACTCCAGTGCATTTTTCTCTTAATGTAAAGTTGAACTCTTTTTTTTTTTTTAACTTGCATTTGCCATGTCTCCTATTAACATCCAACATTTTCAAGAACTACTTCTTGTCTTAGATTCCCCCATTCACATTGTAAGTTTATTCTATGCAGAAAATTCTTTTCTTAAGATACAACACTTGGGTTTCGTCTGTTGAGTCAAAGCAAGTGGGATGAAAAAATACAATCCCACTATATCAGCTGTTCTAGAAGTAGTTCTTTAATTAATTACCTCCATGATTGCCAGAAAGCTCACTTCTGAAATTGGCATACAAGGTTTCTAAACTTGGAAAAGACAGATCCTATCCTTGTATTTGTTATTTCATTGCTTTCTACTTTAATCTTATTTTGTCTAATATTTTATCTTCTTATATTTCCTTTTAATTTTCCAGTTTGCTACTGTCTCCCTTTTCTCACCAAGTTATTATGATTTTATCAAGCTCTTCATCTTTTCATATGTATATATATTCATAAAATATACCCCATATATATATGTTGATAAAATATACCCCATTCCATATATATATATATATATTTTGAGAAATTTAAAAGAGAAGAGAAATATATGCTTGCCAATTTGTTATTTTTCACTAAAATAAATGATATAAATCAATTAAATTTGCTATTGAACATAATTTATAATGAAATTGTATGAGAATTCACTAATTTCTTTTTCTCACTAACAATCCAAAACTTGCCTTGTATTATTTGGCCTCTTAAGGGGAAAAAAAAGATCATATCTCCCTGGCAAGTTTAAGGTATATTGTACAAAATATGTCTTTGTGTTTCTGACACTCTTTTTCCCTTGATCTGTTTAAGTTGATCCTATTATTACAGCAGAAAGCAACAGAATAGTAGCCTGCCATTTGGACTTACTTTATCTAGAAAAATGTAAGTTTCTAGGATAGATAACCTTTAATAAGAAGGTATAAACACACATATTCTCTCAAATCTTTCTTTTGAATGACTATCCAAATGTGGAAATGACTTAAATCTAGTAAGATCAGGCTAAAGTAAAATAACTGTCAAAAGGTTAGGTCAGCAAAATAAAATTTAATAACAGCATATCAAATATTTACCAAAGTTATTTGCAAAGTTAAATCATTCATGAAAATATATTAAACACTTTGAAACAGGCTAACTTTCAAGTGACAAATGGGAGCTACTTAAGTAGTAAAAGTACAATCTTCTGTAATAATAAAACTAATTTCTCTAAAACTATAGTTTCCTTTACGCACAATTTTCACTCATCTTGGCTTTTTGGGGACAAAAATACATATGACTTTAGTTCAGTTTTTAGGTTCAGTGTACTGCCTACTGACTAAATTATAGGGAACTAGTAGGGTTTCTGCAAACAAAACAGAGTTGTAAGTTAAACAGGGGTAATGAGCAGGGCTAGTCTGTGCTATATTCATTCAATAAGCATGTGTTAAATCTTTCAGTGTGATAAATATGTTATAGATACAGGGATACAACAAGAATTTTGGCTTTCAGGGACTCATACTAAACTTTGAACACTTACAGTGATATAGTACCCACTCACAGTACACAGTTTGTTCCAATGTTGGACAGCTCTAAATTAAAAACAAAAACAAAAACACATTTTCCTTCAAATTGAACTTCATTAAATATTCACCCGTTAGTTCTGATTCTTTTTCTTGGAACTACACAGATGTTTCAGCCCTGGGTGTTCTTTGGAAGGAATGATGCTAAAGCTGAAACTCCAGTACTTTGGGCACCTCATGCGAAGAGTTGACTCATTGGAAAAGACTCTGATGCTGGGAGGGATTGGGGGAAGGAGGAGAAGGGGACGACAGAGGATGAGATAGCTGGATGGCATCACTGACTCGATGGACATGAGTTTGAGTGAACTCCGGGAGTTGGTGATGGACAGGGAGGCCTGGTGTGCTGCGATTCATGGGGTCGCAAAGAGTCGGACACGACTGAGTGACTGAACTTAACACAGATGTTTATTCTTCTTGTCATTGAGTAGAACTTCATATATTTGGAGAGTAATTATAGCTTTCTAAATCTTTGTTTTTCTGGACAGAATATTCCCAGTTATATCAATTGCAGCTGATAGACCAGTTGCTCCAGACCACTTAACTTAGTTATCTTCTAAGGTATGCATTTTATTTTCTTTCGAAGTTCTTTGGAGTCTCTCATGCCTACAAGGTAGAGTCCAAATTCTAATACAGAGCTCATTCATTTCTTAAAATATTAAATGTTTATTTGTCAAATTTTCTGTTGTACATTTGAGAATCAGTGGTTAAACTAAAGATTGCCCCTGTTTTCAGGATGTTATCAGTTCAGTCACCAGTTTCATTTCATCTACTCTTTTTTCACATTAAATACTAACACAGTTCCTCAATGTCAATGCATGAATTAATGCCTCAAAAAACCTGATTACCTAAACCTCTCAGTCACTCAAGTACAACATTTACAGTCTAGTTCTAAACAATGGTCTGATCTTTTGTATGATTTTTTTTTTTTTTTGGAAAATAGTTAAAAAAACTTTAGTATTTTGAAGACCATTCCTGACAATACTCATTTGCATTAGAGCATTGGTTGGAAACCCAGGGCTTGTTTATGGAAGCTACATACTAAGAAAGCCTTTGAAGGGGCCTCTGTTTGTCTACCTTTGATTGCAAAGTGTGGAAAAGAAAATCCACCATGGAAATAGAATAGTCAGTTCTTTTATAAGCCAAAGCATAGGCACTCAATCAGCATTAAAAATGAAATGTAATAACATCCACTCTGGGTCTGTTACTGCAGACCTTTTATTTTGATTGGGGCACAGAATAGGCAGTGTTTATCTTTGGAAATGCCACTGAAGCCTTTCACAGCCATAAGCACTGCTTCCACTATGAAATATTTCAACCCAAACTGCAATTTTGTTGGGATTTACTACAAATCCTCCATCTAGCAATATACCTACTCAGTAGTAAAAGCTCACTCTCCTTTTGTTCTGTAAATTTATGCCAAAGTATAGTTCTTGTTATTACTTCAGAGGTTTAACATACCAGAAAAAGTTCTACAGACTGGGTTGAAAAACCTCTGCATTTCACCATTTTTTAAAGTGTAATTTTGAATCATTTTTAAGTTGCATTGTAAACCACATTCCAATCCAAGATTTATTTTGCTAGTGAAGCCATTCTATTATTTCCCAACTATCAGAGCCTACAGAAAAATGTCTCATGACCTCATATTTAACAAACCAATTTCTAGTATTCTGAAGGCAACTGTCCACAGGTTTTGACAAATATTTGGTAAGGTATCAACATTTCTAATATTATTATAATGTACTTTTCTATAGGGAAATATTCATTATGATGTCTGGTCATAAATGGAAGTCTATAAGGCACACAAAAGCAGAACAGATTATGCAGAAAAGGCAGGGGGCTTCACCAATATTGTGTTCCCTAAAAGAAAAGATGAAAACCATATACTGAGTAAACAGAATGTTACCAAATGCTGAAATCAAATTATTTATTCCTTGGAAGGTTTAAGGCTAGAATTACAAAGATTTCGTTTTTAATATTACTGTTGTCAGTTGAAAGCATATTCAGAATGTTTTGAGTGATGCAATGCTGCCACAGTGACAGAAAAGCTGGTTTCCAAGACATGATAATGAATTAGGCTCTTTTATGTAGCTATGTAATAAAACTGAAGTCTGTGAAATACACGTAAGTGAGAATATGAATAATAATTGCAGAAACATGGTACCAGATAGAAAAATCAGTGGTGCAGTTTGATGACATGGTAGACCGAGCCCTGGATGGGGTCAGGAGATCTGGATTCTAGCTCAAGTTCTATGCCCTTGATATCTTGTGGAGAGCTGTCAAAATGGGAAAAATGCAGTACCAAAGAATTATTAGGAAGATCCTAAAGAAAATCCATTATCACATAATTTTGAGAGGAAGCCAGAATAAGGTGTCTCAACAGTGCATTGCTGAATGAAAGTTTTACTAAAACTCATCCTTTACCTTTGAATCTGTTATAGCAAAATGATAAAATATATAGCCTCCCATATAGGCTCCCCAAACAAACAGGGTTCAAATCCCTCTTTACACTCATTAGTTTTGTGACTCTGGGCAAGCTGCTTAACCTCTCCTATAATTAATTTTCACGCCTGTAAAATAAGCATCATAGTAGATTGCAAAGGCTTAGAACAATATTTGACATGGTTTAGGCACTCTATGTTTTAATAGTTGTTGTATTATCAATAGATTTTATATAATCCATCTGTTTATCTGCTTTTTCTTTTTTTGCTTAAGTATCCAACCTTTTTTACTCTTTCCTTTTATTTATTTTTAACATATGCTAGACACTAACAGTTAAAAGTCACTATTTTAGTTGGTGCTAGCCAAATATTTCTTTGTGATGATAAAATCTTGTTTTTTTTCAATTGAAATATAGTTGATATACAATATTATATGTTACAAGTGTACAATATACTGATTTACAATTTTTGAAGTTTATATTCCATTTATAATTAAAATATTGGTTATATTGCCTGTGTTATACAATATTTCCTTGTAGCTTATTTTAGATATGATAGTTTGGACCTCTTAAACCCAATACCCTTGTATTGCCCCTCTCTTCTTCCCTCAAGAAAATCTTTTCTAGTGTGTTTCACATGGACATGTTTGAACAGCTATCAAGAGTGTCACAGAAGTTCATTCAGCTGGTAAATTGCCCATTACTCTTTCTCCTCTTTCTCATGGGAGAAGAAAGCATCCTTATTTGATCAGAAAACACTGAAACTGTTTTACTCTCCTTTTATTAGAGAAAGACCCAAGTAATTAAAGCCTGTGTAATCCCCAGAGTAGCAGTGGAAGCAGCCATTGAGAACTAGTATGTTATTTTTTGTGACTCTTGGCTGACAGAGGAGGAAAGAGCCCAGTGCTCTTTAGTGCAATCAAGAGGGTGCAGGATTAAATATGCTAAAGTTAGGACTCATTGTCAGATGGCAATTCTTTTTTTAATTGATAGAATGTTTGCCTTTGAGAGTTAAATGTCATTAAAAGGTTACTAGCTATGGAAATAGCAGTTCCACATTCTCACTAATGGAAAATAAAACTTGACTGAGAGGTCTTATATTCTCTTTTTTCCATAGGGCCTAGAAACCATCCTTTACCTAGATCCTGGAAACATGAGTCATCTGGAATACACCTGGAATTTCCTGCAGACTTAGGAAAGGGCCAAAAATAAGTATGCCTTGTTTAGAAGAGTTGGTGTTTTCCCAAGGAAAAGAGAAAAGTCTTCCACAGAGGGAGACCTGTGATTATAGGTGTGCATGCTGCTGCTGCTGCTAAGTCGCTTCAGTCGTGTCCGACTCTGTGCGACCCCAGAGACGGCAGCCCACCAGGCTCCCCCGTCCCTGGGATTCTCCACGCAAGAACACGGAAGTGGGTTGCCATTTCCTTCTCCAATGCATGAAAGTGAAAAGTGAAAGTGAAGTCATTCAGTCGTGTCCGACTCCTAGCAGCCCCATGGACTGCAGCCTACCAGGCTCCTCCGTCCATGGGATTTTCCAGGCAAGAGTACTGGAGGGGGTTGCCATGATGTGCATATGAGGGTGGAAAGCCAGGCAAGGAATGAAGAGAATGTTTCTGAGAGCAGTCTGCTTTGTGTGAGACATTTTAGGTCACATATATTGTCTGTATTGTTCTCATCTAACATAGCATTGCTGATTTGGGGTTTGCTTGTTCTATCAGTTATTTATTGAGAGAAGTTTGTTAAAATCCTCCAGATAATTGTGGATTTGTCTATATTGCTTCTTAATTGCACTGTTTTTTTTCTTTATATATTTAGGTGCTGTTATTGAGTGCATGCAGATTTAAATTTTTGATATGTATCTAGTGGTAAAACCCTTTACTCTTGTGAAATGTTCTTTATTTCTAATAAGGCATTTTATTTTATTTATTAAAATTTTTAACTGATTAATTTTTGGTTGCATTGGGTTTTCGTTGCTGTGTGTGGGCCTTTGCCAGTTATGGTGCATGGGATTCTCATTGTGGTGGCTTCTCTTGTGGAGCATGGTCTCTAGGGTGCTCCTGCTTCAGCAGTTGTGGCGTGTGGACTCTAGAGCGCAGCCTCAGTTTAGTTGCCCTGTGGCATGTGGGTTCTCCCTGGACCAAGGATTGGACCCATGCTCTCTGCATTGGCAGGTAGATACTTAGCCGCTGGACCACTAGGGAAGTCCAAGCCTTCTTATTTTAAAATTTGATTTGTTTTCCATCAGTAAGGTTACACAAGCTTTTCTTTTACATCATATTTCTTGGTTTATTTTTTATCATTTTGCATTCAATGCTAAAATCTTTATATTTAAGGCAAGTCTAAAAAACCTTAGTCTTTTAATCAAAGCACACATTGTATTTACATTTAAGGAAATATTTTCGTGTATATCTACTTTCTTAATATTTGTTTTATTTAAGTACCATTTTATCTTTGTATTATTTTACTTTTCTTCTATCAAGTTTTTAGTTTAGGATATTTACTCTGTTTTTGGTAGCTTTTCTAGATACTAAAATATGCAGCCTTGTATTGTTGCAGTCTAATGTAAATTATTATTTTTATCATTTTTACCTAAAACCTAGAACCTTATGGCACTTTAGGCTTATGAGCCTGCCATCTTTTGTTTTGTTGTCATCATGCATTTTAATTCTAGGTATTATTTTTAATATTCTAAAATATTATTAATATTTGTTTCAATATTCATTTCTATGTACTGTATATTTACTCTTTCCATCCTTTCCTATATTTCTATATTACCATCTCTGATCACTTTTCTTTTGTCTCCAAACATTGTTTTTTTAGATTTTTTTTTAATGTTCAATTTTGAATAGTATTTTTTTGGTATACAATTCTAGTTTGGTTTTTGTCCAGCATTTACAGTTATTATGCCTAAGACCATTTAGATCCCATTTTTTTTTAATTGAAAAATTATCTGTTAATCTTATTGCCCTTTTAAAGATTATTAACTTTTTTTTTTTTCTGGTCCCTCTGTCTTCAGAAATTTGTCTATGATGTTCTTAGCACAGAAGTCTTTGTATTAGCCACCCTTGTGGTTCATACTTTTTACAAATTGTGATTTCACAATTTTCAGCAGTTTTGAAAAATATCTTAGCCACTAATTTTATCAAATATTTCTTCTTGTCTGTTATTTCTGTCTTCTCATGAAATTCCTATTATTCATATATAAATGATATTATGTCTACTGTGATTCATATTCTTCTCTGTACCTCTATCTTATTTCTCTCTGGGTTTGCTTTGAATATTTGCTATTGATGTACCTTCTAATACATTAATATTCTCTTCTACATTTGGCATGTTATTTAACCAGTCTGTTGATTTCTTAATTTATCTTATCTTTAATTTTTAGAATTTCAACTTGATTTTTTCCACCAATTAAATAAGCTGATAAGATTTTCCATCATTTCATCCATTGCTTTGAGACTATCCATCATAATTACCTTATAATCACTGTCTGCTACTTCAGCTTCTGGATTATTTGTGGGTCTATATTATCTACTTTTATCGTCTTTTAAGTTCTTTTAAACTTTATTTTTTATACTGGAGTATAATTGGTTAACAATCTTGTGATAATTTCAGGTGAACAGCAAAGGGGCTCAGCTATGTGTTATACATGTATACATTCTCCCTCAAACTCCGCTCCCATTCAAGCTGCCACATAACATTGAGTATATTTTCCTGTGCTATACAGTAGGGTCTTGTTGGTTATCCATTTAAAACATAGCAATGTGTACATGTGATCCCTAAATCCCTTACTATCCTTTCCCCTCATTCTTCTCCCTTGGCAACTCTATTATTAATATAATATAATATAATATAACTCTATTATATATATATTTATATAATAATATATCAATATTATTTTATATATTTTTAATCTCTAGGGTTTTACTCTCTGTACAATCTTTCATATGCTGTTTTCCTTGAATGCCCTACATTGTATATTAAAAATTATATAGACTTTAGATGTTATCTTTCTCCGGGGTGGGGCAGGAATCACCTTTTTCCTAGATAAAATAGGATAAGGGGACTGGTTGTATAATCAAATGTAACTAATTTCAACTAGGTTTCGGTTGAGATGTTTTAAAACCTCCATATATCTCTAGTTGGCCCTCATTCTATGGCTTTTTGTCCAGTTCAGTTCAGTTGCTCAGTCGTGTCTGACTCTTTGCGACCCCATGGACTGCAACATGCCAGGCTTCCCTGTCCATCACCAATGGAGCCCTTTTCAGTACAAAATCAAAGTTGGGGCGCTTACCAGCGCCCTTCCTATTGATAGTTCTGAAATATCAAATCTTTTTTCCTTAGTATAGATAGATTTGTGAAAAATTACACTCTGTTTTTTTTTGAGGCCTTCTGTTTAGTTTCTTAAATTTTGGTCCTCTTCATCTTGGTGGTGATGGTTTAGTAGCTAAGTCGTGCCCAACTTTTGAGACCTATGGACTGTAGCCTGTCAGGCTTCTCTGTCAATGGGATTTATCAGGCAAGAATGATAGTGGGTATGATAGCGGGTAGCCATTCTCTTCTCCAGGGGATTTTCCCAACCCAGAGATTGAACCCAGGTCTCCTACATTGCAGGCAGATTCTTTACTGTCTGAGTCACCAGAGAAGCCCCTAATTCTTTAATACTGGTTTCCAAAGTTAGTAATCTTGCTGCCGGGAAAACTGGAGTTAATAAATCACAGTCATAATATTGTAATTTGCTTAAATTAAGAATGCTTCAGGTAGAGATAAAATTTTAAAACTTATATTCATTAAAAAATTAACCAAGTCACATCTTTCTAATTTTTAGATATATATAAAAGATATCCTGGAGTAATATTTTTAAAATGTGTTTCAAAAGATATTCATTTCTTACTATAATGTAAGTTCTAGTAAGGAAGAGACCATGTCAATCTTGTTCAGTTCTATGTATCCAGATCTTTGCACAGTGCTATACTGTAGCTGCTTAAGAATATTTGTTATATCCATAAATACATGTAAGTGAAATACTGATGTCAATAATGCCAATCAGTGTTCTATTCTTCACAATCTCTCAGAACATTTCAATGGGAAGTTGGCTGTGATTACCCAATAGAGGGATATAATATTATGTTTTGCCAAACAGAGGTTTTAAAATAGCGTATGTGGTAAGTGCTTTGACAGAGGCTTATTATTATCACTTTTATTTTTAATACAGGCTTATTCTTCAACACAAAGCTAAACTGACACCAGAAAAACAAATCATTGGTATCAATAAACTATATAATACAACTATAGATCATTAATGAGCTAGAATGAGGGTACGCTAAATTGGAATTTTTATTGCTCATCACTGCACAATTAATTGAATAGCAGGACATTGTGGGGGTTGAAACGAACAAATGCCACTTAGTAACTGTGCCTACATAGGATGTGAAGGACATCAACTTATTAGCATACTAATGAATATCTTTGTAAAAAGTTAACCAGGCCTTGAGATACAGACATGAGAATCCAGATAGACTTTGTCTGGATAGGCTTTTTTAGCCTTTGTCCACATTTTAACATTCAACATGTTTAATGCCTTCACTGTGTCAGGTACTGAGAATATAAATACAGCTTGGTTCCTGCCTTTATGGAGCTTATAATCTATTATGATGTGTGGGCCTGTGCTTGCTCAGTTGTGTCTGATTCTTTACAATCCCATGGACTGTAATCTGCCAGGCTCCTCTGTCCGTGGAATTTTACAGGCATGAATACTGGAGTGGTTTGCCATTTCCTACTCCAGGGTATCTTCCCAACCCAAGGATCAAACCTTTGTCTATTGTGTCTCTTACACTGAGAGGCGGATTCTTTACAACTGGTACCATTTGAGAAGCCCCATGATCTATTATGAAAGACAGCTATATAAACAAATACACTAATAAATCAGTATAGGGTGTAGGATAGTTTGCTCATCAGTATCAGTCTCCTAAAAACTGGGAACTTTATTTTTCATAAGAGAAAACATTATTTCCTGTAAACACTGAAGATGAGGTATACGAAAAAGGTGGAAAACCTTAGTGCATTTGTAGACTATATTTTGTTATAATTATAATGGTATAAAGCAGGTTTTACTTGACTTTTGACAATATGTGAAACAGCCAAATCAACGCTTATAGTAATTGCACAGAGCCAATATCCACAACCCGCCCCCCGCAATCCAAAAAAAAAAAAAAAAATCCAAGAAGGCAAGGTGGTTGTCAGAGGAGGCTTTACAAACAGCTGAGGAAAGAAGAGAAGCAGAAGGCAAGGGAAAATACATACCCAACTGAATGCAGAATTCCAGAGAATAGCAGGGAAAGATAAGAAGGCCTTTCTTAAATGAACAATGTAAAGAAATAGAGGAAAACAATAGAGTGAGAAAGACTAGCGGCCTCTTCAAGAAAATTGGAGATATCAAGGGAAACTTAATGCAAGGATGGGCAAAATAAAGGAGAGAAACAGCAAGGACCTAACAGAAGCAGAAGAGATTAAGAGGTGGCAAGGATACACAGAAGAATTATATATGAAAAGTCTTAATGACCCAGATAACCATGATAATGTAGTCACTCACCTATAGCCAGACATCCTGGAGTGTGAAGTCAAATGCACCTTAGGAAGCATTACTACGAACAAAGCTAGCGGAAGTAGCAGACTTCCATCTGAGCTATTTCAAATCTTAAAAAATAATGATGTGAAAGTGCCATACTCAATATGTCAGCAATTTGGAAAAGTCAGTAGTGGTATAGGATTGGAAAAGGTCAGTTTTTCATTCCAATCCAAAGAAGGTCAATGCCACACAATGTTCAAAGTACTGGACAGTTGTGCTCACTTCACAAGCTAGGAAGGTTTTACTCAAAATCCTTCAAGCTAGGCTTCAGCAGTATATGAACCAGGAATTTCCAGATGTACAAGTTGGGTTTTGAAAAAGAGAGACACCAAAGATCAAATTCCCAACATTCTTTGGATCATGGAGAAAGGAAGGAAGTTCCAGAAAAACATCTACTTCAGCTTTATTCACTACACTAAAGCCTTTGACTGTATGCATCATAACAAACCATGGGAAATTCTTAAAGACATGGGAGTATCAGATCATATTACCTGTCTCTTGAGAAACCTAATAGTGGGAAAAGGAGCAACAGTTAGAACCAGACATGGAACAATTGACTAGTTTAAAATTTGGAAAAGAGTTGACAAAGATGTATATTGTCACCCTGTTTATTTAACTTCTATGAAAAGTATATTATGTAAAATACCAGGCTGGATGAATCACAGGCTGGAATCAAGATTGCCGGGAGAAATATTAACAACCTCCGACATGCAGATGACACCATGCTAATGGCAGAAAGTTGAAGAGGAACTAAAGAGCCACTTGATGAGAGTGAAAGAGGAGCGTGAAGAAGCTGGCTAAAAACTCAACTTTCAAAACACTAAGATCATGGTATCTGGTCTCATCATTTCAAGATGAAGAAAAAGTAGAAGCAGAGACAGATTTTATTTTCTTGGGCTCCAAAATCACTGTCATCCTAAACTTCAGGCATGAAATTTAAAAACACTTGTTTCTTGGAAGGAAAGTGATGGCAAACCTAGACAATGTATTAAAAAGCAGAGATATCATTTTGCTGACAAAGGTTGGTATAGTCAAATCTACACTTTTTCCAGTAGTCATGTACGGATGTGAGATGTGGACCATAAAGAAGGCTGAGCACTTAAGAACTGATGCTTCCAAACTGTGGTGCTGGAGGGTAAGGTTAGAGTTAGGGTTAGAGAGTTCCTTGGACAGCAAGGAGATCAAACCAGTCAATCCTCAATATTCACTGGAAGGTCTGATGCTGAAGCTGATGGCCACCTGATGCAAAGAGCTGACTAACTGGAAAAGACCCTGATGCTGGGAACAATTGAAGGCAGGAGGAGAAGAGGAGGACAGAGGATGAGATAGTTGGATGGCATCACCGACTTGATGGACATGATTTGATCAAACTTTGGCAGATAGAGGATGACAGGAGTCTGGGATTCTATAGTCCATGGGGTCTCTAAGAGTTGGACATGACTTAATGACTGAAAAACAACAACCATATCCATATATTTCCGTAACAATATTCTTTTCTTTCCCATTTAATAAATATTTGTCAAATACATACTATGCTTGAGGCATAATTCTATGAAAATTAGCTTTTATGGAGAACACAGGCATGCAAAAAATTAATAGAGAAATTTAGTGAGGCTGTATATTGTCACCTTGCTTATTTAACTTCTATGCAGAATACATCATGAAAAATGCTGGACTGGATGAAGCACAAGCTGGAATCAAGATTGCCAGGAGAAATATCAATCACCTCAGATATGCAGATGACACCACCCTTATGGCAGAGAGTGAAGAAGAACTAAGGAGCCTCTTGATGAAACTGAAAGAGGAGAGTGAAAACGTTGGCTTAAAACTCAACATTCAGAAAACTAAGATCATGGCATCTTGTCCCATCACTTCATAGCAAATAGATGGAAAAACAGTGGAAACAGTGACAGACTTTTTTTTTTTTTTAGCTCCAGAATCACTGCAGATGCTGACTGTAGCCATGAAATTAAAAGACACTTGCTCCTTTAAAGAAAAGTTATGACCAACTTAGATGGCATATTAAAAAGCAGAGACCTTACTTTGATGGCAAAGGTCCACTAGTCAAAGCTATGGTTTTTCCAGTGGTCATGTATGGATGTGAGAATTGGACTATAAAGAAAGCTGAGTACCAAGGAATTGATGTTTTTGAACTGTGGTGTTGGAGAAGACTCTTGACAGTCCCTTGGACCACAAGAAGATCCAACCAGTCCATCCTAAAGGAAATCAATCCTGAATATTCACTGGAAGGACTGATGCTGAAGCTGAAACTCCAATACTTTGGCCACCTGATGCGAAGAGCTGACTCATTTGAAAAGACCCTGATGCTGGGAAAGATTGAAGGCAGGAGGAGAAGGGGACAACAGAGGATGAGATGGTTGGATGGCATCACTGACTCAATGGACATCAGATCAGATCAGATCAGATCAGTCTCTCAGTCATGTCCGACTCTTTGCGACCCCATGAATCGCAGCACGCCAGGCCTCCCTGTCCATCACCAACTCCCAGAGTTCACTGAGACTCACGTCCATCGAGTCAGTGATGCCATCCAGCCATCTCATCCTGTCGTCCCCTTCTCCTCCTGCCCTCAATCCCTCCCAGCATCAGAGTCTTTCCCAATGAGTCAACACTTCACATGAGGTGGCCAAAGTACTGGAGTTTCAGCTTTAGCATCATTCCTTCCAAAGAAATCCCAGGGCTGATCTCCTTCAGAATGGCCTGGTTGGATCTCCTTGCAGTCCAAGGGACTCTCAAGAGTCTTCTCTAACACCACAGTTCAAAAGCATCAATTCTTTGGTGCTCAGCCTTCTTCACAGTCCAACTCTCACATCCATACGTGACCACAGGAAAAACCATAGCCTTGACTAGACGAACCTTTGTTGGCAAAGTAATGTCTCTGCTTTTGAATATGCTATCTAGGTTGGTCATAACTTTCCTTCCAAGGAGTAAGCGTCTTTTAATTTATGGCTGCAGTCACCATCCGCAGTGATTTTGGAGCCCAGAAAAACAAAGTCTGACACTGTTTCCACTGTTTCCCCATCTGAGTAAACTCCGGGAGTTGGTGATAGACAAGGAGGCCTGGTGTGCTGCAGTCTGTGGGGTCACAACAAGTCCGACATGACAGTGACTGAACTGAACTGAAAGTGTTAGGAAAACATTTTTTGCCCCTTACTTGTTATCATTTATATGATTAAATATTAATATAAATGTTAAATTGGTCCTAGAATGCCATTTTTGGTACTTAATATGAAAAAATGATCTCTTAATGTTTTCTCTCTTAACACAAAAAAGGAAGTTTTGAAAAATGTATTTCTCGAAAAGCATTTGCTTATAAGAAATAGCATCATTTGTTTCTTCTATTTTAAAATAGATAGAGATCTAGACAAGCCCTTCAATGTTGTTAATAAAGAATGTTTCCAGAGATTATCTAGATGTCTAACTTCTTTTCACCTGTTGGAGGCATCCATATAAAATTGACATTCACTACTATTCTAAATAGGTTGAAAAACTCACACTACTGAATTCTCTAATTATTCTGCTTCAGAAAGATCTTGAAAACTACAAATGATCATTAGATCAATAAATCAAATGAATAGTATAATCTCTAATCAGGATATGTTGGTACTTCTTATACATGTATTATTGAATCCAGTTGAAGGTATTTTTCCAGTTACTCTACTCAACTTTTATTTATCTACGATGATTAAGTATTTTTCTTCTCATACTGTGCATATTTTATATTGCTTTATATATCTAATGAGTCTATGCAATGAATCTTTGTATAATTCCATTGGCTCAACTGATCTGCAGATTCTAGAGGCTATAAATGGAGGGCGCACACAGAGAGACACATATACATACATTGATTGCTGAAATTTGTAATGTGTATTGTTCAAACTAGCCTGATCAATGAGTTCAAGAGTAGGAATTATAATGTATAGATAAGATTGCCTTAAATGAACCAAACATATACACACGGTTCTTTCCATTACATTTTTCAGTGTAATTCAAATGTAAATTTACCAGGTCTTCTCTGATCATGCTACACATGATTTCTCTCAGTCACTTTCCTTCTAATTCTTACCTTTTTCTTTTTTTCTTCATAGCACTTATCATCACCTGCTATACTATATGCCATACTATACTATACTCTATGTATGTTTTCATTCAACAGAATGTAAGGACTTAAAACTTATCAGTTTTGTATCCTTAGTGACACCAGCAGTAATTGTAACATTCTAACATTAAGTACCAATTAAAAACTGAATACAGGCCAGTTATCTTATATATATATATTACACAGCATTCTGAGAAACAATATTCAAAGTACATACAGTTAAAAATAGGAAACTCAGTTAAGTAACTCTTTAGGTACAGAGTTAGGTATCTTTTAACACAGGTGTGGTGTGACACCAGACCTCACCTATTCTGCACATGCATCTTCTGGATTCCACAGGTACCCAGGAGTCCTTTCACAGAAACATCCATGACATTTGAGAACAGTAGAGAGAAGAATTCCCATTCACCACTAATGCAGCAACTAAAGATTATTCACAGCTGGTAAGAAAAATAAATATCCTATAACGTCCTTATCACATTTTCTCTAAGCTCCAAGTTCCAATGAGGTACAGTCAATGCAAATATAGTGACCGCACAATGAAATGATTGCTATATGACAAGGGAACAAAAACAAAAACAAGGGAAGGAGTGACCCTCCGTGAAGTCGGGTATTTCTTTTCTATTAATACTTTTTTTAATCCTCACTGAGTGTTTTGCTTGATACAAATCTCCCAGCCAGTGGTATCTACTGCCTTTCTAACCACAATTTCCTTTTAATGTAACCAAAGGGTACATCACAGGACTTCTTTATTATTCCTTTCTTACAAAATACAGCTATCTGATAAAATAGATGAAAAGGTAAAATAATTCTACTCACTAAGTCCCCCTTGTAAATCATTAAAGGAAGAAAGGGAGAAGACAGACTTAAAAGAATTCTGAGGAAAAGAGAATATTCCTAGAAAACAGCTGTTAGAATGCAAATTATAAATGTCATGACTGGCAAGTACCAAGCACATTACAATTATAAAGCTCACTTTGCAGATTTTCATTGCAGAGTGTAAATAGCAGCTTAAACTTAGGCTTTTCAATCAGAACGATCACACTCCCCATTATGCAGTGTATGATCATGTGTGAGTCTTAAACTCTGAGAACATCATTTGTAAAATGGAGATGGTAATATTGACTCCCTTAGATTGTTGTAAAAATTAAATGAGATAATGTAAGTAAATGCTCAGCTCAGGGCTGGTACATTGTCAGTCCTTCATAATGGCAGTCATTATTCTGCCCCACGTGTTTGTAGGGCAGCCCTCTGTTTCAATTTCTATCCTCCATAATTCATCGATGGTGACAGGAGCCATTTGTTCCCACAATCTGGTCCCTGGATAGGATAAAATCGTAACTCACCACCACCCAGGCAGCATTATCTTTACTGCACGCTTTTTAATGATTAACAATCAATTACAATATCATCCTTTAAATCCAATCTGTAGCACTGTCAAATGATTATGTACTATAATTAAATTAATGATATTGAACTTTAATTTTAGTTGCATGGCTGCTTTTATTTGATGTCTGCTGTACTCTCATTGAGTGAACACTGGATTCTGGTGTGAAGTTATCATATTTATTTTACGGGCAGAAAAGAGCAAACTCTTTAATTTAAAAAGATAACTGCAAATAGAAATATTTCCACATGAGCCCATTTGAAGTTACGCATTTGCTATTCATTAATTTAGGATTTGACAATTTAACATAAATTAAAATAAAAGCCTGTTTCACGGAGCATGTGTCTCATTCTTCACTGTCTCAGCATGACCACACTGATTCTAGCATATAGTAATGTCCTTAAACATAATTTACAAATGAAGAAGTAAGTGGAACTGGAGTAATGCATATATAACTTGCAGCATAGCTTCCTATGACATTAAAATCTTGTTAATCTGAGACTCAAGTTGTGAAGGAAGAATCAAAGTTATCAAGCATAAATCAGCATTTGCCTTATAAAATGTAATAGAAAAATGCTAATAAGATTTACTGGTAACAGGAAATTGGATTATAACTTATCTATTTAAGTCAATTTGAAAATCGGCCTCAAAAGCAGTGTCCTGATATGGACTGAGCCTCAGATTCTATTACATTTGTTTTTTTCTGAAAAGACATGCAGATACACAGTGATAGATTTAAAAAACACAGTAATAAAAGGAAAAGAATGAGCACACCTCTCAAACAATTTATGAAAACAAGTAATACAAAATGTATGCATTATTACATTCATACTAAGAAAGGGAACTGGCTGTTTATGTCTATTTAGAGGTAATCAAAAGGGGATAAAGGTAATTTAAACCACATACTTCTCTTATGTGTATTTGGAACACTGAGAAGCTATGATAAATGGTAAAATTAATATTCACATTAAAAGCTATTCTCTTTACTATATTACACTGAAGCTTAGCATCTATTTCATTAGTCAATTATATGGTGTGGTAAGAATATGATTTATTTTAAAACAAAATTGGTATAATGCAAGAACTAATGAAGTGCTTCTTCAAAATTTATCTAAAATGCTTAACTTTGGACACATTCTAAGTGATGATCATCAACAAATTTAGTAGTATCCCCTTACAAACTGCTTGTAAAGTCTGCCAGAGCAAGTCTAGTGAAACAGCCATAATAAAGAATTCAATTTCATATGAATATTCATTGGAAGGACTGATGCTTGAAGCTGAAACTCCAATACTTGGCCACCTGATGCGAAGAGCTGACTCATTTGAAAAGACCCTGATGCTGGGAAACATTGAAGGAAGGAGGAGAAGGAGGATAAGATGGTTGGATGGCATCACCAACTCAATGGACATGGGTTTGGGTGAACTCCAGGAGCCTGGTAGACTGCAGTCCATGAGGTCACTAAGAGTCGGACATGACTGAGTGACTTCACTTTCACTTTTCACTTTCATGCACTGGAGAAGGAAATGGCAACCCACTCCAGTGTTCTTGCCTGAAGAATCCCAGGGATGGGGGAGCCTGGTGGGCTGCTGACTATGGGGTCGTACAGAGTCAGACATGACTGAAGTGAGTTCGCGGCAGCAGCTGGGAGTTGGTGATGGACAGGGAGGCCTGATGCTGCAGTTCATGGGGTCGCAAAGAGTCAGACACGACTGAGTGACTGAACTGGAATAAGACCCATGTGTGGGAATTTCCTTCCATTTTGAACAGGCCATCAAGAATGTGCCATTTTTGTCTTAGTTATTAAAAATTTCATTCAATAGTTATTTATTGGGTGTCAGGCACAGCAATAGGACAGAACAGAAATCAGCCCTCTAGTAGGAGGGCAGGAAAGGAAGTCTGCAAGATAGTTTGGTCAAGCATTCAGAGTTAAGAAACCATGGTGAATTCAGGAAACTGTAGGTATTTCTGAATGGGTGGGACATCATTCTGTAATAAGAAAAATAAGGAATGGAGAACCTGGAAGGATACTGAGCAAAAAGGCAGAGGCCAGACCCAAAAGAAAATAGCTTGCCACATCAATGGACTGACAGGAAAACCACAGAAGATTTTAAACAGGATAGTGAGAGTATGTGATTTGTGTTCTGTAAAGATTACTCTGAAAATTACACACAGAAGCTTGGAAATCAAACAGACCTGGATTTGAATTTCTATTGTAATCTTTGCCTATTACTTTGTTTCTGGTATCTCTAATCTATTTGATGTTCTATTTATCTTTCCTTCCATCTACACCATAATGTCTAAATTATAATGATGCTATATTCCCAATTTTTTCTTCTTTAGAACTGTCTTGAGTTTTCTTGTCTTCTTGCTCCTCCATGTCAGTTCTAGAATCTGTTTTCCAAGTTTAACAAATCTGTTAGGATATTGATTTAATTTATAAATTAATCTGGGAACAATTAACATGTTCAATATATTTACAATATTGAGTTTTCAGATCCAAATATACAACATACTTCTCTATTCAAGTTTCTTAAATTCATCTTAATAAAGTTTTCAGTTTTTTCCATAAAGGTTTACATCTTCTCTATAGTATATATATATATATATATTTATATACACTTACAATATTAAATAAATTTATAAAAATAAATATAGTTTCTGATTGTAGGTAGATTATTCAGTATCACTGCTAAAATCTATTATTAGTTAAATAATTTTAGTGTAGATTATTTTGGCTTACAATATAAACATGGTATTGTTCATAAATAAAAATATTTTTTTTAAGTTCTTACATCTTTTTTTTTTTTTGTCTTTTTGTACTGGTAGTGTAAGAACCTATACTAAAATGTTGAGTATGGGTGCTAATTGTCAAGTCTTTCTCCTGATCTGAGATGGAAAGCATAAAATTTCTCAATATTAAGTAAGATGCATCAGGTAGAAATTTTGTACATGCCTCATATCAGGATAACTAAGCCTCCTTTCTCTTCATAGTGTACTAATACTTTGTATGATAAATATATGTTGAATTTTATAATTTTTCTTGAATATACTAAAATTACCTTATTACCATGTTTTCCATATATTTCAATAATACTAAAAAAATTATTAGCCGTTGTTTTCGTATTGACTGTTGTCTGCTTCCTTATTTCTCTGTAACATATCCTTCTGCAATTATACTTTATATCTTTTAGACATTCATGTAATATTCTTTATATCATTTTCTTAAATTCTATCTTTTCATATATCAGAATAATATTCCCTATAATTTCTCCCAAACATTTGTTTTCCAATTCACCAATTCTCTCTTTAGCTACAGCTAACTCATTTTTCTGGTTGTGGTTTTTTTCATTTTGTTTATTCTAATTTTCATATCTGTAAGTTTTTTAAGATTTTCATTCACAATTGCATGTTCTTTATTGTTGTTCAAATTTCATTCTTATTTAAATTTATATTTATGAAATTCAGTATCAGAAGTTTTTATAAGTTTATTTTTCCTGTCTGCTCTTTTGCTGATTTTCATTCATAGCTCAGTGTTTCCCTGTAAGTTATGTGATTTTTGGCTCTGAGATTTTCATTTTAATTGGTACTTTGCCTATAGAAACTTTTTAAGGACTAGAATGAAATTGCACAATTTCCTGAGACAATTTTTGTTTTTGTGTTTAATTTTAGTTTTCCATTTTTGTTTTTTGAGAGTTTTCTGTGGACTTCACTTATTTTGGATCAGCGTAAATTCAATTATCCATTTTAAGTGTAAATCAACCCTAAATATTTATTGGAAGGATTGATTTTAAAGCTGAATTTCAATACTTTGGCCACCTATGAGAAGAGCCAACACATTGGAAAAGATACTAATACTAGGAAATATTGAGGGCAGGAGGAGAGGGGGGGAACAGAGGATAAGATGGTTGGATGGCATCACCGACTGATGGACATGAATTTGATCAGACTACAGGAGTAGGTGAAGGGTAGAAAAGCCTGGTGTGCTGCAGTCCATGGGGTTGCAAAGGGTCAGGCATGACTTAGAGACTGAACAACAACAAAACACATTTATGGAAGAGGGCTATTATTAACGTGAGTTTCTGTGCCAAAAAAGACCCAGTTTTTTGTGTTGAGTCTCTTAACACTGGCAACTTAAAACCAGATTCCACACCTCCAGGGAGCAGCTGGTCAGGGCTCCTTGCCTGATGGAATAGTATTTTGTGGTACTTTCAGGCTTCCAATTTGTGTTTCTTATATTGACCCAACCTTTGCTATGCTAAAAAAGGCATATTGTAATGTTCATATAGTTTCCGATTAAGAGTAGAATTAATCATATTAGCTATTATAATTCATGTTTTCAATTGGTTTTGAAATTGAAATGTGCGCACATGTTTGAAATTAACATGTGCAAATTCACATGTTAATGTCACGGATTTCTCCTCATTTTATTAAGTGTGGAAGAGATTTGCATTCATACTTCCTGCATTTATTTTTATTGGGGTTTACTTATAGCCTGTAACAATATATACTTATGTTTCTTGGATTATTAAAATTCAATAATTAAGTGCTTTTATTTTCTTTGATATATGAAAGCTAACATTTACCATGCTCTCTGCTTGTCTGTGTGTCCCCTGCTTGTCTAACCACGTTGCTCTCCATTCTTCCATTTACCTCAATGTCTCTGTCAATGTTTGTCATTTAAAGAGTATAATTTGATCTTCAAACGCCAACCTTTTGGGTTCAATTTCTTTATTTATACAATATAGATTTAAATACAAAAGTTTTTTGGAGGAATTTATGAAATCTTGCTTATACCAATTATTTGGAATTATACTTAAACCTAGCTAGTTTCAAAAACTATTGCCACTGATTTGATTTTATTGATTTTCTATCATTAAACTACGAATGTTAATCTGGCAATTGCAAACTAGACAGGCCTGTGGAGGGCATATTTGCTGAGATCTTGCATAGTAATAATACCTTCCTGCTGTTATCACACATTAATGATTCGTCCTCACATAACAACATACTATAAGCATTGTTCTATTAGCAGTTATTTAGTACTGAGAGGAGAAATCTGAAGATAGTTTAAAATTTTTTTTAAACTTTTCTGTAGGAATGCCTTTTTAAAGAAGACTAAATCATTTTATATTTCATATGATTGAAAAAAGACTTTTAATGGGATAAATCTTGGTATGTGGGCTATATAAATTTGCTTCCTCAGTGTTGCTTTCAATTCTTAAATTGTTTCAATTATTTCTTTGAATATTGCTTCTTTAGATGTTCTTGTCTCATCCTAGAAACACATAAATTTTTAACCTAGATACAGAGTCTTCTAAATCATTCATCTTCTCTATTTTTCATTTCTTTGTCATTTTCATCTATATTTTGGAAAACTTCATCCTTCTGTTTTACCACTGATGCACCATCCCTAAATAATATATTGTTTTATTTAATTATTTTTGAACTTTATATCAACAACCTCATGTTATACATATTTTCTATTTTTAACTTACTATTATAATTTTAGATACATTCAGACTGATTCCTGTAGATATACATATTTTTATTTCTGTATAGATGTCTGTTATATCTCAATTTAGTGTTGATAAACATTCGGGTTTTTAAAATTTGTTGCTACTATAAAAAATTCTCTACAAATATTCTTGTACATATTTTCTGGTTCATTTCTGCACCTATGCAGAAAACATATCTCAGAGAGAAATTACCAGGGCTCAGAGTATGCACATGTTTGACTTCACCAGGTGATACAAAATTGCTTCCCAAAGCAATTATTATTTCAATTTATAGTTTCCTCAACAGTACTCAAGAGTTCTTTTAGCGCTATACTGTCACAAAACATGATATTTTAAGATTTATATTGCTGCTAATTTGTTTATATGGAATAAGTGATTATGATTTTAATTTGCATTTCCATTTTAATAAAAATAAGCATGCATAATCGCACATCACCATGTATTTACAATCCACCAGAATTTCATCTTCTGTGAAATGCCTATTTTGTATCAGTTTATATTATAAGATTTTTTGGCTCTTTTCCAATATATGTTCTTTATATTTTATGTTTATTTAATCTTTGTTGGCTTTATGTATTTCAAAACCTTCCTCAGTTTATGGCTTTTCTTATTGCTTTCTTTCATAAACAGCATTAATTTTAATGTGATATATATCATTGTCTTTTTAGTTTTTATTTTCCTGTTTAGTTTAAGGATGCTGTCCCTACCAAGGTCCAGAAAACTGTCTCTTATGTCGTCTTTTAGAAGTTTCTTTTTTTTTTTAAATTTATTTTTTTAATTAGAGGCTAATTACTTTGTCTTTCACAACTACATCCTCAATTTATCTGAAAGTGATTTTATGTGGTGAAGTAGAGTTTCACTTCCTTTTATCTTTTATTTATGACAAGTAATTGTTCCAAATCATTTATTAATGGTTTGTTTTTACCTTATTGTTCTACAATATCTTCCTTTTGATACATCAGGATTCTATATATGCACAGATCTGTTTTGGGGCTCCCTGTTCTGCCATAGATATATATTTGTCAACCATTGCACTAACATCTCACTTCTAACTTATCATGTAGTTATAATACATTTTTACATCAAGTAGTGTATATTGCCAATTTGATATTTTCTTTTGATGTTTCTCATAATATCAATATACATTTCAGAAATAGCTTGTCAAATTTAATGAAGAAAACATGTTTAATTTTTTCATTTGATTGCTAATGAATCTCTATTTTGATTTGAGAATAACAACATCTCTAAATATCCCTGGATATGTTATATCTTTCTATTTAATTAATTCTTCTTTAATATATTTAAATAACATATTGTATATATTATTATCACTCAGTTGCGTCCAACTCTTTGCAACTCCATGGACTATACAGTCCAAGGAATTCTCCAGGCCAGAATATTGGAGTGGGTAGCCTTTCCCTTCCCCTGGGGATCATCTCAACCCAGGGATAGAACCCAGGTCTCCTGCATTGCAGGCAAATTCTTTACCAGCTGAGCCAGAAGGGAAGCCCACTGTATATATAGATATGTGTATATATCCATATATGTGAGTATATATACACATATATGCTTAATACATTAATATTTTGTTGACATTCTAAATATTATTTTTCTCAATTGGATTTACTTTTTTGCTGAAACATAACAATATACTTTAATTTGGTATATTGATTTTATATCTAGTAATCATGACAAACTCTAATTCTATTAACTATAAATTCTTCTGGTTTTTGTACATGGATAATCACATCATCTTGGAATAATAACAGTTTTACTTCTATTTCAAATAATTTTACTCCTAATTTTTTCTTGCTCTTATTATCCTGGCTTGGTTAGGAAAAATAATCAAAGGAATCATTCTTGTCTAAGCGGATTTTAAAGGAAATGTGTTTACATTTCATTCATGTGCATGATACTTGGTTTTCCTGGTGTCTTGGATGATAAAGAATCAGCCAGCAATGCAGGAGACCTGGGTTTGATCCTTGGGTTGGGAAGATCCCATGGTTGTTTTGGGAGAATGGAATGGCTACCCACTCAAGTATTCTCTCCTGGAGAATTCCATGAACATAGGAGCCTGGTGTGCTAGGGTCCACTTGGTATAGCTTTTTGTTGATGTATTCAGTTCAGTTCAGTTCAATTGCTCGGTCGTGTCTGACTCTTTGCAACCCCATGGATGGCTTCCCTGTCCATTGACAATTCCTGGAGCTTGTTCAAACTCATTGAGTCAGTGATGCCATTCAACCATCTCATATTCTGTTGTATCCTTCTCCTCCTGCCTTAAATCTTTCCCAGCATCAGGGTCTTTTCCAATGAATCAGCTCTTCACATCAGGTGGCCAAAGTATTGTAGGCTCAGCTTCATCATCAGTCCTTCCAATGAATATTCAGGGTTGATTACCTTTCGGATTGACTGCTTTCATCTCCTTGCTGTCCAAGGCACTCCAGTCTTCTCCAGCAACACAACTCAGAAGCATCAGTTCTTTCAGCACTCAGCCCTCTTTATGGTCCAACCCTCACGGCCATACATGACTACTGGAAAAACTATGGCTTTGACTACATGGAACTTTGTCAGCAAAATGATGCCTCTGCTTTTTACTGTGCTGTCTAGTTTTGTCATAGCTTTTCTTCCAGGAAGCAAGCTTTTAATTTTGTGGCTGTAGTCACCATCCACAGTGACTTTTAGCCCAAGGTACTAAAATCTGCCAGTATCCACGTTTGCCCCATCTATTTGCCATGAAGTGATGGTACTGGATGCCATCACTCAAGGTTTTTTTTTTTTTTTTTTAATGTTGAGTTTTAAGCCAGCTTTATTGCCCTCCTCTTTCAGCCTCATCAAGAGGCTCTTTAGTTCCTCTTCACTTTCTGCCATTTGAGTGGTGTCATCTGCATATCTGAGGTTGCCGCTATTTCTCTCTGCAATTTTGATTCTAGTTTATGAGTCATCCAGCCCAGGATTTCACATGAGGTACTCTACATATAAGTTAAATATGCAGGCAGACAATATACAGCCTTACCATACTCCTTTCCCAATTTTGAACCAGTCCGTTTTTCCATGGACAGTTCTAACTGTTGCTTCTTGACCTGCATGTAGATTTCTCAGGAGGCAGATAAGGAGATCTGGTATTACCATCTCTTTACGAATTTTTTGCTGTTTGTTGTGATCCACACAAAGGCTTTAGCATAGTCAGTGAAACAGAATTAAATGTTCTTCTGGACCTCCCTTGCTTTTTCTATGATCCAATGGATGTTTGCAATTTGATTTCTAGTTCCTCTGCATTTTCTAAATCCAGCTTGTACATCTAGAAGTTCTCTGTCCCTATATTGCTGAAGCCTAGGTGCAAGGATTTTGAACATAACTTTACTAGCATGTGAAATGAGCACAATTGTTAAGGTAGTTTAAACACTCTTTAGCATTGCCTTTCTATGGGATTGAAATGAAAACTGACCTTTTCCCAAATTGTGGTCTCTGCTGAGCTTTCCAAATTTGCTGACATACTGAGTGGAGCACTTTCACAGCATCATCTTTTAGGGTTTTAAATCTTCTAACTGGAATTCTATTACTTACATTTTATTTTATTGTTTGTTTCTCTGCTGATGACTTGCTTTCTCGTTTGTGCACTATATTTTTGATTGAAAACACATGTTAAACAGACCTTATGGAAAAATTTTGAGCTTTGTATTTAAAATATGTTCTACAGAGTGCATTAGTTTCTCTTCTGTCAGACACCTAAGGGGCCAGTCACCATAGAACCACTTTAAACTGAATTTTCTACTTAGCATATCTTAGACTTTACAGGGAATACGAACTTAGTCCTAAATCTAGAAGAGGGAACTTTGCAATTGGGAATTCCTGGAGAATAATTTGCTTTCCTATTACCACCTGTCCCTCATCCCATCACCCTGTATCAAGGCAGGGATTGACATAGAACAGTGAATTTTTGTGTTCTGTTTCATTCGAGTATGTTACCCATTCATTGCCTAACATTTATGGAAGAGGGGTGTTATTAATTTGAGTTTCTGTGCCAAAAAAGACCCAGTTTTTGTGTTGAGTCTCTTAACATTGGCAAGTTAAAACCAGATTCCACACCTCCAGGGAGCAGCTGGTCAGGGCTCCTTGCCTGATGGAATAGTATTTTGTGGTACTTTCAGGCTTCCAATTTGTGTTTCTTATATTGACTCAACCTTTGCTATGTGAAAAAAAGGCATATTGTAATGTTCATGTAGTTCCTTGCAATTTCTTATGCTCGGTACTGGGAGGGGTTTTTCTCTGTATCTAGTATAGTTTTGATGGTAGGAAATAACAGGTCACCAGCTTTCATGAGTTTTTTCTGCATCACAATTGGTCATTTTTCTAATGTACCTTATTGGTGTTTTTCTTCTCCTTTCATCTCAGCCTATTTTCTATGGTTTGTGATGTTATTTTGTGGAGGAAATACCTTCTTATTTCATATGAAGTATGTTTAGTAAGTTTTTGAACATTTTCTCCCTATTGCTATAGCCAATCATTTAAATAACATATTCATTCAAGTTTTTTTTAAAGTGTGCTCTTTTTTTCTTATTCTGGAGCATATTTGTATATTTACAGTTCCTCTGAACATCCCATTTCTTACCGTGTAGAGTTCTGATTTGAACTGATGCTTCCTAGCACACAGGTATGCAATGTAAATATCCCAACCCTGTCTCCCTGATTGGAGGCATTTCTTAAGTCAATGTGTAGAACATGTCCATGGTTACAGCTAGCATCTTTTGTCCTGTGTCTAGCAGGATGAATCAAATACAATTTACAGGATCAACCTGAGTTCCTCTGCGACCTTTTATCCCTGATAGTATAATACTTGGAAACAATAGAAAGCTACAGTCCCCCAACACTGTTTGGTTTTAGTATTCTTGTCATTTTTTCTTCCTAAATACAAAATTTTAAATTCTAAAAACATAGCCCATAATGTGCAGTGGGCCAGTAGATGAAGGAAAGCAGGGTGAGAACAAGGGAATAATATTCTGACTGCCTTCAAGACTGCAACCATACACAGAGAGGAGAATTCCAGTTTTGCCTGGAAATTTTTGAGCCAGAGAGCAGAAGCTCAGGCAGGAAACATAAGTTCTCTGTTTTCTTTCAAGATGGTATAGTTGTTTCTTCCATGAGGCAAAGTGAAATATACCATTGTGTGTGTGTGTGTGTGTGTGTTTTCTAACATTCTGAGCTTTATACTTTGTAGACATGCCTTCTAAATACTGGTTTGGGGCCAGAATTAAGTTTTGGAGGTTTTCCAACAGTTGTTCCATCTTCTGTGCCTCCAAGTCACATTTTGTCAGGAAAGTTCATATCAGAGGTTGATGGCCAGATGCTATTTTGAATTTGGTTGTGTTTTCTGAGCAAAATCATATGAAGCCTCAAAGGCATGGTATTTATAATTTTACCATGACTGACAAAATTTGCAAATGTAGATTCAGTAGGCTATGCCTCACTTTGTAGGAAGGAAAGATTCATTATCTCCTTACTCTTCTCAGGAATCTTTTAATCATTTCTTCTGGCTATATTTTTAAAGAATTATATAAGGCAAAAATATTAGTCTGTACAGAAGATTTGAGCTCAAATCTTTGAGGATACCAGTCAGAAGGGGCCATTCTTTGTTTAGTCACCAAGTCATGTTTGACTTTTTTGTGACTCCCTGGACTACAGCCTTCCAGGCTCCTCTGTCCATGAAATTTCCCAGACAAGAATACTGGAGTAGGTTGCCATTACCTTCTCCAAGAAGAGGCTAAGCTATGATAACAAATAGACCTAAACATGCAGTAAGTCAGTGAAAAGGAAGGTTATTTTGCATTCACCTAATAATTCATAATGTTTCAGATCAATAAAAGGTTATTAGTGAAATGAGATAATGAGGTAGGGTATTTTTTGGTATAAAATCACTCAGAGGCTCAAGAAAATGATAGCTTTCTTCTTGCCAATCGTTAGATTTCAAGATCACCCTGGTGGTTACTATTCCAACTAGCCAGGAAGGGTAACATGCATAGAACTCCACCTGGGCAGCTGTAGGTCAAGCCTGGAAGTGACCCAGGTCAGTTCTGCTCACTTTTCATTCACTGGAACTCAGTCACAGAGCCAGAACTAACCCTTAAACAAGTTAGTCCCGGCAGTCCAAGATTGGTGGGGGAGAAAGGCAGGCTGTTCTGGAAGAAGATAAAAATAGGCTTTGATAAACAACTTGAAATTTCTGCCCCATTGGACTATCTTGAAAATCCCATCAGGACATTGAATTCTTAGTGTTATGCAACTTGACTGCCCCAAAGCCACAGATGATCAGATTCAGCTCTTTTTGTTGGGCTGTGCAGAACAGTTCATGGGATGCTTTAGCAAGGACTGCATCTGCATGTGAATTACACTGAGCTTCAAAGTCCTTTCAACATCCACAGAGAAAAATAGAACAGTTTGCAAAACCAATATGCTCACAAATGTGAAACAGCATTAACAAATGTAGCATTTGTGATCTTTAGCTAATTACTGGTACACTTCCTCCATCCTGTCATGTAAATGTACACTAGCTGCTTGAACCAAATGCGGAAACTCTTTGAACATCTGCTCTAGGCTACAGAATGCTGATTTGTATAGGCTAGGTCAAAGTATGATTTATTAAAGAAAATAATTATATGCATTAAGCTACCATGTCTCACTGTATTATTCAAAATTCTAGAAATATTATCCAAATCCCCAGTTCTAATTCTGAAACAACTGGGGAGTGTGTATAAGATAGAAATTACCACCAAACTACGTTTTAAGTTTTTGATAAACTGAATGAACTATGACCTCACAGCAATAAGAATAGAGTAGTGAATCTTAAGCCTGGAACATACACAGAGTATTCTAAATAGAACTATATCATTTTTCATTTTACCTATAAAAACTGTAACTGTTTCAAGCCTCCTCACAAGGGGCACTTTTTTGGGGGGTTATTTTGGGTAGTTTTTGCATTTCTGTTACCTTTACTGGCTAGAGCAAGCAGACAGGTTGCTGAGACTTCATTACATTTGCTATTAAAATCTCTTATTTCATACAATACGTGAACAAACTTATTTTGAGTGCAGTGTCATTCCCAAGGATTATTTACTGTGATTGTTTTATCTATTCACTGAGAATCTTAATAGTCTTGGTTCTTTATTTCAGTGACAGCCATTCTGACAGGTAGCACCTGTGCATATTCTGGTTATTCAAACATTTTCCTCCTTGTCCACAGTGATCTTGCTTCCTTACCCTTCTTCAGACAAAACTATCTTTCTCAAAGTCTCTGGTGTTTACACAGTTTACTGAAAATAATTAAAATTTATTTTTTATTTACATGGATGCAGGCTGGTATAATGAAATAGCCTCAGACCCAGAATCAGGATTTCAGGATTCCATTTTGAGTGGATCATTCCAACTCCATCACCTAATTTCCAAAGTTACCCAAGCATACATCCATAAGACAAAGGAACTTGGGTGATTTTGCAATTACTATCTTAAATTTCATGTGTGCTTGTTTTATTTTTATTTTATTTATGTATTAAACCTATAGACATGCATCACCAGATATGTTAGATATTGAGATTTAAAGTAATATAATAAACCTTTTTATGCCTTAACTTAGCTCAAGTGTGTGCTAAGTCGCTTCAGTCATGTCCGAGTCTTTGGTTCCCTGTGGACTGTAGCCTGCCAGGCTCCTCTGTCCATGGAATTCTCAAGGCAAGAATACTGGAGTGGATTGCTATGCCCTCCTCCAAGGGATCTTCCTGACCCAGGGATCAGACTTGTTATCTCTTACGTCCCCTGTATCGGCAGGTGGGTTCTTCATCACTGCACCACCCGGGCGCCCAACTTACCTCACTGTCTTCACTTAATAGTTGAGAAACTGACACACACACAACTTGATGATTTGACCAAGCTTCATAATGGCAGAGGTAGAATTCAAAGCCAGGGTGACCCTGGCTGTAGAGCCTGTCCTCGGAACTACTGTATACTGCCTTAAGCATAAATGAGGACTCTGACTCTTTACAGAGGTCACAAGCCACAGGTGAAAGCTAAAACATAAACAATTAGGGTAATGTGATGTGTGCCATATATTAATACTAATACATACAATATAGAAGGTTGCTTGCTTTGTGCTAGTCACACTGCTGTTTTAAGAGTATTATGACACAATCCTCAATGCAAATCTTCAAAGTAGGTATAATTATCCTCCATTTGTGTGTGTGTGTGTGTTTAATGTAAGAAAACTGAGTTTATGAGAGTTTGATTAATTTTCCCAGTACTGTATTGGTCTGAGCTGGGATTAGAAATCATATTTGCCTGATTTCACATCCTGTTTTGTTACCATCTGTCACACTCCACTGCATACACAGCAACCCTAGTTTGAAATACTCTGAAATTTATTTCTCTATTGTTGTACTTATTCTTTCCATGAAATTACAATTTTAAAGAAAAATAAATAGGTTGCCCAAATTTGCCAACAATGCATGGAAGAACAAAATCATCATCCTTAACTGCTCAAAGAATTCACAAACCAAAACAACAAGATTATTTAGAATGGTTTTACTCTACAATCAAACAGCTGCTTTAAACCTTTGCTTCCTGTCTGCTGGCAGTTGAATCCATGCTGTTCCTAACAAATTTAGATACTTGTATCACAGAAAGGAAAGTGAAAGTTGCTCAGTCCTGTCTGACTTTTTGCCACCACATGGACTAGTTCTTAAGGTCAGATTACTGGAGTGGGTAGCTTTTTTCCTTCTCCAGTGGATCTTCCCAACCCAGGAATTGAACCAGGGTCTTCTGCATTGCAGGAGGATTTTTTTTACCTGACCTGCCTCCTGAGAAATATCTATGCAGGTCAAGAAGCAACAGTTAGAGCAGGACATAGAACACAGACAGGCTCTGAATCGGGAAAGGAGCACATTAATGCTGTATATTGTCACCCTGCTTATTTAACTCAAACACAGAGTACATCATGAGAAACGCTGGGCTGGAGAAAGCACAAGCTGGAATCAAGGTTGCTGGGAGAAATATTAGTAAACTGAGATATGCAGATGACACCACTCTTATGGCAGAAAGAGAAGAACTAAAGAGCCTCTTGATGAAAATGAAAGAGGAGAGTGACAATGCTGGCTTAAAATTCAACATTCAGAAAACTAAGATCATGACATCTGGTCCCATCACTTCATGGCAAATAGATGGGAAAATAGTGGAAACAGTGGCAGACTTTATTTTAGGGGGCTCCAAAATGACTGCAGATGGTGACTGTAGCCATGAAATTAAAAGACACTTGCTCCTTGGAAGAAAAGTTATGACCAACCTAGCCAGAATATTAAAAAGCAGAGACATTACTGTGCCAACAAAGGCCCATCTAGTCAAAGCTATGGTTTTTCTAGTAGTCATGTATGGATGTGAGGGTTGAACTATAAAGAAAGCTGAGCACCAAAGAATTGATGCTTTTGAACTGTGGTGTTGGAGAAGACTCTTGAGAGTCCCTTGAACTGCAAGGAGATCAAACCAGTACATCCTAAAGGAAATCAGTCCTGAATATTCATTGGAAGGACTGATGCTGAAGCTAAAATTCCAATACTTTGGCCATCTGGTGTGAAGAACTGACTCATTTGAAAAAATCCTGATGCTGGGAAAGATTGAAGGTGAGAGGAGAAGGGGATGACAGAGGATGGGATGGTTGGATGGCATCACCAACTCAACGGACATGAGTTTGAGTAAGTTCTGGGAGTTGGTGATGGACAAGGAAGCCTGGCGTGCTGCAGTCCACAGGGTTGCAAAAAGTCATACACGACTTAGTGACTGAACTGCACTGAACATAAAGCATGCACACATGTGCAATAGCAGACATAGACAACTTAAGAATTCTTGTGAAGTTCAATTATGATGATACAGAAAAGATTCAAGAAGATTAATTCTGCATTGCTCTCAAGTGTTCAGTTATAAAGAATTCAGTTCCATAAATTATCTTGCTTGATATATATGCTTACTGAGAAAGTTTTCTGATAAAGTTGGACTTAAATACAGGTTTATAAGCTGCATGTTTGTGCAAGGTTTCAAGTTCCAAGACCAGTTTGAAAAATACATTCAGAAGGAGCCACCTTGCAATCCTCAGATTTTGACCCTTGGGCAGCTTACTGGAGCATGGATCTGGATGAGAACAATATTATAGAAGCATAAACACACACAAGTGTGTGACATATATTAATATTTGGTATTTCTTTTTTGGACTTTACCACTTTTCTTCAGTTTGACATGGAATCATTTTCAACCTAAAGCATTTTCAACCTGTTAGAAATTGCTTCCTTACTGATAGTTGATGGTCAATCTCTGATGGTCAATCTCTCTTATATCTAATACTTGATATATATCTTTTTTCTAAAGGGATAAATGCTAATCTAGGAAGAACCAAAAACAAACATAACAAACAGTGATTGTCATTGAGCACAAATTTTTGCTTATGTACTAAAGTGAGAAAATAGTTTCATCTCTCATTTTTAGGAAATTAAAAAAAAAACAAACTAGGAATAATAAAAATTTGGCCATCTGGTCACTGAAGATGCATTTTGACTTTCTATGAACAATTGGGTCAATGATCACTCATAGACCCTTAACACTAAAGACCCTTTCAAAACCTCAATGAAAGTATGGAAGAATAGATTAAATTGGGTAGCAAACTCATTAAGTAAAAATAGTTTTGCACCCTAGTCATTAACTGAAGTGTAAGTCTTAGATTTAAAACAAAGGACCAATTATGTTGCCCTCAAAAGAAGAAATCATGTATTCCTTAGCTGCATGTTTAATAACACAGTTTTGCTTCGAATTAAATTTGTAATTGTTAAACCATGAAAGTCCCAAGGTGGAAAAGATTTAATTTGTAGATATTTATGTTGTTTGATTGAGAAAAATGCTTTATTTAAAAATATGTTTTCTGAGTGATGATCATATGTTTCTAATATTCTGTGTTCAATATCTATAGGGATTTTCCTTCAAATTTCTTAGCTCTTCATATCTCTCTTAGATGCAGTTGTTGTTCTCAGTGTTATCATTTTAATTCTCTCCTTTGTCCTCGTCATGACAAAACAGAAGTCTTTCAAGTACAATACATGTATGTAGGAAATAAAAATATTTAAATACATTTCTTTAATATTCAGATATATCTCTGAATAGTTTTATGATCTCAAAGTTATTCTTCTTTGATAGTGAAGCAGTGGATCTATGTCTGCCTGTGAAAATTCATGAACTTGCACTGAATCTGGCCCTGCTTCCTCTATACTACCCACCCCAACCCTTCTTTCTGTTTCCCTTTTTGATCTCCTCCAGCTCATGGCAGTCTGACAGATCAAGTAGAGCCATGCTCCCTAATTCCTAAGGGGTTAAGCAAAGTCTTCTGTTTCTGTCAGGGAGATCACCCTTTCCTTTATTTCCTTTTTTTGAAAAGAAAGAAAGTCTCATACTCAGCCATATCTGACTCTTTGCAACACCATGGACTATACAGTCCATGGAATTCTCTAGGCCAGAACACTGGAGTGGGTAGCCTTTCCCTTTTCCAGGGGATCTTCCCAAACCAGGGATCCTTTTTTTTTTTTTGGTACCTTTTTTGAGTACCTATCAAACTCAGTTTTATCCTTCAGACATCATCAAGGCCAAGGCCTCTTGGAAGCTTTCACTGATACCCAAAGGCATCTTTCTGATAGCCTTGACTAGCATGTTATGAATGGTTTATCAAAGCACTTGCCACAGTTTATTACAACTTCATGTTTCTTTTGTCTTTCTCCTCTCCTAGATACTGAACTGATTGAAGACTCATATCCCTGGCGCCAAGACCTTGATAGGGTCATAGTAAGCAATAAGTAAATAGGTAAATAAATACATAGATAAATGTAGATTTACTAAAGTGCTTCATTATTCTATAAATGTCATATGAGCTAGTACTTCATTTAGAAGAAAAACAACATGTGTTTTTTATGTCCTGAGTTGTTCCAGGTGTTAATTAGCTTATCAAGAAATTTAAAAACAGGAGAGTAGCTTAAATTATTCGCCATGTGAAAGATGAAAAAAGGGAAAGTTAAGGTAGGAGCACAAAATGGAACAGAAACAAAAGCTTAGGTGATAATTGTGAATACAAATAATGCTCATTTTTCTTCTGGTCCTATGATAGTTAGTATCTTCGTCCAATTCCAACTCTGAATGCTGAGTTTTTCTCTGTATTTAAAGTATATACTTGTTACCTGCCATTTCTTCTAGTTGTATACAGGACATGTATATCTAACTTGCCCAAAGTTTTGGAGAAAACTTTATGAACAGCCTAAGAAAAGTGGTCAGAGTCCTCTTCCTCTTCTTATCTCTCCCTGGTGGCCCCTCATTTCAGGCTTTGATACAACCGTACTAAGTTATACTAATTGGTACATTCTATTCCACATGTTTGGAGTTAGTTATATTGGAAGATAAAGTGCACATTTGCATAAATGAATATGTATCAGATGCAAAATAATGCACAAATATGTGCCTGTAATTTACTGGATAAAATCTTAGTTCACAGTGCACTCAAAAGTATCTTTACCTTTTGACCACAGGAAGAATTACTGAATTCTATTTTATTGGATATTCTGTGTGCAAAATAATTTCTGATTCCCAATACAATGATCAATATATAATCTTACAGACATGAGTGAAAATTGAAATAATGTCCACACCTCTTTGTACCTTAAACTAGTTGACTATATTTTTTTCTGGTTAATTAATACCTTCTTTTCTTCATGTCTTTTTCTTCTTAAAAATCAGGATGCTATTAATAATTTTAATCTCATTGAACTTTAATTTTCTCATCTGTAAAAAATGGAATTGAGCTTTTCTCTGGGTGAAAGCATATATAAATGGCAATCTATCTTTATTGAATCCACCTGATAATTTTGGTTAAACAAATGGTATCAGAAATAAGTTATTGTCCGGGAGAAAAATATATATAATTTTGGAACAAACCTAATATCTCTTTCCTGTTTTGTCTAAACTCTTTTAAAGATTAGCATTAAAAACTCTTTTAAAGATTAGCATTATACTTCGTTAATGCTAATCTTTAAAAGATTTCACCCGTTGACTATTTTTTGAGTGCCTCCTATAAACCTGGTGCTGCTCTATGTGACAGGAACATATTATTGCAGAAAGAAAAGGAAAATCCCTTATGATACAGAGCTTACATTCTAAAGTAAATTCATGCAAAGAGAGATTTATATTTTTTCAGTTGTTAGTGGGCCAGACACTGTGATAGGTGCTGTATGTATATCGTATCATCTCATTTAATCTTTACCCAAACCCTGAAAATTATCTATTATTGCTCCAAATTTACAGAATTGGAAATTGAGACTCAGAAAGGTAAAGTGGTTTCCCAAGATCTCAAAGTTCAGTAAATTATATAACAAGGGTTCAAATAAGTTATACCTGACTATAAGGCCTGCATTTCTAAAAGTGTGTGTGTGTGTGTTTAGTTGCTCAGTACTGTTTGACTCTTTGGAACCCTATGGACTCTAGCCTGTCAGGCTCCTCTGTCCATGGGATTTTTCCAGCGAGAATACTGGAGTGGATTACCATTTCCTCCTCAGGGGATCTTCCCCACCCAGGGGTCAAACAGGCCTCTTTCATGTTTCCTGCATTGCAGGCAGACTCTTTACCTCTGAGTAACTGGGGAAGCTCTAAAAGAGTTACTCTTAATTGAAAAAGTACATACAAATAAAGTGGAAAATAAACAACTTGTCACAAGATCAGAGAACCCTGCCCTTTTTACCAGCAGCATTCCTTTTGAAGGGCTAGGTTTTGCAGGATTTCCTGATTTCTAATATCTGAGATTCTGCTTCTGTATGGAGATTTTGATTAGTCTAAGATATAATCTACATTTTCTAGATTCTAGATTTGATTTCCATGAATCAGGTTTACTGATTTTTTAGACCTGCTTTCTCATTTCCTTTTTATCCAAATTTAATTGAATCCATGGGCTTTATGGATACTCATTTTTCCACTTTTAATTAACAATAAAATTATGGAACAAGTACCCTCTAGGCCACTTCCAGTGTTGGAATGCACATGCAGATAAAACAGAGAATCTGTCCAAATTGAATCCACCAGCTCCCTTTGGCTTAGCTAATCGGCTGGTTCACATTTTTTTCTTTCTTCTTATGTGTGTGTGTATTAATCTCTTAAGGTCTATTTATAATGAATGTCATGATTTCTTTTGATTTTTTTTTTAATTTGATGAGAAATATATAGTTACATATTTTATATGTAATACATATGTTGTTGTTTAGTCACTAAGTTGTGTCCAACTTTTTGCAACTCCATGGACTCTAGCCCACCAGTCCCCTCTGTCTGTGGGATTTCCCAGGCAAGAATACTGGAGTGGGTTGCCATTTCCTTCTCCAGGGTATGTTCTTAACCCAGGGATTGAACCCACATCTCCTGCATTGGCAGGTGGATTCTTTACCACTGAGCCACATGGGAAGTCCAAGACATAGAAGTATATACACATATTTCTTATCCAATTGTTTGTAGATGTGTGTATATACATACATAAGCAAATATAAAGAAATGTACATATTCATATATTTATTATAGCTATGCTGCTGCTGCTGCTAAGTCGCTTCAGTCGTGTCCGACTCTGTGCAACCCCATAGACGGCGGCCCACCAGGCTCCATTGTCCCTGGGATTCTCCAGGCAAGAACACTGGAGTGGGTTGCCATTTCCTTCTCCAATGCAGGAAGTGAAAAGTGAAAGTGAAGTCGCATAGTCATGTCCAACTCTTCGCGACCCCATGGACTGCAGCCTACCAGGCTCCTCCGTCCATGGGATTTTCCAGGCAAGAGTACTGGAGTGGGGTGCTATTATTGTAAATCATAAATATACTATATTCATATACAAATGGATAAAAGAATATACAGAGAAAAACAGGAAAATAATCATCTACAAAATCTCCCTACCCAGAAACAAAGTTTTTTATAAAAGCTTACAAATTTAATAAATAACTCAAAAAGAACTTATATGTAAATAAATAAATTTATTCTTTAAATTTCTGTAAATAACTCATAATGTGCTTATTTGATCAACAAACTAGTCCAATCTATACAAAATAAGTTGAATATACTAATCATTTCATTAAAGTGTTGTTTAATTTAATTCAATAGAAATCCACATGAAAGTGCTATGAGTACAAAGTATGTGGTGAACATTATTTACTGTAGGTGTGAGAAATATACATGTGCCCATATGCAGCGAATGAGGCAGATGTATTAGATGAATACTAACATAGTACATATTTCTAAATTAGAGGGAACATAAATCTCTTCCTCAAATTGACTTCCGCATAACTGAATGTACCAGAGCTTATGAAAATTTATTACGTTCCATCTTGAACCTCATTTGGGAACAGGGACAAAGTTTCTCTTCAAGTTATTCACAAAGCTGCTGCAATTTTATATGCGCAATCAATATTGATTAATAACCATGAAAAGAGGGCTGCCTTGAACCTGGTGTAATTCTATCTTCAGGGAATCTTCAGATTATCAGGGGACATGAAGTTTCATGCTGGCTACAGAGCACTGTGCTCAATTTTGGGCTTTGACAAACTGAAGTTTGTTCAGTAGGTTTTGGCTAATTTCCTTTGGGAAATCAGTAAAACCCATGGATAGTGCTCAGTTTCTGACTTTGAAAGGGGTGAATTCACAAAATTAATACTTTTCAAATTTCCTCAAAACCAGAAACATATACACTTACACTCACACAGCTATATGGCTGTATATCAATGGTATACATGTGACAAAATTATTCCAAATTAAGGCAAAATTTAGGGCATGACCAGAAATCTGACCAAACTTACATAAAATATTTATTTAAGAGATGTAAATTTAACTGATCGATCAGTATTCAGTTCTTCATGGCACATTTAAGAAAATGTTAGCTACCAAAGGTATAATTTGAGAAGCAACAGTAAACATTGAACATTTAAATCCATGTAAAAAGTCCTGTTGAGTTCATTTTCTTAATATTTTTAATATTATGTTGGTACCAATATTTCTACTTATGATTATACTTCCACTGAAATTAGTTCTTATAAAACATAGTCTGTATTATAACTATAATAAACACATCCTTAACTTTTTTTTTTTTTTTTCCCCTTTTTCCTTCTGATTTTCCTTCTCAAGTTAAAGTTGGTTAACAACACTTTCCTTTCTACCTGTTTGAGATGTCTGAAACCCTACAAAAGCCACTGAAGCACCCTTTTCAACTGATGGAATGTCTCGAGGCTAGGCTTCAAACTTTCCTCCTCCCATTTTGTGTTTGAAGACAATCTTCCAGGGGTCTCCTGTGTTTCTGCACATCTTGTGAGCAGAGGCACTGACAGCTTTTGTTCCTGACAATCTTTTCAAGGATGTTTGTATAGCGAACAGTCTTAGAAGATAGAAGAAGTGGTTCTCTCCATGGAGCAAAGGGCAGGTTTGTTTATGGTCCAGTATCATAAAGATAATTTCTCTCTCTGTGGCAAAAGGCTGGTTTGCTTGCTGCCATCATATATGAAAAAAAATTGAGTTTCTAAGCTAAAGGAACCTCAGCTATGACATAAACCTACTGTGTGTATAGATTTCTCTTAACCCTCATCATATCGTAATTGGGACTTGGGGAACCGACATAAGAAAATGACAATACTCTGGCTATTGCTATTTCTATGAGTAATAAACTGCCCTTTGTCTCTGTCTTCTGTCAGCATTTGTGAAATTGTGGCAGATCCCTCCCAGTTCTTGACATCTGTCTCCCTAATTTCTGTCCTTCGGCTTTATATAAGGATGCTTTTCTCTACACAAATCCTTCAGATGATAACTCATTGGTCAGTCTTTCTCTCAATTCAATTTCTGTCCATATTTCTGCATCCTTACTTGAACTGTATCAGTCTAAAGTACCAACTTGTCTGGAATAAAAAACAAAACAAAAATCAAGTTAAATAAGTGACAATGAACTAAAGTCAGAGAGGTAAAAAGGATAGAAACGAAAGTGTGAACACACACACAGGTGAGTTATACATGGAGTACTGCTGCTGCTGCTGCTAAGTCGCTTCAGTCGTGTCCGACTCTGTGCGACCCCAGAGACGGCAGCCCACCAGGCTTCCCCGTCCCTGGCATTCTCCAGGCAAGAACACTGGAGTGGGTTGCCATTTCCTTCCAATGCATGAAAGTGAAAAGTGAAAGTGAAGTTGCTCTGTCGTGTCCGACTCTAGCGACCCCATGGACTGCAGCCCACCAGGCTCCTCGGTCCACAGGATTCTCCAGGCAAAAGTACTGGAGTGGGGTGCCATTGCCTTCTCCGACATGGAGTACAGACCCATGTAAATCCATATGGCAGCTTGTTTTCAACTGTATCCCCATGGGAGACATCACTGTAGAGATACACTAATTTTAACAGTTGAGAGTAGGCTGCATTGTCAAGCTGGGTGTTTTGCTTCTTTGACAGATTGATTCTGCTTTCTCTTTTCTTAGGGCTCATTGCTAAAAGTATTACTTCCTTTCAGTCCTATTTCTCACCTCTTCTCTCAATCCCCCCAACAATAGAATCTATAGACTCATGTTCAGATAAGCATGGCTAGTGATAAAATAATCAGAATTTTTTATTTGAGTGAATAGTATTTATTAACTCTTATTTTAGAGAGTTCCAGAATGGTGAGCAGTAACTCACTGCAACAAGAGTCCTAAGATTCAATGGAAACTTATCATAAATGCATATTTCCAGGCCATATACCCTAAAGATTTTTATTCAGTAGGCCTGGTGGGACACAGATTTTCCATTTCTAGTAACCTTTTGGGTGACTCTCCTGAAGTTTGTCTCAGAGTATTATATAAGAAACTCTGCTCTAGAAACTGCCTCATTCTGGCATTATGCACATTTGCTCAGTTGTTGTTCAGTCACTCAGTCATGTCCAACTGTTTGCCACCCCATGCCAGGCTTCTCTGTTCCTACCATCTCCTAGAGTTTGCTCAAATTCATGTCCATTAAGTAGGTGATGCTATCCAACCATCTCATCCTCTGTCATCCCCTTCTCCTCCTGCGTTCAATCTTTCCCAGCATCAGGGTCTTTTTCAACGAGTCAACACCAAATGTATAGCTCAGCTACTGACAAATGTTAGTTGGTGGCAAAAATTTGCCCTGGCAATAGTCAACTACTGAGTGTGTTTTGATAGATACTTTTTGACCCATACAATTGAGATTAAATATATGAAAAATGCTTAGTGTTAGCATCTGGGGATCTATTTGGAAAATTTTCTTCTGATCTATGGAATTCATATGTAATTAATATATATAATTCATTCATATAATCTGAATTCTATGTATTCATTATTAACATTGGCTGCATAGAGAAAGATTTATAAATGTGAGGAAAAAAAAATTGAAAGTTGTAGCTTGAAAACACTTCTAGTAAAAAACTATTGTCTCCCAAATATTCAATTAGAATAAGTCAAACAATGTGAACAATTTTGAGAGAAAGACTAAGGGAGTATCTTTGAAAAGTAAAAACTATTTCAGTCATTACTGTTGAGATCATAATACATGAAATAAGCTATTAATGAAAAAATGTCTGTCATCAGTGTTTTGAAATGCATTTAGAAGAAGGGTGTAACATAATGACATTGATTGTTCTGCAAGTATCACTTAATAATCTAACTTCCTAATAATGAGGTTCATGAAAAAAATTCATTTTCTCAATATTGTCCAAGCCAAACAGAATTAAATACTCAAATGATAGGAATATCATAGTAACAGTTTTTCTCTTTAAGTACAAAACAACATGCTTCTGGAATTCCACACTTAAATTTAATCAGAATACACTTCAAGTGAAACCCATGAGAATTGAGACAACCCCATGAGTCCAGGATGCTTCAGAAATAAGGACACCACAGTTTAGGATTGGGATGATATTGAAAACATTGCCATCTACACATTAAACTGAATTATTGTAGGATTACTTGGGGCAATTGATGTTACTAAAACAATTCAATCAATATTCTAACAGGCGAACATTTGCACTGCCAAAAAGTACTGTTTATCAATAGACTTCCTCTTTAAAAATAGCAACATAAGCTTCAGACAGTATTTTCCAGGTGTTTAATCTTCCCTTTGAAATTTTTTAATAAAAGGTGATGGGACTTACAGTTTACGACAATTTTCACTTTTTTCACATCTGGGAATGACACATCATTTTCTGCACTGCATTCATATTCTCCAGCCTGGTCCCTTGTAATTCCATAGATGTCCAAATATTGTCCGTTTTCAAATGGTTTTGCTACATGAGAAAAATTTTAAAAAGTACAGTGTGTTTAACTGTATCTGCCTGAGGCTTCATTCAAGTAAAACAACAATCACATGTCTTCCTATTAGATATTGCTGACAAAATAATTCCAAATGAAACTGGGGAATTATTAAACCTTTTGTTCTCTTATGTTCAGAAAAATCAGAGAAAAAAGCAGAAACTGAACAAGGGATACTAAAACAACTGTTTCCCCAGAACAGGATATACATGTGTTCTTTTTAATTGATTGTGGTCTCCTAACCTCCTCACACATCAAATCAAGCTCTGCACATTTCTGTAATTGAGTTCAACAACCTCCTAGCAGTGTAGAGCAAATTCAGTAATATGACTTGGTACATATTGACTTTTATATAGTGTAAGCTAGCAACTTGACATCTAACCTAACTAAATGTTACTTTTCTTTTGGGGAAATCTCACACTCATTCACAAGGTTTCTAGCTAGATGGCTTAATAAAGTATGGAGATGTACTAAAACATTACCATATTTCAGTGTTCATACTTATTAAGGTTTCAAAGGAAGGTACACTATATATAACACACAGAGAAGGAAATGGCAACCCATTCCAGTGTTCTTGCCTGGAGAATCCCAGGGATGGGGGAGCCTGGTGGGCTGCCGTCTATGGGGTCACACAGAGTCGGACACGTCTGAAGCAACTTAGCAGCAGCAGTGCATGCATGCTAAGTTGCTTCAGTTGTTTTCAACTCTGACTCTTTGTGACCCTGTGGACTGGAGCCTACCAGCCTCCTCTGTCCATGGGATTCTCCAGGCAAGAATACTGGAGTGGGTTGCCATGCCGTCCTCCAGGGGATCTCCCCAACTCAGGGACTGAACCCTCACGTCTCCTGGATTGGCTGGTGGGTTCTTTACCACCAGCAGCATCCGGGAAGCCCTATAATCTGCCATGTTTAGAATACATATGATTAAGTCATTTCTCCATTTATCTGGCCAATCACAGCTTGTAGGTAGAGAGTTATTCTTCTGAGATGATAATCAGTTGATAAGCTATTGCAGGTATACAGAGGTGAGCTTATAAAAGAAGCAATTGTCTTCAAATTCATATGCTTAAAATCTGATTTTATAATCATTTCTTTGCTTAACCTAGTTCCTTTATCTGACTCCAATTCACTAAAGTAATATTGATTTTCTATTGTTTCTTCCTGTTTCTCTTATTTTTCACCTATACAATGAAGATAATCTAGGCTTAAATGTGTCTGTAAAAACGATTGAAATATAGGGAGGACAAAATCCTTATTCACATCTAAGAATTTTAAAATATAATGGATTATAAAGGGGGGTATTAAACAGAAATTCAAGTATGGGGAAAATTGATATCCTATATCAGAATTAAATAATCTCATTGGGCAGTATAAAATGAAGCCAATCACAAATGAAAAGGTAAAATGTTGTGAAAACTTGTAAAAAAGCATATTTTATAAGGGTTAAACCTATTTTCAATAGAAGTGGGATGGGAAGGGAGATGAGAGGGTGGTTCAAGAGGGAGGGGACATATGTATACCTATGGCTGATTCATGTTAAGGTTTGACAGAAACCAGCACAGTTCTGTAAAGCAATCATCCTTCAATCAAATAATAAATATATTTAATTTTTTTAAATGACTGGGAATGAGAAGAAAAACGTCATAGGACCAAAGAAATAGAAAGATGCACATAAATGATCACAAACTATAATTGTTTAGAACAGCATAAAATTAGTAAATTTGTGTTATAATGTGATTTTATAGTATATTATAGAGTATATAACATATATTATATACATAGATACATATATATCATAATAATGATATAGCTTTTTAATAATAATTATTGTTCAAAAAAATTTTACATGGGAATTCCCTGGTGGCCCAGTGGTTAGGACTCCAACTCCACCTTTCCACTATAGGGGCATATATCCCATCCCTGGTTGGGGAAATAAGATCCCACTAGCTGCCTAGTGTGGCCAAAAAAAACAAGAAATGCGTATCTGAAAATTTTACATGCATATTCCCATTTTTGTGTACTGATATAATTTTAAGAAGTGTTACCCCCTAAAATGCATGTTTTTGATAAATAAATCATAAAATATGATGTATATTAGTGTATGCTATTGTTTAAAGAAATACATTAGATTTGTATGTCTATGGGAAATAAAAAGTATAATAAAAAAGGGAAAAATAGGTTTCTGAAATATAAAAAAAAGCATTTTTTTCCTCTCCTAAATGGTTAAATGACATATTTTGAAAGATTGACAGCAACTAAAGAAGTCATGTGATAAAATTTCATTCAACTCTAGAGAACACCTTTTAAAATCTATTGAATGTTTGTTCATAGAGTTCACTGTACAATCTATGCACCTAGATTCAAAGATCCTTCTCCAGCCTCATCAGGGAACAATGTATTTACAACTACCAGATTTATGCATGAGAGCAGTACCTATAGAGCCAGTGAATGGGCGATACTGCCAATACTAGCTATCGATAAGATGACACTAATAAAAAGAAGCATAAATGTATGGCCAACACCTTAATTTTCCTCACTAGATTCCTGAGACTTTAATCTACTCCCTTAATTCCATTTACTATGCATCAGCTCTTCCCAAAGGTGTGCTCGAAGTATTCTCTTGTTTTTACACAAATACAGTTCTGTTTCCATCCTGAACTCATCTTGCTCTTTTCTCAGTCTAATCTAGCCATGCTTGAATTCCAAATTTGAAACTTGGAGTTGTTTTGCCTAGAATTTATACCCTGGAGTATACTGGTTGTCAATAATTTTCTTGGTTGTTTCTCTGGCTTTTGTTATCCTCAGCTTTCCTGCCATAATTCTTTACCTTAGTTTTAGACTCAAGGAAACCAAACTTGTCCTTAGATACTCGTCAGGGTCTCCCTCTATTTCCATCTCTCTCCTAGCAAGGTGAGAAAATTTGGCATAGTACACTGAAATGCAAAGATTGACATTTCAGTTCACGCAATCTAACTCAATTTTTCCCACAAATGGAGGGGAAAGACCAAGGCTGAAGGGATATATTGACTTGGAATCCTTACCACTGCCATAACTTCACAATGTTTATGATGTTGATGTACTATCCCAGGGTACTCCTTATAAATCTGAAGATGTATTAAAAATTATGGAGTATTTTTATTTCTTAGGATACCAATTATAAATATTAGTGAGATATAAACTATTTTGACTTCTTCTGTGTATGGGTTTTACCATTCATCATGAGTACAAACAATAATTCCTGTTTTGTTGTCTCTGTGTTTCTAGCTCTAGCATAGTACTTGAAACAGTATACACTTGGTAAATATTTATTGAATAAGTAAATGCATATATTGATTAAAGAATTAATAAAGTCCTATAAAGGTAGTACACAAAGAATCTAAAGTAAATGCCCATATGCAAAGAAGTTGTCAGTTTTCTTTCAGCCGAGAGGAAGGGAAAGAACTTTAAAGAGTTATCATCCTTACTAACTTCTTGACAGGACAGTGATGGCAGTGGTGAGAACAGACTTTCGGTGTAGCTGTCATAGATCCTATTTTAAGATTATAAAGACTAACAAAAACTTTAAATATAATATTGAAGAAAAAAGATAGATATTGCCTGTAATCTAAACAATAGTTTTCTTTTGTGTTTAATGTCTTCTAGACATGTGTAGGGAGAAGGCAATGGCAACGCACCCCAGTACTCTTGCCTGGAAAATCCCATGGATGGAGGAGCCTGGTAGGCTGCAGTCCATGGGGTCGCTAAGAGTCGGACACGGCTGAATGACTTCACTTTCACTTTTCACTTTCATGCATTGGAGGAGGAAATGGCAACCCACTCCAGTGTTCTTGCCTGGAGAATTCCAGGGATGGGGGAGCCTGGTGGGCTGCCATCTCTGGGGTTGCACAGAGTTGAACACCACTGAAGCGACTTAGCAGCAGCAGCAGCAGACATGTGTAGACGCTTCTCCAGAAAACAGAGAACTGAAGAAATTCCACACTTTCAGTCATGCCACTATTATTACCCTCTTAAAAGGGAAAGCTGAGAAATAGGCTGCAGCTATGCTTTATAACATCACTCTCATACTGATTTCTGATAAGAATCTGGCTAGGCAGTCCATGGGGTCGCTGAGAGTTGGACGTGACTGAGTGACTTCACTTTCACTTTTCACTTTCATGCATTGGAGAAGGAAATGGCAACCCACTCCAGTGTTCTTGCCTGGAGAATTCCAGGGATGGGGGAGCCTGGTGGGCTGCCGTCTCTGGGGTTGCACAGAGTTGAACACGACTGAAGCGACCTAGCAGCAGCAGTAGAAAGAGTTCTATCAATTCAGTTCAGTTCAGTCGCTCAGTCGTGTCCGACTCTTTGTGACCCCATGAATTACAGCACGCCAGGCCTCCCTGTCCATCACCAAACCCGGAGTTTACCCAAACTCATGTCCATCGAGTTGGTGATGCCATCCAGCCATCTCATCCTCTGTCGTCCCCTTCTCTTCCTGCCCCCAATCCCTCCCAGCATCAGAGTCTTTTCCAATAAGTCAACTCTTCGCATGAGGTGGCCAAAGTATTGGAGTTTCAGCTTTAGCATCAGTCCTTCCAAAGAAATCCCAGGGCTGATCTCCTTTAGAATGGACTGGTTGGATCTCCTTGCAGTCCAAGGGACTCTCAAGAGTCTTCTCCAACACCACAGTTCAAAAGCATCAATTCTTCAGGGCTCAGCCTTCTTCACAGTCCAACTCTCACATCCATATGTGACCACAGGAAAAACCATAGCCTTGACTAGATGGACCTTTGTTGGCAAAGTAATGTCTCTGCTTTTCAATATGCAATCTAGCTTGGTCATAACTTTCCTTCCAAGGAGTAAGTGTCTTTTAATTTCATGGCTGCAGTCACCATCTGCACTGATTTTGGAGCCCAAAAAAATAAAGTCTGACATACACTGTTTCCACTGTTTCCCCATCTATTTCCCATGAAGTGATGGGACCAGACGCCATGATCTTCGTTTTCTGAATGTTGAGTTTTAAGCCAGCTTTATCACTCTCCACTTTCACTTTCATCAAGAGGCTTTTTAGTTTCTCTTTACTTTCTGCCAAAAGGGTGGTGTCATCTGCATATCTGAGGTGATTGATATTTCTCCTGGCAATCTTGATTCCAGCTTGTGTTTCTTCCAGCCCAGCATTTCTCATGATGTACTCTGCATATAAGTTAAATAAGCAGGGTGACAATATACAGCCTTGACGTACTCCTTTTCCTATTTGGAACCAGTCTGTTGTTCCATGTCCAGTTCTAACTGTTGCTTCCTGACCTGCATACAGATTTCTCAAGAGGCAGGTCAGGTGGTTGGGATTCCCATCTCTTTCAGAATTTTCCAGTTTATTGTGATCCACACAGTCAAAGGCTTTGGCATAGTCAATAAAGCAGAAATAGATGTTTTTCTGGAACTCTTTTTGATTCTTTAGTGGTATCCAATTCTTTGCAACCCTATGTGCTGTATCCTTCCAGGCTTCTCTGTCCATGGGATTCTCCAGAGAATAATACTGGAGTTGGTTCCCATGCCCTTCTCCAGGGGATCTTCTGGACCCAGGGATCAAAACCCTGTCTCTTACGTCTGCTGCATTGGCAGGTAGGTTCTTTACCACTCAGGCCACCTGGGAAGCCCTTCTAGCACATTATCCTTCACTAATTTTCCTCTCATCTCTCTAACTTTTTCACTTTTTCAAAATCCTTCACGTCTCCCAAATATTGCTTCTGCCCTATGATCTTTTTTCCTCATTCAGCACATTTTCCAAAATTCAAGGGGTCTTGTTCACTCATTTTCATTTCATTATTATCTACATGCTGATTAGTATCTTATTGATCTGTTTCACTTATATCTGTATCCTGAATCTTGGGCACAATTATTCAGCTGGACATCTCCCTTTGGATGTCTCACAGGCATCTCAAAATCAAATCACAAAAACTAAACTTACCTTTCCTGCCATACTTGAAACACCCCCTGAGTTTCAAGTCTCAATGAGTGATCTGATTATCATCCAGTTGCTCAAGCCACAAATCTTAGTATTAACTTTGACAGCACCTTTTGTCTTAGTTCATAAACCATCAGTCACCGTGTCCTGTCAATTTTACCTCCTAAATAAATTCTCAAACCTCTCCTAGGAGCCCCTCTGTCTCAGTTACTTATCTCTGAATGCATATACTCAGATGTGCCAATGACTGCATACTACTTTGCAGTCATTTCAGTCATTTCCCAAAACCCTTGCTCAGAAACAGTCAACCCATTTTTCAAGGCTGCCCTGCAGGAATATTATTTTTTAGGGTCTCATAGCCATTTATTACTACATAGTACTCTGCAACTGAATTTTAAAACACTCTTTGAATGCTTCACTTACATTTATGATTGTAATCATTTTCTGTCATCTTGTTGTCTACCAGCATATTTATGTAAGTATCTCCTCTATGCATTTTACCATATTGAGTGGTTAGGGATGAGGGTTCTAGAACTAGTCTAGGCTTCAAATGTCAGCTCTGTCATTTAAAAGCTCTGTGACCTGATACAAGGTATTTGACCAATAGTTTACTCAAATATGATGTGTGAGGAGAGTAACAGAAACTGCCTCCTATGTATGGTTGGATTAAGAGGGTTAATGCAAGTAAAGTGTTTAGAACACTGATACATCATAGGAAATACATATATATATATATATATATATATATAAATATATATGCACAAACTACTAATATGTAATAGTATAATATATATACATATTAGCACTCTGCAGAAGTATAATGAAAAAAGGAATGAAAAATATTAAAAATTCAAAGTTATTAACATAGGAATATAAAATATCTCAAATGAAATATTGATTTAAATTAATTGGAAGTCTAGATACCGAGAAAAAACTTTATTAAACTTTAAAGTATTTATCCAAGCATTTTGAGGTATTTATCTAAACTGAAGCAGATGGAGAAAAGAGTACAAATAACCAAACAAATCTTTAAACCAACAGAGCCTCAGTGATATATGGAAAATATAAATTTCTCTTATATGGATAACTGAGTCCCCTAAAGGGGATAGAAAAAATATTTGGAGAAATAAAGGAGGTATTTTTTTTCCAAATTTGACACATACAATAAAACTTCAGATAAATGAAGTTAATAATCTCCAATCAGGATAAACACAAATAAAAATCACTCAAAAGCACAATATAATCAACTTGCTAAAAACCAAAGAGAAAGAGAAAATTTTAAAAGCATCCAGAGACAAAATAAACATTACATGTCAAGAAAGAGAAATAAATATTTGCTGCACTTGTCTGAAGTACATAAGCCAAAAGACAATGGAACACCACAAAAATGAATAAAATTCTAGTATCAGTCCTGTAAGCTTCAGTCTTAAGAAGCTAGAAGAAGAAGAACAAATGAAACCTAAATTAAATAGACTTGTGGAAATAATAAAAATCAGAAATCAGTAAAATTAAAAACAGTCAATAGAGAAAATTAATGAAACCAAAATTAGTCTTTTAAAAGATCACTGAAGTGGGAAAAGCTTGGCCAGGCTGATAACAAATAGGAAGATAACACAAATTATCGATATCAGAGGTGAAAGAGAGGATATTGCTATAGTCATAAGAAAAACTGAATAGCTACTAAGCAAATATGAAGAAAAACTCCCTAACATTTAACTCAAGAATTTAGATTACATGGACAAATTGCTGGAAAGACACAAATCTCAAAACTGACTTAGAAGAAACAGAAAATCTGAATATTCAATACATATTCAATTATAATAAATTAAAAGTGAAAGTCGCTCAGTCATGTCTGACTCTTTGTGACCCCATGGGCTATACAGTCCATGCAATTCTTCAGGCCAGGATTTGGAGTGGGTGGCCATTCCCTTCTCCAGGGGATCTTCCCAACCTAGGGATCGAACCCAGGTCTCCCGCATCACAGGCAGATTTTTTACCAGCTGAGCCACTAGGGAAGCCCTAAGAAGTTCAATTTATAACTTAAAATTTCCCACGTGGAAAACTCCAGAATCATGTTTAGTACAATTTTAAAAAAGAAATATTACCAATTTATACAAAGTCTTTCTGAAAATGGAGGAGAAAGAGAATTCCCCAGATCATTTTGTAAGACTTACATTACTTCAGCATCAAAACTAATGACAACAAAAGAGAAAAAAAATAAACGTAAGCACAAAAGTCTTTTAAAAAAATCTTAGTAAACAAACCCAGTGACATATAAAAATGATAATATACCATTATCAAGTATGCTTTATCCCAGAATTGAAAGGCTGGTGGTACAACTGAAATATCAAACAATCTAATTTGCTTTATCAAGAACAACAACAATCTACATTATCTCTAAATGCAGGTAAATCATTGAAAGCATTCAACACTCATTCAAGATAATGTTTCAGAAAACAGAATTGAAGGAAACTTCTCAACGTGACAAAACTTCTGTGAGAACCTTACATCTAACCTCATACTTAATGATGTAAATGTTAATGCTTTCCCCCTAAGATGAGCGTCAAGGCAAGGTTGTCCACTCTGACCCAAAGCTCACATCTTATATATAAATTAACTCAACAATCATCATTGACTTTAATGTGAATCATAAAGCTATAAATATTCTAGGAGAAAACAAGGGGAAAAAATTTGTTTTGGGCTGAAGGTTCTTAGATATGACACCTAAAGCACAAGACATATAAGAATTTATGGATAAATTGGATTTCATCAAAATTAAACAAAACTTTGCTTTATAAAACACACCATTAATTAAATAGGAAGTCAAGCCATATAACAGGATAAAACTTTCTAAATCATATTGGACAAAGGACTTAAGCATACATAAGGAATTCTCAAAGCTCAATAAACATATACAACTTAATAAAGAAATGAACAAAAGATTAAATAGATGCCTTTTTTTTTAAAGAAAATCAATTATTAAATAGATATGTCAAAAGGTGATAAACATCAGTGCTCAGTCGCTTCAGTCATGTCCAACACTTTTTGACCCGTTGACTGTAGTCCACCAGGCTCTTATGTCCATGGGACTTTCCTAGCAAGAATACTAGAGTGGGTTGCCATGCCCTCTTCCAGGGGATATTCCTGACTCAGAGATTGAACCCACATCACCTACTTTTCCTCTATTGCAGGCAGATTCTTTACCACTGAACCACCAAGGAAGTTCCAATAAACATCATTAGTCATTATTAAAGTTAGGAAAATCAAAACCAAAATGAGATTTCATTGTGTATGTATTAAAATGGGAAACACACACACACACAAACACATGCAAAACAACACTAATTAGTGCTGGTAGAAGCAGAGTACTGGGAGCTCATCTATATTACTGGTAGAATGTGAAATGGCACTGTCCTTTGAAAAAGTTTGTCAGTTCTTATAAAATTAAGTATGCATTTACCATGTTACCTAACAATTTTACTCCTAGAGAAATGTACATTTACACAGAAACCTGTATACAATGTTTATGTTGACTTTATTGGCAATTACTAAAAATGAATCGACCCAATGGTCCTTTAAGTAGTGAATGAAGAAACAAATTGTGGTACATCCCTATAATGCAATAACATCTGTCAATAAAGTTATAAAATGAGAGATGTTTTTACATATATATATATATATACAAACATGGATTAATCTCAAATACATTTTACTAAGTGGAAGAAAATAGACCCAAAAGGCTACATGTATGAGTTCATTTGTATAACATTCCATATTACTATAGATGTAAAGAATAGATCAGTTTTTGACAGGAGTTGGAGATGGAAAAGCTGGTTGACTATAGAAGAGCATCATGCAGGAATTTCTTAGAGTCCTTTAACTGTTTTGTATCTTGATTGTGGTGGTGAACACATGCAGATGTATTTGTTAAAACCCATAGAATTTTATGATACCTAAGCACGGTTATTTTGGAGAAGGCAATGGCACCCCACTCCAGTACTCTTGCCTGGAAAATCCATGGACAGAGGAGCCTGGTGGGCTGCAGTCCATGGAGTCGCTAAGAGTCGGACAGGACTGAGCGACTTCACTTTCACTTTTCTCTTTCATGCAGTGGAGAAGGAAATGGCAACCCACTCCAGTATTCTTGCCTGGAGAATCCCAGGGACGTTGGAGCCTGGTGGGCTGCCATCTATGGGGTCACACAGAGTCGGACACGACTGAAGCGACTTAACATAACATAACATGGTTATTTACTTTGTGTAAATTAATAGACAAAGAATATTGATATGTAACATACAGTTACATACTCAATAAAATGACCCAAATAAAAAAGACAATGCCAAATGTTGGTGATGAAATGGGGCCTATAACACAGCTCTGTCCTAAGGAAAACACATGAAAAATTATTTTCCAATCCTTTCAGTCCTAGAGGGAAGGGGAGTTTTAGGAGTATCCGTCAGTTCATGGTGAACATATTTTAGAAGTTCTGCAGCAGTGATGTGAATTACAACTCACTCTGCTATCTGTTGCCTTAGGATTTGAGCTGAAGGTTCCTTTTAGCATCCTATTACATTAGCTTTGTGACCCAAGGCCCTCTGTGAATAATACACTCTGTACTCCAGGGTCTGGCTAGAGAATGGAAGTTTGATTTCTATTATCACAAGTTCACATAGAGGAATAGCATTCATAAGGGATTACTTGAAGGAAATTCATTCATTTCTTCGGCTGTTTAATTTTTTCTTTTCAGAATAAGCCAGCATATTAGACTGTCCCTTTCATTATTTTATTATAGTTCCTATTAAAATTTCCTTTACCAAACTTTGCTTTAGTGTTATCATACCAGTCTTTGAGAGCCATTATAAGAATGCCCATATGAAATTTTCCATTATAGTATTATCAGAAAAGTTACTGAGGTCCTACTGCTGTAATTGATGTGTCCACTTACTGAAGACCCGTGGGAAAAATTCACTGTGTATCTTAGTACTAGGAAAGGCTCTTACTTTTGACATTCTAATTTGCTTTGATATTATAATACATGACTGTATACATTGTTTGTTCCCCTCTTCCTTCTTTTTTCTAGGCCACTAGATAATTTAAAACCAAAATAAAGGAAATTATATTTTTGATTTCTCTATACCTAGCATGTTTTGAGGATCATTAAGTAATAATATGTGAACATCATAAATAAGAATATAAAGGTGAAAATATTTGAAAAAAGCTATATTACATATAATAAGCAGACTTGTATTAAAATAAATAAATTAGATGGTTTTCTATTGGATATTATAATAGATCCTTTGGATATTACTTTGCTACAAGCAAAAATATTTGCTGAGCAGACAGAAAAAAAAGCAGCATGGTGCCTAACAGGAATGTTGCAATAATTATGACACCATCTTGAGTTCATAACTTTCAAATAATTAATCTTGTTGAGGCATCTAAAAGTCATTTAGCATCTTGAGGAAATAGACATATGACAATAGTTAATTCTAAATGTGTTTGTATCAATACTGCATTACTATTGTAGTATTGTTTGTACAATACTACAAACCTGCAGTAATCAAAACTGCATGGTACTAGTATAAAAAGACATATGGATCAATGAAACAGAATAGAGACCCCAAAAATAAACTCACACACCTACAGTCAATTAATCTTGACAAAGGACACAAGAACATAACAATAGAGAAAAGACATTCTCTTCAGTAAGTGGTTTTGGGGAAGCTGTACATCTACATGTACATCAGTCAAGCTAGAACACACCCTCATGGCACACAAAAAAATAAACTAACTCCAAATGGCTTAAAGATTAAATATAAGACATGACACCAAAGAATTCCTAGAAGAGAACATAGGCAAACATTCTCTGAAATAAATTGCACCAAGGTTTTCTTAGGTCAGTCTTTCAAGGCAATAGAAATTAAAGCAAAAATAAAGAAAAGGGCCTAAATCAGAATTATAAGCTTTTGTACAGCAATGCTATGCTAAGTCGCTTCAGTCGTGTCCAACTCCGTGCGACCCCATAGACGGCAGCCCACCAGGCTCTGTCGTCCCTGGGATTCTCCAGGCAAGAACACTGGAGTGGGTTGCCATTTGCTTCTCCAATGCATGAAAGTGAAAAGGGAAAGTGAAGTCACTCAGTCGTGTCTGACTCTTAGCGACCCCATGGACTGCAGCCTACCAGGCTCTTCCATCCATGGGAGTTTCCAGGCAAGAGTACTGGAGTGGGATGCCATTGCCTTCCCCATTGTACAGCAAAGGGAATCATAAACCAAATGAAAAGACAGCTTACAAAATGTGAGAAAATATTTGCAAATGAAGCGACCAAGAAGGGCTTAATTTCCAAAATCTACAAAGAGCTCATACAATTCAACAACAGAAAACAAACAACTCAGTTGAACCATGGACAGAAGACTTAAACAGACATTTCTAAAGGAAACACTAATGACCAATAGGCACATGAAAGATGCTCAACATTGCCAAATATTAGAGAAATGCTAATCAAAAGATAAAACTCTACACATGGACATCACCAGATGGTCAATACAGAAATCAGATTAATTATATTCTTTGCAGCCAAAGATGGAAAAGCTGTATATAGTCAGCAAAAACAAAACTGGGGGCTGACTGTGGCTCAGATCATGAACTCCTTATTGCCAAATTCACACATAAATTAAAGAAAGTAGGGACCATTCAGGTATGACCTAAATCAAATTCCTTATGATTATATAGTGGAATTGACAAATAGTTTCGGGATTAGAACTGATAGACACAGCACCTGAAGAACTACAGAGAGAGGTTCATGACACTGTACAGGAGGCAGGGATCAAGAACATCCTCAAGAAAGAAATGTAAAAAAGCAAAATGGCTGTCTGAGGAGGCCTTACAAATAGTTGTGAAAAGAAGAGAAGAGAAAAGCAAAGGAGAAAAGGAAAGATTAACCCATTTGAATGCAGATTTCCAAAGAATAGCAAAGAGAGATAACAAAGCCTTCCTCAGTGATCAGTGCAAAGAAATGGAGGAAAACAATAGAATGGGAAAGACTAGAGATCTCTTCAAGAAAATTAGAGATACCAAGGGAATATTTCATGCAATGATGGGTACAATAAAGAACAGAAATGGTATGGACTTAACAGAAGCAGAAGATACTGAGAAGTTCAGTTCAGTTCAGTCGCTCAGTTGTGTCCAACTCTTTGTGACCCCATGAACCGTAGCATGCCAGGCCTCCCTGTCCATCACCAACTCCTGGAGTCCATCCAAGCCCATGTCCATTGAGTCAGCAATGCCATCCAACCATATTATCCTCTGTCGTCCCCTTCTCCTCCTGCCCTCAATCTTTCCCAGAATCAGGGTCTTTTCAAATGAATCAGCTCTTCACATCAGGTGACCAAAGTATTGGAGTTTCAGCTTCAACACTAGTCCTTCCAATGAACACCCAGGACTGATCTCCTTTAGGAAGGACTGGTTGGATCTCCTTGCAGTCCAAGGGACTCTCAAGAGTCTTCTCCAACACCACAGTTCAAAAGCATCAATCCTCCAGCGCTCAGCTTTCTTTATAGTCCAACTCTCACATCCATACATGACCACTGGCAAAACAATAGCCTTGACTAGACAGACCTTTGTTTACAAAGTAATGTCTCTGCTTTTCAATATCCTGTCTAGGTTGGACATAACTTTCCTTCCAAAGGAGTAAGTGTCTTTTAATTTCATGGCTGCAACATGAAATTGTTGCAATAAGAAGAGGTGGCAAGAATACACAGAAGAACTATACAAAAAAGATCTTTACAACACAGGTAATCATGATGGTATGATCACTCATCTAGAGACAGACATCCTGGAATGCAAAGTCAAGTGGGCCTTAGGAAGCATCACTATGAACAAAGCTAGTGGAGATGATGGAATCCAGTTGAACTATTTCAAATCCTAAAAGATGATGCTGTGAAATGCTGCACTCAATATGCCAGCAAATTTGGAAAACTCAGACGTGGCCACAGAACTGGAAAAGGTCAGTGTTTATTTCAATCCGAAAGAAAGGCAATGCCAAAGAAGGCTCAAACTACCACACAATTGCACTCATCTCACATGCTAGTAAAGTAATGCTCAAAATTCTCCAAGCCAGGCTTCAACAGTATGTGAACCGTGAACTTCCAGATGTTCAAGCTGGATTTAGAAAATGCAGAGGAACCAGAGATCAAATTACCAACATCCATGGTATCATCAAAAAAGCCATAGAGTTCCAGAAAAACATCTATTTCTGTTTTATTGACTATGCCAAAGCCTTTGACTGTGCAGATCACAACAAACTGTGGAAAATTCTGAAAGAGATGGGAATACCAGACCACCTGACTGCCTCTTGAGAAATCTGTGTGCAGGTCTGGAAGCAACAGTTAGAACTGGACATGGAACAACACATTGGTTACAAATAGGGAAAGGAGGATGTCAAGGCTGTATATTGTCATCCTGCTTATTTAACTTATATGTAGATTACATCATGAGAAATCCTGGGCTGGAAGAAGCACAAGCTGGAATCAAGATTGCCAGAAAAAATATCAATAACCTCATATATGCAGATGACACCACCCTTATGGCAGAAAGTGAAGAAGAACTAAAGAGCCTCTTGATGAAAGTGAAAGGAGAGTGAAAAAGTTGGCTGAAAACTCAACATTCAGAAAATGAAGATCATGGCATCCAGTCCAATTACTTCATGGCAAATAGATGGTGAAAAGGTGGAAACAGTGACAGAATTTATTTTCTTGGGCTCCAAAATCACTGTAGATGGTGACTGCAGCCATGAAATTAAGAGATGCTTGCTCCTTGGAAGGAAAGTTATGACCAACCTAGACAGCATATTAAAAATCAGAGACATTACTTTGCCAACAAAAGCCCCTCTAGTCAAAGCTATGATTTTTCCAGTAGTCATGTACAGATGTGAGTGTTGGACTATAAAGATAGCTGAGTGCTGAAGAATTGATTTTTTTGAACTGTGGTGTTGGAGAAGACTCTTGAGAGTCCCTTGGACTTCAAGGAGATCCAACCAGTCCCTCCTAAAATAAATCAGTTCTGAATATTCACTGGAAGGACTGATGCTGAAGCTGAAACTTCAACACTGGCCATCTGATGCGAAGAACTGAGTCATTTGAAAAGACCCTGATGCTGGGAAAGATCAAAGGTGGGAGGAGAAAGGGATAACAGAGGATGAGATTGCTGGATGGAATCACTGATTCAATGGACATGAATTTGAGTAAACTCTGGGAGCTGGTGATAGATAGGGAAGCCTGGTGTGCTGCAGTACACGGAGTGGCAAAGAGTTGGACATGACTGAGTGAGTGTACTGAACTGAAGCAAAATTATAATGAGGTACCACCTTACTGAGGTCTAGAATTGCCTTCATTAAAAAGCCTACAAGTAACAAAAGCTGAAGAGAATGTGGAGAAAAAGGAACCCTCCTATTGCGTTGGTGGGAATGTAGGTTGATATAGGCACTATAGAAAACAGTGTGGATATTCTTTAGAACTAAAATATAGAATTGGTATATGACCCAGTAATCTTACTCCTGAGCATATATTTGGAGAACATCCTAGTTCAAAAAGATATATGCACTCTGATGTTCATAGAAGTACTATTTAGAATAGTCAAACATGGAAGTAATCTAAATGTCCATTGACAAATGAATGGGTGGAGAAGATATGATATATGTACAAACGGGAGACTACTCAGCCACAAAACAGAATGACATAATGCCATTATCGGCAAGATGGATGGACCTAGAGATTATCATACTAACTGAAGTCAGGCAAAGAAAGAGAAATATCATATTATATTACCTCTATGTGGACTCTAAAATATGGCACAAATTAATTTATGAAAGAGAAACACACTCACAGGCATAGATAACAAATTTATGGTTATCAAAATGGAAAGAAGATGTGGAAAGGACAAAATGGGAGTTTGGGATTAGTAGATAAACACTACTGTATATAAAATAGGTAAACAACAAGGTCTTGCTTTATAGCATGAGGAACTATATTCAATATACTGTAACAAACCATAATGGAAAAGAATATGAAAAATAATATATACATGTATATGTATGATGGAACCACTTTGCTGTGCATCAAATACTGATACAACACTGTAAATCCACTATACTTAATAATTATAGGAAAAAATAAATAAATGTGTTCATATGGATGTCATTGTTAGCAAAAAGGAGAGATTATAATAACAATAATAGATAAAAGTAAAATGTGGACTTCAGAGTAGATTTATTGGGTTTTGTGTGATCTTGGGTAATGGTTTTAACCTCTCTTGGGGTCAGTTTCCTTACATAAACAAAGACAATATGTATTTCGTAGAGACATTATGAGCATTGACTATGAGAAAATGCATAAAGTCTTGTGCAAAATTGCAATAAAATTAAAACAAAAATTTTTATTGATAAAAACATTAATAAAAATGAGATTAAAATTATGACACATCATTTAATGCTTATAGTGTTTTTATTTAAGAGGTAAGTATTCTGTTGTGTGAGCTCATAACTTAATTGTTTTCTTCTACCCAAAGCCTACTCAGGTTTTGTGGCTCAGTGGTAAAGAATCTGCCTGCCAATGCAAGAGATTCAGGTTTGATTCCTGGGTCAGAAAGATCCCCTGGAGGAGGAAGTGGCAACCCACTCAGTATTCTTGCTGGGAAAATGCCATGGACAGAGGAATCTGTTGGGCTATAGTCAATGGGGTCACAAAAAGTCGGACACAACTGAGTGCATACACACACACACACACACACACACACACAATTAAGCTTACAGAGCCAAAAAAGCAGTTTAAAGTGGAAGACAAAACACATATGCCTATTCCTGTCAGGTAGAGATCATATTCACTCAATACAGCCCAGGCAGATCCTTTCTAGCTGCCATCTCACATTTTGGGTTTTGTGACTATTTTTCTGGCCTCGATATTTGGTAGTCTGAGGCTCATTTTCCCCAGAAAGTAAGATTCAATTTTCAACGGCAAGTTTAGTCATTGTTTTTCCTTTCAAAATTCAAATCACAAAAAGAGAAGCAAAATAACATATTGTTATGTTTTGGGGGAAGATTTACCCCTCCTCCTCCTTCACCCTACCCGCCTCTTAACACACACACCTTCTTCAAGGAGGATAAATTATGAAATGAAAGTGCCTGCAAAGGAACAGGCTGTTACTGTTTATATGGCTATTTGCAGCTAGGTTCTGTTCTGACCAGGCTGAATCTATTACTAGCAATGCATTATTTACTGTCTTTCTGAATGGAGCCATATGTTATTGATCTGCACCATGTGAAACCTCTATTATGTTCCATTTGAAAGTATTATAAGTTACCTGAATGCACTAGTCTATATATACTGTAGCTTAATAAAACTATTTTTCCAAATAACAATAGTTGCAGATATAGGAGGTTCAGCTGGGTCTTGAAAAATACTGTTTATACTTCTACTATGCCTATAACTCACTCAATGGCTTTACATGTCTCAGTATATTTGTTGCTTAGTTTTGCATCTGAAAAATAGGAATTCCTTTGTTCCTTGTATTACTTTTGTTGAGTAAACCTCCAGTATTGTCTTCTCTCTTATGTAAAACAGCCTAGTGCCTCTGTAGATCTGTAGAGCTAATCCTAATTTTGTGCGATCTGTCTCCTGTGTGTCTATATATCTTTCATAATTTTCATCAAGTTCAAAGATTCAATTTACCAGTGTTTTTTAAAAGTTGCACCTATTATCTAAAATGCTTTGGTTTCAGAAAGAAATCTAAATACTTCAATAGATGTTTTTTTGACTAACATCACGGAATATTATGGACTAAACTGTTTAATCCCCAAAATTCATATGTTGTAGTATTATACTAATCACCTGCTCCACCCAGTGCTTCAGAATGTAGATAAGATTTTAAAAGAAAGTCTTCAATTAAGTTAAAATGAAATCATTAGAGTGGACCATAAACCAGTATGACTTGTGTCTTTATAAAAAGAGGAGAGGACATTTGGACACAGAGAAGTGCAGAGGGATGACAAATAGCAGACATACAGAAAAGTTGACTCTATAAGCCAAGGAGAGAGGCTTGAAACAGATTTCCTCATGAACCACAGAAGGAACCAACTTTACCAACATTGTGATCTTGAATTTTTAGCTTCAGAACTGAGAATTTAAATTTCTTTCAAGCTGCCCAGTAGGCTATTTTGTTATGGCAGCTTTAATAAACTAATACAAATAGCATATATGAAGCAGTGAATGACAAATCTTGTCTCTTAGAATAGATTATTTGTATTTAAAATGCTAGCAATTTGACACATTGCCTTCAATTCTATTTTATTTTTTAACAAATTCCAACTATTTGTTTCCAATATTTATCTCCAAACATCATGTAAATTATTGCAAGATGTATGTAAGAGCCAGTCATTTTTTATAATGCATTCAGTTTTTCTGTTTAATAACATTTGTAACATGTAAAAGAAATCAAAGCAGCCATGATCTTTTCATTATTTTATTTTTGTATCCTTTATATTTTTCTGTCTCTATTCTTATAACCAATTTTCTTCTTAGTAAATGAAGTATCTCTTTCTATATGCTTGAGAGTCTGCCTATGTGTACAATACTTTGATCCCTCCCTCTTACAGAACTTCAGCCAAATTGAAGGAAAAAAACCACAACATTTTCTGTAAAAAGTACTGTTTACCTCATTGTTGAAGCTAGTGCTGGGAAAAGGAATAAACTAAGAGTTTAAGTTATAAGTTTTATGGAAAATAATTTGAGAAAATAAAATTGTGCCACTCTCTGGGGAAAAAGTTTTTAAAAATTCTTCATGTTTTTATCCCTTAACATGTTAAGCCTTTGGTTTTTGCAAAAGTCTTTGGTTTAGCCCTTTTTTAACATGAACCAATATGAAAAAGTTCTATTCTTAACTCCTTACTCTCTTTACAGCCAGTAACTTAGAAAGTTCTGGCTTATTGAAAGTGAAAGTGAAGTCTCTCAGTTGTGTCTGACTCTTTGCAACCCCATGGACTGTAGCCTACCAGGCTCCTCCGTCCATGCAATTTTCCAGGCAAGAGTACTGGAGTAGGTTGCCATTTCCTTCTCCAGAGTATCTTCCTGACCCAGGGATTGAACCCAGGTCTCCCTCATTGTAAGCAAGAAGCTTTACCGTCTGAGCACCCAGGGAAGTCCTTCTGGCTTATTAACATATATTAATTGTTCATTAAATTTGTTACCTTACAAAATGAAAGATAGATGATTGAAAGAGAAATAGAATGAAGCAAAAATGAATGTACAAAGTAATAAATTGCCTAGCGTTTCTAGAGTTTGACCATCACTGCAATTGCCACCCCATATATATTTAATATATTGTAACTTCTTATTGGTGGATCCAAAACTAATATCTAAAAATAGAGGCAAAGCAGTTGTTGCCATCAACTTCTGGTGACCTCAAGCTAGCAGTAATGGAAAAACCTTCCATCATTGCACTTCTATATCTTTCAAATATTTGTGGACAGATTATATAAGCCCCATTATTTCTGAATTGTCATGACCAAAGTGATAAAGGAAGATAATTTAGAGTACTTAGAATACAAAACTTTCTAGTTCTATAAAATATAATTTCATACATCCATAAAAGATCATGTGCTTAACATGATGGCTAAATCTCACATAGCGTTCATTCACTAAGAAAAAGAAAGCTCAACTGAAAAGGCAATCATGATATATGTATATAGTAGAATACAATCACTTTCATTTTGATTATTTGATATTATTAAATGGTGAGAAAAGGAAATAAGAAAATGACAACCATATTGAATGAGAAAAAATAATCAGAAATTATATTTAATAACAAAGTTTTTAAACAAATAATTCAACTGTTTCCATTGTACAATATTGTGACCATGTATAGAGAAATATATTGTGATATAAAATAGGTAATGAAGGCTTCTCTGGTGGCTCAGTGGTAAAACTCTACCTGCCACTGTAGGAGACATGGGTTTGATGTCTGATCTGGGCAGATCCTGCATGCTGTGGGACAACTAAGTCTGTACACCACAACCACTGAGCCAGTGTTCTAGAGACCGGGAGTCACAACTACTGAAGCCCATGTGACATGGAGCCTGTGCTCTGCAACGAGAGGAACCATTGTAATGAGAAGCTGTGCACCACAACTAGGGAGTAGCCCCTGCTCGCTGCAACTAGAGAAAAGCCCGCAAGACCCAGCACAGCCAGAAGTAAATAAGCATCAAAAAACACCAGGTGATATAATATGCTGATTCAATAAAGGTGGTATAATATATTGATACCATGAATGACATTTCTATGCAACAGGAAGAAAAAAAAAACAAACTTGTTTGAAACTGTAAGTGCTTGTGTCTGTATAAGCTAAATCAGAGAGAAGTATGGAAATTATTCACACATATGCATGGCTGATATGATATGTTGCTGCTAAGTCACGTCAGTCGTGTCCAACTCTGTGCGACCCCATAGACGGCAGCCCACCAGGCTCCCTGTCCCTGGGATTCTCCAGGCAAGAACACTGGAGTGGGTTGCCATTTCCTTCTCCAATGCATGAAAGTGAGAAGTGAAAGTGAAGTCGCTCAGTAAGTGTCTGACTCTTAGCGACCCCGCGGACCACAGCCCACCAGACCCCTCCGTCCATGGGATTCTCCAGGCAAGAGTACTGGAGTGGGTCACCAGTGCCTTCTCCACTGATATGATATAATGGGCATGAAAAGCTTTACCGGTTATCAAATATGTTCACTGATGGCTTTTCTGGTACCTAAAATTACTTATTATTAATTATTCTTTTAATTGAAGGCATTTCTCCCTAGAAATACTTGTTTAAAATGTAAATACTTTGAGAAGCAACACATGTGAACATACTAGTACCTATTTTTTTAATAGGCTTAAAGTCAAATCTTGGCTCTACCACTCTGTGGGCCTAAGTAAATTATTGGACCTCATTTCAACAGCCGTGATTTTTGTCTTTGATAAATATGTTGTAGGATTCCCTGGTGGCTCAGTGGTAAAGAATCTGTCAACTAATGAAGGATACGCAGGTTCAATCCCTGAGTTGGGAAGATCCCCTGGAGAATGAAATGGCAACCCATTCCAGTATTCTTGACTGGGAAATCCCATGGATAGAGGAGCCTGGTGAATTGTAGTCTATCGGGTCACAAAGACTTTGACATAACTTACCAACTAAATGACAACAACAACAAATATGTTATGCCAAAGCCACTATTCAGGAGTAAAGAGAATAAAGGAGAAAATTAAGTAGAACCAGGTTTTTTCTTATGGGGGCCTATAGACAGATGCTTTGGTAATTTCCAAACTTCTACTTGCATCATGATTTGCCATGGCAAATCATGGCATGTAAGCACCATTATTCACAATCCTGTTCCCTCTGGAATTTTTTCCTACAGAAAATCAACAGTTAAAACTATTACTTTTACTAGAAACTATGAGGTCAAAAGTCATTTCTCCAGAGAACACATCGGCTAGCACTGCAATATCTTTTCAAATACAATACTGAAAACAAGTCAGATTAGATAAAATGTTAATTTATTTATAGCATGATAGAGGGAAAATCAGAGATGCAACAAGTTTGCATGTTTAAATACAAATATCAATCATGACAGAGATTTGAGAGAGCAGATTTATTTCCAGGTTATGAAAAATACTTAACTCTAAAATCACATATGCTTGACAGTTTTCGTTTCTTGAAGATTTCCGCTATTGACACCATTTTTCTGTTTTAAAACTTATAAAAGTTGATTCCCCTGCCCTTTAGTCTTAAACCGTACTCTGGGGAAATCATGTCTAAGTTGATGATGGAGGTCACTTGCAGAAATACTCAAATAGTTCTTTCGAATGCTTTTAAAGGAAAATGTAGGCAGCATTCAGTCATTCAGTAAACACTTATCAATAAAACATTCTGGGACAGTCATTACTTTTAAGAAATGGGAATGTAAAACGAAGCAACACAGCTACTGCTCCTGTTCCCATTGCATTTTTAGTCTACCAAGGTATGAAAAATGAAAGAAAAAAAGTAAATGCAGAAGAGAATATAAGGTAATTATACATGATGGGCAGAGAATTAAAATAGAGCACACTTTCTGAAATTTGGCACTTCTAATATTTTGGCCTGTGTAATTCTTTGTGTGGGAGGGTGCTGTCTTTTACACTGTGGGGTGTTTAGGAAATCCTTGGCCTCTACCCACTAGATTCCAATAAGGTCATATACCTATCTCAGAAAATCCACCACCCATTTCCAAATGCCTCTTGAGGAGACATATTTTTCCCCAGTTGAGAATCAATGAAGTAAAGTAATATGATGGAGAGTGATTTCCTTGTCACTGAAAGAGTGGCATTTGATGGTCACAAAAGGCCATTTAAGCTGAGTCCTTAATGTCATGGAGGAGTTATCCATGTAAAGACAAGAGAGAAAATGACAGAGTCAAAGAGGACAATTAGTGTCATAGCTCCCAGGCAGGAACGAGAACGGCAGGTTTGAGGGACAGAAAGGAGGCCGATAAAAGAACAGAAGTATGAGATGACAGTGGAGAAAAGAAGTCAGTTCATATATGGGTTTTTGCCAGGTAAGGGGTTTTTCATTTTATTCTAAGTATAATGAGATGCCATTGGAGGAAGTTTCAACCAAGAAGTAATACTACTTGACTTATGTTTTAAAACAGTCACTCCAGCTTCTGTCTGGAGAATGAATTGAGGCACCATGAGTAGAAGAAGGAAGACTAATTAGTAGGCAATAAATGCAGAAACAGTGAGATGATGATAGTCTCAATTATCTGCAAATTTAAATTCTCCCTCAGTAAGCATGATCAACATTTATACATTTTACATATTGCTTTTCTTCCTTTCTCCTTCTCTTGTGTATAGGCCACCTCTTCTCTTTGCTATGCTTTGCAATATGTTTTCCTATTTTCTTAAGTATGATAAACCATTAATTTTTCCTCATTTATACAACTTTTTAAAGTTAATTCACTTCTTTATTGAATAAAATCGAGTTGCATTAAGGGATTTAAGAAACAGCGTATTATCCTTGTCATTAGTTAATTTTTCATTGAATATAATGTTTTATATAATAATATGTCTGAAATTTTTATTTCCTATAATCAGAAAGATCTTTTAGAATTTCTTCATATTGTCTATGACAGGAAGGAATAATAGGAGTAAGTGGCCATTAAAGTAGGTAGATGTGTTTTTTTTTTAAGCCATGGGAAAGTCTTTTTAAAATGGCTTGAATTCTTCAATTATCTATAAAATATAAGAACTATATATTTTGCCTCATGTTGTATGAATTAGAAGAAAAAATGGCCACTTAATGCATATTTTGTTTTATTTTTAACATTTTTATTCGGATATAGCAGTCATATAATAAACTGCATTCAGTTCAGTTCAGTTGCTCAGTCATGTCCGACATTTTGTGACCCCATGGACTGCAGCACATCAGGCTTCCCTGTCCAACACCAACTCCTGGAGCTTGCTCAAACTCATGCCCCTTGAGTCAATGATGCCATCCAACCATCTCATCCTCTGTCGTTCCCTTCTCCTCCTGTCTGCAATCTTTGCCGGCATGAGGGTCTTTTCCAAAGAAAATTGCACTCACTGAGATACAATTTGCAAGTTTTAAGGTATGAATACACCCATTTAACCATCACCTCAGTCAAGATAATAAGTATATCCATTACCTTCAAAAGTGGCCCCATGTACCTTTGTAATCCTTCCCTCCTGCTCTCCCATGTATGCCCACATCCCAGGAATACTGCTTTTCATGGACTCTGGTTTATTTGGAGAAGGAAATGGCAACCCACTCCAATGTTCTTGCCTGGAGAATCCCAGGGGCGGTGGAGCCTGGTGGGCTGCTGTCTATGGGGTCACACAGAGTCGGACATGACTGAAGCGACTTAGCAGCAGCAGCAGTTTATACTTAGTGTTTTATATGAATAGAATCATACTCTTTCCTGCACAGTTCTTCAAAAAATATGCTGTCTTTATCTTTGCTCTTCTTTTTAAACTGTTCATTTCCCTAAATACTATTAAGATTTTACTTTCACTTTATTTTAGCCATTTGTTGGTGGTGTTCATTGTTGTAGGGTTTTTCATCTTTCTTGGGCTTGAATATTATTGAACACTTTTGGTCTCTGACTGTGGTATAATACAAAGATATTTGGTCTTTGTCCCCTGTTCCTTGAACAAAGCTCCCAAAACCCTTGGACTTTCTCAAGGGATTAAAGGTGCCAGGAATGTCTTTTGTTCCCAGCAATGGAGCGACTCTTGGTAGACTCCCTTAGATTTCTTTAGGATGGAAGCTAGTCACCAGAAAGACCAACCAATGGTTAAAAAATTGAAACTTTCAGTCTCACCTCTCAACTACCAGAAAGGGAACTAGGATGGAGATTGAGCTAACCGTCAATTGCCAGTGATTTAATCAGCCATGCCTACATAATGAAACTTTCATGAAATACCCTAAATGATGGCGTTCAGAAAGCTTCCAGATCAGTGAACACATCTGTGTTCTGGGAGGGTCGTGTACTTCAACTCCATGGGGTCAAATGCTCCTGTGTGCAGTACCCTTCTGGGTACCTCTTCATCTGGCTATTCATTTGTATCCTCTATAATAAACCATAACCATAAGTAAAGTTGCCTCCTAAGTTTTGTTCGTTGATCTGAAGCTGAGGAGGGGGTCATAGGAATCTCAAATTATAGCCAGTCATTCAGAAGCACAGGTTATCTGGGACTTGTGATTGATGCCTGAAGTGGAAGGAAGTCATGCAGGACTGAACCCACTTGTGGGATCAAATGCTAACTTCTGATAGTGTCAGGATTGATTGTTAAATGTCTATTTACCGTCAGAGAACTGGTGGTCTTAGAAAAGACCACAGTTATTTGGTGTCAGAAGGGAAAACATTTCACTGAGTTTATAGTTTGGAAAACTTTTCATAATAAAGTCCTCAATTTCTTAACATTTCCCCCTCTTTCCTAATACTTATCACTCTTTCCTTTGGGGACTCCACTTACAAAGAGATTTGGCTGTTTGCAGTTATTCCAAAGGTTATTTATCCTATTAATTTTTAAAATTCACTTGGTTTCATTTTAGATGCTTTCTATGACTATATATTAAAGTTTATTAATATTTTTGTGCAATCTAGCCAACTTTAATTGCATCTAGTATGTTTTTTGTACCATATAGTGTCGTTTCCATTTGTAGAAGTTAATTTAGGGTCTTTTAAAAATATAGATAAATGGATGGATAGGTGGATAAATACAAAGATACATAGATAGGGATACAGATATATTCTGTGTTAAAAACTGTTTAACACTTTATCTGGTAATTCCAACATCTGTGTCAATTCTGGATCAGTTTTGATTAATTGATTTATCGCCTTCTTACGGGTCACATTTTTTCTGCTTCTTTGCATGCCTGGCAATTTTATTATTGGATAGCATTCATTGTTAATTTTACTTGACTGATTGTTGGATACTTTTGTATTCCTATAAATATTCTTGAGCTTGGATGTATTTAAGTTTCTTGAGAACAGTTTATTCACCTTTTTTTAATTCTTGTTTTTAAGATTTTGTAGGTGGGCCCAGCACAGTGCTTGGTCTGGGTTTAATTATTCCCCACTACACCACGGTACAGTTGCATCCTTGTTGGTGATTCATTGTAGTCTCAGGTGGTTTTCTTCCTGTGTTTATGCTAAATGTACAAATACTTAAGGAAGATGCTCTGCAGATCTCTAAAGTGTTCTCCCTTCATCTTCCTCTCTTTATCCCTCTTCCCTTTCTAGCTCTCTATGGAATTCTGTTCTGCAGAGATAACCATCATGTTCTCCCTGGACTTTTGGCTTCAGCTTTGCCCCTCAGTGAGTCCACCAGACTCTGCTTGAGTTTCACCTCCCTGCACCTCAGCTTGGTTTCCTCTCAGAGCAGTAGCTAACTGGGCAACTAGAGGGCTTTTCTTCTGTGTTTTCTTTCTGAGCAATCATCATTCTTAATTCCCTAGTGTCCAATGTTTTTCAATCCTCTGTTCCCCATATTTTCCCAACTTTTTGGTGCATCAGCAGGAGATGAAATCTGATCTCTATTACTTCTTGCCTAGAAATGGAAGTCACAATATTTTCAAAACATCCTCAGCCAGCTCACAGGGGTACCAACAAATTATAAAGGCTAAATTTTAATATGTGCCAGACTTTATACTTGATCTTCTAGGTATACAAGTATCTATACCAGGTCTTTTATGTACATGGTATTTTCTTTGCCTGACCCTCTCCTCACTACGTATTCCATCCATTTATATTTGATGAGAAGTTTTATGTTACCAGCTCAGCTGGTAAAGAATCTGCCTAAAATGCAGGAGACCTGGGTTCCATTCCTGGGTTGGGACGATCCCCTGGAGGAGGGAATGGCTACCCACTCCAATATTCTGGCCTGGAGAATTCCATGGACTGTATAGTCCATGGGGTTGCAAAGAGTCAGACATAACTGAGTGACTTTCACTTTCACTTCCTTTATAGTTGTAGATTCCTCACTTTACTACTTCTTTTTGTATAGCCTGAGGATTTAAATTCCATCCAAAATGAAGAAGTTTAAAGGGATGTGTTAGCTACAATATTAACCACCAATTAATTCGATAGCCTTTTTAGTTTTCTACTTAATTTTGTTTTATAAACATGTGGTTGCATCGTAAGTGAAGAAAATACACTGAACTTAAATATCAATCATTTTCTATTTTAAGTAACTATGTCTCAAAATTAAGAACAAACAAAACAGACTGTTCAAAACGCAATGTTAGTTTTCTCAGGATCTCTGGAGAATTCATTACCAGAGTCCATTATTGCAAATCTCTGTAGGCTGGGATTTTATTGTTATCGTTATTATTGTTTTTGAAAATACTCTGAAGGATCTAAATCGGCCATCCTTTCTTCCTTTTTGTGATATACTTCATAATCCATCTTGGATTATGGCACAGTTTCTAGTGTATATTTTGAAGCTTGAATAGGATAATATGATATGCTAAGTGAGGTCCGTACTACTGCTGCTCTTCAGTGATACAAGAATCGATTTTATTTGCTCAGGATCTCTCTGTCTGTTTCTGTCTCTCTCTGTACTTCTGTGTGTGTGTGTGTGTGTGTGTGTGTGTGTGTGTGTGTATAGTCGTGCTTATGTCTGTCAGTGGTATGACTGAAAAATATTTACAAAAATGCTACCTTCAAAAAGCGAAGTTGTGCTGAAGAATTGATCAAAGGTACTTTCTCATTACTGATATTTGGAAAGGATGTTGAATGACAAATTACTGCTGTTGAGTTATTGGAGTTAGTATTTAGAAAACTTTGAGAGTGCTTACATGACTCTTAAATTTAGGTATAGCTGTTACTGTCAAATATTAACTATAATGTTTTGGTCTGTGAAATCCAGACTGCCTTTTTTTTTTTTTTTTTTTTTTTACCTTTTGCAAGTAATAAAGTATGGATTTTTTTCCCCCCATAGAGTTCTGGTATGAATAGGAGAAAGAAATTGTGAGAGATTTTTCTGATTTTGCTTTGCTCATCCCACTAATACAATGAGTTGTCGCTCTACTGGTTACCATGTAAATACTGTGCTATCCACCATTCTTTTCTTTCAAAGAGAAACTAGGTTTAAAATACTTAAACAAAAAAAAAAAAAGTTTTACTGCTTTAGGTAACGGAAGAGTCCAAAGTTAAGGGCTAGTATCAAGAACGCAGACATTTGACATCAGAAGTCAGCACATATGGCCACCTAAGAGAGTTCCTTCCAAGAAGTGACTTCTATAACCAAAAGAGAAAGAAGAAATCCTTGGCATACAAATGTAGCAAATATCTACATAAGACATGATGCTATAAAACTCCTAGAAGAGAGAATAAGCAAAATCTTTTCAGATATAAATTGTATCAATGGTTTCTTAGGTCAGTTTCCCAAGACAACAAAATTAAAAACAAAAATAAACAAATAGGACCTAATGAAATTTATAAGTTTTTACACAGCAAAGGAACCATAACAAATATGAAACACAACTCACAGATAAGAGAAAACGTTTGTGAGTGATGCAGCAGACAAGGGCTTAATCTCCAAAATATACAAACAGATCACACAATTCAACAACAACACAAAAAAAACAACCAATCAAAAATGGGCAGGCAACCTTAATAGGCATTTTCCAAAGAAGACATATAGATGGGCAAGAGGCATATGAATAGATGCTCAATGTCACTAATTATTAGAAAAATGAAAATCAAAACAACAATGAGATACTACCTCATACCACTCAGAATGGTCACCATCAAAAAGTCTACAAATAACAAATGCCAGAGAGAGCATAAGAGAAAAGGGAACCCTCCTACATTGTTGATGGGAATATAAACTGGTGTAGCCACTATGGAAAACAGTGTGGAGGTTCTTCAGAAAACTAAAAAATAGAATTAACACATGATCAACAATCAGACTCCTGGGCATCTGCCCAGACAAACTATACTTCAAAAATATATATGCACCCCTATGTTCATAGCAGCACTGTTCACAATAGCCAAGGCATAGAAACAACCTAACTATCCATGGACAGATGAATGGATGAAGATGTGGTACATATAGATAACTGAATATTACTCAGCCATAAAAATAACAAAGAATGCCATCTGCAGCAACATGGATACAATTAGAGATTATCATATAAAGTGAACTCAGTCAGAAGGAGAAAGACAAATATCATATAATATCACAAATGTGGAACCCAAAATATGGCACAAATAAACCTTTTTACAAAACAAAAACAGATTCATAGATATAGAGGACAGCATTCTGGTAGCCAAGGGAGAGGAAGATGAGGGAGGGAAGGACTAGGATCTTGGGATTAGCATATGTAAACTACTCTATATAGGATAGATAAACCACAAGGTCATACTGAATGGCACAGGGAACTATATTCAATATCCTGAGATAAACATGCTTCAGAAGGTACATAAGCATAAAAAAAAGATTAAAAAACAGTCAGATTTTTATTCTGTGGTAAAACATTACATGTGGGTTTCCCAGGTGGTACTAGTGGTAAAGAACCCTCCTGCCAATGCAGGAGACATAAGAGATGCAGATGCAATTCCTGGGAAGGGAAGATCCCCTGGAAGAGGGCATGGAAACCCACTCCAGTATTCTTGCCTGAAGAATTCCATGGACAGAGGCATCTGGAGGGCTACAGTCCATAGGGTTGCACACAGTCAGACACAACTGAAGCAAATTAGCATGGTATGGTATAAACTCTTACATGTACTAGACATTCATAAAATGAAGTACTCAGTGAAGATTTTGAGAGAAAAGCAAGACTTGCACAGTCTGAAGGAAAGGAGTTGCTTTCATGGAAAGCATTTCCTATTAGTGAAATAGGTTCAGAGGCAAGAATGATTTCATTTCAAATGTGTAGGACCCAGTCCTATGTCTGCTTGAGCAGAATGTTGGTTTATGTTAAATAGTGGGAAATGCTCTGAGAGCTGCTGGTAGGGTATGAAGTCTTATCAGTATGAAAAGTTAGGAAGAAACTGCACAAACAAAGAATAAAATTAGAAAGAGGCACTGCTATATTTAAAATAGGTAACCAACAAGGACTTACTGTATACCACAGGGAACTCTGCTCAATACTCTGCAACAACCTAAATGGGGAAAGAATTTGAAAAAGAATAGATACACGTATATGTATAACTGAATCACTTTGCTGTACACCTTGAAGTAATACAATGTTGTTAATCAGCTATATTCCAATATAAAATAAAAGTTAAAAACAAAAAAAGAGATGCACCAGAGTAGGACAAAGTGTAACAAAGCACAGAGCCATGAACCTGAACCATCTGACATGAAGAGCAGTGTATGGAAACCATGAATCAAGCAGCACTTAGGCTCGTGCTCGAATCCCAAAGAGCAGAGTAAAAGTTCTTTGTCTGAGCAGGAAAACCATGACTCAGAGGATCTAATGAGATAGGAGGCACTGAATGAAGTGGGTTGTTTAGATAGGCAAAGACGCAAGGAGCCAGTGGAGAGCAGAATATTGCTTCACTTCATTTCAACTCAGCAAATATACAACCAGACTCTGGAAGCAAGATTTGTGCAAAAAACTGGAGATATAGAGGGATAAAACAACAGAATTGGGTTTCTGGCAGAATGCATTAGAAAGATGAGGTATCAAAAAATAGGACTGGCCTTGAGTTTTTGTTTATTTATTCCCCTTTTAAAACTAGAACTGAATCTTGGATGTATATAAGATGGAGACCACAGACCTAACACATTACACAGTTCTGTATTCTGATTTTCTATCTTTTCTTACATGCTCTTAACCTATCTTTTATTAATAGTCTTGTATTTTTTTTTTTTACCAGAATTAACAATGCTGCTTTCTCCTCTTGATTTTAAAGGAGGTTTTGCTGGCTGTGCAATTTTAGGCAACTTATTCAACCTCTCTGAACTTCATTCTACTCTTCTGTTAAAATGAAAACAAATAATGTTTGCATTTTAGTGTTATGAAGATTAAATGATATAAAATATATCCCAGTAAGTCACACAAAGCTACATGAAACACATGCTCCTTATCCAAGTTTTTTTCAGTTCTTCATGGCTTTCTTTCTTTTTCCTTTTTCTCACTCCATGTACTGAAAGATGTTGGAGCTAAGAAAAGCAATAAGTTGAAAAATCAAGTTATTCTTTTCATAGTGATATTCTACCCTGAGAAATTTCTGACAGGAAGAGAAGGATCATGTTTCTGGGAGCCAGGCATTTTCCATGATACTAAAGAGTCAGTATCCTGCACAATCTTTTAATAGAAGAAACGTAAAATCTTCACAATAGCCTAAAACTTAGTGCTCTGGCCTGCTCTGGGTTTTCTCAGGTCTGATTTTCTCACCTCTCTTTGCTGTCTTCCCTCTCCTCCAGCCACAGTGGCCTTCCCACCTCTTCTGCACCGGTGCTGTTGCACGGGCTGCTGCCCCCTGCTGGGCATGGTCCTTCCACCAATAGCGGTGAGGATAACTCCCTGTCCATCTTCGCATCTTTGTTCAAATGTCACCTTCTCAGTGAGGCTACTCTGACACCCATATTTAATTTGCAAAATCATCTTTCCTGCTTCAACATTCCAAATCCTTTCTACTGGGCTGAAATTTTTTCCCCATCTAATCTAATCATCTAATGTACTATGTGATTCATTATTTATTAATTATAGTCCATCTTCCTTACAGAAATAAAAGCTCTACAAAGAGAGAAGCTTTTGTCTGTTTTGTTCAATGCCTTATCCTAAGTTCTGGCACATGTTAGGCTCTTAGTAAATACTTACTGAATTAGTAAGGGTTGTGTTTATAACGTAAATATGGAACATTTACATTAGTAACTTAATAAAAAACTTATTAAGAGTTCTGGTTGAGTAGTTTTAGTGAGAAAATAATTAATTAGATTTTTAACTGGAAGACAATACTTATGAGAGAGTTCAAAACTAACTTTGAAATGAAATCAGGTAAAAGTCAATCAAAATGATTTCAAATGAAAAAACCTCTGCTAAATATTTTAATTAAAATGGGGAGCAGAAAGAGGAATTTGGTGACAGGTACAAACACTTAATGCAAAAGAGCATGGAAGGACTCTACAAAGTGGTTTCTACAATAAAGGGACACAAACAGTCCAAAGTAACTTATTAGAAAAATAACTGCATGTGTACAGGATACTACAGATGTATAGGATATTACAAATAAATATTATTTTGTCTGGTAAGGGGATAGTGACAATCAGAACATCAGAGAGAGGGTCTGGAATGTTTATTTCTCACTTCAATCAAAGAAAGAGTTCACAACATCAATAGCACAGAATCAAGAAAAAATTTGGAAGAAGAGATAAAATTCAGGAAATCTAGAAATAGATCATTTCTAATCTGCAAATCATGAGATCATAGTAGTGATGACCATGATAAAACACACACACACAGAAAAACACAAAATGGTTATGGCAAAACTTATAGCCTTCTTGTTTGAAGTAAGTTTTATGAAAGACAAGTTTTCAGTCATGCATATGACACATCTCATTACCATACAATTTCCTCTTATATATATGATGGTGGTTTAGTCGCTAAGTCATGTCCGACTCTTGCGACCCCATGGACTGTAGTCTGGCAGGCTCCTCTGTCCATGGGATTCTCCAGGCAAAAATATTGGAGTGGGTTGCCATTCCCTTCTCCAGGGGATCTTCCTAACCCAGGAATAGAATCTGGGTCTACTGCATTGCAGGCAAATTCTTTACAGATTGAGCTACAAGTGAAGCCCTACATATATATACATATACATAAATTATATCTGGAAAGTTAATCTACTTTCCATACTCTGGAAACACATTTTTGAAAAGTGTTTTAAATTCACTGCCATATTTTCCAAAAAGTTATCATGTAGACCATTAACATCTATAATTTTTATGAAAAGCCACAAAATATAAATAAAAATCATTTCCAATATTTGCAAACATCTGTTCTAATTTAGCTTTAGTAGCCAAATTGTTTGGTATTTAGATATGAGTTTTTATCCATTCTTTCTATTACAAGGATGCGTATGTGTGTGTGTGTTTGTGTGTGTGTGTGTCTGTGATTACCTTTATAAAGAAATGAGCATGGAAAAAAAAAGTGAAAGGTCAACAGCAAGTAAGAAGTGGTTTAATTTTGTCATTATTAGGCTTTTTACTTTGTTTTTTTTTTTCCTTCTAATAAGTATTGAGGCTCAGAAAATAAGAAAAGAAAGCTGTGGGATTTTGTCCTTACATAGCATAGTGACTATGCAATTTAATGAAGAAAAAACCAAGGATATCACTCTTATTAACAAGACAATATAAGTCAGGAAGGTTAATTGTATATGATGTATTTTCTGTGGTATATTCTATACTCTTTCCTCATTTTTTAAGCCAATATATGTCATATTTTGTAGAATAAAACTACAACTCAGAAATCAACTTTGAGTGCTGTTCTTCAGGGAGGTCCCTCTATTCAGAGTGGCACTTTTGACAAATGGCCATCACTGCATGATTATTACGTGATGGTGCAATTTAGCTCTCCTGATGAACACTTAGGAGGACCATTCACTCTGATACCTCAAATCATACTTTCCTAACCCTTGTGGTATCATTTTTTTTTTAAAGCAGAGAGAATATAGTGAGATATATTTTAAAAGAAAGCTAGCAGAAGTATTGCTAATTAGAGGTAACTCTTTTGGTAAAACAATATAAGAGGAAAGGGATAACGTCCTCAGTATAGACTACAGAGACAAGAGTTCCCCTTCTGTTTGTACAAATTTCACTTAAATAGAATATTGCTTCTTTTTTGGCTCCCATCAGTGGAGCAGACAAAATTACATTTGCCTAAAATGATGGGTACTGTTATACTCTGCTTCAGGAAAAGATACAAGACCAACATGTTACTTTCATATATGGCATCTCTTTAATTAAGACCAGTGCTTTACTAGCACATAACCATTACACAAAACTGGTATAAAACTGTTGGGATTTAACTTTAACAGATAAACAAAGGGAAGAGAAAGGAGTGAATCAATAAGTTTGATCACCCATTAGAATTCTATTTATACTTTTACTGGGAAGATATTAATATTAATTGATTTAAATAGAAGCAACCAGTTTTCATGTGACATTGGTGCTCATAAGCAATGATAATGTATTTATATTTCACAAGCCAATATGAATTAAATATATCTGGATTTTATATCAGGGACCAAGGCCCAGCCAGTATGTTCAATTTGATACTCAACAATTACTACTTTTAATTTCTTAGTGCCACATTATTGGGGTCTCATAGGTGGCTCAGTGGTAAAAAATCTTCCTGCCAATGCAGGAGATACAAGAGACATGGGTTTGATCACTGGGTAAGGAGGATCCCCTGGAGGAGGAAATGGTGACCCATTCCAGTATTCTGCCTGGTAAATCCCATGGACAGAGGAGCCTGGCAAACTACACTCCATGGGGTTGCAAAGAGGTGGACATGACTGAGCACACACGCACCCCACATTACTGACTGCCATTTTTTCTTTTTGCTAGCTTCCACGATATACAGTGGGAATATAAAGCATGATAAAATTGCTTACCTAATTAATATGCTATTATTTTTCTGTAAATGCATATATTGTTTAGTCTTTAGCCTAATACTTGGTAATTTTGCAGAGGAATTGGAAGAGGACCTTTAATGCCATATCCTTCCACCAAAAAGTAAAAATATAAGTATCAATTGCAGAAGACTGCATTTCCTAGACTTTATTAAAGGTATTGGCATTGGTAAAATGCCATGTCTCTTGCAAGTTTCCCTCAAAGCTTTATGAGAACACAATGCCTTTAGAAGAAATTAAATTTACCTCTCTGATGCTTTGCAAAGATTTGTCAACTTTTTATTACTAACATATGAAGAATAATACATAAATACTGAAGAATATGACTTTTCTTTTTATCTCTATTACGCCAGAAAGCACAGGGCAAATCAGAGATTGCAGCATTGCACGAAATGTGCTTTAGAGGGTGGATAAGAGACCTCAAAACAAGTTCCATCAATAAAACTCCATTTTACAGGAAGTTTTCTTGATAGGACGATGTAGAAAATGATTTCCCATTTTCAGATCAGCTTGGGAGATACCAGATTAAGCAGAAGGAACATGTTCCATATTCTTCGATTTCCTGGATCCTTTTATATGCTAACATGCTTTGTGAAGACAGGAGGGCTCAGTTTTTCTCAACTCAATTTGGTCACAGGACAGTGCTTTTTTTGTCCCTCTATAGGTCATCTACTAGAATTATTCTTCCAAAGAAAGCACTTTGGGAAAGTTAACACAGTGTACTGATTAACTTCAGCGATTAGGTAGAGATTTAAAAGGCAAGTGTATCGACATTTTAATACTCCAACATCTGATGCACTGGTTCTTCTTTGGAAGGAAAAACACTGCAGAAATGATAAGAATCAGGGAGGGTTCCAGCACAATCTGTTGCTCAGATTGTGATAACATTTTGCAGATGTGCATTTTAGCATCTGAGAGGCAATGTTCCTCCAGTGAACCTGAATTATATAGATTAGCCAAATGAAAAAGAAAACACTTCTTAGAAATTTGGGTCTATTTTCTAACTGCAGTTTACCCTGTTTCAGATATTCTCTCATTCACCACCATGCCTCCAGTTTGTTAAAACTGTAAATGTCACTTGCCCAGATTGAGTGGAAGTTAGTAAAGTCGATCTGATGTATTATTTATATTCCAGCTTCATATCACACTTTTGGCTGAACAGCCCAAGGCTCTAAGAACTTTTCAATAAAGCAAAAATGATGGAAGTTAGTATACGATTAGAAAACCTAGGATAAAGAGAGTACAAATAAGAGACTTAGGAAGCTAAATACTGACAAAGCATTCAGAGTTCATTTATTAAAATGGAAGAATATGAATCAATAGTAATATAATAACATACCAAAATCAAGTGGCATAGAATTAGATGTGTTTTCTAACAGTATCAATTTCAAAAGAGGACACATCAATGATCAGATCAGATCAGAGCAGATCAGTCGCTCAGTCGTGTCCGACTCTTTGCGACCCCATGAATTGCAGAACGCCAGGCCTCCCTGTCCATCACCAACTCCCGGAGTTCACTGAGATTCACGTCCATTGAGTCAGTGATGCCATCCAGCCACATCAATGATAGCCTCTTACAAACAAGAAACTTGAGATGTCATGTGCACCCCCCTCAATCCAAATCATGGACAACTTACTTATTCATTTCCAAACACTATGTGCAAAATCCCCAAATTGAATCTTTCAACATTATTAATACCCAGAAAATCTGGTTAATTGTAGTACTTTTCATATTTTTATGAAAATCATATAAATGAGCCTAGATTTTCTCACATCACTGAGAACAATCAATTCACGATTGGAGTCTAGGAAGAGGGGGATGGGAGTGATGAAGTCTAAACATTATTTAGGACAATAAGGATGGCCCAGAGTAAAGAATGCTTCCCTTGTGGCTCAGCTGGTAAAGAATCTGCCTACAATGCGGGAGACCTGGGTTTGATCCCTGGATTGGGAAGATCTCCTGGAGAAGGGAAAGGCGACCCACTCCAGTATTCTGGCCTGGAGAATTCCATGGATTGTATAGTTTAGTTCAGTTCAGTTCAGTTGCTCAGTTGTGTCCCACTCTTTGCGACCCCATGAACCACAGCATGCCAGGCCTCCCTGTTTATCACCAACTCCCAGAGCTTACTCAAACTTATGTCCATTGAGTCGGTGATGCCATTCAACCATCTCATCCTCTGTTGTCCCCTTCTCCTCCCACCTTCAATCTTTCCCAGCATCAGGGTCTTTTCAAATGAGTCCATTGGTCACATCAGGTGGCCAAAGTATTGCAGTTTCAGCTTCAGTATCAGTCCTTCCAATGAATATTCAGGACTGATTTACTTTAGGATGGATTGGTTGGATCTCCTTGCAGTCCAAGGGACTCTCAAGAGTCTTCTCTAACACCACGGTTCAAAAGCATCAATTCTTTGGTGCTCAGCTTTCTTTATAGTCCAACTCTCAAATCCATACATGACTACTGGAAAAACCATAGCTTTGACTAGACAGACCTTTGCTGGCAAAGTAATGTCTCTGCTTTTTAATATACTGTCTAGCTTGGTCATAACTTTTCTTCTAAGGAGCAAGTGTCTTTTAATTTCATGGCTGTAGTCACCATCTGCAGTGATTTTGGAGCCCCCCAAAATAAAATCTGTCACTTTTTCCACTGTTTCCCCATCTATTTGCCATTTAGTGATGATGCCATGATCTTAGTTTTCTGAATGTTGAGTTTTAAGCCAACTTTTTCACTCTCCTCTTTGACTTTCATCAAGAGGCTCTGTATAGTTCATTGGGTCACAAAGAGTTGGACACGACTGAGCAACGTTCACTTTCAGAGTACAAAGTAACTCAGAGAAGGATTTGATTTTCCTCTCAAGTTCAAAATTTTGTTAAAAAAATTGGATTGGACTGAACTGGGAATTTTTAACTAAATGAGTAAAAGATATAAAATGGTTTACTTATAGAATTGGAGCTCTGATTCTAGATGGCCTTCATTCAAGTTATTTCTCTATCTCTTCCTTGCAGGGTGACTTTAGGCAAGTTATTTAACCACTTAATCAATATCCTTATCTTTAAAATGGATATAATAATAGTATCTACCTCCCAGAATTAGAATATATAAACTTATTTTCCATAAAATGTTGGAAATACTGCCTAGCATACAATAATAACTCAACAAATAATTATCATTATTTTGATTTTATAAGCAGCAATTTCCCCACAGTGTTGCCATCAATGTCTTCGATAAGTTTAAATGCCTTCTCTTCATGGACATCTCTTCAGTCACCTAAAGTGATTCTTCCCTCCACTTGGGAATTATAAGCATTTTCCTAAGCCCCTACCCTCAGCATCTTTAAGTTTAATCGACATCTTTTCTACCTGGGAAACATTTTTCCTCTTTAGTTTTATCTTGCTAACTCTTAAGTTATCTTCACTAGATGTGGCCTATTTCTTGATTTTCAGTTACCATTTACCTTGACATTTTCACATGGATGCCCTATGAACACCTCTAACTCAGCATGAATTTTTCCCATTTCTTGATTCCCTGATTCACCTACTACAATGCTGCCAGATTTAGTATTCACCTTTCAATATACACTTCAAACAGAACCTCCTTTACAAAGCTAAGGCTCTAGTTAAATTTTATCAGTACTCCACTCTTCATTTGAATCTCATTCTTATTTGTGGTTATTTTTACTATATATCAAATTAACCCACCACTAATATAAGCTGTTAAGGGCTAAAAACTATAATTTTCAAAGTACTTAAAAAATGACAGGGTGAACAAAAAATGTGATATTTAATGAATGGTTGCTAAGTTGAATAGTGAATGTAAAGGGAATCATTACCTTTTAAAATGGTAAATGAAATGGAGTGATTACATGATTTATACAAAAACATACAGGAACATAGTACAATTACAGTCATTGGAATAAAAAAAAGAACACGATTCCTAATAAGTATGATAAGAATGGTCAACATGAATATTTATATACACATTTTAACTAATGTATATACATATAATTAAACATATAAAATGTTAACACACAAGATTAATTATGCAAATATATAATGAAATATGTATAATATATAAATATATTTTTTTGCTTAGTATTTCAGATATGCCATTACCTGTGCTATTTTTGTAATGACAGTATTAGAGGGCAACAAATGAAGATGACTCATCCTAGAATAATATTATGTGCTCAAGGGCATTTGAGAAAAATTATTTTTAAATTGTTCCATATGAATCAAAGGGCTAGGAGGAACTGAGAAAGTCATCTGCTTTATACCTATGCCTCAGGGTTGAAAGTTTTTACATTCTGTTGAAATGATTGATTAATATTCAGGAAAAGAGAATATCCATAGAATTTCTGACCATGTGCTGCATAATCTCCCTAGATTGCTACTGTTCCAATATTTTCATCATTCTCAGTGCAAAAGATCAAAATTAGTAGGTATATTGATCAAAACCAATTTGATTATTTATCTTATTTTAAAAATAAAGGAAAATACCTTTTAATGTTTGAGATTATATTAAATTTTTGGCTGTTTCCTGTTATTGCATATAATATTATGCATTATACCATTAGATTTTTCTATTTTTATTTATTTGTTGAAAAGATTTTGATGAATTTTAAGTCCAAAGCAGAATCTGGGTTTTGACATTTCAAGACCTTGTCTAATTGTATTTGTGTGTGTGTATATATATATGTTTAGAAAAAAACATTTTTCTTCTGTTTTATGCATTAATTCAGAGATTATGAAGATGTAAGCAATACATTTGACTTTAAATGTTGATTCACCATCAAATTATCATTCAAAATGTACTTTTTCTTTCTAAGGTTCAGCAGGAACACTGGAGAAAATCATAATGTCTTCAATAATCAGTAATTGGCAAATAGCTTTGTAATTGGACAGAGCATAGTTTCTAGAAGAGTTATATTTCCTATCTGAGCCTCTCAGTGCTGTGCACGTTGTGAAGTACTAGTTGCCTCTAGGACATAGAATGGAATCAGGAAAATCCTCCTAGATACAGTTTTCACAGGAGATTAACTTACAACACAGAACCTCCTCTGTAGTCCGTCCTTTGGGTTAACGCCTTCTGCTATCTGGAATAAGAGAACTAAATATTTGCTGAAAAATCTGATGCATTTTTAGACATGCAGAAGAAAAGTGTAGATATCTATTTGCTTTTTTCACAATTAAGAAATGGAAAATTCTGCAATTCTATTCCAACCAAACTAAAATTGCCAAGTGGTATTTAACATCATGAATGCACATTTTGGATGAGCTTTGTAAGGGAAGTGAGAGAGGAAACTTGAGGATGCAATGCAGTAAAGTTGGGTCCTTCCTAAAATTGTTCTTCAATATCTGGATGAGAAGAAATCAGAAACTATTCATGCATGTTTCAAGCAAAAAAAAAAGTGAAAACCCCAGTCTTTCAGCTGTAATAAACTCCAAGCAAAAGTAGAGATGCAACCTGAATTTAAAATAAACCCTTTAGATTTTTCAACTTATGAAAAAGGAAATGAAACCAGCTCAACCATATTATATCCCAAAATGTCTGTTAAAATGTGACCTTTTACTCAACTAGCTTTTCAATAATTCTAGAATTACAAATTCTGATCTTGATTTTTATATATATTTCATATTCCAATACTTCTTAGATGGAGGTAAGAAAATAACCTTTGTCCTTAGAGAGGAATGCTAATGCTGGCTGAAGGCCTAGATTTTAGTTTGTTCCATCCCTTAAAATGTAGATAAAAGTGTAGAAATGTTATGTTACAGTGACAAATAATGAAAGGAAGAATTTAATGAAGTACATTGGAGAATGCTCTCACTATGCAAGTTGGTCATTTATCTTGCCATTGTTTTTAAGAATTTTTCAGTATAAATGTAACAAATGAAACAGAGAGTAAAACATATTTTATGCTTTCTTATGTTTTCTTCCTTCAGGCAAAGAAAAGAAAAAGGAGCTAATTTTTTAAGTGCTGTTTATCATGAAGGTAAATTTAGATTCAACAGCTCACCATTCTTCCATAGGTAACACCCCTCTTTCATTCTGACCCATTTATGGGATCTCTCTAATTCAGGTTTACATGCTACATGGCTGGCAAGGTTTATAGTCCCTTGAGGCAGCTATGTCTCTGCCCGAAGTCAGGGCTTGCTACTTACATCAGATGACTTTCCATCTATCTGCACAGCTATGGAGGGAACAGGCCTTGTTGAAGTAATAGTTGTATCATCCATCTTCCTGCTTCTCTCTGGGTTACTATTATGTCATCTATTTTCCCCGGATGTGGAACTCTAAAACACCTGCTGACTTCACTTGCCCTCTGTGTGAAGCCTTTTATGAATCTCAATTTTTTTTCCAGTTACTGATATTACACAAAATTACATGATATGAGCTCACTGCTTTCATTATTTAATTTAAATTATTACCTATTTATTATTAGAGACTGAAGAAAGCCCAGGGACAACTTAACGAAAAACAGTCCAGGAACTAAAAAAAAACAAAACCCTTTTAAACCATTCTCACTCATTCAAAGGCTGGCTGTTTCCCTCATATCCTACCTTTGTGCAATTGCACCTTTGTTCCAATGAACTTTAGCAGCATCTCAGATAAAAGTTCGTTTTTCTTTCCTAACCTTCCCCAAATCAGGAAATTGATTCATACATTCAATAAAAAAGCTATTGGGCACATATTAAGATCTAGGTGACAGAAGTATCATAGTGAAGCATAAAGATAAAAAGCACTACCTTCATAGAGTCAATAGATTTTTGTCTTTTTGCTCCCAAATCTCTATAGAGTAAATCATCCTAAAGCACACAATTCAACTTATGTTGCTTCATTGTCCACAGTACTTAATGGCTTTCCATTTTTACCAAATAAAACATAGAGCCCCAAACCCTACCATTTGCCCTAAGCATCCTCATGCCGTTCCCCAAATACTCCTTGCATGCTAAAACTTCATGACTCAGACATTTCCTCCTCTCCTACGATCCATGGACGGGGTGGGGGGTGGGTGTGGGTATCACCATCTTCAGATACCTCATGATGCCGGAAACAAATTTGTCCTTTCTCAATATGGTCTCTCTCATTTATCATTTTCCTTGAATTTGATTTGTATTTCTCAGGTAATTTACATCATTTGTTTCTATAATATAGATATTTATAGCCTTAATCTTCCTAACACATAAACTTTCAAATGTAGTTAATATGGTTTTTCAATTTTTTCACCCATTCTTCACATTTGGGCCTCTAATACAGCATGAAATATAGATAGTTCTTAATAAACTGTGAATGAATTACTCCACCATTGCTATGTAATATTTGTAAATTCTTTAGGTTTACTTCTCTAAGACAATAATGGAATTTCGATATAAAGATTAATATAACCATGATTCAATAAAGTGATATATAAAATTAAATGGAATTAAAAAACTAGTTTGCATGAAAAACATGAAGTCTAATTTCCCTCAAGAATAACCTACATCCAAGGAACAAGGTTGGGACCTAAGGGAAAAAAAAAAAATGAGCTCATTCACGCAACAAAGATGCTTCCTGGGACGATAACGGAAGAGCTTGTCTTCTGTACACCAGAAGATTAAATAAATGCTTGAGTGACTGACACTTTGATGTAGTAAAGATTTAATTTATAAAATACATCATTCAACATTGTCTCCAGCAAATCTCAAGGGACCACATCTTTTGTTTCATTTGCAACCAGGAGACAGGCACATTGTAATATTATCCTTGCATTACCTTCATAACAAAAGATGGGGATGTTTTAAATAATAAGTCTACAGTCAAGTTAAGCCATTGGACATTTCAGAGTTGACAAGTGAAAATTTATTTTCAGGAATTATTTTGTAAAATTATTGCTTGACCTCAGCATGAGTCAGTGTACTAATTTACTAAGTTCCAGTTAGGCACTGAACCGCTTAATTTCATGTTTCACTAAATTTCGGTACACTCATTACTTCTCTAAGGAAAAGACACCAGAAATCTTGGGACCCTTGTGGCTCCTTTTGGGTTCAACAACTGTAGTTGTAGAACATGGTGCACAATTACACTAAGATGAGGGTTCAGAAAATATCTTAAAACCTTTCTAACGACATGGTGCTCTGTGCACTGAGAAGCGTTGCAAAAATAATAGCAACGACAGTGAATATCACCGTGTTTGTGTTCATCATCTTTGGTACTACTCATCAATCTGTTTTTCAGTCATGTGATAGTTCCTTCCTCATTTAGCTCCAACCTTCCCATTCCTTTCTATTTCAAAAGTAAATGATCTGGGCTTTAATTTTTCCAGGTTCATCTTCCTGGGAAAACTTAAATTTATCTCTCCAAATATCCGTTCATCCTTCCTGTAAATATTTGCCGAATACCTACCACATGCATTGATTTTTAATAGGAACTATGGAGGATCAAGGTGGCTCAGAATGGTAAAGTGTCTGTCTACAATGAGGGAGACCTAGGTTCGATCCCTGGGTCAGGAAGATACCCTGGAGAAGGAAATGGCAATCCACTCCAGTGCTATTGCCTGGAAAATCCCATGGACAGAGGAGCCTGGTAGGCTACAGTCCATGGGGTCGCAAAGAGTTGGACACAACTGGGCAACTTCACTTTCACTATGGAGGATCAAAAATAAGTAATTCATAGGTATATTTATTCAGGAGGGTAAGATGTAGTTGAATGTACTTAACAAAATAACTTTTACAGAGATTCAGATAGGATATGTAAACAAGGCAATTGCATTTATCTGGTTTAATCACTAAGATTTTTATTTGGAAAGTTAATAGTTTAGCTGTCATTGATTTCTTAGACTTAAGAACTAAAATTTTCATAACCAGATCAGTCTTTTTGTTAACAAAGAATTTTAAATTTACCTAATGTGTAATATGAAATTGAACACGTTGAATATCAAAATGTCTTTCAACATAGTATTATTAAAAATAATGTCCCCTATGTTCCAAATAGAACCTTATTTATAGATTCCCTTTAAAAGGTTTGCATTGTTTTCTCGAACACCCTACTCAGGCCCTAACAACCTGCAACACTATCTTCAATGGGTCATATCTTTCCCAGGTGTTGTTGTCCTTGCAGATCAGCCTACAGCTGCAGAGCTCTGTTGCTTTTCTGAGCCTCTTTCTGCCTAAATACTGGGTATCATGCTTGAGTTTCTCATTTAGCTAATTGGCACTTAGGTCTTATGAATTGAATTGTCCTCCCTCAGTCAGATAATTGAAGCAGTATACTCTAAGCTCCTCTTCACTCAAGCATCATCTCTACACTGAAAATTGCAGATAAAATAACTCTATCCTTTCTGTCAAGAATTGGCAATATGATCTGCCTTGCAATTAATTAACTCTCCCTTCTGGTTAATTCTGCTATCCTTTTCTGCTGGTGGCCTAAATAACTTTAGGATTATTTTTAAAAGTAGTGCTGATATAGTTCTACGTCTGGGGAGCCAAAGTTGTCAACTGAGCCTGGGCAGATGATGTTTGGACATGATTATTATTAGTTTAAGCCTCAGATATTAACATAAAGAATAAGAGCATGGATCATATAAACCTTAGGTTCCAAGACCTAACTCTGTTCTTCAGCCTTAGTTTCTCCTTTATAATTATGAAATGAGACAAAGATATAAAATGCTTGGCAAATGTACTATATAGTGAGTGTTCCATAAATATTAGCAATATTGGGCCATGTAAGTTGAAAACACGTAAGTCAATATCAACACTGTTTATTCCTATCCATGACAGACAGTTTTAGGTGTGCAACACCTGCTCATCTTTCAGGTCCATTTTTTAAAACAGGGATTAGAAAACTTTTTCAATAAACAGCCAGAGGGTAATTATTCTAGATTTTGTGGGGTATATTGTCTCTATCACAAACACTCAATTGTGCTATAATAGCATGAAAGGGGCCAAGAACATTATATTCCAATAAAACTTTATTTACAAAAATAGGAGGATGGATTTATTCATGAAGCTAAGCTGGATGCTGGGAGGGATTGGGGGCAGGAGGAGAAGGGAACGACAGAGGATGAGATGGCTGGATGGCATCACTCACTCGATGGACGTGAGTTTGAGTGAACTCCAGGTGTTGGTGATGGACAGGGAGGCCTGGCGTGCTGCAATTCATGGGGTCTCAAAGAGTCAGACACGACTGAGCGACTGAACTGAACTGAACTGAAGCTGGATATAATTTGTGGATAACTATGACGAATGTTTGTGTCCTCACAAGTTCAAATGTTAAAGCTTAATCTCCAATGTGATGGTATCTGCAAGTAAGGCCTTTGGTTGATGAAGCTGGAGCTGTCATAAATGGGATTAGTGCCTTTACAAAAGAGACACCATACAAAACCAAAAACACTATCTATGAAACAAATAATTGATAATAATTAAAATTTAAAATGTCTGCTCTGCAAAAGACAATGTCAAGAGAATCAGAAAATGAGTCACAAGTAGGGAGAAAATATTTGCAAAAGAAAAATCTAATAAAGAATTATTATTGAAAATATACAAAGAACTCTTGAAATTAATAATAAAAAGAAAACCAACAACCAAACTAAAAAGTAGGCCAAACACCTGCACAGATACTTCACCAAACAAGATATACAGATAAACAGAGGAAAAGATGTCTACATACACTATCAAGAAAATGCAAGTTGAAGAAACAATGAAATACCACTATACCCCTATTACAATGTCCAATATTTGGAATATTGTCACCACCAGATGCTGATAAGGATGTAGAGTAACATGAACTTTCATATACTGTTGATAGGAATACAAAATGATAGAACCATTTTGGAAGGCAGATTGGTAGTTTCTTACAAAATTAAAAATATTTTACTATATGATCCAGCAATGGTGTCCCTTACCCAGAACAGATGAAAACTCGTGTCTGTACCAAAACCTGCATATGGATGCTTATGGCAGCTTTATTCATAATTGCCAAACTTAAAAGCAACAAAGATGTTCCTCACTAGGGGAATAAATAAACTGTGGTACATCCAAACAATGAAATGTTATTCAGTGTCACAAAGAAATGAGCTATCCAATGATGAAAAGACATGGAGGCATCTTAAATACATATTACTGTATCAAGAAGCTAATTTGAAAAGGCTACGTATTGAATGATTTCAACTACAAGAAATGCTGGAAAAGGCAAAAACTATAGCAACAGTGATTGTCAAGAATGCAAGGAGGGTAAATTAATGAGTTTCCAGAACCCAGAGAATTTTCAGGCAAATGAAAATGCTCCATATGATATTACAATGATAGCTATATATCATTATGTATTTGTCTAATTCCATAGAAAGTACAACACCAAGACTGAACTCTAAAGTAAGCTATGGGTTTTGGGTGGTTATGATGTCAATGTAGGTTCATCCTTGGTAACAAATGTATAATGTTAATAATATTAACTATTAATTAATTATTAATTATTAATCACTTGTCACCACTATGACAAGTAGGTGATGGGTATATGGGAAAATCTCTGTATCTTACTCTCAGTTTTGCTGTGAAACTAATACTGCTCTAAAAAAATAATTCTTTAAAAACACTTAAAGAGACCACAGAGAGCTCTTTCACTCTCTTTCCTGCCACATGGGGACAAAGCAAAAACACAACACTAGCTCTCAATTAGATACAGAATCTACCTGGGCCCTGAGCTTGAACTTCCTACCCTCTCAAACTGTAAGAAATAAATATCTGTTGTTTAAGTGACCCAGTCTATGGTATTTTTCTTATAGTAACCGAAGTGGACAAAGATACTGACTCTGTTCTAAATCACAGGAAGACTTTCACACAAGTCTCCAACCCACATTCTCTATGGCATATTGTTCCTAGACCCAGCTAGTAAAATGACAAATGCCTGTCTGTGATAAAGTTTTATTAGAGAAATGAGAACATATAAAATTTTTTTTCAAAAGATAAGATTAAGTTAAAGAGATTCCATTTATACCAACTGTCCTTTCTTCTCTTTTTGTGTTAAAACATTTACTAAGAAATTGATGGCAATAGATGATATAAATTATTTAAAAATAATTTTATTTGATTACATAACAAGATGATTCTATTAGTACCAACACCACCATTGTCAGTCAAACGACAGAATTTGCATGGGCAACAAAAGTAGTGCACGATTATTTCAATTTTAAAAGAAAACATTTCATTATTACATTCTAGAATTATATTTTTAAAGTTTTTTTATTTTTTTAATTTAATTTTATTTTTAAACTTTACATAATTGTATTAGTTTTGCCAAATATCAAAATGATTCCGCCACAGGTATACATGTGTTCCCCATCCTGAGCCCTCCTCCCTCCTCCCTCCCCATACCATCCCTCTGGGTCGTCCCAGTGCTCTAGCCCCAAGCATCCAGTATCGTGCATCGAACCTGGACTGGCATCTCATTTCATACATGATATTTTACATGTTTCAATGCCATTCTCCCAAATCTTCCCACCCTCTCCCTCTCCCACAGAGTCCATAAGTCTGTTCTATACATCAGTGTCTCTTTTGCTGTCTCGTACACAGGGTTATTGTTACCATCTTTCTAAATTCCATATATATGCGTTAGTATACTGTATTCGTGTTTTTCCTTCTGGCTTACTTCACTCTGTATAATAGGCTCCAGTTTCATCTACCTCATTAGAACTGATTCAAATGTTTTCTTTTTAATGGCTGAGTAATACTCCATTGTGTATATGTACCACTACTTTCTTATCCATTCATCTGCTGATGGACATCTAGGTTGCTTCCATGTCCTGGCTATTATAAACAGTGCTGCGATGAACATTGGGGTACACGTGTCTCTTTCCCTTCTGGTTTCCTCAGTGTGTATGCCCAGCAGTGGGATTGCTGGATCATAAGGCAGTTCTATTTCCAGTTTTTTAAGGAATCTCCACACTGTTCTCCATAGTGGCTGTACTAGTTTGCATTCCCACCAACAGTGTAAGAGGGTTCCCTTTTCTCCACACCCTCTCCAGCATTTATTATTTGTAGACTTTTGGATCGCAGCCATTCTGACTGGTGTGAAAAGGTACCTCATAGTGGTTTTGATTTGCATTTCTCTGATAATGAGTGATGTTGAGCATCTTTTCATGTGTTTGTTAGCCATCTGTATGTCTTCTTTGGAGAAATGTCTATTTAGTTCTTTGGCCCATTCTTTGATTGGGTCATTTATTTTTCTGGAGTTGAGCTGTAGGAGTTGCTTGTATATTTTTGAGATTAGTTGTTTGTCAGTTTCTTCATTTGCTATTATTTTCTATTATTTTCTCCCATTCTGTTTTCACCTTGCTAATAGTTTCCTTTGATGTACAGAAGCTTTTAAGGTTAATTAGGTCCCATTTGTTTATTTTTGCTTTTATTTCCAATATTCTGGGAGGTGGGTCATAGAGGATCCTGCTGTGATGTATGTCAGAGAGTGTTTTGCCTATGTTCTCCTCTAGGAGTTTTATAGTTTCTGGTCTTACATTTAGATCTTTAATCCATTTTGAGTTTATTTTTGTGTATGAAATACACAAATGTATTTTGTTAGAAATGTTAGAAATGTTAGAAAGTGTTCTAGTTTCATTCTTTTACAAGTGGTTGACCAGATTTCCCAGCACCACTTCTTAAAGAGATTGTCTTTAATCTATTGTATATTCTTGCCTCCTTTGTCAAAGATAAGGTGTCCATATGTGCGTGGATTTATCTCTGGGCTTTCTATTTTGTTCCATTGATCTATATTTCTGTCTTTGTGCCAGTACCATACTGTCTTGATAACTGTGGCTTTGTAGTACAGCCTGAAGTCAGGTAGGTTGATTCCTCCAGTTCCATTCTTCTTTCTCAAGATCGCTTTGGCTATTCGAGGTTTTTTGTATTTGTATTTCCATACAAATTGTGAAATTATTTGTTCTAGCTCTGTGAAGAATACTGTTGGTAGCTTGATAGGGATTGCATTGAATCTATAAATTGCTTTGGGTAGTATACACATTTTCACTATATTGATTCTTCCAATCCATGAACATGGTATATTTCTCCATCTATTAGTGTCCTCTTTGATTTCTTTCACCAGTGTTTTATAGTTTTCTATATATAGGTCTTTAGTTTCTTTAGGTAGATATATTCCTAAGTATTGCAATGGTGAATGGAATTGTTTCCTTAATTTCTCTTTCTGTTTTCTCATTATTAGTGTATAGGAATGCAAGGGATTTCTGTGTGTTGATTTTATATCCTGCAACTTTACTATAGTCATTGATTAGCTCTAGTAATTTTCTGGTGGAGTTTCAAGAATTTTAAGAAATTTTAGTCCAAGCCTTAACCCATGTGTGTATTGATACTCTGTCATACCTCTTATATTCCAAAACAGCAAGATGTACTCTTTGAACATTGTTAATCTCACTAACTCAACAAAAACTTCTTTTATTTTTCAACTCTTAATAGAGAACACTCTTCACATAAAAGTAAATTCTAGAGTGTAGGCAGCTTTTTGTCCAACCTCCAGAATTACACATAAACAGTTGAAAGTCTTATCCATGTAATAGTCTTTTGATATTTGAAAACTTCTCTTAGCTACAAAATAAAATAGAACAAAACAAAACAAAAAAACATGTTCTCCACTTACCAAATAGTTTTCCCAGTTCTTTTCTTTTCTTTCAATCTCTAACACCTATTTCTTATCTTCACTTTTAATTGGTGACTTTCTTTTGTAATTTCATTGATAAAATACAAAGAATCATATGAGAAATAGTATAGACTTTGATCATTACATATTCATGTTTATTATCATTTGTATTTCTATAATCATTATATTGAAAAATTTAACATTTCTTTCAAGATGATAAATTAAGATTGTTATTAAAGAAGAGCTATATAATGTTCATGAACAGACGATTTAATCTTGAAAACTTCTCCCTATTTACTCCATAAATTCCTGTGGTTTTGTTCTTGTTTGAAGAACTTTTCAGAAGAACCTTTCAAAAAACCTTTTTGCCAATTCTCCCTATTTACTCCATAAATTCCTGTGGTTTTATTTTTATTTGAAGAAAATTTCAAAACTTTCATATTTATTTACATGGAAGAATAACAGTCAAAAATGAACTAAGTCATCTTGAAAAACTGCAGGGGATAATTATCATACTATAGTCAAGGAATGCTATAAAACAGGGCCCCAACCTCTGGGATTTAAGCCTGATGATATGAGGTGGAACTGATGTAATAAAGATAAAAATAAAGTGCACAAAAAATATGATGCTTGAGTCATCCTGTAACCATCCCCCTACCTTGATTCGTGGAAACATTGTCTTCCACAAAACGAGCCCCTGAAGTCAAAATGATTGGTGGTTGCTGCTATAAATCCATTTTAATAAAACCTATGGCAAAAGTTGAGGGCTGAGGAGAATGGGGCATCAAGAGTATTAGATCATTGGATGGCATCACTGACTCAACAGATATGAGTTTGTGCAAACTCGTGGAGATAGGGAAGGACAAGAAGGCTGGTGTGTTGCAGTCCCTGGGGTTGCAGAGCCGAACACGACTTAACAAGTGAACAACAAAGTTCAGGGACAGACGATTATACTTGTATGGAAGAGAATCATCTGTTCAGAATAAAGTATCATTCCTCAGATCAATAGAGAAAGAATAAATTGTTACATAACACCAGAGAAGCTGGTTCACCATATAGAGGAAATCATTGTTGGTACCCTCACCTTATATTATGTATAAATGTTCTGATGGATTAAATGCCTAAATATGACATATAAAAATGTGACATATAAAAAGCAAAAAGCATAGCAGAGTATATTTATGATCTAAAAACAACAACAACAAAAACTATAAGGTAAGATATTAATGGTTTAGCCATATTGAAATTATGAACTTTAATTCAACAAAAGAAAAGTGAAGCAAAATTAAGATACACTTGACAGAGTAGGAGCATTATTTTAAAAGGTTGGTGATAAACAAGGAATTTTAAATAAAAAAGTTTAAGTAAAATTAATGGAGACTGGGAAAAATTATTCAAAATGTCTAAGACAAACAAGGAATCAATATCAATAATATACAAAGAATATCATTAAATCATCTGTTAAAACAACTAAAATTAAAAACTGAGCAATAGTCAAATGTATCAAAAGAAAATCCTCAAAGTAGAAAATCTGAATAATTAAGATAATGTATAAATAGATGCTCAAATTCACTTGTAACCAGACAAATTCAAATAAAATGAGAAATCACATCCATGAAACTGGCAAAAATCACAAAGCTTCTTAATGAGAAGTTTTGGAGGGTATTTGGGAAAGGAAACTTTAAGCATTGACATTTACATAAATGTAAAGTCTCAAAATAATTCTATATGCTTTATAAGAAAATATTCACACTCATGAATTTATAGTAAACACATTAGAATGAGTGGGCTAAGGCAGGAGAGGGAAAGGGGATTGAAAATAAAGGATATAAAATAAAAGAAAATAAAAGAAGTTACGCATGGACCAATGACAATATGCTGTGAACTGGAAAATAACTATTATCTCAGCATTATGTACACAGTCCTAAAAATTAAATAACAATAACAATATAGAGTTTAATTATATTTGAATCAAACTCTAAAGGGGCTTTAAATTTACATTTGAATTAAACCTTAAATGGGCTCCAATGATGGCTCAAATGGAAAAGAATCTGCCTGCAATTCAGTAGTTTAGTTCAGTTCAGTCACTCAGTCGTGTCCGACTCTTTGTGACCCCATGAATTGCAGCACGCCAGGCCTCCCTGTCCATCACCAACTCCAGGATTTCACCCAAACTCATGTCCATCGAGTTGGTGATGCCATCCAGCCATCTCATCCTCTGTCGTCCCCTTCTCCTCCTGCCCCCAATCCCTCCCAGCATCAGAGTCTTTTCCAATGAGTCAACTCTTTGCATGACGTGGCCAAAGTATTGGAGTTTCAGCTTTAGCATCAGTCCTTCCAAAGAACACCCAGGACTGATCTCCTTTAGAATGGACTGGTTGGATCTCCTTGCAGTCCAAGGGACTCTCAAGAGTCTTCTCTAACACCACAATTCAAAAGCATCAATTCTGCAGCGCTCAGCAATTCAGTAGACCAGGGTTCAATCCCTAGGTCAGGAAGATCCCCTGGAAAAGGGAATGGCTACCCACTCCAGTACCCTTTGGCTGGAGAATTCCATGGACAGAGGAGCCTGGTGGGCTACAGTCCATGGCATTGCAAAGAATCGGACATGCCTGTATGGCTAACAAACTTTAAATATTCCAAGAATTTCCATTGTAAAGTGTGAAATAACGTTTTTTAAAAAGAAAGCTTATGACAACATTTTGCAGTAAAAAAGTCTAAACTGTTTCCTAACAAGTAAGAAACAGATTTATTATGAATTGTAGTTTTAAAGAACCAGTGTATTCCATGAAAATCCATTATCAAGAACAGCTTGTAGAAAAAAAGAACACTACTTTAAAATGTTGTATTTTCTGAATTGACTCAGTCATCTGTGTGCTCAACTCCAGTCATCTGAAAGTAAATGTTACCAAAAGAGTCCTTGTAAGAGATATGGTTGTACATCCAAATTCAGATGAAAAGGAAGATGTGATCCTTGATTTCCAACAGTGAATGATTTTAGAGACCAGGGAAGGGATGAAGCAGAGAATTAATGAAGAAGCTGAGGATGGGGAAATATGAAAATATCTGAGTTGACTAAAAGGGGCAATAAACTGAACAGGAAGGATAGCTAGCATCTAAGATTGAAGATTTATAATAATCAAAAAAAAAAAAATGATGTCTTTGAGGAAAGAAAAGAGTACACTAAAAATAATTTTACCATGGCAGAGTTGAAGTTCAAACCAAGTGAAACAGGAACACAGCAAGGAAACTGCTGAACCATGACTGCTGTTGGTCATGTATTTGCTTGAAATTTAGCATAGCACTTTGTGGCAGGGTTTACATAAACATTTACTTAATGAATACATAAAGTAATTAAATTCATTGTTTAGGACTACAAGAGTTAAGAGCTAAAGCTTACCTGGAGGAAGTAGTGGGATTTCTAACAGAAGATAGAAAACCTAAGCAAACGGCTTCAGTTTATCTGAAGTATTCTTTTGTCTGAGATTATCTGGTTAGACTTGAAAGCTATTAAATATCTTACGATTTATTTTTTTTAAGCAAAGAAGTGTCAATTATCTTTAATTGCTCATTATCTAACTCCTGGAAAAAAAAAAATGTCTTGTTAATGCTCCCTGGAAGTTAACTTCCAAATTCATGGATAAATCTTTTTTCTCTGTTCAATTAGTTCTGTTACAATACTCACATAATATCACTTTACTTGAAATGTAAATATCTATCTCAATATATATTTACATATAATTATGTATTTATATATTAATAGAATTTTCAAATGAAATCCATAGATGTTTTCTGCAGTACCAATCTCCTTTTAATTATATAGGAGATTCCCTCTCTAAAATGCCTTTCAGTCTGCCTGGGTATTAGCCATTAAAAATGGAATATTGCTTGTCTCAATTACATAAAAAGCTTATCTGATTCTAAGGGTCACTGAAGTTTCCAACCCTCTTCTGAAAATAAAGGATATAGCTAGTGTAAATGATTCGGCTACATTACTGGCTTTCAAATGACAATTTAATTGAGTGTAGGAGGGAGTCTATCTTTCTTAAGACTATTTCCTCTAGTGAGTAGTAAAATGCACCAGCTTTTTACCATATAAAGGGGCAATTGACTTAGTGACAAATAGACATGCTTGAAGAGAACTATTCTGATGTCATGTATATAAAACTCATTAAAACAAAGTCAGTTCTTTTCTTTGTAGATATTAATATTTACCAGAAGGGTTCAGATGCCTTAGACAGGCAGATCAGTCAGTCAATCCTCTTCCATTAAATCCAGCTCAGTATAGTACACAGAATCAATTTAAAACTCATATAAATATGTGTTGAAATCACTTAATGTCATCTCTGAGTAAAAACAGAGGAGTGGGAAAAACTTCTTTCAATGTCTTTATGTAATAACAGAAACCATTTAATATAAGAAGTGGGATGAGTTGATTTCTTAATTTTGCAAAATTATTCTTAATTTTTTTTCCATTCATATCCCACCCTTAACCCTGAATTTTTACATTTAAGTTTTATTAAGAAAATCTAGGTTACAAAGTTTTAGGGGAAAAAATAGAGTTGGGGAAATTAAAACTATTTCTGAGTGTTTAAAGTCCTTTGAAATCCAATTTTATGGGAAACAATAAGTCTGCTAGTATTTTACTTATATTCATTGAAGACTTCTGACTTTGGAAATGCTTTCACGTTGATTATTTTGTCTTGTCATCGAAACAATTCAGTTGGGCAAATGTAAATTTCTTATTCTGATATAAGAAGATTTAATTCTAAAGAGGTTTAGCAGCTTACTCAATGAGCTTGGCACAAGAGCAGAGCTTTGAGAGAAAATAATTCTTTTTGACTCCCAGTCCAGTGCTCTTTCTATTTTCCTTATTTCACTTTACAGAATTTCTGACAGTGTATAATTAACTTTTAAGGAGAATCATTCTCTCCAATGTTACTGTTAAAGTTTCTTGATGATTGTTTATGTTATTTTACAATGTAATTCCCTTTGGGCAAATGTGAAGCTCATTCCTGATGAAAAATACAAGTAAGTTAGCATTGAATCATTGAGGAACTATATGTATCTTTACTCTTAATCTTTTAATTAAAAGTTAGACTGCTATCTTTTGTTGTATTTTTTAAAAACTGCCAGTCTTCATGTAAATGGAGAAATGCTACACACTGAGACCTATCAATGATGTATGATATCTATACCCTGGAAAAAAATAGATGAAAAGTTCAAAGACTATGCCCTTTGATTTTGTATGTTTATTTATATGAGTGGGTTTATTAGTTTTTAGTTGACTAATCCCAATAAAATGCCTTTTTTTGCCCTTATAAAATTTTATTATGATTTTCAGAAAATAATACCCAGGGACCATTTGGTTCTTACATGATGGTATAATTTAAAGTAAATGAAATGAAACAAACACAATTTCACTTTGGTAAGAAAAATGGACAGTGCCTTGGAAGCTCTAATGAAGGGAGTGAGTTGTATAAAGGACCATAATATACTTATGATTAACAAAAGAGGAGAAAAAAAAATAATTTAGAGACTAATCAAAGAGAACTATTTGAAGAAAAATAGAATCAAATATTGCACAAGAAGAATAGAGCCAAACTTAAAGGCTCATCAGGAATATTACCCAAGTTCATATCACTATTGTCTTTTTTTTAAAAAACTGATAAAGAGTTTTACTTAAAAAGGATGTTTTTACTATGTGTCAAAATATACTGATATGACCAAAAAGTAACCAAAACCTTGTTATAACAATAAAATCTGGACTGAAGTACTCTGATGCAATTTAGAGGGGCATATTTATTTAAAAGATGGACTTCCCTGGTGGCTCTGTGGTAAAGAATCTGCCTGTCAATGCAAGAGACTCGGGTTCAGTATCTGGGTTGGGAAGATTCCTCAGAGAAGGAAATGACAACCCAGTCCAGTATTCTTGCCTGGGAAATCCTACATACAGATGGGCCTGGCAGGCCAAGTCCACAGAGTCACAAAGAGTTGGACACAACTTAGTGACTGAGCATGAGAAAGGGATTTAATTAAGAAAACAGTTCTTTCTCTTAAACTATTATGGTGATAGCATAATTATTCACTGAATCCTCTTTGGGTAATTTCATCTTGAACACTGAATATGATATTATCTCAAGGAAAAAATAATTTATATGGCAAATATACAGCAATGGTGTCTCAGTATTTCATTTAACTTTTCTAAACCTCAGTTTGTGAGTAAAATTGACATGATAACACATCTTTTGGGGGGTTGTTATAAAAACATACAATATAGTACACCTAAAACATTTAGCATAGTATCTGGCATTATGTACATACTAAGGAAAGAAAAGCTATTTACACTTTCAAGCTATTGTCTTAGACACCTTATCTTTGACTGCTACCTGGGGCCTCAAACTTTAGTTCATATTTTATGTTCTTTGATAAAGCAGGCAGCTCCATCCTGATGCTACCTGGGGTCTCTCCCTTTTATTCACATTTCCTATTCTTGGATGAGACTGGTATCTTCATCTTGATGCAGTTACTGTTTCTTCTTGGGAAGAAACTTTTTGCCTCAGATCTAGCTCCATATCATAGAACCTGATCAGATAATTTCAACTTTACTTTTAAAATTTCTGAAGAGCCAATTCTGTTCAAAATCTAGAAAAAAAAGCAACTGGCTGTGTTGGAAATTTTTCCCTCCAGTATTTAAATGCTGTATCTTTTTATTAAGTTAGATCACTGTAAAGTAACAACTACAGGACTCTCTCCTTCCCAAATGACTGCTTTCAGTGTTGTTGTTGTTCAGTCGCTAAGCCATGTATGACTTTTTGCAACCCCATGGACTGCAGCCCTCCAGGCTCCCTTGTCCTTCACTATCTCCCTGAGTTTGCTCAAATTCATGTCTATTGAGTTGGTGATGGTCTCTAACAATCTCATCTTCTGCTACCCTCTTCTCCTTTTGCCTTCAATCTTTCTGTCTTTCCCAGCATTAGGGTCTTTTTCAATGAGTCAGCTCTTCACATCAGGCAGCCAAAATATTGGAGCTTATCTTTAGCATTTACCAAGGATTAATATACAAACAGTCATTAGAGCCTTGTGGATTATTTAGTGTCCTTTATTCACAGACACTACTGACACATGTAAAGATTACTCTGAAACCTCACAAAAGAAATCAATCTCACCTGATGAAATGTTTTGCTCCCATCTTTGGACAAAAAATTTTACATACATCATTGTGTTACTCTTTTTGCCCTGTGTGCTAATAAACTCAAATTTTAGATTTTTACCAAGCTTATATATGTTTTCCCAGAAAGCATATATATATTACTTAATTTCTGTCTTTCATATTTTGTTAAGATAGTTTGGTTTGATTGCCTGTCAAAATTTCTTTAGTCAGATCATGATTCTGTGTTCATGTACACACATGTATGTGAATTTCACATATTTGTATTTTAGGATAATGTACTGAGACAGAATTTGTATGCCCTATCTATGGGACTTAGCTTGTAACCAGATTCACAGAATCAAAGGAGTTTGGAGCAAGAAATACATTAGGGACTCTCTTATACCTCCATTTTAGGGGTGAGAAAGTTGTGTCCTTAAGTAGTTAAGTGACTTGCCCAAGATCCTATAGTAAGGTAACAGGGTTTAAATGTATGACTTTTTTGTTTTTCACTAAGCATAATATCTTGCTCTTAAAAAGATATCCTATCAAATAAGAATATAGTACAATGCTTGGGGTAAATTTGCCATTCCCTGTTTTGTGGTTTTCATTTTCTTGTTCAGCCACATCCCCCAGCACAGAGTAATAACCAACGTGATTGAGAAATTCAGTGATTTCAGGTTTATCTCCTCTTCAGTAAGAGACAAACACTTGTCAAAGGTCAGTAATAAGTATCCCGAGATCTGTTAATCTGCCATTTCACATTTATTTATAGAGTTTACTTATTTCATCTCTGAAGTATAGAAATAGTGCTTATGATAGTTTAGATTGCCGTATAATTTGAACACATCAAGAAATGTATTTGACTCCTACAATAGTGAGTGAACAACATTTAACACAATGAATCCCTGTTAAGGGCAGAAGAGGCAGTACTGAGGATGCCTCTGAAGATCAATACTATTAAATCACACATTTTCCCATTGTTTGGCTTCCCAGATCCCAGACAGAGGCCTTATTGATTTTACTTGACAACTTTTTTTTCCCCCACTGTTTGCTTCTTGTGCTTTCTCTACCCATTGGATGTTGATCAAACAGTGACTTTTATCTTACTACGCAGGAGTTATTCAGCCTAGAGATGCCTCTATACCTGTCAGTCAGTGAAGTTCCACAGGTCTTCTGGGCAAATGTGCAAGCTCCCAGCTCTCTTTTCAAGAAAAAAAATCCTACCTCACTCAAAAGTAGCCACATAAATTGGCTCAGAACTACATTCTTCCTGGAGAAAAGTCCAGAGAAGCGTTTTTCTTTTTTTTCTCTATCAATAGTACAATGCAGTCAAAGATGTAATCCTTCCAAATTTTGTAATAAAAATGATTCTTGGTGTAGATATAGAGGAAGTTGAAAGTAACATATAAGAACATGATAATGTGAAATTTTAAAACTCAGAGACTGAGGGAATTTAGTGGTCAGCAGGTTCACTGGTTGACTGAAATCTGGCAAAATAAAAGAAAAAAAAAGGATATATTTGAAGAATTAGTTGAAGAATAAATAGAGACATAGACCTTTACTGGAATTGTATAATACCTAGAAAGCACTAACCATGAAATCAAGTCTTGGCCTTTTAAAGATGCAGCTGCAGCTGTCTACATTCAGGGTGAAAACTTGAGAAACTGAGAAGAAAACCTGTACTAAAAATAGGAGATGGAATCCTTTTATAATTTACAGCGGGGTTCAATAAAATTATCATGTAAAAGGATCAGGTAGTAAATATTTTCAGATGCAGAACAAAGGGTCTCTGTTGCAACAAGTCAACTGCTGTTGCAACATGAAAGAAGCCGTAGATGATGTGCCTGCGTTCCAATAAAACTTCATTCGCAGAAACAGGCAGCAGAAGAATTCTCCCCACAGGCTGTAGGGTGTTGATTCTTAATCCACAGTAAATACACAGTTTCAGTTTACTGACTAGATACACAGACAAAGAAGAGTATTTAATGTAAGACTATCAAATATCTGTTTTTACACCAGATGATCTTTTATACTAAATATTTGTCCTGTCTTTATCAGCATTAATAAATCATCTTAATGAAATAATGGTGACACCAAATGTGTATATATATTATATATTGTTGTTTAGTCACTAAGTCATGTCTGACTATTTTGCAACCCCATGGACTATATAGCCCACAAACCTCCTCTGTCCAGGGGATTTCCCAGGCAAGAATACTGGAGTGGGTTGCTATTTCCTTCTCTATATAATATACATATATCAAATATATATCATATATAAACATTAAATAAAATGTCATTTACTATCATTTAGCATCACCATTGGAGAAGGCAATGGCACCCCACTCCAGTACTCTTGCCTGGAAAATCCCATGGACAGAGGAGCCTGGTAGGCTTCAGTCCATGGGGTCGCTAAGAGTCGGACACGACTGAGCGACTTCATTTTCACTTTTCACTTTCACTTTTCACTTTCATTTTTCACTTTCATGCATTGGAGAAGGACATGGAAACCCACTCCAGTGTTCTTGCCTGGAGAATCCCAGGGACGGGGAGCCTGGTGGGCTGCCATCTATGGGGTCGCACAGAGTCCGACACGACTGAAGTGACTTAGTAGTAGCAGTAGCATCACAATTACCTCATTAAAATGTGTGTATATACATACATTAAGCAACATTTTATCATTTTAATGTATATATACATATAAATATAATTTATATATGTGTGTATATATACACAAAGACATGAAACAAAATTGTCATTTGGCCTCATTTTTATTATATAAAAATAAATAGGACATACATTTAAAATAAAAGAAAAAAGGCGCTATGTAAAAGTAAAAAGTTAAAAATAGGTGTGTATATATGTGCATATATATGTATCTGAATATATATACATATATGTGTTTCTCTCTGTTTCTCTGGAGAACTCTGGATAGTACACTGGTCTTTTAGTAAAATACTATGATATCAACTGTTAGTGAACCCTTTCACTTTCATAAATGCCAGAGTTCACTTAAGCAGCTTTCTGGAATAGAGATTATGCAGTCTTTATTCCAGTAATAGGGAGTTTACTACCTAATAGTGTCTCAATTCAATTTTATGTTAGCTGTCATTGTTTTTCCAAAATACTTTGGCCATTTTGAGGTAAACTTCTTTCTACAATAATAAGCCCAATAGCCAGAAATTCTAATTCTACTATTAGCACCTCCAAGTAGTCAGTAATTCACATCCTATGCCCTCCTTTATTGATCAATTGAGTGTGAATTCTAACTCTGAAATATACTACCTGTATTCCTTGGGAAAATTACTAAATGCTACTTTCCAGTTTCTCCAGCACAAAAATTCAAATAACACTGCCTACAATATCGGGACTATTGAGGTTCAATTAAGTAAATGAATATAAATTGCCTGGCAGATAATAAGTGCTCATAATGGATACTTTACGTCATTATTGTCCCCAGTGATAGTAGAAGGAGAAATTAAATCATTATCCAAAGTCATTAGAAGTAATTTTTAGGTTTTATCATTCATTCAAAGATATTTTTAGGCATCTATCACATGTCAAGCACAATGAAGAATCAGATAGAAGTAGATTTAGCTCTTATAGATCTAATTATACCCTAGCAGAGATAAAAGATGGTGTTGTTTGTATCAACATGGATCTTCAAAAGTTCGCCAAGTCTGTGGGTTTGCTCATCTCCAGAGTCTTTTGCCCATGTTTGAATACTCCCCAAATGATAATAAATATCCCTATCAGCATTCATAGAGCTACATATTGCCTTTTCAACATTTACAGTTGGGAATCACTGATTCTAATACTGTCTTCTGCCTGTGGATTATTCTCAAGATTCCTCCTCTGATTATCTAATGATCATATGTGCATCCTTACTTGTATTCTGAGGATGGGTTGCTCCTATATTTAGTAGGTCACTAACACCTTTCCTGAGTAGATTTCAAAGTTTGTGAATGTCTGAGAGGTATAAATGAAAAAAAAAAAAATAAAAATAATGAAATTGAAAGGCAGTGCATAAGAAAGCTGATGTTGAAAGACACTCCAAATTGCATATCTTAATCTAAGCATGTTTGATGTTTAGTCTAGACATCATGATTAAAGATGATTATGTCAGGGCCTTAACAAGCTTAACATGTGTCCTTCTTCTCTTTAGTGGGGTTTGGAGAAATCACATCCTATTCAACCCCCTTACATCTGATTACCACACCATCTGTAAGAAGAAATCCTAAAAAGATTCATTTGCCTATTGAAGCCAAGTAAATGTTGAAATCCAATTCTATTACCAAACTACCTGAGATGGAATTTTAATTCCATCTCAACCCTGTTAGACTACAGTCTTAGAGTATGAATGGGCTCTATGTACCACAGAAGCAGTATTTGAGAATTTCAATAGAAATTTAAGAATCTAAAAATTGCACTAAGCATGTCACATAAAAGTTTCATTTTTATATTATAGGCACGAATTATTTAAGTATTTTTCTTATTCACAATGAGATAGTATACCTATTACTACACAAATCAGATTCAACAAGTGTGTAGACAGAAGCATTTATTTTTTCTACCTGGAAACTACATCAAATCACTTTCTTCTTTCTTCATTTAACTCTATGTATCTAATCTAACATATGCCCTGTAACATTTTAAAATTTTGATAGGAACAGTTGGCAATATGTGATAGCTGCAGAGAAAGAAAACACCTGGGAAGAGAAAGGCTGACTTTTTCGAAGACTGTACCTCCTGTTACAGACCACAAGGCAAAAAAAAAAAGAATGGTGATTCCTTTGAGCAATAAACTTCCAGGTGATATTTCCAGGCTGGTGCCAGTCAGGGCAGCAGATGACTGGGGTGATGAATTGAGCATAAAGCACACACAATCTCAGGGCAAAGCAATGGAATAGAACTAAGAGACATAGCATGCTATAAAACGAGAATAGAAGCTTTCCTGAAAGAGCTGGAACTGAGGAGCTTTGTGTCCCATGTAAGTGACAGGAACGCTCCAGTGAGAAGGTTGAGGAGGAGCTTGGAAGCAGCACACAGTACACAGCTGAGAGCTTTCAGCTCCTTATGCACTTTGTATTGGTTCAACAGAAACCTCTGTATCATGAGTTTAAGAACAAAACATAAAAGATAAGGGGTATTGCTTTTATGTGTTTGTGTACTAAGTCACTTCAGTAGTGTCCAACTCTCTGCAACCCTATGAACTGTAACCCATCACGCTCCTCTGTCCAAGAGATCCTCTGGGCATGAATACTGGAGTGGGTTGCCATGCCCTCCCCCAGGGGATCTTTCTGACTCAGGGATCAAACCCATGTCTTTTATGCCTCCTGCATTGGCAGGTGGGTTCTTTACCATCAGCGCCACTTGGAAATGATTCCATCACTTTAATAGTTGCTATTATTTGTTTTTTGATCAACTGGGGCTTAAATGTTCTGCAATTACTACTGCTTATGGTACTTTTTTTTTTTTTTTGCTTATGGTACTTTTAAAATAAGCATTAAAAAGAAATCCTCCTGTGAGTTGGAAGAGACAGCACAAATGAACAAAACTAGTCATGCACTTATAACTGCTGAGTCCATATGATTGGTGCCTTAGGTTTGTTATATTATTCTCTTTCTCTTAAAAATGCATCCCTCTCTCCTGAACCTTTCGCAACATTCCAGCAAACATCCCACTTCCCCTTCCCTCAACACAACAAACTTTCTTGAAAAAGACAAGTTTTCTCTACTTGTTCACCATCTTCCAACTACATCTGCTGTTTAACAAACTCAGTCTGAGTCCTGTTCCACAGTGTCACTGAAATGGCTTTTATCAAAGTCAAAAATAATCTCCATATTTCCAATGCAATAGAGACTTTTCTGTATCATATTCTACCTCTTGTTACTTTTCAATACACTAAATCTCTTTCTAATTACCAAAACAATCTCATCTCTGAGATGTATCCTCCTAGGTCTTCATCAGTCACATTAACAATTCTAAGTTTCTTTTGCTCTCCTGTTGTCCAAATCTTCAGACATCGGTCGTGGCCCTTCTTCTATGTGTCTATTTTCCCTCCCTAGGATAAACTTACACTCATGACTTTAAGTCTCATTCTTGCCCTTGTCTCTGAGATCAGGTCTCATGAAACCCATTATTCACTGACATTTCCATTTGAATGCTTGATGTGTCTTATAATTTAGCATGGCCAAAATAGAAATCTCATTTTTTTTTTTTGAAATACATTTTTCTCCCAGTTTTGAGAAAGGAAAGAGAGGAGAAGGCCACAACTTCTAGATAAATGAAGAAGGGATGCAGCTGTTAGGATATGATAAAAACTGACTAGAACTGAGTGAAACCAAGGTGGTTTCTAGAATAGTCCAGTCACTGAACTTTAGCTCATAATACTTTCATTGGTGTACTAAAAATCACTCCCGCTTATAACATGACAGTTCTGAGGATGACCATAAAAGGTCAAAACGTGGGCACTAGCTCAATCCTTCCCAGAATAGCAAAAATATTCCTCCCACTCATTAGCATATAAAACTACTCAGCCCAATATCCCCATGCCCTGGGATCCCTCTCATTTTCTGAGAAGGTCTACAATCTGCTTATGGAGTGCATATCTCTCTAAATAAATTAATTTTCATTTTTTTTGTTTTTGGCTCTCTCTTGAATTTTTTCCTGCAGGAAACTAAGGATTTTCACTTGGTGGCCTGTCCCAGGAATTTATGCAGGTCCCAAGACATGATGAGATCATTTTGTTGTTGCTGTCTTTTCACCCCACTTTCCTGTAACAGTTAGTCTCATTTCAGTCAACAACAAGCTCATTTTTCACATTGATGAAGCCAGAAAACTAAGAGGCATTCCCCATCTCCCATCTCTGTCTTTTGGTTTTACCTTGTGTAATCTAGGATTCACCCATGACTCTTCATATCTACTGCCATCACCCTTATTAAAGTCAACATCATCTCCCACTTCAACTATGATGGTGGTTTCCTAAATGGTTTCTCTACTATGCTTCAGGTGAACATGAAAGTGTTAGTGACTCAACTAACACTCTTGTGTCCAACTCTTTGGGACTCCATGGACTATACCCCACTAGGCTTTTCTGTCCATGGGATTCTCCAGGCAAGAATACTGGAGCAACTCATTTCCTACACAGCATCAAAAGCATCTTCTAAATATTAAGATCAAATCGTGTCTCTTTTGTGCTCCAAAGGTCCCATGAGTTTTTCTGTTATTCAGGAGGCAGAGGGGGGAAAACAACAAAAAAATAAATCTGATCTCAACATGGCCTACAAACCCTAGTTGATCTGATGACTCTTCTCATCTTATCTTCTCGAGCCTCATCTTAAACCCTCTTTTCTATTCGCCCCTTTTCAGCTTGTTTCAGGCCCACAAATTTCAGTTTGCCAAAACATGCAATTATTTCCTGTCTTCAAACCTTTACAAATGCTGTTATCGCTAATCAGAATGCACAGCAGTACTTCACATAGCAGCCTTCCTTCCTTTAACTTCAAGGCTTGGGTTAAAAGATAACTTATTTGTTGTCTTAAGTTAACGTGAATTGTAATTGTTTCCATCTCCACCAATATCTCTTCCAACAAAACTGTAAACTCCTTGAAGGTAATAGCTGTATTTTTTCCTCTTATATCTATTTAATCAACGTTTAGCGAACTGTCTGCCAGTAAGGGCACATAGGTGATTTTTTAAGAAAATAGATGTAAAATGATTATTCATAATATAAGCTTTATATAAGGAGTTGGGGGTTACTGAAGAAATTATTTTTTGCAACATATCTAAGACAGACTGAAGGCTTCAGAATCTGAATGTATTTGCACTATGATGAAATTGAGTCTTTCTGTTTTTTAACACATGAAAGATATCCAAGAAAAATTTACCTTAACAATAAGACTTATTGATTACTATAGACAGCCGTGTCTAGTGGGAATAGTCAGGAGGTGGCTATGAAGAGTTGTTAATTTTCACATTTTTGCCTGCTGATCACTTTTCAGTTAGCAACTGTGTTTATATACATCTGAAAAATTTTAAAGTGCCAACTAAGACTTTATTGGAAAGGTAAACATTCCTTTATACTTAGCACACTTTAATAAATCAATTTGTAAATTAACTATATGCCTTAGATTTATATGGTGAATGAATAGCAATGTTTATATGACTTTCCACAAATCAATTAAATGGCTCCCAACAAACATCCAGCTTCTACTGAGTCAAACACAAAGTTGAGGAGCCATTTTCTCTTTACAGATGTATGTTCAAAATCTGCAATTATTCCTTGTCATGTCACAAAAGGAAAAACGGAATATACTTCCATGAAATACTTGGTTGTAATCAAGTCCACTGAGAGTCTTGCTTTGAGAGTTTTCTTCTTCTCTTCAGCTGGTTCTTTTGTCCTGTAATTGAATTGAATTTTCACCTTGCCCCATTCCTTCCAGACAGCTTCTCATTTGAGGACTTTGAAGATGTATTGCACTAATATATCGCCAGAATGACAATGCTATGGTGATGCATGGGTGTAATACATCTTCAGAGCTTCAGTACTGTCCAGAAACAATACAGCTCATACTGGATTAAATTCAAATCTAATCCAAAGGGAAACATTAAAATAAAAAAATAGCTAACAATGAAGGTGAAAAAAAAAAACCTAAATAAAAAGTTATTTTAATGAATTCCACATTCTTGTATATTTAATGGCATGTTTTCAAGACTTTTGTATAGCCTATTATGAATTTGTAAATTTATGCAAGAGTATATTCTATAAATATCTGAGGATTACAACGAAATATAGTCTTAGACAAAAAACATACAACGAATCTAGTTTTTTAAGTCTCACTCTCTCAGGCAAAGTTTACAAGGTTTACATGCAGTAAGTGTTGCATTTTGCTTCTTCTGTCAGTCTGGAAAATTAGTCCCTGAACATTTCATGAGACATTTACATTATGCATTACACTAGGAAGCATTTCATGAATGTTGAACCTCTTCCCTTAGGACAACATTCCCTTTGCAACGTTTTCATACAGGGTGAACATACAGCTTCTGATAGAAAATATTCCATAATTTTTGGAAACTTTAATAGGTTGAAATGGAGTTGCATAGTAAACTAGGATTAGAGAATTTATAGACAATAGTAATATAGAAATACAGAGCAACATTATCCATGGTCTCATGGTCACAATATCCTCATTTCCTTAACCTTGGCTTTGTTAGGTCAGTAATCACATAGAAATTTCAGAGAGACTTGCTCCTTTACTGTGAAAGCAACCACTTGGAAATCTAAAGCCATGTGAAAGTTGTGAAAGACTCTTATTTTGTTCTGTAATTTTACAGATTTTTTTTTTCCTACAGCACAGAATGCAAATAAAGAAAACAAATCTACCCCTCCTCCAATACTTGTCCAATTTCTTGTCCTACTCTCTCATCATCCTCTATTTATTAGCATCTGAATAAATAATTCAAACTTTTGTTTCTTAAGGTCACCCTGGTTGCTTCTCAGTAAATAATCCTTCTTCTACTTTCTATGTAGGAAATCCTAAACATAAAATAACATCTCACTAGTTTAGAAATGCAATCATTACAATGCATTTATCTGATTTTTTCACAGTACTTATTATTTCTATCTTATCTGTCCTCAAGTAACTTTTAGGTAAAGATGAATGGTAAAATAAATTTTAATAACGATAGCTAAGAATTCTTTTTAATTTTGTATTTTTTAAACTTTATCTGTAGCATCTCCTATGGTATAATCAGCATCATCATCATCACCATCTCCTTTTGCAGATGAAGAAACAGAGGCACAGAGGCCTTAAGAAATTTGTCCAGGTTAACACTCACAATGAATGGTAGAGTAAATAGGGACTTGAAACCAAGTAGTGCAAGTACTAACTATGTCCTCTTAAGCACTTTGCTATATTCCTTTTTTAATAAGAGTTTGATAATTACAAAATGCTATCAGCTTTTTCTATAACCTCTTTGGGTAATAATCTATTCACAAAGGTCATAAATGAAAATAATTATTACTCTAATTTTAATTTTAAAACATTAGTTAATATGAGTTTATTAATCATGAAAAGAGTTTATAGTATTCTAAAATATTATGTCATTTAATAGATATTTATTAACTATCTACTATGTAGCTATATTTACCTGAATCATGGGTCTTAAAGAGAGAACACACAAAAATTGAAAGAAATAAAAATTGCTCACCGTAGTTTTATTGATCTATCATAACTAAAATGATTCTAATTTTCTACCAATGATCATTACTGTCAATTATGGTCAAACTAATAAAATAATGTTATTTTTAAACAAGCTGGAGTTTAATTAAAATTCAACAGAAAAATTTTAATTTTGAATCAAGAAAAATGGTGTATGCTCTTTTACACTAGCAGTCATAACTCCTTTAATAAAAATTTATTACAAGCCAACAATATACTCATCTGCAATTGTCATAGACACAATAGGCCTTGATTTTTTTAGAAGTCTTTATTAATATATTTGTCTTATATATATTTTAATAATAATCCAGGAACAGCACTAAAATTCTAATAGGCCTTATTTGTATAAAATGTAATCTTGATGGACATGATCTTACATTTATGGGAAAGTAAAAAGAAACTGCATCTTCATTGACTGCCAGGGTTCAAATGATCATCACAACCTGGGTTCAAATAAAAATTATGCTCCTTTCCTTGTGAATATGGTACATGAAGTTATAATACTACTTCACATTAAAGCAATTAATAGGTGTGTTAATCTATCATATGTTGTAACAGTGCCTGGGACATACTACATGCTCAATAAAAATTATAAGTATTAGTTAGGCTCATTTTATGCTTTCACGGTACTGACTGCTGCTCTTTCTGATTTCTTATAGGATCTATTGTGGTATTTTTAATGACATTTTCACCCATGGAGTCCCACTTCAGAATGAATTAGCATGTAATTTACAACCAAAGTAAAAGTTGCATATTCTAAGATGATAACTTTAAATGAGCTCTTAACTTGTTTAGACATAACATGTAATACTTTTCTGTAATACATGTAAATAACATGACATTGTAATCACTTGGGAAAAAGATGAGAAAAAATATAATTCCTAAAATATAAACAGTCTAATGCAAATCATTATCCCTATATTCAGACCACTACAGAGACCTAATCTAGAGTGGTATTATTTTGTTTCCCCTAATGTGCCTGCTCTCTCAGAAAATCAAGTTTCATTTAAAAAGAAAAAAAGGATCTTTTATGAAATGCTTTAAAATGCTTGGTGGGTTCCTGTTTTCTACTTTATATGGGTAAGCATTTTCCTCTGAAAATAATGGATTATTTTTATATTGATTCATTATATCATCAGGCTCATTGTTCAGCCTTATATTTGTCTTAAAATACTGAAATCATTCTTGCTTTCTATATTCAAATCGCAGGCATTAACAGTTCTGAATACAAACAATTCTGAATAGTCCACTACTAATGGATGGAAAAGTAGAGGGGACTCTAGAAACAGACAAATAAAAGTTAAAATTATAAAGGAAACTCTCAGAACAAAGAGGTGATTTTAATTGTATATATATATAAATTATTGGTGTGCTATCTTATGGTAAAAGTTTAACTTGCCATCATTATGTAGATTTATTCTTTACACAACTATCCATTATGTAAAGCCATTAGGGAAATTCACAAAAGCTCCACATAGACTGCAACTCTACAATGGAACTAGAACCATAGTTTATAATCTGAAGATCTGGTATTGTTGAAATGTCATCACCATAAATTGCTGGTTTTACTGAATTTTTTTCTTCCTTATATTAAAGAGTAAAGTGCAATATCAGGACTGTAAACTTGAAAAAAGGCTCTTAAAGAATTACAGTGTTTAGAGGATAGGCTGCCACATGAAGCTTCTAAGTCATATCATCCTTGGTGATGTTCCATCACTTAAGCATCTCAAAAAAGTCTTTCTTTCATAAAAGGGGAAGACATTAGAATCAAGAGCACTAATGGTTAGTGTCTGTGATAACTTGAACTATTTTCAGAATTAATTTTAAACAATAGATTTCAGCAGTGTTCTTAGCTTTTAGATAAAAAATTTTTTTCAGTCTATTTTTCTTATAATTAGTAATTATAATTTCTATTTTTTATTATATTTAATTAGCATTAAAGATTATAAGAGGTTTAATGTGCTAAACTTGCATTCTATGTAGTTTAGCATGAGAATCTCTTTTAAAGTATCTAATACAGGGGTCAGCGATCTTTTTTCTTAAATGCAGAGAATAGATAGTTTAGGTTTTGCGGGCCATGTGGTTTCTATTGTAGTTACTCAACACTACTACTGCAGTAAGAAAATAGTCATGAACAACATGTGAGGCTGTGAGTGTGGCTGCAGTTCCAATAACTTCATTTACAAAAACATGCAGTAGGCCAGTTTGCGGGGAGCTTCCCTGGTGGCTCAGTAGTAAACAATTCACCTGCCAGTGCAGGAGACCTGGATTTGATCCTTGGGTCGATAAGATTCCCTGGGGAAAGAAATGGCAGCCCATTCCAGTGTCCTCGACTGGGAAATCTCATGGACAGAGGAGCTTTGTGGGCTACACTCCTTGGGTTCCAAAAAGAGTCAGATACAAGTTAGCGAGTAAACAATAAAAGCAGGCCAGTCTGGCCCATCGGTCTCAGGTTACTGAAAAATGTTCCCTCTTGTTTATCCTGAAACAGCTCTCATTTCAAAAAAAAAAAAAAGACTTAAAATCTTTTAGTTTGGAAAAATGTGTTTTATTCTCAATTAACAGTTTATGTTAACTTATAGCTGAGGTAAACCCGTAGCATATTTACGGAAAGCATGGCAAATACTACCTACTTTTTATTTTTCAAGGTTTCCATACTTCATGTGATTTTCAAATATTGCCTGATGGCCATTTTAAGACTGCTGCTGCTGCTGCTAAGTCGCTTCAGTCATGTCCAACTCTGTGCTACCCCATAGACGGCAGCCCACCAGGATCCCCCGTCCCTGGGATTCTCCAGGCAAGAACACTGGGGTGGGTTGCCATTTCCTTCTCCAATGCATGAAAGTGAAAAGTGAAAGTGAAGTCGCTCAGTCGTGTCTGACTCTAGCGACCCCATGGACTGAAGCCTACCAAGCTCCTCCGTCCATGGGATCTTCTAGGCAAAAGTACTGGAGTGGGGTGCCATTGCCTTCTCCGGGTTTTAAGACTACTTGATGTTAAATAATGACTGATCTGTTTTTATTAAAATCAATATTCTATCCAAAGTAAAAATATCCTTCAAGAATGAAGGCAAAATCAAGGCATTCTCAGATGAAGACTATTAAGAGAATTTGTCTCCAATGGACTTACCACCAAAAAATAAATAAATCAATCAATAATGTCTAAAGGAAGTTGTCTAAATAGAAATGAAGGAAATGAATAGCAGGAAGGAAGGAAGGACAATGGTAAAAGTAGAAAGATAGATAAATACAAAATAATTTCCTTCTCTTTAGTTTTCTAATATGTTTGACAGGTGAAACAAAAACTATGCCATTGTCTTATGTGGTTCTCATGATGTATAGAAAATATTTAAGATAATTATATTAGAAAAGTGGGAGAGCAAATGGAGGTAAGGTTTCTATACTTAAGCTTGAACTAATAAAATATGAATACCTTCATATTAGGATAATCTATATATATATATATATATATATATATATATATATATAATATAATTCATAGAGAACTACTAAAAATTATGTCGAGACATACCCCAAAACACTGTGACTACAACAATGAGGAATTCGAAAAGTGCTCAAGTTAATACATACAAAAACTAGAAAAAGAAAACAGAAACAAAAAAAAAGGAGGGAGGGACAGACAGAAAACAAAAGAAAAAAGATATTAGACATAAGTCCAAGTGAATCAATAATTAAATGGAAATAAACTAAATATACCAATAAAATATGGAGATTGTCAGAGTGGATAAAAAACTTGACTCATCTATATGATGTCTACAAAAGGCTTACTTAAAATACAATAACATATGTGGACTGAAAATAAAAGAATGGAAAAAAATCAATATTGTTCACAGCAGAATAATAGCAAGATTTTTACAGCCAAAAAAATGAAACAACCAAAATACTATAATACATTTATGGTTAAACAAATTGGATACATTGATATAACAAAACACTACTCAGCAAAAAAGAGAAACTATTGAGGTATATGCCACAACTCCAATAATAAATCTCAAGAATGAAAAGGCCAATTTAAAAATGTCACACACGATTATTTCACTTATATAACTTTCTATAAATGATAAAATTAAAGAGATGAAAAATGGGTTAGTTGGGGCTAGGGATAGTGGATGATGAAAGGAGTAGACTTGACTCTAAAGGGATACCATAAAGTAAATCTTTGTGTTGAGGGAACAGTTCTGTGTGTTGATTGTGATGGTGGCTCCATAAATCAACTCAACTCATATGATAAAACTACATATACACATTGTACTAAATATCCATTCTTAGTTTTGCTGTCATTCTACAGTAGACTCAATGTAGTAATGGGAGAAACTGGGTTAGGGATAGGTGGAAACTCAGTACACTAACTTCACAACTTCCCATGAGCTTATAATTATTTCAAAATAAAAAAGTGGGGGAAAAAACATCTCATACTCATTTGGGGCAATTTATTTATATACTCTGAGTGCCATGTTCATCCACACAATGAAGATAATGATACCCATCTCACAGTTCAGTTTTGAGGCTTTAATGAAAGAAGTACAGTGAATCCTAGAGGAAATCAACACTGACTGTTCATTGGAAGGACTGATGCTGAAGCTCCAGTACTTTGGCCACCTGATGCAAAGAGCTGATTCATTGGAAAAGACCCTGATGCTGGAAAAGATTGAAGGCAAAAGGAGAAGAGGACAGCTCAGGATGAGATGATTAGATAGCATCACCAGTTCAAGGGACATAAATTTGAGCAAACTCCAGGAGATAGCACAGGACAGAGGAGCCTGGCATGCTGTAGTACATGGAGTTGCCAATAGTTGGATACAACTTAGTGACTTAACAACAACAGCAACGCAAGTACTACTTATTTTTCCTAGAGTATATAAAGTAATGGATTAATGTTAGTTGAACCATTGTTTTGCTGCTGAACCATATTAACTAAAATATCTTTGGTGAAACTGCTCTTTACATTAATGGAGTTAAAGTTTTGAATGTAAATCAAACATGTTGATGAGGGGTTTCCCATACCTCTGTCAACTATAAATTGGTGCTTGCCAAGGGTATTTGCCATCTGCCTCTGTGAGGATTGAATCCTGTGCTACTGCAGCTGTTGACCTTACACAACCCCCAAAGGGAGTTCAGGGTGGATAAATGAGGCAATTTGTGCTCCAGAAAAATTGGTGGAACAGATACTTTTAGGAACTGATTTTTAGTCCAATCCTTGTAGCTCCTAATATCTAGAAAAGCACTAAATCCCTTCATAGTGACATCAGCTCCTCATGACTAACACAAAACCTTCTGTAAGATAAGTGCTTGATTGCCTTGAACTCTCCTTTCACCAAAATCTTATATATTGACCTTGCCCCTCACCTCTTTAGAGAAGTGTCTCAGAGCTATCTGAGGTGTTGTCTCCCAGGCTGAAGTTCTCATTTTGCCTCAAATAAATCTTAATTGGCTATTCTCACCTTGTGCATCTTTTTTTTTTTAACACCACCAAGCAATTATCCAATACCAGTTGAATGTTCTACATTTCAGCTCAATTCTGACACTACCCAGAAAGAGCATTGGATTTCACAGATTAAGAGCTCAGGAAACCAAGACTGCCCTGTCCCCCACCCTCAACAGATGTCAGTAGCAATTTCAGGTTATCACCTGTGCTTGAAACTGAACAGGACTCTGTGGAGCCCTCACTGCTGTAAAGCCCCATCTGTGTACTCCATTTCTTATTTATAGGAAAAGGTTTTGGTCTCCTAGGCTTTTTCTGAGTTACAAAAAGCAAATTCAAATAGTTACTAATCAGGTTAGTGAGAGGATGCAGAAATCCAGGAAAGGCAGTCAAGAAATAATAGTCAGGTGATAAAATAAAATCCTAGTTTCTCCTCAAGGACAGGGCTTCCCTGGTAGTTTAGATGGTAAAGAATCTGGCTGCAGTGCAAGAGATCCAGGTTCAATTCCTGGGTCAGACAGATCCCTGGAGAAGGGAATGACTACCCACTCCAGTATTCTTGCCTGGGAAATTCCATGGACAGAGGAGCCTGGTGGGCTACAGTCCAAGGGTTGCAAAGAGTTGAATATGACTGAGCAAGGAATATATATAACAATACAATATATATCTCAGAAACTAATTTCCACCCTTCCAGAAAGAGGATGGTGATTACATACTGACCATAACCCATAGAACCTAGACTGGTTGGAACCAGAAGATTGATGATTAAGTGTTCTGAAACACCACTTCGTTACCTCATCATCAACCTATCAGAAGAAAATCAAGCTCCCTATAGCCCTCACTCACTTTTAAATATTGTCTTTAAAAACCCTTCTCTGAAAACCACCAGGGATTTCAAGTGCTTTTGAGCATGAGCTACCCATTCTCCTTGCTTGGTGCCCTGCAATAAATGCTATCCTTTCCTTCACTGCAACCTGGTGTTAGCAAATTGGCTTTGCTATATATGGCAAGTGAGTTGTCTCAAGTTCATTCAGTAACATGCTTTCAATCAGGAAGCTATAAATTAGAGGTTTCAAGGACTCTGTCTTTGGGTTTGACTAATTTGCTAGAGCATCTCACAGAGCTTCAAGAAACAATTTTTTTTCTTTTTTACTAGATTACTGGTCTATTACAAAAGGACATAACTCAGAAACATCCAGATGAAAGAGATACATAGGGCAAAGTATGAGGAAAGGATGAGGGGAGAAGCTTCCATGCTCTCTGGATGTACCACTCTTCCTGAATTTCCCCATGTCCATGGATCTAGGAACTCTGCAAACTCTGTCCTTTTGCATTTTATCTGCCTGCAATGCAGGAGACCAGGGTTTGATCCCTGGGTTGGGAAGATCCACTGGAGAAGGGAATGGTAATCCACTTCAGTATTCTTGCCTGGATAATCCCATAGACAGAGAAGTCTGGTGGGCTACAGTCCATGGGGTTGCAAAGAGTTGGACACGACCGAGTGACTAACACACATGAGAGTATACTTACACTGTCATGGTTGATTAAATCATTGGTCATTGAGGATTAATTCAACCTCCAGCCTCTCTTCCCTCCTCAAAAGTCAGTATAGTGGGACTGAAAATTCCAACCCTTCAATCATATAGTTGATTCTCCTGACAACAAATCTGAGGTGTGGCCCCAAAATCAGCTCATTGCATAATAAAAAACACCTTTATAGCTTAGTCCCCTAATGTGAAATTTCTAGATTTTTAGGAGTTCAGTGCCAGAAATGGCATGAAGATCAAATACATATCTCATAAAACATAGTACCATAGAGGTGCAGCCATATTGAAGGCATAAGGAAAATAAAAGGCTGATTCATATTTAGGGATATGTTTGTGGGTTTATATCAGGGGGATAAAGGTAATGGAGATATCAGGAAATGCTTGTGTCCCAACACATGACATGCAGATGTCATCTCTGCAAATTTTAATTTCTACTTCTAAGAAGTCATGTGGGAAGCAAGGGCAGAGAGCAGCATCCTTTACCTCTGCAGTACTTACGGAGCTCTTACTTTATGCAGGTTCTGAGCCAAGCCATGGGATACAAAGTCATGGCAATTGACTTTGTTTCTGGACAGGAGTCTCTGTCCCATAGGACCACAGACAAAACCAAAAACTACAATTCAGAGAATTAGTCCTGCATGAGTGGTGGCATAAGGTACCATAAGACTATGGAGAAATAAGCACCCAAATGTTCCTGAGATGCTTAGAAATAGTTTCATTAAAAGTTGAAGAAGGAGCAAGTTTGACAATTATATAGGGGGACAAAAGATATTTCTAATAGAAAAAAAGTAATATGGGAAGTTCCCTGGCAGTCCAGCGACTGGGACTTGGTGCGTTCACTGCTATGGTCCAGGGTTCAATCCCTGGTCAGAAGACCCCACAACCTAGCCAAAAAAAAAAAAAAAAAGTAAAAGTAGAAAAACAAAATTTTAATCTTGACTAACTGGATGAATAGTTTACCTCCATAGCTAAGTTATTCACTTCTTATTTGCTCTTTATTCTTCTATTACTCAGTTTCTGGCTCATTATGTCACTGAATTGCTATGATGATCACCAAACTACCTAACCCAAAGATCTGATCTTATTTGACCTGCTTGATACTGTTCACCATTCACTGCTCCAGGAAATTTTTCCTCTTTTGGCTTCTTGTAATCATGACTTTCTGATTCTATTCTTACACCTCTGACCACTTGTTTGTGATTTCCTTTATAAGTGCTCTGTAACAAGGACCTGACAAATATAAAAGGAGGGGAAAAACATAACAGAACAAAGGAATAGTCTTTATCTTGAATTAGGCAATACTGTTAATGCCTATGGAAAATTAGGATAAGATCATTCTTTCAAAAGGCAATAGTCATATAGAAATTAGAAGAAAAAGAGTTTGAGATACACAGTCCAGGATTTAGCTCAAATTTCAGCTTCTGAGCTAAAAGAATATCTTTACTAGATTATAAACATCACCAGGGTAAAGTAAGAATATCTCTGGAGATTCCAGGTATCAAAGAATAGGAATGAACTGGGAAACAGAGATTAAGATAAACAGCAATAAGTGAGTGGGAATTTGATAAAGGCTTTCAGAATGCTTCCGTTTTTGTTATATATAATCTACTATTTTAAAATTTGGCTTTTTAAGTTTCTCTATTTTTTCTGACTGGATCTAGATTTATCAATTCAATGATGTGTGATTAAGAATTTTATTTTGTCTTTCTATTCAAAATCAAGTGCCTTGTGTAAACTTGCCTATGTTCTCTAGAAGTTTTAAGTGAGTTTTGCTTCATGGTAATCACAGCATTTGAGAGCATTCAAGAACTGTATAAAGAGATCCCTCAATTTCAGAAACAGGGTTGGATATCCTGTACCTTCAGATATCATTCCTGAGAAGTTACAACTTCACTTGTTTAATCCCAGGTGGATACAACTAGACTCTAGTCATGAGGAAACAGGGGTCAAACTCAACATGAGAAATAATCTGTTTTTAAAAAAAAAAGAAAAGAAAAATGTCAAGGAAGATGAAGAATAACCAAGGAATTAGTCCCCAGACTAAAGAGGGCTAAAGTGGTATGATCGGAGAAGGCAATGGCACCCTACTCCAGTACTCTTGCTTGGAAAATCCCATGGACGGAGGAGCCTGGAGGGCTGAAGTCCATGGGGTCGCTGAGGGTCGGACACGACTGAGTGACTTCACTTTCACTTTTCACTTTCATGCATTGGAGAAGGAAATGGCAACCCACTCCAGTGTTCTTGCCTGGAGAATTCCAGGGACGGGGGAGCCTGGTGGGCTGCTGTCTATGGGGTCGCATAGAGTCGGACACGACTGAAGTGACTTAGCAGCAGCAAAGTGGTATGATAACTGAATACAACATTTGGATTCTGTACTAAAAGAAAAAGAATTCTCTAAAGGACACTATTTGATCAGTTGACAAAACTGCAGCATGGATAGTAATCAGATAAACATAAAATGCCAATATTCAAGGTACAAAAGTTAAAAATTGCACTTTGGTTACACAATAAAATGTTCTTCAGAAATCCACACTGAAATAAATAGGGAGAAAAGGGCCTGATGTATACAAGGTGTTCTCTTTTCAAATAATTTAATGAAAAAAATATTTCTGCATACCCTACACACAGAAAATGTTGACTCAAAGAAGGAAAATGATGGATGAAACTGAGTAAAGGACAGAGAGTAGACTTTGCATTATTTCTATTAACACTTTCTTTTTCTTACTGTATTTTTTTTAATTTTAGTGAAGCATAGTTGATTTATAATATTGTATATAATATTGTGTTTAATTCCTGCTGTACAACAAAGTGATTCAGTTGTATGCATACATATACATATATATATGTATATACATATACATGCATACATATACATATATATGTATATATTCTTATATATATACATATATATTCTCATATATATATGAGAATACATATATATGTATATATTCTTTTTCATATTATTTTCCATTATGGTTTATCATAGGATATTGAATATAGCTCCTTGTGCTATACAGTAGGATCTTGTTTATCCATCTTATATATAATAGTTTACATCTGCTAATCCCAAACACTTCAAAGATGAATTTGAAAGAAATTGCTACATATAGAAAGAAAAAAAATAGAAAGGAAGAAATCCTGACTATAAGTAACTCTAATAAGCTCATAAGTCCAGAAACTTTTCAAGAAAGATATTTTGGGGCTAGTACACTAAGTTGTTTGAACTAACAAGTGGAATGGCAACTTCAATTGTTCAGGCAATGTCTGTGATATGGCTGAATCCACAACCCAACTTTTCCACAGATAAGGAGGAAGCTGCCTTCTTGTGATGAGTCATTTTTCTTTTTAATGATTTTAAAAACAGAATAGACCATAAATGAATTGGTAAGACTTACTAACAGTACTGGTAGAATAAACAAATCATACATGTACAAAAATTAGTCATTGTTTTTCATACTGACAGGAAATCTATCTGTATCCACTTCTAACACTAAACACTGTTCACTTGGTGATGGTTGTTTGAGACACATTTCCTTTTGTGATACAGAAAAAGAACAGAGGAGAATGTGCAAAATATTGATTACCTTAAAAAATAGATTAATGAAGTCTATAATTTTGCTTTCAAATATAAATATATAAATTGAAGAAAGGTAATAGAATGATGACATGTTACTTAAAGCAGGAACTCCATGTTGCTGAGCATTGAAATTTAGATTACTAATAAATTACAGTTTGCAATTATTGGAAGCATTTATAAAAATATCAGCTATGTGTAGCTATTCATTAAATAACAGTTAATAGTTATGCTAATTTTACTCATTTGCTCTGTATGGTAGGATCAGAAAAACTATGTACAGTTTAACTTATAACCCAATCTGTCTTCTTTCGGCTTCAAAATGTTATCCATTATCGTTATTCTAATAACTTCACTAACCAACATTCATGGTATTTAATTAAACTAAAATATATCTAAGCACTTACAAAAAGAATATGCATAATAACAAGTGCAACAAAGAAGAAGAGTTAAATCCAAAATATTAATCTTAAATTGCATGAATGTGGAGATTATGTGCTTCATTCTTAGAAAAAATTATATTTTCATATCAGATTTAAATCCGGAAAGATGATTAAGAATCAGCCTTACATTTGCATATCATCTTATAGTTTTTAAAGCACATTTATAAGTATTATCTTTTCTGAGTCTCACAATAGCCAGAGATTTTTATCATTTGATTTTTGGAAAGTAGGAAACCAGCTAACTGAGGCTAAGAGATTTGCATGAGGATTTACTGAACTGATGAATAAGGAAGGTGAGACTGGAGCACATGCATTCTAATTGCTAGTCCTGGGTTTGTCTCACACTCCATGGAGAGTCCTTCCACTAATTCAGGGCTCACGTGTCAGTTTTATGATTCTTAGCCACTCTAGAGAGGAAAATGTTGGCAGTCAAGAGCACACTCATGCTTCAGAAATATTACAGGGGCCGTAATGCATATTATATAAGCATATATTGCTGTTACATTGATTTTTTTCTCACATTAATAGTAATACTAAATGTATGATGTGAGGAAGTCTCATTAGACCTACTGCCTAAATGAGGGAACTGAAAGACACTTAAGGATAAGTGAAATTAAAGAAAGCATTAGCAGACAGAAGAGATGTTCTAATTGTACTTTTTCTACATCTCTATAAAATATGTCTTCCTGATTCCTTTAAAAGCGATTTCGTCATACTAACCTTGTTCAAGTTATTTCTACCCCAAATACAAAACAAATAAAAATCAAATTTTGTCTATCTGAAATGTGGCGGGGTCCTATTCACGAAAAGTACCACTCTTACTTCCATGGTACATTTAAAACTGTATTGTTCAAATGTTCAGATTTTATACAAACTGATGACTCATTTAGAGTTGTTCTGTGAAAATAGAACTTGTTTTAATGATGTTTACCCCTCGCTTCCTAAAACTGACAATCTCTTTAGGAGTATGTGCCCTGTATCGAAAGCACAAGACACTAATAAACATGTAATATTCCTTAATCTCACCTAGCTATGTGATCTTTTACAAGTTACTTAACTCTTGGGTTTTTAGATTCCTCATCAGTCAAAATTTAATGCTAACTGCCAAATCCTTGATTCTGAACTGCAGTTTGAAATTAGACCCAGCAACCTCATAATTTGTATAATTTCATTCTCCCCTGATTACCTCAGCAGTTCACACTGGCCTATTAACATGTGAATGCCGATTGAATAAAAGCCTTACACATTTAAATGAAGATATTTCTCTTGTGACATTTTCCATTTGAGCCTTTTGTCTATTGATGTGTGAATATCCAGTATACTACTGTGAAAGTAACCTTGCCTAGGCATCAAGAGACCTAGGGTCTACTCTGGGCTGTGACAGAAAATGTTCATTTAACTTCTGTGAACTGCAGACATTTGGGTGTAAAAAATAAGTATAAAAATATGCATCCTGTCTACCTCATGAAAAAGATATGAGAAATTAGCTGACGCTTAAGTTTTGAACAAGTGAGGTTGCAGGATGATACTGAACAGCACAAACAACACTGATGCATTTCTGTTTTACCTGATGGAGAGATGTGCCGCCAAGAAATGGAAGGCTCTGGTTTCCCAGTGGCCAAACAAGTAAGGGTGACATTGGTTCCTTCATTGATGGTCATATCGTTTGAGATGTCATAAATCTTCGGAGGAACTGAAATGGCAAAACATGCAGTGGTCAGAAAAAAATATGTATATAAAACAGTCTGTTAAACTACATATGATTAACTCCATGTTATCATGCAAACAAACTACGGTGGTGAAATGAACTTATAGCTCAGGATCATCACCTAAACAATGGATTCCCTAGATCTTCAAGATTATCCCAGAGGTTTTTTTGTTGTTGTTGTTGTTTTTCGCTCTTTGATTGGTTTTAAATTTCTGTAGTATATAGCTATGAAATATTTTAGGGTAAATTAAATATTTAATAACAAAAGTTTATATGTTGTTCAAATGTTATTGTGAATACTTTTGTACTAAGTAAACTAGAATATAGTCATCTGTCTGTTCCATCTATATACTTCACTATAATGATGGTTTTCCGGTTGAAATGATTAAAGAAAAATGGAAATCTAGAAGAAATTTAAAATAAAAGGACAGCTATACCTATATGCTGATTTATGAACTAAGTGAGGTAAAACATAGAATTAGGATATATGTTTTCAAGTTCACAAAGGCAATTGGGGCCTCAACTTTTTCATCTGCCAAAGAGCAGGACTGGACTTTCTGATCATTTATGTTCTAAGGAACACAAATTCTAAAGGCTGTGCAAGATATGGTCAATATGTATTTTCTTGTCAGCAAGGAATGGAAATTGGTTGAAATAGGTCTCTTTATGCTGAGATTTCTTGGAACATTTGTTATGCTCTGTAGGTCTATGATAGTGAAAAGGGAAGTACTGTGATGCATTTTTTTTTCCTGATGTATTAAGCTATGGAAACATTTATATCAGAGAAGTAGTGACCGAGGAATAAACTTTGGGAATGATGGATAGGAAAAATACCTAAATTAACTTCTAGGATGTCGGTATTCTCTCAAACAGCAAATGATCACATTTAATCCTTAAACAGTATGGATATGAATCCTGCATCCTCTGCAGACTAGCTGTCTTATATCAGCCTGAGTTCTTCATCTGAAAGCTGGAGATTGTATTAGTACAAACCACATGTAGCTGCTGTGAGAATTAATAAGTTAACATATGTTTAAGGGTTTAGAAAAGTTCCTGGAATTATTGTTAGATATTATTATTATATGCTTTAAAATATATATTTGGTGTTTGAACTTAATTTCACTACTGCTCTTTCCCATGCCTTAAAATTTCGCTGTGAACTTTACCACTTTGATGGTATATATGAATGCCCTGTGCCAGTTTTGGTTTACTATATAAAAATTATAGTATGTTGAAGCTTCAGGTCTAAGCTAAATGGCAATTCAATATACTGATCTCTATTATAAAAACATAATTTTGTAGTGGATTTTTTCTCATTGTTCCATTCTTAGGGTTTCTTTTGGCAAGAGATGTGTTTTCCTAGCTATTTTGAAAACCAGTATCTATAATCTGTCATAGTGATAAATTAAATTACTCATACTTTGAATATCATCTTTGATTTTTTAATGGAACCCAAACTCTGCTACAAGAATATCTGGGAGGATTTGATTACAAACACAAAGTATTTGACTATATATAACTGGTGATGTGATTGAGGAAAAGGTTTATTCTTAAGTGATATACTGTTATAACTGTTTCTAAATGACCTACTTTAATTGGCATGTAAAACATATTAAGATTAAATTCTTCACTGAGCTCTTCTTAAGCAAATAAGCAAAAAATAAAAACCATTCCAAGTAGAAGACTCTTTTTAGCTTAACTGAAACAGAACAGAAATAAAGATATTAAAATACCTTAGGAAGAAAGTAGAGAAAAAAGTGTAAGACTTACTGGTGAACTGAAGATTTAATAAAATTACAGCATTAAACAAAAAATATCCTTTGGATAGATGGATGTAGGTATCAGTTTAATATAGTAAACTATGATAAACACGGGTATATACACATGCTGCTGCTGCTGCTAAGTCAGTCAGTCATATCCGACTCTGTGCGACCCCATAGACGGCAGCCCACCAGGCTCCCCCATCCCTGGGGTTCTCCAGGCAAGAACACTGGAGTGGGTTGCCATTTCCTTCTTCAATGCATGAAAGTGAAAAGTGAAAGTGAAGTCGCTCAGTCGTGTCCGACTCTTAGCGACCCCATGGACTGCAGCCTACCAGGCTCCTCTGTCCATGGGAATTTCCAGGCAAGAGTACTGGTGTGGGTCACCAGTGCCTTCTCCACAATATACACATGCATGTGTGTGTATATATGTATTTATATATACATATGTTTACATAAATATGTATACATATTTATGTATACATATATACATAAATATGTATATATAAATACATATATACCAATATCTACTATTAAACAAAGAAAAAGTTATGTGATACTTTCCTTCTTTATGTAGTACAGCGATATCAGTTTAGTCTGACTAGTTTATTTATTTCAAACATATAACTAATTCAACTTTGGACTATAAATATTTAAGAGAAGTTATGGAGTGCCATAAGACATGCATTCTAGCCTCTAAATTAAATGATTTTCTCAGATTTTATTTGATCTTAAAATTGTTTATTTTCATTTTTACACAAGTACTTGTAGTTAAAGTGGTGAACATAAGTAGTGACTTATATTGTGCTTAATATTAAGCACAATATTTAATTTCACAGAAAAACAGCCAAATCCCTTAGCAATAAACTTAGATTTAACATTTAACTATAGAAAATTCTGTGGTGGGGGAATACTATTGAATTCCAGGCGTGACATGTCAGTCCAGTGATTGCAACCAACTTCTGGAGCTTCATAATTCAGGATATACTATGGTAAAGAAACATCTGGAAAGAGGATGCTAGTAAGAGAAAATCCCTCTGGCAAGGCTCTTCTCTCAAAATGCATCACCTGTTGGCAACAGATGTTGTGTGTAGACAGAGCCAATGAAAATCCTCACATGGACTGTAGCTTGTGGAGGCAAAAGCAGGTGTTCCTTTGCTGAACATTCAGTCATTGAATATTCAGTTCAAGACTTCAAACTTTTACTGAGAATTAGGGAGGGAATAATTCTGGACTCACAGGAAATGCAAAAATTTCCTAACATAATCCTTCACCTCAAGAAACTTAAAATTTAAATAGGGAGGAAGATAGATAAGTAACTAAGAGAAGACAAATATTTATCATGTTTTCCTTTCTCATTTTACATGAGGAACACATGTCTAAACAGGTATGCCTTCAGGGTTCAAAATCATCAGAGATGAATTTTGTGTTCATTTCTTTTAAAGCAAACCATGAAGGATAGTTTATGCACAAAGTTATTCATTGTGGTGCTGTTTATAATAAAGAATAATTATTAATAACCTCAATGTAAGACAAAAGAAATGGAGATATTGGTTAGCTCTGCCTCCAAAATAGGATGTGTTACTGAGGAAGGGTTTGGGATGAATCTGGGGACCATTGGGATAAGATATAAAGGAGGAGAAAGGTGATGTTTCTACTCTGGGTGGCAGGAACAGAGAAGAATGGTAATGTTTCAGATGTTGTAAGACCATCTGGGTCCAGATAACAGTTTGTGTATAAATGGCACATGTGCACATCTAGGAAGAACGCCATTGAACTTTCTAAATGACAAAGCATCATGTCTTATATGTCCAATATTCTATGCACTTGCATAGAAAAAAGTAAAATGAGTTAAAATGACTATTCTAGACATCTATATCTTTTCTATATAACATATCTTGAAATCCTTTAACATTTTTATTTACAAATGTAACTTAAAATCAATTGTTTGAAAAGAAGCATGTTCAATCAGTTTAATAATTTTAAGTCACTAAATAATTACATTTTAATGAGTATTTCAGGTTGCTGTAGAATTATTAATAGTTAAATACCTATGACCTGGACCAGAGCAATAAAGGAATAAGCTATTCATTTAAATATATACTTGTCTAACTTTCAGGAAATTATGATTATAACCTTTAAATTGTTATACATTTGAAGGAATCACTATTGTACCTTTGAATTAATAACCTACTCTGCCTTTAATTAATCATTCACAGGATTCAATTTCAACTAGTATTTACTGCCCTGTTTTCAACTTCTATTCAGTTGATGCCATGGTGGGAGAGGATGATCCATATTTAGATGCATTTATAGATTTAGATTTGTTAAGTGCTAGTCGCTCAGTTGTGTCTGACTCTTTGCAACTCCATGGACTGTAGCCCACCAGGCTCCTCTGTCCATGGAATTTTCCAGGCAAAAATAAGGAGTGGTTAGCCATTCTCTTCTCCAGGGGTTCTTCCTGACCCAGAGATTGAACCCGGGTATCCTGCATTGAGCAGGATTCTTTACCATCTGAGCCACCAGGGAAGCCCTATTTGGTTCATTACAGTAATTCAAATCTCTTACTGGTTTCACTTTCATAAAAAATTACGCTATATGACTTGTCCCAACTGCCTTCTCCATTTGGAACCATCTATCAGTGTCCTTAGAGTATGGACACTACATACCTAAACCAAATGCTAATGATTTCCACACAACCAGGCCACCTGGGATTATTCCCTACTATTTGAACTATGAGAGGCAATAGTTTTTGAGTGTCCTCATGGTTGCTTTTTAAAACTTTTTAAAACTTGTACATAATTTCTAAACTGTATTAAAAAAAATAAGGTTTTTGATTCTTTAACGAGCAGCCTTCACAGATTTAACTTACATTTCTTCAAGCAGCTCATCTTGTAGACTGGAACATGATCATTAAAATTTTGAGAAGTCAAAATAAGGGTGACAAATGTGTACATCACAGGAATCATATGAGCACACTGTTTTATTTTATATGAAAAGTCTGTGCAGGGACTGTGGCCAGGCCCTGGTGTGAGGAAGTCATAATGGAGGAGCCTAGCAGTGTCCATGTGCTCCAGCCTGCTTCCTAATGGGATGGAAGCTGGTGGAAAATGTTTTTTTAAAGCCTGTGCAGATGATTTTCAGAAATAATAAACAGAGTTCCCATCTATAATAAGTTGCATGAGATGTGAGGTTGTGTTACACATAACAGTGAAAGTCCCTAGAGAATGTATTTGATGGTGATCTTGCGTACATGTGTGCTGAGTCCTTCAGTAATATCTGACTCTTTGTGACCCATGGACTGTAGTGCACTAGGCTTCTCTGTCCATGTGACTCTCCAGGCAAGAACACTGGAGTGGGTTGCCATGCCCTCTTCCAGGGAATCTTCCTGATCCAGGGATAGAACCCATATCTCTTATGTCTCCTGCATTGCCAGGCGGCTTCTTTTCCACTAGCACCACCTGGGAAGCCTGATGGCTACTGTAACTTTAAATAAATGCAAGACAAGGATTATTTGGATCTAGACAGTTGCACTGGCTCACTAGAATCAATTAAATGCTTCATCAAGTTCTTAAGTTGTAAGAGTCCATGAAAGACCACAGTACATACAAATCCATTAGGAGAGCTTCTTTAGGCTGCCAGGGCTAAATGCTGAATGAACTATGTATTTAATCTGCCCCACAAACACTGGAAGATTGTTGAAAAACATCAGTTGAGTACTTATCATAGCAACAGTCTGGGCACAAGCATCTAGAAAAGAGTCTGACACATACGGGATACTCAACAATATTTGTTTTATTGTTTCTATGTGCGAGCTAATATTTCTTTGGCTTCATAATGATGCTTTCCCATATAATTTCATACCATTGCAAGTATGATATAATATAAATTCTGAGGATACAGTGAAAATGTAATTATAGTGCCAAGGGTCCTATGTGACTTTTTTCAAGGATTCTCTGAGATTGGGGATTCAATACTTCTTTTAACTTACATAAAATCATGGTAGCTCCCTACTGTATTGCTTACTAGAGTTTTTGCCATGCAAGCCAAGAGAAATAATTGAACAATAATCATAAATGTATTTTCAACAGAATGAACTGTCACATCTTAAGCAGGAGTGTGTATTTTGGTTAGTGCATTATTTTTTTTTTTTCACTTGAGAAGCTATGTAAATTTAAGGTCAAAAGTATTTGACTTGAAGAGTGTGTACATATTATTTCTGTTTTTTTTTTCCCCTCTCCATAGACTTGGAGTCTGAGTTAGTTCGAATAAACTATATCTCTGAAGATTTTCCAAACTGCTTGAGTCAACAAGCTAGACATAACTATAAATCTTCAGAGAATTGGCTTTTTTTGCACTCCCATATCTGGTAATGGCTGGCAATATCAAAAGAACAGTCTTTCTTTCCCTAGGCTGGCACTTCCCTTGTCAGTCTTGGCCAGCCCCCAGAAAGTGAAAGCAGATCTTCGTTATATAACAAACCTCCTGGAAAAGGTGCTGTTCTCAAACTGAGAGAAGAAATTGTTTCATGATTTTTTTTTTTTTTTTTGGCCTAAATTGGCTTGCTGGTGGGTGCTTGATGGCTTCCTGGCCTGCATCTAACTAGCAATATTGTTTTCTCCAGCTCATAGACTACAAACTCACTTTTTATAGTTTATGACATTTCCGAGATTTCTATGGTTTCTCCCCTCATCCCATCACTGATAGGAGGACAATAATAGCTAAGCGTGACTTGTAAATGCAAACTTGCCAGATTTGTGTTTTACCTACTGATGGAATATGCCAGAACTTCTTTGGGGGGCAAGAACATGTTTGAAAAAAAAAATGCGTCTTTCAGACTGCAGTTGAAACTGAATCATGTTGCTTAACTTAGTGTTTCTCCTTTTTTATAAAACCTATGTATAAAATTTTCTCAATCTACTGTGTCCTTCAGGGGATCAGCTACATAAAATTTTAGAACAGGCAAGTGACCTATTTTAATCCACTCATACATTCATTCAACAAGTATTCATCAAGAACCACTTTGACTTAGGGAGATTAATCTTAAGGAATCCATGTCTAAAGAGTTAGAAAGATCTAACACTATTAATTATATTATGGAGTAATAAATCCTATAAAGTAGATTCTGTACAGCAAGGTGTTTGGGACACAAAAGTAGTAAATCAAACTCTGCCTGTGGAGTCAGAATTGGAGGGGATATTGATCTTAAGAAAGGCTTTATGAAACAGATGACATTTGAGTGAAATTTGATGGTTAAAACAGTAGTGTCCTATGTTTCAGGATGATCTGGTAAGACTTTTAGAATCCTGGGGAGGAGAGGGAGGGCACAACTCAAGAGATCCTAAACTGATGGTTTGGAGTGAGCTTCAAACTCCTCTACAGATTTTGGTAACTGATTTACAAGATACCAACAACTTATCTCAATAAGAAGAGACAATGTCTTAATAGCTTGCACTCAGATAGAAAGGTGCTATGAGTAACTTTTCCCCCCCCTGTGTTATTGGTTCATGTCATAGGGATCAAGATGATCAACAATGGAAAGAAGAAAGTGATCATCTGAAAATGATAAACCCTAAAGGATATGGAATTATGGAAAACATCAAGTGGAAATATCTTCCTTCTCTCTTTCCTTTCTCTCCATCTTTGCTTGACTACCTAATATGTGGGTTATAAGTAAGTAATCTATAAATTTTAAGACAGATTTTCTTGTTGAGGAAAGCCATCGGTGTTTGCTAGGTAGATTGCAGTGGCAAATCTCTCTCTCTAGATATATATATTATCTATATAATATATATTGTATAGATAATATATATTAATAATATATTATAATAATTATCAAATAATTGTTAAATATAATAGTAATTATTAGTGGTATAGTGATATATTTATATATTATAAATTATATAGATTATATATACATACATATATGTAAATACACATATATGCACATATGTTATATTAAGACAGCTTAGCCTACATGATAATTAAATGTGATAAAAGACTAAAGAAAGGTCACTGGTTTAGAAAGGATAGGTTTTGTTAGCTTAATATTTAAAGATTTCAGATTTTTCGGTTGAAGGCAAGTTCCTCACCTGCTGAATAAACATTCTTAAAGTAGAAAGATAACATTATTATACAAGATTTTTAATATTTTAGGCATAAAGATTTTATTTTTGCTTCATTTTGGCTAGAGGATCAAGAGCTGGCCTATAAACATACACAAGAATGTTTATATATCAGAGTTCAAATCCCTGCTGTACCTCAGGCTAGCTTCAGCTTCACTTACTGGGATGGTTCAAAGATATAAAATATTACTTAAAATCAGGACCATAATAACAACTACTCCCTCAGGCAGCAGCAGCAGGAAGGCTGGAGCACACTTACAGCAGTGTTGTATATCACAGGGAATCTACAATGACTTTGTAACTCACTCTTCTCCCCAGTAGAAAATAGTTACAAAATACGTAGGAAAAATATCACAACTGAAAAGCCTTACAGCACACAATGTAGGTATCCATTCCTGAGGAAGATTTCTTAAGAAACCAACTATATATCTTTAAAATCTTCAGTGATGATGGCATTTTATTAAGAATTAATAATGAATTTTTTTTCCTGGAAACATTTTGGCAGTATACTTTAAGAACTTTAAAGAATCCAACCCAGTGAGCCAATGGTTTCTGTTCCAGGAATTTCTCTTAAGGAAAGCAGGCACCTCCCTTCTGTATGGTCGCTATTTGCATAAACCTGGTGGCCAGCTCCATTGTTCTGCTAACAATGTGCCAGCAAATGCCCTCTGGAATGGCCTGGATGAACTTTGCTTGCCTCGTCTTTGGCAATGAACTATCTCCATAAACCAGAGGAAACGGCCCAGCTGTGTCATGCTAGAACCCAGCTGTCTTCTTTGCAAATATTTCCCACAGTGAAAAGCTTGCTTTAGCATTTTTTGAAACGCCAGAGAGTCCAATGTCTATCCTTGGACTCATAGAGTTATATTGAAACACCTGGCTCTGGATTTCATGAGGTAAATCTATTCCAGTTCAATATGAGTTCCTTTTGTGAGGCTCCGGTTTTCATAATTGTGTTTTAGTAGATTTTTATATCTAAAGTCTGTTATGCTATGCTGTTTCCTGCATTTGCAGAAAAGATGTGTCTTGTCGGTGCAATCAGGAAAAAAACAAACCGAAAAACAAAACAAAACAAAACAAAACAGCTTCTCTGAAGTACTTTGATTTATCTGTTGTTTGTACCTAATATGTATTTTCCTATTTATAAAGGTGCGTGCTCTGTCATGTCTGACTCTATCTAGCGACGCTATGGACTGTAGCCCACCAGTTTCCCCTGTCCATGGGATTCTCCACGCAAGAATACTGGAATGAGTTACCATTTCCCTCTCCAGCCCATGCCTCTTGTTTCTTGCATTGGCAGGTGAGTTCTTTACCATTAGCACTGCATTAGAGGTAGTACACACTTATTTAAAAGAATGTGGAAAAAATAAAGAATGAGGAAGAAAAACACCAAATCATCTATTAGATTGAAACATCTACATTTTTTCCTTTTGTTAGGTTAAAAAAAAAATGTACACTGGAAAGCACCAGTCTAAAGAAAGCAGATACCACTCAAAATTTTCTTTTAGAAATGGAAGTGCAGGTTTGCGAGATTTTTAGATATGAGCTATTCTATTATTTTGTGCCACACATTCATCAAAATAACTGTGGACTTACCTTAGCACGGACTCAAATGGTCCATTCTGGGATTTAGAAAAATTTGCAACTTACTGGAGACACTTGGTCATCATGTGCTTGAAAATTATATGTAGAAATCTACATGGTCTATGACAATAAACAGTGCCTGCAGGTTTCTGTGTATACAAAATCCTCACCATCCACTGCAAGCCTTTTATAGTCTTAATGCAGTCATAGAGTCACAATTTGCTATCAATGCCTTGCATTCTGGCAAGCCTCTAGACTGTTCATTTTACTTGAAAGACTCATTTTCACATTACATTGCTTGATTTCTCATAAAAGCTGTGCATTATCACACTAATGTGTGGTTGCTCACCTGTCATGGAATAACTATGATGACATCTCCAGAATAACTAGAGTTTCGCCTTAGGAAATATTCTGAGAACAGCTCTTATTCAGAAATTTAAATAATAAAATCATGATTCACTTTGATATTTTGCTCCTCCCCAAATTATATACTTTTAAATCATGTTTCTTCATCTGATTTTCTCAAAGAGAATGTTTTATTTGTGCTTATAATGTAACAACCAAATGTTGTATAATTATATGCCAAGATATCTCAGTGCAGTCTTATGGTTATATGCACAGATTCTCTCTAAAATTGGGTTAAAAGGTAATTTGCTATTTTGCTGTCCCCTAGATCATTAGTCACAGTGGCCTAAGTGCATTCTCTTATAATTCAATATCAAAGAAATTGCTTTTATAGCATTAACTATATTATATTCAAAATTGTATAAATTATTGAAATACTCTGCCTATTGCCAAGATACAAGACAGTTCACATGGAAAAAGTTCCATTTTAAATTATTCATTGGAAAAAAGTCCGTCTCTTGCCAGAAACTGTTTTATACTGGGGCTAGCTTTTGGGACTTACATTTAAATATGAATCACAAGAACTCTGGAAATTTCAGATACTCATAATTCTTCTGGCTTTAAAAATGTAGTTGTCTCTTTAACTCATTCATTTCCATCAAGTAGAGTAAACATTGTATAATGTCTTGTATCGAGTTGCTATTCTAATGGACATTTTCATCAGTCATAGTGAAAGTCTTCATAGGTAATTCCTTATAAATCATGATAAAACAATATAAAAAATCCATATAAATAGTGAAATTTGTTGGCTATTTTTGAGCGATTTTTGTTGGCTCACTATTTTTGAGGAGAATATATAAACTGTATAATCAATGAGCTATATACATCATATGTACATATTATATACATATATATTATATGTGTATATATGTATTTTACAAATATATATATGCATGTGTATTTGTCATATAGTTGATAAATGTTCAATTGGATTGTGTGTATTTTGTAACTTAATTATGTAATTTTGCTAATGATAGAATGTGGTAGTAAAGGGGCAAATCTAATTGTAAGACACATAATTACATTACAAAATACACATACACATACATATACACATATTCAATTTATGTATATCTTTGCTACAGATTTCTGGAGAACTCATATGAATAGAGGAACTATTTCATATACTCTCTGAGTATCCTAAAGGATCATACTTAGTACACAGTTAGTGTTCAGAAAATATTAAATGTTTTTACCAGTTCTAAATGCCTTAGCTCACCAGGTTGCTCAGTGGTAAAGAATCTACCTGCCAAGGCAGGAGACCCGGGTTCAATTCCTGGGTTGGGAAGATCCCCTGGAGAAGGAAATGTCAACCTATTCCAGTATCCTTGCCTGGGAAATCCCATACACAGGGGAGCCTGATGGACTACATACAGTTCATGGGGTTGTAAAGAGTTGGACATCACTCATTGACAAAGCACAGAACACAGCAAACATTCCTCATTGTAGAGTAGATTTCTGGGTAGATTGAATAGCATAGTAGATAAAGGGAATTCTATGAATGTATTGAGTGTATATTGAATTCATTTGACAGCTGTTCATGATAGTTTAAGCAGTAGAATGGAGAAGCATGGACAAGAAGTCTGCACAGCCAGGAAGAATATTACCAATGTTGGTGGGCAGATTCAAGTATGAAGGAAGAATGTTACAGAAAGGCATGGGGATCTGTGTCTGGGTCTTTCCTTTCCTCAATTTTCAACACCTTGGATGTTTATTGATAAAACCATATCAGGGGTCATGTGCTTAGTCATAGTAATTACAATTTAAGAGTGACAAACTGATACATTATTTTCAATTAGAGGTTGGTCAGAATGGTAAAGTGCACAGGCCCTATAAAAAGTGAAAACTGTTAGTCATGCCAGGGATCAAACCCAGGTCTCTTGCATTTCAAGCAGATTCCTTAACATCTGAGATACCAGGGCAACACTATAATATTATATTATTATAATCATATTAATTATAAATATAATGTAATATTTATAAATATAATGTATATAATATGTATGAATTTAATATGTATAAATATACATTATATAAATACAATAATATTAATATAATTATAACAATATTAGGTTGGTGCAAATGTAATTGCAATTTTGCACTGTTGAATTTTGCTGTTTTATATTGGAATACATTCTTAAATAAATGTTATGTTACACATTATTTTAATGTCCATTTCTTGCTCTATGTATTTTTTCTAATAACTTATTACTTGCTGCTTGTTTTAAATTTATTTTAGATTACAGAATTGATGTTAGACAAAAAGGAAATTTGAGTGATTTTCTTATTCAAATTCAAAATGGGTCCTAACGAAGTGGAGACAACTTGAAACATCAACAACATTTTGGACCCGGAACTGCCAACAAAGGTACAGTGCAGTGGTGGTTCAAGAAGTTTTGCAAAGTAGACAAGAGCCTTGAACATGAGGAGCACAGTGGTTGGCCATCAGAAGTTATCAACAGCCAACTGAGAGCAATCAGAGCTCATCCTCTAACAATTACATCAGAAGTTGCCAACGAACTCAACATCAACCATTCTATGGTCATTTGGCATTTGAAGCAAATTGGAAAGGTGAAAAATCTCAACAAGTGAATGTCTCACAAGCTGATCAAAAAAGGAAAAAAAAAGTTGTTTTGATGTGTCTTCTTTTCTACATGACAACAATGAACAATTTATCGATCGTGCTATGAAAAGTGGACATCTGACACTGGTGAGGACCAGCTTAGTGGTTGGATTGAGAAGCACCACCAAAGCACGTCCCAAAGCCAAACTTGTAATAAGAAAGGGTCCTGGTCACATTTGGTGGGCTGCTGGCAGCCCAATCCACTATATCTTTCTGAATCCCAGAGAAACCATTACATCTGAGAAGTATACTCAGCAAAATGAATGCCCAAATGCATGTCACATAACCAATGCTTCAAAAGTTGAACTAATTGGGCTACAAAGTTTTACCTCTTCTGCCATATTCACTCGACCTCTCACCAAATGACTACCACTTCTTAAAGCATCTCGACAACGTTTTGCAAAGAAAATGCTTCCACAACTGGCAGGACACAGATAATGCTTTCCAAGTATTCACTGAATCCTGAAGCATGGATTTTTATGCTACAGAAATAAACAAACTTATTTCTTGTTGGCAAAAATATGTTGATTGTAATGTTTACTATTTTGCTTAATAAAGATGTGTTTGAGCCCAGTTAAAATGATTTAAAATTCATGGTCCAAAACAGAAATTATGTTTGCATCAGTTCAGTTCAGTTTTTCAGTTGTGTCTGACTCTTTGCAACCCCATGGACTGCAGCACTCCAGGCTTCCCTGTCCATCACCAACTCCTGGAGTTTACTCAGATTCATGTCCATTGAGTCAGTGATGCCATCCAAGCATCTCATCCTCTGTCATCCCCTTCTCATCCTGCCTTCGATATTTCCCAGCATCAGGGTCTTTTCCAATGAGTCAGTTCTTTGCATCAGGTGGTCAAAGAATTGAAGTTTCAGCTTCAGCATCAGTCCTTCCAGTGAATATTCAGGACCGATTTTCTTTAGGATAGACTGGCTGGATCTCCTTGCAGTCCAAGGAACTCTCAAGAGTCTTCTCCAACACCACAGTCCAAAACCATCAATTCTTCAGCACTCAGCTTTCCTTATAGTAAAACTCTCACATCCATACATGACTACTGGAAAAACCACAGCTTTGACTAGGTGGACTTTTATTAGCAAAGTAATGTCTCTGCTTTTTAATATGCTGTCTAAGTTGGTCATAACTTTCCTTCCAAGGAGTAAGCATCTTTTAATTTCATGGCTGCAGTCACCATCTGCAGTGATTTTAGAGCCCCCCCCCAAAAAAAAAATACAGTCTCTCACTGTTTCCACTGTTTTCCCATCTATTTGCCATGAAGTGATGGGACAAGATGCCATGATCTCCCTTACTGTTTCGATGATCCAACAGTTGCTGGCAATTTGATCTCTGGTTCAAAGTGCACCAAACTTAATACCTTATAAAGACACAGCTGAAGGAGCTAGGGATGTTTACATAAAGTTAAGGAATGGAAAGAAGGAAAAAATTTTGAATGGATTTATGGATTTATTCTAGGTTGTTCTTGTAGACAGGATAGTGGTAGCTTTTACATCATTATAGTGAATTATCTTAACCAAGAATGTCCTTACAATGAAAGAGAATATTTATAAGAATATAAATTCCCAGTCATCAAAAAATTCTAAGAGAATATGGAAGAGCAGTAGGATTAGACAAGAGATTACTACATTTGGGTGAATTCTTGTGTCAAATATGCTCTAAGGATTTTCAACTGCTGTGTTCTTTGACTTTATGTTGCACTTTATATGTGTACATGCCTGCTTAGTCACTTCAGTTGTCTGACTCTTTGCGACCCCATGGAAAGTAGCCTGCCAGGCTCTTCTGTCCATGGGATTCTCCAGGCAAGAATACTGGAGTAGATTGCCATTCTATCCTCTAGGCGATCATTGCCCAAACCATGGATCAAACCCACATTTCCTGCGTCTAGTGGACTGAAGGTGGATTTTTGCCTCTGAGCCACTGAAGAAATCTATACATTTGTACATGAAGAAACACATCCAAGTAAAAGACTGTGAACACAGTAAAGTACCTGGGCAAATGATTATTTATTATGTTTCCCCTGAGTGTTTACTTCCCTGGTGGTTCAGATGGTAATGAGCCTGCCTGCAGTGCAGGAGACCCAGGTTCGATCCCTGGATCGGGAAGATCCCCTGGAGAAGGAAATGGCAACCTGCTCCAGTATTCTTGCCTAGAAAATCCTCCTCCTGGGAGGAGGAGCCTGGCAGGCTACAGTTCATGGGGTCACAAGGATCGGACATGACTGAGCGACTTCCCTCACTGAGTGTTCACAAGATAATGGGACAAAATAAGTTCTTGTTGAATTCCAGGAATGCAAAGAATAGCTGAATAACACTTTTGACTCGATGGACATGAATTTGAGCAAGCTCCGGGAATTGGTGATGGACAGGGAAGCCTGGAGTGTTGCAGTCAATGGGATCACAAATAGTAGGACACAACTGAGCAAATGAACTGAACCAAAGGGAAAAAAAAAAGAGAGAGACTATTTTCTGCTATTTGAAAATCCCATTGATCAATTTTATATTTGCCTTTTCCACCATAATACAAAGAGTACATCAAGTGTTTTTACCTAAGCAAATTTTTGTGAGTTTGTGTGCATTACAGCAGTCACAGTGTATGCATCCGAATCAATGTGTTAGTATAAACAGATGGAAATATGCTTCTCAGTTGATGAGTAACATAAGAGTCCTTCTCATCCCGTTTCACTAAACACTTAAACCCACATATTTTCTGCCCTGGTTTCTCTTTTTTTGCCACATTTATCTCTGATTTGTTTTTAATCTCCAGAGATGAGATGACACCTGCCTTTCGAACATATTGCAAAAACAGCACTGATTATGGCTGATTTTTGCTAGTTCATTATTTTATCAAAGAAAATACATACTGAATGACAGCAGAGTCACCAGTTGATGAGAAGATTTATTATGTATATAACATCCTGCTTTTGGTTGGGAGTCAGGAGAATTGAGTTATGGCTATAATGTCAAACTGTTTCTATCAGTCTGAGAGCTGTAATACTCAAATGGCAACTTAAGGAACTGAGTTTTATGCTTTCTACTGAATGGTACTTTTTAAAAAAGGAAGATTAAAAAAATATTAAAGAAAAAAAGCAAACTTTTGTACTAAAGAACAGACATATAATCTGTTCCTCTCTGGGTGTAGCAAGGCTGCTAATTGATCAACAAATCCATGTTCTCCTCTTGGCCATGACTAGATTCTGTCTCTCAGATTATCCTAATCCCCTAACCCTAATCTGCTGGGTTTTAAGCAGCAGAATGTGAGCAGACATGATGTGTGCTACTTCTAGGCTTGCACCCTCAAAAAATTCCCATGAATGGTTCTCCATGTAGTTTCCCCCTACGCAGCTTGATGCACATGATTTTGGAAATTGGAAATCACATATTGAAGATGGCAGAAAAACAGGTTAGCGGAGAACAAGTTTTTAGAGACTGTGGTCTGCCTATAGAAACAACTTATTTGGATGTCCTATGAGTAACAAATAAAAAATATGCCCAGACAGTGTTATAGAAGAATTCAACCTATATCTAAGGAATTCTAATCTCTATATCTTATAACCCACTCAAAAGAAGATTAAAGAAACAAAATGCAAGGAAATAATTATCTTATAAGCCTATTCCTGAAAACAAAAGGAAGAAAACACCACCAACTCATTTTATGAAACTGATATAAAATGATATTAAATATGGACATGGACTGTACAAGAAATGTAATTTCACTTATGAACATAGAACATTTTAAATTAAAATACTGAATCTACCAAGCGAATCCAGAAATGCATACATAAAAAAGCTTGCCTTGTTCCAAGAGAATACTATTCAAAAATTTATCAACTTAATACTTCACAGAAACAGACTGAAAAAGTATATATTATATGTCAGTAGAAATAGAGAACAAATTATATAAGAAAAACAATATAATTTATAACAAAAAAAATTACAAACAAGGAATAGAAACTTTCTTGTACAATATGACTAAAAGGATCTACTAAAAATTCACAAATGATTATCTTTAATTGTTATAGACAATTAAGTGTTAAGTGTTATAGACATCTTTCATTAAAACTGAAATATGATAAAGAAGCTCATTTTTATTCTATTTTACATTATACTGTATACATTATACATTTTATATTATACATTTTACAGTATACCTAGCCAGTTTAGTCAGATTAGGAAATAAGTTAGAAGTGTAAGTATTGGAAACAAAGATCCAAAAAAGAGTCACTAACCATATATAATATAATGGCCTTTATAGAATATTCAGAAGAAATTATATATATTGAAATTGATGAGAATTCAGTTCAACTACAAAAAATGCTAATCCTTTCCACAATAAATTGAAAATTTGATACAATCATATATTAAAACTTCTACTTTTATTCAGGTAATTCAATAAGATTAACCTATTATTAATATTGAAAGGTAAAGAATGAAAAGTAGCCAAGATAATCTTGACTAAGAAAAAATAAAGAGAGAAATTTATTCCATCACACTCCCAAGAGAAGTTATAAAACTCTGGCAGAAAAAAACAGACCAGAATGAAACTGATACAAACAAAGCATATAACACGCACAGAGCACACACAGAAGTTTTGAATATGATAATAGAGATTATAGCTCAGAGCAAAAGAACATACCATTTAATCAGTGGTGCTAGGACAATGGCTACATGAGAAAAAACATAAAACAGATTTTGACCTCATATTATGCACAAAAGTAAGATGGACAGCCTAAATATTAATGCCTAAATATTAAAATCTAAATATTTAAATGTTTAGAATTATATATATTGAAATTGGAAAGGAGTAAGACATAAAAGACCTCAGATATACAGATGACAATAACCTTATGGCAGAAAGTGAAGAAGTAAAGATCCTCTTGATGAAATGAAAGAGGAGAGTGAAAAAGTTGGCTTAAAGAACAACAATCAGAAAATGAAGATAATGGCATCTGGGCCCCTCAGTTCATGGCAAATATATAGGGAAACAATGGAAATATTGACAGACTTTATTTTCTTGGGCTCCAAAATCACTGCAGATTGTGATTTCAGCCATGAAATTAAAAACGCTTGCTCCTTGGAAGAAAAGTTATGACCAACCTAGATAGCATATTAAAAAGCAGAGAAATTACTTTGCTAACAAAGGTCCTCCTACTCAAAGCTATGGTTTTTGAAGCAGTCATATATGGATGTGAGAGTTGGACTATAATGAAAGCTGAGAGCCTAAGAATTGATGCTATTGAACTGTGGTGTTGGAGAAGACTCTTGAGAGTCCCTTGGACTGCAAAGAGATCCAACAAGTCCATCCTAAAGGAAATCAGTCCTAGGTGTTCATTGGAAGGACTGATGCTGAAGCTGAAACTCGAGTCCTCTGGCAACCTGATGCAAAGAACTGACTCACTGGAAAATACTCTGATGATAAGAAAGATTGAGGGCAGGAGGAGAAGGAGACGACAGAGGATAAGATGGTTGTATTACATCACTGACTCAATGGACAGCAGTTTATGCAAGCTTCAGGAGTTTGTGATGGACAGGAAAGGTTGGCATGCTGCAGTTCATGGGGTCACAAAGAGTCGGACCTGACTGACTGAACTGAAGACATAAAAACATACATACTTATGCAAATGTGAGACACCATAAAACATTCAAGTGAAGCCACAAATCTGTAGAAGGTACTATAATAAATGTAAGCAAATAAAAAATATTGATATCCTGAAACTAAAATTTTCAACAGTTTAATAAGTAAAAAAAGAAATAAAAAAAGAATAGACTAATAAAAATGGATAAAGATACAAAGAGAAAATTCATAAAAAAATAAATGTAAAAGTTTAATTATTTGACAAGAAGTAGAAATTCATTAATAGTTAGGAAGCTTTCAACTAAAACAATATAATTTCAAATCCATAATACTGGTAAAGTTTGAAAAATTAGAAAATACCAAGGTGATGTGAATATCAGAAAGTGAAATATCATACAATGATGAAATCAGTATAAATCTATAAATAATTTGAAAATAGCTAAAACTAAAAATCCACATATATCTATACAATTTCATTTTTAAACACTATATAGGTGGAACCAAGTTTCTGTAAAGTGTGGTCCTTCATCACCTGGGAGTTTGTTACAAATGCAGAATCTCAGGTGCACTCATGTCTACTAATCAAAAGCTAGAGTTTAATGAGATCTCTAGGTAATTTATAAGTATATTAAAGCTTGAGACTCACTGCCCCAGACAAGAGTAGTGGGTCTCAAAAATTGGATGCATGTTAGAATCATCTGGGATGTTCTTAAAACACTCCAATGCATGTGCCCTACTACAGAAAAAGCACTGTTTATAATAGCCAGGACATGGAAGCAACCTAGATGTCCATCAGCAGATGAATGGATAAGAAAGCTTTGGTACATATACACAATGGAGTATTACTCAGCCATTAAAAAGAATACATTTGAATCAGTTCTAATGAGGTGGATGAAACTGGAGCCTATTATACAGAGTGAAGTAAGCCAGAAGGAAAAACATAAATACAGTATACTAACGCATATATATGGAATTTAGGAAGATGGTAACAATAACCCGGTGTACGAGACAGCAAAAGAGACACTGATGCATAGATCAGTCTTATGGACTCTGTGGGAGAGGGAGAGGGTGGGAAGATTTGGGAGAATGACATTGAAACATGTATAATATCATGTATGAAACGAGTCGCCAGTCCAGGTTCGATGCACAATACTGGATGCTTGGGGCTAGTGCACTGGGACGACCAAAAGGGATGGTATGGGGAGGGAGGAGGGAGGAGGGTTCAGGATGGGGAACACATGTATACCTGTGGCGGATTCATTCTGATATTTGGCAAAACTAATACAATTATGTAAAGTTTAAAAATAAAATAAAATTAAAAAAAAAAGAAAACTAAATATATTCAAAAGCTTCCCATATGATTTCATCGTGCATCCATGGTTGAGAACCTGTGTGTTAGAAAAAAAAAAAATCTCACATTTGCACATGGAAGTTTAGCAAAGATCAGATAGTTTGAAACAGTAAAAACCTGGATAAATTTTGGATTTATGAACCATTAGGTTATGTGGTAGTAGCCTCAACTGCAGAAAAAATATTTAATGGGGTCTTGGTGGCTCAGATGGTAAAGAATCCACCTGCAAAGCAGGAGACCCCAGTTTGATTTTCTCCATGAAGATCCCTTGGAGAAGGGAATGGCAACCCACTCCAGTATTCTTGCCTGGATAATTCCATGGACAGAGGAGACTGGCAGGCTACAGTCCATGGGTTGCGAAGAGTCAGACACAACTGAGCGACTAACACTTTTAATTCACTTTTTTTTTAATGTTTATCAATATCAGCTACTATTAAAAAAAACAGATTGTGTGCAAAATAATTATAATAATAATCAGTGGTGGAAGAACAGGCAAATTGATCAACTGAGCAGAATAGAGAGCCAGAAACAGACCCACATAAATAAAGGCAGCTGATCTCTGACAAAGAAGCAAAGGTAATACAATGGTGCAAAGACAGTCTTTTCAAAAAATTATCCTGGAATACTTGGACAATATGAAGAAATGAATCCAAACAAAGACTTTACACTCTTCGCAAAAATTAACTGAAAGGACTTTTAAACATAAGTGCAAAATGCAAAACTATGAAACTCCTAGAAAGTAACATGTAAAACCTAGGTGACCTTCTGTATGGCAATAACTCTTTAGATGTAACACCAAAGGCACAATCCATGAAAGATACAATTGATAAGGTGGATTTTATTGAAATTAAAAACATGTGTTCTGCAAAAGACCATGTCAAGAGAATCAGAACACATGCCACAGACTGGGAAGATATACTTGTCAAAGACATATCTGATAAAAACTATTACCCAAGATATACAAATAATCCTTAAAATTCAAAAATAAGTAAATAACCTGATTTTAAAAAAATGTACCAAAGACTTTAAAAGACACTTTACCAAAGAAGATATGGATAAAAGGTACTCTTTGCTCAGTTGTGTCCAGCTCTTTGCATCCCTATAGATGGTAGACTGCCAGGGTCCTCTGTCTATTATATTTTCCAGGCAAGAATATTGGAGAAGGCTGCCATTTCCTCCTCCAGGGGTTCTTCCTGAGCTAGGGATCAAACCCACATCTCCTGCCTCTCCTGTATTGGAAGGGAATTTCTTTATCACTGAACCAAATGGGAAGCCCCAAAGAAGATATATAGATTGACAATATGCATGTGAAAATATGTTCCACATTATTATTACTTTTACTGTGACTCCAAAACTGCTCTAAAAAACAAAGTATTAATATATAAATGATATGTATTGATCCCACTTATTTCCAATGTGATTAATGTTCAAAGGAAAAAAAGATGACTGGGAAGTAGTATGCAGTATGAAAGTATGATGCTATTTTCGAAAATGCTTAAAATATACAGAATATTCTGTAAATTATTATGATTAAGTGTATACAATAAAAATGTACAAAAAATGTAGGAAGTATATACACTAAGTGTAAACATAAGTAGGAATCATGAAAGGGAACTAGGAGTAAATGCTTAATTTCATATATTATTTCCACTTTATAAGTAAAGTGAATCAATATTTCCAAATGATTAATTCAATGTACTGGCATATCGATGTTGATATATTTTAAGCTATCGGTATTTTAAAAATTACAGAAAAAATTTAAAAATTAAAGCAAATGTATTTAGATTAAAAGAGTTCTTATTTTATGAGATTATTGCAAACCTAGAGCCACACATCCTGGAATGTGAAGTCAAGTGGGCCTTAGGAAGCATCACTAAGAACAAAGCTAGAGGGGGTGACAGAATTCCAGCTGAGCTATTTCAAATCCTAAAAGATGATGCTGTGAAAGTGCTTCACTCAATATGCCAGCAAATTTGGAGAAGTCAGCAGTGGCTACAGGATTGGAAAAGGTCAGCTTTCATTTCAATCCCAAAGAAAGGCAATGCCAAAGAATGCTCAAACTACTGCACAATTGCACTCATCTCACACGCTAGTAAGGAATGCTCAAAATTCTCCAAGCCAGGCTTCAGGAATACATGAACCATGAAATTACAGATGTTCAAGCTGGTATAAGAAAAGGCAGAGGAACTAGAGATCAAATTGCCAACATCCACTGGATCATCAAAAAAGCAAGAGAGTTCCAGAAAAACATCTACTTCTGCTTGATTGACTATGCCAAAGCCTCTGATTGTGTGGACCACAATAAACTGTGGGAAATTCTGAAAGAGATGGGAATACCAGACCACCTGACCTGCCTCTTGAGAAAGCTGTATACAGGTCAGGAAGCAACAGTTAGAACTGGACATGGAACAACAGACTGGTTCCAAATAGGAAAAGGAGTATATCAAGGCTGTATATTGTCACCCTTCTTATTTAACTTATATGCAGAGTACATCATAAGAAACGCTGGGCTGGAAGAAGCACAAGCTGGAATCAAGATCACTGGGAGAAAGTCAATAACCTCATATATGCAGATGATATCACCCTTATGGCAGAAAGTGAAGAAGAACTAAAGAGCCTCTTGATGAAAGTGAAAGAGGAGATTGAAAAAGTTGGCTTAAAGCTCAACATTCAGAAAACGAAGATCATGGCATCTGGTCTCATCACTTCATGGCAAATAGATGGGGAAACAGTAGAAACAGTGGATGAGTTTATTTTTTTGTGCTACAAAATCACTGCAGATGGTGATTGCAGCAATGAAATTAAAAGACGCTTACTCCTTGGAAGGAAAGTTACAGCCAACCTAGACAGCATATTAAAAAGCAGAGACATTACTTTGCCAACAAAAGTCCTTCTAGTCAAGGCTATGGTTTTTCCAGTGGTCATGTATGGATGTGAGAGTTGGACTACAAAGAAAGCTGCTGCTGCTGCTAAGTCACTTCAGTCATGTCTGACTCTGTGCGACCCCATAGACGGCAGCCCACCAGGCTCCCCCATCCCTGGGATTCTCCAGGCAAGAACACTGGAGTGGGTTGCCATTTCCTTCTCCAATGCATGAAAGTGAAAAGTGAAAGTGAAGTCATTTAGTCGTGTCTGACTCTTCGCGATCCCATGGACTGCAGCCTACCAGGCTCCTCCATCCATGGGATTTTCCAGGCAAGAGTACTGGAGTGGGGTGCATTGCCTTCTCCAAAGAAAGCTGAGTATGGAGAAATTGATGTTTTTGAACTGTGGTGTTGGAGAAGACTCTTGAGAGTCCCTTGGACTGCAAGGAGATCCAACCAGTCCATCCTAAAGGAGATCAGTCCTGGGTGTTCTTTGGAAGGACTGATGTTGAAGCTGAAACTCCAATACTTTGGCCACCTGATGCAAAGAGCTGACTCATTTGAAAAGACCCTGATGCTGGGAAAGATTGAGGGCAGGAGGAGAAGGGAACAACAGAGAATGAGATGGTTGGATGGCATCACTGACTCAATGGACATGAGTTTAGGTGCATTCCGGGAGTTAGTGATGTATAGGGAGGGCTGGTATGCTGCGGTTCATGAAGTTGCAAAGAGTCGGACTCGAACGGAGCAACTGAACTGAACTGAACTAATTGTGAACCTGTAAAAGAGATGTGATGCATGAGTGAAATAACTGTTTTGGAAAGAATATGTTACATAGGTATTAGGTATCATTACTAGCAAATATTGTTCTAATCAGAGAAGGCAATGGCAATTCACTCCAGTACTCTTGCCTGGAAAATCCCATGGGTGGAGGAGCCTGGTAGGCTGCAGTCCATAGGGTCACTGGGAGTTGGCCATGACTGAGAGACTTCACTTTCACTTTTCAGTTTCATGCATTGGAGAAGGAAATGGCAACCCACTCCAGTGTTCTTGCCTGGAGAATCCCAGGGACGGGGGAGCCTGGTGGGCTGCCATCTATGGGGTTGCACAGAGTCGGTCATGACTGAAGTGACTTAGCAGCAGCAGCAGCATACTGACCTGTAGGCAAAGTAATGTCTCTGCATTTCAATATACTGTCTAGGTTTATAACAGTTTTTCTAGTCTTATAAATAGTCTTATCTCAAATGGTTCCTTTGTCCTTTATGCTTTTCCTTCTGTATGTGTTCAACCTAATCTTGCTTCCTTTCCTTTTCCTTACCTCACCTTTCTTTTCTTCTTTATTTCTAATTACTTTCTTGTTGCTCTTCATATGATTTATTTATTTCTTATTTATCTTTCATTTTACATGTTTCCTTTTTTCTCAACCTATTATGAATGTGACATGAAGTAATTACACAAGCAAATTATCATATAGTATTAATAAGTAATTTCTAGATATCAAACATCAATTGTCTTTGGCCCAATGGAATCACTAATGTTATGATAAAATTTAAATCTTTAAAACCCCCAAAATTAATATTAAAAATATGCATATATTTATCAGTTCAGTTCTGTTCAGTCACTCAGTCATGTCCGACTCTGCGACCCCATGAACTGAAGCATGCCAGGATTCCCTGTCCATCAACAGCTTCCGGAGTTTACTCAAACTCATGTCCATCCTGTCAGTGATATCATCCAACCATCTTATCCTCTGTTGTCCCCTTCTCCTCCTGCCTTCAATCTTTCCCAGCATCAGGGTCTTTTCCAATACGTCAGTTATTTGCATCAGGTGGCCAAAGTATTGGAATCTCAGCATCAGTCCTTCCAGTGAATATTCAGTATTGGTTTCCTTTAGAATTGACAGGCTGGATCTCCTTGCAGTCCAAGGGACTCTCAAGAGTCTTTTCCAACAACACAGTTCAAAAGCATCAATTTCAGTGCTCAGCTTTCTTTATAGTCCAACTCTCACATCTATACATGACTACTGGAAAAACCATAGCCCTGACAAGGTGGACCTTTGTTAGCAAAGTAATGTCTCAGCTTTTTAATATGCTGTCTAGGTTGGTCATAGCTTTCCTTCCAAGGAACAAGTGTCTTTTAATTTCATGGAAGCAGTCACCATCTGCTGTGATTTTGGAGCCCAAGAAAAGTCTGTCACTGTTTCCATTGTATCCCCATCTATTTGCTATGAAGTGATGGGACCAGATGCCATGATCTTAGTTTTCAGAATGTTGAGTTTTAAGCCAACTTTTTCACTCTCCTCTTTTACTTTCATCAAGAGGCTCTTATATTTATTTATATATAAACACAAATAAAATCAATGAAAAAATATTAATTAACTTTTTGTTCATTATATTTCCAATAAATTCTGTAATGTGCATGACCAAACATCAGGACAATGGGTTGACACAGAGATCATTAAAAAGATATAATTTCTGCAAACTATTGGGAAACTCAAATTCCATGTCCTTCCAGAAGGAAGCAGTGTTCCATTTAGTGGTATACTGGGAAATAAAGAACAGCTATAATTTAGACCAGACCATATTCAGAAATCATTTCAAAAGTCTCAGTCAGTCCCAGAGAAATGGTGCATTTCTGCCTACACATGTTGGCCTAGGATAAGCCAACTTTTGATCATGAAAATCTAGCCTTTACAGTAATGCTGATACTTACCTAGTTCTCCTGACTGCATTTTAATACAATTCTCAACTCTAATTACATTCAGCCAGTCTGAATTCTCATTCAATCTCTTGCCCAGGCCACCACACACATTCATACAACTCTCTATGTGGATAGATGACTTCTGCGTGCTACCCACCCTTATTTCCAGAGGCATTACAGAGCCTGGACTGTGTTTCAGCCTGTGCCGAATGATTCCTATTATTTACACCTCTCCTTGGGAGTCACAGAATGTACTTTTGAGGAGAAGACACTCTTCTAATGTACAGCATTCTCATCAATCATCTTTATTTTCCCCCTTAACTTTGGAGGTAAGGATAAAGCTATTGCTCTTTTTCAACTCAGCCAAAAACAATTTTGATTTTGTATTTTTCATCATGTTTTAAAAATCTAGAAAATGGAGTGAAATGAAAAGCCAGAAGAGAAGTTTGAGCAATCCAGAGGTAACGCAACCTGGGGTACTCAAGTTGCTTGTTTTAACACAGTGAAGAGTGGCACATAATTAGTTGGAAAATTTTTTCAAAATGAATTCCAAGGTGAAAAATACTTTGTTGATTTTACCCATTGGAAAGTTGGTAAATACCTAGCATGTACAAGGCGCTGTGCTGATTTAAAGAAGGCAGATGTCACACCCCATCACCTCCTAGCCAGCCAGGAACACGCAAGTACAAAGACAGGCAGTACAAAGGGACAGCACACAGGGAGGAAGGAAATTGCTCAGAACCAAATGGTAAGATACCAATTAACTTCTGGAAGAACTGAGGAGTGCTTTTGCTTAGAGTGCCAGGAAAGATGTTTTAAAGGCCCTAGATTTTATATAGGGACCTGATAAACATTAGTAGGGACTAAAGAGTACAGACCATGGGCTAGTAATGTTTACAAAAGACACTCATATCACTGGAACTCATTAAATATTTGTCAGATGGTGGGAAAAAAAAAGGTTGATATCACGAATGAGAAGGGACTTTAAGACAAGCCAGCATTATTTGCAGAAAGACAGATGGGAATAGTAAAGGAGAGAAGGAAATATTTCCTGAATACTTAATAGGAGTGAAATATTGTGGCTATGTACTTATTATCCATTTCTTAATTTATTTCTTAAAGCCATGTTATGGATTAGAAATTATTAAGCTAATCATTAATTATTCAAATCTGAAAATAATTATAAATCATAAATCTCAGAGTACACAGATAATAAGTGGGAAGACTGGGTCTTCCTCAAAGTTTTATCTACTAATCATGCTGCCTGCTACATAAGGATTGAAGTCATGCTAATAGGATTCAAATTTAAAATGTCCCATATTCAGTTTAAGGTCAGGAACTCTGGAGTTAGGCTGCCTTGAAACTCTGCTACTCACTATTTGTATAACATAGTACCAACAATATAAATCCTATTATCTTTGATTTCTTCTTACAAAATTGGAATAATTATTTAACCTACATAATATTTTTGTTAAGAATACATTAGATAATATACTTACAGAACTAGAACATTACCTGGCATAAATTATACATTTGATAAATGTTATCTCTGTAGAACTTAAATTCTTGCATTGAATACCTGCAGCAGTCATGCTCCAGTTATTATTATTATTTTTTTAAATTTCAAAATGATTCTGAATGTTTATATTTCTCTCAATTTATTTGTTTTTATTTCCTCCCTATAACCCTCCTGGGCACTGACTCCTCATCTATGATTAGGTAGCCTGCACCATAAACTTTGTCATACATTTTCTATTTGGGCAGATCATCGTGGAATAGTTTTAGAAAAAATTAACAGGGATTATTTTGTTTAACCAGAATCTCTATAGTATCTAGTTACAGAATGCATTCAGATATAAACTGCCTTCTTTCATTACATATCATTCCTTGTCATAAAAAAAGAAAATGCATCTCTAATATTGGTCAATTGATGGTCTATGTTAAAGGACACAAAGAGACAAACATTCTCACCTTCCAGACCCAGGAGCTCTCTCTCCATATAAAGTAAACAGAGCACAGCTGGGTGGGAGGGAGAGCTGTAGAGAAGCCAGGCCTCTGAAGCTATGACTGGCTTTTGATATCACCACTGACTCCAGCCCATTTAGAAGGTAGACCCGAAGAAACTGAATGTGCACACAATCCAATGTTAAACAGAGATTAAAAAACATAGAAAAATAATTATTGTTAAAGAGAACATTCATGGTGAGGAATTATCTTCAATGAGAAACAAAAGATGCAAAAGGGATCTTTTTAAAAAGAAACTTGTACTAAAGAGCAAGGGAAAAGGTTATAAAAAAAGAAAAATGAGAAGGAAAGCTAAGCCACTGGGTGGAAAATATAGAATAAAATAGCATGCAATAAAAGAATAGGCTATATGATAACTAATACTGATTGCACATTTACTATGTGCACAGACACTCTTCTAAACACATCTCCATATTAAAGAACTCCAGTCTCACAATATTTATGTGAGGTTTTAAAACTTTCATTTTGTTGATGGGTTTGAGACAAGTTCATTAACTTGCTCAGATCACTTGACTGCTAACTGGGAATCTAGGATTCAAACTGAGCTGATCTGACTCAAACCTAATTGTTGCCTCTAAGGCTATACAGGAGGAAAAGGAAACAAAAAGAGTTTTATAAAACAAACCCTTAAGAGAAGGGAAGCATACTGCATAGAGAAACCTCAGCAGCTCATAGAGAAGGAGAAAAGTCTTGGTACTCTGCCCTTATAATCCTTTCCAGCCTCCTATTTCATGAGTGTAGCCAAGAATGCATTCATGTCAGGGATGAAGGCACAACTGCAGCTACTACATGCAGACATTTACCGCGATGCAAATTAAATCTGTAGCCTCATGCGTAGCCTATGAGCGTAGGGAGAACTGTCTTACACTGATCTGTGTTCTTAAGCAGAATTGTGGTATTTTGTAAGTGCTCAAAAATCCTAGTTGGCTCTACTCCCCATCTCTTTTCTTTATCTCCGTAAGACAATTCATATCCTTATATTCACTTTTAGACAAAATTACTTCCTTTCTTCCTCTGTGCCCATATGCTCTGCCTTCTTCAATGTAAACAGAGGTGTCTCTCTCTGTTCCTGGGCAGACTCAGCCCTCTGCTGAGTGCCAAAGCCATTCAAACTACTCAAGGGATTCATTTCGTTAAGTCTCCTGTCCTCCCCTATATCGTCTTGCATTTCACCTTTTTTGGGTCATTTCTGTAACATGTGTTGAGATTTATGCAATCTTTATAAAAATAGAACAGAAAAACAACCAAAAAAAAAAAAAAACCTCTTGAGCCCTCTTTACCCTCCAAATACATTATTTCTATTGTGCAAGTCTGCTAAATCTCTTCAGTCATGTCTGACTGTTTGTGACCCTATGGACTGTAGCCCACCAGGCTCCTCTGCCCAAGGGATTCTCCCGGAAAGAATACTGAAGTGGGTTGCCCTCTCCTCCTCAAGGGGACCTTCCTGACCCAGGGAATTGAACCTGGGCACCCATCAAAATGGTGTCCATGCTCATGCTCCCAGTTATCTTACTATCCGCCTCTCTTGATTTCACTCTAATTAGACTTCTGGCACTATCACTCCAACCAGTCCATTCTGAAGGAGATCAGCCCTGGGATTTCTTTGGAAGGAATGATGCTAAAGCTGAAACTCCAATACTTTGGCCACCTCATGCGAAGAGTTGACTCATTGGAAAAGACTCTGATGCTGGGAGGGATTGCAGGCAGGAGGATAAGGGGACGACAGAGGATGAGATAGCTGGATGGCATCACTGACTCGATGGACGTGAGTCTGAGTGAACTCCGGGAGCTGGTGATGGACAGGGAGGCCTGGTGTGCTGCAATTCATGGGGTTGCAAAGAGTCGGACATGACTGAGCGACTGAACTGAACTGAACTGAACTGACCATCACTCCTCTACAGTACCCTCTCTTTCATTACTCCATGATAATACATATGCTGCTTAATCCAGTGGTCAGTTCTCAGTCTTGATTTTACTTGGTCTATTACCCAACTTTTGACCTAGTTGCTCATCTCCCTGCTTTGAAGCCCTTTCTTCACTTTGCTTTCAGCATTTCATGTTATGGTTTTCTCCCTCACTGGTCTCTCTCCCAGTCAGCTCTGCTGCTCATCCCTATCTCACTGGACCCCTGATGTTAGAGCATCTCAGGGGTAGATCCTTGAACCTCTTCTCTATCTACACTGCTCCTTTAGTGATCCCATGAAATTTCAGTTTTAGTTACCACGTCAAAAGCAAACACCCTTGCTTAAATTATGGACACAGATCTCCCCCAGAGCTGAACTGCAGACAGACGTAACTGCCTGCTTGTCATCTACACTTTGTTGGCTAACATACACTCATCCTCAACGTTTTTAATGAGAAATATTGCTATCCTCACTTACACATTCTCCACTATCAGCTTTCTTTATCTCAATTAATGATAGCTAGTATTTCCAACTTGCTCAAACCAGAATCAATAAAGTCAACTTAGATTCTCTTTCTCCCATACTACATATCCACTATCAACAAATCTCTGATTTTGCCTTCAGAGCCTCTTGACTGCTCTTCCTGTTATCATTCTTGTTCCCTGCAATCAATTTTTAATGTAGATGCCACAGTTATTCTAATAAAATAAATCAGATTTCATTGCTATTCTGCTCAAAACATTCCAGTGGTCTTCCATCTGTGGTGCACTGAATTATGTTACTGGTCAAAATATAGATTATTCTGGTGAGAGCTCAGAAAGAAAAGAGGAGAGTTATACAGAAGCTTCTAATGTCTCAGAGAATACATATATCATCATGAACAAAATACTAGTAGAGATGTGAACATTAAGGATGCTTCTGGTAAAGTCTCAGTTGGAAATAAGGAACTTGTTATTGGAAATTGAAGGAGACAGACAGTGGCTAAGAACAAGGTTGAACTATCAGAAGGGAGAACATGTAAGCTATGATATTAGATATTTAGCACAGAAGGTTTCCAAGTAAAGTGTTGAGGGCACAGATATGTTCTTCTGAAGCAAGAGATGAACTGAAAAGGAACTGTTAAGCAAAAAGGAATGAGAAATTAAAGATGTGGAAAATGTTCAGCCTGTCTTGAAAAAACTGAGAATATCTGTTCTGGAGGGAACACCAAGGATGTGACCCAGAGCATACAGGCCTAGAGGACAAGGCTTTTCCTTTTGTTTCAGAGTCTGAGGCTACATTTTCATAGAGTTAATCAGGCCATCGGGTCATCTCAAAGAGCCCAAGGGATAAGACAGAAGCCTAGGGCTGGGATGACACTGCCACCCCAGTGGGACCAGATTGTAGAGTGCACAGAAGATTATTCTCAAAGCCTTAAAATCTAATAGAATTTGCCTAGATAAATTTTAGATATGCTTGGGTCCTGTTACCCCTTCTCCCCAGTTTATTCCTTTTGGAATGAGAATACCTATGCCTGTCTCACTATTGTATTTCAATCAAAAACACACTACTACTTATATGGTTTCTTAAGTTTTCATAGCTAGAGAGGAATTATGTCTAAGGATGAACCATATCAGAAGTTTCAGCTATAATTTAGATAATATTTAGAGGAGACTTCAGATTTGGAACTGATTTTGAAATGAGTTCAGACATTTGGGTAGTTGTGATCAGATGCATGTATTCACATATAAGAAGGATTTGAATTTGGAGGATGAATGAAAGACAGGTCATTGAAGTCTGTCCCCACAAAATTCATATGTTGGAGCCCTAACCCTCAGTTTAACTGTACTTGGAGATAAAGAGGTAGGGTTACATGAAGTCCTAAGGGTGGGGCTATAATCTGACCAAACTGCTGATCTGATGAGTGGAAGAGACACTGGAGCTCCTCTAGAAAAGAGATACAGAAGTGCATGTGCACAGAGGAAAGGCTGTGTGAGGACACAGCAAGAAGGCAGGTGTACACAGGTCAGAACAAGGGTTCTTACCAGAAACCAACCCTGATGATACCTTGATATTGGGTGTCCATCCTCCAGAAGAGTGAGAGAACCAATATCCAGTGTTTAAATCATTCAATGTGTGGTATTTCACTATGGTAAACCTAGCAAAGCATCACATTCAGAGAAAAACATCAAGTCCTTTCAGTGGCTGACAATGGCTTTTCTCTCCTCTTTCCATTACTTTTCTAATATCATATATTACTCTTTACCACTCTGCTCCAGCTCCACTAGTTACTAGCTCCTTGCTTTCAGGCATTCCCCTGCTTCAGGGGCTATAACTTGCTGTTCCATGTATCTGGAGTCTTCCTTCAGATATATGCAGACTTTTCTCCTGTTCCTCTTAGAAATTTTTGGTCAAATGTCACCTTGTAATTTTTTCCTAATCATTCTATTTACAAGTTTAACTTTCTACTTTCTTGTTACACATTCTATTTACAAGCTTAACTTTCTACCTTTCCTCCATAGAACTTATGCTGCTGCTGCTGCTGAGTTGCCTTAGTCAAGTCTGACTCTTTGCAACCCCATGGACTGTAGACTACCAGGCTCCTCTGTCCATGGAATTCTCCAGACAAGAAAACTGGACTGGGTTGTCATGCCCTCCTCTAGGTGATCTTCCTGACCCAGGGATTGAACCCACATCTCTTACCTCTCCTGCATTGGCAGGCAGGATCTTTACCAATAACAACACCTGGGAAGCCCATAGAACTTATACCTTCTATTAATAACATATTGTATTAATCACTTAAGCATTTTCCTTTTGTCTTCTGCCTATAATCAAAAGTTCCATGATAACAGGGATTTTTATCAATCTTTGACTCTGTTCAATCTTCAGGTTTTTTTCACTTAGTAGATGCTCAATAAGCCTTTATTAAATGAATTGAAATATATTTAGATTTAGATTTTCTTTTCTGATAGAGGATAATTGCATTCATCTTTATATTCCAAATGCCTACAGGGTGAATATAAAATATTACACTTTATTAAATATAAAATGGGGCTTCCCGGTGGCTCAGATGGTGAAGAATCTGCCTGCAATGCAGGAGACTTCGGTTCAATCCTTGAGGGTCAGGAAGATCCCCTGGAGGAGGGCATGGCAGTCCACTCCAGGTTCTTGCCTGGAGAATCCCATGGACAGAGAAGCCTGGTAGGTAACAATCTATAGGATCACACATAACTGAAGTGACTTAGCACAGCAGAACACACATATAAAATAGAAATAAACTAAAGTAATAATTTAGACATCAGTCTTGGATAAAAGTGTGAATACTTGATGAGTTTAGAGACGGTTTGAGGAATCTAAAATCATAATCCTACCATTTCCATCAATTCTGATATTTATATAAACATATCTGTGTAATATTTGGAAATGATTACTAAGAATACAACACTTACTTTAGACAGCGTTTGTGCTTATTTATTCATGTTTATAAACTTGATACTAAATAGCAATCACATGTCTTGTTGCCAATCTTCCCAACCACTGTGAATGTAGCAAAGTGAATTAATCAGTAAGAACATGTGTAATGTATTTAACATTTCTAAGAGATAAGCTTAGAAATATTAACTTGGTTCCAAATTGGGAAAGGAGGACATCAAGGCTGTATATTGTCACCCTGATTATTTAAGTTATACGAAGAGTACATTATACAATATGCTGGGCTGGATGAAGCATGAGGTGGAATCAAGATTGCCAGGAGAAATATTAATAACTTCAGATATGCAGATGATACCACCCTTATGACAGAAAGCAAAGATGAACTAAAAAGCCTCTTGATGAAAGTGAAAGAGAAGAGTGAAAAGGCTGGCTTAAAACTGAATATTCATAAACGAAGATCATGAATCTAGTCCTATCTGCTGCTGCTAAGTCACTTCAGTCGTGTTCAACTCTATGCGACCCCATAGACGGCAGCCCACCAGGCTCCCCCGTCCCTGGGATTCTCCAGGCAAGAACACTGGAGTGGGTTGCCATTTCCTTCTCCAATGCATGAAAGTGAAAAGTGAAAGTGAAGTCACTTAGTCGTGTCTGACTCTTCGAGATCCCATGGACTGCAGCCCACCAGGCTCCTCTGTCCATGGGATTTTCCAGGCAAAAGTACTGGAGTGGGTTGCCATTGCCTTCTCTGCTAGTCCTATCACTTCATGACAAATAGGGAAACAATGGAAACAGTGACAGACTTTATTTTCTTGGGCTCCAAAATCACTACAGATGGTTACTGTAGACATGAAATTAAAAGACGCATGTTCCTTGGAACAAAAGCTATGACCAACCTAGACAGCATTTAAAAAGCAGAAACATTACTTTGTCAACAAATGTCTGTCTAGTTAAAGCTATGGTTCTTCCAGTGGTCATGTACAGATGTAAGAGTTGGACCATAAAGAAAGCTGAGTGCTGAGGAACTGATGCTTTTGAACTGTGGTTTTGGAGAAGACTCTTGAGAGTCTCTTGGACTGCAGAGAGATTCAACCTGTCAATCATAAAGGAAATCAGTCTTGAATATTCATTGGAAGGACTGATGCTGAAGCTGAAATTCCAATCCTTTGGGCACCTGATGTAAGGAACTGACTCATTAGAAAAGACCCTGATGCTGGGAGAGATTGAAGGCAGGAAGAGAAGGGGATGACAGAGGATGAGATGGTTGGATGGCATCAATGATTCAATGGACATGAGTTTGAGCAAGCTCTGAGTATTGATGGATAGGGAAGCTTGGCATGCTGCAGTCCATGGGGTTACAAAGAGTGTGACACAACTGAGTGACTGAAATGAACTGAAATGAAATGAGAGATCAGCTGTCCAGTTGCTGGCCTCATAGCACAATGTAAATAAAGTATATGTTCATATGTAAATACCAACAAATATAGTTTCATGTGTGGAATCACAGAGATAGCTTTATATTCCTTATGAATATCACTCTCAATGATAATAACACACTAGCATAGTTTAGAGATAATTGGAATGTTGTGTTTAGCTAGAGATTTCATTGCAAGCTCATTATAGTTTGCAAACAATATTTACAATTTCTCATGTTTCTCTTTGTATAAAATGCTTAACTACTTGTCTGCTGTAATGTATAATAGGAAGAGAACTGAAATCCATGTGCACCTGGTTTATTTAAATGACACATTTTTATTCATGTCCTCAGAAACAGGCATTGGAGAGGCAAACAGAAATTAAGTGGTTAATGAAAAAAAATTATGACTATAGAAAATTTGCTTTTGCAAACCTCTCAAGCTCTCTTGATCAAAATAAAACTGATTGAAAATAATCTCAAAACAATATAAGGCTTTAAATATATTACCTTTTTTGTATATAAAATATCTGCTATCCATTTACCAAGAAATTCCCATTATATTTCTGAAATTAAGGAATATCCAATCTAATAACCTCAATTTGGGGATAGACAATAAATAATTAAGGATATGTCATGAAAATTCACATCACAATAAACAAGGTCTTTGCTATCCCCATTCAGAGAGTGTTAGTTCCCTGGCCTAAGTCTTTTAATAATTGCTGTTTCAGTCTGGCCAAGAAGATAAAGATGATATTGAGATTTTTAAGAAAATACATTACAAAACATTCACAAATCTAACTCCTGAAGCTAAGCTCCATCTTAATTTAAAAAATCTTAAAGTTCTCTCTTTCATAAAGTTGGAATCTCTATGATTTAGAGTTTAAAATGGTAAAAAAGTAAAGCCTTATAGTAATACAGATTTTTAATACTGTAATATAAGAAGTATCAAATGAATGTGTTCAGTTCAGTTCAATCTCTCAGTCGTGTCCTACTCTTTGCGATCCCATGAATTGCAGCATGCCAGGCCTCCCTGTCCATTACCAACTGCTGGAGTTCACCCAAACCCATGTCCATCGAGTCGGTGATGCCATCCAGCCATCTCATCCTCTGTCATCCCCTTCTCCTCCTGCCCTCAATCTTTCTCAGCAACAGGGTCTTTTCAAATGAGTCAGCTCTTCGCATCAGGTGGCCAAATATTGGAGTTTCAGCTTCAACATCAGTCCTTCCAATGAACACCCAGGACTGATCTCCTTTAGAACGGACTGGTTGGATCTTCTTGCAGTCCAAGGGACTCTCAAGAGTCTTCTCCAACACCACAGTTCAAAAGCATCAATTCTTCAGTGCTCAGCTTTCTTTATAGTCCAACTCTCACATCCATACATGACCACTGGAAAAACCATAGCCTTGACTAGATGGACCTTTGTTGGCAAAGTAATGTCTCTGCTTTTTAATATGCTGTCTAGGTTGGTCATAACTTTCCTGCCAAGGAGTATAAGCATCTTTTAATTTCATAGCTGTAATCACCATCTGCAGTGATTATGTGTGGATATATACAATGTAAGAAATAATTTCAACTCAAAATTCTTTGGGGAATACCATCCCCCTGCTTCCACCAGAAAAAATAAAAACAAAAAACAGCAGGTATTTTTCTTACTGCATCTATAGCCTCCTTGTGCCTGTGTCAGAAGCAGAAACTGTTAGAAAATTGCTGTAATAGTAGTGTAAACAATAGTTCATATTGATGAAGAATTTGTCATTTTTCCAGAACTGTGGTAAGGAATTTATATACATTATCTATTTAAATCCTCACAGCAGCCCCATAAGGTGATATTCTTATCATTCCTATTTAACAGATTTTAAGAAAAGAATGAGTAGTTGAATAATCTGCCAAAATTATGAGGCAAGCAAATGACAGAGCTAGGCTCATATTTAGATCTGTTTTGGCACTAAAATCTTTGCTCATGATCACCATTCTTTAATGCCAGTGTACCACACAAATTTAAGTACCACCCAGATACATCTATTTTTGAAATCAATACTCTGTGAAATGTTTTGAAGTTACTAGAAAACATATAATATTAAATTTTGTGTAATTTTGCACCAAAATATGGCTAATAAAGACCTTTGATTTAAAATGCAAATTTTGAACATTTATAGACAGAAAGACTAAATATTTTCTGGACTGAGTAATAAAATACAACTCAATCAAACAACAATAACAACAGAATGTCTAGAGAAAAGCCTGACTAGAAATGGCTGTAAGTAGAAGTCACAATGCACAAAATAGAAATAATAAGAGTAATATTACATTATATATCTAATTATTTAATTAATTCTTTATGAAGATGAACCAAAGTTAATAGAATTCTTTCATGTTTAATTGCATATAATGCCTTACATGATTATTTTTCTATGGTACAGATTTAGTCCAAATTTGTGTTTTTTCTTACATTTGCAAAGTCTGAGATAACAAGCTATTTCAAAACTTCTAATATTTCAACCAAGGACAGTTAACTGAGCTTTAGATAAACAATTAGAAATGAGAGGCGATAAACCAGGTGAGCAGTTTTTCTTAATAATGCCTTTTCCTATTTCCTACCCAAGCAAATTTCACAGTATAGAAACTGATCTGCAACTAAGAGAAAAGCAGTGGGTACTACAGGGACTCTTGAGATTTCTAAAGAGGTCCTTTTTTTCCATTATCACAAATATAAAAATTTAAGGAGATGAGACAGGTCATATCTTGTTATGCTGTACTCCAAAATATCCTATACTCTACTTCACACACATATATTTTTCTTTAAAATAGTTTAAAAACATTATTTATATACATTAAACAGAAAATATCTGAGGCAGATGACTATAAGAAAAGATCTTGCTCTCTAATGTACAAAATTGCAAATGACATACAACTTTTTACAGGGAAGAGTAAAACACCGACCTTCACAAACATCACCACCAATTACCATAAAGTTAAAACTAAGAAAAGGGAAAAACGCTCTGAAATTACCTGAAATGAGGACTTAAAGCCAAATCAAAGGAGATTAAATACATATGCCAAGATTTTTCAAAGTACAGAAATTGTTACTTCAAATTCAGGTTTCATTTTGAAGACTGCTCTAGCCTTCCAATTATCATCTAGGTATGATGGAGATGAAAACAAGTATTTTTTATAAGAGCATCAGATGACTTAAATATACTATTTCATTTCCCATAATCATTGTGCCAAGTAAATATTTTCCCTGTTTTACAGGAGCAGAAACTAAGGCCAAGAACAGTTAGGAACCCTGACAGGTGCAACTGGTTCAGGCTTGCAGGTATAAACTCTACACATTTGCACCAATTCTCTTTATCATGCTTTCTATTGTAGGTGCATGATTTTTACACAAACAAGAGAATGTACTTCATCCCTTTGAATCTAAGGTAATACCAGTTCTTCACTTGTAAAAGCATTAAAGTGAAAATAAATAGGATCTTTTGCATAATTATTTCCCCCAACTCCTTGTTACATGTTGTTATTTCAGGAAAAGAGAAGAATAGGAGGATATGAGAGCTTTTTTCACAGAGTGATAGACACCTAAAAAGGATGTGTGATTTTTCCCCCCTAGAGTAAATTATGTAAAGCTTTTAAATCAATGCATATTAAATTGGCTCAAAGCAAATAAAAATGACAACAACAATACCTGTCTCTCTGTAGCTTGTTTTCTATACATGGCCATCCGTCACTGGCTAGCACAACCTTAATATGAGAGCATAGATGTGTCTTTTTCCCATATACATGATTAGATCCTTAGCATTGTGATTGAAGAGCATCCCTTTAAAGATCTCCACATATTGCTTATTAAACATACATATCCATGTGTGTAAAAGCCACAATGGGACTGACAAGTGATGGATTTACAGGAAAGAAAAATGGCTATGCCTCCATTTATTGTTTGTTTCCAATTTATTGGTATTGCAGAAGCCTGTGGGCCCTCATGGAAAGCTGTGCTTTTCTGAGGTTTTGATTAACCTGTATCATCATACTTCTCCCATCATCATTACAGAAGGTGGTTAAGTAAACGGTCAAAATAGGCCTTGCTCTCCTCTCTAGAAATTTATTGCCATGGAAATTCAGCTCGCTATCTCATTTATCTCACTTCTCAAAGAGTGATTTAAGTGCCACCCACATGATGCAACAGTAACTAAGTTGCCATAATTGTTCATTCATTCACAAACAATTCTTGTGTATCAACTATTTCTCAGGCTCTGTCCTAGGCATTAAGGTTATTAAGGTAAATGAAGTACGAAAGTGAAAAGTGAAAGTGAAGTTGCTCAGTTGTGTCCGACTCTTTGCGACCCCATGGACTGTAGCCCACCAGGCTTCTCCATCCATGGAATTTTCCAGGCACGAGTACTGGGAGTGGGTTGCCATTTCCTTCTCCAGAGGATCTTCCCAACCCAGGGATTGAACCCGGGTCTCCCGCGTTGCAGGCAGACGCTTTACCATCTGAGCCACCAGGGAATCCTAATTAATATGTATACCCCAAATCCTTGCAATGTAATGAATCCACATAATTAAAGAATACTGATTAAGCGTCTTAAATCTAAAAATTATTCTCTTTATCCAAGGTATTCATAGAAGTAATGAATAGAGATAAATAGAAATTTATTAACTATTCCTCTGCGTTTCTAGTGGCATCATTGTTATATGTAGCATATGACTTTCTGCTAAAAGGAAGCTGAAATGTCCAATTCGGTACTGAGAAGTGTGTGTATAGATGCTCAACACTCTAAAGGACTTCAGTGTGGCTTGGGTTAGAGATACAAAAACATAATATATGCCTTCTCAAAGTTGTTTATTCTTATGTGATCCTAAAACACTTGTAATTTGGGGGAAATTGCTTTAAGCAAGTCCAAGGAAAATATAAAATAAAGAAGAAACATATTGTTTTGTATGGAGGGACACTAAAACCATCTCGGACAAATCACTTTTATGAATTAGTTTGTATACAAAGATTTTCCAAAGAGTTTTATTGTCAGTGAGCTGTAATGGTTGATCCAAATGAAGTTGATTATGAGCCACAGGCTGCTTTATGTGAGAGGAAGTAATACATTTAGTCAACTTAGCAGTCTGTATTATTGACAGTTATTAAAACTCTGACTTAGTTGGTAATGGCAGACAGAGGAGCAGCTTTGGGGGGAAAAAAAGAGGACTCCTGCGCTGAGGTTTGAGTTTCTTTGTATTTTAGGGCTTAATGATGGTTTTTCTCCTCACTTTAAATTAGAAAAAATCATATCCAGTGATACTGTGATATTACTTTTTAATCATAGTTTTTCCTCTACACAGAGAATGGAATTAACAGCATGGTGTGCTTCCCCTCCGTGATCTCCAGTCTATGTTTGAGCCACTCACCTTATAGTTAATTTTGCAATTTTCCAGTCAGGTAATCTAATCACCACTGTGGATAGAACTGGAACAGTATGAAAGCCATATCAAAAATACAGTATTGAAATGCATTAAAGGCTTTTTAATGACTTTACTGAAATTATTATACAAGAAATATTTACAAGACATCAACTTTGTTAACCCTTGTTTATTAAAGTATGTATTTGTCAAATTTGTTTAAAATTCCTGGGCCTAGAGACATGACTCGGCCTAGATACCAACAAAAGTTCCATTGGTATTCTGGTCATTTTTATCAACAGGTACATGAGAAAAAATCTCTGCTATAGGTTCTTTGAAATACCTTAATAGATATGAACTTAAGGAGTCAGTACAGAAGGTAGATCATATTTATCCCTTAAATCTTTCAGGGAACTGTATTATCTCTGTGAAGAAATACTAAAGACAAATACCATATTAATGATTACTTACTATCTCCTAGGCACAGTGCCATATGTTGAAAGCAACCTCCAAGGGAATATTATTACCATTAATTAATGAAGGAATTAAAGCTTAGAAAATTCATGTTCCTTATCTCCAATGACAAAGCTGCTTTCCCCACTGACTGAAATATTTCTTTTGTGGAGGTCCCTTCTTGTCATGCATATCCAGACACTAATGTCCCCTCCTTGGAGAGGTCTTCCCTGACCACTTTATTAAAAAGTAATTGCATATCCTTAGCCCAAGTCAGGGGCTATCTCCTTACTTTATTTATTTTTCTTTGTAGTACAGTACTTATAATTTGAAATTATACCATTCATTCATTCATTCTTTCACTCTTCCTTTCATTCACTCACTGTATGTTCTTTCTCCCTTCTCCACCCTGTCACTAGAATGTAAGCCTGTGAAAAGACAACTCCTCGCTGACTCAAAGGATGTGAATTTGAGCAAATTCCGGGAGAAAGGGAAGGACAAGGGAGCCTGGCATACTGCAATCCATAGGATCGCAAAGAGCTGGACACGATTTAGTGACTGAACAACAACAACAATGTATTAACTGTTGCTTTGCTGCCTTTTAAACAGCTTTTTAAGTGTTTAGTACTTAGTAGCTGCTAAGTTAATATTTGTTGAATAAATATGTGCATGTATGAATGTATGAATGAAAATAATAGCTTTACCGTCTGAGCCACCAGGGAAGTTGAAAATAATAGCACTGGAAGGCAAATCCAGGTTTTCTGATTCAATATCCAATGTTCTTGTCACACTGCCTGCAGATATTCTTAATTCAAAAATTCAGATCAAATCTCTTCCTTGCATGTACATTGGAAACAATTCTTCAGCCCAGCGTGGTCCTGGTAAAATCTGTCATCAGTCCTCTCCCTCCTCTTTTCCTACATGTCAGCTTCTCTTTCCATTTAAGTCAGCAAGGGATCTGATCTCTGATAAACTGGATCATGCTTAGAGGTTGTAAAAGGTTTACCATACTCCATCTTGAATTTTGCTACTTTTCCACTATCAATCAACATCCTCCTAATGTCTTTAATTTGCCTTCTATTCAAATTGGGTTTCAAAGTGCATCAGTGAGATTGATTCCTTTCAAACATTCTTAATCCCCTCACCCTGATTGTTTTTCATCACATTCCTCTAGGAAAGTCATAATACCCAGTAAGATCCAAATATTTGCCTATCTACTTGCCATCTGGTCTGAATTCAAATTCATAACCACAGAATTAAAATGAGAATTTAATATTATGCGTCACCCTATTTCACTTCCTTAGCATCCTGTTTTTCCTATGCTCAAAAATTGCTCACCTTCTTTTCCCTCAGATTTCCTGTATTATTCTCCTCCCTTTACACCTCTCCTATGACTACACAAATTTCACCCGTTTACTGAAAAACTTGTTTCATACACTTAATTAGGAAATCTTTCCTCTTCTCACACCCAAATCTATCGATTTGCATCTACACTTATACTATAAGCCTTCTTGACTATTACCATGGATAAAGTATCCTTGATTTTATCAAAGCCCAGCCCTGCAAATTGTGCCTCTATTACATCATTTATGGCTTCACAAAAACTTTCTTGTTCAAATCATCACATTTTAAAATTAATAGTATAATTTCCTAATTTCTAGAGGATCATCTTTTGGTATCTGTTACTTTTTTAAAAAGATAGAAACTGTCTTGACCCCTTGCATCTCTCCCCCATTGCCTTGAGTTTCAAGTAAACCATCTTGCCAACTTTTCTATAATTGCATGCTCTCCTTAACCTACTCCAATTAGGGTTTTGCTTCCACCACGCTAGCAGAGACTCGACATCTGAAGATGACCAATGGCCTCTATGTACAGTGCTCCCCCCCTTTCTCTTCAAGAAAAGATTCCCTGTGCATCTGCCAGTGGGGGATGGTGAGCAGACTGCATCCAGCTGTCAGCTTCTACATAGCTGGCATCAGCTGCAGAGACATGCCTGTTCCAAACAGCTGAGATTCAATGCCTGAGCAAGGTAGGAATATAAAGTCCCAGCCATTTCACTGACATGGGATAATTTTGGTGGTCATTTTAGCTCTCAAATTTCCCCTCCAGTTTGGCCTAAGCTTTCAGCAGTCATCACAGTTTGACATATTCCTCTGCCAAGTCCTGCTTCCTTGTGCCTTTCTCTCACAGGTGTTTCTCCCCCCAAACCATCTTACATTCCAAAGTCAGCATCTGCATCCAGAGAATGTAACTTGTGACAGTCAGTACCAGGAGCAATTGGAGATGGCAATCTGGAGGGTGGGGCTTGGTGTTTGGAACTGAATAAGATGCCACCTGGCATCAGTAGTACAAGGGAACACACAAGTGGCACCTGGGACAAAGTGGCCATCCAGCTCAAACTTTCACTTCTGGTAGTATGGTGAAGAATAAGGACATATGGATAGAAGGACATATACTAGCAGGTATCACTATTGTTGTCAAAATGTAGGGAAAAAATAACAGGTGTAAAAATAACAGGGTTTGAATAGCTACTACTAAATTCTACAGTTGCTCTATAGGCATACTGTCCAACTCAATAAGCCCTTGGCATGTACAATTATTGCAAACTTGAAATCTGGTTAGATCAAACTGAGATGTGTTGTATGTACAAAAACCACACCAGATTTTAAATACTCACTATAAAGAAAATGTACACTATTTCATGTTTTTATGCTAATATTTTGGATTTTTTTATAATAAAGGCAATACATTGTAGTTAATTCCATCTGGGTCCTTTGTTTTACTTTTTCAAATGTAATGAATAAAAATATTTGAAAGTGCCTATGTGGCTTACTTTATTTCTATTGTACAATACTACTCTATAGGGGAAAAAAAAAAAGAGTTGAGATTGAGTTGAAAGATAGACCATCCATCACAAAACGGAAGCAACCATCACAAGGTAGAAGTGGAACATTTGGGATGGAGCATGAGCAGGACCAGAAGACACGAGCAAGATGCATGAGCAAATAGTTCATGGTGCCCATCACTGCTGTAACAGCCCCCTTCCTCTGCCCACAGCAAGGAGAAGTATGATCACTTCACAGAGGGCAAAAAAGTCCCAATTTGGGATATAGAAAGGTTGTCTGTGTATGTGAATGAAAAACATACAGTGACTACACTACAGACGTAGAATACTTGCGGTACCCTTAAAAGACAGTCTGAGAGAAAATTCTCTTCATTAGTGTAGGTTTCAGTCAGTGCTACATGCCGTCTACTTCGTGCAGAAAGAGAAGTTGCCCTGAAAAGAGGTTAAGAGGTGGCCTATGCAAATGGCCTGGAAGTAAAAACTGGAATATTATAGACAAGGAGGAATGAAGCAGAGGCACATAGATGGACCTATACAACTGAGCACAGAGTGAGAAAATCTTTGTACCACATCTTATTATCCGCTAGAGATCATGTGCAATGGAAGAGGCACTAGACAACAAAGTAGATAAAACAATCTGGCTAAGTAGATAAAAGGAGTGGTGTGTCATTGGCCACACAAGTGCTGGCACAACGGATGTATAAGCAAAGTGGTCGTGAAGGCAAATACGAATATATTACACAGGGGTCCAAGAGCATCAGACTCCACTCATCAAAGGTAAAGAGCTACAGTTGCTGATGTGACCAGCTGCCCCCAGTGGAGACCAATGCTGAGCCTTGGATACAGCACTGTTTCTTGAGACTTGCCACTTAATGGCAAGTTGACTATGTTGTTTCACTTGCATCCTGGAAAGACCAGTGATTTGTCATCATGGGAATAGTCATCCATTCTCCATAGAGATCTGCCTTTCATGCTGTGAGGGCCTTAGCCAGCCCCACTATTCAAAGGTTGTCAGTGTATTTGAGCCACTGTCACGGATTTCCACTGGACTTCCCAGGTGGTGCTAGTGGTAAAGAACCCACCTGTCAATGCAGGAGACATAAGAGATGCAGGTTGGATCCCTGGGTTGGGAAGATCCCCTGAAGGGGGACATAGTAACCCACTCCAGTATTCTTTCCTGGAGAATCCCATTGACAGACAAACCTGATGGGCTATGGTCCAGGGTTGCAAAGAGTCACACATGACTGAAACAACTTAGCACACAAACACACACATGGAATCCCACAGACCAGACTTTCCCTTTTACATTTAAGGAGGTGCATGACTAGGCAGATGGCCACCAGATCCACTGGTTGAACCAGACAGTTCACCCAGACTCTGACCTTATAATGTGTTAGAATAGCCTTCTAAAGTCACAGCTAAAGTGCCAAGTAGGAGGCACTATTCTGAGGAGAGGAGGCACCATCTTCCAATAACGCAGTACATGCATTGAATCAAAGTTCTTTATAATTGTGCTGTGTCACTGAGTGGAAGAATATATAGGTGCAGGAGTCAAAGGAGAGGAATCACTTGACCTTAATCTAGCTCTATGTAGGCATGACAACTCCCCCTTGAGAACTAAAACATTTGCCTCAGATTCAGACTCAAGTATCACAGGTTTAAACAGTAATGGAGGATTCCCTCGAGAGTCCAGATTTCTGAGTCATTGCTTTCTCCAGGATCAAACACTTCTTTACAGGATGATGAATAGTGAGTACATACATTCTCTTCTGAAGAAAACCAAATCCGCACTAAATAGCGTACAATCCAGCCCCAAATCTATACAAGATGAGCACAAAATTCATCCTTAATTGAGTATGGCTTTTTCCTGCATACCTGCAATAGCCATTCTATATCCTTTCTTTCATTCTGGGTAGAAGCAATTGTAACAGAAAATAGAAGTTGAGAGGTAGAGAAACTCTAAATGTTTGGGGAATTTTAACTTTTTTCACATAAAGAAGAAAACAAACTGCATTTGTATGATGACCCTTGGTGCCAAAACATATTGGAAATTAACTCAAAGCCTTTTATATATTTTATTCTCCAGTCTCTGCACACTTCATTTTTTTTTTTCTTTTTACTTCCCAGTGTCTCAAGCCTGAATCTATAAACTAAGGACAGGTTTCCTAAATTTCAAGAAACTTACAGCCTTGAGCATGAGTTTGTAGTCAGCGTATCGTTTCTTCTTCCATATTTCCAGAATTTTTATTTCCTTAGGAAAAGTCTGTACAGATAAAGTGTTGAGAAAACAGTAGCAATGATAGCAGATTTACCACCTGCCCATTTACTGCCTGCAGATTTATGGCCAACTGAGCCTATTTTGCCATCTGGGTCAAAGTCATATTTTCACTGGAAATATTTTGGTAAGTTATTGCTAGCATTTTTTACATGCAGGTGGTGATCACACAGGTTTTACGGCACTTTCACAACGGCACGTCTGACTGAAGTGCACAGAAGTTGATCTTTTGTGAATGCCTACAGAAGCGATTAGATGAAATGGAATGCACTTTATTCATTACATTTACCAGCATGCAAGGGATTCCTTTAACATGAAATGTAATCTGAGAAAGGTACCAAGTCATGTTCCCTGGTTGTTTCCAGAGATATAGATTTTGGTGCTTAGAAAAAAACAGTTGGCCACTCATGAATGTTGAAGCTACTGTCAGGTATATGAATAGAATTTCAGTTTCTGGTGGGTATCTGTTAATTTTGATAATTTTCTTTGTAATTTTCTCTTTTAACACTTCTATTGTTGGGAAAAAATGTTGCAGTCTGGTATTTTGCTTTGGGGGAGTTTTTGTTAATTTCATAGACACATTGTAAGGGACAGACACAATTATATAAGAGCTGTAGGAGAATGGAAAAAAAATGGACTCGTAATAAGGAGACCTGGATGCTAATAAGAGTTTTATAAGCTGAAAGTATTATACTCTCACCTAGTTTGATCCTTGGAAGGAAAGCTATGACAAACCTAGAGATCATATTAAAAAGCAGAGGCATCACTTTGCCAACAAAGGTCCATGTAGTCAAAACTGTAGTTTTTCTAGTAGTCATGTACATATGTGAGAGTTTGACCACAAAGAAGGCTGAATACAGAATAATTGATGCTTTAGAATTTTGATCCTGGAGAAGGCTCTTGAGAGTCCCTTGGACAACACTGAGATCAAACCAATTAATCCTAAAGGAAACGAATCCTGAATATTCACGGGAAGGACTGATGCTGAAGCGGAAGCTCCAATCCTTTGGCCACATGATGCAAAGAGCCACCTCATTGAAAAAGATCCTGATGCTGGGAAAGATTGAAGGCAGGAGGAAAAGGGGACAACAGAGGATGAGATGGTTGGGTGGCATCCCTGATTCAATGGACATGAGATTGAGCAAACTCCAGGAGATAGTGAAGGACAGGGAAGCCTGGCATGTTGCAGTCCATGGGGCTGAAAAGAGCCAGACGTGTCTGAGAGACTGAACAACAACAACACTTCTGTGTAACCATCATCTGAAACAAGATATCGAACATTTCTATCACCCCAGACTATTTCAGTTCAATTCAGTTGCTCTGTCGTGTCCAACTCTTTGCGACCCCATGGACTGAAGCACACCAGGTTTCCTTGTCCATTACCAACTCCCGGAGCTTATGTAAACTCATGTCCGTAGAGTTTGTGATGCCATCCAACCATCTCATCCTCTGTCCTCCCCTTCTCCTCTTGACTTCAATCTTTCCCAGCATTAGGGTCTTTTCCAATGAGCCAGTTCTTCGCATTAGGTAGCCAAAGTTTAGGAGTTTCAGCTTCAGCATCAGTCCTCCAAAGAATATTCAGGACTGATTTCCTTTAGGATAGATAAGTTGGATCTCCTTGCAGTCCAAAGGACTCTCAAGAGTCTTCTCCAACACCACAGTTCAAAAGCATCAATTCTTCTGCACTCAGCTTTCTTTATAGTTCAACTGTCACATCCATACATGACTACTGGAAAAACCATAGCTTTGACTACATGGACCTTTGTTGGCAAAGTATGTCTCTGCTTTTTATTATGCTGTCTAGGTTGGTCAAATCTTTTCTTCCAAGGAGCAAGCATCTTTTAATTTCGTGGCTGCAGTCACCATCTACAGTGATTTTGGAGGCCAAGAAAATAAAATCTGTCACTGTTTCTATTGTTTCCCCATCTATTTCCCATGAAGTGATGGGACTGGATTCCATGATCTTCATTTTCTGTGTTGAGTTTTAAGCCAACTTTTCACTCTCCTCTTTCACTTTCATCAAGAGGATCTTTAGTTTTTCTCTTTTTGCCATAAGGATGGTATCATCTGCATATTTGAGGTTATTGATATTTCTCCCGGCAATCTTGATTTCAGCTTGTGCTTCATCCAGCCCAGCGTTTCTCATGATGTACTCTGCATATAAGTTTAATAAGCAGGGTGACAATATACAGCCTTGACATACTCCTTTCCCTATTTGGAACCAGTCTGTTGTTCCATGTCCAGTTCTAACTGTTGCTTCTTTACCTGCATACAGATTTCAGAGAAGGCCGGTCAGATGGTCTGGTATTCCCATTTCTTGAAGAATTTTCCACAGTTTGTTGTGGTCCACACAGTCAAAGGCTTTTGCATAGTCAATAAAGCAGAAGTAGATGTTTTTTCTGGAACTCTTTAGCTTTTTCAATGATCCAAAGGATGTTGACAATTTGATCTCTGGTTCCTTTTCCTTCTCTATATCCAGTTTGAACATCTGGAAATTCCCGGTTCACATACTTTTGAAGCCTGGCTTGGAGAATTTTGAGCATTACTTTGCTCGTGTGAGATGAGTGTAACTGTTTGGTAGTTTGAACATTCTTTGGAGTTGCCTTTCCTTCTTGTCCATTTCCTGTATACCCCTGACCCTGTCCACACACATAAGATTCAACTTTCTGACTTACGTTATTATATATTAGTTTTGAAAATTCTTTTTACTTCAAATAAATGGAATCATCTAGTTTCTTTTACTCTGTATAATGTCTCTACATTTGTTCCATGCTGCATGAATCATTTGCTTGTTCTGTAGTACTGCTGAGTAGTATTCCAATCATGAATATACAACAGCTTTTTAATCTTTTCTCCTGTTTATGGATATTTGGGCTATTTTCAAAATTTGACTTTTAGGAGTTAGGTTGTTATGGATGTTCATGTATATGTCTTTTGTGAACATACATTTTCATTTCTCCTGAGTACATGCTGAGTTGTGGAATTTCTGCCAAGCAGAAATTTTATGTGTGTTTAACTTTGGTTAATGTGTGTGTGTGTGTGTGTGTGTGTTAATTTAATGGTTTATGTCTGTTTAACTTTATAAGAAACTGCCAAAACAGTTTTCCAAAATGGTGATACCATATTTTACTCTCAGCAGCAGTTCTATCAGCTCTACATCTTCACCAACACCTGGTATTATAAGTCTTTTTTAGTCTTTCTAGTGGGTATGAAATAGCATATCATTATTTTGGTTTGCATTTTCTAGATGACTCATGCGGCTGAGTTTCTTTTAATTGTAAACCACATAGAACTTAGATATGGCTTACATCTCCTTGAAAAACAGTCTAATTTTTGTTTCTTCTTTGTTTTCCCATGGTATTTTGTAACTCACCTATGTAGATTTTAAAACAACAAATGCTTTATTTCTACTTGCAAACTTTTTAATTCAGAAGATCTGAATTAAATGCCTAGGAATAGAATTCTGATTCACAAATGAACTGTTGAATTATGCTCCAGGTATATGACAGGTTTTTTTAACATGACTAACCTATTTATTAGGTCATAAAAAGGCAATATACAATGATAAGAACATAGACTTTAAAATAAAAATGAGATATTGAAACATAGTTCCCACTTACTGTTTGTGTGCTTTTGGACAAATTATATAATTGAAATCTCAGGTTCTTAATCTACAAATTGAGGGTAATTACAATGCTTAACTCAGACAGTTGTGAAGAGGCTCAAATGTGATAGCAAATATAAAATGGTTACCATTTTTCCAAATTCATAATAAACACTCAATACTCATTATAGAGAAGGAGAAAACTGCGAAAATATTGTGAAGACGGAGCTAAAGAAGTCAGAACACCTAATGTCAGTACATTGATATTAATATATCCCATTTACTACTACTGTTTTGGCTAATCATTTCAGATAATCTTCCAAAAAGGTTTTCTTACTTTGTTTCACCTTTCTTTCACCTATAGAATATTTTTGGGTTGAAACATTGTATCATATCTTGGCATTCTCAGTTTTTATGCAGGATGGATGTACTAAATGTGCTTCTGACAAGCTGTTTACTTTATCAAGGCAAGTTTTCATGAATGACCTCTTGTTTTTTCCCCTCAGTTATTTTTTTCTGTCTGATGTTCCAAACTAAAATTGGTTAATCCTTGTTTCTAGATTATCCCTATGTTCTATGCAGCACTATCTATAATAGCTAGGAATGGAAGCAACCTAAATGCTGATCGACAGATAAATGGATAAAGAAGATATGGTACATATGTACAATGGAATATTACTCACCCATAAAAAGGACTGAAACTAGGTCATTTGTAGTGATTTGGATGGACTTAGAGTCTGTCATACAGAGTGAAAACAATTAACTTTGTTTAAAAATAGGATCTTCAGCGAGATACTGCTTTTAAGCTTATATTTTTCTCAGATCAGTTTCTACTATTGGCTTTTCTCCTTTCCTCTTTTTACATATAGGACATTCATTGTGAAATCCATCGTGTATGAATGCTCAGTAAATATTCAATAATTATTAGAAGTGCAAAGAAGCTTTATTTTCTATTTTACATATTCAAAACTGGACCAGAGAGGAAAAATAAATAATTTTCCTTGAGAAACACAGTGCCTTTTAGTAGTAAAAGTTGGAAATGGTCCCAACTTTACCTGTGATGGGTAAGTTTCATAGGCTGCAGAAAATCCCCACAAGGATGACTAGCTTTCCATTTCCCGAGTAAATTAAAGGGTCTATACCCCTTACTAACAGTTATTTTGTCATGCAACCCCGTTAAATCAATGAAGAGGCAGAAAGACCCTATAGATAATCATTCTTCATTTTCTAATGCCATAGAGTTTTCCCTATATTTTGTGACTTAGTGTTTTCCTGGTAAATGTCAACATAGAGAGAGAGAAAGAGCAATGACTAGCACCAATACTTGATTAATCATTTTCATCAGTCTCATATATATCTTTTGTTTTTGTTCTCAGCTTATCATGCTGAAAACACAGAAATCAAGAACAAATGATAACACAGAACTTGTCTCTAAGTGATTTGTTTCCAGAGTTATACTATTGAAAAATAAAAACAAGTAACACAAAATTTTCACTTTTTATTTTTTCCAAACTATGTTCTTTCTTTGGGTCAGAATTGTTAAGTAACTATACCTAGAGATCAGCATGCATTAAACAAACCAAAAACAACATTAGATGGTCAAGATTTTTTTCTTTATTTACACTGACCCAGATAAAAATACAAATTCCATATCAATGGAAAATATGCAAAAAAGAAAAAGAGCATGAAACCAAGTTTAAGAACAAGTCAAAACTTCAGCAAATAAATACTCCATTTCTGACAATTTCTAGAAGAATTTAACAATTCCTTTCTAACATATCTAAAATCTCAGACTCATATAAAGGGCAGAATTTACTTTTAAAGTCAGAGGAATATTCAAACTATGAAGTTATACCATTATAAATACTATGTAATAAGGACTATAATAAAGATATGAACTAAATATTTTGGAATAATTGGAATGGAACAACTAATTGGTCATTATTACTCTGTATTATAACCCTTCTCTTACTGTGAGCAAGACTGTGTTTGTGTGTGTTCAGTGTGTTTAATTCACTTTTCTGTTTATTGTTAGTACTCAGTAAATGTTTAACGATATTTTTGGTCCTGAATTAGTTCTATTTTTTTACTCCTTCATATGGAAGGCAAGGATAGGAATAGAAGACAAAAAAGAGGGACATAGTAAAGAGAAAAGAGCAGTAGTATTTTCGGTCCCCAAGAGAACAACACAGAACACCCTGTTGCTGTTAGATAGGCTCCTGACCTTTTCTTTTTCTCTTACTCCAAAAGATAGGTTTTCTTTCCTTTCCTCTTTCTTTTTTCTTTTCAATTGTTCACCTATACAATCCACACAGCTCCCCGCAATTCCACTCTGTCTTTTCACTCTTCTAATGAGTATGTTGGTCATGTCTGTAGGTTTCACGTCCACATTGCTTCATATTTCCCACTAGCCTATGCCTATTACCATCAGAGACCAAATTCTTGAGATTCTAACTTTCTAGCAAAGTACACCTGCTGTCCTGCACTCCACAGGAGCTGCTGTTTGTTCTGATTCTGTGTCATTATTTATTGCCTGCAGTGTGAGCCGTGCTCCTTCAAGGAAAAAAGGTTTGGCTTATGTTTTCCTCCCAATCAATGCACAATGAATACTGCCGACAGCTGAGCGATGAGATGTGACTGAGGCCTGAAAGTCAAGGGCCTGTGTGTGTGTTTCAAGGCAGTTTCCACTCACAGAGAGGGAGGGGAGAAACATGATCACATTTGGAAATTGTGTAACCTAAGTCTAGTTTATCCCTCCTTTCTCATCTCACAGTCTATTGCTATTATCTGTAGTCTGAATCCAAATTAACTTGGAAACAAGCCTTCAGTGTACTTTGTGATTAGAAAAAAAAATTCTTGAGTTTGGAGGATACAGAAGTTTGTCTGGATCTGGTCATTATGTGAAATAAAACTGAAATCAATTAGAATTAAATCCCCACAGGTTTTTATTGTCATATAATAAGTTCCTTTTAGTTTTCTTTTTTCCAGTGAAAAATTAAACTGAAATATTAATTTCTTTTTAGGTTGAACAGATACTGGATCCAGCATATCTCTGACATCACCAAGCAGTAAGTAAGACTCTGTAACATTCCAGCAATACTCCAAATCTCAATGCAATAAGCTCATATCAACTTGATGAGGCAGACAGCTACTCTTTTTGAGACACACCATACTCCAATTATTTCTGGCAAGGGGTTCCGATATATAATCATAGTTGCTGCCTACAGTTTTGTGATGCCTCAGCTCTAGATTTTAAATTTCCAAACAACATTTTGGAAATGTTGGTCTCTCGACCTTGTCTACCCCATAATTGGGTGCTCATTTCCACCAAACAGTGACGACAAAAGTGTTACGGCTCAAATGCTTGTGTTCTCCCTAGACTTATATATTGAAATTTTAACCTCCAATGTGATGGTATTAGGACGTGGTACTTTCTGGGAGATAATTAGGTCATGAGAGTAGATCACTCAAGAATTGAATTAGTGCCCTTACAAAAAGAGATAGGAGAGAATTTGCTTATTTTCTTTCTAGCTCTCTGCTTTGTTCATGTGAGCATATAATGAGAAAGAGGGCTTACCAGGTGGTGCTATGGTAAAGAATCTGCCTGCCAATGTAGGAGACATAAGAGATGTGGGTTTGATCCCTGTGTCAGAAAGATCCCCTGGAGGAGGGCATGGCAACCCACTCCAATAATATTGACTGGAGAACCCCCATGGACAGAGTTGCCTGGCAGGCTACAAATCCACAGGGTTTCAAAGAGTTGGACACAACTGAAATGATTTCTCATGCATGCACATAATGAGAAAGACAGCCATCTACAAACCAAGAAGAGAGCTCTCACTAGACTCTGACCTTGTTGGCACCCTGATCTCTGACCTCCAGCCTCCAGAGCTATTAGACGTATATTCCTGTAGTCTGTAAACCACCTAGCCTATGCTATGCTATTATAGCAACCTGAGCTAAGGAACAAAGATTTCCTTCTTCTTTAACCAGCAGGGAAAAATCTCTGCTTTGTTTAACTTCTTTTTCCAAAAGAGGGGATTTCAGTCTAGTTTTAGGGTCCAGAGTAAAATGCATATTCCCATTTTTGATATTGCAACAAAATCCTTTGCAAGGCAGTAGGGTCAAAGAAATGTCACGTTCTGACTTTTACTAGTGGGATCTCTGCTTTTCCCTAGTAATCCCACTTATAGCTTATCTAGCATTATACCAAATTTCCTTACTCAATGGGGACTTTTCTTTCAGAAACCTTATTTATTTTTTCCTCTAGTCTAATCTTTAAGGACATCTGTGTGTGTGTTAGTCGCTAGGTCATGTCCAACTCTTTGCAACCCCATGGACTATAGCCTTTCAGGCTCCTTTATCCATGGGTTTCTCCAGTTTATACAAATCAACCTCAGTTGTGGGCTAAATTCAAATTCCCTTCCACAGCAATATGGACCCCTTTTAGATCATAGAATATAACTGAACATATTTGTCAGGGTCTCCAAACATTTCAAACATTGTGAGAGCATAGTGGAGTGTTATCTAAGTTTTATCAATGATGTATCTATTTATTATTTCATTAATTCATATAACAGACATTTATTGCATATCTATTGGGCATCAGGCATTGCTCTAGACTAAGAGCTGAAAAACTTTTTTCTATAAAGGACCTGATAATAAATATTGTTGGTGTTGTGGGCCATAAAGTCAGTTGCAACTATTCCATTTTGATTATTATAGCACAAGAACAGCTATAGATAAACTTAATAGGAGTGGCTATGTTCAGTAGAACATGAAGGGGTTTAGGGAACATTTATATGAGAAGGATTGAAATGTCATTCCATTAGGATACTCCTCTATTCCACATTGATATTGCCCTCTGTGCCACTACTAAGTTACATCTTAGTTGTTATAATTCAGTCATTCACTTGGCACAGTGTGCAGACTTACCTTTTGTTATGGAAAAACCATTGTATAAGTCAAATTCCTGCCTTTAAAGGGTCACACCATAATTGCAAACCATCAGCACCATTTGAACCCAAGTGTTCTAGAGATATTTTACCTTATTAAATTAGGAAACATTTCTTAAGACTGACTCCACACTTTTCAAGGCAGCCTTAAACATGAGCCCATTTCATGGACTCATGAAGATAAAACACACAGTAGCCTTCTTTGATTTGATAGGCCCATATGTAAGAAAACAATGAGAGAGACGGTATTCTGTTTTTAGGAAAGTGTTTAAGCTCAGCCAGTGGCTGCTATGATAAGACACTGGAATCATATTCTCTAAAAGGCTAAACATTCAAATCACCAGGTTCTCAGTTACCAGCCCTGTCACTAGATTAAAAACAAAAAGAAAGAAAGAAAGTGACAGCAACTCAGTCATGTCTGAGCAACCCTATGGACTATAGCCTGCCTACCATGCTCCGCTGTCCATGGAATTCTCCAGGCAAGAATACTGGAGTGGGTAGCTGTTCCCCGCTCCAGAAGATCGTCCCAACCCAGGAATCGAACCCAGGTCTTCCACATTGCAGGCAGATTCCTTACCATCTGAGCCACCAGGGAAGCTCTGATGTCACTAGATCAAAGACACTTTCAAAAGATCAAAGGGCTAGTAAGATATGATTTCTACCTCTAAGGAGCTTTGGCGAGGGTGGTAGGGGGGAGACAATTACAAATAAAGCATTGTTCATGAAAATTCTTCTATCCTGGAGCCTTACATGCTAGTCATCATATTTCTCATCTTCAGATACCTGGCATATTGCTAAACTTATGCTCTGGTTTGAAGTTAAGCATTTAGAGAAGAGAGAGATTTATTAAATACTTTTACAAGTTTTCACTGAGAACTTACTAGGAGTCAAATTCTTTTGGGCATATGGGGTTACAAGGTTCACAAGAAAGACTGTTTCTGTCATCAGAGAGCTCATAAATAAGTGTAAAACACAATCATATGAGTATACAATTACAGCATACTGGGGAAGGTGCTGCGACAGAGTATTGATACAGAAGCACAGAGGATATGAGTGGGGCCAAAGTTGTTAGAGGATATGGAATAAATGGAACTTGTGTGGTCCTTACCTTAGTAGGATTTAATTTGTGTTGGAAAAAAAGAAAAACATATACAAAGCAATTAAGCAGGAGTGAACATGCTGTTGAGCTTCTCCAGTGGTTCAGCAGTAAAGAATCTGCCTGCAATGCAGGAGACGCGGGTTTGATACCTGAGTCAGGAAGATTCCCTGGAGGAGAACATGGCAACCCACTCCAATATTCTTGCCTGGGGCATCCCATGGACAGAGGAGCCTTGTGGGCTACAGTCCATAGGGTCATAAAGAGTGCAACCTAGCATTCACACACAAATATGCTATTAAAAGCGTCGTGTCCGTGGAGTTTTCTCACGTGAGTGGGACCCCTGGTTTGAAGGGAGTAACATCTGCCCATTAGAATGTGTTTTATATACATATATATAAAAAAAGAATGTTTTATAAGACAGTGAAAAGGGAATGATTCTAGGTTACTGAACAGGAAATAACAAAAGGAATAGAGAGCTTTAGAAAAATGGCCTGAAATAAATATTCATGAGGAATAAAAGAAATAGTAGAGATGAGAGTGATAAAAATATATTGCATACCCTTGAAATTATCACCAGTCTGGATGGATGTGGTAGTAATGGAAAAGAAGAGGAGGACCGAAGCTGAAAGACGGTTCAAAGGAGGAGATGACAGGATGCAATGACAGATTGAACACTAGGTTTGAATGAGAGGGAAGAGTAAAAGAGAGTCTGGAAAAATGGTGATACCAGTGACAGAATCAACACAGCACAGCGAACTGACAACCGGATGATCAAAGTGACATACCACTTGTGCCATATGTCTGAAAGCTCTTCATCAGAGATACAAAGCTGAAAGGAAAGTTGTCTCTAGATTATTCTTGCTCAGGAGTCTATGGGTAAATGATGAACTTGACAAAAAGAAGTCCTCTAAGGCACTGGCTGATGTGACCTCATGTGTCAAACCAAATTAAAGGCCCACAGGGTGAGGGTCAGCTCTGATGTCTATACAGTTTAGAACTGCAAATAGACATCACATTCTCCTTGTGAAGTTTCATCCAGGTCACCTATAAACCATAATAAAACATCAAATAACAATGCTTGGTAGGCCTTCAATAAAGATTTGTTGAACTGGACTGAGGCTACGGGGGTTAAAAACAAGTTAGTGGGGATGAGGTATAACTCTTTGAACACAAGCACCTTGAGAGCAGAGCAGAGAAAGCACAGCTTGAATAAATCACAAGGCCAATGCCCACTTAGGCAAAATGGGCTGGCATCTCCTGAAACTCAGGTGTTAAACACATTGCAATGACTCCACAAAGAATTTCAATCATGGAAGCCTATCACATCTGGAATTTGTTTTCTCTTTTTACTCTATCTACATGGTTGGCTTTGAATAAGTGGTCTTGACTACAAACAACACATTAAAAAACATGTAGCATTACTGAATAACTGGGCATCTGTATATTTGTGAATTCAAAGTGAAATGAACGAGTCATTCTTTTGGGATTTGAGGTCTTAAAACATGTGGTTAAACATATTCAGAGACAGGACACAGAGGGACTGTCTTTTCATTACTTTAACCAGTAAAGAGAAATTGTCTGTTTTCCTTGACATAGGCTACTATTTTTGAGATCATCATAAAATAGAATTCGTATTATTTACTATGTATTTATTCACAGTAATATAACTCAAACACTGTAGAAACTTTCTTTTTAACCTGAGAGAAAGATTCTTTGGGTCTGGCAGTGACAAGGTGTTGGAACTTTTCTTTGTAATAAGAAAATAAATTAGATCTTGTAAAATTCTGAGTCAGACCCTTTTGTTTTCTGAAGACAAATACCATCAACTGCTATCAATGGTTCCTTCTCTGGAGTTAGAAAGAGAAAATTATACACTGTGAGAGAGAAGAAAATTTATTTCTCCATGGTTGGTCAAGCCTAGCATTCTCTACAGAGAGAATCTTTCTGGAAGAAGCTAGTGTTTTTATGAGCTGGAGGCGATGAGAAGAAAACAGAGCTGCATACCAAACAAATAGCAAATGCCATTTTGAACTGGTGGCTCTAGCCTGCTGGTACTTCGTGTGATTCCCGGTTCTGCCTGTGGCAATATATAAAGCCGGGTCCATCTTTCAGCATTTGACTTGGGCTTACTGCTGCACTATACCTTGTGTTACAAAATGCTGCACCAAATTTATACTGACTTCTCTACAGAGTGGGTTGAAGAAATCTGGTTCCGAGTACCACTCTTAATATGTTTAATTATTTTGACAAATTGTTTTAGAACTTCACGTGCATTCCCTTTAGATCCACAGCATTCTCACTGCCGCATAAGTATAGCATTAAACGAGGACATTTCCAATTAGTCTGCATCTTTATGAATAACTTGCCTTGTTCTGCCTAAATTATTCAGCTTAAAGTTTTTTCTGAAATCATAGATTCTTTTTAAATTAATTACACAACAGGGCCAAACACAGGACCCAGCATATGGCAGGCACTTAATAAATGTTTGTTGAATAAATAAATGAGCTTTGCTTCAGTTCTGGATTTTGGCCTATCTTTTTATAATGTTAACCAAATAAACTGGCTTGTGTTGGAATGTGAAGCCATTTCCATGGATATTGGAATTTGCTTCAAAAAACTTGCCTTGATTCATGATTTAAAGATCTGAATTGAAAGTAAGGAGAAATTTATATCTAGATCTTCATTAACAGACAATTGCTTAACATTTTCCCTTCTGAGAGGAACAAGCCCTGGGCATAAAGTCAAAACTGCACAGAAAATACTGGCCCTCATCATTGCTACATTGCTAGTAAAGAGATTTGTTATCTCTGAAATGTTAATAATATTGATCCTTACCAACAAATGCTGTTTTAAGATTTTAGGAGGTAACATGCATGTAACACTTATCCATTGCTGCATAAAATACACTAAAAATTCAATGGCTTATTTATTTCTGCTCATCAGTTTACAAAATATCTGAGCAGATCTGCTGATTTAGGCCGGACTTGACAGGTTTCACCAAGACTTTCTCAGGGTCTTTGCCTGGCAGCTGGTTAACTTCTATCTAGGGTGATGAGGATAATGGGGCTATGCGTTTTCATCAGTGTTTTCTCATGTTGTGGTAGAGGTTTTAAGACAGAGAACAAATAAATGCCCTGAGTCCACTTGAAACCAAAGCTCAGAAATGGCATAAAATGTTACTTCTGGCACATTCCATTGGTCAAAGCAATAACAAGGGCAACTAGCCAAGATTCAAGGATTGGGAAAATAGCTTCTATCTCTTAACGCAAAGAATTATAAAATCATATTGCAAAGGGGCAAGGACAGTACAGAACCGTGGCCATTTTTGCAATCCACCACAACATAAAAAGTTGTTGTCACACTACGTGCATATGTGTGTTTAATCAATGACATTTATTGTTATAATTAGCCTACAGCCTATGCTTCCTTGTTAGTCCTTTTCTTTCACTCTCACCTCATCCTTTTAGGTGTTCAACTTCATGATTTTGACCAAAGAGGTTGGATGATTAAGAAAACCACTTTGCTTATATCCTCTGTCATTCCCCCAAACCAATCCAAGAAGCAATATAGGGTAACCTCTACCCACAAGGAATGACTCTTGTAGATTTTTTAATCCTTCATTTTCTGAATCTTCCAATTCACAGTTGAAGCTAAGGGATGTCTAACACCATAACAACGGCCTCTAGAGTTAGACTACTTTGTTTTGGAACAATGTGACCTTGAGTGGATTAGTTTATCTCTTTGTATTTACATTTTCTTAATTCTGAAATGGAGTTACTGAGAAGTTTAAATGAGATTTTATACAAATATCTGTACCTGATATATAGTGAGCCTGGTGTGGCCTGTGTGTGGCTGAATGCGTGTTACATTTAATAATTTCTTTCAGTAAGGTATAAAATTATGAATCAAGTCTCTCAGATAATTAACAGAAAACAAGGCAAAGTTTCCTTTGGGTGGCTGACTAAGCTCACATATTTTCTCAACACTGCCTTCAGTTCCTAACCTCTTTATAAAGTTTTATTGTTCACAATGTTCTATTTTCATTTCCTTATAAAACTCTTTACTCTGATGGATTCATAGAAATGTGTTAACTGTACAAATCAGATAGCAATTTTATATATATATATATATATATATGCATTGATAACACAAGGAACTTTGAGAAATTATTATTTCTCAAGAATAATGAAATAAAACATTAACCAAGATTATTGTAAGTGAATCCTCAGCATAGGCACAGTTTTGGAAAACAATGCAAGCTCATCAAACATTATTTCCTCTAGTGTATATCAAGACTACCTAAGGAAAAATCAAGATGACAGAGATCCAGATTGTTAAAAATGAGGAAAGGCCCTACTTGAAAAAGCTTATTACTCTAATCTAAACAATATTGCACTTATGTTTTTGCCAACAGTTTAGTATACATTAATATACAACATTTTCATATATAGTACTCCTTGCTTGTTGTTAAACAAAGGGCAAGAAACAAATCTAACCAATGTCTAATTCCTTCTGTGTCATACATTATTACCTACTACTGAGGTGGTAATCTGAGGAAAAGATTATGCCAAAATCAGACTTGATTAAATCCCCTGCCAAGGAACATAGCTATATTTAGCAACATTTCTAAGAAAGAAAGGAAGGAAGGGAGGGAGAAAAACAGAAATAAATGTTGTACCTCATAGTATGCAGCAAAATTGAATTCTACCAAATGCACCCGTGTATGAGTATGCTAAATAAAGAGCTGCCTGATCCAGTGTTTTCTTTGGTTATGAAACCCCATCTTTTTATTTTCCATCCTCCACCAATACTAGCAACTCTGCTTTGGAACTGCTATAATGAATATCTGATAAAAAGAGTATAAATAATACTAACTTCATTTATAGAAGGACTTACACATGTCTGACACTACTCTGGATATGTCAGCTATCTTCTTCTTCACAACAGTCTAGCAAAATAGACATTATTCCAATTTTACATAGAGGAAATAGTCACAGTTGGCGAGCTGATAAGAGTAGGACCTAGATTCAAATACAAGTTTCTCTCAGTTGAGATCTAATGCTCTTATTATAAAAATACTTAAAAACTGACACTATATTTCTCTTCAGACTCTTTACAACTGAAAAGTATTCATTATCATTTTCAGAACATTCCCTCATGTTTGATGTTCTCTTGTTAACACTCTCCGCAGTCTCTGTAGCTTTCTTTAATAATAGGCCCTGATTAAGCATAGCACTATACTAATCCTATATTAAACAAAGCGTAGATAGCTGTATGTTTCCTACAGGAAATGTTCTTTTAATACTCCTGAATATACAATTACAATCCCCTCTTCCCCCCACTGGCACAACCTTAATGAACATCCATTTAAAACAGTAAAGCAAGGTCCATGAAATGAGTTATTGTTAGTCAGTCACACTCATCTAAATAGAAAAATACTAAAATATACAATCTAGTTCTTTCATTTCTTTTCTGGATAAATAGTAGAAAGGACATTTTAAAGTAAGATGAATTTGGATTCTCCTTGATGTTCTAAGCATATTAATTTCAGAAAAGACCATTACATAAGACAGAATTTATTTTTCTAAACATTTTTTAATCACTGGATAATATCCTATTTGTTCATATTATGTGTTTATGGGAAAATATGATCTTATTTTTCTAGTTTTGATGCTAGAGTCTTTTTTTAATCCAAAATAGCATATATTTAATATATGCATTTTGAAAAGTTACCTTTTCAAAAATCATAATTACATGTTTTTGATAAAAATATCTGCTTTACAAGAAAATGAATTCGGGCAACATGAATAACCCAGAGGTTATACGCTAAGGGGAAATAGTAACATTCTACCATATGCATCATAAATTGCAAAATAAATTGCATTGTCAAATGCATCACAAATTATTTTTTAAATATAACTTTAGGGCTTCCCAGGTGGTTCTAGGAAGAACTGAACTGCCAATGCAGGAGGCAAGAGATGTAGGTGCGATCCCTGGTTTAGGAAGATCCCCTGGAGGAGGAAATGGCAACCCTCTCCAGTATTCTTGCCTGGAGAACTCCAAGGACACAGAAGGCTGGTGGGCTACAGTCCATGAGGTGGCAAAGAGTCAGGCACGACTGAGCAGCTAACACTATAAGAAAGCACATGATTTTATATATTTTGGAGTTGTGTAGTCTTTTGGAAATTAGTTTAACACTATGGATGAACACTTTCTGCCAAAAAGAAATGTATTTATGAATATATACAAAATCATTCTTTAGGCCAAATATAGAACTTCTGGTTTGGATGAAAGTAAAATCATTGCTATGTTAGGATCATGAGAATTCCATTGGGAAGCATGTAGGTCATAATAGAAGGTTATAGCTAGCTTACTAATGAGATACACAGGAAATATAAAAGCATATTTTGAGTCTTTGGCAATGAATGTGAAGTGTTTTGTTTCATTCAGAGTAATCTTGAACTCTGTTAAACATCTTCATAAATGATCTGCAGTTGGTTGTTAATGACAGTAATTAAATTCTTAGATGAGAGAGGATATTAAGCAATGAGACATCATATAATAGTACAAAAGTCTAGAAAAAATGGCTTGAAATTAATCAAATGAGATTTAATCTTGAATTGCAAAGGCCAGTATTTGAGTAAAAAATAGATTCAAAAAAGTTGAAGGAAAATTAAAAATTAGCTTCAATAAATAGATATTTCCAATAGTTAATATAAAGTTGATTTGATATCCTATAATGGGCTTTAAAAAAATGCAAGCTGTTTTTAAAATAGAAATGATTTAAAAATTTGTCATAGTAATCATCACGGAAATTTCCAGGGCTGTGTGATCACAATGGGAAAGTTGAAAAGTTGTGGACAACTTGTGCTATAACAGAAGCTTTATGATCATCAGACACCTATCCAACAGCAGGAATAAAGGGTCCCATGAAGAATCCTTGGAAGAGAAGACTGAGAAAGAAATACAGCTGGATGAAGACATCAGATTTGTTGTGACAATTTTCTACAAACTCAGCAAAAGAATCAAACTTTCCTAAACAAGTGATAAAAATTAAAATCATGGAAAACAAAACAAAATAAACAAAAAGATATGGCACTTAGAGACAGAACAGTTCTAATTCTGATAAAATCGGCCGTTTCTTCATTAGCAGAACTGAACATATCATTTGTAAATATTCCAGAGGATTTTGTTTTAACCAGGACATTGATACTGTTCTCTCTGCTAGAACTTTCACCCTTCTGCAAAGACTCAAGTATGTTTTTGGACAAAATTTATTCACAAAGGGTTCTTCAAAGTGCTTCTTCTGCAATAGTCTTAGAGCCTTCACATTATTATTCTTTGAAAAAAATACTGAAACTTGAGTTACATAATTACAGCTTAAGAAAATAAGTCCTCTATTTTGAGGTTCTTAGCAGTGATTTTTTTTTTCTTACTAGTAATAAAATAATGGCAACAGAACATAGCTTCAGGTGATGATATAAAATAGATACCAAGCAAGAATGCAATAAGGCTTTTCCATTTTTAGAAAGTGATTATATACATTATCTCCAGAGTAGATTTCTCTTTTTCTGTAAATAAAATTACTGGAAGAGCTTGTCTTACAGAAGGACTATAGAAGTGGGCTCAGTTCGAATTTCTCTTTCATGCCTAAATTAAGTGAATCAGGAAACACTGTATATTAACATCTGTAATATTATGCACAGTGAGGAAAATATACTTCAACTGCTGAAAACATCTTCAGAGTTTTTCTCCCATACATACACTAAAATGTTCAGAATCACCATGTCATTAGACTATGTTGAAAACCAATATTTTTCATATATCCCCAAATAACTCTTTACTTAATCTCTAGAATTTTTTTTAAGTAAAAATATTTCTAATAAGTAAATTGACTCTGTGATTTTGGATCCATTGAAGAAAGAGACTGAGTCATTTTTCAATGACATTAACATATGTCTGTGGCATTTCAGGTATGAAAACAAAATCTTTATTCTCTTTCTCCATTTTTATCTTGAAAAATAAATAATCTTATATACCTAGCTTAATTTTTACTTTAAAATGTAGATAGCACTCTATTAAATAAAGGTTACGATATCACAGTAATCATAATAAAATTCCAGTGGCTGAATAACCACATTGGGATATTTGGAATGCTACTGATTAGTCTGTGCCACAACAGAATCTCTGTGATGGTTAGTTATATATCTCAACTTGGCTGGACCACAGTGCCCAGATATTTGGTCAAACATTGTTCTAGATGTTTCCATGACGGTGTTTTGGAATAAGATTAGCATTTAAATTGGTTGACTTTGACTAAAACAGATTGCTTTGCATACTGTGGATGGGCCTCCTTTAACCATCTGAAGGTCTGAATAGAACAAAAGACTAATGTCCCTCCGCAAGAGGGAAATCTATAAGCAGATGGCTTATAGACTTGAACTTAAACAGAAACATTTTCCCGGATCACCACTTTGCTGGCTTACTCTGCAAATTTGGGGTTTGCCAGCCTCTATACTTGTATGAGCTAGTTCCTTAAAAGAAATCTCTCTGTATTACATCCTATTCTGTTTCTCTGGAGAACCTTGACTAATACAACATGCATGACCATCAGGTATCCACTCAGTGGAAGGCACAAAGGATCACAAGAAAAATCTTTGGCAAAGAGGATTATATAAAATATAAATGTCTCCCCAGCTTCCATATAAAACTATAGCCTTCAAATATAAATTTATTTTATTAATTTATTTTCAAGAGAAATGGGGTTCCCAATGGGAAAGGGGGTTGCTACTTTTATGATTTCAGTGTTCAAGAATTGGCTCTTTAAAGAGTATGACCAAAAATTAGGTTGAATTTACTAGTTCATTGCACACCATAGTGTCAAACCCAGATTTGAAAGACTGATACAGAGAGGCACTTGTCTATGTCTAGCAACAGCAATTCCCTCAGTTACTTTCCTATAGACATATTTGTACATATCTTTGCCTTGGAGACAATACAGTATCATACCACTCAGTACAACATAGTGGTCAGGAGTACCCATTCTGGAGTACCAATGTTGTCAAGTTAAGCTACCTCCAGTTTTAAGGTTTTTTATCTGTAGTTTAACAGTATCTACTTGACAGGGCCAGTATGAGAATAATGTAAATAATACTCAATATAGAATGTTTCTCACTTTTAGTCTCCTTACAAGGCAAGAATGTGTTTTATATACAATCCTAACTAACCACTGCACAAATCATCCAATTTGGTGCTTTACATCTAGTCAACAACCAAAGATAATAGCTACCAATTATTGTGTGTTCATGATACACCAGAATGATTTTTTTAGAAGTCTTACAACATTCCTTCAAAGCAGGTCCTATTATCCGCATTTTAAGATGAGGAAGCTGAGACTCTGAGAGCAATAGCTTTGAAGATCACACAGAGCTCCTCAACAGTAGAGTCAGCATTTAATTCAGGCCTAACTCAAAGCTATATTCAATTTGTACTGCAACTTGATATCACTGCTTACTGGACGTTTAGTAATAGGTGTTTGCTAGTTTCAAAGATCGCATGGGAAGTTGCCATTGATCACAATATTCTGTCCTTTTATTTCCTTTCCATGTTGCTTGATGATCTGGTTCTGTGACACTTTGGAAGCTAAAAGTCTGGCTGTTAAGTCTTGTTAGACAGTGGAACAGAGTAAAGGGGAAGATTATAAAAGTATGTTCCCTGGTGATTCTTATAAAGGGAAAAATACACTATCTATTGAGCTTAATTTTCAGATTCATCATGCTTGGACAAGATACAAACTCATTATAGGCAGTATCTATCTTTCCAGGAGGCTGAAGATAAACTGTTTGTGTTCTAAAGATTGTTCCAAACCCCAGGTCAATGATTGTAACAAAATAAGAAATTATTAAGAAATTTCCCTAAATTTTTTTAAAAATTGCTTTCCATTATAGCTAATAAATACTATTAATATTATATTCTGGAGAAATGTTCCCATTTTCATTGGTAAACATCCCTTTTAGCTTTTCATGGAACACTTTCCTGCATGCATTTTAGTTAGAGTAGTATTGAAGATTTTATGTAAAAGAAACCATGTAAATGTTAATCTGGTTCTAAATATTAGTTGTAGTATATAGCAATATTCTCCATTATCAAAATTATTTCAAATTTAAAATGTTCTATTTCTAAGATGTGCCCAACAATGTTATCATTAAATTAATGTCATCCTATATCTTAACTCAGGAAATCCTGTTATAGAGTCTATAGACTCACATTTTTTGGTAACCAAAAGATCTGTTACTTTCAAATACAGAATCTTATTACCAAGTTAAATATAAAATCACACTATTATAATTTGTGAGATAGAAGATTACAGCACTTTTTCTAAAACCATGATAATATTGCTATTTTTTTACCGAACTTCTTTAGGCAGTATTTCTGCCTTTTTGATTTTGTAAAATTATTTTACATTTTTAAGGGAAAGTAATCATGATGTTGCCTGAAGTGTCACATCAGGTACATCCAAATGGCAAATGAATGTCATTATAGTGCCCATTAGGGAACTCAGTTTGATTAAAGAGGACATCCATGCCCAAGGACAGCTGCTGTCATCAGTTTCCAGGCAGAAGTAACATCCTGCTCCTGGCAAGGGGGCAGGGAAGAGCTTGTACTATAGCTTAGAAACACAGATTCTCTAATCTTTGGAGGGAAAATAGGCTTAGGTATGGAAATAGAGCATTAAATGGAAAAGTAAACCAATCAAAACAACAAAAGAACTGGTAATTTGGGAGAATTTAAGTCCATCTCCCATTAGGTCATGAGAGCACATAAAGTGTGATTATTGACTGCTGTGCATGGAAATGGAAGCAAACAGGGTGATTTTAGTAGTTACATACTAAGACAAGTCTGCTAGGCAAGGGTATACCAAAGGCCAATTTTATATCCTTTTTCTGTTTTAAGAGTTAGAGGGCTTTATCTCAGAACAGAATAGATTTTGAAACCACAGTCACATCCTGTTATTAAAACAGTCAATAACCATCAGGGTTAGAAAAAAAAAAAAAAAAACAACTGTAATAATTCTAAAGACCAAAACAGAAGAAAGTAGTGAGACCTATAAACAACTCTGAAGTGAAGACTTTTGAACATAAGTTTTAGTTCAGCATTAAAAAAATTGAAATTGGCCCATTTTTACATCTCTTTGTTTTTCTAATTGAAAAGACAAGCAAAGCACATGAGATGTGTTACCTATTAGGAACAGAATCACTTCATTAATTCAATATTCCAGTGAAACCTTAAGGTCTCTAATTGACAGGAAATGTTAATTTGTGGGCACTATAGCCTGTGCTTATTTTGCTGGGATATTTAATGGCTCTCTCCCTACCTTTGCTTCAGTTTCTCCAGAAAGCCAGGCTATCATTCTTTTAATTGAACTGGAGAGGGAGGGAAAGAAAGGATGTCAGCCCTCTCCCACTGATGAGTGTCACATCCAATTGCCACCCTTACCAAAGGGAATGAAACTAGGTTAAGGGGACAGGTTCTGTATTTTTAAAAATTACCTGCCATGTATTTTTTTCCCCAAATGTCAGGTGGTGGCCTCTATTAGAGGTAGACCATTAATCAAACTAATGAGAACGATGGATGTAACTGTTCCTTAACAAAGACATAATGCCTCAGTGGGAAAGGGGTAGAACAGCAGATTTTTATGATGTAGGCTTTTCCTTATGAATACTTGGGTTTGAGTCACACCACATGTGCAAATCAGCACCTCCTGACCCTTACAATGGTTTAATGCTCCCTAAAGAAGAAGACTGTATTACTGAATCAAAATCAGTTTTATCTATGGTGAAGAAAGAAAAAAGAGTCCCATTTGCTTTGCAACAGTAAGGCATTGCAAAACCATTCTCAATGATCTAAACTTTACTAGTGATCATTCAAGTTTTGAAGACGCTGCTAAGGACAGAGGAAGTTGTTTCACAGAAATAGGATCTGATCATGTGTTAACACGGAGGCTTGATCTTTTTGCACATCTCTAGACCATTCTGAGTTATTCTGCCTTAATGCTAAGTCTAGAGTAGGAGAAATGGCAAGAAAATATGGATGTTATACTTTCAGGACTCAAAAGAAATAAGAAATTCCTCACTACACCTTTCCGACAGCTTATGGCGAGCCTAATGGAAGAAAACAGCAAGGTTGGGAGATGACTGCAATGAGGAAAGTCAGCATTCAGTTCAGTTCAGTTCAGTCGCTCAGTCGTGTCCGACTCTTTGCGACCCCATGAATTGCAGCACGCCAGGCCTCCCTGTCCATCACCAACTCCTGGAGTTCACTCAGACTCACGTCCATCGAGTCAGTGGTGCCATCCAGCCATCTCATCCTCTGTCGTCCCCTTCTCCTCCTGCCCCCAATCCCTCCCAGCATCAGAGTCTTTTCCAATGAGTCAACTCTTCGCATGAGGTGGCCAAAGTACTGGAGTTTCAGCTTTAGCATCATTCCTTCCAAAGAAATCCCAGGGTTGATCTCCTTCAAAATGGCCTGGTTGGATCTCCTTGCAATCCAAGGGACTCTCAAGAGTCTTCTCCAACACCACAGTTCAAAAGCATCAATTCTTCGGCGCTCAGCCTTTTTCACACTCCAACTCTCACATCCATACATGACCACTGGAAAAACCATAGCCTTGACTAGACGGACCTTTGTTGGCAAAGTAACATCTATGCTTTTGAATATGCTATCTAGGTTGGTCATAACTTTCCTTCCAAGGAGTAAGTGTCTTTTAATTTCATGGCTGCAGTCACCATCTGCAGTGATTTTGGAGCCCAGAAAAATAAAGTCATTAACAGGCACTAATTGTCTTGGTCAAGCCATGGACAAAGACTCCTTTGACCCACTGGCCATCCTGATGAAAATCCTTGAACATGCAGAGAAGACACATGGTAGACCCAAGAAATGGCATTTCTCCAAGAGTTCGCATTTGTAGAGAGAAATGTTTTTCAGCTTTTGAGGTTTTGGCAATGCCTATTAAAAAGTTTACTTCAATTTAAAAGTTTACTTAAATTAAAATTATTTCATGTCAATCTGAAGACAAACTAAATAAACGTTTCTATTAAAATCAGGAATAATATATAATGAATGAAACTTTTTTCAAAACCAATCAGTGAAATCATTAAATTTTTATGGAAATTAATCTTTATAAATAATGATTCACATAATTTTAATTGCAGAGTATGCAGTTATATTCCCCATGTTAATTTCTACATAACTATATGGTTAGAGAAAGTAGCTTAATTTTTGTCTTAACTTTTTGATAATTAATTATAGATTTTAAGTCTGGAAAAATCAGATTTCATGGTATAGAAAAACACATTGTACAAAATAGGAAGAAATAATAATCAGGTTAGTGAATAGTTAAAATGAAAATGTATTATATTTAGAAAGTAGAATGAAGAGTGGGAGAAAGTGGGAAAAATATAAAGTCCAATGTTGTGGACTCCACAAAGACTTTTTCTGTAACCCAGGGAAAACAAGGACCCCACTTTCTTCACAGGTAACACTAAAATTACTAGTAGTACTAAACTAAGTGTAAATGAAAAACACTATCTCTTGAGCCCTTACTCTGTATTATACTCTATTCTAAACAGTTGTTCAATGCAACTTTCACAAAAATCCTATAAATATGTAATATTATCCCATCTTTAAACAAATGAGAAAACTGAGGCAGAAAGAGATTAAGTTAACCCAATTCATACAGTAAAAAAACAATAGAGCCAGATTCAAACCATGTAGTCTGACCATGGGCCAGGGCTCTTATTCTCTCTGCTATGGATCCGGGAGTCAGAAATGTTGTTTCCCCCTTCTCTGCTCTAGGGATGTCCTTAGAAGTTGGGTGAATGAAAGGCAAGTGTCCACGCTGAGCGAACCAAAATTCTTCTCATATTGAAGTGTTTAAATTGCATTGCTTTTCTCACACCAAGTACCATGGAGTACTGCTAGTCACATCTCCCTGAAAGAATAAGAGCTCTTAACTACTTGTACATGATTATCTGTGTTGGTCCTCAGAGCTTCAAACACACTCACACACACACATACACTCACACACACACACGCATGCATGCATACATGGTTATAGAAATAAAAAGACTTCTGATATGTTTTTCTGGAGTATGTTTTCTGGGACAAGAAAAGTAAGCAAAGAGTAAAATCATTGTCCACTTTACACTTTCTTTCATGTTTCTCTATGGTTGGGTGACATTGCACCCTACAACCCTAAGGAACAATTCTAAACATATACCTTTCTTGCATTCCACTCTTTTCTTTAAACACCTCATCCAATGTTCATCTACTTTCAAACACCTCATCGAATGTTTCCTTCTTAGATTGTACCTTTCCCTCAGAAATAAACTTCTCTTCCTTCTATGCTTATTACACTCCTCTTCACCAGCTTTGCCAAGCAAAGCCACTTATTCCTCAGTATGGACCTCTAAATCAGTAACACCAAGGTTGTGAACATTTTACCACACTGGGAAATAAGGGCTCAACACTTTTGGTATTGAGATCAACTGGACTTTTCCTGAGAATTTGTTAACTGTAGTGCAAAATAAAGTCCTACACAGCCCTGTTAGGAACGTCTTCTGCTTGATGTACAAATCAGAATTCCTGCTAAGTGAATCTGTATAAATTACTGTTACATGTTATTTATCTTATTTATTTTGGGGTGGAATAATAGGGAATTATTTCTAATACACATGCATTTGATTTTACAATGCTTTTTTTCATGTTAACATAACAAACACAGCAATGAAGTAGGAAACAGTCAGTGCAATATCATTCACTAAGATACTCTAATAAAACTGCAGGGCGTATAGTGAATGTTAACTGGTTTACTATCTTGGAGTGCCATAGTTGACTATAAAGATCCTCCTGCTGCTGCTGCTGCTTCAGTCGTGTCCGATTCTGTGTGACCCCAGAGACGGCAGCCCACCAGGCTCCCCCGTCCCTGGGATTCTCCAGGCAAGAACACTGGAGTGGGTTGCCATTTCCTTCTCCATAAAGATCCTAACCTTATCTTATAAAATTTTCTCAGTAAAATAGAAGTAAAAATAAGTCCAATCCTAGAGCATTCAAGCTTGAGCTTTCTCTGAGTGCTAAAGTCACTTCTGATTCACAGTTTAGGAGAGGGTAGTCTTTTGGACTATATGACATCCGGTTATCCATCCCTGATGGTTTCAAGATGAGTATCTATTTCCTGTGGACATATGAAAGTGCTGAGTCGGGCTGTATGATTAGAGAAGGGATTTTTCCTAACAGATAGCTTTGGCTATCTACATGACAGCGAAGGAACATTTTGGCAGGAAACCACATAACACAGCAGGATAACCGGTTTGAACAAAATGTTTTTATGCAATGTGTTACAGGGGAATTGGTTTGCATGTTGACAGTACTGCCCACCATTAAGCCCCAACTCTTTTCCCAACCAAATGAGTTTTTTCCTCTTACTATTTGACTAATATTAATATATAGTATATCTGTTTTCTAAACAATCTAATAAACAGTTTTGATGGCTTATATTGAATCGGGTTTTTAAGCATAGCCAGCAAGAGGTATGCTGAGAAATACAGATTTCTTAAAGAGTACTTTTTAATTATCATTTTTATTACATTTAGACAGATACTTCTTGTGTCAAGAAATAGATAAAACCCCGTAATTTGTATATTTCTGAATTCATTCAGCAATTTTGCCAGGCTCCAACTATGAGAAAGGTGCTGTTCATCATCACAGCACGTGGATCTTGCTGTGTAAGTAAAAGAGGTTAGATGCAGGCACATTTAAACACGACGTATATGAGAGAAATACAAGCAAAGTAATATGGTAGCTCAGCAGAAGAAGCGATTACTTCCAGTGAAGAGGAACAAGAAAATCATTATAGGAAAAGTGGCATTTGAGGTGGACTTAAAAATAAGTTTTTTTTTTGGATAAAACTTACTTGTTTATTCATTTTTATATTTAGTGTACTACAAACCTTAACAGGAAAGGAGACTAGATTTAAGCTGTGCAGATTCATTCTCTGGTTCTACCTCTGAACAGTTTTGTGACTTTAGTCAAGTCGTATAATCATTAACCTTACTTGTAAAATGAAGATGAAATTAGTTCCTTTCTAACAGAGTTCCTAGAAGAATATACATTCTTAGTATGCATGTATCTGCAAAACAACAGAGGGAAGTAAGTGTAAGGTGCAGAAGCTTTGGAATTGGACAATGCTATATTTGAATCAATTACTGATCACTATTACTAAACTTTTCAACCTCTTTGCAACAAATTTTGCATCTTTTAAATGAGTATAATAATCCTACTTCATTAATTGTTGCAGAGAGCAAATACCAGGCACACTGTCCATAAAACATAGGTACAGCATCAATGTTAGGTAACGATAATGATAAGAGATGACATTAGAAAGAGACAGCAGGGCTAGGGTTTGCTGGACCATACAATCCAGGTAACATTAACTAGTCCAATGCTATAGACCAGAGTTCACAACCATCAGCCTTCCATATCCAACAAGAGGTGTGTATTAGAACTAATGGCACATATATAGCTGTATTTTGTTCGGTATACACAGTGTCTTAAAAATTAGGGAATTCTATATTCTTTCCAGAAAAAAAAATTCAAAAATAAGCTTGAATTCCAATAGAAAAGCAATCAGCTGGAATTAAGTTCCATCTGTGACTTATTTGGAGCCTGTGTATGCCAAGGTCTCTACTAATCCTTACTGTCTTAATTCTACCCACTTGACTCATTTTATTACCCATGTGCCTGCCCTTTTACACACTTGAGTTTGTGACTTTTCAGGACACAACAGGCACAACTGGACACAGCTGATTTTACTTTAACCAAGTAAGTGCTGGTAGTTTTCAGGAGTATTGTGCTCAGTTGTATCCCACTCTTTGTAGCCCCATGGACTGCAGCCTACCAGGCTCCTCTGTTCATGGATTTGCCAGGCAAGAATACTGGAGTGGTTGCCATTTCCTCCTCCAAGGGATCCCTGTCCCAGGGATCAAACCTGCATCTATTGTGTTTCTTGCATTGGTAGGTGGGTTCTTTACCACTACTGCCACCTGGGAAGCCCCTTCAGGAGTATTATGTCTCTGCAATTTGCAAATTTGATTTGAGGAAGAAGAAGACTGGAGATAAGTAAATGGAAGGGTTTCATAGTATAGATGAGAAGTAAACAGGTGTCAAGTTAATGCAGAAATGGCCAGCAAAGAGTTGCTTTAAAATTTTTTCCAAATACATAATCAAGAGGACTTTGACAACTGATTGAGAAAAAAAGAACAAAAGACTACTGTTACTATATGATAGCTGGTATAGTTAATAAAAATGGAATGAGCCAGACTATGATTAGAGATAACAGAGATTTCATTTGGGGGTATACTGTTAAATTAGATATTTAAACTTAAGGACATTTTTAATTACCATGAATCATAATAAAAATCTATGTTGACCTTCAGAAATATTTGCAGGTCCTAATCAGTGACAATAAACTGTGAATCTGAATGACAAGCGTGGAACTGTACCTCATCATGTAATCTCAGAGCTTGGCCAACAGTATGCACAGTGGGTAGCCATTCCCTTCTTCAGAAGATGTTCCTAACCCAGGGACCAAACTTGGGTCTCCTGCATTGCATACAGATTCTTTACCATCTGAGCCACCAGGGAAGCCCTAGTAAATGCTTATTGGGCTTCCCTGATAGCTCAGCTGTGAAAGAATCCACCTGCAATGCAGGAGACACTGGCTCAATTCTTGGGTCAGGAAGATCCCCTGGAGAAGGGATAGGCTAACCACTCCAGTATTTTGGGACTTCCCTCGCAGCTCAGCTGGTAAAGAATCTGTTTGCAATGTGGGAGACCTGGGTTCGATCCCTGGGTTGGGAAGATCCCCTGGAGAAGGGAAAGGCTACCCACTCCAGTATTATGGCCTGAAGAATTTCATGGACTACACACGACTGAGTGACTTTCACTTCACTTCAAATGCTTATTGAATTAAATTATAGAAAGTATGAATACATTTTTATAAATTTTTAGAATGTTGTCATATTTTCACAGATCTCTTAATTTTTCTAAAATTAAAAGACAATTATATCAAATAATTTCAAATCTACAACATAATGACTTCTCAGATACAACTGTATGCTTGTTAATTATTCCATGTAAAGTGATGACAAATAGGAATTTAATGTGACTTTGCTGAGTGATAATTCTAAGAATTCCAAGCTATGTTTAGAAGTCCATTAAAAGATATATATTGGTGTTAAAATTTTCATAGAGACAGCTTTGTCATTTAAAATGGAGTAGAATTTCAGCAAACTGTGTCTTTGTCTTCAGAATTTCATGAGTTATATAGTAAACTGTGGATTTAATTCATTCAGAGTAGTTGCAAAGAGGCAGAAATGAGGAGCTCTCACTAGAGAAAATTTAGGGCTAATTAGACATATCTTGATTTTTGTTTATTTGTTTGTTTCATTTTTCTGTGCATCTGAATTTACAGGCATTCTGTTCACAACAGCTAGATCCAAGAAAGGGTCAAGAAACAGGAAGAAAGGAGACAAAGGAAAAAAGAAGCTTTCTGTTATCACAAACCAAAATTTCTCTATAATAGCTATGGAAAGTTGTCTGTTCTGTTATTGAGAGGGGATTACATTTATGATGCTGTACCCACTTCTGTTGTTAGCATTGCTGGATATCTGTTTTAATATGAATGTGTTTAGTCCACAGCAAAATGGAATAATCATGAGATATGCAAAATGCATTACTAGACTTGAGATGAAACTGATAGGTTTTAGCCCTCAGGGCAAAGGGAAGAATGATTTTCAGATCGTGTTGTTGATTCTGTTAGGAATTTGACTTTTACTGGGAATGTTTTCCCTGAAAATATAACATAATATTATATCTGACCACCTTTGTGTATTTTCTTATGCTGCTTTGCTATAATTTTTGTCAACCAGAAAAACTCATATCCACTCATTAAAATCCATTTCAGACCTTCCATCCTCTTTGAAATTTTCCTAATTCCTTCCTTCAAAATTAATTTTTAATACCTTTCACATACTTCTATTTCCACATTTAGCATTCTGAAAAGATATTACTTCCCCCTGGGAGCTCTAGAATTATTTTCTCTAACCACAAACTCTCATAGTTTAGGTCTAAATTTTTGAACAGAGTGAAATAAGTCAGAAAGAGAAAGACAAATACCATATATTAACACATATATATGGAATCTAGAAAGATGGCATTGATGATCCTACATACAGGGCAGCAAAGGAGGCACAGACATAAAAATAGACTTTTGGACTCAGTGGGAAAAGGAGAAGGTGAGATGATTTGAGAGAATAGCATTGAAACATGGACATTACCATATGTAAAATAGCAGTGAAATATACACATTACGATGTGTAAAATAACAAGAGCAAGTTTGATGTATGAAGCAGGGTACCTAAAGCCAGTGCTCTGTGACAACTTGGAAGGATAGGGTCTGGCGGGGGGTCGGGGGGGGTGCTCAGGATGGAGGAAAAACATATTTCTTATGGCTGATCATATTGATGTATGGCAAAAATCACCCCAGTATTGTAATTATCCTCAAATAAAAGTATATTAATTCATTTAAAAAAAGTGTTCTGAATAAAAATGACTTGCTGATAATGAAAGTGAAGTTGTTCAGTCGTGTCCGACTCTTTGCGACCCCATGGACTGTAGCCTATCAGGCTCCTCCATCCATGGGATTTTCCAGGCAAGAGTGCTGGAGTGGATTGCCATTTCCTTCTCCAGGAGATCTTCCCGACCCAGGAATCGAACCCGGGTCTCCCGCATTGCAGGCAGACGCTTTACCATCTGAGCCACCAGGGGATTCTGAATAAAAATGACTTGCTAAGATTTAGTAATACATAATCTTATATTTGCATAGTTCTATAAGGAGAAGGCAATGGCACCCCACTCCAGTACTCTTGCCTGGAAAATCCCATGGACGGAGGAGCCTGGTGGGCTGCAGTCGATGGGGTCGCAAAGAGTCAGACACGACTGAGCGACTTCACTTTCACTTTCCACTTTCATGCATTGGAGAAGGAAATGGCAACCCACTCCAGTATTCTTGCCTGGAGAATCCCAGGGACGGGGGAGCCTGGTGGGCTGCCATCTGTGGGGTCGCACAGAGTCGGACACGACTGAAGCGACTTAGCAGCAGCAGCAGCATAATAGATTTACAGGGCTTCCCTCATAGTTCAGTCGGTAAAGAATCTGCCGGCAACACAGGACACACAGGTTTGATTCCTGGGTTGGGAAGATGCCCTGGAGAAGGAAATGGCAATCCATTCCAGTATTCTTGCCTGGAGAATCCCACGGACAGAGGAGCCTGGCAGGCTACAGTTCATGGGATTGCAAGAGTCAGACATGACAGTGACTAAACCACCACCACCATAATAGATTTACATATAACTATCAAATAATTGTTCTGGTTATGCTTAGAATTTAAAATTTCACCTGTATTTCAGATAATACAAAATAATTTCCAAGGTAAAAAAAAAAAAATCTAAGGTATCAAAACAAGACTGGTAATATCCAATGTATCTTAGAACTAAGACCTAAGTACTTGTGGGATATAAGCACAAGGTCAGCTACAAGTGTTTGAGTTGACCCTTTCCTTGACCTATGAGTTTTATTGCCTACATTTAAGCTCTTGCACACTCCCTATCATTAAATATTCCCCAGGAATATCAAGTTTAGGCATGTTGAAGTTCTATAAATCACTTTCCTTGCTCAAAGTCCCTTTCAAAAAGTATAACTCTGTTGTGTATTTCCCCATATGCAGAATGTCAGGTCAAACTGTAACTATTTCATTTTCTTTTGATAAACTAAAATCCCTGATCTACAGAGTTCCTTGTAAGGAAACATAGCAATTAGAAGGCAAACCAACGTGTATTCAATCAATATATATTTGCTGACAAATAATGTTTGTATAATCTCTGGGCTTCCCTGATGGACCTTGAGGCAACTTTACTATTTATCCACCAGTGAGTTTCTCTGGAAATGCTTAATAATATTTTGTTTCTTTCAAAATGGAATACATACATCTAGAGCCTCTTTCAGTCCTAGGAGAAAAGCTGTTGATTTATGAAGTGGAAATAGTCAGCCCAAGTCTGCAGGATGCTGCCATGGCCATTTAAATGGCCATTTAACCTCTAGAAACAAAATAAAATGCCCTTTATAATATATGAACATTAAAATATATATATATATGAACATTGATGTTTGGAAGATGTTAAAAAATTAATTGAAAAATGTTTACTATTGAGACCTAGAATGTATTAAATATGATGTTTAGTTTTTGACTATGTTTAAACATATATGCAGGTCAGGAAGCAACAGTTAGAACTGGACATGGAACAACAGACTGGTTCCAAATTGGAAAAGGAGTACGTCAAGGCTATATATTGTCAACCTGCTTATTTAACTTATATGCAGAGTACATCATGAGAAACGCTGGGCTGGAAGAAGCACAAGCTGGAATCAAGATTGCCGGGAGAAACATCAATAACCTCAGATATGCAGATGACACCACCCTTATGGCAGAAACTGAAGAGGAACTAAAAAGCTTCTTAATAAAAGTGGAAGAGGAGAGTGAAAACGTTGGCTTAAAGCTCAACATTCAGAAAACTAAGATCATGGCATCTGGTCCAATCACTTCATGGGAAATAGATGGGGAAACAGTGGAAACAGTATCAGACTTTATTTTTCTGGGCTCTAAAATCACTGCAGATGGTGATTGCAGCCATGAAATTAAAAGACGCTTGCTCCTTGGAAGGAAAGTTATGACCAACCTAGATAGCATCTTGAAAAGCAGAGACATTACTTTGCCAACAAAGGTCCGTCTAGTCAAGGCTGTGGTTTTTCCAGTGGTCATGTATGGATGTGAGAGTTGGACTGTGAAGAAGGCTGAGCGCCGAAGAATTGATGCCTTTGAACTGTGGTGTTGGAGAAGACTCTTGAGAGTCCCTTGGACTGCAAGGAGATCCAACCAGTCCATTCTAAAGGAGATCAGTTCTGGGTGTTCTTTGGAAGGAATGATGCTAAAGCTGAAACTCCAGTACTTGGGCCACCTCATGCGAAGAGTTGACTCATTGGAAAAGACTCTGATGCTGGGAAGGATTGGGGGCAGGAGGAGAAGGGGATGACAGAGGATGAGATGGTTGGATGGCATCACCGATTCGATGGACATGAGTTTTAGTGAACTCCGGGAGTTGGTGATGGACAGGAGGCCTGGCGTGCTGCAAAGGGTCAGAAAGAGTCGGACACGACTGAGCAACTGAACTGAACTAAACTGAACTGAATTATCTCATGGCAAAGAAACCATAACTTTGTAACTATGCATTTTAAGAGTCTTGAAAATAACAGTAATGCTGTCTTAAATTTGCATTATACTTCTCTTTAAGGTTGTTGCTCTTGTTGCTGCTGCTGCTGCTAAGTTGCTTCAGTCGTGACCAACTCTGTGCGAACCCATAGACGGCAGCCCACCAGGTTCCACTGTCCCAGGGATTCTCTAGGCAAGAACACTGGAGTGGCTTGCCATTTCCTTCTCCAATGCATGAAAGTGAAAAGTGAAAGTAAAGTCGCTCAGTTGTGTCCGACTTCTAGCGACCCCATGGACTGCAGCCCACCAGGCGCCTCCATCCATGGGATTTTCCAGGCAAGAGTACTGGAGTGGGTTGCCATTGCCTTCTCCAGTTTAATGCTGAGTCGTGTCCAAATCTTTTTCGACCCCATGGGTTGTAGCCCGCTAGTCTCCTCTGTCCATGGGATTTCCCAGGGAAGAATACTAGAGTGGATTGCCATGCCCTCCTCCAGGGGATTTTCCTGACCCAGGGATCAAACCTGTGTCTCCTGAATTACAGATGGATTCTTGACTGCTGAGCCAATGGGGGAAGCTGTCTATTTAAGGTACTCAAAGCATTTTAGAGGACAAAGGTAATATGTATATAATCAAGAAAAAAAAATAATTGTTTTAATAGACGAATAGGGTGGTAACAAAGTGAAACTAATTCTGTTAGAAAATGGTTTAATTTGTGTTCCAAGTGATTCGTGTTGGAAATTTTATGTTTAAAGATATAATTAAATATGCGCTAGTTGCTCAGTCTTGTCTGACTCTTTTGGACCCCATAGGACTGTAACCCTTCAGGTTCCTCTCACATGGGATTCTTCAGGCAAGAATATAGGAGTGGGTAGCTATTACCTTCTCCAGGGGATCATCCCAAAGATCCAGGTATCAAACCTGGGTCTCCTACATTACCGGCAGATTCTTTACTGTCTGAGCCACCAGGGATGTCAAAGATATAATTATGAACCATGATTCCAATAAGTAATACTGTGTTCTAGTCTCCAGCCACTGACAGAATGTGGTCTGCTGGAGAAGGGAATGACAAACCACTTCAGTATTCTTGCCCCAAGAACCCCATGAACAGTATGAAAAACCAAAAAGATAGGAAACTGAAAGATGAACTCTCCAGGTCAGTAGGTGCTCAATATGCTACTGGAGATCAGTGGAGAAATAACTCTAGAAAGAATGAAGGGATGGACCCAAAGCAAAAACAACACCCATTTGTGGACGGGACTGGTGATAGAAGCAAGATTCAATGCTGTAAAGAGCAATATTGCACTGGAACCTGGAATGTTAGGCCCATGAATCAAGGCAAATTTGAAGTGGTCAAACAGGAGATGGCAAGCGTGAACATCGACATTCTAGGAATCAGAGAACAAAGATGGAGTAGAATGGGTGCATTTAACTCAGATGACCATTATATCTACTACTGTGGGCAAGAATCCCTTAGAAGAAATGGAGTAGCCATCACAGTCAACAAAAGAGTCCGAAATGCAGTACTAGGATGCAATCTCAAAAACATCAGAATGATCTCTGTTTGTTTCCAAGGCAAACTGTTGAATATCATGGTAATCCAAGTCTATGCCCAGACCAGTAATCCTGAAGAAGCTGAAGTTGAATGGTTCTATGAAGACCTACAAGACCTGCTAGAACTAACACCCCAAAAAAGATGTCCTTTTCATTATACGGGACTGGAATGCAAAAGTAGGAAGTCAAGAAACACCTGGAGTAACAGGCAAATTTGGCCTTGGTGTACAGAATGAAGCAGGGCAAAGGCTAACAGAATTCTGCCAAGAGAACATATTGGTCGTAGCAAACACCCTTTTCCAACAACACAATAGAAGACTCTTTACATGGACATCACCAGATGGTCAACACCAAAATCAGACTGATTATATTCTTTGCAGCCAAAGATGGAGAAGCTCTATTACAGTCAGCAACAAGACCGGGAGTTGACTGTGGTTCAGATCATGAACTCCTTATTGCCAAATTCATACTGAAATTGAAGAAAGTGGAGAAAACCACTAGACCATTCAGGTATGACCTAAATCAAATCCCTTATGGCTATACAGTGGAAGTGAGAAATAGATTTAAGGGACTATATCTGATAGACAGAGTGCCTGATGAACTATGGATGGAGGTTCATGACATTGTACAGGAGACAGGGAGCAAGACCATCCCCAAGAAAAAGAAATGCAAAAAAAAAAAAATGGCTGTCTGAGGAGGCCTTATAAATAAATGTGAAAAGTAAAGGAGAAAAGGAGACATACCCATTTGATTGCAGAGTTCCAAAGAATAGCAAGGAGAGATAAGAAAGCCTTTCTTAGCGATCAATGCAAAGAAATAGAGGAAAACAATAGAATGGGAAAGACTAGAGATCTCCTCAAGAAAATTAGAGATACCAAGGGAACATTCCATGCAAAGATGGGCTCAAGAAAGGACAGAAATGGTGTGGACCTAACAGAAGCAGAAGATATTAAGAAGAAGTGGCAAGAATACACAGAAGAACTGTACAAAAAAGATCTTCATGGCCCAGATAATCATGAAGTTGTGATCACTCACACTCACCTAGAGCTGGACATCCTGGAATGTGAAGTCAGGTGGGCCTTAGGAAGCATCACTACGAATAAAGCTAGTGGAGACGATGGAATTCCAGTTGAGCTATTTCAAATTCTAAAAGATGATGCTGTGAAAGTGCTGCACTCAATATGTCAGCAAATTTGGAAAACTCAGCAGTGGCCACAAGACTGCAAAAAGTCAGTTTTCATTCTAATCTCAAAGAATGGTAATGCCAAAGAATGCTCAAACTACTGCACAATTGCACTCATCTCACATGCTAGTAAAGTAATGCTCAAAATTCTCCAAGCCAGGCTTCAGCAATATGTGAACCGTGAACTTCCAGTTGTTTAAGCTGGTTTTAGAAAAGGCAGAGGAACCAGACATCAAATTGCCAACATCTGCTGGATCATGGAAAAAGCAAGAGAGTTCCAGAAAAACATCTATTTCTGCTTTATTGACTATGGCAAAGCCTTTGACTGTGTGGATCACAATAAACTTTGGAAAATTCTGAAAGAGATGGGAATACCAGGCCACCTCACCTGCCTCTTGAGAAACCTGTATGTAGGTCAGGAAGCAACAGTTAGAACTGGACATGGAACAACAGACTGGTTCCAAATAGGAAAAGGAGTATGTCAAGGCTGTATATTGTCACCCTGTTTATTTAAATTATATGCAGAGTACATCATGAGAAACGCTGGGCTGGAAGAAGCACAAGCTGGAATCAAGATTGCCGGGAGAAACATCAATCACCTCAGATATGCAGATGACACCACCCTTATGGCAGAAAGTGAAGAGGAACTAAGGAGCCTCTTGATGAAAGTGAAAGAGGAGAGTGAAAAAGTTGGCTTAAAGCTCAACATTTAGAAAACTAAGATCATGGCATCTGGTCCCATCACTTCATGGCAAATAGATGAGGAAACAGTGGAAACAGTGGCTGATTTTATTTTTCTGGGCTGCAAAATCACTGCAGATGGTGATTGCAGCAATGAAATTAAAAGATGCTTGCTCCTTGGAAGGAAAGTTATGACCAACCTAGATAGCATATTCAAAGGCAGAGACATTACTTTGCCAACAAAGGTCCATCTAGTCAAAGCTATGGTTTTTCCAGTGGTCATGTATGGATGTGAGAGTTGGACTATAAAGAAAGCTGAGTGCAGAAGAATAGATGCTTTTTAACTATGGTGTTGGAGAAGACTCTTGAGAGTCCCTTGGACTGCTCAGAGATCCAACCAGTCCATCCTAAAGGAGATCACTCCTGGGTGTTCATTGCAGGGACTGATGTTGAAGCTGAAACTCCAATACTTTGGCCACCTGATGTGAAGAACTGACTCATTTGAAAAGACCCTAATGCTGGGAAAGTTTGAGGGCAGGAGGAGAAGGGGACGACAGAGGATGAGATTGTTGGATGGTATCACCAACACAATGGACATGGGTTTAGGTGGACTCTGGGAATTGGTGATGGACAGGGAGTCCTGGGGTACTGCAGTTCATGGGGTCACAAAGAATCGGACATGACTGAGTGACTGAACTGAACTGAACTGAGTCTCCAGCCATACTACAGGACCCCATACCAAATATCAAAGATGACTTTTTACAACTCTGTGTCTTGGCATGCTGCGTTTGCTACACATCTTTACTTCTTCAGTTTAGTTCAGTAGCTATGTCATGTCTGACTCTTTGCAACCTCCCATGGACTGAAGCACGCCAGGCTTCCCTTCCATCACCAACTCCCAGAGCTTGCTCAAACTTATGTCCATTGAGTCAGTGATGCCAGCCAACCATCTCATCCTCGGTTGTCCCCGTCTCTTCCCTTTACTTCTTAATTTCCAGCTTTATAAGTCCCTCTAGATAACAGTAAGGATAGGGTAGAAAAAGATGAATATTTACAAAGTGTCTATATTGAAAGTGGATTGCAGCCTGCCAGGCTCCTCTATCCATGAAATTCTCCGGGTTAGAATACTGGGGATCTTCCCGACAGGGACTGAACCCAGGTCTCCTGCATTGCAGCCAGATTCTTTGCCATCTGAATTCCCAGGAAAGCATATATTAATAATATTGATGTCAAAATAATGAGTAAAATAATTTCTATTTTCAAGGAATATCTGGTCTAGTGAAAAGACAGTTATATACCTATTTAAGTGCTCTATCAGCTCTTTATATATATATATATAGTTTATAACAATTCTTTCATAAAATATTGAGAGATCACAGGGGGAAAACTCTTCTTGGGGAGAGTGTCTTCCTGGGAAGACATGAGGGAAAATTTAATAAAAGAGAAAAGAGGGCATTCTCCCATGAAGAAGCACATGATTCTAGATAACTGTTGTACTATTCATTTATCCTTTTGTTTTATCCATTTCATCTAACAAACAAATCCTCTAAATCATCTAACAAATCCTCTAAAATGTGCCAGGTATAGTGATTAGCAAGATTTCAATCCTTGGGCAAAAGAACTCACTGTCTAATATACCTCACATCATGGAAGCATTGAGGATGTTCTAACAGCTCTTAGAGTATGCAGGAGAATACAAAGACAGCTTTCAAAGAGTAAATGCAGCAATAGTGAGATAAACAGAATTCCAGGCTTGTAACAAATATCATCGACCTATCCATTTATCCTTTTGTCCATTTTAACATTTTTAAACTGTCTATGTGCTAATTGCTTTTTTTGAAACTACTCTACAAATCCCCAAGTCCTAGTTCAAATGTTAACTCCTCTAGGAAAAATTCAGAATCTAGAGGAAATCTTTAATGTAATGTAAATTAATTTACTTTTATTTTACTGATAACAATTTTATCAGTGTTGATATCACTAGGATCTGCTGCCATATGGTTTCCATTATCATGAAATTTTTAAGGGTAGAATAATGCACAGTTTCTATGGTGTAATAGAAGAAGCAGGAGTTTTGGAGTCAGAAGAGCTGGATTTGTGCAGTCCCTCCTGTATTGAGCATGGACAACTATTAGACTTAGTTTCCTCATCTGGAAAATTGAAAGAGCAAAGGAGATAGTACAGTGATAATAGGTAAGCAGAAAAGTATAATAAAGTGTGGAGGTGGTTAGTGATTCTTTCCCTCTAACTTTTTGAGTATAAAAATCCAATATTGTATTTTATAATATAGAACTCAATTGATGTTAAAGAGAACACAGGTATTGAAAAATGTGCTGTGTTAGAATTAAAAAAAAAAAAAACTGGGTTACAATCTTGGTTCCAAAATTCTCTGTCACTTAATTTTCCTGAGTCAGGTTTCTCATCTGAAAAATACTCTGACTACTGGTTTGACCTTGGTCAAACCCTCCTTGGTTTTATGAGAGAATGTATGTAAAATGCCTTATAAATTATAAACTCTGTAGAAATATATGATATTGTATTTACCTGTTGGCTCTGATAAATTAATTCTATCCAGCTAGGTTTCAACAAAATATACATTATTCCTCTATCTGAAATATTCTATAAATTCTATGCTTCCCTATAATTTCGAGAGAATCTTTCCAATAAGGTGATTTTTTAAAAGTCTTGCTTTCTTATTTCATTCCTTGGAAGACTAAAGAATCTCACAGGACTCCCTTTCCCTCAGAATATCCTGGAGAGCATTGGATCGGCAGCCTTCATCTTTCCCTTTGACTCTTTAACATCAAAGGTTATGATTTGACTTTCACTTTCTTTTATTCAAATTTCCATTTTTCTAAATGTATTTTCCCTAGTGCTCTGCTGAAGTGAAGGTAATCAGTGGTCACTCTCTGCATCAGCACGACCACATATTTGACTAGTGGATCCTTCAGGTCAACAACCTAGAGAGATATTATTGAGATGTCCTTCTCATACACTTATCCAAAATTCACAATGGAATACACTCTTCCTATTTTTATTCTTTTTTTTTTTTGAATATTCCTTTTTAAAGCTCAGGACTCTATTGCTCATACTGCAGTTTCCAGTTATTCTTGCGGGTAAGTTATAAAAGGCATGATGGCTTTCACATTAGATTAAACAGGTTGCCTGCAGAGCCACACATTTATGTAGCCATCTCTGAGCTCATCATGTAAAACCTGAACTTCAAGGATTTTAATGGGAAGTTATTACTATGGAGACTTGATAATTTATGTTAGTGATAGAGATTCATATTTTAAATTGCCAAACTTCTCAGTGGTAATTGGGGAAAAGTGAAGGCAAGAAAATGTAAAGGAATTTAGCTGATACCCAGTTCCTCCTCCTTTACAGATTACCTGCATTTTTACAACAGGACATTCAAATCACAGCCACCTTATGGGAAACAAATGAAGGAACAAGACACTTTTAAATCCTAATTAGTAAATACCTTATGAATAGCCAGGCAGATGTTTATACAGCAAGTTATATAACAGAAACAAACTTGCATAAACATAGGAAATAATATTTTACTCCATTTTTAAATGACATAATCTCCTTGTCCTAAATTACAGTGTATTTAATTGGAAATCAGTCCTCTATTGTTGTCATTGATTATATATATACATGTATTAGTCACCAGCACTCTTTTCTTTCTAGTCACCTCTGTGATGCTTGGTTCCTTATAATATTTACCAGGAACTCTCCTAGCACTGGCCTAGTTCTCCATCAGTGTACTCTGAACTCAGCAGCCAGAGAAAATCATTTTAAAATGTTAAGTCAGATGTCACTTCGTCAAAACCCTCCAAAAGCTTCCCAACTCACTCAGAATACAAGCCAAAGGACTCATGGTGGCCTACAAGGCCCTACATGATTACCTGATACCTTCTGCCCCACCACTTAATCTCCTCCTCTCTGTCCCTTACTCATTCTTCTCTAGCAACATTGGCCTCTCCGCTGCTTTTAGAAGATTCCAAGTACCCTTCTATGTCAGAGCCTATGAACCTGCTATTCTGTCTGCCTGCTACACTCTTTCTTTAAAAGCGTAGTGACTAGCTCTGTCATCTCCTTAGTGCTTTACACAAACTCTGCTTTCTTAGTGACTGGTCCTCTCATCACTCTACCTAAAAAATACCCAGTTCTTCTTCCCCTTCCTGGATTTATTTTTATTTATACGACTTCCTAGCATCTAATCCAGAGGTCAGCAGGCATTTCTGTAAAGGCACAGACACAAGCCATATACTCTTGCAAATGTTCTACACTGGTACTATGACACAAAACAGCCAAAGGCAAAAGGGGAATGAGAGTATAAACACTGTTCTGAAACTACTGTTGTTTTGTTGACAAGTCATGCCTGGCTCTTTTGCAACCCCATGGACTGTACCCACCAGGCTTCTCTGTCCATGAGATTTCCCAGACTGGAGTGAGTTGTCATTTCCTTCTCAAGGAGATCTTTCTGACCCCCTTTTGCAGGGATCAAACCCATGTCTTCTGCATTGGTAAGTGGATTCTTTACCATTGAGCCACCAGGAAAGCCCTCTGAAACTATTGGGTTGGTCAAAAAGTTCATTCAGACTTTCAATCCAATACTTTATTTACAAAAACAGAAGATAGAGCCCTTATGGATCACAGGTCCTAATTTGCTGATCCTCAATGTAACATATTGTATGCAGATTAATTTTTTCCTGTTTTATCTGTCATCTGTTTCTGGCTACATTTTGGATGTAAACCCCATGGACGGAGGAGCCTGGTAGGCTGCAGTCCATGCTAAGGGTCGGACACGACTGAGCGACTTCACTTTCACATTTCACTTTAATGCATTGGAGAGGGAAATGGCAACCCACTCCAGTGTTCTTGCCTGGAGAATCCCAGGGACGGGGGAGCCTGGTGGGCTGCTGTCTATGGGGTCGCACAGAGTCGGACACGACTGAAGTGACTTAGCAGCCATGAAGGCAAAAGTTTGCCTTATGACTCTATCACCACTGCCTACAATAGTACCTAGAACCTAGGTGACGTTTGATAAATTAATTGCTCAATAAAAGCTTTTTATTTATCCATCTAAATATCAAGGTAATGGCTCACTTACTTGAATGAGGACAGTAGAAGAGGAAGACCTCTCTCCATATCCCTGTTCTCATTTCTCTTGGAAAATAACCCGAGGACCATCTGCCATGCTCACAATGATTAATAAGGGATGCAGAGCTGCCAACAGTCTGTTTCCAGATTCCTACTGTCTGCAAATTCTTGCAATATGCCTGAGCATTCCCTTCCAAATTCTGCCCATCCAAGTCATACATGACCCTGTCATCATTATGGGAGTACCAGGAAGCTGATAGCCCTACAGTGTACATACTCATGTGTGACTGGGGGAGAGTGACAGAGATATTTATGGACTATCCAGGAAGGGAGAGTTTGTGAAGGGCAATATACTTTTACTTCTTTCCTTCGAGCACTTACTTCTGAAGTCACTTACTTATGTGATTTCACAAATATCTTAAGAGTTAAGAGGGATTATTGCATAGCAAGCATTCTTTATATTATTGTCTCTTTATAGTGATTTCTTCAGCATCCCATTCACAGTCTTTGCCCAGTAGATCTTATGGACCAACTGATAATCTCCAAGCATGGTGACAGGGCATTTTTGGAACACTTTATGTTTCTAAATGTAAGATTCAAATTTACTCTGTGGCTATATTAGAATAACTCTTTAACACCAATATCTAAATAAAATAGTTTTTTAAATCACTATATTACAATTTAAGTTGTTACAAAATACAATGAGAGATAGTAGACTTTGAATTTACTGTGTGTAATGCAAAGAACTAGACTGATGAAATGAATAAGTGCAAAAAGCAAAGCTATATAAATTTTCGATCCGACTCTTATGAAACTACAGAGGGGTAACATTTAAAATTGTAAAGTCTTTAGAGATTTAAGTGATACTTCTGCTATTTCTATACAGATTAAGGAACTGTGTCCCCCAAAGGATAAACAATCTCCCAAATCAAAGAACATCTCCTTTAAAAGTGGGGACCATATGGGCATGAAAAAATTGGAGACTATTTTTATAGAACATTATATATATATATAATCAAATTAAAGTAGTGCAATTGGCCATCCAATGAAACCAAACGGGAAAAGAGGCTGAAAAGAGGACCACTACTAGTTTAGTAGTGTTAGCCACTCCGGAGAAGGCAATGGCACTCCACTCCAGTACTCTTGCCTGGAAAATCCCATGGACAGAGGAGCCTGGTGGGCTGCAGTCCATGGGGTCACTAGGAGTCGGACACCACTGAGCAGCTTCACTTTCATTTTTCACTTTCATGCATTGGAGAAGGAAATGGCAACCCACTCCAGTGTTCTTGCCTGGAGAATCCCAGGGACGGGGGAGCCTGGTGGGCTGCCGTCTCCGGGGTTGCAGAGTTGGACATGACTGAAACGACTTTAGCAGCAGCAGCAGCAGCCACTCAGTCATGCCTGACTGCAATCCCATGGACTGCAGCCCCCCAGGCTCCTCTGTCCATGGGATTATCCAGGCAAGAATACTGGAGTGGATTGCCCTTCTCTTCTCCAGAGGATCTTCCTGACCCAGGGTCAGGGTCTCCTGGGTTGCAGGGAGATTCCTTACCAGTTCAGCTATAGAGAAGACTGTTTGAGCTACAGGGAAGACTACTAGTTTGTTAAACACTAAAAGCTAAGAAGTTACAGTCTTTTGACTATGGTTTATTTTCATCTTACATTAGGAAAATGAACGATTACCTGTAAATTCTAAAATGTTTTATGAAATCTGCATATTGAGAAGCCACAGAACTTGATGTTTCAGATCATTGATTCTGGAGCCAGCAGCCGAACTTTGAATCACAGCTTCAACACCTAATAGCTGTATGACCTTGGGCAATCTCCTTAGTCTCTTTGTGACTCAGCTTCTCCTCCTATAAAATGAGGATGATTGTAGTCCTACTTCCTAGCGTCATTGTGAGAACTAAATGTAAAACACTTAGATAAGTGTCTAGCATACAGTAATCTCTATATTCTATTATTACAATCTAAGGGGGTGGCCTGCACAGCTCATTGGGAATGTTTGGGTTGCTTACAAACCTTTTCCCTGGCATTGGGAACTTTTAAGCTCCCTGCATTGGAAGAACTAGAAAACACTGAAGTGCCTACATGCATTGCAAATGACTGAGACTGGAATCAAACTTCCATACCCCAGTTGTCCACAGACTTATTCTCTTCCCATGCTGCTCTTTCAACACCAACAAGAACAGAAGAAATAGAACTGTCTTCATTTGTAAATTTGGCATCATTTCACAACCCAGTAAGTAATGAGAAGAACTTTGCTAAGAAAGATGGCTAACCTTTATAAATAAACTGATTATTTGCAAGCATAAAATGAAATTAATTTTAGAATATTACAGGGGAGACATGAGTAAACTGCAGTTATTAGGGCATAATGCAGTCACATTAATTCAAGTTAGTGAGTAATTATCACTGCTTCCATTTTTCTTTTTTAACCATTTAAGAGGTCTGACTCGATAGAGTTGAATTGAATGAACCAAATTTCACACCATGAAATGTGGTTACACATTTAGATAAAGTAGACTCTGCCATAACATCATTTATAAAAATCATACCAGAAACTCTAGGACATTGTGTAAGTTTTACACACACGGAGGTGACAACATGAAAAAATTATTTATTTATTTAATATAAAAGGCAAAATAAAACTTAATATTTTAATTATGGTATGTTTTCCTGAATTGCATGAAATTCATAATATTGGATTATTTTTCAATATGAATAACAATCAAAAATTTTAATGTTTATTATATGCAGGTGCTCCTGCAATTATTTTTTAAAATTACTTTCTTAACTTTTTATCCTGTCCCTGTCAAATTTACTATATAAAGAAATCTGAACAAAAATAGATACATCTAGGAAAAGGCAAGAGAGAGAATAAAACCTAGATGTGCTGATTTTACGCTTAACATTCCTAAATCTTTTTATTTATATTGTTCATATTATATATATATATATATATATATATATATATCCTTTACATTAAGTTTCCCTTCCATCCTTATCTCTGCTGCTGCTGCTGCTGCTAAGTTGCTTTAGTCGTGTCCAACTCTGTGTAACCCCATAGACGGCAGCCCAACAGGCTCCCCAATCCCTGGGATTCTCCAGGCAAGAACACTGGAGTGGGTTGCCATTTCCTCCTCCAATGCATGAAAGTGAAAAGTGAAAGTGAAGTCACTCAGTCGTGTCCGACTCTTAGCGACCCCATGGACTGCAGCCTACCAGGCTCCTTCATCCATGGGATTTTCCAGGCAAGAGTACTGGAGTGGGGTGCCATTGCCTTCTCTGATCCTTATCTCTAACATGCCATTATTCACCCACTTAAAAAATTAAAATGATATAATCTCTCACTTTCCCTCACTCATTTTTCCTAGATGTCTTTTACCCAAAACTGCCCTGGTCTAGTGATTTTTACAAACCCAACACTGTCTTGCTTCCTGTGTTAGGTCTTGATACTGCCTGTGGTTCCTCTGCTCTGTATTCCTATTAAAAGGTTGGTGGCTTTCTGGTCTATTCTGTGTAATTTGCTTTATATTTTAGATTATATTGCACTGAAATAAATCAGTTGAAGTATCTTTGTGCTTCTCAAAGGAGGGACATGCTTTTATTCTTCTTTAGAGACTCAATAGATAGCACAATGCTGATCACATAATATATCCTCAAAAATGTTATTTGAATACAGAGGTGAGTGAAATAGTATACTTCTTATTCTTTTTTTTTTTTTCAATTGGAATTCCTACACATGGTTATTAAATTCCCAGACCAGATGGATCCTCTTCAATCAGGAATACTCCCTAAGGGAGGATAACGTTGACTACTCTGGCATTCACCCAAAGTGATGATTATAAGTAATGAACAAGAAGAGTGTCCATTATTAATAGGACATTAAAATATCATTTCTTAACATTTACTATGTGCTAATCACTTTATATATGTTACCTTATTCATTCCTCCCCACAACACTTTAAGGTGATATTTCTGTTCATGTTTCTATAGATGAGACAACTGAGTCAGTAATGTCAATAAATTGCCCAAAATCACACTATCTCACATATCTCCGAAAAGAAAGTTTGTTTATATGAACTAAATTATATTCCTTCCCTGGTTTCTGCCTTAGTTATGGTGGGCAGCATGCACTGATGGATTGACCACGTGGTTGCCTGCAAGCTGTAGCAGCAAAAGACTGACACAATTCCACAGTATCTCTGATTGACATTACTCAGGCCAAGTGATGTGCAATTATTTACACCATGCAGCTTATCCCCGTTGGAGGCCAGGGGCATGCAGTTCTTGGTCACAGATGCACCCTGAAAAGGAGGTTCTCTTCTGTTTCCCACTTTATCACCAGGGTTAAAGGCTCTAGCACTGGCTAAAGTTTAGACTGAAGAATAACATGTGTGTAATTTACTGGCTTTCACTACAATTTGATTACACCCCAAAATTAGAAGGTCATCAGGGGAAAACAAGAAAATAAATTTATCTGTGAGGGAATTGTGACTAAAGTAATTTTTCCTGGTACATTGATGAATGTTGTATAGTAGGTAAAAAAAAAAATGACAGATAGAATTTTTTTATATCCTTAATTTATTGACACAAGTGCCCTCCAGCCTCCAAAGCACCTTCATCTGACAGAAATTAAACAAAATTTCAAAGAAAAGGGCAACACAAGACAGGAGCTATTTCCAGTGCTGAAATAGAACAGGAACTACAATAAACAGAAAAATCCTTCAGACAAAGCATACAATAAATAAAACATCAAAAGCACAAACAGAAGAACTCAATTAAAGTAGAAAAGTTTTCAGTCTTTCCCTGAAGGACATAAATATTATTATTTATTATTTATATAGTGCTCTAGGTACACATGGTTTTATATACCAGGTTGAATATCATACAAACAACAAAAAACAGTGTCCTGTAGGGCTTCTGATTTAGGGACACATTGAGAACAGGAGTGTTGTATGGACTATTTTATACGAAGAAAAGCAATATATTCAATACAGTTCAGTAAGTCACTTTTTAGAAGAGAAGACACTTTAATAGGTTTGTCAATGAAGAGAAGTTCAAGGTCAGATCTGAATTGTGTGTTTGCATTACTTCAACAACTAAAAACAAGGTGGATAAAAAATGAAAGAGTAAGAATGATAAAATATTAGTAATTAGAACTTCCCAGTGGTAGTTCCTGACTCCTCATCTTCCTTATTTTCAGCATTAGTTCCCCAGTAAATCAGTCCTGAAATGTTCTTCTAGTCATGCCTGTAGGCTCAATATAGAGCCTCTTCAACAAGTCTATAAGGACCTAATACACTGTTTCCCTTTGGATTTAAGATATTTTGAGTGGTTTCTGCTTCTAGTATGGAACAAAGACATATACATCTTAAAACATGTCTTGTGAATAATATGGTTATGCTCTACTGTTCTTCTTTTGTGCTGAAAGCATTATTTTTAAAATGTCAGCATTTGAAATATAATACAATTTTTTGAACCCAGGTTTGAGATACTTTTATTTTCTCTCATATGAATATATACCAAAACATAAAGGTGAAAAAAGATTTTCCCCTTAAAAGTAGAGATGAAGAGGAGGCAAAGAGGCAAGTTAAATGCCAATGGTAGTCTCTTTTGGGTTAAAAAAAATCTATTTGAATAATTAAAAAATCTCTAATTGAATACTTTAAAAAATCATGAGAAGAATAGTAAAATGTCTCCTAACTAGACCATTAGCAATTATTAGAAAAAAGAATTTTGGCTTCAGAGGCAATTTTGGAATTGTTTTTGACATTATATTCCACAACATATCATATTCATCCATTATAATGTCAGTAAGAATAGGATAATCAAATAATAATGAAGAGCAGATACTTTCCCAACCATTTAACTCTTTTAATATTTCAATATTTAAAAAAATGGTAAAAGACCATATCTATCGTGAATAATGTAAGCTGTACTTTAAGTAATGACACAAATATATGACCTAACAAGTTTTGTATATTTTAATTAAAATAATGGATATATTAAATTGTTTCATCAAAATTTTTCTCCAATATTTTGATCCTTTAAATAATCTATACTATGTAATAACTCTCACCAATGTTGTTGATAGTTTAGGGTTTCATCCTGAGAGGAGAAGGTTACTTTTATGCTTAGTTTGTGATTAGTGGCTGACTTTATGGTCAGTAAATAATACTTATAAAGGAAAATCTAGTGTATTTTAATGACTATTGTATATTTTATAAATAAATGTGTTGAGAAGAAATGGGATAATGGAACGCTGTCTGGATGCAGTGTCTGAAGATATATCAAGGTTCTACACCTACAATTATAAATTTGGTAAGTCATTTAACCTTCCCAAAATGTAGTTTCCATCTCTGAAAAATGAGAATATACTTCTTTTTTATTGTTATAATTAAATGGGACAGGGTAAATGAAAGTTGTTTGTGAGGCACAAAGGTCATACAGATGATAAGTATCAATAATACTTTGCTTCAGAAAGGGGAAATACAAAAAGAGAGGTACATTTTTGCTACTCTAAAGGAGATTTACATACAAGAATGTATATAAATCTAAACCAAAACATGTAAACCATTATGTCATATAAAAAGAGCACTTGTTTCAAGCTCAGTCATGTCCAACTCTTTGCGACCCCATGGACCATAGCATCCCATGCTCCTCTGTCCATGGTATTCTCCAGGCAAGAATACTAGAGTGGGTTGCCATTTCCTTCTCTAGGAAATCTTCCCCATACAGAGATTGAACCCCCATCTCCTGCATTAGCAGGCAGGTTCTTTATCACTGAGCCACTAGGGAAGCCCATAAAAAGATTATATCAGCATATAAATTCATTATTATTATTATTATTTTACTGAAAATAGTTGAGGATTATTATCAAATGTGGAAAAAGTTATTTTGATTTTCTATCAATATAATCTGCTTGACTGGCCCTTTGAATTGAACATCATTAAACAATTTGTGATCAATGTCCTCTTTCTAGTGGTACACATGCATTTTACATTATCTTCATCAACACCATTATTCCATATCTAAACAACAAGAAATTTAAATCTCTTCCCAATGAATTTTTTTAATTCACTCCTCCTAATTACTTAATACAGTATTTTTGGAAGATATTTCTGTGGGTATAACTCAAAATAACCACTAAACACAGAAATAACTGTGAACCACAAAAAATATCCCACAGCACCTCAATCAAGAGAATCCCCAACGCAATTTTCATTTTGGTGGCCACCCTAATGTCTTCTAACACAAAGGAAAGCATAGAAAGACACAGTGGTCTTAATCAATTGAGGTAAAATACCTTATCTTCATGGGATTCCCCAGTGGCTCAGCAGTAAAGAATCTGCCTGCAGTGAAGGAGATGTGGGTTTGATTCCTGGGTTGGGAAGATCCCCTGGAGGAGGAAATGGCAACCCACTCCAATATTCTTGCCTGGAAAATCCCATGGACAAAGTAGTCTGGCAAGCTACAGTCCACAGGGTTGCAAAAAAAAGGACACAACTGAGCGACTAAACAACAACCTCATTTTCATAAGTTGTGTATAGATATAAATCTAGATATGTGAATACATTACTACAGTCCCTTCCAAGGCCTCTAAAAAGCTTAACTTTCACGAGATTCATCGAAAATCTACTTATGTTGTCAAGAAATGTATGATGTACTTTCTACTATTATCCTAACCATATTAAACTGCTTCAGACTTAGCAGCAGCAGTTCACTAAAAGCTATATCCTATTCCTGAAATTCCTTCTTCCCTAGCCTGCCTTCACTTTGCAATCTTCCTGCCTTCTTCCCTACCCTAATATACACACACATAGTGTCTCTCTGTTTCTCTCTTTCATTCATAAACACACACACACACACACACACACACACACACACACACATGAGGATGGCAGCCTTTTTATCTGGCTCATTCCTCCTTAGCCTTCATGTTTTAGCATAGACATTATTTCTCTTAGGAATATTCCCACATCTCCAAAACTCTAGTTAGGAATTCCTCCTGAATGCTCCACATCTTTCACCTGTTTCTACGAAGGTAGGATCCTTCCATGTCCTGTACATAGATAAATATTCAGTATCAAGTAGAGTTTCTGGATTAAAATACTTGTTACATAAATATCTGCTGAATGAGTAAAAAGAGAAAGGATTCTAGAAGAAATTAGGTAAACTAGTTATTTATGTCAGTTGAAACAATGGTCAAAACCTTAATTATATATACAGAGAAACTGATAAATATAGGTAAGTATGCTGATGCTGCTAAGTCACTTCAGTCGTGTCCGACTCTGTGCAACCCCATAGACGGCAGCCCACCAGGCTCTCCTGTCCCCGGGATTCTCTAGGCAAGAACATTGGACTGGGTTGCCATTTCCTTCTCCAATGCATGAAAGAGAAAAGTGAAAGTGAAGTCGCTGAGTTGTGTCCTACTCTTCGAGACCCCATGGACTGCAGCCTACCAGGTTCCTCCATGGGAGGAAAATCCTCCATGGGATTTTCCAGGCAAGAGAACTAGAGTGGGGTGCCATTGCCTTCTCCAATAGGTAAGTATAGTTAACTCATAAATTTATATAAATATGTGTAAAAAAATGAATAATTGTAGAATAGTGAAAAAAAGTCCCAGGATATAGCCTCCTGGATTAAAATAAATTTTACTGGAAAACACAGCAGGAAAAAGTGAATATCTTAGTAAAATTCTGGAAGACAGAAAGGTTGTTGATAAGGGAAAGGCAATTAGTCTCACATTTATTTAATGTGATGGATACTGACTGCTAGATTATGTTGACAGTGCTATATAAAGGTTTTATTTTCAGGTAATAGAATAGTGTAGAAAAGGTAGCTAAAGAGAGTAGATATTGGAGATTTGCCTGATATATTTGTTTAATAAAGATTAAAACATGATAGAAAAACATATGGAATATATATTCAGGTCATAAAACCATAATCACTCTAAAGAATAATTATTTTGATTTCCTTTTTCCATTTACTTAATAAAAAGGGAAATACTATCATTTTTCTGACAATCTGTGATATGTAACAGTAGTCTTAATACATTAATGGGTTTCCCAGGCTTGTTTGCATAGTTCATATGAAGTATGTATTATAAATTGAGTATCTATTAGCCCTGTGAAATGTACCACCTGGCTTAAACATTTTTAAACATAGGAATGCAATATTGACAAAAATCTGGTATAAAAGCTTACAATTTTCTTTTATTTTTAACTCTAAAAAGTGTTATTATTTTTATATAACAATGGTGGACACATCAGACTTAAAACAATTTCCTAACATTCACCTGTCCCCCTGCTTAAGCAAGGTCTCCAGAAATGGTCCCCAAGGACAATATACACATAAAAGTGATTGATTAAGAAAGTAGCCAGGGAAGAGAACTTCTCAGTCAGATAAAGCACATCCATGGGTAAAATTATACTTAATTGTTAAATATTATAAAGTATCTCAAAGATTGGGAACAAAAGATGGATGTTTAACCACTTCTATTTTTAATTTGTTAAATTGAAACATAGTTGACTTACAATGTTTCAGGTATACATAAAAGTGTGTATATATATCTATACACACACATAGTGTGCATACACTATGTATATATATAAAAGTGTATATATATACACACACATAGTGAAGTGAAAGTGAAGTCACTCAGTCGTGTCTGACTCTTTGCAACCCCATGGACTATAGCCCACCAGGCTCCTCGGACCATGGGATTTTCCAGGCATGAATACTGGAGTGGGTTGCCCTTTCCTTCTTCAGGGAATCTTCCCGACCCAGGAATTGAACCCTGGTCTCTTGCATTGTGGGCAGACACTTTACCATCTGAGCCACCAGGGAAGCCCATATGTAAATCTTTGAGGAACACATGCAGATTAGGGGAGAATGGCAGGCCTGCAAAGTACATGGACGTTCTGAGCCCTTTCTCCATACCTTGCCCTCTGCATCTCTTCCACCTGGCTTTTCCTGAGTTAAGCATACCAAAATCATTACATACAAGGATCTGCAAAACATGCACAACCATCCTCAGAACAATCATCCATGAAAAGGAGAAAAAGATGGGAACCTATGAGAAAAGATCTTCTGTAGCTGAATACATTAAGAACTACAACAAGACAAGTATTGTGGGCAGATCTGTGATAAATTCAAATCCCATACCCCCTGGGGAAAATAATTATGTTAAGTGTTCCACAGGAGTAAGTTTTGAACCCACATCAGATATCCCAGTCCAGAGGTATGCCACCAGGAAGATGAACCTCTAGAATATTTGGCTTTGCAGGTCAGCGGGACTTAACTGCAGGAGCCCCACAGGACCATGGGAAATAGTGACTTCATTCTTAAAGGGCACATACAAAGTCTTATGTCCACAGGCATACAGGGCAAAAGAAATAATTTGATAGAAGCCTAGGCCAGATCTACCTGCTTGTCTTAGAGAATCTTCTGGAGGGACCAGGGGAGTGCCTGTAGCTCATCCTGGGGACATAGACACTGATGGCAGATGTACTAGGGAACATTCAACCATATAAACAGTGTTGGTGGCTGACATCTTGGTTCAGTGGCACAAAGACCTACCCTACACAATAGCCTGTAGGTGACACTGTTGGGATACCTCAGGCCAAACAACTGAGTGGGGACACAGCCCCACCCATCAGCAGACAGGCTGCCTAAAGACTAAAGAGTTCACAGGCACCTCTGGGCTCACCCTATAGACACAGCCCATTCCACCAGGGAACCAAAATCATCCATCCACCAGCACAGAGGCACTGGCCACTCCAACCAGAAAGCCTGAGGAAGCCTCTCCACCAGCTACATCCACCAGGGGACAGACACCAGAAGCAAAAAAGCTACAGTCCTGAACATAGACTAGATCCTACCCTGGGATCAGCTGGACCCTGGACTGGCTTAATAGCAGGCAAATACAACCTTCAGGACACCCAACTTCAAGCCTATACCCAACTGTGTCAGGAGCCAAATATCCACCCCCTCCCTATTCCAGTAATCTGAAAGGAGTTCTGGGATCCCTGGGCCCCGCAGCCAGAGTTTAGGAACTAACTCTACCTGCCAGTAAACCTGTACTAACCCCAGAGACTTTGTGACTTTGGGACCCTAACTCTGCCCACAAGTGAACAAGCATTATCCCTTGGCCACCTAGGATTCTGCAACCAGCCACCTCTTGGTCAGGTCCCACTAAGCAGCAGTTAGCAGCATCCACACAAGGCCTAACAGACTGCCCACATAGTTAGCCTGCCACTACAGAAGAACCAATTCAGCCCTCTAAAAGTGAACCCCTAGAGCATATTGCTTGTGTAAAGAGAGAGGAGTGTACTGCTGGGATGCACAGGATGTCTCCTACAGAGGGCCACTTATCCAAAGTCAAAAAACTTAACTAACCTATCACATACATAAAAATACAATAACAACTTAGGCAAAATGAGGCATCAGAAGAATATGTTATAGGCAAAGGAACAGGACAAAACCCTAGAAAAAGCACTAAGTGATGTGGAGACAAGCAACCTATCTGAGAAAGAGTTCAGAGTAATGATCATAAAGATGATCAAAGTACTCAGGAGGAGAATGGATCTAAGCGTGAGAAGATAGAAGTGTTTAACAGAGTTAGAGAATATAAAGAACAATCAAACTGAGATGAAGAATAACTGAAATGAAAAATATACTAGAAGGAATCAATAGGAGACTAAATAATTTAGAAGAACTAATCAGTTAGCTGGAAGATAGAGTTAAGGGAACCACTGCTGCTGCTAAGTTGCTTCAGTCGTGTCTGACTCTGTGCTGCCCCATAGACGGCAGCTCAATGGGCTCCCCCGTCCCTGGGATTCTCCAGCAAGAACACTGGAGTGGGTTGCCATTTCCTTTTCCAATGCATCAAAGTGAAAAGTGAAAGTGAAGTCGTTCAGTCATATCTGACTCTTAGTGACCCCATGGGACTGCAGCCTACCAGGCTCCTCTGCCCATGGGATTTTCCAGGCAAGAGTACTGGAGTGGGTTGCCATTGCTTTCTCCAAGGGAACCACTGCTACTGAACAAAAAAAAAAAAAAAAATGAGGACAGTTTGAAGGAGCCTCTGGGACAACATCCACCCCACTAATATTTGCATTATAGTTATCTCAGAAGAGAGAAAGAAAGGGGCCGAGAAAATATGTGAATAGATAATAATGGAAAATCTCTTTAACTTAGGAAATGAAATAGCCAAGTCCAGGAAATGCAGAGTCCCATACAGGAGTAACCCAAAGAGGAATACACCAAGACACATTATAATCAAAATGACAAAAATTAAAGATAGAGAACACTAAGAGCAGCAAGGGAAAAATCAACAAATAACATACAAGGGAACTCCCATAAGGTAATCAGCTGATTTTTCAACAGAAACTCCACAGGCCAGAAGGAAGTGGCAAAGTGTAATCAAACTGAAGAAAGGGAAAAACCTACAACCAAGAATACTCCATCCAGCAAAACTCTCATTTAGATTTGAATTTATTGCAAATCTGCCCCCCTACTTGTCTTGTAGTTTTTTATGTCTTTAGCTATAGAAGATCTTTTCTTGTAGGTTCTGACTTTTTCTCTTTTTCATGGATGGTTGTTCTGAAGACTGTTGTGCGTGCTCTGCAGATCCTTGTGTGTAATGATTTTGGTATGCTCAACTCAGGAACAGCCAGGTGGAAGAGATGCAGAGGGCAAGGTATGGGGAAAGGGCTCAGAACGTCCATGTACTTTCCAGGCCTGCCATTCTCCCCTAATCTGCTTGTGTTCACCTAAAAGGTTTACAATTTCAAAAGATTAATTTAATTATAAGTAATCAAAGTAGTCCAGGGCTTCCTTCGTAGCTCAGCTGATAAAGAATCCGCCTGCAATGCAGGAGATGCTAGTTTGATTCCTTTGTCAGGAAGATCCCCTGGAGAAGTGACAAGTTACCCACTCCAGTATTCCTGGCTCAGATGGTAAAGACTCTGCCTGCAATGTAGGAGACCTGGGTTCAATCCCTGGGTTGGGAAGATCCCCTGGAGGAGGACCTGGCAACCCACTGCAGTATTCTTGCCTGGAGAGTCCCCATGGACAGAAGAACCTGGTGGGCTACAGTCCATGGGTTCACAGAGTTGGACACAACTGAGGGAATAAGCATATCACAAAGTTATGTTCTGGGATTATGTAATTAATAATCAAGGAACATTTGATAGGTTTTTCCCTGAACTTTGGTGAAGGAGCAGATATTAGCCTGAAAAAAAGAAAATTGCTAACCATTAGAGAAAAACATATTAAAATTAGAAATAGGTTGAAGACTTAAAAAAAAAACAAAACACCTAGTTTAAATTAGGTTTGTTGTTTATTTACACTATGTTTAAAGTTTTATCAGGAGGAGGGAGTCATTAAGTATAGCTGTCTCATATTTTTAATTCCAGAAATTGATACTGTATACCATCTTAAGGACTAAGTAATAATTTTACTATTCATTCTGTTCCACTGTGTGAAATTATGTTGGCTTAGAGCTAGGTTAAAAAAATAAAAAAACTATGAATGTGACTATTATCTGAATCTGTAAGTGCCTTTTTATTCATTCAAGTCTGTGTGCTCAAATTTGAGTTCATATCACACTCATGAGATGTTTTTTAATGAATGTACTACCCTGAAAAGGTGAACGTTTGTTCAAAACACTGCAGAAGCAAATGCGCCCCAAATGCAATAAACTAACAGATTTGTATGTGCCTCACCTAAGCAGGGTTTTGAAAATTCACCCTGAAGGCTAGAATATTGTCTTTGTAAGAATCTCAGCTTTCATATGAACACCTGGGGATACGAGAGCTGTGAGAAACAAATCTAATATAAGTTAAATGCTATTGCAAGGTTGCGTTAAATCGAAGAGCTGTACAAAAGTTCTCCTTCGTCTTGGAGTTTTTTCTCCACCCTATGTCAAGAATATCAAATACTGTACTATTTATCATCAATGTTTCAGTGACTTGGGAATGCAGAATATATCTTGTAAAGTACCACTTAAGTAGGTTTACAAATGTAGGTGACATGCTAAGCTGAGCCATGGAAAGATATTGTCCAAGGAATGGTCTCAGAAGTGAGTGACCTAATCATTTTAGAAGGGCTTATCTAAATCTTAGATCTCTAAAATTCCAATTGTTCTTCCAACTGTAAGTTGATACAATAATATTTCAGGTAGAGGTTATGTGTGGACTACAATATTTTGGGATAATTTGATCTTCTCAGAGCACCTCTGATGGCACCATTTTAAGTGTCCTATATGTGCTCAGTTGCTCAGTCATGTCTCAGTCTTTGCAACCCCATGTACTCTTGCCCACCAGGTTCCTCCATCCATGGGATTTCCCAGGCAAGAATCCTGGAGTGGGTTGCCATCTCCTCCTCCAGGGAATCTTCCTGACCCAGGGATAGAACCCACATCTCCTGCATTGGCAGGTGTGTTCTTTTACTCCTGAGCCACTGGGGAAACCTTTTAAGTATCACTATTGTTTAGTCACGAGGTCATGTCTGACTCTTGTGACCCCATGGACTGTAGCCCACCAGGCTCTCTGAGCCTGGTGGAATTCTCCAGGAAAGAATACTGGAGTGGGTTTCCATTTTCTTCTCCAGGGGATCCTCCCGACCCAGGAATCGAAGCCAGGTCTGCATAAGTGACAGATATTAATATATTCTCTTGAATTAATTACTTGTCCTTTTAAACTTTATGGTTTCCCCAGACACAGTTCTGTGGATTATCCTAAAAACAGACTAGTATTATTGTGCTATAGACAATAGTGCTACTCATTAAATATTACTGTGACAATCCAGCTACAAGGGGCCCAGGAAGTATAATAAGCAGAGGCATGTGTTATGACCAGAAGTGATGTATGTCACTTCCTGTTTGGTTGAAAACCCTGTCAAGCATGCTCTCTTTTCCCTCCAGACAGACAGGCTGCTCTGTTTTCAAAATCTTTCATTCTACAATGAGCAAAGCTCCTTTATTTACCACGGCAGACACAGAACAAAAAATAAAACTTGGTTATGTTAAGTCACTGAAAATTAAAGTTTGTATAATATTTCAGTGTAATTTATTTAGCCCATTCTGACAGATATAGGCTGTATCCATTTCAAATTTCAGTAACAGACTCCTAGCCATGCTGCTGAGAAGAGCAGTTTGTGGAACAAACGTAGGCAACAATTTACGTTATCTAAGATTGTGATTGCACAATAAACCAACATGGCCACAAACCTATTCGCACTTGTTCCCACATAGTCAATGTTGTTCCTCTTATTCTACTTAATTTGTTCTTTATTCCTCTTCCTGAAAAAACCTAATGAGGTTAGTAGAAGTTGGGCTACGCTTAGGCTTTACCAATGTTTCATACTCAAAGACAACAGAACCTGTATTTTATGTCTCAGACATACTTTTTATTGCTATGCCTCTCAGTTCTTATGCATTCCTAAAGACGTAAAAGAGAAAGGTCAAATAGTATGTTTTGAGCATTTTGTTTGGTGCAAGAGTCAATTTACCTACATTTATAGAATAACATTTTTGAGTTTCAGATTTGGAAATAAATATAGAAATAACATTAAATATATAGCGCTCAGGGCAAAACATTATATCTAAGGTTTGTTTTGCAGTGTAGAGCTAAAATATTTGTTGACAGGAAAAAATAACTGCAGAATTTCTAAAAGAGAAATTTTATTGTATCATGGGTTAGTAGAAATATTTTGGAATAAAAACATGAGGTTAAGTCCTTATGGTGAGCCCAAAATAATATTGTTTTTGACTCATTCCTAAAAGTTGATTGGCAGAAAGCTAAGAGAAGCTCAACCTTAATCAGCCAAGATGTTAAAGTCATGGGAGAAAGGCAAGCAGAAGGATGAACCATTGCTGCCAGAGTCATGGAAAAGAAGGGGGAGAGTTTGATTATAAAGTAGATAAGGATGCTAAATAGGCTTGGAAGAACCAGATACTCTTACAAAGGGTTGATTGACAGGGCAAAGTGGATAATAAGGCAAATTGAAGATTCCTAAAAATTAAAAAACAAAACATTATGTTAAATCCTTGATGTACAATCGTCTCACTCTGTGACTGCACCTGTTAATTAGTATATATGGCTTATTTTCTTCTCTTTAAAATATAAAAAATGACATATACCTTTACCGATTCATAGAGTAGTTATATACAATTAAGATAATGTATATAAAGGCTTAGTGTATATCTCAAACAACCTAGTATACACATGAAAATATTACCATAATTTATTGATGTTTTGTTAATATTTTTCTATAGTTTCCCCCTCAACTGGCTTATACCCCTGACCCCAACCAATGGAAAAATTCAAGGAGGATAGGATGAGTAATATCACTTAGTGAGTCAAACTGTAGTGGGTGTTACTATAATAGTTCATATTCATCATTGCTGTGGTTGAAAATGTACATTTAGTTGTGGTTGAATAGTTCACAACGAAACAAAATCTCATCTGTATGACAGAAACTCTGTTGTGTTGGGCTTTGAACATAATCCAAGACATTCAAGACAGTAGCAAAATTAGGCAATTGGAAAAATCAGAGTAAAAAAGGCATTTTTCATGCTTATTTCCTTCAAAAGATGCTCTGATTTTGTTAATTGCCTCAAAGAGTGCTTCGATTTGCTATTTTCTACAAACAGTATTCTAATCTAGTTTATCCTCTGAGTTGCAGCTGTGTTCAAGTATCCTAATAGATTTGGTGCATGCTGAACTATTCGTCTACAATTAATTCACTTGGTTCTTCACGTGAATGATTTATACCTATTTAAAACTAAATTGGAAACCATTTCACTATTGCTTATAAAGTCATTAAGACAGCTTTTAGATGACATTAATTTGCACTTAGATAATACCTTTCATCTAAGGATCTCAAAGCACTCTATGGAAGTACATTTTTTAATGTAGGAAGACAGAAAAATGCAATACCATACTTAGGAATGATATGCAAAGTAGAAAATAAAATTAAAAAAAATATCTTTATGTTTGAGTGTAAATCATTTATGCTGCTCATTAATTTTATGTTCTACAACCATCAATTTCTCATTTTCTCTCCTTGTCTATGAGGTTTGTGGGTCTCTATCTTCTTTAACTACAATCCTGGTGGTCAGTCTTCATACTTTGAAGAATCAGAATCATACTTTCAGAATCAGTCAAGCCAACATTGTCTGTTTCTTCTACCTTATGGTATGTGATCTCCATTATTAATTTTTCCTTTTATTTATGCCAACCGAATATTATAATTAGACTATTCCAAAAAGTATTGAAAGGATGTGAATTTGCTTTCAATAAACTGAGTTGAAGCTGTCAGATCTGCTGCTTATGTGTGTTAGCTTCCTAGAAGTTCAAGTGTCTTCAATTAAAAAATGGTCAACACTAGAAAATGTGGGCTTTTATTCTGTGGCAAAGCAGTATCATAACAACACAGGGAAGTGCCCTAAAGAGATTGATTTCCAGGAAAACATCTGGTGTCCACAGAAAATTTTTCTTTCCCATATAAAATACATATATTTTTACTAAATCACAAAGAAAAATATGAATAAATTGATATGCCTTTATAAGGACAATCTAGTAAACATTATTTTATGAGGTTTGAGAAAAATAAATCCTAGCCGCAATTGTTATTCTCCTCTCTGTTGTGTTTATTTGCTTTAATTGTGCTTAAGCAGGTCTCTGATTAAAACAAATAAACAAAAAAAACTTCTTAAACTAAAACCCATAAGTTGGCAGAATAATCCTGCTTCCCTCTGTAAAAGCAGATTTTTAATTATTCTGTGTCTTTGGAATTTAACCAATTCATGCTGTCAATAGCAGCAGTAGTAGTTGATTACACCAATTGATTTCAACTGGGCTGCTGCAAATCGGTAAGAAGTCTTCACATAAAATAAGAAAAGGTGTGGCCCAATGCTAGGGATTACCGTTTGGTGAGCAAATGTGGGTTGAATGAAGCCCTACCTTGCTCTTACAGCCAGGAATTCTGGAACAGCTGCAAATTGAACAATTGAGCAATTTGAAAATTTGCATGCTGCAGTCCTGGTTTAGATCCTAGAGACTTGAAAACATCTGTATATCAGAGCATACAGTTTAACTACTAGAAACAGGAAGTACCAAAATTAATGAAGGATTTACCCAAACACTTGGGCTAATAACTAGGACCCATCTCTGGAATATAACTTTATACATTGTCCCTAGATCTCTTCCTGTTCCAAGCCACAGAACAAAAATGGAAAGATTCAATGAAACTATATCATTCTGTATCATTATCATGAACTTGTCTTGACCCACCAAGTAAAGAAAGTTTCAGTGTCAAACGGGATATTTTTCTTAGTCTTAATCTCTCCTCTACTTGGCTCTGCTTCTCCCTTAAAGTTGGCACTATCTATGTTCTCAATTTTTTAAACTAGTGAAGATAACACATTCTGGCTTTTTTAGTGGGGGTGAGGGGTATCCTTGAGGATTTTTAAAACGTATTGGCCCTAAAATATAAGCAGTTCTTAAATATAAGATAGGAGATTTTCTTTCAAGTCTAGTAGAGTTCTGAGCCACCAGGAAAGTTTTATTAAAGTTCTATACTATGATAATTCTGTGATTCTAAGCTAACCAGGGCTTCCCTGGTGGCTCAGATGGTAAAGAATCTGCCTGTAATTCAGGATTCCTGAGTTCAATCCTGGGGTCAGGAAGAGCTCCTGGAGAAGGGAATGGCTACCCACTCCATATTCTTGCCTGGAGAATTCCATAGACAGAGGAGCCTGGTGAGTTATAGTCCATGGGGTTGCAGAGAGTCAGACACAACTGAGCAAATAACACTTTCACTTCAAGCTAACAAAATGAGAAACACAAATCAGTTCATTATACAGTGTTAATTAATGATAAAGATTAACATTATTTCAGAAGACAGAGTATGTGTAGCGGTGGTTAAGAAAGATTTTAGGAGGAAGCAGGATTTGAATTAGACCTTAAAGCACATTTCTATGTGATTTTATTTTCTATTCTTTGTAGAGATAACAATTCATTCACTCTTAGCTATCAATCTGAGGATCTGCAGATATGTCTGATAATTCCTTGGAAATACAATAGGAATTAGAAGTGTATTTCAGTTGGAAGGGAAAGCTTTTTTAATTGCCTGAGCATACGTAAGTATTTAGGGGAATGAAAGAAAGTGAAGTTGTTTCCTACAGGGCATGGTCTCAATATTAGAGCATTTGGGGCTCATCATGTAATCAATGGGGAATAAAGCATTGCTTTTCACTGAAAACACTCTAAAATAGGAGGATGAGTGATTTAATGAGATAAATCAGACCTCTGCTTTAGAACACACATACTACCCACATATTCGGGGCCAGGCTGGAGTGAGGAGAGACCTAGAGAAAGTATACCCTATGAAAAGACTTAGTTCAGAGAGGAGATGATGAACTATGGCAGTAATAATGAATATGAAGAGAGTTCCTTGGCGGCCTAGTGATTCAAATCCTGAGCCTTCACTGCTGTGCTTTGGGTTCAATCCTTAATTAAAGAACTGAGATGCCACAAGCTGTGCAGTGCAGCCACTCCGCTGCCCCCCCAACAACAACAACAACAAAAACTAAAACACAACAACCACCCCCAAAACCAAAACAAAACAACAAACAAAAATACAAAAAACAAACAAACTAAAAAACCCCGAGTGAGGATTAAAGCTGAAAGTAACATGACACTCTTGCCACAATGACGGTGTGGTTAATGGGTAGAGTGTGAGAATGGTGAGTGATCAAAGAATCAAAAACACTTTCAAATCCATGGCAGTATACCAGAAGGAGACAAAGGAAAAAAAAAGGAAAACGTTCATGAGAGTAAGCAATAACAGCAGTTCCATTTGGAGAAAACTCCACCAGGGAACCAGACGTAGCCATGTATGATGGCCTTAGAAAAAGAAGGAGTAACTACAATCATCACTAGTGACTGTGTTAGTTTGATAGGATTGTCATAACCAAGAATCACAAACAGGGTAGATAAAACAACAGAAATTAACTTTCTCACAGTTCTAGAGGACAGAATTCAAAGATCAAGTGTCAGCATTTTTAATTTCCTCCGAGGCCTCCCTCCTTGGCTTGTAGATGCTGCTCTTCTATCTCTGTCTTCACATGGTCTTTCCTCTGTGTCTGTGCCTGTCCTAATCATCTTGTCTTATAAAGAACCAGTCATATGGGACTTAGACTCCATCCTCAGAATTTCACTTAACCTTAATCACCTTTTTAAAGATCCTATCTCCAGATACAGTCACTTCCTGAAGTACTGTGCTTAAAACTGCAACATTTAGATTATTTGCAGGCAGGGAATTCACTCTTAATGATCAAGAAAGTAGAACAGACAAGACAGTAGAATTCTCTGTGGTTTTAGTTTGATATTTATAATTTTTACTATAATGCACATTACTTCTATAAACCAAGAACACTAAAAGTTATTTGGAGATTATTTTTCATCCAGCAGACAATCCGTATCCAATGTAAGCATTCTGTTGAGCCTTGACAGGCATTATACGTTTTATATAATAATTTAAGAACTCTAGGAAAAAACCCTATGGCCTGTCATGGCCTGAATTTCATTTAGACTTTATGTAGTGATGTCATGGAAATACGTTACTGTTTTTGGTCTTCTTAACTCAAATTAGAAATGACTTTAAAATCATCCGCTTCTGATAATTTCAAACAGAAAAGTCTGCCTTCACTATTTTAGTTTGGTGGGTGGAGGGTGAAGAAAAAACAATTCTGGTCAATATCATTAGCTAATATATTCTTTATCTTGAGAAGTTTATTAGGACACATAAGTTTAAATTTGCTTCCTTCATAAACTTGTTTAGCAGAGACGATCCATCTTTGGACAAAGTGCTTTTTATATATCTTTCCCAGTAGTAGTTCTCACACTTTGGCATAAATTATAATCTCCTGGAAAGTGTTTTAAAATACAGATTGCAGGACTGGCACCCTGAGTTTCTTATTCATAGTCTGAAGTTAAGCTGAAAATTTCCATTTTAAAATTCTCAGTTACATTGATACTGCTGGTCCAGGGACCACTCAGTAGAAACCTCTGCTCTATAGTAATGTTTATAACTATAAAATCAAATTATGTTATTTTACTTTGAAAAAGTATTTTCCATTGTGAAAACATAAAGCTTTAATTAAATACTCATTAAAATAACCATTATGAATAATGAGAAATTGCTGGAAATAGTAATGAAATGCATGGCATCTTAGAAAATATGAAATTAATTGAAGTTACCACCAAGAACTAATTCAAAGGATTAATAACACTAAGTCAGTGTATATTTAAAATATTGTTGCTTGATCATATATCACCTTGGTCTTAGCCACATTACTGTGAGGACAATGAAAAGGAATATAGGATCAATATCATATCTATCAGTGAATTACTCTAGAGAGAGAGAGATGCCTGGGTCAATGAAATAAATGGCTCTATCACCAGATAGCAATATATGAGATTTAGAACACAATTCTGAAAGCTTCAAGACAGCAACAAGTATAACATAAGCACATCTTATCGGTTAAATCATCAAAGAAATTATAAAAATGTGTGAAGAATGATGAGTGGTGAGCATTACCTCTTTTTCTTGTTGCCCTGGGATAAAGACCAAGGACCAAAGTGAGGATAAAAGACGTCTCTCCCTACCTCCCTCCATTCATTAATATAAAATGACAACGAAAAGGAAATAGGCTGTCAGGATTTACAGGGTCTGATCTTTAAGAAAAGATAATTGTTTTTAAAGACTAAGGGTGCCTTCAATAAGACAAGACCTACCAGAGTGTCAGCTCAAGCTCAGCTATTTTTAGTGAGGGCAATCAACCAGAGGAGACATTTATGGAAATGTGGATTTTCCTTATGACCCTTACGCTGACACCATAGGTGGAGAGATAAATGCACCATGATCATTATACAATATACTCCCTTATTCAAGAGTTTAAGATCCCTGAATAAAAAAAAGTTCTAATTTATCAAAAGTTAAAAAGAATTTTTTTCTCTATGACAAACCTTAACATAATTTTCTTGTTCTTTACTAAAGCATTTCACAAAAGTCTTAGAAGTGTCAAATTTTTGACACGGCATTCACAACATTTCTTTGGTCTGTATAATTTTTTTCCTCTATCATAAGATGAAACACTGAATAAAACTTCAGGCTTTTTTTCTATTGAATTTTTTTCATTTAAAGACAGTATATAAAGACTAAAATTGTCGTTTATTTTCAGATGGCCCAATTTAGAAACATTAAGGAGACTAATGTAAATTTCAGCATGAAGTTATTTCTAAAACTTGCTTCAGAAACTGAAGCTTTCATATGAGTTCTATATGAAGATAAACCTTTTCATCACAGCGAAATACGTTAATTTTAGTATGCCTTGTCTTGAAATATTTCAAGATTACCAATATAGGTAATAATATAAAATAAATTTCCTTTCCAGTAATATTTTTAGAAGCATATAATTTTAAGTTCAAACTTCAGTATTTCATAATGGAGGAATATTTAAGGTCTTGTATTTCAAAACACACGCTGACATCAAGGTGGAAAGCCTTGAGGATATGTTTTCATAATAAAAAATAACAATTTTCACATATAGAAATCTTATAATCTTTCATCTTTTCATTGATAGCTTTCTTAATAAAGCATACTTTGTTAATGGCTTCATCATGAAGTACATTTTGTACCATCCTCATAGGGTTAACAAAATTATTCCTTTAATCCATTTAAAGGTGTATGTCTAGAGATAAAAATGATAATGTTCCCAACTATTTACCAGAATAAATCCTTTAACAACATATACAGCTAGATTTGACAAAACAGATATCCTTTGTTGATTTTTCTCTTTTGCTGTTCTCTATTCAAATTTAAGACCTTTGGTTCTAAATAACTTTTTTTTTCAATTATTTATTTTTAAGCTCCTTTGAAATGATCTCCAAGCACTTTGATACAGATAGAGAACCTTATAGCTTCAATGAAAATTTTCAAAGTATTGCTTTACCCTGTGGTAAAATATTATTTTGCAGTTTCCTACCAAGATAACCTGCTACCTTCAATTCTGGCTGTATGCCTAAATATTTTTCTTTTTCCTCTTCATAAATCCTTCAACTTAAAAGAGGGTAAGAGTTTTTGACAAAGGCTCTATGCTTATGGCTGTTAGCACTTTGCTTACAACTTCACATCTTCTTTCCACAATAAAGAATACACAGCAGTGCAAGGTGGGGAGTTAATATTTAATTATTAATATTGATGCATATTTAGATTTCCAGCCTAAAATTAAAGTTCTGGAGTTCTATGAAAACGATAGGTAATATATCCAGTAAATATAAAAACAACAGAAAATACTCATAATGGCAAAAAATGGGTGGTATTCTTAAAACAATAAATTTATTTTATGGACTCACCTTTCCTTTCTATCTCACTCATATTTTTTACCTATAAAGGATTCTCAAGAGTTCTATTCAATTAGAATCCTTCCTACAGTGTAACATTTCAAGCTTTAAGAAAATGTTCTTTCTACAAATTATTTAGATAACAGGATCCCCAAATACACAGAGGCTTTATAAGAGGCTTTTTTTGTGTGTGTGACAATAAGAGTTGGATGCAGAAAGGAATCAGAAAAAAAGATAGGATAATGATTAGAAGAATAGATAAGAAGGAGGTTAATTGGAACAGGGCACTGCTTCACAGCAAATTTAGCTTTTAATAAGAATATTAAAATAATAAGAACTATAGATTCTTCTATAATTATATTCTGATGACATCACCAAAAATTCAGACGTTTGTGTGCAAGTTCCCTACAGAGTCTTAAATCTCAGTCTAAAATAAATTGCAATTGTTAATTGTTTGGTAAGGTTCACCTTAATTAGACCTTTGGATAGATTTCTACTTTTACATTTTCCTAACTTGTTATTATACATGTGCATTTGAAAACACTGAATAATTAAGTATAAACCTACAAATAAAGATTCTGCAAAGTGCATTTGTTTGCCCAATTTATTTTCATTTGTTTATTTACTTAAATTTGAAAAAGTATGTTTTTGCTAGAAAAATGTATGTGGGAAAGAAAATTGGTGTAAACTTTCCTTTAATATAATGAGTAACAGGTTGATTTTACTCTATTGAAATAATGTGGCAGACCTCAAGTGAGTTTCGGACTGAATTATTTTAGTACTAATGTGTTCTTTTTGAAAGTCTTTCCCCCTCACCCAACTGCTTTTTGCTCTGGTTTTAAGGGTTTGCACTTAAGCTTGCTATTTCAGCTATATCTGTGTACTGTGGAAGGCAGCCAGTTCTTAGAATGGCTGATAAACTAGTTGACCTCTGTAATCTACATTTTAGAGAAATACATTTCAGCTGCAGATGTTTCCAAAGGTAGAAAATCTGTGGAGAAAATTAATCTGTAACTGACAGATGTTTTCATATTAGCACAGCTTGGGAATATTCTCTTCCAAACATGTTGCCTTCTTGTCGAATTCAAGAGCACTGCTATCTCACTTTCCTAGGCTCTTGGATCCTAAATCATGGCACCAAGATGGACTGTCATCTAAACAAACAAATGCAAACCTTCCTTTGTAGTTAGAGGGTGCAATTTAAATCTGTTGACTCTCACATTTGCTCCTTTCCATTTAATTCAGTTATTTGAATAAATGCCAATAAAATTTTCCTAAGTCTTGTGGAAGGCACAGTGAGTTGCTTATATCAAACCTCAAAGTCAGTATAAATCTTGGCAGAAGATTTCATCCTATTTGGGCATTTTATAGCATCTTAGGGAATTATTTTTCCCCTAAGGGCTTTATTATTAATGGGAAATGACCACGTGCTTTGAGGGAAGAATTGACTTCCTCAATTAGAAGACCTTTCAAGAGAGTTAACAGAGAATTTATTTTTTCATTTAGAGAAGAGAATGTTTCCCATAAGATCACTGAATCTTTCATGGCTGAGTTTTCTTGCAAACACAATGTGTAAAAATTTCAGTTCCTTAAAAATTAAATAGACACTGTGAAATTTAATAAGGTTTGCTGCTGCTGCTGCTAAGTCGCTTCAGTCATGTCCGACTCTGTGCGACCCCATAGACGGCAGCCCACCAGGCTCCCCTGTCCCTGGGATTCTCCAGGCAAGAACACTGGAGTGGGTTGCCATTTCCTTCTCCAATGCATGAAAGTGAAAATTGAAAGTGAAGTCCATCAGTCGTGTCCAACTCTTAGCAACCCCATGGACTGCAGCCCATCAGGCTCCTCCGTCCATGGGATTCTCCAGGCAAGAGCACTGGAGTGGGGTGCCATTGCCTTCTCCATAATAAGGTTTATAAGGGACTTATTTTTAGTATTGCTGTTTTCTCACCCCCCACCCTTCAGATAACAGGTTATCTATTTCACATACCAAAAATATCATCCTCTCCAGAAAAAAAATAAAAAATAAAAAGCATGTTGAGTTCTTCCCAAAGAGTCAGTTTCAACCTAGATCTAGAGGAGGTTACAGGAATAATTTTCACTAACATTTACTAACTATGTGATTATGAATATTTCCTTTGCCTTCAGAAGCTCTGTTATTTCATTTGAAACCCATGGTTACCTACTCCACCAGGTTATAAAGATTGAAGAAAATTTATGTAAAACACCTAGTGTATGGTAGGTACTTGAACGGATGCTTTGCAACCATTTGTTAAATGCCACAGTGCTTACTTTTGTTTGTGTGTGTTAGCTCCTTAGTCATGTCTGACTCTTTGCAACCCCATAGACTGCAGCCCACCAGGCCTCTCCACCCATGGGATTCTCCAGGCAAGAACACTGGAGTGGGTTGCCATTTCCTTCTCCAAGAGGAACTATAGAAAGAAAGTGAAGTCTCTCAGTTGTGTCCGACTCTTTGCAACCCCATGGACTGCAGTCCACCAGGCTCCTCCATCCATGGAATTTTCCAGGCAAGAGTACTGGAGTGGGTTGCCATTTCTTTCTCCTTACTTCTGTTTAACTCAATTCAATATATGTGAATTTATGTATAATTTCAGGTTTTTGCTCCTTGTCCTTGGAAACTTCAATCTTTCTTTGCCTCAGTTTCTTCTACATATAGAACATTACTTCAATAAATGTAAATTATATGTATTAATGTATATCATCAATACCACTACTGTAGGATTTATTCATTACAAAAATATATCTCCTCAATTATATTCCATTCAGAACATAAAACTGCCACCTTGATTTTATAATGATATAAATTAGATGCAGTAATGAAATTATTTCTATAACTTTATCTAGATTGTAATACATATTTACTATATAATAGTTATATACATTAAATTTCTACTGTTGTTTGATAAACTGTGACATTAGCTAATTTTGGAATTTTTGTTAAATAGAAAAATAAAAGGGCTAATCTTTTTGTTCAACTAGCAGTTGTATCACAGATAGCTAATTCAAAACAGAAATCACCATTCAATAAACTCCCCAGAAGAGATGTAGTTTGTCTAGCATAGTGATAATTACAGGTTATTTCATTACAATATAATTTTCAGTGAAACAAAGGAGATATTCCCCTAAAGTTAAAATTTACTTAACTTGATAAACCATACAGAACAAAAACTGTTTGCTATTATTATTAGAACCAATAAAATATATATTTAAATGAGATAAAGTTCTGAAAAGAATAAACAGAAGAGTTAACAATGGCTTAATTTCAATGATTTTCTTTACACTCCTTGATATTATTATTCTTTTGTGTTCTCAAACATAATATTCTGCTTTTATGCTTTAGTTAAATCAGTGAAATAAAATGGCTCAGTTTTCCCATGGGACCCCTAAAGGCTCCTGAAAGTAATTCCATTCATTACCTCTTACCGTATATCTTTCCTAACACTGTCTTTGATTGGCTATGGTTTCCACCACCTTGGCTTATAAGCAGCTAATATCTTCCTTTCTACAACATTGGTTCTTTCTTTTGTTTCAAGAGTTATAATTTGCTTAATTTCTTGGAAGACAGTTGTACGAAAATTGTTAAAACATAGTTCCGCAAGGCATCTATTATTTCTTATTATTGGATCACACCTACACATATGAATTCACCCATGGTCTAAATTCATACTCTAATTGGTCACTGTTTAGTTCAGTCACTCAGTCATGTCCAACTCTTTGCGACCCCATGGACTGCAGCATGCAAGGCTTCCCTGTCCATCACCAACTCCTGGAGTTTACTCAAACTCATATCCATCCAGTCGGTTATGCCATCCAACCATCTCATCCTCTGTTGTCCCCTTCTCCTCCCACCTTCAATCTTTCCCAGCATCAGGGTCTTTTCCAATGAGTCAGTTCTTTGCATCAGGTAGCCAAAGTATTGGAGTTTCAGCTTCAACATCAGTCCTTCCAATGAACACCCAGGACTCATCTCCTTTAGGATGGACTGGTTGGGTCTCCTTGCAGTCCAAGGGACTCTCAAAAGTCTTCTCCAACACCACAGTTCAAAAGCATCAATTCTTTGGCACTCAGCTTTCTTTATAGTCCAACTCTCACATCTATACATGACTACTGGAAAAACCATAGCCTTGACTAGATGGATCTTTGTTGGAAAAATAATGTATGTCTCTGCTTTTAATATGCTGTTTAGGTTGTTCATAACTTTCCTTCCAAAGAGTAAGCATCTTTTAATTTCATGGCTGCAGTCACCATCTGCAGTGATTTTGGAGCCCCCAAAATATACTATGCCACTGTTTTCATTGTTTCCCCATCTATTTGCAATGGTCATACCCATGTTTAAAATCATCCAGCTGGAGGAACTTGACAGCTGTGGATGGAGTAAGGAGAAACACAGTCTACCCTCAATATCATGGCCTTTACCAGGAGGTTTAACCAGACATATCAGCAGAAAATTGGATTAAATATTTACTGATCGTGGCCCTGCCCACCAGAACAAGGACCAGTTTGCCCTACAACCAGTTCTTCCCAACAAGAAGTTTGCACAAGCCTCTTATCCTCCCCAATAAGAGGACTGAATTTCTTATTCTGTACCTGTATCTATGGTATGTAAAAATTGGTAGTTGGCATGTGGGGAGCTAAAACTAGACATCACATTCACCACTTTCAGAAAACAAGTACACAAAGTTACATTTAAAAAAATTAAACAAGATATCTAAGCTTGAAGAAAAAGTATTTAATGGTTGTTCAGAATGAGACTGGAAGACACGTCAATAAGCAATCACATCCAATGAATCAAAGCAGTTGTCTGGTTATTGATTTAAATTCACATAGAGAATGGTTGGGCTTGTCCTTGATATTATTTCTTCTTATAAACATTTTTCTCTATGTGTTTGAACTAGGAACATGAAAGAATCTGTAATAATGTACTGAAGGCCCCATTTGTACAAGCTAAGACCAGTGTCAAGAGATTCCTTAATTGTGTTCATAAAATTCAGAATGGTTTTTGAACCCCTCTGCCTAGGCCAAAATAGAGTTAAACAGTGGAAAGGTGAGTTTGTCTTAGCACAGATACAGGCAGTATTAGTCTAACATCTCCCCACCTGGGTGATTCTAAGGATGTCACAGAATAATGAGCACAGTAAACAATTAGCATCATCCAAGAAACAGCCCTCAAATAGTCTGTGGCATCTGTTTGTCCCCAGCTCTAAAGCTAATAAGAGCCAGGACTCTCCAAGGTACCTTCCTTTTCAGCTTCAAGTCTAATTACACTTCCTGCATTTCAAACCAGTGAGGTACTTATGGCTAGGGAGAACATCACATTATTTTTATAGTAGAACAAATTAAGAAACCCTGCACAAGTGGGCAGAATGCCAGCTTGCAATTCTCCCTGAAGACCTGACTCACACAGCAATGTTTCCTGCAGATTTCTACTTGTTTCAATTTAAAGATAAGGAAAAAAATTTCACATTAGCTCTTTTTTAAGTTTTTGTGGTAACACACAAAATTAGCAATATAAGTATAAAGTAAGAGGATCTGGATGAAAAAAGAACATGTAGTTTATATGTAAAAGCTGAAAAATGCAATGAAATATTCAAACTTCCTAGAAAATGGCTCACAAGCCATAAATTAATCATACCGAACACAATTTTTTAATATTCGGAGAAACACTAGAGAAGTACTCAATATTGTAGGGAAATATTTTTCCTTGATTGTACACATTAGCATTATTATGATTTATCCAAATAGCTGGTAAAATAGTATATGCTCAACTTCAAAACTTTTTTATCTGATCTTGGATTACAATGATATTTTTCATAACAAAATATGAGTCTTTACATTCAGCATGAAAACATGTAAATGTTTTTTACAGAAATATCTTTATACTATAAAATGATTGAAATATAGGAATGCTTTTAATAAGCAGGTAGAAGACTTAGTTGAAAAGATTTATACTTAAAATGCTAATTAAATCTTGCAAAGAAGTTTCTATATCAAAAGACGACAGCTTTTTCACTTATGCACTACTGGGAAATGACTATCAACCATTAATAGTCCTTATGACAGGCCTGAACTCTAATGTTTGCAAGCTTTCAAAGGAGTTGCTAATTATACACAAAGGAACAAAAGGTGTTGAAAACTTTACCAAAAAGGCTTAGACAAGTCCAGGGAAATTTCCTAAAGTTAAAACTGGCTAAACATGTCCTCTTTTGAGAATTATGATTATTATTTATGCCTAAAAAGATGGGTAAATGAAAATGTTAGTGTGTACTTTAGTAGTAATAATGTAAGAATGCAAGACTAAGGGATTATATTGCATTTTTCTTCCATGATATTAACAGACGTATTCCATGAGACTGATTACTGTTTATATAGTGCCCGTCTTTGTGGACTCAGGTTACACTGAAATAGCCAGGTGGCGCTAGTGGTAAAGAACATGCCTGCCAATGCTGCTGCTGCTGCGAAGTCACTTCAGTCATATCTGACTCTGTGCGACCCCATAGACGGCAGCCCACCAGGCTCCCCTGTCCCTGGGATTCTCCAGGCAAGAACACTGGAGTGGGTTGCCATTTCCTTCTCCAATGCATGAAGGTGAAAAGTGAAAGTGAATTCGCTCAGTTGTGTCCAACCCTCAGCGACACCATGGACTGCAGCCTTCCAGGCTCCTCTGTCCATGGGATTTTTCCAGGCAAGAGTACTGGGGTGGGGTGCCATTGCCTTCTCAGCCTGCCAGTGCAGGAAACACAAAAGAAATGTAGTTTCCATCCTGGGTTGGGAAGATGCCCTCAAAAGAAGGGAATGGCTACCCACTTCCGTATTCTTGCCGGGATAATCCCACGGACAGAGAAGCCTAGCTAGCTACAGTTCACTCCACAAAGAGTCAGACACAACTGAAGCAACTTGGTACACATGCAGCCTGTGTAGACTATGTATTTAGTCAAGACTTATGGGGAAAAAAAAAAATGAGGAAAGGAAGGGAGAAATGGAAGCAGGAATTGGGGGTGGGACAAATAAATTAGTAGTTCTTAGTTCTTCATACCTAATCAGGTAAGTTATTTATTTTGGATGGAAGACTCACTGTAACTCTTTCACATCAGTCAACTTCTAAAATGGTATCAGAGGTAGTACAAGGCATAAGTGTTAGTCGCTCAGTCGTGCCCGACTCTTTGCAACCCCATGGACTGCAGCTCACCAGGCTCCTCTGTCCATGAGATTTTCCAGGCAAGGATACTGGAGTGGGTTGCCATTTCCTTCTCCAGGGAATCTTCCCAACCCAGGGATCGAACCCAGGTCTCCTGCACTGCAGGCAGATTCTTTACTGATTGAGCTATAAGGGAAGCCCTTGCACTAGGTACAAAGTACAAGGCATACTACACTTTTAAAACCACTCACCCACTCCCAAACTTGCCTTAAACAGACAAAAATATCTTTAGTGACAATAAATCAAATATAAAACTATGTGAGGGGTATTTATAACATTTATATTTGTATACTTACTACACTTCCCTGGAGAACAGCACAGCAATCCATTCCAGTATTCTTACCTGGAGAATTCCATGGACAGAAGAGCCTGGTGGGTTGCAGTCCATGGGGTCGCAAAGAGTCAGACACGACTGAAGCAACTGAGCATGCACGCATGCACTTACTATACTTCCTAAGTTTCTGAAATAGGGAAGAGAGTGATGCAAACCAGTGAGAATGAGAACAGAGAGTAGAGACTGTGTCTACTCCTCTTGTCACTTGGTTGTTTAGTGTGTACACGCATATGTGTGTGTGTGCATGTGTTCAGTCACTCGTCGTGTCCAACTCTTTGTGACCCCATGGATTGTAGCCTGCCAAGCTCCTCTGTCCACGGGATTTGCCAGGCAAGAATACTGGAGCAGCTTGCAACTTCCTCCTCCCCACAGAGGATCTTTCTCACCCAGCTATCGAATCCATGTCTCCTGCATTGGCAGGCAGATTCTTTACCACTGAGCCACCTGGGAAGCTGACTAAAACAAGATGCCATTTGAGGTGCAATATATTGACTTAGTGATCTAAAAGATTAATACCTTTTTAAAAATTCAAGTATTTTTTTCGCTCCTTCTTTATTCTTCATCCCACACATGAAGTTTTAATAGAAACATGTATCTAGTCCATTCCTTGTACTAGGATTTAAAAAAAAAAAAAACAAACTTCTATGGTTCTTGCTTTCCAGTATTGTATTCTACAGCTTCTCTTTGTTACCTCAGGATAAGAAATATATATTCTCTTGGAAAGTCAGGTGGAAATAAACCTTCTAATGTGGAATCTCTGCAGTTAACTGCTCCCCTACTGGGAGTCGTGGTCACCTGCCCTTTGTTGCTGCGATCTTGGTGCAGTAGAAAGTAGCAAAGCAAGCCAGGGGAGCTCAAATTGCTTGAACGACCACATGTCTACATGCCTTCAGAATCACAAGCACATGTCTGAATAGTCTGACAGTGCCATAATCTAGACTTCATTTTGCCACTCTCCCAGAGTAGAAATTAGCCAACTTACTCTATCATTTTTAATTCTGAATTATCTCTGACTAGAAAAGGAACTAAATTGGACTATAGAGAGTCCAGAACACACGATTTTTTGGTATTCTCTTGAGTTCTACAATTAGTTCCAGAATAAAACATCCTGAATAGTTCATGAACAAGAGAACATGCATTCAAATGGGAATAGAGTCCCTTTGAAAAAAACCTTGTAGAAGTATTATTTCCATTTATTAAGCAGCTACCCTGTAACAAACACTATACAAATGCTTTGGGTGCATGATGTCACTTCCCCTTAAAACAACAATGAGATGTATGAATCACCATCCTCAGTTTACACATAAGGAATGTAAGACCAAAGAAGTTAAGTAACTGCTTGAACCAGGACTCAAGGATCCTGATTATGAAAGCTGGCTAACTTCTTAAAGACAAATATCTTTCATGAATAAAACATGAAAGAAAGAGAGAGAGAGAGAAAGAGAGAGGGAAGGAGGGCAGAAGGGAGGGAGAAAGGGAAAAAAAAAAGAAAGAGCCGATATCAGGAAAGAGAGCGTACATGGTTTAGTAAAATATATAAGGAATACCTAAAAATAGTCTCCAGGCATACAGATGGCCTGATTCTGGTATTACCTATCATTTTCCCTCAATAGGACACTTTGGAAGCCCTTGGACAGGAATGACTAAGGTAATGGTATGTTTAGGCTTTAGTTTAGATCCTAATGTGTTTCTTATTTATGTGCCTCAGTTAGTTCAAGTTTTATTCATTATTGCCATCATTAATGTATGCATACTACTTACTAGGTACAGTACTTCATACTTCCCTTTATATGCAGGATCTTATTTTATTCTAACAACAACATATTTAGGTAATGTTATTTTTCATATTTATTCAGATATAATTTAAATATCACAGAAGTCGCCATTTTGAATGTAAAATTGAATGTTTTTCAGAATATTCACACCTATCGTCATATTTTCATAATTATAAAAATAAACATATTATCCTTTAGCATTAACTCCTTATTCCCCCTCACTCTAGCCCTGGCAACTAGTAATCTATTTTCCAACTTTAGGGATTTGCCTATTTTAAACATTTTATATATATGAAATCCCAGTTTATGTGGTTTTATTGTCTGGCTTCTTTCACTTAGTAAAATATTTCAAGATTCAACCATATTGTAGTATATCAGTCAATATTTCCTTGTTTTAGCTAAATAATGTCCCATTCTATGCATTTATCATATTTGTTTATCTCTTTATCAATTAATGGACATTTGAGTTGTTTACACATTTTGGCTATTATCACTGATGCTGCTAAGAACATCCATGTATACATTTTTATGGGAACCTATGATTTTAGCTCTTATATCCAGTAGAATTGCTAGGTCACGTGGTAGCTGTTTACTTACTTGAGTAATGGCCACTGCCTTATATTTCACACAGCTACATCATTTTACATTTCTACTAGCAATGTATGAGAATTCTAATTTCTTTACATCCTTACTAATATTTGTTATTGTTCATCATATTTGTTATAGTCATTTTAAATTTTAAATTTTGATGTTTGTATTCTTGATGCCACATGTAAGGAACTATTACCTAGCCTAAGGTCCTGAGGATTTACTACTATGTTTTCTGATCTTCCCTGGTGGCTCAGAGGGTAAAAGCATCTGCCTACAATGCCTACCATGTGGGAGACCCGGGTTCAGTCCCTGGGTCGGGAAGATCTACTGGAGAAGGAAATGGCAACCCACTCCAGTATTCTTGCCTAGAAAATCCCACGGATGGTGGAACCTGGTAGGCTACAGTCCATGGGGTCGCAAAGAGTCGGACACGACTGAGTAACTTCATTTCACTTTCTGGAAAGAGTGTTATAGTTGTAGCTCTTACCTTCACATTTTAAATTCGTTTTTAGTACATTTGATATATAATCTCAGGTAGGCATCCAACTTCATTCTTTTGCATGCGGATATCCAGTTGTTTTATTATCAATTGTTGGAAAGGCCATTGTTTTCCCCATTGAATTATATTCCCATCCTTATCAAATCAACTGACCATAAGTGTAAGGGTTTAGTTCTGTACTCTCAAATTAGATTATTGTATCCATTTCAGAATTGAGAAAATTGAGGCCTATAAATATTGAGTAACTAGCCAATATAAGAATTTAGTAAGCTGGGAAGAGTTAGTTGACTTTAAATGCTATGAGTCCAAACACTATGTCCTTTAAGCACTGATTCTGATGCCATTTTACAGGTATCATCTGCAATGATGCCCTACTGAACTGATTCTCTTTTTAATATCATAGTTGATAAAATAATATTTGAGTAAATCTCTGTTCAGATTTTAAGTATAGACATCTCTTTCTGTATTTTATAACTCAAAGTAACACTGCCTCTTTTTTTTTCTACTTCAAAAACACGAGTAAATGGAAGAGCATGATTTCCCCTGCCCTTCCATGCCCTAACACGTATACCTAGTAAAAACTAAACTCAATATAACAGAAAGGTCAAATAATCCAGGACAAGAAGGCAATGTTCTACATTGGATTTAAAATCACAAGAATAGTTCTCTGATGCCAGCTGTGCAGTTAGTTAGTTACTCGTCCCTTGATAAATCCCTCAACTGCTTTGTCCTAACCATTTTCCCTGCAAAAGGTGAAGCCTAAAATACTAGTTTAAAATATCTCAAGTCCTTTCTATAGTTAAAAACCTAGTTTGAGGGGTGCTCTTTAGAGCTAGTAACAAATAAGACCTGTAACTTTATATTTAATATATATACAAAAGGAAGAGAAACATACATGAATACTACAATCTTAAAGGAATTAATTCATATTTTTAAGTATATAGTGGATTTATTGCCTAGTGTGAAAGCTTGCTAATGGTATAAAAAATAAAGTAATTCTGCTGCTGCTGCTGCTAAGTCACTTCAGTCGTGTCTGACTCTGTGTGACTCCACAGACTGCAGCTCACCAGGCTCTCCCGTCCCTGGGATTCTCCAGGCAAGAACACTAGAGTGGGTTGCTATTTCCTTCTCCAATGCATGAAAGTGAAAAGTGAAAGTGAAGTCGCTCAGTCGTGTCCGACCCTCAGCGACCCCATGGACTGCAGCCTATCAGGCTCCTCTGTCCATGGGATTTTCCAGGCAGGAGTACTGGAGTGGGGTGCCATTGCCTTCTCTGAAAGTAATTCTACAAGTCATAAAAAGTACATAAAAACTTTAGGGTTTAAAAAAAATTTTTTTAATCCCAAATTTGATCAAACTCTTTATACTAGACCCCTAAAAAACTGAAAGGATTCCAATCTAGACTAATAGGTTTAACTGTACACTCATCTAATAATTTTGATCAACACTTAATTTTAAAGAAAGGTGGCACATAGCATATTTGTGAATTCAGAGGAAAAATCTTTCTAATTTAGAAATTTAAAGATAATTATTTTGATTCCTTTAGAAACTCAATAGAGGGTTTTAGTTTAGGGAGAGTATTTTTTTTGAAGGAACTGATACATTTTAAGTTCTCAAATGTCACTTACTAGTGTGTCATGGCTAATAGTGAAGACTCATTAAGTAGTAATGAAAAAGAGCCTGTAAATAGTGCATAATTCATTTTTATTCTCAAATATCTGGCTAAAGGCCCTCAATGACATTTTAAAATCAGTCTGATTGTTGTTTTTTATATCAGTCATTAGGGAGGTTAAATGGTCTGTCTCAGTGGTATGAGTCACAGGTATGGCTGTGACTTTTTATTTTCTCTCCTTAATACATTTCTATGCCTACTATCTGCAAAGGACAGACATCAAGGTAGTAGGTTTTTAAAAAAAAAAAAAATGAGAAAACTCCTATTCAGTTTACATCTGTTTTTTTTTTTTTAAAATTTAAATAAACTTTTGGAAGTTTAAAACATATCTTGTAATAATTAAGATCCAAATTTTAGATTCTGTGTAGGCAAAAAACAGAGCAATCTTTTACATATATGTCTAAGATTACCATGGGAAAGATGTCCTCAAAGGTAAAAATTCATAGGAGAGAAGTTCATTTTGCAACCACTTTCAGAAAAACTGAGAAACCAAATCTTTGTCTCCTACATTGATGTCTGCTATGCAGCTGAACAAAGGTATCTGTCATTATCTTCTGAATTTTATATATATATATATATATATATATATATACACACACACACACACACACAGGAGTTCAGAATGTGAACCTTAGACTGAGACCTTGAGAAAGAGGTGGGCTCAGAGAATATCACTAACCTTTAAATTTCAGAGTGAGGAGGATGACCCCAGAAAGAGTGCCAAGGGACTCAGGGCAAGCAAGGTGGTTTATATGGGCTGGCCTACAGGTAGGATCAACAAACAGTAGACAGATGTTTTTAAGATATCAGACCAGGGCCAGGTGGTCAGGAGAAGATGATAGGGATTTGACCCTAAAAGATTCCTTGAGCTGGGGTGTTGTCACAATGGAAAGGAAACAATACTGAGGAAGAAACTATTAAGAAATATACCAAAACCTCCAACTGCTTAAAATGTTTAAAAAAGTTTCACAACTGCATTTCAGCTTTTATAGTATCTGCGTATAGTCTCATTTAATTTCTTTTGTAGAAATACTTTTGATTAGTGTTAGAATGTTTTTAAGGCCATATTATTTACAGTAGGAACCACTTTATTCTGATCAGATCCCATCATATTTCTTCTGATAGCAAGTCTGTATGAAATTTTCCATATTTGCTTTTAGTCTCATCAAGATTTCATCACATGTGAACTACTATTTTTCTTTTTTTTTTATTAGAAATCTTTTTTTAATTTTATTTTATTTTTAAACTTAACAATATTGTATTAGTTTTGCCCAACATTGAAATGAATCCACCACAGGTATACCCGTGCTCCCTATCCTGAACCCTCCTCCCTCCTCCCTCCAATACCCTCCCTCTGGGCCATCCCAGTGCACCAGCCCCAAGCATCCAGTATCGTGCATCAAACCTGGACTGGCGATTCGTCTCATACATGATATTATACATGTTTCAATGCTATTCTCCCAAATCTCCCCACCCTCTCCCTCTCCCACAGAGTCCACAAGACTGATCTATACATTAGTGTCTCTTTTGCTGTCTCGTACACAGGGTTATTGTTACCATCTTTCTAAATTCCATATATATGTGTTAGTACACTGTATTGGTGTTTTCCTTTCTGGCTTACTTCACTCTGTATAATAGGCTCCAGTTTCATCCACCTTATTAGAAGTGATTCAAATGTATTCTTTTTAATGGCTGAGTAATACTCCATTGTGTATATGTACCACAGCTTTCTTATCCATTCATCTGCTGATGGGCATCTAGGTTGCTTCCATGTCCTGGCTATTATAAACAGTGCTGCGATGAACACTGGGGTACACGTGTCTCTTTCGCTTCTGGTTTCCTCGGTGTGTATGCCCAGTTCGTTAAGTGTCCAGAAGCTCAGTTTCACTTTCAATGGTCCACTGTCACTGGTGCTAATTCTCCTCTGACCCTGCACTTCTCCCTATGTCCTTGTAAAAGAATAGCCATTGGGTACTTGAGGTCTTTCTAAAGGGCTAGAGAGAAAACACAGCTAGTGAAGAAAAACAGTTGAGTTATATAAAACCAATAAAAAAAACTTTGCTGATGCACTGACTGCTTAGGTAGTTTTCCATTTCTGTATTTCCAACCAAACTCTATATTATGCCACTGAGTCTGAAATCCTGTGGAAGTCCTATGCAGTTTCTCCGATGTGATATATGGCCATTTCCTCACACAGTAAATAGGAGAGGCTTAAGAACTCTTGCACAGGAAGCTACAGTGGAATTATGCCACAGTTAATCACAGTAATGTGTTTAGAAGTATAATAATCTAGGTTTCCCCATTAGTCTCTGTTTAGTATTTGTACAAAGCGTTCTTTACCCTAATCATGCAAATAAGCATGTTACTTATTGTTATGAATTAAAATTATTTATTGCATTTACTTTATTATATTGAATTGTCCAATTATTTTTGAGGCAACTTAACAATGTAAAAATCCCTAAGCATATCTATTTAGGTTTTTGAAACAGAAATAGTTCATTTTCATTTAATAATATTCAAATCACATTAATTGCCTTCACTGATACATGGAATGTTTTGAATCTTAATAATTAGAGTTATTTAACTTTCAGGGTAGTCAACTATGTACTGGAAAATGAGGGCAGGGCTCCAATTAATGTGGGAAAAGAATATCTGCATGTTTTAATAACTTTTAAGAGGAAACATAAGATTTAAGCTATAACCACAATTATATAAGCTAAAGATAGAAACATTTATTTGCTTAACTCATCTCTCAATATGTACAGAATTATTACACACAAAATGTAGGTGTTTTGTTTCATATTAATTTGTCCTTAAAAATATACATTGAAGGGAAAAGATTTAGAGTAACAAGATTTTAGTAGATTCTAGTTGTATTAAGGCATAAAATAGAGAATAGTGAAAGAAAATATTAATACATAGCCATCACTATCATATCACTATAGACAAGTAGTGTTAAAGTGTTTAAAAATGTCTATTTTATCTTCATATAATATATAAGTAACTGATTTGAACACAGATAATTTTTTAAAGATCATTTTTTTACATTAAAATCATCTGAAGATGACAAAGATTATTGTTTTGTATATTTGTTGAGGTGTCAGTGACGCAGCCATATGAAATTGTTCAAAACATATTATCAATGCACAAAGTTTACAAATGAGGTTTGAATTTCAGACATAATGAGTAGAAACAAAATGATCCAAAAATAAGTATCATTTATTTCCATAGGAGCCTATCACCACTACTCCTCCTGTTTTCCCTCCTCCTCCTGTTAATATCAGGTATTATTTGTTAATTACATTATGACAGATTGCTACTATTATTATTTTTTATTTATTATGCATCTCTCATCACTAGAATGTAAGCTTGTGACAGCAGCTTCCTGAAGCTATTTTTTATACTATGAAATCCCTAGCTCCTACACTATATATGCTACAAACCAAGTACTGAAAACACTATTATTGAATGAACAACTAACATCATTGATTTCTAGTGTAGGCAATTGGTTACAGAAGATGAAACATCATCATGATGGGATTCTGGGATAAAAGTGACCTCCTAACCATAATAGGCACTGTACTGTTTGATGAGTGTCATGTCAAAGACCCTTTTCCTAAAAAATGAGATGTAGTGAAGTGTAAGTCACTCAGTCATGTCTGACTATTTGCTGTTTCATGGACTGTAGCCTGCCAGGCTCCTCTGTGCATAAAGTTCTTCAGGCAAGAATACTGGAGTGGGTTGCCATTTCCTTCTCCAGGGGATCTTCCCCACCCAGGGATCAAACCCAGGTCTCTTGCATTGCAGGCAGATTCTCTACCATCTGAGCCACCAGGGAAGATGTAAGCTTCTCATGTTTGATTTTGAACCATAACATAACAAAAATGGGGAAAATAGAATAATTACAGTGTTTATTTTTCTTTAAAAATTATAAATATTTATATTGTTAACTTCATGCTCAAAGAAATTAAGAACAAAATGGTGTTCTTCCTCCCATTTCACAGACTTAGATTTGAAAGAGGGCAGCATAGAGGCTGGAGAAGGCAATGGCACCCCACTCCAGTACTCTTGCCTGGAAAATCCTATGGATGGAGGAGCCCGGTGGGCTGCAGTCCATGGGGTCACTAAGAGTCGGACACGACTGAGCGACTTCACTTTCACTTTTCACTTTCATGCATTGGAGAAGGAAATGGCAACCCACTCCAGTGTTCTTGCCTGGAGAATCCCAGGGACGGGGGAGCCTGGTGGGCTGCTGTCTATGGGGTTGCACAGAGTCAGACATGACTGAAGCGACTTAGCAGCAGCAGCATAGAGGCACACACAAGGTTAAGATTCAAATGGTAATTGCCAGACTGGACATCATCGTTCCAGAGTCCACTGTACAAGTACTTATTTATAGATTAAAGACATAAATTCTGTAAATGATCAGTGTGCTTTTAAATTTAACAAATTCTGAAGAATTCAAAGAAAGCATTTATTCATCCTTTCCCAAAATAATTACTTCTTAAAAATAATTTAATTTCATTTTAATTCACAAAATATTCAGAATCATTCATACTTACAGGAAACCAAAATCTACTATAGCTACTCTATATTTTGCAGTTGTGCTCTATGTGATGAATTGCTTGGTCAGATACTGTCAATTTTTTCTACTCGGAAATGCAGGGTCATTTAGATCCACCCAACTTTTGAACTAAACACCTAATCTGCAACTTTACCTCAAAGATAAATACACCACTTCAGAACTTAGCACGGTTTTCATTTTCATGCTTTAACTCAATATTTGTAAGGTCATTACTAGAATAGTAATAATTTTTAAAATCACCATTGCTAACTATTGTACTAGAAAACATACAAATTGTAAATTATTTTTTTTTCATACTTGCCCATTTATTCTCCATCTGGATAACCATGGAATGATATTTTAACACATTACTTTAGTACATAAGTACAAATGTGCACAAGATGTTATTGTTAATTATATAGTACACTTTCAAATATATATTAAATTATAAAAAGTCACTACTTTTTCTAGATAAGCCTTATTTACATATTATATTTTCATGTACACTTGTGATAATAACTTGTGACGTATGTATTGGAACAGGAAAAACTATTCTAGGCTAGGATATATCAATGATTTCTTGAAATGCTATGATTAATTCTCTTTTATTAATTTCCCATTTTTAGACTTATCTGTCAATGAAATTTCTGTTAAGCACAGGGATTTTTTTAGACCAAATAAAAACAACTAAACTTAATCCACAGTATGTAAGCCTCCAGTGAGCCAGTTAAAAGACCAGAAAACTAGGTTAAGTCTTCACATTACTAGTATGTAAGCACACATTCACCTTTGTACACCAGCACGGACATCTTTGACTTTTGATGACACTGTGATGGTATAATTTGTTCTTGCTGTTTAGTCACTAAGTCATGTCTGACTTTTTGCAACCCTAAGAACTGTGATTGGCCAGGATCTTCTGTCCATGTGATTTCCTATGCAAGAATAGTGGAGTGGGTTGCCATTTCCTCCTCCAAGGGATCTGATGGTATATCCATTTTATATGCATTTTGTAAATGCATGCTTATATCTTTAGTATGTTTAGTAAAACAAATACATTTTATTTAGCTTAAAATAATTCTGTTCTCCAGAAAAATTAAAGCAGAAATTTTATTTTCAAAGCTATTTTCTATGTACTTTGCTCTATAAAATATTAACCAAACTTGACATAAGATTTGTATATGATGCTAGCATTTCAACTAAGATATTTAATATGCCAGATATTATTAGTTTTAAATCAGTCAAAGGGTATCATTGTGATCTCACTCTTTCATCTAAAGATGTCCTGGAAGTTCCATGACTAAGGTGATGTTTTTTAATCATGTGACAAGAATAATCATCTATGGATTTTGGTATATACTTAAATACATTTACATTAAATGCCTTTTCTCCTTTTTTTTGGGATATTTTATATATAATATTTATAATAGGCATGTTTATATATATCATATATATGTTTATAATAATTAAAATTATTTCCTTCCATTAACTAGGCAGATATATCTTTTATGTATTTAATGTTAGTGTGCAGAAATGGATTTATAGATTTAAAATTTGTATCAGTCTTATTCTTTCCTTTAATAACAATTGATTTATTACTTTTCTTCCCTATTTATATGGTACAAGAATTTATAGTGATGACTCCATATCATCACTTTGTTATTAAAATCCTTTAGTATATCCTTATCTAGCCAAAATGAAATCCAGAATGAAGCAGTGCCTCAGGGAACTAAAGCAATTGTGATGCCATTGCTAAGGAGAGCAACTGTATTTATCAGCATTACATGAAGGGAAAAGAGGTGGCTTGGGCATATTTATTAATAATGTGATCTCAACTAGATACTACTTAATACAATTAATTTATATTACTGACAAAGACATGTATTGTACATTATCAAATAGCATGATTAGTAACTTTCATTTGCCAATCCTAGACAACTGGACAAAATTGTTTGATATTTGTGGTATGATCTCCAAAATATAATCAAATTTGCCTTATGGTACAACATAACACTATCATTCTTAAATGAAAGATAATACAATTGCCCTGGTAAGACACAAAGTCTGATAGCGTAATATAAACTTAATGCAGTAGCAATGTCCCTTAAACTTTTGAACACTATCATTCAAGGTTTATCTCTATGTCTCTTCCAATACAGGACTTGGCAAGATGAGCAGTCTCTTAAGAAAATAAGTAATGTCTGTCTCCATAAAGGTGGCTGGGAACAAATTTAGAGTTTTTATAAGCCAATCCTTACATAAGTGCCTGCTTCTTCAAGCGAACTCTCTAAGGAATAGTCACAATTATAGGAGTTTCTACTCATTTGGTATTTACCCACTCAATCTGGTGTCCAGAAAGAAGTTAAAAATCCACTTATATAGAAGAACAAGGTTGCGTGATCTCACAATCAGTAGTGTGGATTCTATTATATATCATACCTAAGATGGCAGCTTGCAAGGGAGTCCTTGCTACATTCAAAGTTTACGATACAGATATTTTATCTCGGTCCATCTCTAATACAGTCTGTGGGTGAGTATTAAAGCAGTCACCTTAATTCTTTGTATTATTAGAATGCTCTCAAGGGACTTTAAAGAGTTTTTCTTCTTTAAAGAGGGCATTTTTATATATGCTAATTTTTTTCCTCATTTTGTAATTCTGTCTTAAGAAGAAAGATATTTGACCCAATATTTTCACTGAGATTGGTGATAGACAGGGAGGCCTGGAGTGCTGAGATTCATGGGGTCGCAAAGAGTCGGACGCGACTGAGTGACTGATCTGATCTGATCTAATCATTTATTCTATTCTTTGATTCTGTTTTTCAGTTCACTTTTTAATACTTATTTGTATGCAAACAAAAAAAAGTTAACTATTTCTTTAAAAGTTATGTTTAGCTATAGTTCATTTATTTTAAATTCATAATATCTGGATCAATAAATCATTTTTAGTGAATTAAATATAAATTTCCATCTCAAATTCTAAGATTAAGTCTTTCATTTATGTTTATATATCATCCTTACCAAGGAAATTCACTCTGTATTTGGAAGTTTCCTCTTATCGAGAATCTAACACTTAGAACAATGCAAATATAATCAATAAAACTCAAACTCATCTTAAACAATATGAAGTCCATTCATTACTAATTAGTCCTTCAGTCTTGGGACAGGGCAAATAAATTTAGCTTCTGAATTTAATATTTTGGGGTAGTCTCTCTGATCGAGAAAGAGTAAGAAAGCTAACAAAAAGAGAATACATTTAAAATAAGATCCACTGATAATTGCTTTCCCAATAAATGAATCCATATTTGATAAGAGGTTTAACATATCTTCATAGAAAAGGAACTTTTTTTTTAAGATACACTGTTTTAAAATTAAAGTATAATTGATTTACAATGTTATGTTAGTTTCAGGTGTATAGTTAAAATACAGTTATAATAAAATAACATTTTGGAGGCCCACTAGAAATACATGTCCTACTAACTCTTTCACTGACCAAACACACACACACACACACACACACACACACAACTAAACAACAATATAGTATAAGATGAAGTACATACTTTAAATCCTTTTTAACTTGGATTTAGATGTTTCTAGTGCTAAACCTAATCCCTGTCTCTTAACTATACCTAAATCTTACCTAGCATTCAGAGGCAATTAGTAAAGAGTCTTTGGAAGTCATTTGGAAACTGGGAAGACTCTCCATTTATTTTTACCTCTAAAATTTTCTTGCTCTTTTGCTACTGCCATCAGCCCACCAGTCAACTTCATTCAGCTCTAGGAAAAAAAATTACAGATCAATTATTTTGTCTTGTCTCTGTCACAGTCAGTTTTTTAACTGTCTACCTGTACTTGACTTATTTGAAAAAGTTTAAACTGAAAGGGATCAATAATATTTACAAGAGAATTTATTATTTCCAATATGTGGTCAGTCACTTAGTCAGTCATGTTTGACTCTTTGTGACCACATGTCCATAAGATTTTTTAGGCAAGCATACTGGAGTGGGTTGCCATTTCCTCCTCCAGGGGATCTTCCCAACCCATGGATCGAATCCACGTCTCTGGGGTCTACTGCATTGGCAAGCGGTGTTTTACCACTGAGCCACCTGAGAAGCCACATGACTGAAAAAGAGTACTTTGACAGAGATCTTAAGTAATCTTAGGTCTGCTCTCTGTTTCCATTATTAATCTCCATAGACGTTGTCTAGAACCCATATGGCTCTTACTAACAGCAATTTACTGTGGCAATATAATTGGCCAAAACATTGAATTAACCATTGTTAGAAACATCAAATAATTGATTTCCAACAGACAGAAAGTTGACAGAGAGAGAATCTGAAAAACATACCGGTTTAAGTCCCTATGCAGTAGTCCCTGGGTCTCTTCTATACACTACGCCATTGAATCTTTCCCAGCATAGCTTTCTTCCTAGTTTAATACAAACATTTCCAAAAGTTTAACCTCAATTATAAATCTGAATTATGACAATATCTAATCCAAACACTGAACTAATTCTAGCAAATGTGTTATAATTGAAGGAACTCCAGACAAAAAGTAAAGCAGAAAGGGCAAGGACTAATAAGTTGAATATTTCACTTGTAATGAGAACTCAGCTTGAAGCATATCAACCTCAGAAGGTGGTCAACTCACCTCAGTTGGCTGAAGAAAGGAGGCTCTGAGAAGTCCTCCAACTAGGAAAGAAAGAAATTTTAAACTTGGGTCTACTTAACTCCTTCCATTATTATCTCTATGAGCTTTGGAAACTATTCAATGCCAGTGGGTCTCAGTGCCCTTCTCTGTAAACTGAGACAACTGACTTCTAAAACCTCTTCCATGTACAAAGTCTATTCTTTTAAAATCTGTGTAATAAGTCGTCACAGTTATTAATCCCTCAGAGCAGCATCCAAATCATTACCTCTCTTGATTCCAAAGTAATGTATGTGCATTTGTTGTTACCAAAGTAGACACAAAAGAATTTGGGGACTATTTCTTTTCTTAAATCTAAGGAAATGAGCTGGCTTATTTTTCCTTATTTCTTAAACACGCGTATATTCTTAAAATAGTAGCAAGTTTAACAGTGTTGACAAAGGGCAAATCATTTGAAAGCACTCACTCAGGTTTTTAAACATGGAACTCCCAATAGTATTAGTTGAAGTTTAAGGACACTTGCTGCTAAGATACTTGGAGAATCCCCTCTGGATTGCTTGTGAGACTTTGGAAACAATTAAGTCTTTGCTACAGTGCTCTGTGGGCACAATCCTAAAGATGAAAGATGCACTGATCAATTTACAGACAGTATGCTTTCGAGAAGGCATTGCCTCATGCTGCCATATAGCAGGGCATATCTGCAGGAGTCTGTTTGAAATGGCTGGTAGTTTTTCTTTCATAACGTATTGCACAAAACAGACAAAATAGGACTGGAAATAAAGGCGTGTAGAGAAATTGGGCACGATTTTGAAAATTCAATTATACATTTCTTCAAAGATATACTCTGGAATAAAACATAGCTTTTTAATGTTCTTTATGTTTGTTGAATGTTATTGCTTTGTTATTGTTTGGTTAATCTCACCAAACCACTTCTCAATTCAAAAGATTCCTTCCATCCTTCTTGCTTTCTTCTGAGTTAGGACAAGATGATAACAGTGGCTGGCACTAGTGAGTTAATTTCATAACCAAAACTGACATTCCACTCAAGTATCCAAAATTTAAGAGTAATGAGGTGTCAGTTTTAACTGGAAAGGGGTTTTTATGTGATTTTAGAAGTCTTTTGAATATTTATTTTGTTCCACTTTATACAAATCTGTATAAGATTTACCTTGTTAGTTCCAAATATAAGTCTCTCTAGGCCAGATTGGGAAAATAAATTAGACTTCACAAACACTATGAATGCTGAATCAATATATTAATATTGAGGATGCATTAGAAATATTAACCACAAAAAAACAGCAACAATTACATCAGAAATATTAAAAATGTTTCATCAAAGTCATCGTTGTAATTATGTATGTGTGTGTTAGTCGCTCAGTCATGTCCAACTCCTTGCAACCCCACAGACTGTAGCCCACCAGGTTCCTCTGTCCATGGGAGTCTCCATGCAAGAATACTGGAGTGGATTGCCATTCCCTTCTCCAGGCTTCCCTGGTGGCTCAGAAGTTAAAGCATCTGGCTGCAATGTGGGAGACCTGGGTTCGATCCCTGGGTCAGGATGATCCCCTGGAGAAGGAAATGGCAGCCCACTCCAGTATTCTTGCCTGGAGAATCCCATGGACAGAGGAGCCTGGTGGGCTGCAGTCCATGGTGTCGCAGCGGGTTGGACACGACTGAGTGACTTCACTTTCTTTCCTTTTCTTTCTCCAGAGGAGCTTCCCAACCCAGGGATCGAAACCTGATCTCCTGCATTGCAGGCAGATTCTTTACCATCTGAGCTACAGGGAAGTCATAAGAAGTAATTATGCATAGGCTATAAAAAGAGTTACTTAGATATTAGATTCAATTCATGATTAGATACAGAAAAAGGAAATAAACTAAAACAAAAATCAACAGAGAGAATAGGATATTGTGTCTTATATCTTTTAAAACAGCTTCTCTCCATATAACTGAGTTCTAACAGTAACTATGCAAAAGCACACACTATCAATCGGCCAAGTAATATTCAGTGATGACTCATTTATTCAACAAATATTTAACAAGGGTCTATTGGAGGCTAGACCACATGCTAGATACTGATGATAATCTTTAAAGAAGACATCCATCTCAGCCTTTAAGACACTAAGAATCTAGTGGGTAAATAAACAACTAAAATGAAAGTATGAACATTTGAACACTAGAAAACTTTAGAAAGGCTCTTAGTCCAAACTGATTTTAGAAGTGTATGGGTAGTGAGATACCCATACACTCAGAAAGGTGCCAAGACACACCTGATTATGCTCATTTTACAGATGATTAAACTGACCCTGATTGATTATGTAACTTAAAATTGTCTGTTAACAGTGCTAATTGTGGTAGAGTGTGAATTGAAGTCCAGGAATTTGACTTGGAAATCCATTCTATTTCAGTTTTACAGCTTCACCTACCATTCTAATCAATTAATAAATACAATTACGTTCAAAGGTACATTCAATTTATCTGGCAAAATCATAAGATTATAGAGTAGGTTAAGTGACCATGCCTAAGGCTATTCTTAGAGTCTTGACTTTAAGCCAGAATTTCCTGTAGTGCTTTATATAAAAAAAATCCAAGTTTAGCATCACGCTAGTAAAAGACATATCGTTCTACTGATAATCTTTCACTGAACTCTTTCTTCAGATGTAAATTCATCAAATATTTTATTTAAAAAAATTAAGACAATATGTTAGTCAATTATACTTAATGTTTTTGATTAAAATATACATTGATAACTAGAAATATAGTTGTTTTACCAGTGCTTAGATTGATATAGAAAATAAAGCATTTAGTAAAAATTATGTATTGCAATGTTTATTGAAATGTGACTAAATGGAAAAGGTCTGTCTAGTCAAGGCTATGGTTTTTCCAGTGGTCATATGTGGATGTGAGAGTTGGACTGTGAAGAAACCTGAGCACCAAAGAAATTATGCTTCTGAACTGTGGTGTTGGAGAAGACTCTTGAGAGTCCCTTGGACTGCAAGGAGATCCAACCAGTCCATCCTAAAGGAGATCAGTCCTGGGTGTTCATTGGAAGGACTGATGTTGAAGCTGAAACTCCAATACTTTGGCCACCTCATGCGAAGAGTTGAGTCATTGGAAAAGACCCTGATGCTGGGAGGGATTGGAGGCAGGAGGAGAAGGGGACGACAGAGGATGAGATGTTTGGATGACATCACCAACTCAATGGACATGGGTTTGGGTAAACTTCAGGAGTTGGTGATGGACAGGAAGGCCTGGCATGCTGCGATTCATGGGGTTGCAAAGACTTGGACATGACTGAGCAACTGAACTGAACTGAACTGGAGAACAGTCCAAAGAGATCTGGTCAGGAGGCAGATGATGTCTACTTAAGACCTGGTTCTCTGCTACCTACTGTGTCTTTGACCTGTAGCAAGAACTTCAACTTCCTTGCATTCAACTTTTATATCTGTAAAATAAGAATAGTTATTCCTATTTATTGATCCTCAGGGAATTGTTAATGCAATAAGATAATAGATGCAAAACACTTCTAACTTTAGGCACAAATAAAGTTAAATAGTGGACTCAAAAACCTCGCAAGAGCAGTCACTGTTCTGGAGACCTCGATACCTGAGAGAACTGAGACTAAGAAATCCAAAATTTCTCAGTCAAGGTGATATGGTTATTTAGTATCAAAGTTGGAATTAGGATGTTTTTCTCTTAAGTGTACTCTCTCCATTTGGTACTAGGGTTTCCCAAAGTAAAAAAGCAAACTGGGAGAGAAATGAAAAGGCTTAGGGTCAAGCAAGTTTGGTAAAAACCAATTGAATAATGATAAATGTAAAGCATAAATTTTGTAGTCAGTCTTTAATTTGAGCTTAGCTCTTATAGTGTTTGTGTTGGTGTTTGTGTTGTTTTGCATAGCTTGCCTAACCTACATTAGCTAGCTGCCAATTTCCTTCATAGAATAGGTATAATGATAACATTTTATTGCCTTTCAGATTGATTAAATATAATAGATATTAAGCATTTAGCATTATATCTGACATACAGTAACCACTCAACTAGCCATAGCTAATATCTTGGTTGCCTATGGCCACTGAAACAAATTAGCAGAAACTTCATGGCTTGAAACAACAAAAACTTAATATTATATATTTCTGTAGGTTAAAAGTTCAACACTGAGCTTAGGAGCTAAAATCAAAGTGTAGGCAGGATTGCCTTCCAGATCTAGCAGTGAATGTATTTTTTTTTTCCAAATTCTAGAAACTCCTTCTATCTGTTGGTTTATGGTCTCTTCTTTTAATTCAAAGCCAGGTCCATCTTTCACACATCATGTTGTTCTGACTTGTTTTCTATCTTTCTCTTTCAGTTATGTGTGTCCTTATGATTACATTGAACTACATAGTTTTTCCCTAGAATAACCTTTCTATTTTGAAATTAAGGTGTTAAGAACTTTAACTATTTCTGCAACCTTAACTCTTCTTTCCCACCAGTTCAGTTCAGTCGCTGAGTCGTGTCCAACTCTTTGCAAATCCCTGTACTACAGCACGCCAGGCTTCCCTGTCCATCACCAACTCCCGGAGCTCAGACTCATGTCTATCATGTTGGTGATGCCATCCAACCTTCTCCTCCCACCTTCAATCTTTCCCAGTATCAGGGTTTTTTCCAATGAGTCAGTTCAGAGTTTCAGCTTCAGCATCAGTCCTTCCAATGAATATTCAGGACTGATTTCCTTTAGGATTGACTGGTTGATTCTCCTTGCAGTTCAAAGGACTCTCAAGAGTCTTTTCCAACACCACACTTCAAAAGCACCAATTCTTCAGCATTCAGCTTTCTTTGCCATGAACGAGCCCACTCTTACACATGAAAGGTAACATATCCATAGGTTCCAGGGATTAAGACATAGACATCTTTGGAGGCCATTATTCTAACTACTACAGATGCTACAATGAAAAAAAATTGCCCATAGAGAATCATATGTACATTTACTATTCATATGTTTTAGATGGGAGTATAGTATTCACAGTTTTTAAACTTATTTGAATCTCTTTTACTACACAAAAAGTTTTAGAATCATTGCTCCAAAGAATACATTTTAGGAAATTATGTAGTCTATCATATTCCCTCCAATATATTATTTATACATACATTTATATGTGTATATGCAATTATATGCATATATATACACATGTACACATATATGTAGCTATATTTATAGACATGTATTTACTATTAGATTGAATATTTTCATATTCATTGTAATAATTTGCAATCTTACCCTTTAAGATAATTTTCTCTGACATATCTTTAGCACTAATGACAACTATTTGATTCAGGACAATTTTCTAAAGGAAATCCAAATAGAAGTTTTAATAATATTAAAGATACACTCTACACACTAGAGTGGGTAGCCTTTCCCTACTCCAGGGGATCTTCCCAACCCAGGAATTAAACCCAGGTCTCCTGCATTGCAGGCAGATTCTTTACCAGCTGGGCTACAAAGGAAGCCCAAGAGTACTGGAGTGGGTAGCCTATCCTTTCTCCAGCAGATCTTACTAGGAATCAAACTGGGGTCTTCTGAATTGCAGGTGGATTATTTGACAACTGAGCTATAGTATTCTAGCCTGGAGAATTCCATGGACTACAGTCCATGGGATCGCAAAGAGTTGGACACGACTGAGTGACTTTCACTTTCTACATACTACTTTCAAATATTTCTAGACTCTCATATATTTAGTAAAATATAGAAGTAATCCTTTTTTGCATTACATTTTCTATACTTGTTTATAATGGACAAGAAGAGAAGCCAGCATGATGTCACTTTAAACCCATATTTTTGTGTGATATACCCATGCTGTTCTTATTTTTAGATTTTTCAATCTTAGACATTAGATTTTGAAGGAATGAAAAAATATGTTAAAACTGAAAGAAGCCCCAATGCCAAATGACATGCCTTCATCAACTGATTAGAATTTTTTCTATTCATTTCATCCTGATTTCATTTCCAATTATTTTCTTTCTAATCTTTTATAACAAAGGAAAGGATGGCACATAGACACAAAGGAAAACAAATAGAGCTGCCATTCCTGAAGTGAAGTTAATTTTATAGTCATTAACACATGGTTGCAAACCCTAGTTACACAATGTTTCCTCTGGAAAAAAAAAAAAAAAACTGAGAAATAAGTATACCCCTTGGTGTATGCAAGACAAAAGATCTTTTTCCCAGCATGTCTCTAATCCCTCAGTGGTATAAGTGTGTCTTTGAAGAGTTGATCACAGTACCAACATTCTCTCCATTAACATAACAAATACTAATGTAAAACAAAGACATTCTAATTTCAACAATATGAGAAGATTGTGATATTTCTGGTTTTGAGACCAGAGTTCATGGTTAACCTAGGATTTGATTCTGAGACATTCTCTGAATGAAAATTAACTCTTTCAGAACCAACACACACTACTTTTTGCACCCTATCAGAATATCCTGGCAGAGCACCCATGAAAGACAGGACCCTGAAACTAACACAACATCGTAAACCAAACATGTTGGTGGTGGTAGTTAGTCATTCAGCCATATCCGACTCCTTTGTGATACCATGAACTATAGTTCTCCAGGCTCCTCTGCCCATGGGATTTCCCAGGCAAGAATACTGGAGTAGATTGCCATTTCTTTCTCCAGAATATACTCCCCACCCAGAGATCCAACCCAGGTCTCCTGCATTGGCAGGTATATTCTTTACCACTGAACCACCAGAGAAGCCCAAACCAACTATAATTCAATATTAAGAATAATCCCACCATACATATACTCCATCCATCCCGTACTTAATCAAAATTAGGGTGATTGTTACATTAATATACAATCAACTTAATTTCTTTTATTTTTCTTTCTCCCTTTTTTCTTCCATCTATATTTCACAGAAGAGGTAAATGAGACACCACCTTGTGGCTGTGAATGAATAAATTAGTTGAAAATATCATTTGCTCCTGAATTTCCAAAGTATGCCACAAAGTCATAACATCTCTATAGGCTGCCTCTCAGGAGACATGAATCATATCATATCATATCAGTCGCTCAGTCGTGTCTGACTCTTTGCGACCCCATGAATTGCAGCACGCCAGGCCTCCCTGTCCATCACCAACTCCTGGAGTTCATTCAGACTCATGTCCATCGAGTCAGTGATGCCATCCAGCCATCTCATCCTCTGTTGTCCCCTTCTCCTCCTGCCCCCAATCCCTCCCAGCATCAGAGTCTTTTCCAATGGGTCAACTCTTCGCATGAGGTGGCCAAAGTACTGGAGTTTCAGCTTTAGCATCATTCCTTCCAAAGAAATCCCAGGAGACATGGATATATAAAAATAATATTCATAAGGAAATCTAAGGATTAACAAAAAAAAAAAGAAACTAAACCAAGCAGATAGAAACGGGTACATGGTTTCTCATTAATTAGAACTTTTGGAAATTCATGAAAAAAAATGAATCCATAGAGGTTCAGGATCTTTAGATATTAAGCAAATATGTCCTTGTTATACACTGTACTGTGTTTTTTATCCCCTTTCACCCTCCAGTTTATCAAGACTGCAGGTCATCTACTGATGATAAGCTGTAGGTCTAGGCAATGAATACCAGATGCTCTCTGTTACTACCATTTATCTGATCATCCCACTATTCATATGATTTTAAGTTTGGTGCTGTCACTTGGTGCTTTTACTTTCCTTTACTGTTAAAAGTAAGGCCCCTCCATCTTTTCTCTGGAAACATATGAGTGTTAATTTATTCTTCCCATGATTTTATACAAGCAACCAAGCATGAAAGTACTACAGTACCTGATCCTATGAAAAGACACAGCACTGCCTTAGCATGGACTCCTAAAGGACCACAGGAGATGGGAACTACCACGGTCAATGTTGTCTCTGTCTCTCTCCCATTCTCCATTGGTTTCTCTCCGTCTCTTTGTTTTTTACTCATAATATCAAAAAAGTAAGGAAAACCTGTGCCTCTTTTTTGAGTAGTTTCACACAGAAAAACCCATGCTGACATAATTTTACTATGAAATCAATGCCTATTATCAACTATTTTAATTAATGGATTTATTTGCTCTTGTGTTTTTACTTTGGCTATTGGTAATGTCTACCATTTTGTACATAAAAGACTTTTTGTCTGCTATTAAGTTTTTTTTTCCTTTAACTGACACCAAAAGTTTTTCCAATAACATGGTCTACAATTAGTCTGTCTTTATGAAAGTTAGAGGCCAAACAATTAAGTCTATTTTTCTAACTGTTTTATTTGTCAGGCTGGGAGATGATTGGTCTAAAATAAAAAGGTTAGCAAAAATTTCATTAGTTCTAATAAGCAACATGGCGGGGTGGCATTTTAATACATTTAGGTTTCACAAGAAGTCTTTTTGTCAAATTTGAGAAATGGCTGGCTTGGCATATGCAATTTTCTATGTTGTGCTGTCATCATCCTTCCAAAATAAAAGAAATAGAAAAATAGTAAGTTAGAGAAACAGGAAGCTAATAATTATTATAAAGCTGTTCAATACATCTGTTAAATAAGAAGTTACAGGGCTAAAAATGATAAACAGGAGTTGAATCACTGATCTTTTCAACTGAATATAAATGCACATACAGATCTCGTGAAAGAATTTCATTACAAATAGTAATACTACTTATAACAGTTTATTGAGTACTGACTCTGTGTCTAGTACTTAACAGATTTCATCTCTTAATTCTAAAATAAATCTAAGGTTTAAGTATCTCAATCCTGAGTTCACACAGGTACTAAGAGGCAGAGCCAAGACACATTCAGGTCTATATCAGTCTAATATTTTTCCACAGAATGACATCAAAATTCTGGAGAAGTCATTTTCTCTACAAAGCATAGTTACATTAGCTGATTCATCTCAGTTATTTTTACAGCAGGCAGGTAGCTAGATATGAGCAGAGAAATGGGGGCAAGGGGTTGCTGCTGCTGCCACTGCTAAGTCGCTTCAGTCGTGTCCGACTCTGTGCGACCCCATAGACGGCAGCCCGCTAGGCTCCTCTGTCCCTGGGATTCTCCAGGCAAGAACACTGGAGTGGGTTGCCATTTCCTTCTCCAATGTGTGAAAGTGAAAAGTGAAAGTGAAGTCACTCCGTCATATCCAACTCTTCGTGACCCCATGGACTGCAGCCTACCAGGCTCCTCCGTCCATGGGATTTTCTAGGCAAGAGTACTGGAGTGGGGTGCCATTGCCTTCTCCGGCAAGGGGTTAGATGGCACAAAATCACACATCTTATAAACAGTGGGGTACATTAGCAGACAAACAAAAGCAGGAACCTCCAGATTGATAAGAAACCACACATTTTGGATGCTAAGTGTCCTACAGGCAGACAAAGAAGAAGGGGGGAAGGCGGGAATCCTCTGTATCTGAACGTAACCTATTGCTCATAATCTCTCATTACAACAAAATTAGCCTTGCAGATTAGAAGTACGCATCAAACACTGATGCCATGACACTCCTGATTTAAGCTAAATAAGCATAAAGATCCCTCCTTCCCTGGGAAAGATGGAGCTAGAAAAATCAGGGTATATGATCCATCCCCCAAATCCTCCTTCCCCAGTGAATATTCCTCCCTTTATTTATATGCTCTTCATAACTGGCTTGCCCAGGAAATCCAAGGAAGAGATACTCACCTGTTTGCCTGCTCTCCTGCTGAGAGCACAAATTTTGCTTAAATAAACCCTCACTTTACTTCCTTAACCTTTTTGTTTTGTCTTTGAATTATTTCTGTGATGAAGAACCTTAAATTCATCAGGAACATCTTGTAAGCACTTATTACTTCATTTTGAACATGTTTACTGAGAACTATATTAAAACACATTGCTTGTCCTCATGTGGTTTACATTTTAGCCAGGAACACAGAAATATAAACCAATAATGAGTTATGAAAGATGAGGGGAAAGGGTCAAAGAGGACTCAAGGAGTGATTAATTCTGGTTAAAGGGAGGAAAGAGTGCTCAAGTTAGAATAAAAATGCAGAGGTGTGAAACACCAAGGTTCTTTAAGGGTACAGCAAGATAGTCAGGACTCCCATAGGCTAAGGGTAGAAAAAGGAGAGAAGAAGGGGGCAGAAGGGATTGTTACATCAAGGGGAACAGGCAGTGAAGGGTTTGCTTGCCATTCTGGCCATACTGCTTCCTATAAAGAAAGCTTCAAACTCTAGTCACTTATTTAGAAGACTGTTTTATATTATTTAATGTTCTCATAAGATTAATAAATGTGTAATTTTTAAAATCAAATAAAGTATAAAGTTGAAAAGTGGAATATTTCCTGCCATATCAGTAAACAAAGGCTATCACAGCCTTTTGTCAGCGATTGCAGTCACCACGGATGGTAAGCTGGTGAGCCCAGAGGAAACTCAGGATGTGAAAACATAGGATACTGGGCCCAGGTAGGTAGTATGCATATCAAAGGAATTGTTTCACTGAGACCAGACTCTTGCATCTTCCCACACATAGAAAAACACTAAATTCCTTAACTTGGAATATCTGGTTTTCCTTTAATTCACAATAATCTTTTGAAGTTCAGACTACCTGCCATTTGTTGCAAAACTTCAGTATAACCTGGCTCCCCTCCTCACCTCCTCAGAGTGGTTCTCTCAGGGTTACTTGAGATATTGTTTCCCAGGCCCGAAGTCCTAAAAATCCCCACCAAATAAAACATAACTTTCAATGTTTCAATGCTTAGGTTGTGAATATTTGTTTAGGTCCACAAGGTGAAAAGCAACATGAGCCTTATTAGAGACAAAGTGCCTTATATTCTTCCTTACTAACCGTCAGGATAATAAGCAATGACCAATTTTAGTAGCAAAGTTCAAGGTGATATGGAGATCTTTAAGAAGTACTCATTTATCATGAGACACTGTGAAACACTGAAAATATAAAGATTATGTATAGAATCATCCGATCAAAATACAAAAACCCAGAAATATTTTAATCCCAAATAAACAGTTCTTTTTATTAGACAGTGAAAAAAGCAGAGACATTACTTTGCTGACGAAGGTCCAACCAGTCAAAGCTATGGTTTTTCCAGTAGTCATGTATGGATGTGAGAGTTGGACTGGAAAGAAAGCTGAGTCCTAAAGAATTGATGCTTTTGAACTGTGGTGTTGGAGAAGACTCTTGAGAGTCCCTTGGCCTGCCAGATCAAATCAGTCAATCCTAAAGGAAATCAGTTCTGAATATTCACTGAAAGTGTTAGGTAGTTAGAATAGGAAAAAAGAGTTCAGAATGGCAGTGGCTACAAGACAAGGAAGGGAAAAGCCCATGAAAATAGAACAAAGGAAGGTCCGAGGACCAGAGTGAGGACCTCAGGTAGAAAAAACAGCACCCCGGCTAGCCCAATTTACATAGAGCAGGCCCAGCGGGGGAGGAGAAAAACATGTAAAACAAGGAGCCAAAGGGCCGGGGCTCTCTCTCTTATTTTCGCTTCTTTTGGGTTGGCATGCCCTCACGCCTCAAAGATTTATTTTCCTTTATTTTCTAAATAAAACTGAGCTGTAACTCAAAGCTGTAACACTGATCTGTCTGAGAGCTGTGAGACACAGAGGGCTTTAACATCCGTCAGTTCAAATTTTTGTTGTGACGAGACAGAACCAAGGAAATTACACACTCCCCTGATATCTACGGTGCTGTGACTCGGATTTAACCTGGCTGAAACAACCTCAGCATGGCCCCCGCAAGGAGAAGGGCAAGCACAGCAGGAGCCCAACTTGGTGAAAGCTCCCATGGTAGAAGCGGAATGAGAAGAAAACCCAGGTTGTGGGCCATTACAGAGGGCAAGGGCTTTGGCCATGGAATGTGGTCTGGTTGGGTTTTGAATTCATATGCTGGGTGAGTTGGGGGATCATCCCAATCACTGGGGAACTGTCCACTCCTCCATCTTTTGACAGTGCCTTGGAGCTGTCCTGCCACCTCTGGGTGTGTCATTTAGCTTACAGATTGGGGATTAAGGTTTACTTGAATTTGACTTGTCATCTTGGACTCATTTGATTTTAATCGGTTTATGTTATGCCCTTGTGCTAGGTCATTCTTTCAAAAGTTGTGCCCTGCCCCCTTTCTCTCCAATTTCATGCTCTTTTCCTGAGCCCCATCCAGGCCCACAGTGTTGCCTCTACAATCTTCTGGTGGGACAACCAGAAAATAGCTTGCTCTCAGGAGGGAAATACTGTATACTATCCAATCCCTCTAGATATCCAGGCCTTCATCTTCCATGTTTCCTACAGCATGTGCAACATCAGCATCTCTCAGTGAACCTGCTAGGGTGGGAGACAGGCACACAATACCTGCTAGAAGTCTATCTGTCGGCATCCCTTCAAAGGCAATTGGGTTTCCAGGGATAATGTTTGCCACTTTGGGAGTTAGCACTGCAGGCTGTTTGGGCCCATACCCTTACCACCCTTCTCCTAAAGTTACAAACATACCCCAGATCAAATCTCCACTCCACTTTTATGGAACATCTGGTCTGTTGCCTCTTATCAATTTGTTCTTAAGCCAATTACTAACTCTTACAACCAGGACCCTGCCCCCTTGTAGGCAATATTGCTCCATCCTGCCTATTATTAAAATACTCTTAATGCCCCTAACAGGGCCAGATAACCCACTCCTTTGTCATTACTTCTGTTATTACTTAAAGTGGTTCTATGACAATGAAATGTTTACCATTGGAGATACCCTAATCTGCTCTTATAGAGGACTAGGGGAGGAAATCAGTGACTTACATTCCATTAGAGCAGTAAGAGGATAAGGCTTATGACTGTTTCATCAGGGTCCCAGTCTCAGGGCACAGGCTTAGATTGCTTTACATCATGATATCTATTCCCATCTGCAGTGAACAAACTGGCTATTAGTTAAAATTACAGCCCCTTAGTCCTACCCAGCACTGGTCAGGCTGGAGACCTTTGGGACATCCAACTCAGGACCAGGGGTCCCAGGAGGTTGGCCTGCCTCAATCTGCCTAGGGATCTGGTCCTCGAAAGGTCATCACACCTCAACCTGCTTGGAGATCCGCCAGTCCAGGGGTCCCAGGAGGTCGTCACACCTTGACCTGCCCAGGGACCCAACTCTTGGGAGGCCAACTTGTCTTGACCTGCCCGGGGATTCAATCTCCAGGAGGCTGTCATGCCTCAGCCTGCCTGGGGATCTGCACCCTGACCTGGGGATGCCTGGCTCTCAGGTTGCAACAGTATTGGGTAGGATAAGCTTCAGAAAGACTCACCCCTAAGGAAGTCCACCCATGGAAATAGAAGGAAGCCTATTACTTGTGAGACTGTGCCCAGTTTCAGCAATAACTAAGGAGCCCAATGAAAATCCCACTGCCTTTATGGAAAGGCTAAAAGAAGCCCCCCAAAAGTTTACTAATCTGGACTTAGACTCTTATGAGGGACAGGTGATTTTAAAGGACAAATTCCTATCCCAATGTGCATCAGACATCAGGATAAAATTACAACAGCTACAGCAGCAGGACCCTGCTCCCTCTTTAGATGAGATGGTTCAGACAGCCACCAATACATTTTATAACAGAGAACAGGACAAGGAGGCCAAGGCCCAGCAGAGGGAGAAAAGGAAAGAGACAGGGCATGCCCAGATGCTGGCCAGCCCTCCAGGGAAGCCCTATGGTAAACCCCAAGTCCTTGAAGGATAAGGCACCAGGCAAATGCCTAATCTGTAGACAAGTGAGGCATTGGGCCAAAGAGTGTCCAAACCATGGCAAGTCTCCTCAAATGGCTTGTTATAAATGCCATCAACTGGGACATCAGGCAACACTCTACCCTGGGGACCCAAGAGTCTCAAGGTCAAGCGCCAAGCTTTCCCTCATGATGGTTCAACAAGACTGAAGCAGCCCACTCCAGCCAGCCCGCCTGTCACAGATAACCATCACGGGGCTGGACCCAAGGGTGCAACTAGATGTGGCAGGTAGGTCCAAGAATTTCTTGGTTGACACAGGGGCTACCTACTCTGTCCTGACCTCCTACTTCAGAGCCTTCTCCTCCCAAACCTGTACCATTTGGGTGCTACAGGAAAAATAACTATTAAAAGATTCACCAGGGCACTTCTTTGTTGCTGGGATGGACAAATATTTTCCCACCAGTTTTTGGTGGTTCCTGAGTGTCCTACTCCCTTATTGGGGAGAAATCTATCCCTGCCTTTGAAATCTTACAGCTATTGCAATCCTGCAATGCTTTAAAACACTCTTCTGGAGGCAAACTATTTTTACCAGCAACCTCCTGCCTACCCCCGAGGGCTCTCTCCCCTTTCACTCTTGCCTAGAAACCTTGGACCACTGGACAAAACCCCAAAAGGGATTGTCAGAAGATCCTCTGGCCAATCCTGAGGAAATCTGGTACACTGATGGAAGCAGCTTTGTCTTGGATGGAAAAACAAGAGCCAGATATGTAGTAGTCTCCAATTTTGAGAGACTCCAAACCTTTGCCACCAGGTACGTCAGCCCAATTAGCTGAGTTCATAGCCCTGTCTTGAATTTAGAGCTGGGAAAAGGATAAAGAGTAGCCATTTACACTGACTCCAAGTATGCCTTTCTGGTGCTACATGCACATGCTGCTATTTGGAAAAAAAGGGGCCACCTGACCACTCAAGGGTCCCCAATCAAATGGTGATCAAATCCTTAGACTCTTGGAGGAAGTCCATCTGCCTGCTGAGGTTTCAGTCTCCCACTGTAAAGGACACCGAAAAGGGAGCATAGAAGTGGCATGAGGGAACCAAGTAGCCAACCACGCAGCTAAGAGAGCAGCATTACAGAACAATGACCTAATAGGGGTTGCCACCTTAGTTCCACAGACTAATTTGCCAGAAACTCCTTAGAGCTTTTGCCAGAAGCTCAAAGAAGGTGAGACTCTTAGAGCTAAGAGTGAAGGCTTTCAAGAAGATCATATGGGGTGGTTCCTAAAGGAGGGATTCCTTTTTCTGCCTGGGAACCTCCAATGGAAGTTGTTAACTCCTGACATGCCACCACTCATTTAGGGGAAAAGGCCCTCCAAAGATTACTAGAAAGGTCCTTCAGAGGAATAGGTCTCCAAATGACTATAAGGCCTCCTCTTGTCCCATTTGCCAATTAAACAAACCCCACGGAGCTCGAAGACCTCAGTTGGTCCAGCCTGTCCAATGACATGGGACCTACCTAGGTAAGGCCTGGCAGATAGACTTCACCCAGATGCCAGTTTCTCAAGGGTATAAATACCAATTAGTCATGATAGATACATTCACACGATGGACTGAAGGCTTTCTCACCCAGAATGATAAAGCTAGTTAAAAACAACTGCTCCATGAAATCATTCCAAGATTTGGTCTGCCCAGGTTATTACAAAGTGACAATGGGACATCATTTACTTCTAAGGTCACCCAAGGGGTCTCAAAAGCATTGGGCATTACTTATTATCTCTATTGTGCCTGCAGGCCTCAGTCTTAAGGAAAAGTAGAAAGAGCCAACCAATTCTTAAAATCAGTGATAAAAAAGATAATCCAGGAGAACTCCCTGGAATGGAAGGAGGCTTTACCAATAGCTCTCCTCTGCACCCATATTGCACCTAAGGAACAGGTTGGTCTTAGTCCTTATGAGATGCTATACGGGAGGCCTTTTGTTTATGTCAATGACCTCTTCCTAGATCCAAAAGCTTAGACCCTCCACTCTTATACCATGGCCATTGGGCAATTTCAACAGGATATACACTTGTGGAGTGTCAACCAGGACCCAAAAGATTCTAAGGAGTCACCATTATAAGCTCCAGGGACTCAAGTCCTAATTAAAGTCTGGAAAGATGGGTCCCCAAAGGCTCAACTCCAGCCCACATGGAAGGGCCCATACTCTGTGATAATTTCTACCCCCACAGCCGTCAAGGTATCAGGACATGACTCCTGGATTCACTACTCATGAGTCAAGCCATGGAAGAAAACAGAAGAGGACACTCAATACATCTGTGAGGCCCTGGGAGGTCTCAGATACCTTTTCAGAACTACAAATGAGTGCTAATCTAATGAACACCCCCAAAATCTAGTTTCTGGGGATAAGATTTCTCAGCCAACACAGCTTGGCAGGGGCTGTACTCCAAAATAGACAGGAGATAGATCTTCTGATCCCTGAACAAGGAGGGACTTAAGCCATCCTGGTGATGGGAATTTGGAGTTAGCTAATGCCCCTACTAGTCTTTGTTATGCCATATTGATGCTGCTTATGGTTGCTCCATGTATTATCAATTGTCTAACCTGTTCTGTTTCTGCCCAGGTCAACAAGCTACAACAAACAGTGCCAATTCAACAAGGATATATAAAACTACAGCTGACCATGGAAAATATCACTCACCATTAGATGGACACTGCTATCAGGATTCTAAGGCCTGAAACTAGCAAGAGGGGGAGGCCCAATGCTCCTCACAGTCCCAGTTCAGCAGGAAGTAGCCAGAAAGACCTCGACGCTCCTATCCCCAAAGAATTGGACTTCCCATCTCTTGAGGAGGGAATATTAGGTAGTCAGAATAGAAAAAAAGGAGTCCAAAATGGCAGTGGCTAAAAGACAAGGAAGGAAAAAGCCCATGAAAATAGAACAAAGGAAGGTCTGAGGACCAGAGTGAGGACCTCAGGTAGAACAAACAGCATCCCTGGCTAGCCCACTTTACATAAGGGCAGGCTCAGGGGGGAGGGAAAAAAACATATAAAAAGAGGAGCAAACGGGCCAGGGCTCTCTCGTATCTTAGAGTCTTTTGGGTCAGCATGCCCTCACGCCTTGAGGATGTATTTTCCTTTATTTTCTAAATAAAACTGAGCTGTAACATGGAGCTGTAACACTGATCTGTCTGAGAGCTGTAACACTAATCTGTCCAAGAGCTGAGACTCAAGTTGTGACACGCCGAGGGTTTTAACAGCCATTGCTTCAGATTTTTGTTGTGATGAGATAGAACTGAGGAAATTACACACTCCCCTGACAGAAGGACTGATGCTGAAGCTGAAGCTGAAGCTGAAACTCAATACTTTGGCCACATGATGCAAAGAACTGACTCACTGAAAAAGACCCTGATCCTGGGAAAGATTGAAGGTGGGGGGGAAGGGGATGACAGAGGAAGAGATGGTTGGATGGAATCATCCACTCAATGAACATGAGTTTTCAGCAAGCTCTGGGAGTGGGTGATGGACAGGGAAGCCTGGAATGCTGCAGTTCATGGGATCACAAAGAGTTGGACATGACTGAACAACTGAACTGAACTGATTCCAAATGATAGGTCTAGGGTTTTATTCAGTCACATGCAATGTGTTTACTTTGGACTCAGTCAAAAGGGTTTCATGAGGATGTAGATGACAGGCAATGTTTTGATTATTTGATTGACAAGAGCAGTCCAGAAAACAGAGAAAGTTGCAGGTAGGTATAACATTTTCTCCTTGGTATTTCATGTATATACATATGCCCTCTATAGCTCTTGCTGTGCCAATGTTCTTGGTTTTATATAGTAGTCAGATAGGACTATGGCTACTCTTGGCAAAGTGCACAGCACCACACTTGTATCCTATGGCTACACATAAATATCACTTTATGGTGATGAGATGGAATATTAAATACTGCAGTCAGACAAGGAGAGAACTGAAAAATTATGAAGCACATGAAATCAAACTGGTATATTTAGCTTTCTTTGAGCAGTAATATAACATTTTAATAACAAGTATTAACAAATAACTCTCATTCTTTCAGAAGGTGATGGGTCAGAAGTCTGTCTCCTTTACTTATTTTGAAGGGGCAAAATTGGAGATTATTTTACTTCTGAGATATATAGCCCTTCCATTTAATTAATTTCATATTTTAAGCCTGAAGTATGTTCCAAAAACTTTCTGTGAATTCAAAAGTTCCAGGCAATCAAGCACACTCTCCTTTTGATCTTGATGAGGCCACACCAATTTTTTCAGCCACATGCAAATGCAAAAAGCAAGTCATATCATATTTTGGCAGCAGCCAAAGTGGATAACAAACCACACTTCAGAAAGCACAGATTCAGTTAGGTTGCCTTTAAGGGAGACTTCACTGCTGTGTACGGCAAAGTTAAAAGAGGAACATATCATACTGTCAAAGACAAGTGGGCTGTGTGAAGTGCAAGCTCAAAAGCCTCACAGTAATTCCAACCACATGCCAAGTCTCAGAAAGTGGGGCAGTGTCTCCTTTGGAGATGGGAAAAGCACTCCAAGGCATGCAAAACCGACAACTCTCCATGAGAGATGGATGTGCCGTGGAATGTTTTCTGCCTTCAAATAATTGTTCAAATGTTCTGCAAGGTGTCTTCATTAGCTAAATAAATACCTTTGAGAGCAATTTTTATTCGTCCAGAGCAGAGTTAGAGTAACTATTTCCAGGACTCTTTAGGAGGTCAGGCACTTCAAGGGTAGATTTATGTTACTTTGAAAACCACATATAGCTGTTCTGTTAAAATGCTCTTTTTATAACAGAAAGCATGGTATGTCAAACCTAAAAAATTTCATTTTCTCTTTTGTGTCGTAATTCTGATATTTCATTCTTGATCACTCAAACCCCAATTCACTAATATACTCAAAGCTTGACTCACTTCACTTCATTTCATTATTTGCTCAGAACAGATGTATAACAGGCATGAAGGTCAATATTATTGATTAAAACCCACAGCAATGAAGTATCTATTAAACCCAAGGTAACTGACAACCATGTGACTCAATCCACACCGAATTTTTCTAGATGGAGTGATTTTGACAGAAATCAGCAACATTATAAGATTTCAACAAAACAAAAATATTACTATATATACTAACATTTAGAAATTAAGATGCTCACACCTATAAGGTAAACATCTCTACTTCCACACACCCTTTTTCCATTTCCATGGTAACTACACTAGGTCTCACAATCTCAAACAGGTGTGGACCATCACAACACTTTTCAAACTGAATTTTCTTTTTCGGGAACTTACACTAAAATTTTGTTCCATTCAAATAGAAAAATTAAAAATCTGTTATTCTGATTCTATTTCTCTCATCTTACTGAGCCTATATTGGTCCAAAAAGATAATCCAGTCATTAATACACCTAGCTATATTATCCCACACATTTCAATGGGAAATGCTTAGCGTACTGCTAGATACTGTTCGACATGATGATTGCATAAATTTGTCAGCTAAACAACAGTGCCTTTTTGTGGTTAAGTTATTGATAGATGTTATCAAGTTCTCCATTGGTTGCCTTTTCTGGCTTCTTAAAGCGAAACAATTATAACCTATTTTAGTGTCAGGAACTTTGAGAACAGGATAAAAATGATAGTTATTCTTCCTAGGGGAAAATATATTTAAAAAAAACACATCAAATTCCACACACACTCTCATGTATTCTAAGGTTAAAGAATCCCTTGATTTACAATTTTATCACCTTGTTTTGGCCAGTCTAATGGCTGCTCTTTAGGATAAAAATGTACCTCAATAAACAAGCAAACGACAACAAACAGTCACACCACATCAGCCAAGGAAGCCTGTGGCAGAGTTTGAAGAAATTTGCTATTTAAAAATCTCAAACTGATTTTGTCAATCTCTTCAGTCTTTCACCATTTCTTTATCTATGCAAGACTGTTTCCACCTTTGCCAACCACCGAGATGGTGGAGCTGGGTGGATTATTCTAATGTTTCCCTATGATGACACTCATAACAGCTACTTCCTATAGCAGCTTCTTAATCTGAGAAAGCTCCCAGCCCTGGCTCCCCAGGGCTCTCTGTTTAAACTCCAGGCAGCTGCTCCTCTCAGCAATGAATGGCTCCAGTCAGCAGCTGAGCACATCAATTACAGCCTCCTACAGCTGCTCCCCAAGAGTCCCATTGCTTCTTACATGCTCAGATGACCTCCAACTGCATCTTGATCTCTTAGGAGCTGCACATTTGAGCATTTCTTTGTCAGCAGCACTTCTAAATGATGTCTTATGGCAATGTTCTAATGAAGCCATTCCCCTAATCTGAGGAGCTGCTTCTGTTTTCAAACTGCCCATCCCCCTACTCTCACTCCACTTGATGGAACAAGACTATGTGGCATTGTACTTCTAACTGCTTCTTCAGTGCTTGTTGGGTCTTGAAGTAGCTTCTCCTTTAGCTCCAAATGATTTACTGGCCATACTAAGGGTAACTTCCAAGTAGTTTCCTATAGCTGACCATTACTTCTTGCCTTGTAGTCACTTCTCAAGCCCCTCTCCCCACCAGCTGCCTCATTTCTAAAGTTGGCTGTGACTCTCCACAGGAACAAGACTACTTCTTTCATTTGTACTGTGAGATGGAAAATTTCTTATCCTTTTCGGTAAACATGGATGTCACAGTCATCAGGAATTCCAGCCTTACAAATGTAAATTTTTGAGCCCAGGAAGAACAATAATGGCTATCCAGCAGCCATTAGTCATTTGTGATAAGAGCTCCTCGGGTAAGCTCCTGAGGAACTGGGAGGATGGGAGAAAGCACAACAGGCAGCCATCCACCACAGCCAGCACTCCTCAAGGAATTAAGGATGTGAATAATCAGGAAGTAAGATTTGGCCCAGAGAGCTGAGATGCATATGTAAGGAATGAATAAGTGAACCTAGACACTTGCATCTTCCCATACACAGTTCAGTTCAGTTGCTCCGTCCTGTCCCGGAGTTTACCCAAACTAATGTCCATCAAGTCGGTGATGCCATCCAGCCATCTCATCCTCTGTCGTCCCCTTTTCCTCCTGCCCCCAATCCCTCCCAGCATCAGGGTCTTTTCCAATGAGTCAACTCTTCTCATGAGGTGGCCAAAGTATTGGAGTTTCAGTTTCAACATCAGTCCTTCCAATGAACACCCAGGACTGATTTCCTTTAGGATGGACTGGTTGGATCTCCTTGCAGTCCAAGGGACTCTCAAGAGTCTTCTCCAACATCACAGTTCAATCGCATCAATTCTTCAGTGCTCAGCTTTCGTCACAGTCCCATATATAAAAGATTGCTAAATTCCTTACTTCTAGATATCTGATTTTCCTTACTTAACAATAATCTTTTGTTATTTATGGGCCTCCTAGGTGGCATTAGACTTAGTGTCCAAAGTCAGGTAACTGGTTTACCCAAGAGTCCCAAATTGCTTTTCATTAGTTTTCCCACAAGGCACAGATGAATCTGTAAAGATTAAAGCCTGGTATATTGCTGGACAATTCATAGATCCCAGGGTAAATATACTACCACAGCTTTGTAGCCTCTCTTTAGGTTATTTTTTTTTAATTTTCAGTCTATGTAGATAATAAAAGATGCCATTTCTGCTCATGCCATTGTGTATTTGTAGCTCTAGTATTCATTAAGGATACAAATTAAATGTTAATCATAATTGCACCCAAAAAGCTAATAAAGAGAAGCCCAAGGCTCACATAAATACCAGCATTTAATATTTATACACACCTTTATATTTTCCTTCCTAATTTATCTTCCTTTCTGACAATTAGTTTCCTTCCAATATATGTGTAATTAATTCTAAAATTTATTTTTAAATTAGCTTTTTATGCTCAGGAATGACATATACATGTCTGGGTTTATATTAATAATATGATTTTTTTTTAAGAATGTAAAGAGGTAATTATTATTGTATAAAATGTTTACCTATATAGATGATAGAGCTTAAAACATATTTTTTGAGTGTACTTACAAGTAGAAATACTTGACATCTTAGGAAAAAGATTTGTATCAGTCAGGATCCAATCAGGAAAATAGGAACCAATATAAGTCTTTCACATAAAGGGGGTTTAATAGAGGGACTTGTTTATACAAGTAATGAAAGACTAAAAAGACAAAGCATATGAAGTTGAGCAATTCAGAGACTTGTAACAAGAAGCCACTGATATCCCTGCTTGTAAGCAGGTATCATTACCAGATCCTAGAGGTGGGGACTGTTCATCAGGAGCTAGATCCACAGCAGAGGACTACCTGGCATGAGCTGGAGTCAAGGAGAAAGGCATGGGGCAATGAGACAGCAAAAATAGCCTGCCTTCTCCCTTTCTTCTGTCTCATTTCTTGCCAGTGTCTTCCACTGGATGAATTCTGCCAGGAAACAAACAAGCTTGGAAACACACCCATGGAGGCGGGGTTGGTCAGCCAATCCCATGATACAAAACCTAACAAAAGAGTTACAAAGAATAGCTCTGAGACTAAATAGGTAAAAATGACTGTTACCGTTATCTTTCCTTTCATATTAGGTAGTATTTTTTTTTCCCCCTTCAGAGAAAGCAATGGCACCTCACTCCAGTACTCTTGCCTGCAAAATCCCATGGAAGGAGGAGCCTGGAAGGCTGCAGTCCATGGGGTTGCTGAGGGTCGGACACGACTGAACGACTTCGCTTTCACTTTTTTTTCTTAGTACACATTTTTTTTTTTTTTCTAATTACTGTAACCCAAAACCCTGCATCGGTATAAATTTATTACATCTTTTCACATAGATTTTATTCACAGGAAGGAAGAGTAATTAATTTTACTAATGTTTTACAGAATAACTTCATTGTCTAATTCTTAAATAAAAGTCACTTGAAATTAATGAGAACAATCTCAATCATATCCCAATCAAAAGGAAAAAAAGAGAACAGAATCTATCTGTACATTATTAGCTCACTGGAAAAAGAAGGTAAAGTCTTTTGAATATTTACTTGAATCCAATACTCTGAGAAATTTCTTATATGTCTAATTTATTTTAATTTTCCCAATCATCCAAAGAGTTGGATATTACTTTTTACTTCTCAGCGAATGAAATTGAGTCTTAAAAAGATGGTGACACTTGGAACCAACTTCATATATTTTATAAATATCAGAGCTGAACATCATCTGAGGTCAATCCAATGCATAAACCACACTAGACTACTTAGGAGAATATTGGTTTTAACTAGTTTCAAGGGGAGATATAGCCTAAATAATACTGAATGAGAAAAACATGAGACGAATTTTGTCTGGTTATTGGCTGACTTGTATTCTTAGGGGCCTTCACTCATTCATTCTATCATTTATTAAATATTTATTTAAGCTCAACTTACATGACAGCTCTTATTGTAATCACTTGTAATAACTTATATGACAGCCCTTATTGTAATCACTAAGAGTAGGGCTGTCAGAGATAAGATCCATACTTTCATGGAGCCTGTTACAACCTGCCACACAGTGGATAATTAAAACTAGTATACATCTTTTCTACTAGTCAAGTGGTTCTCAACCTGGGGTGATTTTTCACCCCAGCAAATGTTTGTTAATAGCTAGAGATACTTTGAGTGTCACAACTAGGGCATGCTACCATGTCTTAAGTGTTGAGGCCAGTGTATAGGTCCATTCAGGGAGCCATCAGCAAATATCATAAACAGAGTGGCTTACAAACAGGAAATGATCATTTTTCATAGACTTAAACATCCAAAAGCATGACATTGGCAGGTTTGGTGTCTGATGAAACCTCACTTCCTAGATGACTGCCTCTTCACTGTAACCTCACATGGTGGAAAGGGGAAGAGATTTCTTTAGGGTTTCTTTTATAAAAACACTAATCCCGTTTTTGAAGGCTTCATGCTTATGACCTAAGCACCTTCCAAAAGCCCCATTTCTTAATGCCATAATGTTGGCATTAGGGTTCAACATATGAATTTGGACAGGACACAGACATGCAATACATAGCAGCCAGGCAGCCAGGGATGCTCCTAAATATCTCACAATATACAGAAAATTTCTTTTCCTTCCACACACACACACATTCATTATATGATCCAAAATGTTAACAGTGCCAAGCTTGGGAAACCCTGTTCTTGATAGAGATGAAAGTACTTTCTATTTTTGAGTGCGTGTGTATTAGTTTCCTATTTGCTGCCAAAGCAAATTACCTACCACAAAGAGTGGTTTAAAACAGCACTAATTTATCCCATAATTATAGGTTAGATGTCCAATATAAATCTTTCTTAGTGAAAACTGAGGTGTTGGTAGAATTATGTTTTTTTCTGGAGTCTCTAATAGACAATCCATTTCCTTTCCTCTTCCAGCCTCCAGAGGGTCCTCATATTTGTTTGCTCATGATTCCCTTCCTCTGTCTTTAAAGCCAGAAAGGGTAGCTTGAGTATTTCTTACATTCCATCACTGTGACCCATTTCCACAGTCATATCTCTCTTTGATTCTCTTCTGCCTCCCTTTTTCACTTTTAAGTACTTATGTGATATCCTTGGGTCCATCTGGATAATCTAAAATAATGTCCCTATTTTAAGGTCAGCTGCTTTGCAATGTTAGTTCTCCTTTGAGTCATGGTCATCTTTGGGGACTGTTATTCCGCTTACACAAAGAAGGACGCATGTGAAATTTTTAGCACAGTTATTTGTATCTAGGAGGTATTGAACAAAAGTGAACTGCCCAAGGGATTAAAAAAAAAAAAATTAAACTGACTTAATCCTAGATGTCTTTTTTAAATAGACTACCTTTAAAAGGTAAGGTCCTATCCTAAGCCTAGGGAAAGAGCATACCTAGCTCTGCACTGACAAAAAGTTCTTCCTCAAATCTTCAACATGCTGTTTTAAAACACATCTTCACATTCACTTGTTCAAATAAAAATCTGAAAGAATAAGTTAAATACCTGAGAGGAAATTCTAATGGTGGTATTCTTAACCCATTAAAATGATAGCCTCTTACTTCTGTTTAGCATTAGGAACCCTTGCCTACAATATTAGTTGTGACTTTGTCCCATACAAAGTGTATTTGTATTCTCAAAATAACATTGCTAATATATATATACATATATATATGTATATATATAGTAAAATACTGGTATCCCATTTAAATATTATATTTTTACTGCGACATGCAATCACTATTCTGCATTTGTGAAAACATGAGGATTAGCAGTGGATAAGGATGCTATGACCTGGAATAAAAATAAGCAACCTAAGTCATAAATGCCTAACTAATCCTTTTAATTTAAAAATTTTCCTGTTATGTCAGCATTCTTGGTGTTATGCCCTAAAGATAGCATCAATACATTAAATCACAGCTTAAGCAAAGTGATTAGCATAAAGGCAGGGAGAAAGAAGTACATACACATATACAACCAATACATTTCTGCTGAGTCCCTAATATTTCTCAGGAACTGTTCTGGATGTTTGGGAGTCAAAAGGGATTAAGACCCAGTCCTCACCCACAAAGAGTAACTGAGGTTCTTATTTGGATAACTTTAGTGATTCCATGAGCATTTTGCTCACATAAAGAAGTCTATAAAATGTAGAGGGTATGTAAAATTTTTCTTGAGACCAGGTCTGCAAATTTTAAAATGGGTCAATGACTGCAAAATGTTTAAGAACCATTGGTCTAGATGCAAACTGGCTTCCTCGGTGGCTCAGCAGTAAAGAATCTGCCTGCAATGCAAGAGACACAGGAGATACTGGTTCAGTCCTTGGCTTGGGAAGATCCACTGGAGGAAGAAATGGCAACCCACTCCAGTATTCTTGCTGGAGAGGAGCCTGGCAGGTTATAGTCCTAGGGTGGCAAAGAGTTGGACATGACTAAGCACGCATGCACTCTTAATGTGGGTTAGAACATCTGACAGCTGAGTTCAGACACATGAGCCACCTTTCCTGTGTCTATCTTCTGCTCTTACTAGGTAACTAAAGGACTGCTGAAGGAATGGGAAGGAAGTGGTGCAGGTCAGGACACAGAGTGACTTGTGGTGCAGGTCAGAGAGGCATCAGGACACAGAGTGACTCGTATCCTGCAAATTGAACTTTACCATTAGTCTTAATTATATCTCTTTAACTCTTGACACTATACATAATTAATTCTTATTGTTCTTCTACAAATCATATGATAAACAATATCATTAGTAGATAACAAAATTTATCCTCTGCTAAATTTTTATCTTTATAAGTTATAAAGGTTACAAGTGCTATTTTATTTAGAATTTAGTTACTAAAAACAGCAAAACCCTAATTGTCTTTGTAGTAATTTCTTGACTATATACATAATTTGGAGAAGAAAACAGTAAATTTATTTCATAGATCAAATCCTATTGAAATGACTTCCTAGGAGAACACAAATTATTTCACCAGACTAAGTTTATTTGCAGGGTTTCTCAAAATAAGTGGACCAGCTAAAGCTTGGTAATCTTTTATTTATAAAGAGATTTTCATACTGATGGTGTACACTGCATTGGGATTTGACATGTATTATTTACACAGTTTATTTTTTTTTAGGGAAAAATAAAGATACCAAGATAGGCAACAAATGTAACTGTTCTGAATTATAACACAAAACCAAACAACTAATACCAATAAAATAAAAATATGATAAGTCTGAGACTTGAGATACTTATCAAACTATGTACTTCAAGAACCAGAATGACTATCCATCAATCTCTGAAGGGACTTTCAATGAGCAGCAAATCTTGCTTAAAGGGTTATCTATTTTAAAACAGTTTCAAATTGCATTTTGAACTCTTTATTACCCAAAATGGAAATACGGCTTTACTCAGTATCAAAATGAGTGATAAATATTGTTCCTCTTCTACACACCCCATTCTCAGGTATCCTTTTAGTTAATATTTGCCAAAATGATTTAAAACTTAAAGCTTAGAAGAAAAGGACAAAGCCAGAATTGCTCCCCAACAACACTGACTGCAAATTGTAAAACTCTTTGCATTTCTTGTCCCACTTCTACACCCTCCAAAAAAATTATCCAAGTCATGAGTAGATCAGAGGTACTGGAGTAGAACCTTCCTTGCTGGCACAATTCACTAGTAACAAAGAGGCTAATTTAAATTTTGACACTGTTCCTCTTATTGTTACCAAATCACAAATTTTAGCAGTAGTTTTCATAAAATTCCTTCTATAGAAAAATGGCATGGTTTAGTCAACAGCATGAAATATCTATCAATATTTTTTTTTGCTCTTTCTCATTTCTCTCATTTACTAATGACAACATACTGAAAGGTTATGAGAAAATATTACCAAATTATTCATTTCCTCCATGTAGAATTTTGGATTTTTGCACAGTTTTGATCAATAATATGGTTTTAATACAAGATTTTATATTAAACTATATATATATATATATAAAAAAACTATATACTAACTTTTGGTTAGAATATATGACCACTACATTTAAAGAGATAATTTTTTTTCAAAGAAAAGTACTATTTATTGAAATCTACCATCTCTTTCTGCTACTGTTTTTATCTCAACTGCAGAAAAGTCATGGCCAATAATTTTTTCTAAAGACTATAAAAGAAAAATAATATTCAGAATAGATAAAAATGTTTATTCTGGAAGAAGTACCAATATTCAAATAAGAATTTCACTAAAAATTCATTCAAGGAACCTTATTTCTTATGAACCTTAGTACCTACATCAATAACCTATTCAATATCAAAACACTCACAAGTAAAAGTGAAATTATGATTTTCTTGAAGCCGGCCTGATATGCACTGCCAGGTAACCATAGCAGTTCTAGCCAGATTGAAATATCTGAAAAGAAAAATGAAACAGTCTACCTGAAAAGTGCATGAATTTAAAAATTGTATGCATGATTTTACTGCGTAAAAAGTTCTATCTCATATAAGTCAATATGAGTGGACCTGAGCTTTTCTGTGCAGGTACATTTGAGTGAATAATTTTGCTGAAGTCTAGATCACAAGTGATACCTGAAAGATTTGTTTTTCCCAGTTTCACAAATTAGGCATATTTTTCCTAAAATCTTTAGAAAAGATTTTAGAAAATCTTTAGAAAAACCCCAAACCATTTTCTTTCTGGACATCAATACTACTTAATATCTTATGGTGTGGCATGCTAAGTCACTTCAGTTGTGTCCGACTCTTTGGGACCCCAGGACCTGCAACCCCTCAGGCTCCTCTGTTCATGGCATTCTCTAGGCAAGAAAACTGGAGTATTCCATGCCCTCCTCAGGGGATCTTCCCAACCCAGGGATGGAACCAGAGTCTCATTATGTTTCCTGCATTGGCAGGCAGGTTCTTTTACCATTAGTGCCACCAGTAACTACTATTACTACCTTATATATTAACATATTATCAGAGGAAATGTTTCTGTTAGGTAGTCAGAATAGGAAAAAGGAGTACAAAATAGCAGTGACTAAAAGACAAGGAAGGGGAAAGCCTGCAAAAATAGAACAAAGGAATGTCCTAGGACCAGAGTGAGGACCTCAGGTAGAACAAACAGCAGCCCTGGCCAGCCCAATTTACATAGGGCAGGCCCAGGGGAGAGGAGAAAAAACATATAAAGGAGGAGTCAAAGGGCCAGGGCTTTCTCTCTTCTTTTCGTGTCTTTTGGGTTGGCATGCCCTCACACCTCGAGGATGTATTTTCCTTTATTTTCTAAATAAAACTGAGCTATAACATGGAGCTGTAACACTGATCTGTCCGAGAGCTGAGACACGGTCTGTCCGAAAGCAGTGACACGCCGAGGGCTTTAACATCCAAATTTTTGTTGTGACAAGACAGACTGAGGAAATTACACACTCCCCTGACATTTCCACTGGACAAAACCCTTAGGAAATACAACAGTTCTATTAACTAATGGGGCATAAGCTCCAAAAACTTACAAATGATTTTCTTCCTAAATGAAAATCTGTATATTTTAGACCAACATAAAATAGAAAAATGGGGGGAGTTTAGGTAAGGCTCCATTGTTACTAGTAAATCACTGTGGGAAAAATCTGTAAGAACTAATACAACTTTATTTATATCATTTTTTTATAACTGAACTTTGAGCCAGTGGTTGGTATTTAGGTATTGACTAGTCTGCATTAATTCAGTGCATTTTGCCTTCCACAGGATCTTTGCCATAGTGTGAATTGGGGTAACATATTCCCTGGTGGTTCAATGGTAAAAATCTCACCTGCAATACAGGAGATGTAGAATTCATGGGTTTGATCCCTGGTTGGGAAGATCCTGTGGAGGAGGAAAAGGCAACTCACTCCAGTTCATGGGACAACCCTATAGAGAAAGGAGTCTGGCAGGCTACAGTCCATGAGGTCACAAAGAGTTAGACATGAGTGAGCATGCACGAACGAATTGGGGTAAGCAAAAAAATGATTTATGGTAAAATAGGTAGTAATTCCTTACAGAGGGAATGAGAATGATTATGTACACACCTAACCCTGTAACTGTAATCTCAATTATTTGATAGCACTCATAACATAATTTTAGAGAGTAAATGATTAATATTTTCTTATAAGCAGATGATACATATATACATATATAATTATCACATATAAGGGGGTCTTATAAATTTATCTCTGTTACAAATTAATGAAATAAAGCTTCAGATCCTATATAAAAACTAAGGTCATTTTTTGGAGATTATTTTCCCCCTAAAAACAAACAAACAAAAAAACCCCAAAAGTGAGCTTGTAAATTCAGAGAACAGATTGGTGGTTGGGAAGAGAAAGGCAAAACAAGTGACTGGGATTAAAAAGTACAAATTTTCAGGTCTAAAATAAATAAGCCATGGGGATATAATGTTCCACATGTTGACAATTGGAGGAGGTTATGGAAAGGACATGCATGACAACAGGCTGACCCTCGAGCTGGACTTAGGCTATCTGAGACTCCTCTCCCTTTCCCCTATCAGTTCTGCTCACTGTTTGCACTACTAGCAGCCATTTCAAGGACTCAGCATGAAGAGAGCAATGTGTTTTTAGGACCATCTGGACTGAAAACCGGAGAAGGCAATGGCACCCCACTCCAGCACTCTTGCCTGGAAAATCCCATGGATGGAGGAGCCTGGTAGGCTGCAGTCCATGGGGTCTCGAAGAGTAGGACATGACTGAGCAACTTCACTTTCACTTTTCACTTTTCACTTTCATGCAGTGGAGAAGGAAATGGCAACCCACTCCAGTGTTCTTGCCTGGAGAATCCCAGGGACTGGGGAGCCTGGGAGGCTGCCTTCGATGGGGTCGCACAGAGTCGGACATGACTGAAGCGACTTAGCAGCAGCAGGACTGAAAACATGCCTGAACTCTCTTAAGGGCTCAATATAAACTTTTAAGATTCTTCCAAGTAGGTATGGAGGTCCACTCATCTTATGATCACTCAAGACTAGCCTCATATGTAAGTTTCCTTGTTTCTTAAATCTGCCCCCTACTAATCTCAACTGGTCTCAATCTGAACTGGTCTGCCTCTTTCTCAGGTTTCTTCTTGCCCTTTGTGTATGGGTACCAGTTTTGGATTTTACCAGAGGAACTCTAACTGATCTTGCTCCTCTTTCTGTGTTGGGTGCTAAAATTCTTAGAACTAAAATTTTTACCAACTCCTAAAATATATAAAGAAATCATAGTACAAATTTCATGATTCAACCTCATATATGATTATATCCTACTCTTCTTACCTTATCTTTCGCTTCTGATTTATCCTATTCACCTTGGTGCACTAAATACTTTCTATAAGCCATTTTTAATTCCAATCCAATGTAAAATAGAATGCTAATAATAAATGATATTTGAATGTGCTGTCTTTTGACATTACAAAGATTTTCTTTAAACAATGACTAAGCTAGAGACAGGGATCTAACATGGTCATAGTTAAGGATCTTTGAGTTGAAAGAGGATGGAATTTACAACTAGGATATATATTAGAGAGTATTCTTGTAATAAATTGCTGGAGAAGAAAGAAAAGGGAAGATTGAACAGAGCAAGAAGTTGAGCTGTGGTAGATACTGTTCAATGACTTCAGCTGCTCTAGAGCCAAAATGGCCCATCAGTTACCTAACTGGACAGGAGAGAGAAGTTTTTATAACCCCTGCTTTAATTAGTCATTAGTCTTTGCTGCTCCAGGTAGAACTTAATCTTTCCTCTCTATGTTGTTGTTCAGTCTCTAACTCATGTCTGACTTTTTGTGACCCCATGAAATGTAACATGCCAAGATTCCCTGTCTCTCACTCCTGGAGTTTGCTCAAGTTCATGACCACTGAGTATGTGATACTGTTCAACCATCTCATTCTCTGCCGCTCCCCTTTCCTTTTGCTTTCAATATTTCCAAGCATCAGGGTCTCTTCCAATGAGTTGGCTCTTCAAGTCAAATTGCCAAAGTATTGGAGCTTCAGCTTTGGTACTTCCAATGAATATTCAGGGTTGATTTCTTTAGGATTGATTGATTTGATCTACTTGCAGTCCAAGGGATTCTCAAGAGTCTTCTCCAGCACTGCAATTCAAAAGCATTAATTCTTTGGCACTCAGCCTTTTTTATGGTCCAATTCTCACACCCGTACATGACTACTAGAAAAAGCATAGCTCTGACTATACAGACCTCTGTTGGCAAAGTGATGTCTCTGCATTTGAATATGCTGTCTAGATTTGTCATAGCTTTCCTTCCAAGGAGCAAATGTCTTTCAATTTCATGACTGCAGTCACCATCTACAGTGATTTTGGAGCACAAGAAAATAAAGCCTGTCACTGTTTCCATTGTTTCCCCATCTATTTGCCAGAAAGTGATGGGATTGGATGCCATGATCTTAGTTTTTTGAATATTGTGTTCTAATCCAACTTTCTCACTCTCCTCTTTCACCCTATCAAGAGGCTCTTTAGTTCCTCTTCACTTTCTGTCATTTGCATGGTATCTTCTGCATATCTGAAGTTGCTGATATTTTTCCCCTCAGTCTTGATTCCAGCTTGTGATTCAACCAGCCAAGCATTTCACATGATTTACTCTGCATATAAATTAAAATTCAGGGTGACAATATACAGCCTTGTACTCCTTTCCTAATTTTGAACCAGTCAGTTATTCTATGTCTGGTTCTAAGTGCTGCTTCTTGACCTGCATACAGGTTTCTCAGGGGATGGGTAAGGTGGTCTGGTATTCCCATTTCTTTATGAATTTTTCCATAGATTGTTGTGATCCACAGAATCAAAGGCTTTAGTGTAGACAAAGAAGTAGAAGTAGATTTTTTTTTTCTGGAATTCCCTTGCCTTTTTTATGATCCAACAGATACTGATTAACAATTTGATCTCTGGTTCCTCTGCCTTTTTAAAATCCAGCTTGTACATCTGAAATTTCCAGTTCACATACTGTTGAAGCCAAGCTTGAAGGATTTTGAGCATAACATTACTAGCATGTGAAATGTGTGCAATTGTACAATAGTTTGAACATTCTTTGACATTTTCCTTCTTTAGGACTGGAATTAAAACTGACCTTTTCCAGTTCTGTGAGACATTATTTTGCTTACATGCTTGAGTGCTGGTCAAAACTCCTTCTACTCTGCCTAGAGAAAACCTAGGGTATATCTCCCTGAAAGGGCACAAGTTGAATGATAAATGTTCCATATATTGTGTGTGTGTGAATTCATGCGTGTCTTAAAACAATACACATTTGTTATTTCCATTTCTATCCTAGAGTGTTTTAACTGCTCAGAGTCTCACCAGACAGTAGTCAGGGTGTTGGCTGCGACTGCTGTAAATATATTTACTTATTATACAATATCTTTAGGTGTCTTATTCTGTGCTGTATACAACCTAGATTCTAGATGCAGACTGTAGTAGAAACCATTGTGTTATATGGGTTTCCCTGGTGGCTCAGAAAGTAATGAATCCACCCACAATGCAAGAGACTTGGGTTTGATTCCTGGTTTGGAAGATCCGCTGGAGGAGGGCATGGCAACCCATTGCTGTATTCTTGCCTGTAGAATTCCATGGACAGAGAAATCAGGCGGGCTGCAGTCCATGCGGTGGCAAAGAGTTGGACATGATTGAGCAACTAACACTAACTGTGTTCTATATTTGAATAGGAAGCATTTAAATTTTATGTTTATCATGACAGTATTGTGATAGAGATCTCCCTTCATAATAAGTATTCAAGTCATATATATTCTTATACTCATGAACAATAAAACAGCTCTTAGTAAATGCTATACCAAATGGTTTGAAATTCTGGACAAATAGCTAACTTGATTTAACAGCATTAAATATGGGCAATGAAAAATTTATTTTCTTACTACATCTATCAGCCAATTTCCATCCCTATGAAGCAAAATTCCAATATACCACATTGTTCAAATTCCATGAGTACATACATTGTTCAGCTCAATTGGTGAAAGAAAATATGGAGATAACTAAAGCATTAAAGTAAAGTGTTAGTCACTCAGTCATGTCTGACTCTATGTGACCCCATTGACTGTAGCCCACCAGGTTCCTCTGTCCATGGGATTCTCCAGGCAAGTTTCCATGAGTGGGTTGCCATTACCTTCTCCAGGAGATTTTTCCAACCCAGGGATTGAACCTGGGTCTCCTGCATTGCAGGCAGATTCTTTGCCATCTGAGCCACCAGGGAAGTGCCAAATAAAATATACTTAGTAGAATAAGCATTAGAAGGTGCTACTATGTAAAAATCACTTTGCATAGTTCTCAATACAAGTGTTATGATTTTTTTTCATTTTTTTAACTTAAATAACTATTTCTCTTTCAAATCAAAAGCTAATAATCACAGTGGATTTTTTCCCCTGTCATTTGTCTTTTTGGTTTTGATTAGAATTGACTTCGATTTTCTGATCTGAGTCCACTTTCTTCAAATGAGAAAACTTTTAGAGAGTCTTTCAAGAGCGATGATAGGTTTGGAATCCAGGTTTTCCAACTCCTACTCCAGTGTCTTTTCTCCCCCATTATTCCATTTATTGATATTAATATCTCTGAGAAACCAATAGTACCAACAAATATCCCATGCACAGTCTGTGTTGACAAGATATCCTTTTTATTCAGTTCAGTCGCTCAGTCGTGTCTGACTCTTTGCGACCCCATGAATTGCAGCACACCAGGCCTCTCTGTCCATCACCAACTCCTGGAGTTCACTCAAACTCACGTCCATCAAGTTGATGATGCCATCCAGCCATCTCATCCTCTGTCGTCCCCATATCCTCCTGTCCCTAATCCCTCCCAGCATCAGAGTCTTTTCCATTGAGTCAACTCTTTGCATGAGGTGGCCAAAGTACTGGAGTTTCAGCTTTAGCATCATTCCTTCCAAAGAACACCCAGGACTGATCTCCTTTAGAATGGACTGGTTGGATCTCCTTGCAGTCCAAGGGACTCTCAAGAGTCTTCTCCAACACCACAGTTCAAAAGCATAAATCCTTTTTACTACCCCCTTTCTAAAATGACTTTTAAAAACCAGCTCCCTTGAGTACATAGCTTCAATTAAAGATGAGCTTTGTTTTTACCAGCCAAGGTGTGTTTGACATCAGTGATTAATAAATAGCCTTTTTCTTACTTATTAACATTTCCTTACCTTGGTCATCCAAGGCTTGACAAATTATTAGGTAAATAACATACACTTTAAAACTATCCAAATACATCTGAGTATCAGACAAACTAACAAATTTAGAGACTGAAGAGATGTGCACATCAGTTTATTTCTGTTTATAGTAAAGAAATGTAGTTTAAGTGGGGTTTGACTTTTTGTGACATTTATTTAGTTCTTGAAATTGACTGACAAGCCTACTAATTTGTTCCTTGAACTTTATTAATGTAATTGGAAAACTGCCCACATGTCAATCAACTTCTAATAAGTAATTAGGTTCATAAATACTGTAAAATTATTAGCTTTTAATTTGATCCAACCACATATGTCAAAACAGTAACACTAATTTTATTTTTCTAGAGGAACAAAATATAGTGACAAAAATTTAGTAAGTACATTTGTAAAATGCTCCTCCTAAAATGGTGTTCAAAAGTTTACATGGCCAGAAAAAAATAGTGCTGGAGTAAGGCATATAACAATTTCAATACTACTGAACAACATACGTAATGTAAAATTATGAAGAAATTCTATGAAAATTGAGCATATACATGTATATATATAAATATATAAATTTTGCACCATACCATACATATTTATAGTCTGGTTGCAAAACACGGGCCTAATACGGAATAAGAGAGAATGAAGAAAAGGAAGGAGAGATATTTTTAGTGTTCAGAAATATATCATTTAAATATACAAGAAGTAAAATGTCTATATCTTAAGTGATTCAAATATTACTGTCAAAGTATCCTTTTCCTTACATTATAAATTATTTCGTATAGTGTTTGAACTAGAAACTTAAGTCAAAAGGCACTGAACAAAACAAGAGAACAAGAATAGGCTTGGATAACTGAAGAAAAGTGCCTTTGACTTGTAACTTCATGTCATTTTTTGAAACTGGAAAAATCACTGCCCTCTGGAATCTCTGGATAATCTTTGGATAACAATTGACTTTGGTGAAAATTTTATTATTTTCTCATATGCTTTTAAATAAAAAACAGCAAAAAGTCTTCAATGACCTGTAATAAGAAAAACCACCAAGGAAATTCACTGACTTACCCTTCAGTGTATACTTTTCTTGTTAAAGCTAATTGTTTAATAAGTTTAATCATCACAAAGTTAAACTATTTACTAATAACTGAAGCTGTGCTTAAATCCACTTTTACCCTTATGTGATGAAATAGTAAAGTTGTAGAATAACAATCTTTTCTGAATGTAAGCCATGTAACATAAATACTTACTGTTGATTTTTGAAGAGTAAACTAAAAAATAATACCAGTAACTTGCTCATTCAGCTTTCCTGATAGGAATAAAACAGGCATTCACTGGCACTACATTATCATATAATTTGTTATTAGTTTTACTTAGAAATACTGCAATATCATTTTCAGCTCCATAGTATTCTATTTTTATGCATCCAGTACATGATTAATCTATACAGCACAAGGAAACAATGCAAAAGGGCAAAAATATACATTTTTAAATTTACTAGCATTTTAATTACATTTTCCATGAAAAGTAACGTGTTGAGGGTAAATATGCTCTTACATTTTAGCATGCAAGTTAAAGAAAATAATTTGCTGATTCTGTTTATATTTGGATATTGTAAGTTAGCTATGATTTATGATCTACTGGATGTAAATCAAAAATAAAACATTGTGAACCATATTTTTCCATTACTCTATATTTAATTAAAGTAATTCTAGAAGGGTGTTTCTCTTCATTGCAACTTGAATCAAAGTAAAAAGAAGCTGAATTGAGACAAAGTGTTGGAAAGCTTGAGGATTATTTTTAAAAAGTTACTAGTCATATTGCAAAAAGTTCTAATAGTTTAATGTAGCCATCACAGGTTATCAAAAAATTATTATAATGTATCAATCATGTATCTCAAAAATTTATTGAAGGGGTGATGCATAGGAAGAAACAAAATGAATCATATACAAAAGAATCATAATGTGGTGTTAATGGATAATTTTTGATCTCCGTAAGTAGGGATTTGTATGCCTATAATAGCCATTATACTTAATGGAATCTAAGAACATAAATCCCTGAAAACAGTGACAACGTAGCTTTCAACATTGTCAGTTACCTCTCAGTCATTCTTATATCCAAATACCAAACATTTCTAAGCACAGACCTTCACTATAGCAGATATGGAAATGAGTACCTTGCACAGTCAGATGCACCTGCATTGTTCTTGGTGTATGCTGAGTCTGAACAGAACATGTGTACGGGCCATCATCTGTCACATCGACATTCTGTATCTGGAGGCTGTAGTCCCTTTTATTCAATGTTGAAATTGAAACTCGAGGATCCACTGACCACTTATCACCTCCCGCAAAAATAATACTTGACCGATTCAGCCAGGCACCCTTTGAAGCTCCATCTTCCAAATAACACCTGCAAATTACCAGAGATAGAACATTATTAATCAAAATGAAAATGAGAGACATTATCTTTGTTCTGAGTGTATTTCCATATGCTGAATTATGGCACTGCCACAGATGCAAACATCAGACATAAACACAGGAGACATGAACACATTGGTACATTTTTCATCCTCAAAGCAAATATGAAACAATATCTTCGCACAGTTCAGTTTAGTTTTGTTTTTTTTTTTACATGTGTCTGCGTGTATGTGTATTTTAATTCAAAGCCAGTCAAAATCTTTTTTTTTTTTTCAGTCTGGGGGACAAGTACATTTAAATAAGGTTAAATTAATTCAAATAACAATTTCAACACAAAACACATTTCTTTCTTTGAAATTATAAGAAGTAGAATAGGTTCGTTAGCTAGTCTGATTTAACCTAATCCAATTCTGTATATAATGTACCAGATGCATGAAACACAAAATGGTACCATATATGTTTATTTTTAAAATTATCTGAATTTGCAGAGCAGTAGACCTGTACACCAAAACTATAAACTGCTTTTTACTAATAATTTTGGTGCTGTAATTAAATGTAGCAAGGCTAATATAATACTTTTAGTAGTAAATTCTTGCCATCTTTTCAATAAACTGATCAACAGTTTTTCCAGAAAGCATTCTTTTATCCAACAATACTTACAGAGCACCTACTATTCAAGGGGCATTGCCTTTGCTCTCCAAAACTTTCAGTCTACTAAGGAAGACAATCGAATTAAGTCAACCAATGAATAAAGCACAGAAAGAATACTTTTGTTAAATCAGATACAAGACACATGAGACACAAAAGAGGGGTACTTGACATAGAAAGGTTGTTACGAGTATAGGAAATGCCCAAGATAAGGAGATGAAGAGTGGAAGATGTGATGTTCTAGACAGAAGTGCAGTATGTGGATAATACCAGGGAAAGGTGAGAGAGGAGAGCCAAGCATTTCAAGCAAGTAGAAAGTCTGGAATATAAGCTAGGATGGATGAGAGATAAAATTGAAAAGGTAAACTAGACATAAGTGATAATAGAAAGCATGGTGATTATTAGTAGATTTTAAGGCTAAATCTGAAGTCATTTATTCAGAGTTGTAATTCTATAACAAAATTCAAAAATATAGCTTTGCATCCACCAGGTATCACGCATGCCAAGATTTGAAACAGAAGGCTGTAGTCACGTATCAGTGATTTTGCTGAGGCCTGGAATTCTAAATTTTATCTTGAAAACACTGTGATACGAATTAAAGACTGGTTCTCTTAAATGAGTACAAAGCACAGCTACAGAATCAAAATACACATACAAGCAAATAGTTTGACAGCATTTCTACAGAACACCTTAGGGGACTGAAGGCAGCATTTTGAGATTGATACAAAATGGCAAGTTGAAAACAACAGGGTAGACTACTGCCAAAGGTATCAAACTAATCAGTGGGTGAAAAGATAAGGAACAAGATACAGTGCTGAATCTAATTTGCAGTCAGCTTCACCATCTACAGAATGCAAACTAGTAGAAGTCATACAGGTCACTGTTAATTGAAAAGCTTTTCCTGATGTATGTAATGAAGAAAATAAAACCCATTTTAATGACATAATTGAATAATTATAGTGTATTGTCATTCTTAATAATATGCTGAAAGAAGCTACAGGGGACAGTTTCCAATTCACAAGATCACATGTGTATTGGTATGAGTAGAACATGGAAACACCTGTACTAGGATTATGATAATCCCAATATCTACATTTAATATGTGGGTTCACCAAGCGTTTATTGTGTGACCTTTGCATTTGTGGCCTTCAAACTTTATCATATCTGGTGTTCCTAACAACACTGGGAGGTAGAGATCGCTATGCTCAATTTCATCATCAGAATAGAAATAGAATTTTTGAGTTAAATAACTTGCCCAAGCCACGTTGTTAGTCGGTGGCCAAGTTGAATTTGCAATCAAGTCTCATATCTTCACATTCAACGTCCTTTTCACCATAATGAAGATCAAAGGCTTTTAAAATAGATTTCAGATATGGGAAGATTATTAGAATGTTGCAGAAATTACTGCAAGTAATTTCTTATTTACTGAATGTGACCAACTGCTTAACCTGTCCTATTCTAAAGGAAGCAGAAAATTAATTATTAATGGACATTTTACCATGAAAGTCTGATTTAGAACACTCTGTCTGGTATTTTCCTTTCCCTAGAGACAGCAGCAGTTTACCTTTATTTGGGGTTGGGGGTATCAAGAAGACTACAAAAAGTAACTAGTATTTAGACATTAGGGGTTTCATAGACCTGATCAGAGTTATAATTCTTAGTCTTATCATAAGTACTGCTCCTCTGTTGTTGTGTCAGGGATATTCACAGAATAACTTCTAACTTCTTCACTGAGAAAAACATGAAAAAAAGGATCCTTTATGTCTCCTTGGCTAAGATAATTATATTACATAAATTTTATTGACTCCAATCCAAAATTTTTCAAAACATATATTAGGAAGACCCTTTAATGAGACTCATGGTAAAAAAGCTGGTGTATCATTTCCTTGGATTTCTGTAGAACTGTGTCAGATTACTGAGGTAGAACCTAAATACCTCAAATTGCCATATATATGGGATTTAACAAATTGGGAACAGCAACACTTAGGCATGACTTTCTATTTTATAAAATTATTATATATTTACAGAGACTACAAGAGGATGAGATGGTTGGATGGCATCACCAACTCAATGGACATGAGTTTGAATAAGCTCCATGACTGGTGATGGACAGGGAAGCCTGGTGTGCTGTGGTCCATGGGGTTGCAAAGAGTCAGACATGACTCAGCAACTGAACTGAACTGAAGGTCAACTATAAGATAATTATGCAAAATGTATTACATAGGCATATACACATATGTCTCCTATCTTGCTCCTTTTTGTTCTCCACATCCACCCTATTTTTTTCCATTTATACAAAGAAATACTGCTTGATACGTATATGCTTTATTAAGAAGAAATTCTGGAAAGAAAGAAAGAGTTTAGGTATGGCAGAGGGTAACAGGAGGGTACAAGAAGGACAGAAGTAATTAAAATTAAGTTTTGTAATCTTTGGGCACCAAAATTTATTTTCCCCCCTTTGGTTGAAGAACTCTAGTGATCTAAAGATATAATCTGTTGGAATCCTGGCTCATGCAGAATTTATAATTTAGCAAGTATGATAAATTACATTCATGACTTGCCATCATGAAGATTAGAAAGTGAAAATATAGTAATTAAATTGCTGTAATAATAAATTATTATAATTATCTGAAGGCTTCTGGCTTCTGCCATTGACACCATTCTCCCCACAACAAACAGAATGAACTTCAGGATTTAAATGAAATCATCAACAATTCCTGGAATCAAGACTGCTTGGAGAAATATCAATAACCCCAGATACACAGATGACACCACCCTTATGGCAGAAAGCAAAGAGGAAATAAAGAACCTCTTGATGAAAATGAAAGAGGAGACTGAAAAAACTGGCTTAAAATCCAACAATAAAAAAACTAAGATCATGACATTCGGTCCCATCACTTCACGGCAAATAGATGGGGAAACAATGGAAACAGTGACAGACTTTATTTTCTAGGCTCCAAAATTGCTGCAGATGGTGACTCAGTTCAGTTCAGTCACCCAGTCATGTCCAGCTCTTTGAGACTGCATGGACTGCAGCACAGCCAAGCTTCCCTGTCCATCACCAACTCCCAGAGCTTACTCAAACTCATGTCCATCTAGTCAGTGATGCCATTCAACCATCTCATGCTCTGTCATCCCCTTCTCCTCCTGCCTTCAATCTTTCCCAGCATCAGGATCTTTTCCAATGAGTCAGTTCTTCATATCAGGTGGCTGAAGTGATTTTGAAGCCCGCCAAAATAAAGTCTGTCACTGTTTCTATTGTTTCCCCATATATTTGCCATGAATTAATGGGACCAGATGCCATGATCTTAGTTTTCTGAATGTTGACTTTTAAGCAAACTTTTTCACTCTCCTCTTGCACTTTCATCAAGGTGCTCTTTAGTTTTTCTTCGTTTTCTGCCACAAGGGTGGTGTCATCTGCAGGTGAAGTTATTGATAGATGACTCTATGGTGACTGCAGCCATGAAATTCAAAGATGCTTGCTCCTGGGAAGAAAAGCTGTGGTCAACCTAGACAGCATATTAAAAAGCAGAGACATTACTTAGCCAACAAAGGTCTGTGTAGTCAAAGCTATGGTTTTTCCAGTTGTCATGTATGGGTGTGAGAGGTGGACCATTTAAATAAAGCTGAGCACTGAAGAATTGATGCTTTTCAACTGTGGCGTTGGTTAAGACTCTTGAGAGTCCCTTGGTCTGCAAGATCAAACCAGTCAGTCCTAAAGAAATCAGTCCTGAATATTCATTGGAAAGGCTGATGCTAAAGCTGAAGCTCCAATAATTTGGCTACATGATGCAAAATGACTCATCTGAAAAGACCCTGATGCTGGGAAAGATTGAAGGCAGGAAGAGAAGGGGACTACAGAGGATAAGATGGTTTTATGGCATCACCGAGTCAACAGACATGAGTCTGAGCGAGCTCTGGGAGTTGGTGATGGACAAGGAAGTCTGGCGTGCTGCAGTCTATGGGGTCGCAAAGAGTCAGGTACAAATGAGTGACTGAACTGATCAACAGTTCCAAGCCTTTCTATTTCACTCATAAGTAAAACTCTAATCCTGATAGTGACCAACCATCCTACGTAATCTGACCACTTGATTCCTCGCTGACTTTATTAGTTCACACTCTTTCCCATTTACTCTGCTCTAGACTCTGGGTCTCCAGCTGTGCTTCCAATAAGTCATACATGCCCTTGCCCCAGGAAGTTGGTATTTCTGTTTCTTTTACCTGGAACTCTGTTCCTCGAGAGGTCTGCATAATGTATTCCCTATCTTCCTTAGGTCTCCAGTGAATTACGTAAAGTGTTAAATAACAGAAAATAACCACTATTCCCAGAACTCCCATGAGACATATTACCTGTTTACTGGGTTATTATTTTCTTTCTCTCCCTGCTAAAAGTAAGATCCAGGAACTGTCCATTTAGCCACTTCTGTATATTCTAAGCCCCTATACATAATGGACAATAAATAGAAATACTTGTTGAGTGGATGAATGTGGGCAAAAATTAAGATGCTTTTAGAAGAAGAAATAATATGGTAAAGTGTATCAAAATTTCCAACGTGCAACCTGGTTCAGAAAGAAAAGTCATGGACATATTAACTATGACACTAAGTAATTAAACACGGATATTTGTGGCACAAACGATAACTGCCGTAAAATACAGAGAAAGCTCTAAGCAATTAAGTGTTTGGTGGGGAACTAAACTCAGCATTGAGTGAACAGAGTAAAGTGGTTAGTGGGGGTTAGAGGTCAGTTCATAACTACTTGAAATAAGAAAGATCCACAACATTTATCTCTGTACTTGAGGAACCACTTTAAGCCAGTAAATATTCTGTTTAGTACATACTGGGCACTTTGTTAGGCACTTTACATTTCGTATTCTATTTAATCCTCACATAAACTTATGAGCCAGACACTATTATCTTCATTTTATCTACAAAGACATTAAGATACTGGGAAATTGTAACATGAACAAAGCCAATCAGCCTGCACTCTTAACCACAGTGATAGACTATACTATTCATTCTTAGAGTCAGACAGCAGCAAGGGTGAGGGGTTCTTCTGTTTCAGATGGAGGAATTAATATGTGAGGGATAAGTTGGTAAAACAAAGATGATCAGATCATTAATAGAGGAAAGATGAAGTAACAATTCTCAGGTTACAAACTTGGATCATTTTTCATCTCTGGACTTCCAAATAGAACATTTTAACAGCTAGTGATCTAGGATCCCTTTGAAGTCTAGACAATGAAACAATATGAATAAAAATGTTTAGCAATAAATATATCCTTTAATTGTGTATGACATGGATTTTCTTGAGAGCTTTTTTTTTTTTTTTTTTGCTCCACTTAAAAAATCTGCTAGACTACCTACTTTATAGGGACATGAGTGAAGCAGTTCTAAAAATACCCTCCTCAACATAAGCTGTGCTCACACCAAGCCAGTTATCATGACAAATACTTAAATTTTTTGTCAATCATCTGGATGTTTACATACAGAGTTCCAAACATCTGGTTGTTGAAAAATTTATAGAAAATAACTTTAATAGTTCATTTTGTTCAAGATTGTTTAAACCTAAACTTAAGATAGTTAATACTTTTCTAATAAAACTGACATTGCTGAATCTGAACTCTTTTAAGGAATTCCTTTATAAATGGCATTAATACACATTGTGTTGTGCAGCTCTGCTCAGTCATGTCCAACTCTTTGAGACCCTACGGCCTGCCTCCTGCCAGGGTCCTTTGTCCATGGGAATTCTCCAGGCAAGAATACTGGAGTGGGTTATTTCCTCCTCCACCAGGGAATCTTCCCAACCCGGAGATCAAACCCCTGTCTCCTGTGTCTCCTACATTGGCAGGCAGATTCTTTACCATTGAGTCACCCAGTAAACCCATTAGTACACATTAGGCAAGTCCTTATTTTGGGGGGTATAAAGTCCCACTTGGTGAGGTGCTAGTTGAACGAAATGATGTTGGAATTATCCTAACAGACTCTGTGACGCTATCTCCTGTGTGATTAAATCTGAAAGATAAACATCAGAGAGCTTAGTAGAAATGAGCATATTTGGGTTATTTATTTTTTTAAGTTGATTAAGAAATTAAGCCTGTGACTGCCAAAGGATGATTGTTTTTCCTTTCATCTATCTAATTCCCTGTAACACGTTCCCCAAACACAAGCCTTAGCACCATTTCCAGTACCCTACACAGCAGGATTTATTCAACTCAATGGAAAAAGACTAGCATTTCTCAAGACATGTTGATTAATGAAAGCTCCTATTAAAGGTACTAATTAATAAAAGAAAAGTACAATTTCCCTTGGATTCAAAGCTAAATTGTGTGCAAATGATATTCCTGTGAAGGGATTGGCCAGCTACCTTCACAGCTGTCTTTTCATTGTATCACAAAGTTCTAAATTTGACAGAAGAACGTTCAAAAGCACATAGAAAAAATAAAAAATTCAGAACCTCATACAACCTCCAAGCTAATTTTGCATACAAAAAGAGCTTTGATATCCTGGTTTCAAGCCCAAAATGAGGTAAGGAGAGTAAAGCAGAGATTAAACAGAACAGAACAAATTCTATCCCCTCAGCCACTTGCCTTTGTTTTTAAAGTGTTCTCTTCTTAACGTGTTTCCTGCCAGTTATTCCTTAGATAGTATAATAGATATGGATATATATATGAATAAGGACACAGATATAAATATACACATATATTTATATAAGTATTTGTAAGTCATACAATTACATAATGTGCAATATTCCCTAGAAAATAATATTATATATAATATTATGATTGATGATATTTTGAGTTACCTTTTAATACTTCTGTGGCAGAAGTTATTCTGGTGCAGAAACACTTATTATCTTTTTGATTTGTCATGTGTAGGGCATGTGTGACTTTGTCAAGAGAAATCCACAGAATTAGCAATCTGTCCAAAGATCTTCTTTATTAAGTGAAGCACTCACACTTACAGATGGTGACAATTATATTTTAAAATATATTTAAAGAAATTTCTAAGTGATAAATGCACTTGTGCAGGAAACAATTCAATATTACTGTGTAGACAATAATATACTACTACCAGTATGACCTGTCAGTTACTATTCTAAGCGCATTATATCTACTTCTCTTTAAATCTTTACAACATCCATTGTGATAGGTATCATCAAGTACTATCATTTTGTCCATTTTTAGAGAGAAGGACATGAGGTACAAATAAGTCATGTAAGTTACAAATGATATGCTTATTGAAATTTGTAATGCATGGCATTAACTTTATTATGACATAATTTCATTTAACCTCCAGGAATAAGTATATAATATTAATGACATATGTATACTTATTTTTAGAATGGGAATTATGTCATGCAGAGACATTACTTTGCCAACAATGGTCCATCTAGTCAAGGCTATGGTTTTTCCAGTGGTCATGTATAGATGTGAGAATTGGACTGTGAAGAAAGCTGAGCACCAAAGAATTGATGCTTTTGAAACTGTGGTGTTGGAGAAAACTCTTGAGTGTCCCTTGGACTGCAAGGAGATCCAACCAGTCCATTCTAAAGGAGATCAGTCCTGGGTATTCTTTGGAAGGAATGATGCTAAAGCTGAAACTCCAATACTTTGGCCACCTCATGTGAAGAGTTGACTCATTGGAAAAGACTCTGATGCTGGGAAGGATTGGGGGCAGGAGGAGAAGGGGACAACAGAAGATGAAATGGCTGGATGGCATCACCTACTCGATGGATGTGAGTTTGAGTGAACTCTGGGAGTTGGTGATGGACAGGGAGGCCTGGCGTGCTGCAATTCATGGGGTCACAAGGAGTCGGACATGACTGAACTGAACTGAACTGAAAGTATATTTTAATTTTTAAATAGTACATTTTTACCAAAAAACCCAAATAATATTGATTTCCTATTTTGTGAAAGAAAAACAATTTCCTATATATTTTATTCTAGCACTTCTTTGAAATAATAAAGGTACTTTAAAAATGTATTGGACAAGAGATTGAAAGTTATGAGCTACTATCTAATTATAACACCAAATTCTCAAACATACATATTTTTAATATTGTAAGTCAGAGAAAAGAATACTGAAAATAATGAATGTTTGAAAAAAGGTTTTCTTTGTTTTCTCATACATTCTATATCTAATTCCTAAAAGATGTGAACTTTAATAATGATCAAGCAATGGCATAAATGCATATCTTTGTCTTAATTAATGCACAATTTATAATAAGTCTGTACTTTAAAAAACATATGTAAGTATATATACATACTTACATATGTTTTATACTTATATATACTTATATATGCAATACTCAACATTTTAAATGCCTAATGTGAACATGAAGTCACTTAGTCATTTCCGACTCTTTGTGACCCCATGGTCTGTAGTCTACCAGGCTCTTCCGCCCAAGGGATTTTCAAGGCAAGAATACTGGAGTGGGTTGCCGTTTCTTTCTCCAGGAGATCTTCCTGTCTCAGGGATTGAACCTGGGTCTCCCACATTGTAGGCAGACGCTTTACTGGCTGAGCCACCAGGGAAGTTACTAGGCCAAGTCACCAGTGCTTCCCTGGTGGCTCAGGCGGTAAAGTGTCTGTCTTCAATGCAGGAGACCTGGGTTCGATCCCTGGGTTGGGAAGATCCCCTGGAGAAGGAAATGGCAATCCACTCCAGTACTATTGCCTGGAAAATCCCATGGACAGAGGAGCCTGGTAAGCTACAGCCCATGGGGTCGCAAAGAGTTGGACACGACTGAGCACACTTTCTTTAAATTCCTAGAAGTTCATCAAATATTGGTTTTGTATTAATCTGTAAATTCCAAACACTTAAATCACTCATTTTAACTTGTAATTAAACCATATTTTCCATAATACTATAAATTGCTTTATCCTTTTTCTCTCCATTGTCTCATTTAAGTCAAGCTTCCATGTTAGCCTGTCTATGTTTAGAAGAGGTAATCACAAGGGGATTTTTACATTTAGGGTGTTTCAATACATTATTTATAAACCACTCAACATATGAATTAAGATTCATTCAGTAAAATAGGCATGGATAGAGTAATACTGACTAAAGTAAAAAAGTCTTAGTGCAACATACTGACATTTTTGGACTATTACTAAAAATTTAATTATGATCATCTTATCTTATTAATAATAATAAATTCCATTTTCTGAATGAAATGATGACTAGGTTAAATGGTATGGAAAATACATTTATATGATCTCATTTAACACAAAAACATGAAAGTATGATGGATAAAGGATAGAAAAGATAAGGCGCTACCTATTTGAGAAGTTAAAAACTAGCTTTGTTCAAAGCTGATACAAGAATCAGTAATCAGATTGGGAACTTTTTTTTTTGTTTCTACTTTTTACATTTTGAATTCAACTAAACCAGCTTGCTTTCTCCCACATGGACCTAAGTGTGAGATATTTGGATCTGGAAGGGCTTCGGGAGTTTTGTTAACTGGCAGGTGCTCTGAACCACTGTGGGGAGAATTCTGTCTGCAGTGCTGTCTCCCTGGCAGCTGCTTCCTGGAGAAGTTGGACTTTCACCTGAGGAGCTATAAAAGGAATGAACACTACATTCAGAATGCAGGTGGGAGGTGTTTAAAATAGCAGTATCAGAGAAGGAGAATGCAGCCAGGTCCAGAGAAGCGACAGAGATAAAGCTCTAGGGTCCAGGCAAGTCTCTCTATACCATCTTCTTAGGGATGGAGCTTCATATAGATGCCTCACTCTTAAACAAGGGAACAACACACACACACACACACACACACACACACACACACGGAACTCTGTACCCAAAGCAATATAAGCAATTCTAGTGCCCTCCACCAAACATCTACTTCTTTCCATTAAACATCTTTGTGTTTAAATCATTTGCAAAGTATTCTATTTGCATATAAATACAGATGATAAAATAAGAAACATAACAAATGGATATACAGAAATGTTACAAACTCAACTGTTTTGTCAAACTAAGTATATGCTACTTTACAGCATCAATAAAAGCAAAAATAATTATTCTCTGTGTCTTTGCTTATGTTGACCTTTAAACTATCTACTGGTCACTGATGGAGTTTTCTTCTTGCCTTTTTTTTCCTAATAAAAAGTATTCTGTGCACAAATTTTATTTTATGAATAAAGAATGAGTACATAGCTCAATTAATTAAAACCAGCCTTGCAATCATTAACTAAAGTAGCCATTAATCCATATTTATCTGTCCTCTCTTGAGAAAATTGACTAAGTCATATTTCAATATGAGGTATGCCTTAAAATACAAATTAGGCAATGTATCCCAGAGAGAAAATAGTGTACTTTTTTTTTAATCTGCTTCCTGCAAACAAATGTTTTCTCAAAATTTGTTAAAAGTTAAAAATAATCTCAAATTAAAGTTTTTGTTAGATCACAGGGACACATTATATGTCCTTGAGAGGCAGCGTAGTAGAGTGATCAAATTATAGTTATTGTGTGTGTGTGTGTGTGTGTATGTGCGTGTGCACGCATGCACACACACACACGTGCACATGCTTAGTCATGTCTGATTCTTTGTGACCCTATGGACTGCACAGCCTGCCAGGCTCCTCTGTCCATGGAACTTTCCAGGCAAGAATATTGGAGTGGGTTGCCATTTTATACTCCAGGGAATCCTTCTGACCCAGGACTGAACTTGTATGTCTGTGTTTCCTGCATTGGCAGGCAGATTATTTATGTATGTTGGAGTCCAAATGTTAATTTCTTGTGTACTAGCAGTGGGACGTAGGGCAAATTAATGTGCCTTAGTTTTCTCATCTATAAATTTGGATTTGTAAAATTATTTGACAAGATTGTTAGGATGTTTGTTAAATGTACCTGGTAAGTGTGTAATTAAGGGCAATTATCATCAATCACCTCCCTACAGTTAACTTGATGTTTAAAACAAAACAAACTACCACCATCCTCAATGACCAAAATCCCTTATGCTGTGAAATATAATTTAAAGGAAGAAAAAAGAGCCATTCAGAGTTCTGGCTTGGTAAGAGCAAAATGTTACTTATCTGCATTGTCATCCTGGTGCTGGTTCATGAGAAATAATTTTTACATAAATGAAGGTCATACCTTAAAGTACTCCTATTTTACCTTCCTTGAACTTCCAAATAAGCTTTTCCTTTTTTTTTTTTTTAATTTCCTCATCTTATAGGCAGAACATGTTAAGAAAAAGAGAGCTTCAGTGTTATCACCTTTTTTAAAAGTTATATTGAAACTTAAAACTTATGTTTTAGATATCAACTCCCTGGTTTATTAGCAATTACTTTGGGCAAGTAAACTCAACTCAAAAGTAACTATTAAAGCATTACTCACATATTTGCAAAATGGAGATAGCACCACTTATACTAAGTAATTCCTATTTTGGTAAAAGATTAAATGAGACTGTGCACAGGAGATAGATTTATAAAGTTTTAAGGCAAAATATGTATATAAGTACTTTGTAATTATTATAAGGTTTTATGAGTTAGTTTCCCTCATAACTCTAGGACATGGTTATGCATCTCTATTTGCAGATTGCATAAGTACAGCGATCTTCCCAAACTCAGGGTGATGAAGTAAAGGTGAGCAATTGCTTTCTTTTTGTGTTTATGATCCATAAAATGATTTTATACACTATGTAAAGTATTGCATGCTTTTAAAATGTCAACTAAATTTTTTATCATAAGCTAAGTTCTTTGCAGAAATTATAATTTCTGATTACTATAAACATGGATATATTAAAATAAAAATGTTAATCCTCACTTTGAATGTGTTAATTCTCACTTTTAAATGCATCCAAGAATGTACATAACAGTGATACCAGTAATTTTAAAAAATTAAAAAAAGAACAAGCTCTGTCTTTAAAAAAATGCTACATTGTTTCTCTTTCTCCTTAAACTCATATTTTTAATCCACTTTTGTCATATAATTTGATCCTAATTTTAAAAATTAAAATCTATTATTGATACCTTATCTTCTACAGTATAATTAAATATGTAAATTGGCTATAAAAATTCATATGGCTGTTAAGAATCTAAGTAAAAAATATTATGGAGGAATTTACTTTTACAGTCATTCAGTTCAGTTCAGTTCAATCGTTCAGTCGTGTCTGACTCTTTGTGACACCATGGACTGCAGCATGCCAGGCCTTCCTGTCCATAACCAACTCCCAAAGCCTACTCAAACTCATGTCCCTCAAGTCAGTGATGCCATTCAACCATCTCATCCACTGTCATCCCCTTCTCCTGCCTTCAATCTTTCCCAGCATCAGGGTCTTTTCCAAAGAGTCAGTTCTTTGCATCAGGTGTCCAAAGTATTGGAGTTTCAGCTTCAACATCAGTCCTTCCAATGAATATTCAGGACTGATTTCCTTTGGGATGGACTAGATGGATCTCCTTGCAGTCCAAGGGACTCTCAAGAGTCTTCTCCAACACCATAGTTGAAAAGCATCAATTCCTCGGTGCTCAGCTTTCTTTATAGTCCAACTCTCACATCCATACATGACTACTGGAAAAACCACAGCTTTGACTAGATGGACCTTTGTTGGCAAACTAATGTGTGTGCTTTTTAATATGCTATCAAGGTTGATCATAACTTTTCTTCCAAGGAGCAAGTGTCTTTTAATTTCATGGCTGCAGTCTCCATCTGCAGTCATTAATAGTATACAATGGAACAAGTTATATATAATACATTTTGATAAATACTGAATTTTTTTATTTTACATAATTAATCATGGATATCTTAATAAGTTGGTTTTATCTATAGACATAGAGATAAACTTTCTAGCACAAATGAGGATACTATTTGCTTACATGAAATAGAGTGTAGAATCAATTCTGGGAAATCTTGTTTTTTTAAGTAAAACTATGAAATGGAAAGAATCCTGTTATAGTGATGCCACTCCATTTTTTTAACTCCATCTGAGTGATATGATTATAATAACCTATCATCAAAAACACTACCAAATCTGTATCTTTTACAACTCTATTATACATTCATATAGGTGTTCATGAAGGTGTGTTGAAAGCAAATTGGAAACTGCCTAAATTATAATAGAATTTAGCAGACTAGAATTATTATATCAACATTGACACCAATGTTTTATTTTTACAATATTATTTGTATTGGAGTATAGTTGATTAACAATGTTGTGTTAGTTTCAGGTATACAGCAGTGATTCAGTTATACATATACATATACACATTCTTTATTAGATTATCTTCCCATATAGTTTATATAAAATATTGAGTAAAACTTCCTGTGCTATACAGTAGGGCCTTGTTGACCATCGATTCCATATAAAGTAGTGTGTATATGTCAATCCCAAACTACTAATTCATCTGCTCCCCAACCTTTCCCCTTTGCTATCCATAAGTTTATTTTCAAAGTCTCTGAGTCTGTTTCTGCTTTGCAACAAATTCATCAGTATCATCTTGTTAGATTCAACATATAAGTGACATACTATGATATTTGTCTTTGTCTGACTTACTTCACTTACAGTGACAATCTCTAGATCCATCCGTGTTGCTGAAAATGGCATTATTTCATTTTTATGAGAGTAATATTCCATTGTATACACACACAACACATCTTTATCCATTCTTCTTACAATAGACATTTAGGTTGCTTCCATGTCTTGCCTATTGTAAACAGTGCTGCAGTAAACACTGGTGCACATGTATCTTTTCAAGTTACAGTTTTATCCAGATATACACTTAGGAGTGGGATTTCTGGATCACATGGTAACTATTTTTAGTTTTCAAAGGAACCTTAATACTGTTCTCTACAGTGGTTATACCAATTTATACCCCCAGCAACAATGTAGGAGGGTTCCCTTTTTTCCATACCTTCTCCAGCATTTACTCTTTGTAGACTTTTTGATGATAGCCATTCTGACTGGTGTGAGGTGACACTTCAATGTAGTTTTTATTTGCATTTCTGTAATGATTAGTGATGTTGAGCATCTTTTCATGGGTTTTTGGCCATCTCTATGTCTTCTAGGTCTCTATGTCTTCCCTGGTGGCTCAGATAGTAAAGTGTCTATCTACAATGTGGGAGACCCAGGTTCAATCCCTGGGTTGGGAAGATCCTCTGGATAAGGAAATGGCAACCCACCCCAGTACTCTTTCCTGGAAAATCCCATGGACAGAGGAGCATGGTAGGCTACAGTCCATGGGGTCGCAAAGAGTCAGACACGACTGAGTGACTGCACTTTATGTCTTCTGTAGATAAATATCTATTTAGATCTTCTGCTCATTTTTTGATTGGATTGTTTGTATTTTTGATATTGAGTTGCATGAGCTGTTGGTATATATTGGAGATTTATCCTTTGCTGGTTGTATTATTTGCAAATATTTTCTCTCAATCTGTTATCTCTCTTTTGTTTACGGTTTCATTTGCAGTACAAAAGTTTATTTAGGTCTTCTTATTTATTTTTTGTTTTTATTTTCATTATTGTAGGAAGTGTATCCAAAAATAAATTGCTGTGATTTATGTTAAAGAGTGTTCTTCCTGTGTTTTCTTCTGAAAACAGTTTTATAGCATCCAGTCATACATTTAGGTCTTTAATTTACTTTGAGTTTATTCTTTGTGTTTGGTGTTAAGAGAACATTCTAATTTCATTATTTTACATGTAGCTGTCCAGTTTTTCCAGCACCACTTATTGAAAAGACTGTCTTTCTCTAATGTATATTGCTCCCACCTCTGTTGTAGATTAATTGACCAAAGACGTATGGATTTGATTCTGGGCTTTCTATCCTGTTTCATTGCTCTAAGTCTGTCTTTGTACCAGTACCATACTGTTTTAATTATTGTTTCTTTGTAGTAGAGTCTGAAGTCAGGGAGCCTGATTCTTCCAGCTCCATTCTTCTTTCTCAAGATTGTAGAAAAGAGTGCAGAGATTAGATCATGTAAAGCTTTATGGCCCATTACATAAGAATTTGCATTTTGTTCCAAAGACAATGAGGTACCTTATGGCCAAGAAGAGAGTAGGTGGTTCCTAGAGTTAGGATAGTTATGGGTTAAGAGATGTTTTATAATAAATCTCTTTTGGGAACCTTCCTATACTGTTGGTGGAATGTCATTTACCATAGCCACTATGGAAAACATATGGAGGTTCCTCAGAAAATAAAAACTGAGTTACCTAATGATCAAGCAATCCCACTTCCAGTTATATAAAACTCTAATTTGAAAAGATACATGCATCTCAATGTTCACTCCAGCACTACTTAAAATAACCCAACACAATGGAAGAAAACTAAATGTCCATCAATAGATGAATCAATAAAGAAGATGTGGTACATATACACAATGGAATATTATGTGTGCTCAGTCACTCAGTCGTATTCAACTCTTTGTGACCCTGTGGACTATAGCCTGTCAAGGCTCCTCTGTCCTTGGAATTTTCCAGGCAGGAATATTGGAGTGGGTTGCCATTTCCTCCTCCAGGGGATCTTCCTGACCCAATGGAATGTTACTCAGCCATAAAAAAGAATGAAATAATGTCATTTCAGCAACATGCATGGATCAAGAGAACACCAATATTTTATAGAGTCTCTTTGTTTCATTTCCTTTAGTTTTTATACTTTGAACTATGCTTCATGATATGATTCTGTATGTTTGAGAGATTTAGCAAAAGATGAGTCCAAAATCAAGAGGTAGGAATTAGAAACAATTCTCTCAGATCTATACTCTCTGGTAGGCCAATTTTAGATAAGAGCACATATGAAAATTTAAGTCAAAAATTCATTTAAAAATTATGTATTCCAATAAGGGCTTTTAAAGTCCTCATATAGCCTAAGGACATTTATATCATAGTTTGAAACTTTTTGATACCTGGCATGCTATATATTGTATCTTTTCCCACTATTAAACCATTTAACTACATATTTAAAGCTATCGGCATAGTTTCCTCTATCTTTTCTCCTTTTCAACCTTCAGCTTCTATCTGCCTAGGTATAGGAAAAATAGATAATTGAATCTATGTAAGAATTATTAGAATATTAGTTTACAGATTGACTGTAGTGCCCTGAAGATATTCTTCGTGAAGAACATGGACTTGTTGAATAATTGCTTAAAGAGTCTCACTTCTTTCTATTTCAAGTGTATGCTTAAAGTCACTGGAAATCTGAGCCCAGCTATATTAAAATTATCTACTTATCAGTAAATTAAAAATAATTAACTAGTCTCTTAAAACCACTGATAAGAATGTCTTAATTTGCTAAATGTTCTGAGTGCAATTATTTTTTTTTTGTTTACTCAACACTAAAACACATTGGAAGAAATTTAGCCAATACCTATGTATTTTAAATATGTGTTATTAGTCTCTTCAGTTTATTGTCCTCCTCAGAACTCTAAAACACTTTATTTTTTCTCCATGACCAGTTCTTTCATTATTGTTAAATCTTTGCTGCTTCAAGACATATCTGTGTGCTTCAAAAGTTGTGTTTTTTTTTACATGTGTGTGTGTGTTGTGAGAGAAGGGAGGGAGAGACATATTCATTGTAAAATGCATAATAAATGAAAATGAATATGTATAATTACAAGAATAGTAAAGGACAGCAAAATCTGAATATGTAACCAACATATAATTTATATTATTTTTCATCTGAGTGCTTTCTTTACAGAAACTACCAGAACTTCTACAAATATTAATCCTTCTCTTGCTAGAGGATCCATCCAGTAGTCTCATCTAATGGACAGCTGACCCTGTCATATCTCAGTGTCTGGCTGGCTCAGGAAAGCAAGTGCCTCCAAGGAATCTAAAATTCTACTGTGATTTAGGAAAAGCTGAAATTTCAGCCATGACTTTCTCCTTTCTAGATTGCTACATATTTTCCTAACTTCATGACTGAATCATCTCCCAAGGTCAGAACTCTTGTGATATTAGTCACTACTTCCTTGAGTCACTATAAAAATCAAATGTGAAGAGTAAAGAAGAAAGCCATCACTATAATGTTCTCTAAAAACAGATTAACTGAAATATGGGGAAAATATTCATATGGTTTCTCTAAGGTAAATTTACATTGAATTCAGAACAACATGGGGTAGAATCACAGTTATTGATGCTGACTAGCCTTAGGAATCTGGGGACTGCTTAATTTTTCTAAGCTTTCACATTTGATTCTTTAAAATGGGGATAGCAATATGTACTTGAAGAAGGTATTTGGTGAAGCTTAACTGAAATGTCTCAGGTGACAAGACTTAAACACCTCGCCTTAGGTGTCATTTCTTGAAAAGCCCTCCGTGACGTCTGCTCCATGCCCCTAGACAGTTTTAAGGGACCTTTCCTAAAGCTTGCATTGCCTCCAGTGCGTTAACTATCTTGCTTTATTGCCCTGCACTGTAAAATCCTTTGCTTGATTATATCACCCATGCTAAACTGTCAAAGATCTGACTGACTTATCCACTATGATGACCAGTAACAAGCACAATATCTATTACTGGTTCTTGCCTGTAGAATTCCACAGACAGAGGAGCCTGGCAGGCTACAGTCCATAGGGTCGCACAGAGTTGGACAGGACTTAAGTGACTTAGCACGCATACTTGCAGCACTATTACACAGTCAGTGTGTAAAAAAGCATGTGTATGTATTGAATAATATAATACCTGAAATAAGAGATTGGGCAAATATTCTATAAAAGAGAAGAAATCACATTCTTCTGGATATACCAAAAGGGTACAAAGAGTCCAGAGTAGGTTTAGTATTAGTACAAGAAGAAGCACTGGCATTCACCCTATTCCCACTGTACTTTAGAGCTTTTGCTGCTGATTATTCTAAACTGAGACACACACACAAATCTCTGGATTTCCTCTATGGTTTCAAAATGGAATATATCATTTGGAGCAAACAGGAATGCCCACTGTTTATCAAGTTTGTTTTTACCTACCTGTGTAGGTAAAAATACAGTGATACTATAGGTAAAAGTATGGTGATACTATATATATCACTTAGTGAGGCCAACTTCTAGCTTTGATGAAAGTAGAACAAACTCCTATTTGTCTCAGAAAAACAAATGGAAGCCACTCACAAACACAATATATTTTTTTCTTAAATTTCTGGAACATGAGAAAAATGCTCAAGGGCTGGGTTAAGTAGATAGTAAGGTGAAGGCATGTAAAAAAACTAAATAAATGAACAAATCTTTGGTGAACATGAAAAACCTTGCTCATTTGGTCCTGATTTGATTGGAACAATATGATATTTTTAATTGTTGTCCTTACAGATATAAAGATAGGTTTTTAAATTTTTATTTGATGATCTACAAACATACCCAAATAATATCCATACTTATCTTCTTCCTCCAGTAAGCCTTTCATTTCTCAGCAAAAAATAAATGTGTCACTCACTCTCCTTAAATGTATCTGCATTTTTGTGCAAACACACTAGCAGTTGCTTTTAGTATAATCTGTAGTTAACATAATAAATATTTGGGGAATGTAATTAAATGTAATAAACACACCGTCATGATAAATTAGAGAAGGACATGAAGAAGAATGGAAATTGAGTGCTTTCTAAAATTAGAAATTTTAAGTTTGGTACCTCCTATAATTTTAAGGGTTACTACATTTGAAATTCTTTTTTATTATTTCATCCTTGAAGACCCTGTTTTATTCTTGAAATGGTTTCTATGTAAGACACTTCTTAAGCGTTTACAATTCTCTACCTTAAGCTATTAATCTCTCACGTAAAGCTGTCAAAATCTTTTATGAAAATCGAATTGCACTATATCCACATTTCTTTTCACAGCGTGTTACATTCAAGCATCCCAGCAAGTTAGTTAAGCACAAACTGCCTTGTAAAAATCATGTTAGAAATACAGCCACGCTTTCCCTACTGCCTCTTCTGTTACTAACATTTCACAATTGTCTTTGCAATCAATATTGAACATACAGGACTATTGTTCCCTGGCTTGCTTGTCTCCTGAGTTGTAGTTCACCACAACTCGATTCTTATTCAAAAGGACTTCATGGATGTCATACTACATTTACACATGAATCTTTTTTCTCTCTAATTGGACTCTAATTATGAGCTTTTGAAAGAAGCTAATATATCTTTCTTTCAATACGGGTTTATCATAAGTATGTCTTCAGGATTTCAAATCAACACTGCACAATTCTTTAAAGGCCTACCTTATATTTTATGTACTTATTACAAAATAAAAAAAAAGATGGATTGTAAAATAAATATAGGGCTTTATGGAGAGCTAATAGATTTTAAAGTGACATTTTACGGAGTTACATATAATGAATGGATTTAATTTCTTTTGAAACACACATGAGTCCAATAATTAAAGGAAACTATTTTTGGCAAAGTATACTTTTGATTTTTGCCAAACTTCAAATTGTCTTATAAATAATGAGAAACATTTGTCTTTCATCTTGAGCAGTGACTGAAAGTCATCATTATCTAACAGATGCTCAGTGACCCTTGTGAAACCAGGTGGTCATCCCAATCAGCTATTAATGGGCAGGCGGCTATGGCAGGCAAGTCACCAATATAACCACCAATTAAATTCCACTTTGTATTTGACAGAAAACAAGGTGAAACTGAGATATACCTATCTAAAGTTACTGAGAAATAACCACACTTCAAAATGAATTCAAGACTTTTATTTTGAGATAGTCTGAGTCAATTTCCATTTCAATTTCTTCAATAAAGTAAAAGGCAAAACAAAAACTCCTTGCTTTGAATAAGCTTATGATCAACAATGGAGGATATGCAAAATATTTATACCAGGACAGATGTGATAGAAGTGCTCTAAGACACTTAATGGTTTATAGAACTTTAAGAGAGTTGCCATGATATCTCACTGCATTAGAAGAATTAGGAAAACTACCTTGAGATACAGAGGTTTGAGACAGTTCTTTACAGACAGGAATCTTTTAGAGAGTTAGAAAAGGGGATGAATCAGCGTTGTCAACAGAACAGTTCTCGGCATGAGAGATCAAGAGAAGCACAGGGAGAGAAGTACAAAATAGGAAATGAGGTTTAGTAGAGCATGCAATCTGATATGATTGAATAGGAATGTATGAAAAAGGGGAGAATAAAGTTCCAAAATTCATCGGGAGGTGAATGATAGATTTCATATGCTGACCAGTGAATTTTGGAACAATTTCAGTAGGTAGTAAAGCTGTTTTAGAGTAGATAAGGGATATCTTTGAAGGAGTTACGAGGACTTTTTATTATATTATTATATCATATGAACTGGATAGTAAGCTAAGTGATTTAATATATTCTATGCATTATAATTCTCAAATATATATTATTATCCCTTTTTATACTGAAAAAAATAGGCTTCAGAGCTATTAATAATTTTCCCAAGGGAGGAGAATCAGAACTACTTTTAATGTTCTACCTTCAGTCATTCAGTCATTTTCCACAAGAAGTTATTAAGCTCCCTACTTGTTTTCAGCATTTTTGACAAGGGATACAGAGTTGGAAATATATGGTCCAGAAATTCTAGAAATTACCAGAACAGCAAGGAGACACAGGGGTAAACAGATCATAAAGATATACTGTGATGGGTAATATAATGCACATAGGTAAAATATCCAAAGAGGATTAAAAAAGGAAAGCATAAATCCTCCTTGTGTAGTCTGAATTGAGATGAGGATTCTTAAGCCAGGCAGAATATTTAGTTAGACGCTATGATCTTAGCCTGAAGTTGTGACATTCTTGATTGTCAACAAAGAAAATTCAAAGGAAAAGACAGATAGGGGTCATGGTCGAGGTAGAAATTTTGGTCTTCAAAGAGATGAGAGATCAAGTTTAAAAAAAAAAAGCAAACAGATGGCATTCTTTCTAACTGTATGCATTTAGATATCTCAAAAAAGAATACAAATACAATTAAATCTAGGGAAATTAGAATAAGGACTTGGCTTGAGGGCAGAGGTAATAAATTACTTTCTTTAAGATGTCGCATTTGAGGCACTGTTGGCATCACCAAGAGGAGATGGTCAATACATAATTATAAATGCAGTGACTGGGAAAGAGGCACACTTGGAGATTTTTTTACAATTTATGTGAGTATGATCATGCTGCTGCTGGTGGTGGTGGTTTAGTTGCTAAGTCGTGTCCAGTTCACATGACCCCATGGTCTGTAGCCTGCCAGGCTCTGCTGTCCATGGAATTCTCCAGTCAATGATACTGGAGTGAGTTGCCATTTCCTGCTCCAGGGGATCTTCCCAACCCAGGGATCAAACTCACGTCTCCTGTATTGAAGGCAGATTCTCTACCCCTGAGCCACCTATGGGAATAGGTGAGGGAAAGGACAGAAACTTGGAGATATTGAATATTGTAGTATTGAGAATAGTAGGAAAATCATATTCAAACATGAAAGCCAAGGAAAGTTTTACCAAGAAGGGGTATTTTTTGTTTTTTTAATTTTCTAACATTATGAAGAAGTCAAAAGAGGAACTGAAAAATATAACCTAGATGATTATTTCTCAGTAGCATTACTGAGAGAAGTTTCAGTGGAGAGGTGATGATGTAAGGATGTAAGCCTTTCAGAAGGTTTTAATGGAGAAGAAGAATCAACAGAAAAATATAGTTTCATCAGTGCTCAATCATATTCTTTTTATAAGAACTAGATGCATGTAAAGTGGGACCTTTTAATAGCATTCCCAATCTTCCTCCTTTTCAATCTCACTGAATTTTGATGTTTCTAAATATTCATCCTTTAGTTTACTACTTATATACAGAAGGCTTTAATTAGAGATAAAGCTGACCAAATAGATGATCTTGTGCATCCCTTGAAACTGGAAATCACAAACTCCCTATCTGGTCATTGTTCAACTAGTAGGTATCACTTAATTGACAACAATTTTATCAAAATAAAAAAACTAACATTTTTGTTTTAAAGCTTCTTTAACATCTAATCAATATTCCTATTCTCAAAGTATTATAATTTCCATATCCTTTATTTCTATCTCATTTAACTAATTTGGATAATTATAAATACATGGATTTAGGATTTAGGACCAGCATATGACACTGTTTCTTACTCATTTAGGAACTTAAAAGATAATAATGGTTAGATAGTTTGTCTTCTCCTCATTATATTTTTAATTATTGTGTGCAGAGGGGTATTTTTAATCATTAAACTCTTACATTTCTCCCCATTTCTTACTGAAATAAAAAAGTTACTTTATAGTCAGCTATATATATGGGTATATTTGAAGAGCAAAGACAAATCAAGGAAGGAATAATTTACTTTTTTTTAAGAAAAAGGGCTTTCACATAAATTGATTTACTGCATACTGATTATCATGAATCCAACTTCTCTATCTTCCTGAGACACCATACAATACCGTTCATAAATTTAGGCTTTGAAAAGTTGAATGAGATTATTTTAAAGTTGTTTGGATATAAGCCTAAATAAAATGGAAGACGCTTACAAAACCTTGCTGACCTAAGCAATTACTGGGATAATTCACATAGATAATAACTTCAGAACTAATGAGAATTAAATTGAGGATGAGGGAAGTGTTGGAATAATCATCATTTTTGACGATCTATACTTTTCTCACTTCCAGAAAGGAAATTGGAAGAACAAAGATATTAGAAACAAAAATCCATATAAGCACATTTCTGAAAATACACAGTGCAAGATACAATGAATTCTAATAAAAAGTATTACTATCTTATATTTGTCAGTCATAGATAGTAGATGATCAAGTGATGATTACAATCTTTTCATCATTAGTGATGTTCTAAACACTAATCAAATATTCAAAAGTACTTTATAAAGTTGCTGCTATTGCTATATTTTACAGAATAAGATGAGTCCTAAGGAAATTAATAGTCCAAAGTTAAAAACTAGATATAGTAAGAACAAGGATTTGAACTCAAGGTCTAAATGATTCCAAATTCCTCGCCCTTTCCACCAGACTCTCCAGACTAATACAAACGGTAATTTTCTAAAGAATCTTTCAGTTTACCTATATGTCACTAAGCAGCTCTTCTCTCCTAATACGTTACAGGAAATTGCCTAAATGTGGCCAGGAAATTTTTAAAAAAAACAACAGCTTTTTGTTTAGGCCATGGTCAGATTTTGCCTGGGCCCAAAACACAGTAAAAAAGCGGGGGATGGACAAAAAACAACTACTGTATTGAAAGTAATTGCTCTTACATATTAGTGGATAATATCTTGAAAATTAACATTGCTATTTCCTTAGCCTATAGATACAAATGCAGTGAACTCAGAGCTCTGGAATCATCTGACAAAACAGACTGCTAACTCCCTGAAGGCAGCCTTGACCAAAGGTTAAACAGGCTTCCCAACAAAGCAAAGGAAGAAACTGTGGAGTGGTTCTATTCACTTATACACATGTATCTTACATAGACTTTCAAACTCTTTGTTTGCTCACTTTTTGGTACTCCAGACAGCATATTAAAAAGCAGAAACATAACTTTGCCAACAAAGGTCCGTCTAGTCAAAGCTATGGTTTTGTAGTAGTCATGTATGGATGTGAAAGTTGGACTATAAAGAAAGCTGAGAGCTGAAGAATCGTTTCTTTTGAACTGTGGTGTTGGAGAAGACTCTTGAGAGTCCCCTGGACTGCAAGGAGATCTAACCAGTCCATCCTAAAGGACTGATCATTCCTGGGTGTTCACTGGAAGGACTGATGCTAAAGGTGAAACTCCAAAACTCTGGCCACCTGATGCGAAGAAGTGACTCATTTGAAAAGATCCTGATGCTGGGAAGGATTGAAGGCAGGAGGAGAAGGGGATGACAGAGGATAAGATGGTTGGATGGCATCACTGACTCAATGGACATGAATTTGAGTAAACTCCGGGAATTGGTGATGGACAGGGAAGCCTGGCATGCTTCAGTTCATGGGGACACAAAGATTCAGACATGACTGAATGACTGAACTGGTACCCCAGGGACCATAAACACAGTCCAGGTCTTTACTCTCCCAAATGAACCAGTATCGGTCATTTGAGAGTTGGTCTAGATCAGTCATCTGCTTTAGCAATTTAGCACTGGAAATTACTAGAATCATGTTTATTAAAATATCCAAACCTCAGTAAATGCCAGCAATGGCACAGACCATAATACACATCTTTGATGTGAGTCCCTTTTGTTTGTTGTGGTTGAGAGCATGAAATTTAGTTTCTACAGATGCATCAGTTTAACTGTGCTGTTGCCTAGGAAAGAAAGGGCTTATAAAGAAATCATACTTCGGTATGTGCACATATTGTCTATACAGGACACTTGCTCTGTTTCAATAAATGAAGACATGCTAAAGACAGCATATAATGTCCATTTCTTTTCATTTGGGTTTACCAGGAAACCTTCTTCTTATATCACAAGAATATAAGTACATATTTTAGGAAGGCAGTGCTAATACTGAGTAGTTTGCACCATCAAATGATATGTCAACAAATTGATCTTTTATTTTCTGATTTATCTCCATACTGAATATGGCTTCAAAATATAAACTTGATTGCCATCTCCTTGAGAATAAGGATTTTCTTGCTGCTAGTATATTAAAAGAGCCTAGCACAGTGTCTGACATCTACCCAGTGCTGAACAATTCTTGCACAGGTTACTATTTGAATAAATCTTCTTTCAACATAATTATCAATGACATAAATTACTAATATATATCATGGACTTCCCTGGTGGCTCAGTGGCAAAAAGTCTGCCTGCCAGTGCAGGAGACACAGGAGATACAGGTTCGATCCCTGGGTTGGGAAGATCCCCTGGAGAAGAAAATGGCAACCACTCCAGTATTCTTGCCTAGGAAATCCCATGGACAGAGGAGCCTGGTGGACTAGCTTTCATGGGGTACCAAAGAGTAGGACAAAACTTAAAGATTAAACAACAACAATCCATATATCATATCAAAGTTTATTAAAGGGTATGAAAAACACATCACCAACCTTAAGTAATAATGGTGAAGGAGCATCCTCTTACAAAATTAAATTTGCAACTTTCAATTTCTCTTTTAAGCATATTTATTGCTAAAGCTACAGATATTCTAAGGGTGGTGAAGAACTATTTCTATACATCAAAAAATAATAAGAAATAAGTAACTTGATTAGTAAAAATTTGCTTTAACAGTCAATATTAAAAAGGAAAATCAATTTTTTTTAACACTGATACTTCAAAAGCTATACAGGCTTTGTGAAATTCTCTGTCAGTACATGTCAGGTACATCAGCAGGAAATATCCCTGTTTTACCTTCTATGCATCTTAATGGTCAGCAAAGTTTACTTGGTCTAAATTCTCACTGCAGAGCATCTGAGATTTGTAGTAACACAGCCTAGGAAAAATAGCTTGAAAATAAAATCTGAAAACCTGGACTATGGTTTTTATTCTGCTACCAACTGCTTATAAGGACTTGGTCTCTGAAAACCTCATTTGCCTTATCTATGAAGTAAAATAAGCATTTTCCAAAATGGGTTACATGGAACTATTTGTGTGCATAAAAACTAATTAAAATAATCAGGTTTCCTTATTGCAGGGACTCTCAGAGCATTTAGTATATTAATGTCAAAAAGGGCTCTGCCACAGAGGTAATCCATAGGTATTCCAAAACGGATTTGTCTCTGAAGATGGTACTCAAGATTAATCATGTGAATTAGTGTTCCACAGAGAGCAGAAAGGATGCTAAACTGAAAGCCACACCTATATCCTAGTGCATACTTCAGTGAGCTTCGCTTTGTCCACGCAGGCTCATTTTGAGGCTTAGTCTATAGTGCAGAAAACTAAACACAAAGTAGCCATAGTACAGGATTAAATTCAAGGGTAAGCAAGATATCATCAGATTATTTACTCTACTTGGGTAATCTGAGTCTCTAAAACCCAGCTTTATAAGCACTAAAGTTACATAAACCAATTCTTGGTGGAGAATTTCACATAATACAAAAATGGACTGAAACAAATAGATATAAAATCAGGGTTTCATGGGTAAATACAAATCAATACACAGTGATTCATGATCAGTGAAAATAACACTGTTGAAGATGTATAGCAAGAGAATGCTTCTTTTTTCTTCAGTTAGAGGAATAAAGCCTATACTAATTAAGCTCTTGGTAAAACAGTGTATTATATGTGGCCAAATATTTCTCAATAATCACTCAAACGATAATTACAACTCACATGCCAATTGGATTTTGGAAACAATTCATCACACCTACCTATATTCACTGGTACTATAAAATTGTTTAACATAGACCAAATGTTCATATGAATAAAAACTTACTGCTAACAAATCAATAAGGCCCCTTGCCATTAGAGAACTTACAGACTTTCCTTACCATTTTACCACCATTCTAGGCACTTTTATTTAATTAATTATTCTAAAATTCTACATTGATTATGCAATTTTGTGCTTAATATCATCAAATAGCTCTTCATTGCCACAGAATTAAGTTCATAGGCATTATTCCAGAATTAAAGATATTTTATAATATGACCTCTAACTACTTTCTAGGCTTCCCTAGTAGCTCAGTTGGTAAAGAATCTGCCTTGAAATGAAGGAGACCTGGGTTCAATCCCTGGGTCAGGAAGATCTTCTGGAGAAGGAAATGGCAACTCACTGCAGTACTCTTGCTGGAGAATTCCAGGGACAGAGGAGGCTGGCAGGCTATAGTCCATGGAATCACAAAGAGTGCAAATAACTTTCACTTTTCACTTTCAACTACTTTCCAGATATTTCATCTGCAACCTTCCAATATGACTGTTTGGTAATAGACATTTTTTTTTTTCTGTCTTTCATGAATATTCTTATTAAATTGAGCCATTAATGATAATTTTTTCTAAAATATCCACATTGTATTTATCATATTTTAGAACCTCATCTATCCTGTAATGTCTATTATAAATTTCTTCTTTCTATTATAAATGTCTATTATAAAGTTCTCCTTTATCATTCTAAATTAATAAGGTTTTCACAGAAGTGCATGCAATTAGTATAGGTCATGAAGGACCTTTTTAACATTTTCTGTTTGTCTACATCTCCTGAGTATAACTGTAGCATTTTCACGACAAAATTGTGAGGTGAAATTCAATGCCTCTAGCCTTCTCTTTTTATTGTATTTTCCCCCTTAGGGATATAATTTCCTTTAGCACCTACATCTTCTAACTTTCTAATCCCTTTCTCCAAAATGAGAGATAACAGGTTTCAAGATGTATATTTATTCACATCTGTATGCTAACTTAACCAGACATTTTCACATTTAAGCCTAACTTTTAACTGGAAAATGAAACTTTTGTCTCCCTATAAATCAGTCCAGACAAAAGCTATGAAATAATGGAGATAAAGAAACGACAAAGAGGAGACTTTCTTATAGTCCAGGGAATCACATTACTCCCAAGACTGTCTGATATAACACTGATTCATCACTTTCAAAATTTTGATGAGTACTTAGTCTCAGAAACGTCAGGGGCATCAATTCACAGAATATTAATCTCCCTTTAGTCCTATACTACCACTACAAGATCTAATTAATCTTTTAGGACCAAGCTTTTTGGTCATAATGTTGTCATCTATATGAAATTTTCCTTAATTCCTCCCAGACAGATTAAATGAATCCTTTATTGAGATTATCCCAGTATTTTTTCTTGTCTATAGCATTAAAATCTCACTCATTATGTCAATGCAAAGGACATATGACTGCTGAATTTTCCCTCTCTGCCTGATCTAATGTGTTTGCAGTCATCCGTTATCATGTTTATAACATGACAATTTATACATATAGTCAAGATCTCTCCCATGAATTCCAGACCTCTGGAACCATCTGATTAAAAAAAATAAAAATGAACTAATCATTCTTCCAAATCCTATATCTCTTCGCCCCTTCACTATTTTTCAAGCTGGTAACACAACCCACTGGGTTAAACAACATGAATATATTTTTTACTCCTGCTACTGCTGCTAAGTCACCTCAGTCGTGTCTGACTCTGTGTGACCCCATAGACGGCAGCCCACCAGGCTGTCCCATCCCTGGGATTCTCCAGGCAAGAACAATGGAGTGGGTTGCCATTTCCTTCTCCAATGCAGGAAAGTGAAAAGTGAAAGTGAGTCGCTCAGTCGTGTCCAACTCTTCACAACCCGATGGACTGCAGCCTACCAGGCTCCTCCATCCAAGGGATTTTCCAGGCAAGAGTATGGAGTCAGGTGCCATTGCCTTCTCCTAGTCTGTACCAAAATGGGGAATTTCAAATTTCAATCAATTAAACTTTTACAATATCTCCCCTTCCTGACATATCTTTTTCCACAATGTTCCTTAATGGTTGAAGTTATGAATTAGGTAAGTTATTTTATAAACATGTATGGCAGAGAATTTTAAATACAATATTACCACATGCTCATGCTAAGTATAATTTTCTGTGTCTCTGGAGTCTGATCTATTTTTGGTCTAAATAAACCTAATTTGGGTTTCTCTGGTGGCTCAGACAGTAAAGGATCTGACTGCAATATGGGAAACCCAGGTTCAATCTCTGAGTTGGGAAGATCCCCTTGAGAAGGACATGGCAACCCACTCTAGTATTCTTGCCTGGAGAATCCCATGGACAGAGGAGCCTGGCAGGCTACAGTCCATGGCATCACAAAGAGTCAGACATGACTGAACACTAAAATCTAATATTTATGGTTGTCGTCCTCTTAACATTGGTGTTTCTTAATGGCTTAATTACCAATGATTTATTTTTCAAGTTTTCATAGAGTTTTTAAGACTCATATCTATTTCTTCATATCTAATTCTTATTTTAATTATTTTCATGACAACATCCCATTAAGTGACCTAAGACATTATTTCTGACTGATACTTTGTGAAATGAAAACCTTTACACATAGGAAAACATTTTTTTTTCCCAATAGTTTCCACAGATAATTTGAGTAAATAAATAAAAACCACAAAGCAGGATATAATCAAAAGATGAAAATTTAGTTCAGATTATTTCTCTATCAGCTATGTAAAAATTATACATCATAGAAATGATATCAAGGTAAATTCACTTAGATAATCTTTGATCCCCTAATCTCAAACTAAGAACTTTTATAGGTAGGCACTAACCTCAGATATGCAGATGACACCACCCTTATGGCAGAAACTGAAGAGGAACTAAAAAGCCTCTTGATGAAAGTGAAAGAGGAGGGTGAAAAAGTTGGCTTAAAGCTCAACATTCAGAAAACGAAGATCATGGCATCCGGTCCCATCACTTCATGGGAAATAGATGGGGAAACAGTGGAAACAGTGTCCGACTTTATTTTTCTGGGCTCCAAAATCACTGCAGATGGTGACTGCAGCCATGAAATTAAAAGACGCTTACTCCTTGGAAGGAAAGTTATGACCAACCTAGATAGCATATTCAAAAACAGAGACATTACTTTGCCAACAAAGGTCCGTCTAGTCGAGGCTATGATTTTTCCTGTGGTCATGTATGGATGTGAGAGTTGGACTGTGAAGAAGGCTGAGCATCGAAGAATTGGTGCTTTTAAAATGTGGTATTGGAGAAGACTCTTGAGAGTCCCTTAGACTGCAAGGAGATCCAACCAGTCCATTCTGAAGATCAGCCCTGGGATTTCTTTGGAAGGAATGATGCTAAAGCTGAAACTCCAGTACTTTGGCCACCTCATGCAAAGAGCTGACTCATTGGAAAAGACTCTGATGCTGGGAGAGATTGGGGGCAGGAGGAGAAGGGGACGACAGAGGATGAGATGACTGGATGGCATCACCGACTCCATGGACGTGAGTCTGAGTGAACTCAGGGAGTTGGTGATGGACAGGGAGGCCTGGCATGCTGCGATTCATGAGGTCGCAAAGATTCAGACACGACTAAGCAACTGAACTGAAGGCAAATATATATTCACTTGGAAAGGTTTCAACAGGTGGTATTAGCATTACTGTATGGTACACTTTTAGGTCAACAAGATTGACTTAAACTATCTAAAAAACAGTCTATAGAGTATTTGTCATGTTTATATAAATGTTAAAATCTCACACACGTCTTTTAATCAAATTAACTCATTGAAATTTATTGACCATCTACTACATAAAAGACACGGGAGCTTGACCTATGAAACTTCTTGTGAAATTGGTTCTTGAATAAAAATGTTCTTCTAGTGATCCTACTAAAAATAAGATTACTAGTTTCTTTGTGCTTTGTTTTATATTCTAAGGTCAAAGTTACAAGAAGAAATTTGTTAATAAAGTAGGTCCTTATAGGTTTATTGCCACACAAATTTGTATCTGATAAAAAGCAACTACATATAATTTTACAAGGGTGTTACACTGTCTAGAAAATTATCATAGCATAAAATGAAAATGTAAGTTACCTTTATTTCCTATTAAAGTAGAATTTTTAATGGCCAGAACAGGCCTCAAATTAATTATTTTACTATTATTGGGCTTTTATTTCTTGCATCCATCCTAAACTCTGTCCAGAATTCCCATGAACATTAGTGGCTCATTAGGACACTCAGAGTTAATCTACTGGGCTAAACATTTGTTCTATCATTATGGTCTATTTTTCCCAGACATAGAAATAAGCAGGAATCTAATTTTGGATAATTTTATTTCCTAGGTCATAGTAGTAAATTCAGCTCAGTCTGGAAACAGTTCTTATAAAATTACCTTTTATTAAATGTACTATGTATTTTGTAGAAAGCAAAAAAGAAAAATCCATTGAGACAAGATTCCTTGAACGCCAGAATACAAAATAAAATTATGTTCATTTTCCTCAGGCATCATTTAGCATAATATTAACTCCATAGCTTGTATAATTTGATGACTCTTAACTTTCCCATAAACAAATTATAATAATGCCCATATATCAAACTTTTATCAAGCAGAAACAGAAGAAGATTTTATCATATTGTCACAATGTCTAAGCAGTTCCTTGGTAATATTTTAGGCTTACTGAGAAGCAACACTCACTTATTGCTATAGGCTGAAAGTGTGTGTCTTCCCCCAATTCATATGTTGAAATCTAATCCCCCATATGAAGGTATTAGAAGTTAGGCACTCTGGGAGGTGGGATTAGAGTCCAGATAAGTGAGACTTAGATCCAGAGAACTCACTTTCCCCTTCTGCCTTGGGAGGACACAATAAATAGATGGCTGTCTATGAACTAGCAAGAAAACTAACAAAGATCCTCATCTGACACCAAATCTAGAAGTGCCCTCGTCCTGGGTTTCCCAGTTCTCAGCACTATAAGAAACGGATCTTTGCTTTTTGTAAGCAACCCAGTCTATGGTATTTTTGTTACAGCAGTCCAAACAGACGAAGCAACTTATGAAGTCCATCCATTTGAACTGAATTTATGAGTGAGCAGAGGTTATGCTCAAATCCCTAACTGCCCATCATTTAGCACTTTCATGACCAAAGTTTGTGTCTAATTCCAAATCAAGAATTTCCTCTGCCTATTTCTTGAAGTAGAATGTTTGAATCAACTCTGATACAGGTTTTATTGAACATTGCTTGTCCCTGGCTTGAAAACAGAGCTACAAAGTTAATTTCTATGTTTATGGGCAACGTTCAGTTTGTCCACTATGTAAAATGCTAAGGAGATTTAAATTAGAGGCAATCCCTGCGAGAAGTGATTTGGAAGTCAGTAGATAGGGGATCCAGCCCCTAGCACTGTCACTTATTATTTCTAGTCATTTAACCTATGTGGCAGTTTGTGTGACTAAATGAGATGTTTATAAATATAAATTTATTTTTATAAATAAAAATATTTGGTAAACTGCAAAGAACTTTGCAAAGATAACATCCTTATAAAAAAAGGTATATAAGAGCAGAAATCTGGAATCAAATAGACCTAGGTTGGAATTCCATTTTGACATTTACTACTGGGGTGGTGCTAGTGGTAAAGAACCCGCCTGCCAATGCAGGAGACAAAAGAGACATGGATTCAATCCCTGGGTCATGACTGGAGGAAGGTATTGCAACCCACTCCAGTATTCTTTCCTGGAAAATCCCCATGGACAGGGGAGCCCCAGAGTCCATGGGGTTGCAAAGAATCGAATACAACTGAAGCAACTTAGCACATATGCATTGACAGTTATATGAGTTGGGAAAAACCACAAATTTATCTGAGCTCCAATTTTTTTCACTTGTAAAACTGGGATAATAAATCTGACAGAGAACAGTTTTTATATGAATTAATAAAATAATCTTAAACTTGAGGGCAATATCTAAATATTCTATTTTTATTAATATTTTTGTTCATCTTAAGAATCCTTGGGAATGGGGGAAAATGACAGACAAACTCTACTACTGGCAAGTAAAAGTAGGGCTTTCATGAAAAAAAAAAAAATCCAATACAATCTTTAAAAGTGATGAATGCCAAAATGTCAGATAAGACAGGAGGAAAAGGACCTATTATTACAACCTATTTCCTAAAGACAATAGTCCAACGTGCACTTGCCAACACTAAAGGTCAATACAGTCATGGGCATCATTTAAAAGGTTATAGAAAACAAATCAGAAAACATTATTTCTTTTTGGTTTTACACAGATATGTCAGGGGATGATGGTAAAGGGAAGTGTATAATTATTGTGACAAAAATCCACAGCATTTCCTTTTACATATTCTCCCTTTAAAAATGATTTCTTGCTTTATTAAACTACCATTTTACTTGCTCATATGTAAAATGAGCAGGAATGAACATTTACAAAGGAAATTAAACCCTCTTGATCTAGCATGGTCAGTGGTCAGATTCTTTAAGTGGGGAATTAGCCTGCAATCATCGGTATAATGGTATCACTTTATAATGAAAATCTGTCCTAGCTGGCTCTATTCAATATACTTAAAAATCCTTTAGAAATTAAGATGCACCTATTTCTTAGATAATGATATGTTAAAGCATATCTTATTATTGCATTTACAAATGCTAATTTAGGAGAATAAAAAGTGTCTCCCATTGATTTCCCTCAAAGAATACACTGTTAAAAAAAATATCTTGGACTTTTACTCCATTCCTTCTAAATTTTTCATGTATTTTTCTGGAAGTACATCTTTCATTTTTCATATTCTCACCTAAAAATCTGACTACATTAATGACAGTGGTACTTAAGCCTAGATGGGTATTAGAATCACCTTTGTAGTATTTTAAATACCACCAACAAAAATATTCTAATCATTAAAAAAATTTTTTTTAATTCCTATTTTTTTTTTTTTTTTGTAAATAATCACTCTTTGTTCTAAAACCACCAGTATCACTCCTCCAAGAAACTGGGAACTAATTTTTGCATATCTTTCCAGAAAGTATATAAATGAGAATATCTTATATCTATTTAAGACTTTTTGTTAACATAAATAAGATCATCCTATACATAATATACTATAAATAGATTGCTTACCTTTACAATATACCTAAACTATCTTTCCATATTGCATACATGTAGATATAGCTTCCTTCTTTTCAGTGTTTGAAGAGTCACCCAGAAACTATAGGAAAAGCCCTAGATGATTCATGAACCACAGTCAGGGGTGTACTAAAGAAAAAGCAGCCACTAGCTCTGAGAGGTCATCAGCATTCATTTTGTTTTACAGGGAGAAGGCAGAGCACTGTTAAGGCAGAGCACTGTTAGGTGGAGTAAATAGATATTTTGCTTATTCAATGCTGATAAATAGCCTTTGAATGCTAAGAATGTAGGTACAGCTAAAGCATAAATTCATACAAGTGCAACTGCTACATCAAAGGTTAGATGAACCTTCATTTTGCACATTGCTTTCTCAAATGTCATGTTAATTAATACTCCCACCATCCCTGTGGGAATTTTTATTTTATAAAATAAAATCTATATTTTATGACTATTTATATTGAATACACATATTCATCTCTTAAAAGCTCCCAAAGATAATCCTATTGATTAAACATATTTAGAATCACTTCCTCATTTTTGAACCATATATTTGTAACACAAGCATCACTTGTGAAAGTGTATCACCAGAATTTGTTATGAAGTAAATATGAACTGAGATCCAAAAAACAATATATTGTGAATCTTTCTGTTAATTTATGCAGCCATGTTGTTCAGGAATTATGGTTCTACATTACATCAGATTCTATTCTACATGAAGGATATTGAACATCAACATTATTAGGGGTGTTACTCTTTTCTCGCCTCAAAACATATCTTGAGTTGAAAGTTCAAGTTGCACAAAGATCATACCTGAAAATGTTTAAGTAAGATCATTCATAATGCCATTATTATTTCCATGTTCATCACCTTCATCTTACACTTGTAGCTGATGGTATTTTCCAAAGATAACAAAAGCAGTAGTTTCTTGTACCCAACATGTTCTTCTGCATTAAGACCCTGGTCAAATAGTGGAATCTAAGTTCACTTATCTTAAATCTTGTTTAGCCTTAGTGATTAGCTTACCAACAGAATGTGATAGCATCATGAAACAAGAAATTTAAGGGTAAATCAAAGAAAGCCATATGGGTTCTACTTTGTTCTTTTGTAATGTTCACTCTTCAGATTATTCTTCTTAGATTTTTCTTTCTTGGAATTCAGTTGCCAGGGAAAGGCCATGCATAGATGACCTGGTCAACAGTCCTACCTAAGCCCAGTATTTGACTCCTACAACAGAGGTGCCAAGCATTTGAATGAAGAGTTTTCAGTCTTCCAAGTCACTCCCAGATATTCAGTTCTTCCCAGATGAGGTCTCAACCATTTCCGAGAAGACACCAGCCAATCCCATTCTGCCCTGCATGAGTTCATGATCCACAGAAAGTGTGGGCAAAATTATGTGGTTACTATTTTATGCCACTATGTTTGGGGTGGTTTGTTATGCAGTAATAGATAGTACAGCACTGAAAGGCTGTTTTATATTTGAAAAATAAAAAGAATATATAACTATTTCATTTAGATATAATCAGTTTTCATTTCAATCCCAAAGAAAGGCAATGCCAAAGAATGCTCAAACTACCGCACAATTGCACTCATCTCACAGGCAGTAAAGTAATGCTCAAAATTCTCCAAGCCAGGCTTCAGCAATACGTGAACCATGAACTTCCAGATGTTCAAGCTGGTTTTAGAAAAGACAGACAGAGGAACCAGAGATCAAATTGCCAACATCCACTGGATCATTGAAAAATAAAGAGGGTTTCAGAAAAACATCTAATTCTGCTTTATTGGCTATTCCAAAGCCTTTAACTGTGTGGATCACAATAAACTGTGGAAAATTCTGAAAGACATGGGAATTACCAGACCACCTGACCTGCCTCTTGAGAAATCTGTATGCAGGTCAGGAAGCAACAGTTAGAACCAGACATGGAACAATGGACTGGTTCCAAATAGGAAAAGGAGTATGTCAAGGCTGTATATTGTCACTCTGCTTATTTAAATTATATGCAGAGTACATCATGAGAAACGCTGGACTGGAAGAAGCACAAGCTGGAATCAAGATTGCCAGGAGAAATATCAATAACCTCAGATATGCAGATGACACCACCTTATGGCAGAAAGTGAAGAGGAACTAAAAAGCCTCTTGATGAAAGTGAAAGTGGAGAGTGAAAAAGTTGACTTAAAGCTCAACATTCAGAAAACTAAGATCATGGCATCTGGTCCCATCACTTCATGGTAAATTGATGGGGAAACAGTGGCAACAGTGTCAGGCTTTATTTTTGGGGGCTCCAAAATCACTGCAGATGGTGATTGCAGCCATGAAATTAAAAGACGCTTACTCCTTGGAAGGAAAGTTATGACCAACCTAGATAGCATATTCAAAAGCAGAGACATTACTTTGCCAACAAAGGTCCATCCAGTCAAGGCTATGGTTTTTCCAGTGGCCATGTATGGATGTGAGAGTTAGACTATAAAGAAAGCTGAGCACTGCAGAATTGTTTTTGAACTGTGGTGTTGGAGAAGACTCTTGAGAGTCCCTTGGACTGCAAGGACATCCAACCAGTCCATCCTAAAGGAGATCAGTCCTGGGTGTTCATTGGAAGGACTGATGTTGAAGCTGAAACTCCAATACTTTGGCCACGTGATGCAAAGAGCTGACTCATTTGAAAAGACCCTGATGCTGGGAAAGATTGAAGGCAGGAGGAGAAGGGGACGGCATTGGATGAGATGGTTGGATGGCGTCGCTACTCAATGGACATGGGTTTGGGTGGACCCCAGGAGTTGGTGATGGACAGGGAGGCCTGGCGTACTGCGGTTCATGGGGTGGCAACGAGTCGGACACGACTGAGTGACTGAACTGAACTGAACATGAAAACAAAAGAAAATATTCTCCACAGTATATTTAATGATTGAGAGTTAATGAAAGAGAGTTCCATGCTCACCCTAAGGAAATACTGGATACAGTGGTCAATATTATTTGTCTATCCATTAGCCCTATATGGTGATCAGTAATTGGTCTAAACCTAACAGTGTTCTATTCCTTTGGCTAGTTGTTAGTTTAGCCATGAACTGTATCCATTAACTTGTATACAAGTTCTGGACAATAAAACAAGATTCTGAACCATTTGAGAAGTTCTGGGAAATGATTTTCTTTCCTGATATAGTAATCAAGGGTCACACAGAGAATTATTTCCCAATGTCCTAACAATCACTGTCTTTGTGCTTAATATTTGCTATATGAAGACTTGAGATTTAATGTTGGAAACAATGCTGGCTGTCTTGTAATGTAAAGCTAGAGCCAAGGGAAATACAAAAATTCTGAACCAAATCAAATGTATGACAGTATTGATCCACTAAACAAAACCTAGAATCGTGTACAGTCAAACCTCCCTATCACTGGATCCCCTAGACACAGGGCCAACCTAACTATGCAATTTTAAAGGAACTTAACTGCCTGCAGGTTTTACTATCCCAGGGAAGTCTGGGAATTAATTCCCTGCACATATCAAGGGACTACTTTATCTCCAGTCTTAAGCAAAACAATGTATATCTGTAAAGTTCAATTAGATTTAGGGAAGTTTTGTCCCCTGCAGCTGAATGTATTATAAATGCAACACAGGGTTTAGACAAAGTAACCCTCCACAGATGGATACTTAGGAAGTTCTTCATAATTATGATGTGAATGATATACTGGATTTGTATAACATAGTGGTTTTGTCAATACACATTTTAAATCTTTCCCATGGGTTTCCAAAATGAATTGTAGAACTGCCCCAACCCTCAACAAATTTTTGTTTCTTTTAGAGAAACATTTTAATCTGAAAGATCCTTTGAGAAAATGCTTTGGAGTCTCCTTCTTAAACTTCTCAAGGATGTTTGATTTTCCTTAAGTGTCTCCTGACTGATCATATATCCTGGACCTAGGATCTCTGCTTTGCATGGAAGTTTGTGAAGATCAAGGTAATATACTTTATTTACTCATGGAAAAGGGCTAAGTAAAACCTGAGTTGTTCATATACCCATTGATTCTTACAATTTGGGATTTTGCATATTATTTCCTACGTTGAAATGTATGGTTCATTTTTAATTAAGCATGTATTATCTTCCTAATAGAATTCACTAATTTAAACTAGCATTTAGAATGTTACATTTGGGAAATGAATATTGAACTAAAATCCCAATCACCAGAAAAATGTTTGAGAGGCTACTCTTTCTCCTCTCCTTAGGCAATAGCATTATTTGATCCTGGTAACAAAGATAAAAACATGCCAGTATTCATCCAGCATATTTAAAGAGTAAGAGATTACAAATGTATCAATGTTTTTCTGGGCTTGTGTAGTATATCATGCGATAAAATGGCCAATCTAGAAATAATTATATCTTTTTCTTTATTCACTAATTCAGTAACCATATGCAAAACATTGATGTAGAATGCTAACATCTATGCCATCAAATGACCAATAACCCCCCTCATTGATTCAACTAATATTTGCTATTTGTAGAATCCAGAAATAATTTACAGGCTTAAATTTTTAAAATATGGGTTCATTTTAGTTCTGTGTGGCACAGGAGCAGCCAAGAAGAGATACTCCACATCCAAGATCAGGAGTGGGGGCCGTGAGGTGATACCCCACGTCGAGGTAAGGAGCAGTGGCTGTGCTTTGCTGGAGCAGCCATGAACAGATACCCCCGTCCAAGGTAAGAGAAACCCAAGTAAAACAGTATGTGTTGAGAGAGGGTATCATAGGGCAGACGGTCTGGAACCACAGTCAAAGAAAATTGGCCAATTTGATCATGTGGACCACAGCCTTGTCTAACTCAATGAAACTAATCCATGCTATGTGGGGCCACCCAAGATGGAGGGTCATGGTAAAGAGGTCTGACAGAATGTGGTCCACTGGAGAAGGGAATGGAAAACCACTTCAGTATTCTTGCCTTGAGAACCCCATGAACAGTATGAAAAGGCAAAAAGATAGGCCACTGAAAGATGAACTCACCAGGTTGGTAGGTGCCCAATATGCTACTGGAGATCATTGGAGAAATAACTCAAGAGAGAATGAAGGGATGACAAAGCAAAAACAAGAGCCAGTTGTGGATGTGACTGATGATAGAAGCAAGGTCCGATGCTGCAAAGAGCAATATTGCATAGGAACCTGGAATGTCAGGTCCATGATCAAGGCAAATTGGAAGGGGTCAAACAGGAGATGGCAAGAGTGAATGTCGACATTTTAGGAATAAGCAAACTAAAATGGACTGGAATGGGTGAATTTAATCACATGAATTATATCTACTACTGTGGGCAAGAATTCCTTAGAAGAAATGGAGTAACAATCATGGTCAACAAAAGAGTCCAAAATGCAGTATTTGGATGCAATCTCAAAAATGACAGAATGATCTCTGTTCATTTCCAAGGCAAATCATTCAATATCATGGTAATCCAAGTCTATGCCCCAACCAGTAATGCTGAAGAAGCTGAAGTTGAATGGTTCTCTGAAGACCTACAAGACCTTTTAGAACTAACACCCAAAAAAGATGCCTTTTCATTACAGGGGACTGGAATGCAAAAGTAGGAAGTCAAGAAACACCTGGAGTAACAGGCAAATTTGGCCTTAGAGTATAGAATGAAGCAGAACAAAGGCTAATAGAGTTGTGCCAAGAGAACACACTGGTCACAGCAAACATCCTCTTCCAACAACACAAGAGAAGACTCTACACATGGACATCACCAGATGGTCAACACCAAAATCAGATTGATTATATTCTTTGCAGCCAAAGATGGAGAAGCTCTATACAGTCAGCAAAAACAAGACTGGAGCTGACTGTGGCTCAGATCATGAACTCCTTATTGCCAAATTCAGACTTAAATTGAAGAAAGTAGGGAAAACCACTAGACCATTCAGGTATGACCTAAATCAAATCCCTTATGATTATAAAGTGGAAGTGAGAAATAGATTTAAGGGCCTAGATCTGATAGACAGAGTGCCTGATGAACTATGGACTGAGGTTTGTGACATTGTACAGGAGACAGGGATCAAGACTATCCCCAAGAAAAAGAAATGCAAAAAGCAAAATGGCTGTCTGAGGAGGCCTTACAAATAGCTCTGAAAAGAACAGAAGTGAAGAGCAAAGGAGAAAAGTAAATATTACCCATTTGAATGCAGAGTTCCAAGAATAGCAAGGAGAGATAAGAAAGTCTTTCTCAGCGATCTATGTAAAGAATAGACTAAAACAATAGAATGGGAAAGACCAGAGATCTCTTCAAGAAAACTAGAGATACAAAGGGAACATTTCATGCAAAGGTGGGCTCAAGAAAGGACAGAAAAGGTATGGATCTAACAGATGCAGAAGATATTAAGAAGAGGTGGCAAGAATACAAAGAAGAACTGTACAAAAAAGAGCTTTGTGACCAAGATAATCACATTGGTGTGATCACTCACCTAGAGCCAGACGTCCTAAAATGTGAAGTCAAGTGGACATTAGGAAGCATCACTACAAACAAAGCTAGTGGAGGTGATGGAATTCCAGTTGAGCTCTTTCAAATCCTGAAAGATGATGCTGTAAAAGTGCTGCACTCAATATGCCAGCAAATTTGGAAAACTCAGCAGTAGCCACAGGACTGGAAAAGGTCAGTTTTCATTCCAATCCCAAAGAAAGGCAATGCCAAGGAATGCTCAAACTACCCTACAGTTGCACTCATCTCACACACTAGTAAAGTAATGCTCAAAATTCTCCAAGCCAGGCTTCAGCAATACATGTACTGTAAACTTCCAGATATTTAAGCTGGTTTTAGAAAAGGTAGAGGAACCAGAGATCAAATTGCCAACATCTGCTGGATCATGGAAAAAGCAAGAGAGTTCCAGAAAAACATCTACTTCTGCTTTATTGACTATGCCAAAGCCTTTGACTGTGTTCAGTTCAGTTTCAAGTCAGTTCAGTCACTCAGTCATGTCCAGCTCTTTGCGACCCCATGAATTGCAGCACCCCAGGCCTCTCTGTCCATCACCAACTCCTGGAATTCACTCAAGCTCACATCCATCAAGTCGATGATACCATCCAGCCATCTCATCCTCTGTCATCCCCTTCTCCTCCTGCCCCCAATCCCTCCCAGCATTAGAGTCTTTTCCAATGAGTCAACTCTTCGCATGAGGTGGCCAAAGTACTGGAGTTTCAGCTTTAGCATCTTTCCTTCCAAAGAAATCCCAGGGCTGATCTCCTTCAGAACGAACTGGTTGGATCTCCTTGCAGTCCAAGAGACTCACAAGAGTCTTCTCCAACACCACAGTTGAAAAGCATCAATTCTGCAGTGTTCAGCTTTCTTGACAGTCCAACTCTCACATCCATACATCACCACTGGAAAAACCATAGCCTTGATTAGATGGATCTTTGTTGGCAAAGTAATGCTTCTGCTTTTGAATATGCTATCTAGGTTGATCATAACTTTCCTTCCAAGGAGTAAGCGTCTTTTAATTTCATGGCTGCAGTCACCATCTGCAGTGATTTTGGAGCCCCCCAAAATAAAGCCTGACACCATTGCCACTGTTTACCCATCTATTTCCCATGAAGTGATGGGTCCAGATGCCATGATCTTTGTTTTCTGAATTATGAGCTTTAAACCAATTTTTTCACTCTCCTCTTTCACTTTCATCAAGAGGCTTTTTAGTTCCTCTTCAGTTTCTGCCATAAGGGTGGTGTCATCTGCATATCTGAGCTTATTGATATTTCTCCTGGCAATCTTGATTCCAGCTTGTGTTTCTTCCAGCCTAGCATTTCTCATGACATACTCTGCATATAAGTTAAATAAGCAGGTGACAATTTGACTGTGTGGATATTAATAAACTGTGGAAAATTCTGAAAGAGATGGGAATTACCAGACCACCTGACCTGCCTCTTGAGAAATCTGTATGCAGGTCAGGAAGCAACAGTTAGAACTGGACATGGAACAAAAGACTGGTTCCAAATAGGAAAAGGAGTATGTCAAGGCTGTATGTTGTCACCCTGCTTATTTAAATTACATGCAGAGTACATCAGGAGAAACGCTGGGCTGGAGGAAGCACAAGCTGGAATCAAGATTGCTGGGAGAAATATCAATAACCTCAGATATGCAGATGACACCACCCTTATGGCAGAAAGTGAAGAAGAACTAAAAAGCCTCTTGATGAAAATGAAAGAGGAGAGTGAAAAAGTTGACTTAAAGCTCAACATTCAGTAAACTAAGATCATGGCATCCGGTCCCATCACTTCATGGCAAATTGATGGGGAAACAGTGGAAACAGTGGCTGACTTTATTCTTCTGGGCTCCAAAATCATTGCAGATGGTGACTGTAGCCATGAAATTAAAAGACACTTACTTCTTGGAAGGAAAGTTATGACCAACCTAGATAGCATATTAAAAAGCAGAGACATTACTTTGCCAACAAATGTCTGTCTAGTCAAGGGTATGGTTTTTCCAGTGGTCATGTATGGATGTGAGAATTGGACTACAAAGAAAGCTGAGCACCAAAAAATTGATGCTTTTGAACTGTGGTGTTGGAGAAGACTCTTGAGAGTCCCTTGGACTGCAAGAAGACCCAATCAGTCCATCCTAAGGGAGATCAGTCCTGAGTTTTATTGGAAGGACTGATGTTGAAGCTGAAACTCCAATACTTTGGCCACTTGATGCCAAGAGCTGACTCACTTGTAAAGACCCTAATTCTGGGAAAGACTGAAGACAGGAGGAGAAGGGGACGACAGAGGATGAGATGGTTGGATGCCATCACCAACTAATGGCCATGATTTTGGGTAAACTCCAGGAGTTGATGATGGACAGGGAGGCCTGGGATGCTGCGGTTCATGGGGTTGCAAAGAGTCGGACATGACTGAGCGACGGAACTCAACTGAACTACAATTCATGATTCTTAGCACGTCATCAAATATAGATCCTTCTAATTTCATTGTAACACAGCTATCTCTTCAAATGACAGCTAGTTAATCTGACAAACTTAATTCAGTTTATGCTTTTTAGCTATTAACTAACACATATCCTTTGTCCAAAGTAGCAACTTTCTTTTAGTATGTGCATGAATCACAAAATTTTCCATACTTTGACAAAAATGTGGAATATGCCTTGGTGTTCCTTCAACCAGACTTGAGTAGAGGATTGCTTATGCCTACCATGCATATTTTAGGTATAGTTTCCTGAATCTACTGATGGTGGTTGTCTGCAATATTCCTCAAAAGCAGGTTTTAAAATGTCTTACATTTGATTTTCCAAGCGATAAACTTATTACCAAGCCATAAAAAAGAATCAAATGGCCATTTAAAGAGTTAAAGTGTACACCAAGATATCACATACTGAGTTTTCAGAGAAACAAAGGAATTGCTTGTAGTACGCTGAAAATCAACCATGCCTCAATTACATCAGCAGGCAAGTCAAAAACTCCTGCAGGTGATGACAGCCATTGCAGATGGTAACGTCCCCTGCTCTGAATTTCTGCTCTGTTGCATAGGAACAGAAATTAAAGGAGTTTAAAAGCAACATAGGGTTTGAGACCATAGAAAAGTGATTGATCATGCCTAAAAGAGAAAAAAATAAACAGCTTTAAAATTCTTTGTAATATTTAACATGATCACAATGTGAAGGAAGGGTGCAAGTCAATTTTATTATAATTTTATATTCAATAGGCTAAATATGAGCTCCACCAGCTGGGCTGTTAATACAGGTCAAGGGATAATTAGCTGGATTTGTTTCAGTTTTAGAAAACTTAAATGAGCTCTGAGCATGTTCAAGACCTAGAAAGAAACAAAGATTTCTTCACTGATGTAAGAGGTTCTGACAAAAACATGAGAGCAGAGAGTGCAGGATTATGACACTAAGATGCACTCATGAAAAAATACTGAGTAGAGAACTGATATTATACTTGCAAAATTCAACTAAATGCCACAACTATAAAATAAATGGATTATGATGGTGGTAAAAGTCCATGCTGGGTATTCCTACTCATAGTAAGCATGTAGGGAAAGAAAATAGAGAAATTCAACCCAACTATCATCCAAAGGCACCAATAATTTTTTTCTATGGTATTTTCAGACAATGGTGCATATAAATTTTATGTTACCACAGGCCTTTGTGGGGAAGGAAAAACCTAAGATTGGATTTTTTAAAGAAATATGATTTTATTTTACTTGGAAATCTTTTTACGAACAAGTTGAATAACTGGAGATCACACTTTATGATAATTTTTAAACATAAATCAATTATAAACTATAAAACAATCAGAAAATTAATCTATTATAATTAAATATATAATAAATTTTTAAAATTCCATATTATTAACAACTCTGGTTAAATTTGGTTAAATTCCAAAAGAAAAGAAAATAAAGTAAAATAGAATAAAATAATGCATCTAGGGAATAGGGCTAGTCATTACTTGTCCTTCATTTAAATGTTTTATTTTAAATGCAAATAATCCATAAGTACTATATCTCTTCATAAAGTGAATGAAGCAAATATATGATAGTAAATTATATTATTTTCTTAACATATGACTGGAGGATATGCAAAGGCTTATGCCAAATGCTTATAGTCAGTGTTCTCTAAATTACTTCGTAACTTTGTTTTTTACTTAAAGACTCATGTTCTGAAATGGCAACCCATTTTGTAGTAATGTATGGTGATTAATCACATAGAGCACTGGAATATAGCCAGACCATACCTTGCTGTAACTATGGAGAACAGCGTGTGGAAGCCAAGCAAATTTCTCAGATTGTCATGTTTTGAACAACTATGCCTTAAAGAATATCACTTTCACTCTCAGCCTGCTATCAAATCACTTCAACTATCTGTTTCTCTAACACCTTCAAAACTTTAACAACTTTCCCTCTAGAAGTTAAATTTGTGTAATTATAAGAAAATGTACAAGTAGTGCTGGGAAGATGAAACAGGAAAATGTTGCTTAACTTTCCATTCCAATCCTTCACTACAGCAAAAACTTCTGAATCAATTCCTTCAATTGGTGTGAGAAGCAATCCTCCAAAGATATACATAATGATGGATTTAAATGGTAAACAATAAATTCTCAAGTTGATATGAAAAATGAAGAATATGAAAAGTTCCTTGGGATATCAGGTTTGCTGTGGTCAGTGAATGAGTTAAAGCCATAGTACATTTCTTTCATAGATGTGTATTTATTTAAATATTTATTGAGTACCTACTATGACTGATTTTAGACATTGAGGTTACAACAGTGGATAGAATACCAACAGATCTTCTGGAACTGAAAATCAACTCACCAATTCTCAATTTTCATTAGAGGGGGAATAACCCTTAATAAGCTTAACAACACTGTTAGGAAGAGAGATTTACCAAAATTTGCATGGAAAACATTTTACAAAGTATACTGCTAAAAAAGACTGAAAGGTCTAAAAAGTTTTATTTTTTTTTCAGAAAGGTAGGTTACCCCTCCATAAATGTGATCTGATATTTTCTAATTGGAAACAATTAGGTTGCATTATGTAAATCTACAGATACTCTCACAATGACAAACTTTTTTGGAAGTGGGGTTGGGGGCAAGAGATAAATTGACTAGAGACCCTGTTGTAGGTGGTGATGTTTTTCTCAGGGGAAACTGTTTTCTGAAATACACATATCATGCTGTTTCAAAATGGTGTACTCTACCATAGGGGAAGGTGGCTTCCTGGTAAAATGTTTTGCATGAATTCTACATGTTACCATACTGGGTGAGTGGAGGTCACACATCACACACAATACTACAGGTGGTATATGTACATCATCATGTTCTACCAATTGAAATTCCTCAGTCAAAACTGTCTAATAGATCTTCCCTGCACTTCATATAATGCTTCCTTGCCCTTTCATTAAAAGATTTGGTGAGCTCTGAAGGAAGCATATGGTTGAGTATAGGCTTTGTGTAACTCCAGGATGCAGGCAGGACCAGGACCATGACCAAGCAACAAGCTCAATCAGCTTCTTAGTCATGACTGTCCCAATTATTCCTTGTTGCCATACTTTTCTCACTGTATTTCAACACTTACTATCGAAGTGGGGACAAATGGAATAAGATATGTGAGTATTCCGTATGAATTCTTACAAGATGATTAGGAAGTTCTAGACCCATGAAAAAGAGCAGGACTAAATGACACTAAGGATACACTGAGAGTCAGCTGCCTGCTGGAAGCACATAGGTGTTTCCTTCTTGAGGAGCAGTGCACCAAAAGTCAGAATAAGTCTCTTTGAAACAAGATGAAGATGCTGTTTTGAGTTGCTAGGTAGTTTCCTGCCTCTGCTTTGTCTCATGTATAAAGATATTATGCATTCCATTTTAATTTGCTGCATTCGATTATTCTTTCAATATACATTAGTGGCAGTCACTCTATTTAGGTACTGAAAATGCAGCTGAGAATATACACTGGTGATATTTGCTTTTACAAACTGATGGAGCATTAAAGAAGCAATGATAACAAGGTACCATGGGTTAGAGTAGGTGCAGCTTAGATTACTATGGGAACCCACAGCTGATTCACGGGGCCTACTTTAGGTTGTTAGAGGGGACAACACAGCAGAAGTGGCAAAGTGAGATAGGAAGAGTAGGCAGAAGAAACATGTTGGCAGGAAGTTCTGTGGGCAGAGGAAACAGTTTGAGAGAAAGCTTAGAGGCCAGGGTGGGTAGGCTACAGAGAGTATTGGGAAAGGAGAGGAAGACCTGAGCTAAAGAAGGTGGGAAAGGCCAGATGCTGATGGACCCTAAAAATTCCCTTAAGAAATTTGATTTTTATTCTAAAGAGAATAGGAACACATAAAAAAAAAATTGTAAGCAGGATAATAGCATACTCTGTGTTTTAGAAAAATTGCTCTGAATTTAAATTCATGTTGATCTGTGACCCATGAACCTGGGCATTCTTACATGTAAAAGAGAGAGAACATCTACCCAGATAATTGGAATGGTTACTAAATGAAATATGGTCTAAGTACAGTCTGTGGCAAGAATATATGTATTTAAGGGAACAGACTCTAGAGTATGTCTGCATGTAAACAGAGCCTCCAGCTCCACCATTGTAGCAAGGTGAAGAGCATTCCCCCCAAATTCAGTTTCATTAGAAACCTCAGAATGCAACCTTATTTGGAAATAGAATGTTTGCAGATGTAATTAGTTAAGGATCTTGAGATGATTCCTCCTGTACATAGTGGAGGAGTAGTGGGCACCTAAAACTAATAACTGGTGTCCTTATAAGGAAAGGAGAGAACACAGAGAGGCACACGGTAACGGCCCTGTGAAGGAGGGGGCAGAGACTGGAGTTAAGCTGCCTCAAGCCAAGGAATGCTTGCAGCTACCAGACCTGGAAGAGCCAAGAATGGATTCTTTCCTAGAAACCTCAGAGGTGGTTGGAGCTATCCCTACTTAGATTTTGGACTTTCAACCTCCAGAACTCTGATATTAATAGAATGTTACATTTCTGTTTTTTTTTTTCAAGAAACTCAGTCTGTGGTGCTTTGTTATGGCAACCCTAGGAAATGAATACAATTATGCAGTCCTGGTTTGCTCTTGGGTAAGCTATGCAACTTTTTTGTCTCTTATTTCCTTCTTTGTACAGTTGAGATATTAATACCAAACTCACAGGGTTGCTATATGAATTATATGAGATTATGCCTGTGAAATATTTAGTGCACAACTTTGTCAGACACAAATAGTTAATGTTAGTACTTATATCTATTATGAAAATCCTAGGTAGATAATGAAAAGAAAGTGTTAAAAAATATAAAACATTTTGATTATAAATTACCACATCCAAAATGATAATTGTTTTGTGTTTTTTTGTTTGTTTGTTATCCATGACATACTTTATGTGCTTTAATATAAAAATATTTACTTTTATTGTCAAATTACTAAATAAATTTGTCAGTCTTCAATCAAAATATGCTCATGCTAAAGAAAAATTCAAACTCTATCCTTAAAGTTGCCCCAATCACTCATTTTTATCAGAATATTTTCAAATACATTTGTTAACTCCAAGTCTGCTTCCTTCTATGAATATAGTTTTCCCCTCTTCATGTAGGAATAGCACTGATTCAATAATCTTAGTGTAAGAAGTAGTCACATTTCAGTATAATTCTCTTGAGATTATTTTAAGGAAAAAGAGTAAATGACAGAAATGAACTATCCACTGCAGAACAATTTATCATGGAGTGTTGCATATCGCTATCTGAGAAAGATTCAGTGTAGTAATCACTTGGAATAGTGATAAAGCATAATTGTATGCTAGTCATAAATTAGAGGTGAATGGCAGTTTCAGCTAATGAGTGCCAAATAGCAGTGCAGACACTGTAGTGATTAGAGAAGATGTGGTTATGAATGCATTTATTACTAGTTGTTACAAAGCTTTTCAAATTATAAATGGCAGGTATATAAATAGACACCTAGATATTATGTCAGACTACTGTATCTATAAAGTAAGATATAGACACATAAGTGAGACAAATGTAAAACAGAAGAAACTAAAAAGTCCTCTGCTATACACACATTATATCATATTAAATTAATTTTATATCACTTTAGGAAAATTTGAGCATACCTAACTTCAACTATATTTTGTTTCTTTCCTTTTACAATTTATATTTTATTTGTGCTGCTTTTCTGATGTGTATAAAGGGTCACTCTACATTGGCTGGTGGTATTTGTCTCTCTAGAGAAGATTTCAAAATCTTAAAAAACAGCTACAATTTTATTTTCTGCTCCATAAATACTATATATTCAATGAGTCCCTATTTATTATAGGATGCTATGAAATTTCCATTTATTTTGATATAGTAGAAATCAAAGTTAATTTATGAGGTAGAACTAAATACAGATTATTTCAGTATTAATATTTCTTCCCAAGTTGATTCTTCTTCACTTTAAGATACACTGTACATTTTATTATTGCCTTTGGTTGGAAAACAGAAATATAGTAAACACATTTTTAAATTGTAGAATTAATAGCAATGTTTAAGGTTTCCCTCTCCTAAGTCTCATCTTAGGAGTTATGATAAGATCCATTTGCAGAAATGAGTGAAGAGATGAATACATATAGAATGGTATAGGAAAGAGTACCATTTAAAAATAAAAATTATGCAATTTTCCCTCAAATTATAATAAAATGAGAACATGCACAAAGTTAAGATTTTAATTATTCTTAAAATCATTTTTGCCTGATTTTTTGCTATAGTCCTTACATTGTTTTTTATAAACTGCCTTAATATTAGATTTCTCTGAGTAGGTTTGGTTATCATTTGGACAAAAATAAATAGGCATGTGACAAAGTGAAAATTTGGGTTTACTGGGAAAGCTTTTAGTTCTGAGAATTATCTTTAATTATTTTCAAGAAATCAATTGTTGGCACAAAAGCTATCACATCTTAACGATTTTTTCCCAAATGCATTTTTGCAATTATTATTTTTAATTAAAACAAAAATTAAAGTGTATTTTGGTGAATCCAATATTTCCCTGCACAAAAAAAAAAAAGAAAAAGAAAAAAATATTCATAGCAGTACTTCAGGTCTCCAGTTCTACATGGAAGAGGCTTGTAAGTCACCACTCCACTGAAACAATGAGTAACAAGCTAACATATTGAGAAATCAGTAATTCTTCCAAGATTGGAATAAAGGTGAGGACACAGACAAAACTGTTGCCCCTAAGATTAGAGAGACAGATGGGAGAATACTAGGAGTCACAGCTTACCACAGCTGATATTTGCAAGTGGAAATGACTGCTATGGTTTGAAAACTTTAACTATAACTGATAATTTTCTAGAGGCTTGGTGCAGAAAATTAAAAATTTCTTGAGTACCCAGTAATAGAGAGCCACCCATGCTTTTGTGAGCTGTATCTTCAGGAGCCTAGCCAGAGTATCATAATAATATTGGGGAGAGAGAAAAAAAAAGACTATTGTGATTTTAATAGGAAGAGCAGAAAAGGAACCATTTTGAAATACACTAGAGCACTCTGTTTTTCCTAAGACATTATGCCCTTGGGAGAAATTGTTTAACCAGACTCTAACTTCTTGGGATCTTATTAAACCCTAAGTAATCTGGGGAAGGAAAACACTAAACTCTGCCAGCCTAAGCTTTCTCAAAAGAAAAGGGAAATAATTCCAGCCACTCTATATCCTTCTATGTGGAAGAGAATAAATACCCAACTCCAAACTATTCCAGATATTCTGTCCCACATAATTGGAGAGGTAGAGGTGAAGAAGGGGAACATGGAGAAGCACTGGTGAAGTTCAAAGTCCAGAGTCAAAGGTTCCCTAAAAGACCAAGACTTAATTTTTGGACTATAGGACACTCTTGTGTCCCCTCCCCCTACAAACCTGCCTTATCATCACATTCAGTTCAGTTCAGTTGCTCAGTCATGTCCGACTCTTTGTGACCCCATGAACTGCAGCACGCCAGGCCTCTGTCCTTCTCCAACTCCTGGAGTTCACTCAAACTCACGCCCATGGAGACAGTGATGCCATCCAACCATCTCATCCTCTGTCGTCCCCTTCTCCTCCTGCCCCCAATCTCTCCCAGCATCAGAGTCTTTTCCAATGAGTCAACTCTTCGCATGAGGTGGCCAAAGTACTGGAGTTTCAGCTTTAGCATCATATCTTCCAGAGAACACCCAGGACTGATCTCCTTTAGGATGGACTGGTTGGATCTCCTTGCAGTCCAAGGGACTCACAAGAGTCTTCTCCAACACCACAGTTCAAAAGCATCAATTCTTCAGTGCTCAGCTTTCTTCACAGTCCAACTCTCACATCCATACATGACTACTGGAAAAACCATAGCCCTGACTAGATGGACCTTTATTGGTAAAGTAATGTCTCTGCTTCTGAATATGCTGTCTAGGTTGGTCATAACTTTCCTTCCAAGGAGTCAGCATCTTCTAATTTCATAGCTGCAATCACCATCTGCAGTGATTTTGGAGCCCCCAAAATAAAGTCTGATACTGTTTCCACTGTTTCCCCATGTTTTCCCATGAAGTGATGGGACCGGATGCCATGATCTTCATTTTCTCAATGTTGAGCTTTAAGCCAACTTTTTCACTCTCCTCTTTCACTTTCATAAAGACGCTTTTTAGTTCCTCTTCACTTTCTGCCATAAAGGGTGGTTTCATCTGCATATCTGAGGTTATTGATATTTATCCAGGCAATCTTGATTCCAGTTTGTGCTTCCTCCAGCCCAGCGTTTCTCATGATGTACTCTGCATAGAAGTTAAATAAGCAGGGTGACAATATACAGCCTTGACGTACTCCTTTTCCTATTTGGAACCAGTCTTTTGTTCCATGTCCAGTTCTAACTGTTGCTTCCTGATCTGCATATAGGTTTCTCAAGAGGCAGGTCAGGTGGTCTGGTATTCCCATCTCTTTCAGAATTTTCCACAGTTAATTGTGATCCACACAGTCTATTGTGATCCACACAGTCAAAGGCTTTGGCATAGTCAATAAATCAGAAATAGATGTTTTTCTCGAACTTTCTTTACTAAAAGCCAATTTAGAGCACTCCCGTTTACCCAGTACATCATGTCAGGGTACCAAGAGAAAATTTTAAGAAATAATAAGACAAAAAAAAAAAAAAAAAAAAACCCACAAATACACAATTTGAAGAGACAAAACAATATTCAGACTCATGTACAGCAGGAATACTGGCATTATCAGACAAGGAATTTAAAACAATGATTAATATGCTGAGGACTTTAATGCATAAAATGGACAACATACAATAATAGATGTGCACCATTAATGGACATATGAAAATTCTAAGAAAGAACCAAATGGAAATGGCAGAAAAAAAAATGTGACAGAAATAAAGAATGCCTTGATGGGTTCATGAGTGGATTAGCAGACTGGAATGGTGAAAGAAAGAATATCTGGGCTTGAAGATATTTCAATAGATACCCCATAAACTGAAAAGCAAAAGGAACAAAAACTGATAAAACCTGAACAGGATATCCAAGTAACTGTGGGACCAATACAAAGGTTTCCCCAAACTAATGTAAGACACTAAACCCTGTGGTTTTGTGTCACATATCTAGGAAGTTCAGAGAACACCAGGCAAGATAATGCCAAAAAATGACACCTTAGCATATCACTTTAAAACTACAGAAAATCAAAGATGAAGGAAAAATTCAGTAAGAAGTCTGTGGGTGGAGGAAAGAGAGGAAGAGGTAACTTTAACATGAAGAAAATTATCAGGGATAAAGAGGGGAATCATATAATGATAAAAGGGTCAATTCTTCAAGAACACAATATAATTCTTAATGTCCATGGACGGAGGAGCCTGGTAGGCTGCAGTCCATGGGGTCACTGAGGGGCGGACACGACTGAGCAACTTCACTCTCACTTTTCACTTTCGTGCATTGGAGAAGGAAATGGCACCCCATTCCAGTGTTCTTGGCTGGAGAATCCCAGGGACGGGGCAGCCTGGTGGGCTGCCATCTATGAGGTCACACAGAGTTGGACACGACTGAAGTGACTTAGCAGTATGAGCCTAATAACAGAGTGACAAACAACACAAAGCAAAAACTGATAGAACTTCAAGAGGAAATAGATGGCCCCATGATTATAGTTGGAGACGTCGACACCCTCTTTCAGAAACTGAAAGATCTAGAAGGTAGAAAATCATTAAGGATGCAGCTGAAATCAACAGTACCATAAATCAATTGGATATAATTAATAGCTATAGACTACTTCCCAAGCAAAAGCAGAACACACATTCTTCACAAGCTTACATGGAACAGTTACTAAGATATACCACATTCTAGACCATAAAGTACACCTTATCACACTTAAAACAATAGGAACCATACAGAAAAACAATGGCATTAAACTAGAAATTAATAACAGAAAGATAATTTGAAAGTCCCCAATATGAAGAGATTTAAAAAAAAAAACACTTTTAAGTAACATATGAGTCAAAGAAAGAAAAGTTTAAAAATATTTTGAACTAAACAAAAATGAAAATACAACTTATCAAAAATATGTGAGATACAGTAGAAGCAGTGTGCCTAAAGAAAATTTAGAATACTGAGTGCATATATTGGGAAAAAAGATCTATCTAAAATCAGTAATCTATATTTTCACCTTTGTTGTTGTTGTTCAGTCTCTAAGCCATGTCCAACTCTTCCACCTTAGGAAACTAGAAAAAGATCAAATTAAACCCAAAGAAAGCAGAAGAAATGAAATAATACAAATTGGAGCAAAAATAACTGAAAGTCAAAACAGGGAATTGATAGGAAAGTCAATAAAACTAAAACATGGTTCTTTTAAAAGACCATGGAAATTCACAAGTATTTATCCAAGCTAAGAGAAAGAGAAAGAAAACAAGCTACTAATATCAGAAATAAAAGAAGTCCATCTCTAAAGAGCCCAAGAACATTAACAGAACAATAAAGAAATTCTACAAAAAAATTCTTTGCTCACAAATTTCATACTGTAGATATCAAATTGACCAATTGCTCAAAAGACACAATCTACAAAAATGTAAAAAGGAAAAAACAGACAAATCCTGTATATATCTGTATCTGAATAGACATGTATCTATTAAAAAATGAATCAATAATTAACATTTCCCAAAAATTAAAGTATCAGGCTCAGATGGGTTCACTGATCAATTCTAACAAACCTTTAAGGAATAAGTTATAGCATTTCTTTACAATCTCAGAAGGTAGAAGTAAAGACAGTATTTCCTAACTTATCTATGAGTTATCCTAGTACTAGCATTACACTAATGCTGAAACCAGACAAAGACACTGAAAGAAAAGAGAGCCCCCATGGGGTGGAAAAAGTCAGACACAACTGAGCAATGTTCACTTTCGCTTTTCAACAGTATCTCTCATGAATATAGACGCAAAAGTCCTCAACAAAATATTAGCAGATTGAATCCAACGATGCATAAAAATAATTAAACTATGACCAGGTATGACAGGCTAGTTTCACAATCAACCATCAATTAATATAATCCAGCACATCAAGAAGTTAAAAAAGAAAAGCCATATGATCTTATCAATAGATGTAAAGATATCTGACAAAATCCCACGTACATTCATTATAAAAACTCTTAGTAAAATAGGAATAGAGGAGAACTTCCTCAACGAAAATATAACTACAAAACTCCCTCCAGATACCATCATATTAAATGTAAGAAACACAAAGTTTTCCCCTAGAATCAGAAATAAGACATGGCTGTCCCCTCTTACCACTGCTCTTTCAACATTGTACTAAATGTCCTAACTAACACAATAAGACAAGAAAATACAAGATATATAGCTTGGGAAAGAAAAAATAAAGTTGCCTTTGTTTGCAGATGACATGTCATTTAAGTAGAAAACCCAAAAGAATTGATAAAGGGACTCGTAAAACTAATAAATGATGATAGCAAGTTTATAGAATACAAGGTTAATATAAAAATTCCATTTTTTTCCTATATATAAGCAATGAACAAGTGGAATTTGAAATGAAAAATGTAATACCATTGATATACATGCTTCAAAAAAATGAAATAATGAATGCAAATCCAATAAAATATGTATAAATTCTACATGAGAACTATAAAACTCTGATGAAAGAAAGAAAATAAGAACCAAATCAATGGAGAGACGTTTCATTTTCATGGATAGGGAGACTCAATATGGTCAAGATGTCAGTTCTTCCAAACTTGTTGTATACTCAATGCAATCTCAATCAAAATATCAGAAAATTACTTAGAATATATGAGAAAGAAGGTGGTTCTAAAGTTAATATAGAGAAGCAAAATATCCAGAATAGTCAACATAATATTGAAGGGGAAGCTCAAAATTGAAAGACAGACATTATCTGACTTTAGAACTTACTGCTGCTGCTGCTAAGTTGCTTCAGTCGTGTCTGACTCTGTGTAACCCCATAGACGGCAGCCCACCAGGCTCCCCTGTCCCTGGGATTCTCAAGGCAAGAACACTGGAGTGGGTTGCCATTTCCTTCTCCAATGCATGAAAGTGAAAAGTGAAAGTGAAGTCGTTCAGTCGTGTCTGACTCTTTGCGACCCCATGGACTGCAGCCTACCAGGCTCCTCTGTCCATGGGATTTTCCAGGCAAGAGTACTGGAGTGGGTTGCCATTGCCTTCTCCTTAGAACTTACTAAAGCTACAATAATCAAGAAACTATGGTATTGATAAAAGAATAGAAAAATAATATATCAAATAAATTTTTCACAGAAATACATACATATAGTTAGTTAAGCTTTGACAAAGGAGCAGAACAATACAATGGAAGAAAGATAGTCTGTTGAAAAATCATATTTTACAGACCACTTTCAGGTTTAGACATAGATCCAGAACCTTCATATTATCTGATTTAATTTTCATCATACTTACATAAGATTGGAACTGGAACCAGGCCAGCCACAGGCCTATTTTCAAGTAGATCACTTCTAGGAAAAACCATTAGTCACTCAGTCTTGTCCAAATCTTTGTGACCCTATGGACTGTAGTCTGCTAGGCTCCTCATTCCATGGAATTCTCCAGGCAAGAATACTGGAGTGGGTAGCCATTCCCTTCTCAAAGGGATCTTAACCCAGGGATCAAATCTGGGCCTCCTGAATTGCAGCCCAGATTCTTTACCATCTGAGCCATCAGAGAAGCCCAGGAAAGAATCATATGAAAATATAAGACCAAGAAGTTGCTAAGTACTTACATAGGCCTTAGAACATTACTACGGACCTTAATGGTATTTGTACCATATCTGAAGTCTTTGGATTATTGCCATGGTACCTAGAATACTATATTTTATATCTTTTTCTAATACTAAAATTATTTACCTAATGCCACATACCTATTGAGTGATAAAGTCCATGATTCAAAGCCCGGTCCACCTGACTCTGAAACTGATCTTTTCAGCTCTACTGTTTTTGCTCTACTGGAGCAAAACTCTATTTCTGCTCTACTGTTTCCTAGAGTTATATTGAATACTTCTCATTGGACTGCATATAAAAGGAAACATTTTTAAATAATCAAAACAAAATCTGGCCCCTCAAAGATGTGTTTTGCATCCTAATTCCTGGAATCTGGTAATATCACCTTATTTGAAAAAAAAAAAAAAAGTTATTTGCAGATATAGTTAAGTTAGAGACTTTGAGATGTGGAGATCCTACTGGATTGTCCAATGAGTGAAGTGAAAGTCTCAGTCGTGTCTGACTCTTTGCAGTCCCACGGTCTATATAGTCCATGGAATTCTCCAGGCCAGAATACTGGAGTGGGTAGCCTTTCCCTTCTCCAAGGGATCTTCCCAAACCAGGGATGGAACCCAGATCTCCTGCATTGCAGGCAGATTCTTTACCAGCTGAGCTACAAGGGAAACCCTTGGATTGTCCAGGGAGTGAAAGTACAGTCGCTCAGTCATGTCTGAGTCTTTGCGACCCCATGGACTGTAGCCTACCAGGCTCCTCTGTCCATAGAATTTTCCAGGCAAGAATACTGGAGTGGGTTGCCATTTCCAAGTAGGCCCTAAATCCACTGAGGAGTATTAGGATAAGAGACACACAGGAGGTCTTTCACAGACAGATGAGGAGGAGACAGAGGCAATGGAGATAAAGATTGAAGTGATGCTTCCAGAAACCAAGGTATACCTGGAACAACCAAGAGTTAGAAGAGGCAAGGGACAGAATCTCCCCTTGAGCCTTGAGAGGAAGCATAGCCCTATGTTACATTGACTTTGGACTTTTGGTTTCCAGGCTGCAAGAGAATAAATTTGTGTTGTTTTAAGACACTGAGTTAGGAAACTAATACAGATTTTAATTTTAATTCAGACCCCACTGGGATTTTTAATCTATCATGAAAAAACAGAACAAAGATTTACTTTAAAAATGTTTAAAGAATGTTTGAAAATTATTTGGGAACATAAACTGAATGATTGATGATTATATTTTTCCCTCAGAACTCAAGAAAAAGAACACCAGGAGATGATAAAAAAAAATCCCAAATGCACGAAATATGAATGAAGCAATTTGAAATTTTATTTGAAAGTATATGCACAGAACATAAGAATAGGGCTTTAAAGATTATAAGGGTGTCCCAAAGAGACTGAATGGACCTAGTATTGATGTTTTGCCTATGGCTTCCTGTGCCTGCTACTTTTAACAGGATGATTTCCTTTTTCTCTCCATTCTTCCTCTCCTTTTCTTTCCTCTCTTGCTTAACTTTTTTTTTTTTTTTTCCTGAGCAGGCTTTCATGCTGTATTTCCAACTGATTGATTTATTCATGTGCAAAAGAAATTTTACCACAAGAAATTAATGTTTTATAGAATGCAGTCAAGGAAGTAGATTGCTTAGCAAAACCATCATATCTACTCACCTAGAGTTATTTATCTTCTCACTGCAGACACTCACATCACTGCCTCAGTAATCTAGTCTAAAGAATGGCCCATGAACATTAACCACATTGACTTCATGAAATTCATAACTATTGATTCTGACATGCCAATTTTCTATATAAAATAGTTCACTATCTCTTTGACATAAAGGAGGCTTGAGATTTTCCTATCTTGATAAGAATTCAGTCAAATTAGTTAGACCCTGATTAATAACATTTATTCTTATCTGAGTAAATAACATTTAAAAAATCATATTTCTACACTTTTAGGATATTATATGAATCTTTACAGTTTTAAAACTGTAATTTAAATTTAGGTTTTATTCCTTTGATCTGTTTATAGATCACAAAATTTAACTATTTTAATAGAAGAATTGTTCAATATAAAAACATTCCACAAATTGATCATGTATAAAATTATAATTAAACATGATGCTTCCTAGTTTTGCCTAGAGCACTAATGATATAGCCATTAAAAATTAATGAAAGTAATAGTCATATGTCCAATCAGCTACCAATATTTAAAATTTAAAGGCAAGATATTTCTAAAATTTATAAAATTAACAATTATTATCATTTTAAAATCAGTTTATCCAATGATGTATTAATTATTTTTACAAATACCTACATTTGAATATATTTAATCAATATCAGAGACTAGCATCTCTTGCTTTTTCCATAAATATGACAGAAAAATACAGGTGATCGATTAAAAGATGTTTATTTTATCATGATGTTCCACCTTGTTTTATTCAAATTCCCACTGAATTAATGGAGTAGCTCGAGAATAATACGAGACTTAGAATGAATGTTTTCCTCTAATGCCAGTGCTTTCTTCACTAATATACTTAAATGTTCATTTTGGCACTCACAGAAAAGACTTCATGCTAATAGGAGTGTAATAGAAAACTTAACCTTGGGATTGTCTTCAGTCATAGTTCTCACTTCCAGAAAGATTTATCTCTACTATATGCATGCCAAATCACTTACTGAACAAGAATTACAAATGCCAAAGAGGAGTTCAGACTTCCCCTAAGAATCACATAAAGAAGGAGTCCAAATGCATTTCTATTGCAAAGAAGAATATAGTCAACATAATTTCAGAAGTAGAAAAACAATGTAAATACATTTTCTTAGGTGCATGGGCCTTGATAGTGGCTATGTTCTTTCTGGTCATGTCTTCTCATTTCTTTTTGCTTTCTTATATTTATTTTTGCATTATTCATAGTCCTCTAAACTTGTGTCTAATATACATAGGCTATTTTAAGCTCTTAAAAATAGCGCAACTTAAAAAGGTACAGATAATTAGAATGAGAAGGATGTGATAATGTGGAATAGGAGCAGTATTATGGAATCAACCCGAATCACTACCACTTCTATTAACTGCTATTTTGACCCATTTTTCATGCAAAATTTGGAAATCAGCCACCTTTTTAAAGTTAGCTACACACACAGGAGCTTCTTCATATTCACAATGGAACAAACATAGGCATAATCTAGGAACCAACACAGGCATAATCTAGTATTAGATAAGTTTCCACAATCTTCCATAAAATTTATCCCATACAGAATAAAATAGGCCTGACTCTGAATCTGAAATATTTTTCACTATTTTGAACTGAGTCCTAATTGTTGGGCCCTCTTCCTGATGGAGAAGGCAATGGCACCCCACTCCAGTACTCTTGCCTGGAGAATCCCAGGGATGGGGGAGCCTGGTGGGCTGCCATCTATGGGGTCGCACAGAGTCAGACACGACTGAAGTGACTTCGCAGCAGCAGCAGCAGCTTCCCTGATAGCTCAGATAGTAAAGAATCTGCCTGCAATGTGGGAGACCCAGGTTCTATCCCTGGGTTGGGAAGATCCCCTGGAGAAGGGAATGGCAATCCATTCCAGCATTCTTGCCTGGAGAATCCCATAAACAGAGGAGCTTGTGGGCTATGGTTCATCGGACTGCAAAGAGTCAGACACAACTGAGCTACAAACATACACACATTAGCCTTGTGACTGAAAGTAAGTCCCTTCATTTCTCTTGCTTAGTTTCTTTTCTACAAAACAAAGGCTTCAGTTAGGATAGCTCATCTCCAAGACCCCCTCGAGTTCAAAATTTTTAATTATTAGATTTCTTTTAACATGCAACCAAATTCAACTATCTATTTGAGAAGAAAATATCAATAAATTTAATAACTCAATATTTGGAAAGAAAAAGCTACATATTTCCAGTGTCTCCCAAGTGCTGGGCTTGGCATGCAACAGATTCTCAACAAAAACTTTCTTAACAAATCAAGTTCCCATTAGTGTACAAGTACTGGGCTCTGTACAGTTAGCAAAAACAAGACTGGGAGCTGACTGGGCTCAGATCATGAACTCCTTATTGTAAAATTCAGACCTAAATTGAAGAAAGTAGGGAAAACCACTAGACACTTCAGGTATGACCTAAATAAATCCCTTATGATTATACAGTGGAAGTGACAAATAGATTCAAGGGATTAGATCTTATAGAGTACCTGAAGAACTATGGATAGAGGTTTATGACATGGTACAAGAGGCAATGATCAAGATCATCCCCAAGAAAAAGAAATGCAAAAAAGGCCAAATGGTTGTCTGAGGTGGCCCTACAAATAGCTGAGAAAAGAACAGAAGCTAAAGGCAAAGGAGAAAAGGAAAGATATACTCATTTGAATGCAGAGTTCCAAAGAACAGCAAGGAGAGATAAGAAAGCCTTCCTAAGTGATAAATACAAAGAAATAGAGGAAAACAATAGAAAAGACTAGAGATATCTTCAAGGAAATTAGAGATACCAAGGGAACATTTTATGCAAACATGCACACAATTTAGGACAGAAACAGTATGGACCTAACAGAAGCAGAAGATATTAAGAAGAGGTGGCAAGAATACACAGAAGAACTACCAAAAAGGTCTTAATGACCCGGATATTCATGATGGTGTGATCACTCACCTAGAGCCAGACATCCTGGAATGGGAAGTCAAGTGGGCCTTAGGAAGCACCACTACAAAGTTAGTGGAGGTGATGGAATTCCAGTTGAGCTATTTCAAATCCTAAAAGATGATGCTGTTAAAGTATAGCTTACACTCAGTATGTATGGATGTGAGAGTTGGGCTATAAAGAAAGCTGAACGCTGAAGAATTGATGCTTTTGAACTGTGATGTGGAGAAGACTTTTGAGACTCCCTTGGACTGCAAGGAGATCCAATGAGTCAATCCTAAAGGAAATCAGTCCTGAATATTCATTGGAAAGACTGATGCTCATGCTGAAACTCCAATATATGGCCAAATGATATAAAGAAATGACTCATTGGAAGGCATGAGGATGACAGAGGATGTGATGCTTGGATGGCACCATCAAATCAATGGACATGAGTTTGAGTAAGCTCCAGGAGTTGGTGATGGATAGAGAAGTCTGAGGTGCTGCAGTCCATGGTGTCACAGAGTCGGACACCAACTGAACTGAACTCAATATCCAGCAAAATTGGAAAACTGAGCAGTGGCCGCAGGACTGGACAAGGTCAGCTTTCATTTCAATCCCAAAGAAAGTCAATGCAGAAGAATGTTCCAACTACTGCACAATCGCACTCATCTCCCACGCTAGCAAAGTAATGCTCAAGATTCTCCAAGCTAGGCTTCAATAGTATGTGAATCGAGAACTTCCAGATGTTCAAGCTGGATTCAGAAAAAGCAGAGAAACCAGAGATCAAATTGCCAACATCCCTTGGATCATCAAAAAAGTAACAGAATTCCAGAAAAACATCTACCTCTGCTCTATTGACTATGCCAAAGCCTTTGACCATGTGGGTCATAACAAACTATGGAATTCTTAGAGATGGGAATACCAGACCACCTTACCTGCCCTCCTGAGAATTACGTATGCAGGTCAGGAAGCAGCAGTTAACACCAGACTGGCAACAATGGACTGATTCCAAATCAGGAAAGGAGTACATCAAGGCTGTATACTGTTGCCCTGCTGGATGAAGCACAAGCTGGAATCAAGTTTTCAGGGAGAAATATCAATAACCTCAGATATGCAGATGACACCACCCTTATGGCAGAACATAAAGAGGAACTAAATAACCTCTTGATGAAAGTGAGAGAGGAGAGTGAAAAAGTTGGCTTAAAACTCAGCATTCGAAAAATGAAGACCATGGTATCTGGTCCCATCACTTCATAGCAAATAGATGGGGAAACAATGGAAACAGTGACAGACTTTGTTTTCTTGGACTCCGAAATCACTGCAGATGGTAATTGCAGCCATGAATATAAAAGATGCTTGCTCCTTGCAAGAAAAGCTATGACCAACCTAGACAGCATATTAAAGAGCAGAGACATTATTTTGCCAACAAAGGACTGTCTAGTCAAAGCTATGGTTTTTCCAGTGGTCATGTATGGATGTGAGAGCTGAACCATAAAGAAAGCTGAAAGCCAAAGAATTGATGCTTTTGAATTGTAGTGTTGGAGAAGTGTCAGGAAGCATTTAACAGGAGGCTTCCTGTGTGCTCTTTTGGATCTGTCAGGAATTCTCTGTTCCTTATTAATTCCTGAATATTCAGAAATTAAGAGGAGGGGCAAGCCTGTTCCGGGGCTGAGGAATCCAGGTATTTCCTTCATTAGTTTTTCTATACGGTGATAAGTATCCTCTTCCTTTTCATGAACCATATGGTAAAAGTGATTATTTACAACCCTCTCTCTTTCATATGGATGACCTCATGTTTCCTTGTAAGTTTGATTTTATCTCTGCTAAAAATAGCTATCTTGTAAGACAGTATAAATACCTATACAGTGTTGAATAAAACACCTCTGCTCTATCAGAGCTTTGGTCCCTGTGTCTTGCTTTCTCTCTCTCTCTCTTTCTCTCCCTCTGTCTCTTTTTCAGGCTGATTCCCTGGAGCACAGAGGTCCTCTGGGTTCACTTTCCTGCCTGGGCTTCTAAGCAGGTGCTCTGTGCCTTCACCTCGAGATGGCGCCTGAGGCTTTTGTGAGCAGAGCAAGCCCCATGCCAGGGGCTTTATTGGCTTTCTTTGTAAACCAAGGAATATCAGCCTCTTTCTCTCTCCTTTACTTTCTTATCAGTCGACTCCGGACCACCAGGTTCTGGTCCATTAAAGGACCTCAATAAGTGGCGCCCAAACAGGGACTTGGTACACATAGGCAGATTCAGACGGAGTGACCCCAGGGCCTATTGAGGCCGGTAAGTACTTAGACATGATAAAATGGCTGGAAAGCCCCATCACTTTTCTACTTCACTTCATCACTTATTTAAAGTTCAGGGACTTAATGAAACATATGCTGGTTTTTTTAGCTAGATTACAAAATGCTATTTCCCATACTGTAACTGGAGAAGAAGCCAAAAGGCAACTATAGAAATTACTTGCTTATGAAAATGCAAATAAGGAATGTCAAAAAGCTATAGCTCCAATTCGTGAGACAGGACCTATTATTGATTATTTGAAGGCTTGTCGCACTCTAGGATTAGAAACACAAAAGATGCAAATGCTAGCTGAAACAACGGTTGCTGCCTTAAGAAAGGGAAATGAAAGATGCTTTACATGTGGAAATAAGAACCATTTAAAAAGGGACTGCCCTACCCTAAGAAAGCTAAAATAAAATAAAAAAGGAAAAAATTTAAAAAACCTCCAAAAATCTGCTCTCACTGCCATAGAGAAATGCATTGGGCCAAAGATTGTAAGTCTAAATTTGAAATTGAAGGAAAACCTATTCCAGGAAACTCCAACCAGGGGACCCCCCAGGTCCCCTTCAACAAAATCCTGGGGCAAATTCCATCTTTTCCCTCAAACCCTCAACATCCGGCAGTGCTGCCATGGATATACCAACTTTGTTTTTAGATAATATGAAGTTAATGAGCTCTATTTAAATTCAAATTCACATGAACTGAACAATATTAAATATAATGTTTAAATACAAATATAATTTAAATATAATTGTTTGCTAATCTAATTATGACATGTCTTAAGTCATCAACATTATATAATGCTTTTAGTATGCCTAGGTTTAAGGTAACAATTTGTCAACAAAAAGGTAACTATATATATATATATATAGTTTTTATCTCATATATATATATATGAGATAAAAACTTTTAGATAAACTCTATTAAAATAATTATATTTTTAATAGAATAATCTATTATTATAATCTAAAGTAATCTCAGGATTGGGATAACTTAAATTTCTAAAGTTGTACTAAACTAAATAATAAAAGTTTATTAAATAGGTCATTTCCAAATAAAATACGATTTTAAAACAATAATTACTAAGCATTATCTTCCTCTTACAAAATTTTTTCTTACAGAAAAACTAAAGATATTTTAAACTATTAATAAATATATAATGTAAATATATTTATATATAAATATAAATTTATATACAATAAATATATATTATAATATGATATAATAAATATATTCACCAATCTATAAAATGCTAATATACAAGACATTTCATAGTTGCTAAGGAAAAGTAAGATATATGCTTTTAATAAAACGATATCAGATATGACAAACTCAGATATACATTCCACATTTTTCCTGGGGGCCACTGCTCACTTAACAAACAATACAATTATTAAAATAACTTGGAAGAATGATGAGCCTATTTCAACAGAACAGTGGGCCCTCACGAAAGAGAAATTGCAGGCGGCTAAGGAACTTATAGATACACAACTAGAATTACAACATATTGAGGAATCTTGTTCTCCTTGCAACTCTTATTTTTTTTATAAAAAAGAAATCTAACAAATGGCATCTCCTAACAGACCTCTACTCATCACACAAGGTATTAAGCCTTGTGGTTTACAACCAAATGCTTTTATTTGGGCCACACCTCTTCACTCTTCATGGTGAGGCTACACAAAACGTTATGACTCACTTATTAGCTTGTTTTACAGTAATGGGGACTCCTTGTTCTATAAAAACAGACAATGGCCCTGCCTATATTTCTAGACACTTTAAACAATTTTTACAATCTTTTTCTATTAAACATATTAAAAGTATTCCTTATAATCCACAGACACAAGACATAGTCAAACACATCACACACTAAAGTTGCAAATAAAATTTGAAAAGTGGGAATACACAAGGTAAACTACTGTCTTCCTTATCTAAAGCAGACTTTACTAGATTCCAACATATGATATTTTCTAAACCTATAACTATTGTTAATACAGCTTTATTTGTTTTAAAGTTTTTAACCTCTTTGGAAGATTCGATCCAAGGGGGACCCCAGCATTCAAAATGGAGATGAAACAACAAGAACCCCAGGAAGAAGAAATTCCAATACGGGCTATGACCGCTCTAAAGATCTCCAGAAAGCACCGTCCTCAGCAACAGCAACCTTATGATCTCCCCACTTGGGGACAAATAAAATCCCTTACTAATTGAGCTGAAAATTTGGTCTTTCAACAGGGAATGCCTCAGAGTCCTGAATACATTTTCCTGGCAATGCCCAGCAGCAGTGCATCGCCTCCCCCTGCTCGAGCCCTGACTTACCCAACCCCCCGCTATGGCAGGTCATAGAATGGACAGAAAAAAGACTGATCATATCAACCAATGACTCCACCCATATACCCCCTCCTTGGAATGTGAAAGGGCCCTCACACCCTGGGGAGGAAAAAAAAACTAATTAACATTTCTTTAGGCTATGAAGTCCTTCCCTTGTGCATGGGCCCAGCAAAATTGTGCACAAATGTCAGCAGACAAACTTGGGCTTTCGCCCTGCCTCCCAAAAAGGATTTTCAGATGTTGCTTAGACTATTTACTGCCTTTTCTTTGTCTGTGAACCATGTTTATACTACTGAGACTTTAGGAAAAGAGTTAGGAAAGAACATTATGCAAATGGTTTACTTATAAGAACTTCACTTATGCTCCTGTTCATTGGGACAAATGTCAAACCAAGTCAAGAAAATCAATGTTTGTGGCTAATCATACAACTGTTGATTGGAGACCCCATGGTATGTGGTTATCTGACTGCTCAGATGATATTAACAACACTGTGTGTGATATGGAAGGTCACTGACACTAGGATGGAACATTACTATGACAAAGGACTTCTTGGGTGGCTTGACGGTGGATTAGCTCCACCTCATCCTAGGATGTCCTCGATAAACAGAGTGGGCCTGAACAATGGGACATTTGGAAACTGGCTGCGAGTGCCAGAGCACCGAAGAACTTAAAACCTGGACTGGACATTTCATAGAGACCAGCTGTGGTCATAGTAACTATTTCTTTTGCTATAATCAGTCGTATTTTATATAGGCCTGTGTCCTTTATATTTTATAGGCCTGTGTCCCACTTCCTTTTGTTATAGCCATAGAAAATTTACAATTTAATAGGACTTTTACGTTCTGTAACTTGTATTAATTACAAACTATATACTTGTCTTAACTCCTCTATTTCTTTAATCTACTCAATTTTGTATTACTTCTGTTCAATTCAATCATTGTGCCTACAACTGGGAACAAATCAAATTTCATTTACAAAATATACATGATAATGCCTCTCTGAATGTACAGTTACTACCAAAATAATCTTTAAAACTTTTTCTAAATGTCTGTCCTCTTCCACTAATTTGGAAACTTTAGCTGAACAAATTATCCAGGCTAGACCCACGAAGATGGTTTCAAAGTGTTACCCACAACATCAGGTCTGGAACTATAACTTTGGTCATTGTCTTGGTAATTATATTTGTTGTTTACCATCACCTTTCTATAAGGTTGGTTAATACTAACCAAACTCATCTGGTCAGGACCTTTTCTTTTCTTTTTTCTACAAATATAATAAAATAGGGGGAATTGTCAGGAAGCATTTAACAGGAGGCTTCTTGTGTGCTGTTTTGGATCTCTCAGGAATTCTCTGTTCCTTATTAATTCCTGAATATTCAGGAATTAAGAGGAGAGGCAAGCCTCTCCTGGGGGCTGAGGAATCCAGGCATTTCCTTTGTTAGTTTTTCTATACTGTGATAAGTACCCTTTTCCTTTTCATGAACCATATGGTAAAAGTGATTATTTACAACCCTCTCTTTTTCATATGGATGACCTCATGTTTCCTTGTAAGTTTTGCTTTTATCTCTGATGAAAATAGCTATCTTGTAAGACAGTATAAATACTTACATAATGTTGAATAAAACACCTCTGCTCCATCAGAGCTTTGGTCCCTATGTCTTGCTTTCTCTCTCTCTCTCTTCTCTCTCTCTCTCCCTCTCTCTCTTTTTCAGGCTGATCCCCTGGAGCGCAGAGGTCCTCTGGGTTCACTTTCCTGCTCGGGCTTCTAAGACCCTCTTGAGAAGGTGCTCTGTGCCTTTAACCCCTTGAGAGGGCGCCTGATGCCTTCATGAACAGAGCAAGCCCCATGCTAGGGGCTTCATTGGCTTTCTTCATAAACCAAGGAATATCAGCCTCTTTCTCTCTCCTTTATTTTCTTATTGGTTGACTCTGGACCACCAGGTCCCGGTCCATTAAGGGACCGCAACAGAGAAGAGTCTTGAGAATCCCTTGGACAGCAAGGAGATCTAGTCAATCCTAAAGGAAATCAGTCCTGAATATTCAATGGAAGGACTGATGCTGAAAGGTCCAATACTTTGGCCACCTGATGAGAACTGACTCATTGGAAAAGACCCTGATGCTGGGAAAGATTGAGGCAGGGGGATAAAGGGACAATGAAGGATGAGATGGTTGGATGGGATCACTGACTCAATGGACATGAGTTTGTGCTAGTTCTGATAGTTGGTGATGGACAAGGAAGCCTTGTGAGCTGCAGTCTATGAGTTCGCAAAGATTCGGACATGACTGTTAGACTGAACTGACTGACTGACTGGGCTCTATAATTACATTTATTTTGAAAATGGAACAGTTTAGATATATGACTCATGCTGCCCCTGCTGCTGTTTAGTTACTAAACATTCAGTGACCCTATGGACTGTGGCCTGCCAGCTTCCTCTGTCTGTGGAATTTCCCAGGCAAGATACTGGAGTGGGTTGCCATTTCCTTCTCCATGGGATCTTCCCAACCCAAGGATCTATCCCACATCTCCTGATTGGTAGGCAGATTCTTCACTACTGTGCCACCTGGTCAGCCTATATGTCTCATAAGCATAAAAACAAAATGAATTAATCTAAAACTCCCAAAAGGGAAAATGCATTTTCTTGTCTTTTGTGTGTGTTTTTTTTTTTTCACATTAAGAACTCATGTTACTACATCATAACCTTTAAACAGCTATGATATTCTACGCAAACATAGGTCATTGATGCAATGCAGAGCCCATCAGCTTATGTAATATGTACATGGACCAAGAGATAGAAGAATAATTAGGCAGGTGCCTTTGACACTACCCTAAAATTTCTGTTTTATTGTTTTATGATTTACTGGAAGAGTTCCTGTGAATATGCACACTTGGATTACACTGGATCCAACCTGCGAATTTCCATTTCATTTATTTTTAACACCTGATAAGTGAATCTGATTGAGGGAGCCTGGCTGGTCTCCAGGTATAAGAGCTGGAGGAGTGCTTTTGAGTGATTTCAACTATAGACAATTATCTCTCTTTCAAGTATTTGGAATTTAGTACATTTTTTTAAAAGTTACTTTTACAACAAAATGTTTTTGCAGTTTGTAAGTAAAATAAACACATTTTACTGTGCAATTTTATTTTTACAAGTTGCTTTTGTCTTTGCAATAGGACTTTTTGAGCACAAATCTCTCTTTCCAAACATTTATCTCACTGCCTTTAAAAGCAACAGATATGTTTTGAGTAAAATGTCAACAGGAAAAAAAATTCAGTATATTTTTCAATGAATTTAATTGCAGAATTCACTCATATAAACCCTTTAAAACAGAAACAACTTTTAATTTAGACAGTATTGTGCCTTATTGTCTATTTATTTCACCCACTGGAGATTTTTCAAAGCAAATTAAATCTGGAAAATGTATATAATTGTTATAGAATGCTATACAGTATAAAGAATAAAACTAGAAAATCCTTGTTTGTTCCTGGACTTCAAAGATTGTAAAATGTTAGAGATGTTATTTGCTATTGCTGGGATGTATTCACTGCCTGAAATAAATCTAGGAACCTTCAAAATGGTCAAAGAGTACACTTTGCAAGTGAATTTTCTACCTGATCATTTTAAAGACTAAATCTAGACAACCTTCATTTTTTAAAGCTAAGTCTATTTAATGTAATGTGTACCCACATATGTGTGTGTATGCATATATATATATATATATGCATTTAATCACATATCATATTACATGTTTTTGCTGTCTTATCATTACTGAAAATTTCATAAGAATATTTCTTTCCAAAAATCATAATAGACAAAATACTAGGGAAAATAATGACAATATAGATGTCAAAAAATGAATCTCAAGGAATAGAACAAAGAAAAAACAAACAAAAAAAGGCAGAAGAAAGAAAACTCTAGCATCCTTAAAAGATATAATTCAATAGCCAATTTTACTATCTACCTGAGTAAATTTCATTGCAAGTAGTGTCTCCTCAGTTGCCACTGCTGTTGCTTCAGTAAGATGGGGCAGGTATGAGTGATGAGTTACCAACAGCACAATCCAAGTGAGCTGCCTATGCTTCTTGGTGGTGAGCATCTTTGAAACTGCTAACCCTACATTATCAAAGGTGTGTTTAACACAGGATGAAACCTTCTTTGAGCCTTTTATATGAGCTCTACCATTTAAGAAATAGGAGCTTTTTGTTTCATAATCAAAAGTCTCTTCATAATGGTAAGAGAGATGTCAGGTCAGTTCAGTTCATTTCAGTCACTTAGTCGTGTCCGACTCTTTGTGACCCCGTGAATCGCAGCACACCAGGCCTCCTGTCCATCACCAACTCCTGGAGTTCACTATCTCATCCTCTGTCGTCCCCTTCATTTCCTGCCCCCAATCCTTCCCAGCATCAGAGTCTTTTCCAATGAGTCAACTCTTTGCATGAGGTGGCCAAAGTACTGGAGTTTCAGCTTTAGCATCAGTCCTTCCAAAGAAATCCCAGGGCTAATCTCCTTCGGAATGGACTGGTTGGATCTCCTTGCAGTCCGAGGGACTCTCGAGTCTTCTCCAACACCACAGTCCAAAAGCATCAATTCTTTGGCGCTCAGCCTTCTTCACAGTCCAACTCTCACATCCATACATGACCACAGGAAAAACCATAGCCTTGACTAGACGAACCTTTGTTGGCAAAGTAATGTCTCTGCTTTTGAATATGCTATCTAGGTTGGTCATAACTTTCCTTCCAAGGAGTAAGCATCATTTAATTTCATGGCTGCAGTCACCATCTGCAGTGATTTTGGAGCCCCCCAAAATAAAGTCTGACACTGTTTCCACTGTTTCCCCATCTATTTCCCGTGAAGTGATGGGACCAGATGCCATGGTCTTCATTTTCTGAATGTTGAGCTTTAAGCCAACTTTTTCACTCTCCACTTTCACTTTCATCAAGAGGCTTTTGAGTTCCTCTTCACTTTCTGCCATAAGCATGGTGTCATCTGCATATCTGAGGTTATTGATATTTCTCCTGGCAATCTTGATTCCAGCTTGTGCTTCTTCCAGCCCAGCGTTTCTCATGATGTACTCTGCATAGAAGTTAAATAAGCAGGGTGACAATATACAGCCTTGACGTACTCCTTTTTCTATTTGGAACCAGTCTGTTGTTCCATGTCCAGTTCTAACTGTTGCTTCCTGACCTACATACAGATTTCTCAAGAGGCAGGTCAGGTGGTCTGGTATTCCCATCTCTTTCAGAATTTTCTAGGTCATACCAAACACTGTAACTTGAGTGCTGCCTGAAACATGTGAGATTCAGCAACAAACATCACTTAGTTTAAATATGGAGAATGTTCTGTGCTCTTTGAGTAAGCATGAGTCTTATGTAAATTTTCAATAATGTGGTCTGCTCTTTTGATATGTTTCTTTGAGTCAAGGTCCTAAAGTTTATGTCTTCACTTCCTATATTTATTTTTCAGATTCTAAAGACATTCCCATGCTTTCTCCCTTGGACTTTGTGATTTCCTATAAGGAACACTAAAGATAGAACCAAAGTATTGAGCTAAAATTGCCATATAACAACTATCAAACTCAACTCAAGAAGCAGTTTCCACAAATTATAAAACAGAGATGAGAGCTATTCCAACTGTGAAACATTCCAGAAGTTGTGAGAATCAAATAAGATGATCAACCTAAAAGCATCTTGACATTTTCAAATGAGGGCTTAAGATTCTGGACTGAAGGTGCTTATATCTAAAATTACTCCCACAACAACGACAACATCAAAGAATAACCCATGAGGACAAAGAGAAAAATAGATATGACGATAGATGAGGGAACTTTTTAGATGATGAAAAACTCATGGATGACTGGCCAGAAACTTAGTAGATAGGGCTGAAATCTACGTTCCTTCCGAAGTTATGACCAAAAAGAAGGAAGCCAATCTGAGTCACAGAACCTTGGGAGGGCTAGAAAATCAGAGTCACCAGATCATTTACAAAGTGTGAGAGAGAAGCAGAACTGAATAAAAAGATATCTGATTCAAATTTGGCATAACTGAGACAAATTTCTACCATATACTTCCAGGGAAGTTACACCAGAGACTCTAAATACGGTGACACTATGCCCAACAGTGGATAAAACTTCATAATGAGTGTGCTCCTGCTGCTAAGTTGCATCAGTCGTGTCCGACTCTGTGCGACCCCATAGACGGCAGCCCACCAGGCTCCCCCATCCCTGGGATTCTCCAGGCAAGAACACCGGAGTGGGTTGCTATTTCCTTCTCCAGTGCATGAAAGTGAAAAGTGAAAGAGAAGTCGCTCAGTCGTGTCCTAGTCTTAGCGGCCCCATAGACAGCAGCCCAAACATTTTTTAAACGATGAAATGCATAGCTTCTATCACTGTGCATCTATATGTATCTATGAGAAAGCTGGAAGACAGGCTCTCATCCCACATCTACCCTGCCCCAACCTCCCCACACACAGGAAGAAGATAGGAAGATTTTCTTTGAAGTAAACTTTGGGTCATATCCCAAAGACATAATCAGGATATACTAATATTTGGAAAAGACCCTGATGCTGGGAAAGACATAAAGCAAAAGGAGAAGGGTGGGACAGAATATGAAATGGTTAGATAGCATCACTGACTCAAAGAATATGAATCTGAGCAAACTCTGGGAGATTATGAAGGACAGAGTAGCCTGGCGTGTTGTAAACCATGGGGTCACAAAGAGTCAGACATGACTTAGGCAACTGAACAAAACAAAAGAAACAATTGGATTACATACACTTAATTCTTCAACAGTGAAGCCTACTAGTCCTACACATATTTCTACCAGTCAGTTGCCTAGAGTTTCTTTCCTAATATAATTAAACAGAAAGGATCATCAAGCACTTGAGAAAAACAAATGAACAAAATAAAAAAATACCGCAAAAAGAAGTTGATGCAATAAGCAGAACATTTGACAAAAAAAAAAAAAAAGGAAAATAAATAACACATCACTAATGGCTTCAGTTAAGTGAAAGAGGATACTGCAGCCACAGAGAACAAAGAATAAAGAGTTACTGGATGAAAACATAAGTACACAAGAAAAAAAATAGAACATCTACAATGTTTTTAGAAAGCCTTCAGGTAACTTGAAATATAGGTGTAAAACTATTATGCAAGTATAAATAAAGATATTTATCAAACAGTTTTTTAAAAGATGTAAGTGAAAAACTGTGATCACAGTATATTCTGTAGTTCAGGTATAAACAAACAGTTATCAGTTCAGTTCAGTTCAGTCGCTCAGTCGTGTCTGACTCTTTGTGACCCCATGGACCACAGCACGCTAGGCATCCCTGTCCATCACCAACTCCTGGAGTTTACTCAAACTCATGTCCATCCTGTCGGTTATGCCATCCAACAATCTCATCTTCTGTTGTCCCCTTCTCCTTCTGCCCTCAATCTTTCCCAGCATCAGGGTCTTTTCCAATGAATCAGCTCTTCGCATCAGGTGGCCAAAGTATTGGAGTTTCAACTTTAGCATCAGTCCCTCCAATGAACACCCAGGACTGATCTCCTTTAGGGTGGACTGATTGGACCTCCTTGCAGTCCAAGGGACTTTCAAGAGTCTTCTCCAAACACCACTGTTCAAAAGCATCAGTTCTTCAGCATTCAGCTTTCTTTATAGTCCAACTCTCACATCCATACATGACTATTAGAAAAACCATACCCTTGACTAGACAGACCTTTTTTGGCAAAGTAATGCCTCTGCTTTTTAATATGCTGTCTAGGTTGGTCATAACTTTCTTTTAATTTCATGGCTGCAGTCACCATCTGCAGTGATTTTGGAGCCCCCCAAAATAAAGTCACCCACTGTTCCACTGTTTCCCCATCTATTTGCCATGAAGTATGGGACCGGATGCCATGATCTTAGTTTTCTGAATGTTGAGCTTTAAGCCAACTTTTGCACTCTCCTCTTTCACTTTCATCAAGAGGCTCTTTAGTTCTTCTTCACTTTCTGCCATAAAGGTGGTGTCATCTGCATATCTGAGGTTATTGATATTTCTCCTGGCAATCATGATTCCAGCTTGTGCTTCCTCCAGCCCAGTGTTTCTCATAATGTACTCTGCATAGAAGTTAAATAAGCAGGGTGACAATATACAGCCTTGACATACTCCTTTTCCTATTTAGGACCAGTCTGTTGTTCCATGTCCAGTTCTGTTGCTTCCTGACCTGCATACAGATTTCTCAAGAGGCAGGTCAGGTGGTCTGGTATTCCCATCTCTTTCAATCTGTATAGTAATGTTATTCTGGTCAATGATTATTCACATAACTTCAAAATGCAATACAGTTTTAAGAGAGAGAAAGGAGTAGGAAAACACATACAAGTGGGGAGGAGACAAGACAGCTTAATTTTCACCTTCCAAATTTATAACTCATTAGAACTTCCAAATTTATAACTCATAGAACTCATTATATATTATATTAATATATATTATATAATATATATATATTTAGAATATATAATATTATTTAGAAAAAATGAAAATGCATGCTGGAAGATACAACCACAAGAGTTATAAGGGGTTGCTTGTGAAAAGTCAGATGTCATAGTGGGAAACCCTGTATTACTCTTTGATGTTTAAACTATAAGTCTATATTACTTTGATAAAAATTAAAATTCAATTAAAAACATAAGAAAAATTCAAATGTATATCTTTACTAGCTGACAACACAGTGTCAATGAAGGGCTCTTTTTCTCATGCACAGAATTGTCATTCATTGAACAAAGAGTATTGCTTTTCCATGTGCTAGGACTTATTCTAGCTAATAAAGGAAAATAACAATATCTAAGGAGTATTCCATAAGATATTATACCTATGTTATATCACTTAGCTCTTTCAACAATAAGTCAAAGTTAATCTGCATATTTTACAGATATGCGGATATGTGGAAAACCCCTACACAAACACATGCATACCTAGTGGCATACAAAATGTGGCAATGCTGCAGTATAAACGTCTTGAGTTTGCTTTCAAAGACCCTTTATCATAACCAATCCTCGCCTTAAACCTTTCGGTGTCTACTTTTCACCTACCAAATGTTTAACTCCAAGCTCTTTAGCATATCACATGCTGCGGCTGCTGCTAAGTCGCTTCAGTCGTGTCCGACTCTGTGCAACCCCATTTACGGCAGCCCACCAGGATCCCACGTCCCTGGGATTCTCCAGGGCAAGAACACTGGAGTGGGTTGCCATTTCCTTCTCCAATGCATGAAAGTGAAAACATAAAGTGAAGTCACTCAGTCGTGTCCGACTCCTAGTGACCCCATGGACTGCAGCCCTTCAGGCCCCTCCGTCCATGGGATTTTCCAGGCAAGAGTACTGGAGTGGGGTGCCATTGCCTTCTCCTAGCATATCACATACTATAATCCAAATCTCAACTCCAATATCACACATAATAGTTTGATTATAAATAAACTCATGATTCAAACTACCTAATGTGTTCACCATTTCCTTCTTCATACACTTAGCCCTATTAATTAGTCTTTACTGAGCATCATGACTCAATGTTCCTGCGTCCCCATGTCATTCCCTCTGTCTAAAGTATTCTCCTATCCTACTTTATTCATTTCAGCTCACTAGAGTCTCTCAGTCATGTCCAACTCTTTGTGACCCCATGGACTGCAGCACTCCAGGCTTCCCTGTCCATCACCAACTCCAGGAGCTTTTCAAACTTATGTGCATCGAGTTGGTGATGCCACCTAACCATCTCATCCCCTGTCTTCCCCTTCTCCTCCCACCTTCAACCTTTCCCAGCATCAGGGTCTTTTCAAATGAGTCAATTCTTTTGCATCAGGTGCAAAGTATTGGAGTTTTTGCTTCAGCATCAATCCTTCCCATGAATACTCAGGACTTATTTCTTTAGGATTGACTGGTTGGATCTCCTTGCTGTCCAAGGGACTCTCGAGAGTCGTATCCAATACCACAGTTCAAAAGCATCAATTCTTCAGCACTCAACTTTCTTTATAGTCCAACTCTCACATCCATACTTGACTATTGGAAAAACCAATAGCTTTAACTAGACAGACCTTTGTTTGCAAAGTAATATCTCTGCTTTTTAATATGCTGTCTAGGTTGGTCATAGCTTTTCTTCCAAGGAGCAAGCATCTTTTAATCCTACTTTATTGGCTTTGTCCTTTTCATTACTTATAATACAGCCTATGTGTGATCCTCTTCTAGAAGTTTTCTCAAACTCTGAGCCTGAGTAACATGTCCCTCTTCTGTGGTTTTGTAAGAACAGTATCTTAATCTCTCTTACCTCTTACACACAGCAGATGCTTAATACTTTTACTGTGAGAGAATTTGTTATATTAATTACTGCACCTCAGGAGCTACTGTGGAAAACAAACAATGCTTTCCACTGTAAACAACTTATAATCTAATAGTAGAGATAGCAGAATTACACGGAAAGCTACAGTTGGAGACAAATATGGAGAGTTACTGTGAGAAATGGGCAACATTTTTGAGGATTTGGAGAGAGGTGATATCTCAGAGTCTGTTGCACGAGGAAGCCTTGGTTAGGCTGATAATGTAATCAAAACAGGATGAAATGTCCAGTGAAGGAAACAGGAAGGTCATAAGCAATGCCAGCAGAAAACAGTCTCTTTTCAGGGAAGAAGTTTAGTTCAATGAATGTGTTGGGTGGGAAGTTTAGTTCCAGAGTTTATTGGAACTTGAATCATAGGAATAGGACTTGGTATTTGAAGAAGTGTTTGACACGTGTATAGTTGATGGGAATGGAGTTAGTGGTGGAAATGAAACTGATGAAAAGATATTTATGAAAGTATCATGACATACAAGTGAAGAGAAACAAAGGAGGGTTATGGAAGACCTATTAGGTGATAGGCTCTACGCGGTTTAGTGGGAACTATAATGGAAGTAAGAGGGAGATGTCACTATGGATCTGAAATTTTGAATCTCAGTTTCTGAAGAATATAGGACTACAAAGAGAATTAGGTCTTACATCTGGTTTCCCCAACATTTTCCAGTCAGTAGAAAGTAAGATCATCTACTGAGTTGTGGGAGTGTGAAAGAGGCTAGAAGTGTCATGGATCACAGTGAAAAATAACAAAACCTGCCCTGCAGTTTATATTTATGATGTGAGCTATTTAAGGATTTTACATACACACCTAGATTAGAACCATTCTACTCTCATTGGGAATAATGAATCACATATATTAGCACTGCATACATTGTGGAGGTACCAATATTTAATTACCCTTGAATTTTTACATGCAATGAATGAGTACTGTCCCATAAAGAAGTAATTTGTAACATTGCAACTATCTAGTTCTTTCAATTTATAGAAGAAATAAGAATGTCAAGATATATGATTTTAAAAATAGTAAATTAAATCTAATTTTTAAAAATGAAGTATATCTTTTTTTTTAATTTTATAACTTTACATAATTGTATTAGTTTTGCCAAATATCAAAATGAATCCACCACAGGTATACATGTGTTCCCCATCCTGAACCCTCCTCCCTCCTCCCTCCCCATACCATCCCTCTGGGTCGTCCCAGTGCACTAGCCCCAAGCATCCAGTATCGTGCAGTATACCTTTAAGCTTTAAAGATTCAAACTAGATTCCAGCTATAAATATGGGCTTGTTCGAACCTGAAAACTTCCAAGTTCAATTTTAAACCCATGTGAACTTACATGATTCTTTGTTTTCCAAGAAACTTTTAGCATACCACAATGAACCTCTCATTAATCCCCACTGATTCCTGGCTCACAGGGTCATATTCCTTCCCCTTAACTGGTATTTGGCACAGTACAGAAAATGCAGCACCTTAATAGCTCAGGGAAGCCAGTCTAAAATTCTAACATTTTTTAGTTTTAGTTCATTTCTCTCTTTACAAAAGAAACTTTAAAAAAAAATTTTAATGCCTGTGTCCTGTTTTCTACTTGCTTTCCCAGGTGCATAAAGTTAGCAGCTGTACCTATTATTTCCTTCAAACAACTCCACAATACTTATTGCATTGCATACAGTAGGGGTTCAATAAATGTGGGCTTAACATAAAGTAGACTGCACAGTGTTTAGATATATTTAAAATTCCAAGTAGATTCAGATACTCAAACACAGGGACAAGCAAAGCAAAATTATTTAATTGAATTGGGTTCAATTAGAGAGTGCCTGCCACAAAGATTAATTAAGTAGGATATCAACAAGTACAAATGAAGTATAATTCAAGAAAGTCTATTTCTATGGGGAGAAATCCTTGAAGGGCTAAACATTCAAGATCAAGAAAATACTAAGCCTCCTTCTATCAGCACAGATGGAAAGATAAGTGCATTCAACCTCACATATGCACAATTCACTGAATATTTCTCCTCCACGAACTCTCTTTGCTGTTTATGTGACTTTGGATCATTGTTGTTCTTATTAATCCAATACATAAAACAAAATCCCTAAATATGCCAGATGGCTTTGATAATTTTAAAATAATAACTGTACTCTTAAAATGATGTTTAATAGTTTAACCATAGAGAAAATAACATGATCATAATCATTTGTTAATCATTAAGATTGCTTTGTAATTGAAATCATTTTACTTATTGTAGACAATATGTGCAACAGATAAGAAATATACTGATTCAAGATTAAACTTCAAATTATTAAAACTATTAATCATTGTAAAACTTAATAGTTAAACAGCAATTTCACTTATATACATTGATGAAGACATAAATACTTGTACACGGTGATATATGGAAGATGAAATAATGGAAAACACATTTATTTTCCCATGAGAAAAATCACATTGATAAATTGTTTTTTTAATCTACTGGCAAAGACAAATAAAATGGGATTTTTAACTGACAGTTTACTCCTTTGGGCCACGTATAGGTGGTTAGGGATTTGTAGAGCAGAGTATAATGCACCACCTTCCAAAAATCTCAGCATCCTCCATAAGGGCTGGACTTGAGTTAGTTTTTGTTGTGCTGCTCAGTCGTGTCTGATTCTTTTTGGCCCCATGGACTGAAGCACATCAGGCTTCACTGTCCTTCACCATCTCCCAGAGCTTGCTCGAGCTCATGTCTATAGCGTCAGTGATGTCATCCAACATTGCATCCTCTTTTGTCCCCTTCTCTTCCTGCCTTCACTCTTTCACAGCATCAGGGTCTTTTCCAATGAGTTGGCTCTTCACATCAGGTGGCCAAACTATTCGAGCTTCAGCATCAGTCTTTCTAATGAATATTCAGGATTGATTTCCTTTAGGATTGACTGGTTTGATCTCCTTGCAGTACAGTTCAGTCGCTCAGTCCTGTCTGACTCTTTGCGATCCCATGAATCACAGCATGCCAGGCCTCCCTGTCCATCACCAACTCCTAGAGTTCACTCAGACTCACGTCCATCGAGTCAGTGATGCCATCCAGCCATCTCATCCTCTGTCGTCCCCTTCTCCTCCTGCCCCCAGTCCCTCCCAGCATCAGAGTCATTTCCAATGAGTCAACTCTTCGCGTGAGGTGGCCAAAGTACTGGAGTTTCAGCTTTAGCATCATTCCTTCCAAAGAAATCCCAGGGCTGATCTCCTTCAGAATGGACTGGTTGGATCTCCTTGCAGCCCAAGGGACTCTCAAGAGTCTTCTCCAACACCACAGTTCAAAAGCATCAATTCTTCGGTGCTCAGCTTTCTTCACAATCCAACTCTCACATCCATACATGACCACAGGAAAAAACATAGCCTTGACTAGATGGACCTTTGTTGGCAAAGTAATGTCTCTGCTTTTCAATATGCCATCTAGGTTGGACATAACTTTCCTTCCAAGGAGTAAGCGTCTTTTAATTTCATGGCTGCAGTCACTGATTTTGGAGCCCCAAAATAAAGTCTGTCACTGTTTCTATTTTTCCCCATCTATTTCCCATGAAGTGATGTGACTGGATGCCATGATTTTAGCTTTTAGAACATTAATTTTTAAGCCAGCTTTTCTACTCTTTTCTTTCATTTTCATCAAGTTAGTTTTACTTTCATGAGTTAGTTCTACTTTCAGCAAATAGAATCAGATACAATTTACCCCTAACTACTCTTGTCAAGCCTTCAAAAGTTCAGACAGCTTTGAGGTCAAGTACAGCCTCACAAATAACAAATGACTCTGAGCCTTACACTCAGAGACTGGACAAAGGGATATGAGTATATACATGTAGTGCACAGATACTCACAAACATGAAATCAACTGAGCCCAACAGTAAAGTATGTCTTCAGATGAGGAACACTGGAGTAACATTCACTTTTTTCACAATTGATCAGTTTCATTTTTCTATCCATAACTTTAAAATATACTGAACACATTTTTTTCAACTGAAAATAGTTCTTTTTTCAAATGATTTGTGATTTAAAACATTCATGAAATTCTATGAGTCACATAATCACAATGTCAAAGGAATGGCAATGCTTTCATTAATCCAAGGATGATAAAATGTGTCTCTTTGAAACATTTTGTGCATTACATCCTGTGATATAAATCTAGCTCTGAGTAAAAGCTTTGAGAAGTCAGTCTGCTATTTCAGTTATCTCTTTACTGCTTTTTGGCTCTCTCCCTTTTTCCCTTTATATTGCTTCCTGCCCACCCATAGCTACCTGATTCTAACTTCTGCTGGTTCTACAGCTTAGCCATCACCTACTGTAAACAATTCCCTCAGCTTCTTCTACGTGACAAAATAGTTATTCTGTTGAAATAACTTTTATTATCCATTTTTTCTACTTCTAAAACTAACATATGTCTATCACGGAAAATTTGGAACTACAGAAAAATATTTAAATTTGCATAATATTATGCCTGATGCTGGGAAAGACTGAAGGCAGGAGGAGATGGGGACAACAAAGGATGAGATGGTTGGATGTCATCACTGACTCAATGGACATGGGTTTGAGCAAACTCTAGGTGATAGTGAAGGACGAGGAAGCCTGGCATTCTGCAGTCGATGGGGTCGCAAAGAGTCAGACCTGACTGAGTGACTAAACACAACAACCACAATACAAGGTCTGGAATTAGATTACTTTTCTAGGAATTCTGATGGCCTTGGTCAAATAATGTAACCTCCCTCTGTCTCACCTGGATGATCTATACAATCTGGCATATGAAGTCTTCTCTCATAAAGCTGTGGTAAGGAATAATTGAAAGAATCCATGCAAAGTGCATGTAAGAACTCCTGGCATACAGTAAGAGCCAAGTAAATGTCCAGTACTATTTTTCAGAGAAATTCTGGTATTCTAATAGCAACATAAATATTTTTAATCACAAGACCTGTATTTTAGGTCTGTTCACTGCTTTCCAACTGTGTAAATGTAAGTATGCTTTCAATAGCATTAATGATATAAAAATAATAGCTAATACATATAGAGTATTTACTACGAGTCAAGCATTTTTGTAAGCCCTTTACATATATGATCACCAAATTTAATCCTTGTAACAATCAGAGGTGATAAGTACTATTATTACCCCCAATTTACAGATGAGGAATTTGATGCACAGCCAGGTTAATCACCCAGTAAGCAAGCTTGTAAGTGGCAACAGAATGCCAGACTTTGAACTAGGCAGTCTGTCTCCAGGATATGGGTTCTGAATCTTTACATAACTTTTCATTAATCACTGTGAGCTTTAGATTCCTCTTTTATGTAATAAAATAATGATCTCTTCCTCTTAGGTGAAATTATAATCATAATTTCATATTATGATTATAATCAGAATTTAAAAACAGCATGAATCATAAGAATTTGTGAAGTATCACATATATTAAGGTGTTTGAAATCTTGTAAACATATGAAGATAGGTTCTATTTCCCTTGAACTTTCTCCCTTCATTTTACCTTCAAGTCATGAAAATCTTACCCTGTAATTCTATATGATAAAAATATTCAAAGCACGGTGGTAAAGACTTTAGTTGTTAATGTTCATTTAATGTCCATAGGAGTATAGAGAGAGATTAAACTATTTACCCAAGGTTCATCCATAGATCGGAGAAGGCAATGGCAACTCACTCCAGGACTCTTACCTGGAAAATCCCATAGATGGAACAGCCTGGTAGGCTGCAGTCCATAGGGTCATGAAGACTTGGACATGACTGAGCGACTTCACTTTCACTTTTCACTTTCATGCATTGGAGAAGGAAATGGCAACCTACTCCAGTGTTCTTGCCTGGAGAATCCCAGGGACAGAGGAGCCTGGTGGGCTGCCGTCTACAGGGTCGCACAGAGTCAGACACGACTGAAGTGACTTAGCAGCAGCAGCAGCAGCAGTAGCAACCATAGACAAATCTCAGAATCAAGATTTGAATCAACACTGGAGTCTACATAGCTGTGTGTTGTTTTACAGTTTCTCTAGGAAATGGGGAGAGTATATTCATGCCCTAGACTTTCATGTAATAGCTTTCACAATGTGTGGATAAATATATTAAATTACACATATATAGTTTTATGGTCTGTGGAAATGGTAACCATATAGTAATACATAGAAAAGAAGCAAAAGTACTTTATCTCATTGAATCCATTAAGAATTCCATTTATTTTACATCAGTGGATCCCCAAACTATCTAGAAAATTAGGGTATTTGATAGACTTGTTTATTCAATCTCTAATTGGTAGACAACTTACATTGCTTCCACCTTACTTGGAAGTGCATTATATGTGATGAAATAATTTTATCCAACCACCCGGGTTTCTCATGTTTAAAATGAGGATAACTTTGCTCATGAGAAGGAAATTGGAAAAGAGAGCATTTGAAATATGCTAGCTGAGAAAATATATAAGAAAATACTGTAAAAGGGAAAGTCAAAATCTTTAATATACATGAAACTGAAAATGCTTATAAATATTTATACTTATCTGTTCTCCAATCTCATCTGGAAAGACATAGCTAACTAAATTTGGTTTTGGTGTATGAGAATTCTACATGTGGTAGAATAATTGTTTTTATCATTCCATAAAGTATATCTTAGCTAATAAAAACATTTAAACCTCTAAATACAAGATATTTATCACTAGCCTAAAATTGGGCTTTAGGCCTTCACCAGAGCTGGTCATTAATCTACCAGATATGTTCTACAGAATAGTGCATTATGAGACTTTAAGAGAAACATCTGTCTTGGCTGAGCAACCGTTCAAAAGTTTTCTTCTCCAGTATTTTGGACCCTACAACTCGGTAACTCTAAGGCATCCTGCCACATGTGGCCTGGTCCTATGGACCCTCCTTCCTCCCTTTGGTATACCTTTGGCAACTTTACTGCTTACCTATTAGGTCCTTCTAATACCTCTCCACATACCTTCTTGTTTCCTCCCAGAACACATGCCATGAAGGGATTGAAATTTAAGACACATGCAGAAAGGCTCATGAGCTTATCCATTAAATACAAGTAGTATAGAAAGAAGACTGATGTTTCAAACTAATTTCTAAGTGTCTGGTCTCCCTGTGACACCTATGGCAGATCCTCCCTTGACATCCTGATCTACCATAGGCAGCTTCATCGGGCTGTACCAGACCTGTAGATTTTCAGAGCCCTCTCTCACAGTATCTTTGAAGTGTTGCTTTGTAGTAATTTCCCTGACAGAGATTTCTCAGAGTCCTCCTGTCCTTTGACTCTGCCTGAATACAAACTTCTTGAGAGCAAAAAGGGGATGATATATTTGAAACAGGGAACTGCACAAATGCCACATCATTATAATGAACTATAAAAGTAAAAACTTGCCATGTCTACCTTAATGTTGATACTCTGAGAGAGAAACACTTAACTCGAGACCTCAGTGCATTAAAAGCAGGGCTTTGAGTGTTTTGTGAACAAAAGATTTCCAGGAAGCAGCATTGCTTTGCTGTCTCTGGAATTAAGCTGCCTGAAAAGTTCCTACCCTGCTTTTTCAACAAGATGGCCTCATCAGCTACACTAGAATTCCTAAAGAGTTAATGTCCAGTTCTCGCCCAGACCTACTTAATCCTGTATGCTCTATAACACTTACTGAATCTAGATAAAAGAAAAAAAGATGTAGGAATAGCATAGGTGAATAGAATAGGTGAAAGAACTACTCAAGGGTTTCAATCAAGGCCTGGTGGCAGCTTCATGTCTGGCAAAAAAAAAAGAGAGAGAGATAAAGAGACAGGCAGGAGAGAGAGTGGAAAGCATCAGCTACCAGGGAGAAATACAAACCACTCATACGGTGGAAAGGGTAGGCAAAGGGGGAGACCGTACAGAAATACGACTAAATAATGTCGACCAAATAGTACACTGCTGAGCAAAGAAAAGAAAGGAGCACATACGAAATACAGGACACTGACCCTCTCAATCACTACAGCTGGAACATGAATGCACCTAGTGATGTTCAATGATCCAATTTATTTGACTGCACAGGGATGGAGCACATTGGAGAAGATAGCACAAAAGCACATCCCCCACAGCCTTTCAGCTACCATTGAGCAGTAGGAAAATAAACACCCAATTTGTGACAGAAAAGGGGAAATTATATCCATTCATGCCAGGGGAAAATCTTTGGTATAGTATGATGAATTGAAGAAATCAGGAGATTTTTATAAAATCTGCTTTATTTTCTGAGTTTCTTTTTATTTCCTTTTCTATACAATTAACTCATTGAAAAGATGTGGATGTGTATTAAATCATCAGTTTTGCCACACAGAATTGGAATGGGTAGCCCTTCATAAAGGATACTTTGGGGGCTGTTTTGAACATCATTCAGAAATTCATCACCAGCTCTGAAGTATCTCATGAAGAAAGATACTGTGTCTTGCTCTCAAGACCACTCCAAAGCTATAGGTGAACATGTAGGAAAGAAGCCTCTGACTCTTGTGGCCACTGTCTTGTTTACACCAAGAGGAACTTTCCATGCTGCTGACACACTGTGGCAGTCATACACAAGTCACTTGCATTTTTGGTTACTGAATTCCCTAAAAGATATGGGTCTTCCCCATCAAACACACAAACACAAAAAGAACAGAGACTGGAGACATAGAAAAGGAAGAAGAAAAAATAAGGCATCCTGGGGATGATCTGAAGAGTAAGAAAATAGAAAAGAGAGAGGATAGAATTATAAACATTTAAGGTGAGGAAAAATATAAAATGGAAGTATAGAAAGGGAGAAGGGAGGCTAAAAAAAAGAGGGAGCAGAGTGTTGATCTGAATATATGTACAGATTTTACAATAGTCCTCATACAAAGAAAGTCTATTGCAAATACAGTTGGAAAGGGAGAGGGTGGGATGAATTTGAGAATAGCATGGAAACATATATATTACCATATGTAAAGTAGACAGCAAGAAAGAATTTGCTGGGTGACACAGGGAGTTCAACCCAGTGCTCTGTGATGACCTAGAGGGTGGGAAAAGGGAGGGTTTCAGAAGGGAGGGAGGGTACATATGTATACCTGTGGCTGATTCATGTTGATGTATATGGCAGAGGCCAACACAATATTGTAAAGCAATTACCCTCCAATTAACAACAACAACAACAAAAAACGTTAAAAGAAAGAGAAATACATGGCCAGAGAAAGGGAAATCAGATAATAAAATGACTATGATAATGTAGTTGAACATACATGATTTAGAATGCAAGAAAATTTACATATCCATGTCTTAATCCCTTATTATCAATGAAATCACATCAGTAATCTCTTTGTGCTAACCCTGGCTGCCCTCTTTGAAGGTCTTAGTTTGATTCTCTCAGGGTAATGTAACATATCAAGGAACTAAGCTTGGTGTAAACTGATTTGGGGGATTGAAACAGACTATTGAGGGAAGGGAAATGAGATAGAGTTGACTGGCACAGCAGAAGGAAACACTACAAGGGAGGTGAAGTCCCTAAAATACACTGTCATCCTGTGCTCTGTGACTCTGAAGGAAGAGGGACTGAAAACGTGGAATGCAGATTCATGATGTTGCAGTATTGCACTTTTCACACTAGGTGGGAAAAGGTTTTCTTGAGCACTGAGAAAAACACTGGGGAGAAACACAAGGCTAAGGAGACTCAAGCATCTGAATTACTTTTTTTCTCTGGGACTACCAAGGGACATGAACAGAAAAAACTAAATGCTTGGGAGTAGGTGTTGAAAGAGAAGGGAAAAGTAGAATGAAAAGATATAAAATGCTGAAGGCCTGTTTTACCATCTAAACAAATTTGCCTAAGTCAATCCTGCAGGAATGTACACAGAGGTGATATGAGTCCCAAAGTACATGTAAACCTAAACACATGTTTACCAGCTTTCCTCTCCCACAGATGTTCAATGAGAATAAAATGAATTAGATCAAACATTTTAAAAAAGCATCCAGTAGCTATTTGCCCAGGGAAAGAAGACAAGTGGCTATTTCAAAAGCTGATGTACCAGGTCAGAATACTCGATATATGATAAAAATTAATGAGCCAGTAAGTGATCCAGCTGCAGATCTGATCAATCCAGCAACTGCAGTTTGTGTTGCCTACATAGAGCAAATGAGTAATGGCATTTTATGGCATGAGCTTATAGAATTGAGAATGTTATTAATGATTCTAATCCATCTTTAAAAATGACCCAAGTCCATTAAAAAAAAAAAAATCCTGCCAGCCTGCTTGTTCTTTAAATTTTGGGAAGATAAAGCCTATAGCTGACCATAGATTGCATCAATAAGCATGTTACTGATATCACTACTAATTATTTCTTTCAAATTGCATTGATCAGTATATTTCTAACAAAGTTAAAAACCAGAAGTCTCTATTTTTCTTTTATAAAATGTAAATTTTATAGGAATAAAGACGACTTTGGGTTTATTTTCTATCATAGTTTTCACATTTGTGACTCTTTCAACCAAAACTCTTTGTCAAGATTTTCTCATTTACATAACATTGCAATGGTTGTTTTCCAATCACTCATAATATGTAAATTCTAATGTAGTTCTAACTCTCTTGGCTGTTTTATCTGCACCTTTTGATCTCTGATATATGTCTTAAGATGAAATAATCTAACTTGGACCATATGCAATAAGGATGCACTATTTGATATGAAGTCATTATGTCAGTTTACTAGTAAAGATTTTTCTTTGTGCACAAAACACTTTTGCTATTAACTATTGAAGTGCAGCAGAAAATTGTCTTCAGTATCTGCAGTGCTGTTTTCCTCGCAGAATCCAATTGGTTGAAACACAAAAGTTTCAATAGTTTCATCTACAAAGAGCAATCAGATTTATGAAAGTTGTTGGTCTTACGTAGAGAAGTTGAATTCCATCTGTCACAGCTATCTGATCCCCTAGAATGCTTTAAGTGTGTTGAAACACCTCAGTAGTTTTATATTCTTCAATAGCATCATTATTTAATATCTGGAAACAAAAACACAGATCTCTTTATGGTATATCTACCATTTTATTTGAATTTTTGTAAATGGTAGTTATAATTGAGAGTTGTATATTTTGTTACTCTTTCCATGGTCCCAATCTCTGCTCTCAGTCAGCTTTATAAGGGACATCTTAAGACCTAATGTTAATATCAGTTATGATTTGCTGGGGAAATTGTGGGTCATAGCCATAAAATGCATGCCAATAAATACATTTATATATTTGATTTACATAATTTTGAATAACAGTATGGGTTCCTACCATTTATCACTGGAAAAATGATGATAATTTAGTGAAATTACAAAATGTCACTAATTTGTCTCTCTTTTTTAAAAAAGTCCTGGGCTACTGAACCCATAAATCAAAATTATTGATGCCTTAAACTGTGGTGCTGGAGAAGACTCTTGAGTGTCCTTTCGACAGAAAGATCAAACCAGTCAGTTCTAAAGAAAATCAATCCTGAATATTCATTGGAAGGACTGATACTGAAGCCAAAGCTCCAATATTTTGGCCACCTGATACAGAGACGACTCACTGGAAAAGGCCCTGATGCTGGGAAAGAGTGAAGGCAGGAGGAGAAGGGGACGACAGAGGATAAGATGATTGGATGGCATTGCCCACTCAGTGGACATGAGTTTGAGCAAACTCCAGGACATGGTGAAGGACAGGGAAGTCTGGCGTACTGAAGTCCATGGCATCACAAAGAATCATACAAACCGAGCAACTGAACAGCAGCAACCAAATCCATGGATAATATTAGTAAGTTTGAAAAATACATAATATGAATTGTTTCTGGATACATCTTTAATATCTCCTTGTTGTTCAGTAGCTCAGCCATGTCCGAATGAATTAGTATCTCCTGCTGCTGCTGCTGCTAAGTCGCGTCAGTCGTGTCCGACTCTGTGCGACCCCATAGATAGCAGCCCATCAGGCTCCCCCGTCCCTGGGATTCTCCAGGCAAGAACACTGGAGTGGGCTGCCATTTCCTTCTCCAATACATGAAAGTGAAAAGTGAAAGTGAAGTCGCTCAGTCATGTCTGACTCTGAGTGACCCTATGGCCTACCAGGCTCCTCCATCCATGGGATTTTCCAGGCAAGAGTACTGGAGTGGGTTGCCATTGCCTTCTCCGCCTTAGTATCTCCTAATTTGCATCAAAACACTTAGTTCCTGGGCCTCTGTTCTTGTCTCTCTGCATTTTGTTTCTGAGAGAGCTCAACCCACATAATGACTCTCCCATTCTATATCTCCAAGCTCATATATATATAATTAATGACTAGACAGTCACAGAAATCTCAAATACAGTGTTCAAAACTGAAAAATCTTCCCTATACCGATGCTGATCATTTCCTTGTATTGTATACCTCTGAAAATGATATCCTATAATCCAAGACAGAAACCTAAGTGTTACCTAGATGTCTATATTGTATTTCTTCCCTGACCTGTCTCTTATAGAATACAAATCCCTTAGCTAAGGTGGTCCTACTTACATTCTTGCCTATACAACTGCAATAAACTCCTAAGTGACTTCCTCACCTCCATCCTTCTTCTCTTGAAATTTAACTTTAGATCTTCCATCACACTTAACCCAAGTAACAAATTTCCCCTTTCTTAACACCTCTTATATGATAGAGCTTGTATTTTTAGAACCACATTATTTTAGCATCATAGTCCAAATCTCTGCTCTTGCCACTATTTCCTTCACTTTCCCTATTTCCTCTCACCAAAACCAACTGCTCTCTTTGTGGAAGCCATAGAAAATACATTTATTTCATAAACAGGTCGCATTTCACACCTCTGTGCCTTGGTTAATGTTGCTCCTCGAATGCTTTTAGCTTTTCTCGTTTGATGAATATTAATTGGTCCACAGAGCTTCTATTACTCAGCTTCAATTCATCTGTGAAGACTTTCTTACTCTCTGCACTCTCATAGCAACTTATGTTTAATTCTATCAAAATGCATTTCTGTACACTCTCATTTATATTTACCTGTCAGATTAACTTATTACTTTGTTAGGTATTTGAAAACAAGAACCAAGTATTACCTAACTTTAATTCCAAATGTAACATATTCTAGGCCTTCTTAGAATGTCAGCAAAGACAGAAGTGAGTGTATGTCACCACTAAGTATATAACATATCAGCAACATTAATGGCATAAGTGTAATTTTTGAAGAATGATATTAATATTACTGAGAGGGTAACAGGCAGGAAGGCCAGGAGTCTACAAACAGAGGAATTAGGCTGTAAGTATCAGACATTTTTTATCTCATTCAAGCAACAGGAGGAAACAAACTACACGTGTTAGATTTTTTTTCCCTTCACTATACAAATTTAAAAAGAGGTTTCTCTTAAAATTCTGTGTTGCCATAATGACACCTGGTTATACCTGAACTTAACTTTTCTCAAACCTAGAGCTAACAAATGTGTTTTTCTTAAGGAAATGTTTGTCTTCAGTTCAGTTCAGTCATTCAACATGTCAGACTCTTTGCGACTCCATGGACTGTAGCACCAGGGCCTCCCTGTCCATCATCAACTCCCGGAATTTACTCAAACTCATGACCATTGAGTCGGTGATGCCATCCACACATCTAATCCTGTCGTCTCCTTCTCCTCCTGCCTTCAATTTTTCCCAGCATCAGGGTCTTTTCAAATGAGACAGTTCTTCCATTAAGTGGCCAAAGTATTGGAGTTTCATCTTCAAAATCAGTCCTCCCAATGAACATTCAGGAATGATTTCCTTTAGGATGGACTGGTTGGGTCTCCTTGCAGTCCAAGGGACTCTCAAGAGTCTTCTCCAACACCACAGTTCAAAAGCATCAATTCTTAGGCACTCAGCTTTCTTTATGGTCCAACTCTCACATCCATGCATGGCTACTGGAAAAACCACAGCTTTGACTAGATGGACCTTTGTTGGCAAAGTAAAGTCTCTGCTTTTTGATATGCTGTCTAGGTTTGTCATAACTTTTCTTCCAAGGAGAAAGCGTCTTTCAATCTCATGGCTGCAATCACCATCTGCAGTGATTTTGGTGCCCCACCACCCCACACAAAAAAAAAAATCTGTCACTGTTTTCATTGTTTCCCCATCTATTTGCCATGAAGTGATGGGATCAGATGCCCTGATCTTAGTTTTCTGAATATTGAGCTTTAAGCCAACTTTTTCACTCTCCTCTTTCACTTTCATCAAGATGCTCTTTAGTTCTTCTTTGTTTTCTGCCATAAGGGTGGTGTCATCTGCATATCTGAGGTTATTGATATTTCTCCTGGCAATCTTCATTCCAGCTTGTGTTTCATCCAGTCCAGCATTTTGTATCATGTACTCTGCGTATAAAAGTTAAATAAACAGGGTGACAATATACAGCCTTAATGTACTCCTTAGCCGATTTGGAACCAGTCTATTGTTCCATGCCCAGTTCTAACTGTTGCTTCTTGACCTACCTACAGATTTCTCAGGAGGCAGGTAAGGTTGTCTGTAATCACATCACTTTAAGAATTTTCTACAGTTTGTTATGGTCCACACAGTCAAAGGATTTGGCATAGTCAATAAAGCAGAAGTAGATGTTTTTCTAGAACTCTCTTGCTTTTTTGATGATCCAATGGATGTTGGCAATTTGATCTCTGGTTCCTCTGCCTTTTCTAAATCCAGCTTGAACATCTGGAATTTCATGGTTCACATACTGCTGAAGCCTGGCTTGGAGAATTTTGAGCATTACTTTGCTAGCGTGTGAGATGAGTGCAATTGTGCGGTAGTTTGAGCATTCTTTGGCATTGCCTTTCTTTGGGATTGGAATGAAAACTGACCGTTTCCAGTCCTGTGGCCACTTCCGAGTTTTCCAAATTTGCTGGCACATGAGTGCAGCACTTTAACAGCATCATCTTTTAGGATTTGAAATAGTTCAACTGAAATTTCATCACCTCTACTAGCTTTATTCGTAGTGATGCTTCCTAAAGCCCACTTGACTTCACATTCCAGGATATTTGGCTCTAGGTGAGTGATCACACCATTGTGATTATCTGGATCATGAAGATCTTTTCGTATAGTCGCTCTGTGTGTTCTTGCCAGCTTTTCTTAATATCTTCTGCTTCTGCTGCTGCTGCTGCTAAGTTGCTTCAGTCGTGTCTGACTCTGTGCGACCTCATAGATGGCAGCTCACCAGGCTCCCCCATCCCTGGGATTCTCCAGGCAAGAACACTGGAGTGGGTTGCCATTTCCTTCTCCAATGCATGAAAGTGGAAAGTGAAAGTAAAGTGGCTCTGTCGTATCCGCCCCTCAGCGACCCCATGGACTGCAGCCTATCAGACTCCTCTGTCCATGGGATTTTCCAGGCAAGAGTACTGGAGTGGGGTGCCACTGCCTTCTGCTAGGTCCATACTATTTCTATCCTTTATTGTGCCCATCTTTGCATGAAATGTTTGTCTTAAGCAATGTTGAATGAACTATGTATTTACCCTAGACCCTGTCTTTAAGTTGGTTCTGCCTAAGACTCAGAATCTAATTGCTAAACCAATATGTTTTACTCATGCAAATGTTCTCCTAAGCTATGTTAAAGAGGCTGTGTTTGCTTGGAAACCTGCCTTTCTTCAAGATTCATATCAATCATTTTATGGCCCAGGACAACTCTCCTTGTGCCAATATTATCTCAAAATGTATGTTATGTGTGAGGGGCCTGGTGCCAGTCTCTGAGTTTTGAGACATTTCCTTTTTCTAATTAGCAGACTGCAAGTAGCTATATAACATCAAGTTAAAGACCAGCAGGGGGGCACTCTTTCTGCCCCCTTCTGATGTCTATGTCAGAAGCATTCTCTATCTCTTTCATACTTTAATAAAATTTTATTACCAAAATCTCTGAGTAATCAAGCCTCATCACTGGCCCCAGATTGAATTCCTCTCCTCTGGAGGCCAAGAATCCCGGCATCTTTCATGGCTCAGAAACAACCTTTCATTATGATTAATATTATTTATAGCATATATATGTGTATATCTTATTTTTGCTATCAGAAATGGAATTATCAGAAATGTTTTAGGAATATATAAAAATATAAAAGGGAAAAATTAGACTTTAAATATAAGTTACTTTAAGACTTCAACCTTGTACCAATAAAATTTCTTAAATATTTGAAAGAATCACTAATGCATACTATCCCTTAAGTGAAAGTGAAGTTGCTCAGTCGTGTCCGACTCTTTGTGACCCCATGGACACCAGGCTCCTCCATCCATGGGATTTTGTAGGCAAGAGCACTGGAGTGGGTTGCCATTTCCTTCTCCAGGGAATCTTCCCATCCCAGGGATCGAATCCAGGTCTCCTGCATTGTAGACAGATGCTTTACCGACTGAGCAACCAGGGAAGTCATAATTACATGTCTAAAACAGCAATATCCAATGAAAATATAATGGGAGTCACACATGTCATTTAAAATTTTCTAGTGGCTATTTAATAAAATGATAAAAAACAGGTAAAATTAATTTTAATATGTTTTATTTAGTTCAATATATCAAAAATATCATTTCAGCATGTAATCAATGCAAAATCATGCATGAGTTATACAAACAGTTTCTCTAATAAATCTTCAACTTCTGATGTGACTTTTATAGTTACAAAACATTTAAATGTAGAATAGCTAAACTTTAACATTTAGCAACTACACGAATAGTGGCTACTTAATAGTGGCACTCATAAAGATTGTTAGGTTAAAATCTACTCATGACAAATCCATTCAACTACAGCTCTGAGTGAAATCTGAATTACAGCTAGGGAATTTCATTTTTGTTTGTTTGTTTTTTGAGTAATAACTATGACCCAAGTAAACTCAAAATTACTTTAAAAGAATTAACTTGGTGGGATATCTTCCATATAAATTAAGGATGACTCACAAAGTCATAGATGGGGTTTCCCTGTCACATTATCATAAGTTACCCCCAAGGAACAGAACATACTGATTGCAGATTTGAAGGCAAATTAAGGAGGGTCAGCTTCCTCTGCTAGAAATTTCGAGGCAGTTTTTAATATTGTACATGGTTTATTCTATGAAGAAAACTGCTCAGCAGATCACTTCAAGGTCCAATTTGGCATGGCTTACTTTGAGAGTTCGTACTCTTCTCAGTTGAGGATTCAGTCTTCATGTCTTCCTTAGTCATGGACCTAAATAACTTCTAAATTATTAGAATATTACATATTTCCTTAACAACCTTCATAGACTGTCTAAAAGGACTTGGCAGGCAGCAAACTATTTCAAGCAAGTGAACATGATATAATGGGCACAGAACAGAGAGAGGAGTTATGGGGGGCAATTTCTGGTTCGAGTTGAACACTGATAGGCAATGTATGTCAGCAATTTACTCTCTCTGTGCCTCAATCTAAATATGACTAATCTTGGAAAAAGAATATCTCATTTATTTACTTGACAAAAATTTACTTGTAAAGATAATATGATCTGCAAGATTCAGATCCCTGAAAAACCAAATGTTGTAAAAATTAATTCTATACATAAAAATAAAACTAAATATAGATACTATCTGCTTATTTGAAAATGAAAGCTGGCTAACACTTAAGAAATGATTTTAATAGTAATAATGATAATGAGAAAGATTGAAGACAGGAGGAGAAAGGGATGACAGAGGATGAGATGGTTGGATGGCATCACTGACTTGATGGACATGAGTTTGAGTATGCTCCCAGAGTTCGTGATGGACAGGGAAGCCTGGTGTGCTGCAGTCCATGGGGTCGCAAAGAGTTGGACACAACTGAGTGACTGAACTGAACTGAATAATAATAACAGCCACATGCTAAGTATTTTCTGTGTGCCACAAAATGTGATCAATGGATTACCTGACAATCTTCAGAGATACACTAGAAAGCAGGAATTATTATTATATCCTTTATAAAGATGAATAAACTAAAAGAATAAAGAATTTCCTCCATGTCATGCAGTTATCAAGTGGCAGATCTGGTACAACTAAAAACTAACTCCAATGCCATGATCTTAACTACAGTTATTATCTATGAAAGATACCCAAAGACACTTAGAGCATTTCCCAAATCTACATTTCTCAACTGTCCTTTTCTATCTGGGCACATCCAATTTAGCCACTAATATTTCTCATTATAATTTCTCCATTATTCCTACCACTTACAATGTGAAAAAGTCTGTAAGTATTATGGAGCCTGCCTTTATACCTTCAACAGCTAACAGACTATTCAGCATGATTCTGTAATTAAAGAAATGTATGAACAAATGAATGAATGAGCCCTACCATTGAAGTGTATCAACTATCTCTAAAAAATGGCAATCTTCAGTCTGCTATTGTAGTACATTCAAATGAATGAGACAGTACCCATTTTTTCTAGAATTGTGAGCCTAAAAGGCCATAGTCATTAAATATGATGTATAAAACAAAAAACTCAAATGCCTGTATACCTTATTTGTTCTAGGATCTGAACATCTTCTCATTTGTTCAGAGCCAAGAAGTTGAACAGCAAAAGATTATTGGTATTACTATAAGACTGGGGAGGGGAGGGTGGCGGGTCACTATTTATTGGCTTCCACTTAGCACACTTGGAGGAAGAGACTTACTAAATAAATTCCTCACATCACACAAACCTATACCAAGTGCTTATTTCAATGTTCAGTACGTAAAATCATGGTATTGCTCTGTGAATTTCCTGTGATGACAGTGTCAGGGTTCCTCAGAAACAGACGGTATCATGATTCATTTCTTTCACCCTTACCTTGTAGCAGACACTTAACCCTTCCTGACAGGTGTCAGTATGGCAGGAGTTACAGCAGAAAAATATGGGATTTAAGGAAATCCTAAACTCCCTGGTGGCTCAGATGGTAAAAGCGTCTGCTTGCAATGTGGCAGACCAGGTTTCGATCCCTGGGTCAGGAAGATCCTCTGGAAAAGGAAATGACAATCCACTCCAGTACCCTTGCCTGGAGAAACCCATGGATGGAGGAGCCTTGTAGGCTATAGTCCATGGGGTCACAAAGAGTCGGACATGACTGAGTGACTTCACTTTCACTTAAACTGCCTGTATTACAAGAAGTAGCAACTTTCCTACTTAAGGAATTCCCCCAAAATAGATAACATTTTCTAAAAGAAGACTGTTTAAAGTCAAACCTAATTCATGATCTCAAACCTAAGCAATGAATCCCAGGAATATCTGCAGATAAAACCTTCAAAGGTAGTGAGTGCAAGTGTAGTCACTAAGTCATGTCCAACTCTTAGCAACACCAGAGACTGCAGCCTACCAGGCTCTTCTATCCATGGGATTTTCCAGGCAAGAGTACTGGAGTGGGGTGCCATTGCCTTCTCCAAAGGTAGCAACTGAGTCATATCTGGATCAGATTTAGGAGGTTGCATTCATCCATGGTTCAAAAGGCTAAGCATAGAAATTAGAAGCTTCAACTGGCTAACCATCTTTGGGTAGTCCAGTTCAACTCTACTTAGTGGTGAAACTGATGGCTTAAATCCTCTGTACAGATTATGAAGGAAATCTGCAAACACAATCTCATGCCTTTTGATTACACAATGAATAACACTGCTGTCTACACATGCCTAGGGAAACAATGTCACAGAAAAATCTTTTGGTAGAAATCAGGATCAGATCAGATCAGTCACTTAGTCGTGTCTGACTCTTTGTGACCCCATGAATCTCAGCACGCCAGGCCTCCCTGTCCATCACCAACTCCCAGAGTTCACTCAGACTCATGTCCATCAAGTCAGTGATGCCATCCAGCCATCTCATCCTCTGTCATCCCCTTCTCCTCTTGCCCCCAATCCCTCCCAGCATCAGAGTCTTTTCCAATGAGTCAACTCTTCTCATGAGGTGGCCAAAGTACTGGAGTTTCAGTTTTAGCATCATTCCTTCCAAAGAAATCCCAGAATGGGATTCCATTCTGGGATTTCTGATCTCCTTCAGAATGGACTGGTTGGATCTCCTTGCAGTCCAAGGGACTCTCAAGAGTCTTCTCCAACACCACAGTTCAAAAGCATCAATTCTTCGGTGCTCAGCCTTCTTCACAGTCCAACTCTCACATCCATACATGACCACAGGAAAAACCATAGCCTTGACTAGACGAACCTTTGTTGGCAAAGTAACGTCTCTGCTTTTGAATACGCTATCTAGGTTGGTCATAACTTTCCTTCCAAGGAGTAAGCGTCTTTTAATTTCATGGCTGCAGTCACCATCTGCAGTGATTTTGGAGCCCAGAAAAATAAAGTCTGACACTGTTTCTACTGTTTCCCCATCTATTTCCCATGAAGTGATGGGACCGGATGCCATGATCTTCGTTTTCTGAATGTTGAGCTTTAAGCCAACTTTTTCACTCTCCACTTTCACTTTCATCAAGAGGCTTTTGAGTTCCTCTTCACTTTCTGCCATAAGGGTGGGGTCATCTGCATATCTGAGGTGATTGATATTTCTCCCAGCAATCTTGATTCCAGCTTGTGTTTCTTCCAGTCCAGTGTTTCTCATGATGTACTCTGCATATAAGTTAAATAAACAGGGTGACAATATACAGCCTTGACGTACTCCTTTTCCTATTTGGAACCAGTCTGTTGTTCCATGTCCAGTTCTAACTGTTGCTTCCTGACCTGCATACAGATTTCTCAAAAGGCAGATCAGGTGATCTGGTATTCCCATCTCTTTCAGAATTTCCCACAGTCTATTGTGATCCACACAGTCAAAGGCTTTGCCATAGTCTATAAAGCAGAAATAGATGTTTTTCTGGAACTCTCTTGCTTTTTCCATGATCCAGCAAATGTTGGCAATTTGATCTCTGGTTCCTCTGCCTTTTCTAAAACCAGCTTGAACATCAGGAAGTTCATGGTTCACATATTGCTGAAGCCTCGCTTGGAGAATTTTGAGCATTACTTTGCTAGCATGTGAGATGAGTGCAATTATGCAATAGTTTGAGCATTCTTTGGCATTGCTTTCTTTGGGATTGGAATGAAAACTGACCTTTTCCAGTCCTGTGGCCACTGCTGAGTTTTCCAAATTTGCTGGCATATTGAGTGCAGCACTTTCACAGCATCATCTTTCAGGATTTGGAATAGCTCAACTGGAATTCCATCACCTCCACTAGCTTTGTTCGTAGTGATGCTTTCCAAGGCCCACTTGATTTCACATTCCAGGATGTCTGGCTCTAGGTCAGTGATCACACCATCGTGATTATCTGGGTCATGAAGATCTTTCTTGTACAGTTCTTCTGTGTATTCTTGCCATCTCTTCTTAATATATTCTGCTTCTTTTAGGTCCATACCATTTCTGTCCTTTATCAAGCCCATCTTTACATGAAATGCTCCCTTGGTATCTCTGATTTTCCTGAAATGATCCCTAGTCCTTCCCATTTTGTTGTATATATATATATATATATATATATATATATATATATATATATATATCTCCCACCTGCAGTCAAACATAACTGTAAGAAGTCACAAAATTATCTTTACTGAGACAACTTAGAATCATGCTATCCTACTACAATAGATCACCACTGATTTTTCTGTTTGTTCATTTGTGCCTATTATTTCCCCATTCATTATCAGCTTTTTTCTAAACCCCAAGTCTAATCAATTTCAACATTTCAATAGACGACTTCTCTTTCTACAACTTGGAAAAAAAAAATCAAAGTCACTGAGGTGGATACTTTTACAGATGTCTTTCTAAGCACTTCAACAATATATTTTTTTGCTCAATTTTCCTTTCAGGGAAACCATCCTTAAAGTCTACTTTCTCAATATATGATCTTGATTTCATTCCTTCTCACTGTCTTTCATCAATCCTCACCTCTGAGAAATCTTTAATCTTTCATTTTTACTGAGTACCAGGAACTATAAAAGGATCAAAAGCCATAACAATAAATAAGATGATCTTTCCTTTCACAGAGCTCCCTTTCATTGTCCTAAGCACCTCTCACTTTTGACCCATACACTTTGAGTAAAGTATGTTCTAAATGTACTAAAGATCTCTGAAATGATTTCTTTCCCAGTTTTGTTTTTCTCTGATCCTCTTTTAAACATGTTCCTTCTTTTATTTCTATAAAACTTATTTTGAAAAATTCCTTTTCTTTCCAACCACCATCTGCTTACTATATCCCAACAAAAGGAAGTATGCTCCATTTCTTTTTTTTCCAATCTGTTTCTAAACAATATGATTGCACAGTATTAATGTCACAGCTATTTGATATCTCTTATCATTAAATATCCAGCCCTCATCCCCATCATCAACTTCAGTTTCATAACTCAAATTACTTGTTGAATAACTGCCATTATCTATAATTTGACATAGATTAAATCAATGTTCTCATTTTACCCCTAAAATTATATGGTTCTGAAGGAGAACATAATTGTTCAATCCAAAATACTCCTCTTTGACATAAGGATTATTTTAGGCTGCTTAATTTTAAGAAACACCAGACAAAGGAGAAGCTCTGTAAACCTAATAGAGGTTACCCTTTTGTAAATAACATTTACAAGTAGTGCTTTCCATGTGTTTTAAGTATTTTGTCTGTTTATTATTATTATTATTATTGCACTATTTGCTATCTATTTCAAGTTTGCAGGAAAGCTTGAGCATCTGTGCAAAAACACCAAAGCTTTATTTTCCTTCTACAAATCTTCATTTACAGGGGTGTTTTCTTCTGTAATAGGAAAAAGAGAATGACTAAATCAGTAGAACCTTACCAATGGAGAAGGTTCCTACCTAAGTATGTATAACAATCTTATATTGTTCACCATGATTTTCCCCATAGTTTCCCCAAACTGGTTCCCGTTATCCGTATCGTTCACCTCCATATGTTTGGCACTAGTGGTAAGGAATGCCCCTGCCAATGCAGGGGACATGGGTTCAATCCCTGAGTCGGAACAATCCCCTGGAAAAGGAAATGGCAACCACTCCAGTATTAATTTTCTTTAATTGAAGGGTAATTGCTTTATAATATTGTGTTGGTTTCTGCCATACATCACCATGAATCAACCATAGGTATACATATGTCCCCTCCCTCTTGAAACAGTCCATGGGGTCACAAAAGTCGAATACAATTTAGCAACTAAACAACAACAAAAACAGCATATTTTAAAATTTCTGTCTTTCTCCCATTAACCTATCTTTTACTGAAGGGAGGTCTCAGCCAAAAATCTAGAAAGGTAGAAGGGAAATTACTTTTCCTCCTCTACAGTTCTCTCTAGGTCTGTACATGTTAAAAACAAACAAACAAACAAACAAACAATTATCCTACTCACCCAGCCTCAAAACTTTGAAGTTCTCCTGATTCCTACCAAGAAACCAGTTAGATAACAAACTTTGTTGTTTTATTTTCGTGTTTATCTTTTGTACTTAGGATCTCAGCACTTCATGCCTAGCTTAATCTAAAATTCGTCTAACTTATCTTTTTTATATACCTCTAATATCTTCCCTTATACTATGAATCTTCTATCTACTGATAGATTAATAGTCATAGACCATCTAATCAGTTGACTACAAGTTCAAAGGCTTCTATCGATCTATGGAGTCAAAATATTTAATGGAATAAAGTCCAAATTCCTTAACAGGTTATATCAGGCTTCACATGATCTAGTTTCAAATTGCTTTTGTAAGTCTAAATCCCACAATAACTCTTCATTTTTCTTCCTAAAATGTAGACCGCAATTAATTACATCTGCATTCCAAACTGTAAATATTTTGTTTAAAGTCATGTCTCAATTACAGTGCAATGCCCTTCTCATCAAGTGTCCAAGAGCAAATCTTATCCATCATTTAAATTCATATCCTTTCCCCATGAAGCATCATCTACTTCATGGGGAGTTAATCTACTATTACAACTATTTTAAATTTTTCAGTAGTGCTTATAATTGTATGTCCCATAGTATATATCTTTGGAAAAAGTCCAATGTACTTTTCTATTGTGAATTTCCTAAGGATAGAAATCACATGACTATTGTTCCTCCCTAAGAATTCATTATAATATCTTGCACACATTACGAATCCAATAAATGTTCACTGAATTTTTTAAATAACATGGCATCAGAATTCATATATTAATAATTTATACTTATGTCCCTTACATTTTCTTTTTTACATGCATAAATTACTTATTTAGTAGCATTCAATAAGTGTTTTACATCTATTAAATTAGATATTTTGTCATAATAATCTCTAACATTTTGCCAATAATGTTTCAAAATGTACATAAGGTTTGACACTGTACTACCCCTACCTGTAGTCATTGTTATGTAGCTGCTACTGCTGTTTAGTCACTAAGTCCTGTCCTGCACTTTGTGACCCTATGGACTGTAGCCTGCCAGGGTCCCCTGTCCATGAGATTTCCCAGGCAAGAATACTAGAGTAGATTGTCATTTCCTTCTCTAGGGATATTCTCTACCTAGGGATCAATCCCATCTATCTCCTGCATTGCAGGTGGAATCCTTACCCTGAGCCACTGGGAAAATCCTACCTATAGTCATACCAAGTATGATTAACTCTTTAAGGTTTTGCACTAACATTTCTTAACATGTATAGATTTATTTTTAGTTTCAAATTAGTTCTTAATTTCCCCTATTCAGGAAGAAACTTTTGAGGAGTTGCAATTGTGAATGGTAAGGTTCAGAGGCTTGACAAGGGAAAAACACCAGGACTTTTAAATCAACAACCTGTGTTTTCAGTATACTTAAATTCCCTAAATTTCTCTGAATTTTTGTTATGTATGACAATGGCAACCCACTCCAGTACTCTTGCCTGGAAAATCCCATGGACGGAGAAGCCTGGTAGGCTGCAGTCCATGGGGGTCGCTAAGAGTCGGGCACAACTGAGAGACTTCACTTTCACTTTTCACTTTCATGCATTGGAGAAGGAAATGGCAACCCACTCCAGTATTCTTGCCTGGAGAATCCCAGGGATGGGGAGCCTGGTGGGCTGCTGTCTATGGAATCACACAGAGTTGGACACGACTGAAGTGACTTAGCAGCATTACTACTATCTCAAAGGTTTTTGTGAAGGTTAAACAAAATAATGCATATAAAGTGTATCCATGATTGGTGACATGAAACTCAATAATTGATGTATATTTTTATACATTAATTTTATTTTATTTCCCATCTTCCAGACAGACTCTTTCAATGAGAATAATTTTACATATACCTGAATAATAATTCACATCATAAAAATTAAATTTCAGAGAATACCCTGAAAATTTTTTCTTACCCATTTCTTCTGGTTTTATAGTTTAAGTAAAGCCCCCATTTATATAGTGAAATATTATAGTATGCAAGGAGAGAAATAAGCAAGAACTATCACAGTAACTACGAGGTCTCTTGTAACTTTGTGAATTCCTATAATTAACAAAGGTCAGTTTTTAAGGGGAAGCAATTTCCATGAAAATTTATCAGATCTTCAGTGACTGAGTTTTCAGTTTCTTATTCCTGTTGCTGCTACCCTAGGGCAGGCTCTCATCATCTCCAATCTTGGCCATTGACAACTCCTATCTCTTCCCATTATTGTCAGATTTACCTATCTAACCCAGTTTTGATCATGATTCTCTGCTGCTTAGGAAATTCACATAGCTTCCCACTTTCGCCAAAATAAAATCCAAAGTCACTGGAATAGAATTCAATACCTTTCATAACAGAATTCTAATCTACCATTCCAGTCTTACAATGCTATTGTTTATCTCACACACAGTACACTAAAGCAAAATAAAAGATTTATTTCTGTACTTTTTACATTCATGTTATTTTTTTTCTCCCTACAATGCCCGTCCTGGCCCCTACTCCTTTTCCTATATAGATTCTTACTAATGTATATTACATATTATGTCAAGAATATGTTACATATATATAATATATAAATTTACACATAAGTTTATATAAATTATAATCGTGTGTATACATACTATATACAAATACATATTTATTTAGCATAAACACTGGGATTATAATAATTCAGGTAAATGAGTTTCTATTCCATTAGGTCATGAGCCATGTGACATATATATTTTAGCATAGCATCAGGCCTATATTAAATAATCAACAGTTTTCTTAAATTTGCGAATATGAGATTGAATTAGCTGCCTTCTATTTCATCATCTACGAAACACACAAACACCAGGCTTTATACTGGTTCTCAGTATTGCCTCATTGATATGTCTCAATTTCTAAGATGTACATTCTGAGTACCAATTATCTTGACTTTACAGAATTATAGGAATGAAAATACAACAGTGTCCACCCCAGGCTTCAATGAGGCCATCGTTACCTAGGAAATATATTATATTTTAAAGAGTTCAACTTTGAATAGGATTTTATAACTTGCCCCTTTCACTTAACCCTTTCATGTTTAATAGCATCCACTATTAGTTTTTGCAGACAGTCTTGAGATTATTTCTCAAGGTAACTGATGCATTATTGTGTTTTTTCTCCATTTTTTTCCCTGTCTTAAGAAGATAACATAACACCAGAAGATTTTAAGGAAGTTAATCACAATATGCAAGGACTTTAACAGATGGAGCTTGGCTTCAGAACTAAAGGTAGGTTTAGTCACTAAGTCATGTCAGACTCTTGTGACCCTATGGACTGCAATCTGCCAGGATCCTCTGTCCATGGGATTTCCCAGGCAAGAATACTGGAGTTGAGTTGCCATTTCCTTCTCCAGGGGATCTGTCTGACCCAAGGAGTGAACTCGCATCTCCTGCATTGCAGGCAAACTCTACTCACTAAGCCACCAGGGAAGCCCTCAGAACTAAAGTTCATCTATTTACAAGCATCTATTTTCATTCAGGTGTTTTAATTTTGTCTTCTTAAAAATATTAAAATACACTGTTTCTTATTCCCAAGATTCCAGGGTATTTGCATTTTGACCAACATAATTTTTTTCTCCCTTGATATCTTTGGTCTTGGCTTTCCATCAGTCACTTTTGATCATTGAAAATATGTACTTTTAACTTCATTTACAGAATACTAATGACACTTATTGAGCTTTTACAGCATCACTCTTAAGACTTTGCCCTTGATAGGGTATGGTATTTTGATTATTTTGTAATCAATTAATCTGTTTTAAATTTCACTGTGTTCAAGTTGTCATTTTTTTCTCTCAAGACACCTGGATCTCTATTTTGAGTCTGTCACCATATTGGGAGCTGAACATCCATCATCTTATTTATACTAAGATTGATGATAAATCCAAGGCTCATGAAAGCTAAGCAAAATAATCAAGGGTCTGCTAAGTCACTTCAGTCGTGTCCAACTCTGTGTGACCCCACAGACAGTAGCCCACCAGGCTTCCCGGTTCCTGGGATTCTCCAGGCAAGAACACTGGAGTGGGTTGCCATTTCCTTCTCCAATGCATGAAAGTGAAAAGTGAAAGTGAAGTCGCTCAGTCGTGTCCGACTCTGTGCAACCCCATGGACTGCTGCCTACCAGGCTCCTCCATCCTTGGGATTTTCCAGGCAAGAGTACTGGAGTGGGGTGCCATTGCCTTCTCTGAATCAAGGGTCTAGGTATACACTAATATCTGACTTCAAAGTCTATTTTTAGATCCCAAGCTTACTCTGACAACTGGAATATCAGGGTGATGGCTGTTCTAGAAAAGTCATAATTTATGACCATTTTAATAAATGTCCTTATTTCTTAATTTTGAACTTTGGGTAAAGGTAATAAGTATGCCCATAACTAAAATGAATTCTATTTATTGAATACTGTGTGCTAACCATATTACTCATATAATCATATATATTTTTTTTTCATTTTTAAAGGCTTTACTGATTTTTTTTTACAATATTGCTACAATTTTATAACTTCAATTTTTTGGCCCAGAGGCATGTGTGATATTAGCTCCCCAAGCAGAAATCGTACCTTCCTGTACGAGAAGTCAAAGTGTTAACCACTAAACTGCCAGGGAAGTCCCATAATTACACTGTCTCCATTTTACAGATGAGAAAATAGATTTGGAGGGAGATGTCCAAAAAAAACTTGGAGCAGGCTAAGCTTTAATAACTTTGACAGTATAAACACTCTCGCCAAGTCATATCCACCTATTAGATGATTTCATGGACTTTGGCCTGCCAGGATGCTCTGTCCATGGGATTTCTGAGGCAAGAATAGTAGAATGTGTTGCCATTTCCTTTTCCAGGGGATCTTCCTGACCCAGGGATTTAACCTGTATTTCCTGCATTGGCAGGTTAATTCTTTACCACTGAGCCCCCAGGGAAGCCCTATTATAAATGTTATACCCTACAAAAAACATAATTTGAAAGTTACTTAAATTTCTTTTAAATGCCTAGTTTTACAAATTTAATAATATGTTAATTTTTGTGTGTTTTAGTCAATTATTTACCATCTAATATCAGAGGAAATGAATGCATTTTTTTTCCAACATGTGTCATGCTCTTAAAAGAAACATTAATTTTTTCTTAGTCTTATGTTACAGACCCTCCTTCTTTTAAATAGTATATAACAATGAACCAGTGAGCAACTCACCAACCTATCCTCAGGTTAGGGTGCTTTGGAGCATCTATTGTTTATTTTAGTGTATAATTTCTACCATTCAGTCTCTATGCTTAAAGTAACTACTCAAAACAAGCATCACCCAGGATCTTATTGAACTGCAGAATCTCAGGCTTTACACTAGACCCATTAAATCAGAATCTGCATTTTAGCAAGCTTACCAGGTGATTTGCATACACATTGATATTGAGGAGCACTCATTTAGGCATCAAATTTGATGCATATTTACAAACCCACAGCAAGTTAGTATACTGGACTTGCCACAGAGGAAAAAAAAAAGTGCTGAATATTAAAATATAAACATTATCATCAGACACTATCCAAGAAAGGCAAAAGGAAACAAAATTAATGACAGGTGGGCAACTAAGGATTAGTCAAGTCCTTTGAAATTAAGAGGGCGCCATAAATACTGCAGGTCCTAAACAAAGCAGTGACAAGGAACCCGCCCATGAGTGGATCAGGACTGCAGAGAGTTGAAGAGAATGAAATAATTACTGACCAAAAGCTATGCCAAGAATGCCTCTACAGAAGCTACCCTACAGTGAATATACTCTAGATTTACTTTCAAGTCTCATTCCAAGTAAACTATCCTTTTATGCTAAATAGCATATGAATTTACACCATGAAATTAAAAGATGGTTGCTCCTTGGAAGAAAAGTTATGACCAACCTAGACAGTATATTAAAAAGCAGAGACATTACTTTACTAACAAAATTCCATCTAGTCAAAGCTATGGTTTTTCCAGTAGTCATGTATGGATGTGAGAGTTGGACTATAAAGAAAGCTGAGTGCCGAAGAATTAATGCTTTTGAACTGTGGTGTTGGAGAAGACTCTTGAGAGTCCCTTGGACTGCAAGGAGATCCAACCAGTCCATTCTAAAGGAAATCAGTTCTGAATATTCACTGGAAGAACTGACATTGAAGCTGAAACCTCAATACTTTGGCCACGTGATGTGAAGAACTGACTCACTCGGAAAAGATTGAAGGCAGAAGGAGAAGGGGATGACAGAGGATGAGATGGTTGGGTGGCATCACTGACACGAAGGATATGAGTTTGAGTAGGCTTCGGGAGTCAGTGATGGACAGGGAGGCCTGGCATGCTGCAGTCCATGGGGTCACAGAGTCGGACATGACTGAGTGACTGAACTGAACTGATAAATTTATATACATATATATATATATAATTGTGGTATTAATTAAATTCCAGCTTTCTGGTGTTTGTTGTTTGTTTGTTTGACACTCCTTCTCAAAGTTTAATACAAGCAGTTCTTAATTTTAATACAAGCAAAAATCCCTAAATTGTTTTGTGAGAAAAACAGCTTTGGCCTGGACTTAAACTCATTTCTTTCCTGCCTTTAAATTCTGCTATGATGCAACAGGGAGGAGAAAACAACTTGGGAATCTGGGAATGTAGTCACTTTATTAATTATTATTATTTTAATAAGGTTTCACATAAACTGTAGGAAATTTGTTATAAAATCAGAAAAATAGAAAATTTAAAGTACAGCAAGGTGATAACTATTGCCCTTTTCCCGATTATATATTTTTCTCTATAGTTTCCCCCACTGAATTCCTAATAGTCCCCTAATTATAGAGAATGAGTAAAGCACAACTCAGCAGTGCTACTTGGGAAAATAAAAAGATGCTGCTGCTGCTGCTGCTAAGTCGCTTCAGTCGTGTCTGACTCTGTGCGACCCCATAGACGGCAGCCCACCAGGCTCCCCTGTCCCTGGGATTTTCCAGGCAAGAGTACTGGAGTGGGGTGCCATTGCCTAAGAGTTGTTCAACGCCTGGTCCAGGAGAACAACGTGATAGAATCTCAAGGAACCCATGGTCCAATGGAGTGATAGACCAATCATTAGAGAACAGAAAGAATAGTATATAGGTGTCTGGTATAACTTTCTTATGTGGCCTATAGACTAAATGTTCAATAACAATTTAAAGAATTGGGTGGAAGAGTGTTGGAATAATGAAACTATATTGCATGAGGAAATGATATTTAAAAATTTATTCACATTACTAATCAATAATGTCATATGCATTGTCTACTCTTAAATGTAAATCAATACTAACTTTCAAAAATGCAGTTCAGCAATTCATTAATTATTCTTTACAAATTGAACCAAAGAGTTGACCACAGATCTTTCAGTTTCCTTAAATCAATGCAAAGGACACATCAAATGTAAAATGCTCCATGCTCCTAAGTTTACTCAAAATAATTGCTGCTAATGGGCTACAATTTAAATAGCACATGAATAAAAACATTTTGAGAGGTTACACCTGTTATTAACCTGTAAAGTGACTGGAAAGTAGCACTTTAAACAACAGTAAAATGGACACTTTAAAGGTTAGCAAATCACAACTGGAATACAGATTTATAGAAAAGCTTTAAAGAAATTAAATTCTGTGTTTAGATCAGTAAAGTATCAAAGTATTAATAATTATTTTATTATTTATTAAAAGCAAGCATTCATGTTTTATAATTAAACACATTTAGATTTGTATGTATTTGAAATTTATAAAAGCTGATTTTTAAAACTTGGATCCAAATTGCTATAAAGAATTTTAGTTGAGTTATAATAAATACATGGTATAAAGTCTTTTTTTTCAATAAATATGTGTTAGTCACTCAGTCATGTCCAGCTCTTTGCAACCACATGGACTATAGCTCGCCAGGCTCCTCTGTCCGAGGAATTCTCCAGGCAAGAATACTGGAGAGGGGAGCCATTCCCTTCTTCAGGGGATCTTCCCCACCCACGGATTGAACCCAGGTCTCCTGCATTGCAGGCAAATTCTTTAGTGTCTCAGCCACAAGGAAGCCGTTAAGTAATAAGTTGATCATCTGTAAAATGTTTCCAATGAATTCAATATTTGAAAATATTCATCAGTAGACTATCATGCACAGATTTAGGAAAGAATATTTATCAAAAGGAACCCCTTAGAAAAATAAGCTATATAATTTTACCCATATTTTGATTCAACTTATCTTTTAATTCTTCAAAAAGTATTAGTAACACAAACAGTAATTCTCAAGTAAACCTGTCAGTGGCCAACCTTTTCCAATAATATTTCAGTCACTTTTACAGGACAGAAACTTTTTTTAATCAAAAAAGTAAGAAAGATGTAAATTCCTATGAAAAGAAAAATTTATGAGAGGCTACTAGGTGTGCCATTGCCATGTCTGTCATTTAATTGTGGCATTTATTTAATTTCAAACCCTCTTCAGTGTAACTCACATATATTTGAAATAAAATATGCAAATAAATTCAGTCTCTGGAGAAGGGTAAATTCAACCGTGAAGCAGAATAGATTTCCATTTTCCTAATGCACTTTGGCACTTCTGTGTGTCCACTTACATTAGCCTATGAAAGTATTCCAGCTCTGTCAGCCCCCAAGAATGTGTTAAAACGACATGGTAAATTTAGAGTTCTGAGCGTAAATAAGCCTTGTGTAAAAAAAGGCCTTCCAGACCACGTAGTTAAAGCAGAAACATTCCATGCATTTTAAATGCCTATAATCATAATTCTCCACCACAAAATGTAATATATGTTCTATCAGAATAATTATTTCCCTGTATAAGTACCAGTGCCACTAAAGCAATTGACTTGTTCACATTCTGTCCTGGTCAGTACACAGCCTAATGCTGGTGAGGGTGTTAGGAAGGGGAGAGAATGCTCCATTCAGGTATATTATGTTTGGACATTAAGCACACAGTGATTAGTCAAGTACCTAACTGTATGATCTGATGAGGAAGAATATTACAATTAATACAGAAATAAAAATATTTTCAAAATTTCCACTAAAAAGAATCATACTGTGCTGTGTTTAGTCACGTCTGACTCTGCAACCCCAAGGCCTGTAGCCTGCCAGGTTCCTATGTCCACGGAATTCTCCAAGCAAGAATACTAGAGTGGGTTGCCATGCCTTCCTCCAGGGGATCTTCATAACTCAGGAATCAAACCCAGGACTCACACATTCCAGGCAGATTCTTTACCATCTGTGCCACCAAGGAAGCCCAAGAATACTGGAATGGGAAGCCTATCCCTTCTCCAGGGTAACTTCCAGACCCAGGAATTGAACCGAGGTCTCCTCCTTTGCAAGTAGATTCTTTACCACCTGGGAAGGCCATAAAGAGAATACTAGTAACTAAAATAATGTGGAGGTGAATCTCCATTTCTGAGGTACTGGCATGACTTATTGGGGGAAAAACTATGCAAAATAATGTGGTTTGCAAAGACAAGGTTAGACTGCAGTTAGCAGGTTTCTTTGACCCAGTGTCAAATCATCTCTGCAACATCCTTACCTTCCTTACAGAGCACAGTGGAGACAAGCACATTGTTAACTGTTTTTTGATGAGAGTGTAAAATGAGAGATCAAGGTCAAAGTTAATGGTACGCATTTTTTTTTATTTTTGTATGTTTCAATAAGTCTATATCTAACTGCATATGTCTTTATGTTAGTGAGGTCTTTTTTTTTTTTCTTTTTAGAGGTCACAAGTCTTCATCTAAAATAATTGCTATCTTTTCATGAGAAAAGGAGAGTAAACATTAACATTTGGGCAATTAAAATGAGAAGGAGTCATTTAGATACCTCAATTTATCCTAGAAGGAAACTGATAAGAATTCACTTGCAATCATAAATGTCTTTGAGCTCATTTTTAAGATTGACTATTTCCTTCATAACTTCTCATATGGTTCTCCCTGTTTAGAGGTGTTTTTTTTTTTTTTTTAATAGGTATCCCAGAATGAATGGAGGCATTAAATCCATTTAAAACTTTTTCTCTAAGTCTAGAGGATAAAAACAAAAGAAGAAGTTTTCTTCTTTCCTATCTAACCTGACCACTTTTCTGGGTCAGGCTCACTGTGAGCTGAGTTGATTGGCAGAAGGGGAAGCCAGGGTGCTCCTGTAGAAGGTCATTTTTCTCCACCAGCTGTGACTTTTTTCTGCCACTGCTATGCTGTTACCCACTGTCCTATGGCCAAATTTGAATAAATGGATATAAGAAGCCAAGTACTGCAGCCAGTACAGAAAGAAGAGAAGCAAAACTATAGCTTTGTATAAAACTGAGCTAGGTAAAAACATTTACTCATTTATTTTCTTATGCTCAAAAACTACATGTTTCCAGTTTGGAAATTTAAAGAAAACCTAATTTCACTCTACAAAAATAAACTCTGATGATAAAGGTGAAATTTACTAATTCTAGCCATTTCATTAAGTATATTAATATTTTACCAAAGACTTGACTCTTACAATTTCTTTGTTTCTCAAAGAAAATATGTTAAGTGAACCATCATGTATTTGAGGTAATAATGAGGCACCTGAGGACTGAGGAAAAGTGCAGGTTAGCATATGGATCCTTATGTAATATTCTAATTTCATTGAAATTCAAAATTAAAAAATTTTCCCCATATTTTTTTCTTTTTAAAATCATTCTCTTTTTGAATGTAGGGTTTTTGGTTTGGGCACAACCTCAAGATGAAAAAGTCATTGTACAATGGTGGTGGTTTAGTCACTAAGTTGTATCCAACTCTTGCAATCCCATGGACTGTAGCCCACCAGGCTCCTCCGTCCACAGGATTTCCCAAGCAAGAATACTGGAGGGGGTTGCCATTTCCTTCTCCAGGGGATCTTCATGACTCAGGGATCAAACCTGAATCTTCTGCCATTGCAGGAGGTCTCCTGAACTGCAGGTGAATTCTTTACTAACTAAGCCACCAGGAAAACACTCATTGGACAAAGTAGCCCCAAAAGACCCTTCACTATAATCTACAATCATACAAGTAGCATCCTAAAGCTACTAGAGCAAGTAATATTCCATGATAGCTTCCATGCATCCTAAGGAGTTATCCATTCAGGATATCCAGGTTTGTCTCCCCACATGGCTACATATTCACTTATGCTGTATTTAACTGGCCATTACAGGCTGAACTAGTCAGTACCAGGAATCATGTGTTATTCATATATTTGGCCCCAAACACCTGGCAACACTGACATCGTATAAATACTTGTGTTCTCAAAGAATGAATAAAATCCAGGGTAGATATTTGTAACTTTAGCAACATAGCTCAAAATGGAGGTCAGACAGTTATTTTAGGCTAGTTAAATCCAGGAAGTGAAAAAAAAAAAAAAAAAAACTTAGCTATTAAAAGCACAGACTGGAATGTACAATAAAAACAATTCTAGCTGTCAAAAACTTACATGGAGGAAATGACAGGTAGAGAATAGACTGGCAAAAAAGAGACTAAAATAATTTGACTGAAAAGTAAGTCCCCTCTGCCACTGTCCAGCCAGCTTGTCAGTTTAATTTGCAATTGGAGAAAAGGAAGGGAGATGAGTCAAAACAGGTGTTTGTGTTTTTCTCTTTTTAATGGGGGAAAATCAAGTGAAAGCATGGCTCTATCAGCTGTGAAGAGCTGCTGACACCTGCGGTTGCCACATCCCATGCCTGTGAGATAGGTCAGAAGCAGCTACAGACAGCTGATAAAACGAGGTGAGGACACAAGCAGGTGAAGCAAGTCACAAGAAAAACGGTGTTGGATAAAAACAGAAGAAAAAGAACAAAAGGTACCCATAAAATGTCCAATTTCAAAATGTCCACTTTTATCTTTGTTTTTCTAATTAGTACAAAGTCATACTCTCTTTTTCTTCCTTCTGTTCACTAAAGAAAATGTGATGAAAATGGATAAAAATAAATTTTTTGGCCTTATGTGCTATATACAACTCTACATACCTGCCAGGCTCAACTAAAACACTGTAACATTCCATGCTTGCTATTTATATTTCTTTTTCCTCCCTCCTTTCCCTACCCTCTCACCCACACCAGCTCAGTAAAAATAAAAGATCTATTCTCTGTGAGCAGAAACATGTGGAACTCAAGGGAATCTTGGCTTTAGCTACAGCTCCGAGGGGTCATGTGGGCACAGGTATAGGAGGATGTGAGCGTTTACTAGCTGATGGAAGTCTGGAAGAGGACTGGGTAGGTGGGAATGATTTTTTGGTTGGGGGGTGGGGAGTGCATATGAGCGTATCAAGACCACAGTTAGATTTTAAAGGTAATTTCAAAGTTACACAAAGCAACTCATGATAATATGTGCCTTAACCTTCATAGTATCTTCATTTTGTGATAATTTTGTTCTTAAAAAAGACCTAGAAATAGGACTTTAGTGCAACTGACTGTGGAAAATGTAAGAGTGATGCCATGAAAATGACTGATTTAGGCTAAAGAATAAAGGAAGACAAGAAAATTAAGTATGTATTTAAAAAGAATATTCCATTCAAGTTCTTGCTTTTTGATTATCAAATATAGCACCCTCTGCATGATTTTGGTCATGACAATGAAGACCAATTTGTGCACCATGGGGGCAGATGAACACTGAGACTCTTCCCAGAAAGAGGGTTGAGGGAGAATATAAGAATTCAATGGATATTACTGGGCTCAGCATGTCTGAGAAATTCATTACTATCAAGTACCTGAGTAAGATGCAGTTGGTATTTGAATGATTCATAAAATCAGTGGGTGAGCTGATATCTTTGGGAAAGGGAAGTTTAGGGTGTGAAAGAACAGCCTTTCAATGTTATACAATAACATTCACATAGGAATAATGACTTAGTAGATGAAGCACTGCCAGATACTAGATGGGGAACTTGGAGGGTTCACAAATGTCTAAGTTAACCTGCCTAATGGAAATATTTCCTAATACACAGTGAAGTAGATCACAGCTAGCAACCATAGAATGAGCAAGATATCAGTGAGATGCTAGGAATTAACAGCTCATAAAACTTGCCCTCAGAAAGCTTATAAAATTCTATAAAGCAATTATACTTCAATAAAAAAAGTAAATTAAAAACAAAAAAAATTGCAAAAAATGCTTATTCCTAAGTAAAGGCACACAAACAATTTATTAAACTACATCACAGTCACTGAAAATAACAGAAATAATAGTGTGAAATGGGAACATAATTGAATGGTGTTAAATCTAGTTTTTGACTTTGAGGCTTAGAGAAGCCTTCCAGAACTGGTGATATCTCAGTAGAATTTTGAACAATGAATTGTAGTTAGCTGCCAATAAGAACAATATGCAGTAAGGCACAGAGGCAAGCAAACAAAGATACGTAAAGTGTGCAGGGACCTATCAAAATCTAAGTGGTGAGACAGCATAAAGTACTTAAGTGCACAGCAGTGGTTATGGTGATTGAGATGGAAAGTGGGCATGTGCAAGGCTGTGGAGAGTCTTGTGTTGTGTCAAAGAGCTAGGAGTTACCTTGAAAGCAGAAAAAGCTCTTTGTTAAAGTGCATCCCTCTGGTGTAATATGGATGGTGTATTTTCCAAACTGTAGATATGCGGACCAATTAAAATAAATACAGTACAAGATTAAGGCGGTATTTGAAACTCTAAGGCTTAAATTTCAAGTTTATATATAAAAAATGAACATATTGAATAGTCTAGTCTTAAAACCAGCTATAAAAAATAATCCATGAATTTTTTTTGGAGAGTCAAGTAATACTCATCTCAGTACTTCTTAATTTTTATAATTATTTTTCCACAAAAAAGTAAGCTATTGAAATCTAAATAGAATTGTAACTGTAAACAATCTCAAACACTCTAATTTACTATTTTTGTTAACAAAGGAAATATTTTATTAATACATAATTATTAATAATAGGGACTTCATGGAATATTATGCTCTGATGATTATGAGCACTTCTAGAATGGAAAGACTAGTTTTGATGCCATTGAAGACTTAACTCCTAAAAATTTGGTTGTCAGACTGTCATGTTCACGAAAAATTTTTTAAACATTCACTAGTCTGACATTTGACATTTAATTAAAAAAAATTCAAGCAGCTGGAAACCTAAGCAATATTAATCTTACATGGATTATGATTAATAGGTAGGTGTTTACCTAAGAAGTCATTTAAGAAAGTGCGTGGGAAGAATAGTAGCTCCAAGAGAAGCTCTATGTTAAAAAAAAAAAAAAAAAAAAAAGCAGCTCCATAGTTAACTAAACTTGGGCCTTGTAGGATTTTAAGTGATTCACAAGCACATTAGCATCTTAAAAGCTCTGAGGAACACCAAAGGGAAAAGAAACTGTCTTTTTTACAAGGGACATTTCCAAAATTTATTTAACCATAAAACTTTTTTTTTTTTAAGTGATATGTATCATCTTCATAGTACTATTCTTTATTGCTTACTTTTTACCAAGAATTTTGCTAGACAAACATAATCTTGTTTAATAATCCCGTTGTTTAAGGTTTGTGATGCGTGTGTGTGCTCAGTTGTGTCTGACTCTTTGTGACCCCATGGACTGTAGCCCACCAGGCTCCTCTGTCCACAGAACTGTCCAGGCAAGAAAACTGGAGTGGGTTGCAATTTCGTACTCCAGGGGATCCTCCCAACTCAGGAACTGAACCCATGTCTTTTGTGTCTCCTTCATACCTCTGCTCAAATGAGGAATCTAAGGCCCATGCAAGGTACTATTTTGAAGTCCCACAACTGGCAGAATAGGGAGTAAACCTAGGACTATTGAGTCCCACAAACTATACATTTAGACAAGCTTCACATAATACTATTTTACTTACAAAGAATTTTTGCTCTTTTAACTCACTTGACAACTGCTTTCTGAGAGAGCTTATGTAACGTTTCTCAGGTACATTGTTATTATTTTACTACTAACCTCACTTAAAAGTTCAAGTTATTTAATGATGTTTTTCTAAATTACAGTCAGCATATATTCTTGTATATGTTATAATATATAATGGTTATTTAAATATTTACGAGATCTTTAAAATACTGAACTTTCATTAGGTATATTAAAATATTTATATACCCAGATTTAGTTTAAAATTTGTTCAAATACTTATTGCCATACTAATATATTCTTATATACTAACATATTATATTCTCATTAAACCAGTGTACATATTGGGCATTTTAAGGTAGTTTTTCACTTAATTATGATGCATCCATCGAGTCAGAAATATGGTGTATATGTTCATTGCAAAAGAATTTCTAAAAATCATTCACAGCTTTAATATAAGGAGAAATGCAAGAATTAAGAGGTCTCTGAAATATGTCAAATGAAGATATTCTTTCATAAAGCAATGCACCACAAAAGGTCAGGCACTTGGTTGTCATTAAAAGTACATTTCAGGGTATTTTCCACACTGTTGTTTTCTAAGGATCTATTTTAAGAAACCAGAGAAGGCAATGGCACCCCACTCCAGTACTTTTGCCTGGAAAATCCCATGGATGGAGAAGCCTGGTAGGCTGCAGTCCATGGGGTCGCTACAGTCGGACACGACTGAGAGACTTTACTTTCACTTTTCACTTTCATGCATTGGAGAAGGAAATGGCAACCCACTCCAGTGTTCTTGCCTGGAGAATCCCAGGGACTGGGAAGCCTGGTGGGCTGCCATCTATGGGGTCGCACAGAGTCAGACACGACTAACATGACTTAGCAGCAGCAGCAGCATTTTAAGAAACATGGTTCTTAAAGACGTCAAGTTTCTTAAAGACTATATTCCATATAATAACACAGCTAACATCATATTTGTTCCAATTACTGTCAACATCCAAGAAACATATTTCAGAAAGAAACACTAATATGAATTAAACTATAAAATAGAATTTTAAAAAGAAAATTCAATAGTTTAGAAAAAAAAAACTCCTTGAATTTGTCATATAAACCTATATAGAAGAAACACACTGAATGAAAGAACTTATCACAGTTGTGATGCTTTTATAAGCATAAGGGACATTAGTTACTGTCCTGCTATATATATATTTTTTTAATCTAAAAACAAATACATTGATGTAATAAAATTCTACAGTCACAAAAAATGCACATTTAGTAGTCTTATGGACTTGCATATCCATTTACTCTATTCTACTAAATTTATTATGTAGGTAAAACCTTTAAGTCATTTACAACCTTCTCCTTCAGATTTTTACCATGGAGAAAATGAATATTAATACTTGTTTAGCCTAATTTGCTAGTAGCTCCAGTGTCCATAATCAAAACAGTCTCAAAGAATATCAGAGTGAAAACAGGTCCCCAAAATTATCTAGTCAGTTCTAAATATGAATACAGTACTAAGGTGACATTTTGTTTGGTCCAAAGAGAAATGAGAACAGCAAAAATAGTGCAGTGACTTTTAAATAAAGTTAATCTTTTCAATCTAAGATATTGTCCTTCATTCTGAATTCATGTCATTTTACACTTCTGTGTTTCAGTGCCCTTTATTTATTAAAGTTCTTGTTGTATCACTGACAGGTTTGAATCTAATCTTTGAGGAACAATAATCCAGACTAACCCAAATGAGACCGGGAGATTGAACTCAATGTAATTGATGTAAAATGCAAAAAAAAAAATAAAAGTGCAGGAAGAAATTAACATTTGTTATCTACCATCCTTAACAACAACAACAAAATAATGTCTAATGCAATCATTTGGAAAAACCTGTGATAGAAATATCATATTCCTATTTTACAAACAGAGAAACTGAGATTTAGAAAGGTTACTTCTTTCAAGGTGGAACAGTCATGAGTAACAGAAACAGATTAGAAATTCAGGTCTGTATGCCTCTGGAGCCCATGCTCTGTCCTCTACACTTCTGCTTCCCCCCAAAAAAGGACCAGAAAACCATTAAAGATTTGCTAGAACAGTCAATAAGTTGGAAAACTGAAGATGCTGGAGTGCTCACACTCATCATGTCCAACTCTTTGAGACCCCATGGAAACAGTCTGCTAGGTTCCTGTGCCCATGGGGATTCTCCATGCAAGAATATTGGAGTGGGCTGCCATTCCCTTCTCCAGGGGATCTTCCCAACACAGGGACAGAACCTGCATTTCTTGTGTTTCCTGCTTTGACAGGCAGATTCTTCACCACTAGTGGGAAACCCTGAAGTACCTGGAATTTCTCCCCAAATACTTGGGGATGAAGGTACAAGGACTGAGCCCACGATACTTTCCTCTTAATGTTGAGAGTCTGCTTTCAGGCACAGGGAAAATACTAACCTGTAAGCCTGGAAGAAGGTGTTCAACAATTTATAAAAGCCCACCTTCCAAAAGCACTGGTGCTTAGATTGAAGTGAAGTGAAATGAAGTCGCTCAGTCATGTCCGACTCTTTGCGACCCTGTGGACTGTAGCCCACCAGTCTCTTCCGTCCATGGGATTCTCCAGGCCAAGAACACTGGAGTGGGTTGCCATTTCCTTCTCCAGGGGATCTTCCCGACCCAGGGAACAAACCCAGGTCTCCCGCATTGCAAGCAGACTCTTTAACTTCTGAGCCATTAACTCCGTCCTTATCTTAGAGGTAATGCGTTTACTGAATTGCATTTAATATACAGTCACTACAATGCTACATAGCTTTTAAACTTTACAAACCTTCTGGAGTTGTAACCAGTTAATTACAAACTCAGATTATTTTTGTTTTATACCTGAGCACAGTTATTTATTTGAATTTAGTTTCTTTGGAAGCCTTTGAGGATGATATGCATTTGGATTTATTGGACTTTGTTCTAGATTTTTATAACTGTAACTTTTACAGTCACTTAAATTTATTCTATATAATTTGATAAAAGATATGTATTGAGTGAATATGGTATACAATGAAATGTGAATATTTTATGTAAGTATAATATAGATGTAATACTCATATGCATAAGCTTCAAGGAATTAAAGTATGATAACATGAGTAGAAGAAAAACTAGAATAAAAGTAGACTATGTTAGTTGACATGAAACAAGCTGAATGTTATAGAACATCAAAAAAGGGAGAGAATTTGTGAGCTTGTTAAGGGCAAGGGCTAAGTTGAACTCTATGTACTTTTTTGCAATTTGCAGTACTTATCTTTGATGTGATATTTGCTATTATTTCTTTACAAAATTAATGATAAAACGCGCTTCTTAAAAACAGAGAATATATATTATAACCTTCTGACCTGGCAAACAGGCTAGTAATGTTTACCAGCCAGGGATATTTGTTTAATAGATGAAAAAAAAAAATGAATTATCAGTTTGTGTGTGCAAAACTCAAATGAACTTTTAAATGATTCTAACACTTTTGCCACTGGGTAATCCCAGAGCTATCACTCAAGCTGGCTTTATTCTGCAGATTAAGAGCTTTTCTTAAGACAGATGTAGTGGGTCTTGTAAATCTGTTACAAACTAATGATTTTCTTTTGCAGAAAATTGGTTTTCTTTTAACTGGTCATAGTTTAAGAAAGAATCTTCTGAAATTACTTAATTTTTTCTTTTAAACAGCAAAACAAAAATAACAGTTCCAATTACACTGATTTAAAGGAAAAGGATTATTTAAAATAGTTTTATGACTAGTCCCAAAGAGGTGAAGTGGTTTTTCTCAAATCGGAGAAGGCAATGGCACCCCACTCCAGTACTCTTGCCTGGAAAATCCTATGGACTGAGGAGCCTGGTAGGCTGCAGTCCATGGGGTCGCTAAGGGTCGGACACGACTGAGCGACTTCACTTTCACTTTTTACTTTCATGCATTGGAGAAGGAAATGGCAACCCACTCCAGTGTTCTTGCCTGGAGAATCCCAGGGACGGGGGAGCCTGGTGGGCTTCTGTCTATAGGGTCGCACAGAGTCGGACACGACTGAAGTTGACTTAGCAGCAGCACATGGGAATAATGAAAACTTATTTGAAAGAACTTAGTGTTTTTTTTTTTTTTAATTTCTAAAACTGCAATTATCTACAAAATTTACCACCAATATGAGAATGAAAGCTTCACAAAAACAGAGACATTTATTTCATTCTTGGTGTTTGAGAGCCTAGAATATTGTCTGCTTCCCTAAATGTACTAAGTAAATATTTCTTAAATTAGTGAAAAAAAACTGATGAAGGAATGAGAGGTGTAGAGCCAATGGTGCATTTTTAAAAATATATTCTAGACGAAAAGGGGTAACTATTTTTTAAAATTATGAAGAAATAGTTATGAAAAGTTTTCTATGTGCCTAGTACTATTCTGAGAGCTAGAAATAGAGCAGTGAACAAAATAACGCCAAGCCTTTACTGAATTTATAGTCTATTGAGAGCAGGAAAAACAAACACACACACACACAAATACACAGTAGGTTCTCAACTCTAGGTATAGAGCTTTTAAGCTACCAATGCCTAAAGTGACTCCTCCTACCCCACCCAGAAGATTCATATATATAAAATGTCTCAGGTAATTCTGGTATGTGAGGTAATTCATGATTCTTGATACATCTCAGGTAATGCTGATGGTCAGCTAGGGTAAAGACATCTATAATAAACAGACATAAAATACAATGTCAGGTAATAAGCGCCACGAAGCAAAAGAGAAGTCTAGGGAGAAAAATCGGTAAGTGCTGCTAGAGGGCCATGTATATACTGAAGGAGAACATTTCAGGAACACTAAGAAAGTCAGTACAGCTGGAATGAAGCAGAAAGAAGGATGGTGCATTTTTTTTTCCCCTGCTAGGAATAGGCCAGAGGCCACTACAAGGATTTTATTCTTCACTTAGGTGTAATGAAAGAACAATGGAGGAATCTTAGTGAAGAATAACATTATCTAACATTGATTTCAGACATCTGTCAAGCTGCTCTGCAGAGAGTATGCTACAGACGAGAAAGAGTAGAAACAGCAAGACAGGTCAGGAAGTACCAGAGGTGACAGTGGCTTTGGAGAGGGTGGTTGCACTCGAAATAATGAAATATGATTCAATGTGTATTTTGATGTTAGAAATGAGTACATCTTCATGTTGGTGATGTGAGGGAAAAGGAGAATAGTCAAGTATGATCCCAGGGTTTTTAGTTCAAGCAGTGAAGTGGATAGCAGTATTATGCTTTTAACTCTTGGAATTCATTCTTATGTATTTTCATCTAACTGAAAAAATAAAAATGGGTATTAGTGTCTCAAAACAGAATGGTAAAACAATCTATTCAAGCTTCTCTTTCACATGTATATGTAGTCCTAATCATAAGGACATTTTCATAAGTATATGCACAGCTATAAAACAATCTAAACAGCCTTTTCTTGTTCCATACTAGAAAATAGTGACAGGAAAAAAAAAAAAAAAGACAAAGTCAACAGTTTGTTATAAGGCAGCTCTACCATATTCTAGTTCCATCAATATGAAGCTGAAATGCTTTAAGAGTAATAAAAGCTAGGAAGAACAAATAAAATGAAAGTATTAAAGACGGACATGAATTCTTGACCAGATCAGTGAATAAATTTCAACCCAGTTAGAAGCTTTGAGATAGTAATGGCATGTTTAAATTGGCTGTGTATTAATTCTGAATTTGCCACATCTTTTTTGATAAAAGCTGAATACTGGTTGAGCTCCAATACTGTGCCTAATTTGCCATACAATATCACATTTCCTTATTTTGTTCCCTGCATCACTGCAAAATTGAAGCTATACATTTTAACCTAAAATCATTCATAGTGTTATTGTCAGCTTATGTTCATCACATCTGTTCTGTTTTTAAAAGCGTTCCTCACTTAATACTTTTTTTAACATAATAGTCTTTATGAAAATAGCATTAATTACCAATTATTATGTGGCTAAGGATGAGCCAAGGGTTTCACATATTCAAGTTATAATAAAAAGCACTAATGCTGCAAAAGAGATATTAACATTCCTATTTTTTAAATGAGGAAACTATGGGCCTACATAAATTTAAAAAATTGGCTAGGACACTAAAGTTTCCTCTGGAGTCTAAGATTTTAATTTCACATACTACATTTTTAAAAAATATTCATTTTCCAAAAATTTTTGAAAAATAAAGTATCCCTTTGTTTCCGGCAATAAAGCATAACAGATTTTAAGAAAAATAGTCTTGATATAGATCACCTAAAAATATTACATGTGTGGTTGAGATGATAGAAAATTCAGGAAAAGAAAATATTCAGGAGCCAAAATTATAAGAATGCCTGGAAAAAGAAAAGTTAATCCTAAAAATTCCCCTTTATCTTAAGAAGCATAGTGTGGATCTCTCAAGCTAATCTGGAAGGCGACAGATAAAACCTGGAACCTAGAAAATGTGGCAGGTTGAAAAAATTAAGTTCCCATAATACCAGACTTCTGAAAAGCAATACTATTAGTAAGTTAAACAGGAAAACCCCTCACCCCCTAGGAAAAAAGTATAGTAGGCATACTTGCTAAATTGGGCCTTAATAAACTGACCAACAAAAACTATTACACTAGTTAAAAATAAACACAGCCTGGCTTTATGCCATTTACAAGAAAATGCCTAAAACATAAGTACACTGTAAGATAGTGTTAAAGGACAGAAAAAGATGTCAGGCAAATTCTAAATAAACAGACAAAAAATATCTGATATAGTTATTTTAATTTCAAAGTAAATCATAAGAAAAAATAGTGTAACAAATCAACACACAAAAAAGAGATAATGAAAATCACTACAAACTGATTTAAGATTCAATTCAACAGAAAGAAAAACTGCTTAAAACTGCTTAATTTTAGTTGGACTTATAGCTACAAAATATTTAAGCAAAAAATCGACACTGTCACTAGAATAAAATGACAAATATATCATTATAATGGCAGGTGTTAACAACTCTTTTGGTAATTATCAGATCATGCAGACTAAAAGGAAAAAAATAGGAAAGTACACAGAAGATGTGAACAAATTAAGTAATGAGACTGACATGATGGTCATAAATGAACTGGGTTCACAATACTTGAAAGAATACAATTTTCTAAGAACTCTTTAAATGTTTACAAATATTAAATATATACTATAAAAGCTGAAAATTTCATAATGACTATCCTCTGATTACAATAATATTTAGAAATGAAACCTAGAAAGTTTAATTTTTAAGAACCTTATTTGTTGAAAATTTAATAAATTCTAAGAATTTAAGAGTGAAAGAAAATCATAATGATTATTTAAAAAAACTCAATACCAACAATTAAATATACTATGTTATCAAAACTTGAGGAACATACATACCCAGCATAGAGAGAAAAAACTATAAACATAATTTATATTTTGTCAGAAGACTGAAAATTAGTGCACTAAGCATTTAAATTAATGCCAGAAAAAGAACAAGAGGACAAATTCAAAGGAGGTTAAAAACAAGAAATTGATTTTAAAAACAGCAGAAATAATGTATTAGTAAATCAAATACAGACATGATCATAACTTCCAAATAATTAAATGTTGATTCAAGAAAATTAAGAAAAATAACAAATATCTAACAAAATTAAAAGAGAGAATAAAAACAATAATACAAATGAAAAAGGGAACATAATCATAGGTGTGATAGAAATTAATTGGCAAAAAAAATATTTTGGAAAATGTTATGTCAATGTATTTAAGAACCTAGGCAACATGCTAAGTGTTGGAAACATTTACTCAAAAAACGTAGTCAAAAATTAGAACGTGTACCCCAATGTTCATCACAGCACTGTTTATAATAGCCAGGACATGGAAGCAACCTAGATGTCCATCAGCAGATGAATGGATAAGAAAGCTATGGTACATATACACAATGGAGTATTACTCAGCCATTAAAAAGAATACATTTGAATCAGTTCTAATGAGGTAGATGAAACTGGAGCCTATTATACAGAGTGAAGTAAGCCAGAAGGAAAAACACCAATACAGTATACTAACGCATATATATGGAATTTAGAAAGATGGTAACTTTTATAATATTCATGTAATTATTAAGGACACAAACCACTGGTTAAAAAAAAATAAAAAAAAATCATGCCCTAAAGATCATCAGGCTCAGGTTTTACTGGAAAATTCTTCCAGTTATTTGAAGAACTGATAATCTAATGTTAAATTCTTTCAAAGACGAGAAGTAAAGAAAAGACTCTATTTTCATTCACTGATATAACTATGCTGCTGCTGCTGCTACTGCTGCTAAGTCGCTTCAGGCGTGTCCGACTCTGTGCGACCCCATAGACGACAGCAGCCCACCAGGCTCCGCCATCCCTGGGATTCTCCAGGCAAGAACACTGGAGTGGGTTGCCATTTCCCTCTCCAATGCATGAAAGTGAAAAGTGAAAGTGAAGTTGGTCAGTCGTGCCTGACTCTTACCAACCCCATGGACTGCAGCCTACCAGGCTCCTCCATCCATGGGATTTTCCAGGCAAGAGTACTGGAGTGGGGTGCCATTGCCTTATATAACTATGCACTGGATACCAAAACCAGACAAACAAACTCTCAGACTATAAAATTAAAACTAAATTTCATAATGCATGCACATATGCATACTAAGTCTGTTCAGTAGTGTCCAACTCTTTGCAACACCATGGGCTGTAGCCTACCAGGCTCCTCTGTCTATGGGATTCTTCTGGCAAGAATACTGGAATGGGTTGCCATGCCCTTCTCCAAAGAATCTTCCTGACCTAGGAATCAAACCTGCATCCCTTACAAATCCTGATAGGCAAGTGGATTCTTTATACCACCAGCGCCACCTGAGAAGCCCAAATTTCATAAATATGAAAGTAAGTATTTAAAAGTAAACTGAAACTAACAGTTTATAAAAAAGAATCATGCCTTCTGACCACATTGTTATTTAAGGATTTAATTACTTTGATAATAGATTTTTTCTTTATTTTTAATTGAAAGATACTTGCTTTACAGTATTGTGTTGGTTTCTACCAAACATCAACATGAATCTGCCATAGATTTACAGATGTCCTCTCCCACTTGAACATCCGTCCCACCTTCCTCCCCTCTAGGTTGTTACTAACTCTCATATCCCAGTGGATGACAATACATTCAATAAAATTTATATCTATTTTTTAAAACCTTTAAAAATTGAAAAGAAGCTTACATGTGTAAAGTCTAATAGTACTGTCAGTAATGAAAGGTTAATAGTACTGTCAATAATGAAAAACTGAATTATTTCCTTTATAACTTGACACAGATATTTGCTACAATCAAATCTTTTTTAAAATCTAACAAAAATTTTAGCCAATACAATGTGACAAGAGAAATAAGAAGTATAAATTGTTAAAGAAGTATCCAAATTATCATTATTCATAGAGATGAGTATCTACATGGAGGTACCAGAAGAATTTTATAATTTGTATTTAAATTCAATAATTACTTCATATGGAGATATCAGAAAAATTTTACAATTTATAATTAAATTCAATAATTACTTCCCAAGGTTGCTGTTTATAAAAATCAACATAATTGAAAAAATTGCATTTTTACATACTAGTGGTAAATTTTTTAATTATTTAATTTTAAAAAGATAAACAACAAAATTGCAGGGTATCTAAGGATAAATTTGACAAGGCAACATTTAAAAATTAACATGTTAAGGGTTTTGAACAAAGCAAAGATAAGAAATTCATTGAATTTGAAAAATTCTTAAGATATGACAATTTCTCAGTTCAGTTCAGTCGCTCAGTCGTGTCCGACTCTTTACGACCCCATGAACCGCAGCACGCCAGGCCTCCCTGTCCATCACCAACTCCCAGAGTCCACCCAAACCCACGTCCATTGAGTCTATGATACCATCCAACCATCTCAACCTCTGTCGTGCCCTTCTCCTCCTGCCCTCAAAAAAGACAATTTCTAAGGTCTTTTAATTTTACTGTTTTTAAAGGTGCCAAAGACTTGTGATATAAAACAATGGAAAGACTCAAACAGTAAGAATAAAATATTTACATATCCTACTCCTTTCTAAGTCATCTCATTTTAGTCCAACGAAATGTCCCAAGTAATAAAAACACCTGAAGGATAAAATATGTACCTATCCAAATCATTTTAATTAAAGGGTATTCCATTCTCTCTGTTCATTGCATTTCAGTGTCATCTTCGTCATTTCTGTGACAGAAGTTTTTGAAAAGAAACTGACATAACTCCTAACTTCTTCTCTATTGGATTTTTACTGTCATTGGATTTTTATTTACTGTTAATGGATTTTTATTGTTACTGTGGTGGCAATGGCACTGGTGGCATTGGAACCTGAGCAGACCCCTCGACACTTTCTGATTCAAATTAAGCCCAAACCCTTTACACAAATAAAATTACCTCATTTTAATTGCTTATGTATCTGTAACCACTTAGCTAAGTGTTTACAGTTTCTCCCCACATCTATTTGTTGGATGAATCCTGAAAGCTAATTTATCAAGGGGATATTAAAAAGGCTTAGTGCTTTAAAATGCAGATGCAAATTCCCCTACACAGAGAGGCCAATAGGCCTGTTTTTGTGTAAATGAGAGTTTTGCTGCTAAATCCCCCATAATGAGATTAAAAAAATATCTTGTAAATTAAAGCAAGGGATTTTTAAAGTTAATATAATGCTTCCCTGCTAGATTACATTCCATGTTTAAAACATTTTAATGAAAAAAATCTTAACAAACAAAACAAGAATAATAATTACTGAAATAACAAATTAAAGAGTTGAGCAACATAAAGGCTTTCGTATTCACTGGGGATCAATAAAAATTAAAGTGAAAGAGAAAACACTTTAATGAACTAACAAAATAACTTAGTGGGAGTATAAGGGACTAGTAAATGTCATTATATTTTATTATGTTCTCTTATCAAATTATGCCGCACTGCTGTCTTGATACACTATATTGTTTAAACAAAAGTAATCATAGTCATAGACGATGACAGTAAACTCAACCAAATGCTTAAAAATAGGGTACATATCATTTACTTCATCATATTAAGAAAAACCTTTAAAAGCACTATATAAACTATTTCAAAAGAAAATCACCTTTTATAACTCAGCTATTACATAAGTTATTAATTGTCTCAATTCATGGAATCACTCTTGCTAAAATTTAGAATAAAATGTTTGACTTACACAGATAATTTTTCATATACAGTTATCTAGCTACATGACTTATTACTGAAGAAGGTACTAGAAATTATTTCAGAAAAATTTTATGTACTAAAGATTTTAAGCATCACATCATTCACTGTTTTCTCCATCTAAAATAAAAAGTGAAAAGTCTGCAGTGTATAGTATACATCTTCTTATGTTTCTGTGTTAGGTGAAGCAAGAGATGTAGCTTTTACTTTTGTTTACTCAATTTTAAAGGGGATTCTTCCTGTTAAAAATTATGATGAGCGATAAAATAAAATAAATAAAAATCCTTGGTAAACGCTGTCACAAAAGTATTGCAACATTTTTGAGCATAAATTATATGCCCTAGGAAAAATTATGTATCCACTGTTCCATTTGATTAGGCAATGTAAACAATATGCTTTTTTGCAAAGTTCTTAATGAGCAAATTTCCAAATAATTTTCCTCAGGTTGTTATAATTGTCACATAAAGATGTAAAAAGCCTTTCCCAGAATGTTTCCACAACCATGTTATACTTAATCAAGGTTATCACTATATTCAGCTCTGTATTTACTGTCAACGGAAAGATTCAATCATTATCATGAAATGTAAGAATGCTTCAACTCCCTAAACTTGACAATTGCTAATCTTTAAAACCTTTTTTACACAAAACTTGACAGCTATAAGCTCACCTCTTGAAAAAGACAATATACACTGATGTATTAGAATGGTAAATTCAGATTTCTGAGCATAACATGCACATTAGCATAATATAATTGCTCTTGCCTTTAGGGTAGCCAATCAGATTGTGCAAATGCACCTATTCATAGAGCTCTTGAAATGATTTGCCACTTGGGAGTTACAGTGAAACAATCCAATTTCACTTTCCCACAGATGATTTATGGTCCAAAAATCAAGAAAGTCTATTAAACTTTTAAGGAACACTTTCTAGTCGACACCAAAACATAACTCATAAAACATATTGCTAAGTTTTATGTCTCATGTAGTATAACCTTCTCACTGACCCTATCAAAAAAAAAAAAGACAGACACTGCTTAAATTCCACGTATTTACAACATTTTAAAAATAGGGACGTCTATACAGATACTCAGATATGCAGATAACACTACCGTTATGGCAGAAAGAGAAGAACTAAAGAGCCTATTGATGAAAGTGAAAAAGGAGAGAGAAAAAGTTGGCTTAAAGCTCAACATTCAGAAAACTAAGATCATGGCATCCGGTCCCATCACTTCATGGCAAATAGATGGGGAAACAGTGGAAACAGTGGCTGACTATTTTTCTGGGCTCCAAAATCACTGTGGATGGTGACTGCAGCCATGAAATTAAAAGACGCTTGCTCCTTGGAAGGAAAGTTATGACCAACCTAGACAACATAGTAAAAAGCACAGACATTACTTTGCCGACAAATGTCTGTCTAGTCAAGGCTATGGTTTTTCCAGTAGTCATGGATGGATATGGATGTGAGAGTTGGACTATAAAGAAAGCTGAGCACTGAAGAATTGATGCTTTTGAACTGTGGTGTTGGAGAAGACTCTTGAGAGTCCCTTGGACTGCAAGGAGATCTAACCAGTCCATCCTAAAGGAGATCAGTCCTGGATGTTCATTGGAAGGACTGATGTTGAAGCTGAAACTCCAATACTTTGGCCACCTGATGTGAAGAGCTGACTCATTTGAAAAGACCCTGATGCTAGAATGATTGAGGGCAAGAGGAGAAGGGGATGACAGAGGATGAGATGGTTGGATGGTATCACCGACACAATGGACATGGGTTTGGATGGACTCCAGGAGTTGGTGATGGACAGGGAGGCCTGGCGTGCTGTGATTCCATGGGGCTGCAAAGAGTCAGACACAACTGAGTGACTGAAATGGAACTGGATACAGATACTGGGGGCTTCCCAGGTGGCACTAGTGGTAAAGAATCTGCCTGCAGAAGATTTAACTATGGGTTTGGTCCCTGGGTCAGGAAGATCCCCTAGGAGAAAGCACGGCAACCCAGTCTAGTATTCTTGCCTGGAGAATCCCATGGACTGAGGAGCCTGGGGGACTACAGTCCATAAAAATTGCAGAGTTGGACACGACTGAAGCAACTTACCACCCATACAGATACTGAACTTTATACTGAACCCAAATTATCTCAGAATATTCTTAACATATTGAAGACCAGGTATTTCCAAAGTGCCTAATTAGTCACATAAAACTTATCCACAAAATGGTTTTTAACTAGCTCGATACTACTGTATCATGGTTTTAAAAGTCCTTATTAAGGAATACAGTAATTTATTGGATGAGTTAGTAAATAACTGCCTAGAGAGAACATCTCTAAGTAATGCTAATCTCTGGAAATCAAAAGTTAACAAGATATTATCAAAACTCTGAATTCACCATCAATCTCAAAGCAGTCTATAGCACCAAGATAGAAAAAGTAACTGAGGGAGATAAACAAGCCCAGGTTTAAAATGAGAAAATACAGCAAAGCTCTAATTTCTGTGATCAAAATCAGAATCATAAACTGAATTCTGATTTTGATTTAGCAGCATTTGATAATATTACTGATACAAAGGGTAATTTTGTCTTTCTTTGTAGTTTCTATGTAAAACATTTCTAGAAGTGACATAATTAATGCAGATAGTTCACTGGATCAACTAAAGTGCTACCCCCTTCTACCTGTGAAGTTGTTCTCATTTGACTGATTTATTATTAAGAATTGAAAGATGGGAAAGAAATGAGAATACAGCATTTTGTCTGATTGCTTTAGCAGTCATTTTCCAGGTCTAGTAAATGAATTGTTAATGGCAGGTAGAAGCCAAAACTCCTGTTTCTACTTCACATCTATTGAATCCTAAGCTACTGATTCGGAGAAGGCAAAGGCAAGCCACTCCAGTACTCTTGCCTAGAAAATCCCATGAACGGAGGAGCCTGGTAGGCTGCAGTCCATGGGGTCGCTACAAGTTGGACGCGACTGAACGACTTCACTTTCACACAACAGAGAAGGCAATGGCAACCCACTCCAGTGTTCTTGCCTGGAGAATCCCAGGGATGGCAGAGCCTGGTGGGCTGCCGTCTATGGGGTCGCACAGAGTCGGACACAACTGAAGCGACTTAGCAGCAGCAGCAGCAGCAGCAGCAAGCTACTGGAGGTTCCTACACCAAAAAGGTATAAACACTAGTTGTCCTCCATACTGAAATTAAAATGCAATTTTTAAAATGAGATTTTATGAACTATCCCTCTGTTTTTTATACTGTTCACAATAAAATTCCTTAAACAAACCAACAAAAAACTGGTTTCCCTTCATTTCTTTGAATTTCTCACCTCCTAATTCAATCTCAAGTCACAGATATCTGGATTCTTCTGAACTTCTTTTTCTCCTAAAATAGTTTGAAAATGGCCACCTACTGCATAAGTGCAAAAATTCTAAGAACAACAAATATGGTCCATCACCAGTTCTTACTGTCACTGACTGTGACTTACAATATTGTTTACCACTGCCTCCCAGAAACCTGCTTTTCTTTTGCTTGCAATAACTTGAATTCCTGACATTTTTGGTCTCCACTTGCTTAGGCAGCTTCCTTTTTCTCTACTCACCTTTCCTAGTCAGAAAGCAGCTTTATTTTTCTTCTCATTGTACATACTCTTCCTTGACTCACGTATAATATGTGTCTGAATGTTTGGGTTCCCACAGTTGCCAGTTTGTTTTTATCATATATATTTTTTTAATTTATTTAACTGAGGTATAGTTGTTTTATAATATGTTAATGTCTGCTGTAAAGCAAAATGTTTCTCCTATATATATATAATTTTTCCTATTATTTTCCTTTATGGCTCATTACAGGATATTGAATATAGTTTCCTCTGCTATACAGTAGGACCATGGAGTTTTTATCCTATTTTAAGAAAAGTTTCACCTGATTGGTATAACAATGAGATCTTTCTCATTTAAGAAGGGATTGACCTTTATTGGTGCCCTTTTATTAATAATTTTTTCATCACATTCCTTGTAAAAAAGTGTTAGTTGCTCAGTCGTGTCCACTTCTTTGTGACCCCATGGACTGTAGCCTGCCAGGCTCCTTTGTCCATGAAATTCTCTAGGCAAGTATACTGGAGTAGGTAGCCTTTTCCTTCCCCAGGGAATCTTCCTGGCCCAGAAGATCAAACCTATGTCTCCTGCATTGCAGGCATATTCTTTACCATCTGAGTCACCAGGAGGCCCAAAATATGTACATTTCTCCCCCAAAATAAACTGCAAATATGAACTTCACTGGTTGACAGCTAAATAAATAAAAGGCAGAATTGAATTTAAGAATACACTTTAAACAAAATCTTAAGTCTGTCAAAATTAGCATAATTTGCAATTTTTAATAGTCGCTCAAATATTGGCTTTATTATTAAATATTTTTAAACTGTTAATCTGCATAAACAATCTGTAACTTGGCTTCAATTGCACCAATATGCTAAGAACTTGTGAACCTACATATCCAGCTCATATCTCTTTGTTAGTGTTAAAATCTAACTATCTCTTAGTTACTTGTTATGCAAAGTATGGTCCATGGACAGACAGCATGGCCATCTCCCAGAGACTTTAACAAACTGCAGAATTTCAGGGCACAACTCAGACTTATTGATGTAGAAACTACTTGTGAAGAGGATATCCTGGTCATCTGAATATACATTAAGCTTGCTTTTTCAATGATCCAACAGATGTTGGCAATTTGAACTCTGGTTTCTGTGACTATTCTAAAGCTAGTTTGAACATCTGGAAGTTCATGGTTCACGTATTGCTGAAGCCTGGCTTGGAGAATTTTGAGCATTACTTTACTAGCGTATGAGATGAGTGCAACTGTAGGGTAGTTTGAGCATTCTTTGGCATTGCCTTTCTTTGGGATTGGGATGAAAACTGACCTTTTCCAGTCCTGTGGCCACTGCTGAGTTTTCCAAATTTGCTTGCATATTGAGTGCAGCACTTTCACAGCATCATCTTCCAGGATTTGAAACAGCTCAACTGGATTCCATCACCTCCACTAGCTTTGTTCGTAGTGAGGCTTTCTAAGGCCCACTTGACTTCACATTCCAGGATGTCTGGCTCTAGGTGAGTGATCACACCGTCATGATTATCTTGGTCGTGAAGCTCTTTTTTGTATAAATTTTCTGTGTATTCTTGCCACCTCTTCTTAATATCTTCTGCTTCTGTTAGGTGCATACAATTTCTGTTCTTTATCGAGCCCATTTTTGCATGAAATATTCCCTTGGTATTTCTAGGTTTCTTGAAGAGATCTCTAGTTTTTCCCATTCTATTGTTTTCCTCTATTTCTTTGCATTGATCGCTGAGGAAGGCTTTCTTATCTCTTCTTGCTATTCTTTGGAACTCTGCATTCAGATGCTTATATCTTTCCTTTGCTCCGTTGCTTTTCACTTCTCTTCTTTTCACAGCTATTTGTAAGGCCTCCCCAGACAGCCATTTTGCTTTTTCGCATTTCTTTTCCATGGGGATGGTCTTGATCCCTGTCTCCTATACAATGTCACAAACCTCCGTCCATAGTTCATCAGGCACTCTATCTATCAGATCTAGTCCCTTAAATCTATTTCTCACTTCCACTGTATAATCATAAGGAGTTTGATTTAGGTCATACCTGAATGGTCTAGTGGTTTTCCCTACTTTCTTCAATTTCAGTCTCAATTTGGCAATAAGGAGCTCATGATCTGAGCCACAGTCAGCTCCCAGTCTTGTTTTTGCTGACTGTATAGAGCTTCTCCATCTTTGGCTGCAAAGAATATAATCAATCAGATTTCAGTGTCGGCCATCTGGTGATGTCCATGTGTAGAGTGTTCTCTTGTGTTGTTGGAAGCGGGTGTTTGCTACGACCAGTGCATTCTCTTGGCAAAACTCTATTAGTCTTTGCCCTGCTTCATTCCGTATTCCAAGGCCAAATTTGCCTGTTACCCCAGGTGTTTCTTGACTTCCTACTTTTGCATTCCAGTCCCCTATAATGAAAAGGACATCTTTTTTGGGTGTTAGTTCTAAAAGGTCTTGTAGGTCTTCAGAGAACCATTCAACTTCAGCTTCTTCAGCATTACTGGTTGGGGCATAGACTTGGATTACCGTGATATTGAATGGCTTGCCTTGGAAACGAACAGAGATCATTCTATTGTTTTTGAGATTGCATCCAATTATTGCATTTTTGGATTCTTTTGTTGACCATGATGGCTACTCCATTTCTTCTAAGGGATTCCTGCCCACAGTAGTAGATATAATGGTCATCCGAGTTAAATTCACCCATACCAGTCCATTTTAGTTCGCTGATTCCTAGAATGTCTATGTTGACTCCTGTCATCTCCTGTTTGACCACTTCCAATTTGCCTTGATTCATGGACCTAACATTCCAGGTTCCTATGCAATATTGCTCTTTACAACATCACACCTAGCTTCTATCATCAGTCACATCCATAACTGAGTATTGTTTTTGCTTTGGCTCCATCCCTTCATTCTTTCTGGAGTTATTTCTCCAGTGATCTCCAGTAGCACATTGGGCACCTACTGACCTGGAGAGTTCCTCTTTCAGTATCCTATCATTTTGCCTTTTCATACTGTTCAACAGCTTAATGATCCTCAAACTCTTCCTTCCTCTTTTTATCACAGCATAACAGTTATCTAAGCCTTTATCTCTTAACTTGGTGGTCTCTACAGCTTTCAAACTAACTCTGTCATCCTTGTTCTAATGTATTTCACATTACACTGAAATTGTTTCTAAAACTAAAAACCTTATTTTAACTCCTTTAATAAGAGGATTTTACACAAAAATATCTATTTTCACATAGGCATAATAAAATTCCCATGAAAATATATGTTATTGATCAAGAGGTCTGATAATTGAATTTAAATAAATTATGCACTTATTCCTCTTCACCTATCAGATAAAAGTCAAACAAGCTTCTATCTCCTGGTACCTACCTTTTTTCTCAACCTCTTCTACCATAAAATGCATTTCCCTGAGTACATCTCACTGGGTTTGAAGTAATTTCATGTCACTCACTATCTTTGTAAACACTAATACCTTTACCAAGAATGCTTTCTCTCACCCTTTTAAATTGGACACATGCTTACTCAATCTCCATGAGTCTGCTCAAATATTTCTGCCTTTGTCAATTATTCTTTATCCAGATAAACTATCACTTTCTGCTTTTTATACTGTATCCTACCCTTCTCTTTATTATAGTACCTCAAAAATTTCAAGAGTTTCAATGTTTACTTCCCTTATTAAACCATGAGCTCTTTGAAGGCAAGAACTGTGTCTTATATCCCTAATAACAGCCTGATGCTCAACAAAATGTGTAAAGAAATGAATTAAATAAAATGAAATAAAATAAAAGTTTCAAAAGAATTGAGCAATCATAAAAATCAAATATTGAGAATATTAAATAGTATAAATACCTCTAAAATGTTTGGGAACAAAGACAATTGACTCAAATGACTGGTTAAAGAACATATCAACCAATTATTTGAATTGATATGCAAAGATTGAATCTTAAAGTCCACAGACAAAAACTGAAAAACATAGAACAGACTAGTGGAAAAGAGAAAGGAACAGAATAAGAAAGACATCTATTTAGAGACAGAAAGAAGAAAAGGGAAAGGAACAGGGGCAAATTTAGTACTGCTTTGTATGCTGATCAAGATACAAGAAAAAGCAAGCAAGGGGCATGGCTAGTGAGCAACTGGAATGGCTATTTGCATAGGCAATTCTGGGTCATTAAATCTGTGGCACTCATAGAATAGATCATTAACACTCAATCAAGTATCATGTGCCCATAACAGAGTCATTTTGATGTATTTTTTGACAAGTAATTCTGCCTTCTATAGAATATAAGCTTATTTCATTAGAAAATATGATTTTTTCCATAAAAAACAATGTGCCAAGTTAAAAAAATTCAAATTTTATATTTTGCGCTTCAAAAGTTATATGCAACAGAATGGAAGAAAAAGTAGTATTTGAATAGTATTGGATAATTCTAAGACTAAAAACCTATTTCAAGAAATCCTCACTATTGTGCAGAAAATTGTGTTTATGCATCATCAAATTAAGGGAATAATATCTTAAAGAGAAGTAAGTCAGAAAGTGAAAAAATAGTAACCCGATTCAGTCTTCATGCCTTATCTAATTTGGCAATTGAAGGAGGTTTATGGACAAAAAGTATGTGAAAAAATATAATTATATTTGTATTGAAAAATATAAATCTGTTATAAAAATTGTTACTGATTTTCTTCTCCCATCTAAAATAACTGTCTTAAGAAATGTTAAAAAGGAGATGAAATGTAGAGAAATGTACCAAGTTTTGCAAACAGGTAGCAAAAAATATGAAGCCAGTCCTCATATAGCTGCAAAATATGTCAAATCAGCATTCTCTATTGTTCACTTGGCACAAGTGAAAATCCGGATTGCAAAATTTGTACAGGTAAGGCCGCAACTAGGAATACTACTGAACTAGTATCATCTGTTTAAGGTTTATGGGGAGGCATATTCAAGACAGAATACCACACACCAATACGTGTTGTGTAAGAGTAGCATGAGAAGAAATGTAATTTTATAATTTAGAATTTATAATAGTATATGATGTGTGGTTATACTTACTCATGGAGTAATAAGAGTAAGTCTATCAATTATACAAGAAAGATAAAGCAACCCTGGCTCTTCCTAAATGTAATAATTATGCTGATAAAAACTAAAGATAATTTTTTTCAAAGACTAAAACTGAAACCACATAAGAACACTAGCTAAACCAAATGTAATTAGAGTTAATGAAATTGTCACATCATTGGGTTAACACTCCATACCTTGAAAAGAATGACAGATATTTTACCGTTCACTGTAATCATACAACAATAGTGTCTGAAAATTCTACACATTTTCCTGGGAAGGAAGACACTGAGCTCAGACATAGGAAGAACAGCAAAAGAAGAAAAGAGACACTGATGTAGTACTCTTAAAACAATCATATTTTATGCACTATTTCTTAAAATTGTCTTAAAGTTTTCTATTGCATGCTTGTTTTCTATTGTTTACATGGAGCTTTAACCACCCTAAAAGGTTTTCCTATTTAATTACTAGGATAATCAGTTCTTTGAGAAGTAGGAGAAAGAAAAATGGCAGCTTGAGGCTGCCTTGAAATTAAATCTCCCCTGGGCCTTAAGCCCCTGAGTAGAACAGGTAGTTTATTTCAGTTCACCATAGTTATTGAAAGACCCACCATAAAAACCATCTTTGACTTATAGCAGTGGTTTAAAAACTGTGTTTCAGGACTTCCCTGGTGGTCCAATGGTTAAGAATCTACCTTCCAATGCAGGGGACATGGGTTGGGTTTGATCCCTGGCCTGGGAACCAAGATCCCACATACCAAGGAGCAAGTAAGACTGAACACCACAACTACTGATCCCCACACTACAGAGCTGCTGTGCCACAACCAGAGTCCATGTGCTGCAACGGAAGATCCTGCCTGACACAACGAAGGTCCCACAAGCCACACATAAGATTCAACACAGTCAAATAAATATTTTAAAAATCATGTTTCAAGAAACTCAAAGTGTCCATGGCGTTACTTTAAAGGCCACTTGTTATAAGGAAAATGTGGCAGTAAGATGAATCTGAGGCCAAGAAGCCAAACAGAGAGGTATCCTTTATATTCAACCCTACTTTATTCAGGAGCTATTCTGCTTGTAATTGTATTGGATATTGAAATTCAACGTAAGATTTTGCTTGAAAATGAAAAGCTTTTCTGCCTTAAACACTGTCATTAGAATTACCTCCTTAAAATTGACTTCCAAAAATGACAAGTTAAGGGCAGGAAAATATATTCACATTGTCACTAGCTTCACAGTTACTGAGTAGCAAAATGGGAAAGACTTAAATCTAAGAGTGTCACAAAGTATTGCCAAATATTATAGACAGGAAGAGGGGAAGAGATTGTAAAATGTATCCTGTGAAATCCATCCTTTCAGATGAGAACATTGAGGTCCAGACAGGTACTGGGACCAGTTAACGTGAGTCAGAGATGCTGTAGAATACAAAAATAACCAGAAAAGGGCAGATGAGATCTAAATGGAAGAGGGCTGAGGCTATAACTGCCTCAGCATGTCATGTTTTCCACCACTGGCAATGTTCAATACGAGAAAAAGGAGCATCGTTCATTTAGTATCTACCATGTGGTAAACACTTTACACGCATTAAAAAAAAAAAAACTTAATTCAAGGAGGTAGATACTATTTTCTCCAATTTTACAGATAAGAAAATGACTTAATAAAGTAACTTACCCAAATTCACAGAGTTAAAAGCATAGCAAAGATGGAAAACAAACTCAAGTTTGTCTTACTACAAAACACTTGCCTGTTGACATTAACAAGAAGCATCCTGCTAATAAGTCCCGTTAATACATAAAAGGCTATTCATTGAGTTTGTTTCTATAACTGATTAAATTATTTTAAGATAACTGGCTTTGCCAACTTTAAAACCCTTAAAATCTGGATTCTGTGAGTATGGGTTAATCTAGGGCAAGCCAGACTAAGAATTCTAAATAACTGAGATGCAAATAAAGAAGACTGGAAACTTGTGAATAGAGAAAGCAAGAACCATGGAGAACTTAACAGAACAAGGACTACAGTGGGAAGCTGAAAGGAACATTTGCCAACTTTGAAATTATACTTGTTTGTCCTTGCTTATAGTTTCTCTAACCTTGCAATGGCAGAGAGAAGTTAGCAATAAAGCACTTCAGGTAAATTCTTCAGCTTTTCTGTACTCTCCTCAGCATTAATGAGTCATTTATAGACTCTAAGTTACATACTGTAAAATAGGACACAGGGACTCAATTTCATAGTTCACTTTAATCAGTTTCCTTTCAGTTTTCACACATAGAATGATGAGGCCATTTCACACACATAAAATGTTTTCATAAAATGTTATTATTCACAGAGTAATATTTAGCATCTGAATATTTTCTTTTAAAAAAGCATCCTGGCTATTTAAAATGCATCTTCATTAAATAAATTTTAGCAAAAGCAGAGACTATGCAATCTGACACATATGGACTAGAATCTTGGCTTAAACACTTCCTACCTGTGTGGCCTTGAAGAGATGACCTAAACACTCTCAGATTCAATTCAATCATTTATAAAATGGTACTACTAATAGCACCTTCCTTATACATTTGTTAAAAGTATTAAAAACTTTAATAACTTGAAGTATTTAGACTGGAGCCTGACATAGAAATTGCTATATAAGTGTTAGCTATTATTATTTTAAAAGATATTCTTAAGAATTATATCTGAGTTTCCAGAAATAAAAATGTAATATAAAGTTTCAACAGTTAAACTTTTACCCACAGAATCAAAATTTTATTACAATGTACTAGATAAGTTCAAATAATAATGGGAAGAACATTTCTAAAGGCCCCAAATTAAACTTCAGGCTTTGCCACTATTATAAATTAATATATTTACTTAACTTAAGCAACTATGAAATCTGTTAATATATGTATGGAATATGCCTGGCATGATAAAAAGGACTGTACTATTTCAGTAATCACATATTTTATTGAAGAGCCTTTGGGCTATTTTAATATTCAAATCAGTTGAATATTTAGCAGTAATAATGTAAGATTAATATTTGTACAGGCACTTGCTCCTTTAACAGCAGACATTACAGTCAAGCTATTACCCTGCAATAATGGAAAGATTTTTTAAAGCACTGTCAAAAGGGAGGCTTTTACAGGTTAGAATTTTATTCTGAAACTATGTATTTCCATAAATGATGCCATTTCTTAAAGTATGAAACATTAATCATCAACTTTCACACCATTTCATTTTCAAGTAAATTTGTACACCTTGAATTTTAACCACATTAACAGAGGCAATCATCTTATTATCAATTGTCTAGTTTTAATCATTTAATTGATTCTAAGAAATGCTCCAAATATTTGAGACATCAGTAGTATAAGACATTTAACTAGGTTTATGAACAAAATTGTTTTAACCTTCATTTTTATATTTTATTCATCTTTTGCCATATGTATCCCATGGACAGAGGAGCTTGGTAGGCTGCAGTCCATGGGGTCGCTAAGGGTCGGACACGACTGAGTGACTTCACTTTCACTTTTCACTTTCACACATTGAAGAAGGAAATGGCAACCCACTCCACTTGGAGAATCTCAAGGACGGGGGAGCCTGGTGGGCTGCCGTCTATGGGGTAGCACAGAGTCGAACACGACTGAAGTGACTTAACAGCCATATGTATATCGCCTAGTAAAAGCACAGATCTACATGATTTCCTTTTGAAATAAGTTATATTTCATAATATCAATATAATACTTCAGTAGTGTTTTTCAGAGGGATTATTACATGTCCCTGAAGGGGATAAAGCCACTTGGATTCACACTTTAAAATATCCCCTAAAGTGTGCTATAATCATCTAGTAACACCGATCTGCTATGCATTATTGCTTAATTTTATTTTTTTAACTTTAAATAAGAAAAGCAACAAAATAATCTTGCTCAAGAATGTAAATCCCAGTTACGTGCATGTGTTTCAGGAAGGAGGGAAATAACCAAACAACATTATTTTCTTTTTTCCCTTTTTATAATGAAAATAACATAGCAGTCATGTAGCAGAGGGATCCTGAGCACAGGCAGAATGAAATGATAGTTTTTGTCTTTTTCATGTTGTTTTTATGTAAAATTAGCTTCAGAATACTCTTATTTGAAAACATTTGGCCAGTTACAATACATGGCAGTTGTAGCGAAAAGCACACAGGTGTGTTACTTTCTTGTATTACTTTTTTATTTCTTTAGCCCTTGGAAAACACCAGAAGGGGGTTCTATTGTGCATGCAGGTGTGATCACCTACTGTGGAGTATAAATTGTATCTCCTTTTAGATGAGCAGGAAAGGAAAGGGAAGCATGCTGTTGTATATTTACTTCCTGGCTTGTCACTAATTAACTCAGAGGTCAATTTTGGAAAAATCACAACCTCTATATATCTGTTTTTCTCTTCTGGCAAACATATTACATTTCCTTCTCATTCAAAAACTTTATTTTGTGGCACACTATTAAACAGAATGTCAGACAGACAGAGGAGGCAAGAAGTATTTCTTCATAAGGAGCCGGAATGTTCATGGACAAGTGGTACTACCTCCCTGACTCAAAAGACCTTTTCTGGATCTTATTGTGGAATGACACTAAGGAATCATAGATAGCTGACGACAGTCTATAAATGATTTTCACTTTACCAGGACTGAGACATATCCCCCATGATTTCATTGGATTAAGGATCATTGCCCCTGGTTTATAGATATACACAAGGCTCAAGAAGCTTGACTGTTTCTTAAAACAGTTAATACATCATGGAGTTCAGACACAATAGCCTATTTGTTTAGAATTTATGTCTAGAGTTATTTCTACACATCGTGACTTAGAAGTGAGCATGGATGAGTGTGAGGCAGGAAGCAAGTGGCACCACTAGGAAAGTAGACTCAGAAAGAAAATATTTAAAGGGTTGACACATTCTATAAAGATAAAAATCACAACCATGAATTGATAAAATCTATGAACCAAATCTGCTTGGCATGTTATTATTTCATTAAATCTTCACTGTGTGTGTATGCTCAGTTGCTTAGTCTTGTCCATCTCTTTGCAGGCCCATGCCAGGCTGCTTTGTCTATGGAATCTTCCAGGCAAGAATACTAAAGTGGTTTGCCATTCCCTACTCCAGGAGCTCTTCCCAACCCAGGGATTAAACCCAAGTCTCTTGTGTCTCCTTAGCAGGCAGATTCTTTATGAGCTAGATTCTTTTACAATACACCTTTACTTATGAGAAAACAGACCAGAAAGTTAAAATAATTTGTGAAAGCTCATCTGATCCTTGCTTAGGAGAATTTTTAGCTTTTCCAGACTTCCCAGGTGGCTCAGTGGTAAAGAATTCACCTGCAATGCAGGAGACTCAAGAGATACAGGTTTGATTCCTAGCTTGGGAAGATCCCTAGAGAAGGAAATGGCAACCCTCTCCAGCATACTTGCCTGGAAAATCCCATAGACAGAGGAGCTTGGTGGTGGGCTACAGTCCGTGGGGTGGCAAAGGACATGACTGAGCGACTAAGCACAGCACACATCTCTCAGGAGAGTTATTCCCTTGGCCCCACTCATTGTTTTACAGTAGTTTCACACATCACAGATGGGAATTTAGGAATAACTTTATATGTAAGCAATTGCACATTTATGGATAACTTCAAATGTAAGCAATTGCATTACAGTTGAAAATCTTTAAGGTACATGATTCAAAAGTTGTTTTCTCAAATACCATAAATGTTTGACTCTTTCAAATACCATGAAAACAATTCACAATTGTAAACTGGTACTCTGATTTAGTACATTTCAGTGAGCCCAGATGTAAAGCTGTTAGAAAAGAAATGTGTATAGTAAACTTTCTTGCTAGTCTGATTGGATATTCCATATAAATTATTTATTTATATAGAAATCAATGTAGTCTTAAAATGCAAGATCTCTCCAGAAACATGTGTGAACCATTCCCAATAAGCATTTAACATTTCTGAACACCACAAATTATTATATCCTTCTGTGTCTTCTAATGCTATGGTGCAGCAAAAAATGCACACATGACATATTGGGTCACAGTTAAAAGCTATATTAAATTACACAAATTGAAAATTAAATATTTATTTAAAAATTGTATCATGTTATGCTATTAGGATATGCAAAAGGAATATATATATATTTCTAAATTGTTTCTCTCAACTTTAAAGCTAGTTATAAGACAAAAATGAAAGATTCTGTAAATAAGGCCAAATAATTGCAAATAAGCAGCACATTTAATTCTCTCTTTTGTTTATTAAAAAGGCCAGCTATAATTAAGCATATATTAATTTAAAGTATATAGCACCAAAGTAGAGGAAAACATAGTAAAATGAGAGGTTTTTAAAATGGATGATGTAAATTTTTTTTACTTACTAAAAAAATTACTAATTTTTCAGACATCCATCAGATCTATTTAATGGTACAAAGGTGACGATGATGCTAGTTTGTGTTCTTGCCTCCTATAGTGTCTTGCTGCTTCAACATCTTCGTGGTAAACAATTTGTATCTGGATATTTATTTTAAATCTATAGTTCTTAAATCAACTCTGATAAGCATAAAATCCAGGAAACAATGAGACTGACTCAAGCACAAAAGATTTGAATAAAATATAGGCAAAGAAAGATATTTAATAGAAAGAAATTCAAAATATAGTTCAAGACCCCCTGATGTATTTTCATGTTGGGTGGCACTCATATTATTGCATTTTTCTATAATACTGCAATATGTAACAATATAACACAAGTGTAATTCCAGGATATAATATTTACCCGATGATTTGCTCCCTGAGCCAACTATAATTAACAAAGCGCTGGTTTTGGAGTTTGATCACTACTCAAAGTTGCTGCCACCTGCTGGTGGTATTCCCTTATTATACAAAGGCTAAAAGTTTCTTTTGCTAAATGTTTTCTAGCATTAGTAATTCTTTGCGATTTTCTAAATACTATGTTTTCCTATGTCAGACCTCAGCAAAGGTGTCACATAACCGGTAAGTAGTACATTAAGGTTTAAAAGGTTTAAAGTATGAATCTAAGTGAAGCTGTCAATGCTTTCTAAGTGGCTTCCCTCTTAGAAAAACCTTTAAATAAGTCTCTTACATCCATTGAATTTCTGTAGTGATAAATAAGGATGAGCTAGCTCTGCATGCTGGGAAAGGAAATGGCAACCCACTCCAGTGTTCTTGCCTGGAGAATCCCAGGGACGGGGGAGCCTTGATGGGCTGCCGGCTATGGGGTCGCACAGAGTCGGACACGACTGAAGCGACTTAGCAGCAGCAGCAGCTCTGCATGCATTGGCAAGGATAAATACCCATGATGAAGTATTAAATAACAGGTTGCAAAGCATTATATGCATAAATAACATTATTATATTTAATTAAATAACAAATCATAGATTAATATGTTTAAGCTGAGATTGGAGCTGGGCCTATTCCCATGGGAAGTTTATATCCCTTCCACTAAACCATGATGCCTCGATAAAAAGTAGTTTTCAATGTCAAAGGAACTATTCCATATGTGAGGAGATTCAGCTGTGACATTGTGTTCTGCCTTCCACCAGTTAATGTACAAGAACAGTAAATTTTTTAAAAATATCATTTATATACTATCTCCACCTGAAAATGATTTCTGCTCAAAACACATTGATGTACAAAGATGAAAGAGATCATCTCTGTCTCCAAAAGCATATAATCTTTTTAAAATAATCACTTCATTGATGAGCACTGACGATAATTGAAGTAAAGCCTTCAAAGATCTTTGTGTTCCAAGAAACAACATTAGAAAAATACAGGAAAGACATTATTACCAATATTCCATGATTCAACATATTTTAATAAAATAAAGAGATTCCAATGTAACACCAAACAGAAGGCACTGCCTACCAGTGCAGATATGGCTATGTTCTTGAGGGAGGATAAGGAGAACACTGACATTTAACAATCATGTGAATCAGAGTCTGATATATTCTTTAATATGAATAGAAACAAAATAAATTGTGAGTACTTGAAAGGGAAATTTTCCCTAAGAATGAAGGCAGTAGAATCTGACCTAAATGTTGAAAAATTGTTAGGATCTTATTGGGTAACGACATAGGGAAAGACCATCTCAGGCAAACAGAACACAATGAATTAATGCATGGAGGTGAAATAGATTGTGAAAAACTCAGAAAACATCAAGTCATGCAATGTGGTAGGAGTTTAGTACATGAAAGAAAGTTATGACCAACTTAGATAGCATATTGAAAAGCAGAGACATTACTTTGCCAACAAAGGTCCATCTAGTCAAGGCTATGGTTTTTCCAGTGGTCATGTATGGATGTGAGAGTTGGCCTGTGAAGAAAGCTGAGCACCGAAGAATTGATGCTTTTGAACTGTGGTGGTGGAGAAGACTCTTGAGAGTCCCTTGGACTGCAAGGAAACCCAACCCGTCCATTCTAAAGGAGATCAGTCCTGGGTGTTCTTTGGAAGGAGTGATGCTAAAGCTGAAATTCCAATACTTTGGCCACCTCATGCGAAGAGTTGACTCATTGGAAAAGACTCTGATGCTGGGGAGGGATTGGGGGCAGGAGGAGAAGGGGACAACAGAGGATGAGATGGCTGGATGGCATCACCGACTCAATGGACGTGAGTTTGAGTGAACTCTGGGAATTGGTGATGGACAGGGAGGCCTGGCGTGCTGCAATTCATGGGGTCGTAGAGAGTCGGACACGACTGAGTGACTGAACTGAACTGAAGATACTACACTAAAATACATTTAGTATATGTAGATGATAACAGTGATCGTCTGATGTTGAAGGAATGTGAATATTGTGCTAAGGAAGGTAATTTCTTTCCTCTAAATTTGGACAAGCCATTCAGGTTTCCAAGCAGGTAAGGTACATGGACCTTTCTTCATTTCAGAGAGAACAATATGTAAGCAAGATAAAGGATGTATTAATGGATATGGAGTGGCTATTGTAGATGTCTGGACAGGAGATCAAGCTAGAAATAACAGGAAAATAAAAGAAACTGAGATATTTATAAGACTATAAAATGAAGAATTATATTTCACCAGGCATCTAAAATTTTCCAACATTAATCTATTTTTCATTTAACAATAAGAACCCAGTTAAATGATCAAGGAAAAAAAGAGAAAAAAAAAAAAAAAAAAAAACGAGAATCCTTTGTGTTCCTGGACACCTGCTCAATATTGTGATCAAGAAGACAAAAAGGATTTTGGATTTTCTACTGTGCAGAATCCCTGAAGGATATAAAGCATGATAGAGAAACTCAGCAACTTGATGATATGATATCAAGTAATAAAGACTCAAGGACTATTTTTTTGTATTAAGTACAAAACACCAATAGCATGTCAAGAATGTGGAGAGTAGATCTTCATATACACAGAAATATGGAATTATTTTATGATCAAAGGAGTTGAAAGACATTCAGTTTTTATTTGTATTAATAATCATTGGTAATTCTGGGAAATATGTAAGAGGTTCGATGAAATAAAATGCTGGTTGTAGGCATTTAACTCAGAAACAGATTTCCTATATATCCTGAGGTAAAGAAACTATTCAATACACACAGCTGCAAAGCATAATTGCTAGACACATAAGCAGATGAAAAAAATAAGATATTAAAACATAAAAAATCTTCCATAATTTTATTTCCTGATAAACTATTGAATATTTTCACACTTAGTATTTACATATAGATTGTCTACTACATTACTATAACTGTCAAATCCAAAATACATATGGAACTCCTTGATGGCAAAGACTTTGTCAAAATCTTCCTCTGAATTCCACATAGTGGCTCACAAAGTGCTGGAGGATAGTTCAAGCCTGATAAACACTTCTTGAATTAAAGAAAATTCTCAAATGAATCTGAAATAGACAAGAGCATCACAGTAGCCTAGAATCACACAGAATGAACCATTCTACGGAATAATTCCCTAGGAGGACTGCATTCACAGTGCACAGAGCCAGCACTTAAGCACCACTTAAATAAAAACACCTTCTTGAATGAATTGGCAACAATAGACCTTGAGTATAAAATGGAAATGGAATAGATGCTGATTATGATGAATTTGTCAGCTGCTAACCCTCGGCAGTTAAATTGGCGAGTTCAGTAAGAGCACCGACAAAAAAAATCAGAGAACAAGTCCATCAACCCTGAACCTTCTCAAAAGGAAAGAAATTGGGTGGGTGTGTGTGTGTGTGTGTGTGTGTGTGTGTGTGTGTGTGTGTGTATGCATACACATGCAAGAAAGAAGACTAATGATTATTACAAGGTTCTTGTAATGAAATATGTGACTAAGTATGTGCAGATTATAATGAATACAAAAGAAAACTCCAATTGAAGTTATGAAAAACAGCACTTAAAATTTGGTGAAGTATTGAATCCAACTCAAACAATACCTCGTAACTATTTCTAGGACATCATTTTCAGAATCTTCAACATTCCCCTCACCACTAAAGACCATGAGTTAAGGTAAAGACAAAACAGTCTTATCCCTCTCTGATTGTAACAGTTTAATATTCTGGTTTCTGTTTAGGTTCATTCACATATCAATATGCTTCAAGCAGTCAATGGTACATACCTCAGTGTTCTAAGTGAAATTTGTTTCAAAAAAGGCATTTTCCTGAGAATACCAATTTCCCTACAGATAACATAGCACATTTTTAATCAAAAAGTTAAATTAAGCTTAAAATAATTGAAAATAAACCATACGCATATCAGTTTAGCTTTGGCCATCAAATCTTTGTTCCTACTTGTTTGTAATAGATTGGCAAACAAGAAATTCTACCACTTTCTTGTAATCAATTGAATGCCAGTCTTACCACCTCAATCATATATCCTTTATTTTCTGTTTATATCCCTTTAGCTACTCTTCCAACACATTTTTCAAGGATTTAAAGGGCTTCTTCACATGTTTAATATTCAGTTAATACATACCTGTTTTATTTTGCTCTCTTTATTACAAATATTGAGGATTTTAATGTTTCTTCTTTTTACATCAGTTTAACCCATGTCTTTTTCTTTTTTTTTTTGGTCTTAATTTTATTTTATTTTTAAACTTTACAATATTGTTTTGGTTCTGCCATATATAGAAATGAATCCGCCACAGGCATACATGTGTTTCCCATCCTGAACCCTCCTCCCTCCTCCCTCCCCATACCATCCCTCTGGGTCGTCCCATTGCACCAGCCCCAAGCATCCAGTATCGTGCATCGAACCTGGACTGGCGACTCTTTTCATATATGATATTATACATATTTCAATGCCATTCTCCCAAATCATCTCACCCTCTCCCTCTCCCACAGAGTCCAAAAGACTGTTCTATACATCAGTGTCTCTTTTGCTGTCTTGTATACAGGGTTATTGTTACCATCTTTCTAAATTCCATATATATGCGTTAGTATACTGTATTGGTGTTTTTCTTTCTGGCTTACTTCACTCTGTACAATAGGCTCCATGTCTTTTTCTTCTGCTTTCCTTTTGTCTTTGAAAATTGTCAGTCAGTTCAGTTGCTCAGTCATGTCTGACTCTTTGTGACCCCATGGACTGCAGCACGCCAAGCTTCCCTGTCCTTCACCATCTCCCAAAGCCTGCTCAAACTCATATCCATCAAGTCGGTGATACCATCCAACCATCTCATCCTCTGTCGTCCCCTCCTCCTCCTGCCTTCCAATCTTTCCCAGCATCAGGGTGTTTTCCAGTGAGTCAGTTCTTCACATCTGGTGGCCAAAATATTGGAGCTTCAGCTCCAATTTACAAAATTGTAAATTCTCTTAAAACAGGATGCTTTCCCTCTCCAATTGTTTGCATGTTCAAAGACTGAGAACTAAAGCATGAATGACAAGGCACTGTGATGTTCCAAGCTGAGATGCTAAGCCATCTTTGTGCTATTGCTTTCAAGCAGCAACCAACTAATGGTTGATATTGTAGACACTGGGTGAGGGTTTGTGTGTGTGAGAGAAATGCTTGCAGGTTTATGGGCATGCATCTCTTCACTTCATGTAAGGTGAAAGAGCCTTCAGCACTCACAGTGAATGGAGTCTTTGAGCCACAGATACAAAGGAAATATATTGCATCTCCTATATTCCTCAAATAGCAAAAGCTGCTAACTTGGCCAGGTAAGGAATTTCTAACACTCCTGGAGGTTGTCAGAATAAAGGGGCATAAGTACATCAACTGAATCATTTGTAGACCATGATGAAGATAAAAAAACAGCCTGGGAAAACTTAGAGGTGTTCTAACTTAAGATCAGAGAAGGCAATGGCAACCCACTCCAGTACTCTTGCCTGGAGAATCTCAGGGATAAGAGCCCGGTGGGCTGCCGTCTATGGGGTCACACAGAGTTGGACACAACTGACGTGGCTTAGCAACAGCAGCAGCAGCAACTTAAGATACTGCTTCTTGGGTCATGGTAAGCCTAAAGAAACTATAGAAAGAGAGGTAAATTCAAAAGCTATGATATTGCTAGTAGTCATGTAAGGATGTGAAAGCTGGACCATAAAGAAGACTGAGTGTTAGAGAACTGATGCTTCCAAATTGTGATGGCGAATCTCTTGAGAGTTCTTTGGACTGCAAGGATATCAAACCAATCAATCCTAATGGAAATCAACCCCAAATATTCATTGGAAAGACTGATGCTGAAGTTGAAGCTCCAACACTTTGGCCACTGATGCAAAGAGCTAACTGATTGGAAAAAAACCTTGATGCTGGGAAAGACAGAAGGCAGGATGAGAAGGGGACAACAGAGGATGAGATGGTTAGATAGCATCACTGACTCAATGGACATAAATTTGAGCAAATTCCAGGAGACAAAGAAAGGAAGCCTGGTGTGCTGTAGTCCATGGGGTTGCAAATTGTGGAACACCACTTAACAATTGAACAACAACTAAAGTCAAAAGAATTCAGAGAGAGAATGTATATCCTGCATGAGAGGGAATATTTGTGGATATTCTCAGTGCAGATATATCCAAGAAAAACATTCAAGAAAGTATTAGTTTTGAAGATCTGCCAAGCACAGAGAACACTGATATCAGAACATAATAGCACAAGGCAAAAAGCAATTTCTTTACTTCATATCTCTTCTCAGCCTATCATCTCTTTCATCAATTCTGGAAAGTTCAGAAATCACATAAGCACTAGAGTAGGAAATAGAGAAATCAAAGTCACCTGGCAATACTCAGTCTCTCCTTCCCACAACAGACCACAACGTCAAGACACGCCTAAACTGAGGGAATAAGATTTGGAATTGTATCAATTACACTTGCCTAGGAATAGTAGTGGAGAAGGCAATAGCAACTCACTCAAGTACTCTTGCCTGGAAAATCCCATGGGCGGAGGAGCCTGATAGGCTGCAGTCCTCGGGCTCTCGAAGAGTTGGACACATCTGAACGACTTCACTTTCACTTTTCACTTTCATGCATTGGAGAAGGCAATGGCAACCCACTCCAGTGTTCTTGCCTAGAGAATCCCAGGGACAGGGGAGCCTGGTGGGCTGCCGTCTATGGGGTCGCACAAAGTCGGACACGACTGAAGCGACTTAGCAGCAGGAATAGTAGACACATTAGCTCCTAACATGCACATGATTTCTGAATAAATATGACCAGGACACTTTTTTTCTCTTTAAATCATCTTGAGAATTCAAAGGATCTATCCTAAGTATCAGCCAACATGCCTGTTTCGTACAGAAGATTCAAACATGAGAAACACAGATGGAGATGAAACTGTTTCTCAAAGCTGCACTCTACAGTTCTACATTTTCAAAGCATACCCAGTTATGTACATATGAATCTACACTTATTTTGCTTTGGGGAAACCTACTAGGTCATGTATTCCTAAGGGCAAATAGTAGCTATCTAGTCCACTCCATTATCTACTGTGGTTTAGGCAACTACTCTGCAATCTGCAAGAGAGCACGTGAACATGCGTGCTCAGTCACTGAGTCATGTCAGATTCGTTGCAACTATATGGACTGTAGTCTTCCAGGCTCCTCTATTCATGGGATTCTCCTGGCAAGAATACTGGAATGGGTTACCATTTCCTCCTTCAGGGGATTTTACCAACCTAGAGGTCTAACTGGAGGCTCCTGGGCCTCTTGCACTGGCAGGCAGATTATTTTTAACACTGAGCCATCTGGGAAGCCCCTGCAAGTGAGCACAGGTGCCCCAAATTCACTCTTGTTCACTCTTCACAACTTCCCCCCCCCTATAATTAGCAATCTCTGGATTATCTCATATTCCCTTTTTTTTCCTCTTCTAGCTTTTTCAGAACATTTGTATATCATTTATTTTTATCAAATCTATATAAAATAACTAGCATTGTTTTAGCTTCCCTGACTGAGCCATGACTGATAGACTCACTAAATCTGGCTTACATATTATTTGAATATATTAATATAAATGTTGGAGGATAAAGTTGAAATAAATGTACAACATTTTCTTAAATAATATTAAGTGACTTCAGCATGAATATCAAAGATCAATTTAACTCATACTTTAAAAAAAGTAAAAGTCAAGTTAAACATGCTACTGCTGCTGCTAAGTCACTTCAGTCATGTCCGCCTCTGTGCAACCCCATAGACAGCAGCCCACCAGGCTCCCCCGTCCCTGGGATTCTCCAGGCAAGAATACTGGAATGGGTTGCCATTTCCTTCTCCAGTGCATGAAAGTGAACAGTGAAAGTGAAGTCGCTCAGTCCTGGCCAACTCCCAGCGACCCCATGGACTGCAGCCTTCCAGGCACCTTTGTCCATGGGATTTTCCAGGCAAGATTACTGGAGTGGGGTGACATTGCCTTCTCTGCAAGTTAAACATAGAATTCCCTAAAAAAAATTTTATATTCTATAGCAAAATGTAGCTTAATTGTGTTGACGCTGCTAAGAACTATAGATACTGGCAATTATATAATACTTGAAGATTTTTACCTTTTCAACATTATTTTGACCTCAATCATCATAACACAACTTGAATTAAAATTCTGCAACATTAAAATCTCCTACTCTTCCAAATCTCAAGGGGTCAAAAATATATATACTACTGACAACTCAAAGGTACACCCTAGTAAAAGATAAAAGTATTATATGAAAAAATCTTTAATATTACATCAAATAATCTACTTAAAACTGGAAAGCAAACAAGTTTGATAAGTCAGTGTCTACCTTCTTATCTACTTGTAGGGCATCAAAATTCACCACATTTTTAAGTTTCATTTTAAATGTGGTGTTGGAGAAGATTCTTGAGAGTCCCTTGAACTGCAAGGAGAGCAAATCAGTCAATCCTAAAGGAAATCAGTCCTGAATATTCATTGGAAGGACTGATGCTGAAACTCCAATACTTTGGCCACCTGATGCAAAGAGCTGACTCATTTGAAAAGACCCTGATGCTGGGAAAGATTGAAGACAGGAGAAGAAGAGAACAACAGAGGATGAGATGGTTGGATGACATCACTGACTCAATGGACATGAGTTTCAGCAAGCTCTGGGAGTTGGTGATGGACAGGTAAGCCTGGCGTGCTGCAGTCCACAGGATCACAAAGTGTTGGACACAATTGAGCAACTGAACTGAAATGATCATAAGTTTTTCTATTACAGACAATAAGTCAAATTCAATCCAAAACAGGAGATCTTGAAAAGAATAGTGTAGAAGAGATTAGAAAGAATTAGATAATTTTATACATCTCTCTACATATTTATATGATATAAAGATATGTCATATTGTCTTAAAATAACATGAATCCAGATATATTTTGAAGGAATGTGAAGAAATATTTTTATCAGATATTGTGAATTACTTTGGTAAAGGAACAAAACATTCAAATCTGAAAATAAGATACATAAGAAAGAAAAGATCAATAGAAAATACAGTAATCTAAGCAGAACAAATGGAGCCAGAATGATTCAAAGTGTCTTAAGAGAGGAAGACTGGCAAAAATAACCCTATGTTTCTGATTATCAAACAAGTCATTCACCACAAAACTCATTCCCACATATATAACTACCAGACTTAGTCCAAAGGAATATAAATGTCCTGTTACAAACAAAAGGTAAAGTTTGATTGTAAGTAAATACTGGAATGTATGAAAGTTAATTTGACACTTTAAGGATATAATAATGAAAAGTAAATATTTTGAAGATGCATTAAGAGGAATAAAGCCAAGAGAACAAAGAAAGAACTGAGAAAGTGTACACATTTATAAGGTTTTTTTCTTGAGGAAATATATATATATATATATATATATATATATATACACACACACACACACACAGAAAAATAAATTCACTTCAGAAAGGTGATTCTTCAATTCAGAGATATTGAGTTTAGGTTACTGTAGTCTTTCAAAATAATAAATTATAGGTTGTAGGTTATAGCCAAAAAAAATGACCTGAAGCAGCAGGAATCTATTTTAGAATGGATTAAATCAGGTAAATGACTCAATTTAGTAAGCAGTAATAAAGTAATCTTTGTTTAAAGATTAAACATTAAACATTTAAAGAAAATAAGAAAAAAATTCAAAGGAGAATAGGATATAAGCCTTTTTCCAATGGTAATTAGGTGTTTTTGCAGAACTTTTATGGAGTTCTGTGTACATTATATGTATATTACTCTTTATTTTACCAGGAAAACACAGTTAAAAAATAACAGATTTAGAGAAAGTAAATATTAATTTAAAATAAAAGTAAATCCCAGAAAGAAAGAAAAAAATTCAAATAAAATACTCAGAAGATCTACAATAAGAAAAAAGAAAAATATCATAGGCAAAAATATTGAGATGCTATATTACAGACTATTTCGGATGGGGTCTGTGACCTATAAACATCTAATCCTTTATATATATATCATTTTTGAACTGGCAAAATAGTGTAAAGATTGCATAAAAAAATTAAATGCTCTCCCAAGCCTACCATAAAAAAAGCTCAGATTACTTTAATTTGACCATTCTTGTATTTTTAGCTTCTGCCCAAGTTCATTTTAAAGATTAGTTTTGTGTTTTTTCTCTCTTTTTTTTTTTTAAGCTAGTATTCTGTTCTTAGCCTTTCAAATATTTACTCAACCATTTTAGTAAGCATTTAAAACGCAGGGAGAAAGAATAGGATTTAATATAATTAGATTAGTTCAGTTCAGTCGCTCAGTTGCGTACAATTCTTCACGACCCCATGGATCACAGCACACCAGGCCTCCCTGTCCATCACCAACTCCCAGAGTTTACTCAAATTCATCTCCACTGGGTCGGTGATGCCATCCAACCATCACATCCTCTGTCATCCCCTTCTCCTCCTGCCCTCAATCTTTCCCAGCATCAAAGTGTTTTCAAATGAATCAGCTCTTTGCATTAGGTAGCCAAAGTATTATTGGACTTTCAGCTTCAACATCAGTCCTTCCAATGAACACTCAGGACGGATCTCCTTTAGGATGGACTGGTTGGATCTCCATGCAGTCCAAGGAACTCTCAAGAGTCTTCTCCCAACACCACAGTTCAAAAGCATCAGTTCTTCAGTGCTCAGCTTTCATGAGAGTCCAAATCTCACATCCATACATGACCACTGGAAAAACCATAGCCTTAACTAGACAGACCTTTGTTGGCAAAGTAATGTCTTTGCTTTTTAATATGCTGTCTAGGTTGGTTATAACTTTCCTTCCAAGGAGTAAGCGTCTTTTAATTTCATGGCTGCAATCACAATCCACAGTGATTTTGGAGCCCAGAAAAATAAGGCTGTCACTGTTTCTAGTGTTTCCCCATCTATTTGCAATGAAGTGATGGAACCAGATGCCATGATCTTAGTTTTCTGAATGTTGAAATTTAAGCCAATTTTTTCACTCTCCTCTTTCACTTTCATTAAGAGGCTCTTTAGTTCTTCTTCTTCTTTCTGCCATAAGGGTGGTGTCATCTGCATATCTGAGGTTATTGATATTTCTCCCAGCAATCTTGAGTTCAGCTTGTGCTTCCTCCAGCCTAGCGTTTCTCATGATGTACTCTGCATATAAGTTAACAGGGAGACAATATATACCCTTGACATACTCCTTTAATGACTTGGGACCAGCCTGTTGTTCCATGTCCAGTTCTAACTGTTGCTTCCTGACCTGAATACAGATTACTCAGGAGTCAGGTCAGGTGGTCTGGTATTCCCATCTCTTTCAGAATTTTCCACAGTTTATTGTGATCCACACAGTCAAAGGCTTTGGCATAGTCAATAAAGCAGAAATAGATGCTTTCTGGAACTCTCTTGCTTTTTAAATGATCCAACAGATGTTGGAAATTTGATCTCTAGTTTCTCTGACTATTCTAAAACTAGCTTGAACATCTGGAAGTTCACGGTTCAGGGTTGTTGAAGCCTGGCTTGGAGAATTCTGAGCATTACTCTACTAGCGTGTGAGATGAGTGCAATTGTTTGGTAGTGAGCATTCCTTGGCATTGCCTTTCTTTGGGATTGGAATGAAACTGACCTTTTCCAGTCCTGAGGCCACTGCTGAGTTTTCCAAATTTGCTGGCATATTGAGTGCAGCACTTTCACAGCATCATCTTTCAGGATTGGAAATAGCTCACTTGGAATTCCATCACCTCCATTAGTTTTGTTCATAGTGATGCTTCCTAAGGCCCACTTGACTTCACATTCTAGGATGTCTGGCTCTAGATGAGTGATCACACCATTGTGATCATCTGTGCCATGATGATCTTTTTTGTACAGTTCTTCTGTGTCTTCTTGCCACCTCTTCTTAATACCTTCTGCTTCTGTTAGGTCCATACCATTTCTGTCCTTTATTGAGCCCATCTTTGCAGCGCAGCTGCATGGTGCTGGCTGAGAGGGGATGGCCTATGTCCAAGGTCAGTTGTGGTAGCTGTGAAGAGATACCCCACATCCAAGGTAACATAAACCCCAGTAAGACGATAGGCACTGAGAGAGGGCATCAGAGGGCAGACAGACTGAAACCACAATCAGAAAACTAACCAGTCTAATCACATGGATCACAGCATTGTCTAACTCAGTGAAACTAAGCCATGCTGTGTAGGGCCACCCAAGTCAGATGGGTCTTGGTGGAGAGTTCTGACTAAGTGGTCCACTGGAGAAGGGAATGGCAAATCGCTTTAGTATTCTTGCCTTGAGAACCCCATGAACAGTATGAAAAGGCAAAAAGGTATAACACTGAAAGATGAACTCCCCAGGTTGGTAGGTCCCCAATATGCTACTGGAGAAGAGTGGAGAAATAACTCCAGAAAGAAAGAAGAGATGAAGCTTAAGCAAAAACAATACCCATTGTGGATGTGACTGGTGATAGAAGCAAGGTCCAATGCTGTAAAGAGCAATATTGCATAGGAACCTGGAATGCTAGGCCCATGAATCAAGGCAAATTGGAAGTGGTCAAACAGGAGATGGCAAGCGTGAACGTCGACATTTTAGGAATCAGAGAACTAAATGGACTGGAATGGGTGAATTTAACTCAGATGACCATTATAACTACTACTGTGGGCAAGAATCCCTTAGAAGAAATGGAGTAGCCATCATAGTCAACAGAAGAGTCCAAAATGCAGTACTTGGATGCAATCTCAAAAACAAGAGAATGATCTCTGTTCATTTCCGAGGCAAACCATTCAGTATCACAGTAATCCAAGTCTATGCCCCTACCACTAACACTGAAGAAGCTGAAGTTGAACAGTTCTATGAAGACCTACAAGACCTTCTAGAACTGACACCCAAAAAAGATGTCCTTTTCATTATAGGGGACTGGAATGCAAAAGTAGGAAGTCAAGAAACACCTAAAGTAACAGGATAATTTGGATTTGGAGTATCGAATGAAGCAGGGCAAAGGCTAATAGTTTTGCCAAGAGGACACACTGGTCATAGCAAACACCCTCTTCCAACAACACAAGAAAAGACTCTACACATGGACATCACCAGATGGCCAACACCGAAATCAGACTGATTATATTCTTTGCAGCCAAAGATGGAGAAGATCTATACAGTCAGGGAAAACAAGACTGGGAGCTGACTGTGGTTCAGATCATGAAATCCTTATTGCCAAATTCAGACTTAAATTGAAGAAAGTAGGGAAAACCACTAGACCATTCAGGTATGACCTAAATGAAATCCCTTATGATTATACAGTGGAAGTGAGAAATAGATTTAAGAGACTAGATCTGATAGAGTTCCTGATGAGCTATAGATGGAGGTTCATGACATTATACAGGAGATAGGGATCAAGAACAACCCCAAGAAAAAGAAATTCAGAAACAAAAGTGACTCTCTGAGGAGGCCTTACAAATAGCTGTGAGAAGAGAAGTGAAAAGCAAAGGAGAAAAAGAAAGATATACCCATTTGAATGCAGTGTTAAAGAACAGCAAGCAGAGATAAGAAAGCTTTCCTCAGTTATCAATGCAAAGAATAGAGGAAAACAATAGAATGGGAAAGACTAAAGATTTCTTCAAGAAAATTAGAGATACCAAGGGAACATTTCATGCAAAATGGGCTCTATATAATGAGATATCTAAAGTTAAACCATAGATAACAATATATATATCTGAGTATCCTTTGTAACCCAGTATGTAAGTCAATCAAAAAGAGGAGGAGAAATAAGAGTTACAGTCTAAAGAAAGGTCATTCAATTATAATTAATAATTATGACAGATGATCCTATTTGCTAAAAGTGTACCTAATCCATAATTTTTATGTAACATGTATTGATAAATTAAAGAAATATACACATTTTAATATATATAAACTAGTAATATCATGCATAATTCAGATACCCATAAATGAGATTTCATAAATTATCAGTAATACACTAAAACTCAAAAAAAAAAAAAAACTTATTCTTTTACCCAACTGCAGTGGTACTGCTGCTATGTCATCTTCAAAGTAAAAGTATATAGTCAGAAGGCTAGTTCTCATCTGCCTTTACCATATTCTTAGACAACTAAACAGCCTTAAATATCCAAAAAAGAACATCCAGAGTAGTCATTCTCCCAGTACAACTCTTATACCTCCTGCCCCAAATCATACAGGCTGCACTTTCACTTCAATAATGTAGCCAGAAAAGTAATTAGAAATGAGCAAGAAAATGTTGCAATTTATTAATGAAATACATAGGGCAATGAAATAGAAAATAATTTGGGGGTCCACTTTAAATAGAGCAGTTATTAAGATTTATCTGGCAGTTAAACTCAGAATGGAAGATGAAAGTGAACCAATCTCAGGAAGAAACTGAAAACATTTACTCAAGGCTAAGATGGCTGGATGACATCACCGACTCAATGGACCTGAGTTTGAGTGAACTCCGGGAGATGGTGATGGATAGGCCGGCCTGGTGTGCTGCGATTCATAGGGTCGCAAAGAGTCGGACATGACTGAGTGACTGATCTGATCTGATCTGAAGGAAATATTAACAGTAAATTCAAAGATAGAGTTTCATGAGCACAGGTGGTAGCGTGGCTTGTTGATCAGAAACTAAATTTTTCCATGGTTCTGAATGAAAGGACTCAACCATATCAAGTTGTAGAATGGAAAGTTGTCTGCATATATTTTTGATCTGGATATAGGGCACCACAGCACAGAGCAGGTAGCCTCAGGCTCATTTCTCTGTTTTCCCACCATCATTGTGCACATGGCTAATGTTTCTCTCTTTAACCAGGGGGTAGGCTAAATATGGACACATCAGTTCCCCACTAAGAAATGAAGTTTTGTGTAAGAACCATCACTTCATCATCACTAAGCAGGCTAAATATGGATATGTCAATTTCCTGCTAAAAAATGAACCTCTGTGGGTAAGAACCATGTCTTAGTCATCTCTTTATGCTAATTCTTAGTATATTGCACTGCATTCATAAAAACTGAAATGTTGTTGTATTACATTTTATTGCACTCCATAAATTAACTAAAAGTCCAGAATGGTAGAATCTTTCATAAGAGCAAATTTAGCAAGTGCTAAAACATATATATATATATAGCTAATGTGGAAGAAAGTGCTTACATTTTTTGCTTCTGCGTTAGGTAGGAAGACTTCTTTTTAAATGGCAAACAACTCCAGTATCCTTGCCTGGAAGATCCCATGGACCAAGGAGCCTGGTAGGCTGTAGTCCATGGGGTTGCAAAGAGTCGGGCCCAACAGAGCAACTAATAGACAGAGATAGATAGTTGAGAATTTTTGCATTGTTGTAGTGAAACATGGCACCTGATATTTAATAAAAATAATTTTAATTTACATCATAATATTTTATTCTGTTAAAGCATTACTGCTGACTTATGGACACAGCAGGAGCAGGAGAGAGTGGGATGAATTGAGAGAGTAGCACTGAAATGTGTATATTACCATACGTAAAATAGATAGCTAATGGGGGAGGCTGCTGTATAACACAGGGAGCTCAACCTGGTGCTCTGTGACAACCTAGAGAGGTGAGATGGGGTGGAACGTGGGAGGGAGGTTCAAGAGGGAGAGAACATGTGTATACCTATAGCTAACTCTTGTTATCAGCTTCCCAGGTGTCACCATTGATAAAGAATTGGCCTGCCAATAGAGGAGACATAAGAGATGTGGGTTTGATCCCTGGGTCAGGAAGATCCCCTGGAGGAGGAAATGGCGACCCACTCCAGTATTCTTGCCAGGATAATATAAGATAAGCCTGTTGGGCTATGATCCATGGGGGTCACAAAGAGTTGGACATTAAAGCGATAGAGCACATGGCTGATTCATATTGCTACATGGCAAAACCCAATGCAATACCATAAAGCAATTATCTCCCAATTAATAATAAGTAAATGTTTAAAAATATTACTGCTTTTTAGGACAAAGTAGTATTTTTCTATTCTAAAAAGGAAAGGTCAAACAATTTAAGAAAATTATAAATGTTTCCCAAATTAACATATTATACAAAATTAAGTTTATAGTATTAAAATTATATTGAGAAAATAAATCTAAATCATTAATAAACTAAATGTTTTATAAATAAATTAGCTGATAGACATAATATACTCACTGATATCAAAATGTATTTCTACAATTAAAGTCAATACACTTATTTTAAATTGTTTTTAAACCTTAATTGGGAACAATTGTCACAAAATTGTGTCCTCATACCATTTCAAATAAATGTATGAATAACTGTTTATGTTCTGACTGCAAATTTCACTGAAAGTTGCCAGATCTATGAGCTGACTTACTCTAATTCTTCAAAGAACTAGATTACTCGCTAAAATGTCTGTCCACTTCAATTCTAAGTGACTTAGAAAAATGATTTGTTTATTCTTACTCATGGGTAACTCATGCTGGGAAAGATAGAAGGCAGAAGGAGAAGGGGATGACAGAGGACAAGATTGTTGATGGCACCACCCACTCAAGGGATAAGAGTTTGAGCAAACTCCAGGAGATGATGAAACACAGGGGAGCCTGGTGAGCTGCAGTCCAGGGGGTCACAAAGAGTCAGACATGACTGAGCGACTGAATAACAAAAGTGGGTAACTATTCCAGACATTCCACTTGTGCAATGGCAGCAATTGAGTATTTTCAGACATAGTGTCTGAAAATCTGTCTCTTCATATTCATGCCCTTGGATAGCTCCTCCCCTTATTAAAGAAAGCTGTTATCAACTGTCTACCAGATAAAGAACTACATGCGACTTCAGAGACTGGGTCACAAAAGACATTTTGACTTCTATCTTGTGTTCTCCTGAATTATTTACTCTGGCAGAAGCTAGCATCTTGAGGACACTCTAGGAGCAGTATGAAAAGGTTCACATAGAAAAGAACTGAAATCTCCTTCCAATAGCTAGCATCAATTCACCAGCCATGTAAATGAGCCATCTTGGAATCAGATCCTTCAGTCCAATCAAGCCTTCAGATCTCACTTTAAATAATTACAGCCTATGATACTATAAATTTATTTAAATTTAAACAATAGATTGTCCTCATTTGGCATGAAACTTTTTCCCAGTTAATAAAGAAAACAGAAGAAATCTATCATTTTTTGACAGTTCATAAACCTGAGGAACTTGTTCATGGATCCTTGTCTTATATTCTGGAGATATCCTCTCCTTAATCCCCAAATAGGCTAAATTTCTACCCCATTAAACTATCCACAATCCTTAAAATCTCACAGGTATGTTCCAATTTTTGCCTTTGTATATGACATTCTCTATGCATTTTAGGCCCAGCCCTTATCTGAATGGCTAATAGTAACTCATTAATCATTAAATGTTATAGAACACATAGTTAGTGTTTAATATACAGCAAGAATGGTGAAAAGGGGTCTGAGGCCATAAATTTTGATGAGGCATCTTACATTTGTCCATCATGGAAGTAAATACACAGTACAATCAAAGTTTCTGTCATGAGAAGACAACTTGATATCAAATGGATGCATTTGTACATACTCTGGATTTTTTCAACAAAAATCTTCAAGCATTACATTTCCAAGCAAAGTAAGACATGCATCTTTTAGACTGACCTTGAGGATTCTATGAACCCTAGAAAGAATCTAGCTTGTTTGTGGTTTGCTTCAAGATGTACCAGTGACTGTATCTACAAAGGAGAAGGGGTGGCGGCAGATGAAATGGTTAGACAGCATCACCAACTCAATGGATATGAATTTGAGCAAACTCCAGGAAATAGTGCAGGATAGGGAAGCCTGGAATGCTGTAATCCATGGGGTCACCAAGAGTCGATACAATTTAGTGACTGAACTGCAACATATCCACAAAATTATTGGCAGTTCTATCATGATGTATTATTTTTTATAGCAGTGAAGAATACTGCCTATTTTCTAGGTCCCCTTTTGAAAATAACAAGGCCCACTGACATGCTTGGCATGTGAAAAGTTTTTTTGCCAAAGAAAACTTAGCTTGGAAGAAAAGGCCTGGTAACTTGAGCACAGAAGGAGCACCTGTGAGGGTTGGCAACATCTATGGCTTTGCTGCCTTGGTGAAGAAATGAGACCCACACCACACTATGACTCACTGCTTTCTATGTTGGCATATACTGGCAAAAAAAAAAAAAAAAATTGCCAACAAGCCTGAGAGGATTTTTGTCTACTGTCCTAAAAGTTTTCAACTTTATCAGAGCAAGGGTCTTGAATCGCTGCCTTTTAAAGAAATCTGTCAAAAAGATGAAGAGAGAATACAAGTTCATCTCACTACACAGGAGTTTGCCAACTTTCCAGAGCACATGTTCCAAAGCCCTTGATTGAACTTTGAATATAAACATTCAAGAGAAAGCAAGTTTATCCTCAGAACAATTTTATAGAGATTCTTGGTGGTTTGACTTACTTGCAGGTATTTCTGATTGTAAGAATGAATAAACTCTCTCCTGTTTGGACCTATGACAGCAATCTTAAAGCACAAATGACATAAACCACACATTATTTTGTCCAGCTTAATTTGAAGAGAAATTTGGAGGTTCACAGTTACATGAACCAAACACCATAAAAAGCACTCTTTCAGGGTTGATAATGCCAAATGTTGCCAAATTCTTTCAGGAAAATATATTTATACCCCTGGACTTGCAAGAGAACTTTCAATTTGCCTTAAACAGCTGTAAAATTAAGCACAGACTGAATTAATTCTGATATTGACATTAAAGAATCACTGGTCAAATCTGACCCCAACAAATTGGCCAGGATTTGGGGGAAACTCTTGTTTTCATAGAATATAGCTAGCCCCTCATGCACAGAACGGAATATGGGGACCCTGCTTCTTTTTGGTATCACTGGTGATATTCACAGCATTTCCAATCAAAAGGAGGACAACCTCAATTGATGTCAAAGATCATGTGTACCTATGTTTCATACACACATACACGATACACAAATTCTCATTCAAGTAGCTGTCTCACTAAGAAAATTAATTTTGAGACAGCCTCCTCAATAAATGCTGCTTGGAAAACTGGACAGCTACATGTAAAAGAATGAAATTAGAACACTTTCTAACACCACACACAAAGATGAACTCAAAATGGATTAAAACCTAAATGTACGACCAGAAACTATAAAATTCTTAGAGGAAAACATAGGCAGAACACTCAATGACATAAATCAAAGTAAGACCCTCTATGATCCACATCCTAGAGTAACGGAAATAAAAACAAAAGTAAACAAGTGGGACCTGATTAAACTTAAAAGCTTTTGCACAGCAAAGGAAATGATAAGCAAAGTAAAAGACAACCCTCAGAATGGGAAAATAATAGCAAATGAAACAATTGACAAAGGATTACTTTCCAAAATATAAAAGCAGCTCATACAACTCAATTCCAGGAAAACAAACACCCAATAAAAAGTGGGAAAATGACCTAAACAGATATTTCTCCAAAGACATACAGATGGCTAATAAACACATGAAAAGATGCTCAACATAGCTCATTATTAGAGAAATGCAAATCAAAACCACAATGAGATATCACTTCACACTGGTCAGAATGGCCCTCATCAAAAAGTCTACAAATAATAAGTGCTGGAGAGGGTGTGGAGAAAAGGGAACGCTCTTGCACTGTTGGTGGGAATATAAACTGATACAGCCACTATGGACAACGGTATGGAGATTCCTTAAAAAACTAAGAATAAAACCACCATATGACCCAGCAATCCCAATTCTAGGCATATACCCTGAGGAAACCAGGGTTGAAAAAACACACGTATCCCATTGTTCATTCCAGCACTATTCATAATAGCTAGAACATGGAAGCAACCTAGATGCCCATTGACAGATGAATGGATAAAGAAGTTGTGGTACATATTCACAATGGAATATTACTCAGCCATAAAAAGGAACACATTTGAGTCAGTTCTGATGAGGTGGATGAATCTAGAAATTATTATACACAGTGAAGTGAGTCAGAAAGAGAAAGATAAATATCATATTCTAATGCACATACACAGAATCTAGAAAAATGGTTCTGAAGAATTTATTTACAGGGCAGAAATGAAGAAACACACATGGAGAACAGACTTACAGACATGGGGAGAGGGGAGGAAAGGGTGAGATGTATGGAAAGAGAAACATGGAAACTTATATTACCATATGTAAAATAGATAGCCAACAGGAATTTGCTGTATGACTCAGGAAACTCAAACAGGGGCTCTGTATCAACCTAGAGGGGTGGGCTGGGGAGGGAAAAGGGAGGGAGGTTCAAAAGGGAGGGGATATATGTATCAGTTCAGTACAGTTCAGTTCATTCACTGTCATGTCCGACTCTTTGCCACCCCATGAATCGCAGAACACCAGGCCTCCCTGTCCATCACCAACTCCCGGAGTTCACTCAAACTCAAGTCCGTCGAGTCAGTTATGCCATCCAGCCATCTCATCCTCTGTCGTCCCCTTCTTCTCCTACCCCCAATCCCTCCCAGCATCAGAGTCTTTTCCAATGAGTCAACTCTTCGCATGAGGTGGCCAAAGTACTGGAGTTTCAGCTTCAGCATCATTCGTTCCAAAGAAATCCCAGGGCTGATCTTCAGAATGGACTGGTTGGATCTCCTTGCAGTCCAAGGGACTCTCAAGAGTCTTCTCCACCACCACAGTTCAAAAGCATCAATTCTTCAGCACTCAGCTGTCTTCACAGTCCAACTCTCACATCCATACATGATCACTGGAAAAACCATAGCCTTGACTAGATGGACCTTTGTTGGCAAGTAATGTCTCTGCTTTTGAATATGCTATCTAGGTTGGTCATAACTTTTCTTCCAAGGAGTAAGCATCTTTTAATTTCATGGCTGAAATCACCATCTGCAGTGATTTTGGAGCTCAAAAAAATAAAGTCTGCCACTGTTTCCACTGTTTCCCCATCTATTTCCCATGAAGTGATGGGACCAGATGCCATGATCTTCGTTTTCTGAATGTTGAGCTTTAAGCCAACTTTTGCACTCTCCTCTTTCACTTTCATCAAGCGGCTCTTTAGTTCCTCTTCACTTACTGCCATAAGGCTGGTGTCATCTGCATATGTGAGGTTATTGATATTTCTCCCGGCAATCTTGATTCCAGCTTGTGCTTCTTCCAGCCCAGCGTTTCTCATGATGTACTCTGCATAGAAGTTAAATAAGCAGGGTGACAATATACAGCCTTAACGTACTCCTTTTCCTATTTGGAACCAGTCTGTTGTTCCATGTCCAGTTACCTATGGCTGATTCATGTTGAGGTTTGACAGAAAACAACAAAATTCTGTAAAGCAATTATCCTTCAATAAAAAATAAATTAAAACAATTAATAAAAACAAAGGGTTACTGACAAAAAGATTGATGTGTAAATAGAGAATAGGAAGTATTGGAGATTTAAAAAAAGGAAAATTAATTTTGAACAGAGTTAGAGTTTATTTTCGGAGAAGGCAATGGCACCGCACTCCAGTACTCTTGCCTGGAAAATCCCATGGATGGAGGAGCCTGGTGGGTTGCAGTCCATGGGGTCGCTAAGAGTCAGACACGACTGAGCGACTTCACTTTCACTTCTTACTTTCATTCATTGGAGAAGGAAATGGCAGCCCACTCCAGTGTTCTTGCCTGGAGAATCCCAGGGACGGGGGAGCCTGGTGGGCTGCCGTATATGGGGTCGCACAGAGTCGGACACGACTGAAGCGACTTAGCGGCAGCAGCAGCAGAGTTTATTTTAATTTGTCTGAGTTCTATCTTATAAAATTGGCCCATTCGCTTTTGCATAAAAATAACAACATTCTGTGAATAGCCTAACATTGTATATGAATAAGATACATGCTACTGCACTATATAACTTTTATGAATAATATTGTGCTTATGTTATATCTGCATTTTTCCAGTTTAGGGCCTCCACTGGATTCATTAGATTCTCAATGGATTTGGTAACTGTGCTAATTAAGAGCCATGAATTTCACTTCTTAAGTAGAGCTTGCTCTGAGTTTCCTAGGCCAAGTCAGCAACATTGCCAGTCTCTGTATTCCCACTACACTCTGTTCCTACTTTGTGCTGATTAAGTTTTATTGAAAATTTTGTTTTATTCCATGTCACTGGATTATGGTATTACTCAGGACAGGAAGTATATATTCAGTATACATATTAATTATCATGCCCTTACAAATGATAGGTGCTGACAAAATATTTTATGAGTGAATAAATGGAAATGAATACACTTTTTATTTACTTAAATTTTTTTTTCCTTAGGATCCTATGTTTATACAAAAAATGACTCTATGTGGGAAGGTATGTCCTTCTTCATTGTTAGTAAAGGGAATTGATCTCTAACTGGTGAAGGCCAATCATACATGAATGAATTGTATGTGAAAGTTTTTTTTTTTTTTCCTAGTACCAAATTAGCTGTCAACTGTAAATTATAAAAAATATACTTTACAGTATATATGGAATTTAGAAAGATGGTAACAATGACCCTATATGTGAGACAGCAAAAGAGACACAGATATAAAGAGTAGAATTTTGGACTCTTTGGTAGAAGATGAGGGTGGAATGATTTGAGAGAATAGCACTGAAACATGTATATTATCATATGTGAAATAGATCACCAGTACAAGTTTGATGTGTGAAAGAGGGCACTCAAAGCCAGTGCAGTGGGACAACCCAGAGGGATGTGATGAGGGGGAGGTAGGTAAAGGGGGTTCAGGATGGGGGATACATCTACAGCCATGTCTGATTCATGTCAACGTATGGCAAAAACCACCACAATATATACGTAATTAGCCTCCAATTAAAATAAATATATAAAATTAAAAAATATATATATATACACACTTCACAGTATATTGAAATTAGAATCATTTATGCATAGGAGAAATAGCAATTAAGCCCATTTCATTTAAATTTAAAACCACTTAGCTTTCTTTATAGTCCAAATCTCACATCTATACATGACTACTGGAAAAACAAAAGCTTTGACTAGACGGACCTTTGTTGGCAAAGTAATGTATCTGTTTTTCAATATGCTGTCTAGTCTGCTCATAGCTTTTCTTCCAAGGAGCAAGCGTCTTTTGATTTCATGGCTGCAATTGCCATTTGCAGTGATTTTGAAGCCCCCCAAAATAAAGTGTCTCACTGTTTCCATTGGTTCCCCATTTATTTGACATGAAGTCATGGGACCAGAGGCCATGATCTTATTTTCTAACTGTTCAGTTTTAAGGAAACTTTTTCACTCTCCTCTTTCACTTTCGTCAAGAGATTCTTTAGTTCTTCTTCACTTTCTGCCGTAAGAGTGCTGTCATCTGCATACCTGAAGTTATTGATATTTCTCCCGGCATTCTTGATTCCAATTTATGCTTCATCCAGCCTGGCATTTCTCATGACATACTCAGCATATAAATTAAATAAACAGGGTGACAATATACAGTCTTGACATACTCCTTCCTCTATTTGGAACCAGTCTGCTGTTTCACATCCAGTTCTAACGTTGCTTCCTGACCTGCATACAGATTTCTCAGGAGGCAGTTCTGGTGGTCTGGTAGTCCCATCTCTTTCAGAATTTTCCAGTCTGATGTGACCCCACAGTCAAAGGCTTTGGTGTAGTCAATAAGGCAACAGTAGATGTTTTTCTGGAACTCTCTTGCTTTTTCAATGATCCAATAGATGTTGGCAATTTGATCTCTGGTTCCTCTGCCTTCTCTAAATCAAGCTTGAACATCTGGAAGTTCACCTACTGTTGAAGCCTCACTGGAGAATTTTCAGCATTACTTTGCTAGTGTGTGAGAGGAGTGCAATTGTGCAGTAGTTTGACCATTCTTTGGCATTGCCTTTCTTAGGGATTGGAATGAAAACGGACCTTTTCCAGTCCTGTGGCCATTGCTGTGTCTTCCAGATTTGCTAGCATTCTGAGTGCAACACTTTCACAGCATCGTGTTTTAGGATTTGAAATAGCTCAACTGGAATTCCATCACCTCCACTAGATTTGTTCGCAGGGATGCTTCCTAAGGCTGACTTGACTTCACATTCCAGGATGTCTGGCTCTAGGTGAGTGATCACACCACGGTGGTTATCTGGGTTGTGAAGATCTTTTTTGTACAGTTCTTCTGCTTATTCTTGCCACCTCTTCTTAATATCTTCTGCTTCTGAAGACTATTTCTGTCTTTTATTGTGCTCATCTTTGCATGAAATGTTCCCTTGGTATCTCTAATTTTCTTGAAGAGATCTCTAGTCTTTCCCATTGTATTGTTTTCCTCTATTTCTTTGCATTGATCACTGAGGAAGGCTTTCTTATCGCTCCTCGCTATTCTTTGAACTCTGCATTCAAATGGTACTCCTTTTCTCCTTTGCCTTTAGCTTCTTTTCTTTTCTCAGCTATTTGTAAGACCTCGTCAGACAATGGTTTTGGCTTTGTGCATTTTTTTTTTCTTGGAAATGGTCTTGATCCCTGCCTCCTGTACAATGTCACAAACCTCTGTCCATAGTTCTTCAGGCACTTGGTTTATCAGATCTAATCCCTTAAATTTATTTCTCACTTCCACTGTATAATCATAAGGGATTTGATTTAGGTCATACCTGAATGGCCTAGTGGTTTTCCCTACTTTCTTCAATTTAAGTCTGAATTTGGCAATAAGGAGTTCATGATCTGAGCCACAGTCATTTTCCAGTCTTGTTTTTGTTGACTGTATAGAGCTTCTCCATCTTTGGCTACAAAGAATATAATCAATCTGATTTTGGTATTGATGATCTGGTGATGTCCATGTGGAACAACTTCTCTTGTGCTGTTGGAAGAAGGTCTTTGCTATGACCAGTGCATCCTCTTGACAAAACTGTTATCCTTTGACCTGCTTCAAGGCCAAATTTGCCTGTTACTTCAAGTAGCTCTTGACTTCCTACTTTTGCATTCCTGTCCCCTGTAATGAAGAGGACATGTTTTTTGGGGTGTTAGTTCCAAAAGGTCTTTTAGGTCTTCATAGAACCATTCAATTTTGGCTTCTTCAGCATTACTGGTCAGAACATAGACTTGGGTTACTCTGATACTGAATGGTTTGCCTAGGAAATGAACAGAGATCATTCTGTCGTTTTTGAGACTGCATTCAAGTACTGCATTTCGGACTCATTTGTTGACTATGATGTTGACTATGAGTTCCATAAAAACATCTATTTCTGCTTTTTGAATATGCCAAATTCTGTGACTATGTGGATCACAACAAATTGTGGCTTAAAGAGATGGGGATACCAGACCACCTGACCTACCTCTGGAGAAATCTGTATGCAGCTCAAAAAGCAACAGTTAGAACTCGACATGGAACAACGGACTGGTTCTAAATCAGGAAAGGAGTATGTCAAGGCTGTATATTGTCACCTGTTTAATTAACTTGTACACAGAGTACATCAGGAGAAAGACTGGACTGGATGAAGCACAAGCTGGAATCAAGATTGCTTGGAGAAATATCAATAACTTCAGATATACAGATGACAGCACCCTTATGGAAGAAAGCAGAAAAAAAAAAAAAAAAAAACTAAAGAGCCTCTTGATGAAAGTGAAAGAAGAGAGTGAAAAAGTTGGCTTAAAAGTCAACATTCAGAAAACTAATTTCATGGCATCCTTTCCCATCATGTCATGGAAAATAGATGGGTAAACAATGAAAACAATGACAGACTTTATTTTGGGGGGCTCCAAAGTCACTGCATCTGGTGACTGCAGCCATGAAATTAAAAGACACTTGCTCCTTAGAATAAAAGTTATGACCAACTGAGACAGCTTATTAAAAAGCTGAGACATTACTTTGCCAACAAAGGTCCATCTATTTAAAGCTACAGTTTTTCCAGTAGTCACGTATGGATGTGATAATTGGACTATACAGAAAGCTGAGCGCCAAAGAACTGATGCTTTTGAACTGTGGTGTTGGAGAAGATTCTTGAGAGTCCCTTGGACAACAAGGAGATCCAACCAGTTCATCCTAAAGGAAATCAATCCTGAATATTCACTGAAAGGCTTGATGCTGAAACTGAAACTCCAATACTTTGGCCACCTGATATGAAGAACTGACTCATTTGAAAAGACCCTGATGCTGGGAAAGATTGAAGGCAGGAGTTGAAGGGGACAACAGAGTATGAGATGGTTGGATATCATCACTGACTCAATGGATATGAGTTTGAGTAAACTCTTGGGAGTTGGTGATAGACAGGGAGGCCTGGTGTGCTGCAGTCCATGGGGTCTCAAAGAGTTGGACAGACTGAACTGAACTGAGTTTCAGTCCATTTTAGTTCATTGATTCCTAAAATGCCAATGTTCACTCTTGCCATCTCTTGTTTAGCGATAGTGAAGTCTCTCAGTCATATCCGACTCTTTGTGACCCCATGGACAGTAGCCAACCAAGCTCCTCAGTCCATGGGATTTTCCAGGCAAGAATACTGGAGCAGGTTGCCATTTCCTTCTCCAGGGGATCTTCCCAACCCAGGGATCGAACCCAGGTCTCCCGCATTGTAGGCAGACACTTTACCATCTGAGCCACCAGGGAAGTCATCTCCTGTTTGACTACTTCCAATTTCCCTTAACTCATGGATCTATCATTCCAGGTTCCTATTGCTCTTTATAGGATCGGACTTTACTTCCATCACCCATCACATTCACAACTGGGTGCTATTTTTGCTTTAGGTCCATCTCTTCATTCTTTTTGGAGTTATCTCGCCATTCTTCTCCGGTAGTATATTGGGTACCTACCAACCTGGGAGTTCATCTTTCAGTGTTATACCTTTTTTGCCTTTTTGCTTTTCTAACCTAGCACAAAGTAAGTCAGAGATTTTCATGTTGCTTCTGCTAAGTCATGTCAGTAGTGTACGACTCTGTGTGACCCTATAGATGGCAGCCCACTGGGCTCCCATCCCTGGGATTCTCCAGGCAACAATACTGGAGTGGGTTGCCATTTCCTTCTCCAGTGCATGAAAGTGAAAAGTCAAAGTGAAGTCGCTCAGTCGTGTCTGACTCTTCGCGACCCCATGGACTGTAGTTACTAGGCTCCTCCGTCCATGGGATTTCCCAGGCAAGAGTACTGGAGTGGGTTGCCATTGCCTTCTCCGAGATTTTTCATACTGAATCAGAAAACCTTCAGTGAGCAGGAACATGACTTAGGAATTCTCTTTTGTTGAGCAAAGGAATGAGGCATTTGACTTTCTGCATATTCACATCTATAGCTATTTCATAGTCTTCTCCATCTGTTTGTGTTTTTCATTTTTATTTTGGCTTTTTTGAACCTTTCCTGAACTTTCAGTCTGAGGAAATAGATTCTTTAGAGCAGTTTATTATTTAACTTGCCTGGCTCAGTTGTACAAACTAAGGTGCATGATTTCAAACAATTAATTTTTGAAGTGAATTTTATTTTTCAAAATTGCTTCCAAACACATTTAATTAACATCTATGAAGATAATGGCATCTGGTCCCATCACTTCATGGGAAATAGATGGGGAAACAGTGGAAACAGTGGCAGACTTTAGTTTTTTGGGCTCCAAAATCACTGCAGATGGTGATTACAGTCACGAAATTAAAAGATGCTTATTCCTTGGAAGAAAAGTTATGACCAACCTAGATAGCATATTCAAAAGCAGAGACATTACTTTGCCAACAAAGGTCCATCTAGTCAAGGCTATGGTTTTTCCAGTGGTCATGTATGGATGTGAGAGTTGGACCGTGAAGAAAGCTGAGTGCTGAATAATTGATGCTTTTGAACTGTGGTGTTGGAAAAGACTCTTGAGAGTTCTTTGGACTGCAAGGAGATCCAAGCAGTCCATTCTGAAGGAAATCAGCTCTGGGATTTCTTTGGAAGGAATAATGCTGAAGCTGAAACTCCAGTACTTTGGCCACCTCATGCGAAGAGTTGACTCATTGGAAAAGACTCTGATGCTGGGAGGGATTGGGGGCAGGAGGAGAAGGGGATGACAGAGGATGAGATGGCTGGATGGCATCACTGACTCGATGGACATGAGTCTGAGTGAACTCCGGGAGTTGGTGATGGACAGGGAGGCCTGGCGTGCTGCAATTCATGGGGTCACAAAGAGTGGGACACAACTAAGCAACTGAACTGAACTGAACAAATATCATGGTTCCCTATTTATTTATATATAACTGTTTTGATGATAGATTTCTACTGTAAAGTTAGTTTTCCAGTCTCTGCTAACCAGCTGGTTTTCATCATAAACACACAATATTTCATTGTTAATATGCTGTGGGATTTTAACCAGTGTTTGAATTTCCATCTATACCATCTATACAATACAAATACCATCTTTGAATACATTATCTTCCTTTTTTGTACATCAAATAAAAACTTCTCCCTAAGATCCATTTTTAAAAGTTCTCTCTCTACATTAGGTCAGAATTCTAATGTAAGTTTGAGCAGTTATGATTTTCAACTTTAGAAGAGGGCAGAAATCACTAATTACCCCTAGAGATCAAAGGAATGGTATTTCATTTGCAAATACATTCAATTTATGAAGGCTATAGTACTCAAGTAATAATATTAACACATATGGTGCTTCTCATCTTCAAAGCCTATTTCTGAATATTAAGTAATTAGCAGGATTACACATTCAATAGGTGACATGTGAACCATAGACTTTTCTAAAAAACTATGGTTTGTGGCAAACTGTGTACATATTCATTGTGCATAATAAATACCACAAACTTGTATCTCTATTAGTCATTATAAATGTCCGCTCAAGTTTACTATTATAAGAATAGTTCCTGAAGATAAAGATGAAGTTTACATTATTTTTGTCTTTAATGAGTTGCAGGCCTTTTGAACAAGGTGTTTACACTTAGCTTCAATCAACACAACTAAATCTTTACCCTGTATTGGCATTTTTTCCTTCTCTACTGTGATTCTGTTGACCCATTCTAGAACTCTCTGCTGTTTAAGCACTTGCCTTTGATTCTTTGGAGATAAAAATGTAATATTTTTTTTTTTAAATAATGACAAAATGGAGGAAGTGAAATATACCTGAATATTCAGTTACATAGATTATGTCTTGATTTCAACATTCAGAAACACCAAATGCTATTTTTGACAACTTTTTGTGAAAAAAGGGTGGCTTCTATTCTCAAATATATATTAAATGTTTATACTGAAAGAGTCAGTTACTAGGCAGGTTGATAAGAAGTCTGGGGTCCCCGAGGAGGAGAAAGGAGTATGAGGCTCTCAAGGAGGGGATAGGGGTCTGGAATTCTTAAAGAAGAAGAAAGGACAAACACCTTTTTTTTCTCTACATTCCCTAGTCTTAGTCACATAAAACATTTTTTTCTTTAAGCCTGGAACTAATGATTACACAACAAATAACTCAGTTTTACTCTGTACTGAGGATTATATAACAACAATGTATCCTGCTTGAGGACAGTTTCTCCTTCTTGAAAACCTTCTAGCTCATCCTGTTATCTTAAAATGTAGATTATGGGAGTGGGTCTAGTAAGAGCTTTACAACTTTGAGGCATTCTTTTGATTTATTTGTAATAACTAATTAAAAATGTATATAACTCCCTTGCTAATACCAGCCAGAGGGACACTCTCCATCCCCCTTCTGATGTCTGTGTCAGAAGCTTTCTCTGTCCCTTTTCATACTTTAATAAAACTCTGTGACACAAAAGTTCTTGAGTGATCAAGCCTGGTCCCTGGTCCTGAAGTTAAATCTTCTTCGGAGATCATGAATCCGACATCATTCACTGTAAGCTATCAATACCAAATAATTTTTTTTTTTTAATCAATAAGGATGTTTTGGGAAAATATACAATACAGTTTGGCCAAAATCTTTTTTGTAAAATAAAATTCACATTACACATGCTATCTGTACAACCTAATTACTTAGCCCTTTGGAAAGCATTAAAAAAAAAAAAGGAAGTTTAACATACAGAGAAATATGGCTTCTAGTACCAGGTCTGAAAATAACTAGCTCTGTTACTTTATTATTATTATTTTTTAATCTTTCTGGCTTCCAGTTGCATCATTTTAAAATTCTGGAGTTAATCCCATGATTCTATGATTTGAATGTGTATTTTTCTTCATTTCCTATTTATTATTCTTACTACATCAGTAAGTCAGTAAGCTCTCTGAAAGATATGAGTATATATTATGTGGGATTTGAGTTCCAAAAGGATAAATTAATGGGTCAATAACACTTCTTGATGTTTTGATTTTAACTAATAAACTATTCCTCTTAAGGTGTTAGTCTATTTTTCTCTTGTGAGGATCTTGCTTGATTCAAAAGGGAGACTGAGTGAAGAGACCTTAATTTTGCACATGCCTGAAATAGAATGAGAAACTTACTATTCATTTATTGATTTTTTTTTTCCTTTTTCCTGGCAATTTAAAGGAGGGTTATTTTGCTAATGACCACAAAGAGGATCAAAGGGAAATTCTTGGCTTGGCCTGGATAAGCATATGAGAACAGTTTTTCTTCAAAACTTCTCAGTGTTAGTGATTTCCCAGACACTGTGCTGGAAATTGAAATTAGAATAATCTATCTAGTAAGTGAAGTCCCTGCTGGAATTATAACTTTATATGTTCATCAAAGTGATAAGAATATCATTAGATTCTCATTGTTACTATTTTAAGAAGTATTATCTTCACAGATCTATGTCCTTTGATTACATTTAAAATGTAGAACAGTAGCCACTAATGAATTTTATTGAATCAGTTCCTTTTCAGTACACATAACAGTGTTTTAAGTAAAAATAGGGTGCAAAAGTTAACTTTTGTTTTGAAGTCTTTTTGAACCCTATTTTCTCTACTTGCTCACTAATATGTCAAATGATTTACCTTCTATTTACTTTGCTTCTGAACCATTTTTCTGATTCCACACAGGTAAATTGCACAAGTTCCTTCATGTCCATGAACTACTGTTCCTTGGTTAAAATTCTTTGTCAAGACTCTCTGTAGTTAGAGCCAGCCCTCTCTGCTTTGTGCTAGCATAGCCCTTGATATATTTTTTATACCTCTGCAGTATTCATTCTTCTTTAAAGACCTTCCCACACACACCTCTTCGCCTGAAACTTCCTGAAAGGGGCAGCAGTAACTTATTAGTTTTCTAAGTATCTGGTAATATAACTGGTACATAAAATTATTTGGGGGATGAAGGATAAATAGATGGATAATATAATGAACTGCAAAACTTGCTTACCATAGTCTAAATTTTAGTATAAAAGGAAATCCTTGTTACGTTCATGGCTATGAAATTTAGATCATGCATTACTGGGATACATTTAAATTAAACTACATACTTTTAAAAACATTTTAAACAAATGTTTTCTACACCTTAGATTGGCACAGGTAATATTCTGTACTAGTCCGTGTAACTGGATTCTACAGAAACATTCAAATGCCCATATATTTCCTTAGGCAACAGTTTCAAATAAGCCCATTTGATGCTAATAGTAAAGAATCAGACTGCCAATGAAGCAGATGCCAGAGACATGAGTCTGAACCCTGGGTCTGGAAGTTCCTCTGGAGTAGGAAATGGCTACTCACATCAGTATTCTTGCCTGGAAAATTCCAAGGACAGAGGAGCCTGGCAGGCTACAGACCATGGAGTTGCAGAGTTGGATATGACTGAGCATGCACACAAATACGCTATCACAATTCCCTTAGCTTAGGATCTGGCTGAAAATAAAGATTTCTCCATTCTTCACTCTCTACCACTATGTATACTTGAAAGCCTGCTGGACCTAAGATATAGACGTTATCTTCCTCAGCTCTGCACAACTCAAGAGGAGACACCCACAAAACTTGCCCCAACATCCACTGTTAATGTTTGGTCTGCTGCAACAATGCCAGGTAGCTTAAACAACAGAAATGCATTTTCTTACAGTTTTGGAGACTAGAAGTTCAAGATCAAGGTGCCAGCAGGGTCAGTGTCTAGAGGGCTCTCTCCTTGGGTCACACAGAGCGGCCTTCTTACTGTGTCCTCACACGCCAGAAAGAAAAACAGTGCTACTACCTCTTCCTTCTTTTATAAGGGCACCAGGCCTATGGAATTAAGGCCTCTTAACAACCTCATTTAACCTCAATTATCTGAACTGATCTCCTAAAGTTTCTATCTCCAAATACAATAACATTGGGGATCTTTGGGTTGGGAGCTGGGGCTTCAACATAAATATTAGGGGACACAATTCAGCCTGTAACATACACACTCTGATGTTCTCATGCATTTCTTTTTCTGTTATTTCTTGACTTAATTGAATACACCTGGACATAATATACCTAACAAGACACACCTTTAAGTTCAGAGAATACATTTGCCTTTGGGGTTCAGATCTGGGTATTCTCTTTACATGCAAATTTCACCATCCCAATACGAGATGAATTTTTGCTCATTATGAGTGAATTATGACTCGTTCTGGCAATTTGGAATGAAATGAAGGAACCATCACAAATGGACCTCACAAACTTTTTGCATTTGAAAGTGCCAAAAGTAGAGGAACTTGGCAAAGAGTACCACAAGAAAGACTTCTTTTATAAACTCTAACATTAGAACCCAAAGCATACTTTGGTTAGATTCTATGATGTCTGGCATGCTATCTGATTATCAGCAAGTTGAAGGGTTTCAGTCTGCTGATTCTGTCAAAAATTTCTGGAAATTCAAGTGGTCTCTGAAGAAGCACAGCAGTAAAGTATATAGTAGGGAGTTAAAGAAAAATGTAAATAGTTTTGTTGATGTCTAGATTGTTCCATGTGTTCCTTTTAAATAACAAATACTAGGCTCCATGTTATCATTCCAGTATTATCTTGATGAGCTAGGCATTTGCTATAGCTGTCCTTTTAAGTTTTGTGTTATTAGGTAGGCAAATATTTCATTTATGCAAGGTAAGCTTTACACTGCAGAGGCATTGCTCTGAAAAAAAATCAATATGTATTTTAAATTACACATATAATTGTTTTGTGTTTTGGTGCCTAATTCCTCTCCTTGAAATGCATGAAAAACATTAAAATGTTCAAATTGTTTCCTTCAATTCCTTTTATGCACTTTTGTGGGAGGAATTAACCTCCACACTCTAAAATGATTGTATGTATAATATTAAAAATGGAACATCTCATTTCCTTTTTATATCTGTTGTGGGGATTGTAAACACCAGAGGTATCTAATGAAGACCTTACTTTTACAACATCACAGAATGAAAAAGGCACATTGGAAATACAACTAGAAGCTTGTCTTTCAGATTGGTCCCTAGACCTAGTGAACACATTGATTTTTTCCCCCCATTTTTATTGTTGTCTTTATCTTACTTCAAACTTCTAGTGAATTTAATGTGATAAGGTGTCAATAAAGCAGCTGCATAGAGGCCATCATCTAGCTGCAACTTGAGCCTTCTTTATTAGAGTCTTTGATTATCTAGTTTTAAGCCTCGGAGGTAAGGATTATGTGCATCGAAAGTCAGTAAATTCTGTCTATAATACAAGTCCACAAAAAATAGTCTAATGACCACTAACACTACAGACCCTCCATCTTTTTTTTTTTTTTTTTACACCCCTTCTCTTGTAGGCCATTAATTCTTTGGGGGTTAGGAGGGTAAAAATTTCTTTGCCTCACCAGGCCTAGCTGCTGCTTATCAGATCCAGACACTCTTTCAAATAAAATCTGATTTACTCATTTCACTTATAAATTATAATTACTTAAAGTTTAAAATATTTCCTTTTGTAGTATTGTTGACTTTATCCAATATACAATTATAAGCACATGGACAATCTTGCCAACAATTTTTTGACAATAATACACAATTTTTAATACATAGCTTGAGTAAATAATAATATATAAAGTATTAATAGCAAAGTTAAGTAGACTGATTTCCTCCCTTTTAAATTTCCAGCTCCATAAAGCACAGGGAACTCTATTCAATGCTCTGTGGTGACAAAGACGGGGTAGATGCATATGGGTATAGTGTGTGTTAGTCACTCAGTAATTTCCAACTCTTTGCAACCCCATGGACTGTAGCCCACTAGGTTTCTCTTTCCATGGGATTCTCCAGGCAAGAATACTGGAGTCAGTTGCCATGCCCTCCTCCAGGGGGTCTCCCCGACTCACAGATTGAACCCAAGTCTCTTATGTGTCCTGCATTGGCAGGTGGGTTCCCTACGACTAGCGCCACCTGTGTGTGTGTCTATGTGCATATATATATATATACATATATACCTGATTCACTTTGCTGTACAGAAACTAACACAACATTGCAAAGCAACTAAACTCTAATAAAAATAATAAATAAGTAAATAAATATAATTCTAGCTTTAGTTTATTGAAGATTGAACTACCATGAATATTCATTCAACAAATGTGTTTCAATAATTATAAATTCAAGTACTTTTAACACATTTGTATGCATGCATGTTAAATCTTAAATCATTTTCTCTAATCGATATTTTACAGACATAAATCAAATAGCAAAAATCACATCTGGAGAACGTGACTTGCAACTTCTGTTTCACACAACACCGGTGTCCCTTCCATTGACAGGGCCTGAAGCATTTTAGGTTTAAACACGATTTACACAGAAACTCAGACTTTAAGATTCCATCTTGCAGTCCTGACAAAGTAATTGGCTGGAAAAATTATAATAAAATTTTCATAAAGTTCACATTCATGAAGTGACAAAAATTGCTTTTAGGAAATTACGATATTAATAATTTACACTCATGTCAATAGCATTTCCAAAATAACTCAAGCTCTCTACCTCGAAAATTATGAATCTACTTTGATTTTTCTCCCACACACAGACAGTTAAACACAACGAGAGACATTGAGATCTAGATACAGATTATTCATTTAAGAAGATAGCTTCTTGTTTAATTAGAGATTTATCATTTTAACTAGCTGTACTATTGCTCTGAATTAGTTTTCGAGGGTTTGCAGAATTAAAGATGGTAAAAATTGATGAACCTTAGCTGTATTTCCCCCCGAAGGGTACAAACTTTTATCACATTTCAGATGCAAAACACAATTAGCCTCTAACCTAACCATGTTAATCTCCTTGAGTTAAGCTTATGTGTTTCTGCTTGTCTAGAAACTTTTAATGAAAGATCTATGTCTTTCACAGCCAATTTTAATAACCTCTTTATTTGCATCTCTGCCCTTGTTTAGAGGAGGGGTTAATACAATAAGCTCCCAGATTATAGAACACTCTTTAAAAATTGAGTATAAATAAAATTCTGCAATGTTCAGTTGGAGCAGCACTCAGCAGGAAACGGACATCAACAATAAACATTTTTCAAGTTCCGAAAGTTTCCTTGTAATTAACTAAGAGGACTACATTAGTGTCATCTATTGTGTTCCATTCTGTAAATTCAACTCCTGGCATTAAGCAAGGTCATTTTGATAAGACTGAATTTGAAAATTTCATTTATTTTAAGGATAAATATTCCTTTAAAGGTGATTTTTTTTCTCAACAAAACTGTTGCAACTTATCCTAACATTTTCTACAGCAATGCTCACCTACTTCCAAACTATATTTTCTGCTGTGCAAAGGTTGTGGTTGGGTAAATATATCCTGTCTCAAAATGGGAAATAAATGGTCACTTGTGGATTTCCCCAGTCTGGGTTAGAATATATGTCATAGTTACTCCTTGGTTTATGGTGGTTGGTGGTTTAGTCACTAAGTCGTGTCCGACTCATTGTGACCCCATGGACTATAGTCTGCCAGGCTCCTCTGTCCATGGGATTCTCCAGGCAAGAATACTGGAATGGATTGCCATTTCCTTCTCCTTACCTCCAATGAAATGTTTGATAACTATTGTGGGCATTCAAGTTTTATCTTGTAGGAAGGATTTAGGTTAGATTATAAAAGAATAAAGAAAGAGAGTAAAAAGAAAATCAACATCCTCCATTTCCACACTAAAGACTTAAAAGTTGTTTTCTGTGGTCCAGAATTAGCTAAAATATAGGAACACAGTAACCTGATTAACCTCTCACTGTACTGATAGTCTAGCACAATGTAATCTGTTTTGTTACCAATGGTGTGCAATTACTTCCTCAAAATATAATGGAGAAATTGTGCACTGAAAAGTGGGTTTATTTTGGATATTTAATGGGAATTTTCCCCAGAAATACCACACATAGAATTTTGAAATTTAAAATCAATACAATAACATCTTCTGACAAATAGCATCACTTTTTTGTTTCAGTCACTGAACAAGGAAATGCCCACATCCAGAGGCTGTGCCTAATTCAACATTCTACACGTAGCATAGTGTCTATCTTATGAAGATGAAGATAATCCATAAAGATTTATTCAATGAAGACTGAATACATGAAAAAACATAAATTTCAAAAAAGATTTCAGAAATTTCAGCCTCATTCAAGTAATTTATCTACAATTATGTCTATTATTGGTATACATTTTCTTGCCTCATGGAGATTCTTAATGTTCTACAGTCAATAAAATCATATTCTACAAGGAAGAGCCATATGACTCTGACACCAAATTATGAGCAATGCAGACCCTATTGTGCTCCTTTCTCAAATTATTTCAGGATTCTTACAATGGACTCATTGCCTGAAGTTTCCTCCTAGTTCAATCCTTAACCCTAGGCTATTTCCCCCATTGCCACTTGAGATAATTTTCTACAACATGGTTTCATTCTTACCTTTCCCTAATAACAGTTTTGAAATAGCTAGGATACCACTGCTTCAGAAATAAAGTCCAAGCTACACAGTACACTCATGGCAAACAGATAGGGAAACAGTGGAAACAGTGACAGACTTTAGTTTTTCAGGCTCCAAAATCACTGCAGATGGTGAATGCAGCCATGAAATTAAAAGACGGTTACTCCTTAGAAGAAAAGTTATGATCAACCTAGACAGCATATTAAAAAGCAGAGACATTACTTTGCCAACAAAGGTCTGTCTAGTTAAGGCTATGGTTTTTCCAGTGGTCATGTATGGATGTGAGAGTTTGACTATAAAGAAAGCTGAGCACCAAAGAATTGATGCTTTTGAACTGTAGTGTTAGAGAAGACTTTTGAGAGTCCCTTGGATTGCAAAGAGATCTAACCAGTCCATCCTAAAGGAAATCAATCCTGAATATTCATTGGAAGGACTGATGTTGAAGCTGAAACTCCAATACTTTGGCCACCTGATGCGAAGAGCTGACTCATTTAAAAAGACCTTGATGCTGGGAAACATTGAAGGCAGGAGGAGAAGGGGACAATAGAGGATGAGATGGTTGGATGGCATCACCAACTCAATGAACATGAGTTTGAGTGGACTCTGGGAGTTGGTGATAGACAGGGAGGCCTGGCATGCTGTAGTCCATAGGGTCACAAAGAGTCAGACAGACTGAGCGACTGAACTGAACTGAACTGAACACAGTACATTATTCAAGATTTTTCCTGAATGGGTCTGAACTTTAATTTCTTGAACTACAACTCTAAACAAAATATACTTATAGCCTGTATATAAAAATGTTCTTAAGAATTACAAATTTACCTTTCTCTCAGCCTTAGTTTGGGCTTCTCTGGTGGCTCAGATGGTAAAGAATATGCCTGCAATGTAGTAGACCCAGGTTTGATCACTGGGTCAGGAAGATCCCCTGGAGAAGGGAATTGCTACCCACTCCAGTATTCTTGACTGGAAAATCCAATGAATAGAGGAGAATGGCGGGCTACATGGGTTGCAACGAGTTGGACACGACTGAACAACTAACACTTTCAGTTTGTTTCTTCTGCCCACAAAATATTTCTCCATTTCCAATCCTCATTATTCAACTCTCAAACCCAGCTCCAATATCACCCATTCTTTGAAGCCTTCCAGAATCATTCAGGCAGAGTTTTTCACTCCCTAGTCTGTGATATGATAATATTTGCTATGTATTTCTGTGACAGCACTGACCATATTCAGTAACAGTATTTGTTAGGTGCTATAACTTGGCCTACATGCATTTATGTCTCTCCACCTTCTGAGAGGAAAAAAGACTCCCCTTATTCATCTTTAAATGCCTAGCTTCTAGAACAGTGTGAAGATGCAAATGAGTTCAATAACTATAAACAGAGCATGAAATAAAGAGGTCACAAAGAACTTTGGGGACACATTTTTTGCCTAGTGACTAGACTGATGGACTCCCAAAAGACACATGCAGCTTCCTGAAGTCTTTTGTTGCCAGTGTCAGAGAAAGAGAGCTCTGCAGGTGTCTCAGTAGCCTCTTGCTGGCAAATCACTTTTCAGTATAAAGTAAATGCAGATGGACTGCTCCTCTAATACCTGGGGCAAGAGCCAGCTTGTCAACTGAGCTGACCGTAGTGGCTTCTGCCTGTCAAACCCCAAGTGGGTATGTTTTCCCAAGATAACTTGCACTGAAGGAGAAACCGGGGCCTGCTCACAGACTCTTATTAACCAATTTTATTTTATATTACTTTCCATGACCATTTTATTGTGTAATATGTTGTGTTTTCTTTTATTTTAATTTTTATTTTATATTGGAGTATATTTGATTAATATTGTGTTAGTTTCAGGTGTACAGCAAAGCAATTCAGTTATATATATGCACGTATCTATCTTAAAAGGGTATCCACTTTCAGAGAGAATTTATCTCCAACTCTTTTCTTTCTTCATTTGGAAGGACACACATGAGTATCTAAACTGAGTGAAATGATATCAATCAATGGTATTAAAAAAATGCAAGGGGAGGCAAAGAAGGAAGTTCTTCCTATATGCTGAACTTTTAAAGATTCAAATGTTTTGGAAAAGTCTGGATGCAGCATATATTTTGAAACAAATTTGAAACAAATAAAGCTCAATTTGGATTCAAGTTATTCATGAATCAGGATCATTAAAAAATGTATATGATACATTTACAAGTTTTAAAACTAAATATTCTCCTTGAGTAACCTATTATTCCCTTGATTCATAGGCACTGTGTTTTATATATTTATTCTCCAATCCTCTAAAATTCTGTACAAAATAAGATAAAAACTCTGGACTTCCATAATTTAATTGACTTGAAAGTGAAAGTGTTAGTCACTTAGTCATGTCCAACTCTTTGTGACCCCATGGTCTTTAGCCCACCAGGCTCCTCTGTCCATGGGATTCTTCAGGCAAGAATACTGGAGTTGGTTACCATTTCCTTCTCCAGGGGATATCCCCCATATCCCCTGCATTGCAGGCAGACTCTTTACCATCTGAGCCACCAGGGACTTGTCCCAGGTCAAAAGTGGTAAATGACAGAGCCTGAATTCAAACCCAAGTCTCACGTATACTAAAGCCACTTTTATTCCCAGCACATTATGAATCTAGGGTGTAGTTTCTATTATAATTATAACTGTGTAGACAAAAATGCAGATGAAACATTTTAGCAGCTCATAAAAGCATATGACATGCCATCCTAAAATGAGCATCAGGGGGTTATCCAACATGTATTGGGTTGGCCACAGAGTTCATTCAGTTTTTTCTCTAAGATGTCATGGAAAAACCCAAACAAACTTTTTTGGCCAACAACTGCATATGTGCACAAATTGAAACATGACTGTTGGCCCTCAAAGCAGTAACCAGCTACAAAGCCAAGACCAGTGTTGATTACATGGCTATGTGCTCCTCCTAAGATTTATAACCAAGAATCTCTCTCCAAGATGTGTTCTTCCATACATTAGATATAATATAGTTTTCGACAACTAATATCCTATAAAATAATACATAGTGATGAGATGGCTTTATAGACCCAATTTTAGCTTAAAGAACAAAAAGTTGTGCTTATAAGTTGTGTTTATAAATTTTCCTATACTGGAACAAAAAGAAATATCTAAAAGTTAAAATAATTAAAATAAGAAAAAAATCCTCCTTTCTTATATTTGTTTTACTAAAAACTGTGATATCCAGGAGGACAAGGCTTTAAGTCAGGTGCAGAGAAGTGATGGGTAATTAAGTCTGTGTCATTTATTCTGAAGAAAGAAGAGTCCTTTATCACAAATTGTATTGCCTGTCCAGTCTCTCGGAAAGAACATTTTCACTTTGCCTTTTTCTCTTCAGTTATTAAAAATAAGCCCTCCAAATACAGAAACCAGACACAGTTACCCAAAGGAAAGAAGCCCTCTAATCCTCTCTCCAGGCATGTAGAGGAACTGAGGCTCCTTTACTTCTGAGGCTTTGTTAGTGCCCCAATAACTGAAGCAAGATAAACTCTGCCTGAACAAGCAATATGTTGACAGTGTTTGTGCAAAAGCTCCTGTGGCTCGGCCAGCTGGGATCAAACCAGAGAGCAGTGGCCCTGAGTGCCATGGCTTCCATTATGCTGGCCCCATTCTTTCATCAGCAGTATCCAAATACAGTCATTCCTCTCTAGTTAAATTTCTGCCCAGAATAGGCTTTTAATGGAATTTGTGTTTCTAAAGAATATGCTTTCCAAAAAACAAAAAAAAACAAAAACAAAAAACAAAATGTACACTGTATCCCTTAATCATCTCAGATGAGAATCATCATTCTTATTTTTACTATTGTCACTAACCCTAATTGTTCTTTCAACACTGCAAAGTATTTTTACATTCTTCATTCTGTATTATTCCTACAGTAATCTTATGAGGCAGAGAAGGTCTGTTTTCTTGTTTTCTTTCAATAAATGAGCAAACTAAGAAACAGAAAGTACACATCATTCAGTCTAGGGTCATGACATTTATTTGCAGTGTCTGAATTATAAATTATCATTAATTTCAGATCTTATTACTAGTATTATTATTAGAATGCATATATAACTGCAGATCAAATATCAAACATCCTGGAGAAAACAAATTATAAGCATCCCAAATAACCACTATTACTTTATTGACAGTATATATAGAATATAGGTCTGCATGCATGCGCAAATGTGTCTGACTCTTTGCAACCCCATGGACTGTAGCCAGCCAGGCTTCTCTGTCAGTGGAATTTTTCAGACAAGAATACTGGAAAGTGAAGTGTTAGTTGCTCAGTCATGTCCAGCTCTTTGTGACCCCATGGACTGTGTAGCTTGCCAGGCTCCTCTGTCCACAGAATTTTCTAGGCAAGTATATTAAAGTGGATTGCCATTCGCTTCTCTGGGAGATCTTCCCAACCCAGGGGATTGAACCTAGATCTCCTGCATTGCTGGTAAATTCTTTACCACTGTACCACCTGAGTGGTACAGCACTTGCCTGCCAATGCAGGAGACATAAGAGATATGGGTTCTATCCCTAGGTTGGGAAGATCCCTTGGAGAAGTGCATGGCAACCCACTCCAGTATTCCTGCCTGAAGAAACCCAAGGATAGAGGAGCCTTCCAGGCTACAGGCCATAGGGTCGCAAAGAGTCAGACACTACTGAAGTAACTTAGCACATACACAAGCACACACACATACACATTATATATATATATATATGTATATTTTTCATATACATATACAGTAAAAGCAGGCATATAAAAAAGTATAATCATCAGTGTCTCTTTTGCTGTCTCATACACAGGGTTATTGTTACCATCTTTCTAAATTCCATATATATTGAAACATGTAAAATATGTATGAAACGAGATGCCAGTCCAGGTTCGATGCACGATACTGGATGCTTGGGGCTGGTGCACTGGGACGACCCAGAGGGATGGTATGGGGAGGGAGGAGGGAGGAGGGTTCAGAATGGGGAACACATGTATACCTGTGGCAGATTCATTTTGATATTTGGCAAAACTAATACAATTATGTAAAGTTTAAAAATAAAATAAAATTAATTAAAAAAAAGTATAATCATACAAGATTGCAAACTATTTTTTCATCTTTTATGGGACATCATATTTATATTTTGTGCATTTGACCTATTATTTTCTAAGGATAAATTAGAAGATGTGTAACTTTTGAGTCAAAGAGGGGGCAAAGTTGTAAGGATCCTATTAAGTCTGTTGACCCAGCTAAATCACCCAGTTCCTCCTTAAAATTTTATATTTCTTTGGAAATCATTACCCTACTACACCAATAGTTTAGTGACTGGCTGTAAATAGGGATTGGGTTTGGATTCATCAGACTTGGGTTTGTTTCATCAGAATACCATATCTACCTAACCATTTCCTATCCACAGATTTTGAAATGAAACACTGGCACTGCTCATCATCTACCCAAACTTCAAACAGACAAACAATCAATCTGCAGGAGACTGCTTTGGGAGCTGAACACCTTCTCCATTTTCCTACTCAGAACCATTCCCAAAAGTAGGAGGAAAAACTTGAATTGCAGTAATGGCAGTTAAAAAGACTCTGACTATGGTTCAGGTTTGGCTGAATTAAAAAATAAAGCATGAAACATTTAGTATAGTCAAATCAAAGATGCTCATCTTTCTATTAATATTTATATAAGTGAAATGTCATGAGTAATAATTCCCATTTTGTGCCTAGCAATGCTGTGAGTGTTTTATCTACATTATTACATGTAATATTCACAACAGCCCCATGAAGTGCTATTTCTAATTGTCGTTTTGCCCATAAGCAAAATTAGGCTTAGAGATATTAAATGACTCCTCACATAACATTAAGTTAAAAAGTGACAGAGCCAGGAATACAAATCAAGGCAGCCTGACACCAGAGTGCATACATTTCACCAACTTGCAATTGAAAATATGTATTTTTTAAATTCTCCTTCACTTACAATAAAAGTATTCCTTTAAGTATTAGTTAGAATATATAGAAAAGTATACAATGCTTATAAGGTATTTACTATTTGTCAGAAGTTTTTATAATACTTTGTGAGTCACTTTTAAAGCACTACATATACCAGCTTTACAAATGAGATTCAGGCATAGAGAATAACTTTCCTCAAGGTCCTAACCAACAAATGGTGGAGATGGGATCCAAATCCAGACAGCTTGGCCTAGATCCAAGGGATTAACTTCTAAACTCAATTACTAAACTGCTTATCATTAACATTCATTTCAATTTAAACATTTTCCACCAGCAAAATAATTGTGTAAAATGAGGTCTAAACACATGGAACGAGTCTGACACCCATGGAGGCTTGCAAACGAGACCAGATTTTAACTTTTTAGTGTAAAAAGAGAAAGAATAATGATTGTCTGTATGGACTGAATTTTCTCACTTCAAAATTCATGTTGAAGGCCTAACCCCCTATGTGACTGCATTTGAAGACAGGCCCTTTAGGAGATAATTAAGGTTAAATGAAGTTATGAGGGTGGGGCCCCTAATCCAATAGGACTGGTGGCCTTCTAAGAAGAGAGACATCAAGGATGTGTAAGCACAAAACAAAGGCCATACAAGATGCAGTGAGCTGATATTTGTCTGCAAGCTGAGAGGTCTCAGGAGAAACCAAACCTGCTGGTACCTTGATTTTGGAGCTTCCAGTCTCCAGAACTGGAAGAAAACTTTTCTATTATTTAAGTAGTCTTTGTTATGGCAGCCCCAGCTGACTAAGATATTCACCAAAATATAATATAAATCTGGTAACTAAAGAACAGGTGGGGGTGGGGGAGAATGTCCTAAAAAGAATTTTAAAATTAGATGGAATGCTAGTGAAACATTTCCAGAGCAGGGGAGGATATGTTTTAGGCCCCCAACACCCTTTGAAAAATTTGCCAAAAATTCCCAATATGATCACACAGGCATTCATTTACCCTACATTTATTTCATGCTAGATGCATCACACCTGGTTAAAGCAGTAGAGAACTACCTTTGTAGTTGCAGCAACATTGGTGACAAAATAGCAAGTTCTGCAAACATGAGAAAGATCAACTTGATTTGTAAACCAAATTATATACCTTTTAATTTTAAGATCCTAACTTAACTCATGAATCTTTCATACTTGGTAATACCCTGTACATTAGAGATTTAAATTTTGTTGTGGTGTAACAGTATCTGTATATGTTCAATTTCCATTACTCTTAATGAGTGCTCTGCTCAAACTGGTTTGTAAAATGTTGACAGTGTGAAATGCATTCTGATTTTATGTAAAGATGAGATTCATCTTGCCATACCTCAAGCTCCAAACAGAAGATAAAATGCATATTTTAACACCATAACCATTTCTTACTACAGGAAAAAATTGACTAGATGTCTACTCCAATTTTAAGCAGTACAACTTATTCAATTTATAAAACTTTGAAGATAAGGTACCATAATTTACAGATAATTTACTTGCTCCAAATCCTTCTTGAACTGTGGTTTTACACTGAGTGATTTCCCTAATCTGTGCTTGAGTTTGTCAATTTTGTTGTCCACTCCAACAAGAGGCATAGTCAGTGATGCATAATGATATCAGGTTTGTGGATCTGAATAGATATGACATTCTGGGGAAGAAAAAAAATCAAACTGTTCTTAAAAGATACCATTTGAATTAAATTGTTTAAAACTTTTATTCTATTTAAGGCATGGGAATAAATAGCTGATATCCATTTTTAAATTTGGTTGAACTGGGTATAATACCCATTGATACTGAAGTTTGTATGCATTATAAAATATCTGATGAACACTTTCCTACCAGAAAGTATCAAAGTACAGTTCTTGTTCCTTTACATCTTATGCAGGGGCTTTGACATTAAGCTGTGAAATGCTTATGGACAAGTTTTTCTTTAGCACTATACTGCACAAGAAAACTAGCACTACAGAAGAGAATCATATCTTTTTAGTAATCTCACAAAATACAATTAGTGTTTCACTGACTATAGTTCAGTACACTGTATCATGTCAGTGGATACATAGATGGGTAAGAGGAATGAAGAAATGGATAGTTTATGAATTTTAGCATGTGCAATTCTACTTTAATGCTTTAAAAAGGTTGCATAAGATACCACAACTTCCTGAAGTAAAATACAACTTTATATAATTGGAAGTTATTTTAACAGAAGAGTACCTTTGTAAGTAGGTTGAAAATATTTTACCTGAGCTAATAACTGTTGATACTTATCATTAGCAATTATATAATAATCTTATTAAATGACTCATCTCCAAATACCACCTTGGAATTATCTTTGAGAAATTGGATAGATAAAAGCATATATTGATATTGAAATACTTAATAAATGTAATATAACATGTTTATTGTAAGTATAATAAAAACTTAACAGGAAGAAAATCTAAGGATATCAGTCAACTAACATCTGGAAAAATTATTATTTTTCTTGGATAAAGCACTGTGTTTTATGGTTATTATTGGCTAATAAAGAAATTTTCAGATTTTAATAACTAAATAATTAAGCTAAAATAATGTCCTTTTATTATATATCTTTTAAATCAATGAAAGTGTCTAAAACTACTCATGTTTGTTATAAGAAGAAATCTTAAGGTAGTTTATATCATATTGTGTATACATGTCATAAGTCTACTGCTGTTGCTGCTGGTGCTGCTAAGTGGCTTCAATCATGTCCGACTCTGTGCGACCCCTAGATGGCAGCTCACCAGGCTTCCCCATCCCTGGGATTCTCCAGGCAAGAACACTGGAGTGGGTTGCCATTTCCTTCTCCAGTCTACTTCTATTACCTGGCAAATGAATACCCTCCTCTCTCCATCTCCACTCCTGCCATGCACACTATCTCTGCCTTCTTTTCTTTCTCTCTTTATTCAATATTCCTTTCAAGTATTCTGTGCTGAAATACCACTCTATAGTACAAAAAAAAATGGTATCCTATTAAAAGAGTTTGTTTTGTATCTGTGTAATTGAGGTCTACTGTGTGAACACTAAAACTACTCTAGAAAGGACATTTGAGTACTCCACTGATTCTACTTATTAGAAAACCTGTGGCACACTGATGATCTAGTCATTTCAGAACTGCATGATATGTTACTTGGCAGTCTGTGAATGTAATGCTCCTTCTTTATGGCATATCAAAACTCAGAGATAAAACCAAATATGTGTCTTCATATTTTAGTTCTATTAAAATAGGTTGTATTAATTTTTCTCATGGTCATGTATGACTCTTGTTAGTAATGTAATGATTTATTTATATCATAATCTCTAACCCAGGATAATTTTAAGATTATTTTAATTCCATGGAAAATTAAAATTTATTTAGCTTTTAAAATATATGTTGCAAAATTCCATAGACCTGGAAGCTGATTCTCAGATTACTATTTTTTTTTTAATAGTGTACAAAGAAAAGTAGATTGGTTGCATTAATTAAATTGGCTTGGAGCTTTATAGAAGTCTCCAGTAACTTCTTTTTAATTATAGCTTAATGCTTCTTTCTTGCACTTGCAAAATTGAAATTTCTCTCCTAATGGCTGTTTCTTGTACTTGTTCTCTCTTTTCCCAAAAGGGAAATAAGATTTTCATTTGAAGTTATGTCAATATTAGATATCAGTGGTAACTTGGTCCAGAAAGTTTTCATGTTTAATATTGTAATTTCCTATGTTTCACTTTCATAGATTTGTTTAGCAAAAGTTTTGGATATAATTTTTAAAAAGAGAGAGCTATATTTATGAAGTAATAAAAACCAGAATATTTATATAAAAACATAAAATATGAGATATTTTACATTAAGCTCTATACCAGTACAACATAAAACCTCAGACTAATGCTACAATAAAATCAAAGACAAAATATAACTCAAAATATAAACACATTCAACTAAACTTTTAGTTGCTTAATTGTGTTATTTGCTACGTACTAAGGATATTGCCTACATGCATGTTAAGTTACTTCAGTCATGTCTGACTCTTTGCGACCCTAAGGACTATAGCCCACCAGCTTCCTCTGTCCGTGGGATTCTCTAGGCATGAGTACTGGAGCAGGTTGCCATGCCCTCCTCCACGGGACCTTTTCAACCCAGGGATGGAACCTGTATCTCTTACATCTCCTGCATTGGCAGGTGGATTCTTTACCAATAGCGCCACCTGGAAGCCCTTAAGCAATCTTACAAATTAAAATCTCTAAAAGCAAGTTATACATATATATATGTGTGTGTGTGTGTGTGTGTGTACACATATATATATACTTGCAATGAAGGGATACAATAAAAGTTTATGCCACTTCCAGCTTGTAAAATCCTTCCTTTAATTTTATATAAACTTGTCCAACCTAGGCAATTTCTAACAACCTGAATCTCAAAACCCAACTAATAACTGTATTACATTTATCCCTCATATGAGTAAGTAGAACATTGTTTTTAACAACCAGAGCACAGAACCCAGAGTTTTAAAGTTCCATGAATAACAGAACTCTCTTATTTAGTACTCTCTTATAATGCTACAACTTTTCTTCTAAAATTTCTATCAAAACCAAATACACATGTCCTTGTATATATTTTCCAACTGAACAACATACTCATTTTTATCACAATACCACTAGAAACAACTAGTCCAAGTTAACTGAATACATATACACTTTCCTTTCAATGATCATATTTTAGCTATCAATAACCTAAGACTATAAATCAATGTGTGTATGTGTGCTCAGTCACGGGCAACTCTTTGAGACCCCATGGACTGTAGTCCACCAGGCTCCTCTTCCATGGGATTTCCCAGGCAAGAATACTAGAGTGGGCTGCCATTTCCTACTCCAGGGATCTTCCTGACCCAGGGGTCAAACTGGCACATGAATTCTACCACTGTGCCACCTGTAAAGCCCTATAAATCAATGTAGCTCAGGTTAAAAACAAACAAACAAATAAAAAGTGCATTAGCCATTCTTTTGACCTACTTCTCAGCATCTCCATTAGAGACTATTAAATACACCTGCTGCTTATGATGATTCCTGGTAAGGTATTCTTCTTCCTCAACTCAAGATTGGTTGCCAGGAGGGAAGGATGGGGGAGGAATAGTTAGGGAGTTTGAAATCAACATGTACATACTACTATTTAAAATGGACAACCAACAAGATACAACATGTGGAACTCTTCTCAATGATACCTGGCAGCCTGGATGTGGGGGCAGTTTGGGGGAGAAAGGATACATGTATAGGTATGGCTGAGTCCTTTTGCAGCCAAACTGAAATTATCACAATGTTGGTTAATCTGCTATGAAAGTGAAAAGTTAATTGTTAGTTGCTCAGTCAAATCTGACTCTTTGCGATCCCATGGACTGTAGCCCACCAGGCTCATCTGTCCATGGAATTCTCCAGGTAAGAATACTGGAGTGGGCAGCCATTCCCTTCTCAAGGGGATCTTCCTGACTCAGAGACTGAACCTGGGTCTCCTGTATTGCAGCCACTGGGAAAACCCAATACTCAAATATTAATAATAATAATAGACAAATCTTATTGTCACTATTGGTTCTTCTCTTTCTCTCACCCTACTTTTGTACTATGTCTGATTAGTCTCTTATTCCTTTTGTGTCTACCATTGAAATATCTTTCTAAAAGGTCTTTCCCTATTTTCACAATCACTTCCCTAGATAGAAACTCTAATGTTTTCTCTATAACTAGTGTTTTAAAGGATCTTCTTGACATAAATTTCTTTACTTCCTAATTTATTCTCCCAATCCTCCTCTGCGCTACAAGCTTTCTGAAACAAATTTAAACATCACGCTTTCTTGCTTATAGAACTTCTGATGGCTCTGGTGGATTTTAGAATAAAGTCCAGACTCTGCCTTTCTTATATTCTTGTCAGTTTCTTCCAAGAACATTTGGAGAAAGCCCCTCTATATGAATATATTCTACTTTCTTTAACTTCAGTTTCTTAGCATTTAAATAGACTTCCTTCCTTCCATATATAGTGAATTTCTATTTCTTTCCTAAAATTCAGCTCTAATATAACCCCTTTATATTGTAAGACACCTCAACATATCAGTCAGAGTTTATTATATCTTTTGTAATTACACTGTATTTTGTTTTTATACATCTCTCAAATATACCTTTAGCAGTAGAATAAATTATCTTCACCCCAAGATATTTAGGAACCAGAGAAGTTTTAATCATCACTGAATTCCCAATACCTAGAATAGTGACCAAAACATGGAAGATTAAATAAAAAACCATTTTTCATGCCAGGATACAACTCTTTAAATACTCATAATATGCAATTTACAAATAAAGTTTATTTGTACACAGACCAGTATCAATCACTTGGGAAACAACTGCACAAACAAAATGCAAGAGAAATGAAACTAAACTTATTTTGGATGCAATCCTTCCCTCAGAATAAAAACTAAGAAAAATAGCGGGCTTTATCTAGCTTCTAAAGCTCCTGGATTTAGACTCACTGGGTCAAACAAAGGCTGTCTTCACTTTATGTTTTCCAATTCAGAGTTGTTTATCCTTTGTGTTTTCCAATGTATGGATCTGACCGCTAGTTTATGGAAAAGATAATTCCCTTTCATTATTGTTCATTAATAGCAGTACTGTTATTGCTAACAGAATGACTTGCCAGTGTACTCTCATTTAAACATTGCTAAGCAATTGATGAAGGAATATGACTAAATTCTTCCTCCACAAACAATGATCATGAAATATGTCCATCTTGTATTTTGAAGCCTGGGTAAAGAGAAAACATTTATGTATTTCATTTGTAAATTTGGGTCAGGTTCCTGTCCCGGTTAGGTTTCTCAAGGAGTAGACTTCTACATAGGGACTTGAAAATAGGACATTTATTAGGGGATGCTCCTAGAATTAAACACCTAAAGGTGGGAGACAGGACTGAGCAGAGGGAGAATCTGATCAATGATGCAGTCCAAAGAAAGACTTCAGCCAACTCTATGTGGTTCTCTGAGGATATGACAGGCTTTCATAGTCATTTCCATTTAGGTCAAGGACACCTGGGCTTTATATGCTCTGTGATGATCAATCATTGGATGCAGACTTCCTAGAAACATATATGACCTTGAGCAAGGCAGGTTTTGTTTTGTTTTTTAATTCCTGAAAGTAATCTGGGTGGTACATCAACCACAGTTAAATTTTTATTTGTTTTCATTCTGTACTTGCTTTTCCATTATCCACATATCTACCTTAAAGCATTAAGGTAAGATAAGAAAAAGGCTAAAGCTAAAACATTTAGCAATGTTATAAGAACTTTGCTATTATAATTATTACAAGAGTTATACAATTTGACACATTAATTTCAAATGACATTTAAATCTTTATAGCACACTCATTTTATGTTCAATGTGACACACATAGGTTCATTATTAAATTACTACAAAATAAATTAGTTCATAGTCAATTTAAAAAAATGGGTTAAAAACTGAAGCATTTCTAAGTTACAACTCAGCAAGAGATGTTCTTAATATTCATTAAAGGGTCACTGTAATAAAACAAAATATTTTCTTTTTCATTAAAAAAAATAAGAAGTGACACACAAAAGCAAAATGGAACACTGTAGACTATCAGTTGATTTTGTATGATACTGAACCACAGAAGAGAAAAACTAATATCACAAAATGACAAATAATATTTGATAACGGAATACAGCACTTTAAAATGATGAGGCTGAAATGTGGAAGATTAAGCACAAGAATATTAAGACAATATCAGTTCAGTTGCTCAGTCATGTCCGACTCTTTCCAACTGCAGCACGCCAGGCTTCCAACTTCGGGAGCCTACTCTAACTCATGTCCATTGTGTCGGTGATGGCATCCAACCATCTCATCCTCTGTTGTCCCCTTCTCCTCCCACCTTCAATCCTTCCCAGCATCAGGATCTTTTCCAATGAGTCAGTTCTTCGCATCAGGTGGCCAAAGGATTGGAGTTTCAGCCTCAGCATCAGTCCTTCTAATTAGTATTCAGGATTGATTTCCTTTGGGATTGACTGGTTGGATCTCCTTGCCGTCCAAGAGACTCTCAAGAGTCTTCTCCAACACCACAGTTCAAAAGCATCAATTCTTTGGTGTTCAGCTTTCTTTATAGTCCAACTCTCACATCCATACATGACTACTGGAAAAACGATAGCTTTGACTAAGACCGACCTTTGTCGGTAAAGTAATGCCTCTTCCTTTTAATATGCTGAATAGGTTAGTCATAGCTTTTCTTCCAAGGAGCAAGCATCTTTTAATTTCATGGCTGCAGTCACCATCTGCAGTGATTTTGGAGCCCCCCAAAATAAAGTCTGTCACTATTTCCATTGTTTCCCCATCTGTTTGCCATGAAGTGATGGGATCAGATCCCATGATCTTAGTTTTCTGAATGTTGAGTTTTAAGCCAGCTTTTTCACTCTCCTCTTTCACTTTCATCAAGAGGCTCTTTAGTTCATCTTCGCTTTCTGCCATAAGGGAATATCACTTCCTCAATTTTGAGATGTGACTTTTCACACTATATCACCCCTGAAATTAGGATTGAATTTAGCATTAATAGAGGGTCATTTAATTGGATTTTTTTGTTTCATAGAGACAAAAATAGTATGTCTTATAACAGAGATCATCCTGGATTTGATGAAATATGGTATGGGTTTCAAAACTGATAAATGTGAAAATAATTGAATCGGTCTGATAAATTCATAAATGACTCTGATTTGTAGTCCTGAGGATTATATGGTGGTCAGTTGACTGTAACTCAATATATGGTGGTGGAGGTTTGTTTCTAAGCTGTGCCCAACAATTTTGCCACCCTATGGACTATAGCCCACCAGGCTCCTCTGTCCATGGGAATTCCCAGGCAAGAATACTAGAGTGGTTGATATTCCTTCTTCAGGGGATACTCCCGACCCAGGGATTGAACCCATCTCTAGCATTGGCAGGGGGATTCTTTACCACTGCCAATTCTGTGTATTCTTTCTCCACATCTTTCACCACCAGCAAAGTCCAACTCAAGATAAAGTTTATCATATAAGAATTGCTATGAAATAATTGTTAAGCTTTCAGGATGCCTTAGATAAAGTTACATGGTTTAATTATACTACCATTAATATTAGTCTTTACCATTATATTTTATGTGAAGATATACCACATATATTGTCAGGAAGGGAAAAAGTATATCTCTGTCTACTACTGCTCTAGTTTTAGAAGGCATTCTCTGTCATTCTTCCTACTGGGTCTTGACAGTGAAAAGGAATGTCTCCTGTGCTTTAACACTCATGGCACAGAAGGAGCGTCAGCTTTTATTTTTTGAAAATGGTATAGTGAGCTCCCGTAAAGCCTATTCAAAATTGTGAATAAAAATAGATTTTATTTACTTTTATCTTACTCTATGTTCTTCAAACACATCTTAGCTATAGTATGGTATTTACAGAAGATAAGATTATTATTCTTAAATTACACAACTCATAAAATAATGCATTCTCCATTTTTGGCCTTACTATAATATGTTTTATTACGAAATGATGATTTTATGACTTCAAACAAATCTCTTTTCTTTCTTTTTAAGGTCTCACTTCTGCACCCTTAAATTACCCCCCGCCACCTCCTCTGCCCGCTACATACTGGTAACCACTAGTTTGTTCTATATATCTGTTGAGTCTGCTTCTTTTTTGTCATATTCATAAGTTTGTTGTATTTTTTAGATTCCACATATAAGTGATATTATACAGCACTTGTCATTCTCTATTTCACTTAGCATAATGTCCTCCAAATCCATCAACGTTGCTGCATATGCACATTTTTGTTATTTTTTTAAATAACTGATTAGTATTCCATTGTGTATGTGTTGGTGTGTGTGTACAGCAGCTTCTTTATCCCTTAATCTATTGATAGACACGTAGGTTGCTCCCATATCCTCACAGTTGTAAATGCTGCTACTGTGAACACTGGGGTGCACATACCTTTTCCAACTTGTATTTTTGTCATTTTAAATATATAGGCAGCAGTGGAATTGCTGGGTCATATAGTAATTCTATTATTCGTTTTTTGAGAAACCTCCATACTGTTTTTCACAATGGCTGCATCAATTTACATTCCCACCAACAGTGTACAAGAGTTCTCTTTCTCCATATCCTCGCCAACATTTGTTATTTGTGTTCTTCTTGATGATAGGCATTCTGACAGGTGTGAGGTGATATCTCATTGTGGTTCTGATTTGCATTTTCCTGATGATTAGTGATGTTGAGCGTCTTTTCACATGCCTGTTGGCCATCTGCCTTTCCTCTTCGGAATAATGTTTATTCAATTCTTCTGCTCATTTTTTAATCAGGTTGTTTGTTACTTTCGATGTTGAGTTGTACGAGCTGTTTAAATATGTTAGAATATTAATCCCTTATCTGTCGTATCATTTGCAAATATTTTCTCCCATTCAGCAGGATGTCTTTTCATTTTGTCAATGGTTTCCTTTGCTGTGCAAAAGATTTTAAGTTTAATCAGGTTCCATTTGTTTATTTTTGCTTTTATTTCCTTTACTTTAGGGGATAGAACCCCCCCCCCCAATGCTGTGATTTATGTCGAAGAGTGGGCTGTTTATGTTTTCTTCTAGGAATTTCACATTATCTGATCTTAATATTTAGCTCTTTAATCCATTTTTAGTTTATTTTTATACATGGTGTTAGAGAATGTTCTAATTTCATTCTTTTAAAGTTTTTGTTTTTTCTTCTTAATATTTCTAATTTAAATAAGTGAGAATTCTTTTCAGAGTCAGACATATATTGTATATATTTACCTGACATTTCTAAATTCAAATTTAAGAACAAAAATATGGACAATGATTGAGCTTAAAATATTGCAGTTTTAATTAATTTTATCCCCAACAGATATGACATTTGAAACATGGAATAAAATGAGTTAAATTTTTTCTCTGAAAATTATGTTTAAACAATTTTAGATATTTTAAAAACATAGTATGTTAAGCTACCAAACATTTAGAAGAAGCTTAACGAATATTTATTCATACAAGTTAGAAACCCACCATATTGGCATTAAAACTGGTACTAATCTAGACAGCAAAGAAGTGGTACAGCTTTGATGTTTTTCAAGGAAGTTTGGTTTCTCTCTGTTATATGAAAGAGCATGCTTACCTATAGTGTTATAGCAAATAGGCAACTCAGTCTAATGAGGGAGACAGACTAGTTTTCTCTAAAGTCTGTTTTAGAAAAAAAGCTTAAGATAACTGTCCTCTAAACATGACACAAAGTGACAACTGAGATTATAGAAGATTTTATACTGGAATTATAACAATTATTATGTAAACAATAGCTTCTCCCCCTGTTCCACACTAAGACTCTGAGCTTTTAAGCACAGTTAAAAAAAAAAAAAAAAAATCAGCAGTGTCAAGCTGTGAAGCATCTAGAGCTCATCTGCATATCCTAATTTTCATCCAAATTTTTATGGTGCTGACCATCTGGATGAATGAATGCTACAGATGACTACCCAGGTCCTTTCAACAGAAGCTAAAGTTACGCCTGCTGCTATGGAAAAAAATATATTTTGGTTGATCCTTAGGAAGTCAATTTGTCAACATGCTGAAAAGTGGAAATGTGCCTGGGTATGTTCTGTATACAATTTCTTTTCTACATATTAATTTATGTTTCTATAAACTTTATAAATAAGACTTCAGCTCCTGATTACTGGTAAGGAGATTCAAAAACTAAGATTGGAGTCAGAGTACAGTACTTGGGTTTAAGTCAGGTTTTAACACTTTTCCTGTTTTTTGTTTGTTTGGTGTGTGTGTGTGTACATGTGTGTGAGACAGAGAAAGAAAGAGAAAAAAGCTCTAACTCTCTGAACTCAAGAGTGTTCATCTTTTCATAGGGATAATAATATGTAGTTGACAAATTGTTATAATATTTGAATCAAACAAAATAAGGAAGACAAAGCAGAAGTTGTTTGTTTATAAAGACTAATAACAGTGAAACAAATTTGTAAGGCTGATTAAGAAACAGAGAAGGCCAACCTAGAATCAGAAAGTCCTAGAAGAAAACATAGAGAAACAGATTTTTGACATTAATCTTGGCAATGATTATTTTTTTATATTATATGGAAAGCACAAGCAATAAAAGCAAAAATCAACAAGTGAAATTATATCAAAGAAAAACAATATAGAAATAAAGGATCAGCAAACTGAATTGGCAATCTACAGAACAGAAGAAAATACTTGCAAACCATAGATCGTATCAGGTGTTAATACCCCAAATATGGACTCCCCAGGTGGCTCAGTGGTAAAGAATGTGCCTGCCAAGCAGGAGACGTGGGTTTGATCTGGGTCAGGAAGATCCACTGGAGAAGGAAATGACAACCCTCTCCAGTATTCTTGCCTGGGAAATCCTATGGACAGAGGAACCTGGGGGCTATAGCTCATAGAGTTGCAAAGAGTCAGATATGGCTTAGCAACTAAGCAGCAACAGCAACACCCAAAATATATGAAGAACTCATACAACTCAATAGCAAAAAAGCAAAATAAAATTAAACAAAATGGGAAGAGAATCTGAATAGACATTTTTCCAAAGAAGGTACACAGAAGACCAACAAGTACATGAAAAGATGTTCAGCATTACTAACCTTCAGAAAAATGCAAATCCAAACCACAATGAGATATCACCTCACACCTGTTAGAATGACTGTTATAATAAAGATAAGAGATAAATGTTGGAGAAGACGTGAAGGGAGTCCTTGTGCACTGTTGGTACAGCTACAGTAGATAACAATATGGAGGTTCCTTGAGAGGTTAAAAATAGAACTACCACATGATCCAGCAATCCTGCTTCTGGGTATATATCTAAAGGATATGAAATTACTACCTCAAAGATATAGCTTTACTTCCATGTTATCTGCAACGTTACCTACTATAGCCAAGACATGGCTATTCATCCACTGATGGATGAATACATTTAAGAAATGTACCATACATACACATAGACACATCCACAATGGAAGGCTATTCAACCATAAAAAGAAGGAAATCCTGACATTTACAACCACATGGATGGACCCTGCGCACACTGTGTTGAGTGAAATAAGTTAAAGAAAGACAATATTGTATGGTCTTACTTATATATGGAATGAAAAAACAGCCAAACTCATAGAAATAGTAGAATGGCAGTTGCTAGGGTTTGAGGAATGGAAGAAATTCAGAGATATTGTCTAAGGCTACAAATTTCCAGTTAGAAGATTAATGTGCTCTGAGGATCTAATATTCAGCATTGCAACTATAGTTAATACTTCACAGTTGACCCTTGAACAACGTGGTGATTAGGGCACTGACTCCATGTGCAGTAGGAAATCTGAATAGCATTTTTACAATATGTCCTCCACATCTGAGGTTCTTCATCTGTAATTCAACAAACTGATGATCATGTAGTACTATCAGTTCAGTTCAGTCGCTCAGTTGTGTCCAACTCTTTGTGACCCCATGGACTGCAAAATGTAAGCCTTCCCTGTCCATCACCAACACCTGAAACTTGCTCAAACTCATGTCCATCCAGTCGGTGAGGCCACACAACCATTTAATTCTCTTTCATCCCCTTCTCCTGCCTTCAGTCTTTCCCAGCATCAGGGTCTTTTCTAATCAGTGAGTTCTTTGCATCAGGTGGCCAAAATATTGGAGTTTCAGCTTCAGCATCAGTCTTTCCAATGAATATTCAGGTTTCCTTTAGGATGAACCGGTTGGATCTCCTTGCTGTCCAAGGGACTCCCAAGAGTCTTCTCCAACACCACAGTTCAAAAGCATCAATTCTTCAGCACTCAACTTTCTTTATGGTCCAAGTCTCACATCATAGCTTCGACTAGAGGAACCTTTGTCAGCAAAGTCATGTCTCTGCTTTTTAATATGCTGTCTAGGTCAGTCACAGCTTTTCTTCCAAGGAAAAAGCATCTTTTAACTTCATGGCTGCAGTCACCATCTGCAGTGATTTTGGAGCCCAAGAAAATGAAGTTTCTCACTGTTTCCACTGTTTCCCCATCTGTTTGCCATGAAGTGATGGGACTGGATGCCATGATCTCAGTTTTTTGAATGCTGAGTTTTAAGTCAGTTTTTCACTCTTCTCTTTCACTTTCATCAAGAGACTCTTTAGCTCCTCTTTGCTTTCTGCCATAAGGGTGGTGTCATCTGTGTATCTGAGGTCATTGATATTTTGATTCCCAGCAATCTTGATTCTAGCTTGTACATCCAGTCCGTCATTGTGCATGAAGTACTCCACACATTACTTAAATAAGCAGGGTGACAATATAAAGCCTTGATGTACTCCTTCTCCAATTTGGGACAAGTTCCTTATTCCATGTCTGGTTCAAACTGTTGCTTCTTGACATTTATACAGATTTCTCAGGAGGCAGGCAAGCTGGTCTAGTATTCCCATCTCTTTAAGAATTTTCCACTGTTTGTTGTGACTCACAGAGTCAAAGGCTTTAGCATAGTCAATGAAGCAGAAGTACATTTTTTTTTTTCTTGAAATTCTCTTGCTTTTCTGATGATCCAACAGACGTTTGCAATTTGATCTCTGGTTCCTCTGCCTTTTGTATATCCAGCTTGAACATGTGGAAGTTCCTGGTTCATGTACTGTTGAAGCCTAGCTTGGAGAATTTTGAGCATTACTTTGTTAGTGTGTGAGATGAGTGCAATTGTGCAGTAGTTTGAACATTCTTTGGCATTGCCTTTCTTTGGGGTTTGAATGAAAACTGACCTTTTCCAGTCCTGCGGCCACTGCTGAGTTTTCCAAATTTGCTGGCATGTTGCATAAAGCACTTTCACAGTATCACCTTTTAGAATGTGAAATAGCTCAGCTGGAATTCCATCACCTCCACTAGCTTTGTTCAGTGCCTCTTCCTAAGGCCTACTTGACTTCGCACTTCAGGATGCTTGGCTCTAGGTGAGTGATCACACCATCATGGTTATATGGGTCAATACAATCTTTTCTGTATAGTCCTTTTGTGTATTCTCCCTACCTCTTTTTAATATCTTAGTACTATAGTACGTATTTATTGAAAAATTATTCACATATGAATGGACTTGCACAGTTCAAACTTGTGTCTTTCAAAGACCAACTATATTATATGCTTAAAAGTTACTAAGAGACTAGGTCTTAAATATTCTCACCAAAATATGTAATTATGTGCAATGATGACATGTTAATAAACCTTATTTTGTAATCACTTTGCAATATATACATATGTGTGTGTGCATTTGTAGCAAATCATCACTTTTTACACTTTAAATGTACATGAAATCATATGTTACTTATATCTTAATAAAGTTGAGAGGAAAAAGAAAATAGAGAAGGACAAATAAATGTCCAGTGAAAAGCAGAACACAAATACATAAAATTAAGCATATTTAAAATCATAAACAACTGTTGGAACTAACTTATTCAAATACATATAAAAATTCAGATGATTAAGCAACATTCTAGACAAGTTATCAAATTTGACTTGAAAAAGAAAATCTGACTATCCCTAATACTGTCAAATAATATAAATATGATGAAGAAACCCAAATAGACTTCTTTTAAAAACTGCAGGATTTTACTTAATCAGGAAAACACAAATTAAAAAGCTGTTACTCTACAGATGTCAATATCTTATAACTTCAAATAATAAAAAGGACTTGAAGTAATGGAAATACTGATAATGGTAAAGTATAAGTTTGTGCAAGCAATTTTCAGAGGAAATTCTATTAATACTTAGTAACATGAAACAGATATCTGTTATCCAAGAGAGCAACTTCACTTGTAAACAACCTCCCTAGAGGAAATCTTGTACATGATTACAAGGGGACATGAGACAGAATGTCTTACTGCAGTACTGTATATAAGATCAACATGATACAACTCTAACAGTCTTTCAGTCAGAGAATAGACAATTAACCTGATGTTTATTCATTCAATTCAATATTATACAGCAATCAAACCACATTTTCATATTAACATGGGCAAGTCTCAAAAATAGCACATTGACTAAAAGAGTATGTTGAGAAAATATGCATACCTCATTATGCCATTTCTCTACATTTTAAATATAAAAAACATCCACACACACTGTTTTGTATATGATTCACATCAACTTCTAGATGGTTACTTTTGTATGTTTCTTTATCTATAGGATATAAAGCAAGTAAGATAAATACTAACAATGTTAAATTCTAGATTACATGTCTGTCATATTATGACTACTATTCTGCTTTATTAAATGGTTATGTAATTTAAAAGAAAAGCAATTTGTATAAGAAAAATATAAGAATGGCCATAAGAATCATTCATTGATGAATACTTAATATGAAGTAAGAGAACGTAAATCATAATATGAAGCTTACTCCTAGTATACAGTGGTAGCCTCTAAATTTAATTTCCTCCTAGAAGGAACTAAGATTCCTCTGATAAATGACTCATTCCAAGGTCCAGGTCAAAATATGTACAAAATGATCTGACCATATCATTTTGTATGAGAATGTACGTTAACACAATAGAGTATAGGGGCCATGTGATACAAAGGCAAGATCCTTCTAGTTATATTACATACAGTAATGAGTTAGATGGTGAACAAAAGCCATTGGAACACATTTTAAAAATTATGTGTTTTATTAAAACTTCTTATTTGTTAAAACTTCCAAGAAAGATGGTTTTATCTCTCAATTCTCCTTAATCCAAATCCCCAAATAATGTTCCAAAGAGGTAAGGAATTAACAAACCTAATATGACTCACACTAAATTATGTCTTCCAATCTAGATCTTATTGGTAATTTTGCTAGAACTCCATTTACCTTGGTTTTTGTTTGTTTGCTTCTTTTTTCAATTGGTTAAAAACATATTTATTGGGCCATGCATCTATCAGTATGTTTTTGCTAAGGTTCCATGAATAAAATATCATTCTCAAGAAAGGCAGCTGACTCTTCACCTGCAACTCATCATCATCACATCAACAGTAATGACAAAGCGGAAGTATCTTCAGATCAAAAGAGCAGCTTCATATCACGGCCTAAATTCTTTCCAAACTACTTCAATTGCAACCAAGGAAGCCTCTTTATTACACCAGTGGAAGCTTAAATTTAAAAAATGATTTACACATTTTAAAAGCTCTACTAGGTTTGGAATACTGACAACAACAACAAAAATGGAATACACAGAGAAAGCTATATACCACTGGATCATTTAGTTTCAAAATAAGCTCATTCAAGCACAACCTTGGCCTAAACCCCCACCTGCCTTCATAGTCAGAGACTATCTTTAAATTTTACTTAAGATTAAAGTCTAAACTGGAAGTCCAGACTCAAAAGAGTGAGTCAAAAAGAGACAAAAAAAAAAAAAGTTTCTCCTAATTCCCAAACTCTGCCTTTGGTAATCTAGTTTCTCTGAGGTTCAGCATTCATGAGTAAATTCCATCCTCCTTTAGGGTATAATCCATTACAGTGAACCCCATAAACACTAACTGAATCAATGGGTTTAGCAGGATGGGTTTAATGAACATATTCAGTTATTATATATTATCACTATAAATATCCAATGTATTCTAAGTCAATACACATAGAATTTAGAGTTAACTTTATTCTCATTCCAGTGACAATGTAGATTTTACCCAAGCCCTATAATCTTAGTAAAAACAGAAATGGTTAAAGAAATCCACCCACCCATTTTTGTTTTGGAATAGGGCTTATGTAACGAACTGTTGTTCAATCACTAAGTTGTGTCCAACTCTTTGCCACCCCATTGACTGCAGCATGCCAGGCTTCCCTACCCTTTAACATTTCCAAGAGTTTGCTCAAACTCATGTCCATTGAGTCAGTAATGCCATGCAACCATCTCATATTCTATGGCCCCTTTCTTTTCCCCCAATCTTTCCCAGTATCAGGTTCTTTTACAGTGAGTTGGCTCCTCACATCAGATGGCCAAAGTATTGGGAGCTTCAGCTTCAGCATCAGTCCTTCCAATGAATATTCATGGTTGACTTCCTTTAGGATTGATTGGTTTGATCTCCATGACGTCCAAGGGACTCTCAAGAGCATTCTCCAGCACCCCAATTTGAAAGCATCAATTCTTTGGTACTCAGTCTTCTTTATGGTCCATCTCTCACATCCATACATGATTACTGGAAAAACCATAGCTTTGACTAGAGAGACCTTTGTTGGCAAAGTGATGTCTCTGCTTTTTAATATACTGTCTAGATTTGTCATAGCTTTTCTTTCAAGGAGCAAGCGTCTTTTGATTTCATGGCTGCAGTCAAGACAGTGATTTTGGAGCCCAAGAAAATAAAATTTGCCACTGTTGCCACTGTACACACTGCTATATTTAAAATTTCTAACCAACAAGATCCTACTGTATAGTACATGGAACTCTGCTCAATGTTATGTGGTAGATTGGATGGGAGGGAGTTTGAGGAAGAATGGGTACACGTATATGAATGGCTGAGTCCCTTCACTGTTCACCTGAAACTAACACAATATTGTTAATCAGTTATACACCAATACAAGATAAAAAGTTTTTTAAAGGTGGTTGACTAGTTTTCCCAGCACCACTTATTAAAGAGATTGTCTTTTCTCCATTGTATATTTTTGCCTCCTTTGTCATATTTAAGGTGTCCATAGGTGTGTGGATTTATCTCTGGGCTTTCTATTTTGTTCCATTGATCTATATTTCTGTCTTTGTGATAGTTCCATACTATCTTGACAACTGTAGCTTTGTAGTATAGTCTGAATTCAGGCAGGCTGAGTCCTCCAGTTCCCTTCTTATTCTCAAGACTGTTGGCTATTTGAGGTTCTTTTGTATTTCCATACAAATTGTGAAATTATTTTTTCTAGCTCTGTGAAAAATACCATTGTTAGCTTGATAGGGACTGCATTGAATCTATAGATTGCTTTGGGTTGTATAATAATTTTCACTGTATTGATTCTTCCAATCCATGAACATGGTATATTTATGACACTAGAACACTTTCTAACACCATACACAAAAATAAACTCAAAATGGTTTAAAGATCTAAATGTAAAACCAGAAACTATAAAACTCTTAGAGGATAAGATAGGCAAAACACTCTCTGACATAAATCACAACAGGATCCTCTATGACCCACCTCCCAGAGTAATAGAAACAGAAGCAAAAATAAACAAATGGGACCTATTAAACTTAAAAGCTTTTTTACAACAAAGGAAACTATAACCAAGATGAAAAGACAGTCTTTAGAATGGGAGAAAAGAATAGCAAATGAAGCAACTGATAAAGAGTTAATGTCAAAAATACACATGCAGTGCAATACCAGAACAATAAATGACCCAATCAAAAAAATGGGCCAAAGAACTAAACAGACATTTCTCCAAAGACATACAGATGGCTAACAAACACATGAAAAGATGCTCAACATCACTCATTATCAGAGAAATGCAAATCAAAACCACAATGAGGTACCATCTCATGCCAGTCAGAATGGCTGCTATCAAAAAGTCTAGAAACAATAAATGCTGGAGAGGGTGTGGAGAAAAGAAAACCCTCTTACACTGTTGGGGGGAATGAAAACTAGTACAGCCACTACAGAGAACGGTGTGGAAATTCCTTAAAAAACTGGAAATAGAACTGCCATACAACCCAGCAATCCCACTGCTGGGCATACATCCCAGAATTGAAAGAGACACGTGTACACCAATGTTCATCACAGCACTCTTTATAACAGCTAGAACATGGAAGCAACCTAGATGTCCATTGTCAGACAAATAGATGAGAAAGTTGTGGCACATATACACAATGGAATATTATTCAGCTATTAAAAAGAACACATTTGAATCAGTTCTAATGAGGTGGATGAAACTGGAACCTAATATCAGAGTGAAGTAAGTCAGAAAGAAAAACACCAATACAGTATATTAATGCATATATATGGAATTTAGAAAGATGGTAATGATGATGCTATATGAGAGACAGCAAAAGAGACACAGATATAAAGAACAGACTTTTGGACTCTGTGGGAGAAGGCAAGGGTGGGATGATTTGAGAGAATGGCATTGAAACATGTATATTATCATATGCGAAATAGATCATCAGTCCAAGTCTGAAGAATGAAACAGAGAACTCAAAGCCAGTACATTGGGAGAACCCACAGGGATGGGATGGGGAGGGAGATGGGAGGAGGGTTTTGGGATGAGGGACACATGTATACCCATGGCTGATTCATGTCAATGTATGGCAAAACCCACCATAATATTGTAAAGTAATTAGCCTCCAATTAAAATAAATAAATTAATTTTTTTAAATGGGGCATTTAATTTTAAAAAAGAGTTAAAAAAAAAAACAAAGAAACATTCTTTCCTACATAGCTTAGATAAGACTTATGAGTGCTCCCTTTTCACCTGTGGCAATGGTCAGACAGAACTCAAATTCTTTTTCTTTGCCTCATAAATGTCTAGCTGAACTGTTTTGTCTTCATCAATCAATCAGAATAAAATGCTTGTTATCAGACTTTCCCCCAGACTATTGGACTTTGGCCTGCCCTCAACCCTGAGCATAAAACTCCAGAGAACAAGCTGTACCTGTGCACACAGTTGCTTCAGTTGTGTCCAACTCTTTGAAACCTTATGGACTGTAGCCCCCCAGGCTCCTCTGTCCATGGAATTCTCCAGGCAAGAATACTGGAGTGGGGGATCTTCCTGACTCAGCAATCACACCCGTGTCTCCTGCATCTTCTGTATTGCAGGTGGGTTCTTTATCCACTGAACCCCCTGGGAAGCCCGGAGAATAGGCTGACTTGAGGGTAAAACACTCACTGATCTGCTGTCCAATCACAGGATCCTCATTTATCCCATTTCCGGACATGTGCTTCTTTCTAGCTTTGTTTTTTCCTCCCTAATAAAGAAAAGCCCCTTTCTGAGTAATTTTTGACATGGTTGCAGATCTCCTGGACAGAGCATATAGCAAAATTCCTCATCCCACTATTGCAATAGTGCCTTTTACTCTTCTTAAAACAGTTCTGAACAAAGCCTCTCTTTACCTAAGTCTTGATAAGATTTTTATTTGACCCTGTGGAGGAAACTACTGGTTTCCCCCAGTATTCATTCTTCTCCTTTTCTACAAAGAACTTTGAATTCTTAATTTTGAAATATGATCTATGTTTCCTAGGATCCCTCGCAATTAAATGTAGTCATAAACAAAGCCCGGCCAATAATAGGTGAGTGCAAATGGCATTCAAATTTCAGATACCTCCAAAAACTGAATAAAGGAAAGTGTGTGGTTTTTTTCATACTCTTTTTATATGATTTTTCATTCTTATAATGAAACATGAAAACGATGCCTGTGACTGGAGCAGCCATGTAGGACAATGAGATATCAGTCATGTTAAGGAAGGTGGGTCAACATAGAATGAGCTACTGTTTGTGGTGCAGGAGAGGGGGCGAGACTGGAGAAGGCAATGGCACCCTACTCCAGTACTCTTGCCTGGAAAATCCCATAGATGGAAGAGCCTGGTAGGCTGCAGTTCACGGGGTTGCTACGAGTCAGACACGACTGAGTGACTTCACTTTCATGCACTGGAGAAGGAAATGGCAACCCACTCTAGCGTTCTTGCCTGGAGAATCCCAGGGACGGGGGAGCCTGGTAGGCTGCCGTCTATGGGGTCGCACAGAGTCGGACACGACTGAAGTGACTTAGCAGAGGAGGTGAGTATTACCACTTTCAGAGATCTAATGTTAATTGAAGCACAACCTTTTAGCTCTCCTTTTCTCCACAGAAAACCTCTACAAAATGTTAGAAAAAAAGTATTCAAACCCTTGCCACATCAGGGTAAATCTCCCTTACTGAATAATTATTTTTAGAACTGTTCTTTTTCAAATCAAGCACAAAGAATTGGAAGTGAAACTACTAGAAATGAACAGTGGACAGTCCCTAGAAATTAGAACACATCATCTATTGATTTAAGTCTCTTTTTACAGCCTTTCTATATTACAGTGTAGTAAATAATTAGAAATAATCAGAACACAGTGTATATGTGGAACAACTAATGACAACCTTGTTGAAAATATGCATATTCCTTGCTCATTAGTATAGAAATAACAATGTCTTGGTTCAAAAAAGTATAATCCTGAGATCCCCATACATTAGACAGTAGTCTTTTCATGCATGATCAACTATGAGTACTAATTTATCACCCCTTAATTTAACCAGAAGAGTTACCCAAGTCACAGGAAAAGTCAAATGCAGCAGAGATGTTGAAGGTAGTTTCTCAGTATGCCAAGATCAAAACCAGAAAAAGCATCTGTAGCATTGCAACATCTCAGAGTTCACTTTACATAAGGACACAAAATGACTGAAAGTAATCTGAACATCACTGATTCCTTTCAACCTTTTACCTTTGAGGTTAAAGTCCCATTAAAATTCATACATGGTTCTTTAGAAAGCACATGCACACAAAAATATACACACATACACATAAAAACATAAACTTGAAAACCAGAGGTTTTATGGATCTATTTTTGCCTTTGGATATATGTTCACAAATTTCACTGGTATTGGTTGAAAGAATTTGTATTTAAGTGTGAAAATTCACTGTCAGTACAAATTAAAATATATAAATAGTTATTTATATAATTTATTATCACAGGTTATTAAGCACTTACAGAATAATATTAATTTTATTTTATTTCCGTTTCATGACAGATCTTTTGTTTTTGAATAAACTGTTAGCTCATAAGTAAAGATATGGTAATGAATAAAAATTAGAAGAATAAGTGAATGATACTATTTAGATCACAAACATATGAACATATTTGATAGCTATATATCAAAGATTACCTTTGAAAGTGAAAGTCACTCAGTCATGTCCAACTCTTTGCAACCCCATGGATTGTACAGTCCATGGACTTCTCCAGGCCAGAATACCGGAGTGAGTAGCTTTTCCCTTCTCCAGGGTATCTTCCCAACCCAGGGATCAAACCCAGGTCTCCCTCATTGCAGGCGGAAACTTTACCAGCTGAGCCACAAGGGAAGCCCCAAGGTTACCTTTAACTTTATATATATCCCCAAATTAAATTAATGCCACATGTCTATGACTAAATAATATAAATTCAAGTTAAAAATGACAGTAATTTCAGCATTCCTAATATTCATTAAGTTAATTAAGAATATATCTCCTAATTGATTTTTAAGTAATATGTAGTTGTTTGATAACCAGAGTTTACTTTTGTTACTTTCATAAGCAACTCTACAACATCACATCAGTTCTAATTTTCAGTGTATCTCACCTAATTAGTATACTATTGGGAAAAGAAATATACCAATTAACTCATTGCCCCAGTTATCAAAATTCCATAGGAAAACATTATGCTAATTGGTAATCATTTTTCCCTGACATTTGAAAAATAAAAAGCAGTACAAGTTTTAGAGATAAATCAGAACTACTTACAAATATTAGTACAAGAGCAAAAAAATAATTAACTACATAGAAGTCCATATTTGTTCTTAAGAATTATATAACTAAAATAATACCAGTCACTAAAATAAACACACATTTTCACGTATTTCATATTCAGTATTCAGCCAACGCAAATGTAAATGCATGGACCACGTGTGAATTACTTCAACATAATCAAAATTTGAGCCAGTTAATTTATTTTTGAATTCAGAGCAATTAAAAAAGCAAGAGAAAGATCTAAATACACCTCTACAACCTTCCACCTGCATAAAAGAGAATCACAAAGTCTGCTTTGAATATCCATGTTTTAAAAAGTGATCTGTGACAAGTTTTAAATCGAAATTGTTTTATTCATTGATTTTAATCATATCCATTTATATCTATTCATATATGTATATACATCTATCTTAAACTTTATATATTAAAAATTAGAGATTGTTCAATTAGAAACATTTTTTAAAAATTTCATTTAACCTCTTAGATGTCTTAATAGGATCTAAAATTGAATTGGTCCATTTGAAGAAATATCTCCCGACAATTACTATGGTTTCTTTCACCGAATAGAGAAGTGTTAGCTATCTTGAGTCAATAGCCCTCAGCTAATTTATTTAGAAACCTACTATTAAGAGTCCTTCTTTTTTTTGACAATGTGTACAATCTATTACATTTACATGTTGGTGCTGTTATTATCAGTCTTTTGCAACTGAGCTTTAATGTTATGAATACATCCCTTTTATATCCTTGTCGAGTTTACACTCATTTCAGTTCAGTCACTCAGTCGTGTCTGACTCTTTGCGACCCCATGAATCCCAGTACGCCAGGCCTCCCTGTCCATCACCAACTCCCGGAGTTCACACAGACTCACGTCCATCGAGTCAGTGATGCCATCCAGCCATCTCATCCTCTGTCGTCCCCTTCTCCTCCTGCCCCCAATCCCTCCCAGCATCAGAGTCTTTTCCAATGAGTCAACTCTTCGCATGAGGTGGCCAAAATATTGGAGTTTCAGCTTTAGCATCATTCCTTCCAAAGAAATCCCAGGGCTGATCTCCTTCAGAATGGACTGGTTGGATCTCCTTGCAGTCCAAGAGACTCTCAAGAGTCTTCTCCAACACCACAGTTCAAAAGCATCAATTCTTTGGCGCTCAGCCTTCTTCACAGTCCAACTCTCACATCCATACATGACCACAGACACCATAGAAGATTCATTGGTTCATGCATTTGTAAAACATACTTTTCTAGGTACTGTGGATAATAAAAAAACTTAATATGTGTCTTCATAGAAGGCAATGGCACCCCATTCCAGTAGTCTTGCCTGGAAAATCCCATGGATGGAGGAGCCTGGTGGGCTGCAGTCCATGGGGTCGCTAAGAATCAGACACAACTAAGCGACTTCACTTTCACTTTTCACTTTCATGCATTAGAGAAGGAAATGGCAACCCACTCCAGTATTCTTGCCTGGAGAATCCCAGGGACAAGGGAGCCTGGTGGGCTGCTGTCTATGGGGTCGCACAGAGTTGGACATGACTGAAGCGATTTGGCAGCAGCAGCAGCAATACATGTCTTGATAACAATAATTTCATATTTAATGAATTAAGAATGCATTAATCATATGCATTAAGCATACAATGCATTAAGCAGTAAGCGCTACTCTGAGATAATAAGTCAAGTGTTTTGAAAATGAAGAAGGGTCATGTGATGGTTAGGAGTTGTGGTTCTAGAAGTACACACCTAAGAGTTATATTCTGATCTAGCTATGCACCAGCTATGGGTTGCAAATTCCTTAGTTGTGAAATAGGAATAACAATGAGAAGAATCATTTCATAGTGTTGTTGCACCTTTTAGATTGTTGCAAGCTTTCAATGAAATGAAAAAAAGAATGCTTAGCACAGAGGCTCATATAAAGAAAGCACTCAATATATGATACTTAATAATCTTATATTTTTCCTATATATTTCCCTACAGGAATCAAGGAAGGCTTCCTAGAAGTTCTAGTAGATAATCTGCTCTCTAGCAATTAGCATTATGCCTGAAATGAAAGAATGAATGAATGGAGGGATCTCTGAGAGAGATAATATTTTAATATTTCAACTAAAGAATCTGCCTGCAATGCAGGAGACCCCAGTTCAATTCCTGGGTCTGGAAGATCCCCTGGAGAAGGGAAAGGCTACCCATTCCAGTATTCTGCCCTGGAGAATTCCATAGATTGCAGATTCCATGTGGTTGCAGAGTCAGACACACCTGAGGGACTTTCATTTTTACTACGTGAGAAAGAATAGAAATATGAAAGAGCAGGTTCAATGACACAATGAATATTTTCTTGAGGCAATATCATATAGATGAAAAAATACAATGCACTATGAACAGGTTATAACTGTTCAGACACTTGCAACAATACTGTTCAGAAAAACAAACCTTGGGCTCAATTTAGTAGTGACATGGAGGTCTCTCCTAGAAGTCGTAAAGAGAAGGCAGAGTCTTAAATTCAGGACATTCTGAGAAACCAAGTAAATTAATACTGTAACATGCTATCCTCAAGCCTTCTCCTAAATGAAGGCAGAAAATAAAGTTATCTCTAGAAAAGGGTAAGAGGAGCTGGATGAGATTTCCTTACCGCTACACACCATGCCAGTATCTCTCCCACTGCATCCAAGATTATCTAATTACTCTAAAAAGTTTTAAAACTGAAAAGTTCTTCAGAAACCATACTGTCCCAAACCACCCAAAACTTTGTTATTGCTCTTTATAATTTCTCTTCATTACACTTACCCCATTTTAAAGTTATATATCTGCAATAATTACCTGATTAATCTCTGTCTCTCCCCCTACTACACTTTTTTGTACTCACCATTGTTTCTCAAGAAACAAGTTTTTAAGCAATGGGACTAGAATAGAGGTAGAGCAAGGAGGGAGCAGGAGAAGCGAAGGAAAGACACCCTTAATAGCCTTTCCCTTGGAGACTGACAGCTATAACCACAAGGTGTTCGGTAACTAATGATTCTTTAGAAGATGATGATAAAGAATGATATTACAATGAGAAGAGATAATAATGTTATTGTAACTCAGATGTAATTTTATGAATATGTTAACTTATGTACAAGAAGTTACTTATTTCTTATGTCCATATAAGAACCTGCATTCTATCTAAAGATATTTGCTATTCTTTTCAACCAAAATTCCACCTTGAAGATGGAAACCAGTGCATTTCATTATCTGAGGACACACAAAAAGAAAAGCTGTCCAAAAAGAAAACCTTCAATTTATGTTAGTCTTTCTACCACAACACAGCAGCAAGTATTTTGTTTTCGCAACAACACTTCTTCCTGGAGTATTCATTGAAAGGAAAGGACACTAATAACGTACATAAAATTTTTGTGCTTACAAAACAACAAAAAATGAAAGAATTATATCAAAGAATAATTTTCTTTAGCCTTTTGCTACATTGTCATATAAATATCTCTTAAATATTTTCTTAATCATTTTTTGTATCAACTTCAAGCTTAAGTTCCATTTTTCAAAGCCAATAGAAATGGCATCCAAAATCAGGCTATAAGCTAAATATTTAACTGTACACTTCAATACTAGAATATGAAATTATGGACTGTATGTCTAAATGTTGGTGAATAAATGGTCATTTGCTTCAGTATAACAATTGATTTTTCCAAAACACACAAAAAAATGCTCTGAGTTTCTTTTTAATAAGTGAATTAAATCAATTAAAATACTAATTGACCATGATTTTAAAATCTTAAGTTAATATTTCTGTATTAGAGAGACAAGCTGCATATGCTAATTCTCCCAATTATTTATATGAATAATTAAAATATTTAGTATGAATTGATAACACACAAGACAAGTTTAGAGTGATAGAGTCTGTGTGTGTGTATTAGTTACTTAGTCATGTCCCATTCTGCGATTCTGTGGACTGTCTCCCTCCAGGCTCTTCTGTCCATGGAACTCCCCAGGGAAGAATAGTGGAGTGAATAGCCATTCCCTTCTCCAGGGGATCTTCTCAACCCAGGGATCAAACTTAGGTCTCCTGCACTCCAGGCAGAGTCTGTACTTGCACTTAAAAGCTAAATTAAAAAAAAAAAAAGATATCCAAAAGGAATTATCAATCATATTTGATAAAGAAAAATATTCTCCATTTTTATTTTAATAATAGTGAGCTTTTGTTAATTGTCTGCTAGCAATTAACTGTTGTTAATTTTCTGTTCCTTTCTTTATCATTAGTATTGTTTTTAGGGAGAAAGTATCTTTCAATGGTTTATATATTTTTAAAAATATATTTTTAGAGTAGTTTTAGGTTCACAGAAAAACTGAGTGGAAAATATAGAGTTCCCTAATACTATTTGCTCTCATACAGTCATAGCCCAAAGCCCATAATTTACATTGGGATTCACTCTTGGTGTTATATATTCTAAGGTTTTAAACAAATGTATAACTACACGTGTCTACCATTTTTAGTATCATGCAAAATACTTTCACTGACCTTAAAATTTTATGCATCCTGTCTATTCATTTCTCCTTCTTTGCAGTCCCTGGAAACCACTGATTTTTTTATTATCTCCATAGTTTTGTCTTTTCCAGAATGTAATATAGCTAGAATCAAATACACTATGTTGACTTTTCAGCATTATTTTATTAATGCTGAAATTATGAGAAATTAATGAGAAATTCACCCATTCCAGTTTTCAGCCTTGAGGTATAGAAAGGATTGACTTTTACATTCAGCCCAAGAGATGGATCATGAGGTTTTAAGCCTATGTGTCCATCATATGTCCCAGCCACAGATGCACAGGTATACATATTTCTACCTATGAACATAGCTCCCTTCTCAGGACTTCACTTAAATCTTCTCTCATCATTGAGACTTTCCATGTACACTCCACCTAAAATTATAAAAACTTCTCATAATCCTTAGGCTCTTTTTTCCATTATCAATTGTACTTATCATTAATTAAGATAATATATATTTTAATTTTTGTCTGTTTTCCTATACTAGAATGAATTTTTGTCTAGTTTATTGATACATATATTCCATATTACTGCCTAGAATGTTTTGCATAATAATAATGTATTCATTAAAGGAATAAAATATTTGCAAAAAAAGTTTAATACAAATCTATTAATAGTTTGAAGGCATCACATCATTTACAATTTCTAAATTAGTGACCAATTAATTATGCATATCCTAAAAGAAATTCATATTGAATTGTTTGAACAGAAAAAGAAAAGAAAAATTGATCATTTGTTACCTAAAATATGTTAAAAATTAACATATTACCAAGATCATAAAGTGAAAATTCAGTCAGATTAAGAATGATAGGCAATGGCAACCCACTCCAGTACTCTTGCCTGGAAAATCCCATGGACGGAGGAGCCTGGTAGGCTGCAGTCCATGGGGTTGCTAGGAGAGTCGGGCACGACTGAGTGACTTCACTTTCACTTTTCACTTTCATACATTGGAGAGGGAAATGGCAACCCACTCCAGTGTTCGTGCCTGGAGAATCCCAGGGATGGGGGAGCCTGGTGCGCTGCCGTCTCTGGGGTCGCACAGAGTCGGACACGACTGAAGAGACTTAGCAGCAGCAGCAGCAGCAGCAAGAATGATAGGAAATGATTATAAAAGTAAGCATTAAATTTAGTGAAACCAACACAAGTGTTTTGGGTCAAGACCTTTTGTGGAGTGGCCAGACAGATTTACAGACAAAATGAAAAAGTAAGACATTTGTGGGTTGAGCAGATTTTGAGTTCAGGTTTTTATAGATAAAGCTGGATTTAGGAAGAAAGTGAAGAGGAACTCAAAAGCCTCTTCATGAAGGTGAAAGTGGAGAGTGAAAAAGTTGGCTTAAAGCTCAACATTCAGAAAACGAAGATCATGGCATCTGGTCCCACCACTTCATGGGAAATAGATGGGGAAACAGTGGAAACAGTGTCAGACTTTATTTTTATGGGCTCCAAAATCACTGCAGATGGTGACTGCAGCCATGAAATTAAAAGATGCTTACTCCTTGGAAGGAAAGTTAGGACCAACCTAGATAGCATATTCAAAAGCAGAGACATTACTTTGCCAACAAATGTTCATCTAGTCAAGGCTATGGTTTTTCCTGTGGTCAGGTATGGATGTGAGAGTTGGACTGTGAAGAAGGCTGAGTGCCGAAGAATTGATGCTTTTGAGTGTTGGAGAAGACTCTTGAGAGTCCCTTGGACTGCAAGGAGATCCAACCAGTCCATTCTAAAGGAGATCAGTCCTGGGATTTCTTTAGAAGGAATGATGCTAAAGCTGAAACTCCAGTACTTTGGCCACCTCATGCGAAGAGTTGACTCATTGGAAAAGACTCTGATGCTGGGAGGGATTGGGGGCAAGAGGAGAAGGGGACGACAGAGGATGAGATGGCTGGATGGCATCACTGACTCGATGGACGTGAGTCTGTGAACTCCAGGAGTTGGTGATGGACAAGGAGGCCTGGCGTGCTGCAATTCATGGGGTCCCAAAGAGTCAGACACAACTGAGCGACTGATCTGATCTGATCTGATCTGAGGAAGATGGTTGTCTCAAGACGTAAAAAAGAACAGGAGATTATGATTGATTACTTTATTTTAGCAAGACTGCTTCAATAAAGATGATAAATTTCATTGAAATGAATTTGATGCACAATTATAAATATTTGCACATATACACAGATATAGGTTTCTACATAAACAGATAGATAAAAGTATTAACATTTGTTATATTTTCAGGGAGGGTTTAGTCTTACAGAAAAAGTCTGCATTATTTGTAGTTTCAGCTTTGAGAGTGTTTTAACAATTCTCCTGTGTATTAACTTTGGTCTAGGTATGTACTAGAATATTTCTTATCATAACCAGTTATTAAAAGACTGCTTACACTGTAGTTTCAGTTTTGAAAAAGTTTTAAATTATTTTCTTTTATTACCCTCAGTTGCTATTGTCAGACCAGGTATTATGCTGCATGTTTCTTTGTTCTCTTAGCCAATTTCTTTCTGAGCTATATTGTCTTTTGCTTGCTTCCATATTCCTCACTACCTGACAATTCTGACTGCTTTACAAATAAGACAATGAAGAAATAAACTACAAATACTAATATTTCTCCTTCAAATTTTATTTTCCCAACAAATTAGATTCCTACAAATAAGAATTCAGACTAGGGACTTGTAACTAATGCTGAATGCTTACAAGAGCAACAGCAATCATTTCTCATAAGCAACCTACTAAAATAGTGCACAATTCTCATTTCTATGACATTTATGGTCATTTTCATATTAAAATAAAAATATTTGAGTGATCAGTTATGGCACTCACTCGACTTGATGACCAGTTACGACATCACCAACCCATGGCCATGAGTTTAAGTAAGCTCTGGGAGTTGGTGATGGACAGGGAAGACTGGAGTGCTGCAATCCACGGGGTTGCAAAGAGTTGGACACGACTAAGCAACTGAACTGAACTGAACTGAACCGACCAGTTATGAGTTATATCACAGAATCATTTACAATTATTGTCAACACTATCAACTAACATGCTCTCTCCAAGAGGTGAATAATATAATCTCTTTGGAAGAAGATAAACAGACTATTCTAGACTAGCCTTTCCTAGATTTGTAAAGCCATAAATGCCATTCCACTTACTGTTTGCAATATTTGTTGTTTTGCTGTTTTCCAGAAATTTCTATTAAGTATCCCTAATGTACTTTATAAGACTAAAAATGAGAGAGAAGAAGAGAGAGGAAAAGAAAAAGAAACACTGATTCTTTCCAATATCATTCTTGTTGTTTAGAACATTCAATGCCCAACTATATTCATAACTTGAACAAATATTTTGTTTACTATGTGGACTCAGATAACCTGCCACTGCTATCATTCTTTGTGCTGCAAAAATATTTTACTAAGAAGTAATGTTGTAACTTCCTATTACTTGTATTTCTTTAAAATTAGGGTTGTTCAGGTCAATTTGATAATTTCTTGAGTCTTGAATTTGTTGATAGGAATATTTAAATTTATGGGAGCCATTTTTGGTATAAGATGATATTACATTTATTATTAGCACATTTTTTTTTTATTCTAATCTTTATCAGGTATCCTGTTGTCTTGTGAGTTTGCCAAAATTATTACAGATTGCAAGTTCATGAGTCAAAGAGAATAGGTGACTCAGGCACACAAATCCCAACATCTCCAGTGATTTTCAGGGAGTTTTTATAGGCAAAACTTGGGGTGAGGGCTGTGGTGTGTATAACTCTTCCGAATGGCTGGTGATGAGATAACAGTAGGTGTCCCAGGAATCTTGTGTTCAGCCTGAAGTCACCATCCTCCACCTAGGTGGGGACCTCAGTTCCTGAAGAAGACCTCAAAGACACATTGTTATGTATATTTCTTGAGCAGGAACCACGACCCTGCCCCATTGCTGCAGTACTGCTTCTAGACTGTTCTTTGTTTCTGCTGCTGCTGCTGCTAAGTCGCTTCAGTCATGTCCGACTCTATGTGACCCCATAGACGGCAGCCCACCAGGCTCCCCCGTCCCTGGGATTCTCCAGGCAAGAACACTGGAGTGGGTTGCCATTTCCTTCTTCAATGCATGAAAATGAAAAGTGAAAGTGAAGTTGCTCAGTCGTGTCCGACTCTTCGAGACCCCAGGGACTGCAGCCCACCGGGCTCCTCCGTCCATGGGATTTTCCAGGCAAGAGTATTGGAGTGGGGTGCCATCGCCTTCTCCATTCTTTGTTTCTACATTCTTTTAATTTCCCTAATTAGAAACTCAGGGAAGGTCAGGAGGCTTGAAGCCTTTTTCCTATAAACAAAAAACTGGGGACATAAAAAGACATTTGTACTCAGGAAAGCTTCATATTGTCCTATTCTGTTTCAATCCCATCTATTGTAACCCTGTAACTTCTATTTTGATACAGATTTAATAACTTTTAAATATAATTTTAAAAAATTCATTGACAACACAAACAAGTTGTCATTCAGTACAGTAAATTACACTGTGATAAAAAACACGGCTAGGATTTAGGAAATACAGGTTGTAATTATCTCATTATTATCTCATTATATTTCACTTGTAGGACTAGCTCTATGGTCTGTTGTTGTTTGTATGATTCACCAGATTGCATTCATCTGTGAAATACATGGCCAAGATAAATCCTAATGGCCTCAAAATCCTATGACTCTACAAGCAAAATATTTTGGCTTTACCTCAGTATATTAAAAATCATATGCACATTGCAGGTCTTATATTCAAAAATTTCAATACAAATTAAAATATTGTTAAGAAATGACACTAGAATATTGTTAACTGATAAGAACTACATTTGAAGAAACAATCAGTACAAATCTATAAGAGCATTTTTGCTTAATATCAAAATGATGTCCTCTATGGAAGAAGAAACAGAATGAATGACTGAAGAGAATATCTGTGTTAAAAATTCTCGTTGTTCTTCAAATTCTGAAGTTCATTCAAGCTAGGTTATAATTATTCCAAAACTCAGTTTGGAATCATTTCTCTAACTTTGTAGACTCGGAGTTTTCTTCTATAGAATGAGATTTCTTGGATAGCCTGAAGCCTTACTTAATGGCTAATTAAATTAATTTGGGAAATACCATTGGTAATCAACATAGATGAAATCAGGAAACAGGAGAGTGACTTGTTATTGTGGTTCCTAGTTCAGTAGCCAAGAGCATCACTGTGAACCTGTTAGAAACAAATTCTCAGCAAATTCTTAGATCTCACCCCCCACCTACAGAAATCAGAACCTCTGGGGGAATGAAGCAATAATCTGGCTTACGAACATCTTCAATTATTCTGTTGGGGCTTCCCAGGTGGCTCAGTGGTAAAGAATCTCCTTTACCAGAATCCTGCAGGAGACGCAGTTCGATTCAAGGAAATGGGAACCCACTCCAGTATTTTTGCCTGGAAAATCCCATGGACATAGAAACCTGGAGGACTTCAGTCCATCGTATCCAAAGGGTCTGACGTGACTGAGTACATATGCAAGTATACACACAATGATTCTGTTGGGGCAAACACTGACAGCCTCCATAGTAACTACTTACATGAGTTATCCTGAACAGAGGTCCTGGTAAGGAACTCAGAACTAACAAGTTATCACCAACCAGAAGAATTTAGGGAAGGTCAAAAAGAGAGACTTCCCTGGTGGCTCAGACAATAAAAGCATCTGCCTACAATTCGGAAGACCTGGGTTTGATCACTGGGTTGGGAAGATCCCCTGGAGAAGGAAATGGCAGCCCACTCCAGTATTGTTGCCTGGAAATCCCATGGACAGAGGAGCTTGGCAGGCTGCAGTCCATGGGGTTGCAAAGAGTCGGACACGACTGAGCAACTTCATTTTCACTTTCAAAAAGAGAGAGGAGACCTTGCTCCATATATACTACCAACCTTCTAGAATGTTCCTTGCTAAAATCTATCTTGGCTGATCAATGCATGAGCCACCAGGAAGGACCCTGAGTCAGAATGATTAGCCAGAGACAACCTAGAAACTAACCCCATCAGCATAAAACCCAAGACTGCAAGCCACATGACACAGGGGTCCTCCTGCATTCCCTTAACCTTCTGTTCTCCACCTGGCTGTCACTTCCCAATAAAGTACCTTTATTTGTCAACACTTGTGTCTCCTCGGATAATTCATTGCCAAGTGTTAGACAAGAGCACGCTCTTGGGTCCTGGAAGGAGTTCTCCTTCCAGCAAACTTTAAGAATTTGCTTAAACATGCTAAACTTCAAGAATTACTGACCTTAGGTTATCAATAGGCTGGCATTATGAATGAAGAAGAAAGCAGCTACTTAAATGGTGTATTTCAGGTATATTAGACCTAATTGCAGGCTTCTCTGATGGCTCAGACAGTAAAGCATCTGCCTGTAGTGCAGTAGACCTGGTTCAACCCTTGGGTAGGCAAGATCTCATGGAGAAGGAAATGGCAACCCACTCCAGTATTCTTGCCTGGAGAATCCCATGGACAGAGGAGTCTGATGGACTACAGTCCATGGGTAACAAAGAGTTGGACATGACTGAGCAACTACCACACACAGACCTAATTAATCTCTAATATATCTGAAATACATCATCTAAGTTATATAGTGGAAAATAAATTTTAGGTAAGCAGCCAGTAGGCAATAAGTGAACCAGATGAATGCAAATCTGCCCTAAACAGGAGTTCAACTGTGTTACTGTCACTCCACACATTAAAAAAATAAGAACAAGGATGTTAGAATAATAATAGAATACATTGCTGGTTTAATACCTTAAATCTTAGCTTTGAGTTTAAATTCTATTTTAAATATGCTGACTTCAAGAAATTTAGTGTTTTTTTTTTTAAGAAAAACTGCAACATACAATTATCATTTAAGAATTTAAAACAATATATAGTGTAACTCTAAAAATGTTTTATGAAGAGGCAACATTTACAGTCATGCTTGTCAAACATTAATGAATCACCCGAAAACCTTAAAAGATTCAAATATTGAATCATTAGACACGGGTTGGGCTTAGATTCTGAATTTCTAATAAGCTCCTAGAGGATGTCCCTGCTGTTGTTCCATGAACGTTTGTGTAGAAAGTATATAGAGGTGCAATATAGAGGAGTCATATTGGAAACACCAGCTACCACTTGTAACCATGTGAGTTTAAGCCAGTTATAAAAATTTTCAAGGTGCCATCTCTAAAATGCAGATACGAATATCCTCTATATTTTAAATTAAGAAATTCTTATCTTTTAAGATATTCAAAATAACTTAGTCTGACACACAAGCTAATACTAATCTTTAGCTTTTAATATTTAGACCAAGAAGTTACCTATCACTACAAAATACATGTCATTTTCAAGCATGACCTCAAGAGACTAATTCATATAAGTAATGCATAAGTATTGCATTTGAACCAGTAAATCCTAAATAAAAAAAGAATAATTATTAAATTTGTAGAATAATAGAGTTTTATTCTTTATGAAATACTGTTTGAGTCCTAGCTCAAATTACATATTCTTAGTGTTATATCTGTCTCCATCAATGACATTCCAATAAATTCTACATAAACCTTTTTTCCTTGATAGTCTTTTTTTCTTTCTAAACTCCATCTCGTTAGTTATAGTCTATGTCCACTTGGGGCACTTTAAATAATTTCTTGCCCTGAAGACAGAAGATTAAATTATGGGCTATTAAATATATGTAACTAATTAGTTCAGTGATTAATTTCAAATTTAGTTGAGGTAAGAAATCCTGAATCATACCTAACTTCAGGGATTTGTGGTTGAAGATTCTCCTAATTTCTTATATAGAAAATGATTACTATTATATTTTATAAGCCTGTTAATCATGTAAGTAGTCAAACTGGAAATTAAAGTTGGAAGTTAAGGATCTGCCAGATGATGAACAGTTTACTATTAGATTTTTAACTTCTATCAAAAAATTGGACAAAATTCCAAAATCATTACTAACTGCTCCAAACAACTAACTCACATTTTCCTATTGAGAGGCTAGAAGTGTATTTCTCTCTTTAAGTGTATGTACAAGCAGGATCCCTAGAGATTTACTCACTTCCCCAGGATGTTGCGACTTAAAAGTCCTTTAGGTATATTATCGTCTTTATAAAAATGGAATAACCTGAGGCAAAAAGTTTATCAAAGAGTAATTATATATCAGTGTCTGGAGCCAGTGAGAATCAAAAGAGGAGATCTGAAATATGCCAACTTCAGAGAAGTATTCTTTTTTCTCTCTCTTAAAAAAATAGGAGCTTCTATCATGGAAATAAAAGATAATGTAGTAAAGGTTTATTTTGTAATTAATATGCATGGGGATTTACACAGTTAATTTACATTCACATTTACAGGAATTACCTCTAACCTAACATATTGACAGAAGAGACTCTTTAATTTTATGAGTCCAAGAAACCTATCTAAGTGCCTAATTTTTTTCTCCATTGCCTTTAATTAAAATAACTCTAGAATCATCTACCTGATAATTTGGATTTTTTTTTTTTTTTAACAGGAAGCAAGTTTGCTCACTGAACACATTTGCTAAGCTTGCCTAACGACAACTTTAGATTCATGAAAATTAAAATCAGCACATTCTCAGCGGGCAGTAGGCCCACGTACAGGGAGTTGGAATACTTGCTTACTTACCTTCTCGCTGGGTAAACCTGAGAGCTGTGGGGCTTTGGGTAAGTCATCCAACCCTCCGGGCCTTGTTTTCACATCGGAAAAATAAGGGACTGCACTAATATCCAAGATGCATCAAGATTGTATTTCATGAAATGCCATACTATCCCTGAAAAAATCTGGGGGATTCTCTTGCAGATATTTTAATAGCTTTCAGTATTCAAAAGACATAATGCCCAGATATGAAGCTTTCTGGAAAAACATGTATCATCACCTGCCTGTGATACATGAAAATATTTAATATTTATTGGACAATCTTTCTCTCCTCAAAATTGTAAATGATGATTTCAACCAGTCTTTTTTCCATCTTTCTAAAAATCTAGAGAAGTTACACTAGGGATAGGGACAAAGCTACAGACTGCCCAGTAAGAGAATATGACACACTTAAATGTTTAAAATTATATGCTCTCAGATATACTAGGGGATCTAATTGTCATACATATTACAAATCTATGATGATGCTGAGGCTGATTACACCACAGATTTCCTACTTGCCAGGTTCTGATTATATCATAGATTTCCTACTTAGCAGGTTCTGCTTTCCTTTTTTCTTCCATCTGTTCTTTCCTCCCTTCCTGACTCTTCTCCCTCTTTCCCTCCTCCCTCTTTCCTTCCTTCTTTCCTTTCTTCATTTGTATAAGACTCTGAGCTTGGTGTTTTCAGGTTCATAACAACCCCAAAGGAAAAATAGAAATTAATAAATAATTACAATAATAAACCACATATTTGGATAATATAGTTATATGCAAGTCTCATGGGAGTACAAAGCAGGGAGAAATAGATTTTGCTTGAGTGGAAAGTCAGGAGGATTCCAGAGGCTTTATCTTAGTTTAACCATCTTAGTTCTAAAGAATAAGCAAACTAATTATATTAGTTGGCTAGGGATATTATAACAACAACAAAAAAAGACTGGTGAAGGAAATGGCAACCCACTCCAGTACTCTTGCCTGGAGAATCCCAGGGACGGCAGAGCCTGGTGGGCTGCCGTCTATGGGGTCACACAGAGTCGGACACGACTGAAGCGACTTAGCAGCAGCAGCAGCAGCATAACAAAATACCATAGACTGGATAGCCTAACAGTAGTAATCTATTTTCTCAAGTTCTAGAGGCTGGGACATATAAGATCAATGTACTGTCAAGGCAGGTTTTATTGTGAAGCCTGTTTTCTTGGCTTCTGCTGCTGCTGCTGCTGCTGCTGCGTCGCTTCAGTCATGTCCGACTCTATGCGACCCCATAGACGGCAGCCCACCAGGCTCCCCCTTCCCTGGGATTCTCCAGGCAAGAACACTGGAGTGGGTTGCCATTTCCTTTCCCAGTGCATAAAAGTGAAAAGTGAAAGTGAAGTCGCTCAGTCGTGTCCGATTCTTAGCGACCCCATGGACTGCAGCCCACCAGGCTCCTCCATCCATGGGATTTTCCAGGCAAAAGTACTGGAGTGGGGTGCCTTGGCTTCTAGGTGGCTGCTATCTCACTATGTGCTCTTGTGACCTCTAGTGTGCCAGAGGAGAGAGAGAAGGAGAGGGAGGAAGAAAGAGAGTGCTTTCCTGTCTCTTATTATAAGGATACTAACTCTACTGAATCAGGGCTTCACCTCCATGACCTCATTTAACCTTAATCACCAGAGCTTTCCTGGTGACTTAGATGCTAAAGAATCTGGTGGCAATGAGAGAGACTCAGGTTTGATCCCTGTGTCAGGAAGATCCCCTGGAGAAGGGAATGGCTACCCACTCCCGTATACTTGCCTGGAGAATTCCACAGACAGGGGACCCTGGTGGGCTACAGACTACGAGGTCAAAAAGAGTCAGACATGACTGAGCATCTAAGACTTTGAGTTTTCACGTTCACCTCCTATAGGCCCTGTGTCCAAATATGGTCACACTGTGGATTCTGGTCTCAAAATATTAATTTTGAGAGGACATACACATTCGGTCCATAATACCAAGAAGCAGGTGAACTTTGTATCATTTCAGTTGAGTGATGGAGAGTAAGGGTTCTATGTCCCAGGTAATACAAACAGTTCATCCCAACTAGCATACAGGTCTGGAAGTGTCAGGAAAAAGATGGGAAGGGTAGAGACTAGCCTAAAATACCCTCCTCAGCAGGGAGAGGGCATCATGAGATAACTTTTATGATAGCTGGATGACTACAAGCAAATTTCAGTCTAGTCCATATTCTCTCTCTTTCAATCAGTGAAAGAATTTCTGACACAATGTGCTCCACTTCCTGTGAACAACAGACTGTGAGGTATGGGTAAAACAGGGAAGATTTTTACATGAACCAGACATATATCTATTTCTTGTATTATACAGTGAGGTTTTATTCTGAAAGAAATTTGTCTTAAAGCCTATGCTGTCAAACTTACATTACCATATGTAAAGGAGATAGTGGCTCTGTGTCAACCTAGAGGGGTGGGGTGGAGAGGGAGATGGGAGGGAGGTTTAAAATGGAGGGGATATATGTCTACCTATGGCTGATTCATGTTGAGGTTTGATAGAAAACAACAAAATTCTGTAAAGCAATTATCCTTCAATAAATAAATAAGTTTAAAGAAAAAAAAAAAACTATATTGTTACACAATTTTACCTAGAAAAGTTTTACTTAACACAAAGGACACAATCAACAAGTGAAATGCAATTATGCTTCTTCTTATTCCCAGTCCAGAATGAACACATTAGAGACATTAGAGACATTAGAGACATACTCTTCCTGTCTGCTTTACAGCACAATGTACAGTTCCCACAAATTCTTATCATTACTGTGAGCCTTTAATTTTTCTTTGTGTGTGTATATATATATATATATATATATATATATATATATATATACATTTAGCCATTCTTCCTACTACAGGAGGCTACACTCTGACTTTATTTTTTTAATTTAAATTTATTTATTTTAATTGGAGGCTAATACTTTACAATATTGTATTGGTTTTGCCATACAAAAAATGGTATACCTACTACAAAAGTTCCTTAAAAATAAGAGACTCAAATGTTAAAGCAAAACATAAAATATTTTAGGGAAATGAGTGTAACAATTCCACATTATTTATCATTTTCCCTTAGCAAACTTGTGCAATCAGCTTCTGACCCGTTAGAGAATTGGGGAAGAATATATGTACAAGCCATATTAAAATTCATCAGTTGCTTACAAATGTGTAAAGGCAAGATTATTCTGTGGCTATTATGTATTTCTGATGTCAGGGACTTATTATTCCAAATGCAAACTATATTTACATATCAAAAACCTAATGAGATATGAGAATATTCTAACATGGTACTATTAGGTAGTATGCTTTTCTACCTAAAAAGATGTTTGTAAAATAGTGAGGCTCATTTAGGCCATTACTTGTAAATCAGCATTTTACTAAAACCACAGCTGGGATAGATCAAATTTATAAATCTTGTCAGTAAATATTCTCAATTTAATGTTCTGATTTCCTAATGAGCTCTTTGCAATAGAAAAGGTTAGATAATTATCATGCTGGTGTTCAACCAGAATACATCCTAACATTTTTGGGAGAACGAACATCTATCTTCAAAACAGAAGGAAAATCATAGAAATGATTAACCCATCTCTTATAAAGATATGAACAATTTAACAAACTTTGTAGAATTTTGTTGCTTAAAAATCAGTAACAATAAAATATCCAGGTATAAAAGTTTAGACTAATTTCTTCCCTTTTTCTTATAATTTAATGACTAACAGTGTCATTTATTAAATAAGAGATCAGACACAGCCTCATATAATTTAAAATAGTGTGTCTGATACACTGCTGGCATTTACAAATAGGAAAAACTGACTTAAAAAACAATCTCAAAAATGAGCCCATAATTACACATATGGAAAGGGTAGGCTACCCACACCATTACTCTTGGGCTTCCCTTGAAGCTCAGCTGATAAAGAATCCACCTGCAATGTGGGAGACCTGGGTTTGATTCCTGGGTTGGGAAGATCTCCTGGAAAAGGGAAAGGCTACCCACTCCAGTATTCTGCCCTGGAAAATTCCATGGACTGTATAGTTCATGGGGTCACAAAGAGTTGGACACGACTGAGAGACTCTCACTTTACTTATGAAGTAAAGTGCCAGAGAAGTATGAGCAATTACAACAGAAAATAGTATAAGAGAAAATAATGACAGGAAAACTAATCTATGCTTTGTAGAGGTCTGTAAAGAAAAATCTAAGATTCCAGGGATTAACAGGCATTAACCAGAAAAAGGGTACCAGGCAGAGGGAATAGTTTGTGCAAAGGCCCTGAGGTAAGTCAGAAATGAGGTTTCTGCTCTTTCTACCTAAGTGAAATATTTAATGAGCACAGATGCTGTAGCAGACCACCTGACCTGCCTCCTGAGAAATCTGTGTTCTGGACAAGAAGCAAGTTAGAACTGGACATGGAAAAACATACTGGTTCCAAATCAGGAAAGGATTATGTCAGAAATATCTGTATTTTGTCACCCTGCTTATTTAAAGAACTAAAGAGCCTCTTGATATATGCAGAGTACATCAAAGGAAATGTCAGGCTGGATGAAGACAGCACAAGAATGGAATCAAGACTTCTGGGAAAATATCAATCACCTCAGATAACTACAGATGACACCACACTTATGGCAGAAAAATGAAGAAGAACTAAACACATGAAAAGATGCTCTTGATCAAAGAGAAATGAGTAGAGTGAAAAGTTGGCTAAAACTCAACATTCAGAAACCTAAGATCATGGCATCTGGTCCCATCATTTCATGGCAAGTCAAATGTCTACAAATAATAAATGCTGAGAGGGTCTCTTAATAGATGGATAACAATGGAAACAAAAACTGAGACTTTATTTTTTGGGGCTCCAAACTCACTGCAGATGGTGAAGAAAGCTGTGGCCATGAAATTAAAAAAGACACTTGCTCCTTGGAAGAAAATTTATGATCAACCTAGAATTTAGAAAGATGGTAACATATTAAAAAGAGACACTGAAACAGAGACATTTTGGGAGAATGGCCAAAAATATCAAAAGTCCATGGATGCTAGGGATCAATTTTGATATTTGCTATCATTTTTTCCAGTAGGTCCCATGTATGGATAACAATGGAAACAGTGAGACTTTATTTTGTGGGCTCAAACTCACTGCAGATGGTGACTGCTAAAAAAAAACACTTGCTGAAGCACAACAAAGAATTAAACAAACAGATGCTTTTGAACTGTCCATCTAGTCAAAGTATCATTTTTCCAGTAGTCATGTGAGTAGAAGCTGAGCACCAAAGAATTGATGCTTTTAAACTGCGGTGTTGGAGTAGACTCTTGAGAGTCCCTTGGACAGCAAGGAGAGCCAACCAGTCCATCCTAAAGGAGATCAATCCTGAGTATTCATTGGAAGGACTAATGCTGAAGCTGAAACACCAATACTTTGGCCACTTGATGTGAAGGACTGACTCACTTGAAAAGACCCTGATGCTGGGAAAGATTGAAGGCGAGAGGAGAAGGGGACAACAGAGGATGAGATGGTTGGATGGCATCACTGACTCAGTGGATATGAGATTTAGTAGGTTCCAGTTTTGGTGATGGACAGGGAGGACTGGCATGCTGCAGACCTTGGGGTCGCAGAGTTGGACATGACTGAGTGACTGAACTGAACTGAATTCCATATCCCAATTAAAAGATTGCTTCTGAAAACAATTTTTAATAATGTAAGTTTTCTTAAAAACAAAAATTTATTTATTTCATGAAGTGAAGTGAAAGTCACTCAGTCGTGTCTGATTCTTTGTGATCCCACGGACTGTAGCCTGCCATGCTCTTCTGTTCATGGGATTTTCCACCCAAGAATACCAGAGTGGGTTGCCACTTCCTCCTTCAGGGGATCTTCCCAAACAAGGGATCAAAGTAGGTCTCCTGCTTTGCAGGCAGATTCTTTACCACCTGAGCAACCATGGAAGCCCGTTTATTTCATATTGACACTTAATCTTGAAACTACTCTGACCCAGATAACTCAATCATCTAGTATAGGAAATAAGACCCCTCCCAAAACAACCATAATGCTTTCTCCTAGCTGTATCCTCACCTTCCTTGTAAAATATCTATCTATGCCACAAGCATTTCATTGTCTGGTTTTAGTTAAATGTTTAGCACTCACTCCAGATACTTAATCTTCTGCTTATTTTAGCATCTGTTTATTGGATGGTTATCTGCCCCTCTCCCTCTTTTTCTTCTTGTCCTAACAGAAGTGAAAAAGGTTTTCCCTAGCCTTCACACACATATATACTAGTTGAACTTAAGTAATTGCATTAAGTAACTAACTCCAGGAACTATTCTTCCTAACACCCACAGAATTATCCCCCATTTTCACCTCAAATTTTCTTCCATGAATGGCTCAACAATCATTCAAATTCACTTTATTCAAGTTAATGTTGAGTATTTTGACATTTTGGCAAACTATAATGGGCTTCTAAAAAGAACTTGGAATTTTGTTTTCTCTTCTGACAGAAAATTTTGTTTTCTGACTCAACACTTGAAAATTAAGGGAACCAAACAGAGCTCAATATTCAACAATAATTTCTTTATAAAGATCACTATCTCATTGCAAATAATTTTGAAAGGTAATAATATTTAAATAAAGCTGATGTTAAGAAAGTTATCAATTTTAGCAGAAAATATAAATGTTATAATTACATAAAGTAGACTAAAAAAATAAGTGAATTGTTAAAACGAGTAAAATATTTGGCTTCCCAGGCAGAGCAGCTAGTAAAGAACCTGGCTGCCAATTCAAGAGATGCAGGAGACCTGGGTTGATCCCTGGGTTGGGAAGATCCTCTAGAGAAGAAAATGGTAACCCACTTCAATATTCTTGCCTGGGAAATCCCATGGACAGAGGAACCTAGTGAGCTATGTCCTAAAATATCAGAATGCATAAAGGTAAATGGAGAAGGCAGTGGCGCCCCACTCCAGTACTCTTGCCTGGAGAATCCCATGGACGGGGGAGCCTGGTAGGCTGCAGTCCATGGGGTTGCTGGGGGCGGACACGACTGAGCGACTTCACTTTCACTTTTCTCTATCATGCACTGGAGAAGGAAATGGCAACCCACTCCAGTGTTCTTGCCTGGAGCATCCCAGGGACGGCGGAGCCTGGTGGGCTGCCGTCTATGGGGTCGCACGGGGTCGGACAGGACTGAAGCGACTTAGCATAGCATAGCAAAGGTAAATAGCTAGTGCATCATAACTCCCAAAATGTTATGTACGAACATCATAAAACTTCATCTGGTGAGTTCCCTTTTTAATACAACATGTTGTAGTATTCCTCTAGCCACCAGAATATACAAAAAAGATTATTCTACCTGTAATGACATCTGAAAGTTAAAATGTACCAATTAAAAATAATAAAGTTGTGTTACCTAAACATGAATATGAACTAGCACATCTAATTTTTCTAGCTTGCCTTTTTATATTTTCTTATAAATCTCCATTAAAATTCACATTTTAGGATATATATGCATGTTAATGGGCACTGAATTAAAATACTGTATTTCAAAGACTTCAATAACAATTGATATATTTACTTTGCACTCAAATACGAATATTAATTTGAACATCTAAAATAAAATCTGTTATCTACTCCTAAGAGTATATAGTTATGCTTTTCTTACTTTATCATTAATTTCCTGATTGGTATTTTTTTAAGCATAATTATACATCCTTGGTGTCTCAGACAGTAAAGCATCTGCCTGTAATGCGGGAGACTCAGGTTCGATTCCTGGGTCATGAAGATCCCCTGGAGAAGGAAATGGCAACCCACTCCGCACTCTTGCCTGAAAAATCCCATGGATGCAAGAGCCTGATAGGCTACAGTCCATGGGGTAGCAAAGAGTCAGACATGACTGAGCGACTTCACTTTATATAACTTGTAAGAGTCTATATCTTTTACTATAGAAATCAAGCAAAGATTTAGGAACACTTCCTGCTAATTGATTAGTATGGTAAATTTCCCTCTTTCTTACTTACCCCTTGTAATAAAAATCTGTGTTTAGATCAAGTTCTGTCCTTTTGTAAATGCCAGTTTAGCATACTGATTGTTCTGCGTGTGCTCAGTCTGCTTCAGTCATGTCCAGCTCTTTGATACCCCATGGATTGTAGCTTGCCAGGCTCCTCTGTCCGTGGGATTTTCCTAGCAAGAATACAGGATTGGGTTGCCATTCCCTCTTCCAGGGTATCTTCTAGATCCAAGGATTTAACCCGTGTCTCCTGCATCTCCTGCACTGCAGGCAGATTACATTTCTCAAAGTCAGGGCATCTCTTCTTCCCAGCATATCTTACATTATGCTTTTGTTTAAATTAGACCTTACAAGAAACTGTTAGATATTTTATACAGTTGGCAATTCAATTTTTCTTAAACAAGTATTTAATAGGTTGCAAAACTTTGAAATCTACCAACTCCAAAATAGCTGCCATATTGATATGAAGCCTTAACCCCAGCCAATACTGGGTTATGAATGTTTGCTGCTGCTGCTGCTACTGCTAAGTCACTTCAGTCGTGGCCGACTCTGTGTGACCCCATAGACGCCAGCCCACCAGGCTCCCCCGTCCCTGGGATTCTCCAGGCAAGAATATTGGAGTGGGTTGCCATTTCCTTCTTCAATGCATGAAAGTGAAAAGTGAAAGTGAAGTCTCTCAGTCATGTCCGACTCTTCTCGACCCCATGGACTGTAGCCTACTAGGCTCCTCCGTCCATGGGATTTTCCAGGCAAGAGTACTGGAGTGGGTTGCTATTGCCTTCTCCCTATGAATTTCTAGTAAGGTTTATTTGTAATGAAAACAGATTGCTTTCCAAGTTAGGCATGAAAGTATTTCTTTTCAATCCTTTCTTCTACCTCTCATTTCTGCCTTCTCCACTCCCACATTTAATTTTAATAGCCAAAATAATTGATTAAAAATGTCTTTTTCTTTAAGCTCTGATCCAAAGTATTGGGTACATGATTCTTAAAGTATGACTAAGCATCTTGTTAAGACTTTCACAAAGCTTCAAACCCAGTATGTAGTACTTTTCTTTTCTCCATGGATCACATTTCTTTACACTTCAAATACAATTTTTAAATGGTCAATTTTCCAATTAAGGTTGAAGAAAAACCAAATAATTAGAAATGATGTTTGATGTTTCAAGGTGAACCTGAACTTCATTTCATTTTAAATGTTCTTAAAAAAGCAAATGCTTCATTTAGCTCTTTTTTTTTTGGCTTATGAAGACCTCAGACCTAAACAAAAACTTGATCAGATAAGATAATAAAGCAAAGAATTATTTTCAGTATATAAAAAATCCTCAACATAGAATTTAGCTATATGAATAACTGGCTAATTAATTTGACAATTTAGTGAAATTTGGTTAGAATCATTCAAAAATTAGCTGTCAAGCTCTGTCTAACTTTACTTTCACATTAAATGGAGTCAAAACAAATGTAGCCTAATATAAAACTCCACATTAAAGCATACTTTTATATAGATCAGAAATTTATAAACACAGTTACTGAAAAGCCTATTAATTACTCTTTTGATATATTTACAGTTTAGTTCATTAGAAAAATAGTACATCCATATATTATTCAGATTTTCTGGATTTTCAGAAAATTCAGATTTTCTTTTGCCTCCAAAAGTCCATCATACTGAGTAGATATTTTAAGACTTTTTATTTTAAATTTCTAGGCAAAATAAATTTTGTAAAGGCTTGTAAAGATTGTTTGGCTTTAACCTTTATTTTCTTTTAAAGTTCTACTAACTTTTTTCTTTTTTTTTTTTTGACTGCTCCTTATGGCATGCAGGATCTTAGTTCTCCAACCATGGATCAAATCTGTGATCCCTGTTTTGGAAGCAAGGAGTCATGGAGTCTTAACCATTGAACCACCAGGGAAATTCCTTACAGTCCTACTGACTTTTGAGAGGTGATTATTTTATTTTATTCTAACTTTATGGAGGTTAATTTTATTCTAACTTTACGGAGGGCATATAAAATTGTAATATATTTAAAGTGTACAATGTGATGGTTTGATATATCCATTGTGAAAGGAATTTCTCAAGTGAGTTAATTAACATATCTATTATCTGAGAGGTGATATAATAGTTAAAAAAGTTTCCTGAGGTAGGGTTTGAAACCACCACCATCATCACTATCTACTAGTTAAGAGATACTTGAAAGTTATTTAAACTAACTCTGTCTCAGTAAGTTGGTGGTTATAGAAGTACCTATTTCTTAGGGTTATTGTAAAGACTGAGTAACAGACAAGAAACAGCTATATGTTTGACACTCACACAAAGTACAAATGTTAACTATCATTACCAGACTGTCCAGATTCCTTGACAATGTATACTGTCAAAGGAAAATCACCAGGCTTTTTCTGCCCTGCTTCTTTATCTTCTTCTATAAGACAGACCTCTGGGGCTTCCAGGGTTCAGTTTTACCCATCAATTTCCACTTTAAGACAAAGAGATCTTTAATCCCCAACAGAAAATCAACTGTGCCTTGGTATGAGTTCAAAAATTTTACCACTGAACAGAAATTTTGAAGTTTTCTTCAGCCACAAAGCCTTCCCACATCATGCTTTATGAAAGGCCTAGAAAGTGGGAAGAATCTTATGTGCTTTTTGTTCAGAGAATAGCAGGAGAATCAGGCAATTTCACAAAGACCCAAGAATGCCTTGCCTGAAAGGCTTATGAAATCGAACAAGCTACTTTGCATATAATATTGGTTTAGTGAGTTGATTTATTTTTAGGGAATAAACACCCCATGCTTTCAGAGAGATCTCTGAGATCATTAAATTGATCTTGAAAATGATCAAAGGAATCAAGAATAATTTGCTTAATACTTCCATAAGTCTTTCTATGTGCTCTTTGTGTTAGAAATGGGATCTGTTCTTCATTTCATTTGGAGTAAATGGCCTCCAGGATTAAAAACTCTAATTATAGCCCTTCTCTCAGTTTTTGTTGTGTTAAGGGTCAAAAGTGACCTCCCAAGTTTTAAATGCACAGCACACCCACCATCATGTAAAATGGTAAAATTATTTTTTAACAAGAAGAACAAGAATGTAAATATCTACCCTTAGAAAATCTATGACCATGAAAAATCAAACAACTGTGTAAACCTGGATTTATTATGTCCCCAGACCAGAATGATTTATTTTCTAGTTTAGGGTGAAGAATGATCAAACTGAGGAACAAAGAACTAATCAACACAACTCCTGTGCCTGTAGGAAATGCTACAAGAATTAGCCATCCTCTCCCAGCTCAATGTTAAACAATACAGGGGTCAGGCTCACTTACTGTGATATATATATGTGTGTGTGTGTGTGTGTGTGTGTGTGTGTGTGTGTGTGTGTGTGTGTGTCCTGGCCTAGAAATATTTATTCACTGGATATGAAACAGACTGTTCACCAAGGATTAGTTCAACCCTCTTACAATTTTGTGCCTTCCAATCTAACGTTATCATTACACAGTTCTAGCCAACTCCAATCATTCACTCTGCAATACTTATATTAAAATCACTAAGCCGAAAACCTCCTAATAGCCTTTCTGATTTTCCGAAGTGGGATATCTACTAAGAATCTAGGGGTGTGATGTTCTCCTTTGTTTTATCAGCAGGCTTTTCTCGTAGCTTTTGGGAAGTCTACAATAAATAATACCTAATAATAGCAGGTAAGTTGTAAGTAAACATAGTTACATTATAAGTTCTATTTAGATTGTAGCTCATTATAACAAAAAGTTATTTTAAGTTACAGGATAATTCATTTATTTTTTCTCTGCAAATCTAACAGCTACCTTTCTTTCTTTCTTTTTCTTTTTTTTTTTTTACCAAACTTTACATTTGTGTTAAAATTCAGCTTCTGTGGGTAAGTGGCCTTTTTCTTTAAAAGTACACAACAAAACAAAAATTTTAAAAATAAACTAAAGCAAAACAAAAACTTCTAACTTTCCTTACACTTACTAATGTTTCATTTTGAAATGAGCAGTAATGCATGATACAGAATTTTAAATCTTATATTTATTCTCAATTCTTTCAAATTGTTATAAACCATTTCAGTAAAGTTTCATAGGATAGTTTTTAAGAATTTGGGACTATTTTGAGGAATGAATTTAATACAATTTTATTTTGTTCCTTACCATTTCTTATTGATGGATTTTAGAATTCCTTGGTGAGTAAAGATGATTTTGTATCAAATAATATATATTTTTCCTGCTGCTACTGCTGCTAAATCGCTTCAGTTGTGTCCGACTCTGTGCGACCCCATAGACAGGAGCCCATCAGGCTCCCTTGTCCCTGGGATTCTCCAGGCAAGAACACTGGAGTGGGTTGCCATTTCTTTCTCCAATGCATGAAAGTGAAAAGTGAAAGTGAAGTCACTCAGTAAGTGTCCGACTCTTCGTGACCCCATGTATTGCAGCCTACCAAGCTTCTCCATCCATGGGATTTTCCAGGCAAGAGTACTGGAGTGGGGTGCCATTGCCTTCTCCAATATATTTTTCCTAACCCTGTACAAATTAATTGTATACTTTGCTATGTTCAGTCTCTTTTGTTATGTCAAACTCTTTGCAATTCCATGGACTGTAAACTGCTACCCTCCTCTGTCCATGGGATTTTCCAGTCAAGAATACTTGAGTGGGTTACCATTTTCTCCTCCAGACTTAAACATGGGTGAGATGTTAAAGGGGCTTCCCTGATGGCTCAGACCGTAAAGAGTCTGCCTGCAGTGCAGGAGACCTGGGTTCAATCCCTCGGTTGGGAAGATCCCCTGGAGAAGGGAATGGCTACCTACTCCAGTATTCTGGCCTAGACAATTCCATAGTCTGAGGTGTTAAAAAGAATATGTCCTGTTCACTAAGAATTAAAAGATTTCTTGAGGCTGATTTTTCCTTCTTAAATGGAAAATAGAAAAAGTGTAATTGTTTCAAGGAAATAAATAATAATATTTGTAAAGAGAGCCTTAGTCCTGCTAATTTCTTAGCTGGATGACATAAAAACATCATAAAATAAATAAGACTGTTTTACACTCATGAATTTTCATCTTTAGCAATACACAAAAATGACATCATTCACAGTGGATCTGGTACGTAAACTTCATGAAAACTTTTTGCCTCACAGGTTTAATATTATGAACAATGTCTTGACTCTTCATACACTTTATAACTTTGATTTGCTCACCAGTTTACTTCTTACTAATGTAGTTATTAGCATCTAAGCTGTTTTACATCTGATAAAATAAAATTTAGATGTTACCTTTAAGTATGATACATGCAAATTTATTTTTGTCTTGTACAAACAGAAGAGAAAACATTTTTAATTGATACAATCTTAAGTAAATAAAAATTGAAATATCTTTCAATCCTCAAAGATCTTAAGTGGCAAATGTTCTTATATTTAATACTATATGACCACTGAAATATGAAAAAGTAATAGTGTTCTTGGCATTGCCAACACAGAATAAAATAAAATTGTTTTACTTTTGGCATTATAGTATTTAAATTTCAGTCTTCTAAGAACTAAAATAACTCTAAAATGCACTTACATCACTCTGTATAATAGGGCCTAGGTTCATCCACCTCATGAGGACTGACTCAAACACATTCCTTCTTATGGCTGAGTAATATTCCATTGTATATATGCACCACAGCTTCTTCATCCATTCATTTGTTGATGGACATCTATGTAACTTCCATGTCCTAGCTATTGCAAATACTAACACATATATATGGAATCTAAAAAAAAAACAAATTGTACTGATGAACGTATTTGAAAGGAGCAATGGAGACACGGACATTGAGAACAAAATTATGGACATGGCTGCTGGGGAAACAAGGAGAAGGTGGGAGGCATGGAGAGAATAACATGGAAACAACATTGCCATAGGTAAAATAGATAGCCAGTGGCAATTTGCTGTATAACTCAGGGAACTCAAGCCAGGGTTCAGTAACAATCTAGAGAGGTGGGATGGGGAAGGAGGTGGGAGGGATGTTCAAGTGGGAGAGGAAATGGGTAAACCTATGGTTGATTCATGTTGATGTTTGGTAGAAAATAATGCAATACTGTAAAACAATTATCTTTCAAAATAAATAAATTTTAAAATGTACTTATATGGTCTCTCTGATGGATTATTTCTGAGGAATAAAGAGAAAAACTTGGAACTATGGTTATCACTAATGCCCCGAGAGTGTAACTAAAAATCAAATCAATACTTAATTTTAAAACACTCACAAGGAAAGTTTTAGAAATATAATGTAAATATCCCATACCAGTCTCTGCAGAGCAAACCACATACATGAATGTTCTTGTTTTCATTTAAAATTGATTTTTATCTGATTTCAGTACTTTCTTGCTCTTATTGCATATTATCAAAATTATCTGTTGCATATTCCTTTTATTGCACATTATCACAATCACCCCAAACCATTAACTCACTGGATAACTGCTTATAAAAAAGAGCAGCACAAGATACACTTAACCATGTGTTCATTCAGTATATTTCAGGGTTCAAAGTTTTGGCACTTTTTTAGTATATATTTAGATTTTAACAACATCAGTTTTAAGTGGAATTCAATGATATGTCCCACTCCAGTTGTGGGGGTATGGCTTGGTTTCCATCATTTCCATTATTCCATATAAACAGTTCTAAATTATTTATTTATAAATCATTTGGTGAGTTCTTCATGATATGAAACTTCATCTACTGAGGACAAAATGAGCTAAACTTAAAGGGCAAGTTTCTGCCGTTATAGTCATACTGCATATTTTTATTCATCAGCTTGGGCTGCCATAACAGAATTTTATTTTTTCACAGTTCTAGTGTCCATGATCAAGGTGCCACCAGATTCAGTTTCTGATTAGAAATCTTTTCCTGGCCACTTTCTTGTGGTGTCTTCATATGTCCTCTCCTTTATATACCTGCAAAGAGAGCTCCATTGTCTCTTACTCTTTCATAAGACATCATCATCAGACCAGTGTTCCTCTCTCATAAGATCTCACAAAATCTCATAGTCTCATCCAATCCTAATTGGCTCTCAATGAGAGGTCCCACCTGGAAACACGGATCTTAATTGGACAACTCATTCCATCACAGTGCTCAAGGACAACAAATGCAGTTGACTCTACCTTTCTCTATCCTCCCTTATAAAATATCCTAAAGAATAATGATCAGTAGAAGGCACCTGGGTACTTGAATTCCAACAAAAACAATAATCAAAATAAAAACCTAAGATTTGTAAAGATGAAAATTCATTGCATAATAAAATATATACTGAATAATTCTTAATCAGGAAAAAGATGTGTTGCCCTGTAAAAGTTTTCTCAACATTTATCATAAAAAAAAAAAAACTTAACAAGAAGAAAACAAACACTTTTAAACTAATTGCTGGGTGATAAATTTTGAATGTTTTAACTGTATCAAACTAAGTTTAGGTCTTTAAAAATTCTAAATTACTAAGTCTCTACTCGTCCTTTAGGGTGAAGATTTTAACTAAATAAAATAAACTTAAGGAAATTGAATTTTCCAAGATTTCAAGACACTTTTGATAATTTTTTTATTTTCAAGAATTAATAGGAAAATAAAACTATGGAATTTGTTTAAAAATTCAAAGAGAAAGTGAGATGCTTAATCCAGAATGATGAACCACATTGAGAGCTTTGTTTCTGATTCTTCTAGAGACAGCATACGTATTCTCTCAAACACAGCAAAGAACTAGCACTGCTGACTGTGACAATTTTACATAAGGAGGTTGAAGGCACTTCTAATACAGACACATTATGGCAGAAAGTGAAGAGGAACTAAAAAGCCTCTTGATGAAAGTGAAAGAGGAGAGTGAAAAAGTTGGCTTAAAGCTCAACATTCAGAAAACTAAGATCATGGCATCTGGTCCCATCACTTCATGGGAAATATATAGGGTAACAGTGGAAACAGTGTCAGACTTTATTGTTTGGGGCTCCAAAATCACTGCAGGTGATGACTGCAAGCCATGAAATTAAAAGACGGCTTACTCCTTGGAAGGAAAGTTATGTCCAACCTAGATAGCATATTCAAAAGCAGAGACATTACTTTGCCAACAAAGATCTATCTCATCAAGGCTATGGTTTTTCCAGTAATCATATATGGATATGAGAGTTGGACTGTGAAGAAGGCTGAGTGCTGAAGAATTGATGCTTTTGAACTGTGGTGTTGGAGAAGACTCTTGAGAGTCCCTTGGACTGCAAGGAGAACCAACCAGTCCATTCTAAAGGAGATCAGTCCTGGGTGTTCTTTGGAAGGAATGATGCTAAAGCTGAAACTCCAGTACTTTGGCCACCTCATGTGAAGAGTTGACTCATTGGAAAAGACTCTGATGCTGGAAGGGATTGCAGGCAGGAGGAGAAGGGGACGACAGAGGATGAGATGGCTGGATGGCATCACCGACTCAATGGACATGAGTTTGAGTGAACTCCAGGAGTTGGTGATGGACAGGGAGGCCTGGTGTGCTGTGCAATGCATGAGGTTGCAAAGTTGGGCATGACTGAGTGAATGAACTGAACTGAACTGAAAATAATTGCCTAAAGTGAAATTTGAAATGGTTACAATTTTCATAGTTGGCTTTCAATCTGTTTTTGCATTAATTGACTTTTTGAGGTTTAAACAACACTACATTGCTATTTTAAAGACATTATATATTCAATATTTCTCTATCCATCCATCCATCCATTTCTTCATTTCTTGTTGTTCAGTTGCTCAGTCGTCTCTGACTCTTTGCGACCCCATGGACTGCAGTACTCCAGTCTTCCCTGTCCTTCACTATCTCCTGGAGTTTGCTCAAACTCAAGTCCATTGAATCAGTGATGCCATCCAACCATGTCATCCTCTGTCATTCCCTTCTCCTCCTGCTTTCAATCTTTCTAAGCAGCAGGGTCTTTTTCAATGAGTCTGCTCTTTGCATCAGTGGGCACTGTTAAGTTTTCCAAATCTGCTGGCATATTGAGTGAATCATTTTTTAGGATTTGAAAATACTTAGCTGGAATTCATCATCTCCACTAGTTTTGTTCATAGTGATGCTTCCTAAGGCCCACTTGACTTCACACTCCAGGATATCTGGCTTTGTGTGAGTGATCACAAGATCGTGGTTATCTGAGTAACTAGGATCTTTTTAGTATAGTTCTTCTGTGTATTCTTGCCACCTCTTCTTAATATCTTCTGCTTCTGTTAGGTTCATACCGTTTCTGTCCCTTATGTCCCTCTTTGCGTGAAATATTCCCTTGGTATCTCTAATTTTCTTGAAAAGATCTCTACTCTTTCCCATTCTTTTGTTTCCTCTATTCCTTTGCATTGTTCACTTAGGAAGGCTTTCTTATCTCTCCTTGATATTCTTTGGAATACTGCATTCAGATGGTTATATCTTTCCATTTCTACATTTCCTTCATCTCTTATCTAATCCTAAATTACTGTCCTGACGTTATGTCTCTAATAAGCAGTATTTGATCACTAGAGGACACAGGCAGGAGAAATGTGTTACTCTACAGAAAACTAAAGACACACGTCAGTTTCTCAACAACTCCCAATGAGGTGTTCTTTACAAAGAACCAAATAGCCAATTTAAGAAAGAAGCATACTTATAAGAAATTTTATTAGTATGATGAAAAAAAATGTGTGTAAGTAATATGATGAGTTAGATGACATAGCTGGTATTTCAATCTCCCACCTATCCAGACAATTCAATTATGCTCTAAAAAATTCAGAAGCCTTACGGTAAGAAGTCTCCATGGTCTTTATGAGTGTGACCTTCAAAATTAAAATGCTAAATTGAAAAAAGTGCTAATTTGCATAAATATTGCAGCCTTGCTATTTTAAAAGAAACTCAGGCAATATGTTATGCTATAACTATGACCTTGCACCCATAAAATGGGAGAAAAGAGCATTTAAGTTCAATGAAATACTCTACATTTGGAAGATACTAAAAAGAGCTTGGGTCTGTAAACATGCTAGCAATATAACTCTGCTAATGAGGCTGTAACTGAAAAGCTTTTAAAGTGAGGCTTTCATGAGCTTAATCCTCACCAAAGCAAACTGCAATGTCACCTCTCATTATGTAACAAAGAAATAAAATATTACATACTAACATATACATATATATGCACACACATATATATATTTATATCTATACTTTAATGGAATGAATATATTTATGTTTACTCACATAGTAACTTTACTTAATTATTGCTCATGTTATTGCTGAAGCAGTAATACAGAAAGTAAAATGAACTTCCATCTCAATATATACCAGAAATAGTTGATGCAAGCCACTTCAGCAGCAGACTTACTATATGAAAACACTTTAAAGGAAAAAAATTTCTGCATTTGCTAAATGGCAACTGTTTTCAATCAAAGCAAATTCAATAGATGGGGAAAAAGGTGCATAACATAAGCAACCACCCTTTAAGTCTTTCTTTTCTTACTGTGCAATGTTCACCACTACCTCCAACTCTGTTTTTATTTTAACATATATGCTTTTTTCTCCCCCTATTAAAAGTGCTTTTTATGTACAACAACATACCATGTCTTTTTTATCTGCCACTGAGTGAAATGACGTTTGTTAAAACAGCTCTGTTGATCACATTCCCTTGGCTAGTAAGGTATTAAAACTCATGAGCATGTTTCTCATTTTGTACTGTGTCCCACAGAGTCTAGGTAAAGAGTGAATGAAGAAAACTTAAAAATATACAGCCTTCATTTCTCCTTGGGTCCAACCCTCCTTTCTTATTATAGTATGCTGACAGGGCATATTAAATAATTTTAAAAATCACTAGGGAATCAATATACAGTTTTATATTCTATTTCCCACCAGTTCCTTCATCAGGTCACCATCTCAATTTGCTAAGAATGTCAAGTCCAAAATATTAATCAAGACACTCAACTTGATTTAGTGTTAAGTAACCTCCTCCCTTGACCCAGACCTGCTTCAAGCTGGAATATCTGCAGTGGCACAGGAGAGAATGGTTAGTTTCTTCCTATTTTTCACGATTAGAGTTTTCTTCTTTCCTTCAGTCTCCCTGCCACCTCCTGAGGACTGTTGTCTTACTCAGTCCTGGGAGGGAGACAGGGTGTGAAGAGAAGTGACTGTGAAACACAGCAATTCTAAGGAGAACACTTCTTAGGTTAGTTTACTCTCTCTAGATCTAGCAGATGATTACAAGTCAACAGGGAATGGTGCTTTAAAGATGAAATTGCGAATCATTTTTTTTAAGGTATATCAGGAATATTTTTTAAAAAGTGATACATTGAATTTTAAGTTATGAACATATGTGTGTTTTTCGGAGAGGACTAAGGACTTTGAGACTCATGGCTATGTTCCAAGAATTGGCACGTGGGCCCCTTCTTTCCTCTGGTGCTTCCTTTCTTCATTCCTTCCTTTCTTCGTTCCTTCCTTTCTATAAACCACATCCATATGCTTCTTGGGATTTTCTGGATTTGGTTCCTTCCAGGGATAACATACAGTTTTGAGTACAGAATCATTAAAAATTTTGTTTTTTATTCACATGGCAGGCTAAATAATGACTCCCTCAAAGATGCCCATATCCTAGACCCAGAACCTGAGAATATGTAACCTCACATGGCAAAGATGACTTGCACTCTTAGGTTAAGAAGCTTGGTGTTGAGAGATTACTATATGATTGGTCCTAAAGTAATTAAAGTCAGCAAAGAGCCGACACATTGGAAAAGACCCTGATGCTGGGAAAGACTGAGGGCAGGAGGAGTAGGGGGCATAGAAAATGAGATGGTTGGATAGCATCACCGACTCAATGAACATATGAGTTTGAGCAAACTCTGGGAGACAGTGAAGGAGAGGGAAGCCTGACATGCTGCAGTCCAGGGGGTCACAAAGAACTGGACATGACTTAGCAACTAAATAACAACAACAATGTAATTAAAAGGGTCCTTATAAGAAGGAGGCAGGAAGGTCAGAGTGCAAGAAAGAGATGTAACCGTGGAAGCAGAGGCCAAATGATGCCATTATTGGCTTTGAATATGGAAGAGGACCACAAGTCAAGGTATAAGGGTGACCTGTAGAACTGGAGTCCCCAAATTCTTAGCTGTGGACTGGTACCTCCTGTGAGATTAGCAGGACCATTGGATAAAAGTGTACAATAAAATGTAATGCGACTGAATCATGCCCAAACCAGACCCCACCCCTAGTCCTCGGAAAAAAATATCTTCTATGAAATCAGTCTCTGGTGTCAAAAGGGTTGGGGACCACTGCTATAGAAGGTGGAAAACGCAAATACTACTAGATCCTACCCTTGTGCCTCTTGAAGGAACACAACCTTGTGGATAACTTCGTTTTAGCTCCCTAAGACTTATTATGGGCTTCTGATTTTTAAAATGGTAAAATAATACATTTGTGTTGTTTTAAGTTACTATTTTTGTGGTAATATGGTACAGCAACAGTAGGATATTAATACATCTCTTTCTACCATTCTCTTGTGCAGTTTTCATATATGCCACTCATCTGATAAAATCCTTTAAGAACTTTGAATTGCTATTTCTTAATCATTCCATTTAGTTTTATAAACATGAAAATACTTTCTTTTTTTCTGCCCTTGTATCTAAATTGCTTAAAGTGAGTGAAGTCGCTCAGTCATGTACGATTCTTTGCTACCCCATGGACTGTAGCTATCAGGCTCCTCTGTCCATGGGATTTTTCAGGCGAGAGTACTGGAGTGGGTTGCCATTTCCTTCTCTAGGGGATCTTCCCAACCCAGGGGTCGAACCTGGGTCTCCTGCATTGCAAGCAGACGCTTTACCATCTGAGCTAAATTGCTTAACACAGTATTAAATTAACTTTTCTAATTATGAAAACAAACTGCTGTTGGTAAACAAGCACATCTCTCTGTAAGCATGTAACTCAATAAGTGGAAACAAAAAACTCTGGACATACCAGAGAAAATAGTCCTTGGCCTCAGTCACTATGTTCTTAGAAAGGAATGAAGACAGACTCCCATCACACAAAGAATGGTTTAAATGGAGTTTTAAGACTTTATTTTTTTTTTTTTACTATAAGTGAATAATAATAAGGGATAAAATTGTATCTCTCTCTCTCTCTCTCTATATATATATATATATATATAAACTTTTCATCATAATGCCCTGATAATCAATATTTCCCATCTCTAATCTATTCTCCGCACTACAGATAGAACCATGTCTGACTTTGTATCTTTTCCATCCTTAACTGCTTCATGTAGCCTATTTCATTTGAGGATAAGGACTGAATTGTTTGGTATAGGCAGACATAAATTGTTAAGACGTGGTCTTTCCTTCACACTTGGTCTACCTCTAGCCTTTCTCCTCTCTTTCCAACATTGTATGCTTCAGCCTTACTGAATTTCTTGAGCTTTCTAGATTTACTTATCCTACCTTTTATCCTAAAGATTTATATGACTAATGTTTTACCCACAACTGAGACTACCTTGTGTTCCTGGTGGTGTAGCTCTATGATTATGAAGTCTCCATTAGCCTGGATAGCACAGTCTTGCCAACCAGAGTAGATTGTGAATGAAAATGCAAACCTTAGTTTTGTAAAATTAATGGGACTTCATAGTATCTGTTACTGAATCTGGCTTGTCCTAAAGTGTGTGGCATTAAAAAGAGTCAGAGTTAATGATAAAGACAGTTTTTAACGAAAGAAACTGACACTCAGTGTTGAATGTTTTGAAAATGATAGTTGGGAAGAGGACAGAACATATGTTTGCATTTTGAAGTTACCATCAATACTTAACAGAACGATTTCAACACAAGGTATAAATCTGACTACAAGGAATAAGTGATGAAAAAAAATTTGGCAGAAGTTATAGATTATTTACCAAGAGTGTTTTGAAGTGAATGAAAAACCAACGGAAAGATTAATAAATAAAAGGTAGGGATCAGCAAGGCTTGCCAAAATCTTCCCTAGGATGTGAAAAACTTGAAGATATTCTTACGCATGGTCATGGTGGTTTAGTCACTAAGTCGTGTCTGACTCTTACAATCCCACAGATTGTAATTTTTAAAGTATATATAAATATAATTACATAGACAATGATAGCAGAAGAGGATTAGGGTATGAATAAAGGGAATAGATAGGAAAAAGAAGGAGGACGGATGGATGTAGATGTTGCATAGCCAAGAAAGGAGAAATGGTCTTAATCTTAGTAGAAAGAGTTACTTTCATAAATGAGAAAAAAAAGGGCAGGGTTAAGTTTACTGAGAGCAGAAAATTTTTGGAAACATTTAATGTAAAACAAAATGGAAGATTTAAAAGAGATACTAGATGGCAGTGAAAACCTAGTTACAACCAAGATGAATATGAATTTACCCTCAAAAATTAGAATTTAGTCTTTTGAGCAGGAAAAAAATATTAGATCGTAATTTTTCTAAAGTTAATGCATTCATTTGAAGAAAAAGTAAAGAACAGTTAGGACAAGTACTAGCTGATACATTGACTTTAACTCTAAAGAAACAATAACAGCAATGTTAAAGAACATTTAAGAAAGGCAGCAACAGCATAGAGTAAAAAATTCATCATTTGTAAGCGACATCAAAGTTATTAGACAAAAGGAATGAAAGTTTGATCTCAGTGGCAGATTTGAAATTTAACAGTTAACTTTTAATGCTATTCTATTATGTAGATGCCTTGGAACACTCAAATTCAATTTGAGGAAGCAGTGACCCAGGAACATACAATGTGAAATTTTCATGTTCACTTCTCCAAAGTTCTTTGTTCACAGGCATGCCTCATTATGTTGGAAAAGTTCAGTAGATATTGCTAACTATGTTAGTTTAAGTTCTGTATATTAAATTTAAGATATCTGATCTCAATCCTGATTATGGAATGGGGAGGCTAGGAGAGGAAAAAAAATTGACTTGAATAATAAGGTTTTGATTTCTAGGATGATTGGATTTAGCCTTTAAAATGACAGGTTATAAATTTATTCCCATTGCCTTGAATGGAAGACTAAAATAAAAATATGACTAAGGAAGACAGTAACAAATTTAGAATAAGAAACTCATCAACCTTTTCAACAAAGCAAAATTGAATGGCTCAGAACAATGGTAATTTAGAGATAAATCTACTACTTGGGGATTCTAAACTCTGGATAAATCTTTAGACACAATTGTGAATGAAGTATCATTAAGATTCAATATTTTCAGTGTTCCCTCTCTATCAGAATCAGAAGTGTCATTAAAACATAGATAAACACAGATTTAGATATATGAAAATTTCCTGTTTCCTATCATAGTATCATAAAGAGATATTCAGCTGCTTTGTAACAATCCAAGAATATTCAAATTCTAAAAGGTTCAAGGTTGATTTATAGAACTTCCTTAAGAAACCATTTATTCAGACAAGAAAATCTGTCTTCCTCTTAAGACTATATACAATGATTTGAATGAAATATCATTAAGGTGTGAAATAATCACACATCTTCTTAAAAGTAAGTTATAGTAAATCAACTGATTACAAAACTGCTTTGCAGTTATAACATAGGAAAAAAACTAACATATTAAGACTGTTAAAAATTTTATTATATGAAATTACAACACTAAAGATTTGTGAAACCATATTTATAAATAGAATAATCTATTCCAGAAACTTCATAAGTCCTACATACATTTCAGCATATTCAACTGCTAAAGAACAAGGAAAAAATTGTATTGAGCAATATGAAAAAAAATAGTCTGGGAAAATTATGATAGATGCATAAATGTAGTTTTTCAGAAACTTTTTACATTAAATTTTAAAATATGCTAAACACTTTTACCTACTTAAAGCCAAAGTTTCATGTTTCCTTTGGCTGGGTTTCTAGTCTCATTTCAAAGACCAACTTAATTTAGCAGCTTTTTAGGCAAAAAGATGTCATATCCATTGTGCTTTGGACTTAAAAATTGTTTTCTTATTCCGAGCATCTCTAAAATTAGTCTTTATCCTCTAAAGCTATTTTGCTTTACTTATTTAAGCACATCATTGTATTAATAGAATCCTCAATCACACACACACGTGTGTATATATATATATAATTAGTATATTTTGTTTTATGTGTGCCACTTTTATTTAAATCTAGACTACATTGGTCTGAGCCTACATTGGTCTGAGCCCTTTTTCTATTTCAACTCTTTTCTGACATCTATGGTTCAGTCTGCTAAATACGTCTAATAAAGGCTAATATTTTTTTAATGTGCAGGCAGAGATTTCTAGAAAAAATAACAATTTTCAACAAAGACCAAGATTTAGAGGGGGACTATAAAATTTACAGCCAAATAATTTTTAAGACATCTTAATGAATGGTGAAAACAAATTAATATTTGTTAAAGTGAACTTGTATTTCCTGTTCATGCATTCATACAACCATAAAATCATAAACTTGTGACAAAGAGATTCAGAAAGGTTTTTTTCTCAATTGTACAATAATCATTGTGTTCATTGTTTAAGTGAATATTTCAATACTTTGAACTGTTAACATTCTCTCCTAAGTTCATTAGAGGCATTCTCAGTGAGTTATTCCTTCCAGTTGCTATTTTTACACATTTTGTGTCATAATCATTTGAGTACTTTCAGAAGTATACCATGACACTGACAATATGATTAATCATTCTGGGACTAGATAAATAATACAGTATTTATAGTTTAGAACATAAGACTAGAATCTGGGAACATACCAAAACAACGCAATATGATTCAATTCTAATATAAAATTTTAGCAAAAGGAATACTTCATACCATTTCAATGATGAGGCATGTTTATAAGAAGAAATAAGTGATAATTTAGACAAAATATTTTATGTGATTCAAGAGTATATGCAGGGTTATTTGGCAAAGTAAGCATACTTACGATAAATTAGAGCTAAAATACACTTCAGAATATTACAAACTTCTTCGGAATTCAGACAGATGTCCAAAGTCTCAAAATGTTAGTTGTTTAGTCATGCCCAACTCTTTCCCCCTGTATGGGGGATGCACATTCAAGAAGCCTGACAATATGCCAGAGAATGCTCAAACTACTGAACAATTGCACTCATTTCACACGCTAATAAAGTAAGGCTCAAAATTCTCCATGCCAGGCTTCAACAGTATATGAACCATGAACTTCCAGATGTTCAAGCTGGTTTTGGAAAAGGCAAAGGAACCAGAGATCAAATTGCCAACATCTGCTGGACTATCGAAAAAGCAAGAGGGTTCCAAAAAAACATCTATTTCTGCTTTATTGACTATGCCAAAGCCTTTGACTGTGTAGATCACCACAAACTGTGGGAAATTCTTAAAGAGATGGGAATACCATACTACCTGACCTGCCTCCTGAGAAATCCGTATGCAGGTCAGGAAGCAACAGTTAGAACTGGACATGGGACAATAGACTGGTTCCAAATCGGTAAAGGAGTATGTCAAAGCTGTATATTGTTACCCTGCTTATTTAACTTATATGCAGAGTACATCACGAGAAATGCTGGGCTGGATGAAGCACAAGCTGGAATCAAGATTGCTGGGAGAAATATCAATCACTTCAGATATGCAGATGACACCACTCTTATGGCAGCAAGTGAAGAACTAAAGAGCCTCTTGATGAAAGTGAAAGAGGAGAGTGAAAAAGTTTGCTTAAAGATCAACTTTCAGAAAACTAAGATCATGGCATCTGGTCCCATCACTTTATGGCAAATAGATGAAGAACCAGTGGAAACAGCAGCTGACTTTATTTTTTGGTCTCCAAAATCATTGCAGATGGTGACCGCAGCCATGAAATTAAAAGACGCTTACTCCTAGGAAGAAAGTTTATGACCAACTTAGACAGCATATGAAAAAGTAGACATTACTGCCAACAAAGATCTATCTCATCAAGGCTATGGTTTTTCCAGTAATCATATATGGATATGAGAGTTGGACTGTGAAGAAAGCTGAGCGCCGAAGAATTGATGCTTTTGAACTGTGGTGTTGGAGAAGACTCTTGAGAGTCCCTTGGACTGCAAGGGGATCCAACCAGTCAATCCTAAAGGAAATAAGTCCTGAACATTCATTGGAAGGACTGATGTTGAAGCTGAAATTCCAATAATTTGGCCACCTGATGAGAAGAACTGATTCATTTGAAAAGACCCTGAGCTGGGAAAGATTGACGTCGGGAGGAGAAGGGGATGACAGAGGATAAGATGGCTGGATGGCATCACTGACTCAATGGACATGAGTTTGAGTAAACTCCAGGAGTTTGTGATTGGAGGCTGTCACCAACTGATATGCTACAGTCCACGGGTCGCAAAGTGTCAGACATGACTGACCGACTGAACTGAACTGAACTCTTTGCCCACCTTATGGGATGTAGCCCTCCATTCTCCTCTCTCCATGGTATTCTCCAGGCAAGAATACTTGAGTGGGTAGCCATTTCCTCTTCCAGGGGATCTTTCCAACCCAGGGATCTAACCCGAGTCTCCTGCATTGGAGACAGATTCTTTACCGTCTGAGCCACCAGGGAAACCTGTAAAACCCCAAAGGTAGTAGTAGTACTGAGACCATGAATTCAGCCTCCTAATTCTGAGCGAGTCGTTCTTTCCTAAACCACCTTCCAGGCTTCTATCTTAAGCATTTATTTCAATCTAATGCATGCAACATTTAAGCAGCCATTTCTAGCTTTTTGTTTAGGCTCCCCAATACCACCAACTCAAAACACAGCTCTACTTAACAGATTCTAAAAGTAAAGGATTCTTCTCCTGGTTGCAACAAACCAATAACTTGAGAGAAATGCAACTAACCTTATTAGACAAGATTATCATGCCTAGAAAACAGGTGGCATTCTATACAGAAAATATTCTATACTTTAATCTCATTTTCACATAAGCACATATTTAAGAGAGTAGAAAATAATTTAATAAACTGAGTGAAAAAAATGTCTTAATATCACAGCAGCAATCTTAAATAACAAGCTTATAGAAAAGTAATAATGATATCATATATTTGAAATTGTTTTAAATATTAAAACACAACTCCAGGAAGATAAAATAATTCACGAACTATAGTATTCTGTCAAGGCAAACTGGAAGGCAAACAGGAGATGGCAAGAGTGAATGTAGACTTTCTAGGAATCAGCAAATAAAATGGACTGGAATCTGTGAATTTAACTCAGATGACCATTATATCTACCACTGTGGGCAGGAATCCCTTAGAAGAAATGGAGTGGCCATCATAGTCAACAAAAGAGTACAAAATGCAGTACTTGGATGCAATCTCAAAAACGACAGAATGATCTCTGTTCATTTCCAAAGCAACCCATTCGATATCACAGTAATCCAAGTCTATGCCTACAAGACATTTTAGAACTAACACCCAAAAAAGATGTCCTTTATATTTTAGGGGACTGGAATGCAAAAGTAGGAAGTTAAGAAACACCTGGAGTAACAGGCATACTTGAGCTTGGAATGCAGAATGAAGCAGGGCAAAGGCAAATAAAGTTTTGGCAAGAGAATGCACTGGTCGTAGCAAACACCCTCTTCCAACAACACAAGAGAAGACTCTACACATGGACTTCACCAGATGGTCAACAGCAAAATCAGATTGATTATATTTTTTGCAGCCAAAGATGGAGAAGCTGTATACAGTCAGCAAAAACAAGACTGGGAGCTGTCTGTGACTCAGATCATGAACTCTTTATTGCCAAATTCAGACTTAAATTGAAGAAAGTAGGGAAAACCACTAGACCATTCAGTTATGACCTAAATCAAATTCTTTATAATTATACAGTGGAAGTGAGAAATAGATTTAAGGGATTAGATCTGATAGAGTACCTGATGACTAGGGATGGAGGTTGGTGACATTGTACAGGAGACAGGGAGCAAGATCATCCCCAAGAAAAAGAAATGCAAAAAGCAAAATGGTTGTCTGAGGAGGTCTTACAAATAGCTGTGAAAAGAAGAGAAGTGAAAAGCAAAGGAGAAAAGGAAAGGTATACCCATATGAATGCAGAGTTCCAAAGAATAGAAAGGAGAGAGAAGAAAGCCTTCTTCAGTGACCAATGCAAAGAAATAGAGGAAAACAATAGAATGGGAAAGACTAGAGATCTCTTCAAGAAAATGAGAGATACCAAGGGAATATTAAATGGAAAGATGGGCTCAATAAAGGACAGAAATGGTATGGACCTAACAGAAGCAGAAGATATTAAGAAGAGGTGGCAAGAATACACAGAAGAACTATACAAAAAGATCTTCGTGACTCAAATAATCAGGATGGTGTGATCACTCACCTAGAATGAGACATCCTGGAGTGTGAAGTCAAGTGGGCCTTAGGAAGCATCAGTATGAAAAAAGCTAGTGGAGATAATGGAATTCCAGTTGAACTATTTCAAATCCTAAAAGATGATGCGGTGAAAGTGCTGCACTTTGTATGCCAGCACATTTGGAAAACTCAGCAGTGGCCACAGGACTGGAAAAGCTTGGTTTTCATTCCAATTCCAAAGAAAAACCATGCCAAAGAATGTTCAAACTACCACACAATTGCACCCTTCTCACACGCTAGCAAAGTAATGCTCAAAATTCTCCAAGCCAGGCTTCAATAGTACGTGAACCGTGAACTTCCAGATGTTCAAGCTGGTTTTAGAAAAGGCAGAGGAACAAGAGATCAAATTGCCAACATCCACTGGATCATCGAAAAGGCAAGAGAATTGCAGAAAAGCATCTCTTTCTACTTTATTGACTGTTATTCATACAGTCAAAGCCAAAGCCTTTGATTGTATAAATAACAATAAACTGTAGAAAATTATTAAAGAAATGGGAATACCTGACAGATGACCTGACCTGCCTCTTGAGAAATCTGTATGCAGGTCAGGGGGCAACAGTCAGAACTGGACATGGAACAAAAGACTGGTTCCAAATAGTAAAAGGAGTACATCACGACTGTATATTGTCACCCTGCTGTTTAACTTATATGCAGAGTACATCACGAGAAACACTGGGCTGGAAGAAGCACAAGCTGGAATCAAGATTGCCGGGAGAAATATCAATCACCTCAGATATGCAAATGAGCCCACCCTTACAGCAGAAAGTGAAGAAATAAGGAGCTTCTTGATGAAAGTGAAAGAGGAGAATGAAAAATTTGGCTTAAAGCTCAACATTCAGAAAACTAAGATCGTGATATCTGGTCCCACCACTTCATGGCAGCCATGGTGGCTGCAGCCATTAAATTAAAAGGTGCTTACTTCTTTGAAGGAAAGTTATGACTAACCTAGACAGCATATTAAAAAGCAGAGACATTACTTTGCTAACAAAGGTCCATCTAGTCAAGGCAATAGTTTTTCCAGTAGTCATGTATGGCTGTGAGATTTGGACTGTAAAGAAAGCCAAACGCTGAAGAATTGATGTTTTGAACTGTGGTTTTGGAGAAGACTCTTGAGAGTCCGCTGGACTGAAAGAGATCCAACCAGTCCATCCCAAAGGAGATCAGTTTTGGGTGTTCACTGGAACAACTGATGTTGAAGCTGAAACTCCAATACTTTGGCCACCTGATGTAAAGAGCTGACTCATTTGAAAAGACCCTGCTGCTGGGAAAGATTGAGGGCAGGAGGAGCAGAAGACGGAGGATGAGATAGTTGGATGGCATCACCGACTCCAAGGACACGAGTTTGGGTGAACTCTGGAAGTTTTTGATGGACTGGCATGCTGCAGTCCATGGGGGTAGCAAAGAGTTGGACACAACTAAGTGACTGAATGAACTGAACTGAATAGCACCATGTCACTGTGTTTTATCTAAATCTTTCCTTTCATTCCAGGGAGGACTGAGGTTACTGGTTCAGAGGAAAAGAAGAAAGAATCATCAATAAAAACATTTTATCTAAAGCTCAACATGTGGTAAGTACAACAGACTCATACCTTATACTTTCTCTTGTAACACCTATAGAAATGAGTATTATTGATCAGAAATTTTCTGGAAAATTGGCTACAGAAACTTATTAACATTCCATTTATTCCATATAGTCTTCTTGATAAAAAAAATATAATCACTGCTTCTCTTGGAGATTTTTTTTTATCTTCCCAAAATATAAATGCTATTACTATTTCTATCTCTCTATTTGCTTCAGAAATTTAATTATTCTTAGTAAAAAGGAAGCAACTTTAGAATTGTCTTTAATTCCTCCATAAAATAAGAAACCAGTATAAGAAATTTAAAAATTACTGATCTCAGTGGTCTGTTCCTGATGTAAGCAACCAACCCAAAGTTTATATTGAGAAATAACATATTTATTTTCTTATTTTTAGTCAAGAAAATGTGATTATTAGGACCATGGAAAAAAATTTGAGGTTTATGCCTTTATGTAAAAGCCTACTTATGTTACTAGAAATTCTTAAATGTAATTTAAAAACCTTTTTCTTTACCATTTTTTCTATCAAGATTATAGATGATGGCATAATGAAAATACTGATATTATTGCCTAGAAACCCACAATGTAGAACTTCTATTGTTCATACTGATAAAAATGCAAAGGTGTAAAAATGAATACTTCTAGAATATGTCCACTTCCTGGTCAAAGAAACATGAGGTAAGGCAACTATAAAACTCGAAAAGATTAACTTTTAGTTTGATATGAGGAGAAAAAGGAGTTTTACACATATATTTTTCATCATCACTTTTAATATTCATGTGTATAAAATTATATACAATGCACAAGAACCTTGCTTTCTATGATGAGAAAGATATACATGCCTGCCTTGTGACACTTTGGAATAATTCTTTTAATTGCAGATGTACAGTCATTAAAATAGTGGCAAATGTTATTTTCTTGGGCTCCAAAATCACTGCAGACAGTGACTGCAGCCACAAAATTAAAAGATGCTTGTTCCTTGGAAGAAAAGCTATGACAAAGCTAGACAGCATAATACAAAGTAGAAACACACTTTGCCAACAATGGTCCATACAAGCAAAGCTATGGTTTTTCCAGTAGTCATGTACAGATTCGAGAGTTGGACCATAAAGAAGGCTGAGCACCGAAGAATTGATGCTTTCGAACTGTGGTGCTGGAGAAGATACTTGAGAGTCTCTTGGACAGCAAAGAGATCAAACCACTCGATCCTAAAGGAAATAAACCCTCAATACTCATTAGAAAGGCTGATGCTGAAACTCCAATACTTTGGCCACCTGATGCAAAGAACTGATTCACTGTTAAAGACCCTGATGCTGAGAAAGATTGAAGGCAGGAGGAGAAGGGGATGACAGAGGATGATATGTTTGGATGGCATCACCGACTCGATGGACATGAGTTTGCGCAAGCTCTGGGAGTAGTGATGGACAGGGAAGGCTGGCGTGCTGCAGTCCATGGGGTCACAAAGAAACAGATAGGACTGAGCAACTGAACTGAACTGAATTGACTCATTGGAAGGACTAATCCTGAGGCTGAAGCTCCAATACTTTGGCCACCTGATGTGAAGAGCTGACCCATTGGAAAAGTCTCTGATGCTGGGAAAGATTGTGGGCAGGAGGAGAAAGGGGCAATAGGTAATGAGGTGGTTGGATGGCATCATCAACTCAATGGAGATGAGTCTGAACAAACTCTGGGAGATAGTGAAGGACAGGAAGCCTGGTATGCTGCAGTCCACAGAGTCGCAGAGTCAGACGCAATTTAGCGACTGAACAACAGTCACTAGAATGAATTCATTTGATAAACTGATAGGTCTAAAATAGAAAAAAAATAATAAAGCAAGGAAAAAGTAAGAAAAAATCTCTCAGACTTGTTTACTTTTTATTTATTATGGTAGCCATGGTAATTAACTGCTCTCTATGGGAGGAAGTGATTTTCCAGCATTAGCCATTTTTGATGCTGAACTATTTTTAAAATTCAGTTTATGCACAATTTAAAAATATTGTAAACCAGAAACAGCCTTTTTCTCTAATCAAAAGTTATATAATCAGCATTTAATTACTTCAAAGAAAATTTCTATTAATTTTTAAACTTAAGGATACTGTTAAACCTATGAATAAACATACTTAGAAATAGGATACACTTGCAAAATGTATAGATCCCAAAATACTCAGTTTTAACAACTTTCCACTCTGTTTTGACTTTATAGTACTGATATTAGAGCCATGATTTTTCAGCAAATTAATTCCAATAATTTATTATTAATTGATGAAAAGCTATTTTCATAATCAATATACAGTTAGCAGTAACATAGGTATTATCTTTGGAAAACAAATGAAAACACAACATATGAATCAGTTATTCTATCCTACTGCATACATAATTTGATTCTTTGTATTTAGTTTTGACTTACTGAATAGGAGCTAATGGTAGTGACAGAAATCTGATAGTTTTATAGAGCAACATACAGATTATTCAGGATCACATGTATAGTGAACATGAGTTGCCTGACTTTTGGCTTTTATTCTAACTTTCTAAGTTTTAGCTTCCTTATCTGTACTAAAATGTGAGGATTAAGTCAGGTAACCCTTGAAAAACAGGTAGCAGAGTATGTTGCTGAAACTAAAGAATATTAGCTATTATAATCATTAGATGAATTTTGGCTTTTCATACAAGGTTTTATAAATGTTAACTATTTGGCTTCATTTTTTATCTCCTTTCTTAAAACAGTAGTATATGAATTTAATAGCATGAGAAAAATGATTAATTTATATAATTAAAGCAACATGCATAAAATATAGTTATTGTCAATTTGCTTCAAATTTTAATAAGTATTACGCAAAGTATCAGATATAGTATGGTATGAAAAGATGAATAAGATATAACACGGATATACAAAGACATTGGAATTGAATGGTAACAGACAAAGAACAAACAGATAAAAATATCTCAAAAGATTAATAATGAATATACAAACCCTCATTTACTTTTGTAATCCATTATGTGAAGTTTTCATAACTTGAAGTCATGAAAACTTTTTATTTCATAAAAATCCCTTATGAATATGAGTAAAAGAACTAATGATTTTTCAAAGAAACGTCTCAGAGTCATGCAAAGAAAACTGCAGAGGATGATAAGGATTATTGTCAAATATCCTGATATGTTTGTGGTAAGAATCTGCACATACATCCCTGTGTTTCCTAAAAGAGATAAGCAACAGGAAAGTGATCTACTTCCCTGATCATCTCTCATGTACTAAGTTGTTTTCACTTTGGTGATCAAGTCATAGTAGTTCTGTAAAGAGAAATTATTTTACAGAAAAGGAAATGGGGCTCAGAGTTGTTAATATGAAGAAGGTCACAGAATGGCTAAGTAGCAGAGTGAGATTTTTAATCCACTTCTGATTTATCGTACATTCCATGGTATGTGTATAACACAAGGCAGTCTATTTAATTTCTCCATTTTCATTCTTCAACTTGAACATTTGCAAAACAGAACTAATTATCCACAATTTTAATTTATGTTTGGAATATTGAAGTTCTTAGTCATATTGTTTTTACTTTTTTTCTACCTTTTTGACTTATTTTTCTCATAATTATCTGAAAATTCTGAGTGATAGAATCCTGTCTTCAGTACATCTTCATTACAGATTTTATTGTCAGTATATTTTCCATAATTCACCAATATTTTTCCATATGTTCACTGTTTTCATGTTTCATTTTCTAAAATCCTATTTTTTCTTCTACATTCCCACAAAGTTTTCTAATAATCAACTGCTTCTGAGTCGACATATTATTTGTTCAGCTTGGATAATATTATATATTAATATTTTGGTTTTTCCTATACTAAGGCAAATACCTAAGTCTATGGACTTATGGACCTATGGTACACACCTAATAGATATAGAAGATATTAAGAAGAGGTGCCAAGAATTCATACATCAGATCAGATCAGTCGCTCAGTCGTGTCTGATTCTTTGCGACCCCATGAATCGAAGCATGCCAGGCCTCCCTGTCCATCACCAACTCCCGGAGTTCACCCAGACTCACGTCCATCGAGTCAGTGATGCCATCCAGCCATCTCATCCTCTGTCGTCCCCTTCTCCTCTTGCCCCCAATCCCTCCCAGCATCAGAGTCTTTTCCAGTGAGTCAACTCTTCGCATAAGGTGGCCAAAGTACTGGAGTCTCAGCTTTAGCATCATTCCTTCCAAAGAAATCCCAGGGCTGATCTCCTTCAGAATGGACTGGTTGGATCTCCTTGCAGTCCAAGGGACTCTCAAGAGTCTTCTCTAACACCACAGTTCAAAAGCATCAATTCTTCGGTGCTCAGCTTTCTTCACAGTCCAACTCTCACATCCATACATGACCACAGGAAAAACCATAGCCTTCACTAGACGAACTTTTGTTGGCAAAGCAATGTCTCTGCTTTTGAATATGCTATCTAGGTTGGTCATAACTTTCCTTCCAAGGAGTAAGCATCTTTTAATTTCATGGCTGCAGTCACAGAAGAACTATACAAAAAAGATCTCAGTGACCCATGTAACCATGATGGTGTGATCACTCACCTAGAGTCAGACATCCTGGAGTGTGAAGTCAAGTGGGATTTAGGAAGCATCATTACAAACAAAGCTAGTGGAGGTGATGAAATTTCAGTTGAGCTATTTCAAATCCTAAAAGATGATGCTGTAAAAGTGTTGTACTCAATATGCCAGGAAATTTGGAAAATTCAGCAGTGGTCAAAGGACTGGAAGAGGTAAGCTTTCACTCCAAGCCCAAAAAAGGCAATGCCAAAGAATGTTCAAACTACCACACAATTGCACTCATTTCACATTTTACCAAAGTAATGCTCAAAATTCTTCAAGCCAGGCTTCAATAATATGCAAACTGAGAACTACCAGATATTCGAGCTGGATTAGGAAAAGGCAGAGGAACCAGAGATCAAATTGCCAACATCTGTTGGATCATCAAAAAAGCAAAAGAGTTCCAGAAAAACAACTACTTCTGTTTTATTGACTACACCAAAGCCTTTGACTGTGTGGATCACAACAAAGTGTGGAAAATTCTTAAAGAGATGGGAATACCAGGCCACATTAGCTGCCTCCTGAGAAATCTGTATGCAGGTGAAGAAGCAACAGTTAGAATGGACATGGAACAACAGACTGGTTCCAAATTAGGAAAGAAGTGCATCATGGCTATATATTGTCATCCTGCTTATTTAACTTATATTCAGAGTATATCATGCAAAATGCCAGGCTGGATGCAGCACAAGCTGGAATCAAGATTGCCAGGAGAAATATCAGTAACTTCAGATATGCAGATGACACTACCCTTATGGCAGAAAGCAAAAAGGAGCTAAAGGGCCTCTTGATGAAAGTGAAAGAGAAGAGTGAAAATGCTGGCTTAAAACTCAACATTCAAAAGACGAAGATCATGGCATCTGGTCCCATCACTTCATGACAAATAGATGGGTAAACGGTGGAAACAGTGACAGACTTTATTTTCTTGTGCTCTAAAATCACTGCAGAGGATGACTGCAGCCATGAAATTAAAAGACATTTGTTTCTTGGAAGAAAAGCTATGACAAACCTAGACAGCATATTAAAAAGCAGAGACATTACTTGCCAACAAAGGTCCATCTAGTCAAAGCTATCGTTTTTGCAGTAGTCATGTACAGATATGATAGTTGGACCATAAAGAACACTGAGTGCTGAAGAATTGATGCTTTTGAACTGAGGTGTTGGAGAAGACTCTTGAGAGTCTCTTGGACTGCAAGGAGATCAAACCTGTCAATCAAGGAAATCAGTCCTGAATATTCACTGGATAGATTGATGCTGATGCTGAAGCTCCAATACTTTGGCCACCTGATGCAAAGAACTGACTCATTGGAAAAGACCCTGATGCTAGGAAAGACTGAGGGCAGGATGAGATGGGGACAACAGAGGATGAGATGGTAGGACGGCATCACCGACTGGATGGACATGAGTTTGAGCAAGCTCCGGGAGTTGCTGATGGGCAGGGAAGCCTGGCGTGCTGTACTCCATGGGGTTGTAAAGAGTCAGACCTGAATGAGCCACTGAACTGAAATGAATGCCCAGTGAATCAAAGGGCATATGAATATGACTCTTGGTCATAAACACTGAGGGAGATAACTTTTTCTTACTGGAAAATAATTTCCCCAAAATTTCCATCTCTAAGATTAATAAATTCTGAGGCTCTAATGTACAGCTTGTGATTATAATTAACAGTACCATATTATATATTTGAAAGTTGTAAGAATAGACCTTAAATATTACCACCACCAAAACAAAAATTAACGATGTCCTTGGATGGAGGTTTTTGTTACCTTACTGTGGTGTGTAACCTTATCAATATGTACATATCTTATCAATATGTACACATGTCAAATCATTGCTTTGGACACCTTAAACTTACATATTTTTATGTCAATAATATATCAATAAGCCTAAAGAAGACACTATTATCATCTTAAAAGAAGACACTATTGCATTAAATAATTTAAAATCTAAACTAGGAGAGTGGCAAAGGTGATGAAAAAAGAATGGAGTAGATATAAAAGGTAATACCAACAACATATCTATATGTGAATATGGAGTAACAAGGGTTTTATCACCTGGATTATACTGGTGGGAATCAAATTTTGTCCTTCTTAGAACCAATGTCTAAATTTTCATTTGAATGAGCAAAGGGCTTTTGAAGTCAGAATAGCATCCAGATAACATTTATTTTGTAAGGACTAATCTATATGCAGACAGAGATGATTTTGAGGACTGTTTTGTTAATAATAAAGTAGGAATGACATCCATACATGAATTGACATACGTAGATAAAGGCACATGTTGAGTGATGAACAACAGAGGAAAAAGAAAGTTATCTGGATTGAAAGGGGGTGGAGAGAATATAGAGAGTAGTCTGCAGGTTATTAAAGATAATGGGTCTACTCCTTCTTCCTAGGAGCAAGAAATGGCAGTATGCAACATCCCAACCATTGAAGAATACCTCTCATTCTCAATTTGCTGCTGATTACACAGCCTGTCTTTCACGCTCCATGTTTTCTTTCTCGTCTACCTGAAAAAGCCTGTCATCTAGGGGTGGCTTATTGGAAAAGATGTGAAGGTTTTGGATCTCAGCTTTGGGGAGTACTTCTGGTGGATACAGGTAGTATATTTATACTGTTTTCTCTTCTTAAGACTTAAATGGTGTCCCCACTGAAAATACTTTTCTCACCCCAACTCCCCTACTCACCACCGCCTTTAGCAAAAGTATAGTTGGTAATCTTGGATCGTGTCTTAAATAGGTTTTCTGTGAGGAAATTGGAGTTTTTCCAAAATTTCTCCCTCCTACTTTGAGGTGTTGCCTTTCAATTTTTCCTTTTCTTCAAGTTCCTTCTTTTAAGCATTAACTCCATGGCCAACCCACCAAATATTTCTTTAGTTTTTCTTTCTTCTTTGCAACAAGCTATCTGAGGCAAGGGACTCAGAATGAGTCTCGGATATATTTCACTTAGCGTTTTGGATTTTAATGTATTTGTTCATTGGAAGGACTGATAATGAAGATGAAACTCCAATACTTCTGCCACCTCATGTGAAGAGTTGACTCATTGGAAAAGACCCTGATGCTTGGAGGGATTGGGGGCAGGAGAAGAAGGGGACTGCAGAGGATGAGATGGCTGGATGGCATCACCAACTTGATGGACATGAGTTTGAGTGAATTCCGGGAGTTGGTGATGGACAAGGAGGCCTGGCGTGCTGTGATTCATGGGGTTGCAAAGAGTCAGACAGGACTGAGCGACTGAACTATACTGAACTGAACTGAACTGATTCTTCAGCAGTCTGGAGAGTCAGTATTGCATACTCAGTCTTGCCACACAACACATCTAGGAAAAATGGGCCCCAGGGAGACAGAATCAAGAATGCCAGCCTGGACAGAGAGAAGTACAGAGAGCTGCTAGATTCAAGAGTTTCATGGACTAGGATATGGATTTATTATTACTAGCACTATTTGAACCAATGGCCTAAGTCATGGTGCCACATGAGGCTCTGAATCGGTGACACAGCTTTGGAGTTGATGAAAGACAGAAGAAAAACTGGGCTTATAGCAAACCCAGTTGAGTGGTGTCTCAACATCACAAGTTCAGATAAAGTGGAGAAGGTAAATAAAGCTTATTTGTTGCGTGTATGAGTTGATGGACTAAGATCTACAGTTGCTGTTCTTGGTGAGTGGAGTTATGGATGGTAATGGTGCTTATAGGAAAAAATATGGTGTATGTGTGTACTGAGAAAAGGGAGACTATCAGAAGCAATGTCAGAGAAAAAGAAAGTAGTAAGTAGAAAAGTAGGTAAGAACATGAGAGTAAAGCTAAGAAATTGTACTACTTTAGTATCTCAAATTACTTTTCTCTAAACAAATTCAGACTTCAATCTTTCCCTACTTAATCCTGGATTTCCTGTAGAATTTGTCCTCTCACAATTAGGTGGCTTTCATTTTCTTCAAATATTGCCAAGCTGTCAGTGTCTCAGCCAGGATAACTTCACATAATACTTAAAACTAAATTTAACTCAGCACCACACAGACTGACTTTTCAATTAGGGCACTACTGCTACTGTATCATGCTTATACATTTACCATATGAACTATACCTACTATTTTTTTAATGTACAAACATCTAATCCTAAAACAATGTAAGATGTACCCTTATGCTTGAAAAGTTCAGAATTAACTTATTGAAGGTGATGGTTAATTTTATGTATAACTCTGGCTGGTCACACTGCCCATATATTAGATCAAATAATATTCTAGAATTTTCTGTGAAGATTTTTTTTAGATAAGATTAACATTTAAATCAACAGACAGTGTGACTATGCTTCATCCAACAGCTGGAGGCCTTAATAGAGCAAAGAACAAGAAGGATGCTGTCTGAAAACTGCCCCTGAATTCAAACTGAAATTTTTCTTTGGGCTTATCCTGTGGATTTAAGACTTGTTAACCCTTCTTATTTGCAATATGGCACAGTTCCCATTACTTCAAATGGGAAGTAATATAGGTACAGAAAACAGTCATATAGTTCATTGCAGAGCTCCATGCCTCCAAATACATCAAATCATCAGCCTTCAGAGACTGATGCCCAAACTGAACACCTAAACAGGTATACCCAGAATGAAGTCAACTCCAGGCCTCAGCATGCTTCATCTTCCCGCACAGTCCTTCAGTCTTCCCAATTGCCACCACCTTCTACTTTGTATACCTCCAATCAGGCTATAAGACACATTTACTTATATACGTGTGTGTGTGTGTGTGTGTGTGTGTGTGTGTGTGTGTGCTCTGCTCGGTCACGTCTGACTTTTTGTGACCTCATGGATTGTAGATCACCAGGCTCCTCTGTCCATGGGATTCTCCAGGCAAGAAGACTGGAATGGGTTGCCATTCACTTCTCCAGGGGATCTTCCTAGCCCAGGGAATCTCTTGCATTTCCTGCATTGGCAAGTGGATTCTTTACTGCTGTACCACCTGGAAAGCATATATATATAGTTTCATTCCCCTCAATAACCCTGTCTAACATACTGAACATTTCAAAGAATCTGAATTGCTTTGCTGTACACTTGAAACTAATACAACATTGTAAATTAACTATACTTCAATAAAAAACAGAAATGATTACATAAACAAAAACAGATTTTTCTTTAGACGCAAGCCTTTCACTTCTTTGCAATATTGAGAGAAGACATTCTAGAAAACCCTGTTCTTTTGTGTTTAAAGACAGAAAACAAGAATGGCTTGAAAATATCCCTTATTCTACTTATCTTACTTTCCTCCATCTTCAGGTACAGAAGCACATATTCCTTTGGAGTAAGCTGATCACATAGAAGAATCATACTTCTCGTTTATCAAATCTGTCCTTTATCAGCAAAAAAGAAGCTTCTGTACTGATGAAAACCTTGAAATTTTGACCAAGTTGAGTCTTAGAAGAAGATGTAGTATCATATATGTCACTATTGCTTTTGATAGCAAAGTAGGATTAGTAGAATCTTGAAAACCTGGCTTTCCAGACCTGGAAGCTCCTTTCATATTGTAAAAGATAGAGACCTGAACTACATTTGGTTCAGATTTTTGCTTTGTTAAACTTCCTGGAGTGAACATTTTAGTTATGTCGGTGAAAAGCAAAAGGACAAACTCAAGAATGTAAGTCCTTGAGCAGCTGGGATCAATGCACTGATTTTGGCCTTTTCTATTTTTACATGCTTTTTCATTAAGCATATAGAATAATGCCACACAGTCCTGGGTTGAGATGAATTTCTCCCTGAAAAGAATAAGAATTCCCACAATAATTCACAGATCAAAAGTTAGACATGGAGATATCCTAAATGGACCCAAGTAAATGTGGTTGGTATTAGATTTCATAGTGATATCTAACAGCAAGTTTTAAGTTCATTCATGCTATAGCTCTCTTCTATTCCTCCAATTGTATGGAAAATTTTGTTCAAAGTTTCAGCCTGGTCTCAACAAAGTGGGTCTCTAATCTTGTCAAGAACACAGGGCTAGTAGCAGCTGGATACAGGGCATATTACTTGTGCCACTAAATCTGGAACTAGCAATGGCTTCTGGACAGAACAGACATGAGAAGATTACAATCTGCCAAAGGAGGTTAAACACTCGGATCTCAAATGGGAACAGTACTTGAAAAGTGTGTACATTGGGAGTAGGGGAAGATGGTAGTTTTGACTGACTTATCTGAGAAGGCTTCAGGCCTTTAGTCAGTATGTCAGAGATGGTAGAATGTCTGCCATATACAGGAAGTACTCCAGGTGAAAATGCACTGAATAACCCCAATCAAGTATGGGGTACCCACTAAAGAAAAGAAAACTTCAAATATGGAGTGTTGAGGGTGCAGGTTTTACCTCTTGACCCTTCTGCCATGCTATCCTGATGGTGAGATGGGTGGTAAGAATGTTCTTATAACACACATGTAGAGCCATGAAGTCAAGAGAGCAAGTAGGATTCACCTAGTAATAGGCCTTCACTTAAGAAAATCTGGATTATATTTAAACTTTAGATATTTTTATGTTAAATATATTTTATACTAATATATAACCTAAATTTAAAACTATGCATGGTTTTCTCTGAAGATCCAGTGGTTAATAATCCACCTGCCAATGAAGAGGACACAGTTTCAATCCCTGGTCCAGGAAGATTTCACCAGCAGCAGAGTAACTAAGCCCACATATTGTAACTACAGAGTAGCCCCCGTTGGCCTCAACTAGAGAAAGCCTGTACAGAGCAATGAAGACGCAGCATGGCCAAAAATAAATTAATTAGTTAACCAGTTAAATTTTTTTTAACAAAAAATAAAATTAAGCAAAACTTGATCAGCCTCTTAAAAACAGAAGGTGCATGTTAAGTCAGCAAGGAAACAATCCTGGTTAGTATTATAATATGATTCTCAGTTTGAAGATTCAATAGAAGGATAATATGTATTTCTAATCTCCAAATAAACACAGTAATAAAAGTCCCATTCTAGGGAGTGTAATGGAGGGAAATGTTGGTGTAAGACTTTTATTTTTTGTATCACATTCTGCACTTTTTAATTTTTTTTCACTTTGTTCACATTAAACATCATTTAGAAGGAAAGTAAAGTATCAACTCTGAGTTAAAAATGTATCTATCTATCCATCAAATCTCTTTGAAAAGTAACTATGATCTGTAAAGCAGCAAATGAATTAGTCATGGCATTTTAAAAGAATTGCTTTGCTAAGCACAGATTCCTTTGAATTGTGAGTAATAACATCCAATTTACAATCCCAGATTTAGCAATTTGGAATTCCTTAAAGATATATGCAACCTAAGTGATTTAGCTAGATAATCATTAGCACATTTTTGTACACAGAAAATAATCGATAAATATTTATTGAATAAAAATAGCCCAAAGTAGTTTTAATAACAGTTAATCCCTGCCTCATGAAAATAAAATATCTCAACATCATGCTACCCTAGCATCACACATGCACACACACAACACACATACAAACATAAACAGAGATTTAGCAAAGAAATTAACAATTATTAATTGTTAACTATTAACAATAAATAGTTATTTTAATTAGCTTGCTTTAAGTGGAGTATTTACATGAACTTTCAAATAACAGCTTAATACTTAAAAACATTTAAATTATATAAATTGATAGAGCTTAACATTTAAATTCTGAAATGACTAGTTTGTGAAAATGTTTATTTTTGTTATTTATTTCCACTTATTTCTTTAGGAACAATCAGCTAGAACAAAAATATCCTACTATATCCACAATCATAGGAGAGATTAATAAAGCTTTACCACTGATCCTAAAAATAAATATTTAAATTGAAATGTTTTAATAGAATAGTTCATTCATTGCCATAGGTATCTGTATACATATACACATATACATATATTAGTACCATATACCTCTAAGAACCTAGACAGTATATTAAAAAGCAGAGACATTACTTTGCCAATAAAGGTCTGTCTAGTCAAAGCTATCATTTTTCCAGTAGTCATGCATGGATGTGAGAGTTGGCTATAAAGAAAGCTGAGCACCAAAGAATTGATGCTTTTGAACTGTGGTGTTGGAGAAGACTCTTGAGAGTCTCTTGGACTGCAAGGAGATCCAACCAGTTCATCCTAAAGGAAATAAGTCCTGAATATTCATTGGAAGGAATGATGCTGAAGCTGAAACTCCAATAATTTGGCCACCTGATGCAAAGAACTGACTCATTGGAAAAGACCCTGATGTTGGGAAAGACCAAAGGCAGGAGGAGAAGGGGATGACAGAGGATGAGATGGTTGAATGGCATCACTGACTGGATGGACATGAGTTTGAGCAAGCTCCAGGAATTGGTGATGGACAGGGAAGCCTGGCGTGCTGCACTGCATGGGATTGCAAAGAGTTGGACATGACTGAGCAACTGAACTGAACCTCTCACAATGCATTTTACCTGAGATTATTATTGGTGCTTCGAAAATTCAAGTAAATGCTTATGTAGTTTTCTGCATCCTTTGACTCAAAACACAGGTGATAGTGTTTTAAACCATGCTGGATTTAATTTATTTCTTTCATCTTCTTAACTTTATCTCTACTTGGTGAGTTTTACTAACAAACATTAAAAACTCAGGGGAACAATTCATTCCCATTCTTTTCACAAATCTAAAACAATTTATACATGGTTTTTAAAGTTATTTCTAATTAGATCAGTTATTTTTACAAGATCTAGAGTTGCTTATCTCTGGCTACTTTTTGTCCTCATTGATCTCCAAATGAAAGGGTTTATTTAGTGTTTATTTTTTCATTTTATTACTCATATTAGCAGTGTGAACATATAGTATTAACATATACAAGACGTTAGCAAGACTGACACCAGTTTATGTGCTTTAATCTGCCAGCATTCTAGGCACAAAGAAAACATCTACAAAGACCTGTCTAATATCCTCTGGAAGGAAAAAAGAAAAAGAACTACCACAGTGTCTGGACGGTACCACCTCTGCAGTATGTCAGGAATTTGGGACAGCTTGTCCATTTGCACATGCAATGTTCCTTGTAGTGCTAATATCTCAGGAATTTTCCTCTGTTCCTTAATCCCTCAAAGCCAGAAATATTCTCCCTCCCTAATGAAAAAGAAATATCTGTTTTTGGTTTGTGGGCAGACTGTTTTAGGAGTGGACACCTGCTAGTTTAACATTCTTTTATAGGCCAGACTGTAAGCAGAGGGATGTTCAATTGCCTCAAGGTATTTTTGATTCTCAAGTGCCACCTGCTTCAGAAACTGCAGCCAAGTGTTATCTAAGAGAAGAGGCATAAAGTATGGCAAAAAAATCCTGTGACTATAGTGGGATATCTAAACACTGCAGATACTCATTCTAGAAATTCACCTGCATGGCCTTGCTAGTGGTGGAAGGAAAGCAAGCCATGTAACATGGCTGAGAATTTTCTTTAAGCAGTAAACCATATTTCCCATCCTAATTTTCAAACCAGATACAATTTTGGAGGGCCCAGACTTATTGATCTCTGTGCGCTCAGACTTGTTTCCCTATAGCTCTAAGCTTAGTGGCTTATGCTGAAGAGCATAAAAAAATTCATTAAGGAGAATATAGCAGAGTCTTATAAATCCACTTTGTAAGGTTGACCTGTAAAACTCTGATCTTGAAATCACTCTGTTTCTGGACAAATCCTGAATCAGCCACTTACAAACTGGAATGGATTCAGCTGGCTTCTTTGGTCTTTCTTTTAATCTCCTTTTTGTACCATTCTGCATGACAATGGACATAGAGTTCAGAATACTTTCCATACTTCTCTGTAGCTGAGATGCCAACAGGGACTTAGGTTCTGTCACTCAGAAAGTGGAAAGAGAGGCAGCAGGTCATACTGTGTTCATTTTAATAGTAAGGATCTAGAAAAAAGGCAATGCCAAAGAATGCTCAAACTACCACACAAGTGCACTCATCTCACACACTAGTAAAGTAATGCTCAAAATTCTCCAAGCCAGGCTTCAGCAATACGTGAACCGTGAACTTCCAGATGTTCAAGCTGGTTTTAGAAAAGGCACAGGAACCAGAGATCAAATTGCCAACATCCAATGGATTATCGAAAAAGCAAGAGAGTTTCAGAAAAACATCTATTTCTGCTTTATTGACTATGACAAAGCCTTTGACTGTGTGGATCACAATAAACTGTGGAAAATTCTGAATGAGATGGGAATACCAGACCACCTGACCTGCCTCTTGAAAACCCTGTATGCAGGTCAGGAAGCAACAGTTAGAACTGGTCATGGAACAACAGACTGATTCCAAATAGAAAATGGAGTACGTCAAGGCTGTATATTGTAACTATGCTTATTTAACTTATAAGCAGAGTACATAATGAGAAATGCTGGTTTGGAAGACGCACAAGCTGGAATCAAGATTGCTGGAAGAAATATCAATAACCTCAGATATGCAGATGACACCACCCTTGTGGCAGAAAGTGAAGAGGAACTAAAAAGCCTCTTGATGAAAGTGAAAGAGGAGAGTGAAAAAGTTGGCTTAAAGCTCAACATTCAGAAAACTAAGATCATGGCATCCAGTCCCATCACTTCATGGCAAATAGATGGGGAAACAGTGGAAACAGTGGGTGACTTTATTTTTTGGGGCTCCAAAATCACTGCAGATGGTGATTGCAGCCATGAAATTAAAAGACGCTTACTCCTTGGAAGGAAAGTTATGACCAACTTAGACAGCATATTAAAAAGCTGAGACATCACTTTGTCAACAAAGGTTCATTTAGTCAAGGCTATGGTTTTTCCAGTAGTCATGTATGGATGTGAGAGTTGGACTATAAAGAAAGCTGAGCGCTGAAGAACTGATGCTTTTGAACTGTGGTGTTGGAGAAGACTCTTGAGAGTCCCTTGGACTGCAAGGAGATCCAACCAGTCCATCCTAAAGGAGATCAGCCCTGGGTGTCCATTGGAAGGACTGATACTGAAGCTGAAACTCCAATACTTTGGCCACCTGATAAGAGCTGATTCATTTGAAAAGACCTGATGCTGAGAAAGACCAAAGGCAGGAGGTGAAGGGGATGACAGAGGATGAGATGGTTGGATGGCATCACCAACTCAACAGACATGGCTTTGGGTAGACTTCAGTTGGTGATGGACAGGGAGGCCTGGCATGCTGCGGTTCATGGGGTCACAAAGAGTTGGACATGACTGAGTGACTGAACTGAACTGAACTCAGCAGGTATTTCGAGGCTTACATGACAATTCTGGTAGTGGCCAGAGTGGTGTGCTCCTGGAGTTCCCTACTTCCTAATTGTGGCAAAGTAGCAGTTCTGCAATGTTCTCTAGAGATCATCACTGGAAGCCTAACCTAGAGCCTGATTCTCCTGCCTTTCTGACAATTTTAAGCATCCAATTTCCTAAATTAGATCTCTTTTTATTTAAAATGACTATAGGAGTTTCTCTTAGCTAAACTCTGATAGAAATATATATATATTATTATATACACATAAATCATAATGTGCATAAAATAATTACATGTATATACAATATACAGGTAATATAAACGGTAAAGAATCTGCCTGCAGTGTGGGAGATTCAGGTTTGATCTGTGTTGGGAACATCCCCTGGAGAAGGGAATGGCTACCCACTCCAGTATTCTTGCTTGGAGAATCCCATGGACAGAGGAGCCTGGTGGGTGATAGTTCATGAGGCTGCAAAGAGCAGGATACGACTGAGCAACTAACACTTCACTTCAACTTCACTTCATTATATATACACATGTTACACACACACACACACACACATACCTATATGTATTCATATTTTGGGAGCTATTTCTAAGCAAATTTTAAATAAACATAGTTATGATGATTAGACATTTTATTTCTTAAGCAACTTTTATAAAATTCAGGCCTACCTATTATACATATATAAAGAATCTTACATTTTCTGAATCTTACTGAAATTGTTTAGTTTCTAGATTATATCCTAAAATCTTTAAATTTATCAGTATAGCTAATCTATTTAGATTGTTAACCAGCCTTAAAGTTAAAAAATAATGAAGGTTATTTTATTTTCATCTAATGATCTTGTCCATCAGGTTTAATATTTAAAATATGATACTGACATTTCTTACATGATAGCTGTGTTAGGTATTAAGCTAGATATTGGGAGTTTGAAAATATTGAATCTTCAGTTGGAAAATAAATGTTAATTTATAAATTAAAGAACTATAATTAGTAAGTTGATTAGGATTTATTTCATTCTAGAATTTGATATGTTACATAAGCTAAGAGGCTAAGAGTAAGCAATAAATTACAGAGTGATATGGTAAATGCAATTATAAATGTTTGAACAAATTGTCCTAGGAGCAGATGAGAAGGTTTGTTTTTTTCCCCCAAAAAATGGGTTGTGGAAGACATTATCAAAATGAGTAAAAAATGGGTCTCGAAGGATGAATAGCAGTTTAGCACATGAAAAAAGAAGCCATGAGTATAAATGTCAATTTAAATAAGGAGAATGACATTACACACTGTATCTTCATAGTGCAGTGAAGGCAAAACAAATGGAACAGGTAAGCGTCAAGTAAATTTAATGTTCTCCGTAAGCCCTCGGTTTCCTGAAATAAAAATATAATAATCATTTTGTTTGGTAAGAATAAAACCGGTCTCATTTTGTTAAATAGGAGAAAGATGACAAAAGCTTATTAGTAAAGGTATTTAGATTTAAAATTGTAGTATCTTTTGAGATTGTCTTTTAAGAAATTGTGAAGTCACACATCCATCCTCAAAATGTAATATATATGGAAAGATTAATGACTTGATTACCCCAATATTTTAAAAAAGCAGGGCAGAGTGGTTATGAGGATAAAAAAGCAGTCTAAATTAGAGGAAAACCATGTTACTTGTGTGATACAAAAACTGATCAGGTTATCATATTGGGATAAATTATATGGCAAAAGATAGGTAGTATTTGTATTGTGGTGAATATCAACGTATCTTAGTGATTTTCCAATGAGGGATTATTTTATCCTCCCTACCATCTCAACCCCTCAAAAAGGACATTTAGCAATGTCTGGATATAGTCTGGATTGTCACAACAAGGAATTGGTCTTGGTATGTAATGGGTAGAGGACGTGAATCCTGCCGAGTATCCTACAATGCCCAGGACAGTACTCCACAACAAAATTGGCATTTTGGATAACTAGCTCAAAATGTCAATAAGGCCAAATTTGAGAAACACTGGAATATCTTTGAAGAGGGCTTTTCATAGTGAATTTGCAGACCACTGTCTCCCTTGGCCATCATCTAAAATGGCTGCATAAGCTGAAGGATGATAGCTTCACTTATTTGGGTCTCATGGTGAGTTTAAAATAACCACATATAAATGAATAAATAAGAAGAATGACTTAAATGAATATTAAATCTCAAGCTATAACCTGAAAAAATGAGAAATTTGGGGGATATATGCAGGGCTTCCCTGGTGGCTCAGAGGTTAAAGAGTCTGCCTCCAATGTGGGTGACCCAGGTTCAGTCCCTGGGTTGGGAAGATCCCCTGGAGAAGGAAATGGCAATCCACTCCAGTACTCTTGCCTGGAGAATCCCATGGACGGAGGTGCCTGGTAGGCTACAGTCCACCACGACTGAGCGACTTCACTTTGACTTTTCACTTTCAGGCTTTCTCACAGCTAGCCTACTGTCAGAGTAGTGCTGATGACAAACACATGGAGTCTAAGGTGTCTACTCTTTTGAAAACATGAAACTTTGAAAATATTGAGACTGTTATATATTTGAAAGCTGCTAATAGAGAAAATCTTAAAAGTTCTCACTGCAACAATAAATAATTATAACTGTGAGCTGATGGATGTTAACTAAACATTGTGGCAAGCATTTTGTAATATATACATGTATATATTGAATTATTATGTTATACACCTTAAACTAATACATTGTCATGTATCAAGTATTTCTCAATAAAGCTATCGGCAAAAACAAAAATCAAAAAGCTACAGCTGACATATTTAATGGTGAAATATTGAATACTCTCTGTCTGAAGTGCCAGCACAAAGCTGTGGAAGAAGAGCTATGATTTATTTTCAACAAATGAGGCTCGAACTTTTGTTTATCTATATGGGAGGAAGAAACCGACAAACTTTACTCCTAACTTACACCATCTATAAAAATTAATGAAAGATGATTAATAAATATGAGTGCAAAATTAAAATAATCAAGCATCTAGAATACATCATGGGAGAATATTTTCATGAACTTAAAGTAAGCAAAGATTTCCTAAACAGGGTACAAAATAAAAAAACCATAATAAAATAAAAACATAATTGGACTTCATTGAAATTAAGAACTTTAGTTAATTAAAATTATCAGTATGAGGCTGAAAAGACAAGTCATACACTAGGATAACATTTTCATTATCTATCTATCTACCAAAGGGGTTATATCTAGGATGTATAAAGAATTAGCACAAATCAAGTAAGACCAAAAATAAATAAAGAATAGTCAAAAAGGCTTGAACAAATAGCACACCAAAGAAACTGACCAAATGGCCAATAAGCATTGAAAAGATAGTCAACACAATTATTCATCAGGGAAATGTCACTTAAAATAAAAATACACTATATAATACATTTACCAGAAAGTCTAAAATTTAAAAAATTGAAAATACCAAGCATTGGGAAAGATAACTGGTGGAATAACTGGAACTCTCCTGTGATTATTGGTAGAAGTGTAACTTTTGAAAACTATTAAAATTTTAGCTATTACAGCTAACCATATACCTATTCTACAATTCAGCAATTGTACTTCAAGTATATGGCCAAGAAAGATGAGTATATATGTCCAACAAAGCACAAGAACAAGAATATCCATACCAACTTTATTCATTATAGAAGAAAGCTAGAAACAACTCAAATGGTCATCATCGAGAGAATGGCATACTAATCTGTTGGGTATCCCTATAGTAGAAAACAAACCAGCAATTTACAGCCACTGTGGAGAACAGTGTGGAGATTCCTTAAAAAACTGGAAATAGAACTGCCTTATGATCCAGCAATCCCATTGCTGGGCATACACACTGAGGAAACCAGAAGGGAAAGAGACACGTGTACCCCAATGTTCATCGCAGCACTGTTTATAATAGCCAGGACATGGAAGCTAACCTAGATGCCCATCAGCAGATGAATGGATAAGAAAGCTGTGGTACATATACACAATGGAGTATTACTCAGCCATTAAAAAGAATACATTTGAATCAGTTCTAATGAGATGGATGAAACTGGAACCTATTATACAGAGTGAAGTAAGCCAGAAAGAAAAACACCAATACAGTATACTAACGCATATATATGGAATTTAGAAAGATGGTAACAATAACCCTGTGTACGAGATAGCAAAAGAGACACTGATGTATAGATCAGTCTTATGGACTCTGTGGGAGAGGGAGAGTGTGGGGAGATTTGGGAGAATGGCATTGAAACATGTATAATATCATGAATGAAACGAGTCGCCAGTCCAGGTTCTATGCACGATGCTGGATGCTTGGGGCTGGTGCACTGGGATGACCCAGAGGGAGGGTATGGGGAGGGAGGAGGGAGGAGGGTTCAGGATGGGGAACACAGGTATACCTGTGGTGGATTCATTTCAATATTTGGCAAAACTAATACAATATTGTAAAGTTTAAAAATAAAATAAAATTTAAAAAAAAAGTAATGAACTACTGATAAACACAACAAGATGAGTGAATCCCACAGATATTTTGTTCCAAGTAAAATGAATTGATGTTAACAGAAGTTAGAAGAATGATTACCCCTGGTGGGTGGCTAAAGCAGCAGGAAATAACTTTCTAATGTAATAGAAATGTTTTGTATCTTTATCAAGATGATGGTTATTCAGAGGAATCATATGTAAAAAGTAATTGAGCTGTACACTTCATATTTGTACATTTTCTTATTATATCTATTTTAGACATAATTTAAAAATGCTAAACCTTAAAAAAGAAAATACCATGTATAAATATTATAAAATGAATATTTGAAAAAGAAGGTTAAATATGTTTTTTTCACATCCAAAAAGTATTTTGACAGCCCTGCAAAAAGGAGAAGGTCCATCTGCAAAATACATTTTATGAATAGAAAGAGTGATTTACTGATGAAGTTGAATCTTTTAGGAAAAATGTGTAAGCAATTCAACAATATAATTGAAAAGATAGGAATCTGTAATGGTACCATGTATCCTGTAAATAAACTCAGCAATTAAGGATGAAATTAGCCACCCAGTACAAATATCCTTTTAATGTTTTATATATATGTGCATAATTTAACACTTCTTAAGATGCTCATTTAACAAATGCTATTTTTTGAAGATGAAATTAAGGTCTATTAGAAATTCATTCCATTTTTCCTTACCCTTTGCAATTTGCAGTGAACCATGCATCATTCTGAAGCTGCACAATTTTAAATAGTTTTGTAGTTCACTTTAACACACAATGTTGTGATATAAAATTTTGTTTTAAAAAATGATCAGTAATGAAGGTAACTACACTTGATGAAACATAAATCACTGGGGAAGAATAGAACAAATTTTTGCATATTTATATATACCATGATTATACTTAAACTTTAAATTTTGGGGTGTTCAATGAAGTAATTTTTCTTTCATATTGCACTTAGTCATTTTCTTACATTTCTGTCATGTACTTTTAATGTAAACAACTTTCATTATAAACTGCTACAATTTATAATGCTAATTCTTTGTCCCATTTAAAACTGCATAAATTTAGGCTTGTTAATATATCCAAAATTCTACTATTGTGATACATCTTTTACATTGACATTTGAAACACATACACACACACACTCATCCACAAAACACCCACACTGACACCCACACATATCAGAAAGCAAAGGTCAACTTTATCAAACATCAAAATTTTATCTACTATTTTTTAAAACTGCTGAAAATTTTCAAAAATTGCATGGAACTCTTAAGAAGTGACAGTCTAGATTAGGATTATGAAGTAGGCAAAAATGTAAGGGTACAGAAAGCAAAATATGTTGGCAGGTGAAGTAGGAGGACTTTATTTATTCTCACTCTTTTTTTTCCAGAAAAATTATTATTATCCAGATAGTTCTTCAAAATCCACTAAAATAAATAAATAGGAATAACAAGAGTTTATTAATTGTCTATGATCATTAAACAAAACCATTACTAAAAATATCATTACTATACTATACTAATAATAAACAATTTATAACTACTATAACTTTGTGTGGGGCAATGCAGAGGAATTTTCACTTTCACTCTTCACTTTCATGCATTGGAGAAGGAAATGGCAATCCACTCCAGTATTCTTGCCTAGAGAATACCAGGGATGGGCGAGCCTGGTGGGCTGCCATCTATGGGGTCGCACAGAGTCAGACATGACTGAAGTGACTTAGCAGCAGCAGTAGCAGCAGCAGAGGAATTTTAAGGTTTATATGAAAAATAACTTTTTATTATTTTTATGTAAATACTGTTTACCTAGACAAAACACTGAATACCAATTGTTTCCCAAAAAGGAAGTTAACTTTAAAGCATGCATAATTATTATTTTATTTTGAGTTTTTTTTTTTTTTTTTAAATTGACAATATTGTACTGGTTTTACCACATATCAAAATGAATCTGCCACAGGTATACATGTGTTCTCCAGGAAGAATTTGTAATTATTATTGATACCACTACAAGAACATATTTCCTATGTTTGTTAAAGAAGAAAAAAAAAACAAAAACTCCCTAAATAAGCTCCTAACTGGAATTGCTACAAATATATCAGAACATGTTGTCTTCATCTATTTCCAGAAAACATTAAAACACAGCCTTCAACAAGCTGTTCTCATTTATAATACAGTGCATTTGTAGTGCTGGCAAATGGGAAATCCCAGAATGGGTGAATAAACAGGAAGCTTCAGCTAGCGTTAACAATCCCACAGATCCCTGTTTGTAAAGAAATGGCCTTTGCAAGAACATGTACAAATGTGCAGTGTCATATTTAGTAGAAAACTTGTGAATTTTTTTCTTAATTCATTTAGTAAACTTATATTTTTTCATATACCTAAACAAAGTCACAAGCTTGTGACTTTGGACATGTTTATGAAGACCATATATATTTATGTATGTGTGTGTGGGTGCGTGTGTCTGCATGTATGCATGCTAAGTCACTTCAGTCATGTTCAACTCTTTGTGACCCAATTGACTGAGGCTGCCAAGCTCCTCTATCCATGGGATTCTCCAGGCAAGAATACTAGAGTGGGTTGCCATGCCCTCTTCTATGGGATCTTCCCAACCCAGGGATCCAACTCGTGTCTCCTGCAGTTCCTGCATTGGATTCTTTACCACTGAACCACCAGGGAAGGCCATGTGTGTATATGTGTATGTGTGTGTGTGCGCATTATATATGTATACAAGTATATATAATATGTATATATTTATGTATACATATACATATTGTATATGTATATGTGTATGTATGACTATATTTACATGATTATATATAATTATGTATGCATGCAGACACAAATACTGTATTCTATGTACATATGTATCATACACCTATGATTTAACAGCAGATGTTAGGACTTGTGCACCAAGTTCTTTAATTGCAGAAACTATCAGCATGACATGAATTGGAGAGAAACTATGTTAGATAGGGTGGTCCACTACCACTTAGGGATCGTTAGATTTAACAGTCTTTATGAATATCAGAAAGTATTTACAGTAGCAAATGTCACTACTCCTTAACATGTTGGAATGCAATTCTTCTCTGTAATTCTATAACTACCTTAACACAAAACAGTGAGGTCCAGTAGCAGTTAAACTGTGACTTGTTTAAAATACATTTTAAAAATACAAAATAAAACAACTCTGTATTTCATAATGATGACTAACAGGTTGTAGACATATTCAAAACATGTCAAAATAATGTAAGCTATCCTTTGAGAACATATAACGCTTCCTGGAATGCTCTTTTAAAGCTTTGTTAATGGTTTTACATGATCTGAAGTAAGTCTCGTGGCAGCAGTTTATTTGGGAGCACTATTCAATCTTCATGAAAAATTCCTAAACTGATAAGCACCTCTTTAACTATAACCATAGACTCAAATATTGTTTTAATTGCTTCTATCCCTTACAGTCAGTTTCCATGCATTTTTGCTACAGTGAGAGAATGTTTTACTTCACAAATCAAATTTGGTCATGTAAGCAAAATAGTCACGAATAAAATCAGTCCAATAGAATTTAACTTTATATTATACAATCCTGACATTATGTTAATATAACTCCTGTAGGTATATACAACAAGTAGAAAAATAAAATTCCCCTAGAAACAAGTAAGCCAACACAGAAATATCTTTTGCTTAATATCACACAGTGTAAAGTGCTTTAAAAATGCTCTAAGATCATAGCAACCATAAATTCTAACTATAGGTGGACATTTATGTGGAGATAAAGGCAAATGCTTTGGGTATAGACAAAGAACTCAGCAGTATATAATATATTAAATTTCTAAAAGTTTATGAAGGAAAGTAAAATTTAGAAAATACAAAGCTTCTCTTAGCTTTCAAGCAACAGAAAAAGTCCTTCAGAGGGGTGTGATGTAGGTGAAGAAATGGCATCCTTTTTGTATTCTCAGCCTAATAAATTAGTCTTAAATATGAAAAAATCATTACCTAAAAGGAGGAGGTAACATATTGTTTCATGTAATTTATTTAAAAAGATAGAATTCAAAAGATGCTTTGTTAACAACAACTAGATTTATGATTGTGAGCATTTGAGTACCTATAAAAGCACAAGGGGAAGATGGATTTATTTGGGATTTCCCACACATGCAAAATTACAGAAGTGAAAGACAACCACTTGCCCAGGGGGGTGATTCAGCCTCAGTTAGTACTGGTACTGCTTCAGCCAATGGAAGAAACAGATGTTCTTTTAAAGTTATGTATAAATAATCTTTTTTGAAACTAGAAATTTATCATTGGTATAGTTTATATAATCTGAGATGTAATGTTTGAGGAATTGGAAAGAGACTAAAAACATAGTTCTCCCTTCAACTGTAGAAGCTGCTGACTTGCAAATCTCTTGCCTTAAGGTTTATTGATGATCAATAGTGAGAAAATAAGAAAATAGAGAATTTCTGAGCCATAACCAATGAGGTTTTTTTGCTCTCCCATAATCTCTGTAGTGGAGAAGGCAATGGCACCCCACTCCAGTACTCTTGCCTGGAAAATCCCATGGATGGAGGAGCCTGGAAGGCTGTAGTCCATGGGGTCGCTGAGGGTCGGACATGACTGAGCGACTTCACTTTAACTTTTCACTTTCATGCATTGGAGAAGGAAATGGCAACCCACTCCACTGTTCTTGCCTGGAGAATTCCAGGGATGGGGAGCCTGGTGGGCTGCCATCTATGGGTTCACACAGAGTCGGATACAACTGAAGTGACTTAGCAGCATAATCTCTGTAACTCTGTAATTATGTAATCTCCATAATCTCTGTAGTCCACGGGGCCTCAAAGAGTTAGACACAACTGAGCAACTGAACTGAACTGATAAAAAATCATTACCTAAAAGGAGGAGGTAAAATATTGTTTCATGTAATTGATTTAAAAGATAGAATTCAAAAAATGCTTTGTTACAACAACTAGGATTTCCTGTGAATTCTTTTTAAAGAAAATTTAAAAAAAAAGAAGTTCAGAACAAAATTTAAGTTTTTAGAATTGGGGTATTAAAAACATACAAACAAAACAAAATAGGGAAACGGCAGCAAAACTTTGAGCAATATGACGATGAATAAAATTACTTGGAAACTCAATAATACATAGAAACATTTAAGCAGAAAGTAAAGAGCAAATGGCTCACAGAATTGGGATTAATTTAACTAAAATGATCCTCTTCCCTGGTGGTTTAGACGGCAAAGAATCTACCTGCAATGCAGGACACCCAGGTTTAATCCTTGTGATAGGAAGATAGCCTGGAGAAGGAAATGGCAACCTACTTCAGTGTTCTTACCTGGAGAATTCCATGGACACTGGAGCCTGGCTGCCTACAGTCCATGGGATCACAAAGAGTCAGACAGGACTGAGTGATTAACACACACTTCTAATAAAAATGAATTTGATTGCCAGTATGGGGGCAGGAGGAGAAGGGGACGACAGAGGATGAGATGGCTGGATGGTATCACTGACTCGATGGACGTGAGTTTGAGTGAACTCTGGGAGTTGGTGATGGACAGGGAGGCCTGGCATGCTGCAATTTATGGGGTCGCAAAGAGTCGGACACAACTGAGTGACTGAACTGAACTGACTGATGGATGTACAACATTATGAGAAACCTAATTCCATTGTTTCTACTCTGTTATATTAATAACTGCCTTTAAGTAAGTTAGTGATAGAAATGATATGTGTTAGCTCACTCAGCCGGAGAAGGCGATGGCACTCCACTCCAGTACTCTTGCCTGGAAAATCCCATGGGCGGAGGAGCCTGGTAGGCTGCAGTCCATGGGGTCGCTTTCACTTTTCATTTTCATGCATTGGAGAAGGCAATGGCAACCCACTCCAGTGTTCTTGCCTGGAGAATCCTGAGGACGGGGCAGCCTGGTGGGCTGCCGTCTTTGGGGTCGCACAGAGTCGGACACGACTGAAGCAACTTAGCAACAGCAGCAGCAGCAGCTCACTCAGCACTGAATATTTTTCATTTGTAGAATTAGGCTGGATTTTACAACAAAATCATTGATAAGTATATGAGGTATGATGTTGAATTAATTCTGAGCTAACATTTCCATTCTAAAGGAGATCAGTCCTGGGTGTTCTTTGGAAGGACTGATGCTAAAGTTGAAACTCCAATACTTTGGCCACCTCATGCAAGGAGTTGACTCATTGGAAAAGACTCTGATGCTGGGAGGGATTGGGGGCAGGAGGAGAAGGGGATGACAGAGGATGAGATGGCTGGATGGCATCACCGACTCGATGCACATGAGTCTGGGTGAATTCCGGGAGTTGGTGATGGACAGGGAGGCCTGGCGTGCTGCAATTGATGGGGTCGCAAAGAGTCGGACATGACTGAGCGACTGAATTGAACTGAACTGAACTGAGCATTTTCACTGATAAAAATATTGGTACAAATAATTTCATTTGAAAATACAAAATCACCTGAATGATCAAAAGGGACTATAATTTCCTTATTGTATAACATATAAGTCACATTTTAGAATGAGTACCAATTTTTACTTAAAAATATACTTTTCAATATCAATAAGGATAAAATGATTAAAGTCAGAAGTTACTCTAAATTACTTATTAGTTGATACATTTTACTCAATAACATGCAACCCAGAAATAACCTTAGTAAACAAACTGTTAGGATGAAGAAGTGACATCTGTATACAGTCACTATTGCAAAATGTATTACTGTGATGATTTATCATTCAAATTTCCTATTATATCTACCTAACAAAGCACAAAGAAAGATTATTATGCAAGCTATGTAAAAAGCCTTCCTTCTTTAATGAAAAACTGAATGTCCCAAATAAAACTCTACATGAGCACATAAGCTGGGGCATATGTATTTTTATTATTGTTCATCCACTAGGTCAGGTCCGACTCTGTGGCCTCATGGAATACAGCATGACAAGCTTCCCTGTGCTTCACTGTTTCCCAGAGTTGTGCTCAAACTCAGTGCTGGTGGTGCCATCCAACCATATCCTCTGCCACCTTCTTCTTCTCCTGCTTTCAATCTTTCCCAGCATCAGAGTCTCTTCCAATGAGTCAGTTCTTTGCATCAGATGGCCAAAGTATAGGATTTGACTTCAGAATCAGTTCTTTTAATAAACATTCAGGATTGATTTCCTTTATGACTGACTGACTGGTTTGATCTCCTTACCTTCCAAGAGTACCTTCCAAGGGACTCTCAAGAGTCTTCCCCAGCACCACAATTTGAAGGCATCAATTTTTTGGTGCACAGCCTTCTTTATGTTCCAATTTACAATCTGTTCATGACTACTGGAAAAAGCAAAGCTTTGACTATACAAACCTTTGTAGGCAAAGTGATGTCTCTGCCTTTTAATATGCTGTCTAGTTTTGTCATAGCTTTTCTTCCAAGAAGCACATGTCTTTTTATTTGTGACTGCTATTACTTTCACTTTTTTAAGATTGAATTTTATTTTATCTTGAAGTTTGTTCATAGTCTCTATAGTAATAATAGAATAATACAATTTTCATAGCACTGTAATTACTATAGGATGCCAAGAGTTGGACTATGATATAGAGGACAATATAAAATGTCCTTTATTTTATATGCAATTAAAATTTTAAGTTTGGTCCCTTAATTACATAGTAGTGGTATATGAACTACATACACCTACTATCTATAAGTTATTGGCAAATAAGATTATTATGAAATTCAGCATTAACATAAAACAGCAGTTTATTTTATGAAAATTGCAAGGAAATATTACTGCTAGTATGGATATAAGTAGAACACAAAAAGAATATTAAATAGATCAAATATAGTAGCTAATGCTTGGAGGTGGTGGTTTACTCGCTAAGTCATGTCTGACTCTTATGACCCCATGGACTATAGCCTGCCAGGCTTCTCTGTTCATAGGATTTTCCAGGAAAGAATACTGGAGTTGATAGCCATTTCCTTCTCTGACCCAGGAATTGTCCCGACCCAGGAATCAAACCCAGGTCTCCTGCATTGCAGGCAGATTCTTTACTGACTGAGCTATGAGGGAAGCTAATGCTTATTGTATTCAATTATTTATGAAGTAATGTAATGCAATAATGAGACCTATGTTTCTTTTGAAAGTTTCATATTTCTTACTCCAAATCAAGAAATGTCAACTGCTAGAACTGGTGGAAGTGTGTGAAAGCCCTTTAAAATAATTGAAAATGATCAATACTTTTTTTCCCTAGGACAAAAAATTGAAAAGCAAACAAGTTAAGTGATATGACAATGGTCATACAGCTGGTGACACAGATGAGAATAGATTGTAGTGTCTAAACTTTTAGTTCAAAATTTTATTACATTTTGGTGTTCCTCATAGACAGCCTTCCCAACACTGAAGTAAATTTGCCTTATGATAGCAAGAATACTGAATCCTAAACAAAAATTGTAGGACTACTAGTGATAGTCTATTAGGCAATGTGATTTCCTCTTGAAGGTCATCACAAAATACATTTGCATGTGTACTTATTAGAGAGAGAGTAAAAGAGGGACAGGGAGAGAAGCATTTTGGAGAAAAAAGGTACTGGTGGAGATGAGAGTTTTGTATTACTCTCTCCATATTATTTATTTCTTGATCTTTACAAATTCTAGGAACAAAATTTTCAAAACCAAACTACAATTTTAAAACTACAGCTACAAAACTCTGAAACAATCATTATTTTTATTTGTCAATTTTTTAATATAAAAATATATTATTTTAAAAAAATATCTCTGTTAGCTATACTGAATACATAACTGAATCTTAATGAATATATGTTGTTTTATTAATGTCTGAATAAGTCTTCACTACTAAAATTAACTGCCAGAGAGTCCTGACTGTGTTTTTAGCTTCTGTCACTTTCCGAGATACATAAATTTAACATTATAGGGTGAAAGTCCACATGCTTAGAGGCAGCATCATGTAATGGCACAAACCTAGAGCCAGAGACCAGGTTCTACTTCTATATGTTATTAATGACTTCTAGGGAGTTGGGCTAGTTTTTTACTTTGCCTGAGCCTGTTATTTCTTCTGTAAAACAACTGTAGTATCAAGAACTGTCAAAGGTCAGAGATTTTATCCTACTTGTAAGTTAATATGTCAGCATTCCACACTTAAGACTGACAGTAGACTCTTGGATCAGAGACAAGAACTTTATTACTCAATACAAGCTTCAGATTCTCATCAATTCCCTTCCATCCCAAGAAACAAGGTGGTGATGCTCAATGACTTAGATGGATACTATAAAGTAGGCTTATGTTACAGTAGAGGATTTCTGAATTTAGAAAAAAACCAATTCTGTAAGAGGGTTTCAGCAAGCCTCTTCAACACTTTCTCCAGAGGGAGATCTTATTTTGATTAAAGTAAACTCAAAACAATCCATTTTTTGCCATGGAGAAAGATAACATCTCTTTCTTCTAAGTCTGCTTGCTTCAGAAACATCCTTGAAAAGATAGTTAAGGACAAAAGTTGTCACACAATGTATAAAAACACCATGGAAAATTGCCTCCCAACAGGTAATAACACCATCCCTGTGAGCCAGTCTATATGAATATTAGCACTCACAAATGTAAAAATTGAAATTTGTTATATGTTATTAGTTATTACCACCAGAAATTTTCTAAAAATATTTAGCTTTTGTATAATGAAATGTTGAAGATTCAAAACTTATTAAGTTGGCATTATAGTCTAATTTGTTAAGTAACTCCCAATAAGGCTTGCCACTTTACACATATGCATTTTATATGTAAAATAAACTAACAAAGAAGCAGCCAACAGTCTTTAGTGCACTCAAGTCTTTGATAAAACATCCTTGGAAAGACACACAGTTCATCACAATCAGAGAATATTTAACTCACAATGTTTCTCTTTCTAAAACTAAAGGGAAATAAATGCAAACATATATTTACAATCCTATACCATTCCTTCCAAAATCTAAACAAGAAAGTGGAAGTAAACAACATTATTTCTAACTGGTTAAAAGAAAACAAAACACAAAACAAAATCACTGATAAACATTAATTAGAAAAGTATTTTAGGAAGAAAGTAAATGGTATGAGAACATATATTCAAAAGAATATTAATAACTTCATTTAAAGGTACTAACCTTTCACAGGCTTACCCTCTGAGCCACCAGGGAAGTCCAGAGAATCTTAAAGAACTACTTAATCTAAACTTTGAATTATATGGATAAAAATCTTATCTCCCGTTGATCACATTAAAGCATGAAATATTTCTCATTAGCTACAGGATATAGGTCGTTAAAAGCTCAAAGAGTGTAGAAACATAAGCTAAGGTTGCATTACACAATATAATCACATTGGATCATGATAAAGCATTACATTAAGGGTTTGTGATTGTGTTAAATCACTTTAAGACTAACACATATTCACAAGAACAGGTGCAAAACATTTGGGCAATCAAGACAAAAAATATTAAAGTACGCCAATAAATCATGAAATCTGTATATCTGAAAAATAAATCACTGCCCCACGTGTGAAGGATAATAAACAGAAGTGCCACAGCATAAACATAACTCACAGTAATAATTTGAAATTGAAATAATAATAGAAAATATTCATAAATTGCATGAAATGATTTTTATACTATAAATACTTATGGAAGCCATTTAAAAGTGACCATTCACGCTAAATGAAATCATTTCAGAAATTCTATACATTTTTAAGTAAAGTCATTTTACAAAATGCAACAAACATTTTCTATTAAATTGCTCTGGTTTAAGAATACTTAACCCTTTTAAATGATATTGTTAAATTTCTTGAATAAGGCTAAAATTTCTGAAGCCATATTTATATTGTTTGATACATATTTAGTCACTTGAGAAAAATGCCTTTGTTTTTCTATATTTAGTCATGCTAACAGCAGTACATCCTAGAGCAAAAAAGAATAAATCACATTCAGTCAACATTTAAGTTATTTATTAATAGGTACACAATTTTGTTAATTGCTTTGTATACCAAAATCAGTGAAAGTGAATGTGAAAGTGAATCACAAACAGTGACTGAGAAAGAAACATACAGCAAAGACTTTTGGCCAAGTAGGGATAATGACAAGTGATATGAAAGTTAAGGGGGAAGAGTTTCCTAAGAGATCAAAGTAATAAAATGCTGCAGCATAGGCAAGCAGGAAGGCATCTGAAGGTCCAATTTATTTCCAGGGTTTGGAGTAGAATCAAATTGCCAGGTTTAAGAGAATGAATGAAAATGAATGGAAATAAATAATGTTGATTACTCTCTCAGTTAATGGCATATCTATTCCACTTGTAATTGTTCAGAAGAAATAGCTTAGAGTCATCCTTCATTCCTTTTTTTTTTTTTTTTTTTGATACTTCATATCCCATTTATCAGAAAATACTGCTAACTCTGCCTTCAAAATATATTGAGAATATAACCCCTTTCACTGAGTTGTTAGTACCCGAACCAATTCACCATTACCTCTTGCTGAGATTATGACAATAGTCTGAAATTTGGTATCCTGCTTAGACAGTTTCACACCTAGTCTCTTCGTAATCCTATTGCCATAATGGTCCTGTTAAAACCATAGCGCCGTTATTGGAAGCCCTCTGCTCAAACTCCCTAATGCGGAGTATTAAGAGTATTAGTAATGAGGAGCATCACTTCATTTTGAAATGTAGTACACTTTTGAAATGACACTTCTTTAATTAATATGATATCACTATTCATGAACTTTACTATTAATACAGGGCAGCTTATAACTCCAGTGAGTGAAAAGAGAAATCACCAAATCTCAGCTGATTTTATAGCAATCAAGAACAAAAATAACATGTATAATATATTCTAAAAGACAGTTGCCACCTTCTATTTAAGGCACTTATGCTGTGAAGTTAAAAGACGATTATTTTAAAATTTGAAACAGAATCTAAAGTGTATAGTGCAAGGGCCAGAGGATTTCAAAGATCTATTGGTGAAGTAAAAACTAGCCAATAGTGGAAGGGAGCTAAAATTTTTTCTTTTACTAAACAGTCATGAAGGCGTCTTCAAGTTGTCTTTGAGATTTTATTTATTTGAATCGGAAAAGATATCTGTTCAGCTAATTTTAAGATTTCTTGAAAAACTACAAGACTTTTTAAAAATAGCTTTAACAATACATACATATCATTCTTTTAAAATTAAAAAATTAGTTTGCCACAACTATATTCATCTACAAATAAAGACTCATAGACAGAGTTATTAATCAATCCATACTTTTAAATTAACTAGCTTGTCACTTTTGCAGATATGCAGGAAAAAATCCATCATAAATTTGATTAGCTTTAAATATATAGCTCCTACAGTCTAAATTACTACTTGGAAGCCAAATCTTTTGATATGAATTAATAAATACAAAATTCTTTTCATATCTGAAAAATGTACCTTTTGATGTTAAATTGTGCATTTCATAGTGAGAATAAAAATGCAATGAGAAATGCTTTTTTCCCATAAAAATTTATTCTTTCAAGGAGGTAAGCTAATGAGACAAAACAAAGTAAAAATTTTTTATACTATATAGTAAAATACTATTTTCCAGCTTTTTTGAGATATAATTGTCACATACCATTGTGTAAGTTTAAGGGGTCCTACATGTTGATTTGATACAGTTATATAAACCAAAATGTGTACAACCACAGAGGTAGTTAACACCACTATCTCTACCATATCTCATATCTACCATTTCTTTTTTGGTGGTGAGAATATTTAAGATGCCAAAAGGCGAAAAAAAAAAAAAAAAAAAAGCAAAAGTGGAATAAGGAACAAATAAGACAAAAAAAAAAGCAAGATCATAGACCTAAATGTAATATACTGATAATCAACTAAATGGAAAATGTTCTCCACATCCCAGTTAAAAGGCAGAGATTGTCAAACTGGATTAAAAAAAGCAAGAACCTATTCTATATATCCAGAAATACACCATAAATATAAAGGCATAAATAAGTTAAAATTCAAAGATGGGCTAACATACTCTACACAAGACTAATCAGAAGGAAGCTGGGATCATTATACAAATAACAGAACAACAACAACAAAAAAAACCCTTACTTCAGAGCAAAGAATATACCAGAGATAAAGAAGGTGTGTTCATAATTATAAGATGTAAATAATTCAAGAGGACAAAACCCTAAATTAATTTCACCTAATAAAGTTTCAAAATATATAAAGTCATGCTCTAAAACTGAAAGAATAAATGGCAAATCCACAGTTAAAGTTAAAGGTTTCTTAAGTATCTATTAATAATAATAGAATAAGAAAAAGCATCTTTTATGATATGAAACACTTTAACACCATCAATGAACTTATTGTAATTTTACGTTTATAGAATACTCTACCAGACACAGCACGGTATACATTCTCTTCAAGTGCACGTGAAATATGTATCAAGATAGGCTTTATTCTGGCTCATAAAAAATTGTCTCAATAGATAAAATTCAAGTCTTAGTATGTTCTCTTTCCACAGTGAAATTAAATTGCAATTAAAAAAAATAAATACCTTTTGGCTCTCTGAGCGGCACCATGGCGATCGGCAAGAACAAGCGCCTTACGAAAGGAGGCAAAAAGGGAGCCAAAAAGAAAGTGGTTGACCCATTTTCTAAAAAAGATTGGTATGATGTGAAAGCACCAGCTATGTTCAATATAAGGAATATTGGGAAAACATTGGTCACGAGAACTCAAGGAACCAAAATCGCATCTGATGGCCTCAAAGGTCGTGTTTTTGAAGTGAGTCTTGCTGATCTACAGAATGGTAAAGTAGCATTTAGAAAATTCAAGCCAATTACTGAGGATGTTCAGGGCAAAACCTGCCTAATTTTCATGGTATGGATCTTATCCCGTGACAAAATGTGCTCCATGGTCAAAAAATGGCAGACCATGATTGAAGCTCACGTTGATGTCAAGACGACCGATGGTTACTTGCTTCGTCTGTTCTGTGTGGGTTTTACTAAAAAGCGCGACAGTCAGATTCGGAAGACCTCTTACGCCCAGCACCAGCAGGTGCACCAGATGATGGAAATCATGACCCCAGAGGTGCAGACAATGATTTGAAAGAGGTGGTCAATAAATTGATTCCAGATAGCATTGGAAAAGACATAGAAAAGGCTTGCCAATCTATTTATCCACTCCATGATGTCTTCGTTAGAAAAGTAAAAGTGCTGAAGAAGCCCAAATTTGAATTGGGAAAACTCATGGAGCTACATGGTGAAGGTAGTAGTTCTGGAAAAGCTACTGGGGATGAGACAGGTGCTAAAGTTGAATGAGCTGATGGATATGAGCCACCAGTCCAAGAATCAGTTTAAAATGCAGACTTAATGGTGACAAATAAAAGATCTTATTTGTGGTAAAATAAATAAATAAATAAAATTTCCTGGAAATGTCCCCAAACTGGAACTAGATAAAATACTTCTAGATAACTCATGAGTCAAAAAAAGAAAAATAAGAAATTTGTTGAACAGTATTCAGGGGAATTTTATAGCACTATATGCCTAGATGGGTTTCCTTGGTGGCTCAGCTGGTAAAGAATCCACCTGCAATGCAGAAGACCCCAGTTTCATTCCTGGGTTAAGAAGATCTGCTGGAGAAGGGATAGGCTACCCACTCAAGTATTCTTGGGCTTTCCTGGTAGCTCCAGCTGGTAAAGAATCTGCCTGCAATGTGGGAGATCTGGGTTTGATCCCTCAGTTGGGAAGATTCCCTGGAGAAGGGAAAAGCTACCCATTCCAGGATTTTAGCCTGGAGAATTCCACGGACTGTATAGTCCATGAGGTCACAAAGAGTCGGAGATGACTGAGTGACTTTCACTTTCACTTTCATAGGCCTACATTGGAAGTAAAACAGGTCTCAATTCAGTAACGTCAGCCTTTCTCTTAAGAAATTTTAGAAGAAGGGAAAGACACAATCTTTTATTGTAAATATACACCAGGAAATTCAGATTATTCTTAATATGAAATAAAACATAACATTAAAGAAAACAGAAATATAAGCTCTAGTCTTTTTTTATCCAATTCCTTTTTTCATTGCAATTGAGTTTTGAGGGATTTTTCTGATGTTTATTTCTGATCATAAACATTTGATATTGATAAATTATTTAACATGTGACCTAAATTCAAATTTTATTTAAATATGTATTGGCAAAAAAGAATACTCAAAACTTAACATCCTAAACACACATGTACAAACAAACATCCATACACACTCAGTGTGACATAAGCAATTCTTAAGGCTCCAGATGCACAGGCACCACATCCCTTGCTATAGTACTAAGAATTTTAGCCAATGATGTGAACAAATTCTAAGACTTAAGTATGTGATGAAGCACATCAGACAATAAAGCAACCCTAGCTGATGTGGAGTTCTTTCTTATTACAAAAATACAAAATACTAAATTACATTTTATAAATTGACTTAGAAATATTCATATTTTTGAAGTTCCAAAAATTAGATATAAATGAGAGAATTATATGATGCCAGAAACAGAATTTAAAGCTAGATTTTTACAACTGAAGTATAGCTGATACATAATATTAATTTCTGGCATACATCATATGATCCCAATATTTTTATAGGTTGTACTTAATATATAATTATAAAACAATGCCTATATTTCCTTGTGTTATACAATATATCCTTGTTGCTTATCTATCTTATACATAGTAGGTTGTATCTCTGAGTCCCACAGTCCCACCTTGTGAGACTGGGCATCCTTGCCTCATTCCTGATTTTAGAGGAAAAAACTGAGAAGCGTTTTAACTGTGCTTTGTCATAAATGGCATTTATTATGTTGAGATATGTTTCCTGTATACTTACTTTTATGAGCTAATTCTTTTAAATCACAAATTGGATGTTGAGTTTTGTCAAATGCTTTTTCTGCATTTATTGAGATAATTATATGATTGATTTAATTTTTTTTTATTGAAGCACAGTTGATTTACAATGTTATACTAGTTTCAGATGTACATCAAACTGATTCATGTATACATGCATCATGATACATGTATATCTATGTTTTCAGACTCTTTTCCTTTATGGGTTACTACAAAATATTGAGTATAGTCCCCTGTACTATACAAAAGGTCCTTGTTGGATATCTACTTAATACATAGTAGTGTGTATATGTTAATCCATAATTCCTAATGTATCCCTCCCTCGGCTTTCCCCTTTGGTAACCATAAGTTTGTTTTCTATGTCTGTGGGTCTATTTCTGTTTTGTACATAAGTTCATTTATATCCTTTTTTTTTTGATTTCACATATAAGCAATATCATATGAAAAATCAAAATATATATAGAGGAACAACAAAAGGATTATTACGTGACTTATAACCAACATTAATAAAATATATAAATACAATATAATTTTCAAGCTGCTTAAGGAAAATATCTATGACCCTTGAATTCTAGACCCATCTGAACTGTCATTGAAGAGACCCATTTGAACTTCACTGTCAGCGAAGACATTTTCTGATACAACAGAATGTTCTTCATATATTGTTGCTCAATGTACTTGGGTAGAAAAGAAGGAAATATACAAAATTCAGGAGAAGGGTGTAGGGTGAAAATATCAACAGTAAGCATAAACATTAATGATTTTAGTAAATCTCAATATGCACCACAATAATTTACAATGGTGAGTTAAAACTATAGAATTAAGACAATACAGAATAACATCAAAGGTTACATGTGAGGAAAATCAATATTTAAGCATTCTGAATCCTGAAATGTTTAGGCGGAGGATAAAGCTACAAACTTTAGTGTATTGTCAATTGAATATATTTGTAAAAATCCAAAGACAACTATTATAAAAGCAGAAATATAAACAATTTAAAAGTGGTATCATGGGGAAAGGAATATGAATTGCAGCCATCAGACTGAATGCACAACAACAACGAAATAAAATATATCTAAAAGAAGGAAGCAAGGAAGAAAGGAAAGGAGGGAGGGAGGGAGAAAAGGAGGGAAGAATGAATAAAGAGAAATATCCTGGAAAATATATTCATACAATACTATAAAGCAGATAACACGAATGAACTAGAGCATTATTTTAGACATGAATAAGTCACCAAAATGGCATGTTAGTGGGAAAAAAAGGAAATGATCAAAATATAGATAATGTATGGTAAAATCTCCCATAGGTAAAGAATCTGCCTGCATGTAGGAACCTCAGTAAATGCAAGTTCAATCCTTGGGTCAGGAAGATCCCCTGGAGAGGGCCATGGCCACGCAGTCCAGTATTCTTGCCTGGAGAATTCCATGGACAGAGGAACCTGGTGGACTATAGTCATGGACTCGCAAAGAATTAAACACAACTGAAGTGACTTAGCATGCATGCATGGTACAATTTATGCTTTTTAAAATATATTAAATGGGTATTATTACTATTATATACAGCATAAAAATGTAGGAGGTATACATACATGCCAACTTCACTTTGCTTATGACATAACTTAAGGTTAGGAGAAAAGAAAGTTATGGAGTGAAAAATTCTGAGTTTGATTTATAATATTCTATTTTTCATGTTTTTCTTGCTGTAATATGTTATTCTTTTAAAAATAAAAGATACAAAATAAACAGCTTGAAGTGTCAGCAGTTGTTATATCTATTTGGGAGGTAGAGTGTTATGTTATTCTTTATACTTTTATTTATTCTTCATTTATTTTTAAACATAAAATATTTTAATCTGAGGCAGTAGAGTTTAAACATTACAAAAGTTTCAAAAGCATGGAAGAAGTTATAAAACAGGAGTATTTATTTTCTTAGACCATATTTATATTACATATTGTAAATAATTTCAATTAAATTATTTCTTTTCCATCTACCATGCCTCCTTTGACAATAGCCAGGTTTGGGCTAAAATTTTCTCTATCCCATTTTGGATGTTTAGTACTGGTAACTATAGTTGATCTTATACTTTCCTTGTTTTTGGAGTCTAGCCAATAGGTAAGTTTACCACCTCATTGTTGCTTGCTATTCTCCAGAAGCATCATATTATTAAATTATATCCAATAATCAGGAATTAAATGGTCAAATAATTTTGAAAGAGACCTTTAGTTCTAATAAACTGAACCACAGAGAAAAACTGGTTGTGAAGGGAGAATCTGATTTCTGAATCCATGTCACCCTATCAATTCCCCAGCTTCTATTTATACTTTTGTCTGTATTCTGCACTTCAAATGATTTCAGGCAATTTCATATTTATAAAAAAAAAATAGAAGAGGAAATAATTAAGGAACACTTTTGAGAAATACTAGAAAATTTTCATTTACTGAAATTTTTTTCCATATTTTATATAAAACGTATATTATTGCTTAAAAATAACAAACATGTTCTTGTTTAAGTGATAGATGTTTGAAGTTAGTTTTGCTTTCATGAAATTCACATATAATCTGTAGTAAAGGGAAAGAGTTTAATAGCAATATATATTAGAAATAAGTAGAAATTGGGCAAAGACTTAAGTTTGGGGTCAGAATTCTATCTTGATTCCAAAGAGACACTTATATTTTTAATAATTTTTAGAGGCAGATTATAATACATGTATATTTGCTTTAGGAAATCTAATTTTATACCAAGTAACATGAACAATATAAAAACTGCTTTTTCTTAGACAGTTATTTTGAATATAAATTATAAATTGTCTTTCATGTGAACTAAATTGTTAATTTTTTAATGAAATAATGCATTCAATTTGCTGTATGCAATGAAATACATACAAAATAATAACCAATTATTTCTGGGGCATCATCAATTAGATATATTATTGATAAATATTATGATTAGATAAGAAAGGAAATTTTCACCTTATCATTCTTTCAGTATAATTTTCCAAGAAAGATATATTTAGATTTGAAAGGAAGTTAAAATTGTTAATTTTTTTCAATAGAGATATCTTGAACATCTAACATGTGCCAGATAATTTTCTGTTTGATATGGCTATAAAGATTAAAGATGTAGACACCACAGTTATACTCACCAACATCATATGAATGCCATGTAATATAATAAGTACTAACACAGAAGTACTCAACATTCAAAAAACTAAGATCATGGCATCCAGTCCCATCACTTCATGGCATATAGATGGGGAAATAAGTATATGGGATCGCAAAGAGTCAGACACAACCGAGCCAACTAAACAACAGCAACACAGAAGTACGCACAAACTACTTGGGAGCATATTAAATTAAGAATATTATGTTAGAAAAGGGGGAAAAGGGGGACGTCCCAAGGAAAAAGACTCATGTGTATAATTCATATGTAATCCATATGGTCAATTTAAGAAACCACAAAGTAGCTCACTAGTACAGAAAGATAGACCATGAATACCAAAGATACAACTGGAAATATATGGACTAATCCACGGACATGGCTTATTTCTGAAATAAGCAAGTTTCTGTACCTATCATGTCTAAGGAATTATAAAATTATAAATGTTAAATTTTATCCAGACATTTTAGTGTTGACATGTCATGAATTTACACCAGGGAATTAGATTAAAAGATATAAACATATCACACATTTAATAAAGAAGATTGCACACTCATCCTTATGCATTATCTTGAACTTATTTGGAAGTTGGTTACTAAAATTTAAATAATTTATTCTCTTATTACAATACTACACAATCAACAGGATTGCTACTAAATTTATTGAGACCTTTTATTGAACTTTATTTTAACAAATCAACAGTAATAATATTGGTCAACAGTGACAGCTTAATTAAAGCAATATATTTTTCTAGGATTTGATTAGTGGAACTCTTTGTTTAAATGATGGTAACTACACCTCTTTGACAAAATCTACAGGCCCTTAATAAATAGTTGTTGGTTTTTTTTTTAAATGAACTTGGAATCATACACACTCCCTTGGGTTGAATTGCCACAAAAGAAGGATTTTCCCTTAATGCACTGTGTCCCTTGGTTTATGGCTGTCTAGCCTGGTAGGGGTTTAGCAAAAATAAATCTCTGTAACTGCTAGTCAAACAATGACAGTTAGTAGAAGTAAAAAACTAGAAGTTTTTACTCAGTGCTATCAAGGTAATAACTAACTACTTATAGCAAAAAGAAAAAGCATGATAATAAAAAAGTCAGAAGTTAATAAAGAAAGGGAATGAAGTAACTGCATGCACACCATACCCATGCAATCATCATAAATATCCTGATAAAGAAGCCGTCTCTTTAACAAAGCAACTCTGTATCAGAGAATCAAACAGCAGAAACTGGAGAGGATCCATAGATCATTTTTCATTCTACTTCATCAGACTCCAACTCCATGCCCTCCTGACCACAGAGATAATTCATACTTAGATTTCAAAATTTAATGCTTTGTTAGGGAGGTTTCCCTTGGTCAAAGTGTGATTAAAAAAAAAAAAAGAATTCTACAAAGCAAAAGGTAATTCTGAACCAGAAAGCATGGAAATAAAGATTCATGGTTATGAAAAATACTACTGATCTTCCACATAAGTAAGCGAATTTTCATATTTTAAATATAATTTTAGGATACAACGAAATTATTACTACCAAAACAACTGTCCCACAACCAATGTGATGTGAATGATTCAACAGAAAAGATAGTTTTCCACTACCACAATCACTTTAGACAGGCAATAAAATAAGATGAATATTAAACATAATAATCTGATTGACTGATTGAGATAGATAGGGGAGAGAGAGAGAGAAAGGGAGAAAATACATATTGCTTTATGGTTTAAAATTACTTTCATACATTTTCTCATATAGACAAATAATTAATCTGTTGAATGTCTGTTATCTTTCAAGGAACATTATGTACACAATATCATTTAATCCTAACTGCAACAGTCACTCAAATACTAAATCTGGCTTAAACAAGTCCTTTTTTTTTTTTTTTTGGTTCCTGTTCCAATCATCTTTAAGTGAAAACATATCGTTTTAGCTAAAATGCATGATACCTAGAAAGAAGGAGAGTATCCAAAATCTCCTATTAGACATTTCTGGCTAGCATGTTCCAATCAGTTGCATTATCTGATGAGTGATTCATAATCTCTGAATGTGTGTGAGAATGTTTGTGTGGCATCTGTGTTTGTATTGCAAGCAATCAGAAATAGTAACTGAAGAATGACAGAGAGAGCACTAGCAAATGGACAATGAATGGGCAACCGGTGATGGAGATGGCTGGGGGTGGTTAGACTCTTTGGAGGTAAGAAATATGTTTGTCATATGCTGTGTTGTTTTATTTGCACATCTGGTACAATGACTGGCAGTGAGGTGCTTCATAAATATGTTTCATGGTTGCTAAAGATTCAGAATGAAGGTCTCCACAGGAGATAACATTTCACAAATTTTGCTATTCCTGTACCATAAGCAATGAGACTTCACATATGACATTGTGGTTTTAACTTTGTTTGGCCTTTAGATGGGGAAACAATGGAAATAGTGACAGACTTTATTTTCTTGGGCTCCAAAATCACTGTGAATTGTGACTGAAGCCATGAAATTAAAAGCAGCTTGCTCCTTGGAAGAAAAGCCATGACAAACCTAGACAGTATATTAAAAAGCAGAGACATTACTTTGCCAACAAAGGTCTGTATGGTCAAACTTATGGTTCTTCCAGTAGACATGTATGGATGTGAGAGCTGGACCATAAAGAAGGCTGAGTGCCGAAGTATTGATATGTTTTAACTGTGGTGCTGGAAAACACTCTTGAGAGTCCCTTGGACAGCAAGGAGATCAAACCAGTCAATTCTAAAGGAAATCAATCCCGAATAGTCATTGTCAGGATTGATGCTGAAGCTGAAGCTCCAATACTTTTGGCCTTCAGATGCGAAGAGCTGACTGGTAGGAAAATACCCTGATGCTAGTAAAGACTGAAGGCAGGAGGAGAAGGGGATGACAGAGGACAAGATGGTTTCATGGCATCACTGACATGATGGAAATGGACATGAGTTTGAGCAAGCTCCTGGACAGGGAAGCCTGGCATGCTGCAGTCTAGGGGTTAACAAGAGTCAGACATGACTGAGCAACTGAACCTTTAATAATAAATAACTAATTCTCTTTATGTATCTTAGCTTTTCCTCACTCTTCAGGTAATCAAACACAGGAAACCTTTTGGTTTTGTTCAATGCATACCACAGAACCTAACACATAGGAGGTGTTTAGTGAGTGAGATAGTAAAAAGCACATGAACAAACACAATCTGAATAACATGAGTGATGAAATATTAAAATAACTCTCATTATCCAGGAATAAATTCTCCCTCATTATCAATTAGGCAATGGCAAAGGGGACAAAAAATTGGAAACCATCATTCACCCATGATCATAACCATTTATTTACAAAAAGCTTTTCAGAGAGGCAGTCTTTGAATTTGTTAAGATCACAGCAAACTCTGAAATTTGGTGATGGACAGGGAAGTCTGATGTGCTGCAGTCCACGGGGTCGCAAGAGTTGGACATGACTGAACTGACTAATTGAAGATCACAGACTCCAGAGACACAACTTATGGAAATGTATCCATCTCTTATGTGCCTCCATTTCTCTTGCCTAAAGGATTATAATAGTGTCTATTACAGGATTAAATTATTATTATGAAAGATTTATATTTATCCAAATAAATAAATAATCATATTATATACAAAATAATGTAGTATATTTCCAAAAAGTTCAGAGTTCCACTTGTTGAGCTATTAATCTTCAAGTGGCAAGCAATAAACTTGAAGAGTTGACCTAAATTAACAAAAAAATAAAGCTTTATTTTTAACAAAAAAAATAAAGCTAATTATGGATAACATTGCTGTGAACCTTATCATATTCTTCAGATTTTTGGAAATGTTTAGTGAAGTAGACTTTAGCCTAACTAAATATCACCCCAACTTAAATTCAGTAATATACAAACATCAAGTTGAAAGATAACACAGTATTTAATAATTTGAGGATAAAAGTGAAAATTAAAAAAAAAAACTTCTATAGTAGCTTCTATTGTCTTTAATTTCAGATTTTCAAACTGTTTATGAAGTGGATTGTTTTTACCTTGTATGTAAGTGTCCATAAAAACACATAGTTTAAAAATGTGTATAGTTTACAATTAATTCAGTAGATACGTACAGAAACTTACAATGCACCTGTAAAATAGAAGACGTCCTCTCAGCGTTTGTTGAATATACTTAAGACTTTGCTGTGTCAGATAATAATACAACGAGAGTATCTGTCATCATGTAATTGTTCTTTATAATAAAAGGATAGTGGCTAGGTGGAAGTAAGTAAAGGTAAACTAGGTTTAACTACACAGTGGGTTTCTGGTTCAGCTGGTAAAGAATTCACCTATAATGTGGGAGACCTGGGTTCGATCCCTGGGTTGGGAAGATCCCCTGGAGAAGGGAAAGGCTACCCACTCCAGTATTTTGGCCTAGAGAATTTCACGGACTATATAGTCCATGCGGTCACAAAGCGTCAGAGGTAACTGAGCGAATTTCACTTTCAGGTTTAAATACATCAATCTAGTGATTTTCATTTAGATAATTAGATGAAATATTTTTCCCATTGACATGAAAGAGGTAAATTTTATAGAAGTTTGATAAAACTGTGAAAAACTGCATAAATTCCATCATTTTGCTAAAATATTGGGGTTTAAGTGTTCTGATAAAAATACTGGAATGAAAACTTCCTTCTGTTCTTTTTTTTTTTTTTTAATAAATCTTACCTTCCAACAAGGAAGCCCATGATCAGATGGTTTCACTGTTGAACTATATCAAACATATTAAGAATCAACGCCAATTCTAAAAATCTTCCCCAAAATTGAAAAGTAGGGAACACTTCCTAACTCATTTTATGAAGCCAATATTATCCTGATACCAAAGATGCTACAGAAAAAGAAAACTAAATGTCCAAATATCTGATGAACATAAATGTATTAATCCTCAGTAAATTTTAGCAAAATATACAAAGAGTTCATACAACTCAATATTAAAAAAAAAAACCAAACCAAAAAATGGACAAAAGATCTAAATACACATTTTTCCAAAGAAGATATACAAATAGCCAACAGATGTATGAAAAGATGCCCCACAATGCTGTTGGAGAAATGCAAATCAAAACCACAATGCAGTAACATGTTACACTGGTCAGAATTTCCATCATCAAAAAGTCTACAAATAATAAGTGCTAGAGAAGGTATGGAGAAAAGGAAAAAATTCCTACGTGGTGGTGAGAATGTAAACCGTTGCAACCATTATGGAAAAGAGCAGTGAGTTCCCTTGAAACACTAAAAATAGAGCTGCCATATGATTTAGCAATCCCACTCCTGGGTATATATCTGGAAAAACAAAAACTCCAATTTGAAAAGATATGTAAATCCCAATGTTCACAGCAGCACTACTTAAAATAGCCAAGACATGGAAACAACCCAAGTGTCCATCAATGGATACTTGGCTTAAGAAAATATGATATATATATAAAATGGGTATCACTCAGTTATAAAAAAGAATGAAATATTGCCACTTGAAACACATAGATGGACCTAAGAGTATATTCAACTTAGAAAAGTAAGTCAGACAGAAAAAGCCAAGTAATATATGATATCACTTATCTGTGGAATCTAAAAATAATACAAAATGACTCTATATACAAATGACTCTATATACAAAACAGAAACAGACTCAGACATATACAAGAAACATATGGTTAACAAAGGGGAAGTGGGGAGGATATATTGGAAGTATGGAATTAACAGCAATATTCCTTAAAAGAAGGCACATAAATGGTTAAAAGGCTTATCAAAAAAAAAGAAAAGTAACAAGGATTTGTGGAGAAATTAAAATGTTTGCACACTGTTGCTAAGAATGTTAAATAACGCAGCTGTTATGAACATAGTATAGCAGTTCCTCAGAATATTAAAAATAGGATTACTATAGGTTTAGCAATCCCACTTCTTGGTACATATCCAAAAGAAATGAAATCCAGACCTCAAAGAGATATACACACTCCTATGTTCATCACATTATTCTCAATAGTAAAAATTCAGAAACAACTGAAGTGCCCATCAATGGATAAATAAATTTTGTGTGTGTATACAATAGAATATTCAATATTATTCAGACTTAGAAAAGAAGGAAATTCTGCAATGTGGGACAGCATGGATGAACCTAGAGGACACCATGCTAAGTGAAATAAGCCAGTTGCAGAAAGCTGAGTACTGCATGAGTTCACTTGTATAAGATATCTAAAACAGCCAAACACCATAGAAACAGAGAATAGAATGGGGGATGGTGAGGACTGGGAGGAGGGGAAACAGGAAATTGCTGTTCATTGGGTATAAAGGTTCAATTGTATAGAATGAATAATTTCAGAGATCTGTTCTACAACATGGTAACTATAATTAACAACACTGTATCATAAATTTCGCTTCCCAAGTGGCTCAGTAGTAAAGAATCAGCCTCCCAATGCACGGGCCACAGGAGACACTGGTTTGATCCCTGGGTCAGGAAGTTCCACTGGAGTATGAAATGGCAACCCATTCTAGTATTCTTGCCTGGAAAATCCCGTGGCAAAAGGACCTGGTGGGCAACGGTCCATAGGGTTGCAAAGAGTTGGACATGTCTGACCACTCACACATTGTACATTTCAAAATTAATTAAAAGGGTAGACTCCCATATTTTGTAACACAATAACAATAAATTTATAAGTGTTGGCAAAATAAAAAAAAATTGTCAGAACTGAGGAGTCCTGTAATTATTCTCTTTTCTGCTTCAATTCTAAACTACCTATAAAAAAACAAGGTGAACAAAAGGCAGGTGTACATAGAAATATTTTTAAAGTTGATAATGCAGAACCTGACTTATGTATGCCAGCAATTACGGTTACTAAATCTGAACCCCAAGATGATAGATTTATACAAACAGATTTCTCTGACCATGCACTCCCAAATATTTTTTCCACATTCACCAATTAAGACAGTCAAGTTACCCCTAAGGTAGCATGAGTGAGAAGATGAGGACAGGATATAGATACATAAATTGATCTACCTTCATACTGGAGAAAATATCATGAGAGGGGAATAAGGAGTCACTGTGGCCAAACAAAACCAAAAATATACTGTAATATTCCTATAAAATAAAAATAATTTTAGATTTTTAAATTACTTTAATTTGCAAAAATTATACCACAGTTAGCCCTTGAACAAGTGGGGCATAAGGGGCACCAATCTTTCATGCAGTCAAAAGTCCAAATATGTGGGAGCAGTTGGCCTCCTGCATATGTGGATTCAACCAACTGCTAATGTATATAGCACAGTGGCATTACCATTAAAAAAATCTACCTACATGTTGATCCGTTAAAGCCCATGGAGTTCAACGGATAACTCTAGCCAATTGTTTTTGTAATTAACTTCTTGTAGGATTTACATTTCTCATGATTAAATAGCCACTTTTAATGATTTACAAAAAACTACCTTTTAAAGTGGGAGAAGGCAATGGCACCCCACTCCAGTACTCTTGCTTGGAAAATCCCATGGATGGAGAAGCCTGGTAGACTGGAGTCCATGGGGTTACGAGAGTCAGACACAACTGAGCGACTTCCCTTTCACTTTTCACTTTCATGCATTGGAGAAGGAAATGGCAACCCACTCCAGTGTTCTTGCCTGGAGAATCCCAGGGACGGCAGAGCCTGGTGGGCTGCTGTCTATGGGGTCACACAGAGTCGTACACAACTGAAGCACTTAGCAGCAGCAGCATCCTTTAAAGCAACCATTTCTTCTACCCAACAGTGAATGTATTTAAAATAATTATGAAAAGCAATAGAAAAATCTTTTCCTAGATACACAGTTTATTCAATATTACTGGTGTTTTAGTATTTAATTACACTGTGAATTGATGTCACTCTAGTTTTATTTCAAGAAAATGTACTGACAACAAAGGAAATGTTTTTAAATGTACATACATATTAATTTAGTACTTTTTAATTGGAGAAGGATCTGTCAGAATGACTTGGGACTTTCTCAATGCCCATTTCTCCTTTGATAGAAGAAGTGTTGGATCCCTTAGGTTTTGGAGTAGAATTTTTTTTAAAGAAAATCACTGCTTAAAGTGGAAAGATATCAGAGAAATAAGTGCATAATCAACCCTGAGTTGAATGTTCCAAACATACATGATCTTTCTATTTATTCTAAATAATGCAAATCTTATATGACTTGCATGCAACCCAAATTCCATCTCATTAATTCTCTCTTTTCCCTAAAAAATATAAGATTGAATAGATAGGAATATGTTCGATTATGAGGCTACACGTGGTGATACAAAGGTGAGCGAAAGGACCTAATCAATTAATATTATATTTTTAATATTATTTGCATTGGAAGTATTCATTACTAGTGTAAAGAAGATATAATCACAAAACTACAAGAGATCTTGTTAAAATGGATGAGTAATGAATCACCTATATATGCATATAAACTATAATTACTATGGGATATGAATTGGAAATTCAGCACATAGAATGGATATGTACATGGAACACACACTTTTATCATCAGATATCCATATATTTCCCATGTGAAAGAAGAAAAACAAAAACAGTTTAGAGTTTTAACAAAGTTGGTGCCACTTGATAGTCCATCATTTACAAACAAACTGCATAGACCTGAATATCTTTCCACAGATAGTTTCTCACCTCTCTGATAATATACACATTTTAAGATGAAAATATCATTGAAGAGGGGTTTGTTGATCTCTACATTTCAGAAGGAAAAGCATGTGTCTTCTTTTAAAATATCATCTGCTTCTTTGACTTCTCCTCTATACCCCTCAGAAACAATACCATTTTTTTTCTGATTCTGTATGATTTTTCTTATCTTAGAAAATTACAAGGCAAGACTTGATCCTGGTCCTTCATTCAAATCTAGATACGCTGCTCAACACCCAGGCTTTGACTGTCTTACTATATATTCTTCATATTTGTTTATGTGTTTTTAAAATGAACTATCAGAAGAGCACATCAGAGTCATGTAATCGTCAATTTTAGTAAAAAACTATATGTAACCCATGATAATGAACCTGGAATAAGTATAAAATGTCTATTTATCTGGGATAAGATAATACTAATATATTAAGTGTTCTGGGTAGTAAGTAGAAAGACATGCTCAAAAACAGGAATCCTTAGATTCAGCTTCTTAAAATTTACATGTGTGTGTGTTCCTCTGACTTACTAAGGTATGCCCATGTAGTTTTATGTTTATTCCAGATACATTAATCATTGAGAGTTCATTTCAAATAAATCAAGTTGTTGAACAGCATTTTTGTTGGCTGTGAACACTAAACATAATGGCAGAAAACAGAATCTCAAGGTGATATGAGAGGTTTTCTCTTTTCTCTTTTTGGTCACTGAAGCAGCCATGTACAAACCTGAAGTTGAGCACACATACAATATGCTTTTCTAAAATATATGTTGTTTTTGTGTGCTATATGAAATGGTGTATTTTGATATTAAGTTTTGCTGGGCTAGGCTGGTAAAAATTCCTTTTTCCTTCGCCATAGATAAATAAGCATTTGGTGGTACAGGCCCATATCAGAGGACATCAATATCTAAGAACAATTTTGTTCTGACTTTGTATTTTTCTGTGTGATCCCTTTCCAATCTTTATTCTGCCCTTTATTGTTTTCCTTTTTTCCCCTTATTCAGTATTATCATAAAATAACACTCCTAAATATCACCCTGTTTCTTCTTTTAAAGGATTTTCTCCTTGGTAATTGTCAGTCCAATTAGGGCTTACTTCTACCAATTTCACCTACTTTTCATATTTAGTTTTATTTTCTACTCACATACAAAAAAGTTTTATCTGCCTGACTCATTATTCTGGAATAAAATTACTCTCATCTTTCTGAGAGAGTCAATTTCTGCTGCTGCTGCTACTAAGTCACTTCAGTCGTGTCCGACTCTGTGCGACCCCATAGACAGGAGCCCACCAGGCTCCCCCGTCCCTGGGATTCTCCAGGCAAGAACACTGGAGTGGGTTGCCATTTCCTTCTCCAATGCGTGAAAGTGAAAAGTGAAAGTGAAGTCACTCAATCGTGTCCGACTCTTAGCGACCCCATGGACTGCCGCCTACCAGGCTCCTCCATCCATGGGATTTTTCAGGCAAGAGTACTGGAGTGGGGTGCCATTGCCTTCTCCAGTCAATTTCTAGGTAGGTTGATAAGAAGTTCAGGGTCCCTGAGGAGGAGAAAGGGGTCTTGAGCCCTTGAGAAGGAAAAAGGGGTCTGGGGCTCTCAAAGAGAAAAGTACATTTTTTTCTACATGCTTTGTCTTAGTCAATATAACAATGTATCTTGCTTGAGGACATGTTTTTCCTTAACAAGAAGGTTTTCTGAATAATCTTGTTATCTTAAGACATATGTTGTGGAAGTGGGTCTGGTAAAAGTATATAAGGCCTTGATACAACTAGCAAGTGGGGACACTCTCTGTTCCCCTTCTGATGTCTGTGTCAGAAGCTTTCTCTGTCAATTTTCTTACTTTAATAAAACTCTGCTACACAAAAGCTCTTGAGTGATCAAGAGTCCCTGGTCCTGAAGCTAAATCGTCTTCATTGGAGATCATGAGTGTGACACCATTCACTGTAAGTTATCATTTCTTTGCAAGCTGAAGGACATTACTCAGAATTCTCAGATTTTCTTCTTTTTCTAGGTGGTATGTGATTTTATCATTTTTGTTGTTGTTGGCTGTGGTGGTGGGAAGTGGGGTAAGATGTCTTCACCAAACTATATTGTAATTCATGGCAGAGCAAATTCTTTCACTGTCAATAGCAATGCTATACTGCAAATCTGTTTTAATTTGCCATTTTAACACTAGTGGGTAGATGGCATAAGTGAACATAGCAGATGTAATTTTGTGTGAATTCACAGGATTTAGAGGCTGCATATATAAGCAGAATGTATTTAGGATTTGGGGAAAACAGGGATTTCCTACTAAATGACGCTGTGCAATTTCTTTCAGTTCCACAGGGCTCACCATACTCTCTTCATTGACCTACACTTTTAGTTAATGTACATTGATTATGGCTGGCTTTGATAATCTCACTTACTGTTAGAAACAGAAAAAATGTGTGTGTGTTTTGTATATTCTAGTATTTGTATGCATAATGCACACTTATTTTATTTTAAAATTGCACAGTTAGAAATATATGTGCTCATAAAAAGGTATCTTCGTTGATATAATATTTCCTAAAGGATTTATGAAATTTTCTAAATCAAATACAGAAAGTTATTAAAATCTTCAGGAGTTCTATGCCATACTAATTTTTTATATACTAATTTTTATTAGTATATAAACTAGTATATACTAGTTTTTATATACTAACTTTAAAATTAACATTGGGAAGTAATATATCTTAACATATAGCCTTGTTCAGAAATAGTAAAACACTTATCAGCTAATCCTACCTAGAAAGTTTTGAATCTATCAATTACTAATATCCTTGTATAATAACTATAATACCAGTTTATAACTTGAATATCAGATTGACATCCAAAATACCAGATTGACATATCTTTGTGCTGTTCTCTTCATATATCACTACTCTAAATCCTCTCATAATTTGCCTAGTAGCAATTCATTTTCATGGACATTAAAGTCCCAAAGCTGAGTGTCTTGGAGAAGACTTTGCAGAATTCTTCTGTCTCTCCTTTACTATTCTTTAGTATTAATTTAAATCATCACCAGTCTTGACACCTGTCATGAAGCACAAGCCTTTCAAGCTACAAAGCTGCTATGAATTTGTAACTGACATGCACTGATTTGAGAGGAAAAGCTAATCATTGCTTCTTTTAAAAAAGAATGTGTAATGAAGGAGGCAACCTGGCTGAGAATTCTTCCTAAGAATGTGAAATTTGGGGGGCTGTGGTAGGAATTTTTGCTGCTACAATGAGTAAGTAGAACCATTGCAAAACTTAACTGAAATGCATTTGAAGAGGATACATCTAATAACTATTTGATGACTGCCAAACAAAACAAAACTAAATGAGCTTACCTGGCTCCTTAGCAAATGTCAAAGACAATATGTCAAATTTTATTAAGTCTATTTCAAATCTTAAATTTTGGAACTGAGGTATTTTTGGTGGTGTTTGGCTAGCAGTCACTTTATCAAATGAATGATTTTGTAACATGGTTGATTACAGTCGTATGAAAAACCTGGACTTCTACAGTCATAATTGGCCAGAAACTGTAACAAGGTTAGTTCTGTGTTGATTTTTAGGTTTTTAAAATATGCACACTCATATTAATGTTTACACTATAAAGACTTTAAAAGTTGTATAAACTCAAAATGGTAATTTTAAGTATTTTCTCATAATTTCCACAATGTCATTCTGCAACTTGAACAACAAAATCTAAAAATAACACAAAGCTTATATACTTACCATCTTCCTGACTCATTTGCCTTTTTGTTGCTTGGTTTATATCTTGGTTCATCAACAACACCTTAGCAAGGATTATTTTTTTAATAAATAAAATAAAAATAAAATAAATACTGTTGGATGTTTACTTGCTAAGTCATTTCGACTCTTTGAGACTGCATGGAGTGTATCCTGCCAGGCTCCTCTGTCCATGGGATTTCCCAGGAAATAATACTGGAGTGGGGTGCCATTTCCTTCTCCAGGGGATCTTCCCAATCCAGGGATCAAACCTGCCTCTCCTGTGTGGGCAGGCAGATTCTTTACCACTGAGCCACAAAACAAAAACAACAACAATAAAAATCAGCCAACTAAACAGACAAACCTGACTCTCATAACTTCATATTTTAACAAATTCAGAGATGGGATTTCTCTGGCAGTCTAGCGGTTAAGATTGCCCCTAAAGAGCATATGGATTCAATCCATGGCTGCTGCTGCTAAGTCACTTCAGTCGTGTCCAACTCTGTGTGACCCCATAGACGGCAGCCCGCCAGACTCCCCCGTCCCTGGGATTCTCCAGGAAAGAACACTGGAGTGGGGTGCCATTGCCTTCTCCGAATCCATGGCTGGGGAACTAAAATCTCAAATGCTATACAGGGAGCATTATGTCAGAGAAGTAATTTGTTGAAAGAAAAACAAACAAAAACAACCCCCTGAAATAATGATCAAAGGTTTGTACAACAGTTCTCTCATTATCTATTATTTAGTGCATAAACACTTTTTTCTGATGGTATATATTTATCTACTCGTTTATGAAATAAAGTCATTTAGTTAATAAATACTAATTTAATGTCTCATTAATGTATTAGGGTTTATGCTAGCCATGGATATATAATTGTTGAGAAAAGAAAACTCTCCTGAAGGAATTTATAGCTCAAAATATTGTTGGATAGATAAATATGAAATGACAATGCAACAGTGTATAAAATTATATGTACTCATATATAAACACACATGCTTAGAAAGGCATAATACTTGGTCAAATATTAAAGACTAAAAAAACTAACATTATTATATAATGTTTACTTGAAGCTACAGTCAATACAATAAGACAAGAGAAACAAAGGAACGATACAATGATTATTTAAAAAATAAACAGTAATGCCAACATTTCAAACAATATAGAAAATATTTCTATGACGTGAGAAAGATTTGATTTCTTTAATAGGGGAAAAATCAAACAAATCATAAAAACTTTATGACTATTACTATCTCACAAGAATGTCATTATATAATGATAAATAGGTCAATCCATTTGGAATACATAATAATCCCCAAAATGCTTACACTTAATAAAAAAACAAAAATTTTATACACAAAAATTGACAGAACCAGAAGAAAATTTATATAGTAATTACCAAAGTAGCTGGTTTTAGAAAAGGCAGAGGAACCAGAGATCAAATTGCCAACATCCACTGGATAATCAAAAAAGCAAGAGTGTTCCAGAAAAACATCTATTTCTTCTTTATTGACTATGCCAAAACAAAGCCTTTTACTGTGTGGATCACAGTAAACTGTGGAAAATTCTGAAAGAGATGGGAATACCAGACCACATGAACTTCTTCCTGAGAAATCTGTACGCAAGTCAAGAAGCAACACTTAGAACTAGACATGGAACTACAGACTGGTTCCAAATAGGAAAAGGAGTACGTCAGGGCTGTATATTGTCACCCTGCTTATTTAACTTCTATGTAGAGTACATCTTGAGAAACGCTGGGCTGGATGAAGCACAAGCTGGAATCAAGATTGCTGGGAGAAATATCAATCGCCTAAGATATGGAGATGACACCACCCTTATGCAAAGAAGCAAAGCAAAGAAGAACTAAAGAGCCACTTGATGAAAGTGGGAAAGAGGAGAGTGAAGAAGTTGGCTTAAAGCTCAACCTTCAGCAAACTAAGATCATGGCATCTGGTCCCATTACTTCATGGCAAATAGATGGGGAAACAGTAAAAACAGTGACTGACTTTATTTTTTTTTTTGGGGGGGGGGCTCCAAAATCACTGCAGATGGTGACTGCAGCTGTGAAATTAAAAGACACTTACTCCCTGGAAGGAAAGTTATGACCAAACTAGACAGCATATTTAAAAGCAGGTTTTGAACTTTGGTTTTAGAGAAGACTCTTGAGAGTCCCTTGGACTGCAAGGAGATCCAACCAGTGCATCCTAAAGGAGATCAGTCCTGAGTGTTCATTGGAAGGACTGATGTTGAAGCTGAAACTCCAATACTTTGGCCACCTGATGCAAAGAGCAGACTCATTTGAAAAGACCCTGATGCTGGGAAAGATTGAAGGTGGGAGGAGAAGGGGACAACAGAGGATGAGATGGTTGGATGGCATCACCGACTCAATGGGTAAACTCTGGGAGTCGGTGATGGACAGAGGGGAGACCTGGCATGCTATGGTCCATGGGGTCACAAAAAGGTGGACAGACTGTGTGACTGAAATGAACTGAACTAAACTACCAAAGTAGCAGATATTAACATGTTTCTCTCAATATTGACATCATGTTGGAAAAAACATAATATAGGTATAAAATATTTTAAAAACACAATAACATAAATTTAATGGGCATTAAAAAATATATGGAGAATATTCATCCTCAAGCTTATATAAGGCAATTACAAAAATGTCTATATACTGAGACTTAAGTATTGAACTGATCTAAAGAAGTGGCTAAGAATTACATTCTATGACCACAGTCTAAATAACTTAACAATATATAACAAAAACAATAGAATTATACATTAAATAATTGATGTACAAGAATAGCATAAATCATAATGGGATTTTTCAAAGACTTAGAATTGAATGACAACAAACATACTACATCTCAATTGCTGAGGAATAGAGTGAAAATTGTATTAAAAGGGACATATGCATGTTTAAATAAATATATTTGAAAAGAAGACAGATATAAATAAGCTAGTATCCAACTAAAGAAGTGAGGAATCAAGATTACGTACAAAAGGAAACTAGGAGAGGAAAAGTGAAGCTATGAAAAAATAAATACTGAAATTGGGAACAAATAGACAGTAGAGCAGATCAATGATGCCAGAGGATACTCTAGACAAAGTGTAAGCAGTTTCTCAGATTGTGGACATAGGTACTGTAGTACCTGGATATATCAGGGCTGAGAAGACTGGTATATGAATTTGGTTGTTTTTGATTTTTAGCAAGACGTGAGCATGTATGTATATCAACAAGTATGAAGCAATGAAAGAGGGAGAAGTTTAAGACATAGGAGTGAAACTTTTAAGGGATGAGGTGCAGTCCCTGAGAATCCAGGAATTTGTTTCACCCAAATTCAGTTCAGTTCAGTTGCTCAGTCGTGTCTGACTCTTTGCAACCCCATGAATCGCAGCATGCCAGGCCTCCCTGTCCATCACCAACTCCCGGAGTTCACTAAGACTCACATCCATCGAGTCAGTGACACCCAAATTCACTGACACTCAAATCAAGACCAAATAATTTTTTTCTGACTTCGAGTCTATGTTGCTGAATTCAGTCTTTCCAGACCTCTAACCGAATTCATTTCCGTTATCAAGGTAACTCAGAAAGCTGTACTTCCTTCAGGTCACATAGGGACTATTTGAATTTCAAGAGAAGAAACATAACAAATAATCTCATACTGGGAAAGATACTAGGAATGTCCAAACCAAGTAAACACTGAAGGGTCTGAAAAGTGTTTGAGTTGTTTCAAACATCAACAAAATATTAGTAATTGTGAATGTCATGAAAAAGCTACATCACTCAGAATATGAGTGTGTAAATAGAACTTTATAATGATACCTGAGTTCCATCCTAAGATGGTACATTAGGTTAATATTTTTTACATATGACTCACAGGACAAACCTCAGTCCTGCAGTTTTGGCAGTTATTAGATATCTACAGGTCACTGGGTAAATTAATACATTAATAAATTATCCTTCAGAATGAATGTCAGCATGCCATATTCTAACAGAATAAGATGAAAGATGAGACTATTATTAGAGGAATGGCTATTAATAACTTTATTGTTTGGACATAATAATAAATATAAAATATAATATACACAAAGATAAATATTAAAGAATAAATGTGTCCTCTAAATGAAAAAAATACATGATAAATAACAATCCTTAGATGACCTTTGTGATTTAAAATTGGTGTTCTTTTATTATTTTAACTCTACTTTTATTCCAATCATTTAAAACGGTTTCATAATATACCAGTAATTCATAATCCCAATTACACCATGAGTACTTTCTAATTGTTCTAACCTTTCCATCATTGCAAAAACCACTATGACTCTTATCCCAGTAGTGATTCCAAAAGCATCTCTTCTCAGTAATAAAAATGTTCACTTCAAATGTTAGCAGTTAAGGGACACTGAAAAATTAACTATCGACTTCAGTGAAAGAAGCTCATCTTTCATAATATTTCCAAACCACAATTTAAGGGAAGAAACGTCATGAACAGCCAAATCACGTAACCCAGTGGCCTGGTCAATTATCCTAAGAACAATCAGATTTCCACTTTGAAATAATTAACATTTTAGCAAGGATAGTATCCCTTTATAGCAGGTTGCTGCTGCTGCTGCTGCTGCTGCTAAGTCGCTTTAGTCGTGTCTGACTCTGTGCGACCCCATGGACAGCAGCCCACCAGGCTCCCCTGTCCCTGGGATTCTCTGGGCAAGAACACTGGAGTGGGTTGCCATTTCCTTCTCCAATGCATGAAAATGAAAAGTGAAAGTGAAGTCGCTCAGTCGTGCCCGACTCTTAGCGACCCCATGGACTCCAGCCTACCAGGTTCCTCCGTCCATGGGATTTTCCAGGCAAGAGTACTGGAGTGGGGTGCCATTGCCTTCTCCGTTATAGCAGGTTACTTTATCATAATTCAAATTTTTCAAAAATTATCTATTAACCACATTGTGATTCACATAAGATCTGGGCATTTTCACCTACTGAGATTATTAATTGAAAATTAAATATTTGTCTTCATTGTTCTTTTATATAAAATAGCTAATATATTTGCTAAGCCAGGAATAATTTATTCTATTATTTGCAGAGCCAGTTCAGGTTTTCAAGTTCTTTACAGGCATAATGATGTGCTGATGTAAAAGCATAGAATTTGGACAGACAATTTAACCTAAGCCTCAGTTTTCTCATCTGTAAAATGGGAATATTAAGTACTTCACAGATAATATATAAGATCATGAAAGTAATATAACATTGGTGCCTGATAAATAGAAAATGTTCAATAGTTGGTAAGCTATTAAGAGGAAACATCAAAAATTAAAACTGACAGTCAAGATGTGGCAAAAGTGAGGAAGCAGGTATAAATGAAGTGTCACATTTGATTTTTCCAAGAAATAGGGAGCAAAATTAGGAAATGCACTTTGGATACTTCTCCATTTCATATTTCAGGTCATCTAGGTATGCCTGGCCATTTTCCTATACCTGGATACTTAACTAAAAAGTGCTCATAGGTGAGGTGAGGTGAAGTCACTCAGTTGTGTCCGACTCTTTGCGAACCCACGGACTGTAGCCTACCAGGCTCTTCCATCCATGGAATTTTCCAGGCAAGAGTACTGGAGTGGGTTGCCATGTTCTCATAGGGACAAAAAAAAAAATTTGAATGGGGATACAAGAACTATTGTCATTTACAAATACATTGCAGATACCGGCTTCATGCCAAGACTACATGTCAACTGTCATTGACACATGCACAATCCTTGCCTCAACACATCTCATAACTTTTGTTATATTTTATTCCTGCAAGGTTATTTTCACATCCTCCCAAAATAAACCAAGATAACCAAATCAAGCCAGGCCAAACTAAGCAATCAAAGCAAAGCAAATGAAACAGACACCTTTGTAGGGTGCTCATTAGGTTGAGGCATAAGAATGATCCTGTTTATAAAGGAGGTAGGAGGTTCACATGTAAGAAAACTGTCTGAATGATAACACTTGTAAAATATCTGCTACCTCTATGCTTCCCTGATGGCTCAGTGGTAAAGAACCTGCCTATTAATGCAGGAGATGTGGATCAATAAATGGGTAATGAAGATCTCCTGGAGAAGAAAATGGCAATCCACTCCAGTATTCTTGCTTGGGAAATCCCATGCACAGAGGAGTCTGGGGTCATAAAAGAGTAAGATAAGATTTAGTGACTAAGTAAGTAAGTGTAAGTGTAGTTGCTCAGTCCTGTCTGACTCTTTGCGACCCCATGGACTGTAGGCCACCAGGCTCCTCTGTCCATAGAATTCTCCAGGCAAGAATACTGGAGTGGGTTGCCATTTCCTTCTCGAGGGGATCCTCCCAACCCAGGGATTGAACTTGGGTCTTCTGCATCACAGGCAGATGCTTTACCCTCTGAGCCGTTATAAAAAGAATGGTAATCAATTGGGAGGAAGATATTCTATAACAAATGGATGAATTAATATAGAAGTAAAGGTTCTGGAAACTTTCACAGATATATATTCTAGTTTCACTTTTCCAATCCCGTTTCATTATGTTTTATACATTATATACTGAATAATATTTCAGATCCTGTTGCAAATATACCATTTATATAAAAATCAGTCTTTAGAATTTAGCACTAATTTGGGATTTAAGAGTTAAGAAGAGTATCTAGTACCTTTTTTAAAGGTTAAAACCTTTTAAAGAATTACTTAACATAGGTCTTGAATAAGAACCAAAACCATTTTGTTTTGCAAGCAGTAGGAAAAAATATAATCTTTGTAAATAAATTACCTTATCTTTTAAATGTACTTTGCTAATAAGCAAAATAGTGAGCAAATAAGCAAAACTCTCTCTACAGTGAGAAGTTGATTTTTCTTGATAGCATTATAGTATGTCTACGGCAAATTCCACATACAGGAACTATGTCTTTAATCAATGCAGAAGTTCAATTTGTCTTGCTTTTTTTGTTGTCATTAACATCACAACCATAATATTTTATTTATTTACATTTTTTACAAAGGTTCAACAATATTTCTAGGATAGTACTCCTTCGCTTCATAAATTCTATCCAATATAAACCAGTTAGCACCATTACTAGACTACAACAAATGGAAGAGAATAAAGTTACACAAATGAATAAACACAAATAGTAAAAAAAAAAAAAACTGGCTTAAAACACAACATGGAAAAAACTAAGATCATGGCATCTGGTCCCATCACTTTATGGCAAATAGATGGGGAAACAGTGGAAACAGTGACAGACTTTATTTTCTTGGGGTCCAAAATCAACTGAAGATGGTGACTGCAGTCATGAAATTAAAAGACGCTCGCTCCTTGGAAGAAAAACTATGACAAACCTAGACAGCAAATAAAAAGCAGAGACATTATTTTGCCAACAAATGTCCATACAGTCAAAGCTATGGTTTTTCCAGTAGTCGTGTATGGATGTAAGAGTAGGATCTCCAAAGAATTGATGCTTTTGAACTTTGGTGCTGGAGAAGATTCTTGAGAGTCCCTTGGACTGCAAAGAGATCAAGCCAGTCAAGCCTAAAGGAAATCAATCCTGAATATTCATTGGAAGGACTGATGCTAAAGCTGAACCTCCAGTACTTTGGCCACCTGATGCAAAGAGTTGATTCACTGCAAAAGACTCTGATGCTGGGAAAGACTGAAGGTAGCAGGAGAAGGGGATGACAGAGGATAAGATGGTTGGATGGCATCACCGACTCAATGGACATGAGTTTGAACAAGCTCTGGAAGATGGTGATGGACAAGAAATCCTGGCGTGCTGCAGTCCGTGGGGTCACAAAGAGTCGGACATGACTAAGTGACTGAACAACAACAACAATGACAAAAATGTTTTTCTTTTCTAATTCTTAACATAAAATTTTTGTTTTTTATTATTGTCTTGCTTTTTCAATTTTTTGATAACAAAGACATTATTGCAATTCATTTGATGTAAAATTCCCTACTCTTTCAGATTACTTGTTCTACTCCAAATAATACAGAGCACATGTGGTTTCTTTCTGTTTTTAATGTTATATTGGAGGCTAATAGAAATGCTTCACACTTTCAAAATATAAAGACATTTTTTGCATGTTGTGACTCTGAGTATATTTCTTATACACAGATACATATGTAAGTTTAATTGGGCTGCTCTTTAGAACTGGGTGTTTAGAGCTGGGTCCACAATTGTAAAATCACTGTGCTTATCATGAAGATGGTACAATATTCATTCAGCTTGAGGAAGGCGAGGTGAAATGTTCTATCTGATGTGAACATGTCGGCTGAGCTACCATGATGAGGACACTGACAAAATGAATTTAGGGGGCCCTATCACAGCTACCATTTGCTATGAATCCAGGACGGAACCATCCCATCATGTGGGAGTAAGTACAAAGTCATTCATCAGCTCTAAAGTACATGCTATTTGATGCCCTTTGAAGACTTTTCCATTCTCCTTACAGACCAAGAACAGAAGGTAACCTGATAAATAAAGTTATCATTTCCACGTATCTTCTTAAACACAGCTAAACACACGATGATCTGTCCCAAGTGTACAGAAAATAGCCATTGTCAGAAAAAACATCTGGCACTATTTGCTTCAGCATATCTCCTGAATTTTCACCATGTAATTCACAAAGGCCTAAAAGACAGAGCAAAGGCTCCCCAAACCAGAATGCAAGTCTATATTAAAAAAAAAAAAAAAAAGACATGTGAGGATTAGTTTTAGAAGGGATTAGAAATTCTGGAATGGTCCTTCTGAGGCCCATATGAAAAGCTCTATGCTTGAGCCAGGCATTCTTTGCCAGCTGAGAGAGAGAATAAGCTGTCATCTGTGAAAGATGGGCACTTAAAGTCTTTGAGGTGTTGGCTCAAGGTCAAAAGACATCCTGAGGAAATATTCTATGAATATAATACTCTGTAATATTGGCAGGATGTAAAGTGTATTAGATGATGTAGTACAGGAACCAGGATATTCTGTCGAAATTGTACCCTTTAGTAAGCTCTCTAATGCGGGTGTAGTACTTGCCTGGCTGCCCTAAGGGGCAGGCCAGGTAGCACCTTGCTTCTGGGCTAGAAAGGGTTAGTGCCTAAGGATGGTTTACCGCCTTTACTGTGGCACAGTGGTCGTACTCCCTCACCAGCTATGTACAGCACACTCAGTGATCCCTGCTTCTTCTTTTCTCCGTTTCTCTTTTCCCCTGCATGATGCACCCACTTCTAAAATTTTGGATTCAATTTTAAATCAGATAGAACTGTTCCCACAGAAATAACAATGAAGACTTTTTTCTAGATCACTACATTCCAGATTTGTGTAGTAAACTGAGCTATCAAAGGAAAATGAATAATAAAAAATGTGATCTACAGTATACATTGGTTGATCAAGTTTCCTAAGGTCATTACTTTGGTTGCATTTAAAAACATAATGACCAGAATTGAAATGAGATGTTGCTGTGTGTGTGTGTTTTATCATAAACCCTCTGCGGTATAAATTGTCTAAAAATTCAGTTGATAATGAAGATACCTTAGAGGATCTAATTCAAGATGTTAAACTAAAGTGGAAATGAAATCAAACACAGGTGTAAGGTCCTTAAGAGGCTGAATAATACATCTGCCGATGCTGCAGGTGGTGGGTACTTTGGCTAGATAATGTGAAATTAGTATAATAGATCCTAAATGTCTACTAAAGGTTAGACAGCCTTTTCCTCAGTCCTAGTAGATGTCTACTGCCATTCCAATTTTGATACTTTGGTTTAAAAATCCACTTAGGCTATATTCTCAGCTGTAAACTTTTATTTCCAGCAGAGAATCAGAGTATTTATGGTTACAAATTGTCTTTCCAACAGTCTCCTCACTTTTCTGTAACCTCTATCCTTCATAACTGAGAAGAAACTCCTATCTCTAAGAAAATGATAGGCCAAACCATATAGGTTTTGGTTGATTAAACACAACACCTTGAATATCACTCAGAGGTAAAACAAGCGCTGCAGAGCACAGGTGCAATATTGGGTTCAAATTCGTGAAGTAAATGGGTCACTGAGTTCTGCACAAAACCTCCCCATGGTCTTCAAGGACAACTCCAAGTTTAAAGTATTACAGGGCTTCAGTAAGGACAACTGCTGGCTAACTTCAAATGTTAAATACTGCAAGTAGTGTCACATACCCATTCTCCACAAACTACTTCTGTCTCTACAAATGTAAAAAACACAGAGGAATGCAGTTTTGCTTAGGCATTACATATTTCTATATTCTTTGTGTCTGATGTCATACATTTCATTTGAATATAATCTATTATTAAATGCTATGATTATTTTCTAAGCACGACTGGATATTTGAAGGGGACATTATGATTTATATTTACATGAGATACTGTCTGAAAGACTGTGTCAGAAAGACATAGATGGGCAAACACACAAATCTTATGGATAGAAGAACATTTGGGGCTTTATGTTTTATATATTAAATTAAGCCATTGAATGTAAATCATAAATTCACAAACTATATGCATATTATAAACCAACATAAAACCAAGGTATATTATGACTTTAAAAGGAATTTCCTGCCTCTATGACACCATGATAATATGTATTCTTGGTTAAATTAAATAGGCTTTATACAATTTGTTCATTAAATATGTATTTTTGAAAATGCGTCATCATATGTTTATAATGATTCATTTATGAATGAATAAACAAAGTTTCTGCAAGCAATGTCTCACTTTTCTACAAAAGATAAGTGGATTTTCGGAAGCTGGCTGAGCTCATTATATAGTAGTACCGAGTGTGAAACTATCAAGGTTTCATTCCTTTTTCCAACTCAAACAGCTGCTACCATCTCTGAAGAAGCAGGTGTTGACGCGTGAACAATATTAGCACTAAAAAGAACAGGCCGTTTGGTGATGACTCATCTCACTGGAATATTATATCAAAATACTTTTAAATTCCCTAAAGTGCCCAGGTGAACAGGCAAATTAAACTTTAAAAAGTCTAAGAATATCTCAATAGTTTCATTAGTTCTCCTTCCCCTTATCCAATATACAATTATATGAAATATAACTTTTAAAAAAGAATATTACATTGCAGGGATTTTACTTTTTATATGACTCAATATGTAAATATTTTTAAATAAAAAGATTGGTTTCAATAGCAGAAGTACCAGAGAAAAATAAGAAATAAGTCAAATAGTCCAAACATTAAAATCCAAATTTGGAACTTTAAAATAAACTCAATTCCAATAATAAATACATACATTATATTATGATAATGTCATGTCATTGAAAACATTAACAAAAGAGACTTCACTTGTGTTATTTTTCTAGAAAGGTCATTAGAAAGCATTTTATATAAATGGAGCATTCTCAGAATGATGATATTTCACATCATTATCATATAGGAAATATTGCAAGCCATCACATACCTAAGAATTTAGACCCAAACTTCCACAAGCGTTGCTAGAGAGGTCCATCATCAAACCAAGTTTATAGCCACAAGCTTGTCCTTGTCCCCAGATGAATGGATCTCAATCAGAATTTTTGTTCCCCAGGAGCATTTAGCAATGTCCAGAAGCATTTTGGATTGCTATGGCTTTGAATGATGCTACTGGCTTTAAGGTAATGCATACTACCAAATATCCTACAAGGCATAGGGCAGCTACTTGTTAATGAATATCCAACCCCAAATGTCCATATTACAGCTGCTGTGAAACTCAGGCCTATATGCAGGCCAGGTATTATGCCTCTCTGTTTTTTATTTTCTCTGCATGTCCTGTATGTTCCCTCAATTAGTGTTAAAAATTACAGTTTAAGCTTAGTTGTGCTATCAAAAATTATTGAAAAGTTAATAGTCACAGCTAGCTTTAAATTATTTTATTCAGTCAAATTAAACTATATATTCATTGAATACATGAGGAAATAACAGAGAAACAAAGGACATGCTCCACTGCACCAAACCAAGAGCTGCCACCATCAATGAAAACTGTTGTGCTCAGCAATAACATCTTATGTAACACGGGAAGCAAACACAGCAATACATCCAAAACAATGGGAAGTTAGAGTTCAACATGAGATTTGTTCTTAGAAGCACATGAAATAAGCTCCAGGATGCATCAGAAATCACCAGGAGTCATGTGGAAACATTTATACCAAGGAGACTTACATACTATTAATTTGGGTATAAGAGTCATCATGATTTCATTATATTACCTCATGTAGACTGCAAAAGATAGAACCACTTAAATGACACTTCATTCAAAAACCAATTCTTATAAATCTGTATCTATAATACTATAAACAATGTCTGAGCCTTAGGAATACAATAGTATAAAAAGAAAAAGGACTGCTTTCTTGATGGCAACATTAAAAAGTAATTGCAATAATGTATACCTAAGTATATCAAAAGGAGAAGAGGCAACAGAGGATGAGATGGCTAGATAGCATCACTGACTCAATGGACGCGAATTCGAACAAACTTTGAGAGATGGTGCAGGACAGAGAAGCCTGGACTGCTGCAGACCATGGGTGTGCAAAGAGTCAGACATGACTTAGTGACTGAATGGCAACAACAATGTATATCATATTTAATTAAAATATCATTAGTGAAAACTTCACATTTTTGAGAGAGATAGTTTTCTGTTAAGATGAGAAAGCTATGTCCTAGACAATTTTCTGAGTAATGTTACAGATTGTTGGTGTTTAGGAAATACAGATTTATATTGTCTCTCATTTATTATGCCTTCCTGAAATAAAACCATGTAATAAAAATGTATAAAAGCCAGCTTTTGCTTAGGAAAAGGATGAGAAAAACATTGTGAAAGTCACCAAAAATGTGTAATACACTAATTCATCAGTACTCTATAATGGTGCCTTCCTATGCTACTAGTTTCCTGGATTATATTTATTTTACAATAAGCAGAGTAAGATGATTACATATATTTCATAGTCATTAAATTGTCAGTTTATCCTTGTAACAGATTCTAATAGTCTTCCTGCTTTCCATATAAGGAAAATCAGCATACACAACCTGCCTAAGGTCAGCTTTATGGTAAGCAATGGAGCCTAGATCCTAACCTTGACTTTAAGAGAGCAGACCTTTTTCTTTTTTTACACTCTTATACTGCTAACCTCTGACAGGAAGTTAAGCATTTCAGTAAAGACTTTGGTTAATAACCATATGCTTTAAAAGAATTATTGATATTATTTTATGCTTATTTTTATTTGATCTGCTTTCTTTCTACCATGCCCTAGACCATAAACACACAAATATGATTAGAAAGGATTAACTACTGAAAATAGTCAAGTTAGAAATGTGAACAACATATAAACTGAACCAAGATATGAGAATGTTGTATTAAAACAATTTAATAGCTAAGCTAGGCTTGGCGTAGAGCTAAACCACTTTGATTTATTAAATTATTTGAAGGTGTCTCTTTATTAAAGCCAAGTCAAAACTCTGAGACATGAATTTTGTCCTTCTCTGAAACAATGTCAAGGCAAATGACACACTATTCTCCTTGGGTCAAATATGCACATATATATGTTTCCTTTTTTTCAATTATTAACATAAGAAAATATAAGTAAAGTGTGTTGTTGTGATTACTGCATCATGGGTCATGTTTTCTATGAGAAAATGGGAAATGAACAACTGCAAAAACAGAATGACAATACATCATAGACAGCATTATCTTGTAAATACAGGTTCACACTTGGCATTCAGATATACCACAGGAGTAAATACATGAGGACTGTAAAGAAATTCTAACCTACATAAATCTTCAGATAAATATATTAAAAAAATTAAGTCAAGATGATACCATTTAAAATTTAAAAAACACAAAGCAGATGTGAAGGTAGGCATCCATCAGGTTCGGCAAGTGTGCAGACTACTGAATTAAGTGTTCCTGGAGTCTGTCATGGAGCCTATTATTTCCTTCAAGTTGCAGCTTATCTTATGTTGAACTGCTGCCCTGAGAGCCCAAATGACCCTCTAGAAGACCTAATGCATTTCTAAAAGAATGTAGCTTACATTCAGCACATAACTCGTTGACTTGAAAACTCTTTTCTTTTTGTGAGTGTGATAGAAGCAGGGATATCCTTGAGTGGTCTGAGGCCAAGTAATGCTACTATTTGTCATACCTACTTATTGGCTCCATCTGCTGTCCTCACTCTTAAGACCAACTTTCTCAAAAGCTGTCTCACAAACTTCTGAAATCAACTCTGGTATTTCCCCAATATTCCATTTTGTATTTTGTGTGCCCACCAGGCTCCACTGTCCATGGGGCTTCTCCAGGCAAGAATATTGGAATGGGTTGCCATGCCCTCCTTCAGGGGATCTTCCCAACCCAGGGACTGAATCTAGGTTTCCCGAATTGCAGGTGAAATCTTTACCAGCTGAGTTACGAGGGAAGCCCCTTTAAATGACATTCAGTCCTTTTCAACTTTCAAATGTTTATCATTTCACTCCTACAAATACTTTAAGCTCAAACTGAAAATCTCATGAAATCGGTGCTATTTAAATAGTTTCTTTGCTTTACTTTTTTTTTTTTTTTTTTCTGTACAGTATCTAATGTTTACAATTGTCTAGATTATCAGGGTCTCAAATATTTACATTCACAGATCTCTATTCTTGTTTTCCTATTTCCTCCATTTTTTCTCACTTCTTTTTTCCGTAACAGAAAGATAATCAAGGTAGGAGGAAACAAATAAAGTGCATCTATTTGGGACTTTTTTGGAGAAGGCAATGGCACCCCACTCCAGTACTCTTGCCTGGAAAATCCCATGGATGGAGGAGCCTGGCAGGCTGCAGTCCATGGGGTCGCTAAGAGTCAGACACGACTGAGCGACTTCACTTTTACTTTTCACTTTCATGCATTGGAGAAGGAAATGGCAACCTACTCCAGTGTTCTTGCCTGGAGAACCCCAGGGACGGGGGAGCCTGGTGAGCTGCCGTCCTATGGGGTCGCACAGAGTCGGACACGACTGAAGCGACTTAGCAGCAGCATTTGAGATTTTTAACTAGTGCAATGGTTAGACTAGTAGATATAACACTGAAAATCTTATAGAGAAAAGGAAGGTTTTTAAATTAAAACATCATTTGCTTATGGCACGTTAATAACTCCCCATTTAAAAGTAAATAAAATGTTTTTTTCTCTGTTTTTAAAATCTGACACTCAGTAATTTTCTTGAGGTTAAATAAATACAACCATTTTCTCTTCCATAGAATTGTTGGAGCAGAAGTTATAAGCTCCAACACAATCCATACTAGATTTATTATTATTGGTATTATATTAAACAATGATTTATCAGAACAATACCTGCTGGGAAATAACAATTAACAACTAAAAGTACTGAAAAGAGGAATAGCAAAACATCAACAACAGTTCTATCCAACTATTATATGGAATGCAGCATTAAAATGTTTAATTAGAAAGGTCACATTCAGAAAAGTTTTGTGGTAAAGCATAATTTGTTATACAGAACATACATTGGTTAGGTAGAGGAAAACAATGGATAAAAAAATCTTACATATATTAATTAATAATAATATATTCATAAAAACAAGTGAGAGAGTACAGATGTACATACGCACAGACTACCATCAGGAGTTGGAAAACCAGTGATTTTGCTACATCTATAACACCAGGTTTCCTAGATCATTAGTCCAATAGCACACCTAGGGAATTCTGGAGAGGCTGAAGCACTCCAAATTTCCTTTAGGTAAACTGCATCAGTTCAAGAAGCGTGTCCTACTCTGTTTTCTTTCATTGCCACACTCTAGGAAATTGTCCTTTCTTCTATCCCTTCCATTCTTCTAAGCAATTGCCTCTTCTTTACCAAGTCCGACTTCTTGCAAGCTTGAAATAGATATTGTAACAAGGTGTGATGTCCATCCTTGGCATCTAAATAAATATTTATGAAACTGGCACACTCTGTGTCCTGAATAAAATATATCCTTTAATTTGGGAAGTATCCTCCCTACTGTTTTCAATATTTAGTGCTGTTATCTGGAGAAGGAAATGATAACCCACTCCAGTGTTCTTGCCTGGAGAATCCCAGGGACGGGGGAGCATGGTGGGCTGCAGTCTATGGAGTCGCACAGTCAGATACGACTGAAGGGACTTAGCAGCAGTGCTGTTATCTTGGGAGACAGGTAGCAAGAGGGAAAGGAGGACTGTGGGTAATTTCTAAATGTGTGTCTCATGGACGACAACTATTGCATTAACTTGTGATTAGGTATGAGTGAAAAAATGATATTCCTGCTTGGTTAACTACTATCTTATTAGGAACTTTTTCAATTTCCAGTGTCAGGAATTCAAATTGAACTACTTTAGAAGTAAAGAGTTCATATGATTAGGAAAGGAAATGATATAGAATTGACGAAATTAGAGACCAGGCACTTTCTGTCTACTTTCTTTCCTTTTCATCATTCTCTTATACAAGAAATCTCAAAACAGAGATTTTTCTTTAAATTTGGAGCCAGTGAAGCTTTGGGCTCATATCTTTCATTTAATCACTATAAAGCGAAAGGACTTTTACTGCCAAGAATCAGGCTGAAAAGATAAAACCCCAGATTAAAAAAAAAAAAAAAAGTTTGGTTCAAATGACTGTCTCCTGAATTAATTTTTATGGTCAAAAATGATTAAGTGCTATGCCTGACTAACCCTAGGTTAGATCCTAATGTCTTAGAAAGCCCCTGAGGGTACATGGCTGAGATTTTATAAACTTATGGCCACTACCACTCAGAAAATACTGCTAGCTGCTGGCTTGAGGTGGGAAGCAATTGTTTAAAACAAGGAGATACTATTCCAATAATGAAAAAGAAATTCTGCCTGGCCAGATTACAATGTCCTACCATATTAACTGAATCACAAACAAAACCTCCTTCTAACCTTTTATTCGACTAAGAGTCCCTTAGGCTCCACTCTTTAAAGTATAAAGAGACATAAAAACATCACAAAATAAATATTTTTTTAAAAACTGCTCAGCTATTTTATAATACAGAGAAGGTAAATTAAAAAAAAAAAAAGAAACTTAATTTGAAAATTATTCAATTGTGGATAATTACTTGAGAATTGAACAATTTCACACATAATTACAGTATTTGCAAAGTAAAAATTTTTAGTGAATCAAATAATTTTTAAATGGGACATATGGTGGTATGTAATATATGATAATTTGTACAAATTTTAATGATCAAATTAGTATATCTAAAGCAAAAAAGAAAATGCAAATGATATTTGTCTTTCTAGTGCTTCTTATTGACACCGTAAAAAAAATGTTTTTTAGTCACTCAAGTCACCTCTGATTCTTCTACTACTCCATGGACTGTAGCCCGCCAGGTTCCTCTGTCAATGGAATTCTCCAGGCAAGAATATTGGAGTGAGTAGCCATTCCCTTCTCCAAGGGATCCTCTGGACCCAGGGATAGAATCCAGGTCTCCTGCATTGCAGGCATTCATTACTGTCTGAGCCACTATGTCCAGTGCTTCTTATTGATCTTGTAAAACTGCTCTCTAATTTCCAGTTACTTGCATCTTTTTAACAAAAACGTTCGTTTGCTCAAGACAGTTTATTTTAATTGAGCTTTCTTTAGGATGTGGAATTTGAATTCAACTTGAAAGAGTTTCACTTAATATCCTTCTAATAAATTTTAAGGATTATATATTACTCTTACTTTAGAATCAACTGATTTCCTTCAAATGAATATGTCACTTCGATTGGTTTATATAAAATCATCTCATTAATTATTCCAAACTTACAGGTGAAACTTTTCACAAATTTTACAGTAACTTATATTCCAGAAATAGAAAAGCAAGGCCATTATTTCGAAGGCATTTACATTAAATCTTGGAGAGAAACTGGTGAAGTGAAAGAAAAGACAGTTCTTTTCTTTCTTGTTCACTTCTCTTTTCTCTCTGTCTAAACACACACACAAGTATATACACATGAGTAATTTTGAAAGGTGGAAAATGGAGATAGTTTATTTTGGACCTGAAGAGCATGGCTGCAAAAAACAAAAAACAAAAACAAAAAAAACAAATTAGCATTGATTTAGGTAGAATTAGTGTGAATATAAAGCACTCTGCTCTAGTAGAAGTAGCCATGGAGGTGACTTCAGTCTATAGAAACTGTGAGGTACGGAAAGCAGCTACACATTTGGTGAAGGTTTGGAAAATTTATCAAATGCAGAGTATCTGAGATAATTAGGGTGAAACTGAGAATAATGGAAGATGTAAAAGAGAAATGAGAGGATATATTAATAATTGCTGGATTTAAAAAAAAATCTAGGGTAAGAAAAATACATTAAACTTATTTTCCACAATAAAATATCAGGATAATTAGTAAGAAGTTGTAAGGAGTCAGATAGTCATACATATTCAGCAGTTATTATGAAGAAAATTTATTAAGTGTTGTTAAACAAAATTCTTATAATGTTTATATCAGGAAATTGTTAAATGTAAATCAGACCTTTAAAAATGATACTCATATTTTTGAATCAGCTTTAGATAACTTTTTCCCTGAATATCAGCAAAGTGCAATTTTCTGGAAACTCTATTAAAGCATGCTTTACTGAACTTTAAAAAGACTTCAAATGTCCTTGATAAACATTTTATTATTTTAAATATTAATTTAATAATATACATATTTTGTAGAGCACTTTAATTCCTATTATTAAGAAAATTATTTGTTCTAAGATATTTTACCTCAGGCCTAGACTCAGTGAGTCATCTTATAACCTAGGAATTAAGTATATTATCTCTACTGAGTTCTTCTTTATGGTTTTTAATATGATTTCTGCTTCTGACCTTTTACAAGATTCAACAGGTTAATGAAGTATAAACTCTCCAATGGCTATCTTTATGCAAATAGTTCTTTTTTTCCTGCAAAGTTTTTATTTTCTCTTTATGTAATCCAAAATTTATGCCAAGCTCTCCATTAAATAGATCTATACTAATGAGGCTTTGCTTCTGACCCTTTGTTTTTAACACAGAACTATTTCTGACACTTCTTAATCCTCAAGAATCTTTTCCAAATTTAGTGAACTTTAACAAATGTCAGTTAAAGGTTCACTGACAAATTAGAGGTGAATAGAAAGACAAATGAATGACTTAACACATAAATGTTCAGTAGAAGAGGAATAAGAGGTATCTCTTGAGACTATCATGCTGGAAAATAATGAAAGTGTAGAACCATTCAGTTTATAATTAATCAGAGAATTAAATCTACATTTCCTTATACATTATATAAATTATTTTATTTAGACATACACAAAATCCCTTTATTTGTATCTATTATAAAAACTTTACTGTGAAATTTGTCCTGATAGATTATAAAACCTCCAGGAATTAGCCATCTTCCCCCTGCCTAAGCAATCTTAGGTAGTTCTGAGCTACTCCAAATCATTCAGAGGCTCACATTACCTATCACTCAAAAACATTTTGAATTTTAACGAATGAATGTTTAATATGCATCTTTGCTAAGATTTTTCTTGAACATGCTATTTGAAATATCAAACACTCATTTTCCCGATTTATTTCATAGAATTTATTACCGTCTAAAACATTATATGTCTTACTCATTTATTTCTCTATTGTCTGCCTCCCTATAGTTAGAATATAAGCTTCATGAGGACAGGGTATTGGGCAGCTGTGATCTCTACAGCAACACCTGTTGCTGTAGGTGGTCAAAAATGAAATGTGGAATGAACAGGTAAATGCATATTTAATCACTCTTGAAACTCAGAAACTTTTAGGGATTGCTAAACCAGGAAAGAGGCTTCCGAGATTGCCGTAGGGGTAAAGAACCCACCTGCCAATGAAGGAATCTTAAGGGACATGGGTTCGATCTGTGGGTTGGGAAGATCCCCTGGAGAAGGAAATGGTAACTCACTCCAGTATTCTTGCTTGGAGAATCCTGTAGACAGAAGAGCCTAACGGGCTACAGTCCGTGGGGTCGCAAAGGGTCGGACACACTAAAGCAACATAGCACAAGCACAAACCAGAACAACACTTTTTTTTTTTAACTTTTAAATATATTTATTTATTTATTTTACTTTACAATATTGTAGTGGGTTTTGCCAAACACTGACCTGAGTCTGTGAGTCCTTGCTAGCCCTATGTTTCTTTTCAATGAGCAAAGGGAAAAACAAAAACAAAAACTGCATTTGTTTACAGTTCTATATTTAAGTGCTCAAATTGGCTAATTGGTCATATTTACTGCTTGCCATAGTTCTACATATCAGAGGTAACAGCTCCTCTGATGTCCTTGGTTATGCATCCCCATTGTCTTTGAGTTTCCATCAAGAGATTTCTTATAGAATAAAATCTGAGATATAAGTTCTTTCAGGTCTAATCACCTATTGGTATACAGGAACCCTACTGACATGGTGGTGAAGTATGATGGATAAGGAAGGACTTAGTATTCCTTGTGATTAAGCCTCAGTATTTTAATGAGCAACAAGTACTTCTCATTCCCCTACTCCCCCTACCCACCCTTAGATGAAACAGGAAGACTACAGGGGATTGGAGTTGGATATTCCCACTTCTGTAAGTCAGGTGCTACTGCTAAGTCGCTTCAGTTCAGTTCAGTTCAGTTGCTCAGTTGTGTCCGATTCTTTGCGACGCAGCCCACCAGGCTCCGCCGTCCCTGGGATTCTCCAGGCAAGAACACTGGAGTGGGTTGCCATTTCCTTCTCCAATGCATGAAAGTGAAAAGTCAAAGTGAAGTTGCTCAGTAAGTCTCAGACTCTTCGTGACCCCATGGACTGCAGCCTTCCAGGCTCCTTCGTCCATGGCATTTTCCGGGCAAGAGTACTGGAGTGGGTTTTTTAGGAATGACTACTTTTCCATTCCTGTCAGAAGGATGAGGGGCTATGTCTCTAAACTAATTTAATGTAGAAAAATTAAAAAATAAAATAAAAGAATGTGGCCATTCAAGAGTTTGCTAATTGCTACAAATAATACTTCATTTATAAGAATTTCAATATAATGATATTAGAATCCTATATTTCTCTAAATCTGGGTGTATATACTGAGGACCAAAAATCCTCATGTGATTCATGGGTACAAGAACCCACAAAAGTTTTCCTTTTCCCTTTCTGGTATCTACTGAATATTCTATCAAAGAAATATTGAGTAAGGTCAAGTTCAAAAGCTGTGGAAATGTAGAAATAACATTGGTATTTAAATGTTTTTCTATTAGAAACAGGCAATAATACTTAACCTTAGGCTCCTGAAGTTTAAATGAAGTTAATCTGCTCTTATTTAAAATACTTTCTGATTTCTAAGTATTGTTTTTATTTTTACCATAGATAATTATTATAATTCATTCTTGACAAATAATTACAGAAGGTTTAAAGGTAAGTTATTTATGAAAACATCAACACTTGAATGTTGCCCAGCTTTTATTTACAATCTCCTTTAGAACTCCAAAGAATAATGAGAAAAAATCAATATATTTCCAAGAACTTTCATAGGAACACTAATGGGCTTCTTGAAGTTTTATAGGAAATATCAAATATTGACTGAGTGACTTTCACTTCACTTCACCTCTTGAGAAATGCAAGTGTCTGGATCTCAATTAGTCCAAAGATATTTTAGTCCTACTTACTTAAGTGCATTTATTGTAAACTACACTGGTCTTTCCAAATGATGTTATAAGTTTACATCCAAAGAGACATGGATACAAAGATCAGGATGTTATATTATATAAAAATTTCAAAAGATGGAAAATAAAATTTTTACACAACTTTGAACCTCTATTTTATCGCACTACATGATGCAAGGAAGACAGTGTGGGGTAGTGAAAAAATGAAGCACAGAATTAGAAGGCAAGTGTTCACTAAGTTTTTGCACATTCTTCAAATTTTTTGAGATTTGATTTGTGATGTGAGGAAAATATTTTCTATCACTAAGAACTTTGTAGATTAGGTCTAGACATGGTACATCTGTAATTGCTTTATAAATTATAAAGTTATTTTAAGCATAATGGATCATTGTAATTATTAGATGTGCTTGCTGAACTATCCATCAATAAAAAATGAATACAGTCTGAGTGGATTCAGACAATGCTCACCAATTGAATGATCACAAAAAAGAAAGAAAGAAAGAAAGAAAATGACCAGAAGCTAGCCATTATCCAAAACTAACCACAGAGAAGAGAAATAGTATCTAGAAGTCACCACTGGCCTCCTGATTCCAGTCAATGCTCTGTCGATCCTGCCCTTGCCTTTATTTATGACAATGATAAGTTTGATAGTCTAAATGGGCTTTCAGATGTAGTTTCCAAAAGTCATCCAAAAGGAAAAATGTTCACTTTTCCTCTTTCAAATTGTCTAAAATTGCTACTAATGTGATAGCATCATGACTGGTTGGAGTTCTCTAGGAAATAGTCCATCACACTGAAGTGTTGAGATAAAATATGCTGGAGATTAAAACTATGAGGTAGTTTCAAATAAATGTTTACACTGGACGTAAACTTAGGAATCATATGTGAATACAAGTGCTGATATTTTGTATCTATAAGAAAAATTATTGACTTTAATTTTGAGAAGTGTTACAGAATCAAGGCATTGAAAATTAGAATTATAGCTGTTTTTCTCTAAATGGATTTTTACATTTTTAAATTGAGATTCCATACACTTTACATCTTATACTGACCTTGCACTGAGGCAAGGCACTGTGAATACAACTATTGCATGCCATTGCTTTGAATGCATCCATGTAGCCCTCATGTACATAAGAACAGAGAAGTGAAGACTTATGAACACTGCAGGATACTTTGCAGGCCTTTAGAAGACAGGTAAAAATCACGAGATGACTAAACATTTTAGGAATATTTTCTAAGTATATACATTGCACTAATACTGAAATACATATTAAGTATTCTGTCTTAGAAATTAATTGAAAAATTTATATAAATATATTCATAAATTAACACAATTTTGGGCTTTCCCTGGTGGCTCAGAGGTTAAAGCATCTGCCCGCAATGTGGGGGACCTGGGTTTGATCCTTGGGTCTGGAAGATCCCCTGGAGAAGAAAATAAAATAGCAACCTACTCCAGTATTCTTACCTGGAGAATCCCATGGACGGAGGAGCCTGGTGGGCTACAGTCCACGGGGTCACAAAGAGTCGGACATGACTGAGCGACTTAACTAACTTAACACAATTTTGCCACTGAATTTTTTTTAACACAATTCTAACAGTGGTATGTAGAAACTATACAGAATTTTGTCTCTTGATTTTTCACCTCACAGGATATTGCAAACATTTCCTACAGCTATATAACTTTTCATAAAGTATTTTAAATGTCCATAACAATTATATTAAATAATATTCATTTGTTGAAAGCATTTATAGAACAGCTACTATGCTCTAAGCACTATGCCAAGCACAAGGGATACATAATACTAAGAACTTTATATCACTGTACTCAAACTCTGTTGGGAAGAAAGACATTAAATAATTAAAATACAAGGCAGTGGATGTGATAATAACATCACATAGAATCATGAGAATCAGTAAAGGGATACCCAAACTAAGTCTAACTCCAGAAAGATGTCAAATTCATAGGGCTAACTGTTAAAGGGTGAGTAGAAGTTAATCAGTCAAAATTAAAGTATTAATGAGTATTTCCAGACAAAGAAGACATAGACAAACACACTGGCTTAAGAAAAACATCCCGGCATTTCACAAAAGAAAGCATAAACACTTTAGGATGGCTAGAACATAAACTAAATGGTGAGAAATGAGCTTGAGTTTTATAAGCAGTGACAGTCACTGGAAGCCTACACGTCTTATAAGTCAGGAAAGTTCACTGAAAGGTTTTAAGCAGGAGAATAAGATGGCAAAATCCAAATATATCATATAATGGCTACATAATAGGAGCAAGATTTACATGGGACAAGGAGTCAAAGTTTAGAAACAGTTAAAAGTCAATTTCAAGATGAATTCAATGAACTTTCTGCATATAATGAAATGACTAAAGAAATGATTATATTATCACCTTTGTAATATTGAAAAATAATAAGAAACACAAGCTGGAATCAAGACTGCTGGGAGAAATCTCAACAACCTCAGATATGCAGATGACACCACCCTTATGGCAGAAAGTGAAGAGGAACTAAAAAGCCTCTTGATGAAAGTGAAAGAGGAGAGTGAAAAAGTTGGCTTAAGGCTCAACATTCAGAAAATTCTGGTCCCATCACTTCATGGGAAATAGATGGGGAAACAGTGGAAACAGTGTCAGACTTGATATTTTGGGGTCCAAAATCACTGCAGATGGTGATTGCAGCCATGAAATTAAAAGACACTTACTCCTTGGAAGGAAAGTTATGACCAACCTAGATAGCATATTCAAAAGCAGAGACATTATTTTGCCAACAAAGGTCCGTCTAGTCAAGGCTATAGTTTTTCCTGCGGTCATGTATGGATGTGAGAGTTGGACTGTGAAGAAGGCTGAGCACCTAAGAATTGATGCTTTTGAACTGTGGTGTTGGAGAAGACTCTTGAGAGTCCCTTGGACTGCAAGGAGATCCAACCAGTCCATTCTGAAAGAGATCAGCCCTGGGATTTCTTTGGAAGGAATGCTGCTAAAGCTGAAACTCCAGTACTCTGGCCACCTCATGTGAAGAGTTGACTCGTTGGAAAAGACTCTGATGCTGGGAGGGATTGGGGGCAGGAGGAGAAGGGGACGACAGAGGATGAGATGGCTGGATGGCATCACCAATTCGATGGACGTGAGTTTGTGTGTACTCCGGGAGTTGGTGATGGACAGAGAGGCCTGGTGTGCTGTGGTGTTGGAGAAGATTCTTGAGAGTCCCTTGGACTGCAAAGAGATCCAACCGATCCATTCTAAAGGAGAGAAGTCCTGGGTGTTCATTGGAAGGACTGATGCTAAAGCTGAAACTCCAATACTTTGGCTACCTCATGTGAAGAGTTGACTCATTGGAAAACACTCTGATGCTGGGAGGGACTGGGGGCAGGAGGAGAAGGGGAGGACAGAGGACGAGATTGCTGGATGGCATCACCGACTAGATGCACGTGAGTTTGGGTAAACTCCAGGAGTTGGTGATGGACAGCGAGGCCTGATGTGCTACAATTCATGGGGTCACAATGAGTTGGACACAACTGAGTGACTGAACTGAACTGAATTGAATATTCACTGAGGATCTATCAACTATTAGACGCTGAATTGCTATAGCTATAAGATCGTGTTTAACCTAATGAGCTGAGTACTACTGTTACTCTTACATCACAAATGAATAAACTAAGTTATGGAGAAGGTATGGAACTGGCAGAGTTAAGATTCAAAACCAGGCACATATAATGTAATATGATGAGTAAGAAAGCAAGTCAAGGATAATGCCTAGTTTCTAGTTAAATTTCCTAGAATGTAATGCCTCAAACTGAGGTGGAGAAACAATGAGAGAAGCTCATTTTAATGTATACAAGAATTCAACCATTTTCCTATTGGACATTATTTATTTCCAATATTTTATTCTAAGCAATGTTGTATTGGATATCAGTGAATATATACAGTTGTTGGAGCCTATTATACAGAGTGAAGTAAGCCAGAAGGAAAAACACCAATACAGTATACTAACACATATATATGGAATTTAGAAAGATGGTAACAATAACTCTGTGTACGAGACAGCAAAAGAGACACTGATGTATAGAACAGTCTTATGGACTCTGTGGGAGAGGGAGAGGGTGGAAGATTTGGGAGAATGGCATTGAAACATGTAAAATATCATGTATGAAATGAGATGCCAGTCCAAGTTTGATGCACGATACTGGATGCTTGGGGCTAGTGCACTGGGAGGACCCAGAGGGAGGGTATGGGGAGGGAGGAGGGAGAAGGGTTCAGGATGGGGAACACATGTATACCTGTGGCGGATTCATTTTGATATTAGGCAAAACTAATACATTTATGTAAAGTTTAAAAATAAAATAAAATTAAAAAAAATAAATGCAAGTGGAAGGGAAAAAAATGAATTATTTCTTATAGAAACCACTGTATGTATTTTTAATCTTTATACCAACAAAATATGAAAGTAATATTTATTCAAAAAGCTTACTCATATTGGCTATTATTTTTCATCCTAAAATGTAAACAGTCTTACCTTCTGGATGAAAAAATAACCCTCCTCCCCAAAATGACAGCAACACTATTTAAATCTAATTGTAGAACATATCCTTTTTTTTTTCTTTTCTTTCCCTAAGCCTCTTAAAAAGGTCAGTACATCCACAGATTATTTTTACAATCACTAGAGACACCTGCATCATATGCAATGCAAGGAGGGCCAGTAAGGTCTTTGCTGAGAAGTGCACAATGACAATGAGATAAACCTTAGCTTGCTCCTTTTTAGATCCTAACTAGGGGCTTTGAAAAAGGCATACCATTCTAGAAGCTCAAGATCTTAAAAATTAAAAAGGATAATATTAACTAATTTTTTAGAAGCCTTTAAAAGGGCAGTTTTTTCAAAGACATGCATGCAATTTATATAATACAGTGAAATTGGCAGTCAATGATATTGCATAAATATTTTCTTTTTTCTATTCTGTTTTTGTTCATTTTTTAGTGGGAGGCATTTAGACACAAAGAAACAGCTTGTCAAGTTAATCAAAATAATTATCACTATTTTCTATACTCTTTTATCTTCAGCAGTTAATTTTTATTTAAAAAATCACAGATGTTGAATTTGTGATCAATAGTCAATTGTATTTTGTGAACTTTACAGTCAGTCCCTAAAGGTGGTGTATTCCATTAGATGATCCACTTCTCTGAACCCCATATGGGTTGGCATGCAGAATCCCAGTTAGTTCCTCTCAGTGGCACCTTGTCACAGCACCTCCCTTGCTCTCTCCCGATTCCTATTGATAGCTGGTGTGAACAAGCAGGCTAAATCAGGATACCAATGACTCACAGAGGCTCGAGACCCTGTACAGCTCTTCTTCCTTATATTGTATCTAGCAATGTTGTATTACTTGTTTTTCTCCCATGTGTTAGGAGATTCCCTCTAAAAATTATCTGCTCATTAGATGTGTTGGTTACATTTTTATCATCCTGCTAGGCACTGCACAGAATTTACTTAGCCACCTGATAAAACAGACCAAAGAATGTTGGCAAAATGCTTTAGATATAGACTGGAATGCACTAGCACTGTATTATTATTATCATCATTATTATGATCTCGATTGCATTAACTCAAAAGTTAAAAAATGAAAAATTTACACTCTAATGATGCATGGTGTGAGTTAAAAGCACTTAGTGTTTGAAATGACTGACTCACTACATAAAATATATCAAGAATGAGATGAAAAAGTGCACATAAATAGGACTGAAAAGGTACATCTTCCGTAAGTACTGATCTACCTCAAAAAGCAAATTTAAGTGTGAGTCTTCAATGAAATGGTATGCAGGTATTTCAGTGACTTAAACTATGGGCACTATTAACTAAAAAAAGTAAGGTATAATTTCTGTATGTATTCATATCTGTATTTGTACATATATAAAACACATTACTCGGCTTCCCATATGACTCACTAGTAAAGAATCCACCTGCCAATGCCAGAGACACAGGAAATGCAGGTTAGATCCCTTGGGTCGAGAAGATACCCTGGAGAAGGAAATGGCAAACCCATTCCAGTATTCTTACCTTCAGAATCCCATGGACAGAGGAGCCTAGCAGGCTACAGTCCATGGAGTTGCAAAGTGTTAGGTACAACCAAGCACGTACGCAAAGCAAAAGACATTATTATATATGCATTACTTATGGGAAAGTGATGATTTGTACAGTTTTATTTCCAGCACCTATTATAGGACTTGACATTTATTGATTAATCATGTAAAGAATAATAGAAAGGCACACTAATAGGGACTGTAAGACGCTTACATGAAATTGTTTTCTGGCCATTTTAGAGTATAACGTAAATAATCTTGATTTATTGCATGTTTATAACATTTACATGAAATGATCTATTACTATGTGCAGATCTACTACTATGTGCATACTATTACTATGTACTATTTAAAGTCTTTAATAGGATAACCAACACTATATAAAATATAATCTAATTAAAATTAAAAATCCATTCACTATTATCATTGTGATGATATATACTATTTCAAAGTAAGTTTTTATTTTACAGAAATTAATAATGAGCAAATAAATGTACGTACATATATGAGTGTTGATCTTCCACTTTACCACAAAAGTAATGTCAAAGAGCTGTAAAAGCAGGACAAAAGCCCAAATACTCCTTTTAAAACTATCCTCAGGGACTGATATCTTTTCCTCCTCTTGGGAACAACTGCTGACTCTACTCTTCATGTTGTTAATCACTGTGCTATCTTTATTTATTTCTGAACATTTGAATGATCTATTTAATGTCCCTTTCTAGCCTCTGCAGCCACTCATTCTTTTCTTTCTAATCAAACACCTAGAATTTATTAGAAACAGCATTCTTTTAGATCAATAATACCCTAAAAAAGTCAAACCCAACAATTTTTTGTAGATGCATTTGTAGTATTTGAGACAATTACACATTTTAGGATTTTATCTGCTCTTAATTTCTGCTCCCTATACCATCCTGATTCTGGTATTCTGATAACTACATTTCCATTCCTTTTAGAATAATCCATTTGATCTTTTTTTCATTCTCCAAATGCAGGATATCCACAAGGTTTAATTCCTGATCCTCATAGTTCTTTCCTATATATCAACCCTCCAATATTTATCTGATAGCTTTAATGAAAATCCCATGCTAAATAATGCCTTAACTCTCCATCCTTTTCTCTTAATGAACTCTAGCTCCTAATTTCTAATTCTATGCTGGAAAGTCTTATTTTATATAACTCCACTATTATATAAAACTCAACATATCCAAAACCAAAATCAGCATCTTTTGCCCACCAACCCACACTCCTTCCCTAATATTCCTGTTTCAATGCATAATTTCCTTATGCTCAAACTCAAATCTTTGTGGTTCCTAGTCATTTTCTCCAGTATGGGATAAGTCAGCAAGTCTATTTAGTGTTCATTACCAGTGTGTCCTATAACAGTTCTTTTATTTCTTATACCACCAAAGTTTGGGCTTCTTAAATATTACATCAATACAAAATAATAATCATCAACCTGGTTTCTCAACATTATACACAGCTCAAAACAATCAACTCTCTCTAAGTGGTCAGACTAATCACTAATCCTGGATTCTACAACCAAATATCCTATGTCTTTTTTTGAACATTACACTGATTCTGGTGAACTCACTGTCCCCCAAACACATGGCCATGCCTGCTTGTATTCCATTATCTTCTTATATAAAATGGCATTTTCCCTTCTAATTGGTTAAATTCTAGCCATGTTTCAGTCTACTTGAGGTTCTACATCCCACAATATTGACTACTTTTTTATGCTGTCATGCCAATTACTGAAAATTCTGTTATTTTCCTAAATCATATACTACTTGCAGGGGCTTCTCTGGTTGTTCAGTAGGTAAAGAATCCACCTGTAATACAGTAGATCTGGGTCCTGTCCCTGGGTCAGGAAGTTCCCCTAGAGAAGAAAATGGTTCCCCACTCCAGTATTCTTGCCTTGAAAATTCAATGGACAGAAGAGTCTGGTGTGCTACAGTCCTAGGATTGCAAAAGGTTGGACACAACTGTACAACTAAACCACCATATCACCAAACTATCTGCATGGTCTTTTTATGTTAAAGTTATACCATTGTCACATCATAAACAAATTGTAAACCTCCTGAAAGTTGGGAAAGGCTTTTAACATTTATGTGTGTGCCTCAGGTTTCCTCATCTGTAAAATGGAATGAGAAAATTACTTGCCTTTTGGCATATATGTTATATTGCATTATTGGTCTCAATAATTCAACTCTTTTTATTTTATTTTATTTTTAAACTTTACAATACTGTATTAGTTTTGCCAAATATCAAAATGAATCCGCCACAGGTATACCTGTGTTCCCCATCCTGAACCCTCCTCCCTCCTCCCTTCCCATACCCTCCCTCTGGGTCCTCCCAGTGCACCAGCCCCAAGCATCCAGTATCGTGCATCGAACCTGGACTGGCGACTCGTTTCATACATGATAGTATACATGTTTCACTGCTATTCTCCCTAATCTCCCCACCCTCTCCCTCTCCCACAGAGTCCATAAGACTGACCTGGGCATGATCTTCTTTTTAATTTTTATTTTTTAGTTATGTCAAAAGTGCTAATGGGTAAATAAAAACACTGAATGCATTTTAAAGTCTAGAACTAGCCCATTTTCAACCTCATTCTATTGGTCAGTGCAAGCCCAATCTTCTAGACACAAAGAAATAAGGCATGTCCATAGTGGAAGTGTTCTGAAAAGTTCCATGGCAAAGTGTGACTGTAGAAAGAGTTGAATTATTGATAATAATATTGATATTATTGATATTATTATAATAATATTGATAATACTAATTATTGATAATATTGATAATACTAATTATTGATAATATTAATAATAATTATTGATAATAATTCAACCCTTTCTAATATTGATATTATCAATAATATTGACAATATTTATAATAATAATTATTGATAATATTGATAGTAATAATTATTGATAATAATTCAACTCTTTCTACAGTCACACTTTGCCATGGAACATTTCAGAACACTTCCACTATGGACATGCCTTATTTCTTTGTGTCTAGAAGACTGGGCTTGCACTGACCAATAGAATGAGGTTGAAAATGGGCTAGTTCTAGACTTTAAAATGCATTCAGTGTTTTTATTTACCCATTAGCACTTTTGACATAACTAAAAAATAAAAATAAAAAAGAAGATCATGCCCAGGTCACTCTCTTGTTCTCAGGAGGACATGAGCCAGAGGCACTGCACAGAAAATCAAAACTCTGGGAAGCAGCTAAGCTGAAAACAGAACAAAGATGCTGAATAGATCAACACAATCCTCAGTCACAAATTAAAAACTGCCCTGTAGATTTTCAGCCTAAGTATATATTTATTCTTGACTACCACTGAGTTCCTGCAATTATTTTCTACACTGCATATTTGTGAAAATAACTAACCAATACAGGATAGTTAGAAGCAAAATGCTTGTGAAATGCTCAGAACAATGCTATTATGTGCTCAATAAATACTGAATTACTATTTAGCTATTTGCATTTTTTTTCAGAATACCAAGAACTGAGTTTACAAAGAAGGTTCAAAACATTTTATAAAAGTAAATGGATAAAAAAATTATGGAAATTACTTTATCATGAAAGGCCAGATACTTCATTCTATTTTCCAGTCAAAGTAAGGCTGTAATTTCTATTTCCATTTTGAGTGTACTAGAGAAGAATGCAATCTTAATGGAGTAACTTATCAACTAAGAATATACACCCAAGTGTCCAAATGCACCACACATTCCTTAAAACTAAATCTGGCTCATGAGGTCTGAATTGAAATGACTCTGAGTTTACAAATGCTATAGCTATTATAAGTATCAGTTAAGTAAAGTTTAGTTGCTCAGTCGTGTCTGACTCTTTGTGACCCCATGGACTGCAGCACGCCAGGATTCCCTGTCCACCACCAACTCCTGGAGCTTACTCAAACTCATGTGCATCACGTCGGTGATGCCATCCAACCACCCCATCCTCTGTCTTCCTCTTCTCCTCCTGCCTTCAATCTTTCCCAGCCTCAGGGTCTTTTCCAGTGAGTCAATTCTTCACATCAGGTGGACAAAGTATTGGAGTTTTAGCTTCCGCATCAGTCCTTAAAATGAATATTCAGGTCTGATTTCCTTTAGGATGGACTCGTTGGATCTTCTTTCAGTCCAAGGGACTCTCAAGAGTCTTCTCCAACACCACAGTTCAAAAGCATCAATTGTTTGGCACTCAGCTTTCTAAGCTGAGCTTTTATAAGGTGTTCAGCTTTTAGTCCAACTCTTACATCCATACATGACTACTGGAAAAACCATAGCTTTGATTAGATGGACCTGTGTTGGTAGAGTAATGTCTCGGTAAAGTAATATGCTCTCTAGGTTTGTCATAGCTTTTCTTCCAAGGAGCAAGTACTTTTAATTTCCAGGCTGCAGTCACCATCTGCAGTGATTTTGGAGCCCCCCAAAATAAAGTCTCTCACTGTTTCCATTGTTTCACCACCTATTTGCCATGAAGTGATGGGACCAGATGCCATGATCTTAGTTTTCTGAATGTTGAGCTTTAAGCCAACTTTTTCACTCTCCTCTTTCACTTTCATCAAGAGGTCCTTTAGTTCTTCGCTTTCTGCCATAAGGGTGGTGTTATCTTCAAATCTTTCCCTATTTGGAACCAGTCTGTTGTTCCATGTTGAGTTCTAACTGTTGCTTCTTGACCTGCATACGGATTTCTCAGGAGGCAGTTAAGGTGGTCTGGTATTCCCATCTCTTTAAGTGTTTTCCACAGTTTGTTGTGATCTATATAGTCAAGGGCTTTGGCATAGTCAAAAACAAAAGTAGATGCTTTTCTGGAACTCTCTTGCTTTTTTAATGATCCAGAGAATGTTGGCAATTGATCTCTGATTCCTCTGCCTTTTCTAAATACAGCTTGAACATCTGGAAGTTCACGGTACTGTTGAAGCCTGGCTTGGAGAATTTTGAGCATTACTTTACTTGCGTGTGAGATGTATAAAAGTATACATACATATATGTATACATATTTAATTAATGTATATAGTTTTTTTCTTTAAAAAGGAAGGGATGAAAAGGGAGATTTGCTTTGCAGTCTAGAAGAACTGTCACACTGCTGTGGCACTTCATATTTCCCTTAAAATGGAAACATTTTTATATTAATGTACAGAAGAAAACTCAGGCACATGAGGGACAGTGACATGAGTATTCATACAACTAAATACTAAAAACAAGACTAAAATCTAGGTTTCCTCCTCCAAATTTGGTACTACTAGCATAATTATTAGGACTTCCCTGGTGGCTCAGACAGTAAAGCGTTTGTGTACAATGCGGGAGACCTGGGTTTGAGCCCTGGGTTGGGAAGATCCCCTGGAGAAGGAAATGGCAACCCACTCCAGTACTCTTGCCTGGAAAATCCCATGGACAGAGGAGCCTGGTAGGCTACAGTCTATGGGTTGCAAAGAGTCGGACACAACTGAGTGACTTCACTTTCAGTATAATTATTATAAAAGTACATCCCCTTCCTCCAGTATACTAACTTTCTGAGAATACTAAGTAAAATATTGCATTAGACCATTTCATTGTGGTAGGGACTTGGACACTTCAAAACTCCCTTTAAGATATTCTTCTTCAGAGAGTATGGTTGATAGACAATTTCTAGCTGTGCATCTTCAGATCCACCATGGTATTTATGCCAAGGTCAAGCATTCTGACCTATTTCAAATCCTAAAAGATGATGCTATTAAAGTGCTTCACTGAATATGACAGCAAATTTGGAGAACTCAGCAGTGGCCACAGGACTGGAAAAGGTCAGTTTTCACTGCAATGCATTGAAAGAAGGGCATTGCCAAAGAATGTTCAAACTACAGCACATTACACTCATTTCACATGCTAGCAAGGTAATGCTCAAAATCCTACAGCTAGGCTTCAACAGTAAGTGAACTGAGAACTTTTCAAGATGTTCAAGCTGGTTTTAGAAAAGGCAGAGGAACCACAGATCAAACTGCAAACATCCGCTAGATCATCAATAAAGCAAGAGAATTCCAGAAAAACATCTACTGCTTGACTAGTCAGTTGGGAAGATCCCCTGGAGAAAGAAATGGCAATCCACTCCAGTACTATTGCCTGGAAAATCCCATGGACAGAGGAGCCTGGTAGGCTACAGTCTATGTGGTTACAAAGAGTCAGACACAACTGAGGGACTTCACTTTCAGCATAATTATTATAAAAGAACCTGAGAAACCTGTATGCCGGTCAAGAAACAACAGTTAGAACAGAACATGGAACAACAGACTGGTTCCAAATCAGGAAAGGAGTGTGTTAAGGCAATATGTTGTCACCCTGTTTATTTAATTTATATGCAGATTACATCATGAGAAATGCCAGACTGAATGAAGCACAAGCTGGAATCAAGGTTGCTGGGAGAAATATCAATTAATATCAGATAAACAGATGACACCACCCTTATGGCAGAAAGCAAAGAAGAACTAACGAGCCTCTTGATGCAGGAGAGTAAAAAAGCTGGCTTAAAACTCAACATTCAAAAAACAAAGATCATGCCATCTGGTCCCATCACTTCATGGCAAATAAATGGGGAAACAATGGAAACAGTGAAAGACTTTATTTTGGGGGGCTCCCAAATCACAGCAGATGGTGACTGCAGCTATGAAATTAAATGACACTTGCTCCTTGGAAGAAAAGTACGACCTTCCTAGACAGCATATTAAAAAGTTGAGACATTTACTCTACCAACAATAGTCTGAATGGTCAAAGCTATGGTTTTTCTAGTAGTCATGTATAAATGTGAGAGTTGGACCATAAAGAAGGCTGAGCACTGAAGAATTGATGCTTTAAATCTGTGGTGTTGAAGAAGACTCTTGGGAATCCCTTACCGTGCAAGGCGATCCATCCAGTCCATCCTAAAAGAAAACAGTCTCGAATATTCATTGGAAGAACTGATGCTGAAGCTGAAGCTCCAATACTTTGGCCACCGATACGAAGAATGACTCATTGGAGATGACCTTGATGCTGGGAAAGATTGAAGGCAGGAGGAGAAGAGGATGTCAGAGGATGAGATGGTTGGATGGCATCACCGACTCAATGAACATGAGTTTGAACAAACTCCAAGAGATGGTGAAGGGCAGATAAGCCTAGCATGCTGAAGTTCATGGGGTCGCAAAGAGTCAGACATGACTGAGCAACTGAACAACTAAAGCATTTTGCACTTCTTACAGTTAATGACAAAGCACAGGGACATTAGACCTAAATTATTTCTTTCTGTTGGGAGTCCTTCCTCACTTTGCTTAGGGACTTAACATCAGCAAGGCCAAGATGTCTCAGAACTGTGCCACATTCTGAGACTCTACTTCCTCAATCCTTGTTCCATCCATTTCCCCTTCCACAGGTGTCAGGCCCAGGTCAGTATCTGCAGGTTCTCTCTGTCTACTTCTACCTCATCCCATTTGCCCTTCTCAAGTGTTCTCTCTACAGGTATCACACATCCCATCTTGGGTTGATGACTACATCTCAGAAAACCTAACATGACACACTATAAATAAATAATTCAAACACTGTTGATCACCAACTGTGTTTTAAATACCAGATGCTGAGTACTAGGTCAACAAGTAAGAAAAATTGTCTTAACTAATGGGGCTTAAAGTTTAGTATCAGCAGCAATTATTTGCATCACCTTTAGTACAATTGGCTAAATCCTATAACCCAGAGGTCTAAAAAATGCATAAAAACTTGAGGAGATGTTATTTATTCTGCCAGAGGAGAAGCTACAAAAGCTTTAACAAATGAACTGACATTTGAAATTGGCCTTCAAGTACAAATCATATTTCTTAAATGGAAAATAGTTATGGGGAAGGAGGCTGGAAGAGGACATTCCTGAGTAGCAGTATCAGCATGAATACAGATAAAGCCCTGTGAAAGCACATGACATGTTTAAAGGGATATCCAACAACTTTAACTTATCAGTGAGATATAATGAAAAACCACATACAAGATGCTTCCAAGGGAAATTTTTTATTGACTTACTTTCTTTATATTTCTTTCTTAGTTGTCAAGAGATATATATTCTTTCTCTCTGTAGAACCGGTTAAGAAAAGAACCTCAGGCTTTAGGGAGAGGGTACTTTTATGCCATAGTTTTTGGAAGGAGCTTTGAGGGAAAATCAGAGTTTCACAGGCAGCAAGTGAGAATAAAAGAAGCTATAAGGGAGTACATTCAGTATGAAGATTTATCTCTGTGCTTAATTGGGTCAGTAGCAGCAACAGTAACACCACTGGCAACAGAGAGGCTGTTTACACTGCAGGACACAGAGGATGACTGCAAGTCAAAAGAAAGATATTTAGTAAAGGAGATAGCAAAGAGACGATGTGCCAGAGAACTGAGGAAAAAGTACAGGAAAAAAGAGCTCAAGAAAGGATAAATTTGGTGAACTCAAAGACAGCACATGATAAATTAAAGCTTTGTAAAGGAAATCACTTGTGAGAGAAAGAATAATGGTTAGGTCCTTAATAACTAGAGTTAGTGAGCTTCATGCCATGCATTAAAGATGACAGAAGAAAAAGATGGAAAGAACATTAGAGACACTAGACAGCAGGCTTGGAACAGCAGCCATTGGCTTTCCTGGCTAAGAGTTTTGATTTTCTCTTAATGTGATTTAAGCATAGCAAAATCCACATTAGTTACACAAAATTAACTCATATTAATAATATCATAATTTTATAAACTTGTATCAAGCAAACTCCAGCAAGTATCCTCAATGTCTGATTGATCTTTTTGAACAACCTGGTCCTTGTACCAGTTTGTTGTTGTTTGGTCACTAAGAGGTGTTCGATTCTTTTGTGACCCCATGGATTGTGGCCCACCAGGATCCCCTGTCCATGGGATTTCCCAAGCAAGAATATTGGAGTGGGTTGTCATTTCCTCCTCCAGAGGATTTTTCTGACCCAGGGATCAAACGCACATCTCCTGCACTGGCAGGTGGATTCTTCACCACTGAGCCACCTGGGAAGCCCTTGTACTAATTAATAAGCTCTGAATCCCTGCTAAGCAATTCCACCTAGTTTGTCAATTTAGGCAATTATTTAACTTCTTTGTAGTCGCTTCACCTGCACAAGTGGATAAAAACAATGCTTACTTCAGGGTTATTCTGAGAATTAAATGAGATGACACACGAAAAAGGGCTGATAACATACAGGATATTCTCAAAAAAAATGCTAGCTTAATTTGTCTTTGGCATGTCATTTTACCTTTCCAAACCCCAAATACCTTATTTTTAAAGTGAGGATAACAACACTATTTTTAAATGTTGTAAGGATTAAAGACAATTGAGTACAAAGCAATTACGATGGTGTCTGGCACATGGTATGCTTTTAATTATTTATTTATTTATTTTTTGCCTCCCTTCTCTGTTAATCTTCATGCTCTTAATTATTACTAATATTATTATTACTTTGCCATTTATTAGACAAAACTTTCCAGTTATTAAAGGAAAAGAGAGGTGAAATTACGCACTTCTGCAGTTATATTTCCCTTTGTGTTAAAGAACTATAAGCACAAGGAAGACTGCATGATAGTTCAACAAAATATGGTGCAATCCAAGAGCTGAACTCTCCAAAGTAATCAATCAGATATGGATATACCTATTGTGACTGACCTCATGAAATCAGCAACTACTTGTTCAGGGTCTAAGAATTTAGAAACAATAAGAGCTGCCATTTTCAAGAAGACCTGTAGAAAGGCTGAGAGAAAAGCAGGAGAAAAAATGCACAAATGGAAATGATATTCACCGAGATGTTTCCATGCATTAAACAGGGCTTTCCAACATCACCAGGATATTTCCTACATGAGGTTACCAACATGAGGGGAAACTAGAGGAAAAAAATATTAAAATCTAACCTGATATTTTATTAGGTCAAAATCTGAGATGAAATGCAGTATCTGGTGGGCATTATTCTTAAACTATTAGTTGGATGTTTCTTAATATATTACCCAGCTTTATAATAAACACAGACATGTGGAAGACCCATATTTATGATAAATCCTCCTCCATCCAAAGAAACTGAGATGATTCATAAAACCTTCCAGTCACTGGCTAACTTAAAGGCTACACACACATGAACTGCTGCTGCTGCTGCTGCTGCTGCTGCTAAGTCGCTTCAGTCATGTCCAACTCTGTGCAACCCCGTAGACGGCAGCCCACAGGCTCTCCCATCCCTGGGATTCTCCAGGCAAGAACACTGGAGTGGGTTGCCATTTCCTTCCCCAATGTAACTACCATCACCCAAAGAGGCAAAAAATAATTGCTCTATGCTGGCATTGTACATTTTCATTTGATCTGATATGATGTGAAGTATAAAAGATTATATATAATGAGGCTTTAGATTTAAAAATTTACTGAATTTGCTAAGCAGTATTTGCAATCTTTAAGATCATCAGAAGTGATTAATTATTACTCATTCTGTAACTTGTCAAGCCAGAAATGTATCTTAGGAGACAGAACAATAGACCTATCTCCATTCAGTGAAGCAACATCTGATAGAAATTGCTCTTTTCACATCTAACTTGGAAGACCTCATCTAACAAAACTTTAGAACACCCTGCTGCATTTGAGTTGCCCCAATGTAACTAAAATTAACTTGCTATTTTGCCATCTTCATACGTGATTTTCAAAAAAATAACTAAAATCAAGTTCTATCACGTTTCTCTCTACTCATAGAAATTTGTTAGTTGCTTCTAAAGAAAGCCTGTGATACATGAATACTCATTGCTATTTTCCTCTTAATTTGTTCTCCCTACTCAATCTACGTAGATTTTATTGGACAGTTCAGTTCAGTTGCTTAGTAATGTCTGATTCCGCAACCCCATGGACTGCAGCACACCAGGCCTTCCTGTCAATCAACAACTTCCAGAGTTTACTCAAATTCATGTGCATTGAGTCTGTGATGCCATCCAACCATCTCATCCTCTATTGTCCCCTTCTACTCCTACCTTCAATCTTTCCCAGCATCAGGGTCTATTCCAATGAGTCAGTTCTTTGCATCAGGTGGTCAAAGTACTAGAAATTCAGCTTCAGCATCAGTCTTTCCAATAAATATTCAGGACTGATTTCCTTTAGGATAGGCTGGTTGGATCTCCTTGAAGGCCATGGGACTCTCAAGAGTCTTCTCCAACACCACAGTTCAAAAGCATCAATTCTTTGGTACAGGGAGGGAGGAGGCAGGAGGGTTCAGGATGGGGAACACGTGTATACCTGTGGCGGATTCACGTTGATATATGGCAAAACCAATACAATTTGTAAAGTTAAAAAATAAAATAAAATAAATTAAATTTTAAAAAAAGCAACAATTCTTTGACACTAAACTTTCTTTATAGTCCAATTCTCACGCCCATACATGACTACTGGAAAAACGATAGCTTTGGCTAGATGCACTTTAGTTGGCAAAGTGATATCTCTTGCTTTTTAATACGTTGTCTAGGTTGGTCATAACTTTTCTTCCAAGGAACAAGTGTCTTTTACTTTCATTGCTGTAGTCACCATCTGCAGTGATCTTGGAGCCCAAAAAAATAGTCTCTCACTGTTTTCTCATCTATTTCCAATGAAGTGATGGAACCAGATGCCATGATCTTAGTTTTCTGAATGTTGAGTTTTAAGCCAGCATTTTCACTCTCCTCTTTCACTTTCATCATGTGGCTCTTTAGTTCTTCTTTGCTTTCTGCCATAAGGGTGGTGTCATCTGCATATGTGACGTTATTGATATTTCTCCTGGCATTCTTGATTCCAGCTTGTGCTTCATCCAGCCCAGCATTTCTCATGATGTACTCTGCATGTAAGTTAAATAAGCAGGGTGACAATAAACAGCCTTGATGTACTCCTTTCCCAATTTGGAACCAGTCTGTTGTTCCATGTCTGGTTCTAACTGTTGCTTCTTGACCTGAATATAGATTTCTCAGGAGGCAGGTCTGGTGGTCTGCTATTCCCATTTCTTTAAGTATTTCCCACAGTTTGTCATGATCCACACAGTCAAAGATTTTGGCATAGTCAATAAAGCAGAAGTAGATATCTTTCTGGAACTCTCTTGCTTTTTCAATGATCAAACAGATGTTGGCAATTTGATCTCTGGTTCGACTGCTTTTTCTGAATCCAGCTTGAACATCTGGAAGTTCACAGGTCACTGCTGAAGTACTGTTGAAGCCTGGCTTGGATAATTTTGAGCATTACTTGCTAGCATGTGAGATGAATGCAATTGTGCTGTAGTTCAAGCATTCTTTGGGATTGGAATGAATACTGATCTTTTCCAGTCCTATGACCACTGTTGAGTTTCCCAAATTTGTTGCATACTGAGTGCAGCACTTTCAAAGCATCATCTTTTAGGATTTGAAATAGCTCAACTGGATTTCCACCACCTCCACTAGCTTTGTTTGCAGTTATGCCTCCTGAGGCCCACTTGTCTTCACATTCAGGATGTCTGGCTCTAGGTGAGTGATCACACGATGGTGGTTATCTGGGTCATGAAGATCTGTTTTGCATTGTTCTTCTGTGTATTCTTGCCACCTCTTGCTTAATATCTTCTGCTTCTGTTAGGTCCATACCATTTCTGTCTTTTACTGAGTCCCTCTTTGCAAGAAATATTCCCTTGGTATCTCTTATTTTCATGAAGAGATCTCTAGTCTTCCTCATTCTATTGTTTTCCTCTATTTCTTTGCAATGAACACTGAGGAAGGCTTTCTAATCTCTCCTTGCTATTCTTTGGAACTCTGCATTCGAATGGGTATATCTTTCCTTTTCTCCTTTGCCTTTGCTTCTCTTCTCTTCACAGCTATCTGTAAGACCTCCTCAGACAGCCATTTTGCCTTTTTGCATTTCTTTTTCTTATGGGTGTCTCAATAACTGCTTTATGTACAATGTCATGAACTTCTGTCCATAGTTCTTCAGCCACTTTGAAAATCAGATCTAATCCCTTGTATCTATTTCTCACTTCCACATTATAATCATAAGGGATTTGATTTAGGTCATACCTGAAGTGTCTAGTGGTTTTCCCTACTTTCTTCAATTTAACTCTGAATTTGGCAATAAGTTCATGATCTGAGCCACAGTCAGCTCCCAGTCTTGTTTGTGTTGACTGTATAGAGCTTCTCCATCTTTGGCTGCAAAGAATATAATCAATCGATTTCAGTGTTGACCATCTGGTGATGTCCATGTGTAGAGTCTTCACTTGTGTTGTTGGAAGAGGGTGTTTGCTATGACCACTGTGTTCTCTTGGCAAAACTCTATTAGCCTTTGCTCTGCTTCATTCTGTACTCCAAGGTGAAATTTGCCTGTTACTACAGGTATTTCTTGACTTCCTACTTTTGCATTCCTCTCCGCTATAATGAAAAGGGTATCTTTTTTTGAGAGCAAGTTCTAGAAGTTATTGTGGGTCTTCATAGAACCTTTCAACTTCAGCTTCTTCAGCATTACTGGTAGGGACATAAACTTGGATTACTGTGATATTGAACGGTTTGCCTTGGAAATGAACAGAGATCATTCTGTCATTTTTTGAGATTGCGTCCAAGTACTGCATTTTGGACTCTTGTTGACTATGATGACTACACCATTTCTTCTAAGGGATTCTTGCCTACAGTAGGAGATGTAATGGTCATTTTAGTTAAATTCATCCATTCTAGTCCATTTTAGTTCACTGATTCCTAAAATGTCGATGTTCACTCTTGCCATCTGTTTGACCACTTTCAATTTGCCTTGATTCATGGATCTAACATTCCAGGTTCCTATGCAGTATTGCTCTTAAAATCGGACTTTATTTTCATCACTAGTCACATCCACAAATGGGTGTTGTTTTTGCTTTGGCTCTGTCTCTTCATTCTTTCTGGAGTTATTTCTCCACTGATCTCTGGTAGACAGTTTGTATCATTAAGGACACTTCCTCTTGGACATCACATTCATTCCTGACTAAGGTAATGTATATCCAAAACCATTCCAGAAAGGCAGCAATAGGAAAAAAGTGGACTCGGCCAGATGACTCCTCCAGCGCTAAAATCTCAGTTCAGCCACTTATTAGACACAGAACTGACAGAAGCTGATATGTTATTATGATGTATTTTAAGGTTTTGCTAAGGCTGTTCCACTTCATTTTATAAATTCAAGAAACTAAAAAATCTAATTAATGTTAAAATATGGTCTTAATCTGAAACGCCCAAACTCTCAATGCATTACTCTTAGAATTGCACTCTATTCTATCTTAAGAATCTACTCCTCATTTTTAAAATAGAAATGATAAAACCGCATAGGTTTCTTTGAGAACTCAATGAGATAGTACATTTACAAAAACATTGAAAATGTAAAAATAAATGTTCTACAAGACTGTCATCAGTCTTGTCCTTTATGAGATCTTCACTGGCCACTAGAAGAAAATGATATCCATATTGGGTTTTATTGCTGTTATTTCTTTCTTGCAGGTAAAATGCTTGCCAATTTCCTTCTTCAACAGGAATATAAAAATCTAGGTCAAATTTATCTTCTTTTGCTGAGTTAAAAGAAATCATTGTTGTGGTCCAATGCTCTGGACTCAGAATGTTGTCATTCTGGTGACCAATTTCCATGCCAAAAATACATTTTCTCCTTTTACTAGAAAGGTGGTGTTCTGGTTCCCAGTGTCTTTCTTTTTAGCCAGGCAGAGCTTTCTTTGTTTTGGGTTGATCCTCATCCATCACAATTTACCATTTGAGAGTTCTACAGAACTCAGCCTTTAATAACAAAATTTCTTAACTTACAAAAGTTTATCCACAAGTTCTACCATTGTTGATCACCTGAGGGACATTTATTTATGTTTAATTTGTATTAAACATTATTTTCTAGAAAACAGGTATTGAAATAATATGGATGAGGTATTAACATAGTATTCAAAACATGTCAAGTATTCAATTTGTTGAAGCATATTTATTGAAACTTAATTTGAAACTTATTTGATTTGATCAATTATACTAAAGAGTTGGCCTTATGAATTACTCGAATGCTACACAAAATAGCTAACAAGTGATAATACAACCTAGTCTTGAATTTCGTATTTTCTTGAATTTAGACTATAACATTTTGAGTTTCTTCTACTTTTTAATTCTTTATTAAATGTCCAAGACAAAAGAATTACAAACATCATTTTTATAAACATGTCATGTAACACCTAATCGAAGTTAGTATATTTTAAAGGACTAATAATAATAGCAACAAACATTTGAACCACAGGCCAGGTAGAATAGTAAGAGCTTTGCACATGCATGATCTTATTTAATCTTCACCCAAAGCCTGCTGGGGTAGGTACTTTTCAAACTCCTATTTTGAATAGGTACCTGAGACTTAAAGAAATTAAGTGGTGGTAGGATCACTATTCAAATCCAGGCATAACATGCTGTTGTAAAATGTCATAATTACCATGATAGACTTTGTTAATTACATATATGCTTCATACAATTTTCCTTCTGACCTCTCCATTCTGGTCAATTTAGTCAATACATAAGGGAGAATTTAATGCTATTTAGCATATTTAAATCATTCTAAGCCTTAGGACAGTTTTGGTTCCTTAAACCAAAAAAATGTTAAAGTGATGTTACATGCTGATCACTGTACTCTCATGAGATGAATATGAAGGGACTCATACTAGCTACCCTATGCCATTCTTTAGCTTTGTCTTTGCTTGAAAATGGCATAATTAAGTTTCAAAGCTAAACTATTTCAGAAAGATGAACCATTCAAAAGGTTCAGTTTTATCAGTAAATTATGAACTTATAGAGATCAAGAAGCTTGGAATTTTTCTCAATAACTACAGGCATAACTTTCTCTTTCAATGTGACCACCAATGTCATATCCCTTTTTAAATCTTCACATGCTCTATATTTAATAAGCTAGCTGCCTGAAGGTAACTCCCCCTATGGAATTGACATTGTTTAATTCTTGGCAACAGTTTGTTAATTGGAAGAAAATGAGTAATATTCTTCCTTTTAGTACCTGTACTTCTAAAAATGAGTTTTTGGTGACTTTCCTTTAAAGTCAATGATGTCTATTTCTCTTGAATATCTGAGATAGAGTTGGCAGCCACCTGAGTCCTATATGTTATTATTACTTCTCATGGGATATTTCCAGACTTTACATTATTTGCATGATTCATGAAAATCTAAAAGAATAGCTGTTTCCCTATTATATTTAGTTATCACCCTTCTGCTTCATAGTGATATTAAATATGAATGTATAATTTTCTGAGCTTTATACTTCTAATATTCTAAATAGAATTAAATGATTATTTTTATTTCTTAAACAATAGTCAAGTCAGAATTGGCATTTAATTTTTGAATGATTTATTGCCAGTTCTGGATAGCAGTTAAAAGCAAAACAATAAATGAATTAAAAGTTTATATGATGACTCAGTAACTATACAAACAGATCATTTGATGTGATTCCCTTAAAATTTCCAATACTCATACAGGGCCCAGTATCCATAATATTCTCCTAATAATCTATCCCTCCAAAGGATTTATAGAACATTAATAAATATGTACACACAGATCATTAGAGTGTGAACTGATCCTCTCTCCTTAAAATGTTAGGTTCATATTGATCCTGTCATCATTCTTATGTGGTCAAAATTTCCATGAATAATTTCTAAAGCGAAGTTAATGTTTACAATTGTGAGGCATTATCTGACTGATTACATTAAAACCAGAAACACATACACACAGAAGACACAGTTACAGTATCAAAGTTTACTTCGACTGTCTTGTTTTAATAAGCGCACAAAAATCTAGCATGCATGCTTAGGCTTCAGGATGTATATTTTGTAATAAAAAACATCCATTTGGCATATATATACATCACAATAAGTAACTCTCTAGTGGGGACTTTTTTTTTTTTACAAATTCTTGAATCCCTTTTTCTCTTATTTACCCTTATAGAAATCACATACATATGATCAATTTATGAATACACTTTATCAAAGTACATATCAAAGCCTAGCTTTAAACTGTAATTGAAAATGGGGCAGTGTGCAACCTAAAGAGAGCCTTGCAGCAAAGGATAACTTTTTTAGGCCATTCATCTCAACTATATCTCTGTTGCATAGCCACAGAGGATAAGAAAGCAGGGTGTGTTGGTCCAGCACTTAAAATGACTTGCAGCATTAGCTGGCAGCACCACTTTCCCCTTCCACAGATCAACATTCAGAAACAAACGCGTACTCCCTTCAGGAACTCAGGTAATCCTCCCTGGAGATCTTCTTGTTTATCACTGAATATAGTTATTGTTTTATCTCATTTGAAATTATAGTGTTTGCTTATTGTATTTAAGAAGATTCATTTATAAAATAGTTTTGGAACATTACAAACATTTTATTTAAATGGGTGACTCAAGCATGTTAGTTTAAATTAAACCACATGCTTGGGATATTCATGGAGCTATGTAAGGACTATATTTTATGAAAATGCAGGGTGCTGAGCAGCAAAATTTAATCTGGAGGGCACTTGTTCTCAGTCATGCGAGACAAGATGTATTAGCCATGAATGGATTGCAGCAGTGCTACTTGAGTTTCTTTAATTTTCTAAATCAAGATTGTAAAAAGAATCAGTGGTATTGAATCCCACTGGCTGTGGTGAAAAGGCACTGCTCAGAGATAAAGAACAATTTATCTTCTGCTTTAAAAGAGAGCAGTTTTGGCAGACAGTAAAATACATCACAGTATAATATACTCTAGGAAGAACATTACAAAATATGGATTTTTTTCTTAAAATTTTAAGAGTGCTGATTCAGTATACTTTCCTAAATAAAAAGCAAATGATAGTGCTAATTGCAAATTATAAATATTAAAAATGTAAATTACTGTCTAGGAGGGCATATGCATATGTCTTTATGAGACATATGCTTAGCAATGATTCAGTAAGAAGAATAATATTTCACTTATGCAACTAAAATAGTAATTAAGTTTCAAATATTCTATGCATTACCACTATTAAATCAAATTAGGTAATGCCAAATTAGAATGGTGGGTTTTTTCCTTTTAGCTATTACGTTGACTTTTCAGGTTACAGTTTATGAATTTTGCCTGTGTGTACTAAGTCATTTCAGTCCAAGTCGTTGCGACCCCGTGGACTGTAGCCCACCAGGCTCCTCTGTCCGTGGAGTCTCCAGGCAAGAATACTGTAAGATGTTGCCATTTCCTCCTCCAGGGGATCTTCCCAATCCAGGGATAGAACTCACATCTCTCACATCCTCTGAATTGACAGGCAAGGTCTTTACACTAGTGCCACCTGGGAATAATAGGATTTATCAAACCTAGAATTTTTTTTATATATATAAATGCCTTGGTATTCTAGCATTGAATGCTAAGATAGTTCCACATCAGTTTAAATTCCTGATATTTATTTCCATGTATAAAGTTACTGATGATTTTGTCTCTCTTGTTTATTATTTCTATTCAGTACATCAGCAATATTTAACACATTTTTCACGTTAAAGAACATCAATTTCTAGGTTATGGTGTTTGACCTCTGTGAAGAGAGACAAATACTTTTCTAAAGTCATATTACAGAACAAGTTAAGTGATGGAATCATTCACTAAGTATACACATAACCTTTTTGTGCCTAAAATAAAAGAAGCAAACACCTCCATCAGACAAAAGAATTTTCACTCTTGTCTGATTTTCCAGGCAATTGAATATGTAGAGTTTTTGGTTTGTCTGTGTCACCAAGGTAATCTTATATTAGGATGAATTATAATTTAAAAAAAAAAGGAATTTTGTCTATCTTTGGATACAGATTATTTCATACAGAATAATCAAGAAAGTTCTACATAAAAAAATCTGATAATCAATCCAGCATAATGTAACAGCAAGTATCAAACAGGCACACACTTCTTAATATCACTTTAGTGTTGGTGTTCTTGTGACTCAAAATGGAATATACAGGAACTATATTATTCTTGTATTTCTTCTAAGCACACATATTGCTGAGATTATTTGGCAGGAAAGAATTGCACACATAAAATCCTTACAAGATAAAAATACATTTTAAGGCCAGAATTATAATTTAATTATCTTTCTAACTTAGTATCAGGGACATGATTTTTTTCATGTAATACTCCTTTATTCCTAGATGATACTGTATTCTTTGTTATAGAAGATTATAGGTATACTTTGTTAAAAAGTTCATTTTTAATAACATACGGATGTACCCCAGGTCAAATTATAACTCTAAAAACATCTTCAATACAGCATTTTAACTCTTTGGGACTTAGCCCTATACATCAACTCCCAGAGTTTACCATCATAATATAAAGTCATCCTCAGGGAATACAAAATCTAGGGAAGATACAAAATGTATGGATGCTATTGGTCTAGAGTAGTGTTTCATTACTTTAATTCAATTAATAAAATCCCTATACAACATAAAAATAATACATAAAATAAACTTTTTAATATTCTTATAAATATTTGAAAAGAGTATAAAACTGGAAAATGCATTAAAATCACCAGGAAATGCAATCCATCACAAAATTACAGCAGAAACTATTTGAACACAGTAAGTGGCATTAATATTTGTTCAAATGTTTATCTCTCTCATAATTTCTCCATATGTATGAAAACAGGGGCCTATTTCTTTCCTAGAAGAAGATAAATGTTACAGAGCTAACAAGTCTTGCTCTCCTTTGTAAATATATATATCAGAATGATAAAGGGAAGAGGGCTGATATTTCCGTTAGCTTGTTTCATAAAAAGTACTAAACCACAGGATGAAACTAATGAGGAGTTTTTATTTTAGTGGTAGCATGCTGTTCTAATTAAATATGTGATATCTAACTTTGAGAATCCAGAGAAGTGAAATTTTTATCAGGAAGTATTTCCTGTTAGAGTTAAAGTTCAGAGGGAACATGTTCTGAGAAGCTGCCAAGATTCACAAGTTGGTTCTCTCAAAAACATGAAACACAACTATATGACTTTGAACTAGTCTGCAACCAGGCACATCATATACATTTGACTTCCCAAGGGAATAGTAAACAGGAAAATGAACCATGTTCCACAACCTCACAGTAAAGACAGTCTTCTTCAGCACAAAGGAGGCTGCTAGTATCATCAAAGCTTCTGATAAACGTGAAGTCCTGGTCAGGATTTGGGGGAAGCTCACTGTGCCTTTCACACAGGGCATTTTTGAATTTTTCTTTGTTTATCCCTGTTTTTCTGAAGATCCTGGTTTTTTAACTATATGTCATGTGAATGGCAAAAAAAGAGGTTCTTAAAGTTTCTAATTTGATCTTCATGTTTAACAGATGCTTCACTGGCTTCATGAAAGGCCATGCATATGGGGCCCAAAACACGGACAGTGGCTGCTACATAATCTGTTGTATGGCATGAAATCCACAGACACACTGTCCATGCGCAGTACATTTTAGCTTAAAAATTAAAAGGACTCCTCTCATGCATATATCTGTTGGCACCCTTCTGTCAATCATATCACAGTCTCATCATGACAATGAGGCACAGAGATTTATCAAGGATAATCACATAGCACTTTATTCAATACCCATATTCACCCACTGTAATAGGTTGTTCAGTCACTAAGTCATGTCCGACTCTTTGAGATCCCACGAACTGGAGAATTCCAGGCTTCATTGTCCTTCACTATCTCCAGGAGTTTGCTCAAACTCATGTCCATTGTGATGCCATCCAACCACCTCAGCCTCTGTTGCCCCTTTCTCTTCCTGCCTTCAATCTCTCCCAGCATCAGGGTCTTCACTGATGGTCTTCTACCTTCTCCTTTCCCAGCATCAGAGTCGGTTCTTTGCATCAGTGGACAAAATACTGGAGCTGGAGCTTTATCGTCAATCCTTACAATAAATCTTCAGAGTCGAGTTTGTGCTTTGATCTCCTTGCTCTCCAAGGGACTCTCAAGAGTCTTCTCCAGCACCACAGTTAGAAAGCCTCAACTCTTTGGCACTCAGTTGTTTGTTTTTTTTTTTAATGGTTCAACTCTTAATTATCACTTCTGGAAAAACAAATAGCTTTGACTATATGGGCCTTTATCGACAAAGTGATGTCTCTGCTTTTTAATATGTTGTCTAGGTTTGTTGTAGTTTTTCTTCCAAGGAGCAAGTGTATTTTAATTTCATGGCTGCAGTCACCTTCCGCAGTGATTCTGGAGCCCAAGAAAGTAAAATCTGTCACTGTTTCCATTTTTTCCTCATATATTTGCCATGAAGTGATGGGACCAGATGTGATGATGTTCATTTTTTGAACGCTGAATTTTAAGCTAGCTTTTTCACTCTCCTCTCTGACCTTCATCAAGAGGCTTTTTAGCTCCTCACAACTTTCAGCCATTCGAGTGATATCATCTGCATATCTGAGGTTGTTGATATTTCTCCCAGAAATCTTGATTCCAGCTTCTGAGTCATTCAGCCTGGCATTTCATATGATGCTCTCTGCATAGAAGTTAAAGAAGCAGATAGTATACTTACTTGATGTACTCCTTTCGCAATTTTGAACCAGTTCGTTGTTTTATAGCTGATTCTAACCATTGCTTCTCATCCTGTATACAGATTTCTCAGAGTACCAGTAAGGTAGTCTGGTATTCCCATCTCTTAAAGAATTTTCCACAGTTTGTTGTGATCCACACAGACAAAGTCTCTGGTGTAGTCAATAATGGCTTAATTGAAGGAGGCTCATAATCATGATATACCACACAACCATCACCAAAGTACTTTAGAAAAATGAGTACATCACTTTGAGGGTCAAGAGTTATTGTTCCTGGTACTTATTCAACATTTCCTAATAACTGCAAATTTTACCCATTCTTAATTTCTAGTACACAGTTCAGATAAATTATTTTCCTAGGGGGAGTGGTAAATTTAAACTGCTTCTACATTTTTAGTTGCCAAGCATAAATTCTTTTAAACACCTATGCTAATTTTAATTAAAATTATTCTTCTAGGATGTAATAAAAATTTGTGTTATGCAATGTAATTTGTTCATTTTTAAACTAGCAACCTGACCACCTCCCCCCAAAAAAACCTCATAAAATTTAAAACTTGGAGAGAAAAATGAGGTATTTTTTATAAAAGCATGAAAAGAACTCAAGTATTTTATGGTATATTACTTAAAAGCCCTATAAGATATAGACAGTGACCTTTTTTGAGGGGTGGGGGAAATGCATCATGATATCCAGGGATCATATTCTATATGAAATTCCTAGAAATACAAAAAGAATTAGCCATGACTGGAGTCTTTCATCAATAGGCTGAGAAACAATGCATATCTTAATGTGGGCAATAATTCTAAGGTGGTATATACTGTGTCTTAAAAATCAAAACCAAGGGTAATTTTTCTCTTTGTTGTTGTGATGGTGGTGATTCAAGTTGAAGGAAAACTGAGAGCAGTTACACAGGTATAACCAAAAGATATTTCCAATATTAGCTTTCAGGAAATCTATGTCTTCTTCCTCACTCTGGTTCACCAGCTCCCTGCCTCCTTCTTCCTCCAAATGAGTTAAGTTGGGTGGACCAATGCATGCCTGTGCTTAGTCGCTCAGTCATGTCTGACTTTTTGTGACCCCATGGACTGTAGCCCACCAAGCTCCTCTGTCCATGGGATTCTCAAGGCAAGCATAGTGGACTGGTTAGCCATTCCCTTCTCCAGGAGATCTTCCTGACCCAGGAATCGACCCAGTTCTCCTGCTTTCCAAGCAGATTCTTTACCATCTGAGCCACCAGGGAAGAGCACTAAAAATTTACAATTTAAAAAAGTGATGTTATGCCAATGAAGAAAGTATTTGGAAAAGGTTAAGGCTTCCTTAGTGGCTCAGTTGGTAAAGAATCTGCCTGCAATGTGGGAGACCTGAGTTCAATCCCTGGGTTCGGAAGATCCCCTGGAGAAGGGTATGGCAACCTACTCCAGTGTTCTTGCCTGGAAAATCCCCATGGACAGAGGAGCCTGGCGGGCTACAGTCCATGGGATTGCAAAGAGTTAGACACGAATGAGCAACTAAGCACGAGAGTACCACAGGAAATTCTTAATAATCTATTTGTTTCAAGTTTGAACTTCATTTTAACATTTATTTATTTTTGCCTTAATACATGCTGAGATACTATTTCTTTGTGAAAATTATGGAGAAAATGCAATTTTGTACTTACAAAAATAATCACTGAAGGAGAGAAAATGATATAAGTGTAACTATAATAAAAGAATTTCTGGCAAGTTGAGATAATAAGACATTGTCTCACAAGAAGTCGTTTTAATAATTGAGATTAAAATTAAAATTTTAATATCCTTTTCTTCTTTCCCTGTGTTCCATATAATAGTGGCAAGTAGATTTTAGACAACATGTATTTCAGGACAATTAAACAAAGAACTTAGTTTCAAATTTCTATATCAGTGAATATTATAAGATTTCCTTAGATTATATAGTTAAAATTATCTGAAAATTTTAATGATATGACGTCAGTCACAGAAATTGAGGAAAGTGCAAAAAGCTATGTATTATAAGTCCTTTTTGTTCTACCAACAGTCAATGTTTTATTGCTCTTGCTCTCAAAATATGGTGGTGAGACAAGGGAATAAGTGTTCAAATTAATTTTAGTAATTACAGTACTGAAAATGCTAGTCAAAGATTAGAAAATCTTATTTTTAAGTATTAAAAAAACAAAAGCAAAAAATTGCATAAAACACCTTAATTTATTCCATCTTATTTTGCAAATGGCACGATTGGAAATAAAACCTTAATCAACAGAAGTTCTACTTTAACCACTTTACTTTTAGATTTCAAAACACTATATTTTACTTTAGATAGTTTATAGTATCTTTGACAAAAGAAGTAGATTCTTGTAGACTGATGATTAAATATTTAAAAATGAGCTTTTTAAAAGCAATTTCTCATAAACTGGCTAAATATATATGGCTATAAACCTGCCACTTAATCCAGTAGCACAATGTCAGCGCATGGTCCAACATTTGGCAACATAAGCTTTTAAATGCTGAAACTTTCCCTACTTTTATCTATAGGAAAAAATATCTTCTACAGGGCTCAGAGGGTAAAGTGTCTGCCTGCAATGCGGAAGACCCAGGTTCAATTCCTGGGTCGGGAAAATCCTCTGGAGAAGGAAATGGCAATCCACACCAGCACTCTTGCCTGGAAAATCCCATGGATGGAGGAGCCTGATACAGTTCTTAGGGTCGCAAAGAGTTGGACACAACTGAGCGACTTCACTTTCACATGATATTCCAATAAGGAAAAGTATTTATATGCCCAACTTATAGATCTAAGAATAAAAGATGAAAACAAAGGAGTAATTAAGATATTTTGCTTAAAAGCAGAAAAAGACACCTCTACATTTGGTAAAGGTCTATGATCTAAAAGACACAATAAGGCTTTTCCAAAGCTACAGATTGAGCCAATTTAGATTATTCGTATCAAAAGCAGATTTTGATGAAACTAGTTAAAATTCAGTTCAGTATTTATATTTACATTTTTTTGTAAAGTGTTAGGACCACTGCACTGCACAACTTCATCAGGACCATTTGTACAATATTCAATTTGAATAGTAATCCCGGAACTGTTCAAAAAAGTGCCTGAGTAACAAGCACAGACTTCATAACTAATAAATATTTATTAAATTAAATGAACATTAAGACATTTCAGGAAAAACTAAGCCCTAATGGCAAACTGGAGCTTCCCTGGTGGCTCAGACAATTAAGAATCTTCCTTCAATGCAGGAGACCACAGTTTGATCCTGGGTCAAAAAGATCCCCTGGAGAAGAGAATGGCTACCCACTGCAATATCCTTGCCTGGAGAATTCCATGGACAGAGGAGCCTGGCAGACTACGGTCCATGGGGTTTCAAAGAGTCAGATACGACTGAGGGACTTTCACTTTCAATGGGAAATTAATATTTATCTCAAACATTTTAAGCAAAATAAGACAAAAATTTCTCTCAATGACCATAATGCATCATTGCTCTTTTGATTGTTCAAAGATCTAGGATTGGTAGGGAAATGAGCCAGAAACTTTCCCCACCAGTTCTCAGCTTCTTGAGCTGAAAAACCACCTCTGCTTTTGAGTTCACTGCCCATAATAAAGGTCACATTTTTCAGTCTTTTGCATTGCCAGGGGCATACATACTTCTGTCCTAAAGATTGGCGGTAGAGGAAATGGAAAGGACAATCGGTCTGGCAAAATGGGTTCTTTGTCTGTCCTCTTTCCCGATGATTAGAACAATACTGTGATATTGGTACTGGAGAGACAGTAGGCCATGAGGTCTCTTTGGGGATAAAGAAAATGTAAACTCTAACAATGTGCAAAGAGCTTGGTTCCATGACACTCAGTAACACCACACTAACAGTGAACCATTTACCTTTGGAAATTAACGTGTGACAGAAATCAGTTGCTATCTTGTTTTAACAACTGTCATTTAGTGCTTTCTATCACTTGTAGCCAAATCTACTCCTGATATAGAAGTAAATACTCAATTTGATTTTTCTTAAAAATATGTTTTCTGGCTTATTATTTTCTTCTTTTATCTTTTTTCTACTTCATATTTTTGACTAGAAGAACAATTAGAAAAAGTTAAATAGATTATACCAGCTTAGAAAACAATTTGATAAATCTGGAGAGGTTGCTGGCCAGAACATGAAGAAGAGGTGACGAATGACATTGCTACCCTAGGCTTAAACAGAAATGCAATATAAACTAAAAAATTTTAAAAAATCACTCCAAATATTTGGAAGATAAGGCAACTCAGGATTTTGATAATAATGTAAGATTATTATTTTGTGTTACAACCTTTCAATTTTTCAATAAAGAATGTGTTTGGAGTCTATTTTATTTTAAAATGAAGTCATTCAGTCATGTCCGACTCTTTGCGACTCTATGGACTGTACCCTGCCAGGATCCTCCATCAGTGGGATTTTCCAGGCAAGAATACTGGAGTGGGTTGCCATTTCCTTCTCCAGGGGATTTTTACAACCCAGGGATTGAACCTGGGTCTCCCATATTGTAGGCAGACACTTTACTATCTGAGCCACCAGGGATATTCCAGTAATTCTAAGTTTCCTATAATTGGAAGATGGACCCTTCCTTTATGCATTACCAGTAATAAACATTCTCCCTATATGCTATTATAAAATGACTTAAAATAGTTACATTTGATATATGATAGTTAATATTAGCTCTATAAAATTTGAATTTTTTTTTCATTTAGTCCAAAAGATCTGCCAATGTCTACTGCCTTCATTTGATTTGTGTGAAAATGTCATACAATTATGTTACAAATATTTCAGAAACAACAACACGTGTTCAATTAATTGTATCTTATTTTGTTATGTCCTATAAGGTACCTGCTTACAGCTTTGAAAAAAAAAGTGCATTAATTATTCCACTAATATCAAATTTATACCTTTTGTTCTTTTTTCATGTCTTCTGTGAACAGAATACTCTTGAATTTAACATCATTAGTTCAGTATTTGAAAACATTTTAAATGGTAACTAAACTACACCCTTGTACTCTTAACAATGCACATAACTCAAATGAAGTGACAAAAATAAGGATAGCTTAGATGAAGTTTGTCCACGCACAAGCGAGGACAACTATGCCATTACTACTGCCTGACTGACCACAAGGGTGGATCTTAAGAAGCATCATTATTTTAAAGGCATTAAAATGTGGGAGGGGTGGGGGGAATGCCTAAAAATCAATTAAATGCAGTGTATGTATTTTCTGAATAGTCATTTTATGCTTAAAACTTGATTAAATTCATCTTAATGAAACATCTGATTTTAATAGACTAGTATAAGAAATTAAAATAGGAATGGTCATGATCACCAAATCCCCCAAGCTTAATATGACTGGCTTAATTTTACTAGAGAGTCATATAGAGAAAATGTTAAGATAAGAATAAAAATGCTAGAAGGCAAAGACTGCATATAACAAAGCTATATGGTGATGCCTTTATGACAACTTGAATTATGTAAATGACTGCATAATGTTTTTCTTGCCTATAATCATAAAGATCATTCAATAGGGTTCCTTGTAAAGGTCTTTAGATCTTCTAAACTTTCCATTTGATGAGAAAAAAATTCATCATTTCCTTCTTCCCCATCATTTTTTTTTCTTCAGCACATAAGCTCCAAATAAGATCAAAATTGATTTCAAGAATGAAAGAATCTTTAGAGAGATAAGACATAAGCCAATAAATGCTAACCAATCCAGCCATTTCAGTCAATAGTCATCATATCAGTAGAACAACCTCTGTGTTTTTCAGCTCTCTAAGCAGTGATGTGTGAAAAGTCAAGAATGCTGAGATTTTAAGGGGGGAAAGCTGTTGATTCTTGCTATCTTTTACAACACTGTGGCTCGCTCACAATTCACAGCATGTGAAAGAATACAATCTGTTTTTCATATATCCAGACTAATTACATGCTGACTTCTTTCCAGTATTGTTCCAGTTTGTGTTAAAAGGACAAAAAAAAAAAATGTAAAAATAATCAGAGTAGTGTCAATGAGCTATGTGATGTGTATATACAGATACACTGATTTCACTTCTACTCCAAAGCTATTATATATACATAACAATTAGGAGTCTTACATTTACTTTCAAATGAGAATAAAATATTATGGGATTAAAGATGTTACTAGGTTATAGTAATTGATTCTTATTTGTGAGAAACATCAAACATATTTTCAGTCTCCCTTTTGTAACTTGTCATGGAAGATTTAGTCAAGTTTTCAGAACCACAGGGACATATAACAATGCTTAAAAATAAAATTATATGCCCTTGTGGAATATAATATAAAACAATAAGCAAACGTGAAATTGTTTTGATGACAGTCATAGCTAAGTGCTTGAAGTATGAATAACTCTATTATATTGCAAATGTAGAATTTTTCTAACACAAGATCAGAATTAGAAAGACAATAAAAATAAATGATTTTATTTAGGAAAAAACAGTCACTAAATTTCAAGGCTAATATGTAGTTTGAAAGTTATTTTTAAATAAAATACTGATGCTCAATTTACAGTGACAAGGTACTTCTAATTTTATCTTCTCATCCAACCCACATATTGGTATTAGAAGGTCTCATTTTACAGTCATTCCCTACTTGAATTTTCAAGGTATCAGAAAACCAGATTGGGTTGACGCTTATACCAAGATTCTTAAGAGCCAGAAGAGTGAGGGACTGACTCTCTGACCTTCATCTACTTAAAGGTTGCCTTAAACATAATACTAGACAAATACTAGAGGTGCAGCGTCAAGCCTAGGTATATGTGCATTAAATTGGAATCAGAACTTGAATTGTGTTAATCTTCTAATATTCTTTACAGTCACAATCCTTTGTTATTTTTAAACAAAGTTTCATACTCAGGAGTGAGATATGACAGGTGATTTTTGTTTAAAAAAAAAATACCTCCATTCATTTACTGGGTTGGTTTTCCAAAAATATGCAGATGCTGTCCTACTGAATGTCTACTCTGTGCCAGACCTGATGCTAGAGTTTGTGGAGACACAGAAACAAATGAGGTATCTCTAGTCTCATGGGCACATGGTTTAATAGGAAAAACAAAGAGACATAAAACTAATTCTAATGCAATGTGATGTGATAAATGTTATACCAGAAGTATGATTAAATATAATGTGAGCACAGATGGCATGATTAATTCTGTGGAGGAGGAAGGTCAGGCAATTTTGTGAGTGTGTATAGGAAATGCTATTTTTAAAAGCATCAAATACACATTGTTAACAGATGATTATACTTGTGTTTTGGCACAAACCTATTTCTGAAAAACATGGCATAAGAAGAAAACAAATAATTTATGAAAATATTTGAGCCAATAGGAACACTGAGTATTCAAGAAATGGCAACATTCTAAACTTCACGGCACACAAGTACCCAGTGATACTAATTTTGTATGGGGTGTTAAAGTGCCTCATAATTAGAGGCTGCTATGCACATAACTTGCTATCTTTCTACATTGATAATCTTGAATTATTTAATGTCCACATCTTCCAATGAACTAACCTTGATATCTTATTTTGTTCTCACTCCATGAGTTGATATTTTTTTCAGTACACAAAGATGAGCAATGAGTTAGAGATCAAAGAGGCTGAGTCCTCATAGTTGAGACAATCATTAAAAGAGAGAGAATTCATGTTAGATTTTATGAAATTATTTATATCTTAGCTTCATTTTCATTCAAGAGGGCATAATACAATAGCTGGTGTTTTAAAGTGACTTATCTTTATTTTGTCATCAGTGCAAAGAACCTAAAAAAATTGCTTCTGAGCTTGTCTTACTTTTATTTGCTTGATGATCTCAATACATGAATCTCATTAGTCTTTCTTCCTGATTATGTATGATGTCTTCACCATTTCAAAGTACTTATTTGTTGTTGTTCAGTCTCTAAATTGTGTCCAACTCTTTGTGACCCCATGCACTGCAGCAGCCAGACTTCCCTGTCCTTCACTGTCTCCTGGAGTCCACTTAAACTTACGTCCATTGAGTCAGTACTCAAGGAGATATAAATTGGATCGGGGTAAAAAGGGACAAACACCGTGTCTATGAACCATCTGGAATGAAATCATACCAAAAAAGGGGACCCTAGGACAGAGATAGAACATGTAATAAAGACGTGGAGGGTATTGTGTACACTCTCACAGAGAGGTCTTTCTACTTAAGACACAAAATTGAAGTCATTTTTTGAGACAGAAAAAAATGGAAACAGATGAGCAGGTTATTTAAGATTTAGAAAAGATTTGGTGGATAAAACAATCAAAAACAGTTAACAAAGTTTTATAAAACCAAATCATTGCGAACTATGCTTATTAAGAATCTATTTTATATTAAATTATGATATACATATTATGTATAGCACTTTAACAAAATTTTACAAATACGTGGGATCCAAGTTCAACAAAATATTAATTTTATACTATGGAAAGGTGATTGTTGAGAAAATGTTGAGATGTAATATATTTGATATGCCATTCTGTTCAGTGTCTATGTTCATCTCTTGAAAAATATTTACTGAATTACTGTCAATTAAAATCTCTTAGATTAAAAAAAAACATTTAATTTATTGGAAAACATAGCTAATAACTTTTTAACCAATAATTTACATATGTCTATATTTTAGAAAAATATTTATCCTCATGATCTAATATACGTAACAGAACAAGTGAACAAAGAATCCCCTTCATTAAAATACTGTTAGTAATTTTATTGACTTTACTGTTGAGTAAAATCTGGAGATTTAATAATACAAAAGAACAGAAAATAGAACTCTAAGGAACTAGACATAATTCCATTTGATTTTAAGAATAATTTTGCATGATCTGGGAAAAAGTTGACATCTCTACTCTTCTCTATCCATAAACTAGAGTTCCTAACTGTGATGTGGGACTATAATCTACACTAAAGAATTCAGCATATTTAGTGATACTATCAATAGAATGGAAAGGAAATAATTACATACATATAGAACTTGGCAAACTATGAAATACTGATATAAATTTTCAAATAGTAGTCTCTGTAATCTTAACTTTAAAAATACAGATAAACCAGAACAATATACTTCAAGTTTATGTCAACATATTTCTGTTACATTGTGATAAGATTCGTTATTAACTCTCTGAATAGAAATAGATTTTATTTAATTTTACATTTAAGTTACTCATTCAAATAATGAAATAGAGTTACACATTTTTGGCTCTCCACAGAAATATGCAGATATTTTTTTTTCCTGTATAATTTTTATGTAGAAGGACTTTAGAATTTCTAGTAAAGCTCTTTTAGGAAGATAAGAATTGGTATTTTTTCATTGATAGAAATATTACAATAAAGTAGATTATAGTTAAAGAGCATCACCTATGAAATATGGTTTAATTAAGCAATGAGAAGATATTTTTTCATTACAGTCTATACCAGTCTCCTGAGGTAACCTTGTGTCAAAGAGAAATATATCATTATTTTCTTTTGAGAACGATGCAATAATTTAAAGCATTTTTCTAGTTAGGCTATTTTAAATGTTTATATTCTAACAAAGTGCTAGCTATTTTATATTCAATGCCACTAGAAAATAATCTTATATGTATGATTGCAAGATACAAAATTAAGCAGTCAACCTCTGTCTTATTTTGATAAAGTATATTGCCAGAATTTTAAAAACAATGGGTGATTCATCAGTTAAAAATAGCACATTAACAAAAACAAACAAAAAAAATAGTTAAGTACTCATCACCTCTTCCTCCACAACACAATTATTAATGTAGCAATTTCTAAAGTTTTGATAACTTTATCTTTCCATTGATTTCATAGTGATATAAAATCTAATGGGATGGTATGGGGAAGGAGGAGGGAGGAGGGTTCAAGATGGGGAGCACATGTATACCTGTGATGGATTCATTTTGATATTTGGCAAAACTAATACAATTATGTAAAGTTTAAAAATAAAATAAAATTTAAAAATAAAAAAAATAAAAAAATAAAATCAAAAAAAAAAAATCTAATGGGAAAAAAAGATGCACTTATTCTGGAGTAACTGGGCACTTTTATTTCTGGCTGGTTTGAGGAGATATACTTCTTCAATATTAAAATAGACTAAGGAATCCTTTTTTTCAATCAGTTTTCTAAGTAAATATAGAAAGCATAGACTGAAGTTAAAAGCAAATTCTTAATCTGTCTGTCTCAGTTTGCTTACCTATGAAAGGATAATAGTAGTACTGACTTGGTCTATTAAAAGGAATCAATGTACTTTATAGTACCAGGATCTATATGTCAGATACATACTGTATATTCAGTAAATGGTAGCTATAAATATAATAACAATTATTATGTCAGCACATTTCCTTGTACTAATCAAACAACAGAAATACAATACTCATTGAGTTGCATTTGCTCTTTTGGCCCATTATTCACTTTAATATAATAAAGTTTAGGTGATGAAGGAAAGAGTAGATTTTGGAAGATGTTCCTACAGTAACAAAAAAGGTTAATTTTTATTCTTTAGTGCAGCAGTTCTCAAACTGGTCTACACACACTTGTGTGTGCTTAGTCACTCAGTCATGTCCAACTCTTTGCGACCCCATGGACTGTAGCCTGCCAGGCTCCTCTGTCCATGGGATTCTCCAGGCAGGAACACTGGAGTGGGTTGGCATTTCCTTCTTCAGGGGATCTTCCTGACCCAGGGACTTAATCTGGGTCTCCTGCATTACAGGCAGATTCTTTACTGTCTGAGCCATAAGAGAAGCATATGACACCTGGGAGTCCCCAGATGTCACCTATTCTATCATCAAAAAACTACTTTTATAATAATTATGAGACATTGCTTGCCTTTTTCATTATGTTGACATTTGCAAATACATTGCAAAAGCAACAGTGGGTAAAATCCTTGGAATTTTAGCAATAATCAACTCAGAGGCATGGTGTGTATCACTGGGTTGAAAACAATACTAAAACCTTAAGCATACATGTTTTCAATAATCAAGAAAATGAAATGGAAGGTATGTATAAAGTACTTTTTTATGAATTTCACATTACAGTGGTTGTCTCAAAGAAGTACTTGTGTGATTGTTTGAGATGCAAGCTGAATTAGTCACATTTTTCATGGTGCATCATCTTTTACATAAAGGAAAAAAATCAAGATTATACTGAGTTAGGTTTTTGGCAAACATTTGGTTGGAAATAAACCACTGTCCTTACAACAGTTTTTGTTATAAGGATGAAAACCAGCAAAACTTAAAACTTCTGACATCTTGATTCTGTCATAATCCTGAGGGCTTTCTAGCTTACACAGTAATGCTTAGATTATACTGGTGGCAATATTAATGAATATAATAATTTTCTTATATTTTCTAATGTAATTGTGGACTAACTGAACCAACTGACCAGTGCATGACCTTACAAATGCAAGCATGGTTAAGTATATAGTCAAAGTACAGGCTAAACCAATGAATTTTAATGAAATAGAGTAGAAAAATTTTACTGATATGGTTTGAGATTTCACATTGCAATTAATCATTTAAAAATACTACTTGTTGAGTTTTGGGGGACTATAAAAGAAGAATATCAACATTTTCTGGAAAAAACTATTACTGTAGTCATCCTTTATGAACTCTGTTAAGGCAAGATTTTCTTTCTATACTCAATCAAATATAATATCATCACAGACTAAATGCAGATCAAAATGAGAATTCAGCTGTCTTCTACTAAGGCAGACAATAGTTATTAAAAGTATTAAAAGTGTAAGACAGAGCCACTCTCCTCATTAAAATAATATGTGTATATATATTGTTTTATAATAATATGTTTTATACAGTATTAATATGCAATAGATTCATTTTTATTTATAAATGAATTGATGTTATTTTTTAATTTATCAATTTTAATTTCTAATAAGATAAATATAGACACAGCTCAAATACACATTATCTCGTTGGTGTCTTAGGTAATTTTTTGATGAAAGTAATTTCATTTTATTTTAGATTTAATAAAAGACTATAATTAAAAATCTAAGCTAGTTTTTAGAATGAACAGCTAATTTTCTGAAAAAACTGGTATATTACAAACAATAACATCATATTGAATTTTGCAACAAGGTCACAGAGCACTTTTTCCTTTAAAAACAATTTTTAAATTTATTGAATGAACATTTTTTTGGATAAATAATACTTCCAAAGTCTTTTTGTCTTTTGTCATGTTGTGCTTTGAAATAATTTTCTTCTCAATACTTATATCCAGGATGGCAGATGGCTCATAGGTTAGGTGCCTAAAATGGACAGGACCAAATTAACACATTTGGCTGGAACTTATCTCAGGAAGCCAAGCTTGGTGGTGGGCAGCTGGACACCAAATTTATCAAAAAAACCAACAACTGAAGTCAAGATTAATCTCTAAAGGCACAAATGTTCAATGTACAAAGAGAGTCTTATAATCCAGATCACTACTGAACATTCACGTTTCATTACCATTCACATTCTGAGCATTTAATTGTTTATAAACTTTTCGGCCTTTTTTTTTCTAGATAGGTAGAAAAATAAGGTGATAATCAAAACAGTGTTCATATGAAAACTGTACAGAATTGATACATATAAAATTATGAAAGATCAACTAAAATTTTTGAAAAGTTTTTCCATTTATACAAAACAATGAATATGATATAGAAAGAGTTGTGGCCATGAATAAGATAAAGAAAAATATAAAATATTCACATTTTCTGAAATTTAAAATATTTTAATGTTATTAAGACTTACAAAGTCACAATTTTAAAAAGTATAAAGGGAAGAGGCTTTAAAAGAGAGGCCATGTTTTGTGTCAGGTGTATGGTAGAGACTAAGTACCCTCATGGAACAGTGAGAAAAGACTACATAAGACAAGTCAATCAAGGCAGGCAATCAGGAAGGCAGTAGTGCAGTGGGTAGAAGGAAGGGAAAGAGGGAATTTGAGGTGAATAGGCACAGCCAAGGGCATGAAAATAAGACTAATTCTATGGAGAGGAATAAATCTTGCATCTTTCTGATCATACTACTGAAAAATTCAGTGATGTATAAAAATTCTAAAGCTATTAATTGCAGTCAAATATTGAGATTCTTTTCCAGTAATTTAATTGGGGACCAGAAGACAGGATGGGCATATTGTAGAAGCAAGGTGTAATTCACAAGAATGAAGGAAGATAAATTCAGTATTTATGGAGCCAGACATATTTTTGTCCTGTTGATTTTTATAAAACGTTTGCAAAACTGACTCAGGCTTACCATATGCTTAGAAGATCATTTTGCTGTTATTGTTTTTGTTCTTCCAACAAAATAATACACATGGATATGACATGGTGATAAATTATGCAGTGTATAAAAAGCCTTAACAAAAAGTTTCATACTAGGAATTATGAAGACACTCATGAACATAATTCACAAAAGAAATATATCTACTTATAAACATATCACTGGTTAGTATCAACTATTAAATCACCTTCCTATGAGAAAGTATCCAGGTATATTATATTACAGGGAAAAAGGGTACATTGAAAATGAATTATTTCAAACACCAATAAATGTGGTTAATCTAGAAATTAAGTATATTGTTCATACAATGGCATACTTTGTGAATTTTTAAAAAGTGTTTAAACTTGGACTTTCTTGGTGGTCCAGTGGTTAAGAATCCAGTGGTTAAGTTCAATCCCTGGTCTGGGAAGATTCCACATGCCTTAGAGCAACTAAGTTCGTGTACCATCACTACTGAGCCCATGCTCTATATCTTGGGAGTGGCAACTTCTGAGCCCTCATCCCCCAACTACTGAAGCCTGTGTGCCTAGAGCTTGTGCTCTGCAACTAGAGGAATCACTGCAATACGAAACCTGTGCACTTCATAAAAGAGTAGACTCTGCTTGCTGCAACTAGAGAAAGCCTGTGTGCAGCAACAAAGACCCAGCACAGCCAACAATAAATTATTTTTTATAAATATTTTAAGTTTATATTATAAATGTTAGCTTTCAAGAGATAATTATTTCCTGTGCGACTTAAATGCTAAGTTGCTTTAGTTATGTCTGACTCTGTGACCACATGGACTGTAGCCCTCCTGGCTTCTTCATCCATAGGGATTCTCCAGGCAAACATACTGGAGTGGGTTGCCATACCCTCCTCCAGGGGATCTTCCCCCACCCGGGGATCAAACCTGCATCTCTTATGTCTCCTGAACTGGCAGGTGGTTTCTTTACCACTAGTTTCACCTGCAATACATAATTGCAAAGAACTTGTAGTTCCACAAGCTTTCACAAATCTACCACATAAAGAACTATCCCTGTCATTACAGAGAGGGAATGCAGTCATAATGACCAGCTGAATTCACACATGCATATAAACACAAATGTCAGGACTAAGGATGGCATTCTCTCAGCAATAAAGCTGGTTTTTCTGCACACATGACGTCCTCCAACCTCACACTCACAGAGTTCTTTCTTACCTCTAATATGGCCCTCATCCTAGTAGCTGAAGCTGTCTGACTACATGCTTTCTCAAACTGCAATGTCCTTGAGGGTAGCTTTCAGATCTGCATTTAGCAGTAGGTATTCAACAGCTTCTTATTGAATGTATAAGCACTGTTGCCAGGACCATAAAATCATTGAGAAACATTATCTCCAAGCAAACAGAATTTGTCCATCTTGGACTTCTTGCCATAGATAATAAACTATTACAGGGATGGTTTGAACATCTTTTATGTTCTTAATAAAATTGATATTTATTAGAATTGCCATATTATAGAATTGCCATATTTTATATCTAATCTCATATATAACAATAGTGTTACACAATTAATTTATTTTATAGTACCAAGACAAACTTGATATTTTGTAAATACTTTCTTTACAAACTGAAATTAATTTAAGCAATACTATTCTGGGTTATGGCTCCCTTGGTGGTTCAGTGGTAAAGAATCCTCTTGCATTGTTGCAGGGAAGATCCCCTGGAGAAGAAAGTGGTAACTCACTTCAGTATTCTTGCCTGGGAAATCACTTGGACAGAGGAACCTGATAGCAATTGAACAGTAATAACACATTCTGGGTTATATATGGATTCTATGGGAAAAAATATTAGTTGATACAAAGTTATCTGCTTATATCTACTATACTGTTTATTATACTTCACTCTTATCTCTGAATGAATCGAAATATAATAATAGAAATGTTTACATTTATATGAAAAGGATCCTGCATATGGCTAAAATATTACCAACCTCACACTTGACTTTGTTGTAATTATATTAATGCTGATAAACAGTGTATAAACTTAACAAATGATCATTGATTTTATTTTTTTATTTTTATTTTTTTAATTTTATTTTATTTTTAAACTTTACAATATTGTATTAGTTTTGCCAAATATCGAAATGAATCCACCACAGGTATACCTGTGTTCCCTATCCTGAACCCTCCTCCCTCCTCCCTCCCCATACCCTCCCTCTGGGTCATCCCAGTGCACCAGCCCCAAGCATCCAAAGTTTAAAAGTTGACTGACCAATTATTTTGAGGACAGTAGAGATAATCATTAGTCTATCATGTCACATTAGTCTAACCTGTAACACATTATTTCTTTTGGTTGTACAACTAGAAATGACATTGATGATAGTTACCTACACTCCCTTGCTCTAAAGACAAATTGCTTTTCTGATTTCTTCATATGATATCCATTCATCTAATTGCTTTTAGGTCCAACATTCCCTTGAATATATTCTTACTGAAACCATTCTGTCTACATAGCTTTATATTTAGTACAATTCTCATGTTAATATTGTCACTTTAACTGTCTATGGTTTGATTTTACTAATAAACTCACACTGTTGTAAAATATGTGACAGCTCTCAATACTTACTTATCATTTCCTAGTAAATCTCAGAATAAATGAATACAATAAATCCTTTGGAAAAAATAATTATCTTAAGAGAAGAAGAAACTCACTACTCTATAGTTTGTGATTAGTCATTCATTCGTGTCTGACTCTTTGTGACCCCATGGACTATAGCCCACCAGGTTCCTCTTTCTATGGGGATTCTTCAGGCAAGAACACTGGAGTGGGTTGCCATTTCCTCTTTCACTCTATAGTTTAAATAAATAGAATTCAAATAACAGAAAAGCTTATGTACAAAATAGGCTTTTTTAGGAATAAAGGCAATATAATAAAATCACAGGATTTTAAAAATTAAAGATTCCCTGATAGCTCAGTTGGTAAAGAATCTGCCCGCAATGCAGGAGACCCTAACCCCAGTTCGATTCCTGGGTTAGGAAGATCCGCTGGAGAAGGGATAGGTTACCCACTCAAGTACTCTTGGGATTCCCTTCTGGCTCAACTGGTAAAGAATCTGTCTGCAATGCAGGAGACCTGGGTTCAATCCCTGGGTTGGGAAAATCCCCTGAAGAAGGAAAAGACTAGCCACTCCAGTATTCTGGTCTGGAGAATTTCATGGACTGCATGGGGTCACAAAGAGTCAGACACAACTGAGCGACTTTCACGTCACTTTTTCAGTGTGGCATTTTCCAGCTTCTCCTGTAGAACTTGGTTACTGGATGTGATTAAGCATTAATTTAATAAAATATGCCTTGATAAAATATGGTTGCTAACTGAAGGAAAGCTACACAGCTCAAAACAGCCTGGAGTTAAAACTCCCCTCCAGGTCCTCCCCACCATTCTATACAGAATAAAACTTTCTCCTCTGAAGAAAGGAATGGACATTAAGATTGATTACATTCAGCTCCCAGCAGATCCCAGTATCCGGTTGGTCTCAGGAATTCCTTGCCCCAATTGTTGAAAGCTGCAGCTACTGCTAAGTCACTTCAGTCGTGTCCGACTCTGTGCTACCCCATAGACGGCAGCCCACCAGGCTCTGCCATCCCTGGGATTCTCCAGGCAAGAACACTGGAGTGGGTTGCCATTTCCTTCTCCAATGCATGAGAGTGAAAAGTGAAAGTGAAGTCACTCAGTCTCTTCACGACCCCATGGACTGCAGCCTACCAGGCTCCTCCATCCATGGGATTTTCCAGGCAAGAGTACTGGAGTGGGTTGCCATTGCCTTCTCCGTGTTGAAAGCTAACTGATCAAAAATAATCATGAAGAAAAACAGACCCCCTCAAAATGATGTATCTCCGTATATATATGTTTTCTATATATACCTACTCTCTTCTTGACTTAGCGCAGCAGCCCAATAATCTGACTGCTGCCCCTTCTCACCTCATTAAAGGTGATCTGTTCCTGTAAAGTGCTGGTCTCATTCTTTTTCCGAACCTTGTCTTCTCTAACTCCCTTACTTTACACTAACCATAACATACAATGCCACCTTAGAAATTAACCTTGAACACTAGCATACTAAATACCATAAAAAATCCTGAAGTGTTAGATTTTATTTAAATGAAGTCTTCTTTATTTGATCACTGAGACCTTTCCTATTATGTATATTAAAGTCTAGTTTTCCAAAGCACCATTTGTGATACAAAGATTTACTCTGCAGTGCTTCTAAACCATGGCCTCAGAACATCTGACACTCCTCCTGTTTAGAGGAGTCCCCATACCTTGAATCTAGTGGCTCATTACTGGTGGGCTTATTTGTCCAGTAAAGTAAGGCACAGTGATCTCTGTGACTTATGATGCTAAGTCCTAAAGGCCATGCAGCTTCATCCTGGCTCAAACACATGCACTTGAGAAGTTTCCTCTCAGAACTCAAATTCTAGGTTCTAAGAACCCTAAATAGAAATCTTGCATCTATGTACTTTAGTCAACAATCTCGTCTGTCCCCAACCCTGGAGTCATCCCAGGCTACATGTTAGACATATGAGTAAAGATGCCCCTAGATTAGCTCTGTCCAGGAGAACATTCTGTGATGATAGAAATGTCATATATATATATATACACACTGGCCAAGGGATCATCACTAGCCACATGTGGCTCTTGAACATTTGAAATATGGCAGGTATGACTGAAGAACTAAAGTGTTAATTATATTTAGTTAATGTAAATTTTAATATAAATGGTGGGTACTCTATTGGAAATTGGCAGATAATTCTAGCCCCCAGCCATTTGTATCACCCTCTGCTGCTTCCCAGAGATCATAGGGAAAAGACAAGTCATCTTGCTTTATCTTGTCCAAGTTCATGAGCTACAAATCCTATGAGGACTTTTGTATTACTTCGCAAAGTTTGGAGTAATTTGCCATGCAGCAATAGATAACTAAAATGGAATTCCAACCTCTTAAGTATTAGAGAAAAACTGAGGTCCAAAAATTACGCTTTGTACAACTTTCTGTTATTGGATTCTGGAAAAAGAATATAATACAGAAAAGAGTAAATCCTACCAGCAATGGACGCTTTTAATAATGTTATCAAACTTGGAAACCTGAAAGACTATGATGAGTGACAGTTCTCTTCTACTTAATGGACTCCTGAAATGTGGTATATGAGTGTCCAGAAGAATGACTACCATTCCATTAGTCAAATACAGGTCCTGCTTATTGTATAATATTATCTTCCCTTAAAATGGAAAATTTTGAATTAAAACTACTTCTGTAGAAATTATAACACTAAATAGAAAGTGATACATAGTCACTACATATTAACAAAAGACATCACAATAATCCTGATACTCCTCTCCCCCTCCTCAAAAAAAATGTTATGATCAGTTTGCCACTTAAGCCTTCACTACAGTTTTGATAACTTATATGGGAGAAATAAAAATAAACCATGTTTTATCTTTAAAAAAATAGGTGAAATATCTTTTTTTCATTTCTGATGTATTCAGTATATAACTTAAAAGTATCAGAGAGTAAATTAGCAACACAAATAAACAACATCCCCATCTCTCAGCAGCCTGACAGCTTTGTTATGGTTTACAGTCCCCAAGGAAAGTCTCAGCACCAAGATATTGATTTGCACCACTGCACTTTTCTGACTAATTATTATCAATGCAGTCCCTCCAGTTAATCAGTTCATTCTCACAGTAAGAGTAGCCTTCAGTTTAAATTCATTATGCTGATAAATGACAACATTACAGCTGCATGACAATTTCTTTAATTAAAAAAAAATTTTTTTTACAAAGATTAGAGGACTATTGCATGCTTAAGTATATCAAATTGACTGCTAAAGTTTCTGTCTCCCAAGAACTTAACGTTCCACTGATGTATGCATCCAACATTTCTGTCTAAGTTTTAAAAAGTAGGTTCCTCTTTAATAACATTTATCTTGAGGATCATGTCAGTAGGAATGACCCTGTAAAGAAATCTGGTCAGGAAATATGTCAAATTCATTGACCTTTTTTCCTAATGTATGGTTAGGTTATTTCAGAGGTAACGAAAGGAGGTGGGAAAGTGGAGGATGCTATTTAAAATGGGGTAAAAAAAAAATTCTCTGATAAAGTGCCTTAAGTATCTGCAAGAAGAGTTCCATGCAGGAGATACAGAAATACAAATACACTGAATTATGTGTTCTTTAGATGTAATATTTTATGCAATGCTCATAACTTCCCCATGAGGTGAAAAGTGAAAGTGTTAATTGCTCTGTTTTGTCTGATGCTTTTCGACCCCATGGACTGCAGTCCACCAGGATCCTCTGTCCAAGGGGTTCTCCAGGTATGAACACTGGAGTGGGTAGCCAGTGCCTTCCCCAGGGAATTTTCCCAACCCAGGGATCGAATCTGGGTCTCCTACATTGCAGGCACATTCTTTACCAACTATGCTACCAGGGAAGCCCCATGAGGTACTTCCTATTAAAATAGGTGAAAAGTGAAAGTTGCTCAGTTGTGTCTGACTCTGTGACCCCATGGATTATACAGTCCATGGAATTCTCCAGACCAGAATACTGGAGTGTGTTGCCATTCCCTTCTCCAGGGATTTTCCCAACAAAGGGCTTGAACCCAGGTCTCCGGCATTGCAGGCAGATTCTTTACCAGCTGAGCCACCATAGGTAGGTCCTATTAAAAGTAAAATCATTCTTATTTCTGTATGAATAAATTCAAGCTTACAAAACTAGGTAATTTGCAACCTCACTGAGGTTTTACAGTGTATTACAATTTGAAGTAAAAGATGTTTCTTTTTACAGAGCTCTCTGTATTCACTGCAAACTGATGCTTCCTCTGATACTTGAAACAGAGAAAAGGAGACAGAGACAGAGATGAAGATAGATATGGAGAGAGAGGCAAAAACTCAAGTACACTTAAAATTTACTTGATAATTTATTTCCATCTAAACACAGTTTATTTCTAGGTTTAACATAATATATCCAAGATGAGTTAAGTAAACATTACGCAAAGACATGAGTGATTATGATAACTATTGCCATGATTTATGTTACAGACTATTAATCTTTTTCCAATGACTTTAAAAATGATGCCTTTCAATTTATTTTGGAATGTTTTTCAGTAGTTTTCTCTAATAGTTTTGAATAAGGGAGTGAATGAAGACATCTGAACATAAAGGAAAGACCTGATTACAAAGCTGAATTTTATGGCCCTGTGTTTTTCCATCAGACAACAGAAGTCTATGCTTTTATATACATGTTGGGCGGTAGTGGCTGAGGCCTTCAAGCAGTATCTATATCATATAGTAAAAAAAAAAAAAAAAAAAAAAAGTTTATAATTAAAAACAATAGTCTTTGTACTGTTATTACTGATGAACAAAAAAAAAAAAATCAATAACATTCTTGTTAATGCTTCTGTCAAAACTTTTAAGTATTTTAACATATTTTGCACACTAAGTAAATAAATTGGTAATACATTTTAGAAAGTATTCATAAAAATAATTCAAAAAGAACACATCTGGGCTTTATTAAGACAATTTTAAAATATCTTTAAAAATTCTGTATACTAAAATTACAGGTTCAGTACTATTATAATTACCATGTACTATTTTGCCATGTATATATTTCCTCATATAATTCTTACAACAGTCTTGTGGAAATGTCTATTATTATTTACAGATGAATGAAGTGAGGAACAGAGAAGTAACTTATTAAAGATTTCCTCAGGAATAAATGACAGAACTTAATGTGAACTCAGGACTGCCTGACTCAAGTAACTGTAAATGATTATTCACAACACAGTGTCCATTTCTCATCAGAGTTGAATTAAATGAGATAAATTTATAGTGTTAGCTATAAATAATAATAAAGTTACCTTATGATTGTCAAAACTAGAATGTACATCAAACTATTTCATTTAAATATGAGTTCTATACTAGTATATTTGAAAGTACCTTGTTAATATTTATATTTTTTAATAAAAATCAATTTTAATATATATAACCTCTCAACTTATCATAGTGACTGAATAAAAGAAACTATTCATCAAAATTCCCTAACATTATATCCTGTGTTTTGCAGGTTATTTTTATGAATAGAAACAGAGACTGAAAAATAAGAAAAAAACATAATTAAGAAATTAAGACTATTTCTAAATATTTGCCATTTATAAATTTATATATTAGGTATATGTTCAGTATCAGTAACAGGTATCTAGTATGTGTATGTATATATACACACACACACACACACACACACACACACACACACATATTTTACTATGGGGCTCAAATTAGAATTATCTACTACTGCTTTATTGACTACACCAAAGCATTTGACTGTGTGGATCATAACAAACTGAGGAAAATTCTTCAAGAGATGGGAATACCAGACCACCTAACCTGCCTCCTGAGAAAACTGTACACAGGTCAAGAAGCAACAGTTAGAATTGGACGTGGAACAAGAGACTGGTTCCAAATCGGGAAAGGAGTACATCAAGGCTGTATAATGTTACCCTGCTTATTTAACTTATACGCAGTGTACATCATGCAAAATGCCAGGCTGGATTAAGCACAAGCTGGAATCAAGATTGCTGGGAAAAATATCAATAACCTGAGATATGCAGATGATACCACCCTTATGGCAGAAAGCAAAGAACTGAAGAGCCTCTTGATGAAAGTGAAAGAGGAGAGTCAAAAAGTTGACTTAAAACTGAACATTCAGAAAACTAAGATCATGGCATCTGGTCACATCACTTCATGGCAAATAGATGGGGAAACCATGGAAACAGTGTCAGACTTTATTTTTTGGGCTCCCAAATCACTGCAGATGGTGACTGCAGTCATGAAATTAAATGACGCTTGCTCCTTGGAAGAAAAGCTATGACCAACCTAGACAGCATATTAAAAAGCGGAGACATTGCTTTGTCAACAAAGGTCCATTTAGTCAAAGCTATGTTTTTTCCAGTAGTCATGTATGGATGTGAGAATCGGACTATAAAGGAAGCTGAGCACCGAAGAATTGATGCTTTTGAACTGTGGGGTTGGAGAAGACTCAAGAATCCCTTGGACTGCAGAAAGATCCAACCAGTCAATCCTAAAGGAAATTAGTCCTGAATATTCATTGGAAGGACTGATACTGAAGCTGAAACTCCAATACTTTGGCCACCTGATGTGAAGAACTGACTCACTGGAAAAGACCTGGAAAAGACCCTGATGCTGGGAAAGATTGAAGGCGGCCGAGGAGAAGGGAACAACAGAGGATGAAATGTGGGATTGCATCACCAACTTGATGGACATGAGATTGAACAAGATCCAGGAGTTGGTGATGGACAGGGAAGTCTGGTGTGCTGTAGTCAATGGAGTCACAAAGAGTTGGACATTACTCAGCTGATTTTGGTTAGTAATTTTTACTTCTTTAAAACTGGTCATTTCATGTCATTATTTATTGTATGACAGAGAGAAAAAAATCAAATCTTGGGCAGGGCAATTACTCTTCCCAATAATTAGGATCAAATTTAACCCAAATTAACTTCCAGTTTTGACTCAAAATGATTGATATTTGATGATTTTGAAAGAGCATATGCTTTTGAGAATTTACAGAATTATATTAAGGTGAGCTTATAGGAAGGAATTGACTTAGCAAGGAAAATACATTTTAGAATACAAGACTTAGGAAGACAAATTTTAGGGGAAAAAAAAATACTTAACTTATGGCTTAAACGTATTATAGTCTAAGTAGCCACAGATATTGTCAAAGTGGAAGTAAAAGGAGAGCAAATCTTCAGAATATCTAATGGCTTAATCAGGATCTAAACTTTTATGGAACTGGGTATTTATGTTGTGTATCTTTAAAATAAACTACAAATTATGAATTTTTTAATCATTCAAAAGGCAACTATTGTTAGAAGCAGAAAATTGTAGACATAGTTCAAATGTCATTTTACTATCATAGATCTTTTTAAAATAAGAACATCAGGAATAAATGACTAAAAATGAGAGATCAAGCAAAAACCTAAGTATCAAAAAGTTGCATATGAAACATGTGCCCTCTTTGTGTTCAAAATCAATACTTCATAGAAGACATATAACTGCTTTCTGGGCCATTAATGTTATCAGGGCACAGACTTTAGTGAATATTTAGAGAATAATGATCTTCTCAATGGCAAATTTTATAACCTTCAACTCTTAATTATCTAGGGGAAGTTTACATTTGACTCCATATATAAATTCATACATTCAGAAATTCTCAAGTTTCATTAGATTGATTGACCTTTGGTCATAACCAGCTATATTTATCAGTTACATACAGCTATTAAAAATAAATAATTATGCTCACAATATACTCTTCAAATATTTATTTCTTGGTAAAATGATGGTATTCCTATTCATAATGCCTTTTGAAATTAAAAAAGGAAGTGCTTCAGAAACTAAATGACTTTTTTCATGTATATTTACTTTTATATTTCTGAGCTCTATATTTCTAACAAAACAAAGTATTGTTTCTGTTACACTTCTATAACTTTAAAAGTGGTACAAAGAACTGTAAGGGCTTAATTATTATAATAACTTAACTGGCAAATTGACTATCTATTCCATTTTCAAATAACAGCTACCAAATGGAGCTCCTTCACAAAAAAATAAGACCTGCATGCATGCAAAGCATTTGATTACAACACACTATAGTTAAATCACAAATGTAATAGTAATCATGACCTAAATGAGAAGACAACATTGAAAACAGTCTGGACTTTGGGATCAGAGCTGGAACACGCACTGCTGTGTTTGATGGTTTTCAAACCTTAGACAAGTGAATTAATTTTCTTGGAACTTAGTTTCCTTCTCTAAAATGAGAATGATAAAAGCCTACCCCATGGAAAAAAGTGGGAGAGTGAGAAGAAATGTTATAAAACACAGTGCCTAATAAATAATGAGCACTTAATAAGAGGTAGAGGAAGTTGCTTAAATTGAATCATTCTGATTGCTATTCCCAGAGTTCTCTATGGGTGAGAAGTGCTTGCTGGGAAAATACCTCCAAAACAGACAGATTGAGGCAAAAGGTAATGTCCATTCTGATGATGAAACCATGAAGGAAAAGTTTGGGAAGAGATTGCTTTGCATGAAATAAGAAAAATAAAAAATAAATAAATAAAATAAAAGAATAGAAATAAGAAAAATCATTTTGTTCCCAAGAAGGAAGGATCAGGAAAACCAGGATTGGTATTACAAAGCTAGAGACTATATAGGGAAACAGGCATTGACAGTGTCTTGGAGTGATGGGGCTTAAAAAGAAAAATTCACAATACTGAGACTGTGAATGTTTATGTTACATTTGGAGTGTTTGGCTTTGCTTAGATCCTTCCTTTACCATAACAAACCTTTTGCTTAAACAGTGTTTTACCTAGTGGAAATCAAGTAAGAGACACTGGTTAATGTGGTGTGGATAAGTGATTGCATATTTGCAAACAAGCATAAGTGAGCTTTAAAAAAGTCTCTGTGGATTCACAAAGTATTGGAAAGGTTTGATTTCCTAGGATGTGTACCCATAGTTTTAGCCAGTGATAATCAGAGCACGACAAGTAACAGTCCAAACAATGGAGCCACGCTTTCTGACTTAAGAATATTGCCCTCTCCTAAAGATGTCCTTTTCATTATAGGGGACTGGCATGCAAAAGTAGGAAGTAAAGAAATATCTGGAGTAACAGGCAAATTTGGCCTTGGAGTACAGAATGAAGCAGGGTAAAGGCTAACAGAGTTTTGCCAAAACACCACATGGGTCATAGCAAACACCCTCTTCAACAACACAAGAGAATACTCTACACATGGACATCACCAGATCGTCAATATCAAAATCAGATTGATTATATTCTTTGCAGTCAAAGATGGAGAAGCTCTATACAGTCAGCAAAAACAAGACCGGGAGCTGACTGTGGCTCAGATCATGAACTCCTTATTGCCAAATTCAGACTTAAATTGAAGAAAGTAGGGAAAACCACTAGATTATTCAGTGACCTAGTGATTCATGACCTAAATCAAATCCCTTACCATTATACAGTGGAAGTGATAAATCGATTCAAGGGATTAAATCTAATAGACAAAGTGCCTGAAGAAATATGGATGGAGGTTCACTACATTGTACAGGAGGCAGGGATCAAGACCACCCCCAAGAAAAGAAATGCAAAAAGGCAAAATGGTTCTCTGAGGAGATTTTACAAATAACTGTGAAAAGAAGAGAAGCTCAAGGCAAAGGAGAAAAGGAAAGATATACCCATCAGAATACAGAGTTCCAAAGAATAGCAAGGAGAGATAAGAAAGGGTTCCTAAGGTATCAGTGCAAAGAAATAGAGGAAAACAACAGAATGGGAAAAAACTAGATATCTCCTCAAGAAAATTAGATATACCAAGGTAATATTTCATGCAAAGATGAGAACAATAAAGGACAGAAATGGTAAGGACCTAACCAAAGCAGAAGATATTAAGAGGTGGCAAAAATATACAGAAGACCTGTACAAAAAGATCTTCACGACCCAGATAATCACAATGGTGTAGTCATTCACCTAGAGCCAGACATCTTGGAATGCAAAGTCAAGTGGGCCTTAGAAACATCACTATGAACAAAGCTAGTGGAGGTGATGGAATTTCTGTTGAGCTATTTCAAATCCTAAAAGATGATGCTGTTAAAGTGTTGTGCTCAATATGCCAGCAAATTTGGAAAATTCAGCAGTGGTCAAAGGACAGGAAAAGGTCAGTTTTCATTCTAATCCCAAAGAAAAGCCATGCCAAAGAATGCTCAAACTACCACACAATTGCACTCATCTCACATGCTAGTAAAGTAATGCTTAAAATCCTCCAAGCCAGGCTTCAAAAAGTACATGAATGATGAAATTCCAGATGGTCAAGCTGGATTTAGAAAAGGCAGAGCAACTAGAGATCAAACTGCCAACATCCTCTGGATCATAGAAAAAGCAAGAGAGTTCCAGAAAGACATCTACCTTCTGCTTTATTGACTATGCCAAAACCTTTCAATGTGTGCATCACAACAAAGTGAGGAAAATTCTTCAAGAGATGGGAATACCAGACCACCTAACCTGCCTCCTGAAAAAAACTGTATGCAGGTCAGGAATCAACAGCTAGAACTGGACATGGAACAGACTGGCTCCAAATCCAGAAAGGAGTACATCAAGACTATATAATATCACCCTGCTTATTTAACTTATATGCAGTGTTCAGGTCCTTTCAGTTCAGTCTCTCACTCATGTCTGACTCTATGTGATCCCATGAATTGCAGCATGCCAGGCCTCCCGGTCCATCACGAACTCCCAGAGTTCACTCAAACCTATGTCCACTGAGTTGGTGATACCATCCAACCATCTCACCCTCTGTTGTCCCCTTCTCCTCCTGCCCTCAATCTTGCCCAGCATCAGGGTCTTTTCAATGAGTCAGCTCTTCGCATCAGGTGGCGAAGTATTGAGTTTCAGCTTCAACATCAGTCCTTCCAATGAACACCCAGGACTGATCTCCTTTAGGATGGACTGACTGGGTCTCCTTTCAGTCCAAGGGGACTCTCAAGAGTCTTCTCCAACACCACAGTTCAAAAGCATCAATTCTTTGGCACTCAGTTTTCTTTATAGTCCAACTCTCACATCCATATGTGACCATTGGAAAACAAGGGCCTTGACTGAACGGACCTTTGTTGACAAAGTAATGTTTCTGCTTTTAATACGTTGTTTAGGTTGGTCATAACTTTCCTTCCAAGGAGTAAGCGTCTTTTAATTTCATGGCTGCAATTACCATCTGCACGATTATGGAGCCCCAAAAAATAAAGTCAGCCACTGTTTCCACTGTTTCCCTATCTATTTCCCATCTAGTGATGGGACCAGATGCCATGATCTTATTTTTCTGAATGCTGAGCTTTAAGCCAACTTTTTCACTCTCCTTTTCACTTTCCTCAAGAGGCTCTTTAGTTCTTCTTCACTTCCTGTTGTAAGGGTGGTGTCATCTCCATATCTGAGGTTACTGATGTTTCTCCCAGCAATCTTGATTCCAGCTTGTGCTTCTGCATCACCAACTTGATGGACATGAGATTGAACAAGATCCAGGAGTTGGTGATGGACAGGGAAGTCTGGTGTGCTGTAGTCAATGGAGTCACAAAGAGTTGGACATTACTCAGCTGATTTTGGTTAGTAATTTTTACTTCTTTAAAACTGGTCATTTCATGTCATTATTTATTGTATGACAGAGAGAAAAAAATCAAATCTTGGGCAGGGCAATTACTCTTCCCAATAATTAGGATCAAATTTAACCCAAATTAACTTCCAGTTTTGACTCAAAATGATTGATATTTGATGATTTTGAAAGAGCATATGCTTTTGAGAATTTACAGAATTATATTAAGGTGAGCTTATAGGAAGGAATTGACTTAGCAAGGAAAATACATTTTAGAATACAAGACTTAGGAAGACAAATTTTAGGGGAAAAAAAAATACTTAACTTATGGCTTAAACGTATTATAGTCTAAGTAGCCACAGATATTGTCAAAGTGGAAGTAAAAGGAGAGCAAATCTTCAGAATATCTAATGGCTTAATCAGGATCTAAACTTTTATGGAACTGGGTATTTATGTTGTGTATCTTTAAAATAAACTACAAATTATGAATTTTTTAATCATTCAAAAGGCAACTATTGTTAGAAGCAGAAAATTGTAGACATAGTTCAAATGTCATTTTACTATCATAGATCTTTTTAAAAATAAGAACATCAGGAATAAATGACTAAAAATGAGAGATCAAGCAAAAACCTAAGTATCAAAAAGTTGCATATGAAACATGTGCCCTCTTTGTGTTCAAAATCAATACTTCATAGAAGACATATAACTGCTTTCTGGGCCATTAATGTTATCAGGGCACAGACTTTAGTGAATATTTAGAGAATAATGATCTTCTCAATGGCAAATTTTATAACCTTCAACTCTTAATTATCTAGGGGAAGTTTACATTTGACTCCATATATAAATTCATACATTCAGAAATTCTCAAGTTTCATTAGATTGATTGACCTTTGGTCATAACCAGCTATATTTATCAGTTACATACAGCTATTAAAAATAAATAATTATGCTCACAATATACTCTTCAAATATTTATTTCTTGGTAAAATGATGGTATTCCTATTCATAATGCCTTTTGAAATTAAAAAGGAAGTGCTTCAGAAACTAAATGACTTTTTTTTTTCATGTATATTTACTTTTATATTTCTGAGCTCTATATTTCTAACAAAACAAAGTATTGTTTCTGTTACACTTCTATAACTTTAAAAAGTGGTACAAAGAACTGTAAGGGCTTAATTATTATAATAACTTAACTGGCAAATTGACTATCTATTCCATTTTCAAATAACAGCTACCAAATGGAGCTCCTTCACAAAAAAATAAGACCTGCATGCATGCAAAGCATTTGATTACAACACACTATAGTTAAATCACAAATGTAATAGTAATCATGACCTAAATGAGAAGACAACATTGAAAACAGTCTGGACTTTGGGATCAGAGCTGGAACACGACTGCTGTGTTTGATGGTTTTCAAACCTTAGACAAGTGAATTAATTTTCTTGGAACTTAGTTTCCTTCTCTAAAATGAGAATGATAAAAGCCTACCCCATGGAAAAAAGTGGGAGAGTGAGAAGAAATGTTATAAAACACAGTGCCTAATAAATAATGAGCACTTAATAAGAGGTAGAGGAAGTTGCTTAAATTGAATCATTCTGATTGCTATTCCCAGAGTTCTCTATGGGTGAGAAGTGCTTGCTGGGAAAATACCTCCAAAACAGACAGATTGAGGCAAAAGGTAATGTCCATTCTGATGATGAAACCATGAAGGAAAAGTTTGGGAAGAGATTGCTTTGCATGAAATAAGAAAAATAAAAAATAAATAAATAAAATAAAAGAATAGAAATAAGAAAAATCATTTTGTTCCCAAGAAGGAAGGATCAGGAAAACCAGGATTGGTATTACAAAGCTAGAGACTATATAGGGAAACAGGCATTGACAGTGTCTTGGGTGATGGGGCTTAAAAGAAAAATTCACAATACTGAGACTGTGAATGTTTATGTTACATTTGGAGTGTTTGGCTTTGCTTAGATCCTTCCTTTACCATAACAAACCTTTTTGCTTAAACAGTGTTTTACCTAGTGGAAATCAAGTAAGAGACACTGGTTAATGTGGTGTGGATAAGTGATTGCATATGTGCAAACAAGCATAAGTGAGCTTTAAAAAGTCTCTGTGGATTCACAAAGTATTGGAAAGGTTTGATTTCTAGGATGTGTACCCATAGTTTTAGCCAGTGATAATCAGAGCACGACAAGTAACAGTCCAAACAATGGAGCCACGCTTTCTGACTTAAGAATATTGCCCTCTCCTAAAGATGTCCTTTTCATTATAGGGGACTGGCATGCAAAAGTAGGAAGTAAAGAAATATCTGGAGTAACAGGCAAATTTGGCCTTGAGTACAGAATGAAGCAGGGTAAAGGCTAACAGAGTTTTGCCAAAACACCACATGGGTCATAGCAAACACCTTCTTCAACAACACAAGAGAATACTCTACACATGGACATCACCAGATCGTCAATATCAAAATCAGATTGATTATATTCTTTGCAGTCAAAGATGGAGAAGCTCTATACAGTCAGCAAAAACAAGACCGGGCTGACTGTGGCTCAGATCATGAACTCCTTATTGCCAAATTCAGACTTAAATTGAAGAAAGTAGGGAAACCACTAGATTATTCAGTGACCTAGTGATTCATGACCTAAATCAAATCCCTTACCATTATACAGTGGAAGTGATAAATCGATTCAAGGGATTAAATCTAATAGACAAAGTGCCTGAAGAAATATGGATGGAGGTTCACTACATTGTACAGGAGGCAGGGATCAAGACCACCCCCAAGAAAAGAAATGCAAAAAGGCAAAATGGTTCTCTGAGGAGATTTTACAAATAACTGTGAAAAGAAGAGAAGCTCAAGGCAAAGGAGAAAAGGAAAGATATACCCATCAGAATACAGAGTTCCAAAGAATAGCAAGGAGAGATAAGAAAGGGTTCCTAAGGTATCAGTGCAAAGAAATAGAGGAAAACAACAGAATGGGAAAAACTAGATATCTCCTCAAGAAAATTAGATATACCAAGGTAATATTTCATGCAAAGATGAGAACAATAAAGGACAGAAATGGTAAGGACCTAACCAAAGCAGAAGATATTAAGAGGTGGCAAAAATATACAGAAGACCTGTACAAAAAAGATCTTCACGACCCAGATAATCACAATGGTGTAGTCATTCACCTAGAGCCAGACATCTTGGAATGCAAAGTCAAGTGGGCCTTAGGAAACATCACTATGAACAAAGCTAGTGGAGGTGATGGAATTTCTGTTGAGCTATTTCAAATCCTAAAAGATGATGCTGTTAAAGTGTTGTGCTCAATATGCCAGCAAATTTGGAAAATTCAGCAGTGGTCAAAGGACAGGAAAAGGTCAGTTTTCATTCTAATCCCAAAGAAAAGCCATGCCAAAGAATGCTCAAACTACCACACAATTGCACTCATCTCACATGCTAGTAAAGTAATGCTTAAAATCCTCCAAGCCAGGCTTCAAAAGTACATGAATGATGAAATTCCAGATGGTCAAGCTGGATTTAGAAAAGGCAGAGCAACTAGAGATCAAACTGCCAACATCCTCTGGATCATAGAAAAAGCAAGAGAGTTCCAGAAAGACATCTACCTTCTGCTTTATTGACTATGCCAAAACCTTTCAATGTGTGCATCACAACAAAGTGAGGAAAATTCTTCAAGAGATGGGAATACCAGACCACCTAACCTGCCTCCTGAAAAACTGTATGCAGGTCAGGAATCAACAGCTAGAACTGGACATGGAACAGACTGGCTCCAAATCCAGAAAGGAGTACATCAAGACTATATAATATCACCCTGCTTATTTAACTTATATGCAGTGTTCAGGTCCTTTCAGTTCAGTCTCTCACTCATGTCTGACTCTATGTGATCCCATGAATTGCAGCATGCCAGGCCTCCCGGTCCATCACGAACTCCCAGAGTTCACTCAAACCCATGTCCACTGAGTTGGTGATACCATCCAACCATCTCACCCTCTGTTGTCCCCTTCTCCTCCTGCCCTCAATCTTGCCCAGCATCAGGGTCTTTTCCAATGAGTCAGCTCTTCGCATCAGGTGGCCGAAGTATTGGAGTTTCAGCTTCAACATCAGTCCTTCCAATGAACACCCAGGACTGATCTCCTTTAGGATGGACTGACTGGGTCTCCTTTCAGTCCAAGGGACTCTCAAGAGTCTTCTCCAACACCACAGTTCAAAAGCATCAATTCTTCGGCACTCAGTTTTCTTTATAGTCCAACTCTCACATCCATATGTGACCATTGGAAAAACAAGGGCCTTGACTGAACGGACCTTTGTTGACAAAGTAATGTTTCTGCTTTTTAATACGTTGTTTAGGTTGGTCATAACTTTCCTTCCAAGGAGTAAGCGTCTTTTAATTTCATGGCTGCAATTACCATCTGCACCGATTATGGAGCCCCAAAAAATAAAGTCAGCCACTGTTTCCACTGTTTCCCTATCTATTTCCCATCTAGTGATGGGACCAGATGCCATGATCTTATTTTTCTGAATGCTGAGCTTTAAGCCAACTTTTTCACTCTCCTTTTTCACTTTCCTCAAGAGGCTCTTTAGTTCTTCTTCACTTCCTGTTGTAAGGGTGGTGTCATCTCCATATCTGAGGTTACTGATGTTTCTCCCAGCAATCTTGATTCCAGCTTGTGCTTCATCCAGCCCACTGTTTCTCATGATGTACTCTGCATATAAGTTAAATAAGCAGAGTGATAATATACAGCCTTGACATACTCCTTTTCCTATTTGGAAACAGTCTGCTGTTCCATGTCGAGTTCTAACTGTTGCTTCCTGAACTGCATACAGGTTTCTCAAGAGGCAGCTCAGGTGGACTGGTATTCCTATCTCTTTCAGAATTTTCAACAGTTTATTGTGATGCACACAGTCAAAGGCTTTGGCATAGTCAATAAAGGAGAAATAGATGTTTCTCTGGAACTCTCTTGCTTTTTCAATGATCCATTGGATGGTGGGCTGGATGAAGCACAATCTGGAATCAAGATTGCCAGGAGAAATAAAAATAATGTCGGATATGCAGATGACACCACCCTTATGGTAGAAAGTAAAGAAGAACTAAATAGCCTCTTGATGAACATGAAAGAGGAGAGTGAAAAAGTTGGCTTAAAACTCAAAAATCAGAAAACTAAGATCATGGCATCTGGTCCTATCACTTGATTGCAAAAAGATAGGGAAACAGTGGAAACAGTGTCACACTTTATTTTGGGGGCTCCAAAATCACTACAGATGGCGACTGAAGCCATGAAATTAAAAGATGCTTGCTCCTTGGAAGGAAAGTTATGACCAGTCTAGATAACATATTAAAAAGCAAAGACACTACTTTGCCAACAAAGGTCTGTTTAGTCAAGGCTATGGTTTTTCCGGTGGTCATGTATGGATGTGAGAGTTGGACCATAAAGAAAGCTGAGCGCCGAAAAACTGATGCTTTTGAATTGTTATGTTGGAGAAGACTCTTGAGAGTCCCTTGGACTGCACGGAGATCCAACCAGTCCTTCCTAAAGAAGATCAGTCCTGGGTGTTCATTGCAAGGACTAATGTTGAGGCTGAAACTCTAAAACTTTGGCCACCTCATGCAAAGAGCTGACTCATTGGAAAAGACCCTGATGCTGGGAAAGATTGAGGGCAGGAGGAGAAGGGGACAACAGAGGATGAGATGTTTGGATGGCATCATCGACTTGATGGATGTGGGTCTGAGTTGACTCCGGGAGTTGGTGATGGACCTGGAGGCCTGGCGTGCTGTGGTTGATGGGGTCACAATGACTGGACATGGACAATGTCCACAATGAATGGACACGACGAGCAACTGAACTGAATCCCTATTTTAACTTCAAACAGCTTCAAACAATATTTTAAAGATTTTTATATTTAATGTAACGCATAACCTATTTTTCTTTTATGAGAGAAATTACAAACAGTACCCTTAATTATACTCCTGCAAATAGGGCATTTCCTTAGAGAAGGGGCACATTTCCAGCATACTATCAGATGACTGAAAGTAATAAATACAATAGAGACTTCTTTGCCCATACACACTTTACATGTTCTTCTTGCAGGCTTCCCAGTGACAGACCTGAAACATCTGTTGGATTATACTTCATATTCTTTTCCACAAACAAGTTCTTATATAATGTAGGATCAATTTCTTTAAGACAGTTTTGAAGATGTTGGAGGCATATCTTCAAAATGGTATCAATCAGTTCTCTTGCTTGTAAAGCTTTCTGTGTTTTTTGCTTACTAATACCATGTTCCTGTTTATTAATTACATTGGCCTTTAAAAGATTATCCAGGATAGGAAGCACACACATCAACTGTTGAAAAAGAGCCATTCTATTTCTCCAAAGTAACAGCAAATCATGCAGAAGCATGCTGGCTGCGACAGACTGCACAGAAGCATGGCCAAGAGGAGCTACCCCTCGCCCAAGGTCAGGGGTAGTGACCAAGAGTGCCAGGCTGCGTCGGCACAGGAGTACCTGAGGAGCTACCCCACATCCGAGGTCAGGGGTGGCGGCTGAGAGGAGCAACCCCACGTCCAAGGAGTGGTGGCTGCAAGGGCACAGGAGGGACAGAGAGGAGCTACTCCACATTCAAGGTCAGGAAGGGTGGCTGTGAGGAGATATTCCTCATCCAAGGTAAGGAGCAGATGGCTGAGCTTTGCTGGAGCAAACACAGAGAGATACCCCACGTAAAAGGTAAGAGAAACCCAAGTAGATGGTACGTGTTGCAAAAGGGCATCAGAGGGCAGACACACTGAAACCATAATCACAGAAAACTAGCCAATCTGATCACATGGACCATAGCCTTGTCTAACTCAATGAAACGAAGCCCTGCTGTGTGGGGCCACCCAAGACGGGAGGGTCATGGTGGAGAAGTCTGACAGAATGTGGTCCACTGCAGAAAAGAATGGCAAACCACTTCAGTTTTCTTGCCTTAAAAACCCCATGAACAGTATGAAAAGGCAACATGATAGGATACTGAAAGGGGATCTCCCTGGGTCAGTAGGTGCCCAATATGCTACAGAAGATCAGTGGAGAAATGACTCCAGAAAGAATGAAGGGATGGAGCCAAGGCAAAACAATACCCAGTTGTGGATGTGACTGGTGATAGAGGCAAGGTCCGATGTTGTAAAGAGCAATACTGCATAGGAACCTGGAATGTCAGGTCCATGAATCAAGGCAAATTGGAAGTGGTCAAACAGGAGATGGCAAGAGTGAACGTTGACATTCTAGGAATCAGCGAACTAAAATGGACTGGAATGGGTGAATTTAACTCAGATGACCATTATATCTACTACTGTGGGCAGGAATCCCTTAGAAGAAATGGAATAGCCATCATGGTCAACAAAAAAGTCCAAAATACAGTACTTGGATGCAATCTCAAAAATGACAAAATGATCTCTGTTTGTTTCCAAGGAAAATCATTCAATATCACGGTAATCCAAGCGTTATGTCCCAACCAGTAATGCTGAAGAAGCTGAAGTTGAACAGTTCTATGAAGACCTACAAGACCTTTTAGAACTAAAGCCCAAAAAAGATGTCCTTTTTATTATAGGGGACTAGAATACAAAAGTAGGAAGTCAAGAAACACCTGGAGTAACAGGCAAATTTAGCCATGGAATACAGAATGAAGCAGGGCAAAGGCTAATAGAGTTTTGCCAAGAGAATGCATTGGTCATAGCGAACACCTTTTTCCAACAACACAAGAGAAGACTCTACACATGGACATCACCAGATGGTCAACACCGAAATCAGATTGATTATATTCTTTGCAGCCAAAGATGGAGAAGCTCTATACAGTCACAAAAACAAGACCGGGAACTGACTGTGGCTCTGATCATGAACTCCTTATTGCCAAATTCAGACTTAAATTGAAGAAAGTAGGGAAAACCACTAAACCATTCAGGTATGACACAAATCAAATCCCTAATGATTACACAGTGGAAGTGAGAAATAGATTTAAGGGACTAGATCTGATAGACAGAGTGCCTGATGAACTATGGATGGAGATTTGTGACATTGTAAGGAGACAGGGATCAAGACCATCCCCATTGAAAAGAAATGCAAAGAAGCAAAATGGCTGTCTGGGGAGGCCTTACAAATAGCTGTGAAAAGAAGAGAAGTGAAAGCAAAGGAGAAAAGGAAAGATACACTCATTTGAATGCAGAGTTCCAAAGAATAGCAAGGAGAGATAAGAAAGCCTTCCTCAGCGATTAATGCAGAGAAATACAGGAAAACAAGAGAATGGTAAAGACTCGAGATATCTTCAAGAAAATGAGAGATACCAAGGGAATATTTCATGCAAAGATGGGCTCAATAAAGGACAGAAATGGTATGGACCTAACAGAAGCAGAAAATATTAAGAAGAGGTGGCAAGAATACACAGAAGAACCGTACAAAAAAGAGCTTCACAACCAAGATAATCACGATGGTGTGATCACTCAGCTAGAGCCAGACATCTTGGAAGTGAAGTCGAGTGGGCCTTAGAAATCATCACTACAAACAAAGCTAGTGGAGGTGATCGAATTCCAATTGAGCTATTTCAAATCCTGAAAGATGATGCTGTGAAAGTGCTGCACTCAATATTCCAGTAAATTTGAAAAACTCAGCAGTGGCCACAGGACTGGAAAAGGTCAGTTTTCATTCCAATCCCAAAGAAAGGCAATGCCAAAGAATGTTCAAACTACTGCACAAATTGTACTCATCTCACATGCTAGTAAAGTAATGCTCAAAATTCTGAAAGCCAGTCTTCAGTAGTACGTGAATCCTGAACTTCCAGATGTTCAAGCTGGTTTTAGCAAAGGCAGAGGAACCAGAGATCAAATTGACAACATCTGCTGGATCATTGAAAAAGCAAGTGAGTTCCAGAAAAACATCTATTTCCGCTGTATTGACTATGCCAAAGGCTTTGACTGTGTGGACCACAATAAACTGTGGAAAATTCTGAAAGAGATGGGAACACCAGACCACCTGACCTGCCTCTGGAGAAACCTATATGCAGGTCAGAAAGCAACAGTTAGAACTGAACATGGAACAACAGAGTGGTTCCAAATAGGAAAAAGAGTACGTCAAGGCTGTATATTGTCACCCTGCTTATTTAAATTGTATGCAGAGTACATCATGAGAAACGCTGGCCTGGATGAAGCACGGCTGGAATCAAGATTGCCAGGAGAAATATCAATAACCTCAGATATGCAGATGACACCACCCTTATGGCAGAAAGTGAAGAGGAATTAAAGAGCCTCTTGATGAAAGCGAAAGAAGAGAGTGAAAAAGTTGGCTTAAATCTCAACATTCAGAAAACTAAGATCATGGCATCTAGTCCCATCACTTCATGGCAGATAAATGGGGAAACAGTGGAAACAGTGTCAGACTTTATTATTTTGGGCTCCAGAATCACTGCAGATGTTGATTGCAGCCATGAAATTAAGAGACGCTTACTCCTTGGAAGGAAAGTTATGACCAACCTAGATAGCATATTCAAAAACAGAGATATTACTTTGCCAACAAAGGTCAGTCTAGTCAAGACTATGGTTTTTCCAGTAGTTATGTATGGATGTGAGAGGTGGACTCTGAAGAAAGCTGAGAACTGAAGAATTGATGCTTTTGAACTGTGGTGTTGGAGAAGACTCTTGAGAGTCCTTTGGACTGCAAGGAGATCCAACCAGTCCATCCTAAAAGAGATTAGTCCTGGGTGTTCATTGGAAGGACTAATGCTGAAGCTGAAACTCCAATACTTTGGCCACTTCATGTGAAGAGTTGACTCATTCAAAAAGACGCTGATGCTCAGAGGGATTGGGGGCAGGAAGAGAAGGCGACGGCAGAGGATGAGATGGCTGGATATCATCACTAACTTAATGGACATGAGTTTGAGTGAGCTCCGGGAGTTGGTGATGGACAGGGAGCCCTCGCGTGCTGTGATTCATGGGGTCGCAAAGAGTCGGACACAACTGAGTGACTGAACTGAACTGAACTGAATGACAAATCATCTGATGCTATTTCTTCGGTTTGTCTTTAATTCTCTTCCTCTTTTTCTTCTTCTCTTTTTTCATCTTCAGCAATAAGAAGTCCTGATACAATATCATTAACTGTTTTTAACTTCATCCGGTTTTTAGGATCCTACTCTGAACTCTAAAACTGGTCCTCTTTACCAGTCTTCTACTAAAGCCCATTTCCAAGGCAGGTTTAACCACAGGTATATTCATCATGACTACATCATCTGAAGAACTTTCTCCTGGTCCAAAATGAACAATTGGTGGATGAGCATTTTCAACTCCAGGAGTATTTGAAGTTGACAATAGCTGTTCAGAAGATGAAGTTATCTAACTTGAATCTCATCGCTGCTCTTTCAAGCATATCAAAAACTCATACCTTGGAAAACACTTAGAGTGTTCTACCCATGGGTTATCTCCAGATTTCCAACATCTTAAGCCACCATCACAACAAAAGTACTTGACATCATCATTACGACCTACATGATAGAAACCAGCACTTGCAAGGCTGAACTGGTACAGTCAATGGCCAGCACGTAAATGTTCTCAGTCACGCTGCATGTGTCTGCATGATCAAATTTTAAATGCTGAACCTCTGCATTTCCAGAGAATTTCCAAAAATGGACAGTTGGGGAAAAGTCTCCAGTGCTCTAGCATAACATCATCCTTTGGTTTCCAGTTATTTAGCATCTCACCACAAAACAGGTAGGCAAAACAGGCTACCCTGTCTCCAGGTCCTATGTAATAAAAGCCTGCTGCTGCTGCTGCTAAGTCACTTCAGTCGTGTCTGACTTTGTGCGACCCCATAGATGGCAGCCCATCAGGCTCCCCCGTCCCTGGGATTCTCTAGGCAAGAACACTAGAGTGGGTTGCCATTTCCTTCTCCAATATGTAATAAAAGCCAGCTGTTACTAATTCTGATGGTGACAGAAAGGTTAATGGCCACATGTGGTAAGTAAGAAATCTCGCTTCTTCAGTAGTCATGGCATAACTGTAGGAGTTAGTCCTCAATGGGTAAAAGTCTTCAACTGCTCTAGAAGTAATAGGGTTTGGTGAAAGGCTGGAAGAAGAACCACTGAATGAGCTACTATGTTCCAAAGTGGATGATAATGAATGAATAAAGCTGTTTCTCATTGGAGAAGCATTTTTAGAAGTGGATTGCAGATTAGTAACAGAAACTCTGAATAAAGCTACAGCTAGGATACAGTTGCTTATGCTTCTCAATAGGATTTTCTCCTTATTTCCAGTTATCCAGCATCAGGCTACAACAGAAGCATTTGACCTTGTTATTCACACCAGTGTAATAAAAAACCAGCATGAGCAAGACTCCTTCCTGAGACAGGAACATCGGTGGGAAAAGCTGAATATGTATACTGAATATGCAGCTGAATATCAAGACTCGGTACAGTTCATATGAAAAGTCATATGTCATTTCTTGTTTGTTGCCAATTGTCCAATTTGACAAGATTGTGCTATCTTCCATCACACTCTAAATTTTTCGATACAAGGGACAAATCTTTGGGAGGTAGTTTTGTACATGAGTGATTTTACTTTTGACAGCTAAAATCCTTTACATGAACTTTTTCTTCTGCCCATAGAATTTTGACATGAATAATATCACTCATGCCCATAGAGTTTTGACATGAATAATATCACTCATGATACAGTGGGCTTCCCTGGTGGCTCAAACAGTAAAGAATCTGCAGTAATGTGGGAGACCCGAGTTTGATCCCTGGGTCGGGAAATCCCCCTGGAGAAAGGAATGGTGACTCACTCCAGCATTATTCTTGGAGAATTCCATGGACCGAAGAGCCTGGTGAGCTACAGTCCACAGGGTCACAAAGAGTTGGACACAACTGAGCGACTAACACACACACATGTGCTATAGTAATGCTTAAGCAAGATGATCCTGGAATCTATAGTATTAGCTCTTACTGATATTTTTAGTTTATAGTTAGATAATTACACAGAGATGTGAACATATGTCAATCAACATTTTAATTGTAAACGTCAGTTTAGTTATCAAGAGACAACTCTATTATGTAATATCTTTAAATAGGTCAGAATTATATAAATTTCATATTTTTCCAAAATAAATGATCCAAATCTCCACAAAGGTAACATATATCAATTGAGAATTTTTAATCTTTATCACAAAAGCAATGCTAAAGTCTGAAACATGTAAAATTATAGTATGAAAGATACACTTAAACTAATTGTTAACTCCTTTAGTGTTATATTCATGTTAATCAATATATCATTTTATTTGGGTTTTTTTTTTCCGTTGATTTTTAAAGAGACCTAATGATCACAGTTTTTAATGTATTCTAAAATGCCTGTAAATGAAAATTCGTATAGAGAATTAAATTCAGCTTCTGATTTCACCAGGACTTCCCTGGTGGCTCAGACAGTAAAGCGTCTGTCTACTTTATGAGGCAGACCTGGGTTCAATCCCTGGGTTGGGAATATCTCCTGGAGAAGGAAACGACAACCCACTCCAGTATTCTTGCCTGGGAAATCCCATGGATGGAGAAGCCCATGGTGTCGCAGAGTCGGACACGACTGAGCGACTTCACTTTCACATCTGATTTCAAAGACATTTTCCCAAATAAGAAAATCTGTTCCAAAATGTAATGCAAATTACATTTCTAAATTCCACATTTTTCTAAGACATTCTGCTTTTATCAAAAAGCAGATTTTGTACAATAAATTGTACACTGTGTAATTTTTCTAGTCATTCCCTTTAAGAAGTTAGAAAAATGAACAATCAATTCACATGATCTTTACACATTTGCTCAGTAGAATATATAGTATAGACAATCACTAGTTCAGTGGGAGTTCTTTGATTGCAGAGGACTTAACTGTTTAAATAACCACATTGAGTAAGATACATTGCAGATTTCACTTCTGGAAATATTACATGAATCATTTGATATCACATGAATCAAACTAATTCTAGCAAAGCAAGCAGTCCAAAGTTCAAATTAAAAGTTAAAATCTGCTCTTTAAGGATAGAATTACCTATATCCCTTGCAAATTCTCTTTAGCTTAAAGATACATCTGATTTCAAAAATTATTTATATCTAATACCTAACTTTCAAAAACCTATAGTGCTGATTGGTACAAATAACACTCATGAAGCTATCTGTATAACTCTGTTTCTAAAAACTGATTTGCTAATATAAGGTAATCCCAGATATGTTTCAAATGCATTTCACAAGTTATCTAATAGAGAAATCAATTATGGTGTTCTTCGTTACAAACAAAAACATAGACTTGTTGAATTAATATAAACAAAGAAAAAATGGCCTTTAGCTAGTCCTTGAATTTCAGATTTCTTTCTAAAATATTTCCCTTAGACAGACTCCATCTTTTTGTCTTATAAACCCAAAGTACTGAATTGGTCTTATTCATTATTTCTCTAATTTGTCAAAGTTAATTTGAATTCTAATCTCATGGTATCCAAGATTCCATCAACTGTGTCCAATTTCCTGTCATCCAAAACTTAATAATAAGTCTCTTGTTTTAGTCTCCCAAGTAGTGAATTTTATGAAATAATACTGATCCTCGAACTACATATTGTCATTTAAAATTCAATATAACTTTTGGGGTCAACATTAGGTTGTTCATAAGTATACAACATTAAACTATTCTAATAAGATGTCCACTTTGCTAATAATCATTAGTATTTCTAAAAGTTTTTTGTTGTAATCTCTAATGGTCATGGTAAGGGGCTTCCCTGATAGCTCAGTTAGTAAAGAATCTGCCTGCAATGCAGGAGACCCCAGTTTGATTTCTGGGTCAGGAAGATCTGCTGAAAAAGGGATAAGCTACCCACTACAGTATTCTTGGGCTTCCCTTGTGGCTCAGTTGGTAAAGAATCTGCCTGCAATGCGGGAGACCTGGGTTTGATCCCGTGGTTGGGAAGGTCCCCCTGGAGAAGGGAAAGGCTAGCCACTCCAGTATTCTGGCCTGGAGAATTCCATGGACTGTTTTATAGTCCTGGGGTCACAGAGTTGGACACGACTGAGTGACTTTCACTTTCACTAATGGTCATGGTATAATTCCAAAGGTGACCAAGAGGGTTTATATCAGAGATACAAACTCTATCCAGAATAACAAAGTGAGTTTATGATTAACAAATGCATGAAACTTGTTGCCTAGAGAAACCACCAAGGAGAACAGGGACACAGAAGAAAGAGCTAGACTGTCACTGTATTTTATCAATTACATATCCATTCCTTCAAACAAACTCTTGAAGACTTCCCTGCCAACAATTCCCATAGCTTCTTATCACATTTCCCTTTCTATCTTCCTTTCCTTTTGTGAAATGATTTTTCTTTCCCTTTACTATCTACTAAAATATAGACTCCACCGTAAATTCTTTTTGATCAAGAGAACAAGTTATGAGTCAAGATTACTTGGATGTGAGTCCTTGCTGTACTATTCAAGATCTGCAACAAGTAAATAACCTCATTTTGCTTTTCATTCCTCTCCTTTAACATGAGGATAATGGTAGTTCCTATCTCAGGATTGTTTGGAAGATTATGTGAGCTACCATAGGAAAAGAACTTACAACTATAGTAAGCACTACTTAAGTGTTTGCAATTATTATTTTGTTTACAATTATTGATGTTATGTGAGAGCTTGTTTACCTTGACAGAATTTATCATGTTTCTTCCAAACGATTTCATATCTATTTCAGAATATACAACATTGTAATAATTTTTGTTTTTAATTTGTGTGCTTCACATGTACTATGAAGAACCAGAGACCAGGAGTCAGGTTACATGAATCATATGATCTTCTGGACATAGATGGTTGTTAATTAATGTTTATGAAGAATGGGAACTAAAAGGAATGAAGGAATAAATAAAGTAGAGCTTTGTAAAGGAAGTAAGGTTTTGGTCTTTTATAGCATAAGTTTGGTAAGGTCCTCATATGATTCACTAATACACAGACTCCTTCAAACAGATTCAGAAGGAATCTAGTAATTAACACTGGTTCATAAACTGCCTGCATCTGGATCATATGGAAGATGGGCATTTAAAAAACTACAAACAGGACATGCTTACAAGATCTCTTACAGTGGCCTTAGAGTTTACACTTTAACAAGTTTCAAGTTTCAAGCACATGAACCATGTCCATGGTGATGGTGGTAGTTTAGTCACTATGTCGTGTCCGACTCTGGTGACCCCATGGACTGTAGCCCGCGAGGCTCCTCTGTCCATGGGATTTCTCAGACAAGAATACTGGAGTGGATGCCCATTTACTTTTCTGGGGGATCTTGCTGACCCAGGGATGGAACCCGTGTCTCCTGCATTGCAGATAGATTTTTTTACCAACAGAGCCACCAAGGAAGCCTGAGCCATGTTTATGCTACATTTTAATCCATTCAAGTAAGGATAGTTGGCTTGCTTTGAGAAAAGGTGAGACAGAAAAGTCTCTTTAGAGAGCTGTGTTCCCAACTATTACCATGATCCTAATTGCGTTACAGCCTGGCCTTGAGAAACAATGTCCATAAAAGCATGTGCTGGGATAGACTGTTAAGTAATACTTTTTCCCTCAAAGTAACAGAAAATAATTTCAATCGTGTTTTTTTGTGTGTGTGTGCTTGTTGTTATTGTTGCCTTAATTTTTATCAAGTTTTTTTTTGTATATATGAAATGATAAATAATATACAGTCCATTCTGTGGAGCTGGACAGGACAAAGCAAGGAGAAAGGAGATGAGTAAACACTATAGACTATTATTCATCCTTATATATCTACGAATATCATCCTGTTAACCACATGAGTATGAAGTTATCTAATCTCCTCAGAGTCTATTTTTTGTGCCCTCTAAGAAAACAACAGATGGACATGAGGCATCTGAAAGGCAGGAAGATCAAAGTGAACTAAAAGGTGTGCACGGTAATGTCTTGAAAAATAGCCAGCTTCTCATTTCTCAATCCAGATAGTTACAAAGTAAACATATCTTTGTCACACGTTGGTTTTAACCAAATTTTAATAAGCATTTATAATCTGACTACATACAGAATAATGTAGGTATACTGAGGTATAGAGAAATGTAATGTAACTTCCATCCTTAAGGAATTAAAAATCTACAAAAAGATGCTGGCACTTACTTGAGTAGATATCAAGATGCAGCCCCTATTAAAAGTAAAATATAAAAACTGAGATAGTTTTGAGGAGGGAGTCTTTTCACTTTCATGCATTGGAGAAGGAAACGGCAACCCACTTCAGTATTCTTGCCTGAAGAATCCCAGGGACAGAGGAGACTAGTGGGCTGCCGTCTATGGGGTCGCACAGAGTCGGACACTACTGAAGTAACTTAGCAGCAGTAGCGGCAGCAGCAATCTGTTATGGCAGCTTTGAGCAGGAAATTTTTTACAAAGGAAACTGTGTTTCTTTCTGGCCTAGAAGAATTTGAGGACTTCCCTGGCAGTCCAGAGGTTAAGAGGCCATACTTCTACTGCAAGTTTGGATCCCTGGTCAGGGAACTAAGATTCTGCATGCCTAAAAATAAAAAAAAAACAAACAAACAAACAAACAAAAAAAAAAAAACAGAGAGAGGGAGATAATGCATTGAATATGAAGAGAACAGAGAAATGATAGAAGGAGAAAGATATCACTAGAGATTTCAGCAGAAAACTGAGCTAAGGCACAGAAATGAGAACGTGTAGCCATTTGGGGGGTGTATCAACATATACTGTGGTAGAATACTGAGTGTCTGTGAAGGCTGGTATGTCTTTGAAGACACAATGGGAGGGTAGCAAGGAGATACAAAAATACAATTAGATTTGTAAAAGTATTTTTTTTAAATTATGAAGTATTAACCATGAATAAAATAGAACTATTTTTTATTTTTAGGAAGAAGGAACAAAAAATGAGTGAGACCTGAAGGTGAGAAGTATGGTACTTTGCATAGCAAAGTTACTTTTTGATAATAGAAAATAAAAAATAATGAGAGAGGTGAATAAGGTGAGTTCTGACAAGTCCTCTATTAACTTCATTGATAAGAGGAAGCCACTGTAGGTTCTGTGCACAAAGTAACATGATTAATTATGTGTTGAGACAACTAAGAACTGGTAATAATCTTAAGCAAAACATATTTATGAAGGTTAATCTTTTAAAGTGAGATTATGGAGATCTAAAAAAATAAATGTGAAGACTTTGAACTAAATACAATTTAAAATACCTATGCTAATATCTGATCAATAATTGGTTATCCTTTGTGTATTCAGTCATACATGTAATTGTGATTTTATCATTTCAATATTAATTATTGATTATGGAATACTTCTCTCTGAAAAGGTGCACTCTATGCTATAACAGGAATGAGAGGGCAAAAGGGTATTAACAAGTTTATCTTTGGGTTCTCTTTCCACTGCGATCCTCGGAAGTCTGAACAAGTCACTTTCAGTTTTCCTGGGCATTTTCTAATATGTTAAGATTCATTTTTCTAATATTTCAGAGTACAGTTTTAGTTTAAATGTACAAAATAATCTACAGAGATTTCTGTTATGAAGAAAGAGCTATTAAGACTCAAGTGAACTATCTTTTATGCAGTTGAGGATTCTAACCCAGGGTTATAATATACTGTTCTTATTTTAGTTTCAGTTTGATCAGGAGAGGAAAAAAATATTTTCTATACTATGCTGATTTTTCTAATAAAACATACATTCCCGGTTTTAATTAGAAAATGCAAAATTTCAACGTTAAATATTCATATTTTCTTTATTATTTAATGTATCATCTTACATAAATTTTTATAGTGTTTTCACCAAATTATGAAGGTTAAAATTGGGGATGGTCATATCAACATATAGATTCATCTGAGTCCTGTGCCACACTAGTAACGAAAGTATTTTTGCATTAAAAAACCATTGGTATCATGCTTGTGTGCTCTGTCGTGTATGCCTCTTTGCAACCCCATGGACTATAAGCCACTGGGCTCATCTGTCCATGGAATTTTCCAGGCAAGAATAATGAAGTGGGTTACCATTTCCTACTCCAATATAAGTCATATATGATTGTTTTTAAAAAGTAGTAACATACATCTTAATTTTTCACAGATAAGACTCACATATGAAAACCAAAGTAAATTTCAGAATTGTAAAAACTTTTTAAAATAAGTGTGATTTTCATAGTTTTCTATGGGATTCAAGCTTCCTCTAAATACTGAGCTGCTCTACTACATGTGATGACTTGTTTACAGGTGCAGTGACCTGATGAGGACTCTTAAACCAGAGAATTGAAAATCAATATCAATTAGATATAAATCAGACTAAAACTGTTGATTTGTATATATCAAGAATATTATAAAATGGAAGGCATTGTTACTCAGTTTCCAATTATTGAAAGTGTGAAAGAGAACTATCTGCAACTTTCTTATGCTAAACCCTTTCTTTCCAGAGAATTTTATTAGGGAAACTGAGTGGTGTACAGAAATTTGTAAGACCTAGAGATGTATGTTCTCATTTTGGTTTTGATATCCATTATCCACATGGACTTAGGCGAGTTACATATAAATAATACATATGTGCAGTGGAGGCAATAACTTCCTCATGTGGTGTTGCTCTAAGCAGTAAATGAGATAATTTAGTAAAGTTCCAGTACACAGCAGGTACTCAATAATTGTTCTCCTGACTTCCTTCTCTTCAACTTGAAGACCGTGTTTCATTTTTTGTTTCCTACCTAAAATTAGTTATTTGTTATTTAAATGTCTACAAATCTGTTATTCAGGTGCTAAATCATGTCTGACTCTTTGTGACCCCATGAACTGCAGCACCCCAGGCCTGCCTGTCCCTCACAATCTCTCTGAGTTTGCCCAAGTTCATGTCCATTGAGTCGGTGATGCTATCTAACCATCTCATCCTCTGCTGCCCTCTTCTCCTTTTGCCTTCCATCTTTCCCAGTATCAGGGTCTTTTCTAATGAACTGGCTGTTTACATCAGGTGGCCAAAGTATTATACAAATCAACAGCTGGTTAATTTCCATTAGTTGCTCTGACAAATGTCAAATCATTAGCTTTACTATGCAACCCATTCAGTAAGGTCTCTATAAGAGACCTTATAACCCTCATAACTTCCTCCTTCCTTCATCATACAGCATCCATTTCTTTGGTACTGTGGTAAATGTTAACAGTACTAAGAAGGATAGCATATGGTTCCTGCCCTTAAGAATCTCAGCTTCTAGTAGGAGAGACAGACATGCAAACAATTAAAATATACTTAAATAAATGATCATTAAAATACATGTAAAGTTTAAACCATCCCTTAATTTTACAGTGTACTCTTTAAACCATGCAAAATATCCATATCAAATTGATTCGGTAAATATTTGCTTATTACCTGCTATGTGCTAGGCTGATGGAATTTTTTTAAAATAGTCTCTACAAGGACACAACACTCGGGGACCACAATGAAAATCGAGCTATATGTGACTCGAGAATGTCAGTATGGTGCTCCTGAGACACTGATGTCACCTTCCACTTGTCACTGGAGATGCAGCAATGTGACTTAGGATAGAGACTTCTGCATTTAATCGGGAATAATGATTCATGGGCTTCAGTGTTTCTTCCTTCATACACGCTTCAAAAATAGCCTCATTTTGGTACAAACCAGTAAGGTACTTGTCTTCCCCAAACTTACACAAAATGCAAAGAGTGAATAAGAGAAATATAAAGTACTGAAATTGGATAGGATAAAACCTGTGGAGCAGAACCACTATCCAGTGTACTTCACATCACAGAGCCTAGCAATCATTTCAGATTGAGTTATAGAAAAAAAAGGCATTTCGCAGTAAGATATCTACCCTAAAAGGTTTGCATTGCATTCTCCTTCATGATGTTGTTCATGAGCATCACTTTTACATTATGAAGCATTCAAAACCACTGTGAGAAATCTTACCTCACATGGTCTTTCAGATCTAGGAAACGGCTTTTCCAAAAAGATTATCCTATTTCTCAACTAAGATAAAAGGCAAAGAAAAAGTGACAGATGACAATGTCAGCCAATCATTATTATGTATGGAAACTCAATTCTGACAGGAGGAGAATGTATTCCTAATCTTTGTTCCTTTTCCAGGATCAACAAAATTTTATCCCAAGCATGTTAAGTTGCTTCAGTCCTGTCCGACTCTTTGCGACCATATGGACCGTAGCCTTCCAGACTCCTCTGTGGGATTCTCCAGGCAAGAATACTAGAGTGGGTTGCTGTGCCCTCCACCAGCAGATCTTCCTGCTCAAAGATTGAACTTGTGTCTCTTACATCTCTTGCACTGACAAGCAGGTTCTTTACTTCTAGCACCACCTGGGAAGCCCATCCTAAAGTAAAACAAACTGCAAATGAAAGCAATCAACTCTCTGCACTCAGGAAAGTCAGACATTATTCTGATCTTATTTTGTCTGTACTTTTCTGTTTAGCTTGAGTTTAGAAAAAGTGAAAGTGAGTGAAGTCGCTCAGTTGTGTCCGACTCTTTGAGACCCTGTGGACTGCAGCCTACCAGGCTCCTCTGTCCATCGGATTCTCCAGACCAGAATACTGCAGTAGGTTCCCATTTCCTTCTCCAGGGGATCTTCCTGACCCAGGGATCGAACCTGGGTCTCCCGCATTGCAGGGAGACGCTTTACCCTCTGAACCACCAGGGAAGCTCAAAGCTTTAGAGATAAACAATCTTTTAAGTTTTCAACATAATGATTCATTGACCAGTTTATTTTTATTTTACTTATGTTGCTCACATAAATTTCTATTGTTTTGAGTAGCCAAACACTGCTCTGAAACTGAAGTCTGCAAAGGCAATCTAAAGTGAAGCAATAAAAATTCATTCCACAGAAATGCAAAGTTCCTCAAATAATAAAAATGTATTAAAGGAGGAAATATTAGAATTAGGAAGAGAATTTACCTAAAAATTGCCCTATTATCTTCCACTATTTTGTTCTCCAAAGGAATATCAAAAAAAAAAGGTTATAACTAACTTTAGTTTTCAGTTAGTAAAAGAAACAAAACATCTAATAAGAAAAGTCTGACTGTTTCCCACCATAATATACATAAATTCTATATGGGAAGAATGGAAACGGAAACTGAACATGGTAATTTTATAGAGATATTTGATTTTTTTAATATAATAAAATGTCTAAAACATGATATTTTGTTTTAGAAACTAGTATTTGTTGCTATACTTATACAGTCATTCTGAATATAGCTCTATAAATGAGGATTTCCTTTCTTTAAAAGAAGAAAAAAAAATTAGTCCTAGAGATTAAATGAATTCAGTTCAGTTCAGTTCAGTCGCTCAGCTGTGTCCAACTCTTTTCGACCCCATGAACTGCAGCACACCAGGCCTCCCTGTCCATCACCAACTCCCGGAGTTCACTCAGACTCACATCCATCGAGTCAGTGATACCATCCAGCCATCTCATCCTCTGTCATCCCCTTGTCCTCCTGCCCCCAATCCCTCCCAGCATCAGAGTCTTTTCCAATGAATCAGCTCTTCACATGAGGTGGCCAAAGTACTGGAGTTTCAGCTTCAGCATCATTCCCTCCAAAGAAATCCCAGGGCTGATCTCCTTTAGAATGGACTGGTTGGATCTCCTTGCAGTCCAAGGGACTCTCAAGAGTTTTCTCCAACACCACAGTTCAAAAGCATTAATTCTTCAGGGCTCAGCTTTCTTCACAGTACAACTCTCACATCCATACCTGACCACAGAAAAAACCATAGCCTTGACTAGACGGACTTTTGTTGGCAATGTCTCTACTTTTGAATATGCTATCTAGGTTGGTCATAACTTTCCTTCCAAGGAGTAAGCGTCTTTTAATTTCATGGATGCAATCTCCATCTTCAGTGATTCTGGAGCTCAAAAAAATAAAGTCTGACACTGTTTCCACTGTTTCCCCATCTATTTCCCATGAAGTGATGGGACTAGATGCCATGATCTTCGTTTTCTGAACGTTGGGCTTTAAGCCAACTTTTTCACTCTCTACTTTCACTTTCATCAAGAGGCTCTTTAATTCCTCTTCACTTTCTGCCATAAGCATGGTGTCATCTGCATATCTGAGGTTACTGATATTTCTCCCGGCAATCTTGATTCCAGCTTGTGCTTCATCCAGCCCAGCATTTCTCATGATGTACTCTGCTTATAAGTTAAATAAGCAGGGTGACAATATACAGCCTTGACATACTCCTTTTCCTATTTGGAACCAGTCTGTTGTTCCATGTCCAGTTGTAAGTGTTGCTTCCTGACCTGCATATAGGTTTCTCCAGAGGCAGGTCAGGTGGTCTGGTATTCATCTCTTTCAGAATTTTCCACAGTTTATTGTGATCCACACAGTCAAAGGCTTTGTCATAGTCAATAAAGCAGAAATAGATGCTTTTCTGGAACTCTCTTGCTTTTTTGATGATCCAGCAGATGTTGGCAATTTGGTCTCAGGTTCCTCTGCCTTTACTAGAACCAGCTTCAACATCTAAAATTTCACGATTCATGTACTGCTGGAGCCTGGCTTGGAGAATTTTGAGCATTATTTACTAGCATGTAAGATGAGTGCAATTGTTCCGTAGTTGAGCATTCTTTGGCGTTGCCTTTCTTTCGGATTGGAATGAAAACTGACCTTTTCCTGTGGCCACTGCTGAGTTTTCCAAATTTGCTGGCATATTGAGTCAAGCACTTTCACAGCTTCATCTTTCAGGATTTGAAATAGGTCAACTGGAATTCCATCACCTCCACTAGCTTTGTTCATAGTGATGCTTTCTAAGGCCACTTGACTTCACATTTCAGGATGTCTGGCTCTAGGTGAGTGATCACACCATCATGATTATCTTGGTTGTGAAGATCTTTTTTTGTGCAGTTCTTCTGTGTATTCTTGCCACCTCTTCTAAATATCTTCTGCTTCTGTTAGGTCCACACCATTTCTGTCCTTTATCGAGCCCATCTTTGCATGAAATGTTCCCTTGGTATCTGTAAGTTTCTTGAAGAGATCTCTAGTCTTTCCCATTCTGTTGTTTTCCTCTATTTATTTGCATTGATCGCTGAGGAAGGCTTTCTTATCTCTTCTTGCTATTCTTTGGAACTCTGCATTCAGATGCTTACATCTTTCCTTTTCTCCTTTGCTTTTTGCTTCTCTTCTTTTCACAACTATTTGTAAGGTCTCCCCAGACAGCCATTTTGCTTTATTGCATTTTTTTTTCCATGGGGATGGTCTTGATTCCTGTCTCCTGTACAATGTCACGAACCTCAGTCCATTGTTCATCAGGCACTCTGTCTATCAGATCTAGTCCCTTAAATCTATTTCTCAATTCCACTGTATAATCATAAGGGATTTGATTTAGGTCATACCTGAATGGTCTAGTGGTTTTCCCTACTTTCTTCAATTTAAGTTTGAATTTGGCAATAAGGAGTTTATGATCTGAGCCACAGTCAGCTCCCAGTCTTGTTTTTGCTGACTGTATAGAGCTTCTCCATCCTTGGCTGCAAAGAATATAATCAATCTGATTTCGGTGTTGACCATCTGGTGATGTCCTTATGTAGAGTCTTCTCTTGTGTAATTCAAATCACAAATAGGACCAGAACCCAGATCTTCAGATACCCATTTTCCTTTTCTACCAAAGTTGTAAGTAGGCTAATTCAGCACTGATTAATTAATTCTATGTGAGAACTTTAGAACAAATATATATATATATATATTTGTTATATATATATAACAAATGTATATGTTTATAACCTATATATATAACATATATATATATATATATATATATATATATATATATATATTTTTGTTCTAAAGTTCTCACTTCTTTTGAACTCTGAGAATGTGGTAAAACTTCTTATCTTCTACAAAGTTTGAAACAGAGCACACAAATACTTTTCTTGTTACATTCTAGGGCCAGTGCCTAGAGGCTGCCAAAATGTGTTACAAGTCTGAAGCTGTGCCTTGGGTTATAATCAGCAGGCAATATCTGCACAATCACATAAGAGTGCTAGAGCATGTGTGTGGGCTTCCCAGGTGGCACTAAAGGTAAAGAACCCTCGCACCAATGCAGGAGACAACAGAGATGTGGGTTTGATATCTCAGTGGGGAAGATCCCCCTGAGGAAAGCATGGCAACCCATTGCAGTATTCTGGCCTAAAGAATCCCCATGGACAGAAGAGCCTGGTGGGCTACAGTCTATAGGATTTCAAAGAGTCGGACATGACTAAAGTGACTTAGCACACAGCACATGTGTTTTAGACAGTTTAAATCCCCTAAGTTTTTTTTTTCTTGAGCTGTTACTTTACTCAGAAATCATTCAAATTTAAAATCACTCTCATCATAAAAAGAAACTTATAAAATGACAGCATAGATATATTTTGACATTAGATTTTAGATTAATAATCTGTATAGAACTACTGAATAATTAATGAGTAAGGACTAATCAGTTGGAGAAAGCAATGGCACCCCACTCCAGTACTCTTGCCTGGAAAATCCCATGGATGGAGGAGCCTGGTAGGCTGCAGTCCATGGGGTCGCTAAGAGTTGAACAGGATTGAGCGACTTCACTTTCACTTTTCACTTTCATGCATTGGAGAAGGAAATGGCAACCCACTCCAGTGTTCTTGCCTGGAGAATCCCAGGGACGGGGGAGCCTGGTGGGCTGCCGTCTATGGGGTCACACAGAGTCGGACACGACGGAGTGACTTAGCAGCAGCAGCGAGGACTAATCAGTATAATAAACCTTAAACTTGCAAGATAAATCTATCCAATGCATATTATTAAACAATCTTGATTTTTTTTTCCTGTATTTTAGAGTTAGAAATGTGTCATTGCATGTGTTACTCTTCTACATATTTTAGGTCTTTAAATACAATAATGAAAAAGATATCAAGGGGAGGGAGTTAAATCCAAACTTAGTGAATCCTAATATCCTATACATCCAGAATATCCAAAATGAAACAACTCCATTATACAGACCGTATGACATAGAAGTGGTTAATAATTCAAACTCTGGAGCAAGACTTGAATTCTATCTCTATCACCAGATTCTGAATGAGGACACATTACTTAGCCTCATTTTACTTTAAATTCTTTATCCATTAATGTGTTTAATTATAATAACTACTTAAGAGAGTTATTGTGAGGGTTTACGAAGATGATACAACATCTGGAAAACCCTCAGAACAGTACTCAGATTAGAGTAAGCATTTGTGTTGATATTAATTATTACTTAAAGAATAAAACATTTTTGTCTGCAGTGAGCTCTTATAGTTAGGGCTCTTTTTATTTGTATTAGTATCATTTTGTATTTCCTTTCAAAAGTTAACTGCGGATGAGAGAAACAATGATGTGGCTTATAAGGTACATCGTTAATATCAAGGTGATGACAAATAAAACAATGGTGAACTTATTATGTTGTCAGCATCACGGACTACACTCGATGCTGTGTGTTTCTGTTAGTCTCTTAGTCATGTCTGACTCTTTGTGATCCCATGTACTGTAGCCCACCAGGCTCGTCTATCCACAGAATTCTCCAGGCAAGAATACCAGGGTGGCTAGCCATTCTCTTCTCCAGGGGATATTCCCCACCTAGGGATTGAACCTGGGTCTCCCGCATTGCAGGCAGATTCTTCACCACTGAGCCACCAGAAATTCCCATCACTTTGTCATATACTTGATGTTACATAGGTTATTATTCTTTATATGTCACATATTTATTATTCAAAGTAAATTGCAAATTGAATGTCTTACTTCTTGATATTATTTATTTTAAAACAAGCAATTTCCACATGTTTCTAGTTGCACTAAAATGAATTGAGGTGCTAAAAGTATGATTTGTGATGGAAAATGTTAAACTACAATGCATTGGTCAATAGTCATATGCCAAAAATGAAATATATTATATACAAATACATAAACATATATGTATATATTTCACTTTATTTTCCTTATTAGATTTTAAGTACCACGATGTCAGAAATCAAATCTGTCCTGTTTTCTGTGCTATCTCCAGGGCTGAGTGGCACACAGTTATTCAAGTAAGTATCTTTGGATTTATTTTACATCTAAATGATAAGTAAGAGCTTTCATTCATTCATTCAATAGCTTTTTATTGGGTCTCAATCGGTTTAGTAATCTCTGATACCAAGAGCTAATAATTTACCCATGAAATTTTATATAAAATATATTTGAGTAATAGTAACTGCTAACACTTATTAGGAACTTATGTGTCAGATTATGTTAGTAGATCAACATAACATTCTTTAATCCCCACCACAAAGCTATGAAATACTTTATTTCCATTTGTGTAATGAGAAAAAACAAAGCATAGACAGGTTAACTGTATTGCCAAGGTTACTATATTAGTAAATGATAAAGCTGAAATTCTAACTCTGTCTCATTTCTGACATGCCTTACACAACTGCAAAGAGTTATAGCTACAGATAAAGAGGGCACTAGCTCTGCTTGGAAGCGAGTTAAATAATTTAACTGTAAATATTCCTGTAGCATATTGTTATTAAGTTCCCAGCATATAATTTTATGTTTCTATAAAGTAATATATGTCTAGAAAGACAGAAAGACAAAGATTGCTTTATATTAATATTTCATTTGAAAACCATTAATATAATATGATTAGTGAAAGTCATGCTAATAATACTCATATAAATCATGCTATTACAACAGATAAATGAGTGAACTATAAATTAAGATTAAATGTATTGATAAATAACATTTGCCCTTATTTTTCATTATTTTTATATCTTAAAATAATTTTCAATAACGTTATATATCTCTGTGTGACTCTGATAATATTTAAAATGATATAGAATTATTCAGTTGTATTAATGAAAATCAGATCAGATCAGATCAGATCAGTCGCTCAGTCATGTCCGACTCTTTGCGACCCCATGAATCGCAGCACGCCAGGCCTCCCTGTCCGTCACCAACCCCCGAAGTTCACTCAGACTCACGTCCATCGAGTCAGTGATGCCATCCAGCTATCTCATCCTCTGTTGTCCCCTTCTCCTCTTGCCCCCAATCCCTCCCAGCATCAGAGTCTTTTCCAATAAGTCAACTCTTCGCATGAGGTGGCCAAAGTACTGGAGTTTCAGCTTTAGCATCATTCCCTCCAAAGAAATCCCAGGGCTGATCTCCTTCATAGGCCATGTAAATCATATCAAATTATTTGTATACCATAAAGGTATACTAAAATCACTGAACATGTCCTTACAAACACTAACCATATAAATGTTACTTCAATTCTTTAAAGGGTAAGTCTTAGATAGGCATATGAATAAGTTTTAATATTGATCTAATGGGGGAAAATAGTATCTATCTCATATGGGTATTCTGAGGGCTAAATAGGAAATAATCTAGAATGTTAAGAAAGGTTTATGTGTCTGTTTTTACTATCAGATTTGGGGGCTGAGTCTGTCAGAGTCACATTTCTGTGTTATTATCCAAGTACGTTTGCTACTATGACTAAGTATTTTTCCAAAAAAAAAGTACAAAAACAAAACCACAACTTGACTACAATTATAACAATGTAGAAAAATGACGTCTGTTATGTATATAAATTTACTGGATTATATCCAGTATAAATATTAACTCTCATTGTCTAATTATATGCATTAAGAATCTCAAATATTATATTACTTATAGAATTGCTTTATGTCACTTCACACTATTTCTAAAAATAAGTATATTAATTACTGTATTATGTGAAGTCTGGATAAATATATTTGTGTTATTAGTATATGTTTGCTCAAAGTTTTTAAGTTTGAATTGGAAATTAAATTCTCTTTGTTTTAGGTTAATAGGAGATTTATAGGGAAAGCTAGATTTATCCTTTCAGATTTACCTAAGTATAGCTTCTTAATCTGATTTTCCAGTACACCATATTTAGTCTCTGATCCCAAGTTAATTCTATGTTCCTCATTAATAATATATTTTATTCAATGTTCTTGCTTTATTTTGTTTTGGTAACAACATGTGGTAGAAAAATTTTTACATATACATGTGAGTTCCTTATTATCCATATTTAAAATATATATTACAGGATGCAAGGGAGGGTTACTGAATCAAGGCTTCTATAAATGACTTGGTTTTTCAGTTATTAATTTTGAGAAATACACTTTTTTATAACTTATCCTCTCTGACATTTTGATATCTTATTTTAACTATTCAAGAGAATAAGAAATTTTAGATCTGTTAGTTTCTGTAATCTTATTCTATCTGCTCTACATGGGATGATAAATGATTCAGGAATTTTCTACCCAACAGTATGAATTTACACATTTTTAACATTGCTTAATATATTATTCATGAAAGCAAAACATCGCTTATGCATCTTCTACCTTGTATAGCCAAAGTTACTAGCTGGAAATTGTAAATAAAGTTAATTCTTATTATTCATGGTGTTTTTATGTTTAATTAAGTTGCTGCAACCAAATGAATCAGCAAATAGTGAACCATTGCTTATGCGGGAAATACAAAGCTGAGTTCATGGGGATCTTTGGTCACAGAATTTTCATCACCCAATAAATACATAACCTTTTTGTGTGTGTGAGTTTCTGATTAAAGATCCTTTAACATTTAAGGCATTAATGCTCACAACCTTAACATGAGTTGAACCCTCATTAATGCATTGAACTCTCAGCCAACAGCCCTAAAACTCATGCCTGAATGAAACTTACTGAAGGCATGCATTTTCTCCATAAGATACATCACAGAAATATACATTTCTACCAAGGAATATGTAAGAACACTTCAGCATTATGCTTGGGGACATTTTAAACAGTGAAATCAAGAACAAAATGATGGAAAAGATGAGACCATAAACAGACTGCAAAAAGGACACTTGTTTACAGTATGAAAGCTGAAACAGAAAGACAGGACATCACCTCTTTTGACCTCACCTGGGAATGTGTACAAATTTTTTGTTAATCTGCACTTGTGTGCAAATGACTGTGAAGTGCCCTGAGTATCAGTAAGGATCAACTGTCTGTTGTCTTAATTTCCATGCTGGTCATTAAGTTTGATAAAATTTTCTAATTGGTTGAGGAATGATTAGAATGAATAGATTTTAAATAATGTATTAAGTAAATTAACTTAAATTTATTAAAGAAATCCATAGGACAAAATGACTTATAATGATACTTCTACTGGAACAGTATGAGTTACATAAGCAAAGAAGATTCCTCTATGTCACAAGTTCTAGTAAGCTTTTCAGTCAATGATAGTGATTTGGCACCAATAATAATTCCTAACAGATGGCATGCATTTTAGCGTAGTATAGCATAAAATTATATTTTAATAAATTAGACAGATTTTGCAAATACAGTATACAAATACATCAACTATTAAATCATATTATTTCAAAATAACATAGAAGAATTCTATTGGCTATAAGAATATAAAATTAGAATTCATTTAGAAGATCTGAATATAGGAGAAGTACATATAGATGAGATAAATATTTTAACTTGGCATTAAATTCTCTGCATATCCAGTGGTGAAATATGATAGCAACATTTCATTAAACAAAACTGCTAAGTAAATATTCTGTTAATCAAAGCAGCTCTAAATTCTAGACTTCTAGTATGTTTCTAGAACTAAGTTTTATAACTTTCTCTCTCAACCTAAGTTTCATAAAATTATTGACAAAAACTAGATATTATAAAAAATGAAATACCACATGAAAGCAAATTAATAGTTTATACAAATGAAACACAAATTTCAAAATAAGAAATCAAAATATTAATTATCAACTACTCAACTAAATACTTATCAGTATTTGATAGAAAGTGCTTGCTCCCTTAAAATATTTAAATCCCACTTTTACAATTAGATGAATTACAGTTATCTTTTATAGAAAGTGTTTTATCCCATTCAATGAAATAAAATTGATTTTATCTGCCCATTGGCTGTTCACAATAACCTCTGGTGGCTCAGATGGTAAAGAATCTGGGTGCAATGCAGGAGGCCCAGGTTTGTTTTCTGGGTTGGGAAGATCCTTTAGAGAAGGGAATGGTAACCTGCTCCAGTATTCTTGCCTGAAGAATCCAATGGACAGAGGAATCTGGCGGGCTACAGTCCATAGGGTCACAAAGAGTCAAACATGATTAAGTGATTAACATTTAGAAACGAACAATCCAACTTCCAGTCGTTTGCTTTTTCTTTCCATCTTGACTTTTCTAAAATATAATCTTGACCAGATCATTCTGATGCTTGGAAAAATTCAGAGACAACAATGAAATCCAACAATTGCTAGTCTTAAAGACCTTTATGACAGGGTCCTTGTTTAGTTTTCAAACCTCATTTCTTGCCATGCCTCCTCCACATGTTATACCCTAATAATAATGTAATAAATTTAATTGACCCCAAATTGTGCTATTATTTTATATCTCCATTCCCTGCATCTCTATCTTAGAATCCTTTTGCTTTTAGCCTACCTAAAGAATTCTTGGAGAAGAAAATGGCAACACACTCCAATATTCTTGCCTAGAGAATCCCGTGGACAGATGAGCCTGGTGGGCTGCTGTCCATAGGGTCGCACAGAGTCAGACACGACTAAAGCAACTTAGCATGTACGCGTGCATTGGAGAAGGAAATGGCAACCCACTCCAGTATTCTCGCCTGGAGAATCTCAGGGACAGAAGAGCCTGGTGGGCTGCCATCTATGGGGTCGCACAGAGTCAGACATAACTGAAGCTACTTAGCACAGCAGCAGCAGCAAAGAATTCTTACTTATTTAAAGCTCAGCTCCAGCACTGCCTTCTCTACGAAGCATTGCCTGTTTGCTTTGAGAAATAGATTGATCATTTTTTACTTTAGAACTTTTCGTATCCACTTGATCCTGCCTTTATCAAATACGAATAGGCTTTCAAAAGACTTAGAGTGTTATTATTTATTAATATTCTTTAGTTTGCATTATTTATTTTGTAACCCAAATATTAGCACAAAGCTCATCACAAAGTAGGTGATCAATAAATGTTCACTGAATGACAAAATGAAATTCAAAAGACCCTTTGTCCACTCCATATTCACTGTCAATTTGCTTTAATACAAAACATAATAGTATTTTAATAATTCTCCATGCAGTAAAGATTCATCAGTAATAAGAAAATGGAGAAACATGTTCATTATACACATTAGCAAAAACCACATTAAAAGGATTAAAAGTATTAAGCATTTTTTGAGAAGTTCATAAATATCACTAACTGAACTTAGCTTTATTTTTATCTTAGATTCAAATACCATGCACTTTCAAAAATACTTTCACAATACTTTCTTACTGTGTAAGAGTAGAAATTAAATGCAATAACATATAGGGCAGATAACAGGTAACAAAGAATGCTTTTATCAGCTGGGCACTCTTCTAAGCACTTTAGCTATATTGATTCATTTAATCTTCATGGCATGAAATTACACAGGTGCTAGTTTCTCCATCCTCACTACAAACAAATTAAAATGAAGACAGAGAAATTAAAAATAAATAAAACAAAACACTTGCCCCAAATTACTCAGCCAGTGGGTGTATGAGCCATAATCAAATTCCATAGTCCCACTCTGAGCTTATGCTCTTCATCACTACTTGACACTCTCTCTGGTTCAGGTGGAAAAAAAGATGCAGGAGATGTCACTAGACCACTTACTATGAAAGAACAGTTTGATTTGATCATTAAATTACAGTCTACATTTTCCTTGACTCATTGCAAATGCAAATACAACACTGGTTATCAAAATCTTATTCTGAAACCAATACGTTACATATAATTCTACAAAAACAATTCTATAGTACAGGGACATGTACAGTTATCTTAATAAATACTATTTCTTGATTAATTGAATAAAAGAGAATTTTAAAATTGCTTTATCATTTTATTTTTTGAGAAACAAAAGCATATTTAGGTGATTTGCTCATTGTCATAGAGTAAACAACTTTGGATAGAAATTTAGATGTTTAAATTGAGTTTCAGTGAGTATTTTTATTTCTGTAAGTAATTAAGCTAAAATTACTCAAATTCTTTAGTTCAGATCTTATAACTTACTGTAAGGAATAAGTTTGAAGTATCTAGAGCTATGAATATGGGCTTCTCCAGTGGCTCAGATGGGAAAAAAATGTGCCTGCAATGCAAGAGACCTGGATTCGATCCCTGGGTCAAGAAGATTCCCTGGAGGAGGTAATGGCAACCCACTTCAGTATTCTTGCTTAGAGAATTCCATGGACAGAGGATCCTGACAGACTATATTCCATGGAGTCTCAAGGAGTCTGAAAGGACTGAGCAACTAATACTCAAACACACAAGAGCTATTGATAGACTACATACCTATTAAACCTTCTCTCAAATATCCATTCATTCACTCAACAAATTTTTACTGCATACTTTGCATCAGATGACTTTTTAAGTGCCAGGAATACAGCAACAAACAAATCAAATAAAACCCCTCCCCTTATGAGCTTATACTCTACATCCAACAGTAAACAAATAAATATATAAAAAATAATATAATATGTCATGGCAACCCACTCCAGTGTTCTTGCCTGGAGAATCCCAGGGACAGGGGCCTGGTGGGCTGCCGTCTATAGGGTCACACAGAGTCCGACACGACTGAAGTGACTTAGCAGCATAATATGTCAAGTGGTGACAAGTCACAAAAGTATAATCCTTGATTAAAAGGCAGAAGGGGATTAGGGAGCAAGCCATGAGGATGAAGAGGGAAACAATGTTTCAAGAGTAACATGTACAAAGGTCTTTAGATAAGAGCATGGTTAGCTAGGAAGGTAAAAATAAGAGGCAGAGCAGTAGGAGATGAAATCAAATTGCAGGCAGATCATATAGGGCCTTTGGAGTCATTTTAAGGTCTTTGGATTATACATCTGATGAGAGAGTAATTAGAAGAGTTTGAGAAGAGGATTGACATTTTCTGACTTACCCTTTTAAAAAGGATTATCAACATTTTGCTGCTGTGTTGAGAAAAGATTGTTGGAGGGTCAGGGTAGAAGAACAGTAGCAAGGAGAGCAGTCAGATGGCACATACTACAGGTTTTAGGCAAATGTATATTACTGCTGAAAACCCTGCCACACACAGTCTACACAAAAATAGCAATAAATGCATTTCTCTTGCTCTATTTAACTTACAAGCATAAGTCTTTTATTGCTCTTCCAAATAAGGCATATCTTGAATATTATTTAACCCATGACAAATGATAAAACTTTTCATCCCATGTATTATTAACCAAATTTTTGCCTAAGGACTGACAAAAAGAGAGTCAGCAAGACATGGTAAAAGAACACTATAAACTTTGCAGCCAAACACTCAGAAAACCAATCTCTTCCACTTCCTAGTTCTGTGGATGTCAACAAATTAATTTATTCCTCTTGTCTTTGCTCTCTAAACCTATAAAACATGTACAATCCATTCTCAAATTTAATTAAAAGTTTATTATGTGCTAGGCCCTGTGACACGTGTGGAGTAAATATGGGTAACCTCTGGTCCTTGCTCTATAGAAGTCTAATGAGTGATACGGGAATTGGGTAAATATTCCCACAAACAACTATATAATTTAAAATTTAATAAATATAGTTAAAAACACACAGAATGCCTTGTGAAAATAAAAAAGCAATTAATGATACTATAAATAATGGACATTGAATGCTTTACAGGTGCTGGTCTATAACTCTATTGTTTCATGAATGCTGTTGCTGCATCGCTTCAGTCGTGTCCGACCCTGTGCGACCCCATGGACTGAAGCCTACCAGGCTTCTCCGTCCATGGGATTCTCCAGGCAAGAACACTGGAGTGGGCTGCCATTTCCTTCTCCAATGCATGAAAGTGGAAAGTGAAAGTGAAGTCACTCAGTAGTGTCTGACTCTTAGCGACCCCATGGACTGTAGCCTACCAGGCTCCTCCATCCATGGGATTTTCCAGGCAACAGTACTGGAGTGGGGTGCCATTGCCTTCTCCCGTTTCATGAATGGAACCAAGTATTTTAAATAATGTTCAAAGAGGATCAAAGATCCCCTATAACTGGAGAGGTTCTCTCATTCTGAATCTGTTTTAACACACACACACAAACTGAATAAATAAAAGTTCCTAATAAGTATCTCAGAAATTTTCATCTTCCCAAGGAAAGCATATGAATTTGTTTATATAGCAATAAGAAAATCTAATGAATTTGAGCAATTTTTAAGATATCTATGCATTCATAAAATATTTAATTAGCTTTTCTAAAAATATTCCTCATAATTTTGTTAAAATTTCTAGAGATAAAAAATAAATATCTGTTGAATAAATTATTGAGTGACTGGTCTAGTATTTAAACTCACAGGGTAATAAAAAATCATAGATTAGTGACCTTGATAGAAGAAACAGAATCATATTTCAAATGAATATATTTATCAAATATATAATAATTTCCTTAATGCATTGTAATATTATACTTCTGGTCATTTATTAAAGGGATAAATGTATGAGCATGGGAAATAATCTCACAGAAAGGAATTCTTACTTTTCTGTTTAAAAAACATGCTAATTATTTGTCTTAAATAAATATGTTCAGGCAAAAAGAAACACAATCTAATTGTATATACATTTACATGCATTTTTGTGTTAACATGCTACTTTTATCATATATGAATAATTACCTGTGAACATTGGTTGAGAGATTAATATGAGCATGGAACTGTAAATAAAACCTAACATTTATGTTGAAGTTTAAATTGAATTTAAATAGGGGAAAAAGAGAAAGGAGAAATACAGTTTCAGGCAAAGAAGTACTTGTTAAAAAAAGAACAATAAAGAAATAATATACCATATTTCCTAGAAAAAAGTCAGATTCATTTTAATATCAGGTTTCTTTTCTTAGAAATACTCCCAATCTTCCATTCAATACTTGGGAGATGTGCACGGATATCAGAGATGACCGAATCCACTTTTTACTACTTGAGTCTGTTAATCTTAATGTGTCAACATGGCTGGACTATGGTGTCTAGCTGTTTGGTTAAAGCCAGTTCGAGTTTACTATGAAGGTACTTTTCAAGCATGATTGGAATTTAAATCAGTAGACTCAGTAAAGTAGATGAGCCATAAAGTGAGTGGACCTCATACAATTGTTTGAAAGTATTGAGAACAAAGATTGCATTTTTCCAAAGAAAGAATTCTCCTCAAGACTGCAACATTGGTGGGTACAGATCAATAGATAAACTGATGGATATACTCACACAAGATATATACATATGTACAGTATATATATATAAATATATATATACACATACACACATATATATCCCACTGATTCTATTTTTCTGGAGAACTCAGACTAATATGCTACCTTTGAATTTCAACTAATTATTTTTCTCTCTACTTAGGGAGAAGAAAATGATTTTTATATCAACATATACACAGATATCGTGACATTCAGGAAAAGAGAAATGATAGTTTGTTAAAATAAATAATTGGCAATTTAACAGTTTAATTAGGGACAATGAAACACAAATTCATACTTTCAAGTAATAAATAATCAAACCTAAAAGAAATATACAAAACAAGCCAATGAAGACTATTTTTTTGTTTGCCATTGTGTCTACAGACACAGCATGTGTGTGTGTTAGTTATTCAATCATGCGCAACTCTTTGCGATTCCATGGATGGCAGCCTGACAAGCTCCTCTGTCCATGGAATTCTCCAGGCAAGAATACTGGAGTGGACTTTGACTCCCTTCTCCAGATCTTTCTGACTCAGGGATCGAACCCAGGTCTCCTGCATTGCTGACAGATTCTTTACCGTCTGAGCCACCACGGAAGTCTTGTTTGCCATTGTGTCTACAGAAATAGCATAGACAACGTAAAACATTATTTAATAATCTTAGAATCCTGTAATACCTTCATACATTAGAAAGTTTTAATAGGAGAATGATACATTTAACTATGAAATTCCTTTCTTTTATACATTTTTATTAGGATTTTTATACTGACTATATGTACTATTTGGGGCATAATTAAAGTCTCAGCCACTGAAACACATTTAAAGTAATATGGGAAACCAAGAAGAATGTGATTTTCTCTGCCAGCAGCAATCTGCAATAGGACCGTATCTACAGAGCCTAAACAGCTCACTCCCACTGGGAAATAGCAACTTTCCCATTATGAAGATGGCATTATTTTTCAAGATGATCTGTTCCATGTACTGCTACCCAGCATGCTATCCATAACTCTCCAGATAAATTGAAGGGACTAAAAGATTGATGAACTCATGAATTATTTTCTTGTAGGGAACCCCAGCAGAATTCACCAGAGGATTTCTTATGCCTATGTGAAGATCCTTTGGCAAAATAGAAAAAAGTATGGAAAGAGTAATGAGACATTAAAATTGACTCCTATTTACTAGAAATTCTCTTGTGAATGTATACAAGAAAGAGTAGCCTAGGAACATATTTTAACTTGCAAGGTCGTACTGTATCTTAAAAGGGGCATATTATGCTGACCACTATGTCTTTTCTTTATCAGTTTCACATTGATTTTTTCTGAAGCAAGAGATTGTTTTAAACAAAATAAGCTTTGTGCAGTATGCAGATCTTATTTGTCCTATGAATTACATGTCATAAAAATCAGATTAGCAATCTATTAATACACAATTGCAAACTATCTATTTTACAAAAATATATTTTCAAAAACAACACAATAAAAGACAAAATATATACTATTTATATATTTAATTATATCCTTACAATGAAACATTTCTCTCATAATATTTCTTCAAAACAATTTTCCTTTGTACTAAAGGATACAGTCCAGGAAAACATTAAATTTCTTCCTCAAAAAGATGACTGACTATAGAAAAGAGTTTTATTTATAAAAATTTCAGCACATTATTATTTCTTTTTTTTATTTTGCAGACATCATGATATTTTGGCTACAAATAATTGACTATATAAAAGCACATTTTCACATTAGGCATATTTTATTTAAATCCATTTCTGAATTTTTACATAAAAATATGTACAATCTAGCCTCCTTAGGTTTTGTCCGTGAATTTATTAAAAAATCTTGTTACCACTGTGGTCTTACACCAAGGTTATCTCAGGGCTCAAAAACCACTTCAAACATTAGTGTACCAAGCCCTACTACCATGATTTGAATTTGATAAACTCCAGTCTTACTTAGAATTCTAATTTATATCTGTAACACGTTTGTTGATTTTTCTTCCACAATTAAGAATTAAGTTCTCTTACTTTACAATTCCTATGTAGAGTGGTCTGTATAGTTTATACATTTTCTTGTTGTTCAGTCATTAAGTCATGTCTGATTCTTTGTGATCCCATGGACTGCAGCACTCCAGGCTTCCATGTCCTTCACTATCTCCCAGAGTTAGCTTAAAATCATGGCCACTGTGTACGTGATGCCACCGAACCATCTCATCTCATCCAATCATCTAATCCTTTATACATTTATCTTAAAAAATTTTTTTTCAGACAGGAGGCACTGTTGTGTGTGAGAGAGAGAGAAGGCAAGGGAGGACAGTTTTTAATAAAGAAACTATTTCTTTAGGCATTCCAGATTAATCGGGATTAGGGCTCATTTGAGGGTATAAAGATATAGCTCCATAAATAGTATATGATCTATATGATATAGTATACAGATTTATAGATCTAGTAGTATATGCTATTTCCTCCTACCACCCAGTTCAGACCTCTGATTACAAAATGGTCACATTTAAGACAAGGTGGCATTTTCTAAGACTAGAATGTAATTAAATTGCTAAGGGACACTGAAATGGTGATGCCTACTGAAGAGGGATACACATTAGCAGGTTGTTTTATTGTTGCTATTGGATTTATTTGATGTTTTCATTAAAGAACCTTTTACCTCAAGCAATAGCTTGACAAGTGTAAATACTATAGAAATTTCATGTAGTTGGGTGAGTTGGCTCATATAGGTCCAAAAATGAGGTGCTTTTTTCAAATCATCTGATAATGTAGGGGCAGAATTTATACTGAATTCATTGGACAGTGTTATTTAAGATATCGAGTTATAATTCATTCATTATTTCTTCCTCATTGTTGATAAAGCATCTTTAATAGTAGAATTTAATTCTATCTCTTTTGAAAATTCTTTAAGAATGGAAAAGTTCATGTTGGGATGCTTTGTGCACTCTCTAGGAAATCCTTCCATCTCATTAGGCTAGATGCCCAGAAGTTTAGGCATAAAGTAATACAATGAATTTCAGATCAAGTCACAGAATCAGGATACTTTTATGGAGTGACAATAAGCCTGAACAGGATTAAATAATAAATCAACACTCATCTTCACTTCAGGCTTCCCTGGTGGTTCAGATGGTAAAGAATCCGCCTGCAATGCAGGAGACCCATGCTCCATTCTGGGTCAGGAAGATCCCCTGGAGGAGGGCATGGCAACTCCTGTATTCTTGCCTAGAAAATCCCATGAACAGAGGAGCCTGGCAGGTTACAGTCCATGGGATCTCAAGGAGTCGTACACTACCGAGTGACTAAGCACACATGCACGCATCTTCACTTCAATATAGAATTCTTTCTGCCATATCTTGGGACACAGCTAAGTATGAGTCTTCTCCAATCAATTACAGAAGAGAGCATGGAGATATAGAAAAACAAGCCAGGAATAAGTGTTATATAGGAAGTACTCATACAGGAACAAATAAGTGTTCACATAGGAGGAGCTAAGAACATTTATGTTGCAGTAATGAAGATGATAAAGTGTAACAGATTTTTAAGTCATTCCTAAGAAGATATAAGAAAAAAGGTACAGGAAAAGTTTAATCCAATACATACATTTTTAATCAAAATCTATAAAAATATTTATTGGATATCAGGATACTGGTAACAGAGTCAATAATAATCCAAAAAATCATAATGAATGTGCACCAAGTCTAGATATTGAAGTGGAAATTTCAAGAAATTGGGACTTGTCTTGGATACATTGTTGGAAGAAAAAGGAATCAACAAAGAGAAACAGCTGAAGTTGAGACAGGTATTAATGTACTCTATCTCACATATGATGCTTAAAATTTGCTCATTTAAGAATGCCTACTATGATTATCAAAATACACATTAATTTTAAAACATTAATCTTTCATGGAAATATAATGAATATTTATTACTTTTTCTGAAAATTAAATAATAGCTTAAAATCATATGAAGAACAATCTGGAAGTTTGTATTTTGAATTTTATATGGTAATCACACAATAACATGATCTGCAATAAGCAAAGTTAAGTTATTTGACCCACTCTTAAATATAAATAACAGAAATCGTAATGTTATCACTAGGAAATATATATTGCATAAAACAATACACAGCATTTGCTTTGTTTACACCTAAACTATCACCAAAACATTAAGGCTTGGTAGCTTGCAGTTTAGGTTAACAATTGAGCAGGCATTATACCTACTGAGTAGATTTTCACCTTTCCCACTGAAGAGTGTTCACCAGATGATAATTAGTATCTGCTAAGTGCTCTTCAGATTAACATGATATCATCAAGAAATACCAGAAAAGTGTTAACACAATGCTCATCCAGCTGAACATTCCAAACAAGTCCGTCTTCATTGCCATTTACTGTAAATTTTAACACTTCACCAGCCAGCCAGATCCTTTCCCTTTACCCCCTCTCAACAGTAGAGAACACAAATTTGTCTTTTGTTTATGTAAATTATCTAGTTTAAATCGATGAGGAGCTAGAAAATATACATTTAACATTAAAATTGAATTAAATTACTCTAACAATTTAACTTCAATACTTCATTATATATATCAAACACAATTTGCTTCCTAACATTTATTTCATTACTGCAGTTCACAGAAGGAAAAGAAATTAAATGATTTAAAATGCATATAAAAATTAGAATATATATTCTGTGTGTAAACAAAATTGTTAGTTTTATCTACTGTTTTAATCAAATTTTGAATAGAGATATAATACAACTGAAATATGACATTTGAATCTATACTAAAGGATAAATAAAACAAAACGGAAACATGCACAAATGGCATTGAAACATGTAAAATATCATGTATGAAACGAGATGCCAGTCCAGGTTCGATGCACGATACTGGATGCTTGGGGCTAGTGCACTGGGACGACCCAGAGGGATGGTATGGGGAGGGAGGGAGGAGGGAGGGTTCAGGATGGGGAACACATGTATACCTGTGGCGGATTCATTTTGATATTTAGCAAAACTAATACAATTATGTAAAGTTTAAAAATAAAATAAAATTTAAAAAAAAATCCAGGTAACAAAGCAGTTAACAAAATACATTCTAGAATTATTTTGCCCACTAAGGATATTTGACAATACATAGAGACCTTTTTCCGGAGAAGGCGATGGCACCCCACTCCAGTACTCTTGCCTGGAAAATCCCATGGATGGAGGGGCCTGGTGGGCTGCAGTCCACGGGGTCGCTAGGAGTCGTACACGACTGAGAGACTTCACTTTCACTTTTCACTTTCATGCATTAGAGAAGGAAATGGCAACCCACTGAAGTGTTCTTGCCTGGAGAATCCCAGGGACGGGGGAGCCTGGTAGGCTGCCGTCTATGGGGTCTCACGGAGTCAGACACGATTGAAGCAACTTAGCAGCAGCAGCAGCAGCAGAGACCTTTTCGGTTGTTGTAACTCAGGGGGTTACTAGTGTGTGCTACTGGTACAAGTGGACAGAGGTCTAGGATATGCTAAACATCTTCAACATACAGGCCAGCCTCCACAATAAAGAACTAACTAGACCAAAACATCATCAGTGCCTAGACTGAGGAATTCACGTGGGTTTCAACATTCACTGACCCCCACCCCCACCCCCAGGACCACTGTTGTTATCAATATTATCAAGAAAAAGGAGAGTACACAAAGGAAAAAGAGATAAGTAAGTCGCTCACTCAATCATGTCCAACTATTTGCAACCCTATGGATGGTAGACTGCGAGGCTCCTCTGTCCATGGGATTTTCCATGCAAGAATACTGGAGAGGATTGCCATTTCCTACTTCAGAGGATCTTCTCAACCCAGGGACTGAACCCATATATCTTGAATCTGCTGCTTGGGCAGGTAGATTCTTTACCACTAGTGCCACCTGGGTAGCCCACCCCACCCTCCCCCCCCCAAAAAAAGACTATTTTCACATAAATAAGCCATTGGCATTTATGAAATAAAATTAGTAATTACCATTAAGTCCACAGGGTATTATGATAGAAGTACTATATGTACCATAAGTTTGTAATGAATGTAATACAAATATATAGAATCTAAGTAATTTGTTATTTTGTAACTCCACCTTAAAAGAAAAGAATAATGAATACTGAGAAAACAGCCTATAATTGGAAAAAAATCTATTAAATTCTAAAAGTACTAACATTTTTGTGCATTAAAATGAACCCTTCACTTTTTAGTTTCATAGAACAAAAAGATGCAGGATATCTCATTTTAGTTTGTTTAGTTTATAGCTACATGACCTTGGTAATTTGATTTCTTTTATAATTGTCCTCACATTGAGCCTTTCTGAGGATCACAAGAAACAAAGAGAAAATTATGCAAGTTCTTTTAAAAATGTATCTCCAAAAAAAAATGTATCTCCATATAAAATATGAAAATATTTTTCTGCTGACATCCAAGATCTTTATCATTATATATTTTTATAGTTTGTGTTTTCCTGTTTTAAATCATGTGATCTGAACAATGACAAGACTACATATGTATATAAATGGTTTATGACTATACCTAAGCAAGCCAAAGTTTGCAGTGTAGGATATGCCAAAATTTACCATGTATATGAGATCAGCAATTGAAAACTGTATTAAAAACAAAAAGCAATGAATAGTAATCAGTTCAATTCAATTTAATTCAATGCAGTATACTTAATTAAGGCAGTATGCTAGGTGCTAAGGATACAACAGGGAAAAAGCCAGCTTCCTAAAGAAATGGTTAACAGATGAGGATGAAGTAGTTATGAGTCTAGACAGAGCATTAGAGTCCTCTCCATACTACTATTCTCTCCTCTTTCCCTTTTATACATTGACATATGCTATTTGTTCCTCAAATCCCTTTTTTTTTTCTTATACACACTCAGTCACATTGTGACTGACTGTGATAACTGAAGACATGCTTCATGACTCATCAAAGAATCAACAAACCATGGTAGTGGATTCTAGTATTTAAAGGCTGTCTCTCAAAACCAAAGGGAGAGTTTTATCTCATCTGTAATGAGAGGAGAAAATGTTATTTTTTATTATATTCCACAGCAACACAGAAAAGTTTTCCAACATATCAAACTTAGCATATAAAGGAAGTTTATACACAGAAAGAATACTTCTCTTTGTAGTCTTCTAAAGAGTAAGTATCCTGTTTAATTGATACTTACAAGAACACAGTCATGGGTAAGCCAAATAAATGTCCATTGATAATAATGAGATGCAAATAAAACTTTTATTCTTGTATGTGGTTTTTCCCTTAGGCAAAACTGCAGGGGGGGAGACAAAACCACAGACAAGAATAGCATTGCCTGCAATGCGGGAGACCCAGGTTCGACTCCTGGGTTCGGAAGATGCCCTGGAGAAGGAAATGGTAACTCACTCCAGTATTCTTACCTGGAGAATTCCATGAACGGAGGAGCCTACTGGGCTACAGTCCAAAATGTCACAAAGAGTCAGACAGGACTGAAGGACTTCACTGTATGTGATTTTTTTCTTAGGCAAGATTGCAAAGCAAGTAAAGTTTATCTTTTCTCAGAGGGGTCACCTCTTTTGTTGTTCTTACTCTTCAGTTCTTAGTAGTTAGTAATTGTTTGAATTTTTACCTTGTGATTTTTGCATCTGTAGATTTGTCATTTAAGATGATTTTCTAAAATAGCTACTTATAAAGTTAAAGCAATAAGAGAAATAATAACAAATTTCATCAGTGGCTTACTACATCCTTCACTGCATCAAGTGCTTTATGTAATTTCCTCTTTTATACTCAGAGAAATTCTGTGAATTATAGATTAACCCCCACTCTATAGATGGGCTTCCCTGATGGCTCATTTGGTAAAGAATCTGCTTGCAAAGTGGGAGACCTGGGTTCAAACCCTGGAGAAGGGAACTACCCTCTCCAGTATTCTGGCCGGGAGAATTCCAGGGACTGTAAAGTCCATGGGGTTGGAGAGGGACTTTCACTTTCACTTTATAGATAACATGGCTTTGAAATGTTAAGTGAACTGCTGGAATACACAACCAGGAAGTAAATAGATGGCTATGGAAACATATAACTTTTTCTTTACTACCATTTTACAGGTTTACTAGTTATCATTTAAATCCACAACCAATGTGGAAACTAGTATTGTGATTCTGCCACCTAAGATAATGTGCTTTTAAAAACATTCTAAGTTTGATCACTTTTTAAGATAAAATTCAATAGGCAACTCTTCTAATGTACATGTTTCTCGAACGTTATACACAGTAGTGATCTGAAGAGTGTATGTGTGTGTGCTCAGTCACACTCATAGAGTCAGTGTCTGACTCTTTGCAGTGCTATGAACTGTAGCCTGTCAGGCTCCTCTGTCCATAGGATTCTCCAGGCAAGAATACTGGAATGGTTCTCCAGGGGATCTTCCTGACTCAGGGATTCAATCTGTATCTCCTATCTCCTGCATCAGCAGGCTGGATTCTTTTACCTTTGAGCCACCTGGGAAGCCCCAATCTGAAGAGGCACTTAGGGAAAAAAAAAAAAAAAATTCCAAGATAAAATGTTTTTGATAAAGCTACATATTTGGTAAAATAAACATTTTAACATCATCATGTTAATGAACAACATCATCATGTCAAATATTGAGAAGTCCTACAATTTAAAAATCTTTCTAAAATTATTTTTTTTACAACAAAACAGCAAATATGACTGCTGCTTAAGTTCCACACTATCTTTCTTGTATCCCATTTGCTATTGTTCAGTTTCTCAGTCATGTTTGACTCTTTGAGACCCCATGGACTGTAGCACTCCAGGCTTCCCTGTCCTTCCCATAAGGCTCTAATTAAGATGCTTATACATTCAGTTTCTTGTTCCTCAAAGTGGAATGAGAATTTACAGACATTTATGAAGCATTCTGAATATAGAATACATCTAGATTTTAATTGTCTACAAACCTATTACTTACTCCACCTATATCTATTTTTACCAATAGTCTTTATTGAGTATTTTCAAAAAATATTTCATATTTTAACTCTGCTAATCTCAGAATTAAACTCACAGGAAGAAACTTCCATGTATGCTTGGGGCTAGTGCACTGGGACGACCCAGAGGGATGGTATGGGGAGGGAGGAGGGAGGAAGGTTCAGGATGGGGAACACATGTATACCTGTGGTGGATTCATTTTGATATTTGGCAAAACTAATACAATTATGTAAAGTTTAAAAATTAAATAAAATTAAAAAAAAAAGAAACTTCCATGTATATATTAAAGAGAAGGTGCATGCTACTGACACCAGTTAGAATTTTTTTGAAGAAATAAAGTGTTGATCAAACACAGGTCAGCTGAAATAGTTTATTTTGTAGTAATAATGTATAGATCAGTTTTCCCCATAACACCACTGGAGGAATGCTGATCAGAGTGATCAGTCCTTCATTTTACTATTGGAAGTTACCTATACAAATTGGATGTTTATTTCTCCAAAAGAAATGTTCCTTTTTTATGTGTAAGTAGTTTGCTGGGTTTTTTTTCCTAACTAATAAGTAAGGGAAAATCCACTGTCAAAGTTAAATATATGCTTAATAAAAACAACTTTAAATCGTATACATTTTTTAAGCTTGTGATGCTTCTATCTAGTCAAAACAAAACAAACAAAAAAGACAAAGAACAAACACTTGTAGAATATGATGTTCTCTTTACTTGAATAGTTTGTTTTATCTTTCTCAAACTACTGCTACACAACCACTTCTTTCTGTAAAGTATTATCTTCTTCTGACCTCCTTCTCTCTAATTGAAGCGGTATCTCCATTGTGCAATTGGCTAAAGAATAGCATTAAAAGTAATTTATCATTTCCTGTTGCCTTCTTCTTTTGGGGTACAGACTGAAGGAAAGAAGGCATCAAACTGAAAACAAAGAGAGAGAGAATGATAATGACAATAGTGTAATACTGGGAAAAGATTAGGTCATTTCACTTCATTATTTTTTCCTAATTTTTCTTTTCTTCATATGATTTTATTTCTTCTTAGAAGTGTCCATTACTTACTCCGCACATATTTTCTTTCAGTGGGAACAGGTAAAAACTAATGGGGAATAGATCAAAATAGGAAATAGTAGTCTCTGGATTAGAGACATTACTCAGTCAGTTATGAAAGGTACATTCAATGTGGAGGCCAAAATGTTCTAGAGTCCCTTTAAATCAAAATAAAATTTGTATCATTGAGTAATTTATATCTATGCAATTAATAAGAAGAAGAAAGTATACTGAACAAGAATTCAGACTGAATTTCTGCCCGTTTTGATATTTCAAAGAAACAATTATCATTCATAACCAAAAAGAAGTTTTAAACATCTAAACCAGTGTTTATTCATTTGTAAAATTGGAATTTTAACAATTGTCCTACTTCCTTAATAAATGTTTCAATATTTAAATAAGAAAACATATGTGCAATATTTTAATATATAATTATTATTTTGTAATAGGAAATAAATGTGTAAATTTTAATTCAAAATTTATAATATATATTCATAATCATACTTTGACTTCTCATTTAATGAATTTTGTTATTAAATAACCAGAAACTCTATATTGAAGGCTTTTGAATGTGTAAAAATTAATACTAAAATAATTAAATATATTTTAACAATGATGACATATTTGTTATTTTATTTTATTTAACCAAATACCAGAATTCTTATTTTTAGGTAGTGTTACTTGAAAAACTAACACACTGATTAATTCCTGAGATGATCTTTGGTGAGGTTATATTCCATCCATTTTATTGTATCATTATAATGCTGCTACTGCTACTGCTAAGTTACTTCAGTCGTGTCTGACTCTGTGTGACCCCATAGAAGGCAGCCCACCAGGCTCCCCCGTCCCTGGGATTCTCCAGGCAAGAACACTGGAGTGGGTTGCCATTTCCTTCTCCAATGCATGAAAGTGAAAAGTCAAAGTGAAGTCGCTCAGTCGTGTCTGACTCTTAGCAACCCCATGGACTGCAGCCTACTAGGCTCCTCCATCCATGGGATTTTCCAGGCAAGAGCTGGGAGTACAACAGTAATATTAAGATTGAAGGTAGGAGGAGAAGAGGACAACAGAGGATGAGATGGTTGGAGGGCATCACTGACTCGATGGACATGAGTTTAAGCAAGTTCCAAGTTGGTGATGGACAGGGAAGCCTGGCATGCTGCAGTCCATGGAGTTGCAAAGAGTCGGACACAACTGAGCAACTGAACTAAACTGAACAGTAATATTTATAAGGCAAACATGTTCCCCTGTCTCACAAAATTTCTGGTGATTTATATAACAGTAAAATGAGCACTAAGTAACAGAGATGTGGATACATATCCACCTTAACCTATACTCCAAGAGGGACTTGTATATAAAATATGTTAATTAGTATAAACTGTGATAAATTCACAAATTAAAAATGCATATGTATCTCATAAGTAGATATATCCAAAAACCAAACATGCAAAAGACTCTATTATGACAAACTAGTTTTTTATAGATTGATTTACTTATTTCACAAATATTTTTCCACTCACCAAGCCACTCAGTGCCCCAGATAATACAAGGGCAAGTAAGGTAAAAATTCTTTCTTTTCAAGATCTATAGTGGGATAGAGGTATCTTATATGCATAAAAATAACTAAAATGCAAAGAAAGAACTGCTTACATTCCCCAAACATATTTTATTAAGTTCAACAATAATGCAAAATAATTATGTGGTCTTACAAAATTGTGAAGTAAGTAAATCTGTAAATATGTACATGTATATAGGTATTTGGGTATATAAAGATGAAGATATATATACCTCCATGTGTTTAAATTTTGTTTTTTAATTTCAAGCAATTAATAAAGAATTACTGAAAAAAACAGCATTGAGTTACATTTAGAAAATGAATAGAACTTGGAAATTATTGAAAAGCCATTTTGGAAAATCAACTGATGAGGAAAAGAAAGCAACATAAAAGATGAGACTATAGCAAGAAGACCTACCTGAAACAAAGAATAAGTAATGAAATAAGTCCCTAAAGTATGCTGGAGCATATAGAAGTAAGCACATTACCAGAGGATCTTCATTTTGGCTGCTGTCAGCTAATCCCCTAAATTAATGAAAGTCTATTGTTAATGATATTTATAAAAATTATAATAGCTAAAATATATTGTTTACTTTGTATCAGGAATGATGCCAAGGAGTTTGCAAATCTTATCTCATAACCTGTAAGTTGAACATTATCATTAAATAATTTTATTGAGCAGTAACTAATCTTAATCAGTTTCCTGATCCAGTTTTTTTAATGATTCAAAGAAGTATGGCACTGTTTTTAAGATTCCAACCTAAATGCACATATGTGTATGTGTGTGTGTGTGTGTGTGTGTAGTTGCTGGGTGTGGTCTGATTCTTTGGAATCCCAGGGACTATAGTCCATCAGGGTCCTCTGTCCATGTGATTTCCCAGGAAAGAATACTGGAGTGGGTTGCCATTTACCCCTCCAGGAGATCTTCCTGACCCAGGTATAGAGCTAGTGAACTCCTGTTTCCTGTATCTTCTGCATTGCAGGTGGGTTCTTTACCTACTGAGCTGTCAGTGAAGCCCAAGTGCACATGTATTTGCAGCTGGAAGTGAAAAAAAAAAAAAGATGATGAGGATATTAAAAAGGTTTAGAGATATTTGAAAATTTTCTCTTCTTGTATACAGCAGAAGAAAACTGAATCGAGATTTTAATGTCATTTCAGTCTCAGGTGTGTCCGACTCTTTGTGACCCCATGGACTACAGTACACCAGGCCTCCCTGTCCATCACCAACTCCTCGAGCTTGCTCAAACTCATGTCCATCCAGTCGGTGATGCCATCCAACCATCTCATCCTCTGTTGTCCCCTTCTTCCCCACCTTCAATCTTTCCCAGTGTCAGTGTCTTTCCAATGAGTCAGTTCACATCAGGTGGCCAAAGGATTGGAGTTTCAGCTTCAGCATCAGTCCTTCTAATGAATATTCAGGACTGATTTCCTTTAGGACTGACTGTTTTGATCTCCTTGCAGTTCAAGGGACTCTCTCAAGAGTCTTCTCCAACACCACAGTTCAAAAGCATCAGTTCTTTGGCACTCAGCTTTCTTTATAGTCCAACTCTCACATCCATACATGACTACTGGAAAAACCATAGCTTTGACTAGAGAGACCTTTGTTGGCAAAGTAATGTCTCTGCTTTTTAATATCCTGGAAGTCCCTTGATTTTAATGCAAATGAATAAAATTAACAATAATTTACACATTAGTGATTTCCCCATATAAAATCATGCAAATTGTATGCTATGTGAAGCCAGGTGATATAGAAAAGACTAGATATTGTCTGCCAGAAATCAAGTGATTGTACATGTCAAATATGATGAGATTTTTTTAGAATGCCCAAGAAGTCAGAAAATCAGCTCATCAATTATTGAGATTAGAGAGAAGTGTCATACTTTCCATTGGGGGTAGAAAGTTCAAATTAATTCATAAAATTAAGTGGCTAAAGCATGGAAGTGCTATTTCAATGAAGAATTATTTGCAGAAGAATATCAAATATTGTTTGTTCTATGGATCAAACAGAGGAACAGGTGATAATTACCAAGTGTTCCTTACATAAACTACTATTCCAACCAAGAAAAATGATTAATTCAAGTATACTGAGAAGAGTGTAGGATTTTAGAAGAAACATTTAATGATGACAAGATGGTTTTGATGCCTGCAAAAGCAACTGTCAGGAAGAAAATACATTTCTCATGAACATTCAGAATATGTCAAAAACTGACAATAAATTTAGGGGAAAATCCATGTAAAATAGTATTAAAGAGAGGAGAGTATGAAGGCAAAGCATCTCAAATGAAGGAAAAAATGAGTGAGAAATAGAAACAAGATGAACGATAGTCATCACACATTCTAAGTCTACTTTTTCAAGGCATCAAAAGGCTGCCTTGAATTAAAAGTAGGTGAGCCTCAGGAGGTATTAAGTAACAAACAGAACACCAGAAACATAATATAACATGCAACAATTTCTTTAACTAGATAGTCCTGGCCATAAGTTACAGCTATAATGTTAAAGGAAGGGTGAGAAAGATAGAAAGAAAAGACACTGACCTTGAGCCCCAACTGTGTGCTAAATACTGTTCTGGGCACATTCCAATGAATTATTACCAGGATTCAGAAATATATAGGAGTAGCTGTAAGCATTTCTATTTTACAGACAAGAAAACTGAGTCTCATAAAACCCAAATAACATCCCTGTGACCATAGAACTAATAGTTGGTGAAGTAAAAAGTCAAACATAACTTGTTTACACAACACTATTTGAGGATACAGACTGAACTACAAGGTAAATTCAATAGCCAAGACCTTATCTCTTATATCACTGTATTCTCAAAGAAAGTATCTAGCATAAGCCAAGGACTCAATAAATAAATGTTGAAAAACTGGTGAATGAATGTCTGAAAAAGAACATGTTTCTATAGGGAAAAAAACAAAATGAATGGATAAAACACAAAAGAAATTCCTGAAAGAAAAAAGGAAAATGAAAAAAATCAAGTATCCTAGAATTTAGTAAACATATTCTATACAAATAGCAAAATACAAAGTTCTTGAAGAATTTGCAACAATAGAAGTGAATGACTGTTATGTAAGACAGTTATAGTCTTTTGCAAAGGCAAAATAGATAAGAATATACTGTAATGTGAAATTTATAAAATAAATAAAATGTAGAAGAATACAGAAATCACAGGAGAAGGAAGGAGGAGTTAGAATTGGGTTATAGAGGGTTGAAAATTTTCTTGAATGATATGAGATAAAAACAGGACTTTATATTGGGAGAACTTTAGATAGCCGAAAAACAAATCATCATAAAATACACTATCCTCTTAGGATAAAATCTATCGAAAATGGATATGTAAACACATCTAAGAAGATTCTTAAATAACACAGCATTAGATAAAAAAAAGTTTTCATTCAATTAAGCTATAAACTCTATATACTTCTACCAGCCATCAGAAAAAGGCAAACTATCTAATTCCAATGTTTCACTTTATTCAACTGTAATTAAACATAAAACTTTATAACATATTACTGACATGTTTAATGAATTTGGTATAAGTGCATCTTTTATTCATCCCTAATTTTTTTTTTTATCTTCCCATCTATCTTGGGAAATAACAGTGCTCAACACTCTAGGCTGCCTAATACTTTTCAAAGGAGGGTTATAATTCAACTTGATTCAGCTGTTTAGTTATACCAGAATTAGCATTCAAAAGATTAATTTGGTGATGTCGAATACTATAGCAAGTAACAGCTTCTTTTTCTTTCTGTTAAGGAGTACAGTATACAAAAAGCTTCAAGAAATACTATGGTTTTTTAAAAAATAAGCAAGGGCTTTGGTGACACACATGTCTAGAATCAAACCCTGGTTATGCGATTTACTAGCTGTGTTAAAGCTCAGAAAGATATTCATCTTCTTTGAGTTGGTTTCTCCACTTACAAAGGAGAAAAATTTAGGTTGTTGCAAGGATCCAAGGATGTAACAAATGTATAATGCTTAACTACAGATGACATTCAAAGGCTGTTCATTTTTTTTTCTTGTATTATCAATACCTTGTAATCATTATGGATAAAACCATTTGGGGATGAGAGGGTTTTTTTTTTTTTTCCCAGAATATTTACAGTTTTAAGAATTGACTATTTTCCAACTACTAGTTCCCTTCTCCAGGGGATCTTTCTGACTCAGGGATCAAATCTGAGTCTCCCACATTGCAGGCAGATTCTTTACCATCTGTGCCACCAAGGAAGCCCTCTAAATAGTTAGAACTATATGATATACTCTAATACTCTCATCTAAAATAATGTAACAGTCTTCATCAAATACATAACACACATTCTTGATTATTTTAAAATGATTGTTAACTTAGTTACTAAAATGCAGGTGGTCCTTAATGATGTTTAATAAGCATTAAAGCCTAGTAAGCAATAAATTTATCAACTGTTTTTATGTTTTCTTAGGGACAGACACACAATAATCAAGTCATGAGGCTTGGAATAAAAGTCCTAGATTTGAATTCTGATTCAGTCACTACCTGTTCTACCTGAGGCAAGTTACATTACATTTTTAAGCCTGAATTTACTTAGCAATAAAGCTGGAAAAGCAATACCTTATCACATATTGTTGTGAAACTATGTCATATATAGTAGGTACTCAATACGTGTTAGTTGAATCTGAATCATGGTGTTGATGGCTTCGTCATGATTATGAACTTAAATCTTGTTGTTATGCATTTGGCAAATGTGCAGAATTTGAGCAAGCATTCATAATTCCTGAGCTTCTACTGAACATATTGTCTATGAATAAAAATAGCAATACAGACAGAGTGTTCTTGCCCATAGACTACATCTGAACTGCACTGCCTTCAGCATAACATACAGATGCCCTAAGAAACGATAAGTGCATGTCTAATCCTGAATAATTATTGGCTGTCTTATCGAGAATACACAGCTATTTTTTTTATTCTAACCCTCTTATCGACAATTCCAGTGTTGTCACCAGTCATCGCCTCTCCCATTCTAGACTCTGTCACAAATGTTCATCTTCACCCTCTAAACTCATCCACTGCCATCTCATTGTATTTTCTAATCCCTCTTATTTCTTCTTTTCTGTCTCTTCTCATTTTTCCTTCTGTCCTTGATGTTTCATGCGAATACCCAATTACAGGGATCTCTTACTTCTGGTAAGTGAATCAAATCACCATCAGTTTGTTGAGCATACAATTTGGGGTTTCACTACTATTGAGTTATCTGGGTCTGCACCCTATAGATAAAACCTTTTATAGTGTGTTTCTACTTCCAGATTTGGAGTCTTCTGACTTGGTCATTGGGCTCAGCAACAACAAATACAAGTATGCCCATTAAGTAGGATCTTTAAAATATAAAATGTCAAGATTTAGCTAAACTACTTTATGCTATTGCTGCCCATGCATCCACTCTGTGACTAAGTGGGCACCAAGTGGGCCAAAGAGACCCTGAGCTGACACTAGTCCCTCCAGCCGGTGCATGTCCTAGATAAGCTGAGAAGACTCACAGGCAAATGTAAGTTCTGACATCATTTCCTCAGCAATCCCTGTGACCAACATTCTCCCCTGCCTCCCAACTTGTGCCTTCCCCTTAGATAAAATCTAATTCTTTTTGGTTGGAAGTGACCAATCTGTCCTTCACCACGGAACCCTATATCATTCCAACCAGGAACCACAATAAAGTAATGTGCCCCCGGTCCTGCTGCTCTCTCTACAAGCATCTTGCCTTGACCTCCCTGTGCAGCCCCTAGAGGTGTGCAGTCTACTTCATCTAAGCCCTGTGAGTAAAAACTTCTTTATTTCAAATTTCCGTGCAGTCTTCTGTTGACCCAAGGCTCAGCTCACCATCTGCTACCACAGGACTTCACTTAAGCATTATTTAACAACATCACAACAAAAATATATCTTCAATTGATACTACACAGTGGTTTCACAAATGATTGGTAAAATGACTTAAATGAGGAAAATATGCCCATATCAATAAGTACTGCCAACACATTTCAGACTGAGACTAGGAGAACACAAGCAGATTAAAATCATCAGCTGATATAGATGTTGTGCTTGCTAAAGGGCAGATAATATGTTAGCATTTTACATGCATTATCTCATATGATCCATGTTGTTCTGCCAGGGAGGTGCCAACTAAAGACATTTGTTCAAGGTCACACAGCCAGGAAATAGAGAAGTAGATAATCAAACTCTCATTATTCCCATTCTGGACACCTCAAAGCATGACAGGTTTCAATGCAACTAATCAATTACAATAAAAGATAAACTCTGTGGATAAGCTAAACTAACTCTTTGTATCTATTATTTCATATAAGCGATGTGTGAACAAGAAAAGTGATCAATGACATATACTCAAGAAGACAAGTGAGCATTTAACTCAATAACTTATATATAATTTCTTTTTGTGAACATATTCTCCCCATATTAGCCTCTGATCCAACTGCAGGCCAAGGTAAAGTGCTAATCTACCTTTTAAAATAAACATAAATGGACTAGTAACACTGAAGGAAGATATATACTTAGTGTATTTTTTCAGAACTTCAGTATACACAGTGTGTGAATATGTGTCTGTGTGTGTGTGTATATATATATATATATATATATATATATATATATATATCTCACTTCATCATGGGGAGGGTATACATTTAGGATCATTCTGATTATTTAATAAATTATATGAAATATAATTGATTCCTTTTTATTACAATTATTCCATGTAGGATAATATAGGCTGAACTTTATGTATCCCGGTGATCTAAAGTCTTAGGTTTTGATTAGAAGTCACTTATATATCATACTTTCTTCCTGGCCTTTCTTCTCTCTTTTCCTTCAGCTCTCCTTCAATTCCTTCACTCCACATTCAGATTTTGAGAACTAACAAGGTGCCAGCAATGTGTTAAGTAATACAGATGTCATTTTCTATTTAGCTGATCAGTTACCAAGACATTAATTTGAAAATAAGTTATTTACAAATCAGATATATCTAAATATGATCTCCTATAAGAAATATTATAGCATTAGGAAAACTTTATGTTCCCTTTGACTTATTTATGCAATATTCTGAAACAATAGTATGTGATATAATTGGAGAGAATAAACAGAAAATACTCTCCTGCCTTCTGATTATAGCTCTTATGTTCATAGTATCTCTTAAATCCTTATAACATCTTTTAACTTAGTTGCATGAGAGGAAAGGGGTTTCTGAAGACAACAGAACAAACACACTTTTCCCCCAGTGCCCTTTAACTCATCCAAAATCTCTCAATACTTCATGGTAGTAGCTATAGTTTTAAATAAGCCCAATCTTGTAGCATGAGTATGGGCACTGGACCTGTGTCCAAAGGACTTAGTGAAATTCAGTGAAAAATAATTTAGTTCTGGACCAAAAAGTGTTATAAACATCCTCCTTAAATTGAACAAATTACCAGCTATCCATAAAGTATAATGTATTGGCTTCTCTTCAAAACAGCAACACTAATACTGGCAACACTGCCAAATTCCTCCTTTCCTATATTCCCCTTTTCCTAGAGAAAGTGATTAAAAGACCAAATTTCATGCCAGCTGGATGCTTAAGAGCATCAAAGGTCTTCTGTCAGGATTCAGAACTTGATATGGCTTAGAAAACACTATGCTAATAGATAACCTCCTCAACATTATAAATCAAAGCCATATGACCACATTAAAATTCTATCAGCTAGTATCAATACTCTGTGGTTTATAAAGTACAGTTGACCTACCTCTGGGAGATAGTCAGAATGATACAAAAGTTAAGCTCTGGCTTGGGGAGTGTAGCTACTTTTCACAATTGAGATTATTCATTCTCAACAAATACCCAATTCTCTATACCTCTGTATCTTTATTGATTTTATTTAATTGAAACCTTAGGAGAAAGGAAGAGGAGACTCCATGAGTTGAGGCAGGAAAAGAAAAAATGTTAGAAGGTTACAATGGACACTTTGCTACTTTGAACTGTTCCTGTTATCAGCTAATTATAATTACAAAGAGCAATAGCCTTCCTATATAATTTAAAATCTTAGATCTTCTGAAAACTATTAAATACATCTCAATAATCTTAAAACTGTACCTTATAATTGCATTACAAACTTTTTCTGATGAAACCTACAGTAAGAAATACATCTAAAATCTTGGCAGAGTATAAACACACAAACATAAAAAATAAAAGTTTAATCAAATAAAACTTACCTTTACTATGTATAATGCTTTCTACCATATTTTAGTACAATTTATTAAAAAAATACCTTTAGTAGCTAATACATTTTCTTCAAGACTCACTAGTAGCTTGTATCCTGCAATTTAAAGACACTGAATTATTCCAATGTATGTGTCTCAATCCAATAGGACTTCTGCAGGCATTACTTAAAGACAGAGACTATTGATAAATGGATTCAATAAAAAGTACTCAATCACGATAAGCACGCAGATCTATTGCAGCAATAAACATACCGAAATTATTAAAATTTGAAATAATTAATAATCTAAAGGAAAAATACATTTAATCTTTTGTTTATCCTTCCAAAAATTCATTAATTTAAAATATAGTGGCAGTTGGCTTGATATAGGCAAGATTCAATATTAAGGCCCTAGAAATGGATGAACAACAGTCATAAAGTTTACAAACCCAGGTGTTTTGCCAATCAAATTTAACACAGTATAAAAGAAAAATACTTGAACAAAACATCAAAAAACTTCTATTATTAAATTTCTCCAATATCTTATAAATTGTCACATTTTAGATATGGTGTACTAATTATTAGTGTACTGCCAAACTCCTCTGACCATGGGGATTCTCCAGGCAAGAATACTGTAGTGGGTTGCAATGGGATCTTCCTAGTGCAGGTATCAAACTCCGGTCTCCCACATTGCAGGCAGATTCTTTACCAGCTAAGTCACCAGGGATGACCAACAATACTGGAGTGGGTAGCCTACCCCTTCTCCAGGGGATCTTTCTGACCCAGGAATCGAGCCAGGGTCTCATGCATTGAAGACAGATTATTAACTGAGCTACCAGGGAAGTCCAATTAAAATCCAATTTGTTAATGACAGTGCCTATGTAGAAAATCCTGGATTTTACTCTCTTAATAGCCTGGGAAGTTTGTTTCCATTGTTGAATTTGAAACACATAAAATATCTGACAAAAAAGCATGTGATGCCATTTAAAAATTCTTCTACAAAAGCAAGAAAGCAGGCAATACAATGATCCAAAAAAAAAGAGCAATACATTTTATTTTCCCTTATACATAGAAATGTCCATGACAATCTGTCATGGATCAACAAAGCTGTAAGAACAATGAAATGAAGAAATGAGTCAAGTCCAACTTCTGTCCCAACTCAGGAAAATCCTCTCTAGAGCATCATTTAGAGATGACTATTAGGAAATCAATGCTGAGAAAGAGATGGTTAGACGGCATCACTGACTCAATGGACATGAGTTTGAATAAACTCCAGGAGATGGTGAAATGCAGGGAAGCCTGAAGTGCTGCAGTTCATGGGGTTGCAAAGAGTCAGGTACAACATAGCAACTGAACAACTGCATTATTCATGGTTTAAAGTTACCATCTTTCCTGCGAAAGTGTGGATAAAAGCAGCAAAAGTAGGACTTTATGATGACTGCTGTTTATATTGGAGCCAGACATTTATATAATATCTTTTAGAAAGATATTATTTTGAAGCATGTAAGGGGAAGGTCACTGCATCATCTAATACTCTGTTAAACGAGAAAAAAAAAAAAAAAAAAACTAATAAAGCTTCCCTTAGCTCTTCCATGTTAGAAATACGTTGTCTATAATGTTTTAGTGTATGACATTTTGAACAGGATATGGTAGAAAGGTGATCTGATTTCTAATCAAAAGTTTCAAATGGCTTGAGAGACTTATTTGTACAATGGTTACATGCACTTTTATGATCATACACTTCATATATTTCATAAGAAATTGGAAACTCTGATTTGTTCTTCAGGTATTAAGCTACAAAAAAGAAAGGTCTTTAATTCCTATTGATTTCAATAGTCAACACTGTAGGAATTAGTTCAACATTTTGATCACATATCCACAGAGTTTAGCCCTGGTTCTCTTTTGCTCAGTCAAAAAAAAAAAAAAAGATACAGTATTATTGATTCTTCCCAATTTATATTCATCAACTATTTTTCCCATTCATATCATTGGTATATTATTTATACTTCAATTAATTATTTAACATTATATTTAATTAAAATGTATATAATTGGTTTATTGTATTCACCATAGTCTGGGTGTGGACAATACCCCAAATATCCATCTTTCTTTTTTGTAGTATGCTCCAGTGTTATTATGGTTCTATTCTTGCCTCCTTAAACAACTATTACATCCAGTGCTAGGAAGCAACTATTTATGTTACCATGAGCAATATTCAATATAGTTAAAAATCACTAAAACTATTACTTCTCAACACATATTAATCAGGGTTCTATCAGAAAAATGTAAACCACTCTGAATATTTAAAACTTACAGGATTTAATTCAGAGAACTGACTGCAAAGATGATGGAAAAGTTGATAAGAAGAACAGGTGATGGTAAGACAACCCGACGGTTAAAATACTAGGAAGCTACTACTACTCTTAGGATGGAAGAACAAATGGGTGAGGCAGTATACAGAAGCCCAAGTTGGTTATCCAGTGGAAAATGGAGCAAAGAGCTTCCAGTGGGAGATGGGGACACTGCTGAGCACTGCCCAAAGCAATGTAGGAGGGGAGAAACACCTTGGCCTCTCACTCATCATGTACTCCCATCTCCCAAAACCACCTACCACAGGACAACCACAGTCTGAACACAGCTGACATGAAGAACGAGGGAATACAGCCTGGGGATTAGCTTCATTGTCTCTCTCTAACAGCAAAGCATAGCAGAAGGATAAAAGTTGGATCTGGTCAATAAGGCCCAGAAATGTCACTTACAGGATGTGAATAATTCTTCAAACATTTTGCAACTCAGGTATTTCAGAATTAATTTAGTTCATGAAGCTATTTAACTGTAAATTCAACTATGTAAAATAAGCAGTTCATTAACATGCTTGTTCTCAAAGATTTATACAACCACATGGGTTAATTAGTCCTTCTGGACTAAAAAGACTAGAAAAATATAAATCCATCTGGAAAATTTTAAAATGCTATGTTGTTCTTTAATATAATGAATGATTATGTATTAATGTATCAAGTAGTGCCTCATGTTAATACAACAGTTCTACACATCACTACAGGTAACATTGTAGCATTTTATTCCATATTTTGGAGCATATTTTTCCAAAATGACTCAGCATGACCATTTATTACCCCTTCTCTTTTGAAAAGAATGAGAAAAACCTCAGAATTAAAAAAAAAAAAAAACTGTTCAATAACACTATTCAACTATTCAATAAGCATATAGGCTTTTAAATAATGCCTTAATGTTATAAATTGCAAATGCCTGTAGAGTTGAACAGTGTGTTTGCACCACATAAATAGGTAGGAATGACTCAACAAATGAGTTTGAAGAGACTCTACCGTTGAAGACACTCTTCAATGATATTCAAAAAGTATAGTATAATTGAGGTATATTGCTATTGACAATTCTGCATTCTTATACATCATTTACTTTCTTGTATCCAATAGCATGCATTTCAAAACAAAACTAATTTAATGTAGTCTAATCAAAAGGCAAATGAATTGAGCAAAGTCTGAGAAGTAATAAATACTTGTGATATCCATTTATAAATCTACTCGTAAGTTTTGTGACTTCCAATGGAAATAGCTTCTATGTAAATGCACTTTATGTTCTGTGATTGAAGCAAAAGTCTTCTGCCCTATTACAATATCATTATTAGGATCTCATATAACTTTCACTGAAATCTATTGCATTAAAATGACAAAGTTATGTTCAACTTTGCTAACGTAAAAGAAGATATCACATTTAAGAAAAGAATCTCTCTTCCTTCCTTTGATTAAAGGATGACAAGTAGAGAATGGGGTATTTTGAATTCATATCAGGATGGCAGCTTAAAATGTACAAAATTCATAGATGAGTTGAAGTAGAAACAGATGAAAGAACTCTCTTAAAAATGACATGTCTTTTTAAAAACTGGGAGGATATAAATGAGGTTGTTCCTTGTATTGTCTCAAAAGAATATTAAACGTTTTTGGACATGTCGACATAACTGTATTTGTTAATAAGGTAAGAATAAAGTGACTGATTCACATTAAAGCAGCTGCAAAACTACAAAAAAAAATCATCTGAAATTTATGTATTAGGCCAGAGCAGAGTTATGTTCCCCTTGGTTTTCTAGATCTAGAAACACTGGGTCCTAATGCATGACCAGTGTGGTTCTGGAATGTCCTGTTCTTTGCTACATCACCTGATAAAACATCAACTCAGATCTTCCAGGTACTACAAAATACAATTTGAAGACTAGAGAAAAAGTTCATTTCTCCATATACAGATTAACAAGTTCTATTAAGCATAAAATATCAATAAGTAGTAAATGTGGTAGCAATCTAATATCTAGTATCTCAAAATTTAGTGAAAATGTTAATTTGTACTGGTAGCAAATTACAATGTGCTCCAGACATCCATGCATTTATTTAAAGTAAGGGAGGTACCAAGTGTTATTGTATTGAATAGATGCATCATTAAATACTTCAACAAGAATGTCCAAATATCTCAAGTGAATTCTTCAGAGATTTATCAGTGAATATCATTATTAGACATAAGGGACATTTTGACATTTAATATATTGCTTCACTAAGCTTAAGAGGCAAAGTTAAAATGATAAGAATGTTGAAATTATTAAATGGAACTTCATTATAAGTCTTCTAATCCAAACAGAGAAGGTGATTTATAGAATGATAGGTATAGTTAGTGGATCACAGAATGGATTCCCTTTTGTATGATAACAAAATGTAAGAAAAGGTTTGCTTTTCTTGATTCTTTTCTCTAAAACAGACACTCTGGCATTTAGGAGATAGAAATGTATCATTTGACCTTTAAACTTCTGTTTCATTAATGTACCACAAGCAACAGAGTCACTGATTGACACATTTGCACTTTCAGGCCTTTAGCACTTAAAGTTATTTGATAACTGTTATGCCACTATTTGCTTTTTATGAGATACTTGGAGGAATATGTTACATTAAAAAGAGTAAAACATGTAAAGCTTAATAAACAATATCACATAATTCAGTAAAGTGTTCTCTTGAGTACTAGATTTCTGTACTTTGATGTGAAGGCGTGTTTGTATGAGGGAAGATTTTGGGTTTTTGTTTTGTTTTGTTTTCTAATGAATTAGATAATTACACCAAATACAATTCCAAGTATCCAAAGTGAAAACTTTGGATCATTACTTTTGATGAAAAATATCTCACCTGACTTACACTCAAATAGTCCTTAAGCTCTTCTGTACTGGTATATGAACAGAGTAAATACCAGTTGCAGGAAAAATAACTGATGCAATTTAACATTTTTTTAAGAGAGAGAGGGTTTCTTACAACTATATATGTTTAAAGTATTTAAAACGTATGGTCAATGTAAAATGATAAAAAAAAAAAAAATGGAATCAGTCCCTAGAGAATTCTAGAATTACTGTAAACCAATTACTTTGAGTAAAAAGTAATGCGGATCAGATTTGTTTCATATGGAAAAAAAAAAGAAAGATTCTGTTTATTTTTTAAGAAAACTGTAACTGGTTAGAAACATTATTCAAAAGAAACAGAGATACCATTCTCTTTAAAAAGTTTAAAAGTCAAAAGTTCTCTAAACTAAGATATGACAAAATTCAGGATACAGTATGTAAATGGATGAGGTAGGTGCACACAAGTAAACAAGGACTGCACCAAACCAACAAAACTGGAAAAATATTGCTGCCGCTAGTTAGAGAAGCTTCACTATTGGCAGCAATGAGTGAACGAAACATAGGTCTCCTAGAAGCAGACCATGAGTTCAGCTATTTTAATTAGCCATAGTAGTCATTAGATTATTCTCTAAAAACAAAACACCCAAGATATACCATCAAGAGACAAGCAGTCTATCAAATCCTTTAGATTGAAAATGTTAATGCTCATTACAAATAGGTAATATGCTACTACAACTATATAGATTGCAGTTCCCATGATATGTGTTTGCAGGCTCTAAAGACAGCACTTCATCCTTACCACTGTTGTTTAAACTTCCAAAACAAACTTAATATAAAGAATATCACCAAGGGTTTAATTTATATCCTCAGTGTGACCAAAAGTTCATCTCTTTTATCAGCAATTCGAGGTATTTTACTAAGTGGCAACAAACTGTTACTTTTGTACACATCCAGTAGCTTTGTGTTTACAGTAGAGATATGCACTATAAACTAGTATCTATTAGAAACTGTAACAGTATTCTACATTAATTTGGACTCATAGGCATGTTTAAGAAGGTGTAAATCGTTTACCACACCCAGATCCAAGATCATTAAATTTACAATATATTGCATGTTTCAAATAAAACATAGCCCTCTCTGTTTTACCTTAAACATGCCACATACACTGATTTTCTGCAATCTGTACTTATAAGCCAACTACCACCCAGTGGAGAGAAAGGATATCTTTCAGAATCTATGTCAGGTGGGGGTGTCACAGGCAGAAGGGAAGGCTATAGGAAATGAAGGTATAAGGGTATTTAGCCTTGTTTAGATCTAAGCACTGCTGATCATCAATTTATATTTTCACAGGAGAAAAAACGTTACCAGACTCTTACAGCAATGTTGTTTATAGATAAAATTAGTCTACAGATGTTCATTAGTGACAAAACATTTCAATGCCCAAGCTTGGGGAAAAGAAGGGAAGAAGGAAGAGTGAGAAAAAGGAGCCAAGACTTAAAAGGGAGGAAAAGGGAAAGATGAGGGGATAGAGAGTAGCAGAGAAAGGGAGAGACTGTGTGTATACATGTGTGAGTGACAATGTGTGGAACAGTGAAGGAGGGAGCGGGTGCCTTTTTAGAGAGTAGAAGAGAATCTGAATGTGAAAGTGGTTGTTAGGGAGAGTATGGAAGTGCCAGCATGTATGAGAATGTGAAACAGAATATGTGAGTGAGTGTGGTTATGAAAAAGAGATTTGTGAGGGTGAGAAAATGGAACTGTAAGGGGTTAGAGGGAGCACACATGTGTGTGTGACAGGGATGGGAAACAATATGGGGAAAGAGATGGGAAATGTGAGTCGAGAGAGAGAGACAGAAGTCAAGCTCGCAGACCAGGGATATTAATGAGAAAGAAAAACGAAGAATGGAGAAAGGTAAAGAATGGAGGAAAGTGTATTAAATAAAAGGATCAGAAATTAGAGTGGTGGAAATGAAAAAGAAAACATGAGGTGAAAAAAGAATGGGAGGAAAAACAGAAAAGCAATAAAAAGAGGTAATGGATAGAAAAGAGTAAGAAGGAGGGGAATTGGAAAAAAAATAAAAACAAAACGAAGGAAGGAAAAAAGGGGGGGGGGGCAGGGGGACAAAGCGATAAGAGGAAAGAAAGAAAACTGAAAAGGGAGAAATTGAGCCTAAGTGTCCAAGTGAGAGGGAAAATACATGGGAGCAGGGAGCCAACAATTGGAAAAAGTCGCTTAGGTTACAGTAAAATAGAAACAAACCTGATAAACTTGTCAGACTCTCCAAGAGTACCCCAGGACAGTAAAACTGAGACCTTGTGAACTGAGTTTCCAAGTGGCATTGGCCCCTCCTAAACCTCACACTTCACTCATCTCAGGGCTACTTGGCGTTCCGGCAAAGTGCTTAAGCATCACCAGTTCTGTTTGCCACCTGCCCCGGAGTAAAGGGGCCACGGCTCCAGGCAGAATCAGCACCTGGACTTCCTGAAATGCGGTCCTTTTGATAGAGATCACCACCAGCATCTTTACTTGGTTTTAAAAGACCGCAAGAAAGGTGGAGAGACAGACAGACAGATTGAGACAAGTACGAAAAGCACGACGTTCCTCCTACCTAAGCACCGCCGTGTCCCCTTTTCTGACCATCATGTTGTCCACAGCCGCCCAGGGGAAGTCCACACTCTGTCCAGCCGGGAGGCAGGAGGGTAGCAGGCAGCACAGGCTGAGGAGCACCGCCGCCAGCCACTGGTTCGAGCAACAAGCACCCTGCACCAACAGCATCATGTCCATCCCTGCTAGGGCTGCTCACTCTCCAGCAGCTTTCAGCTCGCACTCCCCCACCCCCTGGTGCTGGCGAGTCTTCCCAGGAACCAGGCGGCGCGCCACAGGATTTTTTTTTTCCCCTTCTTTTTCCCCCTCTTTCTTCTTCTTCTTCTTTTTTTTTTTTTTTAATTCTTTTTAATTTGGTGGGTAGGTGGGTTTCTTTTCTCCCCCCGCCCCACACCTAGTTGTTGGGTGTTGTTTCTCTCTTTTTTGCCTCCCCTCCTCCTCTTTGCTTTCCCTCCCTCCCTCCCCTCCCACCCCCTAGCACCACTCTACACCTCCTCTCGGTTGCTTTTGGCCGAGTCCGGAGTGTGTCTAATTCTCCGGCGGCTCGCGCACTATCTAGCGAGGAGTGGAGCGCGCCGGCGAGTGAGGGAGGAGGCGCGGCGACGGCGGAGGCAGGGCGATCGGCGGCGGAGGCTGCAATAGCAGCAGCAATAGCAGCCGAAGCAGCGCGGAGCGCAGCGGCGGCCGGCGGCCCCCGGGCTCGCGCGCGTTGCCAAGCGGCCGTTTCCTTAGCAACCCCGCCCGGGGACTGAGGATGCAGCAGGGAGGGGGAAATGAAGTGGCGGGGCGGGGGGGTAGGCAGAAAGAAAACGGAAAAAAAAAAAAAAAGGGAAGAGGTATATTATTATAAAACTGAGAGAAAAAAAAGAGAGAGAGAGAGACATCGGAGACAGAACGCTTCCCTTCCTGTCGTACACACTAGAGTGATGCTTTGCTAGAAAAGTCTCCGCGTCTGGGCTGAGGTGAAGAGAGCAGAGCGGCGCTTTGCTTTCCCTCTCCAGTGCGTTTTACCTCTTGAGGCACCATAACTTTTAAGTCCTCCAAGTTGTGGTAGACGCCATCATGACGCCAGGGACTGTGAGGTTTTGTTGTTGGTTTTTTTTTCCCATCTTGCCCGAGCGACCGCCCCATAGTTGACTCTTTACCTCTTTTCGGAAATAGGTAGGGACGGTGGAGGGGGTTACTGTTTTTTTGAGGGGACAGGCGGGTGGGGATGCTTGCAAAGCTTAGGGTAAAGCAGCTGGCGTGTCTATTGGGTCAGTCGCTGAGGGCTGGAAGGCGGTCCCCCTCCACCCCCGACCCCGTGCATGTTGACACTAAATTGTGTGTGTGTGTGTGTGTCTGTGCCGGGTATGGTCAGAGCGGAGAGTGCGCGGATCTGTGTGTGTAGTAAGCGCGCTCCTGTAATGCGCGCGAATCGTGCACAAGGGGCCTGTGAGCGTGCGGCACGCAGGCGCGCTGGGAGGGACAGGGTGGGTCTTGACGGGATGGAGTCGGGAAGAGACTGCAATCAAGTATTTTAATTGTGTACAGCCAGGCAGTCCTGTTATGTAAGAGGGAGCTTAACCCGTTTGAGCCTATCAGGCGGAATGATCAGCGCATTCGAATCTAGGTAGGGCAAAGTTACGGGGTTTAACGAGTCACAGGTTTATATCTTTTAACAGCCTCTAAACGGGGTTGGATAGGCTTCCGACTCCGGGGGGCGGGGGCGGGGGCAGAGCGGTTACCCTCTCTTCCTCTGCCGCTGTATCCCCTTAGCCGCTTGCCCCGCCGCTGCGAGCCGCTGTCCAAGACCGAGGCACATTGTGGGTGCTGGGCATGGGGCCACCCCCTACCCTTTTTTACTTTTCCCTTCTTGAACTCCTGTCCAGGCCAGCGATCCTTTAGCTATTCTGGGCCATTTGCAGATCAATGCGAGAACCGAGGCTAGAGTCAATAGCAGTTAGGCCAGTCAATCTTGTTCAGAGAGGAGTTTGGGAAGCAGGGCAGGGAAGTGAAAAAGAGAAACAAGTAATTAAAAAATATGGTTACCCCTCCCCTTCCTCCAGCCCTATCCCCTGCCGAAGGCAGTCTTTGAAGATTTTCTTCGCCTGGCCCCAGCCCTTCCTCCCTTGGAGGAAATAAATACAGCAAAACCTCACACATCCCTAACTCGTTTTCCATAATGCTAGCAGGGTCCTCTGGCAAAGCGCACAGAAGCAATAATCTCTGCAGGGGTCAGCATCCGGCTGCCTCCCCAGACTGAGCTCTTTAAGAGGCAGGCAGGGAGTCGTTTTGCTTGGCGGTAGCGGTGCTCACGGTGATTTTTATCGCAGTACATGAGGATATATGGGGAAAGGGAAGGATTCCCATCACCTGTGACCACCCAGACTGACTGATCGAAGAGCCTCTAGCCAGCATCACCTCCCTTCTGAAGTGACACTCCAAAGCCCCCGAGACGCTTGCAGCGGGAGTTACTGATGTTATTAGTATTCAAGCTTAACTCTCAAATCCGTTTCGGAAATTGAGAGTGCAACAGTATTCAACCGCATTTTGAGACATCAATAAATGTTAGTCATTTGCGGATGAATGAAAACATTTTCTTTACCGTCTGGTATTCTAGGGAAAAATAATCGTCAAATGACATACTCTAGCTAATATTGATGCCAAATACCTAGGTAACACTGTCATCTTGTTAACTGCGTTTTTCTCTCCTGCGTGATACACTGATGGATAAAGCCTAAAATTATCTAGGGCAAACCGGGGATTAGAAGAATCGGCATGCCGTATTTATGGGCAAAACTTCGCAATATTATTTAGTATTTTCATAGAAAATATCTGGATTCCATTGAAGAGAAGCAGAAGGCACGGCGGCTTCCAGCATTGTGACTCAGTTTAGTGCTATTTTATGCAGGGATGGGGGTGCCAGCGTTTCTAGTACAAGCTATGAAAAGCATCCTTTTGTAACCGCTGTTTCCCAGAGATCTGACATCTTCAGGGCGGGGGTGGAGGGGAGGAGAAGGGGGTATCTGTGACCAGAGATGGAGCTATGTAGCAGTTTTAATATGTACAACAACCCTTCAGGGTTGTGAAGGAAAAACTGGGACCACTTCTGTTTAAAGGCAAAGAGTTTATTTTCTTTATTTCTAGTTTTTAGCTCAACTTCCAGTCACTGATCACAAAGCACTTAAATCTCACAAAACCCATCCAAAGGAAACAGTAACGGAGCCTAGTTTATAGATTCATAGACTGCTGGAAAGCTTATTTACATGTGCATCACTATTATTTAAAGTGAGTGCAAGAATGCTGAGTGGGGCAGCCTTATTCCTGCATGTAATTTTGCTGTCTTTTTGACCAGGGAGGAAAATTACTTTAAAAGTGCATATTACTTTATTTTCTCTTCACCTTTCTATGGGCGTATATCTCAGAGGATTTTACAGGGTTTCTAGTATTTGCTTTTGAGGTCCTAGATTTCTTTCAAGCAGAGACTTAAATCCTGTAAGTCTTAGCTCCTGAGAGAAAACCAGAACAAAAACAAACAACAACAAATGTCAGGAAAAAAACACCTCTCAGTTCAGCTAGCACATAGTTATTTGCTGCTGCTGCTGCTGCTAAGTCGCTTCAGTCATGTTCAACTCTGTGCGACCCAATGGATGGCAGCCCACCAGGCTCTGCCGTCCCTGGGATTCTCCAGGCAAGAACACTGGAGTGGGTTGCCATTTCCTTCTCCAATGCATGAAAGTGAAAACTGAAAGTGAAGTCGCTCAGTTGTGTCTGACTCTTTGCGACCCCATGGACTATAGCCTACCAGGCTCCTCTGTCCATGGGATTTTCCAGGCAAGAGTACTGGAGTGGGGTGCCATTGTTTAGCAGGTTTTTTGTTGTTTTTTTTTTTAGTATCAGAATAGGTAACAGCATTGTTGAAACATTTTAGATGGTGAGGGTTAGAGTGGGTGTAGTAGGATATTCATTTGGTAAGAGGTTTTAGGAATTGACATTGGCCTGAATTCCTACTATGTCCTGTTGAATCAGGTACCCTTACTTTGCTTTCAAAGCTAGACTTCTAATATTTGAAGAAACATGATGACCAAATGGAAGGAGGAAGGTGGACCCTGACTTTGCGAATTGATTATGCCTTTAACTAGACTGATTTACACCCCTGTTTTTCATGTCCTCTAAATTCAGGTATGTTGGAAGAGCAATATAATAAGGAAGCTTCTTATGCTTCTTTAGTTCAATAAGCTTGATTTTTAATTGACAGTGTAAATGAGGTTGTTGTTTTGAAAAAAATATATAAATTCACATTTGTTTTCTGATAGTGAGTAAATCCAGATACATTTTTCATGCTATCACTGTGTAGGCATGAGAAATTTTAGGCAAGACAAGTCCCAAGAGCTAATCAGAGCTAATGAGAGCACTTTGTAATTCCTGAAAGAGTGGGTCAGGAAGCCCTTTTAAACAGGACATATGAATAATAGCTCGCTAACTTGGGTAATAATTGAGTCTCTATTTGAATTAAGCTGGTTTAAGTTTGAAGCACCTTGCCAACTTAAGTTGACCTGTGGTGGTTTGCAGCTTGGTATGAGAAACTACAAACCCTGGGAAATTTTTCATGGTGGGGGCTGGGGAAGGGGAATATTTCTTTATAGACAGTTTTCTCAACCTGGGCACTTTTTTTTTTTTTTTTTTCTTAATTGGAGTATAGTTGATTTGCTTTACTGTGTTAATTTCAGATGTGCAGCAGTGATGTAACCTAGACACTTTTAATATGTTGGACCAGGTAGTTCTTTGTTGTAGAGACTGCCCTAGCATTGGAAAATGTTTAGCAGCAACCCAGGCCTCTACTTACTAGATGCCAATAGCACTAGTAGATGCCAGTAACTCTGATAACTAAAATTTCTTCAGAGGTTGCTAAATGCTTTGTGGACCAGGGTAGAGGGGTGTTGTAAAAAATACCCCAGGTTTCTAAAAGTATATACCATCTGGTGCTTTACAAGTAAAATAAGAAAGCAGATTACAGTCAAAACAAAAGTGTTTTATTTGAATTCTATAGCTACAAAAGAGATCTTCCTCATCAATTTGGTCTCTGCATTTACCTGCTATATGACTGAGTAGCTCAACTTAGTGGGGTACAATTAATTTAATTTTTAGTATCAGAATAGGTAACAGCATTGTTGAAACATTTTAGATGGTGAGGGTTAGAGTGGGTGTAGTAGGATATTCATTTGGTAAGAGGTTTTAGGAATTGACATTGGCCTGAATTCCTACTATGTCCTGTTGAATCAGGTACCCTTACTTTGCTTTCAAAGCTAGACTTCTAATATTTGAAGAAACATGATGACCAAATGGAAGGAGGAAGGTGGACCCTGACTTTGCGAATTGATTATGCCTTTAACTAGACTGATTTACACCCCTGTTTTTCATGTCCTCTAAATTCAGGTATGTTGGAAGAGCAATATAATAAGGAAGCTTCTTATGCTTCTTTAGTTCAATAAGCTTGATTTTTAATTGACAGTGTAAATGAGGTTGTTGTTTTGAAAAAAATATATAAATTCACATTTGTTTTCTGATAGTGAGTAAATCCAGATACATTTTTCATGCTATCACTGTGTAGGCATGAGAAATTTTAGGCAAGACAAGTCCCAAGAGCTAATCAGAGCTAATGAGAGCACTTTGTAATTCCTGAAAGAGTGGGTCAGGAAGCCCTTTTAAACAGGACATATGAATAATAGCTCGCTAACTTGGGTAATAATTGAGTGTCTATTTGAATTAAGCTGGTTTAAGTTTGAAGCACCTTGCCAACTTAAGTTGACCTGTGGTGGTTTGCAGCTTGGTATGAGAAACTACAAACCCTGGGAAATTTTTCATGGGGGGCTGGGAAGGGAATATTTTTTATAGACAGTTTTCAACCTGGGCACTTTTTTTTTTTTTTTCTTAATTGGAGTATAGTTGATTTGCTTTACTGTGTTAATTTCAGATGTGCAGTGATGTAACCTAGACACTTTTAATATGTTGGACCAGGTAGTTCTTTGTTGTAGAGACTGCCTAGCATTGAAAATGTTTAGCAGCAACCCAGGCCTCTACTTACTAGATGCCAATAGCACTAGTAGATGCCAGTAACTCTGATAACTAAAATTTCTTCAGAGGTTGCTAAATGCTTTTGGACCAGGTAGAGGGGTGTTGTAAAAAATACAGGTTTCTAAAAGTATATACCATCTGGTGCTTTACAAGTAAAATAAGAAAGCAGATTACAGTCAAAACAAAAGTGTTTTATTTGAATTCTATAGCTACAAAAGAGATCTTCCTCATCAATTTGGTCTCTGCATTTACCTGCTATATGACTGAGTAGCTCAACTTAGTGGGGGTACAATTAATTTAATGCTGCTGCTAAGTCGCTTCAGTCGTGTCCAACTCTGTGCAACCCCATAGACGGCAGCCCACCAGGCTCCCCCATCCCTGGGATTCTCCAGGCAAGAATACTGGAGTGGGTTGCCATTTCCTTCTCCAATGCATGAAAGTGAAAAGTGAAAGTGAAGTCGCTCAGTCGTATCCAATTCTTAGTGATCCCATGGACTGCGGCCCACCAGGCTCCTCCGTCCATGGGATTTTCCAGGCAAGAGTACTGGAGTGGGGTGCCATTGCCTTCTCCAAGTTCAAATAATGGCTGACTGTAAATATCTTTCCGTGATGTCTCCATTAGAATACTTTTATTTGTCAGAGTTGAATGGATATTTCTCACTTTTAAAAGAAACTGATATTTTCTGGTTGTTTAAATAAAAATATAAACCAATGAGGTGAGCTTCTTTTAGGCAAGAACTAACTTAAATCTTTATATTGTTTACATAATGACAGCTACAGGGTATGCACTCAGGAAATGACTATTAAATAAAGGAAAGGAAAAACAAAGTAATTTCCCTTTTGAATACCTCTAAGTAAAAATTTTATATTCCTTCACTTACCTTTTTTTTTTTTTTCCTTTCATCTCATCTATTAAATACCGCCAGCCTTGCTGGTAAGCAAAGAGGTAAGAACTGTGGGCTGGAGGGATGTTGCAGGGGTACTTTCAAAGCTCCTCAAACCATTCCTGTAGAAAGGCTCTGAAAATTTTACCCAAGTTCTGAAGCCAGAGTGAGAAGTCTTAGGATATATGTAAGTGGAAATTAATTTTAAAGTACTGAAATTTTTATTCTTTTCACTTGTAGTGAGTACATATTAACTATATATCCTTATATATTTATATAGGTTCTGGAGAAAGTAATAAATACTTCTATTATTATTTACTTAAGACTTTTCCTCACCTACTTCCAAAAGGACTTTAGTAACCTCAAGTACATCTATTTAAAAATAAATGTCAAATTTAATATTTTCTATTTGACTATTAGGAATGTAAAATTTTATACTCTGAAGCTAGCATTCTATTTTATTTTTTTTATATTATCTCATTTTGTTTCCTAAAAGTTTCTGATTTTGATTTCAGAGATTTTAACCCTTCAACAACAAGGGTTTGAACTGTGCGGGTACACTTTTATGCAGATTTTTCAATAAATACTATAGTACCACCCTATAGTATAGCGACTGAGTCCCAGTAGTGTGGAAACTCAGAAATGGAGGATTGACTGTAAAGCTATATATGGATTTTCCACAACGCATGTATCAATGCTCTTTACCCTTCACGTTATTCAAGAGTAAACTGTATATATTTTTAAAGACTTTACTAGAGCAGTTGTAGGATTACAACAAAATTTAATGGGAGGTATAAAGATTTCCCATATATACCTTGCCCCCAAACATGTGTAGCCTCCTCCAGTATCTACATCACTCACTAGAATTGCACATAATGTTCTTTGGCAAGGATGAACCTACACTGGCACATTAAAATCATCCCAAGTTCATAGTCTGCCATAGGGTTCACTCTTGGTATTGTACATTTTGAGTTTAGACAAATATATAATGACATGTAGTTCTCATTTTAAATATCATATGGTAAAAATCCTCTGTGCCCTGACTATTCAGTTCTCCCCCGACAACTTACAATTTTTTTTAAACTGTTTTCATAGTTTTGCCTTGCGCAGAGTGTCATATACATGGAATTATCCAGAATGGAGCCTTTTTTTCAGATGGGCTTCTTTTACCTAGTAACATGTGTTTAAGATTTCTCCATGTCTTGTCAAGAAAATTAGAGATACCAAGGAAACATTTCATGCAATGATGGGCTCGATAAAGGACAGAAATGATATGGACCTAACAGAAGCAGAAGATATTAAGAACAGATGGCAAGAATACACAGAAGAACTGTACAAAAAAGATCTTCACGACCCAGATAATCACGATGGTGTGATCACTCACCTAGAGCCAGGCATCCTGGAATGTGAAATCAAGTGGGCCTTAGAAAGCGTCACTACGAATAAAGCTGGTGGAAGTGATGGAATTCCAGTTGAGTTATTGCAAATCCTGAAGGATGATACTGTGATAGTGCTGCACTCAATATGCCAGCAAATTTGGAAAACTCAGCAGTAGCCACAGGACTGGAAAAGGTCAGTTTTTATTCCAATCCCAAAGAAAGGCAATGCCAAAGAATGCTCAAACTACCGCACAATTGCACTCATCTCACATGCTAGTAAAGTATTGCTCAAAATTCTCCAAGCCAGGCTTTAGCAATACATGAACCATGAACTTCCAGATGTCCAAGCTAGATTTAGAAAAGGCAGAGGAACCAGAGATCAAGTTGCCAACATCTGCTAGATCATCGAAAAAGCAAGAGAGTTCCAGAAAAATATCTATTTCTGCTTTATTGACTATGCCAAAGCCTTTGACTGTGTGGATCACAATAAACTGGAAAATTCTGAAAGAGATGGAATACCAGAACCCCTGACCTGCTGCCTCTTGAGAAACCTGTATGCAGGTCAGGAAGCAATAGTTAGAACTGGACATGGAACAACAGACTGGTTCCAAATAGGAAAAGGAGCACATCAAGGCTGTATATTGTCACCGTGCTTATTTAACTTCTATGCAGAGTACATCATGAGAAACGCTGGGCTGGATGAAGCACAAGCTGGAATCAAGATTGCCGGGAGAAATATCAATAACCTCAGATATGCAGATGACACCACCCTTATGGCAGAAAGTGAAGAGGAACTAAAGAGCCTCTTGATAAAAGTGAAAGAGGAGAGTGAAAAAGTTGGCTTAAAGCTCAACATTCGGAAAACGAAGACCATGGCATCTAGTCCCATCACTTCATGGGAAATAGATGGGGAAACAGTGTCAGACTTTATTTTTCTGGGCTCCAAAATCACTACAGATGGTGACTGCAGCCATGAAATTAAAAGACGCTTACTCCTTGGAAGGAAAGTTATGACCAACCTAGATAGCATGTTGAAAAGCAGAGACATTACTTTGCCAACAAAGGTTCATCTAGTCAAGGCTATGGTTTTTCCAGTGGATGGATGAGAGTTGGACTGTTTGGAGAAGACTTTGAGAGTCCCTTGACTGCAAGGAGATCCAACCAGTCCATTCTGAAGGAGATCAGCCCTGGGATTTCTTTGAGGGAATGATGCTAAAGCTGAAACTCCAGTACTTTGGCCACCTCATGCAAAGAGTTGACTCATTGGAAAAGACTCTGATGCTGGGAGGGATTGGGGGCAGGAGGAGAAGGGGATGACAGAGGATGAGATGGCTGGATGGCATCACTGACTCAATGGACGTGAGTCTGAGGAACTCAGGAGGCCTGGCGTGCTTTAAGAAAATCCCAAATTTCTTCCAAAGTGACTGTACCATTGTGTATACATTCCCACCAGTAAATGAACAAGAAGTTTTGCTGCCAAATATCCTCACAAGCATTTGGTATTGTCAGTGTTCCAGACTTTGGCCACTCTAGTAGGTGTGTGGTGGTATCTCATTGTTGCTTTAATCTGTATTTTTCTGGTGATATATGATGTGCTGTACCTTTTCATTTGCCATCTGTTTGTCTTCTTTGATGAGGTGTCTGTTAAGGCCTTTGGCTCATATTTTATCAGGTTTTTGTTGTTTTTGAGTTTTAGAAAGTTCTTTGTATGTTTTGAATAATAGTGCTTTAACAGATATGTCTTTTGCAAATATTTTATCCCAGTCTGTGGCTTGTCTTCTCATTGTCTTGACATTGTCTTTCACTGACTAGACATTTTTAATTTTAATGAAGTCCAGCTTATCAGTTATTTCTATTGTGAATAGTGTGTTTTCTGTTGGGTCTAAAAAGACATCGCCATACCCAAGTTCATTTAGGTTTTCTCCTATGGTATGTTTTAGGAGTTTTATTGTTTTACACTTGGGTCTATGATCTTTTTTTGAGTTAATGGTTGTAAAGACTATAAATATCTTGAAAATAATTATTTTCAAACCCTATAAGTCTTGTGCTTTTGAGCTGTGGTGTTGGAGAAGACTCTTGAGAGTCCCTTGGACTGCAAGGAGATCCAACCAGTCCATTCTGAAGGAGATCAGTCCTGGGTGTTCACTGGAAGGACTGATGCTATAGCTGAAACTCCAATACTTTGGCCACTTCATGCGAAGAGTTGGAAAAGACCCTGATGCTGGGAGGGATTGGGGGCAGGAGGAGAAGGGAATGACAGAGGATGAGATGGTTGTATGGCATCACCAACTTGATGGACATGAATTTGAGTAAACTCCAGGAGTTGGTGATGGACAGGGAGGCCTGGCGTGCTGCGATTCATGGGGTCGCCAAGAGTCAGACACAACTGAGTGAATGAACTGAACTGAACTGATAAGACTTGTGAATTTTATCCCTTTATCATATTTTACTGTAATTGATAAATAATGTGTAAATACTATCATATAATATAAAAATAACAGGGAAGATACCTCATTGTGTTAATTTATGAAGCCACCTTTACCAGAATTTGTAATTTTTTATTTTGATGAATTTGTACTATTTGTATACTTTTCATAACAAAAAGAATATATGTATATATAACTGAATCATTTTGCTGTACAGCAGAAATTAACACTTCATTATAAATCAACTATACTTCACTTAAAAAAAAATCTAGTCTTATTGTCATTTCATTCCATGGCCACTTCTAGCAATCATTGGGATGTTTATTGCTCTTGTAGTAAAATTATGATATTTACAGTGCAATAAATCATTGTTTCTTTGCCTAATATTAGAGAAAACCAGATAGGTTTAAAGTGGAATAACTTTAAAGGACTATATGAAATACCTTTCCAAATTTATAAAAGCTACACATATTCATGACATTTTTTTTGTTGTCCTGACAAGAAGACATACTTTTCACGATAAATCTTCAGAAAATGCATAGAATATGAAAATGCAACTTAGAGAAGTCTTAACGTTAACATCTGCTTCATTCCACCCAGACTAAGAAACAGAAGACTGCCAGTAACCCAGAAGCCTCCTGGAAGCACTTTCTTAGTGACAACCCCAATCTTCTTCCATAACGTAACCACTGTGAGGTCATCCTTTCCTCATTTTCTTTATATTTCTACTACTTAGTTTTGGATCCACTGAAAAAATGACTTGCTTTTCTATATATGCATTCAAAGCCATATCAATCATACATTATGTAATTATATACTGTATCCTTTTTTGTGTCTGAACTTTTTAAGAATTTAATATTTATTAAATATAATTCAATATTTATTTTAATATTTTAAGATTCCTCTGGGGTGTTGTACAATTGTCTTCCCTTCATTTGTATCTTTTTAGCATTGTATAGTATAAATATACAATTATATATTCATTCATTATATTGTTGACAGACTATGTTTTACATGACTTGTCTATTATAGACAATGATGGCATGAACATTTTTGAACATCAGTGCTGAAAACTTCCCCCAGAATGTTTAAATTGGCCTACAAGTTTGTTGGGAACTAGAAAGAGATAGAGACAGAGACAGAGATATTTATTTTAAGGAATTGACTTATCCTATCAGACTGGTTCCAAATAGGAAAAGGAGTCTGTCAAGGCTGTATATTGTCACCGTGCTTATTTAACTTCTATGCAGAGTACATCATGAGAAACACTGGGCTGGATGAAGCACAAGCTGGAATCAAGATTGCCGGGAGAAATATCAATCACCTCAGATATGCAGATGACACCACCCTTATGGCAGAAAGTGAAGAGGAACTAAAGAGCCTCTTGATAAAAGTGAAAGAGGAGAGTGAAAAAGTTGGCTTAAAGCTCAACATTCGGAAAACGAAGACCATGACATCTAGTCCCATCACTTCATGGGAAATAGATGGGGAAACAGTGTCAGATTTTATTTTTCTGGGCTCCAAAATCACTACAGATGGTGACTGCAGCCATGAAATTAAAAGACGCTTACTCCTTGGAAGGAAAGTTATGATCAACCTAGATAGCATATTGAAAAGCAGAGACATTACTTTGCCAACAAAGGTTCGTCTAGTCAAGGCTATGGTTTTTCCAGTGGTCATGTATGGGTGTGAGAGTTGGACTGTGAAGAAGGCTGAGCCCCAAGAATTGATGCTTTTGAACTGTGGTGTTGGAGAAGACTCTTGAGAGTCCCTTGGATTGCAAGGAGATCCAACCAGTCCATTCTGAAGGAGATCAGCCCTGGGATTTCTTTGGAAGGAATGATGCTAAAGCTGAAACTCCAGTACTTTGGCCACCTCATTCAAAGAGTTGACTCATTAGAAAAGACTCTGATGCTAGGAGGGATTGGGGGCAGGAGGAGAAGGGGACGACAGAGGATGAGATGGCTGGATGGCATCACTGACTCGATGGATGTGTCTAAGTGAACTCCGGGAGTTGGTAATGGACAGGGAGGCCTGGCGTGCTGTGGTTCATGGGGTCGCAAAGAGTTGGACACAACTGAGCGAGTGATCTGATCTGATCTGATCTGATCATGAAACTGCTGTTCAGATATTGTCATGTCCAACTCTTTGTGACCCCATGGACTGCAGCACAGTGGGGTCCACTGTCCTCCACTATCTCCTGGATTTACTCAAGTTCATGTTCATTGAATTGGTGATGTTATCTAACCATCTCCTCTTCTATCTCCCCCTTCTCCTTTTGCCTTCAATCTTTCCCAGCATCAGGGTCTTTTCCGCTGAATAGGCTCTTCACATCAGATGGCCAAAATATTGGAACTTCAGCTTCAGCATCAGTCCTTCCAGTGAATATTCAGGGTTAATTTCCTTTAGGATTGACTGGTTTGATCTCCTTGCAGTCCATGGGATTCTTAAGAGTCTTTTCCAGCACCACAATTTGAAAGTATCAGTTTTTCATGAAACTGCCAAGTTCAAAATCTGCTGGGTAGGCAGGCAGGCTGAGACCAAGGGAAGTTTGATGCTGCAGCTTGTATCTGTAGACAGTGTAGAGACAGATTTCCCTCTTCTGCAAGGAACTTCAGTCTGTTTGGTTTTAAGCCCTTCAATCGAATGTGGCCTACCCATATTGTGGAGAGTTATCTGCTTTACTCAGAGTCCACTGATTTAAATGTTAATCACATCTAAAGAGGGACTTCCTTGGTGACTCAGTTGGTAAAGAATCTGCCTGCAATGTAGGAGACCTGGATTCCATCCCTGGGTTGGGAGGATCCCCTGGATGAGGGCATGGCAATCCACTCCAGTATTCTTGCCTGAAGAATCCCACGGACAGAGGAGCCTGGCAGGCTACAATTCATGGGGTCACAAAGAGTCAGACACAACTGAAGTGACTGAGTACACACTTATATCTAAAGAACACCTTCATGGTGACATTCAGAGTGGTATTTTAACAAATATCTGTATGCTGTAGCTTTTTCAATTTGACACATAAACTCAACCATCACACTGGTTTGCTTCCAGTTAACTGCTATGTTGATAGGTGGTTCTTCCTCATCTCAGGCTTAAGTAAGATGGTATATTAAGATAGCAACATTTAACTGTCCCACACTCTTTTTTTCTCACCCCAATCTTTTGAAACTGACAAGTTTTCAAGTTAGTCTTAACTATAAATTCTCTTGGTGCTTAGAATCAAATATATGATACTAAAAAAACTTCCTATTTTGGAACCATATTAAATGAAAGATACGGGAGAAAAACATTATTCTGTTGTCGTTGATAATGTTATCTGTATTTGTTTTGATTGCAGACCTTTAAAAATTTCACTGTTTGAAACTGTATCAAAACTATAAGAGCAGGCAAACCAGCTCAGAATTGGAACAAATCAGAATGCTGAAGCATCATGACTTTAAACTAATAGACCCACTTCTGTTAGAGCCAATCAAATCCTATCAATTGAGTGTATTACTCAAGCATTGTTCAGAAGGACTGTATTTCCAAATAGAGCACTCTCATGCCCAGCAAGTTTAGTAAGATCATCTTTATCTTTCAGATGGCCTCATTACCTTATCAATTCCAGTCCCTCAGTCACCTCTAGAATTTGAACCACCACTGAATTGCTCTCCATTGCTATTATTTTATCAATTCAAAAATGTTATACATTTAGACTCATGTAGGATGTGTCCTTTTGAAGATGACTTTTATTTATACAGTGTAATGCCCTTGAGATGGATCCAAATTACTTCTTGTATCAGTAGTTTCTTCCTTTTAGTGCTGACTAGTCATGGAATGTTGCACTACAATTTGTTTAATTATTCAGCTATTTTAGGACATTTCAGTTATCATCAATTCTGGGTGATTACAAATATAGCCACTATGAATAATCATGTCCAGCCTTTTTGGATGACTTCGTTTCATTTTCCTGGAATAATTAATCAGAAATGTGATTGTGAGGTCATGTGGTAAATGTCTGCTTTTTTTTTTTTTTAAAGATACTTCCAAACTGTATTGCAGTGTGGCTGTACTGTATTACATTCCAACAATATTGTATGAGAAATCCAGTTTCTCTATATCCTCACAATGTTCTGTGTTGTCACTAGTTTTTATTCTTGCTCTTCTAATAGGCATATAGTGATTTTCATTTCACATTCCATTCATTGTGGTTTTCATTTGTGTTTTCCTAATGACTAACAATGTTGGCTGTCTTTGTTTACCACCCTTGTAATATCTTCAGTGAAATGTCTCTTCATGTCTTCTTCCCATTTTCTAATTGAATTTGTTTGCTTTTCTTACAGTTAAGTTTGATTTTTTTTTAGTATATTCTAGATATGAATCCTTTATCAGATAATGTGGTTTGCAAATGTTTCTCCCAGAATCTATTTTTCTTTCTTTTTGTTCCTGTTTTCTTAATTGGCTTATAATATTGTATGTTTTATGTATAAGTATTATATTTTGACCTCTCTGTACATTACAATGTGTTTATCATCCAAGGTTTAATTTCCATCCATCAGCATGAAGTTGACCCCAGTTATTTATTTTGCCCTCCTACCACATTCCTTTCCTTCTGGTAACCACTATTCTGTTCTCTGTATCTATATATTTGTTTTTTATTTAGGTTTTTTGTTGTTGTTGTTGTATTCCACCTATGATTGAAACCATGTGGTATTTGTCTTTTCTGTATGACTATTTCACTTAGCATAGTACTAGTCTAGGCCCATCTATATTGTTGCAAATGCCAAGATTTCATCTATCTTGTGACTGTATGACAGAATTTCATTATATTTGTATGCGCTTCCCTGGTAGCTCAGTGGGTAAAGAATCCACCTGCCATGCAGGAGATCCCAGCTTGATTCCTGGGTGGGGAAGATCCCCTGGAGAAGGGATAGGCTACCCACTCCAGTATTTTTGGGCTTCCCTGGTGGCTCAGATGGTAAATAATTTGCCTATAATGTGGGAGACCTGGGTTCAATCCCTGGGTTGGGAAGATCCCCTGGAGGAGGGCATGAAAATCCATTACAGTATTCTTGCGTGGAGAGTCCACATGGACAGGGGAACCTGGTGGGCTACATGGTGTTGCAAAGAGTCAGACACAACTGAGTGACTAGGCACAGCACACACACACACACATACACACACACACACACACACATCACAGAATTTTTATTCATTCCTTGTAGATGGGCACTTAAGTCCTTTCCATATCTTGTCTACTGTAAGTCGCACTGTAATAAATATAGAGGTGCATGTGTCTTTTCAAATTTTTTTTAAATAAATATCAAGAAGTGGAATAGCTGGATAATACTTTTTTGAGAAATCTCCATACTGTTTTCCAGTGAATACACTAATTCATATTCCCATCAATGATATACGACACTTCCCTTCCTCTACATCTTCTCCAACACATTTTATTTCCTTTTTATGACAATAGCCATTCTAATAAATGCAAAATGATATTTTGTGGTTTTGATTTGCACTTCTTTAATAATTAATGGTGTTGAACATCTTTGCATGTGCCTTGGTTTCAGTCTCTATGTCTTCTTTGTAGAAATTTGTATTCAGCTCCTCTGCAAATTTTTTAATAAAAGTTGTTTTTTGGTGTGAAGTTGTGTGAGTTCTTGATATTTTTGGATATTATCCCCTTATCAAATATACAATTTGCAAATATCTTCTTCCATTCAGTGGGCTGTCTTTCAGTTTTGTTGATTGTTTCCTTTATTTTATAGAAGCTTTTAGTTAGATGTAGTCCCATTTATTTATTTTTATTTCCCAAACTCAAAGAGAAACATCCAGAAAGATATTTCTAAGACTGATGTCAAAGAGTGTACTGCTTATGTTTGCTTATAGGAGATTTCTGGTTTCAGGTCATATATTCAAGTCTATAACAAATTTTGAGTTGATTTTTGTGTATTGTAAGAGATGGTGGTCTAGTTTCACTCTTTTGCATGTGGCTATCCAGTTTTCCCAACACCATTTATTGAAGACACTATCTTCTCTCCCTTGTTTTTCCTTTGCTGCTTTTTCATAAATTAATTATCCATATATGTGTGGGGGTTTATTTCTGGTCTCTAAATTCTGTTTCATTGATCTATGTATCTATTTTTCTGCTGATAAAATGTAGTTTTAATTACTACAGTTTTATCATATATTTTGAAATCAGTGAGTGTGATATTTCCAGCATTGTTCTTTATTATCAGGGTTGCTTTGGCTAGTCAGAATCTTTTGTAATTCCATATAAATTATAGAATACTTTTTGTTCTATTTCTATGAAAATTGTTATTGAGATTTTGATAGGGATTGCACTGAATTTTTATTTTACTTTAGGTAAAGCTGAGCACAGAAGAATTGATGCTTTTGAACTGTGGTGTTGAAGACTCTTGAGAGTCCTTTGGACTACAAGGAGATCCAACCAGTCCATTCTGAAGGAGATCAGCCCTGGGATTTCTTTGGAAGGAATGATGCTAAAGCTGAAAGTCCAGCACTTTGGCCACCTCATGCAAAGAGTTGACTCATTGGAAAAGACTCTATGCTGGGAGGGATTGGGGGCAGGAGGAGAAGGGGACGACAGAGGATGAGATGGCTGGATGGCATCACCAACTTGATGGATGTGAGTCTGAGTGAACTCCGGGAGTTGATGATGGACAGGGAGGCCTGGCATGCTGTGATTCTTGGAATCTCAAAGAGTCGGACACGACTGAGCGACTGAACTGAACTGAACTGAATTGAATATGAATGTTAACCATGCTAATTCTTCTAATCCATAAGCACAAATTATATTTCCATTTCTGCTCCAGTTTCTTTCAACAGTATTTTATAGTTTTCAGTGTATAAGTCTTTCACTTCCTTAGCGAATTTATTCCTAGGTATTTTATTCATTATGATTGTAAATGAGTTTGTTTTTTAATTTCTCTTTCTGCTTGTTCACTGTTAGTATATAGAAACACAGTGGATTTTTATGTATTGATTTTTTGCTCCACAACTTTCCTTGCTTATTGTATTTCTAATAGTATTTCGGTACATTTAGAGATCTTATACATATGTAATTATGTCATCCAAAAATAGTGAAAATTTTACTTCCATTTTTCCAATTTGAGCCTTTTATTTCTTTTTCTTGCCTGATTCCCCTGGCTAAGATTTCCAGTACTATATTGAATAAGTATTCTTGTCTTGTTGCTGATATTAAAGGGATATCTTTAGGTTTTTTACAATTGAGTATGGTGTTAGCTGTGATATTCTCGTATCTGGCCTTTATTATATTGAGGTATGTTCCTTCTTTAGCTGTTTTATTCAGTATTGTTGTTTTTTTAATTTTAAATAAGTGCTAAATCTTATCACGGAGAAGGCGATGGCACCCCACTCCGTACTCTTGCCTGGAAAATCCCATGGACAGAGGAGCCTGATGGGCTGCAGTCCATGGGGTTGCAAAGAGTTGGACACAACTGAGAGACTTCACTTTCACTTTTCAATTTCATGCATTGGAGAAGGAAATGGCAACCCACTCCAGTGTTCTTGCCTGGAGAATCCCAGGGACGGGGGAGACTGGTGGGCTGCCGTCTATGGGGTTGCATAGAGTTGAACACGACTGAAGCGACTTAGCAGCAGCAGTAGCAGCATGTTGTTTTTATACACATATTTTTGATTCTCCAGCTTTCTTCTTATAGTTGATATATAGGTCATACCATTGTGATCTGAAAAGATCTTTGAAATTATTTTAATCTTAAATTTAATGTCTCAACATATGATCTATCCTTGAGAATGTTCTATGTGTATTTAAGCAGAATATGTATTCTATTTGTATGGAATATTCTGTATAAATCTTAAGTTCATCCAGTTTAATGTTTCATCTAAGGGCACTGTTTCCTTATTGACTTTTGTTCTGAATGACCTATCAATTGATGTAAAGGAGGTGTTAAATTTCCTACTATTATTATATTGCTGTCAGTTTCTCACTTTAGGTCTGTTAATAATTGCTCTGTGTATTTTGGTACTCCTTAACAAAGCATATGAAAAACTGTTAAGTCTTCTTGATGAAGTGTCCCCTTTAGCATAATATAATGTCCATCTTTGTCTCTTGTTACTTTTTTGGCTTGAAGTATATTTTTTCCTGAAATGAGTATGGCTACACCCACTTTCTTTTGTGTGCCATTTGCTTGAAGTATCATTTTCCATCCCTTCACTTTCAGCTTATTTTTTTCTTTAGAGTGGAGGTGAGTCTTTAGTAGGCAGCATATAATTGGGTCTTTTTTTTTTTTTTAATCAACCCAGCTATTCTTTGTCTTTTGGTTGATTAATTAAGTTCACTTATCATTGATACATGAGAACTTGGTTCTGCCATTTTTCCTTTTTCTCATTCCTCTATATCTCCATTGTTTCTTCTTCATTGTGTTTCTGTCATCAAAACTATCAGTTTGATGTTTTTTACAAGATTGATCTCAGTTTCATCTTCTTTATGTTTTGTAACTCTCCTCTAGATTATGATATATGTTTTGTTGTCCCCATGAGCTTTATATAAAACATCTCAGATGAAATAATCCTATTTTTTGCTGATAGCATGTTCTCTTCATTTGTCTATATGAGTTTTATTCTTTTCCTCTTCCATTTATGCTTTTTTGTCTCAAGTTATCCCTTTTTATGTTGTTAAGTTCATAACAATTGTGTTATTTTTACTTAATTTTCCCTTTAAAATTTATGATATAAATAGATGTTTAAAAACTTATTCTGATATAAAGTTGTGAAGTTGTAAAGTTCTGATTCTGTCTATTCATCATCTTCTTCAAAGTTTTGTGTGCTTTTACCTTTTGTTTCATGTAGAAAATCTCCTTTCATCACATCAAGTGTTGATGAACTCCCCATAGCTTTTGTTTGCCTGGAGGAACCTTTATTTCTCCTTCATATATAAATGATATCTTTGTTCTATAGAATATTTTTGTCTGACAGTTATCTTTCAGTACATTGAGTATGTCATTTCTCTCTCTTCTGGTTTATAGTGTTACTTCTGAGAAAACTGCTGATAGCCTAATAGGGATTCCTTTGTAGATTACTATCCTTTATCCTCTGACTGCCTTTAAAATTGTTTCTTTGTCATTAATGTTTGACAGTTTTAACATAATGTATCTTGGAACATTTTGGTTTTTTGTGGGTTTTTTTTTTGCATTGAGTTAATTAGGAGTTTTTTTAGCTTCATGAACTTGTATCCAGTTCCTTCTTGAGGTTTGAGAAGTTCTCAGCTATTATTTCTTTATAAACTCTTTGATTCTTTTTCCCTCTCATCTCCTGGTATTCTCAATGTACTAATGTTGCCCTTTCTAATAGAGTCAGCATTTTTTGTAGAATTTCTTCCTTTTTATTTTTAAAATTTAAAGTTTATACTCTATTTATAGTTATAAATTATTGGCTATATTTTCTGTGTTGTACAATGTAGCTTTGTAACTTACTTTATACATAATATTTTATGTTTCTTCTTTTTTAGGTATTAATTTTCTCTTTTTTAGCTGTATCATTTCTAGATTTCTATATTCAAGCTAACTAATTCTCTCTTCTACATAGTCGGCCCTATTTTTAATACTTTCTAATTCATTCTTCATTTTGTTTATTGAGTTCTTCAGCCATATAATTTCATCTTTATTCTTTTTAGAGTTTTTATCTCTTTGGTGAAGTATTCTTTTTGTTTATTCATTATGTTTTAAGTGTATTGTTCTAATTTTCTCAATTATCTTTTAGCTCATTGAGTTTCTATGACAGCTATTTTGAATTCTCTTTTGATAGATCACAATATTCAACAACTTGAAATTCAATTTCTGGAGAATTACAGTTTTCTTTTGTGCTACTGTCTTTCTTCATGGTGCTTGATGAGATGTTACTCTGTTGGTTCATTTGAAATAGTGAGTACCTTTCGGCTAGTACACCTGGTGAAGGGAATGTCAACCCACTCCAGTATTCTTGCCTGGAAAATCCCATGGACAGAGGAGCCTGGCAGGTTATAGTCCATGGGGTTGCAAAGAGTCGGACTCAAGTGAATGATTAACACACAGTTCTAATGAGCACCTTTCTTCTTGAGGCAAAGCTTTTTTTTTTTTTTTTTAACTTGATTCTAAAGGTTTAGCAGGTTAGTAGTTAGAGGCCTTTCTTTGTTTTCCAGTAGGTGTCACTATAGTACACGTTTTTAGTTTCTCCTACCTGTGCTTCCACTGGTTATTCTTGAGAGGAGGCACTTTCCTCCCTCCATGCATCTGTCAGAGGTGTCACCTGATGCCTTTGTCACTGTGCCTTTGGAATTATTGGCGCTCTGGTGTTGCTGGTACAACTGATGACATCTTTTGGGGACAGGAGTGGTGGGTGTTTCCACGATATCTAGAGTTTCTTGGATAGCAGGTTCCACTGCCACAGGAGAAGGAACGATAGAGGATGAGATGGTTGGATGGCACCACTGACTCAATGGACATCAATTTGAGCAAATTCCAGGAGATAGTGAAAGACAGGGAAGCCTCATGTGCTCCAATCATGGGGTCATAAAGAGTCAGAAATGACTGAGCAACTGAACAAGCAACAACTGCCACAGGGGAAAGGGAAGATTGAGGGTGAAGCTGGGGTTGCAAGTGTCCCTTCTGTGACCAGGGTTGTCTAGTTTTGGGATGCCACCATTGTAAGTTGGGAGGAAGAGTCACAGACACCGCCGCAACTGGAGTGACAGGGTCACAGGTCACACTGCCACTGCTCTCTGATTCCCTGGGGCCAGGAGGCTAATGGCATGTGCAGTGGCTCCTCTGATGCTATTACATTCCCTGAGGCTGTGAACTTAACCTCTGTGTTAGGGGGTCTGGGATCATGTACACCACCTCCTCTGTTCCCAGGTTTATCCTTCCAATATATGTTCTAACTCACTCACCCTTACGTGTTTAGATGTGTGCAGTTCTCTGGTGTCCTGGTATTTGGGACAGAGGTACTTTTGTCAAATTATCAATGTTTTACTCGTAGACTGAAGGGAGTAGACAAAGGGAGCATTGTAATCACTCTATACTTTTCATCTTAATCATAAGGATTTTCTTAAAGCGAAAGTTTTTTTTTTATTTTAATGAAGTTTAGTTTATTATTATTTTTTTTAATTTTATGGATCCTTCTTGTGGTATTATACCTAAGAACCCTTACCAAGCACGAGGTCCTATAGATTTTCTACTATGTGTCCTTCTAAAAGTTTTGGATTTCAGTCTAAATCTGTGATTCAAGTCAATAGTTATACAGGCTGTGAGGCTAAAGTTAAGACCCTTTTTAAAAAAATTTTGCTTACAGATATTAAGTTATTCAAACTTACTTAAATTTACTTAAATTACTCAACATTTGTTAAAAAGGATATACTTTCCGCATTGGATTATTTTTGCACTTTTTAAAAAATCAGTCCCGTGGGACTGTTTCTGGATTCTCAGTTCTGTTCAATTGATCTGTGTCTACCCCTCCACCATTATTGCTGTTATAGCTGTATAAGTCTTCAGATGAAGCACCTCTCGCACTTTATTCTTTTTTATCAAAATTATTTTAGCTATTCTGGTTCCTTTGCCTTCTTATACATTAATACATTTTGGAATAATTTGCAGATATACACAAACAATTTTTAGGATTTTGATAAGAATTTGGGGGACTTGATTTTTTTACTATGTAGAGACTTTCAGTCCATGAACATGGCATATCTCTCCATCCCTTAGAACTTCTTTGAGTTCTTGCAACAACATTGGCTAGTTGTCAGCAAACAAATTCTTTGTTTACTTATATTTAAATCTAAGTATGTTACTTTTATTGTAAACAATTTTATGTGACATTGCATATTTAATTTCAGTTTCCATATATACATTGATAATATATATAAATACAATTGATTTGTTTAAATTTTGACCTTGTATGCTATGACTATTCCTCTTCCCTTCATGAAGAGGAACTAAAGAGCCTCTTGATGAGGGCGAAGAAGGAGAGTGAAAGCGATGGCTTAAAACTAAGTATTAAAAAAACTAAGATCATGGCATCTGGCCCCATTACTTCATGGCAAATAGAGGGGGCAAAGGTGGAAGTAGTGACATATTTCCTTTTCTTGAGCTCTAGAATCACTGTGGATGGTGACTATAGCCATGAAATCAGAAGATGATTGCTTCTTGGGAGGAAAGCTGTGACAAACCTAGACAATGTATTGACAAGCAGAGACATTACTCTGCTGACAAAGGTCCATAGAGTCAAGGCTACAGTCTTCCCAGTGGTCACATACAGTTGTGAGAGCTGGACTATAAAGACGGCAGAATGCCGAAGAGTTGATGCCTTCAAATTGAGGTGCTGGAGAAGATTCCTGAGAGTCCCTTGGGCAGCAAGGAGATCAAACCAGTCAATCTTAAGGGAAATAAACCCTGAATACTCCTTAGAAGGACGGGTTTTGAAGCTGAAACTCTAGTATTTTGGTCATCTGATGTGAACAGCTGACTAATTGGAAAAGTCCCTGATGCTGGGAAAGATTGAGGGCAAAAGAAGAGGGCATCACAGGATGAGATGGCTGGAAGGCATTACCAATGCAATGGACATGAACTTGGGCAAATTTTGGGAGGTGGTGAGGGACAGAGAGGCCTGGCATGCTGAAGTCCATGGGGTTGCAAAGAGTCAGACACGACTGGGTGGCTGAACAACAACAATGCTATAACTGAACTCACTTATTCTAAGAAATTTGTTTTTTACATTTCTTGAAATTTTATAGACTGTTATTTTATCTACAAATAGGGACAATTTTCAACTTTATTCTTTCTATTCAATCTGTATATCTCTCATTTTCTTGTATTTATTTTGCCTTATTATGATGACTAGGACTTCCAGCACTATGTTGAATTGTGGTAGTGAGTATGGACGTCCTTCTCTTATTCCCAATCTTTGGGTAAAAGCATCAGTCTTTTACCATATTAGCTGTAGGATCTTTTTAGTAAATATTCTATATCAAGTTGAGGAAGTTTTATGCTATTCTCAGTTTTGTGCAGTATCACAAATGGTTGTTCAGTTTTGTTGAATGCTATTTCTGCATCAGTTGATCTAGTGATTTTTTTTTATAGTCTATTCATATGGAGGATTACATAATTGTGTTTCAAATACTGACCAAGTCATTTTTCTTTTTTCTATAAAATGTTGTTAGATGGGTGTTATAGTTTCTAACATTAATTTTTGATTTGTCTATTTCTACTTTCAGTTCTGTTAGTTTTTGGTTAATACGTTTTAGAATTATGTTGTTGGAATTGCTATATTTTCTTAATAGTTTGACACTTTTCTCCTTAAGCAATGTTTCTTCTGTCTCTCTGTCCCTGGTGATTTTCTTTGCTCTTATGTCTATTTCATTTGAATAGAGCCCCTTCTTTTGTTTGGTTCATGTTTTCATGACATATTTTTTCTTTTTCTTTTACCTTCAACCAACCTATATTATTACATTAAAGGTGACTTTATTACAGACTATATATAGTTGGGTCATTTTTTTTTAATCCACACTATTTTTTTCTTTATTATTATTATTATTATTATTATTTTTACTTTACAATATTGTATTGGTTTTGCCATCCATCAACATGCATCCACCACGGGTGTACACATGTTTCCCATCCTGAACCCCCCTCCCACCTCCCTCCCCATACCATCCCTCTGGGTCATCCACACTATTAATCTATGTTGTTTAATTGATGCATTTAGACCATTTACGTTTAATTTACTTATGTATGAATCAGGATACATTCTACCACTTTTTGGTTTTGTTTTGTTTTTTGTTTGATTTTCTGTTTTTAGTTTCTGTTTACTTTTTCCTGCCTTACAGTGGGTTATTTTGCACTTTTTAGAATTGCATTTTGATTTAGTATAATACATTTTAGTTTATTTGTATAGCATTTTAGTGGTTATTTGGGATGTTACACTTTATATGGCAAACTTGTCACAGTCTAGTAATTTCAACATGTTACCATTATAAGCTAAGTGTAGAAACCTTGCCTCTCTTTAAATCCATTCAGTCTCCCCATTTATAGTATAACTGCCTTCAGTATTTCTTCTTCATATATTGAGAGCCACATCAGATGATAAGTTTTGCTTTAGCAATCAGTATAATTTAGAAAACAAAAAATGACAATGAAAGTTTATTATATTTACATATGTATTTGTTCTTTGTTCCTTCCTGATGGAAATAAACTCTTATTTTTTCTTCATCTGAGAATATCTTGATTTTCTCTTTATTCCTGAAGTATATTTTTGCTGGTGATAGAATTCTGAGTTGACAGTTGTTTCAGCTGGTGATAGAATTCTGAGTTGACAGTTGTTTCAGGACTCCCTGGTTTCTGAGGAGATATCTGGTTTCATTCAAATTGTTTCTCTTCTACAGGCAAAGTGTTATTTTTCATGGGATATGTTAAAAATAATTTAGTTTTAGTTTTTGAAAGTTTTACTGTGGTTTGTCTTCTATGGGGCTTGACCTGGTTGGGGTTTGCTAAGCCTCTTGGAGAAGGCAATGGCACCCCACTCCAGTACAATTGCCTGGAAAATCGCATGGACGGAGGAGCCTGGTAGGCTGCAATCCATGAGGTCGCTAAGAGTCGGACACGACTGAGCGACTTCACTTTCACTTTTCACTTTCATGCATTGGAGAAGGAAATGGCAACCCACTCCAGTGTTCTTGCCTGGAGAATCCCAGGGACGGGGGAGCCTGGTGGGCTGCTGTCTATGGGGTCCCACAGAGTTGGACACGACTGAAGTGACTTAGCAGCAGCAGCAAGCCTCTTGAACTGATAGGTTTATGTCTTATGCTGAATTTGAGATATTACCAATCATTATTTTTTCAAGTGTTTTTTCCATATAACTGTCTTTATCCTTTGTTTCTGAGATCCTCTCCCAAATGGCATAAATGTTATATCTTTTGTTACAGTCCAAGTCCCTAAGGATACGCTTTGTATTTTTGTTTTGTTTGTTTTTCCAGTGTATTTTCTCTTTGTTGAACAGACTAGATAATTTCTATTCTGCATTTGGATTCACTGATTCGTTACTCTGTCCTCTCCATTCTTCCATTGAGCTCACTCTTTGAGTTTTCAATTTTGGTATTGCATTTTTTGGTTCTAAAATCTAATTTTAGGGAATTCCCTGGTGGACCAGTGGTTAGGTCTCTACATATTTAATGCTGAGATTACTGGTTCAATCCCTGGTTGGAGAACTAAGAACATCTGCATGTGGCACAGCCCCCCATTTTATTAATAAATAAAATTTAAAATAAAATTTCATTTTAGTTCTTCTTTGTATCTTCTGTTTCTTTGTTGAGACTTTTTTTTCCATTTATTTCCAGCATGTTCCTCATTTTTATGGTAGCTGCTTAAATTCAGTCAGTTCAGTCTCTCAATCATATCTGATTCTTTGCGAACCCATGGACTGCAGCATGCCAGGCTTCCCTGTCCATCACCAACTCCTGGAGCTTACTCAAACTCATGTCCATAGGGTCGATGATACAATCCAACCATCTCATCCTCTGTTATCCACTTCTCCTCCCACCTTCAATCTTTCCCAGCATCAGTCTTTTACAATGAGTCAGTACTTCGCATCAGGTTCCTAAGTATGGGAGTTTCAACTTCAGTATCAGTCCTTCCAATGAATATTCAGGACTGATTTCTTTTAGGATGGACTGGTTGTATCTCCTTGCAGTCCAAGGGATTCTCAAAAGTCTTCTCCAACAGAACAGTTCAAAAGCATCAATTCTTCGGTGTTAGCTTTCTTTATAGTCCAACTCTCACATCCATGCATGACTATCAGACAAACCATAGCTTTGACTAGAAGGATGTTTATTGGCAAAGTAATATCTCTGTTTATTAATGTGCTATCTCGGTTGGTAATAACTTTTCTTCTAAGTAGCAAGCATCTTTTAATTTCATGGCTGCAGTCACCACCTGCCGTGAATTTGGAGCTCCCCCCCCCCAAAAAAATAGTCTGTCACTGTTTTCATTATTTCCCCATTTATTTTTCCATGAAGTGATAGGACCGGATGCCACTTTTGTTTTCTGAATGTTGAGTTTTAAGTCAACTTTTTCAATCCACTTTTTCACTTTCATCAAGAGACTCTTTAGTTCTTCAGTTTCTTCCATAAGTGTGGTATCATCTGCATATCTGACATTATTGATATTTCTCCCAGCAATCTTGATTCCAGCTTGTGCTGCATTCAGTCCAGCATTTCTCATGATGTACTCTGCATATAAGTTAAATAAACAGGGTGACAATATACATCCTTGATATAATCCTTTCCCAGTTTGGAACCAGTCTGTTCCATGTCCAGTTCTGTTGCTTCTTCACCTGCATACAGATTTCTCAGGAGGCAGGGCAGGTGGTCTGCTGTTACCATCTCTTGAGGAATTTTCCACAGTTTGTTGTGATCCACACAGTCGAAGGCTTTGGGCTAGTCAATAAAGCAGAAGTAGATGTCTTTCTGAAACTCTATTGCTTTTTTGATGATCCAGCTTGAACACCTGAAAGTTCATGGTTCACGTACTGTTGAAGCCTGGCTTGGAGAATTTTGAGCATTACTTTACTAATATTTGAGACACATGCAATTGTGTGGTGGTTTGAACATTCTTTGGCATTGCCTTTCTTTGGAATTAGAATGAAAACTGACCTTTTCCAGCCCTGTGGCCACAGCTTAGTTTTCCAAATTTGCTGGCATATTGGTTGTAGCACTTTCACAGCATCATGTTTTAGGATTTGAAATAGCTCAACTGGAATTCCATCACTTCCACTAGCTTTGTTTGTAATGATGGTTCCTAAGGCCAACTTTATTTCGCATTCCAGGATGTCTGGCTGTAGGTGAGTGATCACACCATCATGGTTATCTGGGTCATTGCCTCCTCTTCTTAATATCTTCTGCTTCTGTTAGGTCCATACCATTTCTGTCTTTTATTGTGCCCATGCTTGCATGAAATGTTCCCTTGGTATCTCTAATATTCTTTAATAGATCTCTAATCTTTCCTGTTCTACTGTTTTCCTCTATTTCTTTACATTGATTACTGAGGAAGGCTTTCTTATCTCTCCTTGCTATTAAGTGGAACTTTGCATGCAAGTAGGTATATATTTCCTTTTCTCCTTTGCCTTTCGTGTCTTTTCTTAGCTATTTGTAAAGCCTCCTTAGACAATCATTTTGCCTTTTTGCATTTCTTTTTCTTGGGGATAGTCTTGATCACTGCCTCCTGTATAATCTCAGGAAATTTTGTCTGTAGTTCTTTAGGCAGTCTATCAGATCTAATCTCTTGAATCTATTTGTCAATTTTCTCATTTCCACTGTATAATCATAAGGGTTTTGATTTAGGTCAGACCTGAATGGTGTAGTGGTTTTCCCTACTTTCTTTATTTAAGTCTGAAATTTGCAATAAGGAGTTCATGATCTGAGCCACAGTCAGCTCCTGGTCTTGTTTTTGCTGACTGTATAGAGCTTCTCCATCTTTGGCTGCAAAGAATATTATCAATCTGATTTTGGTGTTGACCATCTGGTGATGTCCATGTGTAGAGTCTTCTCTTATGTTGTTGGAAGAGGGTGTTTACTATGACCAGTGTATTCATTTTCTTGGCAAAACTCTGTTAGCCTTTGACCTACTTCATTTTGTACTCGAAGTCCAAATTTTCCCATTACTCCTGGTATCTCTTGACTTCCTATTTTTGAATTCCAATCCCCTATAATGAACAGGACATACTCCTTGGGTGTTATTTCTAGAGGCTCTTGTAGGTCTTCATATAACCATTCAACTTCAGCTTCTTCAGCATTACTAGTCAGGGCATAGACTTGGATTACTGTGATATAGAATGGTTTGACTTGGAAATGAACAGAGATCATTCTGTCGTTTTTGAGACTGCATCCAAGTACTGCATTTCAGACTCTTTTGTTGACTATGATGGCTACTCCATTTCTTCTAAGGGATTCTTGCCCTTGGTATTAGATATAATGGCCATCTGTGTTAAATTCACCCATTCCAGTCATTTTAGTTCGCTGATTCCAAAAATGTTGATGTTCACTCTTGCCATCTCCTTTTTGATCACTTCCAATTTGCCTTGATTCATGGACCTGACATTCCAGGTTCCTATGCAATATTGCTCTTTACAGCATTGGACTTGACTTCTGTCACCCATTACATCTACAACTGGGTGTTGTTTTTGCTTTGGCTCTGTCTCTTCATTCTTTCTGGAATGAAATCTCCACTGATCTTCTGTAGCATATTGGGCACCTATCGACTTGGGGAGTTTATCTTTCAGTGTCCTATCTTTTTGCCTTTTCATACTGTTCATGGGGTACTCGAGACAAGAATACTGACATGGTTTGCCATTCCCTTCTCCAGTGGACCACATTCTGTCAGACCTCTCCACCATGACCCGTCCATCTTGGGTGGCCCTACATGGCATGGCTCATAGTTTCATTGAGTTAGACAAGGGTGAGGTCCATGTGATCAGATTGGTTTGTTTTCTGTTTATGGTTTATGTTTATGGTTTTCATTCTGTCTGCCCTCTGATGGAGAAGGAAAAGAGGCTCATGGAAGCTTCTTGATGGGAAAGACTCACTGAGGGGGAAACTGGTTCTTGTTCCAAAGGCCAGGACCATGCTCAGTAAATCTTTAATCCAATTTTCTGTTGAATGGCAGGGCTGTGTTCCCTGCCTGTTGTTTGACCTGAGGCAAAACTATGGTGGAGGTAATGAAGATAATGGAGACCTCCTTCAAAATGTCCCATGCAGGCACTGCTGCACTCAATGCTCCCAACCCTGCAGCAGGCCACTGCCGACCCACACCTCCACCTGAGACTCCTGGATATCATGGGCAAGTCTGGGTAAGTCTCTTGTGGGGTCACTGCTCCTTTCTCCTGGGTCCTGGTGTGCACAAGGTTTTGTTTGTGCCCTCCAAGAGTCTGTTTCCCCAGTCCTGTCTAAATTCTGGCGCCTCTATGGTGGGGTTAATGGCAACCTCCTCCAAGAGGGCTTATGCCATACCCAGGTCTACTGCACCCAGAGCCCCTGTCCCTGCAGCAGTCCACTGATGACCCGAACCTCCACAGGAGACACTCAAACACAATTCTGGCTCAGTCTCTGTGGGGTCTCTGGGTTCTGGTGCATACAAGGTTTGTTTGAGCCCCTGAGAGTCTCTGGTGGCTATGGAGTTTGATTCTAAACACAATTTCACCCTTCCTACCATCTTGCTGGGGCTTCTCCTTTGCCCTTGGATGTGGGGTGTCTTTTTTTGGTGGGATCCAACATTCTCCTGTGGAGAGTTGTTCAGCAGTGAGTTGTAATTTTGACGTTCTTGCAGGAGAAGATGAGCACACGTCCTTCTACTCTGCCATCTTGAAATGCAACTTTAAACAATTATGATAATTTTTTTATGATAACTGCTTTAAAATCTATTTCAGATAATTCTTACATCCATGTCATCTTGGAGTTGATATTAGTTGATTTCTTTTTTTCATCCAAGTTGAAGTTTTTCTGGTTCATTGTATGTATAAGGAATGATTATTTTAATTGAAAATTGACTACTTCAGTATTATGAGCCTCTGGAAACTATTTAAATCATGTTTTAGTAGTCTTTCTCTGTCACCTTAGCACTGGAAAAAGGGTTGTACCATATCTTTAGTGCCAGATCAGTGTAGAAATCTATGTCCCCACCCAGAAGGAAGGGTTGGTATGGAATTTCAGATTTCCACTAGTTCTTCACTGATTATACTGCCTAGAAGGGGAGCATGGCCTCCATACACCACCATGGGAGGATAATGGTGAAATTTCTGACCATCCAGGAGGCCTCCTCTGATACTACTGTAACAGGGAGGGGCAGGGTATGTCACTAGTGCCTAGTGGGGATGAAAGTCTTAGCTCCTCAAGTCCAGGCCACTACTACCCCTTCCTCACCCAGACAGAGAAGGAGATTTGGAAGATTTGTTGAGCACGTTGAGACTAGAAGTGTAGTTTCCTCATGGGCCTTTTCTGGCTAAACTGGGATGGGGTGGTGATTATTTTGATAGTATTTGGCCAAATTAGAACAATTATGGTCTGAAAGCTTTCTTCTTGCCAATCTATTTCTTTTTGGGTACTTTGGCTAGCAAGAGCAGACTTTTGTTTGTGCCTTTGCTTATTGGCAGTTCTGAGTTGCCAGCTTCTCTTGCACCCAGTCTGGCATGGGAAGAGTACATCAGATTCATCTTTTCCAGTGCATAACACCATTAACCTTCTAGTAAGTTTAACCTAGGTTTTTTTCTCTTCTGTCTCAGAATGTTACTTGAGCTGAACTTAATAATGTCTACAAGAAAAAAAGAAAAAGACTTAAGGAAGAAAACTTTAGTGTATAATCAACTTTCTTAATCACAAAACATCTCTGATCTAATAAGTATTCCAGATACCCAGGCTGGGTTTATATAATACCAATGAAATTACTGTGTTTCTGTCAATCTATATTTTTGTGTTTCTGTCACTTTTGTCAATTGTCCATGAAACTTTGTGACAATATCAGTAAAATAGAAAATGACTACATATAGTGGGAAAGCCTCATGATTAGGAATGAAGGAAAAATCAAGTTCATCCTGGATGTAGTTAATTTTATATCAGTATTATTAAGTTAAATGATAATTATAACTTGAATGGAAACTGAAAGAGAGGATAGGAGACCTCAATTCTTATTTTTAGCCACTAAATGATGAAGGACCAAAACCAGATCTCTTTTCTTGGATTCCAACCCAGCTCTTGCAAAGTAGGGGACTGAATAATATGCCATTTCTAAGGTTTTCTTCAGAATAATTGGATCCTCGAGGATTTCCTGGCACGCCAGTGGTTAGGACTCCACAGTTCCACTGAAGAGGGCACAGGCTCAGTCCCTAGTCAGGAACTAAGATCACATAGACCACACAGTGCAGCCCAAAAAGAAAAAAGTGCAGAATAATCAGATGGACCATGTATGCTACTGATGGAAGAATTTAGGTTCATGCACCTGACCACAAGTCATTTCAGTCCTTTTTGTGCCCTCAGTGCTTACTTTCCATCTCTCAATTTCTCTAGATATAATGACTGGACTTGAGCTGTCCAGGAGATTAATTTCTATTTTATTATTATTATTTAAATTTTGTAGATGAAAAGAATATATCATTCAATATAAGTGACATGTAAGCTCAATATTTTTTTCTTGGAGTATAAGGGAGAATTTTTTGTGGTCTATGACAATTAGGATTTATATGCATGAGGAGATGATGAGCAACAGGCAGAGAGTCAAAGCTGAATTTACAGGATTAAAAGAATTAGAATTTCTATAGACATGTAATTTTGGTAGGAAAGCAAATGTTTTCCTTTTATCCTGGCATGCACATGCAAATCCATATGTATAGACACACCCAGTTTATTAATAATGCAAGATATTTAAGAGATTGGTATTGGTTTAAAGAACAGTTTAATGGAACTCAGGCAATTACTTTTATAACTGAGACAAGTTTGTAGTCTAAATTATATTTGCCCAACACCCCTCCCACATACAATTTCTGCATGAGTCATGTAAATGATCAGGTCCTAAAACAAATAAAATTATGCTCTAATTCCATAATTATAATCTAGGGGCTATTCTTACAATTATCTGTCAGTTTTAGTTGTATTTATAGGTAAGATTTATCTGTTATCTCTTATGGATAATCTAATTTTCATTGCCGAGAAAGCAAAACCTGATGCTATCAGAAGCTCTTAACTATATTTAGTCTTGAATCCTCTAAGAAAGGAAAGAAGGGTTGTGGACAGATAATAGCAAAATTTCTTATAGCATGATTATCTAATTTTTTTCCATATGTTTTTTTTTTCTATTGGCCAGACTACTATTCAGAAACCAATTTTGACATTCTCAAATGACTCATTTATCTGGATTATTCATATATAATGAGTGTGTTATTTTTCGGTGCAGGATCATATGGCTTGTTGGAGACCAAAACCACTTTATTTCATTATGACTGATTTTCTAATGTTCCACAAGTTTTTATTGCAGAATGGAGGCAGCAGCAAGGAAGTGGTGATGGATTAATATCTATTATAATTATTTCTCAAATACTGCTATTTATATTTGTCATGATTCCACCTCACAGTTGGATTTATTTCAAAAACATTTTGTTGTAGATGATTAGCAATTTCTCCAAATTATCCTGTGACCTGGAACACCAGTTATCTATCACTCTCAGTTTTGAGAAGAGATTAAATGGTCTATGCACAGTGGCCAAGTCAAGAAGATATAAGGCAAAACAGATACAGTGTAGGATAAAACATAAAATGTACCAGAATCATTTGCTGAGGACTTATGTGCCAAATGTGGTAAGTTATTTTAACTCATTTCATATATTATTATTTAATATATTTGTATATTATATGTATTTTACTTTGGAATGCAAACTTTATATTAAAAACAGAAGTAACTTACATTTATTTTAAACTATTTGTTAATCATAACTCAATGTAAAGCATTGTTATAAAACAGTTTAATCAAAGTTTTTGTTCATGCCAATATCATCCTGAATCCTATTATTCTTTTTATTTTTGTAAAGTATAATAATTTGTCATCACTAGATTTTCCATCATTAAGACCTTTATCATATATGTAAATTAATATTATAAATTTAACATTGTTCAAAATTATTTTTATTAAGCTTATATTAAGCTCTAATTTTAAAGAAAAGTATTTATATTTTCGTCTGTTATTTGCTACTTCTCAGCAAAAACTAATTTACAAATCTGCTCAAAATAAAATAATGATTCTTTTTTGCCTAAATAACCTAACTGGTCTCTAATGTTACTTTTTGCTTACCTACAATCTAATCTTTCAGAGTATTTCTTACTGAACACAAAAATTATCGTGTTACCTCTTTTCTTACACTCTTCTATGGCTTCACATTTTACTGGAAAAAATACCAAATCATGGTTTAGCTATTAGTTGGCTGGGACTGTCATAACAAAATACCACAAGCTCGGTGGCTCTAACAACAGAAATTCATTTTCTCAGTTATGGAGGCTGAAAATGGAAGATCAAGGTGCTAATAAATCTGATTTCTCCTGAAGCCATTCCTTTGGCCAAGTCAAGACTCCTTGCTATTTCTTTCATTTTTTGTAATGACACCAATCATATTGGATTAGGGCCCCACACTTATCACCTCATTTTACCTTAATTACCTCTTTAAAAGCCCTCCAAATACAATCATATTAGAGGTTAGAACTTCAGCATAAAAGTGGAGGAAGGCATAATTCAGTCCTTAAGAGTTTATGCTTCATGAGGTCTCTTTTTTACTCTTATATTCCCAGAGTCTATCATGTAGTAGAGGCTTAAGAAATATTTGTTGAAAGAATTACAGAATGTGTGCAGTTAAAAACTCAGTGTGTAATGTTTCTAAGCTCTGTACACGGCTGTAGAAATAAGATGAAGACCTATTTTCACAGAACATACACACATACACATCTAAATAAAATAGCATGTAAACAAGCTATAGTTAGTTGCTAGGCACAGAGTTTTCCACCTGTAAAATGGGCATAGTTTTACTTCCAAAGGAGGAGTCCCAAATGTACAAAGAACTAGAAAAATAATCACAGCCCTTGAGAAATGTCTGGATAGAACAAGTTTCCTCTACAGTTCCTGTTTAGTGTGATTTTGGTAGCCGTCCCACTTTTGACCTAGGCTGACCTACAGAGTCCAGTAGTTCTCTTTGTGGGAACCTACTGCGTTGACGATATCCTTTCCTATGTGGAGCAAAGTTCTCACAGAACACACACATATAGTTTTATAATTCCATTCATTTCCAAAGTGACTTAGGGCATTAGCTTTTCCTCATGCCCACTTCAGTGAGGTTGTTTAATACATTTGAAATAGCAAATCCCTTTGTCACAATCTGCTTTCATTCTGGGATCCCTGGACATCTTAAGAGAGTTTTAAAATTTGAATACATTAGCTTTCACTTTTTGTGCTATAAAGTTCTATAGTTCAATGCATAATATCATATATCCACCATTGCAGTATCATACAAAATAATTTTTATCTCCTAAAAATTCCTTTGTATTTCAGCTATTTAATCCACTTCTAAACCCATGGCAATCACTGATTTGTTTACTGTCTCTATAGTTTTCCTATTTCCAGAATGTTATGTAATTGGAATTATATAGTATGCAGACTATTCACATTGCTTCTTTCATGTAGCAAAGTGTCTTGAAGGTTCATACATGTTTTATTATGGCTAAGTAGCTCATTTTTTCATCACTGAATGATATCATTACATGGATACACCATAGTTTATTTATCCATTCATCTATCAAAAACATCCTTGTTGCTTCTAAGTGATTTTGAATAAAACTGTTACAAATATTTGGGTGCAGGTTTTTATGGAGACATAAAGTATCAATTTATTTTGATAAATACCTATGAGCATGATTGCTGGGTTTTAGCATTTGGCTATGTGTAGATTTGTAAGAAAAAAAAAAAAAAAAAAACTGCAGAACTGTCTTCTAAAGTTGGTGTAACATTTTTGCATTTTCACCAGAAATAGAGTTATTTTGGTTCTGCATTCTTACTAGCCTATGGTATTTGTGTTGTTTTGTGTGTGTGTGTGTGTGTTTTTAATTTTAGCCATCTAATAGGTGTAAAGTGCTATCCCATTGTTGTTTCAATTTCCAATTCCTTAATTACAAATGCTTTATATATTCTAATAGATAGGACTCCAAAACATACTTTAGTTGAATATTAGAAGAACAATAAGAGAGTTTTCAAAGGGGTTTGTACTAATGTACATTCCTACTATCAATGTAAAAAGAATATAGATATTGAAGTACTGAGTCATAGAAAGTTAAGTAATTTAGCTAATGTAGTAGTCAATAAATGACAAATATGGGATTTAAATAAGGAATTTCAGAAGTAGATTCCTCTTCACCACCAAATTATTCCACAAACTACAAACAAAAAAAATAAAATCACCCGATACAGAAAGAAATGGAAAGTCTGACTTATCCTAACAACAAAAATAAAAAAAAGATTAAACCCATATTTTTGGCAAAGGCACAAATGAAATTCTAAATTTCTTCTGTGGTTGTTTCTACAAATAATTAAGGGAATAAATATTTCTAATTTTATGCAGATTTTTCTAGGAAATTGAGAGAAAGAATACTCTCCAATGCATACTGTTAACCCAGTATAATTTTGATATGTAATCCAAAGAATATTATTTAGAGGACAGTGAAGACTAATCACACTTATTTTGATAAATATAGACACAACAGTATTGTTAAATATATGGAAACTGAAACCCTCAATATATGGAAAAGAATATCTCATGACCATATTTACTTATATACTGTAATGTGCTGTTCTCTGTTGCTCAGTTGTGTCCAACTCTTTGAGATCCCATGGACTGTAGCCCACCAGGCTCCTCTGTCTGTGGGATTCTCCAGGCAAAAATACTGGAGTGGATTTCCATGCCCTCCTCCATGGGATCTTCCCAACTCAAGGACTGAACCCAGGTCTTCCATATTGCAGGCAGGTTCTTTACCGTCTGAGTATATAATTTATATCAGGATATATATAATTAAGTAATTCATAATATCAACTATTTAAAAATATAAAACTATATACCAATTCATAATCATCTCTACAGAGGTAGGAAAGTAATTTGTAGAATCAAGTATCCATTAATGATTTTAAAAAGGCTTAAAAAGCAAGCAAACAGAAGGTAGTTTATATAACTTGATAGTGTAGTAAACGTCTCACTTAATTGTCAAATATTGACAGCATTTCCACTGAATTTAAGAATAAAGAATATTGTCTATTCCAGGCTCTATTTAACTTTTTACTCAAGCTTCTAAAAAAAGTATGGAGGCAAGAAAAACTACAGTTAAAAGTACTACAGCTGAATTACAGTATACTAACGCATATATATGGAATTTAGAAAGATGGTAACGATAACCCTGTATACGAGACAGCAAAAGAGACACTGATGTATAGAACAGGCTTATGGACTCTGTGGGAGAGGGAGAGGGTGGTAAGATTTGGGAGAATGGCATTGAAACATGTGAAATGTCATATATGAAACGAGATGCCAGTCCAGGTTCAGTGCACGATGCTGGATGCTTGGGACTGGTGCACTGGGACGACCCAGAGGGATGGTATGGGGAGGGAGGAGGGAGGAGGGTTCAGGATGGATTTTCTTTTAAAAATTAAATATAAAAAAAAGGGGGGAATCTAACTACAAGAATGTTACTAAAACACTCCCTCTTTATCTTTTAGCTGAATCTCTCTATTCTAATAACTAAAACATCATGGTGAATAAATTTGATCCTTAAAGATTAGAATTTTCTGCAGACAGATTACAAAATCTTTTTCATTGTCTTTGTTTTGGTAGTTCATGTACAGAAAAATATCAGGTGTCCTCAAATATATGATAACTACAATATGCTACAAAAAAATTAAAAAATAGGTTAATCAGTCAAAAAAAAAAAGTACTACAGCTGAATTATACTAATTGATACATATAAAAGGATCTAAGAATAAAATTTGAATTAATAAAAGAGTCACAAAGATGATAGAAACAGAAAATATATGCATATATTTATATATATATATATTATGCATCTTAATCTATCAACTAAATACAAACAAAAATTAAATGTCCTATTTAAAATAGCATCTGAATATGATATACCTATAGATAACTTTTGCAATTATGCAAGATGTCCACATAGAAAATTATAGAGGTTCCAACTCAATAGCAGCCAAGAAGTTCTAGAAAGACAACATACATAGAGAGACTTAATAAAAAATGATGATGAATATAGTATGATATTACTTTTAGTTAGAAACATTTTATTAGAAGACATAATAGTGCTAAAAGTAAATGAGCTATCAAACTATGAAAGGACATAGAGGGACCTTAAGTGCATATTGCTAAGCAATAGAAGCCAGTCTGTAAAGGCTATATATTATATAGAAATATATGATTCCAACTATATGATATTCTGGTAAAGCTGTGGAGACAATAAAATGATTTGCATTTGTCAGAGGTGGAGGGAGCAAAGAGAAATGGATAAAGCACAGAGGAATTTTAGGGTAGTGAAAATACTCTGTATATTATTATAATGATAACCCTATGCCATTATACATTTGTCCAAACCCACAGAATATACAACACTAAGAGTGAACCTTCCCTGGTGGCTCAGATGATAAAGAATCTGACTGCAATGCAGGAGACCTGGGTTCAGTCCCTGGGTTGGGAAAATCCCCTGGAGGAGTGCATGGCAACCCACTCCAGTACACTTGCCTGGAAAATCCCCATGGACAGAGGAGCCTGGCAGGCTACAATCTATGGGGTCACAAAGAGCTGGACATGGCTGAGCCACTAAGCACACATCACACAAGAGTGTATCTTAAGATAAGCTATGACCTTTGAATGATAAGGATGTGTCAATGTAGGTTCATTCTTGGTAATAAATGTACCACTCTGGTATGTGATATTGCTAATTGGGGTATGGGCTCTGTCTCTTTGTGGAGGCAGAGAGAATAAGGAAAATGTCTGTACTGTCCTCTCACTTTCTGTTTTAAACTTACGACTCTAAAAAGTTAATTCTTTAAAACATTAAATCTAAGAATGGTGAAATATAATAAATGTTACCTTGTAATATAAAACAAGTAACTCTTTAGAAATGAAGTTGTACTAAAAATTAAGAATATTTTTTAAGAAGACATAATAGTCAAGATAATGTGATAATACTGCGAGGTAGATGAATAAAACAGTAGGGCAAAAGTGATCCAGAACTTATGCAAATATATGATGTGTGGCTGAGACATACATTTGAAAGTATTAATAGTTAAAGAAAGGACTGATTTTTTAGCAAATGTTGCTGGCTATTGGATGACTATTCATCTAGATTGCTCATGCTTTTCTGCATGTATTTTTGAGCAACAGCATCAACTGCCTTCGATTTAGATTCTTTTTTTCAAGGATTATTTTTTTTAAAAAACAGGAAATAGGCTGTCTCCACTATATCCCTACCCCTCCCCAACAAAAGGCAGTTCCCTTTACTGTCCCATTTACTAAACCTCATGTCTTCTGGTGCTAAACCTAGGCACATTTGCTGCAGATTATAACAAAGGTAGTTTCTTTAAGCTCAGAGTTCCTCTCCTGTTATCTACCCCACTGCTTGTGTGGGTGTTATCTGTCCCTCTTCAAATTTTCCTTGGGAAAGGGGACTTGGGAAATTTGCACACATGCTATCTCTGGCTACTGCTAATGCTGTGATTAGTCAACTATTTTGTCTCTGATAGAGAAGTCATGTCTTTTGCCAACATATGTGAAATTCAGTATGCTAACTCGTTGATTTGCAGTTAAGGGAAAATTTCAGTTTGTTTTTTCATGCTTGGCACTATCCTAATTGCATATCCACAAGGAAATTAAAATAGTGGGAAAAATCAAGCAAGTGGCTAGGACAAAACTCAAGATTATAGTTATCTATGGGAGAGAACAGCAAGAAAGATTTGATTAGAGAGAGGTACTCAGTGGAGTTCCTGGTATGTGGACAATATTCTGCTTCTTCACCTGGATGCTGAATTTATAATGTTTATTTAAAATATGCCTATGGGTTTTATGCACTTTACTCTATGTTCTAAAAAATTGTTAAAATAATAGATTAGGTACTCAGCATGGGTAATATGTATTAAGCACTTAGGACTTTGCATACAGCAAGCAACTAGATAAGCTTTAAAAAGAAAGCAGCATGTACATATTTTATATTTATTACAGTACTTAATTGTGTAAAATGTAAAGCAATAAGCCTAGAAGAAAATAAAACCAAATGCTAATAATATTTGTCTCAATGCTGTGAATCCACACACACACACACAGAAGTCGCTCAGTCGTGTCCGACTCTTGGCGACCCCATGGATTGTAGCCCACCAGGCTCCTCGGTCCATGGGATTTTCCAGGCATGAATACTGGAGTGGGTTGCCGTTTCCTTCTCCAGGGAATGCTGAGAATACAGCCTATTTATTTTGTCTTGTATCTTTACATTTCATTTTCTAATTTTTAAAATAATTAGTATGCAAGTGGGATGTCACAGTTTCCTTAAGTAAACAAAAACAAAGCAAAAAGAATGTAAAACTTTTCTCTATCACGTGTACTACTAAACTGTGTGGACAACCTGTATAGATATGCTGATTTGTGGAAATAACTGCACATTTATGAGAGATTATGATACTAGCAATCATACAGAATTCTTCACACTAAAAGCATAAGGCAAGATTCAAGAGAGAATTCAGTCTAGATGTCTAAGTCAGAAACTCAGAAAGACTAGACAGGCTAAAGGGGTTTACCAGGATCCTGTGTTAAGTAAAGTATATGCCTAGCACAGAATTCTCAATGTAGTCATTAAAATATATATTTTTTATTTGCTTTAGTAAAGATAATAAAATATTAATAAAATAATAATGATTTAATATGCAACAAAATAGCAATAGGTAACATTCATTCAGTATTTATTTAAACACTATGTCAGCAATTTGCATGCATCATCCCATTTAATTCTCTTTACAACACAGTGAAAGACAACGGATACTCCCATTTTACTTATACCCAACACCTGAGATTCGAGCGTTTTAAAGAAACTAGTCTTAGGTCACATAGCTAGTACGTGAGGAATCATGGGAGCAACTTGGCTTATCAGTCTAATAAGAAATAAAATATGAAAAAAAATTTCATCCATGAAAATATGAAACCAAGAATACTGACATATTGTTTTAATCATTTAAATGAAAGATTCAGAATCTTTGGAATCATAACCTTCTCTGCCTTATCTTTTCTCAAACCCTGGTGCATGACTCCACTTTTATTTGTTAGTTTAGGAAGACAATAAAATTTGAAATTCTCCTTGAGAAATATTTAAGGAAAATACATTTAATAATGTCTCACAATTTTTGGCTATTCATATACTATACTTTCTAAACTCAAACAGGAACAGTTAGAATCCTGTTGCTACCATAAAATTCTTGGTCAAGTTATAACAGCTCACTGATATTCAGCTTCCTCATCAGTAAAGAAGAGAAGCGAAAGGCAAAGGAGAAAAGGAAAGATACACCCACCTAGATGCAGAGTTCCAAAGAAAGCAAAGAGAGATAAGAAAGCCTTCCTAAGTGAACAATGCAAAGAAACAGAGGAAAACAACAGAATGGGAAATACTAGAGATCTCTTCAAGAAAATTAGAAATACCAAGGGAACATTTCATGCAAAGATGGGCACAATAAAAGACAGAAACAGTGTGGACCTAGCAAAAGCAGAAAATATTAAGAAGAGGTGGCAAGAATACACAGAAGAATTATACAAAAATTATCTTAATGACCCAGATAGGATAACCACAATGGTGTGATCACTCACCTAGAGCCAGACATCCTGGAGTGTTAAGTCAAGTGGGCCTTAGGAAACATCACTAGGCAAAAAACTAGTAGAGGTTATGAAAATCCAGCTAAGCCATTTCGAATGCTAAAAGATGATGCTGTGAAAGTGCTGCATTCAATGTGCCACGAAATTCGGAAAACTCAGCAGTGGCCATAGGACTGGAAAAGGTCAATTTTCATTCCAATCTCAAAGAAGGACAATGCCAAAAATTATTCAAACTGCAGCACAATCACTTCACATGCCTGCAAGGTAATGCTCAAAATTCTCCAAGCAAGGCTTCAACAGTACGTGAACTAAGAACTTCCAGATGTACAAGCTAGATTTAGAAAAGGCAGAGGAACCAGAGATCAAATTGCCAAAATTTGTTGGCTCATAGAAAAAGCAAAAGAATTCCAGAAAAACATCTACTTCTGCTTCATTCACTATGCTAAAGCCTTTGACTGTGTGAATTATATCAAACTTTGGAAAATTCTTAAAGAGATGGGAATACCAGACCACTTTACCTGAATCCTGAGAAATCTGTATGCAGGTCAAGAAGCAACAATTAGAACTGGACATGGAACAATAGACTGGTTCAAAATTGGTAAAGGAATACTTCAAGGCTGCATACTCTCACCCTGCTTATTTAACTTATATGCAAAGTACATCATGCAAAATGCCAGGCTGGATGAAGCACATGCTGGAATCAAGATTGATGGGAGAAATTTCAATAACCTTGTATATGCAGATGACCCCACTCAAATGGTAAAAGGCAAAGAAGACCTAAAGAGCCTCTTGATGAAGGTGAAAAAGGAGAATGAAAAATCTGGCTTACAACTCAAAATTCAAAAAACAAAGATTGTGGCATTATTTCATGGCAAATAGATGGGGAAATAATGGGAACAGTGACAGACTATTTTCTTGGGCTCCAGAATCACTGGATGGTGCTTGCAGCCGTGAGATTGAAAGCTGCTTGCTCCTTGGAAGAAAAGCTATGACAAACCTAGACAATGTATTGAAAAAGCAGAGGCATCACTTTGCCGACACAGGTCTATCTAGTCAATGTTTTTTCCAGTAGTCATTTATGGATGTGAAGGTTGGACCATAAAGAAGGCTGAGCTCCGAGGAATTGATGCTTTCAAGCTGTGGTTTTGGAGAAAGTGCTTGATAGTCCCTTAGACTGCAAGGAGATCAAACTAGTCAATTCTTAAGAAATCACCCCTGAATGTTCATTGGAACAACTGATGCTGAAACTCCAATACTTTGGCCACCTGACGTGAAGAGCCAACTCATTGGAAAATACCTTGATTTTGAGAGAAATTGAAGGCAGATGAGAAGAGGGTGACAGACAATAAGATGGTTGGATGGCATCACCAATTCAGTGGACAAGAGTTTGAGCAAACTCCAGGAGATGGCGAAGGACTGGCAAGTCTGGGGTGCTGCAGTCCATAGGGTCACAAAAATTCAGATAGGACTGAGCGACTGAACAACAGCATCTGTAAAATTTTTGTAACAAAATTACTAAAGTGATTATACTGAAATGGGATAATTTTAAATGAAACAAAAGTCCTAGTTTTATAACTAACTCATTGCTTTTTTTCCTGTTTGATAGACGAAAGTGACAGCATAAGAAAGTGAAAGGAAAAATCCTTCCCTTATGGAGCCCCTCTGCAGATTTTCAGTCCATAATGTTCTCTAATCAATCTACCTCATATTCAAAAACTATGCAAAATTATTTTTGGTGAAGCTGGATTGTTTTATGTGAAAATAATAAAGTGCAACAATTTTTTCTTCATTACTCTTCTTTGACCTGTGTGTTTTTTCCATGCCACCAAATCATTCTGAGAACAGCCGGGTATCCTACAGTTTAACTCTTTTATGATACTGTCTATATAATACCATAAACCTCATATATGCAGATGATACTACTCTAATGGCAGAAAGCATAGAGAAACTAAAGAGCTTCTTGACGAGGGTGAAAGAGGAGAGTGGAAAAGCTGGCTTAAAACTCAACTATCAAAAAACTAATATCATGGCATCTGGTCCCATCACTTCATGGCAAATAGGTGGGGGAAAAGTAAAAGCAGTGGCAGATTTTATTTTCTTGGGCTCCAAGATCACTGCAGAAGGTGAAAGCAGTCATGAAATTAAAAGATACTTGCTCCTTTGAAGGAAAACTATGACAAACGTAGACAGTATATTGTATAGCAGAGACATCACTTGTGCTGACAAAGGTCCGTATAGTCAAAGGTATGGTTTTCCAGTGTCATGTATAGACGAGATGGTTGGATGACATCATTGATTCAATGAACATGAGTTTGAGTGAACTCTGGGAGATAGTGAAGGACAAGGAAGCCTGGTGTGCTGCATTCCATGTGTTCACAAAGAGTTGGACACAACTTAGTGACTTTGTTTAGAAACAACAAATGTAATACACTATTAATCAGCCCCACATATTAAGGGCTAAGTCCCACAAAACTGCTCCCACTCAGTTCAGGTATCAATCTCAAGTACAAGTTATCACCTGTGCTTCTGATCGATCTTCTGTAGATTAGATTTCTATGATCCCCTCCTTGGATTGGTTTAATTTGCTAGAATGGCTTACAGAAACATTTCACTTACTAGATTACTGGTTTAGTATAAAAGATACAACTCAGAGACCACCATATGAAAGAGATGCCTAGGGTAAGTTATGTGGGAAGGAGCTTCCATGCTCTCTGGGTGTGGTACTCTCCCTAAGACTCGATATGCCATATATTCAACAACCCAGAGGCTCTTCCAGTCTTTTTCGTTTGAGCCTTCATTTCATAGGCATGATTGACTTAATAATTGTCTTTGTTCAGAAGATTAATTACACTTCCATCCCCCTCCACTCATTAGGTTGGGACATAAATTCCAACCCTCTAATCAAGTTGTTGGTTCCCTTAGCAGCCAGCTGCCATCATTAGGTGAAATCCAAAAGTCACCTTATTAACAAATACTCAAGTGTGGTTGAAAGGAGCTTGTTGTGAATATCAAGACACCTTTATAGCAGCACTTATCAGTTAGGAAATAACCATGAATTTTATGAGTTCTGTACCAGAAATACAACAGACCAAGTATGTATTTCTTATCATAAATTACCTCACACATACCCATATACACAAGGAGATTATGTGTGTGTGTTTCCAATCATGTGTATAAAGCATATGTGATTAATTATAGAGGAAGATTTTTGCTCAAAATGTTAAGGTCAGGTGGATGAAAACAAGTTTCAAGTGAAAAAACTTCAATACTGAACAACAACATCAAAACCTGTTAAGGCAGGAGATCCAGAGAATAAAGAATGGTGGAGAGACCCCCCAAAATCTACTGAAGAGATAACAGTATCCTCACCCTGCTTGTAAGTTTGTGAACTTGGGATGGAGACTCTAGACTTCTGTTACATTATGTATATGAAAATAAACCCAAATGAGGGTTAAAGATTTTGATCAATTAACACCCATGTAGAGCAGCTTTGCAGACAATAGACATTTCTGAATTTTCCCAGGAATTCATCAACTTGATTTGGTATCTACCTATGAGGCCTGCCAGATTACTCAGGCTTACATAAAAATACACAAGATACTACAAACACATTTTATCCATGAAACAAAATTAAATGGTATATAATTTCTACTTCCTGAGCCCTCTTCCATCTTTCTTTGTAGTTATTCCCATGTGCATGATGGTAATGTTTGTGCAATATGTCTGTATGTATGCTTGTGTGTGCTTTTCTGTTTGTATAAGACATAGCGAATGATGGTGTTAGTGGAAATAAAGACATTTCAGAAGTATTCAACTTTTGTTTTCAGATTGATCCTAAGTATTATAGTATTGGGACAAAACTATCTTTACAAATAAAGTGACTCAGATTCTAAATTTGTCTTTGAAATTCAAATTCAATAAAGTAATACAGTAATAACTATAATAATTTTATATTGTATTATTAACATTAGTAAATAATTCAAAAATTAGTGATTTTAAAACACTTTTAAATAACAGCTCAAAATCCTTAAACCTGCTGAGTTATGTTTACTAAAGAACTTAATAAACTGCTGCTGAAACCATAGGGTGTGGTAATCTCTTTCATGGCTTATTGCACAGGAACACCACAGGAGATAGGCTTATAAATGCTGATGTGTTGCATAAAATACTAATAAACAAATGACTAAATGAGTTATATCAAAACAATTTTGTAGAATGTTTTGAGATTTGTTCATTAGATATCAAGGACTGAATTAAAACAAATGAAAAACACAAAAGTTTCATCATAAAATATCTTGGAGTAAGTATTGCTAACTTTATTCATGCACCATTGCTCAGATCATGAATAGAAGCATGCAGTTCTTGTCTATATTTTACTTTTTTGAAAATTTAAAGCACCTGAAGGTAGAGTATTGTGTTGGACAAAATTATTGTTCGAATATTCCTGTCACATGGTAAGGAAAATCTGAACAAACTTTTTGGCCAGCTAAACATTTTGAGTAAAAATTGTGTGGCATGAGCATAAGAGATTGTAAAGTAGAAAATAAAGCAACAGAGATTATAGTGGAGTGAGGAAAATCCAACAAAGAAAGAAAACTGTTGCTCAGAAGACTGCATACTCCTGATAAATTGAAAATGCTTCAATTTACAGAATTAGAAAATTGATGTAGTAAGTATGGTAATTGACATGTAGCGTGTAGGAAATGATGAAACAACAGAAACTAGCATTAGCAGTTTGTTCCCAGTTTTTAATACTAGGTTCTCCAACTAGGGCTATATTTTATAGTAAGTGGTAGGAAGATTGTGAAGATTCAGAATGAAAGGGAAAAGGCGTGTGATTAATGGGGACAACCATCCAGGTTGCAATTATCTCAGAAACACTTTCTTGCTCAAAGTTAGAAAGTTATATGTAACCTTGGAGAGGAAAATATAGTAATAACATCTCTGACTGTTAAAAACTGTAAAGAGTCTGAGCCTTAATTTTACTGCCTAGTTTGCAAGGTATATCATCATGATTTCATGAATGCTAGAAGACATGGGACTCGTGAGTCAGAGCAAGTGAGAGTTTTCTTCTTACTGTGTTGGTAGTAGCCAGAGTACTGATATTTTCTTGCATCTATTCTCCAAGTCCCAATTCCCACAGGAAAACAAGGGACTGGGACATGTCTGCACATCGTGTGTTTGCATCACCGCTGAGGAATACCAAGCTAAAATGAACCCAATCTTTATAATGAGCTTCTAGCAAACTTGCTAACACTTTGTCCCAGAGGGAGACATTATCTTTATTTTATGGACAGTGAATAAATCTTCCATTTTATCAGGAGGGAGACAGTATCTCAATATTCCAAGGATGTTCACTCTAAAACATCCTTGAAAAGATAGTCTGGAAGAAAACAGTCAGTGCCTCTGCTCATGGGACATGCAGAAACATGAGAGCTCTCTGGAGAATTGTCTCCCAAAACTAATGTTTCACTGTGTGTCTAATACTTTTATAAACATCTTCTTTCCATTAACTGATTTTATCCTCAGAACTACAAGAAGGGGCTCTCATCCTAATTTTCATGAAGAAGAAAATTAAGCACAGAGAGGTAAGTGATTATCAACTGGTATTTGGTTGTCTGGCTTAGAAGCCATGTTCTTAAACCCTATGTTATTTATATCTATATCTATAGATAGATATATATAAAGAGAGCATCATGGGATACTCAGTTCTTCCACATTTTTGATGTGATAGATGTGAATAACAGGGAAAAAAATTCAGGATATCCATGTGCCCTAAAGAATTGGCCTATTACAAAATGCAGTATGGAAAATAACAAGAAAATATTGGGAGTTTGGATCGAAGCACAGGAAAGTAGTCATTTAAATGAATAGTACCTAAAAAAGAAGAAGAAAAGAAAATAGATGGAGACCAATTAAAGTTTCCACTATTTGCCAATTCCTACTAAGGAAATTGTAGGAGCTATGGAAAAACAATGTGGGATTCCCCTGTCTCTCAGTGGTAAAGAATCCACCTGTGATGCAAGAGACACAGGAGATACGGGTTCAATCCCTGGGTCTGGTAGATCCCCTGGAGCAGGGTATGGCAACCCACTCTAGTATTCTTGCCTGGAGAATCCCATGGACAGAGGAACCTGGCAGGCTGCAGTCCATAGAGTCACAAAGAGTCAGACACGACTGAAGACTGAGCGTGTGTGCATGCATAGAAAGAGAATGAGGCATGGCGGTGGACTTGTTTGGATTATTCTACATTTGTATTCAAATTAAATGTTTAATTAATTGCACCACTATTTATAGAAGGACTTCCATATTCTAAACCAGTTCTTTTGCTGTGTTTTAATTGTTCAACGAAAATTCACTTAGTTACCAGTGGTAGCCAGTGTTCTAGGCGTTGGCATGTACAGTGGTGAATAAGATTGTCTTTGCAATTGTTGAGTTTATGTTTTAGTGGGGAAGAATGGCAAACAGACAATCAGATGTGGGCTATAAATAATGAAAACAGCATGAAGAAAAGTACAGCAGGGTAATGGAAAAAACAATGAGTAAATGTATTTTAAATAGAGTGTTCATGTAAAGCTCAAATGAGAATGTGTTTTTTCACAAACATTCTAGATAAAATGTCTTTCTAATGTACATAACTAATGAATTGGTTTAGTAATATTCAGAAGTACCTATCTAGGTGGACCATACAACCATTTTCTACAACATTGTGTTGGTGTGTCATCTCTTACTTTTTAAAACTTTATTTTATATTAGTGTATAGCCAATTAACAATGTTGGGATAGCTTCAGGCACACAGCATAGAAACTCAGCCACACATATACATGTATCCATTCTACCCCCAAATCCTCTCCCATCCAGGGTGCTACATAACATTGAGCAGAGTTCCCTGTGCTGTATACTAGGATCTTATTGGTTATTTATTTTAAATATAGCAGGGTGTACAGTTGATCCCAAATTCCCTAACAAGAATACAGATTAATCAGGGTGAAAATTAGTAGTCATGAGAGGAAATTGTGGTTTTAACTAGAAATCACAATTTTTCCAGATTGATTAATCTTTGATTGCCTGGTTTTGTTTTGTTCCAAACCACAGATCCCACTCACGCATCTTCTAATTTACCTTGTCATTGAAATCAACTCTTTATAGCTCTTCCTGTTGTGTATGGTCAAAAATGAATGTTTCTTTATCGATAAGGTAGTCTGCCTGCTCTGGGAAATATTGCTCCCCAATATCCATACAATCTTCAGGAAACTTCTTAGCTTTTATTAAATGATCCAAGATTAAATGATCCAAAATAATAAATACACTGTATGGTGCCCAGACATGTATTTCTTGTATGTATATATATGCACATATATATTGGAGTAGAAAATGGCAACCCATTCCATTATTCTTGCCTGGAAAATTCCATGGACAGAGGAGCCTGGTGCACTACAGTCCATGAGGTCACAGAGTTGGACACGACTGAGCACACATGCACACACATGGAAGCACATGTTTGTGTATATACATTGATTGCGTGTTTATGTATGTATTTATGTGTGTGTGTGTATACACACATATATGCTTGTGTGCATACTTATGTGTGGTCAGTCATGTCCAACTCGGTGACATATATATATATATAACTTTCTCTGTGTGTGTGTGTATATATATCCCAGCAGCCACCTTTGAAAGGGAATTTGAATTCACTTTCAATTAGGTTCTCAAAATAGATGAGATTACAGAAAGACATCAGGAGTCCTCAAAGGACATTATGTTTATTTTGAGAGAATAGGCCAGGTTGATTAAGAGGGCTAAATTTAAGAGGAACAAAACAAGTATGGATTATCTCTTGGACACAGTCACTATATATAGAGAAGTGACTCTATTTAAAAAAGAGTCATAAAATAAAAAGATTTATTTTTCAAATAATTCCTTAACATGATTATATAGACTTGTTTGTTTATGTCTAATTGGCTCTTAGGTCAGGAACTTAATTTTGTTTCTTACTGTCTTTCTGGTATCTAGCAAAACAGGGCACAATGTAGATATTGAATAAATATTTTCTGAATAAGTGATTTATTTCTGTAAACTTTTGATATTCATGTATTCAAATCAGTTTTTTAAAATTTAAATTTATTTATTTTAATTAGAGCCTAATTACTTTACAATATTGTATTGGTTTTGCCATACATCAGTTTTTAAACATAATATTCTAATTTGTTCTCTAACTTTTTAAAAACTTTAAGGTTTATTTTGTTTATTTTTGGCTTTGCTTCATCTTCATTGCTATATGGACTTTTCTCTAGTTGTGGTGAGAGGGGGCTACAATCTAGTGGCAGTGTGTGGGTATTGCGGTGGCTTCTCTTGTGGAGCACGGGGTCTAGGGTGCACGGGCTTTAGTAATTGTGGTCTGTGGTCTCAGTAATTGCAGCTCCTGGGTTCTAGAGCACAGACTCAGTTGTGCACAGGCTTAATTGCTCCACAGCACATGGAATCTTACCTCATCAGGGATCAAACCCGTGTCTCCTGCATTGGCTGGCAGATTCTTTTTCAGTGAGCCACCAGGGAAGCCCCTGTTCTCTAACTTTGTAAAAATGATGTGGAAATAAAAACTGCAAAGCTATAAAAAAAAAAAAATGCTAGCCCGCTTGTGCTTGTAACTATCTTCTTTGTTCACATGGCCTGGAATTCCAAAAGAAAGAAAGAGGTGGAGGAGGGAGGGAGGGAAAGGAGAAGGGGAGGGAGATGGAAGAAAGACAGAAGGAAAGAAGGAAGATAGAAAACACAGCCTAAAGCAGTAAGATTAGCTCAGCCACAGAGGCACAAGCTTTAAAAACTAAGAAAAATAAGATCAAAATGAAATGATTGCTGGTACAACTTTGAAATTGGAATATATATCACAAAATGGCATGAAATAATAGCTGAGAAAAAAGAGGAGATAAACTGCATTTTTTTTTCCTGATGCTGTTTTGTGGAATCACCTACTTTTCTTTTTTCTATTACTCTCCAGGTTTCTTGTCAGATTCTGAAAAAGTTAGCCACCATTACTTTAATGGTCTATATACAAAGAATGCTGGTCATAATATTGACTTTGGAAACCAAACAAAATTGGCTTTGAATCCTGATGCTGACACCTTCTGGCTGGTGATCTTGAATGAGAAACTTACCTAACCTCTTCAAACCTCATATTCCATAGTATTAAAATAAGTATAGCAATAGCTAACTCAGATTGTTGCTATGAATACTACCGTGATAAATCATACAATGGTTAGCTGATGACTACCTCATTAGTGATCAACAGCTGGTATTTGATATTGTTGTAGGTAATGTTCTAAACAGATACACAATGAAACTTGATTCTAGAATGAATAGAATGGTTCTTTTTCATTGGTGTTAATAAATAACACTGAAAGACCTCTGGGCCCTATGGGAACAATAGTTTAAGGAACATTAATACGCAAGCACCTCTGTCACCACTGTCCAGCCTTATTAATTTGATTGTGAGTTAGCATCAAATCCTAAGAATTATCAAATTTGGAAAGGAATTCATGCTCTGTGCACTTACTATGTATCAAGTACAATTCAAACTATATGACAAGTGTATCTCATTTAATTTATTTCTCATACTGATCCATTTGCCCTGTTTTTCACAGGAGAAAGAATATGACTTGGAGTGATAAATTAGCTTGTCAATGATCATACATATAGTTAATAGAGAATTTGGGATTTGAAACTAGAGCCATCTAGCTAAAAAATGTATTATCTTCCTACTCTGACATGCTGACTTATCTATGCCTTGGATTCACTGGAGTTTGCTCTAATTCTGAAACATCTGTCTCAGGTATGAGAAATCAAGTGGAACTGATTGTATAATGTCCAGAAAGCAGCAAATATGTAGGGTGAAATGCAGATTTGGTCCAAATTCCCAAAGTATTTGTCTTTTTACTCATGTAAATTTATTTTTAATGTCTTATTTTAAGATCATGCATTTATTTTCATTGGCTTCCCAGGTGACTCAATAGTAAAGAATCTATCTGCCAAGTGGGAAATGCAGGCTTGATTCCTGGTTGGGAAGATCCCCTGGAGAAGATAATGACAACCCACTCCAGTATTCTTGCCTGGGAAATTCCATGGACAGAGGAGGCTTGTGAGCTACAGTCCATGGAGTTGAAAAAGAATCAGACATGACTCAGCGACTAAACACCAACAATTTATTTTTGTAATAAAGCCTTGTAATTTTTTCTCTATAGAGGAACACCAAAGAGTCATTGTATTTTGCAAGTTAAGAAGGTTGTCTATCAGGCATTGACTAGTGGACTGGGAGTACTATGATAGCCCAAAAGTTAAAGAACTATCCTTGCAGGGTTCTGCTTCCCTGATTGCTCATTTGGTAAAGCCTGCAATGTAGGAGATCCTGGTTTGATTCCTGGGTGGGAAAGATCCACTGGAGAAGGTAGAGGCTACCCACTCCAGTATTCTTGGGCTTCCCTTTTGGATCAGCTGGTGAAGAATCTGCCTACAATGCGGGAGACCTGGGTTTCATCCCTGAGTTGGGAAGATCCCCTGGAGAAGGGGAAGGCTACCCATTCAAGTATTCTGGCCTGGAGAATTCCATGGACTGTATAGTCCATGGGATCACCAAAAGTTGGACACAACAGAGTGACTTTCATTACTCAAAGCAATGGTCTTTCAAACTCACCCTTTAAATTGATGCACATTTATGACATTATGACTTAAACAATCTAGGCAGCTTAAGGATGTGATGAATTTCTTAATTATGGATTAGGGTACCTCACAGAACTCAAGCATAGGAATGAAACCAGCCGTCAACCAGAGGGACTCAATAGGAATATAAGAAGTACTCAGGAATCCCCTCACTTTTACCTCTGGTTCTGTGGTATTGTGGAATAAACAATTTTCTCCATTTCCCCGTTCACTTTGTGAAACATGGGGGTGTAAAGCACATACATGTATATGTTACCTTTTGGAACATATAAACCTCTAGCCACTCACTCAGTGTCTCTGAATCCTAATTGCAAATTACAGGAGAGGAGAATCTGAGTAATCAACTTTAGCTGTGGGCCTTATGTGGGGTGAAGAATGCTCTCGTGGAAGCGAGATGACTTCTATGGAAATCGGCTATCTAACGTCTCTACAACATATGTGTATATCGAATGTTCTACTTATAATTTCACACACCTCACTATCCGTTCATAGACTTGAGTTAAAATATAAAAGCATAAAACTTGTTTTAGGCAGCAAAGTCTTCTCCCAGTCCTATCTATCTCCCTGCCCTCAGTGGGTGTGTGCATATGTAGTGTGCGTGTTAATGGTACTGAAAGTGTTTTGCCTCTATTTGCAAAAGTGGAGTATGTTGCTTTAAAAAACAGCAGGGCCATTTTCTGTATGTAAACACAGTCAATTTACTGAAGTAAAGAAAACTTAGGCCAGACAAGGGAAAGAAAAGGCAAAGAGTATGTCCAGGAAGATATATTGTGTGTAATCACTTGAGCTTTTGTGGCATGGAGGCTCAGTAAACAATAATGCTGTAATAATATTTGCACCCTGTGCAATTCCACACTAGTTCCATTGTGCCTTTGCCTTTGCTGTGGTCAGCACATATCTGCCTTTGCAATGTGAAATCAGAGGTGCCAGCTGTAGTGAAAGGGAGATTGTGGTATAGCTGTCTCTCCACTAGGAACCAAGCAGTGATTCTACACTTTTATGTATGCTTGCTGACAGGCATTTATGATAATAACTTGCAAGGTTTGCTGACCCTGGTTTGACTCAATGTGTTTATTTATGATTTATCCATTCCCATTAGACTGCTTGTTTATGGATGCAAATATCATTGTTAAAGAGAATGCTAAAATTTATTTTTTAAATAACATCTAGCAAATGCTAAATATTGTTGATAAGCTTTTATTTTCCTATGTAGTGATTCTGTGAACCTTAAAATATAGCTATCAACTTGGCATAAAGCAAGTATTTTTTGTGCGAATAACCAACATATCACACTTTTTAATAGTATGCCTATCATTATAGCAAATAATTTTATAGGGCAAATTCTCTTAATTTAAGTGACTAATTTTACTCATCCATAGATTCATAACAATAAAGTTTATATATATGTAGCTTATAGCTTTATAAACAAAATGAGGTTTCTAGTTTCTTTATCTTTGTTCTAAAGAAATTTATGTACATATATTAAAATATTCAGCAAAAGATTTTAATGAGGATTTATATAATTTATGGTAGAAATTAAGAACAATTTAATGGCTAGGGTTTAGACTTTCACTATTACCTCTATTTCTTCCGATAAGATGTTTAAATTCTTTTTCATTAGTTTATCCAGTAGTAAAATGGCAAATAGAGGTTTTTGAAAACCTAAAGTGTTCAGCATATAGCTGACAAAATTAATATATATATTTTGTGTATTTATTAGCATTAATAGTGGTTAAATGATAATGGAAAATTAAAGATAGTATTAAATAATAACTAGTGATAAATTAATAGTACTACACTAATTAACTGTACAAGAAAGCAATGATGCATTCTAAAAAGAAAGGGACACTATTTCACTGATCAGTCGCTCAGTCGTGTCCGACTCTTTGCGACCCCATGAATCGCAGCACACCAGGCCTCCCTGTCCATCACCAACTCCCAGAGTTCACTTAGACTCATGTCCATTGAGTCAGTGATGCCATCCAGCCATCTCATCCTCTGTTGTCCCCTTCTCCTCTTGCCCCCAATCCCTCCCAGCATCAGAGTCTTTTCCAATGAGTCAACTCTTCGCATGAGGTGACCAAAGTACTGGAGTTTCAGCTTTAGCATCATTCCTTCCAAAGAAATCCCAGGACTGATCTCCTTCAGAATGGACTGGTTGGATCTCCTTGTAGTCCAAGGGACTCTCAAGAGTCTTCTCCAACACCACAGTTCAAAAGCATCAATTCTTCGGCGCTCAGCCTTCTTCACAGTCCAACTCTCACATCCATACATGACCACTAGAAAAACCATAGCCTTTACTAGATGAACCTTTGTTGGCAAAGTAATGTCTCTGCTTTTGAATATGCTATCTAGGTTGGTCATAACTTTCCTTCCAAGGAGTAAGCGTCTTTTAATTTCATGGCTGCAGTCACCATCTGCAGTGATTTTGGAGCCCAGAAAAATAAAATCTGACACTGTTTCCCCATCTATTTCCCATGAAGTGATGGGACTGGATGCCATGATCTTTGTTTTCTGAATGTTGAGCTTTAAGCCAACTTTTTCACTCTCCTCTTTCACTTTCATCAAGAGGCTTTTGAGTTCCTCTTCACTTTCTGCCATAAGGGTGGTGTCATCTGAATATCTGAGGTTATTGATATTTCTCCCAGCAATCTTGATTTCAGTTTGTGTTTCTTCCAGTCCAGCGTTTCTCATGATGTACTCTGTATATAAGTTAAATAAACAGGGTGACAATATACAGCTTTGATGAACTCCTTTTCCTATTTGGAAACAGTTTGTTGTTCCATGCCCAGTTCTAACTGTTGCTTCCTGACCTGCATACAAATTTCTCAAGAGGCAAATCAGGTGGTCTGGTATTCCCATCTCTTTCAGAATTTTCCACAGTTTATTGTGATCCACACAGTCAAAGGCTTTGGCATAGTCAATAAAGCAGAAATAGATGTTTTTCTGGAACTCTCTTGCTTTTTCTATGATCCAGTGGATGTTGGCAGTTTGGTCTCTGGTTCTAAAATCAGTAAATATAGTATTTCTAAATATATCTTATTACTCACCTCCCATCACAAAATTAACCTGATTATTTTACTGATGCAATGGATATAACTAGAATATGAGATAAGAACATTTATCTTTTATAGATTGGGGCTTCCTGGGTAGCTCAGCTGGTAAAGAATCCACCTGTAATACAGGAAACCCAAGTTTGGTTCCTGGATTGAGAAGTTCCCCTGGAGAAGGGATAGGCTACCCATTCCAGTGTTCTTGGACTTTATTGGAGGCTCAGATGGTAAAGAATCCACCTGCAATGTGGAAGACCTGGGTTCAATCCCCGAGTTGGGAAGATCCCCTAGAGGAGGATCCAGTCCCCAGGTTGGGAAGATGCCCTGGAGAAGGATACTTGGTTTCAATCCCTGGGTTGGGAAGATACCCTGGAGTAAGGCATGGCAACCTACACCAGTATTCTTGCCTGTTATCAATATTCTTGTCAATTCTTGCCAATGACAGAGGAGCCTGGTGGACTACAGTCCAAGAGGTCACAAAGAGTTGGACACAACTGAGCCACTAAGCACATCTTTTGTTTTTAGAAATTCTAGTAAGTTGAATAAACAAGCAAACAAAGGAAAAAAATCACCTTTATAACACAGTATTTTTATCCTAAGGACTTAATAAAGTTAACGTGGAGAATAGCGAGAAATAAATTTTGTCTTATATAAACTTAGAGATTTCTGAAACTAATATTTTAAACTATAAATAAGACAATATATTTTTTAATTGATTTTTATACCTGGAAGATATCTGAAAGTAATCTTTAAAAATTCTGTTTTATAAAACTATTGGAATCATAAAGAGAAAAGAGAATGTCAAATTCTAAAGCAAAGATGAAAATGTGCTCTGATTATTCTCCATTTTTTAATGAAAGGAGTATAGGCACCAACATGAACTAGAAATAAGTAAGGTTTAATGAAATGAAGATAAGTGATTTACCTGATAAAGAGTTCAAAATAATAGTTATAAAGATGCTTACTGAGGTCTGGAGAAAAATTCATAAACAGAGTGAGAATTTTAGAAAAGAGAAAAGATAAGAAAGTAACAAACAAATCACACAGCTGAAGAACTCAGTGATTAAACTCAAATATTCAGTAAAGTGGTTCAAGGAAACTAGATGAAGTAGAAGAAAGAATCAATGAACTCAAAGACAGGGCAGTGGCATCCATCCATCAGAGGAACAACAACAACAACAATGAAAAGGAGTGAAAGGAGCCTAAGGGCAAATATTAACAGAACTGAAGTGAGAAACATATAACAATAAATAATGCAGGGAAAGTCAATAACCCACTTTTAACAATGTATATGTCATCCAAAAAAAGAATATCAGTAAGGAAACATTGGACTTAAATTGCATGTTAGACCAGATGGACATAACAGATATTTATAGAATATTTTATCCAGTGGCAGCCATTAAATTAAAAGTCACTTTCTCCTTGGAAGGAAAGCTATGACAAACCTAGATAGCATATTAAAAAGCAGAGACATCACTGTGCCAACAAAAGTCTGTACAGTCAAAGCTATGATTTTTCCAGTAGTCATGTATGGATGTGAGAATTGGACCATAAAATTGGCTGAGTGCTAAATAAAGAACTAATGTTTTCAAACTGTGGTGCTGGAGAAGACTCTTGAGAGTCCATTGGACTGCAAGGAAATCAAACAGTCAGTTCTGAAGGAACTCAACCATGAATATTCATTGAAAGGACTGGTGCTGAAGCTGAAGCTCCAATTCTTTGGCCACCTGATATGAAGAGCCAACTCATTGAAAAAGACCCTGATGCTGGGAAAGATTGAAGGCACAAAGAGTTGGTGGGGCGGGGGGCGGTGTGGGATGGGGCAAAGAATGAGATGGTTAGATAGATTCACTGATGCAATGGACATGAATTTGAGTGATCTCCAGCAGAGAGTGGAGGACAGAGGCACCTGGCATACTGTAGTCCATGGGCTGCAAAGAGTCAGACACAACTTAGAAACTGAACAACAACACATTCTTCTCAAGCACATATGAAACATTTTACACCATTAAACACATTAGGCCACAAAACAAATCTGAATAAATTTAAAAACATAAAAATTATGTTAAGCATTTTTTCTGATATCACAGTGGTATGAAACTAGAAATCAGTTATAAGATGAAAACTGAAAAATTCATAGCTATATGGAGGTAAACAACATATTTTGAACATAGTACTGAACAAATACTGGGTAAAAAAGCTACCAAAAGAGATTTTTTTTTTTTAATCTGAAAGCAAATGAAACTAGAAATGCAACATACCAAATCTCATGAGTTATAGAAAAAGGAGTTCATGGGAATAAATGTCTTAATTAAGGAAAAAGAAAAGAAAGATCTCAAATAAGTGACCTAACCTGACACCTCAAGGAACTGGAGAAAGAAGAACAAAGCCCAAATCTAGGAAAAGAAAGAAAATATCAAAGAGACTAAAATGACAGTAGAAGATCAATGAAACTAAGAGCTGTTTTTTTTTTTTTTTAAGATAAACAAAATTGACAAACATTTTGCTAAACTCATGAAAAAAAGAGAGGACTCAGATAATATCAGAAATGAAAGAAGAGACATTACAACTGATGCCCACAGAAATAAGAAAGGAGTATGGCTCAGATGGTAAAGCATCTGTATACAAAGCGGAAGACCTGGGTTCAGTCCCTGGGTTGGGAAAATCTCCTGGAGAAGTAAATGGCAATCCACTCCAGGACTATTGCCTGGAAAATCCCATGGACAGAGGAGCCTGGTAGGCTATAGTCCATGGGGTCGCAAAGAGTCGGACACGACTGAGCGACTTCACTATCACTATCACCAACAATGTTATGCTAACAATTTGAACACCCTAGAGAAAATGCATAAATTCCTAGAAACATATAACCTGTGAAGACTGAATCATGAAGAATAAAAAATCTGAAGGAGTTTTTGAAGACTGAATCAGTAATCAAGTATCTCCATATAAATAAAAGTCCAGGACTAGATGGCTTCACTGGTTTGAATTCTATCAAACATTTAAAGAAGAAATAATACCAATCCTTCTTAAACTCTCCCAAAAATAGTAGAGAAAGCAACATTTTCAAACTCATTTAATGAGGCCAGTATTACCTTGATACCAAAACCAAACAAAGGCTAGAATTTCTGTTGAACATAGATGCAAAAATCCACAACAAAATATTGGTAAACTGAATTCAACAATTAAAATAAGAGATGAAAGCATTAAAAGTATCATAAACCATGATCAAGTAAAATTTATTCCAGAGATGTAAGTTTCAACATCATCAAATCAATGTGATACACAATATTAACAAAGTGAAGGATGAAAATCATATTACCATCTTAATAGATATAAAAAAATCATTTCACAAAGTTCAACTACATTCATGGTAAAAATTCTCAATAAACTGGTAATAGAGGGAACTACCTCAACATAATAAAGGCCATATATGACAGTCCCACAGTAAAAAGCATACTCATGGCAAAAGGCTGACAGCTTTTCTTCTAAGATCAAGAACAAAACAATGTGCCAATTTTTGCTTCTTTTATTCAACAGAGTACTGGAAGTCCTAGCCAGGGAAGTTAGTCAAGAAAAAGAAATAAAAGGCATCTAAATCAGAAGGAAGTAAAACATCTCTATTTGCATTTGACGTGATATTACATTTAGAAAACCCTGAAGTTTCTACCAAAAGACCACTAAAATTACATAAATAAATTCAGTAAATTTTCAGGATATATAATGAATATGTAAAAATCTGTTGCATTTCTATACACTAACAACAAATTATATGAGAGATAAATTAAGAAAATAGTCCTATTTACAGTTACAATAAAAATAATAAAATACCTAGGGATAAATTTAACAAAGCAGGGAAAAAATATTTCACTATGAGACTTTGAAAAAAGGAAATTAAGATACAAATAAATAGAAAGATACTCTGTGCTTATGGATTGAAAAAATTAATATTTTCAAATTGTCTGTACTGCTGAAAGTGTTCTACAGACTCAAGGCAATCCATATTAAAATTCCAATGGCATTTTTCATAGAAATAGAACAAATAATCCTGAAATTTGTATGGAACCACAAAAGACCTGCAGTAGCCAAAGCAATCTTGAGAAAGAAGAACAAAGCTGGAAGCATCATATTTTCTGGTTTCAAATTAAATTAAAAAACTATAGGTAATAAAAACAATATGATATTGACATAAAACCTGACTTATAGATAAACTGAACAGAATAGAGAGCCTCCAAATAAACCCAAACTTGTGGTCATTTAATTTATGACAAAGGAGCCAAGGCTATACAATGGGGAAAGGAAAAGTCTTTTTAATAAGTGATGTTGGGAAAACTGGAGAACCACATGCCAAAGAATGAAGCCTATTTACACATACACAAAAGTCAACTCATAACAGACTGAAGACTTGAACATAAAACCTGAAATCATAAAACTCCCAGAAAAATACAAAAGGTGTATGCAATGATTTTTATTTTATTTGACTGAAAGCAGAGACAACAAAGCAAAAAATACACAAGTGAGACTATATCAAACTAAAAATAGGTTTTAAGGATTCTCTTTCTTCTGTGGTTGTAAAAACTGTAAACCTGAAACTCTGAAGATCTTTTGAAAAAATACTTAATGTAGAGAACAAACAGGTGTGATACACAGACAAATCCCGAGGACACTGCTTGAAAATTCCTTTAGCCAAACTCTACCCTTCTTAAGGGTAAGTTAAAGAGATAGTAAATTCTTTCTTTTTTAGCTTAAAATGGATTAAATTGGCCTTGATTTGCTTTCAACTAAGAATGCTAAGTGATAACTGCCAGCTATCTCCTGAGGTTGAATTACTAAAAAACTCTTCTATGTTTTATTTTCCCCAGTTTTTTTTCCATCTAGTTTGCTCTAAAGTTGTGCAGGGCTCTAACATTAACTATTCTAGCTGTGATTTTTTTCTTTTCTTTTTGGAAATAGATATGATTTAAGGGGAAAAATGGAGACATTACTTAGGGAAATGATCAAGAAGTGTTCACTATAAACCTTTATGTCATCATGACAACAACTTTATTGACTGAGTGTGTACAGTGCACAGACCACGCTTTCAGACATTTTACACTCACTTTTGCTTCATTTAAACATCATGAATCATCACTCTGCAAATTTTGTATTAATAGAATAGCTACTGGCATTCTACACAGGAAAAATTTGAAACTTACACAGATTAAATAACATTGACATCTTTGCTTTGGTCAAGATTCAAAGCAGGTCAGTCTGATTCCAAAAGCGGTGTTCTTCCCATTAGGTGCCAGTACTGGTGGGGATGTCATAATACCCTAGAAATGGTGGCATTTTTATGAAGAATATTTGTCACTTTGCTGATATTAAAAGTACGGTTCTTTAAAACATGTGTGTCTTTGCCAACAATATTGTGAGATTTAGCCAAGATGGAGAAAAGGAGAGTTTTCCTTTTATGCTTACATTGAGAATAAAATAGAGACATGACTATGGATATATTGTAAAGGATTACTCAGTAAAACAGTATTTTTTCATATCTACATAGCAATTTTAGGTGAACTATATACCAAATGGGGACTAACATCACATTTTTGAGCAGAATAATTTAATGCTTGCTGAATAGAATTTTGCCTGTGCTATCATTTTTTCAGTGAGCATTCCTGAATTCAACACAACTAAAATATCTCTATTCTATATTTGTGTTATATTGAGTATGATAAATAAAACTAAGAATAAAAATAGGTGTTTATATTCCAGGAGTGACTCCTGCAAAGGAAGTGTATCAATCACATATAATTAATCTGTCACTTCCTAATGTAGAAAGAAATATTCCTCACTATACCAGCAAATGTAAACATCAAATAAACAAAGTTTTGGAAAATAAAGAAATGCAAATGCCCTCTATTTCTATTGTCACTGAAATTAGGATCACTCTTCTCTTTACATTTACTTGCCACATGTTGCAAGTAGATAGTATATAAGGCAAAAGAGCTAACATATTTCAAGCAAACAATTTTACACTGAATCCAGGCTGGAATTTTGTACTTACCTGAAAAAAGTTGATGACTGCCCCCTGGTTCAAATATAAAATTGACCTTTAAGCAGAATTTATAGTTAATCTTAGTGATGTCCTTGAGCTGTCTCCTAGAATGCAGGAGTGAATCAGACAGATGAAAGTCACATGGATAAGTATAAAATTTGATATGGTGGTTGCTGGACTACTCAGATTTATGTTCATTGGCCTAACTATATTCAGTTTAGAGCTATTAGATAAAGCATTTATTCCTTATGAAGTTAGTAATTTGCTTACACACTACTGTTTATGTCATCCCCATTAAAAAAAAACTACAAGAATATATATTAAATCCTCTCAACAATATCTGATATAAAGTTGGAAAATGTTGAAAGTTTTTTTCAAAAATTTCTTTTTATTTAATTATCTTTGGGTAACTTGCTGAAGGCAAGCAAGGCAAAATTTTATCTGTTTACACAAAAAGGATATTACAGTCTTGCTTCGTATATCACAATATATTATCTCAAAATGGACAATATGCGATATATGAAGTCATCACTAAAATATTATGTAGACTTCTCTATAAAATAAATATGTATTCATGGACACTCTAAAAATGTAAATTGTTGAATCTTTGTACTGCATTTGACTGGTTTAAAAAATATAAGGGTTAAAGGCAGGTTGAAGACAGTTTGTGGAGGGCTAAAGTGTGACCATTTATTGAGTACAAAATAGTCAAACCCTAAACGATCTTGATGGAAAAGTGAAATTTAAGTAGAACTGAAAGGACAAACTGGAGAACTTTGTGAGACACATAGGAAATCACAATATCTTATTCCTTCTTACACCTGATTTTCCCCTTCAAAGAAAAGGTAATGGTCTGGAGGTCCTGTTAATACGGGTAATGTAATGAAGTTTAGGTCAGATTTAATCCTACACATGACTTTTCAATATTGGTGAAATAGAGGCTGAATATGTCTGGGTGCTGCACACAATTTCATTCAGAACTGATGACACTAAGAACAGATAATAAATCCTTAGCTTATCCTTTATGTGGTATAAAAAATATACTGACACTTCAGGGGAATATGAAAGAAGAAGGGCCATGAATCTACTACTTTCCAACTGGTTTCACCCTGTGAGTTTTAATTTTTTTCTCTAAATTGTTAAGCCTTGGCCACCATGACAAAGGTCTCACCAGTGTTTGTAAGTTTCATTTCAACTTGCTAATCACACATAAGATGGGGGGGGGGGAAGTATGATCTTTCTCTTCAATACATCTAGCATTGATTTATTGATGTATTAGGGAGAAAAGTATCCCATAGTTACTGTGTGACACTTTCTAAGATAACATTTTTTATGACAAAAATTCAACTTGTAGACATAGAAAAAATAATGATGAGAGAAATCTGTGCATGGCATAAAGATGTGTCTTCATAAATCTATGAGAAGTATGAATCTCTTTGAACAGTAATCAAAGAAGCAGTGTACTCTCAAAATGGACATAGAAATAGGTCTTGTACTCATATTTCTAAATCTGAGTTTGATAATCTTTAGGATGAAGCAGTCTGAGCCTTGACATTTTTTATGGTTATGCCTCCATGAGTACATTTATTTTGATATTTTATCCAGGAGACACTTGTTGAGCACTAACTATACATAAGGAATTGTATAAGATTAAAAATTATTTTAAACTTTGCTATCAAAAGTATTTAGTAGCACTGAAAGAGAAATAAGATATGTAGTCAAAGTCAATAGAGAAAAAAAAATTGTCTCTCAGGTATTATAAGATGTTAAAGTGCTATAAGTTTAGTTCTCTGATTCTTAAAGAACAAAGTATATTTGAATTCAGAAGGTCATGTGTAAAGCCTAGGCATGGGTATTTTTAAAAACTTTTCTTTTCTAATTGGCTTTTAAGTATCAACATTCTTCTGATTTCTAAACTGGGCCTCCTTTTCCTCTCATTGTACAAGTAATATTATACATTCAAAAGTTTTGAGTTGTAAGGAAGGACATATAAATGTGTAGAGGCAGAATGAAAATAATATGAAGTATTGGGTCTAATGGCAAGCTAAGTAGATCATTCAAATTCAATTTCCAATCATCACATTCAGGTTTATACAAGGCATTGTTTGTTCAAACAAGACAAGCCTGTTGGCCACATTTGTCCCAGAGTTCAGCAGTTGTGGATTTATATTCTCTAAGCATCTTATTTGCTCCATATTTTTTGATTGACATCTATATTTTCTAAATCTTATGTAAAGCTCATTATTCAATACCCAGTTGTTTCTGGAGAGTTCTGACAAAACATGTTCCACTGGAGAAGGGAATGGCAAACCACTTCAGCATGCTTGCCTTGATAAACCCATAAACAGTATGAAAAGGCAAAAAGATATGACACTGAAAGATGAACTCCTCAGGTCAGTAGGTGCCCAATATACTACTGGAGAAGATCAGGGAAATAGCTCCAGAAGGAATGAAGAGGCTAAGCCAAAGCTGAAATGATGCCAAGTTGTGGATGTGTCTGGTGGTGAAAGTAAAGTCCAGTGCTGTAAAGAACAATATTGAATAGGAACCTGAAATATTAGGTCCATGAATCAAGGTAAGTTGGAAGTGGTCAAACAGGAGACAGCAAGAGTGAATATCAACATATTAGGAATCAGTGAACTAAAGCAGATCAGAATGGGTGAGGCTAGTGGAAGTAATGGAATTCCAGCTGTGCTATTTCAAGTCTTAAAAGATGATGCTGTGACAGTGCTGCACTCAGTAGGCCAGCAAATTTGGAAAACTCAGCAGTGGCCACAGGACTGGAAAAGTTCAGTTTTCATTTCAGTTCCAAAGAAGGGCAATGCAAAAGAATGTTCAAACTACTGCACAATTACACTCATTTCACATATGAGCAAAGTAATGCTGAAAATTCTCCAAGCTAGGCTTCAACAGTACATGAACCAAGACATTCCAGAGGTTCAAGCTGGATTTAGAAAAGGCAGAGGAACCAGAGATCAAACTGACAACATCTGTTGGTTCATAGAAAAAGCAAGAGAATTTCAGAAAAATATCTACTTCTTCTTTATTGGCTATGCCAAAGCCTTTGACTGTATGGATCATAACAAACTGTGGATGACTTTTAAAAAGAGTTGGGAATACCAGACCACCTTATCTGCTTCCTGAGAAATCTGTATGCAGGTCAAGAAACAACAGTTAGAACTGGACATAGAACAATGGACTGGTTCCAAATTGGGAAAGGAGTATGTCAAGGCATATGCTGGACTGGAAGAAGCACATGCTGGAATCAAGTTTGCTGGGAGAAATATCAATAACCTCAGATATGCAGATAATACCACCCTTATTGCAGAAAGCAAAGAGAAACTAAAGAGCCTCTTGATGAAAGTGAAAGAGGAGAGTGAAAAAGTTGGCTTACAACTCAGAATTCAAAAAACAAAGACCATGGCATCTGGTCCCATCACTTCATGACAAATAGAAGGTGAAACAATGGAAACAGTGGCAGACTTTTTATTTTCTTGGGCTCTAAAATCACTGCAAATGGTGACTTCACCATGAAACTGAAAGATGCTTACTCTTTGAAAGAAAAGCTATGATCAATCTAGACAGCATATTAAAAAGCAGAAACATTACTTTGTCAACAAAGGTCTGTATAGTCAAGGCTTTGGTTTTTCCAGTAGTCATGTATGGATGTGAGAGTTGGACCATAAAGAAGGCTGAGTGCCAAAGAATTGATGGTTTTGAACTTTGTTGGAGAAGACTCTTGAGAGTGCTTTGGACTGAAAGGAGATCAAATCAGTCAATCCTAAAGTAAATCAGTCCTGAATATTCACTGGAAGGACTGATGCTGAAGGTGAAGCTCTAGCACTTTGGTCTGAAAAGACCTTGATACCCGAAAGGATTGAAGGCAGGAGAAAAAGGTAAGAACAGAGGATGAGATGGTTGGATAGCATCACTGACTCAATGGACATGAGTTTTGGCAAGCTCCAGGAGATGATAAGGACAGAGAATCCTGGCGAGCTGCAGTCCATGAGGTCATAAAGTGTTGGATAGAAATGAGTGACTGAACAGCAACAGCAACAGTATGTACTAGGTTTCATATGAGACATTGAACATTAGAAAGGTCAAGACTGATATGGACTTACACTTCTGAAGCTTCAAACTTACCCTTGACAGATAATAAGTATGCAAACCAGTGAAAAAATAAATGATTACAAATCGAAATATATGTTATGAAGGGAATGAATATGATGAAATAATAGAATATGATTAGACAGCACCAAGAAGAAAGTACAGTCAGGAAAATCTTTTAGACTGAGGTAAAATATATGAAAAGTTTCCATGTAAATGCTTTGAGTTTGAGATTGAGAATGAGTATTCTAGTTATAGATATCTAGGTGAAGGAACTCTGCGAGCAGTGAAAGAAACTTGACTCTTCAGAGAACTATATGGAAGGCTGTGTTGAAAAAAAAAATAGTGAAAGAGAGGGAGATGGAATGGGAATAACTTAGACTGTCAAGAGCCATATTTTTCAGGGTGCAGTGGAAGGTCTTTTAATGTGTAACCACCACCCCCATTCTCTGCTCCTTCCTTGCCTAGTGATAGATAATAGCTTGGGTCTCATATGTAAAAACACAGCTTTTTTTAATTTGTATTAATGATATGAGATGATTCAAAACTTCATTCTTATACCCCATCGATTCTCCTCTCTACTCAATCCCCAGGAGACCTTTGGTTGTTTGAGTTTATCTGAGGTCCTGCATTGAAAAGCAAAGGCAGAATTCTAAGATGGACCCTCCCGATTCCTAGTCCTTGGTTGTTCACTAAAACATCAATTCTAGATTCTGATGTGAAGGGATTTTGCAGGTGTATTTTAAGTCCCAATTCAATGCACTTTAAGATAAGGAGATTATCTGTGTATTCTGACCTAATTACTCAAGCCTTTTTAAAACAGAGTTTTCCTTGGTTCATTGTGTAAGAGAATATCAGAGATTTGAAACATTGATGGACATTCAATGTGCCACTGATGGCTTGAAGATTAAAGGACTTCAGAGAGGCCTCTAGGAGTTAGGAGCAACCCCCTGGCAACAGACAGCAATGATCCTCAGCCCTGCAACCACAAGGAATGAATTCTAGCAACAGGAATGAGCTGAACATGAGAATGGGTTTTCCTCAGGGTGTCCAGATTAGAATTCAGTATTACCGGCACCCTTATTTCACCTTTGTGATGCTCTCACCAGAGAACAAAGTGTTTCAGCATCAGACTTTTGACCCATAGTACTGTAAGTTAAAAATTAGAAGTTACTTTAAGCTCTTATATTTATGGTAAGTTGTTATACAGCAATATAAAGCAAGAAGTATGGTTTTGCTTCACGTTGGTCTTTATATCCTCCTACTTCTCTAAGTAAACTGTTTCTGACTCCTTTAGGTGCTGTACCGGTTATCTAAACTGTATTCTTAACCTCATAGGAAAATAAATGGGTAAAAGAATTGAGAGGACAGGTGACTTTTTTTTTTTTAATTACCCATATCCAACTACCTTCCCAGATTCATAGGAAAGTCAACTATTATTTTTCTCCCATATGGCGGTAGTGCAGCTTGAAAGATGTAATATTCCATTTTCTAACTTCTTTACATGATAAGTAGGCATCATTTTCTGTGATCATGAATGCCAAAAACTCCAGAGAACATATGCCAGCTTTTTCTAGGAATTTTTTAACTCTTCTGTACACCTAGTGCCTATTGGAAATAAGATGTGAAAGCTGTCTTTCCTTCTCAGAGGCTTTCCCAATTTCCATGACTGATTTTCTTGGGCCCTCCTCATACTAATGGGGAATGGGGCATTCCCCATCCCTCCCCATGTAGAAGGTAAGAGAAAAATGAGGATTTTTATAATCCAATGAATTCCTTTTAATCTCTAGTTTTCTCTTACATAGGCTGCAATGATGGGATAAATGGTGATATTGGAAAGATAAGTTGGGTACCATTTAATATCTGGTAAGGACATTTTGTTGTTGTTCAGTGGCTAAGTCACATCCAACTCCTTGCGACCCCATGAACTGCAGCATGCCAGGCTTCCCTACCCTTCAGTATATCCCAGAATTTGCTCACACTCATGTCCATTGAATCAGTGATGCCATCCAACCATATCATCCTCTGTGACCCTTTCTCCTCCTGCCTTTAATTGTTCCCAGCATCAGGTTCTTTTCCAATGAGTCAGCTCTTTGCATCAAATGGCCGAAGTATTGGAACTTCAGTATCAGTCCTTCCAATGAATATTGAGAAAATATTGATTTCCTTTAAGATTGACTGTTTTGATCTCTTTGTTGTCCAAGAAACTCTGGAGTCTTCTCCAGCACCACATTCAAAAGCATCAACTCTCTGTGCTCAGCCTTTTTTATGGTCCGTCTCTGTTGACCACACCATATTTTATGGTCCATATCTGTACATGACTACTAGAAAAAGCATAGCTTTAACTATACAGGTCTTTGTCTGCAAAGTGATGTCTCTACTTTTTAATACACAGTCTAGGTTTGTCATAGCTTTTCTGCTAAGGAGCAAGTGTCTTTTAATTTTGTGGCTGCAGTCACTGTCTAAAGCGATCTTGAAGTCCAAGAAAATAAAATCTGTCACATTTATAGATGATAACTGACTATAAATTATTTGGATACCTGTCAACCTTTGAATTTGGATACTTTTTTGTGAGTTAAAGTATACTTATTTTTTAAAACCCTTTTATAGATATTTTTACTGAGTGAATAAAATGATCTGATTTATGATTTCTAAAGGTCACTCTACTCAGAAAAAAATAGTTTGCAGGAAAGTGAGATTGAACATGCAGCACAAGTTAGGTAACTTTGGGGGTAACCTAGGTCTTGCTATTTAATGGATGACCCATGGAATAGCAGGAGCAATTCACCTGGGAACTTGTAAGAAATGATGCATCTCAGACCTTACATCAACTTACTAAAGCAGAAATATATATTTAACAATTTCCAGATAATTTGTATGCTCATTAGAATTTGTGAAGAAAATGTCTAGGTGAGACATTGCTTTGGCTCACCAAAGCTTTGGCTAGAGTGATGAGCTAGAGGAACAGATACAGGATATATTTTTGAGAGAGAATTTTCTGATGATTTGAGTGTGATGAGTCAGGAAAAGGATGGAATCCAGAAGGATGACTCGTTTTTAGCTTGAGAAACATAATGGAAGTTCATGATATTTGGAGAGGAATATCCTTGGTGGAAATTAGGAACAAGAGTTCCCATTAGGCCACATCAAGTTAAATTATCAAGAAAATATCTTTATTGCTAAACCTGGACTCATGCCTACCTTCCACTGCTTACTATTCCCATTATCTTTATGCTTCAGCCTTACCCCTAGTTGAGAATGTGTGATTAGTCTGGTCAATTCCAATCCTTAGTGGACCATTTCTATGCTTTCATATTTTTTTTTAAACAAGTATAAGTTTACCAAAAATGTTGTTGTATTTATTTGTCCTTTTACTTGCCAATTCTATTCTTGTAATTATAATTTAGTTAATAGTAATTCTTTCCTTTGTTCTTTCTTCTATCTTCTCTGAGCTAAAATTATTGTCCAAACAAGGCAAAACCATTTCAGATTTTCATTCTAAAGAATGTTAGATTTTTTATTTTTTATTTATTTATTTTTTTAGAAGTAATAAACACACTGTTTTAATAATGGCATCATTCCAATACTCTTAGATTTTTTAAAGGATAATAACCAAGTGATTGTTTAGAAAAAGAAAAATAAAAAAAGCAAATACAATAGAAATCACTTCTGTGTCTAATATAATCTTCATTTTCTTTTGTACAGCTTTCAAAATCAATGACAACTATACAAAAATCAGTCCTAATTCTGAAAGGGTTAATAGGCAATTTGTGAATACCCATTGGTAGTTGTGGGTAATCATCTCTAATTAGAATATATTAGACAGTACATCTTTTTAATTGCTATGTGTTTTCTGGCTTCCTGGTCAACAAGGAGATACAAACTAACACCTAAAAGCACAATACATCACCATTGCCAGGGCAACATCATTGGTAATAAATCCCGAGGCAGAGCATCATAAGGATTTGGTGATTTCCATGGTGGCTAAGGGAAAATTAAAAAGTGATTCTCTAAGGTGGGCTACAAAAAGGCTACAAAATGCTATCAAATATCCCTTTCGATGTGCACTATTTTATTAATAACACTGTGTATTTAATGAGTTTCCCTCTATGGAGGTTTCTTTCTTGTTCTTTTTTGAGCTGCATTAAGAATAAGGATGGAAAAACTGGTTCAAACAACAAGGTCCCAGCCTCCGTTTAAAATTTAAAACAATTAAAAGGTAAAATATCCATTTTTGGCCTTTGATATTGCAATATCTAGTGTTTATACAGATACTGTTCATATTCTGATTTGAATTTGAGGAAGCAAAGGTTCTGAAGGGCTCCAGATCATTCCACTAATAAGTTGCATGGCTGGAATTAAAACCCATGCAGTTTGACGCTTGAACTTTATTCTTAACCTTATGCTAAAACTGCCTCAACTGGAATATGTAACACACACACACACAAACACCCCCCACCACACGCACAGAGTTCTGTACACAAAGCAAGGATAGGATCATTTCACTGATGTCACAAAAATTTGTTCTCTATTTTTGAATGGTTCAGAATGATTTGCATGTCATATTAGATAAATTCTCATGATTATATGTCTCTCTATCAGTCTTTTTCCTTAGCAAAAAACATGTAAACACATATAGTTTGCATGTTTTGAAATTACAAAAACGAGCATCTTTAATCATGATTGAATGATTATAAATAATATTTATATAGCCGTTTCTTGAAAGTGTATCTCTTGATTAGATGCAATAAAAATCTTTGCAAATATTTGCTGAATAATTTCTACTATGATAATTTGGTAAGGCTGGGATAGAAGTCAGAGGATATAGTAATCTCCAATATAGTTTACCACAATTTTTTAAAAATTTACATCATGTTTACTATGACACCCAAGGCACAAAGTGCAGCTGGCTTAGGGTCATGTACATTATAGATACTAAGCAAATCTATTTCCCAAAGTATCTACTAGTCTTGAGGTAATGGTTTCCTCCTCCAGACCCCTTCTAAGGATGCAGTGCTTCTCAGTGGGGTTTTTGTTAGCATATTCAATGAGATAACTCTTCATTCTGTGTAGCTTTCACACATATTGTAGGACATTTAGCATGTATGTCCCCTGGTCACTGTAAGCTAGTGATAACTGAAACTGCCCTCACATTTCCAAATCGCCTTGATGAAGAACAACCAAAAGAATTATAGGAAAATAAAGAATAAAGATTTCTATCACTTGCCTATCACTTTCTCTCCTTCTCCATATATAACAAACCAGTATAAGCATTCAATAGGAGGTGCCTATTAAAAGGCGGGAAAATGCCTATAACATATAATTGAGAAAAAGATGAAAAGAAGCAAATAATAATAACACCTTCTCTCAAGAAAGACACTCATGATCCAGGCATCCCCCATCATTATGGATGCAACTGGTTGGAGACAGCATATTAATGATCACTTTTGCACCATGACTAGGTGGCTGTAGCACTGTCTTTTCCAGTAGTTTGTTTTTTAAAGTGAATGCCATAGAAAGAGTGTACTATCATGGAACATCATCCATAAGGTTGTGAACAACAGTATCCTCACTTTCTGACAAGGCTTCACGCCTACCTTCCCACCCCAGGGACCGAACCCAGATCTCCTGCATTGAAGGCAGATTATTTATGGTCTGAGCCACCAGGGAAGTTCTGACTAACACACAGTCCTACCATAGTCTATTTTGCATGTCTTTCTGCAAAAGGACATTGCTTTTGCCTATCACAGCTGGGTCTGGTGGTCACAGGGCACTCTCTACCAGGGTTTGGGAGTTTAATTCTTATTAATTGATGGGCTTCATTATAATTACATAGAGCATAGTAGCACTTTGAGATGTAAATATTTTCAAATGTATTCTAAGAAGTATAAAATTATCTCTAATTCAGTGTCTATCTAAAACCAAAATCTTAAACACAGTCTATATCTTAAATAATTTAATCTAAATTTAAGCATATTCAGAATAATTCTCAGTTTAACTGTCCTTACATGAAATCCTGTACAGAACACTTAAAGCAATTATCATCTATATAGGTTATATTAATCATGGGCCAACATGTCAAATTTTCTTTTGTTATCTTGAATTGTTATTGGAAGTTACTTAACTTTTCATAGATTGTAACTGTAAATAATCAAAAACTGCTTTATTTGTCTTTGTGTTAACCACAGTTTCTGGCACAAGACTAGGAGAGAGAATGCTCAACATATATGTTTTATTTAAAATATCTGTATTTTCCTTAAGCTTTCAGACATGATCTTCTGTGAAATCTCTTCATTCCTTTGCACTCCTCTAAAGTCAATTATTAAGACAACTATGCTCCATGTCAATAAGATGTACAGCATTATGATTTACCATTCCACTTCATTACTAGACTTGCCACTGTCTGTTTTTCTTTTAACAAACTGCTAACAGATAAAGTACTAAGGATATTAGAAAGTACATTGCTGTAGGAGCTGTTGTTATTGAGGGCAAAAAGGAAAAGAGTTTATACATTCCACAGAAATATTAATAATTAAAGATTTCCTCAAATTAGACTCACCTTGTAGCTGAAGCTATATCTTTTCTTAAAAAAAAAGCTTTTGCCATGGTTTCTGCTTGAAGCTTTATTATGCAACTTAATCATAGGTGCCATGCCAACTCAAGGTGTTTAAAATGCATTTATTGTGATGAGTTGACACATGGTCACTTTTCAATTACGTTAATTTAATTAAATTGCTAATAATGATAATGTCAATGAAACTTCATTTGTTTTTCATATATAAATCACAACTGAATCTGGAACTACTTTAGAAACAGCTCACTCAAACCAGTATCATTAATTTGTATGAGAGAGTATTTTTTAGTAACAGTGTCCTATTCTTTTAATTTTTAAAGAATGAAAGTATTGTCCTGAATATTGAATAACCAAAGAGCAATTTATATTACTGACTGTTAGGGCTTGCCTTAAGCAAAATTATGAACATTCTACAAAGACCAAAAGGCACCAGTTGCCCTTATGAAAGCATATGCTTTTGTTTTCAGGTACATGCATTAGTAATTTCTTGCTTGAGCCTGTTTCTGGTTCACGTGTCACATTCTCATCTAATATGCCATATTACTATCAAATCTACTCTGTCTTGTGTCATATCTGCTTAGAGTCCTTCTTTCTTAAGAAACTAACTAATATAATAAACACTAGCTAATGGTTTCACACATAAATTAATTACCCCATTCCAGGAAACATTTATTCTTTGAAAGAAGTTTAGTGGAAACCTGATCATTTGCTCTCCTCTTTCTGGTAGATTTTCAGAGTAGTGGCTAAGCGCTGAGCACACTTAATCCTCATTCTGAAGAATATAACCAGAAACAGGGTGCTTTCCACAAGTGGTCAGGATTTTTTGTCACCTGACTGGGCCACCATGATATAACACATTAGACTAGGAATCTGCACCCTAGCAAAACAAATGATTCTAAACTGTTTTGTAACAAGAATGCTACCTTGTTGCCTCAAATAGTGTTTTGAGGAAATAGTGTTGCCTCAGAGTAAGGAGTGACTAACATATCATTAGATCCCATCTCTTGGGGAATTTGAACATGAAGCAGAGAGCAAAAGAGGGAATCATAGTTGGAGATAATAGAATCCAACAGTAGTCATAAATGTAGAAAATTAGAAAAGAGGGAGAGTGGGTTCTTGTGTTGCTAAATATTTGAAGTAAGGCTATCAGAAGTTCTCTATTGAGGGATAAGAGGGCTTCATAGGTAGCACAGTGATTAAAATCAACCTGCCAACATGGGACATAAGAGATGCAATTTGACCTTTGGGTTGGGAAGATCCTCTAGAAGAGGAAATGGCAATCCACTACAGTATTCGTGGCTGGAAAAGTCCATGGACATTGGAGCTGGTGGGCTACCATCCTTGAGGTCACAAAGAGTGGGACACAACTGAGTGACTGAGCACACATTCACCAAGGGATGGGCAGCTGACTAGGTCACTGATCATTAAAGCTGATACTCGTGCTTCAGAACTGTTGCTGCATCCTGGAAGGCAGAGGGTGCTGAGTGAAGTTTCCTGGTGAGACACTTTCTTGGATTCTGTTTTTTCCATGTAGCTTTATAACCCCCCTTTGCATGTGGTAACACATCATTGTTCTAATGTACAGTTGACTGCTGAACAATCAAGGCGGTTAGGTGTACCCAGCCTTTCCTCAGTTGAAAATCTATGTATAACTTTATAGTCAATCCTCCATTGCATGGTTCCATCACCTCAGTTCAACCAGCTGCAGATAGTAGAGTAATGCAGTATTTACTGGAAAAACAAACAAACAAAACCTTCCTGTAAGTAGACCTGCAAAGTTCATACCCATATTGTTCAGTAGTCACCTGTAAACTGTAAAATCTCAGCTAATAGACTTCCTCTATTGGTCCTTTCACAAGTGTACATTTTTTCTAGCATTATCCCTGCAAAGGCCTGTAATTTCATACCAGAGCTCATGAGATACTCTTTCTGATAACTCATTGCCACTACTGATTTCATCTACAACACAGGTAACCTCCAGTTTACAAATTCAAAGCCCTGGTGCATTTGGATTAAGACTTTGGTCAACTTGATATTAACTGTCACTATGCATAATTATAGAAACATTGCTGCTGTTGAATGATACTTTTATCTTTATTTTTCTTCCTGAATCTTTGTTGTTGTTTGGTTGCTAAGTCATGTCTGTCTCTTTTGTGACCCCATGGACTGTAGCCTGCTAGGCTTCTCTGTCCATGGGATTTCCTAGGCAAGAATAGGAATGGGTTGCCATTTCCTTCTCCAGGGTAATCTTCCCTACCTGTGTCTCCTGCATTGGCAGGGAGATTCTTTACCACTGAGCACCTGGGAAGCCAAGGTCAATCTTTATTTGTATCAGTAACATTTAGTAAATTCTTAAGGAATACAGAATATTATTTTTACTAAATTTGGAAACAGACACTATCCATGCTTCACCCATATGCCCTTGACATTCATCATAGGTATATACTGGACTGCGTGAGGGTCTCCCCTGACAGTAAATGTGTGCTTAGCCCCTCACATGGAGTATGTGAAAAATACTGGTGACAGAACCCACCCTGGAGCTGCCTTCTGCGGATGAATGAGAGTTGGCAAAAATAGACACCAAATTTCTGGGCCCTCTGTGTTGGATTGTGTCTAACTCAGGCAGGGTATGTTATATATGGTATTTCAGATGTTCTAGTGGAACTGAATCGTAGCTGGTCAAAGTGATCAGTTCAGTTCAGTCACTTAGGCACATCCTACCCTTTCCAATTTCATGGACTGCAGCATGCCAGGCTTCCCTGTCCATTACTGACACCCAGACCTTACTCAAAATCATACCAATTGAGATGGTGATGCCATCTAACCATCTCATCCTATGCTATCCCCTTCTCCTCCTGACTTCAATCTTTCCCAGAATTGAGTCATTCTTCACATCAGGTGGCCAAAGTATTGGAGTTTCAGCTTCAGCATCAGTCCTTCCAATGAATATTCAGGACTGATTTCCTCTAGGACTGACTGGTTTGATCTCTTTGCAGTCCAAGGGACTCTCAAAAGTCTTCTCCAACACTACAGTTCAAAAGCATCAATTCTTCTGCGCTCAGTTTTCTTTATGGTCCAACTCTCACATCCATGCATGACTACTGGAAAAACCATAGTTTTGACTAGATGGATCTTTGTCAGCAAAGCAATGTCTCTGCTTTTTAATATGCTGTCTAGGTTTGTCACAGCTTTTCTTCCAAGGAGCAAGCATCTTTCATTTTCATGGTTGTAGTTACCATCAGCAGTGACTTTGGAGTCCAAGAAAGTAAAGTCTGTCACTGTTTCCATGGTTTCCCGATCTATTTGCCATGAAGTGATGGGACCAGATGCCATGATCTTTATTTTTTGAATGTTGAAAATAAGTCAGCTTTTTCACTCTACTCTCTCACTTTCATCAAGAGGCCCTTTATTTCCTCTTTATTTTCTTCCATAAGGGCGGTGTCATCTGCATATCTGAGGTTACTGATGTTTCTCCCAGAAATCTTGATTCCAGCTTGTGCTTCAATCAGCTCAGCATTTCACATGATGTACTCTGTATATAAGTTAAGTTAGCAGGGTGACTATATACAGCCTTGTCATACTCTTTTCCCAATTTGGAACCAGTCTGTTGTTCCATGTCCAGTTCTAACTCTTGCTTCTTGACCTGCATACAGATTTCTCAGGAGGCAGGTCAGGTGGTCTGGTATTACCATCTCTTGAAAAATTTTCCTCAGTTTGTTGTGATCCACACAGTCGAAGGTTTTGGCATAGTCAATAAAGCAGAAATAGAACTATAGTTTTTGGAACTATAGTATCAATAGTTTTTGGAACACTCTTGCTTTTTCTGTGAACCAACAAATATTGGCAATTTAATCCAGCTTGAACATCTGGAAGTTCCTGGTTCATGTACTATTGAAGCCTGGCTTGGATAATTTTGAGCATTACTTTACTAGTGTGTGAGATTAGTGCAATTGTGCATTAGTCTGAACATTCTTTGGCATTGTCTTACTTTGGGATTGGAATGAACACTGACATTTTTCAGTCCTGTGGCCTCTGCTGAGTTTTCCAAATTTGCTGGCCTATTGAGTGCAGCATTTTCACAGCATCATCTTTTAAGACGTGAAATAGCTCAGCTAGAACTCCATTATCTCCACTAGCTTTGTTCATAGTGATGCTTCCTAAGGTCCACTTGACTTCACATTCCAGGGTGTCTGGCTCTAGGTGAGTGATCACACCACCTAGAAAGTGATATCTCACTTATTTGTGTGCTAAATTGGCTTTCTTATCTTTCTTGTCTTCTTTCCCTACTCTTGTGCTGATACCTTCAGAACTGTCTAAAATATTGTCTCAGAGTCTATTTCTGGGGAACCCAACTGAAAATACTCTGTTCCCTTTCAACACCATTTTATAGTTGGAACTTAGGCAAATCTGTCATATACAAAATGCATGACATTTCCTTATTTTAAGAGTAATGTGTAAATCTCTTTCTGGTAGTCTGAAATGAAGAGATACAGTTGGCAAATCATAGAATCTCTATCATATATAAGCAAATTTCTTTCAGCAATAGTTTTATTAAAGTATAAAAACATGCAACAAACACATTAATACTTGTTTTTCTATTCTTTCCTAAAGTTAAACTAGAATATGTAATTTCTAATTTAGGTTATAATTTAGAGAAGAGACATGCTTATTGGATGTCTGACTTTACTGTACTCACCTCAATTGTCTCAGATAACTTATACAGTTCCAAAGTCCCAGAACTTTATATTGAGGATATATATATAACATATATGACAAAGAAATTTGTTATTTTAAAGTTTTCATATATATATTAAAAAGTGTAAATGTGAAAGTCACTCAGTCATATCCAACTCTTTGTGTCTCCATGGACTATAGCTTTTCAGTCTCCTCTGTCCATGGAATTCTTCAAGTAAGAATACTGGAGTGGGCAGCCACTCAATTGTCCACAGGATCTTCCTGACCCAGGGATTGAACCTGTGTCTCCTGCACTGCAGGCAGATGTATGTGTGTGTGTGTACTTAGATATATATACACACACACAAAGAACTTATGAATCTGAAATAGTTTATAGTAGTTTAAAATTATCTCAAAACCATGCTGAAGTCCCTGGTGATGCATTTAGTTCAAATAATTTGTAATAACAAATTATAACAACTTTATTAAGGAGTAAATGTCATATATAATTGTACAATTTGACGAAGTCTTGACATTAGTCTCTCATCATGAAATCAAGACCACAAGTAAGAAAATGAACATATTGATCACTACCAAATTTCTTTTTGGATAAGAAAATGGCAACCCACTCCACTATTCTTGCCTATAGAATCCCATGGACAGAGGAGCCTAGCAGGCTACAGTTCATGAGGTCACAAGAGTTGGACACGACTTAGCGACGAAACCACCACTACCACCACCACCACACCACCACCAAATTTCTTTCTTCCCCTGTATCATCTCCCTCTCTTTCTAGCTCTTCTATTTGCAGGCAAACACTGATCTGCTTTCTGACACTAAAGGTAAGAATTTTCCAGAATTTTATATTTATTATAATTAAAATCATACCCTTTATGTGTGGCTTCTTCTATTTGAAATGATTATATATTAAGTTTCTTCCATTTTGTACCTTGTAGTTCATTACTTTTTATTGCTGAGTAAGATTATCATGTGAATATGTTGTGCTAGTTTGTATTCTTAACATCGATGTAAAAGAATTCTAGTTTGTCTATATCTTCATCAAAGTGTGGCCAGGCCAGTCCTTATGTATATTATGCATGTGTGTGTGTATTCACACCTGCATACACATATGCACATACATATGTATGTATATATAATTTTAGCATAATAGGTTCATAATTGTGTCTCACTATAGTTATAATTTTCGTTGAACAAATAACTGTGTTGCTTATCTTTTCCTTGTATCATTTCTTGTCGACATATCATCTTATCTACATATTTGTGTATTTAATCTACCTGTATTTTTGTTATTGTTGAACTGTCTATTCACATCTTTTACCCATTTACAAAAATTAGAAGTTTTCTTTCCTGATTATCGAGTTTTGTGGATTTTTTATAATATAACCTACATAAGAGTTCATATTTACTCTAAAATTTTTATGGTTTTTAATTTTATATTAAAGTCTATGAACTTTTTACTATATTTGTGTATGGTAAATATGTGTAACATTTTTCTTTTATTTTGTATATCCAGTTGTTTCTATACCATTTGTTGAAAAGACTGTTCTCAATTGAATTGCCTTTGCACCTCTGTCAAAAATAAATTGTTTATATATGTTAAATCAATTCCTGAACCTTTATAAAATTCTCTTAATGTAATTGTGTATCTTAATGACAACATTACAGAGTCTTGATTACAGTATTTTATAAAAAAAACTTTGAAAAAGGTTTATTTTGATTCTCCAGAATTGCTTTCCATACTTCTATATGATTTCCTGAAACAGTTTTTAATTTCTACAAAAGAAAGCCTGCTCAATCTTAGATTGGAATTGCATTAAATTTATAAATCAATTTGGAGAGAATGTGCATCTTAATTATATTGTGTATAACTTGTAACTAAAGTATATTTCTCTATTTATTAAATCATCCTTTAAATTTTTCAGCAAAATTTTATAATTTTTACTGTATGAATAACTTACATTTTTGTTTTGTTTATCCAAAGATATTTAATATTTCTGGTGCTATTTTAAATGGTATTTTAAAAAATTTTATTTTCTGATTATTTTTCTGATGTTGCTGACTAGGTACAAATGTAACTAATTTTTGTACTGGTCTTCTCTCCGAACTTGTTAAACTCACTTAGCTCTAGTAGGTTAGTTTTTATGATTATGTCTGCAAGTAAAGGGTTTTACTTCTGTGTCAGTCTGGATACTTTTCATTTTGTCTTTCCTTCTTTCTTTCTTTCCTTCTCTTTTCTCTCTTTCTATTACCTTATTGCTTTGGCTCAGAGCTCTAATATAACGTTGAATAGAAGTAGTATGAATAGATAGTCTTGTTACTAAAGTTAGGTAAAACATGCTGCTGCTGCTGCTGCTGCTGCTGCTGCTGCTAAGTCGGGTCAGTCGTGTCCAACTCTGTGTGACCCCATAGACGGCAGCCCACCAGGCTCCCCCGTCCCTGGGATTCTCCAGGCAAGAACACTGGAGTGGGTTGCCATTTCCTTCTCCAAAGCATGAAAGTGAAAAGTGAAAGTGAAGTCGCTCAGTTGTGTCCAACTCTTAGCGACCCCATGGACTGCAGCCCACCAGGCTCCTCCATCCATGGGTTCTCCAGGTAAGAGTATTGGAGTGAGTGCATGTTAAATTAAAAGATGCTTGCTTCTTGGAAGAAAAGCTATGAACAACCTAGGCAGTATATTAAAAAACAGAGACATTACTTTGCCAACAAAGGTCCATCTAGTCAAAGCTATAGTTTTTCCAGTAGTCATGTATGCATGTGAGAGTTGGACTATAAAGAAAGCTGAGCGCTGAAGAACTGATGCTTTTGGACTGTGGTGTTGGAGAAAGACTCTTGAAAGTCCCTTGGACTGCATTGAGATCCATCCAGTCCATCCTAAAGGAAATCAGTCTTGAATATTCATTGGAGGGACTGGTGTTGAAGCTGAAACTCCAGTACTTTGACTACCTGATGCGAAGAACTGACTCATTGGAAAAGACCCTGATGCTAGGAAACATTGAAGACAGGAGGAGAAGGGGACGACAAAGGATAAGATGGTTGAATGGCATCACCGACTCAATAGACATGTTTAAGTAAGCTCCCAGAGTTGGTAACGGACAGGCAAGCCTGGAGAGCTGCAGTCCATGGGGTCGCAAAGAGTTGGACGCGACTGAGTGACTGAACTGAACCGAGTGTGTGTTAGTGGGCATTCAAGTGCATCCAACTCTTTTGCGATCCTATGGACCGTAATCCGGCAGCATCCTTGGTCTTTGGGATTCTCCGGGCAAAAATACTAAAGTGGGTTGCCATGCCCTCCTCCAAGGCATCTTCCCAACTCTTAGGTCTTTTGCACTGGCAGGCATGTTCTTTACCACTAGCGCCACCTGGGAAGGCCCTAGGTAAAACATGCTGCTGCTGCTGCTGCTGCGAAGTCGCTCAGTCGTGTCCGACTCCTAGCGACCCCATGGACTGCAGCCCACCAGGCTCCTCTATCCATGGGATTTTCCAGGCAAGAGTACTGGAGTGGGGTGCCATTGCCTTCTCCGAGGTAAAACATAACTGGTCTTTAATTGTTAGACTCAAATGGTGAAGAATCCGCCTGCAATGTGTGAGACCTGGGTTGGATCCCTGTGTTGGGAAGATCCCCTGGAGAAGGGCATGGCAACCCACTCCAGTATAATGGCCTGGAGAAGCCCCATGGACATAGAAGCCGGGCAGGCTACAGTCCCGTGGGCTGGCAAAGAGTCGGACACGACTGAGTGACAAAGCACAGCACAGTAGAGCAAGACCTTACATACAGGGTTTTCATAGATACTCTACCAAGTTGAAGACATTTTCCTTTGTTGTAGTTTTTGTGTAGTGTCTGACTGCTTTTGGTATCGGGATAACTCTAACTTGGTAAAAATAGAAAGTGTTATCTCCTTGTAATTTTTTTTTGGTAAAAGATCGTGCCAAATTGATATTTCTTCCTTAAATGAGAGTAAAATTTACCAGTGAACCCATTTGGGCTTGACTTTTGTTTTTTGTTGTTGGAAGATGTTTGACTACAAATCAATTTCTGTAACAGATAAAAAGATATTCAGGTTGTTTCGGAATGAGCTTTTGTTTTTGAGGAAGAATTCATCATTTCATCTAAGTTGTCAAACTTATTAGCATATTTTCTTTTCATGATAGGCTCTTATCATTTTAATATCTGTAGAAACTCTAGTGAAGTTTCTCTTTTTTCCATGATAAATTTGGCTAGCTGTTTATTAATGTAGTGATCTTCTCAAAGATACAACTTTGGGTTTCATTGGTTTTCTACATTTGTTTTATTTTCATCTATTTCATTTATTTCTGCTCTGACCTTATAAGTTTCTATTTTTTGTTTAATGTGAGTATTTACAAAATAGCTTCTGTGATTCTCCTTAAGGTTTGAACAGATGGAATACAATTATTATTATAATTCTTTTAATATTGCTAATTCTAGCACATGTATTAGTTCTAGGATGGCTTTTTCTTCCTCTTCATGATTGGTAACTGTGCATCTTCCTTGTTGGCTGTTAGATATTTTTGAATTTGTATAAATACTTTTGAGCTTTCTTCTGTGACTCAGTTAAATACCTGGAAAATAGTATTATCCTTTCAAATTTAGCTTCTACTACTTTTTAAGAATGGCCAGAGCCCTACTCAGTCTAAGGCTAATTATTCCTCATTATTGAGTTTACCCTCTTGCAAACTCAACCAAATGCATCATGTATTGTGAAGTTTTCTCACCAGTGCTTTGTAATAAAATATAGATCACAACATTTGTTTACTGTTTCTCAGGGTAACTGACATTCATTTTCTGATATCTGGGGCTTTATAAAACATGTTTCATATATTCTATCTGATATTGGTTTTAGTATGTAGAGCAAATCTAGTCATTTTTATTTCATCTTGGCCAGAAATGGGAATTTATGGCATAATATTTTAAATGTTTATTTACTCAGAAAATATAATATACTAAATATTATATTTAACATCCAATGCTCTTTAAATTTAAATTATATAATATATATATATGCTTATCTATATCTATATATATATATATGTATGTCTTAATAAACAAATCTCTTTCACTCTTCACAATATTATTAAAGGTCTCTATTTCAAATAACATTTGATATCATTAGTTCTTCAAAGTTTTAAACAAAGTTATATTCTGGTTGTAATTAAGGCATAATTATTCCTTTCTGTCTTTGATAGTTGCTTTTTTTTTTTTTCTTTTTCACTTTGTTGTTTATATGCGGGCTTCAGAGGCATAGCCAAAAATTAACAAAGAATAGAAAATATAAGTGTCTGAGACTGTGAATTATTTTCTATTAATACCAGTATAATCTTATAATAGAAATAGTATTAATATATGTTATATATGTATTAAAACATTTACTGACTGACCAAAAAAAAGGATATAGAAATTTGCATTTTATATTTTTGGCGATTCATTTGCATTTTGCCCAAGTATTTGTTAAATACTTTTATAAAAGCAAGGATTTTTTTTCTGATTATTAGTTTTTTAACATTTACATGTAGAGGAATGTTACTAGAAAGGGCTTTCTTTTCAACTTCTTGTGCTAGAGGTATAATATGAATACTTTATTAGCTGTTGACAGATTGGCTTATAGACATGTGCCTATGCTTCTGTTTAAAACATTATGTCTCCCGGAAATATATTTGCTAGCTAGAGGCATTTTGACATGTGCACATCTCTTGATGCCTGCAATAATAAGCAACACCAAATGTAGACAGGTAAAATGTGACATCACAAGAGCAGAATATGAGAATGAGCATACTAAGGCAAATATCACATATCTTTCATTTCTAGTAACAAATAATGTCAACAAGAAGAGCTCAATTATTCTGCTCAAATTGGAAAATACAAAGTGAATAAATACTTTAAAAAATAGTCTTATTTAGGGAAACACTATTGCCTGTAACTGAAAAACTGAAGATACGTGTCAGATTGTGACAGCATATTTTCCAATACACCTCTTCAAACATAAAATCTAATCATGTTCACCCTTTCCCATGCCATTTAATCCCTCTCCTTGATATATCCTGCTTCCCAAAATGCTATAATGAAAACCAGGGTTCATGGCAAAACTCAAGCCTCTCTGAGCTCCCTTATCTCTCATTAGTTGAACGCAGCTTTGTAAAATTTTATTCCTTTAGCCCTCTCCTGTGGCCTAAGTGAAATTCAGACATCTATTGTTATAAAAAATGTAAAGGGAATAGCAGTGTAATTTCCTCCCAAAGGAAATATTGTGCAGTTTAATAATATATTGGGAACATGTGGCCAGGTCAGCCTGTTATTTATCCTTTTGCCTAGGCTATTTTATTTAGAAGTCAGCAGAAATAGAACAAGAACATTCTATATAGAATATTTCACTTGTCATTTACTAGTTTCTGTGTTAAAAAAAGAGTGAAGAAAATTATTTTCCATATTTCTGATTTGATTTCCTTTTGCTTGAACTGGATAGAGATTAAGAATAAAATGGAAAATATTTAGAAAAGTACTGAAATCAGTTTTGATATGGAATATTGGAGCATAGATTTTTTTTTCTAATTTTATTTTATTTTTAAACTTTACATAATTGTATTAGTTTTGCCAAATATCAAAATGAATCCGCCACAGGTATACACGTGTTCCCCATCCTGAACCCTCCTCCCTCCTCCCTCCCCATACCATCCCTCTGGGTCGTCCCAGTGCACCAGCCCCAAGCATCCAGTATCGTTCATCGAACCTGGACTGGCAACTCGTTTCTTACATGATATTTTACATGTTTCAATGCCATTCTCCCAAATCTTCCCACCCTCTCCCTCTCCCATAGAGTCCATAAGACTGTTCTATACATCAGTGTCTCTTTTGCTGTCTCGTACACCGGGTTATTGTTACCATCTTTCTAAATTCCATATATATGCGTTAGTATACTGTATTTATGTTTTTCCTTCTGGCTTACTTCACTCTGTATAATAGGCTCCAGTTTCATCTACCTCATTAGAACTGATTCAAATGTATTCTTTTTAATGGCTGAGTAATACTCCATTGTGTATATGGAGCATAGATTTTTAATACTTAAACTTCTCCATAAATGGAGTAGGCTGCCTAGTAAGTCAGTGAAAAAGCTGCTAAAAGGAATGTTTAAAGCACTGTAATAAATACTGTAGAAGAAAGGACTTCTGTCTTAGAATATCTCTGTCCTCTGATAGAATTTTTTCTTCTGGGATCTAATATCATGTTCTTTTCTTAGTATTATATGGGTATAGTTCTTAATTTTTCTACTGAGATGTAACTAGAGAGTTATTTACATATTTTACTAATTTTTTTCATCAGAGAGCTTTTTTCAGACTCTTAATAAACATATTTATTTTAGTAATAATAATGTAACTATATATGATTTATTAGAAAATATCTTATACAGTTAGCATTGATTATTTTATTAAATATTTATGAAAATGGCAGGAGGCAAGTATTATTTTTTGTCTAACTTCATCAAAGAAAATAACCATCATGGATTAGCCTGTATGAATAAATATATGTTAATTAGTAAGTAAACATATGGATAAATGAATGTATAAATTAGAAGTTTGAAGATTATATATTTAATATGTTATATGTATGAACATAAAAGCCTTATATGTTTTTTCTATGAATATAAGAGCTATTTATTAAAGTTTAATTAAATAATTATATATATTATTATCATTACTCCTATAATTTTCCATTTTAGCATCCTTTGCATTGCTTATCACAGGTGTATCAGTTCAGTCACTTGGTCATGTCCAACTGTTTGTGACCCCATGGACTGCAGCTCACCAGGCTTTTCTGTCCATCACCAAATCTGGACCTTGCTCAAACTCATGTCCATCGAATTTTTGATGCCATTCACCCATCTCATCCACTTCATCCCCTTTTTCTCCTGCCTTGAATCTTTCACAGCATCAGGGTCTTTTCCAATGAGTCAGTTCTTAGCATCGGTATTGGAGTTTCAGCTTCAGCATCAGTCCGTGCAATGAATATTCAGGACTAATTTCCTTTAGGATTGACTTGTTTGATCTCCTTGCAATCCAAGGGACTCTCAAGAGTCTTCTACAATACCACAGTGCAAAACCATCAATTCTTTGACACTCAGATTTCTTTATGATCTAGCTCTCATATCCATTCATGATTACTGGAAAAAGCATAGCTTTGACTAGGCAGACCTTTGTCAGCAAAGTAATGTCTCTGCTTTTTAAATGCTGTCTAGGTTGGTCATAACTTTTCTTCCAAGGAGTAAGTGTCTTTTAATTTCATGGGTGCAGTCACCATCTGCAGTGACTTTGGAGCCCAGCAAAATAAAGTTTGTCACTGTTTCCATTGTTTCCCCATCTATTTGCCATGAAGTGATGGGACCGGATGCCATGATCTTCATCTTTTGAATGTTGAGTTTTAAGCCAGCTTTTTCACTTTCATCTTTTACTCTTTAATTCCTCTTCACTTTCTACCATAAGGATGGTGTCATCTGCATATATGAGGTTATTCATATTCTCCCTGCAATCTTGATTCCAGCTTGTGCATCATGCAGCCCAACACAATTTTGTATGATGTAATCTGCATATAAGTTAAATAAGCAGGGTGACAATATACAGCCTTGATGTCCTCCCTTCCCAATTTGGAACCAGTCCATTGTTCCATGTCCGGTTCTAATTGTTGCTTCTTACCTACATTCAGATTTCTCAGGAGGCAGGTCAGGTAGTCTGGTATTCCCATCTCTTTCAGAATTTTCCACAGTTTGTTGTGATCCACACAGTCAAATGATTTAGTGTAGTCAATGAAACAGAAGTAGATGGTTTTCTGTAACTCTCTTGTTTTATCTATGATCCAACAGATGTTGGCAATTTGATCTCTGGTTCCTCTGCCTTTTCTAAATCCAGCTTGAACATCAGAACATTCATGTTTCACATACTGTTGAAGCCTCTCTTGGAGAATTTTGAGCATTACTTTACTAGCATGCGAGATAAGTGCTATTATGCGCTAGTTAGAATATTCTTTGGCATTGTCTTTCTTTGGGATTGGAATGAAAACCGACCTTTTCCAGTCCTGCGGCCTCTGCTGAGTTTTCCAAATTTGCTGGCATTTTGAGTGCAACACTTTAACAGAATCATCTTTTAGGATTTGAAATAGCTCAAGTGGATTCCATCATCTCCACTAGCTTTGTTTTTAGTGTTGTTTCCTAAGGCCCACTTGACTTTGCATTCCAGGGTGTCTGGCTCTAGGTGAGTGATTGCACCATCATGGTTATCAGTGTCATTAAGATATTTGTTGTATAGTTCTCTGTATTCTTGCCTCCTCTTCTTTATATTATCTGCTTCTGTTAAGCCATATTGTTTCTCTCCTTTATTGTGCCCATTTTGCATGAAATGTTCCCTTGGTCTCTCTAATTTTCTTGATAACATTTCTAATTTTTCCTATTCTATTGTTTTCCTCTATTTATTTACATTGATCAGTTTAAAAGGCTTTCTTATCTATGTTGTCTATTCTTTGGATATCTGCATTCAGATGGGTATCTTTCCTTTTGTCCTTTGCCTTTCCCTTCTCTTCTTTTCTCAGTTATTTTTAAGGGTCATTTCAAGATGGCATAGTAGGAAACACACTCATCTTCTTCTGTGACAACTCCAAAATTTCAACTTTCTACTGAACAACTATTGACAGGAGAATGATGAATCTCACCAAAAATAGATACCCCATATCCAAGAGCAGAGGAAAAGCCCTAAAAAGATGGTAAAAAGGGCAAAATCGTGTTTATAATCAAACCTCATAACTACCAGAGATGCTTGGAGGGCTCAAACAAAACCTTGTACACACCAGGACCCAGAGACCCCACAAGAGACTGAACCAGACCTGTCTTTGAGTATATCCAGTAGGTGCACAGGTAAGAAGTGGCTTGCCACAGGGACAGGGGCTCTGGCTGCAGCAGACCTGGGATGAGCGGCTTGTGGCATAAATCCTCTTGGAGGAGGTTGCAATAGCCCCACCATAGGGCCACTGAGCAGACGACCCACAAACTAGAGAACAATTATATCAAAGAAGTTCTCACACTGTTGCACAAGTTCTAGGGCCCACAACAGATTCCCCAACCTGGGATCAGGCAAAGGAACTGTGAATACCAGGGAATTTGACTTTGAAGCCCAGTGGGATTTGATTACAGAACTTCTACCAGGCTGGAGAAACAGTCTCTAGGAGGGCACAAACAAAACCTTGTATGTACCAGGATTCTGGAGAAAGGAGCAGTGACTCCATAAGAGACTGAGCTATACTTGCTTGTGATTGTTCAAGAGTCTCTGGCAGAGATGTGGGTTGACTGTGGCCTGACAGAGGGTCATGGGCACTGAATACAACAGTCTTGGGAGCTGTGGTGCATGCTGGTATAATTCCTTTTGAAGGAGGTCTCCATTACTGCCATAACCCCCACTATAGTTTGGCCTCAGGTCAAACTATATGGAGGGAACACAGCCACACCCATCAACAGAAAATTGGATTAAAGATTTACTGAGCATGGCCCTGCCCATCAGAGCAAGACCCAGCTTCTCCCACAGCCAGTCCTTCCCAGAAAAAAAGCTTCCACAAGTCTGTTATCTTTATCCTTAGAGGGCAGGCAGAATGAAAACCATAGTCACAGAAAACTAACCAAACTGATCACATGGAACACAGTCTTATCTAACTCAGTGAAACTATGAGCCAAGTCATGTAGGGCCACCCAAGATGGACAGGTCATGATGGAGAGTTCTGACAAACATGGTCTACTGGAGAAGGGAATGGAAAACCATTCAGTATTCTTGCCTTGAGAACCCCATGAACAGTATGAAAAGGCAAAAAAGGTATGACACTGAAAGATGAACTCCCAGATCGGTAGGTGCCCAAAATGCTACTGGAGAAGAGTGGAGAAATATCTCCAGAAAGAATGAAGAGGCTGAGCCAAAGCAAAAGCAACACCCAGTTGTGGATGTGACCGATGATGGAAGTAGAGTCCGATGCTGTAAAGAACAATATTGCATAGGAACCTGGAATGTTAGGTCCATGAATCAAAGTAAATTGGAAGTGGTCAAACAGGAGATGACAAGAGTGAACATCAACATTTTAGGAATCAATGAACTAAAATGGACTGAAATGGGTGAATGTAATTCACATGACCGTTATATCTAATACCAAGGGCAAGAATCCCTTAGAAGAAATGGAGTAGCCCTCATAGTCAACAAAAGAGTCCAAAATGCAGTACTTGGGTGCAGTCTCAAAAACGACAGAATGATCTCTGTTTCCAAGGCAAACCATTCAATGTTACAGTAATCCAAGTCTGTGCCCCAACCACTAATGCTGAAGAAACTGAAATTGATTGTTCTATGTAGACCTGCAAGAGCTTCTAGAACTACAACCAAACAAAACATGTTCTTTTCATCACTGGGGACTGGAATGCAAAAGTAGGAAGTCAAGAGCTACCTGGAGTAATAGGCAAGTTTGGCCTTGGAGTAAAAAGTGAAGCAGGGCAAAGGCTAACAGAGTTTTTCCAAGAGAACACACTGGTCATCACAAATATCCTCTTCCAAGAGCACAAGTAAAGACTCTACACATGGACATCACCAGATGGTCAATATCAAGCTCAGACTGATTATATCCTTTGTAGCTAAAGATGGAGACTTTTCTATACAGTCTTCAAAAACAAGACCAGAAGCTGACTGTGGCTCCAATCATGAACTCCTTATTGCAAAATTCAGACTTAAATTGAAGAAAGTAGGGAAAACCACTAGACCCAACTAAAATTCCTTAACGATTATACAGTGGAAGTGACAAATAGATAGACAAGCCTCTTATCTTTATCTTTAGAGGAAAGGCAGAATGAAAACCATAATCACAGAAAACTCTGATAGAGTGCCTGAAGAACTATTGACAGAGGTTCATTACATTGTACAGGAGGCTGTGATCAAAACTATCCCCAAGTTTATTACAGGTGTATACATTAATAATTTCATCTTTGTTGCTATAAAAATGAATGACAAAGGAGAGTACAGAGATAAATTATGTAGAAATTAATATGACATCTACATATTTGGATTTACCAACAGACTTTTGGCTTTGCTCCCAATTAAATTCTTTTCAGTAAACATTTAATGGCCTCTGTAAGATACTGAATAATACAATGAAACTCGCTCATTACTTAGAAGTGTAGATTGTAGACTCATTGAAAAGGTCTCTCTTGAAATTGTATGTGACATCAAATAGCCCTGCTGATTTGTTTCTTATTGGATTACTAGTTACTGGGTATTATTAAATAGCAAGGAAATGATTCTCTACTGAAAACTAGTGTGATACCCTTTGACATACTGGAAAATAATGTAACATTTTAGTAATGTTGACTATCCCTAAGGAGGGCTTTATATATTTTTATTTTTCCTGTGTCATTAAGCATGATATATTGTAATTTTATAGTTGGAGGATAAATTATTTATGATTTGTGAAGGTTGCTTTTTTCTTCTTCAAATGTTTGTTTCTTTTTCCTATCCCAGAAGGAACTAGACAATTATTTGAAGGAAAATAAAATATTTAGAGACATCAGTTACAATTCAGTGAAAGCATGAGCAGACTGAGATTTGTCAGAAACTGGATTGTTTATTAAGCAAATAACTTGTATTATCACTAAGATCAAAAGGTGTTAGTACTGATTATCAATGAAAGCTGCCATAATCTAAAGTGAAGCTTTGAATTGAGACTTCTGCCACTTTATAACAAACATTTGTTTTTCACTCTCATTGGCTTTTTGGAACTATTATACCTTTATATTCTGAATTCACAATTCTGTCCCTTATTTGCTCTGTGAAACTTCTTTTATTTCTTTTTTATAATTTATTTTTTAATTGGAGGATAATTGCTTTACAATGTTCAATGTTGTGTTGGTTTCTGCTATATATCAATATGAATTTTAAACTCCTTGAGTCTCTAGTTTTTCATCTCTAAATTGGCAGGCATAAAACTCAGATAATAAATAGGAAATGATTAGCACAGTGCTAGATATGTAGCTGATATTCATAAATAAGTTTTTATTTTTCCATCATTCAAATATTTTACCATTTTATATTCCAATCTTTCATGAATCTCTTTTTTGAGTAGACCAATTCAAAATGATGCTACTGTCTTCTAATCTCTTCTAAACTCGGTGCCATGTATACTTATTATTCTGAGTCCTCATGTTTAACTCTTTCATGTACACTGAACTTTCTGAACTGTTACACTGTTACACTGAACAGTCTCAGAAACTGTAACTGACAAGATATAAGTCTATATTGTGGGGTTCCCTGATGACTCAGATGGTAAAGAATCTGCCTATAATGCAAGAAACTTGGGTCCAGTCCCTGGGTCAGGAAGATTCCCTGGTGGATGGCATGGCAGCCCACTCTAGTATTCTTGATTGGAGAATCCCATAAACAGAGGAGCCTGGTGGGCTACAGGCCATACCATGGGGTTGCAACCATGGGGTTGCAAAGAGTTGTCCATGACTGAGCAACTAACACGATCTCATTGTAAGCTAATCTAACCTTTTAGAAAATGAAGGAGATACAAGCATTTGTCAGGATTTGGGGATTTTAGAGGCTTTTTACTCCCCACCTGGTGGAGTGCTTTCATCTCTTATACTGCCTGGTAACGAAAACACACATGTCAGATTGAGGATCAGAGAGGCAAGCCACCTGTGAGAAGGCAAAAATATTAGTGAAGCAGATTAAAGTTCCAGGCATCTTCCAAAGCAGATAAACCCAAATGTCTTTCCACATATCCTGAGCACACAAGGGCTTATTTGTGGTCATCTCTTCCTTGGCTTCCCATTATCTGAGACATAGGGTTAATCCCTTTAGAATAGGCCAACTGTCACTGCAGAGCCTTTATGGTCAGGGTTCATGAGTGATTACACATTGGCTGTTGCAGTTCATTCCTGTTTCCATCCAGATGGTATCAATATTGGTCTGAATAATGACTGCAGTTCCTGTGTGCCAACTGCCCAGACTAGACCCATCTGTATACCTGGAACTGTGGGAATTTACTTCCTTCCCTCTCTACGGGCCAAGGGGCTGCCACAGGAGTAGGGGTGAGAGTATTAGGAGGATCTGCATAGTCTACAGGGCTTGGTGGCACCCACATTTCTAGAGACAGTAGGCTGAAGGAACTGGGTGCTTCACCTACAAGAACCTAAGGGAGTCCTCACTGTCTTTCACATCATGGATCATAGGAGCTGACAGTGCTGGCAAACAGGAAGCTTACTCCATAGCTCAGGTGTGAGTCCTAGCAACTGACACTTTAGAAGACATGACAGATTGAGTACATAGAAAGTGGCCGCCATAGGATGGCATATTGCCAAAGATGTCATATGCCTCTTGAAATACAATGACCTTGTTAATGCATTGACAGCATATCCTATATATTCTAAACAGTGTCCAGGACAACTGCCAAAGAAGTCTGGGGCCATCCACCTGAGTTCTCAACCAGTGAGTGTTTGACAAAATGATTATATTGGCACCATGCACCAATTAAGCATTCTAAATATGCTTTGGTTTGTATGGACACTGTGTCTAACCTAACCCAGGCTTTCACAGATCACCACGCAAAGTAGGCTGCCACCAGGAGTGGGCTAGAAAGGCTGAGCGTCAATAATGGATTCCTACCCTTGTTACAGACAGTGACTGAGGGTCACATTTTAAGGGTCATGATGTGCAAGAATGGACAAAAGAACATGACCCTGAAAGGAGGTTTCATCTTACCTATAACTTACAAGAAGCAGGATTAGTAGAAAGGAAAAATGAAATATTAAAGTAGCAAATTGAATTACTAATAGGTAAAACTGCCTTGGCTAGGTGGACTCAAGTGCTGTTCTAGGTTTTAATACATTTGAATGATCAACTAATAAAGCCTGTTGCCCCATGTGACAGTCTGGGGATCCTTGCTGAGATGCCCAGTACTCTAAAGGTACGGAAGTGGCAGGAAACAGCCATTGCCCTAAGTCTCAAAGTGCTGTGATTAGCCTCCAATTAAAATAAATAAATTTATATTAAAACAAGTGATGTGAGGTCAAAGTGGTATGCTGTTGAGAACACTGAGCCCCATCGTGCCTGGGAAAGGCATTATCTCCTGGAATTTGCAATAGAATGTCTCACTGGAATGGATGAGTTACTTCATGTTGCTGTGCAAGGAGAAACTATTCAATCTCCATTGATAGCCCACTGTCCTGCTGTAAGTCAGAAGTGTTGAATTGTATTACACCTAGAATGCAATATGTATCATTGGAAGAGGAGAGAAAATGGATATGCCATTCTATATCCTGCCCCCGGTTCATCTCCTCACATGTGATATTGCTGCCTTCCTCAGCCAACATGTATGGCATAGCAACCATGCCAAGTTCCCCCAAATTGCCAACTCCTCTCAAGGCCATAGGTCACATTCTACTTTCCACTGTACAATCATTTGGCCACCATCTTTGTTCCCTCCATTGATGGAATCCTTACTGAATTCACCTACCAAGCCTTAAATGATAGCTGACAAAGCCTGTCTGTACCGAACACTGAGATGTTTGTAATAAGAAAAGTTGTCCTCAAAATAGGATGGCCTTGGACCAACTTGCTACCTCATAAGGAGATACCAGTGTCTTTATCCAAACAGAATGTTACATGTTCTTACCTAATGAGCCTGCATCTTTATTAAATCACATGAGAATATAAATAACATTCTGTATGATCCAATCCAGTTTAGTGGATTTAATAAATCACTGATTTGGATCACAGGGCTCTTGGTGGGGAAAAAAAAAAAAAAAAAAAAGTTGAGAATCATTATCTTAATGTGTGTGTGTGTGTGTTCCTTTGCATTTGCTTAGGTTATCTCTGGTATATGCCTTCAGTGCAGCTGTATAGCTGCCAAATGAGCCACCTCTATGCTCCACCCTTGCTGACTGAACATTCAAGGTACACTGCTGAAGAATGGAGCATATAAGTTTGTAAGAGCCAGTCATGAGGCAGAATGTTGGAGGCAGTCATTAAGAGGACATAACAGCTAGTTGACCCAGGGGCTAGACCCAGGCAACTGGAGGCTGCTCATCCCCTTCCCTATCCTTGGAATGTCCATTCTGCCCACTCTTCACATAGTGGGAGATATTATCAAGAATGCAAAGCTGAAAGAGTAAGCTGCAGTTGAGACCATCTGGACTGAATAAATGACTAAACCCAGTTAAGGCCTCTATATAATAAACTTAAGATTCTGTCAGGTGGGTGTGGATATCTACCCATATTACAGTTGCCCAAGACAAGCCTCATATGTAAAGTTCCGTAGTTATTAAAACTGCCACCTACCAATCTGGAGTGATCTGCCTCTTTAGTTTCTCCTTGGCCTCTACATGTAGAAGTCAATTAACAAACCAACAAACTGCAATAAATTTGGCCAGAAATCTGTTGTAGTTATAAAAACCATTCTGTTAGAATAAGTTGAAATAAAACCAAGATGGAGCATTACTAAGAAGTGAAAAATATTTTTTGCCTATAATTATTTCAATGTGATTCCAAAAGTTTCAAAGATATTGTTATTTTTGTTATTCCAAAGACTAGTCTTTTTTCATAAACCGATACTGTTGTATGTGATAGTCCTTTCCTTTTCTAACCTGGACTTTCAGTGTTTATTCAACCTCATCTGTATTTCTGGATCTCATCAACTGCTTTTAGCTTGGAATCCCTCTCTTGGGTTTGTTCTTAGGATCTAGTAACTGGAACCCTATTCTAGGCTGGAGTCCCTAGAAGACTCAGTTTAGTGACAGCATATGTGCAAACGCCTTATTTGCAAACCCACACTCAGCAATGAAAATAAGGAAAAAGAAGGAGAAGGAGTGTGTTTTGAAGCTGTCCACAACTCTGTCACAAGCATAACTGATCATTTATTTTAGTGAAGAGTCTTCTGAGGGAATGTGTAAACTGTTGTTTTTGTGAACAGACCATGTCGGGAGAGCAAAGAATTGTTACTGCAACTTTTTCAGCCAGATTTCAGAAGCAAAGAAAGTGCTAGAATTTGAGGAGGCATGAAATAGTGAGTACACTGCCCATTTTGCATCTGACCAATGTGGCCAGGAAAATGCACTGGTCATAGCAAACACCTTCTTCCAACAACACAAGAGAAGACTCTACACATGGACATCACCAGATGGTCAACACCGAAATCAGACTGATTATGTTCTTTGCAGCCAAAGATGGAGAAGCTCTATACAGTCAACAAAAACAAGACTGGGAGCTGACTGTGGCTCAGATCATGAACTTCTTATTACTAAATTCAGACTTAAATTGAAGAAAGTAGGGAAAACCACTAGACCATTCAGGTATGACCTAAATAAAATCCCTTATGATTATACAGTGGAAGTGAGAAATAGATTTAAGGGCCTAGATCTGATAGATAGAGTGCCTGATGAACTACGGATGGAGGTTCGTGACATTGTACAGGAGACAGGGATCAAGACCATCCCCATGGAAAAGAAATGCAAAAAAGCAAAATGGCTGTCTGGGGAGGCCTTACAAATAGCTGTGAAAGGAAGAGAAGCGAAAAGCAAAGGAGAAAAGGAAATATATAAGCATCTGAATGTAGAGTTCCAAAGAATAGATAAGAAAAGAAGAGATAAGAAAGAGAAGAGATAAGAAAGTCTTCCTCAGTGATCAATGCAAATAAATAGAGGAAAACAACAGAATAGGAAAGACTAGAGATCTCTTCAAGAAACTTACAGATACCAAGGGAACATTTCATGCAAAGATGGGCTCGATAAAGGACAGAAATGGTATGGACCTAACAGAAGCAGAAGATATTAAGAAGAGGTGGCAAGAATACACAGAACTGTACAAAAAAAGATCTTCATGACCCAGATAATCACGATGGTGTGATCACTCACCTAGAGCCAGACATCCTGGAATGTGAAGTCAAGTGGGCCTTAGAAAGCATCACTACGAACAAAGCTAGTGGAGGTGATGGAATTCCAGTTGAGCTATTTCAAATCCTGAAAGATGATGCTGTGAAAGTGCTGCACTCAATATGCCAGCAAATTTGGAAAACTCAGCAGTGGCCACAGGACTGGAAAAGGTCAGTTTTCATTCCAATCCCAAAGAAAGGCAATGCCAAAGAATGCTCAAACTACTGCACAATTGCACTCATCTCACATGCTAGTAAAGTAATGCTCAAAATTCTCCAAGCCAGGCTTCAACAATACGTGAACCATGAACTTCCAGATGTTCAATCTGTTTTTAGAAAAGGCAGAGCAACCAGAGATCAAATTGCCAACATCTGTTGGATCATGGAAAAAGCAAGAGAGTTCCAGAAAAGCATCTATTTCTGCTTTATTGACTATGCCAAAGCCTTTGACTGTGTGGATCACAATAAACTGTGGAAAATTCTTTAAGAGATGGGAATACCAGACCACCTGATCTGCCTCTTGAGAAATCTGTATGCAGGTCAGGAAGCAACAGTTAGAACTGGACATGGAACAACAGACTGGTTCAAAATAGGAAAAGGAGTACGTCAAGGCTGTATATTGTCACCCTGATTATTTAACTTACATGCAGAGTACATCATGAGAAACGCTGGGCTGGAAGAAACACAAGCTGGAATCAAGATTGCCAGGAGAAATATCAATCACTTCAGATATGCAGATGACATCACCCTTATGGCAGAAAGTGAAGAGGAACTAAAAAGCCTCTGATGAAAGTGAAAGTGGAGAGTGAAAAAGTTGGCTTAAAGCTCAACATTCAGAAAACGAAGATCATGGCATGTGGTCCCATCACTTCATGGGAAATAGATGGGGAAACAGTGGAAACAGTGTCAGACTTTATTTTTTTTGAGCTCCAAAATCACTGCAGATTGTGATTGCAGCCAGGAAATTAAAAGACATTGCTCCTTGGAAGGAAAGTTATGACCAACCTAGATAGCATATTAAAAAGCAGAGTCATTACTTTGCCAACAAAGGTCCATCTAGTCAAGGCTATGGTTTTTCCAGTGGTCATGTATGGATGTGAGAGTGTGCTGGGAAGAAAGCTGAGTGCTGAAGAATTGATGCTTTTGAACTGTGGTGTTGGAGAAGACTCTTGAGAGTCCCTAGGACTGCAAAGAGATCCAACCAGTCCATTCTGAAAGGGATCAGCCCTGGGATTTCTTTGGAAGGAATGATGCTAAAGCTGAAACTCCAATACTTTGGCCACCTCATGCAAAGAGCTGACTCATTGGAAAAGACCCTGATGCTGCATGGGATTAGGGTCAGGAGGAGAAGGGGATGACAGAGGATGAGATGGGTGGATGGCATCACTGACTCGATGGACATGAGTTTGAGTAAACTCCGGGAATTGGTGATGGACAGGGAGGTCTGGCGTGTTGCAATTCCTGGGGTCGCAAAGAGGCAGACAGGACTGGGTGACTGAACTGAACTGAACTGAATGACAAAATTTTTCAAATCTTTGTATCTTTTGTACTGGAAGAGTTTTGTTGTTTAAGTGTGAGGAAAAGAAAACTCCCCTAAAAGCGCTAAAGCTGATGTGAGTTATTCCTTAGAAGGAAATTCACAATGCACATTTTTTAAAAAGTCTTAAAATTGTCTCACCTTTGTTTCTAATAGAAATTAACCATAAGCAGTAGAATTTTAACTACTATAATGCTAATTTCCTTCTTTTAAAAAAAGTAAAAATTTTGAGTAACTATGCTGCTGCTGCTGCTAAGTCGCTTTAGTCATGTCCAACTCTGTGTGACCCCATAGATGGCAGCCCACCAGCTTCCACCTTCCTGGGATTTTCCAGGCAAGAACATTGGAGTGGGTTGCCATTTCCTTCTCCAATGCATGAAAGAAAAAGTGAAAGTGAAGTCTCTCAGTCATGTCTGACTCTGCAGCCCACCAGGCTCCTCCATCCATGGGAATTTCCAGGCAAGAATACTGGAGTGGGGTGCCATCGCCTTCTCTGTTGAGTAACTATAGGAAATTAATAATCTGGGCTTGTCCATGTAATAAAATCATTTAATATCATATAAATGATTGTATAGTAGAATATTTAATACAATGAAAATATTTTATGGCATAATTTTAGTAAGAAGAGAATTTAAAAATTCTAAACATTATTTTCCTTGATTTCAGTGTTAAGAAAAAATTCCAGTATTAATTATTTGCCTGTTCATGAATTCAGCAAATTTGTTAGCCACCTATTATGTGTAAGTTATAAGTGATGAAACTGTGGGCTCTTGCTTTTTCTTTTTCCTCATCAACATTTTAAAAATTCTCTATAATAAACATGTATTCTGTTATTATTTTCATATTAGAGAAACAATATTTATGAGCCAAAAGAATAAAATTAAAATGAGTTTATGCTTTTAACTAGAGTATGTTTTTACTTCTAATAAGTAGAGAGTATTAGTTAGTCTCCAAAAATGGTCTCCCAATGAGACATATATCCACGCCCATGTTCAGGTATAGTTTCTTACACTTGAATCGGATTTGTCCTGTAATTTGGTTTTGACCAATAGGATGTAGTGGAAGCGGTGATTGTCGTAGTTACTGTTTAGTCTCAGTGGATTGTAGCCATCAGTCTCCTCTATCCATGTGATTTCTCAGGCAAGAATATGGTGATATATGTGATTTCAAAGTCATGAGATGTTTACAGCTTCCTCCTGAGTCTTTTAAAACTCTTGTTCTTGGGACTTCTGTTTTAAGATGTTCTTTTTGGGAACTCAATTTCCATGCTGTAAGAAGCCCGAATCCCAAGGAATGGCCAAGTATAAACATTCTGATTGATCATCCAGATTCAGCAGTGAGCCAAAAGCCAGCATCAGCTATCAAACATTAAATGACCATGTTAAATGCCCAGCCCAGGTGAGCCTACAAATAACTGCAGCAGCAGCTGACTTCTGGCTAAAATGGCATGAAACTCCCCAAGCAAAATCTACTCAGCTGAGATCAGTCAACGCACAAACTCATAAGAGAAGCTAATACATTTTTGCTTTAAATCACTAAGATTTGAGGTTGGTTGTTACCCGATAAGCAGAACAGAAAACTTTTTGACCTAAAATACTTAAGACTTTTGTGGCTTAATGTGATCAGTCTTTTGAATGCTTCTTAGAATAGACGACAATGTTTTTGTTCTTCAGATCCACATTAAGTGTTTTCTACATGCATGGAACACTTTTTTCATGTCTTCTTTCTCCATTACCCTAATATAGGATATTTATTATTGAATATTCTGTAGGACTTAGAAACATTCAGGACTATTTAAGGACAGTTTATAAAGCAGAGGAGAATTAGGTTTTCAAACTCCTCCTGTTCTGAGAATTCCTTTGGCTTTTGCTTTCTTTTTGAGCACTCTGTGAGACAATCCTCTCCTCCCTTCTACTTCCCCCAGACTTCATCTTATCTAGTCTTAAAGACTTTTAAAAAGTCACAATGCTTCAATGATCAGTTCTCACACCTTCTCTCCTCTTTTTCTCATCCTCATGTGTTCAAGTACCTTCTCTATATGGCAAGAAGGAACCCAAAATGTATGTAATGAACTTGGATGTTTCCTCTGAATTTTAGATTCATATTAAATCATATACCCCACCTCCATTTAAATGTGTAATAAAATAAATTCCTAAGTTCCTGCCCGCCCCAACCCACCCACCAACCACCACCACAACCAAATTTGTTCTTTCTGCATAATTGGCAATTTTAATAAATAGCAACTTTGTTCTTCAAGTTGTCAGGCCAAACATTAGGAGCCATTCTTAACTTCATTTGTATTTTGCCTCACATACAGACATACCTTATTTTACTGTGCTTAACTTGATTGAGTCTAAAAGATACTATCTTCTTTACAAATTGAAGGTTTTAGAAACCCTGCACTGAGAGTTTTAGCAATCCTGCATCGAGAGAGTATCCATTCAATTCAGTCACTCAGTCATGTCCAACTCTGCGACCCCATGGACAGTAGCATGCCAGGCCTCCCTGTCCATCACCAACTCCCGGAGAGAGTATATGGTGCCATTTTTCTAACATTTGCGTACCTCAAGTCTCAGTGTCATATTTTGGTAATTCTAGCAATATTTCAAGCTTTTTACTACTATTATACTTGTTATGGTGATCTGTGATCAGTGATCTTTGATATTGCTATTGCTAAATGATTATAGTTGCTAAAGGCTCAGATGATGGCTAGAACATTTTAACAATAAAGTATTTTTAAATTAATGTTTGTACATTGTTTTTTTAGACATAATGCCATAGTGCACACTTAATAGTCTACAGTAGAGTATAAACATAACTATGACATATACTGGAAAACCAAAAAAATTGATTTTTTATTGCAATATGCACATTATTGCAGTGGTGCAGTATCTCTGTATAGGCATCATAATTAATTTCTGTCTTCCTATATTCTGCTTCTGCCATCACAACTGTCTCTACAAAATGCAAGAGTTATCCTAACATAAACAAGATCATCTCACTTCTCTGCTTAAAACTGTTCAAGTTTTCCATTTCTTTATAGTGGTTCTAAGGTCCTATTCAATGGAGACTGCCACTATCTCTTTAGTATTTTTCTCTGTGCCATCCTTCTTCCACTCCAGTCCAGTACTACTGGTCTATTTTCTGCGTCTTGACCTCACCCAGCAGGCTCCTGCCTCATATCTTTGAACTCAATTTCCTTCTGTCTGTAATGCTTTACCCACTGATTTTTGTATAGTTTCCTTCCCCATTTATGTTCAGTCTTTTACGAATTCTGTGTTTTCAATATCTTCATTTACCATCATCAATAACAATAATAATGAGTTTATTATGAGATCATGATGATAATAATAGCAACATTTTTTGTGTAGTATTATCACTATGTATTAGGCCATTTCTAAGTATTTCATGAATTTCAATGTTAAGTAACATACCATATGGGCTTCCCTAGTGGCTCAGCAGTAAAGAAACTGCCTGCAATGCAGGACCTGCAAGAGATGCATGTTTTATCCTTGGATTGGGAAGATTCCCTGGAGGAGGACATGACAACCCACTCCAGTATTCTTGCCTGGAGAATTCCATGGAGAGAGGAGCCTGGTGGGCTATATTCCATGGGGTCGCAAAGAGTCAAACATGACTGAAGTGACTTAGCATGCACACACACACACACACTCCTTAGGTAGCATCTAGGCATTCAATGGTTGAGACACTCAATGAGTGAAATAAGACCAAGTTTTATAAAACATAATATTACTAGTGTGGATTATTTAAATAAACTAGCAATTTATTGCAGTTATTTTTCCAAAGAAATGCTTTTATGAATCTAACTTTTCCTCAAAATTACCTTTTTAACACAGTGTATATCACTAGAAGACATTTAAATATCTGTTGAATGAAAAAAAATACATTTAAAAAATGAACAAATTCATGTTTTGTTAGTGTAATTGTTATACATGCATTTTAAGTATGTCTGTTGGATTTCTAGACTTGGTGATTGATAGATGTTTTGTGGATGTATATTCTTCCCATTAGAGATTTTAGTAAAGTAACAGAATAAGGATGTATTTTGGAAATATTATGATTTAGTGTAAACTCTACTAAACATTTGAGGCATTTGATGAAAAAATATATATATATATATATTTAATTAACTAAGGTAACATTGCCTCAGATATGCAGATGACACCACCCTTATGGCAGAAAGCGAAGAGGAACTAAAAAGCCTCTTGATGAAAGTGAAAGTGGAGAATGAAAAAGTTGGCTTAAAGCTCAACATTCAGAAAACAAAGATCATGGCATCCGGTCCCATCACTTCATGGCAAATAGATGGGGAAACAGTGGAAACAGTGGCAGACTTTATTTTTTTGGTCTCCAAAATCACTGCAGATGGTGACTGCAGCCATGAAATTAAAAGAAGCTTACTCATTGGAAGGAAAGTTATGACCAACCTAGATAGCATATTCAAAAGCAGAGACATTACTTTGCCAACAAAGGTTCGTCTAATCAAGGCTATGGTTTTTCCAGTGGTCATGTATGGATGTGAGAGTTGGACTGTGAAGAAAGCTGAGTGCCGAATTGATGCTTTTGAACTGTGGTGTTGGAGAAGACTCATGAGAGTCCCTTGGACTGCAAGGAGATCCAACCAGTCCATTCTGAAGGAGATCAGCCCTGAGATTTCTTTGGAAGGAATGATGCTAAAGCTGAAACTCCAGTACGCTGGCCACCTCATGTGAAGAGTTGACTCATTAGAAAAGACTCTGATGCTGGGAGGGATCGGGGGCAGGAGGAGAAGGGGACAACAGAGGATGAGATGGCTGGATGGCATCACTGACCTGATGGACATGAGTCTGAGTGAACTCCGGGAGTTGGTGATGGACAGGGAGGCCTGGCGTGCTGCGATTCATGGGGTCTCAAAGAGTCGGACACGACTGAATGACTGAACTGAACTGAACTGAACATTGCCTTATAGCATTATATTCCATGAATAGATTATATTTCTATATCTATATGCACTACAGTATGCCCCACACCAAAAATCTAGTTTTCATCTGTCACCATACAGTTGACCCCTTTTATTCATTTTGCCCTTGCCACAACTCACTTACCATATGGTAGCCATTAATCTGTTCTCTGTATCTATGCCTTCGTTGAATTTGCTCATTTCTTTTTCTCAATATTCCACATATGAATTAAATCATACAGTGTTTGTCTTCCTCCATATGACATATTTGACTTACATAATACCTACCCTCAAGATCCATCCATGTTATCACAAATGGCATTATACCATCTTTGTGTGGATATGTAGTATTCCACTGTGTGTGTATGTGTGTGTGTATATGTGTATGTGTGAGTGGCATCTTCTTATCTATTCATCTGTCAATGGAAACCCTTTATTTTTAGGGAGAAACTCTAGGTAAAGATACTCATTGAAATTCTTTTTTTTTTTTTTTCCACTCAACATAAATATCATGCAGAAATTGATGATGGGAGCAAATTTGATTCATTTTTTTCTCTCATCTAAATATTAGGGCAAATGTTTTTATTATTGTTTACCTTTCTATGTATTTATCTGTATGCATAATATCTATGTATATGTACACAGTGATAGAGGAATCAATAGCAACCCTATTAAAACTGTATTTATATTTTTTAACTACAGAGATAAAGGTTTTACTGAAAAGAAGAAGACTGTGCTGTGTAAAATACATCTTATCGGAATAGCAATGTACTGAGTACTAAGAAAGTTTGGGGTTATATGGAAAAGATTTAATGGAACAAAGTTCATAGAACGAAAGATTAATTATAAAGGTAGACAAGGAGCTTTTAATTTAAAATATAGTTATACCAACCTACTTTTGAATATAACGAACTTTAACATTTGCAGTTGAATATAACTTAGAAAATCATAATTTAAAGCTACAGCTTAATATTTGATTCATAAGGCACTTTAGCTAATGTTTGTTCATCACTTACTTGCTGTTCAGTGAACAGCTGTATGGAGCTTATTAAAATTCAGGATCCAAGACTACTCCTACTATGCATAATATTATGGACAGAAACAATATGGAGTAATCCAAATGAGCCAGTAAATGTGAAGCAGCAAAAACTCACTTAGAAGAAGCATTTTAATTAAATACCACTTAATTATTATAATCAGATTCTAAATAATTTAATAGAATAAATCACTATGAATCCAGTCATTTTTCATCAGTACATGAAACAATCAAATAAGTTTAAGTATAAAGATTTTCTTAGAAAATTCTGCCTGATCATAATTTCAAAATTGTCATCTCCTCATGTTTCATCTCCTTACGTGGCATGGACTGTAGCAGTGCATGCATCAGACCCTTTGAGGGAGGTCACCACTATCTTCAGTACCTCCACCATAGTTTGGCCCCAGGTAAAGAGCAGTAAGGGAACACAGTCCACCCATCAGCAGACAATTGCATTAAAGATTTATTGAGCATGGCCCAGCCCATCAGAACAAGATCCAGTTTCCCCCTCAGTCAGTCTATTCCATCTGGAAGCTTCCATAAACCTCTTATTCTTCTCCATCAGAGGGCAGACAGACTGAAAACTACAGTCACAAAAAACTAACCAATCTAATCACATGGATCACAGCATTGTCTAACTCAGTGAAACTATGAGTCATGTCCTCTAGGGCCACCCAAGATGGATAGGTCACGGTTGAGAGTTCTGACAAAATGTGGCCCTCTGGAGAAGGGAATGGCAAAACACTTCAATATTCCTGCCTTGAGAACCCCATAAACAGTATGAAAAGGCAAAAAGATATGACTGAAAGATGAACTCCCAAGGTTGGTAGATGCCCAATATACTACTGGAGATAAGTGGAGAAATAACTCCAGAAAGAATGAAGAGACAGAGCCAAAGCAAAAACAACACCCAGCTGAGGATGGGACTGGTGATGAAAGCAAGGTCCAATGCTGTAAAGAACAATATTGCATGGGAACCTGGACTGTTAGGTCCATGCTGCTGCTGCTGCTAAGTCGCTTCAGTCATGTCCAACTCTGTGCGACCCCATAGATGGCAGCCCACCAGGCTCTCCCATCCCTGGGATTCTCCAGGCAAGAACACTGGAGTGGGTGCCATTTCCTTCTCCAATGCACAGAAGTGAAAAGTCAAAGGGAAGTCGCTCAGTCGTGTCCAACTGTTTGTTACCCAATGGACTGCAGCCTACCAGGCTCCGCCATCCAGGCTCTGCCATTCCTGGGACTCTCCAGGCAAGAGTACTGGAGTGGGGTGCCATTGCCTTCTCTGGTTAGGTCCATGAATCAAGGTAAATTGGAAGTGGTCAAACAGGAGATGGCAAGAGTGAACATCAACATTTTAGGAATCAGTGAACTAAAATGGACTTGAATAGGTGAATTTAAATCAGATGACCATCATATCTACTACTGTGGGCAAGAATCCCTTAGAAGAAGTGGAGTGGCCATCATAGTCAACAAGAGTCCAAAATGGAGTACTTGGATACAGTCTCAAAAATGACAGAATGATCTCTGTTCATTTCCAAAGCAAACCATTCAATATCATGGTAATCTAAGTCTATGCCCCGAACAGTAATGTTGAAGAAGCTGAAGCTGACCAGGTCTATGAAGACCTACAAGACCTTTTATAACTAACAGCCAAAAAAGATGTCCTTTTCATTATAGGGGACTGGAATGCAAAAGTAGGAAGTCAAGAAACATCTGGAGTAACAGGCAAATTTGGCCTTGGAGTACAGAATGAAGCAGGACAAAGGCTAATAGAGTTCTGCCAAGAGAACACACTGGTCATAGCAAATACCCTCTTCCAACAACACAAGAGAAGACTCTACACATGGACATCACCAGATGGTCAACACCAAAATCAGATTGGTTATATTCTTTGCAGCCAAAGATGGAGATGTTCTATACAGTTAGCAAAAACAAGGCCGGGAGCTGACTGTAGCCCAGATCATTAACTCCTTATAGCCAAATTCAGACTTAAATTGGAGAAAGTATGGAAAACCACTAGACCATTCAGGTATGACCTAAATCAAATCCCTAATGATTATACAGTGGAAGTGAGAAATAGATTTAAGGGACTAGATCTGATAGACAGAGTGCCTGATGAACTATGGATGGAGGTTCATGACATTGTACAGGAGACATGGAGAAAGATCATCCCCAATAAAAAGAAATGCAAGAAGAAAAAAAATGGCTGTCTGAGGAGGCCTTACAAATAGCTGTGAAAAGAAGAGAAGCAAAAAGCAAAGAAGCAAAGGAAAGACATACCTATTTGAATGCAGAGTTCCAAAGAATAGCAAGGAGAGATAAGAAAGCCTTTCTCAGTGATCAATGCAAAGAAATAGAGGAAAAGAGCAGAATGGGAATGACTAGAGATATCGTCAAGAAAATTAGAGATACAAAGGGAATATTTCATGCAAAGATGGGCTCAGTAAAAGACAGAAATGGTAGGGACCTTAGAGAAGCAGAAGATATTAAGAAGAAATGGCAAGAATTCACAGAAGAACTGTACAAAAAAGATCTTCACGACCCAGATAATCACGATGATGTGATCACTCACCTAGAGCCAGACATCCTGGAATGAGAAGCCAAGTGGTCCTTAGGAAGCATCACTACGAACAAAGCTAGTGGAGGTGACGGAATTCCAGTTGACCTATTTCAAGTCCTGAAAGATGATGCTGTGAAAGTGCTGCACTCAATATGCCAGCAAATTTGGAAAACTCAGCAGTGGCCACAGGACTGGAAAAGGTCAGTTTTCATTACAATCCTGAAGAAAGGCAATGTCAAAGAATGCTCAAACTACTGCACAATTGCACTCATCTCACATGCTAGTAAAGTAATGCTCAAACTTCTCCAAGCCAGGCTTCAACAATACATAAACTGTGATCTTCCAGATGTTCAGGCTGGTTTTAGGAAGGGCGGAGGAACCAGAGATCAAATTGCCAACATCCACTGGATCATCAAGAAAGCAAGAGAGTTCCAGAAAAACATCTATTTCTGCTTTATTGACTGTGCCAAAACCTTTGACTTTGTGGATCACAATAAACTGCCGAAAATTCTTCAAGAGATGGGAATACCAGACCACCTTACATGCCTCTTGAGAAGTCTGTATACAGGTCAGGAAGCAGCAATTAAAACTGTACACGAAACAACAGACTGGTTCCAAATAGGAAAAGGAGTACGTCAAGGCTGTATATTGTCACTCTGCTTATTTAATTTATATGCAGAGTATATCATGGGAAACAGTTGGGCTGGATGTAGCGCAAGTTGGGTCAAGATTGCTGGGAGAAATATTGATAACATCAGATATGCAGATGACACCACCCTTATGGCAGAAAGTGAAGAAGAGCTAAAGAGCCTTTTGATGAAAGTGAAAGTAGAGAGTGAAAAAGTTGGCTTAAAGCTCAACACTGAGAAAACTAAGATCATGGCATCTGATTTCATCACTTCATGGCAAATAAATGGGGAAACAGTGGAAACAGTGACAGACTTTATTTTTTTCGTCTCCAAAATCAGTGCAGTTGGTGACTGCAGGCATGAAATAGATGCTTACTCCTTGGAAGTAAAGTTATGACCAACCTAAATAGCATATTAAGAAGCAGAGTCATTACTTTGCCAACAAAGGTCCATCTAGTCAAGGCTATGTTTTTTCCAATAGTCATGTACGTATGTGAGTGTTGGACTATAAGGAAAGCTGAGTGCCGAAATACTGATGCTTTTGAACTGTGGTGCTGAAGACTCTTGAGAGTCCCTTGGACTGCAAGGAGATCCAACCAGTTCATTCTAAGGGAAATCAGTCCTGAATGTTCATTGGAAAGACTAATGTTGAAACTGAAACTCCAATACTTTGGTCAACTGATGCCAAGAACTGACTCTTGAAAGTACCCTGATGCTTGGAAAGATTGAAGGCTGGAGGAAAAGTGGACGACAGAGGATGAGAAGGTTGGATGGCATCACTGTCTCAATGGACGTGAGTATGAGTCAACTTTGGGTGTTAGCAATGAACAGGGAAGCCTGGCCTGCTGCAGTCCATGGTGTCACATGGAGTCAGACACGGTGACTGACTGAACTGAACTGAATGTTTCATATTCCATTTGTTTGAATTTATAGTTGCTTACATACATACAGAAGCATGACACCAAGTAATATATTTGAATACAGTGCTATATATATAAAATATTTTGTTTGTATTTGTTACTTACTCTAAGATGACGGTCTTAGTTTGCAAAGCTTTCTTTTCTTATAAACCTAATTTTTGATAAGTCAAAAAGGTGCTTTTATGATTGAGATATTTTTAAATGATCTTAGAAACACCTGCAAATAAGTTCACAAGGCTATTGCAATGTATTAGACATATCTAAATATCAGTGGCTTAGAGTTCAGAAAACTTTATGGGGAAATTCAAATTTTTTAAAATGAACATCAACAAATTCAGCACCCTGATTTTTTCAACTAACTCTTAATGTTTTTGATATTCATAAGATGGATTATTTACCACCAAAAAAAAGCGTGTACCTTAAATGGTATGAAGCCCAAAAAGAGTGAGTATAGCTGCAAAAATAGACCTAGAAAAGGAAAAGGATAAAATTTTCAAGGTAGAATGCAATCTGAGACTGGGAAATTTATGAGAAATAGAAAAGATCTAACATATAAATATTTTCTCTTACAAACTTAAACTATATTGCTGTAAATAACACTAAGATGGTTGGAGTATGGATAAGTGTGGCAGAGTAGGAAGATCCTGAGTTCACTACCTCTCACTGGCACACCAAAATTACAATTACTTACAGGCAATGGCAACCCACTCCAGTACTCTTGCCTGGAAAATCCCATGGATGGAGGAGCCTGGTAGGCTGCAGTCCATGGGGTCGCTACGAGTCAGATACAACTGAGCGACTTCACTTTCACTTTTCACTTTCATGCATTGGAGAAGGAAATGGCAACCCACTCCAGTGTTCTTGCCTGGAGAATCTCAGGGACGGGGGAGACTGGTGGGCTGCCATCTATGGGGTTGCACAGAGTCAGATATGACTGAAGCAACTTAACAGCACAGAGCAACTATTTCTGAGAATGACCTGCATTCTAGCAGATGAGATTTTCTACAACTAAAGATATAACAAAGGAGCCACAACAAAAATGGTGGGGGAAGGGGGAGAGACATATTCTAGTTAGGACCCACAGCCCAGGACAGAAATCCACAAGCTGGTAGAAAATCAAAACCACACTGGTCTTCACCTAGGAGCAAGGAGTCTGAGCCCCACATCAGTCTCCCCAGCATGGACGTCTTGCACTGGAAAATGAACTTCCAAAACATCTTGCTTTAAAAACCACCAAAACTTAGATTGTGGAGAACCAGAGAACATAGGAAACCTAGATTTCTCTCTTAAAGGGGGATGCAAAATCTCACTCCAAGTCGCAGTGCAGAGGTAGCAGTTTGGGAAACTTTGAGGTAGACCCAGCTGTGAGTCAGTCGATAAAGAATTCACCTGTAATGTAGGAGACTGCCAGCAATGCAGGAGACATGGGTTCAATCCTTGGGTTGGGAAGATCTTTTGGAGAAGGAAATGGCAACCCTCTCCAGTATTCTTGCCTAGGAAGTTCCATGGACAAAGGAGCCTGATAGGCAACCGTTCATAGGATTGCAGAGTCTGACATGATTTAGTGACTAAACCACCCTCCAGAAGAGGCAGGAGACAGCTGGGATTCCCCAACTCCTTGGGACTGAGACACTGATGGCCACCATTTGTGTAATCTTGTTGTATCATGTAGATACCAGTATTGGTGTGGGCCATTTTGCAACCTTCCTTGTAAAGCCTATTAATGCTGGAAATTGCCCTACCCAATCAGTACACTTGCAACAATTGCATGCCACTGGGCCTCTCAGTAATTTGTACTAAGTTGTACTAAGTGAATGTACTCCATTCACCAGCATGCTCACAGCAATCACGCAGTGTAGATCCAGTTAGCAATGTCAGTGGTCTGTTCTGCCTAGCTGCCTACCAGTACGAGTTGTGCAACCAGCACACCAGAATGCTACCTGAAACTATCATGCCTACAGCAACCACACAAAACAAGGCCTTGCAGCAGCCAGGCTAAGGTCTGGGCCTGAATATCAGCATTTCTGTCATTGCTGGCTCCATCACAATAGAAAGGTACAAGAAACCCACATAGAGAACATCCCTGAAGCATTTGGCTCTACTGGCCAAAGAGGAACATGGTGCTAGATAGCACAGGAAATCTCCTATGTGAGTCCATTCCTCCAAGCTTGGGAGAACCACTGAATACAATGAAGTAAGCAGAGAATTAGGCAAATCGAGGAAATGATTTTCATTATGTTGAAAACTGAAAGAACAAGACAAAAATGCCCCCTCAAAAAATCAATGAAATGGAAATAAGCATTCTACTAGGCAAAGAATTCAAGGTAAAATCATGAAACTGCTCATGGGACTTGCAACAAGAACTGATGAATAGCATGAGAAATTCAACAAAGAGTTAAAATATATAAAAAAGGAATCAATCAGAGCTGAAGAACACAATAACAGTGCAAAAATATGCTAAACAGAATCAGCAGTTGATCAGATGACATAGCAGTATGAATGAGCAATCTGGAAGATAGAGTCCTAGAAATTACACATACTTGATAGAAAAAAAGTATTAATAAAAATAAGGATAGTTTAAGCTGCCTCTGTGATAACATCAAAAGTACTATTTGCATTATGAGAGTCTTAAAATGAAGAGAGGAATAAAGGAACAGAGAATTTATTTGAAAAGCTAATAGATGAAATATTCTGTAACTTGGGGAAGGAAACAGATATATAGGTTCAAAAAGTGCAGAGAATCCTAGACAAGATGAACTTAAATGGTCTACACCAAGATACATTATACGTAAGAGGATAACATTTGAATATAGACAATCTTAAAAGCAGCAAAAGGAAAAAAAAAAAGTTACATACAGGGAACTCCTATAAGGCTATCTGTTGACTTTTCCACAAGAAATTTGTAGTTCAGAAGGGAGTGTGTCAAGAAAGAAATCAAGGAGAAAATTTTTAAAAATACATTGATACGAATGAAAACAAATTCAACCTACCAAAATCAATGAGATGCAATAAAAGCAGTTATAAGAGGGGAGTTCATAGTTATACAAGCCTCCTTCAAGGAAAATCTCAAATAAATAGTCTAACATTATAAGTAAAATAAAAATTGAAGCCAAAATTTAGGAGGAAAAAATAAAGATCAGAGGGAAATAAATGAAAGAGACTAAAGAAAATAGAAAAGATAAAGGAAACTAAGAGCTGGTTCTTTGAAGGATATACAAAATTAATAAACTTTAGGTAGGCTTATCAAGAAAAATAGAAAGAAGACCCAAATATATAAAATTAGAAGTGAAAGATGAGAAGATAACTGTTACCACTGAAATATAAAGAATCACAAGAGATCACTACAAAAAAATTTTACACCAACAAATTAGACAACTCAAAAGAAATGAAGAAATTTCTATAAATATACAATTTTCTAAGACTGAATTGTGAAGAAATAGAAAATCTTAACAGAAATATTAGTAATGGATTTGAATCACTAACTAAAAACAAACAAACAAAAAACTTTCAACTAACAAAATTCTAAGACCAGATAGCTCACAGGTGAATTCTAGCAAACATTTCAAGAAGAGTTAATACCTATACTCCTCAAACTATTTTAAAAATTGAAAAAAAAGGATGACTCCAAATTTTTTCTGTGAGGCCAGTGTTAACCTAAAACCAAGGCCAAACACACCACAATAAGAATATTATAGGTCGATATCCCTGATGAATGTAGATGAAAAAATCATCAACAAAAAGGCAGAGGAACCAGAGATCAAATTGCCAACATTGGCTGGATCATCAAAAAAGCAAGAGAGTTCCAGAAAAACATCTATTTCTGCTTTATTGACTATGCCAAAGCCTTTGACTGTGTGGATCACAATAAACTGTGGAAAATTCTGAAAGAGACGGGAATACCAGAGCACCTGACCTGCCTCTTGAGAAACCTGTATGCAGGTCAGGAAGCAACAGTTAGAACTGGATATGGAACAACAGACTGGTTCCAAATAGGAAGAGTACGTCAAGGCTGTATATTGTCACCCTGCTTATTTAACTTATATGCAGAGTACATCATGAGAAATGCTGGGCTGGAGGAAACACAAGCTGGAATCAAGATTTCCAGGAGAAATATCAATAACCTCAGATATTCAGATGACACCACCCTTATGTCAGAAAGTGAAGAAGAACTAAAAAGCCTCTTGATGAAAGTGAAAGAGGAGAGTGAAAAAGTTGGCTTAAAGCTCAACATTCAGAAAACGAAGATCATGGCATCTGGTCCCATCACTTCATGGGAAATAGATGGGGAAACAGTGGAAACAGTGTCAGACTTTATTTTCTTGAGCTCCAAAATCACTGCAGATTGTGATTGCAGCCAGGAAATTAAAAGACACTTACTCCTTGGAAGGAAAGTTATGACCAACCTAGACAACATATTGAAAAGCAGAGACATTACTTTGCCAACAAAGTCCATCTAGTCAAGGCTATGGTTTTTCCAGTAGTCATGTATGGATGTGAGAGTTGGACTGTGAAGAAAGCTGAGTGCTGAAGAATTGATGCTTTTGAACTGTGGTGTTGGAGAAGACTCTTGAGAGTCCCTTGGACTGCAAGGAGATCCAACCAGTCCATTCTAAAGCAGATTAGTCCTGGGTGTTCTTTGGAAGGACTGATGCTAAAGCTGAAACCCCAATACTTTGGCCACCTCATGAGAAGAGTTGACTCATTCGAAAAATTTCTGATGCTGGCAGGGATTGAGGGCAGGAGGAGAAGGGGATGACAGAGGATGAGATGGCTGGATGGCATCACCGACTCGATGGACATGAGTTTAAATAAACTCTGGGAATTGGTGATGGACACGGAGGCCTGGCATGCTGCAATTTATGGGGTCACAAAGAGTCAGACACGACTGAGTGACTGAACTGAACTGAAATTCAAAATATCTTAAAGGAAGCAAACATTCTAGTGGAATTTTCCCCTAAGAGGCATGATGGTTCAGTGTTTGTAAGTCAATTAATATTATATACCACATTTATAAAACTAAAGATAAAAATGATGTGATTGTCTAACCATGAGAAGGGAAAACATTTGACAAAATTTAACATGCATTTATAATAAAAACTCTCAACAAAGTAGGGCTAAAGAAAATTTACCTCAACATAATGAATCCATATATAATAAACCAATAGCTGACATCATAATCAATGGAGGAAAAAGATCAGCAACAAGACAAGGATATTCATTCTTACCAGTTTTACTCGACATAGTATTTGAAGTCCTAGTCACAGCAATCAAACAAGAAAAATGTGATAAAAGGTGTCCAGATTGGAAAGAAAGAAGTACAACTGTCACTATTTTCAGGTAATATGATATTACTGATACACACACACACACACACACACATATTTGTATATATTGAACTATAAAGATTCCTCCAAAAAGCTATTAGGGCTAATAGATGAATTCAGTAAAGTTACAGGATATAAAATTAATATAAAGAAACCTGTTACATTTTTACACATATAGAACTTTCAGAAAGAGAAAACAAGAAAAAAACAGTTCCATTTACAATTGTGCCAAAAGAATAAAATACCAAAGAATATATTTAACTAGGAGGTGAAAGACTTGTACACTAAAAACAGTAAGATATTAATGAAAGAAATTGTAGATGACACAAGTATATTGAAAGATACACCATGTTAATGAATTGAAAAAATTAAAGTGGTTTAAATTTTCATACTATACAATTTAAAGTTTCAGTGTAATCCCTATCAAAATGCCAATTGTATTTTTCACAGAATTAGAAAAATAATCCTAAAATTTGTATGGAACCACAAAAGACCCTGAATGGCCAAGGCTATCTTAAGAATAGTAAAGCTGGAGATACCATACTCCCTGATTTCTAACTATGCCACAGTTATAGTAATTAAAGTAATAGAAACACTATGGTACTGGCAAAAAGACATATACATAGATCAGTGCAACAGAATATAGAGCCCGGAAATAAACCCATGCTTGTACGATTAATTAATTCATGACAAAGTAGGCAAAAATATATGGTGAGGAAAAGACATTCTATTCAATATACAAATAATTTTGAGAAAAAGGACAGATAAATGCAAAAGAATGAAACTGGAACACTTTTTTTAATTTATTTATTTTAATTGGAGGTTAATTACTTTACAATATTTTATTGGTTTTGCCATATATCAACATGAATCTGCCACGGGTGTACATGTGCTCCCCATCCTGAACACCCCTCCCACCTTCCTCCCCCTACCATCCCTCTGGGTCATCCCAGTGCACCATCCCCAAGCATCCTGTATCCTGCATTGAAGCCTGGACTGGCGATTCGTTTCTTATATGGTATTATACATGTTTCAATGCCATTCTCCCAAATCATCCCACCCTCTCCTTCTCCCATAGAGTACAAAAGACAGTTCTGTACATCTGTGTCTCTTTTGCTGTCTCGCAGACAGGGTTATCATTACCATCTTTCTAAATTCCATATATATGCATTAGTATACTGTATTGGTGTTTTTCTTTCTGGCTTACTTCACTCTGTATAATAGGCTCAGTTTCATCCACCTCATTAGAACTGATTCAAATGTATTCTTTTTAATGGCTGAGTAATACTCCATTGTGTATATGTACCACTGCTTTCTTATCCATTCATCTGCTGATGGACATCTAGGTTGCTTCCATGTCCTGGCTATTAAAAACAGTGCTGCGATGAACATTGGGGTACACGTGTCTCTTTCAATTCTGGTTTCCTCAGTGTGTATGCCCAGCAGTGGGATTGCTGGGTCATAAGGCAGTTCTATTTCCAGTTTTTTAAGGAATCTCCACACTCTTCTCTATAGTGGGTGTACTAGTTTGCATTCCCACCAAGTGTAAGAGGGTTCCCTTTTCTCCACACCCTCTCCAGCATTTATTGCTTGTAGACTTTTGGATCTCAGCCATTCTGACTGGCATGAAATGGTACCTCATTGTGGTTTTGATTTGCATTTCTCTGATAATGAGTGATGTTGAGCACCTTTTCATGTGTTTGTTAGCCATCTGTATGTCTTCTTTGGAGAAATGTCTATTTAGTTCTTTGGCCCATTTTTTGATTGGGTCATAAATTTTTTTGGAGTTGAGCTGTAGGAGTTGCTTGTATATTTTTGAGATTAGTTGTTTGTCAGTTGCTTCCTTTGCTATTATTTTATCCCATTCTGAAGGCTGTCTTTTCACCTTGCTTATAGTTTCCTTTGTTGTGCAGAAGCTTTTAATTTTAATTAGGTCCCATGTAACACCTGAAACCATAAAACTACTAGAAGAGAACATAGGCAGTAAACTCTGTAACATTAGTCTTAGCAATATATTTTTTGGTTTATTCTCTCTTCAGGTAAGACAACAAAAGCAAGAATAAATGATTAGCACTACATGAACTAAAAAGCATTTTGCACAGAAAAGGAAGTTATCAACCAAATGAAAAGGTGGCATACTAAATGGGAAAATACATTTGCAAATGAAACATCCAATATGTGGTTAATACCCAAATATACAAAGAACTCATATAACTCAATATCAAGAAAATCTAATTTTAAAAATAGGCAGAGGACATGATTAAATTTTTTTCTAAAGACATACAGATGACCAATGTACACATAGAAAAAGACGCTTAATGTAACAAATTAATTATAAAAGAAATGCAAATCAAAACCTCAATGAGATATTACTTCACATCTATAACAATGGCAGTTATCAAAAAGACAACAGATAATTTTTAGCTAGTTTGTGGAGAAATAGAAACACTAGCATGCTTTTGGTGGGAATGTAAATCAGTGTAGCTACAGTGGAAAATTATATAGAGGTTCCTCAAAATATTAAAAATCATATGATCCTACAATTCCACTTCTGAGTATCTATCGCAAGAAAATGAAAACACTAATTTGAATATATGTGTTCACTTCTGTGTTCATCACACTATTATTTACAGTACCCAAGATATGGAAGCAACCTAAATGTTCATCAATAGATGAATGGATAAAAAAGAAATGGTATAAACACAGACATGCACAAGCGAATATTATTTAGCCATAAGAAAGAATGAAACCTTGCCATTCATGACAGTGTGGATGGGTTTGGACGGTATTGTGCTACACAAAATAAATCAGGTAGAGAAATACAAAGACCATATTATTTCCCCTTATGTGAAGTCTAAAAATACAAAACAAATGAAAAAACAAAAGAGACGCAGACTCAGATATTCAGAGAACAAACTGGTTGTTGCCAGTGAGGAATGGGTGGGGAAATGGACATAATATGGAAGAGTTACAACCTACAAGTAATGCAATGAATAAGATGTGGTGATATAATGTACAGCATAAGGAACATAGTCAACAATATTGTAATAGCTTCATATGGTGACACATGGTTAGTAAACTTATAGTGGTGATCATTTCATAATGATGAACATTAGTGTAGAAATACTGAACCACTATGTTGTATACCTGAAACTAATATTGCATTTCAACTATAATTCAATAAAAAATAAAATAACTCTAGAACAAAAACATTATTGAAGACAAATTTTAAACCCTGGTCACTTGTCTAATTAAAGTAAAGAAGGGAACTCATGTATTACGTATGACTTCAAAATTCACACTTCCTTTTTCCATCTACAATTAGGATCTCTTTCAAACATACATTTTGCATTCCTTTCACTGTGGCCATTATTCATCCAAATGGATCTATGTAGGGGACAACTTCCTAAATGTATAATTACAGTGGTCATACCTTAGGGGTTGTACTTGAACTGAAAATGAATTTCTAATAAATTGGAGTTGAAAGGTGAAGGGATTCTAACCTTTTATAATGCACGCTAATCCCCCACTTCTTTTCTACCTCCTGTCTTTTTGTTCCTTCCTCCCTGCCTCCCTTTCTTATTTCCTTCTTTCTATCCTTCTATCATTTCTTCTTCCTCTCTGTCATCACATTTGTTTCTCATATACCCTCTCTGCTTTCCTTTTCCATTTTTAAGGATTCCTGCTGAATTGAATTGGCCCATTTAAATAATAAAACATTTTTGAAATCAGCCTAATCCTACTTTTGCATATAACATTGCATTCACATATTCTAGACAACTTTGGCAGGGGTGGGAGCATTCTGCCTACCACAATGACACCACATTATGCATATTTTTCATATACTACTTCTCTACCAATCCCTAGGTGCTATAAAGTTGAAAGAAGGCATTTTGTAGAACCAAGAAGATGAAATTTTTATTCATTTCATATCTTATACAATTTTTAAAGATTGCTTTCCATTTATAATTATTACAAAACATTGGCTATCTTCCTTCATATTGCACAGTATATTCTGCAGTTTATCTTACAACCACTGGTTTATACCTCCCACTCCCCAACTCCTATATTGCCCACACCCACTCACCACTGGCAACCACTAGCTTGTTGTCTGCATCTGAGTCTGCTTCTTTTCCATTATATCCAATAGTTTGTTGTATTTTTGTAGGTTACACATATAAGTGGTATCACACAGTATTTGTTTTTCTCTGCCTAGTATCACTTAGCATTATGTCCATCAAGTCCATCCATGTTGCTGGAAATGGCAAAATTGTGTATGTGTGTATATATTACATCTTCTTTATTCATTTGTTGATGGACCCTTAAGTTGATTTTATGTCTTGCCAATTGTAAATAATGCTGCTATGAACATTGGGATTCCTGTATCATCTTTTCTGGTTAATGTTTTTGTTTTTCGAGTAAAAGCTTTTAAGTTTAATTGGATTCCATTTGTTTATTTTTTATTTTATTTACTTCAGAAGAAGATGGGTCAAAAATCTTACTGCAATTTATACTTTATTTTAAAACACTTACTTACAAATTATTTAAAATGCATTTTTTCATACACCTCACCCTCTCCTCCCCTCTCCCCATGTTCATAAGTCTATTCTGTATGTCTGTTTCTCCAATTCTGCCCTGTAAATAAATTCTTCAGTATCATTCTTCTAGAGAATTTAATGCATTAACACAGATGCTATTTTCTTGGCTTGTAAAATAAATTATTTGTGAGATGTTAAGTCCTCTTTCGATGTGTCATTTGCCTAGAAAAGCTAAATCACCACTAAAAATGAAAAGATAGAAACCAACTATTAAGTCTGAAGTTATATTTTCCTGAATTGACTGGTGTTGATGATGGGTGCATTATATACATTGTTTGGCCAAGACAAGTATCCCAGTACTTTAGTCATGTGTGTGTGCTAAGTTGTTTCAGTATAGTCCAACTATATGTGACACTGTGAATTGTAGCCTACCAGGCTCCTCTGCCTGGGATTCTCCAGGTGAGAATATTGGAGTGGATTACCATGCCCTCCTCCAGGGTATCTTCCCGACACAGGGATCGAACTTGCATCACTTATGTCTCCCAGCATCAGTAGGCAGGTACTTTACCACTAGTGTCATCTGGAAAGCCCCAGAACTTAAGTCATAATATGTCTTTAAATATATTTAAATTTATATATTTAATATAATAAATATTAATATATGATTAATTAAATTAATTAATGCATATAATGTATTTATATATTATTATAAGTATGTGTTTAGTAAATAACTTCTTTTTTTAGATATTTGTATCAGAAATGTATTTATACAAAATTATGATTTTTTTCCTGTAATAATCAATATCATATTATTATTCTCATAATTCTATTAAGATGTTTGAAGGAAAAGTACCATATATTTATCCTTTTTGTATTCTCACTACTTAGAACATAGGTATTTTTAGACCTTTAACATATTTAGATTGACTAGATTAGCATACCAGAGAAGGCAAGGGCACCCCACTTCAGTACTCTTGCCTGGAAAATCCCATGTAGGGAGGAGCCTGGTAGGCTGCAGTCCATGGGGTCCCTAAGAATTGGACACGACTGAGCGACTTCACTTTCACTTTTCACTTTCATGCATTGGAGAAGAAAATGGCAACCCACTCTAGTGTTCTTGCCTGGAGAATCCCAGGGACTGGGGAGCCTGGTGGGCTGCCGTCTATAGGTTCGCACAGAGTCGGACACGACTGAAGTGACTTAGCAGCAGTAGCAGCAGCAGCACAGATTAACATACAAATGATAGTTAGATTTTTACCTCATTTTTATTGTTTTCTCCAAGGGAGGTTTTTTGTTGTCATATTTACCAAGGATAGGTCAAAATAGTTTATAAATTAAACATTGAGAGATATGAAATGTTTTAAGAACACTTTTTAAAATAGTACACAGAGGCCATTCTGAATCAGGGCTGTCACAACAGGAAGGGAAAAATTACGCTTCTTACAGAGACTTCAGAAATGCAGTTGCCATAGATGGGAGATAAGTAATTTCTAATTACCCCTGTCTATCAGCTATTGTTTCTATATATTTAAACTTATCAGATTATCTTGACAACTTCATTGTGTTTAAATGTGTCTTCTTAAAGTCATAAATTGGTTTAAAGTTAATGGGTTAATGCAAATTCTACTTCTGCAAAATATGCCTACATATTAATATGAAGTATTTTTAAATGCTAGAACTTATGGAAAGAAAGTAAGAAATATGAGACAAATAGAGAAAGTTCTGAGTGAACTAAAAGTTAAATTACTTTCCAAACTCTGCTTGGTAGGCCAAGCTCAATTATTAGGAAGTTACTAATTGTTATTCTGCAAAGAATTCAGTATCTGCCTTCCTTTTGCATTTGTTAACAAGCAGCTAATGAACTAAACTTCTTATGGAGTGAACTCCAGGAGTTGGTGATGGACAGGGAGGCCTGGCATGCTGCAATTCATGGGGTCGCAAAGAGTTGGACACGACTGAGCGACTGATCTGATCTGATCTGAATGTCTCATCTAGTGATTTAGAATCCAGATTTTGCCCTTTCTTTGATTATGTTTTCAAAGACTAAATTATATTAAAAGGCGATGAGTATATAACCTTAAAATATTTGTGACTTTTTTGTGTGCTCATTTGTTAAAAATGGCCAGAATTCATTTATTTTCCTGTTTCTCAAAGTTAAAAGTGTTTTTTTCCACATTGTAAAAGCAATAACACCAAAAAGTAATTCAACTTCTAAAAAGAATTAAAAAGAAGATAAAAGAATCGCTAAAAATTCTTTTGTCCACTTTCAGATATTTTATTTTATGTACATAGAAATTATTAAATGACCATGACATGATGCATGGAACAACAGACTGATTCCAAATAGGAAAAGGAGTATGTCATGGCTGTATATTGTCACCCTGTTTATTTAACTTATATGCAGAGTACATCATGAGAAATGCTGGGCTGGATGAAGCACAAGTTGAAATCAAGATTTCTGAGAGAAGTATCAATAACCTCAGATATGCAGATGACACCACCCTTATGGCAGAAAGTGAAGAAGAGCTAGAGACCTTCTTGATGAAAGTGAAAGAGGAGAGTGGAAAAGTTGACTTAAACCTCAACATTCAGAAAACTAAGATCATGACATCTAGTCCAATCACTTCATGGGAAATAGATGGGGAAACAGTGGAAACAGTGGCAGACTTTATTTTTTTGCTCTCCAAAATCACTGCAAATGGTGACTGCAGCCATGAAATAAAAAGACGCTTACTCCTTGGAAGAAGAGTTATGACCAACCTAGACAACATATTCAAAAGCAGAGACATTACTTTGCCAACAAAGGTCCATCTAATCAAGGCTATGGTTTTTCCAGTAGTCATGTATGGATGTGAGAGTTGGACTATAAAGAAAACTGAGCACTGAAGAACTAATGCTTTTGAACTGTGGTGTTGGAGAAGACTCTTGAGAGTCCCTTGGACTGCAAGGATATCCAACCAGTCCATCCTAAAAGAAATCAGTCCTGAATTTCATTGGAAGGACTGATGTTAAAGCTGAAACTCCAATATTTTGTCTGCCTGATGTGAAGGGGATGACAGAGGATGAGATAGTTGGGTGGCATCATTGACTCAATGGACATGAGTTTGAGTCAACTCCGGGAGTTGGTGATGTATAGGGAGGCCTGGTGTGCTGCGGTCCAAGGTGTTGTAAAGAGTCAGACACAACAGGGCAACTGAACTGAACTGCAACCTATTAATTTATGAAACTAATTGTACAGGCATTTCAATGGCAATAAGTGTATATTTACATTATGATCCATTGTTCTATGTCAGCTTTTCCATTGGGTAGCAATAATATCACTTTTTTAACCAGCCTCCAACTGATGGACATTTAGATTGTCGTCAATACTATTAACGATGTACAATCTTGAGAGATGCATCTCATAGTCATCCAGCTATGCATTTAGCTCAGCACATAAAACTATAATTAACTGATTAAAGATATGCCATTCTAAAATTTGGGTGTGCATTTGGACTTGTTGGTTTATCTATTTTATTACCCTGAGACAACCTAGGTTTGAATGTTGGTTTTACAACTTGCTAACTCTGTGATGCTGGATAGGTTCTTTAATCCTTCTGTGTCTCAATTTACTTATCTGTAAAATGAGAATAATAATAGTACTTACATGTTAGATTTGTGGCAAGAGTTAATTGTACTATCAATTCTTAGAACAATACCTGGCACATAGTAAATAAATGGATTATATTAGCTGTTATTATTATTAGTCTTTGATTTGAGTAATGAAAACCTGTGTTTTGAGTTCTGCTGTAAATCTCATCAGTTTTGCTTCAAACCATACTTTGTGTGTGTGTTAGTTTCTCAGTCGTCCAACTCTTTATGAACCCATGGACTATAGCCTACCAGACCTCCTGTCCAGCCCACCAGGCCCCTCCGTCAATGGAATTCCCCAGACAAATACTGAAGTTGGTAGACATTCCCTTCTCCAAGGGATCTTCCTAACCCAGGGCTCGAACTCGGCCCTCCTGCATTGCAGGTAGATTCTTTACCAACTGAGCCATCAGGAATGCCCCACTTAATCTTATAAATCTGTAATTAATTCATAATTTTATTCTGTTTTCCTCTCACTTATACAGGGATTATTTAGGAGATCATTTTCTAGAAGTTGACCTTTGTGGGTCATATTTTAATAACTAATTTTAAATTCATAGACCATGTTCAAAAAATATTATCTATGAATTCTCTACTTGAATAAGCTTTTTGTGGTCAAGTAGGTGATTTAATATTTATAATTGTTTCATGGATCTAAGGATTTATTACATTAATATAAGTATTCATTTTGTGAAAATATTTAAGCTTATTGATAGTGATTAGAATATTCAAATCCATTTTAACTTCTATTTAAAAACTAAGATTTGTCAACATTGAGAAAGAGATGTGGTGAACTCTCCCAACTACAATTATTTTCCAGAAATAAACTCATTACAAATTTATTTTATCCATTAATCTGTCAGTGGATATTTATGTTATTTGCAACATCTTTAATAGTAGTACTACAGTGAATGTGATGTAAGCATGCAATGGAATATTATTCAAGCTTAAAACAAGTAGAAACCTTCCCATATATAACAACTTAGAATAATCTGAATGACATAGTGCTAAGTCAAATAAATACTCACAAAAGGATAAATAACTCATGATTCTACTTATATGCGGTATCTAAAATGATCAAATTAATAAACACAGAATAGAATGATGGTTGCCAGGGACTAGTAGAATAGGAAAATGAGCTGCGGTTCAGTTCAGTTCAGTCGTTCAGTTGTGTCTGACTCTGTGACTCCATGAACCGCAGCATGCCAGGCCTCCCTGTCCATCACCAACTTCCGGAGTCCACCCAAACCCAAGTCCATTGAGTCAGTGATGCCATCCAACCATCTCATCCCTTGTCATCCCCTTCTCCTCCTGCTTTCAGTCATTCCCAGAATAGGGTCTTTTCCAATGAGTCAGCTCTTCACATCAGGTGGACAAAGTATTGGAGTTTCAGCTTCAACGTCAATCCTACCAATTAACACCCAAGACTGATCTCCTTTAGGATGGACTGGTTGGATCTTCTTGCAGCCCAAGGGATTCTCATCAGTCTTCTCCAACACCACAGTTCAAAAGCATCAATTCTTCGGCGCTCAGCCTTCTTCACAGTCCAACTCTCACATCCATACAAAACCACATGAAAAACCATAGCCTTGACTAGATGGACCTTTGTTGACAAAGTAATGCCTTTGCTTTTGAATATGCTATCTAGGTTGGTCATAACTTTCCTTCCAAGGAGTAAGCGTCTTTTTATTTCATGGCTGCAGTCACCATCTGCAGTGATTTTAGAGACCAAAAATATAAAGTCTGTCATTGTTTCCACTGTTTCCCCATCTATTTCCCATGAAGTGATGGGACTGGATGCCATGATCTTAGTTTTCTGAATGTTGAGGTTTAAGCCAACTTTTTCACTCTCCTCTTTCACTTTCATCAAGAGGCTCTTTAGTTCTTCTTTACTTTCTGCCATAAGGTGGTGTCATCTGCATATCTGAGGTTGTTGATATTTCTCCCAGCAATCTTGATTTCAGCTTGTGCTTCATCCAGCCCAGCATTTTTCATGGTGTACTCTGTATATAAGTTAAATAAGCATGGTGGCAATATACACCCTTGATATATTCCTTTTCCTATTTGCAACCTGTCTGTTGTTCCATGTCCAGTTCTAATTGTTGCTTCCTGACCTGCGTACAGGTTTCTCAAGAGGCAGGTCAGATGGTCTGGTATTCCCATCTTTTTCAAAATTTTCCCCAGTTTATTGTGATGCACACAGTCAAAGGCTTTGGCATAGTCAATAAAGTAGAAACAGATGTTTTTCTGGAACTCTCTTGCCTTTTTGATGATCCAACAGATGTTGGCAATTTGATCTCTTTTCCTCTGCCTTTTCTAAAACCAGTGATCAGTGGAGCTCAAAGTTCAGTTATGCAAGACTTTCTGTGCAAGAATTTCTAGAGATCTTCTGTAACAGTACTGTATTGTGTGTTTCAAAATTTAAGAAAATAGATCTAATATTCGGAGAAGGCAATGGCAACCCACTCCAGTACTCTTGCCTGGAGAATCCCATGGACAGAGGAGCCTGGTAGACTGCAGTCCATAGGGTTGCTGGGAGTCAGACCTGATTGAGCGACTTCAGTTTCACTTTTCACTTTCATGCTTTGGAGAAGGAAATGGCAACCTACTCCACTGTTCTTGCCTGGAGAATCCCAGGAATGGGGGAGCCTGGTGGGCTGCCGTCTATGGGGTTGCACAGAGTAGGACACGACTGAAGCAGCTTAGCTGCAGCAGCAGCAGCAGATCTCATATTAAGTGCTCTTATCAGAATAAAAAAATCTATTCAATGTTCATGTCTAAGAATGTAGAATATTTTGTTTTTGTTGGTGTTCAGTCACTCAGTCATGTCTGACTCTTTGCAACCCCATGGACTGCAGCACACCAGGCTTCCTTTTCCTTTACTATCTCCCGAAGCATGCTCAAACTCATGTCCATTGAGTCAGTGATGTCATCCGAGCATCTCATCCTCTATTGTCCCCTTCTCCTCCTGCCTTCAATCTTTCCCAGCGTCAGAGTCTTTTCCAATGAGCCGGCTCTTCAAATAAGGTGGCCAAAGTATTGGAGAATATTGGATAATATTTTGAGTAAATTTAAAAATGAAAGCTTGTTTTATGTACATATCTGCTATCTTGTCCAATATTTGAAGTTTTAAGTCTATTATAGCTTTTTCATAAATTTAAACTTTTTGTCATATACATAGTATTTTTTCCCCTTGTATGCTTTTGTACATAGATTCCACTATGCTGGCAGTATCCCTAGGTCTTTTTTCTATTGTTTATTGTTGTCTAGGATTTTTTCCCTGTCTTTTATTCCTCACTTATTTTTATTACTTTATTTTAATTTTTTGGTAAACAACATATGTGTATATTTTGTTTTTACCCATTCTAACAATTATCCTCTCTAATCAAGAAATACTGCATGCTTACATTTAGTATTATAAATGATATAATTGTTTTTATTACTTGCATTTCATTTTATGTTGGCTATTTATTTTACTTTGTTGTTCTCTTTTTCCTTTTTATTACTTTTCTGGCTTTATTATACTTGTATTATTTCCCTTTCTGCTTTGCTAATTGTATTCTACCATGCTTTTCAATATGGTGATGCTTATCTTTCCATTTCTAACAATCATAATTTAATATATCCTTTTTGCCTTATCATATTAATCAAACAAACAGCAATCCAAGAAAAATCCTTTAGAAAACATTAACTTTTCTAATTCTTTTTTTTGTTGTTGTTGTTGTTTCCTATATTATTTAGGATAAGTTAAGTTATGCTACATGGAGTATCTCTGAATTTCAGGTACTTCACACATTCTAGTTTATCACTTATGTATTGCCTGTAGGAAATTTAGGAGCTCTGAAGGGAAGCTTCCTCTGGGTGAAGATTCAGTGACTTGAGTCAACATGTGAACTGCCTATGAACTGTTTCTTGAAATAATTTAAAACTTTCAGATTCCGACTAGTATTGTTTTCATATATCTCATATATGCATAATGTTTCTTTAAGCTATTAGGAATCAGAAGGAAATTTAACTTTTCTTATGTAGAAAAAAATTTGGTTTATTGTTTGGAAGTAGGGAAACATTAGGAAAAGCAAACCATTACTGGAGAAGATACCCATTACAATCTTTCACCCATAAACATAGGTAAGTCAAGAAAATATATCTCAACCAAATAGAGTGGGAAACCAAAGTCCAAGTCTCACTATCAGTGCCCTGGGTTGCAGGTTCTTATTCCCTGATGTGAATAATGGCTTACGGAAAGCAAAAGCCAGAAGGGGATGCCCATGTGGTAAACTGGTTTTCTAACTAGCTCCAGTTCAGTTCAGTCACTTAGTTGTGTCCGACTCTTTGTGGTCCATGGACTGCAGCATGCCAGGCTTCCCTGTCCATCACCAACTTCTGGAGCTTGCTCAAACTCATGTCCATCCAGTCAGTGATGCCATCTAACCATCTCATCCTCTGTTGTCTCCTTCTCCTCCTGCCTTCAATCTTTCTCAGCATCAGAGTCTTTTCCAATGAGTCAGTTCTTCACATCAGGTGGCCAAAGTATTGGCATTTCAGCTTCAGCATCAGTCCTTCCAATGAATATTCAGGATTGATTTCTTTTAGGATTGACTGGTTTGATATCCTTGCAGTCCAAGGGACTCTCAAGAGTCGTTTCCAACATCAAAGTTCAAAAGCATCAATTTTTTGGTGCTCAGTTTTCTTTATGGTCCAACTCTCACATCCATACATGACTACAGGAAAAAACATAGCTTTGGCTAGATGGACCTTTGTTGCAAAGTAATGTCTCTGCTTTTTAATATGCTGTTTAGGTTGATCATAGCTTTTCTTCCAAGGAGCAAGAATCTTTTAATTTCATGGCTGCAGTCACCATCTGCAGTGATTTTGGAGTCCAATAAAATGAAGTCTCACTCTTGCTATTGTTTTCCCATCTATTTGCCATGAAGTGATGGGACTGGAAGCCACAATCTTTGTTTTTTTGAATGTTGAAATTAAGCCATCTTTTTCACTCTCCTCTTTCACTTTCATCAAGAGTGTGTTCAGTTTCTCTCCACTTTCTTCCATAAAGGGGGTGTCATCTGCATGTCTGAGGTTATTTATATTTCTTCTGGCAATCTTGATTCTAGTTTGTGCTTCATCCAGCCTCACATTTTTCATGACGTACTCTGCATATAAGTTAAATAAGCAGAGTGACAATATACAGCTTTGACATACTCCTTTCCCAATTTGGAACCAGTCTGCTGTTCCATATATGGTTCTAACTGTTACTTCTTGACCTGCATACAGATTTCTCAGGAGGCAGTTAAGGTGATCTGGTATTCCCATCCCTTTAAGAATTTTCCACAGTTTGGTGTGATTCATATAGTCAAAGGTTTTGATTTAGTCAATAAAGCAGAAATAGATTTTTTTCTGGAACCCTCTTGCTTTTTCTATGATCCAGCAGCTGTTGGCAATTTAATCTCTAGTTCCTCTGCCTTTTCTAAATCCAGCTTGAATATATGAATTTCTAAGTCATCCTGTTGAAGCCTCACTTGGAGAATTTCGAGCATTACATTGCCAGTGTGTGAGATGAGTGCAATTGTATGCTAGTTTGAACATTCTTTGGCATTGCCCTTTTTTGGGGTTGGAATGAAAACTGACTTTTTCCAGTCCTGTGGCCACTGCTGAGTGTTCCAAATTTGCTGGCATATTGAGTGCATCACTTTAATAGCATCATCTTTTAGGATTTGAAATAGCTCAACTGGAATTCCATCACCTCCACTAGCTTTGTTCATAGTGATGCTTCCTAAGGCCCACTTGACTTCACATTCCAGCATGTCTGGCTCTAGGTGAGTGATTTCACCGTCATTCTTATCTGGGTCATTAAGTTCTTTTTTGTGTAGTTTTTCTGTGTATTCTTGCCACCTTTCTTAATATCTTCTGCTTCTTTTAGGGCCATACCATTTTTGTCCTTTATTAATAAGTGCCCTTCTTTGCCTGAAATATTCCCTTGGTGTCTCTAATTTTCTTGAAGAGATCTCTAGTCTTTCCCATTCTATTACATTCCTCTATTTATTTGCATTGATCACTGAGGAAGCCTTTCTTATCTCTCCTTGCTGTTCTTTGGAACTCTGCATTCAGATGGGTATATCTTTCCTTTTCTCCATTGCCTTTAGTTTTTCTTCTTTTCTCAGCTGTCTGTAAGACCTTCTCAGACAACCATTTAGGATCTATATGATTAAGGTTCTTGAGATTGAGAGATTATGTGGGATTATGCATCCAAACTCAGTGAAATCACAAGATTCTGATAAGAGGAAGGTGAAAGTGTTAGTCACTAAGGCATATCCACGCTTGGATCACACAGACTATAGACCTTCATGGTTCTCTGTCCATGGGATTCTCCAGGCTAGAATACTGGAGTGGGTTGCCATTTTATTCTCCAGGCAAGAATACTGGAATACTAACTAGCTCCATGTTAGGATAATTCCTATGAGAGATGTGGGAGGGCTTCAGGAAAAAATGAAGTTTTAAGAAAGTGCTTTGAGTTGTAAATAAGAGGAATTTATTTGGAGCCTGAGAGCTCGAGAACGTCTCATTTATTGCAGAATTATTGCATCTCCCATAATGTGGTTCAAGTCACTGCAAATGAACTACTGGACCTGTTACATAAGTGGAGATCCTAGACAGGGAATAGTAAATTTTGTGATATGGCTTGCTTTATTAGCCGGGTATCTGCTTGCTACTTTGAAATCTTCTGCTCCTTATTATCAACAAGGGATTGAACTCAAGGTTATTGGATAATTAAAACAGAAAGCTAAAAAAATTTTTTGAAATACTAGTCCCATTCATATGTGCATGTGTCCACACACATGCATACATACACACACGTATGCTGTCCCATACACAAATGTACACAGGTACTGATGATTTTATTTTTATTTTTTGCAAATTTTCAAATCTATGTTCTTATTCAATTTTTATTTAGTTAAAAGAATGCACCAAATATGCTCTGACAGCCTCTCTACAATTTGCATAGTACTATCTTTCTTTTTGGTTGGTAAATGGTATCTTGTCTTGGCTATAGAATCCTTGAAAAGCAAATAATTTTCTCTCAGTAGACTGTAGATGCTATTTGATCATCGTCTTGCTTTCCATACCTGATGTGAAAACATCTGATCATCATTCCCTGATAAGAAGCTTGTTCCTTCTGTATGAAAGTTTGTAAGATTCTCTCCTTATATTTGTTATTCATGAATCTAAAAAACATGTATCTAGGTCTTATTTTTAAAATTAATCTTACTGGAATGTCAATGAGCCCATTCAATCTTAAGAAGCCAGTCTTTTTTCTTATCATAAAGATAAATAATATTTTATTATCTGCTTATTTGTTACTTATGTACCTTTACTTATTCTGAAATGTCTATATTTGGTTGTCATCACTTCTGAAGCTATTCTCCGTGTTTCTCATCTTTTGTCTTTACTAGTTCTATTTTTTCTTAAGTTTGCCAGATGTTTTGGCTTTGTGCATGACATTCTAATCTGTTAATTCTCAATATTGATCATCCTTTTATAGTTGGTTGATTGAGTTTTAGATTATAGCTAATTTGAAATGTAATATAAGCACTCTATTCTTTTTTAAAAATACTAAATTGTTGTTGTTTTACTGCTTTTAGTTGAAAAGCTTGCCTGAGTCTTTAATAAGCTTTATTTGATTTTTCTAAGGATTAGTCTTGTCCTTTCTTCTTCTGTTTCTTTAGCATCTGAAGTTGTTATTTTTCTTTACTTGCTTTTGGTTTTGTGTGTCCTCACCTGGAAAATTAGATCATTAGTGTTTGGTGGCCAGCACAGCAATTTCTGTTCTTGTGTACTGGTTGTGAAACATGTAGACTGATCGCCAGGTGATCACAGAACCATATGTAACTTGACAGGGAAACAAGCCAGGGAAGGCCTCTTCGATATTGTTAACAGTGTTCTGTTGCCTCCAGGAGGTTTTTCAATGCATTCATGTCCAAGGACATTATTTGTGATTATGTAGGAGTTCCATTGCACAAAAATGACCACTGAGGGGATGAAGGGGGCCTGAAAACCAGCTCATGCCCCTCTTGACTGATCCATGTACCCAAGGAGGAAGGAGTACACAGAGTACAAGGAAGATCCCACACAGAATAATATCATTTCTGCTTAAAGCTTTGCCCACGTACTGAAAGCTAGATAAGCCGTCTTTTAGGCTTCAGGACCCTTAGGTCCCAGCAGGATGAAAGGAGAGTGATACAACCTTTGTCTATGTCTCCCTGAGGCAGTATGGACCTGTTCAGCTGTGCTCCCAGGTTTCCATTAGTGTGTTCAATTCAGGTGATAGTCTCAGTACATAAAGGAGAATAGGTAGTAAGGAGAATTTAGAAACATCTACACATGTTGCCATCTTGGTGGGAGCTACATATTTTATTGTTTTTAAATAGCACTTTATTAGACATATAATTCTTTATCTGCTTTATGTTTTGCAAGTATATATATGACAATTATTTACTTACATTTATTCCAGAGGATTTGATATGCATTAATATATGGGTATATTTGAATGTGTGTGTGTATTTTATATGTAATTTTTTCATATAAAATGTACCAATGTGTTATGTATGTGTTCAGTCACGTCTGACACTTTGCGACCCATGGATGGTAGCCCACCAGGCTTCTCTGTCCATGGAGTTTTTCAGGCAATAACACTGGAGTGGGTTGCCATTTCATCCTCCAGGGGATCTTCCCAACCCAGGGATCAAACCTGTGTCTCTTGTATCTTCTACATTGGCAGGCAGATTCTTTACCACTTAGCCACCTGGGAAGCCTATGACTTATAAGTGTGATAGAAAATGAGATTTTATTTTACCAACTGGTTCTTAATAACTGTCATATTCATATAGAAACCTACCTGAGTGGTTTAATAATTGGATAGTATTTAGTATATTATGAATATGATTTAAATGATCCCCTATTGGTTTATATTATGCTTGTTTCCACCGTTTTATTTTTTCAATGCTAATGTAAATCAGCCTTTTGTAAATATATCTTTTCACAGATGGCATGAAAAAGTACTTACTGAATATCTACCAGGGGATGTGTACTGTTCAGTGGTAAGGGATCATAAAGTGAAATATTTCTTTATTTAAATTCCTAAAAAGAAACTTTTGATTCTAACTCTAGATTACTTGAAAATTTCTAAAATATTACTAAATTCTTCATAAATTAGTATCTGCTTATGTAGTTATCATAATATAAAATATTACTTGTTTCTCCACACCTTTGCTCATAGTGGTAGCATTGCTCTTTTTAAAGTTGCAAATTTAAAAATTAAAAAATGATAAAACATTATCTCTTTAATTTGATTTTGTTTTGAGTGTGATTAAGAATCTTCTCATATGCTTGATCATTATAAATACATGTTCTTAAGTGAATTGCTTCTTTTATAATGGGGCATTTATCTTTTACTTATTGATTTACAAAAGTTCTTATTCATTAAAAATAGTAACTGTCTCTCATGTAAATTAAGTATCATTTTTTCTAGTATATAACTCAGAATTAAGTGGCAGAAATATATCAACTCTAACTGCATAAATAGGAAACAGATATCTGTGGTGTACAAAAGTCCTTACCTTTGTCAGGGTTTAGGAACATCTTAAAGCACAAGCTGTATGAATGAGCCCCAGAGGCATACTACCAAGCTGGACTGCCATGGGTGCTGTAGATCTGGATAACCTGATTTGATGAACTGGAAAGCAGCCACTCCACACCTCAGTCCAGAACCATTCTCTTTCTGATACCCCACACTGCATTTAACTGAAAGCTGAATTCAGTCCTATCTAAGTTCAATTGCATAGTAAAACCCAAACGCACCCAGAGGCCTAGTTTCAGGGGAGCAACCAGGCAGGTTAACAGGCCCTGTGTATAGCAAGACACATGAGAAGTGGGTTGTAATGGACACCATGATTGTAATTTGCTTGATTTTACTTTTAATATCATTAGCTGCACAGAAATTTAAAATAGTTAAATAATCAATGTTTTCTTAGTGGAAAATAATTTTGTGCCCTTTTGTGAAAGTAATTATACATCTAAAGACATTTCCTTCAATATTATTTTTAAAGTATTTTTTAAGGTTAATTATTTTATTGGATATGGGTAAAAGGTATTATTATAATAAACATCTGTTAGAGATACAAACCAAACTTTTTTTTTTTAGTTTAATTTTATTTTATTTTTAAACTTTACAATATTGTATTAGTTTTGTCAAACATTGAAATGAATCTGCCACAGATATACATGTGCTCCCCATCCTGAACCCTCCTCCCTCTTCCCTCCCCATACCATCCCTCTGGGTCATCCCAGTGCACCAGCCCCAAGCATACAGTATTGTGCATCGAACCTGGACTGGCAACTCGTTTCATACATGATATTATACATGTTTCAATGCCATTCTCCCGAATCTCCCCACCCTCTCCCTCTCCCACAGAGTCCATAAGACTGTTCTATACATCAGTGTCTCTTTTGCTGTCTCGTACACAGGGTTATTGTTACCATCTTTCTAAATTCCATATAGACGCGTTAGTATACTATATTGGTGTTTTTCTTTCTGGCTTACTTCACTCTGTATAATAGGCTCCAGTTTCATCCACCTCATTAGAACTAATTCAAATGTATTCTTTTTAATGGCTGAGTAATACTCCATTGTGTATATGTACCATTACTTTCTTATCCATTCATCTGCTGATGGACATCTAGGTTGCTTCCATGTCCTGGCTATTATAAACAGTGCTGTGATGAACATTGGGGTACACGTGTCTCTTTCCCTCCTGGTTTCCTTAGTGTATATGCCCAGCAGTGGGATTGCTGGATCGTAAGGCAGTTCTATTTCTAGGTTTTTAAGGAATCTCCACACTGTTCTCCATAGTGGCTGTACTAGTTTGCATTCCCATCAACAGTGTAAGAGGGTTCCCTTTTCTCCACACCCTCTCCAGCATTTATTGCTTGTAGACTTTTGCACCACAGCCATTCTGACTGGTGTGAAATCATACCTCATAGTGATTTTGATTTACATTGCTGTGATAATGAGTGATGTTGAGCATCTTTTCATGTGTTTGTTAGCCATCTGTATGTCTTCTTTGCAGAAATGTCTATTTAGTTCTTTGGCCCATTTTTTGATTGGGTCATTTATTTTTCTGGAGTTGAGCTGTAGGATTTGTTTGTATATTTTTGAGATTAGTTGTTTTTCAGTTACTTCATTTGCTATTATTTTCTCCCATTCTGAAGGCTGTCTTTTCACCTTGCTAATAGTTTCCTTTGATGTGCAGAAGCTTTTAAGTTTAATTAGGTTCCATTTGTTTATTTTTGCTTTTATTTCCAATATTCTGGGAGGTGGGTCATAGAGGATCCTGCTGTGATGTATATCAGAGAGTGTTTTGCCTATGTTCTTCTCTAGGATTTTTATAGTTTTTGGTCTTACATTTAGATCTTTAATCCATTTTGAGTTTATTTTTGGGTATGGTGTTAGAAAGTGTTCTAGTTTCATTCTTTTAACATGTGGTTGACCAGATTTCCCAGCACCACTTGTTAAAGAGATTGTCTTTAATCCATTGTATATTCTTGCCTCCTTTGTCAAAGATAAGGTGTCCATATGTGCGTGGATTTATCTCTGGGCTTTCTATTTTGTTCCATTGATCTATATTTCTGTCTTTGTGCCAGTACCATACTGTCTTGATAACTGTGGCTTTGTAGTAGAGCCTGAAGTCAGGTAGGTTGATTCCTCCAGTTCCATTCTTCTTTCTCAAGATAGCTTTGGCTATTCGAGGTTTTTTTGTATTTCCATACAAATTGTGAAATTATTTGTTCTAGCTCTGTGAAGAATACTGTTGGTAGCTTGATAGGGATTGCATTGAATCTATAAATTGCTTTGGGTAGTATACTCATTTTCACTATATTGATTCTTCCAATCCATGAACATGGTATATTTCTCCATCTATTAGTGTCCTCTTTGATTTCTTTCACCAGTGTTTTATAGTTTTCTATATATAGGTCTTTAGTTTCTTTAGGTAGATATATTCCTAAGTATTTTATTCTTTCTGTTGCAATGGTGAATGGAATTGTTTCCTTAATTTCTCTTTCTGTTTTCTCATTATTAGTGTATAGGAATGCAAGGGATTTCTGTGTGTTGATTTTATATCCTGCAACTTTGCTATAATCATTGATTAGTTCTAGTAATTTTCTGGTGGAGTCTTTAGGGTTTTCTATGTAGAGAATCATGTCATCTGCAAACAGTGAGAGTTTTACTTATTCTTTTCCAATTTGGATTCCTTTTTTTTCTTTTTCTGCTGATTGCTGTGGCCAAAACTTCCACCATTACTATTCAACATAGTTTTGGAAGTTTTGGCCACAGCAATCAGAGCAGAAAAAGAAATATTTTTAAAGTATTTTGAAATTTATTTGAATTTTGCTGGGTTTGCAAAAGTTTAGAAAGAATATAATGAATCCTTTATCACTTTATCAATCTATAAATATTCCCTATGCACTGTATTTAAAAATGAATCAGCTTTATTGAGATGTTAATCACATAATATAAAATTGACTTGTCTTCAGCATTCAATGTATGTTTTTAGTAAATTTACAGAATTGTGCAGTCTTCATTACAATCCAATTTTGCAATTATCACCACAATCCAATTTTAGAATTTTGCAGTCATTCCTTGTAGTCAATTTCTTATATTTCCTTCTAGCTCTTACTTTTACAGTCATACCTAAGAAACCATCACCTAAGAATTTTACTTCTAATTAGGGTCAGGTGGCTCCAGTGGTAAAGAATCCACCTCCCACTGCAGGAGACTTAGGAGACATGGGTTTGATCCCTGGGTTGGAAAGATCCCCTGGAGGAGGGCATGGCCATGCATTCCAGTATTCTTGCCTGGAGAATCCCATGGGCAGAGGAGATTAGTGGGCTACCGTTCATAGGGTTGCAAAGAGTCAGACACAACTGGGTGACTTAACACACATGCTATATTTTCTTCTAAGGGTTTTTTATCTTAACCTTATATTTAAATCTACTATCCATCTCAAATTAATTTTGGTGTGAGGTAAAGGTCTAAATTCATTTTTTGCATATGAATTTCTGATTTCTCAATTTTATTTCATTGAATTCTATGATTATTCTTTGTCAGTACTTCTCTTTATGCATTATTACCACTCTGTAGTAGGTTTTAAAATTTGAGAGTGTTTGTTCTCCAACTTTATTCTTCTGTTCAAGAATATTTTGGTATTTTGACTGCTTTTCATTTCCATACAAATTTTTGGATCAAATTGTCAATTTCTTCAAAGAATTTCTAAAAAAAAAAAAAGCCAGCTGGGATTGTCATAGAGTTTGTGTTGAATCTGTGGATCAACTGGGGAAATATTACCATTTTAACAACATTAAATATCTCTATTTATGAGCATGGGATATCTTTATATTTATTTTGGCCTTTAATTTTTTAAGGTAATGTTCAGTAGTTTTGCTTGTTTGCTTGCTTGCTTTGGATGCACCATGCAGCATGTAGAATCTTAGTTCCTTGACCAGGGGTAGAACCCATGCTGCTATGGGACTGCCAGGGAAGTCAATAGTTTTAGTGGTATAATTTTGAATTTTCAGTTAAATTTGTTCTGAAATATTTTATTGATACTATGTAGAAATCAAACTAGTGTATTAACATCTTGATCCTGTATTTTGTGACTTGGCAGAACTATTTTTATACATTCTAGTGTATTTCTTTCTGTATTTCTTTGATCAGGTTCCCATAGAATCATGTCATGCATAAATAGGACAGTTTTACTTTTTCCTTTCTGGACTGGATGCCTTTTATTTCTTAATTGGTACTGAACTCCCAATGCAATGCTGATTAGCAGCTAGTGAGATAACTATGCTTATATTCTTCTCAGTTATAGGGAAAAACATTCAGTCTCAACATTGAGTAAACTGTTAGTTTTGGGTTTTTATAGATATCAATTATCAATTTAAGGAAGTTTTATTCTATTTCCAGTTTATTGAATTGTTTTAAACAATCAGGTATAATTGGTGGATATTATATTTTTTCTGTATCTGTTGAAATGATCATGTATTTCTCACCTCTTAATCAATATGACTTGTTACTTTAATTTTCAGCTATTAATCTTACCTTGCATTTCAATATAATCCCACTTATTGTGGTATGTAATCCCTTTTATGTTTGCTGAGTTTGGTTTGTTTATATTTTTGCATCTATATTCATGAAGCACATTATTATTTTTTTTAATATAAATTTATTTATTTTAATTGGAGGTTAATTACTTTACAATATTGTATTGGTTTTGCCATACATCAACATGACTCCACCACAGGTATACATGTGTTCCCCATCCTGAACCCCCCCACCACCACCTCCCTCCCCGTACCATCCCTCTGGGTCATCCCAGTGCACCAGCCCCAAGCATCCAGTATCATGCATCGAGCCTGGACTGGCGACTCGTTTCATATATAATATTATACATGTTTCAATGCCATTCTCCCAAATCATCCCACCCTCTCTCTCTCCCACAGAGTCCAAAAGACTGTTCTATACATCTGTGTCTCTTTTGCTGTCTTGCATACAGGGTTGTTATTTTGTAGTTTACTCTTTTTGTGATGTCTTTGGTTTGGTATCAGGGTAATACTAATCTCTTAAAATAAGTTGATATGTGTTCACATCTCCGTTTTCTGAAAACTTTTGGGAAAAGTTAATATTTCTTCTTTAATATTTTAGTAGAATTCACCTACAAAGTCATCTACGTTTTTTCTTTTTTTTTTTCATGAATGCATTTATTTTATTTTTTTTTTTTTTTTCTTTAATAGAAGGAAATTTTTTTTAATTACTGATTTATAATTATTAATTTCATCTCTTTATGTGTTAGATTTTTCTCCTCCTCCTTTAAATCTATCTACTTGTGTGTTATATATTAGATAAATTGTGCAACTATGATAATGTTTACACAGTATTTAGGAGTATAATATCACCTGCTTGAATTAACCTTTCTTTCAGTATTAAATACCCGTTTTTTATTTTTCAAAATATTTTGCCTTACCATCTATTTTGCCACACCATCTTTTTTCTTTGTGTTTTTATGGTACATATCCCAATTTTATTTTGCATTTAACCTTTTGCCTTTATATTTAAAATTTGTCTCTTGTAAACAGCACATAGGTTTGATTGTTATTCATTTTATCTCAATGTTTTACCTAAAATAAATAGTCCAGTACATTCCATATAAGAATTGATTTAATTTATTTAATTTTTCTTGTGAATAACAAAGTATTTTGGGTATTTTATTACTTATTTGTACAATATTTTACCAACCTACAGAGTATATAATTCATCACTGGCTTATTGCAAGCGATTGTAAATTAGTAGTCCCACTGCTTTTCAAACAATGTAAGGCCACATAAAGTTCAATTTCATTTATTACCTATATGTTTACTATATTGAATACATTTAACTTTTGTATTTATGTTATAAATTCCCAAAGAAACAGCTACCATGTATGTTTAACATACTCAATATTCTGTTTATATTTACCTTTCCAATACTCCTAACTCCTTCTGCACTTTCATACTTTCATCCTTGATTTGTTCCCTGCAGCCCGAAGAATTCCCTCTAGATTACCTTTTAGTACAGTTCATTGGATAGAAATTCTCTTTCCTTTTTTTGGTCAGAATTTATTGATTTCATCTTTTTAAAGGGTACTTTTGCTTTTTACAGTGTTGGGAAGATGTTTTTTTCATTCATCATTTTAAAGATGTTTTATTATTTTCTGGTTTTCATAATCTAAGGAAAAGTTACCCACAATCTTATTAGTATTTAAGGGAAATATGTCATAATTCCTCTGGCCGTTATGAAAACTTTTTCCTTTTGTTCTTTCAGATTTTTGCATTTTGACAATAAAGTGCCTTGATGTGATTTTTTTGGTATGGAGTTTGTTTATGTTCTCTAGAAAATTCTCAACTTTTATAGACTCTGATATTGCTTTTTCTATATTATCTCTTTCTTCTGCCATTTCTATTACATACGTTTAGCCCTTGACCATGTTTCTCATATCTATTCTGCTATTAGTTTATTTTCCTACATTTTGCTCTTCTTGGTGTTTCACATTAAGTATTTTCCTTCACTCTGACTTTAGATTCACTAATCTTTTCATTGCACTGTTCATTCTACTCTTAGACTTGTCTAATGAACTGTTTCTTTCAGTTTTGTTTAGGTATAATAATAATAATAATATATAGCTGTAGGCTTGTGAAACTGAGGGTAATTATCAGCCATTGATAAATGATAAACTGTAACTGGTCTTCACAGATCAACCTCCTTTTAATCTTTCCAAACTTACATGTGTGAGTGTCCACTCTGGCCTTTTGAACAAAATGTCAGAGGACCAAAAACTCCACCCTCAGAATACTCTATTGCTGTCATAGTCTGAAAATGCATCCCATAAAGAAGACCGTAGCTTACTTGTTCCTGCACAGAATCACAATTATCTCACTGTTTTCTTGTCTCCAATTATCTTTCCCCATGTTCCCTATGCCTCAGCTTTATCTCATAATTATCCTGAGACTCTTGCCTTTGGAGAGACAAAGTTGAGGTCTCTCTCTTGTCACCCACCTTGATTGCCTTGTGAATAAACTTTTTCTCTACTGCAAACCTTGGTGTCTCAGTATTTGGCTTCCTGCTCACTGGGTGAACAAACTTCGTTTACAACATTTATATCTTCTGACCACCTTCATCTAATTGCTTCTTCTCTCCACCCCCACCTCTGGTAAACAAAAGTCTGATCTCTTTTCCTGATTTTTTATTTGTTTGTTTTATGAAGTATAATTGACCTCCAACCCAGTGTTAGTTCCGGGTGCACAACATAGTGATTTGATATTTCTCTACACTACAAAGTAATCACTACAAAATGCCTAGTTACCATGTGTCATCATTCAAAGATTTTACATTATTATTTACTATATTTCCCATGCTATATGTTTCATTCCTGTAATTCATTTATTTTGTAACTGGAAGTTCGTACCTTTTATTTATTTATTTTCTTTTTTGTAGTATAATTGCTTTACAATATTGCATTACCTTCTGCTGTACAATGAAGTGAATCAGCTATATGTATACATGTATCCAGGGCTTTTCTGGTAGCTCAGCTTATAAAGAGTCTGCGTGCAATGCAGGAGACCCCCAGTTCGATTCCTGGGTCAGGAAGATCCCGTGGAGAAGGGATAGGCTACCCTCTACAACATTCTTGCCTGGAGAATACCATGAACAGAGAAGCCTGGAGGGCTACAGTCCATGGGGTCGCAAAGAGTCGGACACAACTAAGTGATTAAGCACAGCACAGCATACATATATCCCCTCCCTCTCTCTTGGAGTTCCATTCCATTGCCCCACCCCCACCCCCACCCCCGCCGCCATCATCCCACCCATCTAGGTAATCACAGAGCACCAAACTGAGCTCCCTGTGCTGTATAACAGGTTTCCACTAGCTATCTGTTTTACGTATGCATATGCATAGTTGCTCAGTCAAGTCTGACAATTTGTGACCCCATGGACTGTAGCCCTCTAGGCTCCTCTGTCCATGGAGTTTTCCAGGCAAAAATACTGAAGTGGGTTGCCATTTCCTGCTCCAGGGGGTCTTCCTAAATGCAGAGATCGTACCTGTGTCTCCTGCACTGACAGGTGGATTCTTTACCACTGCACAACCTGGGAAGCCCTGATATTTTACATATGGTAGTGTGTATATGTGGAACTTCCCTGGTGGCTCACACTGTAAAGCGTCTGCCTGCAATGCGGGAAACCCAGTTGATTACTGGGTCGGGAAGGTCCCCTAGAGAAGAAAATGGCAACCCACTCCAGTATTCTTGCCTGGGAAATCCCCATGAACAGAGGAGCTTGGTAGGGCTACAGTCCATGGGGTCGCAAAGAGTCGGACACGACTGAGCGACTTCCCTTTCACTTTTCACTTTCATGCATTGCAGAAGGAAATGGCAACCCACTGTAGTGTTCTTGCCTGGAGAATCCCAGAGACGGGGGAGCCTGGTGGGCTACTGTCCATGGGGTCGCACAGAGGTCGGACAAAACTGAAGTGACCTGGCAGCTGCAGCAGCATGTCCGACTCTGCGCGACCCCATAGACAGCAGCCCACCAGGCTCCCCGTCCCTGGGATTCTCCAGCCAAGAACACTAGAGTGGATTGCCATTTCCTTCTCCAATATGTCAACCCTAATCTCCCAATTCATCCCACCCTCCCCTTCTTCCCCTGTGTCCCCATATCCATTCTGTATGTCCATGTCTCTACTCCTGCCCTGCAAATAGGTTCATCTGTACCCCAATGTTCATTAGCACTATTTACATAGTCAGGACATGGAAACAACCTAAATGTCCATGACAGATTAAGAGATAGAGAAGATGTTCATATATACAATGGAATATTACTCAACCATACAAAGGAACAAAATTGGGTCATTTGTCGAGATGTGGATGGACCTATAGTCTGTCATGCAAAGGAAAGTTTTAATTTTCAATTCCTACTTAATTCTTAAGTCTTAATTCTTAATTTTGGATATATTATTTTAGGCCTGGAGTATATTTATTTGACTATTTTATAAAAGAAGTTTCCATTTTCTATTGGAATTTTTAATCTCTTCATCTATTTTATTGTTTAAGTTTCCAAACATAGTCATCAACATTATTAAATCTATATCAATATAGTCAATAAATAAATTAATTATTGTGAGTTAGAGTCCTTTGTTTTTTTCCTTTTTTTTGTTTGTTTTTTATTTAATAGAACTATTTTTAGCATGCTTACATTTTTGTGTATTCCGGATTACTGGATTCTGGATAATGTTATATTTCCTCCTAATAAGCTTAATTTTTCTATTAACAACAGATGGAATACTACTGGATTGTCTGTTGAAGTCTGGTCTTAAAATTTGTAAGAGTTAATCTTGAGTTTTGCTATCTTGCTAGGCACACTTAATGTTCTTAGGTCATGACCCTTATTTCTTGTTTGTGCTCCCTTTGGGTTCTTGACTAAAATCCAGGATGTTTTCTTCTTCTTTGATGGGACTTGAATCCTACTCCCTTTTTCTTGTGTTGAAAAGCTTCTCTCATCTCCACTCAACTCCCATCTATAAAAAGTTGTGCATTTCTTAGAACCTGTTCATCTGAATGTCTTGTTTATGAGTTGAACAATGAAATAATTTGAACATAAATTCATATTTTGGGCTTCTTTGTGGTTTTGTACCCTTTCTAAGACAGTTAGGACCTTATAAGTTTGTTTACCCCAGCCTTGAATTTCTGGAATATCCATTTGTATAAGACTGCTTCTTTCTGCTTGGCAATAGTGCACTGCGCTGTAAGTTATAAAAAGGGGCTTTTCTGGAACATGCTGAAATGATTGTGGACTCACTATACATATTTCTCCTTTTTCATGGATTTTAACCTTTCAAATTCTGTGTTGGATGTTCCCAGTGACCTTCAAAGAGATGTATTTTTAAATATATATTTGACCTTACCTATTTTTATAGCTTAAATGGAACCTTAATGCTACCTACCAGGTTATGACTTAAACTGGAATTCTACTACCCAAAAGTGCTTTTATCTTTTTATTTTTTATATATCAGTGGTCATATGTCATCTCCTATTCCTAATGGTAGGCATTATGGATATTGCAAATTTTATATGTTCCTTCTAAAAACCTTCATTGAAATCTTGTCTGTATTAATTATTGTCACAGAACCCACTCTTAGTCCCATTTATACATGCCATTCTTGTTTTACATTTTATTTAGTAAATTTATAATCTATGTTTATTAGTGTCATAAGTTAAATTTTATTTGGTTATGATCTGTTGTCTTTTCTTGTTTATTTTTCTGAATACCCATATTTTTATTTTGAAAAAATGATGTATGTATATAATATTTTTTATTTTTATAAAATTTTATTTTCAGTTAATCAATTTCATGTTAAAGATGCTCTTTGTGATATTTAAAATTTTTCCATGATTTCATTTTTATATTTTTTCCAAAGTATTACTTAATTTTTAATGATTATTTTAATGATTCTTTTAATGATTAATCATTGTTAATGATTATTTAATGATCAGATCATTTTTATTTATTTTTGGTTCTTAATTTCTACAAATTTTTCCACTATGTTCAAAGAATAGGGCATAAGCCATTGGTAGTTTTTAAAAACTACTCAGATTTTTATTATTTTTATTTTTTTTTCTTTTGGGGGAAGAATTTACTTTTATTCTGAGATTCTTTTTTTTTTTTTTTTTTTTTTTTTTTAAACTTTACTAATCTCAAAAATATACAAGCAACTCCTGCAGCTCAATTCCAGAAAAATAAACGATCCAATCAAAAAATGGACCAAAGAACTAAATAGACATTTCTCCAAAGAAGACATACAGATGGCTAACAAACACATGAAAAAATGCTCAACAGCACTCATTATCAGAGAAATACTCAGATTTTTAGAGCTTGATCAATCCTAGACAGTGTTCAATGGGTAATGAATTATGGTCCAAATCTTCTCTAATGTAATTTATTTTAATTTGTCTTTAAATCTGCCAAATTCTAGGGGAAGTGCATAAAGTTGATCATTATAAACAACTTGCATATTTAGTAATTTTTCATAATCAACAATGCCTTGGCTATGAACTCATATGTTTGTAATAAATTTTAACATTTTTTAATGGACAGCATTCAGTTTGAAACTACAATTTTCCCCAAATCATGTGTATGAGATCTTCACAGATGTTCTACATAGCTACCACAAGATTTTTTCCTGGTTTACTTGGTCCAGATTTTATTCTATTTAGCAAATTTTCTTTAGGTTATGTGGGAATGTTTTCTAATTACAATAAAGATAAATTATTATTTATTTTTGGCTCTTTTTATTTTGCATTTTTAAAGACTTTCAGAGAGATGAAATGTAAAACTATGGATATTCTGAAGTAATTGCTTCTGAAGTTTTGCTTGTGTTCTTTTGACATTCCCCATTGTCCCTATTAAGGGCTTGCCAGGTGGTGCTAGTGATAAAGAACCCTTCTGCCAATGCAGGAGACATAAGGGATGCAGTTCAATTCCTGGGTTGGGAAGATTCCCTGGAAGAGGGCATGGCAACCCACTCTAGTATTCTTGCCTGGAGAATCCCATGGACAGAGGAGTCTGGCAGGCTACAGTCCATAAGATCGCAGAGAGTTGGACATGACAGAAGCAACTTAGTGCACACACATAGCCAGTTAACAATGTTATGATAGTTTCAAATGAACAATGAAGGAACTTAGCCATACATATACATGTATCCTTTCTCCCACATATGCCAGCATTAAAATCTTAAAAACAAATTACCTTTCAAAATATAATATGTACTTTTGATAATTAGATTCTGCTTTTAATTAGTGGATTATCATTAGATCTTATAGTTTCCTATATTCAAAGCAAGCAAATATATATTTTTAAAGTTTGCTTATCTTAATCTATTTGCAAAAGCTGGAGTTTTCATATTGCTGAGGTATGCCATCTGTGCATGGAGAAAATAGTCTTGTGGGCAAACCATAACAGCCATTAAAGGTAAAGATTCTATTTCTTTTTCTGGCTTATAATGGCACCTTCTCTCTTTATGTCACCACATTCTTCTTTAAATGGCAATATTAACTGTGCTGTCCTCACTTAAAATAAATTTCAGAAAGCCTCTTGTGCTAACTCTTAAAGTAACAAAATCACTGATTAGTCAAGATACAAAACATAAATATTAAATGCAAATTAATATGTCTCCAAGTTTATCATCCCCTAAGAATGAGGCTTGGATGCTAAGAATCTTGTATTTTTCATAGCCAGATTTAGCACCAGGAGAAAGGCATATGATAAAACAGCACATGAGAGATGAATGCCAATTACCACTCAAAGGACCAAACACAAATTTTCAGAAAGAATATAATATACAATCAGGAAACTAGAACAAAATTGTGTTTTCATTGTAGAGAAACAATTTAAATCTTGCCACATTTACACATGTTGATGGAAAAACATGTAGCTGAATGACTGTCAGTACAGATGGATCTGTCTATAAATGGATAAATTTTGGAAGGATTTTAATGATCCACTCTACATTCCTTTTAATGAGCTACATCAACTTGTTTACCTCAACAATATAATGAATTCGGAGAATCTTGAACTTGAATCCTTATTTTAGTCTCTTGTGCTTATGTGTAAAATTACATAATTTATATATCTATGGGAAAAGTATATTTTTACTACCATTTTTTGTATGAGTATATTGAAATAAGTTAAAGCATGGTAAATATCACACAATAAGTTGCTAAGTTTATATCTATAGTGCTTCTCATTACATTTTAGGATAATAAAATATTGAGACCACTGTAGTTTAAAGGGTAAGTTTACATGTAAGCTACTTCCCTTGGGCATTCTTAATGCATATCGGTTATTTATACATTTTTAGATTTAAAACTCACAATTGTATATGCTAATTATTAAAAAATTCAGATAATGTTACTGATTAACTATATAAACTCTAAAAATATTTGGGGCATAAAATTCTAGAATGCTTAGGTCAATTCATGTAAATATTCCAAATGTTTTGCATTTTAATAGTCTGGATTTCTGATCCACAATGATTTCTGAATTACTAGATAGTTATATTTTCTAGTTTATTGATTTTGTCAATATCCTCAGATGTAACTCTAACAGGAAGTATAAACAAAGTCTATTAGTGGAAGCAAAATTGGATGAAAAGAAGTTTTAAGATTACAAAGCTCATATGACATTTTTGGTATCTCAGGTGCAAGGCTTTGGGTGTGGTGGGGGTTTAATGTCTAATATGATCACACAGCTTTATTGGATATTTTATTTTTGTAGCAGTATGTGAATGGTTGAGGATTTCAACAATGCTAAGTCATTTACTATGGATAACAATTATTACTGCGATAGTGGTTGAAAATTCAAAATAAGTCTGAATAATGAATTTAAAGGAATTTCCTGTCAGAAAGTAAGTAAAAATTAAACTTGCTTCCAGGACCTGCAGTCATGGCAGCATCCCTATTTGACCCACATCTGTATCATAGATATTATCAAATGTGTCTTCAGGGACTATGAGACAAATGATTTTTATCCTTATCTAAGATAGAGGAAATGAGTAAGTTATTTTCAATTTTCTCTTAACTTCAGATTCTTTTAGTGTTTAGTTGCTAAGTTGTGTCCGACTCTTTTGTGACCCCATGGACTGTAGCCCTCCAGGTTCCTCTGACCATGGGATTTCCAGGCAAGAGTACTGGAGTGTTTTGCCATTGCCTTCTCCAGGGGATCTTCCTGACCCAAGGATCAAACCCACATCTCCAGCATTTACAGGTAGATTCTTTTCTGGCTGAGCTATAGGGAAAGCCCAAAAGCTTTTAGAGCAGACCCCAAACCTCAGGTTATAGGTGGCATCTGATCAGCCTTAAAGTACAACTCTGACTAATTTACATCTTCCTCTGGTGAAGAGGCAGATAATTTTTTTTTCTTCTTTTCTCATTTATCACGTGTGCCTTCATTGCCCAAACCATCAGTTTTATCAGTGGTCTCATATGGCATGCTTCCTGCAAGTCAGAAATCCATGAACTAAGCAGAACTAACAGTTAAGAAATTATACAGAGACTCAAATTGATGATCCAGTTTAATTTGCCAAGCATCCTCATTGATCTCATCTGACTATGAATCAATTTGTTGCCAAATATGTATGTCTGTGTTTCAGTTACACTACAAGTTAAATATTGATTTTTTTCAAAGAGATTTGGTGTTCAACAAACCATTCCAGATGACTTGAAGGTATGCTGCCTAAGAAACTTGTAAGTTAATATAGATTTTGGAAATTTGCATACTTGAAATAAAGCAAGGTTTTCAATTGTCATTGTGTTGATAATTTGGAGAAGTAGTATTGCAAGACGAGTGTTTTTAACATGCTTAATTGTTATATGTAGTAGAAGCAACACAGGCAATAGCATTTAACCACTTTAAAATTGTCTTAAAAAAAAAATCTATTATGGGCTTCTCTGGTGGCTCAGATTGTAAAGAATCTACCTACAATGCAGGAGATCCTGGTTCCATCCCCATGTTGGGAAAATCCCCTGGAGAAGGGAATGGCAACCCACTCCAGTATTTTTGCCTGGGAAATCCCATGGACAGGAGAGCCTTGTGAACGACAGTCCTTGGGGTTGCAAAGAATTGGACACAACTGAATAACTAACACTTCAATTAGTAGGGTTTTTTTGTGAAAATATTAAGACTATAGTCAGTACCTAGTCTTTAGCTTCATAAGTGGAGGATTTTAGTACAATTTAGAACTGATTTTATAAAGATAAAACTAAATTCTATGGAAATTTCAAGTACAGCAGGAATTCAGTTTTCATTGCTGCATTTCTATCTTCCTTCAATGTTTCTTGTTAATTTTGAACAGGATTGATCTGTTCTTTTATTGACCACTATAAGCATATTTTGTTTCTTCCTTGCAATTTGAAATATAAAACTAAATATTCAGTTTATCTCACTATCACTTTCTGCCTTGTACTGCTTTGCTAGAATTACACATGTGCACATATTACCCCCCTCTTCATTGATGACAGCCTTGTCATGGCGAAGGGGCTTGCAAAACTCAATGAAGCTATGAGCCATGCCATGCAGGGCCACCCAAGATGGATGGATCAGAGCAGAGAGTTCTAACAATACATGATCCACTGGAGAAGAAAATGGCAAACCACCCCAGGATACTAGCCTTGAGAATCTCATGAACTGTATAAAAGACTGAAAAGAAGAGGGCGTCAGAGGATGAGATAGCTGGACAGCATCACCGATGCAGTGAACATGAACTTGGACAAACTTCAGGAAATGGTGAGAGACAGGGAGGCCTGGCATGCTGCAGTCGATGGGGCTGCAAAGAGTTGAACAGGACTGAGCAACTGAGCAACAGCAACAATGTATTATTCCTTCTCACCATCTGTTCCTGATGAACATGAATCACGCCATTGGAGAGTATATTCGTTTCTACTTAATGCTATAACAAATTACTACAAACTTGGTAGCTTAAAAATACAAATTCATTTACTTATAGATATGGAGGTCAAAAAGTCTCACCAGTTAAAATCAAATTGTCAGCAGAGCTATCTTCCTTCCGCACACTCTAGACAATGATCCATTTCTTTGCCTTTTCCAGCCTCCTGATGCTGCCCACATTCATTTGCTCATCCAAACTCTGCCTCCACTGTCATATAATTTTCTCTGAAGCTGATTCTTCTGCTTAGAAAGGCCCTTGTGATTGCACTGGGGTCAGGCAGATTTCCCAGGGTAATCTCATCTCAAAGTCCTTAAATTAATTGTATCTGCAAAGCCCCAATTGTCACTGAAGGTAACGAATTCACAGATGCCAGAGATTAGGGTGTGTACATGTTTGGGGAGCCATTATTTTGTGGTCATGTTGCTTAACACAGAAAGGAGTCACTTATAAAGGATTCCACATTTTTTAAGATTGAGTCAGTGGTTTTCAATTTCATGCACATGGATACTACAATTTTGTGCACATCTATATTTCCTATTTTATAAAATGGATTTACAATGTGAATTTTGAATGTTTGGTATTCCCTGACTCAATTTCTTTCTTTATATTTTTATTTTTTATGCATTTACTTGTCAGTTTTTAAATTTTATTGATTTTCTCTAGATCCTGACATTTCTTTGTTTAGGGGATGAAGTTACAGATTTACTTAAACTTTTTAATATCATAACAATAAATTATCCATAAATATTTTATAGATTAATAGTATTTTACTTAATTTGCACAATTAGTCTTTATAAACAAGGATCAGAAATACAAATTATACACGAAAGTGAAAGTGAAGTCGCTCAGTCGTGTCCAACTCTTTGCGACCCCATGGACTATAGCCTACCATGGTCCTCTGTCCATGGGATTTTCCAGGCAATAGTACTGGCGTGGATTGCCATTTTCTTCTCCAGGGGATCTTCCCTACCCAGGGATCGACCCCAGGTCTCCTGCATTGTAGACAGATGCTTAACCATCTGAGCCACCAGGGAAGCTTATTCTTTTATCTTAAGAAATTACTGAGTTATATCACTTAATTTAATTATCTTTTCTTTCTTTTGAATGATATGACTATTCATTAAATAGTAATTTTTCCATACAATGAAATCCATAATATTTTGTGATTTTAGTATCCATAGCTTCATTTTTGTGAAACTTTTTGCAAAGATTGGCAGTCATGACTCAAAGAAAAATATTTATCCCAGTGTCTGCTTCATTGCTCATGTAGCTTAGAAAAGTGAATAAGTCTTCTTCAATTTCCTAAAGAGATGAGATTTTTTCTTTTCTATGGGCTTCTATCATGTTCAGCCCATAGTATAAACAATGAGAATTATGAATGATCATAGGAGAAACAAGCTACTTTTTCCATTGGAAAAATATAATTTTTCTATTTTTATGTCTGTATCAAGATTTTGTATATCCTATCTTTGCATACATAGAAGGGAGGAGGTAAGCAAACTGACGTTTATTTTGTGCCTATTGTGATAACAGATAAAATCTATTGAGCTCTCCTCTTAAGTGCAAGACACTTAGTGCTTCACCGTACATACCCATTTAATCCTCAAAGCAACCACCTGATACTTTTTGTACTCCCACTTTACAGTTGTGAAAACTGGGAAATACAAAAGCCAAGCAACTTCCATACAGTGCTATTAAAAACCACTGGGACGGCCCAGAGGGATGGTATGGGGAGGGAGGAGGGAGGAGGGTTCGGGATGGGGAACACATGTATACCTGTGGCGGATTCATTTTGATATTTGGCAAAACTAATACAATTATGTAAAGTTTAAAAATAAAATAAAATTAGAAAAAAATAAAAATAAAATAAAGAAAAAAAAAAAACCCAGTAATCATGAACTAGTGATTTGAACCCAAACCATCTTTAAAGTCCATACTCTTGCTATGTGAATCTGCCTTTAGAGGTCATGCATGACATCTGAGGTCAGAGGCAGAAGCCGGGAGGACCCCATGCCTGAAAGGTGGCAGCCAAGAGGAGTTACCCCACGTCCGAGGTCAGGGGCACGGCCAAGAGTGCCAGGCTGCAACGGCGCAGGAACAGCCGAGAAGAGCTACCCAAGTCCGAGGTCAGGGGCAGCTGCCGGGAGAAGCTACCCCACGTCCGAGGTCTGGGGCAGCAGCCGAGAGGAGCTACCCTACACCCGAGGCCAGGGGCGGCAGCTGGAAGGACGAACCCCACGTCCAAGGACCGGTGGCTGCAAGGGCGCAGGAAGGCCTAGAGAAGCTATCCCGCATTGAAGGTCAGGAAGGGCGGCGGTGAGGAGATACCCCTCGTCCAAGGTAAGGAGCAGCGGCTGCTCTTTGCTGGAGCAGCCGTGAAGAGATACCCCATGCCCAAGGTAAATGAAACCCAAGTAAGATGGTAGGTGTTGCAAGAGGGCATCAGAGGGCAGACACACTGAAATCATACTCACAGAAAACTAGTCAATCTAATCACACTAGGACCATAGCTTTGTCTAACTCAAAGAAACTAAGCCATGCCCGTGGGGCAACCCAAGATGGGCGGGTCATGGTGGAGAGACCTGACAGACTGTGGTCCACTGGAGAAGGGAATAGCAAACCACTTCAGTATTCTTGCCTTGAGAACCCCATGAACAGTATGAAAAGGCAAAATGATAGGATACTGAAAGAGGAATTCCTCAGGTCAGTAGGTGCCCAATATGCTACTGGAGATCAGTGGAGGAATAACTCCAGAAAGAATGAAGAGATGGAGACAAAGCAAAAACAATACCCAGTTATGGATGTGACTCATGATATAAGCAAGGTCTGATGCTGTAAAGAGCAATATTGCATAGGAACCTGGAATGTCAGGTCCATGAATCAAGGCAAATTGGAAGCGGTCAAACAGGAGATGGTGAGAGTGAATGTTGACATTCTAGGAATCAGCAAACTAAAATGGACTGGAATGGGTGAATTTAACTCAGATGATCATTATATCTACTACTGTGGACAGATATCCCTCAGAAGAAAAGGAGTAGCCACCATGGTCAACAAAAGAGTCCCATAAGCAGTACTTGGATGCAATCTCAAAAACGACAGAATGATCTCTGTTCATTTCCAAGGCAAACCATTCAATATCACAGTAATCCAAGTCTATGCCCCACCAGTAAGGTTGGAGAATCTGAAGTTGAATGGTTCTAGGAAGACCTACAAGACCTTTTAGAACTAACACCCACAAAAGATGTCCTTTTCATTATAGGGGACTGGAATGCAAAAGTAGGAAGTCAAGAAACACCTGGAGTAACAGGCAAATTTGGCCTTGGAATACGGAATGAAGCAGGGCAAAGGCTAATAGAGTTTTGTGAAGAAAATGCACTGGTCATAGCAAACATCCACTTCCAACAACACAAGAGAAGACTCTATACATGAACATCACCAGATAGTCAACACCGATATCAGTTTGATTATGTTCTTTGCAGCCAAAGATGGAGAAGCTCTATACAGTCAACAAAAACAAGACCAGGAGCTGACTGTGGCTCAGATCATGAACTCCTGATTACCAAATTCAGACTTAAATTGAAGAAAGTAGGGAAAACCACTAGACCATTCAGGTATGACCTAAATCAAATCCCTTATGATTATACACTGGAAGTGAGAAATAGATTTAAGGGCCTAGATGTGATAGATAGAGTGCCTGATGAACTATGGAGTGAGGTTTGTGACATTGTACAGGAGACAGGGATCAAGACCATCCCCATGGAAAAGAAATGCAAAAAAGCAAAATGGCTGTCTGGGGAGGCCTTACAAATAGCTGTGAAAAGAAGAGAAGCAAAAAGCAAAGGAGAAAAGGAAAGATATAAGCATCTGAATGCAGAGTTCCAAAGAATAACAAGAAGAGATAAGAAAGCCTTCCTCAGCGATCAATGCAAAGAAATAGAGGAAAACAACAGAATGGGAAAGACTAGAAATCTCTTCAAGAAAATTAGAGATACCAAGGGAACATTTCATGCAAAGATGGGCTTGAAAAAGGACAGAAATGGTATGGACCTAACAGAAGCATAAGATATTATGAAGAGGTGGCAAGAATACACAGAAGAACTGTACAAAAAAGATCTTCACGACCCAGATAATCACAATGGTGTGATCACTGACCTAGAGCCAGATATCCTGGAATGTGAAGTCAAGTGGGCCTTAGAAAGCATCACTACGAACAAAGCTGGTGAAGGTGATGGAATTCCAGTTGAGCTATTTCAAGTCCTGAAAGATGATGCTGTGAAAGTGCTGCACTCAATATGCTAGCAAATTTGGAAAACTCAACAGTGGTCACAGGACTGGAAAAGGTCATTTTTCATTCCAATCCCCAAAAAAGGCAATGCCAAAGAGTGCTCAGACTACCACACATTTGCACTCATCTCACATGCTAGTAAAGTAATGCTCAAAATTCTCCAAGTGTGAACTTCCTGATGTTCAAGCTGGTTTTAGAAAAGGCAGAGGAACCAGAGATCAAATTGCCAACATCCTCTGGATCATGGGAAAAGCAAGAGAGTTCCAGAAAAACATGTATTTCTGCTTTATTGACTATGCCAAAGCCTTTGACTGTGTTGATCACAATAAACTGAGGAAAATTCTGAAAGAGATGGGAATACCAGACCCCCTGACCTGCTTCTTGAGAAATCTGTATGCAGGTCAGGAAGCAACAGTTAGAACTGGACATGGAACAAAAGACTGGTTCCAAATAGGAAAAGGAGTACGTCAAGGCTGTATGTTGTCACCCTGCTTATTTTACTTCTATGCAGAGTACATCATGAGAAACTCTGGACTGGAAGAAACACAAGCTGGAATCAAGATTGCCGGGAGAAATATCAATAACCTCAGATATGCAGATGACACCACTCTTATGGCAGAAAGTGAAGAGGAGCTAAAAAGCCTCTTGATGAAAGTGAAAGTGGAGAGTGAAAAAGTTGGCTTAAAGCTCAACATTCAGAAAACGAAGATCATGGCATCTGGTCGCATCACTTCATGGCAAATAGATGGGGAAACAGTGGAAACAATGACAGACTTTATTTTTTTGGAGCTCCAAAATCACTGCAGATGGTGACTGCAGCCATGAAATTAAAAGACGCTTACTCCTTGGAAGGAAAGTTATGACCAACCTAGATAGCATATTCAAAAGCAGAGATATTACTTTGCCAACAAAATTCCTTCTAGTCAAGGCTATGGTTTTTCCTGTGGTCATGTATGGATGTGAGAGTTGGACTGTGAAAAAGGCTGAGTGCCAAAGAATTGATGCTTTTGAACTGTGGTGTTGGAGAAAACTCTTGAGAGTCCCTTGGACTGCAAGGAGATCCAACCAGTCCATCCTGCAGGAGATCAGCCTTGGGATTTCTTTGGAAGGAATGATGCTAAAGCTGAAACTCCAGTACTTTGGCCACCTCATGCGAAGAGTTGACTCATTGGATAAGACTCTGATGCTGGGAGGGATTGGGAACAGGAGGAGAAGAAGACGACAGAGGATGAGATGGTTGGATGGCACCACTGACTCGATGGACGTGAGTCTGAGTGAACTCCAGGAGTTGGTGATGGACAGGGAGGCCTGGCGTGCTGTGATTCATGGGGTATCAAAGAGTCGGACACAACTGAGCAACTGAACTGAACTGAACTGATGGGGCTAAATGCTTTCATCTTTATTTTACCACCTGGGCATCATAGTAATAAAAAGATATTCCTAATTCCCAAAGGCTGAAATTACCATCTTGCAAAATAAAAGGGAAAAAATGAAGCTTGTGAAATATTTCAGAGATGTGCCAAGTAGCTTAAGGTATCACAGGCTTTGGGGGCATTTATTCAATTTACAGTCGTTCCAAACTACTCATGAAAAGCTAAGTGCTCTGAATGATATAAAGGTGAATTAGAGACTGCTGTTGCCTCAAAGGAGCCTACATTTTAGTAGGTCCTGTATTACTTATAGAGAATATCTATAATGTTGTACAAAGTGATGTCGTTAACTGTTTCAGCCCTTTTTTCTCCACACAGTCTCATTCTTATCAGTTCCAATGACAAATCTTGTTCTGAAGCACAGACACTCAAAGAAATCTATCCCAAATCTTTGAAGCTCATTATAAATTGGTTCTTTCTACTAGACTAAATTTTACTCCATTCCTACTTGGGAAATTGAACATCTGCTTTTTTTTTTAAACCATTGTACCCGAGTCCTTTTATTGATCTGCTTGGCATGTACGATCTTGAGGACTAGGAATCAGCTTCAGTTTTCCCAGAACTCCAACCCAAGGATAGTGGTTCTGATATGTTATTATAGCCTGGTGACTAAGACCTGTCTATTTGCTGACAGAGTTTGATGACACTGACTGCCTGCATACTTTCCTTCCTTTTTGAGTAACATCTACTCCTCTGTTTCTTACTGCCATCCTCTGACTAAGCTCAGTTGAATTCAGTTCATCCAAAGCAAAATGAGCTTAAAGTAACTTAATATTCAGTCTCCAGAGTCAATTCTTGGCTCCGTCATTTTTAGCTATGCGGCTCTAAATCAGTAACTAGCCTTTTTGGTTCTAGTTTGCACATCGCTATATAATCGTGATAACAAAAACAATAAAGTATATTTAGGCTTCTCTGTGTGCCAGGAACATTAAGGGAAAAAAAGCTAGAAAATAAATACCCTAAATGACAAGGTCAAAAATGGTGTCAAAATCGATGACATTATTGGGTTCTTCTGGTGGCTCAAATGGTAAAGAATCCATGTGCAATGCAGGAGACCCAGGTTCAATCCCTGGATCAGGAAGATTCCCCTGGAGAAGAAAATGCAGCCCACTCCAATATTTTTGCCTGGAGAATTCCATGGTGTGCTACAGTCCATGGGGTTACAAAGAGTCAGACATGACTGAGCAACTAACACTTTCACTTTCTTAAAGTGAAAGGCTACAAATTCATGTTTACAATCTTTCTGTTCCTCCCTTGGAGATTTTATGTTGGAGGTATCATGTCTGGCCTGATATGGGGTATGGTAACACCAAAATCAGACAGGAGTTAGAGAACTGAGTGAATACTGGAATCCAAGAGGCATAGACATGGTCAACTGTGGTTTGATCTAGGGGCTTATTAGAAAAGGAGCTGGGAACAGAAGCCAATTTGAGATCTCTAGGAAAGCAGGTGAAATGACTGGAAATTCCACCTGGGGAAACAATCATTAGAGTCATTTAATTCTGAAGAGTGACATCTCTTGCCTCAAGCCTAGTTTTAATGAGCCTGGAGTCTGTGTATTTGTGACTTCTTTGGCAGCAGTACCATCAGGTGCTGCCCAGCACCTAACAGGAGGAGCAGCATCTCTAGTATCTTGGGTCTACTGTAGTGTCAGAAAGTCACACAGTCACCCCAAATTTTCTCATTTTCCTTTCATACCAAAGCACCAGTTCTACCTTGTTGGGGGTACATTTTATTCTAAGTTTCAAATTTTTCAAAGATTCTAATGTGCCACATGGATAAAGTGGAAAAATTATCTGTGTGATGCTCTTTTATTGAGATATATACTCTCACCAAAGCAAGTTTGATTGCCACATTGATCATCAGAGAGAAGAAAAGTAAATTTCTAATATTTTTCTTGATGCAATTAAGAAACAAATTGCTAAAACATAAATTTTGCACAAATCCACTTGTTGCCCAGCATATTCAAAAGCAGAGACATTACTTTGCCAACAAAGTTTCATCTAGTCAAGGCTATGGTTTTTCCTGTGGTCATGTATGGATGTGAGAGTTGGACTGTAAAGAAGGCTGAGCGCTGAAGAATTGATGCTTTTGAACTGTGGTGGTAGAGAAGACTCTTGAGAGTCCCTTGGACTGCAAGGAGATCCAACCAGTCCATTCTGAAGGAGATCAGCCCTGGGATTTCTTTGGAAGGAATGATGTTATAGCTGAACCTCCAATACTTTGGCCACCTCATGGGAAGAGTTGACTCACTGGAAAAGACTCTGATGCTAGGAGAGATTGAGGGCAGGAGGAGAAGGGGATGACAGAGGATGAGATGGCTGGATGGCATCACTGACTCGATGGACGTGAGTCTGAGTGAACTCCGGGAGTTGGTGATGGACAGGGAGGCCTGGCGTGCTGCAATTCATGGGGTCGCAAAGAGTCAGACACGACTGAGCGTGTCTGATCTGATCTGATGGCAGCAAAATCTTAGTTAACCCAAGGAAAATGAAAGGTTATAGTGTTCCTCAAATTAACAGGATATCAATTCTAGACAAGAAACAGGTCTGTCTCTTCTTTTTTTTAAGAAAGAAGATAAAGGATCTATGAGAATGTAGATGTCTGTGTGTACGTGCTTGTATGTGGTGCGGCCAGTGAGAGTAGTGTGAGGAATAGTTCTAGAGTCCTTATCAAGAGTAATCAGGAGTAAACTGCAAATGAACCAACTTTCATGTACCACTCTCACTATTCCTAAAGGCTATTCTGATTTGTATAATTCAATGATCTTACTTCAAGGCTGTAGCTTTGTCAAAAAAATCAAGGAAAATTTCAATGCAGTGGCTCGATTGCTGTTACATATTAAAAGTGATTAGCTGCATTCATGAATCTATAATCACACCTGCAAATGAGGAAGGAATCTATAGAAATAGGAAGCATTTTCAAAGTCATGAATATGCATGCAGTGTGTGTTGCCAGAAATATCATAATAAAAATAGTTTGTAAGTATCCAGGATTCAGTAATACTGCTTTTATTTTCCAGATGTGAGAACTCAGCCATTTTGACTAAGATAATAAGCCTGAAGTTCAATATTTAGAACTTACCATTCCTGGGGCTCATTTCAGAAAAAAACAGTTTTATGTGTGTTAAAACAAAACTAATATTGAGAAGTGGCTTCAGGTATACCAGGAAAGTTCAATGCCCACCTCTTCCCACAACTGAATATTTATATGTTGGCTGGTCCCTGTACTTCCTTCATTAAAACTTTATTAGTTTATTAAGACTTCATTTGTAAATATAATTGGAAAAGATTGAAGAAATCATACCTATACATTTAAATCAAACAGAGACACACACTCAGTCTCTTAACCATAAAAAAATTTGAATCACAGATTTTCTCTTAAGGGGTACTTTCAATAGAGAGTATTACAAAAACCCTGAGGACTTTGAGATGTTGGGAGCTTGGTTAAATATATTTTAATACAGTGGTTCAGTCTAGTTAAATGTATTATGAATACCTGAACACCAAAAGGACTCTCTATTTCTCTAGTCTTTCATTCATAAGAATACTTTTGCAACTTCTTTATTTTTTTGATTAATAGTAACTGAGAACTATGAGTGTATGAAAATGAGGCTTATTCAGGGCTAGAAGGAACAAACTTAAGACTTCAGAGACATTGGGAAGTTAATTTCCTTTCCTCTTAGTCATATTGGTTTTTTTCTTCTCTGGATTTAGAGCTTAAATTACCAACTTCTTTGTGAATCATACATCGATGTCATTGATACTCATTAGTGTTACACACCTCTTGGGGAAAAGCAGTGACACAGTCTTAGATACGTGCAGTTTTGTGGAACACTAATTAACCCAATAAATATGTGCCAAAGGGGAGGATCCTTTGGAAATTGCTGTTTCATTAAAATCCATATTTTGTATTCTAATAGGTCACTTTGCTATCTGGAGAAGACATACTAATCAAAACAACAAGAACTATTTCTTCCTTTTAACAAGTCAGATGTCTTTTTTTTGAAAAATAGATTTTCTGTAGGCTAAACCAGTAGTCATGTATGGATGCAAGAGTTGGACTGTAAAGAAAGCTGAGCACAGAAGAATTGATGCTTTTGAACTGTAGTGTTGGAGAAGACTCTTGAGAGTTCCTTGGATTGCAAGGTGATCCAACCAGTCCATCCTAAAGGAGATCAGTCCTGGGTGTTCATTGGAAGGACTGATGTTGAAGCTGAAACTCCAATATTTGGGCCACCTGATGCGAAGAGCTGACTCATTTGAAAAGACCCTGATGTTGGGAAAGATTGAAAGAAGGAGGAGAAGGGGATGACAGAGGATGAGATGGTTAGATGGCATCACTCACTCAATGGACATGAGGTTGGGTAAACTCCGGTGATGGACAGGGAGGCCTGGAGTGCTGCAGTTCATGGGGTCGCAAAGAGTTGGACACGACTGAGCAACTGAACTGAACTGAACTGAAACTTCCTCTATTTTACCTAATTAAATTAGGAGTGAAATTGAGTGATAAATGAAATATGATTTTGACAATGCAACTACATACTTAGATATTAGTTCAGTCTTAGAAGCATGACATCATAGGATATGACAATGATAAGCAACTTTAAGTAAATATTCTTTTACAAGCTATTTAGGGCCAGTTGCTGCCTTAAGTGTTGACTGTTCAATTATAAAGGTGATGAATCTATGGCCTTCTAGATTCCAGAACCTAGAGAGGGAAACCAACAAATAACCATTCAGCACACAAGATAATGTGGTATCTAATATTGTAAGGAAATGCAAAGTACTATGGTGACATATATTCTGGGTACTTAAATCAATCTTTTGAATAGAGAGTTGTAAGGGAGAATTTCCCAGAGGAAATTACTTTTATACCTGTGTAATAAACAGAAAATATCAACAAAAAGAAAGAGAAGGTAGAATCTTAAATGTAGTGAAATATCTGTCATAGGCAAGGCCTGAAAATGTCAGAAACCGTATATATGGAAACTCAAGTGAATTCTATGGTGAGGATATTTGAGGGCAGAATCAGAGTAGATTCTCAGTGACAAAGAATGGACCATATAATACTGATCTTCTTCAATTCAGTTCAGTTCAGTCTCTCAGTCCTGTCCAACTCTTTGCAACCCCATAAATCACAGCATGCCAGGCCTCCCTGTCCATCACCAAGTCCCGGAGTTCACTCAAACTCATGTCTATCGAGTCAGTAGTGATGCCATCCAGCCATCTCATCCTCTGTTGTCCCCTTCTCCTCCTGCCCTCAATCTCTCCTAGCATCAGAGTCTTTCCAATGAGTCAACTCTTCACATGAGGTGGCCAAAGTATTGGAGTTTCAACTTTAACATCAGTCCTTCCAATGAACACCCAGGACTGACCTCCTTTAGAATGGACCAGTTGGATCTCTTGGCAGTCCAAGGGCTGAAACTGCAGTAGTTTGGCCACCTCATGCGAAGAGTTGACTCATTGGAAAAGACTCTGATGCTGGAAGGGATTGGGGGCAGGAGGAGAAGGGGACGACAGAGGATGAGATGGTTGAACGGCATCACTGACTCGATGGATGTGAGTTTGAGTGAACCCTGGGAGTTGGTGATGGACAGGGAGGCCTGGAGAGCTGCGATTCATGGGGTCGCAAAGATTTGGACATGACTGAGCGACTGAACTGAACTGAAATGTATGTTATGCCATAGTACTTGTTGTTTAGTTGTTAAGTCATGTCCACCTCTTTTGTGACCCTATGGACTGACTGTAACCTACCAGTCTCCACATGGAATTTCCCAGACAAGAATACTGAAATGGGTTGCCATTTCTTTCTCCAGGGGATCTTCTCAACCCAGGGATTGAACCTGTGTCTCCAACATAGGCAGGCAAGTTCTTTACCACTGAGCCACCAGTGAAGGTCTAGGGGATTAAACAGTAGAATTTGATGATTTCACTTTGGAAAAATGAGATTTTGTCATTATGGGAAGGTCAAAAAGATTTGAGGTAAACTGGTCTCCATTATTTTATTTCCCATATGTGTTTAACATGGGATACATACATCTTTCAGTTCAGTTCAGTTAAGTCTCTCAGTCGTGTCCAACTCTTTGTGACCCATGGGCCGCAGCACGCCAGGCCTCCCTGTCCATCACCAACTTACAGAGTTTACCCAAACTCATGTCCATTTAGCCGGTGATGCCATTCAACCATCTCATTCTCTGTTGTCCCCTTCTCCTCCTGCCTTCAATCTTACTTAGCATCAGGGTCTTTTCAAATGAGTCAGCTCTTCGCATCAGGTGACCAAAGTATTGGAGTTTCAGCCTCAACATCAGTCCTTCCAGTGAACATTTAGAACTGATTTCCTTTAGGATGGACTGGTTGGATCTCCTTGCAGTCCAAGGGACTCTCAAGAGTCTTCTCCAACACTATAGTTCAAAAGCATCAATTCTTTGATACTCAGCTTTTTTATAATCCAACTCTCACATCCATTCTGACTACTGGAAAAACCATAGCCTTGACTAGATGGACCTTTGTTGGCAAAGTAATGTTTCTGCTTTTAATATGCTGTCTAGGTTGGTAGTAACTTTCCTTCCAAGGAATAACTGTCTTTTAATTTCATGGCTGCAGTCACCATCTGCACTGATTTTGGAGCCCCAGAAAATAAAGTCTGTCACTGTTTCCTCATTTATTTGCCATGAAGTGATGAGACCAGATGCCATGATCTTAGTTTTCTCAATGTTGAGCTTTAAGCCAACTTTTTCACTCTCCTCATTCACTTTCATCAAGAGGCTCTTTAGTTCTTCTTCACTTTCTGCCATAAGGGTGATGTCATCTGCATATCTGAGGTGATTGATATTTCTCCTGGAAATCTTGATTCCAGCTTGTGCTTCATCCAGCCCAGCATTTCTTATGATGTACTCTGCATATAATTTAAATAAGCAGGGTGACACAATACAGCCTTAACATACTCCTTTCCCAGTTTGGGACCAGTCTGTTTTTCCATGTCTAGTTCTAACTGTAGCTTCCTGACCTGCATACAGATTTCTCAAGAGGTAGGTCAGGTGGTCTGGTAACCCATCTCTTTAAGAATTTTCTACGGTTTATTGTGATCCACACAGTCAAAGGCTTTGGCATAGTCAGTAAAGCAGAAACAGATGTTTTTCTGGAACTCTCATGCTTTTTTAATGACCCAGTAGATGTTGGCAAATTGATCTTTGGTTCTTGTGTCTTTTCTAAAACCAGCTTAAACATCTGGAAGTTCAATGTACAGTCAGAAACCTCCATTCATAGTTCATCAGTCACTCTATCTATCAGATCTAGGCCCTTAATTCTATTTCTCACTTCCACTGTATAATCATAAGGGATTTGATTTAGGTCATATCTGAATGATCTAGTGGTTTTCCCTACTTTCTTCAATTTAAATCTGAATTTGGCCGTAAGAAGATCATGATCTGAGCCAGTCAGCTTCCAGTCTTGTTTTTGCTGACTGTGTAGAGCTTCTCCATCTTTGGCTGCAAAGAATATAATCAATCTGATTTTGGTGTCAGCCATGTGGTGATGCCCATGTGTTCAGTCTTCTCTTGTGTTGTTGGAAGAGAGTGTTTGCTATGACCAGTGCATTCCCTTGGCAAAACTCCATTAGCCTTTGCCCTCATTCATTCTGTACTCCAAGGCCAAAATTGCCTGTTACTCCAGATGTTTCTTGACTTCTTACTTTTGCATTCCAGTCCCCTATAATAAAAAGGACATCTTTTGTGGGTGTTAGTTCTAAAAGGTCTTGTAGGTCTTCCTAGAATCATTCAACTTCAGCTTCTTTAGCCTTACTGCTCAGGGCATAGACCCAGATTAAGGTGACATTGAATGGTTTGCTTTGGAAATGAATAGAGATCATTCTGTCTTTTTTTTTTTCTAATTTTATTTTTAAAGTTTACAGAATTGTATTAGTTTTGCCAAATATCAAAATGAATCCGCCACAGGTATACATGTGTTCCCCATCCTGAACCCTCCTCCCTCCTCCCTCCCCATACCATCCCTCTGGGTCGTCCCAGTGCACTAGCCCCAAGCATCCAGTATCGTGCATCGAACCTGGACTGGCAACTCGTTTCTTACATGATATTTTACATGTTTCAATGCCATTCTCCCAAATCTTCCCACCCTCTCCCTCTCCCACAGAGTCCATAAGACTGTTCTATACAACAGTGTCTCTTTTGCTGTCTCGTACACCGGGTTATTGTTACCATCTTTCTAAATTCCATATATATACGTTAGTATACTGTATTTATGTTTTTCCTTCTGGCTTACTTCACTCTGTACAATAGGCTCCAGTTTCATCCACCTCATTAGAACTGATTCAAATGTATTCTTTTTAATGGCTGAGTAATACTCCATTGTGTATATGTACCATTACTTTCTTATCCATTCATCTGCTGATGGACATCTAGGTTGCTTCCATGTCCTGGCTATTATAAACAGTGCTGCGATGAACATTGGGGTACACGTGTCTCTTTCCCTTCTGGTTTCCTCAGTGTGTATGCCCAGCAGTGGGATTGCTGGAAGTACTGCATTTTGGACTCTTTTGTTGACTATGATGGCCACCCCATTTCTTCCAAGGGATTCTTGCCCACAGTATTAGATATAGTGGTCATCTATGTTAAATTCACCCATTCCAGTCCATTTTAGTGTGCTGATTCTTAAAATGTCGATGTTCATTCTCGCCATCTCTTGTTTGACCACTTCCAATTTACCTTAATTCATGGACGTAACATTCCAGGTTCCTATGCAATATTTCTCTTTACAGCATCGGACCTTGCTTCTATCACTGGTCACATCCACAACTGGGTATTGTTTTTGCTTTGGCTCTGTTTCTTCATTCTTTCTGGAGTTATTTCTCCACTGATCTCCAGTAGTATATTGGTCACCTACTGACCTGAGTTCTATCTTTTTGCCTTTTCATACTGTTCAGGGGTTCTCATGGCATGAATACTGATGTGTTTTGCCATTTCCTTCTCCAATGGGCCACTTTTTGTCAGAACTCTCTACCATAACCCATCCATCTTGGGTGGCCCTACAGGGCATGGCTTAGTTTCATTGAGTTAGACAAGGCTGTGGTCCATGTGATTAGATTGGTTAGTTTTCTGTGATTGTGGTTTCAGCCTGTCTGCCCCTGATGCCCTAAGTGCCTACCTTCTTACTGTGGTTCCTCTTATATTGGGCATGGAGAATCTCTTCATGGCTGCTCCAGCAAAGTGCAGCGGTTGCTCCTTACTTTGGATGTGGGGTATCTCCTCTCAGCTGCTGGCAGTTCCAGTGCTACACAGCCATCGCTCGCCACTCCAGCACCACATGTATATCTTTACACATAAAATTTAGTAACATTAGAACACATTCCTGCCTATTCTTGGCTACAAGTAAATATCATGAATTATGTCTCTGGCTTTATCCAGAAAGTTGTTGTTTTTAAGTTGCTAAGTTGTATCTGACACTTTATGACCCCATGGACTGCAGGACGCCAGGCCTCACTGTCCCTCACTACCTCCTGGAGTTTTCCGTAGTTCATGTCAATTGAGTCAGTGATGCTATCCAACCACATCATCCTGTACCATCCTCTTCTCTTTTTGCCTTCAATCTCTCCTAGCAACAGGATCTTTTCAATGATTTGGCAATTGGCATCGAGTGGCTAACGTACTGAAGTTTCAGCTTCAGCATCAGTGCTTCCAGTGAATATTCAGGGCTGATTTTCTTTAGGATTCACTGGTTTGACCTCCTTGTTGTCAAAAGGACTCTCAAGAATCTTCTCCAGGACCACAATTCAAAAGCATCAATTCTCCGGTGCTTGGCCTTCTTTATGGTCCATCTCTCACATCCATATATGACTACTGGAAAAACCATAGCTTTGACTACATGGAACTTTTTGGCTAAGTGATTTCTTTGCTTTTAATATGCTCTCTAAGTTTGTCATAGCTTTCCTTCCAAGGAGCAAATGTCTTACAATTTCATGGCTATAGTTGCCATGATCTTAGTTTTTTGAATGTTGAGTTTTAAGCCAATATTTTCACTCTCCCCTTTCACCTTTATCAAGAAGCTATTTAGTTCTTCTTCACTTCCCACCATTAGAGTAGTATTATCTGCATATTTGGGGTTGTTAATACTTCTTCCAACAATCTTGACTCCAGCTTGTAACTCATCCAGCCTGGCATTCTACATGATGTACTCTGCACATAAGTAAAATAAGCAGGTGAAAATATACAGCCTTATTGTACTCAATTCCCAGTTTTGAACAGTCACATCTTCAATGTAAGGTTCTATCTGTTGTTTCTTGAGCCATGTACAGATTTCTCAGGAGACAATAATATGGTCTGGTATTCCTATCTCTTTAAGAATTTTCCACATTTTGTTGTGATCCGCACAGTCAGTGGCTTTAGTATAGTCAATGAAGCAGAAGTAGATGTTCTTCTGTAATTCCCTTGTTTTCTCTATGGTCCAACAAATGTTGGCAATTTGATCTCTGGCTCTTCTGCCTTTTGTAAACCCAGCTTGTACATATAGAGGTTCTCATTTCAAGTACTGCTGAAGACTAGTATGAAGGATTTTGAGTAAAACCTTACTAGCCTGGGAAATAAGCACAATTGTTTGGTCATTTGAACATTCTTTAGTATTGCCCTTCTTTGGGATTGGGATTAAAACTGACCAGAAAGATCTGTGGTCATTTTACAGTGTGGCTTCACACTGGGCAAAGTGTAGTACTCAGAATTTTCAGGATATAAAATATATTTACGTTAATCTCTAGAGAACTGAAAAGGCACTGTGTCTTCCACAGATAGATCATCTCTTTGGACTCCTGTTGTCAGGACATCAGTGGAATTATTATTCAAATCAGTCTTGCAGTGAGCTTAGTGGAATCATAGACCAATCCTATGGTTTTTTCAAAGCTCCAGCAGGTAGATTATCAATAACTGACAACAAACAAACAAACAAACAAACAAAACAATAAAAACACTTTGAGTTACACTATTAGAATGAGGATGTAGAAATAGCCTATTATGAGTCCCTGAAGTAACGCTGCCACACTTATTTACCTATAAGATTGCAGTATTATATTGCTGGGGGAAATTACAGAGATTAATACTTAAAGAATTAAAGATGCAGAAGTAATTGCTATCCCATTCCCATTTTCTCTTCATATGACCCATGACTAAGCTTGGTATGTCATAGAAAATAACTGTACATTTTCTCAAATGGATTCAGAAGTCAATGCCAATCAAAGTTCTTGACATTATATCTTTTTTAAAATTAATTAATTTATTCTAGTTGGAAGCTAATTACTTTACAGTATTGTAGTGGTTTTTGCCATACACTGACATGAATCAGCCATGGGTATACATATGGCCCCCATTCTGATTCCCCCTCTTTCCACCCTCCCTTCCCATCCATCAGGTTTGTCCCAGTGCACCAGCTTTGAGTGCCCTATTTCATGCATCGAACTTGGACTGGTCACCTATTTCACATATGGTAATACACAGGTTTCAATGCTATTCTCTCAAATCATCCACCCTCACCTTCTCCCACAGAGTCCAAAAGTCTGTTCTTTATATTTGTGACTCTTTTGCTGTCTCGCATATAGGATCATCATTACCATCTTTCTAAATTCCCTGTATATGTGTTAACATACTGTATTGGTGTTTTTATTTCTGACTTCACTCTGTTTAATATGGTCCAGTTTCATTCACCTCATTAGAACTGATTCAAAGGTGTTCTTTTTAATAGTTGAGTAAAATTCCATTATATATATGTACCACAGCTTTCTTATCCATTCGTCTGCAATGGACATCTAGTTTGCTTCCATGTCCTAGCTATTGTAAACAGTGCTATGATGAACACTGGGGTACATGTGTCTCTTTCAATTCTAGTTTCCTTGGTGTGCATGCTCAGCAGTCGGATTGCTGGGTCATGTGGCAGTACTATTTCTGGTTTTTTAAGGAATCTCCACACTGTTCTCCATAGTAGCTGTAGTAGTTTGCATTCCCACCAACAGTGTAAGAGGGTTCCCTTTTCTCCACACTCTCTCCACCATTTATTGTTTGTAGGCTTTTTGATAGCAGCCATTCTGACTGGCGTGAGATGGTACCTCGTTGTGCTTTTGATTTGCATTTCTTTGATAATGAGTGATGTTGAGCTTTTCATGTATTTGTTAGCTATCTGTATGTCTTCTTTGGAGAAATGTCTATTTAGTTCTTTGGCCCATTTTTTGATTGGGTCGTTTATTTTTCTGGTATTGTGCTGCATGAAGTGCTTGTGTATTTTTGAGATTAACTCTTTGTCAGTTGCTTTGTTTGCTATTATTTTCTCCCATTGTGAAGGCTGTCTTTTCACCTTGCTTATAGTTTCCTTCATCGTGTGAAAGCTTTTAAGTTTAATTAGGTCCCATTTGTTTATTTTTGCTTCTATTTCCAATACTCTGGGAGATGAGTCATAGAGGATCCTGATGTGGTTTATGCCGGAGTGTGTTTTGTCTATGTTTTCCTCTAGGAGTTTTATAGTTTCTGGTCTTACATTTAGATCCTTAATCTATTTGAATGTATTTTTGTGTATGGTGTTAGAAAGTGTTCTGTTTCGTTCTTTTACAGGTTGTTGACCAGTTTTCCCATAACCACTTGTTAAAGAGATTGTCTTTTCTCCATTGTATATTCTTGCCTCCATTGTCAAAGATAAGGTATCCATTGGTGCCTGGATTTGTCTCTGGGCTTTCTATTTTCTTCCATTGATTTATATTTGTCTTTGTGCCAGTACCATACTGTCTTGATGACTGTAGCTTTGTAGTATAGTCTGAAGTCAGGTAGGTTGATTACTCCAGTTCCACTCTTCTTTCTCAAGATTGCTTTGGCTATTTGAGGTTTTTTGTATTTCCATACAGATTTTGAAATTATTTGTTCGAATTCTGTGAAAAATACTGTTGGTAGCTTGATAGAGATTGTATTGAATCTATGGATTTCTTTGGGTAGTGTACTCATTTTCACTATATTGATTCTTCTGATTCATAAACATGGTATATTTCTCCATCTATTTGTGTAATCTTTGATTACTTTCATCAGTGTTTTATAGTTTTCTATATATAGATCTTTTGTTCCTTTAGGTAGATTTATTCCTAAGTATTTTATTCTTTTCAATGCAATGGTGAATGGTATAGTTTCCTTAATTTCTCTTTCTGTTTTATCATTGTTAGTGTATAGGAATGCAAGGTATTTCAGTGAATTCATTTTATGTCCTGCAACTTTACTGTATTCATTGATTAGTTCTAGTAATTTTCTGGTTGTGTCTTTGGGGTTTTCTATGTAGAAGATCATGTCATCTGCAAACAGCGAGAGTTGTCCTTCTTCCTTTCTGATCTGGATTTTCTTATTTCTTTTTCTTTTTTGATTGCTGTAGCTAAAACTTCCAAAACTATGTTGAATAGTAGTGGTGAGAGTGGGCACCCTTGTCTTGTTCCTTACTTTAGGGGAAATGCTTTCAATTTTTCACCATTGAGGATAATTTTTACTGTGGGTTTATCATATATAGCTTTTATTATGTTGAGGTATGTTCCTTCTATGCCTGCTTTCTGGAGGGCTTTTATCATAAATGGATGTAGAATTTTGTCAAAGGTTTCTCTGCATCTATTGAGATTATCATATGGTTTTTATCTTTCAATTTGTTAATGTGGTGTACCACATTGATTGTTTTGCAAATATTGAAGAATCCTTGCATCCCTGGGATAAAACCCACTTGGTCATGATGCATGATCTTTTAAATAAATTGTGGGATTCTATTTGCTAGAATTTTGTTGAGGATTTTTGCATCTATGTTCTTCAGTGATATTGGTCTGTAGTTTTCTTTTATTGTGGCATCTTTATCTGGTCTAGCTATTAGGGTGGTGGTGGTCTCATAGAATGACTTTGGCAGTTTACCTTATTCTGCAATTTTATGGGAAAATTTGAGCAGGATAGGTGTTAGATCCTCTCTAAATTTTTGGTATAATTTAAGTGAAGCCATCTGGTCCTGGGCTTTTGTTTGTTGGATGATTTTTGATTACAGTTTGTATTCCCATGCTTGTGATGAGTCTGTTAAGATTTTCTATTTCTTTCTGGTTCAGTTTTGAAAGGTTATACTTTTCTAAGAATTTGTTCATTTCTTCCAAGGTGTCCATTTTATGGTCATATAGTTGCTATTAGACATCACCAGATGGTCAACACCATAATCAGATTGATTATATTCTTTGCAGCGAAAGATGGAGAAGCTCTATACAGTCAGCAAAAACAAGACCAGGAGCTGACTGTGGCTCAGACCATGAACTCCTTATTGCCAAATTCAGACTTAAATTGAAGAAAGTAGGGAAAACCACTAGACCATTCAGGTATGACCTAAATCAAATCCCTTATGATTATACAGTGGAAGTGAGAAATAGATTTAAGGGCCTAGATCTGATAGATAGAGTGCCTGATGAACATGGATGGAGGTTCATGACATTGTACAGGAGACAGAGATCAAGACCATCCCCATGGAAAAGAAATGCAAAAAAGCAAAATGGCTGTCTGGGGAGGCCTTACAAATAGCTGTGAAAAGAAGAGAAGTGAAAAGCAAAGGAGAAAAGGAAAGATATAAACATCTGAATGCAGAGTTCCAAAGAATAGCAAGAAGAGATAAGAAAGCCTTCCTCAGCGATCAATGCAAAGAAATAGAGGAAAACAACAGAATGGGAAAGACTAGGGATCTCTTCAAGAAAATCAGAGATACCAAAGGAACATTTCATGCAAAGATGGGCTCGATAAAGGACAGAAATGGTATGGACCTAACAGAAGCAGAAAATATTAAAAAGAGATGGCAAGAATACACAGAAGAACTGTACAAAAAAGATCTTCACGACCCAGATAATCATGATGGTGTGATCACTCACCTAGAGCCAGACATGCTGGAATGTGCAGTCAAGTGGGCCTTAGAAAGCATCACTACAAACAAAGCTAGTGGAGGTGATGGAATTCCAGTTGAGCTATCCCAAATCCTGAAAGATGATGCTGTGAAAGTGCTGCACTCAATATGCTAGCAAATTTGGAAAACTCAGCACTGGCCACAGTACTGGAAAAGGTCAGTTTTCATTCCAATCCCAAAGAAAGACAATGCCAAAGAATGCTCAAACTACTGCACAATTGCACTCATCTCACACGCTAGTAAAGTAATGCTCAAAATTCTCCAAGCCAGGCCTCAGTAATATGTGAACCATGAACTTCCTGATGTTCAAGCTGGTTTTAGAAAAGGCAGAGGAACCAGAGATCAAATTGCCAACATCCCCTGGGTCATGGAAAAAGCAAGAGAGTTCCAGAAAAGCATCTATTTCTGCTTTATTGACTATGCCAACGCCTTTGACTGTGTGGATCACAATAAACTGTGGAAAATTCTGAGAGAGAAGGGAATACCAGACCACCTGACCTGCTTCTTGAGAAATCTGTATGCAGGTCAGGAAGCAACAGTTAGAACTGGACATGGAACAACAGACTGGTTCAAAATAGGAAAAGGAGTACATCAAGGCTGTATATTGTCACCCTGTTTATTTAACTTACATGCAGAGTACATCATGAGAAACCCTGGACTGGAAGAAACACAAGCTGGAATCAAGATTGCCGGGAGAAATATCAATAACCTCAGATATGCAGATGAAACCACCCTTATGGCAGAAAGCAAAGATGAACTAAAGAGCCTCTTGATGAAAGTGAAAGTGTAGAGTGAAAAAGTTGGCTTAAAGCTCAACATTCAGAAAACGAAGATCATGGCATCCAGTCCAATCACTTCATGGCAAATAGATGGGGAAACAGTGGAAACAGTGTCAGACTTTATTTTTCTGGGCTCCAAAATCACTACAGATGGTGACTAAGCCATGAAATTAAAAGATGCTTACTCCTTGGAAGGAAAGTTATGACCAACCTAGATAGCATATTCAAAAACAGAGACATTACTTTGCCAACAAAGGTTCGTCTAGTCAAGGCTATGGTTTTTCCTGTGGTCATGTACGGATGTGAGAGTTGGACTGTGAAGAAGGCTGAGTGCCAAAGAATTGATGCTTTTGAACTGTGGTGTTGGAGAAGACTCTTGAGAGTCCCTTGGACTGCAAGGAGATCCAACCAGTCCCTTCTGATGGAGATCATCCCTGGAATTTCTTTGGAAGGAATGATGCTAAAGCTGAAACTCCAGTACTTTGGCCACTTCATGCTAAGAGTTAACCCATTGCAAAAGACTCTGATGCTGGGAGGGATTGGGGGCAAGAGGAGTAGGGGATGACAGAGGATGAGATGGCTGGATGGCATCACTGACTCGATGGATGTGAGTCTGCGTGAACTCCGGGAGTTGGTGATGGACAGGGAGGCCTGGCGTGCTGCGATTCATGGGGTCGCAAAGAATCGGACACGACTGAGTGACTGATCTGATCTGATCTGATCTGATTCTCCTTTCTATTTCTGTGTTGCCTGTTGTGATTTCTCCACTTTCGTTTCTAATTTTCTTGATTTGATTCTTCTCCCCTTTTTCTTGATGAGCCTGGCTAAAGATTTGTCTATTTTATTTATCTTCTCAAAGAACCAGCTTTTAGTTTTGTTGATTTTTGCTATGGTCTCCTTTGTTTCTTTTTCATTTATTTCTGCCCTAATTTTTAGATTTCTTTTCTCTTACTAACCCTGGGTTGTTCATTTCTTCTTTTTCTAGTTGCTTTAGGTGTAAATTTAAGTTATTTATTTGATTTCTCTCCTGTTTACTGATGTAGGCTTGTATTGCTATGAACCTTCCCCTTAGCACTGCTTCTACTGAATCCTATAGGTTTTGGGTTGTCACATTTTCATTTTCATTTGTTTCTATGCATGTTTTGCTTTCCATTTTGATTTCTTCTGTGATTTGTTGGTTATTCAGAAGCCTGTTGTTTAGGCTCTGTATGTTTGTATTTTTAAGAGTTTATTTTTTTTTTTTTTACTGTAGTTGACATCTAATCTTACTGCATAGTGATCAGAAAAGAGGCTTGAAATGATTTCAAATTTTTTGGATTTACCAAGGCTAGATTTATGGCCCATGGTGTGATCTATCCTGGAGAATGTTCTGTGCGCACTTGAGAAAGAGATACAATTACCTGTTTTGGGGTGAAACGTCTTGATGAAAGTGAAAGTGTAGAGTGAAAAAGTTGGCTTAAAGCTCAACACTCAGAAAACGAAGATCATGGCATCTGGTCCCATCACTTCATGGGAAATAGATGGGGAAACAGTGGAAACAGTGTCAGACTTTATTTTTCGGGGCTCCAAAATCACTGCAGATGGTGACTGCAGCCACGAAATTAAAGGACACTTACTCCTTGGAAGGAAAGTTATGACCAACCTAGATGGCATATTCAAAAGCAGAGACATTCCTTTGCCAACAAAGGTTCGTCTAGTCAAGGCTATGGTTTTTCCTGTTGTCATGTATGGATGTGAGAGTTGGACTGTGAAGAAGGTTGAGCGCTGAAGAATTGATGCTTTTGAACTGTGGTGTTGGAGAAGACTCTTGAGAGTCCCTTGGACTGCAAGGAGATCCAACCAGTCCCTTCTGACGGAGATCATCCCTGGAATTTCTTTGGAAGGAATGATGCTAAAGCTGAAACTCCAGTACTTTGGCCACCTCATGCAAAGAGTTGACTCATTGGAAAAGACTGTGATGCTGGGAGGGATTGGGGGCAAGAGGAGAAGGGGATGACAGAGGATGAGATGGCTGGATGGCATCATTGACTCAATGGACGTGAGTCTGGGTGAACTCCGAGAGTTGTTGATGGACAGGGAGGCCTGGCGTGCTGCGATTCATGGGGTTGCAAAGAGTCAGACTCGATTGAGCGACTGATCTGATCTGAAATGTCCTATAGATATCAATTAAGTCTAACTGGTCCATTAAAGTTTGTGTTTCCTTGCCAGTTTTCTGTTTGGTTGATCTATCCATAAGTGTGAGTGGGGTATTAAAGTTTCCCACTATTATTGTGTTACTGTTAATTTCCCCTTTCACACTTGCTAGTATTTGCCTTACATATTGCGGTGCTCCTATGTTGGGTGCATATATACTTATAATTGTTATATCTTCTTCTGGGATTGATCCTTTGTTCATTATGTAGTGTCCTTCTTTGTCTCTTTTCACGGACTTTATTTTATCTATTTTGTCAAAGTCTATTTTATCTGATATGAGTCTTTCTACTCTTGCTTTCTTTTGGTCTCCATTTGCAAGAAATATCTTTTTCCAGCCCTTCACTTTCAGTCTGTATGTGTCCCTTGTTTTGAGGTGGGTCTTTTGTAGACACCATATTTCGGGGTCCTATTTTTGTATCCATTCAGCCATCTTTTGATTGGGGCATTCAACCCATTTACATTTAAGGTAATTATTGATAAGTATCGTTCCCTTGTCATTTTACATTTTTGTTTTGGGTTCGAGTTTATAAACCTTTTCTGTGTTTCCTGCCTAGAGAAGATCCTTTAGCATTTGTTGGAGAGCTGGTTTGATGGTGCTGAATTCTCTCAGCTTTTGCTTGTCTGTAAAGCTTTTGATTTCTCCTTCATATTTGAATGAGATCCTTGCTGGGTATAGTAATCTAGGTTGTATGTTTTGCTCTTTCATCACTTTAAGTATGTCCTGCCATTCCCTTCTGGCCTAAAGAGTTTCTATTGAAAGATCAGCTGTTGTCCTTATGGGGATACCCTTTTGTGTTATTTTTCGATTTTCCCTTGCTGCTTTTAATATTTTCTCTTTGTGTTTGATCTTCATTAATTTGGTTAATATGTGTCTTGAAGTGTTTCCCCTTGAGTTTATCCTATTTGGTACTCTCTGGGTTTCTTGGACTTGAGTAGTTATTTCCTTCCCTGTTTTAAGGAAGTTTTCAACTATTATCTCAAGTATTTTCTCATGCCCTTTATTTTTGTTTTCTTCTTCTGATACTCCTATGATTCTAATATTGAGGCATTTAACATTGTCCCAGAGGTCCCTGAGCTTGTCCTCATTTCTTTTAATTCTTTTTTCTTTTTTCCACTCTGCTTCATTTATTTCCACCGTTCTGTCTTCCACCTCACTTGTCCTATCTTCTGCCTCAGCTATTCTACTGTTGGCTCCCTCCAGAGTGCTTTTGATCTCAGTTATTGCATTTTTCATTATTGATTGCCTGCTTTTTATTTCTTCTAGGTCCTTGTTAAACTTTTCTTGCATCTGTTCAATCCTCGTTTCTAATCTATTTACCTATAACTTCATTTTGTTTTCAAGATTTTGGATGATCTTTCTTATCATTATTCTGAATTCTTTTTCAGGTAGGCTCCCTATCTCCTCCTCTTTGGTTTGGTTTGGTGGGCATTTATCATGTTCCTTTATCTGCTGAATTTTTCTCTGCCTTTTCATCTTGTTTAAGTTGCTGTGTTTGGGGTGGCCTTTCTGTATGCTGGAAGTTTGTGATTCCTCTTTATTGTGGAGCTGGCTCCCTATGGGTGGTGTTGGACTAGTGACTTTTCAAGGTTTCCTGGTTATGGGAGCTTGTGTCGGTGTTTTGGTGGGTGGAGGTGGATCTCTTCTATTTGGAGTGCAATGAAATCCAGTAGTGAGTTTTGAGGTGTCTGTGGGTTTGGCAAGCCTTTGAGCTGCCTGTATTTTAATGTTCAGGGCTGTGTTCCTGTGTTGCTGGAGAATTAGCATGGTGTGTCTTGCTCTGGAACTTGTTGGCTCTTGGGTGGAGCTTGGTTTAAGTGTAGGTATGGAGGCTTTTGGATGAGCTCTTGTTGATTAGTGTCCCCTGGAGTCAGGAGTTTTCTTGTGTTCTCAAGTTTTGGATTTAAGTCTTCTGTCTCTGGCTTTCAGTCTTATTCTTACAGTAGCCTCAAAACTTCTCCATCCATACAGCACAAATGATAAACATCTAGGTTAATGGTGAAAAAATTCTCCACAGTGCAGAACACCAAGAGAGGTTCACAGAGAAGAGAAGAGGGAAGAGGGAGATAGAGGTGACCAGGAGGAAAAGAGGGAGAATCAAAAGCAGAGACAGTCTAGCCAGTAATCAGTTCCCTAAGTTTTCTCCACAGCCTGGAACACCCAGAGGGATTCACAGAGTTAAGTAGAGAAGAGAAGGGGGAAGGAGGAGATAGAGGTGACCTGGAGGAGAAAAGGGAGAGCCAAAAGGGGGCAGAGCAATCAAGCCAGTAATCACATCCCTAAGAGAAAAATGGATACTGATAATTAGATTCTTAAATGTAGAAAATTGAGAACAAATACAAAAAAGCAAAGATTAAAAATCTACAGTAGAGGTTAGATTCTCAAAAATACAATTTTAAAAATACAAAACAAAATCACAAAATATATATATATGAAATTCACCTTAAAAATAGGGTCGTTTTTTGCAAGGTAATAGTAGGTTATAAAAATGAAATTTAAAGGAGTAATAAAGAAGTTAAAAATAAAATAAAATTTAGAAATGATAATACTAAAAATACATCTAGGAATTTTTCTGGAGTTGTTGTGGGCAGTGTGGGGTCAGTTCAGTTTCAGATAGTTCCTTGTTCCAGCTTGTACTTCTCAAGGTCTATAGGCCCCTTCCAATGCTTAGTCAATGTTAACTACAGGGTTTTAATCTGTTGCACCTCTCGCTTCCAGAGTGTTTCCTCTTCTTTTTTAATTTTGGCTTCCTCTGTTTGCAAGTCTCTTAAGTGTCTAATTTCTGCTCTGGCACAAGGAGGCGAATGTGGTCGCTTATTTAGGCTCACTTGTTCAATTGTGTTGTGGGGAGGGAGGAAGGAACACTGCAAACAAATATCACTGGCCTGTGTGGGGAGTGCTCGCAGTGTATGAACCACACTTGGTTTCCCCCAGCTCACGGTGATATGTGCTTTCCGGGTCTCCACTGCTAAGGTGCCAGGTTGCTCTGCAGGGCTACTGTCCAATGTGGGCCCTGTGTTTTGTGCACTTCCTAGGTCTAAGCTGCTTGGGTTCAGGGTATTTACTCTGCAAGGTCACGGACTCGGTTGGGCGTGCGTTTTGTGCCCTTCCCAGGTCGGAGCAGCTCAGGCGACCAGGTGCTTGGCAAGCACACCATCCCCGGTGGGCCGTGTGTCTTAATCACCTCCCCGGTCCTGGCCGCTCGGTTTCCTGGGTGCACCACATGAGCTAACTCTGCTTTGGTATTCGCTCAATCCTTTGTTCTGTGAGCAGGCCAAGCTCACAGGTGCAGGCCGTGCTTTAGGTTAGAGCCTTTTGCGGGAAAGTTCTCTGCTTTTTTTCCTCTCTGGCTATCCCACAGTTTGGGTTGCTATCTCATGTTAGCTCCCTCAGGTTGAAATTGGGGCATTCTGGCCCAGTCTTTACACTAAGCCTGCAGCCTGCACCTTCCCGTCCAGCCCCTGCTCTCTGCTGGCAGACATGAGCATCTGGGCTACTTCTCTGCTGGGAGTTGCAGTTAGGAATGTATTCTGTGGGGTTTTCTTTTTTTTTTTCTCCCAGCTATATTGCCCTCTGAGATTCCAAAACTCCCCACAGACCTGCAGGTGAGAGGGTTTCCTGCTGTTTGGAAACTTCTTCTCCACGACTCCCTCCCCAGGGCTGGTCTCCATCCCTAACTCTTTTGTCTCTCTTTTTGTCTTTTATATTTTATTCTACCTCCTTTCAAAGAGAATGGGCTGCCTTTCTGGGTGCCTGGTGTCCTCCATCAGTATTCAGAAGTTGTTTTGTGGAAGTTGCTCAGCGTTCAAATGATCTTTTGATGAATTTGTGGAGGATAAAGTGGTCTCTCCATCCTATTCCTCTGCTATCTTGGGACCACCCCCCTGTAGCATCTTTATGAAAGCAAATAATCATGGTGTCTAATATCCATTATCCAGTTACTGACCCAGAGAGGGGGCAAATATGTTTTCTTCTCATCCTTATTATCATAGATAATCAGAAATAATGGTAGGGAAACAAAAAGTCTTGCCTTAAGCTATGTTATAGATCACCAATCTCTGTCATAATGTAAGCTGGAGAGATGTTGAGCTTCATGATATCTCAAATAGCATCATGCTTGTTATTACATGGATAGCATTATGCTCATAAGACCTGGTGAACAGGATGTAGAAAAAACTCCATATACTTTAGAAGTCTGTCCATAGGTAAAGTTTCAACTTGTCTAGTTATCTGTTGCTAAGACAGTCTACTTTAAGGTGTGAAATACATTTCTGTGCCTTGCACCTCTGATACAAATGAAAAAGCACAAACTTGGTATTTCTCATATTTTGAAGATAACATTTACCACATTTGAGAATGCTGCTCCGATTCATTTACTTGTTTATATGCAAGGCTCAGCACTGAATTCATCTCTAAACAAGAAAAGTATCAGCTTCAGTTCTACACTGGCTCAAATTATTCAGCTCCTGGGGCTTTATGACCGAGAAGACCCAGTGTTATTGGAAGTATTTGTTAGATGGAGCAGTCTTATGGAACTTCTAAAGCCATCAAAAAAGTTTGACATAGACCTCCAAAGTTTTGAATAAAGCCATACATTTATCTACCAGTTACTATTCTCCATTTGAAATATAGCTCTACTTTGTTACTGGTAGTTTGTGGAATGAACACCTGTTCATGGGATACCACAACTATGCAACTTGTATTGCACATCATGAATTGTGTGATCTGATTCACTGAACCATAAAATTGGATGTGCACAGTAGCATTCCATTGTAAAATGAAAATGTTATATATTAGAACTTGGCCATATAGGTCCAGGAAGTCACAAATAAACTGTATAAACAGATGGCTCAAACTCCCATGGTACCTGCTTCTGCTGCTTCACTGCCTTTCCCTAAACTACAGACTTAGTTTAGGTTCCCTAAACACCCCATGTGACTTCATGGGGTGTTTCCCATGACCACTTAATGGAGTACAGAAAAGTTTGAGTCTAGTTTTCCTTTAGACCTCCAAGATATACTGGTACTGGCTGGAAGTAGACTACCATTGCTTATAGCTGCGCTTAATGATAGTTCTTGGAAAGAGTGGTTAAGTAAAACCTTTCTAATGATTCACTTCCTATAGAAGGACAGCTGGCCTGAAATATGCACCTGCAATGATATATGGACGAGTGGCTAATGAATTGGCTATCCAAGTCCCTGACAGACTTAAAGAAAAAAACAAGGTAGAAATATTCTCCAGTGATATTTGTAGAAGAGGAATATGGGTGGACATTTTAGAATGGACATAGTGTGGCAGCATACACGTCCTTTCTAAATTCCCATTAGAAAAATGTTTATACTCGTGTAAGCCAGTAATCTAGTAGACAATTGATCAATCCTTTGGATAACAGTGTGCATTTCCCCAAGTCATATTTCTCACCTAAAGAGCCCATGAATGAATTGACCATGATAGAGATTATGTATGTTTTTAACAATATAGACTTCCTCTCTAACAAATTAATCTTTTAGAGATTGAGTCCCCAATACTGAATTATTCTATAGGAATAATTCAGGCATCCATCTGGAAAGTTTGATTATTTTCCATCCTTTCATCATGGCTGAGAGCACTTTTTACTGTATAAGATAAACCACAAGAACTTCTACCAATACCAGTTTTCATAGACTTAGGTAATTCCTTATGTGTTACTATTTTATCTTACATACATCATACCTGATCAAAGAACAAACTTTATAGAAAGGCATTAGGTAAAGATACACATGTCAGGAGTATTCACTAGTTACCACATGCTAAATGACCCCAAAGTAGTTGGTTTGATAGAATGAACCTCCTAAAAGATCAGGTGTGGTGCGTGACTAGAAAGAACTTCTGGGATTATAACCTTCAATGGGTAACAAAACATGTTATTTTCTTTCTTATTTAAATGGAGAAAAGTAAGATTTATTGAGGTGAAGTGATTGTTATCCTGATACATCAAGTAAGTGATGTAACTGGGATATAGTCGTATCTACAATTTAAATTTTATACCTTTAATTATGTAGGATCTGAAAACTTCTTAAAATTCTACCCAATGCATCTATTGAACTTTAACCTCCATGAGTACTTTCAAAAGACCTTGTATTTTATTCTCATCAAGCAGTTTTTATTCTGGCAAAAAAAAAAAAAAAAAAAAACTTACTTGTACAAATTTATGTTGCAGAGTGAAATGCCAGGGATACAGAAATATTTCTTTCAAAGAACCCACATCTTAGTGTATAAACTGTCAGCCTGCATGAGTTATAAGCATATGACTTACTTCACTCAACAAATATTCACCAAACGTTGACTATACAGAAGATATTGTAAGCACAGGGGTAAACAAAGATGAAAAAATGTATTTAAGTACTTAATATCAAGAAATAGATGGGCTAGAAAACCATAATACAAGGTTCAGTTCAGTTCAGTTCATTTCAGTCACTCAGTCATGTCTGACTCTGCGACCCCATGAATTGCAGCACACAAGGCCTCCCTGTCCATCACCAACTCCCAGAGTTCACCCAAACTCATGTCCATCGAGTTGGTGGTGCCATCCACACATCTCATCCTCTGTCATCCCCTTCTCCTCCTGCCTCCAATCCCTCCCAGAATCAGAGTCTTTTCCAATGAGTCAACTCTTCGCATGAGGTGGCCAAAGTACTGGAGTTTCAGCTTTAGCATCAGTCCTTCCAAAGAACACCCAGGACTGATCTCCTTCAGAATGGACTGGTTGGATCTCCTTGCAGTCCAAGGGACTCTCAAGAGTCTTCTCCAACACCACACTTCAAAAGCATCAATTCTTCAGTGCTCAGCTTTCTTCACAGTCCAGCTCTCACATCCATACATGACCACAGGAAAAACCATAGCCTTGACTAGACGGACCTTTGTTGGCAAAGTAATGTCTGTGCTTTTTATATGCTATCTAGGTTGGTCATAACTTTCCTTCCAAGGAGCAAGCGTCTTTTAATTTCACGGCTGCAATCACCATCTGCAGTGATTTTGGAGCCCCCAAAAATAAAGTCTGACATCGTTTCCACTGTTTCCCCATCTATTTCCCATGAAGTGATGCGACCAGATGCCATGATCTTTGTTTTTCTAAATGTTGAGCTTTAAGCCAACATTTTCACTCTCGTCTCTCACTTTCATCAAAAGGCTTTTTAGTTCCTCTTCATTTTCTGCCATAAAGGTGGTGTCATCTGCATATCTGAGGTTATTGATATTTCTCCCGGCAGTCGTGATTCCACCTTGTGCTTCTTCCAGCCCAGCATTTCTCATGATGTGCTCTGCGTATAAGTTAAATAAGCAGGGTGACAATATACAGCCTTGACGTACTCCTTTTCCTATTGGGAACCAGTCTGTTGTTCCATGTCCAGTTGTAAGTGTTGCTTGCTGACCTGAATATAGGTTTCTGAAGAGGCAGGTCAGGGGTCTGGTATTCCCATCTCTTTCAGAATTTTCCACAGTTTATTATGATCCACACAGTCAAAGGCTTTGGCATAGTCAACAAAGCAGAAATAGATGTTTTTCTGGAACTCTTTTCCTTTTTCCATGATCCAGCAGATGTTGACAATTTGATCTCTGGTTCCTCTGCCTTTTCTAAAACCAGCTTGAACATCTGGAAGTTCACGGTTCATGTATTGCTGAAGCCTGGCTTGGAGAATTTTGAGCATTAATACAAGGTAGAATATAATAAAGGATCAAGAAGAACACAGTGTGAAAATCTGGAGTTTATATCAAACTGTGTCACAATCCAAATTCTGATTATTCTGGTGAAGTTTTTCTTTTGTGTTAGGAAAGGGCATACTCATCTGATATGCCTATTATTTATAAATGGCAAAACACAACAGTGGAAAAGGTTGTTTTAACCTGTTTTAACTTTAACTTTAACTTAAGGTTAAAACCTTAAGTTTTAACCTGTTGGCATCTGTCAAATAGCTTATAATTTAAGCTATTTTAAATATAGGGTGATTACTTCCTTTTTCCTTTTAAAATAGAAACAATAAAATGAATGATTGATGGGTGTTTTCTTTTCAATAGGACAAATTACAAATTTGTAATTTGTACACATTACAGATTACAGATTTGTACAAATTAGTGCAAATCTCAAATTTTAATACAACACAACAGTTTAAGTCATTAGTATAGCTCAATTGAGTTTCTTTTTAAGTATTTTGAAAATAAAATTTGATTTAGAAGATGTAGGAGAGAAGCAGGATTTCCATGATCTAGAGAGAATTCTGCCCTAATCATGGTGAAATAAAGAGTATAGCTAGGCTATTGAGTCAGTGTGGGTAGAGTTGTGGAAGAGGAATTGTAAACTAACATTTTTTATATAAGCCCTAATTGGGAAGAATATGTGAAAACATGTATTTCCTATAGGTTTACCATTAATACCCTTGGAGTCAGAATAGAAAACACGAAGTATTGAAGTAGATACTTTGGCCACAGAGTCAATATCTTAACGCTAATAAAATCCTACAGAAATTGATCAAAATTAATTTTTATCTGCTGATTTTTATTTATATTTCTTTAATTTTTATTATTATTACTGAGATGGTAAATTCATAAAAACTATTTGGTTTAATACTAGGAGTCATTAAGTGTTCAATTCTGTGCATTGAACCATTTTATTCTTTTCTGCATATTAAAAGTCATGTGACATATTATCAAAGAATTTTATGCCTGTATAAGTTTCATAAAAAACATCTGAATCATAGGGAATGTCACTAGCATTAAAAACAATCTGGGGCTATTTTAACATTTTAAAAAATAACCTAATACATAAGAAAATCAAGTTTGACTTTTTCAGAATTACTTTCCTGAAATAACCTCTGTAAAAATAACTTAATAATTTCTGACAATTTACTTTCTGGACACCATGCTTAACATTTTGGAGCTTCTCAGGTGGCGCAGTGGTAAAGAATCTGCCTTCCAATACAGGAGCCACAAGTTCAACCCCTGAGTCTGGAAGATCCCCAGGAACGGGAAATGGCAACTCACTCCAGTATTCTTGCCAAGGAAATCCCATGGACAGAGGAGCCTGGCAGGCTACAGTCCATCATGAAATGGTTGTACACTGCTGAGCTGTTGAGCACACTGCAGGCTAGTTTGAGTCTCAACACAGCTTCATTGTTATCTGATCCATTTTATGTATATCTTCAGACTCAGAGTGATTACACTATTATTATGTTGTAGAGTCAATACTTTGCCAAAAGCAGTGGTTTTTATTTTTATATTTACTGGGGGCCCTCTGTATTTAAGTATTTTCTCTTGACTTTCTGCTTTTCTTTATTTGTCATTTGGCTCGCCTAGCTTTCTTCCTGTTTTAAGATCCCCATCTTCAAATCTTTATTTCTAGAACCATTAACTCATCTGTTAAAAATTTCTACATAGAAATCTTATTCATTTTTTAAGGTCTGGCATTTAGTACATAAACATTTATGATCTAAAATTATAAATGTTACAGTATTAAGAGATAAAAGTTAAATGCATAGATAATTGAAGTAATCCTTTTCCTAAACAGAACTAACTCCAACTTCTCTAATTTTGCAATTTATACAAACAAGAAAAATCAAACATTAATCTTCTAATATTACCTTATAGTTAAATTATCTTCACTTGACTTTATGCTCATATCTTCCAATTACCAGTATTTATATAACATTTATTATACGATACATAACTTTTGTATATAATATATAATTTCACATGCTAGACTCTAGATGGTAGCCCTTCATTTTCAACAGTAGTTGCATCATGAATATCCTTATTTAACTTTATGATTTCAGATTACCTTCCATTTAGCATATTTAGTATATTTATGTCAGATAAACCTTCACTAGGTATTAAAATGCCATATACCTACTAAAGTTGTTTAAATAATTCTAATCTCTTTTCTTGAGTTAGGTTAAGAAAAGAATGAGCATTTTTAATGAAAACAATTTTCATATTTTAATCTAACAGTAAATTTCTGTCCTAGAGAGGTTTAAATTTAATATTTGATTGAATATGATATTATTATTAATTTCTATGTCTTGAAATTTCCCAAGTAATGATATTTGCAAACATTTTTATTAATTTTAACTGTATAAGCTGTTAAAAATAACTTTGTGTTTAAAGGTAATTATATATATGATCAGTAGTGACCACAGGACCTGAAAAGTTCAGTTTTCATTCCAATTCCAAAGAAAGGCAATTCCAAAGAATGTTCAAACCACCATACAATTGGGCTCATTTCATATGCTAGAGAGATAACCCTCAAAACCTTTCAGCTAGGTTTCAGCATACCTGAACCAGGGACTTCTAGATAGATGTATAAGCTGGGTTTAGGAGAGGCAGAGGTGATCAAAGTCACCATCCATTGGATCATAAAGGAAGCAATGGAGTTCCAGAAAAACATCGGCTTCTGCTTCATGGACTAGGTTAAACCCTTTGACTATGTGAATCACACACACACACAAAAAAACTGTAGAAAATTCTTAAAGAGAAAGGAGTACTAGACCACTTTACCTATCTCCTGAGAAACAGGTATGTGAGTCAAGAAGCAACAGTTAGAACCAGACATGGAACAACTGACTGGTTCAAAATTGGGAAAGGAGTACATTAAGGCTGTATATTGTCACCCTGCCTATTTAATTTATATTCAGAATACATCATGTGAAATGTCGGACTGGATGAATCACAATGAAGATTGGTTGGAGACCTATCAACAACCTCAGATATGCAGCTGATGCCACTCTAATGGCAGAAAGTGAAGAGGAACTAAGAAGCCTCTTTATGAGGGTGAAAGAGGAGAGTGAAAAAGCTGGCTTAAAACTCAACTTTCAAAAAATTAAGATCACAGTATCCGGTCCCAGCACTTCATGGCAAATAGAAGAGAGGAAAATGAAAGCAGTGACAGATTTTCTTTCTTTGGGCTCCAAAATCACTGTGGATGATAACTGCTCCTTGGAAGAAAAGTTATGCCAAACCCACACAGCATATTAAAAAAGAAATATATCACTTGGCCAAAGGTCCATAGAGTCAAAGCTGTGGTTTTCTCAGTAGTCATGAATGGATGTCAGAGTTGTACCATAAAGATGGCTGAGCAACCGAAAAATTGATACTTTTGAATTCTGGTGCTGGAGAAGACTCTTGAGAGTCTTTGGACAGCAAGGAGATCAAATCAGTCAATCTCAAAGGAAACCAACCCTGAATATTTATTGGAAGGTATGATGCTGGAGCTAAATCTCCAAAACTTTGGCCATCTGAGTCAACTCATTGGAAAAGACCATGATGCTGGGAAAGATTGAAGGCCAAAGGAGAACGGGGCCACAGAGGATGAGATGGTTGAATGGCATCACTGATTCTATGAACATGAGTCTGAGCAAACTACAGGGGGTGGTGAAGGACAGGGAAACCTCGTGTGCTGCAGTCCATGGGATCACAAAGAGTCAGATATAAATTAGTTGACTGAACAGTTAGACTGGGACATGAAATCCAGGCTGAGACTTGAATCCAGTCAAAACTCAGATTGGGATTTGAATTTCCATTTTTGTTTTATTATTTTAAGCTTAAAATAATTTTTTTTCTATTGTAATATGATTACTTTACAATGTTGTGCTATTTTCTGCTGTACAACATCATGAATCAGCCATGTGAATACATATATTCCCCTCCCTTTTGAGCCTTCCTCCCACTCCCCTCCCCTCATTCCACCCCTCTAGGTCATCCCAGAGCACTGAGCTGAGCTCCCTGTTCTATACAGCAGCTTCCCGCTAGCTATCTATTTTGAACACTGTAGTGTATATATGTCAATGGCACTATCTCACCTCATCACCACCCGACTACTTACCCCACTGTGTCCACCAGTTCATTCTCTATGTCTGTGTCTCTATTCCTGCCCTGCAGATAGGTTCATAAGTACCATTTTTCCTAGGTCCCATATATATTCATTAATATATGATATCTTTTTCTCAGAACATGTTCTTTTTTTTCTTATTTTTTGCTTTACAATGTTGTGTTGCTTTATGCCATACAACACCATGAATCAGCCATAAGTATACATATATTCCCTTTCTCTTGAACCTCCCTCCCATTCCATGCCCCCATCTCACCCCTGTAGGTCATCACAGAGCTCTGGGCTGATCTTTCTGTGTTATACAGCAACTTCCCAATGGCTATTTCTTTCACACATGGTAATGTATATATTTCAATGCTACTGATATTTGTTTTTCTCAGAACCTATATTCTTTTAACTGAGATCACATTACCCAGTCTTAGGACTTAACAAAGCTCATATTCTTGATGTCTCATCACAGAGTTCAGTGAGAGACAAAGTGATAGGTAAAAAGTGGGTTTATTTAAAGAGAAATACATTCCACAGACAGAGTGTGAACCATCTCAGAAGGTGAGAGTGGCACCAGGTTGTCAATTTTTCATGTGTGCTCAGTCATGTCTGATTCTTTGCAACCCCATGCACTGTAGCCCACCAGGCTTCTCTGTTCATGGGACTATTCCAGCAAGAATACTGGAGTGGGTGGCCTTTTCCTTCTTCAGGGGATCTTTCTGACCTAAGGATTGAACCTGTGTCTCCTGTAGTTCCTGCATTGGCAGGCAGATTCTTTACCACTGAGACCCCTGGGAAGCCCTAGTTTTTATAGAGATGGGTAGTTTCGTGGGCCAATAAGTTCAAGGAGTATTTCAGCTATTTGGGGAAAGGGATGGAGTCTCCAGGATTGGCCCACTGACCATTTTTTGAAATTTATGGTCAGCTTTGAAATTAACATGGTGTGTGTGGGTGTCATTTAGCTTGTTGAGTGTTACATTGAGGTATACAGAGGATCAAAGTATACTGGAAGTCAATTTGTCTGCCATCTTGGACCTATTTGGTTCTAATCAGTTTATGTCATGTCCTCAGGTTATGTCATTCTTTTAAAGATTGTGCCCTGCCTGCTTCCTGTTTCGCTATCATATAGCAAGATCAGCATTTTAAAAATGAACAATCTAGGTAAAATTTTAAGATATAGTTTTACATGCTAGTTTCATCATTATTGGTGTGAATGCTGTATTTGTTTAACTATGGAAGTTAAACTTATATAAAGAAAGCTTCCATAAACTTCCATATACTTCCATAACTTCCATAAACTTCCATAAAGAAAGCTGAGTACCGAAGAATTGATGTTTTTGAATTTCGGTGTTGGAAGGACTCTTGAGAGTCTTTTAGACTGCAAGAAAATCAAATTAGTCAATCCTAAAGGAAACCAGTCCTGAATATTCACTGGAAGGACTGTTGTTGAAGCTGAAGCTCCAATACTTTGGCCACCTGATGCAAAGAACTGACTAATCAGTTCAGTTGATCAGTTGTGTCTTACTATTTGAAACCCCATGGACTGCAGCATGCCAGGCTTCCTTTTCCATCACCAACTCCCAGAGTTTACTCAAACTCATGTCCATGAATCACTGATGCCACACAACCATCTCATCCTCTGTCATCCCCTTCTCCTCCCACCTTCAATCTTTCCCAGGATCAGGGTCTTTTCAAATGAGTCAGCTCTTCGCATCAGGTCGCCAAAGTATTGGAGTTTCAGCTTCAGCATCAGTCCTTCCAATGAATATTTAGGACTGATTTCCTTTAGGATGGACTGGTTGGATCTCCTTGCTGTCCAAGTGACTCTCAAGAGTCTTCTTCAACATCATAGTTCAAAAGCATGAGTTCTTTGGTGCTCAACTTTCTTTATAGTCCAATACTCACATCCATACATGACTACTGGAAAAACCATAACTTTGACTTGACAGACCTTTGTTGGCAAAGTAATCTCTCTGCTTTGTAATATGCTGCCTAGGTTGGTCATAGCTTTTCTTCCAAGGAGCAAGTGTCTTATAATTTCATGGATGCAATTACCATCTACAGTGATTTTGGAGCCCAAAAAGGTGGAAGATAAATTTAACTAATTATTTATTAATTTACCAAGCAACTCTTACTCTGTTTATTTCACATATAAAGTATGTGTTTAACATAAAAATATACAGATTAAAATAGTTGCTGTATTTTAATTTACCAGTGAAATTAACAAAAGAGATATGGAATAAAATTGATTATAATGTGTAGTAAGGCATAAATATATTTTTGATCTAATATGATACTATTCTTAACATAGAAAATGGGGGATATAGAAATTCTTTAAAAGAGTTTATTTTAGCCAATAAGTTATATGTCAACTTATAATTTTCATTAATATTGGGCACATGGTATTTGTCTTCTCAAAAAAGAGATATGAAATTTTACAAAACAGGGTGATACTATTTATGGAGAGTTTTTGTAGGCCTATGATACACAAAACAACTAGACTCATATTATAGAAGTGTTAAATTATAAAATTTTGTTTGAGCACTGGTTCTTGGAGCTAGTCACAATTCATGCTTTTTTGCATGAAGAAAAGCTACTATAGTTCCCCAACTTTTTATTACAGAAACCAGAGATTTGTAATCATCTGTAATAAAAATCCTGACAGTGGCCTAGGCAAATAGAAGTAAAATGCCAAATTTAGTCCAGGAAATGGGATTGCAAGAACTCTCTCAAGAACATAATCTAATTCCTAGGGTCACTCGCTGGATTTAGAGTAGCAGGGCTTTTTGGACATTTGCTTGGATGAGTGCATACTCAGTCACTTCAGTCATGTCCAACTCTTTGTGACGCTACAGACTGTAGCCTGCCAGGCTCCTCTGTCCGCAAGATTCTCCGGGCAAGAATACTGGAGTGGGTTGCCATGCCGTCCTCCAGGGTGTTGACTTAAAAGGACATACTACTTGAGATTTGCAAGTTTTATTTGGGGCAAAATGAAGACTGCAGCCCAGGAGGCAGCACTTTAAATGGCTCTGAGAGACTGCTCCAAAGAGGCAGTAGAAGGAAGGTCAATATATAAGGTTTTTGTGAAGGCAAAGTTCAATACCATTCAGTTCAGTTCAGTGGTTCAGTACCATCTGACTCTTTGCGACCCCATGGACTGCAGCACACCAGGCTTCCCTGTCCATCACCAACTCTTGCAACTTGCTCAAACCCATGTCCATGGAATTAGTGATGCCATCCAAGAATCTCATCTTCTGTCATCTCCATCTTCTCCTGCCTTCAATCTTTCCCAGTATCAAGGTATTTTCCAATGAGTCAGTTCTTCACATCAGGTGGTCAAAGTATTGGAGATTCAGCTTCAACATCAGTCCTTCCAATGAATATTCAGGACTGATTTCCTTTAGGATGGACTGGTTTGATTTTGTTGCAGTGCAAGGGACTCTCAAGAGTCTTCTAAACACCACAGTTAAAAAGCATCAGTTCTTCAGTACTCAGCCTTGTTTATTGTCCAACTCTCACATCCATACATGACTACTAGAAAAACCATAGCTTTGACTAGATGGACTTTTGTCGGCAAGGTAATGTCTCTGCTTTTTAATATGCTGTCTAGGTTTGTCATAGGTTTTCTTCCAAGGAATAAGTGTCTTTTAATTTCATGGCTGCAGTTATCATCTGTAGTGATTTTGGAGCCCAAAACTCTGTCACCGTATCCATTGTTTCCCCATCTATTTGCCATGAAGTGATGGGACCAGATGCAATCCTTTGTTTTTTGAACGTTGAAAATAAGCCAACTTTTTCACTCTCCTCTTTCATCTTCATCAAGAGGCTCTCCAGTTTTTGACTTTCTGCCATAAGGGTGGAATCATCTGCATATCTGAGGTTATTAATATTTCTCCTTTCAATCTTGATTCCAGCTTGTGCTTCATCCAACCCAGCATTTCACACAATACACTGTGCATGTAAGTTAAATAAGCAGGGTGACAATATACAGCATAGATATACTCCTTTTCCAATTTGTAACCAGTCCATTATTCCATGTTCAGTTTTAACTGTTGCTTCTTGACATGCAGACAGGTTTCTCAGGGGGTAGGTGAGGTTGTCTGGTATTCTCACCTCTTTCAGAATATCCCACAGTTTGTTGTGATCCACACAATCAAAGGCTTTGGTATAGTCAATAAAGCAGTAGTAGATGTTTTTCTAGAATTCTCTTGCTTTTTCTATGATCCAGCAGATGTTGGAAATTTGATCTCTGGTTCTGTGCCTCTTCTATATCCAGCTTGAATCTGGAAGTTCTTGTTTCAGGTACTGCTTAAGCCTAGCTTGGAGAATTTTGAGCCTTTCTTTGCTATTATGTGAAATGAGTGCAATTGTGTGATAGTTTAAACATTTGTTAACACTGCCTTTCTTTGGGATTGGAATTAAAACTGATTTTTTTCAGTCCTGTGGCCACTGCTGAGTTTCCCAAATTTGCTGGCATATTGAGTGCAGAACTTTAACAGCATTTCTTTTTTTTTTTAGGACTTGAAGCTCAGCTGGAATTCCCTCACCTCTATTAGCTTTGTTTGCAGTGCTGCTTCCTAAGGCCCACTTGACTTCACACTCCAAGATGTCTGGCTCTATGTGAGTGATTACACCATTGTGGCTATCTGTGTGGTGTAGATCATTTTTTGTATAGTTCTTTTGTGTAGTCTTGCCGCCTCCTCTTAATGTCTTCTGCTTCTGTTAGGTCCATACCATTTCTGTCCTTTATTGTGCCTATCTCTGTATGAAATGTTCCTTTGGTATCTCTGATTTTCTTGAAGAGATCTCTAGTCTGTCCTATTGTATTATTTCCCTCTATTTCTTTGCATTGTTCGCTTTGGCAGGCTCTGGATAGCACAGGCAACAATATCGAATGGAAAAACACATATTTAAAAACTACAAGCTAAAACTTGACTCAGAAGAGTTGGCCTATAAATGTGAAGATGATTTAGGAATTCTGTAACCATTTGTTTTTACATATATTTATCCACACAAGAGTGCAGCATGATAAAACTGTATGTATAAATGAGTTTAAAATACACATTAGGCATAAATACTCTAGCTGATTATATTATATTGTTATTTAATTGGCAGCATGGTTTTTATTTTCTTGGTTCTTTATAATAACATTATGACTTAAAATCTATTTACTTTTACATGTTATGAAATAGCCCTTAGTAGTTGAGTAAGGAATGGATTTGACTGAAACAGAAAGCAAATTTTAAAAAAGCAGATAAGGAACTCAGTGAGAGATGATGGTAAACCTAAATAAAGGACAATTTGGTTGGAATGAATAGGACAAGGCACATCTGACAGCTATATAGAGAGTAAAATTGAAAAGCTTTAGTGATAATTCAGGTATCATGGTTTTATCAAAAGCTTGGCCTCTCTGTACTTATTGTTGTTCAGTCACTAAGTTGCATCCAACTCTTTAAGACCCTGTGGACTCCACGCTTCCCTGTTCTTTCCTATCTCCTGGGGTTTGCTCAAACTCACATCCATTGAGTTGGTGATGCCATCCAACCATCTCATCCTCTGTCACCCCATGCCCCTTGCCTTCCATCTTTCCTAGTGCCAGAGGCTGTTCCAACAAGTCAGATCTTCACATAAGGTACCAAAGTATTGGACCTTCAGCTTTAGCAGCAGCCTTTCCAGTGAATATTCAGGGTTGATTTCCTTTAGGATTTGATCCTCTAGCTGTCCAAGGGACTCTCAATAATATTCTCCAGCACCACAATTCAAAAGCGTAAGTTCTTCAGTACTCAGCCTTCTTTATGATCCAACCATGTACATGTGTGTGTGCATGCTAATTCGCTTCAGTCGTGTCCAACTCTTTGCAGTCCTTTGGACTATTTCTTGCCAGGCTCCTCTGTCTATGTGATTCTCCAGGCAGGAATACTGGATTGGGTTGCCATCCCCTTCTCCAGGGGATCCTCCAGACCAAGGGATCAAATCCATGTCTCTTATGTCTCTTGCACTGGCCGGCAGGTTCTTTACTACTAGCACCACCTTGGCAGCCAATATCTGTACACTGGTGTCAAATGAAATCCAGGCAACAGAGTTCTGAGTGAAGTAGAAAAGGATAGATTTTGAAAGGCAAAGGGAGACACATCAGGCTTAGCCCTCCGGGGAGGGGGCAGTACACAAACAAAACAAAAAACAAACAAACAAAATATCTGTGTAATTCAACCCCAGAGAACTTAATGGGAGTTTTTGTTAACAGTGGGTCAAAAGTGGGTTTTGACAAAATGGAGGCATGAGCAGGGCTTGCAGTACTTTAATACATTTCAGGTGGTTGGTCTTCTAATATTGCTGAGTTTCTCTGGTCTATTTAATCTTGCCTCAGGTAGTTTCTTGTTTCTCCTCCCTTGATTGGGCTTCCCAGATTGCTCAGTGGTAAAGAATCTGTCTGCCAATGCAGGAGACATGGGTTCGATCCCTGGATCAGGAAGACCACCTGAAGAAGGAAATGGCAACCTACTCCAATATTCTTGCCTGGAAAATCCCATGGACAGACAAGCCTGGCAGGTGACAGTTCCTGGGATCACAAAAGAGTCAGACACAGCTGAGCAACCTAGCATGCAGGCTTCCTTGATTAGCATTAGCAAGTGTTCCAATCCACCCTTTGGAACTCAGGGAGGTTGGTGTCTTGCCTACAAGAGATGAGGGACAGAAAGACCTCAGGACCTGGGAACCTTATAGGGCCCTCCTCAGTTTCAAATGTGTGAGAGACAGGAAAATTTAAAGATAACTTCCTGGACTACTAGTAACTATTAGTATATTTGGGGGATAATATAATTATTTTAAAATGTTAAATATTTAAAGGGTTTAGAAAAAGTGAAAGTCACTCAGTGTGTCTCTTTGTGACCCCTTGGACTATACAGTCAATGGAATTCTCCAGGCCAGAAAACTGGATTGGGTAGCCTTTCCCTTCTCCAGGGGATCTTCCCAACACAGGTATTGAACCAGGGTCTCCTGCATTGCAGGCATATTCTTTACCAACTGAGCTATCAGGGAAGCCCAAGTACAAGAAGATGTCTATAACTGGAAAATGAACAAAATAGAATAAAAAGTAGTATATTGATTATAGTAATGCTTGTATAAGGGTAAGCATAGGAAGAGTCATAGATAATATATCAGTATGTTTTGACTAGGGATTTCTTTGCATTTTTGTTAATCTTTTACTTTGAAGGCCTTGTATTATGTGCAACAAAAGTATTTTCACCAAGGGCAATAATGGAGTGAGTCTGTGGGATATGTCAAAAAAATTATCTAAAAATTAATCTAGCTTTATTCATCTGTAGAGAATTACTCTGGTCTCCTTTACTTGGAAATAAATAATGAATGCTTTTCCAGAGCTTCCTGATCAAAAGAATTGTATAATACCCTACCTGTTTATAAATATGTAAAATGTTGAAATAAAAATCCATTAACAGAAATGTTACACTCTGTAATCATTTTATTATAGCCTTGATTTCTCCAATTTATATTTTAATTTTATATTACTTTAGAATAAGAATGTTTCCTAAATCTTAGTTTATTGCTTGTTTTATTGATTGGGGAGCTATAACTCTAGCTGAGAGGACATGTATGTTTTGTTTTGTTTGGAAGATACTTTATTCACACATTGTAGTAAGTCATATTGTTCAACTGACTACTCTTCTAGCTGGTGCACTGGCCATTGTTTACTTATGAGCAGTATAAACTGCCAAGCTTCTATTCATTGCTAAGGATTTCCCAGACCTTTGATGAAAATTTAATATGATTTATGCACTATGCATTCCAGTCCCCTATAATGAAAAGGACATCTTTTTTGAGTGTTAGTTCTAAAAGGTCTTGTAGGTCTTCATAGAACCATTCAACTTCATTTTCTTCAGCATTACTGCTTGGGGCATAGGCTTGGATCACCATGATATTGAATGGTTTGCCTTGGAAATGAACAGAGATCATTCTGTTGTTTTTGAGATTGCATCCAAGTACTGCATTTTGGACTCTTTTGTTGACCATGATGGCTACTCCATTTCTTCTAAGGGATTCCTGCCCACAGTAGTAGATATAATGGTCATCTGAGTTAAATTCACCCATTCCAGTCCATTTTAGTTTGCTGATTCCTGGAATGTTGATGTTCACTCTTGCCATCTCCTGTTTGACCACTTGAATTTGCCTTGATTCATGGACCTAATATTCCAGGTTCCTATGCAATATTGCTCTTTACAGCATCAGACCTTGCTTCTATCACAAGTCCCATCCACAACTGGGTATTGTTTTTGCTTTGGCTCTATTCCTTCATTCTTTCTGGAGTTATTTCTCCACTGATCTCCTGTAACATATGGGGCACCTGCCGACCTGGGGAGTTCCTCTTACAGTATCCTATCATTTTGCCTTATCATACTGTTCTGAAAGAGATGGGAATACCAGACCACCTGACCTGCCTCTTGAGAAACCTGTATGCAGGTCAGGAAGCAATAGTTAGAACTGGACATGGAACAACAGACTGGTTCCAAATAGGAAAAGGAGTATGTCAAGGCTGTATATTGTCACCCTGCTTATTTAACTTATATGCAGAGTACATCATGAGAAACACTGTGCTTGAAGAAGCACAAACTGGAATCAAGATTTCCAGGAGAAATATCAATAACCTCAGATATGCAGATGACACCACCCTTATGGCAGAAAGTGATGAGGAACTAATAAGCCTCTTGATGAAAGTGAAAGAGGAGAGTAAAAAAGTTGGCTTAAAGCTCAGCATTCAGAAAACTAAGATCATGGCATCTGGTCCCATCACTTCATGAGAAATAGATGGGGAAACAGTGGAAACAGTGTCAGACTTTATTTTTTTGGGCTCCAAAATCACTGCAGATTGTGATTGCAGCCATGAAATTAAAAGACGCTTACTCCTTGGAAGGAAAGTTATGACCAACCTAGATAGCATATTCAAAAGCAGAGATATTACTTTGCTAACGAAGGTCTGTCTAGTCAAGGCTATGGTTTTTCTAGTGGTCATGTATGGATGTGAGAGTTGGACTGTGAAGAAAGCTGAGTGCTGAAGAATTGATGCTTTTGAACTGTGTTGGAGAACACTCTTGAGAGTCCCTTGGACTTCAAGGAGATCCAACCAGTCCATCCTAAAGGAGATCAGCCCTGGGTGTTCATTGGAAGGACTGATGCTGAACCTGAAACTCCAATACTTTGGCCACCTCATGCAAAGAGTTGACTCACTGGAAAAGACCCTGATGCTGGGAGAGATTGGGGGCAGGAGGAGAAGGGGATGACAGAGGATGAGATGGCTGGATGGCATCACCGACTCGATGCACATGAGTTTGAGTGAACTCCAGGAGTTTGTGATGGACAGGGAGGCCTGGCGTGCTGCAATTCATGGGGTCGCAAAGAATTGGCACGACTGAGCGACAAAACTTATCTGAACTGATTCACTATGCGTATCTGGCAAAGAGGTTTGCAGATTTCTTTAAGGCACAAACTGTCATCACTGCTTTGTTGATTTATGTAGTAACAAGAACTTATTTATCTCATAGGGTGTATTACATTGTAAAGTAGTATATATTTGCCCAAACACATTAAGCTATAAAGGCTAGATAATGGATATTAATTAAGTACAGTTAATTTCCCTAAGAGAGAGAATATCCAAAGTAACAGAAAATAGGCAGTAGGGTTAGGTATATATTTGTTTCCAATATATACGAAGACATGAGGAAGATTGGAATGACTATGAAATGAAATTATATAATTCTGATAAACTGGTCAGTGGTGGTTTCAGTTCAATTCTTTATTATGAAATATTTTCTCTGCTCTTGGACCAATCTTTCAAAATATTAAAAACTTTCAGTGTTTACCTTCCACTTTAACTTTTTCTTTTGGGAAAAACAAAGGAACCTTGTTATTACACTTTTGACCTCATGAGAAAAATGAATAATATTCCACACTTTTATCTCGATTTTGAGAAATTTCAATGATTTTCACCATACTGAGTTTCTCTAGTGCTTGATTTACAGCAAATTCAAGATAAGTTTCTACTTTTGTTTTCAAAGTAGATTGATAATTCTTAATCTCTAGAGTGTTTACAGAATCACAAGCTGTAAAGTTCTTCCTATAAAGTTGCCATTTAGATAGACTTATTGACAAAACACACAACAGGGAAGGATGAAAATTATAATTTTGTTTTGCTTTGTTTTCCTTTTATATACAACACTGATTTTTTAAACTCCTCCTGCCTTTATAAAAGCTGCTGCTGCTGCTAAGCCGCTTCAGTCGTGTCCGACTCTGTGCGACCCCATAGACGGCAGCCCACCAGGCTCCCCCGTCCCTGGGATTCTCCAGGCAAGAACACTGGAGTGGGTTGCCATTTCCTTCTCCAATGCATGAAAGTGAAAAGTGAAAGTGAAGTCATTCAGTCGTGTCGGACCCTCAGCGACCGCATGGACTGCAGCCTACCAGGCTCCTCCGTCAATGGGATTTTCAGGCAAGAGTACTGAAGTGGAGTGCCATTGCCTTCTCCTTAATACATAAAAATATTCTCTAGGCAAGGGTCCTAATTTGGATTGGAAAACATTGAGAATTTTGAACATACTATGAGAATGAACTATTTTCATGTAAAATAAAATATAACTCCAAGAATTAATGTTTACAAATGGTCATTTGCAAGTGCTACATACAAGAGAGAATGGTGAGGTAAGCCAAATTTGGATTACTATTTGAATCAGTTCAGTTCAGTTCTATTATTTGAATGGGAAATGACTATTGGAATGGGAAAGAGTACAGATCTCTTCAGGAAAATTAGAGATACCAAGGGAACATTTCATGCAAAAATGGGCTCAATGAAGGACAGAAATGGTATAGACCTAACAGAAGCAGAAGATATTAAGAAGAGGTGGCAAGAATACACAGAAGAACTATACAAAAAAATCTTCATGATCCAGAAAACCACTATGGTGTGAACACTCACCTAGAGCCAACATCCTGGACTGCAAAGTCAAGTGGGCCTTAGGAAGCATCACTATGAACAAAGCTAGTGGAGGTGATGGAATTCCAGTTGAGCTATTTCAAATCCTAAAAGATGATGCTGTGAAAGTGCTGCATTCAATATGCCAGTAAATTTGGGAAAATCAGCAGTGGCCATAGGACTGGAAAAGGTCAGTTTTCAATTCCATAGAAAGGCAATGCCAAAAAATGCTCAAACTATCGCACAATTGCACTCATCTCACATGCTAGGAAAGTAATCTCAAAATTCTCCAAGCCAGGCTTCAACAGTACATGAATCATGAAATTCCAAATGTTCAAGCTGGTTTTAGAAAAGGCAGAGGAACCAGAGATCAAATTGCCAACATCGGCTGGGTCATCAGTAAAGCATGAGAGTTTCAGAAAAACATGTTCATCTGCTTTATTGACTATGCTAAAGCCTTTGACTGTTGAATCACAACAAATTGTGGAAAATTCTTCAACAAATGGGAATACCAGACCACCTGAGCTACCTCTGGAGAAATCTGTATGCAGGTCAAGAAGCAACAATTAGAACTGGACATGGAAAAACAGATTGGTTTCAAATAGGAAAAGGAGTACATCAAGGCTGTATATTGTTACCCTGCTTATTTAACTTATATGCAGAGTACATCATGCGAAATACTGGGCTGGATGAAGCACAAACTCAAATCAAGATTTCTGGAAGAAATATCAATAACCTGAGATATGCCGATGATACCACCCTTATGGCAGAAAGTGAAGAACTAAAGAATCTCTTGATGAAAGTAAAAGAGGAGAGTGAAAAAGTTTGGCTTAAAATTCAACATTCCAGAAACAAAGATAATGGCATCTGGTCCCATTACTTCATGGCAAATAGCTGGGAAAACAATGGAAACAGTGACCAGCTTTATTTTGGGGGGACTCCAAAACCACTGTAGATCATGACTGCAGCCATGAAATTGAAAGATGCTTGCTGCTTGGAAGAAAAGTTATGACCAAACTAGACAGCATATTAAAAAGCAGAGACATTACTTTTCCAACAAAGGTCCATCTAATAAAGCTTTGGTTTTTCCAGTAGTCATGTATGGATGTGAGAGTTGGACTTATAAAGAAGGCTGAGTGCCAAGAATTGATGCTTTTGAACTGTGGTGTTGGAGAAGACTATTGAGAGGCCCTTGGATAGCCAGGAGATCTAACCAGTCCATCCTAAAGGAAATCAGTCCTGAATATTCATTGGAAGGACTGACGCTGAAGCTGAAACACTAATACTTTGGCCACCTGATACAAAGAACTGACTCATTTGAAAAGACCCTGATGCTGTGAAAATTAAAGGCAGGAGGAGAAGGGGACAGTTGAGAAGGGGGAGGAAGAGATGTTTGGATGGCATCACCAACTCAATAGACATGAGTTTGAGTAGGCTCTGAGCACTGGTGTTTGACAAGAATGGCTGGAATACTGCAGTCCATGGAGTCACAAAGATTCAGACATGACTGAGCCATTGAACTGAACTGAACTGAAGTGAAACATACCTCAGTTTCTTTGACATCTCATTACAACATGTGTAAGTATATTCAAAATAGTGAATGAAACATTACATCATGATCAAAGACCCTTTAGTTAATGTGCTTATAAAAAATAAATTTTCCAAATTTCACTGCACTGTTTTGTCTTTGATAATGATATAATATTTCCGTATTTTGAAGTATTCTGTAATATTGACTATGATTGATCCATCACTTGGCTATCTTGAAAAATGTATGTCAAAATGTGTTGGTACCAAAATTTGACAGGGTACCAAAATATTTTCCAAAGTGTGAAAAAATTACTTTCATTCAATTTTGTTTGAAGTTTAATTGGCAATCTATATCAATATATCTAATGGGCATTGACTTCCCAAATATGTTCAATTCACTGTAGCTTATAATCAAACTAATGTGATAAAATTGTCTTTTAAAGTTTCACTCCTTCATTTTGTTTCCATATTGTCCTTTTTGATAAGAAATTTGTTAAGAACATTTTAAGAAAATGTAATATTTCCACTATTACATTTGATATCATGAGTGTATATGATTGTGGGTAAGGACTAGTGCTAGGCAAGCCTTGACCAGGATGAGTATAGTAAATTCATTGATGACACAATGTATAGGAAAATGTGACTCAATAAATAGAAATAGGAAAGAAAAATAACTTTCCTATTTTTAGGAATATTTTCCTATTTTTAGGAATATTTAGGTTAAAATATTTGACCAAAGTAAAGAAGTTGGACTGTTCAATTGTGTTGGGGAAATATGATAATTTTAATTTTGTACCTGATGAATTAGAGACAATGGTAGCCTATGAGAATGGAAAAATTCTACCCAATTGAAAACACCTTCTGAAGAGGAATTTAGACTAGAGTTTGATAAAGTTGCAGAATTACAGAATCATAAAACAAATTAGATATTCATTAAAAGAAAAGATTAGAAATGAACATTTAAGGAATGGGAATCATTAGATTGTTTTAGAAAGAAAATGTAAATACTGAAGCAAAAATAAAACAATAACAAAAAACTAAACCATCAGCATTAAGAATTAAGTTTCGAAAAAAAAAGCTACAAAGTTTATCAGAGAAGAAATACAGAAACAGTGATAAATGAGTCATTGTAAAGATAGAAAAATAACCCAAATAATGTATTGTAGAAGCAAAAGAGAATTTATATATTTTCTTAATAGTGTGTTTCATTCTATTTTTTTTTTAATTTTAATTTAATTAAGCTGTGAATAACTCAGCAGAGACTTTGGCCTTTAGTTCTCTGTTTTTCTTCCTTTTTGTCTGTCTCAATTTTTTTTTTTTTTTTTTTCCTTTTCATTTGTGTCACATTTCTCACAACTTCCTAGTACAAGCCTGCAACTGTTTAACTGCTTGTATCTTGGCCGATCTCCTCACAGCACTTCTGAAAGTTGACTTTGGCCAGGCTTTTTATTTCTATCTATCCAAATATTTTAACTAATAGATGGCCATCTACAGCATACGTCTCCCATTCCTAATAATTCCACACCTAGTGCTTTTTCCTTTCTTCAAACTCTCATGACAATAGATTTATTTCTAAATGTCCCCACATTAACTAGAAATTATCTTGTATATTATTTAATCATTTATAATTTAAAATCAGTGTTGTGTCCATGTATATTTTTTGAAGAACAGCCTAGATCATATATTTTTCCATCCTTCATACAGTATGTAGCAGGATACAGTAAAGAACCTGGGTGCCAGAGACCCAGGTTCGATCCCTGGGTCCAGAAGATCACCTGGAGAAGGGAATGTTACCCATTCTAGTATTCTTGCCTGGAGAATTCCATGGACAGAGGAGCCTGGCAGGCTACAGTCCATGGGGTCACAATGTCGGACACAGTTGAGTGTGCACGCAGAACTATATACACTATCAATAAAGTAATAATGGTTATCTTGGGATGCTTATATATACTATATGTATATGTATATATACATATATATATGTATATATAAATGTATATGTATATACATGAATTGATTTCAGAAGTGGCATTTCTATACTTACCAAAATATATGACATGAATCAATGGGATGAAATTATTTCTCCTTGTCCAAATTTACTCCATTAACATATATAAAACGTTTTTCTTTTAAAATCTTATCTCCATTGGCTCTATTAATTCACTAGGTAAAAATGCATTGGTTGGCATTCAGAACTTTCCCTTCAATTTAGCTGTTTGGATACAACTGAAAGGATAAAGACTGAAACTCAAATTAAAGCAGAATTAGTGTTCTGATAAGCTTTTTCTTTTTTATATGATATTTTGATGCACTTTAAAAGGGAGTAAATCTCAATCTTTCTCTAATGTGGTTAATTTTAAAGATGGCTATCTAAAGGCAGTTCTAAAATAGAATTATGGCAATGAAATAATAAGGCAATTATATATTGGCTATGTGCATATGTCTGCATGTTCTTCACAAAAGTGTTCCTTCTAAAAAACAGGCACTTAATGAAATTCTTAGCTCAGTCCATAACTTCACTGACAGAGTGAAGCTGTTAGGAAGACATAGAATGGCCATTATAAGAAGCTGATGATTAATAATAACTTCTTATGAATACATAGTAGCTATTTATTGTGGTACTAGAAGATGATTATATACTAAACCCCTTGTACAATGTTTCAGTATAAATTAGATGAATGGTTTTCTTGTTAAGAATTTTAAAGGACAGATAACATTGACTATATTATATAGCTAGTGGCCAATAAAACAAACATTTTCTATTATTGAAACGAAGAGCTAAAAGGATATTTTAAATGCCCTACATTTTGAGATGGAGATATGAATTTTGGGTCAAATCTCTTCATTAAGGTACCAGTCAAGCTTAATTTTTATAATAGATGTGTCATAAACATTACCCACAAAAATCTCTAGATACATATTTGAAAGGTCAGGCATATGCCATACAAGTCTAAAACATGCTTTTCATTTTTTTTTTAAAGCAAGAGTCAATTCTCAACCTCCAAGGAAAGTTGTCTTAATGTAAAATTATAACATCAATGGAGAGACCTATCTAGCCTCAAACATGAACATTTCCTTATAAGTAAAGTAGATGTTTTCCTTTGCTTTGGCAAGCTAAAGGCAGATGCTTTATAGACGCTCTCATGAAGAGAAAAATGAAAACTTTGATTGGTTTGATTAAAATGCATTTGCTCAACCTAATACCAAGCTATTGTTAGTATTTCTATGTTCTGCATTCTCTACATACTATCATTTTGAAGAATGCCAAGGTGCTTTAAAGCTCTCCTAAATAAATCTCTATAGTGAAAATTCCACAGAAAAGGAAAACGCATCCACAGGGTGAACCCAAGGCAAAATAGACACAAACAAAAAAACAAATAGACAAAATCAAACTTTGACACATTCTTTATCAAATTAGTTCTCCCGTGTATCCTCCTACCTTTTACTGAGGAATATAATTTTTAATAGCAATTTCCTGTTGTTGGTAAGACCTGACAATCTCATAGTCCTATCAGCAGCATGGCTACTCAGGTTTCATCTTTCTTGGAGGACTTCAAACTCTAAAGTAATCTCTTGTTTAGAATCATAAGGTCATGCCTTAGGTTCTAGTTTGTATAGATTTTGCTCTGTATCATAACACCCAGCTAAGGGTCAATTATGAGCAGAAATCCATTCAGCTTCTAGGTGGCAAGTCAATGTTGGTCCTGCTTTTGTCTTCCCTTTATAGCCTAGCTCTATTTTCTACATAAAATCTCCCATACTTTTCTGAAATTTATTTCTGCACAATATTTTTGTGTGCTGATACTTTCAATCTCAAGAGTAGCAACATCTACTCCTGAACATTTATCTCCTGAAATTAGCAACATCTTAAAAGACAACTCCTGGAAACTTATGTTTATCATGCCAAGAATCAAACCTATACATTGTGAAATTTATGTACAGAGGTAAGCTAGTGTTACAATTTTTCTAGGTCTGTGATTATCATAGGGTTGTTCTTGTTCAGTCACCCAGTCACGTCCGACTCTACAACCCCATGGACAACAGCTTGCTTGTCCTGCCTATCCCTCTCTATCTCCCAAAGTTTGCTCAAGTTCATGTCCATTGTCCATGTCCAGTAACCACAGGGTTATTGGTTATCACTTACCACTTTTTTCATTAAAACACATAAACTGAATATATATTAATTCTTCATTTTTTGTGTATAAGAAAATCAATGAGCTCTTTAAGTGAGGTGAGTAAAGCCATAAAAATAGAAGTGAATCTAAGATGTTAAAAGTCTTGCTGGGAAAATGAGTGTATTTGTGTTTATAAAGTCCAACCATCCTATCTACTTTCTTACTAATTTTTTTTTTTTCCTTTAAGCTAATAGGCATTACGTCCAAACACAGGAAGAAGAATACAATTCCTGAGAGAGAGGTTAAACTCCAATATTATGTAGAAATGATACAGGAATTTTATTGTGTATACAAAACAAATGGAAGCTTCATCTACTGCTTAATATTATTCTTGTCAAATTGCATGGAACTTAATTGCTGTAACAGTGGGTAAGCTGTATATTTCTTTTCATTCTCACTAATGAACAATATTTAAATTGATGAAATGCTTCCCATAATTTTCTTATTTTTTCCTAAGCTATTTTCCTTTCTTATTCCAATTAGAACAGGCATTGTTTAATTGAGTCTTTATTTCACTGCTTGGCTCACCTTTGCCTTGTGAGTTCCTTAGAAAGGAGAAATCACTATATTTTTTGAACAGATGCTTCATTATGAGAGGTGAGTAGTTCAGTTACATAGCTATTTCACCTTTTCCCCCATGTCTGGCAGTTGTTGTGGGCTGTTAAACAGCCTTAATAGAAGATGAGAACAGCTTCTAGCTATAAGGGCATGAAAACTTCTTTTTTTTTTATTGGTCTCAATATCTTCATGGATCATTAAATACAATGTAGAGTCATTTTACTGCAGCTAGTGGGTCCCAGAAGGACCTGACAGTTAAATGAAAGTTGTCAGTCTTCTTTCTGTTCTAGGTAAATTGGGTATTAAAAGGCCAGAACCTGGAATTGAGAATCAGAACTGAGATCAATGTACCAACCAAATAAATGTAATGAGTTCTTGAGAAATGTAGCAGAAGAAGGCACAGGTATTTTAATGTCTAGACAAATAGAGGCCAGTGATAATAAATCTATAATGTATTATAAAACTATAATGTATCTAAGAATTACAACTGTGCTTTGCATAATAGATAAGTGGAAAATTTGTGGTCTAAAATTTACAATAAAGATCCTGATAAATTGCAGTGGACAAAGAAAAATAGGTATAGAAGCTACTAAGAAATCGTTAACAATTTTAGTTCATTCTTCTTCAGGAATATAAGAAATTTTGGATTATTGACATCTGTTCTTACTCAAAATGGCAGAAGAAATGGCATTCTACTATATTAACTTTGTATTTTTTAAAATAAAGTTCCAATTACTTTTCATCATTTTATATACAAATAAATCATTCTTCACTTAGAAAACATTTTCAGGCTTAGCATCCTATAATATTTCTGATCAGAGTCTGTTCAATGTAACACTGTATAAAAAATTATAAACAGTGTTTAAAGAGTTCACATAGGATTTCTGATTGTGTCTTCCTAACTTTAGGGCAGGATATATGCTATAGTTAAAAAGGAACTCTTAATCTTTCCTTGCAAAATTATAATTAATGCAACTTGCCCTTTATTTTTCCTGTGTCCAAATTCTATAATTTACTTTCATACGTCTTAAAGCTCAACGGCAATACTTTCTAATATTTGCATTACTGAAGCAAAAAAAGAGGTGAGACAGAATTGGCCTTAAGTTTTCATTCATTAAAATACAAGAACTATCATTATTAAAGAATGCTTCATCCTATTTAAAGAATTCTAAAAGTCCCGTGAACAGAAAATCTGGCAGGCCACAGCCCATAGGGTGTCAAAGAATTGGACATGACTGAAGCAACTTAGCATGCATGCACAGAAAAACTCAAGAATTATTTATAATTTGGCACTTAATGTAAGTTTGAGTAACATAGGTGAATGTTATAATTCTAATTTACTCTTCCCATCACCTAGTAAAATTATGAAAAAAATAATGTCAATATGTGAGCAATTGGTTAGGAAGAACTGAGACACCAAAAAGCAGTTAAAATAACATGGCTTGCTTTTATTATTTTACTCTTCAAGCCCAAAATACTAGAAGATATTTCACTTTCTCTAAATAGACATACCAAGATAAATTTTTTTTGGGGGGTGGTTATCTATTATCCTTAAGACTTAAAACCAGGTTACATTTTCAAAGAAAGCTCAAGGTTCCCTTGAGACTTTAAATCAATAATGTCAAATAGAATTTACCACAATGATAGAAATGTTCTACATCACTATTGTTCAGTATGATAGCTATTAGCCATATATGGCTATGGAGAATTTAAAATGCAGCTAGTGTGACTAAGAAACTGAATTTTTTATTTTATTTATTTTTATTAATTTGAATATGGATCTAAAATTAGTGGCTACAATATTAGTGCATGTTTGAACTGTCTGTACAAATGTGATAAACATTTTTGGTTGATTATGAAGTCTTTGTAGAGCTCACCACACATTTCTCTATTATGGTGATGCATGGCAAGTGAAAGAACTCAAAGGCAGTGGTCCTCACATTTTAATTTCATTGAGATGGTTGTCAAAAGATTTAACTGACTAATTTTGATTCTCCTACATCCAGTATTCTCTGTGAAAACAACCTAACCACACTTATCTGGTATATTACCTGGGTACTCCAAAACACCAGAATCCATATTTCATATAAGCATCGATTTATCCTATGCATATATATATATATATTCCATATTTGTATATTTCATATATATACACATACACACACACACACACACACACACATATATATATATATATAAAATTGGCTTATGCAGATCTTTTGGATACTGAGAAATTCTGCTATTTTCTTTCAGTTGGCGAGCTGGAAATCCAGGAGAGCACATGATAAAATTCCAACGAGTTTTAATCTGAAGGCAGAAGATCAATGCCCTGGATCAAACATAGTTGAACAGAGAATAATTTATAGCTTACCAAACTTTTCTTTTCTATTCAGGCTGCCAGTGGATTAAATGAAATCCATCCACATTTGGGAGGGCAACCTGGTTTACTGAAACAAATGTTAATCTTATCCAGAAACACCCTCAAAGACATACCCAGAGTAATGCTTAACTACTGATAAATATTAAGACACCCTGTAGTCCAGTCAAGTTGATACATAAAGGTATCACAATTGGTGTTAAGAAAAAAATATATTTTCTCTTCCCTCACCCCCCACCATCTTCAATAGATAATATTGAAATTAAAAAGGGCCTCTTTATCCAGTTAACTTAACTATAACTTCTTTTCAATGGTCCTAAGCAGATAAAGAGATTTTCAACAGAAAAGGAATAGCCTACTGTGTTGTGAGTTCCCAATTTTGTTTTATTCCTTTCTCTGATTCCCAGTCCTTAACACAGTGCCTAGAACTGTTTCTAGTACATGGTTTGTTCTGGGAAATATCTGTTGACTAAATGAACTAATAATTAGTCAAGTGGGCCTTAGGAAGGATTACAATGAACAAAGTTAGTGGAGGTGATGGAATTCCAGCTGAGCTATTTAAAATCCTAAAAGAAGATGCTGTTAAGGTGCTGTACTTAATATATCAGCAAATCTGGAAAATGCTGCAGTGGCCTCATGATTGGAAAAGTTCTAATCTCAAAGAAGAGCAATACCAAAGAATATTATATTACTTTACAATTGTTCTCATTTCACATGCTAGCAAGGTGATGCTCAAAATCCTTCAAGCTAGGTTTCAGCAGTATATGAATCGAAAAATTCCAGATGTACAAGATGGATTTAGAAAAGGCAGAGGAGCTAGAGATCAAGTTGCCAACATCCATTGGATCATGGAGAAAGCAAAGGAGTTCCAGGAAAAGATTTACTTCTGCATCATCCACTAATCTAAAGCCTAGCTTACTGTGGATCATAACAAACTATGGAAAATTCCTGAGGCGATGAGAGTACCAGACACTTTACCTGTCTCCTGAGAAACCTGTATGCAGGTCAAGAAGCAGCAGTTAGAATCAGACATGGAAAATTGATTCAAAATTGGGAATGTATGACAAGGCTGTAAATTGTCAACCTGCTTATTTAACTTATATGCAAAGTATATCATGTGAAATGCTGGACTGGATGGATCACAAGCTGGAATCTAGATTGTTGGGAGAAATATCAACAACCTCAGATATAAAGATGATACCATTTTAATGGAAGAAAGTGAAGAGGAACTAAAGAGTCTCTTGATGAGGGTGAAAGAGGAGAGTGAAAAAAAAACTGGCTTAAAAATCAATATTCAAAAAATTAAAACCATAGCATCCAGTTCCATCACTTCATGGAAAAAAAAGAGGGTAAAGTAAAAGCAGTGACAGACTTTATATTTTCGGGATCCAAAATCACTGTGGATGGTGACTGCAGCCATGAAATTAAAAGACACTTGCTTCTTGGAATAAAAGCTATGACAAACCTAGACAGTGTATTAAAAAGGAGAGACATCACTTTGCTGACAAATGTTCATATAGTCAAAGCTAGGGTTTTTCCGGTAGTCATGTATGGATGTGAGATTTGGACCATAAAGTAGGCTGAGCACAGAAGAATTGATGCTTTTGAATTGTGGTGCTGGAGAACACTCTTGAAAGTCCCTTGGACTTCAAGGAGATCAAACCAGTCTATCCTAAGGGAACTCAATCCTGAATATTCATTGGAAGGACTGATGCTGAAGCTCCAATACTTTGGCCACCTGATGTGAAGAACTAACTCATTGGAAAAGACCTTGATGCTGGGAAAGATTGAAGGCAGGAGGAGAAGGGGATGACAGAGGATGAGATGATTGGATGGCATCACTGACTAGATGGACATGAGTTTGAGCAAACTCTGGGAGTTGGTGATGGACTGGGAAGTCTGGCATGCTGTAGTCCATGGGGTCATAAAGAGTCAGACATGACTGAGCAACTGAACTGAAATGAACAGAACAAGTAAAATCGGAAGTGAAATGATGGCATAGGGATTTGTGAAGATACAGAGAGTATACTATTTGAAAATTAATAAAGGAGACAGGTTACATGAAAGACCAAGCTGAGACATAAGCATAAAGTATACTGGCACTGGGCATCCCCAGTGAGTCAGTGGTAAAAAGTCTGCCTGCAATGCAGGAGATGCAGGTTTGATCCCTGTGTAGGGAAGATTCCCTGGAGGATGGCATGGCCACTCACTTCAGTATTCTTGCCTGGAGAACCCCATGTATAAGAAGAGCCTGGGAGATTACAGTCTATAGTGTTGCAAAGAGTCAGCACAACTGAAGCAACTGGGCATGCATGCATGCATATTGGCACTACCATGTATGGTTGTGTGGTTTTTCCCTGAAGCCTCAGTATTATTAGAGACAAAAACATGATCATTTAGATTGATCTTAGCTTAAGATTTGACCAGAAGTGCATAATGAAAGAATAAAAAAAAAAAAAAAAAATACATGAAGTTTCTTCTGTAATGGGAAAAAATGGAAGAAGGCTAGTAAATTGGGTAAAAGTAAAGGAATCAACTGAGAGTAGCATGGAAGAGGCAGAAAAGTATGTGTAGAATGATTGAAGATAGATTATGGTGATATGGAAGTTCAAAGTTGAGATTTGAGAAGTTGGGTAACCTAACACTGCTGAAAATAATAACTCCACTGGGATTGGCTCCCACTATAGATTTGGATCTAGTACCTGGACTGTGTACCAACACATTCTTCTTTTTTACAAACAAAGTTCTAATTTTGGGTATAGTAGGATATAATATGGGTATAATAGGGCAAGGGGGATTTCCTTTTGAACATGGATATATTTTTTATTAAATTTATTTAGTGCTATTAATCATCCTCCCTTCATTTTTTTTTTTTTGGTTGAAATAAACTATATCTATACAAGTGAAAAAAATATTTGGGATCTCACCATTACAAGAATCCTTATAACATGCATATTTTTTGTAGTAAAGCTATTAATATCCATTGTTCAGGAATACATAATGTGATGAATACTAAAAAAATGGGATGAAATATCATTATTTAGCTAGACTTAAAGAATACTCCATAATTCTAATGCAATCAACGTTAAATATTCGACTTCTACTGATTGTCTTCTGAAAATTTAGCATTAATCAAGTTGTTGTTATTTCATTTAATCCTCTTCCCTCATTAAATCCATTTAGTCTGGGATAAGTACTAGTCTTTTTAAATTTTTTTTGATGAGTAAACTGAGGTATGGACAAATTCAGGGCCACAGAACCAGTAGAAATAGTATTTGAATCTAGGTGAAGTTTCTCCAGAACCTTAAAACTTAAATACTGTCTACAATGAACATTGAATGTAAATTTTCATTCAACGCTTGTTCAGCTTTCTTGTCACCATTGCAGCACTAACAGCAACATGGAATGCTATTCTTATTTATCTATTCCTTTATGAGCTTTGTTTATTCTCAATTTCAGCTTAATTTTCATTATTTATAAGAAACTGTCCCTGAACAGGCTTGTAATGGTAATTTCTGACTGCTTTTGCATTCTGTAGTATTCACTGTGAAAAACAAGCAAGAAAGGGAAAGATATACCCAACTGAATGTAGACTTTCAGAGAATAGCAAGAAAAGATAAGAGGGGCCTTCTTCAATGAACAGTGTGGAGGAGAGCAACAGAATGGGAAAGACTAGAGATCTCTTAAAAAAATTGGAGATATCAAGGGAACATTTCATTCAATGATGGGCATGATACAGGACATAAATGATAAGGACCTAACAGAGGCAAAGGAGATTAAGAAGAAGTGGTAAGAATACACAGAAGAACCATACAAAAAAGGTCTTAATGATCCAGATAACCACGATGATGTGGTCACTCTTCTAGAGCCAGACATCTGGAGTGTGAAATCAGGTGGGCCTTAGGAAACGTTACTATGAACAAAGCTAGTGGAGGTGACAGAATTCTAGCTGAGCTATTTCAAATCCTAAAAGATAATGCTGTTTAAGTGCTGCACTCATTATATCAGCAAATTCAGAAAATAGCAGTGACCACAGGACTGGAAAAGGTCAATTTTCATTCCAATCCCAAAGAACGGAAGTGCTAAAGAGTGTTCCCAAGACAAGGAAGGCTGGAGTGGCTGCAGTTTATGGGGTCACAAAGAGTCCTATACTTCTTAGTGACTGAACAAACGTGTTCTCAGTGTGGAACCAAAGAGTTTCTAGGCCATATGCACCTTACACATTTTGTTTGGCAAATATGTAAATTTTGTGCAGCAACTTTGTTTCCTTCATTAATTGCAGGCCCTAATAATGCCTGCATACTCTTGCAATTACTCTAGGCAAGGTCTTAAATTCCTTAACATACCACTTTCAGTTCAGTTCAGTTCAGTTCAGTCGCTCAGTCGTGTCCGACTCTTTGCGAGCCCATGAATCGCAGCATGCCAGGCCTCCCTGTCCATCACCAACTCCCGGAGTTCACTCAGACTCACGTCCATTGAGTCTGTGATGCCATCCAGCTATCTCATCCTCTGTCATCCCCTTCTCCTGCCCCCAATCCCTCCAAGCATCAGAGTCTTTTCCAATGAGTCAACTCTTCACACGAGGTGGCCAAAGTACTGGAGTTTCAGCTTTAGCATCATTCCTTCCAAAGAAATCCCAGGGCTGATCTCCTTCAGAATGGACTGGTTGGATCTCCTTGCAGTCCAAGGGACTCTCAAGAGTCTTCTCCAACACCACAGTTTAAAAGCATCAGGCACACTCTAATGAAGAATCAGGGCTAGAGCCCAAGATGAAACACATTTGTTATTTTAAATATGATAAAATGAAAGTATTGTAGAGAGTCATACAAGAGAGCCTTGTAGAGAGTCATATGAAAGACTCTGTATAAGTGAAAGAACAGCCCGACTTTTTATTTTTTCATCTTTGGTGAACAAGTTTCTGAACCTCATATCTGATCACTAATTTTATGAGCAATAAAGTAGAATGTTTGGAGGCATAAGTACACTAAAAATAACTGGGATGGAAGATTGCTACAAATAAAATAATCTAGAGGCTTCCTTTTCTCTTGTATTCTCTCACTCTTAATATTTTTTTAGACTTTGTGGCAGGCCAATTCAATTTATATTTTGTTTTTTGTTGGAACTTCTTTTACCTGCATCTAGATTATCAATTCACTGAAGACAAGATGCAAACCAGGGTATGTTCATCATATAACAAAGACTCAAAGGTAGACTATGAAATAATTTTACAGAGCTTGGTTAGTAGGAAATATTAAACAAAAAGAAATTAGAATTCTTTCGGAATACCAAAAATATGCAACTTTAGCTATGTTTTAATTAGATCAAGCACTTTCCTTGTTTTTATTCTTCCTGTGTTTTTAGACTCCCACTTTGTTTTTAGATATAACTTTCTTTCCCATTAGGAAATCTGTTTTATAGCCATAATATATTTCTAGCAGAAATATGAGTAATAAACCTCCTGTTGATAAAAGAAAATAATAGTTATGCACTAGGCAATTATTCTCACATCATTTGAAACTTTCTGCACCATTATTTTACCTGTATAGTTCATTTTGATTATTATACTACAATTGGGCGTTGGCAGGGTTAGCAGGGGTATATATCTTTTATACTTGAATGGTTTTGAATGGCATCTCTCTCTCTCTTTCTTTCTCTTTCTCTCTCTTCAGTTTACAAACAGGAATAATGCACAGCTTTTCAAAATGTTCATTCATTTGGAAAAAAAGCCAAATACTTCAACACATTTTATTTTATACTGAAATAATGTGATTTTACCTAAAAAATTCAAGCCAGTGTTATGGTCAAACATCAAAAATGAGAAAACATATTTTCTTGGTGTAAAACATGTCAGATTTTATAACTAGCCTTGATATTTTCCACTTAACGGAAGACATAAACAATAAACAGCTCAATTTGTACAATATTTTACAGTTACCAGCTTTTTATCAAATGTCCTCTTAAGTAGATCCTAAATGTAATCATAGTCTTACTATTATCTGTTTACTCTCTTGTGCTTATTATAAAACCGAGGCTGTGAGAAGTTAAGTTGTGTGCTTTTTCAGCAAATATTTGACAGAGATGGAATCTGAATCCAGATTTCCTGACAAAATACACTGTTGTTACTACTACATCATGTTACCTTCCTGAGTATAAATATTTTAATTATGCACAGAGACCCAGGCGATATTCTTTTTTGTAGACTTTACATAGCTGTCCACTGTAGAATATTAGTTGCATAATATGCTGATTGATTTTGTTTTGTAGAAGGGAAGCTTTATTCAAGATCTGCATAGTTATTTAAGAAGATACTGTGATGTCTGAAAATTATTGTTTATATGTGGGAGGTTTTACATGCTCGTGTATTGTCAAACACTTTCCCTATGAATTGCATATACATCCAAAGCAGAACTAGACTCTGAAAGAATAAATGATATGTATTGTCATTGACTATAATGTAAAATAGATTAGACTACATTTTAAATCTGCTCAGATGATTTCACATGGACGAACCTGCATTTTCCAGAGTGAGTTTCTCAGAAACTATCTCTGGAGAACATGGATACATTTTCTATGGGATGAAAAAAGATAAGTTTTTAGAATTTGGTTGTGGTTGCATTACACAGATTGCAACATATGTACTTATTCCAGGACATAATAATGTACTGAGGCCCTTCAAGAGGGGACAGACTGTAGATTTTCCTCAAAGTCATTTAAACATGTAAAATGTTTTCATAGAGCATCTCACAGGTAACTCATCTACCTTACATATTTACATAGGAGACTGTTTTTCCCCCAGAGGCAGTATATATAGTTCATTTGACCAAGCTAAATCTAAACTGATGTTTCTTTTGCATTTCATGTTGCCAGAATTCATTTCCTTTTCTTTTATTCAGATCGATCAATCTTAGGAATAGTTTTGATATTAAATGGTAAGACAAAAGACATTGGTTTTGATATTAAATGGTAAGCATAATTAACATTGTTTAACATTCATGTGCAAAATGAATTAGAAAATTTTTAACATCTACATCAATCAGCCTGATCACAATAGTAACATGACTGTCATTTAAGAACAGATCTTAGTCTATAATCCACAAATTCCAAGTCCTGATATAATCTTAATCCATCTGAATATTCTAATTTTTTACTAAAAAAATACTAAGCAGGAATATTCACATATTGTTTTAAATTTATTGTTATAAAAATTGTACTAAATATCTACTTGTAAAAATATTAACTTTGATTAACAGTTGGCTATTGAATGGTAATTCACATTTTAGGAAGTAACAAAAATAAAACTGTTCTCAGTGCCCATTTCTTCATCTTCAAAATCAGGAAAGCATTTACACATAGCTTTTTGCCATCAGTAGTTATACTCAATCCATGTAAGAAACTTAGTGTGATCTTGGCACATTATAAGCTTCAATATTTGTTATTTTTTTGTTATTACTTCCAATAGTGAAACATAAGATACTAACTGATGTTCCACGCCTCCAACATTTTATAGACGTTAAAGGGATTAATTCATGTATTTATTTATACCATTTAGCCATGTAAATACTGAACCAAGCAGACAAAAACACTTATCTTTGTGGGAAGATACAATACAATTATAAGTAAATTATATAGCATGTTTAAAGATAATGAGTATTGCAGAAAATGAAAAAAGATGCAAACTATAGGATTGGCAGTGTGAGGTAGGAATGATTGATATTTTCAATGGGGTTTCAGTGTAGGCTTGAATGAGAAGGTGACCTTTTAGCAGTGCTATGAAGGAATCATGGAATGTTACTGTGGCTATATGAGAGAGAGGAATGAGAAAGTTTGAACAAGGAGGAACATGATCGAACTCCTGTTTTAACTCTGTCACATAGGCATCCAGGGACCCAGGACAATGGTAGGAGGAAGTCTGAGGCTTCCCTTCCAGTAATACAGCAAAAATGCATTGGGATCAGTATGGAATAGTTTCTCCAAGCTTTGTGTCCCGTGTGTTTCCATAAAAGTCTTAGGTGGAAACTATTCTTTCTTTCTATTTTATTTATTTTTGTAATTATGTATGTATGTATTAATATGTATGTGTCCACCTCATGCGAAGAGTTGACTCATTGGAAAAGACTCTGATGCTGGGAAGGATTGGGGGCAGGAAGAGAAGGGTATGACAGAGGATGAGATGGCTGGATGGCATCACTGACTCGATGGACGTGAGTTTGAGTGAACTCCGGGAGTTGGTGATGGACAGGGAGGCCTGGCGTGCTGTGATTCATGGGGTCGCAAAGAGTCGGACACAACTGAGCGACTGAACTGAACTGAACTGACGGTTGCATTGGGTCTGATCTTCACTTCTGCATGCAGGTTTTTTCTAATTGTGGCAAGCATAGGTTACTCCTCATTGCAGTTCAGTGGCTTTTCATTGTGGTGGCTTCTTTTATCATGAGCATGGACTCCAGGCATGCTGGCTTCAATAATTGTGACTCATGGGGTTAGCTGCTCCATGGCAAGTGAGATCTTCTTGGACCAGTGATTGAATCTGTGTCCCTTGCTTTGGCAGACAGATTCTTAATCACTGGACTACCAGGGAAGTCTGCTATTCTTGTTATATATTGTGCTTTTAAATGATACAGATAGGAAGGGAGTAGATATTGCATTAGGTGACAGAATTAAACTTCAATGTAATTTTTGTTGCCTAGAATTATGGGTCAAAATGAACAGAATAGAGTCTTGAATTTAAGTTAAAACAAACATAAGGGTAATTTGTGAAAATCTGACTAGACTACAGTTTATGTTTTTAAAAAAGATCCACACATAACATATAGGATTTACTGACTCACACTTTCCGTATGAGCCAATAGGGTGGCACAACTGCCAAACGATAACTCATTCCAAGGCCGCATTTATGGAATATAAGGAACTTCATAATTAGATGAAAGATGCAAGGCAACCAAAAAAGTCTAAAGGATTTTCTTTCTCATAGGTCAATAACTTGGGATATTTTACAATTTTTTTCCATCTCTTTCCTCAACAAACCCAGTAATGACAGAGATATGATATGAATTACTGAATGAAAAATGTATACTTGATAATTATATTTTAAATTTATAGCTGATTTTTATGTTAGACACAATAGAAAGTGTATATTTATATGTATTAAATTATTACTCTTTTGAGAGTTGGAACATATAAAAAACATAGAAAGACAAATTATTAACTCCTGTGGGCCAAAAAAAAAAAAAAAAAACATTTTTGACACAAATCCTGGATTCTCCTAGGTCAACAAATAAAATGAAATCCCACTCTGATGTTACTTCTAGTCCTGCCTCTTAGATAAGACATCAGATAATTTGTCAAAACTTATATCACAAGAGGCTAAAACAGCTGTTATTTATGCCAAAGTAGGACTGATGTTGAAGCTGAAACTCCAATACTTTGACCATTTGATGCGAAGAGCTGACTCATTGATAAAGACCCTCATGCTGGGAAAGATTGAGGGCAGGAGGAGAAGGGGACAACAGAGGATGAGATGGTTGGATGGCATCACCGACTCAGTGGACATAGGTTTGGGTAGACTCCAGGAGTTGGTGATGGACAGGGAAGCCTGGTGTGCTGTGGTTCACGGGTGGCAAAAAGTCGGACACAACTGAGCGACTGAACTGAATTGAACTGAATCTGTGAGACTGGTATCCGTATGTGAAGTTCAAGTCCAAGGGACTTAGGAGACCTCCCAGTAGCCTGCATGTCACTAGTAAGAGAAGCCAGATTAAGAAAGCAGTTGTTAAGGACAGAGGAAGCACTGCTTCCATGACTTTGCTGGGTTTTTAATAGTGATTGTGAATCTAACCTAATCAATATGGGTCACTTAACAGATATAACCTCAACGGGCAGTACCTATCATCTGGTTTTCAATTTACTGTAGGCAATATAACAGGGAAGGTAGATGATGAAAAAACATTGAAAGCTACAAGCATTTCCTTCTATAAGAAAACTCAGGATACAAAACAAAAAAGGACATATATACAGAAGAGAGCATTATTATTTGATTTAACATAATATTAATGACATATTTTTCAAAATAATGAAAATTTCACAAACATTTATTGAGTGACTGCTACATGTAAGTTACCATGTCAGACCTTTGGAAGAGAAATAAATGATGACAATACTGCCATACAAAGGAGTTGTGAGTGTGTCAACAAATGTTTGTTCATTGGAATGTAAATGAAACATAATTTATTGAGGGAGAAAAATGGTTGCATATATATTGTACCACTAGGCAAAATATGATTTTAAAAAATCCATGACAGAAGTTCAAAATGTGGATTTGTATTAAAATACCAGGATAAAATATTGACTGGAGGAATCATAGTTTCATTTAAAAAAAAAAAAGAATCTTTATCTTATTTCAGTTAGAACTTTCACAGATAAATAAGATATGGAGAAAAAAAATGAGAATGCAAGAAACAAACCAAAAAGTATAAAATGAGTTTAGGAAAAGATCAACACTTTGGAGAATAACTTCTCCAGGGGAATAACTTGACAATGGGAATAACTTAACCAGGATTTTCTTCACAGAACTTTCCTTTTAATGGAGGGATAGATGATAAGCAACTAAAAACATATGTTGAATTATAGGTGGTGATAAGCATTTAGAAGAAAAATAAAAGTCAGCTGGACAGAAAAAGACTAAGTAAAAAAGGGCAGCACAGTCACTAAATACATCCAGGAGTGTTATTTTGGAGCATATAACATTTAAGTACAATTAAAATAAATAAAATGAAAGTACAAGTCACATAAAGTCTTGGGGAAGAACATTTCTATAGAAGGAAAAAGTAAGGGCAAAAAACATGATTTGGGAATAAATAAGAATTATAGTCAGAATGCCTGTGTTCTGGAAACAGAATAGCAGAATTTCAAAAATCCTGCAAGCAGGGAAGATGAGTACAGTACAGTGAGTTTGGAAGGAAGGCAAAAGTCAATTTTGTGTATATTGAGGTTTTAGATGTTTCTGAGGCATTCAAATGGAAATGTTTAGTAAGAAATTGGGAAGTACAGGGTCAGGACTGAAAAGCTACACTTGGTAGAGTGTAATAGCCAATGATATGAGCTTGGGAGACAAACTGCCAGAATTTGAATCCCTGAACTACTATGTACTAGCTTTACAAATATGGCTGAGATACTGTATTTCGTTAGTACTCAGTTTCATTGTGTGCATGCTCAATCATGTCCGACTCTTTGCAACCCTATGGACTGTACCCACCAGGCTCCTTTGTCTGTGGGCTTTTCCCCACAAGAATGCTGGAGTCGGTTGCTATTTCATCTTCTAGGGGATCTTCCCCACCCAGGGATAGAACCCAGGTCTTCTGTGTCTCCTGCATTGCAGGCAGATTCTTTACCACTGAGCCACTGGGGAAGTCCCACTCAGTTGCATTACCAGCCATTAATTATAACAGTGTTCATTATCTGTTATTATTATCATTATTATTATTGATAAATGATGATTAAAGCCATGTGGTTAGATGAGACAGTCTGGGAAGTAAGTATAGGAAGAAAGAGCACAGGACCCTGGAAATCTCTTATTTTAGAGGTCAGGAAAAGATGGATTGGGCAATAAAGTTGAAAAATATAGTGCTCAATGTAATAGGAGGGAGATCAGGAGTGCTGTGTTGTCAAAGAGAAAAAAAAATTGTTTTGAGAAGATATGATTGGTGGTTGAAAATTGCTGAGAGTATGAGTAAAATGAGGGAAGAGAATTATCTGAAGGCTTGGTTCAGCAGGATAGATTCATTGGCATCTTGGACAAAAGTGATTTCAGTTCAGTACAGGGAATGAAAGGTCTAGCAGAGTCATTTATGGTTGAACAGGAGGCAAGGTAGTAAGGATCAGGTGTAGATGCAACTCTAGAATTCTGTTCCAAAGGGGAGCACAGGAATTAGAAGATACCTATAGAGTTACATGGCATCAAGGGAGTGCTTTTTCCCTCTAAGACATGAGTGTGTCCCTGGGATGATAGAAATGATACAATAAAGAGTAGAAACAAGGTTTCTGAGTTGGTGGTATTAGATGGGATCCAAAGCACATGGGGAAGGGTTGATTTTTAATAGAAACCTGGAGAATTTGTGCACTGAACATGTAAAGATGGCAGAAGATTTGCATACTGGGGGCTTTTGCTAAAGCTGGTACTAAGAAAATGACCATTCAAAAAATTGCTTATATTTTCTTAGTAAAAATAAGGATTGAGGCCAACAATTCAGACTTCAAGAGGAAAGTCTATTCAAATTATAGTTTTCAGGTAAATGTGAGACTTACCATGTCCCCATAGTTCCTCAGTGTATTCCCAATATTTTTCTACAACTTTATGAAGTTGATGTAGTTCTGAAGATGATGAAGTTGACAGAAAACAGAATTAGCAGTTCTGAAGATGATGAAATTGATAGAAAACAGGATTAGCAGGTGTATACAAGAAGGATATTAGGACAAATATGCCCAGTAGTACTTTAATGAGAGTGCAGATTAAAAAAAAAAAAAAAGCATAAGGAGAGGCTAGAAGCATAATTAAGAAATCATTGCCAATCAAATCATTGTTGTGGATGCAATTATCCATAGAAAGAATGCAAAAGTAAATGAAGAGAGGACTGGAAAAAAATTTTTTAACAATTCCTCTATTTAGAAATTGTTGAAAAAACAAAACAGAAGACTGAAACAATGGGCAGAAGGTTAGAAGACAAAATAGTAAGTGATAAACTAAAATATCACAATTTTCTATTTTTATTTGAAACCATGGTTTCAAATAAAATTTGTCAATATATTTAGTTTTCAAGATAGTCAAAATGATAAGGAGTATTAACAGGAGATTCAGTTATTAATGGCTTAAGAAAAACTGATATCTCATAAGAAAAGTCATGAAATTAATAACATATAATCTGTATATTTTGGAGAAGGAAATGGCAACCCACTCCAGTGTTCTTGCCTGGAGAATCCCATGGACGGATAAGCCTGGTAGGCTGTAGTCCATGGGGTCGCATAGAGTCGGACACGACTGAAGCGACTTAGCAGCAGCAATCTGTATATTTTGTTGGAATTCACAAAACTTTTAGTAAAAATGCCAGAAGTTCAGGAGTTCATATAAAGAGTCAATAGGTGCCAAGATAGAGTAATTAATCAACATGACTTAAAGCTTCTAAAATTTTCACTGAATGGTTATAAAAAGGCCATAGGAAAAGAAAAAATAAGTGAACAACCAAAAGCTTAAAAATTTGGGGGTCACCATGTAAATTTTGCATTCAAATTTTAAATATAATCAGATAGCTAGAATGACAAATTTTACTTTATTCTAAAACAAATTAAAAAGTTTTTGGCCCAGAGGGATGGTATGGGGAGGGAGGAGGGAGGAGGGTTCGGGATGGGGAACACATGTATACCTGTGGTGGATTCATTTTGATATTTGGCAAAACTAATACAATTATGTAAAGTTTAAAAATAAAATAAAATTAGAAAAAAAAAAAAGTTTTCCTACAAGACAAAAATATATTTCATACTCTGAACTCCAGGCTCATTATCCTGGAAAGAATATATATCTTCACTTTTCTCCTGTAGCAAAAAGTGTCTTGCATCAAGGAAGTCTATAAACTGTCCTTGGTGTTGGTCAGGTTAAAATACAAAAAAAAAAAAAAAAAAAAGATTACATATCTTACAAGAAACAAACTTAGTGAAATGGGGTCATTGTTATTCAGATTTTTTTTTTTTTAAAGAGGATGTCTTATATATTGGGTTAAATATACTTAGGTTGTTCAAGAAAACATAAAAATCATGTAAACACAAAAAAAGTCAGTAAATTGAAAAAAGTGCTGATTTGAGCTGGTTCAAATGTATAAATTACTTCCTGAAAATGTCTATGATAAGAGCTGCATCTTAAAATTAAATTATATATAGTCAAATGAAGCAAAAAAAAGAAAGAGAACTATGATTTCTCAGATAGATGTTAAGTGCCTATAAGAAAGCATGATGGCTTGAAAAATTTATCCCAAAGAAAAGTGTTAATGGAATGCCATAAGTTGGCTTGGACTATTATTTTTGATAAAGCCCTTAGAGACTTATCTAGCTATTGTGCTAATTTAAAATTCTATGTCCTCAACTAACCCTAGTATATACTGTATATGTATAATACATGTCTTTTAAATAAAAGTACCTTTTATAAAAACAATTCAGAGTGTATACATGGCTCCTTGGAGTTGTGCCAAGAAGTTTTAGGGAGTAGATTTGCAACTTATAAACAGTCAGTAATATGTAATCACAGCTGGGTTATTTTTGTGTTTGTGTGGGAAAGCAATAAACAGATATATAAATAAATGTAACTCATGCAATTTCCAATGCAAATCAAAATATTTATGGGGAGGTTGGGAGGGAGGAGGGTTTTGATTTTTTTTTTTAAAAATAAAATTAAAAAAAAAAAAAAATAAAAATAAATGATTTCAAGAGAAGGAATAAGGTTTTTTGATTAAAGTATAATACTTTAAATAAATTTCAGTCTGTTATGAGATTTTAAAATTATCATTTTATTACAACTCACACAGATTTCAAGAGAAACTTAGGCAGGTGTGTGTTCCCTTTTAATCTTTTGCTCTCATCTTCAGAACTTGAGGCATTAAGTTTTGGGAGAGTCTGAAATAAATGAGAATGGAAAAGGTGCTTCCCCCATCAATTCTGAACATTGTTACAGCCTAGGAGAGAAAAAAAAAAGGAAAGGACTAACATTTATTGAATCTATTCATTTTTACATTATTCTTCAAATTCGAAACTAGCACTTCACCATAAAAATCTAGCTATAACTCCTCAGCTTCACACTAAATCTTGTTCTTTTACTCAGATCACTGTGGTTCTAATTGTTGCTAAATGCAGGGGACACTTAGAGTTTATCACACTCAGAATATCAAAGAAAGTAACTGTTAATCTCCCCTTTTTATGTTTAAATGTTCATCTTTCCTTAAAATGCTCCATTTCCCTGTTGTCATGGTACCACATGCTCCTGCTACCCTTCTCCTCTAACTGCTACCCATCTTCATTTGTTGCCCACCTCAAAAAAAAAAAAAAAAAAAAAAAAAAAAGGAAGAAATATTGGGTTGGCCAAAAGGTTCATTGAGCTTTTTCCACTTCCAAACTTTTGGCCAACTCAGTGTACTAGGACTCAGTTTTTACTGATATGCTGAACTAAAATAGTTATAAAAGAAAGAAAGAAAGAAAGTGAAGTCACTCGGTCGTGTCCAGCTCTTTGTGACCCCATGGACTGTAGCTTACCAGACTCCTCTTCCATCCATGGAATTTTCCAGGCAAGAATACTGGACTGGGTTGCCAGTTCCTTCTTTAGGGGATCTTGCTGACCCACAGATCAAACCTAGGTCTCCTGCATTGCAGGCAGACGCTTTACCATATGAGACACCAGGGAAGCTAGAAACTATAAGCTATAGTTATAGCTAGAGACTATTTTAGAGTTTCAGTTACTAAACCCAATGACAACTTCATATGATATTTTGAAAGAAAGTATTCATCTTTAGCCTGCCGTGGCACTCTATATGTCTCCTTTGTTCAGTTCAGCATATCTAATTCAAAGAGGGCACCCTAAATCAAACTTAACTAGTCACCTTCCCTTATTCCTCCCTTATCCCTGAAACCAAATCTATCACAATCACAACTCATCTATAGTTCATGTCAGGGGAGACATTTCTGTCTCTCTACTCACCCACTTAAGATAATTCTGTTATTTCTTACTTCTGTCAAAACAAGAGGTATTACAATTCTGATGGAACAGTCTAATCTGCTGATTGACCTCTGTTCACTAACTGACAAAATTTCTGTGCATGATCAAAAGTGATGCCTTGTGGTTCCTCTTTTTACTTATTTATTTATTTTTTAAATTTGTGTTAATATCTTATTCCTTGCTTTGGGTTCCTTTGCCTTACAGGCAGCTAATAATATCAGTTCAGTTCAGTTCATTTCAGTCACTCAGTCGTGGCCGACTTTTGTGACCCCATGGACTGTAGCATGCCAGGCCTCCCTGTCCATCACCAACTCCCGGAGTTTACCAAATCTCATGTCCATTGATCAGTAATGCCATCCAACCATCTCATCCTCTGTCGTTCCCGACTCCTCCTCCCTTCAATTTTTCCCAGCATCAGGGTCTTTTCAAATGAGTCAGTTCTTTGCATCAGGTGGCCAAAGTGTTGGAGTTTCAGCTTCAGCATCAGTCCTTCCAATGAATATTCCGGACTGATTTCCTTTAGGATGGACTGGTTGGATTTCCTTGCTGTCCAAGGTACTCTCAAGATGCTTCTCCAACACTATGGTTCAAAAGCATCAATTCTTCAGTGCTCAGCTTTCTTTAAAGTCCAACTCTCACATCCATACATGACTACTGGAAAAATCATAGCTTTGACTAGACCGACCTTTGTTGGAAAAGTAATGTCTCTGCTTTTAATATGCTGTCTAGATTGGTCATAACTTTTCTTCCAAGGAGCAAGCATCTTTTAATTTCATGGTTGCAGTCACCATTGGCATTGATTTTGGAGCCAAAAAAATGAAGTCTATCACTGTTTTCATTGTTTCCCCATCACTTGCATGAAGTGATGGGTCAGGTGCCATGATCTTAGTCTTCTGAATGTTGAGTTTTAAGCCAACTTTTTCACTCTCCTCTTTCACTTTCATCAACAGGCTCTTTAGGTCTTCATTTTCTGCCATATGGGTGGTGTAATCTGCATATCTGAGGTTCTGATATTTCTCCTGGAAATCTTGATTCCAGCTTGTGCTTCATCAGTCTAGCATTTCTCATGATGTACTCTGCATAAAAGTTAAGTAAGCAGGGTGACAATATGCAGCCTTGATGTACTCCTTTCCTGATTTGGAACCACTCTGTTCCATGTCCAGTTCTAACTGTTGCTTCTTGACCTGAACACAGATTTCTCAGGAGGCAGGTAAGGTGGTCTGGTATTCCTATCTCTTGAAGAATTTTCCATAGTTTGTTGTGATCCACAAAATCAAAGTCTTTGGCATATAGCACTGTGACGTGGTTGTGTTTGAACTCAAGGGAATTTAAGACATATAGAACCAAAATTGAACTCTCAATTTTCTTTCATAATTTTGTGCTTCTCTCTTTTTCCCCCTAAGGGAATGTCACCACCAATAGTCCAGTTGCTCATGAGAATCTTGGCAATAATCCTTTTGATTTCCTGATCCCTCCTTCTGTTTCCATTTTTAATTAACCCATGGGTCTTCTAGTATAGAATTTATCTCCTTAATATATATTAAAATATTTATTCCCTCTTCTATAGCCACTTATTTTAAGTGATAGCTTTCCCTAGTCTTTATTATTGAAATCCTCTTTCAGTTTGTCTCTCTAATTCCATGCCAGCCCTACTCTGATCTAACAGTGAGAATGAGATTCATTATCACATGAAATAACATTCTACTGGTAAAAGCAAAAGGAAAGAAGTAAGGGAGATAAGGAGAATAGATGGAAAAATCAGTACTGCCTATGAGTGACTGCGTGTTGACTCATTTCAGTTGTGTCTGACTCTGTGATACTTTAGACTGTAGCCAACCAGGCTCCTCTGTCCATGGGTTTCTCCAAGCAAGAATACTGGAAATGGTTGCCATGCCCTTCTCCAGGGGAATTTCCTGACCCAGTAATTGATTCCACATCTTTTATGTCTCCTGCAGTGAGAGGAAGGTTCTTTACCACTAGTGTCACATGGAGGTGCCCATAACCCCTTTCAATTCTCCTTGCAAACTGGCTAAATATTATTTTTCCCTAAACTATTCCATTTTTTTCTCAAAATCTTGCTATACACAGCAAATACCAATTACTATGTAGTAATATTTTGACTTTTTCTGAAGTTGAGAGGCATTTTGATGGACTTTGAAATGATTCCAAGTTATAGTCTTAATGTCTTGCTCGAAAATCAGATACTGAGTTTTCTAGCCTGTTATGTTTTATCTGTCACATCACTTTCACTGGACTGCTGAAACAGTGCAACAAATATTATGTTTAGTTATGATGATGACAATTCAAGATTCAATTTTTATTATTAATAATAAAAACTAATTGCTATAACAAATAGACCCCCACACACATATATAGTGGTTCAAATAACATAGAAGTTTATTTACCATTAATGTAAAGTTAAAAAGAGTTCCCTAGTAGGTGGTGGAAGATTTCCTCTCTCAGGTGCTTCAGGGTCTCAGAACTTTTTTCTGATTTAAAGGATTTTCCATCTTTTGAGAATTTTTTTGTCTGCATTTAGATAGCATAAGGATAAAGACATATTGTATATATCACACCTTCTATGGAATACCTTGGCCTAGAAAAGACATGTAGAGTTTCCACTCTCATACCATTGTTGGAAACTCAGCTGCATGATGCCATCTACTCCAATAGTGTCTGGGAATCCTGTTGCTCTCTGTTTAGAAAAAAAAAAAAAAAAAAGTAGATACATAATAGTTTTGCTTGAAAAAGTGAGCAGGCACTTGATCAAGAAAGATACTGTAATGTTTAGAGTAATCTTTAGTAAGCTAAAAATTTTGTTACAAATTGAACATACAGGGGAAAAAATACACACAGGATGATAAATTTAACACCCACCCACCCCACCACTCCACTCTAAAAAAAAAAAGTCAAGAAAGGAGAGAAAACTAAAATTAAAAGGTGGGACAAATATAAATCACAAAATAAGATAGATTAAATCTAACAGTACTTGCATTAAATATAAATGTATGAAAATTTCTAATAAAATGATAGTTTATAAGATTGAATTTAAACATATATGTCCAGTCACACATCCAATAAGACTATGAGTAGTTATAACAGTCACACTAAAACAAAAGGATGTAGAAAGGTTGAAACCAAAAACAATATTAAAAGTGTATAATATGGAGGTAACAAAAGAGATCTGTCAGAACTATTGGAATATTAAAGAAAAAATTATAATAAAAAGGCATAATTAGAGATAAGGAGATTTTATGAGACAATGCACAATTATTTATTTATTAAATTTAAATATATAATCAGACAAAAATATCAGAAAATGTAAATACATAATATTTGAATACCATTATAAACAAACTTGGATTTACAGAACATATAGGAAATAATATACACAAAACAGAAAATTATTCATTTTAAAGTCTATATAGATCATAAAATTATCCTGAAATATGAACAAAATATTTCAAAGAATTTTAATCATACATAGAGCATTTTCTGATATTATTACACTTTTAAAATATTAATTGAAAAATATGACTAGAAAATTTCTGTATGTTTGGTAATTTTTATAATGGTATCCTAAACACATGTGAAGCAATGGAATAATCATAATGGGAATTAGAAAATATGTTTAACTTAATTATAATAAAGATATGCTGAAACTGTTTTATGTGTACTTAATGTAGTTTTCAACCTTCAATGCATTTATTAGAAAATGAGTCTGAAAGCATAGTGAACTAAGCTTTCTTTTCATGAAATAATAATAAAAGAAAAATGTCTAGTAACATGAACTCCAAAAACAATAGGAGTAATATAACTAACATGATGAACAAAATTAATGAAATAGAAAAAAAATGCAGTAAGGGACTCAACAAGCCAATTTGGAAAGGTATGAGTTGGTAAACTTGTGGCAAGACCAATGATAAAAATGAAACAGGTAATATTTGAAATAACAAAAAGAAATATAATAGCTCCACAGGTAATGCAAAATAAAAAACAAACAAGGGAATATTATGTATAACTTTATACCAATAAAGTAGAAACTGCTTTCCCAAATTTTATTGGATTCAGTCTCCCAAAACTGACAAAAAAATGAAAACCAAATAACCCAATTACTATTAAAGAAATCAAATCAACAACTTAAAATATTTTTAAAGGAAAACTCAAGGCTTGGATAGCTTCACTGAGGACAGCTCAGCTAAACAACTAGAATTCTCATACTATACAGATTTGGGCTCAGATGGTAAAGAATCTGCCTGCAATGCAAGAGACCCAGGCTTGATCCCTGGGTCTCAAAGATGCCCTGGCAAAGGTCATGGCAATTCACTCCAGTATTGTTGTCTGGGAAATTCCATGGACAGAGGAGCCTCGAAGGCTACAGTCCTTGGGGTCACAAAGAGTCTGACACGACTCGCAGGCTACAGTCCTTGGGGTCACAAAGAGTCTGACACGACTGAGCAACTAACATACAAATTACTCCAGAACTATTCACCAGTTACTCTTCAGGATGTGGGTGTGTGCACAGTCACTCGGTCATGTCTAACTCTTTGCAACTCTTTGGACTGTAGCCCACCAGACTCCTCTGTCCATCATATTTTCCAGCCAAGAATACTAGACTGTGTTGCCATTTCCTCCTCCAGAGGATCTTCCCAATCCAGGGATCAAACCCACATCTCGTGCATTGGCAGGTGGATACTTTACCACCGAGCCACCTGGGAAAGCTCAAGGTTAAGTACATGGAAGTAAATGTAAGTCTGTGCGAGACCTCTCTGTGAAGAGAAAACAAAACATAACTATAAGTCATATTATGTCACATGCCTGTTTTAAATTCCCTATTATACTTTTTTATTTTTTTTAATTTTATTTTATTTTTAAACTTTACAATATTGTATTAGTTTTGCCAAACACCGAAATGAATCCACCACAGGTATACATGCGTTCCCCATTCTGAACCCTCCTCCCTCCTCCCTCCCCATACCATCCCTCTGGGTCGTCCCAGTACACCAGCCCCAAGCATCCAGTATTGTGCATCGAACCTGGACTGGCGACTCGTTTCATACACGATATTATATATGTTTCAATGCCATTCTCCCAAATCTTCCCACCCTCTCCCTCTCCCACAGAGTCCATAAGACTGTTCTATACATCAGTGTCTCTTTTGCTGTCTCGTACACAGGGTTATTGTTACCATCTTTCTAAATTCCATATATATATGCGTTAGTATACTGTATTGGTGTTTTTCTTTCTGGCTTATTCACTCTGTATAATAGGCTCCAGTTTCGTCCACCTCATTAGAACTGATTCAAATGTATTCTTTTTAATGGCTGAATAATACTCCATTGTGTATATGTACCACTACTTTCTTATCCATTCATCTGCTGATGGACATCTAGGTTGCTTCCATGTCCTGGCTATTATAAACAGTGCTGCGATGAACATTGGGGTACATGTGTCTCTTTCCCTTCTGGTTTCCTCAGTGTGTATGCCCAGCAGTGGGATTGCTGGATCATAAGGCAGTTCTATTTCCAGTTTTTTAAGGAATCTCCACACTGTTCTCCATAGTGGCTGTACTAGTTTGCATTCCCACCAACAGTGTAAGAGGGTTCCCTTTTCTCCACACCCTCTCCAGCATTTATTGCTTGTAGACTTTTGGATCACAGCCATTCTGACTGGTGTGAAATGGTACCTTATAGTGGTTTCGATTTGCATTTCTCTGATAATGAGTCATGTTGAGCATCTTTTCATGTGTTTGTTAGCCATCTGTATGTCTTCTTTGGAGAAATGTCTATTTAGTTCTTTGGCCCATTTTTTGATTGGGTCATTTATTTTTCTGGACATAGACATCTCATAACTCATTACTGGACACTTAATTGCACTCCAGAGAGAAGAAATACAGCTCCACCCACCAGAACAGCGACATAAGCTTCCCTAACCAAGAAACCTTGACAAGCCTCCTGTACAAACCCACACACAGCGAGGAAATGCCACAATAAAGAGAACTCCACAAACTGACAGAATACAGAAAGGACACCCCAAACTCAGCAATTTAAACAAGATGAAGAGATAGAGGAATACCCAGCAGGTAAAGGAACAGGATAAATGCCCACCAAATCAAACAAAAGAGGAAGAGATAGGGAATTTACCTGATAAAGAATTCTGAATAATGATAGTGAAATTGATCCAAAATCTTGAAATCAAAGTGGAATCACAGATAAATAGCCTGGAGACAAGGATTGAGAAGTTGCAAGAAAGGTTTAACAAGGACCTAGAAAAAATAAAAAGCAGGCAATCAATAATGAATAATGCAATAAATGAAATTAAAAACACTATGGAGACAACAAGTAGTAGAATAACAGAGGCAGAAGATAGGATTAGTGAACTAGAAGATATAATGGTAGAAATAAATGAATCAGAGAGGATAAAATAAAAATGAATTAAAAGAAATGAGGACAATCTCAGAGACCTCCAGGACAATATTAAACGCTACAACATTCGAATCATAAGGGTCCCAGAAGAAGACAAAAGGAAAGACCATGAGAAAATACTTGAGATAATAGTTGAAAACTTCCCTAAAATGGGGAAGGAAATAATCACCCAAGTCCAAGAAACCCAGAGAGTCCCAAACAGGATAAACCCAAGGCGAAACACCCCAAGACACACATTAATCAAATTAACAAAGATCAAACACAAAGAACAAATATTAAAAGCAGCAAGGGAAAAACAACAAATAACACACAAGGGAATTCCCATAAGGATAACAGCTGATCTTTCAGTAGAAACTCTTCAAGCCAGGAGGGAATGGCAAGACATACTTAAAATGATGAAAGAAAATAACCTACAGCCCAGATTATTGTACCCAGCAAGGATCTCATTCAAATATGAAGGAGAAATCAAAAGCTTTTCAGACACGCAAAAGCTGAGAGAATTCAGCACCACCAAATCAGCTCTCCAACAAATACTAAAGGATATTCTCTAGACAGGAAACACAAAAAGGGTGTATAAATTTGAACCCAAAACAATAAAGTAAATGGCAATGGGATCATACTTATCAATAATTACCTTAAACATAAATGGGTTGAATGCCCCAACCAAAAGACAAAGACTGGCTGAATGGATACAAAAACAAGACCCCTACATATGTTGTCTACAAGAGACCCACCTCAAAACAGGGGACACATACAGACTGAAAGTGAAGGGCTGGAAAAATATTTTCCATGCAAATAGGGACCAAAAGAAAGCAGGAGTAGCAATACTCATACCAGATAAAATAGACTTTAAAACAAAGGCTGTGAAAAGAGACAAAGATGGTCACTACATAATAATCAAAGGATCAATCCAAGAAGAAGATATAACAATTATAAATATATATGCACCCAACATGGGAGCACCGCAATATGTAAGACAAATGCTAACAAGTATGAAAGGAGAAATTAACAATAACACAATAATAGTGGGAGACTTTAATACCCCACTCACACCTATGGATAGATCAACTAAACAGAAAATTAACAAGGAAACACAAACTTTAAATGATACAATAGACCAGTTAGACCTAATTGATATCTATAGGACATTTCATCCCAAAACAATTAAATTCCCTATTATACTTTTACAAAATTTCATCATGGTGCTAGTCCTAAGTGTTCCTTCATATCTGACTCCTGCTATCTACTGTATTTCTTGTTCATTTCTTTCTCTTAGTCATTTTATCCAGCTTCACTGATAATTTTTAATTCCCTAATTATGCCAGGCTCAGCTCATTCCTTTCTTTGGACATTTACACTGATATCATTTATTCTGCCTAAAATGGTAACCCTTTCTCTTTCTGTCCCCTTCTTACCTTTAGGTATCAGTTAAAATGACACTTCTTAAGAATTCTTCACTAATTTCCCTTTCTAAAACAGGCACTTCACATTATGTTGATTCTACCCTACACTTAGTTCTTTTCTTTCATAGAACATAGCACAACTTGCAACTCTACATGCATTTATTTATTTTTGATTGTATCTCTAATTACAACATGGTATCCATGAAAACAGGATCAATGTTTTATGCATTGTTATGTACCCAATGCTTAGAATGGTTCCTGAAGCCTAGCAGGCATTTAAACTATGAGATTAAAATTATTATACTCTAGGTTTATGAGACCTTTGCATATGCTAGTAATAATAATGTTGTATTTTTATTTCCAATTTGGGCATTTTCTTCTATGCAACTTCTCCAGAAGTACAGGATTTGATAATTCCTGAGTCAGTTATACAATACTATGAAATTCCTAGAAAACCACATCTAAACATTAATTCCATTAAATTTGTGTACTTTTTCAGAGTGTTCCAAATAATCAAATTTGTCTACATGTCAATAGTATTTGCCTTTATCCACTTTCTCAAACTGCAACCACTTAATATTTTTAATGACTAATTTGATTATCTTTGGTGCAAAAAACCTCCACACTACTTTTAGTATAATCAATTCATTTTTCTGGACCATGGCTTATAAGTCAGTGCATAGTCTGACCCCTGTTCAGCTCTCTAGCTGCATTTTTCTGCATTCTTTTGCATAAAGCACCCAACACTGAACTATTTAAAGTTCTGGAAAGCAATGTTGTCTGTGATCATGCTTTTGCAATTATTATACTGATTGCTGGAACATTCTTCTCCTCTTTTGCTCCTTAATTACTAAAGCCCACTCAGTTTCCAGATTTAACCTTTCAGATTTTTTCCTCCAGAAAGCCTTCCCTAACTTCCTGGGCCCTGGTTAGGAGACGTATCTATATGCAGTTATTTCATCATAACACTTACTGTATTGTACTTGTCTTTTACTTGTCTATCTACCACTACATTGTAGAAATTGGGTCTCATTGACATATTGAGAATTTACTTTAGAGCTTGGCTCACATAGTGGGCAATGCACTTTTTTTTTCCCAGAAGGAGAGAAGGAAGGAAAAAAGAAATGGTGGGAGAGATGAAGGAAGAAAGGAGTGGAGAAAGAAGAGGAGGGAAAGACAGAAGGAAGGAGTAAAGGAAGGAAGTAGAGAAGAGAAGAATAAATAATCATGTTAGGCATTGCATTAAAGCAGTGGTTGAAAAACTTTTCCTCCAAAGGGTCAGATAGTAAATATTTTAGACTTTATGGGCCATATGGGCTCTGCCTTATATTCAACTCTGCCATTTTAACACAAAAGTATGCTATGTTCCAGTAAAACTGTATTTATAAAAATAAGTAGCTGCATAGATTTGACTTGAGGGCCATAATTTTCTAGTTACTACATTAGAGGCTTTATTTTACATTATTTCATTACTTCTAACAACAACTTTTCATGAACAGTGAGCTTAAAATAGATTATGTAATTTGTCCAAATCCACAGAACTAATAGTAATGAAGTCCTAAGTCTGCTTAACTCCACACAGCAGACAGGAGAGAAATGAAAGCCAAAATACTGTGGACACGTCACTTGGTATTCCTCTTTTACAGATTAGAAATCAGCACTTTAATAAAATTTGCTAAAGTTTCTCTGGATAGTATTTAAATTTATCTCTTATTAATGAAATGCCTTAAGCTCTTCACCATTGGTGCATGCCAATTTTATTGAATTAAAATCTCTCTCATTTTTTAATTTCCTGCTATTTTAGAAAATGGTTGATCTGAAGAAGATTTTGTAGCAATTTGAAAATTCAGCTTATCTCCTATTGTTCTTCGTTTTGGTCCCCTTAAAACAAAATACCAGCTAAATTAATGATCTGATTTTTGCAGGGAAGTAAGTAGCCAATAAATATTGCTTAAATTCTACATTTAAACAAAGTCTAGCGTCAAAGAAGATGAAAGAAATAGAATACATTTAATATAAGTTCAGAAGTTATTATTTATGAGATCAGAATTTTAGACAAAGTGTTTAGATTTTTAAATTGGATTTATATGTCTATGCCAATGAATAAAAGGAGTATGGGAGTGGATACTGAATAAAGTTGAACAGTATAAAAATAAAGTAGCTAAATATACCATTTTAAGTGGTACTCAATGTCTCTTGAGTTCTATTAACAGTAATTACATGGTTTGTGAAAATGAGGGACAAGCTATTGGAATAAATACTTCAGTAACCCCTTATGATTATACAGTGGAAGTGAGAAATAGATTTAAGGGACTAGACCTGATAGACAGAGTGCCTGATGACAATGGATGGAGTTCATGACATTGTATAGGAGACAGAGATCAAGATCATCCCAAGAAAAAAAAATTCAAAAATGCAAAAAGGCTGTCTGAGGAGGCCTTACAAATAGCTGTGAAAAGAAGAGAAGTGAAAAGCAAAGAAGAAAAGCAAAGATATACCCATTTGAATGCAGAGTTCCAGAGAACAGCAAGGAGAGATAAGAAAGTTTTCCTCAGAGATCAGTGCAAAGAAATAGAGGAAAATAATAGAATGGGAAAGACTAGAGATCTCTTCAAGAAAATTAGACATATCAAGGGAAAATTTCATTAAAATATGGGCTCAATAAAGGACAAACATGGTACGGATCTAACAGAAGCAGAAGATATTAAGAAGAGGTGGCAAGAATACACAGAAGAACTGTACAAAAAAGATCTTCATGACCCAGATGATCATGATGGTGTGATCACTCACCTAGAACCAGACATACTGGAATGCAAAGACAAGTGGGCCTTAGGAAGCATCACTATGAACAAAGCTAGTGGATGTGATGGAATTCCAGTTGAGCTATTTCAAATCCTGAAAGATGATGCTGTGAAAGTGCTGCATTCAATATGTCAGCAAATTTGGAAAACAGTGACCACAGGACTGGAAAAGGTCAGTTTTCATTCCAATCCCAAAGAAAGACAATGCCAAAGAATGTTCAAACTACTGCACAATTGTACTCATCTCACACGCTAGTAAAGTAATGCTCAAAATTCTGCAAGCCAGGCTTCAGCAATACATGAACTGTGAACTTCCAGATGTTCAAGCTGGTTTTAGAAAAGGCAGAGGAACCAGAGATCAAATTGCTAACATCCGCTGGACCATCAAAAAAGCATGAGAGTTCCAAAAAAACATCTATTTCTGCTTTATTGACTATGCCAAAGACTTTGTGTGGATCACAGTAAACTGTGGAAAATTCTTCAAGAGATGGGAATACCAGACCACCTGACCTGCCTCTTGAGAAACCTGTATGCAGGTCAGGAAGCAACAGTTAGAACTAGTCATGGAACAACAGACTGGTTCCAAATAAGAAAAGGAGTACATCAAGGCTGTCCACTGTCACCCTGCTTATTTAACTTCTATGCAGAGTACATCATGAGAAACTGTGGGCTGGAAGAAGCACAAGGTGGAATCAAGATTGCTGGGAAAAATATCAATAACCTCAGATATGCAGATGACACCACCCTTATGGCAGAAAGTGAAGAAGAACTAAAGAGCCTCTTGATGAAAGTGAATGAGGAGAGTGAAAATGTTGGCTTAAAGCTCAACATTCAGAAAACTAAGATCATGGCATCCGGTCCCATCACTTCATGGCATATAGATGGGGAAACAGTAACATACTTTATTTTCTTGGTCTCCAAAATCACTGCTGATGATGACTGCAGCCATGAAATTAAAAGACGCTTACTTCTTGGAAAGAAAGTTATGACCAACCTAGACAGCATATTAAAAAGCAGAGACATTGCTTTGCCAACAATGGTCTGTCTAGTCAAGGCTATGGTTTTTCCAGTAGTCATGTATGAATGTGAAAGTTGGACTGTGAAGAAAGCTGAGTGCTGAAGAATTGATGCTTTTGAACTGTGGTGTTGGAGAAGATTCTTGAGAGTCCCTTGGACTGCAAAGAGATCCAACCAGTCCATGCTAAAGGAGATCAGTCCTGGGTGTTCATTGGAAGGACTGATGTTGAAGCTGAAACTCCAATACTTTGGCCACCTCATGCAAACAGCCGACTCATTTGAAAAGACCCTAATGCTGGGAAAGACTGTGGGCAGGATGAGAAGGGGACAACAAAGGATAAGATGGTTGGATGGCATCACCGACTCAATAGACATGAGTTTGGGTAAACTCCTGGAGTTGGTGATGGACAGGCCTGGCATGCTGCAGTTTATGTGGTTGCGAAGAGTCGGACACAACAGCAATTGACTGAACTGAACCCCAGGTAGAGATGAGGTAATCCAGGAACTGGTGCCAGAAATATTCACTTTGAGTTCCCAAACTTTTAAAACTTATGGCCCTACATATCTGACCTATTACATTGTATGGGGCCTTGGACAATTAAACTACTTTAAATCTTGAGTTCCTAATCTCTGAAAGAGAAATGCCTATGTGTTGCAAAGTCCAAATGCTGTTACAACAGCAATGTCAGCTGGATCCACTCATTCTATCATTTTCTACCTATATGAAAAAACCTATACTGTTTTGGGTTTCTTTGAGTTTGATTTTGTTTAAAGGCCATGGTTCATTCATACACTAGTTACTTAAACTGAAAGACATATATGAAAAGAAAAAAATCACATCCTGTGCTAAAGTCTTCGGTGCAGACTGTTTTTAGACTCTGTTTAAACAGAGTCTATAACAGAATTAATAGTTTCAGTATAAACAGAATTAATAGTTTCATTAGTAAAAAAAAAACAAACAAACATTAAAAAACCTGACATGTTCACATGTCAAACTACTACCTGGTGGGGGTGGGCAGTGGAGAGGATGAGTGGTCCCATGAGTGGAGATAGAGTTCAGAGGAAGATATTATATATTCTTTTGTAACCAATGAAAGGCTGAGTTAAAAGTAAAGTTGTGGCCGAGAGAAAGAGCAATGTTAATAAGGACCTAAACCAAGATTGTAGAACAAACAATGGTGTAGATTATTCTAGCCAGTCACATGTAATTAAAATTACACACACACACACACACACACATACATATATATATATATATATATATATATATATATATATCACCAAAATATCAATATGTACTTATTAGAGTATTATAATATATATATTCTAATAGGATTTTCCAGGTGGTGCTAGTGGTAAAGAACTCATCTGCCAGTGTAGGAGATATAAGAAATGTGGGTTCTATCCCCAGGATGGGAATATCCCCTGGAGGAGGGCATCACAACCCTCTCCAGTATTTTGCCTGGAGAATCCCATGGACAGAGGAACCTGGGGGCTACAGTCCATAGGGTCACAAAGAGTTGGACACTACTGAAATAACTTAGCATATATATATATATATATATATATATATAATAGCTAAATAAATGATATTTTGGTGTAAAAAAAAGGGACATATGTATACCTGTGGCTGATTCGTGTTGACATTTGACAGAAACCAACACAATTCTGTGATGCAATTATCCTTGAATTAAAAAAAAAAATCTATAATATACTTATATCAATGAGAAGAACTTGATTTTGCATTTCCTGGGTAGAACAACATAAAATGAAACTTAATTCTAAGAGATCTGTTTGTAGTTCTAATATTGCTGTTAATCATGATTTTATTTATAAGGTTAATTATTATTAAGTACAAGTACTTTGTCCAGTTCTACTGCTAATTCAATGACGTTGGACCAGGTAATATAAATATAATTATGTGCTTAATCCATGCTAAATGTGTTGTTAAGTGCTTTACATGCAGTATCTTCTTTAATTCTTAAAACAACTTATATCACATAGGTATTTCAGTCCCATATTATTGTTGAACAAATTGAGGGTGGGGTCTTTGGAAGGAATGATGCTAAAGCTGAAACTCCAGTACTTGGGCCACCTCATGTGAAGAGTCGACTCATTGGAAAAGACTCTGATGCTGGGAGGGATTGGGGGCAGGAGGAGAAGGGGACGACAGAGGATGAGATGGCTGGATGGCATCACTGACTCGATGGATATGAGTCTGAGTGAACTCCAGGAGTTGGTGATGGACAGGGAGGCCTGGCGTGCTGCGATTCATGGGTCACAAAGAGTCGGACACGACTGAGTAACAGAACTGAACTGAACTGGTGTATTGTGGAACTTAATTACCTTGCCTAAGACCACAAGGCTGGTATTTGACAGAGGCATTTCCAACTTCTAAGCCCAAACTCTTAATCAATATACTGTATTAGTTTAAGTGGCTCATTATTTCAGATATGTTGCCACTTTAACAATTTACATATTCCATAAGAATTTTTGTGGCTGCTATTACCATTATGAGTCAGACGCGACTGAGCGACTTCACTTTCACTTTTCACATTCATGCATTGGAGAAGGAAATGACAACCCACTCCAATGTTCTTGCCTGGAGAATCCCAGGGACGGGGGAGCCTGGTGGGCTGCCATCTATAGGGTCGCACAGAGTCAGACACGACTGAAGTGACGCAGCAGCAGCAGATAAAAGGAAAAACATTTCTGATCAAAAGAATTGAGCAAGCCCCATTTGACTGGAATTAGTGAGTAATGCCAGGTGTGACTTTGTTTACCCAGCTGTCATAAGTGGCTACAACTGAAATGTGATCCTCTACTTGCAAAATATTACACAATTTAAATATGTGTGGAGAAAGCCTATTAAAAGGTGAATTATTCACCAAGAGAACAGAAAGTCTCTTTCCTCTTACTATTCCTCTTTTTTAACAAACTGTCACACTAAGCTTAACCATTCTTCCAAAACATGAAACTAAGCCCTTTTGTGCAATTTTCAAACACTTCCACAAATGAATAGACATAGTAATGTGTCATGAAGTCTTGCCAATTTACAATGCCTACATTACTTCACAATAACATATTTTTTATTTAAAAGGTATTTTATTGCCTCTTTACAATTTTCAACGTGCATTTCTCTTCCCATTATAAAAAGCGTAATGTTAGGAGAAAGGTGTCAGCTGAAGCACAGGTTGTAAGGGTTCCAGTTTTCAGTGAACATAACAAACCACTCTGATCACAACTTTGTGTGAGGAAAATCCTCTGGAAAATTACTTTCTGCATATGTTTAAATATTATTCACAATGGAAACTCTTTTCTGTAGAAATGCTTTAAAATAATATGATTGACTATTACCACGTGAATACTTCTTTTAAGCATAGCCTTTTATAATCACATATACTCTCTATCCTTATCCATTTTATTTTTCACTTGGTAAAAATGAACAAAATACAAAATTCAGGATAATTTTATCATTCACATTAGCAAGAGAACAACGGCAAATGGCTTTGAACTGCTCTTCCATCTGGCATTTCATTTACTGTTTAGATTCGCAGGTATAATAGGAGTAGAAATTTTCTGGGCCAGAGTTTAATGGAGCTCAGCACTGTTCCTTTCTGAAAAGACCCATCCACCTATGGACAAAGCCTTCTGTCTGTTACTATGGCCCTGAATAAGGTGACTGATGAGCATCCAAGTCTGTTTCAAGTTGCAAAAAGGAAGAACTTAAATTCCAGTTAACTATGCTGTCTCTTCCTGATACGAATTATGCCAGCTGAGATAATCAATAACTTATCAGGCTGCCGAGAGCCCATTAGCATGTGGTTAACATGCTAGTGTTCACAGCAGTATTCTTCAGTGTGGGAAGTGGCCCTCTGGTATAACACACTTCAATAGTCTAAGCTCAATAATAATAACTCTTGTTTAACAAGACATTAGATTGACTCTTATAAATTAGAAGATTGTTTTCATGATCTATGTAATCTGCTCTATTAATAAAAATAGAACTGAAGGCTCTTGGCACAATTCATTTCTCACTTCTACTTACAAGTGGGCTCTAAATATAAGGAATCAGGCTTGCCCAATTAATCACAGCCCTGAACAACACGTCTACCTGAAGAGAATGTAAAACCTCTGCTAGTAGAAAGTTTAATTTAAGCCCTAGGGCTAAATTAAAGAGCTTTTCAAATACAGAGATTATTGTCTGGTAAGAGCAAAACACAATTATGTTTTTTTTTTTAATTCCATTTTAGGAAATTATTTTCAGAAACAAAGAAATATAGCAATTTGCTAAATCATTTGAAAGGAGTTGACTCATTGCTGTCACATTTTAGCATGAATAAGAAAATGGCAAGAAGAAATAAAAACAGTGCAGTAAGAAGTCCTTAAGATCCAATGATTTTTTTTTTGTTTGCATCCTCTGAGTGACAAAGACAAGGTTTTACATCTGATGTCTGTGTACTAACTGAATTTTCCACTGTCTACTCCTTAAATGCAATTCTGATTGTGTAGTTGTAAGAAAGAACAGCTAAGTGAATGAGCAGGATGCAGTGTTTCATGTACTGTTCCCACTTTGGGATTGTCATATTGCATCTGTGGGATTGAATCTTTTAAGGGGTTGTCAAATTTAATTGGCGAATTTGCACAGTTCTGGCTTACTGGATATATCACAACACCAAGATTTTTTTCTTTTATCACTTTATGTTAACTCCATGATTTAAATATTCCCATCTGTGAACAAGGCCTACAGAATAAAGAAAACAGCTTTAGTAAATTAAAATCTTAACTGATAAACAATTTGAAGATTTTAACATTGTCAATTTGATATTTGCAATGCACAAAATTTGATATATGATGTATTTTTCTTTTCTTGTGACAGATATTGTATTTTGTACATGTTCAGTATAACAGAATGTCCTATAAACAATTGGTAGGTTTAAAGATTATAAAAAAAAACCAGTAAAATCTATAATATCAACAACATAGGCTCCCAGCCCTTCCAAGAATAAGGATAAATGCTTCAAATAAATATTCAAATGGAATCTAACATTTTTTCTTACCTATGAATCCTGCATTGTCTAAGACCTAACATTCTTTTCTCTTTCCACCTACTAAAGTTGATCTCACTGCCTTACACATCCAAACTCTTCTTCTTCTTTTTAAATATTTGTGGCTTCTCTTCAGATATTGACTAAAACACAACTTCCACAGAAGTAGAGAGAAGCTTCACAAACATCCTAAGTGGACCCCCTCCAGTTAGTCCCCAAAGTGTTTTTCCTTCCAATAGTTATCAGAAATTGTAATCTTCTATTTACAATTTGGTTTCTCCATATACTATGTGTTTAGTTACAAATTGTGCATTCCATAAAGACAGAGACAATGATTTTGTTTTGTTTGCTTTTTGTTTGTTTCAGTCAGTGCAGAGCCAGCTTCTGGTGGATTGCTGGCGGGTAGTGGCGGTGGTTTGAAAGGAAGAGAAAGAGGACAAGAGGAGGAATAATAAACTCATTTAATAAGAAATTAGTACATATAACAGCTAAAATTTCCCAAACTTTTATGTCAAGCACTGTGCAAGGGGATTTGCACTATCTCATTTAGTTGTTCCTTGGCAATAGATGCTCATATTATCTAATGTTGACAGAAGGAGATTTGAGGCTGAGAGGTTAAAGAGCTTATACAGGGATATCAAATTAATTAAGTTGGTGCCAGGATTCAAACCCTGGACATCCCACTCCAGAGCTCACATGAATGAGCTTGTTAAATAAATGAGTGGATGTGTAAATAAAGGAGGCAAGTAGGAAAGGAGGAAGGAAGGAAGAAAGAGAGAAAGAAAGAATAGAGGCATGCTACCTATACCAAAAAGTGACATGCTGGAAATTTTTATTTTAATGAGAATTCTGACCAGTCAAATATCTAGCGTCTTTTGTAACCTATACCTTTTTAAACTCTAGGTTTTGAGGATTAGAAGTTGTAAGACTTACCAAATAATGGTTTCAGGTGAAATAATCCTCTTAACAAAGCTATGTTTGTTAACAATGACTCTCATAGATCACTTTTGAGAATCAACATTGTGAATACCTAGCAATAAAGCAACTATTGTTAGTTCACTAAAGCCATAAGATAGGTGGAATGTTTCAGCCCAGACATAAAGGCTGCAATGATAACAAATCTGAATATTGGATCATTGTGTGTCAATTGTGTCAATTTTGCATTAAACCCTTTACTTTTGTGTGTTCTCCTTTAATTCTCAGAGTCCTAGGAGGTGAGCACAGAATAACAGGGCCAGCGAGACTTGGTCTTGAGATTCTGATGCAGACATTCTGATTCCAGAGCTAATGGCTTTAAGAAGTCACTCTCTAGTGGTCTTGGACCATTTCTTTGTAAAGTGTGATGCCATGCAAATAATGGGGATTGTAAGAAACTGAGAAGTTTACAGGTAGGCATTGTATGTTCATTGCTTCAATGAATTCTCTTAACAACTTGCAACTTATTTATTTGACAAGTGGGAAAATGAAACTCATAGAAGCTGAACAATTTGCTGAAGTTTCCCTAGCCAGTAAAAGGCAGAAATAGGATATAATCCCAGGCTATGGGTGTTCACAAAACCCATAGTCATTTTAAGAAAGCCATACTATTTCCTGAAGTTTAGTGTCTACTGTAGTCATTAACAGAGAGGAGAAACAGCTGTTGCTTCCTATAGTAGTCCTACACTCCAGTTGAGTCCTTTGAATGCTAATTCTGGCATAACACTGAGTGGCTGAAACACCTGAATTCACTCATTTTCAGAATGGTTATTTTCTTTAGATACATGATAAATGCCAGTTTACAAACTGCTATAAAATGATGGTAATACTGTGCTATCAATGGGTTCTTCTCTTAGGATTGAAAAATTGCACTTTAAAGGTAAAAAAAAAAAAGTTTGACTTTGAATGTATTCATTCCAAAAATATATATATATAAATACAGTTATTTTAACAACTAAATATTAATATATTAATAAAAAATGAAGCACCAGTTGAAACATGACTTTTGAAAGATAGTATATAAGCACTTATCTGCAAACATAGTAATTTGACCAAAATCTCTTTATAACTAAAGTCCTATAGTATTATGAAAGGGATATAGTGTACATAAACTTAATAGTGAATAACTGTTTATTAAGCAGCTCATGATATTCACCATGAGGTCATTAAATGGCTAGATCTTGAGCTATTATGGTTTGAAGATATTTAATGATATAAAAAAGGAAGTGTCATGTGCTAAACATAGGCAAATTTCTGTCTAAGGAATGTTTTAACAGCTTTGCCATTTTCTTGGATGTCAGAGTAACACCAGTTTCATGTTTAATGGAGGATGCGCTAAAGTAGAAGGGCTATGAACTTCAACAGTCATCGTGGTCTTAGCAGCTGGCTCAGTTCAGTGGAATAGAAAGAAGATGCACAAGCCTGAGTTTTCTAGTTCAGGTAGGAAAGAGAAAAGTAGAATTTACACTTAATCTAGTGTACTGCCCAAGGGAAAGGGGGCAGATGGTACTTAGCATTAAGCATGGCTCTGTGAAATCTGGAGAAGGTGGCTAATCCTGAGAATTCTCCCCAAGAAGGGTGAGAGAGAAGTGGAACATACATAGCCATTTTAAAAAAGGGTTTGAGAGACTCCCACAATCTCTAGCCAGCTGAATTGGTAAAAATCTTTCCCTGCAAAGTCAGTTCATAAAAACTAGAACAGATGGCTTCTTCACACAAACATACACCAATACAAAGCCACAACAAGCATAAAGAATCAGGAAAAATTAATCCATAGCATTCTACCCTAAAGAAATGGAGGTCTATCAATTGCCTGACCAAAATTCAAAATAATTGTCTTAAGGAAGCTTAGTAAGTTACAATAGAGCTCAGATAGACAACAAAATCAATAAAATGATACATGAACAGAATGAGAATATCAACAAAAGATAAACTATAAAAATGAACTAAACAGAATTCTGGAGTTGAAGAATACAATAACTGAACTGAAAAATTCAATACAGAGCTTCACTAACAGACTTGCTCAAGCAAGAGAAAGAATCAGTGAACTTAAAGATAGGTCATTTAAAATTATCCAGTCAGAGAAACATAAATAAAAAAAAGAGCAAAGTAGAATGTTGAGTTAGAGAAATAGAAGGCAGCAGCGTTGTACAATCAAAACACATATTGAAGACTATATTTCTGGAGAATCAATCTTTACATAAAATATTAGCAAGTAAAGGCATTAACACAAGGTAGTAGGAAATAGGAATGATAGGTCAGAAGAAGAGAGTCCAGGGAAATTAGACTCACAAATATGATCCAGATTCAGAAAAGCTTCTAAAGCTATAATAAGTCAATTATTATTAGTTTTCTGGACAGGAGATAGACACAACCTTTACAATTCATTTTATATAACTCCCTGTAGAAATATATATTTTATTTATCCATTTGTGATAAATATTTTTATAAATATGACAAGTTCGAAATTAATAGTTTGAATTTTTTTATTCTGATTGAGTGCACCTAAATACACTATAGCATACAATGAATATAATTAAGAATATTTATGTTTTCAGGTATTCAAGGAAATTCTCAAATGATAAACATATCATTTAAAATATTAACTAAAGGATATATTGTTACAAGGGTATACAACTGCACTTATATTGTGGAATAGTGTAAGTAAAAGCTAGTTAAGAGAAAGTGAAAAGTTGTGTCTGACTCTTTGTGACCCCATGGACTATACAGTCCATGGAATTCTCCAGGCCAGAATACTGGAGTGAGGCTAGCATACTGTAGAGGGTAGCCTTTCCCTTCTCCAGGGCATCTTCCAAGCCCAGGAATTGAACCCTGGTCTCCTGCGTTGCAGATGGATTCTTTACCAGCTGAGCCACAAGGGAAGTCCAAGAATACTGGAGTGAGTAGCCTATCCCTTCTCCAGTGGATCTTCTGATCCCAGGAATCAAACTGGGGTCTCCTGTATTGCAGGTGGATTCTTTACCAATGGAACTATCAGTGAAGATGTAAAAATTAGTATTATATTTAATATAATGAATGCATCCTTTAAAAAGTCATAGATTTTTTGACATTTGAGAATTAGGGATAACTTAAAAATCCTAACAACCTTATCCATAATATTAAGTTTTCACTTTATTTATTTATTTCACTTAAAGCTACCTGATTATTTAGGCTTTCATTTCTTTTAATGAATATATCTTTCTTTTGTGTGGATGAAATAATCTGACAAGAAAGAATGCTTGTCTGAAGTCTGAAAGACCTTACCTAGAAAAATTCCCATTCTCAAACACTACATTTTCTATGAAAGTTTTTCAAATTTTTTTGAACTAGAAGCAGTATAATTTCATTTTAATCCTTAGCTCTGAAGTCAAACATTGCTTCAAATTCTCACAAATAAAGTGGATGGTGTGGGGAAGAAATTAATCCATTATATGACATCATCATTTTGCATAACCTAAAACTGTCACGTATAGTGGGGATGTTTAAGTTGTGCCCTGGTCAGATGGTATATCTACCTACACCATTTCAATATGAAACAAAGAATAAGGATTCTTATTCCTATCACTTATCAGTTACATAAAGTTAGGCAACTTATATTTTGTCACTGCACTTCCATTTCCTCATCTATCAAATGAGATTATATGATTTGCCAAATACAATTGGCGCATAGTAAACAGTCAATGAATAAAAGTGATTGTTAAAATATTTTTTATATTTTCTCCCTTTGAACCCCTATAACACTTTCTGGCACTAGGGCAGATCCTGTTTTGTCTCTGTTTCCTAAGAACCTGAGGCTTTCCATGAGTATTTGATGCATTTTGGTATACTGCAGTGGTGCTCAGATGCATCAGTTTCATCAGGAGACCTTGTTTAAAAAAAAAAAAAAAAAAACTGATTCCTGGCTACACTCCTATGTTTTCTGATTAGTATGTTTGTGGTGAGGTCGATCATTACATTTCTCACAATTTCCTAAGAGATGTTGATGCTGCTGGTCAAGGACTGCAGTTTGAAGACTATTTATGTATGGTAAGAAATTAAATTTACATTGGAGTCAAATATACTAATATTACAATTAGTATAAGATGATTGTAAGATACTTCAACTTCTTTAGAGTGCCATGCCTTTCCTACAGGTAAAGAAGGTGACCATTCAGTATAAAATCTACTTTTCTCAGAAATCCTATGAATAGCTTGTTCCTTCCATGTGACACCCTCATAACCCATCTAATAGCAGTATTTTTCCAAGGCCCTGTTGCACTTCTGACCTCCTCCTGACTTTTGAAAGCTAAGAGGAAGCTCTGCTTATAAACCCCAATCAGCCCAAGCTCTGCTCTACCATCCTGCAGTCCCTGGATAAGAGTTTATCTTTTTCATTCTTTTCTTTTCAACTTAGATTTAACTCTTAACATGATGCTGGCTCAGAATCTACTCTCCACTCAGAGGTTATATTGTTCCTGGAACTGTCAGATAGTATGATTTGGTGAATAAGATACCTTTTTAAAACATATATATAATTTTATTTATTATTTTTGGCTGTGCTGGGTCTTCCTTTCTGTGCAGGCTTTCTCTAGTAGTGGAGAGTAGGGGGCTACACTGTAGCTGCGGTGGTCGGGCTTCTCATTGTGGTGGCTTCTCTTGTTGCAAAGTACAGGCTCTAGGAGTTCTGGGCTTCGGTAGTTGTAATGCCAGCTCAGTAGCTGCAGTTCCCAGGCTCTAGAGCACAGACTCAACAGCTGTGGTACACCAGCTTAGTTGCTCTGTGGCATGTGGGATCTTCCCGGATCAAGGATCAGACCCATGTCTCCTGCTGTGGCAGGCAGATTCTTTACCTCTGAGCCACCAGGAAGCCAATAAGGTATCTTTTTGAAAAGTATACAGTCTAGTGAATTCAAAAGAAAGGTTGAAATGTATGTAAATAAATATGACTATTATCTGCACAATGATATTTGATATAAGGAGAAATCTTAAGAAAAAAAGTAAACAGGAATTGCATAATGCAGTTAAGGACAGACACTTAAAGAAACCACATTTCTTTAGAAGGAAGAAAGTCATGTATCTAACTATACTACTCTACTAACTGCTATATTTGTGAGTCATTCAGATTTAAAATCATCTGTAAAACTTTGGAAAAATTAACCTTTGCCTCTAGCCAAACTCACCTGTAACTATCTTGAGAAAACCTAAAATCTACTTAGGATTGTTTGAAATACTATCTTCCGTCATATGAGAATGACCTCAGCTTGGTCAGAAACCTTGGAGTTTTAAATTGACCATTTCACTATATACTTACATCTGTACAATAAAAATGTGTTATCATATTGTGGGTATTAATTTTTCTTTTGCAAAAATTCTTAACCAAGATAGGAAAAGATGAAAGACTGACTTATTTTGGTTCTTTAAAGACCCCTGCATTAGAGCAAATTTACATATGAACAGTGATAAAATGAATTGCACTGCTTCTGATTTTCCTTACTACCATTTTCTTTTAGAAAGATCCCAACATAATTCTAACTCTTCACTCAGAAAGGCTTGGAGATGGTAATGTGCAATGAAGGAAGGCAGACACATCAACAGAGGGAAAGGACCGCTTCTTCAAAGAACTGGCAGGAAACATATTAATGAATTATTTGTTTCCAAGGTCTCAATGCCTTAAGGCATGTTCAGGATCCAGACCTAAAAGCAATGCACTTTTGAAAAACTAAAAGTGACAGGACAAAATCTGGATGGCTTTTCACTGCTGAAAACAGGTGCCTGCCACCTCTTTCATTACACTGACACACATTCTGCACTATTCATCAACCTTATTCTTTTCTTCTCTAGTCTAACCTTTCAGTGACAGTAAACATGACTTGACAGAGGGTCCAACACAGAAATTACATGATCTTTAACCTTTTTCTGATTTGTGACAGGTTTGGACACATCTGGACTAATCCATCAGGGAGGAAAAATATCTTTGGAATTACAATATGACAGTGATCTTCAGGAGCAAACAGTCATGTGTGTGTGTGTGTAAATTCTTTTCCAGTTTAAATCTAAATGAACATTAAAACAATAATTTTCCACCTGAAGAAGCTCATTTATTTAGAGTAAAAGGAAACCTATCCATCAAATGGAAGGCAATAATGTTTCAGCATACATTTTTAAAATGCTTATGTAGCAAAAACATATCCTGAAAAGTAGATTATAAATGAATTCTTATGGCTTTAGTATTAAGTAGGGATATGTTTGTAACTATGAAAATAAAGACACTGCTAGACATGTGTGGAATTAGGCATTTGAAAACTAGGGAACATTGGTATAAATATATGTTGATATAAATATATCTGTAGGTGAAATGTCCTTATAAATGTGGAGAACTTTAAGTATTTATTCCTGCAGAAAATTTTGTCTTAGAAAAATATGCAACTAAATTCTGATGGAGCTACTACCTGGTTGTGAAATGAAAAGGAAGGAATATACTCAGTTGTAAACATTTAAAGTTACCCTGTGCTCTGGGGCCAAAACAGCTGTTTCCTAATCTCTTTTTCCATTTTTTTAAATTTATTTTTTATTTTTTATCTCTTTTTCTTTTTAATCAGGCAAATTTGTATGAGAATTATCATATTCTGAACTACAAACAATCATGGAAATCCAGTCCAGTAATTTCGCAGCAAAGGGCAAAATGAGATATTTTACCTCTATTAAACACAGCTTTTTCTCATGTTACATATAACTTCACACATTGGGCTACCAAATCACAGTTTCCCACATAGTTAAGCAATTTTTTCCTATTCCCACATACTTCTCTTCATTTTGCCTGGCTTTTCCGGATGGCTAAAGAAAAAGCAGGCAACATCCTCCTTTTACTAATAAAGTCCCTACATATATGCTTACAATAAAGTCTTAGTAATAATTTTGGCTTGTGAATGGAGCGAATGGAGAGTATATTCAAGCCACTTAGCAATTTGTCACCTAGTATATGCTATGAAGGGTGTAGTATATTCTACACCTTCCAGGCTATAGAGTCCTTGTTGGAGATGCTCTGCCCAATCTAGAACATATTTTAATGACAATCATTTCCTATAGACAAATGTATAAATGCCCTTATTATTAGCTATAGAAGATTTAATAGGGATCCATTTTAACAATACTAATTAAATGGCTAAGTTATTTTTCCAAAAATATAAGAACTCTGATCATGGGGTACCATCCATAGTTCAGTATGTTCCTCAGATCCTTTTTAAAAATGATTTTTAAAGATTAATTTTCTAAATATATATTTTGGATTTCAAGTTATACTTCTCAGTTTCAAATGAAGGCTTTGTTTCATTCTGGTATTTATTTAATATTAGAATTAGTAAAATAATATTTATGCATATATGAACATTTCTAAGTGAAATTGGAGTTAAAAGTCTCTTTTATTTCCATTTTCATTCCGAATTAATGTAGTATGCATTTCTGAAATAATGTACTTGGTATATTTAAAAAATCAAAATGACATCCTAATTAATTATTGTTCTCTAGTTGTTGACTTCTAGTATACAGTGATGAATTCTCCATTTAGCTAAAAGTTCAGTTTAAAAATCAGTATCAAGTCTGTAGAGTAGTAAAAGATTTTTATTTATAAGAATAGCATCATAAAATATTTTTTAAAATGTATAGATTCTGTGCTTGTGAAAGGACCAATGGAAAGCAACTGCAGAGGCTTGGGGGGAAATTTCCAGGAATAACAATAAGATTTAGACAAATGTTGGGATTTTGCCAAGAATTTTTCCTAAGCTGTTTACAGAAAATGTAGGTGACTCTCATGATTGGTGACAGGGTATGGAGTAAGGCCAAAAGGTTGGCTGGGTATCATGTGCTGACTAGCAATTTGTTGACAATACAAGCTTCAGATTAGGGGAAATTCTGAGTTTCAAAATGAATCAACCCATGTGGGGACTTGAAAACATTTCAGTAAACTCCAGATGGGCCTGGGCCATCTTTGTTGGGTTCACTTTTCTAAACCTAGTTCAGAACTGTATATAGTGCATGCACAGCTGAGTGGAATACAGATTAAGATTTAGTAATTTTATATAATGTCCTTCATGATTGCTGTTTGACACTTTCAGTTCAGTTCAGTCGTTCAGTCGTGTCTAACTCTTGGTGACCCCATGGACCCCAGCATGCCAGGCCTCCTTGTCCATCACCAACTCCCAGAGTTTACCCAAACTCATGTCCATTGAGTTGTGATGCCATCCAACCATCTCATCCTCTGTTGTACCCGTCTCCTCCTGGAGCATCAGGGCCTTTTTAAATGAGTCAGCTCTTTGAATCAGATGGCCAAAGTATTGGAGTTTCAGCTTCAATGTCAGTTTGAGCCATCCTAAATAAACATACCTCCTAAGTATGTACATACCTACTCTTAGTATCTTTGCCAATCAAACAGATGTTCAAGATAATCCTTTAAACCTAAATTTTCACAGCAATGTCACTTTGGGGTCTATATCTGAAGGGAAAATAATCACACTCATGAAGAGATATCTGTTCCCCTAGGTCATAGCAGCATTCTTTACAATAATCCAGGCATGGAAACAACCTAAATGTCCACTGACAAGTGACTGGAGGAAGAAAATGTTTATATATATGTATACACACACAAGGGAATGCTATTCGGTAATTAAAAGAAGGAATCCTACCATTTGCAACAACATGGACGGATCTTGAGGACATTATGCTAAATGAAATGTCAGACAGAGAAAGACAAATACTATATGATCTCACTTAGGTGTGGAAACTATAAAAAATAAACCCGTGGCAACAGAGATCAGATTATTGGTTAGAGGCAGTGGTAAGCAATGGAGAAATTGGGTGAAAAAAAAAAAAAAATATAAAAATTTCCAGTTATAAAATAAATAAATTCTGGAGATGTAATGTACAGCATGATGACCATAGTAATCACTGTGTGTGTGTGAGCTCAGTTGTGCCCGACTTTGAGATGCCATGGACTGTAGTCCATGGCTTCTCTGTCCATGGAATTTTCCAGGCAAAAATACTGGAATGGGTTGTCATTTCTTTCTCCAGGGATCTTCTTGACACAGGGATCAAACCTGTGTCTCTAAGTCTCCTGCATCTGCAAGCTGGTTCCTTTATGACTCTCTCAGAAGGTAAAGAATCTGCCTGCAATACCAGAGACCTGGATTGGATCCCTGGGTCAGGAAGATCCCCTATAGAGGGCAATGGAACCACATTTCAGTACTCTTGCCTGGAGAATCCCATGGGTTGGAGGAGCCTGGTAGGCTGCAGTCCATGGGGTCACTAGGAGTTGGACACGACTGAGTGACTTCACTTTCACTTTTCACTTTCGTGCACTGGAAAAGGAAATGGCAACCCACTCCAGTGTTCTTGCCTGGAGAATCGAAGGGATAGGGGAGCCTGGTGGGCTTCCATCTATGGGGTCGCACAGAATTGGACATGACTGAAGCGACTTAGCAGCAGCAGCAGCAGCAGCAAGCTGATGGTAGTAATCACTACCATAATATATATTATGGTGTATAGATGTATATAGCGTTATATATCAGTTATATCTCAACAACTGGGGAAAAACAATAAACCTATGTTCTGAAACTTTCAACAATGATATAATGTAGCTGCTCAAGAAATACTGTTGACTGAATAAAAGTGTTAATGAAAGGGTGAAATCAGTGTGAATAAACTGGGTAAAACTACAAGTTCCTATTTAAAATGATCCATTTTTAAATCTTAGGATTTTTCTTGGGGTTAGTGTGAAGATAGGGCAGTTCAGTTCAGTTCAGTCACTCAGTCGTGTCCGACTCTTTGCAATCCAATGGATTTAGCAATAAGGAGCTCACAATCTGAGCCACAGTCAGCTCCCGGTCTTGTTTTTGCTGACTGTATAGAGCTTCTCCATCTTTGGCTGAAAAGAATATAATCAATCTGATTTCAGTGTTGACCATCTGGTGATGTCAATGTGTAGAGTCTTCTTTTGTGTTGCTGGAAGAGGGTGTTTGCTATGACCAGTGCTTTCTCTTGGCAAAGCTCTATTAGCCTTTGCCCTGCTTCATTCTGTATTCCAAGGCCAAATTTGCCTGTTACTCCAGGTGTTTCTTGACTTCATATTTTTGCCTTCCAGTCCCCTGTAACGAAAAGGACATCTTTTTGGGGTGTTATTTCTAAAAGTTCTTATAGGTCTTCATAGAACTGTTCAACTTCAGCTTCTTCAGCATTACTAGTTGGGGCATAGACTTGGACTACTGTGATATTGAATGGTTTGCCTTGGAAATGAACAGAGATCATTCTGTCGTTTTTGAGATTGCAGTAGCGTGTTTTATAAATGTTTTAACAAAATGTCTGGAAAACTTAAGTGAGAGTGATCAACTGAGACTTTTGAACTGAGATAAGTTGTGTGATACTCTTTTCGTATATTGACAATATTCAGACTTTGTTTTCAGGTAAATAGCGTTAACAAATGAAATTAAATCAGGGTTTTCCTAAAGAATTTTCAATAGCTTTGAATAAGACTTACATTGTAACCTAACAATTGATAACAATAGGATTCTTCTCCCTCAGGTAAGAGAAGGAGAATTACTGGGTTTAGGATTGTAACAAGGGATAGTGATATATAAAAATGGAAGGCAATCGTATTTCATAGGAGATAATCCAGCTAACTGAGGAGTCGTTAGTGTTTTCTGTTAATAGTAGCACAGCAAGAAGAATCAACAACTTAAGTCTGTCATAGATTCCAGAAACTTTGTAGCTGCAACTGTATCCTTTAAAAAGAAGAATATGTTCCATTTGTTATACCATCAAAATATATCTAGTGTCTGACTAGATTATGAATAATCAAAAAGGAAGAGGATATGTGGTAATTGGGCAATCCTAAAGTTGGGGGCTGTTGACCGTTGAACTAGTTTGACTCCTCCTTACCAAAAGTTTGTCATGCTTATTTTCTCCTGAATAAAATTCAAAACTTGGAGATCAATGATATAAATCAGATGAAGTCTTAGAAAAATACCTGTAATACTCTTGCTAGCTAATGATAAAAAATTCCCAGAGTTGATTTTGGAATTGATCTAGAAAAATTCCAGATATGTACAATCTCTTAGAGGTTAGGGATGTACCTCTTGGGATATATTGTGTTTTCAATAATGAACTTTGGTTGATAGAATTGCAGTTTCTTTGTATCTCTTCTGAATTAAATGCATGCATGCATGATTGCTCAGTTGTGTCTGATTCTTTGCAATCCCATGGACTCTAGTCCTTCAGGTTCCTCTGTCCATGGAATTTTCCAAGCCAAAAACACTGGAGTGGGTTTCCATTTCCTACTCCAGGGCATCTTCCCAACTCAGGTATTGAACCTACATCTCTTGCATCTCTTACATTGGCCAGCTGATTCTTTACCCACTAGTGCCATCTGGGAAGACCTTTCTGAATTAGTGCATTTAACAAATAAATGGAAATTATAAATTTACCTCCTGGGCTTTACAGAAGGCCATCTGTCTAAATATTATAAAAGAGAGAAGTCACAAGGAAATTTTATAATGTTTAGATCTTGATTGAGAGAAGTAGAAGAGGGCTTCTGTACATCAGATTTCCAGGTAGTGCTAGTGGTAAAGTACCCACCTGCCAGTCCAGGAGACATAAAAGACTCAGGTTCACTGGGTCAGGAAGATTCCCTGGAGGAGGGCATGACAACCCACTCCAGTATTCTTGCCTGGAGAATCCTATGGACTGAGATCACAAAGAGTTGGACACAACTGATGTGACTTACCACATAATAGACTTGGCATGCTGTTGATTTTCCCATGACAAAGCAAATAAATATTGGCTTGAGATTTAGAAAGATAGTAGAAGCAAACAGTACAAACAGTACTAAAGGAGATGAGTTTAGGTAGTACTGAAAACAAAATGATATTTGAGTTTGGGGACCAGTGATAAATAGTAGATCACATTTTATTTTATAACACTATGATCTTGCACAAATCTATATCTATGTACATTAGGTCTTTTTTTTTTTCTTCCTACAAGTGACATAGGAATATTGCAGGTGATAATATAAATAAAAAAAGCATCCCTTTGACATATCAATATATTCCATAATAGAACTAGAGTTTTCCTTGCTTTAGGCTTCAAGGGATATTGAGCATATTTGGGTAAAAGCTTGAATAAATTACTTATTTCTTAAATGGGATCAGCCCCTAATATTTTTAAGACATCAGTGAGTCTTAGCTTGGGGTATCAGGGACCTTCAAGAAATTCCTCAAGTTGGGATTGGATTGAGGACACAAGATTGAAAAACAAACATCCACTTGAACTATTAGTGTATGCTTTGTATAGGAAATGTCAGGTATTTCAGGAAATGGTTTACCTGAAAAAGACTTGATTTGTTAGTTCTTTTCAAAAAAATCTCTCAAGAATAAATTTGTATTCTCACAAAGAATGAAAGTTGACTCACAAGAGGGCCGAAAGTTATTGTTGCCTGCTCGATGAGTGGAAGATGCTTGAGTGGTACTTGAAAAATCTACCATGTCAGTAGTCTGAAGATTCCTAAGAAAGGTATAAAAATAGTGGTAGAATTTATAGTTCACAGAATAGCACCTATGTCATTTAGAAAGTCTTGCTTCTGCCCTTGTATTTTGAGAACTGTTTCTCCTGGTTGGTTTTGCTGGATCATTGGAAATTGAATACTATAATCTCTCTTGGAGCCCCTTCCTAACCCTCAGGGACCTCTAGTTCTTTTCTGTATTTTATTAAGATGGAAACATTTATTACCCAATGTTCCTTTTGCATATGCAACCAGCAGTGATCTTGTTACACAGGGGTTTTTATTGTTTTTTTTTTTTTTTTTAGTTAGAACATCTCCATTTATTATTTATTTTTTGATCTTTTTACTATTTCAGATTTTATTTATTTATTTTTTAAATTTTATTTTATTTTTTAAATTTACAATATTGTATTGGTTTTGCCATGTATCAACATGAATCCGCCACAGGTATACATGTGTTCCCCATCCTGAACCCTCATCCCTCCTCCCTCCCTGTACCATCCCTCTGGGTCATCCCAGGGAGAATGGCATTGAAACATGTATAATATCATATATGAAACGAGTCACCAGTCCAGGTTTGATGCATGATACTGGATGCTTGGGGCTGGTGCACTGGGATGACCCATTTATTATTTTTAAATCCATAAGATTTTTAGATTTTTTTTCTTTTTCCTATGTGAATATTCTTCAATGCATTCTGCCAAAGAAAGACTAAAATTTGTATAATGGGGTGATCTGCCATCCGATCTTTTCTTTACCTACCAGATCAGCAATTTCTGGTTTTAGGCCATCTATAAAAATTTTGGAGAGGTAATGGAAATGCCAGTATCCAAGCCTAATGCTGAACATTATTTGAAGGCATTAATTAATTTATCTCTGAGCTCTTCTATAGATTCACTCTTTCATTGTTTGTGATGTTTAAGGAAAGATCCAATTTTATTTAGCAATCTATGAGATATAGCTCCTAGAATAAATTGGCCTAACTCATTCATATTGTTTTATCAACCTCAAGTCCTTCTCAGACCCTGCAACTAGCTTTATCCAGACAAGTTTTGCACTTCCTGGGCTTAGGAAAAGATGTACACATTGACAGAGGTCAAGGAAGCCTCAAGAGTATGTGCCTAGGAGGACTCTGAATATTTTAATAAACTTTTTTCCCTTGTGTCCTGGGATATGAGAGGTCCTTAATAATGTCACAGAGAGATGTACTAAATGGAGTTTGAAGTTCGTGTACCAGGAATCACCTTCATGGGTAGTTTAATTTCAGAAAATCTTCAGGAAAAAGAGGGGGAAAAAGATTAAGAAGTCCATGAGATTGAATTAAATTCATGATTGGAGGAAGTGAAGTCAGGGAAAGGTAGGATACAAATAGAAAAGTAGAACTGAATATGTTTCTTTTCTTGTCTTTCTCCTGGAAGTCTTTAGGGAAACAATACTGAAGCTCAGGTCCTGTCTGATAGCCTCCTCATACTATTTAAGGGCTTCCCAGGTTGTGCTAGTGGAAAAGAATCCACCTGCCAATACAGGAGACCCAAGAGATATGGGTTGGATCCCTGGGTCAGGAAGATCCCTTAGAGTAGGAAATGGCAACTCATTTCAGTATTCTGGTCTGAAAAATCCCATGAACTGTGGTGTCTCGTGACCTACCCATAGTCTGTGGGGTCGCAAAGAGTCATGCTATTTAAGGAATGCAAACCATTGCATACTCAGAATTGTATTCTTTTTTGTTCTAAGCCCTTTCTTAAATGAACATTTCTATTCATATTTAAAAGTTCCAAAACTTTTTCACTAAAATTTGAAATTGCCTTTCACCAAAGCGAAATGATCCTATTTAGTGAGAAGGGTACAGGAACTGACAAAACAGAGTAACTGTAACGGAGACAAAGACAAGATTGAGGAAAGATTCTCACAAGATTTTGAAAAGATGATACAAGGGCTAAGTTTGTCTGAAGTACTCTAGTTTAATAAGACCTACTGAACTTGAAGCCGGTTCTGGGGTGAAACTTACTGACCTTGTGTTTTGCCTCTACCTGAAAAGGCAATGGCAACCCACTCCAGTACTCTTGCCTGGAAAATCCCATGGACGGAGGAGCCTGTTAGGCTCTTCCATGGGGTAGCGAAGAGTCGGACACGACTGAGCGACTTCCCTTTTACTTTTCACTTTCATGCACTGGAAAAGGAAATGGCAACCCACTCCGGTGTTCTTGCCTGGAGAATCCCAGGGACAGCAGAGCCTGGTGGGCTGCCGTCTATGGCGTTGCACAGAGTCAGACACGACTGAAGTGACGCAGCAGCAGCAGCAGTTTGCCTATATTACTGACTTTCTTTTCTAGACAAATAAAGTTTAAACTTGGGTTCTGTCCCTGGTGGCTCAGATGGTAAAGTGCCTGCCTACAATGCAGGATATCTGGGTTCGACCCTGGGTCCAGAAGGTCCTCTGTAGAAGGAAATGGCAACCCACTCCAGAACCCTTGCCTGGAAAATCCCATGGATGGAGGAGCATGTTAGGCTTCAGTCCATGGGGTCGCAAAGAGTCGGACACGACTGAATGACTTCACTTTAAAGCTTAAACTGTACAAGCAGATAGACTGTAGAAGAAATGTTAAAAGTCAAATTTACCGGGTAAAAATATAATCTGATTAGAATTTAAAAAGCTTAGATATCAAAAATACATATAAAATTATTGGGCTGAATAAAACATTTAGAGATCAGTTCAGTACAAACTGATTTTATGTCTAAGACAATTTTACCTTGAACAGGTAGATTCTAAGGAAGTTCCAGATATGCATGTTGTTACTGGGTTGGATGTCCTCATCTGCAGCAACAAGCATCTTATTGTGTTTGGGTGGAATTTCTGCTTTTGTCAAAGCCCAATAGCCAAGGAATGCTCTTGTATGCAAACAAAATCAGCTGCAACATGAAGGGATACATGCCAGAGGAACCTTGGAAACCTCTCAGAGTAGGGCAGCAAATGGCTTCATAGGTTTGGGCTTGTATCATCTTCTGAGCATTATTCATGTGCTGTTGGAAATATCATTATCTGATTGTCAGAAGGGTATATGTTCAAATTCTCACACTAATGAAATCCTTTGAAGTACACTATGGGAAATATAAGTGAAGCAATGCTTTATCTAGCATGACTTTTCATTAATATAAATCCTTTATTTAGTATCTTGTAGGAGTTCACGTAACACCAAATTTCTTATCATTAATAATTTTTAACTCAATTTATTCTTACTATGTGGCAAGCACTGATCTAGTTTTTAGGCATATAGTAGTGTTTAAAATAAACAGAAAATTCTTACTGTCCTACTGAAGTTTTTATTCTAGTGTTCTGTGGAAGAGCCAGAAAACAAGCAATAAATAAATATATGTGGGGGCAATAATTAGTGCTATGAGGCACATAAAAAAGATAAGGTGACAGATGGCTACAGAAGGGAGTTTGGTAGAGATGTTATTTTAAAGAATCAACAGGATGGCTTCTCTGAACTGGTAACTTTGAACAAAGATCTGAGTGAAGGAAAGGAGAGAGACTTTTGAAGATCTAAGGGAATAAGTAGTGTTGCAAACAGAGTGAACAGATAGAGGCCAGAGTGGCTAGAGCAGAATAAAATGGACAGTGTTATGAGATGAGGTCAGGAAGATAAGCAGCAACTAGATTGTATGGAGTCTTGTAGAGTGTGATAAAGGGTTTGGATTTCATCCTGAGTCATGAGAGATTATAAAAGGTCATGCAAGTTTTTGAGTAGGAGATTGACATAATCTGATTTATTTTTTAATAGATTATTCTGGTTGCTGCGCATGAAACTGGCAATAGGAGGTATGAGTGAAAGAGATAGAAGTCTGTAGTGACAATCAATGTGAGAGATGACAGTGACTTGGCCAGGATGATGATAGAGTTATCAGATGCTCTTGTTGTCAGAGTGTGACTTCAAGCTAGAGTCAAAAGCACTTGCCAATGGATTAGATAGAGTGATTACTAAGAGGTATAAAAACTGATCCCTCAGTTAGACCAGCTTCCCTGGTGGCTCAGCAGATAAAGAACCCACCTGCCAATGAAGGAGATGCAAGAGACAATGGTTCGATCCCTGGGTCAGGAAGATTCCCCTGGGGAAGGAAATGGTAACCCACTCCAGTATTCTTGCCTGGAAAATTCCATGGACAGAGGAGCCTGGTGGGCTGTAGTCCATGGGGTCACAAAGAGTCAGACATGACTGAACATAAATGTCTCAGTTGGACCACATGAACTGAGTGAATAGTGGAACTATTTCAGAATGGGGGAAACTGGGAGAGAATGGAGGGATTGGAAGTGTTATGCTTGACATGATTCTTTGACATCTACATGCCAGTGTCAAATAGGCTAAAAGGAGAGGGAGGAACTGCGAATATGCCAGAAGCTGTCAGTGTATAGATAGAAATCAAATCTGCAAACAGAGGAAGTCACTTGGGGATAAGTGTGAATAGATACAAAAAGGGGGTGGAATTCTTGGGCATGCCAAAATATAGAATTCAGGAAGAAGAAACCATTCCAGCAAAAAACACAAAATGGAACAGATAGTGAGGTGCCCAGAGTATATGATTCCCTGAGAAATCATACTGAAGATTGATTCAGTGATTCCGAACAAGGGGGTGATTGAATGAGACTCCAATGTGCTTCTCCAAGCTGTTGTAGGGCACCTTGTGGAAACATTCAAAACATGTCTCTTGGCACAAGCAAAATAAATCAGAGTAAATAACATATTGACCATATATATACATATATAAAATAAGTATTATACTGTCTTTTTAAAAATCTTAATACATTTTAATTACATTAATACATTTCTCAAAAAGAGGAAAAATTTATTTCTTCATATTGGTCTAGCACAGTTACAAATAACATTACAGTCTCTATTTTCAAGCCTTAATATTTTCAAAATGGGATCTTCTTTGCATATTCATATTTTTCCAACTTTGTCCATCGATCTTCCCTCATGGTTGGTTGAAGAACTACTTTTTATTCATTTTAATTTCAAAAGCTTTTTTCATATGATTCAATACATATACATATAGTAGTGGAAAGTCTTAAGCAGAAAGATAAGTTTGGCGGAGATTCGTAAAAATCCAATCTCACAATAAATTCCAGAAATTGCAATCCTGAGCATGAAAACATATGAAATGCTTCACAGATTTGCATGACATCCTTGTGCAGGGGCCATGCTAATCTTCTCTGTATCATTCCAATTTTAGTATATCTGCTGCTGAAGTGAACACATAAGTTTTATACTTTTTAATCAATTCCATTTTGTTTGATGATACAAAAATTAAAATATTTTGTACTTTTAGAGTATTAGAGATGTGGATCAGTAAGTAAAGTTGATCAATTAGGAAAGGAGGCTTCAATATTAGGGAGAGATCGTAAATATCTGACTGAATCTCTTCCATGTCATCTTCTTTAATCCCCTAAACACTATCCCTAACCTCCCAGAGGAATCAAAGTAAATAACTGAAATCAAAACATACACAGTACTAGCAAGTTTTACATCATTGTTTACAATTTTCTGAACCCCTTTGTTAAAAGAACATTCTTATTTAGGTTAGTTCCAACATATTATTTCCTTTTACCTATTATTCCTAGATTTCTCCCAGTGGTAAAACAGAATAGATTTAATTCTTGCTAATTATATCAATGCTTCAAAAATTATGCTCAAATTAAATCTTCTATGTAACATGCTTTTAACTATTATGATAATTAAATTTTGATCATCACCCATTTTTAAAATTTTCTCTTTTTAACATCACTACCAAAATGGTCAATAGAGGAAATTAGAATTAACATCCCCCTTCTCCCCTTTCCAGACAATATACTTCTATTAATGCTACTAGTCATATTATTATTATTATTACCAATAACAATAGCTGCTGCAGATGTAATAATACTAGTAGAGGTAATTTTTTCCTTTCTTTCTGGTTTAATATATATCACTCCTTGTACCCTCCTGAGCTTTCAGAGGTAAACCTCTCAAGTGTATGTTCCATTTCAATCAGGGATTACTAGATAGCTATGTTTGTTCCCATGCTAGACTTGTGCTATTAGTTTTATATGTGTTATCCTTGTAATTACCCAAACTGAGATCTCTTAGTTTCACCTTTACATATGATGGACAATATAGCATGGTAGTTAGAAATATGTTCTTTCAGTTGGCTTAAAATCCTAGACCCAATATTACTGTACAACCTTAGACAAGTCACTTACATTTCCATACATTATTTTTTCATCCATAGGATGAATATGGGAATAAATATTTGACATATGTTTTATCACTGGAAACCTATGTTTGTAAATCAGTTTTTTACTTGTTTGTCCTATAAACATGACTTCAATAACTAACCTGCTGCTTGCTGCATTCCCATGTATTCAAGTCCCTGCTTCAACAGAGAAAGCGACTCTCTTTTGTACTTGCTAGTCCTGAAAGCACAATTGCTGGATTCCTTTGATGTCCCATTTAAACTGTATCATAATTTACCCACATGGACAACTACTATGCTGTGCCTCGCACCTGTCTACCTAACACTATCAATTGTATCTATAAAAATGATGTATCAGGAATTGATATATACCATCTTCCTGAGAAGATTTTATCATCTTATTATTTAATTTTCATAATTCAAGAATTAGAACTATTATTATTCTCTTTTTATCCCATTAAGAAAATGAGACTTAGGGAGGCTAATTTAATTGCCCTAAGTCATTATTGCAAGCAATGAAACAGTATTCACACCAATGGCTGTCTGATCCTCAGATCTAAAGTACTTTATGCCTGTGTGTGTGCTTCATTGCTCAGTCATGTCCGACTCTGCAACTCCATAGACTGTAGCCCAACAGGCTTCTTTGTCAGTGGTATTTCCCAGGCAAGGATAATGGAGTGTGTAGTCATTCCCTTCCCCATGGGTCTTCCCAACCCAGGGACTAAACCTGGGTCTCCTGCATTGCAGGCAGATTCTTTTCTGTCTGAGCCATGAGGGAAGCCCAAAGTACTTTATACTGCCTCATAAAGGGGTATTGAAATTTCACAGGCTTGAACCATAAACTTCTATGTTAATAAATTTCTGGTTATCAAGAATCTGTAAGAATCTCATGTTGACATATTTATTGTTTTGATGCTTTGAAAATCATCACTATGTTCTTCAGATATCTCACAATAAAAATGCAACACTCTAGATGTTTGGTTTTATCCAGGTACTGATCCTTTTATGTCTCACCTGCTTCTCCCTTCTATGAGATACCATGCCCTTGCCCTATTTGAGTAGGTCTAAATGGCTAGGTCACGCAGAGTCGGACACGACTGAGGTGACTTAGCAGCAGCAAATGGCTAGCAGCAAATAACTGATTATATGATCAAGCAGGAGAGAGACACCAGTTTGATGTTAGAATGTATTGTAATATTGTGTACCACTCACTCATAACCCAAGAATAGAGCCAGAGACTTTAAACCTAAGAAATTTTTGTGGCAAGTAGTTTGTCACTGTTGAATGTAGGCTTATTCCCACTCTTCATATTTTTCTTCTGTGTCTATATTATACATAAGCTAAGAGATGTTTTTTTCTAACAAAAATGTTTCATGTCATTCTCCCAGCACCATTTGAGAAAGTCATTGAATAAACTAATAGTAGGCTTCCAAGCCAAGAGTAATTATGTTACATTGCTCTTTTTTGGCAGGGACCTATTTCTTCCTGCAAATGAGGCACTTTAACATAAGCACACTTTTATACTGCAAAGTAGAGGAGGATTTGATGCAGATATCTTTCAGATGAGATACAAGATCATATTTTTTCCTATTTCTAGATTAATGTAATGAAGTGATCAATCAATCAATCAATTACTCCATCAACTTAGTTTTCCTGGTAATCACTGTAGCAGATAGTGATTAGAAATGGAAACATACACCTGTAAAAGTTAACTCTCTGTTTTTTATTGAAATAGAGTTAACATACAATATCATGTTAGTCTCTAGTATGCTGCTGCTGCTGCTGCTGTCACTTCAGTTGTGTCCAACTCTGTGCAACCCCATAGATAGCAGCCCACCAGGCTCCCCCGCCCCTGAGATTCTCCAGGCAAGAATGCTGGAGTGGGTTGCCATTTCCTTCTCCAATGTATGAAAGTGAAAAGTGAAAGTGAAGTCGCTCAATCGTGTCCAACTCTACGCAACCCCATGGACCGCAGCCTACCAGGCTCCTCCATCAATGTGATTTTCCAGGCAAGAGTACTGGAGTGGGGTGCCATTGCCTTCTCTGAGTCTCTAGTGTACTATGTAGTAATTTGACCTTTACTTACAATATGAAATCATCACCAAGATAAGTTTAGTAACTCTCCATACAGAGTTATTACGATAGCTGAACATTATATTAATTTTTTATATCGAGAAAACACTTTAAAATCATTTATGTTAGTTTTTCCTTTAAGTTGAATTTTGAGAAGAGTTATTTCTCTGATTGCCATTTTTAGAGTAGCAAACTAGTTCAGAAGGGTTAAATAACTTCCCCAAATATGATTATCAACTTGATGGCAAAAGTGGAGCTAGCAATCAACTTTGTAGCCCCATCTATTTCAACACAGGTCACTATAACAGATGTGTTATCTTCACTTCTCATTTTCTCCAGAAGAGAAACTTGAAGACATCATAAAAGTCTACAAAATGAGATTTACACATTGTGAGGGTCAAAAAATCATTTTATAAATTTATATAATTTTCATATTAATATATACAGTTAACATTGATGGGGAAAGGACTAACAGTTTAAATACATATTCAAATACAGAATTTTTTGAACAAAGAATTTAGTTGGGAGTCCATAAATTATCTTCAAGAAATAATATTAATTATGGTTAACATGTATTGATATTTTTTTAAATAACATATAGTATGCCAAGCACTTAAATTATCATTCGAATCTTATTAAACACTATGGGGCATATATTAAAATGAAAGTGAGGATGATTTATGTAGTTTCCTCAAGGTCACAGATGACAAGGGTTATACAGGGTGGAGTAAAAAAATCAGTTGTTCTGAAGTCCAAATGCTTAAGCCCTATGTGATACTACTTTCATTTGGTCTACTCCTTTAGGTAAATAATACCCTCTCTTTATTAATGCTTCTTCCAATTTGTATTATGGGAGTGTATTTACCTTTACAATAGTGGAATAAATTGTCTTACTATGTCATTAATCATTGAACAAATATTTCAAACCTATTATGTTCCATAAAATACATTATTTGCTTCTTACACAGTACTGTGAAAGTGCTGCACTCATAATGCCAGGAAATTTGGAAAACTCAGCAGTGGCCACAGGACTGGAAAAGGTCAGTTTTCACTCCAATCCCAAAGAAAGGCAATGCCAAAGAATGCTCAAACTACCGCACAATTGCACTCATCTCACACACTAGTAAAGTAATGCTCAAAATTCTCCAAGCCAGGCCTCAGCAATATGTGAACCGTGAACTTCCTGATGTCCAAGCTGGTTTTAGAAAAGGCAGAGAAACCAGAGATCAAATTGCCAACATCCGCTGGATCATGGAAAAAGCAAGAGAGTTCCGGAAAAACATCTATTTCTGCTTTATTGACTATGCCAAAGCCTTTGACTGTGTGGATCACAATAAACTGTGGAAAATTCTGAAAGAGATGGGAATACCAGACCACCTAATCTGCCTCTTGAGAAACCTATATGCAGGTCAGGAAGCAAGAGTTAGAACCAGACATGGAACAACAGACTGGTTCCAAATAGGAAAAGGTGTACATCAAGGCTGTATATTGTCACCCTGCTTATTTAACTTATATGCAGAGTATATCATGAGAAATGCTGGGTTGGAAGAAGCACAGACTGGAATCAAGATTACCGGGAGAAATATCAATAACCTCAGATATGCAGATGACACCACCCTTATGGCAGAAAGTGAAGAGGAACTCAAAAGCCTCTTGATAAAAGTGAAAAAGTTGGCTTAAAGCTCAACATTCAGAAACGAAGATCATGGCATCTGGTCCCATCACTTCATGGGAAATAGATGGGGAAACAGTGGAAACAATGTCAGACTTTATTTTTTTGGGCTCCAAAATCACTGCAGATGGTGACTGCAGCCATGAAATTAAAAGATGCTTACTTCTTGGAAGGAAAGTTATGACCAACCTAGATAGCATATTCAAAAGCAGAGACATTACTTTGCCAATAAATGTCTATCTAGTCAAGGCTATGGTTTTTCCAGTGGTCATGTATGGATGTGAAAGATGGACTGTGAATAAAGCTGAGCACAGAAGAATTGATGCTTTTGAACTGTGGGGTTGGAGAAGACTCTTGAGAGTCCCTTGGACTTCAAGGAGATCCAACCAGTCCATTCTAAAGGAGATCAGTCCTGTGTGTTCTTTGGAAGGACTGATGCTGAAGCTGAAACTCCAATACTTTGGCCACCTCATATGAAGAGTTGACTCATTGGAAAAGACTCTGATGCTGGGAGGGTTGGAGGCAGGCGGAGAAGGGGACAACAGAGGATTAGATGGCTGGATGGCATCACCAACTAGATAGATATGAGTTTGAGTGATCTCCAGGAGTTGGTGATGGACAGGGAGGCCTGGCGTGCTGCAATTCATGGGGTCACAAAGAGTCGGACACGACTGAGTGACTGAACTGTACTGAACTGTTATATATATATATATATATATATATATATATATATATATGCAATATTATTTTGTGGATACCATGCAGTACATCACACAGTACATAAGAATAAGTCCAAATTTAAGCAAATGAATGATTTGTGAGGTCAAAAATTTAGCACACTTTTAGAAGATGATAATAAAATGTTTGTTCAATACATAATCTGCATTGAGACTGAACACTACACAGAATCAGTTTGGGAAGGACTGCGTGGGGACAGCAGTCCTTGTTCTTAGTATTGCCCTGAGCCACTCTTTTCTGACTATAGTGTGCATCCCCCCATGAAACAGAATATATGCAATTAATCAGACCCACCATTCTTATAAGGCCATTTAAGAACTTTCACTACTTATGCATACTGTCAATAGCTTCCTGGTCACCCCCAAACCCCTCCACCCACACAAGCAGCTTAAAAAATATATATCCTTCCACTCATATCCACTATTCCTGAGAGGAGTTCCTTCCCAATTGGTAAAATTACAGTGATGCATAATGTCTTTGTAGATTAAAACTCAGGTCAGTGGTCTCCTTGATTTACATAGTTAAATAATCTTTGATAGAAGAGACTTAGAAGACTTCCCTAAGATACCACATGCATCAGTTAAGTTAGTGCTTTGTTGTTCAGCTGCTCAGTCATGCCTGACCCTTTGCGACCCCATGGACTGCCACAAGCTAGGCTTCCCTGTCCTTCACTATCACCCAGAGTTTGCTCAAACTTATGTCCACTGAGCTTGTGATACTATTCAACCACCTCATCTTCTGCTACCCCCTTGTCCTCCTGCCTTCAATCTTTACCAGCATCGGGGTCCTTTCAAATGAGTTGGCCCTTCACATGAGGTGGCCAAAGTATGGAGCTTCAGCTTCAGCATCAGTCCATTCAATGAATATTCAGGGTTGATTTCCTTTGGGATTGACTGGCTTGATCTCCTTTCTGTCCAAGGGACTCTCAAGAGTCTTCTTAGGCACCGCAATTCAAAAGCATCAGTTCTTCGGTGCTCAGCCTTCTTTATGGCCCAACTCTCACATCCTTACACATGTGACTACTGGAAAAAACATAGCTTTGGCTATAAGGACCTTTGTCAGCAAAGTGATGTCTCTGCTTTTTAAAACACTATCTAGTTTTGTCATAGATTTTCTTCCAAGGAGCAAGCGTCCATGGCTGTGGTCACCAGCCACAGTAATTTTGGAGCCCAAGAAAATAAAGTCTGTCACTGTTTCCATTTCCCCCCCCAATTATTTGCCATGAAGTGATGAGACTGGATGACATGATCTTAGTTTTTTGAATGTTGAGTTTTAAGACAGTTTTTTCATTCTCCTTTCGCACCTTCATCAAGAGTCTCTTTAGTTCCTCTTCACTTTCTACCATTAGGGTGGAGTCATCCACACATGAGGTTACTGATATTTCTCCAGCAATCTTGATTTCAGCTTGAGCTTCATCCAGTCTGGCATTTTTCATGATGTACTCTGCTTATAAGTTAAATAAGCTGGGTGACAATATACAGCCTTGATGTATTTCTTGCCCAATTTGGAACCAGTCTGTTGTTACATGTCTGGTTCTAACTGTTGCTACTTGACCAGCATACAGATTTCTCAGGAGGCAGGTCAGGTGGCCTGGTATTCCCATCTCTTTAAGAATTTTCCACAGTTTGTTGTGATCCACACAGTCAAAGGCTTTGGCATAGTCAATAAAACAGAAATAGATGTTTTTCTGGAATTCCCTTGTTTTTTCTTTGATCCAGAGAATGTTAGCAATTTGATCTCTGATTCTTCTGCCTTTTCTAATTCCAGCTTGTACATATGTAAGTTCTCGTTCACATTCTCTTGAAGCTTGGCTTGAAGGACTTTGAGCATTACTTTGCTAGCTTGTGAAATGAGTACAATTTTGTGGTAGTTTGAACATTCTTTGCTGTTGCCCTTCTTTGGGATTGGAGTGAAAACTGACTTTTTCCAGTCCTGTGTCCATTGCTGAGTTTTCCAAATTTGCTGACATATTAAGTGCAGCACTTTTACAGCAGCATCTTTTAGGATTTGAAATAGCTTAGCTGGAATTCCATCACCTCCACTAGCTTTGTTTGTAGTATTGCTTCCTGAGGCCCATTTGACTTCACACACCAGGATATCTGGCTCTAGGTGAGTGATCACCCCATTGTGATTATTTGGGTTGTTAAAATTTTTTCTGTTCAGTTCTTCTGTGTATTCTTGCCACATCTTCTTAATAAAGATACAAACAGGCCTGGGAAATGTGGAAGCTGAGTGGGCATCCCCTTCTTGGCAACAACCTATGAAAAAGAACAGCATTTAAATATTGTCTCTGCCAAAGGATACAGAGATGGCATGGGGTATTTAGACAATAGCCCAGTGAAGTGCAGAGGGAGGGCATTCCTGGAAGAGGGAACAGCATGCTCAAAGATTGTGAAAACATAATTATGTAATATTGTTATAAACATGGAAGCTCAGAAGGGGAAGTTACAGTTTCCCACTCTGATTCAGTTACTAAATACTGAGATGGTTAGATAGCATCACCAACTCAATGAACATGAATCCGAGAGAAACTCTGGGAGATAGTGAAGGACAGGAAAGCCTGACATGCTACAGTCCATGGGGTTACAAAGAGTTGGACATGACTTAACTACTGAACAACAGCAAGAACAATACTTGTGTTCAGCGTTTTGTGATAGAAGAGGAGAATGTGGAGTTGCACAAAGTATAGCCTCTTCTATATAGACACTTCTGATTCTTGTTAGAGAAACAGACACAATCAACTGTTTTTCCCAAGGTCTCTTCTACTTTTGATTTCTAATATATCGTGAGTTACTGTAATCAATGTTTATTTCAACATTTTGAATTCTTGGAAAGTTCAATTAAGCTATTACTTAATTGATTAAGTTATCCAAAACTCACTTCTATAGAATGCTTACAAAATGCTGAATTATCTTATTGGTTCAAGACATAGATGGTGTACAGGACAGATGGTAACCCTGCTCACATAGAGTTCCCATACTTGTAGAAATTTTATGAGCTGGGAATAATTTCTAAATTGACTGACAGCTGGTTTGAGTTTGAAGTAGGCACATTATTAGTATAAACAGAAATGGCATCTTATTATATGAGGCCCTTCAAGTGTAGCTTTCATTATTATTTTAAAGGTTTCCAGGAGATGTTTTCAGTGAGCAGTGTTATGAAAATATGTAAAATATCGAGACTCACATGTAGAGCTATTTTAGCAATATATTGTTTTTCTTTGTACCTTGGAATCTAAAATAAATATTAAAAATGTAATAGAATGAACCATTAGAAGGATATTTTTAAACTACTTTATTCTGGGGAATAGGTATTTGATGATTAAGTTAGATATGGACTGGATATTTATTGAGATAATCTGGTGTGTTTGATTAGATCTAAATCTTCATGTATGTATAACTCAGTATAACCTTAAAGGCAACTTTTCAGCCAATGCCTGATTTCTATTTTTTGATTCCATTTGCTGAAATCTAAATTAGAATTCTTTCCATTTAAATGCAGATTCAGACTTTCCACCTGAGGGGCAAAAGAAGCCATTTCTTTTGACTGAAACATATATAGAGATATATATATATATATATATAGTTTCATTCACATGAATGAAGTTTCATTTACATGAATATTCCTTCCCAACACAGGAAGGTATTTTTTCTTCTGATTTCTAGAATGCTTATTGCAATAATTTTATAACCTCCTTGTATTTGCTTCATTGTTTTGTGCTAAAAGTTCATGTGCTAAATAAATAAGCTAAATAAAAATTAAAATTTCAGTGAACATTGGAAAGGTGTATGGAATTTTTAAATGGAAGTGGTGAATTAAATGGCACTGAGTAACCAAACCAAAATTGAAATAGAGGATGCTGAAAAGCTAGGCACATTCATATGCTGACAGAGATATAATATGTAGGGCCATTTTATGCCTTTTTCTTTTCTTTCCTTTTTTTCATTCTTTAAAAAATGAATCCTGGTTAGAGTATTTTAAAATATAAAGCTCTGGGTTATGTATGCCAACTCATCTAATGTATACTTGAAAAGCTGCTACAGTCACATCCAATGTGGAGATTTATAACACAGAGAAAATGAAAGAGCACAAATAAATCATTGTAAAGGAGTCATATTAGCATCTTATTAAATGATTTCTTGTTGTATTGAATAATAGTTAGAGATACTTCCATTTTAGTTAAGAAACAATGAAAATTTTTGCCGATTCAAATGTTAAAAGAATCTAAGCCCAAATATGCATATATAAAATAACCATTGTTCTAAGAAAATTTTTACATGTGAGCAAAACTGAAAATTAGAAAATAATATTTACCTCACGTTTAATAGAAAATTTCACAAAGTAAATTTTATAATGCATCTCCTCGCTCAGAAGAGATTCCATCTGGAAGAATACTATTTATGGCAAATAGTACAATTTGTCATTACAAAGCTTTGAACATTTTCATGCATTTATTAAACAAAAATTTGAATACATCTTCTGTGCTAGGTACCGGAGGTTTAGAGTTTAAACAACCTGTCTCTGAAGCATGTAGCATAAACCTAAGTAAAAAGCAAACCTTTAGTACTGTGTATTTTAAAAGATTTCACTTGGGACATCTAAATCTGAAAAACCATAACCTTGGTTTCCCTGACACCATCCTCATCTGGTTTTGTGATTATTCTGGAGGATCCTTCAAGTTTCCCTAGGGACTCCATTTCTTTTAGTAATATTCTTTATCATTCTGAACTATATGCTCTTGTTACACTGTTCTGTCCTTGGGTGATAATTACCCAGGTGCACCCTTTCATCCATCATCTCTAACAGGGATTATCAGACTTCACTGCATAAGAATCATCTGGGTACTTGTGATAAAGTTAGATTTGGGAAGTGGTTGGGGCCCAGGATTTTTTTTTTTTTTTTTTTTGTTGTAATGGGTCTTCATTGCTGCATGGGCTTTTCTCTAGTGGTGGTGAGAGAGGGCTACTCTTCTTTGCCATGCACAGGCTTCTCATTGTGGTGGCTTCTTTTGTGGAGCATGTGCTCTAGGCACATGGGCTTCAGTAGTTGTGGTTCCCAATTCTAGAGCACAGGCTCAGTAGTTATTGCACATGGGCTTAGCTGTCCTAGACCAGGGATTGAACCATGTGTCCTGCAATGGCAGGTGGATTCTTTACCACTGAACCACCAGGGAAGCCTAGGGCTCAAGAAGTTTAACATCAAAGTAGGAAGTCAAGAAACACCTGGAGTAACAAGCGAATTTGGCCTTGGATACGGAATGAAGCAGGGCAAAGACTAATAGAGTTTTGCCAAGAAAATGCGCTGGTCATAGCAAACACCCTCTTCCAACAACACAAGAGAAGACTCTACACATGGACATCACCAGATGGTCAACACCAAAATCAGATTGATTATATTCTTTGCAGCTGAATTTGAGAAGCTCTATACAGTCAGCAAAAACAAGACCAGGAGCTGACTGTGGCTCAGATCATTGCCAAATTCAGACTTAAATTGAAGAAAGTAGGGAAAACCACTAGACCATTCAGGTATGACCTAAATCAAATCCCTTATGATTATACAGTAGAAGTGAGAAATAGATTTAAGGGCCTAGATCTGATAGATAGAGTGCCTGATGAACTATGGAATGAGTTTCGTGACATTGTACAGGAGACAGGGATCAAGACCATCCCCATGCAAAAGAAATGCAAAAAAGCAAAATGGCTGTCTGGGGAGGCCTTACAAATAGCTGTGAAAGGAAGAGAAGCGAAAAGCAAAGGAGAAAAGGAAAGATATAAGCATCTGAATGCAGAGTTCCAAAGAATAGCAAGAAGAGATAAGAAAGCCTTCTTCAGCGATCAATGCAAAGAAATAGAGGAAAACAACAGAATAGGAAAGACTAGAGATCTCTTTAAAAAAATTAGTGATACCAAGGGGACATTTCATACAAAGATTGGCTCGATAAAGGACAGAAATGGTATGGACCTAACAGAAGCAGAAGATATTAAGAAGAGGTAGCAAGAGTACACAGAAGAACTGTACAAAAAAGATCTTCATGACCCAGATAATCATGATGATGTGATCACTGACATAGAGCCAGACATCCTGGAATGTGAAGTCAAATGGGCCTTAGAAAGCATCACTATGAACAAAGCTAGTGTAGGTGATGGAATTCCAGTTGAGCTATTTCAAATCCTGAAAGATGATGCTGTGAAAGTGCTGCACTCAGTATGCCAGCAAATTTGGAAAACTCAGCAGTGGCCACAGGACTGGAAAAGGTCAGTTTTCACTCCAATCCCAAAGAAAGGCAATGCCAAAGAATGCTCAAACTACCACACAATTGCACTCATCTCACATGCTAGTAAAGTGATGCTCAAAATTCTCCAAGCCAGGCCTCAGCAATATGTGAACCGTGAACTTCCTGATGTCCAAGCTGGTTTTAGAAAAGGCAGAGGAACCAGAGATCAAAGTGCCAACATCCGCTGGATCATGGAAAAAGCAAGAGAGTTCCAGAAAAACATCTATTTCTGCTTTTTTGACTATGCCAAAGCCTTTGACTTTGTGGATCACAATAAACTGTGGAAAATTCTGAAAGAGATCAGAATACCAGACCACCTGACCTGCCTCTTGAGAAATCTGTATGCAGGTCAGGAAGCAACAGTTAGAACCAGACATGGAACAACAGGCTGGTTCCAAATAGGAAAAGGAGTACGTCAAGGCTGTATATTGTCACCCTGCTTGTTTAACTTATATGCAGAGTACATCATGAGAAATGCTGGACTGGAAGAAGCACAAGCTGGAATCAAGATTGCCGGGAGAAATATCAATAACCTCAGATATGCAGATGACACCACCCTTATGGCAGAAAGTGAAGAGGAACTAAAAAGCCTCTTGATTAAAGTGAAAGTGGAGAGTGAAAAAGTTGGCTTAAAGGTCAACATTCAGAAAACGAAGATCGTGGCATCTGGTCCCATCACTTCATGGGAAATAGATTGGGAAACTGTCAGACTTTATTTTTTTAGGCTCCAAAATCACTGCAGATGGTGACTGCAGCCATGAAATTAAAAGATGCTTACTCCTTGGAAGGAAAGTTATGACCAATAGCATATTGAAAAGCAGAGACATTACTTTGCCAACAAAGGTTTGTCTAGTCAAGGCTATGGTTTTTCCAGTGGTCATGTATGGATGTGAGAGTTGCACTCTGAAGAAGGCTGAGTGCCGAAGAATTGATGCTTTTGAACTGTAGTATTGGAGAAGACTCTTGAGAGTCCCTTGGACTGCAAGGAGATCCAACCAGTCCATTCTGAAGGAGATCAGCCCTGGGATTTCTTTGGAAGGAATGATGCTAAAGCTGAAACTCCAGTACTTTTGCCACCTCATGCGAAGAGTTGACTCATTGGAAAAGACTCTGATGCTGGGAGGGATTGGGGGCAGGAGGAGAAGGGGACGACAGAGGATGAGATGGCTGGATGGCATCACTGACTCGATGGACGTGAGTCTGGGTGATCTCCAGGAGTTGGTGATGGACAGGGAGGCCTGGCCTGCTGCGATCCATGGGGTCGCAAAGAGTCGGACAAGACTGAGTGACTGAACTGAACTGAACTGAACTTGGTGATTTTGATGCAGGTCATCTGAAACCACTCTTCGACTAACATTTATCTGTGAACTTACTACATCCTTCTGTCACTGAAGCCCAGATCTCTTATGTAGGCTTCACTGACATATAAGCAATTAGTTACTAGAAGTCTCCTCTGGGTTGTTGTGAATGCCCTTCATACCATACAAATCTCACCATATCACAATACCATGGCCCGTTAGCATGTTTTTCATACTACATTTTTATACTACATGTACATACTATATCCTTGGTTAAGACTCTCTTATAGTGAAAGTTCAGTTTGGATTCATTTTCCACAGATTGCATGTTAAGTTTATCTCCCATGCAATATTTGAGACAAATTCATAAACAAAATTATTGTTTATTTGAAATTAAAATTTAACTGGGAAACTAGAGTTAAGTCTTACAACCCTTTGTGATTATTCTGTCGCTACGTCATATCTGACTCTTTCTGACCCCATCGAGTGCAGCACTCCAGCCTTCCCTGTCCTTCACTATCTCCTGGAGTCTGCTAAAACTCATGTCTTCAAGTCAATGATGCCATCCAACCATCTCATATTCTGTTGCCCCTTTCTCCTCCTAGCTTCAATCTTTCCCAGCATCAGGGTCTTTTTCAACGTGTTGACTCTTCACATCAGGTGGCCAAAGTTTGGAGCTTCAGCTTCAGCATCAGTCCTTCCAATGAATATTCAGGGTTGATTTCTCTTAGGATTGACTAGTTTGATCTCCTTATAGCCCAAGAGACTTTTAAGTGTCTTCTCCAGCACCTAAATTAAAAAACATCAATTATTTGGTGCTCATCCTTCTTATGTTCCAACTCTCACATCTGAACATGACTACTAGAAAAACCATAGCTTTGTCTATATGAACCTTTTTTTGGCAACCCTAACATGTCCCATATAATTTATCATACCACAATTGCTCTTTTCTACTTGCATCTTTTAATAAACTGTAAATTCCTCATAGCAGAAACTGTCTCCATTTTTCTACATTGTGACACTACATTTTTTTTCGTTAGTGCCTGGCAGTTAAAAATATTTGATAAAAAGAATGAAATAAGGTGCCCAGTATTCAAACCTTACTATTTTTCTTTTTCCCTATACCATTTTGCTTCTAAATTATAACAGAGAATTTACATTTAGCAAATATGAATACTCTAAATATAAAAAATACTGCTTATTTTTAACAGAGACTGGGATTTCATATCACAACAAGATCTATGAATGATTATAATTTGGGTGTAAATTACCCCTATGCAACAGATGTAATTCAAAAACTCATTTTATGAACCCAAAGCTCCATGAGGTCAGTTGTCTCAAAGATTCACAAAAACATGTTAGTGATGTGGACTGTTATTGTTAGAGCTTATTTCAATGAGGAATAAGACTTTATGAGAAAGCATTAGAAAGAAACTGAGTAAAATTTTTACCATTTGTACTCAACAAAGTCCATTGTTCTCAATTTTCAGATTCTCAAATCCTAAAAGAAAATGTTCTTTGAAAAGAATCATTTAAACAGTTTTCTGAGACTAGATCTAGAGTTTTCTTTTTATTGTGACTGAAAACAATGATCTGGATATTCTGAGTAAATTCCAAAAATAGAAAATACCAGTATCAATTATAGGCCCATTAAAACAAAGCTTTTCATAATTGACTCTAGTAGCAATTGATCTCCAAATGTCACAAGATGCCATGGGGCTTTTAGAATTGATGATGGATAGCAATTTTAGCAAAATTAGGCATAGCTATCACAAAGCAGAAACAGCATCTGTTATATGATAAGAAGTTATTGGCTTACGAAAAGAGCTGAAAACAATATTTTAGAACTCATTGGGAAAAAAATATGTATTTTTCTTTCCAGTGGTATTTAAAAGCAAAGGAATAAGTAGTCAAGAAATAGCAGATAGTGGTAAATGGTATTTATTCATTGAACAAATGCTTATTGAGGTCCGGCTATATGCCTGACAGTATTCTCTGCTTTGAATGGAATGTATTAATAGATAAGTAGGCAACAAAAAACAGAGCAACTAACTTTTGACTCAGTGGTGCTGACTATTCCCCATTTGATGACTTAATTTTTGTGTATTTTTTAAAATTCCTTAATTTATTTTAATGGGACGATAATTATTTTACAATGTTGTGATGGTTTTTGCCATACATCAACATCAATCAGCCATAGGTGTGCATGTGTCCCCCCCATCTTGACCCCCTTCCCTCCTACCTCCTCACCCTATCCTTTTAGGTTGTCCCAGAATTCCTAGATTTCAGAGTGCTAAGTGTACTAATGGGCACAGAGTTTCTGCCATGTGTTTATGCTTTTGCAAATAAAGCAAATCAGTTTATCTCCACCCAAGAATGTATGGTAACAGTCTTCATTTCCCTGCAATCCTCGAGCTGTTAGGTACTGGTCAACCTTATCTCCACCATCTCTTCTTGAATCTTCTGTTCATATGGCTCGATTTCTACTGCTGTCCTTTCTGTGGAGTCTGTTTTTTGTTTTATTTTTTATCGTAATTTTCTATCTCTTATATTTCAATTTAATGCAACAAGTAATTAGTGATCCTTTCTCCCAATTGCAACTTCCAAAATATTTCACCCCTTGGAGAAGGCAATGGCACCCCACTCCAGTACTCTTGCCTGGAAAATCCCATGGATGGAAGAGTCTGGTAGGCTGCAGTCCATGGGGTCCCTAAGAATTGGACACGACTGAGCGACTTCAGTTTCACTTTTCACTTTCATGCATTGGAGAAGGAAATGGCAACCCATTCCAGTGTTCTTGCCTGGAGAATCCCAGGGACGGGGGAGCCTGGTGGGCTGCTATCTATAGGGTTGCACAGAGTTGGACACGACTGAAGTGACTTAGCATAGCATAGCAAGAAGTATACAGACATGAAAATCAAGATAATAATGACAGCAAAATCCTTACTCTTTTCATGCTCATGCAAGTCACCACAGTTGCCCACCACCTTTCCTCTTTGCCCTTTTATTCTGACTTCCTATCCATTCCTTTCATTAACTGAAGAACTGATAGTTCAGTTGATAAAGAATCCACCACAATTCAGGAGACCTGAGTTCCTTTCCTGGGTCGAGAAGATTTGCTGCAGAATGGATAGGTGACCCACTCCTGTGGCTCAGCTGGTAGAGTCCACCTGTAATGTGCGAGACTTGGATTGGATCCCTGGGTTGGAAAGATCCCCTGGGGAAGGGAAAGGTTACCCAATCCAGTATTCTGGCCTAGAGAATTCCATGGACTGTATAGTCCATGGGTCGCAAAGAGTCCGATAGGACCGAGCGACTTTCACTTTCACTTTCATTCATTCCTCTCCTTAACTGAAGAATTTAACTTTTAAATTATAGTATTTTACTGTATCTATCCTCCTGTCTCCATTTTAACAGCTTCAATATTTTGGTAAGCAAAACATCCAAGTTCTTGTACTCTTGATTCATGTACTTCTTTACCTCCAGGGAACATTTCTTTCACTTCATTCCAGTCTATCACTTCCTATAAGGCAGACTGTGTTCAGACCTCAGGCTTCAGAAAACCACTTCTGAGTTCTCTATTTCAAGTATTTCCCTCTCCAACCACATTTTTCTGTTCTTTAGCTCACCTGTTTAATTACCTTAAACAATTCCTTGGTTCCGTCGACCATGCCAGTAATAAGTCACATTTGTTTCTCATTTTCTCCCACAGTCCCTTCTTTCTTGACCTCCTATATTCTAGTAATTATAATCAGTCCAGTGCAAATACCATGAGCCATTGCCTTCTCCTACAGAGAACTGAATATGGTACTAAAGCAGTTGCTCAGATGGTAAAGAATCTGCCTGCAATACCAGAGACCTGGGTTCAATCCCCAGATCAGGAAGATCCTCTGGAGAAGGGAATGGCAACCCACTCCAGTATTCTTGCCTGGAAAATCCCATGGACAGAGGAGCCTGGTGGGCTAGGATCCACGGAGTCACAAAGAGTTGGACACAACTGAGTGACTGGCACACACATTAAATCCTATTTATTCATTGAAAAAATATGTATTGAGCACCTACTATCTGTCAGTCATACCATTATAAAAATAATAAGGTAATGATATAGAAAGTCCTGGGGTGGAGGGGAGACTTTATAAACTCCATGATGCCTCCCTGATGGGGAATATTTTTGATGAGATCTGAATTGTAGAGGTTGGTAGAAGAGTTTTTCTTGGGGAAAGATTAGTCTTTTTAATCTCTGAATTGGAGAAAAGCATGTTGTGTCCAAATACAGAAAGAAAATACAGAAGGAAAATCGGTGTGGCTGATGCTTTGTGTCCTGGGGAAAAGTGATATAAGCTCATGTTGGAGAGAGGAAAGGATGATGCTGTGATATTTTTCAGCCATGGTATATTTTTCCCTTTGGTAAATAACTATGAAGGCAGGGAAGAAATACTGACTCTCCTTCCTCAAACACCTTCAACCTTCTCTTTCATTCTCAGGAAATGCTCTCTTTGTAATAATCAAAAACCTGAGACTTTCTTTCTAGCATTAGTTTTCTGCTTGGTCAAGTAAGGCTGTGTGTTGAAAAGTAAAATATCCTAGTCATAGTATAAATTTATATTTCAATCAAGAACATTATTGGAATCCCATTTTCTATGTGTGTGTTATGTGTGCATTATTATCCAAGATGTTTTAAGAAAAAATTCATATACATAAAACAATATAAAGAATGTGCTGTGCATACATGACTGATATAATTTGTATATATGTGTCCTTATGTTCTTAATCTTTCAGTGTTATGAATAGAAATGTCTCTTCCACGATGTTCTGATTTAAGTCTTTGCCTTACTTCAACTTCTTGTTTGATCAGAAGGGGTCTTCCGTTACATTCAAACTAAAACTGGGGTTTACAAAACAATTCAACTCGGAGGACAGAAAAGGAAACAAAGTGGGAAATAACTGAAAAATTGCTTAAGCAAGAATTTTATATTTTATGACATTTTAAAAGGCTGAATTTTCCAGAATATCAACATGCAAAGTATATAATTTCTTTCAAAATTTTGTTTTAAAGACAATTTTGAAGAAGTCTCAGTGTTTTTTTTTTTTAATGCCTCTTTCTGCACCAACTAATGTAGCTACTTCTGTAGCCCAAAGCAGGGTTTTAAAAACTACAGTGTGGTAATTGCTTTATTCTGATAGGAACTTCCACATGCTGAAGATATAAACATAATTCTTTGGTCTATTCCAATGTAAACATGCCCAGTGGTTAAATGAGTCAGATTACTAATCATTTTCAGAATAGTTAAATTTTTGTGAAATTGTTCATGAGATTATACATTTTTCCTATTTCTATCTGACAATAACTGGTCAATGTGAAGACATATTTGAGATATTTGGCATTGCCGTAAGGTAAGGTGGCTTCCCGTTTTCCCTGCTGACAAATCTGGGCAGCAGAGTTTTGTTGTCTGTACTATTTTAGTTCCTCCAGGCCACTGACAACCATGTGGGTTTCAGAGTGTTCTTGGCTTTGCATGGTAGACTGCTCAGATCCCCAGGCATCAGAATCAAGCTAGTGTTTACATCTAACTGGCTTCCTCCATTAAACGCCAACTTTGATTTTCAATCTATTAAATCTGTGTGTTGTTCAAAGAAATAAAATCTCAAGCATTTATTTAATTGTCTTTGTTTGTACAATTATTAAATTAAGATCATCACTGAGTATTACTTCAACTGGAATGATCATTTTAAAGCTGTCATTTTATAAGCAGTTAAAAGAGTAACAAAATTTTGCAGTCAATTTTAGTGACTAAAAGTTTTTTCTTACTGTATCAATCAAATTATTTAATTTGGAGGTAAAGCCAAAGTGAATTCATGAAATGTGCAAACTCTAAAGCATTTTAAGAGATTAAAACTAAATTTTGAAAATAGATTTTGAAGAGTTGATATCTTCTCAAGTATATACTGTAACACAAGCCATTGGCTAATAAAGTGTTTTTAATTTAAGGTACTTCAGACTTACTTCATTGCTTGCATAAGGATCATTTGAATTAAGTACTTTTTCTGTTTATAAGTAAATGATCATTAAAAACTGCTAGAAGGAAGTTTCTTCTCTTCAGTAGGTTTTACATTACAAATAGTTTTTTACATATTTTAGTTTACTAAGTAAATATTTTATTGAAAAATAATACAAAGATAAATTTGATCATGGATTCTACATTTTACAAAAGCTAAAGTCCTATGCTTTTGTGAATATTGGGATATCTCTATCAATTATACATTGGTCATAAAAAGGAAATGGATTTTTTTGTAAAGATATTACAGCATGATCATGTTTAAATGCCTATTTAAAGGGAACTTATTTCAGATGAAACAGAATGAAATGTAGATAGATTCACCTTCCATTATCATATGATACGAGCAGAGCAATGACCTTCAATGTCTTCCTAAACCTGAGATAAAATGGCCTTTTCTGGATATGTAGGGAAAAAAAACAAAACAAAACAAAACCATGGCTTCCATTTATTCTGCCAATTCATCTTCTGTAACCTGTCAGGAAAGGTCAAATCGGGATTATCAAGGACTCATTTTAGTCTTTTTTCAATTTCTTTTCCAAATGCATTTTGCCAGAGAAAACTAAAGTAGCAGTTTCCTGCTCTGATTTGCAACTTGCATATTCTTCTCTCTCCTTACATCCAGATTAAGGGCAGAATCTGAAAGACTTTGGAATTATTTTCAGCCTCTTTACCACTTCATATTGAAACTGCACAGGACCCTGTGGGGCCCTCTTGGGGTACAAAAGCCCTTTCATGTCCCTGGTTTCTTGCTTGTAAGGGAAAAAGGTTGGGCTGGGGATGGGGCTTTAGTCTCCCAGACCTTCCCAAGAATTCCAAAGAGCAGATACAAGCAGTTAATGATTAGGAGAACAGAGTCACAGGACTCCTAGTTCCTCCTGAAGTGATGTAGATAGCTATGTCATGCATATCTTCCTGTTGTTCTACAGAAACTAAGACCCCAACTCAAGTGGGGGATGGTGACTATATGCTGACCCCAAGCACTAGACCCCAAACTGATTGGAGACAGAAGGCTGGGTTCCTGGAAACATAATCACTGAAACTCTCACCACCAACCAATCAGATGAAAGGTTCAGGAACTGATCTTAAGAGCCTTGCCCTAAAGCCGTCTTTAAAAACCCCTGTCTGACCAGAAGGGAAAGAGACACGTGTACCCCAATGTTCATCACAGCACTGTTTATAATAGCCAGGACATGGAAGCAACCTAGATGTCCATCAGCAGATGAATGGATAAGAAAGTAGTGGTACATATACACAATGGAGTATTACTCAGCCATTAAAAAGAATTCATTTGAATCAGTTCTAATGAGGTGGATGAAACTGGAGCCTATTATACAGAGCGAAGTAAGCCAGAAGGAAAAACACCAATACAGTATACTAACGCATATATATGGAATTTAGAAAGATGATAACAATAACCCTGTGTACGAGACAGCAAAAGAGACACTGCTGTACGGAACAGTCTTATGGACTCTGTGGGAGAGGGAGAGGGTGGGAAGATTTGGGAGAATGGCATTGAAACATGTAAAATATCATGTATGAAACGAGATGCCAGTCCAGGTTCAATGCATGATACTGGATGCTTGGGGCTAGTGCACTGGGACGACCCAGAGGGATGGTATGGGGAGGGAGGAGGGAGGAGGGTTCAGGATGGGGAGCACATGTATACCTGTGATGGATTCATTTTGATATTTGGCAAAACTAATACAATTATGTAAAGTTTAAAAAAAAAAAAACCCTGTCTGAAAGTCACTGGTAGTCCTGGTCTTTGGAGAATGAGCCACCCATTCCCCTTGCTTGCCCTTGCAATAAACATTTCTCTGCTCCTAACTCTGACTTCAGTGTGTTTTAGGAACAGGAACTTGGGTTCAACAACAGTATTTTCAATATCTTCTAGATCTGGAAAGGAAAAATTGAGTCACTGATCCAGGACTTTTAGAACATCCATGGTTAAATTACTTTGAAGATACCTGTTTTCTATTTTAAAACACCTGTCATTCTGTGCTTTTAAAGAAAAATTGTTAAAACTAGAAGATGTCCCTTATATATCTGATTTTGCATTAAAGATCAAATTCTGATTTTTGCTTCAGAAATTTACACAGCACGCCATTTGGAAAAGGCCAATATTTTGGTTCACTTGTCAGTGATAATCAGTGTTTAATGAAGCAAAGTGTAGCTGTGTTGATACTTTTATTGTGGCACTTGATCATACTTTCTTTGGCAAACCTGCAGATGGCCTTTTTTAATCCAGAAAATATCTGGCTAGATACATTCTATTTTTGTTCTACTTGTTCACATATTTTTTGGATATCTCTGTTGCCTTTGCTTTTTACAATGCAAGCTTTTATGATGAAATATTTATAATGACTTCCTAGCTTTCTTGAAAACCCTCCCCAATCTGCATCTCAACCTGCCTTTCCAAACTTTATTTTATTGCTCTCTTCATACATCCTCTGCTTTAGCTACATTGAACTGATCATCATTCTATATGAAAATCTGTCACTGTTCTTTATTCTGGGCCTCTGTTCACTGTAATTTTCCTGACCTCCAATAACTCAGCCTAAACCCTTATCTCAAGCATTGTTACCACCTATTAAAGTAACATGTGTCAAATCTTTCAACTCCATAAGTGCTATACTCACTTTGCAGATTTATTTTTTCTTTCTTTGAAGGGAAGAAAGCATTGCCTTATATCTTAGGATAATTTTCTGTTTACAAACTATAGACTTCTTGTTATCTTTCTTTTGTTGGGGTATTTATTCACATACTCTCACTACAACTATTCTGCAGCACAATAAGTACCTTTCTGTGACCTCTCTACTTTGTCTCAGTCTTTACCACTCTCCTTTCTCTTTATTAACTGGGACTTCATGGCATTCTTAATATTATTTATACCCCCCAGAGCTTCTTTCTTTAAGCTCAACTTTGGATGGATCAATAATACGTCTTCCTTGTGACTTATCTTCTGCTCTATGGGCATTTTTTTTAAGTAGAAGCTACCAGATAGTTCTCCTTATCCTACCTACATACATCCCATTCTACTAGTAGAATTATTTTGTATGATGCTATCTGAAGAAACTCTCACCACCTAGCTGTGGAGCCCATCTAACCCTATATTCACAAGCACTTTAACCTCTCTGAAAATTATATTCTTTTGAATCAATAATTCAACTTCTTCTCATTACCCCAGAGATTTAAACATAGTCAAAATTGCTTAATTAGTTAAATAAATGAAGATCAACCCAAGTCCAAGTTTTATTCTCCCTTTCCTCCTTCTCCAGTTATAGGCTCATCTCTGTTTCTCCATTATAGACAGTCAGATAGTGAACTATACCCGAGGTCCTGATTTCTTTTGTTCCTTCCTATTCATTGCCCTACTTGTGCTAACATGGCTTCAATCATCACAATTTCATGACATAATTTTCAAAAATGTGATCACTCGCTTCATGTTGATAAAGAAAAATAGATACATTTAAAGTACTTATATAATTTCACATCTCTGTAGCATTTGAGGTGATTAATTACTGTCCTGAAACTCTTTCCTTCACTTCATTTCTATGACATAATTTCTCTCAGTTTTCTCCTAACCCTCTAGCTGCTCCTTCCCTGTCTCATTTTTCATCTCACCCTCTTCTCTCTAGTCATTAGAGTTCCTCAGGATTCAATCCAAAACTTTCTCCTCTGTCACTTACTATTGTCTTTCCAGGTAATCTCTAAGCTTTCCTGGTGGCTCAGATGGTAAAGAATCTGCCTGTAATGCAGGAGACCCAGGTTCAATCCCTAGGGTTGGGAAGAACCCCTGGAGAAGGGAATGGCTACCCACTCCAGTATTCTTATCTAGAGAATTCCATGGACAGGTGAGCCTGACAGGTAATCTCTACTATACTCAAAAGCATGATCATGTCAATGCTCATTTCTACCTCAGATTTATCCCTGAGCTAGACCTACTACTCTGAGTCTTAGTCAATCTACTTTCCACTAGGTAGCTAGAGAGATATTTTAAAAAATAAAAATGTGACATTTTCCTTCCAGGCCCTCTCCTAAAAATTCTCTGCTCCTGGTTAAAATTATTTCATAATTTCCCTTTTGGATCATCCCACTCTAGGCTCACTTCACTTCAATCACCTAAGGCTCATTTTGGTTCATAGTAATCATCATGATTCCTCCAATTACTTACAATTTGCACACGTTATTTTCTTTTTCCTAGATACTCTCCTCTTCTCCCTTTAACTTAAGTACAAAAGCTCATCCCTTGAATGTCAGCTAAAGTTTAACTCTGTCAAGGAAGATTGTCCTGACCTTTCTGACTAGAATACCCCCTCACTTATATATGGCATGTCTCTCCTTCACACCACTTAGCAGAACTGTCAGTTTTTCTCTGTTAGTGAGATTGTCTGATTAATATTGCTTTTCCTTCCCAGAGGCAGTTATGAGGTCTTTCTTTTCTTGAAAATAAATCCCCAATATCTAGAACAGAGCCTGATAGGAAATAGTAGTTCAATAAATATTTGGTCAATGAAAAAATGAATAAATGATGAATTCATCTTTCAGTCTATGTCACTCATCAAAATGTAATATAGACCTTGTCCATAATAAGAGTTATACAAGTAGCTATTGTATTATATTAAGTGATATATATATATATATATATATATATCATATACTAAGTGATATTTATCATATATTCAAATATATGTATATTTTACATATGATATATAATATATATTTATATGATTAAATGTTATTTGATAGAAAGCAGAAATAGAATAGAATCTGTAACTTCAGTTCAGTTCAGTCGCTCAGTTGTGTCCGACTCTTTGTGACCCCATGAATCGCAGCACGCCAGGCCTCCCTGTCCATCAACCAACACCTGGAGTTCACTCAGACTCATATCCATTGAGTCAGCGATGCCATCCAGCCATCTCATCCTCTGTCGTCCCCTTCTCCTCCTGCCCCTAATCCCTCCCAGCCTCAGAGTCTTTTCCAATGAGTCAACTCTTCGCATGAGGTGGCCAAAGTACTGGAGTTTCAGCTTTAGCATCATTCCTTCCAAAGAAATCCCAGGGCTGATCTCCTTCAGAATGGACTGGTTGGATCTCCTTGCAGTCCAAGGGACTCTCAAGAGTCTTCTTCAACACCACACTTCAATGGCATTAATTCTTCAGCGCTCAGCCTTCTTCACAGTCCAACTCTCACATCCATACATGACCACAGGAAAAACCATAGCCTTCACTAGATGAACTTTTGTTGGCAAAGTAATATCTCTGCTTTTCAATATGCTATCTAGGTTGGTCATAACTTTCCTTCCAAGGAGTAAGCGTCTTTTAATTTCGTGGCTGCAGTCACCATCTGCAGTGATTTTGGAGCCCAAAAAAATAAAGTCTGACACTGTTTCCACTGTTTCCCCATCTATTTCCCATGAAGTGATGGGACCACATGCCATGATCTTCGTTTTCTGAATGTTGAGCTTTAAGCCAACTTTTTCACTCTCCACTTTCACTTTCATCAGGAGGCTTTTGAGTTCCTCTTCACTTTCTGCCATAAGGGTGGTGTCATCTGCATATCTGAGGTTATTGATATTTCTCCCGGCAATCTTGATTCCAGCTTGTGTTTCTCCCAGTCCAGCGTTTCTCATGATGTACTCTGCATATAAGTTAAATAAGCAGGGTGACAATATACAGCTTTGACGTACTCCTTTTCCTATTTGGAACCAGTCTGTTGTTCCATGTCCAGTTCTAACTGTTGCTTCCTGAACGGCATACAGATTTCTCAAGAGGCAGATCAGGTGGTCTGGTATTCCCTTCTCTTGAAGAATTTTCCACAGTTTATTGTGATCCATACAGTCAAAGGCTTTGGTATAGTCAATAAAGCAGAAATAGATGTTTTTCTGGAACTCTCTTGCTTTTTCCATGATCCAGTGGATGTTGGCAATTTGATCTCTGGTTCCTCTGCCTTTTTAAAAACCAGCATGTAAAATATCATGTATGAAACAAGATGCCAGTCCAGGTTCGAAGCACGATACTGGATGCTTGGGGCTAGTGCACTGGGACGACCCAGAGGGATGGTATGGGGAGGGAGGAGGGAGGAGGGTTCAGGATGGGGAACACATGTATACCTGTGGCGGATTCATTTTGATATTTGGCAAAACTAATACAATTATGTAAAGTTTAAAAATAAAATAAAATAAAAAAAAAGGAAATCTAAAAAAAAAAAAAAACAGCTTGAACATCAGGAAGTTCACGTATTGCTGAAGCCTGGCTTGGAGAATTTTGAGCATTACTTTACTAGCGTGTGAGATGAGTGTGATTGTGCGGTAGTTTGAGCACTCTTTGTCATTGCCTTTCTTTGGGATTGGAATGAACACTGACCTTTTCCAGTCCTGTGGCCACTGCTGAGTTTTCCAAATTTGCTGGCATATTGAGTGTAGCACTTTCACAGAGTCATCTTTCAGGATTTGAAATAGCTCAACTGGAATTCCATCACCTCCACTAGCTTTGTTTGTAGTTATGGTTTCTAAGGCCCACTTGACTTCACATTCCAGGATGCCTGGCTCTAGGTGAGTGATCACACCATCGTGATCATCTGGGTCGTGAAGATCTTTTTTGTACAGTTCTTCTGTGTTTTCTTTGAACAACATATTTATATTCATTATAATTTTGTTTATAATTATTTCCATATTGTTTTTTGTGGTATTTGAACAAGAGCCATGGCAATTGGCTTTCTGTTGACTAAGAAATTTACAATATTTTCTTTCAACTCATTTATTAGAACATCTGATTAAGATTAGCTATAGCAGGTTCTGTTTAGATTGAAATGTCACTTTATTGTCCCTTTTACACTGATATGAATTGACTAATCATTTATATTTTACATTATATTAAATTCCAAGTTCTTTGAATGAAATAGCTAGTACCGTCACACTTTTGCAGTGTGGTTTTGATGAATGTATTTGTCCCACTCCTTAGGAAAAGAAAATAGTTATAAAAGCTCAGTACAGCATTATTCATTTTCTTGGCTTACCCCACATCTTGTTTCTGAGAGCTGCAGAGATAAAACATTGAGAAAAAAAATTATTTTTTAAGGATGATTCATTTTAGCACATTTTGAAGTAATCATTAGTTTGTGACTTATTAAAAAAGGATATGCAAAACCCACAAGCAACAACCACTAATCACTAATTAAACTCACTGATGAGAAAAATGTGAAAGAAATGCTTAACATTTGCTTTGGAATGAAATTCAGAGGTATGGCAGGGCTCTGGTAAAGGATACAAGTTTTTCCTAGTCCAGGCTGTCTAATATCCAAATTGTACATTCTATATTAATCACTATTTCTAATTAAAGTTTGAAAATATAATGTTGCCTTTCTATAGAGAAAAAAATGAGTGTTGATTCCCACTAATTAAGAAGGAACTTATTATCACAAGATGGGTTCCAGGAAATTCTAAAAAATTTACCAAGTTGATTGTATAACAAATATTTTAGTACAAACATCAATGAAATTATATTAAACAATTAAAATGAATGATGAATAGAAAGCACTTCTTATCTAATTATACACTTAACCTCTTGACTGGTCTTTTTGCTTCCAGTCGTGCTATATCTAAGCCCTACTCCTCTCTGCAACTAGAATCTTCTTTCTAGATGCTAAGAGATCTTATTCTTTGGTCAAGTTCTTTGATTTCCCCCTTAACATTCAAAAGTAAATAAGTCTTCAATTAAAAACCTTGGCCCTTTATGACTGAGATAGAACCTGTCTCTCATTCCAGCTTTAGTTAAAGCCATTTATAAAAATGGGGCTTTCCAGCTGGCTCAGATGGTATAGAATCTGCTTGCAATGCAGCAGACCTGGGTTCAATCCCTGGGTCAGAAAGACCCCCTGGAGAAGGGAATCACAACCCACTCCAATATTCTTGTCTGGAGAATTCCATAGACAGAAGAACCTGGCAGGCCACAGTCCATGGAGTTGCAAAGAATGGGACACAAATGAGCAACACACACACACACTCTAACTGAGCAACTAACACTCCACACACATGTTTATAGAAATACACACACACACACAATCACACAACCTCTCCCTCCAGCCAATGGAACTGCCTAACATTGCCCAAGTGCTTCATATTGTTCCTTTCTCTGGTCAGTCACACATTGTTTGTACTACATGAAAAAGTTTCCCCTTTATTCACCTAATTCTTGCTTATTTTTCAAAGTGTTTTACAAATTAAACTGAATCTAATCCAGTTAAAATATCACCTCCTCCAGGATGTCAATTCCTGGTGTCCCAGTTTCTTTTAGGACCCCAGAATACTTGGCAGTAAACCTCAGTCACAAGACTTTATAACTGTAGGCATCAATTTGACTTGTGGCAAAGTGCAAGTCACTCAGTTGCATCAGACTCTTTGAGACCCCATGGACTGTACAGTCTATGGAATTCTCCAGACCGGAGTATGGAGTGGGTAGCAAACATGGGCTCAGTAAAGGACAGAAATAGTATGGACCTAACAGAAGCAGAAGGTATTAAGAAGAGGTGGCAAGAATACACAGAAGAACTGCACAAAAAAGATCTTCATGACCCAGATAATCATGATGGTGTGATCACTCACACTCACCTAGAGCCAGACATCCTAGAATGTGAAGTCAAGTGGGCCTTAGAAAGCATCACTATGACCAAAGCTAGTGGAGGTGATGGAATTCCAGTTGAGCTATTTCAAATCCTGAAAGATGATGCTGTGAAAGTGCTACACTCAATATGCCAGCAAATTTGGAAAACTCAGCAGTGGCCACAGGAATGAAAAGGTCAGGTTTTATTCCAATCCCAAAGAAAGGCAATGTCAAAGAATGCTCAAACTACTGCACGACTGCACTTATCTCACACGCTAGTAAAGTAATGCTCAAAATTCTCCAAGCCAGGCTTCAGCAATATGTGAACCATGAACTTCCAGAAGTTCAAGCTGGATTTAGAAAAGGCAGAGGAACCAGAGATCAAATTGCCAACATCTGCTGGATCATGGAAAAAGCAAGAGAGTTCCAGAAAAACATCTATTTCTGCTTTATTGACTATACCAAAGCCTTTGACTATGTGGATCACAATAAACTGTGGAAAATTCTTCAAAAGATGGGAATACCAGACCACCTGATCTGCCTCTTGAGAAACCTGTATGCAGGTCAGGAAGCAACAGTTAGAACTGGACATGGAACAACAGACTGGTTCCAAATAGGAAAAGGAGTATGTCAAAGCTGTATATTGTCACCCTGCTTATTTAACTTATATGCAGAGTACATCATGAAAAACACTGGGCTGGAGGAAGCACAAGCTGGAATCAAGATTGCCGGGAGAAATATCAATAACCTCAGATATGCAGATGACACCACCCTTAAGGCAGAAAGTGAAGAAAAACTAAGGAGCCTCTTGATGAAAGTGAAAGTAGAGAGTGAAAAAGTTGGCTTAAACCTCAACATTCAGAAAACTAAGATCATGGCATCTGGCCCCATCACTTCATGGCAAATAGATTGGGAAACAGTGTAAATAGTGGCTGACTTTATTGTTTTGGGCTCCAAAATCACTGCAGATAGTGATTGCAGCCATGAAGTTAAAAGAAGCTTATTCATTGGAAGGAAAGTTATGACCAACCTAGACAGCATATTAAAGAGCAGAGACATTACTTTGTCAACAAATGTCCGTCTAGTCAAGGCTATGATTTTTCCAGTAGTCATGTATGGATGTGAGAGTTGGACTATAAAGAAAGCTGAGTGCTGAAGAATTGATGCCTTTGAACTGTGGTGTTGGAGAAGACTCTTGAGAATCCCTTGGACTGCAACGAGATCCAACCAGTCCATCCTAAAGCAGATCAGTCCTGGGTGTTCATGGAAGGACTGATGTTGAAGCTGAAACTCCAATACTTTGGCCACCTGATATGTGAAAAGCTGACTCATTTGAGAAGATCCTGATGCTGGGAAAGATTGAGGGCAGGAGAAGAAGGGGATGACAGAGGATGAGATGGTTGGATGGCATCACCCAATCAGTGGACATGGGTTTGGGTAGACTCCTGGAATTTGTGATGGACAGGGAGGCCTGGTGTGCTGCAGTTCATGGGGTTGCAAAGAGTCAGACACGATTGAGGGACTGAACTGAAGCCATACCCTTCTCCAGGTGATCTTCCCAACCCAGGGATCGAATCCAGGTCTCCCTCATTGCAGGCAGATTCTTTACCAGCTGTGCCACCAGGGAAATGACAAAGAATTTCCTTGCCAGTACAGGAGATATGAGTTCAATCCCTGGGTTGGGAAGATCCCCTGGAGAAGGAAATGGCAATTCACTCCAATATTCTTGCCTGGGAAATCCCACAGACAAAAGAGCCTGGCAGGCTGTAGTCCATGGGGGTTTCAAAGAATTGCACATGACTGAGCAACTAAACAACAACAAAATCTTATATTCTCTGATGACTGAATCTTCATTAATATCTGCTAGCCTCTGGCATATTGAATATGCCAAATACTCGCCTATCTGGTGTGAAGTACCAGTCCCTGAGGTTAGAGTACAGAGATTAAAGACACATGGGTCCCATCTCTGAGGAATGGATCATCCATAGTTAAATAGTAGAGACTCAATACTTAGTTGTTAATTAAATTAATACACAAAGAAATCTCAATTTTGAAAACTATCTAAAAACAAAGCTAAAAGCTTTAATCACAAAATGGTGAGAATGACAACTTATTGCAATGTATTACAGTATATGATTAAATGCAGTCACTCTAAAGCAGTGACTATGTTTTGCAGATTCAAGTTAACTGCATGAACCAAAATTGAAAATCACCATCTCTCTTCTTTATTCTTTACTAATCCCTATGATAAATGGCATATGAAGTATTTTATTTATTGGGATCTTTGGTTTCAAGGATCGGGTTCTACCCAGCTACCTTATTTGGTATCTCCTTCCTAATCTGACAGCGTCAATATCAAAGAATAATACAAAAGCATTAGTCTGATTTCTAACTTGGAAGGTTCATAGAGAATTTTGGGATTGGTGGTAGAGACAATGGTTGCTCTTGGGTGGGGATAAAAATAACTTTATGCTTCTCAGGTTAATGACTGACTCCAGAGGCAAATGAAACATGATTCTGGCAACTTTCCAAGCCTACCAGTAGTAGATAATTGTAACATTTATTAATAGTTTCAAGAACAAACTTTTTGTCCCAGAATGTGCTGGCAGCTGCTCTGTCAATGGAAGGATTATCACTCAAATACCAGCTTTCTATCGGGATACCCCCAGGTTGAGGACGTGTCTCCAGCAACAACATGGATGCTACTTCCAAAGTACATCCAAGACACTGTATGACATGCAGTGTCAGGGAGAGGCAATCCTGTTATTTAAGGTAAACCTGATGGGGAAACTACTGTTGATCTGAGGGTCCACTATAGTCAATTTTCCATCAGTGACTAGAGAAGGAAACCTTTGATTCATTTCAGCCCAAAAGCATTAAAGAGTTAGAGATGTATTTAACATTACTCTTAAGAGAAAGGAGACATGCAATTTGCTATACCTGCTTCAAAATAGTATTATTCTTACTGTGTAGCACTGTTAGGTGGTACATAGATATTTGAATGGGTTTCTAGATGTAACTCAAGAGAAGGCAACGGCACCCCACTCCAGTACTCTTGCCTGGAAAATCCCATGGGCGGAGGAGCCTGGTAGGCTGCAGTCCATAGGGTCGCGAAGAGTCAGACACGATTGAGCGACTTCCCTTTCACTTTTCACTTTCATGCATTGGAGAAGGAAATGGCAACCCACTCCAGTGTTCTTGCCTGGAAAATCCCAGGAAGGGGGGAGCCTGGTGGGCTGCCGTCTATGGGGTCGCACAGAGTCGGACAATGACTGAAGCGACTTAGCAGCAGCAGCAGCAGATGTAACTCAAGACAGATTTTGATCTTTACTAGTCAGTAGTAACCCCTTTGGTTGGCTAATTTTATGAAAATACACGTGAACAAATTTGCTTAAAAGATGAAATTTTAATAGAAAAAAAGATTAACTCGCATAAAGTACCTTGTAAAATATGTTTTAACTGAAACTTCAGGGATTCTTTTTCTCTTTGCCCAGTTTTGGATGACTAGGACAGGATACTGAACATTTTTCTATTTTATCCATTCAAAGCAGAGATACAAAAGAATCCTCATCAAAGTTCCTGTATGTTGTGTGGCAAGGGGCACAATGAGGATACACAAGCAACTCCACAAATTGGATAGATCTTGAAATGAAGGGAACTTCATGCTACCCAAATCTTATTAAAAAAAAAAAATCTGGCATTGTTTCTAGAGCTCCTGGGTTTGTGCCACTTAATGAAACACTCATGACAGATGAGCAGGCTCCCTGTCATCCTAAAAAGAAGTGCTTGATGATTTTATTAATACAGGCAGAGTTGAAACCTCTCTTTGATGGAGATTCTAATAAGGATGCCCTCTATGCTAGCAGAAGTTCGGGGAAATAACAAGGAAGAACAAACAGATGAAAGGAGACGTCATAATACTACAACACATGACAGGTATCTGACTTCAGTAATCATGTGCTCTGAAATGTAATATGTGCTCATAAATGTAATATGTAGAATTATATATATATATATGCCCAAAGAAAGAGAAATTCTGATTTTCAACTTGCAACTGACAATAACACCAAAATATACTTTCCCTTACAAAGGAATATTCTGATCTTCAGAATTTGCATTATTTAAAAATGTAATCTGAATTATTTTATTATAGTAGATATTGTAGTTGAAAATTTCTTCACTGGAAATAAGAAGTAAAACACAAAATGAGCTATGAAAATTTCACTTGCTCAAAGAAAAACCAACAAGCCAGTGCAGGAGTTTGCAGAAGTCATGGCCGTTTATAAGTGGAAATGTTGTCTTAAATCTATTACCTATTTAGATGAAAACTTCAGACTTGGTGGCTAGCTGTTAATAATGAATATTCTGGAAAGGAGGGATACAAATGTGCAAATGACATACCTGTTTGCATTTGACCTGATTTTTCATTGCAAAACTGCTAGTGTTGCATTTCAATACCACTTTTGCCTACTTTAATGCCAACCACTATCTGCTTTGCCCATTCATGCCACTCCCTGACTATCTAGTTTAGAAGTCATACATTCTTGGAAGCCTCCTTTAAACCCACAACTGCCTGTCTGATATGCTCCTATACCTTTATCTTCTTTATATCACTTCTTATGTTGTATCTAAATTGCCTGTTTATCGACTTGCCTCAAGAGATTATGACCTCCTAGAGGACAGAACACTTGTTCTATTTGAAATTATAACTCAGAGTTTAAACCCTATCATACTATTTTTGAATGAATGCATTAATAAATATAAAAATGAATATCTGAATTCATTTTATAAACTAACTGTGACTTATAAGATCATATTTAAAATATGTTCTGAAATAGCACATGTATTTTGGAGACTATCACAGAGTTGCAGTGAAACATTTATTTGACTACATAACAACTGATCAAATGCATTCACTCTCTCTGGAATAGACAAATACATGTTTGTATGGGTTTTATATATATATATATATATTTTTTTTTTTTTTTTTTTTTAAATATCTCCCATATATCCTAACAGGTATATCAGGAAGATGGCCTGGAGAAGGAAATGGCAAAGTGCTTCAATATCTTACCTGGGAAATCCCATGGACAGAGGAACCTGGTGGGTTATAGTCCATGGGGTCACAGAAGAGTTGGACATGACTTAGCAACTAAAACAACAAATATAGATAGATATAGGTGATATTGATATATCTTAATAAAAATCTCTGTAGTATTAGCATGTATTTTACCACAAAAACTTGTGATATATTTACTCTCTTGGACATGGACAGCTAGAAAAAAAATTATTTATCTCAGTTCTATAAAAATGAAATATGCTGAAAAATATTTTATTTTATTCCAAAGCAAAATATAGAAGGCTTAAAAGATACGCATTTTAAGACATAAATTCTCATTTAATTAAATCCAAGCAACTCTTTAAATTCATATTTAGCCATAATTAGAAGAATTTAATTGTTTCTTTTCTTTAGAGATGATTGTTGTGTGAATACAGAAGTATTTATATGTCATTCGTGTCATAGCTTACATTGAATTTCACTGAAAAGGGAAATGCTTTTTTAGCCAAAGTTATGAGCTTAATTACGAAATATATAATATTCTGAAGAAATTACACTGGGGGTATAAGTTTATGCTATCATAAAACTTTGTTAAATGTATATGATACTAAATGCATTAGATTTGTGTGTTATACCATATATTTGTAAATATACAATTTTTAATAGTGCCAATTACAATAGTAACCCCATTCATCTTTGACAAACAATTTATGTACATTAACTTCTTTTTCCTTTTAAACTATGCCTCTGTGTTGCTCATGGAAAAGATTTACTTTGCTTCTGGAGACTTGATGTAGTATAAATATTAAAATATTTTCAAAATAAATATAAAAACAGAACAATAAATTATACATTCAGTCTTATTCCATTATTAAAAATGGTATCAATTTCACTATTAATCCAAATTATATATGTAAAGAATCATACTATTTTAATTGGTGATTTTAATAATTCATTTTATGAAGGAAGTATACTTTCCTCAATATAGTAGGATAATCCTATAATACTGGGGCTTTCAATATATTTGAAATTTGATTCAACTTTTTATGAACTTAGAAATACTCTACTATTAGGTTTGTAGTAACCTAGTTAGCAAAGGTTATATCTTTGTTAGTTAAATTGCTCCACATTTATACAAAGGCTGTGTCTAAAAATTTAAGGTAGATGTATTTACCTTACTTGTTAAATACACAAAAGTATTTAACAAGTTCTTTTTTTTTTTTTTTAATTTGAAGAGTTCCACCACTTTGAATACATCAAACAGCAATTTGTAATTGACAGTTTTCTTACCTAAAGTGCTTCTCAGTCAAGAGATTGTTCTCCAAAGACAGTCAGCTGGGTAAATGTCAGAAGCTCAAAAAGTAAATTATAGTACAAACAGTGTTGATATTTCTATGAAATGGAAGAAAAGCATATTTATTTTTAAAATATAGAATTTTATTTAAAACAAGTGAAAGACTTCTATTGTGACCTTTACAAGATTCCAAACAGTGACGAATTTGGTCATTACAAATAACCTTTTCCAGAAAGAGCTTTACCATTTGGGACTTTCATTTGGTAATATATGTGAATTAATATCCTTTCTACAGAATAACTCATGATATTAAATTTTTATGAGATATTTTATCCCTAAGATTACAGCTTTAAACAAATTTTAGAAGGGAAAAAAGTAAGGGAGTAGCTATATGGTAGCCTATCATTTTAACTTGTATATGGGAAATTATTCAGACATTTTCTCATTTCTTTCTGTACAGAATGATGTATTTCTGTGAGTTTTGTGAGTAATTATGCCATACAGTATTCTCACCATATAAGTAACATTATATATGGTAGTTTAAAGCAGTTTTCCAAGTTAGCCTTCACTAATTTTTTTTAACTCTTGGGGACCCAAAGAGAATGTGTGTGTGTGTGTGTGTACACATATATATTCTAGAATACATAAGATTTGTAAAATGATGATAAATTAAAAAGTGCACAAATATTATAGTAGCTCTCAGTACGTTTCATAATAACATCTCTATTGGAATATTAGTTCCAGTCCCAATCTGGATTTATAAGAACACATCCTGACCCAATGCATCTGAGGAAAAAAATGCTCTTTTTCCTCAGTCCCACATCTCTAAGACACTAAAAACCAAGAGGATTATAGGTTTATTTCAAAGAAAGGGTTTTGTCATATTATGGCAGGCTTCTGAAAGGCAGAGGCAGGGAGTGCATAGCAAGACATAAGGGATTAAGTTGCTGCAAAAGACCAGGTCTCTTTCCCTGGTTTAAAATCCTTGTCAAATTTTTCTGAATTTCTTTCACCTTTTCATCTCTTTTTTTCCCAGGAACACATTCCCTGCCATCTTCTCAACTGTTAGCCAGCCACTGAATTGCAAATTCTATGGACTACTGGGAAAATTGAACTTTATATCACGTTGTCTACACAAACTAACAGGGAACATTGAGTGTCTCTAGTAAGTTAAGACATAGTAAAGGGAGTGACACTGGCACTTTTCAAAAAAAGCTTCATTGATGAAGGTATGTTTACTTTGTGTAAGTTTGTTCAGTATTCCCAGGCATTACAACAGTGATTAGTATTAGTAGATACTAAACAAAGGTCCGTCTAGTCAAGGCTATGGTTTTCCCGGTGCTCATGTATGGATGTGAGAGTTGGACTGTTAAGAAACTGAGCACTGAAGAATTGATGCTTTTGAACTGTGGTATTGGAGAATAGAGTATTGAGAGTCCCTTGGACTGCAAGGAGATCCAACCAGTCCATTCTGAAGGAGATCAGCCCTGGGTGTTCTTTGGAAGGAATGATGCTAAAGCTGAAACTCCAGTACTTTGGCCACCTCATGCGAAGAGTTGACTCATTGGAAAAGACCCTGATGCTGGGAGGGATTGGGGGCAGGAGGAAAAGGGGATGACAGAGGATGAGATGGCTTAATGGCATCACCAACTCAATGGATGTGAGTGTGAGTGAACTCTGGGGGTTGGTGATGGATAGGGAGGCCTGGCATGCTGAGATTCATGGGGTCGCAAAGCTTCGGACACGACTGAGTGACTGAACTGAACTGAACTGAAATAAATATTTGTTGACTGAATGAATGAATAAATGAATACCAATACAAAGACTTTGTTGCTTTGAAACATAATTCCTTGACAATACATGTTTATATACATTTTACCTTACACATTGCAAGTAAGAACACACTATCTCTTAATGGGAAGACAATTTTAGACACCTGTTTAAGGACTGTTTTGCAGATCAAGTTCTTGTTTGAATTGGTTTCTCCTAATTCAAGTCTCCCACAGCAGTTGTTAGGCTTCCCCCTTTCTCATTAGACCTGACTTCAAAGCCACAATTCAAATAGGCTTCATGTTTTCTCTGCTTCACAAGTCAGACACTACATGGTTCAAAGCTGCAAAGGAGCATAACAAAGTGGATAGAGACAAAAAAGACAAAAATCATAGTTTGAAAAAGAAAATTAGAAAATGTCCTAATTTACATAAATTGCCCTACATTGCAGAAACTGATTATTTGCTCATGTAGTCTCTTCAGATCTTGAAATGCTGAGAGAATTCTACAAACACTTTACCCCAGAATGTGTCAAAAAACACTGTGGGAGATGCAGAGATGACAATACAGCCTTTTATGAGTAGCGCTAGCCAAACCATTCAAACTTATTTACTGATTCCTTTGTTACAGGGACAGAGTACTCATGCCTACAGAAAATACGTCTCCTTATTTGAATACAAAAGATGCATGCTGCTGCTGCTGCTAAGTCACTTCAGTCGTGTCCGACTCTGTGTGACCCCATAGACAGCAGCCCACCAGGCTCTCCCGTCCCTGGGACTCTCCAGGCAAGAACACTGGAGTGGGTTGCCATTTCCTTCTCCAATGCCGGAAAGTGAAAAGTGAAAGTGAAGTTGCTCAGTCGTGTCTGACTCTTCGCGACCCCATGGACTGCAGCCTACCAGGCTCCTCCATCCATGGGATTTTCCAGGCAAGAGTACTGGAGTGGGGTGCCATTGCCTTCTCCACAAAAGATGCATAAAACATAAAATATTATTAATTTTTCCATGCTATTATTTAACAGAGATAATATGGGAATTAAGCTTTACCTTAATGTTTGTTTTGAGGATTAGTCTAATTCTACATAGGATTTCGGGAGTACTAATGAAACATATATACTAAAAATCAGTGGTAAAAGGGTAATAATGAATCAGAATCAGAAAACTGTGAAAGGAGTTTATAGGCCAGAAGTTAAATATAACTATCAAATTTGACTCGGTTTAAGTCACAATTCTCACAAATGTTAATTAGGCACCAATTAATACCAATGTAAAATATGAAGAGGTAATGAATATGATGAAAACACTAGGTTCAATTCCCTAAACTTATTTTTAAACATCAGATATCCCAGGCACTACAAGAAAAACCTGAAGATTCAAAGACAACTACCCTACTGAAACTTGTTACATGGATATCATGTCAATTCTAGTTATATTAAAAATTATTTTCATTTTCTCCTCATTTACATTATTTTATATTTACATTTTAAAAATTATTTCACAGACATGTAATCACTATATTTAATATTACTATACTGGTTTAATAGATCAAAGTCTCATGCACTGTGATGGTTTTGCTTTAACTATGAATACTTACACCTTGAGTACAAAAATATAAACTGATGTTATATTAATATACTTCTCAGAGGAATCCTCTGTTTTGTGAGATTTTATACCAGAACCATACTCTGATTTGAAAATTGTCTCCAGTGAAATGATAGACATATGTAATCTAACAACAAAACTTTAAAGAGAAAATAATAAGAGGGCCTGTGAAAGACATACATATTTTTAAGGTATTGGACTAAACATCCAGTATAACAGGGTTTAGGTTGCAGCTTAAAATAATACTTAATACTCAGTGGAAATCTATTTTATGGTAAGAGTGTTCTAGATGTTTTAGATACTCTGTCCCTAATCTAATCTCAAAAACAGTACTGGGGATTAGATATTATTTTTCTGATTTTAAATAAAGAAGTTAGGCTTAGAGAGGGGGTTAAGAATTGCTAGAAATCAAGTAAAACTAGAGCAGCTGGGGTTTCAATTTTCAAGATTTTTTCGAAACTTCAAAGTCTCTGCTTTTTCCACTGAAGTATGATGAACTAATCCAAAATGACACAACAAATTACTTAGAACTACCCCTTGACAATCTCATAGACGGAGGAACCTCAGAGGATACAGTTCAGTTCAGTTGCTCAGTCGTGTCCGACTCTTTGCGAGACTATGAATTGGAGCACACCAGGCCTCCTTGTCCATCACCAACTCCTGGAGTTCACTCAAACTCACATCCATCGAGTCAGTGATGCCATCCAGCCATCTCATCGTCTGTCGTCCCCTTCTCCTCCTGCCCCCAATCCCTCCCAGCATCAGAGTCTTTTCCAATGAGTCAGCTCTTCGCATGAGGTGGCCAAAGTTTTGGAGTTTCAGCTTTAGTATCATTCCTTCCAATGAACACCGAGGACTGATCTCCTTTAGGATGGACTGGTTGGATCTCCTTGCAATCCAAGGGATTCTCAAGAGTCTTTTCCAACACCACAGTTCAAAAGCGTTAATTCCTCAGTGCTCAGTTTCTTTATAATCCAACTCTCACATCCATACATGATCACTGGAAAAACCATAGCCTTGACTAGATGGACCTTTGTTGGCAAAATAATGTCTCTGCTTTTGAATATGCTATCTAGGTTTGTCATAACTTTCTTTCCAAGGTATAAGCATCTTGTGGTGACAAAGAGTTGGATACGACTGAACAATACTCCCTTTATTTATTTATTAATTTTAATTGGATAATTACTTTACAATATTGTGATGGCTTTTGCCATACATCAACATGAGTCGGTCACAAGTATACATGAGTCCCACCATCCTAAACCCCCCCTCTCACCTCTCTCCTCCTGGGTTGTCCTCTGGGTTGTCCCTGAGCACTGGCTTTGGGTGCCCTGCTTCCTGTGTTGCACTTGCACTGGTCATCTACTTTACATATGGTATTAAAATACAGGTTAACAATGCTGAGCCTAGCTGGAATCAAGATTTCTGGGAGAAATATCAATAACCTCAGATATGCAGATGATACCACCCTTATGGCAGAAAGTAAAGAAGAACTAAAGAGCCTCTTGATGATGGTGAAAGAGGAGAGTGAAAAAGCTGGCTTAAAACTCAACATTCAGAAAACAAAGATCATGGCATCCAGTCCCATCACTTTATGGCAAATAGATGGGGAAACAATGAAAACAGTGATAGACTGTATTTTCTTCGACTCTGAAATCACTGCAGATGGTGACTGCAGCCAGGAAATTAAAAGACATTTGCTCTTTGGAAGAAAAGCTATGACCAACCTAGACAGTGTATTAAAAAGCAGAGACATTAGTTTACCAACAAAAGTTTGTCTAGTCAAAGCTATGGTTTGTCCAGTAGTCATGTATGGATGTGAGAGTTGAACTGTGAAGAAAGCTGAGCACTGAAGAATTGATGCTTTTGAACTGTGGTATTGGAAAAGACTCTTAGAGGCCCTTGAACTGCAAGGAGATCCAACCTGTCCATTCTAAAGGAAATCAGTCCTTAATATTCATTGGAAGGACTGATGCTGAAACTGAAACTCCAATACTTTGGCCACCAGATGTGAAAAACTGACTCACTGGAAAAGACCCTGGGAAAGATTGAAGGCAGGAGGAGATGGGGATGACAGAGGATGAGATGTTTGGATGGCATCACCTACTAGATGGACATGAGTTTGAGTAAGCTCTGGGAGTTGGTGATGGACAGGGAAGCCTGGTGTGCTGCAGTTCATGAGGTCACAAAGAGTTGGACGTGACTGAGTGACTGAACTGAACTGAACTGAATGCTGAGCCTACCAATCAAATAGAATCTTATCATTTAAATGCTCCAGAACACTTTAGCACCTTTTCATTTTTACAAATAGCTTGTGCTGTAGCATTATTATTTACTTACCTTTTTGGCTCTTTTGCTAAATTATAATGTAGAATACTGACATCAAGTTTAAGAATATATTAGGATAAATATACAGAAGTCTGTGTAAGTCTTTATACCTTGGCTAACTCAGTATATCAAAGGGATATTTACATATTACCTCATTACAGCAAAACTCAATACTGACTGCTGCATGCTAAACCGACTCTGTGCGACACTATGGATTGTAGCCTGCCAGACTCCTCTGTCTTTGAGATTCTCCATGCAAGAATACTGGAGTGGGTTGCCATTTCCTTCTCCAGGGTATCTTTGAGACCCAGAGAATGAATCCGTCTCTTGTGTCTCCTATGTTGGCAGGCAGGTTCTTTACCACTGGGAAGACCTCAATACTGATTATGTAATCTCAAAAGCCTTCTTTTTTCTAAGCCTGCCTAGATCACAAAGGTTGCTCAAGCCTCTCCTAAGGACATTATATGTATCTCTTCAAAGAGAAAGGGATGGATCTAGTTGGTCTTATCTGTTCAGATCAGTCCAGTCACTCAATCGTGTCCAACTCTTTATGACCCCATGGACTACAGTACGCCAGGCTTCCCTCAGATCAGATCAGTCGCTCAGTCATGTCCGACTATTTGCGACCCGATGAATTGCAGCATGCCAGGCCTCCCTGTCCATCACCAACTCCCTGGTTCATTCAGACTCATGTCCATCAAGACAGTGATGCCATCCAGCCATCTCATCCTCTGTCATTCCCTTCTCCTCTTGCCACCAATCCCTCCCAGCATCAGGGTCTTTTCCAATGAGTCAACTCTTCGCATGAGGTGGCCAAAGTACTGGAGTTTCAGCTTTAGCATCATTCCTTCCAAAGAAATTCCAGGGTTGATCTCCATGAGAAGGGACTGGTTGGATCTCCTTGCAGTCCAAGGGACTCTCAAGAGTCTTCTCCAACACCACAGTTCAAAAGCATCAATTCTTCGGCACTCGGCCTTCTTCACAGTCCAACTCTCACATCCTTACATGACTATGTCTTCCATATATGACTACTGGTCTTATCTGTAGGTATGAAAATACCCCCTAATATACCTTACTGAGGTTGTGTTACAAGGGTCCTCCTGCCCAGTGTCATTTGAGCCTGCAGAAGGAGACTGAGTTCGATTCAGAAGGGAAGTAAAGTTTATTCTTCAATCAAAGAATGGAGAGGTATTAGCTAGACCTCCAGAGCACAAGACCTCCCTGAAAAGCCCTCAGTGGGTCTGTTTTATAAGATTTTATTCATAGGGAGGAGTATAGAGTTCTCACCAGTCTGCCACAGCTGTGTCACTCAGTGAGCCTACTCCAGATCTCAAGATCGCAGTGCTGGCTAGGCACCTCTTCACATGACCCATCATATCCATCTTGAGTCACAGCATGGGCACCACGATTGAGAACACAGCCCTTGGAGCTGATGTGCATGTGCAGCCACTTCACACTGGGAACTCTGGTCTGAAATGCTGGGAGCACGGCCTCTGCACTTGGCACCCTAAGAGCAAATGAAGCTAGCTGAAGCACAAAGGAAAGGAGAAAAAAAAGAAAAAAGTTAGATTTTCTTTTACTACCCAGTTTCTATTTTTATTTTCCAGAGTATTGTTAAGGGCCTTTGCTGGTGACAAATCTATCTTCTGTCGTTTTTCCTGCTCCTCATTCTTGAGAGGCACTATTTGGCAAAGGTTGACATTTTGTAACTACTTTCTGCTTATTTTGGGGATCATCATAACCCAGGGGGCTTCCCAGGTGGCGCTAGTGTAAAGAACCTGTCTGCCATTGCCGGAGACATAAGAGATGCAGGTTCGTTCCCTGAATCGGGAAGATCCCCTGGCGGAAGGTATGGCAACCCACTCCAGCATTCTTGCCTGGAGAGTCCCATGGACAGAAAAGTCTGGTGGGCTGGGATCCATGGGATCACAAAGAGTCAGACACTACTGAAGCAACTTAGCACATATGCATGCATAACCCAGGGAGAGGAGCAGTTAATTCTCCCCAGCTGCCTTTAGATGTATTTGATTGTCCTCGGGCCTTAGCCCTGACTGTTTGCCCTGAGCAAAAAACATTTGTCTAACCTTTTGGAGACAAAGGATAGCAGACAATTTAAGATGCATGGCTCAAATATTAGTAGAGAATAATGGTCACATGTCAGCTTTTTCCTGAAAATGAAGGTATTTCAGCTATAGGCAAAAGGGTGACCTGATGCTGAGGCCTGAATCTCCTTGGTCTCACTTTTGTTGTTTTCCACAAGAGAATCTTCAGGTCAAAATGGGGTTCACAGGAGTAGTCAAGGGGGTCCGTTGCCCCAGTTTTTCTGTTCAGATATTTGGTCTCAAAGGCCTATTCACTCAAGTGTAATTTGCTCATGGAGTCAGCCATGCAACTTCAGAGCATAAGATTATCAAATGGGGTCTGTTCCACTTTAGGAGTGAGCTGTTCTTGAGGGCTGAGGATTTCCTAGGTTTTCAGATTTATCCAGTCTCCTGCCTGGAAGGGGTGGAGGGCTGTGTCAGTGAATTCAAGCAGCATGTGGTTACCAAATTCAACGACTGTTTTCATGGTTTCCCCTATGTGGAAAACATACTTGAGCTATTCCATTTCAAGGGGATTAAGGTGTTCCTTCTCTTGGGTGTGGGAAATGGGTCTACCATACTCAAGTCCAAATGTATTTTAACTTACCCTTTGGGGCTGAATGCATGTGGAACAGGACAATAGAAAAAATTTAAATCCAACTTTCTTGAGTTCCCTGAGACAGCATGATTAAGGTCTAATTGAATTTCTCTTCCTCCCCTCAAAGATTGGAGTTTCCGGGCTGAATGAAAGGTTCATTTTCTGTCTGCTGCTGCTAAGTCACTTCAGTCGTGTCCGACTCTGTGCAACCCCAGAGATGGAAGGCCACCAGGCTCCCACATCCCTGGGATTCTCCAGGCAAGAACACTGGAGTGGGTTGCCATTTCCTTCTCCAATGCATGAAAGTGAAAAGTGAAAGGGAAGTCGCTCAGTCGTGTCCGACTCTTAGCGACCCCATGGACTACAGCCTACCAGGCTCCTCCATCCATGGGATTTTCCAGGCAAGAGTACTGGAGTGGGATGCCATGGCCTTCTCCGCATTTCCTGTCTAGGGCACTCATTATCCCCTTGGTTACTTGAGACACAAATGCTGGATCCTTATTACTTTGCAGGGATCCTGGGAGCCCAAACCTGGGGATTATTTCTTTTAATAACACCTTAGCCACTTCAGGTGCTGTTTCAGTTCTAGCAGAGAATGATCCTATCCACCTAGAAAATGTGTCTACTAGCACCAAGTGATACCTGAAATTGCCTGGTACTTTTGACAGGAAAGGGACATCAATCTACCAATCCTGGACAGGATATGGCCCTCTTATCTGAATGGGCCTTATCTGGGTGGCCTCTGAAGAGGCTGGTGTTGGGGTTGTTCAGATGGGGCAGGTCTCAACTATCCAACTGATTGTACTTTTTATATCAGAAGTTATCATGCCCTCAAGTAACCAATTGTATAAATAAGGCTGTAGTGAGTTCCTTGATGAGTCTCCCTGATGGCTTGAAAAGCTGCAGTTTGGTGGAGGGAATATTATTGCCTGTGATTATTAACTAGCACCACACATGGCATCCTAGATCTCTGTTGAAGCCCCATTTCTGACCTTGTCTAATTCTTTCTTTGTATAGATTGGGGAATATCCTAATAATATTTCTAGTTCAGGAAATTTGGAACTAGCAGCAAACAGTTAATGGATTCCTTGAAAGACTAAAAGATATAGCTGGATATAACTGGGTGTCCCCTTTAATTGGTACCATCTGTGCTTGAGATAGTTAATCTCTCCTCAGTCAGAATATCACATAGGAGTCTAGAAGATACTGTGTCTGGGCCAGAGCAGCTTGGCCACATTTTTTCCTGATCAGCTTGGTTTATTAGGGGCTGGCAAAGCTGTCTGAGGTCGATATCTTCTCTTTCTCCCTTTTCAGCTGAAAGGGAGGAGGTTTGGAACTTGCAACAGCTAAAAGCACGAGGAATTCCATAAGGTACTCCAAAGGCCATGGGCAGAGGTGCTTTATGGAGTTTTCATGGGTCTGCTCAGCTGTGATGCTTACAGCACTCCACATCACTGTGCTGGCACACGCATCATGTGGCAGGCAGACCTAGGTGTCAAGTGCAGTGGTTTTTCACAAGGAACTCTAGACTAAAGTGTGGGGTGCAAGGCCTCTGTATCCTACAAGCAAGTAAAACTAGATGAAGCACAAAGTGGAAAAAAAAAAAAAAAAGACTTTATTGCCCAGATTCTATTTTTATTTCCTGGAAATTGTTAATGGGCTTTGCTGGAGACTGTTAGCAGAATAGAGTCCCCTCCTTCCCGTGTTGTCTACAGTCTGATTTCTGGGACCTGTGATTATGTGGCAAAGCAAAATTAAGATTACAGGTGGAATTAAGATGCTAATCAGCTGACTTTTGGGAGATAATCCTGTATTATCCAGGTGGGTCCAATATAAGAGGAATTCAGAGAGATGAAACTCTGGAGAATGTGAGAGTGAATGTGATGAAGACTGGATGAGCCATTCTTGGCTTTGAAGATGGAAGAAGGGGCACATGGACCATGGAGTGCAGATATACTCTAGAAATTGGAAAGGAACAAAATTTTATTTTTCTCTAGGGCCTCCGAATAAGAATGTGGCCTTTCTGACACTTTGATTTTAGGGTAGCGAGACTCATTTTGGATTTCTGAAATACAGAGATGGAAAACAGTAAATCCGTGTTGTGTTAAGCCAAGACATTTGTGGCACTTGTTTCAGCAACTATAGGAAACCTCCCTTAGCTGTTATTCCTTCTAGGTCAATAGAAATTTTGGTAGATGTCAGAGTATAAGAATGTGTCAAATTCAGATTACCTTTAATGTACATTTTGGTTAGCTTTGTCCATTGATAATGGAAGACTAGTAAAGAGACATTTTCCCACAGTGAAGTTCTGGTCTTGTCCTGTAGCCACAGGTCACATGTTCAAATCTTGATTGTATGCTGTAATAGCCTGTTTCATTTTTTGTTGTTAGTTTTGAACATACTTTTCTGAAAGGATGAATTACTGAATGAATATGCATAAAAGTAGCCTAATGTTAATCCTCCTGCAGGTACAAGTATGAATTTTGTTCCCAGGACAAAAGGTTAAGCCTTGTTTTATCCAACAGAATGAAGGAGTCTCCTTAGCAGTTTTCAAATTTGAATTACTTCAATACTAAATTACTCATGTTTCTAAATTTTAGAGGAAGAGCACAAATAAGAACATCCAATTAAGTTCTTCAACCAAACAACATTTAGAAGAAACAGTAAAAATTTTGATTTTTGTATCTATTATCCCCAATACAGTTGCTTTCTCTAAAAAATTATATTGCCAAGCTAAATCAGTATTGTTTTTATATTTCAGGAACCGATAGAGTTATATGGGGAGGGGAAGAGAAAAGAACACATAAAAGGGAAAGTTTTAGCCCTACCAGTAGGTGCTTCATTTTGGGCAATGTCTGTGGAAAACCTCTTTAACTTCTGCCCATTTGGGAAAAATCTGCAGTTAAAATTTTCATTTTCACAAAATGCTTGTATATTTGTAGAAAGCCATGGTATTTGAGATACTACTGCTTCACTGGAAATTCAGAGATAGGCCTTTGTATCCCATTACCTATTTCTGTTTCTATTCTTTTTTCAAACCAACCCAGCTATGCTTTTTTTTTTTTATTTATTTTTATTTATTTATTATTATTATTATTTTTTACTTTATGATATTGTATTGGTTTTGCCATACATCAACATGAATCTGCCACGGGTGTACATGTGTTCCCCATCCTGAACCCCCTTCCCACCTCCCTCCCCATACCATTCCTCTGGGTCATCCCTGTGCACCAGCCCCAAGCATCTTGTATCCTGCATCGAACCTGGACTGGAGATTCATTTCTTATATGATATTATACATGTTTCAATGCCATTCTCCCAAATCATCCAACCCTCTCCCTCTCCCACAGAGTCCAAAAGACTGTTCTATATATCTGTGTCTCTTTTGCTGTCTCACATACATGGTTATCGTTACCATCTTTCTAAATTCCACATATATGTGTTAGTGTACTGTATTGGTGTTTTTCTTTCTGGCTTACTTCACTCTGTATAATAGGCTCCAGTTTCATCTACCTCATTAGAACTGATTCAAATGTATTCTTTTTAATGGCTGAATAATACTCCATTGTGTATATGTACCACTACTTTCTTATCCATTCATCTGCTGATGGACATCTAGATTGCTTCCATGTCCTGGCTATTATAAACAGTGCTGCGATGAACATCGGGGTACACGTGTCTCTTTCAATTCTGGTTTCTTCAGTGTGTATGCCCAGCAGTGGGATTGCTGGATCATAAGGCAGTTCTAATTCCAGTTTTTTAAGGAATCTCCACACTGTTCTCCATAGTGGCTGTACTAGTTTGCATTCGCACCAACAGTGTAAGATGTTCCCTTTTCTCCACACCCTCTCCAGCATTCATTGCTTGTAGACTTTTGGATTGCAGCCGTTCTGACTGGCAGGAAATGGTACCTCATAGTGGTTTTGATTTGCATTTCTCTGATAATGAGTGATGTTGAGCATCTTTTCATGTGTTTGTTAGCCATCTGTATGTCTTCTTTGGAGAAATGTCTATTTAGTTCTTTGACCCATTTTTTAATTGGGTGGTTTATTTTTCTGGAATTGAGCTGCAGGAGTTGCTTGTATATTTTTGAGGTTAGTTGTTTGTCGGTTGCTTCATTTGCTATTATTTTCTCCCATTCTGAAGGCTGCCTTTTCACCTTTGTTGTAGTTTCCTTTGTTGTGCAGAAGCTTTTAACTTTAATTAGGTCCCGTTTGTTTATTTTTGCTTTTATTTCCAATATTCTGGGAGGTGGGTCATAGAGGATCCTGCTGTGAGGATAGGGGATCCTCTATGACCCAGCTATGCTTTTATTTTACTGTTTCTTTTTCTTTTTTTTTTAAATGTGGGCTTCTTGTCTTCCCCACTAAGAAACACTATTTGCTTGCTAAAGGTGACACGTTCTTTTCTCTCATACTCTGATTCTTGAAACAGATATATGTATTTTAGCATCTTCAAGTTATAAAGAGATAGGAAGATAAGAGATATGAAGTCTTTGACTTATAAATATTGATACAAGAACATCTATTTTTTATGCTAATAATTTCAATCTTACCTCTCTCAGGGAATATAGTTCTTTACAGAAGGAATTTTTGTTAGGAAACCATTACTTAATCCAGGCTTGCAGTGTGTTTATTATCCTATCTGATGTGTGATTTATATTCCCTTTATGGTTTTTTGAATTGAGATTTCAAAAATTTCTTAGGGGTTATGAATAGGGGATGTAGATAAGCCAGAGTAAAAACATGGACCTGCTTTATTAATGGTTAGTCAACCCATTGCCCCTCATTTCATTCACTTTTCATTTAACAAGCTATTCATATAATATTGTTTTATAAAATTAAATTTTAATAAATTAAATTAGTTAATTTTAATTAAGTTTATTAAATGAATATTTAATGCTTTGTGAATAAATTAATATTTGTTTATTATAAATATTAATTTTATTAAATGAAATTAGTTTTCATTTCATTTAGTAAATCAAAATAATCAAAATATTAAAATAATATTGTTTTAATTATGGATAAAACATTGTTTTAAAAATCAGATATGATAAATTTTATGAAAAAGTAACAAAGCAGATTAAAAAGAATAGAGTGTGATTGGACAGAGAAGCAACTCTCATGGAAAGCAGGCAAAGAGAGCTTCTGTGTTATCTCCTGTATAGAGAAGTCAAGAATGTGAATACCTGGGTTAGGACTATGCAGACAGTGGAAACATCTTCTGCATGTTGGTGAGCTAGGAATGAAGGAGACGTGGGGAGAGTGATAATGTCTTCAGAGAGAATGGGGGACCTGTCTAGTACACCTGAAAAGGAAAAAAAAAAAAAAAGCTATTAGGTAAAGGCTGGATTCCACTCAGAACTTTGGCTTCTCTGATTTAAGCCTTGACATCTGTACAATCATATGTTCCCTTGAGCCTAAACAGCTTAAGAATGGTTGTTAGAAGCTTAGCTTATCTTAATGGGTAATGGGAAGACAGTAAGAGAGGAGGTAACCTTGCCTACAGGGCACTACAGAAGCCTGGTCTGCCCATTAGAAATGTGGCCTAATAGTTTGTAAGCTTGGATAAGCCCCTGTTACTTCTTGGGGAAGAGTAGTAACTGGAGAAAACAGATATGTACACTCCAATCCTTAGTCATCCCATAAGTAGAAAACTGTGTGGAAATCTCAATAAAAAGTGAGTTTATGAAGAAAAACTATTTCTTGCTAACATTTATCATTCAGTTCAGTTCAGTCACTCAGTCGTGTCCAACTCTTTGCGACCCCATGAATCGCAGCACGCCAGGCCTCCCTGTCCATCACCAACTCCCGGAGTTTACCCAGATTCACATCCATCGAGTAGGTGATAGCATCCAGCCATCTCATCCTCTGTCGTCCCCTTCTCCTCCTGCCCCCAGTCTCTCCCAGCATCAGAGTCTTTTCCAATGAGTCAACTCTTCGCATGAGGTGGCCAAAGTACTGGAGTTTCAGCTTCAGCATCATTCCTTCCAAAGAACACCCAGCGCTGATCTCCTTCAGAATGGACTATTTGGCTCTCCTTGCAGTCCGAAGGACTCTCAAGAGTCTTCTCCAACACCACAGTTCAAAAGCAATTCAGCTCATCACTTTGAAAGTCATTTGATACAGGGAGACGCCTTGCTCTAAACATTCTAAATACACTTTTTAAATGATTTGCCAATGATACTTAATATGACAGCTTTGCTTTAGAACTGTCCATAATAAGACTGCTGAAAATCCATTAATTTTGAAATGTTAGTATAACATTCTACATGACTTCATACAAAAATGTGACAGTTTATTGACTGTTACTGTAATAAGTATTTTTAAATTAATTTTTTATAAATTTTATGAAAATAATCTCAGGCAGATGTAGGATCACAGCTTCAAAGAAAATCACTACTGGGTTAGTTTTTTTATACCTATTTTTAACTCTATTGAAAATGATTAATTACAATGATATTAACTTCCATATTTCTAACAAGAATTCAACCCCATAGATGAACTAGTCTTTTAACAACAGTAAGAGAGGACATAGTAATACAACTACTCGTCTTCATACAAACTCCAACTCAAATCTTTAATGGATGGGGATTGTTCTCAATGAATTGCAGAGGTAATACTACATTTTTGTTTTTGTTTTATTTCATCATAGAAAAAGAAGATACTAACGAATATATCATAAAAATGACCTAGGAAGTTAATTATTTCCCCCACCCACAAATAATAGTAGGCTCATTTGCTCATAGTCTTTGAAAAAAAGCAAAACAAAACGAATCTCTTATTGATGAAAATTCACACCAAATAGATGAATATAAAAATGCTTATAATAGTACCACACTTAAAAATAAACATTGTTAGTGATTTTGTATGTGCTGTTTTCAAATATATTTTCTAGAATATATGGTTTTTTAGAGAAAAGGAATAATAATGTACATATATATTGCTTTGAAGATTTTTCACCTACATACAAAATACTGTGGTCCTATTTCCATGTCAATAAATATATCCATGTCATCTTTATAAACTGATTTATTCCTATAGTGTATTTTCCTATTGCATACTCATATATGTTAAATATAGTGAATATACTGGAGACATTTCAAAGTGTGAACATTTCATATTTTACTTAACCATATTAGAACACATAAAATTGTGATGAACAGCCATGCACAGTACTTTTTATAGATATTTTTGAAGGTATGATGTGGATGAAGAAAATTTTGAGAAAAATTCACTTATAGTTAAATTCTCCTACAAATGAAAAAAAAAAGAAAAAGTGAATTTTCCTTTTACTAAGTGTATGATAGTGATTATTCTGAGATTCTTTATGCAGGAAAATATTAATTTCTTTATCATAGAAGAAGGAATGGCAGATAAATGTTTTTTCTTTTTTCAAAATAATTGGAAATGAAATTAAATATTTCTTAAAATTAAATCATTAATATTTTTATTATAGAAATAAGATATTTCTATTTAATCTTACATACTTTTGGTTGTGAAAAAGCTATATATCTTCACATTTTTAAACAAAATCTTTTAAAAATTATCTGCCTGTGTCCTTTACATATTTTTGAAAGATTGTTTTATTTACTTATTAGTACTCTTTATATGTCATCAATATCAGTCTATGTATATAATATGTAATTTTATGGTTTCTTTTATAATATTCACTACTTGACTATGTTTACAGTAATGTTTTGGTTAGGCCATATTTTTATGTCTGAAATACACAAATCTACAACAATTTGTTCATTATACCTACTGCTGTTGAGATCATATATTGTTTGCCATATTTTACTATGAAAGAATCTCATCAAATAACTAAAAAATTCAGTTGTCCTTATAAGCTATTGAGTATTATAGAGGAATGATTTAGTCAAATGGATACTATAAACAATGCATTTTCTTGGCTTACAAATATGTACAATCAAAAAATAAAAGAAACAAAACTAGTTAATAGTTCCCAATTTTCTGAATCCTCAGTTCAGTTCACTTCAGTCACTCAGTCGTGTCCTACTCTTTGCGACCCCATGAACCGCAGCACTCCAGGCCTCCCTGTCCATCACCAACTCCCGAAGTCCAACCAAACCCTTGTCCATCGAGTCGATGATGCCATCGTCCCCTCCTCCTCCTGCTCTCAATCTTTCCTAGCATCAGCATCTTTTTCAGTGAGTCAGCTCTTCACATCAGGTGGCCAAAGTGTTGGAGTTTCAGCCTCAACATCAGTCCTTCCAATGAATACTCAGGACTGATCTCCTTTAGGATGGACTTTTTGGATCTCCTTGCAGTCCAAGGGACTCTCACAAGTCTTCTCCAACACCACAGTTCAAAAACATCAATTGTTTGGTGCTCAGCTTTCTTTATGGTCCAACTCTCATATCCATACATGACCACTGGAAAAACCATAGCCTTGACTAGATGGACATTTGTTGGCAAAGTGATGTCTCTGCTTTTTAATATTCTGAATCCTACTATCTGATCTATTTATTGTATCAATTAATTATCAAGTTTCTCTAACATGTGGTCTACATTTCCTAGATTCCAGTGTCTGTTCCTATCACTGGCTACCAGTGACCTACTTGGTGAAATGTTTCTAGATTTTCTATCTGTTTCTATCACACTCAGAGACTGCCACATAAAATGGTATTTTATAGATTTTTTTTTCCTCTTAGTTATATCTCTACCTTTATGATTTGCTCTTAGTTTATTTTCTACTCAGTATCCTTCAGTGGCTTCATTTGCCCTCACTTTGTGAAATCATACTTTTGTTCCTCTGCTCATCTCTTTTAACAGAATCATCTTAAATGATGGCATATACTCATATGGGTTTAACTACTACCTCTGTCTGGTTGAATCTTGCATCTGCAACTTTGACCTATGTCATGAGACCTCTTTGAGTTCTATTTAATAAGTGTTACATAAAATTAATGAGTGAATGAAAAGGAACACACATTTTAATTAGAAAACCTTTGATTTGAGGCACTGCTGTAGCATGATTAATTTAACAGGTAGTACTTGAGTATTTATTATCATGAGGCAATGTACTAACGTTTGGGGTTAAGGTGGTAAATTGTTAGTACACAAGTCTTAGAAAAAATTACTTCACAGCTTAGTTAACTCAGTTGTAAAATGGGATTTTAATATTTTTTTTTACATTTGTGGGTTTTGAACTTTAAAATACATAATGCACATTAAAGCAATTTCCCTGGTGGCTCAGTGATAGGGAATCCACCTGCCAATGTAGGAGTTGTGGGTTCAATGCCTATGTCAGAAAGATCCCCTGGATAAGGAAATGGCAACCCACTCCAATATTCTTACCCGGGAAATCCCATGGACATAGGATCCTGGCAGGCTACAGTCCATGGAGTCACAAAGAGTCAAGGACAACTTGGTGACTAAAGAACAGCAAGCATATAATGTTATTGTTAAGAAAAACAAAATGTGAAAAAGTGAATGGCATTTCCAAAATAATTTGAGAGAAAAAAATGAAGGAAATTTGAAATAAAATATTCAGAGCTGTCAAGAAACCCATTATTTAAAAATTCACATGGAATGAAGACTCTGTAGCAGTAGTATTTGTCTTTGTATTTCCTTAATACAAAATATTGGAATGCTTGTAATATAATGTGATCTGAATTCAGGGCCAACTCAAATAGGTTTCTATTTTTTTTAGTTTGAGAATACTTCTGTATGAAAGAAAAAAAAAAAAAACATACATTTCTTGGTAAAATCACTATAATAAAATAAAGGTCACCAGGGAGACCAGGAATGAAGTTCTCAGTTCAGTTCAGTTGCTCAATTGTTTTCAACTCTGAGCGATCCCATGGACTGCAGCATGCCAGGCCTCCCTGTCCATCAACAGCTTCCAGAGTTTACTCAAACTCATGTCCATTGAGTCTGTAATGCCATACAACCATCTCATCCTCTGTTGTCCCCTTCTCCTCCTGCCTTCAAGCTTTCCCAGCATCAGGGTCTTTTCAAATGAGTCAGTTCTATGCATCAGGTGCCCAAAGTATTGGAGTTTCAAATTCAGCACCAGATCTTCCAATAGATATTCAGGACTGATTTTCTTTAGGATGGACTGGTTGGATCTCCTTGCAGTCCAAGGGACACTCACAAGTCTTCTCCAACACCACAGTTCAAAAGCATCAATTCTTCTGTGTTCATCTATCCTTACAGTCCAACTCTGACATCCATACATGACTACTGGAAAAAATATTGCTTTGACTAGACAGACCCTTGTTGGCAAAGTAATGTCTCTGCTTTTTAATATGCTGTCTAGGTTGGTCATAAATTTTCTTCCAAGGAGCAAGTGTCTTTTAATTTCATGGCTGCAGTCACCAACTGCAATGATTTTGGAGCCCCCCAAAATAAAGTCTGTTACTGTTTCCATTGCTTCCCCATCTATTTCCCATGAAGTGATGGGACCAGATGCCACGAACTTAGTTTCCTGAATGTTGAGTTTTAAGCCAAACTTTTTCACTCTCCTCTTTCGCTTTCATCAAGAGGTTTTTTAATTATTCTTCCTTTCTGCCATAAGGGTGGTGTCATCTGCATATCAGAGGCGATTGATATTTCTCCCACCAATCTTGATTCTAGCTTGTGTTTCATCCAGCCAAACATTTCTCATGATGTACTCTGCATGTAAGTTAAATAAGCATGGTGACAATATACAGCTTCTACATACTCCTTTCCCAATTTGGAACCGGTCTGTAGTTCCATGTCCAGTTGTAACTGTTGCTTCTTGACCAGAATACAGATTAGATTTCTCAGGAGGCAGGTCAGGTGGTCTGGTATTCTGATCTCTTTCAGAATTTTCCAGTTTGTTGTCATTAGCACAGTCAAAGGCTTTAACATAGTCAATCAAGCAGAAGTAGATGTTTTTCTGGAACTCGCTTCATTTTCGAAGATCGAACAGGGGTCGGCAATTTGATCTCTGGTTCCTCTGCCATTTCTAAATCTAGTTTGAACATCTGAAAGTTCACAGTTCATGTTGAAGCCTGACTTGGAGAATTTTGAGCATTACTTTACTAGTGTGTGAGATGAGTGCAACTGTACAGTAGTTTGAACATTCTTTGACATACCTTTCTTTGGGTTTGGAATGAAAACTGAAATTTTCCAGTCCTGTGACCACTGCTGAGTTTTCTAAATTTGCTGGCATATTGAGTGCAGCACTTTCACAGCATCATCTTTTAGGATTTGAAATAGCCCAACTGGAATTCCATCACCTCCACTAGCTTTGTTCATAGTGATGCTTCCTAAGGACCACTTGACTTCACATTGCAGGATGTCTGGCTCTAGGTGAGTGACCACACCATGTGGTTATGAGTGGTGAAGATCTTTTTTGTACAGTTCTTCTGTGTATTCTTGCCACCTCTTTTCGATATCTTCTGCTTCTGTTAGGTCCATACCATTTCTGAACTTTATTGTGCCAATCTTTGCATGAAATGTTCCCTGGTATCTCTAATTTTCTTGAAGAGACCTCTAGTGTCTCCCATTCTATTATTTCCCTCTATTTCTTTGCACTGATCACTGAGGAAGGCTTTCTCATCTCTCCTTCTATTCTTTCAAACTCTGCATTCAAATGGGTATATCTTTCCTTTTCTCTTTTGCCTGTCACCTCTCTTCTTTTCACAGCTATTTGTAAGGCCTCCTCAGACAACCAATTTGCCTTTCTGCATTTCTTTTTCTTGGGGATGGTCTTGATCCCTGCCTCCTGTGAGAGTGAAGAAGTGAAGTCGCTCAGTCGTGTCTGATTCTTTGCGACTCCATGGACACCAGGCTCCTCCATCCATGGGATTTTCTAGGCAAGAGTACTGGAGTGGGTTGCCATTTCCTTGTCCAGGGAACTTCCTGACCCAGGGATCAAAACCAGGTCTCCCACATTGTAGATATACGCTGTCACAAACCTCCATCCCTAGTTCTTCAGTTACTCTATCAGATCTAATCCCCTGAATCCATTTGTCACTCCCACTGTATAATGGTAAGGGTTGATTAAGGTCATACCTAAATGGTCTAGTGGTTTTCCCTACTTTCTTCAATTTAAGTCTGAATTTGGCAGTAAGGAGTTCATGATCTGAGCCACAGTCAGCTCCCAGTCTTGCTTTTGCTGACTGTATAGAGCTACTCCATCTTTGGCTGCAAAGAATATAATCAGTCTGATTTTCGTATTGACCATTTGGTGATGTCCATGTGTAGAGTCTTCTCTCGTGTTGTTGAAAGAGGGTGTTTGCTATGACCAGTGTGTTGTTTTGGAAAAACTCTATTAGCCTTTGCCCTGCTGCATTCTGTACTCCAAAGCCAAATGTGCCTGTTATTCCAGGTATTTTTTGACTTCCTACTTTTGCCTTCCAGTCCCCTATAATGAAAAGACGTCTCTTTTGGGTGTTAGTTCGATAAGATTTTGTAAGTCTTCATAGAACCATTCGATTTCAGCTTCTTCAGCATTACTGGTTGGGGCATAGACTTGGATTACTGTGATATTGAGTGGTTTGCTTTGGAAATGAACAGAGATCATTCCATCATTTTTGAGATTGCATCCAAGTACTGCATTTTTGGCTTTTGTTGACTATGGTGGCTACTCCATTTCTTCTAAGGGATTCTTGCCCACAATAATAGATATAATAGTCATCTGAGTTAAGTTAACCATTGCAGTTCATTTTAGTTCACTGATTCCTAAAATGTCGATGTTCACTCTTGCCATCTTCTGTTTGACCACTTCCACGGACCTAACATTCCAGGTTCCTGTGCAATATTGCTCTTTACAGAATCAGACTTTACTTCCTTCACCAGTCATATCCACAGCTGGGTTTTGTTGTTGCTTGGCTCCATCCCTTCATTCTTTCTGGAGTTATTTCTCCAGTGATCTCCAGTAGCATATTGGTCACTTACCGACCTGAGGAGTTCATCTTTCAGTGTTCTATATTTTTGCCTTTTCATACTGTGCATGGAGTTCTCAAGGAAAGAATACTGAAGTGTTTTACCTCTTCTTCTGATAGTTAAATTAGATTCCTACCTTTTACCCACTCAGTTCAGGACCTATCATTGTGCACACACACCTATACATTTCCTCTGGGATAAGAGTAGAAAAAGGAGAAATTGTTGTACTACTAAATACATTGTAGTGGTAACCACAAGCCTCCCCTTGAGTTTCCCATTAGTTTAAGATGAATCAGATGAGAAAACATTGAATCTCACACACGTGTTTTATACACTGACAAAAAAGTGATAAAAGAGTTGCCAGACTCTTCATCTGCTTGAGTAGTGCAGCTGCAGACTTTTGTTCAGTGATCAATGCAAAGAAATAGAGGGAAACAACAGAGTGGGAAGATTACAGATCTCTTCAATAAAATTAGAGATACCAAGGGAACATTTCATGCAAAGATGGGCTCGATAAACGACAGAAATGGTATGGACCTAACAGAAGCAGAAAATATTAAGAATAGGTGGCAAGTATACACAGAAGAAGTGTACAAAAAAGATCTTCACGACTCAGATAATCTCAATGGTGTGATCACTCACCTAGAGCCAGATATCCTGCAATGTGAAGTCAAATGGGCCTTAGAAAGAATCACTACGAATAAAGCTAGTGGAGGTGATGGAATTCCAGTTGAGCTATTTCAAATCCTGACAGATGATGCTGTGAAAGTGCTACATTCAATATGCAAGCAAATTTGGAAAACTCAACAGTGGTCACAGGACTGGAGAAGTTCATTTTTCATTCCAGTCCCAAAGAAAGGCATGCCAAAAATGCTCAAACTACTGCACAGTTGCACTCATCTTACACGCTAGTAAAGTAATGCTCAAAATTCTCCAAGCCAGGCTTCAGCAATACATGTTCTGTGAACTTCCAGATGTTCTGGCTGGTTTTAGAAAAGGCAGAGGAACCAGAGATCAAATTGCCAACATCCGCTGGATCATCGAAAAAGCAAAAGAGTCCAGAAAAACATCTATTTCTGCTTTATTGACTACGTCAAAGCCTTTTACTGTGTGGATCACAATAAACTGTGGAAAATTCTGAAAGAGATGGGAATACCAGACCATCTGAACTGCCTCTTGAGAAACCTATATGCAGGTCAGGAAGCAACAGTTAGAACTGGACATGGAACAACAGACTGGTTCCAAATAGGAAAAGGAGTACGTCAAGGCTGTATATTGTCACCCTGCTTATTAACTTATATGCAGAGTACATCATGAGAAAGGCTGGGCTGGAGGAAGCACAAGCTGGAATCAAGATTGCCGGGAGAAATATCAATAACCTCAGATATGCCGATGACACCACCTTTATGGCAGAAAGTGAAGAGGAACTCAAAAGCCTCTTGATGAAAGTGAAAGTGGAGAGTGAAAAGTTGGCTTAAAACTCAACATTCAGAAAACGAAGATCATGGCATCTGGTCCCACCACTTCATGGGAAATAGATGGGGAAACAGTGAAAACATTGTCAGACTTTATTTTTCTGGGCTCCAAAATCACTGCAGATGGTGACTGCAGCCATGAAATTAAAAGATGCTTACTCCTTGGAAGGAAAGTTATGACCAACCTAGATAGTATGTTAAATAGCAGAGACATTACTTTGCCAACAAAGGTCCATCTAGTCAAGGCTATGGTTTTTCCAGTGGTCATGTATGGATGTGAGAGTTGGACTGTGAAGAAGGCTGAGTGCCGAAGAATTAATGCTTTTGAACTGTGGTGTTGGAGAAGACTCTTGAGAGTCCCTTGGACTATAAAGAGATCTAAGCAGTCCATCCTAAAGGAGACCAGTCCTGGGTGTTCATTGGAAGGACTGATGCTGAAGCTGAATCTCCAATACTGTGGCCACCTGATGTGAAGAATTGACTCTTTGGAAAAGACCCTGATGCTGGGAGCAATTGGGGACAGTAGGAGAAGGGGACGACAGAGGATGAGATGGCTGGATGGCATCACCAACTTGATGAACATGAGTTTGGGTAAACTCCACGAGTTGGTAATGGACATGGAGGCCTGGTGTGGTATGATTCATGGGGTCTCAAAGAGTCAGACACAACTGGACAACTGAACTGAACTTAATTGATAGAGAAAAATATCAAGATAGAGTTTTAATTGCTTTTATTATTTGACTCCCCCACTCACGAAAGTACGATAAACTGTTACACTTGTCAGAGACAGCTGCTGATCACTGGCAAAGGCAAAGATGAGGATAGGATAATGAAAGATAACAGTGAAGTGGGAAGGGCAGAGACTTAAAGAAATATCTAGTGAAACTATGTGGTAGAGGGTGTTCATCTTTCTGTTTGAGAAAGGAGAAGTAGGATAATAAGAGAGATGAATAGAGAGGGAGAAAAATGAAAGAAGGAAATTTAAAACTCACTTCACAACACTGAGGTTTTAGATTATAGAGCATTGTACAATGCATGTTACTTCCTACAATGTAGTATGTGCTTTCCTCTCCCAAACAGGTGTTTAGTAGCTTATTGGGATTGTTGAGAAGGCCATATGGGGACCAAGATACATAGCTGTGGGTACCTCTGTAAAATCAATGAAATAATTATATTCAAGTTAAAATTCCTGCTGATTCCAAATACATTTTGAGAAAGATTAGTCCATACTTAAATTACATAATTTTTTCTTGTCTTAAAATTATCCCACTTCAAAAAGTTATGCTTTTTTATATTAAAAGAAGTATTTTTTGTAAACACTGGTAGAAATTTGCCTTTCAAAAATATCAGTTTAAAATAGAGATGCATTTTGTAAGGGCTATTCCTACTGAATTTGCAGTAGTATATGTTAATGCCCATCATCTTTGAAAAGAAGCAGATCATTCCAGATTAGAAAAATCACTGGTACTAAAGAAAAAGAGTAATTATGTCAATAGGGTGACACTAGTGTTAAAGAACCCACTGGCCAATGGAGGAGACCTAAGAGACGCAGTTTCAATCCCTGGGTCAGGAAGATCCCCTAGAGGAGGATATGGCAACTCACTCCAGTATTCTTGCCTGGGAAATCTCAAGGACAGAGGACCTGGCAGGCTATAGTCCATGGGGTTCACAAAGAGTCAACCCCTAAGGTAGCATAAGGAGCAACCTAACATGCACACATGTGCATGGGCACACACATACATGCGTACACATACACACTTAGGAAGTGTTGTCTGGCCCCTCAGTTCAGTTCAGTCGCTCAATCATGTCCCACTTTTTGCAACCCCATGGACTGCAGCACACTAGGCTCACCTGTCCATCACCAACTCCCAGAGCTTGCTCAAACTAACATTCATGGAGTCAGAAATGCCATCCAACCACCTCATCTTCTGTCGTCCCCTTCTCCTCCTGCCTTCAATCTTTCCCAGCATCAGGGTCTTTTCCAATGAGTCAGTTCTTTGCATCAGGTGGCCAAAGTATTGGAGCTTTTAACTTTAGCATCAATCCTTCCAATGAATATTCAGGACTGATTTCCTTTAGGGATTGACTGGTTGGATCTCCTTGCAGTCCAAGAGATTCTCAAGAGTCTTTTCCAACACCACAGTTCAAGAGCATCAATTCTTCAGTGCTCAGCCAACTCTCACATCCATACATGACTACTGGAAAAACCAGAGCTTTGAATATTTGGACCTTTGTCAGCAAAGTAATGTCTCTGCTTTTTAATATGCTATCTAGGTTTGTTACAGCTTTTCTTCCAAGGAGCAAGTGTCTTTTAATTTCATGTCACCATCAGCAGTGATTTTGGAGCCCAAGAAAATAAAGTCTCACTGTTTCCATTATTTCCCCATCTATTTTCCATGAAGCAATGGGACCGGATGCCATGATCTTAGTTTTTGAATGCTGAGTTTTAAGCCAACTTTTTCACTCTCCTCTTTCATTTTCATCAAGAGGCACTTCAGTTCCTCTTTACTTTCTGCCATAAGGGTGGTGCCATCTGCGTATCTGAGGTTATTGATATTTATCCCAGAAATATTGATTTCAGCTTGTGCAGCCCCTCGGTTCAGTTCAGTTCAGTTCATTCGCTCAGTTGTGTCCGACTTTTTGCGACCCCATGAATCGCAGCATGCCAGGCCTCCCTGTCCATCACCAACTCCTGGAGTTCACTCAGACTCACTAAGTTATCCCAAATATGGCTTTTATTTCTTTATAGACTATAAATGATTGATTTCTTTACAGCTCTTGTTGTTGTTGTTCCATGTTCCAGAACAGAATGAAGCTTGATTTGCTTAAGCCAGGCAGTTCTCAGAGAGTGGTCAGGCACAATAGCATAATGTTACTTGGGAAATTATTAGAGATGCAAACTATTGGCTTCCATTTCAGAGATACTGAGAAAGAAACTCTTGGAGATAGGATCAAGAAATGTCTATTTAAAACCCTCTAGGGCATTCTCATTCTCACTAAAGTTTGAGAACCATAGTCTCAAGCTGTGATTGCTTCCTTTTTTAAGATTCTCTTCTTTCAGCATGTTTCTGAAAACTTCTAACCTTGAGAATTCCCTAGAGATATAGTGACTCATAACATTAAAATAAGCCAGATGGCTACCTTAGGCAACCTATTTATAATTGTGAAGTAATTCTGAATACTGCAACTTCTAGTAGCATTCCTAAATATACAGTCCCTCCTTCATGCTCACGAATATGGCATGGGAAACCAAAATTTTTTTATGCACATTTGTAGCTTTCTAAAAAAGTGAAACTGATTGAGAGTTTGGGTCATTTTGTTTGTGGTGGTGGTGGTGGTTTAGTCACTAAGTCGTGTCCAACTCTTGTGACCCCATGGACTGCAGCCTGCCAGGCTTCTCTGTACATAGGATTCTCCAGGCAAGAATACTGGAGTGGGTTGCCAGTTCCTTCTCCCATTTTGTTTGCAGACTTTTACAAATAGCAATTCAGAAATGTCTGTATGCATTATATAAAAATGTAAATCAAGTGCATTATTACCTTATTGAATCTCTTGTTATTGTAACCTGTGCTATTGTAAGTCTATATCCTTTAACTCATTCAGAAAAATCAGACTAGTGAATTCCATCAGTCAGAATTTTGCAATGTCTTAATTGCCTATAGTTAAGGGATGGAGTAATTTATTATATTTCCAATTGCCATCAGGAAAATTAGCTCACAAAACTGGGCTATTAGCATGCATGCATGCATGCTCAGTCACTCCAGACGTGTCCAAGTCTTTGTGATCCCATGGACTGTGGCCCACCAGGCTCCTCTATCCATGAAATTCTCTGGGCAAGAATACTGGAGTAAATTGCCATTTCCTTCTCCAGGGGATCTTCCCGATAGGGATTGAACCTGTCTTTTGCATCTCCTGCATTGGCAGGCCAGTTCTTTACCATTAACACCACCTGGGAAGCCCATCAGTCAGCATGACTCATAATAAGTAGTTCATATCCATTGCAAAAGTAAATCACCCATAGTTGGTAACTAGACTGCAGTTGCCAGAGTTATCTATGGTTGTATACATAGACAAGAAAGGATCAATTGAATAAAGTTTTGCAAAAAGGCAAAGTAAATGACTTCAAAAAAATGCAACCAGATTCCTGTTAAGTCTTATAGTTAGAGACCTTTATATTAGAAAAAAATTTTAATAGGGTTCAGTCTAGGAATACATGAACTTTCTTTTTCTTTTTTTTCTCTTATTTGACTATACTACTACTAGGAAACCAGGCCAAGGTTATTAAACTTTGCTCCTAGTTACATTAAACACATCTTTCTGACCAGACTCCCCTGTGTATCAGGGATGATTAAAATTCTCTGGGGGAAGTTTAGTTGCTTCCGATCCTTCCAAAATATGATACTGTTTTGATAGATACATATTTAATATTTATTCAAAATCACACAATTATTTAAATTTGGTACATGCCCTGATTTAGAATTATAGTATTTACTAATTTGATGTAAAACACATAAGATTTACAATAATCACATTTATGGTAGGTATTACTTTTTTGCTAATGAACTGCTGATACAAACAAGAGAAATGTTTTCAGTAGGGGGACTTCATAATACACTTTTGTTAATTAGGATAAAATCATTTATTAAATTAGTTATTTTTCAAACAATTCTGTGTAATTTAGAAATTAATTGAACATAACAATGATCTTAAGTATTTTGCTCATCAACTCCTACGGTTTTGACACTGCTATGTAAGGCCACATCTTTGTTTTATTTAGTGAAATTGGGAAGTACAGACCTGTCACTTAATTAAACTTGTAACAGAAATATGAAATATTATACCTGTTACATTATTGTCAATGATTGCTTTATGAATAGAAATAATAAGGCAGGCATTTGATTATAGCTAATGATATAATTAAATATTACAAATTAATCAAAGTAATTAATAAATTGCACCAGTCTTCCAGACATGAAGCATTTTATGAAATTTGCATTTCAAAAATTCTAGTACTTGTTAGATTTAAAAAGTGTGTTTAAACTTGCAGTCAAAATGTTGAAAATATTAAAAGAAAAAATTGTAGGACATGTGTCTTAAGTAGGCTTCAGAGCAAAATCCTTAGAGTATCTAATCCCTTGAGTTATGAAAAACCTTAAAATACTACAATAAGTTTGGGATTGTCATTACTCTTTAATCTAGCCAGTGTGGTTTGATGATAGATATCTGACTCAGATGCACCATCAGGTTTTCAGGATAGTAGGTGAAATGGTGAGGACATATTAAAGATAATGGTCATAAAGCACTGTCTTGAATGCACCCTGACTTTAACACCAGATAATATGTCAATAGATAAGAAACAATATGGCAACTTTTCATCTAGCCAAGTAATGAGACTGTCATCAAAGTAAAATTGAATATATGGACAATTTCTAAACTTAATCTTTCTCTAAGATTTTTCTTCTTAGAACTTATTTAGCTTTGGAAAATAAAATATTCTTAAGAAAAATTAAAAATAATTATTGTTCCTTTCATTCAACACTGTCATTTTCCTGGTCTCTGAATCAGTTTCTGTAGAGCTGGAAACACTTGGCTTTAGCGTTTAGACTCAGCCCTTCTTCATTGTACTGTCTGTCCTAATTCTTATTTGAAAGATTTTGAGGATCTATGCCAGCACTCATGGAATAATGTCAGGGTAACATCATCATGATTTGATTCTCAGCTGGCACCTCATTCTTGTAACAATCTCTACCTTTTCCCTGTCAGTATTCCTCTGCCCCTCTTATGATCTTACTCTGCTGTGGTTCATGGGATCACAAAGAGTCAGACACGACTGAGCAACTGAACTGACTGACTGATTTCCAGGCATGATCCCTATGCTTATGTCATTATCTGTATGATTTGCCTCATGTGCCTTTCTAATGTTGTTCACTCACTGTCATGTCCTACTCTTTGCAACCCTATAGACTGCAGCATGTCAGGCTTCCCTGTCCTTCATTATTTCCTGGAGTCTCCTTAAATTCATGTCCATTAAGTCACTGATGCCATCAAGCATCTCATTCTCTGTCCTCCCCTTCTCCTCCTGCTCTCAGTCTTTCCCAGCATCAGGGTCTTTTCCAGTGAGTCGACTTTCACATCAGGTATCCAAAGAATTGGAGAAGGAAATGGCAACCCACTCCAGTACTCTTGCCTGGAAAATCCCATGGACAGAGGAGCCTGGTAGGCTGCAGTCCATGAGGTCGCTAAGAGTCGGACATGACTGAGCGACTTCACTTTCACTTTTCACTTTCCTGCACTGGAGAAGGAAATGGCAGCCCACTCCAGTGTTCTTGCCTGGAGAATCCCAGGGACAGGGGTGCCTGGTGGGCTGCCATCTGTGGGGTTGCACAGAATCGGACACGACTGAAGTGACTTAGCAGTAGCATCCAAAGAATTGGAGTTTTCAGTTTCAGTGTCAGTCCTTCCCATAAATACTTTGGATTGATTTCCCTTAGGATTGACTTGTTTGAAATCTTTACTTTCCAAGGGACTCCCAAGAATCTTCTCCAATACCACAGTTCAAAAACATCAATTTTTTGGCACTCAGCCTTCTTTGTGGTCCAACTCTCATATCCGTACATGACTACCAGAAAACCATAGCTTTGACTATATGGACCTTTGTTGGCAAAGTGATGTCTCTGCTTTTTAATACACTGTCTAGACTTGGAGAAGGAAATGGCAACCCACTCCAGTGTTCTTGCCTGGAGAATCCCAGGGACAGAGGAGCCTAGTGGGCTGCCGTCTATGGGGTCGCACAGAGTCGGACATGACTGAAGAGACTTAGCAGCAGCAGCCGCAGCAGGCTTGTCATAGCTTGTTTTCCAATAAGCAAGTGTCTTTTAATTTTATGTGCCTTTTTATGATTGAAATAAGATTCTTTTCCTCTTTATGCTCCCTTTCTCCTCAACTCTCAGTCATCTGTCCTATTCAACGCCTAAACCAGAAGCTAAGTCCCTGCCACCTCTTTTGAGACAATCTCAATTCAAACTGCTTCCTTTGCTGCCCAGATTTCTGGTGCTAAGTCATCTTAGATGCTCTAAAACTGTGAGTCACTGACTTGCTGGCATATCTTACTCCCTAAGACAGATTGCTTGGCTGGGTCATTGCTTGAAGTATGCAACAGTAGCAATTCCACCAAATGTGAATTGAGGGTGCTTAAAGGTTGAAGAAGAAGCCACAGATACACATGAAGGAACAGCTGTGATCACTACATACGCTCTCACACGAGGTCATATTATCCACTTGCCATATTAATTAAGGCAAATTATTGTTAATATCATTCACCACATGACTAAATTAAATGAGAAATTATGGAGAGATAAAAAAGTAGTTTCCATTTTTTAGGATATTGTATTCTAGTTACAAAGGCAGAGCAAATATGGAAATATATACATAAGTATGTTTAAGGAAATTTCTAACAATAAAAAATAGAATTGTCTCCAATTTAAAAAAAAAGATGCACCCATGTTTTTGCAAATTGATGTAGAATGGCAGTGGGAGTGGAATGTGGGATAAAATGTTTGAGATATACCCAAACCTTTAATCATTTTAATTTTTACAACTGCTCGTATGCCATGTCCACTATTCTAGTTGCAAAATAAAAAGTGAAAAGATTATTTGTGCTTCCTATATTTGGCATGTCTGTTTCCAGTCTCAGCATTACACTCTTACGAGAGATAAAGACAGAGTGGTGTCTTCAGTGATATGTAAACAGACAAGCAATCAAAACACCCAGTGCTAACACTAACTCTTCAGCATGTAATACCTTCAGCATTTTAAATATTTGTCAAGCATTATCAGCCTAAACTACAGGAAGCAAACAATGCATAAATCTTCTCATTCTAAGACATTAAAGATGAAATAATTCTTAAATGGTGGATGATACAATCTTCTAACTATGGATGATATATGTTCAAAAGACATAACTACATTGAGCTTTAAAGCAACATCTGCAGAAGCAAAGAGAAAAGCATCGGTGTACGTCAAGGACACTAGAAATGCCTTTCCACAAGCAAGTGCATCGATCAAGTATTTTGTTAAAGAACCATTACATTTTCAAAAATAGGGAGGTGCCCATAATGCAATGTCTTCTATAATGGAAGGCAGTATTAGAGAATACAACCCCCCAAAAGCTTAGTATGATAAACTTATCAGGGAGAAAATCAAGCCCATATTTCAATAAGGGAAGCCTCTGGGATCACATAAAAAGCAGAGAGAAGGAACAGCAAATCCCCTGAGAATAGTATTACCATAATTGAGCACTTAAATGCATAAAAAACAAATTGAGACCACTTAAGTAAATAAAGAGAAACTATGTAAAGACAGAATCAAGATGCTGCAATTGATCTCTAACTGCTACCATCTCTGGAATTAAGGCTGACACCCCTAAGGTTTAATTCCTCAGCACTGAGCTAAATTGTTATGTGCCTGAGCTTCTGCAGTGACAGCTTGGGTTTGAATCCAAGCACTAGCACCTGGAAGAGGTATCATCTTTAAACCTCAGTTTCCTTATCTTTAAATAAGACAAAATAGTGAAACTGCATTACAGAGTGGTGTGAATTTTAAAGGCAATAACTGTAGAAAGTATTTGCCCTAGTGTATGCCTCATGATAAATAGTCTATAAAATTTACAAGTTTTATTTCCACTAAGCATGAAGAGTTATATAAACTTAAAATGTATACTGGTGTAAGTTAAACGCTAAAGAGTGGATTTATGTTAATAGAATTTTTCGTTATGTTAAAAAAATTATCTCACAAAATAAATATTGAATCAAGACTCTTTGGCTTGCCACTAATATTGCTTTATTTCTGCAAAATTGAAAGGGAACTGACAAAGTTGGATTATAAGTCTTGCAATATTATAACCAAGAAGGGAAAATTAAGAAGGCAAAGTTTTGCAAATTGTCTGATTTATGAACTACAGCTGATTACTTCAATGGACAGCATCAATCCTGGTTAATATGATCAGCTATTTGGACATTAATTATTGAACTGAATATTGTAGCCATCTACTGGTTTGATCTAACTCTAAGAACTGATTATAGATCTTTGCACATGATATTTTTTATTTTGTCATTTATTAATAATTTTGGTAAACTTTTCATTGAGTGCAAATATATATATATATATATATAAAAAATAAAGTGATAAATCTTAAGTTTGCAGGCTAGTAATTTTCTATAAAGTGAACATACCAGGGTAACCAGCACCAAAATCTTGGTATAGAATGTTACCTGAATCCCTAGAAGTCTCTCCCGTGCCTGTCCCTCAGTCTTTACACACCCCCAAATGTAGCCACTATTCTGAGTTCTCTCACTGTAGATGTTTCAACTTATTTTAAGCATTTTACACATGAAACAATGTAGTATGCAGCATTTTCTGTTTGGGGCTCTTTTGCTCAGCATGAGTCTGAGATTTCTGTATTTTATTGCTTAAAAGAGTAGTATTTTCTACTTCATTGCTTAGAGTAGTTCATTACATGAATATAACATACATTTCCGACTCCAGTACTCTTGCGTGGAAAATCCCATGGACCGAGGAGCCTGGTAGGCTACAGTCCATGGGGTCACAAAGAGTCAGACATGAATGAGCGACTTCACTAATCACTAATAATCCTGTTACACAAGTTCTTCCCTTGTCACTCAGCTGGTAAAGAATCTGCCTGCAATGGGGGAGACCTGGGTTTGATCCCTAAGTTGGGAAAATCACCTGGAGAAGGAAAAGGCTACCCACTCCAGTATTCTGGCCTGGAGAATTTCATTGACTGTACAGTCCATGGGATCACAAAGAGTTGGACACGACTAAGCAACTTTCACTTTCCTGTTACACAGTTGATGGTCATTGTCTTTAGTTCTTAAATATTGTAAATTGTGCTTAATGAAAATTCTTATATATGACTCTGCTGCACATGAATTGCTTGGTTATATGATATGCAAATATTTAGCTATAGAAGATACTGCCAATAGTTTTATAAAATTGTTGTACAAATTTACGATACCACCAGACATGTATGAGAGCACTGTTGATCCATTTAAGTGCCTCAAATCAGTATTGTGAGTTTAAGTTGTAACCATCAGCTATGTAACATTATCTCATTGTGGGTTTTATATAAAAAAAATTGGATTATTGTTGATTTACAATGTTGTCTTACTTTCAGCTATACAGCAAGGTAAATCAATTATACAAATGCATATATCCAATCTTCCTTAGACTTCTTTTCCCATATAAGCCATTACAGAGTACTGAGTAGAGTTCCCTGTGCTATACAGTAGGCTCTTATTAGTTATCTATTATATACATATAGTAGTATATATATGTCAGTCCCAATCTCCCAATTTATCCCTTCTTCTTTACCCACCACATTGTGGTTTTAATTACTGTTTTTCTGATGATTTATAACATTGAACAATTTTTCATAAGCTTATTGGCCATTTGGATATCTTCTTTTGTTAAAAGCCTGCTCAAGTTTTCATTCATATCTTTAAAAAATGTTGTTGTTTTTTTCCTTAATTTGTATGATTTATTGAATAGGAGTTCTTCTAAGGATACATATATGACACATATTTTCTCCCTTTGTGGTCTCTTAAAAGTATCTTTTAATATATATTTTTTTATCTCATAAAAACTGATCTGCCAATCATTTATTTTGTGATCAGTGATTTTTCTGTGTGTGTTCTATTTAAGAAATTTATGCCCATCTCAAAGTCTAGAGGATTTTGACCTACAATAATTTCTAAAAATTTTATTTTATTATTTTTACCTTAATTCTAGAATCCACTTCTAATTGATTTTCCAGTGTGTTGTTTCCAGTAAGGTTTAAGCTTCACTTTTTTTTTTTTTTTTCAAATAAATACCATTCTTAAAGGTTTATTGAATTCATGTAATATCTAAGAGCATTTTTCTGCTACTCTTCTTTTGAAAATGCTATTGCAAAACCTTTTGAATTCTAACAATTCAAACATTTATCTATGACAGGAACTTATTATTTTAAATAGTGAAAATTGCTGAGATAGTCAATATCATCTGTCCTTGGTTTAATCTACTCTCTTTCAAAATACCTTTTACCCTTGCAGGAAAAAAAAAAAGCCAAACAAATATACTAATGAGTAATAGTGTTGTTTTGAACCCTTTAAGTTCTAATAGCTTTAAATTTATTGAACATGTGCTTAGATAGAGATGGCTTATTAAACTGTTCTCCAGAAGAAGAGATATAGTTCTGGCCTCCAAAACTGATTCTTGCTTGTGTACCCCTCATTCTAATGATTATGAAAATCTGTTTATTGCAGATTTATTTATTATTGCAGTATTTCATTATATTTTATTTTTATTGTTTAGTGTACACTGGCCTTATATGACTGTTTTGTGTTGAATTCATTAATACATTCACTCATATATTAATTCAACAAATATGTATAAAGTGCAGACTATTAGGTTTTATTCATACAGTGGTGTATATATATATATATATAATATTGAAAATATATATTATATAATATAGGCAACATGTTTCCTTGCCCTCAGAAACTTAAAACCTAGCATTAGACTTAAATATTAATATCATTGAGTAATTTAGTGATTAGTGAAGTCACTCAGTCATGTCCCTTTGAAGTCCTTGAGTCTAGAAGAAAGGTAGGAAAAGAGTCTGTTATGTGCCTGGAACATAGGGAATGGCACAAGACAGGCTGGAGTGGCAGGGTCCAGACATTGCTACTGGGCGAGAGAAATGACATAATCAGACATTTTAAAAAGATAAAAATTATATATGACAAACCCACAGCAAACATTATCCTCAATGGTGAAAAGTGAGTGAAGTCGCTCAGTCGTGTCTGACTCTTTGTGACCCCATGGAGAGTGTAGCCTACCAGGCTCCGCTGGATTTTCCAGGTAAGAATACTGGAGGGGCTTGCCATTTCCTTCTCCAGGAGATCTTCCTCACCCAGGAATTGAACCCGGGTCTCCTGCATTGTAGGCAGACAGTTTACCATCTGAGCCACTGGGAAGTCAATGGTGAAAAATTGAAAGCATTTCCCCTAAGTCAGGAACAAGACAAGGGTGCCTGCTCTACTACTATTCAACATAGTTTTGGAAGTTTTGGCCATAGCAATCAGAGCAGAAAAAGAAATAAAAGGAATCCAGGTTGGAAAAGAAGAAATAAAACTCTCACTGTTTGCAGATGACATGATCCTCTACATAGAAAACACTAAAGACTCCACCAGAAAATTGCTAGAGCTAATCAATGAATATAGTAAAGTTGCAGGATATAAAATCAACACACAGAAATCCCTTGCATTCCTCTACACTAACAATGAGAAAACAGAAAGAGAAATTAAGGAAACAATTCCATTCACCATTGCAATGAAAAGAATAAAATACTTAGGAATATATCTACCTAAAGAGACAAAAGACCTATATGTAGAAAACTATAAAAAACTGGTGAAAGAAATCAAAGAGGACATAAATGGAGAAATTTACCACGTTCATGGATGGGAAGAATCAATATAGTGAAAATGAGTATACTGCCCAAAGCAATCTATAGATTCAATGCAATCCCTATCAAGCTACCAACAGTATTTTTCAGAGAACTAGAACAAATAATTTCACAATTTATATGGAAATACAAAAAAACTTGAATAGCCAAAGCAATCTTGAGAAAGAAAAATGGAACTGGAGGAATCAACCTGCCTGACTTCAGGCTCTGCTACAAAGCCACAGTCATCAAGACAGCATGGTACTGGCACAAAGACAGAAGTATAGATCAATGGAACAAAATGAAAGCTCAGAGATAAATCCATGCACCTATGGACACCTTATCTTTGACAAAGAGGGAAGAATATACAATGGAGAAAAGACAATCTCTTTAACAAATGATGCTGGGAAAACTGGTCAACCACCTATAACAGAATGAAACTAGAACACTTTCTAACACCATACACAAAAATAAACTCAAAATGGATTAAAGATCTAAATGCAAGACCAGAAACTATAAAACTCCTAGAGGAAAACATAGGCAAAACACTCTCCGACATAAACCACAACAGGATCCTCTATGACCCACCTCCCAGAATATTGGAAATAAAAGCAAAAATAAACAAATTGGATCTAATTAAAATTAAAAGCTTCTCCACAACAAAGGAAACTATAAGCAAGGTGAAAAGACAGCCTTCAGAATGGGAGAAAATAATAGCAAATGAAGCAACGGACAAAGAATTAATCTCAAAAATTTACAAGCAACTCCTGCAGCTCAATTCCAGAAAAATAAACGACCCAATCAAAAAATGGGCCAAAGAACTAAACAGACATTTCTCCAAAGAAGACATACAGATGGCTAACAAACACAAGAAAAGATGCTCAACATCACTCATTATCAGAGAAATGCAAATCAAAACCACTATGAAGTACCATTTCACACCAGTCAGAATGGCTGCGATCCAAAAGTCTACAAGCAATAAATGCTGGAGAGGGTGTGGAGAAAAGGGAACCCTCTTACACTGTTGGTGGGAATGCAAACTAGTACAGCCACTATGGAGAACAGTGTGGAGATTCCTTAAAAAACTGGAAATAGAACTGCCATATGACCCAGCAATGCCACTGCTGGGCATACACACCAAGGAAACCAGAATCGAAAGAGACACATGTACCCCAGTGTTCATCGCAGCACTGTTTATAATAGCCAGGACAAGGAAGCAACTTAGATGTCCATTAGCAGACGAATGGACAGGAAAGCTGTGGTACATATACACAATGGAATATTACTCAGCCATTAAAAAGAATACATTTGAATCAGTTCTAATGAGGTGGATGAAACTGGAGCCTATTATACAGAGTGAAGTAAGCCAGAAAGAAAAACACCAATACAGTATACTAATGCATATATGTGGAATTTAGAAAGATGGTAACGATAACCCTGTATGTGAGACAGCAAAAGAGACACAGATGTATAGAACAGTCTTTTGGACTCTGTGGGAGAGGGTGAGGGTGGGATGGTATGGGATAATGGTATTGAAACATGTAAATTATCACATGTGAAACAAATCGCCAGTCCAGGTTTGATGCATGATACAGGATGCTCGGGGCTGGTGCACTAGGATTACCCAGAGGGATGGGATGGGAAGGGAGGTGGGAGGCGGGTTCAGGATGGAGAACACATGCACACCCATGGTGGATTCATGTCAATGTATGGCAAAACCAATACAATATGTAAACTAAAATAAATAAATAAGACTGAGATCAAAAAAGAAAAACAAAAAATAAAAAATAAATAAAAAGATGACTTTTTTTGGACTAAAAAGTCATGCAGCTGTATAAAAACAGAAGATAGAAGATTGTGTCTTGACACCAGGGAGACTCTTATGCAGCCTACCTACTACTGAACATGTTAATATCATACTTTTGGGTGTATTACTTATTTACTTATTTACTCATTCATTGATTCAGATAAAAATTATTTATTTTAACAGGTAAAGATCTCTTCCTAGTACAGAAGGGCTTACAATGAAAAATAGCAGTTCTCTAACCCACATGTCTTACTACCCACAGTGCTGCTCCAAAGGGACAGTTACTTGTAAGTTTTAATTTTGTCTTCTGCTACTTGTTTCTATTTTTAATCTAAACCACTTATCTCCCTAAGCCTAATCTTGGGCTTCCCTGGTTGCTCTGATGGTGAAGAATCTGCCTGCGATGAGGGAAACCTTGATTCTATTCCTGTGTTGGAAAGATCCCCTGGAGAAGGGAACACCTACCCACTCCACTATTCTGGCCTGGAGAATTCCATGAACAGAGGAGCCTGGTAGGCTAGAGTCCAGGTTTCAAAGAGTCAGACATGACTGAGCGACTTTCACTTTAATTTTCAATCTTAGAGGAAAAAAACAAACTTCTTATTAAGAACAGTCTAGGTTCATAGCAAAATTTGGGGAAATAACAGAGTTTTTTCATATATCCCTGGAGGCACAGAAGCATATCCTCCTCAATTATCAACATAATCCCTCATCAGACTAGTACATTTGTTACAATTGATGAATCTATATTAACATATCATAATGAGCCAAGTCTACAGTTTACATTGTTGTTCACTCTTGGTTTTGTAAATTCTGTGAATTTGGGCAAATGTATAATGGCACATATCTATCACTATATAGAATACCATTAATAAAAATAAAACTTTTAAGGAAAACTACCACCATGAAAAGTATGAAAAGGCAAAATGATAGGATACTGAAAGAGAAACTCCCCAGGTCAGTAGGTGCCCAATATGCTACTGGAGATCAGTGGAAAAATAACTCCAGAAAGAATGAAGGGATGGAGCCAAAGCAAAAACAATACCTAGCTGTGGATGTGACTGGTGATAGAAGCAAGGTCCGATGCTGTAAAGAGCAATATTGCATAGGAACCTGGAATGTCAGGTCCATGGATCAAGGCAAATTGGAAGTGGTCAAACAAGAGATGGCAAGAGTGAATGTCGACATTCTAGGAATCAGCGAACTGAAATGGACTGGAATGGGTGAATTTAACTCAGATGACCATTGTATCTACTACTGCGGGCAGGAATCCCTCAGAAGAAATGGAGTGGCCATCATGGTCAACAAAAGAGTCTGAAATGCAGTACTTGGATGCAATCTCAAAAACGACAGAAGGATCTCTGTTCATTTCCAAGGCAAACCATTCAATATCACAGTAATCCAGGTCTATGCCCCAACCAGTAACACTGAAGAAGCTGAAGTTGAACGGTTCTATGAAGACCTACAAGACCTTTTAGAACTAACACCCAAAAAAGATGTCCTTTTCATTATAGGGGACTGGAATGCAAAAGTAGAAAGTCAAGAAACACCTGGAGTAACTGGCAAATTTGGCCTTGGAATACGGAATGAAGCAGGGCAAAGACTAATAGAGTTTTGCCAAGAAAATGCACTGGTCATAACAAACACCCTCTTCCAACAACAAAAGAGAAGACTCTACACATGGACATCACCAGATGGTCAACACCAAAATCAGATTGATTATATTCCTTGCAGCCAAAGATGGAGAATCTCTATACAGTCAGCAAAAACAAGACCAGGAGCTGACTGTGGCTCAGACCATGAACTCCTTATTGCCAAATTCAGACTTAAATTGAAGAAAGTAGGGAAAACCACTAGGCCATTCAGGTAAGACCTAAATCAAATCCCTTATGATTATACAGTGGAAGTGAGAAATAGATTTAAGGGCCTAGATCTGATAGATAGAGTGCCTGATGAACTATGGAATGAGGTTCATGACATTGTACAGGAGACAGGGATCAAGACCATTCCCATAGAAAAGAAATGCAAAAAAGCAAAATGGCTGTCTGGGGAGGCCTTACAAATAGCTGTGCAAAGAAGAGAAGCGAAAAGCAAAGGAGAAAAGGAAAGATATAAGCATCTGAATGCAGAGTTCCAAAGAATAGCAAGAAGAGATAAGAAAGCCTTCTTCAGCGATCAATACAAAGAAATAGAGGAAAACAACAGAATGTAAAAAACTAGGGATGTCTTCAAGAAAATCAGAGATATCAAAGGGATATTTCATGCAAAGATGAGTTCGATAAAGGACAGAAATGGTAAGGACCTAAAAGAAGCAGAAGATATTAAGAAGAGATGGCAAGAATACACAGAAGAACTGTACAAAAAGGATCTTCACAACCCAGATAATCACGACGGTGAGATCACTGACCTAGAGCCAGACATCCTGGAATGTGAAGTCAAGTGGGCCTTAGAAAGCACCACTACGAACAAAGCTAGTGGAGGTGATGGAATTCCAGTTGAGCTATTCCAAATCCTGAAAGATGATGCTGTGAGAGCGCTGCACTCAATATGCCAGCAAATTTGGAAAACTCAGCAGTGGCCACAGGACTGGAAAAGGTCAGTTTTCATTCCAATCCCAAAGAAAGGCAATGCCAAAGAATGCTCAAACTACCACACAATTGCACTCATCTCACACGCTAGTAAAGTAATGCTCAAAATTCTCCAAGCCAGGCTTTAGCAATATGTGAACCGTGAACTTCCTGATGTTCAAGCTGGTTTTAGAAAAGGCAGAGGAACCAGAGATCAAATTGCCAATATCCGCTGGATCATGGAAAAAGCAAGAGAGTTCCAGAAAAACATTTATTTCTGCTTTATTGACTATACCAAAGCCTTTGACTATGTGGATCACGATAAACTGTGGAAAATTCTTCAAGAGATGGGAATACCAGACCACCTGATTTGCCTCTTGAGAAATCTGTATGCAGGTCAGGAAGCAACATTTAGAACTGGACATGGAACAACAGACTGGTTCCAAATAGGAAAAGGAGCACATCAAGGCTGTATATTGTCACCCTGCTTACTTAACTTCTTTGCAGAGTGCATCATGAGAAACGCTGGACTGAAAGAAACACAAGCTGGAATCAAGATTGGTGGGAGAAATATCAGTAACCTCAGATATGCAGATCACACCATCCTTATGGCAGAAAGTGAAGAGGAACTAAAGAGCCTCTTGATGAAAGTGAAAGTGGAGAGTGAAAAAGTTGGCTTAAAGCTCAACATTCAGAAAATGAAGATCATGGCATCCGGTCCCACCACTTCATGGGAAATAGATGGGGAAACAGTGGAAACAATGTCAGACTTTATTTTGGGGGGCTCCAAAATCACTGCAGATGGTGACTGCAGCCATGAAATTAAACGATGCTTACTCCTTGGAAGGAAAGTTATGACCAACCTAGATAGCATATTCAAAAGCAGAGACATTACTTTGCCAACAAAGGTTCGTCCAGTTAATGCTATGGTTTTTCCTGTGGTCATGTATGGATGTGAGAGTTGGACTGTGAAGAAGGCTGAGCGCTGAAGAATTGATGTTTTTGAACTGTGGTGTTGGAGAAGACTCTTGAGAGTCCCTTGGACTGCAAGGAGATTCAACCAGTCCATTCTGAAGGAGATCAGCCCTGGGATTTCTTTGGAAGGACTGACGCTAAAGCTGAAACTCTTTGCCACCTCATGCAAAGAGTTGACTCATTGGAAAAGACTCTGATGCTGGGAGGGACTGAGGGCAGGAGGAGAAGGGGACGACAGAGGATGAGATGGCTGGATGGCATCACTGACTCGATGGACGTGAGTCTGAAAGAACTCTGGGAGTTGGTGATGGACAGGGAGGCCTGGCGTGCTGTGATTTATGGGGTCACAAAGAGTCGGACACGACTGCATGACTGATCTGATCTGATCTGACCACCATGATTTTATGGCACTTGACCAGAATAAATGAGAAAATGGTGTTACCATTACAGTGTTAGGAAATGCTGCGAGAAAATTAAACTTGAAAGATAATTAAAATTTCTGAATTGAATTTAAGTTTGTGAAGCTTATTGCACAATTCAAAGGGAGGTGTTCTCTAAAAAAATAAATGTGTGTCTCAATGTGGAGTTCAGGAAAATGTCAGAGATATAAATGTAAATTTGCAAATTATTAGACTGTAGGTAGCCTTTAAAAAACCAATTACTGGCTGAAGAATATGCAGGGAGTCAGTGTTAACTAAATGTAAACTGAGTCCTAGGATTACCCAAGATGGATAAATTTTAAAACAAAAATGTAAAAATTCAACCAAGTTAATAAAGTTGTACATACTTTGTCCAATAATAATACATAATAAATGAAAAATTTAACAATATGTAAAAAGCCACATATTTGGGAGTGCATGGGTATATGATAGGCATATTTGCATAAGTGAAAATATAAATTATATGGATAGGAAGTGATGCACAAAATAATAGGAAAATGGATGCCTCTAAGAAGAGTGGGGAAAATGAGAATGGGAAAAGAATTTACATAGCTTTCAATTTGGCACTAAAGTTTTATTTCTAAGAAATACAATTTGAAACATAGAAAGATTGATCAAATGACGGGTGAGAGATTAGATAGAATGACATAGTGTGTTTATAGAGTTCTGTTTAGAAGTTTCTGTTCAGAATAAATGGAACAGAGAGATGGGGCCATGAATGCAACTTTAGAAGCTTTCTTTTTTTTTTCTTTTTGCTACTTGTTATGAGTTTGTTGTTTGTTCACTTTTATATGAAGAGTGGTAAAAGCTCATGTGTTTCAGTGCTGATGGAGAGAGAGCTCTTCTTAGGAATCAGATAATTCCATCATTAAAATGGAAGATAAAAGAGAAACTAGAGATAGATGCAATTAAATTGATATATTTGGTTTTGGCAAGATTAAAGAGTCTATATCTTTCAACTTTTAATTTATCTAAAAAGAAACAGAGCTAAAAGCCAAGAGTTACAGCAATGAAGACTTTGGAAATTTGAGGAACGTGGAGATGTGAAATAGTAACATTACAGATAAGGGGGAAGCAAAATTCTTATAGAAATATTTTAAAGTTTCTTATGATTTTTTTTCAAGCTTAGTTGAAATAGAGGATATTGATAACAATTGTCACAATTTATGTATTTTTTCTTAGATGCATGTCTACAGATACAAGGCATAGATAGCTGGGGTGATCTAGATATGTGATGGAGAAGGCAATGGCACCCCACTCCAGTACTCTTGCCTGGAAAATCTCATGGGCAGAGGAGCCTGGTAGGCTGCAGTCCATGGGGTCGCTAAGAGTCGGACACGACTGAGCGACTTCACTTTCACTTTTCAGTTTCATGCATTGGAGAAGGAAATGGCAACTCACTCCAGTGTTCTTGCCTGGAGAATCCCAGGGACGGTGGAGCCTGGTGGGCTGCCGTCTATGGGGTCGCACAGAGTCGGACACGACTGAAGCGACTTAGCAGTAGCAGATATGTGATATTTCCGGTAGTGTGACAAAAGGTAAAAGAGGCTATTATCTGGAAGGAGAAAAGGAAACCCCAGCTGCTGTCTTAGCCATTTTATTGCTCCATTTGCAGTTAGTTAAACAATATCATGGGCCTGTTTGTTTGCAAGATTTGTGTGGGCACTAGACAGTGCCTGAGTTGTGTAACTTCTAGGAGAAAGTTAATTTCCAACTAGGTAAGGCATGAATGCTAGACCACTTTCTGAAAAGTTGAATGTGGAATTTTGATGAGCTTGCAACCTGCTTCTGTTTGGCCAAAACTAGTCCTCTTTCCAGACTACGGTGTTCTAGCTCCCGGAGTAGGATTGACATAGTGAAAATTCAGGAATTAGATGGAGTTCAAGATTTGCAGTTTCACCTTGATTTACTATATTCAAATTTGTCATATCCCATGGCAATTTATCTCTAAAGAGGGTTGTTCTCAATGTAGAATCAAGTTGAAGCAGTTCATCACTCACTGTATGGCTTTAAATCTAATAATTAAATATACTACCATTTTGGAACACTGCAGACACATAGAACATAGTTAATTAAGATGAATGACTATTGTATCCTTGATCTTAATTTATTTTCCAATAACCCATATGTTTAGAAGAAAGAGTTGTTGAAGCTTGTCATAATTTGTTCAGTGAAACATTTCACAAATGTCATTATTATTTTTCTTGGGACTACCTTTTTTTTTTTTTTTAAGTAATTTTAATGTCTTCCGTTTTAAATCCCCTGTTTTGGTCAAGACTGTTTTCAGAAACCCAGTCAAACTAGTTTAGACAATAAAGATATATATAGGCTTACTTCATATGTGGAATTCAGTAAAGAGCCATGTTTTATATACATGTGATCAAAAGGTGTTTTGAAGAGTTTTTCTTTTTATCATTATTTTTTGCCTCTTGACTTATCTTTGGCTACCAATAGGAAAATACCACAGATGGGGTACCTTAAAAAACAGGCATTTATTTCTCTCAGTTTAAAAGACTGGGAAGTCCAGTATCAAGATGGCAGTTGATAATGGTTCCTCCTGAGAACTTATTCCTATTTGCATATGACTGCCTTGTTGCTTGTGTCTCACTTGGAAAAGAGAGAAAATCCTGGTGTCTCTCCTATTCTTATAAGGACATTAATCCTATCATGGGATTAATCCTGGGAGGAGTACTCCACCCTCATGACCTCATCTAAACCTAATTACCTCCCTAAAGCCCCACCTCCTAACACCATCACATTTGAGATGAGGACCTCAGCATAGGAATTTGAGGGAAATAAACTTTCAATCTGCACCATCTCTTCTTGCTTTCTTCTCTCAGGGCCCTATTGAAGACAAGCTTCCTTAATGTGGCAGGGCATGGCCTTTGTTTATGTATCTATAATTTCCAAACTATCCTGTAGAAATGACACTGACACATACTTTGCTAATGTCATGTAGCTTAAATAAGATTTATTGGAAAATTATAACTAAAGTATACCCGACTCCCTTAACTCTCTATACCATGCATATCTGAGATTAAGACAATCTCTAACAGAGGGATTCCATCTTCTGAATCACTCTATATTTATAAGGAAAGAAAGGCAGATCGTATCTAATTGAGTGTGCTGACTGGGAACTTACTGGTCAAGGAGAGCCTTTGAAACTGAAAGGCTGAAATGAGCCTTCTCCTCACTTGAGATGTCTGGAACTTGTTGAGAGACAGCTTCTTTTTAGTGAACTTTCAGATTCATTTTATCTCACAATCCAAAAGAAACATCTATGTCTCCATGCCAATTATTTAGTTCTTTTCTCTCAGCAGTTCCAACCTTACCCTCTGTCCTGCTTTGTGAGGCTGAGACTCTACAAACCATGTTTTTGTGTGTGTGTGTCAGCTGCTGCTGCTGCTTGGTTGCTTCAGTCATGTCCAACTCTGTGCAACCCCATAGGCTGCAGCCCACAAGGCTTCCCCATCCCTGGGATTCTCCAGGCAAGAACACTGGAGCGGGTTGCCATTTTCTTTTCTAATGCATGAAAGTGAAAAGTGAAAGTGAAGTCGCTCTAGCTCCCTGTTAAACTCTGCCAATCATGGGCACCAGAGAGAGACAGAAGAGCTAGAAGAAGGACTTATTCTTTTCTGTTTGTTCCTTGTGGGCTCCTGGACTTTCTCCTGTTCTTATAAGCATCATCCTAATAGCACTTCCAGCAGTTTCCCCAACACTTGCAAACCCATCTTTATCATCTGCCTCTCATAAATATTGGTAACATCTGCCAGTGCTCATTCATCCAAGGCCCCAGCTTAGACCCAAGGACAGTTATTGAAACTCACAGACACCAGCACCAGTGGAGTGAAGCCTCCTTTTTTTCAGTAGTCCTAGTTTAAACTCTTGGGCTCCTCCTATAAGTTTATATGTGTTAATAATTGCGGGCTCTTTCTTTTGTATCTTTGGCCCTAATGGTGATCACTGCTTTCTCTGGTCACTGTGTCCATGATAACTTAGAGACCCTTTTAGTTATTTAGTTAACAACATTTTTATGTGTTCCTGTCTAATAACTGACATGTCTTTTCCTTTGACTGGATTCTGTTACAATCTTTAAAATCAATTCACAAAAATTCAGGATAGAATTCTAATTATTCAGTCTCAGGTCATGTTTTTCCTTCTATACATTTTGCTGAGTATGATACAGTGGGACTATGACTGAACTATTTTGGCTCAAGTATTAAGACTTGTTTCTGAGATGAGGGGACACAATGATGTATAGAATCAGCAGGACCATGTGGCAGTAGAGAAATTCTCTGGGGAAACAGATTGCCTCCACTAAAATAATGAGAAAGGAAATATCTGCTGGAGTTGAGTGAGGAGCTTTAGCTACCATAGATAGATAACATAATGCTGCCCATCCACTTACAAGTATACTAATTTATTGTGTTCAAAATTAATAAATCATAAACCAGGTTTATTTATTTATTTTGCTCCATTCATTTCAACTATATTTTGCAAAACATTTTTTTATTTCTAAAAAAAAAATACTGGATAGATTTCAGAACTTTTTGTCACTTTCAACTAGTACTAATCTGTGTTTGAATCTTGAACTTCATTTTCAATCCAACACTTTTCCCTTTCTCTGCCATCTGAAAATATTTCTATACCCTCCAAATTTAGAGGTGAAAGAGAGAGACAAGTTTGTCTTTGAGACATCTCATCTCCCTATCTTCTCTAAATTCTGCATCCTGCAGTGTATTAGGATGCACTGGTGGGAGAGCAAAAGTTACACATGCTTTTATATTAATAGATTTCATTCATGGTTGGCTGCAATAGCTTTTCTGGCCAACAGAGATATTCTGTGTGGTGTGTGTGCCAATGGTCTGGAGCACATTTATAAGTTCTCTGGAGGGACTATGGGTCCACTCATGGCACAGTTCCCTGATTAGTGAGATCTGACTCAGTAATTCTTGGCAGTATAACCTACTGTGTACACGTGTTGCTATAGTATTTTACGTAGTAGGACAGTTTTTCATGAAGGTACCATAAAGTGGCTCAAATGTAATTATTTCTAATCTCCCCTGACTGACAAGAAATTCAGACATTCATGTGGAACATAGTCAATTGTACAGCATCCTGCTCCTGGCATCCAAATGGAGAAGACTTGACCATAAAAATTCACAATTGTGATAGGAAGTTTGATGGTCAATTTTATGTGTCAGCTTGGTTCCCGGATATATAGTCAAACATTACTCCTCATGTTTCTGTGAGAGTGTACTTGTATAATATTTTCATTGAAATCCACAGACTTTGAGTTAAGCAGATTGCTCTCTGTAATGTGGGTAGGGCTCATCTAGTCAGTTAAAGACCTGAAAGTAATGAAAGATCAGCCTCCCACCGGAAAAAGGAATTCTGCAGCAGATAGCCTTCTGGCCTGAACTACAGCACGAGCTCTTCCCTGGGTCACCAGCCAGGCTACAAAGTCTGCAGATCGAACATACTAGCCTCCAAAAATCACATAATCCCATTCTTTACAAATATTTTTCTCTCTTTCTCTTTCTCCCATCCTCTTTTTCTCTCTCCCTCCTTCTTTCTCTCAACTGTTTGTCTCTCTGTATGTATATGTGTGTGCTTTATACACACTAGTAATTCTGTTTCTCCAAGATCCCTAATACAGAAACATTAATAAACTCAGATTACTTTCTGAAAGACTGTAATGGTCTTGGTTAATAGGTGGGGTAGATTGATTCTCCTTGTGGTGTTAACATTAGCCAATGTGTAAATACTCTTGTTTCCTAAAATTTGCTTCCAAAGCTATACTTCTGTTCCTCTGCTCAGCTCAAATCAGCATATTTGAGGTGTGTTCAGTGGAAGAATGGAATGAAAATCACTGTGTTTGTTAGGCACCCTTAATCTTTATGGGCTAACATTTTAGATACCTGCTAACTTGACCTAGAGTTAGGTGAGGATGAACACAGTGATCCAGGGAATATCCACTTCACACACACTCCTCTTGATCATTTTCAGGCTAAAAATCAGAATGTTGAGGAGGTTCCTGGTGATAGCAAGGCTGGTTATGCCCCTCTTTTAGTAAGCCCTAAAGGAACTGTTTGCCCCCCAACTGTTTGCATTTTTCATTTCTTTGATCTGGGTTTTGATGATTTAGGCAACAGGAAAAGTTTCATTCCACCTCCTTTTACCCACACCTCTTCTTGTCTTATAGTCTTGTAGAGAGTAATTTCATTTTACTGTAATACCTTATTATTATGATGAAATTTTTATTGCCTATTCTTCTCCATTTGGATACCACACCACTCATAATGGCTACCTGAGTTCGTGCCGGTGGAAACATGAATGCATTTCCCTCATTGTGAAAGCAGAGCAGGAAATGTGGGTTGCTGCCTGCCTGCCTAGAGAGCTGCCTTGGCCTTTGATACAAGAGCAAATGTTAGCAGGATTATTGGCTTCAGTGTGTCTCTGGGGTAACTCAACCTATGTAGTTTCTTCCTTTCTTATGGGGCAGCCACAAAGAAACAGGAAGTTGACACAGTGACTGATGTAGGTGGAGGAGCAACTAGAGACCATGTAGACTCTTTAGAAATATAAACTCCACCATAGAATTTTTTAGCAGATTTCTGCATTTAGACAACACATGTATATAATCATTAATAAACAACTTTTAGAAAGATTGAGTTATCTATTCAGTGTTGTTATTTCTTAATATCTTTAACCAATGTATACCTTCATTTCAGATAATCATATACCAGAATAGGTCAAGTAACTTTGTATGACACTTTTAAAAAGTGTAACAAGTATTTATAAACTAATGAGAATATTAATTTTATATTTCAGTATTTGGCAGAAAGCTTGCAAAGTGTTCATAAGATAACTTCAGAGTTATATCCTATAAAAAGTTATATAAAGGCATGAGAGTTGTGAATTATGAATTCAGTACAATAAGTATAGTTGTGGAAAATGAATTAAATTAAATGAATTAAAATTATTCATATTCATTTAATTCTACAACCTACCCTGGTCCTTGGGTGATGAGAGGGGAGTGTACCACAGGGATTCACAGGACATCCCATACAAAAGGCCACCTGTCCAAGGTCAAGAAACATAACTAAGCTATTATGTACATAAAATACAAATAGAAAGTTAAAATGAAATGGCAAAGGAATACATTCGAGATGAAGGAACAAGATAAAATTCCAGAACCAAAACTAATTGAACTGGAGATAGCCAATCTAATCTAGAAATGATTCTTACTGATGATTGGAAAGATGATCCAAGAACTTGGCAAGAGGATGGAGGCACAGAGCAAGAAGTTTTAAGAAAAAACTTACCAAAACAAATGTAAAATAATTAACAAAATGGCAATGAGAACATAGGTATCAATCATTACCTTAAATGTAAACAGATTAAACGCTCCAAGCAAAAGACATGGATGGCTGAATAGAATAAAAAATAAGGCACATGTATATGCTTTCTATGAAAGACCCTCTTCAGATCTAGAGAAACATATGGACCAAAAGTGAGGGAATAAGAAAAGATAGTCCATGAAAATAGAAAAAAAAAAAAAACTGAAATAGTATTCATATCAGGCAGAATACACTTTAAAACACTGTTATAAAAGACAAAGAAGGGCACTATATAATGATCAAGGGATTGATCCATGAAGAAGAGATAACAATTATAAATAGTTATGCACTAAACACTAGAGCACCACAATATAATATTCTTTTTTATATTCCCATATATCTATATTTCAACTATATATATATATATGTGAAGTGAAGTGAAAGTCACTCTGTCATCTCCTACTCTTTGTGACCCCCAAGGACTATACAGCCCATGGAATTCTCCAGGCCAGAATACTGGAGTGGGTAGCCTTTCCCTTGTCCAGCAGATCTTCCCCACTCAGGAATCGAACCCAGGGTCTCCCACATTGCAGGCGGATTCTTTACCAATTGAGCTATCAGGGAAGCAAATATATATATAGATATGTCTAATAGGAATATCTCTATATAGCTATATCGAAATCTACATGTATACCTATATATTTGTTGTTTATTCACCCAGTCGTGTCCAACTCTTTGAGACCCCATGGACTGCAGCATACCAGGCCTCCATGTCCCTCACCATCTCCCAAAGTTTGTCCACATTCATGTCCATTGCATCATTGATGCCATCCAGCCATCTCATCCTCTGATGTCCCCTTCTCCTTCTGCCCTCAATATTTCCCAGATATATATATATATATGAATCACTATACTGTACACCTGAAACTAACAAAATATTGTAAATCGACTATATTTCAATAAAAAATTTTTTAAAAAGAAAAGATGTACTAATGCCAAAGAATTTAACAGAGGTTAAAATAACCTATAGCTACTATTATTACCCTTCTTGTTGGTGTTGTGAGAGTTGTGAAATGAAGATCTGCTTTCAAAATTGTTTCTCTCAAAATAAGTATTTTCTTTAGAAAAAATAAGTACAAAGAAAAATAATGTAATATAAACATCTAGGATCAAAAATTTTTAGGATACTTATCTTAATGCTCTAGCTTTCTGTTACTACTATATTATATTGAGTAAGACCTGTTTTAGAACATTTTAATTGTTAACTTAAACAGATTAAGTAAGTGTATAAAAATACCACAATATTGTAAAGTAATTAGCCTCCAATTAAAATAAAAAATAAATTTAAAAAAGAGTCCTATAAAACAGTAGAATAGTTAAACATCAAGCAATTACGAAGGAAGGATATAACTGGTTGTCGTCTGAATTCTGTAAACTTTTCAGTGGAACATGAGTTAATTGATGCTGGATTGTAACAAGAAACAGAGATGGGTATTCAAATATAGATGCTGATATTCCATATTGCATTACTATTTGTAAAGGTGCTAGAATTCCAGCTGAGCTATTTCAAATCCTAAAAGATGATGCTGTTTAAGTGTTGCATTCAATATATCAGCAAATTTGGAAAACTCAGTAGTGGTCACAGGACTGGAAAAGGTCAGTTTTCATTCCAGTCCCAAAGAAGGGCAATGACAAAGAATGTTCAAACTATCGCACAATTGCACTCATTTCACATGCTAGCAAAGAAATGTTCAAAACCCTCCAAGCTAGGCTACAACAGTATGTGAACTGAAAACTTCCAGATGTTCAAGCTGAATTTAGAAAATGCAGAGGAACCAGAGATTAAATAGCCAACATCCATTGGACCATAGTAAAAGCAAGAGAATTAAAAAAAAAAAAAATCTACTTCTGCTTGATTGACTATGTGAAAGCCTTTGACTGTGTGGATCACAACAAACTGGAGTTCTTAGAGATGGGACTAACAGGCCACCTTACCTGAATCCTGAGAAACCTGTAGGCAGGCCAAGAAGCAACAGTTAGAACCAGACATGTAACAACAGACTGGTTCAAATTTGGGAAAGGAATATATCAAGGCTGTATGATATCATCCTGATTATTTAACTTATATGCAGAGTTCAGTTCAGTTCAGTCACTCAGTCGTGTCCAACTCTTTGCAACCCCATGGATTCCAACACAACAGACTTCCTTGTCCATCACCTACTCCCAGAGCTTGCTCAAACTCAAATCCATCATGTCGGTGATGGCCATCCAACCATCTAATCCTCTGCCATCCCCTTGTCCTCGTGCCTTCAATATTTCCCAGCATCAGGGTCTTTTCCAGGTCTTTTCCAATGAGTCAGTTCTTCACATAAGGTGGCTTAAGTATTGGAATTTCAGCTTCAGCATCAGTCTTTCCAATGAACACCCAGGACTGATCTCCTTTAGGATGGACTGGTTGGATCTCCTTGCAGTCCAAGGGACTCTCAAGAGTCTTCTCCAACACCACAGTTCAAAAGCATTAATTCTTTGCCACTCAGCTTTCTTTATAGTCCAACTCTCACATCCAAACATGACAACTGTAAAAACCATAATTTTGACTAGACTGACCTTTGTCAGCAAGGTAATGTCTCTGCTTTTTAATGCGCTGTCTAGGTCAGTCATAGCTTTTCTTCCAAGGAACAAGTGTCTTTTCATTTCATGGTTGCAGTCACCATCTGCAGTGATTTTGGAGCCTCTCCAAATTAAAGTCTGTCACTGTTTCCATTGTTTCCCTATCTATTTGCCATGAAGTGATGGGACTGGATATCATGATCTTAGTTTTCTGATTGATGAGTTTTAAGCCAACTTTTTCCCTGTCCTCTTTCATTTTCATTCAGAGGCTCTTTAGTTCTTCTTAGCTTTATGTCATAAGGGTGATTTCATCTAAATATCTGAAGTTATTGATATTTCCCCCAGCAATTTTGATTCCAGCCTGTGTTTCATCCAGCCCAGCATTTCAAATGATATACTTTGCATATAAAATTTTAACAAGCAGGGTGACAATATACAACCTTGATGTGCTCCTTTCCTGATTTGGGACCAGTCTGTTGTTCCACATCCAGTTCTAACTGTTTCTTCTTGACCTCCATACAGATTTCTCAGGAGGCAGGTAAGGTGCCTGGTATTCCCATCTCTTTAAGAATTTTCCACAGTTTGTTGTGATGTACACAGTCAAAGACCTTGGCATTGTCAGTAAAACAGAAGTAGATATTTTTCTGGAGCTCTCTTGCTTTTTTGATGATCCAACCGATGTTGGAAATTTGTAAAGTACATCATGAGCAATGCTGGGCAGGATTGTAAAGTACATCACAAGCTGCTGGGAGAAATAACAACCTCAGATATGCAGATGATACTACCCTAATGGCAGAAATAGAAGAGGAACTAAAGAGCATCTTGACAAAAGTGAAATATGACAGTGAAAGAGCTGGCTTAAACTCAGCATTCAAAAACGAAAGATCATGGCATCTGGTTCCATCACTATATGGCAAAAACATCAGGAAACAATGGAAACAGTGAGAGACTTTATTTTCTTGAGCTCCAAAATCACTGTAGATGGTGGCTGCAGCTATGAAATTAAAAGACACTTGCACCTTGGAAGAAAAGCTATGACAAACCTAGACACTGTATTAAAAAGCAGAGATATTACTTTGCCAACAGTGGTCTGTCCAGTCAAAATCAACATCCATTGACCGATATATGGATAAAAAGTAGTGGTACGTATATACAATGGAATATTTCTCAGTCATAAAAATGACCACATTTGAGTCAGTTCTAGTAAGGTGGATGAACCTAGAGCCTGTTATACAGAGTGAAGTAAATCAGAAAGAGAAAAGCAAATATCATATATTAATGCATATGTATGGAGTCTAGGTAAATGGTCCTGAAGAACCTATTTGCAAGGCAGCAATAGAGATGCAGACATGGAGAACAGACTTGTGGACACAGTGGCCAAAGGAGAGGGTGGGACAAATTGAGAGAGTATCATTGAAAGATATACATGACCATATGCAAAATACATATTGGGATTTTGCTGAATGATGCAGGGAGCTCAACCTGGTGCTCTGCGACAACCTAGAGGGGTGGGATGGGATGGGAGGGAGGTTCAAGAAGGAGGGGACATATATACACGTGTGGCTGATTCATGTTGATATATGGCAAAAATCAATACAACATTTTAAAGCAATTATCCTCCACTTAGAAATAAATACATTAATTTTTTTAAAAATGAGTCATTGTAAATAGAAATGGTATCAAACCACAACAATATTAGGTCATTTGGGGTCATGAGCAACTCACTTAGTCTAACGGAATTATTTTGAAATAGTGAGTATGCATAATATTTCAAGACAGAAAGAAAGAGATATGAGAGTTTTCTAGTGCAATCTGTACTCTCATGTTCTCTATTGCTATAACTTATAAAAATTATCTTTCAGAATAAAACACTCTTGTGATTCCAGTGAAGCAGCAACACTACTAATGATTTATGAAACCCGTTCTCTGGTAAACAGGGACAGACTGTGGCTCATGCCCGAGAGGCTTGGTCTGCAAGCTCAGAATTCCCCTAGGGGGCCCTGGCTCAACAAAAAATTCTTGCTTTTTAATGGAAATGTGTGTAGACTTTTAGATGCTAGGATAAGCATTTGAAGTTATACATTACGTTGATACTTTCTATAGCAATTTATAAAGCATTTGAACCTATTTATTTCTGGATAGGAAAAGCTGAATTATTGGCATATTTTCTTTTCAAATCTTTTGCATATTCATAGCACTTTAGATTGAGGCTTCTTTAGTGAATGTTCTATGCTTGATTGGTTGTTCATTTAAACAATAGGGGATAGAAAATAAAGAGATTATTAGTGAATATTATCTTCATTTTGAACTGTAAAATATGTTTTCATTGTAAGTAAACACCCCTTTATAAATACACTTAAAAATACAATCCTGTAAGGCATTTGGAGGCAGGTACAAATGCTCTGAAGTCTCTGAGATTTGATTTGTCACCTGTGGAAAACTAATTCTGATAGGAGTACTAAGATTTGTTATCCTGGTCTCTACTGAATTGCATTTATTCAAGCTTCACTAGAACCTTCCCCATCTTCTGGCACCTGAGTGCTGTACATCTCAGCACTCAGGTGCCAGTTTATGCTGCCCATAAACTGAAAATGAACTGATGGAATTGAGTTATTGGGAATGGAAACAGTAATGCTGGTAGTTGAGGCAAGGACTCTCAGAGGATGACCAAAGTAATATGGTAACTCTGCAGAAGTGAATCACCACTGAGGGTAAGACACCAGCATATGCAAACTGGTTTTCATTATTATGCAGAATTTCTAGAAGAGAATAATGTTAAGAAGTTATTCATAACATAGGATACTTGTTTCCCCTTAGCATTGTTTCTAGCAAGTTAGCCAAAAGAACATTGTGAGTGATGCGAAAATCCAATGATTTAATGTGCACTCAACAAACCTAGTATCCAGGTATGTTAATGTCACAAAAGGGAGCAGTAAGAGAATCTACCCAAAACTGTGTCAAATATTACCACATCTTCTGACTCAGATTCAAGGTAACAGCTAAACATCTACATTAGACAAACAAACATAGGGGTGGTTCTTTTCATATCATATTTAGCTTAATTCTTTCCTCTTTAGAAACAGAATTTCCATTTTATTGGAAAACATGAAATTTTCCATATCTTACTCTCCTCTTTGTATTTTCCCTATTCATTTGATAAGGCCTCAGACTTGGTATATTGTCAAATTAGTTATATTGTAATCAAAAATTAAGTGAATTTTTATCTGTTTGGAGGTAAAAAAGGTCTAAGTTTTCTTTGGAATGCAACTCCCATATGTTACAATAAGACTCCCATAAAAGATATTGATATGGTACATTTTAATTATTCTGCATCAATAATAATTCTAATTTTGATTATTATTCTTAATATTAAGTAACATATTAAAGTATATAAGTTGAAAAATCTTCACATATTAGAACTTTCATGATCTGTGTGGTGTGGTTTATTGAGAAAAATTTACCCTCCTATATACATTACATTTAAAGTTAATAATTTGTATTGGTGCTGCTGCTGCTGCTAAGTCACTTCAGTCGTGTCCGACTCTGTGCGACCCCATAGACAGCAGCCCACCAGGCTCCGCCGTCCCTGGGATTCTCCAGGCAAGGACACTGGAGTGGGTTGCCATTTCCTTCTCCAATGCATGAAAGTATAAAGTGAAAGTGAAGTCGCTCAGTCGTGTTCGACCCTCAGCGACCCCATGGACTGCAGCCTTCTGGGCTCCTCCATCCACGGGATTTTCCAGGCAAGAGTACTGGAGTGGGGTGCCATTGCCTTCTCCATTGTATTGGTGAGATATCATTATATTGCAAAATTCATAATACAGATATTTGGAGAATATTTATTTTTTAGGTTTCTTTCTTTCTCAGGCTAAAATTGTGGTCAAGTTACCACTATTTTGTTCACACGTGAGGTATTTGTTTGAGTATCTACTTTATGGCCTGTGTTTTTCTAGGCATTAGAAAAATAAATCCAAGTCCTAAGTCTCACTCTCTCAGAGCTTCCTTTTTTTAGAAATAAAACAAAACTGAGAAAAGACTACGTTAATCATTGCATGACCTGAAATATAGCAATAGCCTCCTCAACATTTTCCCAGCATACACTCTTTACTCTGCTACAAGAGACAATGAACCATGCCAGACACAAGTGATATTATATCATTTCTCTGCCTCAAACAACTCTTGAGAAGCTTCTCGTTATATTTAATGAATAAAATCCTAAATATTTTCCATAAGAAACAAGGCCCAACATTATCTGAACCTTCGGTGTACCCATAACTTGCTGCACTTTAACTATCTTTTAAATATGTTAAGCATATGCCTAACCTAAATCCCTTGAACTTGCTGGTTATTTGGTCTGGAACACTTTTGCCCTAAACATTCACATGGCTCTTTATGTCGTTTCATTATGGATTTTATTCAAATGTTACCTTCTTACCTCCTCTGACAGGCAACACTATGTAAAATAGTCTCATACACGCTGTCTAGTAACTTTCAAATCTCCTCATCCTGCCCTATTTCTTGTTCAAAGTGTGATCAAATTGCATACCTGACAATATTTCATATATTATATATGAATTTTATATTTCTTGCTTAGCACTTTCTGTTGTAAGGAATGCACCAATAATTAGATATTAATTATGTTTTGTTTATAGTTAATCTCTTCCTGTACCACTTGCATCACCTGAAGGTAGAAACTTTTGTCATTTTCTTCACCACTGTGTCACTTACACTAAGACGTAAAAATGAGGAACATACCACATATTGTTTAGTTGCTCAGTCGTATTCGACTGTTTGTGACCCCGTGGACACAGGCTCCTCTGTCCCTGGGATTCTCCAGGCAACAATACTGGGGTGGGTTGCCATTTCCTTCTCCAGATACCACATATTATGCATTAACAATTATCAGGTCATTTTATAATGGAACATTTTAATTAATGATGAAAAGCACAATTATGCCTTAAATAACATTACTACCAGGCATCATGTACAAGATAAACAGATCTGAAGGAGGAAATAGACATACAAAGATAGCAGGAGCGTTCTATCCATTGGAAGATGGATACTACTCTAGAAAATAGTTATAGTAAAACTTATGGGAGGTGAAAATATGATAAAATATATAGAACTATATATTTCTACACTTATATTTCTATAGTGGTCTCACCTCATACACTGATATGTATATACGTTGATTATCTGACAGGAAAAACTAAAACTTTATGAGAAATTAAAAACATTCATGTTTTTTACCCTGTTCTGTAAATGAGTGACAAATTTTGTTAAACTATATGTTAGAAAAATGAGACTTTCTACTTTTTACATAAAATTTCTGGTGGAATATGTATATGTATGTGATTTCTACCATGAAACAAGTTCATGGAGGTAGGACATTTTTCTTATTTGCCTTTAAATCTCCACAACATAAAATGAAGCATTCTTATATAGTAAGTTCTTAATGTATAAATGAAAGAGTATCATAAATCTATACTTTTATTTCCAAATAACTGAGAGCTCTTTTCTTGTTATTTGAGATATTGGACATTCTTTCTTAGTGGTAAGGCATTTTTCACTACAATGTAGTGTAAGTCCCTACTTTTTGGTGCTGTCAGCCTGTAGGTAATGTTTTCATTAGTCATCAATCATTTTCTGCTTCCTAGATATACAGGTCTGATGTGTAGCCTGCAAGATTCTGTACAAGAAAAATACCCATTATAAGTAAAATACGAATCTTCTTGAACTATTACACTAGTGAACAATGACCTTTATAAAATGGTGGGCAATTAGAAAACCTCCAAAATATATTTGGAAGTATAAGCCTTCTTAACTAAGTTTCTACAAGTAAATTTCATACCTTGAAAGCAAAAGGAGGCAGTGATTTCCAATATTCACTGTTCATGAATTGATGTAAAGAATTTGACTGATTTTCAGAAAACACATTGCTATTTTCAAAGTTTTTTCTTTGGGTGTAGATATAGATGAGAAATAAATGTATAATTTTTTTTTGGAAATTCTGCCTATCTAAGCAGAAAATATTAATATCTAGCATCGTTGTGATTTATGATTAATAAAACGTTGCTCCTGGTTTATCTCGAAGGGAGGATTAGTGCACGTGTCTTTGAAGAGGAATCAGGGAGCTCTAATACTTTGAAGGTGAGGGTGGAGACATGGGCTCAAACAATTAAACCAACTTATTTCACTTGTAAAGGAACTTAAATACTGTTTCTTGCTGTTTCTTTTCTGCTGTTAGTCATTTTCAGAAATAGTCATTAAAGATTCAAAATTCAAAGTGGCAAAGTAAAATACATATTTAAAAGTGTGAAGTAATGATGTAAAATGTTGGTGATAACATATTAGTACAAAGCTTTAATGAGTAATGGTAGCAGTTGTGTGGTAAATTTTACTTCCTGTAGGTGAATTTAAGATACAAATCTGTTGACATAATTGTAGCATATGACAATTGTTGAAAGATATGGGCTCTTTTTGATTTAAATTTCGTATTATGTAGTACATGAAATTATTTTCCTTCTCTTAACACCACAGAGTTAGCACATAATAAACTCAAGAAATGTAGTTTGCTGCAACAAAGAAATTTGAAAAGTCATTATAGTTGTCTTTGAGGGACATTATAATAGTTGTATCATCTACCTGATATATAATTTTCAGTAAGATTTGTCTATATCATCTTTATGGTTTGAAGCATGTAAACATATTGGCTTGCTTGAAAGTGTTTCTATTAACAATCATAGTTTCCATTACTGAATGCATATTATGGACTTTGTAGAAGCCTAGTACAATGACATTGTATGTATCAAATACGTATAATATTTCATTATTCCTCACTATATTGCTATGAGATAATTAATAATATACCTATTTTACTAGTGATATTTTATTGGAGTTGTACTGATTTTACTGGAGCTTCAAAGGACACATCAAACTCCTAAAAAGAGATTCTTAGGGAAAGGAGAAGCAAGAACTTTAGACCTGGAATATTTGACTCTAAATTCCCCCCTTTTGTTCACATTGTTAAAATGAAGGACTCTAAATGTTGACTATTGGGTGGGCATTTTTGCTACACTCTCTACATTTCACTGAGGGACTATTAGTGTCTTAAAAATACAAAGAATCTACTTGCTTGCAATTGGAGATAATAAATAAAGACAGTAAAGCCTTTGCTCTATATAGTCATGTTGCAAGATGGTGGGAATGGGCAAAGGCAGAACTCTATGGAACCAAGTGCACAATTACATCTGAAAGAAAGGAATCTGGTTTAACATCTTGTCCTTGTAGAATTGCTGGGGCTAGTTCAGGACTGAGCAAGAGCTACCTGAATGTAAATTAAGCAGCTAATTTTTTTCCTAAACTCTACTATGATCAATTGAACTAGAATTTGCACCTCAAGCACTTAGGAATTTTGTTTCAGTTGGATGTATGGTAATCAAAGATAACCATAAAATATTGATGTATTTTTTTGATGACTAGAGCTGTTGAAGCAAAAGTGTGTAGCATTCAAATTAATTGTTTATTTAATGGCTATGTTGCTTGGCTTGTGGAATCTTAGTTCCTCAAACAGGGATCAAATCTGGGCTCTCATCAGTGAAAATGCAGAGTCCTAACCATTGGATAGCCAGTGAATTTTCTGAAACACTCAATTTTGATGGATAAAATATCTCAACAGTATCTTAAAGCATATGCTATTGAAATTCTACCCTATAGCCCTTTGCCCACCTGAATTCCCCACAACTCTGATAGATAGTTTTTGGCATTTTGAAAAATTCTCATTTTAGGCAACTTCATCTCTCATCTACCAAAGGATATGAAGGAAGTTGACCAGCCACAAACCAAGTATAACTATGAAGTCAAGGAAAATGTGTACCCCCAGAAATAACTGTCACCCAATGGAGAGTGGTAGTCAATGGGCAAAATTCTTTAGCTTTTCTATTGTCTAACTCCTGTGTAGTGATTCTAATTCAGATTTGAAATGGTTTCTCAGAGGGTCTTTAGTGGACTGGAGCTGCAGTTATTTATGGAAGTAACTCATTAATGCATAATTTTCACTGGCCTTTCTTGCTTCTCTGGTGGCTCATATGGTAAAGAACATGCTGCAATGCAGGAGACCTGGGTTCAATCCCTGGGCCAGGAAGATCCCCTGGAAGAGGGAATGGCAACCCATTCCCAGGTATTCTTGTCTGGAGAATTCCAGAGACAGAGGAGCCTGGCAGACTACAGTCCATGGGGTTGCAAAGAGTTGAACATGATTGACGCTTCCATGATATATATATATATATATATATATATATATATATATATATATTTGCTAAGTCACTTGAGTCATGTCTGACTCTGTGCAACCCCGTAAGACAGCAGCCCACCAGGCTCCTCAGTCCCTGGGATTCTCCAGGCAAGGATACTGGAGTGGGTTGCCATTTCCTTCTCCAATATATGCATGCATGCTAAGCTGCTTCAGTCATGTCCAACTCTATGCAACCCTTTGGACAGCAGCCCACCAGGCTCCTCTGTCCACAGGATTCTCTAGGCAAGAATACTGGAGTGGGTTGCCATTACCTTCTCCAATCTATCTATCTGTGTGTGTGTGTATGTGTGTGTGTGTGTGTGTGTAGACCCCAGTTGGATTCCTGGGTTGGGAAGATCCCCTGGAGAATGGATAGGCTACCCACTCCAATATTCTTGGGCTTCCCTTGTGACTCAGCTAGTAAAGAATCCACCTGCAATGGAGACCTGGGTTTGATCCCTAGGTTGGAAAGATCCCCTGGAGAAGGGAAAGGCTACCTACTCCAGTCTTCTGGCCTGGAGAATTCCATGGACTGTAGAGTCCATGGGGTCGCAGAGTCGAACATGATGGAGTCATTTTTACTTTCACTTACACACACACACACACACACACACATGACCATACATGACCCTTTTTTAGATTCTATTCCTATTTAGGTCATTGCAGAGTATTGAGTAGAGCTCCCTATGCAGTAAGTTCTTATTAGTTATCTATTTTATATATACTAATGTGTATATGTCAATGCCAATCTCCCAATCTATCCCTGGTGGTCTAGTGGTTAGGACTTATGCTTTCACTTATGCCTAGGGTGTGGGTTCAATCCCTGGTTAGAGAACTAAGACCCTGCAAGGCATGCAGTACAGCCAAAGGAAAAAAACTATTATGAGCATTTAAAAATATGTCTATAAAATATTAATTTGAAAAAGTTACTTTTGTCAGTCTCACAATATACTAATACTTTTTTCAAACCATCACATACAATTGTAGCATCATGGCCTTCATTACCTCTAAAAGCATATACTGACTCATCAAACTTCCAACTTCCCCTTTATTTCTAGGTTATTTGAGATATAATACTTTTGATCTAATGGGAATTTCATCTCATGTCACAGGATTTCATTTACATAACATGAAGATAATTTTCCTTTATTTTTTTTTAATAATTGTAATCTTTCAACATTACTTACTGCTTCCTCTATCCATTTCTCAGTTCAGTTCAGTTCAGTCGCTAAGTTGTGTCCGACTCTTCGAGACCCCATGAATCGCAGCACTCCAGGCCTCCCTGTCCATCACCAACTCCCAGAGTTCACTCAGACTCACGTCCATCGAGTCAGTGATGCCATCCAGCCATCTCATCCTCTGTCATCCCCTTCTCCTCTCGCCCCCAATCCCTCCTAGCATCAGAGTCTTTTCCAATGAGTCAACTCTTCGCATGAGGTAGCCAAAGTACTGGAGTTTCAGCTATAGCATCATTCCTTCCAAAGAAATCCCAGGGCTGATCTCCTTCAGAATGGACTGGTTGGATCTCCTTGTAGTCCAATGGACTCTCAAGAGTCTTCTCCAACACCACAGTTCAAAAGCATCAATTCTTTGATGCTCAGCTTTTTTCACAGTCCAGCTCTCACATCCATTTCTACTGACCTCTAAAAGGCCTTCTTTTTAAAGACATCTCACACTTACAACTGAGAATCAATATCTCTATAAATAGCTATTAAATCTCTATGTTTATTTCTCTTTTTTATTGTATTATTTCTATGAGATTCAAATTTAACATTAATTGAGGTCATTTCTAGCTGTTATGCCTTTCCCAAACAAAGCAGTGCTGTTCAGAATACACTAATAAAAAGAGTGGCCTTTAAGAAGAGACTATTTTAAGAATATAAAAAGGTAGCTCTTTATAAAGAAAAATTTTGGTAAAAAGTTATCCTCATATTTGAGTATGTTGATAAATTAGTTTGGTATCTAAAGTAGCTGCTTGGCCCAATTTTTCTACATTAATATGAATAAGGCATTTCTCCTTTTTAACAAAAAATGCTGGCATTATCCGATCCTCAAATGTAGATTTTTTTATAATTTTTATTTTCAAAGAAGGTTTTACAGCTATTTTTGCTTTTACTACATATATGCATGTATGCCCCTAAATATGAATATATATGTATATGTATATGTGTAAGTGTTTATTTGTAGGAGCAGTAAAAGTCATTTTAAATAGATTTTTGAAAGATATTTAGCTCTGAAGTGAAATAGTCTATGAAATTAGACAAAAACACTTCTGATAATATAACTAACATAGTAGGCTAATGTTTATTTAAATTTTACTTTGTTTTAGAAGTAGCACTATTTACAATATACAAATTATTTGACATGTTACCTGTATTACTACAGGAGAGCTTAGCTAGTAGAGAATAAAATCACATTTCTCTAACTCAATCCAATCTATTACGTTTAATTCCTTCATTTTTCTGTTGTCCTCCTGGACGTAAAGCTTGATCTCTTTTGTATTTTAATTATGGCAACACTCTTTGGGAAAAGGTGTTGCCAAGGAAGAAGAGGTAACTAAGTGGTACCTGTTAAAACTTGGGCCATTGTGGTCTTCATTTATAATATTCCAGAAGCATTAAGGTCAACTTCAATAAGACTGGAGATTGATACTGTGGATGAATGTTTATCCCATGTTGGGTAGCTCTTTTACTGATGTCATTATTAATTAGGAGTTTCCAGGTGGCTCAAAGAATCTGCGTGCTATGCAGAGGCCACAGGAGACACTGCAGATTCAGTCCCTGGGTTGGGAAGATCCCCTGAAGGAAGGCATGGCAACCCACTCCAGTATTCTTGTCTTGCAGAATCCCATGGCCAGAGGATCCTGATAGGCTACAGTCCATAGGGTCCCAGAGAGTCCAACACGACTGAAGTGACTGGGCACACATTGTTAATTGTGCCCACAAATATAAAAATTCTAATTCCTTTTATATAAATAAAGATTCACTAACATAATAATTTCTTTTTGTTTTTTCATTTTTTTTGTTTGTTTTAATGAATCACTTGGTCAGTGTGCTCCTTCCAGAAATAAATGAATATGTATATTGAACAAAACAGAGCCACATGGGTCAAATTTTTACAGTGCACAACTCTGAAGCAAAATGGATTTCCACATATTATCACAGCCAGCAAAGCCACATTATGCTTTTATTTCCTCTTATTTTTCTGCCATTCCCCATCTAGATGAAGAAGAGCTGATAAGAATGTTGTCATTCTATGAAAAACCTATTGGATAATATTTTTTATTAGCTATGCTTCACTATTTTGGATTCATTCAGTAAAAATTATGACAAAATCTAATCAGAATAATATTAGAAACAAGTTGTCATTCTCTTTTCCATAAATGTGAAACAATTGCTAGTATTTGTTCTGCAGTGATTTATGTGAGTGTGCATATATATATGTGTGTGTATATATATAAACACAAAAAGCAGTAATCTGATGAGTAGGGATGATAAATATTCATAAATATAGTTAATACTAGAACATTTTCTTCCCTACTACTTTTTCTACTTATTTCTATTTGTTGGAGTGGTAGATATATTAAAATATTAATTTTCCGCTTTACTGGAATGATTTCAGAGTCAAGTGCCATTAAAATTCTGAGTGTAAATATGATAAAAAAGGATATGGCTCACTCTACTCTTCATTGGGCTTTTAAACTATTTATTTGCTTTTTTAAAAATGAGCTACTATTTCAAAAATGTTTATTGCCTTGCAGACTTATGCAGAAACTAGAAATTCTCTCTGTGATTCAGAAAGCATTGGATAGTCCCTTACCATAAGCTTGGAAAGCAAAGGGCAGCTTTTTGGAGACAGGGTAACATGTGATGGTCAAGACTACATTTCACTGCTGTAAAGAGTACTTCTTATATACTCGTCTCTTTTTTTAAACTGTATTTCAGTTATAGGGATAAGCTAACAAGTGCCACAGAGAAGGCAATAGCAACCCACTCCAGTACTCTTGCCTGGAGAATCCCAGGGACGGGGGAGCCTGGTGGGCTGCCGTCTATGGGGTCGCACAGAGTCAGACACGACTGAAGCGACTTAGCAGCAGCAGCAGCAACAAATGCCATGCAGGGCAACTCTATGTGTGGAAAGAAACAGTGCAACCTTAGCAGGCTTAGTGCACTGGCCAAAAGTAGGTGAAAAACTCTGATGAAAAAGCCTGTCATTGTTACTGTACAAAAGGGATGATGAACAATGGATTATGAATTTACCTGATGTGAAAGAGATGTCATGATTTCCATCTCTTTTTATTTTATCCTTCACGAGTTTTCCTCACTACTAAATCTAACTCGGTTAACTTGTTTCATATAAGACCACATAGAATTTACTACCAACTCTCCACCCGAGGTACTTATTAGAGGTAAATGACACTATACTGAAGCTATCTTAATAAGTGTTGTGTTTTAAAATCCCCACTTTTCCCTATATTCATAAGCTTGCCAGTTCTAAGACCTGTTCCCTCCTCTCAGTGACCATGCCACCTGGAGCCCTGGTAAATTATACCTAGTATACCAAAGAATATTTGCCTATTTACCACAAACTGCTTATGAAGTTTCTACTCTATGGGAAATCCATGGGGTCTTTTGTGATCCCTTGTACTGTAGCCCACCAATCTCCTCTGTCCATGGAGTTTTCCAGGAAAGAATACTGGGATGGGTTGCCATTTCCTTCTCCAGGGCATCTTTCTACCCCAGGGATCGAACCCATGTCTCTTGTGTCTCCTGCTCTGGCAGGCAGATTCTTTACCACTGTGCCACCTGGGATGCCCATTAGGTAGTAATTCCTCTGTCAAACTGTTAAAGTTTTCTTCAGCATCAGGCTTAGTTCAGAAGTTGGCTATTTCCCATGGAGCAAAACCCTCACAAGAGATATGCAGATTGGAAACAAAAGATTTGGGTGCTATTATCGTGTGTGTGTGTGTGTACCTGTGCACTCTCAGTAGCAGTCACATCCTACTCTTTGCAACCCCATGGACTGTAGTCCACCAGACTCTTTTGTTTCTCATCTGCATATCTCAATACAAACCATGTTCTATTGATAACAAATAGCTGAACTTTGTTGACCAAGCACATTTCTAAGTGCTCTACAAACATTAACTAATCTATACTTACAACCACTATGTGAGTTATCATTTCCATTTAACAGAGATTAAGTAATTATCCCAAGGTAACATAGCTAATAAGAAACAAAGAAAGAATCTGAACCCAAGCAGCCTGCCTCCATTATTCCTGCATTTAACTCCAATGAGGTTCATTATTGCCTTAGCTGTAGAATAAAGAAGAGATACTCCTTATCTGTTTCTGATATTATGGACACTTATCTCAGAATTTTCTGCTTTTGAATATCACATTGTCTAATTTAATGTCATGCTGGAGGTCCAAAAAACACTGATAAGTCAGATGAAGATTAGGTGGGAAAACAAAAGTAACAGAGGGCCTTCATTGTGACAATGTGAGACTTTCACACTTACTTACATTTGGAGATACTGCAGTTTCCTGACGTAAACACAGGAAAAGGTACTCAAACTTATTTTATTTAATTAACTAATTAGGAAACATTAAGTTGTTTACTTCCTGTCATAAGATACTGTTTTCAGACACTGACATTTGTTCAACAGTACACTGACATTAGTCATTTATCTCTGCTGCTAAGTGCTGCTAAGTCGCTTCAGTCACACGACTCTGTGCAACCCCATGGACTGCAGCCTACCAGGCTTCTCTGTCCATGGGATTCTCCAGGCAAGAACACTGGAGAAAGTGGAAAGTGAGAGTGAAGTCGCTCAGTCGTGTCTGACTCTTAGCGACCCCATGGACTGCAGCCTACCAGGCAGGCTCCTCCATCCATGGGATTTTCCAGGCGAGAGTACTGGAGTGGGTTGCCATTTCCTTCTCCACATCTCTAGTTAACTTAATATAGTTCATCCTGCTGCTGCTGCTAAGTCACTTCAGTCGTATCCGACTCTGTGTGACCCCATAGACGGCAGACCACCAGGCTCTCCGTCCCTTGGATTCTCCAGGCAAGAACACTGGAGTGGGTTGCCATTTCCTTCTCCAATGCATGAAAATGAAAAGTGAAAGTGAGGTCGCTCAGTCGTGTCTGACTCCTAGCGACCCCATGGACTGCAGCCTACCAGGCCCCTCCGTCCATGGGATTTTCCAGGCAAGAGTACTGGAGTGGGTTGCCATTGCCTTCTCCGATAGTTCATCCTAGCTCTACTTAAATCAGTATAGAGTCTATTTGTATTGGGATTATAGCTAAGGCTACCTACATTCATGTTATAGGTGTTCTTATCTCAAATTATTTGTACATCTTAAACAGTTCATGTAGTCATTCTTACCTTTCTCCTTATATAATGTTTCATCTTCTAGGAATTCTACTTAATTATTCAGAAAATTTCTAAATATTCTTTAAAACTTAGTCTAAGTATCAATTTACAATGACTTCCTCACACAGCTGTCCTAATCATGTAAATCCACTTTGTAATCCTGATGCACATTTACTATACTTAAGCCATATCTGTTCTTCATCACCAAAGTGTATGCTTTAAAAGGACATAAGTCATTTTGCATTTGTTTGTTGCGTACATATTTTTATTCATTTTTGACTTTCATTCTAAATACAAAAACCTTGTAAGTAGTCTATAACATGTTTTTTTTTCAGTTATTTCCCACTGATAATAATTTAAAATTATGTATGAAAGAGTACTACAGAGAGATTGATTGATGAATATTTTCTCTCTTCTAAGTTTAAAGTTCAAATATAAACTATGGAAATAAAACAAATGAACTTAGATAAAAAAACACATTTCGAATATAATCATCTGATATTAAAATGGAATTCTCCAAGCCAAGCCTCAGCGATATGTGAACCGTGAACTTCGAGATGCTCAAGTTGGTTTTAGAAAAAGCAGATGAACCAGAGATCAAATTGCCAACATCCATTGGCTCATTGAAAAAGCAAGAGAAGTTCCAGAAAAACATCTATTTCTGCTTTATTGACTATGCCAAAGTCTTTGATTGTGTGGATCACAATAAACTGTAGAAAATTCTGAAAGAGATGGGAATACCAGACCACCTGACCTGCCTCTTGAGAAACCTGAATGTAGTTCAGAAAGCAACAGTTAGAACTGGACATGGAACAACAGACTGGTTCCAAACAGGAAAAGGAGTACGTCAAGGCTGTATATTGTCACCCTGCTTATTTAACTTATATGCAAAGTACATCATGACAAACACTGGGCTGGAAGAAGGACAAGCTGAAATCAAGATTGCTGGGAGAAATATCAACTATCTTAGATATGTAGATGTACCGCCCTTATGGCAGAAAGTGAAGAAGAACTAAAGAGCCTCTTGATGAAAGTGAAAGAGGAGAATGAAAAAGTTGGCTTAAAGCTCAATGTTCAGAAGATGAAGATCATGGCATCTGGTCCCATCACTTCATGACAAATAGATGGGGAAACAGTGGCTGACTTTATTTTTTGGGGCTCCAAAATCATTGCAGATGGTGACTGAAGCCATGAAATTAAAAGACACTTACTCCTTGGAAGGAAAGTTATGACCAACCTAGATAGCATATTAAAAAGCAAAGACATTAGTTTGCCAACAAAGGTCCATCTAGTCAAGGCTATGGTTTTTCCTGTGGTCATATATGGATGTGACATTTGGACTATAAAGAAAGCTGATCACTGAAGAATTGATGCTTTTGAACTGTGGTGTTGGAGAAGACTCTTGAGAGTCCTTTGGACTGCAAGGAGATCCAACAAGTCCATCCTAAAGATCAGTCCTGAATGTTCATTATAAGGACTGATGTTGAAGCTGAAACTCCAATACTTCAGCCACCTGATATGAAGAACTGACTCATTTGAAAAGACCCTGATTCTGGGAAAGATAGAGGACAGGAGGAGAAGGGGATGACAGGGGATGCGATGGTTCAATAGCATCATTAACTCAATGGACATGAGTTTGGGTAAACTCTGGGAGCTCGTGATGGACAGGGAGGCCTGGTGTGCTATGGTCCATGGGGTTGCAAATAGTCAGACACAACTGAGCTACTGAACTAAACTGAACTAAACCAAGATTTATAACATTTCTCTTTCTGCAAGTATTTAAAATAAAATTGCAATTTTTTTAATCTGATGAAAGGTGATAAAATCACATCTTTAAAATAATTAAATTTTAAGTAATGTCTCTATTGTAGTTTCCCTGCTGGCTCAGTGGTTAAAAATCTGCCTGCAAATGCAGGAGACACAGGTTAGATCACTTGGTCAGGAAGATCCCTTGGAAAAAGAAATGTCAACCCACTCCAGTATTCTTGCCTGGGAAATCCCATGGACAGAGGAGACGGGTGAGCTACAGAACAAGGGATCACAAAAGACCCCATGTGACTTATCGACTAAACAACATCTCTAGTGTTTTATATGCTTTATATAATTTTATAATTGGTAGTGTGGAGAAATAATTTTCTGGTATGAAATTCAGAAAACCTTTAGGAAATAGCATAACATAGTATTTATTCAAATATTTACATTTGAAAATTGTAAATTGTAAATTTATTTAAATGTCATTGGCATAATAAATAGCTGTGCTGAATTTCAATTCTACCAATCAGTTGTGTGATTTGGGTTAAATATTTCACTTCTTGAAACTCACATTTCTCTGCAAAATGGGTGTAATCAATATCTATATAAAAGAAATCTGCAAGTAAATTATTTGGATAATTGCATCAGAAATGGCATCAATTTTTTATTATTTCATATCTATCACTAGCCATTTATCTTTTACCTTCCACATTTGTAAGAGAAAAATCTGCAATATTAATTTATGACTTATTACATAATATTTGAAGGGAATTTAAAAATATGAAATAAATGCTCTCATTATGACAATGACTATATTATTACTTATCTAGAAAATTTAAATATGTCTATATGATGCTGTGTATACAGTTTAGTCTATATAATACTTTGCTTATTTTAGAAAATGAATACAAATTAGATAAGCAACTTAAGTTGTATGTTTTTGGAGTAAAGTAAAATTGGGAGGAATACTGAACAAAATTAGCATAAAAATGGTAAGTTCAGTGGCTTTCAAAAATTTTTGAATTTTACTTGTCAAAAGAAACATACAAGTTAACCAAGTATATATTCACATATACGCAACAGACACAAAATTTTTATGAAAAAAAATTTTTTTTTGCCAGACTAAGAATGTCCACATATTTTTAGACATTTCTCCTAGATTTGAATTTATGTAGAGGTGAGTTCCATATTCCTGTTCTTGAATTTTAGTTGACGCTGTAATTGTTTCAATGGATGGAATATGGCAGAAGTGATATTGTGTTTTTCTGGCCCATGCTTTGAGTAAGAAGAGACTGACACTTTTTACTTCATGGATCTTGGAACATTTGTCCTCAGAACTTTAACCTGACACATAAGAAGGGCAACTATCCCAAGTCACCAAGCTATGAGGAAACCCATGGCCAACTATCCCAAGTCACCAAACTGTGTGAAAAGCCCATGTGGAAAGTTGATGAGGATTAGGGGGAGGTAGACAGAGATGAGGAGAGAGACCTGCTTAGTGCCTAGTTATTCTAATCACTAGCCTTTTGAAGCATCCCAGCTAAGACCTTAGATTACCTGAAGCAGAAACAGTTCTTACCCAAAGCTTTTGTGTCTGAATTTAAGTAAAACATTAATGATCATCTTTCCTAATCACTAAGTTTTTAAGTAGTTTGTTATATGGTACTAGATGATCAAAAAGCTTATTGCTATTACATAATTTACATTGTTAATCTAAAAAATTGGTCTTGATTCCCTGACCTGCTGAGGGATTTTAACTTATAGTATGTAAAACACTACTCTAGACTTTCTACTAAACAATATACAGTTTCATAAATTTTTACATGGGAAAAAATAAAAGAAATCCTAAATCTAGTATAGTTTGTTGGAGAATTTATGGGTTTTATTGACAAAAAAAAAAAAAAAAAAAAGAGCAATGGCCTTAGTCCAGTTCCCAGTTCTTGAAAAATTCCTTTACCTTTCTGAGTTTTAATTTTCTTTTCTGTATTATAAAAGAGTAATTCTTATATAAAGATTGTTAAAAACATGATAAGAAATAGAAAGCCAGAAAACACCCCATATCAAAGATTAGTATGAAAACATGTATATGTTTCTGCATTTATCACTCCATCTAAAAATAAATGATAATAAAAGCAAAGTTAAAAGCTGTGGTACATATACACAATGGAGTATTACTCAGCCATTAAAAAGAATACATTTGAATCAGTTCTAATGAGGTGGATGAAACTGGAGCCTATTATACAGAGTGAAGTAAGCCAGAAGGAAAAACATAAATACAGTATACTAACGCATATATATGGAATTTAGAAAGATGGTAACAATAACCCGGTGTACGAGACAGCAAAAGAGACACTGATGTATAGAACAGTCTTATGGACTCTGTGGGAGAGGGAGAGGGTGGGAAGATTTGGGAGAATGGCAATGAAACATGTAAAATATCATGTAGGAAACGAGTTGCCAGTCCAGGTTCGATGCACGATGCTGGATGCTTGGGGTTGGTGCACTGGGACGGCCCAGAAGGATGGTATGGGGAGGGAGGAGGGAGGAGGGTTCGGGATGGGGAACACATGTATATCTGTGGTGGATTCGTTTTGATATTTGGCAAAACTAATACAATTATGTAAAGTTTAAAAATAAAATAAAATTAGAAAAAAAAATTTTTTTTAGCAATTCAGTTTAAGCAAAAACAATACCAGCAAAAGTACAGCCTCGAAATATGCCTGTACTGTTTTCAGTAATTATTAATGACTCTAGCTTTGTTGGTGAAAATATCATGTTTCCGTGAAAATTGCTTTATCATTTCTCTGATCTGCAAGTGTGGACACAGTTTTAGGTAAATAAGACTAAAACTATACCAAGACAAGCTTGACTTTGAATTCTGCAAATTGGATTTCATTGACCTTTTTCCTTCTGAGTTAGAATTCCTCTTGTACTTTAGGATGAACTTCCTGGTTTTCTCCAAGCCTTTTAACTCTTCTTTCCAACTAGACACCATTCTTAAGCCAACCATTTGCACTTGTTAGGTAATTAAATATACCTGAGCATGAATGACATTGTATAACATGTTGCCTCCAGTGTATTTCCTTTCACTTTAAAGGTGGAATGAAAGTTTGATTCTTTTATTATTTTCACTATGAACAGGAGAGAAAAATGAGATTGAAGGCCTTGGGTATAGGCATGGACTAACATTATACTTCATTTTCTCACGAGGCTGACTAGATGATGACTGTGATTGATGAACAGAAAGGAAAGAATTTAGGTGATTCTGCTTCCCAAGAGAGGACAAGTTCTCTTGCTCCATCCTGGAGGGCAGGAGCTATCTTATGAGCTTATCTTTATGAGCTATCTTATAGTTAGAGCATGTTCCATTCTTATACTCTTTTTCTAGTTATTCTTGTAATGACACAATAAGACATCACCCAAGATTTTCCTGAATCCCACCTCAAGCTTGTGTAGAAAATACATTGTTAAAGTTATGAGTGTGAGCTTTTAAAGTCAGACACACTAGGTTTCAGTTTATTTCTGTTTCCCATTTATTTGCTAACTGACCCTGGACTTTACTTTTATGACACTCAGATTTTTCATTGTAAAATGGACCGAATAATACTAGTCACACAGAATCATATTTTTCAACTAAATGAAATGCCATTTATAAAGCATCTCATATAGTGTGTGAAAGATGCATATTAAATCCTAGTTATTATCATCCTTATGAAAGTGAAAGTTGCTCAGTCCTGTCTGACTCTCTGTGACCCCATGGACTACATAGCCCATGGAATTCTCCAGGCTAGAGTACTGGATTAGGTAGCCCTTCCCTTCGCCAGAGAATCTTCCCAACCCAGGGACAGAACACACATCTCCCACATTGCAGCCAAATTCTTTACCAGCTGAGCCACAAGGGAAGCCCCAAAATACTGGAGTGGGTAGTCTATCCCTTCCCCAGCTGATCTTCCTGACCCAGGAATTGAACTGGTCTCCTTCATTGCAGGTGGATTCTCTACCAACTGGGCTATCAGGGAAGCCCTCATCATCATCATCCTTATAATTCAGTATAAAATTGAGATCCAGGGCTTCCTTGGTGGCTCGTATGGTAAAGGATCCACCTGCAATGCAGCACACCTGGGTTCAATCCCTGGACTGGGAAGATCTCCTGGAGTACGGCATGGCATCCCAATTCAGTATTCTTGTCTGGGGAATTACATGGACAGAACCTCCCTGATAGCTCAGATGGTAAAGAGTCTACCTACAATGCGGGAGACCCGGGTTCGATCCCTGGATCAGGAAGATCCCCTGGCGAAGGAAATAGCAACCCACTTCAGTATTCATACCTGGAAAATCCCATGGACCAAGGAGCCTGAGGGGCTACAGCCCATGGGGTCCCAAAGAGTTGGACACAACTGAGTGACTTGACTTTCACTTTTCACTTTCGGGAGCCTGGCAAGTTATAGTCATGAGCTCACAAAGAGTTGGACAGGACTGAGCAACTAACACATATACACACACCTTTATTCCCTAACCTGAGCAAGGGATTGGAAATAATATTAAATACTTATAGAAAGGTAGACATTTTTAGCAAATTAGGTGTTATGTTATTCAGGCATCATAACAAATCTACAAAGTAAATTTTGTTATTTCAAATTTTTATGAGGTGTAAATAATTCACATAGTTATATAGGTAAATCAGACCTTTTAATTAAAATATATAACTTCAAAATCCCTGCTCTTCCACACCATGCTGTCCTTTCCCCATATTCTCTCAATATATATCTCTAAGACTAGGTGTAGGTCATGCTTTGAAGAACAATTTACATAATTCAGAACTATATTTATGGGGCCTTTATTACCATTCTTCTCTGCACTTATTTTGCACTTAAGAAAGCATCCATATCCAGGGACATTTTTTGCTACTGGTAAGAATGTTTATTTACTTTTTAATGAAGAACTAAGGTGCTGAATGTATCTCTGTGTAATACAGGGATTTGGTAGAACTAATACTTATATGATTATTTCTAAACACTTTCAAAAAACATCTCATCTAAAATTTTATCTAATTCTCATATCCATCCTATAAAATAGGCCCAGCAGATGTTATTCAGCTTTTAAGCCCAGGATTCAGAAAAACAAGACAATAAGTAGAGTAGACTAATTGGATCTATGTAATTCAAGGTTTACTGAGAATCAGTGGAAACAAACATTTATTGCTCTCTGGTCTTTACATGGACTAACTTGTGTGAGTGTATTAGAGATGTCCTTCCTAAGGAAGGTCATGCCAAAGGTACATGAGCAGGTACATTGGGATATCCTAACAGCAGCCTTCTCCTACTTCTCAGATGTGACACTTACCTAATGTATTAGAGAAAGGAATTATGTGTCCAAGAGATTTATTGGTGGCTATACTGAGAAAAGTAAGGAGGGAACTTGAGGAGCCTGTGAAAATTATGACTCTGCAATGCTGTTTGACCCCTATGAAAGAGATAGGGAAGACAGGCAGGAAGGAAAGTAGTAGACTACCTAACTTCTAAGAATGTTTGGACCAAGCTGGAAAAGAAATCTGTAGAGTCAAAGTGTTCCATTAGAAGAATTTTCTATCTCTTAGCAATAGGCCTAACTTAGTCATTTTAGTATCCTGTTCAGTCATTGGCTGGGAGCAGGCCTTACTTTAAAATAAAGTTTAAATAAGGAAATAGATTTTAGAGGGCACAATATGGTATCAGCAATCACTTAGGATCCCCACACTAGGGAATCTGAAAAGTAGATTTCATGTTCATCACATGCAGGATGCTCCATTTTATTGGAAATCACCCTGTTTACCTTGCTTGCTTTTAGTAAACAGCTTTTGGACTCAAACTGATATGAGTTCCCAGTTTTCTAACTTTGTGTCTTTAAGCAATTTCCTAACCATTCTATTCCAGTTGGTAATAATCTGGAGAGGATATTATGGCTTCTATCTTTATATCTTTCAAGTGTGTGTGATAAAAATGTACCCTCTAGCATTGTGTCAATCAAAGAGATAATATGTATTAAGGACTTAATAATAATCATTAGGTAAGTAAATAATAAATAACTATCATTATTATTATAATAAAAGCTACTACTACTACTAAGTCGCTTCAGTCATGTCTAACTCAGTGCGACCCCATAGACAGCAGCCCACCAGGCTTCCCCGTCCCTGGGATTCGCCAGGCAAGAACACTTGAGTGGGTTGCCATTTCCTTCTCCAAGGCATGAAAGTGAAAAGTGAAAGTGAAGTCACTCAGTCGTGTCCGACTCAGCAATCCCTGGTAGACTTGAGCCTACCAGGCTCCTCCATCGATGGTATTTTCCAGGCAAGAGTACTGGAGTGGGGTGCCATTGCTACATAAATGAATTTAAACTTGTTTATTATTTCTAAGACAAACATTTTTTCTGAAAGTAATTCATGTTTTGAAAGGTATCTAAAAAATGTATTTCTAAAAACTGATTTTGAATTAGATATTATCAAGAAAAATGAGATTTGAGTCAAATGATGAAAATCCTGCATTATGAATTTTGAATGGTCACAACTTCTTACTCTGGCATGGCAAATAAAATCATGACATTGCATTTTAGTTGTCTTTGTAAGACAGAACTTGAGGAAATTGAAATAAGTAAACTCATGCTCAAAAAAGAAGACTTTCTCCAATAATGAATGTATCCCAGTATGTTTTCAGTTAAAACAAAAAGTCTGATGCATGCTTATGCTACTTTTATTATTTTCATAATTGTCTGCTTTGACTCATTCATCAAAAGTAATACCTTTATGATATTGTTGATGCAAAGGGGCTTCTCTGGTGGCTCAAACAGTAAAGACTCTGCCTGCAGTGCAGAAGACCCCAGTTTGATCCCTGTGTTGGGAACATCCCCTGGAGAAGGGAATGGCAACCCACTCCAGTATTCTTGCCTGGGGAATTCCATGGACAGAAGAGCATAGTAGGCTACAGACCATGGAGTTGCAGAGTCGGACATGACTGAACGGCTAACACTTTCACTTTAATACAGTTAGACTGAGTACTGTCATTTATAAAACAGGATTAATAATATCTCTCTACTTCAGATGGTTAAGATTAATTGAAATTGCTTATTTAAGAGCACTAAATACAGTATGTAAGGCAGAGAATATGCACAAAATTTATTAACTTTGACCCTTACTTTCTTTCTCCCCTTATTTTTCCTTTTTATTTATTCTATGCTTCAGCAATGTGTGAACTGTGAACTTCCTGATGTTCAAGCTGGTTTTAGAAAAGGCAGAGGAACCAGAGATCAAATTGCCAACATCCAATGGATCATGGAAAAAGCAAGAGAGTTCCAGAAAAACATCTACTTCTGCTTTATTGACTATGCCAAAGCCTTTGACTGTGTGGATCACAATAAACTGTGGAAAATTCTGAAAGAGATGGGAATACCAGACCACCTGATCTGCCTCTTGAGAAATTTGTATGCCGTTCAGGAAGCAACAGTTAGAACTGGACACAGAAGAACAGACTGGTTCCAAATAGGAAAAGGAGTACATCAAGGCTGTATATTGTCACCCTGCTTATTTAACTTACATGCAGAGTATACCACGAGAAACACTGGACTGGAAAAAGCAAAAGCTGGAATCAAGATTGCTGGGAGAAATATCAATAACCTCAAATATGCAGATGATCCCACCCTTATGGCAGAAAGTGAAGAGGAACTAAAGAGCCTCTTGATGAAAGTGAAAGTGGAGAGTGAAAAAGTTGGCTTAAAGCTCAACATTCAGAAAACGAAGATCATGGCATCCGGTCCCATCACTTCATGGGAAATAGATGGGGAAATAGTGGAAACAGTGTCAGACTTTATTTTTTGGGGCTCCAAAATCACTGCAGATGGTGACTGCAGCCATGAAATTAAAAGACGCTTACTCCTTGGAAGGCAAGTTATGACCAACCTAGATAGCATATTCAAAAGCAGAGACATTACTTTGACAACAAAGGTCCATCCAGTCAAGGCTATGGTTTTTCCTGTGGTCATGTATGGATGTGAGAGTTGGACTTTGAAGAAGGCTGAGTGTCGAAGAATTGATGCTTTTGAACTGTGGTGTTGGAGAAGACTCTTGAGAGTCCCTTGGACTGCAAGGAGATCCAACCAGTCCATTCTGAAGGAGATCAGCCCTGGGTGTTCTTTGGAAGGAATGATGCTAAAAGCTGAAACTCCAGTATTTTGGCCACCTCATGTGAAGAGTTGACTCATTGGAAAAGACTCTAATGATGGGTGGGATTGGGGGCAGGAGGAGAAGGGGACGACAGAGGATGAGATGGCTGGATGGCATCACTGACTCTATGGATGTGCGTCTGGGTGAACTCCGGGAGTTGATGATGGACAGGGAGGCCTGGCGTGCTGTGATTCATGGGGTCACAAAGAGTCAGACACGACTGAGCAACTGAACTGAACTGAACTGATGCTCTTTTACCTCATCATAACTTTCATTCTTTCCTATGATCTCATCCTTTTATGACCAAGAAAAATTAATTTCGAAAATTTAGTTTCTGTTTTAATTTAGTTTCCAACTGGAATGAATGGTTCCAATCAGATGGATGTACTGATGGATTAAATCAGAACTGTGGTCTTCCATTTAAATTAAATATTACATAAAAGTACGTACAGTCGTTTATTCATTTTATAATGAAAATTCAATACCTTCAAAATAATCTAAGAAATTTTTGGTATTTCTTGATGGATTTGGGAAAGAAGGGTATATAACACCAATTAGTTTCATTATTTTCATTTTAAAATTATGTGATTTTCAAAGAATAATTTATTCTTTTAAATCCAATTTTCTAGGCTAAAGCATTTTGAAAAATGTCCAAAATTAGTAAAAAGTTGGATTTATTAAAAAAATCAGAACTTGAAGCACATTTATTGTACAATTCATTATCTAGGTTAAAATAATTCAGGTCCATTAATAATCTTGTGATATATGTGGGTAGGGGGAAGCTGACCTTTAACAAACTCAGCCTAATCAGGTTTAAAAGCATTTTGTAAATATCTTGTTAAAATTGAGGCATCTAGGAAGAATTCAAACATATAGATCAAATGCAAAAGTTAGTTTGTGCCATAGTCACATAATTGAAACTTATTTTGTCATAAAATGGTTTGAATATTATCAAAGATCATATTTCTTATGCACACAGAAAAGGTCTTTGCTGAAACTTGATAGAATTCATTATGCTAAATATCTTAATATTTATGTGATAAGAGTATAATATGAATTTTATGGGTGATTAAAATGTATATATATAGCTTACTTGATTGCATTAAAACATTTCTATGGTAGTAACTATAGTTCTTTTGAGGAGAAATTCCTGAACAATGATATTATCCAAGAAGTGAGAGGTCATCAGTTTTAACTTCCAATGTGTTGAGTTTATATTGCATTGTGCCATTAAAAAGCCATTTTCTCTCTGTGATTCTGTGCCTCCTAATAGGCAGATATTAAGATATTTATCTACCTGGCAATATTCTCAGCCAATATTTGTCAGTTTTACTCTGCACAATTACAGCAGAAAAGGATTGGAAAGGAAGGGAATAAAGAAGAATAGACCACTAAGAAAGTAAATATGTATACGACGGAAGGGTTAATATTTTCACTTTTCTATGCTTTTTTTTATCACTCCATATATTTTTTTCACGGGTGAAATTTCTTAAAAACAACTACATAGTTTCTTCACCTATATGCAGAGTTGTTTTATGAAGGGCAACTTGCATCTCTCTTTGTGACAGGAAAATAGAAAAAGACTATTTTTAAAACGTATTTAAATGTAGGGTTTCTTTGATTGGAAATTTTATCTTCTCTCTTGAGAAACTTTATGGACATAAAGATGCTTAGATGAGAGGAAGGGCAGTGAAACCTCATATCCTAATGCCACAGAGAAACATCCATGATGGTAATCAAGGCCCATGCTATTAGGCACAGGGAGTCTTTTACTGTCATAAACATCATTGAACAGACTAGTACAATAGCTTAGAGTGGATGTTACACAGAGAACAAATATAACCAAGTGTAACATGCCAAAATCTGTACATTTAAAGACATCTAAAATAGTAGTTATTTCTCAAATAGGAGAATTAGAACGTAAACGAATCAAACAAAAGCAAAACCCACACAAGTATTTCCCCATGCTGAAAGATTTAAAGCATAATATCAAATAAAACTGTCTAGACTCTACACAAAACAAAAATCTGAAATAAAAAGAGTGTATAGATTTAGTAAATAACCACTTCAAAGGAAATTAGAGAATTTTGAAAACAAAATTAGATTGATTTACTAGTATGATCCATAATGAAAAGGCCTAGACATTGATATAAAATCCTATACTATTCTCAGTATAACGAATATTTATGCTAAGATAAAACTTGCTTTATTTTTTAATTTATTTTATAAGAAAAAGATTTAGTTAAATACAATGACCTTTGAAAGTATATGGTTTTATATTTGAAATTGTTTATGTTATTCGAGGGCTAAGATATTAAGTAGTTTATACTATTGCAAATAAATACACAACATAATGAGTCAACAACATAGAAATGTAATTGCTATAAACATACCAACTTTGGGCCATATCACAAATGGAGAGATAAGGGTACACTGGATGACAGTGAAGGTAGGCTGTTTTATGTAGTCAATCGGATCTTGTTTGTGACACTTCCATCTTCAACACTGGACTTCAGGATTCTTCTTGACAACTCTATCTCAGTTAACCAGCTCAGAAAACCAGCACATAAAAATTTTTTATGATCAAACTCTGTAAGTTACTAATGTTACCTCTGATTATATTCCATTAGTTATATATCATTCAGACAGCTACAGTGAATTTAAGGGAAGCAGAGAACAATACCCAGTTCAATGTGCAAAGTTTCTATGTGATGCCTGTCATCTTACTTCTGGTTTTAAGACCTGAAAACTCAAAAGATAAGTCATCTACACTTTCAAACTCAATATACAACAGTAGATTGATGAAAAGTTATTTATACAAAATGAATTGGAAAAGTAGGAAGTAAGAAAGCCCTGAAATTGCAAGGATGAAGAATATGATTCTATTTTGTAGGGAGGCATTGTTAACAATCTTACCTAGGAAAATGAAGAAAATTCTTTGATTAGAAACTAAATGTTCTCTCAAAGTGTTTGCAATGGTTCCAGCTTTGCCCTCTCGGGAATTATTCCTTACTTACTAGTTTCCATGCCCACTTTTGTAGTGAGTGTTGAGAATCTAATTTGCTTAATGTACAGTGCAGCTTTTGTTTCCTACCCACTCCAGTATTCTGACCTAGAGAATTCCATGGACTATACAGTCCATGGGGTCACAAAGAGTCAGACATGACTGAGTGACTTTCACTTTCCTGCTCTGTGAAACCTTGGAAAATGAAAAGTGAATGTGTTAGTTGCTCAATCATGTCTGACTTGTTGCAATCCCATGAACTGTAGACTCCTCTGTCCATGGAATTCTCCAGGCAAAAATACTGGAGTGGGCATTCTTTTCCCCAGGGGATCCTCTTGATCCAGGGATCAAACACTAGTCTGCTAAATTGCAGGCAGATTCTTTACCACCTGAGTCCCCAAGGAAGCCCCTTGCAAGCATAGGGTTTATTTACAATTGTGGCAAAGATACTTGGGGGAATACTTTCTCATTTTCTTGGCTATATAATTTCTTAAAATCCTGATAGTCTATTGATCTACTTCCTAGTCATCATTTCCAGTACAGGACTGTATACCCAAAGCTTTCTCTTAGACATAATTCTTAAGGTTTCTTCATTTTTACTGTTTTTTGACATCATTTCCTCATGCTTTCTATTAATACTTAATGGTCAGATCAGATCAGATCAGTCGCTCAGTCGTGTCTGACTCTTTGCGACCCCAAGAATCGCAGCACGCCATGCCTCCCTGTCCATCACCAACTCCCAGAGTTCACCCAGACTCACGTCCATCGAGTCAGTGATGCCATCCAGCCATCTCATCCTCTGTCGTCCCCTTCTCCTCTTGCCCCCAATCCCTCCAAGCATCAAAGCCTTTTCCAATGAGTCAGCTCTTCTCATGAGGTGGCCAAAGTACTGGAGTTTCAGCTTTAGCATCATTCTTTCCAAAGAAATCCCAGGGCTGATCTCCTTCAGAATGGACTGGTTGGATCTCCTTGCAGCCCAAGGAACTCTAAAGAGTCTTCTCCAACACCACAGTTCAAAAGCATCAATTCTTCGGCACTCAGCCTTCTTCACAGTCCAACTCTCCCATCCATACATGACCACAGGAAAAACCATAGCCTTGACTAGATGAACCTTTGTTGGCAAAGTAATGTCTCTGCTTTTGAATATGCTATCTAGGTTGGTCATAACTTTCCTTCCAAGGAGTAAGCGTCTTTTAATTTCATGGCTGCAGTCACCATCTGCAGTGATTTTGGAGCCCCAAAAAATAAAGTCTGACACTGTTTCCACTGTTTCCCCATCTATTTCCCATGAAGTGATGAGACCGGATGCCATGATCTTCGTTTTCTGAATGTTGAGCTTTAAGCCAACTTTTTCACTCTCCACTTTCACTTTCATCAAGAGGCTTTTTTGTTCCTCTTCACTTTCTGCCATAAGGTGGGGTCATCTGCATATTTGAGGTTATTGATATTTCTCCCAGCAATCTTGATTCAGCTTGTGTTTCTTCCAGTCCAGCATTTCTCATAATGTACTCTGCATATAAGTTAAATAAGCAGGGTGACAATATACAGCCTTGATGTACTCCTTTTCCTATTTGGAACCAGTCTGTTCTTCCGTGTCCAGTTTTAACTGTTGCTTCCTGAACGGCATACAAATTTCTCAAGAGGCAGATCAGGTGGTCTGGTATTCCCATCTCTTTCAGAATTTTCCACAGTTGATTGTGATCCACAAAGTCAAAGGCTTTGGCATAGTCAATAAAGCAGAAATAGATGTTTTTCTGGAACTCTCTTGCTTTTTCCATGATCCAACGGGTGTTGGCAATTTGATCTCTGGTTCCTCTGCCTGTTCTAAAACCAGCTTGAACATAAGGAAGTTCATCGTTCACATATTGCTGAAGCCTGGCTTAGTGAAATTTCAGCATTACTATACTAGCATGTGAGATGAGTGCAATTGTGCGGTAGTTTGAGGATTCTTTGGCATTGCCTTTCTTTGGGATTGGAATGAAAACTGACTTTTTCCAGTCCTGTGGCCACTGCTGAGTTTTCCAAATTTGCTGGCATATTGAGAGCAGCACTTTCACAGCATCATCTTTCAGGATTTGGAATAGCTCAACTGGAATTCCATCACCTCCACTAGCTTTGCTCGTAGTGATGCTTTCTAAGGCCCACTTGACTTCATATTCCAGGATGTCTGGCTCTAGGTCAGTGATCACACCATCGTGATTATCTGGTCGTGAAGATCTTTTTTGTACAGTTCTTCTGTGTATTCTTGCCATCTCTTCTTAATATCTTCTGCTTCTGTTAGGTCCATACCATTTCTGTCCTTTATCGAGCCCATCTTTGCATGAAATATTTCTTTGGTATCTCTGATTTTCTTGAAGAGATCTCTAGTCTTTCCCATTCTGTTGTTTTCCTCTATTTCTTTGCATTGGTGGCTGAAGAAGGCTTCTTATCTCTTCTTGCTATTCTTTGGAACTCTGCAGTCTGACAGAATGTGGTTCACTGGAGAAGAGAATGGCAAATCACTTCAGTATTCTTGCCTTGAGAACCCCATGAACAGTATGAAAAGGCAAAATGATATGATACTGAAAGAGAAACTCCCCAGGTCAGTAGGTGCCCAATATGCTACTGGAGATCAGTGGAGAAATAACTCCAGAAAGAATGAAGGGATGGAGCCAAAGCAAAAACAATACCCAGCTGTGGATGTGACTGGTGATAGAAGCAAGGTCCGATGCTGTAAAGAGCAATATTGCATAGGAACCTGGAATGTAAGGTCCATGAATCAAGGCAAATTGGAAGTGGTCAAACAGGAGATGGCAAGAGTGAATGTTGACATTCTAGAAATCAGCGATCTGAAATGGACTGGAATGGGTGAATTTAACTCAGATGACCATTATATCTACTACTGTGGGCAGGAATCCTTCAGAAGAAATGGAGTAGTCATCATGGTCAACAATGAGTCCGAAATGCAGCACTTGGATGCAATCTCAAAAACGACAGAATGATCTCTGTTCATTTCCAAGGCAAACCATTCAATATCACAGTAATTCAAGTCTATGCCCCAACCAGTAATGCTGAAGAAGCTGAATTTGAACGGTTCTATGAAGGCCTACAAGACCTTTTAGAACTAACACCCAAAAAAGATGTCCTTTTCATTATAGGGGACTGGAATGCAAAAGTAGGAAGTCAAGAAACACCTGGAGTAACAGGCAAATTTGGCCTTGGAATACGGAATGAAGCAGGGCAAGGACCAATAGAGTTTTGCCAATAAAATGCACTGGTCATAACAAACACCCTCTTCCAACAACACAAGAGAAGACTCTACACATGGACATCACCAGATGGTCAACAACGAAATGAGATTGATTATATTCTTTGCAGTCAAAGATGGAGAAGCTCTATACAGTCAGCAAAAACAAGACCAGGAGCTGACTGTGGCTCAGACCATGAACTCCTTATTGCCAAATTCAGACTTAAGTTGAAGAAAGTAGGGAAAACCACTAGACCATTCAGGTATGACCTAAATCAAATCCCTTATGATTATACAGTGGAAGTGAGAAATAGATTTAAGGGCCTAGATCTGATAGATAGAGTGCCTGAGGAACTATGGAATGAGTTTCATGACATTGTACAGAAAACAGGGATCAAGACCATCCCCATGGAAAAGAAATGCAAAAAAGTAAAATGACTGTCTGGGGAGACTTTACAAATAGCTGTGCAAAGAAGAGAAGTGAAAAGCAAAGGAGAAAAGGAAAGATATAAGCATCTGAATGCAGAGTTCCAAAGAATATTTAATGGTAATCACCATGAAATCATTTAAAATAAAAGTGTTTAGTGGGAAGAGAAACACTTTGTGCATTATATTGCCACAGATCTAAATAGGTTTTAAAATATCTTAATGGGAGTTTGCTGTCCAAAGCTTTTTGTTTTTTCCAAACTTTTGATGAGCTTATTCTTTGCTTTGCCAATGAATTACTGTTTCTCTGAGCTCAATTCTGCTTGTGATACCATACTAAAAGGAATAAGGAGTATTTATACATATGACAGGGCTTCCCAGATGGCTCAGAGTTAAAGAATCCCCCTGCCAATGCAGGAGACACTGGTTCAGTCCCTGAGTCAGGAGACCCCTGGAGGAGGAAATGGAAACGAGAATCCCATGGACAGAGGAGCCTGGCAGGTTACACTCCATATAGTTGCAAAATCAGACATGCCCAAACACACACATACATACAATGAATAGTTGATTTTTTCTAGCCATTTTCTTTAGAGCTGTATGTCTAGTGACTGTCTTTCATGTTTTTTCAGGTGACAATTTTATAAAATAGTTTGGCATTGCATTAGATAGATCTCTAGATTTCTAGCCTGTAGTTTTTTTTTTTTTTTTTTCCCCTTTGCTATCTCCTTCCTAATCACTATGACAAGACCACATATTTTATATTTTTTTACAACAGAATTTCAGTTTATAGTTTCAAAGCAGACTCCAAATGTAATGACTAAATAAAATGGAAGTATATTTCTAGCTTAATAATCTAGAACAGTTCTAGGGAATGGAGGTATGGAGCCACTTACCTACTAAAAGTAGTTATTCAGAGACTCAGTTTAATGAAATCTTTATTATAATACCTTAAATTGTGATTTTGGTGTCATAATAATTAACACTATTTCAATAAGCTGGAAGAGTTAAGAGCATGGAGGGATTTTCATGGAAAATTTTCTGGGCCATACATGATAATGGCACATAAAAATATCACTTATATTCTATAGGGTAGTATGCAATCACATGACCATAGGTACCTACAAGGGAACCTAGGAAATAGTCATTGTACCCCTCCAAAAATAAAATGATTTTTGTGGAAAGCTAGCAGTTTCTATAATGCCAATTTTATCAAGTGAAAATTAGAATTGAAATAATTAATTTTAGAAATGTTTATATGGTCTGATATAATGTAAATTAAGCATGTGACATTATTAACTTTCCAAGAAATATTGTATTTAATAATATTATTTATATTATTGACTATCACATTCAGTTAAGGTTTTAATCAAGTCCCAAATTACTCAATTCTGCAATTCATTGTTTTCATGTATCATATGTAGATATCAAGTTCTTGATTATTATATTCAAATTTCACATGTGCATTACATGAGGGATGGAGTTTGGATTAGTCAATGACAGATTATAATGGAAACATGATTATTTGGAAATAATATACAACTTTTTCCTTTCTTTATGTCATATACCAATAATTCCAGATGAACCTAATATTTAATTTAAATTAAAAATTTAACAATTTTACTAAAGATCTGTGCAAATATTTTTGAACACTTTGAGAAAGCACTTCAGAGGAAATGTGAAATTTGTACTAGACACCATAAAAAACATTTATATTGAAGAGAGTTCAATGGATAGTATCATTTGATAAATGGAAAAGAGGACTGCATAAAAATGAAGAATCTCAGAAATCTGTGGGACATCGTCAAGGATACTCATATTTGCATAATGGTAGATTTCAAAGGGAAAAAAAAGGGGGCTGAATGAATATTTGATGGAATAGCACAAATTTTGCAAATTTGATGAAAAGCATTAATTCTCATATCCAAGAAGCTCCATAAATTCCTTAGAGCATAAATTCAAAGGGATCTATCCCTAGACAAATTGTAAAAACTATCAAAAGTCCAAGCTATGGTTTTTCCAGTAGTCTTGTATGAATCTGAGAGTTGTACCATAAAGAAGGCTGAGGGCTGAAAAATTGATATTAGAGAAGACTTCTGAGAATCCCTTGAACAGCAAGTAGATCAAACCAGTTAGGCTGTAAAACAAATGTGAATAAATTTAGAAAATATGAAAAATATTCTCTAGTCACAATGGAATAAAATTATAAATGAATAATGACAATAATTGAGATATTCACAAATATGTGGAAACTTCACAGCACATGCCTCAATAAGAAATGGGTTAAGGACACAATCTCTAGGGAAGGTAGAAATTACGTTGAAGTGAATAGAAACAGAAGCCACACTAACACTTATGGGATGAAGCAAAAGTAGTTCTTAGGAAATTTAAATCTGCAAATACCTGTATTCAAAAGAAAGAAAAAATCTAGATTTAATAAACCTTTTCCTTAAAGAGTAGAAAAAGAAAGCTAAATTAAAAGCAAGGATAATATAAACTAGAATGAAATAAATTATTAGAATGAAAATAAATTAAATATTATTAGAGTTAAAATAATTGAAATAAGAAACAGAAAAACAATAAAGAGTATCAAAGAAACCAAACATTAGTTTTTGAAGAGTAACAAAATTGACAAACTTTTAGCAAGATTCACCAACAAAAGAATAGATTCAAACTACTAAAACCAGGAGTGAAAATTTGGATATCACTACTGAAGTTACAGAAGTACAGAGGAAAATAAGAATAATATATATGATTGCATGTCAACAAATTGTACAACCTCAATAAAATGGATGTATCCCTAAAAAAGACACAAATTATTAGAACTAACTCAAAAGGAAATAGACAATGTGGATAAATCTGTAGCAAGTAAAGATGTGATATGTAATTCATAATTAAACAGAAACACACACACATATAACCTCCTAAAATATAGTTCCAGATAGTTTTATGCATGAATTTGATCCAATATTTAAAATATAACTAGGAACATCTCTCAAAAACTAGAGAACCTGATATATCTCAGTTCATTCAATAAATTTGTTTATTCATTGTCATTTGTTGATACCAAAACTAAAAAAGAAATCATAAGAAAAGAAAAATGTAAGCCAATACACTTTATAAATTTGGATGCAAAATTCTCGACAAACCACTAGAGAATCTCTGCCAGAAATATCTAAGAAGACCATATATCATGGCCAAGTGAAGGTTTATCTCAGCAAAGTTAATTTAACAGATACAAATCAATGTAACAGACCATATTAATAAGGAAAAAAAATCACATAACCAACTCAGTAGATACCAATAAAATCAACTGAAATACTCCAGGAGGCTTTCATTATAAAAACACTTGAAAAACTAGGAATAGAGGAGCACATATTCAACCTAATAGAGGCTATCTACAAGACAAAAAAAAAAAGAAGAAGAAAAACATTAAAAAAGATACTCACAGCAAGTATTGTACTTAAATATTAAAAACTGGACGTTTTCCCTCTAGGATTAGAAATAAGCCAAAGATGTGTCCTTTCACCACTTCTATTTTAATATATTTTGGAGTGTGTTGGAGGTTTTATCCATGCCTATTAGTCAAGAATAAGAGCAAAAAAGGCAGCCACGTTGGAGAGGAAGAAATAAAACTATTTCTATTCATAGATGATATGATTTTGCTATAGAAAGTTCTAAGGAACCCACATACATGCATTCATATTCATATAACACTATCAGAACTTATAAATGAATTTAGCAAGGTTGAAAGTTTCAAGACAAGTATTTAAAAAAAATTGAATAGTATTTTGCTCACTGTAATAGCAATGAACAATTTGAAAATGAAATTAAGAAAACAATTACCTTTACAATAATATCAAAAATAATGAAATACTCCTGAATAAATGTAACAAAACTAACAAGAGAAGTGTAATATTTGTATTTGGAAGCTATCAAACATTATTTTAAGATATTAACGAAGCCCAAAAAATGGAAATATTTTCCATATACATAGATTAATAGAATCGATATCATTTAGGAGGCTATATACCCCAAAATGATCTACAGATTTGATGTAATCTTTTGTCAAAATTCCATCTTCCTTTTTATTTTTTGAAAACTAAGAAGATAATCCTACAATTCAAATGGAAATGCAAGTGGCCCAGAATGGCCAAAGCAATCTTTAAAATGAACAACAAGCTTGAGAGATTCACACTTTAGAACTCACTAGTATGCTACAGTAATCAAAACAGTGTGGTACTCACCAAAGGATAGACACATACATTAGTGGAATGTAATTGAAGGTTCTCTAATAACAACATATACTCAGTTGATTTTATCCAAAGGTGCTTGTAGAATTCAGTGGGGGGAATAGTAATGGTTTTAAGAGTGGTTCAAGTTCAAATAAATGAAGTTAAAGCTGGATATCAACCACATACAAAATTTAGCTCAAAATATATCATAGATATAAACTGAGTCAAAACTAAAACAGACTTAGAAGTATCTCTTAGAGTAATATGAAATGGGAAAAAGCATTTGAATATTTTTCAGTGATGGCTTAAAAATGGCCCATCAGCACAATAAAAAATGCTAAGCACATCAGTCATATGGAAACTGTAAGTCAAAAAGCACAATTAGATGCCCCTTCACACCCACTAAGATGGCAATAACAAGTGGCAAAGATGTGGAAAAGTTGGAACTCTCAAATATTGCTGGTAAGAAATCCAAAATGTCACCACCACTTTGAAAACCAGTATAACAATATTTCAAAACATTAAAAATAAAGTTACCATATGACCCAACAATTCTACACTTAGTACTTTACACAAGAGAATTAAAAACATATATGCACATAAAACTTCATGTTTTATGTTAATCAATGTTCACAACAGCATTATTCATAATAGACAACTAATGATTTTAAAGTGAATTATGACATATGAATACAATGGAATATCATTTAATTATAAAAAAGAATGATGATATTCTAGCTAATATACCATGGAAGATGGGGAAATTATGTTAATTTAAATAGACCAAAAACAAAAACCCATATATTATAGTATTATTAATATGTTTACATAAAGTGCATAGGAAACCACAGAGAAAGAAATTAGATATGTCTTTGCTAAGGACTAGGGAGAGGGTGAATGGAAATTTCTGATCTCATATCCAATAATTTCATCTTTATTTGTCCTCATTTCATTCTGTTTGTACTAATATCACTTCCTCAGAGAGACTAGTCTCTTTCCTAATTTCATTTTCATTTTCCTTGTAGCATTCATTGTCTTATGACTTTATTTTTTACTATATTTTCCCTCTATAAGAAGGGAAATCTTCGAGGGGCAAAAACTTGACCTTTTTTTGCTAATTTCTGTGTTTTTGATATGTTAAACAGTATTAATGCTGGATTTACTACTGAAAAAGAAATTAATATTATCAAAACTTTCTTAGTGCACCTCTCAATTTAAATATTTCCATATTAGTACTTTTACTGTTTTGAAATTATAACTACATTGTACGATTTTGTGCTATGTAAGAACTTGTAGCATGATTTACACAAGTATTGTGCCCCTGTATGTAACATCCTATATGTGTATGAGCTTCTAAATAATCGCTAATTAAATTTAGTAATAAATAGAAAACATTGATAAAGCACTATGAACAATGACTATAGTGAACTCATTCAGTCGCGTCTGACTTTTTGTGACCCCGTGGACTGTAGCCTACCAGGCTCCTCTGTCCATGGGATTTTCCAGGCAATAGTCCTGGAGTGGATTGCCATTTCCTTCTCCAGGGGATCTTCCCAACCCAGGGATGGAACCAGGATCTCCCACATTGTAGACAGACACTTTACCGTCTGAGCCACCAGGGAAGTCTGAATAATGACTATTCAGTTCAGTTCAGTCGCTGAGTCCTGTCCAACTCTTTGCGACCCCATAAATTGCAGCACGCCAGGCCTCCCTGTCCATCATCACCTCCTGGAGTTCACTCAGACTCACATCCATTGAGTCAATGATGCCATCCAGCCATCTCATCCTCTGTCGTCCCCTTCTTCTCCTGCCTCCAATCCCTCCCAGCATCAGAGTCTTTTCCAATGAGTCAACTCTTTGCATGAGGTGGCCAAAGTACTGGAGTTTCAGCTTTAACATCGTTCCTTCCAAAGAACACCCAGGGCTGATCTCCTTCAGAATGGACTGGTTGGATCTCCTTGCAGTCCAAGGGACTCTCAAGAGTCTTCTCCAACACCACAGTTCAAAAGCATCGATTCTTTGGCACTCAACTTTCTTCACAGTCCAACTTTCACATCCATACATGAAAACTGGAAAAACCATAGCCTTGACTAGATGGAGCTTTGTTGGCAAAATAATGTCTCCGCTTTTGAATATGCTATCTAGGTTGGTCATAACTTTCCTCAAGGATTAAGTGTCTTTAATTTCATGGCTGCAATCACCATCTGCAGTGATTTTGGAGCCCAAAAAATAAAGTCTGCCACTGTTTCCCCATCTATTTCCCATGAACTGATGGGACCAGATGCCATGATCTTAGTTTTCTGAATGTTGAGCTTTAAGCCAACTTTTTCACTCTCCTCTTTCACTTTCATCAAGAGGCTTTTTAGAACAAAGACTATAAATACCTGTAAAAAGAGGCAATCATTACTTTTAATTGTAGTCTTTGATTTATAGAATGAGTGATTTTGTTGTTGTTGTTGACAGTACTCATAATCCCAACTACAAATTAAATATAAGGGTAAAGTAACTTCACACAGAGCACAATTTCTTTACTTATTAATGTGTGACAAGTTAAGGAAGATCTGGAGGAAATATGACACTGTTTAGTGAAAATTTTATTTATTAATAAAATAAATGTTTGAAGAGACATAGTTACAAATGAAATATGTAGTAAATATGCTCAAATAGCTTATAAATACCTAACTATATTGGTGAGCAAATGTTGCTTATTTATTAACAAACTATTTCAATCAAGAAATTCTATTTTTTACCATTTTTTCATAGTCAATGGGGTTACAATATGTCTTTAATGTCCCAAACCTATTGTACCTTTTTCCAAATTTATCTTAACCAATTGAAGGTTTGGAAAGATAGATTAAAATGTTAGTCTCAGCCATATCCACTGTGAACTTCAATAATTTTATGGAGTGTCTTATTTATTTTTTCAAATTAAATGTCTTCAGACAGAATCTGATTTCTATTTACCTTTAATTCCATAATATTTAGTATAGTCATATTTTTTAATAAATAGGCTTATAGTTTTACATTTGTTGTCTGCCTCCAGACTTTGGTGTTTTAATTCCTTTTACAGTAATTTTTAGATAAAAATGCTTATTGCAACCTGACTTTATGTCAAATGAGCACCAATCTTAGATATTGTGGTTCCTTGTTAATGTTTTCCTACTATCATGTTTTCTTGATAAAGAAAAGTTTTACTGTAAAAATAAGCTCACAAATTAATAGAAGTCCAAGTTAGAAATTTAGCAATATTATATATAGTGAAGTTGCTCAGTCATGTCCAACTCTTTGTGACCCCGTGGACTGTAGCCTACCAGGCTCCTCCATCCATGGGATTTTCCAGGCAATAGTTCTGGAGTGGTTTGCCATTTCCTTCTCCAGGGGATCTTCCCAACCCAGGGATCGAACCCGGGTCTCCCGCATTGTAGACAGACGCTTTTCCATCTGAGCCACATTATAACTTGCTTAGATAATTTTTAAAATATATTTTACTTTCTTTTCCACTTTGCAAGATAATACCTTTATTGCTGACAGGAATATATAGAAAACTGCACAAATATTTCAGGAACTTATGAACACATGGCTAATATTATCTCACTTGAAAAAAATCTAGTAGAATTTTTTTCCTGTATTGGAAAGGAAGCTAGCAATCTAGAGACTGAATTTTCTCTTCTTTTCCTTTAATCAAAGATTATTTTTCCCTCCTAAGAACTAAAACAATGAAACAAGCAATGAACTAAATAATAAAACTATATCTATATTTATCTCCTTATCTATTTTTCAATTAGTTAATGGAACTAATTATTTTGTTCTTAAATGGAAGAAAAACTCATTAAGGGAGAAATTTATATACATGTACAGTAGAGTTGGACACGACTGAGTGACTGAACTGAACTGAACAACATTAATTATTACTTGTACACATTATAGATTTATGCTATTGATAGTATTATTTCATGAATATTATATGTTTGTTACATTACTGAGCATTAGCAAAGTCTAAATTTAGAAATATTTCTGAAGAGAATTCAAAGCTATAAAAAATATTTCCCTAATTTTTAGATGTTCTCAAGTAGAGTGAAAAACATGTTAGTTTACAGAGAGTATAAAATATTTTAGTATTCTGTTCTTTCACAACCATTTTTCATGCTTTGGTAAAGTGAAATTTTCTAATCAGAGTAAAGTGGCATGGTGAAGGTGTAGATAATGTATTTGGATGAAGGTTTTTAATGAATGTGGTGTTTATTAAGACACAATCCATTAAAAGAAGACTTGCATGGTTGTCTCACATTATTTTATTGATTTTTACTTCATGCATGATTCAAGGTGAGAATTATTCTTTATGAGAAATACTCTCATTCTAATCTTTAATTTCATAATGCAGTCCTTTTTGTTTATTTTTTATGGTTTGGAATATTTCACATATATAAGCTTTACATGCCCTAATAACTATAACTTTGAAATGGAGAATCAGAATTAGCATAATTATAGACATTTAAGGGTTTTAGTATATAAACATTATTATTTTTTTCTGAAAATTTATTCTTTTTTCCAAAGTTTGGTTTTCTGACAGAAAATAATAAGTAATTTTTTCTTTTAAGTTGAAAACTTGAAGATCTGAATGTGTCAATATCAAGTATGTCACTGGTCATGACATTACAAGGGTATAAAATGGAATACAAGATTAAACTCTCTCGTACTTTGGGAATCATTTTACAAGCCTACCAAAATTTATGTCCCTATATTAACAGAATTGTTCACAAAACACTTACATACATATACAACTTCTATATAACCAGATGCTTACAAATAAAAAGTAAAACAGAATTAGTACAATTTTCTGGGTAATGCAAACCTAATAGCAATATTAATTGTCTAGAGAATTGTCTCAGTTTTCCACTTCACTTTGTGTGCGAGTCCACACCTTGAATAACAGCCTTAGAAAGGAAACCTGTTACTGAGTTTGAAATTTTTGTTAAGGTCAGACTGAAAATCCCATGTGATCAGTTAAATCACAGACATAAAGCAATTACTTTTAGAATTATCCAATACTTAGTTCATTGTTTGCAAATGTGGGTTGATTACTAATAAAAAGACATATACTCTCCTGTACTAGTTTGAAAAGGAATAATTGCATACAATATATTGCTTTGTAGCTACATAGTATTTTACTTTCACTTTCTAGGACACGAAATAATGACTTTATTAATCTCTTCATCCTTGGTTTCTTCAATAATTTGAATACAGACTAACTTTAAAAAATAACATTTTTAAAGATGAGAGAAAATGTTACATGTTGCAAAAAACATTTTGGAAACATTGATACCACCAGATTTTCTTGATACTAATCAAATCACATTCCTGAACCTGTGTTGATATCCTGTAAAGATTTTAGTAATATTCAAATAGACTGAGTTGATTAGTTATCATTTAGGAAGGAAGGCATACTGACCATTTCACATCTAAAAATGGAACTATAAACTATATGTAAAATTAATAATAGTAGAAATGAAAACAAAGTTAAAATAATTAGTTAGCCAATGTGCATCATTTACATTAATTATCAGTAAATAAGACAGACTACACTTCATGATATTATTGATTTGAATCACTTTTAGTCTGATAACCACACCAGTCATATTTTAATACTTAAACATAATTTTGCAATAATGAATCAAGATAACAAATGACAAAAAGCAGAAAGCTAATAAGTCAATTTATTTATATTAAACCTATCAGTTCAGCAGTATTTCTAATGAAGTGGCAGTTTTTTTATTATAAAGCACACCAGGAAAATCTGCCCTCTAAACTGCTCTTATAATTGTGCATTTTTATATCTTGACATCCATACATGAACAACAGAAGCTACCAACAAAGATATAAGCAGTTTCACAGCTCTAACTTTGAGTAAAACATAATATAGTTGTTTTCTAATCACAAAATAGTACATTTCCATTGTAGTAAATTCTTAACATTAAAGATAACAGAGGAAATAAATATAATTCACTATTAAAAGGTAAATAAGCACTGCTAACAGCAGAGTTATAAATACACCAAAACATACTAATACATACATATATCTGAAACCAATATGAGTCACAACTGATTTGAGAATATATATATAGTTTTATCACTTGAAAAAATATATGGTTTGCTTCCAGTTAATAGTAAAAGAGGCTGGTTTTACCCTCCTATCCTAAACAACTAAAAAGTAGACAAAGTAAATGAAACAATGTCATTCAAATTGTTAGCCATAAGACAACGAAGCACAGTAGTCCCTGAGAAACAAAAGCCACATAAGGTGCTGAGATTGACTGTATTTAATGCCTGGAAAAGACTCCATATTGCAGTACAAGAAGCTGAAACCCACTTAGAGGCCAACAGTCTTCATCAGTTGAGGAAATAGATCTGGAGTTTAGAGGAGACAAGGTTCCTAGATTTTGAAGGTCAGAGTAGTAGAGAGAATAAGCTGCACAGAAGGGAGACACTGAGATATGAGATTTAAGGATCCTCCTTGAGTTTTCAGTTGAGTACCAACCTACTGATGCATGTGAGAAATCTATCAAAGCCTAAGGAAAGAATCACTTGAAAAGATAAAAGGAAACAATGTCTTCAGTGCTGTTGTATTCTAGGGCTGAAATTAATGCCTGTTCCCTCCAGCCAAAGTGGAAGTCCTCACAATTCATGACGAAGTGGTATATAGGGAAGGGGGCCAAATTAGCCCTATATCTTTTGATGATACCAGAAAATTTGAAAATCAAGACCCTAAAGATATAAATCATTTTCAAGAAACAATCGCATCCCAAAACAAAACTTAAGATTACAAAATACAAAAATATCTAGGACACAGGATAAAATTCCCAATGTTTGGCATCTAATAAAATCACTGTATGAAAAATAATGAGGAGAAAGATCAATTATAAATGACCAAGAATTGATATAGCTACAAGTTGTAGAGAAGAACATTAAGCTATTATGAGTCTACTCCCTGTGATCAAAAGACTAGAGGAAAGGTTACACATATTAGGTGGAAACAGGGAATATATAGAGAATGATCAAATAGGAATTCTAAAGATGAAAACTTTAATGCCTGAGATAAAAATCACAGAGTATGGCATTATCAGAAGATTTAACAATGCAGAAGAAACTAGTAGAGTACATGAAGACATAACAATAGAAATTAATCAAAATGAAGCACAGAAAAAAGACTGAAGAAAATTAACAATTTATGAACATTGGAGCAATTTCAAGAAGCCAGATATATGTGTAGTTGCAGTCTTTAAAGGAGAGGAGATAAAGGGAAAACTAAAAATATCCAAAGAAATAATGGTTGAAGCTTGACAAAGAGAAATAATGGTTGGAGGTGATGAATATATGCAAGGGATCTGGTAGACAGTGTGCCTGAAGAACTGTGGACAGTGGTTCATAATATTTTTCAGGATATGGTGACCAAAACCATACCAAAGAAAACTAAATGCAAGAAGGCAAAAATAGCTGAGGAAAAAGGAGAAGCAGAAGGCAAGGGAGAAAGGGAAAGATATACCCAACTGAATGCAGAATTCCCAAAAAGAGCAAGGAGAAATAAGAAGGCATTCTTAAATGAACAAAGCAAAGAAATAGAGGAAATCAATAGGATGGAAAAGACTAGAGATTTCTTCAAAAAAATTGATGATGCCAAAGGAACATTGCATGCAAGGATGGGCACAACAAGGACAGAAACGGTAAGGACCTAACAGAAGTAGAAGAGATGAAGAAGAGGTGGCAAGAATACACAGAAGAAATGTACAAAAGGTTTAAGTGACCCAGATAACCACAGTGGTGCAGTCACTCACCTAGAGCCGGACATCCTGGAGGGTGAAATCCAAGAGGCCTTAGGAAGCATTACTATGAACAAAGCTAGTGGAGATGATGGAATTCCAGCTGAGCTACCACAAATCCTAAAAAGATTAAGGTGCTGCACTTAATATGTCAACAAATTTGGAAAATTCAGCAGTGGCCACAGGACTGGGAAAGATCAGTTTTCATTTCCATCCCAAAGGAGAGCAATGCCAAAGAATTTTAAAACTACTGTATAATTGTGCTCATTTCACATGCTCAGTTCAATTCAGTTCAGTCGCTCAGTCGTGTCCGACTCTTTGTGACCCCATGAATCGCAGCACACCAGGCCTCCCTGTCCATCACCAACTCCTGGAGTTCACCCAGACTCACGTCCATTGAGTCAGTGATGCCATCCAGCCATCTCATCCTCTGTCATCCCCTTCTCCTCCTGCCCCCAATCCCTCCCAGCATCAGAGTCTTTTCCAATGAGTCAACTCTTCACATGAGGTGGCCAAAGTACTGGAGTTTCAGCTTTAGCATCATTCCTTCCAAAGAACACCCAGGGCTGATCTCCTTCAGAATGGACTGGTTGGATCTCCTTGCAGGCCAAGGGACTCTTGAGAGTCTTCTCCAACACCACAGTTCAAAAGCATCAATTCTTTGGCGCCCAGCCTTCTTCACAGTCCAACTCTCACATCCATACATGACCACTGGAAAAACAATAGCCTTGACTAGATGAACCTTTGTTGGCAAAGTAATGTCTCTGCTTTTGAATATGCTATCTAGGTTGGTCATAACTCTCCTTCCAAAGAGTAAGCGTCTTTTAATTTCATGGCTGCAGTCACCATCTGCAGTGATTTTGGAGCCCCCAAAAATAAAGTCTGACACTGTTTCCACTGTTTCCCCATCTACTTCCCATGAAGTGATGGGACCAGATGCCATGATCTTTGTTTTCAGAACATTGAGCTTTAAGCCAACTTTTTCACATGCTAGTAAGGTTATAATCAAAATCCTTCAAGCTTGGCTTCAGCAGTAAGTGAACTGAGTACTTCCAGATATACAAGCTGGGTTTCAAAGAGACAGAAGAACCAGAGTTCAAATTGCCACCATTCATTGGATCATGGAGAAAGCAAGGGAGTCCAGAAAAAAAAATCTGCTTCATTGACTATGCTAAACCCTTTGACTGTGGATCACAACAAACTGTGGAAAATAAAGAAATGGAAGTACCGGACCACTTTAGCTGTCTCCTGAGAAACCTGTACATGAGTCAAGAAACAATAGTTAGAACTGCACATGGAACAAGACTGCTTCAAGACTGATAGAGGAGTACTTCAAAACTCTCTATTGTCAACTTTTAATTTAACTTTTATGGGAGTACATCATGGGAAATGCCTGGCTGGATGAATCACAAGCTGTAATCAAGATTGCAAGGGGAAATATCAACAACCTCAGATATGGAGACAATACCATTCTAATAGCAGAAAGTGAGGAGGAACTAAAGAGGCCTTTTTGATGAGGGTAAAGGAGAGTGCAAAAACTGGCTTAACACTCAACACTCAAAAAACTAAGATCATAGCATCCCAGTCGCAACAATTCATGCAAATAGATGGGGGGAAAATGGAAACAGTGACAGATTTTATTTTCTTTGGCAGTGACTGCAGTCATGAAGTTAAAAGATGCTTGCTCCTTGAAAGAAAATGTATGACAAATCTAGACAGCATATTAAAAAAGCAGAGACATCACTTTTCTAACAAATGTCCATATAGTTAAAATTACATTTTTGTTTTGTTTTTACTGGGACTTCCCTGGTAGCTCAGTGGGTAAAGAATATGCCTGCAGTGCAGGAGACCTGGGTTTGATCCTTGGGTTGGAAAGGTCTCCTAGAGAAGGAAATGGCTACCCACTCCATTATTCTTACCTTGAAAATCCCAGGGATAGGGGAGCCTGGTGGACTGCAGTCCATGGGGTCGCCAGGAGTTGGGCATAACTGAATGACTAACATACATGGTTTTTCAGTAGTTGTGTACAGATATGAAAGTTGGACCATAATGAAGGCTGAGCACCAAAGAATTGATGCTTTTGAGCTGTGGTGCTGAAGAAAATTCTTAAGAGTCCTTTGGACTCCAAGGTGATGAAACCAGTCAGTCCTATAGGAAATCAACTGAATATTCATTGGAAGGATTGTTATTGAAGCTACAATACTTTGATCATCTGATGTGAAGAACAGACTCATTGGAAAAGACCCTGATGCTGGGAAAGACTGAAGACAAAAAGAGAAGGGGACAACAGAGGACAGGATGGTGAGAAAGCATCACTCCTCAGTGGACATGAATATGAGCAAACTCTGGGAGATAGTGGAGGGGAGCCTGTCATGCTGTAATCCATGGAGGTCACAAAGAGTCAGACACAATTGAACAATAAAACAGCAATGACAAAGGTTGAAACTATTTAATATTGGATGGAAACCATAGCAGTACAGACCCCAGAAGTTAAATAGCAAAAAACAAAGTCCTGAGCATTAAAATATGAAAAAAAATATGTTAAAACACATAAACAATCACACTGCTAAATATGAGTTATAAAGAAAAAATCTTAAAAGAAGCCAGAGGAAAGGCAAATTTTGTATACGGAATCAAAGGATGACAGCACTTTTCTTGCTGGAAACAATGCAAGTGAGAAGACAATACAATAACACCTTTAAAGTACCAAAAAATCTGTCAACATAGAATACTAAACCAAGTGAAAATGTCTTTCAAAAACAAGGAGAAACAAAGAATTTTTCAGACGTACAATACCTAGAGTCCATCATCAGAAGTCTGGCAATATATTAAAAAAAAAATGTTAAAGGGAGTCCTTCAAGCAGAAGCACAGTAGTTTAAAATGGAAATATGAAGCTACACAAAGGATTAAATAAATGGTTAAGTCTTTGACTGTGTGGATCACAATAAACTGTGGAATATTCTGAGAGAGATGGGATACTAGGCCACCTGACCTATGCAGATCAGGAAGAAACAGTTAGAACTGCACATGGAACAACAGACTGGTTCCAAATAGGAAAGGAGTACGTCAAGGCTGTATATTGTCACCGTGCTTATTTAACTTATATGCAGAGTACATCATGAGAAATACTGGGCTGGGAGAAGCACAAGCTGGAATCAAGATTGCTGGGAGAAATATCAGTCACCTCAGATATGCAGATGACACCACCTTTATGGCATAAAAGAAGAAGAACTAGAGACCCTCTTGATGGAAGTGAAAGAGGAGAGTGAAAATGTTGACTTAAGCTCAACATTCAGCAAACGAAGATCATGGCATCTGGTCCCATCACTTCATGGGAAATAGATGGGGAAACAGTGACAGACTTTATTTTTTGGGGCTCCAAAATCTCTGCAGATGGTGATTGCAGTCATGAAATTAAAAGATACTTACTCCTTGGAAGGAAAGGTATGACCAACCTAGACAGCATATTGAAAAGCAGAGACATTACTTTGCCAACAAAGGTCCATCTAGTCAAGGCTAAGGTTTTGCCAGTGGTCATGTATGGATGTGAGAGTTGGACTGTAAAGAAAGCTGAACACCAAAGAATTAATGGTTTTGAACTGTGGTGTTGAAGGAGAGTCCCTTGGACTGCAAGGATATCCAACCAGTCCGTCCTAAAGGATATCAGTTCTGAGTTTTCACTGGAAGGACTGATGTTGAAGCTGAAACTCCAAAGTTTGGCCACTTGATGCAAAGCTGACTCATTTGAAAAGACCCTGATACTGGGAAAGATTGAAGGCAGAAGAAGAAGGGGATGACAGAGGATGAAATGGTTGGATGGCATCACTGACTCAATGGACATGAGTCTGGGTGAACTTTGGGAGTTGCTGATGAACAGGGAGGCCTGGTGTGCTGTGGTTCATGGGATGTCAAAGAGTTGGACATGACTGAGTGACTGCATTGAACTGAACTGAACACAATTGTGAATATATGACTATCTTTATTACTTAATTCACTTCAGAACATAATTGAATGTTGAATGTAAGAATAATAGCAACGTATTGAAAAGTTTATATCATGTGTAGAAGCAAAATACATGGGAGCAGTAGCTCAAAATCCAAAAGGGAAGAAATTGAACTATAGCAGAGAGTTCTTAAACAATGTGTGAATGAATTTAATATAATTAAAATTAACATAATTATAATTAAAATTAGTCATTGATAAATTGAACAATAAAATATAAATACTAAAACAATCTCAAAAGAACATAAGAAGAGTTCCGTTCAGTTCAGTTCAGTTGGTCAGTCACGTCTGACTCTCTGCAACCCTGTGAATCACAGCACACCAGGCCGCCCTGTCCATCACCAACTCCCAGAGTTCACTCAAACTCACATCCATCGAGTTGGCAATGCTATCCAGCCATCTAATCCTCTATCGTCCCTTCTCCTCCTGCCCCCAATACCTCCAAGGATCAGGATCTTTTCCAATGAGTCAACTCTTCACATGAGGTGGCCAAAGTATTGGAGTTTCAGCTTCAGCATCAGTCCTTCAAATGAACACCCAGGACTGATCTACTTTAGGATGGACTGGTTGGATCTCCTTGCAGTCTAAGGGACTCTCAAGAGTCTTCCCCAACACCACAGTTCAAAAGCATCAATTCTTTGGCGCTCAGCTTTCTTCACAGTCAAACTCTCACATCCATACATGACCGCTGGAAAAACCATAGCCTTGACTAGAGGGACCTTTGTTGGCAAAGTAATGTCTCTGCTTTTGAATATGCTATCTAGGTTGGCCATAACTTTCCTTCCAAGGAGTAAGCATCTTTTAATTCCATGGCTGCAGTCACCATCTGCAGTGATTTTGGAGCCCCCCAAAATAAAGTTTGACACTGTTTCCACTGTTTCCCCATCTATTTCCCATGAAGTGATGGGACCAGATGCCATGAGCTTTGTTTTCTGAATGTTGAGCTTTAAGCCAACTTTTTCACTCTCCTCTTTCACTTTCATCAAGATGCTCTTTAGTTCTTCTTTACTTTCTTCCATAAGGGTGGTACATCTGCATATCTGAGGTGATTGATATTTCTCCTGGCAATCTTGATCCCAGCTTGTGCTTCTTCCAGCCCAGCATTTCTTATGATGTACTCTGCATAGAAGTTAAATAAGCATGGTGACAATATACAGCCTTGACGTACTCCTTTTCCTATTTGGAATCAGTTTGTTGTTCCATGTCCATTTCTAACTGTTGCTTCCTGACCTGCATATAGGTTTCTCAAGAGGCAGGTCAGGTGGTCTGGTATTCCCATCTCTTTCAGAATTTTCCACAATTTATTGTGATCCACACAGTCAAAGGCTTTGGCATAGTCAATAAAGCAGAAATAGATGTTTTTCTGGAAATCTCTTGCTTTTTCGATGATCCAGCCAATGTTGGCAACTGGTTCTCTGGTTCCTCTGCCTCTTCTAAAACCAGCTTGAACATCTAGAAATTCTAGGTTCACGTACTGCTGAAGCCTGGTCTGGAGAATTTTGAGCATTACTTTACTAGTGTGTGAGATGAGTGCAATTGTGTGGTAGTTTGAGCATTCTTTGGCATTGCCTTTCTTTGGGATTGGGATGAACACTGACCTTTTCCAGTAGCTAATAGTTAATAAGTCAACAAAAGAGCTATAACAGATTTATTTTTAAAAGTCACTTAATCCAAAAATAGGTGGACAAATAGTAACAAAAAGGAATAAACAATTGCTACAAATAGGAAATAAAAGCAAGGTAGATTTGACTAAGTTATGTTAAATAATCACATTAAGTGAAAATGGTCAAAGTACTCCCTTTTCTTTAACTGCCAATAACTGAAAGACTTATTTTATATCCTCCTAACATATTTGGACTCTTAAATTTTTTTTTAACTTTTTATGAAATTTCATTTATAAGTGCATTTTTTGTTACTTAGAGCATTACAAATTCATGATAGACACAGTGCTATTGATTGAACTGTTCATTTGTTTACCTTTTCATAAACATACAGTAGGATACTTGTTGATGTACATGCTATGAATTTTAATCCAAGTATAGACTTATATTGTTATTCATTTGCACTGTCATATCCGACTCTTTCAACTCCATGGACTGCAGCATGCCAGGCTTCCCTGTCCTTCACCATCTCCTGGAGCTTCCTCAAACTCATGTCCATTGAGGCAGTGATTCCATCCAACTATCTGTGTCATCCTCTGTCATCCCCTTCTCCTGCCTTCAATCTTTCCTAGAATCACGGGCTTTTCTAATGAGTCAGCTCTTCACATCAGGTGGCCAAAGTATTAGAGTGTCAACTTCAGCATCAGTCCTTCTGAAGACCTCAGTAGCACTCTCATTTCTCAGCATCTGTTAAAATAGGAAGTTTTATATGCACATTATTAATATTAATATGTTTTTACCTGTTATCTCTTTGTATATTATACTTTTATCTATTTATTATACTTAAGTCTAGATTTAACTGGCTTTTTATATTTAACACATCAAAATTTGTATAATGAATCTGTTTATTTGTTTCAGAATTATCTCTCTCCTAGGTTCTGTTATCCAGGAAATGAGCAATTCTGTCCATATTATTGACCCATGTTCAATATACTTTTTCACAATAAATACCTAGCAGTAGTATAAATGAGTAGCTTAGTTACTGTTAGACAATTTCACCATTAAGAGAACCCACAGCTTCTTGGTGGACTATAATATGTGTTAAATCACTTCAGTTGTGTCTGGTTCTTTACAACCATATGGACCATAGCCCGCCAGGGTCCTCTGTTCATGGGATTCTTCAGGCAAGAATACTGGAGTCAGTTGCTATGCCCTCTTCCAGGGGATCTTTACAACCCAGGAATTGAACTGGCATCTCTCATGTCTTCTGTATTGGTAGGTGTGTTCTTTACTAGTGCCATATGGGCTGTTGAGTTCAGTTCAGTCGCTCAGTCGTCTCCGACTCTTTGTGACCCCATGAATCGCAGCACGCCAGGCCTCCCTGTCCATCACCAACTCCCAGAGTTCACTCAGACTCACATCCATAGAGTCAGTGATGCCATCCAGCCATCTCATCCTCTGTCGTCCCCTTCTCTTCCTGCCCCCAATCCCTCCCAGCATCAGAGTTTTTTCCAGTGAGTCAACTTTTTGCATGAGATGGCCAAAGTACTGGAGTTTCAGCTTTAGCATCATTCCTTCCAAAGAAATCCCAGGGCTGATCTCCTTTAGAATGGACCGTTGGATCTCCTTGCTGTCCAAGGGACTCTCAAGAGTCTTCTCCAACACCACAGTTCAAAAGCATCAATTCTTTGGTGCTCAGCCTTCTTCACAGTCCAACTCTCACATCCATACATGACCACTGGGAAAACCATAGCCTTGACTAGAGGGACCTTTGTTAGCAAAGTAATGTCTCTGCTTTTCAATATGCTGCCTAGGTTGGTCATAACAGTATATATTTAAATAGATACTTTTCTGAAAGTGTAGTTTAGTAGTTTTGTAGCTTATTCCTTGCAAGGATATAAAGAACCTTGTTTCTTTTCAATGTTGGACAGTTTATCTTGTATATATATAAACTATTTTTAGATCTGTAGTAGTTTCACAGGCCTAATCTATGTTATCTCTCAGGATTCACATCTCAGTTTTCTAACTCTGTTTAATAATCACCAGGTGAAGTGTAGTAATAATTACAGTCTCTTTCACTATCAGAATTGTTTTCTCTGTTACAGCACTTTACCTCTGGGAACATAGTAAATGTTGCCTGCCCCCCTCCCCTCTTTTCCCCCTGGTATCTACAGTGGAGAAGTAGCAGTAGAAGAATGGAAGCAATATACTACCATTTCAAAAAACACCTTCTGTCTTCTGTGAAAGATGGTTTATTTGTTAGATATAGGGACTGTACCTTTGGTACTATGGGCATACTTCAGTGAATAGGGCAGGATCATTCTATTCATCCAAGTGGGTGAGATTCCTTTGCTCACTGAGGTGAGGTTTGGATGTGCCACTTGTGGCTTTTGTCAATTTAGTTGCATCATCCTTTTTTATTATTATTATTTTGTTATTTTTATTCTTGGTGTAATTGTCTTAATCCCAACCTCTACATATTCAGATTTGTGTGGATATTGAAAGGATTTGAATGAACTCTGACTACAGTTTTATAGTAGGAAACAAATCAATAAATTCTGTGATTTTTTTAAACAGGGAATTGATGTCCCAAAAGTTGATTCAGGTAATAGAGTGAACAATTTATTGAGGAGATAGGAAAAATGTGACAAAAACTAGTGTCTTGTTCCATGAGTCTATTGTTATTGATTAAGGTTTATCTGCAAGCTATATATCTGCACCCCATGAATGACAGGACACAACTTTAGCCTGATATATTTTATTATTTCATGTTGATTAGTATCCAAAATCTCTGGTCTCAAAATCCTGAGATGACAATTTGATTGAAACCATTGCCTATCTACAAAGATGGCACTGGTCGCTACTTTACTGACTCTCTTTCTTCACTCTTGGATTAAAATTTTGTTCTCACTATTTCATTTCTAGGTGCTTCATACCAGCATCACATTTGCCCTGACCTTCATGCCTCTCCATATTAGTATTGTTCTCATAAGGTTGGGGAAGATAGCTTAGAATATTTTTGACAAGATTTCTCCAACAACAAAACATAAGGACCTAGGCAAAAACATCCTAAATGTTTCATAATATAAACCTGACAGTGATGGAACTGCAGATATGCAGATGACACCACCCATGGCAGAAAGTGAAGAGGAACTCAAAAGCCTCTTGATGAAAGTGAAAGTGGAGAGTGAAAAAATTGGCGTAAAGCTCAACATTCAGAAAACGAAGATCATGGCATCTGGTCCCATCACTTCATGGGAAATAGATGGGGAAACAGTGGAAACAGTGTCAGACTTTATTTTTGGGAACTCCAAAATCACTGCAGATGGTGACTGTAGCCATGAAATTAAAAGACTCTTACTCCTTGGAAGGAAAGTTATGATCAACCTAGACAGCATATTCAAAAGCAGAGACATTACCTTGCCAACAAAGGTCCCTCTAGTCAAGGCTATGGTTTTTCCAGTGGTCATGTGTGAATGTGAGAGTTGGACTGTGAAGAAAGCTGAGCACTAAAGAATTGATGTTTTTGAAGTGTGGTGTTGGAGAAGACTCTTGAGAGTCCCTTGGACAGCAAGGAGATCCAACCAGTCCATTCTGAAGGAGATCAGCCCTGGGTGTTCTTTGGAAGGAATGATGCTAAAGCTGAAACTCCAGTACCACCTCATGCGAAGAGTTGACTCATTGGAAAAGACTCTGATGCTGGGAGGGACTGAGGACAGGAGGAGAATGGACGGCAGAGAATGAGATGGCTGAATGGCATCACTGACTCGATGGACATGAGTCTGAATGAACTCCAGGAGTTGGTGATGGACAGGGAGGCCTGGCATGCTGGGATTCATGGGGTCACAAAGAGTCTGACATGACTGAGTGACTGAACTAAACTGAACTGAAATCTAGATGTGTATACTCAGTCACTCAGTCATCTCCAACTCCTTGTGACCCCATGGACTGTAGCCAGCCAGACTCCTCTGTCTATGGAGTTTCCCAGACAATCATACTGGAGTGACATGGCCATTTTCTTTTCTGGGGATCTGCTTGCCTGGAAAATCCCATAGGCGGAGGAACCTGGTAGGCTGCAGTCCATAGGGTCGCGAGGAGTCGGACACGACTGAGCGACTTCACTTTTCACTTTTCACTTTCATGCATTGGAGAAGGAAATGGCAACCCACTCCAGTGTTCTTGCCTGGAGAAACCCAGGGATGGGGAAGCCTGGTGGGCTGCCGTCTATGGGGTCACACAGAGTCGGACACAACTGAAGCGACTTAGCAGCAGCAGCAGCCCTACCCAAGGGTTTAACCCATGTCACCTGCACTAGTAGGCAGATTCTTTACCACTGAGGCACCTGGGAAGCCCAATGTAAAGTATTTTGAATTAATAATTAGCTGGACTTTGTGAAAGATCTACTAGGGGCAAGAATTAAAATATTTAACTGAAACCTCACACTTGATATAATGGCCTTCATTAAAATGTCTAGAGTTATACATAATAAAGAAGGAGTAGAGAAAATAATGGGAATGTAAATTGGTGCAGCCACTGTGGTGAAGAGTATGGAGGTTCGTCAAAAAAACTTTGAGTGATTTTGGCTAATATAATGTCCTTGAAGTGAAATATTGTGTCAGTTACAAGAAAGGCCCTGTAGCAATATCAAAATCCCTTGGAATTTGCACAAACTCTTAGAATAGCTGTCATGTGAACAAGCACAGATTAGCATATTGGTAAATGAGCAATATAGGTCACAACACTATCCCATGAAACAGCATCTAGCCAACCTCCAGACTGAAGTATGAGCTCTCTTAGATCACCAAGCCTGACAAGCTAATAACACACATAAACATACCAGATTCCCTGAGAGCTCAGTTGGTGAACAATCTTCTTGCAATGCAGGAGGCCCGGCTTTGATTCCTGGGTCATGAAGATTCGCTGGAGAGGGGACAGGCTACCCACTTCAGTATTCTTGGGTTTCCCTTGTGGCTAAGCTCGTAAAGAATCGCTGCAGTGCGGGAGACCTGTGTTCGATCCCTGGGTTGGGAGGATCCCCTGGAGGAGGGAAAGGCTACCGTCTCCAGTATTCTGGCCTGGAGAATTCCATGAGATCGCAAACATGGAGAAGTCCATGGGATCGCAGAGTCGGACATGACTGAAAGACTTTCACAAACATACTAGCGAAGATCAGTCACCTCTGAATCAGATCATCAGAACTGCCTGAGTGACCTATGTAACTGTGATCCATACAATAAACAGCTGTTTTTAACTCATAAAAAAAAAAAAAACTATAAATAGAGTTACCATATAATCCAGCAATCTCACTCCAGAACATACACTCAGAAAAAGTATAATTAGCAAAGATACATGCACTCCTATATTCATAGCAGCACTGTTCCAAGACAGGGAAACAACCTAAATGTGCTTAGTATAGAGTGAAATCTAATGCAAAGATCATTGTCATTATTCATAGACCATCAGCAGGGCATATATAGTGGTATTTGGCATCCAGTTTTGGATATGCTGCTGCTGCTGCTGCTGCTAAGTCGCTTCAGTCATGTCCGACTCTATGCGATCCCATAGACGGCAGCCCACCAGGCTTCCCGTCCCTGGGATTCTCCAGGCAAGAACATTGGAGTGGGTTGCCATTCCCTTCTCCAATGCATGAAAGTGAAAAGTGAAAGTAAAGTCATTCAGTCATGTCTGACTCTTAGCGACCCCATGGACTGCAGCCTACCAGGCTCCTCTATCCATGGGATTTTCCAGGCAAGAGTACTGGATTGGGGTGCCATTGACTTCTCCGTCTGTGAAACTTACCTGAGGCAAATAATACCAATACTAGATAAAAATTTCAAATATTCAAATTTCCTATTATATTTTGTACCTTTTTGGTAAATCTTTTCAAAAGATGGATTTTGTGTAAAATGTTAAGTTTATTACCATCTCTTTGCTATGAGATGATCTAATTATCTTCTTAATGCCATACTTGCAATTTGTGTTTTTTCTATTTTTTTCTTGTCAAACAACCAAATTAATTGTATTGATTTTAAAGCCAATTTTGTATTTCCTTGATTTTTACTATCTTTGTTATTTGATCACTTCTCTTTTCTTTGAAATTGGTTTTGCATTTCTTTTTCTATCACATTAAGCTAGAAGCTTTGGTCTTAGAGACCTTAGGTCTCTAACACCTTTTTGTTTGTTTGCTTTTTACAGTCATAAGCTTAAAGCTAAGAATTTATCTTGAAGCACTGCTCTAGTTGCATCCCAGAAGTCTCATGTCTTATTATCATTCTCTCAGTACATGTAGCTAGAGAGTGAGGAAGAAATCATTTCTCAGAGAATGTTTAAGGTGATATGACAACATAGATTGACTAGAGGTTGGGTGGCAACATCAACATATACCTGTTAAAAAGCATTTTATAAACAGAAAACAGAGGATGCAGCTCTAAAGGACACTTAAATTGAAAGGAAGATGGCAGTATAAAGATAAGAAAGAAACAAAGAAATACCGTTCTTTCTCATATTATTAACTCACCTAAAATTTTGTACCACAGTGTCTTTACAGAAATAGGCAATGTACTAATTTTTTTTTTCTAATTTTATTTTATTTTTAAACTTTACATAATTGTATTAGTTTTGCCAAACATCAAAATGAATCCGCCACAGGTATACATGTGTTCCCCATCCCGAACCCTCCTCCCTCCTCCCTCCCCATACCTTCCCTCTGGGCCGTCCCAGTGCACCAGCCCCAAGCATCCAGTATCGTGCATCGAACCTGGACTGGCAACTTGTTTCCTACATGATATTTTACATGTTTCATTGCCATTCTCCCAAATCTTCCCACCCTCTCCCTCTCCCACAGAGTCCATAAGACTGTTCTATACATCAGTGTCTCTTTTGCTGTCTCGTACACTGGGTTATTGTTACCATCTTTCTAAATTCCATATATATGCGTTAGTATACTGTATTTATGTTTTTCCTTCTGGCTTACTTCACTCTGTATAATAGGCTCCAGTTTCATCCACCTCATTAGAACTGATTCAAATGTATTCTTTTTAATGGCTGAGTAATACTCCATTGTGTATATGTACCACAGCTTTCTTATCCATTCATCTGCTGATGGACATCTAGGTTGCTTCCATGTCTTGGCTATTATAAACAGTGCTGCGATGAACATTGGGGTACATGTGTCTCTTTCCCTTCTGGTTTCCTCAGTGTGTATGCCCAGCAGTGGGGTTGCTGGATCATAAGGCAGTTCTATTTCCAGTTTTTTAAGGAATCTCCACACTGTTGTCCATAGTGGCTGTACTAGTTTGCATTCCCACCAACAGTGTAAGAGGGTTCCCTTTTCTCCACACCCTCTCCAGCATTTATTATTTGTAGACTTTTGGATCACAGCCATTCTGACTGGTGTGAAATGGTACCTCATAGTGGTTTTGATTTGCATTTCTCTGATAATGAGTGATGTTGAGCATCTTTTCATGTGTTTGTTAGCCATCTGTATGTCTTCTTTGGAGAAATGTCTATTTAGTTCTTTGGCCCATTTTTTGATTGGGTCGTTTATTTTTCTGGAGTTGAGCTGTAGGAGTTGCTTGTATATTTTTGAGATTAGTTGTTTGTCGGTTGCTTCATTTGCTATTATTTTCTCCCATTCTGAAGGCTGTCTTTTCACCTTGCTAATAGTTTCCTTTGATGTGCAGAAGCTTCTGCAATGTACTAATTTTATTGCACTAGGTGTTAAGCCTGTAACTTCCCATGCTACTAATCATTTCCCTTTAATTGTATTCTAATTTTTATTCTTTACTTTTGATAGACTGCTTTCCATTTGTATGACGTATATGTTAGATAGTTTTGCCTAATATTTGGACACAAATTGATTCATTGAGGTTTTTAAAGCCCAGAAATAAACCACATGTTTTAATATAAAATTTGTTCATGAATTTTTATGTTATGTCTAAAGTTTTCTTTTTTTTTTTTAATCAGTAGCAAGAGAATTACATTTATGGACAACTATGTTGTGTAATATAAAAGCAAAACTTCCCCAGTGGTAATTATTTTTATATTCCATTTCTATTACCCAGTATCTCATGGACCTAGTCAAATGGAACTGGGTGAAATATGTTCGTGTTGAAATGAATAAGCTTAATTTGTTTACTGCAATGTTTTAAATCAAATTACAATAATTTGAATACAAGGAGAGAAATCCAGAAGGATAATTTCAGTATTTTTAGAATTTATGGCAAATATGTTGAATAAATAGGTTGAGCCTTTTTATTTGTATAGTGTTATTCAAGATGTAGGACATTCTAGATTAAGAAAATGATACAAATTATTAGATAAACAATGAGTATCTTAAATATCACAAAGAAGAGATGTGGGTTTCACAGAATGTAGAGGACTTTGGTTGAATTGCATTACACACACACACACACACACACACACACACCCACAAATTACTCTAATCCAAAGATGGTTTATTATTTATTCCATAGACTAATTACTCTGCTATAATCACAGAACTAAAATAAACATGGAACTGATCCTAGAGAATGTAAAATCGGCTCTATCTTGATGGTTTATATAAGTTAAAATCTTACCTGGGTCAAGATATGATGTTAAGCTAATGATTGAATGAGAAAAACTTTATGATTAAGAAAATTATTATAGAAGTAGTTATGACATCTTATAGCATACACTGTGATTTTGTGTGAATTAGAGAGTAAATTTTTACTATAGACATTGTTACCGTATAAGAGTTGGTGAGCTGAGAGCAAGCTAGATTTTAGTCCTATCTTCCTCCCTCCATACCCTCATACACTTCATCACTTCCACATCTCGGTGCCCTTCTATAAGGGCATAGTTTACATATCTGGATGTGGCAGTCCTGGGGCTACTTTACATGGCTTCCATGGACCCACATTTCATACTCCTGAGATTATATCAACATTAGGTGTACATGATGTCTGCTCAGTCACTTCAGGCATGTCTGACTCTTTGAGACCCTGTGGACTGTAGTCTGCCAGGCTTTTCTGTCTGTGGGATTCTCCAGGCAAGAATACTGGAGTAGGTGGCCATTCCCTTCTCCAGGAGGTCTTCCTGAGCCTGGATTGAACCTGGGTCTCTTACACCTCCTGCATTAGCAGGCAAATTCTTTACCACTAGCACCACCTGGGAAGCCCAATGTACATGATATGTACATGATATATATATTATATATATTTTTTTCTTTTGGAAAAGAAGCAGAGCATTAATCAAATATTCATGACAATGTATTGTCCTCACAAAATGCTAGAAACAGATTATAGGATCAAGCAATTCAATTATTTAAAATGAAAGTTATTATTTTGCTAACTTAGCTGTACTTAGATTATTTTGTCCTGGCAATGGTGGCCTAGTTAAAGTAATAAATGCATAAATCTGATTCTATTGTGGTATCTGTTGTAGGAAAATTTACTAATAGAGGATTTTTACAAAAATCTTGCAAACATAGATGAAACCATTTGGACGGAGGACTCTTTTTTTGGGACATAGAAATTCTATAGTTACCAACTCAAACAGATGAGAAGACTGAAAGAAAAATCACTTTTTAGTGGAACTGAGAGATACAACCTGCGAACCTGCTTGATATGACCAATTTCTATCTATTCAAAATCATTTTGAATATCATAGATGCTAACCATTTAAATAGCATTTCATTAAAAAATAGCAGTGCCTGTTGTTTTAACAATTTCAAAACTTTTATTCACAAATTTATGTGTTGTATCTCTAACCACTTTATAGAATGTTCATTTAAATTCGCTACAGGGAAATGCAACTAATCTTTTAAATGATGCTTTTCAGATAAATGACAACACCAGATGTCTGTCTTTGCGGTAATTGTTTCACTTAATAGATATACATAGCATTATATGCTGTCTTAGAAAAAGATTTTCATTTGTAGATGTTGAATCCTTATCTTCAAATCCTTTCCTATAAGCTGTAGAAAAAAAAAAATTGAAATATTTCTGTTCACTCCTAAACATGACACAATTTGGGAGTGAACAGGAAGCTTTTCTCTCCCTCAGACTGACTTGGTTCTGCACGTTCCAAAAGGACTTTAATAAAAATACGGTGCAAGTGATTTTGAATGATTTTGACCTGAACTAGAGTCTTTCCTAAGATGTGCAGTCCTGTTTTTTTCTTGTTCTTTTGACAGATGTAAGGAATACTGGGTTGTAGACTGCATGATACTCTATGATTGACTTAGGCAGGGTGTGAATGGTGCTGCAAAGCAGGGGAGCGACACTGAGGTTTCAAAGTGACAGACTGGTTACAGAGTGATTGAAGAGGTATATGTTCTAGCATGCATGTGATGGGCTTGGGGAGGAAAAAGGGGGAATGAGGGGCGGGGGAGCACATCACTGGTATTCATTCTAGTTTCTTCTTTTTCATGGGCATTATTGTCACTGTGTAGGAAGAAGCATATACATAAGCTGGTCTAAACTTCTTTTCATACAAGGAATAAAATAGAATTCATATGAATAGATGTGATATTTCAATTTTAAGACAGATTTATATATATATAAAATCATATAAAATATGTTCAAGATCATTAATAATTAAGGAAATGCAAATTAAATTCACAACTGGACTCTGTTACACACATTAGAAAGGAGGAAACTGAAGACTGACTAAACAGATTGTCTTAGCTTGGACTGCTATAACAAAGAACCATAGACCAGATGGTGCATGAAAAATAGAAATTTTTTTCTCATTATTCTGGAGGCTGAGATCAGAATTTCAGCATGGTTGGGTTCTAATGGCAGCCCTCTTCTGAGTTGCACACCGCTGACTTCTTGTATCCTCACATGATAAAAAGAGGGCAAGAGAGCTCTCTGGGATCCATTTTGTTAAGGAACTAATCCCATTTATCAGAGTGGAGTCTTCCAAAGGCCCAACCTTCTAAAACCATCATGTTGGAGTGAGGGTTTCAACATATGAACTTTGGGTGCATATATGAATGTGCAAACAATAATACCAAGTACTGGTGACTATCTGGAAGAACTGGACTTCTCATATAATTTCTGAAGGGAACATAAATGGTACAGTTGTTTATATAATATACCATTTATATAATGGTACAAACGTCTTGTGACAGCTTCTTAAATAGGCAAAGGTAAACCTAGCAAATGGCTCAGACATTCTACTTTTAGTTTTTAACCCAAAAGAAAATAATTCATGTGTTCAAATAAAGACTTGTACATAATGCCTGCAGTAGCTTTCTTTGTGTTAATCAAAATTTGGGAAAAAAATCAACAGATAAATAAATAAAAAAACATGGCCTATCCGATCAATGAAATCTACTCAGCAATAAAAATAAATGAACCACTGATGCTCACAATAGCATGGTGAATGTCTATTAATTTTGATGATTGAAGTAAGTCAGACTGAAAAGTGAAAACACCCTATCATGTCATTTATATAAAATTATATGTATCATATGTATACACACATATACGTTGTTGTTTAGTCACTAAACATGTACAACTCTTTTGCAACCCTGTGGACAGTAGCCCACTAGGCTCCTCTGTTGATGGGGTTTCCCAGGCAAGAATACTGGAGTGGGTTGCCATTTCCTTCTCTAGTAATCTTCCCAACCCAGGATTGAACCCACATCTCCTTCATTGGCAGGAGATTCTTTACCATTGAGCCACCTAAACATGAAAAGTAAATTTATAATGACAGGAAATAAGTAAATGGTTTCCTATGAAACTAAGGTGGAGAAAGAGGAGATGGAGATTACAAAAGGCCATGAAAGAACATTTGGGAGTGATGGATATGCTAATTATTATTATTATCCTGATGACTTTATGGGACTATAACTCTAAAATATGGTAAAACGTGGTAAAATGTAGTGAGCTATATTGGGCTTTCAGATACAGTGGTAACCTAATAGGAAAAGGAGTACGTCAAGGCTGTATATTGTCACCCTGCTTATTTGACTTATATGCAGACTACATCATGAGAAACCCTGGGCTGGAGGAAGCACAAGCTGGAATCAAGATTGCGGGAGAAATATCAGTCACCTCAGATATGCAGATGACACCACCCATATGGCAGAAAGTGAAGAAGAACTAAAGAGCTTCTTGATGAAAATGAAAGAGGAGAGTGAAAAAGTTGGCTTAAAGCTCAACATTCAGAAAACCAAGATCATGGCATCCGGTCCCATCACTTCATGGGAAATAGATGAGGAAACAGTGGAAACAGTGTCAGACTTTATTTTGGGGGACTCCAAAATCACTGCAGATGGTGACTTCAGCCATGAAATTAAAAGACACTTACTCCTTGGAAGGAAAGTTATGACCAACATAGACAGCATATTGAAAAGCAGAGACATTACTTTGCCAACAAAGGTCCATCTAGTCAAGGCTATGGTTTTTCCAGGGGTCACGTATGGATGTGAGAGTTGGACTACAAAGAAAGCTGAGTGCCGAAGAATTGATGCTTTTGAACTGTGGTGTTGGAGGAGACTCTTGAGAGTCCCTTGGACTGCAAAGAGATGCAACCAGTCCATCCTAAAGGAGATCAGTCCTGGGTGTTCATTGGTACGACTGATGTTGAAGCTGAAACTCCAATACTTTGGCCACCTGATGTGAAGAGCTGACTCATTTGCAAAGACCCTGATGCTGGGAAAGATTGAGGGCAGGAGGAGAAGGGGACGACAAAGGATGAGATAGTTGGATGGCATCACGGACTCAATGGACATGGGTTTGGGTGGACTCCGGGAGTTGGTGATGGACTGGCAGTCCTGGTGTGCTGCGGTTCATGGGATCACAAAGAGTTGGACATGACTGAGTGACTGAACTGAACTGAACTGAATGCAAAATTCTTCTAATATACTTTAAGTCAGATTTTTACTTCCTTTGATTTTGATATATATCTACTACACACTATACATCTACACACACACACACACACACACACACACACATATATATATATATGCCATACACTACTATATATATATCTACTATACACTATGTAGGTTTCAAAGTAAACTACATAAAAATGTTCTGAAATACAATTCTTCATCAGATTGAATTCCCATTGCAAAAATGCCCACTAGAAAAGAAATTTGTGATATATAAATGAAAGAGTGTTTATTCAGTTAAAAAATGCATATTTGTTGAACATCATCAAGTATGTTGCAGACTTAAGTGTTGAGGCTAGTAATACCAAATAGAAAAACATAAACAGCCTGCCATAGGAGGGGAGGATTTTAGCTGGAGCTGATAAGGGGTGGATATTAAGTGGACATGCTGTGTGATTCTCATCCAGAGATAAGCAGATGATGTGGAGAAAAATTAACTTAGAGCATTCAGAATCAACAACCTTTAACAAGAGGTGTCTCAGACATCTTGACACTTCATGGAATTCTGTCAGAAAACTTGACCTCAGTATGATCATCATTGTTATCATCATCATCACAAAATATTTGTCTTGTATATATAAGAAATATTCTGACTTGCAAATTTATGAGACTTTTAAAACTCATACAGTATATATACCACAGTGATTTTTAAATTTATTTGAAATATTTAGCACTGTTACTGATTTATCTAAAAGCATAGTTTTCACCTGATTTCATTTTCTTTTCTTTAAATGGGATCCACTTTATATGTTTTTAAATATCAAAGATTACAATTATACAGTATTGAGAAGTATAGAACAAAACCCTGTTATTGAAGGACGATTTCTCTGCAATATTGTGTTGGCCTCTGTCACACGTCAGCACAAATCAGCTGCAGGTAAACATATGTCCCCACCCTCCTGAAAATCCCTCCCATCTCCCACCCCTCAAGGTTGTCACATGCTTTCATTTTCATAACATTTTTCTCACACATTTTCTTTGGAACCTAATATATAGTTCTTAGATGTCATATATATACCTCTCTAAAATTTTTGTTTCAAAAATCAGTATGTTTACTTCCAGACAAGAAATCTCTTTGTGGAAGTATCTAGTCAAATATTTTTGTTTCATTCTTATAATGTTTGTTCATTTACTTATTATCGAATTTAAGAGTTCTTTACATATTCTGGATACAAATTCTTTATCAGATACATAATTTACAAATACTGGAGTAGGTAGCCATTCCCTTCTCCAGGGGATCTTCACAACCCAAGGATTGAAACTGGGTCTCCCACGTTGCAGGCAGATTCCTTACTGTCTGAATCACTGGGGAAGCCCAATTTACAAATTTCCTCCAAGTCTGTGGCTTTTTAAAGTTCTATCAGAAGTGTTTCTAGGTGAGCCAAAATATATAGATTATTTTAGAAATCTATTTTTTCAAAAATTATTTTTAAATGCCATGCTTTGGTATTTTATCTAAGACATCTTTGCTTAACAACAACAACAGCAACAACAATCCTACTGAAATTTTATAGTTTTGGGTTTTACATTTAGAACTATAGCTTACTTTGAATTATTTTCCCATTGTTAAAAGGAAAAAGATAAAAGTTTGCTTATTTAGCATAAGGATATTAAGTTGTTCCAACACCAATAGAGTGAAAATTTTGTTCTTTCTTCACTGAATTAACTTTGTATTTTTGTTAAAAATCTGGTGTCAACTTATGAGATTGTTTGTTTCTGGACCACCTATTTCTTGGTGGTTCTCTTGATCTCTTTGTCAGTTTTGATACCAGTCCCATGCTTTTGGTAATATAGGCTCTGTGGTTAAGAATCTGCCTGACAATGCAGGAGACAAAAGAGAAGTGGGTTCCATCCCTGGGCTTGGAAGATTCCCTGGAGAAGGAAATGGTGACCTACTCCAGTATTCTTGCCTAGAAAATTCCACGGACAGAGGAGCCTGGCGGGCTATAGTCCACGGGATCACAGAAGAGTTGGACACAACCTAGCACCTAACCAGCAACAAAGTCAAGTTTAGTTTTGTAACCAACTTTTTTCATTTTGAAGTTGTTTTGGCTCTTCTTTGTATTGCCAGATTAATTTTAGCACCAACTTGTCAGTTTCCACAAAAGCACTTGTGGAAATTCTGACTGGAGTGCACTGAAGGTAAAGATCAGTTTGGGGAGAATTGATGTTTTGCCCATATTGAATTCTTCAGGCAATAACAAGCTATGTATTTCCGTTTATTTATGTCTTCTTTCATTCCTCTCAATAATACTTTCTAATTTTCAGTTTATAAGTTTTGTGGGATTTTGGTCAGATATATCCCTAAAGTGCTGCATTCGATATGCCAGCAAATTTGGAAAACTCAGCAGTGGCCACAGGACTGGAAAAGGTCAGTTTTCATTCCAATTCCAAAGAAAGGCAATGCCAAAGAATGCTCAAACTACCACACAATTGCACTCATCTCACACGCTAGTAAAGTAATGCTCAAAATTCTCCAAGCCAGGCTTCAGCAATATGTGAACCGTGAACTTCCTGATGTTCAAGCTGGTTTTAGAAAAGGCAGAAGAACTAGAGATCAAATTGCCAACATCAGCTGGATCATGGAAAAAGCAAGAGAGTTCCAGAAAAACATCTATTTCTGCTTTATTGACTATGCCAAAGCCTTTGACTGTGTGAATCACAATAAACTGTGGAAAATTCTTCAAGAGATGGGAATACCAGATCACCTGATCTGCCTCTTGAGAAATTTGTATGCAGGTCAGGAAGCAACAGACTGGTTCCAAATAGGAAAAGGAGTACGTCAAGGCTGTATATTGTCACCCTGTTTATTTAACTTATATGCAGAGTACATCATGAGAAATGCTGGACTGGAAGAAACACAAACTGGAATCAAGATTGCCGGGAGAAATATCAGTCACCTCAGATATGCAGATGACACCACCCTTATGGCAGAAAGTGAAGAGGAAGTAAAAAGCCTCTTGATGAAAGTGAAAGTGGAGAGTGAAAAAGTTGGCTTAAAGCTCAACATTCAGAAAACGAAGATTATGGCATCCGGTCCCACCATTTCATGGGAAATAGATGGGGAAACAGTGGAAACAGTATCAGACTTTATTTTGGGGGGCTCCAAAATCACTGCAGATGGTGACTGCAGCCATGAAATTAAAAGACACTTACTCCTTGGAAGGAAAGTTTTGACCAACCTAGATAGCATATTCAAAAGCAGAGACATTACTTTGCCAACAAAGGTCTGTCTAGTCAAGGCTATGGTTTTTCCAGTGGTCATGTATGGATATGAGAGTTGGACTGTGAAGAAGGCTGAGTGCCGAAGAATTGATGCTTTTGAACTGTGGTGTTGGAGAAGACTCTTGAGAGTCCCTTGGACTGCAAGGAGATCCAACCAGTCCATTCTGAAGGAGATCAGCCCTGGGATTTCTTTGGAAGGAATGATGCTATAGCTGAAACTCCAGTAGTTTGGCCACCTCATGCGAAGAATTGACTCATTGGAAAAGACTCTGATGCTGGCAGGGATTGGAGGCAGGAGGAGAAGGGGATGACAGAGGATGAGATGGCTGGATGGCATCACTGACTCAATGGACATGAGTCTGAGTGAACTCCGGGAGTTGGTGATGGACAGGGAGGCCTGGCGTGCTGCTATTCATGGGATTGCAAAGAGTCGGACACAACTAAGAGACTGATCTGATCTGATCTCTAAAAGTTTTATATTATTTTATGCTATTGCAATATCTAGTGCTTTGTTAAATTTTAATTTCCATTTTTAACTGTTGAGTCATAGGAATGCAGTTTATTTTTGTATATTGATCTTGTGTTCTGAAACCTTGATAAACTTTCATAGTAGTTGCTGCTAAGTCATTTCAGTCGTGTCTGACTCTCTGCGACCCCATAAATGGCAGCCCACCAGGCTCCCCCGTCCCTGGGATTCTCCAGGCAAGAACACTGGAGCGGGTTGCCATTTCCTTCTCCAATGCATGAAAGTGAAAAGTGAAAGTGAAGTCGCTCAGTCATGTCTGACTCTTTGCGACCCCATGGACTTCAGCCTACCAGGCTCCTCCATCTATGGGGTTTTCAGGTATGGAAAAATACATTATTTGTTCAAAAGAAGTGTTCACATCTTTTTTTCAAACTTTGGTGACCTTTACTTCCTTTTTCTTTATGTATGGCACTGGCTGAACCTTCCAGCACAATGATAAAAATGAATGGTGAGACATCTTTGTTATTTTGGACATGAATTTGAGCAAACTCTGGGAGACAGTGTAACAGAGGAGCCTGGCGTGCTGCCGTTCATGCAGTCACAAAGAGTTAGACATGACTTAGTGACTGAACAACAAAAAACAACAATTAGGCTCTGCCGGGAGAGAGCACCAGAAAGATTGCACAGCAGTGGGAAAAGGGCTTGCTCTGATTGTGTGCTTCTTAATGGCTTTCTGTTCCCATCGGTAACACCCACCAACTCTTCCTCCCAGTGGCAATTGATTCCAGCTTACATTCTCCTCTCTAGAACTAACCAAACTAAGCTTGAGTCTCTTAATGACATCAGTATCAAATGCCTGATGCATGTTCCTCCCAGGTCTGTGTGTCAGGCCCACAGGGCATCCCTCTGATCTCAGAGGTAACAATTGCAGGCTCTTTCTCAAAGGTCCGAATTTCAACTCTAGGGCAACCTTCCTCTACACCTGTGAGTTTTAACAACTGTAATCTCCTCTGCTTGTTCTCCCACAGGGATGGCTCCGCTTCCTGCAGTTGCTGCCGTGTGCCCCCTGCAGTGTGCTGTTGTCCTGTGCCTGTTTTGTCCTGTCAGTTTTCAATGCCTAGTTAACAATTATTTCTATTAAGTCATATTTGTTAAAACAACTGAAATGGTTTCTGTTTTCTACTTACACCCTGACTTATCTAATAAGTATATGTTTATTTTCACCTTATTCAAATTCTCATATTACTTTTAATTTCTTTATAGTTGAACAGTTATACAACAAAGACTAAGCCAAATAAAATATTTTAATTCAAATATATCTTATCTTTAAATTCAGGTGCAAGGAAAGAAATGACTTGATATTTTTTCATATGTCTGCTTCTAAATGACACATAATGTGATTGGTAAAAATGGACAAACAATAAATGTGAGTAAAAATGGATAGGCCCCTGGTTTTTCATTCTGAGTAAAGTACAGGCTAGACAATAGACATACTTTATAATGTCCTAAACATGAGAAATCATGATTGCATTAGATTAGACTCAAATTATTCATGAGATTTGATTGGAGGAATAAGACATGATGAGAAGAAAGATGCAAAATTGAGATATAGCTTTATTGTCTCAAATTTCCTGTTGATGCCCTTGAATTTGCTTATATTTTTGGAATTATTGCCAAAGTTTTGTCACTTATTGCCTCTGTTAGCAATTTGGGATTTTAGAACATATAAAAGTAGATTTGTGTCATTTTATTTCCTGCTCAATTAGTGTATAATACATTGCTTGACTGTCCAAGTGTGGAATTGTTTGGTATGGCAATTATATATTATATTTATATAATTTCTAGACACCATAATTCCCTCTTGTTTTCCCCTAAACCTTCTGAGTATATTTGGATAAGTCATGTTACATCATGTCAGATGTTACTGGATAATTTCATTTACATGAAGGGGCTGTTTTTAAAAGTTCCATTGAAACTTGTGTCCTCAAAAGTATGTGTGACTGTTTCTGTCTCAGCAAGAGACAAACTGGCTCTTGAAGATTGAAGATTAACTGCCGGATCACCACTGCTATTTGAAAGGAATTCTACATAGGTATAAAATTGGATTGAGACTGCTTTAGCTTAGCTGCAAAACCTGAGCTAAAACTTAGGGCTAAATTGCTGATTCATCACCTCAGCAAATAAGAAATCATAAATATTTACATTTTACATCTCATAATCCCTTGATTTCATTACCTCCCATTTATAGACTGGTAATATTCTGGCTATGAGAGAGGTATAAGCTTTTTGAAAATCCTTTATAAAACCCTTCTTTAACACTGATAGCTTTTCTGTTCTGCATTTATATCTACTATAACAAGACAGACCTTAGTTAAGGAAAATCTGTGAATGTGCTTCTTATTTCCTTATAATTTCACTTGTTTCATTTTCTTATATTTAATAGGGGTATATGGAAGGGCGAAATCAAAACCTAAACTTATTTTTACCATCAACTGGAATGTCAAAAATATACAGTCACATAACTCCAGTCAACAACCAGTTCAATGACTGCAAAATAATTTAAAAATGTAAGTTAGCCCAATGGTAGAAAAACTCACATGTTCTTGGGTTTAGGAATACATTCTTCATTTTATGTAGGATAAACCATGTAATAGATTCAGAGGGAAAATGAATACATAGCATACTATATAGAAGCCTATCATCCTAGGAAAATATATATATTTTTAGCTCTCACAACAATATTAATGCTATCAACTTCTTTCTCTTGAATGTGAATGCTCTTCAAAATAGCCATCAGACATTTTTAATCCCTACACAAGTAATTTTAGCAAAGTGAATTAAAATGAGAGAGTGGCTAAATGAAAATTTAAGGGAATTATTGAGATTGTTAATGTATGACAAGATATGATTTCTATTTGCTAATCTTGTAAAATAACATGCTACTTACCATTATAAGAATGCATAAAATCCATCAATGTTGTCAGCTACAAATCTATCAAAGCTCAAGAGTAACTGTTTCTATATATCACCATAATACTAAAACAATTTGTTAATTTCCTAATAATTAGAAAGTCCAAGCCAATTTCTTACTGTTTTTAATGGAACAAAAGAAATTTATAAGTTAAAGTTTAAATTCAGTTCAGTACCTCAGTCGTATCCGATTCTTTGTGACCCCATAGACTGTACCACACCTGGCTTCCCTGTCCATCACCAACTCCTGGAGCTTGCTCAAACTCATCTCCATTGAGTTGGTGATGCCATCCAATCATCTCATCCTCTGTCACCCCCTTCTCCTGCCTTCAGTCTTTCCCAGCATCAGGATCTTTTCCAATGAGTCAGTTCTTCACATTAGGTGGCCAAAATATTAGAGCTTCAGCTTCATGACATCAGTCCTTCCAATGAATACTCAGGACTGATTTCCTTTAGGATTGATTGGTTTGATCTTGATGTCCAAGGGACTCTCAAGAATCTTCTCCAATACCACAGTTCAAAAGCATCAATTCTTTGGTGCTCAGCTTTCTTTATGGTCCAACTCTCACATCTGAACATGACTACTGGAAAAGACATAGCTTTGACTAGATGGACCTTTGTTGGTAAAGTAATGTCTCTGCTTTTTAATACACTGCCTAGTTTTTTTCATAGCTTTTCTTTCAAGGATCAAGTGTCTTTTAGTTTCATGGCTGCAGTCACCATCTGGAGTGATTTTGAAGCCCAAGAAAGTAAAGTCTATCACTGTTTCCATCACGTCCCCATCTATTTGCCATGAAGTGATAGGACTGAATGCCATCTGGACCTGGTGTTGAGGGCAGAAGGTTTAATTTTGCTTGTTTTGACCCACTGTAAATTTTTCCACTTGACTAGTTTGTCTTAAATAGATTCTTATGTTGTAATGAATAAAAGCTTAAATATGACTGACTGTATAGTGTTTTAGAGTTTCAATGGTAAATATCTAGGATGAATAGAATTCATGTATGTAGGTAGTTATTGAACATGGTTCTCACATGCATCACAAACCTTACCCTAGAGAACATTGCTAAAATCATTAGTCAGATCTGTGACACTTGTGTTTATTCTCTTCCCGTCAAGGACTATTCCTTTTTTGTATCACTGTAAATGTTCTACATATAATTTTATGATCCAACAGGTCTCTTGGTATTTCCTCAGGCTTCTGCATTTAAAATATATCTCCACTAGAAAATGAATAAACTACATGTATTTTCCTTTGTTTACATATCTAACATGGTCTACATCCATGCAAAAGGGATGATTCAAAGGCTGTAACACTCCTTGGATATTTAAATGTCTACAACCTCCTTTGCACAATGTTTCTTGCTTGTGAATATTCTCCAAAATACCTTTCACAACAGTGGTGAGAATTTTATATAATTCTCTTGAAATTATATTGAAAAATAACACATTGAACTGAGTTAGAATGAAAGACTCTCACAATTACTGAAAGTCTTTTACTCTAGTTCTGCACTCCATTCTCTTGGGGCTACTGTTAGAAAACTTGGAAACAGAAAATCTGTTTGCCTCAAAATGTCTTTGTATATTTTAGTATCACTAAATATAGAAATCATAAAAATAGAACATTATAAGATGATAGCTTATAATGTAAGAATGTAATTATGATTCTTATAATGTAAGAATCATGTTGCTATATTATTTAGGCATATCAAAATGTAAAGTATTTTATAGTGATAATGTTTTGAAATCATATCTAGACTAGCAAAGAAAAAATCATATTCTTTCATGTTGTGCTTGTAAACTGAAGACAATATTCATTTTTTTTGGTTTTGTTTTTGATACCTTGATCTATTTTTTTTTTTTTTTTTTTTGGTCAGAGATTCTAAACATTTAATTAGTACACTTATTTTTAATAAATGATATTAATTTTAATACAGTATTAGTTTTGGATTGATTCTTGGAATGGCTTAAACCTGAAGGCTGGATTATTTCTTCAGTATATAAAATCACATGTTATTTTTTAGTGAATATTTTCTCAAAAATGTTCTTTGCCTGATATTCTGAAAAGAACACTGGCAGTTTTATTTATAGCCATATTTTGGCACAATATTTTGTTCAACTAAAATTAACTTGGTAAGCAAAAAAAAAAAAAAAAAAAGCTAAGTATTGTAAAGATCTTAGAAATTTAACGAATTATTTTTTCTCATTTTGTTTTTACTGGGTTAAGTTACATAATCAACCAATGAGAGTTCAGTTTGTATAAGGCCTAAAACCAGAAAACAATTTAACCTTTATTTTTAATAAAGATTTTTTTCAATCTTGGTAGAATTCTGTATCTCCAAAGCATATAGGCCTTTATTAATTGCAGTTAATTCAGTTAAAATGCATTAAGTGCCCATCAAATTATTTTCCTATGATTTCTTACTTAATCCTTTTTATTTTATAGAAATGTGGGTATTTTTATCCCCATTTACAAATGAGAAAAATTCAGGGGGATTGCAGAGGGTTAGAGTGCTAACTTTCATACATTATAATACAAAACTTAATTGCAACTCTGTATCTACTAATATTAAAACCAATGACTGATTCCATATAAGAGCCTTTTGGAATGGCTCACTGATTAATCAGAAACGTCACATCATAGGGCATTTCAATCCACAGTGACTGTTTCTGTCAGTCTGAGGATGCTTTACTTTGAGCTTTCATAAAAGGGATAATTTGCAATTCAAAATTGGTTTCACCTTTTCTAATTAAGTGAAATTACAGTTGCCAGATTATAATTAAAGGTTATGTGACAGACAGGAGTGTTTATTTGGATTATATCAGATTATTTTTCTGGTTTTCTGAAAATTGTAGCTTTTAATGAACATGGATTTTTGAAACTTCTGACAAATATATACTTTTATTTAGGAATAGAGCTGTTCCTTTTTTCTAAACTTGAAATGCAGCTGTGATTGTCTATATTATGGGACTCATATTCAAATGCATTTCTCTCTCTCTACCAAACTGCCTAAAGGTATTGATGTCAGAATATTTCCCTTCTAATGAGTACATGATCTCTCCCAGAGATGCTATGAAAAATATCACTGTGACTCAAACTGAATTATAGTTATACCACTTAATAATGATTTTTAAAATGGCCCAAATTATACATCATAGGAATATTGAGATAAAGAGGTATTATGCAGGAATTGCATTGCCAAAAAATAGCTTATAGTTTTTGCCTGTTGAAAAGTTTAAAATTTATAAAGAAATCTCTGCCAAAAATGTAAGAGCTTAGATCTCAATGTTTCTCTCTCACCTCATAAACTTGAATAACTTAGGGGCAGGTTAGAGTAGCTGCACAGAGTGTGAAGTCAAATTGCCTAGGGATCAATATGGAGAGGTTTCTTTCTTTTTTTTAGCCACCTCCCATTAAAACGGGGCAAATGTCTAGCACTGTCTTAAGAATTAATAGTTAAAGAATATCATGTAGCAAATAGCAAATAGTTTGCTCTCCAGGGAAGTTGATTAACTCTCTTTTGGTCAGAAACTGTGTAACAGAAGTTTTGATTACTCTTTTGAAGTTAAGACAATTGATCTTTTAATTCACTAAAATTCTTTATCTACCAGGTTTCTTTAAAAAACATGCTTTTGATACCATGTGATTTGTAACTAAATTCATCTCAGCATTATAAAATTCTTGTCCCTATAGCTCTTCTTGGAGTTTTAATCAATATTTTGGCATTAGTTAATAAAGTAGATGTAGCTCAGGATTGGTCTTAAGTGACCTCAGAAAACTTTAAACCTGTGATGTGTTGATTATATGTATTCCTTACAAATTTTTCACTTAAAAATTATCTACTTAAATATTATAATATGTTTAATCATTAAAAGAAATAAGAATGTATATCCAACTTCAATAAAATTATATGGAAATACAATTGTAGCAAAAATTCATTCCTTAAATCAAATCCAATGAGAAGAGAACAAATATAAATTCAAGGTTTATTAGGATTTAAATGGGCATTTTTTTCTTCCACTATGTCAATGAGGATTTGCTGAGTATACATACATAAGATAGCCTACATTTAGAATATTTTCTTTAGGACTAAACTAAAATACCAGAAATGATTGCAAATGATATTACAGTTTTGCTTTGTTTGATATTTTGCATTATAGGTCTTATCATAAGATTTTTAATGTTTTATCCTACTATAAATATCAAACAACTACTTAGGTTATATTCTTGGGATTGTTAATAGACTATTTCTTTTTCATACTAAGATATTATAGCAACAATTTTTATTCAATCAAAATATTTCATTTCTATAAAATCCCCCAAAAAGTTTTTTATGAAAATGAACAGATACTTTCTCTAATACTTTTTCTGCTATGGCAACTGAAGCTCTCAGTAATGATACCATGCAAACAATGAGATTGAATTGTTACATTAATAGAATTTTTGAAGTAATTAGATTATGAAGATGCTTTGTCCTTTCTAGCTCAGAGCTTTGTGTAGCATTGCTAAACAAATTATTCTGAAAATATTAACTTGTTTAGTTTAATCAGTTATTGTCACTGGATTCTATTATCACTGTCTTACAATCTCCCATCATATATGTTAGAGTTGCTTAGCTTGATTCTTATCAATTCAGTGAATATCTCCTCTTTCGAATTTCATTTGATGTCTTTTTCTGGTATCTCTTTGATTTTGTGGATGCATTTCAGAACATGAGACAACAACAGACTATAGTTAATAGAAAGCATCTTGTTAGCTCAGACAAGCTGACATCAGGGAGTATAAATTGAGTGAGTTACCCTTTATTTTTTGCTATTTTTCAAGGGGTTTCTATCATGTATGGAATCTTAGACCATTTGTGTCATTTTGATTTTCAGAAAATGTGTTTAAAATTGGGTTTGTGTCTATATGCAGAAGATGCCATCAGCAAATTCTTTGGTCTGAGTTGCTGAGTGATGTTGGGACTAGGGAAACAGACTTGGCTGGGAATGTGTCACTAGCAGATCTATATACTGTGTCACTTTTTCCATCACTGTGTATGGGCAAGTATACACGAGTGTCAGAAAATAGGTTGCCTAGACTATGTTTTCTTTAGGCTATTGAAGTTGCCTGGAGAACATTTTACTTCGTTATTGGAACAGAACTATTAATCCAGACAAAGCAAATAAAAGGTTGTAGTATCAACGCATAGGGAGGAAGTACCAAGTGAAACCTGTAAGAGGACATGAGACGACAGCAGTGCACTGACTCTTCCCCATTTTAAAACAGTCTGTGCACAGAATGTGAAGATTACAATTAACTGGAAAAGCGAGGCTAACCAAACACCCTTGCCTAATATTTTTAGGTAAGTTCAGAAAAAGCTTTCATTTTCATGATCTAATTAATTGGCCCAGTTTTATGATGTGATGGATAAATAGAGATATGCATATATACTAATAGAGTGAAAAATTAATCTTTGACATGTAAAAAGTTTCTATTGTTTTTAATAAAGTAGATATAGATAAGTGAGCACTTATTAGCCATTGTAATAGGTGAGTAGTGGTATCTAGTTGTAGTTCAATTTGCATTTTCCTAATGGGAGAAGCACAAGCTGGAATCAAGATGGCAAGGAGAAATATCAATAACCTCAGATATGCAGATGACATCACCTTTACGGCAGAATGTGAAGAGGAGCTAAAGAGCCACTTGATGAAAGTGAAAGAAGAGAGTGAAAAGGTTGGCTTAACGCTCAACATTCAGAAAACTAAGATCATGGCATCCAGTCCCATCATTTCATGACAAATAGATGGGGAAACAGTGGAAGCAGTGTCAGACTTTATTTTTTTGGGCTCCAAAATCACTTTGGTTGGTGATTGCAGCCATGAAATTAAAAGATGCTTACTCCTTGGAAGGCAAGTTATGGCCAACCTGGATAACATATTAAAAAGCAGATATATTACTTTGCCAGCAAAGGTTCGTCTAGTCAAGGCTATGGTTTTTCCAGGGGTCATGTATGGATGTGAGAGTTGGACTGTGAAGAAAGCTGAGCAACAAGGAATTGATGCTTTTGAACTGTGGTGTTGGAGAAGACTCTTGAGAGTCCCTTGGACTGCAAGAAGATCCAACCAGTCCATTCTAAAGGAGATCAGTCCTGGGTGTTCATTGGAAGGACTGAAGCTGAAACTCCAATACTTTGGCCACCTCAGGCGAAGAGTTGACTCTTTGGAAAAGACTCTGATTCTGGGAGGGATTGGGGGCAGGAGGAGAAGGGGATGGCAGAGGATGAGATGGCTGGATGGCATCACTGACTTGATGGACATGAGTTTGAGTAAACTCCGGGAGTTGGTGATGGACAGGGAGGCCTGGCATGCTGCGATTCATGGTGTCGCAACGAGTTGGACATGATTGAGGAACTGAACTGAACTGAATGAATGACAAAAGATATTGAACATTTTTACATGTGCTCATTTGCCCTGTAGCTCAGATGGTAAAGAATCTGCCTGCAATTCAGGAGACCTGGGTTTGATCCCTGGGTCAAGAAGATCCCCTGGAGAAGGAAATGGCAACACACTCCATTATTCTTGTCTGGAGAATCCCATGGACAGAGGAGCCCTGGTGAGGTACAGTCCATGGGTCACAGAGTCAGAAATGACTTAGCAACTAACACACACACACACGACTAACACACACACACACACACATTTGGTGTTCATATATCTTCTTTAGTAAATTGTTTAAATTGCCCATTGTGGAGGGAGATTTTTGTCTTTTATTATTGCATTGTAAGAATTATTTGCATGTGTGCTCAGTCGCTCAGCTGTGTCTGACTCTTTGCAACCCCATGGACTGTAGCATGCCAAACTCCTCACTCCATGGAATTTTCCATGCAAGAATACTGGAGTGGGTTGCCATTTCCTTCTCCAGGGAATCAAATCCAGGTCTCCTCCTCTCCTGAACTGGCAGGCAAATTCTTTATCACTGTGCCACCTGGGACCTTACAGATTCTTTGTAAGATTTTTTTTTGGTAAACATTTTCTCTAAGTGTATGGTTTGTCTTTCATTTTCTTAACAGAATAATTTGAAAATATTTTAAGAAAACAGCAACCCACTCCAGTATTCTTGTCTAGGAAATCCCATGAACTGGGGAGCTTGGCAGGCTATAGTCCATGGGGTTGCCCAGAGTCAGATACATTTTAATGACTAAACCACTAAGCTATGATGAAGTCCAATATATTCTTTTTGTTCCTTGATAGTTTGCATTTTTGTCCTAACTACTACTTTTTGGATGTTCTATTCCATTCTATATGAACTGTGAATCCTCTAGACTCCAGATAGTGAGAACACAAACTATTCCCAACCCCTGTTTGAACTCTGATGATCCTTTGACTTATGTTTTGTGGTTCTTTCCTCAACTTTAGGTGCTTTCCTTGTAGCTCTTGCTGACCAGTGCTCAGCTGAAGATATGAAGGATCACTCGGTATAAATTCTGTCTCCTCAACCTATGAAGATCACTGGGTCCTGTTTGGGGTCTTCCCTTCACAGTCTGTGGCTAATATTCTCTCCAGAACCAGTTGTAGTTCTTGCCCTGTCTGTGCACTTCTCTTATCATCTCTTGTTGAGTTACCTATTGTCTAATGATTGAAACCCATTTCATACATGTTGTCCATTTTTTAAATTCTCTGAAGCAAGAGAATAAATCTAGTCCATTATTCTGTCATGTCCAGGAGCAGAAGTCTATAATTGTCTTTATGACTTTATGTTCCTTAGTGAAACTTGAACTCCCTGCAGGCATAGGATCTAATTTGTATTAATATTCAATGAATCTGTGTGAGTAAAATGAATGCTTTTCCCCTGGCTCCATGTTATTTATTTGGAAATGAGAGGACCTGCTTTTATTTTATTCTTCTGTTTTAATACAAGGTATTCTATTAGAGATCTCCAAAATGAGTAAAGAAACAAGGAATGGAAACTGGAATATAAGTCCTTCCCTCATTGTTGGGCGTTTCTTTGCTTTCTTCATTCATTGTTCTTTTTCACTTGCTCGGCTCAGCTTTGGAAACAGAACAAGGTAGACCTGACATTTATCTTTGAGGAGCTTGTGTGACTGCATATACAAATGGACAAGAGCCAGACGATATATTAAAATAGAACTCTGACTCAAAACCCACAACACCAGCCCCAGAGCCAAAACCACAACCTCTCTAACCTTTGGCCCCAAACAGTCAGGATTCACTGGATCAATAACTGATAACTTCCCTAACTTTTGGTGTCATTTCCAATTTAGGACCAACTAGATGAAGCCAAATTTACTTCTTTAACGAATCAGTTATGACATCCCATTTCTAGTTAGCCTGCCTCCAACTTCCCCATGCCAACACCTCCAATCAGGGCATACTTGATGCTTTCATTTTTGTTGTTGTTAGGTTTAACTCTAAAGATTTTTCATTTCTTTGCCTGCTTTTGAGTCTCCGCCAGATGCAAGTGATGGTGACTGACTCCATCACTTTAGCAAGCTCTGAATAAATAACTTGTGCTTGTTTTCATTTGGGTGGTCTTCATTTATTTCCACAATCATATAGTTCGATAGAAAATGTAGTCCTAAACAGATAAACACATGTATGATAAATCATGAGAAAGAGGAACTGTGTGTCTGTAGAAGGGAACATAACCTAGGACTTTGGTAATGGGAAACATCATTGAATTGAAAAGAATAAAATATTAAATCAATTTAAAATGTAAGATTTTATCTATTGATATATTTATATAAGAAAATCTAATTTAATTTCCATGTATATTTATTTCTATTATTTGTTTATTTGGGCAAGAATTTTTGCCATCCTATGTACTATAAAATTATGACATTGTTTCCAACTCTTAGAATTTGGTACACAAAGTTAAAAAAATATATATCAGTGCATATTTCAAAAATTATTTTCTATTGGTTTATTTTATTCCATTCCCAGCTAACACTATGGAAAGAAAAAACAAAGCAAAAAAAAGTTATATCTATTACAAAGCAATCTAGTGACAGGGTGGTGGTGATTTTCATAATATATAAAATCTCATTTAATTCTTAGAATTCTTTAAAGTTCTTTAACTTCTTCCTCATTTTACAAGTGAGGAAACAGACACAAAGAACTAAAATAACTTAGCCAAGTTATCACAGCTATCAAAGTTTTGAATCAACATGAACACAGGTCTCTTGAATTGTAGATAGAAGTCTCTCAGACTCTTGAGTGCTATTGGCAATTTGGGCTGGGTAATACTTTGTTGTGCCATTCTGTGCCTTGCAGGATGTTTAGCAATATTTCTGGCCTCTACCCTCTAGATGCTAGTTGTACTCCCCCAATCATGACAATCAAATTGTATTCAGATATTGCCAAATATTCCATGGAAGGCAACACTTGTCCCTAGTGAGAGCCACAGTTGTAGATTATCTACCTATTAGCTTTCTATCAACTAACTTAATCATTCGTAATTGACCATTTCTGTAACATTCAGTGAACTCTTTGAAGTGCACGTATACACACACATACACACACACACACACACACAACCATGCATACACACACACCTCACTCACTGTCCTCCCTCTAACCCTCTGCATCTCTATACATTCCCTCATGAAGTTGGATTGTTTTAAATTTAGCAGAAAATTCTCTTTTAGTTTTGTAATTGTCTTGGGCGTCCATGTATTTAACAAGAAGGCCTTGAAGGAAATTATGACAAAAGAACTGATTGTCTCAGTCTTTAACTGCTTGGAAAGGAAACTAAATTTGTGGTCAACTTCCTATGGACCATTTCTTTGTTTTGAGAATCCTTTAAATTAGCCTAGCAACCTGTTCTCTGTCACTCTCCATCAATGTTCTTGCCCACCCAGTCTCACTTTTGTTTTTGCTGCACATTCCTTCTACTTCTTTTCTTCTCTTCTCTGTCTCTTCCCTTCTCCCTTATTCCCAGTCCTCCTTCTTCACAGTAGTAGCCTCTACCTACTGTATTCTCCTTTTCTTTCTGCCTCTCTCCCTGTCTTGCATGGCCACAAATATGTCGATTTCAGAATCCCCTTTCTGTCTCTCATTCTCTCTTTTGCCTTTGCAGTGCCCTGCCAGTGCAGCTGTCCCATACCGCTTTTGATGCTACTTTGTTATCTTTGGCACCAGCTCACAGGCTGCACTGGGCTGAAATTGGAACTCTTCCATCCCCATCTCCTTTCTTTTGTCCTGCAATATGGTTATTCTGGAGGCCACTCAGCTGCCTTGCAGTATTAGAGTAGGTGACAAGAACAGGGAATAGACGCTCTGAAGCCAGAGCTAAGTGGCTGAACATCTTACAATTGTGAACACCTTTGTTGTTTGTTAATACTTTATTCCAAATACATGCAGGGGCTATTTTGAAATGAATTTCATCATCTCTCACTTTTCCCTCAGCAAGCTGTGATATCTGGCAGTGTTTTTTAAGAAAGTATTTATCTTTGAAAATCAGACAGAGCTGAAATTATCCTGATTTCATTGTAAAGCTGCAGACTTGAAGCAACATATTTTCTAAATTCCATGGAGTATGCCAAATATTTTTAAACTGCACTATAAAATTGAGCTGAATAAAGGGATGCAAAAAGCCTGAAATAAAACATTTTTTGTGACTAATTCAACACTGCTTTAAGCCTAACTCCTCCTTTTAAAAGCTCATTTCCTATTTAGAGCTGAATAAAGAGCATATATTAACTCTGAACCTTGGACAAACTCTTTGATAGGAAAGAATTGACTCTGATCTTAGGATCGATGATGCAGCATCAAAGAACATGGATTTATTTTGGCCTGTAACATCTTAACACTGACTCATAATTGCTTTAGATGATTTGGAGGGATAGAAATGCTGAAATTATATACTCCTCCAGTTCCATATTACAATAAGAAGTTCCTGTAGAGAAAAATCTAATTTTAAGAATACCATGATTTTCCTGCATAAACATGAAAAATTAAGAACCCAAAGCTTCTCTTTAGAACACAATTTGTACAAAAGATCTTTATCTGGTTCATTCTTGTTCAGTGTAATTCTATGCAGAAAACCATGTGCTACACTTAGTCCTATTTGCTTATCCCACTATGCAGCCACCTGCAGACTGATTATTTCCTTTTAAAGCAGGAGTAAAATCTCCACTTTCCTCCCTTCTCCAGGCAGCCTCAGCAAAAACGCGGTTCACACAATGATGTTTTGTAAGAATAGATCCCATTAGCAACAACAGCAACTTAGATTTATATAGTACCTTATCACATATACAGCAAAGCAACTTCAGGCTTTTTTTTTTTTTTTAAATGGAAAGCATTTCCTTTTAGGTTTCCAAAAACCCTTAGTAAACCACAGCAATGACAACAAAGACTAACTGAACAGGCAAACCAGTAAGAGGGGAAAAATGTGTTCTTACTGTAGAGTAAGGTGAGCCTGACTTGAAATCAAATTGTCTATTTCATTGTTTTGTAAGCAGATAACACTGGCATTCAGAGGCCTGATGAGAAAGACCACTTTATTTGAAAGAGAGTTTTGTCCAAATGTGAAGTACTGTTTACCTTAATCCAAGTGATTTGTTCAGTATAGCATTTCTGCAGCAAGATTTTTAAGAACTTTGAGCTATTACTTTGAGGTGTTGTGTTACTTTTTTTCTAGGTGAGTCTTAAGGTAAAATGCTGATTTTTATTTTCCTATTTGACTATTTAACCAGTTTGTGATTCGTTTTTATAGACTCAATTTTGAAAATTGTCTTTTATAAGTGTACCTAACTGTGGTGACTGTGGGTAGTAAAATCAATCCATGAATGTTGAAGCCATTTAGTTGCAAGGTAAATAATTTGTGAAAGTTGTGAATAAACGTGAAAGTCGCTCAGTCGTGTCCGCCTCTTTGAGACCCCGTTGAATGTACAGTCCATGGAATTCTCTGCACCAGAATACTAGAGTGGGTAGCCATTCCCTTCTCCAGGGGATCTTCCCAACCCAGGGATTGAACCCAGTTCTCCTGCATCGCAGGTGGATTCTTTACCAGCTAAGCCACGAGGGAAGCCCTTTATTAGTGCATGCTTCATTAATAATGAGTAAAAATTTATGAATGCTTCTATAATAGATGGACATTATATATTAGATTATATTCAATATCCAATGTTACCTTTATTTATGTGGCTGTGCAGCTTGTGGGATCTTTCCCCAAACAGAGATCAAACCCATGCCTCCTTCAATGGAAGTGCAGGGTCCTAACCCCTAGACCACCAGGGAATTCCCCCCAAAAGAAGATAAATACTTGTAGGAAAAAAATGGCAAATGAGAGTACAGAAAGTAGTTGTCATCATGATACAAAAATTTTTCCAAGAAATTAAGAAAAGCTGAATAAAGTAAGTGCCTTTATTAACAGAAGTGTGAATCAGAGATAAAAGTCCTATTAATGATACAGTAAGGCAAAAGATGAAAATAAAGAGCAACAAGCAAAAGGAAATAATGAAAGTCACCCCCTCTTCTGAATTGTTATTAGCCTAAAATAGAATAAAGAGAACTAATAAATATAGTGAAGCAATATGAAAGAAAGAAGCAAAATTAGATTGAAAACAACAAATAAAATTAAAAGATTACACAGTAAAAATAATATATTCACAATTATTTGTAGAAACTATCACATTAGCTTCAGACTGAAAATAGCCTACATGTCCATCCATGTGGAACTAATGAAATACATTGTTACAACAATTTAAAGAAATATGATGTGGAAAAAATATGTTTGGAAAGCTAACTATACACTAAGGTGGGCTTCCCTGGTGGCTCAGATGGTAAAGAATCTGCCTGCAATGCAGGAGACCAGGAAGGGTTAAATCCCTGTGTTGGGAAGATACTCTGGAGACGGGAATGGCTACCCACTCCAGTATTCTTGCCTGGAGAATTCTGTGGACAGAGGAGTTTGGTGGGTTTACAGTCCATGGAGTCACAGAGAGTCAGACACCACTGAATGACTACCACTTTCATCCTCTAACATGGAGCACTCTCTCAGACGTAACGTTAAGCAAGATAGCAAGACACGTAAGCATGTGTATATAATAATAACATGTGTGTGTGTTTGCATGTGTTTTATAAGCATTATTCTATTGTGAGCATATATTATCTCAACTTGGAGAAGGCAATGGCACCCCACTCCAGTACTCTTGCCTGGAAAATCCCATGGACGGAGGAGCCTGGTAGGCTGCAGTCCATGGGGTCGCTAAGAGTCGGACACGACTGAGTGACTTCATTTTGACTTTTCACTTTCATGCATTGGAGAAGGAAATGGCAACCCACTCCAGTGTTCTTGCCAGGAGAATCCCAGGGACGGGGGAGCCTGATGGGCTGCCGTCTATGGGGTCGCACAGAGTTGGACACAACTGAAGCAACTTAGCAGCAGCAGTAGCAGCAACTACTACAGCTAAGATTGATAACACTGATACGTCAAAGGAGAGAAATGGGTGGATGGAAAATAGGGATAGGAGAGAGGTGATTTTTTCCCTTTTTGAATATGTTTCATGTGAATATGTTTTTTAAAAAATGAACTTAAATAAAATAAGTTATAGTTATAAATTATAGTTATAAGTTATAGTCAAAAATGTTTACAGTTATTTGAGCTATGAGTAAAAATACAATAAAGTTAATCCCATGATAGCAGGATTGTTTTTCCACTTTTTTCTTTATTCACATCCAGCAGCTTGCCCAATGGATAAATGGCAATTTACCTCAAATAACCACATTTATGTGAGATTTGACTGTTTATATTATGGTACTATAACCAAGGTACTATCTTTTTATTGTATAGTCAATTTTAAGTCTACTTCTAATGCCCATGATAATACTTACCACCCTATGAGCTACAAATCACTTCTAAATACAGGCATGCAGACTTGAAAATATAGATCTACTTCATGAATCTGCACATGGAAACGCCTCTGTTTGCACCACTTTCTTTCTTAAATTATGTTCCTTTGCTTTTGTCTGCAAAACTATCTCTGCTATTATCTCTGTCCCTTCCAATAAAAAAAAGGCAGAAATGCTAAACCAACTCATATTCTAAAAATGACCCTTTTATCTAGCCAGTCCCTCCAAAGTTAAAATTTAAACTTTTAAAAGGAGATCTACATTTGCTTATTATATATATTTTCTTTATTTTTGCTGTAAAATCAAATCTGATCTCACTTCAACTCTGACATTGTTGCAGAAACTGCAATATCTTTTGAAGTCCTTGACCTCTCTCAAACTGCCTTTTTTTTTGTTGTTTCTGCAAACCACTCCTCATTCTCTTTCTGATTATGCTTATAATATCTAGACACTTTTTTAGTTCCTTCTTTCTTCTTGAATCTTAAATATTCATGTTCCCAGTTTCCATACTTCCCCTTCTCTTGATTAACTCTACACATCTTCTGGGTGAACTTTTCCTTTGTAATATGATTTAATTTGTTTATTTATAGTCAGCTGCTGGGTCTTCATTGCTGCATGAGCTTTTCTGTAGTTTTAGTGAGCTGGGGCTACTCTTCATTTTGGTGAGCAGGCTTCTCGTGGAGGCTTCTCTTGTTGCAGAGCATGAGCTGTAGGGTGCATGGGTTTCTGTACTTGCTGTGAATGGTCTCAGCGGTTTGCGGCTCCCAGGCTCTAGAGTACAAGCTCACCGTTGTGGCACATAGACTTAGTTACTCCAAGGCAGGTGGGATCTTCCTGGACCGAGGATCAAACCCATGTCTCTTACAATGGCAGGTGGATTCATTGCCTCTGAGCTACCAAAAAATCCATAGACGAACTTTGCTACCCCCAGTATTTTGATTACTATATGCATGATGATCCAGAGAAGTGATATCCCATCACTTTTGCTGTATTATAATCACTAGGTCAAGCCCACACTCAAGGAAAGATTAATACACTGGGGAAAAATACAAGGAAGTGGAGGTCATTGGGGGTCATTTTCCACAGTTATGCCCCTTGGTTTCACAATAATTCACTTTTCTCCCATGGGTATATACACTCACTTCTTCCCAAGTTGCCCAAATTATGATCCCATTACAATTCATTATAAATGAGCTGATAGCATCAGCTCAGTTTCAGAGTCTCATTATTTGAATTGAATCCACCTGCAGATAAAACTCCTTCAGTGTAGTTCTTTAAGTCCAGCTCCTTGAATTTGTTCTTCTTAAGTGTTAGGCCCTGAAACTAAGGAGACAAGTTATCATTACCAGGAATCTATAAGCTGAACAATTCTGAGAATTCACACAAAATGGGGAAACATTCCAATTTGAAAAAGCCAGAGTGCAGAAATCCTGTTGTACACCTGTGACATTCAGGAGAGATATCAAAAGTATTATATCTTCATAGTAGAGCTAAATTAGTTGCAAACTAGAGGCCTCCCTGAATCCACACTAAAAACATTTTTAAAATGCTGAGAAACAAGTAATTATGATGAGGGAAAAAAATCAATACTCTTTAAAGGAAGGCTACAAGGTTCATATATTTAGTAACATAACATCAAATCTAACAATAAATTAAGTAGTCATGTGAAGAAGAAAGAAATATGACCTAATACCAAGAGAAAAGTTATCCATAGACACTAGCTATAAACAAATACTAAAATGATATAGATGGTAGAATTAGGAGATAAGGAATTTGTAAAACCTTTCTTATGGGTCAAATAAAAAGTCTTGATTGGAATGTAAAGTTATTATAAGTGAATCAAAATAAGATGCAACATTTCAAAAATATGTAAAATGCTGCTAAAGCAATGATTAGAAGAAAATTTATCACACAAATGCTTATATTAGAGAAGATGAATAGTATGAAATCAGTAATCTATGTTTCTACCTCAGTACTTGAAAAGACTAAAGTATATCCAGAGAAGGTAGAAGAAATGAAATAATAAAGAGCAGAATCAATAAAACTGGAAACAGGAAATATAAAAGTAATGAAATGAAAAGTTTGTCCTTCCAAAAACTCAATAGGATTGACAAATATCTAAATAGCCATTGGCAGATGAATTAGATAAAGAAGATGTATTATATTTATACAATGAAATATTAGTCAGTCATAAAAAAGAGTGAAATAATGCCATTTGTAGCAACAGGGATGGACCTAGAGATTATCATATTAAGTGAAGTTCGTCAGACAGAGAAAGACTTACCAGCAACAATTTGAATGTAAATTTAAAGTCACACAAATTATTTTAACATCAAAACCATAAAATTGTAGAGATAAATTTAAAAATAGGACTATAGCTATTTTTAAAAACTCATTGAACTGTAGAGTTAAAATGGGGCATTTCATTTATATATGTAAATAGTTTAAACCTCAATAAAGTAATAACAAAAAATACAGATTGGACAGTCATCTACTGAATAGTCTTCAGGAAAATCCATTAAACAAAGTGAGAAGTAATCCTTGTTGGAATTCCATATTACTAGTTTTCTCTTAACCAATAATTGTTGTACATCTAGGTAAGACCCCTAACCTTTTATTAAAATTTTTTGCATAACTGTTTAACAATTGTTATACAATGCACTGTCAGAGATAATAATAGTCAGACACAAATCTATAATATATACAGCCCAGTCTACAACAGATATGCTGCCTACATTTCTGTTAAAAAAAGATAATGACATGTCCAAACTCTCATCAAAGGTCAGTTTCATTACCTCTTGTCTTTCAAGGACATATTCATTTCTATTACCTTCTTATCCCTGAGTCATCAGTTTTCCTCAACAGACTATTACCAACAGCATATAAATACATCATAAGAACTTCCATTTTGAAAAAATATAAATAACAGCAACAACAATCTCCTTTAGCTCTACAAGACCTCTTCAGTTACTATCTCACAATTTTTCCTCTTCAGAACAAAATTTCTTGATTAACCTTGATTATTATATATTTATTGATTGTAACTATAAATAATCTATATTTATTGATTATAACATTTCTTTATTATTCTATATTTATGGGCTACACATCTAAATTATCCACTCATTCAAAAACACACAAATATAGCTTTTTCTCCTATTGTTCAGTAGACCAAGTAAAGACATGATTTAATGACTAGAAGTGTTCACTAAACCCATTAAGCTACTCACCAAACTATTACAAAAGTAATATTTATTAACATTTTTCTATGTGGCAATGATAAAATATTTTATATATGTTATCACATTTAAAATCATAAAAATATTCTTAGGAGGTGGTGTACTATTGTTCAGTAGTAAGTCGTGTCCATCTCTTTTTGACCCTATGGACTGCAACATTCCAGGCATCTTGTCCTTCACTACATCCCTGTCCTTCACTATCACAAACTCAAACTATTCTCACTAGTCTAATTTGCTTAAAAACATGCTCATTGAGTCAGTGATGCCATCCAACCATCTCATCCTCTATCACCCTCTTCTGTTCCTGCCCTCAATCTTTCCAAGCATTAGGGTCTTTTCCAGTGAGTTGGCTCTTTGCATCAGTTCAGTTCACTTCAGTTGCTCAGTCGTGTCCAACTATCTGTGACCCCATGAAATAGAGCACACCAGGCCTCCCTGTCCATCACCAACTCCTGGAGTTCATTCAGACTCACGTCCATTGAGTCAGTAATGTCATCCAGCCATCTCATCCTCTGCCGTCCCCTTCTCCTCCTGTCCCCAATCCCTCCCAGCATCAGAGTCTTTTCCAATGAGTCAACTCTTCACATGAGGTGGCCAAAGTACTGGAGTTTCAGCTTTAGCATCATTCCTTCCAAAGATTTCCCAGGGCTGATCTCCTTCAGAATGGACTGGTTGGATCTCCTTGCAGTCCAAGGGACTCTCAAGAGTCTTCTCCAACACCACAGTTCAAAAGCATCAACTCTTCGGCACTCAGCTTTCTCCACAGTCCAACTCTGACATCCATAATGACCGCTGGAAAAACCATAGCCTTGACTAGAGGGACCTTTGTTGGCAAAGTAATGTCTCTGCTTTTGAATATGCTATCTAGGTTGGTCATAACTTTCCTTCCAAGGAGTAAGCGTCTTTTAATTTCATGGCTGCAGTCCCCATCTGCAGAGATTTTGGAGACCCCAAAATAAAGTCTGCTACTGTTTCCACTGTTTCCCCATCTATTTCCCATGAAGTGATGGGACCAGATGCCATGATGTTCGTTTTCTGAATGTTGAGCTTTAAGCCAAATTTTTCACTCTCCTCTTTCATTTTCATCAAGAGGCTTTTTAGTTCCTCTTCACTTTCTGCCATAAGGATGGTGTCATCTGCATATCTGGGGTGATTGATATTTCTTCCGGCAATTTTGATTCCAGCTTGTTTCTTCCAGTCCAGCGTTTTTCATGATGTACTCTGCATATAAGTTAAATAAGCAGGGTGACAATATACAGCCTTGACATACTCCTATTCCTATTTGGAACCAGTCTGTTGTTCCATGTCCAGTTCTAACTCTTGCTTCCTGACCTGCATATAGGTTTCTCAAGAGGCAGGTCAGGTGGTCTGGTATTCCCATCTCTTTCAGAATTTTCCACAGTTTATTGTAATCCACACAGTCAAAGGCTTTGGCATAGTCAGTAAAGCAGAAATAGATGTTTTTCTGGAACTCTTTTGCTTTTTCCATGATCCAGCGGATGTTGGCAATTTGATCTCTGGTTCCCTGCCTGTTCTAAAACCAGTTTGAACATCTAGAAGTTCTCGGTTCACGTACTACTGAAGCCTGGCTTGGAGAATTTTGAGCATTACTTTACTAGTGTGTGAGATGAGTGCAACTGTGCAGTAGTTTGAGCATTCTTTGGCATTGCCCTTCTTTGGGATTGGAATGAAAACTGACCTTTTCCAGTCCTGTGGCCACTGCTGAGTTTTCCAAATTTGCTGGCATATTAAGTGCAGCACTTTCACAGCATCATCTTTCAGGATTTGGAATAGCTCAACTGGAATCCCATCACCTCCACTAGGTTTGTTCAAAGTGATGCTTTCTAAGGCCCACTTGACTTCACATTCCAGGATATCTGGCTCTGGGTGAGTGATCATACCATCATGATTATCTGGGTTGTGAAGATCTTTTTTGTACAGTTCTTCTGTGTATTCTTGCCATCTCTTCTTAATATCTTCTGCTTCTGTTAGGTCTATACCATTTATGTCCTTTATCAAGCCCATCTTTGCATGAAATGTTCCCTTGGTATCTCTAATTTTCTTGAAGCGATCTCTAGTCTTTCCCATTCTGTTGTTTTCCTCTATTTCTTTGCATTGATCACTGAGGAAGGCTTTCTTATCTCTTCTTGGTATTCTTTGGAACTCTGCATTCAGATGCTCATATCTTTCCTTTTCTCCTTTGCTTTTCACTTCTCTTCTTTTCACAGCTATTTGTAAGGCCTCCCCAGACAGCCATTTTGCTCTTTTGCATTTCTTTTCCATGGAGATGATCTTGATCCCCGTCTCCTGTAGAATGTCACGAACCTTAGTCCATAGTTCCTCAGGCACTCTATCTATCAGATCTAGTCCCTTAAATTGATTTCTCACGTCCACTGTATAATCATAAGGGATTTGATTTAGGTCATACCTGAATGGTCTAGTGGTTTTCCCTACTTTCTTCAATTTAAGTCTGAATTTGGCAATAGGAGTTCATGATCTGAGCCACAGTCAGCTCCTGGTCTTGTTTTTGCTGACTGTATAGAGCTTCTCCATCTTTGGCTGCAAAGTATATAATCAGTCTGATTTCAGTGTTGACCTTCTGGTGATGTCCATGTGTAGAGTCTTCTCTTGTGCTGTTAGAAGAGGGTGTTTGCTATGACTAGTGTGTTTTCTGGGCAAAACTCTATTAGTCTTTGCCCTGCTTCATTCTGTATTCCAAGGCCAAATTTGCCTATTACTTCAGGTGTTTCTTGACTTCCTATTTTTGTATTCCAGTCCCCTATAATGAAAAGGACATCTTTTTTGGGTGTTAGTTCTAAAATGCCTTGTAGGTCTTCATAGAACCTTTCAACTTCAGCTTCTTCAGTGTTACTGGTTGGGGCATAGACTTGGATTACTGTGATATTGAATGGTTTGCCTTGGAAATGAACAGAGATCATTCTGTCATTTTTGAGATTGATCCAAGTACTGCATTTCAACTTTAACATCAGTCCTTCCAATGAATATTCAGGACTGATTTCCTTTATGATTGATTTTTTGATCTCCTTGCTATCCAAGGGACTCCCAAGTCTTCCCAAGTGCCACAATTCAAGAGCATCATTTCTTAAGTGCTCATCATTCTCTGTGGCCCAACTCTCATATCTGTACATGACTACTGGAAAAACCATAGCTTTGACTATATGGACCTTTGTCAAAAAGTGATGGCTCTGCTCTTTAAAGTACTTTCTAGGTTTGTCATAGCTTTCCTTCCAAGGAGCAAGCATCTTCTAATTTCATGGTTGCAACCACCATCCACAATGATTTTTTCTCTGGCTTTTCTCCTACCACTTAGTAAAAATGTCTATTTTATGACTAACAACAGTATTCCCACTGACAGAACTAATGAGCATTTCTCTTTATTCATTTATTGCCCTTTTCACTATCAGTCATCACAGTTGACTATCCCTTCTTTGAATTATGTCTTCCGTGAAACAAGTAGCTTCCATGTTACCAGCTTTTTTAGTTCTTGCTCTGAGTCTCCTTTATTTCCTCTTCTCTTCTCTATCCAAACTCTCAACATTTTGGTATCCACAGCTCTACTGGCCCTTTGCTTTGTTATATTTGGCTAATCTATAGAGAAAAGTAAGAGCTACTTAGAAACATTTTTTCCATTTGTCTGTCTTACAAAATTTTAATGATGAAAAGTAACAATGGTGAAAGTAATATAGAGGTTCACAGTAATAAAAATTATTTTGCTTAAATCCATGAGAAAACATTTATGGAAAATAAGAAAAGTATAAAATTTACTTTTCCCCAAGTTTATGAAATTCTATGAGTTCTTCAAGCCAGGAACAATTTTATTTTATTTTTCTAACTAGGCTTGCATTTGCATTACTGAAACTTTCAAGTCATCGCAAACTACCATGCTATACTTACTGGCTTAGAGTAATTTGGAATAAATTCGTTATTAGAAGATTTTTAAGAGATTTTGTTTCAAATACGTTAGCACTGATCATAAATCTATTATCTTCTAAATCTATTCCTATATTAACCTGTAGATGTAGGACAATGTGTTTTCTTAAAATTTTTAGAGCTCATGTTGCATAGTATAAATCATCACTTAATAGAGTCTTTGCTGTGTTGCCATTGTTTTTTGTATATATTTCCTTTGCATATTTTCTTTTCTATCAAATTGTGTATTTCCAATAATGCGTACACAATTTTTGGTAACTTCCTTTCCATATATACCATGCCCCCCCATCTACTGCCCTGGCCAAAGTCCATGTAACTCAATACTGACAGAATATTAGGCACTCAACAAGTATTTTTCTATATTATTGCTTGAGGCTTTTTATACAAAAATATATAATATGTTTAAAATTGCCCAGAAAGGACAAACAAAAGCAGAAAACCATCTTGAGGTCAAAGTTCTGAGTGAAAGAAGAGGGTATTTTTTTCTGGAACATGATAAAAAGAGTATGGGAGATAATGGTGATGGTTACTGTCTCTAGGCCAAGCCGCAGCAGCCAGCTCTATTGCAAAGCCTGAATCAGCAGCCTCACTGACCTAAATTAAAAATTTTACTAATATATAATTCTCTTCATTTTATCTAATTTTACTTGGGTATTAAGTAAATCAGATGTGGGCAAACCTTTTGCCAAATTAGTGAGTAGCTTTCAAATAACAAGAAAAATGATCATTTGCAATATTCATTGAATCTTGTTAACATGAATTACAAGGAAGAAGACCTGAAGCATGGTTTATTAAAAATTCAAATTTTTAGCAATTGTAGCAAGCGTTTGGCTACTGATGCATTGTTGGAAAAGTAAGACAAAAAGAAAACTTGTGACTTTGCAAATTAACTTGGTTAATCACATGTGTAAGGGAGAAGAATATAGATCCAAATGTTTTCTTACATTTAATAAAACATTTGCAAAATGATTGTGCTAATACCTTGGAGCATTTTTTTTTTTTGGTATTTTCACCTTGAAACTTTGCAAATTAAAAATGCTTGTAATTTGAAAAATATCTATTGTTTCAAAAATTGGTGTATATACCAAAGTGAAGGTGTTAGTTGCTCAGTCATGTCCAACTCTGTATGAACCCATGGATTGTAGCCCCTCCCCAGGATCCTCTGTCCCTGGGATTCTCCAGGCAAGAATACTGGAGTGGGTTGCCATTCTCTTCTCCAGGGGATCTTCCTAAACCAGGGATTGAACCTGGGTCTTCTGCATTGTAAGCAGATTGTTTACCAACTGAGTCACAGACCCTTGTACCAAAATTATGATTATTATTATGGCTCTGAAAATTTGAGATACTATTGAGTAAAGTCATATATTTCTTACAGGTACATGACCATTACAGATTATTGTATTTTTTATTGTGCTCAATTGGATTTGCAACTTCCCAGTCCAGTAAACAACTAATTCTCCCAATACTGTTCACAGTGAGTTGAAGCTGCAGCTCTTGCCTATTCAGCAATCTCTTTTAATTTGTAAGCAGTTGTATAAATCTTTCCTGCTTCTAGGGACATAAAGACTCCTATGATGAAGTGGCCAGCATGGTGGCTTAACATGCTGAAGGCTAGCTTTTTCCCTTTATGCATCCTAGGGACTACTGTCTTACTCCTGGCATAGTAGATCAGATTTTTAATTCCATCCAGGGTAATTAACATACTTTAGGATCTCAATACACAATGCAGAATGGTCAGCATTAGCAAAGATGCCTTGTAAATGTTTTCTGAGTGGTAGAAAAGAAAAAGAAATGACCAGCTGCAGCAGGTCTTTGGGAGTTTAATGAGAGTTACCCATTAAATACAACTCCACCTTGGTGAGAGTTGTACATATCCACACTCTAAAATTTGAGGTCATGTCTTTATTTTCTGTTTTTCAAAAGCATTCTAAAAAATAGAATAAAGAAAGAGCTGGAGTGTCCTTAACCTTCCCAAGACAGCAAATTTTCACTGAGAAAGTTGCATTCCCTAATATATGGGCTTCCCTGTTAGCTCAGACGTCAAAGAATCTGCCTGCATGCATGATACCTGGATTCAATCCCTGGGTTGGGAAGATCCCCTGGAGAAGGAAACGGCTACCCACTCTAGTATTCTTGCCTTCTGTTTCACAGAGAGCAAACTTCCTGGTAGTCACTTAGCTTACAATATGCTGAAAACTCAGAATTGAAAGCTGCCCTGAAATAAGTTTAGTGATGTAACTAAAATGGATGGATATTTGACATATTTGTTATCAACTTTTATGAAAGCTGCATTTGTCTAGATTTTGCAGAATTTGTCAAGGTTTTGAAATCTTGGCAACCATGGTAAAAATAATTTGGAATCATTTAGGGAGACTCGAGAACTATGATCAGTATTCAATATTCTATGCTTTAGGCTTCATGTTATTTCATTGGCTTTTCACCAAAATATTGAGACCAATAAATCAATTGCATATATCATACTTTTTTGAAAAATATGCTTCAATTTTTAGACCAGTTTTAGGTTCACAGAAAAATGGAGTAGAAGGTACAGTGATTTCCCATATATCTCCTACCCCCACATTTTCATAGCTACTCACACTATCAAAATCCCACACCACAGTTTGCTATAATAGATGGACCTACTGACACAGATTATCCCTCTAAGTCTATAGTTTACTTTGGGATTCACTCCTGGTGTTGTATATTTCATAGGTTTTGCCTAAGGTTTAATGACATATACCACCCCATGGAATTCTCCAGGCAAGAATACTAGAGTGGGTAGCCATTTTTTCTCCAGTGCATCTTCTCAACCTAAGGGTCAAGCCTGGGTCTCCTGTATTGCTGGCAGATTCTTTAACATCTAAGCCACCAGAGAAGTCCCACCTACTGCTATAGTACCATCCAAAGTAGTTTTGCTGCCCTTAAAAATTCCTCTATGGCAGATTCTTTAACATGTAAGCCACCAGAGAAGCCCCACCGACTGCTATGGTACCATCCAAGTTTTGCTGCCCTTAAAAATTCCTCTGTGCTTCTCTTTTTCATAATTCCCCATCCCAACCCCTGGAAACCACTGATCTTTTTACTGTCTCCATCATTTTGCCTTTTCTAGAATGTTATATAGCTGTAATCACACAGCATGTACCCTTTTCAGATTTATTTATTTCATTCAGTAACATGCATTTAAGTTTCCCCTATGTCTTCATGGTTTGTTGGCTCATTTCTTTTTAGCACTGACTATTTCTCCATTGGATGTACCACAATTTTTTAGATCAATTACCTAATGAAATATACCTGGGTTTCTTCCAAGTTTAGGCAATTATGAATAAAGTTGCAACAAACATTCATGTGCAGGTTTTCATGTGCACAAAATTTTTCAACTCCTTTGGGTAAATATCAAGAAATACAAAATGCTAGATTGTATAGCAATGTTTAGCCTCATAAGAAACTGCTAATTTGTCTTCTGAAGTGACAGTTTTCATTCCCCAAAGCAATGAATGAAAGTTCCACATACTCGCTAACATTTGGCATTCTTAGTGCTTTGGATTTTGGTCATATGTAATACTTTTGAAAATGAGTTTCTTTGATCAGTTCATTTTGGAATATTTTTGTATTAATTCTATTATATATAACAATATGGAGCTAATATGTTAGGATATAGCATATTATACATACTATAGTTATTGTTAAGTCACTAAATCTTCTCCAACTCTTTTGCATTCTGATGGACTATAGCCTGCCATACTCCTCTGTCCTTAAGATTTTGCAGGGAAGAATAATGGAGTGGTTTGCTATTTCCTTCTCCAGGGGATCTTCCTGATCCAAGGATCAAAACTGCGTCTCCTGCTTTGCAGGCAGATTCTTACCACTGAGCTTCCTGAGAAGAATATTCAAACTACTGTATATTAAAAATATACAAAAGAGTAGAATTGTGTTCTTTTCATATGCTAGCAAGGTTATGCTCAAAATCCTTCAGGCTAGGATTCAACAGTACATGACTGAGAACTTCCAGATACAGAAATTGGGTTTTGAAGAAGTAGAGGAACCAACTAGTGCTCCAAATTTGCTGGATCATGGAGAAAGCAAGGGATTTCCAGAAAAAAAAAAAAAAATCTGCTTAACTGACTACACTAAAGCCTTTGACTATGTGGATCACAACAAACTGTGGAAAATTCTTAAAGAGATGGGAGTACCAGACCACCTTACCTGTCTCCTGAAAAACCTGCATGCAGGTCAAGAAGCAATAGAACTGGACATGGAACAACAGATTGGCTCCAAATTGGGAAAGGAGTACGTGAAGGCTGTGTATTGTCACCCTGCTTGTTTAACTTATATGCAGAGTACATCATGTGAAATGCTGGGGTTGATGAATCACAAGCTGGAATCAAGATTGCTGAGAGAAATATAAACAACCTCAGATATGCAGATGATACCACTCTAATGGCAGAAAGTGAAGAGGAATTAAAGAACCTTTTGATGAGGGTGAAAGAGAAGAGTGAAGAAGTTGGATGGAAATTTAACATTTAAAATAAAAAAGAATATCATGGCATCCAGTCCCATCACTTCATGGAAAATAGAAGGAGAAAAAGTGGAAACAGTGACAGATTTTATTTTCTTGGCCTCCAAAATCACTGAGGATGGTGACTGCAGCCATGAAATTCAGAGACATTTGCTCTTTGGAAGGAAAGCTTTGGCAAACATAGCATACTACCAGAGACATCACTTTCTGTGAAAGGTCTGTATAGTCAAAGCTATAGTTTTTCTAGTAGTCATGTATGGATGTGAGTGTTGGATTGTAGAGAAGGTTGAGTGCCGAAGAATTGATGGTTTTGAATTGTGGTCCTGGAGAAGACTCTTGAGTGTCCCTTGGACACCAAGGAGATAAAACCAGTTAATTCTAAAGGAAATCAACACTGAATATTCACTGCAAGGATTGTTGTTGAATCTGAAGCTCCAATACTTGGGCCACTTGATGCAGAAAGCCAACTCTGAAAAAGACCCTGATGTTGGGAAAGATTGAAGTCAAAAGAAGGCAGAGGATGAGATGGTTAGATACCAGCAATAAACATAAGTTTGAGCAAACTCTGGGAGATAGTGGAGGACAGAGGAGCCTGGCATGCTGCAGTCCATTTTATTTCAAAGACTCAGACATGATTTAGTGACTGAACAACAAATAATATAAATATGTGTGTGTTTATATCTATAGGTACATTTCCATGTGGGCATGCTGTCTTTAAATTATAACATTCTTACTTGAATATTTAGCCACAAAAAAGGATAGAAATATATACTCTTATTCCTATAGATAACAAGTACCAGATTAAATACACATTTAAGACAAAGAAATGTGTAAACTGTCTGGTACAGGACTGTATATGTTTGTATTTAGTAACAGGGAAGCAGCTGAGGAAGCAATCTCTGAACTGGTATCTGATATTAAATATTATATCATACTCTTTACTTACTGGTCCTTTAGCATAGCTTATTCTTTTTCAAGAAAATGCTTGATAGATGCTGCAAATTATCGGTTTGAATGGAGAGAAGCAGGGCAAATCCTCATATGTTTTTGGTTATTACTATCTATTTCTCATTAACCTCTTGACCAACTAGTGGGAGCTACTGATCTGTGTAGTAAAGATGAGAAAAATGTCAGTCAGTCTATCAAATTAAAAATATACATCAAAAACTAACTTATAATTAAAGTCAGAGTATGTCACATATTTAATTTGAAAGAAAAAAAAAAAACTCCTGGTAATGGTTAACTTTCTCATTTTCCTCTTTTATGGAGAGAAGTTGAAAATCACATTAGGTTTAACGCAAGATAATTACTTGTCTGGGTCATTCCTTTAACTATAATTCTAAATGAAAATCAAACCTCTATTATGAGGACATATAAAGAATTCATTGAATAATAAATGCAATAATATCAAGAATTATGTTATTTCTTTATCTTCAATTACACTGACTGTTTCCATTGAAGTATTCAACCAGGGATGATATATTTCTGTGTGCATGTGTTTATGCATACTGCATCTAGCAAAAAAGAGTCCAGGGTACACAATCTCTTTTGCCAAGGTGCCAGAAGTAACCAAAGACATTGATGCAATTGCTTTGAAACTTGAATATTGTACACAAAAGTCAAATGAATTTTCCCAATAATTATGAATGATATGCTCTAATAATGCATCTATAACTTGTGTTGTCCTAAGCATGAAAAAGAACTATAAAAATAAAGCTTAGACTATGATGAATGGTTAATTTAAAAAAAAACTTATTCTTAAAAATATTTGTGGCTAACAATGAGATTACTTTGCCAATTTAAGGATAGTTTCCAATATAATATGGGTGTATTACATATAAACCACAATCCTTTCTAGATATTAAAAATAGATATACACATGTACCCCTATATTTATATACCTACCTTACATCATTGATCAACATACAATTTACATATGATAATACTGTTGATCTTTTGGTTATTGTGTGATTGATCATCAGTGTACATTTTCTTTGCCTTTCAAAGTGCTTATTCCTCAGGAGTAATATAGGTCTGATGATGAAAATTAGATAGCACTAATAAGCAAAATAAAGATAATAAATATAAATAACATTTCAAAGTTATCCACTACTAAAGTGTTGATGAATTTACAGGAGTAAGAAACAGTTGTTTGGAGTTAAAGAAATCTGGATTTAAAACCTGATCACCAGCCTATAAGCTTTATTAATTTCAATTAATTTACCTTACCAAAAAAGTTCACATTTATCATGTACACAACAGAAATGATAAACAACACATTTTTGTGAGGACAAAAATGAGAAAATGCAGCTGCTGCATTCAGTTCAGTTCAGTTGCTCAGTCATGTCTAACTCTTTGTGACCCCATGGACCGCAGCCTGCCAGACTTCCCTGTCCATTACTAACTCCTGGAGCTTACTCAAATTCATGTCTATTGAGTTGGTGATGCCATCCAATCATCTCATCCTCTGTCATCCCCTTCTCCTCCCACCCTCAATCTTTCCCAGCATCAGGGTCTTTTCAAATGAGTCAGTTCTTTGCATCAGGTGGCCAAAGTATTGGAGCTTCAGCTTCATGGCATCAGTCCTTCCAATAAACATTCAGGACTGATTTCCTTTAGGATAGACAGGTTGGATCTCCTTCCGGTCCAAGGGACTCTCAAGAGTCTTCTCCAGCACCACAAAGCAAAAGCATATAGGGACAAAGATATATTTTCAAATTAGTGTTCTCATATTCTTGGGATAATTATCAAGGATGCAACTGCTATATCATATGGTTGCTCCATTTTTAATATTTTTGAGAATCTCCATAGTATTTTCCATAGTAACTTCACCCATTTACATTCGCATAACAGTTTATGAGAATTCCTTTTTCTTTATATCCTCATCAACATTTGTTACTTGTTGCCTTTTTGATAATAGCCATTTTGATAGGTGTGAGTTGGTAGCTTAATGTGGTTTCGATTTTCATTTCTTTGATGATTAATGATGTTGAGCATCTTCTCATATGTCTATTGTCATCTGTATGTCATCTTTGAAAAAATGCATACAGGTATTCGGCATTTTTAATTTTTTTTGATGTTATATGCATTCATTTTATATTTTGTATATCAAAGTGTATATCAATTGCAAATGTATTCACCCATTCAGTAAACATCCTTTTCATTTTGTTCATAATTCCCTTTTCTGTGAAAAAGCTTTTTAGTTTGATATAGCATCATTTATTTATTTTCAATTTTGTTTCCCTTGCCTGAGAACACATATCCAAAAAAAGGCTATTGAAACCAATATCAAAGAACAATCTGCTTATGTTTGTTCTAGAAGTTTTATGGTTTCAGGTCTTGCATTCAAGTTCTTAATCCAATTTGAGGTTATTTTTGTTTGTTGTATGAGAAATTATTTCAGTTTTTTTTCCCTTGCATTTACCTGTCCAGTTTTCCCAACATCTTTTATTGAGAGTCCATTTTTTCATCATTGTATTTTCTTGCCTCTTTTGCAATAGGTTAATTGTGCTTATAAATGTTGCTTCATTTCTGGACTCTATTCTATTCCATCAATTCACGTGTCTGCTTTTTGCCAGTACCATACTACTTTGATGACTGTAGGTTTATAGTATAGTTTGACATCCTGGCGCATGATACCTCCAAATTTGCTCTTCTTTCTAAGATATTTAGTAATTAAGGGTCTTTTGTGTTTACCTACGAAGATTAAATTTATTTGTTCCAGTTAAAGAGGAGGAATCAGTATTTTTTTTTAATTTTCTGTTCCATTTTTTTCTCACACTCTGTTCTCTGTAATTTGTTATATATATTTTTTCTGTTTCTTGTGACTTGTTATTATTTCAATACTCTGAACATCGGTGATGTTCTCTAAAGGTTAAAGTGTCAGCAATTTCATGTATCTTAATGGAAATATTAGTATGTATTGCTTGATCAGAAACAGGGGACTGGGTATATCATAAATATACTCACATCTTTCTCTGAGTCGATTTGGTTTGTGGCCTGAGTTTTAATAAGAAGCCCATATTTGACAATGTTTTGTCAAACCCATGGTGAAAACTCCACATATTTGGCCAGGCTATTGGCTGACTACTGTCTGCTGTATCGTCATGCATTGTTCTTTGAGCATATCAGAATTCAGTAAAGATACATGAAGTTTGACATTCTAGCTAGAAGATTAACTCAAATTTTATATAGGTTATATATTAATAGAAACAATATATATGTGTAGAAGTAAAATGAAGTAGTAATTTCATTGCTACTGGTTTTTCAAATGTTTAAAAGTTACAAATGTGGTAAAGAGACAGAAGAATTAAATCAATGATTCAGAACAAAAGTAATAGATTTGTAGGCAATTAGACATTCAATTGAATTATTGTACATCATCATTGCTGTTTACTTAACCTTTTTTTAAAATACAATCCATTTTGTTGGTATACTCATGAGCTGTTTTGTGTATCATCACTTCTTTAAACATTTTCCATCTTTGCTCTAGATCATATTCCTTCCTATCTTCTTATAAACCTTATACTGAAATATTGAATCCTGATCTTCACTTTTCCATGTCTACTATCATTCCTAAAATCATTCAAATATGTATAAATATTTACTATCTAAAAAAAGGTGAAACAGACATATTTAAAAGTTTCACAACGCTCCTTTTTACAGGTATTGTCTTCATCACTGTTTTATCTTTGAGGATATTAAGATTCAGAGATAGTAAGGGCCTTGTCCCAGGTCACAAGGAGAAGCACCACTGACATTGAAACTATGGGCTATAGGGTTACAAAGTCAGTTTTCCTTCCAGTACTTCATATGACATATTGTCTCTATCAAATGTAGTATTGTACTACTGGTTTTATTGAATACAGTGTATGAAGATACCAAGGAGCTAATTTGTCTAAGAAAGTTCTGAAATTTGCAAAATGCTTTAATCTTGTCTTAAAGGAATCATACCAGCATGGTACTACCTGGTTCAGTGAGTCATATTTTTCTGTAATTCAAATACACTTCTTAACTAATTCTCCTTGTGAAAAGGAGATGAAGAATTACACCAGCTGCAATACATTGTACCCAATTTCTGTGAATTAGCATGAAGACTAAACTTCCTAGAAAATTGATGGTTGGTGGAATTTACATAATTTTGGTCATATTAAGAACTTCCAGTTATTTAAATATAATTTGTCCCTTTCTGCTATAATATCATGCCTTTTTTTGTGAAATGAAGCTAACAGCTGAGGCCAAATTCATTTAAATTCTATTATACAGTCAGTGAGCAATTGATAAGTATCTCTTCCATAAAAATGATCCTTTGAGGATGAATTATCTATGCTAATGTGACTTATTAATGTAGTCATCTTTTATAGACCACTAGAAATTCCCTCGCATATATATTTTTTTCATAGTAAATTAACTATATGTTTCTAAGTTATCTAGATACATGTATTGCTTTTTTGGTTCTAGTACATTCTAGTACACATAAAATGAAGAAGAGTATTTTCAATTATGTGTTCCTTACTTTCTGAATTCTCATCAAAATTTACTTTTAACCTGTGATTGTCATCAATATTAAGGAACGATAAATTATCTAGATATGTCTATAATCTTTCTATTTTTCTTCCTTAAGCTATGTTGGAAAAATTGTTTCTTCCATCCAAAGAGAATTTTCTGCCTGTATTCTATAACTCACCCCTCCTCTATCTTTTTATTCTGGGTGCATCAATTACTCCCTCTTACAGCTTCAAATTTACCTGTGTGTTCCTGCTTTCCCTTCAACATATACACGCGCTTCTTCATTTAAAATAGCAAATGCTTCTAAATCTCTAAGCTAACCTTGTATGTCTCTCTAGAAACTTATCTATATTTCTGCTTTTTTGGTGACAGCTTCTATGTTCTTTTTATATACTGCCTAACTTTGTTTTTGCCTAATAGTCTAACTTCTTAACATGCCATATACAATTTAGCATGGAGCAGATAAACAAGTATCTAGATGTAGGATGACAATGGTTTTGAGTAGGTCATTGGTAATAGAGAAAGAAAGAAATGGTCAGATTTGGTGAATATTTTAGAAATAGAATCAAGAGAACTTGGTCATGAATTTTATGAGGGATAAGGCTGCTAATGCAGTAGAAAAGTACCAAGAAGGAATTCCAGAGTACTCGGTGGGCAAAAACAGTAAGGCACAGGAGAACATGTTTGTGCTAGAAATGCCAAGAGTCCACCTTTTTCATCATTTTTTGAGATAGATACCTAAGAATATTCCAAGTGAAATTAGATTCTGAAGATCAGAAGAAAAATCAATTATAAACACACATCTTGGAGATGTTAGGATTAATTTTTTTTTTTTAATTTTAGAAATAGAATGACTCTCTAAAGTAGGCCATCATGAATGAGGATAGAATTGTGCCTGTAACTGGCCCATTAGATGTGTCCCAATTATAATTCATGTTCTAGATGTAATATTTACTTACATCAAACAAATAAAAACCCTTATTTGAAAATGTCAGAATTTTATTTGGGCATTTAATGTGTCAGACTAAAAATCTTCAGGTCATTATCAGGCTCTTCTATTTCAATCACAACCACACCTATCTATCACTCACTTCTGCCAACACTTCTTTCAAACATGTTTCAACAGTTGCATTGTTATGACCCTTTTTCAAGCTACTGTTCTCCATGTAGGAGTCAGAGAAAGACTTTCTTTTTTTTTTTTTTAGAGAGACTTTCAACAGAGAGATACAATTATCTTACTTTAATCTTAGTTTACTAAGAATTTGTATCATGAATGAGTGTTGAAATTTTTCAAATGATTTTTCTGTATCTGTTGATATGATTATGCATTTTTTTTCTTCTTTAGCTTGTTGGCATAATGGATTATGTTAATATTTCAGTGTTGAACCACCCTTGCATACCTGGGATAAATCCCTCTTGGTTGTAGCAGTTTCTTAGTATTTTGTTGAGGGTTTTTACATACATGTTCATGAGAGATATGTTCATGAGAGATACTGGTCTAGAGTGTTCTTAAATTATCTTTGTTTTTGATCTTGTAGTGATACTGGCCTTATAAAATGAGTCAGGAGATTTTCTCTCTGCTTCTGTCTTTGGAAAGATATTGTGGAGAATTGGTACCCTTACTAGGCTTTTACTATTTTCTGATTGTTAACTTGCTCAATATTCATATGTTTATTTGTTTAGTACCTTTCCTTCCTCCTCAGGAATGTGGGCTCAATGAGATTAAGGTTCAATCTATTTTGATCACTTTAGCTTTACTGCTAGTACAATACTGGACACAAAGGAGGCATTCAAATGTTTGTGAAAAATAAATAAAAGAGGGTATATTTAATAAGTGCATACATGCACTTAATATTAATCTAGTTTATTTATTTAATAAGTGTTTAGTCATTAGCCACATCAACCATTTTTTAAAATGAGGTACAAAATGGAAGATTTTCAACTTCCTTAAATCCGGAGTGTGAACAGCAATTTAAAACTTCCTGTTGATGAATAGCTTTGTGATTGTACAATACTGCCCCCTACTACTTCAGATCTTTGTCAAATCACCCTAAATTTATTTTCAAAGGTTTAGAGATAAACTTCTTGGAAAAATTTTTTCTATTTGTCACAGATGTATCTGAAATGTAGGTTTATTATTTTACTGGCCTGTACAAGAGTTTTCCATGGCAGAGTTTTGTTCCATTGGATAATTAAGATGATAAAATACAAGAAATTTTGCTGAATTCAGTGAATGCTACTTATATTTCAATGAGCATTAATGAGCTTTGTAATTGTCCCATGGAGCAAAATTCATATCTCATTAGATTGATTCCCAAAATGCCTAAAGGTGAGCAGACACAGCTATAGACATGTAAGGTAATTTCCTACTTAATTAGTTCTTTACTTGACACCACAGATACATATCCAGAACTATGGCTTGAAATGGTAAACTTGTTTTTGTTGTGACAAGTCAATGAAATGATAGAATTCACAAAGAGCTTCTGTGAGCAATTTAAGCCCATTCTCTGTTATGTTAATAAATTGGCATGTTATGACTTGATTCACAGAAAAGAGAATATACAGACCAGGAGTTAAAAGATTCTTAACTTGAACTGACATTGCTTTATATTTTATATAAAATATAGTATTAGAAGTACCACATGCATTTATTCAGATGCACACATCAGTGGTATTGGTTGTTTTCATTAACTGAGTGATTATTGCCAAGTGGTAGGACATTTGGATGTCCAAGATGGAAGTGTCAGCAGTTTGCTCCTGAGGACTATTTCCTTGGCATGCACATTGCTGCTTTTTTGATATGTTCTCCCTTAACCTTCCACTGGGTGGGTACATCCTTGGTACCTCTTTCTCTTCTGATAAGAAAGTAAGTCATAGGAAATGATTTCACCCTTGTGACTTTGTTTAATTTCAGTTACCTGTGCAAAGTCCATATCTTCAAATGCAGTCATATTGTATGGCACTGGAGTTTAGGGCTTCAACATATTAATACAAAGGAAATAATTCAGTCTGGAATTTGCTAAATATCACACTGGAAATAAGTGGATGATCAGTAATTTGAATTCAGCTCTTTTTATCTTCAAAGTCTAGATTCCCATTCTGTATTCTCCATAATGTAAACTTGCATGGGATACAGAGTAATGGGTATAACGCTAAAAAACATTGATATATTTGAAGTGTTAAATGCAGTCATTACAACAAATGAAGAAAATTTTCTATTTATCTGGTAGTTTTTAAGTTCTCAGTACTTTTAAAAAGATTTCTTATATGTAATAAAGAAACCCAAGCAGGAATATACTGATCAATCTTAGTTATTAATTGTACCTGCATGTGGAACATTAATCTTCAGGAAGCTTTTCAAGTTCACTATTTTAAACTGATTATGTAATATTGCTCCCAACATATATTTTCAAATATGACAATCTAGTTGCTATTGTCACTTAGTATAACTAAGAGTTAGAAAGTTTGAAGTAAAATTCTTATTCAGATCAGATCAGATCAGTCGCTCAGTCGTGTCTGACTCTCTGCGACCCCATGAATCGCAGCATGCCAGGCCTCCCTGTACATCACCAACTCCCGGAGTTCACTCAGACTCATGTCCATCGAGTCAGTGATGCCATCCAGCCATCTCATCCTCTGTCATCCCCTTCTCCTCCTGCCCCCAATCCCTGCCAGCATCAGGGTCTTTTCCAATGAATCAACTCTTCTCATGAGGTGGCCAAAGTCCTGGAGTTTCAGCTTTAGCATCATTCCTTCCAAAGAAATCCCAGGGCTGATCTCCTTCAGAATGGACTGGTGTGATCTCCTTGCAGTCCAAGACATTCTAGAGTCTTCTCTAACACCACAGTTCAAAAGCATCAATTCTTCGGCGCTCAGCCTTCTTCACAGTCCAACTCTCACATCCATACATGACCACAGGAAAAACCATAGCCTGGACTAGACGAACCTTTGCTGGCAAAGTAATGTCTCTGCTTTTGAATAGGCTATCTAGGTTGGTCATAACTTTCCTTCCAAGGAGTAAGCGTCTTTTAATTTCATGGCTGCAGTCACCATCTGCAGTGATTTTGGAGCCCAGAAAAATAAAGTCTGACACTGTTTCCACTGTTTCCCCATCTATTTCCCATGAAGTGGTGGGACCAGATGCCATGATCTTCGTTTTCTGAATGTTGAGCTTTAAGCCAACTTTTTAACTCTCCTCTTTCACTTTCATCAAGAGGCTTTTTAGTTCCTCTTCACTTTCTGCCATAAGGATGGTGTCATCTGCATATCTGAGGTTATTGATATTTCTCCTGGCAATCTTGATTCCAGCTTGTGTTTCCTCCAGTCCAGCGTTTCTCATGATGTACTCTGCATATAAGTTAAATAAACAGGGTGACAATATACAGCCTTGACGAACTCCTTTTCCTATTTGGAACCAGTCTGTTGTTCCATGTCCACTTCTAACTGTTGCTTCCTGACCTGCATGCTGCTGCTGCTGCTAAGTCACTTCAGTCGTGTCCGACTCTGTGTGATCCCACAGACAGCAGCCACCAGGCTCCCCTGTCCCTGGGATTCTCCAGGCAAGAACACTGGAGTGGGTTGCCATTTCCTTCTCCAATTCATGAAAGTGAAAAGTGAAAGAGAAGTCGCTCAGTCGTGTCTGACTCTTAGCGACCCCATGGACTGCAGCCTACCAAGCCCCTCCATCCATGGGATTTTCCAGGCAAAGTACTGGAGACCAGTGGTTAATAAACTATGTCTCATAAGAATATAGAAAACAGGGGTTTCTTTAGAATTGTGCTATCATCTTGGGGTAAGCTTACAAGACAACTGGTCTATTTAAAGTAGAAAGATAGCCTTTTGGAACTCTGATTATTAAACTTCAAGTTTTTCTAAGCCTGGATAGCCCATTGCCACATGTACATAAAGCTCACCCACACACCAAATTAATAGTAAAAATCTGTGAAATTTTCCATAGAGTTCAGAGAGTTTTGAGTTTTAATCACAACTCTTTAAATATGTGGTTATTCATATGGAGACCTATGAAGTGTCACTGAACACCGAAAAATCCTTATACTTATTAAAGTATTATAATGGGCTTTTGAACACAAAGAAATTTAATTCCCTATTCTCATACTACCATGTTTCCAGAAAGCTACATACAGTTTTTAAGTCCCAAACTGTAGGAATAATGAAAGAAAGTAACTATTCATCTAATAGGAAATTATATCCCCTAGCATGGTTCCTGGAGCATAGTAAATGCTTGGCTTAATCAATAGTAAATTAACATAGTTATTATGATAGTTTATAATTTTCAGTTTGATTTTCTAACTATTTAGTTAAAATCTGTCTCCATCTCTTGAGGCAAATCCCATGGGTTTACAGATTTTTTTTTTTTTTTTTTGCATAGCACACTCTTGGTATTTTACATAGAGAAGGTCCAATAAATGACTGTTAAATAATAATTAATGATTGAATTTTTAATTTGTGTATTATAGTTGTAAAATTCCAAGTCAAGTGACTTAGAGAAGAGGAAGAAAAAAACAAGGTACATATCTTGCTATTCAGTAACTGTTTCTATTGCTTTTCAACAGACTGGAAACACTATCCAATAAAGGAACAGATGATATTAATTTTAAGAACAGCTAAGTTGATTCATAACCTTTGATGTGTTTCTTGTGTCTAGTTTCAGCTCAAAGAATGGGAAACTGCAGTTTAAAGATTCTTGTTCTTTCTTATGAACTTTGTCATGCATAATTATTCTTGTATCTTATGCAACATCTCCAATAGTTTGTGGTCAGAGAATTTTCATGTTGACTTAGTGTGCCATTATATTAAAAAGACGACTTCAGAGAAAAACAATAATGGCTTTTCAAAGATAGTTTTTAATTCATTCAATAATTATGTGCCAGGCAATCTACTAAGTTCTTAGAAAATATTTGTGAACAATACAAATTCCTGCCCTTGTAGGTAACAGAGTAAAATAAACACACACTAATAAAATAGCCTATTTAAAGCAGCCAACTACTATGAAAAAATAAAATGAGCAGAAGAGGTCAAACAGGTCTGGGCTAGGTAAATATAAGACAGAGAGTAGTAACTCTTTCTGTGAAATTGAGAAGTGAGTGAAATAGTTGGGAGCTGAGAAAGTCAAAGAATGTTTGAAGAATGTCTCTTCTAAGCAGAAAGAATGGCTACAACAAGACATAAAATAAAGACAGCAAGGAAGACAGAAGGATTTCAGAGTAATAAAGGGTAAAAATAGAATAGGTGAAGTCACACAGTCAGAGAGATTACATTTTAAATGCTGTAATCTAATTCTATAAGCTAGTAAATATTGGCTTCCAATTATGCTATTATCTCTTTAGGGCATTTGCTATTACTTATTGTATTTCTAGTGCATGTCATTGCATCTGCCACAGAGTAGTTGACTGATGAAACTGAAGGAAGTATCAATCACTAGGATACTGATTATGTAATTTCTGTGCCAAAAACAAAACCTGATTTCTAAAACTGATAATCTAAAATATCAAATATTTTATTCATTAATAAGCTTTTTTTGTATTAATACATTTTGATGGCTATGCCTTTGTCAGTTTTGTAGGAAATATCTCAGAGATACTATGGGTAGAACAATAGAGGAAAAGATTCCCATACAGCTCTACACAAAAAGAGAAAGGAAAAAAAGAGAGAGAGCAAGACAGAGATGGAGGGAGAGAGAGAGCAAATGAGAAGAGATTTTGTCAATTTTTAAGTACAGTCCCTCTTTGTATTGGCAAGGGATTGGTTCTAGAACCCAGCCAAGATGAAAAAATCTGCAGATATTCAAGTCTCATAATCAGCCCTCTCTATTTGCACCCACAACTTCAACTAACTTTGGATCATAACATAGGTAGTACATGATCCAGGGTTTGTTGTGTCTGAGGACAGGGAGGGCTAACTGTACAGATTTGGTTTTAAAAATCACAGTCTGTCTTTGTTTATCTTCAATTAGGTTTTTGAAAATGATATAACTAAAATCCAATCCAACTTGTTTGGAAGCTTCAATTATCACCATCTATTTTATTCTCTCAAAGTAAAAGAGAAACATCTTCGTGCATTACTGGAAATATATCCCATGCCCATCATAAATGGGAGCCAAAAGTTGATTGGCTATATATATATATGTGTGTGTGTGTGTGTGTGTGTGTGTGTGTGTGTATTGGTAAGTTGAAACACTAATATGATATATGGGTAGATATTTTTGTTAAGATATAAAATATTTCCATAATTGCAATTGTCTTAGGGCCCTGAAAGAGATGGGACTACCAGACCACCTGACCTGCCTCTTGAGAAAACTATATGCAGGTCAGGAAACAACAGTTAGAACTGGACATGGCACAACAGACTGGTTGCAAATAGGAAAAAGGAGTACATCAAGGCTGTATATTGTCAACTTGCTTATTTAACTTATATACAGAGTACCTCATGAGAAACGCTAGGCTGGAAGAAGCACAAGCTGGAATCAAGATTGCCAGGAGAAATATCAATAACCTCAGATATGCAGATGACACCACCCTTATGGCAGAAAGTGAAGAGGAACTAAAAAGCCTCTTGATGAAAGTGAAAGTGGAGAGTGAAAAAGTTGGCTTAAAGCTCAACATTCAGAAAACAAAGATCATGGCATCTGGCCCCATCACTTCATGGGAAATAGATGGGGAAACAGTGGAAACAGTGTCAGACTTTATTTTTGGGGGGCTTCCAAAATCACTGCAGATGGTAACTGCAGCCATGAAATTAAAAGATGCTTACTCCTTGGAAGGAAAGTTATGACCAACCTAGATAGCACATTCAAAAGCAGAGACATTACTTTGCCAAGAAAGATCCATCTCGTCAAGGCTATGGTTTTTCCAGTGGTCATGTATGGATGTGAGAGTTGGACTGTGAAGAAAGCTGAGCACCAAAGAGTTGATGCTTTTGAACTGTGGTGTTGGAGAAGACTCTTGAGAGTCCCTTGGACTGCAAGCAGATCCAACCAGTCCCTTCTGACGGAGATCAGCCCTGGGATTTCTTTGGAAGGAATGATGCTAAAGCTGAAACTCCAGTACTTTGGCCATCTCATGAGATGAGTTGACTCATTGGAAAAGACTCATGCTGGGAGGGATTGGGTGCAGGAGGAGAAGGGGACGACAGAGGATGAGATGGTTGAATGGCATCATTGACTTGATGGACATGAGTTTGAGTAAACTCCAGGAGATGGTGATGGACAGGGAGGACTGGCATGCTGCGATTCATGGGGTCGCAAAGAGTCAGACATGACTGCGAGACTGAACTGAACTGTATATTTCTCCATACATAGATAGCAATAGGATTTACATATTTGAGAAAAAGAGATTCATGAGCAAGTTTAATTCAACATTACAATATTATAAATTCTAGCATAACTAAAAAGGTGTTTTCTATGAGGTTAGATAATATTTTGGTGACTTGGGAATATTATAGCATTTCAGAGTTTTTTTGTTCTTAGATTTCCTCAGATATGAAAGTAATATATGTTTTTTAACATTGCTTTACATTGGTATATAGTTGATTAACAGTGTGATAGTGTCAGGTGTACAGCAAAGTGATTCAGTTATATTGTACATGTATACATATATTGTTCTTGTTGTTCAGTTTCCCGATCATGTCTGACTCTTTGTGATCCCATGGACTGCAACATGCCAGGCCTCCCTAACCCCCATCATCTTCTGAGTTTGTCCAAATTCATGTTCACTGCATCAGTGATGCTGGCCAGCCATTTCATTCTCTGATGCCCTCTTCTACTTCTGCCCTCAATCTTTCCCAGCATCAGGGATTTTCCAATGAGTTGTCTGTTCGCATCAGATGAACAAAATACAGGAGCTTCAGCTTCAGCATCAATCCTTCCAGTGAGTATTCAGGATTGATCTCCTTTAAGATTAACTGGTTTGATCTCCTTCCTATCCAAGGGATTTCCAGGAGTCTTCTCCAGCACCGCTGTTAGAAGGCATCAATTCTTTGGCATTCTGCTTTCTTTATGGTCCATTCTGCTTTCTTATGGTGTGTGACCACTGGAAAGATCATAACCTTGACTATAGGGGCTTTTGTCAGCAGAATAATGTCTCTACTTTCAACACACTTTCTAGGTTTGTCATTGATTCCCTGCCAAGAAACGATTGTCTTCTGATTTCATGGCTGCAGTTACCATCTGCAGTGATTTTGGAGTCCAAGAAGATGAAATCTGTCAGTACTTCCATCTTTCCCCCTCTGTTTGCTGTGCAGTAATGGGACCATAATCTTAATTTTTTTTTTTAATATTTAGTCATAAGCCAGCTCTTTCACTTTCCTCCTTGACCCTTACCAAGAGGCCCTTTAGTTCCTTTTCACTTTCTTCCATTAGAGTGGTATCATCCACATATCTGAAGCTCTTGATGTTTCTCCTGCCTATCTTGATTCCAGCTTGTAACACATCCAGCCCAGCAATATATATGTGTATACATTTTTTCTCAAATTATTTTTCCAATTTAGATGGTTAGATAATATTGAGAAGAGTTCACTGTGTTATAATAGTAAGTCTTTGTTGTCTACCCATTTTAAATATAGCAGTGTATACATGTCAACTGGAGAAGGAAATGGCAAAGCACTCCAGTATGCTTGCCTGGAAAATCCCATGGACCAAGGAGCCTGGTGGGCTGCAATCCATGGGGTCACAAAGAGTCAGACATGACTGAGAGACTAACACATACATGTCAACCCTGCAATCCCTTACTATCCCTTCCTTCCACCCTTCCTCTCTGGTAGCCATAAATCCCTTCCCTATGTCTGTCATTCTTTTTATGTTTTGTAGGTAAATTGATTTGTATAATTTATTTTTAGATTCTGCTTGTAAGAGAAATTTCATGATATTTCTCTGACTCAGTATGACAATCACAAGGTCCATTCCTTTTGCTGTAAATGGCATTATGTCATTCTTAATATTCTATTGATTCCATTGTTTACATGTACTATGTCTTTATCCATTCCTCTGTCAATTGATATTTAGGTTGCTTCCAAGTCTTGGCTATTGTAAACAGTGCTGCAATGAACATTGGGGTTTATGTATCCTTTCAGACCATGTTTTTCTTCAGATATATGCCCAGGAGTAGAATTCCAGAATCATATGGTAGCTCAATTTTCAGGTTGAAGGAACCTCCATACTGTTCTCTAAAGGGCCGTACCAATTTACAATATAGGAGGGTTCTTTTCTCTCCACACTATCTCCATCATTTGTAATTTTTTTTTTTTTGATGATAGCTTTCTATTCTGTTCCATTGATCTATATTTCTATCTTTGTACCAGTTCCATACCAATAGGTTTGTAGCATAATCTGAAGTCAGGGAGCCTAATTCCTCCAGCTCTATTTTGCTTTCTCAAGATTGCTTTGCTAGTCAGGATCTTTTGTGTTAACACACAAATTTTAATATTTTTAGTTCTAGTTCTGTGAAAAATGTCATTGATTTGATTGAGACTGCATTTAATCTGTAGATCACTTTGGATAGTACAGTCATTTTGACACCAATGATTCTTCCAATCCAATAACATTGTATATCTTTCCATCTGTGTTGTCGTTTTTGTTTTGTTTTGTTTTAATCAGTGACTTACAGTTTTCAGAGTGCAAGTTGTTGCTTCCACAGATATCTTTATTCCTAGTATTTTATTCTTTGTGATGTGATGTAAATGAGAATCTCCTTCATTGCTCTTTTTGATCTTTTGTTGTTAATGCACAAAAATGCAACAGGTTTCTGTGTATTAATTTTGCATCCTGCAACTGTACCAAATTTATTGATGAGTTTTAGTAGTTTTCTGGTAGCATCTTTAGGATTTTCTATGTATAGTATCATGCCATCTGCAAACTGTGACAATTTAACTTCTTCTTTTCCAATTTTATATTATTTCTTTTCCTTCTCTGATTGCCATAGCTAGGACTTCCGAAATTATGTTGAGTAAAAGTGATGAGGGTGAATATCCTTGTCTTGTTCCTGATAATAGAGAAAATGCTTTTAGCTCTTCAGCATACAGTATGATGTTAGCTGTAGGTGTGTTGTATATTGCCTTAATCATGTTGAGGTATATTCACTCTATGCCCAATTTTTAGAGAGTTTTTATCACAAACATGTGTTGAATTTTGTCAAAAGCTTTTTCTGCACTTAGTGAGATAATCATACGTTTTGTAATTACTCAGTTTGTTGGTATGGCGTATCACACTGAAAAATCTTTGCATCCCTGGGATAAATATCACTTGTGATTAGTGATCATGATTGGTGTATGATACTTTTAATGTGTTGTTAAATTCAGATTGCTAGTATTTTGTGGATGATATTTCCATCTATAAACATCTATTATATTGTTAAATATTATCAATTATTTATAATTAATTGTGCATATAATAAATTTATATATAATAAGTATAATATAACAATAATGAATTACTGATTAATACATTAATATTTAATAAATATTATAGTATTGTAATACAATTATTTGTTGCTGCTGCTGCTAAGTCGCTTCACTCGTGTCCGACTCTGCGCGACACCATAGACGGCAGCCCACCAGGCTCCGCCGTCCCTGGCATTCTCCAGGCAAGAACACGGGAGTGGGTTGCCATTTCCTTCTCCAATGCATGAAAGTGAAAAGTGAAAATGAAGTCGCTCAGTCGTGTCCGACCCTCAGTGACCCCGTGGACTGCAGCCTTCCAGGCTCCTCCGTCCATGGGATTTTCCAGGCAAGAGTACTGGAGTGGGGTACCATTGCCTTCTCCGAATATTAATATGCTAATTAACACATTATTGTTATTCTGTAATGTTTATTAATAATTATGATAAATATTGTATAAATATGGTATTAATAAATTGCTATTAATAAATAAATCTATATTCATCACTGATATTGAATTGTAATTTTCTTTTCTTGTGGTATATTTCTCAGATTTTGGTAGCAAGGTGATGGTTGCCTCACAGAATGAGTTTGGGAGTTTTCCTTCCTCTGCAATTTTTTGAAACAGTTTCAGAAAGATAAGTATTAGCACTTCTCTAGATGTTTGATAGAATTCACCTGTAAAGTCATCAGTCCCTGGACTTTTGTTTCTTGTAAGACTTTTAATCATAATTTGTTATTGGTTTGTTCATATTTTCTATTTCTTTCTGGTTCAGTCTTGGAAGGTTGTATATTTCTAAGAATTATCAATTTCTTCCACGTTGTCCATTGTTTTGGCTTACAATTGCATGTAGTAGTCTCTTATTATCCTTTGTATCTGATGAACCTGGCTCACGACTTATCAATTCCATTTATATTTTTAAACAACCAGTTTTTAGTTTCATTAATCTTTGCTATTGTTTCTTTTCTATTTCACTTATTACTGCTTTGTTTTTTCATGATTTAGTTTCTTCTACTAGCTTTAGGTTTTGCTTGGTCTTCTTTTCTGAATGCTTTAGGTATATAGTTAAGTTGTTTGAAATTTTTCTTGTTTCCTAAGGTAAGATAAAAGGTTAGTCACTCAGTTGTGTCTGACTCTTTGAGACCCCATGGACTGTAGCCCACGAGGCTCCTCTGTCCATGGGATTCTGCAGGCAAGAATACTGAAGTGGGGTACCATTCCCTTTTCCAGGGTGCCTTCCCAACCCAGAGATCGAACCTGGGTCTCCCATATTGCAGGTGGATTCTTTACCACCCGAGCCACCAGAGAAGCCCCAAGGTAAGATTGTGCTGCTATAAACTTCCCTCTTAGAATTGTTTTTGCTGAATCCCATAGATTTTTGTATCATTGCACTTTCATTTTAATTTGTTTCTAAGTATCTTTAAAATTTCCTCTTTGATTTCTTCAGTGATCCATTGGTCGTTTAGTAACATATTGCTTAGCCTCCATGTGTTTTTGTTTTTTAATTTTTTTTTTTTTGCCTGTAGTTGATTTCTAATCTCATAGGACTGTGGTCAGAAAAGATGTTTGAAATGATTTCAACTTTCTTAAAATTTACTGAGCTTCACTTTGTGGCCCATCATGTAGTCATATCTGGACATATGACTGTGTTCTGTGTTCACTTGAGAAGAATGTGTATTCTGCTGTTTTTGGATGGAATGCTCTTTACATATCATTAAATTATTTTGGTCTAATCTGTCATTTAAGTCCTGAGTTTTCTTATTGATTTTCTGTCTGGATGAGCTATCCTTTTATGAAAGTGGGGTATTAAGTTTCCTCATCATTGTGGTGTTACTGTTGATTTCTCCATTTATGGCTGTTAGTATTTGCCTTATGTATTGAGGTGCTCCTATGTTAGGTGCACATATATTTACACTTGCTGTTTCTTCTTCTTGGGTTAAAATTTTGATAATTTATAACATCTTTCTTGTTTCTTATAACAGTCTTTATTTTAAAGTCTATTTTGTCTGACATGAGTATTGCTACCCTTGCTTTAACTTTTGATGTCCATTTGAATGAAATATCTTTTTTTTTTCCCCATCCCCTTAGTTTTATTTTTAGTCTGTAAATGTCCCTGGGTCTGAATTGAGTCTCTTATAGACAACATATACATATATGTGCATATATATATATATGCCTGTGTGTGTGTATATACACATATATATTTCATTCTGTAGCCAAACAGTCATTCTATGTCTTCTTTTCTTTGAAGCATTGAATCTATTTACATTTAAGGTAATTATGGACAGGTATGCTTGTGTGTTCCTCTTGCCTTTTTCTTAATTGTTTTGAATTTGTTTTTGTAAGTCTTTTTTCTTCCCTTCCTCTGTTCTCTTCTCTTATGGTTTGATGACCATCTTTAGAGTTGTGTTTGGGTTATTTTTTCCTTTTTCTGTGTGTATCTATTGTAGCTTTGGGGTTTGTTCCCATGAGGCTGTGTTGTAACAGTCTATACATGAAAAAGCTTGTTTTAAGTTGCTGGTCTCTTTCCCACCTAGAGGAGTTGTTTTAGCCTTCATTAAAAAGTTGATCTGGTTGTGTGAATTTTCTTAGCTTTTACTTGTCTGTAGTTTAAAAAAAATTTTTCCATCAAATCTGAATGAGAAGCTTACTGGGTAGAGTATTCTTGGTTGTAACTTTTTCCCCTTCACCATTTTAACCATATTGTGCTACTTAATTCTGGCCTGCAGAGTTGCCACTGAGAAAACAGCCAATAACCTTAAGTGAGTTTCTCTGTATATTACTTGTCATTTTTCACTTGTTGTTTTTAATATTTTTTCCCTTGGCTTTAATTTTTGTCAATTTGATTATTATACATCTCAGCATTTTCATCCTTGAATTTATCCTGGCTGGGGCTCTGCGTTTTCTGGACTTGGGTGACTATTTCTTCCTCTCATTAGGGAAATTTTCAACTAATATCTTTTCAAATATTTTATCAAATCCTTTCTCTCTTCTCCTTCTGGTATCCCTATAAAGTGAATGTTGGTGCATTTAATATTTTCTCAGAGGACCTCAGACTGGTTTCATTTCTTTTTATCCCTTTTCTTTCTTTTCTTCAGTGGCAGTGATTTCCACCATTCTGTCTTCAAAGTCACTTACTGTTTTGCCTGTTAGTCTGCTAATGATTCCTGCTAGTGGATTTTTTCATTTTACTTATCACATTATTAATTTGTTTGTTTGTTTTAGTTCTTCTAGATATTTGTTAAAAATGTCATGCATCTTCTCAACTCTTTCCTCCATTTTTTTTCCCAAGATCCTGATCATCTTCACTATCACTATTCTGAATTATTTTGCTTAAAGTTGCTTATCTCTACTTCCTACTGTTTTCTGTGATTGTGATTGGTTTTCATTTTGGAGATTGTGGGATTATAGTTCTTGCTTCAGTTCTTACTCTTCTGATGGACAAAAGGCCTATTCAAGTTTCCTGTTGGGAGGAAATGGCTGTGGGGAAAGATGGGTCTTGCTCTCAGTAAATCATTAATCCAGTTTTCTGCTGATGGGTGGGGCTGTGCTCCATCCCTTTAAGTTGTTTGGCCTGAGCTGGACCAGTCCTGGACTCTACAGGCTCTATGATAGGGCTAAAGGTGACCTGCTAAATGACTTCAGCCATGAAATTAAAAGATGCATGCACCTTGTAAGAAAATCTATACAATCCTAGGCAACATTTAAAAAGCAGAGATTGCATTGCAGTCAAAGCTATGGTTTTTATAGTAGTCACACATGAATGTGAGAACTGAACATAAAGAAGGCTGGGTGCCAAAGAATTGAGCTTTCAAACTGTGGTGCTGGAGAATACTCTTGAGAGTCCCTTAGACTGCAAGGAGATCCAACCAGTCCATCCCGAAGGAGATCAGTCCTGGGTGTTAACTGGAAGGACTGATGCTAAAGCTGAAACTCCAATACTTTGGCCACCTCATGCAAAGAGTTGACTCATTGGAAAAGACCCTGTTGCTGGGAGGGATTGGGGGCAGGAGGAGAAGGGGACGAAAGAGGATGAGATGGCTGAATGGCATCACTGAATCAATGGACATGAGTTTGAGTGAACGCCAGGAGTTGGTAATGGACAGGGAGTCCTGGCGTGCTGTGATTCATGGGGTCATAAAGAGTCGGGCATGACTGAACGACTGAACTGAGTTGATCCTCTGATGGAGAAGGAAAAGAGGCTTATGGAAGCTTCTTGATGGGAGAGACTGACTGAGGAGGAAACTGGCTCTTGTTCTCATGGGAGGGGCCATGCTAAGTTCAGTTCAATTCAGTCGCTCAGTCGTGTCTGAATCTTTGCAACCCCATGTATCGCAGCAGGCCAGGCCTCCCTGTCCATCATGAACTCCCAGAGTTCACTCAGACTCACGTCCATCGAGTCGGTGATGCCATCCAGCTGTCTCATCCTCTGTTGTCCCCTTCTCCTCCTGCCCCCAATCCCTCCCAGCATCAAAGTCTTTTCCAATGAATCAACTCATTGCATGAGGTGGCCAAAGTATTGGAGTTTCAGCTTTAGCATCATTCCTTCCAAAGAACACCCAGGACTGATCTTATTTAGAATGGACTGTTTGGATCTCCTTGCAGTCCAAGGGGCTCTCAAGAGTCTTCTCTAACACTACAGTTCAAAAACATCACTTCTTCGGTGCTCAGCTTTCTTCACAGTCCAACTCTCACATCCATACATGACCACTGGAAAAACCATAGCCTTGACTAGATGGGCCTTTGTTGGCAAAGTAATGTCTCTGCTTTTGATTATGTTATCTAGCTTGGTCATAATTTTCCTTCCAAGGAGTAAGCATCTTTTAATTTCATGGCTGCAGTCACCATCTGCAGTGATTTTGGAGCCCAGAAAAATAAGGTCTGACACGGTTACCACTGTTACCCATCTATTTCCCATGAAGTGATGGGACCAGATGCCATAATCTTCGTTTTTGGAATGTTGAGCTTTAAGCCAACTGTTTCCACTCTCCTCTTTCACTTTCATCAAGAGGCTTTTTAGTTCCTCTTCACTTTCTGCCTTAAGAGTGGTGTCATCTGCATATCAGAGGTTACTGATATTTCTCCTGGCAATCTTGATTCCAGCTTGTGCTTTCTTCCAGCCCAGCATTTCTCATGATGTACTCTGCATATAATTTAAATAAGCAGGGTGACAATATACAGCCTTGATGTATTTCTTTTCCCATTTGGAACCAGTCTGTTGTTCCATGTCCAGTTCTAACTGTTGCTTCCTGACGTGCATATAGGTTTTTCAAGAGGCAAGTCAGGTGGTCTGGTATTCCCATCTCTTTCAGAATTTCCCACAGTTTATTGTGATCCACACAGTCAAAGGCTTTGGCATAGTCAAGAAGCAGAAATAGATGTTTTCTGGAACTCTTTTGCTTTTTCCATGATCCAGCAGATGTTGGCAATTTGGTCTCTGGTTCCTCTGCCTTTTCTAAAACCAGCTTGAACATCTGGAAGTTCACGGTTCACGTACTGCTAAAGCCTGGCTTAGAGAATTTTGAGCATTACTTTACTAGCGTGTGCTACTGCTAAGTCACTACAGTCATGTCCAACTCTGTGCAACCCTGTAGATGGCAGCCTACCTGGCACCCCTGTCCCTGGGATTCTCCAGGCAAGAACACTGGAGTGGGTTGCCATTTCCTTCTCCAATGCATGAAAGTGAAAAGTGAAAGGGAAGTAGCTCAGTTGTGTCTGACTCTTAGAGACCCCATGGACTGCAGCTTACCAGGCTCCTCTGTCCATGGGATTTTCCAGGCAAGAGTACTGGAGTGAGGTGCCATTGCCTTCTCTGTACTAGAGTGTGAGTTCAGTGCAATTGTGTGGTAGTTTGAGCATTCTTTGGCATTGCCTTTCTTTGGGATTGGAATGAAAACTGACCTTTTCCAGTCCTGTGGCCACTGCTGGGTTTTCCAAATTTGCTGGCATATTGAGTGCAGCACTTTCACTGCATCATCTTTCAGGATTTGAAATAGCTCAACTGGAATTCCATCACATCCACTAGCTTTGTTCGTAATGATGCTTTCTAAGGCCCACTTGACTTCACATTCCAGGATGTCTGGTTCTAGGTGAGTGATCACACCATCGTGATTATCTGGGTCATGAATATCTTTTTTGTACAGTTCTTCTGTGTATTCTTGCCACATCTTCTTAATATCTTCTGCTTCTTTTAGGTCCATACCATTTCTGTCCTTTATCCAGCTCATCTTTGCATGAAATGTTCCCTTGGTATCTCTAATTTTCTTGAAGAGATCTCTAGCCATTCCAATTCTTCTATTTTCCTCTATTTCTTTGCATTGATTGCCGAGGAAGGCTTTTTTATGTCTTCTTGCTATTCTTTGGAACTCTGCATTCAGATGCTTATATCTTTCCTTTTCTCCTTTGCTTTTTGCTTTTCTTCTTTTCACAGCTCTTTGTAAGGCCTACTCAGAGAGCCATTTTGCTTTTTGCACTTCTTTTCCATGGGGTGGGTCTTGATCCTGTACAATGTCAGGAACCTCAGTCCATAGTTCATCAGGCACTCTATCAGATCTAGTCCCTTAAATCTATTTCTCACTTCTACTGTACATAAGGAATTTGATTTAGGTCATACCTGAACGGTCTAGTGGTTTTCCCTACTTTCTTCAATTTAAGTCTGAATTTGGCAATAAGGAGTTCATGATCTGAGCTACATTCAGCTCCTGGTCTTGTTTTTGCTGAGTGTATAGAGCTTCTCCATCTTTGGCTGCAAAGAATATAATCAATCTGATTTCGGTGTTGACCATCTGGTGATGTCCATGTGTAGAGTCTTCTCTTGTGCTGTTGGAAGAGGGTGTTTGCTATGACCAGTGCATTCTCTTTGCAAAACTCTATTAGCCTTTGCCCTGCTTCATTCCGTATTCCAAGGCCAAATTTGCCTGTTACTTCAGGTGTTTCTTGACTTCCTATTTTTGTATTCCAGTCCCCTATAATGAAAAGGACATCTTTTTTGGGTGTTAGTTCTAAAAGGTCTTGTAGGTCTTCATAGAACCGTTCAACTTCAGCTTCTTCAGCATTACTGGTTGGGGCATAGACTTGGATTACTGTGATATTGAATGGTTTGCTTTGGAAATGAACAGAGATCATTCTGTCGTTTTTGAGATTGCATCCAAGTACTGCATTTTGGACTCTTTTGATGACCATGATGGCTACTCCATTTCTTCTAAGGTATTCCTGCCCACAGTAGTAGATATAGTGGTCATCTGAGTTAAATTCACCCATTCTTGTCCATTTTAGTTTGTTGATACCTAGAATGTCGATGTTCACTCTTGGCATTTCCTGTTTGATCACTTCCAATTTGCCTTAATTCATGGACCTGACATTCCAGGTTCCTGTGCAATATTGCTCTTTACAGCATCGGACCTTGTTTCTATCACCAGTCACAGCCACAACTTGGCATTGTTTTTGCTTTGGCTCCATCCCTTCATTCTTTCTGGAGTTATTTCTCCACTGATCTCCAGTAACATATTGGGCACCTACCTACCTGGGGACTTCCTCTTTCAGTTTCCTATCATTTTTTCCTTTTCATACTGTTCATGGGGTTCCCAAGGCAAGAATACTGAAGTGCTTTGCCATTCCATTCTTCAGTGAACCACATTCTGTCAGTAAAGCTTTAATCCAATTTTCTGTTGATGGGGGAGCTGTGTTTCCTCCTAACTATACACCTGGGGCCAAACTCTGCTGGATGTACTGAAGATAATGGTTACCTCCTTCAAAATATTGCATGCATGTATTGCTACATTCAGTGCTGCCAACACTTCAGCAGGCCACCACCGACCTAGCATCTGCTAGAGACTCCTGGACAGTCACAGGCAAGTTGAAAAGGCAACTTGGACACTGAAAGATGAACTCACCAGGACTGTAATGCCCAATATGCTACTGGAGATGAGTGGAGAAATAACTTCAGAAAGAATGAAGAGATGGAACCAAAGCAAAAACAACACCTCGTTGTGGTTGTGACTGGTGATGGAAGCAAGGTCCAAAGGTGTAAAGAGCAATATTGCATAGGAAGCTGGAACTTTAGATCCAATTCAAGGCAAATTTGAAGTGATCAAACAGGAGATGGCAAGAGTTATCATTGGCATTTCAGGAATCAGCAAACTAAATTGACTGAAATTAGTGAGTTTAATTCAGATAACCATTATATCTACTTCTGTCGGCAAGAATCCGTTAGTAGAAATGGAGTAGCCATCATAGTCAACAAAAGAGTCAGAAATGCAATAATTGGATACAGTCTCAAAAACAACAGAATGATTTCTGTTAGTCGCCAAGTCAAACCATTCAATATCACAGTAATCCAAGTGTATGCCCCTATAAGTAATGCTGATAAATTCCTTACAACTATACAGTGGAAGTGACAAATAGATTCAAGGTATTAGATATGATAGACAGAGTTCTTGACGACTTATGGATGGAGGTTCCTGACACTGTACAGGAGACAATGAGCAAGACCATCCCCAAGAAAAAGAAATGCAAAAAAGTAAAATGATTGTCTGAGGAAGCCTTAAAAATAGCTGTGAAAAGACAAGAAGCAAAAAGCAAAGGAGAAAAGAAAAAGCATACCAATTTGCATGTAGAGTTCCAAAGAATAGCAAGGAGAGTAAGAAAACCTTCCTCAGTGATCTGTGCAAAGAAATAGAGGAAAACAATAGAATGGGAAAGACTAGTGATCTCCTCAAGTAATTAGAGATACCAAGGGAACATATCATGCAAAAATGGGCACAATAAAGCACAGAAATGGAATGGACCTAACAGAAACAGAAGGTATTAAGAAGAGGTGGCTAGAATACACAGAAGAACTGTACAAAAAGATCTTCATGACCCAGATAATCATGATGGTGTGATCACTCACCCAGAGCCAGACATCCTGGAATGTGAAGTCAAGTGGGCCTTAGAAAGCATCACTAAGAACAAAGCTAGTGGAAGTGTTGGAACTCCAGTTGAGCTATTTCATATCCTAAAAGATGATGCTGTGAAAATGATGCACTCAATATCAATATATTTGGTAAACTCAGCAGTGGCCACAGGACTGGAAAAGGTCAGTTTTCATTCTAATCCCAATGAAAGGCAATGCCAAAGAATGCTCAAACTATCACACAATTGCACTCATCACATGCTCGTAAAAAACACTCAAAGTTCTCCAAGTCATGCTTCACAAATACATGAACCATGAACTTCCAGATGTTCAAGCTGGTTATAGAAAAGGTAGAGGAACCAGAGATCAAATTGCCAACATCTGCTGGACAATGAAAAAAGCAACAGAGTTACAGAAAAACATCTACTTCTGCTTTATTGACTATGTCAAAGCCTTTGACTGTGTGTATCACAATAAACTGTGGAAAATTCTTCAACAGATGGGAATACCAGAACAACAATCTTGAGGGATTGGTATACAGGTCAGGAAGCAACAGTTAGAACGAGACATGGAACAGCCGACTGGTTTCAAATAGGAAGAGGAGTACGTCAAGGCTGTATACTGTCACCCTGCTTATTTAACTTATATGCAGAGTATATCATGAGAAACGCTGGGCTGGAAGAAGTACAAGCTGGAAGCAAGATTGCCGGGGAAATATCAGTTCAGTTCAGTTCAGTCGCTCAGTCGTGTCCGACTCTTTGCGACCCCATGAATCGCAGTGCGCCAAGCCTCCCTGTCCATCACCAACTCCCAGAGTTCACTCAGACTCACGTCCATTGAGTCAGTGATGCCATTCAGCCATCTTATCCTCTGTTGTCCCCTTCTCTTCCTGCCCCCAAGCCCCATCAAAAGAAATGCAAAAAAGCAAAATGGCTGTCTGAGGAGGCCTTACAAATAGCTGTGAAAAGAAGAGAAGCGAAAAGCAAAGAAGAAAAGGAAAGATATAAGCATCTGAATGCAGAGTTCCAAAGAATAGCACGGAGAAGGCAATGGCACCCGACTCCAGTACTCTTGCCTGGCAAATCCCATGGACAGAGGAGCCTAGTAGGCTGCAGTCCATGGGGTCACTAAGAGTCGGACACGACTGAGCAACTTCACTTTCACTTTTCACTTTCATGCATTGGAGAAGGAAATGGCAACCCACTCCAGTGTTCTTGCCTGGAGAATCCCAGGGACGGGGAGCCTGGTGGGCTGCCGTCTATGGGGTCGCACAGACTTGGACACGACTGAAGCGACTTAGCAGCAGAAAGAATAGCAAAAAGAGATAAGAAAGCCTTCCTCAGTGATCAATGCAAAGAAATAGAGGAAAACAACAGAATGGGAGAAATATAAATCGCCTCAAATATGCAGATGATATCACCCTTATGGCAGAAAGTGAAGAAGAACTAAAAAGCCTCCTGATGAAAGTGAAAGAGGAGAGTGAAAAAGTTGGCTTAAAGCTCAACATTCAGAAAACTAAGATCATGGCATCTGTTCTCATCACTTCATGGCAAATAGATGGGGAAATAATTAGAGATTTTCTTTTTTTTGGGCCCCAAAATCACTGCAGATGGTGACTGCTGCCATGAAATTAAAAGATGCTTACCCCTTGGTAGGAAAATTATGACCAACCTAGACAGCATATTAAAAAGCTGAGACATTACTTTGCCAGCAAAGGTCTGTCTAGTCAAGGCTATGGTTTTTCCAGTAATCATGTATGGATGTGAGAGTTGGACTACAAAGAAGGCTGAGCGCAGAAGAATTGATGCTTTTGAACTATGGTGTTGGAGAAGACTCTTGAGAGTCCCTTGGACTGCAAGGAGATCCAACCAGTCTATTCTGAAGGAGATCAGTCCTGAGTGTTCATTGGAAGGACTGATGTTGAAGCTGAAACTCCAACACTTTGGCCACCTGATGCGAAGAGCTGACTCATTTGAAAAGACCCTGATGTTGGGAAAGTTTGAAGGCAGGAGGAGAAGGGGATGTTAGAGGATGCAATGGTTGGATGGCATCACCAACTCAGTGGACATGAATTTGAGTAAACTCCAGGATTTAGTGATGGACATGGAGGCCTGGAATGCTGGTGTAGTCCATGGGGTCACAAAGTGTTGGACACGACCGAGCAACTGAACTGAACTGACTATCCCTCTGGTTGCTGGGCCGTGTTCAGTAAAACTGTAATCCACTTGTTTACTCATGAGTCGGGTTGTGCTCCATCCTTGTTTGTTTGGCCTGAGTAGACACAGCAGAGGAGCCTACAAGCTGATTCAGTTCAGTCAGTTCAGTCACTGAGTCACGTCCAGCTCTTTGCAATGCCATGGACTGCAGCATGCTGGGCTTTCCTGTCCATCACCAACAAAGGGAAATTACTCAAACTCATGTTCATAGAATAAGTGATGCCATCCAATCATCTCATCCTCTGTCATCTCCTTCTCTTCCTGCCTTCAATCTTTCCCAGCATCAGGGTCTTTTCCAGTGAGTCAGTTCTGCACATCAGATGGCCGTAGTTCTGGAGTTTCAGCTTCAGCATCAGTCCTTCCAAGGAATATTCAGGACTGATTTCCTTTAGGATGGACTAGTTGGATCTCCTTGCAATCAAAGGGACTCAAGAATCTTCTCCAACACCATAGTTCAAAAGCATCAATTCCTTGGCACTCAGCTTTCTTTATAGTCCAACTGTTGTATCAGTACATGACAACATCCATACATAGCTTTGAATAGATGGACTTTTGTCAACAAAAAAATGTCTCTGCTTTTTAATATGCTGTCAATGTTGGTCATAACTTTTCTTCCAAGGAACAAGCATTTTTTAAATTTCATGGCTGCTGTCACCATCTGCAGTGATTTTGGAGTCCAAAAAAAAAATAAAGTTTCCATTGTTTCCTCATCTATTTGCCATGAAGTGATGAGAACAGATGCCATGATCTTAGTTTTCTGGATGTTGAGCTTTAAGCCAACTTTTTCACTCTTCTCTTTCATTTTCATCAAGAGGCTTTTTAGTTCTTCACTTTCTGCTATAAGGGTGGTGTCATCTGCATATCTGAGGTGATTGATAGTTCTCCCAGGAATCTTGATTCTATCTTGTGCTTCATCCAGCTCAGCAACTCTTGTGATGTACTCTGCATATAAGTTGAACAAGCAAGGTGACGATATACAGCCTTGACGTACTCCTTTTCCTATCTGGAACCAGTCTGTTCCACGTCCAGTTCTCACTTTTGCTTCTTGGCCTGCATACAGATTTCTTGGGAGGCAGATCAGGTGGTCTGGTATTCCCATCTTTTTAAGTATTTTTTACAGTCTGTTGTGATCCTCACAGTCAAAGGCTTTGGTATAGTCAAGAAAGAAGTAGATGCTTTCTGGAACTCTCTTCTTTTTCGATGATGCAACAGAGGTTGGCAATTTTATCTCTGGTTCCTCTGCTTTTTCTAAATCCAGCTTGAGTATCTGGAAGTTCACAGTTCACATACTTTTCAAGCCTGGCTTGGAGAATTTTGAGCATTACTTTGCTCATGTGTGAGATGAGTGCAATTGTGCGGTAGTTTGAGGATTTTTTTCATTGGTTTTCTCTGTGATTGGAATGAAAACTGACCTTTTCCATTGCTGTACCCACTGCTGAGTTTTCCAAATTTACTGGCATATTGAGTGCAGCACTTTAAAACCATCATATTTTCGGACTTGAAATAGTTCAACTGGAATTCTATCATCTCCATTAGCTTTGTTCCTAGTGATGCTTCCTAAAGCCCACTTGACTTCCCATTCCAGGATGTCTGGCTCAAGGTGAATGATCACACCATTGTGGTTATCTGGGTCATGAAGATCTTTCTTGTATAGTTCTTCTGTGTTTTCTTGCCACCTCTTCTTAACACCTTCTGCTTCTGTTAGGTCCATTCCATTTCTGTGCTTTATTGTGCCCATCTTTGCATGAAATGTTCCCTTGGTATCTCTAATTTACTTGAGGAGATCACTAGTGTTTCCCATTCTATTGTTTTCCTCTATTTCTTTGCCTTGGTCACTGAGGAAGGCTTTCTTATCTCTCCTTGCTATTCTTTGGAACCCTGTATTCAAATGGGTATAGCTTTCCTTTTCTCCTTTGCCTTTTTCTTCTTTTCTTTGCTATTTTTAAGGCCTTCTCAGATAACTATTTTGCCTTTTTGCATTTCTTTTTCTTTGGGATGCTCTTGATCCCTGCCTCTTGTACGATGCCACAAACCTCAGTCCATAGTTCTTCAGGCACTCTACCAGATCTAATCCCTTGAATCTATTTGTCACTTCCACTGTATATTTGTAAGTGATTTGATTTAGGTCATACCTGAATGGTCTAGTGGTTTTCCCCACTTTCTTCAATTTAAGTCTGAATTTGGCAATAAGGAGTTCATGATCTGAGCCACAGTCAGTTCTCAGTCTTGTTTTTACTGACTGTATAGAGCTTCTCAATCTTTAGCTCCAAAGAATATAATCAATCTGATTTACATATTGACCATCTGGTGTTGTCCATGTATAGAGTCTTCTCTTGTGTTGTTGGAAGAGGGTGTTTGTTATTACCAGTGCGTTCTCTTGGCTAAAATATGTTACCCTTTGAACTGCTTTTTTTAATACTCCATGGCCAAATTTGCCAGTTCTTCCTGGTATCTCTTGACTTCTTACTTGTGCTTTCCAGTTCCCTATAATGAAAAGAACATCTTTTTCGGGTGTTAGTTCTAGAAGGTCTTGTAGGTTTTTATAGACCTGTTCAGTTTCAGCTTCAGCTTCTTCAGCATTAGTGATCAGAGCACAGACTTGGATTAAGGTAGTATTGAATGGTTTGCCTTGGAAACGAACAGAGATGGTTCTGTCTTTTTTGAGTTGCATCCAAGTACTGCATTTCAGACCTTTGTTGACTATTATGGCTACTCCACTTCTTCTAAGGAATTCTTGCCACAGTAGTAGATAACGTGGTCATCTGAGTTAAATTCACCCATTCCAGTTCATTTTAGTTCACTGATTCCTAAATTGTCAGTATTTACTTTTGCCATCTCCTGTTGACCACTTCCAATTTGCCTTGATTCATCGACCTATCATTCCACATTCCTATACAATACTGCTCTTTACAGCACTGGACTTTACTTCCATCACCAGTCACATCCACAACTTGGTGGTGTTTTTGCTTTGGCTTAATCTCTTCATTCTTTCTGGAGTCATTTCTCTACTGATCTCCAGTAGAATTTTGGGCACCTGCCGACTTAAAGAGTCCACTTCAGTGTCCTGTCTTTTTGCCTTTTCATACTACTCATGGAATTCTCATGACAAGAATACTGAAGTGGTTTGTCATTCCCTTCTCCAGTGGATCAAGTTTTGTCAGAACTCTCCACCATGACCCCTCTGTCTTGGGTGGTCCTTCAGGGCATGGTTCATAGTTTCACTGAGTTAGACTAGGCTGTGGTGCATATGATCAAATTAGTTTTCTGTAATTGTGTTTTGTATTGTGTCTGCCCTCTGATGGAGTAGGATAAGAGGCTTATGGAAGCTCCATAATGGGAGAGACTGACAGAGGAGGAAACTGTTCTTGTTCTCATGGGTGGGGCTACATTCAGTAAATCTTTAATCCAATTTTCTGTTGATGGGTGGGGCTGTGTTCCCTCCCTGTTGTTTGACCTGAGGCACAACTATGGTGGAAGTGATGCAGAATGATGATCACCTCCTTCAAAGTCCTAGCAGGCTACCGCCAACCCAAGCCTCTAGGAGAGAATCCTGGACATGCATGGGCAAGTCTGGATCAGTCTCTTATAGGGTTACTGCTCCTTTCTTCTGGGTCTTGGTGCACATAAGCTTTTGTTTGTGTCCTCCAAGGGTTTGTTTCCTCAGTCCTGTGTAAGTTCTGGTGGCTCTATGGTGGGGTTAATGGCAGCCTCCTTCAAGAGAGCTTATGCCATAGCCAGGTCTACTGCACCCAGAACCCCTACCCCTGCAGTAGTCCACTGCTGGCCTGTGCCTCTACAGAAGACACTCAAACACAGTTCTGGCTCAGTCTCTGTGGGGTCCCTGGGTACTGGTGCACACAAGGTTTGTTTGAGCCCTCCAAGTGTCTCTGGAGGCTATGGGGTTTAATTCTAGATGAGATTTCTTCCCTCCTACCATCTTGCTGGGGCTTCTCTTTTGCCCTTGTATTTGGGGTATCTTTTTTTTGGTAGGATCCAACATTCTTCTGTCAATGCTTGTTATATACAGGCTGTTAAGTGGGGCTAATTTCAGACTCCAGGAGAGCTCATGCCAATGAGTTCTTCCCAGAACCACTGCTGCCAGTGTCTTTGTCTGCATAGTGAGACACTGCCACCCTCTGTCTTAGAAGGAGGTGCTCCAACACCAGCAGGAAGGTCTAGTCTCTATGCAGGCAATTCTTTTTTCCCCGGGGTGCTGGATTGCACATTACCCTTTGTGTGCCCTCCAAGAGTGGATTTTCTATTTCTCCCAGCCCTGTGGAAGTCCTGCAATCAAATCCTGGTGGCCCTCCAAACCAGACTCTCTAGGGAACTGCTCCTCTTCCTATTACCACCACCCCCCACCCCCACCCCAGTCTGGGAAGGCTGTTGTAGGCCTTAGAATATGCACTCCAGTTGGAGAAACTCCATGGTACAGTTGTTCTCTGGTCTATGGGTTGCCCACTTGGTGGATATGGTAATGATTTAGTACCTGTTGCGGTACTCACACTGTCTTGACATCAGATCAGATCAGTCACTCAGTCCTGTCCGACTCTTTGTGACCCCATGAATTCGAGCACGCCAGGCCTCCCTGTTCATCACCAACTCCTGGAGTTCACCCAGACTCACGTCCATCGAGTCAGTGATGTAATCCAGCCATCTCATCCTCTGTCATCCCCTTCTTCTCTGCCCCCAATCCCTCCCAGCATCAGAGTCTTTTCCAATGAGTCAATTCTTCACATGAGGTGGCGAAAGTACTGGAGTTTCAGCTATAGCATCATTCCTTCCAAAGAAATCCCAGGGCTGATCTCCTTCAGAATGGACCGGTTGGATCTCCTTGCAGTCCAAGGGACTCTCAAGAGTCTTCTCCAACACCACAGTTCAAAAGCATCAATCTTCAGTGCTCAGCCTTCTTCACAGTCCAACTCTCACATCCATACATGACCACAGGAAAAACCATAGCCTTGACAAGATGGATCTTTCTTGGCAAAGTAATGTCTCTGCTTTTGAATATGCTATCTAGGTTGGTCATACCTTTCCTTCCAAGGAGTAAGTGTCTTTTAATTTCATGGCTGCAATCACCATCTGCAGTGATTCTGGAGCCCAGAAAAATAAAGTCTGACACTGTTTCCACTAATTCCCCATCTGTTTCCCATGAAGTGATGGGACCGGATGCCATGATCTTCGTTTTCTGAATGTTGAGCTTTAAGCCAGCTTTTTCACTCTCCACTTTCACTTTCATCAAGAGGCTTTTGAGTTCCTCTTCAGTTTCTGCCATAAGGGTGGTGTCATCTGCATATCTGAGGTTATTGATATTTCTCCCGGCAGTCTTGATTCCAGCTTGTGTTTCTTCCAGTCCAGCGTTTCTCATGATGTACTCTGCATATAAGTTAAATAAACAGGGTGACAATATACAGCCTTGACGTACTCCTTTTCCTATTTGGAACCAGTCTGTTGTTCCATGTCCAGTTCTAACTGTTGCTTCCTGACCTGCATACAGGTTTCTCAAGAGGCAGGTCAGGTGGTCTGGTATTCCCATCTCCTTCAGAATTTTCCACAGTTTATTGTGATCCACACAGTCAAAGGCTTTGGCATAGTCAATGAAGCAGAAATAGATGTTTTTCTGGAACTCTCTTGCTTTTTCCATCATCCAGCAGATGTTGGCAATTTGATCTCTGGTTCCTCTGCCTTTTCTAAAACCAGCTTGAACATCAGGAAGTTCACGGTTCACATATTGCTAAAGCCTGGCTTGGAGAATTTTGAGCATTACTTTACTAGCATGTGAGATGAGTGCAATTGTGCAGTAGTTTGAGCATTCTTTGGCATTGCCTTTCTTTAGGATTGGAATGAAAACTGTCCGTTTCCAGTCCTGTGGCCACTGCTGAGTTTTCCAAATTTGCTGGCATATTGAGTGCAGCACTTTCACAGCATCATCTTTCAGGATTTGGAATAACTCAACTGGAATTCCATCACCTCCACTAGCTTTGTTTGTAGTGATGCTTTCTAAGGCCCACTTGACTTCACATTCCAGTATGTCTGGCTCTAGGTCAGTGATCACACTATCGTGATTTCCTGGGTCGTGAAGATCTTTTTTGTACAGTTCTTCTATGTCATAGCTTATCCTTTGTCCTTGGATGTAGGGTATCTTTCCTGGTAGGTTCCAGCATTTCTTTGTTGAGGATTATTCAGCAGTTAGTTGTGATTCCAGTGTTCTTGTAAAAGTTGTGAGCAAACATCCTTTTACTCTGCCATCTCAAACTAATTTCCAAAGTGATATATATTTTTAAAGAATTTTTTTTTGCCACAAGTTACATTATTCCTTTTTAAAACATAAAAGATATATGAATTTACCTATTACATTTGTGTATATGTCTATGTGTCATAAAATTATTTAAATATTCATGCATCTCTGCATTCAAACTTTATAGTATAATTAAACATCTATAATGTACTTAGGTTTATAATGTTTTCACCTCTGAATTGTGAGTACTATAAGATTAGGAGATTGCTACACTAATTATTCTTGTTCTTAAATAGTAAGATAATTACTACAGGAATATTCTATTCAAAATGAAAATTGGATCCACCCTCTGGCAAACTTAAATTAAGAATCTTTTCCTTTCACTTTTGAAAGATGTTCTTCTTTTATCTTATTTAAATGCATATTTTATTGTTAGAAATAGCAACTCCATTAATAGGAGACTCCACATTAGGTGAGGAATTAATCAACGTGGCTATACTACTTGTAACCAAATTTTGAAGTTATTCCATGTACAAATAATAATTCCAATACATACTGATCCTGCTGACTTTGCTCAGCCAAATATACAGATTAGGGTAGGCAGTCAGAACAGCATCAGCTAGGTTGAAAGTTATTAACACATTTGAAATAATAGAAGATCCAAACCATGAAGGACATCAATATTTTGCTGAAAAATTATTATTATTTTTTACCGAACTACTGCCCATAAACTCCAGGCTGAACTGAACATTCCCTGGTTAAAGCCCCACTGTACACTGAACACATTTCTATAAAATACCTTTAATGTTTGTTGCAACTCATTCTGATTCTGTGTTTGTTTGCCCTTAAGGACAGTAACTATGTATTACTCATTGTTGTTTTGTTGTTGCTGTTTAGTTGCCAAGTTGTGTCGGACTCCTTGCAACCCCATGGACTGCAGCCCACCAGGCTCCTCTATGGAATTCTCTAGGCAAGAATACTTGAGTGGGTTGCCATTTCTTTGTCCTCAGTAGGTATCTCCAATTCCAGAAAAATCCCTGGCACACAAATTGTACCTCAAATAATGTTTATGTAGTTAATTAATTAATCTGTGTTTTTTAAATAGTTGTTTCTTTTCTATACAACCCAGTCTATGATTACATAAGGAGTTTTTATTAGCCAACATAATATTATTATCCAAAAAGACCAACTCCAAAAGCTTAGTGGTATAATAAACAGATAGGCACATATACACGCATGCACACACACATACACACACACACACATACTTTACATGCTCACTCACTCTCATGGGGTTGAATGCCATGGCTACTGAGAGAATCATTTCCTAGGCAGGTTGATAGGAAATCTAGGGGTCTCCAAATGGAGGAAATAGCCTGCAAGTGTCAGACATTTTTATCTCTCTTAAGTGTCAGGAGGAAACAAACTAGCAATATTTTTTCCTTCTCTATACAAATTTAAAGGGAGGTTTCTCTTAAAATACTGTGTTGCCATAATGACACCTGGTTTCGCCTGAAGTTAGCTATTCTTGAGCCTAGAGATAGCCAATGCCTTTTTCTTATGGAAATGTTTGTCTTAAGCTATGCTAATGTATTATGCCTTTACCCCAAACTCTGTCTCCAAGTCGGTTCTGCCTCTTGGCCCAGAACCTACTTGACAAACCAGTATGTTATACTCAGATATTGTTCCCCTAATCTATGTAAATGAAACTATTTGTATGGTGGTCTGCCCTTCTTCAAGATTCAAGTTAATCATTTTATGGCCCAGGATAAACCATTTGGTGCCAAGATTATCCCAAAATGCATCTTATGGGTGAGGGGCCTGGTGCCATTCTGAATTTTAAGACATTCCTTTCTTTCATTAACAGACTGCTAGTGACCATATAACATCCAGCTGAAGACTAGCAGGGGGGTACTCTTTCTGCCCCCTTCTGATGCCTATGTCAGAAGCTTTCTCTATCTCCTTTATACTTTAATAAAACTTTATTACACAAAAGCTCTGAGCAATCAAGCCTCGTCTCTGGCCCAGGATTGAATTCTTCTCCTCCTGGGGCCAAGAATCCCGGTGTATTCGCGTGATTCAACAACAACCTTTCACTACGTTACTTACGAGAGTGCCATATAACACATTTGGCTCAAAGTCTGCTGTGGTGAGAAAACAAGGAGATAGATAAGCCACAATGATTCCTAACAGGTTTTGATTACTTCTAGTCCCATTTATTTGAGACATATCAGTCATAGAATTCCTTCCTCACTGTAAGGGAGACTGATCATGCTAAAACACTGGATTGATATTTAGTTATTACACACTGTCTCTGGCACAATTTTTTTTTTTTTTTATTGGCTTCAGAAGTGTCCTCTCAAAGAGATTGCAAGCATCAAGGATAAAAGTACATAATTTTGTTTTTGTATATTTCCTGGAATAACAGAATAATAGATGTGGTAAGAATCTAACATGGCTTGCATTTTGGAACTTATTTTTTTGAAAGTTTTTTTTTTTTTTTCAAAACTGTACTGATTATTGTAAGTATCCACTTGTATATTTTTCATGTAAGAATTAAGTGGAGATATTAGAAATTTTTTATTGGTTGATGTTATTAAAACTGTGGTTTCTTTGAGGGGGAGGAAGGAGTTGTTAAGATGTATGTAAGATGTGCACATCAGAATTCCTTGAGGTGATTTTCTAGGTATATATGCTAGTACTTCACCTTTGGAAAGTAATGTGTTTGGTGCACAGTTTTGGGGAGTAATTATTTTTTAAAGTTATTTTAATTATTGTTTGAACTACCATGTCTGAGAATAATTGGTAAACCCTCTAAGTTTTGAAGAATTAAACAATTTTAACAGTTTAGGAATTGCTTTGACATTCTTACCAAACTTTTGGAACATGGAACATCAGAAAATCTTGTGAATGATTTATTTATGTGAATGGCTACAATTTGGTATTTTGATGCCTCAGGTTAATTATGATTTTACTTTCTCTATTTGGAGAGTCAAGAACAAAACAAATTGTTTTACTGTGTTAACTCTTTTAGTATGATTCTAAGGAGTGGTATTGAGTCATTTTCTATATAATCTGGATTGTGTGCCAGAAAATTTGGCTTGCTTCTAAGTTCAAAATTACATTACATACCTCAGCCTCTTTTGTGGTTATTTATGAATTATCTTCAATGCAGGGAAAAGTGATGTACACCACCTTCACGTCTGGATCAAAAGTAAACAAACAAATAAACAACCAAAAAACAGAAAACACATTCAGAAAAAAAAAAAAAAGAAAACACATTCAGGATTCTATCCCCCTCAGTCTAATTTGGATAAATAAAGCATTAAAGTTATATTAAATATGAGAGTCCTATTAAGTGAAAAAAGTCTGCAAACCTGAATAATGAGTTTGGGGAGATTCTCACCAAGAGGACCTACATTCCTCTGGACCATGGAGGAGAAATAAACTTTTCAGGACCAAATCATTGAGTTTTAAAGTTTATTTGCCTCATCAGTTGGTATTATCTAAACCCTTAATTGAATTGATTTACTTATTTTAGGCAATCACTTAGTAAATTGTATCTTCTAAGTATTAAACCTTACAGTTTTAAAAACCTGTACATTCTTTTAACAATGTGTCTTGTGGGCTTTGTGGCATTAAATTTCATTAGGTTTCCACTGCTACATCTTCTCTGGAAAGTACAAATATCTAAATATGTGTAATCTAAATTACATTCATTTTTTCAGTTACAAATTGTTAACTCTGTACTTCCAGGAAATGAGTATATGTTTATCTGCATTCAATAGATACGAGATCTGTCCTGGGTGTTCACTGGAAGGACTGATGCCGAAGCTGAAACTCCAATACTTTGGCCACCTCATGTGAAGAGTTGACTCATTGGAAAAGACCCTGATGCTGAGAGGGATTGGGGGCAGGAGGGGAAGGGAACGACAGAGGATGAGATGGCTAGATGGCATCACTGACTCTGTGGACGTGAGTCTGAGTGAACTCCGGGAGCTGGTGATGGACAGGGAGGCCTGGCATGATGTGATTCATGGGGTCGCAAAGAGTCAGACACGACTGAGCGACTGAACTGAACTGAATAGATACATATACATATACACGCATGCACAGAGACTTGCACACAACTGATTCTATCTTCACCATATAATTAATTATAAAATGGGTTGAAGACACATCAATTTTGCTTGAGCCAATTTGAAGCATTTGTATAGAATAGCAATGCTCACCCTTTTCCACTGGGATATACATAGCTGATAAAATTCACATAAATCTTATATTCCCAATGGTTATGGCATAACTAAGAAAGACTGCTGGTTGTGCACATTTCAATAACTTTAATTTCATTAATTTCCCTTCCTCTCAAGAAAGCATATGAATCAGCCTGACATTAAAGCAATGGCCTCTGAAATGTTCTAATCAAGTAAATCACTTACTTTCAGCTTTTTAAATAAATCCCTCAAAAATTAGTTATCTTAAAAACGATTAATTAAAAACTAATTATGGGCGGGAGGGGGGCGATCCTAAGATGGTGGACGAATAGAAAGGGGAGACCACTTTCTCCCCCACAAATTCATTGAAAGATCATTTGAACGCTGACCAAATATCACAAAACAACTTCTGAATGCTGGTGGAGAACACTAGGAACCCAGAACAGCAACCCATTGTCTTAAAAATGAGGTAGGACAAAATATAAAAGATAAAAAGAAAGACAAAAAAGTTAGGGACAGAGACCCATATGGGGATGGAGTCTTAAAAGAGGAGACGTTTCCAAACACCAGGAAACCCTCTCACCAGTGGGTCTGTGGGGAGTTTTGGAATCTCAGAGGGCAACATAACTGGGAGGAAAAAATAAATAAATAAACCTACAGATTACAGGCCTAACTGCAACTCCCAGCGGAGAAGTAGCCCAGAAGCTCACATCTGCCAGCAAGCGGGGCTGAACAGGGAGGTGCGGGCTGCATTGTTTAGGATAAGGACCAGCCGGAATGCCCTCAGGGCAATCTAAGGTGCTAATGTGAGATAGAAACCCAAACTGTGGGATAGCCAGAGAGGTTAAAAAAAAAAAAAAAAAGGAAAAGAGAGAGAGGACTTTCCTGTGAAAAGCTCTCACCTAAAGCACTGCTGGCCCACTCACAGAACAAAGGAGTGATCAGTTCCCCAGAAGAGACACACGGCACACCTGAGACGGCACTCTGGCTGAGCACCCAGGAAACCAAGTGGCTGGGACCAGGGAGGTGATAAGACATACTGCACCTGGGGAGAGTTAGTTTGCCGAGCACCTGGTCGCCTGAGCTGCTCAGACCTGGGAAGGGCACGGAACGCAGGCCCAACTGAGTCTGTGCCTTTGTGGAGTATCCAAGAACCTGAACCTGAGCGGCATAGATCTGGGAAGGGCATGCAACCCAGGGCCCGCCTTAGACAGTTCCCCTGCAGAGCAACCTGGAGCCTGAGCAGTGTAGTCCGGGAAAGCACACACACTGTGAGCAGGGGCAAACCCAGTGTGGCCCAGACACTGCGAGCACTCCCTACACACACCAGTGATATTTGTTTGCAGTGTTCCCCCCTACCCTCAGCACAACTGAACAAGTGAGCCTAAATAAATGACCACCTTCACCCCCCTTGTGTCAGGGTGGAAGTTAGATACTGAAGAGACTTGCAAACAGAGGAAGCCAAAATAAACAAAGAGGGTACAGCTTTGGAAGTGACAGGTTCAACAGACTAAAACCCTGTAGTTAGCACTGGCTACATTGGAAGGGATGTATAGACCTTGAGAAGAAGTATAAGGTGGAACAAGGAACTATCTGAAACTGAACTGACCACACACTGCCCTCAACAGCTCCAGAGACATTCCTAGATATATTTTACTATTATCATTTTTAAATTTAAAATTTTTTTCAGTTCTTTATTACTTTAATTTTTCATTTTTAAAACCTACTGTTACCTTGAAAAAAAAAAAACCCTATTTTTAAATCAAATTTCATATTTTTTAATATAACTTTTGCAATTTTTTTTTAATATTCTATTTTTGAGAGGCTAACCATTACTCTAGATGTTTAATCTTTGTTTTTTGGTATTTGTTATCAATTCTATACCTTTAAAAATCCAATATTCAGTACCCATTTTAACTTAGGAGTGTGATTACTGGCTTGATGGCTCTCTCCCCTTTTGACTCTCCTTTTTCTCCCACAGGTCACCTCTATCTCCTCCCTCCCCCTTCTTTTTGGGTGTTTTGGGCTGAGAAAACTTAGGGAACTGATCACAGGCTAGATTGGTCTCTCTTCTGTTGACTCCCCCTCCTTTCCTGCTGCTGCTGCTAAGTAGCTTCAGTCATGTCTGACTCTGTGCGACCTCATAGATAGCAGCCCACCAGGGTGCCCTGTGCCTGGGATTCTCCAGGCAAGAACACTGGAGTGGGTTGCCATTTCCTTATCCAATGCATGAAAGTGAAAAGTGAAAGTGTAATTGCACAGTCGTGTCCGACTCTTTGCTACACCAAGGACTGCAGCCTACCAGGCTCCTCCATCCATTGGATTTTCCAGGCAAGAATACTGGAGTGGGGGTGCCATTGCCTTCTCCGCCTCTCCTCCTGTCACCTCTATCTCCTTCCTCCCTCTTCTCTTCTCTGTGGAACTCCGTGAACCTCTCTGAGTGTGTCAGACTGTGGAGAGCAAATAAGGAACTGATTACTGGCTAGATACTCTCGCCCCTTTTGATTCCCCCTCTTCTCCTCCTGGTTACCTCTAACTCCCTCTTCCCTCTTCTCTTCTTCATGTAACTCTGTGAACCTCTTTGGGTGTCCCTCACTGTGGAGAATCATTTCACCATTAACCTAGATGTTTTATCATCAGTGCTGTATGGATGGAGAAGTCTTGAGGCTGCTCTAAGAATAAGACTGAAAGCCAGAGACAGGAGGCGTAAATCCAAAACTTTAGAACAATAGAAAATTCTTGACTCCAGGGGCCATTTATCGACAAAAGCTCATCCAAAAGCCTCCATACCTACACATAAACCAAGCTCCAGCCAAGAGCCAACAAGTTTCAGAGCACGACATACCAAGCTAATTCTCTAACAAAGCAGGAACATAACCGTGAGCAGAAAAACAGGCGCCCAAAAGTCACACCAAACCCATAGACACCTCAAAGTCACTACAGGACACTTCATTGCACTCCAGAGAACAGAGATCCACCTCCGCTGACCAGAACACCATTGCAAATTTACCTAACCAGGAAGCCTTGACAAGCCACTAATCCAACCCACCCACAGGGAGGAATCTACACAATAAAGAGGAACCACAAACTTCCAGCATACAGAAAGGTCAACCCAAACACAGCAACCTAAACAAGATGAAAAGGCAGATAAATATTCACCAGGGAAGGGAATATGATAAAAGCCCACCAAACCAAACAAAAGATGAGGCGACAGTGAGTCTAACTGAAAAATAATTCAGTATAATGATAGTCAAAATAATCCCAACTTTTGAAAACAAAATAAAGTTACAGATAAATAATCTGAAGACAAGGATTGAGAAGATGCAAGAAAAGTTTAACAAGGACCTAGAAGAAATAAAAAAGAGTCAATCAATAATGAATAATGAAATCAGATAAGATCATATCAGATCAGTCTCTCAGTCGTGTCTGACTCGGTGCAACCCCATGAATGGCAGCACGCAAGGCGTCCCTGTCCATCACCAACTCCGGGAGTTCACTCAGACTCATGTCCATCAAGTCAGTGATGCCATCCAGCCATCTCATCCTCTGTCGTCCACTTCTCCTCCTGCCCCCAGTCCCTCCCAGCATGAGTCTTTTCCAGTGAGTCAACTCATCTCATGAGGTGGCCAAAGTACTGGAGTTTCAGCTTTGCATCATTCCTTCCAAAGAAATCCCAGGGCTGATCTCCTTCAGAATGGACTGGTTGGATCTCCTTGCAGTCTAAGGGACTCTCAAGAGTCTTCTCCAACACCACAGTTCAAAAGCATCAATTCTTCGGTGCTCAGCTTTCTTCACAGTCCAACTTTCACATCCATACATGACCACAGGAAAAACCATAGCCTTGACTAGACGTACCACTGTTGGCAAAGTAATGTCTCTGTTTTTGATTAGGCTATCAAGGTTGGTCATAACTTTCCTTGTAAGGAGTAAGCGTCTTTTAATTTCATGGCTGCAGTCACCATCTGTGGTGATTTTGGAGCCCAGAAAAATAAAGTTCCCCATCTATTTCCCATGAAGTGATGGGACCACATGCCATGAAGTTCGTTTTCTGAATGTTGAGCTTTAAGCCAACTTTTTCACTCTCCACTTTCACTTTCATCAAGAGGCTTTTAATTCCTCTTCACTTTCTGCCATAATGGTGGGGTCATCTGCATATCTGAGGTTATTGATATTTCTCCCAGCAATCTTGATTCCAGCTTGTGTTTCTTCCAGTCCAGCGTTTCTCATGATGTACTCTGCATATAAGTTAAATTAACAGGGGTGACAATATATAGCCTTGACGAACTCCTTTTCCTATATGGAACCAGTCTGTTGTTCCATGTCCAGTTCTAACTGTTGCTTCCTGACCTGCATACAAATTTCTCAAGAGGCAGATCATGTGGTCTGGTATTCCCATCTCTTTCAGAATTTTCCACAGTTTATTGTGATCCACACAGTCAAAGGCTTTGGCATACTCAATAAAGCAGGAATAGATATTTTTCTGGAACTGCCTTGCTTTTTCCATGATCCAGCGATCCATGATTACATGTTGGCAATTTGATCTCTGTTTCCTCTGTTTTTTCTAAAACCAGCTTGAATATAAGGAAGTTCACAGTTCACATATTGCTGAAGCCTGGCTTGGAGAATTTTGAGCATTACTTTACTAGCGTGTGAGATGAGTGCAATTGTGCGGTAGCTATGGACCTAACAGAAGCAGAAGATATTAAGAAGAGGTGGCAAGAATACACAGAAAAACAGTACAAAAAAATCTTCATGACCCAGATAATCACGATGGTGTGATCACTGACCTAGAGCCAGACATCCTGGAATGTGAAGCCAAATGGGCCTTAGAAAGCATCACTATGAACAAAGCTAGTGGAGGTGATGGAATTCCAGTTGAGCTATTCCAAATCCTGAAAAATGATGCTGTGAAAGTGCTGCATTCAATATGCCAGCAAATTTGGAAAACTCAGCAGTGGCCACATGACTGGAAAAGGTCAGTTTTCATTCCAATCCCAAAGAAAGGCAACGCCAAAGAATGCTCAAACTACCGCACAATTGCACTCATCTCACACGCTAGTAAAGTAATGCTCAAAATTCTCTAAGCCAGGCTTCAGCAATATGTGAACCGTGAACTTCCTAATGTTTAAGATGGTTTTAGAAAAGGCAGAGGAACCAGAGATCAAATTGCCAACATCCACTGGATCATAGAAAAAGCAAGAGAGTTCCAGAAAAACATCTATTTCTGCTTTATTGATTATGCCAAAGCCTTTGACTGTGTGGATCACAATAAACTGTGGAAAATTCTGAAAGAGATGGGAATACCAGACCACATGATCTGCCTCTTGAGAAAATTGTATGCAGGTCAGGAAGCAACAGTTAGAACTGGACATGGAACAACAGACTGGTTCCATATAGGAAAAGGAGTTCGTCAAGGCTATATATTGTCACCCCTATTTATTTAACTTATATGCAGAGTACATCATAAGAAACGCTGGACTGGAAGAAACACAAGCTGGAATCAAGATTGCTGGGAGAAATATCAATAACCTCAGATATGCAGATGACACCACCCTTATGGCAGAAAGTGAAGAGGAACTAAAAAGCCTCTTAATGAAAGTGAAAGTGGAGAGAAAAAGTTGGCTTAAAGCTCAACATTCAGCAAACGAAGATTATGGCATGCGGTCCCACCACTTCATGGGAAATAGATGGGGAAACAGTGGAAACCATGTCAGACTTTATTTTTCTGGGCTCCAAAATCACCGCAGATGGTGATTGCAGCCATGAAATTAAAAGATGCTTACTCCTTGGGAGGAAAGTTTTGACCAACCTAGATAGCATATTCAAAAGCAGAGACATTACCTTGCCAACAAAGGTTCGTCTAGTCAAGGCTATGGTTTTTCCTGTGGTCACGTGTGTATGTGAGAGTTGGACTGTGAAGAAGGCTGAGTGCCGAAAAATTGATGCTTTTGAACTGTGGTGTTGGAGAAGACTCTTGAGAGTCCCTTGGACTGCAAGGAGATCCAACCAGTCTATTCTGATGGAGATCAGCCCTGGGATTTCTTTGGAAGGAATGATGCTATAGCTGAGACTCCAGTACTTTGGCCACCTCATAGGAAGAGTTGACTCATTGGAAAAGACTCTGATGCTGGGAGGGATTGGGGGCAAGAGGAGAAGGGGATGACAGAGAATGAGATGGCTGGATTGCATCACTAACTCGATGGACGTGAGTCTCAGTGAACTCCCGGAGTTGGTGATGGACAGGGAGGCCTGGCGTGTTGGGATTCATGGGGTCGCAGAGTCAGACACGACTGAGCGACTGATCTGATCTGATCTGATCTTGAGCATTCTTTGGCATTGCCTTTCTTTGGGACTGGAATGAAAACTGACCTTTTCCAGTCCTGTGGCCACTGCTGAGTTTTCCAAATTTGCTGGCATATTGAGTGCAGCACTTTCACAGCATCATCTTTCAGGATTTGGAATAGCTCAACTGGAATTGTATCACCTCCACTAGCTTTGTTCGTAGTGATGCTTTCTAAGGCCCACTTGACTTCACATTCTAGGATGTCTGGCTCTAGGTCAGTGATCACACCACCGTGATTATCTGGGTCGTGAAGATCTTTTTTGTACAGTTCTTATGTGTATTCTTGCCACCTCTTAATATCTTCTGCTTCTGTTAGGTCCATACTATTTCTGTCCTTTATCGAGCCCATCTTTGCATGAAATGTTCCTTTGGTATCTCTGATTTTCTTTAAGAGATCTCTAGTCTTTCCCATTCTGTTGTTTTCCTCTATTTCTTCGTATTGATTGCTGAAGAAGGCTTTCTTATCTCTTCTTGCTAATCTTTGGAACTGTGCATTCAGATGTTTATATCTTTCCTTTTCTCCTTTGCTTTTCGCTTCTCTTCTTTTCACCGCTATTTGTAAGGCCTCCCCAGATAGTCATTTTGCTTTTTTTTGCATTTCTTTTTCATGGGAATGTTCTTGATCTTTGTCTCCTGTACAATGTCACGAACCTCAGTGCATAGTTTATCAGGCACTCTATCAGATCTAGTCCCTTAAATCTATTTCTCACTACCACTGTATAATCATAATGGATTTTATTTAGGTCATACCTGAATGGTCTAGTGGTTTTCCCTACTTTCTTCAGTTTAAGTCTGAATTTGGCAATAAGGAGTTCATGGTCTGAGCCACAGTCAGCTCCTGGTCTTGTTTTTTGCTGACTGTATAGAGCTTCTCCATCTTTGGCTGCAAAGAATATAATCAGTCTGATTTTGGTGTTGACCATCTGGTGATGTCCATGTATAGAGTCTTCTTTGTGTTGTTGGAAGAGGGTGTTTATTATGAGCAGCGCATTTTCTTGGCAAAACTCTTATTAGTCTTTGCCCTACTTCATTCCGTATTCCAAGGCCAAATTTGCCTGTTACTCTAGGTGTTTCTTGACTTCCTACTTTTGCATTCCAGTCCCCTATAATGAAAAGGACATCCTTTTTGGGTGTTAGTTCTAAAAGGTCTTATAGGTCTTCATAGAACGTTCAACTTGAGCTTCTTCAGCATTACTGGTTGGGGCATAGACTTGGATTACTCTGATATTGAATGGTTTGCCTTGGAAACAAACAGAGATCATACGCCACACCACTAAGCCCGAGGTCAGGGGTGGTGGCCGGGAGGACCAACCCCATGTCCAGGGAACCATGGCTGCGCAGGTGCAGGAGGGCCTAGAGGATCTATCCCACGTTGAAGGTCAGGAAGGGCGGCGGTGAGGAGATACCCCTCATCTAAGGTAAAGAGCAGCGGCTACGCTTTGCTGGAGCAGCCATGAAGAGATACCCCACGTCCAAGGTAAGAGAAACCCAAGTAAGACGGTAGGTGTTGCAAGAGGGCATCAGAGGGCAAACACACTGAAACCATACTCACAGAAAACTAGTCAATCTAATCACACTAGGACCACAGCCTTGTCTAACTCAATGAAACTAAGCCATGCCCATGGGGCAACCCAAAATGGGCGGGTCATGGTGGAGAGATCTGACAGAATGTGGTCCACTGGAGAAGGGAATGGCAAACCACTTCAGTATTCTTGCCTTGAGAACCCCATGAACAGTATGAAAGGGCAAAATGATAGGATACTGAAAGAGAAACTCCCCAGGTCAGTAGGTGCCCAGTATGCTACTGGAGATCAGTGCAGAAATAATTCCAGAAAGAATGAAGGCATGGAGCCAAAGCAAAAACAATACCCAGCTGTGGATGTGACTGGTGATAGAAGCAAGGTCCGATGCTGTAAAGAGCAATATTGCATAGGAACCTGGAATGTCAGGTCTATGAATCAAGGCAAATTGGAAGTGGTCAAACAAGAGAAGGCAAGAGTGAATGTCGACATTCTAGGAATCAGCGAACTCAAATGGACTGGAATGGGTGAATTTAACTCAGATGACCAATATATCTACTGCTGTGGGCAGGAATCTCTCAGAAGAAATGGAGTAGCCATCATGGTCGACAAAAGAGTCCGAATAATGCAATAACTGAGATCAAAAGCACTCTGGAGGGAACCAACAGTAGAATAACAAAGGAAGAAGATAGGATAAGTGAAGTGGAAGATAGAATGTTGGAAATAAATGAAGCAGAGAGGAAAAAAGAATTAAAAGAAATGAGGACAACCTCAGAGACCTCTGGTACAAAGTTAAATGCCCCAACATTCAAATCATAGGAGTCCCAGAAGAAGAAGACAAAAAGAAAGGGCATGAGAAAATACTTGAGGAGATAATAGTTGAAAACTTCCCTAAAATGGGGAAGGAGAATAGCCACCCAAGTCCAAAAAACCCAGAGAGTCCCAAACAGGATAAACCCAAGGCAAAATACCCCAAGACACATATTAATCAAATAAATGAAGATCAAACACAAAGAACAAATATTAAGAGCAGCAAGGGAAAAACAACAACAACAACAAATAACCCACAAGGGGATCCCCATAAGGATAACAGCTGATTTTTCAATAGAAACTCTTCAAGCCAGAAGGGAATGGCAGGACATACTTAAAGTGATGAAAGAGAAAACCTCTAACCCAGATTACTATACTCAGCAAGGATCTCATTCAAATATGAAGGAGATCAAAAGCTTTACAGACAAGCAAAAGTTGAGAGAATTCAGCACCAAAAAACCAGCTCTTCAACACATACTAAAGGATCTTCTCTAGAAAGGAAACACAGAAAAGGTTTATAAACTCAAACCCAAAACAACAAAGTAAATGGCAATGGGATCATACTTATCCTTAATTACCTTAAATGTAAATGGATTGAATGCCCCAACCAAAAGACAAAGACTGGCTGAATGGATACCAAAACAAAACCCCTATATATGCTGTCTACAAGAGACTCACCTCAAAACAAGGGATGCATACAGACTGAAAGTGAAGGGCTGGGAAAAGATATTTCACAAAATGGAGTCCAAAAGAAAGCAAGGGTAGCAATACTCCTAGCAGATAAAATAAACTTTGAAATAAAGGCCAGGAAAAGAGACAAGGAAGGACACTGCATAATGATCAAAAGATCAATCCAAGAAGAAGATATAACAATTATAAATATATATGCACCCAACATAGGAGCACTGCAATATGTAAGGCAAATGCTAACAAATATGAAGGGGGAAATTAACAGTAACACAGTAATAGTGGGAGACTTTAATACTCCACTCACATCTATAGATAGATCAACTGAAATGAAATTAGCAAGGAAACACAAACTTTAAATGATACAATGGATCAGTTAGGCCTAATATTATCTATAGGACATTTCACCCTAAAATAATGAATCTCACCTTTTTCGCAAGTGCACATGGAACCTTCTCCAGGATACAACACATCCTGGGCCATAAATCTAGCCTTGGTAAATTCAAAACAATTGAAATAGTTTCAAGCATCTTTTCTGATCACAATCTGGTAAAATTAGATATCAACTACACAGAAAAAAAAAACTATTAAAAATACAAACACAAGGAGGCTAAACAACACACTTTTGAATAACCAACAAATCACAGAAGAAACAAAAAAAAAGGAAATCAAAATATGCATAGAAACAAATGAAAAAGTAAAAACAACAACCCAAAACCTATGGGATTCAGTAAAAGTAGTGCTAAGTGGAAGATTCATAGCAATAGAATCCTACCTTGCAAAACAGGAGATAAATCAAATAAATAACCTAACTTTACACCTAAAGCAACTAGAAAAGGAAGAATGAAGAACCCCAGGGTTAGTAGAAGGAAAGAAATCATAAAAATTCGGGCAAAAATAAATGCAAAAGAAACAAGAGACCATAGTAAAAATCAACAAAATTAAAAAGCTGGTTCTTTGAGAAGTTAAATAAAAGAGACAAACCATTAGCCAGGCTCATCAAGAAATAGAGAGAGACGAATCAAATCAACAAAATTAGAAATGAAAATAGAGAAATCACAACATACAACACAGAAATACAAAGGATCATAAGAGACTACCAAAATTTAGAGAAGAGCTAACACCTATCCTACTCAAACTCTTCCAGAAAATTTCACAGGAAGTTAAACTTCCAAACTCATTCCATGAGGCCACCATCACCCTAAGACCAAAACCAGGCAAAGATGCCACAAAAAAAGAAAACTACAGGCCAATATCACTGATGAACACAGATGCAAAAATTCTTAACAAAATTCTAGCAAACAGAATTCAACAATATATTAAAAACATCATACATCATGACCAAGTGGGCTTTATCCCAGGGATGCAAGGATTCTTCAATATTCACAAATCAATCAATGTGATACATCACATTAACAAATTAAAAGATAAAAACCATATGATTATCTGAGTAGATGCAGAGAAAGCCTTTGATAAAATTCAACATCCATTTATGATATAAACCCTCCAGAAAGCAGGCATAGAAGGAATATACCTGAACATAATAAAAGCCATATATGATAAACCTGCAGCAAACATTATCCCAATAGTGAAAAATTGAAAGCATTTCCCCTAAAGTGAGGAACAAGACAAGGATGCCCACTCTCACCACTAGTATTCAGCATAGTTTTGGAAGTTTTGGCCATAGCAATCAGAGCAGAAAAAAAATAAATAAATAAAAGGAATCCAGATTGGAAAAGAAGAAGTAAAACTCTCACTGTTTGCTGATGACATGATCCTCTACATAGAGAACTCTAAAGACTCCACAAGAAAATTACTAGAGCTAACCAGTGAATACAGTAAAGTTGCAGGACATAAAATTAACACAGAGAAATCCATTGAATTCCTATACACCAACAATGAGAAAGCAGAAAGAGAAAGTAAGGAAACAATTCCATTCACCATTGCATCAAAAAGAATAAAATACTTAGGAATAAATGTACCTAAAAAACAAAAGACCTATATATAGAAAACTATGAGACACTGTGAAAGAAATCAAAGAGGACACAAATAGATGGAGAAATATACCATGTTCATTGATTGGAAGAATCAATATAGTGAAAATGAGTATACTACCTAAAGCAATCTATAGATTCAATGCAATCCCTATCAAGCTACCAACGTTATTTTTCAGAGAATTAGAACAAATGATTTCACAATTTGTATGGAATTACAAAAAACCTTGAATAGCCAAAGCAATCTTGAGAAAGAAGGATGGAAACTGGAGGAATCACCCTGCCTGACTTCAAGCTATACTACAAAGCAGCAGTCATCAAGACAGTATGGTACTGGCACAAAGAAAGAAACTTAGATCAATGGAAATAGAAATTTCAATAAAATAGATCAAATAACATAGAAATCCTAGAGACACCAAGCACCTATGAACACCTTTGACAAAGGAGGCAAGACTATACAATGGAAAAAAGACAATCACTTTAACAAGTGGTGCTGGGAAAACTGGTCAACCACATGTAAAAGAATGAAACTAGAACACTTTCTAACACCATACACAAAAATAAACTCAACATGGATTAAAGATCTAAATGTAAGACCAGAAACTATAAAACTCCTAGAGGAAAACATAGGCAAAATACTCTCTAACATAAATCACAGCAGGATCCCCTATGATCAACCTCCCAGAGTAATGGAAATAAAGGCAAAATAAACAAATGGGACCTAATTAAACTTAAAAGCTTTTGCACAATGAAGGAAACTATAAGCAATGTGAAAAGACAGCCTTCAGAATGGGAGAAAATAATAACAAATGAAACAACTGACAAAAAATTGATCTCAAAAATATAAAAGCAACTCATGCAGCTCAACTCCAGAAAAATAAACGATCCAATTAAAAAAAAAAAAATGAGCCAAAGAACTAAGCAGATACTTCTCCAAAGAAGACATACAAATGGCTAACAAACACATGAAAAGATGCCCAACATCACTCATTATCAGAGAATGCAAATCAAAACCACAATGAGGTACCATCTCACACTGGTCAGAATGGCTCCTATAAAAGTCTACAAACAATAAATACTGGAGAGGGTAAGGAGAAAAAGGAACCCTCTTACACTGTTGGTGGGAATGCAAACTAATACAGTCCCTATGGAAAACAGTGTGGAGATTCCTTAAAAAACTGGAAATAGAACTGCCATATGATCCAGCAATCCCACTGCTGGGCACACACACTGAGGAAACCAGAATTGAAAGAGACACGTGTACCCCAGTGTTTATCGCAGCACTGTTTACAATAGCCAGAACATGGAAGCAACCTAGATGTCCACTGGCAGATGAATGGATAAGAAATATTATCTTATAACACACAATATTAATTACACAACATTATTAATTAATACACAATATTAATACACTTATTAATACACAATATTCCATTGTGTATATGTGGTACATATACACAATGGAATATTACTCAGCTATTAAAAAGAAAGCATTTGATTCAGTTCTAACGAGGTGGATGAAACTGGAGCCTATTATACAGAACGAAGTAAGTCAGTAAGAAAAATACCAATACAGTATATTAATGCATATATATGGAATTTAGAAAGAAAGTAATGATGATCCTATATGTAAGACAGCAAAAGAGACACAGATCAGATCAGATCAGATCATCACTCAGTCGTGTCCGACTCTTTGCGACCCCATGAATCGCAGCATGCCAGGCCTCCATGTCCATCACGTCAGACTTTATTTTTCTGGGCTCCAAAATTATTGAAGATGATGACTGCAGCCATGAAATTAAAAGTTGCTTACTCTTTGGAAGGAAAGTTATGACCAACCTAGATAGCATATTCAAAAGCAGAGACATTACTTTGCCAACAAAAGTTCGTCTAGTCAAGACTATAGTTTTTCCAGTGGATATGTATGGATGTGAGAGTTGGACTGTGAAGAAGGCTGAGCACCGAAGAACTGATGCTTTTGAACTGTGGTGTTAGAGAAGACTCTTGAGAGTCCCTTGGACTGCAAGGAGATCCAGCCAGTCCATTCTGAAGGAGATCAGCCCTGGGATTTCTTTGGAAGGAATGATGCTAAAGCTGAAACTCCAGTACTTTGGCCATCTCATGAGATGAGTTGACTCATTGGAAAAGACTGATGCTGGGAGGGATTGGGGGCAAGAGGAGAAGGGGACGACAGAGGATGAGATGGCTGGATGGCATCACTGACTCGATGGACATGAGTCTCAGTGAACTCACAGATGTAAAGAAAAGACTGTTGGACTCTGTGGGAGAAGGCAAAGGTGGGATGATTTGAGAGAATAGCATTGAAACATGTATATTATCATACGTGAAGTAGATCTCCAGTCCAGGTTCGATGCATGAGACAGGCTGCTCAGGGCTGGTGCACTGGGATGACCATTAGGGATGGGATGGGAAGGGTCAGGATAGGGAACACATGTACACCTATGGCTGATTCATGTGAATGTATGGCAGAAACCACCACAATATTGTAAAGTAATTAGCCTCCAATTAAATTTTTTTTTGAAAAAATGGCATATAATCTGAAAAAAAAATAAAATAAAAACTAATTACTTATGGCACTTTTTTGAATGAGTCTCACTACATGAGTGATCCTGACTTTGGCCAGGTTTCAATCTTAGCTCTGCTATCTATTAACTATATAGCCTTCTAGAACTCAGTATTCTCATCTGTAAAAATGGGACTATTAATATTAATTATTAGAGAGATAATATCTCTCATGTTTATATATATATATGTGTCACTTTTTATGATGTTTTTCTCATAGCAACCATTTAGAAAATATGAGCTGTTGTATTAGTCATTGATGAATAGCAGGAAATTATCAAGTAAATAGTATTTTATAAAAATCCTCTATTTCATTCTTCTCTAACTCAATCTTGGTTTCCATATCTTCCTTCTTTGGGGTATTAACTATTTTTTTTTTAATTTTATTTTATTTTTTAACTTTACAATATTGTATTGGTTTTGCCATATATTAAAATGAATCCACCACAGATATACATGTGTTCCCCATCCTGAACCCTCCTCCCTCCTCCCTCCCCATACCATCCCTCTGGGTCGTCACAGTGCACCAGCCCCAAGCATCCAGTATCATGCATCGAATCTGGACTGGCGACTCGTTTCATATATGATATTATACATGTTTCAATGCCATTCTCCCAAATCATCCCACCCTCTCCCTCTCCCACAGAGTCCAAAAGACTGTTCTATACATCAGTGTCTCTTTTGCTGTCTCGTATACAGCGTTATTGTTACCATCTTTCTAAATTCCATATATATGCATTAGTATACTATATTGGTGTTTTTCTTTCTGGCTTACTTCACTCTGTATAATAGGCTCCAGTTTCATCCACCTCATTAGAACTGATTCAAATGTATTCTTTTTAATGGCTGAGTAGTCTTGGTTTCTATATCTTCCTTCTTTGGGGCATTAACTATTTCTTATCCTGACATAGATAAAGGGAAGTTAACTAAATTTGCAAAATTATTGTATGTATGGCAAAAGATCATACTCAGTTAACCTAATGGAAACACAAACCTGATAAACACTCATGTTAGAGAGAATTTCACTGCTCTAGGTCAGTGTGCACAAATAAAATTAACTTAAGAATATCAAAAACGTATCTATATAGAATACTTCTCACTAAAAACTAAATGGAGTCTGGCAGAAACACTCCTGTATGACCAAAGCTGTAAGAAAGATCCACACAGAATCTAGTGAAAAGGGAAGAAAAGCCATCAGGTTGACCTTTGCTCTTGGGTGGAAATTCAGAAGAAAAGGGAGATTACATGAGAGAGATCCTCCCTGGAGAGTGAGTGGCTGGGTCCACATATTAGGTACCCCAATCCTGGGTTCAACAAAGGGAAGACAAGCCCCTTTGGCTGATTGTAGAGGAGGTAGGACTAACCCAACGGTTGTGGGAAGCCTGGACCCTCCCATGAAAAGTACACAGGACAGAGAATGTGGATTGAGAATGCACAGTTTGCTGACTGGTTTCCCACAACTACCCCAGGGTGCACCCCAACCTGTGCTGAGTGAACACTCCAGCCCTGCTTGCCTCATGCTGCAGTTTCAAGCTGGAACCAGAGTTTCCATGATAGAGGAAAGACTTCAGCAATGAGACGCTGAGGGGCCTCAAACCTGAAGCAGTGTCTGAGCAGAGAGGGCAAAGCCACTGCTGGTGCTGACATAGATGGTTCATCAGAGGCAGTCTAAATCTCATTGTGGCCAGACTACCATAGCTCATGCTCCAGAGTTAGCTGAATGCCCACACTGGCCCCTCTTGCTCCAGTACTGCTCTCCTCTGGAGCAAGGGTGCCTGTGCTGGGAAAGAGGTACAGCTCACATTTGAAGGGATTTAAGATGACTCAGACTCAACCTTCAGGGCTTTCACACTAGCAACTTGGAACCTGACCCTACCCTAAATAGGGTTATGATAGCCACTGAGCATAGGACAAGCTCTGACTCAAAGCTGGCTTTGGACTAGCCCTCCATCTTCATCTCCATCACCTACAAGGTGATAGCTACTGGAACACCCAAGGAAAGACCTGATTTATATTCACCTCAAGTCCTGTTCTCTCTCCAAAGCCACTGGACATGGCAGACTGTATAGTGACATCCTACATAAAGATAATCCTTCTAGACTGCAATAAGTAAGTGTTCCACCTTATTTCATAGAGACAGAGAACATTAGGCAAAATGAGAAGACATGACTTTGTCAATTGAAAGAGCAAGGGTAAGCTTAAAAAAACAACTAACAAAACAGAAATAAGCTATTTACCAGATAAATAATTCAAAGCATTAGTAGTAAAAATGCTAACTGAATTAAGGGAAATGATACATGAACACAGTGAGAATTTTAATAAAGAACTAGAAAATATGTGAAAGAACCAGACCAGTCAGAATTGAAGAATGCAATAATTAAAATGAAAAACACACTGGAAGGAATAAACACCAGACTAGGTGACACATAATAATGCATAAATGATCTGAAAGATTGAATAATGGAAACCTTCCAAATGAGATCAGCAAAAGAAAAACAAATATAAAATATGGTAACAGTTTAAGGGATCTGCGGAATAACATCAAGTATGACAACATTGACATTATAGGTGTCCCTGGCAAGGAGAGAGAAAAGGCGATTGAAAATGTATTTAGTCAAATGTCTGAAAACTTCTCAAAACTGAAGAAGAAAATAGATATCCAGGTACAGAAACCACAGAAAGTCTCAAATAAAATGATGATGATGATGATGATGATGGTGTATGTATGTGTGTGTAACGATCTGGATGTTCCCAATGAGATTTAAAAAGAAAGCATAAATGGAAAAGACAGTTTAGGACATATGAACAAAAACAAAATCATAAACATAATTGTAAATGAATACTTTAATATCACATACAGCCACACATAAACACACATACTTGTGCACATATGCATTATTTATGATCAGGCATAATGCAGACTTATATGTAAAACCAAAGGTTTCAAGCTTTCCTTTGCCTCTGTTGGTATTCAGTGAAAAGGACTAAATTATGACAACTGAGTACATTTGGAAATTTGAGAGCTAACCTTCTCCAGAAAATTCAGATAGTATGTGTCTTGAGGCTGATATTCTCTCTCTGTGTGTGTATAACAGTAAACAGTATATATGTGTATGTGTCATTTGGCCTTCTATAAATATTATGGTTCAGCATTCAGTCCTCTGCTTTGGAATTAGACATTGCTTTTTGTAATAAACTCATTCATTGAAGGGGACTTTGGCATGTGTTTAAAAACATTTTTAGAAAAGCGTAAACACAAGTATTTTGAAGGAAAACACTTCCACTGTGCTTTTCAACTAGTCTAAGAACAGTTCAACACAGCTTCTCATGGCATTCCCCAGCTTCTGAAAGACATGGCTAAACTTCTCCAGAGTTCTCCTTTGTGCTTGAGAAAATAATGTATCAGTCAATTAAAAACACCTCAAATACAATCTATGAAATACACTTCTCTATTCTGCAATCAACAATGCTGATCAATGATTGAGCTGTCTCTTTTCTTTCAGGCTTCATCAAAAACTGTTTTGTTTTGCTTTGTTTTTTTCTTTTTTTTCCATGAGAAAGTGAGAGAATAAAAAGAAATCTAAAATTACAGTGGAAAATGTATAACCTTTCCACAGCAGGAGGGAAGTTAACTGTGCAAACAGGTTATTTAAAATGACTCAGAACTGACTTGCATCTGTGCCCCTTGGACTGAGTGCTGATTATTTACAAAGCAGGTTTACCCCTGACATGGACCTCTGTGGACGTTCAGTAAGGAAACCCAGAGTTGCTACAACAGACCTTTTATTAACACCAAAGTAATCATTACAAACAAGTGGTCAATTCTGGAACAAAGGACAGGAACAGCACTTACTTGTAATACAATGTTCAGACCTCCATCAGCATAATAAGAGCCAGATCGCAGGATGCATTTTATTTGCATATCATCTTATTAACATAGACATTGGCTAAGCAAATACAGGCCACACATGGAGCCCCAACAAAATTGCCACCCTTGCATGAGAGTTTTTTGATCTATCTAGCCAGACACAGGATCAGTAAAAAGAGGGGTATGAATGCATGCATCTCCAATAAATTCCAGTGGTGTAATTACCTTCTGGTTACATAAATTTTTTTCTACCTTTTTCTCTTGAGAGGTTATTTGTCCATTTCCCTTCCTAAATGCTGCTATGCTGTAGAATGGCTGTCATATTGGATCCCAGAGGTGACAACCTTTAGTTATGAGTGATTGATCCCTGTAGATAAAACTAGTAAGGCATCTGGAGATCCTGCTGTATGAAAGGTGTAACATATATATACAGTATTGTTCATCTCCCTTGGGAGGCTCACTTAATATTACATGCCAGCACTTATTGGTAAGGCAGTCTGGTAAACCCACTCTATTATCAGGACTTGGTTCCACTTTTAAAGTATATCTCTGATTGTATAAATGCCATTTGATATTAATACCTGGAATTTTAATGTGCCTTAGCCTGAGGATGTCAAGATGTCACAGGAACTTTGTGTTTTCCTCTGCAGCTTTTGGGTGTAGGAGGTGATTGAGGTGATGCCAACAGTGAATAGGGAACTATTTTAAACTGTTTCTGACAAATTAAAAATCTCAGGTGCTGAGAGTCTCCTCACAGTAAACACATGAAAATCCCTCTAATAGTTATTACCAAATTAAGCATTAGTAATAAATATTCAAAGTATAACACCTAGATTTTTATGCTGGTTTTGAAATTTTGGATCCAGTTGAATTCTATCATAACAATGTAATCTAAGGTTAACATTGTAACTACATGGCTATCTCTGTTAGGAATAGTGGTTTTTCAACTAGGCAATGTGTATCTTACCACAAGTGTACTGAGTTATATTTAACTTCTCAAGGCCTCAGTTTCTTTTCCCGTGAGAATTTCAGAGGGTTCATTGTAGCAAGTAAATGAGATACATTTATTAAATGTATATAGTATAATAAATTATCAATGTGTGATATATATATAGTGGTAATAATTATAATTGAAATTAATTAACAATAAATTGGTTTCTATTTGTTTCCTGAAAGAATTAGATGCAAAGATAGCTTTGTTATATACATAAGATATTTAAAAATATGAAAAGATTGTTATAAATATCACAAATAGACAGATATGATGATATCAGAAACATAAGACTGAGAGGTAAATTTGATTTTGAGTGTTTTAGCAGTAAAACCTGAGAAATATGGAAAAATGAAAAAATTATGAAAGCATAAAATGTTTACATAGTTTTGTTTGATAAGATAAAAATGCTAGATCATTGGTGGAGATAATATTCTGTGATATTAAGTGGTAATTGCTTTTAAATTAGTGATTTAAATTTTTTTTTCAATTTAGAATTTTCAGTGTAACTAAGCTCTGATACTTAACAATAGATTAATCTAGGAAATTGATTCTGTCCAAAGGTTTTGTATCAGTGTTGTCCAATGGAGTTAAATCAATAGAGACACATTCATCATTTAAAATTTTCTAATCATACATTAAGAAAGGTAAAAATAAATAAAGTTAATTTTGTAATATGTTTATCTGGGTCATTATATTCAAAACACTAATATATCCATGTCTATTCAATATAAAAATTTATTAATGAGATATTTTGTATTATTATTCCATACTAAGTCTTTAGTATGGAATATGGCTCAATAAAGGTCAGAAATTGTATGGACCTAACAGAAGCAGATATATCAAGAAGAGGTGGCAAGAATACACAGAAGAACTGTACAAAAAAGATATTCACGTCCCAGATAATCACAATGGTGTGATCACTGACTTAGAGCCAGACATCCTGGAATGTGAAGTCAAGTGGGCCTTAGAAAGCATCGCTACAAACAAAGCTAGTGGAGGTGATAGAATTCCAGTTGAGCTATTCCAAATCCTGAAAGATGGTGCTGTGAAAGTGCTGCTCTCAATATGCCAGCAAATTTGGAAAACTCAGCAGTGGCCACAGGACTGGAAAAGGTCAGTTTTTATTCCGATCTCAAAGGAAAGCAATGCCAAAGAATGCTCAAACTACCGCACAATTGCACTCATCTGATGCTAGTAAAGTAATGCTCAAAATTCTCCAAGCCAGGCTTCAGCAATATGTGAACCGTGAACTTCCTGATGTTCAAGCTGGTTTTAGAAAAGGCAGAGGAACCAGAAATCAATTTGCCAACATCCGTTGGATGTTGGATCATGGAAAAAGCAAGAGAGTTCCAGAAAACCATCTATTTCTGCTTTATTGACTATGCCAAAGCCTTTGACTGTGTGGATCACAATAAACTGTGGAAAATTCTTCAAGAAATGGGAATACCAGACCACCTGACCTGCCTCTTGAGAAACCTGTATGCAGGTCAGGAAGCAACGGTTAGAACTGGAGATGGAACAACAGACTGGTTCCAAATAGGAAAAGGAGTACATCAAGGCTGTATATTGTCACCTTGCTTATTTAATTTATATGCAGAGTACATCATGAGAAACGCTGGGCTGGAGGAAGCACAAGCTGGAATCAAGATTGGCGGGAGAAATATTGATAACCTCAGATATGCAGATGACACCACCCTTATAGCAGAAAGTGAAGAGGAACTAAAAAGCCTCTTGATGACAGTGAAAGTGGAGAGTGAAAACGTTGGCTTAAAGCTCAGCATTCAGAAATCTAAGATCATGGCATCTGGCCCCATCACTTCATGGGAAATAGATGGGGAAACCGTGGAAACAGTGTCAGACTTTATTTTTCTGGGCTCCAAAATCACTGCAGATGGTGGTTGCAGCCATGAAATTAAAAGATGCTTACTCCTTGGAAGGAAAGTTATGTCTAACCTAGATAGCATATTCAAAAGCAGAGACATTACTTTGCCAACAAGGTCCATCTAGTCAAGGCTATGGTTTTTCCTGTGGTCATGTATGGATGTGAGATTTGGACTGTGAAGAAGGCTGAGCACTGAAGAATTGATGCTTTTGAAGTGTGGTGTTGGAGAAGATTCTTGAGAGTCCTTTGGACTGCATGGAGATCCAACCAGTCCATTCTGAAGGAGATCAGCCTTGGGATTTCTTTGGAAGGAATGATGCTAAAGCTGAAACTCCAGTACTTTGGCCACCTCATGCGAAGAGTTGACTCCTTGGAAAAGACTCTGATGATGGGAGGGATTGGGGGCAGGAGGAGAAGGGGATGACAGAGGATGAGATGGCTGGATGGCATCACTGAGTCGATGAACATGAGTCTGCATGAACTCCGGGAGTTGGTGATGGACAGGGAGGCCTGGCGTGCTGCGATTCATGGGGTCACAAAGAGTCAGACATGACTGAGTGACTGAACTCACATGAAGTCTTTAACATCTGTTGTGTGTTTTTTTTTTCCTTTTTTTTCTTTCTTTTTTAAAAAATTTTATTTTATTTTTTAATTTTACAATATTGCATTGGTTTTACCATATATCAAAATGAATCCACCACCAGTATACATGTGTTCCTCATCCTGAACCCTCCTCCCTCCTCATACCATCCCTCTGGGTCCTCCCAGTTCACCAGCCCCAAGCATCCAGTACTGTGCATCGAACCTGAACTGGCGACTTGTTTCATATATGATATTATACATGTTTCAATGCCATTCTCCCAAATCATCCCACCCTCTCCCTCTCCCTCTCCCACAGAGTCCAAAAGACTGTTCTATACATCAGTGTCTCTTTTGCTGTCTCGTATACAGCGTTATTGTTACCATCTTTCTAAATTCCATATATATGCGTTAGTATACTGTATTGGTGTTTTTCTTTCTGGCTTACTTCACTCTGTATAATAGGCTCCAGTTTCATCCACCTCATTAGAACTGATTCAAATGTATTCTTTTTAATGGCTGAGTAATACTCCATTGTGTATATGTACCACAGCTTTCTTATCCATTCATCTGCTGATGGGCATCTAGGTTGCTTCCATGTCCTGGCTATTATAAACAGTGCTGCGATGAACATTGGGGTACATGTGTCTCTTTCAATTCTGGTTTCCTCAGTGTGTATGCCCAGCAGTGGGGTTGCTGGATCATAAGGCTGTTCTATTTCCAGTTTTTTAAGGAATCTCCACACTGTTCTCCATAGTGGCTGTACTAGTTTGCATTCCCACCAACAGTGTAAGAGGGTTTGTACATACAGTACCTCTTCATTTGTACTAGCCACATTTTAAGTACTTAATTGTGTTCAGATAGCATGGTTCTAGAATACTAGTACTTATATGTTGGGTAACATAGTTAAAAATTGACTTTATATGGACATACATAAACTTCAATGATTTAGAAAAGCAAACAAAAAAGAATGATCATGAATAACGATGTTACATAAGTTCATATATATACACATTTTTATAATAATATGATCATTCATTGCTCTATCCAAATGCATTAATTTCAATTTATTCTTATATTTAACAAATATTTGAGTACCTATTATATTCCCATGCTTCCCTGTTGGCTCAAACAGTAAAGAATCTGCTTGCAAGGAAGGAGACTCAAGTTCAATCCCTGGGTCAGGAAGATCCCATGGAAAAGGAAATGGCAACCCAGGTCAGTATTCTTGACTTAGGAGCCTGGTAGGCTACAGTCCATGGGAAAGCAAAATATCAGACATGACTGAGCACATAACACACTTGTGTTTCTAAATATTCAGGGGAAATGCTTAACCTTTCCATAGTAGGAAGATTATTAATTAGGCATACCATTAGCCTTAAAACAGTGCAGGAAATAGTTTAATCACTGAGGAAACAGTAGCAAGCAAAGTGAAATCCATGCTTCTGAAGCTTAAATACAAGTAAGGGAAAGCAGATATTAAAAAAGTAAGCAAATAATGTATTTTCCAGGTGATAATAATTGCTATAGAGAAAAAATAAAGCAGAATAATAGTGTAGTGGAATTTTTGAATGATGCTTTAAAGAGAGTGTTCAGTGAAGTACCTTCTGATGTAAAATGTGATCAGAAACCTGTATCAAGGGAGGATATAAAAAAAGATGATTCAGGGGAAAGAGAATTCTGGAAAGAGAGAAAGCCAAGCACAGAAAGTGTCAGAGAAAATTCAAGATCAGCAGATTGGTAGATCTGAGGGACAATAAAGGAGCCAGTGTACTTAGAGAGCTGTTAGTGTGGTAGAACTTGCTGGATGATGTCAGAGATGAATTTTGGTTTTCTGAGGGAGTTGGAGGGTCAGTGGAGGAATATGAGCAAGGAAACAATATGATGTCATATAGGTTTTGAAAGTCCAAAATCTGTTACAGTACTTTTATTGAGAAATGATAGTACTAGAGGAAAAGTAGAAGCAGTGAGAGCCCAGATAATAGACTATGCTGTTTTGGCTCATAATGAAAATCAAAATCAGCTACTAAATACATAAAGCCAATGCCTTTGTTTTACTTCCCCTTAAAATCATTATTGGAAAACTGTTCTATCAGTGGAGTAGGCATATTCATACCCTGAAAATTTAACTACGTAGCAATATGTGAAAATTTCAATATTGATTTCAATACAAATTGCTCTTGTATGTCTTTGACATGTAGTGCACTGTCAGGATATGAAGAAAACAATCCAGTGATCTGCTGGTTCTTGTTTCTTTTCTTACTGTCTGTCCAGGGGCTCATGGTCCAATATGGAAGACAGCAGCACGGATCTATATAGAAAAAGTCAGACGATGGTATGCACTATCAGAAAAAGCAAATCAAAGTAAAATGAGGAAATAAACAAGGAGAGGATTGAACTAAACATAGAAACCTATTTATTCAGGTACCTATTCATTCAATGACTATTGTCAGAGACTGTGAAATGTATTAACTGTTCAAAGTTGACTAAGATTGCAGAGTTTAGAGAAGATTCTACCTGTGAGGGCTTACCCTGAGATATAAAGTCACATAGTTGGGTTGGTTGCTTGGAATATTTACTTAGGAGAGTTATAAGTAAGTAGTATATTTGTAAAAAGATTCTGAAACACAGTGGCATAATTCAGGAAAAGGTCAAGTCCAGAGAAGCAGTCCAAGGACCAGGTCCAAAGAACAAAGGGAAAACCCAAGTCAGAAGTCATGCAGATCAGGAACTGGTTAAAACAGAATATGAGGTTTATTAATATAAAAAGAAAGTGATGGCTGTGTGAATGAGGGGCAGGCCTTAAGGTTTAAAGGAGCTGGACTCCACTGGAGAGGCTGTGACTTTGGAATATAACTAGAATTGACAATGTGGGAGAACATTGATTTAAATCAAAATGGATTCCATCCAGAAACAAAATTTAAACATTGCTTTTATTTCCAATATTCTTGGAGGTGGGTCGTAGAGGATCCTGCTGTGATGTATGTTGGAGAGTGTTTTGCCTATGTTCTCCTCTAGGAGTTTTATAGTTTCTGGTCTTATGTTTAGATCTTTAATCCACTTTGAGAGCAAAAATAAACAAGTGGGACCTAATTAAACTTAAAAGCTTCTGCACAACAAAGGAAACTATTAGCAAGGTGAAAAGACAGCCTTCAGAATGGGAGAAAATAATAGCAAATGAAGCAATGGACAAACAACTAATCTCAAAAATATAGAAGCAACTCCTACAGCTCAACTCCAGAAAAATAAATGACCCAATCAAAAAATGGGCCAAAGAACTAAATAGACATTTCTCCAAAGAAGACATACAGATGGCTAACCAACACATAAAAGATGCTCAACATCATTCATTATCAGAGAAATGCAAATCAAAACCACTATGAGGTACCATTTCACACCAGTCAGAATGGCTGTGATGCAAAAGTCTACAAATAATAAATGCTGGAGAGGGTGTGGAGAAAAGGGAACCCTCTTACACTGTTGGTGGGAATGTAAACTAGTACAGCCACTATGGACAACAGTGTGGAGATTCCTTAAAAAACTGGAAATAGAACTGCCTTATGATCCAGCAATCCCACTGCTGGGCATACATACTGAGGAAACCAGAAGGGAAAGAGACACGTGTACCCCAATGTTCATCGCAGCACTGCTTATAATAGCCAGGACATGGAAGCAACCTAGATGTCCATCAGCAGATGAATGGGTAAGAAAGCAGTGGTACATATACACAATGGAGTATTACTCAGCCATTAAAAAGAATACATTTGAATCAGTTCTAATGAGATGGATGAAACTGGAACCTATTATACAGAGTGAAGTAAGCCAGAAAGAAAAACACCAATACAGTATACTAACCCATATATATGGAATTTAGGAAGATGGTAACAATAACCCTGTGTACGAGATAGCAAAAGAGACACCGATGTAAAGATCAGTCTTATGGACTCTGTGGGAGAGGGAGAGGGTGGGGAGATTTGGGAGAATAGCATTGAAACATGTATAGTATCATGTATGAAACAAATCGCCAGTCCAGGTTCGATGCACGGTACTGGATGCTTGGGGCTGGTGTGCTGGGACGACCCAGAGGGAGGAGAGAAGAGGGGGAGGGAGGAGGGTTCAGGATGGGGAGCGCGGGTATGCCTGTGGCAGATTCATTTTGGTGTTTGGCAAAACTAGTACAATATTGTAAAGTTTAAAAATAAAATAAAATTAAAAAAAAAAATAAACATTGATATGTATTCTGGGGATTTCAGGGTGTTACCAGAAAAATAGTAAGTGTTCATCAGGTGTAACATATCCAATATTTGTGGGAGGACAGCTGAAGTTAAACTCAGCCAAAGCCACACAATGAAGGGTTTCAAATGTTAATATTTATGTGTGCATGTTGGTGAACTACTGAATGTTTCAATAAAAATATAAGTGACAAATTGCTATTTAGGAATATATTTTAGGGTTCAATGTATAAGACAGATCAGAAAGAAGATGCAGAAAGACAAAGCTTCTGTGAAATTGAAAAATTAGGTAACTAAGTACAGGACTAGACTCAAAAGTGGAAAAGAACAAAATTATTAAAAAAAGAAAAGGAAGCAGAATCAGTATTATCTAACAAAGGCAGCTATTAATTTTCATCTGGTCAAGCCTTCTAGACTTCCCCATGGTTATATAAGCTAAGTAAAAGGGATCATGTGTGGTAACAATTTTAGGCCTTCAGGGAATGACTTATGACAGAGGAGAACATGGTAAGCATTCACAGGGAAAAGAGGCAACCTAAAAATAATAAGGTCTATTCAGGGATGGATGCTTCTCTTCTAGGCCTCCATTTCATCTTACCTATTCTCCTACCATATACCAACCAAGTTATATTCATTAATTTACTTTAGAAATATTGTTTGAGCAAATTACTCTTGCCAGGCATTGTACGGGATCATAGTCATAAGTTGCTCAGTCGTGGCCTACTCTTTGCGACGCCATGGACTGTAACCTACCAGGCTCCTCCATCCATGGGATTTTCCAGGAAAGAATACTGGAGTGGGTTGCCATTTCCTTCTCTAGGAGATCTTCCCAACCCAGGGATTGAACCCTGGTCTCCCACATTGTAGGCAGATGCTTTACCATCTGAGCCACCAGGTAAGTCCTGGATACTTGACTATAGTTGTAAACACTATGATTGGACCCTGTTGCTAAAGTTTAGTTGAGGACACAAATAATAACTATTAAAGCAAAATTGATAAATGCTATGAAAGAAGCAAAATTATCTGAGAGAAAAAAATGCAGTCATATCTGTGTTAGATTGAGCAGGGATAATGAATCTCTCTTCCACCCTTTTTCTCTTTTTGCTCTCTCCCTTTCTAATGTCTCTTCCTACAGAAATTTCAGGAGAAATCAGAAATTGGAAATATGTTTTGGAATCATTTATATATAGACAGTAATTAAAATCATGGAACTGAATCTTAATCATGGGATCAGATAAAATCTAGGTAGAGAATGTATCTAGAGAAGAATAAACAGACCAAAGATTTGGAACATTTGCACAGTCAGCAGCCCAACTGAGATGAGTCACCCTGGATATTGAGGGATGAATAGGAGACTATGGTATAAGGAAAGACATGAAACAAACACAAATGAAGAAGTATAAAGAAGTTGGGAGTAGCCTATTAAAAAAAAAAAACCTGTTTGAAGTTGAGTAAGATAGTAATAATTATGTAACCATTGACTGTGCTAGCATACAGGCCATCAGATGGCCTATGATGATGGCCTATGATTGCTTTTACTTTGTTTCTTTCTTGAGAAACCAATAAAATGGCTATTGGTTTTTGAACGAAGCATGAGGCTAGGCCATCAGCAGAGAATAAAGGTTGGGTGTGATTTGGGATATTTTGAGAAAGATAAGATAGAATACAGAATGGCAAGGTAAAGGTTTTAGGGAGATATAGTAGGAAGGCTAGTAGCGATGCTATCTCAAACAAGGTTTCAAATTTTCACTTTTTCTGAAGTTTGAAATACTCAATAAAGAATGAAAAAGAATGGAATGGAACTTTCCCCCTTCTCCCTCATCCTGCCCAATATGATATGTGTTTCATAAAATCTCTATTTTTCTCAGCAACATAGGATATTCCCAGAATACAACAGAACAAAAGAACAATAAAAATTATCCATCATATTCAACTATTAGTGAAGCTGGAGTTACATAAAATAATTTTGTGAATTGAATTGTAGGCACAATTGCAAATAAAGTTATTATAGGCCCAACTAAAATATTTATATGTAAGATACTAGAGGTCTAAAGCATCAGAAACCAAAAATGTGTGATAAAGTGGCATAGTACGAAATTGTAATTGAGGTCTGCTAGATGTACAAACAGACAAAAAATAAAAATATATAAATGAAGGAGAACAGAATAATCTTTCTTATAGAATAACCCCACATAATCAGTTCAGTTCAGTTCAGTTCAGTTCAGTGGCTCAGTCATGTCCAACTCTTTGCAACCCCATGGCCTACAGCATGCCAGACTTCCCTGTCCATCACCAGCTCCATGAGCCTACTCAAACTCATGTCCATTGAGTCAGAGATGCCATCCAACCATCTCATCCTCTGTTGTCCCCTCCTTCTCCCACCCTTAATCTCTCCTAGCATCAGGGTCTATCAAATGAGTCAATTCTTCGCATTACATGGACAAAGTATTGGAGTTTCAGCTTCAGCATTAGTCCTATCAATGAATATTCAGGACTGATTTCCTTTAAGATGGACTGGTTGGATCTCCTTGCTGTCCAAGGGACTCTCAAGAGTCTTCTCCAATACCTCAGTTCAAAAGCATCAATTCTTTGGCACTCAGCCTTCTTTATAGTCCAACTCTCACATCCATACATGTCTACTGGAAAAGCCATAGCTTTGACTAGATGGACCTTTGTTGGAAAAGAAATGTCTCTGCTTTTTAATATGCTGTCTAGGTTGATCATAACTTTTCTTCCAAGTAGCAAGCACCTTTTAATTTCATGGCTGGTGTTCCCCTTTCAAGAAGCATACCTTAGTTCCCCTCCCTTCCCTTGCATATGGGCTAGACTTCAGTTTTTCTAAGTTCTTTAGCTATAGAGTTTGATTCTTCACTGAGAAGAACATGATGGATTTTCTAAAGACTGAAAACATGTTATTCGTGCTAACTCTGTTACCCACATCCTCCCCCAGCCCAAGGCCTCATATAATGTTGGCTCATACAAATAGTACTTATTATAATGGTGGTAGCAAGAAACAAATTGATCCAAATGAGGTTTGTTTCATAAAAAAGCCTATACTCTACATTTTTTCTAAAGAGGGAGAACAAACAGTAGTTCTGTGTGTTCCATTGGTTTCTACAGACAAAGAAAAATACACTTAATAGTTCATGTGCTAAGATATATTAACTATGATTTCACCCCCTGACTTCAGGATGATAAAAGGAATGAATCTTTCTGGACATAGAAATGAGAAAACTTCCTTGTGCTATTCTCTGGCTGGATCAATGCAAATCATGATCTGACTGGAGAGTCATTATTCCTAGGGAACCTATGGGGCACAATTTCCAGTTTACTCTCAAGGAACTATGGGGAATGCTTATCACAAATACTGTGCAACTGAAAGAACAATAAATCAACATGAATTTATTGAATACCTGCCTTTTTAAGCCAATTTACTAGATACCAGTAGATATTGGGATATGTGGAAGAAAAAATGATAACATGTTTGATTTTTAGAGGTAACATCTCAAGTTCTCTTAATTTGAGGAGTTTAATACTGTAGCAAGTATAATCACAGCAATGAAGACAAAATGCAGCCTGAGCATTCTGATAAAACTTCAAAATAACTCAATATTATAGACTGTGATTGGTGAAAAATATTTCACATACATAGGATAAAACAAATCTCTCATGAAGCAAATCTCTGTTTAAATTGGGGTGGGAGGAGGGAGGAGGGTTCAGGATGGGGAACACATGTATACCTTTGACAGATTCATTTTGATATATGGCAAAACCAATACAATATTGTAAAGTTAAATAAAATAAAATAAAATATATAAACTTGAAAGGAAAATGTTGAAAAAATAAAAATTCACAAAACACTTCATAGAATTATTAAATTACTAGTAATCCTTATTTGGGTTTCTCTAGTGGCTCAAATGGTAAAGAATCTGCCTGCAAAGCATGAGACCCAGGTCGATCCCTGGGTCAGGAAGATCCCCTGGAGAAGGGAATGGCTACCCACTCCAGTATCCGTGCCTAGAGAATCCCATGGACAAAGGAGCATTGTGGGCTGCAGTCCATTTGGTCACAAACAGTTGGACAAGACTGAGAGACTAATACAACAACAACACGACCCTTATTTAGGATTATTTATTCCTAAAGTGTTTTGTTTGATTAAAAACAAACATGATTTGTAAGTGTTTGGGATTTCTCTGACACTCCATACATGTTGTTAAAAATTATTTGGATAAACAGTCACAATTATTCTAAATGCTCCAAACATTTATAAGGAAGCAAGATGGCTAAATAAAATAACCTTATCCAGAATCTTGTGTTTGAACTCAAATAAGTTTACCAACAGAGAAAGAAAAATTGAGTTTTTCATCAGCCTTCAAAAATGTTACAACTTTTACAAGTGTCTTTTTGGTACATATTCGTCTCTGTGCCTCTAACACCTTACAGATATCTTTTCTATGGCAAAATTTGGGTTATTCTGAAGACTCTGCTTCTGTGGTTTTGACTGCTTAAAGGTTTTCTAAAGTCCTCTTGCCTCTCCTGGTATAGCTTTTCCCACATTCATTCACTTGACATCTTTCTGTTTTCACTTTGAAATTTATTAGCTATCTATTGTATTTTTTTTTGTCTACTCGGATTGAAATTTCTTTTATTTGGGAAAAGAGAAGGATCCCTATTTTCTATAGCAAAAGCCACAACCTAGATAGTGAAACTGCAATTTAAAATCTGTAATTTTAAATAATTGGCTGGATGTTGCAATGCTACAGAAAGTAATGTGGGTTCAGCTGTTTGTGTGGCTGTTTAGTTTTTCTTTAAAGAAAAACTAATGGAGTTTAAAAAAAATTTTTTTAAGTGAATATTATTCTCAAGAGGAAAAAGATAAGCTTGGGAGAAAACACTGATACTGGGAGCAAAGACTACAAGTTAGATATGGAATGGAATTTCAGTTCTACTAATTGCTAGTTGTATAAATTGGGTAATTCGTCATGAAATTGGAAATAAACAGGCTTTTTGAGTCTAAATGCATCCTCTTTAAACCAAATGTCATTCAAGTTAATTAATAGGAAAACAAAGATTCTGTCTTACTTCAAACTGTTGAAGAAAAGCATAAGCCTTTCTTAAAATATCAGGGAGACATCAGCTACAAAGCATCCTGAAAATCCTGTTAGAATGTGACTGTCTTTTTGATGAAATTTCCACCCTTCATGGCTGCTCTCACACTGCTTTTGGTTTTCCTCAATGCAGTTCCTTTTCAAATGGCTGCAGCTTTCTTCTCTGGACCTCTCTAATTTCCTGATTTGTCCACTTGTCTGGTCTGTGTCTTTCCAATCTCAAGGAAAGCAGATTTCCCATCTCTTGACTTCTCTAAATCTCCTATTCATCCGTCAGCTCAGCGCTCAACTCATCAGAGCAAAGCTGAATTAAGCATCCTGTGAGGTATCTTGAGGAAACAAAGTGATTCTCTTTAGGAAGCCAAATGGGGCAATGTGAGTGCTTACACATTTCTGTATCCTATTACATTTCATCTCTTCTAATTTTAGTTACCTCATCTATAATGATAATAATAGAATAATATACAACTTTTCAGAATGTTATTAGGATTTTAAATGTGATAATTCATATAAATATTTTATATTTTATTATTGTCACATAAAAAGGGATTAATAAATATTAGTTTTGTGATATCTTGGTCAGTGAATACTTCTGGTCATTAAATCATTTTTTTACTTGGCCTACTAAGATTACCCCACTGACAAATTCTAGTAACTTTGTGGAAGTCATTTTCATTCTTTGTTTAAAGCTTTCTTCCATGTTTCTAAGTTCTTGGACACCTCTAAATTTAAATTAAAATGATTATCTAAGCCAAGTAGATGACTATGATTTCCCAATGAAATCATCAAATTCTCATACGAATTCTGTTCATTTGTGCTTCCCTCTATAATTTGGATTTTCTTATAATTAAAAACAATTGTTTTAGCATGAATTAAATATCTCAAATACAAATCTCTCCTTTTTGGAAGATACATGAGCTTTGATATTCATTAGCCTTGATATTCTCAGGCATTATTTAATCACAATTTTCTGTATTGGATTAAATCATAATTTTCTATATTGGATTGTCCCAAGTCCTATGTATATCTAAGTTGGATCCATGGAGAAATGCTCCCACTTGCAGAGTTCTAGCAAGCTTCATGGGAGAAGGAAATGGCAACCCACTCCAGTACTCTTGCCTGGAAAATCCCATGGAGGGAGGAGCCTGGTAGGCTACAGTCCATGGGGTTGCAAAGAGTCAGACACGACTGAATGACTTTACTTTCACTTTTCACTCTCATGCATTGGAGAGGGAAATGGCAACCCATTCCAGTATTCTTGCCTAGAGAATCCCAGGGACGGAGGAGCCTGGTGGGCTGCTGTCTATGGGGTTGTACAGGGTGGGACATGACTGAAGCAACTCAGCAGCAGCAGCAGCAAAACTTCATGATACTATGTACTCCAATGTGCTAACTCAGATTGTGCATTGAAGACAACTCAATTTCTAAGCATTTCTATCAATCAAACCAAATGGTTAATTCAGTAAATTTTTGTAGACTCAGGGACTATAGCTTCACATCCTTTGATAAGATGAACAAAGATTAAGTACACTGAAATATGGAGAAACTCCCACAATTAACAATACCTTCTTTACATTGCACATGTGCCAGTATAAATAGGTAATATATAAGAAGAGTTCTATATTTCCTTTTTCTATTTCACAAAACAGATTTACTCCAATTTCATGGCTTGTATAGCTTGATGATTCTGCCTGATAGATGATATATTTGATCATATTGCAAATAAAGTTTCTCTACACTGATAACCCATAATGAAATATTATTTCCTTCTAAATGAAAAGAACTGAATATATCTTCCATTCTGATTGCTTATGTACTTTAATAAAGTATGGAATCTATTATGCAGGTACTCTAAGAATGAGATTTGAAATGGAAACCCACTCCAGTATTCTTGTCTGGAGAATCCCATGGACAGATAAGCCTGGTGGGCTGCTGTGGTCTATGGGGTCACAGAGTCGGACAAGACTTAGCAGCAGCATCAGCAAGGTAGAAATTCTCTAAAGCCCAATATTTGATTATTAAAAAAAAAAAAACACATTATCTGATTGTAGTTCTAAAAACTATATAACTTAAAATCCTGATTTTTTTTCTATTTATTGCAATATGGAGTGACTTTGTTTAAATAAAATGTACTCAAAAAGAGAAATTATTTCTAATGCTAGTTAAGAAATTTTGCTTAAATATATCTTTAAAGAGTAAAAACAACTTTGCTATCTTTCAAGCAATTGTTCTAGGTAGTATTATGCTTTCACATATTAAATGGAAACCTATAATATGTGGACACATTTGTTTCAAAAAAACCAAAAGCACTAAGAGCAATAAGAGGAAATTTTGTTCATTTTGGCTTTCTGTATTACTGATATATAAGTTAATTATACTTTAATTTAAAATTGTATACCAAATAAACATGAAAAAAACATCTGAGTTCAAGATTATTTTTAGTGATTAAATATTGGCTAAATAACTCAGCCTTGTAAATCTTATATATTTTGTCTTATAAATGTTTTAAAATTAATTCAAATAGTGACTAAAAACAGCAAAGAAGAAAATTTTGTGTTTTCAGTTGCATGTGAATATCAAATTGTCCATGTAAAGACTGACTTGATTAATCTGTTCTCCCACCATTAGTCAATTACTTATCTGCCCTTTGTAAATGATATTCGCTTTCTCCAAAGATTTTAACTCTATGAAGAGTTGCCACTCATGATATTTCAACACATTGGATTGTGTGCTGGAAAACAAGTAAAGTACTGAAGAGCCCCAATAATGAACTAAATAGCGTATAAAAATGTATCAACAAGTGTTTCTTGGCACTGGCTCCATGGTGAGTAGAGTATTACTTGAGTCAACCCTGGACAACAAATAACAATTTAGGAAAGGAAATTTTTGGCACAGGAAATTCAAATGCTATACTTTCATTGCTGAAAAGCAGATTTTAGCTTCTGATTTGATATTTGAAATAGTATATATCAAAGTGATGAAGGAAGTAGGCTTTTAGTTAGACTCATTTGGTTTTGATTCTTAGTTCTTTCACTTAAGCAATATAGAATAAATTGCCTAAAGTTTACTTATCTGTAGTTTAATGCACATGCCAAAGCTCAAAAGTACTGCAAATAAAGTATTTAGGATTAATATTTAAAGCATTCAGTATTAGCAATTAAAATATTTAGTACGATGGACATTGTACATATAAGAGCTAAAAATAAGTAGCTAGTGTTTATTAATATGCAATATTGTGTGCATATTAAATGTGTATATATTTCTTTCTTCTAGGTATTTGTTGCAGGATAGGTTCCCTAGAAGCAGAATCTGAGAAAGAAAGTTCAGGAAATGTATTAGGGAGTACAGTCAGAATCAGCACCTATAAGGAAAGGGATGGACATGCAAGCAGGCAGTGGGAGAAGTTCTGTGGCAGTATAGTCACAGCAAAGTTTCAGTCAAGTCCATGGGCAGCACTGCAACTGGGATGGCCCTTCAGAGTTTCCTCTTATGGTAGGGAGGGGACTGGATCTCTGTACTGTATTGTGTGTGTGTGTGTGTGTGTGTGTATGTGTTAGTTGCTTGCTGCTGCTGCTACTGCTGCTAAGTCACTTCAGTCGTGTCCAACTCTGTGCGACGACCCCATAGACGGCAGCCCAGCAGGCTCCCTCGTCCCTGGCATTCTCCAGGCAAGAACACTGGAGTGGGTTGCCATTTCCTTCTCCAATGCATGAAAGTGAAAAGTGAAAGTGAAAGTGAATTCGCTCAGTCGTGTCCTACTCTTAGTGACCCCATGGACTGCAGCCTACCAGGCTCCTCTGTCCATAGGATTTTCCAGGCAAGAGTACTGGAGTGGGGTGCCATTGCCTTCTCCGTTAGTTGCTTAGTCATGTCCAACTCTTTGCTACCCCATAGACTGCAGCCCACCAGGCCCCTGTCCATGGGATTCTCCAGTCAAGAACACTGGAGTGGGTTGCCATTTCCTTCTCCAAAAGAAACTATAGAAAGAAAGTGAAGTCGCTAAGTTGTGTCCGACTGTTTGCAACCCCATAGACTGTAGCCTACCAGGCTCCTCCATCCATGGAATTTTCCAGGCAAGAATACCGAAGTGGGTTGCCATTTCCTTCTCCAACTGTACTGTATTTATACCAGTCAGTTGGATATAGGCTTCTCCAGGAAGGACATATCTATGACCTTGAGCAATGTACCTCTCTTCAATGAAGAACAGTTCCCTGTAATGACTTACAGCTGAGTATTATCTTTGGCGTGGGCATTCCCAACAGGTGGAATGAGTCCTTCTTAAGGGCCATCCAAGCAGGAAACCACAGCACCCATTACAAAGGTGCAATTCCTCATGGGCTGTTGTTCTGCTACTTGTTCAGAAACTAAAGGTGTTTCTTCTGTTTTTGTGAGTTTTTTGTTTTTTAATTTCATTTTTTTAGGACTGTCCATGGCTGTACCTCTTTCAGAATCAATGAAGAAAGGTAAATTTGTTATGTTTCTTGTATATGTTGGGCACGGATATGGGTTTACAAATGTTTTTTGGAACATTTTGGACAGCTATGCGCTAGTCAGTGTTGACAGATAAGCAACACTCAACTAAAATGGATATTGTAAATGAAAGGAAACTTGCAAGTAAGTGAAGTAATTAAGGAGAAACTGATATTATCTGATCTAGAAAGGAAACTTTGCTTGGGCTTTGAGAGCAAAGATTGTTCATCATCATTGGCCACAGGAAAGAAAAAATTGTTTTGTTTTATTTTTTTCCCATAAGGCATCATCAATTCAATGCACAGGAGTTTGAGTAAGCTCTGGGAGTTGGTGATGGACAGGGAAGCCTGTCGTGCTGCAGTCCATGGGGTTGCAAAGAGTCAGACATACTGAGCGACTGAACTGAAGTGGAAATTTGATAACAAGAAGGTCAGTTGTGTGTGCACAGGGGAAGATAATGGGACAAACCAATGGTGTTTAGCAACATTAAGAGAAAAGGAAATTGTTAGCAGGATACATGTTTAAAAATCTCCCTATTTTCCACGGAGGAGTTGGAAAATCAAGCCACAGGGCCTCCTTCATGGACTCTGTATAAAGAGTTTCAGATTTTTCTTTTGAGACGAAAGCAATTAATGTGATTTAGCTATCATAAATCCTATTATAATATTTCTTTTAAATTTTAATTTATCAGAGATGATTGTGACTATCTCAGATTCAGTAAGGTCTCTATATTCCTAGATCAAATAACTATAGACAATGGGTGGGATCGTGTCACCTTCTTGTGGAAGCTCTCTTGTGGTAAATGATGTGTAAGAGTGATGGGGTTCCCAGTGGTGGGGAAGCTGTCTCAGTAATTGTTTATTTTGTTGCATTAACTACTGATAGCCAAACTGAAATTTTATCCTGCCTATTCTATATGTAGGCAAAGATCTAAGGTGTGAGTATATGTTGCAATATGGAAGTGAGTAACTGAGAGAGAAAAGTTTAGAATGTATATTACAATATGATTCTCATCTGTTTGGCATAATTTAAATCATGCTTCTTTATGAAATAAAGAAAACAACATGATGTATAAGATTACAAAGTAACTTCCCCCAATATACTGTGCCTGAAATGAAAGAAAGCCTGTTTCCCAAATAAAATAATAAAATGTGAGTATATATTTATCCATATATGTGGGAGTGTGTTTATGTGTGCATATATTCCAGTATATATTTTTAAGTTACAGAATAGCATCGTTTTCACCTATTCAAGTTTTACTTCTTACTATACAGTAACCGGAGAAGGCAATGGCACCCCACTCCAGTACTCTTGCCTGGAAAATCCCATGGGCAGAGGAGCCTAGTGGACTGCGGTCCATGGGGTCACGAAGAGTCGGACACGACTGAGCGACTTCACTTTCACTTTTCACTTTCATGCATTGGAGAAGGAAATGGCAACCCACTCCAGTGTTCTTGCCTGGAGAATCCCAGGGACAGGGGAGCCTGGTGGGCTGCCGTCCATGGGGTCGCACAGAGTCAGACACGACTGAAGTGACTTACCTTATACAGTAAAGCTTTGTATTTTTCATTGATTTATTTGGTAATATATCCATATCATTCATTATTTTACTGCCTACCATACTGGACAAGTAGTTGTGCAATGTTGGTCAAATATAAATACAGACTTCATTTAGAAATTAGAAATCTAGAAATTTGGTAGTTGGGTGCCATGAGAATCTGTATCTCAAATATAAATATATTTTTAAAGCAGCTATTGAACTTTTTAACCTATAGTAAATGCTTAATCTGTCTATACATCCTAGTCCAAAAATAAATTGACACGTTTTAGTAGGCTCTTGATCTATAGAAAAATATATGATGGAATATTTTTGTTTTATTCATAAGTCAATTAGACATTGATTATAACACTGTGGCACCATTGCAAGTTTTATTGTCACCATTCTGGCTTAGCAAGCTTATATGATGCCTTATATGTTATAGCAGTTTTGGGTTTAATATTTGGAATTAATTTCTGAAACAGCTTAGGCTAAGCACTCAGCCTGTCATTTTTCTAAATCTGATAGGATGGAATAGTAAGTAGCTGAAATATTCTAGAGCTATATTACAAGCTTCAGTGATAACAGGGGTCCACGATTCATTTTCAAAGCAAAGTTTCTTTCCTAATATATCTGATGTATCACTTTTTATTGGCAATTTTCATATCTGAGTTGGCAACCCTGCCATTTGTTTTTATTGTTATTGTTTTCTTTTTGTGGAAAAGATGAACAAAACTGGTTCAGGGCCTTTGGTTGTTTATATCTTTAGCCAGTTCCTAGCACTGCTCCCCTCCTTTGCTGGGTTCCTTTCTTGCCAATCTTTTCTTGGGTACCTGATTTCTGAGCAGATGCTCTTTTTAATCTCATCTCATCTTAATTTTAAATATTTATTCATCGAATGTTTCCAGTCTCCAGTAAACTAGGAATTGGTTTTTGTATTGCTTTTGTGGCACTTGTTGGATTGTGGTCTTATAATTTACATGTCTGTCTCCAAATTATTCTTAGCTTGAAGAGGGCAAAGACTGTATTTTTGTCATCGCTACAGAACCAGACTTTCAGCACAAAACTTAGCATAGTCTAAATACTCAATAACTTTTGATTGAAGAAATAAGCAATTACAGAACATGACTGCAGAACTGGAATCTTAATGGATAGAAATTTAAGAAATTAAGACCACAGAGAATGGCATAATGCTGTATTTTTCGTTTGGAGACAATTATATTAAAAGAGTTATCATTTTCAGAGGGAATCACAGATTCTATTCTTTTTTTGTCTCTTTAGATAAGTCCGATTAGACTGTGCATTATGACACATAAAAATCAAGGTCACCAGATCAGAATTCTTTTTCTAATTCTTCAAGAATATTCATCCACATTCATGTTTGACCTAATATGTCCTGCTTTCTTTTCCACAGTTTTCTCTCTTCTCCTGACTCTAGGCTCTTAATTCTATATTTTACTCAAGCCTATCTCCTTTTCTGATGATGCATTTGCTATCTTTTATTCAAGTTACTGTGTTTACTTCAGATCCTCCCACTCTTCCTCTACTCTAGCTTTCTTTAGTGTTTTTTTCTTCCTTCTCTTAGTTTCAGCAAATGCATAACTCAGCTCATAGATTGTCTCTGAGTCACTACTTCATCTCTCAAGTTTGTTTTCAAACTACAAGGCCAGGGAAGGGAATTCAAGCAATCAAATATAACCATGCTATTGGCTTACTTTCCTCATAGCTCAGTCAGTAAAGAATCTGCCTGCAATGAAGGATACCCAGCTTCGATTCCTGGGTTGGGAAGGTACTCTGGAGAAAGAAATGGCAACCCACTCCAGTATTCTTGCCTGGAAAATCCCATGGAGGGAGGAGCCTGGCAGGCTATAGTCCACAGGGTCACAAGAGTTGACATGATTTAGTGACTGAACCACCACATTGGGTTACTTAAAGCTTGGAACCTGCATTCCTGTAAAGGAATCCTATCTATGAGTTTTTTCCAAACTCCAGTATGATCTGTATGTTTAACAAATAACATGCTTCAGTCCCTAACATTTTTTTTTTCCCCTGGTGCCAAACCAGTAAAATCTATGCTTTCAAAAGTATAGGAAGGGTCAGAAAAGATGAATACATAACCATATTTTTAGGCAAATCCCTCCAGTTGATGTATATACCTCTATAGAAACTAAAGAACAGGATTCTATGTGATCTCCCAGATAGTGGTGAAATACTTATGAGTCCTGAATCAGAAAGTCTGATAGTAATTCTCAGATATGCTCTTAACTTGCTGATGACCTTTGACCAGGGGTGCACTTTTTTTGTGTCATTTGCCTTATAAGATTGTGGAGAATATAGATATATAAATTCATGTGAATTCCTTCACTGTTACATAAAAGGTACTCAGTTAAATATGGGTTATGAGCCGACTCATTGGAAAAGACCCTGTAGCTGAGAAAGACAAATGGCAGGAGGAGAAGGGGGTGACAGAGAATGAGATGGCTGGATGGCCTCACTGATTCAATGGAAATGAGTTTGAGTAAATTCTGGGAGAAAGTCAAGGACAGGGAACCCTGGCATGCTGCAGTACATAGGGTCACAAAGAGTAAGACACAATTTAGCGACTAAATAACAACAGCCCTTAGTATTACAATTTTCCACTACAAAAATGTTTTTGATCTATTCTCTAGAATTGTTCTTAAGCAATTTTCTAGACCAACTATAATAGTACTGGCAAGAAATATGCTTCTAATTCTTATAAAAAATTTCCAAACTTCAATTTGCAACTGTGCTCTCGTATTATTCAACAGATACTGGTGTTTCTGAAATCAGAGGTCTTCAAAAAAAGCCAGAGGTTGGTGATTAATACAGTTTGCCTTCTTGGACCAAACTGCTTCAAAAATTGCCTCTAACAAAAACAGTATTTTTCTGCTCTCTGAACGTAATTGGAACTTTTAGCAGCTGAATAATATATTTACATTAATATCATTATTTTCTAATTTAGCCCAGTCCTATGCCATCAAATTTATACCTTCTTAATAATTGTAAGGCCCATTCACTCTAAGGTGATCTCCACTTTATCTCTACTTGTGAGGATGAAGCTGTATATTATTGACAGTGATCTGTATTTCCACTTTGAAGAGGGAAAAAAAAAGAGAAAAGACTCCCAAATTAAATACAAATTAAATAGAAGAAAATATATGGTAATGGTAAGAGTAGAAATAAATGAAATAGAAAAAATGAAGAAAAATGAAAACTCAAAGTTTCATTATGTGAAAGGATTAATATTATTGAAAAATCTTATCATTAGCAAGATTGAAATAAACAAGAGGGAAGGCACAAGCTACCAATAACTGGAATGAATGTATAACCAATGATTCTATGGACATTCAAAACAATAGAGAAACATTATAAACAATTTGATAGCAATAGACTTGACAGTTTTATTAAATAGGGTCCTGGGAAACAGAGTTACTTAAACTGATCAAAAAATGTAATCTGTTAAAAGGAACCGAAAATTACTAATACATCCACAAAGAAACCTATTCATTTCAGTTCAGTTCAGTTGCTCAGTCGTGTCCGACTCTTTGCGACCCCATGAATCGCAGCACACCAGGCCTCCCTGTCCATCACCAACTCCCGGAGTTCACTCAGACTCACGTCCATTGAGTCAGTGATAGACCCTGCTAATATTACTGGTGAATTAAACAGTTGCTGATTTTATTTTTTGGGGGGGAGGCTCCAAAATCACTGCAGATGGTGATTGCAGCCATGAAATTACTTACTCCTTGGAAGGAAAGTTATGACCAACCTAGACAGCATATTAAAAAGCAGAGACATTACTTTGTCAACAAAGGTCCGTCTAGTCAAGGCTATGGTTTTTCCAGCAGTCATGTATGGATGTGAGAGTTGAATTATAAAGAAAGCTGAGCACTGAATAATTGATGCTTTTTAACTGTGGTGTTGGAAAAGACTCTTTGTACCTTGGACTGCAAGGAGATCCAACCAGTCCATCCTAAAGGACATCAGTCCTGAGTGTTCATTGGAAGGATTGATGTTGAAGCTGAAACTCCAATGCTTTGGCCACCTGATGTGAAGAGCTGACTCATTTGAAAAGACCCTGATACTGGGAAAGATTGAGGGCAGGAGGAGAAGGGGACGATAGAGGATGAGATGGTTGGATGGCATCACCAACTCAATGGACATGGGTTTGGGTAGATTCTGGCACTTGGTGATGGACAGGGAGGCCTGGCATGCTGCAGTTCGTGGGGTTGCAAAGAGTTGGGCATGACCGAGCGACTGAACTGAACTGAATACCAAATATTTTGGAGATTTCCAATTGTATACATACTTTCACAAAATGAAAAAGCAAATACTGTCATTTCATAAGGGTATGATAACTTTATGCAAGTTACTTGTTTTTTCACACCTCATTTTCCTCACCCCAAAAATGTAAAATTGATATCTCACAGAATTCTTGAGAAGACTAAAGAAATAGCATGCCAATATGATTGCTATATATGCCTGGAGCACATTTGGTGCTGTTTAATTTGAATTTTTATCTGCAAGTCTATTCAGATAGGAAGAATAAGACACCTGTAAACAGTACCTATGTTTGAGTTTTTATTTAAACATTTTGGTAGGCATATTGACAATTGATTAAAATTGTTTTCTCATGTAGTATAGTATAGTTATATACTCCTTTACATAACTCCTTTCTCTTCTTTAGGAAAAACTAATAAAGTTTTTTTTCTTTTTCCAAAAGTTTGATATCTTCATTTTATTTTCCATGAAAATAAAGAAGCATTTTTCAAACCTGTCTTTGCTTACTTCTTTCAGTCATATATTTGACCAAATTTATTCATTCTCAAGGCATTGAGATGTTTGACTTGTGGTAATTTAGGACTCCTATTGATTTTACTTCTAGTCAGGTTTTCATTCATGATTTTTCTCCTGTTATGATTAAAATAGAGACCAGAGCATTAAACATATGTGGTTCAATGATTTTCTTTACTCATCTTTCTTCCTTCACATCTGGATGGAAAGAGCAGCTCTTCCTCACCGTATGCTTTTGCTTGGTTTGTTTTTTTTAATTGTCCTGAATTCATTCTGGGCTAGAATAAACATACTCACATATGTAGATATAGAGAGAAACTTTAAAGTATTAGCACTTTCACTGATATATGATAAACACTAGATACCAAATTGTCTGCAAAATATTTACTATTGCTGAATTTCTTTGAAGTGTATACATAATGAACCCATTCCAGGAAGATACAGACATTATAGCTGGCTTCTATTCTCTATACTAGCTTTTTCCAGTTGAACATACGTAACTATAATTGTTTGTCAATGTCTTAAGTTAGATTATTACAGACAAAATGGCCTCCTTGGTAATTTTCCATAAGTTCCCTGAAAACTCAAGAACATTGAAAAAAGATTTTGACATTTTTGTTCCTTCTATGAAAAAAAAATCTATAGCATAAGGTTGTGTATAGATTGTGCCTCTTTTAATATTGTTATTATTGCCTTCATTACTAATAATTTTTTCCCATGAGGTTGTATGGAAGGAATAAAGGAGAAGTGAGCCTGAAATTTCAACAAAGATGAGAGTACATAGCGCATAATGTGCCTTTTCATATTTGATTTAGTTCTGACAATGAAACTTAAAAGGCAAATATTATTGACAGTTTCATAGCAAAAAAAAGTGGTACAGAGAAGTCAGTCAATTTGCTTAAGATCACACAACCTTTAAAGGGCAGGATCAAGATTCAAAGTTAGGCCTTTTGACTCTGGAGTTTATAATACTTTTCTCTAAATCACTACTTGTTTGAAGGACTTTGAACAACTGATACTGAATTATAGTAGACCCAGCAATAACACTTTGTTTCATGCTGTGTCAAATGACTATCTTTGTGATATATAAAACAACATGACATAACTGTCATATAGTCATTTTAAAATATTTTTAAGGCCACCACAAAATTGCTTTTCATACTTTCTATTGTGAATAATGACAAAGACGTTAACTTTTGAAGTGTTAAATTACATGTATACCCATGCTGTGTGTACATTCGTGTAAAATCTATTTTATGTAAAACAGATAATACATAGATCTAATATATTTCAGATGGCATTGTTTTCACTAGATTGAACTGTCATCTGTTCTAATAACATGAAACACTTATTCTACTGCAGTATCACAAACATCTACAGTATGTTTTTCTGACAAGCTATATTTTTAAGTTTCATTCTTGAAACTTCAAAAATTGATACCAATTCTTTTCAAGACAATGTGTTCAACACAGTGCAGCAAACATTGCTTTTATTTTTACCTTGTAGCATGAGTAGAAGAATTCCAGGTGATATATTCTGATATAAACTGTCTCTGCTCATAACTCAGAAGCTTATAGAATACTTTGATAGTTATGCAAACATGTTAGATTTGAGTCAAAAATTGTCATGGCATATATCCATGAATACATTCATATTTGAAAACTGTATTTTCCTCTCTACAATTCAGGATTTTAAATACTGTGGTTCCTGCTTCAAGTCTATTTTAAAAATTCTCTTATTTTTAAGTATGCATGTGTGTGTGTATATATATATATATATATACATATATACATATATATATATATGCTGCTAAGTCACTTCAGTTGTGCCCAATTCTGTGAGACCCCATAGATGGCAGCCCACCAGGCTCCCCCGTCCCTGGGATTCTCCAGGCAAGAATACTGGAATGGGTTGCCATTTCCTTCTCCAATGTATGAAAATGAAAAATGAAAGTGAAGTCGCCCAGTCGTGTCTGACTCTTTGTGACCCCATGGACTGCGGCCTACCAGGCTCCTCCATCCATGGGATTTTCCAGGCAAGAGTACTGGAGTGGGTGCCATTGCCTTCACAGATATATATATATATATATATATATATATATATATATATATATATATGTATGCACACATATTGGTAATTACATTGTATTCTTTTACTCTGGACAAAGTAGTATTTGTGATTCATCTTATGGAGACTACTGGTCTTACATAAACTTTCTATTCCTGTTCAGTCTGACTGTATGGATTAAAAATCATTTACGCCTTTATTTTGTTACTCAGCTTAATCCAAATGCAAACTAAAAAATTATCTGAAATATAAACATGGAGAATATATGAAATTTAAAGTGAATATTTATAAAAATACACAATAGTTTTTCACTAACATCTCTATGTACATGAAACAAATGCACAATCACCCATATTTGTAGATATAAGTGTGTGTGTGTGCTCAGTCATTAAGCCAGGTTCAATTCTTTATGACCCCATAGACTATAGCCTACCAGGCTCCTCTGTGCATGGAATTTTCCAGGCAAGAATATTAGATTGAGTTGCCATTTCCTACTCCAGGGGATCTTCCTGACCTAGGATTGAATGCATGGATCTTGCCTCTCCTGCATTGGCAGGTGGATTCTTTATCAGTGTGCTACCTGGGAATCCCACATACATACATACACATGTATAAATTAGCTTTGAATGCTAATATTTGCTAATATTTATCTTGTAACTACTATGTGATGGGTATAAATTGAGATTATGTAGAATAGAAGTTTATATAACTTGGATGGACTTTCCTGGTGATCCAGTGGTTAAGACTTGGCAACTTCCAATGCAGGGGTGTGACTTGAATCCCTGGTCAGGAAAGTAAGATTCCACGTGCCATATGGTTCAGCCAAAAAAAAAAAAAAAAAGTAATAAATATGTAGTTTGGGAAACCTTCAAAAACACAAAATAACAAGTATAAAATAAAGTATTAAAGTGAATTTTATTAGAATAGGAAATAATTACTAGTTATATATTTTAAAAAATCAAGCAAAGACATAAAAGATGCCAAATACAGAAAAATATTTTATTAAAATATGTCTAAAATTCTATTTTGTTCTGGTTACTTTTTATTTGACCATATCTTTCTATGACAATGGTCTTGTCACTTATTGTATAAATAGAATAGAAAGATAATTCAGTCTTCCTATTAGGTTGTTTTTTTTTTTTTTTTGGTCTGAGAGTTTCAGAAAAGATTCTCTTAGCCTCACTATTTGTGGTAAAGCCATACAACATTTTAGATTGCTGTCAAAGTTAAGAAAACATTTACCAGGTTTCTTTCATATATTGTAAGATTTCTGAGTATTTCAGGTATTCTTTTGGAATGACTCATGTTCAACACTTTGAATTGACAATACTTTTTAGACAATTTGTCATTCATGTCTACTCATTGCAGTGGCTTATTATGAATATGTTATCTTTGTCAATATCAGTATTTTGTGTGAAATCAGTAAAAAAATAAATATTTTCCAATGTGAAAAGAATATTTGTTAGTTAGATTAGCAAATAATTCAAGACTACTTTATTTCTGTTCAAAATGTATATTCCACTCAGTGAATTGCTGACTTTAGAATGATCTAAAAAAAAAAAAGACTCATTGGTAAAGACTCTGATACTAGGAAAGATTAAGGGCAGGAGAAGAAGTGGGAGACAGAGAATGAGATGGTTGGATTGCATCACTGACTCGATGGACATGAGTTTGAGCAAACTCTGGGAGATAGTGAAGGATATGGAAGCCTTTCATGGTGCAGTCCATGGGTTCACAAAGAGTCAGAAAGGACTTAGTGACAGAACAACAACCAAAACTTTCACTTTACTTCTCATTGCTAAAATAAGTTCTACTTATTTTGTATATTACAGATGCAGAAATTATTTTATTGTCTAATTTATTTGAAACTGTATCCTTCTTTATCATGTATCAATGTATTTCTGACAGGAGGAAAAAATTTATTTAACTTGGAATCTGAAAACCTGAGTTTTTTACTTAATTGTTTGGCAATTGAAAGAATTACTCAGTAATTTGCTTTTGGCTTTGTGTGTTTCAATTCTCCATTTCCCTCCACTCTCCACATACTTATTTTGCATTCAGAAAATATTTTCTGGAGGAGCTAAGATGGTGGAGGAGTAGGACGGGGAGAACACTTTCTCCCCAACAAATTCATCAAAAGAACATTTAAACACCGAGTAAATTCCACAAAACAACTTCTGAATACCGGCAGAGGACATCAGGCACCCAGAAAAGCAACCCAAGTCTTCGAAAGGAGGTAGGAAAAAATATAAACGACAAAAAAAGAGACAAAAGAGGGAGGGATGGAGTTCCGTCCTGGGAAGGGAGTCTTAAAAAGAGAGAAGTTTCCAAACACCAGGAAACCTTCTCATTGCCGAATCTGTGCCGAGCCTTGGAAGCACAGAGGGCAACATAACAGGGAGGAAAAATAAATAAACAATTAAAACCCACAGATTTCGAGCCCTACGGTAACTCCCCCAGCGGAGAAGCAGCGCAGACACCTGCACATGCCACTAGCAAGCGGGGGTTGGGCAGGGAGGTGGGGCGCGGGCTGCATCGCTTAGAGTAAAGATCTGGCCTGAATACCCTGGGAGCTATCTGAGCAAAATAATTTGGGCTAGCAAACCAGACTGTGGGATATCTACCACGAGAAAAGCCAGCCCTAACCTAAGACACCGCCAGGCCCGCGCACGGAACAAAGGACTGAACAGAGATAGCCGGCTGCAGACCATCCCCCTCCGGTGACAGGAAGCCAGAGCCAGAAGGGGGCCATCGCAGCCCCAGAGAGACATTATCTATAAAACTGTAAGCAGGCTTCTTTGCTAACTAAAACTTCTTGGGGGTCTGGACGGTCAACATCTTCCTGAGAAGGTGCGCTGGTTGTACACCTAGATAACCGAGCGGCGGGGAGGCGATAAGTCGCAGCAATCACGCTCGCCAAACACCTCATCACCTGAGCTGCTCGGACCTGGGAAGGGCACAAAACGCAGGCCCAACTGAGTCTGCGCCTCTGAGGACTACCCGAGCGCCTGAACCTGAGCGGCTTGGACCTGGGAAGTGCAGGCAGCCCAGGGCCAGCCACAGATGGTTCCCGGCAGAGCAACCTAGAACCTGAGCAGTGTGAGCAGGGAGGCTACACACTGTGAGCGGGGGCAGACCCAGTGTGCCTGAGGCACTGCGAGCACACGCCAGTGTTATTTGTTTGCAGCATCCCTCCCTCCCTCCCCACAGCACGACTGAACAAGTGAGCCTAAAAAAAAAAAAAAAAAAGTGTCCTCCACCGTCCCCTTTGTGTCAGGGCAGAAACCAGACACTGAAGAGACCAGCAAACAGAAGAAGCTTTAACAGAGGAAACCGCCTTGGGAGCTACAGGCAATAGATTAAAACCCTATGGTTAGTACCAACTACATAGGAAGGGGCCTATAGATCTTGAGAAATATAAGTCAGACCAAGGAACTAGCTGAGAATGAACTGAAACCACAATACTCACAACAAAACCAGAGAAAGTCCTAGATATATTTTTACTATTTTTACGATCATTCTTTCTTTCTTTCTTTCTTTTAATTATTAAAAAAATTTTAAGTCCTCTATTATTCCTTTAATTTTCACTTTTATAACCTATTACTTTGCAAAAAAAGACCCTTTTTTAAAAAAAAGCAAACTTCATATATATTTTTTTTTTTTTTTTCTTTTTTCTAATTTTATTTTATTTTTAAACTTTACATAATTGTATTAGTTTTGCCAAATATCAAAATGAATCCGCCACAGGTATACATGTGTTCCCCATCCCGAACCCTCCTCCCTCCTCCCTCCCCATACCATCCCTCTGGGTCGTCCCAGTGCACCAGCCCCAAGCATCCAGCATCGTGCATCAAACCTGGACTGGCAACTCGTTTCCTACATGATATTTTACATGTTTCATTGCCATTCTCCCAAATCTTCCCACCCTCTCCCTCTTTTTTATAATTTTTTTTTACCTTGTTTTTTTTCTTCTTTTCTTTAACATTGTATTTTTGAAATTCCAAACTCTACTCTAGATTTTTAATTTTAGCTTTTTGGTATTTGTTATCAATTTTGTACCTATATTTTTTTTTTTATAATTTCTGTGACTTTTTTTTCCCCTCTCTGTTTCTTTCTCTTCTTCTTTTATGTAACATTGTATATCTGAAATTCCAAACTCTACTCTAGATTTTTAATTTATGCTTTTTGGTATTTGTTATCAATTTTGTACCTGTATTTTCTTTATAATTTTTGGGACTTTGTTTGTTTTTGTTTGTTTGTTTGTTTTTTCTCTCTTTCTTTTTCTTCTTTCTTTTTAACACTATATTTTTGAAATTCCAAACTCTACTCTAGATTTTTAACTTTTGCTTTTTGGTATAGTTATCAATTTTGTACCTATATTTTCTTTATAACTTTTGTGACCTTTTTTGTTTTTGTTTGTTAGTTTTTTTTCTTTTTCTTCTTTTCTTTAACATCATGTTTTTGAAATTCCAAACTCCACTCTAGATTTTTAATTTTTGCTTTTATGTATTTTTTACCAATTTTGTACCTTTAAGAACCCAATCTTCAGTACCCATTTTTCACTAGTGAGCGAGATTACTGGCTTGACTGCTTTCCCTCCCTTTGAACTCTCCTTTTTCTCCACCAGGTTGCTTGTGTCTCCTCCCTAACCCCTCTCTACTCTACCCAACTCTGTGAATTTCTGTGTGTTCCAGATGGTGGAGAACTCTTAGGGAACTGATTACTGGCTGGATCTGTCTCCCTCCTTTTCATTCCCCACTTTTATCCTCCTGGCCACCTCTGTCTCCTTCCTCCTTCTTCTCTTCTCTGTATAACTCCGTGAACATCTCTGAGTCGTCCAGTTGTGGAGTGCACATAAGGAAGTGATTACTGGCTAGCCCACTCTCTCCTCTATTGATTCCACCTCATCTCATTCGGGTCACCTCTAACTCCCTCCTCCCTCTTCTCTTCTCCATGTAACGCTGTGAATCTCTCTGGGTGACCCTCACGGTAGAGAAACTTTTCATCTTTAATGTAGATGTTTTATCAATGGTGCTGTATAGAAGGAGAAGTTTTGAAACTACTGTAAAAATAAGACCGATAACTGGAAGCAGGAGGCTTAAGTCCAAACCCTGACTCCGGGGAACTCCTGACTCCAAGGAACATTAATTGACAGGAGCTCATCAAACGCCTCCATACCTACACTGAAACCAAGCACTACACAAGGGCCAACAAGTTCCAGGGCAAGACATACCAAGCAAATTCTCCAGCAACAAAGGAACACAGCCCTGAGCTCCAAGATACAGGCTACCCAAAGTCACCCCAAAACCGTAGACATCTCATAACTCATTACTGGACACTTCATTGCACTCCAGAGAGAAGAAATACAGCTCCACCGACCAGAACATCGATACAAGCTTCCCTAACCAAGAAACCTTGACAAGCCACCTGTACAAACCCACAAACAGCGAGGAAACGCCACAATAAAGAGAACTCCACAAACTGCCAGAATACGGAGAGGACACCCCAAACTCAGCAATTTAAACAAGATGAAGAGACAGAGGAATACCCAGCAGATAAAGGAATAGGATAAATGCCCACCAAACCAAACAAAAGAGGAAGAGATAGGGAATCTACCTGATAAAGAATTCCGAATAATGATAGTGAAATTGATCCAAAATCTTGAAATCAAAATGGAATCACAGATAAATAGCCTGGAGACAAGGATTGATAAGATGCAAGAAAGGTTTAACAAGGACCTAGAAGAAATAAAAAAGAGTCAATATATAATGAATAATGCAATAAATGAAATTAAAAAACACTCTGGAGGCAACAAATAGTAGAATAACAGAGGCAGAAGATAGGATTAGTGAATTAGAAGATAGAATGGTAGAAATAAGTGAATCAGAGAGGATAAAAGAAAAATGAATTAAAAGAAATGAGGACAATTTCAGAGACCTCCAGGACAATATTAAACGCTACAACATTCGAATCATAGGGGTCCCAGAAGAAGAAGACAAAAAGAAAGACCATGAGAAAATACTTGAGGAGATAATAGTTGAAAACTTCCCTAAAATGGGGAAGGAAATAATCACCCAAGTCTAAGAAACCCAGAGAGTTCCAAACAGGATAAACCCAAGGCAAAACACCCCAAGACACATATTAATCAAATTAACAAAGATCAAACACAAAGAACAAATACTAAAAACAGCAAGGGAAAAACAACAAATAACACACAAGGGAATTCCCATAAGGATAACAGCTGATCTTTCAATAGAAACTCTTCAATCCAGGAGGGAATGGCAAGACATACTTAAAATGATGAAAGAAAATAACCTACAGCCCAGATTATTGTACCCAGCAAGAATCTCATTCAAATATGAAGGAGAAATCAAAAGCTTCTCAGACAAGCAAAAGCTGAGAGAATTCAGCACCACGAAACCAGCTCTCCAACAAATACTAAAGGATATTCTCTAGACAGGAAACACAAAAATGGTGTATAAATTCGAACCCAAAACAATAAAGTAAATGGCAATGGGATCATACTTATCAGTAATTACCTTAAATGTAAATGGGTTGAATGCCCCAACCAAAACACAAAGAATGGATACAAAAACTGGCTGAATGGATACAAAAACAAGACCCCTACATATGTTGTCTTTACAAGAGACCCACCTCAAAACAGGGGACACATACAGACTGAAAGTGAAGGGCTGGAAAAAGATTTTCCATGCAAATAGAGACCAAAAGAAAGCAGGAGTAGCAATACTCATATCAGATAAAATAGACTTTAAAACAAAGGCTGTGAAAAGAGACAAAGATGGTCACTACATAATGATCAAAGGATTAATCCAAGAAGAAGATATAACAATTATAAATATATATGCACCCAACACAGGAGCACCACAATATGTAAGACAAATGCTAACAAGTATGAAAGGAGAAATTAACAATAATAGTGGGAGACTTTAATACCCCACTCACACCTATTGATAGATCAACTAAACAGAAAATTAACAAGGAAACACAAACTTTAAACGATACAATAGACCAGTTAGACCTAATTGATATCTATAGGACATTCCATCCCAAAACAGTGAATTTCACCTTTTTCTCAAGCGCACTTGGAACCTTCTCCAGGATAGATCACATCCTGGGCCATAAATCTAGCCTTGGTAAATTCAAAAAAATAGAAATCATTCCAAGCATCTTTTCTGACCACAATGCAGTAAGATTAGATCTCAATTACAGGAGAAAAACTATTAAAAATTCCAACATATGGAGGCTGAACAACACGCTGCTGAATAACCAACAAATCACAGAAGAAATAAAAAAAGAAATCAAAATTTGCATAGAAACGAATGAAAATGAAAACACAACAACCCAAAACCTGTGGGACACTGTAAAAGCAGTCCTAAGGGGAAAGTTCATAGCAATTCAGGCATACCTCAAGAAACAAGAAACAAGTCAAATAAATAACCTAACTCTACACCTAAAGAAACTAGAAAAGGAAGAAATGAAGAACCCCAGGGTTAGTAGAAGGAAAGAAATCTTAAAAATTAGGGCAGAAATAGATGCAAAAGAAACAAAAGAGACCATAGCAAAAATCAACAAAGCCAAAAGCTGGTTCTTTGAAAGGATAATTAAAATTGACAAACCATTAGTGAGACTCATCAAGAAACAAAGGGAGAAAAATAAAATCAATAAAATTAGAAATGAAAATGGAGAGATCACAACAGACCACACAGAAATACAAAGGATCATAAGAGACTACTACCAGCAATTATATGCCAATAAAATGGACAACGTGGAAGAAATGGACAAATTCTTAGAAGAGTACAACTTTCCAAAACTGGACCAGGCAGAAATAGAAAATCTTAACAGACCGATCACAAGCACGGAAATTGAAACTGTAATCAGAAATCTTCCAGCAAACAAAAGCCCAGGTCCAGATGGCTTCACCTATCCTGCTCAAACTCTTCCAGAAAATTGCAGAGGAAGGTAAACTTCCAAACTCATTCTATGAGGCCACCATCACCCTAATACCAAAACCTGACAAAGATCCCACAAAAAAAAGAAAACTACAGGCCAATATCACTGATGAACATAAATGCAAAAATCCTTAACAAAATTCTAGCAATCAGAATCCAACAACACATTAAAAAGATCATACACCATGACCAAGTGGGCTTTATCCCAGGGATGCAAGGATTCTTCAATATCCGCAAATCAATCAATGTAATACACCACATTAACAAATTGAAAAATAAAAACCATATGATTATCTCAATAGATGCAGAGAAAGCCTTTGACAAAATTCAACATCCATTTATGATAAAAAACCTCGAGAAAGCAGGAATAGAAGGAACATACCTCAACATAATAAAAGCTATATATGACAAACCCACAGCAAACATTTTCCTCAATGGTGAAAAACTGAAAGCATTTCCTCTAAAGTCAGGAACAAGACAAGGGTGCCCACTCTCACCATTACTATTCAACATAGTTTTGGAAGTTTTGGCCACAGCAATCAGAGCAGAAAAAGAAATAAAAGGAATCCAAATTGGAAAAGAAGAAGTAAAACTCTCACTGTTTGCAGATGACATGATCCTCTATTTAGAAAACCCTGAAGACTCCACCAGAAAATTACTAGAACTAATCAATGACTATAGTAAAGCTTCAGGATATAAAATCAACACACAGAAATCCCTTGCATTCCTATACAGTAATAATGAGAAAACAGAAAGAGAAACTAAGGAAACAATTCCATTCACCATTGCAACAGAAAGAATAAAATACTTAGGAATATATCTACCTAAATAAACTAAAGACCTATATATAGAAAACTATAAAACACTGGTGAAAGAAATCAAAGAGGACACTAATAGATGGAGAAATATACCATGTTCATGGATTGGAAGAATCAATATAGTGAAAATGAGTATACTACCCAAAGCAATTTATAGATTCAATGCAATCCCTATCAAGCTACCAACGGTATTCTTCACAGAGCTAGAACAAATAACTTCACAATTTGTATGGAAATACAAAAAACCTCGAATAGCCAAAGCGATCTTGAGAAAGAAGAATGGAACTGGAGGAATCAACCTACCTGACTTCAGGCTGTACTACAAAGCCACAGTTATCAAGACAGTATGGTACTGGCACAAAGACAGAAATATAGATCAATGGAACAAAATAGAAAGCCCAGAGATAAATCCACGCACGTATGGACACCTTATCTTTGACAAAGGAGGCAAGAATATACAATGGATTAAAGACAATCTCTTTAACAAGTGGTGCTGGGAAATCTGGTCAACCACTTGTAAAAGAATGAAACTAGAACACTTTCTAACACCATACACAAAAATAAACTCAAAATGGATTAAAGATCTCAACATAAGACCAGAAACTATAAAACTCCTAGAGGAGAACATAGGCAAAACACTCTCTCTGACATACATCACAGCAGGATCCTCTATGACCCACCTCCCAGAATATTGGAAATAAAAGCAAAAATAAACAAATGGGACCTAATTAAACTTAAAAGCTTCTGCACACCAAAGGAAACTATGAGCAAGGTGAAAAGGCAGCCTTCAGAATGGGAGAAAATAATAGCAAATGAAGCAACTGACAAACAACTAATCTCAAAAATATACAAGCAACTCCTACAGCTCAACTCCAGAAAAATAAATGACCCAATCAAAAAATGGGCCAAAGAACTAAATAGACATTTCTCCAAAGAAGACATACAGATGGCTAACAAACACATGAAAAGATGCTCAACATCACTCATTATCAGAGAAATGCAAATCAAAACCACTATGAGGTACCATTTCACGCCAGTCAGAATGGCTGCGATCCAAAAGTCTACAAGCAATAAATGCTGGAGAGGGTGTGGAGAAAAGGGAACCCTCTTACACTGTTGCTAGGAATGCAAACTAGTACAGCCACTATGGAGAACAGTGTGAGATTCCTTAAAAACTGGAAATAGAACTGCCTTATGATCCAGCAATCCCACTGCTGGGCATACACACTGAGGAAACCAGAAGGAAAGAGACACGTGTACCCCAATGTTCATCGCAGCACTGTTTATAATAGCCAGGACATGGAAGCAACCTAGATGTCCATCAGCAGATGAATGGATAAGAAAGTAGTGGTACATATACACAATGGAGTATTACTCAGCCATTAAAAAGAATACATTTGAATCAGTTCTAATGAGGTGGATGAAACTGGAGCCTATTATACAGAGTGAAGTAAGCCAGAAAGAAAAACACCAATACAGTATACTAACGCATATATATGGAATTTAGAAAGATGGTAACAATAACCGTGTGTACGAGACAGCAAAAGAGACCCTGATGTATAGAACAGTCTTATGGACTCTGTGGGAGAGAGAGAGGGTGGGATCATTTGGGAGAATGACATTGAAACATGTATAATATCATGTATGAAACGAGTCGCCAGTCCAGGTTCGATGCACAATACTGAATGCTTGGGGTTGGTGCACTGGGACGACCCAGAGGGATGGTATGGGGAGGGAGGAGGGAGGAGGTTTCAAGATGGGGAACACATGTATACCTGTGGTGGATTCATTTCGATATTTGGCAAAACTAATACAATATTTTAAATTTTAAAAATAAAATTAAAAAAAAAGAAAATATTTTCCATATTCAGACTCCATCTCTGGTCCTGCTTCTTTAGGGTCAAAATGCTGGATTAGTTTTTAGAGTGAACAGAAGCAATAGTTTTCCTGAAACCATTTCAACATTTTCATTATTAACATATCTACCGTGACTTCTGTGACTAACAATATCTAACTATAGAGAAAACTACTACAAATCAAAAGAGTATATCCCTGGAACATAGACATAGTGTGATCTCAATTCATATCTCAATCTCAATTCAATATACTTGTTGTGGAATCTCCCAGCAATAGTCCTAACTCTAATGCTATCATAGAAAAGAGAAAATGTATTGATATTCATAGATAAACCTTTCTGCTGTTGTTTGTTTCAAATTTTCCAAAAATCATAACCATCAGAACACATTGCCAAGGCCTCTTTAAGGTATTTGATGTGTATAATATTCATGATAATCTTACTCTCCAGTGCAATTTCAAAAAAGCTATTCAATTGAATAATAAAATAAATTTTTGATGTATGAACAAGTTTAGTCTCTAAAATGAGAGGAGAAACTAAGGAAAAAAAAAAAAAGAGATGAAAGCTTTCTCTAGATTACAGGTAGAATCTAGGCAACTTGAGTCAGAAGTTTGCTTTCCTAACCCTCTCAGGCATGCTTTTTTTTTTTTTTTTGCATAGGAAAATGTGACTTTAGATGTCACTGTTTCTACTTGGTCTTGCATCTGATCAGCTTACCCAGTGATTGTTTTAAACTTCATTGGATTTTTATTCTCCTTACTCACAGAAAACTAAATAATGTGTAAGGCATGAATTTGACCTTATCCTAGGCAATTGTTTTGTCTTGAATAGAGGTAACTAGAATAGTAGCAGACACAAAGCTAATTCAGTGAAAAGCAGAATCAATGTTAGGATGCATTTTGATATATTATAATGTGAATAAAGAAGTTATAGCCATATGCATCTCCACAGATAAACCTAATAAAGATAATATTCATCATTAAGAGGAAATTGCGAAAGGTTTTACACAGCATGATTCCATTTATAAAGTTAAAAATATACAGTGTGTGTGTGTGTGTGTGTGTGTGTGTGCATGTGTGTGTGTGTTTGAAGAAAGCAAGAAAATGATAGTGCTATCATAAAATTCAAGGTAGGGTTTAGCTTAGGTGGTGTGTTTCCTTGGAATCATAGAATGGCACAGAGGCAATGCCACAGTAATTGGTGGTTTTATTTTATTATTCTTTGTTATGTCTTTGAAATACATTTAAATATCTTTACTTATAAAATATTTAATTAAAACAATTAACACATTTCAATGGGATTTGAAATAACCAGCTGAGTAGTAGAATAGTTTCTGGTGGGAAAGACCAAGCCAAAAAAACAGCAAAATAGAAGAAGAATTAGGTGAAGTTGGAGGCTTGAAGAAAAAGTATTCAGGCTAGACATTGTTATTCTGAAGATGGCTTCATAGAAAAGCACATCTAAATGTAGATCAGAACGTGTGACCTATTTCAACATGTGTTGAAAAAGCCCACTGAGGTAAAAACGTTGATGGACAGTGTCCAGGTTGAGTCAAATATCTTTAATACAGAATGAAATAAGAATGGCTCTATGATTAATACTGTTGAGGTAAGTGTTTGAGGGTAATGCAGGGAGTCACAGGGTTAACACTGTAATGTTTGGCAGAATTTCAGTCTTTCTCAAAAGATACATGCCAAACTTTTACTATCAGGCAGAAAATGTACCAGGACCTGTACTAAAATATTGAGTAAAAAGCCACATGTATACTGTGATTTTCAAACGTATGAATTCTCTTGCCCTTCAGGAAACATGCTTCAGAGTAAGAGATGGAGAACATGATACAAATCTTGTTTCTAAAATCCCAGAGCAGATAAAATAATCCAATTTGACAAAATTGAGTTATAGACTGGAGATCCCAATTATAGGGCTGCTGCTGCTGCTGCTAAGTCGCTTCAGTCGTGTCTGATTCTGTGCAACCCCATGGACTGCAGCCTACCAGGCTTCTCCATCCATGGGATTCTCCAGGCAAGAACATTGGAGTGGGTTGTGGGTTGCCATTTCCTTCTCCACAATTATAGGGCAGTTATTATTAAAAACTCAACAATTGAGGACTAGGAATTTAAGCTAGAATTTCATTCATTGGTGAAGTCAGGTAAGAAGATCAGAGAAAAAACAGAAATGTGATAAATGAAGAAGGAAAACTTCTTTGAGTTTATAAAAAAGTTGATACTGTCTGGGATTAAAACAAAGTAGAATAGGTTGTCATATAAGACATGTAGGAATGAAATGGTTTTCTTTGATAAGAAAGAGTAATTATACTACTTACATATTTTCTGTGTAATAATGAGGGTGGGAGCAGGAGAGTTGAGAAAATGTTTTAACAGTGAATTGAAAGCAACTTGGTTTAAAAATTGTAAACCTTTGAACTGAAAAAACAAATTTTATCAGTATCATAAATGAAAAGATCAGCTTAGCAATATTCAATGTAAAATTAACTGGATATTTCAAGTGAACCACAAGTTGAAAACAATGTTTTATTCATGAGACTATGGAATCAGGTCCACCGTGTCAGTAGTCATATCTGCTTCTGTGATATCATAGATTATTATTTTTTCCTCATGAGTATTAATATAGGGACTTTTGGGGTTATGTTGTTGATGTACTAAAAGTTCATTTCATTAAGTGCTGTGTGAAGCCATTAAAATAATCTAGCATAGTTTCTGGTACATAATTTACCATTATTTCTTTGCACTTTCTTGTCCACTGTTCACATTTCTCTGCCTGGCTCTGTGCCTATGGTAGCTGATCTTTATGGATTGTGTCAGTGAACCTTCTGCTTCTGGTTTCTGGCTGTCTTTACTAATAAGAAGTATCAATAGGAAATCAGAAGGAAGGAAGATAGATGAACAGCCCATTTAGTTTCTAACTCCCTCCAACTGGGTCACTTTGGTCTCAAGCAACCCTCTCCTACAACTAAAACGGTGCTCATGGGGTAGCAGTAACCACTCTATCCTCATGTCCCTTTCAAGCACCAGGAGTTAAGAACTCTCCTCTGTTGCAAATCCTGGAGTGCTCCACCAATTCTTATTGGTTTTATATAATGCTACCCACCCTTTGTAACAGTACCTTTTAAACACTCTTCAGGTATCCACGTGTGCTGCTGCTAAGTCGCTTCAGTCATGTCTGACTCTGTGCGACACCTAATTCTTTCCAGAACACTATTTGTTACACAAAATAACCAAAAGTTATTATTTGAGAGAATTTTACTTTTAAGATTAAATGAGATAGTTAGCCCAGTTTATCTGCATTGGTCAATCTATACTTGAAGTAACTATTTAGTTCTAGAGGTTGATTTCAACAGAAAAGCTGTGTAATGCAGTGGATGAAAGAAGGAACCCCAGAGCCCCTGACTGACATGCCTAAAACAAAGACAAAATTTTACTTTTTAAATTTATATTTCCTTTGATAAAAGGCAAAATATTTTTAATGACTATAATTATCCAATGATAAAATGACACCCCTTTGAAGTAATGCATACCTTTTCATTGGAAATTTTCAAGCAGAGGCCCGATTACCATTGTCAGTGCTGTCTGAGGAATATTCCCATATTAGATACAGGTTGAGCTTCATGGGTTCTCAGATCTCTTATTACCCTGAGTTTTTTTTGTTTTTGTTTTTTTAAGGGACCATTTTCATATTCTTCTATAACAGACTACTGAAATGTGGGAGAGTGCTCTCAATAACTCTAATCATAATATGATGTAATTTAAGCCTTTGAGCATAAAAATACAATTCCCAGGTTACACAGTTGCATGATTAGATATATTACAATACCTCATAGTTTTCCATATCATTGTGATTCTTAAAAAAATTAGTAGACTATATTACATTATATTAAAAGAGTATAGAGACCAAGAGGTGGAAGATAGAAGGTTTCAGGTATATTGAAGGAAAAGGGAGAGGAAAAAATTTAATATTTTTGTTATACTATTATAAAGTCATTGATTTCATATATTGGTTTTAAATATTTTTCAGGTTAATAGTGATTTTCTAAAATTTGAATTTTAATTGCACTTAGTTTTTTTCTTTTCCCTTGTCTTTAAAATATGGACTCATTTGTCCTTGTACCTAATTATTTTAAACTCTATATGCCAAAGCCAAGAAACACAGAGTTCAGCGTATCTTTTGAATAAGTATATTTTTAACCTCTTGATTTAGGAAGGAAACTTGCTTTCTCTTGTTCTCAAAAGCAGCATTTTTTTTTTCTGGGTTTATGTAGTGAACTTACGAAACAATTCAATATCACCTAAATCACTGGGGCTTGCTCCCATCAAGTTGAAAATCATATTTTATACAATGGCACTTTCTTTCAAAAAGTGAGAAAACAATGATCTTGCCTTATATTACGGGGACAGTCTGAAGAAATACTGATCAGTAAAGAGATTGCTTTGTCTAATTACAGTTATAAAACCTATCAGGCTCTTAAACATCTCAAAAAAAGGAAAGGTGGACAGGTTTACCTGTAGAGATAGGGTGAACTTTCTCACTGGGTGGTTCCCTTTGCCTTGTGAAAATCAGGTTGGAAAGATCTGGAACTGCAGTCGTTTAAAACTAAAGCATCTCTTTCATTACTTAACTCAGTGTCCCTGAAAGACAGTCTTGTGTGATATGTTCTCTGTGAGTGCTAATTTATGATTGGCGTTTTGATGGAAAGCTGTCAGGTGGCCTTCTTTCTCTTTACTTCCTCTACATTGATTTATTGGTAGGAAGAAGATGCAATTGCAGTGGCAACTTTTTCCATTTAGGCTTCACAGATATAGTGCACACGATTTCCAATGATTAAACAGAATTCAGCTGACATACCACTGTCCAGCAAGCTTTCATTACTGAATCATGAAGAGGAGATGACACAATTTTTAATGGCATTAGCTTTTTCTTTTATGGATATTTAGGTCACAAGTGAGTACAATTTTGGCAGCTGCAACTTTATCCCCCTTTGGACATATAAAATCATCTAATTTGGAACCCCAAATGTCAGACTTTGATAGGCAGCTTAGTTTCAGAGTGATGGATGATAAATTGAGAAGTCCATTACAAGCCAAGTGTGTTCAGAAAAATGTGTAGGGAAAACTTCAGGTAACTTACCAATACCTGATGCTTGGTGGGAATAAATATTGTGTTTAATCATTTTTCACAGAAGGAATGAATCAAACAGATTTTAACACATCGATAACAAGACCATACTACCTTGTCTCTACTCCTATTCTTTAGTTCATTTGTGTTTCTGCCTAAGTGCTTTTAGTTACTGGCAGAGCCAACAAAGGTATTGACCTAAGACGGGCAGAGGCAGAATTTAGGGGCACACGTCTATGGCAATTCAATTTGATTTGACTCAAGTCTTGTTAGTGCAATATGAACCAAGATCATGGGAACTGAATTCAAGGAAAGTGATCCCTGAGTTTCTTTTGCTGCCTTGATCTCAAGTGTTTAACCAGCTTACATTATAAAATATTAGAATATATAACTTTAAGGAGCTTTTGTTGAAAATTAGAATTAGTATTTTTGACCACTTGGAGCTTGCCAAGTGATTTTCTCAGGCATATAGTTACCCACAGAGATTTTAAGCAAATAGGCCTTATTCTTTGTTTCATGGTAAGAATATTAACAGGCCATTGAAAAAAAATTTTTAAGTATAAAAAGTATAGTTTAACAATATGATTCAGCACAGACTTTTGGGGATGCTGCTGTGTTTAAGTTCTCTGCTAGGCATGTAAATAGAGGATAACAGTTTTTTTAAATTAATTTTTAATTGAAGCATAATTGCTTTACAATGTTGTATTGGTTTCTTCCATACAACAATGTGAATTAGCTATATGTAAAGAGGAAAGTGAAAAAGTTGGCTTAAACCTCAACATTCAGAAAACAAAGATCATGGCATCCGGTCCCATCACTTCATGGCAGATAGATGGGGAAACAGTGGAAACAGTGTCAGACTTTATTTTGGGGGGCTCCAAAATCACTGCAGATTCATGGGGTCACAAAGAGTCGGACATGACTGAGCGACTGAACTGAACTGAACTGAACTGATACATATACCTCCTCTCTCTTGAGCCTTCCTCCCACCCATCCTAAGGGTAACAATTTTAACTAGGTAAGTAGTTTTCCTTTTTCCCTCAAGGAAAGTGTGAACAATTGTAGTATTAAAAAATAATGCTATCAGCTCTATAATATACAACCTGCATGCACTGCTATAAAAGAGGAGAAAAATTATTTACATGTATATACATACCAACTTATCTAAATTCATTTTTTTTGTTGTTTTTTTTTCCTGTGAGTACTGAGGAAAATTCCACAGCATTGAGCCTAGAAGAAAAAGAACTAGTTCCTGCTTGGATGCTAAGGTGATTTTAACTTTGAAAAGATAGCCAGGTTGCAATGATTAACTAGAATACTCCAATAGTAATATGCATGAAGATAAGTTTGTATGAGAAAAGTTCCCCCGAAGCAATCCATCCAAAGAGATATGTGGTTAAACATAGTGGATGTTATCTCCAAAAGACTTAGTCATCTAAGCAGTTAGTGGACAAAGCCTTGTCCTTTATAGGCCAAGTAAATATCATTAGATTCAATAAAAGTGGCATTAATAATTTCAACTCTAGTTTTCACAAAGTTAAATGAGCATATGCATAATGTCTTAACTGAGAAAAAGGGGGAACCTGGCTTCAGTTCCTAGGTCAAAGATAATTAGAAAAAAAAGAGAATTTATGACTTTAAAGGTTAACACATTTGTTTTTTATATGGGATTAATAGTGAATTCTTTTGAAACATGCTAAGATTCTATTGGAAGGAATAAAGTCATATGCAATCTAAAACATAAAAAACTTTATAAACCCCTTTTGGTTATCTAGCCCCTAGTTAACCTAGTAGAAGAGGAATACTGAGGGCAAAGGCAGTTAACTTCAGTTCAGTTCAGTTCAGTCGCTCAGTCATGTCTGACTCTTTGTGACCCCATGAATCGCAGCACGCCAGGCCTCCCTGTCCATCACCAACTCCCGGAGTTCACTCAGACTCACGTCCATCAAGTCAGTGATGCCATCCAGTCATCTCATCCTCTGTCATCTGCCGGGGTCCAGCCCCGGTGGATCCAGGGAAATTCAAAGGGGAGACGGCTTTGGTGATCAGGATACGATAGCTTTAATTAAATATTAATTAGAGATATAAAGAGTAATAGAATAAGGATAGCTCAGTAGGAAAATTTAGTGGAGAAAAGAGGCTGAATAACTTGGTTTCCGTGGAAAGCTAGTAAAATTCCAAGGCAAGGAATTTACGTCACCTACGTAGGCCGCAGGCATCCTCCCCTTCTCCCAAAGGAGAGAAGACACTAAGGCCTCCCCGGTCAGATCTTAGAAGCCCAGGCATAATTAGTAGGCTTGACGAGCCTCCACGTTCCAGATAATTCAGCCAGAAGGTGAGAAAAAGAACGACATGGGGAGACCATTCTTTCGAGGAACTGATCCCATTTTTTATTTTTCCAGGGTCTGTTTTTATACACTGAGATGTTATACAAAAGTCACGTGGGGTCAGCAGTCCTGACTTTTATTAAAGTCAGGTGCTTCATACAAATGTACACAGAGGTCTTAGGGGTATTACTTCATCTTCTGGCCAGGGGGGCCTGCTGACAATTTATGACCCTCTCCTTGTGACAGCGGTCAGTCAACCAGAACACTTATTTCTCCAGGGGTGATTATTTTTGAAACAGATGCCACCTTCCGAAGGTACCAGATAAAGTTACATTCCTATAGGGTGAGGGTGTAGTGTGTTTTAATTAAGGAAAGAATTTGCTTAGCCTAAGGTCTAACGTGATTAATATCAAAGGTTAATACTTATTTCTTCTATATATTCATTAATGTATATAAGGGCAGGGGATGTGGAGATTTAGCAGTAAACATTGGCTCAACAAATGAAAAACCCTTTGCCAATACAATTTTTAATCAGCCTACTATACTATGCTAATAGTTTTCTAACTTCTCTAAAGAACCTGTTTTTAGAAGGTTTAAAGCACCTCGTGCCTCTCACAGTTGGGAAGCTGTGAGCAATCACATGTGGCCAGACAAGCCTGTCAGGCAGGCTAGAGAACTTTCAAAGGAGTTTGTAGGTTGAAACACTCCTATCATGCCCAGGAATTATTATTAACTGGAGCTCTAAGTTAACTCCTTCTCCGAAAGAGGTGGTGGGGGACAGCCCCCTGTAAAGTCAGAGGTGTAGGTGAGAGCACAAAGCAGTAAAGTAGGCAGACTCTGGTTTTAGGGGTGGATGCTCGAGAATTTCCAGGGGGACTCCTGAGGCTCGATCCTGCCTTTGCATATGTTGAGCCTCCTTCCTCATGACCTTTGCCACTGGCAGAGCTCCTCACACCAGCTCCCAGCAGTCGTCCCCTTCTCCTCCTGCCCCCAATCCCTCCCAGCATCAAAGTCTTTTCCAATGAGTCAACACTTTGCATGAGGTGGCCAAAGTACTGGAGTTTCAGCTTTAGCATCATTCCTTCCAAAGAAATCCCAGGGCTGATCTCCTTCAGAATGGACTGGTTGGATCTCCTTGCAGTCCAAGGGACTCTCAAGAGTCTTCTCCAACATCACACTTCAAAAGCATCAATTCTTCAGTGCTCAGCTTTCTTCACAGTCCAACTCTCACATCCATACATGACCACTGGAAAAACCATAGCCTTGACTAGACAGACCTTTGTTGGCAAAGTAATGTATCTGCTTTTCAATATGCTGTCTAGGTTGGTCATAACTTTCCTTCCAAGGAGTAAGCGTCTTTTAATTTCATGGCTGTAGTCACCATCTGCAGTGATTTTGGAGCCCAGAAAAATAAAGTCTGACACTGTTTCCACTGTTTCCCCATCTATTTCCCATGAAGGGATGGGACCATATGCCATGATCTTCGTTTTCTGAATGCTGAGCTTTAAGCCAACTTTTTCACTCTCCACTTTCACTTTCATCAAGAGGCTTTTTAGTTCCTCTTCACTTTCTGCCATAAGGGTGGTGTCATCTGCTATTAAATGGTTAGAAAAATGCCCTTTTATGATGTTCCTGTACCTTTCTTATTATTAGCCTAGTTAGACTGGACAACTTTATGATGGAAAACAGAAGCGATTAAAAGTGTTCAATACTAGTCAAGTTATACAAATAGAAATTGACCAAAAACCTTTAAGTGCAAAGATGATACCAAAGCTAGCAACCATAACAACCACCATAACCACAGCCAAATCACACTGGAGAGGTAACTAACCTTCTTTATCCATACAGGTTCAGGGATAAATTCCATTGCCCGGTAGTACTTCTCAAAATTGGAGAAATGCAAGTTCCTGTACTTTGATTAAAGACAACTGAGTGCAAACCTCCACAGGAGAAATAAACACTTCTTTCCATCTAGTTATATGAAGTAAATATTTATTTAGATCTACTTATTGCTACCAAGTGTTAGATAGTACCAAGTGTTAGCACCATTTTTGTGTAAGGGTTGTGATTTTTCTTTATTTTAGTATTTGTTTTCTAGGTTTTTATTTTGTAATGATACTGTTTTTCATTTACAATCAACAATATATTAATAATTCAACAGCACTTCTAAGCACCTACTGTATTGAAGTTCTCTGCTAACATTTAATACCTGCTGGAAACTTTGCCAAGGATAAAAGATACAAGGGTAAAAGTTTTCCTCCTTAAATCAGTTTTCATTCGAAATGGTTGGACAGTAGGCAAAGGTCTACTAGGTCTTACTTTTTGTTTCTGCTAACAGTAAGCAGATCCTAGGCATTCTTGCCGATTTTTTGGTATGTAATCTCTGCTCTCAAAACAACTAATCTTAAACTTGGTATTCTTCAATGCCACAATAATTTACAACTAGACTGAGAGTAATGTATATATAAAAGTTGATAATTAGTTACATATTAGGTAAATTAGTATAATTAGCAAGTTAATTTCAGTGAGAATGGCTTTGATTTTTAATCAATAGATCTGACTTCTGCTGCTGCTGCTGCTAAGTCGCTTCAGTCATGTCTGACTCTGTGTGACCCCATAGACGGCAGCCTACCAGGCTCCCCCGTCCCTGGAATTCTCCAGGCAAGAATACCAGAGTGGGTTGCCATTACCTTCTCCAATGCATGAAAGTGAAAAGTGAAAGTGAAGTCGCTCAGTCATGTCCAACTCTTAGCGACCTCATGGACTGAAGCCTACCAGGCTCCTCCGTCCATGGGATTTTCCAGGCAAGAGTACTGGAGTGGGCTGCCATTGCCTTCTCCGAGATCTGACTTCTAAGTCCCCTCAAACCAAGTGTGGTAGGCAGATTTCTAAAGACAGCACCTGCTAGATTCCTATGGCCTGGTTATTCAAATAAACACTAATCTAAGTACTATGTTGAAGAGACTTTGCAGAAGCAATTAAAATCTCAATTCATTTGATCTTAAAATAAAAATATTATCATTGTAAACCTGAGCCCATTGAGTTACTCTTTTCAAAGCAGTGTTTTCTCTGACTGGTAGCAAAAGAAACAAAGAGATTTGAAGAACGAAGGGATGACTTTGAAAATGGAGGAAGCTACATGCCAATGAATGTAGCAATGCTAGGATTCTAATGTAGCCCCAAGCCCACAGGTTAGCAAGGAAACAAACAACTTAGTTCTACAACCATGAGGAACTGAATTCTGTCAACAATGTCAATGAGCTTGGAAGTGGATTCTCCACCAGAAACTTCAGATAAGCTCTTAGACCAGCTAATAGCTTGAGAAAGAAAACATCAATCAATAGCAAGCTAGCTTCTGACCTACAGAAGTTTAAGAAGTTTTTTTTAAGCCACTAAGTTTATAGTAGTTTGTTATACATCAGCAGAAAACAAATACATCAGGGAACTCTGTTCAATTAAATTAAAAGTGCTGAGAGTCAGTCTCCTCATTTACAAAACAGAGAGAATTATAGTACATACAGGTTTATTGTGATACCTGAATAGATGAGGAAAATGTGCTTAGTATAGAGTGAAATCTAATGCAAAGATCATTGTCATTATTCATAGACCATCAGCAGGGCATATATAATGGTATTTGGCATCCAGTTTTGGATATGCTGCTGCTGCTGCTGCTGCTGCTGTTAAGTCGCTTCAGTCGTGTCCGACTCTATGCGATCCCATAGACGGCAGCCCACCAGGCTTCCCGTCCCTGGGATTCTCCAGGCAAGAACACTGGAGTGGGTTGCCATTTCCTTCTCCAATGCATGAAAGTGAAAAGTGAAAGTGAAGTCGCTCAGTCGTGTCCAACTCTTAGCGACCTCGTGGACTGCAGCCTACCAGGCTCCTCCGTCCATGGGATTTTCTAGGCAAAAGTATTGGAGTGGGGTACCATCGCCTTCTCCAAGTTTTGGATATAGCTGTTGCTAATTTTCATAATGATTAGTTGTATATTCCATTATATTCCTGCTTTGGGGTCCTTTTGAGAATTCCTGTAGAATTCCCATATGTCTCTTTTAGCCTTCCAATTAGTTTTATTTAAGGGTCTAAGAAGTATGCACATTAAAATCTTTAATCTCATTGCATTATTTTTTTAAAAAATTTTAATAGTGATTTTGTCCATCTCTGTTCGGGTAATTAAGGACACAGTCTTGTTTTTCTGTATCTTTAGCAGACAAATTAGACCTGTACAACCATGGATAAACCAGTTTATCATGAGACCTTCCACATCCATGCAAAGAAATGGGCCAATCGCACTTATATCTCTACACAGAAACCTACCATGCGAACAGTTGACTTTGTGGAAGATGATTTTTCTCTCAAGTACACATTAAACTGTTTCAAGGGTTTCTGGTGTAGTGTACAAAAAACAATGAGAATGTGATGATTACCTGATGTAGGAAGGACTATATATTCAAATTTGTATCTTGACTCCATGTGAAAAGTATATTTGGAAACCTTGGCAAGATTTTTTTTTTTTTAGTATTATTCCATACTATATTCTACATATGCTGCTACTACTAAGTCGCTTCAGTCGTGTCCGACTCTGTGCGACCCCATAGATGGCAGCCCACTAGGCTCCTCTGTCCCTGGGATTCTCCAGGCAAGAATACTGGAGTGGGTTGCCATTTCCTTCTCCAATGCACGGAAGTGAAAAGTGAAAGTGAAGTCGCTGAGTCATGCCCGACTCTTAGCGACCCCATGGGCTGGAGCCTACCAGGCTCCTCCATTCATGGGATTTTCCAGGCAAGAATACTGGAATGGGGTGCCATTGCCTTCTCCAATATTCTACATATAGTATATTCTATATAAAATACTATATTAAATACTATATTCTGCCTTACAAAAATAGCATGCATGTTTTTATTATTGTAAATGTTGAATCAGTCTGTTTTATTCTAAAATTGGAAAATCGGAAAGTTATAAACATACAGTTAAGACTGTCTGAATTGAGCCAGAAGTGATGATCTAGCCCCTTGAGATGAAAGGAAATGATTCTCAATACAGATCCCGTTCAGGACAGACAATTGACTTCATTCTTGTTCAATAAGTGATTATATCTATTATTTCCAGTAACATGAGACTAATTCCACTAACCCAAAAGTATTTTTAAAATCATGTGTGCTGAACTTCTATCCCAGCTATGAATAATATATCTACTTATAAATAATGCACTGGAAGTAGCCCTCTATGGAATGAGTAGTAAATGTTGACCATTTGTGTTTTCTCTTAAATTAATCTTGATCTGTAAATTTAAACAGTCTCTAAACAAGAACAAAATATCTGAGTGCTTTTAGAATGTCAAGTCTTAACCTAAATATTCCCATACATTCCCAAATGTCTCCCTATGTTTTCAGAAACTGTCTGAGAAGATAGAGACACATCTTCAAAAACTTTGTGACCTATAAAACTGGTAGACCTTTGAGAAATTGTAAAGTTACACCACAAAGAAGCAGAGATATATCAAGAATGTATAGACAGCAGATCTGCACTCTTTGCCAATTTTTGTGTCTCAGATTGCAGTCTGGCCTTCATGTACAGCTTTGCTGTGCCTCATATTATCTTTTATAGTGTGACAGTTTTGAAAAAAGTTGGCCTAATAATCAGTTAAATTTCTAACTGCGAGAACTCACTGATTTGATGAATTTATATCACGGAGCTTATTCTCTGATTTATTTGTTTCGCACTGATTGGCAATCATTAATTCCATGTATTATTGAATTCCCTCTGGCAGCAGACTCAGTTTTCCAAGTTGGAGGAGGCTAACTTACCCATAAAACCTAGGACCCAGGATTATCTTGGTTTACATTAAACGGGAATGTATTATTATGAGGTAGAAAATGTAAAACTAAGAGAGATTAATAGAAATATTCCTCTTGAGCATTTACATAGTTCAGTGGAAAAAGGATATAGCTATCATTTTCTTGACATCATGCCATGAAATTTTTCCTGTGTGTCTGAAACTGTGGTGATCAGTACTTTTTACCAACGTTTCTGTAAGTTTTCTTTTCTCTCTTTTTTCTTCTGCTATTTATACAAAGAAGTAAAACATATGCAAATAAAATTCAAAATATCAATTACTGATGGCCAGCCCTAAAATTGTAAAAGACAATACTATATTTGATTATTCCAGCATTTCAGCTGCACTGACTGCTGTGGACCAATGCAGAAGAAATATCAGCTCAAGAGTTCTTCAGTTATTATCCATATTTCCTACTATTTGGAAAGTAAATGATAGATTAATTAGACCAATGAGGGAAGGAAAATGCATTTTATCTCCTTTTGTTGTGCCTTCTTGGCTGAGTTGCTGCTTGTATTTTAGTTTGAATAAATGAGCAACTTTTTACACAAGAGAAAATTTATCATTACACAAGAAAATCACATATAATAAGAAGCCAAAAAGAATTCTCCTTGACCATCATTGATACCACATAGGACATTTCAACTCTGGATAGTTTCATAGATTGCTTGTTCACATAATTTCTTTGTTGAAAATTTATTTTCTATGTGGTAAAATACTAACTTATTTTAAAAAGTTTTTTGGATTATAGTTAATCTACAATGTTGTGTTAGTTTCAGGTGTATGGCAAAGTGGATCAGTTATACATATGTCAATTTTTTAAATGAAATTAGAACTCTTTCACAGGCTAGTACAAATCTACTGTATTTCTTTTCAGGATTCTATCAGCCATTTATTCCTTTCTCTGACTCTTCTGTAACTTGCTACCTCCCAAATGCCTCTTTTACTTTAAACTGTCTCCCTAAAATATTTGCAAATAATGTTTCTTTGATCTGTACTCTCTACCTATTTTCCCCCATTTTTTTATGTGATAGTCTTAAACTACTATTTCAAAATAAATCTTGAATACTCCTACCCATCTGAAGCTTTCTCTAATCCCTCATGGCAGAATTTTCTGGGTGATTGCATCATTTCTACAAGACATCCATCATTAGGATCATTCTGTATTATATACAGTTGTCCATTTTTCTGGCTCATTCATTAAAAGAAAGAACTTTTTACATCAGGAACTATATTTTATCAATCTTGTGTACTTTATAATTATTCTGCAAACAAACCCTTTCTAACAGGAAGACATAAGATGCAAAGGTATAATTGCATGAGTAATACAGGGATTTACTTCTCTTGTATCTCCTGATACAGTCCACCTGGCCAGGAGGTTCTGCTCTGTGAAGTCATTAAAGGTCTTGGGATCTTTTCATTGATTTTTTTATGCCTGCTCCATGGCTATGGCTGAAATTGTCTCCTGTCTTCTTTGCTTTCTGAAGAAAGGAAAAAGAGGCAGAACCGGGAAAGGTTTTTTAGAGATGACCTGGAAGTTACACACAATAAACACACACAATAGTTTATGTTCACATCTACTGGTTTAAATTCAGTCACAGGGCTGCACTCAGCTACAAGATAGGATAGGAAATGTTACTCAGATGGTTAAGCACCAAAAAAATTAAAAACTTGATGCGTAGGATGGATTTTATTGATAAAACAAAGGACAGGATAATGGATATAGGGGAATAATTAGCAGTCTTTCCCAATGTACCCAAAGAGAATGCTTGGTGTATAATAGGAGGTGAGTGATTATTGTTGAATAAGTGAATCAAGGACTAAGTTAATGGAATTACATATAGAAATTGGCAAAAAATAAAAAAATTTGTATTTTTAAAGAATATTAACCATCGAGCAGATTCTATACATTAGAATTTACAATATTTCATATTTCACAATTATTGTGATTTCTTGCAATAGGACTCATCTACATCTGCCAAACTTTATTTGCCGAAACAATAAGGTCTCTCAAAACTGCTATTTTTGTATTTTGTTAGCATGACCTAGTTTATACAGGCTATTGAACATTTCATAGCACTACAGGTATTTTGTGTTTAGCATTTTGAATGTCATCCTAATTAACTTCAGTAGAAACTGAGAAGGTGAGAATTACAGCAAAAATCTAGAAGTTTTTAAAATCCAACTAATAAATAATTTTTCTCCTTCCGAGAGTAAAGAATGGGTGTATGACCTTAATTATGCATTCATTAAATACTTTAGCTATAATTATATAATCATTTATAAGTCTACTCCATTATAATTGGAATATTAAGATTTTGTCATCACTTAAGGTACTCTTTTAAAATAGCTTACTTTTCTGCCTTGACAGAGTCTGTGGTGAACTAAATATAAATAACTAAATAAATTGATTTTTAAAGTGCTTTGTTATTATTAAATAAGTATCAAAACAAATCTACCTGTGCTTTACAGTATCTGTAAACACTAGATGGAGCTCTATTACTAATGCCAATACTAATATACTAAGTATGTATATGAATATGAATGTATAGTATATGAATGTGTGTGTATGTTTGAAAACACATATGCACATTTAGGAAGAAAACTATTTTGAAAATCAGGATGCAAATATGGAACCTGAGAATGATGCAGTATTATTAAGTAAGCATTATTTCCTGTTAAAAATTACATGAACAATCTTAGCTTTTACTCCACACCACTCTCACCCTCTTCAAATTTAACATTGCTTACATGTGAAAGCACAAGAGTATACTAGTAGGAAAGGCTAAACTATCTTTAAACTCTTGGATTATTTTTGTTATTCATAATGAGTTATGTATTTTCAAGACACTGTAGGAACACTTAAAATATTGGTAAAATAGTAGTATATTGTAAGTAAAGAATTTACATTTATACACAAAGAAGATGATTAAGTAGGCAAAATGCCTATATATTTTGTTTAATAAAGAACCAACACACTGCAATATAAAACTGCAGAAAATTCCAGAGTGGAAATTTAATGCCTCAATCTTTTAAATGTTCATGGCACAGTTGTTAATGTTTTCCACCCTAACATAGATATTAAATGATTTTGAATAAAAATTCACCTCTCTGACTTTTTTCTTTGTTATTTTCTCTATGTATTCTTCATTTATTTATTTATTTTTAAATTTTATTTTATTTTTTAACTTTACAATATTGTATTGGTTTTGCCATATATCAACATGAGTCTGCCACAGGTGTACACGTGTTCCCCATCCTGAAACCTCCCCCCTTCTCCCTCCCTGTACCATCCCTCTGGGTCGTCCCAGTGCACCAGCCCCAAGCATCCAGTATCGTGCATCAAACCTGGACTGGCGACTCGTTTCATATATGATATTATACATGTTTCAATGCCATTCTCCCAAATCATCCCACCCTTTCCCTCTTCCTCAGAGTCCAGAAGACTGTTTTTTACATCAGTGTCTCTTTTACTGTCTCGTATACAGGGTTATTGTTACCATCTTTCTAAATTCCATATATATGCGTTAGTATACTGTATTGGTATTTTTCTTTCTGGCTTACTTCACTCTGTATAATAGGCTCCATTTTCATCCACCTCATTAGAACTGATTCAAATGTATTCTTTTTAATGGCTGAGTAATACTCCATTGTGTATATGTACCACAGCTTTCTTATCCATTCATCTGCTGATGGACATCTAGGTTGCTTCCATGCCTTGGCTATTATAAACAGTGCTGCGATGAACATTGGGGTACATGTGTCTCTTTCAATTCTGGTTTATTCAGTGTGTATGCCCAGCAGTGGGATTGCTGGATCATAAGGCAGTTCTATTTCCAGTTTTTTAAGGAATCTCCACACTGTTCTCCATGTATTCTTCATTTAGCTAATCAACTAGAAGAATATTGGGACAATTCTGGTAATAGACTCAACTATGGATTATGTATCCCCTCAAAAAAGAATACATTCCTTTGACTATCAACTATTATCTAGTTTTCCTTTATGTTGTAAAAGATCTTTGTTAATTTCCCAAGTATCAAGATACACATAAATTTTCCAAACTTCTTTTGCTAGATAAACCATTAACTAAATTATTTCTATGATGTACAAATGATATATGCAACTTCCATGCCATGGCCTGAAAGGAATGTCATAAGCTTACCTTCCCCCTTTTCCAATCACCCTGCCTGATGGTTTCAATGCAGATTCTTGCTGGAGCTGGAGTAGAATCCCTGAGTGACAGAAAATGGTGTCATCAGATAGAAGAAACTTTAATCCTGACAGCAAGAATCCACCATACTTAGGTTGGATTGCTTTTGACTAGATGATAACCTCAGAGAGACACAAAATACTGTTTCCTTTAGGGTATTGTTATTTAAATTTTCTTTGTTTTTATACCACAATCAATATCCTAATTATTATATAGTCCTTGGGATTCCCTGGTAGCTTAGTTGGTAAAGAATTCACCTGCAATGTAGGAGAGAGACCCCAGTTTGATTCCTGAGTCAGGAAGATCCGCTGGAGAAGGGATAGGCTACCCACTCCAGGATTCTTGGGCTTCCCTGGTGGCTCAGCTGGTAAAGAATCCACCTGCAATGCGGGAGACCTGGGTTCCATCTCTAGGTTGGGAAAATCCCCTGGAGAAAGGAAAGGTCCAAAGGAAAAGAAAGGTCTCCAGTCCATGGCCTGGAGAATTCCATGGACTGTATAGTCCATGAGGTCGCAAAGAGTTGGACACGACTGAGCAATTTTCACTTCACTTCACTTTGTTTTGGAAACAATTCTTAAGTATTCAATAATTTGGCTTCTATTTTGTGACAACATTGATTTAAAAAAAGAAAAAGACCCAGACTCCATTTAATGCTTTTTTTCCTAAGCCTGTAGAACAACGCAAAAGAAAAGGAACACCTAATTTGACCTCCTTTATAGAGAAAGAAAGTTAATTTTAAAAATAAAATTTTATAGTACAATAATCTTTCTCTTACCAAGTGGAGTACAGAACAGATTTGAAAATCAGAGAGAATGTGGTTGATTCATTGCTCTTCCACTGATTGTATGTTCTGAGGCAAATTTACTAGATTCTGAAAACCTTAGTTCTTATACCTATACATTGGGAATCAGGACTTTTCCACAATGTACTGGCAGGATTAAATGAGACAAGTAAGGCATTTATCCTAGACTTGAACAAGTCACAGACACTGAAAAAAAAAAATGTTAAGCATTACAGAGCCATCATTATTTTCATCAAAATTTAAATTATTTCTGCCACTAATATTACTTGGAAATCATCTAATATCACACACGAAAGATGTATCTTGCCAAAGTCAGGTTCTAAACCAGCTAGAGTCTCAGTTTTTTTGAATATTGTTTACTCTTATCAATAAAAATAAAAGTCCTAATGACTTGGCTTATACACTTAAATTATAATTAGGATTATCCTCAAGATCTGGCTAATTTAAGAGATCTAATTCTTTTTAATTGTAGAATCATAATAGCTGTGATAATTCTGTATTAGAATCAATAAAAACATTTATGTTCTGTTACCTCTCAAAAGACCTAAGTAGATGTATCTTCTCAGAACATGAGGAAACAGAGAAAACAAAATCAATTCGAAGCTTGCGTGGGAAAAAAACACAGGCATTAAAGACTAAAGATTCAGAGATAAATATTTCCCTATGAAATAGGTATTTTTTCAAGTAACATATAATAAACATAATATTTAATTAAAATTTTAAATAATATAAAACAAACTGAATCTATGAAACAAGGTTAACCCACATTCAGAAAGCATAGTGAGATGACTAAGCTTAATAGAAAGAAGTTCTTTTAAACTACTGAATTAGCAGGTATGCTAAACAAAAAATACCTGTAAAGTCAAGAAAATAATGAAAATTACTAGAACAATTTATTGAAAAATTGTGAAAAGTGAAATATGCATAAGTAATAGAAAATTCAGAACATCAAATAGTTTATTATTAAAAAAGGGAAAGCAAAAGTTTTTAACTTATCTTTTACCTTACCAAAAGTAAAACCAAAACCCAGTTGACTAAAGAACGCAAAATTGAAAATCTTAAATAGAGGGTATTGATAAATATAGTCATAAAAATAAAACCAAGATACTAATCGCAGGTCATATAAGTATATGAAATGAACAAAGCCTTACAAATCAAGGAAACTATAAAGACAAATAAAAGAAGAAAAACATAGTGATGTAATGAAAGTTAGTGAGGTTATCAGTAGTATGTACATTTCAAAGTGAGTGTAAATTTCCAAGATTAACACAGCTCACATCTGCTTTAACTGCAACCTTCTGACCTGCCCCAGTCACTTTCTCTCCTCTCTCAGTCCACTATAGGTGTATAGGTTTCCAGGCTGTTCACCAAACAAGTCAGTCATGCTTCAGCCTCAAGGCCTTTGCATTTTGTTTACTCTGTATGGATTGCTCTGCTTCTGAATGTCAACCAGATTAACTTGCTTTTTTTGTTCTGGTGTCTGTTCATTATTTTATCTTACCAGAAAGGCTTCCTTCAGCTGCTTTATATAAAATAAGCCTCTTATATGCCTATTACTATTTTCTTTAAATAGCATGATTTTTCTTCATAATTCTTGTTGCATAGTATGTTATATATTTGTTTTTGCTACCTTCCCCCCAAAATGTAAGAAAATGAGAGCAATTATTTATTGTTTTACTCAATGTTGTTTCCCCAGTATTGAAATACTCTAATGAATGAACTAATTATATGGTGAACTAACATAACACTTTCAACAAAATAGATGATTATCTGAGAAACACAAATTATCATAATTCATTCAACAAAAGGAGCAAATTCTAATGTATCAATCTTAGAAATCATTATAGATAGTTTAAGACAGGACTTTTGGGGATTAAATGAAATAACAGAAACATTTAGCATAAAGGTTTTACAAGTCATTGAACTAAAAAACATGTTAAACATCACAGAATCATCATGATTTTCATCTTTGGTAGTGAGAGCTTTCCAACCCCTGCTTGGCCCATCTAAAAGGAATTCACTTAACACTGACTTCAAAAATCTCCAGGTGCTAGGCACTTAGTTTTACAAGATAGCTTCTGTAAATACCTAGCATTTTAACCTCTACTACCTGTACACAAAATTGCTAATCTCTTACTAATAGCCTTTATCTCAGTCTGTCCTATTAAAATGAAAAATAAAAAACCTACATGGGGAAGTCTCATTATATCCAATACTGCCTGGCCCATTATCCTTCTCTCTGTGGGATGATGAGAAGATTAGGAGACTTATGACTTCTACTGCTGAAATGTAAATTCCTCTTATAAAACCTACTCCCTAACCCATTGTTATGAGACTGTGGACACAAATCAAATTCCATAATACAGGGTAACCTAAACAGGATGTGATAATTGTCCTCCTCTACTTTAAATATCAATATTTTTTACCTTAAAAATTGTATTGATTTTAAATTATGTTAATTATATGATTGAAGCTTAGAAAATTGTATGGAAAATGGATATGCAGAAATTAATGGTATTTCATATTAGAAAAATTCAATAGAATAGTGAATACTTACTTGATTGTCTCTTTAAAAATTAACTGCATCTAAGTCTATTGCAAAATAAATGGAAGGCATTTCTTATCTATTTTTAAATTCTATTAAATTTAATTATTAAAAGATTCGTTTTCACAACAGCTGTTTTATCCTAGGCAGTGCTTGAGGCGTTTTCCTATAGTTCAGAAATCAATAGTGAGAGCATCTCTATTTCTGTTTGCTTTGTATGTGTGTGTGTGTCTGTGTGTGTGTGTGTGTGTGTGTATGTTTGTGTGTATGTATGTATATTGTAGATTGAAGAGGGAAAGCAGACTGAGATAAATCTTGCTGCCTAATAAACTGCAGGAAAAATGTAGTCTATCCAAAGTGAAAGTAAAGGTCGCTCAGCCATGTCTGGCTCTTTGCAACCCCATGAACTGTAGCCTTACAGGCTCCTCTGTCCATGGAGTTCTCCAGGCAAGAAAAGTGGAGTGGGTAGACAGTCCCTTCTCCAGGAGATCTTCCTGACCCAGGGATCGTACCCAGGTCTCTCTCATTGCAGGCAGATTCTTTACCATCTGACCACCAGGGAAGCCCAAAGTCTAAAAAACCCAAAGTCTAACCAAAGCCCAAAGTTTAATCAAAGGAATATGCTATTTCAATCTCTCCTGCAAGTTTTCTTAGACCAGTTTTAGCTTTAACATCTCTGTTTGCAGAAACCTTAGAACCACATGACTTTGAGTTTTATTTAGATGATGTGTCCTCAAGATTCACTGAACAATTATTTGTCACTTTTGTATACTAGATGCTTTACTAGATTTCATCATATGTGCTCTCCTTTATAAAAATACACTTTGAGAAATTTGGGGTGAATTCTATGAGAGGGATATCCATACAACTAATGGAGTATGCTAAGGCTAATTAACAGTATTCCCTGTTTCCATCACCAGTGAATATTTATTGAATGTCTTCTACAAGACAGTCTTGCAGAATCCAAGGATCAGTAATGGGAAAGGAGGGTATGGGGTATAGGTATCAGCCACTTGGTTCACTTGTATCATATTTTTACATATTACATTATTTCTGATTAATGGTTGTTAAGTATTTTTAATATCATCTTTGCCATTGAAATCACTAGAATTAACTATAGAAATCAATAAGATGACAAATATAATAAACAGTTGGCTTCATAATTTCCATGTTTAAATAAGTTTTTAGTTTCAGCATACTTGACAATACATCATGGTTAAGTTATTGAACCAATGAAGAAACACTTGGTTATGAATTATTTTCCATAAACAAAACTTATGGCACTCCAAGAAGCGTACTAGCACTACTAAAGTCTTGCTATGAGTATCACTACTATTGATACTACTAATACGTTTACTGTATGGATGTGAGAGTTGGACCATAAAGAAAGCTGAGTGCCAAAGAATTGAAGCTTTTCAACTACAGTGTTGAAGATTCTTGAGAGTCCTTTGCACTGCAAGGAAATCAAACCAGTTAATCCTAAAGGAAATAAGTCCTGAATATTCATTGGAAGGACTGATGCAGAAGCTCCAATACTTTGGCCACCTGATGTGAACAACCAACTCATTGGAAAAGACCCTGATGCTGGGAAAGATTGGAAGCAGGAGGAGGAGGGGATGACAGAGGATGAGATGGTTGGATGGCATCACCTTCTCTATGGACATGAGCTTGAGTAAGCTCCAGGAGTTGGTAATGGACAAGGAAACCTGGTATGCTGCAGTCCATGGGGTTGCAAAGAGTCAGACACAACTGAATGACTGATACATTTACTAGTTCTAAACTAGATAGTATTCAAATGATTTTCTGATATGTACTTTAAATAAAACAAAAACTCTACCCATGGTTGATAACTCAATATGACCCAGTCTCTGCTTCAGTTCATTTCAGTTCAGTCACTCAGTAGTGTCTGACTCTTTGTGACCCCATGGACTGCAGCACACCAGGCCTCCCTGTCCATCACCAACTCCCAGAGTTTTCTCAAACTCATATCCATTGAGTCTGTGATGCATCCAACCATCTCATCCTGTGCCATCCCCTTCTTCTCCCACCTTCAATCTTTCCCAGCATCAGGGTCTTTTCCAATGAGTCAGTTCTTTGCATCAGGTGGACCAAGTATTGTAGTTTCAGCTTCAACATCAGTCCTTCCAATGAATATTCAGGACCGATTTCCTTTAGAATAGACTGGGTGGACATCCTTGCAGTCCAAAGGACTCTGAAGGGTCTTCTGCAACACAACAATTCAAAAGCATCAGTTCCTCAGCACTCAGCTTTCTTTGTAGTCCAACTCTCACATCCATACACGACTACTGGAAAAGCCATAGCTTTGACTAGATGGACCTTTGTTGGCAAAGTAATGTCTCTGCTTTTTCATAAGCTGTCTGGGTTGCTCATAACTTTTCTTCCAAGGAGCAAGCATCTTTTAATTTCATGGCTGCAGTCACCATCTGTAGTGATTTTTGGAGTCTTTGCTTACCTCCCCTAATACTAATCTTTCTTTACCCTTGTTACTGTTTCCTTTTTTATTTTTAAATATTTATATATTTATTTGTCTACACTGGTCTTAGTTGCTGTAGCATGCAAATTCTTAGTTGTGGCATGTGGGATCTTGTTCCCTGACCATGATGAGACCTGGATCCCCAGTATTGGGAGCACGAAGCCTTAACGTTACATTGGACCACCAAGGAAGTCCTCACTTTTTATTATTTTAAGATTTTTAAAATATAGTCATCTATCTCAGTGTTTTTGTACATGTAGTTATGTTAGTTTAGAAGGCACATCCTCTAACTTTTTAGATGACTTCCTCTTTCTTATCATTAAATTTTAAATTAGATATGAATTAGATCTTAGATATTAATTAATAATTAATTAATTAATTAGATATTAATTAATTAAATAGATCCTCAAAGAGATCTATACACAATCCTAAATACAATAGTATCTTCTCTTCTCCAGATCACCACTTTACCTTTATCACTGTACCCAGAAGTTCCAGAAATTGTCTTTTTTGGTATACTTATTTATTTGTATGTTTCTTATCTTTTTATATGATGAATCTTATATATTTCTCTAGGGAAGTCATTTTGTCTGCCATTGCTGTATCAGCGTCTAAAAGAATGCCTAGCATATACTGCTATGTCTGTGTATTACTGGATCTAATGACTAACATTTGTGTTTATTCTTTGATAGATAGGTAATGAGATACATACTTTATGTGGATTCTTTAATTTTCTCAACAACCACATTAACCTGTTAACATAATTAATATCAACCTAATTTCTCCAATGGGGGGAGAAACTGAGGCATATAAAGGTAAATAAGGGTTCAAGGTCACAAAGTTAGTATGGTCTGGAGCCAACACTACCTGGTTGCTAAATCTAGCTCTTTCCAATATCCCTTTTACATGCCACTGTCTTAACAATACATTTAACCTAGTTGAGTATTAAAAGGATAGAAAGAAGAAGAATATTTGCTTCTATATATTTGTAGGTCTATTGGAGGTTTTTTGCTTTGTTTTATAATATGACAATTTTATTCTCTATTTAATATTATTTGAATGTTAATCATATCCTTCTAGCTACAAAATCACAATTATTAATTTGTGGAAATGTTTCAAAAGAGTTGAAGGTAGAGGTTGAAGTGTTGTTATTATTCTAATATTTATTATTTATAATATTCTTCATATTTTGAAGATGAATTCCAGTCATTAATTATTCCCTGTCATGTTGCCTTGGTTACAATTACTCATAGTAACTGAAGCTGTCGAATGCTGCAGACAGAGCATGAAGAGTATTGGGTCAGATTAACACTGAGTTACACAGAATGAAAATATAGTCATCTTCCAATTTAAAGCTCTTTCCAAATTCTCCTAAAATGATTTTATTAGAAACACCTGGTATAAATAAAACACATATTTGAATAGTTTTCTTAACAAAAATATTCACTTCAAATTGGTGTCATTTTATTCTACACCAGAAATCTTACATTTTATACTCTTTCAGCCACATTCTCAGATACATTGTACTTTATATGCATTTGCAATGGGTCTCAATTAGTGTGTTTCTGCTTAGTAACTATTCAGAACACAGAGTATAATGACAAAGATACCACATAATTCCATCATAAGAAACCTGAATATGTAGTGCTAGTAAATAATACCTAACTTGGAGAATAAGAGCTTTATTTTTTCCCCTCACTTAAGGATGTAGGATACAGAGCATTTTAAAATCCTTAAGGTCTATACAAAAAAAGTATTTGTATACCCAGAAGGAAATAAAATTATAGAAAAATTTATGATAATACTGTTCATTTTCATGTATGCTGAGAAACTTTTAACTTGTATTAGTTTTTATAATTAAATCATGGTGTACCAAAGAAATGCAAAATAGCTGGCTTACAAGTGTTAGGTCAAAACCAGTCACCAATGTTATAGAGGAACAATACTTCATCCATGTTAATTTTAAAGGAATTATTTTTATTTTATAGCTACGAAGTGTTTCTTTTTGTGTCAAAGCTCGTGTCTTTTAGTTCTAAGAATACATTGACCTCATAAGATTGTCATAAAAATGGCAAGTAATCTTCAGTATTGTATTATACAAATTTTGCTTCTCAATAGGAATGTACACATGTATTATAATAATATTGTTTGAAAACATACTTTAGAAAATTTTAGATATCAGAATAGAAAGATTTTTATATCATAAGAACTTGGTAGCTCAGCTGGTAAAGAATCTGCCTGCAATGTAAGAGACCCAGTTCAGGTTTTTGGGTCGGGAAGATCCCCTGGAGAAGGAATAGGCTACTCACTCCAGAATTCTTGGGCTTCTCTGGTGGCTCAGCTGGTAAAGAATCTGCCTGCAAAGCAGGAGACCTGGGTTCATTCCTTGTGTTAGGAAGACCCCCCTGGAGGAGGACACAACAACCCAGTCCAGTATTCTTGCCTGAGAATCCCCATGAGCAAGTAGACTCTAACCATTTTTATTTTTTTTAAGATTATGCCTTATGCATTAGTGGAATTTTTCTGTTATGCAAGGTCGATTTAACATCAGCAAATCAATTAACATACTATATCACAATAATAGAATAAATGAGTTGATACTATTTTTCTGTAATGGGTCAAATAATGTTTATTTTTTAGTCCATGTGACAGTCATTAGAGCTACTCAATTATGCTTAGTAAACAAATGGTCATGGCTGTGTTCCATAAATACTTATTTACAGAAAATATCTGTTTAGAAGTGGTAGACACCCCACTCCTGCCTGCAAAACCCCATGGACGGAGGAGCCCGGTGGGCTGCAGTCCATGGGGTCGCTAAGAGTCGGACATGACTGAGCGACTTCACTTTCACTTTTCACTTTCATGCGTTGGAGAAGGAAATGGCAACCCACTCCAGTGTTCTTGCCTGGAAAATCCAATGGACAGAGGAGCTTGGTGGGCTGCAGTCCATGGGGTCGCTAAGAGTCGGACACGACGGAGCGACTTCACTTTCACTTTTGATTTTCATGCATTGGAGAAGGAAATGGCAACCCACTCCAGTGTTCTTGCCTGGAGAATCCCAGGGACGGGGGAGCCTGGTGAGCTGCCGTCTATGGGGTCACACAGAGTCGGACACGACTGAAGCGACTTAGCAGCAGCAGCAGCAGCAGCCTATTCTTGGCCCAAGAATTGTACTTGCAATCCCTGGAGTAAAGGAAAACCACGTAATTATCCCAATAAACAGTAAAAGCATTTGTCAGAATCTAACACTTTGCTATGATAAAAACTGGCAGTAAGTTAGAAAGAGATTTTGTCAACCTGATAAAAGGCATGCATGAAAAACCCACAGTCAAAATCCTGCTAAATAGTGAAAGACTGAATATTTTCACCTTAAAATCAGAAACAAGTCAATAATACCCAAACTTACCACTTTTATTTAACAAAGCATTACTAGTTCTAGCCAGTAAAGTATTCTTCCCTCCCCTCAACAAATTGATCTATATTGCAAAGCAAAACTGCTTTATTTGCATATATCATGTTTGCTTATGGCAAAACACCAGTAATAGTTGTTTAAAAAAAAGAAAACTACTAGATTTAGTAAAGAAATTCAGCAAAGTCACAGAGTAGAGCAGAAAATATAAATTTTTAAAGCTATCTATATCACAAAAAGAAGAAATATATAGATTTGTAACAAGGTGCCCAAATGGTACGAATATGTTGCTCACTGTTAGTGAACAACTGTTAGTGGAAACAGCAATGATGTGAGACAACGAGGTGCAAAGACCATAGCTCAGTCAGAAAACAATGTGCCTATAGCTGCTGACAAGGGAACTCCAAAGACAAAATAAATGCTATTAGCAGTGAGAATGAGCATCTATCCAATATAAAGCTAAAAAGTGTTTTGAAAACATTAGAAGTTCTGCCCTACCCTGTGACTTTGCTGAATTTTCTGCTCTACCCTGTGACTTTGCTGAATTTCTTTACTAAATCTAATAGTTTCTTTTTTTTAAACAACTATTACTTGGTGTTTTGCCATAAGCAAACATGATATATGCAAATAAAGCATTTAGTTGAGTCCCAAGCAAGCAATCACTCAAAAATGAAAGTAAATGCAAAATCTTGCTCATTGGTATAGAGTTATCTCTTTCGTTGGCATCCCCTAATTCTTCTCTTATCCATGTAGTCCAATCTTAATTTTAGAAGATGATTATGGATGGGGCCAAAAGCCTCCTTTCCACGGTAGGAACAAAAAGCCATACACATATATCTGAGTAAACTGCAGAATGTGGGAGGAGGTGAAGGACTCAAACATATAGCTCAGCTTGATTCAGACAAACCATGACATGAGGTGTGAATTCCTGAATTCAGCTGATAAAGTTTGGACAAATGTCACCGTGTGGAAAGGAAGAAAATATAATTTTGCAACAAGAGCTCTACCAGGGCCTTCCCTGGTAGCTCAGCTGGGAAAGAATCTGCCTGGAATACAGGAGACTCAGTTTGATTCCTGGGTTAGGAAGATCTGCTGGAGAAGGGATGGGCTAACCACTCCAGTATTCTTGGGCTTCCTTAGTAGCTCATATGGTAAAGATTGTACCTACATTGTGAAAGACCTGAATTTGATCCCTGGATTGGGAAGATCCCCTGGATAAGGTACTGGCTACCCACAGGATTATGGCCTGGAGAATTCAAGACAGATGGGTCATAGTGGAGAGTCCTAATAAAACGTGGTGCACCGGAGAAGGGAATGGCAAACCACTTCAGTATTCTTGCCTTCAGAACCCCATGAACAGAATGAAAAGACAAAAAGGTAAGACACTGAAAGATGAACTCCCCAGGTTTGTAGGTGCCCAATATGCTACTGGAGATCAGTGGAAAAATAACTACAGAAAGAATGAAGAGATGGTGGCAAAGCAAAAATAACACCCAGTTGTGGATGTGACTGGTGATGGAAGTACAGTATGATGCTATAAAGAGCAACATTGCATAGAAATCTGGAATGTTAGGTCCATGAATTAAGGCAAATTGGAAGTGATCAAACAGGAGATGGCAAGGGTGAACATCAACATTTTAGGAATCAGTGAACTAAAATGGACTGGAATGGGTGGATTTAACTCAGATGACCATTTTACCTAATATTGTGGGCAAGAATCCCTTAGAAGAAATGGAGTAGCCATCATAGTCAATGAAAGAATGTGTAATGCAGTACTTGGATTCAATCTCAAAAGCGACAGAATGATCTCTGTTCATTTCCAAAGAAAACCATTCAATATCACAGTAATCCAAGTCTATGCCCCAACCAGTAATGCTGAAGAAGCTGAAGTTGAACAGTTCTATGAAGACCTACCAGACCTTATAGAAGTAACACCCAAAAAAGATGTCCTTTTCATTATAGGGGACTAGAATGCAAAAGTAGGAAGTCAAGAGATACCTAGAGTAATAGGCAAATTTGTCCTTGGAGCACAAAATGAAGCAGGGCAGAGGCTAACAGAGTTTTCCCAAGGAGACTACACTAGTCACAGCAAACACCCTCTTCTAAAACAAGAGAAGACTCTACACGTGGACATCACCAGATGGTCAATACCGAAATCAGATTGATTATATTCTTTGCAGCCAAAGATGGAGTAGCTCTATACAGTTAGCAGAAACAAGACTGGGAGTTGACTATGGCTCAGATCATGAACTCCTTATTGCCAAATTCAGACTTCAATTGAAGAAAGTACAGAAAATCACTAGACCATTCAGGTATGACTTAAGTCAAATCCCTTAGGATTACACAGTGGAAGGGAAAAATAGATTCAAGGGATAGGATCTGATAGACAGAGTACATGAAGAACTATGCACAGAAGTTCCTGACATTGTACAGGAGGCAGTGATCAAGACTATCACCAAGAAAATGAAATGCAAAAAGGCAAAATGGTTGTTTAGGAGGCCTTACAAATAACTTAGGAAAAAAAAAAAAGATGCAAAAGGCAAAGGAGAAAAAGAACGATACATCCATTTGAATGCAGAGTTCCAAAGAATAGCAAGGAGAGATAAGAATGCCTTCTTCAATGATCAATGCAAAGTAATTGAGGAAAACAACAGAATGGGAAAGACTAGAGATCTCTTCAAGAAAATTAGAGATATTAAAGGAATATTTCATGCATAGATGGGCATGGTAAAGGAGAGAAATGGTATGGCCCTAACAGAAGCAGAAGATATTAAGAAGATGTGGTAAGAACACACAGAACTATACAAAAAAGATCTTCATGAACCAGATTACCATGATGGTGTGATTACTCATCTAGAGCCAGGCATTCTGGAATGTGAAGTCAAGTGGGTTTTAGGAAATATCACTATGAACAAAGCTAGTGGAGGTATGGAATTCCTGTTGAGCTATTTCAAATCCTCAGAGATGATACTGTGAAAGTGCTGCACTCAATATGTCAGCAAATTTGGAAAACTCAGCAGTGGCCACAGGACTGGAAAAGGTCAGTTTTCATTCCAATCCCAAATAAAGGCAATGCCAAGGAATGTTGAAACTACACATAATTGCACTCATCTCACATGCTAGCAAATTAATGCTCAAAATTCTCTAGGCCAGGCTCTAACAGTAAGTGAACCATGATTTTCCAGATGCTCAACATGGATTTAGAAAAGGCAGAGGAACCAGAGATAAAATTGCCAACATCTGCTGGATCATCAAAAAAGCATGAGAGTTCCAGAAAAACATCTACTTCTGCTTTATTGACTACACAAAAGCCTTTGACTGTGTTCAGTACAGTTCAGTCACTCAGTCGTGTCCAACTCTTTGTAACCCCATGAATCACAGCACGCCATGTATCCCTGTCCATCACCAACTCCAGGAGTTCACCCAAACTCATGTCTGTCAAGTCAGTGATGCCATCCAGCCATCTCATCTTCTGTCATCCCCTTCTCCTCTTGCCCCCAATCCCTCCTAGCATCAGGGTCTTTTCCAATGAGTCAACTCTTCACATGAGGTGGCCAAAGTATTAGAGTTTCAGCTTTAGCATCAGTACTTCCAATGAACACCCAGGACTGATCTCCTTTTAGGATGGACTGGTTGGATCTCCTTGCAGTCCAAGGGACTCTCAAGAGTCTTCACCAACACCACACTTCAAAAGCATAAATTCTTTGGTGCTCAGCTTTCTTCACAGTCCAATTCTCACATCCATACATGACCACTGGAAAAACCATAGCCTTGATTAGATGGAACTTTGTTGCCAAAGTAATATCTCTGCTTTACTATATGCTCTCTATGTTGGTCATAACTTTCCTCCAAGGAGTAAACATCTTTTAATTTCATGGTTGCAGTCACCATCTGCAGTGATTTTGGAGCCCCAAGAAATAAAGTCTGACACTGTTTCCACTGTTTCCCCATCTATTTCCCATGAAGTGATGGACCAGATGCCATGATCTTAGTTTTCTGAATGTTGAGTTTTAAGCCAACTTTTTCGCTCTCCTCTTTCACTTTCATCAAGAGGCTTTTTAGTTCCTCTTCAGTTTCTGCCATAAGGGTGGTGTCATCTGCATATCTGAGGTTATTGCTATTTCTCCCAACAGTCTTGATACCAGCTTGTGCTTCTTTCAACCCAGCATTTCTCATGATGTACTCTGCATATAAGTTAAATAAGCAGGGTGACAATATACAGCCTTGATGTACTCCTTTTCCTATTTGGAACCAGTCTGTTGTTCCATGTCCAGTTCTAACTGTTGCTTCCTGACCTACATATTGGTTTGACTGTGTGGATCACAACAAACTGTGGGAAATTCTTAAAGAGATGGGAATACCATACCACCTGACCTGCCTCTTGAGAAGTCTGTGTGCAAGTCAAGAAGCAACAGTTAGAACTGGACATTGAACGACAGACTGGTTTCAAATTGGGGAAGGAGTACATCAAGGCTGTATATTGTCACCCTGCTTATTTCACTTATATGCAGAGTACATCATGAGAAATGCTGAGCAGGATGAAGCACAAGCTGAAATCAAGATTGCTGGGAGAAATATCAGTAACCTCAGATATGCAGATGACACCACCCTCATGGCAGAAAGCAAAGAATTAAGAGCCTCTTGATGAAAGAGAAAGAGGAGAGTGAAAAATGTGCCTTAAAACTCCACATTCAGAAGACTAAGTTCATGGCATCTGGTCCTATCACTTCATGGCAAACAGATGAGGAAACAGTGGAAACAATGACAATTTTATTTTTTGGGTCTCCAAAATCACTGCAGATGGTGATTGCAGCCATGAAATTAAAGGACGTTTGCTCCTTAGAAGAAAAGCTATGGCCAACCTACACAGCTTTTTAAAAAGCAAATACATTACTTTGCCAACAAAGGTCCATCTAGTTAAAGCTATGGTTTTTCTAGTAGTCATGTATGGATGTGAGAGTTGGACTGTGAAGAAAGCTGAGCTCAGAAGAATGGATGCTTTTGAACTGTGGTGTTGGAGAAGACTCTTGAGAGTCCATTGGACTGCAAGGATGTCCAACCAGTCCATTCTAAAGGAAATCAGTCCTGAATATTCATTGGAAGGACCAATGTTGAAGCTGAACCTCCAGTACTTTGTCCACCTGAAGCGAAGAACTGACTCATTAGAAAAGACCTTGAAAAAAATAAATAAATAAAAGAAAAGACCTTGATGCTGGGAAAGATTGAAGGCAGAAGGAGAAGTGGATGGCAGAGAATGAGATGATTGGATGGCATCACCATCTCAATGGACCTGAGTTTGAGCAAGCTTCAGGGGTTGGTGATGGACAGGGAGTCAAGAGTGCTGCAGTCCAGGGTTAACAAAGAGTCAGAGACCACTGAGTGACTGAACTGATTTTAAACTTTAACTTATAAATTCCTTTTTCCCATTAAAAACAATGACAAATTATCTTGACATTTCTAATTATTAGAATATTAAAAATTATTTTAGTACTATGGTGATATAGTGAAACAGTTACTCTTGAGTTGACATCACCAGCTCAATGGAAATGAGTTTGAGCGAGCTCCAGGAGTTGTTGATGGACAGAGAAGCCTGATATGCAGTCCATGTGGTCACAAAGAGTTGGACACAACTGAGTGACTGAACTGAACAGTACAGTCAATGGGGTGGCAAACAGTTGGACAGGAATGAACAACTTTCACTTCACTTTAGAGCTCTTTGGCCAACTTAATGTTTTGTTGTATTTTTCACTGTTGAATGTATATTTAGTTTTATATGATTTTAGTGAGATTTCATAATATTCAGAGGGGATTATCCTTATCTGGAAGGATTATATAGGGAGTAATATCAGTATCATTGGAACATCACAACTCTAAAGACCTTTTGTTTTTAGAGTTTGTCTCTGACCCTATAGTCAGAGACCCTATAGGTCTCTCTGATTGATGATTTTCTTTATTAGAGCTTGTGACAAAGGGAAGCAGATCCAGAGACACCATTTAATTTATCACTTAGTTAATCAAAACAAACTACCTAACCTATGGAGGTTTTGTGTTTATCCAGGCTGATATTCTCAATTTAGGGTAGGCCAATTCAGACTAAGAGGTGAGAAGGACCAAAAAGCTTCTTTGTGGAATGCGAATTCAAGAATACAATTGACCTCCAGGGTACTACAAGTTTATATAAAAATGTAGTCCTTAAGTCTTTGTGTGAAAATTTCCAGCTATTTTGATTTCTGAAGCAGACCTGCCGCCTCAGTAAGTCCTTTGATTCACAAAGGTTTTTGAAAATATTTGGGTTTGGTTTGGCAGATTTTGTCCACTAAGCTACTGCCACTGTTTCAATTCATTACCAGCTATTTAGAACTAAAAAGGTATGTAGCCATTTCATGCAGTAGGCAGAACTCAAGTTCATTTTCCTTACCCTGGCCAATATTTCCCTTAATGAAACATATTATATTTTATTGATTCATGAGCTCTTGCTTATATCTTGTTTTGTTTTCAAATTAGAATACTTCAGACTGATAGATTAAAGACAAATCAACTTGTCTGTGTCACTCACATGGTTATCCACAGTAAGCATTCATTCCTTGATGAAAGTTATTAAAATAATGTTACTGATAGAGACAATGCCTCCCAGAGTGGCCACCACTCTTGCTTAATCCATCATTCTACAAAACCTGGAAATATATCCACTATTATAGATTGGGCACCAAAGTAAAGGAATCTGTTTATATTGCAGTGGTTACCATTATATGCCCGACTTTTGAATCTTTCCAAAAGTTGGCTGAACTTCCCTCACTTACCTTTCCAGGACCCCCATTAAAAACTCTGGACATTCAGAATTGGGTTAACTTTCCTAGTTGGTGACATTTCACACATATTGTCAGGCAACTTTGTTGGGATAGTTAAGTACATCTTCATGAAACTCCCCTGGGTGAAACTGTGAAAGCTTTTGCCTGCTTTTTTCTGGACCTTGACCCACGTGTCTTTCCCTTTACGGATTTTGATCGGTACCCTCTCATTGTAATAAACCACAACTTTGAATATAATAGTTTTTTTTTTAGTCCTATGAGTCATTGTAGCAAATCACTATGGCTGAGAGTAGTCTCAGGGCTTTTTAAAAAAAATTATTTACATTAATTGAAGGCTAATTACATTACAATATTGTCGTGGTTTTTCCCATACAGTGACACAAATCAGCCATGGGTGTACATGTGACCCCATCCTGAACCCCACTCCCACCTGCCTCCCTATCCCATCCATCAGGGTTGTCCCAGTGCACTGGCCTTGAGTACCCTGTTTCATGCATTGAAATTGGACTGGTGATCTATTTCACATATGGTAATACACATGTTTCAATGCTATTCTTCAAATCATCTCAACCCAGCTTCTCCCAGAGTCCAAAAATCTGTTGTTTATACCTGTGTCTCTTTTGCTGTCTTGCATATAGGGTCATCATTACCATCTTTCAAATTCCATATATATGCCTTAATATACTGTATTGGTGTTTTACTTTCTTACTTACTTCACTCTGTATTATAGGTCCAAGTTTCATCCATCTCGTTGGAACTGATTCAAATGTATTCTTTTTAATAGCTGAGTAATAATCCATTGTGTACATGCACCACAGCTTTTTATCCATTCATGTGCCAATGGACATATAGGTTGCTTCCTGGCTGTTGTAAACAGTGCTGTGATGAACACTGGGTTACATGTGTCTCTTTCAATTCTGGTTTCCTTGGTGTGTATGCCCAAAAGTGGGATTGCTGGGTCATATGGCAGTTCTATTTCCAGTTTTTTAAGGAATCTCCACACTGTGCTATAGGGGCTGTGCTAGTTTGCGTTCCCACCACTGATGTAAGAGGGTTCCCTTTTCTCCACACTCTCTCCAGCATTCATTGCTTGTAGACTTTTGGATAGCAGCCATTCTGACCAGCAGGAGATGGTACCTTATTGTGGTTTTGATTTGCATTTCTCTGATAATGAGTGATGTTGAGCATATTTTCATGTTTGTAAGCCATTTGCATGTCTTCTTTGGAAAAATGTCCTTTTAGTTCTTTGGCCTATTTTTTGATTGGGTCATTTAATTTTCTGGTATTGAGCTGCATCAGGTATATGTATATTTTTGAGATTAATTCTTTGTCTATTGCTTCATTTACTATTATTTTCTCCCATTCTGAAGGCTATCTTTTCACCTTGTTTATAGTTACCTTCATTGTGCAAAAGCTTTTACTTTTAATATGTCAAATATATTTACTTTTGCTTTTATTTCCATTATGCTGGGAGGTGTGTCATAGAGGATTCTGCTGTGATTTATGTCAGAGAGTGTTTTGTCTATGTTTTCCTCTAGGGTTTTATAGTTTCTGGTTTTACATTCAGATCTTTAATCCATTTTGAGTTTATTTTTGTATATGGTGTTAGAAAATGTTCTAGTTTCATTCTTTTACAGGTGGTTGACCAGTTTTCCCAGAACCACTTGTTAAAGAGATTGTCTTTTCTCCATTGTATGTTCTTGACTCCTTTGTCAAAAATAAGGTGTCCATAGGTGCCTGGATTTGTCTCTGGGCTTTTGATTTTGTTCCACTGATCTATGTTTCTGTCTTTGTGCCAATACCATACTGTCTTGATGACTGCTGCTTTGTAGTATAGTCTGAAGTCAGGCAGGTTGATTCCTCCAGTTCCATTCTTCTTTCTCAAGATTGCTTTGGCTATTCAATGTTTTTTGTACTTCCATACAAATTGTGAAATTATTTTTTCTAGTTCTATGAAAAATACCATTGGTAGCTTGATAGGGATTTAATTAAATCTATAGATTCCTTTGGATAGTATACTCATTTTCACTATATTGATTCTTCTGATCCATGAACATGGTACATCTCTTGATCTATTTGTGTCATCTCTGATTTCTTTCATCAGTGTTTTATAGTTTTCTGTTTACAGTCTTTGTTTCTTTGGTTAGGGTTAGGGTTAGTGCTAGATTTATTCCTAAGTATTTTATTCTTTTTGGTGCAATGGTGGAGGGAATTGTTTCCTTAGTTTCTCTTTATGTTTTCTCAGTGTATAGGAATGCAAGGGATTTCTGTGTGTTAATTTTATATCCTGTAACTTTACTGTATTCATTGATTAGCTCTAGTAATTTTCTGATCATGTCTTTAGTGTTTTCTATGTAGAGGATCATGTCATCTGCAAACAGTGAGAGTTTTACTTCTTTTCCAATTTGGATCCCTCTTATTTCTTTTTCTTCTTTGATTGCTGTGGCTAAAGCTATTTGAACTATGTTGAATAGTAGTGGTGAGAGTTGGCACCCTTGTCTTGTTTCTGACTTTAGGGGAAATGCTTTCAATTTTTCACCATTGAGGATAATTTTTGCTGTGTGTTTATCATATATGGCTTTTATTATGTTCAGGTATGTTCTTTCTATGTCTGCTTTCTGGAGGGCTTTTATCATAAATGGATGTTGAATTTTTTCAAAGGCTTTCTCTGCATCTATTGAGATAATCATAAGGTTTTTATCTTTCAGTTTGTTAATGTGGGGTATCAGATTGATTGATTTGCAAATATGAAGAATCCTTGTATCTCTGGGATAAAGCCCACTTGGTCATGATGCATGATCTTTATTATATGTTGTTGGATTCTGTTTGCTAGAATTTTGTTGAGGATTTTTGCATCTATGTTCATCAGTGATATTAGCCTGAAGTTTTCTTTTTTCGTTGCATCTTTTTCTGGTTTTAGTATTTGGGTGATGGTGGCCTCATAGAATGAGTTTGGCAGTTTACCTTCCTCTGCAATTTTCTGGAAGAGTTTGCATAGGATAGGTATTATTTCTTCTCTAAATTTTTGTTAGAATTCACCTGTGAAGCCATCTGGTCCCAGGCTTTTCTTTGTTGGCATATTTTTTATTACAGTTTGTATTTCTGTGCTTGTAATGGGTCTGTTAAGATTTTCTATTTCTTCTTGATTCAGTTTTGGAAGGTTATACTTTTATAAGAATTTGTCCATTTCTTCCAAGTTGTTCATCTTATGGTCATATAGTTGCTGATAATAGGATCTTATGATCCTTTCTATTTCTGTGTTGCCTGTTGTGATTTCTCCATTTTCATCTCTAATTTTGTTGATTTGATTCTTCTCTCTTTTTTTGCCTGATGAGTCTGGCTAATGGTTTGTCTATATTATGTATGTTCTCAAAGAATCAGCTTTTAATTTTGTTGATTTTTGCTATGGTCTCCTTTTTTTTTTTTTTTTCATTTATTTCTGCCCTAATTTTTATAATTTCTTTCCTTCTACTAACCATGGGGTTCTTCATTTCTTCCTTTTCTAGTTGCTTTAGGTGTAAAGTTAGGTTATTTATTTGATTTTTCTCTTGTTTCTTGAGGTAAGCTTGTATTGCTATGAAGCTTCCCCTTTAGCACTGCTCTTATTCAATCCCATAGGTTTTGGATTGTTGTGTTTTCATTTTCATTTGTTTCTTGCATATTTTGATTTCTTTTTTTATTTCTTCTGTAATTTGTTGGTTATTCAGAAATGTATTGTTTAGCCTCCATATGTTTGTATTTTTAATAATTTTTCCCTATATTTGACATCTAATCTTACTGGATTGTGATCAGAAAAGATGCTTGAAATGATTTAATTTTTTAAAAATTTACCAAGGCTAGATTTATGGTCCAGGATGTGATCTATCCTGGAGAATGTTCTGTATGCATTTGAGAAGATGAAATTCTTTGTTTTGGGGTGAAATGTCCTATAGATATCAATTAGGTCTAACTGGTCCATTGCATCATTTAAAGTTTATGTTTTCTCGCTAATTTTCTGTTTGGTTGATCTATCCATAGGTGTGAGTGGGGTATTAAAGTCTTCCACTATTATTGTGTTACTGTTAATTTCCCCTTTCATACTTGTTAGCATTTGCCTTACATATTGCAGTGCTCCTGGGTGTATATATATTTAAAATTGTTATATGTTCTTCTGGATTGATCCTTGATCATTATGTAGTGTCCTTCCTTGTCTCCTTTCACAGCCTTTATTTCAAAGTCTATTTTATCTGATAGTATTGCTACCCCTGTTTTCTTTTGCTCTCCATTTGCATGAAATATCTTTTTCCAGCCCTTCACTTTCAGTCTGTATGTGTCCCTTGTTTTGAGGTGGGTCTTTTGTAGACAGCATATATATGGGTCTTGTGTTTGTATTCATTCAGCCAGTCTTTGTCTTTTGGTTGGGGCATTCAACCCATTTACATTTAAGGTAATTATTGATAAGTATGATCCCATTTCCATTTACTTTATTGTTTTGGGTTCGAGTTTATAAACCTTTTCTGTGTTTCCTGTCTAGGGAAGATCCTTTAGCATTTGTTGAAGAGCTGGTTTGGTGGTGCTGAATTCTCTCAACTTTTGCTTGTCTGTAAAGCTTTTGATTTCTCCTTCATATTTGAATGAGAGCCTTGATGGGTACAGTAATCTGAGTTGTAGGTTTTGCCTTTCATCACTTTAAGTATGCCCTGCCATTCCCTTCTGGCCTGAAGAGTTTCTATTGAAAGATCACCTGTTATCCTTACGGGGATCCCCTTGTGTGTTATTTGTTGCTTTTCCCTTGCTGCTTTTAATATTTGTTCTTTGTGTTTGATCTTCATTAATTTGATTAATATGTGTCTTGGGGTGTTTTGCCTTGGGTTTATCCTGTTTGGGACTCTCTGGGTTTCTTGGACTTGGGTGGCTATTCTCCTTCCCCATTTTAGGGAAGTTTTCGACTATTATCTCCTTAAGTATTTTATCATGCCCTTTCTTTTTGTCTTCTTCTTCTAGGACTCCTATGATTCGAATATTGGCATGTTTAACATTGTCCCAGAGGTCTCTGAGGTTGTCCTCATTTCTTTTAATTCTGTTTTCTATTTTCTTTTCTGCTTTATTTATTTCCACCATTCTGTCTTTCACCTCACTTATCCTATCTTCTGCCTCAGTTATTCTACTACTGGTACCCTCCAGAGTGTTTTTGACCTCAGTTATTGCATTGTTCATTATTACTGACTCTTTTTTATTTCTTCTAGGTCCTTGTTAAACATTTCTTGCATCATCTCAATTGTTCTCTCTAATCTATTTATCTGTAACTCCATTTTGTTTTCAAGATTTTGGATCCTATCATTATTCTGAATTGTTTTCCAGATAGATTCCCTATCTTCCCCTCTTTTGTTTGGTTTGGTGAGCGTTTATCATGTTCCTTTACCTTCTGAATATTTCTCTGCCTTTTCATTTTACTTAGATTGCTGTGTTTAGGGTGGCCTTTCTGTATGCTGGAAGTTTGTGATTCCTCTTTATTGTGGAGTTGGCTCCCTTTGAGTGGGGTTTGACTAGTGGGTTGTCAAGCTTTCCTGTTTATAGGAGCTTACATCTCTGTTCTGGTGAGTAGAGCTGGATCTCTTCTCTCTTGAGTGCAATGAAGTGTCCAGTAGTGAGTTTTGGTGTGTCTATGGGTTTGGAATTGTGTTGGGCAGCCTGTATTTTAACACTCCTGCATTGCTGGAGAATTAGCATGGTATGTCTTGCTCTGGAACTTGTTGCCTCTGGTGTAGAGCTTGGTTTCAGTATAGGTTTGGAGGCTTTGGATGAACTCTTATCTATTAATGTTTCCTGGAATCAGGAGTTCTCTGGTGTTCTTAGGTTTTGATTTGTGCCTCCTCTCTCTGGTCTTCAGTCTTATTCTTAAAAGTAGCCTCAAGACCTCTCCATCCATACAGCACAGATGATAAAACATCTAGGTTAATGGTGAAAAAATTATCCACAGTGCAGGACACCAAGAGAGGTTCACAGAGTTATATGGAGAAGAGAAGAGGGAGAAGGGAGATAGAAGTGACCAGGAAGAGAAGAGGGGGGATCAAAAGGGGTGAAAGCAATCTAGCCAGTAATCAATTTCCTATATGCTCTCTTTTCCATGGGGATGGTCTTGATCCCTATATTGTGTACAATGTCACGAACCTCAGTCCATAGTTCATCAGGCACTCTATCTATCAGATCTAGTCCATTAAATCTATTTCTCACTTCCACTGTATAATCATAAGGGATTTGATTTAGGTCATACCTGAATGATTTAGTGGTTTTCCCTACTTTCTTCAATTTAAGTCTGAATTTGGCAATAAGGAGTTCATGGTCTGAGCCACAGTCAGCTCCCAGTCTTGTTTTTGCTGACTGTATAGAGCTTATCCATCTTTGGCTGCAAAGAATATAATTAATCTGATTTCAGTCTTGACTATCTGATGATGTCCATGTGTAGTCTTCTCTTGTGTTGTTGGAAGAGGCTGTTTGCTATGACCAGTGCATTCTCTTAGCAAAATTCTATTAGCATTTGCCCTGATTCATTCCATATTCCAAGGTCAAATTTGCCTGTTACTCCAGGTATCTCTTGACTTCCTACTTTTTTATTCCAGTCCCCTATAATGAAAAAAACATCTTTTTTGGGTGTTAGTTCTAAAAGGTCTTGGTCTTCATAGAACCATTCAACTTCAGCTTCTTCAGCATTACTGGTTGGAGCATAGACTTGGATTACTGTGATATTGAATGGTTTGCCTTGGAAACGAACAGAAATCATTCTGTCATTTTTGAGATTGCATCCAAGTACTGCATTTCAGACTCTTTTGTTTCTATTTCTGCTTTATTGACTATGCCAAAGCTTTGACTGTGTGGATCACAATCAGATCAGATCAGATCAGATCAGTCAATTAGTTGTGTCCGACTCTTTGTAACCCCATGAATTGCAGCACACCAGGCCTCCCTGTCCATCACCAACTCCTGGAGTTCACTCAGACTCACTTCCATCGAGTCATTGATACCATCCAGCCATCATCCTCTGTCGTCCCCTTCTCCTCTTGCCCCTAATCCCTCCCAACATCAGAGTTTTTTCCAATGAGTTAACTCTTCACATGAGGTGGCCAAAGTACTGGAGTTTCAGATTTAGCATCATTCCTTCCAAAGAAATCCCAGGGCTGATCTCCTTCAGAATGGACTGATTGGATCTCCTTGCAGTCCAAGGGACTCTCAGCAGTCTTCACCAACACCACAGTTCAAAAGCATCAATTCTTCGACACTCAGACTTCTTCACAGTCCAACTCTCACATCCATACATGACCACAGGAAAAACCACAGCCTTGACTAGACGAACCTTTGTTGGCAAAGTAATGTCTCTGCTTTTGAATATGCTATCTAGGTTGGTCATAACTTTCCTTCCAAGAAGTAAGTGTCTTTAAATTTCATGGCTGCAGTCACCATCTTAAGTGATTTTGGAGCCCAGAAAAATAAAGTCTGATCACAATAAACTGTGGAAAATTCTGAAAGAGATGGGGATACCAGACCACCTGACCTGCCTCTTGAGAAACCTATATGCAGGTCAGGAAGCAACAGTGAGAACTGGACATGTAACAACGGACTGGTTCCAAATAGGAAAAGGAGTATGTCAAGGCTGTATATTATCACCTTGCTTATTTAACTTATATGCAGAGTGCATCATGAGAAATGCTGGGCTGGAAGAAGCACAAGCTGGAATCAAGATTGCCGGGAGAAATATTAATAACCTCAGATATGCAGATGACACCAACCTTATAGCAGAAAGTGAAGAGGAACTAAAAAGCCTCTTGATGAAAATGAAAGAGGAGAGCAAAAAAGTTGGCTTAAAGCTCAATATTCAGAAAACGAAGATCATAGCATCTGGTCCCATCACTTCATGAGAAATAGATGGGAAAAGAGTGGAAACAATGTCAGACTTTATTTTTTCGGGCTCCAGAATCACTGCAGATGGTGATTGCAGCCATGAAATTAAAAGATGCTTACTCCTTGGAAGGAAAGTTATGACCAACCTAAATAGCATATTCAAAAGCAGAGACATTACTTTGCCAAGAAAGATCCGTCTCGTCAAGGCTGTGGTTTTTCTAGTGGTCATGTATGGATGTGAGAGTTGGACTGTGAAGAAAGCTGAGCGCCGAAGAATTGATGATTTTGAACTGTGGTGTTGGAATAGAATCTTGAGAGTCCCTTGGACTGCAAGGAGATCCAACCAGTCCAGTCTAAAGGAGATCAATCCTGGGTGCTGTTTGGAAGGAATGTTAAAGCTGAAACTCCAGTACTTTGGCCACCTCATGCAAAGTGTTGACTCATTGGAAAACACTCTGATGCTGGGAAGGATTGGGGGCAGGTGGAGAAGGGGACGACAGAGGATGAGATGGCTGGATGGCATCACCAACTCGATGGACGTGAGTTTGAGTGAACTCTGGGGGTTCGTGATGGACAGGGAGGCTGACATGCTGCAATTCATGGGGTTGCAAAGAGTAGGACACCACTGAGTGACTGAACTGAACTGAGTAGGTTATAAAAATGAAAATTAAATGAGTTATAAAGAACATAAAATTTTTTAAAATTAAAATAATATAAATATATCTAGAAATTACTCTGGAGCTGTTGTGGGCAGTGTGCAGTCAGTTCAGTTTCAGATAGTTCCTTCTTCCAGCTTTTACTTCTTCCAAGGTCTATAGGCCCTTTCCAATGCTTAGTCAGTGTTAACTACAGGTTTTTAATCTGTTGCACCTTCACTTCCAGAGCGCTTCCCTCATCTCTGTTTATTTTGGCTTCCTGTTTTTAAGTCTTTTCAGTATCTAATTTCTGCCCTGAGAGAAGGTGGTGAAGCTGGTCACTTTTTTAGGCTCACTTGTTCAGATGTGTTGTGGGGAGTGAGGAACACTGCAAATAAGTATCAGTGGTGTATGTGGAGGAGTGCTCACACTTTATGGACCACACTAGGTTGGCCCCAACTCACAGCAGCATGTGCTTTCTGGGCCTACACTGCTTAGGCTCCAGGTTGCTCTGTAAGAATACTGTCCAAAGCAAGCTCTGCGTTTTTGTTCTCTTCCCAGGTCCAAGCAGCTCAGACGATCAGGTGCTTGGTGAGTGCACTGTTCCAGGTGGGCCATGTGTCTTAATCACCTCCCTGGTTCTGGCCACTCAGTTTCTCAGGTGTGCTGCTAGAGCACCATCTCACGTGTGCTGTGTATCTCCTCTGGGGAGCTGATCTCTTGCTGCAACCCTCCTGGCAGATGTCAACCATCCAGGATCCTAGGAAGACATTGTTAACAACTGGGAGCCTACTCAAAGTTTGGTGGTGGATGCCCCTCCCTGGGACTGATATTGCCTCTTGCCTTCCAGTTCTAGCTGTCATTCACCTGTCTCTCTGCCTCCGGCGGCGGGGAGAAGACTGTTCTCAGCAGGCTAGCTCTCCTTTGGTATTGGCTCAATCCTTTGTTCTGTGAGAGGGCCAGGTTAGAGCCTTTGACTGGAAAGTTCTCTCTCTCTCTCTCTCTCTGGCTATACCACAGTTTGGGTTGCTATCTCACATTAGCTCCCTCATATTGTCCTCAGGGCATTCAGGCCCAGTCCTTACCCTAAACATGCAGCCTATGTCTCCCTGTCCTGCCCCCACCTGCTGGAGGCGGATGTGAGTGTCTGGGCTACTTATCCACTGGGAGTTATGGTTAGGTGCATATTCTGTGGGGTTTTTTTTTATTTTTTTTCCTGGTTATGTTGCCCTCTGAGATCCCAAAACTCCGCACAGACCCACTGGTTTGGAAACTTCTCCTCTTCACAACACCCTCCCCAGGACAGGTCTCTGTCCCTAACTCTTTTGACTCTCTTTTTGTCTTTTACATTTTGTCCTACCTCCTTTTGAAGAGAATGTGCTGCCTTTCTGGGTGCTTGGTGTCCTCCACCAGCATTCAGAAGTTGTTTTGTGGAAGTTTCTCAGCATTCAAATGATCTTTTGATGATTTTGTGGGGGAGATAGTGGTCTCCCCGTTCTATTCCTCCACTGTCTTGCCTGTCTTTCCTAGGGCTTCTTGACATAGTCTGCCAACCTCTTCTAGAAGGCTCTAACTATTATTTGATTGTAATTCCCCATAACTTTCCTGAGAAATCAATGAGAAAGGTTAGGGAATGGCCCTAGGTCTTGTACCTCTGTGAAAAATGCTTGTCAATATCCCCAGATGTCTTATATTCTCATCCCTATAGCCATCACTCAGTTATTTTATGGGACAGAGGACTGCCACTTGGCTTGTGACATCAAGAAACAAGACAGATTGGATAGACTGCATGCAGGCAGTCCCTTCAAAAAAAGAACTTAACTTAGTTATTTAAACTATAAACCTTATCAATCAGTCAAGAGTACACTTTGGAAGCAATTTAAACCTGTGCCTTCACAATATAGGTTATGTTGGAAAGGCCTCAACAAATGTAACCAACACTTTCTTGCCAGAGCTACTACATATGGCCCTTGAATTATACTTCTTGTGTGGAAGTCAGGTATTAACTTACAGTTCTCCCCCAAACACAGTAACTTTTATCTTTGAGGTGCTCATAAGAGACCTGAAAGTTTTTAAGCAAACAGTAATAGGTTAAGCAATCCTTAGATGAGATACTCAAGAGGTATAGCATGCTGACTATTTATGTAGACCCTGTGGTCATGTATTTCTACAAATAGATCTGTTCAATTAGAAAAGGTGATCCAAAATGCTTTCCCAACTTTGACTGAAGTGAACAATTATACCACCCTAGCTAAGGAAAGCATTCGGGTCTGACTCAGATCACTAAATAGGACTATTGTGAATGGCAGAATCGCCCTAGATTCCCTCCCTCTAGCTAAATCAGAGTCTGAACATTCACTGATACATCCTGTTGTATTTGGATTAATTGTTGGACCAAAAGGCAATATCAATACAGAAATTTAAGGAAAATGCCACCTAGCTTTTGAAAGTAGACCAAAATGGTTTAAGGGTTCTGTTTAGCTGACTAATTCTGGGTCTCTAGGCCATGGATGACATTCAGATTGTACATCAACTTCATTCTGCTGATTATAATCCTATTGATTGTATGGGAGAAACTGAACAGATGTATAATCATGGAAAACTTCATCAGAACCAAAGCAGTGTAAAAACAAAGGATGGATATTATCAAGATACAGTTCTCCATGTTTATCTATTTTGGGTGCATTTTGCAAATCAGTCACTAACTGTTCTTTGTTCTGGATATCTTTTCAATAATGTTTGTAAAGGTAATAGCCTTGAGACAGGGTTTTACACTGGAGCAAAAAGAAGGCCTAACTGAAGTTGCTCCGTTGCAACTGACTCTTTGCAACCCCATAGACTGTAGCCTGCCAGGCTCCTCCATCCATGGCATTTTGCAGGCAAGAATACTGGAGTGGGTTGCCATTTCCTTCTCTAGGAGAACTTCCTAACCCAGGGATTGAACCTGGGTCTCCTGCACTGCAGGCAGACTTTTTACCAGCTGAGCCACCAGTGAAGCCCCCAAAAGGTCTAATTGTTGACAATTTTTAAAGATCCTAGTTCCCAAAGCTTAGGGTGCTTCTTTTGAGAGCAGACATAAGCATCTGTGTCCATCCATGTCATCTTGTGGAGCAAAGAGAAATGGAACAAATATGCTGATGTTATGCTGTCTTTTGTGCCATGTGCAAGAAAGGCCCTTGTTTCTGACCCAGAAGTTCTGTGGCTCTTATTAACATCTATGAGCAAGTGACAGACTGATTTGTTAACTTGTAAGATAAAAGATCAGAACTTTCAGAGTAACAATACTCAGAGTAAGAGTAATTCTGCTTGGGATCCTCCAAGTATACCCTCCTTGACTGTCATAAAAAATCTGTTTTAACAGCTCCTAGGAAGTTATTTTGTGAAATACGAATGAGCTTGGGCTTTAAAATCACAAACATTTGGAGAGAAAACCCAGAGTTGCTGCTTGTAAAAGCACAAGAACATCCATAACAGAGGGGTATTGTAATAAATAAATGTGGTAGTATTAATAATAAGGTTCTTATCCAACACCTGGCCAGCTAAAAAGTCAATCACTGATATTTATTTTCTCTAAGAGTTCTTATAGATTTGGGTACTAAATTGAGAGGCACATAAAGAGAAGGAGTACAAATAAAAATATATTATACTCTCCATATAAATACCATATATTTGTTTAATAAAAAACTGAAAATACCCAAAAAGTAAATAGAAAAAATCAACTAAAATTCCATCATGTAGAACAGTTAATTTTTAATGATTTAATGCATCTTCTTTTTTTATATAAAATTATAAAAAGGAGATTTTAGAAAATGTAATATATACAGTTTTGTATCCTAAAGTGGGAACATCTTGACAGTGGTTCTAGTGAATTTATTTTCAAGACACAAAATATATTAATATCACAAGCCAGAGAGCTTGGCTGTTAAATTTTTGTTAAATCTACCAGTTAGGAACATAAATGAGACTTTCATAGACTCTTTTCTTTAGCCCAACCATCTGGACATTTTCTGTATTTTGATTAAAAATAAAGAACCCATTTGACAAAAACTTACAATGCAGTTAAATTCCAAGCTTCCACAGATAGAAAACTAGAGATAAAATAATAGGTACAAAAAAAAAAAAAAAAAATCATTGTCACATCAAAAAGTCCTTAATTATAGTAATGATCTATGATTGGAACTTTTAAAACATCTGCAGTGAAACAAGTGGCTATGTTTAAACATGATAATTTAATTTTTCAATTATTTAAATATAGCTATTGTTAAGGAATTAGTTGGAAGTATTAGGAAAGTAACTTTAAAAAAACCAATTCTGGCACATGACAGAGACAAAATTGGAGGATTAGTAGAGAAAAATGTGCCCAAACATTATGATCTTAATCATTATATCTAAATTAGTATAAAATGAAAATCTAGTTGATAATTGACTTCAATTATGCTTCTTTATTTAGATATTAAGACCATTAATTCTATTAGCTAATTAAAAACTGAAATCATGCAATTGTAAATAATTCTTATTAATTGAAGACAAAGACCGTTTATTCATTTAACAAGTATTTTGTCAGGTAACCACTATAGGCCTGGCCATGAGGTTGTCATCATAGGTACAGAGTAAATATGGCAATTATTCCCATTCTGATGATCCATTTGAAACACCTTGTGTATAGGATTGGAAATCCCTTCAAAACTGAGAGTGCAAAATGGGCAAAGGGGATTAAGAGGTACAAACTTCCAGTTACAAATTAAATAAGTCACAGGAAATAAAAATCTGACAGTGTGTATTGAAAATAACAAATAAGTGTAACATAAAGTTTATTTTTGTGATAAAAAATAAATTATAATTGAAAAAACAAGAAAAAATTCAAATTTCACATATATTATTGAATTAGAATAAACAAAACATATATATATATCTCAATTGAAAAATAGAAATATTAAATAGACAAACTGGGAAGAATATTACATGTGGATTGTGAGGTTGTGGGTAATCTTGGTGCTTTTTGGATTTCTAAAATTTCAGCAATAGGCAAACTCCTATACATCAATTTATTTTTAAATGGGAAAACTCCTACATGTCAATCCCTTTTCATAGGTCCTTATCTTGTTGAGTAAAATGTATGATTATTACAAATATATAAGTATAGTTAAAACAGAAAGAATCAAATCAAATCAGAAGACCTGGGTTTTGTTCTGGGTCAACCATTAATCAGTCCTTTGATGCTGAGCATAAGATCTAGGGCCTAATTTCTTTTATTTGCATGGTCATGGATTTTGGCTGTGTGAGCTCTATATATTTTTTTCATCTTTAAGAAAATAAGTTCTATTCTTAAAGTAGCTAAGAGTCATATAACGCCAGGCTCTTTTTAAAGCATACACATAGACACACACACACACACACATATATATAGACATAGACATATTGCCTAATTTTGATAATAACTCCTATCTCATAATACTTCAACTTTTTAATATTTACCCTTCATTATTGACAGATCTACTTATATCTCCAATAATAATTATATCAGGGTTTTGCAGAAAACCAGAAGATTATATGTATCTCCTGTTGAATTAGTATGGAGTGAAGCATTTCAACTTTTGTCTATTATGCTATTATGAATATTATGTACTATTAATAGTTGATGTGTGGACACATGCTTTTAGTTGTATTTTTCTTATATTCTAGATATAAATATCAAATGTATGATTTATAAATCTTTTCTCTCATTTTGTGGACTGTCTTTTCACTTTTTTTTTTTTTTTTTTTTGCCACATATGTGACCTTATATTTTGGGGAGGACATATGGGATCTTAGTTCCCTGACCAGGGCCATGCCACCTGCATTGGAAACACATAATCTTAACAACTGGTCTGCCAGGTAAGTCCCATCTTTGCACTTTGTTGATGATTTACTTTGTAGTGCAAGTTTCTAATCTTGATGAAATCCATTTAAAAAAATGAAAAACTTCCCTTAACAACAGATTGCAATAATTTATTCATATGTTATTAAAACATATTCTAGATTTAGCCCTTAAATTTAGGTCTTAGATCCATTTTGAATCAATTCTTGTATATAATGTAAGGCAAAGAGGGGCCCAATCTCATTTTTTTTTTTTTTTTTTTTTGGCTAAAATCTAATTGTGCCAGCACCACGTGATGAAAAGATATTCTTTCTCAGTGAATGATCTTGGCATTTTTATAAAAAAATCAGTCAATCACAGCATATGGGTTTATTTATTGACTCAAATCTATTACAATGGTTTATGTACCTACTGTTATTGCTAGTATCACACTGTCTTGATTAATATAGCTTTGCAATAAGTTTGGAAATCAGTAAGTGTCAGTATTCTAGTGTTGTTCTTTCACGTAATTATTTTGGCTATTCTGGGTCTATTGAATTTCTGTATTCAATTCAGTATAAGCCTGTGCATTTCTGGGAAAAAAAAAAAAACAAAAAACACCAAACTACTACCAGGGTTTCATGCAACCCATGTTGCATTAAATCTGTAAACTAAATTGGGAAGCACTGCCATTTTAACAATATTATAGCTTCTAATCCATGAACATGGATGTCATTTCATTTATCTAGTTTTTCTTAATTCATATGCATTTTTATTAGACTGAACCCATAACCCTTCATCAAATCTAAGATATCTGTAGATCATCCTCCTTATTTAACTGTGTGTGGGGGTGCATGTGTGCTAATTCACTTTAGTTGTGTCTGACTCTATGCTCTAATACTTATTAAAAATACATATAAATGTGGGCTTCCCTGGTGGCTCAGTATTGGGAAGCTCACCTCTCAATGCAGGAGATGTAGGTTACATCTCTAGGTTGGGAATATCTCCTGGATAAGGAAATGGTTTCAATATCCTTACCGGGGAAATGCCATGGACAGAGGAGTCTGGTGGGCTACAGTCCATGGGGTCTCAAAAGAGTTGGACATAATTTAGCAATAAAAACAACAACAACATATAAATGATGCTCATTTTCAAGAGAACTCTGAGGACTATAAATTATTTAGATTTTCCCAATTTATTGGGAATGTTTTATTTAGGTATTGAAATCATTATGGTTAATTTTTCTGCTGTGGCTGAAGGTTCTTTGTATAAGGCTTACCAAAGAAAAAGATAACTAAATAAATAGATGATTCTTTAACTTATACAAAATGCACACAAAGTATATGTGTGCATCAGATCAGATCAGATCAGTCGCTCAGTCTTGTCCGACTCTTTGCGACCCCATGAATCTCAGCACGCCAGGCCTCCCTGTCCATCACCAACTCCTGGAGTTCACTCAGACTCATGTCCATCGAGTCAGTGATGCCATCCAGCCATCTCATCCTCTGTCGTCCCCTTCTCCTCTTGCCCCCAATCCCTCGCAGCATCAGAGTCTTTTCCAATGAGTCAACTCTTCGCATGAGGTGGCCAAAGTACTGGAGTTTCAGCTTTAGCATCATTCCTTCCAAAGAAATCCCAGACCATAGAAAAACTGGAAGAAAATACACCAATTTGTTATAATAGTAACTTTTGAAGAGAAATGAGAAACGGGATTGAGGAAAAGAAGAGGACTAAGTACTGTTTACTTACAAAATTTTAAAAATGTTTTCAGGTATTTCTGGTATAATATTTAATATGAATAACAATAAATATAAATATGTCCCATTAAAATGAGTTTTTTCAATATGTATCACCTAAGAGTATAGTACCCTGGCTGACCTTGAGATTGCCAGTGGTGTTCAGCAGCAGGTTGAAAGGTTTGTGATTGTGGTGTAGAATATTAGCTGAATGAATATATTTTAACTATCTGAGGATCTGGTAGAGAAAATAGTAGATTTGGTTATCACTACAATATTGTGTCTTCAAGAACTTAGAGATATGTTTCCATGAGGTCTTATACTATATATCTATCTATTGATCAATGTATAGATAGATATCACATTTGCCTTATGATTGGGCCTCGAAATTTCTTTCTCCAAGAAAGAGAGAGTGTTCAAATCCAAAGACTATCTGCTGGTAATATTTCCTCTTACTCAGGGAATGTCAGCCTTTTGCTCCACTCAGGTCTCCAGCTGATTGTGTTGTGCTGTGTTCAGTTATATCTGACTCTTTGGGACACCATGGACTATAGCCCACCAGGCTCCTCTGTCTATGGGATTTTTCCAGGCAAGAATACTGGAATGGGTTTCCATGCCCTTCCCCAGGGGATCTTCCTGACCCAGGAATCAAATCTATGTCTCTTATGTCTCCTGCATTGGCAGGCAGGTTCTTTATCATTAGCGGCACCTGGGAAGCCCCTTCAGCTGATTAGATGTGACCTATCTGATTTATGGAAGGTGATATGCTTTATTTAAAGTCCAGTGACTTAAACATTGCATTCATGAAAGAATACCATCACAGAATCATCCAGAAGAATGTTTGACCACATAACTGGGCACAGTGATCCAGCAAAGTTGACACATAAACTTAATCATCACAATCACTAAGCACTAGTTATCATTTAAGATCAACTTAGTTCCCAATATTAAGATATAATAGTAAGATATTTTTGTTCCCAGAAGAAGGTATTACATATCACTTCTTTTTCAAACTCTAGGACTTATTACAATAACTTCACATGCTCTCTTACTTATGTAAATGAGACAAATAAATTTAGTTCCAAGTATAATTCAGAGATCAAATTGCCAACATCCATTAGACCATAGGAAAAGCAAGACAGTTCAGGAAAAACATTTAATTCTGCTTTATTGACTACACTAAAGCCTTTGACTGTATGGATCACAGCAACCTGTGGAAAATTCTTAAAGAGACAGGAATACCAGACCACCTGACCTGCCTCCCGAGAAAACTGTATGCGGGTCAAGAAGCAACAATTAGAACAGGACATGGAACAACAGGCCGGTTCCAAATTGGGAAAGGAATATGTCAAGGCTGCACATTGTCACCCTACTTATTTAACTTATATGCAGAGTATATCATGTAAAATACCTGACTGGATGAAGCACAAGCTGGAATCAAGATTGTTGGGAGAAGTGTCAATAACCTCAGATATGCAGATGACACCACCCTTATGGCAGAAAGCAAAGAACTAAAGAGCCTCTTGATGAAAGAGAAAGAGGAGAGTGAAAAAACTGTCTTAAAGCTCAACATTCAGAAAAGTAAGATCATGGCATCTGGTCCCTTCACTTCATGGCCAATAGTTGGGGAAAAAGTGGAAACAGTGCCAGACTTTTGGGCTCCAAAATCACTACAGATGGTGACTGCAGCCATGAAATTAAAAGATGTTTGCTCCTTGTAAAGAAAAGCTATGACCAGACTGACAGCATATTAAAAAGCAGAGACATTACTTTGCCAACAAACGTCCATCTAGTCAAAGCTATGGTTTTTCCAGTATTGATGCATGGATATGAGAGTTGGACTATAAAGAAAGCTGAGCACTGAAGAATTGATGCTTTTGAACTGTGGTGTTGGAGAAGACTCTTGAGAGTCCCTGGGACAGCAAGGAGATCAAACCATTCAATCCTTAAGGAAATCAGTCCTGAATATTCATTGGAAGGACTGATGCTGAAGCTGAAAATCCAATACTTTGACCACCTGAAGTGTAAAAATGACTCATTGGAAAAGATCTTGATTCTGGGAAAGATTGAAGGCAGGAAGAGAAGGGGACGATAGAGGATAAGGTGGTTGGATGGCATTACCAACTCGATGAACATGAGTTTGAGCAACTCCGAGAGCTGGTGATGGACAGGGAAGCCTAGTGTGCTACAGTCCATGGGGTCGCAAAGAGTTGGACACTACTGAGCGAATGAACTGAACTGATACTTCAAGTATCAGTTGTGACTGGCTCAGTGGTAGAGAACCTGTCTGCCAATGCAGGAGACTCAGGTTCAGTCTTTAGGTTGGGAATATCCCCTGGAGGAAGACACGGCAACCCACTCCAGTATACTTGACAGGAAAATCCAATGCACAGAGAAGCCTAGCCAGCTACAATCCATTAAGTTGTAAAGAGACAGACATAATCTAGTAACTGAGCAACAACAACAAATACTTCAGTTTACCAGTAGACTTGCTCATAAAGACTTTTGTGTACATTGAATTGTTCCACATGATTATCTTTGTAGTGTCAGATACATTTTCTCTATATTTTTCATTGATTTGCAATTGAGTATGGCTCTTAGACTTTCAGCCTTAAGTTTTTGATGGTTTATATTTCCATTGATTAAGATATTAATTCGTGAATAACCTATGACTAAACAACTAAAAAAATGCTGAAGTCCTTCAGCATTTCATAGTGATTTACTACAATAAATGAAAAAAATCCCTAAAATATTCAAACCATTCATTATTTAATGCTGATATAAAATAGAGTTTACTGCCTTAGATGAGATGAAAGTTAGAATTCTTGTTTTTAATATAGGCTTTTATAAGATATATAGTACTTTTAATTATAAGTACTCTGTTATATGTTTTCCCTGACTGAGTGATTAATTTACTTACTGAGAAAACTACTGAGAGGCTGCTATGTATAAAGGACTATTTCGGATGCTGTGTGCATGCTCAGACAATTAGTCTTGTCCAAATCTTTGTGACACCATGGACTGTAGCCTGCCAGTCTCCTCTGCCCATGGGATTTTCCAGGCAAGAATACTGATATGAGTTGTCATTTCCCCCTCCATTGGATCTTCCTGATCAAGGTATCAAACCCATGTCTCCTGCATCCCTGTGTTGGCAGGTGGATTCTCTAACACTGAGCTACCTGGGAAGCCCTTTCTGATGATAAGGATACCAATAATAGGAAAAAATATTCTCTCTCACCATAAAAAATCAACACCATGATAAAACCTGCATTTAAAATAATAATAAAACTAAATATGTATGTAAAATGTATAGCAGTTTTTAATAATAGAAAAGAAAAAAAGAGTGAAATTGCAATTACAAATAGAGTTGGATCAAAGCAAGACTTGTTGAGAAAGTGAAACTTTCTAAGTGGTGGAGGGTACAAACAAAAAGGCCCAAAGACAGAAGTGTCCACTGCGGTTTCTTAGAAGGCCAAAGTTGGCCCATGTGGCTGTTGAATAGTAGCTGTAATAGCAAGTGAAGTGAAGTCGCTCAGTCGTGTCCGACTCTTTGAGACCCCATGGACTGTAGTCTACCACACTCCTCCGTCCATGGGATTTTCCAGGCAAGGGTACTAGAGTGGGTTGCCATTTCCTTCTCCAAATAGCAAGAGATAAGATCAAAATGATACTGAAGCATTGAACTTTGCAAACAAATTGTGGAATCTTGTTAGAGATACTGTTTTTCACTCTGAGTGAAATGGGTGCCTCTGGCAAGTTCTCAACAAAGGTGATATTAACTGCCTATAATTTTAATAAATTCACTTGGGCCACAGGGAAACCCATTAGGAGAATACTACAATAATCCATGACCCAAATAAAAAGCAATGGTGGCTCAGACTAGGGATGTAGAAGCGGGTGAAGAAGACAGCTAATTGGAGCTATACTCTGAAGAAGCAGACTTTTGTATTTGCAGAGAAAAAAACCTGAAAATCAGAAACCACTCCAAACATTTATCATTCATATCTGGAAGCCAGGGAAGAGTGTGAGAAGGATAAATTCCAGATATTTTTCTTTTAACCAACTCTTTTAAACACAACGGTCAAATGAATAAAAATATATAACTTTCTTGCCAAGCTTTATGCATCTTGTTGGGACAATCAGTCAAATTCCTAAATCAATAACTGTTTTGATTATACCATTCCAGAGAAACAATGTATAAAAACATATTCCAGTGCAATTTCTCTGTAATCTGTTCCTCCTGTTCCATCAAGTGTGACAGTGTATTATTATATATTGGCAGAAAACATCAATATGGATGATGTTAGACAGTGGGAGGAAAGCATTTTGCTGTGCCGGTTTTGTCTTTATAATAACAGCATTGATCTGTATTTCAGCTTACCCCTTGTGGCAGCTCATGGTTAATTTGCCCACATCTACATTGGTATGAGAAGTAATGTGGTGAATGTCAGGTGGGATCTGCAATTCATAGAAACAGCTTTACCATCTAAAGATTTTTGTCAATTGTAAATTAATTATTAATCTGATTTGTCCTTCTCTGTTCACATTTCTGCAAGTGTTAGTAAATCAGAGTCTGCTCAATCTTTTAGTGGAATTGGCCTGATAATAAGTAGTCACTTTTTGGTTTGCTTACTTTACTCTTGCTTGATTAAATAAACTATTCAGGTATTTTTATGGCTTTGGGATTTTTATAATCCTTTACACAAAATAAATTGTCTGCTTAGTGATTTTCTTATTCTTTGCCCTTCTGTGAGACTTTCAGTATTTTTTAAATAACATCAAGGCTTTCATTCTATTCTTTGTCCACCAAATCATGGTAGCAGTGAGTAGAGGGCATTGAATGTTGAATCTACCCAATTAATAGTTAAAAATATAGACAAGTATTTATAAGAAGCATCATGTTCCTTATTTGTGTATTGTATTAAAAATACTTGCTTCACAGTCTTACAATAAATATTTAATAAGATAAAGTATATAGAACTCCATGGTTTCTGAAATTTGCTTTGTTAGTGTGCCTATTAGGGTTGAAATGGAAGACAGATCATATGCTCTTTATATCAAGTCATTTTCATTCAAAGATGACTAAAGACGTGACTTCCCATTTACATGCAGTGTGTTGACTATTTTTATCTATTTAGCTGGGATTTTGGTCAAGTTATTAACTAAAATTATGGAAAATCAACACAATTGCATACACAAGTATATTAAAAATAATTATTACATTATTTATTTGATTCATTCATCTTTTAAACATCACATCTATAAGGAAAACTGTATTAAAATGATTTGCATTCTCCAGTTAAGAGCTAAAATCTCTATATCCTGCTGGGTTAAGGTGTTCTGCCTTTTCATAGTATATTGTCTGATTTTGAAAGCAGCTAGGCAAGAAGGCTGAGAGTGCCACGTTAAATTCCAGCTAAACTGAAGTATGAACTGGGCTTGCAGAGCTTGTTCAAACAGCCTGGCTTCCCAGTTCATACACATGAATGTGACAGTAGAAAATCAGACACCTGGCAGCTACAAGTGTTTTGGTTTTATGTTTTTAGATTCATGGCCAAGATTACTTTGTGAGTGCCAAATTACTACCTTAATTTAAAAGCAGACAAACACATTCAATTTTTACCACCTAGAAAATCATGTTATATTCTTGCTTAAAAACATCTCCATAAGCAGGGAGAGGAAAAAAAAATTTTTTTCAAAATTAATTCCCATCTGTTTTGTAGGCTTTGGACCTTGAGAAATGTCTGACAATACCACTAAACTGTAGGAATGGTTTCTGTTTTGAAATGTTAATTTCATTGCTGGAAGACTATTAAAAGAGTATGACTGAATGAATGGCTTAGGGGTTGATGGTGTTAAATGAAAGTCAAAGGCCTGTTAATTTGTTTATTTTATTTATTTATTTCATTTTGCTTGCGGTATGGTTTTATTTGACTTTTCCAGTACACAAACCTCAGATTTAACATAGGATGGAAAAAAAAAAAAAAAACTTGTCATAAAACCCTTATTAGAGTAGATCAGAATTTTGTACATGTCATATCTAACTCTGATATCTACTTTTAAGAAACAGAAAACATAGTGCATTTAGGGTAGTACTGTTAGTTGCTCAGTCATGTCTGACTCTTTGCAACCCCATGGACTGTAGCCCACCAGGCCCCTCTGTCCATGGGATTCTCCAGGCAAGAATACTGGAATGAATTGCCATTTCCTTCTCCAACAGTGCATTTGAGAAAAACAAAATCCAAGAGGCAAATATGTCACATAATTTTGCCGCAAGGTAGCTAATAAGAATGTAATGCTGACACATCTGAAAATGAAGAAAAAGGAAACTGGTGACCAAACAATGTGAGAAATACATCTTACTATTTGATTAAAAAAATGCACACTTAAAAAAATGAGCTTAGAGCCTAATTGCTAAAAGAAGGGTTTTTTGTTGTTGTTTTGTTTTTATGTCCTTTCTGTTACATTTTCAAGTTTGTTTAGGCTAGTCAATTGTGACATGAATTTGGTCAAAAAAAGACAAATACGTTTGGCAGTGCAATTGGGGCTTTTGAGTGCTTCTTCATTCATACTGTTATTCCCTGTCCATCTATTTGCCTACATAATATTACCAAAAATTTGCTCTCAGCAGCCAGCTTTCCACACCACACTCTTCTGTCTCTTCCACGTCCCCATCCCATTACACCTATTGACCCAAAGCTGTTCACTCTGTCCACTTTCACTGGCCTTCCTCTTAAGTCAATCACATTGGTTTAGGGAATATTAACAGCTTTGGCTCCTTCCACAGATCATTTTCCTGAACTTCCAATTCCTCTCTAAATTTCTTCCAGTGCAAGTCAAATGCAGGATTTGGTACTCTTAGAGATAGCTCTGGGTATCTCTACTGACACGGCAACAGCTCTTTATGCCCATTATTGACATCATTTTCATATTGACTTCTCTTCTGATTTGCTCTCTAAGTTCCCATTGCTAACAGATTTTGGAAATTTTCAAAACTAGAGACCTTTAAGGAATCTAGAAGAGCAGGAGAGATCCTGTTATCTGCCTTCTTTTTGTTGCCCACATAAGGGCAAGTAGCCTTAGGAAGTTATTCAGGATTCTTCCTGTTCTGTCCCAAATCTTACTTTCAAGTTTCATTCCCTGCCCCTTCCCCAGAGTACCCTACACATCTTCCCTAATATGTACACTGTTGTAAAAACTTTGTTCCTCTGGCTGGTGTTCCTTTTTCACAGTTTCTTACCCAGCACCTCCTACTTATTGTTTACGCTCAACTTTAATATTGCCTTCTCTGTGAAGTCTTTTCCTACTCTGAAATGTTGTATTTACAAAGGCAATTACTACTCTTTCAGAGTTGCTACTATAGTACTTTGAACAGTCAGCTCTAGGAGAGCCTTTAGAATCCAAAAGGTGGATGGGTCCACTCTGAATGAAGTTATTCAGAATGTATCAGCAATGAAGCATGGAGAAAGTTTGAATCTACTCCACCCTAAGCAATGCAAGAATTACTCAGAAAGACAACAGAATGCATCTTATCAAAAACTTATGAACAATTTTATTCTCAAAAGTATACTTGAGGTTCAGAAATTAAAAATTCCCAATGCGAAGACATTCTCCTTGACATGATTAGTGAAAATGGATTTTATAATACTCTACTAATGTTCTAATAAGATTATGGTTTCTTGTCCAGAGTTGAAGGAAATTACCTTGACAAGATGGTTGTCAAGATTCCGGATAAGGGAGTTTCACCAACTCACTATAAGATATAGAAAGGAGGGAATATACTTAAGGAAGAAATGTCTGCCTGATTAAGGACTGAAACTGAGCAGAACTCTACAGGGCTCTGAGATACAAATCATTTCTGTGTCCTGTGTGTTTCTTATTTGTAGGAAATAGGCTTCATTCAGGTTCCATGATCTTCCTTGAGTTCCAAAGGTAGGTTCAAACAGTTGCTAATCAAGGAAGAGAGGGAAAATAGTCAAGAAACAACAGTTCAGGTTTGGTGCAGGGTTCTATTTCCTCTTTAAGGAATATATTGATACATAACAATATCTTGAGCTCTACTGCAGAACTAAGGGCCCTGCCAGTTGGAGGATGGCAACTTCAAGCTGACCACAAGATTCTTGGAGCATTTCCTTGTTACCTCACAACCAACCAATTGGAAGAAAGTCACATAACCTACAACCCTCACCTCAAATTGGGCCCACAAAACTTTTCCACAAAAGCCATCAGAGAGTTCAGGGTTTTTGAAATTGAGCCACTGCTTTTTGTTGCTTGGCCATTCAATAAACATTTCTCTGCTCCAGACTCTGATATTTCAGTTTATTTGGCCTCACCAGGTATCTGGTACATGAACCTTGTTTAGTAACAATTACTTTGTTTGGTATATTGAGTGTGACACTTTCACAGTGTCATCTTTTAGGATTTGAGATAGTTCAACTGGAATTCCGTCACCTTCACTAGCTTTGTTCATAGTGATGCTTCCTAAGGCCCACTTGACTTCACATTCCAGGATGTCTGACTCTAGGTGAGTGATGACACCATCATGGTTATCTGGGTCATGAAGATCTTTTTTGTATTTCTGTGTATTCTTACCACCTCTTCTTAATATCTTCTGCTTCTGTTAGAGCCATACCATTTCTCCCCTTTATTGTGCCCATCTTTGCATGAAATGTTCCTTTGATATCTCTAATTTTCTTGAAGAGATCTCTAGTCTTTCCCATTCTATTATTTTCCTCGATTACTTTGCATTGATCACTGAGGAAGACATCTTATCTCTCCTTGCTATTCTTTGGAATTCTGCATTCAAATGGGTATATGTTTCTTTTTCTCCTTTGCCTTTTGCATTTTTTTTCCCCTCAGTTATTTGTAAGGCTTCCTCGGACAACCATTTCACCTTTTTGCATTTCATTTTCTTGAGATGGTCTTGATCACTGCCTCCTGTACAATGTCAGGAACCTCTGTCCATAGTTCTTCATGTACTCTGTCTATCAGATCCAATCCCTTGAATCTATTTCTCACTTCCATTGTATAATCGTAAGGGATTTGACTTAGGTCATACCTGAATGGTCTAGTGGTTTTCCCTACTTTCTTCAATTTCAGTCTGAATTTGGCAATAAGGAGTTCATGATCTGAGCCACAGTCAGCTCCCGTCTTGTTTTTGCTAACTGTATAGAGCTACTCCATCTTTGACTGCAAATAATATAATCAATCTGATTTCAGTATTGACCATCTGGTGATGTCCATGTGTAGAGTCTTCTCTTGTGTTGTTGGAAGAGGGTGTTTACTGTGACTAGTGTGGTCTCCTTGGGAAAACTCTGTTAGCTTCTTCCCTGCTTCGTCTTGTTCTCCAAGGACAAATTTGCCTATTACTCCAGGTATCTCTTGACTTCCTACTTTTGCATTCCAGTTCCCTATAATGAAAAGGACATCTTTTTGGTGTTAGTTCTATAAGGTCTTGTAGGTCTTCATAGAACTGTTCAACTTCAGCTTCTTCAGCATTACTGGTTGGGGCATAGACTGGGATTACTGTGATATTAAATGGTTTGCTTTTGAAATGAACAGAGATCACTCTGACGTTTTTGAGATTGCATCCAAATACTGCATTCCAGACTCTTTCATTGACTATGATGGCTACTCCATTTCTTCTAAGGGATTCTTGCCCACAGTAGTAGGTAAAATAGCCATCTGAGTTAAATTCACCCATGCCAGTCCATTTTAGTTTGCTGATTCCTAAAATGTCAATGTTTATTCTTGCCATCTCCTGTTTGACCACTTCCAATTTGCCTTGATTCATGGACCTAACATTCCAGGTTCCTATGCAATATTGCTCTTTATAGCATCTGACTTTACTTCCATCACCAGTCACATCCACAACTGGGTGTTGATTTTGCTTTGGAAATTAAAATTTCCAAATTTTAATTTCAAAAATGAAATTTCTAAAATGAAATTAAAAGATGCTTGCTCCATGGAAGAAAAGCTACAACCAACCTAGACAGCATTTTAAAAAGCAGAGACATTACTTTGGCAACAAAGTTCCATCTAGTCGTAGCTATGGTTTTTCCAGTAGTCATGTATTGATGTGAGAGTTGAACTACAAGGAAAACTGAGTGCAGAAGAATTGATGCTTTTGAACTGTAGTTTTGGAGAAGACTCTTGAGAGTCTCTTGGGCTGCAAGGAGACCCAATTAGTCAAATCTAAAGGAAATCGGTCCTGAATATTCATTGGAAGGACTGATGCTGGAGCTAAAACTCCAATACTTTGGCACCTGATGTGAAGAACTGACTCACTGGAAAAACCATGATGCTGGGAAAGATCGAAGGCAGAAGGAGAAGGGGATAACAGAGAATGAGATGTTTGGATGCCATCACTGACCCAATGGACATGTGTTTGAGTAGGCTTCAGGAGTTGGTGATGGACAGAGAAGCATGGTGTGCTACAGTCCATGGGGTTGCAAAAAGTCAGACACAACTGAGCAACTGAACTGAACTGAACCAATTTTGTTTGGTAACAGTATATTGTTTATGACTATGTTTTCCTCAGTTTTGATTTTTTTTCACGTTAACTCTATTATAAAAAGACCAGGGAAGCATTAGCATTATATGAGAGACCTACGCCTTAGTAAAAAGATTGAGTACATCTTTCATCCAATCAGAAGTGGCATTCCTTTATTGTTTTCCCTATTTTTTTTAATCATAACATTTTTTTAAAATTAGAGGATAATTGCTTTACAATATTGTGTTAGTTTCAGCAGTACAGTAATGTGAATCAGCTATAAGTATACTTACATCCTTCCCTCCTGAGCCTCCGTCCCACCCTACCCCCTTTGTTGGTAGATGGCTAAGGAAAAAATAAAACTAAAGAAACTAGAAAAGAGGGGCAAAAGTAGAATCTTACACAATTTGTTAGATAAGAAGGGAGGTTTGACTTATGAAATGGGTCCAGAAGTATTGTCTAAATAAAAGTATTAGAGAAGAGGGAACTGGCCTTTAGTAACTTGCAATATATGCTGCTCAGTATTGGCTATGTGTTGGTCAGACAAGCAGTGAGAAAGATTAGGGAAACAAAACAGGGCTAAAAGTCAGCTATGGGCCACTGAACCCAAAGACAAATTATCTTAGAAAGGTTATTCAAAAATGAGACCTTATCAGGCAGTGCTTATGTTCTTTAGAATTAGTAAAAGTTGATTTCTCTTTTAGAATAGAACTGAACCTATAAATGGGACAAGCTTTTGAAAAATAAGGAAGATGGAAACAGAAATTGAGATGGGGGCTGATAGTAACACTTTCTGTCAATACATAGAAAGGAACTGTAGAGGACTAATGAATGAGTGAACTAGGAATATTTATGAGAAGATTTAGATTGAACAGATGATTTTAGAAAAACTAGTGGCTTTATTTCAACACCAGTAAGTTTGTCCAAAATACAGCATGAAGGAGGAAAACTCTTAGTAACAAGTTACATACCTACCACCTCAACAGTGAACTCTTTTCTTTGGTCATGAAATAATGAATAAAGAATAAGAATTCTTTCAACTCTTCTGGAAAAAATGATATAAGGCCAATAAATGAACTGTCCAAAATGGTATTGGCTGACTCCTGACACTCAAGGAAAGATTCTGGTATCATATATTCCAAGTTACTTTTTCTTTACGCCAAAGAATTCAAATTTTTCTTAATTTGTTTATATCCTTAAATGTATGTTGAGGTTTGATTTTCAGAAGTTTAGCTATAATTTGCATGCTTACTTGAGCAACAGGCTTTTTAAATGTTAGGGTCAATATGTTTTTCTTCCTTTGTTTTTATTTTTCTCACTACATTTATGATCTTTCCCTTTTCTGCTCTATTAATATCTACAAATTCTGATCTGGATGATCCATTTCTGATCCACTTATCTTATTAATCCTCTTCCTTCTCCACTAGATCATGACCTCTAGAGAGCAGAGGCTGTTTCTTTTTATCATGTGCATGATCCCAGCATCTATTGTGGTATTTCGTATATAATTAATTATTCAGTACATAATTATTGCTTGATAAATAAAGTTCTGGAACATAGGATGTATTTTTCCATATACAATTCTGGGAAATAAGCTGTTTCAGTCATGTATTTATGTGCAATAAATGGTACAACACTTAGAGACTTAAAAAATACCAATTTTGTGGCTTGGGAATTTACACAGGGCTCATCTGAGTGATTCTGTGCTCCATTTGGCAGGATTTACCTGGTTATTGGACCAAGCTGAGCTGGCTCCCTTCCTCTCAATGAAGTCTCAAGGCCCCTCCAATAGGCCGGTGAGACATTTTACATGATGGCTCAGGATTCCTAGAAACCAAGGTAAAGACTGCGTGTCGGAGTTGCTCATATATTTTTGAGATTAGTTGTTTGTCAGTTGCTTCATTTGCTATTATTTTCTCCCATTCTGAAGGCAGTCTTTTCACTTTGCTAATAGTTTCCTTTGATGTGCAGAAGCTTTTAAGGTTAATTAGGTCCCATTTGTTTATTTTTGCTTTTATTTCCAATATTCTGGGAGGTGGGTCATAGAGGATCCTGCTGTGATGTATGTCAGAGAGTGTTTTGCCTATGTTCTCCTTTAGGAGTTTTACAATTTCTGGCCTAACGTTTAGATCTTTAATCCATTTTGAGTTTATTTTTGTATATGGTGTGAGAAAGTGTTCTAGTTTCATTCTTTTACAAGTGGTTGACCAGATTTCCCAGCACCACTTGTTAAAGAGATTGTCTTTAATCCATTGTATATTCTTGCCTCCTTTGTCAAAGATAAGGTGTCCATATGTGCGTGGATTTATCTCTGGGCTTTCTATTTTGTTCCATTGATCTATATTTCTGTCTTTGTGCCAGTACCATACTGTCTTGATAACTGTGGCTTTGTAGTAGAGCCTGAAGTCAGGTAGGTTGATTCCTCCAGTTCCATTCTTCTTTCTCAAGATCGCTTTGGCTATTCGAGGTTTTTTGTATTTCCATACAAATTGTGAAATTATTTGTTCTAGCTCTGTGAAGAATACTGTTGGTAGCTTGATAGGGATTGCATTGAATCTATAAATTGCTTTGGGTAGTATACTCATTTTCACTATATTGATTCTTCCAATCCATGAACATGGTATATTTCTCCATCTATTAGTGTCCTCTTTGATTTCTTTCACCAGTGTTTTATAGTTTTCTATATATAGGTCTTTAGTTTCTTTAGGTAGATATATTCCTAAGTATTCTATTCTTTCTGTTGCAATGGTGAATGGAATTGTTTCCTTAGTTTCTCTTTCTGTTTTCTCATTATTACTGTATAGGAATGCAAGGGATTTCTGTGTGTTGATTTTATATCCTGCAACTTTACTATAGTCATTGATTAGTTCTAGTAATTTTCTGGTGGAGTCTTCAGGGTTTTCTATGTAGAGGATCATGTCATCTGCAAATTGTGAGAGTTTTACTTCTTCTTTTCCAAATTGGATTCCTTTTATTTCTTTTTCTGCTCTGATTGCTGTGGCCAAAACTTCCAAAACTATGTTGAATAGTAATGGTGAAAGTGGGCACCCATGTCTTGTTCCTGACTTTAGAGGAAATGTTTTCAGTTTTTCACCATTGAGGATAATGTTTGCTGTGGATTTGTCATATATGGCCTTTATTATGTTGAGGTATGTTCCTTCTATTCCTGCTTTCTGGAGAGTTTTTATCAAAACCACTATGAGGTACCATTTCACACCAGTCAGAATGGCTGCAATCCAAAAGTCTACAAATAATAAATGCTGGAGAGGGTGTGGAGAAAAGGGAACCCTCTTACACTGTTGCTAGGAATGCAAACTAGTACAGCCACTATGGAGAACAGTGTGGAGATTCCTTAAAAAACTGGAAATAGAACTGCCTTATGATCCAGCAATCCCACTGCTGGGCATACACTGAGGAAACCAGAAGGGAAAGAGACACGTGTACCCCAATGTTCATCGCAGCACTGTTTATAATAGCCAGGACATGGAAGCAACCTAGATGTCCATCATCAGATGAATGGATAAGAAAGCAGTGGTACATATACACAATGGAGTATTACTCAGCCATTAAAAAGAATACATTTGAATCAGTTCTAATGAGGTGGATGAAACTGGAGCCTATTATACAGAGTGAAGTAAGCCAGAAGGAAAAACACCAATACAGTATACTAACGCATATATATGGAATTTAGAAAGATGGTAACAATAACCCTGTGTACGAGACAGCAAAAGAGACACTGATGTATAGAACAGTCTTATGGACTCTGTGGGAGAGGGAGAGGGTGGAAAGATTTGGGAGAATGGCATTTAAACATGTAAAATACCATGTATGAAACGAGATGCCAGTCCAGGCTCGATGCACGATACTGGATGCTTGGGGCTAGAGCACTGGGACGACCCAGAGGGATGGTATAGGGAGGGAGGAGGGAGGAGGGTTCAGGATGGGGAACACATGTATACCTGTGGCAGATTCATTTTGGTATTTGGCAAAACTAATACAATTATGTAAAGTTTAAAAGTAAAATAAAACTAAAAAAACAAAAAACAAACAAACAAAAAAAAAGACTGCATGTCTCCTTGAGGTCTAGGTTCAGATTTGAATAGTTTCACTGCAGTGGTACATGACTGGTCAAATTAATCACAAATCAGCCTAAATTCAAGAGAAGCAAATATAGACTGCATCATAGAGGGAAGAATGTAAAAAAATTATAAATATTTCCAATCTATTATACATGAGGGGAAGAAACAGAAACTTACTTTATACTTATTCTCACTTTCTGTGCCTGCATTAGATCTTCATCTATGGGTGCTTGAATAGAAATATAATTTTTAGAAAGGCAAAATATTCGTTTATCCTGTGACTCAAGCAATGCTGGCATCAATTTCTCTGGCCTTGGTTATTCTAATTGCTTACATTCCTTCAGTGTCCAAAGTTCTTCTGATTTATTCTTTACAGTGCCTGTGTCATTGCCTTTTCCATTTTCACCCTGAGTGCTGTCAGCCCCCCAAATCTGGTCAGGTCCATAGTGGTCCTTTAATCAAATTAATACTTCTCCAGATAGAAGTAAGGAAGATAAGTTCGAGGCTTTTAGAATCCTCCTCCACTAGTCCACTGCCCATTGTCCATGTCATTTTCAGATTTTCTTTATTCATTTATAAATATCTATATTATTCTTTCATGTGCCTGCTCATAAACATGTCAAATGAAGTACTAGCATTTCCATTTATATTTTTAAAATTTATTTCTAGTGTAAATTTTTACATGTTTTTATAAATCAGATACATTTTAACATGAGATGGAGTGGAAACAAATAAAGAACTAGTTAAATATAAGCCAAATTAAAAAATTTAATCTAGCATACAAGAACTTTGTCAGTTAGTTTCACAGTCTTCCCATGAATAAAAGATTCCACTCAGCATCTGTGTGATATTCTTCAAGTATACTTTGCATTCTTCCAGACCTCTGCTTTGTCTGATTCCATTCCCTTTGTCTCCTTTGGCTCTATCTGTGGAATTACAGTTATGTTTTAGCCTCTGCTCAAATGTCACTAATTTTATGCAATTCTGACTGTCATGATTAAAAATTATCACTTCTTTCTAAAGATTCCTAAACAGCTTTCATTGTACTTCATACTATACTTCTCATGTTATAAATCCTTTTTATCTTGATAATTACAAAGAAATTTGTCTTTGCAAAATAAAATTCTCTAGATGAGCAGAAATTGTGTGATTTGCACAGTGTAAAAACTCAGTAGAGATTGGAATTAATAAATAGATGAGGGAATCAAAGATTCAATAGTACTTTTTAAAAATAATTGCTTTTTAGTTGAAAATACATATACTATATTGACAAAGCAATTTTTGGAGAAAAACTTGGGAGAATGTCCAGCAGAGAATTCAGACATTTGATTAAGTAAAATCAGTGCCTATGTTCTCCAAAGAAGGGAAGAACATTTTATCATACACTAAGTAATAGAATATCCCTCTTTCTATAGTAAAATTCCAAATGTATATGTAAAAATGAATGTTGAATCATACTTAATAAATTCAAGTATTTTGTGGATTCTTAATGTGTATGCACATATGTCCTTATACATCGTTATCAGTTTGTTCAAATGTTTCATCTTAAGAGTTAAGAAAATGAATATAAAGTTTTGCTTTGTAAATGTGAATATCTTGAGCATTCATTATGTTTTTATAATTTACAACATAATAAACAATATATAGTTTACATTAAAGCTAATGTACAAAGTGCTTTATTTGAATTTCTTAAATATTCCTTTTGTCTAGATTGAGATATGACTGAAATTAGTAGAGAAATGATTTTTTTGTATACTTTATGAAGCATAAATCTTTAACCTTATATAAGAATATCTTCCTTTCACTCTATTTTGAACAAATGATACTAAGTGGAACTAGAAATAAGTAGCCCAAAACATCTATATGAATTGTGTTGAAATTTCACAAGAAGTTTAATTTGCTTTGATTTTCTGTTCCAGTACCACTAACTGAATTATGATTAACTAAAGCATATTGATGGCTACCTTGACTTATGCAAGTACAAAATTTGGAGTTTTTGCATGCCTACAATAGACATGAATGACTTTAAGATATTATTTAAAGTCTTTTAAAAGTCTTTAACATTTACAGGAATGTCTCACTTTGCACTAATATAACCCATTTTCACTCTGTAAAGGGTTCAAATGCTTTTAGTTCCATACAGACTGTCTCTTTAGGACAGCCCCTGGTCTCTCAAAGGCAGTATACATAATGAAATGGAAATTTCAATGACTTTTTTCCAGAAGTGTGGAACAATTTAGTAGTCTCTAGAAAATGAATATCAATAGACGCTTGGTAGTCATATGAAACCTGTTAAAATGTGGTCAAATTATAACTCCCTACTGTTCCCCCTATAAAAGGCTCTTGTAATTCTTAGAATGTCCTTTTTTCCTTTGGAATAGTAAAAGTCCTCAAGTTTATATTGCCTGTATTAATCTTTTTATTGACTAGTTTATAAATGCTTCTAGTTCATTATCATATCTAAATTATTGATGACAGATCAAGTTTGGGTAATGTTTAAGACATACAAATAGGAATATTTATCATAATAACAATACTAATACCTAATAAGGCTAAGGCCTAATTAATTAATACCTAATAAGAGACATTACTTTGCCAACAAAAGTCTGTCTAGTCAAAGATACGGTTTTTCAAGTAATGTATGGATGTGAGAGTTGGACTATAAAGAAAGCTGAGCGCCAAAGAATTGATGCTTTTGAGCTGTAGTGTTGGAGAAGATTCTTGAAAGTCCCTGGTACAGCAAAGAGATCCAACCAGTCCATCCTAAAGAAAATCAGTCCTAAATATTCATTGGAAGGATTGATACTGAAGCTGAAACTTCAATACTTTGGCCGCCTGATGCAAAGAACTGACTCATTTGAAAAGACCCTGCTGCTAGGAAAGATTGAAGGTGGGAAGAGAAGGTGATGACAGAGGATGAGATGGTTGGATGGCATCACTGACCCAATGGACATGAATTTGAATAAGTTCCGAGAGTTAGTGATGGACAGGGAAGCCTGGCATGCTGCAGTCCATGGGGTCCCAAAGAGTTGGAAATGACTAAGTGACTGAACTGAACTGAACTGAATAATTATTATATATTAAACATTGACTATACATCCAGTTCTGTAGTGACCAATTTACATACATTATCTCATTCCACATTCCACATTGGTAATAACACAGAAAGGAAGTTTTGATTTTCCCTTTTCTGTAGGGGAAAGGACAGAGGCTCAAGGAAGCTGGGCATCTGGACTAATTAAATGCCAATTAAATGTCTGAAATGATAGTCAAACTCAGACCTAGTATATTCTAAGTCATGTGCACATATATAGCACACAATCATATAATTCATTCACTCAGTCAGTACAAGTCTCAGTTTCTTATATGTATCAGATGAAAAGAAAACAGTAAAAACACGATTCATATATAAGTTTAATTTAGATAAATAGGATCTTATCAGCATTTACTATAGGCTAATGTGTGAATGGAAAAGACTAGAGATCTCTTCAAGAAAATCAGAGATACCAAGGGAACATTTCATGCAAAGATGGGCTCGATAAAGGCCAGAAATGGTATGGACCTAACAGAAGCAGAAGATATTAAGAAGAGGTGGCAAGAATACACAGAAGAACTGTACAAAAAAGATCTTCACAACCAAGATAATCACGATGGTGTGATCACTCACCTAGAGCCAGATATCCTGGAATGTGAAGTCAAGTGGGCCTTAGAAAGCATCACTATGAACAAAGCTAGTGGAGGTGATGGAATTCCAGTTGAGCTATTTAAAATCCTGAAAGATAATGCTGTGACAGTGCTGCACTCAATATGCCAGCAAATTTGGAAAACTCAGCAGTGGCCACAGGACTGGATTAGGTCAGTTTTCATTCCAATCCCAAAGAAAGGCAATGCCAAACAATGCTCAAACTACTGCACAATTGCACTCATCTCACATGCTAGTAAAGTAATGCACAAAATTCTCCAAGCCAGGCTTTAGCAATACGTGAACCGTGAACTTCCTGATGTTCAAGCTGGTTTTAGAAAAGGCAGAGGAACCAGAGATCAAATTGCCAACATCCACTGGACCATCAAAAAAGCAAGAGAGTTCCAGAAAAACATCTATTTCTGCTTTATTGCACTATGCCAAAGCCTTTGACTGTGTGGATCACAATAAACTGTGGAAAATTCTGAGAGAGATGGGAATACCAGACCACCTGACCTGCCTCTTGAGAAATCTGTATGCAGGTCAGGAAGCAACAGTTAGAACTGGCCATGGAACAACAGACTGGTTCCAAATAGGAAAAGGAGTACGTCAAGGCTGTATATTGTCACCCTGCTTGTTTAACTTATATGCAGAGTACATCATGAGAAACACTGGGCTGGAAGAAACACAAGCTGGAATCAAGATTGCCAGGAGAAATATCAATAACCTCAGATATGCAGATGACACCACCCCTATGGCAGAAAGTGAAGAGGAACTAAAAAGCCTCTTTTGAAGGTGAAAGAGGAGAGTGAAAAAGTTGGCTTAAAGCTCAACATTCAGAAAACGAAGATCATGGCATCTGGTCCCATCATTTCATGGGAAATAGATGGGGAAACAGTGGAAACAGTGTCAGACTTTATTTTGGGGGACTCCAAAATCACTGCAGATGGTGACTGCAGCCATGAAATTAAAGGACACTTACTCCTTGGAAGGAAAGTTATGACCAAGCTAGATAGCATATTCAAAAGCAGAGACATTACTTTGCCAACAAAGGTCCATCTAGTCAAGGCTATGGTTTTTCCAGTGGTCATGTATGGATGTGAGAGTTGGACTGTGAAGAAAGCTGAGAGCCAAACAATTAATGCTTTTGAACTGTGGTGTTGGAGAAGACTCTTGAGAGTCCCTAGGACTCAAGGAGATCCAACCAGTCCATTCTGAAGGAGATCAGCCCTGGGATTTCTTTGGAAGGAATGATGCTAAAGCTGAAACTCCAATACTTTGGCCACCTCATGTGAAGAGTTGACTCATTGGAAAAGACTCTGATGTTGGGAGGGATTGGGGGCAGGAGGAGAAAGGGACGACAGAGGATGAGATGGCTGGATGGCATCACTGACTCGATGGACGTGAGTCTGAGTGAACTCCAGGAGTTGGTGATGGACAGGGAGGCCTGGCGTGCTGTGATTCATGGGGTCGCAAAGAGTCGGACACGACTGAGTGACTGGAACTGAACTGAACTGAATGTGTGAAATAGTATTAGTAATTACTTAGATATTTAGAAAGCATGCACTAAATGCAACAGAATAATATACTAGAGTATATAAGAGACCAGAGGAGAGATGGGTTATACAAAGAATTCTCAAAAGATGTGGAGATTGAGTTGAGTTTAAAGGATACAGGAAAAGCAGACACTGGGAGATGTCTCCAAGTAGAGTAACAGCACATGCAGAGGTACAGAGAAGAGAATGTGTGCATATAAGCACCTCATATTAAAGGCATGATTTGAGATGAAGCTGGACAGATAAACAAGACTGCATAGAGGAGAAAGCTTTCCCTGAGTTTGCACAACACACAATGCTATGGTGTACCTCTGTCTTTGGTCTGATTTTCTTTCATTTGACAATCCGTCAAATTCTATCTTATCCAAATTGCAAATTTGTACCTATCAGAGGCTGGAGAACCTAAGGTTTAAGATTATACATTCTAGAACCCTACTAACTGGATTCAAACCCTAATATTTCCACTATTTGTGTAACCTGGGGCCAGCCTTTTTTTTTTTTTTTTCTTTTACTTTGTTCATCTATTGTATGGTGTCATTTTGCATTAAAGTAATTAATAAATGTTACTATTATGTTTCTTAAAACTCCGTCTCTTGCATGAAGTTTTCTGTCTCTGTAAAATTAACTGCTCATTTCTTTCTGCCTCCATTTAAACATACCTGTGTGTTGCTGCTGCTAAGTCAGTTCAGTCGTGTCCAACTCTGTGCGATCCCATAGACATCGGCCCACCAGGCTCCCCCGTCCCTGGGATTCTCAAGGCAAGAGCACTGGAGTGGGTTGCCATTTCCTCCTCCAGTGCATGAAAGTGAAAAGCGAAAGTGAAGTCGCTCAGTCGTGTCCGACTCTTAGTGACCCCATGGACTGCAGCCTACCAGGCTCCTTTGTCCATGGGACTTTCCAGGCAAGAGTACTGGAGTGGGGTGCCATTGCCTTGATACCAAATAAAAATAATTGAATAAAAGAATGGAGGTATGGTTTTTCAATAGTATAAGCATTGCATATCTTGTGATTTCCTATTTTTCCCAAACAGCTGAAGTAAGTATGTAATCTGGGCTATCCCCCTAATAGCTTAGACATAGTACAGCATATCTCATACCATTTATATGTTTATGTGTGTGCACTTTGCATATGCAGTCAAATCTGACTGTTTTGTGACCCCATGGACTATAGCCCGCTAGGCTCCTCTGTGCATGGAATTTTCCTGGCAAGAATACAGGAGCAAGTTGCCATTTTCTTCTCCAGAGAATCTTTCTGACCCTAGGATCAAACCTTGAGGTGCCTCTTGCATCTCCTCTCTTGGTGGGCAAGTTCTTTACAACTGTGCCACCTGGGAAGCCCTTATACATATATGTGTGTGTGTCTGTGTGTTAGTCACTCAGTTGTGTCCAACCCTTTGCGACCCATGGACTGTAACCTGCTAGGCTCCTCTGTTCATGGGATTTTCCAGGCAAGATTATTGGAGTGGGTTGCCATTTCCTTCTCCAGTTAGGCATGTATACACACCCACAAATTCAGTAAGTTCCCTACTTATGAAACTTCAAGTTGTGAACTTTCAAAGATGTAAATGTGTATTCACATTCCCCAACCATATAAGTTAATTCACATTTCTGGCATACTTTGTCACATGCATGCATCCACTAAAAGTCGTTGTATTTTGTGTACTTTACTGTACAGTTTGTTCACAATTATCATGTATTTGAAAGGGGGGATGGGGAGTCCAAAGAGGTCTTCAGCAGCATAGTGACCCTCAGCAAGATGTTGGAGCTAGATCTGCAAGAGAATGACTTCATTGAACTCCTTGTTGTGTGACAGGAGGAGCTTATTAATGCAGACCTGATGGACTTGGGAGGCCCAGATAAAGGACAAAGAGACAAGAAAAAAAAGTAACCAAAGAGATTGAAGAGACTGACAACACAGGAAATGGCTGGGGATTTTCTTTATTTGAGGAGGCATTAGTTTTTGAAGCACAGGACCTGAATGTAGAACAGTACACAAAGGCTGCAGCAGCCAATCAGAGTGCAATCCCAGGCTACTGTGTTATCTATGATGAGAAAGAAAGAGCTGCTACCCAGACATGACTGGATCATTTTTTTAAGCATGTGGATAGAACTGAATGAGTGAAATTGCAGCTGGCCCTCTGTGCCCTATTGCTGATGATCCCTCAGCTTTCCCAACTCCCACCTCCTCCATCTCCTCCAGTCAGTACCTCTTCTTGCCCATTCTCTCAATGCCAGCTCCTGTATGCCAACTGTTGTACTGTACTACTGTCCTTTTAAGGTACCATACTGTAAGATTAAAACATTTCTTTATTTTTTGTGTTTGCTGACTTTTAATGTATTGTTTGCAGGAAATGTAGTATAAACCTGTTACAGCACAGTGCTGTATAGTTGATTGTGTTAGCTGGGTATGTAGGCTAACTTTGTTGGAGTTATGAACAGATTGTACTTACAAACACACTCTTGAAACAGGATTTGTTCATATGTAGGGGACTTACTGTACAATAAAACTAGTAAACAAAATTATCTGTTGAACTTCTAAAAGCAGCTAAAGAATTATAATCTTAAGTAGTTCTTTTACATCTTCAGGTAAAATCTGATTGTGTCTCAAAAAAGAAAAAAAAAAGAATTTTCTTAAAAATAAGAAATATTAAATTTAATGCTAGAAATGTTTTCCTGTGGAAATAATTTTCATAGTCAAAGGTAAGAAAGTATAATCCTTCAACTAACAGATGTAAAATTATACAGAGGAAACAGTTCTGAACTGGTCAAAATCTCATTAAAATTGCATGAGGAAAATTATGTATGCCCCATTTACAATTTTTTTATAGCAGAATATCAAGTAATCCATGATTTTGAGAGCAAACTTTAGTTTTATCCTAGACCTACTTGACCTTGTAAGTGTTTCTTGATTTTAAAGGATGACATTTAATTAAAACTGCCTTGCTGAAGTAAGGTAATTATTGGTGTAGATAAAAGAGATTTACAGAAATCCAAGGCAGTAGATTGGCTAGAGTAACACAGATTTTTCTTAACATCATGATGCATCATTTATATATTGTGATATACTATCTAGGTTTCTATCATTTAAAACCATATCAAGTTTGCTGGTTGAACTAGCACATACAATTGTGGAAAAGGCATTTTAATTAAGCTGAAGTCAAACAGACTTCAAGAATTTTTTACCTTTATTTGTAATGCTGTACATAAAATAATTCAAGCATTACATTAAAGAATGAAAACTCATGGAGTGTGAAATCAGACCAAAATCTCACCCTTAATAGATGATATCTTTCCTTCTTCATAGTTTGCTGCTCTTCAATGAGTGACATTTAGTAATATGTACGAGTAATTGCTGAGTTTACTGCTCATTACCTCTTTAAAAACCAAGGAAGTAATAAGCACATTTTGATCCTTTAATGACAAAACAATTTCATTATAAACATTAAAACAAAGCAAGTGATAGTGATTTTTATTTGTTATTTAAAAGCTTAACATTGGATTACTTGTGATACCTAAATACATATGAATAACCTTTCATTAATATTTGTACAGACTGTCAAAAAATTAAAGGGTTTAAAAAGGTAATCCATTCCTTTTATACAAACAAAAATGCTTTTAGAATTCCTTACTAAATTCTACTAAATTTTGTAGCAAATTATACTAAATTCTTTAGTAGCAAAAATTCTCCTAATAAAAATTGCATCTGATTTATTTGACCAAAAGTGTTTGAGAGATTTTCCATACAAATATTCACAATTAAAGATATTATTGATAATCATGTATGTATGTCAACTCTATAGGATTCATGTGTGACTGAGTGTTATTAATGTGAAGTTCAAGATAATATGATCATTTTCCAGCTTGATAATCTTCTAAAAGTACATACAAAATTATTCAAAACAGTTTTGATTTGTGTATATAAACTCTAATTTTGGTCATTAATGTCAGTTCAAAGAAAAATATTGTTAGCATTTTTTTTTTTTACCAACTTTTACTCTAATTGACATTGTTTGATTAGTATTTACTTTAGGCTATTTTACCAGATTCTATATATTAACATAGTACTTAATAATCATTTATTGTTGTGCCCAAGATAGCAGATGTTTAGTATATTGTATTCTGAATTGGCACTAAGGTATAATTTCCTCATCCTTGAGGTATTTAATGGATGTTTTCAGAATCACCCTAATGACTAAGATGATAAATGTGTTTTAAATATCATTAGTTAATTGTAACTTTTCTTATTTTAGTAAAAAATGACATATCAGTTTGCCTATATAGATCCTGGGTTATAATTATCATTCAACTCAATTTGTATAATCTTTAAATCAAATAGAAAAGAATCATACATTATTAGAGTAAAACTCTGGGGATTCATGCAGTAGTCACAACATGTGCTTATCTCATACAGGATAATCTATTGATTTTATTTCATGACTCTGGAAGGCATAACTTTGCTTCCTAGGAAGGTGACACAATATGAAAATAGCTTTCATTTTATGTTATAAATACGATCATGACAATAATGATAATGCTGAAGATCACTGTGTAAGCTGCTCATGAACAATAATAAGCCTAGTTATTTTGATGTCCAGATTAAAATTAAAGAAGGAAGACAGGATCCACAAATTAGGGGAATATCAACCTCTTAAATATCAACATATTGTAAGTAAAGGTCAGCTGAAAGAACAAAATTATTTAATAAAGAATGCATGCTATTCAAGGCAATCCTCACTCACTATCTTTTTTTAATCCTAAAATATCAGGCACACTATGAAATATTTCACCTAGAAAGTTTCTTTATAAATATTGGTTTAATAACTACTGTGTGCCAAAGAATGAAGTTCATTCAATTTCAATTCCTCAAACTGTTAACCACATTCACATTCCTAACAACTTTTGGCAGCAATTTTGCCCCTTTTTGATTCCACCAAAGAAGAAAAAGAAGTAATGCATAGGAAGCAAAACTTAAGTACCCTTGTATTTTTGATCATTCTTATTTTTCTTGTTTTTGTTTTGAATTAATATTTGAGCTATATATTTCTTATGTTTAAAAATCTTTCAACTGAGTAAAACCTTACTCTTTTTTGTTTAAAGAGGAAACTGAGACTCAAATAGATGATAATATTTAATTATTATCATATAGAAAATTTTTATATCCTGTCTTTTTTTCAGAAAAAATTTCTGGAAGCACACAATAAAATGAAGAAAAGAGAGAAAGGTGATGGAACAGTAGGTCAAAAGGGGATCAGAAGAGCAGCAAGATGATTTTGATTAGAGTTGTGCAAATTCATTACTGAACTATGAGCAAGAATAATTCACTGAGAAGGAAAAGCGAGAGGATGGAATAGACAGAGGTGTTATAGAGCCTGATCCTAATGGGCTCAAAGAAATTTTTTTTTTGAGTGAAAATGTCCTCCAGAAATATCAGTAGAGAAAAGGAAAAGAAAGGAAAGACACAGTCATATCCAGTTGTAATAGAGAAAATTGAGAATATATATAGTGAGAAGAAACAGATTATATTTATAAGTAAAATACTGAGCAATGTCAATTGAAAATTGATATATAACTCAATATAATCTTTGAATATACATAGATGTCTTCTACCAACTTCTTTCTTCAGAAAATGATAATTGAAATGAAATATGTTTTCCCAAAATAATGGACAATGAGGCAAAACAATTGGTTTTTAATTATAGTGACTCTAAGTTACTTGTGCTACTATAAAGGAAGTCATTTCATTTACTCAAATATTTATACTATCTCTATGAGGTAAAATTATTCTCCATTCTTAATAGATGATAAAATTAATGTTTAAAGACGGAACTTAACATGCCAAACATCACACAGCCATCACGTCAAAATCAGAATTTGAATCTAGAGAATCTGACTATAAATTTTATGTTCTTCCTACCGTAGAACCCAGCCTCATCTACAGAGATGTGGCTTCCAAAACCAATAATGCTGACTCAAGGATGCAGGCAGTAGGTGACAATAGAAATTCATCAGTTCGGCAAGCAAACTCTGCTCTCCATTATGACTGCTTTAGATCTATTTCAGATTAACGTGCACATATAAACACAAACACTGATGTTGCATTTTAAATCATGGAATTTAGGAAAAACGTACTGTCTCTTCAAGAAGTAATGTTGACTTCTTAGTGGATCTGAGGTTTTGAAAGACTTTAAATAAATTTTGAGGGATTAAAATGGACTTCCTTTGGGCATTATTAATCCAACTACGGCCTTTTGGAAAGATCAATAAAATAGCAACCTGCTCTCTGACATGGGTGAACTCTTAATTCCTAAACGACAAATAGACTGACATTGCAGGAACTCTAATTATTAGGGCAGAAACAACATTAATTTGGTTGTCTCTCTTGTGTTATGCTAGTCTCAATTAAAAGGTACAAATTCTGTACATATACACATGGAATATTACTCAGCTATTTAAAAGAATGCATTTGAATCAGTTATAATGAGGTGGATGAAACTGGAGCCTATTATACAGAGTGAAGTGAGACAGAAAGAAAAACACCAATATAGTATATTAATGCATAAATATGGAATTTAGAAAGATGGTAACAATGACCTTACATGCTAGACAGCAAAAGAGACACAGATATAAAGAACAGACCTTTGGACTCTGTGGGAGAAGGCGAGGGTGCGATGATTTGAGAGAATAACATTAAAACATGTGTATTACCATATGTGAAATAGATCACCAGTCCAGGTTTGACGCATGAGACAGGGCGCTCAGGCCCGTGCACCGGGACAACCCTGAGGGATACGATTGGGAGGGAGGTGGGAGGGGGGTTCAGGATGGGGGACACATGTACACCCATGTCTGATTCATGTCAAAGTTTGCCAAAAACCACTACAACATTTTAAAGTAATTAGCCTCCAGTTAAATAAATTATTTTTTTTTAAAGGTACAAATTCCATTGGATTTCTAGACCACCACAAAAGCAGAGAACTCCATTTTACCACTGGGAAAGGTCTGGGGAGAAAAATGAATTGAGAATTCCATGAGTCCATCACTATACAGATTGAAGATGGGTTTAATGCTCTGTTAAGTGAGTCATTTTCTAGAATTGATACCAAATTTACTGTTTATAATTCAATGGAGACAATAAGAATAGAGTTTATCTTTTATTAGGTACTACTGGGTAAGTCCAGAGAAGGCAATGGCAACTCACTCCAGTACTCTTGCCGGGAAAATCCCATGGACGGGGGAGCCTGGTGGGCTGCCGTCTATGGGGTCGCACAGAGTTGGACACGACTGAAACGACATAGCAGCAGCAGCAGCAACTTGGTAAGTCAACAGTGAGTCAGAGAGAACCAACCCAGTTTATGAGATATTAGTAAATAGTAAGAAAATATTTTCTTGGTCATTTATCAGATTGTTAAAAACTGTTCTAAATGGATCAACTTTTCAGACCTTCAATAAACTATATCTCAAAGTCTTCATGACAAAGAGGAAAAGTTCCACAGACATGAAAAATGGTAAAAAAAAATTCATATAGCTATTTTAAAAAAATAAAAGCAAAATGACCTCTGGAGTTTTTGTTCAGATGGAAATCTTATGAGGATTCACCAGGCCAGTGTTGGGGAAGAGAGTATCTAGCATCCCAAAATAAGTTTTCTGTCTTTTGGTTCCAGTGCACACATTTCAGGCAAAGGAATCTCTGTAATTATGCCTGTGGTGCTCCTGGTAGGGTATAAAATGAAGGCTAGATTATACCATAATATATACTGTGATAGGATGTGTACGGTGTGATATAGAGCAGAGACCTGGAAGCATTTATGCTCCAATCATTAACTTTAGAGCACATGGTAGATAAAGGAAAGACAGTCATATTAGGCTTTAGGAGGTAGGAGATAAAGGTTTTCTACAGGCAAGGACCAGAATAAGCATCTAAGCATTAGGAGTCAAAGGCTAAACAAGTAACCTAAAAGAAGGCAATGTAACCCCAGTGGACTCTGTCCTGAACCCCTCTTGTTTCTGAACAAATGAAACTGATACCACAAAGAGGTTTATCTCCCTCTAATAATATTGAGCACAACTGGTAGAAATTGTTTTATTTGGGCAGGTAAAGAAGGAACTATATTTCTAGAGTTTTACAATCACAACTCAAAATATTCTACTATTTAGATGACAGTGATTTCCAAAAGCAGGTCCTGATCTGACAAAAAGTGTCTATAAGAAGGAGTGAGATATTTCAGCTGTATTTATTCCTTCAGTTCAGTTCAGTTTAGTTGCTCAGTCGTAACTGATTCTTTGTGACCCCATGAATCACAGCACGCCAGGCCTCCCTGTCCATCACCAACTCCCAGAGTTTACCAAAAATCATGTTCATCGAGTTGGTGACACCATCCAGCCATCTCATCCTCTGTCGTCCCGTTCTCCTCCTGTCCCCAATCCCTCCCAGCAGCAGGGTCTTTTCCAATGAGTCAACTATTCGCATGAGGTGGCCAAAGTATTGGAGTTTCAGCTTCAGCATCAGTCCTTCCAATGAACACCCAGGACTGATCTCCTTTAGGGTGGACTGGTTGGATCTCCTTGCACTCCAAGGGACTCTCAAGAGTCTTCTCCAACACCACAGTTCAAAAGCATCAATTCTTCAGCACTCATCAACTCTCACATCCATCAGCATAGCCTTGACTCAGCCTTTGTTGGCAAAGTAAAGTCTTTTTGAATATGCTATCTAGTCCAACTCTCAATTTCATCCATCACCATCTGTAGTGATTGGAGCCCCCAAAAATTTATTCTGGTCAAAACCCAGGAAACATTTTTGCCGGGGAGCCTTGACCAGGGTAGACGGACCTTTGTTGGCAAAAGATATAAAGAGTAAAGTCTCTGCTTTTGAATAAGAGAGGCTGCTATCTAGTTTACGCTGGGAGACCAATTGGTTTGCACTCCTTTCCTTCCAAGGAGTAAGGCCTCTTTTAATTTCAAGCCAGAGCTGGGGAGAATCACCATCTGTAGTGATTTTGGAGCCCCCTGACTTTTAAAAATTTATTCAGAGGTCTTAGGGTGTTACATAGATCTGGTCAAATTATTTCAGGGCTGTTTTAAAACAGATGCCAAACATTTTCAAATTGAAATATACAAAGGTCAACACAGATTTATTTTTATTATTTGTTTCTACTGATGTACTCCAAACATTTCATTTTCTAAAATTGTAAAGAACCTGTTTTTAGAGGGTTTAAAGCATCCAGTGATCCTAGCCAGCACAATCACATGTGGCGGGAAGGCATGAAAAAGAAATAATTGATAAAACCAATTGAAAAAAGTAGAATAAAAAGTCATTATTTGTAGACTAAAGAATTATTTTTTTAAATTTTAGTATTTTTTTATTAACATTTTTATTTTTATTTATTTTTTTAATTTAATTTTATTTTTTAACTTTTTAAATATTGTATTGGTTTTTATTTTTATTTATTTTTTATTGAAATTTTTAATCCAATATTGTATTGGTTTTGCCATACATGTGTTCCCCATCCTGAACTCTCCTCCCTCCTCCCTCCCCATACCATCCCTCTGGGTCATCCCATTGCACCAGCCCCAAGCATCCAGTATCGTGCATCGAACCTGGACTGGCAACTCGTTTCATATATGATATTATACATATTTCAATGCCATTCTCCCAATCATCCCACCCTCTCCATCTCCCACAGAGTCCAATTTTTAATCATTTCACATTTTTTTTCTGAGAAAGGCAGTGTAGACAGGATAGAAAAAAAAAAAAGTCGTTTGAAATTGCCCTCTGATATGAGTTGTGGTTCTGACAATTAATGAGTTTTGTACTCTTGAACTAGTTACCTCCCAGAAAAGTGAAAGTATTAGTTGCTCAGTCATGTCTGACAGTTTATGACCCATGAACTGTAGTCCACCATGCTCTTCTGTCCATAGAATTCTCCAGGCAAGAATACTGGAGTGGGTTGCCATTTCTTTCTCCAGGTATCTTCCTGACCCAGGAATCAAACCAAGCTCTCCTACATTGCAGGTGGATTCTTTACCAGTTGAGTCACCAGGGAAGCCCAGTTACCTCTCAGAGCTTTATATAAAATCTCCTAGTGTGTAAAATGATACCATGTGATAATCTGTCTGTGTTTTTGGAATTTAACTGCTGACAGCTTTAAAGTTCTACCTTTCCCTCTTCACCTTTTGCCTCACAACTGAGAATACTGAAAAGAAAGCTTGCTTGTTTTCTTCTGCATTTGGTTTGGGCAGAAATTTCAAGCCATGCAGGATGTGTAACTCCTACCCAAGCCCAAACCACCATAAAAACCTCAAGCTGGTCTCCATTCCTTGTTTTCCAATCCATTTTCAGACCTGCTTGTGATCCACCTGCTTCCCTAAAAGGCTCATTGTATAAGTAATAGACTTTTTCACATTCCCTGTGTGCATGCATGAGAGTGCACCATCATCAGTTTTGATATCTGAACTGAATTTTGGCAAAGGGGACAATTCCACTTATGTAGGTGTGACCCTAACATGGTAACTCAATAAACCCTGCCACATGCAATAAATGATACTCAAAAATTCTATGAAGTAAAATATATGGTTTTAGTATTACCTGATTAAATATAAACAATATTTTGTCATTCAATATGTACTATTGTATAAGGCATAAAAATCAACTTGCATGTAATTGATGATGCACTGAGAAAACTCCAAGCAATTATACAACCATCAATTCTAAACCCATCATTCCCTTTCCAACAGAATAGGAGACCATAAGCCCTCTCCTTTTTGAAAACATGGGTTAAGCCGAGGTTGGGAGCTAATAGAATACATTTGAATTATCTCAGGGATTTTTTTCTGTGGGAGTTTCCAATTCCATACTACCTATCTTAAATAATGCTGTGGAAACTGAAGAAACAGTGTTTGTTCAAAACAGTATGCTAGCAGAGTGTTTTCCCATGTTTCCTCCCACCTCAATCCTAATTACTCATAAAATGTAGGCATTCATGAGCCTACAATTTCATAAATCTGGCCGTTGTAAGTGAATAAGGTAATGGCTGGACAGATAGTTTCTATTACTTTTAAGAATAATTTCTAAATAAAGTAAATAAAACAGACTTTCATTTATAGTGACTACAGCTATATGGTGATATTACTCCATAGAGGGAATAGGAATTTAGATTTTACTAACTTTGAGACTTGAGGGAATAGAGCTAATAAAATTTCTACAGCATCTCTCTGGGAAGAAAATACAAATTCATAAAAATCTACCCTTTGATTTTCCAAATAGCATATGACTCAACACTCCTTTCAAAGGCCAAAGTCATGGGAATTGCCATATCAGGGCAAAAAGAAGTAATTTTAAAAATCTGGTACCACTAGTTGACAAGCAAAAGAGTGTTTGTAAAAACTAGTTGTATTACCCATTATTTGGTACAGCAAGCACTTGTTCATTTGTTCACTCACTCAGTTATGTCTGACTCTTTGCTATCTTTTGGACTGTAGCCTGCCAGGTTCCTCTGTCCATGATATTTTTCAGGCAAGAATACTGGAGTAGGTTGTGATTTCCTCCTCCAAGAGGTCTTCCCAACCCAGGGATCAAACTGGTGTCTCCTGGGTCTCTGGCATTGCAGGTGGATTCTTTACCGCTGAGCCATCAGGGAAGCCCGTAGTAAGCACTAGCACCAGTTATATTTAATAATTTTCATCACATGGATTATCTGGAAGTAGAAATACAGGTGAACTCACTTGTGCATGTGAATTTATTTCACTGAACATATATTAAGCACTCCTTCTATGCTGTTTACTGTGATGATGGTGATACCTGGTTGATGGGGGCAGTAGAGGTGGTAAATGAAAGTACATGTGAAATATAGACTCAATTCTCAAGTGATTTAAAATTCAGAAGGAGGGGAGATTCACTGAATAATTAATATCCTTAATCACAGAGTAGATCCTAAATAAAGGTATAGGATCATACTCTGGACAAAAGAAAAGGAGAATTAACATTTAACTGAAGGTGTGAAGAATAAATAGCATGTGCTCATTTTTGTGCTCAGTTGTGTCTGACTCTTTGTGACTCCATGGACTGTAGCCCACCAGGATCCTATGTCCATGGGATTCTCCAGGCAAAAATACTGGAGTGGGTTGCCATTTCCTTCTCTGGGGATCCTTCTAACTTAGGGATTGAACCTGCATCTCCTGTGGCCCCTGCATTGGCAAGTGGATTCTTTACCACTGAGCCACCTCGGAAGCCCTTAAAAAGCATATTAGGATAAAGAAATAATGAAAAAAAAAAAAAGCCTAGAATATAGACTTGAGCAAGCTGCCTTGGAATAATGTGTGTTTGAAAGAATGTGAGAAGAGATGAAGCCAGAAAAAGTTTGAGGTACTCCTAGTACAGAAGGCACTGAATAACATAAATAGGAAGTTTATGTTTGTCTTTTTCCCTTTAAAGTTCTCTGGGATAACTGAAACTTTTTATTAAGAAGGTAAAACAGGGGCTTCCCTGGTGGTTCAGTGGGAAAGAATCCGCCTGCCCATGCAGGAGACATGGGTTGGATCACTAATCCGGGGAGATCTTACATGTTTCAGAGCAACTAAGCCTGTGTGCCACAATTATTGAGCCTGTGCTCTAGAGCCAGAGAGCCACAAATACAGCCCACATGCTGTAGCTACTGAAGCCTAAGCACCTGGAGCCTATGCTTTGCAACAAAAATGCCTCCACAATAAGTCCATGCACTGCAACTAGAGAGTAGCCCCTGCTCGCCACAGTTAGAGAAAAATCTGGCACCAACAAAGACCCAGCACAGTCAAAAATAAACAAATAAAAAAAGTAAAATGTATTTGTGAAGATAAATCTATAAAAGAAGTTACCATTTGTTGGGCATCTGTTAGACTCAGCGTATAGTAAGAGCTTTGTCATTCTTATGAAGGGACTGTTTTTCCCTACTCCAAAGGTTTCCCTTTATGTACTTTTTCCTATCCTCTTTCTTCACCTACTCACTCACTTCTCTCAAGGGCAGACGAGATATCTGATCTGCTGGTAAATTTACAAAGAAAAAACGGCATATATACCCCAATTACATCTGTCTCTGTGATCCTAGAAGTGATATATTCATGGGAACATGCATTCTTCTTTCTTCTGTGCCATAACTTTTACAGGATGTGTGCTTTGCTTCTCTGTGGAGACCTCTCCCACTTAGTATTACTTGGGACCATATGGCTAAGTCTGTTTAATTCTGGGATCCAAATTTAGGATACCTCCATGGCCTCAAATACAAGTCACACTTTACAATACGATCATGCTATCCTATGCTATGCTATGATAAGTCACTTCAGTTGTGTTCGACTCTGTGTGACCCCATAGACGGCAGCCACAGGCTCCTCCGTCCCTGGGATTCTCCAGGCAAGAACACTGGAGTGGGCTGCCATTTCCTTCTCCAACGCATGAAAGTGAAAAGTGAAAGTGAAGTCACTCAGTCATGTCCAACTCTTAGCGACCCCATGGACTGCAGCCTACCAGGCTCCTCCATCCATGGGATTTTCCAGGCAAAAGTACTGGAGTGGGGTGCCATCACCTTCTCTGACAATATGATCATAATGATAATAAAAGTCACATTTCAATCCCAAATCTATTAAAGATTTTCTAATTTCAAAATTGATCTTGAACATGATATGGAAATAGGGTTAATTTCCCTTTTCAATGCTCCAGTATTCATTGGTTTTCCAGTTAAAAATACATAGCCATCTTCACATATTTGATGAAAAGGATTGAGCCCCTACATCTAAAATGTCATGCAATTAAAATTTTCCTTTTACAAATTGAGAGGCAAGTTTTATTATCTACATTTGAGAGACAATATCGAAGTTTAAAGTAGCTAAGTATTGTTCCAAAGATTACCTTGAGTGCTTGGAAAAAAGACCAAAATTAGGATTATCTGACTCAAAATCTATGTTCTTTAACCATTAGCATAAAATTCCTCTCTATATGTAAAATAATGCATAAAGATAAATATAGTTTAGAAAAGTTTAGGAAACAAGAACAAGCAAGATATATTTTGATGGTATAAACTAGAGATATAGAAACTTGAACTAGGTATTAGGAAAAGAAATCTGAAATGATATGTAGAAAATGAAAATATATGGATGACATCAATTAAAATGAAGATTACTGGTATGAGATAAAGGAGAACTAAGAAAGAAAGATTTAGACCTATAGCATTTATTGCTAAAGATGATGTCTAAAACAAAATGAATAATGATGAGTTCAGTTGTAGGAATAGTTTCACATGTTGAACTAATAAATATTTACTAAATAAAAACTTAAATATGAATTTAAAGCTAAAGTTGAAGTTGTAAATCCTCACAATACGGCTTTGTAAATAAGCTGGAATTATATAACTCCCTTAGAGGAAAGCATAGGTAAAGGAGTATATATTTTGAGGTGCATCTGTGGGTGGAGGTGTGGGATACAACGGAAACTACTGAATACCAATCAGCAAAGAGGAAATGAAAGACCTTGGAGAACAGATGTCACTGAAGCTAAAGTAGAAGAAACAAGTTTGATGTACTAAGAGGAATCGTATTCTAATAGCAGCTTATTTAGGTTCTCAGAGGAATTATGAATACAATTCCTTTAGGATTTCAAAACCTTTTTTTTACTTCATTCAGACTAATTAAAATGCTCATGTGTTTATTTATTTATTCATTTACCAAATGGTTTTCTGTGCATGGGAGATACAGGAAGACAGACGAAGTCTACCTCTCTGGAGAATCAGGGGAGATTTTAGTAGAGTAGAAAATATTCTAGTGAGGCTTTGGCAACTGGGAAGGGGAAGAAAAAAAAAAAAAAACTTTAGGATCTAGAATGGCATAAGCCATTACCCAGAATCATGAAGGAGTATGTAATTTTCCAAGCATGTTGGATATTGTAAGAGCACTGGAGCCATAGAAGTATTAGAAGTCATGAATAGACAGGAGCAGAATAAGAAACTGGATAAGTCCTGAGGGCAGCTTGTGAAAGACTTTTCATAAAATGTTAAAGATTATTGATATAGTCAGTACCAGAAAATCTTGAATATCTTAAAATATTTTCAAATCTATGTTTTAGAACAGTAAACGTCAAAGCTCAAGATAATGCATATGGGGCAAAGAGGCAGGGAGAAAAATAATTTGAATATTGTAATGACAGAGAAGAGACAGTGATCACCTGATTTGAGTCAATAGTATAGGAAGGAGATACGATTATGATTTAAGTTATAATTGACATGTACACACTGCTATATGTAAAATGGATAACCAATAAGTTCCTACTCTATAGCACAGGGAATTCTGACAATACTATATAAGAACCTAAATGGGAAAATAATTCAAAAAAGAATAGACACATGTATCACTTTGCTATAAACCTAAAACTGACACAACCTTGCTAATCAGCTATACTCTAGTATAAAATATAATTTTCTGAATTAAAAAAACAAATTGTATTTCTTGAAGGATATTTGAAATATAAAGAATATATGATGTGTGTGTGTGCATATGTGCTCAGTCGTATTTGACTCTTTGTGACCCCATGGACCTTCCAGGTACTTCTGTTAATGGGATTTTTCAGGCAAGAATACTGGAATGGATTGCCATTTCTTTCTCCAGAGGATCTTCCTAACCCAGGGATTAAAACCACGTCTCCTGCATTGGCAGACAGATTCTCTACTGCTAAGCCACTCAGATCAGATCAGATCAGATCAGTCACTCAGTCGTGTCCGACTCTTTGTGACTTCATGAATCGCAGCATGCAAGGCCTCCCTGTCCATCACCAACTCCCGGTGTTCACTGAGACTCACGTCCATCGAGTCAGTGATGCCATCCAGCCATCTCATCTTCTGTCATCCCCTTCTCCTCCTGCTCCCAATCCCTCCCAGCATCAGAGTCTTTTCCAATGAGTCAACTCTTCACATGAGGTGGCCAAAGTACTGGAGTTTCAGATTTAGTATCATTCCTTCCAAAGAAATCCCAGGGCCGATCACCTTCAGAATGGACTGGTTGGATCTCCTTGCAGTCAAAGGGACTCTCAAGAGTCTTCTCCAACACCATAGTTCAAAAGCATCAATTCTTCGGCGCTCAGGCTTCTTCACAGTCCAACTCTCACATCCATACATGACCACAGGAAAAACCATAGCCTTGACTAGATGAACCTTTGTTGGCAAAGTAATGTCTCTGCTTTTGAATATGCTATCTAGGTTGGTCATAACTTTCCTTCCAAGGAGTAAGCGTCTTTTAATTTCATGGCTGCAGCCACCATCTGCAGTGATTTTGGAGCCCCAAAAAATAAAGTCTGACACTGTTTCCACTGTTACCCCATCTATTTCCCATGAAGTGATGGGATCGGATGCCATGAACTTCGTTTTCTGAATGTTGAGCTTTAAGCCAACTTTTTCACTCTCCTCTTTCACTTTCATCAAGAGGCTTTTGAGTTCCTCTTCACTTTCTGCCATAAGGGTGGTGTCATCTTCATATCTGAGGTTAGTGATATTTCTCCCGGCAATCTTGATTCCAGCTTGTGCTTCTTCCAGTGCAGCGTTTCTCATGATGTACTCTGCATACAATTTAAATAAACAGGGTGACAATATACAGCCTTGACATACTCCTTTTCCTATTTGGAACCAGTCTGTTGTTCCATGTCCAGTTCTAACTGTTGCTTCCTGACCTGCATACAAATTTCTCAAGAGGCAGATCAGGTGGTCTGGTATTCCCATCTCTTTCAGAATTTTCCACAGTTTATTGTGATCCACACAGTCAAAGGCTTTGGCATAGTCAATAAAGCAGAAATAGATGTTTTTCTGGAACTCTCTTGCTTTTTCCATGATCCAGTGGATGTTGGCAATTTGATCTGGGTTCCTCTGCCTTTTCTAAAACCAGCTTGAATATCAGGAAGATCACGGTTCACGTATTGCTGAAGCCTGGCTTGGAGAATTTTGAGCATTATTTTACTAGCGTGTGAGATGAGTGCAATTGTGCAGTAGTTTGAGCATTGTTTGGCATTGCCTTTCTTTGGGATTGGAATGAAAACTGACCTTTTCCAGTCCTGTGGCCACTGCTGAGTTTTCCAAATTTGCTGGCATATTGAGTGCAGCACTTTCACAGCATCATCTTTCAGGATTTGGAATAGCTCAACTGGAATTCTATCACCTCCACTAGCTTTGTTCGTAGCTAAGCCACTAGAGAAGTCCAAAGAAAACCACAATTATTATTTTGTACAATTCTTGATGTATGTGAATACAAATGTGTGTAAAATATGTTATATTTATATATATATACATACATACACATTTATATTATAATTCATATATATATGTCTTACATGTGAAAAATTATCTCTGGTATTTAATTTCACATTGTGTGATTAGCATTTTCCCATATAGTGACATAGTTTTCAAAACATTTGATGTGATCCCATAGTACAAGTATTAAACATCACTTGAAAGTATCATAAAATATCTAAACTTTATTTGAAATTTATATTGCTTCCAATTTTTAAGCATTATGCAATGTTGAAGATCTTGATTTACATTGATAGTTGCTCAGAAATTTCATAGAAATTTTCATTTTTCCAAGCTGTGCTTGAGGTTTATGTCATTCCACCATGACTAATTAACAGTATCTTCTAAAAATTGCCAATTTGATCAGTGAAAATAGAATATCTTACAGTTGAACATTTTTTACTCTTATTTGGCACATATATCATGAATAATTACCTAGTCATATAAAGAAATTATTTTGGTTTGTATTGTCATTGCTTGTACATTGTAATAACTTGAAAAATTCAGTGGGTCTAGAATTCCAGAGAACTATCTAGTATTTATTGATTAAGATTTTTGTTTTCTTAGGGTCTAGAATGGCATAAGCCATTACTCAGAATCATGAAGGAGTATGTAATTTTCCAAGCATGTTGGATATTGTAAGAGCACTGGAGCCATAGAAGTATTGGAAGTCATGAATAGACAGGAGCAGAATATGAAACTGGATAAGTCCTGAAGGCAGCTTGTGAAAGACTTTTCATAAAATGTTAAAGATTATTGATATAGTCAGCACTAGAAAATCTTGAATATCTTAAAATATTTTCAAATCTATGTTTTAGAACAATAAACAATATGGGACAGAAAATTTGTAAGTTATTTATACAGATTAGAAATTTACTAATTTTGAAGTGCAGCATCAACACTCTCTGCATCTATCAACAGTCATCAGTTTGTTTTGCGAAACATCATAACTACTCTAACCTCAGCTCATATGTTTTGGATGAAGTCAGCCTCATTTCTGGTCACCAGAGTCAGAAGATGTAATTTCAGAAAACCAGTCAACACATTTCATTTTTCTTGCTCTAAACATTTCTTTAGGGAGGGTCATGAATCCAAGTGAAGTCAATCAAAGCTAATGAGAACCAATTTTCTAAAGGAAATCAGACTCTCCTGTCCACTTGGTATGTTGACATTATTATAAAGTTGAAGAAATCTGGGGCAACTGAGCAATATTAAGAAATGCAGATACTCAACCAAAAGCTAACTGAGATAATTCTGAACTTAGCCGCTCTCAAAGCCACATCCAGCTTTCTACAGCTGAATTACATGAGTTTCTTTCCTGTCTCAGAGGGTAAAGAATCTACCTGCAATGGGGAGACCCAGGTTCAATCCCTGGGTCAGGAAGATCCCCTAAAGAAGGGGATGACAACCTATTCTGATATTCTTGCCTGAAGAATTCCATGGACAGAGGCTACAGTACATGGGGTCACAAAGAGTCAGACACAACTGAGCGACTAACATTTTCACTTTTCACTTCATATTATTCCTTAAACTGGTTTTCATTTGATTTCCTGCTATTTACAACATAGAATTTTTATTGTAGAGAAAAACTTACAACCTTTCCCTCACCTTTTTATATCAGTTATTCATTTAGTTTGAGAACATGTAATTTCTCAAATCTTAGATGTCAGAGTCTATAGGATCCTAAGATATTGAGGTTACTTTTTTTCAGTGTAAAGATAGTATAATATTGTGTCGCAGATTATGTCATTTTAATTTTGGAATTAAGTGTATTCCTATTGTTCTTGGAAAAACCTCATTATGAACAAAGATTAAAATTCATGAATATTTTATGAAACACATGAATGGATCAGCTCTTTGTATATTTAGCAGAGTTAGTTGCCTGTGTCATGGTGTAGTTCAAGGATTACAGGTGTTTGCTACATCATAAAAACAAAGCAAAACGTAGCCTTTATCCACATTAATAAAATCCTGTTTTTAACTTTTCAACTTTCTTGGTTTCTAGGTAAGTAATATAAGATTTAGGTAAACATGTTTAATATGAACACAATCAGTGTGAATTCATTTTTAATCTCATTTATTTGGAATTATATTACTGGTGGAACTTGTCTTTGCGTTTATTATATACTGAGGAGCATTTGTAGTAAATGAGACATTTTGCTCTTTGATCATAAATGTTTCTTTTCTAAATAAAAGTGGTATTCTTACTATAAATATGTAGCATCTTCCTGTTCATGCCCACTGATTTTTTTCCTGTTTTATAATCTCCAAATGGACAAAACTTAACTGAATTCTCTTTTCCCAAGCTCTATAATCTGGTTAAATAATGTCCAAAGCAGAAACCTAGATTTGTCAGATGCTGATTTTATACCCATATTCAGTTGTTCACCATAACTTATCCCTCTAACCTCCTAAATATCAACTACAGTCCTCTCCTTCTTTCCATCCCTAAATCTTTGGCTTTTCTTGAGGTGTTAGATAGTGGGGCACAGTGCTGACTAATAACTTCATGTGTGGGTTACTGAAGTAAATTGCATGCTCTGTTTCCCTGATTCTGACATCTCCCTGAATCACGGAAACAGAGCATGCAATCTACTTCAGTAGATTTTCTGAATCTGGCAAAATAGGAAAAGAACAGTGATTTATTTATAGCTGAAATGTAGCTATACATTGGTTTTTCTATAAATTATTTTGTGTGGTTAGAATCTTGTTTTTTTGAAATAAAAATCTTATTCAGAATATATTTGAGACTTCTAATATGACAAAATTTCCTTTGTCCCCCACACTTTTCCTCATGCCTACCTGTGAAGTTCATTTTGCCACATCCTCTCATCTACCCTTTCATCCAGCAATTTAACTGTTATATATTAAGTCCCTGCTTAAATAACACTACATTTGATATACCAAATTCTCACATTGATCCCATAGTGTAAGATTTATTATTTCAAGGTAAGAATTACTTTACAGAAAGGGAAATTGAATGAGATGGATCCCTGAGAAGAAGTGACAATGATTTTGCTAAGGTTATCAGGTGAGGGGGGTTAACTAGGTACACCTTCACACTATAAGCTTTAATCACATTGAGTTACTTTCATTATAACAAAGTCACCCTTTCTTTTCTTCTCTCCATGACTCCCTTTCTGCTTGAAACACTCCTTCCTTCCAACCCACTTCAGTGGCCATACATGTATATCTCAATCATTTTTTGATCCAGTATATACAGAACAGTGCTTACTCGATTTGGAATAGTTTGCTTTTCCTATTTGCAAGTACTTAAGAAGCTATTGGTGTAGGTTAATGATTCTCAACCCTTCATGACACACTGGAGAAACTGAAGCATATTCTAACAGTGTTGAGAAATAAGCCCTTTCCAAAGGTATCATTTTAGTGTTCAACTTTATTGTGTTGGATAAGTTTATGGACTTGGGATCCAGGGAGATCTAGGTCAGAATGACAGCTCTTTCATTACCAGCAAGGAACTCATAGGTGTTAATTAAAGTCTCCGAAATGCAATTTTCTTCTGAGTGAAATGGAATGACAAAGATATTTTCTTTTTAATAATAAGTTATTGTGAAGATTAAATGAGATGGAGCATGAAAAAAATGATCAGAGCACAGTGCTTGCCACCCTTTTTTTTTTTTAAGCAAGTATTATCTATTTATGAGAAGTGTTATTATTGACATTCTTTTGTTGCTGTTACTGGGTCTAAATCCTTTTGTTAAAACATAAAACATTCCCAATATGTTAGATATAATATATATATGATAATAATCATCTTTTCAGAACAATATAAATATGCTAGGTAGATAGACATAATAATGATATCTTGTAAAAGCTGGTTGGATATCTTTCAATGATTATTCAGTCTTGCTTCTTACTGTCATCCTGCTTTTATTTATTTTTTATTTATTTATTTATTTTTAATTGAAGGATAAATGCTTTACAGAATTTTGTTGTTTTCTGTCAAACTTCAACATGAATCTGCACAGGTATACATATAACCGCTCCCTTTTGAACCGCCCTCCCATCTCCATCTCCATCTCCATCCTGCTTTTAGAATAGCTTTCAAATATACCAATGATAGGAAAGTCTGAATATCTTAAAAATATCTGTTTAATAATACCATATTTTTCTAGAATATAATAAAAAAATGTGATGAAGGAAATTTAAAAGACCCCAAAAGTAATCATTGATTAGAACACATATTTCTTGCAATATGCTTGGATTTTTTTTCCTTGTACTTCAAACGTGTCAAATTGCAAAGACTAATATAACACCTTTTAAAAACCTAAAGCACTGAACAGGCATAATCCCTCTAAGGAAAGAAGAAAACTCTTTAACAATGGTGCAAATTATTTGTAGACCTCCTGCTGGAACAAGATAAGTTATTAAGATTTTCTGAAATGATTGACTATTGTTTTAGCTGCTCTTTGTATTTCAACACGGGAGATAAAGACACTTTGGATGGAAGTCCAGAGGCCTTGTCTCTTGTTCGTTAATTCTATAGCATTTGGCAAGGCATTTTGTCTCTGTGTACCTCAGTTTCTGAGGTAATTTTCTGATAAATTAGCAATTTTGAATGCACAATGTCTAATCTGTATTGAGAGCCATGCTGTATTATAGTAAGATCCTGGAACATCATAGATCTAGAGACTTTGTTCTTTACATATGGGTAATTTGACATGTTATATAATCTAATTGAACAATTTTTTTTTAAATCAGAACAATGGATATAATTGTTGACTTTATAGATTTTTTTGAGAAATATACATTAACTTATTAGCCTGGCAGATACAAGTAGTTAGCAAATATTAGCTAAATTAATATTTTATAAGCGCTTTGAAAATATGCAGTTCCTAATTTTAATCCTTAATAGTTAATCAAAATGCATATTCTTTCAGTTGATTGAGTGTTTATTTATTCAACAAATATTTTATTAGATTTAGGCCATTTCCTATGTTTTACACAAGTCTCTGGGTATACTGTGATTAACAACATAGTCAGACATAACCTTCATGGAGTCATGTGGAGAACAGGCAATATGCAAGTAATACATATGTTAGGTATTCAATTAGAAACTATGATATGGTCCAGAAAAAAATGGAAATTTTTGTAAGGGTAAAGAATGAGAGGTTTCCCTGGTGGCTCAATGGTAAAGAATTTACCTGCCAATGCAGGAAACACAGGTTTGATCCCTGGTCTGGGAAAATCCTACATGCCATGGAGCAACTAAGTCATTGCATCACAACAATTGAGCATGTGTTCTAGGGTCCAGGAACTGAAAATGCTGAGCCCATATGCTGCAACTACTGAAACCCACCTGCTCTATAACCTGTGCTCTGCAACAGGAGAAGCTCCTGGGCACTGCAACTAGTGAGTAGCCCCCGCTCATCACAACTAGAGAAATGCCTGCACAGCACAGAAGAGCCAGCACAGTGTAATTTACTAAACAAAATTAAATTTAAAAAAATTTAATGAGATTTTTAAAATTGACTGTGGTCAGAGAAGGTCTGTCTGAGGAAGTGTTATTTAAGTGGCAATCTAAAGTTTGAAAGAGACAGACAAAGTGAAGAGTGATTTGAAGGGGTATTCCAGAAAGATAAAATGTCATGGGTCAGGGGGATGGGGAGGGCCAGGGAAAAGAAGGGTGGATAGGAGAAAGGTCTGGACATGATTTAGCAAGAGAAACCTCTTTCGGCTAAGTGGTATGAATGAAACATGATGAAGAGCAGCAGGTTTTCGAGTTGGAAAATTTCAGGGACCAGATTATATTTGGCATCACAGAACAAAAGTATTTTCAAAATCAAAGTGAAAAAGGATAGCACACAGGATTTTAAATTAGAAGAATAATGTGATTCCAATTTACATTTTAAAAGCTCATTCCCACTGCCTACTAGATAGGTATATATAGCAAAGGTGCAAAATTGAAAGGAGAGAAATCAGTCAAATGATACTGCAGAATGTATGTTTTATTGACATAAACTAGGGTTGCACTATTGAGCATGGTTGATAAAAATAATGACAATGACAACAATAATTATAATAAGTAACCTTTATTGAGACTTTATGATGTGCCATACACCATCCTGGGTATTTATTTTCCTCTGAGGTTTGTGAAGTTTATTTTTTGATTTTTTTTTTTAAACAGCACCAGGTTTACAACAAAGTTGAGAGAAAAATACCACGTTTATTCTTATATCTCTTGCCCTCTCATATACATAGCCTCCCCCTATTGTCAACAAAATTGCTATAAACATCCTAGTGCACTTCTGTTGTTGTTGTTGTTAAGTTCTGAACTACTTTTTGGTAAATATCGTGGAGAATAAATGCTGAATCTTATGCTTAGCTGAGTAAAAAACTGCCAAACTGCCTTCCAAAGTGGCTGACCCATCTTGCATTTCTACCAGCAATAAATGAGTGTTCTCTTGCTCCAAATCCTTGCTAGTGTTTGGAGTTATCAGTGTTCCAGATAGGTGTTCAGTGGCATCTAATTGTTTTTTTTTTTTTTTTAACTGCATTTCTCTGGTGGCATATGATGTGGAATAGCTTTATATATGCTTATTTGCTATCTTTATATCTTGTTGGTGAGGTGTATCTTAGGATCTTTGGCTCATTTTTTAATCATATAGCATTTTTCTTTCCTTGTTGTTGACTTCTAAGAGTTCTTTGTATATTTTAAATATTTGTTTTTGATCATCTGTCTTTTGGAAATGGTTTCTCTCATTCTGTGGCTTGCCATTTCATTCTCTTGATAGGCATTTCAGCACAATTTTTAAAATTAAATAAGTCCAGCTTATCAGTTATTTATTTCATGAATTGTGCCTTTGCTGTTATAACTAAAAAGTGATTGCCATATTCAAGGTCATCTTGATTGTCTCCTATCTATCCTCTAGGAGTTTTACAGTTTTGTGTTTTATATTTAAATTCATTTTGAATTAATATTTGTTAATATTTGTTAAGAGTATATGTCAGCAAATGCTAAACGTTTTATGTATGAGTTCTTATGATGAGAGGCTACAGTTTGGAGGAGTTATTACTTCCCACAGATCATGCTACTAGTGATAGGAGAGAATGGACATCAGGAAGCTTTATATCACAGTCCACACTCTTAATTATGATGCTGTACGACTTCACTGTAAAACAGAGATCTGATTAAAGATATGTTTTAATGTAGAATATATCAAACTTAAAAATGAGTTACATTTGGGAGATAAGATAAAGTGAGAAATCAAAGAATCAAAGATATTTCTGATGTGTTTAAGTTTCTGTATGTATCATTAACAAAAATTAGATAAGAAGAGCTTATGAATAGTATGGCATCCAGCTAAACTCATGGACTTAAATAAGATTGTCTATGGAAAGACACTAGAGACAAAAAGAAGAACCATAAGAAAATTCAACATTTGTTTGTGTATGATAGAGGAGAAAGAAAACAATTTCAGGAGAAGCCAGTGAGGTAGGAATATAAATCCAGGAGTATGTGAATGAGTGCAGCTACAAGGAGAATGTTAACAACACATGTGACTATCAAGGAGATTTTCAAGAAATTTAAGAATTAAAAATGCATTATTTGGAAACAGGGTTGTTTGTGATAGTAAAGAAGCTTTTCAATAAGTAGAAGATTGAAGCCATACTGGAATGTGTCTGAAATGGTTAAATGGAGTATGAAAATTTGAAGACACTATATGGAGACAACATTTTCTATTCATCAAATAAAACCAAAACATTTGCTTACAAATATCTATAAATAGCAAGAAATAAATGGTAAGATGTTGAAATGTAGAGAGACTAAGGAAGAAATGTGGGTGCTCTGAGGCACGAGGCAGTTGAAATAATCTATATGGAGCACTTAAGAGGGTAATTACTAGTGGAATGTGAAGGATTATTGGGCAATATGTAGATTATCTTTGAGTGTGGCAATCATAAATATTTTCTGACATCTATATTAATTGTATATTATTTTCACATCAATGGTCACCTTCATAGGGCAGGTGTGGAGAAACTAAATGGTGGGTTCATGTAGGAATGATGTTTTTCCAAATTATTCTTGGAATAGAATCAGAGAGAAGAAATTAGAATATTATAAAGAATTGATTACTTTAATAAATTGTAGAATATTAACTGAAAAAAATAAAATGGAAGGCAAGTGGAATGTGATAAGGGAAAAATAACATTTGGACAGAAATGGAATTGATTTAAGATTTTGGAATCATTGCATAATAATATTATCAAGGCATAGTAATGTCAATAGTATAACCAAGATCCTGATGTAGAATGATACAGAGACCATTAAAGTTAAAGAAGTTTAGGAACTAGTAGAATAAATTCTTCCATTAATTATCAAATGGATGTACATGTAATGACATGAATCAAGATGGAAAAGTGCTTATGCTTTCAGAGTATGAAGGGCAGGCAACAGGGAAGTGTATGAGAAGAAATTGTTTTATATAAAACTCTAAGTTAAAAAAATTAAAGAAGAAAGTAATTTTCTAAAGATTAAAATGTACATAGAATATGCCAGATCAACCCACCAATCCTGAAGGATGAAGCTTCTCTCAAAACAGGCAAAGAAACAGAACTAAAATCCTGTCTCTTTTTAGCTATGGTGATTGGCAAAGCAACATTTTCCCTATATACCCATTTTGAGTAAATAATACATCTTTTTTTAATAATTTTATTTGATACCCCAAAGATTTTTCAGAATGTATAAATAGAATTCTCTTTACTCATTTCTACCCCATAATTCCCAAATGTAAAGAGGAAATAGAAATGGGTCAACTTATGGATATTCATTAAAAGCAAAAGCAAATCAATGAAACTTCTACTTCAAGACAATACAAAGTAACTGGGCTAAAATTAATTTACAATCCTATGTGAAAAGCCACCAGCTTGACAATGCGGGAGACATAAGAGATGTGGGTTCGATCCCTGGATCATGAAGATCCTGTGAAGGAGAGCATGACAGTACATTTTAGTATTTTTGCCTGGAAAATCCCATGGACAGAGAAGCCTGCCAGGCTACAGTTCATAGGGTCACAAAGAGTTGGACATGACTGAAAAAACTTAGCACACATACATGAAAAGCCACAGCTTCACATATTAAATAACCTGTGTCATAATAATAATCTGTTTTTAAGGCATTGGATATCAGGCCATGAATGATTGCATCTTCTTGATTGATGAAAAACAGTAGAGAATAGCTCTGAAATTGCAGTTTTCAGGCCACAAGACAGGGCAGGAAATGCAGACAGAGCTCAGCAGACTGCCAGGGATGAGAAGCCATTGCTAAGCGTCAAGGTGGGTAGAGTTTGCAGGACAGAGTATGGGGAATAAAAAGATAAACAGAGGGTTTTTCTGTAGGTCTGCAGAGGGTTCTCCTACGGTATTCAGCAGAGTAGTGATAACTGTGTACATACCCGAAAGCTACTCAGGGAAAGAATCACCCAAAGGACTAGAAGGAATAGTGGTCAGTGTTCATATAGGGTCTGGAATAGTGACTGTTTCTACCAGTGAATGAAGAACCTTGTAATTCATGAAGCATTAAATAAATAACTCAAAAGAGCCATTTCTAAGTAGATGGGAATAATTGCTCTAGTCTTAATACTTCTCTGCAAATGCAAAACAAAATTTAAAGGTAATATTTGAAAAGACAAACTGTTTCTAAGTAACTTAATTACATCTTAGAGCAAACCTCAAGAATATTACAGAAATTAAAAAAAAAAAATCCAGCACAGAAAAAGGTAAAATTCACAGCGTTTTATATCCAATCAAAATTACCAGGCCTGCAAAGTAGAAAACAGAATGCAGGATGAAGTGAAAAATCAATCATTTTAAACTGACCCAGAACTAATGTGGATGTTAGAATTAGAAAGCTGTTAAAACAGTTAATACAGCTCTAGTATATCTATTCAGAATTTAAGTACAGAAATAAAATGTATTTAAAAAGCCACACACTGTAATTTGAGAGAAGAAAACTTCAAAATATGAGATGAAAATTACAGTGGATGAAATTAATGTTAGACATTGCAGAAAAATTCTTAAAAAGATGGGAATAGCAGATCACCTGACCTGCCTCCTGGGAAATCTGTATGCAGGTCAAGAAGCAACAGTTAGAACTGGACATGGAACAACAGACTGGTTCCAAATTGGGAAAGGAGTACATCAAGGCTGTATACTGTCATACTGCTTATTTAACCTATATGCAGAGTACATCATGAAAAATGCTGGGCTGGATGAAGCACAAGGTGGAATCAAGATTTCTGGGAGAAATATCAATAACCTCAGATATGCAGATGACACCATACTATGGCAGAAAGCAAGGAAGAACTAAAGAACCTCTTGATGAATGTAAAATAGGAGAGTGAAAAGTTACCTTAAAACTCAACATCAGAAAATGAAGATAATGGCATCCGGTCCCATCATTTCATGGCAAATACATGGGGGAAACAATAGAAACAGTGTGTGCTTAGTTGCTCAGTCATATCCAACTGTTTGTGACCCAGTGAACGGTAGTCAACCAGACTCCTCTGTCCATGGTGATTCTCCAGGTAAGAATACTGAAGTGAGTCGCCATGTCCTTTTCCAGGGTATCTTCCCAACCCAGGGATTGAACCCAAGTCTCCTTCATTGCAGGTGGATTCTTTACCATCTGAGCCATGAAGGAAGCCCTGGAAACAGCAAGAGACTTCATATTTTGGGGCTCCAAAATCAATGCAGATTGTGCCTGTAGCCATGAAATTAAAAGATGCCTGCTCCTTGGAAGAAAAGCTATGACCAACCTGACAGCATATTAAAAAGTAGATGCATTACTTTGCCAACAAAGGTCCATCTAGCCAAAGCTATGGTTTTTCCGGTAGTCATGTATGTTTGTGAGAGTTGGACTATAAAGAAAGCTGAGCACCAAAGAATGGATGCTTTTGAACTGTGGTGTTGGAGAAGACTCGAGAGTCCCTTGGCCTGCAAGGAGATTCAACCAGTCCATCCTGAAGGAAATCAGTCCTGAATATTCATCGGAAGGACTGATGCTGAAGCTGAAACTCCAATACTGTGGCTACCTGATGCAAAGAACTGACTCACTGGAAAAGACTGATGCTGAGAAAGATTGCAGGCAGGAGAAGGGGACGATAAAGGATGAAACGGTTGGATGGCATCACTGACTCTATGGACATGAGTTTGAGTAAGCTCTGTGAGTTGGTAATGGACAGGGAAGCCTGGTGGGCTGCAGTCCATGGGGTTGCAAAGTGTTGGATATGACTGAGTGATTGAACTAGACATTGAAGAAAGAAAAAGCTTGGTAAACTTGAAGACATAGTGATAGAAAACCACAAAAATTAAATACAGAAATGAAAAATTTTAATCTTAAAAAATGACAATTTTCTTTTTCAAATTCAGTAGAAACTACAAACTTACAGATATAATAAATCCCAAGCACATGCACAAAATAAACTGCACCAAGACACATTATAATTAAATTACTCAAACCTGAGGATAATGGAAAAGTTCTTAGAAGCATTCAGAGAAAGAAAAATACGTTATAAATGAAGATAAAGGGTCAGGGTCAGGATAGTAGCACATTTTTCACTGCAAACAAGACGGGAGAAAGTGGTAGAGTAACAACTTTAAAGTACTAAAAGGTAAAAATTGTCAACATAGAATTTAAACTCCAGAAAATATCTTATAAAATGGAAGGTGAAATATTTTTTGTATGCAGAAGCTAAAATAATTTATCACCAGCAGACAAACCTATAAGAAATGTTAAAGGAAACCTTTCAAATAAAAGGAAAATTACATCAGATAAAAATGTAAATCTGCACAAAAGAATGAAGAGTTTAACAGTAGTGGCAATTACATGTGTAAATATACAATAATTTTTTCTTATATAATCCTTCTTATGAGATAATAGAATGGAACATAAAATTTAAAACACATGCAGAAGTTTAAGGTAGATAACACAAAGACTAGGGGGCAGGTAGGAAGCATATTATTGCAGGTATTCTTATGCTTTATGTGTAAAGAGGTAAAATAACACTTAAAGATAGATTGTGATAAGTTAAAGATGTATGCTGTAAATACTGAAGGAATCACTAAATTAAAAATAATAATAATTTTAGTAAGCAAAAAATATATAAAAAATAAAAACAGAAAAAATATACTCAATTTGAAAATGCAAGAACAGACAAAGAGCAAATAAAAGAAGGCACAAGTAGTAGTAGATTTAAACCTAACTCTTGGAAGTGGCCATCTAGAGCCAGGGGCTCAGTGGGGACCAAGCTTGTCCATGAGGCGGCAGTGACGGTGGCTTCTTGCCAGGCAGGTTCAGGTTTCAGGGGCCAGTGGCCACCATGATCCTGCTGGAGGTGAACAACCATATCATTGAGGAGACGCTCATGCTCAAGTTTGAGAACGCAGCCACTGGGAACAAACCAGAAGCTGTAGAAGTAACTTTTGCAGATTTTGATGGAGTCCTCTATCATATTTTGTAGGAGATAGGAAGACTAAAAGAAAAGCAGGCCTTGTCAAGGGCTGCAAAAGAAATTTATAATTATTGATAAACTGGATGCTATAAGGCATGAGAGTCTTGGAACAAGTCCAGAGGGAACAGTTCATAGTCTTGAAAACAAAATATGATACTGGGGTCACCAAACCAACCCCAGACCGTTTCTCAACTGGCGTCTCAGAGTCATATGTTTCATGTATCCAGTGGAAAATCTATAGATAAGAATATTAGTTTGAGTTACTGATTCATTATTGATTATTGTTTCTTAATTACTCAATAGTTAACGATCACTTTGTTCTGTGGCCCTAAAGGCCACATGAGTTATAGCTTAGCTCCCCGCATATTCTTTCTTTCATGGCTGAAAGTATAATAAAGCTGGCTTGGATTCAGTTTCGGCACCTTCACCTTGGAGCAGCGTTGGTCCTCTTTTCCTCGCTTTTCACTGAATTCTTGTGTCTTGTTTCTCATTCTCTCGCCATATGGCACTTTCAGAAATCCTGCTTGTCGAGCCAGTCTCGACAATATTTCAAATCCTAATGGAGATAAAATAAAAGTGATGGTCAGTTTTTCTTTGAAATTCTACAAGGAACTTCAGGCACATGGTGCTGATGAGTTATTAAAGAGGGTATATGGAAGTTACTTGGTAAACCCAGAATCAGGATACAATGTCTCTTTGCTATATCACCTTGAAAATCTGCCTGCATCCAAGGATTCCATCATGCATCAGGCTGGCATGTTGAAACAAAACTGTTTTGCTTCTGTCTTTGAGAAATACTTCCAGTTCCAAGAAGAGGGCAAGAAAGGAGCGAACAGGGCAGTTATCCATTATAGGGATGATGAGACCATGTATGTTTGAGTCAAAAAAGGGCAAAGTCACAGTAGTCTTCAACACAGTGTTTAAGGATGACAGATGATGTGGTCATTGGAAAGGTGTTCATGCAGGGCAGAGCCAGCCACACAGCCCAGCAGGTCCTCTTCAGCCACACGGGGGAACCTCCCCTAGAGCTGAAAGATCCTGAAGTCGCCGTGGGCCACAACATCAGCTATATCACCTTCGTGCTGTTACCTTGCCAATCCAATGCCAGTGCTCAAGACAACACCATCAACCTGATCCATACGTTCCCAGACTACCTGCACTACCACATCAAGTGCTCGAAGCCCTATATTCACACACTTTGTTCTGTGTGTGAAACATCCGACTTCCTCAAGGAGCTGAACTGTGCATGCCCAGATGCCAAGAAAAGGAAATGAAAACAATCACGGGGAAGACGTAACTTTTGGGAACAGGAAGAGGAAACAGCTGGCAACTAAAGGCTGGAATACTTGCTACGGGATAATCGTAGACTTTAATGTTGTACCTCTTCAGGTTCTTAAGGGATTCTCTGTTTTGGTTCCATTTTGTACATGTTTGGAAAGTAATTTGCAAAAACAAGCTGTGCTTGCAAGGACTTCGTGGTTCCCAAGAATTAAAAAACAAAAAAACTATTCCACTTGATCAATTTAATTCCTTGTCTTTATCTTTGCTCCCTCACTCCCCTTTCCCTCCCCCTCTTTTCCAAGCTGTTTTGCTTTGCAGTATGTTACTGGTAATGACTTGCAGGATAATGCAATCTAAACTTGTTTTCTGTATGTATTTGCATTCAAAACTTCTGTATCTAAAGAAATACGGTTGGAGTCATTAATAAAGAAAATCTTTATATCTTTTATTTTTTCCCCAGGATGATAGTAATAAAATCTACTTTATTTTTTTTAATTTTATTTTTTAACTTTACAATATTGTATTAGTTTTGCCATATATCAACATGAGTCCGCCACAGGTATACATGTGTTCCCCATCCTGAACCCTCCTCTGTCCCCGTACCATCCCTCTGGGTCGTCCCAGTGCACCAGCCCCAAGCATCCAGTATCATGCATCGAACCTGGACTGGCAACTCATTTCATATATGATATTATACATGTTTCAATGCCATTCTCCCAAATCATCCCACCCTCTCCCTCTCCCACAGAGTCCAAAAGACTGTTCTATATCTTTATATCTTAAAAAAAAAAAAACTAACCCTAAAGGTAATTGTATTAATGTAAATATTGTAAATATCCCCAATTAAAATGCAAAGATTACTAGACTGCGTAAATAAGCAATAATCAACTATACGCTGCCTACATGAAGCAAACTTTCAATACACAAATGATAAAAAATGAAAGGATGAAAAAGATAGGTCATATGTATACTAAGCAAAAGAAAGCTATGCAAATATTAGGCAACATAGATTTCAAACAATACATCATGCCAAAATGTGATAGGTAAAATAATATTCCTCTTCCTGTAAATATGTTCATGGTCTTATTCTAGAACAGTGAGAAATATTACTTTACATGGCCAAAAGGACTTTGCATGTATAACTAGGTTAAATAATTTTGTAGTGGGAAAGTTATTTTGGATTATTCAGGTGTGCCCAAGGAATATGTAACCCAAATAACTCCATCTCTTTTAAATAAGTTGAATTTGTAGTTAAAAACCTTATCCCTAAGAAAACTCTAGACTCAGATGTATTTGCTGGTAACTACCAACCATTTGGAAAAGTATTTTCCACTTTATCTCTTCCAGAAGTTACAAGGGGAAGTAGGACTTTTAACTCATTCTGAGTGAAAGTAGCTCAGTCATTTCCAAGTTTTTGCCACCCTGTGGACTATACAGTCTATGGAATTCTCTAGGCCAGAATACTAGAGTGGGTAGCCTTTCCCTTCTCCAGGGGAGCTTCCCAACCCAGGGATCGAACTCAGGTCTTCCTTATTGCAGGTGGATTCTTTACCAGCTGAGCCATAAAAACTTCATTTCTCAGGGTAATGAAGTAACCATTACCCTGAAACTATTACCAGACAAAACAATTACAAGAAAAGAAAACTGTTAGTATTTCCATTAATCTAGGAGGTGGATCAGAGAGAATCTTGTTGCGATTAGGGTCAGAGTGTGTACTTCCTATGTTTTCTTCTAAGAGCTTTATAGTTTCTGGGCTTACACTTGAGTCTTTAATCCAATTGTGTGTGTGTGTGTGTGTGTGTGTGCGCGCGCATGTATAGTGTTAGGAAGAGTTCTAATTTCATTCTTTCACAGGTAGCTGTCCAGTTTTCCCAGCATCACTTATTAAAGAGGCTGTCTTTTCTCCATTGTACATTCTTTCTTCTTTTATCAAAGATAAGGTGCCCATAGGTGGGTAGGCTTATCTCTGGACTTTCTATCTTGTTCCGTTGGTCTATATTTCTGTTTTTGTGCCAGTATCACACTGTCTTGACTGTAACTTTGCAGTATAGTCTGAAGTCAGGGAGGTTGATTCTTCCAGCTCCATTTTTCTTTCTCTAGATTGCTTTGGCTATTCAAGGTCTTTAGTGTTTCCATAAAAATTGTGAAAATTTTTGTTCTAGTTCTGTGAAAAATGCCATTGGTAATTTGAACTAATTAATAAATAAATAAAATAAAATAAATAAATAAAATAAAACTGCAGACTAATACATTTATGAACACAGATGCAAAGTCTAAATGAAATGTTCTCAAGTTGAATCTTATCATTTATGAATAACACATCATGACCAAGTGAACTTTATCCCAGAAATATAAGACTTATTTAACATTTGAAAACAAATAGCATGTAATTCATGTCATTTATGATAATAACAATTCCATTTGTGTGCCTGATGGCTATCATTCTGACTCAGTCACAAGCACATAATGAACTGCTTCAATATTTAAGAAATTGGTTAAGACTAAACATTCCACATCAACTAAGAAGTTTTATGTAACTATATATCTTTATCATTCTTCAAAGTTTGAGACTTATTTCAAACTAAAAATGAGGCAAAGTAGTTGGCTAAACACATATCTGTCTAGGGCACAGATCTATGAAAGCATAAATACCTCCTTGACATTTACTAGAAATTAAGACCATTATTATACTCAACACTTTTTCCTATTGCTCTTGCTCTGTTTATGAGAAACTTGAGATTAAATGAAGTTAAGTGGTTTAAACTCATTTACTCTCTGATTATAATTTTTCCCTATTTTTCCTTAGGAATCATTTTCCAATCAACTCATCTAAACTCCTACTTGGAACTTTATTCTCTTTGGTTCTATAAATTTCTCTTACACTTATCTGACTGAACAGCAGCTACCAGAAATCTAACTGTTCTTCCTTACCTACTATTACTATTATCAACCTTAGCATTTCAGCATTCAACTTAACATAGTAGATGGACCATTTCTGGTCCCTTAGTTTCTTAAAATAGTTAATATCAGTTAACTTTTCCTCTGTTCCACCCTAAAGAAGTACTTACATGCTCATATTCCACTTTTTACCATCAAAAATGATAACACCTGTCAAATCCATAATTTTTTATATTCTACTCTTCTTTTATTCACCAAATTATTTTATTATCACTCATTTACTCAAGTATTCTCACTTCAACATTTCTTCAATCTTCTCAAGACCTACAGTCCACTTAAGATTTTCACTCATGTCCTCACCTCCCCCTAACTCGTTTAAAGTTTTATGGTTCAGTGCCACAATCACTCTCCTATAAAGCTCTTAAATTTGTTACATCTTCTTCTTCTACCATATCCACTTGGAAACATCAAGTCTGAATTAATTCTAAGTTTAACCTGACACGGACTTCCATCTGAAATTCCCAGTGAATAACACAACCATGCTGATTTGTGTCACTAAAATGTATTTTATGAACTCACAACTGGACATTTTATATTGCACAGGATTATGCTCCATTCCTTTATCAAATTTAATTCTCTAGTGACAGGGACAGTATTCTCACTGTTGGCAGAATGCCAACATCTGTGTCCCTTTTCAGATAATGAGATCTCCTTTTCTTTCATGTTCTTTTTTTTAATTTTAATAACATTATTTTATTGTTATTTATATCATTAATCAGCTGCAAAGACTCTGTGGCTTTCTGTTGTAATTAGAATAAAATATGAAGTACTTATTATGCCTTATAGTATCTTTCAAGATCTAGCTCCTGCCTACCTACTAACCTATTTCTCTTAATGTCTCCAATTTTTACTACACTGCAGTTACATACACATTGTTTATATTGTTAATGCTGACTTTTTTCTCTTGATTCATCAGTTTAAAAAAAAAGACTTGCTTTCCTAGAATCCTCCAAAAGTGTCAATTTCTCCCATGATCATCACAGACTCACACATGTGAAAATTTCATGTTTTCAATTCACTTGATAATTACTTTTATTGATGCTTAATTTGTTATATATTTTGTCAGTGTATGACTCTCCATACTCTTGAACACTTCTGACATATCTCTAGTAATCTTTGATAGTTTCTTTGTTCTCAAGTTTGACAAGATGTTTCAGATATGTTCAGCCCTAGGCACGGGAGCATCCATTCATTCAAAAGTGCCCATTTTCTTATCAGCAGAAAAATTACAGTAATTGTAGCAAGAGCTAGGTGGAACATTCTTGCTTAAGTTACCCTCCTCCATACTGAAGTCTTTTAGAAAGTGACCCAGACAATTCACCCTTAACAACATTTCCCTTATCATTAAAAAGTGATGGGAATAGTTTACCATAAGGACAACTGCTTCTCACCGTTTGGCATATTTCTCTTAATGTCTCAGTTTATAACAGATACTGAGGTCATGTGACAAATATCTTGTTAGTGACAAAACAAGTTATGATCACATGAATTCTCAGATCTCATCTGCTTTTACTGTGTATTTGAATATACCTCAGTTTGTTTCATAATGAGCTTTTATACGATTCTCTTGTGTACTGTTGCATCCCTCATGGCTGTATTTAAAATGGATACATTTCGAAGGAATATCTACAGATTGCATAGCCAAAAAAGGGAAAAAATAAAAGAGTAAGCAGGCATTGATATACTCAAGGACCATAAGATGTTTAAGCTGATTGGAAAACCTATCCAGGGAACTGTAATCCATTGATATGATTCTGAGGGCAAGAAAATGAGAGTTGTGGTTCTATTCAAGTATTGCTGCTGGTAGTGAGAATACTTCTTGATTATATATGTGGAGCATAATGTATTTAAATTTTCTATGATGTACAAAATTTTGGCTTAAAAACTTATATTAAAATGCATTAAAATGTTGAGGTTTGACAGAAAACAGAAAAATTCTGTAATGTAATTATCCTTCAATAATAAATTAAATTAAAAAATAAATCAACAAAAAAAGTCTCTATCTAAGCGACACTTTAAACCATAATTGTCAATTTCAATATTTCTTAATATTTTATTTTCTGTGCCTTTATCTACTATCTTACAAGATGATTGTTCTTTTCTCATTTTTGCTTTGATTTTGTGTAGTTCTATTTGGTAGAAGCCTTTTTTAAAAATGTATAAATGATAAGTCATTTTATTTTCCTTCAGGCAATGTGATCTCTAGGCCCCCTTTTCCTCAAACCTGCTTAGGGCCTTCACTCATTCATTGACCAGTTTTGCTTTTGTGTTGATCTTTAAAGTTTTTATTTTTAGGTCAGAGATTTTCAGCCTTTGTTTAAATGTAACATATGGTCATATCTGTGATCCATTGGGTTGTATTTGCTATGAATTATTTTGTTAAACATGAAATGAATAGAAAGAAATTTGCCTCAGTATATTGAAATCAAATTTATACTCTATATTCAGATGTACTTATTTCCCATGTAGTTTAGCTGTTAATGCTAAAATAATATGTATTTATCTGGTAAGTAGATTAAATTAGTGTCATTAATACAATAAAATCTTCTCCTCTAGAAACATTTTTTAAAAAGGAGAAACTTTAAAAGTTTTCTCAATTTATTTTACATGCCATTAAATATCAAGAAGTATAATCTTTCAGTCTAGTTTGGCTTCATTGTGTAAAGATCAAATAAATTTAGGAAATTTATCTTAATGTACAATGGACTGTTTTTCTTAAGAACCTACTGATGTCAAATGTGCATGTGTTTCATGGTTACAAGAGAATATGTCTTCAATCTGTCCACTAGAACGTGACCTCTGATTTTGTTCACTTTAGAAAATAAAAGGTTCTACAAACCATTTCATCAAAAAAGTGTATAAGTTTAGTAGTCATTCTATCTAGGGCATTGCAACAATAACAATGATAAATCTTCTAAGCTTTTGTTTAAAACTCAAACTTCTCTCCTCCCTTTGGGAGTGACTGCCTATAGTAGGGGAAAAAATGTGTAGATTCTCAATATTTTACCTACCTGAACCAGTTTGCCATGTTTCCTCTGGCTGAAAACTTAAAATAGATTCTCTCTCTCTCTTAGAGATGCTTCTATGGGTTACTTAAGAAATTCTGTCATCATGAGGCTTTCTCTTCTCTACTTCCTTTGACACATGCAATATATCTCCTCTCACTAGACATTCAAGATTCCTCCCTCATTCCCTAAGCATTTGGCAATGCCCCCCTCCAACTGCTTTCTGCTAAAGTCCACTTGCCCCTCCATTTATCTCTCCTCTTTGCAGTATGTAAACCAAATCTGGCCAAATTTCTTTTATGTAGTAGTGCAGGAACTATGCCCCTTTGATCTACCATCAGTGGGAGTGCAGTTATTTTCAATTATACCCTGCTTTTCATTTAGCTGCCCAGCAGGCAGCTTCAGCTACAGCCTTTTGCCCTTTAAAATTCTCACTTGTGAGTCTGACCCTTATCCTGTGTGTCACCACACTGCTGAGAAGACAATCAAACTTGCTGAGTTATCTTTTTGAAGATTCTGTCACTAAGATTAAGGTCAGAAGACTACCATCCTACCCTAGTCCCCTTTGGGAGTTGGGACTCAGCATAGCTCTTGTCAAAGAAACACTTGCTTTAATTCCCAACTTACCCCTGACTTTTCCAACTTCTCTGACAAGCTGGAGACAGATGGTCAGATTATAACAGTAAAACAGATAAGTTCTTGCCCATGTCCTTAACAAGTTAATGTGGTCTTGAACCTCCTGTTAAAGTATGGATTTTATGGCGAGATAGAGATAAAATAATTTGAGACAGAAAGTCTCATTTTACATATTTTTGGTGTGTCTGTGTATGCATGCTCACATATATGTGTGTATATGACATGAAATATTCTGTTTGCATGTACCCTGCACCTGAGTTATCAAACTGATACACAGTAAATATTAAATCACATATGAGAACATTCAACCACTGAAGTGATGCCCTGCTTCCAGTGGCATTCTGTGCTTATAAACCCATGGGGCCTTCCAGCACTGAGCACAAGCAAAGGAGTCTGAGCTGGGCTTGTTGGCACATAGAAGGACAGAGAAGCCCAAGGAATGGATCAATGGATTGCAAATTAATGATAACAGCACACCTGACTTCAAATTCCAAGTCCTCGCTCAGTGTAAGATGTAACAACTTCACTTGAATTCTTTGGGGGGAATCACAAACTAAGATATTATCTCCAAAAGTGAGTAAAAATATCTACTCACAAATTGTTGTGAAGACTAAAATAATGATACAAGTATACTGTAGGATGCAAAATGCAGCCTTTATGGTCATTGTTATTATTTAGTTGCTGCTGCTGCTGCTAAGTTGCTTCAGTCGTGTCCTACTCTGTGTGACCCCATAGACAGCAGCCCACCAGGCTCCCCCGTTCCTGGGATTCTCCAGGCAAGAACACTGGAGTGGGTTGCCATTTCCTTCTCCAATGCATGAAAGTGAAAAGTGAAAGCAAAGTCGCTCAGTTGCGTCCAACTCTTAGCGACCCCATGGACTGCAGCCCACGAGGCTCCTCCATCCATGGGATTTTCCAGGCAAGAGTTCTGGAGTGGGGTGCCACAGCCCCATGGACTGTAACCCAGCAGGCTCCTTCTATCCATGGAACTTCCCAGAAAGAAAACTTGAATGTGTTGACATTTCTTTCTCCATTTATGGACATTCTGCCTTATATAGTATTATCAGATTAACATTTCTTATCTTCCATTATTAAGCAGCTCCAGTGTTTTTTATTCCATGCCTATTAGGGCATTCCAAAATTTCTTAATCTAGTTTATAGACATTAGCCTAAGAAATTTAGGACTGCATTAATAGGCATGAAAAAAACCACTGGAGCTACTTAATAAAGGAAGATACAGAAATATTAATCTGATAACACTAAATTCATGCATGCATGCTAAGGTGCAACATTATATAAGGCAGATTAAAGCAGGTGCACACTGGCGGCCAGGAAGACAGGAAGCCATTATAACAGTCACTTGTATAATAACAAATGAGAAATAAATGGAAGTAGGAATTAGAGAGAAAGATAATATTCTTTTTATTTATTGCAGGAGCTGAAAATACAATAGAGAACAGAATGTATAACATTTGTTATATAAATTGGTATTGTCAAAATGCTCACAATGTGTTTAAATCTATGTATGAGCTATGGCTAAGGGAGTAAGTAAACACAGTCACTGTTCCCCAAATATCCGCTTGGCACTCACCATTTCTAGATGTGTTTACAACTTCCCTGATGGCTCGGGGTAAAGAATTCACTTGCAATCAGGAGACCCAGGTTCGATCCTGGGGCTAGAAAGATCCTCTGGAAAAGGAAATGTCAACCCACTCCAGTAATCTTGCCTGAAAAATCCCATGGACAGAGGGACCTAGTGGGCTACATACAGTCCATGGGTACAAAGCACTGGGATGATTGAACTACTGAACACACACAAATGCTGGAAACTGTAGTCTGGATCCGAGTCTCTCCCTGAGATCTGGTCACAGAAAGTATTTATTCAATCCTCAGGGTAGCTTGGATGTGTCCAGAATCTACTGCAACCAGCAGTAGCCCTAAACAATGTTATGGGAGGAATTGGTGGGTAAAGAGCAGTCTTCCTTGCCCCTCCAGTGGGTTGAGTCAGAAGTGTGTCCTAGGCAGTCTCTGGGCATTTCCAAGTGGGATGCCCAGGGCGCCATCCCAGTCATCTGCTCATTTAATGCAGCCAGTATTGGCTTCCTTCCATTTCTTATTTCACTTTCCTCATCTCCCTACCAGTGCTTTCTAAGGTTGCTTCTCAAATCAACTATTTGCATTCAAGTACTTATCTCAGAATAAACCTAAGCTGAGAAAACACTAGGGATGGCATAACATGGTACTAACCTTGTGTCCATATAAACTGCTTGAGGAGTGAGAATAACTTGTAGCTCCCTTTATTACATTTGAATGTTTACTCATCCCAATAGATTTTAATCTTCCTGGGGCAAAACCTATGTAATACTCACCTGTGGCTTCCTCCACAAGTGGCATATTGTGCTCAAGAAATATTTGTTGAAAGGACAAGCCAAAAAAACTAGTTTTTTTTAATACAAACATTGCTTTTTGTTGCTGTAATAAACTGATAACCTTTGCATTCAAACTTTCCGCACATGATTTTCCTGCTAGGTACATATACTTTATTCAGGAAATGGTCTTTATATTTTCTTTTGAATCTAGGCAATATTATTGTTATGAATATGTAGCAATACACCAGAACAAAATACACAACTGCCCAGAGTTAGGCTGAAAGCAGATTCATCATAGCCCTTTTTCTGTGGCCTTTAGTGTATATTGACAAAATCATAAGTTAAATGCCAGACTTCCAAATGTAAAGCAAAACAGTTTCTTATTACCAACTGAACAGTCGTGTTATGCATTTCAGACTGATAGTTCATTCCACAATGATTGGTTTACTGTTCTGTGCACACAGCTTCAGGAGTACATCCTGATTCCAACAGGAAAACAAGGCTTACTGTGGCTGGAAGGAAGCTGGAATTCTCGTCTCAGTTGAGGACACTAATGTGAACATAAAGCAGATTTAGAACCCAAAATTGGCAGAAAGTATTCCCTGCAGAGTTACTCAGTACTGTCTGCCATATGCAGCAATCTCTCAATTCATGTGTTCGCCTTGCTTGATTGAGAGCTGGCTAACAAAGTGGCACCAATCCAGTTAGTTGATATGAAGGAAAGAAACACCATACACACAGGTTTAAAACACCAAGACATATTCTAGAGGATTGTTTTATCTTTAAACAGTAAAACTATGCTTATATATTTAGGAAAAATATAGATGAAAATGAGAGAAAATGAAGTTGAATATGACATGTACATTTTATTTAATAGGCTATAAAACATATGTGTGAAATAATGAATTCTAATCACCTTACTACAAAGAAAGAGCAATAATCATTTATAGACTGTTCTATGGGTAGATGATGCTTTTATAAAAAGCTGGCATATGTTTAGATTGACAGTTTTACTTTGCAACAGGTTAGAAAAATATTATTTTTCTGTCAGAGCAGATTTGTAAGATGGATGGCCTCCATAATGCAAGTTGGACCAATCCCCAGGGTAGGACAATCTGAGGTAATTTCTAGGAATGACAGGCCTCTGCAGCTTCTTTGATGATATGAGAAGAAGCACATGTTAGCTTTAAGGCCAAGTGCTGAATGGCCTAGAAGTCATGTCTGACCTTCTCTTTCCATGGTCTCACAAAAATCCACTCTCATCTGAAGTCAGGATGGGTGGCCACACTCCCAAGTCCCTAGGCTGCAGTCATTAAAGAACCACTCAGGCCTCTTTGCAGCTGGCTCAGAGCTTGTGGGATTTTTCCCAGACTCTTTTCATAGTGCAACTAGCTGAAAAGTGAATTTTCTCTTGCAGACTGCATCCAAAGAGAACAAGTGGTGTGGAAAAGGAGAGAAATCACCCAGTGGTCTGTAAAAACTTAGAGTATATTATCAAAGCTTAAACCCATAATTGACGTCTCTTGTCTATACTTTCTTAAGTGCCTTAACCTATCATACTTAGGGCAAAAGGCTTTTATCTTGACAGAGGAGCACAAAAGAAGAGACGTGTTATTCACTGAGGATAGAGAAAAAGACAATGTTCTTGTTTTTCTAGGAAAGAAATTCTCCACTAAGGAATAGATTCTTTCCTTTAGAAAGCTACAAAGAGTTATCCTTCCAGCTCTCTTATTTTGAAGATGCAAAATCTGAGGCTGAGAGATTTTTATATATCTAGCATAGTATATGTCCAGTGTTATCCAGTTGGCAAATGTTTGAATTTGGATTCATTAACATCTAATTGTATCAGAAAATCTTTCCTAGAGAGTTATGTCTAGTTAATAAAGATAAGTTGAGAATTAAATTTAGATGCTCTAGTCAGTCCTATTACATCAAAGTCATAGAGCTGTATCATATTCAAACAAAAAAAAGATCTTTAAAGATTATATATTATAACATTATCATTACAAAATCAGGAATGTATAAACTGACACAATTGATTTCCTAAGTAATAAAAAAAAAGCAGTCAAATATTCTTGATTCTCTCAAGTTTTCTAGCCTGCTTTATTTAAATATACACAAAAATGTGGCCGTGCATGTGGAGCATAATCTTTCCCTTCACTCTGACTGCAAGACTTGGGATAATTTTAGAAAATTGTGAATGTCTTATTAAGTGGAGATGAATTTCTACTTAGAATCCATGTTATATCCATGTTATTTAGAGATTAAACTGGTAATTATAAAGGAATGAAGGCTGTAGGCTTTTCACAGAAGCACATTACTGATCAATAAACGAACAAACCCCTAGATTTCATCTCCATGAATGTGAGAAAATAGAGATAATATTAGACTCAGTGAGAAATAATCATAATAAAGTGAAACTCTTCTACTAAAAATTTAGCATGTCTGAATTCCTGATGTCCCACCCATACAGTTAGTATTATGCTATCTGACTAACCCTGAATGTCCCAAGAAACCCAGACAACTGGAGAGATCAAGTTTCCAAAACTTGTCTAAGAGAAATTGAGAGTAGAATCAGTTCACTTCTGCCTTTTATTGTAAATTTAGATGGAGCATATCATATATCATCCAAATCAGGGTACACAGACATAAGGTTTATTAATATTATTTCTTGGGGACAACTTGTGTAAATCATATGTGGAATCTAGGAAATCTGTGAGCATGGTCACCCAATCTAAATGCCATGTGATATGACCATTGTTCATTTGGTAGAAGATGCTGGACCACTGCTAGGGTGATGGCCTCTATTGTATTTGTTGATTCACGTATTAAGGGAAGGTGATCCTAATAACTCACCATTGTTGTTGTTGTGTCAGTTGCTCAGTCATTTCTGACTCTTTGTGACCCCATGAATTGTAGCCCTCTAGGCTCCTCTGTCCATGGAATTCTCCAGGCAAGAAGATTGGAGTGGGTATCCATTTTCTTCTCTAGGGGATATTCCTGACACAGGTATCAAATCTGGGTCTCCTGCATTGCAAGCAGATCCTTTACCATCTAAGCCACAAGGGAAGTCCCCTAATTTAGTGATGAACTTTGCTAAAGTCAGTATTCTCAAGGTTTATTTATTTATTTTTCTTAAATCTCAGCTCTTTAAGTTCCCATCAAAACTACTTCCCAGGTTTGTGGGCAGCCAAGTAAACCTGGATTTGTAGACACAACTTTATTTGCAACCCCATAGGCTAGAGTCAGTAAACCTGCTTCTCTTTGGGAGATCCACAGTAGATGCTGTTCTAAAAACTATATTCTATTATCCTTATTTTCACTCTGTTCACTGTGGTTTGGTCAGTGAAGAGGAGCACTAAACTCCAATGTGATTTTTAAACGTGCCAAACTGCATCTTACTCTCCATCTTCTCTTCTGAGTGACAGCATGCTCAGTGACTTTAGGAGACCCTGTACCCAGCCTGATCAAGGAAGCTATATATTCTTATTCCAGGGGAATTTACAAATTGTTAACGGAACAATGCAAGTGACTCCAAGAAGTCTACCATCTTTAGACATTTCCAAGGTAGTTTTCTGATACTTTTGTTGCTCACCAAAGAAGAGACATATACACACACATACACATATACACAAAATGCACAGGGACATGCTGACATGCACACATTAGAAGTAAACCAACGTGTTTTCTCCCACAGTAACCCTCTATTACGGCAACTTGTTTCATTATTAATTAAGGCTTATACTCTATTTGTTTTGAGCATTCTTTTCCTTCAGGGGTGGTCCACACAGAATATTCTCACTTGACTATAACGTGTATATATATATTTCCCAGTATTTAAGTATTTAAATCTACATGTAGTGTGTGACAGCAGAAGAGTAAGTACAATATTTATAGAATATTGTTATTTTAAATAACTAATATTTGTATAACAGCTTGCATTTTATCTAATGCTTTGATGTGAAGAATCTAAGAAATTCTTAGATATTCTTAAGAAAATATATCAATTGCTTTGGGAATAAAGAAATGCTACTTGACATGAAGGCATGTATTCTGTTAGTTTGTTTGCTTCCTTCCCTCTCTCCAACCTTCCCTCCCTCCCTTCTTTCTTTCTTTCTCCTCTCCTTTCCTTCCTGCCTTCCCTCCTTCCTATTTGTTGTGGTTTACTCACTGAAGATGAATACTTGAGTTCAGTAACTAGGGTGACTGTTAAATATGCCAAACTACAATGTTCTTTGTTGTGATCATCATTTTTTATAGGTAGCTTTAAAAGTTCAGATAGAGCCAAAGCTCATACTTTATAGACAAGTGGTAGCAGTGAGAGGCTTCCCAGGTGGCTCAGTTTTCTTAATGAATCCACATGCTAAAGCAGGAGATGCAGGAGACATGGCTTTGATTCTGGGTCAGGAAGATCCCTTGGAGAAGGAAACGGCAACCCATTCCAGTATTCTCACTGGGAAAATCCCATGGACAGAGAAGCCTCGTGGGCTACAGTTCCTGGGGTTGCAAAGGGCTGGCACTACTAAGCCACTGGGCATTCACGCACATGCACGACGGTAGCAATGACAGCTTCAGATTGTGAGAGGTGGCCCTGTAATTGAAACCACATGTTTCATCTTAGTTTCATTTGCATGGTCTACAGGCTATAATTAACATTAAGTGGCAAGACAAGATCACATACAATAGAATGCTAGAATACAATCAGGTCAGCAAAATTGAAACAAGCATTTCTGTTACTTAGTTACATCAGATTGGGTCTGTGCGACCATGGAGAGATGACTACACCGTATGTAAAGGACAGCTGTGTATTGAGAATGAACGCATCTTACTAAATGTAGTGGTAAAGAAGATTTCATTTCATTTTGATATCTACCCACCTGTCGTTCAAAACCTGATGCCTAAATTCTTTAGTAATCTGGCTTTCACCAACTTAATTTCTCACACCTGTGTATGTGCCAGACACACAGATATAACAAGAAAATCCCTGTCAAAATAATAACATAAGATAAAATCAAATCCCTGCTTCTAAGCTATCTTACCTTTTATTTCACAGTCAAGAATGCTTCACATGTTTCCGTCCCTTCAATAATCCTACATATCTGGATTAATTCTTCAATTGAGTTCAGTTCAGTCGCTCAATCATGTCCGACTTTTTGCGACCCCAGGAATCGCAGCACGCCAGGCCTCCCTGTCCATCACCAACTCCCGGAGTTCACTCAGACTCACGTTCATCGATTCAGTGATTAATTCTTACTCATCCTTTAATCTTGTTTCAACCCAACTATAACCACTTCTGCAACAATTTTCTCAGACATGCCCTCAGACTGCACTCTAGAATTGCATTTATCACACTGTAACATTATTATTTGCCTAAGATGGTCAACACCAAAATCAGATTGATTATATTCTTTGCAGCCAAAGATGGATAAGCTCTATACAGGCAGCAAAAACAAGACCAGGAGCTAACTATGGCTCAGATCATGAACTTATTATTGCCAAATTCAGACTTAAATTGAAAAAAGCAGGGAAAACCACTAGACCATTCAGATATGACATAAATCAAATCCCTTATGATTATACAGTGGAAGTGAGAAATAGATTTAGGGAGTAGATCTGATAAACAAAGTGCCTGATGAACTATGGACAGAGAGAGGTTCACGACATTGTACAGGAGACAGGGATCAAGACCGTCCCCAAGAAAAAGAAATGCAAGAAAGCAAAATGGCTGTCTGGGAAGGACTTACAAATAGCAGTGAAAAAAAGAGAAGTGAAAAGCAAAGGAGAAAAGGAAAGATATAAGCATCTGAATGCAGAGTTCTAAAGAATAGCAAGGAGAGATAAGTAAGCTTTCCTCAGCAATCAGTGCAAAGAAATAGAGGGAAACAACAGAATGGGAAAGACTAGCGATCTCTTCAAGAAAATTATAGATACCAAGGGAACATTTCATTCAAAGATGGGCTTGATAAAGGACAGAAATGGTATGGACCTAACAGAAGCAGAAGATATTAAGAAGAGGTGGCAAGAGTACACAGAACTGTACAAAAAAATCTTCACAACCCAGATAATCACAATGGTGTGATCACTCACCTAGAGCCAGACATCCTGGAATGTGAAGTCAAGTGGGCCTTAGAAAGCATCACTGTGAACAAAGCTAGTGGAGATGATGGAATTCCACTTGAACTATTTCAAATCCTGAAGGATGATGCTGTGAATGTGCCGCACTCAATATGCCAGCTAATTTGGAAAACTCAGCAGTAAGCACAGGACTGGAAAAGGTCAGTTTTCATTCCAATCCTGAAGAAAGACAATGCCAAAGAATGCTCAAACTACCGCACAATTGCACTCATCTCACATGCTAGTAAAGTAATGCTCAAATTTCTCCAAGCCAGGCTTCAGCAATACATGAACCGTGAACTTCCAGATGTTGAAGCTGGTTTTAGAAAAGGCAGAGGAACCAGAGATCAAATTACCAACATCCACTGGATCATTGAAAAAGGAAGAGAGTTCCAGAAAAATATCTATTTCTGCTTTATTGACTATGCCAAAGCCTTTGACTGTGTGGATCACAATAAGTGGAAAATTCTGAAAGAGATGGGAATATCAGACCACTTGACCTGCCTTTTGAGAAACCTACATGCAGATCAGAAAGCAACAGTTAGAACTGGACATGGAACAACAGACTAGTTCCAAAGGAAAGGAAAAGGAGTACGTCAAGGCTGTGTATTGTCACCCTGCTTATTTAACTTATACCCAGAGTACATCATGAGAAACACTGGGCTGGAGGAAGCACAAGATGGAATCAAGGTTGCTGGGAGAAATATCAGTCACCTCAGATATGCAGATGGCACCACCCTTATGGCAGAAAATGAAGAGGAACTAAAGAGCCTCTTGATAAAAGTGAAAGAGGAGAGTGAAAAAGTTGGCTTAAAGCTCAACATTCAGAAAACAAAGCTCATGGCATCTGGTCCCATCACTTCATGGGAAATAGATGGGGAAACAGTGGAAACAGTGTCAGACTTTATTTTTTGGGGCTCCAAAATCACTGCAGATGGTGATTGCAGCCATGAAATTAAAAGACGCTTACTCCTTGGAAGGAAAGTTATGACCAACCTAGACAGCATATTGAAAAGCAGAGACATTACTTTGCCAACAAAGTTCCATCTAGTCAAGGCTATGGTTTTTCCTGTTGTCATGTATGGATGTGAGAGTTGGACTGTGAAGAAAGCTGAGCACCAAAGAATTGATGCTTTTGAACTGTTCTATTGGAGAAGACTCTTGAGAATCCCTTGGACTGCAAGGAGATCCAATCAGTCCATTCTAAAGGAGATCAGTCCTGGGTGTTGTTTGGAAGGAATGATGCTAAAACTGAAACTCCAATACTTTGGCCACCTCATACGAAGAACTGACTCATTGGAAAAGATCCTGATGCTGGGAGGATGAGATGGCTGGATGGCATTACCAACTCGATGGACGTGAGTTTGAATAAACTCTGGGGGTTGGTGATACAGGGTGGCTTGATGTGCTGTGATTCATGGGGTCGCAAGAGTCGGACATGACTGAGCGACTGAACTGAACCTAACTGAACCTACAAAGCCTTGAAGGTTTTCCTGTTATTTTTCTATTTTTATTTCACAGCACAATATCTGATCCCACGTAAAGGGATTGAAAAGTACATACCTAATAAATAAATGGCTCCCTGTCTCCTCCAAATAGTGTCCTTGTTCTTTGTGCATGTGCTAAGTTGCTTCAGGCATGTCCAATTTCGTTGCGACCCTATGGACTGTAGCTCACCAGGCTCCTCTTTCCATGAAATTTCCCAGGCAAGAATACTGGAGTTGGTTGCATGCCTTTCTCTAGAGAATCTTTCCTACGCAGGGATCAAATCTACCACTTAAGGCCTCCTTCATTGATAAGCAGGTTCTTTACCACTAGCGCCACCTGGGTAGCCTGTCCTTGCTTTGTACCAAACACTTAACATGTGTTCAATTCATATAATTTGTTTGTACATCATGTAATGTACCATGTTTCCAAATAATATTCATATTTCCTGTATTAGAGTAATCTTGAAGTTTGTAAAGCCTCTACAAAGAAAAGGATAATGTTGGAATGATAAGACTTGAAATACTTCTGGAGGCAGTGGTGAATTTTTGAGTTCTGCCTTTTCTTTATCCATCAAGCAAAGGGTATATTTATATTTTTCTAATGAATTATAATTACTGAATTCAGATTGAATGATACTCTCATAAGCAGTTCCTCCTAAGAGGATGCCTGAAGTAATCTGTAGAATATTATTTCTATCTGGGTTGGTCTAATTATATGCATACATTCAACCCCAGACCTGAGCTCTTAAAATGCTAGTTGCTCCTCAAGAGCCTTCTTCATTGCTTTATGGGATGTGAACAGGATTATCGCTCAGAACTGCTCTTCCTTGTGCTGCAACCACATGCTACATAATTGAATCTGCAAGTGGTCTTGGTAGGTCTAAATCAAACGTAGAGATTCAGTGATTGTGCTTTTTATGAACTGTGATCTGTTTGCAGGAAGTCTCTTTCCTCTCTCAGTGACATTTGAAATCTGTCCTTTGTATTTTTGTGACCTTTAGGGAAGTAGTTTCATGGATAGAATCCTTTTCTTTAGCCATTATAAACATCAGTTCTGTTTAGTCAAAAAATCCAACTGGATATGAATTCCACAAGCTGAAAAAACTCTTGTTTTTTTCATCCATGTAATTGATGAGTAGATGTTACTCATTTTTAAATTATTCAAACTAATAAATATATTAGAGATTATAAATTATATTCTCATCATTTTGAAAGTACTAATAAAATAATGTAATTTATCATTGGCAGAGTTGCTAACACTGTAAACATATACACAATACATTATGTGACAACTGATGAAAGTCATTGATGAAGTATCTACACCCAAGGAGAATGAAGCTTCAGATCTGATCAGCTTTTGTGTTCTAACCACCAATGGAAATAACATATATGAGAAAATATATATTGAAACTTACAGATACAGTAAGCAAAGTCCTGGCTGTATGAATTTTTACTAGTACGTAAAATATAAGATAAACCATTTAATTTCTTCACCAAATACCTTGCAAGTAAAAATGAAGATAGATAAGGAGCGTAAAGATCTATATTTCCCATTAGAAATAAAATGTAGGCAATAAGTATAAGCCACTGTTATTTAATATTTTCTATTAGCCACATCAAAACAAGCTTTTAGACACAAAATTAATTTTAATGTATTTATGTTATATTTATTTATGCATTTACTCATACATGTATATATATATATATATATATATATATATACACACTGAAGAGACATTATAAGAAAATGTCTTACTAAGACTTGCTAAGTCGCTTCAGTCATGTCTGACTCTTTGCGACCCCATGGACAGTAGCCCGCCAGGCTCCTCTGTCCATGAGATTCTTCAGGCAAGAATACTGGAGTGGGTTGCCATTTCCTTGGAAAGCCTAAAATAATAGGGCAGAATGACAGACTGGAAACACCGGGGGATAAGATGAGATTATGGCCTTTACATGGAATTTCTTCTTTCTCAGACAAACTTCAGTTTTACATGTAAAGCTTTGCAACTGTTTTGATGAAACCTACCTAAATTATTGAGGAAAGAACAATCTCCTTTCCTTAAAGTCAACTGCTTACATATTAATCACTTGTGAAATACCTGACAGCAACTATCAGATTAGTGCTTTGCCTAATAACTGAATACTACACCCAATCCAACATGATATACACACTTAGTCATCATACCAGGGAAATATTTATGGGGAAGTGATAATTATAAATTAAAATTTGGTTTATAGAAGTGCTCATTGCTACTAGATTGATCATTGTTTATTGCTCCTCTCAGCAGACAGAGTTAGAAAATACATATATTTTTTAAAGATAAAATATTTTGAATTTAAAATTGATACTTCAAACTTAGGGCTCTAATGTTTCTATTTAAACTTACAAAGTTGATTGTACTTTTTATCTTTTTTTGTCATACTGATAATTCCCAATTATTAACCAAATTATTATAAGCATTTATTTCCTTTATTCTAAAATACACACAGCCTTAAGATCACAATACCAACACTAACACTAGAAATATGATTACTGAATCCAGTGTAGGCTATTATTTGTAGTTGTTTTTGTACTTTGAATATATCTCATTAGAAAAGTACTGTCAAACCATTTTTTAAATTAATAAACTTTTTTTTTATCCAAGCAGATTCAGATTCATAGTAAAATTGATGGTAGGATACAGAGAGTTCCCATATATTCCTGTTCCCACACATGAACAAAAACCCAAAAGTTGACCTTCTGCACCACAGTGGTGCGCTGCTTACAATGTGTGTGTGTGTGAGTGTTAGTTGCTTAGTTATGTCTGACTCTTTGCAAGCCCACAGACTGCAGCCTACCAGGCCTCTCCATCCATGGGATTCTCCAGGCAAGAACACTGGAGTGGGTTGCCATTTCCTTCTCCAAAAGGAACTATAGAAAGAAAGAAAGCGAAGTCATTCAGTCGTGCCGGACTCTTTGCGATGCCATCGACTGCAGCCCACCAGGCTCCTCCATCTATGGAATTTTCCAGGCAAGAGTACTGGAGTGGGTTGCCATTTCCTTCTCTGCTGCTTACAATAGATGACCCTATATTAGCACATCATTATCACCCCAAGTCCATGGTTCACATTAGGGTTCACTCTTAGTGTTGTATGTCCTATGATTTTGGAAAAATGTATAACGATATGTATTCACCACTATAATATCATACAGAATAGTATCACTGCCTTAAAAATCCTCTGTGCTCTGTCTATTCATCTTTCCTTTCCCCTTAACCCCTAGCCTAGCAACCACTGAACTTTTCATTGTCTTCATAATTTTAACTTGTCTAGAATATTATATAGTTGAAATCAAACAATATATAGTCTTTAAGACTGACTTTCCTCACACAGCAGTATGCCTTTAAGTCTCCTCATTTTCTTTTCAGGCTTAGATAGCTCATTTCTTTTTAGCACTGAGTAATATTCAATTGTTTGGATGTACTATAGTGTATCTATTCACTTATTAAAGAACATATTGGTTACTTCCAAGTCTGTGAATTATTAATAAAGTTACTATAAACATCTGTGTGCAGGGTTTTGTGTAGTCCTATGTTTTCAGTTCATGTTGGGTAAATATCAAGGAGCACTATCACTAGATCTTTTATGCTGAAAGCATGTTTAACTGTGTAGGAAATCACAAAACTGCTTTCTAAAGTCACTGAGCTGTTTTGTATTCCTATCCGCAGTGTATGAGATTACCTGTTGGTCTATATCCTTGTCAGCATTTGCTGTTGTTAGTGCCCCAAATTTTGGCCATTTCAATAACTGTAGTGGCAGCTCATTGCTATTTTATTCTGCATTTCCCTGATGACATATGATGTGAAGCATCTTTGATTCCTTTATCTGTCATCTGTATATATTCTTTGGTGAGGTATACTTTCTTTTGATAAATGTTAGCATGTAACATCCATTCCTTTGTTTTTACTCTATAAATATATGTCTTTGTACTTTAAGTGGGTTTCTTGTAGAGAACACATAATTGGGTCTTGATTTTGATCCACTATAACCACTGTTGTAATTTAATGGATGCATTTAGACCATTGCTATTTAAAATAATTTGAATTAATAACTGCCATGTTTGTTACCCTTTTCTATTTGTTGTCCTTGTTCTTTGTTCCTAATTTTTGTCATTCATACTTTTTTCACATTTTCAACTGGTCATTTTATATTATTCAATTTCTCTACTTTTTAGCATATTTATTACAGGTTTTAAAAACCTTTTTAATGGTTGCCTTATAATTTACAATATACTTACAGATAATCCAAGTCCACTTTCAGTTAACATTATACCATTTCGCAGATAGTCCAAGTGCCTTATAATAATAAAATATTCCAAATGCTTAAGCGTGGCACCCCACTCCAGTACTCTTGCCTGGAAAATCCCATGGATGGAGAAGCCTGGTAGGCTGCAGTCCATGGGGTCGCTAAGAGTTGGACACGACTGAGCGACTTCACTTTCACTTTTTACTTTCATGCATCGGAGAAGGAAATGGCAACCCACTCCAGTGTTCTTGCCTGGAGAATCCCAGGGATGGGGGAGCCTGATGGGCTGCCGTCTATGGGGTCGCACAGAGTCGGACACGACTGAAACGACTTAGCAGCAGCAGCATATATATATATATATATATATATATATATATATATATTCATGATCAAATATATTGTTACTGTTATCATGAACACACTGACATCTGTTAGATCAATTAAGAATAGGACCAATAATTTTCTTTTTATTTTACCTTCACTTATTCTCCTGTGCTCTTCCTTTATGCATACCTGAGTTTCTGACCTATATAATTTCTGTCTGAGGAACATCTTTTAACATTTCTGGAAAGACAAGGCTACTGGCAAAAAGTTCCCATATATAGATTTTTTTCTTTCAAAGAAAGTGTGTCAGGAAATAATGTTGCCTCTAGCCCTTGCTTACAGACAGCAAGAAACTGAGCCCCTCAGTCTAATGGTCCACAAAAAACTAAAGGTTATCAACAATCATATCATATAAGCATGGAAGCGGGTCCTTCCTCAACTGAGCCTCAGAAAAGACCTCAGACCAAGCTGATACCTTGATTATAGCTTTGTGATATCCTGAAACAGAGGATGCCTAAATTCCTCATCCATAGACCCTGTAAGATTATAAATACATGTTATTTTAAGTCTCCAAGCTTTTGGTAATATTTTACACTGCAATGGCTAATTACTATAGTTACCAGTAGAATATTATAATAAATTATTTCATTTGACTTTTTTTTTCTAGACTGTCAACCTCTATTTGTTTTTAAACAAGATGAAGTCTTCTCGCATGAAGAAATAACATGGCTAGAGTAGTAAAGTTCTCCAGTTATCCTTCAAAACTTCATTAAGCAAAATCTTGTATGATGAAATTCTATATTGATTTACTCAGCCTATATTTATACAAAACAAAATGAAATACTTTAGTAACAAAGAACTATAGTATCATTTACATATAAATGGCACAAAATGTTCTTTATAAGAGTAAATAATTTGTTTGAAAACTTCTGAGACTATGAAAAATTTTTCTAGGACCAGAGTCCAGTTTGGAAAGGTTAATCTTGGGAACCAAAATTATTTCATAGAAAGGATACATGAAAGATGATAAGATCTTGCCCTTAATTCTATTTATAAATTCTAGTTGGAGCTTTGACTAAGTCACTTAAATTTTCAGCTTTATAATCTATAAATGTGGGAAACCTGAATTTGATCCCTGGGTCAGGGAGATCCCCTGGAGAAAGGAATGGCAACACACTCCAGTGTTCTTGCATGGACAATCCCATGGACAGAGAAGCTTGGTGGGCTACAGTCCACGGGGTCACAAAAAGTTGACTGAGCAACCAACACTTTCATATAGGTGCTGAGACTTCTTGTAGCTCTAAATTTTCATGATTCCCTGAAGCTGATGAAGCGGTGCCAGACAAGAAACAGGAAGCAGCAGGGTGATAACCAGTGATCCTCAATCAATGTTGTGTCAACTATTCATGAACATTTTGACTCATATGTGTCTAAATATTTCCAGGGTAAGTAAACCACTTGTATAATATATAGAAAGACTAGAATTTATAGTTGACTTGGAGAAAGTATAGACTTAACAAGATTGCCATTATGTTTACTGAATTTTACTAATTTTATATTCTAAATAGTTTTCTTCTCTTTCTCAGTTGTGGGGTCTGAGTTAAAGAATTTTAGTACTCTTTATTTTCATCAAATTTTAAAAAATGCAAATTCTATTGCTTGAGTAAATTTGAGATGATTCATCCAAAGTGATAAGAAAACACTTATTTGTATTAGTCTAACTGAATTCACTTAAAACAAATATTCACTTTTTTAAGATCTATTTTTCCATGAATTACTACTGCTACTGGAGACATGTTATTTGAGTATTTATACTGAATTATTCTGAACCAATCCTGACCAATTAGGAAATACCAGATATTAAGCATATCTATGAAAGATTTTTGAAAGGGCAGGCCTCATTCAACTTCCCTTATCATAAAAAAAGCTTAACAGTTCCTTACAACCAATACTTTAATAGTCTGAAATAGAGTCCTGTAATAAAAGAAAGTATCTTCAAAGGTTGATGCTTCACATGCTTATTAGTGTCGCATGAAAGAAAGTGATAATACAATAGCATTTCACAGTGTGAAACGTACAAAGTTGGATGGAGACAGCATGTATTGTCATCAGTTAATGTGCAAACACTCACTGCCAGGGCAAACCAACCAGGAATGAACCATGAAATGACTGTATTCAACCTGAAATGTCAGCAAAGCAAAGATGTGATGAGTAGTAAACAACTTTTCCTGGGCATGATGAAAGTACTACAGCAGCAAAAGTAGCTTATTTAATATTTATGTTTTATTAAGAGGACAATTATGGCTTTGCATAATATGACTTCAGGCAGAGGCTGGACTTAATATGTAAATGCTTATTTTGATGTGGCACCATATGTAGCCCTTTTCCTTTCCAGCTGGTTGGCCTTACTGCCTCTTTCCTTTCATTCATCTCTAACCCAAAACTCACCAGCAAATTGTTCCTAGTTAACTTTATCCATTTTTTAGTTTTACAGTCTCATGGATCTTTAGACTATCAGTATTGGAGCAGACTTTATAAATATTTTAATTCAGCCCCACTTGACCCTCCTTATGCCACCTAAATGACCACTTGTATATGTAAGCATGTATGGATAAGTATTTCTGATTCTATTTGTTAGTTAATTACTTCATTACGTAATTCTATACTAAGTCATCTTGGAAATATTTATTTAGTAAGTCTTTCCATCCTTAAATAATTGAAACAACCTTATTGATCAAATAATTTGAAGGATTACTTTTCAATTTTGCATTGTTTTTGGTCTATTCAGCTGATGTTGGATGCACCCCATTTAGGAATTACTTAGGTGAATGATGCAAAATTCCAGTCATCTCATCTCTATTGCAGACATTTTTAATGATAAGTAACCTGGCAGCCTCAAAAGAATGAGACATATGGCATAGAGACTGAGTAAGAAAAATAAATCTATACATATTGCCTTCAATATTCTAACAATTTCAAATATACTCTCTAATTATACATTGACTAATTTATAGTTAGTGATTGAAGAACAGCTTTTTACTTTCTAAGTGTGAATGTTTATCTTCTGCCTATGAGACATAATTAAAGAATTTGTTGTGGCATTAGCATTAGTAGCAATACCTTTGGTTATTATTGGGTGATGTAGCAAAGGCTTAACATCCATTATCTTCTGAAAAATACTTCAAAGTATGTACTGATTTTTAGAAAGATAAGTCTTAGAAATGAGAGTTAGTAGCAGAATTGTAACTTGATACAGTACCTCAAATATATCATGAGTGTTCTTAGCCATTCTCCTCTTTCTCCTTTGTTTGGGCGAGAGAATTAGCAACCTTAAATAGTTTAATTAAAAAGGAGGTTATTAATGGATCTCACACAATTTTTGAAAGAATGAAGAAAAACACTCTAGGAGCATTTCCAGAACTGACTACCAGAAACACAATTTCATGGCTGGTGACAGCAGCCATGAAGTTAAAAGATGTTTGCTCCTTGGAAGAAAAGCTATGACAAACCTAGACAGCATATTAAAAAGCAGAGAATTTACTTTACCGACAAAGGTCCATCTAGTCAAAGCTATTGGAAAAACCGTTGGTTTTCACATAGTCATATATGGATGTGAGAGTTGGACCATAAAGAAAGCTGAGCACCAAAGAATTGATGCTTTTGAACTGAAGTGTTGGGGAAGACTTTTGAGAGTCCCTTGGACTGCAAGGCGATCAAACCAGTCCATCCTAAAGGAAATCAGTCCTGAATATTCAATGGAAGGGCTGATATTGAAGCTGAAGCTCCAATATTTTGGCCACCTGATACAAAGAGCTGACTCATTTGAAAAAACCCTGATGCTGAGAAAGATTGAAGACGGGATAAGAAGGGTATAACAGAGGATGAGATGGCTGGATGACATTACTGACTCAATGGACATGAATTTGAGCAAGCTCCAGGAGATGATGAAGGACAGGGAAGCCTGGCATGCTACAGTCCATGGAGTCACAAAGAGTCAGACATGACTGAGAGGCTGAACAACAACAACCAGATACACAATCCCAAACAAGCCTGGCAAAGTTGATTCCACTATTTACAAGCCCTGGTATCAGGAAAGCACCATGAGAGCTGTCAGCTTTAGAACCATTCCATCTTCCCCACAATCAAAAGCTGCTGAATCCAGAAGCTACTGACAAGACAGAAAATGCTAGGTTCCCTACATCTCTATCACACTTCACACTATCAAAACGAATGTCTCATATTCTGTCTCTTTCTCCAGTTAATTTAATTTCAAATCTAAGATTCATGAAAGAAAGTGAAAGTGAAAGCCATTCAGTCATGTCTGACCCTTTGTGACCCCATGGACTAACAGTCCATGGAATTCTCTAGGCCAGAATAGTGGAATGGGTAGGCTTTCCTTTCTCCAAGAGATCTTCCCAACCCAGGGATTGAACCCAGGTCTCCTGCATTGCAGGAGGATTCTTTACCAGCTGAGCCACAAGGGAAGCCCAAGATTCATGAATGTGTATCTAATTAGCAAAAGCTGTATCATTAGTTTGTACCTTATGATGTAATAGTTAATGAGTACTGTAGTAGTAGGTTTTAGTGCTATTAATTTCACTGGGAGTAAACCAGCGAAATGTGAAGAAAGCCTCATAAAAATGTGAAGAACCTCCACTGAGAACTGTTTACTACAATGTCCAAATATTGTTTAGTTCCTAACACATGTAAATTTCCTATGCAAACATTCACACCTGAACATCAAATCATAAAATGCGTTACCTATATTTACTATTTTTGGCAAGGGTTGTGCAGGAGACAGGGACTGGAAAAATATAATAAAATATTCTGCTTCTCTCATAGCATTTCACAGAGGGAAATTAAACTTACATCCTGATTTAAGTCATTGTCTCTTTTGAGAAATAGATTACTTAATATATGATTTAAATCTCTTTTGCCTATTAGTTTTCCATCCACAGTATGTCTTCATATGCATGAATCAGTGTATTATATATGTATGTGTGTGTGTACATATATAAATTACCATATTGGAAAATTAGTTCATTGTCTATTGTTTATTGGGAGTATTAAAAAATACCACACTGATACTATAATTATCTAATTAACTATATAATTGGATATCATATAATACAAACAATGTCTATCCTTAAGCAGAATTTTCTTTTATTTTCATGTTTAAAAAATGGAATTAATTACTAAAGAGCAGCAGAATATTATCTACATGGTTTATAAAAGTCACATTCTTTATTTGTTTTTATTGACTAATCAACTTTCATCAGTATGGTAACAATAATAACTAAACACTTGTCTGGGATTTGTACATGACTCATCAAAATTAATTTTTAAAATAACTTCTAGAGTACATAGCATAAATGTTATTACCATATCTATATATTGCAAAGGAATTTAAAAGGGCAATATAATGTAATTAGGCAAGAAAGAGACCATTCAGCTGATCTGGGTTACTCAAATCTTATACATTCCAAAGATAGACCTGCCTTAAAGACTGTTCCTTATAATATTTTAAGTAATAAGATTATATACGTTTGAGGTTTTGGAACTCTACTGTATCATTTATCCTGACACTGATTTATGGTGAAGATTGGTTTTTGCTTGGGAGAGTAGGGAAGGGACTGGAATCTGACTTATTAAGGCCAGTCATATTGCCAATAGAAATCTTTACACAACAAGGCTTGGCTGAGCTTCCCCTGTTGGCATTACTTCACACATGTCAAACATCATTGCTGGAAGAATTAAGTGCACCTCCGTGTAACTTCACTAGGAGGAACACCTGGATATTCACACCTGATTTCTCCTGGACTTTGTGCCTTGTATTTTTGTTCTTTGCTGGTTTTAATCTGAATCATTCTGCTATAATAAACTATAAATGCATGTGTAAGAATATCTTGGTCCTTCTAGTTTTTCATCAAGTCCAAGAGTGATCTTGGGAACCCTTGACACACAGTAAGAGGTGATGAATATCACACAGGTTTCCAGAAAGATTCTAGAATTTTTGATGAAAAATACACATATTCTTTAAGAGCATATGACTTTTATACACACAATATTATAATTTCACAGAGTTACAGGCATGTTTTCCTTCTCTTTGGTAAAGTACCTGCTGCAAGCAGGGGTGATTGCCTTTGGAACACATCAATATTATATTACAGAGTCTTAATAGAAATATTCATTGCTCATGAAAAGTAAAGCACAGCTGTGTTCTATAAATGAGATATGGACAAAGTGGGTTTTGCAATAGACTTCTAACTTTTGTTTCTAGAGGTGAGGAAGTACTGAATTCTCTGAATCTTTTTGTTATCAGGAAATATCCAATGGAAAAAACATTGATCCACCTTTTTTGTATTCTCAGTGGGTAACCCTTCCTCTGGCTTAGTTTGCAATAATGCTTAAGCCTCCTGATGCGGAAATGTCATTGACTTGGCATCCTACAGGTACAAGGATTCCCCTGGGACCATCAATGCAGTTTTCAATTTACCTAGTTGAATTATTTTATCTTATATTGAACTTAATACACTAATTGGTATCATGATGATTTGGTATTCAATAACTTTATTTGTTCTAATATCAAGAAGTCTCTATGATGATTTCAGTTCAGTCCAGTTCAGTCGCTCAGTCACGTCCGACTCTGCGACCCCATGAATTGCAGCATGCCAGGCCTCCCTGTCCATCACCAACTCCTGGAGTTCACTCAAACTCACGTCTATCGAGTCGGTGATGCCATCCAGCCATCTCATCCTCTGTCATCCCCTTTTCCTTCTGCCCAATCCCTCCCAGCATAAGTCTTTTCCAATGAGTCAACTCTTCGCATGAGGTAGCCAAAGTATTGGAGTTTCAGCTTTAGCATCAGTCCTTCCAAAGAAATCCCAGGGCTGATCTCCTTTAGAATGGACTGGTTGGATCTCCTTGCAGTCCAAGGGACTCTCAAGAGTCTTCTCCAACACCACAGTTCAAAAGCATCAATTCTTTGGCGCTCAGCTTTCTTCACAGTCCAACTCTCACATTCATACATGACTACTGGAAAAACCATAGCCTTGAATAGATGGACCTTTGTTGGCAAAGTAATGTCTCTGCTTTTAATATGCTCTCTAGGTTGGTCACTCCTTTCCTTCCAAGGAGTAAGCGTCTTTTAATTTCATGGCTGCAATCACCATCTACAGTGATCCTCTATTTAGAAATACTTGTTAACTTCAAAATCCTAATCAATCTAGATATATTTTTTGTTTTGTTTCATTTACTCAAGTGTGAAATTGAGTAAATATTTATATATATATTAACCTTATATTAAAATTGATACATGTGAGTTTATATGAAATTAAATATATATAAAATATACATTTATATGTGAACTATATAGTAAAATTCATATATGTGAAATATATATGAGGGACATAACACAGCAATTCTCTTAACTATTGAAAGTGACTACATATTTAGAAAACAACTTATTCTACTCATATCAGTAAATAAGTCAATTCCATATAATAAAACTGAAAAATAATTAGCATGGTTGAGATTTTTTAATAGTTTTACTTTTGTATTGACTTTAAAATGCTATATGCTATTTTATGAAATAGGAATACTTGACGAAATTTCAAATATTGGCAATACACAAAAAGAAGAGAAAAATTCCATAGTAGTTCAGTAGGATATAAACCCTGCAGGACTAAGTGATAGTTATATTTCATCTGGTTCATGCTTATTTCTAGGAAAGGATCACAAGCTACACATTGAAGTGAACCTGATGATTTACCATAGCTAACCAACAAGCTGTTGCACTTGGGCTAGTTTTAATATTCATATGTTATTCAGTTAGGTTTACTTTGAAAGTATTTTTTTAAGTCTACTGAGATTTATGGATTTCCTTTTACATGGAGGTTCTTTATAGGCTGTATGTATTTATTCTTATCTTCTTGTCTTTTTTAAAAACTTGCAAAGTAAGAACTATCACAACATGCTATTTAGTTCTGAATTTGACTGGAGGGCATATGTATTATTCAAGTGGCAGGCCAACTGGAACATAAGTATAGCACAGAAGTATTTTTATTATGGTCATATAGTATTATCTGAATTTCATTGCTGCTGGTTTGTGCCTGAAAGAAATGTCTTTCATTACTGTTGCAAACTTGAAAATTTCATTCCCTGAGATGGCTAAATCGAGATTTTGGGCTTAATAAGATAGTTAGGAACTGGCATATTTATACATAAAATAAATGTTGATAACCTGCCAATTTATTTACTTTTTATTTTATTTCTTTAATCCTCACTTGAGATGATGTTATTTCATGCCATAGTGTGCCCATTCTGGAGGTGGACCATATATGTGTGGATTCCAGTCTTGTTATTTTCTCTTTAGATTAACTTGACAAATTATTTTATCTAAGTCTCAATTCCCATATCTGTAAGATGGAAATAATGATATCTATCTCTCTGGACCTTCCTGAGAATTAAATTAGATAGTGCAAGGGAAGTCATTAGAAAGGATTTAAGATTTAGGAAGAGTCCTATGAAGGATCAATCTGAGGGACACCAGAATTCTGAGATCCTGTTTTCACATAGGTGCTTTGGACGGATTTAACCTCCTGTCTTTTGAAGCTAGAAATATTATCTTATCCTGACATGAAATATCTCTGGAGAGGGAAGAGAGATGCTTCTAGCTTTATTACTGTAGAAGGAGATCAGGGAGAGATAGCTCTAAATATCTCCAGTACTCACCATCTTTATGTTTCCAAGACTCAGGAAAACATCTCTAAACAAAGCTGTATATGCTTTTTGCTCAGAAGATGAGCATAAAATTCAGACCCAGGAAGAATTATCTCTCAACACAGGGGGGTATCTATTCCAGCTACTCTGAGAATCATGTAAATATCCTGTTAAAAGCAAGATTGAAGAGTCAAAATGAATTAGAGAAAAGCTAAGGTAAAAGCATAGATTTTCATGCTCAAATCCAGAGTAAGATACTCAAATTTGATTACTTACTTTTTTTTCCTTTTTTACTACATAATTATTTTGATTTTCTGATTTACATATTTTATAATACAACAAAATTTTGTTTCTTAAATTATTTTTCTGGTAGTGGGATTTTATTCAGTGTGACATCAAGAGACTTGATTTTTATCTTCCTCCAAAATTTTTGCATGAATTATTTATCTTTGGCTGCCTTGAAGTGAAGATATGATTGGTGAAGAACAGTACTTTAATATTACCTGCTTTGAAAAAAATAAATTATACATGTTCATGTAAAAATTCAAAAGAGTCAAATGAAAGCAACTAATATTTTTTCATAAATATATCTTCAGAAAAGTGGATCATTCTATAGGTATATCATTTTATTGATTTTTAAACTAGTTATTAAAATTCTTAATGTACATATGTATTAAAATTTTAAAATCAACAAAATTTATAAAATTTATTCATTTAAAATAGTCTTAAGGGACATCTATATTTACATATATATACAAATATAACATGATCTATTTCTTCTTATATTTTAGACATACTATTTAGTGGCATTATAGCATTTGAAAAAACAATAAATGTGGATAATAAAGGAACCTGCAGAAATACATGCCCTAATGTTTTTGCTAAAACATTGTTTTGATATAATATTACTACTTGCAAGTCACATGTATCAATTTTGTATGCTTAAGAACCAGCAACCCAAAGGTCTATTTCTCTCATAGTTTATAAAAGGGTGAAAGTCATCAGTTCAGTTCAGTTCAGTAGCTCAGTCAAGTCCGACTCTTTGTGACCCCATGAATCATAGCCAGGCCTCCCTGTCCATCACCAACCCCCGGAGTTTACTCAAACTCATGTCCATCAAGTCGGTGACGCCATCCAGCCATCTCATCCTGTGTCGTCCCCTTCTCCTCCTGCCCCAGCATCAGAGTCTTTTTCAACGAGTCAACTCTTCACATGAGGTGGCCAAATTATTGGAGTTAAAGTCATCAGATATCCATATGCCAGACATAGACATATGATGGTTGTCTTTCATGGGATTTACAACCATGCCTTTATTCATGAGGACAATTATGCAGTAAGTGACTACCCACCAAAATCAAGGAAATCAAGCTATTATTAGAGTGGTACTAGTGGTAGAGAATGTATAAAAAGTACATAAATCATATTTCTGTTTCTGCGTAGCAGTTTTTGATCTAATATTCCACTTCTTTCATTAGCAATGTGACAAGCAATACGTTTTTACATTATTTTGGAAACTAGACTCAGAGCTTTATATAAATTATCTCACGTAATTCTGATAATAATGGACACTATTATTTTCTTGATGATAAATATTGTATATTCACTAGATTACAGGTTCCTGAGGGCAGAAACCATATCCATTTTGTTCACAAATTTATTCAGTGCTGTGGTTTGGCTCATCAGTTCAGTTCAGTTCAGTTTCTCAGTCGTGTCCGACTCTTTGCGACCTCATGAATCGCAGTTCGCCAGGACTCCCTGTCCATCACCAACTCCCAGAATTCACTCAGATTCATGTCCATCGAGTCAGTGATGCCATCCAGCCATCTCATCTTCTGTCATCCCCTTCTCCTCCTGCCCTCAATCCCTCCTAGAATCAGAGTCTTTTCCAATGAGTCAACTCTTCACATGAGGTAGCCAAAGAACTGGAGTTTCAGCTTTAGCATCATTCCTTCCATAGAAATCCCAAGGCTGATCTCCTTCAGAATGGACTGGTTGGATCTCCTTGCAGTCCATGGGACTCTCAAGAGCCTTCTCCAGCACTGCAGTTCAAAAGCAACAGTTCTTCGGTGCTCAGCTTTCTTCACAGTCCAACACTCACATCCACACATGACTAATGGAAAAACCATAGCCTTGACTAGACGGACATTCGTTGGCAAAGTAATGTCTCTGCTTTTCAATATGCTATCTCAGTTCAGTTCAGTTCAGTCGCTCAGTCGTGTCCGACTCTTTGTGACCCCATGAATTGCAGTACGCCAGGGCTTCCTGTCCATCACCAACTCCTGGAGTTCACCCAGATTCACGTCCATCGAGTCAGGGATGACATCAAGCCTTCTCATCCTCTGTTGTCCCCTTCTCCTCCTGCCCCCAATCCCTCCCAGCATCAGAGACTTTTCCAATGAGTCAACTCTTCGTATGAGGTGGCCAAAGTATTGGAGTTTCAGCTTTAGCATCATTCCTTCCACAGAAATCCCAGGGCTGATCTCCTTCAGAATGGACTGGTTGGATCTCCTTGTAGTCCAGGGGACTTTCAAGAGTCTTCTCCAACACCACAATTCAAAAGCATCAATTCTTTGGCGCTCAGCCTTCTTCACAGTCCAACTCTCACATCCATACATCACCACAGGAAAAAGCATAGCCTTGACTAGATGAACCTTTGTTGGCAAAGTAATGTCTCTGCTTTTGAATATGCTATCTAGGTTGGTCACAACTTTCCTTCCAAGGAGTAAGCGTCTTTTAATTTCATGGCTGCAGTCATCATCTGCAGTGATTTTGGAGCCCCCCAAAATAAAGTCTGACACTGTTTTCACTGTTTCCCCATCTATTTCCCATGAAATGATGGGACTGGATGCCATGATCTTCATTTTCTGAATGTGGAGCTTTAAGCCAACTTTTTCACTCGCCACTTTCACTTTCATCAAGAGGCTTTTGAGTTCCTCTTCACTTTCTGCCATAAGGGTGGTGTCATCTGCTTATCTGAGGTTATTGATATTTCTCCCGGCAATCTTGATTCCAGCTTGTGCTTCTTCCAGCCCAGAGTTTCTCATGATGTCCTCTGCATAGAAGTTAAATAAGCAGGGTGACAATATACAGCCTTGACGTACTCCTTTTGCTATTTGGAACCAGTCTGTTGTTCCATGTCCAGTTCTAACTATTGCTTCCTGACCTGCATACAAATTTCTCAAGAGGCAGGTCAGGTGGTCTGGCATTCCCATCTCTTGAAGAATTTTCCACAGTTTATTGTGATCCACACAGTCAAAGGCTTTGACATAGTCAATAAAGCAGAAATAGATGCTTTTCTGGAACTCTCTTGCTTTTTCAATGATCCAGCGGATGTTGGCAATTTGATCTCTGGTTCCTCTGCCTTTTCTAAAACCAGCTTGAACGTCAGGAAGTTCATGGTTCATGTATTGCTGAAGCCTGGCTTGGAGAAATTTGAGCATTACTTTACTAGCGTGTGAGATGAGTGCAACTGTGCAGTAGTTTGAGCATTCTTTGGCATTGCCTTTCTTTGGGATTGGAATGAAAACTGACCTTTTCCAGTCCTGTGGCCACTGCTGAGTTTTCCAAATTTGCTGGCATATTGAGTGCAGCACTTTCACAGCATCATCTTTCAGGATTTGAAATAGCTCAACTGGAATACCATCACCTCCAGTAGCTTTGTTCATAGTGATGCTTTCTAAGGCCCATTTGACTTCACATTCCAGGATGTCTGGCTCTAGGTCAGTGATCACGCCATCGTGATTATCTGGGTCATGAAGATCTTTTTTGTATAGTTCTTCTGTGTATTCTTGCCATCTCTTTTTAATATCTTCTGCTTCTGTTATATCCATACCATTTCTGTCCTTTATTGAGCCCATCTTTGCATGAAATGTTCCCTTGGTATCTCTAATTTTCTTGAAGAGATCTCTAGTCTTTCCCATTCTGTTGTTTTCCTCTATTTCTTTGCATTGATTGCTGAAGAAAGCTTTCTTATCTCTTCTTGTTTGTCATAAAATAAGTCAATTGTTTGTTTTTCAGTCACTAAGTCATGAACTTAGTTGCACATGTCACGTGCTCCTCCACAGACAGTAGCCCACCTGGCTTCTCTGTCCATGGGCCTTCCCAGGCAAGAATACTGGAGTGGATTACCATTTCCTAACAGAAGCCAATATACTCACTAGTAAATGAATAAACAAATCCCCATTTTTAATGTGAAAATTCTGGACTCTGACTGACCACTTAATTTGGCTATAGTTTCACAATGAGGGAGTGATGTAATTAGTTTGCAAGTCCTAGCCTATTTGGCAGCTTCAAAATTTCTCTTTCCATCAATAATTCTAAGGAAGCTTCATAGCAAATTCTGAAGACAAATATATTGTATGGTCCTTTTCTTCTAAATCAGGAAGGCTAAAAATGAGAGTATTATCCTTCTGGTTTCTGGGAGTTGGCATATTGATTTATTTTACTGAACTCAGAAGGATGAGCTAACTGTATATATCAAACGTAAAATGTAAACTGATATGAATTGGTTGAAGGTGTTTTACTAGACTGATAGATTTGTGCCTTTATTAAAGCTTCATTGTTTTGAGGAATAAAAACTGTAAGTTAATTGACTAAGATCTCTAGGAAATGGCCTATGATCTAATTGGATTTGCCCCCGATGACCCAACCAAAGGAAGGGAGTGGGAAGAAAAGAGAGAGAAAGAGAATGAAAGTGTTTCATCCTAGAGATTGTATCAATAAGTTACCTGTGGTTTAATGGACATTTTCATTTCACTGCTGAATCTTTCTTTCTTTACCTTCTCAGTACATTGCCTGTCAGCTGAATTTATGACAACTGACCTGCATTTTGCTTTATTCTTTTAAAAGTGGTTTAAAAGCATTCTGAAACTCTCCAAACAATAAAAAACTAACAAGAGTAATGTTTTCTAAACAATAACTCATTTTTAAATGGTCAATAAATACAAACAAGGCAAATCCCCAAAATTCTCTTTGCAACTTACTAGTGAGAAGAAGGATTAGGAAGAAAGAAAATTCCATGTGGACTTGGTGCATAGTGACAGCTACATACATCCCTTCCAGGTCTGCACTGAACCTCAAGCCAGCTCACTGTGAGTCATTTAGCACAAAATAGTTGGAAAACAACACCTGAAGTAATGGCTTATGTCTTTTAGATCAGTTTGTCTTCAGCAGTTCCACTAGGTAGGATTGAAACGGAATGCGAAATTCTACTGATTCTAAAGCTAACTTGACTTCTCCTTAATCCCAAGTGTTAGGTCCCATAGGATTAATGGGGACCATATGTTTGGGCTTCCCAGTAAAGAATCTGCCTGTCAATGCAGGAGACACAAGAGACAGGTGTTCAATACTCAGGTTGGGAAGAGTCCCTGAAGTAGGAAATGGCAATTCACTCAGTATTCTTGCCTGGAAAATTCCATGAACAGAGGAGCCTGATGGGCTACATTCCTTGGCGTCACAAAGCATGAGATACAACTGAGTGCACACACACACACATTATATACCTCATACATTTAATCATCTGAATCAGAATATTTTGAGAGTAAAAGGGAGTGTTGTTAATAATTACTGTGGAACAACTGATTCAGGAAGAATTCTCTCATGCAAAATGAGATGCATGGTCATATTAAAAATGACAAATTCTGACTAATTTGGGGAAGAATCTTTTGACTGTGGGGGACTGACAGTCACTATTAAAGCTAATATAGCTTTATCTGTTCTCTATGTGAGTATCTGTTTTATCCATAGCTTGACTGAGTTGTATTTTCCTGGAGACTCTGACACTAAGATGCAGTGGATGGAAGTGTTCAGACTTCTACTTCTGTTGATAGGCAACATATGTCTTTGGTCCAGCATGTAGGTACACAGCTTATGACATAGAAAACATTAGATAACCTTGATCCCAGTAGTGATACTACCCCCTCACAGTCTTATCCTACAGATTGTATCCTAAATAATTTGCAGCTTGAATGTGCTATTCATGGCCCATAAAGAGATTGAACACAGGTGATGAACATAAGTAAGGACCAATAGGATTGTGCAAAACACATTTTAATTTCTTATTGGGTAGTGTTTTTCCTGTGGTCATGTATGGATGTGAGAGTTGGACTGTGAAGAAGGCTGAGCACCGAAGAATTGATGCTTTTGTTTTTTTGTTTGTTTTGTTTTTAATTTTTTTTATTTGATTTTATTTTTAAACTTTAAAATATTGTATTAGTTTTGCCAATTATCAAATTGAATCCGCCACAGGTATACATGTGTTCCCCATCCTGAACCCTCCTCCCTCCTCCCTCCCCATACCATCCCTCTAGGTCGTCCCAGTGCACCAGCCCCAAGCATCCAGTATCGTGCATTGAACCTGGACTGGCGACTCGTTTCATACATGATATTATACATGTTTCAATGCCATTCTCCCAAATCTTCCCACCCTGTCCCTCTCCCACAGAGTCCTTAAGACTGATTTATACATCAGTGTCTCTTTTGCTGTCTCGTACACAGGGTTATTGTTACCATCTTTCTAAATTCCATATATATGCATTAGTATACTGTATTGGTGTTTTTCTTTCTGGCTTACTTCACTCTGTGTAATAGGCTCCAGTTTCATCCATCTCATTAGAACTGATTCAAATGAATTTTTTTTAATGGCTGAGTAATACTCCATTGTGTATATTTACCATGGCTTTCTTATCCATTTATCTGCTGATGGACATCTAGGTTGCTTCCATGTCCTGGCTATTATAAACAGTGCTACGATGAACATTGGAGTACACGTGTCTCTTTTTCCCTTCTGGTTTCCTCAGTGTGTATGCCCAGCAGTGGGATTGCTGGATCATAAGGCAGTTCTATTTCCAGTTTTTTAAGGAATCTCCACACTGTTCTCCATAGTGGCTGCACCAGCTTGCATTCCCACCAACAGTGTAAGAGGGTTCCCTTTTCTCTACACCCTCTCCAGCATTTATTACTTGTAGACTTTTGGATCGCAGCCATTCTGACTGGTGTAAAATGGTACCTCATAGTGGTTTTGATTTGCATTTCTCTGATAATGAGTGATGTTGAGCATCTTTTCATGTGTTTGTTAGCCATCTGTATGTCTTCTTTGGAGAAATGTCTATTTAGTTCTTTGGCCCATTTTTTGATTGGGTCATTTATTTTTCTGGAGTTGAGCTGTAGGAGTTGCTTGTATATTTTTGAGATTAGTTGTTTGTCAGTTGCTTCATTTGCTATTATTTTCTCCCATTCTGAAGGCTGTCTTTTCACCTTGCTCATAGTTTCCTTTGTTGTGCAGAAGCTTTTAAGTTTAATTAGGTCCCATTTGTTTATTTTTGCTTTTACTTCCAATATTCTGGGAGGAGGGTCATAGAGGATCCTGCTGTGATGTATGTCGGAGAGTGTTTTGCCTATGTTCTCCTCTAGGAGTTTTATAGTTTCTCGTCTTACGTTTGGATCTTTAATCCATTTTGAGTTTATTTTTGTGTATGGTGTTAGAAAGTGTTCTAGTTTCATTCTTTTACAAGTGGTTGACCAGTTTTCCCAGCACCACTTGTTAAAGAGATTGTCTTTTCTCCATTGTATATTCTTGCCTCCTTTGTCAAAGATAAGGTGTCCATATGTGTGTGGATTTATCTCTGGGCTTTCTATTTTGTTCCATTGATCTATATTTCTGTCTTTGTGCCAGTACCATACTGTCTTGATAACTGTGGCTTTGTAGTAGAGCCTGAAGTCAGGTAGATTTAAGAGCAGAAAAAGAAATAAAAGGAATCCAAATTGGAAAAGAAGAAGTAAAACTCTCACTATTTGCAGATGACATGATCCTCTACATAGAAAACCCTAAAGACCCCACCAGAAAATTACTAGAACTAATCAATGATTATAGCAAAGTTGCAGGATATAAAATCAACACACAGAAATCCCTTGCATTCCTATACACTAATAATGAGAAAACGGAAAGAGAAATTAAGGAAACAATTCCATTCACCATTGCAACGGAAAGAATAAAATACTTAGGAATATATCTACCTAAAGAAACTAAAGACCTATATATAGAAAACTGTGAAACACTGGTGAAAGAAATCAAAGAGGACACTAATAGATGGAGAAATATACCATGTTCATGGATTGGAAGAATCAATATAGTGAAAATGAGTATACTACCCAAAGCAATTTATAGATTCAATGCAATCCCTATCAAGCTACCAACGGTATTCTTCACAGAGCTAGAACAAATGATTTCACAATTTGTATGGAAATACAAAAACCTTGAATAGCCAAAGCTATCTTGAGAAAGAACTGATGCTTTTGAACTGTGGTGTTGGAGAAGACTCTTGAGAGTCCCTTGGACTGCAAGGAGATCCAACCAGTCCATTCTGAAGGAGATCAGCCCTGGGATTTCTTTGGAAGGAATGATGCTAAAGCTGAAACTCCAGTACTTTGGCCACCTCATGTGAAAAGTTGACTCATTGGAAAAGACTCTGATGCTGGGAGGCACTGGGGACAGGAGGAGAAGTGGACGACAGAGGATGAGATGGCTGGATGGCATCACTGACTCGATGACGTGAGTCTCAGTGAACTCCAGGAGTTGGTAATGGACAGGGAGGCCTGGCGTGCTGTGATTCATGGGGTAGCAAAGATTCGGACACAACTGAGCGACTGATCTGATCTTATCTGATAGAGTTATTCTCAAATAGCCCTCCTTTTCTTGTCTTCCACATCTTCCCTCACTGCTTGATTCTGGTTCTATTTTTGCCACTGGTCCAAGTTGTCAAGCCAGGATCTCCTTATTTCCTTTACTCTGTGTTTGAGAACTGGGTAACCATTTAATTGTGCCTTCTTCTCCTACCCTGTTCTGAAACTACCACTAGAAAGAGTGTCTAACTTGTGTAGGGCCTTAGGAGGACACTCATTTCTCTCTTTTATGAAGGACACAGATTTATATACTTACTGCAGACAGTGAGAACCACAGAGATGCAATTTTATCTATTGTTAAGTTTAAGTAAGTGCCTAGGGTAATGATTTAAACTTGACAAAATACTCAAAATTTGGGGAATTCAATTCATTCCACCCCAGTCTCCCTATATCTAGCCATTTCTTGTTCCAATATATTAACTAACATTTTATACAGAATTTGTTCTCTTGCTGACTTCACCCAAGTTTTAAATTAAAGCATATTAGCTTTTCACATCATTTTAGTATCAAAAAATATGCCAAATTTTATTTGTTTTATTTCCTTTAATATTTACAATAACCCTATAGGGTGATACTATGATTATTTTACTTTAAAAGTCAGGGCACACTAGGGAATAATACAGCAAGTAAGTGGGAGGGTCACAACATGAATTGTTTGCTTTCCAATCTTCAAAATAGTCCATGTATATGAATAACTGTATATTCAATCATAATCCTCTATAACAAAAACATAAAATTCAATTTTTAACATCATATATTTAATTTAACTGCTTATTCAAATATAATGGCAACTATAAATTATAGCTGACTTCAGACTTAACTTTATATTTTGAGATCTAAAATACCATCTCATTTTATATTGCATGAGTTGGGTTCAATGAAGTCAATGAATGCAATTTATTACAACATTAACAAGTGAGTCATTTGGTAAATCACAGCTGTTTCGTCAAAGTTTCTATAAATGTTGTTTCCTGAATGGGCAACAACTACAAGAAAAGCAGTTTTATTTTCATCTTGATGTCAAGGTGCAACGTGAGCTACAATGGTTCAAGCTCATGCTCATGCTCATAATTGCTTCATATGCCTTATGTTCCATTTAATTGCATATTCTAAATTCCATTCTGACAACAGGTAAGGTCTAGAAAACGAAGAATCTTACAAAATAAATATGAATTTTTAAAGAGTTAAAGTAATTATAATCTTGTATACAAAATGTTTAAAGTTCACATGACAATTGTGATGAAAGGCTGTGCATGAAAATCACAAAGCACTCAGAAAGATTTCAGCTCCCTTGCTGGATGCAGCTTAGATTGTGGTTTGTAGATTGAAGATTGAAGATTTTTTCAGTGCAATTAACAAGAGAGACCTGTGAAGGACATACCAATAATTTCTGATTCTATTCTCTCAAAGATCATATATGCATTTAACATTCATTTGAAATTGCTAGTAAGTGAAAACTTTAATTCTTGTTTCCATTTCATAGATGATATTAAAGCGGTAGGAAAAAAATACTAGTAGATTTAAGAATAAAACTGAAATGTAATCACTTATAATTTAGAAAAATTTAAAGATTATTCTTTAAATTCTAATTTATTATATTTCAAGAAAGAGAAATCCACTCAAACTAGTTAAAACCAAAGGAGATGGGGCTATTTTAACAGTAAAAATGCACCTCATGGAAATTTAGGAAATTTTTATCATTCTGAAATTACAATGGGAACAAATGTTGTCATTTGTGGGTAAAGCTGGATAGCAGGAATTTTTGTGCTCATGTGCTAACAACAAGCAATTGACACTGATCACTTATACCCAATGTGGCCTTTTTTTTTTTTTTTTTTTCTATCTTGCTTCTGAATGTATAGCTGTTCATGTCCCTCTTCATTCAAAATCCAGGGAAAGAACATTAATTTCTAGCCAGAAAATGAACTGGAAATCAAATTATTCCTAGCTGGAAATACAAGATCATGTGATACATAGAGACGGTTAGGTCCAGGGGTTGTAAGGAGAGTAATACATATTAAATTAAAATGCAGATAATTGACCTACCAATTTCTTCTCAACCATGTGCTTTTATTTTTATAGTCCATATTAGGGAAGTTAATCTATTCTTGACTAAACTCCTTATTACAAGACACCCTGTATCAGCCTCAAAGAACTAGTGTAAAGACTTCTCAATCTCTCTTTTTTTCAATTATCTAGAGCTCAGTGTTAAAAATAAATGAGCAGTTTTACTAATACCATCAATAATCACTTTTCTTGTTTTCCATTTTAGAAATTCATGAAATACTGAAGGTGTTTATCTCCTAGAATTACCAAAGTTGCTATAAATACCTTGTACAAATCAATATGTGTGTGCCTTCACAAGACATGGTTTAAAATTAAAGTTTTTATTATAGTCTTCTTGGGTTAAGTGGACCTATTAAACTCTTATCTCCTGATTCAGAAGTCCAGAATCCTATATTTCTTGTCTGCTACCATTGGAAGACACATGAATGCCTTAATCTACTGTCTCTCAGAGTTGCTGCTATTTAACTGTCTCCCTATTTCTATTCTGTAATTTGTACTCATTTCAAATTTGTATCATATTTTGTACCATGTAAGCAATGATATTCAAGATAATATTAGATAGATTTTGAAATATTATTTTATTCTTATTCAAAGAGAATATCATTAAAGAATCACAGAAATAATACTAAAGGGATAAGTAATGCAATTGCTATAAAATGTTATTCTGTAAAGTGAACATTGTGTGTTAAGTCACTTCAGTTGTGTCTGACTCACTGGACTGCAGCCCACCAGGCTCCTCGGTCCATGAGTTTCTCCAGACAAGAATACTGGAGTGGGCAGCCATGCCCACTGAGTCTGAAATATAGTATTTTTACAGGTCTGTGGCTTATCAGTGTAAGAATCAACTGAGCAAATGATCAGCATATATAATATGGGGGCATCCAGGTCACAGCCTCAGAGATTCTGATTCAGTAAGTATTTGTATTTTTAAACATTATTCTGCTGCTGCTGCTAAGTCGCTTCAGTCGTGTCTGACTCTGGAACCCCATAGACAACAGCCCACCAGGCTCTGCCATCCCTGGGATTCTCCAGGCAAGAACACTGGAGTGGGTTGCCATTTCCTTCTCCAATGCATGAAAGGGAAAAGTGAAAGTGAAGTCGCTCAGTCCTGTCCAACTTCTAGCGACCCCATGGACTGCAGCCTACCAGGCTCCCCCATCCATGGGATTTTCCAGGCAAGAGTACTGGAGTGGGGTGCCATTGCCTTCTCCATTATTCTAGTGTTTTACAAATTACTGAAGCCTATCCATTTATGGCTGTACTTCAGTAATTTATGGAATTTAGACTAAAGCATGGCTGTTATCTAATACCTATCCCCAAATTGCCCTGGGTGTTCTTTGGAAGGAATGATGCTAAAGCTAAAACTCCAGTACTTTGGCCACCTCATGTGAAGAGTTGACTCATTGGAAAAGACTCTGATGCTGGGATGGATTGGGGGCAGGACGAAGAGGGAACAACAGAGGATGAGATGGCTGGATGGCATCACTGACTCGATGGATGTGAGTTTGAGTGAACTCTGGGAGTTGGTGATGGACAGGGAGGCCTGGTGTGCTGCCATTCATGGGGTCGCAAAAAGTCGGACACGACTGAGCGACTGAACTGAACTGATCCCCAAATTTACTAAAATTCTCATTTCATAGGCAAAATAAAATACTTAATAACTCAAAATCTCCATTTCTTCATCTATGAAATGGGTGTGATATTACTTACTGATTGTCAGTTCATAGACAGAGATCACAGATGTCAAAAAGTCAATATCAAGGCCTAGGAAAAAATTGCTGAAACTTGGTAATCAATTTTAATATTATCATAATTAAAAACAATAACTAACTATTGTTGACTAGCTTTGTTACTTTGAACAAATTACAGAAATTGTTTAGGCAGAGAGCAAAATGCCTCTTACTCTACCATATACATTAAACCAGAAGCCTTCTAAGACATACTGTTTCCCAAATAGTGTACCAAATTTAAAACAATAATATGAGACATTCAGTTAAAGATGAATTTCAGATATGCAATAGAAGCCTTTATTTCTTTGCATTTTAGTATTAATGTGCCCTGTATATACTTGTGTATAAGTGTGTTCTGTACAATATGTGGAATATATTTATAGTAAAGACATATACATTGTTTATCAAAAACTCAAACACATTGGATGCCCTGTTTTTGTTTTTGCCAATCCTACTCATAATCATAGAACTCAGTATTCATCTTAAATTGATTTCCTACTTGTGTAAAAGTGTTCATGAGGCTTGAACCCACAGGATAGATGATCCTGTCTCCCAAAAAGATATATGGTTGAGCCTGACTGCAAACAGCCTCAAAGGGCATTTTCTGATTCTCAATCACAAAGATTCAGAAGCTTGGGTAGTAAATTGTTGTCTATTTGACTAACCTGTAATTTTCCTCAGTTGGCTAGATAATGTCAGTCATTTTAATTCCATTTCTCTGCATACTCTTTTTTTTTTCTCCTTCAGTTCTTAAGCATTTTGCCTTCCTCACAAAATGGAAGATGTCCATAATGAATCCTTTATTACTACTTTGCTGAGTGTCCCTGGGGACCCATCTGTCTGAAACATACTCCTGTCAGCAATAGGGCATCAGGGGTGACTGCCAACCTGAGAAAAAGGCATGGCCACTACACTTGATATGGCACTTTCTCTTATTTCTCAACTTTTGTGTCAAAATCAATTTGAAAATAGCAAACCTTGCTTTATAAGTAACACATAATAAAGTCTTGTCTAGGGCTGATGAAAAGAAAAAGCTACATGTTTATACAGTGCAAGATTAATGGATCTAGGATTTACATAAAAAGTTGGATTAAATAACAATCGAACCAAACTGCCAGTATGGTGAATTGCTCAAGACCATGAACTAGCTGTAAAACAGGAGATCTATGCATTAATCCTCAATCTATAAAGTTTGACAAATAATAAGAGTTTCAAATACAATTCTGAACTTAATCATTACATGGTAAAATATCTGCTGAGAAATAGAAATGTCTTTAATACATTACCCTAAATACTCACTTAGCTTTATTTTAGATATTATATTGTATAGTTTCCAAAGATAGGAGATACATTTTATAAATGACCACTCTGAAGTCTGCAAAGACAAATAACACCAGATAAGCTGAGGGCAAATCATCCTACAGCAATTGAGACCATAATGTTGAAAAACTGCAGGCTTGCTTACTCCTATATTATAGTGTCTTCTGTGACAGCACTGAGACTGTGCTGTGATGAACGGCATTCCTCTCCAAGCTTTTCTGAAACTTTTATTCACTTCTCTCTTAGATCCTATCACAGAATACAGGTGTCGTTGATTGATCAGGCTGTAAGTTTCTAGAAAGCAAATTCCATCTCTAAATAAGAATGGTAAAAGTAGTGCCATTTATTGAGGACTTATATTCTTGGATACTGTACTGAGTTCTTTCTCAACATTGTCTCCTTTAATCATAATAATACTATGAGTTGGATATAATTATCAAAATATAAGTAATTTGTCCAAGGTGATCCACATACTATGTATTTTGAATTCAAAATCAAGCTGTAGTCTAACTTAAAGCTTCTAATGTCTATACTATAATATTTTGTGTTCCACGTTAACATTCTCCCAGTTTGTAGCACCAGGTTACTCTGTCCATGGGATTCTCCAGGCAAGAATACTAGAATGGGCTGCCATTCCCTTCTCTAGGGGATCTTCCAGACCCAGGGATCAAACCTGGGTCTCCTGAAATGCAGTTGGATTCTTTACCATCTGAGCCATTAGGGAAGCCCAGTATGTAGCATCAGTTCAGTTCAGTTTCTCCCTTCTGTCCTATCTTTGTAACTCCATAGCAGCATGCCAGGCATCCCTGTCCATCAACAACTCCTGGAGATTGCTAAAAATTATATTAATTGACTCGGTGATGCTATCCAACCATCTCATCTTCTGTCACCCCCTTCTCCTCCTGCCCTCAATCTTTCCCAGCATCAGGGTCTTTTCAAAGGAGTCACTCCTTTGCATCAAGTGGCCAAAGTTGGAATTTAAGCATCAGTCCTCCCAATGAATATTCAGGACTGATTTCCTTGAGGATTGACTGGCTTGATCTCCTTGAAGTCCAAGGGACCCTCAAGAGTCTTTTCCAACACCACAGTTTAAAATCATCAATTCTTCAGCACTCAGCTTTCTTTATGGTCCAACTCTCACTTCCATACATGACTACTGGAAAAACCATGTCTTTGACCAGACAGACCTTTCTTGGTGAAGTAATGTATCTGCTTTTTTATATGCTGTCTAGGGTGGTCATAGCTTTTCTTCCAAGGAGCAAGCATCTTCTAATTTTATGGCTTCAGTCATCATCTGCAGCGACTTTGGAGCCCAAGAAAATAAAGTCTCTAACTTTTCCCATTGTTTCTCCATCTATTTGCCATAAAGTGATGGGGCCAGATGCCATGATTGTCGGTTTTTTAACGTTGAGTTTTAAGTCAGCATTTTCACTCTCCTCTTTCACTTTCATCAAGACGTTCTCAGTTCCCCTTCACTTTCTGCCATAAGGAAGGTGTCATTTACATATCTGAGGTTAGTGATATTTCTTCCAGCAATCTTGATTCCAGCTTGTGCTTCCTCCAGCCCAGCATTTCTCATGATGTTCTCTGCATATAAGTTAAATAAGCAGAGTGACAACATATTATCTTGATATAGTCTTTTCTCAATTTGGAACCAGTTTGTTCTTACATGTCTGGTTTTAACTGTTGCTTCTTGACCTTCATACAGATTTTTGAGGAGGCAGATCAGGTGTTCTGGTATTCTCATTCCTTTAAGAATTTTCCACAGTTTGTTGTGATCCATACAGTCAAAGGCTTTGGCATATTCAGTAAAGCAGAAGTAGATATTTTGCTAGAACTCTCTTGTTCTTTTGATAATCAAATGGATGTTGGCAATTTGATCTATGGTTCATCTGCCTTTTCTAAATCCAGCTGGGGCATCTGGAAGTTCTCAGTTCATGTACTATTTAAGCCTTGCTTAGAGAATTTTGAGCATTACTTTGCTAGTGTATGAGTTGAGTTTAATTGTGGGGTAGCTTGAACATTCTTTGGCATTGCCTTCCTTTGGGATTGGAATGAAAACTGACCATTTCCAGTCCTGTGGCCACTGCGGAGTTTTCTAAATTTGCTGCCATATTGAGTTCAGGACCTTCACAGCATCATCTTTTAGGATTTGAAATAGCTCAGCTAGAATTCCATTCTCCACTAGCTTTGTTTGTAGTGATGTTTCCTAAGGCCCACGTGACTTCACATGCCAAGATGTCTGGCTTTAGGTGAGTGATCATGGTTATATGGATGATTAAGATTTCTTTCATATAGTTCTTCTGTGTATTCTTGCCACCTCTTCTTAATATCTTCTGCTTCTGTTAGGTCCTTACCATTTCTGTCCTTTATTGTGCTCATCTTTGCATGAAATATTCGCTTGGTTTCTCTAATTTTCTTGCAGTGATCGCTAGTCTTTCCCATTCTATTGTTTTCCTCTATTTCTTTGCATTGATCACTGAGGAAGGCTTTCTTATTTCTCCTTGCTATTCTTTGCTACAAAGATTATAATCAATTTATTTCAGTATTGACCATTTGGAGATGTCCATGTGTAGAGAAGTGTCTTGTGATATTGGAAGAAAGTGTTTGCTATGACCAGAGTAAAACTCTTTTAGCCTTTGCCCTGCTTCATTTTGTACTCCAAGGCCAAACTTTCCTGTTACTCCAGGTATCTTTTGACTTCCTATTTTGCATTCCAGAACCCTATGATGAAAAGGAATATTTTTTGACATTAGTTCTAGAGGTCTTGCAGAGAAGGCAATGGCACCCCCCTCACCTACCTGGAGACTCCCATGGACAGAGGAGCCTGGTAGGCTGCAGTCCATGGGGTCACTAAGTGTTGGACACAACTGAGCCACTTCACTTTCACTTTTCACTTTCCTACATTGGAGACAGAAATGGAAACCCACTCCCGTGTTCTTGCTTGGAGAATCCCAGGGACAGGGGAGCCTGGTGCGCTGCCGTCTATGGGGTCGCACAGAATTGGCCACAACTGAAGCAACTTAGCACGAGCAGCAGCTAGAAGGTCTTGTAGGTCATCATAGAACCATTCAACTTCAGATTCTTCAGAATTAGTGATTGGAGCACAGACTCGGATTACTGTGACATTAAATGGTTTTCCTTGGAAATGAACAGAGATCATTCTGTCATTTTCAAGACTGAACCCCAAGTTCTGCATTTTGGGTTCTTTTGTTGACTATGAGGGCTACTCCATCTCTTCTAAGGGATTCTTGCCCACAGTAGCAGATATAATGGTCATCTGAATTAAGTGTGCCCAATCCAGTCCATTTTAGTTCACTGAATCCTAAAATGTGGATGTTCACTCTTGCCATCTCCTGTTTGACCACTTCCGATTTACCCTGTAGCATAGTGACTAACAAAAGAGTATACAATGAAAGATTTAAATAGATGAATTAATTAATGATGAATTTGGGCTTTCCTGTTCATTCAGTTCATCAAGAATCTGCTGCAATGCAGGAGATAGCCTGCAGCACAGGAGGCCTAGGTTCAATCCTTCAGTCGGGAAGATACCCTGAAGAAGGAAATGCCTACCCACTCCAGTATTCTTGCCTGGAGAATCCCATGAACAGAGGATACATTCCTTTGGGTCTCATGAGTCAGACATAACTTAGGATCTAAACCACCACAATGATGAAGTTACATGTTCAAGACCCTAATTATGCTTCTTCCTCTTTCTTTTTAACACTTTGTATTGACACTTCTTTCTGTTTTCTCAGGAAATCAGCAAGGAATTGCATTGCTAAAAATTGTATATATTGTGAAATGCTTTCTTATAATATGATTAGAAGTAACAAAATATTAACTATATATAGAGTATCTGTGTTAGAATAAATTAAATAGTTACATACATAGGGAATATTTTGTCATTCTGCCTACAGGGCTTTAAACTTCTCTCTGCTGCTGCTGCTCCTAAGTCGCTTCAGTCGTGTCCGACTCTGTGCGACCCCATAGACGGCAGCCCACCAGGCTTCCCGTCCCTGGGATTCTCCAGGCAAGAACACTGGAGTGGGTTGCCATTTCTAAACTTCTCTCAAACCCCCAAAATTAGCATGTTTAGAAAGAAATTTTATATTATTTTTGGACCGCTATTTGTAACATGACTTTGAAAAAGAATTATTAATCTTATTTTACCAAATCCCCTAAATACATATGTTAGTAAGTGTGTGTGTCTCCTATGGATAATGTATATGTGTGTGTATAGTGAGAGACAGGTTCTTAAATATTGAATGCTCAAATAACCAGAAATCATAACTAATAAAAATAGCAAAACAGGTAAAATTAGGGAGCAAAATGAGCTTCAAAAGACATGTGTGATATGAATCTAAACTTCATTTGGAATTTGACAAATACTAGATAATGGAGATAAATTTATATTTCTAGAAAAAGTAAAATATCTGTATAGCTAGGTGGCTATTTTATTCAAAATTTATCAAACACCAGGGTTCCATTTCATTATGCAGATAAACAAATAAAGCCTCAGATAGAGAGTATACTAACCACATGTATGAATTATTTTTTTATCTTTAATCTTCTCATACTTCTAACTTATTAGATGACTTTTGTATCAGGGCATAGTTTCTAAGGCAATATATTGCACTTCCAGTATTTTGAAATAACATATGCATCTAAATACTCCAAACATTTTGATAGTGTTATATAGGAAAGCTTAGAAATAATTATACGCTTATTATAAGCTGCCTCAGTTCAGTTCAGTCACTCAGTCCTGTCCAGCTCTTTGTGACCCCATGGACAGTAGCATGCCAGGCTTGCCTGTCCATCACCAACTTCCAAAGCTTACTCAAACTCATATCCATCGAGTCGGTGATGCCATTGAACCATCTCATCTTCTGTCGTCCCCTTCTCCTCCCACCTTCAATCTTTCCCAGCATCAGGGTCATTTCAAATGAGTCATTCTTCACATCAGGTGGACAAAGTATTGGACATTGAGCTTCAGCATCAGTTCAGTTCATTTCATATCTGTCGCTCAGTTGGGTCTGACTCTGCAACCCCATGAACAGCAGCACACCAGGCCTCCCTGTCCATCACCAACTCCTGGAGTTCACCCAACCCATGTTCATCGAGTCAGTGATGCCACAATCATCTCATCCTCTGTCATCCCCTTCTCTTCCTGCCCCAATCTTACCCAGCATCAGGGTCTTTTCCAATGAGTCAGCTCTTTGCATCAGGTTGCCAAAGTATTGGAGTTTCAGCTTCAACATCAGCCCTTCCAATGAACACCGAGGGCTGGTCTCCTTTAGGATGGACTGGTTGGATCTCTTTGCAGTCCAAGGGACTCTCGAGAGTCCTTTCCAACACCACAGTTCAAAAGTATCAATTCTTCGGTGCTCAGCTTTCTTTATAGTCCAACTTTTACACCCATACATGACCACTGGAAAAACCATAGCCTTGACTAGATGGACTTTGTTGGCAATGTCTCTCCTTTTTAATATCCTGTCCAGGTTGGTCATAACTTTCCTTCCAAGGAGTAAGAGTCTTTAAATTTCATGGCTGAAATCACCATCTGCAGTGATTTTGGAACCCAAAAAAATAAAGTCAGCCCCTGTTTCCCCATCTGTTTGCCATGAAGTGATGGGACCAGATGCCATGATCTTCATTTTCTGAATGTTGAAATTTAAGTCAACATTTTCACTCTCCTCTTTCACTCATCAAGAGGCTCTTTGGTTCTTCTTCACTTACTGCCATAAGGCTGGTGTCATCTGCATATCTGAGGTTATTGATATTTCTCCCGGCAATCTTGATTCCAGCTTGTGCTTCTTCCAGCCCAGAGTTTCTAATGATGTCCTCTGCATAGAAGTTAAATAAGTAAGGTGACAATATACAGCCTTGATGTACTCCTTTTCCTATTTGCAACCAGTCTGTTGTCCCACGTCCAGTTCTAACTGTTGCCTCCTGACCTGCATATAGGTTTCTCAAGAGACAGGACAAGTGGTCTGGTATTCTGAACTCTTTCAGAATTTTCCACAGTTTATTGTGATCCACACAGTCAAAGGCTTTGGCATAGTCAATAAAGCAGAAATAGATGTTTTTCTGGAACTCTCTTGCTTTTTTGATAATCCAGTGGATGTTGGCAATTTGATCTCTGGTTCCTCTGTCATTTGTAAAACCAGCTTGAACATCTGGAAGTTCATGGTTCATGTATTGCTGAGGCCTGGCTTGGAGAATTTTAAGCATTACTTTGCTAGCATGTGAGATGAGTGCAATTGTGTGGTAGTTTGAGCATTCTTTGGCATTCCCTTTCTTTGGAATTGAAATGAAAACTGACCTAATCCAGTCCTGTGGCCACTGCTGAGTTTTCCAAATTTGCTGGCATATTTAGTGCAGCACTCTCACAGCACCATCTTTCAGGATTTGAAATAGCTCATCTGGTATTCCATCACCTCTGCTAACTTTGTTCATAGTGATGCTTCCTAAGGCCCACTTGACTTCACGTTGCAGGATGTCTGGCTCTAGGTGAGTGATCACACCATTGTGATTATATGGGTCGTGAAGATCTTTTCCTTCTGTTTATTCTTGCCACCTCTTCTTAATATCTTCTGCTTCTGTTAGGTCCCTACCATTTCTGTCCTTTATTGTGCACATCTTTGCATGAAATGTTCCCTTGGTATCTTTAATTTTCTTAAAGAAATCTCTAGTCTTTCCCATTCTGTATTTTTCTCTATTTCTTTGCACTGATCTCTGAGGAAGACTTTCTTCTCTCTCCTTGATATTCTTTAGAACACTGTATTCAAATAGGTATATCTTTCCTTTTCTCCTGTGCTTTTCGCTTCCCTTTTCACAGCTGTTTGTAAGGCCTCCTCAGACAGACGTTTTGCTTTTTGCATTTCTTTTTCTTGGGAATGGTCTTGATTCCTGTCTCCTGTACAATGTCACAAACTTACATCCATAGTTCATCAGGCACTCTGTCTATCGGGTCTAGTCCCTTAAATCTATTTCTTACTTCCACTCTATAGTCATAAGGGATTTGATTTAAGTCATACCTGAATGGTCTAATGGTTTTCTCCACTTTCTTCAATTTCATTCTGATATTGGCAATAAGGAGTTCATGATCTGAGCCACAGTCAGCTCCTTGTCTTTTTTTTGCTGACTGTATAGAGCTTCTCCATCTTTGACTGCAAAGAATATAATCAATCTGATTTCGGTGTTGACCATCTGGTGATGTCCATGTGTAGAATCTTCTCTCGTGTTGTTGGAAGAGGGTGTTTTCTATGACCAGTGCATTGTCTTGGCAGAACTCTATTAGCCTTTGCCTTCCTTCATTCTGTACTCCAAGGCCAAATTGCCCATTACTCCAGGTGTTTCTCGACTTCCTACTTTTACATTCCAGTCCCCAAAAAGAAAAGGACATCTTTTTTGGGTGTTAGTTCTAGAAAGTCTTGTAGGTCTTCATAGAACTGTTCAACTTCAGCTTCTTCAGCGTTACTGATCGGGGCATAGACTTGGATTACCATGATATTGAATGGTCTGCCTTGGAACTAACAGGGATCATTCTGTCGTTTTTGAGATTGCATCCAAGTACTGCATTTTGGACTGTTTTGTTGACTATGATGGCTAATTCATTTCTTCTAAGGGATTCCTGTCCACAGTAGTAGATATAATGGTCATTTGAGTTAAATTCACCTATTCTAGTCCATCTTAGTTCACTGATTTCTAGAATGTCAATGTTCACTCTTGCCATCTCCTGTTTGACCACTTCCAATTTGCCTTGATTCATGGACCTAACATTTCAGGTTCCTATGCAATATTGCTCTTTAGACCATCAAACCCTGCTTCCATCACCAGTTCCATTCACAACTAGGTGTTGTTTTTGCTTTGGCTCCCTCCATTCTTTCTGGAGTTATTTCTCCACTGTTCTCCAGTACCATATTCGGTACCTATTGACCTGGGGAGTTCATCTTTCAGTGTCCTATTTTCTTGCCTTTTCATACTGTTCACTGGGTTCTCAAGGCAAGAATACTGAAGTGGTTTGCCATTCTCTTCTCCAGTGGACCACATTCTGTCAGACCTCTCCACCATGACCTGGCTGTCTTGGGTGGCCCCACACGGCATGGCTTACTTTCATTGAGTTAGACAAGGCTGCGGTCCATGTGATCAGATTGGCAAGTTTTCTGTGATTGTAGTTTCAGTCTGTCTGCCCTCTGATGCCCTTTCTCAGTGCCTACCATCTTACTTGGGTTTCTCTTACCTTGGACAGTGGTCTCTCTTCATGTCTGCTCCAGCAAACCGCAGCCTCTCTTCCTTACCTTTGATGCGGGGTAGCTCCTCTCAGCTGCCACCCCTGCCCTTGGGCCCAGGGTAGCTCCTCTTGGCCACTGCCCCTGCCCTTGGGAGCAGGGTAGCTCCTCTTGGCTGTGCTCACGCGCTGTCAGCATCAGTATTTCCCATGAATATTCAGGACTGATTTCCTTTAGGATTGACTAGCTTGACCTCCTAGAAGTCCACGGAACTCTCAAGAGTCTTCTCCAACTCCACAGTTCAAAAGCATCAATTCTTCGGCACTCAGCTTTCTTTATAGTCCAACTCTCACATCCATACCTGACTACTGGAAAAATGATAGTTTTGACTAGACAAACCTTTGTTGACAAAGTAATGTCTCTGCTTTTTAATATGCTATCTAGGTTGGTCATAGCTGTTCTTCCAAAGAGCAAGCATCTTTTAATTTCATGGCTGCAGTCATCATTTACAGTGATTTTGAAGCCCAAGAAAATAGTCTCTCTCTGCTTCCATTGTTTCTGGATCTATTTGCCATGAAAGGATAGGACCAGATGCCATGATCTTAGTTTTCTGAATCTTGAGTTTCAATCCAAATTTTTCACTCTTCTCTTTCACTTTCATCAAAAGGTTCTTTAGTCTAAGCTGCCTAGTAAATAATTTATTTGTGAGTTTTTCTTATTGGTATTTGCTTGCTGATATCAACTTCTTCTTTTTTTTTTTTTCAACTTCTTGTCAATCACCAGTAAAGAATTTTCCCATGCAAGAAAGACCAGATTTTTAAAAGGAAATATTACAAAAGACAGAAATATCTTTTAATAAATATTGTGATTATTCTGCTCATTTGTATCATGACTGTTTTTCTTAAAAAATTTTCAAGACTTTGTCATAGTAAAAAAAAATTTTACTAAAAACAGTATTTTATGCTTTTTCCTGGTACTTTTACTTTAAAAGTATTGATTGTTTTAGTTATTAAGTTGTATGTCCTATTTCCCAACTAAAGGTGAAGGTAAAAGTGAAAGTGAAGTCCCTCAGTCGTGTCCAACTCTTTGTGATCCCATGGACTGTAGCCTACCAGGCTCCTCCATCCATGGGATTTTCCAGGCAAGAATACTGGAGTGGGTTGCCATTTCCTTCTCCAGGAGATCTTCCCTACCCAGGGATTGAACCCAGGTCTCCCTCATTGTAGGCAGACGCTTTACCATCAAGCCACCAGGGAAGTCTTCAAGTAAAGGTACTGTCATATTTTTCAGACTTTCGTTTCTGAACAATTTCTACTTAAATATTAGCTGGCATTCACATGTATTATATTGTTTAACTTTTCTGCCCAGGTTTATTAACAATTACTATAACATTGCTTCTGAGGAACCTAGATATAATTTCCACAATAGAACACTACCAAGAGGGAATGTCTGTGTCCTTCATTCAGATGATTCACTATCAGCCAACAGCATTCAGTTTCAAAAAACTCTGACCCTGACTTCACTCAGTTTGGAGTTATCATCATCTTACAGAAAAAAACCCATCCATTTTTAAATAGAAGTACATTTTCTCATTTAGACATCCTCCCAAAAGGCAAAAAAAGTAATTTTCTACTCTTGAAACTTCTGTGCTTAACATTTTATATTTTCTGATCTTATGAAACATGATACAAGCAAATTTCACTAAGGTTATGTGAATAGAAAGTATTGAGAACAATTAGATTGGGCTTTCATTTAATAAGCACCAAAATGAAACTAACATCATATTCAAAATGATTCTGAAAAACATTATACTTTAGTGAATGCAATTTTATCAATGTGTTCCAATAAGCATTTATTACAATAAAATATGTATCTTTTTTAGTCTGGAAGGAATGAGGAGCATTTGATTTTCACAAAATATTATGACTTTGATATTAATATATTATCCTTGCTTTACAGTTGAGAAAACTAAAGTTCAGAGATTATGAAGACACTGCTTCTAGGTCAAACAGCTAGCTTGAGAAGAATCAGCACAATGAAAAGCATTATGTATCCAAATACAGTGTTTCTCCCAGTATTCTACCCTGACACCACATACAGTATATGTGTAGCAGACTATGGATAAATGTATAACCAAGATGTGGTCCATATCCATAAGGGGTTTACAGATTACAGAGGATAAAAGATAAGATGCCAAGAGTTTGAATCCAGGCAATAATGTAATGATATTATTTACTTTATTTATCAGTTATTGCTTTTTTCCGCTACTAGAAGGCAAATGCCAAGAAGGCAGAAATCTTAATCTGTTTTGTTCCAGCTGTATCCACAGAGCCTAGAACAGAACCTGAAGGTCATTCCACAGATAGTTTTGAATGAGTGAATAAGAGTGAAGATTGACCATACCAATGAAAAGATAAGAAAGCATTGAAATGAGGAAATATTTTCCCACTAGTACTTAAGGAAGACTTTGTGACATAAGACAATACTTATGTCTAGAACCTTACTTCCTGCCATGACCGTGCTTCCTCACTGTTTTACAGCTCATCTGGCCTTCTCTGAATACCAAATTAGAATTAGCTAATATCCTTTTGACATATCCTAGCACATGCCACTGCTGCTGCTGCTAAGTCGCTTCAGTCGTGTCCGACTCTGTGCGACCCCATAGACAGCAACCCACTGGGCTCCCCCATCCCTGGGATTCTCCAGGCAAGAACACTGGAGTGGGTTGCCATTTCCTTCTCCAATGCATGAAAGTGAAAAGTGAAAGTGAAGTCACTCAGTCGTGTCTGACTCTTAGCGATCCCACAGACTGCAGCCTACCAGGCTCCTCTGTCCATGGGATTTTCCAGGCAAGAGTACTGAAGTGGGTTGCCATTGCCTTCTCTGAGCACATGCCACTACATATTAATTAAATAACTTTTTAATTAATTTGTTCATTATGGTAGTTGTTGGTGTCCCTCATCTAAGGAATAAACTCAAGGATCTTCTTTACAAATCTACCATGTTATTCACAGCACTTAGCCCAATATTATACAGGCCTGATATTTGATGGCTGAAGAAATACATATGGAGATATGCTGAGGAATAAAAAGTTAAGTTAGTAACCTAAGATTTACATAATAAAGTTGTGATGTAAAAATACACATCAAATCAGGGAACCCCTCCACAAGCAGCTCTTTAATTTTTTGTTTAATCAGTAAACTTTTTTCTTAAATAATTTAAAATGGAGAGCCCACTCTTAACATCAGTTTATCCACATAATACATGTTCAGCAAGGAGAGATGACAAAGAGAGATGGAATTCTCTCTTCTATCCACTACCAGCTTTGGTTGGCCTTAGCAATTTCTAGTGGAGAAGGCAATGGCAACCCATTCCAGTACTCTCGCCTGGAAAATCCCATGGATGAAAGAGCCCTATAGGCTGCAGTCCACAGGGTTGCTAAGAGTCAGACATGACTGAGCCACTTCACTTTGACTTTTCACTTTCATGCATTGGAGAAGGAAATGGCAACCTACTCCAGTGTTCTTGCCTGGAGAATCCCAGGGATGGGGGAGCCTGGTGGGCTGCTGTCTATGGGGTTGCACAGAGTCGTACATGACTGAAGTGACTTAGCAGCAGCAGCAGCAATTTCTAGAAACAGGGCAATCTCAAGAGCACTGCTATCTATCAAAGTGATGTAATTTGAAAGATACTTATGCACAGCATAGTTATACAAATACATATGTCTATGTATATATAACATAGACATATGTATATATGTATACATATTTTTTTTCTTTTCCCAAATAGACCATTAGAGATTTGAGTAAAATTTCCTGTGCTATACAGCAAGTTCTTATTAGTTACCTATTTTATATATACTGTATATAGTGTATATGTGTCAGTCCCAGTCTCCCAATGTATCCCTCCCTACCCTTATCCATGGTAACCATGTTTGTTTTCTATATCCATGAGTCCTGTTTTTTAAAATACATTTATTTGTACCTTTTTAAATTAGATTCCACATATAAATGCCATCATATGATATTTGTCTTTCTATGCCTGACTTACTACACTTACTATCTCTAGGCCCATCCATGTGTCTGCACACAGCATTATTTTGTTCTTTTTTATGGCTAAGTAGTATTCCTTTGTATATATGTACCTCATTTTCTTTATCCATTCCTCTGCTCATGGAATTTAGCTTGTTTCCTTGCCATGAATATGGTAGATAGTATTGCAAAGAACATTGGGGTGCATGTATATTTTCAAATTATAGTTTTCTCTGGGTATGTGCCCATGAGTTGGATTGCTCGGCCATACAGTAATTCTGACTTCCTGGTGGCTCAGATGGTAATCCACCTGCAATGCAGGTGACACAGGTTCCATCCCTGGGTTGGGAAGATGCCTTAGAGAAGCTAATGGCAACCACTCCAGTATTCTTGCTTGGTGAATCTCATGGACAGGGGAACCTGGCAGGCTACAGTCCATGGGGTCACAGAGAGTCAGCACAACTGAGCAACTAACCCTTACTTATGGTAGTTCTATTTTTAGTTTATTAAGGAACCTTCATACTCTTCTCCATAGTGGCTGTACCAATTCATTCCCACCAACAGTGTAGGAGGGTTCCCTTTTTTCAATACCCTCTCCAGTATTTATTGTTTGTAGTTTTTTTTTTTTTTTTTTTAAATTTTATTTTATTTTTAAACTTTACATAATTGTATTAGTTTTGCCAAACATCAAAATGAACCCACCACAGGTATACATGTGTTCCCCATCCTGAACCCTCCTCCCTCCTCCCTCCCCATACCATCCCTCTGGGTCGTCCCAGTGCACTAGCCCCAAGCATCCAGTATCGCATCAACCTGGACTGGCAACTCGTTTCTTACATGATATTTTACATGTTACAATGTTATTCTCCCAAATCTTCCCACCCTCTCCCTCTCCCACAGAGTCCATAAGACTGTTCTATACATCAGTGTCTCTTTTGCTGTCTCATACACAGGGTTATTGTTACCATCTTTCTAAATTCCATATATATGCGTTAGAATACTGTATTTATGTTTTTCCTTCTGGCTTACTTCACTCTGTATAATAGGCTCCAGTTTCATCCACCTCATTAGAACTGATTCAAATGTATTCTTTTTAATGGCTGAGTAATACTCCATTGTGTATATGTACCACAGCTTTCTTATCCATTCATCTGCTGATGGACATCTAGGTTGCTTCCATGTCTTGGCTATTATAAACAGTGCTGCGATTCTTTCCCTTCTGGTTTCCTCAGTGTGTATGCCCAGCAGTGGGGTTGCTGGATCATAAGGCAGTTCTATTTCCAGTTTTTAAGGAATCTCCACACTGTTCTCCATAGTGGCTGTACTAGTTTGCATTCCCACCAACAGTGTAAGAGGGTTCCCTTTTCTCCACACCCTCTCCAGCATTTATTATTTGTAGACTTTTTGGATCGCAGCCATTCTGACTGGTGTGAAATGGTACCTCATAGTGGTTTTGATTTGCATTTCTCTGATAATGAGTGATGTTGAGCATCTTTTCATGTGTTTGTTAGCCATCTGTATGTCTTTTTGGAGAAATGTCTATTTAGTTCTTTGATTTTTTGATTGGGTCATTTTTCTGGAGTTGAGCTGTTTTTTTTTTGATAATGGCTATTCTGACTGGTGTGAGGTGATACCTCATTGTGGTTTTGATTTGTATTTCTCTAGTAATTAGTGATGTTGAGCATCTTTTCATGTGCTTTTTGGTTCATAAACTTTGCTTATGCATATAAGGGCTTCCTTGCCCCTGGGGATCCTGGTATGAAAAAAGAGCTTATAAACTGAAGAGTTAAGAACGGAAGTGAATCCATATAATGGAATGTTAATCAACAATAAAAAGGAATAATATAATTTAGAGTACTTAAAACCATAGAAAGTAGAATGGTGATTGCCAGGGACTAGGGGAGGCAGAATGGAAGTTATTATTTAATGGCTATAGAGTTTAAATTTTGCAAGGTGAAAAGAATTCTAGAGACGGATGGAGGTAATTTGTACAAGATTATGAATCCACTTCATACCACTGAACTGTACACTTAAATATAGTTAACATGAAAATTTTGTTATGTGTATTTTACCAAAATAAAAATAAATTAAATTTAAAAAAACCACCTAATAAAGCATATTTACATGATTTATTGCTCTGTGATTCCCTTAATACTTATTTTTGAGTCATTTGTAGAAGCCCCTCTAAATACAAGCACACTTGAATACAGCTATGGAACCATGTTTGTCAATCTGTGGAATTTTCAGTATCAGGAACTGAAACAATAAAGTAGTAGAATATTTTGGTAGGTGATACATAGGCAGAGAAATTGGCCTAAAAAGATATTTTATAATGTTACAAAATACAATTATTGGTACTTTACCTTTTCTTTGTTTTATTTTCTTTTCCTCCCTTAAACTTGCCAGCATTGTTTTATATTCTATTCTATATATTATTTTATTTGCTGCTTTTTTTGGTCCCACCTGCAGAAATATTTCATCATAAATTTAGACAATTGATTTTTAAATAGAATAATTATATACATATATCTCCTGAAAAGTAATATCTCCTAACTATCTTCCAACTACTTTTTAAGCTGCCTGTTGTTTTGTCATAATTTGATTCTTTCTTTCCAGTAAAGGAAAAAAGACAAATTTAAAGTAGACAGAGAAAAAAAAAATCCCAGTGGCCATCAAGATTGATAGTCTTATTTTTCAAATGAAGAGACTGAGATCTTGAGAGATGGCTTGGGTCCATAATGAGTCAGTCTCTGGGAAGGCCCTTGGACTATGTTAATTCAACCAACCATTTTTGGGAGTAAGTATTATAGGCAACCAAAGCCTTATAACACTTTGAAAGGCAGTAGAGTGCCATGGCAACCCACTCCAGTACTCTTGCCTGGAAAATCCCATGGACGGAGGAGCCTGGTAGGCTGCAGTCCGTGGGCTCGCTAAGAGTCGGGCACGACAGAGCGACTTCACTTTCACTTTTCACTTTCATGCATTGGAGAAGGAAATGGCAACCCACTCCAGTGTTCTTGCCTGGAGAATCCCAGGGACGGGGAATCTGATGGGCTGCTGTCTATGCACAGAGTCGGACATGACTGAAGCGACTTAGCAGCAGCAGAATGCCATATTCTCCATGGGACCTCATTAAATATTTGCTGATTTTAATTACAATTATTTCCAAGTGATATGCATTCCATTTTGTTTCAATTCATTTAATAACAGCATTCATGTTGATTTTTGTCACATAATTCTAATGATTTTAAGATTTTTTATGTGTCCTTTTAAATTTTTCATTATCCTTTTATATCATAGTTTCTAGCCCTCTTTTAGTAAATTTACAAATAAGACAAAATCTTGATTATGCATTTGCCTAATATGTATTATACTGTTGTCCTTTGATTATATTTTGCAAACAGCTGTAGTATGTACATCCTCTGAGCCAATCCATTACATCAGTTAGTTATGAAATTAAGGCGTTTTTTTGAGGGGTAGCATATTTTGTACTTCATAGGATGGGGTAGTTTCTTCAAAACCATTCTGGCCTATTATGTATTTAAGTAATTAAGATTGATTCTCAATAAAGAAAAATACCCTTCAAATAATTATTAAAAAAGACAGACCATAAGCAGCCTACAATATGCTTTCTTTCACAGATTTGTTACTGAAAACAAAACTTATCATATGATAATATATATTCTTGATTACCATAATATGAAAATGACAGAATAGTATTTCTCACTATAATGAAAGCATCAAGAGCAATTTATCCATATATAAATATAACTTGAATATAGTAGAATGTACTGTAGCTTTAGAAAAATCTGAGTCTCATTTGATTGTTAAAGGAAAAAAATATGTTTTCTAAAGAAATATTAAAATATGGTCATAGTTTAAAAAAAAACTAAACAAATGGTTGAGTCTTCAAAAAAAAGGCAAAATTTATAAATAAATTATGATCCTAATTTCCTGTTTTATTTCTAGATCCCATTTTAAATTTATTTTTCAATAAAAATTAATTTTAAGAGTAACAGTACAATAATTATATTTGACTTTATTTTTAACAATTATATTATTTTAAAATAAGAGTGGTTTGGAAGGAAACTAAAAATAAAGAAACTAGTTTCTAAAAAATATTATTAACTTTTCTATGATCTTCTATGAGAATTATTTAATTTTACAAATTAAACATTTAATTATTTAGCATTATTTAAATTATTCAATTTTATAAGCCATTAAAACACAGATGAGAGATTATATTCAGTTCTAAAAGTACGTTAAGAAAATTCCTGATTATTTCACATCCTTTCAATGAGAATCAATGATTCTCTCTTTGTAATAAAACTAGGGACAGACAAGGCTGCTTGCTACCCCAGATCTGGTGGCCTGGAACTTGACACATTCAATATTTGAGAGACATATAAACCATCTTGGCACATCAAAGATATACTGCACAGGGTTGGAAAGATCTTCAATACAATGTGATGCTCCCAGTAATGGTGGTCATGGCATAGAAAAGAGACAAAGAAATCATCTGTGGGGCTTAACAAAGGCTTCACATAGATGAAGAATTATTCAGACGGTTCCAGGTAGGGGAAAAACATAGGAAAGAACATTGTAATAAGAGAGACAACACTTGTAAAGACTCAGACTATGATAAAGCACCCTCTGCTCAGAGAACTGCAGGTGATTTTACATTGTAGTTGCATTCAAGGAATTTGGGATTGAAGTTACCTATGGCAAGAAATGCCAATGAATTTAAGCAGAATCCAAATCTTTAAATACTTTTATTTGCCTTACTAAGCAATTTGAGCATTCTTCTCTAGTCATGGGGAGACTACATGGTTTTAAGCAGCAGATCTGAATTAGTAGAATGTGGTTTGGAAGTTCACCATAGGACACTGGAAAACTGATTGGAGAAAGAAGAGACCTAAAGTATAGGACCCAATGGCCAAAGAAGTAATTCAGAAAGAGATGTTGAGTTCTAAAATAAAGAAGCAGTGGAAACTAAAGCAAAATAATACAGTTCTACGACACAGATAATCGTGAAGGTATGATCACTCACCTAGAGCCAGACATGTCGGAATGCAAAGTCAAGTGGGCCTTAGGAAGCATCACTACAAACAAAGCTAGTGGAGTGAGGGAATTCCAATTGAGCTATTTCAAATCCTAAAAGATGATGCTGTGAGAATGCTGCACTCAATATGCCAGCAAATTTGGAAAACTTAGCAGTGACCACAGGACTGGAAAAGGTCGGTTTTCATCCCAATTCCAAAGAAAGGCAATGCCAAAGAATATACAAACTACCGCACAATTGCACTCATTTCACAAGCTAGCAAAGTAATGCTCAAAATTCTCCAAGTCAGGCTTCAACAGTACATGAACTGTGAACTCCCAGATGTTCAAGCTGGATTTAGAAAAGGCAGAGGAAACAGAGATCGATTCACCAACATCCCCTGGATTATCAAAAAAAAGCGAGAGAGTTCCAGAAAAACATCTACTTTTGCTTTATTCACTATGCCAAAGCCTTTGACTGTGTGGATCACAGCAAACTGAAAAATTCTTAAAGAGATGGGAATAGCAGACCACCTGACCTGCCTCTTGAGAAACCTATATGCAGGTCAGGAAGCAACAGTTAGATCTGGACATGGAACTGGTTCCAAATTGGGAAAGGAGTATATCAAGGCTGTATATTGTCACCTTGCTTATTTAACTTATATGCAGAGTACATCATGAGAAATACTGGGCTGGATGAAGTACAAGCTGGAATCAAGATTGCCGGAGAAATATCAATAATCTCAGATATGCAGATGACATCACCCTTATGGCAGAAAGTGAAGAAGAGCTGAAGAGCTTCTTGGTGAAAGTGAAGAGGAGAGTGAAAAAGTTGGCTTAAAGCTTAACATCAGAAAACAAAAATCATGGCATCTTGTCCCATCACTTCATGGCAAATAGATGGGGACACAGTAGAAACAGTGACAGACTTTATTTTGGGGGACTCCAAAATCACTGCAGATGGTGACTGCAGCTATGAAATTAAAAGAAGCTTACTCCTTGGAAGAAAAGTTATGACCAACCTAGACAGCATATTAAAAAGCAGAGACATTACTTTGACAACAAAGATCCATCTAGTCAAGGCTGTGGTTTTTCCAGTGGCCATGTGTTTATGTGAGAGTTGGACTGTGAAGAAAGCTGAGCGCCGAAGAATTGATGCTTTTGAACTGTGGTGTTGGAGAAGACTCTTGAGAGTCTCGTGGACTGCAAGGAGATCCAACCAGTCCATTCTGAAGGTAATCAATCCTGAATATTCGTTGGAAGAACTGATGCTGAAGCTAATCTCCAATACTTTGTCCCCTTGTTGTGAGGAACTGATTCATTGAAAAAGACCCTCATGCTGGGAAAGATTGAAGGCGGGAGGTGAAGGGGACAACAGGCGATGAGATGGTTGTATGGCATAGCTGACTCAACAAACGTGAGTTTGAGTAAACTCCAGGAGTTGGTGATGGACAGGGAGGCCTGGCATGCTGTTGTCCATGGGGTCGCAAAAAGTTGGACATGACTGAGTGACTGAACTGACTTAACTGAGTTATTTCAGAGTACAGTTTGTAGGGATTCAACAAAGGAGATAGAGATTGGGTGATAACCTGTTTCCAAAAGAGCCCCTAATGAATCCCTATATCTTGGTATTAACAGCCTTATGCATTTCCCTACTATATTATAACAAAGTTGATCTGTGTGACCAATGAATACAGAAAAATTAATAGTAGGTGACTTCCAAGATGAGGGTATAAAAGTCTTCCCACTAGGTCATACAGTTTCTTTGTTGGATCATTGTCTCTGAGTGAATCCAGTCGTATGTTACAAGGAAGCTTATGGAGTTATGGGTCCACTTAGTGAGGATTTGAAGCCAGTTGTGTCATGAATGAGCTGTGTCAGACACAGATCCTCCAACTCTCTTCAAGTTTTTATATGAGTGAGTGCCCAGTTATCAGTTCATCTCCAGCATCATAAAGAATGAAGAAAGCACTTTTGCTATTGTTTAGTTGCTATGTTGTGTCTGACTCTTTTGTGGCCCCATGGACCATAGCCCACCAGGATCTTCTCTTCACAGGATTCTCCAGCCAAGAATACTGTGTGAGTTGCCATTTCCTTCTCCAAGGGATCTTCCCCACCCAGGGATCAAACCCATATCTCCTATACTGGTAGGCAGGTTCTGTACTGCTGAGCCACAGGGAAGCCCAGAAGCAGCACTAACGAACAGTAAATATTCTTCACTATATTTTAAGCTGCCAAGCTTTTAGGTAATTTGCTAGGCAGTAAAATGACTGTTAAAAGTGGAAGTACAGATAGTGCCTGGTGTTATGCAGTCCATGGGGTTGCATAGAGTTGGGCATGACCTGGTGACTTGAACAATGACAACAGCACAAACAGTGCACTTATTTTTACTTTTTGCTTTTTGTTGTGAAGAAGATAATGAGGCCATGAAGGAAAGCATTTTAAAAGTTAGAGTAGATGAAGAATGATCAAAAGGAGAAAATGTATTGTTAGCCAGGAAGACTTCTCAGTTGGTAATTTATCAATTGACATGGAGCTTAAGAGAATTATCTCAACTAGAGATTATGATTTGCCTAATTGATAAACAAGACTATATGTCTGCAAAGTAATTAAACTTGAGTAGTTTCAGATGGTAAAGCATCTGCCTACAATGCAGGAGACCTAGGTTCAGTCCCTGGGTTGGAAATATCTCCTGGAGAAGGAAATGGCAACCCACTCCAGTATTCTTGCTTGGAAAATCCCATGGACAGAGGATCCTGGCAGGCTACAGCCCATGGGGTCGCAAAGAGTCGGACACGACTGAGTGACTTCACTTTTTTGAGTAGTTTCATAGCAGCTCACCAATGTTATTGAATATATTTTGAAGGATATTTGTAATATCTCCCAACTATCTGCTGAATAATGTTCAAATTCACTGACTTTAACTTCCTCAGGATATTTCCAAGTAATAAATTATATGTATTCTATATTTTATCAAAACACTGTTGCTATTATTGCAACCTCTCACATAAATTCTCTAACAATGTTTTTCCTTATTGAGTTTCCTGCTAATAGCCAGTTTTACTTATCCAAATAATTTCTACTCTATATCCCCAATTCAAATGGTATGTCCTTTATTAAACCCTTCCTCTGTCTCTCCAAAAATATTTATTGTCCCTCCTTTGAACTTTGAAGCACAATGAATGTTACCATTAAAGAATGTGTAGTACAGTTGACTGACTCATTGGGTTGTATGTACATGTAGTATGGTTGTATGACTCATGTCACAGATATTGGTGTACTTCTCCAATTAAAATATAGGCTTTGTGAAACATGGACTATCTTTACTTATTTTAATAACTACACAATTCTAGGGTATATCTTGCACATTTTGTGTCTTAGTCTTCAAACAAATAAACATATGACCTGCCTCAACTTCACAAACATATGTCAGCTGACCTGAAAAACTGCATTATTTCATTAATAGAATTTTACTTCAAAGAGGATATACCATGTAGTGCAGCTGTTTTGATTCTAAACTTACATTTAATCAGATTTAAGTTTTCTTAAATGTAGAAGATTCTTACAGTTGATATCAAAGCAAGTCATCAGCTGCCAGTTAAAGAAATACATTGTGATTCATGTATGTTTCGCTAGCTTCCAAGGGGCTCAGTGGTAAATAAGCCATCTGCCAATGCAGGAGATGCAGGAGGCGTGGATTTGATCCCTGGGTTGGGAGAATCCTCTAGAGAGGGAAAGAATGACCCACTCCAGTATTCTTGTCTGGAGAATTCCATGGACAGATGAGCCTGGGGGGTTGTAGTCCATAGGTCAAAAAGAGTCCAGCAAGACTGAGCACTCACTGTAATGTACTGTATATTGCCAGCACATACGTAGCATATTCAGAGTAGCTGCTCATCATTGTTATATTAATTTGTATTTTTATCTGGGCAACAACACTAAACTATATATTCACTACTATTTGGGTCTTTACATGCTATTTAAATATCTCCACAAATACTACCCTGTATTTCAGCTCTGGGAAGAAAAAAATACCTTAGATATGAATGTTTGGTTGCACACAATATAATTTTTTTCACACATTATAATTTTTCTTGCCAAATTTCTTATAGTATATTGTGGTAATTTCAAATAGTGGTAAGGCTGGCGTGATGAGTTTATAAAATTTGCAGGACTCCTACTTAGGTACCAACTATCTGTCAATAACTTCTGACAAATTTTCAAGAAAATTTATTTAAATCACAACATCTAACCTCTGCCACAAATGAAATAGAAAATACAGTGAACCTCATTGATCTTCTCTAAGCTACAAAAGTGTATGATGAACTTAATGGAGCTTATGGAATCAGTTCAGATATAGAGATGATGTATTGCACAAACCCAAGGAATACCTTTCACATTAATAGAGCTTTAATGATGCACCTCAGAGGTGGACAGTGAAGGAGCTCCAAATATGAGCCTAGTTTGGAACCCAGTGTTTTATTTTGGTTTCCAAATAATTCAGGAAAAATATTCAGAAAAAAATTCAGAACTCTGAATTTGAAGACTATATAACTCAACTTTTAATTCTATTCCGATCTTCAATAAGAAAGTTGTAATTTTACAGAAAAAAAATGCTCTTTTTTTTTGCATTTTTATTTGTGTTTTGTTATTTTTTAATCCACCCCTTCTCCATCTGTGATCATCTAAAATATTAAAATCTTAAAATGACAGCATATAGTACTTCTGATCCAAGGAAGAATATCCACCTATTTAACTTGCCATCATATCTGCTTATTTAATTAGAGGCCATTATAGGGTCTACAGCTTTTCATTTGAGGAGCAATGAGAGTTAAATGACTGGTTTCTTTTGTTTGTTTGTTTCTTTAATACAGTCAAGTAAATTCAGAGGCATATGAATTGCCAGGTAATTAGAATATGTGTAATTATATAGACTTGGGAAATAGAGGTTTTTTTTTTTTTTTTCCTGTTTCCATTTACCATTTTGGTTTATTGTGTGTTTTGTGTATGTGTGGGTAGAACGAGAGAGGTAATAGGCTGTTTTTCTAAAATATAAACCAACAACAGCTGGCAAGGGCACATGCTCTCTTGGCAAAACTGAATTCAGAACATATCATTGTATTCATATATTTGAATGAAAATGGATATTGAATTAATCAGGACTTAGGTCCCTTTTATTTTTGTTCATTGTTCAGTTGCTAGGTCATGTCTGACTTTTTGCGACCCCATGAACTGCAGCACACCATGCTTCCCTGTCCTCCACTATCTTTGCTGAGTCTGCTCAAACTCATGTCCATCAAGTCAGTGATGCCATCCAACCTTATCATCCTCCGTCACCCCCTTCTCCTCTTGCCCTTAATATTTCCCAGTACCAGGGTCTTTCCCAATGAGTTGGCTCTTGCATCAGGTGGCCAAAGTATTGGAGCTTCAGCTTCAGCATCAGTCCTTCAAACGAATATTCAGGGTTGATTTCTTTTAGGATTGACTGGTTTGATATCCTTGCTGTCCAAGGAGTCTCAAGTCTCCTCCAGTACCACAGTTTGAAATCATCAATCCAGCACCACGATTCGAAAGCATCAATTCTTCAGCACTCAGCTTTCTTTATGGTCCAACTCTCACATTCAAACATGACTGCTTTTAATTTTTACAGATGTCAAAACTAAGATTCTTATTTTTAATGTGAATGATAGATGCTTTTATTATGATTGACGTGAAGTTCAAAAATGAGAAAATTAATTTTCTCATATGCTGAAGTTTACTCCCTTTTTTGAGGTTTATGTACAATTAGAATATAGAGTTAAAACATCTGATATTTTTTTCATAATGTTCCTAGGATTTGGGATAATTTATCTTTGTACTAGTCTTGAAAATAGTTGCTTCATTTGCAATTATGTTAACTGCAGTCTGAGGCTTTAATAAAACATTTTTGGAAACCAAATATTTGTTTTATTAGTTTCTTAAGTAACTCAGTATTTGTAATTATTTTGTACTTGCAGATTATAACCGTCATGCTTTTCTTCCCACCTGTGATATTTTGAGCTCCCTTTTCCCTCCTCTGAATTTTTCTATAAAAACCATATCACTATGCATCTTTATTGTTAACACCCTATATCCTTTACCTTCATATAAATTATTTCTGTAGACATTTTTATAACATTTTGTTAAAAATACTATCAGCAATATTTTTAATTGCTTAAAATTCTTCTGAACAATTAAAGTATTATTTATCGATCCATCACTTAGTGAAGGTTTATTCTTCAACTCAAAACTGAGTACAATTGGATTATGTTCTGATAAATTTGTTGTAAGAATATTACATTTTTCTGTCTTCAAGCTTATCCCTTGGGCAGTAAACAATAATCAATTCCAATGTGTCATTTATTTATTACAGGGAATATGTAAAGCCTTTTTCATTAAGATGTTTTTATCCTCATGGTTCCAGTCACAAAGTAAAATTATATTTTAGTTGATTATAAGTTGATGTGTGTTCCATTATAGTGTATCAATCTTCATAAATGACTAATGCACAAAAACAAATTTAAACTTGCAATGTCACTATTATGCTTTTATTTTCTTTAAAAAATCTAAGCATGCAATCCCTATCCTATTTCACTTGATAAATGGTCTAAGTCAAAATAAATGCTTTAATGATTTCAAATATATAATATATATTGGAGTAATTACTCACAGTTGAATACATTTTTATTTCTGATAAACTTCTGGGTTTCTCAGAATGACTAAAACACTAAAATTTTGCTTACTAAATTGGAGAAGCATACTGGAGAGGGACATGGCAACCCACTCCAGTACTCTTGCCTGGAGAATCCTATGGATGGAGGAACCTGGTAGCTTACAGTCCATGGGGTCACAGAGAGTTGGACACAACTGAGCAATTTCACTTTCACTTTCACATACTCACTAACTCTCTCCAGTTATAATTTAGCATTTCAAGAACAGGGTATTTGTATAAGACCTTACAAGGAAAGCAGTGCAGGAGCTCATGCTGGTTAATAATATGTTTTCACTTCTTAGAATTTGTCCAACCTGTATTTTAATGAGGGTATCACATGAGAAAAGAGCAAAGACATGCAACTGTGGAATAACATTTATTTCGTATATCAGCCTTGCTGTGGACTGAGCTGTGTCCCATCCCTCCACCCCCACCTCCAATTCCTATGCTGATGCCCTAGCCCCCAAGGTGACATATTTGGAAATGGGGTTCTAAGGAAGTAATTAAGGCTAGATAAGAATACAAAGGTGGGATCCTGATCTGATGATAGAATTAGTAGTCTTTTAGATGAGAAATCAAAGAGCTTGTGCTTTCACTCTGTCTCTGTCTTCCCTCCCTTCCTCCATCTCTCCTCTTTCTCTCTCTCTTTCTCTGCCAGATGAAGATTCGGTAAGAAGACAATCAGCTGCAAGCTCTCTGAAGAGAATTCTCATGAGAACCTGACCATACTGTCACCCTGATCTCCAACTTCCAATTCTTTAGAACTGTGAAAAAATAAACTTCTGTTATTTAGGTCATCCACTCTGTAATATTTCATCATGTTAGTCCAAGCTAACTCATACAGGCTTGAGTAATCAAGTTCTTGGGAATTTATTAGGTGTTTGTTGTAATCTGAGCATTTAGTGTCACTGAAATGGATCCCACATTGTACATCTTCCAATTACACACTGTACTGAAGCTATATAAAAGTTTCTCAATGCAGTACTCTTCAGTGATTTTTATTGCTTTTACTGGACATGTATCTTAGGCCTCCTACCAGGATGCCAGAACTGTAATTCAATTTTTATTACTGTAATTTGTTGTTTTTGTTCTGTTGTTAAAGCATGTCCAACTGTGACGCCATGGCCTGCAGCAGTCCAGGTTCCTCTGTCCTTCACTATTTCCCACAGTTTGCTAAAATTCATGTCCATTGAGTCAGTGATGCTATCTATCCATCTCATTCTCTGCAGCCCCCTTTTCCTTTTACCTTTAGTCTTTCCCAGCATCAGGGTCTTTTCAAATGCATCAGTTCTTCCCATCAGGTGGCCAAAGTATTGGAGTTTCAGCTTCAGCATCAGTCCTTCCAGTGGATATTCAGGGTAGCTTTCCTTTAGAATTGACTGGTTTGATCTTCTTGATATCAAAGGGACTCTCAAGAGTCTTCTCCAACACCACAGTTCAAAAGCATCAACTCTTTGGTGCTCAGCCTTCTTTATGGTCCAACTCTCACATCCATACATGGCTACTGGAAAAACCAGAGCTTTGACTATATGAACCTTTGTCAGCAAAGTGATGTCTGTTCTTTTTAATATGCTGTCTAGGTTTGTCATAGCTTTCCTTTCAAGGAGCAAACATTCTTTTTTTTTGTTTGTTTTTACTTTTTTTTTTATTATTGAAGGATAATTGCTTTACAGAATTTTGTTGTTTTCTGTCAAACCTCAACATGAATAAGCCATAGGTATACACATATTCCCTCCCTTTTGCACCTCCCTTCCATCTCCCTTCCATCCACCCTTCTAGGTTGATACAGAGCCCCTGTTTGTATTTCCTGAGCCATACAGCAAATTCCTGTTGGCTATCTATTTTACGTATGGTAATATAAATTTCCATGTTACTCTTTCCATACATCTTATCCTCTCTTCCCCTCTCCCCATGTCCATAATTTTATTCTCTATGTCTGTTTCTTCATTGCTGCCCTGTAAATAAATTCTTCAGTACCATTTTTCTAGATTCCATGTATGTGCATTAGAATATGATATTTATCTTTCTCTTTCTGCCTTACTTCACTCTGTGTAGTAGGTTATAGGTTCATCCACTTCATTAGAACTGACTCAAGTGTGCTCCATTTTTATGGCTGAGTAATATTCCATTGCATATATGTATCACAACTTTTTATCCATTCATCTATAGATGGACATCTAGGTTGCTTCCAAGTTCTAGCTATCATAGGTAGTGCTGCAATGATCAATGGGATACATGTGTTTTTCAATTTTGGTTTCCTCAGGGTATATGCCTAGGAGTGGGATTTTTTAATTTCATGGTTGCTGTCATCATCTGCAGTGATTTTAGAGCCCAGTAAAAGAAAATCTGTCACTATTTCCACTTTTTCTCCTTCCATTTGCCATGAAGTGATGAGACTGGATGTCATGATCTAAGGTTTTTTTTTGTTGTTGTTAATATTGAATTTTAAGTTATTTTTTTCACTCTTCTCTTTCATTCTCATTAAGAGGCTCTGTAGTTCCTCTTCATTTTCTGCCATTAGAATGAATTCATTTATGTATCTGAAGTTGTTGATATTTTTCCTGGCAATCTTGATTCCAGCTTGTGATTCATCTAGCATGGCATCTCACATGATGTAGTCTACATATAAGTTAAATAAGTAGGGTGATAATATACAGCCTTGACATACTCCTTTCCCAATTTTGAACAACTCAGTTGTTCCATGTCTGGTTCTATCTGTTGCCTTTTTACCCCCATAATTTATTATCAACTCTGTCTGGCACTATAGACTCTTAATACAAACATTTTGTCTGTCAAATAAAGCAGGAAAATGGTATCATCAATTCCTGAACAACAAAAAAAGAGCAAATTTTATGTAAGTAAATATTATGCAACTTCTATAGCGCTATCTATCCCCACCCCCAATGACAAACTGGGTTTAAATGATAGATTTACAGTAGAAGTAACAAAATGAAACTTGCAAGAGTATTTGTAAATTAAATATAATAATGAAAGTGAAGTTCCTAGCCCATGGACTAAATTGAAAATAACAAAAATACTATCCCTTTTTTGATTTCTTTGAAACTGCACACACTGCCTCGAAACAGTACTTGGCAATGGAAAGTAGAAATACTTTACAGTCTGAATTATTTCTGTTAAGTATGGGCTATATTGAACAAAACCCTCCGGTTTCACTGATTTTCTTCCCCAACAATTGAACATAATCACTGGACAATTCTGAAACTAATCACAGGACTGCCCTGGGACTAATGGGTAGCTAAAATGACTAATTCATATGTCCTTGAGAAAATGGAATATGCATTGCCAAAATATATAGTGCTTTCAAACTTAAGAGTTTCATCCAATAGTTCAGTTGCACTGGTGAAGATAACTATAGTTTAAAATAAAACTAAATTCTTGATGCTTTTATTCATAGAATAATGGGACATTAAAAGCACCTTAGAGATCAACCAGTCAGTTCACCCAATACATTCTTTCTTAACTTAAATTCCCTGAACCATGTGTTAATATAAGGACTTTTTCTTCAATACCTTATACATTTTCAAGCAAACAAAGAAAGCAAAAGACTTATACAATGAACATCCATACATCAATACCTATATTTTTCAATTAACAGTTATAGCTGCTTTGTAACATATCTATTCTTCTATCAATTCTTCTGCTTGTTCATAGATCTATCTTTTTCTTTGATGGATTTTAAAGTAACTTGCAAATAATAGTACATTAGGACACTTAGCATGCATACCATTAACCAGAGAATGTAATTGCTTTTTAAATTCTTCACATTGTGTGATTATCACTACATAATGGAACATTATTTCTGCTTCTGAAAGGAATCAAACTTTTTCTAGTCAAAGGCCTATGCATATGCTAATTTATGGCTGGAAAACTCATATTTTCTACTCTACTTTAGCCATAAAATTTCTACTTATCTTTCAAATATCAGCTTAAACTTCATTTCTTTAGGCATCTTCTCTAAATCCTGAGTTTAACTTGGATGCATCCTGTTATTCTCCCAGGGCACCCTATTATTACCAATGATGTACTTATTATCTATCAGTTATTAGTTTTACATAGGAATCCCTCAGAAGACTATGAACTTAATAGTTCTTTACTATATACTTCGTAGCTATCACAGTGTCTAGTGTAATGTTTCTGAAACATATCAAATGACGATGTTCCAAACTTGACTGTAGTGACGGCTTCATGGATCTATGAAAATACCCAAAATCATTTAATTGCATGCTTCAAATAAGCAAAGTATACTTCAAGAAAGCTGTTGTGTGTGTGTGTTTTTAATATCACTTCTCTTAGTGTCTCCCAACATGAGCACATACACAGCAGGTCCTTCTCCTTTACCTTTTGCAGGAAACATATTCAGTCTATTAAATATATGGAAAAATGACAAGAAGTAAAAAAAAATGAGTAATAAACACATTTAAGTGTTATGTAAAAGTGGAAAGCTGGTATTATTGTTAGAACTTAGTTCCTTTAATTTTTAAGGATATATATATATATATATATATATTTGTTTGTGTGTGTGTATGTGTGTGTGTGTGTGTGAACAAACTCTAGGTTTTTTTTTTTTCCAATTGTTTGTTATCTTTTTATGATAGGGCCACACTCTTCTTTCCTTTCATCTCACATGTCCCAGCTTCTCTTCATAACTGCTCAAAACATGTCTATAGAAATGTCTGTGACAAATTCTCAGATCACTAAGGAAAAATTACAAACCAAGGAAAATAATATCAAAACTAGAAAAGAACACATAAAACTTTCCCTGAGCTATCTTACTAGTTGTCTCCTCCAAAAGGTCTCCAACAAAAACTGTTTCAAAATGAATTCATCTGCTTTTGGAAAATAAAAAGCCAGGTCTATGCTGGCAGGATATTTTAATCATCTTCCAAGTATTACTTTAAATAAATATACAAGAGAAAATAAGGAAGCCTAATCCAAACTTCTTTGTATACGGACATGTATCAAGGCCTCTGAAGCTAAAGCAGTAATATGCTGGCATAATATGTAATATGCTGGCATGGAAACTGGTAGTTTCCAATCTTTTCCAAACAAGTCCCAGTAATTGAAATTCCAGGGGAGGAGGGAGAAACACTTGTAGAAAGTGAAATACTGTTTTACCTGGATATTCAAAATACAGATTATCATTTTATAAGCTTTAGAAATTCTATTATAAATGAACCTCTTTGTCAATTCTAATATTTCCCAAACTTTTTGACCAAATAATTTCTCTGCTATATTTCTTAGTAATAACTTTTGATAGGCTTTATTATTAGCTTATATTAATAGCTGATAATATTATAAAATATTTGGGAAGCGTTGTGCTTAAATTTTGATACACTTGAACTTATGTGCAGAGTATTGATTTAGAGTAATATTAATTTATATAATCATGAAAAGTCTTAAGCTAATTTTTAATAAAAGTATATTCCTAGTATGAAATCAGTGGATTTGTCAGAAATTTAGTTCTTTGGTGCACTAGTAAGCTACCGTGATGATTTAGGATATTAATATTCTGGTAGATTGGCAGAAATATCTTGCTTCAGGCCTACATTTTTCTTCCTACCTTTGCTATTTTTCATTGTACCTTATAGTGAAGTTATATTGTAAAACATCCCCGTCACTTGGAAATTCTTTGTAAAAAAGATTCTATTTTTGAGAGGAAAAAAATACACCATATTTTTTCAGAACTTACCAACTTAGCTAAAGTTAAGATGGAATATTTCAGGACTGTATTTTTTCACTTGGTTGATTTCTACCAGAGTGACTTCTTCCTTTCACTGTTCAATATGTGTGTGATATTTTAGGTAACATGTATGTGTGTGCTCATACTTGTTTAAAAACGTAAATACTAAGAAGTCCCTGCATTGTCTTCTTATGATAAAGTCAATTTTTAAACTAAATTAGTGTCTATTTTGTTATTAAGGTAATATTTTCTGTCAAATGTGACACATTTTTTTCAAGCAGGTATAACTCATTTATTAACACGTGTCTCAAATATGAAACAATTTTAAGGGAAATATGTAAAAATTGTCTAATAAAGCAATGCACAATGTATTTAGGGCATTTTGTTGGATAGTTTCATGGGAAGGTAGTGAAACCATGATAGTTTTCAAAAGAGTGTGAATAGTTCTAAAACTGTCATTATTGAAAATTACCATTATTATTTTCATACCATTCACTACTTCAGTGATATACAGCTTGTCAAAAGCTCTCCATTTAGGTTAAATTTAGTTGCATATCAATTGAAGAACTTTAAAGAAATTAAGATAAATGTATCCTATTATATATAAGTGCAAATTGTCCTTTTTTGATAATAAGGTATTTTTATTCTTTATCTTGGCATGAAAATCTTATTTAAATGATGAATATTTTAGAAGGTGATAAAACAATTTGGTTCCAAATCTACAATAAAATAGTTTAGTACTAAAAATCTAGAAATTGTTTTGAACTTGAAATTTCCCTGAATCTGTGCATATCATTGATTTAAAAATATATATATAGTAGAAAGCAAGAACTGAGGCTCCTCAGATGGCTCACAGAGGCCAGATTCTTTCTTGAAGGGAGCCAGCCATTATCAAATGATGACAAATGCTCTGTTTTATAAAGGAAGCATTGGAATATTCTAAAATAAGCTAGTTATTGCAATTTCTATCTAAGAAGGTGATACTTTTCTTTTAATTCTGAATTATAGGCTTTGACTTCCAGTACTTTGCCAACAAAGGTCCGTCTAGTCAAGGCTATGGTTTTTCCAGTGGTCATGTATGGATGTGAGAGTTGGACTGTGAAGAAAGCTGAACACCAAAGAATTGATAGTTTTGAACTGTGGTGTTGGAGAAGACTCTTCAGAGTCCCTTGGACTGCGAGGAGATTCAACCAGTCCATTCTGAAGGAGATCAGTCCTGGGATTTCTTTGGAAGGAATGATGCTAAAGCTGAAACTCCAGGACTTTGGCCACCTCATGCGAAGAGTTGACTCATTGGAAAAGACTCTGATGCTGGGAGAGATTGGGGGCAGGAGGAAGAGGGGACAACAGAGGATGAGATGGCTGGATGGCATCACTGACTCAATGGACATGAGTTTGAGTGAACTCCGGGAGATGGTGATGGACAGGGAGGTCTGGAGTGCTGGGATTCATGGGGTCGCAAAGAGTCGGACACGACTGAGTGACTGAACTGAACTGAACTGAATAGGAGACTAAATCCACCACTGAAAAAAATTGGAAACAATAAAGTTTTACATATAAGTATATATATATGCATATATATCAAAATAATGTTTTTGAAGGTATTAGGAGAAAGTAAGCAGTAATGATGTATGGGAAACAAGCTTAGGAAAGACAAAAATTTGACAATAAATCATCTTAGTCCCTGATATTGGATTAGGTTATACTTGGTTCCAAGAATCTATAAACAGCAAATATATACCCTCTTTGAAAGAAGACATATCCTAGCTAGGAAACCTTTTTTCTTTTTACTAATAATTTTTCATTAATAGAGTAAACAAAAAACAAGTCAGTTGTATGAACAATCAAGACAATGTGAAGTAATCATAAAAGAAGTAAAATAACAGAAGCAGATGCACATGGTCTTGCCAATAATTAATCAATTTTATCAGTTTTTTCAAAAGAGTCAACTTTGGGCTATATTAGTCCCTTCAATTTTTTATGGGTTTTTATTTCATTAATATATGCTTTTTATTAATTCATTCCTTCCAAATTTTTGTATTTAATTTATTATGTTTTAGAGTTTATGATCCACAAGAGCACTGGAGATACCAGACAGAGACTTTAAAATAACTGTAACCTTTAGCAGGTAACTAAACATTAAAAAAATAAGAAGCAGCAGCAAATAGATCTTACAGCTAAAACGAAAAGCCTCCAAACTAAGAATTTAGTGTATGATCTAGATATAAACTGAAGAATTATTGAACTGGAAATTAGGTAAAATAAAAGGATATTTAGGAATAAAGCATGAGCAACAAAAAGTGTATAAAAAGAAGATTTAACAAAAGTAAAATTGAAGTGCCAGCAAGAAAAGAGAGGTGGTACAAAAACAATATTAACATTTATAAGGAAATAGAAATTTACAAATGAGTAAACCATGCATTCCAGGTGTCTTAGGAATTCTAAATAATGAAAACAAAGAACTCTTTCTAAACATGCCTTTCAGAACCATTACTGAAAGCAAAAAAAAAAAAAAAAAGTGAGAATCTTAAAAGCAGTAGGAGAAATAAAGACTGATTTTCTTCAGAGAAGTAAGACCAACAACTAAATTTTCTAAAGAAACAATGGAAATCAGAAACCTGCATCTTTAACATACTGGAAGAATATACTTATCAAACTGGAATCCTATATCCAGTCAATATTTTATCAGGAAAATAGCCAACCTAAGAAAAACAAAACTAAAAGAATTCATTCTTTGAGATGGACAAAAAGTAAAATTAAAACAGACCTCTTGGCAAGGGGAAAATATCTCACATTAAAAAGTGAATGTGAATGTTAAATTATATTATTTACTATTTAAAGGATTTATATATGCAACAAAAGTATTATAAATTGTGAGATAGGGTAAAAACAGTTATTATTCATAAAGTGACCATGTGGTAATCCATCAAGAAAGTCTCAACAAATAACAAAGGATAGAATCATACAAATGGCTTTCTGTGATCACAATATATTTAAGGTAAAAATCAACAACAATAAAAAAAAAAGTAGATAATACTTATATATTTAAAAATTAAGAAATAGCAAATAATATGCAGGTCTAAATAAATAATCATTTTTCAATCTTAAAATTAAGAAAACATAGTAGATTAAACACAATAAAAAAAGAAAAAATTAAGAAGCAGAAATTCAAGATTTCATGCAAAGATGGGCACAATAAAGGACAAAAATAGTAAGGACCTAACAGAAGTAAAATCTATTAAGAAGAGGTGGCAAGAATACACAAAAGAACTATACAAAAAAGATCTTCATGGCCCAGATAACCATGATGGTGTAATTGCACACCTAGAGCCAGACATCCTGGAATGTGAAGTCAAGTGGGCCTTAGAAAGCATTACTATGAACAAAGCTAGTGGAGGTGATGGAATTCCAGTTGAGCTAGTTCAAATCTTGAAAGATGATCCTGTGAAAGTGCTGCACTCAATATGCCAGCAAATTTAGAAAACTCAGCAGTGACCACAGGACTGGAAAAGGTCAGTTTTCATTCCAATCCCAAAGAAAAGCAATGCCAAAGAATATACAAACTACCGCACAATTGCACTCATTTCTCAAGCTAGCAAAGTAATGCTCAAAATTCTCCAGGCTTCAGAAGTACATGAACCATGAACTTCCAGACGTTCAAGCTGGATTTAGAAAAGGCAGAGGAACCAGAGATCAAATTGCCAACATCTGCTGGCTCATCGAAAAAGCAAGAGAGTTCCAGAAAAATATCTATTTCTGCTTTTTTGATATGCCAAAGTCTTTGACTGTTGTTGATGACAACAAACTGTGGAAAATTCTTAAAGAGATGGGAATATCAGAGCACCTAACCAGCATCCTGAGAAATCTGTATGCAGGTCAGGAAGCAACAGTTAGAACTGAACATAGAACAGCAGACTGGTTCCAAATTGGGAAAGTAAATGCCAAGGCTGTCTATTGTCACCCTGCTTATTTAATTTATATGCATAGCATATCATGCGAAATGCCGGGCTGGATGAAGCACAAGCTGGAATCAAGGTTACTGGGAGAAATATCAATAACCTCAGATATGCAGATGACATCACCCTTATGGCAAAAAGCAAAGAAGAACTGAAGAGCCTCTTGATGAAAGTGAAAAAGGAGAATGAAAAAGTTGGCTAAAGAGTCAACATTCAGAAAACTGAGATCATGGCATCCAGTCCCATCACTTCATGGCAAATAGATTCAGAAACAATGGAAACAGAGACAGACTTTATTTTTGGGAGCTTCAAAATCACTGCAGATGGTGACTGCAGCCATGAAATCAAAAAATGCTTGCACCTTGGAATAAAAGGTATGACCAAACTAGACAGCATATTAAAAAGCAGAGACATTACTTTGCCAACTATATATAAACTATATACATTCATATGAGTGAGGCTTTTGTCTGTAGATGGCTCCTTGCATTCTTCTGGAATGCAAGAAAAACCTCTTGGGTATTGATGTGAAGGCAAGGTACTTCTCATGCTTCTCAGTTCACTTCAGAACATCAATACCCAAGAGGTTTTTCTTGCATCCAGAAGAATGCAAGGAGCCATCTACAGACACATCCTCCCTCATATGAATGTATATAGTTATAGATTTGATGTTTGATACAAACATCTTTTTTCTCTCATAGTTCTGGAGACTGAAAACTGGTATTAAGGTGCTGAGATCACGCTGCCTTCTTGTTCAAAGACAGTAGTTTCTTGCTGTCTTCTCTTATCAGAAGAGGCAAGACAACTCTCTGTAGTTTCTTTTGTAAGAGATATGCCTTTTCTAAATCCAGCTTGTATATAGGAAAGTTTTTGGTTCACCTAGTGTTGAAGCCATTTTGAGCATTACCTTGCTAACATGTGAAATCAGTGCAATTGTATGGAGGTGTGAACATTCTTTGGCACTGCCCTTCTTTGGGATAAGAATGAAAATTGATCTTTTCCAGTCCTGTGGCCACTGCTGAGTTTTCCAAATCTTTTGGCATACTGAGTGTAACACTTTAAAAGCATCATCTTTTATGATTTTTATTAGCTCAGCTATAATTCCATCACTTCCACTAACTTTATTTATAGTAACACTTGATGTCACACTCCAGAATGTCTTACTCTAGGTGAGCGATCATACCATTGTGGTTATCTGGGTTATTAAGACCTTTTTTTGTACAGTTCTTCTGTGTATTCTTGCCACCTCTTCTTAATATCTTCTGCTTCGGTTAGTTCCTTGCCATTTCTGTCCTTTATTGCCCATATTTTTGCATGAAACATTTCATTGGTATCTCTAATGTTCTTGAAGGGAGCTCTAATCTTTCCCATTCCATTGTTTTCCTCTATTTCTTTGCATTGTTCACTTAAGAAGGCTTTCTTATCTCTCCTTGCTATTCTTTGGAACTCTGCAAATCAGTGGGCACACTGATTTTCTTTTCCTCCTTTGCTTTTCATTTCTCTTGTTTTCTCAGCTGTTTGTGAGGCTTTGTTGGACAACCAATTTGCATTTTTATATTTCTTTTTTGGGGGGATGGTTTTGGCTACCATCTCCTGTATAATGTTATGAACCTTCATCTATAGTTCTCCAGGTACTCTATTAGATCTAATCCCTTGAATCTATTTGTCACTTTCATTATATAATCATAAGGGATTTGATTTAAGTCATACCTGAATGGCCTAGTGGTTTCCCTACTTTATTCAATTTAGGTCTGAATTTTGCAATAAAGAATCTTGAACTGGATCTGAGCCGCAGTCAGCTCCCAGTCTTGTTTTTGCTGACTCTAATGAGCTTCTCTAACTTTGGCTGCCACGAATGTAAACAGTCTGATTTCAGTATTGACCATCTGGTGATGTGCATCTGTAGAGTGTCTTTTGTGTTGTTGGAAGAGAGTGTTTGCTATGACCATTGTGTTCCCTTGGCAAAACTCTGATAAACTTTCCATTGCTTCATTTTGTACTCCGAGGCTGGTATCTCTTGACTTCCTGCTTTGCATTCCAGTCCCCTATGATGAAAAGGAAATCTTGTTTTGATGTCAGATCTAGAAGGTCATGGAGGTTTTCATAGAACCATTTGACTTCAGCTTCTTTGGCTTCAGTGACTGTGGCATAAAGTTATATTACTGTGGTATTGAATGGTTTTCCTTGGAAACAAACAGGATCATTCTATCATTTTTGAAATGCTCCCAAGTACTGCATTTTGGTCTCTTTTGTTAATTAGTTGAGCTACTCAATTTCTTCCAAGGGATTCTTGCCCACAAGAGTAGATATAATGGTCATTAGAATTCAGTTTGTCCATTCCCATCCATTTTAATTCACTGATTGCTAAAATGTGGATGTTCACTCTTGCCATCTCCTATTTGACCACATCCAATTTCAGATCAGATCAGATCAGTCGCTCAGTTGTGTCCGACTCTTTGCGACCCCATGAATTGCAGCATGCCAGGCCTCCCTGTCCATCACCAACTCCCGAAGTTCACTCAGACTCACGTCCATCAAATCAGTGATGCCATCCAGCCATCTCATCCTCTGTCATCCCCTTCTCCTCTTGCCCCCAGTCCCTCCCAGCATCAGAGTCTTTTCCAATGAGTCAACTCTTCGCATGAGGTGGCCAAAGTAATGGAGTTTCATTAGCATCATTCCTTCCAAAGAAATCCCAGGGCTGATCTCCTTCAAAATAGACTGGTTGGATCTCTATGCAGTCCAAGGGACTCTCAAGAGTCTTCTCCAACACCATAGTTCAAAAGCATCCATTCTTCATGGCTCAGCCTTCTTCACAGTCCAACTGTCATATCCATACATGATCACAGGAAAAACCATAGCCTTGACTAGACGAAACTTTGTTGGCAAAGTAATGTCTCTGTTTTTCAATATGCTATCTAGGTTGGTCATAATTTTCCTTCCAAGGAGTAAGCATCTTTTAATTTCATGGCTGCAGTCAATATCTGCAGTGATTTTGGAGACCAGAAAAATAAAGTCTGACACTGTTTCCCCATCTATTTCCCATGAAGTGATGGGATTGGATGCCATGATCTTTGTTTTCTGAATGTTGAGCTTTAAGCCAACTTTTTCACTCTCCTCTTTCACTTTCATCAAGAGGCTTTTGAGTTCCTCTTCACTTTCTGCCATAAGGGTGGTGTCATTTGCATATCTGAGGTTAGTGATATTTCTCCCGGCAATCTTGATTCCAGCTTGTGTTTCTTCCAGCCCAGCGTTTCTCTTGATGTACTCTGCATATAAGTTAAATAAGCACGGTGACAATATACAGCCTTGACGTACTCCTTTTCCTATTTGGAACCAGTCTGTTGTTCCATGCCTAGTTCTAACTGTTGCTTCCTGACCTGCATACAAATTTCTCAAGAGGCAGATCAGGTGGTCTGGTATTCCCATCTCTTGAAGAATTTTCCACAGTTTATTGTGATCCACACAGTCAAAGGCTTTGGCATAGTCAATAAAGCAGAAATAGATGTTTTTCTGGAACTCTCTTGCTTTTTCGATGATCCAGCGGATGTTGGCAATTTGATCTCTGGTTCCTCTGCCTTTTCTAAAACCAGCTTGAACATCAGGAAGTTCACAGTTCACATATTGCTGAAGCCTGGCTTGGAGAGTTTTGAGCATTCCTTTACTAGCATGTGAGATGAGTGCAATTGTGTGGTAGTTTGAGCATTCTTTGGCATTGCCTTTTTTTGGGATCGGAATGAAAACTGACCTTTTCCAGTCCTATGGCCACTGCTGAGTTTTCCAAATTTGCTGGCATATTGAGTGCAGCACTTTCACAGCATCATCTTTCAGGATTTGGAATGGCTCAACTGGAATGCCATCACCTCCACTAGCTTTGTTTGTAGTGATGCTTTCTAAGGCCCACTTGACTTCACATTCCAGGATGTCTGGCTCTAGGTCAGCGATCACACTGTTGTGATTATTTGGGTCATGAAGATCTTTTTTGTACAGTTCTTCTGTGTATTCTTGCCATCTCTTCTTAATATCTTCTGCTTCTGTTAGGTCCATACCATTTCTGTCCTTTATCAAGCCCATCTTTGCATGAAATGTTCCTTGGATATCTCTGATTTTCTTGAAGAGATCTCTAGTCTTTCCCATTCTGTTGTTTTCCTCTATTTCTTTGCATTGATCACTGAAGAAGGCCTTATCTCTTCTTATCTCTTATCTTATCTTGCTATTCTTTTCTATTCTTTTCTTGCTTATCTCTTCTTGCTATTCTTTGGAACTCTGCATTCAGATGTTTATATCTTTCCTTTTCTCCTTTGCTTTTCACTTCTCTTCTTTTCACAGCTATTTGTAAGGCCTCCTTAGACAGCCATTTTGCTTTTTTGCATTTCTTTTCTACGGGAATGGTCTTGATCCCTGTCTCCTGCACAACATCACGAACCTCATTCCATAGTTCATCAGGCACTCTATCTATCAGATCTAGGCCCTGAAATCTATTTCTTACTTCCACTGTATAATTATAAGGGATTTGATTTAAGTCATACCTGAATGGTCTAGTGGTTTTCCCTGCTTTCTTCAATTTAAGTCTGAATTTGGCAATAAGGAGTTCATGGTCTGAGCCACAGTCAGCTCCTGGTCTTGTTTTTGCTGACTGTAGAGAGTTTCTCCATCTTTAGCTGCAAAGAATATAATCAATCTGATTTCAGTGTTGACCATCGGGTGATGTCCATGTATAGAGTCCAATTTACATCCAATTTACTTCACAATAAACTGTGAAAATTCTGAAAGAGATGGGAATACCAGACCACCTGACCTGCCTCTTGAGAAACCTATATGCAGCTAAGGAAGCAACAGTTGGAACTGGACAAGGAATAACAGACTCGTTCCAAATAGGAACAGGAGTATGTCAAGGCTGTATATTGTCACCCCGCTTATTTCACTTATATGCAGAGTACATCATGAGAAACGCTGGGCTGGAATAAACACAAGCTGGAATCAAGATTGCCGGGAGAAATATCAATCATCTCAGATATGCAGATGACACCACCCTTCTGGCAGAAAGTGAAGAGGTAAAAAAAGCCTCTTGATGAAAGTGAAAGTGGCGAGTGAAAAAGTTGGCTTAAAGCTCAACATTCAGAAAACTAAGATCATGGCATCTGGTCCCATCACTTCATGGGAAATAGATGGGGAAACAGTGGAAACAGTGGTAGACTTTATTTTTGGGGGCTCCAAAATCACTGCAGATGTTGATTGCAGCCATGAAATTAAAAGACACTTACCCCTTGGAAGGAAAGTTATGACCAAGCTAGATAGCATATTCAAAAGCAGAGACATTACTTTGCTAGCAAAGGTCCAACTAGTCAAGGTTATGGTTTTTCCAGTGGTCATGTATGGATGTGAGAGTTGGACTATGAAGAAAGCTGGGCGCTGAAGAATTGATGCTTTTGAACTGGTGTGGTGTTCAAAAGAATTGATGTGCTGTTGCAGAAGACTCTCGAGAGTCCCTTGGACTGCAAGGAGATCCGATCAGTCCATTCTAAAGGAGATCCGTCCTGGGTGTTCATTGGAAGGACTGATGCTGAAGCTGAAACTCCACTACTTTGACCATCTCCTGCGAGGTGCTGACTCATTGAAAAATACTCTGATGCTGGGACGGATTGGGAGCAGGGGGAGAAGGGGATGACAGAGGCTGAGATGGCTGGATGGTATCACTGACTCGATGGACGTGAGTCTGAGTGAACTCCGGGAGTTGGTGATGGACAGGGAGGCCTGGCATGCCGCGGTTCATGGTGTCGCAGAGTCGGACACGACTGAGCGCCTGAACTGAACTGAACTGAACTGAATTTACTTCGATTCATGGACCTAACAATTCAGGAAGATTTATTTGAACCTAAATGTTATTTGAATGATGTTGATTACTCCCATAAATTTTTTCATACATATTGAAACAATTGTTGTAGAATAAATTATGACTCCATGTATGAATTTAACTGTTTTCCCAAAATTGTTAATATTCTTCACTAGAGAAAGATTCTTGGTGCTAAACTACATTATTTTAAATGTTTCTCTTGGTTTACATGGAGTATAAATTTTTAAAATATAAACAACGCTCTAGGTTTTTCATTTAACGCTCTGTCCTCTGAAGTTCTTCGGTGAATATTGTATTTATAGCCTCTGATGCCAGCTGCTTTAAAATACAAGGTTTTTCTAACTGCCTCTTTCATCTGTGGCATTAGAGATGTTCAGAGGACAGGCAGCAAAAAATAGCATGATTTGCATTCAATGCAGAAGGTGTACAGTTAAACTTTCAAGTCTTAATGAAAGGTCATAAAATCTTACAGTACTGACCAAATAGCTTTCCTAGAACATTAAATCCCTCATGAATCCTCCTGTACCACTTTAAACACAAGTTAAAATTGCATATCATAAATACTGAATGCTTTCTTCCCTAATGTAAATTCACTATTATAACCTTGTCTGGCAGAGATGCTCCACTTAAAGGTCGGTAACATTTTCATTATCAGCTCTATCTCTGAGGGGTTGGCAATGCATCTGTTTCTGTTGGTAATGGGCTGAAAGTGCTTATACAGATTTTTTTTCTTTAAGTCAGCTGCTAGTGTAGCTCTTTTTGGACCCTAAGTTAAAACAAATGGAATTTCTTTAGTTTTCAATTTCTTTTCCCATTATTGTCCAGTTAAAACTACAATTCTGTAAGAGAATATATTTTTATGAATATATTATATCCAGAGCTTTAGATTGTCTCACTGTGTGTTTGTGTGGGAGTGTGTATGTGGGGAGGGGAGGGTTAGGCATATGTATAAGTAAGAACAAATAATGTTTTCTCAATGCTTAATATTCTTTGTGGTAGAAATGATACAAAAGAAAAAATCCCATTAAGATGCATGAGAACATCTCCACAAATTAAGTTCCCTACTTGAGTGGCAAGAGTATACTCCTACTAGTATAAAGTGTACTTGAAGCATACAAAAGATTAAAATGTTCTGAATTATATTGCATTTCACGAAAGCAATGGCTCTACTTCTCAATGAGAATATATGAAATGCATTTTTGAATGAAGTGAAAAGTTAATAAGAAATCAGTTTCACTTCTGTATTTTGTGGAGGTATTTGCTAAAATGCATTAAAGTTTTAGCATTATCACAGAAGACTAGGCTGGATCTCATTTCTAGGAAACCTAAACCACCATGGTTGCCAAGATATTTTGAGGCATTGACTTTCTTAATGACAGATATACTCCAGGAAAGAGATGCTGAATGGCATAGTATGGGGCTCACTGGATGGGTGAGTATTTCCTGATTTCATTTCTGAAATTTCATATGCTTGTGTAAATATACTTGCTATCATTGACAAGATCCATTATCCCATTTTCCCTGGCCCCTTAAATTCTGGAAGTAATTTATTTAGAAAACAGGGAATTATCTGACTCTCAGAAATTTAGAAGGGTTTGTTGAATACTTGACATTCACTAGTTCAAGAGAATGAAAGAATGACCTGACCTAAAATACAGAAAATGGACCTCTATGATAATTACAATATGTTCTAAGTCACTTCCCAGTTCCACTCACAGCTATCTTCATAATATACACAGGTTAGGAAAAGTCATTCTTGATATCATCTTGTCCAGACATTATCCTATCCTTTGATCTAAAATTTATAATAGCACAAAATAAGTCATAGTCAGAGACTTGGGGTATCACACCACCCCTTTATGTTAAAATTCTGTGTTTTTTACATATTATATAAGAAAACCTATAAAATATTATATCCTTGTTTAGTTAACATAAGGTATTTTACCAGAACTAAGTAGACATTGTATTAGTGCTTTGAGAATAGAGATACATATAGCCTCACACTGTAAATCACAGAAAATAAATAAATGCCTATTTTAGGCAGTTTCATTTTGAGAAGATGACACCAGATTTCTATAATATCAGGATTGATTTGTAAAAGATCCAAAAATATCCATCCAGCTTAATTTACTTCAATTATGTTTGAATAATTGATGCACTTATTACTCTTAGGCCTGCTTGCTTATTATGTGTGTATATGTGTATATATATATGAACTTGGAACTAAAAAGTTAATGGCTCTTGTGCTTCCCTTGGAAGACATTCTACAGTCTTATGCCACTTGAAATCTTCCCTTTCATTTATCAAGTAATGACAATTATTTTTGTTTATTTCTTTCACTGAAATACTTGAAACTCTAATAGATTCTGCCTTTTCAGTTCAGAGGGAGTTGCACCTGTGGTACTGTGTCAGAAAAGAAACAAATGAATTTATCAGGTGTTCTTTTAAGACCTTTAGTGACACACTAGGTAAGTAAGAAAGATCCTTATTAGGTCCCTTCGGTCCCATCACCTTCCCCAACTTTGTCATTGGGATGGTAATTCTTTGACCCTGCAGTCCACTTGAGCAGCTTAGATAACTTATTTCATTCATTTTCTCTGTTTCCAGGTTGTCCCATGCTAGTGATTAGTGCTCTGGTCAAGGACGTGCTCCCTTGTCCTTTTCAACTTGAGCTGGAAGTGTTAGATGCTTGTGATCACTCCTGTCTTTATGGTTATGGTAGTAATTTGCATTTGAGCTGGTTACTGTGCCAATCTTGAGGGCCTGCTATGTTCAGCCATGAATAGTGGTTGGAAATTATGGGACTATTACAAAGGATTCAGCCTTCAAGAAGGAGCCTTGATCATAAAAACTCATTTTTCAAGGATAAGCTTGGAGTCTTTTGCCATTATAAGCTGTGTGTGTGTGTGCGCGTGTGTGTGGCATACCTTCTTTAGTGAATTTTAAGCTTATGACAGGTAGGATATATTAAAATAAATCGGGTGATTTCACTACTCTACTATCAGTGAGAGAGAGTAGTGACCTCTCTCACTACTATCATCAAAGTAGTACCGACACTACTTTGATAATGTGTTGCCTTATTAAAGAGATTTAGAAGCCTTCTACTAAGAAAGTTTTATTCTGCCAGACCTTTCTATTTTTGACCAGTTGACATTTGTTCCAAGCTTTTATTTCCTGTTCACTGTGGCACTATCGAACCTTGTCCTTAGCTAGGTGCTCAGTAGAAATATTTTAACAAAACAATTCATTAAAATGTTAACTAGTCATAATAGAATTAATTATAAAAACATGTTTATATAAGACTTAATAGGTATTAGTTACCAAAGATAATGCTGGAAATTCTAATATACTCCGGAAAAGGGTACCAATATTCAAAGAGTATGAAAAGATTAAGTCATTCATTTAACTATAGCTCTGGTGGTAAAGAAACTGCCTGCAATGCAGGAGACCCCAGTTCAATTCCTGGGTCGGGAAGATCCCCTGGAGAAGGGATAGGCTACCCACTCCAGTTTTCTTGGGCTTCCCTTGTGGCTCAGCTGGTAAAGAATCCACCTGCAATGTGGGAGACCTGGGTTAGATCCCTGGTTTGGGAAGATCCCCTGGAGAAGGGAAATGTTATCCACTCCAGTATTCTGGCTTGGAGAATTCCATGGATTGTATAGTCCATGGGGTCGCAAAGAGTCGGACACTACTGAGTGACTTTCACTTTCACTAAGTCAACTAGATAAAATTTATCTACCTACATCCTTCTGTTATAATTTCTTTCCGTTCCCACTATTCTTTATTTCAACTCACAGTTGACAATTAGCTTTGTGTTCTTCACAAACAAAATTTGGGAATTCTTGACTTTGGACTTATTTATGTACTACCTATAATCATGTTAAAGCTTCCCTGTTGGCTCAGATGGTAAAGAGTCTGCCTGCAATGCAGGAGAACTGGGTTTAATCCCTGGGTTGGGAAGATCCCCTGGAGAAGGGAATGGTTACCCACTCCAGTATTGTCTGGAGAATTTCAAGGACAAAGGAGCCTGGTGGGCTACAGTCCATGGGGTCACAAAGAGTCAGACAGGACTGAGCAACTAACACTTTCGCTTTCAAAATCATGTTAAATATTTCATAATCTATGCATGTCACCATTAAAGAAACTCTTTTCTAATTCTAATATGATCTCTTGGTTTTCCGGGGAAACCCAGGAACCTAGGAAAGGGGTTTACAAGAAGGCATTAGAGGTGACTCACTCAGTAAAGAGTCTGCCTGAAATGCAGGAGACCTGGGTTCAATCCCTAGGTCAGGAAGATCCCCTGGAGAAGGAAATGGCAACCCACTCCAGTATTCCTGCCTAGAAAATCCTGTGGATGGAGGAGCCTGGCAGGCTACAGTCCATGGGTTTGCAAAGAGTCAGACATGACTGAGCAACTAACACATACGTTAGATGAAATTCTAACTGTATAGCAATAAAAGGAGAGAACTAACAAACAACAGAAAAATCCTCTTTTGTAAGTTAGAAGAAATCATCAGAGCATAAATAGAAAGAAACCACTACAGAGTAGTATCACTGAGCGATATTGACAGAATGCTTTAAAGTGATTATGGTTAACAGTTCCAAGCAGCAATTACAAATCAATAATAGCATTTTAAAGTGTTTAATATTATGGACTTTGACATCAAAGAGATTACACAGACAGGTAAAGAGTTGTGAAACTGAAATGAACCACTGGGTCTTGTATTAAATTGATCCTTGGCCATATTCCAGAGCCCGTTTGAAGGAGAATAATGTACTAGTAATCCTTGAGAAAAAATAGACAAGAGTGATGTGTCACTTGATTAAGAAAATAGGGGGATAATGGCAGTTTAGACTACTCCCACTTCCCAGGATATATGCATTTTTAAAGATACAGTTTCAAACATCAGCCAAAAGTATGTTAGATCAATGGATTTTGATGGTTATCAATCTTCAAATCACATTTCTTAAGGAGCCTTTAGGTTAGTATGGTGTTTTGTTATCATTAATCTCTGTCAATGTGGTGCTGTGCAGCAGAACCATGAGGAGGATTTACTAAAATACAGATTGCTGGGCCCACCATACAGGGTTTATTATGCTGAAAGTATAGGGTGCCACTTGAGAATTTTCTTTTCTAATTCCCAAGTGATGCTGCTGGTGGTGATTCATGGACATTACTTAAATATATTAAAAAATGCAGGCATAAGATAATATTTTTTTTACTGTAGTAAATAAAATTATACATTAGGTTAAATTCAGTTCAACAGAGAGGAGAAAAAAAAGAAGGAAAGGAACATCACATTATTGTGGTAATAGAATACACTGAAATAAATACATCTCATCTAATACTGAAATATTACCAAACATGCTGTGATAGTTATTGTATAATCACTCATCTTTATGTGAAAAAAAAAAAAACAAACTGCTGACTAAACAATATTCTGTTGCCAGATCCTCCTGCTGAGGTTTTCTTTTCTAGATGCATAGACTTTGCAGCTCATGATTGCCCATAATTGTCTTCTTATATTTACTTAAGGGGATAATTTGGCTTTCAATAAATAGCAATTAAAACATATAAATATATTTTCAGCTATTTTCTGAAATGTGAGAGAGTAGTTCATACTTGAATAACAATGGTTGTTTATATATTATATAGTGATTTACTATTCCTTTTGCTTATTACAGAGTTCTTTGTTCTATTTATCTTATTGTTCTATTTATCTTAAATCAAGTTTTTTACAATGTAACTGTCTAGATGTTTATCTTTGATAACACAAACACAAATCTAGATTTTTCAGAACAAAATAAAGATTGGATTTATTTTGCCTTTGGATCAGTTAAAAGTGATGAGTGAAAAATTCAACAAAATAATAACATTTGGGTTACCCCGAAGAGAATTACTCAGTTTCTGGGGAAAAAAAAAAAACACAGTCCTACTATGTATATTCTCATAAATTTATAATTTTTGGACCAAATTGCTAGTTAATACCTCATGAAATAAACAGGCAGTAGAAGAGGTAAAGAAGTTTGAGAAATGAACTTCAGGAAGTCTTCTAAAACCTTGGTGATGATAAGTGGATATTAATTTTATTGATTTTATTGGCATGTTACATATATTGTATAAACATTCTAGTATGTTTTCATGTTCAAACATTAAAATTCATAATCCCTCTGCTTTAAAGAGTGTTAAAGAATAAACCAAGGTAGCCATTACTTTGAGATATAAAATTTCAGTGTCCTTTCTTCATTATACATAAGTTCATTAATTTTTTGAACTCACTACATGATCTTGGGTAAGTGATTTGCTTGATTCATACCTGCTTTTTTGTAAATTGAAGGTTAGATTAAATTTCTTCTACATTCTTCTCAAAGGTGACACACTACAGTTTTCTGATTCCCTTGTTTCTAAATTTAAGCAGTTGTCATAAGAAAAACTGAAAATTTTTATAGCAATATTATAAAACTCCAATTGTTTACTTTTGAGTAAGACAAGTTCTTCTTTTCCTTTTTTTTTTTTTTTTTTAATTTCTATCTTCTAGAATGTTTCCAGGCACCATATTTCCCCCATTACATTTCTATCATTCAGTTCAGTTCAATTCAGTTGCTAAAGTTGTGTCCAACTCTTTGCAACCCCATGAATTGCCCCACGCCAGGCCTCCCTGTCCATCACCAACTCCCGGAGTTCACTCATACTCAAGTCCATCCAGTCGGTGATGCCATCCAGCCATCTCATCCTCTGTCGTCCCCTTCTCCTCCTGCCCCAAATCCCTCCCAACATCAGAGTCTTTTCCAATGAGTCAACTCTCCGCATGAGGTGGCCAAAGTACTGGAGTTTCAGCTCTAGCATCATTCCTTCCAAAGAAATCCCAGGGCTGATCTCCTTCAGAATAGACTGGTTGGATCTCCTTGAAGTCCAAGAGACTCTCAAGAGTCTTCTCCAACACCACAGTTCAAAAGCATCAATTCTTCGGCGCTCAGCTTTCTTCACAGTCCAAATCTCATGACTAAGTATTACCTTACTTATTCTTAAATCACCCTGTTCCCTCGTCCTTCCCAGTTCACAGAAATTGGGCTCATAAAAGCTGGCTTGGAGCCCCCTTCCCTAAGCACTACACCTATTGCTGTGGTTGGTGTGTGTGGACGTGACCTGGCAGGTACTTCTATCATTATGCTGATACAATAAGCCTTTCTAAAAGTTACACCTTTTCTAAAAGCAGATAGAAAATATGAGCTAATCAAGAAAGAAAATGTTATGTCAAGTTGTATAAATGTCCTTTACTCAAATTTCCATAATAAAGTAGGAAACTAATGATGCTAAGTTACATATTTTAAATGAGATAATTTTTATTTTCAGGAAAAATTTTCATGGATATAAATGTAATCAATAGAAGAAGTAAGAGAACTAACTGTTATCATATGTTCATTATACTCTGGGAACACTGAGATACTAATTCTTTTTTACAGAAAAAATACTGTAATGATAAAATATAAATAAAACTTGTGCCCTGAAGAGACAGAGTGGTTATTCAAACCTATAAAAAATGGAAAATTAACTAATAGAGAAATATCTTTGAATCTTCAGAAAAAAAAATATATATATATATATTTTAGAAAATGTATAATGTAACATGCTATGCTATGCTATGCTAAGTCACTTCAGTCATGTCCGACTCTGTGCGACCCCATAGATGGCAGCCCACCAGGCTCCCCTGTCCCTGGGATTCTCCAGGCAAGAACACTGGAGTGGGTTGCCATTTCCTTCTCCAATGCATGAAAAGTGAAAAGTGAAAGCGAAGTCACTCAGTTGTGTCCGACTCTTAATGACCCCATGGATTGCAGCCTAACAGGCTCCTCCGTCCATGGGATTTTCCAGGCAAGAGTACTGGAGTGGGGTGCCATTGCCTTCTCCCATAATGTAACATAAGATGCAAGTAATATTAATAAAAGTTATCTACCTGTATATACAAGATATATTAATATTAGTTACATTTTATTTGAGGTCACATAGAGTTAGACATGACTTAGCAACTGAGCACAAGCACACATCACATATAGATCAGGAGAGAAAGAGAGATTCAGAAAGATTGCATCATTTTCTCAGAAATATCAGTTGCTCCACACAGAGAAGTTTAAGTGATTGAGGACTACAACATGGAGGAGATGAAATTTTATTCTGTGCTCAAATTATTGTTGTCCACTTGTTTACCCTGGAGCTTCCATGGTTATGTTTAAGAATATTACCTTTTAAGTAGACTGTAAACTTCATGCAACCATACATTATTGATTGTATTGATAGATTTTATATATGTGTTTGATTTACCCAAGAAAGTGGCAGATATGAGTAGAGGAGATAGGTGGGTGTCAATAGACTTGATTTCTATCCCCCTCCCCTTACTTGATATATCTCTTGATCTTAATTGTGTTGTCCTACCTTTACCAACGGTACAAATAAGTTAACAATGTTCTACGTCTCAAACTTGATTTCACACTTCTTAGTGAGTTCTGTGAAACTTTAATGCTTCATCATTTACAGCTACTTACAAAAAGTGTGTGTGAAATAACTGTGAAGGCAGAGAAGCAAAACACAAAGTTGTAATAATTCATCTGTAAAAAATAGTCTGTATATCGTGTAGGAGCACTGACAGGACTCTTTTTTTTTTTTTTCGACATTCAATTCCAACACTATAGAATTCTGCATTTGTCTAAGAAACAGGAAAAATGAATATTATAGGCCTGCCAAAACTAGGTGATGCTGTAATTATCAGGCTTTTTAAACTTCTCCATATTTTCCAGATACTAACAATGGCTTAAGCATGGTATAATCATGTCTTATCCAAAGAATTATGTGTTTTTCCTCCTTTAACTCAGATTTTTTAGCAATCTTTTGTTAAGCTTCAGTTGCAAAACCATTTGAAAATCGTATAATTTATCACTTTCTATATCTTTATGCTCAACTTATTGACAAATACTAGATATGCAACTGCAGACACAGTTTTCAAAAAAAGTATAATTGGCATAGTTATTTAAAATTTTTCCTGTTACAGAACTCACACTCATCTTAATGTAACAAATAATGCAGAGGCAATAATTTCAATTTTTCCATATGTTGTTATTCATATAAGAATGCTATCATATATCAGATACATTTATTGAATACTACTCTCAATGAGAAAAGACTAAAGGCTTGTTACTATTAATATAAATGTTCTCAGTTCACTGTCTGTTAAAAGAATTTCAATTCATCAGGAACTAATCACATTTCATTTTCATTGTTTTTGTTTTTCCTGTGGTCAATGCAGAGTAGTTGAGGTGTATGATAATCAAAGAATTGTTCATGGTTGACTCAACTTACACTCTTGCTTCATCAGTGCAGCATATTAAAGAGTGCCCCAAAATATTTAGCTTGATTGGTTAAGGCATTCTACTAGATTTCTGATATTATAGATTTCAAATATAGTATGAGTGGGGCAAGTATTTGCTTTTATCTCTCTCTTATGTGATATGAAAACTGTATGAAATAAGTTTCTTTTCAAAAATAAATTAATAAAGTTGTAATCTAATCTTTGCCATGTTAGTGGAGAAACATTAATTTTCTTCTTATAAGGGGAGAATATCTTAAATGTGTCAAGATATTTGGGACTGTAAAAACAATAGTGTAATACAAGTGGAAATAGGTATTTGTTTTCTCAGAAATCTAATTTAAAAACAAAACAAAACTTTCTAACCTATTCTCAATAGATTGGCTATAGAGGTCTAATTTAATATGCATTTTTTCACATTATCTGCCACCACGGCTCTTTGTAGAGTTATATAAACTCATATGGTATATTCATTCTTATTTTCTAGTCTCATTTCCCAAATTGTTCATGCTTTCTCAGGTTGCTAATACAAGCACAACTATATTTAAAAGTACTTCTTCTGTCTTGTTTAATTAGAAGTAGAAATAAACATCCACAATAACTCAGATAGGAAATAATTATTTACCCATATGAAAACTTCTTAGGCCTTTATACATGTAGTTTATATAAATCCATTCCTTCTTCTGGATTAGAATTCCATAGGAAAAAAGAATCAGGTATTTTACTTCTTTGATTATTCAGTGTTTAATACGATGTTTGACACATAATAGCCAAAGAACAGAGAAGGCAATGGAAACCCATTCCAGTACTCTTGCCTGGACAATCCTATGGATGGAGGAGACTGGTAGGTTGCAGTCCATGGGGTCACCAGGAGTCAGACACAACTGAGCAACTTCACTTTCACTCTTCACTTTCATGCACTGGAGAAGGAAATGGCAACCACTCTAGTGTTCTTGCCTGGAGAATCCCAGGGACGGCGGAGCCTGGTGGGCTGCCGTCTATGGGGTCGCACAGAGTCGGACATGACTGAACCAACTTAGCAGCAGCAGCAGCCAAAAGAAAGGCTTTCTTTCTTTTAACTTATATTCACGTAGAAGTATTTGTTCATTCTCTCTCTGTCCTGCTTCCCTCTCTCTCTCTCTCTTTCCTGCACTACAATCTCTTATTAAGTAGAATGAAATATGAAAAAAAACATTTATAGAATTCTCCTCTTCAGATCAGAACAAACTAGCTGACATTAGATGTCTCTTAAGTAAGAAAAAAAAATGATGTGACAAGGTGATTGTTCAGACTATGTACATAGATGAATACTAGAAATAGAACATGACTTTGAGTGAAAAATTCAAGATATAAGATGTGGTATGATGCAATACAAAAATAAGAACTTGGTAGTTATAATCATAGTAAAGAAAAAGAAGACTAAGTTAAAACATCTTTTATCGATTCCCTTCACTTGGGAGTTTAGTGTAAATACCGATTTATACACTATATTAAAAACAAAGACACATGTTTTTCCAATCAAGGATTAATAAAGTCTTCATAAAAATTTTAAGATAACAGCATATTTGGTAGGTTAAGAAACTTGAAATAAAGAGTAGGATAAGGATAATGAGCCTAGAGTTTTAAATCCTGTAGATCTTTATGTGGAATAGCACTAGCATTTAAACTCCTATTGTAACCATAATTATTTGAGGGCTCCAATCGCTAACACAATTGTTTCATTGCTTTTTTTCCCTGTATCGAGAGGTTAATCTAGATAACATACTTACACGTTTCTTAGATAAATATAAAGGTGTTAAATAGCTTTTGAAATGTTAGCCACCAAGTAGCATTAAACTAGTACATTTAAATATGATATTTAATAGCTTAATCCTAAAAAGACAGTGAAAATAAAGTTTAATAATGTATTATCTGCTCTACTGATTATACTGAGAATTTAGAAATGCAGGCTTAAGTGTGTGTGATATTGATCTGTCACCTCAGGAAAAGTTAATGAGATCACTCATACTTCCCTGGGAAATAAGCAGAGGGCACACCAGAATGGATAGAACATTGGTTCAAAGCTGATTTTATTACAATCTGAGTACTTAAAAGTTGTTTAAATGCTGTAGAAAGGCAACTGGAAATCATTTGACTTTTCCTCTCTAATTAAACCTGCCTGATATGGATTAGTGATGCATGAAATACAGAGAAACTTAGTCCTGATATTATGAATCTTAACCATTTAATTGGTCTCTAGCATCTTGTTAATGATTCTGTTTTCTAAAAAAAAGTCACATCTTTAGGCCATGTGACAATTTTATTTTACTTTTTTAAATTTATTTACTTACTTATTTTAGTTTGGACTATTTTGTGTGGATTACTTTAAAATCAGAACTGATTCTCTTATAGCTAAAATTCATCAAGATACACCCATTGTTTTGTTTCTGGCCACAAACCCCTCAGTGAAGCACTGGTCATATTACACAATAGCAGAATGACCTTAGAAAGCTCTCAGTTTTCACAGGCTGAGCCATATAATGGAGAAAGCCTGTGGAAGTGAATGGTAAAACTTTGGAATCAGGCTGAATGAAGCTTGAATCTTGGCTACTAGTTTATTAACTGGTTGACTTTGGATAGTTTGCTGACTTATCTTGCTTGGAATCAATTTTATCATTTATCAAAAGTGCATAAAATGACTACCTCATATGGTTGTTTTGTAGATTAGATAATACAGGTAAATTATTTGGCTCTGTGCTTTGTAGCTGGTAAGTTATTATTTTAATTCATAATGTGTTTTATTGTTAATAACAGGGATAATGAAAACAAACTGTTTGAGGACCAACAGTATAATCTGTAACTGTAGTGTTTTTTGTTTTTTTTTTTTGCTCTAATTTCAACTGTACATTTTCTGCCAGTGATAAATTCTAAAGTCACAGTTTTTTCATTTTGAGATGTGTCCAACCAGTAGAGGATGAACACTATCTCCCACTAGTATTGATTAAATTTATTTTTTTATTTAACAATATTTATATAGTGGTTGATAATAGTTTTTATTAAACAAATATTTATCTATGGTTGATATGTACCAACTATTAGGCACTTAAATATTATCTCATTTAATTCTCAAAAAGACCCTATGATGTAGGTTCTCTTCTCCCCATGTTACAGAGGAGACATCTGCGACACAGTGACATTACATAACTTGCCTGAGGTCAGTTTGTAGCAGAAAGTGGCAAAGTAGGGATTTCAAACCAGGTGGTGCTTGGTTTTAAAAACTGTGTCATCTGCTTCTCTCTTACATGGCTCTATAGCAGCAGGTTTAATGAGGCTGTTGCAGGCACCACTTCCCTCCAGAGATGCTCACGGTGTTGCCAGCTCCTGACCTGCTGTTGTCCTGGCATTTGCTCCCTTTTACTGCCACTGTGGCTGACAAGCCAGTGGTCCTCTTCCCTACTGCTTGCAGCCTACAGCTGCTCTAAAGAAAAACATAATTCTTTTCACCTTGAAACAAAATAAATTTTCATTTTCTAAGTGTTAGCAAAGATGAACAGTCTTCTGTATAAATCCTAACATCTTCTGGCCTTCATTTCCATTGGTCAGATTCTTAAATTTTGGATTGATGGGTTCAGGAAAATGAATGTTGACAGATTATTTTCCATAAAGGCAATGCCAGATGCACATATCACCAATGATGCATGGGAGTGCCTGTTTTACCATATAATCACTGAAAAAATGAATGCAATCAATGTTTTTAAATATTTTGTTAGTTGGGTATGTTGAAAATTTGTATCTCATTATTAGAGTTTTCAGTAAGGTTGAGCATCCTATGTTTACTGGTCATTTCCTCTTTTCTAAATTGATGGCTACAGTTAACTAGTATGAATTACAGTACTGCAAGCTTGTCATGTTCCTGACTCTGTGCTGTGCTTAGTTGCTCAGTCATGTCTGACTCTTTGCTACCCCAAGGACTGTAGCCCGCCAGGCTCCTCTGTCCATAGGGACTCTCCAGGCAAGAATCATGGAATGCGAAGCCTATCCCTTCTGCTGGGGATTTTCCCAACCCAGAAATCCAACCCAGGTCTCCTGCATTACAGGCAGCTTCTTCACCATCTGAGCCATCAGGGAAGCCTGACTCTGTGCCACTAGCTGTTAACCCAGGTTCATTCCCCTTCTCTTCTCAATAATATCATCTACTTATTCAGTCACTTTTTCTAAGACTTTTCCACCAGAATCGTTAGCAATTTCAACATATATACAAATGATCCTTGAATACTCTAGCTTTCTAGTCCTTGAAAAACCATCTCTCATTAGCAATCTTACATTCTACCCTATCTCAGGTGGAACTGCATCAGTTCCGTAATCTAAATATACTCCTCTTCTGAGGACTACTTCTTCATACCAGTTTGCTTTTACCTCTGACCTGATCCTCTCTACTAAGCCTCCAAACCATTGGCCATAGACCATTTTCATTGTTCTTCATTCACTTAATATCTTGACTCCCTTATTTTTATTGTTGTTGAGTCACTCAGTTGTGCCCAACTCTTTGCGATCCTGTGAACTGTAGCCCTCCGGGCTCCTCTGTCCATGGGATTTTCCAGTCAAGAATACTGGAGTGGGTCGCCATTTCCTTCTTCAGAGGATTTTCCCAACCCAGGGATGGAGCCCACATCTCCTGCATTGGCAGGTGGATTCTTTACCACTGAGCCACCAGGGAAACCCGAATCCCTTCTTTATCCAGATTAAATTCTGTGGTTAATGATTATAATCAATTTCTTGCATAGTCTCTCAATTTTCTCAACACTCTTCTTTCAATTCTTTCAATTTGCTTGATAATGAAATTTCATGAATATAGTTAAATTCAACTCTCTGCCTTCCCAGTCTCTGTGTTTTTTAGCTGATTACCTTTGTTTCTACTACATTCAGACATTGAATTTAGTAGAGCCACACTCCCATGTATAACCAACTACCATTCTCTGCACCCATATACCTTCCCATTCCTTCTCTTACCATACATTAGAATTCCTCAACGTTGGCATTATTAATGTTTTGGACTGGATAATACTTTGTTGTGGGAGCTGTACTCTGTATTGTCAGGTATTTAGCAGCATCCCTGGCCTTTACTCACTAACTGCTAGTCAAACCACCCCCCCATCCCATCAAAAATATATCAAGGCATTGCCAAATGTTCTCTGGCAAGGAAAAGCAGATAAGCGGATTGTCTCTCTCTCTGAGAGTCACTGTCACAGATGAATATTTTTAGTCCCATCTAAGGCCAATTCCTCCTTTGTTTTCTCATCCCCATTTATTTAGTTAAGGACGTGGCTCCAAAAGTTTGATTCACACTTCTCTTTCATATGTCATCTATTTGTCACTCTCAGTTGTATAAACATGAAAACATGTGCATATTTCTATTTGAAGAAAAAGGAGGAAAAAGGTTATTACAATTCCAATTTCCTCTTATCTATCTCTCTATTTTTTACTTTTTTCTCTACTTCGGAGCTGTCAAAGAAAAAGAAGAAACTCATAGACAAACTCATAGTAATGCATGTGTAAAAATGCCCAACTTTTCAGAAGAATTGGACCACAGGAAACAAAAGAGCAAATTTTATTGTTCAAAATTTAAATTATAAACAATTCTTTTTGGATAATGTTTGGGTTAGTTTTGTTTTAGAAATAGATTTTCCTGTTTCTAATAGGGGGAAAAACAAATTGTTTCTAACTTTAATGGCTTATCTCAGTGTAAAAAAAAAGTTCAGGTATCCTTCTTGATCATGGCTATCTTATAATGCAAAGTTTTCAGGAATGCAAAACCTTTCCATAATATGTGGCATGCTAACTTAATCAATGTGTTTAAGATTAATGAAAAGATGTAATTTTTTTTATTCAAAATAAAGCTTCTTCAGAGCTGTCTATATTCACTGCATCTAATTCCTCTCCTTTCTTAGACTCATTGCAATCTGGCTTTTGTTCCTACAAGTCCACTTAAATGCCTTTTATTATAGTCACTGACAACATCAACAAGGCTCAATTCATCTGTCAGTCTTTTTCTTACTACATCCACTAGCAGCAGCATTGGGCACAGTAGATCCTCTGTGATACATTTTCTTTACATGGCTTCATTTCATCAAATTTACTAGAGTTGCTTCTACTTTTCTGGGTGCTCTCTGTCAGATTCTTTTGCAAGCTATTCCTCATTTTCCTTAGATATTAAAGTACACTAAGACTTATCACATACTGTTTTTTTTTTTTTCTTTTCTATCTGCACTTATTATCTTAGAGATCTTAAATGTGAATTTTAATTTCAACTGTTACCCTGTGACTCCCAAATGTATTTCTCTAACACAAATCTCTCTCAAAACCTCCAGATATGTGTATTCTTTTCTTGACATCTCTATTTGAACATCTAATATGTTACTTAAAGTTATTACATCTAAAACCAAACTTGATTTTTACCACTCCACCTACAGTCTTCCCAATTGCAGCTATTGGAATTACAACTCTTTCAATTATTCAGTAGAAAACCTGTAGTCATCCTTAACAATTCTCCTTCTAATATATCAAATACTACTAAAATCTTTCCAGAAACTAGCCACATCTAAATTATTATCACCTGGTTGAACCTGCAAAATCACTCACTTGGATTGTGTCAGTGGCCATCTGTTAAAGTATGAAGTTAGTCATTCAGTCATGTCTGACTGTTTGCGACCCCATGGATTGTAGCTTGCCAGGCTCCTCTGTCCATGGAATTCTTCAGGCAAGAATACTGGAGTGGGTTGCCATTTCCTTCTCCAGGAGAACTTTCTGACCGAGGGATTGAACCCAGGTCTCCTGCATTATAGGCAGATTCTTTAACATCTGAGCCTCCAGGGAAGTGTAGATGGTATTATTTTTATTTCTAATCATCCACACATTTATCGCCCTTTTACCTAAAAGAAGTATTCAGATCTATTTCCATATAACACGCAGTCAGGGCCAACTTCATGGGTTTTAATCTTCATTTGGTTTAATACTCTATAGCCATCTTAAAATGCAAAATAATTTTTGAGCAAGAAATCTCACATTTTAATTTCACACTAGGGTCTTCGATTTATGTAGCCATTGTTGCTCATTGTGTCACTCCTTATCCTTATAGAAAAAGCATTGGCTAATGTAACACATTGGAATATCAGATGGTATTCCTGGGACAAGTTTAAAGAGCTGTTCTATAGTGTTGCCATGTATTTTTTTTTTCCCCCTTTGCAATGAGAATTGCAAGCCCCAGGTATGGAGAACTTCTTTATCCTACATGTTAAAATGAACAAGACTCAGGAAACAGAGGCATCTCTGATTCTAGCCAATATGTAACATGTGAACAATAAATCTTGCTGAAGTTAAAAAAAAATAGCATATTGAGTTGTCTCACTTTAAATTTGGGCTGGCCAACCTTTGTAAGGCCCTTAATTAAACATTTTCCTATTCCACTCACTCTCCCTTTCCCAGATGAAAATCTTTTATATTTTCCTTTTTTTTTTTTTAACATCCAACTCCTTATCTTTTATTCTCTTGCTGAAACTCTTCTTTTCAAATTCCCTTTAAAAAACAGAGCTCAGAAAACTCCCACAAGCTCCCACAATTATAAACAACAACCCTCCTGCATTTTTGCCCAAATACTATTCCAAATACTCTCCACATTTATATTGAAGGCTATTTCTTCCAGTGGATGTTATCTTACCTTGCTTATTCAAAACATCATAGTGACAACCTTCCCCATCTACAAAAAATAAATTTTTCAGTCTCTGGAGGATAATTTTTATCAGCATACACAAAAATCACAATTCTCCCATTTTGCAAAAGAAAAAACAACTTATAACTTCAACCAGTTACTATATCAGTTTTCTCCTCTTCTTTATAATGAGGCTCCTTAGGTAGGTTGTCTAACCTAGTTGTCTCCAACTCCTCGCCATTTGGAATTTTCTTTTACTGCTACACTCTTCTACTTTTCACAAACCACCAATGACCTCCATATTGCCCTATACAATGGTCAACCCTCAAACCATAATGGATTTCATTTCTCATCAGCATTTGACACAGTTAGTATTACTCTTGGAAATACTCTCTGCAGGTGGCTTCCAGCACACCATGTTCTGCTATTTTTCTCCTGCTTAACCGCTCCATTTCAAGCTTCTTTCTTGTTTTCTATTGCTTAAACTAACCTTTGACTTTTCTGTCTGTACATGACCTTTGGTAATTTCAGGTAGTCTTATGAACTAAATATCATCTCTATATTAGTGCCTCTCTCCCTTATAAATCAAGATCTTATTTCACTTTTTAACTCCAAATTCACACATCCAGCTTCTTTCTTTCCATCTCTCATTGGATTTTTAGTAGGCTTTTTTATTTTAACAAGTCCCAAATTAAATATCTGACCTTCCCCTTCCTGCTTTCAAACCTATCATGTAGCTTTTCCTATTGTAGTTAATGGTAATCCCATTCTTCAGATTGCACAGGGCAAAACCATAGATTTATACTTGAGCTCTTCCATTTTCTTACCCCCATAATCAATTCTTTAACAAATTGTTTTAGTTATTTCTTCAAAATCTATCAAGAAATTTACCTACTTTTTTATTTCCTTCACTGCAAACATGATGTACTAAATTACTCGTATATCTATATAGTATTATTTACATGACCTTCTAATTGATCCACCTGTTAATGGATTTACCACTTTAGAATATAATCTTATCAAAGTAGGCTCTGTGATTCTTTTAAAATGTAACTCAAATAATTTCATGCCCTGCTTCAAAGCTCCCCAATCATTTACAGCTGAAGTAATGCCAAACCTTTAGATGGTATTTAAAATGCTCTACAGTTTTTAGCCCTCTCTTATCTCCTGCTTTTTGCCCTTGCTCACTTTTTCTCAACATTGTTGGCTATCTTGTTTTTCTTGAAACACACCAGATTTGCATTTTTTTGATGGATATTACATGAGATCATCTCTGCCTGAAGTGTGTTATTTTCATACATCCTCACAGGACTGCTTCACTTTCTCTAGCTTTTAACTTAAGGAACAGGTTTATTGTGAACCTGTGACTAATGCTCTCTTTAAAATTATACCATTTTCTGGTATTTCCTATTCACTTTGATGCTTAATTTTTCTTTTTAGTAGTTAACATTTTATGATCTATTGTATTAACTGTATATAATATTAACTTAAATAGAAGGAAATTTCAGGAAATCAGGGCATTTTTTCTATTATATTTAATGTTGTGTCTCCAGTAGTACTAATCTGTAATGGTATCTAACAGACACTGAGATATAGAAATACGAATACAAAATATACATGTATAATAAATAAGTGGATGAAAAATAATAGACTGTAAATAAGGAATTCCAACATAAAGAATTGGGATACCCCCCACCCCGCCACACACACACACACATGCACACATATATGTTGTGTGCATGGGAATGGCACCAGGGAATGGCAACCTACTCCAGTATTCTTATAAGAGCCAGGAAAATTCCATGGACAGAGGAGCCAAGTGGGCTACAGTCTACGGGGTCATAAAAAATCAGACATGACTGAGCACACACACACACACACACACACACATACATAAATTTACTAGGAGAGTGACATCAGCAACACAGAGGACTAGGAAGATCAAGGACTTTGTTTCTTCAGGGAAGCTTTAGCAGAGACTGACTAAAAACCTTTACAGGAGTTCTGGAAAGCAGCCAAACATCTCTGGCAACCAAGTAGATGTTTCATTAAGTGTACCTGTGGCGGATTCATGTTGATATATGGCAAAACCAATACAATATTGTAAAGTTAAAAAATAAAATAAAAACATAAAAAAATAAAAGAAAAAATTCTTTCAAAATAAAAAAAAAAGAAAACACACAAAAAAATGCATTCTAAAGGAAATTTGGGGGTGTTTTTACTCACTTGCCCCACCTCCTCTTAGGTACAATGTAACTTTGGTGTGGTCTGTAGGAAGTGGTAGCTCTGTACTCAGTTACTTTCTGTGAATCAGAGAGAGCAGAACAGACCTAATTTACAATGTTGTAATGTATCTGGTAGCTGTCTAAGTGAAGCAGAGGAAAGGAAGCAGGCCACAACCTTGTAAAGAATGACAGTCATCAGTTCAGTTCAGTCGCTCAGTCGTGTCCTACTCTTTGCGACCCCATGAATCACAGCACACCAGTCCTCCCTGTCCATCACCAACTCCCAGAGTTCACCCAAACCATGTGCATCGAGTCGGTGATGCCACCCAGCCATCTCATCCTCTGTCGTCCCCTTATCCTCCTGCCCCCAATCCCTCCCAGCATCACAGTCTTTTCCAATGAGTCAACTCTTTGCATGAGGTGGCCAAAGTATTGGAGTTTCAGCCTCAGCATCTGTCTTTCCAATGAACACTCACGACTGGTCTCCTTTAGGATGGACTGGTTGGATCTCCATGCAGTCCAAGGGACTCACAAGAGTCTTCTCCAACACCACAGTTCAAAAGCATCAATTCTTTAGTGCTCAGCTTTCTTCACAGTCCAACTCTCACATCCATACATGACCACTGGAAAACCCATAGCCTTCATAGGACTTGACAAAAACTGACTAGAACCAGCTAGGTCCTCCATGGTGGAAGATTTGAATTCCAGTGGACCTTGAGCCTCATATATGCTCACTGTAATACGTTGCTGCTGCTGCTGCTGCTAAGTCGCTTCAGTCATGTCCGACTCTGTGCAATCCCATAGACGGCAGCCCAGAAGGCTTCCCCATCCCTGGGATTCTCCAGGCAAGAACATTGGAGTGGGTTGCCATTTCCTTCTCCGATGCATGAAAATGAAAAGTGAAAGTGAAGTCGCTCAGTCGTGTCCGACTCTAGCGACCCCATGGACTGCAGCCTACCAGGCTCCTCCATCCATGGGATTTTCTAGGCAAAAGTACTCGAATGGGGTGCCATTGCTTTAGCATAAGCTAAATGACACACCCACAGGCACCATAAGAGACTTGAGGCTGATAATTGAAGATCAAAAAACCTGCAGTGGCTCAGTTCCTGGAAATCTCTGCCCCTTCCCCCAAATGGTTGGAGTAATCCTCCCATTCATTAGCCTATGAAAACTAACCACGCCATATTTAGATGCCTCTTGCCTTCTGATATAGCCCACACTGTCTGTGGAGTATGTTTCTCTCTAAATAAATCTACTTCTTACCAATAACTTTTTTTTCCACTGAATACTTTACTCAACAAGACATCAAATTCATTAAGTCCTGAGACTGTGTGATCTCAAGGAAAAGATCTTGGGTTCAAATTCCAATCTCAGTTGCATGGTTTCATAGGGCACTGGTCTCTGTGGGCAGCATAAGTGGGAGTTCAGACCTCAAAAAACAGCATAGTTCAGATCACAGGCTACAAAAAGGCTCAGTTCAATTCAGTTATTCAGTTGTGTCTGACTCTTTGTGACCCCATAGAATAGAACACACCAGGCTTCTCTGTCCATCACCAACTCCCGGAACTTACCCAAACTCATGTCCATTGAGTCGGTGATGCCATCCAACCATCTCGCCCTCTGTCTTCCCCTTCTCCTCTAGCCTTCAATCTTTCCCAGCATCAGGGTCTTTTCCAATGAGTCAGTTCTACGCATCAGGTGGCCAAAATATTGGAGTTTCAGCTTCAGGATCAGTCCTTCCAATGAATATTTAGGACTAATTTCCTTTAGGATGGACTGGTTGGATCTCCTTGCAGTCCAACGGACTGTCAAGCGTGTTCTCCAACTCCACAATTTGAAAACACCAATTCTTTGGCACTCAGCTTTCTTTATAGTCCAACTCTCACATCCACACATGACAACTGGAAAAAACATAGCTTTGACTAGATGGACCTTTGTTGGCAAAGTAATGTCTCTGCTTTTAAATATGCTGTCTAGTCTGGCCATAAATTTTCTTCCAAGGAGCAAGCATCTTTTAATTTCATGGCTACAGTCACCATCTGAAGTGATTTTGGAGCCCCGCCAAAATAAAGAGTCACTGTTTTCATTGTTTCTCCATCTATTTGCGATGAAGTGATGGGACGGGATGCCATGATCTTAGTTTTCTGAATGTTGCCTTTTAAGCCATTTTTTTTCACTCTCCTCTTTCACTTTCACCAAGAGGCTCTTTAGTTCTTCTTCGCTTTCTGCCATTAGAGTGGTGTCATCTGCATATCTGAGGTTATTGATATTTCTCCAGGCAATCTTGATTCCAACTTGTGCTTTATTTCACATGATGTACTCTGCATGTAAGTTAAATAAGCAGGGTGACAATATACAGCCTTGACGTACTCCTTTCCCAATTTTGAACCAGTCTGTTGCTCCATGTTCAGTTCTAACTGTTGCTTCTTGACCTGCATACAGATTTCTTAGGAGGCATGTCAGATGGTCTGGTATTCCCATTTCTTTCAGAATTTTCTACAATTTGGTGTGATCAACAAAGTCAAAGACTTTGGTGTAGTCAATAAAGCAGAAGTACATGTTTTTCTCGAACTCTCTTGCTTTTTTGATGATCCAGCGGAGGTTGACAATTTGATCTCTGGTTCCTCTGCCTTCTCTAAATCCAACTTGAACATCTGGAAGCTCACAGTTCACGTGCTATTGAAACCTGGCTTGGAGAATTTTGAGCATTACTTTGCTAGTGTGTTAAATAAGCGCAATTGTGTGGTACTTTGAACATCCTTTGACATTGCCTTTCTTTGGGAATGGAATAAAAACAGACCACTCCAGTGCTGTGGCTACTGCTCAGTTTTCCAAATTTGCAGGCATATTGAATGCAGCACTTTAGCAGCATCATTTTAGTATTTGAAATGGCTCAACTGGAATGCCTTACCTTCACTATTTTTGTTTGGAGTGATGCTTTGCTTATAGCAATGCTTTGTTGGTAGTGAGTCCATTCCAAGACAGATGGGTCATGGTGGAGAGTTCTGACAAAATGTGGTCCACTGGAGAAGGGAATGGCAAACCATTTCAGTATTCTTGCCTTGAGAACCCAATGAATCGTATGAAAAGGCAAAAAGATAGGACACTGAAAGATGAACTCCCCAAGTTGGTAGGTGCCTAATATGCTACTGAAGAACAGTGGAAAAATAACTCCAAAAAAATGAAAAGATGACCTGAAGCAAAAACAAAAAGTCTCATGAGGTTTTAAAAATACTATAGATTAACAAATGCCTGAGGCAAGAGATTACTGACTGAGGAATATAATATAAAAGCTAAGGACAGTAGCAGATGAATGTGATGGAAATAACACACCGAAAAGCAGAAGAATGGGAAACAAGTACATAGACAGGCCTAGGGAAAGTACTTGCCCAGAAAAGCCCTAAGAGAACCATAAGTCTTAATCCCAAACTGATTCTGACTCTCAAACATGTCCTGCTAATTAGTGAAAATCTTCTCTGTCATAGAGGCACCTTCAAAAATGGAAGAGGTAGCTGATTTTTCAATTCTCAATTTCCAACAAAAGATTATAAAGCACACAAACAGGAAAATATGAATATTCAAAAGAACAAATACATTTCCAGAAACCATTCTTGAAAAAGATAGAAATTGAAGTTACTAGACAAAGATCTTGAATATGCTGAGAAAGCTAAAGGAAAATATGGGCAAAGAACTAGAAATAGAGGGAAACTACCTCAACATAATAAAAGCAATATATGTAAAACCCATAAATGACATTATTGTTGTTTGTTTTTTGTTCAGTCACTAAGTCATGTCTGACTCTTTGTGACCCCATGGACTACAGCATGACAGGCTCCCCTCTACTATTTCCTGGGGTTTGTTCATATTCATGTCTATTGAGTTGGTGATGCTATCTAACCATCTCTGAGTTGGTGATGCTATCTAACCGTCTCATCCTCTGTTGCCCCCTTCACCTCCTGCCCTCAATCTTTCCCAGCATCAGGGTCTTTTCCAATTACTCGGCTCTTTGCATCAGGTGACCAAAGTGTTGGAGCTTCAGCTTCAGCATCAGTCCTTCCCATGAATATTCAGGGTTGACTTCCTTTAGGATTGACTGGTTTGGTTTCCTTAAAGTTCAAGGGACACTCAACTCAATGGTAAAAACTGTACATTTTTTTTTTTCTTCTAAGATTAGGAACAATACCATGGTGTTGATTTTCATCCTTTCTAGACACCATAATATTGGAACTCCTAGTCAGAAAAATTAGGATAGGAAAAGAACAAATTGGAAAAGAGGAAGCAAAATTATATGCATTTCCAGGAACAATTTTATGTAGAAAACCCTAAACCCTAAAGATTTTGGACACATACACATGCAAAAAAATGTTTAGAACTAAGAATACAAAAGTTGTAAATTACAAAAACAATGTTCAAGAAACAATCTGAAAAAATTAGTATTTTAATTCACAAGTAACAAATTACTTAGTAATAAACTTAATCAAGAAGGTTAAAGACTTGCACAAGGTAAGTTATAAATCATTGCTGAAAGAAAGACAGTACATATATATCGAAAGACATACTGTGTTCATGGCTTGAAAGATATAATCCTGTAAAGATGTCAATACTACGCAAAGCTGTCTATTCTTACCAAAATCCCCCCTTTTTTTTTTGTTTTTTTTCTAAATTAATGTGGAATCTCAAGGAACCTCAAACAGCTAAAACAATCTTGAAAAAGAAGAACAAAGTTGATCTCACATTTCCTGATTTCATAATATACAATAAAACCACAGAAATAAATACTGTAGTACTGGTATAAAAATAGAAATATATAACAATTGATAGGATACAGAGACTAGAATCAACTATCACATATATGTTACAATTATTTATGAAAAATGTACCAAGACTATTGCAGAATGATAAGATTTTTCAGTAAATAGTGTTGGGAAAATTGTATACCCATGTGCAAAAGAATAAAGTTGAATATTTAAGTAAGACTAAATATGAAACTTTAATAATAGATCAAAAAGCTAAATGTAAGCAATAAAATTATAAAACTCAGTAAAAGCATAGCAAGAAAGCTTTATGCCATTGTGTTTGTCAATCATATCTTGGATATGATATCAAAAATACAAACATCTAAGGAAAGATAGATATTTTTTCTACATCAAAATTAAAACCTTGTGTATAAAGACACTATAAATAAAGTGAAAAGGCAACCCATGAAATGGGAGAAAACATTTGCAAATCTTATATGAGATAAGAGTTAATATCCATGATATATAAAGAACTCTAATGCAAAAACAACAAAACAGCCTATTTAGAGAATGGGCAAAAATGTTAACAAATGTTTTTCTAGAGAAGATATTACAAAGGACACAGCAATCACACAAAAAGAGGTTGACATCACTAATCATTTGAGAAAGCTAATCAGAACCATAATGAAATATCACTTCCTACCCATTAAGATGTAAAGTGAAGTTACTCAGTCGTGTCGGACTCTTTGTGACCCCATGGATGGTAGCCTACCAGGCTCCTCCATCCATAGAATTTTACAGGCAAGAGTACTGGAGTGGGTTGCCATTTAGGATAGTTATTATCAAAACCAAAACACAATAATAATAACATTTTAAAAATACAGAACATGACAAGCACTGGTGAGGACATGGAGAAATTAGAATCCTCATGCATTTTAAGCAGGAATTTGAGTTGCTGCAGCCACTATGGAAAACTCTGTGGCCCTTTCTCAGAAAAATTTAAAACAGAATTACCACATGATTCAGCAATTCAAAGAAGAGACTTGAAGAGATATTTATAAAGCCATGCTCAAAGAAGCACTATTTACAATATCCAAAATGTGGAAGCAAATCAAGTGTCCATCAACAAATGAGTGAATAAACAAATAATGCAGTACATATATACACAATGGAGTATTATTCATCTCTAAAAAGGAAAGACATCTTGACACATATCTTGAAAGTGATCAGTCTTGAAACCATTATGCTAAGTGAAATAAAGCAGTCACAAAAGGACAAATGTTGCATGTTTCCATTTATATGAGATATCCTTAGTAGTTGAAATATTTATTTTTCAGAAACTTGTGAATTAAAGGAGTTAATTAACTTTCTAAAGTGTACACAGCAGATATAGGCAGAATTAGTCTTCCATTTTGGATTAGACTTTATTCTCTGTGGAGTGTTTCCTGATTCCCTAAACCTAGATCAAGGACATCTCCCATACTATCCCACATCTAGCATTGTTATGTACCTTCTCAGTTTGTATTTAGTCACTTCCTTAATAAACTCTAAATTTTTCAAGGATAAGGGTAGTTCTTTTCTTATTTCACAATTAAATCCTCAGGTTTTATTAAAATTTTCTTTCCACCCCCATGAGCCCTCCTCCCATTTCTTTGATTCTACCTCTATTATTAAAAATAGCCCTTTTCTTTAGTTCTAACTATTATACAAGCACCATACTGGGCTCTCATACATATTAACTCTTGTTGTTGCTGTTCAGTTGCTAAATCATGTCTGACTCTTTACAAACCCTAGACTATAGCACCTCATGCTCCTTTGTCCTTCACTATCTCCTGGAGTTTGCTCAGATTCATGTCCATTAAGTCAGTGGTGTTACCTAACCATCTCATCCTCTGTCTCCTCCTTCTCCTTTGCCATCAATTTTCTCAGCATCAGGGTATTATCCTATGAGTTGTCACTTCGCATCAGGTGGCCAACATATTGACTTCCACTTTTTCCCCTTCCATTATTAACTTTTTTACACTTCACAATAAGTCCTGTGAAATAGTACTATTTTTGCCTTATAACGAAACAATAGGCCCATCCTTTAATTAGGGCTAATTGAGACATTGACAGTGAAGTCGCTCAGTCGTGTCCAACTCTTTGCGACCCCGTGGATTATAGCCTACCAGGCTCCTCTGTCCATGGGACTTTCCAGGCAAGAGTACTGGAGTGGGTGCCATTTCCTTCTCCAGGGGATCTTCCCTACCCAGGGATTGAACCCTGGTCTCCCGCACTGTAGACAGACACTTTACTGTCTGAGCCACCAGGGAAGTGAGGCTTTACTGCCTGAGCCACCAGGGAAGTGAGACATTAGCAGTCCCTAGTGTCTGACCACAATGTTCTTGTGCGTGCTCAAATAACCACTCTTTCTCTGTCTGTCTTCTCTCTGATAAGAGTCCAGTAGATTTCCTCCCAAACACACCATAAAGACAGGTATCAGGCAATTTCTTTATGGAAAGCAGCATACAAGGTACTTTCAAGGCCTTATTTCAACAAAATTGAAAATAGTACCTATGACTCCTCCTCTAGAAGATTCAAAATATATTCATATTTTTCCATTTTGTTTTGGAAACACAGTTACTTCTTTTCTTCTTGTTCTTTTCCTGTTACTTTTTAAAAAAAAGCCTACAGGATGATGATATATATAACGTATTCAGTAAATGAAAATAATATTTCATTCTTTTGAATTGTGATTCATAGGATGTGTAGTGGGAGACAAATATGGGTTAATTTTGTTCAATTAATAAAATGTTAAAAGATTCACAGTCATTGTTAATCATATAATTACACAAAGAACTAACAGCAAAAATTTGAAGTTGCTTCCTCAGATTTGAAACCCAAAGAATTTCCTTTATTGTATTCTGGCACACTGCAGAATTTGTGACTTCTCATTTAAAATGCTACATAAAAATTTAGGCTTTCATTTCAAACTTTAACCTATATGTCTAAGTATTGGGAAAATTTATAGAATATTAATGGATGTGAGAAAGAATAGATAATTTTATGTTTACAATATCCTGCTTTGTTTCTTCTTTTCTGTCCAGGAAAGAGTGACCCAAAATATTAAATACAAATATTCAGATAAAGTACACACACATTTATCTCACTTTATGTGAATATTATTAGCTAGGTATACATACAAATGTTTTGTTCTGATAGGGAAAAAAAAAAAAAAGACCAGAGCATTTTCATATAGCAAAATCCTTTTTCTAAATTCTTCAGTATAATCTCAGAAATTCTTGTTTAGTCACCTGTTAACTGGCATTTGGATGCTTATACTTAGACCTCTATGGACTTCAGCATCTTATTTGATTTTGCAACCACTGCTGCTGACCCAGAAATATTTCGTTATGTGACTTCTTGTGAAGTGCTCAAATTGTACTGAGTAGGCCATGGAAATACCTTGCTTTGAAGTACAGTGTTCTATAACTGAATACAGGACTTTAAGTAAATCATAGCTTAAATAAAAATAAAATAGGTGAATTGGACCTTACAAAATTGGTTTAGTTTATTGCTGTATTGTGGGATCTTAGAATTGAGGGGACCTAAAGGATCATTCAGCTTAACTTTATTATTTTACAAGTGTGGATTCTGAAAAACACTAAGAAAAGTGATTTTGCTAAGACTCACAGCTACTTGCAATCTGCTCTAAGAATCTTTGTAATATAATACCTATTCTAGGAATATTTCCTTGTCAAGGAGTAGTATTGATTAATTAACAACATGAACAATACCTGAAGCTGAGTTAGGTTCACATTCTAGCTCTGAAACTTAATTGACCTCCAGCAATCAGCAATCAAACTTCTAAGCCTCAGTTTATTCATCTGTAAAATGTGTGCTAAAACTGAACTAGCCTCTTGTAAGATACAAATGAGATAATGCATATAAATACTTAGCAGTAATAGGCACATGTTAAACACTCAGGAAAGGCTAGTTATTTTTGTGAACCTTATGGGTTCTGTTTGTTCAATAAATATTTTATCTTTACTTATTTTAGTTATTAGTGTCTATACCCAAAATATTATGGTGAGGCAAAGGTGTGTTTAAGAAGATAAAAATGCATAGTTATTTATTGGCTTGATTACAAAACATAAGCATCATTATTATATGTTTATATATATACACCTGCTTATGAATTAAAAGAACAGTTTCATATCCTGTGGGAAACATCTAATTCTTTTTATACCTTTGTTATTTGCTATGAAAAAACTTTAAAACCCTCCAATTGCAGGAATGTATAAGGAGTAGTGGTGAATGCTTAATTATAAACATTAAAGACATAGGTGTAGCTTTTGAAAACTGAAAGTAATCTAGTTTAAAATGGGAGATTAAACAGTGCAACAATTAATACATTTCAGGCATGCCTCTTTGCACTCTTAAGTTACTAGAAGGAAGGAAATCTGTAATGAACTTTATAGTTCTGACCCTGATACTGATATTGAACTGACAATTACAAAAGGCAGCTTGAGGGGATGGAGTGATGCATTGGCATTGAAACTAGGGCATCTGTTCTGCTTCTAGTACCCGTACTGTTTAAGCAAATATCAAGGGTCTAACAGCTTGATGTGTATTCATGGCCCAGAACCCTTCAATTATACCATGTGTCATGACATTGATGCAAATGCTATCCTCAACCATTTGAGGGAAAAAAATGTTTAAAAAAATATACTATTGTGGGAGTGCATTAACCTGCTCTCAGCTACTCAGCAAGAGACAATATAAGTGTGCTTCAGTTAAGGATGACACAAACCTTTGCCTTTGAGCTAAAAGGGCTATTAAGTTAAACACAGCTCTTATAAAAAAGGTATTTATTGTTGATTTGAAGACTATTACTATGTCATTACGTTCAGTTAATGAATTTTGTTATTTTAATAATAACTTGGAAGTGCAAAATTATTTCCTGCAGTTTCTGAACTTTAGAAAAGCAACATATCAAACTTTTGAGTTGCCTCAGTGTACTCTGATTGCTCTAAGTTTATGCTTCTTCATAATACAATATCTCCGTTTGTTGATCTGGAAATGAGAAAGGACTTGCTCAATCATAACCAGAAGGAAGGAGCTGTTTTTGCTCTCCTATGAATGCCAGCTTGCTTAAAGTGTACTTTGCTCTCAACCTCTAGGCTTATGATTATGTTTAATAATAACTCTTTAAAACACAAACTCTTAAAAATCAAATAAACACATCCAAAAACAGCTGTGCCCTAATAGTAGACTGATTAATTTTTGATTCTCTTTAACATAACTAACTAAGACAACTTGGCTCCATTTCAGCTGAAAATGCATTTCTTCTAACACTAAGTTGGCATTTATCTAATGACTGTAATGAAGGAAAATGTTACACGTTAATATTTCTGTAAAAATGGAAGGGCCTTAAGAAAATCAAAGGCAGTTTTTATTTATTTCAAAGAAACAAAATTGTTCTGAAGGATTCCATGGAGCTTTAGAATGATTCAAACCTACTGTCTGTGTTTTACTATTGTAATGGCTTATGTAGGAATAACTCTCGGTCTGATAGAACAAAAGCAGAGGGGAGTTGCCATATTGTAAGAGGCCATTGTCCCATCTGGTCTGATTCCTGCCTGTAGCCAACTAATTTTCTTTTACATCAAGCCTATATTACAATCCCATGACTTTTGCTGGGCTTCAATTCCCTATGATCCAATTTTCCTACACAGGTGGTGGTAGGAATTGGAAATTCACCAATGGAAAAACTGGTTTGTGCCACCAGAAATAAAAATTTGTGTTTAATAATTCTAGGATGTAGAAGAGGTGGATAGTTGTTGGTTGGGAACAAAATTCGATATCCACCATGTACAACTGCTTTCTGCAGTGTTTTTTATTACTCAAATAATTTTGAAATTTTAGGATGTGTATAATAACAGTCAAGGATTTGATTGTTTCTTTTTAAAGATCATGTTCAATACCATGATGATTATCAAGATATTTATAGCTATACCTAACCTTTATCAACATTGAATCTTCACATTGATGTTAAAAATGTAGTAAAATGTGTTGGCACATTAATTTCTGGGGCATTACTCATCACTGATACGATATTTAACAACAAAAAAATTCATCTAAGATGAAAAATTTAAAACCTAGTTCACATTCTATAATTTTGCACAAAAATTATTAGTGAGCCAACATCAACTTAATATATTGAAAATTTTTCTGAAATATGTTTACTTAAAATCACTTGCAACTATTGCTTCTCTAAATAATTTTTGGAGATCTTATACAAGGACCATACAGTTCATAAGATCAATCACAATTATGAATTTGGAGACTGTGTATCTGTAATTCTCTAGGCTTTTAATTTTCTTATCTGTAAATGAGTGAATTGCACTAAATTTTTTTTAACTGACCTTATACAGAAAGACCCTAGACTGTATCTCCTCCCGTTTATCATGAGCATGAAATTCATGATTGTTGTATAGTACTTTTGTTTTCTTTCATCCATTAGATTTATTTTTTCCTATGACAAAAGCTAAAATAAATTTACTTCCTTTCAACCTATCGTGTTATAGCTTTTATACGAATTAATTATTGAATTCTTGAGAAGATCCTCTATAGTTGAGAGTTAGTCAACAATTTATGGTTTAGTGGTGTCAAAGTCCAAAGCATTTCCTCTCATCCTATTTAGTCAAATGAATCATAAAGACTTGGTGTTAATATCTTACCTTTTCATAGTCAACTGAAAAAAGTACACAACCTGAGAGTTGTGAATTAAGTTTTATTTGGGGCAACATGAGTACTGCAGCCCGGGAGACAGCACCTCAGAGAGCTCTGGGAAAGTGTTTCAAGGAGGAAGGGAGAAAAGGCGGTATATATGTGATCTGGTAAAGAGGGGTACATGCAATTAAGCAAGTACATGTAATCAAGCACATATTTTTGTAGAAAGTTTCTGCTGGGCTCATGAAGCTTCTGCTAGTCACAAGAAACAATTGTCACCATAAAGGATTTTAGTGTTCTTCTAGATATGAGGAGAGAGCATTGGGCTCATAAAATCAGCTTCTGAGAATATCTAAGTATCTTAAGACCTGTCCTGCCAGTTTTCCTGGAGCACAGAGTGCTTCATTTCTGCTCTCAACCCTGAACTCCTTCAGGAGTTGTTGGAGGTCAGCAGCTGCAGTGACATATGATTTAATCTTTGTAGAGGTAGATGGCAAGCACCATGGCAAGTGCCAATTTGTGGTTGACATCATGCATAGCCCTCTAAACCTCATCTTTTCCATATAAAAATGGGATAAGTATATACGACACACAGTGCAGTTGTGAAATGAGATAATGCATTCTAAGGCTCTTGTATAATGCTTAAGCAATGGCACCCCGCTCCAGTACTCTTGCCTGGAAAATCCCATGGACGGAGGAGGCTGGTAGGCTGCAGTCTGTGGGGTCCCTAGAGTCGGACACGACTGAGCGACTTCACTTTCACTTTCCACTTTCATGCACTGGAGAAGGAAATGGCAACCCACTCCAGTGTTCTTGCCTGGAGAATCCCAGGGACCGGGAAGCCTGGTGGGCTGCCATCTATGGGGTCGCACAGAGTTGGACACGACTGAAGCGACTTAGGCAGCAGTAGCATAATGCTTAAAACATTTGTTTTTCAATATTTTGAACATTAATATATGAGCATTATCTTTACTAAGTACATAATTTTAATTTATTTCCCCAAATATAAATTTCTCTGTTGGAAGAAAAATAAATACTGGTGTTCAGTTCAGTTCAGTTGCTCAGTCGTGTCCGACTCTTTGCGACCCCATGAATCGCAGCACTCCAGGCCTCCCTGTCCATCACCAACTCCCAGAGTTCACTCAAACTCATGTCCATCGAGTCAGTGATGCCATCCAGCCATCTCATCCTCTGCCGGCCCCTTCTCCTCCTGCCCCCAATCCCTCCCAGCATGAGAGTCTTTTCCAATGAGTCAACTCTCCACATGAGGTGGCCAAAGTACTGGAGTTTCAACTATAGCATCATTCCTTCCAAAGAAATCCCAGGGATGATCTCCTTCAGAATGGACTGGTTGGATCTCTTTGCAGTCCAAGGGACTCTCAAGAGTCTTCTCCAACACCACAGTTCAAAAGCATTAATTCTTTGGCGCTCAGCTTTCTTCACAGTCCAACTCTCACATCCATACATGACCACAGGAAAAACCATAGCCTTGACTAGACAGACCTTTGTTGGCAAAGCAATGTCTCTGCTTTTCAATATGCTATCTAGGTTGGTCATAACTTTCCTTCCAAGGAGTAACTGTCTTTAAATTTCATGGCTGCAGTCAAATACTGGTGTAGTAATTATATTATTTACTGAGGTGAATAACTGTTTTTGATGCACCCAAGTCCATATTCTTGGAGTCTCTTACTTAAGCTGGATATAGTTTTATTGATAATTTAATGTGCAATATCTTAATTTCCTTGAACTGATATTTTGGTATTTATACTAATATGTGAGTGAATTTACTCTTCAGTTCTAACTCAGCTGGTAAAGAATCTACCTGTAATGCAGGAGAGCCCGTTTGATTCCTGGATCAGGAAGATCCGCTGGAGAAGGGATAGGTTACCCATTCCAGTATTCTTGCTCATCCCTTGTGGCTCAGCTGGTAAAGAATCCACCTGCAATGCAAGAGACCTGGGTTCAATATCTGGATTGGGAAGATCCCCTTGAGAAAGGTAAGGCTGCCCACTCCAGTATTCTGGGCTAGAGAATTCCATGGACTGAATAGGCCATGGGGTCACAAAGAATCAGACAAGACTGAGCCACTTTCACTTTCTTTCTCTTCTTGGAAGAACTTTCAATATGAGGATATGTGTGTTTCATATTGTTATTTGCCAGTAAAATGTGAATATTCTGGATTCTCAAAGATAAATTTTATTCAACATTTGCATGCCTTTCCTAAAGGAGTTGATGGATAAAAGGAAAAGTAATATCTGTTTTTTCATTCATCATCCATCCATCCATCTATCCATCCATCCATCTACCCATCCATCCATTTATTTTTAGTTTCTCTGCTGTATGCCTTAGTGAATAAACCTTTTCCATTTTTGAATTTCCTGTAGCTTATTTTCACTGTTGCTAGTTTCTTCATAAATTCAGGTCAAATTCATTCTCTAGGAAGTCTCTCTTGTCTCTTCTAATTGACATGATTTTGTCTTTCTTTGAGCATCCAAAGCCTATAATATATAGATTTGCCTGGTAATTAGTTATATATTGTCTTTTAATATCTTTTGAATTGATATTAATCTACTGTATGGTTATTTGTTTTCAAACATGTATGTTCAATTTCTATAATTTAAATTTTAAAATTCTTAAAATTACAAGCTATGAATTATGCTTTTTATATTCTTTCACTTGTAGAAACACAGTAATTATTTTGTGATTAGTTAATTCTGTAAGCAAAGACTACATATGTAGACAAACCCATTAGTGTCAAAACTGAAAGCACTAACTCTATTAAATAAAGACTCACTACAGACTGGGACTTAATACTTCCCAGGCATATAGATTCTTTGCTCTATGATTTTTCCAGAAAATGCCAGATTCTACCCTCTTGCTAGTAGAGAAGGAACAAAATAAATACCTGGCCTAAGCATGACTTATTACTAGAGAGCTTAGTTTACCTCTAGAAAAAAAAAAAATCATGAGCTAGTTTAAATCTCTGTTTAAATACTAATAACTACTCTAAAACATGTTTTAAACCAAAAAATCTTCTTTCAGCCTAAATTTGATTTTGCAGACTGTCTCATTTCTTTGTACCTATCTTCATATTTTTCAGCAGCTGCTGAAATCTCTAGGGAGTATCTCTCCAAGGATACAGAGCCAGACAGCCCAGGTCTCTTCTCTCTTCTTGAGTTCCTGTTTTCAAGTAATGATTTGGATAAACTAGAGACCAGTTTTCTTTCGAGCAGCTCTGGCAGCTGAAATTAATTCTCTTAAGACTCTACTTTGGAGGCAAGCAGATGGTACACATGCACGTGTTTTAGTTTTGATTGTACCAGTTCTGAATAATTTAAAGTTCCAAATCTCTATAAAATACTGTATTCCCATTTCCCAAAGCAATTTTTTTTTTCCTTTGGCCTCAGAAATTCCTTCCTTATATTTTGACATTTGGCTGAAACTTCATTCATTTTGTACTGGCTTCATTGTCACATACCTCCTGCTGTTCTTTGTTACAATTTTAGATAAGTATGGCTTTAGAAAAGTAAGATGCTTTTAGAAACTATTTTTCTGGTGATTTTCCCCTTACCATTTGCAAAGCATTTTGTATACATAAACAGCACATTAGCCAAATGATGTTGTTATCACAGTTCCTGTTGGTCTGCGCTTGGCTCTCGCTTTAGAATTACCCCAAATAGGTTTGCAGAGTTTTATAGTTGCATTATGAGGCACTCAATAATATGTATGAACTTAGGTATTTTTTCCCCCTGATATTTTCTTTGAGAAACAGCTTGTCCTATCTCTGTTGAAGATTCACTGCTGTGCCAGTACAACATGGTAAGAAAGGAATGGTCACAAAGATCTCTAAGTAGGTTTCTCCATCTTGCCAAATGTAGTCCAAATTTTTCTGTGAGGTCTAGTGGTTTGTGAAGTTAATGGGGGCTGTGAGGTATGCATGTATGCACACTCACACGCATATATGCACACACACTGATAGCTACCCAACTCAATAAGAAAGCTCTGCTACTGTAGGCACTATAGCTATGATTCAATTCTGGATAAGTTTCACTAAGTTTTACTGTCATCTTCTCTTACTATGGCTAATGTACAAGCATATCTATAAAATAGAATGTGATATATTAGCACAAGTCCAGAAATGTAACCATATTATCAGATAAAGATAAAGAACAGTGCTAACTACAATATATAATTAGCCTTTACCAAGTGGTGCTTTTATATTGTTTTGTGGTTCATTCAACCCTTACAAAAATTTCATAATTTTGAGTACCATATTGTGAATGCAGAACTTAAGCCTCAGAGAGACTTAGTGGCTTGAGGATAAACAATGCTGCATTGAAATAAGGATACTAACTCCAGGTGCCCTGATACCAAATTCTATTTTTTTTTTTTTTCTCACAGAAAATGGAACAAAATAAAAAGCATAGCATTTATAGAACACCCAAATACATTTTTTTCCAGAATAACTTTACATCATTATTGAAATATAACTACATACAAAACACGATATTCAGTTCAGTTCAGTTCAGTTCATTTCAGTCGTTCAGTCATGTCCGACTCTTTGCGACTCCTTGGACTGCAGCACGCAGGCCTCCCTGTCCACTACCAACTGCTGGAGTTTACTCAAACTCACGTCCATTGAGTTGGTGATGCCATCCAACCATCTCATCCTCTGTCGTCCCCCTCTCCTCTTGCTTTCAATCTTTCCAAGCATCAGGGTCTTTTCAAATGAGTCAGTTCTTTGCATCAGATGGACAAAGTATTGGAGTTTCAGCTTCAACATCAGTCCTTCCTATGAACACTCAGGACTGATTTCCTTTAGGATGGACTGTTGGATCTCCTTGCAGTCCAAGAGTCTTTTCCAACACCACAGTTTAAAAGCATCAGTTCTTCGGCACTCAGCTTTCTTTATAGTTCAACTCTCACATCCATACAAGACTCCTGGAAAAACCATAGCCTTGACTAGACGGACCTTTGTTGGCAAAGTAATGTCTCTGCTTTTTAATATGCTGTCTAAGTTGGTCATAACTTTTTGTTGTTGTTTCTTGTATATGAATTTTGGAAAATAGAAACTTAGAACAACTGAAGAGAACCTCATAAATCTCATCTATTTGATAGAACACTTCCCTTTGGGACCATAACAATTGCTATGCAGAATCAACAACTAAATAACTTTCAGTAGTGTTTCATCTCTCTTGATTTCAACCATTCAAGTGATGTGATGTCTACCACTTCCCTTGAGGGATAATTCCATAATCCAGCAGTTTCAGTGTCAAGAAGGTTTTCATGTATTCCATCTAAAATGTCTTTTCTCTAACTTCATTCCATTTCTCATAGTTACACCAGATCTGAGCACATCACTAAATGATTTCTTATTCCCAATGAGGGTTACCCTCTTAAATATTTGGTGGCCAGATATTTTCTACTTTTATCTCTCACTTTTCCAAGAGTTACATATTTACCGCCAACAAACTGCCTTCTTCAGTCTCTTCATCAATTTTAAACTGCCTTCATCAATTTTAAATTCTTCCCTGAACAGCTATTTTTTTTGCTAAATGCCTTGAAGTCAGGCATAGGAAGATTATGGGTTTTCATTACAAAGCTATATCTAAACATATCATTCAAGATATTACCAACATCTATGCTTTTCAGTTCAAACATAATACGCAGCCAAATAATTAAAATAAGTGACAATAAAATTCTCACCTTAAAGTAAGCTTTAATTTAACACCTGTTAGATCCCTTCTCAGGAGAAGGCAGTAGAACCCCACTCCAGTACTCTTGCCTGGGAAATCCCATGGACGGAGAAGCCTGGTGGGCCACAGTCCATGGGGTCGCTAAGAGTCGGACATGACTGAGTGACTTCACTTTTATTTTTCACTTTCATGCACTGGAGAAGGAAATGGCAACCCACTCCAGTGTTCTTGCCTGGAGAATCCCAGGGACAGTGGAGCCTGGTGGGCTTCCGTCTATGGGGTCACACAGAGTCAGACACAACTGACGTGACTTAGCAGCAGCAGTAGCAGCAGCAGATCCCTTCTCAAGAATACAATGAAGGGACTTTCCTGGAGGTTTAGTGGTTAAGAGTGTGCTTCCTCTGCAGGGGGCGCTGACTTGTTTCTGATTTAGGAAACCACGATCTCACTTGCTGTGTGCCACAGTCGATTAAACAACAACAGGAAAAAAAAATAAAGCAAGGCAGAAGCAGTGTGATAAAAATCTAAAAATCCCCTATTAGCATAATGTATATTTAAAAGGATGCCTTTTCTCTTGGTGAGCACAGAATATTTTTGCGTCTACAAAAGTGGAAGTTTACTAGTAAGATAAAAAGATGAATTGTTATGTTGGTAGAGGGACAAGGGGGTTTGACTGTTCAGTTCACCTAAGTCGCTCAGTCATGTCTAACTCTTTGTGACACCTTGGATTGCAGCACTCCAGGTCTCCCTGTCCATCACCAACTCCCATAGTTTACTCAAACTCATGTCCATTGAGTTGGTGATGCCATCCAACCATCTCATCTGCTGTTGTCCATTTCTCCTCCCGCCTTCAATCTTTGCCAGCATGAGGGACTTTTCAAATGACTCAGTACTTCGCATCAGGTGGACAAAGTATTGGAGTTTCAGCTTCAGCATCAGTCCTTCCAATGAATATTCAGGACTGATTTCCTTTAGGATGGCCTTGTTGGATCTTCTTTCAGTCAAAGGGACTCTCAAGAGTCTTCTTCAACATCACAGTTCAAAAGCATCAATTCTTGGGTGCTCAGCTTTCTTTATATTCCAACTCTCACATCCATACATGACTACGGAAAAAACCATAGCCTTGACTATATGGATTTTTGTTGGCAAAGTAATGTCTCTGCTTTTTAATATGTCATCTAGGTTGGTAATAACTTTTCTTCCAAGGAGTAAGCATCTTTAATTTCATGGCTGCAGTTACCATCTGCTGTGACTTTGGAGCTCCCCAAAATAAAGTCTCTAACTGTTTCCATTGTTTCCCCATCTATTTGCAATGGAGTAATGGGACTGGATGCCACGATCTTAGTTTTCTGAATGTTTAACTTTAAGCCAACTTTTCCACTATCCGCTTTCACTTTCACCAAGAGGCTCTTTAGTTCTTCTTCATTTTCTGCCACAAGGGTGGTGTCATCTACATATCTGAGATTATTGATATTTCTCCCAGCAATCTTGATTCCAGCTTGTGCTTCATCCAGCCAGTGTTTCTCATGATGTACTCTGCATATAAGTTAAATAAGCATGGGTGATAATATACAGGCTTCAGGTACTCCTTTCCTGATTTGAAAGCAGTCTGTTGCTCCATGTCCAGTTTGAACTGTTGCTTCCTGACCTGCATACAGATTTCTCAAAAGGCAGGTCAGGTGGTATGGTATTCCCCCCTCTTTAAGAATTTTCCACAGTTTGATATATCAATAAAGCAGAAATAGATGTTTTTCTGGAACTCTCTTGCTTTTGTGATGATCCAGCTGATGTTGGCAATTTGATCTCCGGTTCCTCTGCTTTTTGTAAATCCAGCTTGAACATCTGGAAGTTCACAGTTCACATATAGCTGAAGCCTGGCTTGGAGAATTTTGAGCATCACTTTACTAGCGTGTGAGATGAGTGCAATTGTGTGGTAGTTTGAGCATTTTTGCATTGCCTTTCTTTGGGACTGGAATGAAAACTGACTCTTTCTAGTCCTCTGGCCACTGCTGAGTTTTCCAAATTTGCTGGCATATTGAGTGCAGCACTTTCACAGCATGATTTTTAAGAATTTGAAATAGCTCAGCTGGAATTCCATTACCTCCACTAGTTGATACTTCCTAAGGCCCAGTTGAATTTGCATTTTAGGATGTCTGGCGTAGGTGAGTGATCATACCATCGTGACTATCTGGGTCATCATTTCTTTTTTGTATGGCTCTTCTGTGTATTCTTGCCACCTCTTTTTAATATCTTTTGCTTCTGTTACGTCCCTAGAATTTCTGTCCTTTACTGAGCCCATCTTTGCATGAAATATTCCTTTGGTATCTCTAATTTTCTTGAAGAGATCTTTAGTCTTTTCCATTCTATTGTTTTCCTCTATTTCTTTGCATTGATTGTTGAGGAAGGCTTTCTTATCTCTCCTTGCTATTCTTTGGAACTCTGCATTCAAATGGGTATATCTTTCTTTTTCTCCTTTGCTTTTCTCTTCTCTTCTTTTCACAGCTATTGGTAAGGCCTCCTCAGACAGCCATTTTCCTTTTTGCATTTCTTTTTCTTGGGGACGGTCTTGACCATGTCACTTGTACAATGTCATGGACTTCTGTGCATAGTTCATCAGGCACTCTGTCTATCAGATATAATCCCTTGAATCTTTTTCTCACTTCTACTCTGTAATCCTAAGGGATTTTATTTAGGTTATACCTGAATGGTCTAGTGGTTTTCCCTACTTTCTTCAATTTAAGTCTGAATTTGGCTATAAGGAGTTCATAATCTGAGCAACAGTTAGCTCCTGGTCTTGTTTTTGCTAACAGTATAGAATTTCTCCATCTTTGGCTGCAAAGAATTTAATCAATATGATTTCAGTATTGACCATCTGGTGATGTCATGTGTAGAGTCTTCTCTTGTGTTGTTGGAAGGGGGTGTTTGCTATGACCAGTGTGTTCTCTTGGCAAATCTCTATTAGCCTCTGCCCTGCTTCATTTTGTACTCCAAGGCCAAATTTGTATATTACTCTAGCTATCTCTTGACTTCCTAGGAAAAGGACATCTTTTTTTTTGGTGTTAGTTATAGACGTTCTTATAGGTTTTCATAGAATCGTTCAACTTCAGCTTCTTCAGCATTACTAGTCGGGGCAAAGACTTGGAGTACTGTGATACTGAATGGTTTGTCTTGTAAACAAACAGATAACATTCTGTCATTTTTGAGATTACATCCAAGTACTGCATTCCAGTGGAGAAGGCAATGGCATCCTACTCCAGTACTCTTGCCTGGAAAATCCCATGGATGGTGAAGTCTGGTGGGCTGTAGTCCATGGGGTTGCTAAGAGTTGGACATGACTGAGCAACTTCCCTTTCACTTTTCACTTTCATGCATTGGAGCAGGAAATGGCAACCCACTCCAGTGTTCTTGCCTGGAGAATCCCAGGGACGGCGGAGCCTGGTGGGCTGCCGTCTCTGGGGTCGCACAGAGTCGGGCACGACTGAGCGACTTAGCAGCAGCACTGCATTCCAGACTCTTTTGTTGACTGTGATGGCTACTACATTTCTTCTAGTGATTCTTGCCCACAGTAGTAGATAAAATGGTCCTCTGAGTTAAATTCATCCATTCAAGTCCATTTTAGTTCACTGATTCCTAAAATGTTGATGATCACTCTTACCATCTCCTGTTTGACCACTTCAAATTTGCCTTGATTCATGGATACAACATTCCAGGTTCCTATGCAATACTGCTCTTGCCAGCATTGGACTTTGCTTCTATCATCAGTCACATCTACAACTGGGTGTTGTTTTTGCTTAGGCTCCATCTCTTCATTCTTCTGGAGCTATTTCTCCACTGATCTCTGGTATTATATTGGGCACCTACCGACCTGGGGAGCACATCTTTCAGTGTCCTATCTTTTTGCCTTTTCATACTGCTCATGGAATTCTCAAGACAAGAACACTGAAGTGTGTGATCAGATTGGTTAGTTTTCTGTGATTGCCATATTCAGTTTGTCTGCCCTCTGATGGAGAAGGAAAAGAGGTTTATGGAAGCTTCCTAATGGGAGAAACTGACTGAGGGGAAAACTGGGTCTTATTCTTATGGGCGTGGCCATGCTCAGTAAATCTTTAATCCAATTTTCTGCTAATGGGTGGAGCTGTGTTCCCTCCCTGCTATTTACCTGGGGCCAAACTATGGTGGAGCAACCCATGTCCAAGAAGCAGTGGCTGTGAGGGCACAGAAGGGCTGAGAGGAGCTACTCCACATTCAAGGTAGGAGGGGCGACTGTAAGGAGATACCCCTCATCCAAGGTAAGAGAAACCCAAGTAAGATGGCAGATATTGCAAGAGGCATAGGAGGGCAGACATACAAACCATATTCACAGGAAGCTAATCATTCTAATCACATGGGCCACAGCCTTGTCTAACTCAATGAAACTAAGCCATGCCCTGTGGGGCCACCCAAGATGGGTGGGTCATGGTAGACAGGTCTGACAGAATGTGGTCCACTGGAAAAGGGAATGGCAAACCACTTCAGTATTCCTGCCTTGAGAACCAGATGAACAGTATGAAAAGGCAAAATGATAGGATACTGAAAGAGGAACTCCCCAGGTCAGTAGGTGCCCAATATGCTACTGGAGATCAGTGGAGAAATAACTCCAGAAAGAATGAAGGGATGGAGCCAAAGCAAAAATAATACCCAGCTGTGGATGTGACTGGTGATAGAAGCAAGGTCCGATGCTGTAAAGAGCAATATTGCATAGGAACCTGGAATGTTAGGTCCATGAATCAAAGCAAATTGCAAGTAGTAAAACAGGAGATGGCAAGAATGAATGTCAACGTTGTAGGAATCAGTGAACTAAAATGGGCTGGAATGGGTGAATTTAGCTCAGATGACCATTGTATCTACTACCGTGGGCAGGAATCCCTTAGAAAAAATGCAGCAGCCAAAATGGTCAACAAAAGAGTTCATAATGCAGTACTTGGATGCAATCTCAAAAATGACAGAATGATCTCTGTTCATTTCCAAGGCAAACCATTCAATATCAGAGTAATCCAAGTCTATGCCCCAACCAGTAATGCTGAAGAAGCTGAAGTTGAACGGTTCTATGAAGACCCACAAGACCTTTTAGAACTAACATCCCAAAAAGATGTCCTTTTCATTATAGGGGACTGGAATTTAAAAGTAGGAAGTAAAGAAACACCTGGAGTAACAGGCAAATTTGGCCTTGGAGTACGGAATGAAGCAGGGCAAAGGCTAATATAGTTTTGCCAAGAGAACGCACTGGTCATAGCAAACACTGTTTTCCAACAATACAAGAGAAGACTCTACACAATGGACATCACCAGATGGTCAACACCAAAATCAGATTGATTATATTCTTTGCAGCCAAAGATAGAGAAGCTCTATAAGTTAGGAAAAACAAGACCGGGAGCTGACTGTGGCTCATATCATGAACTCCTTATTGCCAAATTCAGACTTACCTTGAAGAACGTAGGGAAAACCTCTAGACCATTCAGGTATGACCTAAATCAAATTCCTTATAATTATACAGTGGAAGTGAGAAATAGATTTAAGGTACTAGGTCTGATAGATAGAGTGCCTGATGAACTATGGATGGAGGTTAGTGACATTGTACAGGAGACAGGGATCAAGACCATCCCCATGGAACAGAAATTCAAAAAAGCAAGATGGCTGTCTGAGGAGGACTTACAAATAGCTGTGAAAAGAAGAGAAGTGAAAAGCAAAGGAGAAAAAGAAAGATATAAGCATCTGAATGCAGAGTTCCAAAGAATAGCATGGAGAGATAAGAAAGCCTTCCTCAGAATTCAATGCAAAGAAGTATAGGAAAACAAAAGAATGGAAAAGACTAGAGATCTCTTCAAAAAAATTAGAGATACCAAGGGAATATTTCATGCAAAATGGGCTCGATAAAGGACAGAAATGGTATGGACCTAACAAAAGCAGAAGATATTAAGAAGAGGTGGCAAGAATACACAGAAGAACTGTACAAAAAAGATCTTCATGACCCAGATAATCATGATGGTGTGATCACTCACCTAGAGCCATACATCCTGGAATGTAAAGTTAAGTGGGCCTTAGAAAGCATCACTACGAACAAAGCTAGTGGAGGTGATGGAATTCCAGTTGAGCTATTTCAAATCTTGGAAGATGATGCTGTGAAAGTGTTGCACTCAATATGCCAGCAAATTTGGAAAACTCAGGATTGGCCACAGGACTGGAAAAGGTCAGTTTTCATTCCAATACCAAAGAAAGCCAATACCAAGGAATGCTCAAACTACCGCACAATTGTACTCATCTCACATGCTAGTAAAGTAATGCTCAAAATTCTCCAAGCCAGGCTTAAGCAATACATGAACTGTGAACTTCCAGATGTTCAACCTGGTTTCAGAAAAGGCAGAGGAACCACAGATCAAATTGCCAACATCTGCTGGATCATGGAAAAAGGAAGAGAGTTCCAGGAAATGTCTGTTTCTGCTTTATTGACTATGCCAAAGCCTTTGACTGTGTGGATCACAATAAACTCTGGAAATTTCTAAAAGAGATGGGAATACCAGACCACCTGACCTATCTCTTGAGAAACCTGTATGCAGATCAGGAGGCAAAAGTGAACTGGACATGGAACAACAGACTGGTTCCAAATAGGAAAAGGAGTACGTCAAGGCTGTATATTGTCACCCTGCTTATTTAACTTATATGCAGAGTACATCATGAGAAACACAGGGCTGGAAGAAGCACAAGCTGGAATCAAGATTGCCGGGAAAAATATCAATAACCTCAGATATGCATATGACAGCAGCCTTATGGCAGAAAGTGAAGAGGAACTAAAACGCCTCTTGATGAAAGTGAAAGAGGAGAGTGAAAAAGTTGGCTTAAAGCTCAACACTCTGAAAACTAAGATCATGATATCTGGTACCATCACTTTTGGGAAATAGATGGGGAAAGAGTGGAAACAGTGTCAGACTTTATTTTTGGGTGCTCCAAAATCACTGCAGATTATGATTTCAGCCATGAAATTCAAATACACTTACTCCTTGGTAGGAAAGTTATGACCAAACTAGATAGCATATTCAAAAGCAGATACATTACTTTGCCAACAAAGGTCCGTCTAGTCAAGGCTATGGTTTTTCCGGTGGTCATGTATGGATGTGAAAGTTGGACTGTGAAGAAAGTTGAGTGCCAAAGAATTGATGCTTTAGAACTGTGGTGTTGGAGAAGACTCTTGAGAGTCCCTTGGACTGCAAGGAGATCCAACTAGTCGATTCTAAAGATCAGTCCAGGGTGTTCTTTGGAAGGAATGATGCTAAAGCTGAAACTCCAGTACTTTGGCCACCTAATGCGAAGAGTTGACTCATAGGAAAAGTCTCTGATTCTGGGAGGGATTGGAAACAGGAGGAGAAGGGGACGACAGAGGATGAGATGGCTGGATGGCATTACTGACTTGATGGACGTGAGTTTGAGTGAACTGTGGGAGTTGGTGATGGACAGGGAGGCCTGGCGTGCTGTGGTTCATGGGGTCGCAAAGAGTCAGACATGACTGAGTGACTGAACTGAACTAAAACTGGTGGAGGTAATGAAGATAATGGCAACCCCATTCAAAAGATCCCATGCATGTACTGCTACACTCAGTGCCCTCAATCCTGCAGCAGGTCCCCACTGACCCACGCCTTTACAGGAGACTCCTGCACACTCCCAGGCAAGCCTGGATCAGTCTCTTGTGGGGTCACTGCTCCTTTCTCCGGGGTTCTGTGCACACAAGGTTCTATATATGTCCTCTAAGATCTATTTCCTAGTACTTTGTAAGTTCTGGCAGCTCTATGATAGGGTTAATGGTGAACTCCTCCAAGAGGGTTTATGCCATACCCAAGTCTGCTGCACCCAGAGCCCTTGCCCCTGCAACAGTCCACTGCTGACCCATACCTCCACAGGAGATGCTTAAACACAGTTCTATCTTAGTCTCTGTGAGGTCCCTGCATTCTGATGTGCACAAGGTTTGTTTGAGCCCTCTGAGCGTCTCTGGCGGGAATGGGGTTTGATTCTAATTGTGAATTCGCCCCTCCTACCATCACGTTGGGGCTTCTCCTTGCCCTTATGCATGGGGTATCTCCTCACAGCCACTCCAGCCCTGCGCAGCGGCCACTCCAGCACCTATTGTCTTAAGGCTTAAAACAGATACCTACACTAATCATGGCATGGGCCTTTGGAAAATAAAGGATTGCTACTTTTCTTTCAAATGCTAGGTCTGGCCCCTTGAGAATGTCATATACGAATGGTTAATTTTAGTGTTTGCCTTCCCTTTTTTGGACTCTAGTTCCATCCGAGTTTTATTTTTCCCATTTTTAATAATTTAAGATTTCTTGATTGTGCAGCCATGGTCTTTATTTGCTGTCTCTAAGATTTCTATTTTTAAATAACACTTTGATTATCTTAAAGTAGGAGTGCTTATATTGAAACTAATCATGATTTTCACATTTTAATTTACCATACAGCTTAAGGAATACCATGTTATTCTTGATGTTTAGTTGCTAAGTCGTGTCTGACTCTTTTGCCACACCATGAACTATAGCCTGCCAGGCTTCTCATCTAGGTGACTTCCCAGACAAGAATACTGGAGTGAGTTGCCATTTCCTCCCCCAGGGTATCTTCCTGATCCAGAGATCTAACCTGTGTGTCCTGCACTGCAGGTGGATTCTTTACTGCTGAGCCACTGGGGCAGCCTCTTTATTTATGGTTACATATTACAAAACTCAATAGAGCCTATCTTGGCAGAAAATTGTTTTCACCTTTAAGATGGTCTAAAATATAATTTTTTAGGAAGCAATTATTAGATGTCTACTATGTTCAGACAAAGTCTTATGTTCTAGTTACTTATACTTGCCCATGTCTAGTGTGGGAGAAGCATGCAATTAATTTTCACTTATGTAATTACAATTAGATAATAGCAATCCATACAGGGTACACTGAGGCACACCAGAGAGAGATCAACTCTGTGAACAAGGGGGAGGGGGGAGTTTTTAAGGTTATGCTTCATCTGGGTGTTCAAAAAGAATAGCTTTTTATCAAACATCCAGAAGCAATGACCAGGTGATGGAGCACTGTGAGGTCACAAAGCACAGAACAAACTTATATGTTCAGACTTAAAATCTTTAAGTCCCTGGAGCACAGTAAACATTGAAATTTAGAGAAAAATGACATTTGCAATAAAGCCAAATAATGAGAAGAAGAAAATACACATTATTAAAAAGATTGGATTTTCACCTCTTGTATATAAAAAGCAAAACAAAACAATTGTTGAGACACAGTCATACCAATTGTTTATATAGTGTCTATGATGGCTTTGATGCTATGAGTACAGAGTAGTAGTAGTTGAGTTGAATAGCAGAGACCAAGTATCATGCAAAGCTGAAACTATTTACAAGTCTACAGGAAAAGTTTTTTGATGTCTTTTCTGAGCAATGTTGAGCCTCTGAAAAATTTGAGTTGAGAGCTAGCATGATTGGATCTCCAATTCAGGAAGCTGAGTTTGGTAACAGTTTGGACAATAGGTTGGAGGCATTATAGAAGTGATAGTCTGGCCTGTATTAAGTGCTTTTTATCTGTTGTGTCTAGTTTGATTCCTGTCTTTTCCTTTCTATTTTCACCATAAACTCTGTTTACACTGATGCTAACTGATACTTTGCCCTCTTGCTTATTATATAATTACTAAATATTTTACTTTAAAGATATAGGGGGCAAACAGTGGTTTCATAAGGGCTGTTTCAAAGATAACTGATAAAAAAAGATAAATCATAAAAAAGATAATTCATAATGCATGGCTTATAAAACACAAATGTCTATTCTTGGTTATAAGCATTTTCTATTTTTATATAAAAAAAAATCAATAAACATTTATTGTGCATCCACTGTTTATAAAGAATTTTTCTAGGTTCAAATGTAGTATACTGAATGTTCCTCATGATGAAGGGCAATGTAATTGATCAATACATTAGCTCCAGGTTTCTCAATAGCAGCATTATTGACATCTTAAGGCAGATCATTCTTTGTTGTAGAGAGCTGTTTTGTACATCATAAGATGTTTAGTGACATACCTGGCCTCTCTCCACTAGATGCCAGTGGCACCTCCTACCTCAGTTGTGATAGTCAAAAAGATCCCTGGATGTTACCAGATGCCAAACGTCTCCTAGGGGAACAAAATCTGTGCTGATTGAGAAACACGGGTTTGTTTGTTTGTTTTTTTTTTACTTTCTTTTCTATGTTCTCACAGAATATATCTTTGCTAAAAATAAAAAAAAAAAAAAGAAAGAAAGAAAAATGCTGTTTTTTTTTTAAAGATAGGGAGCTCTTTAATCAGGAAGTTGAGATCACAGTATGATCACAGATCACAGATCTGTGATTGAGATCACAGTATGATTGAGATCACAGATCATAATGGTACGATGAGGATGGATTCAGTCTGTGCTGTGTCCCAGTCTGTTTTTGAAAATTGACTTCATGTTGTTGAACTGTAACATTTTCAATTTTTGCAAAAATCTTTGTCACAAAAACAAGGTATCAGATTTCAATTGTCTCATTTTTACATTCTTCTGTTGTAGTTTGTTGATCTTTTCAGTATTCTAAGCAAGATTAGACCAGCTTGAAAGAGCTGACCAATCCTTGGTCTTCCTAATAAAAAGTACAATAACCTATTGTGGAGACTAAGCCAACTGAGTTGAAGAATTTAGAAATGTAGAAATGGTCCATCATGCCAGATATTTCACAGTGGCTCAGCAGTAAACAAACCACCCTCAATACAGGAGACAGGGGTTCAATAGCTGGCCGGGGAAGATCACCTGGAAGAGGGCAAGGCAACCCACTCCAGCATTCTTGCCTGGAGAAACCCATGAGCAAGAGGAGTCTGTCAGGGTACAGTCCATAGGGTTGCAAAGAGTCAGATGAGACTAAGTACACAAGCATAAAACATTTTGTTTGTTTTAACTATTTTTTTAAAGTAAAGTCTAATCCAGAGGTTAAAGAAAATTAAAGCATGCCTTGATTAATGCTCTTCCTAAAGTTAGTCTGACTTGTCGTAAAGCTTTTGCCATGTGGTCATCATAGGGAAATAGAACTTTTATAACTCCAGTTCAGAATAATAATTTTTGATACTGCTAGGCAACTATCTGTAGTCTTTCTGAGCCCTGGGAATACTTATATCTCTGTGAGTTTACTCAGCTCTACAGAATTTCCAGACAAAAAAGGTAAAACTCATTCAAATAAGAGACATTAAATTTTCTGCTTCTTCAGCAACACTGCAAGAATTTCCATTTAACAAAGTGTCAGCATCAGCAATACCATTATCAATGGACATCTGGTTTTCATTCTCATATACATAGGCAGCAAATTTAAGGTACGGTTTAGAATATTCAGTGAAGTAAATGTTTAGGAGGGATATTGGTAGGGGGAGGTAGATGTGTTTCTGCACTTCCTTTGAATCAGAATAGAATTTTAAATTACTTAGATATCAAAAAGCCGAATGTATTAGAACACAAGACTTGTACTAGTATAGGGACTTTAAAATACAATATTTGTGACATATGTAAATGACATGAATTCTTGAATACAACAATCATGTAAAATTGTGTCTATTCTCTTTGTATTTAGTACCTGGAAGTACCAAGGGACACAGCTGCTGCCTGAATACTCAATACTGAACTGAAACAAAGGGTAGCAATTGGATACGAAAATATATTTTCTTCTTGTAGTTTGTGAAATCAGTTTACAGGTGTCTTGGGAACTGAGGGAGAGGAGTGGCAAGTATAATGTAAACTAAAGCAAAAATTGTCTTAACACACTGTTAGCTATATGTAAAAGGAAAAATGGCTTGACCCTTACATTCAACATTAAAAAGTTTAATAATAAAGTTATTTCTGACCTATGAGTCAGCATATTACATCTCCTAAGGCTGAAATTTCAGAGAAGTGAATATGGTCAGTGCATATTTTCTGTAGGGGAGCATAGAGGCTCTTATCCTTAAAAATAATTCAAGGTAGGAGTCATAAAAACTGGTTTTCAGTTTACATCATGTGTGCTTTTAGCTCAAAAATTTAGGTATATGTTGTATTTCCTGGCAGATTTTCTTCAGGGAGATGATATTAATAAAGCTAAATTACTTAAAGGGGAACTGTTGAAAAGCTATATTAAGTTAATAGGCTTATTTTATATTATACTTCGAAGCATCTACATTCACAGTGCTTGGAGTTTCACTTATAAAACTATACTTTGTTTAACAATTCCATGTGCAAAATTGAGAGAAGAATATAAAATGTACAATAGATTGTTTCTGCCTTGAAGAAATTATTCTCTAAAAGAACAGTTAGGGAAAAATGAAAATACTTTGATGAGTAAAGTATTGTATAGTTTAAAACAATATTTAATTATACAAATCTGATCAATAAATTTTTGATTCCCATTATAAACTAGATACCCTGGTTGGCTAGGAAACACTGAAGAATTGTTTGTGATTTTGAATAGCTTATAGTCTAATTAGGTGGTATGGCATTCCAAGTATTACAGATGTAGTATACAGGTGAAGATGTAACAAGTGTGTAACAAGGAACACAAAGAATAGACTGGTATAACTAAATTCAGATGTGAAAAGATAAGACCAAAATAGTTACATGGTTCAGTTCAGTTGCTCAGTCATGTCTTGACTCTTTGCAACCCCATGAACCACGGCACGCCAGGCCTCCCTGTCCATCACCAACTTCCAGAGTTTACCCAAACTCATGTCCATTGAGTCGGTGATGTCATCCAACCATCTCATCCTCTGTCGTCCCCTTCTCCTCCTGCCCTCAATCTTTCCCAGCATCAGGGTCTTTTCCAATGAGTCAGCTCTTCTCCTCAGGTGGCCAAAGTATTGGAGTTTCAGCTTCAGCCTCAGTCCTTCCAATGAACACCCAGGACTGATCTCCTTTAGGATGGACTGGTTGGAACTCCTTGCAGTCCAGGGGACTCTCAAGAGTCTTGTCCAACACCACATTTCAAAAGCATCAATTCTTTGGCACTCAGCTTTCTTTATAGTACAACTCTCGCATCCATGCAGGGTTACTTGTGGTCAAAAAATTAGAAGATCCAGAATTAAAATTCACATTTCGTGCTTCCCAATCCAAAACTCTTCCCATGGCAGCTACTATCTTTTACAGTATATATTTACAAATAGAAGATATAAACCAGAAATACATGAGTAAAAACAACAGATATAGAACATAATAGATATTAAGTGGGAAAAAGACAGTGTTATTAAAGCTAAAACAATAGCAGATTCTCACTTATATTAATAGCATGGTGCATGGCAGTAATAGATGTCAGTATTTTTCAAACCTTTCAAGACAATCTATGCATGCATGTTGATGTGTTTACATATGTGAGCATGTATGTATATGTACACACATATATGTGTTAACATAACTCATGATGATAATTCATGAAAGTAATTGAGCTTTCTGTACAGAGACTCATTATGGTATTCATACATCAATGTCTCTTGTTTCAGTACATGCATATGTATATGTAAATTCAAGCTCCTCTTGCAGTAAGCCTAAATTCCCCCAATGGCTGGTTCAATACTTGAAAATAAATAGTACAAACAATTACTCATTGCATCATAGTCAATGTTATAGTAAACAATGATATGATAATACAATATATTATTGATATACTTATTTTTGCAATTTCACTATGCAAACTAAATCAGTAACTAGTTGAATCACTTATTTTGTAAGTAATGAAAATCTAAAAGTGAAAGTCACAAAGACTTTGTGAACCCATGGACTGTAGCCTGCCAGGGTCCTCTGTCCATGGAATTCTCCAGCAAGAATACTGGAGTGGGTAGTCATTCCCTCCTCTAGGGGATCTTCCTGACCCAGGGATAGAATCCAGTCTCCCACATTCTGTCTGCAATGCAGGAGTCCTGGGTTCAATCCCTGGGTAGGGAAGATCCTCTAGAGAGGACATGGCAACTCAGTATGAAATCGAAATCTAAAGACTGTGCTAAATAAATATCAATAGCTAATTAAGTAATACTGTACATACATGATAAATTTTTCTATAAAGATTGTTTTTGTCAATCCTTACAGTCTGAAAACATTTTGGTAATTAGAGTCTTTGACTTGGAGAGCTGTGTTGAAAACACTAGAGTGGACTTCAGGTGACTTGTAGATCAGTCTCTAAAATTCATGAATCTTCAGTTGAGTAATTTCAGGCTTGGTTATCTCACTTGCAAAACAAGGAGTTAAAGCTACTGTTATCTCTAATATTCAGTAACTTCAGATTGTTTTGTGTAATTAACCTCCTTCTCCCCTTTCCCCCACAGATTTATCATAATTACTAAATATTCTTTCCAATTTTACCTACTAAGCCTCAAAAGTCTTAACACATTTCATTATCTTTTCACATAAATCAGATTTTGTATTATAATGCAATAAAATTTGATACCAACAACAAAAACAGCAAATATAAAACATATTAAAGTAAAAAAAGACTGAGTGAAATTGAGTTCAAACCAAATTATTTTTAAGAAATATTATCTTGTGGTAGACATATATTTTAAAAATCTCTTTATATAGTTAATTTTCACTTTATTTTCCCTCTGAAATTCAAATAAACTTCATAGGAAAACTATATCCAGAACACCCAAGATTGTCAGTTACATCACATGGTATTTGCTGATTTTTAACCTTAGAAAAAGTGCCGCTGGGTTTCTTCGAGAAAATTATAATAGATCCTCTCACTCTCTCTCTCTCAGAAAAAGAAAATCTATTTTTGTATCCACTAACAAATGTGATTGCTTTTCCTTCTGTTGTATACAAGTTTCCTTTTCTAAATCCACTGTCTACTCAGCATATTGCTGTATTATTAAATAATATTTTACATGACTTTTGTCAGCACAAATGATGTATACAAACCTTTATAAATTATGAGTATATAGTATCAAAATATTTCATGAGTCATTTAAATATGGCTTTAATAATTCTATCTAAAATATTAGATGCTGGACACACTGACAAAAATTCAATCTTTTGTTATAATGTAATGAGAAAATTTATTCCAACCTACTCAATAGTACTTTCTTTTAAATATATATCATAGTAAGAACTGCATGTGTCATGTATAAAATAAAATTGAGAAATGATTTAATACTTTTAATCAGAATGATGCCATCATAATCCAATATGAATGTAGACTTTTTATGAATTCCTTTTTAAAAGCTGATTAATTACTCACTTTTGGCTTACCAAACTAATTCACCATATAATAAATAATTTAAAGGACCTTAAAATAATTACCAGGCAAAGCATTTACATAATTGATTACAATTTATAGACAATAATTACTTTGATATTTTATAATATCTTAATCAATTCAGTACAAGTAACTAAAATTAGCCAAGTCTTATCATATAATCCCTCTAGTACCAGAAAATAGTGTATGACATTTGGGAAGAATATTCTTTCTTTCAGACCACAGGGATACTATTTAATAAACTGCCACTTCAATGTGCTAAATGATGCCCCAATGGATTGAAAGAGAAGACTTGCTTCCAAAGCTCTAATTTGTACTGCAGGAGCATTTTTATTCACCAGACAAGTGCTGACCTGATGTATCATATTTTGAAGTGCCAGCAGATTTATACAAGAATAATTGATGGCAAATGAAAGCTACAAAAGATGACTTTTTTCTTTACTCACTTCCAAACATTAGGTCCCCAGTTCACCAATGTATGATTTTACAAAGAAGACATTTTATTACAGCACAGGGACTTGATGTTGACATTATAATTTAATAGATCTTCTCAGGATATATTATATGATATGACTCAGAATTTCTTTTTAATTAGTTCAGGTGTTGTCACTTAAGACAAATTTTCTGACAAATTCTTTTTTTTAGACTTGATATTGTATAAATTTTTTATTTTTATGAATCTATTGCATGATGCATATTTTACAAAATAAAGTATGATGCATTAAAAAAGAAATGCAGAGTCCTGTGAAAAATTCTAAGAACATCTTTTGTTTTAAAAAAGACCTTTAGAAACTATTTTAGACTTTGCCAAAATGGTGACAAGTGCTGGTCCATTAACATCATTCTAGCTCTCTGGAGAAGAAGTGCCATTAGTATCAATTTCTTAATGTGAATGATAAGGCATTTTAATGTAATATTAAATATTCTCTTTGACACATTCTTTAGGGACCATTTTAAAAAATGCAAATGATAGGATCCAATGAGAGATATAATAAGTAATTCTGATCAAGGTTGTTAAAAAGTTTGGATTGGTCCAAAGGGATGACTGAAAAGGAAGTGTGCTTTTCAGATGGCAATTGAAAGGAGGGTTGGAAAGGTTGACAGGGAATTCCCTTTTGCTTTCTTTTAACTTTGGCTCAAAGTCTGTTTTGTTGTTATTGTTTGTTTGTTTTTGTTTTTTAAACTATATAGTGCCCCAAAACTTCTGTATACGCAGCATGCTATGCAATTTACAGTATTCAGCTGAACCATAGTACTTTAAAGATATAAAAGAACTTAAATGTCTCATTACAATCCTTTCTAGTTAGTGGTGAAGAAACTGAACCAAAGATTAGAACACTGGTAAACTACTATATCGGAGAAGGCAATGGCACCCCACTCCAGTACTCTTGCCTGGAGAATCCCACGGACAGAGGAGTCTGGTAGGCTACATACAGTCCATGGGGTCCTGAAGAGTTGGACACAACTGAGCGACTTCACTTTGACTTTTCACTTTCATGCACTGGAGAAGGAAATGGCAACCCACTCCAGTATTCTTGCCTGGAGAATCCCAGGGACAGAGGAGTCTGTTGGGCTGCCATCTATGGGGTCGCACAGAGTTGGACACGACTGACGAGACTTAGCAGCAGCAGCAAACTACTATATAGTTAGATAACAGCAGAGCCAGAATTTTTTTTTATTTTCCCTTGAGCCAAACTATCTTTTAAAATAATAATAGCTCAAACATTTGCATGATGTGTTTTAAAAGCATGAGGGAAAATTAAAGCAAATTTTTATTTCTCAATTGAGAAGATCCACTATTTTTTATTTGATAAATCTAATAGCTCTTTCAAGGGATATAATGACATTTTACCCTGTTTCTTCTGTTTTCTTTAGTAGTGCTTTTGGAAATAATGTACTTTGGAATACAGTGGGATGGTACTAAATATTTTTTTTCAATAAATCATCATTTAATGAGAATTATATTTTAAAACTGGAACTTACATGTTTATTTAGAAGACCATTCAATCTCTACTTGCCTCATGATAAAAGCAAAAATGGACCAATTTATCCATTTACTGACTAAAGCAAGCAATTTAGAGGAGGACTGTCTACAAGGTATAAGGGAAAGCCTCTCCCTTTGTTGTATGTATTGTGGTCTGAGAATGAATTAGATATGGGGAAGCAAAACACTCTAAATATATGTCCTGAATTCTTCTCTTTGGGTGAAAGTATTGATACTAGTGTTCAAGCTTGGTTTAGAAAAGGAAAGGGAACCAGAGATCAAATTGCCAACATTTGCAGGATCATAGATAAAACAAGGGAATTCCAGAAAAACATCTACCTCTATTTCATTGACTATGCTAAAGCCTTTGACTCTGTGGATCATAAGAAACTGTGGAGGAGATGGGAATACCAGACCATCTTACCTGTCTCCTGAGAAACCTATATGTGGATCAAGAAGCAACAGTTAGAACCCTGTATGGAACAACTGACTGGTTCAGGACTGAGAAGGAGTACAACAAGGCTGTTTATGGTCACCCTGTTTATTTAACTTAACATCATGCAACATTCCAGGCTGGATAAGTTACAAGCTAGAATCAAGATTCCTTGGAGAAATATCAATAGCCTCAGATAAGTGGATGATACCACTCTAATCACAGAAAGCAAAGAGGAACTAAAGAGCCAAAAGCCAACTTAAAACTGAATATTAAAAACAAAACAAAAAACAAAACTAAAATCATGGTATCTGGCTCCATAACTTCATGGAAAATTGAAGGGAAAAAGATGGAAGCAGTGGCAGATTTCTTCTTCTTGGGCTCTAAAATCACTGCAAATGGTGACTGTAGCCATGAAATTAGAAGGCAATTGCTTCTTGGCACAGAAGTTATGATAAATCTAGACAGCATGTTAAATTTAAGGTTAAAAAGGTCCCTATAGTCAAGGCTATGGCCTTTCCAGTAGTCATGTATAGGCATGAGAGTTGGACAGTAAAGAAGGCAGAATGCCAAAGAATTGGTGCTTTCGAACTGTGGTTGTGAAGACTCTTGAGAGTCACTTGGAAAGCAAGGAGATCAAACTACTGAATCTTAAAGGAAATCAACCCTGAATACTCTTTGGAAAGACTGATAGTAAAGCTGAAACTTCAATACTTTGGCCAGCTGATGCGAAGAGCTGACTCATTGGAAAAGACTCTGATGCTTGGAAAGTTTGAAGGCAGTAGAAGAGGGTGACAGAGGATGAGATGGCTGGATGGCATCACCAATTCAATGGACATGAACTTGGGAAAACTCCAGGAAATGGTGAGGGACAGGGAAGCCTGGCGTGCTGCACTCCCTGGGGTCTGAAGAGTTACACACAACTGTGTGACTGAACAACAACAAACATTAAAACTAGATTTGTAAATCACAATATTTAGGCTGCAGAAAAACTTTACACAGGAATGATCTATCTATTGTTGTTCAGTTGCTAAGTTGTATCCAACTCCTGTCTACCTATCTATCTATCATCTAGTTGGTGACCTGAGAATAGACTGCAATGGAGAGTGGCCACATGCCAACACTGCTGTGATCAAAACAGTAGTAATAGTGGGAAGTGTCTGTGGATAAGCCTCAAGTAATCTCCTGATCCTCCCCTTTCTGCATGCTTCATTCAAGGGAATCCAGAATCACATATCCAGGTGAGGGAGTAGGTAGATAACCAGAGAACAGATGGACCAGCAAAGGATTGAGGTCACAATAAATAGGCCATATTATTCACAAATTTAAATTGGAAGTAAATGTTGAGGATGATAGTCTCCAGATGTGGGTATCAGCATGGCATTACCAGACTAGTTATAATATGTAACACTGACCTCTCTATAGTCCAGAGACTAAATGGTGCATATCTGGATACGCAAGTCATTGTAAATACCATATGCTCCTTTCTATACTGCTGTTATAGAAATGCTTATGCCCACACCCAAATCTTTATCAATCTAAAGAGAAGGGGGAGTGGAAAGGGGAGCATGAAAATTTTACCCAAAAGAGAATATCTAACCTGCGAGATACTTGTATTTAACTTAAATCTTAATTTAAAGCATTCTACTTTTTTTTTTTTCATTTAAAAAATGTATTCCATGTACTTCTCAATGGCCTATGTGAGAAATATGATCACATACCCCAAATCAAGGGATCGACTTGGACACATGAAACAGTGAAAGTGAGACTTCTAATGATGGTCTTGTAATAACGGATATCTGTCTGGTGAGCAGGCACACCCAGGACAGTTACAGCAAGCACCGTTATTCCCTGGTGCGCAGACCCCTCCCCAGTTCCTCAGTGACTGAGTACTGCGGGGTTACAAAATCTTCCCAGGTTGTAAGTCCAAGTCTAAGTAAGCCTAAGTCTCATAGGGTATTCATTCTTTTCCCTTCCAAGCCTAAGTCCACATTTTTCAACAAAGACTTTAGTTTATCCCTTTTCAAACATCCTGTTAGCTTAGGGACTCTCCAGGTATAAACTGTTAGGCAAGACTAGCTTGCCAGTAACTTTCCAGGACAAAACTAGCTAGCTCTGAGTGGAAAACCATTTTAAAATAATTTTCCACCCAAGGTCAGCTACTTCATTTTGAAAATAGACCACATCCAGTTCCATTTCTTAAAATTGTAAAATCATGAAAAAGATCTCATTCATCATAGTCAATAAAGAAACCACATTTTCTTTACATTTTCTTTGAAACACAGTGTACTACAATGTTCAATGTTATAATACAGTATAGAATGCAGATTAGATGAAAATCGGTGAGAGACATATTTACAAGAATTGATATTTGAATACAGAATGAAATATGAGTATACAGCTATTCTTATACAGTCTGAAAATCCCTAGAAATACTAGAACAAGCACTGGAAAGGCAGAAAATTCAACCTATTGACCGAATAGTTTGTCAAATCCCGGAAAAATAGAAACCATATGATACAGAAAAACTTCAGATGAACTATCAACTTAACCAATCAAATATGCAAACAAAGAGGGAAGCAGAGGGGATCCAGGAATTACAATAACTCCTGGGGAATTGGATTCAGAAAAACAGTCTCCTTCTCTCTCCCCACTGTTACCCTTGGGCTGAGTCAAAGTACTAGGATCAGAGAAGGAGTTCACAGACCCAGCTGCTAATAATTCTTCAAGTAGCATTAGAATATTTGCATGTAAATGATTAGCTATCTATACACTCCCAATTTTCCTAATGCCTAACCTTTTTTACAGACCAGAGAAACATAGTCATAGACTGTTTTTGAGAGTTCATATTCACAGACTGTCAATCAGAAGTTTTCAATTGAAGAGATATAACTTCACACCAAGTGTCTCAGGAAAATCAACATTCTGAAAATGGGTCATTAAAGATGACATATATATATATATAACATGAAAGTAAAGTCGCTCAGTCGTGTCTGACTCTTGGTGATACCATGGACAGTAGTCTACCAGGCTTCTCTGTCCATGGGACTTTCCAGGTAAGAGTACTGGAATGGGTTGCCATTTCCTTCTGTAGGGGATCTTCCTGACCCAGGTCTTCTGCATTGCAGGCAGAAGCTTTACCCTCTGAGCCACCAGGGAAGCCTATATATATATATATATATACACACACATACAATAGTCAACTGATAGTTGGTAAAGGAACAAAGGCATTACAACATAGCAAAGATAATTTTTTCAGTAAATGATGCTGGAACATATGGCCATCCATATGCCAAAAAAAAAAAAAAGAATGCAGGTATTGTCATATGAATCATTATTTAGGAGATAGCACAGGAGAAAATCTAGATGACCAAAGGTTTAGTGATACATTTTTAGACACAAGACCAAAGATACAATAAGTGAAACAAATAATTGATAAGCTGTATTTCATTAAAAGTTATTGCTCTGCAAAAGAAACTATCAAAAGAATGAGAAAGTACAGATTGAGAGAAACTATTTGCAAATCTAAAATATACAATGAATGCTTAAAAATCAGTAGAAGAAACAAAGAACCCAGTTGGACAATGAGCAAGCAAGCAGTTGGCAATAAACAATGAAAAGATGCTATAGGTAATATGTTATTAGGGAAAGGCATATTAAAAAATAACAATAGAATACTACTAGACACACCCACAAGAATGCCCCAAAGCTGGAACACTGAAAACCTCTGTCAGGATGCCGAGCAATCAGATCAGATCAGATCAGATCAGTCACTCAGTCATGTCCGACTCTTTGCGACCCCATGAATCGCAGCACGCCAGGCCTCCCTTGTCCATCACCAACTCCCGGAGTTCACTCAGACTCATGTCCATCGAGTCAGTCATGCCATCCAGCCATCTCATCCTCTGTCGTCCCCTTCTCCTCCTGCCCCCAATCCCTCCCAGCATCAGAGTCTTTTCCAATGAGTCAACTCTTCGCATGAGGTGGCCAAAGTACTGGAGTTTCAGCTTTAGCATCATTCCTTCCAAAGAAATCCCAGGGATGATCTCCTTCAGAATGGACGGGTTAGAACTCCTTGTAGTCCAAGGGACTCTCAAGAGTCTTCTCCAACACCACAGTTCAAAAGCATCAATTCTTCAGCACTCAGCCTTCTTCACAGACCAACTCTCACATCTATACATGACCACAGGAAAATCCATAGCCTTGACTAGACGAACCTTTGTTGGCAAAGTAATGTCTCTGCTTTTAAATATGCTATCTAGGTTGGTCATAACTTTCCTTCCAAGGAGTAAGTGTCTTTTAATTTCATGGCTGTAGTCACCATCTGTAGTGATTTTGCAGCCCCCAAAAATAAAGTCTGACACTGTTTCCACTGTTTACCCATCTATTTCTCATAAAGTGGTGGGACCGGATGCCATGATCTTCATTTTCTGAATGTTGAGCATAGAAACTCTCAATTATTGCTGAAGGGAATCAGTTATCTAATAGGCTAAACATTCTCTTACCCTACAATGTAGAAATCATGCTCCTTGATATTGATCCAAGGGAACTGAAAACTCATGTCTACACAAAAACTTCCACATGGATGTTTATGCTCATGTGCTTAGTTACTCTTGGGAGAAAGAAATGGCAACCCACTCCAGTATTCTTGCCTGAAGAATCCTGTGGACAGAGGATCCTGGAGGGCTGCTGTCCATAGGGTTGCACAGAGTTGGACACAATTGAAGCAACTTAGCATGCACATGTGCATTGGAGAAGGAAATGGCAACCCACTCCAGTATTCTTGCTTGGAGAATCCCAGAGATAGAGGAGCCTGATGGGCTGCTGTCTATGGGGCCGCACAGAGTCGGACACTACTGAAGCGACTTAGCAGCAGCAGCAGCAGCAGCAGCTTAGTCACTCAGTCGTGTCCAGCTCTTTGTGACCCCATGGACTGTAGCCTTCCAGGCTCCTCAGTCCATGGAATTCCCAGGTAAGAATACTGGAGTGGGTTGCCATTTCTGTCTCCATGGGATCTTCCCAACCCAGGGATCAAACATGCATCTCCTGTGTCTCCTGCATTGCAGGAGGATTCTTTACTGTCTGAGCCACTAGGGAAGCCACCATGGATGTTTATAGCAGCTTTATAACATAGTCATCAAAACTTGAAAGAAACCAGGATGCCCTTCAGTAGATGAATGGATAAATAATAGTAGTACTACTATTAGTAGTAGTAAATAATAGTAGTACTAATATTATTATTTTCCAGAATGTGTAGTATTAATGAGTGCTAAACAAAAGTGAGCTATCAAAGCCATTAAAAGACACGTATTACTTAAGTGAAAGAAATCAAATTAGAAAGGCTACATACTGTACAATTCTAACTATATGACATTCTGGAAAGTCAAAACTAGAGATACAGTAAAAAACCAGTGGTTGTTGGGGATTATGGAGCAGGTGCATGAATAGGTAGAGCAGAAAGGATTTTTAGGGTAGTGACAATTTTCTGTATGGTATCATAATGATGAGTTCATGTCATTATACATTTGTTCAAACCCATAGAATATACCCAAGAGTAAAATCTAATGTAAATTATGGACTTTGGGTTATAAAGATATCAATGTAGTTTCATCAATTATGACAAATTTACAACTCTGATGAGGGGTGTTGATAATGAAGAAGGTTATGCATGTGAGGGGCAAGACAGTATGTTAGAAATCTCTGCATCTTCTCCTCAATACTATTTTGAACATAAAATGCTCTAACAATAAAGCTAATATAAGAGTAATGATAATAAAAGTAGCAAATACAAAAAATACTTATAATTTAGTATAATTAACTTAGAATGACTTTAGAGGATACTAAAGCCATAAAACAAAATATTGCTATAATAAAAGAGAAACAACTACAAAATCTTGGAAAATTAAAAATAGGATATAAAAATTTAAACAGATGGGCTAAAAGAAGAATGAATGCAACTGTAGAACAAATTATTATGTCTTAATGATTAAGCTAAGAATTCTCTCAAGAAGTTTGGCAAAGGAAAAAAGGGATATTTCCCTTCTAATACTAAGACAGACTAGATTTTCTGAAATTACCTTTTATTTTTATACTTCCAAGTGAAAAATAAAATAACCATAAAAAATGCATGCTTAGCTTAGAAAAAAAATCCTTAGTGTAGAAGATAACATAGTGTTATAATAACACCAGAGGGATTAAAAAATAGTGCTAGGGTTTTGCTGGACACTGTTGCCAGCCCCAGGAAATTTTAGCTTTGGGAATTGACATTTGCATGATGGTCAACAGAAGAGGTCTTTTGTCAATTCAAAGAGAGCTGAATTTGACATAAAAGCATAAACCTAGAACATGCAATGTAGCCATTTCCTTAAAATAATCTGAAAAAAAAAATAGACAAGATTATAAGTGGAAACAAAGTGAACCATTGAGGGAACCTGTCTTCCTATGGGATCTCCAGGTGGAATAATAAGAACAATTGTTTACAGTGGGAATCTGAAACATTAATGCTTGGCTCACACTGGAATATGATTCTATGTTACATTACTCATGTAGCCCAAAACATCATGTTGAGAAATCAAATTATTTTTAAAAATGGTAGAACCTATCTGGAGGTCAGCAAAAACAAAGGTAAATATTTTATGGAGTGAAGAATTCCCATTCCAGGTTGTTCAAGATTTCTCAAAATTAAGTTTTGTTAAAAATGAGCCCATAAAAAAAATACACCAAACACAAGAAGGAAAATATCACCATGAGATGAAGACAATAAATAACATATTGCACTCTCAATAACTTGAAAATTGTAAAGACCATTTGCAGAACACAAAATAACTATGCATGGGATAAAAAATAAATTTACCTTATAGTTTATTTCTTCCAATATATTAGTTTATGGTGCAAAGTCACATTACATGTGTTATCTGGAAAATTTCATTTCAGAATTTTTTAAATTTCAGTTAGTATTGCCTTAATAGCTTGATAAATATTAATACAAATTCTCCACCCAAATGAACTCTCCAGTACAGACTTGCAAAGCTCTTATTTGATGAGTATTGGAAGAAATATGCATTCAGTCGAAATAACCCACATATGCATATGTGATTACACACTTACAGACAAATACACACACACACGCACACACTCTTTGGATGACCACAAAGAAACAAGACTTCGTGACTGAGAATTAACAGGATAAGAAAATATTAATCATTATCATTTTTCCTAATATTTTAAATATAGGCATTATCAGATAACTCTTAAAGTTAAAAATAATATATTTATATTATTCAATAAATGAAAAAGGAAGTAGACATGAAAGAGAAGATCCGGTAGATTTGAAAATGAATAAAGCATCCAAAAATGTAAAATATAATCATTCATTTGAAATATAATCATTTCATTGGTTGATTATATACTAGTGGGTACACATTTGTGTATTGGAGTAGGAGGGCAAAAATAAGTGAAGGAAAACAAAACAAAAGAAAGAAAGAAATGTAGTCGCACAGTTGTGACCAACTCTGAGATCCCATGGATGGTAGTCTGCCAGGCAGATATAAACATATAGTTATAAATATAGCTAGATGTAATATTGAAAAGTTCCCTGGTGAAATGCATGAGAAAGAAATAGCAGATAGTATTTAAGGAGAGAAAAAATGCAAATATAAATGGATGGATCAGAAAAAAAGAAAGCTCCATATTCCTCTCTCCAGGGGATCTTCCTGACCCAAGGATTGAATCCTAGTCTCTTGCATTGCAGGCAGATTCTTTAATATCTGAACCACCAGAAAAGCTTTAAAATGATGACATTTGCCCAAAGATTTGGAAAGACGTCCCCTAGGTGGCACCGTTGTTAAGAACCATCTGTCAATAGAGGAGACACTAGAAATGTGGGTTTGATCCCTGGGTCAGGAAGAGCCCCTGGAATAGGAAATGGCAACCCACTCCAGTCTTGCCTGGAAAATTCCATAGACAGAGGAGCCTGGTGGGCTACAGTTCATGGAGTCACAAAGAGTTGGATACAACTGAGCAGGGAGCAAGATATAACACAGGTCTGAAAACTATTGCAGGAAAACCAACCTGGACCTGTAGCATTCTTTCATCTGGCCTTGGGAGCTAAAAGACTATTTTTCTTTTTTTCTTTTGTTTAAAGATTGAAAAAATGAGAAGTTGTGACAAAGTTTATAGATTGCCTAGAAAACCCAAAATCTTTACTATTTGGATTTTTAAAGAAAATATTTGCTGACTGTATTTGAGAGGGAAAAAATGTGGGTAGAAGGCAAAACAAATGAAAAGGTTATTTGTAGATGGTTCCAGAAAAATAATTTAATGGGAAAATAGTGAAATTGAGCCCATCAGTTCAGTTCAGTTGCTCAGTCATGTCCAACTTTTTGTGACCCCATGGACTGCAGCATACCAGGCCTCCCAGTCCACCACCAACTCCCAGAGTTTACCCAAACTCATGTCCATTGAGTTGGTGATGCCATTCAACCATCTCATCTTCTGTTGTCCCCTTCTTCTCCCACCTTCAATCTTTCCCAGCATCAGGGTCTTTTCAAATGAGTCAGTTCTTCACATCAGGTGGACAAAGTATTTAGTTTCAGCTTCAACATCAGTCCTTCTGATGAATATTCAGGACTGATTTCCTCTACGATGGACTGGTTGGACCTCTTTGCAGTCCAAGTGACTCTCAAAAGTCTTCTCCAACACCACAGTTTAGAAGCATCAGTTCTTTGGTGCTCAGTTTTCTTTATATTCTAACTCTCACATCCATACATAACTACTGGGAAAACCATAGCCTTGAGTAGACAGACCTTTGTTGGCAAATAATAACTCTGCTTTTTTAATATGCTATCTATATCTTACACCAAACAGAGAAATCAGTTTCAATGGGTTAAATGCTGAAATTTGAAAGGTCAAACTTTAATACTTCTACTAGAGAATATACAAAAATATATTCATTAATTCATGATAGAAACAGATTTCTTAAACTAAAGTAGAAAGTAATAGCCACAAAAGTATTTATAGAACCATGACAATATTAAAGTTAAGAATTTTTTTTTGTCAAAGTGTAGCAAAAGGACGTCAGAGAAATTTTGAAAAATGACACATTTAAAACAATGAAGAATTAATATATTGAATATACAAAGAACTTAAAATAATTGATAAGAATAAAATGAGTAACTAAGCATAAACTAGGCAAATGACATAAACAGATATTTGTTCTGGTGAGGAAACAAGATTAACATATAAACATATGGGAAGATGACATAACTGAAGTCAATGAGCATGCACACATGCACACAGAAAGATAGTTATCCTCATTTAAAATATAAGGAAGCAAATTAATTCCACAGTGACGTACTATTTTTGACAAACTAGGTTGGAGGAGATTAAGACACTTTGCTTAAGGATGTGAATCAATGAGACCACTATACACTGATAATGGAAGTATGAATTATTAATATTACAAATATTTTCAGAAGCTATTTGGCTCTTGCTTATTGAATTGGGCATCTGTGTGATCTACAATACTGAAATTAGAGTCCTGGATATGTATTAGTTTAACTTACTCTGGAAGCCGACCCAGTCAAAAATTTCAGGAGACTCCATTCTCCTGAAAGGAGTATGAAACTGAGATAGAGACAGAAAGAAAGTTAAAAAGTAAAAAACGGAACAAACCAAACCAAACAAAAATGAATACATCGATATAGAGAACAGAGAAGTAGTTACCAGAGAGGAAGAAAGATGGGAAGAGAGCAAGGAAGTTAACTGTATGTTGATGGATAGAAGCTAACCTTTTTGGTGTTGAGCATGCTGTAGTATATGAGTCAAAATATAGACTTACATATTAAACTTATAATGTTATAGACAAATGTTACCTCAATTAAAAAAAAATAAAAATAGATTATAGAGCAAGTTACCACTTAGGCCAGTGCAGTGTTAAGCTAGTAAATTCTATGAGGCAACATGTGGCTCTAGGGTTATCCCACATGCAGGGGGCAAGGGTGAAGCAATGGGATATATTTATGGACCAACTTCCATCAGTCATTGAGTTCAGCTCCTTATACTTTTTAGTTTCCCAAGATTTTTGACCTACTGAAAGGCAAATCATGCTTCAAAAGTCAGAGAAAGTCATCAGGCAAAGGTATGTATGTGCTCAGTCATTCCTTCATGTCCGCCTCTTTGTGACCCCATGGACTGTAACCCTCCAGGCTCCTCTGTCCTTGGTATTCTCCAGGCAAGAATACTGGAGTGGTTTGCAATTTCCTCCTCCAGGGGATCTTCCAGACCCAGAGGTGGAACCCATGTCACCTGCATTTCTTGCCTTGGCAGGTGGATTCTTTACCACTGAGTCACCTTATAGTTTGCATAGGCAAACTTATGCATCAGCTTTTTTGAGGCAGTTAGATCCCAAATAAAAAAGATAAAGGAAGAGGCATATACGGGGAACACTGGTCTCTTCTGCTACACTGTATATATTAGAGGATATTTTGCCCATGGGTAAGAATATAGCAGAATGCTCATAGAAACATTGCTCATGGTAGTTAGTTAATATACAAAAAGAATTGGAGTCTCAAATCAAGCTCAATAAATTAGAGATTTTAAACAGTACCTAGTTTTACTGGTATTTTCAAGGATATAGTAAATCAAGAGAGTAAGATGAAGCAGGTTGGGATCTGGGACACTGATAGCAGCTCTCCAGGCCCTCCAATGATTTTTGGAAAAACAAAAATCACATAACAAAGGACTTAGGGCAGTGTCTAATGGTAAAAGACACACATTGTTTTGCTTTTTAATTAGATGGATATTGTATTATGCCAAATTGTAAGTAATGCAAAAAGTAACAAATATTAAAAAAATCACCTTCTTGAGCCTCGTTAATCTGTATGAAATAAAAAATTTCTGTAAAAACACTATTAATTAGAGTTGTGATACACTGGATCTTTGCTTTAACAATTAAAAGATAAGCTAAAATCAATATGAAGGTATATTTCAGTTTTGATTTTAGTATACTTCAAAAATTAAATATTGTGATTTGTATGATTGCAAGTATTCAAAGTAGCTTATATTTCTACAAAACTGGCCATTTTAAAACCATATACAAATGGAAAATGCATAGTCTCTTTTAAGCCCCTGCATTTTTCACCAGGGATTACCACTTTTCTCCATCTCAAATACAGATAGGTTGAAGTAACATAGTTTCAGATTCGTTTTTTTGCAAAAATTTCCTTTCTTCCAAACTTGAGGCTATTCAATTATATTGACTATTCAATAGCATAAAATAAATTTTGAAGAGACTATATGGTCTTCAGTTTGGTCAACGCTGAAATTAACTTTTTGGCTTTTCTGTTTCTAAAGCAGTATGTTCTAAAATCAATTCAGAGAGTGCTGGTGAGAAAATTTGAACTACTACCTTTTATATAAAGCAAAGCATTACTTAAATAACTTTTAGCAAACAAAATGAACCTGTGATTAATAATATAAAGGCTAAAAGAAACTCAGTGTTTTTGTTTTTTTTTCATTTATTTTTGAGTTTCCAAACACAGGAGATAGCAGTTCTGTTCCTCTCTGCTTTATTGCACATTGTGTCTTAGTTGCCATTGTTTTCTTTTTTTTTCCTTAAGCATTTTTTTAATTTATTTTTTTTAACTTTACAATTGTTTTCATTATACTTGTATCAGTTTCTTTCTTGACTTTGTGACATAAAGCATTAGAGTAATCTATGTTTGGTAAAGACTCTGGAGCAAAGCCATTTCTGTTGAATGAAGCACCACATACAGAAAAAGGATTTCAAAGCTTAGCTGAAAGTCCAAGATGGTTCTTGTCAGGAACTCTTCATTAGAATAAGTCTGCAGTCTCAACAGCTCTGGAAACCACTCTGAGGGAAGTTTGCCTGGAGAGAGTGTATCTATTCCTTAGATGTCCTATCTGAACGGTGATGCGTTTTTGCTCCTTTTCCTCTCTCCCAAAAGTTGGTGTGATTTTGTTTTTTCCCCCAAGACTGTTCTTTTGATTAGGTTTATAGCCACTCATTATCATTTTGCATATATTTCACAAATGCTTGCATTTTGCTTTGGAAACGATATTTCGCTCTCCTCAGTAATAATAAAACAATGAAAACCATTGTAAATTTAGAATGCTTCAAGTGCAGCAAAATTTATGGAAGTAAAGAGTAGTCTCCTTTTTTTTAATGAATACATATAAATAAGGAAACTTTATATTTCTAGGCTCTTAGAAGAGCTATTCCCTTTCCCCTTAACTATTTCTGTTATTTCCTTAACAACTGAAAACTTCCCTTTGCTCTTATTTCTTTTAGTTGCTATTAATCCTATAGGTTGCTAAAATATGAAAATTGCCAGTTTTATTTGAATATTCCCATGTCTAAACTTACCAAATATGTTCTTAAATCCAATACAAAAAGAAAGTCAAATAACTCATAGTCTTAGACATGCTTTATATTTTGTTAAGAATTTTTAAAACATCAGAAAATGTTATTCTTCAACTGCTGCATCATATACTTTGTGGCATAATAATGGTTCTTAAATGAGATTGCAGTATATTTTTCACTTTCTCAAGTATAGCTAATTCCTTAGCAAGCTACATATTCAACACTTAAGAGCACATAAAATAGAGTAACCTGTTTCCTTCAATATGATTTCCAATTATAACTCAGAATATTCTTTGGAATCATTATATTCTATAATCCTGCCAATTTGCATTATTTACAGTTTTACTTTCCCTTTGGAAGACACAATTCTTTACAAATTCACACTTCAATTTTGTTTGTAGAAAACAACCATACTGCCAGTGGTATTTTCTGAATTCCTTCTGTAAACTGCTACTTAAATATTGGCGTGGCCAAATGTGCATGGCTTTGGGCAAAGTCAAGAAGCATAATATATAGCATGGTGCAAAGTTAAATTAAAATTGCTTTATTTATTTTGTATTTACATATCTCAGGTGTTGAATTGGTTTCTTATTTAAAGAAAAACCCCTCTGATTCTTATTATGAATTGTAAAAACTTATGTATATCTATATCATTTCATGATGAATACAGATCGTAGATATTGGATTGAATTCACTGAGAACAGCACAACTAATGAAAATGACTGAATTGTAATTATAATTTGTATCATATAATGTCATAACCAAATGACTCTAATATACTACTCAATATTGCATATGTAAAAATGAATCTTTTTTATTACAAAATTGTTATAATCCAGCCATATTGATTTAATGAGTATTAAATAACATTTTTAATTTAGTACTCACACATACCAATTTCTATAGTTTAAGTTAAAATTTAATTAACATTATAATAGACTGGAAGAAGAAAAATATAAAGCTGTTGACAAGAAATATATTTTAATGTCACTCTCAAATTGTTTTCATAGTCCTTTCTGTTTTTATTAATTCAATATCATATCTATAAGCAAATAGAAATAAATGCTTAATAAATGCAGTTAAACAACACTGTTACCTCCCCTTTTCCTCACTCGTCTTTTTCTTCTCTTTTCTTTCACCCTGTACAAGAATCTCCCCTGACCTCTGCTTCCAGATTTGCCCATGTGTAAGCTTTTGTGCTGGTGTGGACACATATGCAAACACACACACACAGTAGAGAAAACAAAAACAGATTTTGAAGCAACTCTGCTTGCCTTTGAACGTTTGCTCTGGTTGTAGCTGGACATGGGCAAATTACTTAATGACTCTATCAATTTTCTCATCTTTCAAACAGAGATTATGATAAAACCTATCTTACATAAATGTAATGAAGTTTGAATGAGTTAATATATGTAGAACACTTAGATGGGTGCCGGGAACACTGTAAGGTTCATAAAATGGTGTTTGTTGTTTTTTTTTTTCCATAATAAACATTTAGATATATGAATAAAATTAAAATTGGATAATATTAACATATATTCTCTTTAGCCAATGAATGAAGCATATATGATATCTATGAGCTATAGTGAATATCTAAGACTTTTGTAAAAGCCAAATTTGCATATCTTGGGCCAATCACTGAATTTATAGATGTAATAGTTTCTCTTTAGATCATCAGAACTAAAATACTAATACATTTTAACTTGGAAAAAGTCATAAATATGCATAATGATTAATATGATATCTTAATATGGAGGTCCATAATAATGATTAAAATTTATAAAAAGCTGCTTCACAATTATTCTGTTTTTATTGGCTAAAATAGTCATCAGACACTTAATTCAGTTCTTCATACAGTTGTAATTTTCTCAACAAGCATGGATTCTCACCAACTAAATTTTTAGTAATTATTCTATGGTGTTCTAAAGTAAAACACTATAGTATATCTTTTAAGATTGGTAAGCAAGGTACTGATTTTAGTAGATGTTATTGGGATTTCTTCCTAGGCAACAGTGACTCCTGTTATGAGCATCTATTGATTCCATTGGTTGTTTGTAATTTGTAACCCACCTTCTGATAGTTGATTGCAGGAAATCCGATTCCTAATCCAAACTGGAATACTCAACTATTTGTCCTTAGTTCAGTTCAGTCCCTAAGTCACGTCCGACTCTTTGCGACCTCATGGACTGCAGCATGCCAGGCCTCCCTGTCCATCACCAACTCCCAGAGGTTACTCAAACTCATGTTAATTGAGTCGGTGATGCCATCGACCAATCTCGTCCTCTGTCGTCCCCTTCTCCTCCTGCATTCAATCTTTCCCAGAATCAGGGTCTTTTCAAATGAGTCAGCTTTTCATATCAGGTGGCCAAAGTATTGGAGTTTCAGCTTCAGCATCAGTCCTTCCAATGAATATTCAGGACCCATTTCCTTTAGAATGGACTGGTTGGATCTTCTTTCAGACGAAGGGACTCTCAAGAGTCTTCTCCAACACTGAGCATCAATTCTTCAGTGCTCAGCTTTTCTATAGTCCAACTCTCACATCTATATATGACTAGTGGAAAAGCCATAGCATTGACTAGACAGAGCTTTGTTGCCAAAGTAATGTATCTGCTTTTTAACATGCTATCTAGGTTAGTCATAACTATTCTTCCAAGGAGTAAGCATCTTTTAATTTCAGGGCTGCTATCACCATCTGCAGTGATTTTGGAGCCCAAAAAAATAAAGTCTCTCTCTGTTCCATTGTTTCCCAATCTATTTGCCGTGAAGTGATGGGATCAGATACCATGATCTTAGTTTTCTGAATGTTGAGCTATAGACCAACTTTTTCACTCTCCTTTTTCACTTTCACCAAGAGGCCCTTTGGTTCTTCTTCACTTTCTGCCATAAGGGTTGTGTCATCTGCATATCTGAGGTTATTGGTATTTCTCCCAGCAATCTTGATTTCAGCTTGTGCTTCATTCAACCCAGCATTTCTCATGATGTACTCTGCATATAAGTTAAATAATCAGGGTGACAATATACAGCCTTGATGTACTCCTTTTCCTATTTGGAACCAGTCTCTGTTCCATGTCCAGTTCTAACTGTTGCTTCATGACCTGCATACAGATTCTTCAAGAGGAGTATGTCAAGGCATTTGGTCCCATCACTTCATGGCAGATAGATGGGGAAACAGTGGAAACAGGGGCTGACTTTATTTTTTGAGCTCCAAAATCACTGCAGATGGAGATTGCAGCAATGAAAAAGACACTTAGTCCTTGGAAGAAAAGTTATGACCAACCTAGACAGCATATTAAAAAGCAAAGACATTACTTTGCCAACAAAGGTCCATCTAGTCACAGCTATGGTTTTTCCAGTGGTCATGTATGAATGTGAGAATTGAACTATAAAGAAAGCTGAGTGATGAAGAATTGATGCTTTTGAACTGTGGTGTTGGAGAAGACTGTTGAGGGTCCCTTGGACTGCATGGAGATCCAACCAGTCCACCCTAAAGAGATCAGTTCTGGGTGTTCATTGGAAGGACTGATGTTCAAGCTGAAACTCCAATACTTTGGCCACCTCTTGTGAAGAGTTGACTCACTGGAAAAGACCCTGATGCTGGGAAAGATTGAGGGCAGGAGGAGAAGGGGACGACAGAGGATGAGATGGTTGGATGCCATCATCGACTCAATAGACATGGGTTTGGGTGGACTCTGGGAGTTGGTAATGGACAGGGAGGCCTGGAGTGCTGCGAGTCAATGGTTCGCAAAGAGTCGGACAAGACTGAGCGATTGAACTGAACTGAACTAAGAAGGACACCTTCCTTGGTTATTTTAAAGAAATTACTTATAAAATTTATTTGGACCATTGTAATGACTATCATATATGATTTTATCATTCTTCTGATGAAAGAGTCTACTTCTTAGTAAATATGAGAATCAGGAAACAATCAGTTACCAGTGAGATCATAGAAATCATATTCCTAGACTCAGGCATTGATTTTGTGATGGGCATCTTACCCAGTAGTGTTATATCAGATTCTGTTAATTATCCAAAAGGTGTGCTCAGGAAGATGCACTGATGCTCTTAAGAAATGGGTCCATGGAGAAGACATAGTTCCAGGCCACAGAAAGAAGGAGAAAATGTAGCTAATGACACCCAGCTAAAAATAAAAGGCAAGAGACAGAAATAGAGTCTTGATGGCCTTATATTCATAGTCCCAAGAAGCTATATGGGTTGCAATTGTATGAGGCAAACAAGTCTGTTTTAGTCAGATTTTTTTTTTTTTTTTTTTTTTGGCACTCTATTGGACTCATGAATTTTGCAATAAGGAGTTCATGATCTGAGCCACAGTCAGCTCCCAGTCTTGTTTTTGCTGACAGTATAGAGCTTCTCCATCTTTGGCTGCAAAGAATATAATCAGTCTGATTTCGGTGTTGACCATCTGGTGATGTCCATGTGTAGAGTCTTCTTTTGTGTTGTTGGAAGAGGGTATTTGCTATGACTAGTGCATTCTCTTGGCAAAACTGTATTAGCCTTTGCCCTGCTTCATTCTGTATTCCAAGGCCAAATTTGCCTGCTACTCCAGGTGTTTCTCGACTTCCTACTTTTACATTCCAGTCCCCTATGATGAAAAGGACATCTTTTTTGTGTATTAGTTCTAAAAGGTCTTGTGGGTCTTCATAGAACCATTCAACTTCAGCTTCTTCAGCATTACTGGTTGGGGCATAGACTTGGATTACTGTGATACTGAATGGTTTGCCTTTGAAATGAACAGAGATCATTCTGTCGTTTTTGAGATTGCATCCAAGTACTGCATTTCGGACTCTTTTGTTGACCATGATGGCTATTCCATTTCTTCTGAGGGATTCCTGCCCACAGTAGTAGATATAGTGGTCATCTGAGTTAAATTCACCCATTCCAGTCCATTTTAGTTTGCTGATTCCTAGAATGTCGATGGTCACTCTTGCCATCTCCTGTTTGACCACTTATTTGCAAATGACCACCATTTGCCTTGATTCCAAATTCAGACTTAAATTGAAGAAAGTAGGGGAAACCTCTAGACCATTCAGGTATGACCTAAATCAAATTCCTTAGGATTATACAGTGGAAGTGAGAAGTAGATTTAAGGGACTAGATCTGATAGATAGAGTGCCTGATGAACTATGAATGGAGGTTTGTGACATTGCACAGGAGACAGGGATCAAGCCATCCCCATGGAAAGAAATGCAAAAAAGCAAAATGGCTGTCTGGGAGGCCTTACAAATAGCTGTGAAAAGAAGAGAAGCAAAAAGCAAAGGAGAAAAGGAAAGATATAAACATCAGAATGCAGAGTTACAAAGAATAGCAAGGAGAGACAAGAAAGCCTTCCTCAGCGATCAATGCAAAGAAATAGAGGAAAACAACAACGGGACAGACTAGAGATCTCTTCCGGAGAAGGCAATGGTACCTCACTCCAGTACTCTTGCCTGGAAAATCCCATGGATGGAGGAGCCTGGTGGGCTGCAGTTCATGGGATCACGAAGAGTCAGACACGACTGAGCGATTTCACTTTCACTTTTCACTTTCCTGCATTGGAGAAGGAAATGGCAACCCACTCCAGTGTTCTTGCCTGCAGAATCCCAGGGAGGGGGAGCCTGGTGGGCTGCCGTCTATGGGGTCACACAGAGTTGGACATGACTGAAATGACTTAGCAGCAGCAGTAGCAGAGATCTCTTCAAGAAAATTAAATACACCAAGGGAACATTTCATGCAAAGATGGGCTCGATAAAGGACAGAAATGGTATGGATCTAACAGAAGCAGAAGATATTAAGAAGAGGTGGCAAGAATACACAGAAGAATGTACAAAAAAGAACTTCATGACCAAGATAATCACGATACTATGATAATTCACCTAGAGCCAGACATCCTGAAATGTGAAGTCATGTGGGCCTTAGGAAGCATCACTATGAACAAAGCTATTGGAGGTGATAAGTTATTTCAAATCCTGAAAGACGATGCTGTGAAAGTGCTGCTCTCAATATGCCAGCAAATTTGGAAAATTCAGCAGTGGCCACAGGACTGGGAAAGATCAGTTTTCATTCCAAACCCAAAAAAAGGCAATGCCAAAGAATGCTCAAACTACCACACAATTGCACTCATCTCACACGCTAGTAAAGTAATGCTCAAAATTCTCCAAGCCAGGCTTCAGCAATACATGAACTGTGAACTTCCTGATGTTTAAGCTGGTTTTAGAAAAGGCAGAGGAACAAGAGATCAAGTTGCCAACATCTGCTGGATCATGGAAAAAGCAAGAGAGTTCCAGAAAAACATCTATTTCTGCTTTATTGACTATCCAAAGCCTTTGACTGTGTGGATCACAATAAACTGTGGAAAATTCTGAAAGAGATGGGAATACCAGACCACCTGACCTGCCTCTTGAGAAACCTATATGCAGGTCAGGAAGCAACAGTTAGAACTGGGCATGGAGCAACATACTGGTTCCAAATAGGAAAAGGAGTATGTCAAGGCTGTATATTGTCACCCTGCTTATTTAATTTATATGCAGAGTACATCATGAGAAACACTGGGCTGGAAGAAGCACAAGCTGGAATCAAGATTGCAGGAGAAATATCAATAACCTCAGATATGAATATGATACCACCCTTATGGCAAAAAATGAAGAGGAACAAAAAAGCCTCTTGAGGAGAGTGAAAAAGTTGGCTTAAAGCTCAACATTTAGAAAACAAAGATTATGGCATCTGGTCCCATCACTTCATGGGAAATAGATGGGGAAACAGAGGAAACAGTGTCAGACTTTATTTTTCTGGGCTCCAAAGTCACTGCAGATGGTGACTGCAGTCATGAAATTAAAAGATGCTTACTCCTTGGAAGGAAAGTTATGACCAACCTAGATAGCATATTCAAAAGCAGAGACATTACTTTGCCAACAAAGGTTCGTCTAGTCAAGGCTATGGTTTTTCCAGTAGTCATGTATGGATGTGAATGTTGGACTGTGAAGAAAACTGAGCACCGAAGAATTGATGCTTTTGAACTGTGGTGTTGGAGAAGCCTCTTGAGAGTCCCTTGGACTGCAAGGAGATCCAACCAGTCCATTCTGAAGGAGATCAGTCCTGGGTGTTCTCTGGAAGGAATGATGCTAAAGCTGAAACTCCAATACTTTGGCCACCTCATGTGAAGTGTTGACTCACTGGAAAAGACTCTCATACTGGGAGGGATTGGGGGCAAGAGGAGAAGGGGACGACAGAGGATGAGATGGCTCGATGGCATCACTGACTCAATGGACATGAGTTTCAGTGAACTCCGGGAGGTGGTGACGGACAGGGAGGCCTGGCGTGCTGCGATTCATGGGGTCGCAAAGAGTCGAACATGACTGACCCACTGAACCGAACTGAACTGTACTCATGTTTAAATCCTTCTTTTCCATTGTCTCCCAGGATTATCGTTCAATAGTTTTTCAATCTTCTTGATCTAGCTTTGAAAATGTATGTAATATTTTCCATTTCATCAAAACTTTTAAATGTATTATCATTGAGTTTTTAAGTAAATGATATTCTTTAAAATTTAGATCAATTTTTAGTTACTCTTTCTAAGTGTTATGTGTTAAAGCCTAAAATATTTTTTTGGCTTTATATTTTTCTGAATGGGTATATTCAATTATTAAATAATCCTTTTTTTAAAGTCTGTTCTTACTTCCAATGAATTGTGTTGCACTTACATTGAAAATAATTGGACAATATATGTGTGGGTTTATTTCAAGTTTCTCTATTCTGTTATACTGATTTATATATCTATCCTTAGGGCATTCTGATTGCTTCAGAATTATGGTGAATATTGAAATCTATAACTATTTCATTTATTTTTAACAATCAATTTTTGACTGATACATAAAATTTTTTTTTAATTTATTTAAAGTTTTCCCTCTATTATTATTTTTGTATTTTATTGTTTTCTTAGACATTTTTTCTAAGCTTGTTATATAAGTTTAATTTCTTTATCAGTTTTTTTTAAGTAATTGGAGTATTATGTCTTGAATTTTCTTATTTTACTTTGTAAAATTTTCAAATGATGTGATATATGGTCTTCTTACTTAGCTGTTTTTCAAATAATAATATCTGGCTGTATTTTACTCTGTATTTCATTGATTTATATTTATTGTTATAATTTTTTAGTTGTCATCATTGTTGATTTTTTCAACATTGTTACATCTCATAATGTAAAATTAAATTTGCTATTATTAGCATGTATAGTTTTGAATGACCCATTTTCATTAATATCTCTATGTGGAATTTTTTTATTCCTGAAAAAATTAGTTAAAATTTCCAGGCAAGAGTACTGGAGTGGGGTGCCATTGCCTTCTCCGAGTTAAAATTTACACATATATAAAAATTATGTTGACCCAGAAGAATATTAATCTTTACTCACTACAAATAACAGAATATGATTTATAATAGTCAAAAGGAAACCAACATTTGCAGTTTAGACAAATAGCATTAGAATTCTCTATAATAATCCATATAAAGAAAAGCAAGTGAACATAAAATTCATTAATTTTAAATATAGAAGTAAATCTGCAGAGGTTAAAGAACATGTGATATATATCTTGTATATATCATATAACATATAATTTCAAATGTGGCCAAGGACTCTAATATTCAGTAATAAATCAATCATAGAGAAGACAACTGAATTTTGATTTATGGAAGAGATTTATGACCTATTTTCTACTTTGGAAGGAGAACATACTGTCATCTAAAAGAATATTTTTGCATATGAGTAATGAATATCCATGCATTCCTATAACCAGAAAAAAACTAATTAGAAAAGATTTTATTTTAGTTGAAAAACAAGATTGTTTGCTTTTGATTAGAATCCCTTTTGCAAATTTTATATCATTTCTCCAGAAGCTGTATTTATGTACCTTTAATAAAATTCAAGCAAATATACCTGTTGGACTGGTAGAAGCATACCTATGGAGACAAAGCCTAAGCCTTTAATGAAAGAAATCAAAGAATCATTATATGTAAGTTTACTACAGACTAACTTTACATTCGTTTCAGCTTCCTCACTTTTACCTATTCAGAGTACTGGGTTTTAACTTGAATTTAAAAATCCATTTTTTCAGACCAATATTTTCCCTATGTATGAGTAGCTCTTATTTTTCTATTTCAGAAATGTAAACATGGAATTCATTCTTCAAGTCCTCACATATGTGCTGTAATCTGGTGTTCTGACTAGGCATTTTTTGCATTTTAGTATCTAGCCAATTCTTGATTTCATTTTTCACTACAAGAATTATTACTCTTCTTTGCATAATGTCTTATATAATTTCTGCTAGGAGACTGACATGATTGTAACTTGAGATTATTTTCTAGTGAAATTGTTCTTGATCTTATTGTTAATAGTTGTTAAATGGATATATTCCTTTGTTAATCTCATCAAATCCTATGCTTAAGAAATGAACATTCTATTTTATATCAGTTATACCCCAAGCTATCAAAGTAATAGGAGGAGCAAAGTAAAATTCAACAAACACAGACTTGATTTTTGAGGTGGTTTCTTTTCAATGAGTGTAGATAACAAGTAATTGATGTTATCTGCTATACGAAGTCCAACTGTATGAAGTTGTATATAACTATATGAAGTCCATAACTTCATAACTATATGAAGTATATAACTATATGAAGTCCAAAGAAATTTTCTTTTGTTGTTATTTTTTTTTAATTTTATTTTCTTTTTTAACTTTGCAATATTGTATTAGTTTTGCCATATATAACTGGGAGAAATAACAGATATTTTGTGTGTTGATGAAAATAATCAATAGAGAAATAGGCAATGAGGGTGAGGAAGACAGGCAAAAATGCAGTGACTGTGCTCATGGGTAAACAAAAGTGGGTGAAATTCAGTATACCGGCCATATGTTGTGGAGAAGGCAATGGCACCCCACTCCAGTACTCTTGCCTGGAAAATCCCATGGACGGAGGACCCTGGAAAGCTGCAGTCCATGGGGTCACTGAGGGTCGGACATGACTGAACGACTTCACTTTCACTTTTCACTTTCATGCATTGGAGAAGGAAATGGCAACTCACTCCAGTGTTCTTGCCTGGAGAATCCCAGGGACGGGGAGCCTGGTGGGCTGCTGTCTATGGGGTCGCACAGAGTCAGACACGACTGAAGCGACTTAGCAGCAGCAGCAGCAGCCATATGTTGGCCTCAAATAGAATAAGAGGTCAGATATGTATATGATAATGAGAGAGAAAGCACAGATACAGAGAGTGACTTGTTTTGTTAATTGGAATTTACAAAAGTTAATTTCTGATTGTTTTTATTTTATTCAGATAGAAAAGCAGGTATCAGGTTTGAGAAAAAAGAAAATAAAAAGGGTCTTCCCTAGGTGATGCAGTGATAAAGAATCCATCTGAAAATTCAGGGTATGCAAGAGATATGGGTTCAATTCCAGGATTGGGAAGATCCCCTTGAATAAGGAATGGCAACCCACTCCAGTATTTTTGCCTGAAAAATTCCATGGACTGAGGAGCCTGGTGGGCTACAGTCCATGGGGTCACAAAGAATTGGACATAACTGAGCATGTACACATGAAAAAGAAAAAAATATGACAAACTGAAGATGTATTTCCAAAGTGGATTTAGTACCGGGTTTAGTACCAGGTGAGGTAAAATTCAGTGATGAGCCTAATTTCATGTTTTTGATGGATTCTGTGTTTTACCTATTTGATAATGATAATACAGGAGGTAGATAATTATAAACACCCAGAATAATAGTGACTGTCTTGGAATTGTTTCTCTGGATAATCATTCTAACTATATTAAGATCACTGGAGGGATATTTTTCATGGAATTCTTTCTAACTTTTGTGAAATAGAAAGAGGATCTTGGAATGGTTTTATAAAAATAAATTGTGTTATAATATACAGGTTTTATGGCTCTGTGAAAGTTACTGGGCAAGATATTTTAAAATTTCTAATACTGGGGAAAAAATCATTGATGAGTTCTAGCAGCTTTCTGGTAGCATTTTGGGGATTTTCTATGTATAATATTATGTCATCTGCAAATAGTGACAATCTTAATTCCTTTCCAACTTTGAGTCCTGCTAATTATTTTTCTTCTTTGTTTGCTGTGGCTGGGACTTCCAAAACCATTTTGATTAAAAGTAGTGAAAGTGGGTATTCTTACCTTGTTCCTGATATTAGAGGAAATGCTTTCACCTTTTTCATCATGGAGGATAATGTTAGCTGTGGACTTGCCATGTATGGCCTTTACTGTGTTGAGGTAGGCTCCTGCTTTGCCCACTTTCTGGAGAGTCTTTATCATAAATGGTTGTTGAATTTTGTCAAAAGCACTTTTTGCATCTACTGAGATGATCTTATGGTTTTTATTCTTCAATTTTTTGATGTGGTGCATCACACTAATTAATTTGCATAAACTAAAGAATACCTGTATATCACTGGGATAAATCCTCACTTAATTGTGGTGTGTGATCTTTTTACTGTATTGTTGGATTTGGTTTGCTAATGTTTTGTTGAAGAGTTTTGTGTCTATATTCGTCAGTGATATTGTCATAATTTTCTTTTATTGTGGTATCTTTGTACCCTTTGGGTATCAGGTTGATGGTGGCCTCACTGAATGAGTTTGTGGGTGTTCCTTCCTCTGAACATTTTGGAATAGTTTAGGACAGGTGTTAACTTTAGAAGGATAGGTGTTAACTTCAGAAAAGTTGCAGAACACAAAACTAATACCCAGAAATCTATTGAATTTCTATACACTAACAATGAAATATCAGAAAGAGAAATTAAGGGAAAATCTTATCTACTATTGCATCAAAAATAATAAAATACCTTCGAAAAAAACTACTTATGGAGGCAAAAAACCTGTACTCCAAAAACTGTAAGATGCTGATGAAAGAAATTGAAGATGACACAGACAGAATGATATACCATTTTCTTGGGTTGCAAGAATCAATATTGTCAAAATGACCATACTACCTAAGGCAATCTACAGATTCAATGTGATGTCTATAAAATTACCAGTGACATTTTTCACAAAACTAGAATGAAAAATCTTAAAATTTTTCTTTTCTTAAAAAATCTTAAAAGAAAAAAGAAAAAAAAAATCTTAAATTTTTTTTCTTTTGTGGAAACACAAAAGACTCCAAACAGTGAAAGCAATCTTGAGAAAGAAAAGTGAAGCTGGAGGAATAAGGTTCCCTGACTTCAGTCTATATTACAAAGCTATAGTAATCAATAATATGGTACTGGCACAAAAACAGAAATATAGATCATTGGAATAGAATAGAAAACTGATAAATAAACCCACACACCCACTGGTCAATTTATTTATGACAAAGGAAGCAAGACTCTACAGTGGAGGAAACACAATCTATTCAATAAGTGGTACTGGGAAAACTGGACAGCTACATGTAAAAGAATGAAATTAGAACACTCCCTAACACCATACACCAAAATAAACTCAAATGGATTACAGATCTAAATATAAGACCAGTTAGTATAAAACTTTTAGAGGAAAACATAGTCAGAACACTCTTACATAAATTGCAGCAATATCCTTTTGGATTCACCTCCTACAGTAATGAAAATAAAACAAAAATAAACAAATGAGACCTAATTAAACTTAAAAGCTTTTAGACAGAAAAAGAAATTATAAAAGTGAAAGGGCAGAATGTGTGTTGTGTTAGTCGCTCAGTCGTGTCTGACTTTTTTCAACCCCATGAAGCATAGCTCACCAGGTTCCTCCATCCATGGAATTCTCCAGGCAAGAATACTGAAGTTGGTTGCCATTTCCTTCTGCAAAAGGACAGGATGGGAGAAAATATTTGAAAATTATATGACTTACAGGGGAACAGTCTCCAAAATATATACACAGTTCATCTAGCTCAATATAAAAAAACCCAACAACCCAACCAAAAAATGGGCGGAGGAACTAAATAGATATTTCTCCAAAGAAGACATACAGATGGCTTAAAGGTACATGAAAATATGCTCAGTATTATTAGTTATTAGAGAAATATAAATTGAAACTACTTCAAAGCATCACCTCACATCATTCAAAATGGTCGTTCCTCCTGTAAGAATTGCCAGTGCCTACCTAACCAAAAGCTCTTTTTCTTTGTCTCTAGTCTCTGAAATTCTTAGAAATGGGCTTTAACTGGGTTGAACTAAAGGAGAGTTTGGAAAGAAGTCACCAGAAGAATGATGGTGATTAGGACTACACTGTAGCTCATGGAAAAGAAAAAAAAAAGTGTAAATCAGTATGCTGTGCATATGAGAAGGTAAATATTGTTAGAAGTGGCTTCAAATATAGATTTTAATTTGGGGATGAATTGCTAACCACCACAAAATTATAATTAAGAAACAACAATTATAAAGAGATACTGCCATAAAAAACCTAAAATATGGCTTTTTAAATGTTTGACTATTACAGAAGTCATTTCTATGAATTAATAGGTTAGCATACATTGATACCTATTAAAGGTACTAATTTTTTGTCTTCTCCAAAATTATCCTCTCATTTTACTCCATGAATCAGGTAAATCCCTAAATTTTTTCTTTTCATTGGGTAGCTTCAAGTCTTCTGTCCTTAGCTTAATATACAATATTGTTTATTCAGGCAAAGTAAGATCAGAGCTGTGATCATTTTTTGGGTAAATATGTTTCTAAAATGAGTCTTAAATATAACTAGTTCCTAAAGAAACCCAAACTTGTAATCTTTTTAAATAAGGCTATTGTGTGTATGTGTGAGTAACTCCACTTTAACAAAACAAAACAAAACACGCTGGGTATCAAGCTTTATATTACCTACAAGGGAAATCAGTTTCATTCTTTGTGAAATAAGCAACTGTTGCCATGGTGAGAATCTGACTGAGATACAGGTTGCTCTCATGTATAATGTTTCAAAATCCTTAATACTTTATCTGTGTGACCAGAGTGTCTGAACACTCTCAAAGGATTACTAGCAGCATAAATACATTCTGTGTTTATGGTAACCATACAGTATTTAACAGATGATCTGCATTCAAAAAGTATCTGTTAAAATTTTATCATAAGTATGAAACTATGCCAAGTTCCTTTGAACAGATACAAAGTAAAATAACTCCACAAGGAACATACATTCCAGCTGAAGAGATGACATACACCCATTAAAATTTGAACTGAGAATTAAATAAAAACATGATACACAGTTCAAGAGAGGTTATACAAAATGTGAGGTATTTGAGGAATGGTAAAAATAATTAGGACAGAATGCCAAGGGGGAAATAAAAATCTCTTAGAGGAGTATGTGAGATTTCTTTAAATGGCTTTCAGTACTCTATGGCAGTTATATCTTAAAGAAGAGGTAAGATTTGGAAAAACTAAATGAAACAGAGCATATATTATCTTCTGGGAATAAATTCAGAGGATCTGAGGAAGCCTGGGGCCTACAGATTGTAAAAAACTAGGAACTTTTACAAGGAACAACAAAACAGCAATCCAAATAATAGAACTTTGGAATAAGGCTGATGCATTCAAGGCCAAGTAGAAGTCCCATTGTCAAAACTTGGGTACAAACTGTGAGCAAAATTAAGGAAGCATTAAATTTATATGACCAGTGCATATATCTTTGGGGCTTACCAGGTGGTACTAGTGGTAAAGAACCCACCTGCCAATGCAGAACACATAAAAGACAAGAGAGACTTGGGTTCAGTCCCCGGGTCAGGAAGATCCCCTGGAGGAGGGCATGGCAACCCACTCCAGTATTCTTGCCTAGAGAATCCTATGGACAGAGGAGTTTGGAGGGCTAACGGTCCATAGGTCGCACAGTCAGACATGAATGAAGCAACTTAGCATGTATATATCTTTGACATTTTCATTAAGAGGACTGGATTTAATGTACAAACAGTGATCCTTTTGTGATTAACTGTTGCCAAAGGAGGTAAAAGAGATTTATGTAAGAAGCCTTTCCCTGGGACTATACCTTTCAAAAAGTAGCCTTATAATTGTTAAAGAAAGATGTCTGAGGCTTAGAGTCTCCCAGATATGGTTCCACTCTCTCTGCCCTTCTACTAGCATGCACTCCATTATCCCACTTCACAAAAGGCTAGTAAAGTGATTACTGTGCAACTGCAGTTTGCCTTTTTCACCCCCATCCATGGATTCAACCAACTGTAATTCAAAACTCTGAGAAACATTTCAGAAAGCTCCAAAAGCAAAATTTGAAATTGCCATGCACTGGCAATGTAACATTTACCTAGTATTTACAACTATTTACATAACATTTATATTGTACTAGGTATTATATGTAATCAAGAGATGATTCAAAGTAGATGGGAGGATGTATACAGTTTACATGTATAAGGGACCTCAGTATCTGCATATTTGAAATCTGAAGGTTTTTCTGGAACTGATACACCACAGATACTGAAAGACAACTGCAACCTTCTTTAAATTTCCATGGATGAGTCCTGTTAATTATTAGACTGAATCTCTGTTTTCTTTAATCCATCTTCCTATTCTATCCATTTAGAAAAACTCAAACTTTGATCACAATTACTACATTCATTTCATTACAACCCATTTACTCCTTTGAAATCTGAAATAAATAAGAAACAATGATTTCTTATGTATTCACTTCAGTGAACATTTCACCACTAGTATCTAGAGACATATCTGCAGCATTCAGCTTTTCTGACATGCCCTCTGTTTGGAAAAACTCCATTTTGTTTCTTTCCACAGCAACAACATGCTAGTTACCCTCATGCCTGTGTGACCCTTCATCTTCATTTCTGCTTTATTTCACCATCAGAATTTGGAATGCCTGTAAATCTTTTCCTTGAATTCTGATGCTTTTAAATTTTTTCCTTAAATTCTGATGTCTCCTGGACAGTGTCCTCTGGTAAAATTATTTAAACTGCACACATACACACACACATGCTGATGATGCAAAGATTCATATATCCTATTATCCGCTAGACACCTTGACTTGAATGTTTTCACCTATGTCTGAAATCTAGTATCTTGCCCTAAATCTTACTCTTAGGTTGTATTTTAGTTGATAGAAACAGTATCCATCTGTTCACCAAAGTGAAAGCCTGATAGGCAAATTTGACTCATCCATTCCTCAGCCTCCAAATATACTAAATCAAGTCTCACAGCTTGCTTCTAGACATTCTGGTAATCTATTCTGCCCAACACTGTGCTGTAAATACTTAATGACTAGTTCTCTGGGAAAAAGTTTAGAGCTTGATTTTTGGCACTTGATAATTATCTTTGGGTAGATAATATCCACCACAGCAGATTTCAAGCCATCAAAGTGATATAACTGAACACATAGTTCATTCAATTCTAATGAGTCAGCTCATTTTCAAGTGGCCAATTTTCTGCCTCACTTTCTACAACTGTTTATCCTTTATTCAAGAGCTATTGAATAAAGGATATTTTGCTTTGCTAACATGCTAGTTTACTATGCTACTTCAACCGCTTCCTAACAGGCATCCTTGCCTCAACTGTTGTCGCTTAATAATTCATCTTCCATCCTGCTTGCAGAAATTTTCCTAATACATAAACTTGATCTTTTCACTTTATTGTCTAAATCACATCAGTGGCTTCCTGCTAACACATTCACATAGTCCAGAAAAGGAGAAATGATTGTAAGGTTTCTCATGGTTTGGTAGGTGTTGTCTCATAAGCATAATCTTTTCAACCACCTATATTGCACTTCTGTCATTCCACTTATACACCATGAAGTTGTCCCCTTTATGCAGTCTGTCACTTCTGCTTGGAATGAGCATCCCATTCTACCCACTTTCACACACTTGATATGTCTGGCTAACTCATGTGTAAATGTTTAAGATATATTAAAATTATCTTAATTCTAAGGAAGTGTACAGTGATATTCTGCACACTCCCTCCCTGCTCCCAGTAAGCTAACCTCCCTAGTTTCACAGCTATTTGCATTACAAATGATAAACTGTGTCTAACTAGTTCAAAAATAGAAGAAAGGAGGGAAAGGTAGGATAAACAGAAAGAGAACATTCTCCATTAGATATGAACTAAATTTTGTCAGTGTTTCTATACAATGTATTTAAAATCTATATAAAAAAGGAAGATTGTTACATAAAGTAAATAAAACAATATCCTTCTTACAAGAAAAAATATATCAAATAAATGCATAGAAAACTTCCAATTAAAAATATGGAAAGATATGTTCTGTAAACATATTACAGAATAGTTACTTTAATTATCTTTCCCTCTTCAAAAACACACAAAATCTATTACGTCTATACAAATATCAGACAAAATAAACTCTAAGGAAAAAATTACTTGAGAAATACAAAGGCCCTTTCATTATGATAAAGAGCTTTTAACAATATTAAATCTGTACACACATAATAATATAACTTCAGACATTAAAACAAGCATTTACAATATTAAAAGACAGGAGAGGCATACATATACCTGTAAGTGTTAAATAAATGTTAGTTGCTCAGTTCAGTTCAATTCAGTTGCTCAGTCGTGTCCGACTCTTTGTGACCCCATGAATTGCAGCAGGCCAGGCCTCCTTGTCCATCACCAGCTCCCGGAGTTCACTGAAACTCACGTCCATCAAGTCGGTGATGCCATCCAACCATTTCATCCTCCGTCATCCCCTTTTCCTCCTGCCCCCAATCCCTCCCAGCATCAGAGTCTTTTCCAATGACTCAGCTCTTCGCATGAGGTGGCCAAAGTACTGGAGTTTCAGCTTTAGCATCATTCCTTCCAAAGAACACCCAGGACTGATCTCCTTTAGAATGGACTGGCTGGATCTCCTTGCAGTCCTTTGGACTGCAAGACTCTCAAGAGTCTTCTCCAACACCACAGTTCAAAGGCATCAGTTCTTTGGCACTCAGCTTTCTTCACAGTCCAACTCTCATATCCATACATGACCACTGGAAAAACTATAGCCTTGACTAGACAAACCTTTGTTGTGGAAAATTTTGGTAAGGATATCCAAAAAGCCTCTCCTCTATAAAGACAGTGAGAACACTGGTAAAAATAGTCAGAATTGACATTTTTATAACTGAAAATTTGCTATAAGCTTGCAGCAATTCATAGGGCATTTTAAAAAAAGATAAATGTCATTAAGAAGAGCAAGTTTTACAGTGCTTTAAATTGCCCTATTCCCACCCCCACCCCAAAAATTTTAGTGCCCTTGAAAACCAACAACCACAACCATAGCTAAAGCCAGCAGTTTGGCAGCCTTTGTTAGTTGCTCAGTTGGGTCCAACTGTTTGGAACCCCATGAACTATAACCTGCCAGTCTCCTCTGTTCATGGAATTCTCTAGGCAAGAATACTGGAGTGGGTAGCCATGCTCTTCTCCAGGGGATCTAACCTGGTCTCCTGCATCACAGGCAGATTTTTTATCATCCGAGCCACCAGGGAAGCTCTACATATACCCATAGTAGGGACTTTAACACTCTTCTCTCAGAAACTGATAGAAAAAGCAGACCATAAATCATCAAGTAATCAGAAGATCTGAGCAACTAATAAAATTGATCCAAGTGGCATCAGTGGAATAGAGCCTTCACTGTTAACAGCACATACATTCTTTTAAGTGTGCATGAAACACTTACAGAAGCTGATTATCTGGTGTTACTAAGCGAGTATAATCTTGTTTACAATTGTGAACCTTCAATGAAATCCAACCACTGTCAATAATAACTCTGAGAAAAATCTATAAATATTAACTATCCCTCTGCTGAAATCAAATTATATGTACTCATGTTATAAAAGTGGTGTATATATGCCCTTTCTAGAATATGACCATTGGATTCTAGAAAAATGCAGAAGAAGGGAAATTTGTGTTAGTGGCTGGCAATAGGCTGAGATAGGAAATGGGAGAGATCTTTGTGTTTCAATTTCTCCCAGGTTGTCTCTTTTCTCCTTTCCTTCTGTCCCATGATTTTGCTTAGGTAAAAGCCTCAGAGAAAGATATTCAGACTGGGAAATTTTTTAAGTCTCCTCATGCATTGTTGACGATGAAGGAAATAGAGTAGAACATCACTAATATTTCTGATGTTTACATTACATTAGGGGAGAGAAATATTTCTATATATTAATTAAGGAAAGAAAATTAAATATTTCCACTAAACTGCCTGGTCAAATCTTGATAAAGACTTGAATCAATAATGAATACTCTAAGTATTTTTAAATTATAGTCTGTTATCATTTGAAGAAAATATTCATTTATCTGTTAGTTTATTCACAAGATACTCTGTATCACTCAATATTAAAGTATTACTGTGAATACGGTGGAAGATAGGTAAACATACCCAATATAATATGTAAAACCATAGAAATATCTTTATTATAGTCCTGTCTTACTTTTCACTCACTCTAATGTCTCCACCATATTCAGCATATATAAATTCTAAACAAATATTTAAATTTATTAAACTGAGCAGAATCCCATGAAAACAAACAATGTGTAACAGTATATGGAGAAACTGTTTAATTATTTGTCCTAGAGATTCTTCATTTATAAATATAGATTCAATATCAAATATTGAAATAGTACAGTGAAGTTTTTGGAAGTACATATCGAAATGCAGTACTTGGATGCAATCTAAAAACAACAGAATGATCTCTGTTCGTTTCCAAGGCAAACCATTCAATATAACGGTAATCCAAGCCTATGCCCCAACCAGTAACACTGAAGAAGCTGAAGTTGAATGGTTCTATGAAGACCTACAAGACCTTTTAGAACTAACACTCAAAAAAGATGTCCTTTTCATTATAGATGGACTGGAATGCAAAAGTAGGAACTCAAGCAACACCTGGGGTAACAGGCAAATTTGGCCTTGGAATACAGAATGAAGCAGGACAAAGGCTAATAGAATTTTGCCAAGAGAATGCACTAGTCATAGCAAACACCCTCTTCCAACAACACAAAAGAAGACTCTACATGTGAACATCACCAGATGGTCAAACCGAAATCAGACTGATTATATTCTTTGCAGCCAAAGGTGGAGAAGCTCTATACAGTCAGTAAAAACAAGACAGGGAGCTGACTGTGGCTCAGATCATGAACTGCTTATTGCCAAATTCAGACTTAAACTGAAGAAAGTGGGGGAAACCACTAGACCATTCAGGTATGACCTAAATCAAATCCCTTATGATTATACAGTGGAAGTGAGAAATAGATTTAAGGGACTAGATCTGATAGACAGAATGCCTGATGAACTATGGACAGAGGTTCATGACATTGTGCAGGAGACAGGGATCAAGACCATCCCCATGGAAAAGAAATGTGAAAAAGCAAAATGGCTGTCTGGGGAGGCCTTACAAATAGCTGTGAAAAGAAGAGAGGCAAAAAGCAAAGGAGAAAAGGAAAGATATAAGCATCTGAATGAACAGTTCCAAAGAATAGCTAGGAGAGATAAGAAAGTCTTCCTCAACGATCAATGCAAGGAAATAGAGGAAAACAACAGAATGGGAAAGACTAGAGATCTCTTCAAGAAAATTAGAGATACCAAGGGAATACTTCATGCAAAGATGGGCTCAATAAAGGACAGAGATGGTATGGACCTAACAGAAGCAGAAGATATTAAAAAGAGGTAGCAAGAATACACAGAAGAACTGTACAAAAAAAGATCTTCACGACCAAGATAATCATGATGGTGTGATCACTCAGCTAGAGCCAGATATTCTGGAATGTGAAGTCAAGTGGGCCTTAGAAAGCATCACTATGAACAAAGCTAGTGGAGGTGATGGAATTCCAGTTGAGCTATTTCAAATCTTGGAAGATGATGCTGTGAAAGTGCTGCACTCAATACGCCAGCACATTTGGAAAACTCACCAGTGGCCACAGGACTGGGAAAGTCAGTTTTCGTTCCAATCCCAAAGAAACGCAATGCCAAAGAATGCTCAAACTACTTCACAATTGCACTCATCTCACATGCTAGTAAAGTAATGCTCAAAATTCTCTAAGCCAGGCTTCAGCAATACGTGAACCGTGAACTTCCAGATGTTCAAGCTGGTTTTGGAAAAGGCAGAGGAACCAGCGATCAAATTGCCAACATCTGCTGGATCATAGAAAAGGCAAGAGAGTTCCAGAAAAACATCTATTTCTGCTTTATTGACTCTGCCAAGTGTTTGACTGTATGGATCACAATAAACTGTGGAAAATTCTGAAAGAGATGGGAATAATAGACCACCTGACCTGCCTTTTGAAAAACCTGTATGCAGATCATGAAGCAACAGTTAGAACTGGACATGGAACAACAGACTGGTTCCAAATAGTTAAAGGAGTATGTCAAGGCTGTATATTGTCACCCTGCTTATTTAACTTATATGCAGAGTACATCATGAGAAATGCTGGGCTGGAAGAAGCACAAGTTGGAATCAAGATTGCTGGGAAAAATATCAATAACCTTATATATGCGGATGACACCACCCTTATGTCAGAAAGTGAAGAATAACTATAAAAGCCTCTTGATGAAAGTGAAAGAGGAAAGTGAAAATGTTGGCTTAAAGCTCAACATTCAGAAAACAAAGATCATGGCATCTGGTCCCATCAACTTTATGGGAAATAGATGGGGAAAGAGTGGAAACAGTGTCAGACTATTTTTTTGGGCTCCAAAATCACTGCAGATAGTGATTGCAGACATGAAATTAAAAGATGCCTGCTCCTTGGAAGGAAAGTTATGACCAACCTAGATAGCATATTGAAAAGCAGAGATATTACTTTTCCAACAAAGATCCGTCTTGTCAAGGCCATGGTTTTACCAACGGTCATGACTTCCCTGGTGGCTCAGATGGTAAAGCATCTGTCTACAGTGCGGGAGACAGGGGTTCAATCCCCGGGTTGGGAAGATCTCTTGGAGAAAGAAATGGCAATCCACTCCAGGACTATTGCCTGGAATATCCCATGGACAGAGAAGCCTTGTAGGCTACAGTCCATGGGGTCACAAAGAGTCAGACACGACTGAGCAACTTCACTACTACTCACTATGTATGGATGTGAGAGTTGGACTGTGAAGAACGCTTAGTGCTGAAGAATTGATGCTTTTGAACTGTGGTGTTGGAGAAGACTCTTGAGAGTCCCTTGGACTGCAAGGAGATCCAACCAGTCCATCCTAAAGGAGATCAGTCCTGGGTGTTCATTGGAAGGACTGATGCTAAAGCTGAAACTCCAATACTTTGGCCACCTCATGCAAAGAGTTGACTCATTGGAAAAGACTCTGATGCTTGGAGGGATTGGGGGCAGGAGGAGAAGGGGACGACAGAGGATGAGATGGCTGGATGGCATTACGGACTTGATGGACATGAGTTTCAGTGAACTCTGGGAGTTGGTGATGGACAGGGAGGCCTGGTGTGCTGTGATTCATGGGGTTGCAAGGAGTCAGACATGACTGAGCAACTGATCTTAACTGATGGTCATATTAAAGTAAAGTAAAGTAGTTCATTTGTGTCCGACTCTTTGCAACCCGTGGACTGTAGCCTACCAGGCTCCTCTGTCCATGGGATTTCCCAGCCAAGAGTACTGGAGTGGGTTTCCATTTCCTTCTCTAGAGGCTCTTCCTGACCCAGAGATCGAACCTGGGTCTCTAGCATTGCAGGCTTTAAAAGAAGTTACAGGGTGTCTTGGAGACTGCAAAGTCTGGGCATTAGAAAAGCAGACACTAGCTGACACTGTAACTCTAAACGTATCTTTCTATTTTATGTATCCTGATTCTTCCAATTATACAGTGAAGTCGTTGTTTCTAAAATCATTTTGATGCCATTCTAAATCATTTTGAAAGGAACTGGTAATTAGATCAAGAACAATCATAATTATAAAATATACTTCTGCCTGTATTTATCATGCAGTATGTATTCATAACAGAAGTAAATACTTGATAACTTCTGAATTAAAATTGTGCATTATAACCAATACACACATGAACACCAAGTATACCATACAATAATTTCAATATGTTAAAGTCAACCAAGGGAAATTGGTAGTCAGATTTGTTTTTCCCCCACACTTAAGAGAACCAGCATTAGCTTTTCACTTACTAGGAATAAAAGTACCATTGTAGTAACCCCATCTCTCACAAATTTTAAAGCATTTAATATGTATATTTCTGACTATAACGCATTTACATTTTTTAAACGTTCCCAGGGCATAATAACTAAATGATCTCATTCTCTCACAAATTAAACAGGCCATACAGACTTTTTTCTTACTATTCTTGCCTATGAAGTTAATCCTCACTGAGCTCTCATAAAGACTTCTTTAAGCCTCCCAGGTGAGGGAGAAGCAGCCCTAATGAGCATGAATCAGTGGCATTTGATCCCCACCATAGTTAAATGCCGACACAGATACAATCTTTTGCTCTTCCAAAGCCTTTTAACTCTGAGAATAAAGAACTCAAAATCTCCAACATCAGCAAGCCTTTAAACTAGTTCCTTCTTCTATCCAACAGCTTATCCTCCATTATTTTGCAAAAACAAAGCTACAAGTGTTTTATGGGTTTCATTTGGAGAGAATATGGGGATTGTAGTAGAAAAGGGACCTATATTCCTTGTATTAGAGTTTCTTGTTTCTTCCATTTGATCAGAGAAACTTTTCCTTCCAGAGTATATTGAGCCAAATTGGCAAATAGAAAGAAATTAGTTTATACCATGAGTCAGTGAAGTTACCACATAAGTGTGGATTTATATAAGAAATATTTTAGATGAATTAAGTGCTCCTTTGGGAAATAGCTGGAAAAGACACAATACAGATAAGGCAAATAGAAACAGCACGATAAATTAAGTACATTCTCATTACATCGTTGCACCCCCTTGACCAGAAACAATAACCTCTCCCCAATAAATACACAGTCTCAGAAAAAAGATTAGTGTACCCTCAGGGCAAAGCAAAGAGATATATCTTGTGATATGTTCAAATAATCGTAAAGCTGTACCTCTGGCAGATGATGGGTAGAAGTGAATTAGAGAGGTCTAGGTGAATTATAGAGGTGGGAATCTTCCATCAGGGAGGCCCAGCTGTCTGCCTCAAGGTGCTTGACCCTGGAAACAGACAACAGGAGTAGCCAAGCAAACGACAGCTGTTGCAGAGGGGAAAAAGGAAATAAGTGAGATTCTCATAATTGGGCCTGGGGATGGTAGGAAGTATTTTCCATCATCATATCTTTTAAGCTTGAGTCAACATCATAGTATTATTAAACTATGGAATTGTAGATGTACTATATATCATGCATACACACACGTTTACACAATGCATACACACACGCTCACACATACATACATAGTAAAAGGTAATTAGTATTGATATTGAATCTTTAAGTGATTTTTCCCATCTTAAAAAAAAAAAAAAAAACTGATAGCGAAAAGAAAGCACAAGTAATTACATGAGAGTATCTCAACAAAGCTGAAGATTTCTCTCTGACACATACTCAGTTCTTGATGTTTTCTGTGGCTGCTCTCATTAAATTTTATACTACAGAAAACCTGAACAAAAGCCTGTGCAATGTAAGGGAACAATGATTCACTTTTGCAAGGAAAAGATTTATAGAGGAAAATCACTTGTATCTGACAGTCACTGACATCAGTCCTTAGTTCATGAAAAGCGATGGGGCCTGATAGATCCTTCTGCCATTCACCATAAAGCAACTGTTTTTCTTGTCTCAGCAATAAATGGAAAATGAATAACGATCACATTGATGTGTGGAAAAGAGTCTCGTTTTATAACTAGAGAAAAGTTTTTACAAATTCAATGATGAATCATTAAAAAATGCAGATTAGACACCTGAAAGTATTTCACAGAATAACACCCTCCCTTTTTCTTTTTTTTTTTTTTAAGAAAATATCTACTTAAGAACAGATTTTAAATACATACATTTAAAAATAAAATTAGCCACTATAATATTCCATAAAAACACTATTGAAAAACAAATTTGACTTCTGGGGAAGAAAGATCACTTATATTTAAATTAACTACATAAAGCAAATATATAATACTTAACAGTGCACTTAATTTCTCATCACTAATAGTTTGTCTCTTTAGGTAGAAGCAGAAACTGTCCCTTTGAATGAACTACATTACTAGTAACAAGCTTTGTTTGTCACTGAATTACACCTCCAGTATGAATTTACATCTTGACCAGATTGGAGAAAGCTCTAAATAGTCTCAATGATTTAATACATTGCTTAAATACAAAAGTATTTTCCTCTGCTGCTGCTGCTGCTAAGTCGCTTCAGTTGTGTCCGACTCTGTGCGACCCCAGAGACGGCAGCCCACCAGGCTCCCCCATCCCTGGGATTCTCCAGGCAAGAACACTGGAGTGGGTTGCCATTTCTTTCTCCAATGCATGAAAGTGAAAAGTGAAAGTGAAGTCGCTCTGTCGTGCCCGACTCTTAGCGACCCCATGGACTGCAGCCTACCAGGCTCCTCTGTCCATGGATTTTCCAGGCAAGAGTACTGGCCTCTATTATTGCCCAGAATTATGTCAGTATAGTTTTACATGTCTCTATTGTTTATTAAAAAAAAAAAAAAAGCTACTCTGTTTCTACTTGTATAGTAAAGGGTTTATAATGAAGAATTATGTTTAGTGATAAAAAAATTGTGTTATTCTAAGAACAAGGCCTATAGCCATGGTAAGGTCCTTAAAATCCAGATTCTCTGGAATTTAAAAGAGTTCCTGGTTTCAGATATAAGAATTTAGCAGCTACAAAAACTGCCTGATTGAGTGACAACAAATGAGACTCATCAATATGGCTCTATCATTATCAAAACTAGGACTTCTTCCAAGGACTGATACGTGATAGAGACTGACTTTGACTACTCCCTAATAGACATATCCAGTGAGAGAGGCTGAACAGCTAAGGGAAATAGTAAACAGTACAACTCAAAAGAAAATAGCAAGCTATATGTATCTACATAATCTGTACAGCAGAAACTTTGAAACAGAAATATAAAAATAGAAAACAAATTATAAATATCTTTAGAGAGGTAAAGAATGCAAATCATTTGAAAGTAGGATAAGAAAATATCATTTGAATGTATTATATATAAAAATGAAAGTTGAAAAAGAGAGAACCCACTAGATAAAGATAAATAATAGAATGAATAAAGACAAATAATTAAAGATCAGAGTGAGCATCTCCTACAGAAAACAGGAAAGAAATAAGACACAAAATACTTAAAAAAAAAAATCTTACCTAAAAGTTAAGTTCAAAATTCTAGATAATAAAAATCTATGAAGAAGAAAATACAAATAAAATGCAGAAATATTTGAAGAAAAATTGGCCTAGCTATTCCAGGAGTATGGGCAGAAATATATTTATAATGTCAAAGATTAGAGATTACAAAAACTTAAGCATGTTAAGAAAAATCTGAGGAACAATGGTACATGAGTTTTATCAACAGACACACTGGAAGCAGAAGGGACATTAAATAGCAATTTTAACGTTTTGATTTGAAAGGATGTTGAACTTATGCTTTATATCCAGAAAGTTATTTCACTTAATCTATTATTATAAAATATTACCAAAACATAATTATTAAAGATTTGTAACCAAGAAACATAATAAAAATACTTTTAGAAGAAGTACTCAGATGATGCCACAAGACAAGTAAGAATTGTGAAATAGCTCGTTAAAGTTTAGGATGAGAGAAATGAAAGGATTTTCATTCCAAACTTGGACTAAAATTGTGGACAATATTAACTTAATACAGTGAAGACAGAACTTACATTCATGAGAAGATTTATGAGAGGTAGCATTTTTGTGTAAATACATATTAAGATGGATCTTAAGCTAAAAAACCTAACATAAGAAAAAGACAAATAACTTTTAAATAAACAGAAGAAATTTTAGTCTATTCAATTTAAATCAATAAAAGAGAAGAAAATAAAAAGAGACAACTGTAAAAAGAAAATAATATAAGAATCAAATCTTAACGTAATAGTGAATGTAGAAATACACGAATTAAAAGTGCTGAGCTATAGGTAAACATTTGTAACCAGAGTAATTCACCTTGAAACAGGGAAATTTCACTTTAAATATATTAGATTAAAATTATAAAGTAAGATAATGTTAATCACCAGCAGGAAGGTAGGGCTATAAGAACTCTCATCCTCTCCAGGAGGGACTGAAAATTAGGGCATCCACCAGGAAGCCATTTTGGCACAGTTTGTTCCAATTACATAAAACATATTCTAAGAATCAAAAAGTCCAATCCTGGACATTTAAGATCCCATTGAAATCTTACAGTTTTATTAGGAATCATGTTCTAGGATGTTCATTGCCACATTCACTGTGGTCAGAAGTTGGAGACTTCTGTATCCATAACATATCAAATACATGTACAAAATTCAGTGAATGTGTCCCACATGTTCTTATTCAACAAAAAACAACATACAGTTAAAAATTATATTGTAAATTTGCTAATATGGATAGACTTTGAAATCAAAGCTCAATTAAAAAAAATGAAACAGACTTTAATATAGAACATAATGCTGTTTATGTAAATAAATAAACACAATACATCAGCATATATTTTTCAAGAACATTTAAACATGAAAATATTAGAAATATAACTTGAGAGAGAGAATTTGAGTGGGTTGAGGGATGAAGCTTTAAATAAATAAACCAAAATGAGTAGAGAGGTCAATAGTAAAGATGTGCTTTGAACGTCAGGAATATAATTAAATCAATTTTGCTCCTTAAACTAAAAATAGTAATAAATATGAAAACCAGATGAATAAGGCATGGAGATTCAAATTATCTTTATAACAACTAAAGATGATAATGGAAAATAAGACTCTAATATAGTGAGACTGCTAATGCTTCACACTCAGATTCAATTCATGTTTATTGGCAGTGCTGAACAGATATAGACTGACATTGCGAGGATCTGAACATGTATAGAATGCAGGTGCAGTGTTGATGTATGTTCCCTGTAGGTAATTGTATATCACAAAGAAGAAAAAGGAGTACCTTACAAAAGGAGTAATAAACAACAAACCTCCAAGTATGTTACTCTCCTTCTCTCCAGCTAAGTGCTTAGAAAATGGCAGGTTGATTTGCCTTGTAGATGCTCCTCTGTAAGGAGTGGAGAATGGGCCCTCTCATACAACTATAACTATAAACCTGTCAGATCTATTTTCTGAAAGGTGAAGCAGCCAAATAGCTACTGACCGGGACCATTTGAATTCCACTGCCTTGTGTTATTAAATGCTGTATCTGAAGAGACCACTATCCAAAAATATGAGATAAAGGAAAATAAAGTTATAAGAACATTGAGTCATGTAAGAATTCTACAGCACAAAGGAAAGAGAAATTTGTCTTGAAGACACTAATTTGAAAATAATTTACATAACAAACAACAATTTAGAGGGGAACTAGTGGAATCCTTAGAATAGGTTTATTGTGAGGAACAGATATGAATGGACTGAGATTAAATGAGAGATGAAAATAGACTGGTTACAATAAGTAAAAACCATGACAACATGAAATAAATTTTTCACTGAAGAGAGTTAACTGCAAAAGATAATCATAAAGAAAAGCAAGTGAATGATGATTAAAAATACTATCAGAATGTAGAAAGATTAAAAGTAGGAGGAGGTTTATGAAAAAAATTTGAAAAAAATGTGACAAATGACAAAGCATTGCTATCTTTAAATATATTAAGGATGACAATAAAGCAGTATTAGTGTTAATTGAAACATTTAAAAGAAAAATGCAATGACAAGTCTCAAAATAGAAATGTAACATATTACAATAATAAAGTAATACAAAATTTAACTTTATATATAAACAAAGTAAATTAAGTTAATATGAAGTAAAAAAAAATCTACCCATAAAATAAAGAAGGCTTTTAAAATAATAATCAAAGACATTTTCAGTCTGGTTCATTTATAAATATCAGTTTATATTAACAAAATTTTCTGATTTACAGTTGGAATTTTTTTTAAATGAAAAAGATTTTTTGAACATATTTTTTTTTTAACAAACTACCATACAGTTGAGCTCATTTCACATGCTAGCAAGGCAATGCTCGAAATCTTAAAGCTAGGCTTCAACAGTATCTGAACTGAGAACTTCCATGTGTTACAACCTGGATTTAGACAAGACAGAGGAACCAGAGATCTAATTTCCAATATTTGTTGGATTATAGAAAAAGAATTCCAGAAAAAGACCCACTTCTGCTTCAGCTACATGAAAGCTTTGACAGTGTGGATCACAGCAAACTGGAAAATTCTTAAAGAGACAGAAATACTAGATCACCTTACCTGTCTCATTAGAAACCTGTATGCATGTCAAGAAACAACAGAACTGGGCATGAAAATACGGACTGGTTTAAAATTGGGAAAGGACCATAACAAGGCTGTCAATTGTCACACTGCTTATTTAACGTATATGCAGAGTACACAATGAGAAAGGCCAAGCTAGATGAATACAAGCTGGAATCAAGATGAATACAAGCTGGAATCAACAACCTCAGACATGCAGACGATACTACTCTAAGGGCAGAAAGTGAAGAGGAACTAAAGAGCCTCTTAAGGAGGGTAAAACAGGAGAGTGAAAAAACTGGCTTAAAACTCAACATTCAAAATACTAAGACCATGGCATTCAGTCTCATCACTTCATGGCAAATAGATGGGGAAACAGTGGCAGATTTTCTTTTCTTTGGCTCCAAATCAATGCGGATGGTGACTTCAGCCATGGAGTTAAAAGACACTTGCTCCTTGGAAGAAAAGCTATGACAAAACTAGACAGCATTTTAAAAAGCTGAGACATCATTTTACTGTCAAAGATCTGTATCATCAAATCTGTGTTTTATCCAGTAGTCATGTATGTATATGAGAGCTGGACCATAAAGAAGGCTGAGTACAGAAGAATTGATTTCAAACTGTAGTGCTAGAGAAGATTTTTGAGAGTCCCTTGGACAGCAAGGAGATAAAACAAGTCAATCCTAAAGGAAACACTGAATGTACATTTGAAGGACTTATGCTGAAGCTTAAGTTCCAATACTTTGTCCACCTGATTTGAAGAGCCAACTCATTAAAAAAGACCCTGATGCTAGGAAAGATTGAAATCAGGAGGAGAAGCCGGCAACAGAGAATGAGATGGACATGAGTTTGAGCAAATTCTGGGAGATGGTGAAGGACAGGGAAGCTTGGCATGCTGCGGTCCATGGAGTTGGAATGACTTAGTGACTGAACAACAGCAAAAACTAAGATTTTTCATATTTTGATAATTTATCTGTAGGAAGCCTACGATGAAGTTTTAATTGGTGAAACACTATACATGCAAAAAGATGCTTACTGCAACATAATGTATAAAGTAAGAAATAGACCGTGATGCTGGGAAGGATTGAGGGCAAGAGAAGGGGGCAACAGAGGATAAGATGGCTTGATGGCATCACCAACCCAAAGGACATAAGTTTGAGCAAACTCCAGGAGATACTGAAGGACAGGGAAGTCTGGCATGCTTCTGTCCCTGGGGTCGTATGTCAGACGTGACTCAGCAACTGAACAACAACAAGGAATAGAAACACCAATGTATTCGGAAATAACATTTGATGTGACAAATTATTATGCACTCATTTAAAAAATATTTTCAAGAACTGTTCAGTGGTATTTTTCATAATGAAAAAAATGTTCAAAGGTATTTTTCACAATGAAACAAAAACATGAAATAATGATTAATGTATATGTTTTTATTTCAATCTCCTAAAGAAGTTTCATAAGACATTGTAATATATGTGATATTAAAGATAACTGAGTTGGATGGCATTGACTCGCTGGACATGAGTTTGAGCAGGCTCCAGGAGTTGCTGATGGACAGGGAAGCCTGGCATGCTGTAGTCCAAAGAGTCAGACATGACTGAGTGACTAAACTGAACCAAGAATAAAAAAGGATGAATAAAAAAGTAATTTTTGCTACATCATGAAATTAATGGTGATTTATATTTTGTCTTTATAGTTTTGTTATTCTCATATCATCTACCTTGGATTTATATTGTTTTATTAATGAGTAAAAGTCCATTGAATATAAAGATAAAAGTTAGAAAATAGAGAACAAAGACAGAAATATAGATCAATGGAACAAAATAGAAAGCCCAGAGATAAATCCACGCACATATGGACACCTTATCTTTGACAAAGGAGGCAAGAATATACAATGGATTAAAGACAATCTCTTTAACAAGTGGTGCTGGGAAAACTGGTCAACCACTTGTAAAAGAATGAAACTAGAACACTTTCTAACACCATACACAAAAATAAACTCAAAATGGATTAAAGATCTAAATGTAAGACCAGAAACTATAAAACTCCTAGAGGAGAACATAGCCAAAACACTCTCCGACATACATCACAGCAGGATCCTCTATAACCCACCTCCCAAAATATTGGAAATAAAAGCAAAAATAAACAAATGGGACCTAATTAAACTTAAAAGCTTCTGCACACCAAAGGAAACTATGAGCAAGGTGAAAAGGCAGCCTTCAGAATGGGAGAAAATAATAGCAAATGAAGCAACTGACAAACAACTAATCTCAAAAATATGCAAGCAACTCCTACAGCTCAATTCCAGAAAAATAAATGATCCAATCAAAAAATGGGCCAAAGAACTAAATAGACATTTCTCCAAAGAAAACATATAGATGGCTAACAAACACATGAAAAGATGCTCAACATCACTCATTATCAGAGAAATGCAAATCAAAACCACTATGAGGTACCATTTCACGCCAGTCAGAATGGCTGCAATCCAAAAGTCTGCAAGTAATAAATGCTGGAGAGGGTGTGGAGAAAAGGGAACCCTCCTACACTGTTAGTGGGAATGCAAACTAGTACAGCCACTATGGAGAACAGTGTGGAGATTCCTTAAAAAACTGGAAATAGAACTGCCTTATGATCCAGCAATCCCACTGCTGGGCATACACACTGAGGAAACCAGAAGGGAAAGAGACACGTGTACCCCAATGTTCATTGTAGCACTGTTTATAATAGCCAGGACATGGAAACAACCTAGATGCCCATCAGCAGATGAATGGATAAGAAAGCAGTGGTACATATACACAATGGAGTATTACTCAACCATTAAAAAGAATTCATTTGAATCAGTTCTAATGAGATGGATGAAACTGGAGCCTATTATACAGAGTGAAGTAAGCCAGAAAGAAAAACACCAATACAGTATACTAATGCATATATATGGAATTTAGAAAGATGGTAACAATAACCCTGTATATGAGATAGCAAAAGAGACACTGATGTATAGAACAGTCTTATGGACTCTATGGGAGAGGGAGAGGGGGGGAAGATTTGGGAGAATGACATTGAAATATGTATACTATCATGTATGAAACGAGTCGCCAGTCCAGGTTTGATGCACGATACTAGATGCTTGGGGCTGGTGCACTGGGACCACCCAGAGAGATGGTAAGGGGAGGGAGGAGGGAGGAGGATTCAGGATGGGGAACACATGTATACCTGTGGCAGATTCATTTCGATATTTGGCAAAACCAATACAATATTGTAAAGTTTAAAAATAAAATTAAAAAAAAAAATAGAAACAATTTCCTTGATCATATTGATTCTGAGTTACATAAAGACATTCAGAAAATATATTTAATTGGAATTTAGAAGTGTTAGTTTTAGTTATGGTGGTTTAGAAGGACTCATCTGTCAGTAACCCGCATCAAGAGTACCTGAAACAACAACAACAAAAAAGAGTACCTGAAACAGAGTGAGTGTGATAATATTGAGAGAGTTTATAAACAATGACAAAAGTTGAATGTGTATGCACCCGGTGAAATTCCAACATACAATGAAAAGTAAATTATGAAGTAGTCTACCATTGTTTTTTTCTCACCATTACAGTTTTTGTACAATGAAGTAAAAACTGATCAATTTAAATTGTTAAACTAGGAAGTAAAAAGTGAGGGCAATTCTCTGGACAAAAAATGGAAATGCGCTGAGAAGTTGTAAATGTGTTTGCAACTATGCACAGTTTTTCATCAGCGTGTAATACTTCTCATGATCAAAGTTGCAAATTGTATCCATTATTTCCATTCAGATCATTAACAAGGAGCATTCAAATACCATTTTTTAGTATTGCCTTATTGAATGCACTCAAGTAGCACTTTATAAATGCACAGCAACAACAGCAAAAATTATCAACAAATATTTAGTTCTATTAAAGGATATGAAGACCAATAATAATACCTTTGATTCAACTCCATTTAAAAATCATTTCACTGGATACAAAAACTGTCAGCTCATGTGGCACTTATATCTGTGTCAGCTGATTACCGAGTCTCATGCTTCCAATCTTTACTACAGAAATCTGTAACAAGTTGTTAATAAAACCAATTCAGTTAAACTCAAAGTCTTAGATTTGTTTCTAAATTTGTCTTTATATCAAACAGTTAAAATCCAATAATTGTCAATGCATATGAACCTAAGCTATTCATGTTTTGGGGAAGGGAAAAAAAAAAATCACAGAGAAGGAAACTGACATTTATAGAATGTCTCATGTGTTACAGACAAGCTGAGAGATTATTTATCATCATTATCTCATTAATTCAGAAAAGTCCTTTGTGAATTTGAAAATATTATTTCTATTTTATAAACGTATAAAATTGATAGATTTGATAGATTCCCTAACAACCAGTGTAACAGAGCTAATAATTGCTGGAGCTTACAATGTCCTAGAGGTTAAAATTATTGTAAAAACTGAGAAACTAATTTTAAAATTTAATTGGAAATGTGAGTTACCTAAAATAGTCAAAACAACTTTGAAAAATTATATTTAGAAGTATTGAAGTACCTACTTTCATGACTTACTTTAAAATTATAGTAATCAAGATATTGTAGTGTTGGCCTAGGGACATACATATAGATCGATGGAACAGAACGTAAAGTTCAGAGACAAACTCATAGCCAGAGATTTTTCACAAAATAGTTTAATAATAAACTGTTTGTTGTTTAATCACTAAGTTTTGTCTAACTCTTTGTGACCCCATGGACCATAGCCTGCCAAGTTCCTCTGACTTTGGATTTCCCAAGCTAGAATGCTGGAGTGGGTTGCTGTTTCCTTCTCTGGGGATCTTCCTGACCCAGGGGTTGAACTCACATCTCCTGCATTGGCAGGCAAATTCTTTACTGCTGAGCCACCAGGGAAACTCAAAAATAAATTGGGTAATCTTTAAAATGAATTTTGCTAAAATAGACTGCTATCTGGAAAAACTGAACCTCAACTTTTAGCTCACATAATAGACAGCAATTTTTTGAAATGAATAATAGACTTAAAACTAAGAGCTAAATGTATTAAAAAAGAAAAAACAAAAACAAAAACAAACCTAGGGGAAAAAGAGATGAAAGCTTTTCTACCCTTGGAAGGACATAAGAAGTCTGAACCTTTAACAACTATTGTATGTAGATAGATAGATAAAAGTTGAAATTCATCTAAATTTTAAAACTGCTCATTAGATGACATGTTAAGAGAATAAAGAGGCAAGCTACAGACAGGGAGAAAATATATGCATAACATGTATTTAATAAAGAACTTATCTAGAATGTTAAAATGAATGCTTACAACTCAGTAACAATGGAGTAGAATATTAATATTAAAAATTAAGCAAAAGATTTGAAAAGTCATCTCACCAAAGAGTGACAAATAAGCATATGAAAGAACTCTTGACATTTGTTGTGGGAAAATTCAAGCAGAAACATCAATGAGATACAACTACACAGAATTATGAAGCCTGAAGTGTTAAAAGATTGACAATATATGCATTGCAAGAAAGTGAAGTAATGACAACTTTCATATGTTGTTGAGAAAATGCAAAATGGTACTCTTACTTCAGGACAGTTGGTGGTCTCACAAAAAATTAAACACCAACTTATTATGCAACCCAGAAATTTCAGCTTCTAGGATGATACATAGAAAAACGAAAACATATATCCACACAAAGAATTAGACAAAAGTGCCCATAGAAGATTCATTTATAATAGCTAAAACTTGGACCAATTAAAATACTTATCATTCTGAATTAATAAACAAAAATGTATATATCATTTTGAAAAACACCACTATTACTTACTAATTAGTGAAAGGGAATAAACTAGTTATTTATACAGAGAACATGCATGGATCTCAAAAGCGTTTTGTTGGGATAAGGAACACAGACATAAATGATCACTTAATGTTTCTATTTATTTAACATTTTAGAAAGGCAGAAAAATTGGGATAGAAATCAGCTCAGTGGTTTCTAGAGACCAAGTTTAGAAGAAGGAAATAGTTGCAAAGTGGCACTAGGAAACTGATACAAATGTTCTATATGTCAATTGCTAAGGTAGTTACATAAGTACATATATTTGTCAAAATTCATTGATTTGAGAACTTAAGATCAATGAATTGTAGTGTATGTCAATTATACCACAACAAAGTTGAATTTACAAAAATTGGATTTGGCTAGTACTGGAATCCATAATTGTGCACTGATAATTCTAATATAGCCAAATCATTAATCATGTCTGAAAATGTACAAAAATTATTTTGAGTTTAATTTTAGTATCTGAGAGTTTGTTCACACTCAACCTATAGGTTTAATTAGAATATGAATGACTTTATCTGTATTTTGCAAGCACAAATGTTTCTTGATTCTAATCTACCTGGCATATCTTTTAAATAATGCAGCAAACGTGGTGGTTTAGAACTGTTTTATTTATTTTTTTAATTTCAGTCACCAGTAATCTTTGAAATTAAATAACTCTTAGGTATAATGCTAACATCTTTCTAGTCTTGATATTGTCCATATCACATGTCTGTCTAACTGTGAGTTAAAGTATATGGAAAACATTATAATTACTGGACTGCTATTTATTGCTTTGATTGCTAGTTGGCATTGCTTTTGTTTATTTGACCTGAAAACTGCATCTATTGTGATTGATAAGCAATATCTATATAAACATCAAATAATGCATTCACTTATAATTTTTATTTTTATGAATCCATATAAGGATATCAGAGAAGAAAGTAGTTAAAATAATGAATTTTAAAGAATATTTACAATTAATGACTCAGTTAACAAAATATCTAAACTTAATTAAATGGAATTCACATTTTAATAAATACATATATAACTTAATACATGTAGTATTTGTGAAAAACAGATGGTTATGCCCTGTTTTAAACGTATATAGAAATTGCTATTTGACTTTGCTACAAGAAGAAGTACAAAAAGGAACCAATATTTACTTAATGCCTTTTATTTATCAGTTGATTTCAGTTCTATTCATTCCTTTATTCATTAAGCAAGTCTTCACTAATTTTTAGTGATTATTATGGATGCTGTACCTTCAGTGATTATCAAGATTGACATTACATTTTCTGGTCCAAGATTGTAGACTGGGCATATATGGTTAACTGTTTATGAAAGGACCTTAGCAAAAAACAAAATATATTTGACCTGAAAATCTTGGAGATAGGAAGGAACAAATAAGAGTATTTATTAGAGACTTCTAAATCTCCTCTAATGTCTCATCATCCCTCTAATTTTCAGTAGGTCCATTGTTGCATAGAATAAGGGTTACATTTTTCAGTTCTCGGGGTCAGTTGTAAATATTTGGCAAAGTTTTGCTAATGAAGCCTGGAAGCCAGCTTCTTGGAAATTTATCTTCATTGAATCCTCCTTTATGATGACTGGAATGATGGAAGTAGCCCAATGCCATTTTTTGTATGGAGCACAAATGTGAGAGTACTTTCAAAGCTCCACGTAAGTACTACACTGATTTCCCATCTGAGTGTGATGTTCTCCATAGTTGTCTCAGACCCTGCTCCCAATTTTATATTCACTATTTTATTCTTGCTAAGTTTCCCTAAGCCTACTAGGCAGCTAATGGTGTTCAGCACATTCTACTCCCAAATATTCCACCCTGGCATATTGAATATTTTAAGTTGTAGGAGCTTGAACGGAATAAACAGGAAGTTCTTTCATTGACCTTCTTCTGTCCTTCTCCCCTGAATCATATCATGAAACCTTTATGAAAGAGTTACCCACTTTATACCCAAGGAAATAATCATCTTTAATTTCAAGATAGCTGGACATTGAGGAACATCCAAATGAACAGGCCTTTCTAAATTTTCATCAGTTTAGCAGACTTAACTCATGCTCTTTGTAGAATCATATTTTTCTGTGATTTTCTGCTCATCAAACCTAACATAAAAATACACAGGATTAACCAGTTTTTCTTTTTATATTTATTTCCTTAGGAGCTATTTCATCATGTAAAACTTATGCTAAAAATGTGTACTCTTTTTTTCTGTTCATCTGTTTTTGTCAGTTTAATTTTCAGACATGCCATGGACCATAAGAGCGTAGGAGAAAACTGTTTTTTCCTGCAGTTTCCCCTTGAACAACACTCTGGGTTAGATTCTATTAAGGCCAGTAGAACCTTCTCTGACTCAACTTAGAATTGAGAACATATAATTTAATGAATAAGATATAAGGATTGCTAAATGTATCATTACCGTTCACTCTTCTTTCCTAAATTTATGACCCAAATGATTCAGGCAGACAGCAATGTCTATGTTCATGTGCACTTCAGATTAAAAAGGATACGTGCCGATTTTTTTTAGGAATACTTTCACATACTTTTATATCTCTTCTAATGATTCGTCAAACATCCAGTTGGAAAGCGTGAGGCCAGCATCTCTTCTTTTCAGGCTCCTCAATTATCTATGTTTTGTTTTGGTTTAGTCTACTCAGTGGTATCTGAGAGACAGCTTATATTGACTACAAGGAGCAGATTCACTGTATCTCTTCCCAACTATACATTCTCTGATATTAAGTTGGTACCTTAAGGAACCTAACACAGTATAAGTATTTATACCAAAAAAATTTGCAAATACTCAAAAAGGTTTCTCTTTTGAGAAATTTATTAACACAGTATTGAATCCATGTGTTCAGTTTGGGGTGTAGGGACTCTAGGTCTCCAAAATAGGATGATAAAACACATACACATTCATTTATTTCTGTTAACTCTGGTATCATGATCATACAGACTGGTTGGAATAAGTGATGGGGGAGTTAAAAGGCAAACACAGCCATCTGTTAAATAGCACTGTACTTGATATATGTCAGTTCTTTTCACATAAAAGGAAAAGGCCCATTTTAAATATTGCTATAAATTATAGACTTAATTATGACTGTGAAAGAGAACTTATTGATTACTATGTTTTAAATTTTAAAACTAACAGTCATCAGAAGTTTGGAAGTCATAGAGAAAAAAAGAAATATGTTTAGGCTCTATAGATTTTCATGTAACAAATTAAGGAATCAAAGATTGGCCTATAGATCCTGATCAAGAGAAAACAATAACAAAAAAGTCCACAAAATAAAAATTTGAGTATATTATTAAAAGTTAAAGAGATATTATAAATACAAATTTAGACAGAAGAGGAGTTTGGTTAGACCAAGTTAAATTTTGATCTATTATTATGAGAAAATAACTGCTAATGTGTTTTAAATAGCTCAAGAAACATTGACAGAGCATATTATATGAAATTATGAGATCATATCTTAGAAACTGTAGATAGTCTAAATAGATCAATTTCCTTTGAGGAAAAGAAAACTGAATGTTGGAAGTATGGGAGTAGTTTATATTATAAGCACCTTTGTATTATCAGATATTTTAAATAATTCATACATTACTTAGGAAAAAAGTCTTTTTAAAAGAGAGATTTATTTATCCTTGGTTGTTAGCAGTATAATATATTGAAAAAGATGTGCCATTAAGTCAGAAATTTTAAATATTGCAAAAAAAGAGTTATATAATTGAAGGACATCATGGATGGAATACTAACCTGAGTTAAAGGGTCAGGAATGGTTGCATAAAGGAAGTGATGTTTAAGCTCAAACTTTGATAATAAATAGAACTTAATTATTTAAAATAGAGCAAAATTTCATTTTTAATGTCTGAGTATTATTCTATTATATATCTTCAATCACTTCTTCTTTAGTCATCTGTTAATGAATGTTGCTTCTGTATTCTTACAATTAAAACAATCCTACTATGAACACTGGGGTGCATGTATCTTTTCAAACTGGTGTTTTTGTTTTTTCAGATATATGCCCACAATTGGAATTTCTGGGTCATGTGGTAGTTTTACTTTTTTGAGAAAACTCCATACTATTTTCCTCAGTGGTTGCACCAATTTACATTCCCATTGATTGTGTACAAGCATTCCCTTTTCTGTCCATCCTCACCAACATTTATTATTTATATGCTTTTTGATGATAGCCATTCGACTTGTATAAGTTAGTGTCTCATGGTTTTGATTTGCATATCCCCAATTATTACTGGTGTTGAGCATCTTTTCATGTGTCTGTTGGACATTTGATTTCCTCTTTGGAAAAATGTTTACTCAATTCTTCTGCCAATTTTTTAACAGGGTTGCTTAATTTTTTGATATAGAGTTGCATGACCTCTTTATATAATTTGTATATTAACTGCTAATTGGTAATATCACTTACAAATATTTTTTTCCGATTAAGCTGGTTTTTTTTTTTTTTTTTTTTTGCTTTGTCAATGGTTTCTTTTGCTTGCAAAAGTTTTTAAATTTAATTAGGTCCCATTTGTTTATTTTTGCTTTTATTTCCTTTACTTCAGAAGAGGGATCCAAACAAATATTTGTGAAAGTGTTCTGCCTATGTTTTCCTCTAGGAATTTTATGGTATCTGGTCTTACATTAAGATCTTTAATCTATTTTGAGTTTATTTTTGTATGTGGTGTTAGAGAATATTCTGATTTCATTCTTTTACATGAAGCTGTCCAGTTTCTCCAGGACCACTTATTGAAAAGTTTTTTTTCCTCTGTTGTATATTCTTTTATCCTATGTCATACTGTAAGTGCATAGGTTTATTTCTGAGCTTTCTATCCTGTTGCATTGATCTATGTGCTTGTTTTTGTGCCCATACCATACTATTTTGATTATTATAATTTTGTAGTAAAATTTAAAGTCAGGGAACACGATTCCTTCAGCTCTGTATTTTCTCAAAATTGTTTTGGCTATGTTGAGTCTTTCATGTTTGCATATAGATGTTTTGTTTTAGTTCTGTGAAAAATGCCACTGTATTTTGATGTGGATTGCATTGAACATGTAGATTGCCTTGGGTAGTATTTTAACAATATTGATTTTTCCAGTCAAAAACATGCTTTATCTTTCTATCTGTTTGTATCATCTTCAATTTGATACAAACCTTAATTGAAGGTTTATATCACCTTCATCAATGTCTTCTATTTTTCCAAATGCAATTCCTGTGCTTTCTTAGGTAGGTTTATTCCTAAGTGTGTGTGTTTTTGTTTTTGTTTTAATTGAAGGATAATTGCTTTACAAAATTTTGTTGTTTTCTGTCAAACCTCAACCAAATCATCCGTACTTATTCATATAGCTCCTCTCTTTTGGAACTCCCTCCCATCTCCCACCCCATCCCACCCCTGTAGATTGATACAGAGCCCCTGTTTGAGTTCCCTGAGTCATATAGCAAATTCCTGTTGGCTATCTATTTTACATATGGTGATATGTTTCCATGTTACTCTTTCCATAGAGCTCACCCTGTCCTCCTGACTCTCCATGTCCACAAGTACATTCTCTATGTCTGTTTCTCCATTGCTGCTCTGTAAGTAAATTCTTCAGTACTATTTTTCTAGACTCCATATATATGCATTAGAATACGATATTTATCTTTCTCTTTCTGACTCACTTCACTCTGTATAATAGGTTCTAGGTTCATCCACCTTATTAGAACTGACTCAAAGGCATTCCTTTTTATGGCTGAGTCAGACTTTATTTTGCGGGGCTCCAAAATCACTGCAGATGGTGACTGCAGCCATGAAATTAAAAGACGCTTGCTCCTTGGAAGGAAAGTTATGACCAACCAAGGTAGCATATTCAAAAGCAGAGACATGACTTTGCCAACAAAGTTCCGTCTAGTCAAGGCTATGGTTTTCCCAGTGGTCTTGTGTGGATGTGAGAGTTGGACTGTGAAGAAAGCTGAGCCATGAAGAATTGATGCTTTTGAACTGTGGTGTTGGAGAAGACTCTTAGTAGTCCCTTGGACTGCAAGGAGATCCAACCAGTCCATTCTGAAGGAGACCAGCCCTGGGATTTCTTTGGAAGGAATGATGCTGAAGCTGAAACTCCAGTACTTTGGCCACCTCATGCGAAGAGTTGACTCATTGGAAAAGACCGATGCTGGGAGGGATTGGGGGCAGGAGGAGAAGGGGATGACAGAGGATGAGATGGCTGGATGGCAGCACTGACTCGATGGATGTGAGTCTGAGTGAACTCCGGGAGTTGGTGATGAACAGGGAGGCCGGGCGTGCTGCTATTCATGGGGTCGCAAAGAGTCAGACACGACTGAGCGACTGAACTGAACTGAATATTCCATTGTGTATATGTACCACAATTCTTTATCCATTCGTCTGTCGATGAACATCTAGGTTGCTTCCACGTTCTAGCTATTGTAAATAGTGCTGCAATGAAAAATGGGATACATGTGTCTTTTTCAATTTTGGTTTTCTCAGAGTATATGCCTAGGAGTGGGATGGCTGGGTCATATGGTGGTTTTATTCCTAGTTTTTTAAGGAATCTCCATACCATCTTCCCTAGTGGCTATTTACATTCCCACAAACAGTGCAGGAGTGTTCCATTTTCTCCATTCCCTCCTAGTATTTAATGTTTGTAGACTGTTTGATGATGGACATTCTGACTTTCTGATGGTGTGAGATGGTATTTCATTGTAATTTTGATTTGCATTTCTCTAATAGTGAGCAATGTTGAGCATCTTTTCATGTGTTTCTTAGCCATCTGTGTGTCTTGTTTGGAGAAATGTCTGTTTAAGTCTTTTCCCACTATTTTATTGCGTTGTTTGCTTTTCTGGCATTGAGTTGTATGAGCTGTTTGTATATTTTGGATATTAACCCTTTGTCAGTTGTTTCACTTGCTATTATTTTCTCCCATTCTGAGGGTTGTCTTTTCACCTTGCTTATAGTTTCCTTTGCTGTGCAAAAGCTTTTAAGTTTAATCAGGTCCCACTTGTTTACTTTTGTTTTTATTTCCATTACTCTAGGAGGTGGGTCATAGAGGATCTTGCTTTGATTATGTCATCGAGTGTTCTGCCTATGTTTTCCTCTAAGAGGTTTAGTTTCTGGTCTTACCTTTAGGTCTTTAATCCATTTGAGTTTATCTTTATGTATGGTGTTAGGAAGTGTTCTGATTTCATTCTTTTACATGTAGCTGTCCTGTTTTCCCAGCACCATTTGTTGAAGAGGCTGTCTTTGCCCCCATTGTATATTTTTGCATCCTTTGTCAAAAATAAGATACCCATAGGTGCATGGATTTATTTCTGTGTTTTCTATCTTGTTCCATTGGTCTACCTTTTTGTTTTGTGCCAGTACCATACTGTCCTGCTGACTGTAGCTTTGTAGTAAAATCTGAAGTCAGGAAAGTTGATTCCTCCAGCTCCATTCATCTTTCTCAAGACTGCTTTGGCTATTCGGGGTCTTTTGTGTTTCGATATGAATTGTGAATTTTTTAATTCTACTTCTGTGAAAAATGCCATTGTTAATTTGATAAGGATCATATTGAATCTGTACATTGCATTTGGTAGTATAGTCATTTTCACAATATAGATTCTTCCTACCCAGGAACAAGGAAAATCTCTCCATCTGTTTATCTTGTCTTGATTTCTTTCATTAGTGTCTTATAATTTTCTGTGTAGAGTTCTCTTGTCTCCTCAGGTAAGTTTATTCCTAGATATTTAATTCTTTTTCTTGCAATGGTGAATGGGATTGATTCCTTAATTTCTCTTTCTGATTTTTCATTGTTAATATATAAAAATTCAAGCAATTTCTGTGTATTGATTTTGTATCTGGCAACTTTGCTAAATTCACTGATTAGTTTCAGCAATTTTCTTATATTATCTTCAGGGTTTTCTATGTACAGTATCATGTCATATGCAGCAGTGAGAGCTTTACTTATTCTTTTCTGATCTGGATTCCTTTTATTTATTTTTATTCTCTGATTGTTGAAGCTAGGACTTCCAGAACTATGTTGAGTAATAATGGTGAAAGTGCACACTCTTGTCTTGTCCCTGAAATTAGGGGGAATGCTTTTCCCATTAAGTTTTTCACCACTGAGAATAATGTTTGCAGTAGGATTATCATATGCAACCTTTACTGTGTTGAATTATGTACCTTCTAAGCCCATTTTCTGAAGAATTTTAATCAGGCTTCAGCAATATTTGAACCGTGAACTTCCAGATGTTCAAGCTGGTGTTAGACAAGGCAGAGGAACCAAAGATCAAATTGCCAACACCCACAGGGTCATCGATAAAGCAAGAGAGTCCCAGAAAAACATTTTTTCTGCTTTATTGACTATGCCAAAGCCTTTAACTGTGTGGATCACAATAAACTGTCGAAAATTCTGAAAGAGATGAGAATACCAGACCACCTGACCTGCCTCTTGAGAAACCTGTATGGAGGTCAGGAAGCAACCATTAGAACTGGACATGGAACAACAGACTGGTTCCAAATAGGAAAAGGAGTACTTCAAGGCTGTATATTGTCACCCTGCTTACTTAATGTATATGCAGAATACATCATGAGAAACGCTGGGCTGGAGGAAGCACAAACTGGAATCAAGATTGCCGGGAGAAATCTCAATAACCTCAGATATGCAGATGACACCACCCTTATGGCAGAAATGAAGAACTAAAGAGCCTTCTGATGAAAGTGAAAGAAGAGAGTGAAAAATTCGGCATAAGGCTCAACATTCAGAAAACTAAGATCATGGCATCTGGCCCCATCACTTCATGGCAAATAGATGGGGACACAGTAGAAACAGTGACAGATTTTATTTTGGGGGGCTGCAAAATCACTGTAGATGGTGATTGTAGCCATGAAATTAAAAGACGCTTACTCCTTGGAAGGAAAGTTCTGACCAACCTAGACAGCATATTAAAAAGCAGACATTACTTTGTCAACAAAGGTCCATCTAGTCATGGCTATGGTTTTGCCAGTAGTCATGTATGGATGTGAGAGTTGGACTATAAACAAAGCTGAGCACAGAAGAATTGATGCTTTTGAACTGTGGTGTTGGAGAAGACTCTTGAGAGTCCCTTGGACTGCAAGGAGATCCAACCAGTTCATCCTAAAGGAAATCAGTCCTGAGTGTTCATTGGAAGGACTGATGCTGAAGCTGAAACTCCAGTACTTTGGCCACCTGATATGAAGAGCTGACTCATTTAAAAAGCCCCTGCTGCTGGGAAAGATTGAAGGCAGGAGGAGAAGGGGATGACAGAGGATCAGACAGTTGGATGGCATCACTGGCTCAATGGACATGAGTTTGGATAAACTCCAGGAGTTGGATGATGGACAGGGAGGCCTGGCGTGCTGTGGTTCATGGGGTCGCAAAGAGTAGGACACAACTGAGCAACTGAATTGAAATTAACTGAATCATAAATGGGTGCTGAAGTTTGTCAGAAGCTTTTTCTGCATATAATGAGATGATAGTATGGGTTTTATCATTCAATTTGTTAATATAGTGTATCACATTGATTGATTTCCGCATACCGAAGAATCCTTGCATCCCTGTAATAAACCCAAGTTGATCACGGTGTATGAGTTTTTTGACGTTTGCTGAATACTGTTTGATAAAATTTTGTTGAGGAATTTTACATCTATGTTCATCAGTCATTAGTTCAGTTCAGTCACTCAGCCATGTCCTACTCTTTTCGACCCCATGAATCGCAGCACGCCAGGCCTCCCTGTCCATCACCAACTCCCAGAGTTCACTCAGACTCACGTCCATCGAGTCAGTGATGCCATCCAGCCATCTCATCCTCTGTTGTCCCCTTCTCCTGCCCGCAATCCCTCCCAGCATCAGAGTCTTTTCCAGTGAGTCAACTCTTCGCATGAGGTGGCCCAAGTACTGGAGTTTCAGCTTTAGCATCATTCCTCCCTCATACTGGCATGTAATTTTCTTTTTTGGTGCTGTCTTTCTCTGGTTTTGGTATCAGGGTGATGGTGGCCTCGAAGCATGAGTTTGGAAGTGTTCGTTCCCCTGAAATTTTTTGAATGAGTTTTTGAATTTAGGCATTAACTCTTCTCTAAATGTTTGATTGAATTCTCCTGTGAAGCCATCCTGTCCTGGGCTTTTGTTTTTGGAAGATTCTTGATCACAGCTTCAATTTCAGTGCTTGTAATTGGGTTGTTCATAATTTCTATTTGTTCCTGTTTCAGTCTTGAAGATTGAACTTTTCTAAGAATCTGACCATTTCTTCCAAATAGAAGAAATTTTGTTGCCATATAGTTGTTCCTAATAATCTCTTATAATCTTTGTATTTCTGCATTGTCTGCTGTAACCTCTCCTTTTTTATTTCTAATTTTGTTGATTTGAATCTACTCTCCTTTTTTCTTGATGAGTCTAGTTGAAAGCTTGTCAGTTTTGTGTTCTGAAAAAACCAACTTTTAGTTTTATTAATCTTTACAATTGTTTTTTTCATTTCTTTTTCATTTATTTCTGCACTCATCTTTATGATTTCTTTCCTTCTACTGATTTTGTGTGTTTTTTTGTTGTTGTTGTTCTTCTTCTTTTTCCAGTTTTTTATGTGTAAAGTTAAGTTGTCTATTTGATGTTCTTCTTTTTTCTTAAGGTAGAATTGTGTTGTTATAAACTTCCCTCTTAGAACTGCTTTTGCTCTATCCCATAGGTTTTGAGGTCTCGTGTTTTCATTGTCATTTGTTTCTAGAATTTTTTATTTCTCTTTTGATTTATTCAGTAACCTGTTGGTTATTTAGAAACATGTTGTTTAATCTCCATGTGTTTGTGTTTCTTACAGTTTTTTTTTCCCTCCCCTGTAATTGATATCTAGTCTCAAAGCATTGTGGTTGGAATAGACGTTTGATATGATTTCAATTTTCCTAAATCGACTGACATTTGATTTGTGACCCAAGATGTGGTCTATCCCGGAGAATGTTCCATGTGCTTTTGAGAAGGTATATTCTTCTGCATTTGGATGGAATGTCCTGAAGATATCAATGAGATCCATCTCATCTAATGTATCATTTAAGACTTGTATTTCCTTATTAATTTTATCTTTTGATGATCTGTCCATTGGTGTGAATGAGGTGTTAAAGTCTCCTACTATTATTGTGTTACTGTCAATTTCTCCTCTTATGTCAGTGTTTGTCTTATATATTTGAGGTGCTCCCATGTTGAGTACTTAGATATTTACAATTGTTATGTCTTCCTCTTGAATTGATTCATTGATCATTGTGTAGTGTCCTTCCTTATCTCTTGTAATCTTCTTTATTTTAAGGTCTATTTTGTCTGTTATGAAGCTTGCTACTCCAGCTTTCTTTTGCTTCCCATTTGCATGGCATGTATTTTTCCACCCTCTCACTTTCAGTTTATATGTATCTTTAGGTCTGAAGTGGTTTCTTCGGTCTTGTTTTTATATCCATTCAGCCAGTCTGTATCTTTTGGTTGGGGCATTTAATCCATTTAATGTAAAGTAATTATTGATATATATGTTCCTATTGCCATTTTCCTAATTGCTTGGGGTTAATTTTGTAGATCTTTTTTCTTCTGTTTTATTTCTTGACTATGTAAGTCCCTTCAACATTTGTTGTAAAGCTGGTTTAGTGGTAATGAATTCTCTTAACTTTTGCTTGCTTGAAAAGCTTTTTATTTCTCCATCAATTTTGAATGAGATCCTTGCCGGGTACAGTAATCTTGATTGTAGATTTTTCCTTTTCAATACTTTAAATATATCCTGCCATTCCTTTCTGGCCTGCAGAGTTTCTGCTGAAAGATCAGCTGTTAAGCGTATGGGCTTTCCCTTGTATGTTACTTGTTGCTTTTCCCTTGCTGCTTTTAATATTCTTTCTTTGTGTTTAGTCTTTGTTAGTTTGGTTTGCATGTGTCTTGGCATGTTTCTCCTTGGGTTTATCCTGTATGGGACTCTTTGTACCTCTTGGACTTGATTGACTATTTCCTTTTCCATGTTGGGGAAATCTTCAACTATAATCTCTTCAAAAGTTTTCTCATACACTTTCATTTTCTCTTCTTCTTCTGGAACCCATATAATTCGAATGTTGGTGTGTTTAATAGTGTCCCAGAGGTCTCTGAGACTATCCTCAGTTCTTTTCATTCTTTTTCCTTTATTCTGCTCTTCAGAAGTTATTTCCACCATTTTATCTTCCAGCTCACTGATTCATTTTTCTGCTTCATATATTCTGCTATTGATTCCTTCCAGAGTATTATTAATTTCAGTAATTGTGTTGTTTGTTCTGTATGTTTATTCTTTAATTCTTCCAGGTCTTTGTTGGTTGGTTCTTGCATTTTCTCCATTTTGTTTTCCAGGTTTTTGATCTTTACTATCATTATTCTGAATTCTTTTTCAGGTAGTTTGCCTATTTCCTCTTTTTTTTTTTTTTTTTAATTTGGACTTCTGTGTTTCTAGTTTGTTCCTTCATTTGTGCAGTATTTCTCTGCCTTTTCATTATTCCTTTTTTTTAACTGATTATGTTTGAGGTCTCCTTTTCCCAGGCTTCAAGTTTGAATTCTTTCTTCCTTTTGTTTTCTGCTCTCCTAATGTCAGTCCAGTGGTTTTTGTATGCTTTGAATAGGGTGAGATTTGTGCTGAGTTTTTGTTTGTTTGTCTGTTTTTCCTCTGATGGGCAAGGCTGAGTGAGGTGGTAATCCTCACTCAATTTTCCAATGATTGGGTTTGTATTTTTGTTTTGTTTGTTGTTTAGATAAGACACCCTTCACAGGGTGCTACTAGTGGTTGGATGATACAGGATCTTGTATTCAAGTGGTTTCCTTAGTGTGAGTTCTCACTATTTGATACTTCCTAGGGTAGTTCTCTGGTAGTTTAGGTCTTGGAGTCAGTGCTCCCACTACAAATTCTCAGGGCTTGTTTTTGAGATTTGTGTGGTTCTGTATATTCTTTTCTTCTGGTCAGGTACTCCTGTCCACTCTCAGCTGGTGTTCTGCAAGCACTTCTGTGTCTGAAGGTGTATTCCTGATCTATCCATGGAGAGAGATGTAATCCATGTCCACATACTCATCTGCCATCTTATTCTCCCGTGTTTTTTTTTTTTTTTTTCCTTTAAGCTTTCTAGTTTCACTGGCTCATAAGGTGGCCAGGCCCAGAGGTCTCTCAGCATGTACTTCAGACCCAAGTCCGTACTTAAAGAGAAGCAGAATTTACCAGGTAGAAAAGATCAGAGGAAGGAAATCCAAGCAGTTGTCAAGTCAAAGCAGGGGAGATGCTAAGTTTTTCAGGTAAGAGAGGGTTTACTTGCAAAGGAGCCCAGTGAGGAGACAGGAGAAAAGTATCAAACCTGCCTTCGCAATGCAATGGGATTGCACATGGATGGACTTGGAGGCATTATGATAAGTGAAATAAGTCAGAAAGAGAAAGACAAATACTGTATGATATCACTTATATGTAGAATCATAAAAGTAAAACAAGATACTGAATATAACAACAAAAAAAAAGCACAGTCACAGATATAGAGAACAAATTAGTGGTTACCAGTGGGAGTAGAGGGAGTGATGGAGGAGAGGAGCAATATATTGGTGGGAGAGTGGGAAGTATAGACTATTGGTTATAAGAAAGGCTCAAGGATGCACAATATAACCTAATTGGGAATATATCCATTATTTTGTAATAACTGTAAATACAAACTCACCTTTAAAAACTGTATAAGAGGAATTTTAAAATGTTGAAAAACATAAGATAGAGTAATATAGAAGAAAATATTCAAGAAGTTATTTTGAAGACAGTCAAAAGCACTTATGATTTGATTGGAATAAAGTCATGGAGATTGAAAGAGTTAAAGTTTTGTCACTCTGGAGAATAGGAGATGGAGAAATGGGGAAGAGCACAATGTTTGGGAGACTCAAGGTGAAAATAAAAGGTTACTTTATATTTGCATAAATCTGAGGAATTCTGAAATTTTCTTCAGTGGTGCTAGACTGGCACAACACTGTAACAAGAGTCCTGAGAAAATTTGTAATAAACCATTTGCCATGGTGAACCATGGTGAACTGAAGAGGGCAAGGAATAACATTTGTGGAAAGAAGTAAAAAAGAAGAGGGAAGAAGGGGCTGGAAATGTTTGATAAAAGCAATATATTGGTGAAAACAAGATGATATTAAAAAAATAGGAGTTACAAGTTATTATGTTAAAGGAAAAACAACTTGAGATAATTATAAGAAACAGAAATGGATGAACTTACAGAAAGAAGTCAATCTCAGAAGATGAAGAGGCCAACAAACTGAAATGCCAAGTAATTGAATGGATACTGAAGATACCTGGAAATGGTGAGAATCAGGGATGAAATAGTAGGAAAACAACTGAGAGAAAGGAATCAAAAATGGCCTGAGGAGACAGTAGATATTAGCAATGCCAAGAGTTGGAGCATAATACAGGTGGTTGACAGAAATATAGATTTTACAGAGAGATGTAAACTGAACAAAAGCATTAGCATAAGCAAGGGGGATAATTAGTCTGCTCACCAATACTTTTAACTCATTAATCTATTTGTTTATTCATTCACTTTTCTCTTTATCCTTTCAACCATGTTTACATTTGTTCATTAAGCAACTTAATTCATGATTTACTATGTACCAAGTTCTGAAAAAATTCTTAAAGTTAAATACATACTTTCTGCTCTAGTTTTCCTAATCTAGTTGAGTAGAAAGAAGTGTAGAAAGAGAATTACACATTAGCATAAGTTTTATAACAAAGATCTTTGCAAAATGCTCTCTGGAAATAAGAGAGAGATTATATGGTTATTAAAAGGACCCAGTCATAAGCACTCCATGGAGACTCTGGAGGAGCTGTATTTTAACTGAATATTTACTTCTGAGAAATGTGAGGTAGAGAAGAATATAAGGACATGAGAAGGACATATGAACAATTCACTTAGAAAACACTCTCAGCAAATTTAGGAAATAGCAATGACCATGAGGTAGTCTCTTGAATAAGTAGACCTTGATTTCTGTAGAATACCATTAATAGCAATTACCGAAGCATAATGAAGTAATACCTCTTGCCAAGTGCACTGAATTTAGCCTCTGTATCCATGACCATGTGGAGTCCAGTGATCTGCAGGTTACTTACCTGAAAAATTTAATTTAACTTTCTTTGTACTCAAGTGTCTAATTTATCTGTGAAGCAAGATGGATATTAACACTTTCTGATCTAATCATCCTTGTGCTTAATGTTGTCTCTCCTAAAGTTCTAATTAAATCCATTCTTCTTCTCCCACTGTTAAAACATCCCAAAGAGCATTGATTTAATGAATTATTTGTATACTGATGCTGTGTTGAATCTTTTCTTTTAGGTGTATATGAGAAGATTTTAAACATTCTGTGAAATATTTCCATTCATCCACAGGGGAAAATGTACTGAGCCCTTCGTTACTTGACAGAACTAGTTGTTCTAAGTCTAATATGACAGTGAAAATAAGATGCATATTTTCTACTGTCTTTTGTTTCAGGTCTAGGATTAGCAATTTTAATTTTAACTGTTACATTCACAGGCCTTCGACTGGAAAAAGACAAGCTGCAGAAAGGGTGACAGTAGTTGGTACATCTTTGAAGATATATTTTAAAGACATTTAACAACTGAATAAAATATGATTATAAATAAAGAGACTGTATTATTGCAGTTATTTTTTCTGAATTAAAGATTGGTTTTCCTCTTCATAAATTTCTGAAGTAAAATAATAGTAAAAGTAAATAAAATTTTTATTGTCCTCACACTTCCATTTGTTAGATCTGTGATATAACTAACCCACACAAAACCACTGTCCTTTCAAGGCATCAGTTCAGTTGAGTCGCTCAGTCGTGTCCGACTCTTTGCAACCCCATGAATTGCAACATGCCAGGCCTCCCTGTCCATCACCAACTCCCAGAGTTCACTCAAACTCACGTCCATTGAGTCTGTGATGCCATCCAGCCATCTCATCCTCTGTCGTCCCCTTCACCTCTTGCCCCCAATCCCTCCAAGCATCAGGGTCTTTTCCAATGAGTCAACTCTTCACATGAGGTGGCCAAAGTACTAGAGTTTCAGCTTCAGCATCAGTCCTTTAAAGAACACCCAGGGCTGATCTCCTTTAGGATGGACTGGTTGGATCTCCTTGCAATCCAAGGACTCTCAGGAGTCTTCTCCAACACCACAGTTCAAAAGCATCAATTCTTCAGTGCTCAGCTGTCTTCACAGTCCAACTCTCACATCCATACATGACTACTGGAAAAACCATAGCCTTGACTAGACAGACTTTGTTGACAAAGTAGTATCTGCTTTTTAATATGCAATCTAGGTTGGTCATGACTTTCCTTGCAAGGAGTAAGCATCTTTGAATTTCATGGCTGAAATCACCATCTGCAGTGATTTTGGAGCCCCAAAAAAATGAAGTCTGACACTGTTTCCACTGTTTCCCCATTTATTTCCCATGAAGTGATGGGACCAGATGCATACATTAACATTATTCACTCAATTATATATTTAAGAAATATTTCTAGGTACTGAAATATTGTGCTCATAGTTAGATAAGACTGATTGGATAAGAACTATTTATTATATCTTTAATTATATCATCTATAATTAATCTCTGATTAATATTAATATGGAGAAATTCTGATATCTAAGACTTAATCTATGAGAAAAAAACATTTATCTGTTCTTTTTTTAATCTCCATTTATTTATTTTAATCTAAAACTATTCATAAAGTATAATTCTGAATCAGGAAGTCCAATTTTCAGAAACCAAACCACAGTAGCTATTGTCTGCTTCATCTTTTTATCAAAGCAACTATTTCAAGATTCCCTCTGGGTCACATATAACCAATCCCTATATGGTCCATTGCCATCATGCTCCTCAAGTTTGACATGAAATATGTTTCAACCTCAGTGCCATAGCTTAAGTTTTCCTTTCTTCCTACAATATACAAAATTCTCTTCTCTTCCTCTCATTATATATCTTTCTCCATCTGGAATATACATAATTATTCTTCCCATGACTTAGTTATTTTATAACCAGAAGTTTGAGCCCTTTGACCTCCTATTTGCTCATTTTATCCATCTGCAAGCCCCTTTCCTTCTGGCAATCATCAATCTGTTCTCTTTATTCATACTTCTTTTGTTTTCTGGATTCTATATGTAAGTGAGATCATACAATCTTAACTCTCTGATTTATTTCATTTAGCATAATGCCATCAGGTCCTTCCATATTGCCACAAATGATTGTTTTTTAAGGCTTAATGATAATCCATTGTGTATGTATAAAGAAGCAATGGAAAATTATTTAAAATCTACTGTAGAAGGAACATTATTGAGATAAATTTTAAAGACAGATTGAAAGACAAAAAGTTATGAGTCTACTATATAATAAATGGTCATTCAAAAAAGCAAGTCACTATTTTTACAATTATATGTGAAATTGAGCTTCCTTGGTAACAGATAATGTAACATTGTAGTTTCATATATTTAAGAGCATTTTGTCCATAAATTGATGTCCATAGTATTTCCATCACAAAGTATCAATGAATAAAAATGGCTGACCTATAGAAAAATAGCCTATAAAACATCGGATTTTTAAGTTTTAAGTAGATATGGAGAATATAAGAGTGGTGATTAATTAGCAATTTTTTAATTTGCAAAATTAATAAGGTAAACAAGATAAGGATGAGATGCTTCCATGGGTTTCATTGCAGACTATCCATATAAGGCATTTAGAATAAAATTAATGTCAGAGCTGCCATATCAATGAAAGGCCTATAATTAACTGGAAACAAAGATGAGTAAGTTGAATGAAATACATGATTTTACAGAAAAATTTTAACCTGTGCCGTGTAATCTTTTGCCTTTAGAAAATATTAGAACACAGTCATTAATAAACTTGTTAGCTAAAATAATATATAAATATGTTAAAGCTAAAGAGTATCTTAAGTTTGATTAATGTTGATAATTAAAGTCTTGAAGACTGACCTTGCCTACACTGGATATTGCCATATTTTCCATTTTACCAGTGTTGTGACTCCTTTCATGGAATTTAATTTGCATTTCCTAATGAACTTTTTATACTATTGGTCATTTGGATACACCTTGCTATGAAATATCTGTTCAAGTCTTTAGCCCTTTTTACTTTAGGAGTCCTAAACATACTTTGTAGGTGGAGCTATTACACTGCCTTCTCCCACTCTGTGGACTTCTGTACTTCTGTAATTCTATCATCTGGTAAAAAGAAGTCCCTAAACTTTTTTTTTTTTTTTTTTTTACTGTGCCTTTGGCTTGTGGATCTTAGTTCCCCAATAAGGGATTAAACTTGGGCCCTCAGGGCAGGGAGACCACTGGGTTCTAAGCACTGCATCAGTGATGATTTCCCAAGTCCTTAATCTTTATATTATTCAACTAATCCTTTTTTTTTTTTTTTGTCATTTTCGAGTCAGTTCAGTCACTCAGTCATGTCCAACTCTTTGTGACCCCATGGACTGCAGCACACCAGGCTTCCCTGACCATCACCAACTCCTGGAGCCTACTCAAACTCATGTCCATCACACTGATGATGCCATCCAACCATCTCATCCTCTGTTGTCCCTTCTCCTCCAGCATTCAATCTTTCCCAGCATCAGTGTCTTTTCCAGTGAGTTAGTTCTTTTCATCAGGTGTCCAAAGGATAGGAGCTTCAGCTCCATTCCTTCCAATGAATATTCAGGACTGATTTCCTTCAGGATGGACTGGATGTATCTCCTGGCAGTCCAAAGGACTCTCAAGAGTCTTCTCCAACACCACAGTTCAAATGCATTCATCTTTCAGCGCTCAGCTTTCTTTATAGTCCAACTCTCACATCCACACATGACTACTGGAAAAAGCATAGCTTTGACTAGATGGACCTTTGTTGCTAAAGCAATGTCTCTGCTCTTTAATATGCTGTATAGTTGGTCATAGCTTTTCTTCCAAGGAGCAAGTGTCTTTTAATTTCGTGGCTGCAGTCACCATCTGCAGTGATTTTGGAGCCCCCCCCCTCCCCGCCCAAAATAAAGTCTGTCACTATTTCCATTATTTCCCCATCTATTTGCCATGAAGTGATGGGACCGGATGCCATGATCTTAGTTTCCTGAATGTTGAGCATTAAGCCAACTTTTTCACTCTACTCTTTTTTTTTTTTTTCATATATATCACCTCAGAAATTTCTCTTAAGCTCTCTCTATCCGGTTTCTAGTGACCACTGATCTGAATTCTGTTACCATAGTTTTTCCTTTTTCAGAGTGTCGTATAAATTGGAATGTGCATTTTCTAGCCCTTTCTTTCCTAATTTTTGTCTTTTCCTTTTCTACTCTTTTCCATGCAATTCTTTAATTAAATAAACTCTTTATATTTTTTCTGGCTTTTCATGCTAATATAAAATTGCTGATCTTTAACACAAATGAATATTTTGAACCAATTCACTTAAACATTATAGTAGTATAAAACACCATATATTATGCAAATACATACTCTTGAAAAGAAAATTTATATATACAGTTTTATCTACTAGAATGACATATAAAATATTTTATTACATAGACTAGGATAAATCAACTAGATGCCATAAGTGGTCAGTTAAAACTGGCCCTAATCAGTGAGGTAGGAATCAACTAGAATAGCTTGCTAGTGCATATGAGGTGATTATTGGCTCTATCCTATGTTTATGCCCATTACTATCTAAATCATTTATTTAATGTTAATTTTAAAATCAAAATCAGGAAAGACCTTTGATCAAAACATTCAGTTCAGTTCAGTTCAGTTGCTCAGTTGTGTCTGACTCTTTGTGACCCCATGAATTGCATCACATTCACCACCCCTATTCACCATAACAGAAAGTGATAGCCAGAGTAATTAGGCAAGAAAGAAACAAAAGGAACCTAAATCAGAAAGAAAAAAAAATTGGCTCTATTTTCAGATGCTATTTTCTTACGAATTGAAAATCCTAAAGAATCCACCAAAAAAACCTATTAGAACTAATAAATTCAATAGTTGCAGAAAAAAATCACAAATAAAAACTTGAGTTTCTACTCACTCACAAAAAGCTATTGAGAAAAACCATTTAAAATCAATCTTATTTGTGGTAGTAACAAAATAATGAAATACTTAGGAATAAATGTAACCAGTGAGGTGGAAAATCTATACACTAAGTGTAGGACATTGATAAAATAAATTAAAGACAATGCAAATAAATGGAAAGATATTTCATGTTCATGGGTTGGGAGAATAAAAATCATTAAAATATTCATAATACAGAAGCCATCTTTGAACTCAGTATTAGTTCAGTTCATTTCAGTCACTCAGTCATGTCCGAATCTTTGCAAGCCCATGAATCGCAGCACGCCAGGCCCCCCTGTCCATCACCAACTCCCGGAGTTCAGTCAAACTCACGTCCATCCAGTCGGTGATGCCATCCAGCCATCTCATCCTCTGTCATCCCCTTCTCCTCTTGATTCCAATCCCTCCCAGCATCAGAGTCTTTTCCAATGAGTCAACTCTTCGCATGAGGAGGCCAAAGTACTGGAGTTTCAGCTTTAGCATCATTCCTTCCAAAGAAATCCCAGGGCTGATCTCCTTTAGAATCGACTGGTTGAATCTCCTTGCAGTCCAAGGGACTCTCAGGAGTCTTCTCCAACACCACAGTTCAAAGCATCAATTCTTTGGTGCTCAGCCTTCTTCACAGTCCAACTCTCACATTCATACATGACCACTGGAAAAACCATAGCCTTGACTAGACGGACCTTTGTTGGCAAAGTAATGTCTCTGCTTTTGAATGTGCTATCTAGGTTTGTCATAACTTTCCTTTCAAGGAGTGAGCGTCTTTTAATTTCATGGCTGCAGTCACCATCTGCAGTGATTTTGGGGCCCAAAAAAATAAAGTCTGACACTGTTTCCACTCTTTCCCCCCTATTTCCCATGAAGTGATTGCGCCAGATACCATGATCTCTGTTTTCTGAATGTTGAGCTTTAAGACAACTTTTTCACTCTCCTCTTTTACTTTCATCAAGAGGCTTTTTAGTTCCTCTGCACTTTCTGCCAAAGGGTGGTGTCATCTGCATATCTGAGGTTATTGATATTTCTCCTGGCAATCTTGATTCCAGCTTGTGTTTTTTCCAGTCCAGCATTTCTCATGATGTACTCTGCATATACGTTAAATAAGCAGAGTGACAATATACAGCCTTGACGTACTCCTTTTCCTATTTGGAAACAGTCTGTTCCATGTCCAGTTCTAACTGTTGCTTCCTGACCTGCATATAGGTTTCTCAAGAGGCAGGTCAGGTGGTCTGGTATTCCCTTCTCTTTCAGAATTTTCCACAGTTTATTGTGATCCACACAGTCAAAGGCTTTGGATAGTCAATAAAGCAGAAATAGATGTTTTTCTGAAACTCTCTTGCTTTTTCCATGATCCAGTGGATGTTGACAATTTGATCTCTGGTTCCTCTGTCATTTCTAAAATCAGCTTGAGCATCTGGAAGTTCATGGTTCACATATTGCTGAAGCCTGAATTTTGAGGATTACTTTACTAGTTTGTGAGATGAGTGCAATTGTGTGGTAGTTTAAGCATTCCTTGGCATTGCTTTCTTTGGGATTGGAATGAAAACTGATCTTTTCCAGTCCTGTGGCCACTGCTGAGTTCCAAATTTGCTGGCATATTGATTGCAGCACTTTCTCAGCGTCATCTTTCAGGATTTGAAATAGCTCAACTGGAATTCCATCACCTCCACTAGCTTTGTTCATAGTGCTGCTTCCTAAGGCCCACTTGACTTCACATTCCAGGATGTCTGGCTCTCGGTGAGAGATCATACCATGGTAACTATCTTGGTCGTGAAGATCTTTTTTGTACAATTCTTCTGTTTATTCTTTCCAGCTCTTCTTAATATCTTCTTCTCTGTTAGGTCCATACCATTTCTGTTCTTTATAGAGCCCATCTTTGCATGAAATATTCCCTTGGTATCTCTAATTTTCTTGAAGAGATATCTAGTCTTCCCCATTCTGTTGTTTTCCTCTATTTCCTCTATTCCTCGGACGACCCAACGTCCGAGGTCAGGGGCAGAAGCCAGGAGGACCCCATGCTCGAGGGGGAGTGGCCGATAGGAGCTACTGCACGTCTGAGGTCAGGGGCAGTGACCCAGAGTGCCAGGCTGGGACAGCGCAAGAGCAGCTGAGAGGATCTACCCCCTGCCCAAGGCCAGGGGCGGCAGCCAGGAGGAGCTACCCCATGCCCAAGGTCAGGGGCAGCAGCAGAGAGGAGCAACCGCACGTCCAAGGAGCATTGGCTGTGCGGGCACAGGAGAGCCTAGAGAAGCTATTCCACATTCAAGGTCAGGAGGGGCGGCGGTGAGGAGATACCCCTCATCCAAGGTAAGAGAAACCCAAGTAAGACGGTAGGTGTTGCAGGAGGGCATCAGACAGCAGTTACACTGAAACCACAATCACAGAAAACTATTCTCAATCTAATCACACTAGGACCACAGCCTTGTCTAACTCAATGAAACTAAGCCATGCCATGTGGGGCCACCCAAGATGGGCGGATCATGGTGGAGAGGTCTGACAGAATGTGGCCCACTAGAGAAGGGAATGGCAAACCACTTCAGTATTCTTGCCTTGAGAACCCCATGAACAGTATGAAAGGGCAAAATGATAGGATACTGAAAGAGGAACTCCCCAGGTCAGTAGGTGTCCAATATGCTACTGGAGATCAGTGGAGAAATAACTCCAGAAAAAATGAAGGGATGGAGAAAAGGCAAAAACAATACCCAGCTGTGGATGTGACTGGTGATAGAAGCAAGGTCCAATGCTGTAAAGAGCAATATTGCATAGGAACCTGGAATGTTAGGTCCATGAATCAAGGCAAATTGGAAGTGGTCAAACAGGAGATGGCAATAGTGACCATCAACATTCTAGGAATCAGTGAACTAAAATGGACTGGAATGGGTGAATTTAACTCAGATGACCATTATATCTACTACTGCAGGCAGGAATCCCTCAGAAGAAATGCAGCAGCCATCATGGTCAACAAAAGAGTCTGAAATGCAGTACTTGGATGGAATCTCAAAAACGATAGCGTGATCTCTGGTCATTTCAAGGAAACCATTCAATATCACAGTAATCCAAGTCTATGCCCCAACCAGTAATGCCGAAGAAACTGAAGCTGAACGGTTCTATGAAGACCTACAAGACCTTTTAGAACTAATACCCAAAGAAGATGTCCTTTTCATTATAGGGGACTGGAATGCAAAAGTAGGAAGTCAAGAAACACCTGGGGTAACAGGCAAATTTGGCCTTGGTATACAGAATGAAGCAGGGCAAATGCTAATAGAGTTTCGCCAAGAGAATGCACTGGTCATAGCAAACACCCTCTTCCAACAACACAAGAGAAGACTCTACACATGGACATCACCAGATGGTCAACACTGAAATCAGATTGATTATATTCTTTGCAGCCAAAGATGGAGAAGCTCTATACAGTCAGCAAAAACAAGACCAGGAGCTGACTGTGGCTCAGATCATGAGCTCCTTATTGCCAAATTCAGACTTAAATTGAAGAAAGTAGGGAAAACCACTAGACCATTCAGGTATTACCTAAATCAAATCCCTTGTGTATATACAGTGGAAGTGAGAAATAGATTTAAAGGACTGGGTCTGATAGAGTGCCTGATGAACTATGGACTGAGGTTTGTGACATTGTACAGGAGACAGGGATCAAGACCATCCTCTTGGAAAAGAACTCAGTATGACCCCTATCAAAATTCCAATGGTATTTTTAAAAAATTCCAAAATTTACATAAAACTGTGAAAGACCCATAACAGCAACCCTCTCCAGTATTTTTGCCTGGACAATTACATGGATGGAGGAGCATGGCAGGCAACAGTTCATGGGGTTGCAGAGTCGAACACAACTGAGTAACTAAGTGCATTGTTAGGATGGCAATATTTTGTCAATTGATCTAAATAGTCAATACAATTTCTATCAAAATATAATCTGCCTTTAAAAAATTTATTTTTATTGAATTATTGTTACTTTACTATGTTGAATTAGTTTCAGCTCTACAGCAAAGTGAATCAGCTATATGCATATATTTATTCCCTCTATTTTTATTTCCTTTCCATTTAAGTCACTACAGAGTACTGAGTGTTAATTTCTGGTGTACAGCAAAGTGATTCAGTTACATATATGCACATCTATATTAGTATTTGTATATATATGTATAAATATTTAAAATTTCAGATTGTTGTTCATTATAACAGGATATTGAACATCATCCCCTGTGCTATCGGAGAAGGCAATGGCACCCCACTCCAGTATTCTTGCCTGGAAAATCCCATGGACAGCGGAGCCTGGTAGGCTGCAGTCCATGGGGTCGCTAAGAGCTGGACATGACTGAAGCGACTTAGCAGCAGCAGCAGCCCCTGTGCTATAGTATACCTTCATTATTTATTATTTTATACAGATCAGTTGTCATCTACTAATTCCAAATTCTTAAATTATCCCACCCTTTCCTCTTTGGTAGTCATAAATTTGTCTTCTATGTTTGTCTGATCCCGTTTTGTAAGTACATTCATTCATATCATTTTTTAGATTTCACATATAAGAGATATCATACAGTATCACATGATATTAGTATGATAATCTCTTGGTATATCCATGTTACTACAAATGGCATTATTTTATTCTTTTTATGGATAAGTAGTATTCTACCATATGCATAAGGTAAAATATTGTTGGTAGAATATATATGTATTTACACACACACATATATATATATATATATGCATTACTTCTTTTTCATCATAAATGGATGGGATTGTTTTATTTTTCATATTGTTCATTGCTCGTATTTGGAAATATAATTGAATCTGTATTTATCTTGTATAACCCTGTTTACCTTTTTCCTTAGTAGTAATTGCTTTTAGTTGGGGATAGAGGAGTTCTTAAAGATTTTCTACATACAAATCAAGATCATGCATCTACAAATAGAAGTAGCTTAAATTCCTTTTTTCCAATTTGGATGCCTCTACTCCCTTTTCTTCTAATTGGGCCAGAACCAGCATCAGTATGATGCTGAATTAGAACTGGTGAGGGTAGACATATTTTCTTTTTTTCTATTCTCACGGGGAAAGAATTCAGACATTTACCATTAAGTATAATATTATCTGTAAACTTTTTAAGAAGCATTTTACATTTCAGGAAGTTCTTTTCTATTTTTTATTTGAGTGTTTTTTCATATTGAATTGTATCCAATGCTTTTTTTGCATCTTTTGATGTGGTTGTGTGCTTTTATGTTTTATTATGTAGTATTAATATTATGTATAACATTGAGTTTTCAATGTTGAATTATGATGAGATTTTAATGTCAAACTGTTTGTAATGGGATAAATTTCATTTGGTCCAGATACATAATCATTTTTGTATGTTTATGGATTTCATTCACTAGATTTTGTTGAGTATTTTTTCATCTATACTCATTTATAACTTTATTGCTACTTATGTTTCAGGTATTCCTTTGGAAAAGGTGTATGGATTCATTATATATTCTAAGGTATTATCTACAGGTTATAAGATAAAGTCAAGCATGTATCTGCTGATATTTTTTAAGTTGACCTGATTTCATACTTGGAAATATTTCTTAGTAGTAGGCTTCCCTAATGGCTCAGATGGTAAAGAATCTGCCTGCAATGCAGGAGACCCGTGCTCTATTTCTGGGTTGGGAAGATCCCCTGGAGAAGGAATGGCAACCCACTCCAGTATTCTTCCCTGGAGAATTCCATGAACAGAGGAGGCTGGCATTGGTCCATGGGGTCGCAAAGAATCAGATACCACTGAGCGACTATCACTCACTCACTCTATTACAAAATATATAGTATCCTTATGTCATATCTTTCAAGTAAGCTCTCCATCTCTCAGAGCCTAGCTTTAAAATGGAGGCAAAATCATGCAAGCATCATAATATAAAGTTTTTCAAGTATAAACTGCAGTCCATGGAAAGAAAGTCCTTGCATCATTTGTAATTTTTTTTTTGATATTTGCTGTATTAAGAAAAAAATGTCTATTAATGTTTTTCAGGTCAGTCATCAGACCCCTGGGGGAGATTTCTGCTCTGGCTGTGATATCCTGAGGCAAAAAATTAAGAAGTCTTTGGAAAAAGTATAATCACCTTTGTCTTATTTCATCTGATTCATAGTTTTCATTTCTATTATTCCCTTAAAAATTTTAATTTCACATTTGTAGATTTTATTTCACTTTGATAAACTAACTTCAATGTAAGATTTATTTACAGAATTATTTATAGTAACAGACACAGTGATCCATATTCTTCTTTACACATGGCTTTTGTCAGAACTTCATTACTTTGTGATATGAGGAAAAAGATTATTGGCCTGGTGTGGAATATTATTTCTGTAGTGTCATAGAATAGCTATCTCCCAAGTAATATCTGTAAGTAGAATGTTTGCTTGAGGCTTAAAAGTAATAGCTCATGTTTTGTCCTCAATTAACATAAAATAATCATTGAAAATAAAATTGATCCAGTGATTTGGATTGAAAGTCATGTCCATATGACTGATTTACATTTTGATAATATATTTTTTATGGCACAAATCACTAAGTTGCATATCATGAATATTTCAGAGATGAAATTGGTGGCGACTTTATAACTTTCTGGGTTGATAATGATCATGTATCATGATGCATTACCTTTGAGTTGCGCTCTAACCAGGGCTCAAACCACAACCAACATAGTTAATTTCCAACCTGGAAAAATAGTGGAGCATCAGAATCCTCTCAGGCAATTACATTCTTGAGATTTCCTAAAGTTTGGAAGTAAGAACCAGATTCTTAGGACATAAAGGTTTTTCAGATACAAACACTGGTATGGAAAATCTTAATTTTATGATCTTGCTATACTGATGCTACTTTCAGTTTTATGTTAAATGGAGAGAAATTATTCAGGGATATATTTTAATCTCCTGATACTGACAATACCTTTGTTATTAATCAAGTTCTACAGCTTCTTACACTATTGATATTATGAAATCCCTCTCAGTATAGTGAAAATGAAGAACATATCAGGGATAAAATTCTAACACTTCCTTTTGCAATTGTCATTTGCAATGCGTAAAGTTGAAGATTGTATTGGTAATTCAGTAAGGCAGTAAATTCCCAAATATCTTCCTGGAATTACTCTGAAACTCATGTCAGTAATTCTAAATGGTCATTAGACTGTGTGAGAAAATTAAATACACCATATTGTCTAATAATTTGTTTCTATCTAGGAAAGGATGTTTTACCCATGTAAAGCCTTTGAGACCCTGAGATATTAAATTACATGTCCAAGATATCATTTTTAGTCAGTGCCACCACTGACTAAAATGTATATTTACTATACTACACTGCTTTTAATACCAATCTACTTGTACATATTATTAAGCATCACACAATGATCATGGCCAAATATTTCTTTGACATAAATGGATGTTGTATTTACTTAAGGCATATCATGACTGGATATAATGAAAGAGCAAGGAACCGAGGCACTACCAGCTCCATTATCAAAGTCAGACCCAAGATAGAAACATCACATAGTTTTCAGCATTATGCCTGGTACCTAAGAAACCATATGGCATTGGTGGAAATGTAATAATATTAAAAGAAGCAAGATAGTACTCATAAGAAAGATCTTTCCCAAGGCACACGGCACAAAATTCCTCAGTGTGACAAAAATTGTGATAGCTACAGGCCACCAAAGAAAGAAATATTGTGACAGTTATAAGACACCAAAGAGGATCTCTGTTCTTATAACAAGCAAAGAAATAAACTTACAGCTATTTGAAAAGCTAAAGAGAGAAACCCACTTCTCTTAATCTCTTTTTGAGATTTTACTCAGATTATACTCTTTTGTAGTTCTTGTTCCTTTACTCAAATATTGTCAAACTTTAAAACTTTTAATTCATCTTCTAAAGGTACAATAATAATAAAAATAATATAGATGCATATACAAAAGATGGGTTAAATGGAATCAGATCAGTTCAGTTCTGTCGCTCAGTTCAGTTCAGTTCAGTCGTCCAGTCATGCCCGACTCTTTGCAACCCCCTGAAATGCAGCATGACAGGCCTCCCTGTCCATTATCAACTGCCAGAGTCTACCCAAACCCATGTCCATTGAGTCAGTGATGCCATCCAACCATCTAATCCTCTGTTGTTCCCTTCTCCTCCTGCCCTCAATCTTTCCCAGCATCAGGGTCTTTTCTAAAGAGTCAGCTCTACACATCAGGAGACCAAAGTATTGGAGCTTCAACTTCAACATCAGTCCTTCCAATGAACGCCTAGGATGGATACCCTTTAGGATAAACTGGTTGGATCTCCTTGTAGTCCAAGGGACTCTAAAGAGTCTTCTCCAACATCACAGTTCAAAAGCATCATTTCTTTGGCACTCAGCTTTCTTTATAGTCCACCCCTCACATCCATACATGACCACTGGAAAAACCATAGCATTGACTAGATGGACCTTTGTTGGTAAAGTAATGTCTCTGCTTTTTAACATGCTGTCTAGGTTGGTGACAACTTTCCTTCCAAGGAGTAAGCATCTTTTAATTTCATGGCTGCAGTCACCATCTGCAGTGATTTTGGAGCCAGGGAAAATAAAGTCAGCCACTCTTTCCCCATCTATTTGCCATGAAGGGATGGGACCGGATGCCATGATCTTAGTTTTCTGAATGTTGAGCTTTAAGCCAAATTTTCACTTTCCTCTTTCACTTTCATCAAGAGGCTCTTTAGTTCTTCACTTTCTGCCATAAGGGTGGTGTCATCTGCATATCTGAGGTGATTGATATTTCTCCCGGCAATCTTGATTCCAGCTTGTGTTTCTTCCAGTCCAGCGTTTCTCATGATGTACTCGGCATATAAGTTAAATAAGCAGGGTGACAATATACAGCCTTGATGTACTCCTTTTCCTGTTTGGAACAGTCTGTTGTTCCATGTCCAGTTCTAACTGTTGCTTCCTGATCTGCATGCAGGTTTCTCAAGAGGCAGGTCAGGTGGTCTGGTATTCCCATCTCTTGAAGAATTTTCCACAGTTTATTGCAATCCACACAGTCAAAGGCTTTGGCATAGTCAATAAGCAGAAATAGATGTTTCTCTGGAACTCTCTTGCTTTTTTGATGACCCAGTAAATGTTGACAATTTGATCTCTGGTTCCTCTGCTTTTTCTAAAACCAGCTTGAACATCTGGAAGTTCACGGTTCACGTATTGCTGAAGCCTGGCTTGGAGAATTCTGAACATTACGTTACTAGCTTGTGAGATGAGTGTAATTGTGCAGTAGTTTGAGTGTTCTTTGGCATTCCCTTTTTTTGGAACTGGAATGAAAACTGGCTTTTTCCAGTCCTGTGTCCACTGCTGTGTTTTCCAAATTTGCTGACATATTGAGTGGAGCACTTTCAGAGCATCATCTTTCAGGATTTGAAATAGCTCACCTGGAATTCCATCACTTTCACTAGCTTTGTTCATTTTGATGCTCCCTAAGGCCCACTTGACTTCACATTCCAAAATATCTGGCTCTAGGTGAGTGTAAGTGATCACACCATCCTGATTTCTGGGTTGTGAAGAACATTCTTGTACAGTTCTGTTATTCTTGCCATCTCTTCTTAATATCTTCTGCTTCTGTTAGGTCCAAACCATTTCTATCGTTTATTGAGCCCATCTTTGCATGAAATGTTCCCTTGGTATCTCTAATTTTTGAAGAGACCTACAGTCTTTCCCATTCTATTACTTTCCTCTATTTCTTTGCATTGATTGTTGAGGAAGGCTTTCTTATCTCTCCTTGTTATGCTTTCAAACTCTTCATTCAAATGGGTATATCTTTCCTTTTTCCCTTAGTCTTTCACTTCTCTTCTTTTCACAGTTATTTGTAAGACCTCCTCAGACAGACATTTTGCTTTTTTGCATTTCTTTTTCTTGGGGATGGTCTTGATTCCTGTCTCCTGTACAATGTTACTCTGTTCAGTTCAGTTCAGTTGCTCAGTCGTGTCCGACTCTTTGCGACCCCATGAATCGCAGCACGCCAGGCCTCCCCGTCCATCATCAACTCCTGGAGTTCACCCAGACTCACGTCCATCGAGTCAGTGATGCCATCCAGCCATCTCATCCTCTGTCGTCCCCTTCTCCTCCTGCCCCCAATCCCTCCCAGCATCAGAGTCTTTTCCAATGAGTCAACTCTTCACATGAGGTGGCCAAAGTACTGGAGTTTCAGCTTTAGCATCATTCCTTCCAAAGAAATACCAGGGCTGATCTCCTTCAGAATGGACTGGTTGGATCTCCTTGCAGTCCAAGGGACTCTCAAGAGTCTTCTCCAACACCACAGTTCAAAAGCATCAATTCTTCAGTGCTCAGCCTTCTTACAGTCTAACTCTCACATCCATACATGACCACAGGAAAAACCATAACCTTGACTAGACGGACCTTTGTTGGCAAAGTAATGTCTCTGCTTTTGAATACGCTACCTAGGTTGGTCATAACTTTCCTTCCAAGGAGTAAGCGTCTTTTAATTTCATGGCTGCCGTCACCATCTGTAGTGATTTTGGAGCCCCCCCAAATAAAGTCTGACACTGTTTCCACTGTTTCTGCATCTATTTCCCATGAAGTGATGAGACCGGATTCCATGATCTTCGTTTTCTGAATGTTGAGCTTTAAGCCAACTTTTTCACCTGTGTCCCATTCTGTGACCCCAGGGACTGCAGCACACCAGGCTTCCCTGTTAATGAACAACTCCTGAAGCTTACTCACTCATGTTCATCAAGTCAGTGATGCCATCCAGCCATCTCATCCTCTATTGTCCCCTTATCCTCCACCTTCAACAATGAGGCAGTTCTTCACATCAGGTGGCCAGAGTATTGGAGTTTCAGCTTTAGCATCATTCCTTCCAAAGAACACCCAGGACTGATCTCCTTTAGAATGTACTGGTTTGATCTCCTTGCAGTCCAAGGGACTCTCAAGAGTTTTCTCCAACACCGCAGTTCAAAAGCACCAATTCTTCATGGCTCTACTTATCTTATGGTACAACTCTCATACATGACTACTGGAAAAACCATAGCCTTGACTAGATGGACTTTTGTTGGCAAAGTAATGTCTCTGTTTTTTAATATGCTGTCTACATTGGTCATAACTTTTTTGTCAAGGTATAAGTGTCTTTTGATTTCATGGCTACAGTCACCATCTGCAGTGATTTTGGAGCCCACCCCAAAATAAAGTCTTTCACTGTTTCCATTGTTTCCTCATCTATATACCATGAAGTGATGGCACCAGATGCCATGATTTTAGTTTTCTGAATGTTGAGTTTTAAGCCAACTTTTTCACTCTCTTTCACTTTCATCAAGAGACTCTTTAGATCTTCTTCACTTTCTCCCATAAGTGAGGTGTTATCTGCGTATCTGAGGTTGTTGATATTTCTCCCAGCAATCTTGATTCCAGCCTGTGCTTCATCCAGCCTGGCATTTCACATAATGTTTCTGCGTATATGTTAAATAAGCAGGGTGACAAAATACAGTCTTGATGTACTCCTTTCCCAATTTAGACCAGTCTGTTGTTCCATGTCCAGTTCTAACTGTTGCTTCTTGACCTACATACAGATTTCTAAGGAGGCAGGTCAGGTGGTTTGGTATTCCCATCCCTTTAAGCATTTTCCACAGTTTGTTGTGATCTACACAGTCAAAGGCTTCGGTATAGTCAATAAAGCAATGGTCAATGTTTTTATGGAACTCTCTTGCTTTTTCAATAATCCAATGTATGTTGGCAATTTGATCTCTGGTTCCGCTGCTTTTTCTAAATCCAGCTTGAACATCTTGAAGTTCATAGTCTACATACTGCCTGGACAAATTTTAAGCATTATTTTACTAGCATATGAGATGAGTGCAATTGTGCAGTAGTTTGAACATTCTTTGGCATTGCCTTTCTTTGGGATTGAAATGAAAACTAACCTTTTCCAGTCCTGTGGCCACTGCTGAGTTTTCCAAATTTGTTAGCATATTGAGTGCAGCACTTTGACAGCATCATCTTTTAGGGTTTGAAATAGCTCAACTGAAATTCCATCACCTCCACTAGCTTTCTTCATGTCATGCTTCCTAAGGCTCCCTTGACTTCACATTTCACGATGTCTGACTCTAGGTGATTGATCACACTCTCGTTATCTGGGTCATGAAGATATTTTTTGTATAGTTCTGTGTATTCTTGTCACCTCTTCATAACATTGTCTGCTTCTCTTAAGTCTATACCACTTTTATCCTTTATTGTGCCCATCTTTGCATGAAGTGTTCCCTTGGCATCTCTAATTTTCTTGAAGAAATCTCTAGTTCCCCATTCTTTTCTTTTTATTCCCATTTCTTTTCTTTTACTCTATTTCTTTTCCTTGATCACTGAGGAATACTTTATGTCTCTGTGCTATTTTTTGGAACTCTGCATTCAAATGGGTGTATCTTTTCTTTTCTCATTTTCCTTTAGCATCTCTTCTTTTCTCAGCTATGTGTAAGACTTCCTCAGATGTCCATTTTGCCTTTATGCACTTCTTTTTCTTGAGGATGGTTTTGATCACTGCCTCCTGTACAATGTCACAAACCTCTGTCCATAGTTTTTCAAGCACTCTATTGGACCTAATCCCTTGAATCTATTTTTCACATCCACTGTATAATCATAAGAGATTTGATTTAGGTCATACCTGAATGATCTAGAGGTTTTCTCCACTGTCTTCAATTTCAGTCTGAATTTTACCATAAGGAGTTCATATTCTGAGCCATAGTCAGTTTCCAGTCTTGTTTTTGCTGACTGTATAGTGCTTCTCCATCTTTGGCTGCAAAGAATATAATCAATCTGATTTCAGAATGGACCCTCCAGTGATGTCCATGTATAGAATCTTCTCTTGTGTTGTTGGAACAGGGTGTTTGGTATGACCAGTGTGTTCTCTTGGCAAAACATTCTTAGCCTTTGTCCTACTTCATTTTGTACTCGAAGGTCAAATTTGCCTGTTACTCCACATAGCTCATGACTTCCTACTTTTGTATTACAGTCCCTTATAATGAAAAGAACATCATTTTTTAGGTATTAGTTCTAGAAGGTCTTGTAGGTCTTCATAGAACTGTTCAACTTCAGATTCTTTAGAATTACTAGTTGGCACATATACCTGGATTACTCTGATATTTAATGATTTGCTTGGAAATGAACAGAGGTCATACTGTCCTTTTTGAAACTGCACACAAGAACTGCATTTCAGACTCTTTTGTTAACTATAAGGGCTACTTCATTTCTTCTAAGGAATTTTTGCCCACAGTAGTAGATATAATGGTCATCTGAGTTAAATTCATCCATTTCAGTCTATCTTTTTGCCTTTTAATACTGTTCATAAGGTTCACAAAGCAAGAATACTGAAGTGGTTTGCCATTCTCTTCTCCAGTCAAGAGTGATGACACAATGGAGTACATCAAGGCTGTATTTTGTCACCCTGCTTATTTAACTTATATGCAGAGTACATGATGAGAAATACTGGGCTGGATGAAGCACAAGCTGGAATCAAGATGGTGAGGAGAAATATCAATAAACTCAGATACGCAGATGGCAACACACTTCAGGCAGAAAGTGAAAAAGATCTAAGAGCCTCTTGATGAAAGTGAAAGAGGAGGGTGAAAAGTTTGGCTTAAAACTTAACATTCAGAAAACTAAGATCATGGCTTCTGGTCCCATCATTTCATGGCAAATAGATGGGAAAACAATGGAAACAGTGACAGACTTTATTTTGAGGAGTAGGGCGGGGGAAGGGGGCTTCAAAATCACTGCAGTTGGTGACTCCAGCCATGAAATTAAAAAACACTTACTCCTTGGAAGAAAAGCTATGACCAACATAGACAGCATATTAAAGAGCAGAGACATTACTTTGCCAACAATGGTCCATCTAGCCAAAGCTATGGTTTTTCCAGAAGTCATGTATGATTGTGAGAGTGGGACTATAAAGACAGTTGAGCACTGAAAAAATAATGCTTTTGAACTGTTGTGTTGAAGAAGACTCTTGAGAGTCCCTTGGACTATAAGAAGATCAAACCAGTCCATCCTAAAGGAAATCAATCCTGAATATTCATTGGAAGGACTGATGCTGAAACTCCAATACATTGGCCACCTGATGCGAAGAACAGCCTCATTAGAAAAGACCCTGATGCTGGGAAAGATTGAAGGCAGGAGGAGAAGGGGACAACAGAGGATGAGATGGCTAGATGGCATCACCAACTCAATGGACATGAGTTTGAGTAACCTCCATGAGTTGTTGATGGTGAGGGAAGCCTGGTGTACTGCAGTTCATGGAGTCACAGAATTGGACACGGCTGAGCAACTGAACTGAACTGATTCCAGTGCATTTTAATTTATTGATTCCTAAAATGATGATGTTCACTCTTGAATGAATAATGAATAAACAAATTCATTTGAATGGAATGAATTCCAATGAATGGAATAACCAAATAGAAACCAATACAATCCATTTGAGAAATTCCTGAACATTGTTAATTTCTCATAAGCCTTTTGAAGAAGTATCAAACCAAACAAGCAAACAAGACACACCTCACAGGTTTTGAACTTCAACTAAATAATGTAAGTAAGAATGAATGCAAATTATACACAGAAAAAAAAAAAAGATTTAATTTGTTGTATTTTTTTATTCAAATGCAAGTTATAACTTCCTTCTTACTTTCATTTATGTAGAATTATTCATTAATAGGACTATTATTATGCATTGTCACTGTAGGAAAGTTAACAAAGTAAAACACACAATAACCTAAAAATCTCCCACAATTCCATTATTTCTAGGTAAAAACTGTGTGAATCCTTCTATTTGTTTAAAACACACATATACAATAACATTTATAATAGTTTATTTTAATTTATTAAATAAATATAACAAAATTTGTAATATATAAATTTATAAAATTTATAATTTTAAAAATAATAAGTAAATATTATTTATAATAATATTTTCAATAGTATACAATAATATTTCAATTACATTTCATATACTTATTTTTTGTTTAAAAATATAAATTTTAAAGTTAAACATTATTGAATGGCATACATATTAAAGCTATAAAAGCAAAAGAATAACAGTATCATAGGAAATGCATAGAGTTTGATTCTGGTACACGGACTCTAAAGACTGATTGTGTGCATTTCAACCTAAGCTCCATCCTTTGAGCTGTGTAATGGTAGGCAAATGTCTTAAATCTTCTCAATTTTAACTTCCCTTATTTTGTAACTATCATTGTAAGTAAAATCTACAGTAGCAAATTACAATAAAACAGCATAAGTCATGCTTCATGACCCCTTTAGTTTAATGTTTATATTGTTTCCAATTTTCTTTCCTTTTTTTTTCTTCATTACTTTTCTGCCATTTATAGAAATTCATCAATGACATTCATCTTCTAGCTCTTCTGCAAAACCTTAATTATTTACTTAGGATAAATTCCCAAGTGTGAAGTCATGATCAAAAAGTGTATACCTTTTAAAGACTTAGATACACAAGACTGGAATTAGCTTCTAGAAGCACTATACTAACATACATTTATCTTATTATAAGAGAGATACCCTCATCCTTCCCAACATAGTGATGTGTGTGGGTGTATCTGTGTGTGTATGTAAATCTATGTATGCTGGGGAATATATATGTGTATTTTAATGTCTGTATTTTGACAGGCCATAGATGCAGACAAATGGATTCTTACTATTTATACTAGTTGCCCTTTATGATTCCAGAGAACATGGCTTCCCACTGTTGAATCCACACACTATGAAAAACTTATATTTTCTTTCTTAACTACACTCTCATAAGGCTAAAGGTAGATAATGTAATCATTGTCTACCCATTAGAAAATGGTAACAATTTTTAGAAAGAAGTGTGTTTCTCCTTTTTTTAGTTAAGAAGAAGATATATTGTGGGTATTTGTGGGTTCCTCAAATATCTTCAGATAAAATTACTCCAGTTCAATGGTTTGAAACAATTCAGACTGAGATTTTAGCATTAAAACAATTTCATATTTAAAATATTTTTAAGTTGTCAGAAGGGAGGATCTAGGAAAGGGATACTTAGGGAATTTGGGATGGACATGTACACACTGCGATATTTAAAGTGGATAACCAACAAGGACCTAATGTATAGCACAGAGAACTCTTCTCAATGTCATGCAGCAGCCTGGATGGGAGGGAAGTCTAGGGGAGAATGGGTATATGTATATGTAGGGCTAAGTCTCTTTGCTCTTCACCTGAAGCTACCAACATTAATTGACTATATCCCAGTACAGTTAAAAAGTTATATATATACACACACATATATATCGGAGAAGGCAATGGCACCCCACTCCAGTACTCTTGCCTGGAAAATCCCATGAAAGAAGGAGCCTGGAAGGCTGTAGTCCATGGGATCACTGAGGGTCGGACACGACTGAGCGACTTCACTTTCCCTTTTCACTTTCATGCACTGGAGAAGGAAATGACAACCCACTCCAATGTTCTTGCCTGGAGAATCCCAGGGACGGCGGAGCCTGGTGGGCTGCCGTCTATGGGGTTGCACAGAGTCGGATATGACTGAAGTGACTTAGTAGTTGTAGTAGTAGTATACATATATATATATATATATATATATATATATATATTTCTAAAAACCACCAGAAGTCCCATCATATCTCTCTGATGGATTTACCCAACACTCAAGAATTTCAACAGATAAATCTTTAAGAATTCTATTAGATAATAAAAAACAAAACAAAAGTCTCTATCTCCCTTTCTTTTCTTTGTACATACATACACATATCTTTACACAAATACAAACACACACACACAAGACCAGAGTTATAAGTGCAAAGAGTTATAGGTTTAACTGTATCTGTATGTATCTATACCTGTCATTAAACTACTAAGTCCACGATCTACTATACTACATATCAGCCTCAAAAGATCCCTTATTTCCCACAAAATAATTACAATTTTTTATTCCCTAGTTTTTCTTTCATTTAAAAAAAATGTATTCATTTTTAATTGGAGGATAATTCCTTTACAGTGTTGTGTTACCTTCTACCATATATCAACATGAATCAGCCATCGGTATATATAAATACCCTCCCTTTTCAACCTCTCTTTTACCTCCCACCCAATCCCACTCCTCTACGTTGTCACAGAGCACTGGATTTGAACTCCCTGCATCATAGTGCAAATTCAAACTGGCTATGTATTTTACATATGGTAATATATATGCTTCAATGATGCTCTCTCACTTTGTCCCACTCTCTCCTTCCTCCACCATTAATAATTATCATTCTGACATATATTCTGAAGAGTTAAGTCAGGTCAAGAGGGCCTTAGAAAGCATTAATATGAACAAAGCTAGTGGAAGTGATGGAATTCCAGCTGATCTATTTCAAATCCTAAAAGATGATGCTGTTAAAGTGCTGCAATCAACAAGCCAGTAAAACTGAAAAATTCAGCAGTGGCCACAGGACTGGCAAAGGTCAGCTTTCATTCCAGTCACAAAGAAGGGCAATGCAAAATGTTCAGACTGCCACACAATTGCACTCATTTCACATGTTAGCAAGGTAAGGCTCAAAATCCTTCAAGCTAGGCTTTAATAATACGTGAACCAAGAACTTTCAGATGTACAAGCTGGATTTAGAGAAGGCACAGAAACAAGAAATCAAACTTCCAACATTCCTTGGACCATAGAAAAATCAAAGGAATTCCATAAATACTTCTGCCTCGTTTGTTATGCTAAAGCCTCTGACTGTGTGGACCACAACAAACTGGAAAATTCTTAAAGAGATGGGAATACCAGGCCACCTTACCTGCCTCCTGAAAAATCTGTATGCAGGTCAAGAAGCAACAGTTAGAACTGGACTTGAAACTACAGATTGGTTCCAAATTGGGAAAGAAGTATCCCAAGGCTGTATATTGTCACTGTGCTTATTTAATTCATATGCAGAATAAATCATGAGAAATGCCAGGTTGGATGAAGCACAAACTGGGATCAAGATTCCTGGGAGAAATATCAATAACTTCAGATATGCAGATGACATCATCCTTATGGCAGAAAGTGAAGAAGAACTAAAGATCCTCTTGATGAAAGTCAAAGAGGAGAGTGAAAACATTGGTTTAAAGCTCAACATTCAGAAAACTAAGATCATGGCTTCTGGTCCCATCACTTCATAGCAAATAGGTGGGGAAACAATGGAAACAGTGAGAGACTTTATTTTTAGGGGCTCCAAAATCACTGCAGATGGTGACTGCAGCCATGAAATTAAAATACATTTGTTCCTTGCAAGAAAATCTATGACAAACCTAGACAGCATATTAAAAAGTAGAGTCATCACTTTACCTATAAAGGTCCATCTAGTTAAAGCTCTGGTTTTTCCAGTAGTCATATATGGATATGAGAGTTGGACCATAAAGAAGGCTGAGTGCTGAAGAATTGATACTTTCAAAATGCGGTGCAGTAGAAGCCTTTTTTTATTTTATGCTTTTAATGGTTTTATTTTTTATCATTTAAATTAATTTATTTTTTTTAATTGAAGGCTAATTACTTTATAATATTGTGGTGGTTTTTGCCATACATCGACATGATTAAGCCATGGGTGTACATATGTCCCTCCCATCAGGAACACCCCTCCCAGCTACATCCCTACCCCATGCTTCTGGGTTGTCCCAGAGCACCAGCTTTGAGTGCCCTACTTCATGCATCAAACTTGCACTGGTCTTCTATTTTACCTATGGTAATATACAGGTTTCAACATTATTCTCTCAAATGTCCCACCCTCACCTTCTTCCACATAGTTCAGTCTATTCTTTACATCTGTGTCTCTTTTGTTGTTTTGCATATATACTCATCTTTATCATCTTTCTAAATTCCATATATATGTGTTAATATACTGTATTGGTATTTCTCTTTCTGACTTACTTCACTCTATAAAATAGACTCCAGTTTCATTCAACTCATTAGAACTGACTCAAATGAATTATATTTTATAGCTGAGTATATTCCATTGTGTATATGTACCACAACATCCTTATCCATTTGTATGCCAATGGATATCTAGGTTGCTTCCATGTCTTAGCTATTGTAAACAGTGCTTCAGTGAACATTGGGGTACACGTATCTCTTTCAGTTATGGTTTCCAGACACAACTGAGCGACTTTCACTTTCAGATACACAAAAGAGATTTAAAAAACCTAAGAACTTATTTGAAGAAATAGAGGCTGTAAGATTCCCAAATCTGAAGAAAGATGTGGATTTAGGTGTATGAAAAGTCTAAGTAATTTGAGTAAACTCTCAAAAGTCAAAACAAAAAAGCCTTTAAAATAGCAAGATAAATTGTATATAATTATACCTCACAATCAAATGGAATTTACTCCTGAAATGATAGAATGGTTCAATATATAAAAGAAAATCAATGGAATATATCACTTTAAAAGAATGAAGGAGGAAAAACTCACTACTATCTTAACTGATGTGGGAAAAGCATTTGACAAAATTCAACTCTCTCTGATGATTAAATCACTCAGAAAACTAGGAATAGAATGAAACTACCTTGACTTATTTGTGGCCATGTATGAAAAATCCATAGGCAACATTATACTCAATGGTGAAAGACTGGAAAATTTTTTCTGTAAGATCAGGAACAAGACAAAGTTTCTTGTATTCAGCACTTCGACTTAACTCAAAGTCCTAGCCAGAACAATTAGGCAAGAAAAAGAAATATAATCATACAAATTGGAAAGAAATAAAATTAACTGTTCACAGGAAACATGTTTTTCTGTATAGAAAACCTTACAGCTTCTGTATTTAAAAAAAAAAAATATGTGAATTCACAAAGTTGAAAAATATCAAATCAGTATGCCAAAATCAGTTGTGTTTATATACACTAACAATAAGCAATCTGAAAATGAAATTAATAAAACATTCCCATTTACAATAGTATTTTAATCATAATAAAAGATTTAGGATAAATGTAAACAAAGAGGAAAAGATTTGTATACTAAAAACTAAACTAAATGTATGAGTGAAGGAAACTAAAGAATACATCAATAAATGGAAAGATATCTCAAGTTCATGAATTGGAAAACTTAATACTGTTGAGATACCAACACTGACCAAACACTATAATATTTATCAAAATCCCCATGATATCTTTTGTAGAATTAAAAATGTATATCTTAAAATTAATTTGAAACCTCAACAAATCCCAAGAAGTTAAAACTACTTGAAAATGAAGAACAAATTTGGAGATCTAACACTAATTTTGAAACTTACTACAGAGCCACAGTAATTAAAACATTATGGTAAATGCATAAAGATGCTTTACTGACTATGCCAAAGCCTTTAACTGTGTGGATCAAAATAAGCTGTGGAAAATTCAGAAGGAGATGGGAAAACCATAACACCTGACCTGCCTCTTGAGAAACCTGTATGCAGGTCAGGAAGCAACAGTTAGAACTGGACATGGAACAATAGACAGGTTCCAAATAGAAAAAGGAGTACTTCAAGGCTGTATGTTGTCACCCTGCTTATTTAACTTATATACAGAGTACATCATGAGAAACGCTGGGCTGGAGGAAGCACAAGCTGGAATCAAGATTGCCAGGAGAAATATCAATAACCTCAGATATGCAGATGACACCACCCTTATGGCAGAAATGAAGAACTAAAGAGCCTTCTGATGAAAGTGAAAGAAGAGAGTGAAAAATTAGGCTTAAGGCTCAACATTTAGAAAACTAAGATCATGGCATCCAGTCCCATCACTTCATGGGAAATAGATGGGGAAATAGTGGAAACAGTAGCTGACTTTGTTTTTTGGGGCTCCAAAATCACTGCAGATGGTGATTGCAGCCATGAAATTGAAAGACGCTTACCCCTTGGAAGGAAAGTTATGAACAACTTAGACAGCATATTAAAAAGCAGAGACGTTACTTTGTCAACAAAGGTCCATCTAGTTAAGGCTATGGTTTTTCCAGTAGTCATGTATGGATGTGAAAGTTGGACTATAAAGAAAGCGGAGCAGCTGAAGAATTGATTCTTTTGAACTATGGTGTTGCAGAAGGCTCTTGAGAGTCCCTTGGACTGCAAGGAGATCCAACCAGTACATTCTAAAGGAGATCAGTCCTGGGTGTTCATTGGAAGGAGTGATGTTGAAGCTGAAAATCCAATACTTTGGCCACCTAATGTGAAGAACTGACTCATTTGAAAAGACCCTGATACTGGGAAAGATTGAGGTCAGGAGGAGAAGGGGATGACAGAGGATGAGATGGTTGGATGGCATCACCAAATCAATGGGCATGGGTTTGGGTAGGCTCTGGCAGTTGGTGATGGGCAGGGAGGCCTGGCGTGCTGTGTTTCATGGGGTTGCAAACAGTCAGACATGACTGAGTGACTGAATTGAACTGAACACATGTAGACCAATGGAATAAAATAAAGAACCAGAATGAAACCATTACATATATATAACCAAATGATTTTGACAAGGGTATCAAGAAAACTCAATAAGGAAAAGAAAATTTTCTAAAAAAATGGTGTTAAGAAAATTGGATGTCTAAATAAATACATAATACATTGTTTTATTTATATACTTATATATAAAACACATACATATATATAGCAATGTATTATGTTTATATACATATGTATACATATACACACATATTATATATATATATATATATATACATTTTGAGAGAGAGAGATATACGTCTATCAATTTGAATCTTGACACTGCATTGTAAACAAAATTAACTCAAAATGGATCAAAGACCTAAATTCAAGTGCTAGATTTATTAAATTCTTAGAAAAAAAAGCACAGGGAGAAACTTCAGTACATTGACTTTGGCTATGATTCCTTGCATATAATTCCCAAAGCACAGGGAACAAAGAATAGATAAGTTGGATTTTATCAAATTTATAAACTTTTGTATATTCAAAGAGCACTCTCAATATACTGAGAATGAAACCCATAGAATGGAAGAAAACACCTGTAAATCATATATTTGATAAAGTCCTTCTAGGACTTAACAACAGCAACAATAACAAACAACCTGATTAAAAAGTGGGCACAGGACTTGAGTAGGCATTTCTCCAAAGATATATGAATGGTTAATAAGCACATGACAATATGTCAACAGCACTAGGCATTAGCGAAATGCAAATTAAAACCATAATGAGATATTACCTTTTACCTACAAGGAATGGTACAATAATTTTCCTAATGGAAAAAAATGTGTAAATAAGGCTGTGGATAAACAGAAATCCTCATACATTGTTAGTGGAATGTAAAATGTGTGGGCTCTGAGGAGATCAGTTTATTGTTTCCTTAAATAATTAGACATAGAATTAGCATACTACCCAGCAATTTCATTCCTAGGTACATATCAAAGAGACATAAAAGCATATGTCTACATAGAAAATTTTGTAAGGATGTTTACAGTAGTATTCTTCATAAAGTGTGCGTGCCTCCTCAATAGCTCAGTCATGTCTGACTCTTTACAACCCCACAGACTGTAGCCTGCCAGGCTTCTCATAGCAGACACAGGTGAAAGCCACCCAAAAAGTTGTTATTAATATACACATACAGTGAACTCATCCACAAAAAGGAATATATGGTACAACTTCAACTCAAGTACAACTTGAGTGATTTTTTTCACATGAAATGTCCAGAACAGGCAAGTCCATATGGAGGGAAAGAAAATTAGTATTAGCTCTGTCACATTGTCACCACATCATGTTGGTCCCATAGCACAAGTTCCCTATTGTATAGGCAGCAGGTGGGATATCAGAAAGGATTGCTAGAGGATCCAACTAGTCACTTTACTTTAGACTGTTTTATTCCCCTTGGGTCTGATATTCCAGTCCATATCCTAAGATGACAAGAAAATGTATGTGTGTGTGCTTTTGTGTGTATATGTATCTGCATGTGTATACACTGGATACACTGAATTTCTCTATCATTTTTAGTGACTTGAGTGAGGAAGCGTAAGTTTTAGAAGCTTGGTCTGTTAACTTTATCCTATCCACCACTCCTCTTCCTCCAATGATATGATCTTTAATTATTTTAATAAAACTATCAAAAAAGTGATAAGGATTAGCTGAATTATTTCTCTATGTAAGGCATTTTCTGGAGAAGTCCTGAATAGGAGGTGAATCTGCTGTACTGATTGAAAGTGTGAGGTCTTCACAGACAGTTTAAGTGATAAACACATCGCATAGATGTGGAGCTCGGATAGGTCAAGAAGTCTTTTTGTATTCACTGAAATTCATGATGAACAAGAGCTAAGAGAAATAAGAGGTCGAACAAACAGATTAGCATAGCATATCCAAAATGACCCCTTGAAACTATTTAAAACCCAGAAGATGGTGACTTTTGATGTACAACTCAGGCTATAGTTCAACTTCCTTTTAAAACATTAGCCACAGAAAATAACTTAATTAAAAATTCATACTAAAACATCAATCATTATTTTATCTGACAAACTTTAATCACAGAGTCTGTCTATATAGAAAATCTAATGATATTCTTTCTCCAAAATTTTGAAAAAGTAGCCCAACACATTAAAATGAACCAAAATACTGCAATAAAAATAAACACAAGACATACCTGACAATTAAAAGCATATACCACTAATTGTGTTACACAAAAACATTAAGAAAATCACATTTATGTTTTACTTGAAATTCAATTAAAAAAACTGTGAAACAGATGCTTCCTTAAAAACTACTTTTCATAATTTTTGCAATGAATGTAAAGTTTTAACATGAAAGTTGAATTATTTGACTAATGATTCTTATTATTAGTATCTAATAATTTGATGAGTGATAAAATACCCAGAAGTATATAGTTTCTTAAATAACATACTTAAACTTTACATAAAAGTTATTTCTAAGAAAGATATATACATAAAAGTGTTTTTGGAAGACTATTCACTATATTCAAGATATTTATTCTATTTGGACAACATAATTTGTAATAGAATTTTTTATACAAAAAGAAAATGTCTTTCTTCTTTACTCATTCCCTTTCCACTAGCTGTTCATTATATTTAATTTTTATTCACTAAGCATATTAACAACTTTGTGCCACACAGACGAAAATAACCAAACATTTACCCAAACATAACTCACAATCTAGGGCAGACAAGTGAACAAATAATCAAGACAAAATGAGAAAAGAAAGATAATCATTTTAATTATATAAATAACTTGCTAAATGGCAAATAGCAAATAAGTAGTAGATGTGGATTTTTGAATCGATGACTCTAAGACAAAAAGATACTGTCACCACAAGAATGTCTCTTAGTTTCAGGACACAGGGTTAAAGCATAGGGTTATGAACAATAATTGAAATAATGTTTAAATAAACAAATGTATGACCATTTAGGAAACTAAATTAATTTGGTTGAACATGTCTTTATCTTGCATGTTTTTAGAATAGACATAAATTATCCAATACAAGGATGACATGCTGGTTTTCCCCTAATATTGACATTTCAATATTTCAAAGTCTACCACCATATTACAGATTGTAATAAAGATATTTTAATATACCTTAAAGAATTCATTTTTGTATTACTGACATTAGTCTAAACAAGAATGTTGTACTTTTTCATTGTTCACATTTATTTATAAGAATACACTGTGACCTTGTGTTCTAAGGATACAAAGTCTTAAAGATTCAAACTCAACATCCATTCTGATGTGATAAACAAAATAAAATATTTTAAGCTCTGTAATCCAAATGCTCCCAGTAAAAAAACATTTTGAAAATTTAAGAATTTTTAAAACTTATAAGTTAAGTTGCCTTAATGGCACAAATGTGTATCTTAGCAATTCAACCAAGATACCACTAAAAAGTCAAAAACTTAATTTTTATTGGAGTTAATTGCATTACAATATTGGGTTAGTTTCTACTGTGCAATGAAGTGAATCAGCTATTTGTACATATATATCCCCTCCTTAAATCTCCCTCCCAACCCCACATCCCACCCGTCTAGGTCATCACAGAGTACTGAGCTGAGTTCCCTGTGCTGTAGGTACCCACTAGCTATCTGTTTTACACATGGTACTGTATATATGTCAATTTCTAATCTCCCAGTTTATCCCACTCTCCCCTCTGGCCACCCCTACCCTGTGGCATGTCCATATATCCATTCTCCATGTCTGTGTTTCTATTTCTGAAGCAAGAGGAAACTTAAAAGAGAGTAAGAGAAAACTTAACATTAGCTTGAAAGAGTAAATATATGTAAAACCTTCTGACAATCTTTCAGAGTTAAAGCAAACATGTTTTGACATATAAAATTAGGAGTGAAACAAGAACTTAGATAATGTTTACTAAAATGTTCATACAGAAGAAGCACAGACATTTTGTTGATTCTTGAGATTATTGGTATATACTTGAAATATAGTGGAATGAATCAAGTAATCACCTAACTTTTCAATTTTGGCACTGTGAATAAATATAAAAAGAGAGAAATGGCAGTGTTCTTAGATATTGGAATTGTTTTTAGTACTGACATTAAACAAATACTTTGTTACTTATAAATTGTCAAAGCTATATACATAATAGTTGCTCAAATTTTATCATTCTAAATGCCTAGAAGTTACAGTTACATAATTTTTCTGTAATAAGCTGATCAATAAATACCAGCTCCAAAGTAACATTCAAAGTATTCTGAAGTTTCAAGTTTTTTGCTTTTATATAGCAGTTCCATAGCACTAAATATATTATGAGGTAGGGGATAATATGAAATTAAATATAGTATTTACTAGTGTTTAGTTTATATCTCCCTGAAAATAATGTTTATCTATTTGTTAAATAAAAATTTTTAAGCACTTGCTTCTTTTAAAAAATCTCTTTATAAGTACAGTTGATTTTTATTATTCAGAATAGTTCTAGAAGGTTGTCAGGAATGCTGAATTAGCAAGTATGAATTGTTATCCAGAGGAGAAAAACAGGATTAGGCTCCTATGAGCTCCATCACAGCATTTTCATCAATTTTGTGAGCTCATATCTTAAGATACCTTAAATACTGCATACTGTTGATTCATTAAGTTTGAATTCATGACCAATCACCCTATAACTCATGGCTGAACAAAGTTAGTTTAACACCAATGTTTTCTCCATAAAGTCCATCACAGTCTTTCTGTACTTTGGAACACTAGACAGCATTTCAGCATGGGGGCCATTTTAAACAGCAAAGTCACAAAGAGCACAGAAATTGAAAAAAAAAAACAGATTGGCAGGATACTTGAATACAGTATGAGAGGGGAAAACAGAAAACAGAGCAGTTGTTTTTTCAACCTGAGCTGAAAACAAGCATGTTGGGCAACTCTGATTTCTTTTTTTTACTGCTCTGCATCTTCAAACAATTGGGAAAAAAACCTCAAGTATTGTTTTTGGGTTTGCAAATAAATGAGTGTGTAGGTGAAGTTGCAAATATGGAAGCTGCAAATAATGATGTTCAGCAGCTAAATGATATATCTGTCAGGTGCAGCTTTCAGTTCAGTTCAGTCACTCAGTCATGTCCAACTCTTTGTGACACTATGGACTGCAGCATGATAGGCTTCCCTGCCCATCACCAACTCCCAAACTCATGTCCATTGAGTTGGTGATGCCATCCAACCATCTCATCCTCTGTCATTCCCTTCTCCTCCCTCCTTCAATCGTCCCCAGTACCAGGGTGTTTTTTAATGAGTCAGTTCTTCACATCAGGTGGCCAAAGGATAGGAGCTTCAGCTTCAGCATCAGTCCTTCCAATGAATATTCAGGACTGATTTCCTTCAGGATTGACTAGTTGGATCTCCTTACAGTTCAAGGGACTCACAAGAGTCTTCTCCAATACTACAGTTCAAAAGCATCAATTCTTTGAGCTCAGCTTTCTTTATAGTCCAACACTCACAGCCATACATGACTACTGGAAAAACCATAGCTTTGATTAGATGGACCTTTGTTGGCAAAGTAATGTCTCTGCTTTTTAATATGTGGTCTAGGTTGGTCATAGCTTTTCTTCCAAGGAGCAAGTGTCTTTTAATTTCATGGTTCTAGTGATCATCTGTAGTGACTTTGGTGCCCCCCAAAATAAAGTATGTCACTATTTCCATTGTTTCCCCATCTATTTGCCATGAAGTGGTGGGACCAGATGCCATAATCTTAGTTTTCCGAATGTTGAGTTTAAGCAAACTCCTTAATCAAGGAGCAAATTCCTTAAAAACTCCTTCACTCTCCTCTTTCACTTTCATCAAGAAGCTCTTTAGCTCTTCTTCTTTTTTTGCCCTAAGAGTGGTGTCATCTGCGTATCTGAGGTTATTGATATTTCTCCCAGTGATCTTGATTTCAGTTTGTGCTTCATCCAGCCCAGCATTTCACATGATGTATTCTGCATATAAGTTAAATAAGCAGGGTGACAATACACAGCCTTGAGCATAAAGGTGCAGCTTTAGGCTCTCCTTTTTGAGGAACTTCCTTCAGACTTCAGATGAATAACAACAAACTCACAGATTACAGATATTCTTCAAAATACATTGGGATAACATTTCAATAAACTGGTTGTAAGTTTAAAGTAGAAACTTACAAGAAGTTTCTTGAACTTTTCTTAAGTAACTTAAGAGAAATTACTTAAACATCTTAAGAAGAAAATGCCTTTTATATGCCTAACCTACCAAAAATCATAACCACTTGGTCCATCTTACATGTTCAGGACAATAACAATAGCCTACAGTTGAGAAAATCATCAAATGTGACATTTTATAATAACGTGTTGACTATCTAATGCGTTTAGTGAATACTACTCTGAAAGTGAAATATAATGGCTTTATGGATACAGAATGAGTGTGTTACCCTGGAGATTCCATGACTGATCTACAGTTGTGGCTCCCTACTGCTGCCTAGCATCATGACATAACATATCACTACCCTGGGCAGGGGACGGGGGTGGGCAGGAATCAAAATTCGAAGCAGGGTTTCTACTGAATCTGTATCGCTTTTTCATCAATTTAAAGCTGAAAATTTTTATATAAAATCTTCATAAGTTAGTGACCATAGTATTTTTCTGATCTCTTCCTCTCAGTCCCTTTTTTATAGATATACCTGAAGTAAATATCTTTAGTCATTGTTCTTATTAAATAGTAAGGTTACCAAATGCAGTGGCTGACCAGTAGAATATTTAGACTTCCAAATTATACAATGTTAATGGTGACTGTAGCCAGAAATTAAAAGATGCTTACTCCTTGGAAGGAAAGTTATGACCAACCTAGATAGCATACTGAAAAGCAGAGACATTACTTTGCCAACATAGGTCCATCTAGTCAAGGCTGTGGTTTTTCCTGTGGTCATGTATGGATGTGAGAGTTGGACTGTGAAGAAGGCTGAGCACCGAAGAATTGATGCTTTTGAACCGTGGTGTTGGAGAAGACTCTTGAGAGTCCCTTGGACTGCAAGGAGACCCAACCAGTCCATTCTGAAGAACAGCCCTGGGATTTCTTTGGAAGGAATGATGCTAAAGCTGAAACTCCAGTACTTTGGCCTCCTCATGCGAAGAGTTGACTCATTGGAAAAGACTCTGATGCTGGGAGGGATTGGAATCAAGAGGAGAAGGGGATGACAGGATGAGATGGCTGGATGGCATCACCAACTGGATGGACATGAGTTTGACTGAACTCCGGGAGTTGGTGATGGACAGGGGGGCCTGGTGTGCTGCGATGCATGGGCTTGCAAAGATTCGGACATGACTGAGTGACTGAAATGAACTGAACTAATACTGAGTTCAAAGATGGCTTCTGTATTATGAATATTTTAATGATTTTTATTCTCCCAACCCATGAACATGAAATATCTTTCCATTTATTTGCATTGTCTTTAATTTATTTTATCAATGTCCTACAGTTAGTGTATAGATTTTCCACCTCACTGGTTACATTTATTCCTAAGTATTTCATTATTTTGTTACTACCACAAATAAGATTGATTTTAAATGGTTTTTCTCAATAGCTTTTTGTGAGTGAGTAGAAACTCAAATTTTTATTTGTGATTTTTTTCTGCAACTATTGAATTTATTAGTTCTAATAGGTTTTTTTGGTGGATTCTTTAGGATTTTCAATTCATAAGAAAATAGCATCTGAAAATAGAGCCAATTTTTGTTTCTTTCTGATTTAGGTTCCTTTTGTTTCTTTCTTGCCTAATTACTCTGGCTATCACTTTCTGTTATAGTGAATAGGGGTGGTGAATGTGGATGCACTTGTCTTGCTTCTGATCTTAGAAAAAATAATTGGATCTAAGTTAGCTGTGACTTTGTCGTTTATAGACTTTATTATTTTGATGCACATTCCTTTTCAGTTTTCAGTGTTTACTTTGAAAGGATGTTTAATTTTGGCAAATATTTCTACTGTATCTATTGAAATAGTCATATAATTTAATCTCTCAGTTTGTTAATGTGGTATATGACATTATTGAATTGGATATGTTGAACCCTCATTGCATCCCTCAATAACAAAGAATGATCAAACTACCGCACAATTGCACCCTTCTCACACTCTAGTAATGTTCAAAATTCTCCAAGCCAGGCTTCAGCTATACGTGAACCGTGAACTTCCAGATGTTCAAGCTGGTTTTAGAAAAGGCAGAGGAACCAGAGATCAAATTGCCAACATCCGATGGGTCATCAAAAAAGCAAGAGAGTTCCAGAAAAATATCTATTTATGCCTTATTGACTATGCCAAAGCCTTTGACTGTGTGGATCACAATAAACTGTGGAAAATTCTGGAGGAAATGGGAATACCAGACCACCTGACCAGCCTCTTGAGAAACCTATATGCAGGTCAGAAAGCAACAATTAGAACAGGACATGGAAAAACAGACTGGTTCCAAATTGGAAAAAAAGTACTTTAAGACTATATATTGTCACCCTGCTTATTTAACTTATATGCAGAGTACATCATGAGAAATGCTGGGCTGGAGGAAACACAAGCTGGAGTCAAGACTGTTGGGAGAAACATAAATAACCTCAAATATGCATATGACACCACCCTTATGGCAGAAAGTGAAGAAGAACTAAAGAGCCTCTTGATGAAAGTGAAAGAGGAGAGTGAAAAAGTTGGCTTAAAGCTCAACATTCAGAAAACTAAGATCATGGCATCCAGTCCCATCCCTTAATGCAAAGAGATGGGGAAACAGTGGAAACAGTGGCTGACTTTATTTTGGGGGGCTCCAAAATCACTGCAGATGGTGATTGCAGCCATGAAATTGGAAGACTCTTACTCCTTGGAAGGAAAGTTATGACCAATCTAGACAGCATGTTAAAAAGCAGAGACATTACTAGACAAACAAAGGTCTGTCTAGTCAAGGCTATGGTTTTCCAGCAGGCATATATGGAAGTGAGAGTTGGACTATAAATAAAGCTGAGCACAAAAGAATTGATGCTTTTGAACTGTTGTGTTGGAGAAGACTCTTGAGAGTTCCTTGGACTGCAAGGAATATCCATCCTAAAGGAGATCAGTCCTGGGTGTTCATTGGAAGGACTGATGTTGAAGCTGAAATTCCAATATTTTGGCCACCTGATGCGAAGAGCTGACTCATTTAAAAAGACCCGGATGCTGGAAAAGATTGAGGTCAGGAGGAGAAGGGGATGACAGAGGATGAGATGGTTGGATTTCATCACCGACTCAATGGACATGGGTTTGGGTAGAGTCTGCGAGTTGGTGGTGGACAGGGAGACCTGGTGTGCTGCCGTTCATGGGGTCGCAAACAGTCATACATGACTGAGCGACTGAACTCAACAGACATATATCCCACTTGATAGTGGAGTTAATCCTTCTAATATACTGTTGAGTTGGTTTGCTAGTATTTTGTTGAAAAGTTTGCCTCCATATTTATCAGGGATATTGTCATGTGGTTTTCTTGTAGTATTCTCTGGCTTTGATATTAGAGTAACATTGACCTCTAAGATGAGTTTTGGATTTTTCTATGCTCTCCAATTTTTAAAAGAGTTGAGAAGACTCATATGAATTCTCTTTCAAATATTTGGGAGAACTCACCAGTGAGATCACCAGGTGACAGACTTTTCCTTGCTGGAGTTTTTGACTACTGATTCAGTCTCTTTAGGATTCTCTGGTGGCTCAGAATGGTAAAGGATCTGCCAGCAATACACATTCATTACTGATTGGTTTAGATTTTTTATTTCTTAAGGGTTCAGTCTTGGTTGATTGTATGCTTCTACGAACGTATCCATTTCTTTGAGGTGATGTTGGCATGTAATTCTTCAGTTTCATGAGCTATTGTATTTCTGTGGCATTGATTGTAATGTTTTCTTTTTCCTGATTTTGAGGTTTTTTTTAATAATTAGCATGGCTATATATTTTTCAAATTCATATATCATTTATGAGAACATGTCTAAATTTTGTTGGCCTTTTAAATTATTTTTCTTGTCTCTATTTCATGTATTTCTACTCATAAAGTAGAGTAATAACAGTCCTCTAGACTTTACACTGTTTCGGTATTGAGTTAGCTGATATGCATCTTTTCTCTGTCTGTATAAACTTTAGATGTCGTTCGTCAATATCTGAAAGAACTGACATCTTGACAATACTGAGTCTTCCTATTCAAGAATATAACATATTTCTCCATTTATTTAGTTCTTGGTATGTTTCATCAGAGTTTTATAGTTTTCCTCACAAAAATAGTGCCAATATTTTGATTTTTACCTAAGTATTTCACTTCTAAGGGTGCTAAGGTAAATAGTATTGTGCTTTTAATTTCAAATACATTTATTTTTTATTATTGATCTGTAAGAAATCCATTAACATTTGGGTATTAACCATACATTTTGCAACCATTATAACCCCATCTTTGCCAGTTTACTCTTTATTCTTTAGGCTCCTCTACAAATATTATCATTCCATTTGAAAATAAAGACCATTTTATTTCTTCCTTCCCAATCAATGAACCTTTTATTTTTCTAGTCTTATTCTAATTACTGCTTTAAGATTTGATTATCCACCACTGCAGCAATGATAGATCCACATACCACAGAAATGAGAATGATAAGCTTTGCATTAGAGTTGTATTATCTTTAGTTTCAATTCCTCAACACAATTTTTATATTAGTCCTATTCGATTCAGTCTGTCAGTCATGTCCAACTCCTTGCAACTTCATGGACTGCAGCGTGCCAGGCTTCCCTGTCCATCACCAATTCCTAGAGCTTGCTCAAACTCATGTCCATCAAGTCAGTGATGCCATCCAACCATCTTGTCCTCTGCCATCCCCTTCTCCTCCTGCCTTCAATCCTTTCCAGAATCAGGGTCTTTTCCAATGAGTCAGTACTTCCCATCAGGTGGCCAAAGTACTGGAGCTTCAGCTTCAAAATCATTCCTTCCAATGAATATTCAGGACTGATCCTCTAAGATTGACTGGTTTGATCTCCTCACAGTCCAAGGGACTCTCAAAGGTCTTCTCCAACCCCACAATTCAAAAGCATCAATTCTTTGCTGTTCAGCTTTCTTTATGGCTCAACTTTCACAGTCATACATGTCTACTGGAAAGACCATAGCTTTGACTAAACAGATCTTTGTCAACAAAGTAATATCTCTGCTTTTTAACATTCTGTCCAGGTTGGTCACAGCTTTTCTTCCAAGGAGCAAGTGTCTTTTAATTTCTTGGCTATGGTCACCATCTGTAGTGATTTTGGAGCCCCCCCCAAAAAAAAAATAAAGTCTATCACTGTTTCCACTGTTTCCCCATCTATTTGCCATGAAGTGATGGGACCGGATGCCATGACCTTTGGTTTTTGAACATTGAGTTTTAAGCCAACTTTTTCACTCTCCTCTTTCACCTTCATGAAGAGGTTCTTAAGTTTCTCTTAGCTTTCTGCCATAATGTGGTGCCATCTGCATATTTGAGGTTATTGATATTTCTCCTAGCAATTGTAATTCTAGCTTGTGCTTCATCCAGCCCAGCATTTTGCATGATGTTCTCTGCATATATGTTAAATAAGCATGGTGACAATGTACAGGCTTGATGTACTCCTTTCCCAATTTGAAACCAGGTTCGTTGTTCTGTTTCTGGTTTTAATGGTTGCTTCTTGACCCGCATACAGTTTCCTCAGGATGCAGGTCAGGTGGTCTGTTATTCCCACTGCTTTAAGTATTTTCCACAGTTTGCTGTGATCCCCACAATCAGAGGCTTTAGTGTAATCAATAAAGAAGAAGTAGATGTTTTTCTTGAATTCTCTTGCAGTTTTTATGATCCAACAGATGTTGGCAATTTGATCTCTGGTTCCTCTTCCTTTTCTAAATCCAGTTTGAACATCCAGAAGTTCTTGGTTTACCTACTGTGGAAACCTAGCTTGGAGAATTTTGAGCATTACTTTGCTAGCGTGTGAGATGAATGCAATTGAGTGGTAGTCTGAACATACTTTGTCATTGCCTTTCTTTAGGATTGTAATGAAAACTAATCTTTTCCAGTCCTGTGGCCACTGCTGAGTTTTCCAAAACTGCTGGCATATTGAAGGCAGCACGTTCATAGCATTATCTTTTAGAATTTGAAATAACTGAGCTGAAATTCCATCACCTCCACTAGTTTTGTTCATCGTGATGCTTCCTAAGGCCCACTTGACTTCACATTACAGGATGTCTTGTTCTAGGTGAATGATCACACCATGGTGGTTATCTAAGTCATTGAGATCTTTTTTGTATAGCTCTTCTATGTATTTTTGCCACCTCTTCTTAATATCTTCTGCTTCTGCTAGGTCCATACCATTTCTGTCCTTTATTGTGCCCATCTTTGCATGAAATGTTCTCTTGGTATCTCTAATTTTCTTGAAGAAATCTTAGTTTTTCACATTATATTGTTTTCCTCTATTTCTTTGCTTTGATTGCTTAGGAAGGCTTTTTTTTTTTTTTATCTGTTCTTGCTATTCTTTGGAACTCTGAGTTAGATGGATATATCTTTCTTTTTCTCCTTTGCCTTTGGCTTCTTTTGTTTTCTCAGCTATTTGTAAGGGCTCCTCAGATAACTATTTTGCCTTCTTGCATTTCATTTCCTTGGGGATGGTTTTGATCACTATCTCTTGTACAATGTTATGAAGCTCCATCCATAGTCCTGCAGGCACTCTGCATATCAGATCTAATCCCTTGGATCTTTTTGTCACTTTCACTGTATAATCAGATAAATGTGATATTAGGTATTTAATTTCACTAAGTCTTCTGATTTAATTTCCAATACATTTTTTGGAATTGTGTATAATGAAGAGAAATTACTACTTTCCAAATTCTTTTTTCTTTTTGATGATTGTTACACCATACAATTCCATTTAATTACCTCAGTTTTTCAAAATTGAACTTGTTGGTGTTTGTTTACATTAACCATCTAACAATTAAATAATCCTAGCGCTTTTTATTGATTTCTATCATTGTCCTGAGATGGAGTACACATTATCCTTTCTTTTGACACTTTTTCTTCATAATATGGGTCATGCATGTTGTAGCTTTTTTTGTTAAGAACCATAAACCTAGTGAGTTGAGATTGCATCAATCAGTTCCATGAACCCGCTACCATTTCTTTCATTATTTAAGAATGCTTGAAGCAAACAAAACACATGTGGCTTAACCTTGGTCTACCAGATTTCCTACTGCTGCTGCTGCTAAGTCGCTTCAGTCATGTCCGACTCTGTGCGACCCCATAGACGGCAGCCCATCAGGCTCCCCTGTCCCTGGGATTCTCCAGGCAAGAGCACTGGAGTGGGTTGCCATTTCCTTCTCCAATGCAGGAAAGGGAAAAGTGAAAGTGAAGTCGCTCAGTCATGTCTGACTCTTAGTGACCCCATGGACTACAGCCTACCAGGCTCCTCCATCCAGGGGATTTTCCAGGCAAGAGTACTGGAGTGGGATGCCATTGCCTTCTCCGACCAGATTTCCTAGTTTGGTGAAAATTTGGTCTTACCAATAAATGAGCTATGTTTGGCTAATTTCATGAATTTGCTTTCGATAACTAAAATTATACCATTTTTTCAAATATCAGCTAAAGGTTTATGTTTCCCAGTATTCAGACACAGTTCTATTAACTACAGTTATTGATTCCTAAATCAATTATGTCCCTGTATTGGTTTGTTGTGGTTTTCCATCTATAAATATAGCCTAGTTAATTTTTATCCATATTTTTATATCAGTGGTTATGGTAGGACACCACTCTCGGAAATTGTGCACTTGATGTTAGTATAGGCAATTTAATCTTTGGTTTTTAAATTTAGAAATAGTAAAATTATATCCATATATTTTATGAGTTTAGCAATTTGAGTTAAGAGATCATTATTATGTTATGATTAACAGCTCTTATACTTTAAAAAAAAGTATCTAATTTAATATCACTTAATCATCCACTAAATATATTCAAGCGTTCATTAGAATCATTTAAATGTTCTCAAAAAACATAACTTTAAAGTATATACAGCTGAAGATGGTTCAACACAGTTCATAAGGCATAAAATGTGTCATGAGCTGATACTCAACTGCTTGCTTTACTTACTAGGGAAACCTGAAGACTTGTATTCTTCTTCTTATTGAGCTGTAAGGGTGTAACAAGCTTTCTTCCAAAACTTTTCAAGGGAATATAAACTATCCACACCTTTTATAGCATAGGCTGAACTTAAATCCACTAGCTGTGAAAAATGTTGGAGAAGACCTTCATACTGAATTATTTCCTCTAAATTTCTTTTACTAGTTCAGATAATGATAATAATAATCTTAAATGTGAATCAAATTCTTATGATTTCCCTTTACAAAACATCTCAGATATATCACTATTGCCTTAGTTAATGTATCACTCTAGAAGTGAAACATTAAGTTGCATGCAAAACCTTTGCTTTCTAGGTTGAACTCACTCAGGGACAGGTATATTCTCAATTTGACCTTGGAGGTATTTCTAATGAAGAGATACTTGTTTATTTGCTGTTCCCTAGAACAAGACAAAATGAATTTATTTCAAGAAGAGAATATTTCTAACATCAATTTAGAAAGCTTAAAATGTATGCCCTAAGAAAACCTATGAAATGCCATATGGCCTCACCCCTAAAATTATGATAATAAAAATGCTAACAATGTTTCTATTCCATATGCTTCAAATGCCTCAACTTCCCTATATTCAAGAAATAAGTGGGTAAATTTATCTCATCTTTTGGCCAGGGGCATTGTGAGAAATTAATTTCAAAATTATTTTTCCTCATTATATAAAAATTGCTAGGACAATGGTCATAAAAATTATGACAGTCTTCCAGACAGGCAGCATTTTGGAAATTTGTACTCTTTTAGGTATTGGATGATTACTCATGTCAAAACTTTTTTTCAATTTCCTTTGATGAGCTTGAAAAGCATCATGAATACAATGAATTACTTGTGCCTTCTATTTAAAAATGACTTTGAATCTTCTAATACAAGTTTCTTAGTCACAATAGACTTGTTTCTACTTGCAGCACATATAGTAATCTTGACTACAGATTCCTGTAGGTTCTAGGATACCCTGCTGAGCCTCACATGACCGACATTATAACAGAACCGCTTGCAACCCACTGCTTATTTACTACATATTCTCAACTCAAGATTATTCATCTCTTTCCCCCAGATATTAGGGGTTATTTAGCTCCTGTGACTTTTAAAAATCTTCTGAACAACGTCATTTTGGATTTTCAGGTCAGGATGGTAACCAGCCAGTTAATGCTTTCCCCAGACTTCCACTGAAAATGCAGAGAGAAGGAAAATTAGTAGAAATAGCAATTCAGAAAATTGGTTAAATTCTCTCAGGCCTTAAGAGAGTTTCTAATGACCAAAAGATGCTGATATGAAATGTCAGAACAATGCAGGAAATCAGTAAATTAGAACTAGAAATTATACCTAGTGTGTTCTCTGTGTCAGAGGTATGGATTATTTGCTGACCTAAGGGGAGATAGCCAGGCCTCATATCACATTGGATCTGCTCTCTGAGGTAGGAAAGCAATGAAAAAGCCTTCATTTTCCTATTCCCCTCATTGGTGTTTCTTTTTGTCTGCCTCACTTATCAAATAAATTTCTCAGCAGTGTTCCTGGAAGGAGCAGGGGGAAATCAGTAGTGCACTATGTCCTGGGATGTGAAATCAGCAATACAAAATGGGTGGAACAAGAGCCTTATGGGGGTACAGTTTTATTTGATTGTTTTCAGGCAAGAAAAGAGTTCCAGACTGCTGCAAACTGTCTGTAAAAAATTCCCTTCTCAGAAACTGAACATTAGGAATGGTGAGCAGGCGGAGCCATGGTAGATGAATGACTGCCAGATACCGCAAGTGTGACTTAGATTTAAATCAATAAACAAACAAAATATCAATGACATAAGTGATGCTTTTAGCAGGCACTCAGCTGATGCTTCCCTGTACGTGCTCCATGTACCACCTATATCAGCCTTACTTTGGAAGCTTGTTAAATGTATAAATCCCCCAGCCTTCCCCTTAGCCACATTTGTCAGCTATGTTGTAATATAACAGTCCCACAACTTCAGGTACTTGCAACAACCTTCTGTTTATGGCTCAGAACTGCTGGTGATTTGAAGTACATGCTTTCATGTTTTCTCATTCTTGGACTTACCCTGGAAGAACGGTTGCTTCCTGGCACATATTGTTCTCCTGACAGAGATGAACATCAAGAGATGGATTGGACCTGGATAATTTTGTTTGGAATGCATGTTTGGATGTGGTATGTGTTACATAAACTTATATTATTTTGCCCAAAGATACAAATAGGAAGTACTCTAAACCATGTAGCAGTAGGTGAGGATACATACTTCCTCTTTACAAGGAAGGAAGGAAACAGTTGTGAAAAATTCTACATGATCTCAGAAAATAATTTTTGAGTAGGTAGAGTGGGGCCCATAAATTACATTTTAGCAGTCCTCCCATATTATACTGATATATGTTTAATTTGAGAATCACTGAACCATGTAAATAGTGACAAGCTTTGTGTCATTTCTTGTATGAAAAGAAAAATATATTTTGGCAAAAATATTTAGGATACATTTAAAAAATATCTTTCTGAGTTTCAATATTATAGCATTAAACACTCTAAACTTGGGTAAATGGTGATAAAAATACAAAATGCTGAAATCAGAGGAAAGCAAATTATGAAACAAGCGGAAGTTAAATGGCACTTGAAGAGATAATATTCAACATCAAGAATTTAATATGGATTAGAAACGCTGGTGAATGTAATTGGCAATGCAGAGTATCAAATCTATAATATTGAGAACTATCTTGAGAAATCATTCTCAAATATAGAGGAAAGTATAAATAAGATGAAATGGACAGAAGATTAACTTCCAAAATATACAAGCAGCCCATGAAGGTCAATATCAGCAAAACAACCCAGTCAACAGTTGGGCAGAAGACGTGAACAAATATTGCTCCAAGGAAGACATACAGACAGCTAATAAACACATGAAACGATGCTCAACATTGTTCATTATTAGAGAAATGCAAATCAAAACTACAGGGACTTATCACTTCACACCAGTCAGAATGGCCATCATCAAAAATTTACAAACAATAAACTTGGAGAGGTTGTGGAGACAATGGAACCCTCCTGCATTGTTGGTGAGAATATACATTGATACAACCACTATTAAGAAGAGTATGCAGATTCCTTAAAAAGCTAAGAATAAACTACTGTATGACTGAACAATCCCAGCTACCAGAGAAACCCAGCAATTCCACTACTGGGCATATATCCTGAGGAAACCATAGTTGAAAAAGACACATGTACCACAATGTTCATTGCAACACTATTTACAATAGCTAGGACACAGAAGCAACCTAGATATCCATCAACAGATGAATAGATAAAGAAATTGTGCTGCATATTTAGAATGAAATATCACTAGGCCATACAATAAGAATACATTGGAATCAGTTCTAATGAGGTGAATGAAACTAGAGCCTATTATACAGAGTAAAGTAATTCAGAAAGAGAAAATCAAATATTGTATATGAATGCATATATATATATGGAATCTAGAAAAATGATACTGATGAGCTTATTTGCAAGGTAGCAATGGAAACACTTGCACTTTGGGACTTCCCTAGTGGCTCAGATGGTAAAGCCTCTGGCTACAATGCAGGAGACCTGAGTTCGATCCCTGGGTTGGGAAGTTCCCCTGGAGAAGGAAATGACAACCCACTCCAGTACTCTTGCTTGGAAAATCTCATGGATGGAGGAGCCTGGTGGGCTGCAGTCCACAGGATCTCAAAAAGTCAGACATGACTGAGCAACTTCACTTCACTTCAGTAGAAACACAGACATAAAGAACAGACGCAGTGGGTGAACACAGCAGGGGAAAGAGAGGGTGGGATGAATTGACAGACATGAGATGAATTGACAGACACAGAGAACAGACACAGTGGGGGGCACAGTGGGGAAAAGAGAGGGTGGGATGAATTGATAGAATAGCATTGAAACATATATATTATCATATGTAAAAGAGATTGCCAGTGGGAATTTGCTGTATGATACAGGGAGCTCAAATCTGATGCTCTGTGTCTACCTAGAGAGGTAGGATGGGATGGGAGATGGGAGGGAGATTCAAAAAGGAGGGTAACATATACATGCTCATGGCTGATTTATATTGATGTATGGCAGAAACCAACATAATACTGTTAAACAATTATCCTCTTATTAAAAATAAACAAATTAAAAAAGAAATGGAAACTGCATAAGATAATACATAGAAAACGGGAACTTAATACTCTGATCACTTATATCACCAATACAAAAAGGAAATACAATATAGGTATTTTCAATATTGCCTTGTCAATAACAGTGAAAAAAAAGGGGAAAAAACTTTCTGTACAAAAAAATAATAAATTAGCTTGCACATTGAAATAGCACAAGTGTCAAATTGTTGAAATGTATGTATATAGAATACTTGAATTTTAAGAAAACATTTTCAAATGTCCAGTAAATAGAAAATAGGTTCCTTTAAAGATTTATTTTATTGGTATGGGCTCAGATTTCTGCTGTGCAACATTAAGCCAATGAAGCAATGTTTGAAAGAAACTGTACCATCAAATTTCTATATCAAATCAATTTACCTTTCTCATCTAAAAACAATAAAACAATATTCCCATATCTTTGAAACTCAGGAAATATACCACCTATAATTTTTTTTCCTGAAGCTCAGAAATAAACCACCTATAATTTTTTGAGTGTTTTCTAAATATACTAGAAATAGTTTTTCTAAAAATTATATGATGAAAAATAATAATTATCTTTATATAAATACAACAAAATATAATAACAAATATATGCCATTTTGAAGAGAGGTGACAAGAAATAAAAGAAAACTAAATTCCTCATTTTATGACAATATGATATTGGATGCAACTCAAAGGCCCAGCAATGTATAAATGAAAAATAAAATTAAATACATTAAGATGATACAAACTTCTAAAGCACAGCTTTGAAAACTACTCAACACATGATAATTTTCCTCATTTCCTTACTAAAGTAATATATATTAAACATGGAATTAAAAGGTGTTTTGTGTATCATTTTGCTACAGATTCATGAAGTAAAATACAACACAATAGAGCCATGACACACATTGTACTGGATCTTGGTCTCTAACAACACTCTCTAATAAGAAGAAAACCAAAGACTCTTTGGGGAAGTGACTGTATCCCTGACTAGGACAGAAAATATACAAGGTAAGTTGGAGTATCTCGCAGTGACAGACATTAAGTCCTAAAAAACAAAACAAAAGCAAATATATACACACACACATAAAACAATAGAGTATGAGAAAGCAAGATCAAACCAGTCAATTGTAAAATAAATCAGTCCTGAATATTCATTGGAAGGACTGATGCTGAAGCTGAAGCTCCAATACTTTGGCCACCTGATGCAAAGAACAGACTCATTGGAAAAGACCCTGATGCTGGGAAAGATTGAAGGTGAGAGGACAAAGGGATGCAGAGGATGAGATGGCATCACTGACTTGATGGATATGAGTTTGAGTTGGTGACAGACAGGGAAGCCTGGTGTGCTGCAGTCCATGGGGTCAAAAAGGGTCAGAGACGACTGAGTGACTGAACTTACTGACAGATAAGAAAGAGACATAGGAGCTAAATAAAGACCTCCAATACCAAGAGCAGAAGCGATTTAAGCAACAAGATACACTCTGGTAAGTATAGAACCAGAGTTAGTCATGTAGTATAAATAAATCAGTGAATAAATAAATGAAGGAGGAAATATAAATCCCCTGCATAGAAAAACTTCACTTTATGTAGATAATCCACTTTCAAGGAGGTTGGACTTGACTCTCCAATATATTCACATAGTGACTTTCTTCCAAAGTATGGTAGGAAAAGGAGAAATCAAAGAGTAGTAACACGACCTCAGCCAGATGATCAAGGTCAATATTAGCTTGATAAGTTACACTGAAAATATGTACTCTTGATATGAGAGCTTCCTTGGTGGCTCAGTGATATAGAACCTGCTTGTAATGTAGGAGACACAGGTTCAATCCCTGGGTTGGGAAGATCTCCTTAAGTAGGAAATATTAATCCATTCCAGTATTCTGCCTGGAAAATTATATGGACAGAAGAACCTGGCTGGCTACAGTCCATAGGGTCATGAAGAGTTAGACATGACAGCACACAGACCAACACCACTCTTGATATGATGTAATGAAAATGACATTTTACCTCTGGTCTTTCCCCTAAAACCCACAACCGCTAATAGAAAACATCAGACAGATCTCAGGTTGGAAATAGTTTATGATATATCCTACCCATACTCTTCAAAACTTTCAAGATCACAAAAAATAAGGAAAATCTAAGACATTATCACAGACTGTAGGAAACCAAAAAGACACAATGACTAAATTAACATGGTGTCCTCAAGTTGATCATGGAATAGAAAAGAGACCTTAGGAAATAACTTAGGAAATACAAATAAAGCATTGGCCTCAGTCAATATATTAATATCTGTTAATTAATTTTAAGAAATACATCATGCTAATGTAACATTAATATGTTTAATAATAAAGAAAATGGGGTCTGGATATTATGGAAACTGAACTACTTTCACAATTTTCTCTAAAGCTAAACCTTTCTAAAATGTAGTTTATTTTTAGAAAGATTTTAAGAATTTTTACTGACTTCTGGATCATGGTGCTATTAGAATTTAATTTGTATTCATCTATGAGGGAACTTTGCCAAACTTAATTTTAAAAATATGTGATGGTGTGATCACTCACCTAGAGCCAGACTTCCTGGAATTCGAAGTCAAGTGGGCCTTATGAAGCATCACTATGGACAAAGAAGGTGAAGATGATGGAATTCCAGTTGAGCTATTTCAAATCCTAAAAGTGCTGCACTCAATATGCCAGCAAATGTGGAAAACTCAGCAGTGGCCACAGGACTGGAAAAGGTCAGTGTTCATTCCAATCCCAAAGAAAGACAATGCCAAAAAAAACTCAAACTACCGCACGATTGCACTCATCTCACACGGTAGTAAAGTAATGCTAAAAAATCTTCAAGCCAGGCTTCAACAATACGTGATCCATGAATTTCCAGATGTTCAAGCTGGTTTTAGAAAAGGCGGAGAAACCAGAGATCAAACTGCCAATATCTCCATTTTTATGCATTTTATACATTTTATCTGCCAACATCTGCAGATATGCAGATGACAACATCAAATTGTCATCTGTGTATCTGAGGTTATTGATATTTCTCCCAGCAATCTTGATTCCAGCTTGTGCTTCATCCAGTCCAGCATTTCTCATGATGTACTCTGCATATAAATTAAATAAGCAGGGTGACAATATACCGCCTTGACGTACTCCTTTTCCTGTTTGGTACCAGTCTGTTGTTCCATGTCCAGTTCTAACTGTTGCTTCCTGATCTGTATACAGATTTCTCAAGAGATAGGTCAGGTGGTCTAGTATTCCCCTCTCTTTCAGAATTTTCCACAGTTTATTATGATCCACACAGTCAAAGGCTTTGGCATAGTCAATAAAGCAGAAATAGATGTTTTTCTGGAACTCTCTTGCTTTTTCGATGATCCAGTGGATGTTGACAATTTGATCTCTGGTTCCTCTGCCTTTTCTAAAATCAGCTTGAACATCTGGAAGTTCATGGTTCACGTATTGTTTAAGCCTGGCTTGAAGATTTTTGAGCACTACTTTAATAGTGTGTGAGACGAGTGCAATTGTGCAGTAGTTTGAGCATTCTTTGGCATTGCCTTTCTTTGGGATTGGAGTGAAAACCGATCTTTTCCAGTCCTGTGGCTACTGCTGAGTTTTCCAAATTTACTGGCATATTGAGTGCAGCACTTTGTCAGCATCATCTTCTATGATTGAAAGAGCTCAATTGGAATTCCATCACCTCCACTAGCTTTTTTCATAGTGATGCTGCTAAGGCCCACTTGACTTCACATTCCAGGATGTCTGGCTCTAGGTGAGTGATCACACCCTCATGATTATTTGGGTCATAAAGATCTTTTTTGTATAGTTTTTCTGTGTCTTCTTGCCACTTCTTAATATCTTCTGCTTCTGTTAGGAAGTCCCTTCAGAAATGCTATAATGTTTCTGAAATGCTGTAACATTATAGAATCACCTCAGAAATGCTATAGCAATCATTATTTGATACCATGCCCTTGACTTTATCTCTGGTCGACAAAGGCATTGAACGTATGAATCACTTCTTTGAAGTTCTGAAGAAAAACTATTGTATTTACCACTTATACGAAAGGTCTTTATTATTTTTACAAAGACTTGTTTTTCCATATATCCTTATTAGCGGTCAGAGATAAGAAAATATTATATCTCACTTTGTAAATTAAAGTGAAGTAAAGTGAAGTTGCTCAGTCATGTCCAACTCTTTGGAGAACCCACAGAGTGTAGCCTACCAGGCGCCTCCATCCATGTGATTTTCCAGGCAAGAGTACTGGAGTGGGTTGCCATTTCCTTCTCCAGGGAGTCTTCCAGACCCGGTGATTGAACCTGGCTCTCCTGCATTGTAGGCAGACACTTTACCATCTGAGCCACAAGGGAAGTTTAATTTATAGTTCTTTCAGTTTCTCTTCTAGACTTGGCTTCCAGGAAACATTGAACCTAGTTTTGCTCTCAAATATAAAAACCTTTCTTAGCCCAGGTTTTCTAGCACATTTATTTGCTTCCTAATATTTGTTGTTTTCTTATTTGTTCATATTTTTAAACCTAAATATAAAAATGACCTTTTTTTCTTATAAATTGGCATCAGTTCAGTTCATTCGCTCAGTTGTGTCTGACTCTTTGCAACCCCATGAATCACAGCATGCCAGGCCTCCCTGTCCATCACCAACTCCTGGAGCTCACTCAAACTCATGTCCATCGAGTCGGTGATGCCATCCAGCCATCGCATCCTCTGTCATCCCCTTTTCCTCCTGCCCCAATTCCTCTCAGCATCAGGGTCTTTTCCAATGAATCAACTTTTCGCATGAGGTGGCCAAAGTACTGGAGTTTCAGCTTCAGCATCAGTCCTTCTAATGAACACCCAGGACTGATCTCCTTTAGAATGGACTGGTTGGATCTCCTTTCAGTCCAAGGGACTCTCAAGGGTCTTCTCCAACACCATAGTTCAAAAGCATCAATTCTTTGGTACTCAGATTTCTTCACAGTCCAACTCTCACATCCATACACAACCACTGGAAAAACCATAGCCTTGACTAGACGGATCTTTGTTGGCAAAGTACTATGTCTGCTTTTCAATATACTATCTATGTTGGTCATAACTTTCCTTCCAAGGAGTAAGCGACTTTTAATTTCATGGCTGCAATCACCATTTGCAGTGATTTTGGAGCCCAGAAAAATAACGTCTGACACTGTTTACACTGTTTCCCCATCTATTTCCCATGAAGTGATGGGACCAGATGCCATGATCTTAGTTTTTTGAATGTTGAGCTTTAAGCCAACATTTTCACTCTCCTCTTTCACTTTCATCAAGAGGCTTTTGAGTTCCTCTTCACTTTCTGCCATAAGGGTGGTGTCATCCGCATATATGAGGTGATTGATATTTCTCCCTTCAATCTTGATTCCAGCTTGTGCTTCTTCCAGTCCAGCGTTTCTCATGATGTACTCTGCATATAAATTAAATAAGCAGGGTGACAATATACAGCCCTGACGTACTCCTTTTCCTATTTGGAACCAGTCTGTTGTTCCCTATCCAGTTCTAACTGTTGCTTCCTTACCTGCATATAGGTTTCTCAAGAGGCAGGTCAGGTGGTCAGGTATTCCCATCTCTTACAGAATTTTCCACAGTTTATTGTGATCCACACAGTCAAAGGCTTTGGCACAGTCAATAAAGCAGTAATAGATGTTTTTCTGGAGCTCTCTTGCTTTTTCGATGAAAATGGCATAGTGTGTGTGTAAAATAATAGTATGCTACTAACTTATCTAAGATATTATACTATTAAGATGTATAAGTTATAGCTTCTCTAATTATATTATGTACAAAGTATTATTTAGCTATTTCATAGAGCACTCTATTTTCTACTCTCATCTACACCTTTTTTCAACACTGCATGTGTATCTACCATTTGGAGTAGCTGTATACTCATCCTGAATAACACCCTCTTATAAAATAAGCCAAATTTCTCATGTCAAAATTAGTGTTATTGGAAAATGAAATAAACCTAATGAGTTTTAAAGAGAATAATCTATTTGTGAGTTAAATATTCTCTCTATAAAACTCTGAAACTCTAAAATATCTAAATGATAAACTTTCAACTGTTGATTAAAAAAAAAAGTTCTTAAAAGAACACAATAATTGTATTAATTGATTATAGAGATCATGATACCATGCTTTTCTCACCTCACCTTTTTTCTTTTTCCAAAGTGTCTCCTTTTAATGAAATGATATGAGAAAAATCCCCAAATCTCAGGGATTATCACAAACACTTTTACTCTTAAATGATCATAGGAATCTTAAACCAACTCTGGTAACTGGCTTTTTACTTCACTGGAACCTTATACAAAGATGTGTTTGGTACAATTTCCGTCTCCTGTTGGTACTGCCATATCCTGCTGAAGCAATAGGTACTCAACCAAATTCCATGGCTTCACAATCTAAATTACTGTTTATTCTCTAGGTTTGGGCAATTTAACCTGTATTTACCATGGTCAAATAACCACATCAATGTTTCTAACAAAGAAATTTCCAACTAAAAATATACCAAAATACTTTTTTATGTTATTGTCCTGTCGCTAAGTCATGTGCGACTTTTTGCAACCCCATGGACTGCAGCATGCCAGGCTTCTCAGTCCTCTGCTATTTTCTAGAGTTATCTCAAACTCATGTCCATTGAGTTGGTGATGCTCTCCAACCATCTCATCCTCTGCCACCCTCTTCCCCTTTCACCTTCAATCTTTCCCAAACTCAGGGTCTTTTCCAATGAGTCAACTCTTCCAATCAGGTGGCCAAAATATTGGAGCTTCAGTTTCAGTATCAGTCCTTCCTATGAATATTAAGAGTTGATTTCCTGGTTTGATCTCCTTGAAGTCCAAGGGACTCTCAAGAGTCTTCTGCAGCACCACAATTCAAAGCATCAGTTCCTCAGTCCTCAGACTTCTTTACAGACCAGTTCTCACATCCATACATGACTACCAAAAAAACCAAAGGTTTGACTATATTGGCAAGGTAGTAATGTCTCCGCTTTTTAATATTCTTTCTAGGTTTGTCTGAGCCACCAGGGAAGTCACTAGGTTGTGATGGGCTTCCCCAGTAACTCAGAGGTGAAAAATCTGCCTGCCAGTGCAGGAGCCACAAGAGAGGTGGGTTCAACCCCAGGTTCAGGAAGATTCCTTGCAGGAGAGCATGGCCACCCACTCCAGTATTCTTGCCTGGAGAATCCCATGGACAGAGGAGCCTGGTGGGCTACAATCCATAGGGTCACAAAGAATCAGACACAACTGAAGCTACTTAGCATGTATGCATGAAGCTTTGTCATAGCTTTCCTTCAAGGAGCAAGTGTCTTTTAATTTCATGGCTGCAGTTGCTGTTCATGGTGATTTTGGAGCACAAGAATATGAAATCTATCACTGTTTCCACTTTTCCCCGGTCTACTTGCCATGAAGTGATGGGACTAGATGCTATGACCTTACCTTTTGAATATTGAGTTTCAAGCCAGCTTTTTCACTCTCCTTTTCCACCTGCAGCAAGAGGCACTTTAGTTCTGCTTCACTTTCTGCTGTTAAGAGTGGTACCATCTGCATATCTGGGGTTGTTAATATTTCTCCCTGCAATCTTGATTCCAGCTTGTAATTCATCTAGCCCAGCATCTTGCTTGATGTACCCTGCATATAAGTTAAATAAGCAGGTGAAATAGGACTTCCTTGGTGGCTTAGTTATAAAGAATCTACCTGCCAGTGTTGGAAATTTGGGTTTGATCTGTGGGTTGGGAAGATCCCTGGGAGAAGGAAATGGCAACCCACTCCAATGTTCTTGCCTGAAAAATCCAATGGAGAGAGAAACCTGGAGGTCTACAGTCCACGGGGTCACAAAGGAGTCACACAAGACTTAGTGACTCAACAACAAGAATAATTTTGTACTACTTATGCAAAAGTTTCAAGGAAATTTGAATATACAAATGTAGACTGATTCACTAATAGGGTCAGAAACATCATGCAAAAAGAGCTCTGTATTTTGATAATCTAAAACAAAAAACAGAGTTTAAATTGCCAAAGGCCCTGGATATGATATTTACATTTCATGTTTGTGTAGACATATGTGGTGAAGACAAAATGAAAAAAAAAAAAAACCTTGAAGCTAATGAAGCCCATTTTTTTCAATTGACGTTCAATCAAGCAATCAATCAAAATAAAAGTTACCTCAAAAGTCCCATTTTATTTTGTTAACTACTCATCCTGTTACCAAACTTAGGTTTGGCTGCTCTCTGTTCAAAAGCCAATGCTTGAGAGACAAATGTTGGTGTGAAAAGAAAGCTTGCTTTATTCAGGAAGCCAACAACCTAGGGAGAAGTTGTACTCATGTCCAAAAACAACTCCCAGTTGCTGATCAGGGAGCAAGAGCTTTCCAAAGGAGGATTTTCAGGGTTGTATGTGTGGGAAGAGGGGGCTATATGCAAAGCAGCACAGTCAGCTCTGAAAATCATTTTGAAATTGACCATGTGATAGTCTGATCAGCATCATCTTGATTGTTTTAATACAGTTATTTTGCAGTTCCAGGATCAGTTTATTCCCATTTCCTTGAGACAAGTTCCAAAATTGTCATGGAGCAACTTATGTCATGGCTACAGTCCTGTAGTTAACTTTCTTCTGCCTGGTGGGGTTTCAATACCTGCAAAACAACTCAAAGAATATGACTCAGAATATTATCTATTGTCCTTGAGGAAGAACTAAAGGCCGTTGACTTTGGTTAAGAGCTAACTATTATTATTTTGCCTTGTTTGAGTTCTTTCGTTTCTGCATTTTCTCACTTCTATGATTAAGTTTTTCTACGGAGAAGAGATAGGCTGAGGACATGAGGGATCTATTCTGGGAAGGCCCCATAGGGTCCGGCTCCATTACAATCCAACCAAGTTATCTTTAATCTTTCTTAGTTCCTTTACTTCTGTTCATATATTAAGTTTTTAGTACCTAGTCTAGAGTTGCTTTTCTTTTCTGAATATGTATTTGGGTGACTAAATCCAGCTATTTATGATTAATTATCTTTTAAACCCCAAACAATTTCCAAACCTAAACTTCTAACTATAAATCCTTTCTTACATTCTAGATAGGTATATCTTATTATTGTCTTGTTTTATTTTCTCTATCATCTATCTAATATTGACGTTTTCAATTAGCACCAAGTTCCTTATTTTTATTCTATCCATAGTTGTTCCTTTCCTAGGCTTCCATATATGAGTGAACTACCCACTTTTCAAGAAAAAAAAAATCATTGATTTATCTTTAATTCACCCACCAAGTCCAATGAATTGGCAAATTCTAACTCCACAATTTCTCTTAAATGACCAACTTCTTTCCATTGCACTTTTGTTGCATGATTCCCACATTGACATCTTCAATAATCTTTTACCTAATATCCCTGTGTCTAGTTTTGCCAAACCCACATCCATCATTCATCAATAGCCAGTGATTTTAAAAAATCAGAATGAGAGAATTTCCTCCCTCTTTCTTGTAAGATATGCCTTCTGTCTTTATCTTTGTCTTCATCAATGTCTTTATCTTGTACCCCAGGCTTCTACACTTCACCTCTATTGCCTAACTTTGGACCCTTCAGAATTTCAAATTCATGCATCTCTTGAATGCTCACCCTGAAATGTTTCTTATAATGTTAACATTATTTACTGTCTTGTGTTATTCAGCACTCTGTCCTCAAATATTGTCTCAGTGAAACTCTCACACACCATCAGTTCTGAAGTATCCATTTAGTTATGCATTATGATATCACCCAACTATAAAAGCTGCATAGCATTCTTATTACCTTTATTTACTCATTATCTGTACCTTTATTTTAAAATATAGTTTCCATGAGAGCAAAGATTTCTTTACTTTTTACTGAATTCTCAGTGTCTAGAAGAATGCTTAGCACATACAGCTGACATTCAATAATTATGAGTTGAGTGAATAAATAAATGGATGAGTAGGAGCTATTTGGATATTTACATACTTTGCTTACTTTTATTACTTAGTTCTCTTAGGATGAAAATTTTACCCACCAACCCCACTTCCAATTCCTTCACATAATCATCATCATCCAAAAATTTGGATATTTCAAAGACCATTGTACATATTTTATAATGTGAATAATATTCCTTGAAAACTTGGAGACATTGTAGATAGATATATATATAATACTGTTATTTAATTATTGTTATACTGTGAGCTCAAAGAGTGTGATTTTTTTACATGTCTTTAATTGTCTTTGTGTAATATGTGGTACCAATACCATAAGATACATAGTCAATATTTTATAACCATATTACTAACTTTTAAAACCTGTAAGATTAAAATGGTTTAAATATTTTCTACTTTCATATATGCTATTAAAGAAATGTGACAATTATTGTCATATTGTTAATTTTCTTCAAGGATGACTTTGGAACTTAAACATTTTAACTGAAGAAAACAGTTGAACTTTGGTTTGCAGTGTTCACTGGGATTTGAGAGGTCCTAATAATTATCCTATTTTTTTTCTGATAATTACCAATTTGAGACAAGAACAAAAAATAGAGATGATACAACATGCATTCTCAGTTTTATTACTTTACACATCTAAGTACCAATTTCTTCATTTAACATATGAAAAGATCAGCAATTATCAGAAAATGAAGGTTATGAACAAAACAAGTTCTGTAGAAATCAGTTTCCCCACAAGTAATATGGAAATAATATTATTAATTACCTCCTGAGATTACTTTGAGAATTAAATGAGTTCAATCATGTATAACACTTAAATTCTGAAAAAATAAAGAAAAACAAGTCATGGTCTCTGTCTTAGTTTAGTAATGGAGATGGATATTGATTTATTTAAAGAGATTTTGAGATGGTCATTCAAAATTGACAGGTATAAAAATCATATCAAATAGGTAGTGATTAATTTCATCTAAGCTTCTCAGAAACCAAGGAAGCAGTCTGACCAAATTCTAATGTAGAAAAAGTTAAAAACAACCTGTTTTTAAATTTGACATAGATAATTTAGGACAAATTTAAAAATACAACATTTATATATTTGGATAATAAACTTTTCAATGTAGTTACCCAACTATTGGACACCCTCAACATATTAATATATAAACACATATTGAATAAGCATATAACTGATCTACCTTAATTGAATAATCATTTAAAAAATTTATTTATTTATTTTAATTGGTGGCTAATCACTTTACAATACTTTTGCCATACATTGACATGAATCAGTCATGGGTGTACATGAATAATATTGATACATAAAATTTTTCCTGTACCTTGAATTCAGACAGTTGTCTAAAAATGCTACTTTTGACTACCTCTGCCTGGGTTAGAAACATAACAATGTACCATGTTATCATCTTTGGACATGATCCAGCATAGAAAGAATCCATTCATATGACCTACTCTTTCCTTTCAATTTTCCTATTGCTCACTGTGCTCTCATCCTTACTTCTGCTCTATTCTCATTCACTATCTTATTTTGTCATATTAAGCATCATAGAGAGTAGACAAAGGCAAAGTTGGAAGCTTTCCAGGTTAGTATCAGCCATTTAAAGTTGAGACAGATTTAGTTTGTTCTTCAAAGGGACAGGTGCAAAGACAGATATTCACATGGAGACCTCAGAACTCTTTTCAGAGGGTCACTACAATACTGCCAGCTTTAGTGTTAAAAAAAAAAGGAGAAATATATATAATGCAAAAAGATTTTCAACAGCTCCTTAGAGAATATCCTATTTTGAAGGCAAACATTCTCCATCCCAGCAATGATTTAAAATCTCCTATGGAACTTATAATAAATACATATTCAAAGACTGAATTGAATACTATAAATCAGTATATCTCAAAAGGAGCTTGGACTTCTGTATTTTTAGAAAATTCAATAAGTTCAGAGACACTCTGAGAATGAGGATCTCTGAAAGCAGTCTTTGGGCTAGATTATTAAGGAAAAAGTATGGTATTTGCATGTGGACTTCCCAGGTGGCTCAGAGGTAAAAAATACACCTGAAAATGCAAGACAGACAGGTTCCATTCCTGGGTTGGGAAGATCCCCTGTAGAAGGAAATGGTAATCCTCTCCAGTATTCGTGCCTGGGAAATCCCAAGAACAGAGGAGCCTGGAGGGCTACAGTCCATGTGATGGCAAAGAGTCGACATGACTGACGGAGCACATATGCATGATATTTGCAAAATATTACTTACATTATAAAGAAGAAACCTCAGTAACTTAGAGACTTGTGCTAATACAAGAGCAATGAAAGAGATATTTATGTTTTCTAGGACAAAGTTTATTCACTCATAGATAGAATTAACAAGTTAATATTTTATAATGTCACATTAAGTCAAATATTTAAATCAGCATGGCTGTATATTAGCATTATCTATCTTAGTATTTACTGAAGAAAGACAAAATTCCTAAGATATATATATACACACACACATATGTATATGTATATATGCATGTCTATACATATGTGTGTGTGTGTATATATATATATATATGTCTGAGAGTAAGAAACCTGAGTTCAAGTAGCCTTCTATTCTAACATCCTGTACAATTACAGATAAATCACTTTAAAAATAATCATCATAATCATCAGTTACTTCACTCTGGTTTATGGTCTTTGATATCACCTACTCAAGTACACTTTCTCTACACTCCAATTAGGTGAGGTCACTGAATAATTACTGTAATCAGCTTACCTCATCTACAAATCTATAAATTAACGGATGGAGGCAGAGCAAGCAAGGTATTCAGTGTCAGTACAGAAACAATAAATGGAGAGCTACAGGTAGATGTAGAAACTCAGATAAACAGCTTTAGTAGAACATTAAATGTGAGAGGGAGGGTAGCATATCAATATTTCTGAGCATGGAGAAAGGAATAACTACCTCATCCAGGGTCATGGTGGACATTTAATGACTACTTCCTAAAGAAGGTGGTACTTGAGGTCAGACATTGGGGTTACTCAAGAATGTAGGAAGGATATTCTTGAAATTGTCAGGTAGAAAAATTCTGGGCCATTTTGATGTATATTAGTATATTTATCTGAGAACTTTCTGTGTAAAATAAAATAGTGGAAAAGAAATTAAGGTCAAATAATTACAGTTTCAAAATGGCAGCTCTTTTGAGTTTATATTAATACTTGAAGTACCAAGAAGTTAATGAAAATCTTTAAGCAGTTAAGTCACAAACTATAGCTCTGGTAGTATTATGAATGGTAGTATTATGAACAGTGAAATTATTCTGGTTTCCATCATGGTATGCTAAGTTGTTTTAGTCATGTCCAACTCTTTGCGACCCTATGGACTATAGCCAGCCAGGCTCCACTGTCCATGGGAATTTTCAGACAAGAATACTGGAATGGGCTGCCGTGCTCTCCTCCAAGGGATCTTCATGAACCAGGGATGAAACCTGCATCTCTTGTATTCTTGCATTGGCAGGTGGGTTCTTTGCTACTAGTGCCATCTGGAACTCTTATTAAATATTGGGAGACTGAACTGTCCTCATTATTAATGGCTTATAATTCCAGGTAATAATCATAATTATCTTTCTAATTCTGCTAAACCTATAACATCTATAATGTATGCAGTCTCTGGCTCTGAAACCCATATGCCTGGAAAATGTTAGGACTGTAAGCCTTCCCTGTGGTCCTGTGAAGATTTTAAGCCACACATTATGGGTAGAAATGAAATTAAAAAATTAACATTTCTGAAAGGCTATTGTTCTAGAACAGTAAAAATTCAGGCAATACTGGTAGTTTTATAGCTTTATGGTTTTTTGACCATGTGATAAGGAAGGAGAATATTTCTTATTAGAGACCTAAGAAACAGCATGCAACATATAGGCTCCATTTTTACTTTAGAGTAGAAAATAAGAGCATCATTTGAGAATCCTCAAGTTTTCTTTTCTCCATCTCACCAGTTGCTTTCCAAACAGCTTTACATATATTTCAAAGCAGAATTTATGTATTCTTTTTTCTATCCAATCCCTTTTATTTGTTTTTTGATTTTTTTTTTTTTCTGTAATGTTCCTTTCCCCCTCCTTTCATTTCACCAGTTCTAACTCTGAAAAAACATGTAACTATGGCTTATCAGATGGGTTATAGAGATAGTACTAAAAACCATATAAATTGTATGCAAAGTCCAGCCCTAACAAGAATGATATAAATTTACAAAGAGACACCAGTGTTAGACTATTTCAAATAAGTATCTGAATATATGGCTACAACCTGTCTGGGGAGGCTAAGATACTAGTTGTATCATGAATAAGTCACACGTTCTGATTTACTAAGAGATAAAGAATACTAAGAAATACCCTCTTAGGTTCCTGAAACTTGTATATTTCAGTCAATCTTGTAATTAATAATCATAGTTCTCCAATCAGTTAAGAACTGTGGAAGCTGTTGGTGCTACTTAATAAGAATTTCTGGTTTACTGTTATTCAAAAATGCTTCCTACAACTTTCTCTTTGACTGGAACTATATGACCAGTTTGGGCCAAAGAATTGTGGATGGAAATACTCAAGTAATGTTTGGCCAGAGTATTTGAATGTGAGTATAAGACCCTCCAGAGATATTTTTTTCCTTCTGTCACTTCAACTGGCAATATTTCTGATAGTGGCTACTTCATTAATTGATTTTTAAAGTCAAATCATTGCAGAAAACTTAGCTTCTCTGTGACAAATACCTTGCCTAAATACAAATACCTTGTACTTCATTAAGTACAAATATAACTATATACAAAAGACCCAAAGACAATAGTAGATGAAAATTCACCAGATGGTATCATCGGTAATTGTTAGGTTGGAAAATTGTAGGGTTGTTTTCCTCTTATTGTTGCAGTTCTTAATTTTCCAAATTTTATTTAATGATTATAACATCCTTCCTATTAGAAAAATGTAATTTAAAAAAATATGTTGTTCTTTTAATCATCTTGGCACTGCAGTGACTTGCTGAATTAGAATTATGTAGTAGACATCTATTTTATATTGTGTGCTCTTTGCATATTTATTCAGTAACTGTCCTTTATCTACTTTAAATCATTTTGTGCAACAATCAAGCATAATATTTTTCTATGAAAATAGGCAATTTATATAGTCCGACTCTCCAAAGAAATAGAACAAATAAAATGCATGTGTATGTATGTAGAAAGAGAGACAGATTTATTTTAAGGAATATTTTTAATTTTTTAACATTATTTAATATTTAATGTTAATATTTAACATTATTTTAAAGAACGTATTTCACATGATTATGAAGGCTGGCAAGTCCAAATCTGCAGGGTAAGCCAGCAGTCTGGAAACCCAAGAAGGAGCCAGGGTTAAACAGTTCAAGCCTGAAGGCTATCTACTGGCAGAATTACTTTTGCTCAAGGGAGGTCAGTCTTTGTTCTACTAAGACTTCAGCTTATTGAATAAAGCCCACTCACATTATGGAGGGCACTCTGCTTTATTCAAAGTCCACTGATTTAAGAATTAATCTCATCTGAAAAGAAAAAAACACCCTCACAAAATATCCATAATAATGTTTGACCAAATATTTGGGTACTATGGCCCAGGCAAATTTACATATAAAATTAACTACCACCATTAACTGTCGTTATAAGACCACAACTCCTTTATCCCCTCGTAAATTATATGTACCAGGAGTACATATAACTGAAGTACAACTTTGAGAACTAGTGTGAATACCAAGATCTTTTCAGAATTTCTCCTTGTGAATTTCTAGGTTTTAAAACTTGTAAAATCTAAGATTAATCTTTCCCACCCTCCTCAAAATGAAGTCAATCCACCAAGGTCTATAAATACGGAAAGAGAAAGTTTCCTGATAATATTGTTTCAGCTGATAGATCTAACTGTAATTTAAGCCACTGAACTATTATGACTGTTTATGATGTAGTGTAAACAGGTCATTCTGACAAATATTATATAAACCAAAATCCCTTTTTTGCATATACTTGTTAGAGTTGGATTTCTGTCACTTACAATCATGCATGCGTGCTAAGTTGCTTCAGTTATGTATGACTCTGTGACCTATGGATTACAGCCTGCCAGATTCCTCTGTCTATGGGGATTCTCCAGATAAGAATGCTGGAGTGGGTTGCCATGCCCTCTTCCAAGGGATCTTCCCAACCCAGGGATCAAACCTGCATCTTATGTCTCCAGCATTGGCAGGCAGGTTCTTTACCACTAGTGCCACTTGGGAAGCCCCACTTATCATCAAAGAGTCTTAAATATAGCACTGATTTAATCTAGCTATTTCTGCCTTAATAAAGTCATGGCAGAGCTATCAGTCAGAAATTTGGGGTAATATTTTGTCTGTGAGGTGTTAGTCCCTCAGTCAAGTCTGATTCTTTGTGACTCCATGGACTGTAGCCCACCAGGTTTCTTTGTCCATGGAATTCTTCAGAAAGGAACACTGGAGTGGGTAGAAATTTCCTTCTCTAGACGATCTTCCCATTCGATCCCAGAGATCGAATGTGGGTCTCCTGTATTGCAGGCAGATTCTTTACCATCTGAGTCACCAGGTAAGATAAAATCTCAGACACTGTTGTTACTGCATGTCTCATGCCTACATTTATTAGTAAAATATTCTCATTGAATGCCTACAATATCTGTGGTATTAAGATCATGAGCTCTACTATTTGAATCTTTGCATGCATGAAATTACCAGAGAATCCCCATTTCAAAAACTTTGACATTAATTATCTTTGCTACATAAGATATTAGTCTTTCTATCAAAGAGCAACTTAACAAAATTAGTTTGAATTTTCTTTTTAAAATATTTAAGTTACTTAAAATATCTACCTATTCCTGGGCAGCACACATGTTCCATGCCCTCTTAAATAGAATTGAGGAAACTGTTGATTATGTTGTGACTAGTCTACAGAAACTCAAATGTAATAGAATAGAAACCACTGTTACCTGCAGAGTTTGTGAATTAAAGCATAATATACCAGCTGTTTCTGATGATTCAGAAAACAATAGGTCAGCATTTGCCAATCATTAAGAAATAAGACTTGTAAAGCACAGCATTATGCCAGAACAACCATGTGAAAGATTATTATACACAAATTCAAAAAGGCAAGTTGTAGACTATTGATAATTATAACAGCAATAACTTTCAGTTCAGTTCAGTCGCTCAGTCATGTCCAACTCTTTGTGATGCCATGGACTACAGCATGCCAGGCTTCCCTGTCCATCACCAACTCCCAGAGCTTACTCAAACTCATGTCAATCAAGTCGATGATGCCATCCGACAATCTCATCCTCTGTTGCCCGTTCTCCTCCCACCTTCAATCTTTCCCAGCATCAGGGTCTTTTCAAGTGAGTTGGCTCCTCACATCAGGTGGCCAAAGTATTGGAGTTTCAGCTTCAGCATCAGTCCTTCCAATGCATATTCAGGACTGATTTCCTTTAGGATGGACTGGTTGGATCTCCTTGCAGGCCAAAGGATTCTCAAGAGTCTTCTCCAACACCACAGTTCAAAAGCATCAATTGTTCAGTACTCAGCTTTCTTTATAGTCCAATTCTTACATCCATACATGACTACTAGAAAAACCATAGCTTTGACTAGATGGACCTTTGTTGCTAAAGTAATGTCTCTGCTTTTTAATATGCTGTCTAGGTTGGTCATAACTTTTCTTCCACAGAGTAAGTGTCTTTTAATTTGATGGCTACAATCACCATCTGCAGGGATTTTGAAGCCCAAAACAATAAAGTCTTTCACTGTTTCCATTGTTTCCCTATTTATTTGTCATAAAGTAATGGGACCGGATGCCATGATCTTAGTTTTCTGAATGTCGAGCTTTAAGCCAACTTTTTCACTATCTTCTTTCAGTTTCATCAAGAGGCTCTTTAGTTCCTTGCTTTCTGCCATACGGGTGGTGTCATCTGTGTATCTGAGGTTATTGATATTTCTCCCAGCAATCTTGATTCCAGCTTGTGCTTCATCCAGCCTGGCATTTTGCCTGATGTACTCTGCATATAATTTAAATAAGCAGGGAGACAATATTCAGCCTTGACATACTCCTTTCCTGTACTGGAACCAGTCTGTTGTTCCATGTCCAGTTCTAACTGTTGCTTCTTGACCTGCATACAGATTTCTTAGGAGGCAGTTCAGGTGGTCTGGTATTCCCGTCTCTTTAAGTATTTTCCACAGTTTGTTGTGATCTACACAGTCAAGCCCGTTGGTATAGTCAATAAAGCGGAAGTAGCTATTTTTCTGGAACTCTCTTGTTTTTTAGATAATCAAGGAGATGTTGGCAATTTGATTTATGGTTCCTCTTCCTTTTCCAAATCCAGCTTGAACATCTGGAAGTTCATGGTTCATGTACTGTTGAATCCTGGCTTGAAAATTTTGAGCATTGCTTTGCCAGAGTGTGAGATGAGTACAATTGTGCAGTAGTTTGAATATTCTTTGGCATTGCCTTTCTTTGGGATTGGAATGAAAACTGACCTTTTCCAGCCCTGTGACCACTGCTGAGTTTTCCAGATTTGCTGGCATATTGAGCACAGCACTTTAACAGCATCATCATTCAGGATTTGAAATAGCTCAACAGGAATTCCATCACCTTCACTAGCTTTGCTCATAGTGATGCTTCCTAAGGCCCACTCGACTTCGAATTGCAGGATGTCCTGCTCTAGGTGAGTGATCATACCATTGTGGTCATCTGGGTCATGAAGATCTTTTCTGTATATTTCATCTGTGTATTCTTGCCACCGCTTCTTAATATCTTTTGCTTCTGTTAGGTCCATAACATTTCTGTCCTTTATAGTGCCCATTTTTGCATAAAATGTTCCCTTGGTATGTCTAATTTTCTAGAAGAGATCTCTAGTCTTTCCCATTCTACTGTTTTCGTCTATTCCTTTGCACTGATTGCTGAGGAAGGCCTTCTTTTCTCTCCTTGCTAGTCTTTGGAACTGTGCATTCAAATGGGTATATCTTTCCTTTTCTCCTTTGCATTCAGCTTCTCTTCTTTCCTCAGTTATTTGTAAGGCCTCGTCAGACAACCATTTTGCCTTTTTGCATTTCTTTTTCTTGGGGATGGTCTTGATCACTGCAATAACTTTAATAACAATCTTAAAACAGCTTCTGATTGCTCATTATTTTAATATGTATTGTCACAATGGGCTCTCACAATAACTGTATTTTATAGTTGGAATATGTTTCTTGCTTTAAGACCTGCTTTAGTCCACATATGAAACTACATCATTCATATATGTATCCTGAATTAATTCTGTCCTCTAATCAGCAGTTGCAATTTAAGGAATCAAAGCTCACAACCAGTACTACAGGGTCTTGGGTTAACCCAGTGGCTACCCTGCTCCATATTTATATTATCTCTATTATGGGACAACTCTTTTCTACTTATTAAATTCCAGGTCAACCAATTCAGCTTTCTGACTTGCCTAACACCATGGTATAACACTTTTTTGCCTTAATTCTTAAAGGACTAAACCCCAACCCTCTATGCAGGTTTGTGCTGCCTGAAGCCAAATCTTGCTGCCCCTAGCATAGTGGTATAAAGCATGAATTTCAGAATGAGATAGATTTGGTATTAGACATTTGAACACTGGGTGTATCAGTCTTATCTGTAAAATAAAAATAACTAGTTTTTGCCTCATTTTTTAAAGGAGATGATAATTCTATTGTGCTTAGTGCAATACTTGGTATAATGAGGCATTATTATAGTAATAACAATTAATTACCAATTGTTAATACTAGCAGTTAGTAGGCTTCCCTGATGGCTCAGATGGTAAAGAATCTGCCTGCAATGCAGGAGATCCAAGTTAAACCCCTTGGAGAAGATGCCCTGGAGAATGGAATGGCAAGCCCTCTGCCTGGAGAATTCCATGGACAGAGAAGCCTGATGAGCTACAATTCATGGGTCAGACATGATTGAGAGACTAACACTAGAACAATTAATAGTAGCAATTTCCCATTTTTGTCCTTTATCTATGTACTATCACTTTAGTTTACTGCTGAGTGTTTCTTAGGACAACTATGTCATTAGCCTGTTACCTTTTATGTTACCATATTTACTGGATTATATATGTTCATATTGTCTTAATGAGTTGTCATGAGTTAATATAGTCTAGCTCCACACTAACCCCACTCATTGAATATGTTGTATTTCAAAATCTATCTTCTCTGGACTATTTCCTAGCCTACCTTAAACTGAAGGTTTATAGATAGTATAAATAATAACTTAGAAAATTATTTGATATATGTATATATATTTATCTATCTATACATATACACATATATATAATCATATAGATATTAACTCATATATACAAAGTTACATACAAATGAGTCCTGAATTTGTGAGAACATTGTAGGCAAATAATTATTTTCTCCTTATTATTTAATGTACTAGAACCTGCGTACTTCTTAAAATGCAAATCACAAGAAGTTAAAAATTAACCTAAATGAAAGTGGATATTATGCTGCAAGCAAATAGGATAAAATGTGTAACGTGTTAAATATAAAAGTTTCCTTAGAAACAATTTAGTCTCTTTAAAAACAATATAATTATTATTACATATTCACATTCAGCCATCAAACTCAAATCACTGCTTAGTTTAATTCATTTACACAGAATACTTAAATCAACAGAATATAAATGGTATGCAGATTTTGTATATATCTTGTGTGTTCAATTAAAAAATGTTAAAGGAAAGTTCGTAAACTACATAGTAAACCTTTAAAAACTGCTTTAAGACAGTTTTCCTATAACGTCCTGTGGTTCATTCAATAGCAAGTGTTTATAACTCCATATTTATAAAGCATTGTCAGGGAATGAATTGATCATTCTAAATAGCTCATTAAAAACTGCATTTCTAAGTGATTAACTTCAAGTTTTTAAAAGGTGCAAGTTTTATATTTTGTTAATTTTTCTTGAAATACTTCTAATATATGCTAAAGTTCTGGCTTTCAAAATTAATGTATAACAAAGTTATCATAACCTTCCATGTACTTTCTCTGTTATTTATCTGAAAATGGAAAGAAAACCCTAAGCCACTTTGGCCTAATTTATTTTTTAAAACTGCAGCCAGTAGTGCTCTACTTCCTAAAGTAGACTAGATAATGATTGTTCTGTCAATCTGATTTTTCAGTATCCACATAATTACATTCAAAGATAAATGTGATACACCAGTGTACGTGGAAAATTGAAATTTTAGTTGGATAGCTTACAGTTGAAAGACTCTGGTTATTGGTGACCCTGTAACTTCTAAAATAGACAAGACAATATAATTCCCCTTCTCTCTTCTTCCCAGCTGGTATATTTCTTGTACTGGTCCTAGGTCCTTTAGAACAAACTGTGATTTCTGTTAAGGAGTCCAGAACTCCACCATTTGTTATCCTATCGTCATGTTTCATGGCACCAGTAGCAGAAGCATAGTGAATTAAAGCAATAGTGGGGATATAATATTCATTAATAATTATAAATGAACTCTAGATGGGCCAGTAATATTTTCATTATTATGTGTAATGGTAGAAATTTTTATTAATTGTTCATTTGATACCTATCATTTACACATCATCAAGAAAGAGCATACAGATATATAATTGGAAGTTCTAAAGCAACACTTTAAAATGTGAAGAGAAACTAAGGATTATGATTGAAAATAAGGAAACATGGAGACAACAGATTCTATTGGCAATGTGATTGGCAGAACATACTTTGATTAAACAAAAGTCAAAATATGATATAAACTAAAAAAAAAAACATTTTTTGAAAGGGTAAAATTACCATGAGGATATTTTTGTGTCCATTTAATTTTTTTTTTAGAGGCAAAAATAAAGATTGATGCAGTTTGGCTTGTGCTCAGAATAAGAAAAGCATAATTTTCCTCAGTTTGAGCAGGCTATTATTGATTTTGATGTGGGTATCATAGGAATTTTTTAATTTATTTTTTCATGGGAGGAAAATTGTTTTACAATGTTGTGTTGGTTTCTGCTGTGCAACAATGCAAATTAGCCATAATTATATATTTATCCCCTCCTTCGGGGGCCTTCCTCCCCTCCCCTCTTCCCACCCTCTAGGTCATCACAGAGCTACAGGCTGGGATTCCTGTGTTATACAGCAACTTCCCTTCAGCTATGTATTTTACACATGATGGTGTGTATATGACAGTGCTGTTTTCTCCATTGTTCCCACTCTCTCTTTCCCCTGCTGTGCTCACAAGTCTGTTCTTTATGTTTGTGTCTCCATTACTTTGAAGCTGGATCTCCTAAAATCTCTATTCAGTTTAGTTCAGTCAGCTAGTCATGTCCAACTCTTTGCAACCCCATGGATTGCAGCACGCCAGGCTTCCCTGTCTTGCAACTTCCAGGCTTCCGACTTCAAATGGTATGGTCATGGACTGGTGAAATACATGACAGGTCAGGGCAGAATATGAGGCTATCATTCAGACAACTCAGATCCCTTTTCCATGAAAATGCTCAAGAAATGAAAGATGGTCAAGATATTCTATTTATTTAACTTATATGAAGAGTACATCATTCAAAATGCCAGGCTGGATTAATCACAATCTGGAATCAAGATTGCTGGGGGAAATATCAACAACCTCAGGTATGCAGATGATACCACTCTAATGAAAAAAAGTGCAGAGGAACTAAAGAGCCTCTTGGTGAGGGTGAAAGAGGTGAGTGAAAAAGCTGGCTTAAAACTCAACATTCAAAAAACTAGTATCATGGCATCTGGTCCCATCACTTCATGACAAAGGGTGGGGGGGATGTGGAAACAGTGACATATTTTCTTGAGTCACAAAATCACTTCAGATGGTAACTGCAGCCATGAAATTAAAAGACACTTGCTCCTTGAAAGAAAATCTATTACAAAACTGGACAGCATGTTGAAAAGCAGAGGCATCACTTTGCTGAGAAAGGTTCATATAGTCAAAGCTATGGTTTTTCTAGTAGTCATGTATGGATGTGAGAGTTGGACCATAAAGAAGACTGAGCACCAAACAATTGATGGTTTTGAATTGTGGTGCTGGAGAGGACTCCTTTGAGCAGCAAGGAGATCAAACCAGTCAATCCTAAAGGAAATCAGTCCTGAATATTCATTGGAAGGACTGATGCTGAAGCTGAAATTCCAATACTTCGGCCACCTGATGTGAGGAGCCAAATCATTGGAAAAGACTCTGATGCTGAAAAAGACTGAAGGGAGAGGAGAAGGGTCGATAAAGGATGAGATGGTTGGATGGCATCACCGACTCAACGGACATGACTTCTAGCAAACTCTGGGAGACAGTGAAGGGTAAAGAAACCTGGCATGCTGCATTTCATGGGGTCATAGTCAGACATGACAGTGATTGAACAAAAACAACAATCTCTCTTTTCAGAGCACTTCAGTTGATTAATTATTAAGAAAGATAATTTAAAATATATATATATATATATATCATCCTTCACTAACCTCCAAATGGACAGAGTTCTAAAATATGAGATATAATTTCATAATGCATTTGGAGGAGGATTTCAAGAAGTTTTCAGCTAGATGATAGACTCACTTGGTGTTTTCATTAAGACAGTCTGGGAAGATCCAGGCAATATTTTTCCTTCTTTTCTTTCAGGAAAACCAAGCTACTAAACAGACAATGGAGAGCCTAGAAAAACTCTCCTCCAAGATAGTGACATGCAGATTCCTTAGTCTTGGATGCAGAGGAAATATAACCGATTGATGGGACAGTAGGCTCAAGAATGAGATCATTGCAAAGTTGTATTTGTAGTGGTATTAAAGGGAGGTGATGGTGGTGGTAAATGGAGGTGATGATGGTGGTGATAGTGACAGTGGTATTTAGAACAGATGTGGAGTCTGCAGAGTGGAAATGGATTCTCCAAAAATATATTTCATATGCTAGTAATCATATAAGACAGAGCATATTTACTGGTGACCCAAAAAATGAGAACTTAATGGATATTTGATTGCACTTCATTCACATTAAAAGGAAAGTAAAGCTTGAGTATTTTGATCAATATGATCTCTCTGAAGGCTCCAAGCTATTTTTGAATGATTACCAAAATTATAGAAACACATGCTGGTTCTAAATTAGACTGTCTACTGCATTACTGTGCCTACAAACACACATACATGTAAATATACTTCAGTATTCAATAATCAGAATTTTAGTGTGAAAAATTAAAAGGAGACTAAACTATTGTTTAGTCTCAGTTTAACATTGTCCATTGGTATTAAAGTGGAAATAAAATTCTTTGGTTTGGAAGAAAGTGAAGTCACTCAGTCGTGTCCAATTCTTTGCGACCCCATGGACTGTAGCCTACCAGGCTCCTCCATCCATGGAATTTTTCCAGGCAAGAGTACTGGAGTGGGTTGCCATTTCCTTCTCCAGGGGATCTTCTTGACCCAGGGATCGAACCCAGGTCTCCCGCACTGCAGGCAGATGCTTTACCTTCTGAGCCACCAAAGGACAGTTTTGGAAGAGAGATGCCTTTTTAAATTAATGTTATAAAGCGTATACTATTTTGTTTTAGATAAATATGGCAAAAGAGGAATAGAACTATACAATCTTGAACTGATACTAATCCACTGTGTTCAGGAAGAACATTAAACTAGTTTGATTTCGTTTAATGGCATCTGAAATCTCACTTACCCAAGTACTCAGGGACTTCCTGTATCTCTTTACTATGTTAAATATACTACATTTGGCCCTTTGTGATTGCATTTTAAGTGGAGTTTTTCACTTAAATAAAATCTGGATCAAAGTATTTAATTACAAGTATTGAAATGTATTGAAATTTTATCAACAAAATTGATGAATTATCAGTTAATTGTTCAGAAAACCACACACCATTTTAGATAAGCCCACTAGCTAAAACAGCTCTATATAAATACTATAAATAAGTGAATTTTAAATTTTCTTTGATATGCACTACATTATTACATACCATATCTTTTATTTCATGCTTTTTGCTATTTCTTTTTCACATTTATTTTACAACAACTAGAAATAAAGTCTCATTTTTATCCAGATAGATATTATACTATTTTTCCCCCGAAATATCTAATTCTTGTTAAGAATGTATAATGATATTCATGTCACTAAAGTGAGACTGCATATGGAATTCCATTAGCTTAAGGGAAGAAAGGGCTTCCCAGGTGGCATAGTGGTAAAGGAACCCGCCTGGCAATTGCAGGAGACTTAAGAGACACCGGTTTGATCTTTGTGTCGAAAGATTCCCTGGAGGAGGGCATGGCAACCCACTCCATACTCTTGCCTGGAGAATCCCAAGGACAGAGCAGCCTGGTGAGCTACAGTTCAGCATGGAGTCAGACACCACTGGAGCGACTTAACACGCACACATGCAAGGCAAGAAAATGATCTTAGTGTAAAGGTGAGAAATTTCAATCCCCCAAACAACCATATTTCCAAATTTCATACAGATGACATAAGATTGATAGTCAATCTCCTTATTTTTTTTTTTTACTCTTAAGTGATCAGGTGAACAGTATTAAAAGATCTTAGATGGAGCTTAAATTAATATTTCTATTATTATTAGGCATGAGAAAGAGGGAATGGTAGATTTTTAAAAAAATCTGAGTTTTTGCCTCTGAGTTATTTGCGCAAGGAGGAAAAATAAGCTCTGTATTTTAGCTGTCAAGGCAATTGCTCAAATATAATTTTGTGGTTGGGTAACTCAAGAACGGATTCGTTACAAAACTGATTTCTGGCATTTGCTGTTCAAAGTCCTGAATAGGAAGTCAGGATGCCTTGTTTCACAATGTGCATTTAAAAAACAATGTGGAAACAACAGCAATCTGCATCTCATCACTTTATTGGAATTCTAAGCAATTCTGCAGCCTTCCTCTGTTTAAAGCAGGACAGACTGCTGGGCTCCAGATGTTTGCAGGGAAGGGCATTTGCTTTCACCAACATTTTCCTGACCACAGGGGATTTCCAGTTGGCTCTGGACAAAAGCAACAGAGGTTTTGTGTCATTCCAGGTGTCACGCAGCTAACTTCTAGAGATGCTAGGCTTTTTATGTAGTCTGCTTATTGCTTAACCACCTTTCTATGAGCAGATTTCTTTAGTACACTCAGGCAATTTGCAGAGCATGGCAATAAAATGCTTAAGTTAATCTTATTAGGAAAATGTAAACACTGATTTGATAGATGTCATGAGTATACTCAAAGTACAGAATTGGTTGCAACAGAACAGCTGGCTACTTACTGATTTAAAAAGAGCAGAGAGGCTGAATGCACTGTCTTTTATCTACTGCTTTCTCCAGTAGAATTTGGAGATGTCCCTAGAGTACTGGTTCAGACACTTGCTAAGATGAAAGAAAGGATCTGTTATACAATTAATAGATATTTAGAACTTAAATACAAGTTCTGCTTCAATATAGTCTGTAATTTTTTAGCTGACTTTGATCTCTAGTCTTTTATCTAGTTATTTGATGGCACTAATTATTCATTAATACAATCATTTTATATGATATTTTATCATCATGCTCATCTCTAACTACATATTTAGTCCATGAAGGTTTTCAAATTTTATTTATTCTCAGAATGCTGCTTCTGTTTATTGACACTTTTATTTTTATTCTTATGGTTTGAGCTGGCCTATTCTTTCTGAGAATCTATTTTCAGTAGGTTATTTTCTTATAAATTTCCTCATGGAAGGTTTCATCCTAGAGATGACTTTTTAAAAATTTTTTAGAAAAATGCTTTCATTCATTTTAAAAATTCAGATGCCAATGTCAGTGATCAGTAAATGGAATGCTTAATTTCCTGTAGAGCATGCACACTGGCACTGTTTTGTTTTCTGATTAGGGCTAATTCTCTGCAGCCAGCATTCAAACTTTTAGATATTTAGTTTTCCTTCCTTCCCCGAACAACTAATAGATGGTAGAAAAGCTTATCAGAATTTGGTGCTCTGTTTTCTGAAACTCAAACAATGAGCAGTCTATAAGCCTTACCCGAATGTAAGTTCTTCTTTTCTTCAGTCAGCCACAGACAAAAAGAAGCTTATCCAAGACTCCATCAGATTCTGATTAAAAGGTTATTTCCCTCAACTAGCCTTTTTCTAAATCTTTATTCTTTTCTTTTGTTGGTTATCTACCATTATCTTCAGTACTCTCTTTTTAGGTAATTTTATTGTCTGGTCCTATGAATCCTACTGTGCCCTTTGAGAATCAGATACTTTTGAGACCAATGAAACACATTACAGGTCAGGATCTATTTTATTTGCCTTTGAGGAACTATGACCATTGAATGGAAGAAACCATCTTGACAGGCTCTAGCTGCTATATCTCTTTGGGAGTTAGAAAGTCTGAAGATGGAGCAATATCTCTGATTCTGCAACTCATTCCTGACCAAATGCCACTTGGTGCACCTGAAGTAGCTAATTTGATTCTCCAAAACATAAAATGTGCTTTTCCCATGGGCAGATCCTACTCAAAACAGATGAAATACATAAGCCCATGAGTTTTAAACTTCACAGTGCTAAAGTTCCTACAGTTTTGGTCTAATGAGTACATTTTGATTAAGATTATTTATGCAAGTATCTATTGTTAAGCTGAATTTTTTTATTCATTACATAGTGAATTATGGGTATTTCTCTCTTTTTTTTACATGAAAATTGCAAAGGTTTAGAAGAGATAACATTATATGTAGGTTACAAATTATTTTAATAATGAAGCTTTAAAGTGTATATATACATATATATTAGAATCATAGGAGCCCAGAGTGCAAGAGAATGGAAAGATCATAAACTTTATACTATGAAATATTTTGATAAAAAAAGATGTCCTGAAGGTCGAGCATTTGCCTGGGTCACATTGCTTTTCAGTGTAAAATTTGATATTTTAACTTGAAACTGGATATTTTAACTTGAATCCTACTCAAAGGTCTAGTGTCATCTAAGTATATGAATTCACAAAATAAAAATATGATGATAAAAATTATAGAATGACTCTGTCCATGGGATTTCCTAGTCATAAATACTGGAATGGGATGCCATTTTTTTCTCCAGATCTTCCTGATCCAGGGATTGAATTGGAGTCTCCAGCATTATAGGCAGTCTCCTGCATTGCAGGTGGATTCTTTACAGACTGAGCCACCAGGGAAGCACCAGAAAATGACAATCAGAATAAAAAAACAAAGCCACCATCACTACAAGAACACCAAATGCTAGTATACTTGTGTAAATGTAGCTCTGTGTTCTGTATATATTTTTCAACCCAATAAATAATTGCAAAACAACAACAGACTTTTATTATAATAATGACATTACAGCAGTGTAGTCTGTGGTATGAACAAGACTAGCTTTAGAGATTTAGGGAAAGTCATGGCTTTATGACATGGATCACAGACTTGTCATGGTGAAGGAGCTTGCATAACTCAATGAAGCTATAAGCCATACCATGCAGGGCAACCCAAGATGGACAGGTCATCGTAGACAGTTCTGACAACATATGGTCCACTGAAGAAGGGAATGGCAAAACACTCCAGTATTCTTGCCTTGAGAACCCCATGAACAGTATGAAAAGGCAAAAATATAACACCACAAAATCACTGACTCAAAGAACATGAATGTGAGCAAACTCGGAGACAGTGAGTGAAAGGGAAGCCTGGCATACAACAGTCTATGGGGTCACAAAGAGTCAGACATGATTTAGTGACAAACAACAGCAATGACAGTGACTTCTCTGTGTATACATAGTCAGCTTTAAAACAAGGAAGTTTGGTCAGATATCCAATGATGTTTCATTCCAGTTTTGAGCTTCTGTAATTCAATGGTTCAGATCAGTTCAGCCACTCAGTTGTGTCTGACTTTTGTGACCCTATGGACTGCAGCTCGCCAGGCTTCATTGTTCATCACCAACTCCCAGAGCTTCCTCAAACTCATGTCTATCGGGTTGGTGATACCATCCAACCATCTCATCCTCTGTCATCCACTTCACCTCCCATCTTTAATCTTTCCCAGCATCAGAGTCTTTTCAAATAAGTCAGTTCTTCGAATCAGGTGACCTAAGTATTGGAGTTTCAGCTTCAGTATCACTCCTTCCAATGAATACTCAGGACTGATTTCCTTTAGGATGGACTCGCTGGATCTCCTCACAGTCCAGGGGACTCTCAAGAGCCTTCTGCAACACCACAGTTCAAAAGCATTGATTCTTTGGCTCTCAGCTTTCTTTATGGTCCAACTCCTACATCCATACATGACTACTGGAAAAACCATAGCTTTGACCAGATGTACCTTTGTTGGCAAACAATGTCTCTGCTTTTTAATATGCTGACTAGTTTTGTCATAGCTTATCTTCCATGGAGCAGGTGTCTTTTAATTTCATGGCTGCAGTCACCATCTGCAGTGATTATGGAGCCCAAGAAAATAAAGTCTGTCACTGTTTCCATTGTTTCCCCATCTATTTGCCTGATGTGACCTGATGCCAGGATCTTAGTTTTTTGATTGCTATTTTAAACCAGCTTTTCACTCTCCTTTTTCACCTTCATCAAGAGGTTCTTCTTCAGTTCCTCTTCACATAAAGGTGATGTCATTTGCACATCTGAGGTTATTAATATTTCTCCTGGCAATCTTGGTTCCATTTTATGCTTCATCTAGCCTGGCATTTCACATGATATACTCTGCGTATAAATTAAATAAGTGAAGTGACAATATATAGCCTTGACACACTCCTTTCCCTATTTGGAACCAGTCCAGGTTCCATGTCTGGTTCTAACTGTTGCTTCTTGATCTTCATACAGATTTCTCAGGAGGCAGCTGAGGTGTTCTGATATTCCCATCTGTTTAAGAATTTTCCACAGTTTGTTGAGATTCACACAGTCAAAGGCTTTAGCATAGTCAATGAAGCAGAAATAGTTGTTTTTCTGGAACTCTCTTGCTTTTTCTATGATCAAACAGATGTTGCCAATTTGACCTCTGGTTCCTCTGCCTTTTCTAAATCCAGCTTAAACATCTGGAATTTCTCAGTTCATGTAGTGTTGAAGCCTAGCTTGGAGAATTTTAAGCATTTCTTTGCTCGCATCTGAAATGAGTGCAATTGTGTGGTAGTTTGAACATTCTTAGGCACTGCCCTTCCTTGAGATTGGAATGAAAACTGACCTTTTCCAGTCCTGTGGCCACTGTTGAGTTTTCCAAATTTGCTGGCATATTGAGTGCAGCACTTTAACAGCATCATCATTTAGCTCACCTGGAATTCTGTCACCTTTACTAGCTTTGTTCGTAGTGATGCTTCCTCAGGACTAATGACTTTGTACTCCAAGATGTCTAGGTAGTGAGTGATCACACCATGGTGGTTTTCTGGGTCATTAAGATCTTTTCTGTATACTTTTTCTTGTATTCTTGCCACCTCTTCTTAATATCTTTGGTTCTGCTAGGACCATTTCTGTCCCTGATTGTGCCCTTCTTTGCATGTAGTGTTCCCTTGGTATCTCCAATTTTCTTGAAGCAATCTTTAGTCTTTCCCATTCTAAGCCTTTGACTGTGTGGATCACAATAAACTGTGGAAAATTCTGAAAGAAATGACCCAATCAAAAAATGGGCCAAAGATCTAAATAGACATTTCTCCAAAGAAGACATACAGATGGCTAACAAACACATGGAAAGATGCTCAACATCACTCATTATCAGAGAAATGCAAATCAAAACCACTATGAGGTACCATTTCACACCAGTCAGAATGGCTGCGATCCAAAAGTCTACAAGTAATAAATGCTGGAGAGGGTGTGGAGAAAAGGGAACCCTCTTACACTGTTGGTGGGAATGCAAACTAGTACAGCCACTATGGAGAACAGTGTGGAGATTCCTTAAAAAACTGGAAATAGAACTGCCTTATGATCCAGCAATCCCACTGCTGGGCATACACACTGAGGAAACCAGAAGGGAAAGAGACACGTGTACCCCAATGTTCATCGCAGCACTGTTTATAATAGCCAGGACATGGAAACAACCTAGATGTCCATCAGCAGATGAATGGATAAGAAAGCTGTGGTACATATACACAATGGAGTATTACTCAGCCATTAAAAAGAATACATTTGAATCAGTTCTAATGAGGTGGATGAAACTGGAGCCTATTATACAGAGTGAAGTAAGCCAGAAGGAAAAACACCAATACAGTATACTAACACATATATATGGAATTTAGAAAGATGGTAACGATAACCCTGTATACGAGACAGCAAAAGAGACACTGATGTATAGAACAGTCTTATGGACTCTGTGGGAGAGGGAGAGGGTGGGAAGATTTGGGAGAATGGCATTGAAACATGTGAAACGTCATGTATGAAACGAGATGCCAGTCCAGGTTCAGTGCACGATGCTGGATGCTTGGGGCTGGTGCACTGGGACGACCCAGAGGGATGGTGTGGGGAGGGAGGAGGGAGGAGGGTTCAGGATGGGGAACACATGTATACTAATTAAATAATTTTCTATTAAAGAAAAAAAAAATAAAAGAAAAATAAATAAATAAAAATACAAAAAAAAAAATTTAAAGTAGAATAGTAGTAAAAAAAAAAAAAAAAAAAAGAAATGGGAATACCAGACCACCTGACCTGCCTCTTGAGAAATTTGTACACAGGTCAGGAAGCAACAGTTAGAACTGGACATGGAACAACAGACTGGTTCAAAATAGGAAAAGGAGTTCATCAAGGCTGTATATTATCACCCTGTTTATTTAACTTATATGCAGAGTACATCATGAGAAATGCTGGACTGGAAGAAACACAAACTGGAATCAAGATTGCCGGGAGAAATATCAATCACCTCAGATATGCAGATGACACCACCCTTATGGCAGAAAGTGAAGAGGAACTCAAAAGCCTCTTGATGAAAGTGAAAGTGGAGAGTGAAAAAGTTGGCTTAAAGCTCAACATTCAGAAAACAAAGATCATGGCATCCAGTCCCACCACTTCATGGGAAATAGATGGGGAAACGGTGGAAACAGTGTCAGACTTTATTTTTCTGGGCTCCAAAATCACTACAGATGGTGACTGCAGCCATGAAATTAAAAGATGCTTACTCCTTGGAAGGAAAGTTATGACCAACCTAGATAGCATATTCAAAAGCAGAGACATTAGTTTGCCAACAAAGGTTCGTCTAGTCAAGGCTATGGTTTTTCCTGTGGTCATGTATGGATGTGAGAGTTGGACTGTGAAGAAGGCTGAGTGCCGAAGAATTGATGCTTTTGAACTGTGGTGTTGGAGAAGACTCTTGAGAGTCCCTCGGACTGCAAGGAGATCCAACAGTCCATTCTGAAGGAGATCAGCCCTGGGATTTCTTTGGAAGGAATGATGCTAAAGCTGAAACTCCAGTATTTTGTCCACCTCATGTGAAGAGTTGACTCATGGGAAAAGACTCTGATGCTGGGAGGGATTGGGGGCAGGAGGAGAAGGGGACCACGGAGCATGAGATGGCTGGATGGCGTCACTGACTCGATGGACATGAGTCTGAGTGAACTCTGGGAGTTGGTGATGGACAGGGAGGCCTGGTGTGCTGCGATTGGTGGGATCACAGAGAGTCAGACAGGACTGAGCAACTGATCCAATTCTATTGTAAAATGAAAATTTCCATAGAGTAAAACAAAATATAACTCAAAAATACTTTTATTTCATCACTTCATTGGGAAAAATCAAGCCAGTTTTCTTAGCATAATTCAAAAATAAACATTAAAACTAAAAAGCAAAACATATACTCTCTCTATATATATGCATATACTGATAGATATAGATAGGTAGATAAAGGATATATATATATATATATATATATATGTATACAGAAAGATATCTCTCTATCTAAACAGAGAGCATAGAATATAAGCTTTGATTTTGATTTTAATGTTTTTTACTCATTTCTCTCCAGGTACAAATGTTTATATGAAGAGATCATACTATAGTTATATATATATAATACCACATATATAAAAACACTAAACTATATAAGTTCATTCTCACTCTTGATATTGTTAGATGAGAGGTGATAGGTTAACAGAATATCTAAGAAATATGCTTAGAAACAATATGCAGGATACAGAAAGTATTCATGTCTTAAATTCTTGGCTAATTACTTTCAAGATATTTGACCATCCAACCCAAGTTCAGGACATGTGTTTGAACAACTATTAACACTGGCGTATAGGTGGATCTATGTGCAAGCTCCACATTTTATTGGCATAATATAAAAATCAGTGCAACAGAAAATAACCCAATATATATGTTCCTGTTAACTCTGGAAAAACAGTCTGTCCCCTTATTTCAAACGGTGATAGACTGCACAGATTTCACAACACTGTTATGTTTCAACAATTCAGTATGAAAAATCAGGTTTTTGAACCTTATTATACAACTATGAGATAGATGATAAACTGAGAACAACAGGTTTGAAAAATATATTAAAGATTAAATGGATAAACAAACAATCACCCTGATCCTATTGCAGGCATGATTGGATCTTTTAGAGATGGCTATTGCTCCTGACCTTGTTGATGAACTTGTGAAACTGTCTCCTCCAGATGAAGGTGACGAGGTTGTTACTGATAGATACAAACAGAAGCAAGTAGTCGAAGATAAGTATAAAAATTCTATGGAGGTGCTCAGTAATGCTCTATAACACCTGTTAAAAATAAAAGCTCTGTCAAATAAATACACATAGAAGTGATCTCATAAAATACAAGCTGAAATCAGAGTTATGAATCTCCAAAAGACCCATATGTCACCTTACTCTCTTTGAATTGATATTTATCTCCCTGAAAGGAAAATATTAATACTTCTATTGTTTCAGATTCTTTCAAAATTCAGATCCACAGAAGTCAATGGGTAAATAATTTTGTAAAAACTGACAATATAGCTTAAAATGTATGACCCGTAAAAGTAGCAACACACACACACACACACACACACACACACACACATATATAATTGTTATTTTTCTAGTGATCTTAATATTCACTCTGTATCCTTTGATATGGGAATTAGGGAAGCTCTGACACTCACATCAGGTCACACAACTGATAAGATTTGAGGTTCCAAACCTCATCTTCTATCTATATTTCTTGGCTTGTTTTTTTACTTTATCTTTGTCCAATTTTAGTTAGCTAAATCATGATATTAAGTCCAGTTTGAAGGGTTGGATATAGTGATATTACCTTTAAAGGAGGGAGTGGTCACCTCTATGTAGAATATATTCCTGCCTATTTTCTATGGGTTAAGTAGTAACCATGAATACCATTCAGATATGTTCCTTCCACTCCAGTTGCTCAAATATATACTTAAAGTTGTGGAAAGCAGCTGTCAAGTGTAAGATCACCAAGTGTTCCCATAGTCAGTGGTCACTTTGGCATAACAATTAAGTCCAGAGCTTGAATTTCTCCATTTATGAAATATGAGTGGTATTAAGAGAGAGTAAGGAGTATGTCAAGGCTGTGTATTGTCACCCTGCTTATTTAACTTATATGCAGAGTACATCATGAGAAATGCTGGGCTGGATGAAGCACAAACTGGAATCAAGATACCCGGGAGAAATATCAGTCACCTCAGATATGCAGATGACGCCAACCTTATGGCAGAAAGTGAAGAGGGCCTAAAAAGTCTCTTGATGAAAGTGAAAGAGGAGAGTGAAAAAGTTGGCTTAAAGCTCAACATTCAGAAAACGAAGATCATGGCATCAGGTCCCATCACTTCATGGGAAATAGATGGGAAAACAGTGGAAACAGTGGCAGACTTTATTTTTGGGGGCTCCAAAATCACTGCAGATGGTGACTGAAGTCATGAAATTAAAAGACACCTACTCCTTGGAAGGAAAGTTATGACCAACCTAGGTAGCATATTGAAAAGCAGAGACATTATTTTGCCAACAAAGATCCGTCTAGTCAAGGCTATGGTTTTTCCAGTGGTCATGTATGGATGTGAGAGTTGGACTGTGAAGAAAGCTGAGTGCCGAAGAATTGATGCTTTTGAAGTGTGGTGTTGGAGAAGACTCTTGAGAGTCCCTTGGACTGCAAGGAGATCCCACCAGTTCATAGTAAAGGAGATCAGCCCTGAGTGTTCTTTGGAAGGAATGATGCTAAAGCTGAAACTCCAATACTTTGGCCACCTCATGCGAAGAGTTGACTCATTGGAAAAGACTCTGATGCTGGCAGGGATGGGGGCAGGAGAAGGGGATGACAGAGGATGAGATGGCTGGATGGCATCACTGACTCGATGGACGTGAGTTAGAGCGAACTCCGGGAGTTGGTGATGGACAGGGAGGCCTGGTGTGCTACGATTCATGGGGTCGCAAAGAGTCGGACACGACTGAGCAACTGAACTGAACAGAGAGTATCTCCTTGCTCTGTGTGTGTGTGTGCTCAGTCACTTAGCTGCATCCAACTTTTTGTGACCCTATGAACTGGAGCCTGCCAGGCTCCTCTGTCCATAGTATTTTCCATACAAGAATACTGGAGTGGGTTGCCATTTTCTGTTTGAGGGGATCACCTTGGCAGCATTCCTTTTATTGCTCCAATGAGGGGATTAACATCTGTGGAGACAAATTCAGGACACATGAGTTAGATTGTTTCCATTTATGGAAGCATGGGTTAAAATGTGTCTTTTTTTCTGTGTTTGCTGCTATTCCTGGATACCATAGATTGGGTGGCAACAACAGATACTTACTTCCCACAGCACTGGAGGCTGAAAGTCCAAGATTAGGGTGGAAGCCTGGTCAAATTCTGGTGAAAGGTTTTTTCCTAATTTACATCCAGCAATCTTCTTCTTGTATCCTTAACATTGTTGAGAGAGGACAAGTGAGCAGGTTCTCTGATGTCTCCTCCTATAAAAGCACTGATTCCATCATGCAGGTGCTACCTTCATGACCTAATTAGATCCCAAAGGCTCTACTTCCTAATGCCATCCTATTGGGATTATGTTTTAACATACTAATTGGGATGGGGGCACACAGAGATGCAAGCCATAACAAAACACTTTAATCAAAAATTTGAAAACTGGTTGGCTTCTTTAAACATAATAGCAATATCGTGTTCTTATTCCAGAGCAAGCAATATCTGAGAGGGTTAAAATATCTGGGATTAAACACCTGAAAAGTTTCCTCCTATATGAATAAAATGCAGCTGCTTCATGAGTCCAGAGTTTGTAAAAAATGTAGGGGCAAGAACTGGTCATTAGTTAGCTGACTCTCTGACTTCCACTAAAATAGTATTTATTAAAATGTTATATATGATTTGAGATTTAGAGTGTATAACATGACATAAAGTGAACATATAGAAGTAGGAGATGCATTAATGCTTATTAAACTCCTCTAATATAATAGGCCAAGTAATCAGGACTTTAAATATATTATCTCATGTAATACTCATGATGACATCTTCTCATATAATGATCTCTGACTTTTACTCTCAGTCATAATGAAATAACAGCTACAGAAAAAAAAAATGATGTGAAACAATGGTTTGAAGAAGCAAATCTTAAAGCTTTCTCTCTTGATGAGGCAGATTCAGAATTTGAGACTAATGTAGCTAAAATCTTCCATGTAGAGCACTGGAAAGAGGAGTCTATAGAGAGAGCGTTGGTATTCTAGAGTGGTTCCTTGAGTTTGGGGCTGAGTACTGATTTGTGTGTGTGCGTGGGGGGGTGTGTGTTGGGGGGTGTGCGTGTATGTGTGTGCATGTGTGTGTGAGAGGAAGATATGAAGATCACAGAAGTACCATGAGAAAGAAATAGGAAGAAAAAACAATCAGAGCTCACACAGGGCCAAGAATATGTTGTATTCCCAGTAGTTAATGTTCAAATGCTCAGTAGTGTCTGACTTTTTGCAACCCCATGGAAGGCAGCACTCCAGGATTTCCTGTCTACACCTCACCATCTCTCGAAGTTTGCCCAAGTTCCTGTCCATTGCATCAGTGATAAATAAGGGAAAACTTTCAATGCCTAGGGCATAAGAGAGCATTCTCAGAAGAATATTATCATAAAAAGGGTCTTGAGCAGAGTTCAGGGAGCTCGCCCTAAAGGAAAAGCCTGCTCAAAATTCCTGCTAAGAAAATTTGAAAAGAAGACTCAGAGGAATCAGACTGATTGCAAGAAACTTAAATAAAGGACAGAAAAATAATCTTACACTAATTTAAAAGAATAAAATATAATTCAACAAACAACAATGTAACACATTTGAAATTAAATTAAAAATGATAAGAAAATGCACAGCCAGGAAAAATGTTTAAATAGAAAGAGACCCAGAAACACAGGGATAGTGAAATCAACTCATAACACCGAAACTCTCATAAATACTTCTAGTTATTTAAGTAGGAAAACTAATGTATGAACAATGATAAGAAGTATAGACAATCAATAAAAATCTATACCATAAATTTAAAGTTAAAACATATAATATTTGAAATTAAAAATTAATCATCATATTAAAAACTACAAAAGGGAATATTAGCAAATTTGAAAGACTAGCAATAGAATATATCCAAAATTTTAAAAACAAAAAGAAAACCTCTGAAAATAGATGAACAGTGCTTCAGTGAGTTCTAGAACACTATTGACCAGAATCATATAGGTGTAACTGGAGTTCCATGGGAAAGAAAAAAAAAAAGATGAGGTACAGAAACAAAATATTATAAGATGTAAGAGATGGAAATATTGAATATTATCAGTTCAGTTGAGTCGCTCAGTTGTGTCCAACTCATTGCGACCCCATGAATCACAGGCCTCCCTGTCCATCACCAATTGCCAGAGTCCACCAAACCCATGTCCATCGACTCTATGATGCCATCCAACCATCTCATCCTCTGATGTCCCCTTCTCCTCCTGTCCTCAATCTTTCCCAGCATCAGGGTCTTTTCCAGTGAGTGAGCTCTTCACATCAGGTGGCCAAAGTATTGGAGTTTCAGCTTCAACATCAGTCCTTCGAATGAACACCCAGGACTCATCTTCTTTAAAATGGACTGGTTGGATCTCCTTGCAGTCCAAGGGACTCTCAAGAGTCTTCTCCAACACCACAGTCCTCCAACACCACAGTCCAAAAGCATCAATTCTTTAGTGCTCAGCTTTCGTTATAGTCCAAGTCTCACATCCATACATGACCACTGGAAAACCCACAGCCTTGACTAGATGGACTTTGTTGGCAAAGTAATGTCTCTGCCTTTTAACATGCTGTCTAGGTTGGTCATAACTTTCAAGGAATAAGTGTCTTTTTAATTTCATGGCTGCAATCACCATCTGCAGTGATTTTGGAGCCCAGAAAAATAAAGTCAGCTACTGTTTCCACTGTTTCCCCGTCTATTTGCCATGAAGTGATGGGACTGGATGCCGTGATCTTCGTTTTCTGAATGTTGAGCTTTAAGCCAACTTTTTCACTCTCCTCTTTCACTTTCATCAAGAGGCTCTTTAGTTCTTCTTCATTTTCTGCCATAAGGGTGGTGTCATCTGCATATCTGAGGTGATTGATATTTCTCCCGGGAATCTTGATTCCAGCTTGTGCTTCATCCAACCCAGAGTTTCTCATGACGTACTATGCGTATAGGTTAAATCATCAGGGTGACAACATACAGCCTTGATGTACTCCTTTCCTGATTTGGAGCCAGTATGTTGTTCCATGTCCAGTTCTAACTGTTGCTTCCTGACCTGCATACAGGTTTCTCAAGAGGCTGGTCAGATGGTCTGGTATTCCCATCTCTTGAAGAATTTTCCACAGTTTATTGTGATCCACACAGTCAAAGGCTTTGGCATAGTCAATAAAGCAGAAATAGATGTTTTTTTTTGGAACTCTCTTGCTTTTTTGATGATCCAGCGGATGTTGTTAATTTGATCTCTGGTTCCTCTGTCTTTTCTAAAACCAGCTTGAACATCTGGAAGTTCATGGTTCATGTATTGCTGAAGCCTGGCTTGGAGAATTTTAAGCATTACTTTACTAGCGTGTGAGATGAGTGCAGTTGTGCAGTAGTTTGAGCATTTTGGGCATTGCCTTTCTTTGGGATTGGAATGAAAACTGACCTTTTCCAGTCCTGTGGCCACTGCTGAGTTTTCCAAATTTGCTGGCATATTGAGTGCAGCACTTTCACAGCATCATCTTTCAGGATTTGAAATATTATCAAAAAGAACACAAATAACAGATGTTGGCAAGGATGTGAAGAATGACCATTGTACACTGCTGGTGAGAATGTAAGCTGGTGCAGCACTGTGGAACAGTACGGAGATTTCTTTTCAGAACAGGTGGTGATCTAAACCCTTGGCTGTAGGCTAACTCGCCTAGATTTTCAGTAATTGAAGCTCACCTCAGTTAAAAGTCAATTTAAATTTGACAATGTTCTGGGTTTTGGCCATATCATTTTTTTCCTAATTTTTTTTTCATATATGTGTAATTCCTAGCACAATTTTGTTGTACCAGTATTATGAAGAAAATGCTTGCTAAATTTTATACAGTTTCTGACTCCACAAAGTTCCTTGTTCCCACAGGGGTTACATTTAAAAAGGCAAGATTTTTGAAAGGATTCCCATCTCACATTACCAGATTTTTTTTTTTCCATTAAAGCTAAAATCTGGAGTGCATCTCTGTAACAGTTGGGGGTGATGGTTGTGGACATGCTTTAAGTGTTGAAAAATACTAGAATATTAATTTTTGATATGGTTAAGTTTTAAAAACAGACAGAAAGTGTTACTCTCAGTCATTTCTCTTTTGTGACCCCATGGACAGAAACCTTCCAGGCTTCACTGTCCATGGGAGTCTCCAGGTAGGAATATTGGAGTGGGTAGTCATTCCCTTCTCTAAATGGATAAAATTTGTTCTTTGGGGCTTTTAAAATAGTAAATAGATTTTTATAAAATTTCATTTTGTTGCCAGCGGTTTTTTGAGAAAGTGAGTCTCATCTTTCAGTGAAGAAATAAACAACCTAGGCGAAAATACAAAGAGGCCACTTTTGACTTATTTACTCACTTATTTGTGTATGTACTTTTTTATTTGAGTTTATTTGTTTATTTTAGCCTCATTGCACAGCATGGGAGATCTTAGTTCCCTGACCAGAGATCAAATCCATGTCCCCTGCATGACATAGGATTTGACGGAGGGGAGTCTTAACCACTGGCCTGCCAGGGAAGTCCCTGACTTATTATTGATCAAATATATGCATGTTGTTGTTGTTATTGTTTGTTATTTAGTTACTAAGTCATGTCTGACTCTTTTGTGACTCCAATGGACTGTAGCCCACCAGGCTCCTCTGTCCATGGAATTCTCGAGGCAAGAATACTGGAGTGGGTTGCCATCTTTCTCCAGGGGATCTTTCTGACCCATGGGTGGAACATGTGTTTCCAAAATTGGCAGGCAGATTATTTACCACTGAGCCCCCAGGTCATACCAAAATATATGCATATATATTCATTTATGTATCCATATGTATAACAGCCTTATTAGAATGCAAGCCAAAATAGGTGAGGATTTCTGTTCATGTCCTTCACTACTCAATCTTAAGGTTTTAGTATTCACCCAGTAAAGAGCTGGTGCTTAATAAATATTTGTTGGTTTAATTAATTAGTTATTTCCATGAATGTGAGACATAACTCATCCTTTGACATTATAAGTGTAGGTAGTGGGTTGTATAATCAAAAGACAAAATTAAAGTATCAGATCAGTCGCTCAGTCGTGTCTGACTTTTTGCGACCCCATGAATGCCAGCATGCCAGGCCTCCCTGTCCATCACCAACTCCCGGAGTTCACTCAGATTCACGTCCATCGAGTCAGTGATGCCATCCAGCCATCTCATCCTCTGTCGTCCCCTTCTCCTCTTGCCCCCAATCCCTCCCAACATCAGAGTCTTTTCCCATGAGTCAACTCTTCACATGAGGTGGCCAAAGTACTGGAGTTTCAGCTTTAGCATCATTCCTTCCAAAGAAATCCCAGGGCTGATCTCCTTCAGAATGGACTGGTTGGATCTCCTTGCAGTCCAAGGGACTCTCAAGAGTCTTCTCCAATACCATAGTTCAAAAGCATCAATTCTTCGGCGCTCAGCCTTCTTCACAGTCCAACTCTCACATCTGTACATGACCACAGGAAAAACCATAGCCTTGACTAGACGGACCTTTGTTGGCAAAGTAATGTCTCTGCTTTTGAATACGCTACCTAGGTTGGTCATAACTTTCCTTCCAAGGAGTAAGCATCTTTTAATTTCATGGCTGCAGTCACCATCTGCAGTGATTTTGGAGCCCCCCAAAATAAAGTCTGACACTGTTTCCACTGTTTCCCCATCTATTTCCCATGAAGTGATGGGACCGGATGCCATGATCTTCGTTTTCTGAATGTTGAGCTTTAAGCCAACTTTTTCACTCTCCTCTTTCACTTTCATCAAGAGGCTTTTGAGTTCCTCTTCACTTTCTGCCATAAGGGTGTCATCTGCATATCTGAGGTGATTGATATTTCTCCCGGCAATCTTGATTCCAGCTTGTGTTTTTTCCAGTCCAGCGTTTCTCATGATGTACTCTGCATATAAGTTAAATAAACAGGGTGACAATATACAGCCTTGACGAACTCCTTTTATTTTTTGGAACCAGTCTGTTGTTCCATGTCCAGTTCTAACTGTTGCTTCCTGACCTGCATACAAATTTCTCAAGAGGCAGATCAGGTGGTCTGGTATTCCCATCTCTTTCAGAATTTTCCACAGTTTATTGTGATCCACACAGTCAAAGGCTTTGGCGTAGTCAATAAAGCAGAAATATATGCTTTTCTGGAACTCTCTTGCGTTTTCCATGATCCAGCAGATGTTGGCAATTTGATCTCTGGTTCCTCTGCCTTTTCTAAAACCAGCTTGAACATCAGGAAGTTCACGGTTCACCTATTGCTGAAGCCGGCCTTGGAAAATTTTAAGCATTACTTTACTAGTGTGTGAGATGAGTGCAATTGTGCGGTAGTTTGAGCATTCTTTAGCATTCCTTTCTTTGGAATTGGAATGAAAACTGACCTTTTCCAGTCCTGTGGCCACTGCTGAGTTTTCCAAATGTGCTGGCATATTGAGTGCAGCACTTTCACAGCATCATCTTTCAGGATTTGGAATAGCTCAACTGGAATTCCATCACCTCCACTAGCTTTGTTTGTAGTGATGCCTTATAAGGCCCACATGACTTCACATTCCAGGATGTCTGGCTCTAGGTCATTGATCACACCACTGTGATTATCTGGGTCGTGAAGATCTTTTTTGTACAGTTCTTCTGTGTATTCTTGCCATCTCTTCTTAATATCTTCTGCTTCTGTTATGTCCATACCATTTCTGTCCTTCATCGAGCACATCTTTGCATGAAATGTTCCTTTGGTATTTTTGATTTTCTTGAAGAGATCTCTAGTCTTTCCCATTCTGTTGTTTTCCTCTATTTCATTGCATTGATCTCTGAAGAAGGCTTTCTTATCTCTTCTTGCTATTCTTTGGAACTCTGCATTCAGATGTTTATATCTTTCCTTTTCTCCTTTGCTTTTCACTTCTCTTCTTTTCACAGCTATTTGTAAGGCCTCCCCAGACAGCCATTTTGCTTTTTTGCATTTCTTTTCCATGGGGATGGTCTTGATCCCTGTCTCCTGTAGGTCACGAACCTCCGTCCATAGTTCATCAGTCATTCTATGTATCATATATAGGCCCTTAATTCTATTTCTCACTTCCACTGTCTAATCATAAGGGATTTGATTTAGGTCTTACCTGAATGGCCTAGTGGTTTTCCCTACTTTCTTCAATTTAAGTCTGAATTTGGCAATTAGGAGTTCATGGTCTGAGCCATAGTCAGCTCCTGGTCTTGTTTTTGCTGACTCTATAGAGCTTCTCCATCTTTGGCTGCAAAGAATATAATCAATCTGATTTCGGTGTTGACCCTCTGGTGATGTCCATGTATAGAGTCTTCTCTTGTGTTGTTGGAACAGGGTGTTTGTTATGATCAGTGCATTTTCTTGGCAAAACTCTATTAGTCTTTGCCCTGCTTCATTCCGTATTCCAAGGCCAAATTTGCCTGTTACTCCAGGTGTTTCTTGACTTCCTACTTTTGCATTCCAGTCTTCTATAATGAAAAGGACATCTTTTTGGGGTGTTAGTTCTAAAAGGTCTCGTAGGTCTTCATAGAACTGTTCAACTTCAGCTTCTTCAGCGTTACTGGCTGGGGCATAGACTTGGATTACTGTGATATTGAATGGTTTGCCTTGGAAATGAACAGAGATCATTCTGTCATTTTTGAAATTGCATCCAAGTACTGCATTTCGGACTCTTTTGTTGACCATGATAGCCATTCCATTTCTTCTGAGGGATTCCTGCCCACAGTAGTAGATATAATGGTCATGTTAAATTCATGGTCTGAGTTAAATTCACCCATTCCAGTCCATTTCAGTTCGCTGATTCCTAGAATGTCGACATTCACTCTTGCCATCTCTTGTTTGACCACTTCCAATTTGCCTTGATTCATGGACCTGACATTCCAGGTTCCTATGCAATATTGCTCTTCACAGCATCGGACCTTGCTTCTATCACCAGTCACATCCACAGCTGGGTATTCTTTTTGCTTTGGCTCCATCCCTTCATTCTTTCTGGAGTTATTTCTCCACTGATCTCCAGTAGCATTTTGGGAACCTACTGACCTGGGGAGTTTCTCTTTCAGTATCCTATCATTTTGCCTTTTCATACTATTCATGGGGTTCTCAAGGCAAGAATACTGAAGTGGTTTGCCATTCCCTTCTCTAGTGGACCACATTCTGTCAGATCTCTCCTCCATGACCCGCCCGTATTGGGTTGCCCCATGGGCATGGCTTAGTTTCATTGAGTTAGACAAGGCTGTGGTCCTAGTGTGATTAGATTGAATAGTAAAGTATAGATTTTTTAAAATAATGAATTTTTAGAAATAAAAATTTTATAAATTGAAATGTATATACATATATATATTTATATGTCAGACTCTAATGTGGGAATGAAACTTCTTTGAGAGTTCTAACTACAGTTCCCCATTGTATTTATATAATAAATATTAAAATAACATACCCTAATTATAATTTCAAGCTTTGGTTATTTAAAATTCTGACAACATGAGTGGAGATTATCTAGATTCTTTATGGTTTCCCATTTCTTGACAATTATCTTGTGTATAATAAGACAAAAATATGTTTTATTTATTTGTCTTTAAACTTTCAAAACACTTAATTTGATTTTTGATAAAAAGCAACCCTTCCTTTTAATGCTCTATTGTATACTTGAAAGCTGAGATTGCAGTAATAAACATGCCCAGCACAGACATGTTTGGGAACAAACACATTTGTTATTGTTAAAGATACAACTTGTGAGGGTAGAAGTGTCCAGACATTACCCAGTGTTCCTCACTCCTGTATTGTTTCTACTTCAGTCCCCGAAGGAATGGATAACTGTTATTGGACTTGCTGTCGTTCTGTAACAAGTAGGAAGTTAGGAAAACTATGTAAAGTATCTGTTTCAGAAACGGACAACAGGCAATACAAGATTCAGATGCTCAGAGAAAGAAATCAAGAGAGGGAACTCTATGAGGAGATCACAGGAAGAGTGTGCCCATCCCACTGAGTTGAGCACAAAGAAATTAGAGTGTGGGGAGGCTGATGTGGTTAGAATTTTTAGATCACAAAGTAAGAGATGAGAGAACAATATAGAAGAATGTCGCCATAAATTGGCATATGAGTGTGCTTCAGTGTTTGAATTAATACTAAATTGCATGTTTCTAGGAAAGGATCGGAGAAGGCAACGGCAACCCACTCCAGTACTCTTGCCTGGAAAGTCCCATGGACGGAGGAGCCTGGTGGGCTGCAGTCCATGGGGTCACAAAGAGTCGGACATGACTGAGCAAATTCACATTCACTTTTCACCTTCATGCGTTGGAGAAGGAAATGGCAACCCACTTCAGTGTTCTTGCCTGGAGAATCCCAGGGACAGGGGAGCCTGGTGGACTGCCGTCTATGGGGTCGCACAGAATCGGACACAACTGAAGCGACTTAGCACCAGTAGCTGCAGCAGGAAAGGATACCACAAGGTTTGTCAGATATCTACTAGAGAAGAATTAAAAATTACTGGGGAGCTGAGAGGTAAATATCCTGAGAATTCACACATTTGTGTTCCAACCAGTCAGTTGGGTTCTCACTGAAACTAAGACATTTGGTAGGGACTTCAGAGTATAGTGCTTTTCAAGTGGGGACAATTTTGCTCTCTTGGGACTGTCTTGAGATAATTTTGATTGTCATAACTTAGGAGGGTACAACTGGCATCTCATGTGGAGAGGACAGGGACACTGCTGAATATCTTATCATGCACAAAACCACTTCCTACAATAAAAACACAATCATGAGTGAAGCGTACAACTAAATAAACCATTTTAAATATAGTCACTTTTTAAAAATAAATATTTGAAATTGAGCAGTCATATACACTTCAGTTTTCTATTGCTAATTACATTACACTAGTGTTAGTCACTCAGTACCTTCAGTGAAAAAAAACTTTGGATATCTGTGTGTATATGTGTTTGTGTATGTGTGTATGTGTGTGTCTATGCATTTAGGGCAAGTCATATTAGTACAGTTTTAAATTTTCCATGATTTAATTCTATCATCAATAATATAACATCAGCACTCATTTCACATGCTTCAAATTTATCAGCCATAGTGCCTTATTTAAAGCAGAGAGTGTTTGTCAGAGATAAATAGTACAGAAGGCCAATGTATCACTGTCAATAATACTAAACGTCTACACAAACCACAAAATTAAGTACCTTGGAAGAACGTTACAAAGTGCAAGGCTTGCATAGGGATCAATTGAAGGTAGAAAAAAGAGTCCCAGAGGGAGTTCATTTGCATAGTATTTGCATTACCACTCTTATCAATTAGTTCAAATATAAGCCAACTCAGTAGTCACATATGAGGCCAACCTAAAGGGAAATATGTCAGTTTATGTTAGCTTTCGTAACAGGAGGCACACACAGAGTTGGGTAGAAAGGAAAAAGCCAAAAAGTCAAGCATAAGCTTAATGTCTTAAATATTTGAGAACATTAATAATATTATATATGTATCAATATATATGTATCAATATGTCTATAAATAAATAGATACATGGGTAGACATAGATAGATATGTACAGTGTATGTTTGCTTTCTTTCAAACCTAGAACAAGCCTGTTGGGATACACAGATAGTTTTGATTATAAAGCTTGTAAATATCATATCAGAAAATTTCTGCATTTATATAAATTAAAATTTGAAGTAAAGCATCTTTCAGAATTTGAAAATTGATAACTAAAATCAGTTCATCAAAAGTTGATATATAAATGTTCAAACAAATATTTAACAACATTCACATCTATTTATTTTTCAGTTAGAATGCTTTTTTTAATATTCTACAGGGAGATTTCTTCTATTTGTATCATAAACTTACATAAAATTTGAGAGCTCAGTTTAAGAAACTTGATATTGTTTTCAATATTTAATATTGGAAAGGATGATTTCTTTTTTTTTTAAATTTTATTTTATTTTTAAAATTTACAATATTGTATTGGTTTTGCCAAATATCAAAATGATTTATTTCTTGAGAATGAGTTCTAAAGCTCCTCTTAAAAGATTCAGAGCAGTTTGCCTTCCTAATAAAACAATATAGAATTTGTAAAGTCCAGATGCATTATGAATGGTGGACATGTGTTGTGTTTCCCAACAACATTCATGAACCCAGAATATTTTTATGTTGTTGTTACCCAGGGTTAGAATACAATGATATTATCATCCACAGAATGATTATTGCTTTATACTTGGTCAATAGTGTTAAGCCAGGAATTTTCTTCTTCTTACTCCCTCTGCCTATATGTCATTTCCTTCTGTTTATCCACCTTCACTTTATGGCTATCTGCAGGACTAAAGACCAAGTTCTCAGTGCCTGCCAAATTCTTCCCTGTGTCTTAACTAGAAGAATAAGTTGAACTGACTGCTATCTGAAAATAAAATTAGAACTGGGAGGCATCATCAACGTCTATGCTATAATGTCAACTGCGCATAGGCAAAGGCCATAACTTTATGTTTATGAGACTATAAGGTAGCATAGCTGGACCACAGAAAATGCTTATAACAGCAATTAATGAGCTAATAAATGAAAGACTGAATAAACCTAGTGGACTCTACACGTTTTGTAAATATAAGAAACAAGCTCAAGGTATTTAGATAACTTCTGCAGACTTATAATGATTTAGTAAGACAAAATTCATATAATTCTGTATTTTTGCTTGTTTAACTGTAAGCTATGTTATTTGGAAAATATAAAAATTTTCAGTTGCTTTTTCAAACTCAAAACTTTCTAGTTTTTGCTGTTTTGAATCTGGCTGTCAAATCTGATAGTCTCTCCTTTTTTCATTGTTTCATTTCTTTTATTTTTTTATAAATAAAACTTTACATTTTTCATCTTTTAAATTTAATAATTGAATTTTATGTTGATATAATTATACATTTTTGAGTGCTTTATCTGTCTTTTTCCTGTGGTGATGAAGTTTTCTCATATTTTTAGTGATATTCAATGCTGAGTTCACTTTCCATAGAAAATATTTGAGGGCTAGATTCTATATTATTTCTTCAGAGATAAATTATCTGGGCTTCACCCAGGAGCTTAGTTATGTCCAAGGATCAAAATAACTTGGGTCCACAATTTTTCAAGTTTGATTTAGGGATTTTGAGGAGGGAGTATACGAAGGTAGGATGACTGATGATTTGTGATAGTTTAGAGACAATGGTGAGATAGAAATAAATTTCCAAATTCTTACTCTGCTAGTAGTTTTCTTATCTTTTCATATCTTTCACTAAGGTTTCCCCTTTGGGGATGTCAAATGTCAGGATGGAGATGATAAAGTTGGGCTGAGAGGCTGATGACCTCCTACCTGCTTTGTCTTCTGGCCAGTTTCTAGACTAGCAACTATTGGTTCTAGTTTCTTACTTATTATTATGGATTTTACTTTTATGTTTTTATTGTTATTTCTGGCTTCCAAAGAATTATTTAAATTTCCAGCTATGACATTCATGTCTTAAACATTTATATTTATCTTTTCCAGCATTACTAAGTACACTATATCTAGAGTAGTTAACTCTGAACATTTAATCCTGTATATCAGCATGCTTTGTTTTCTCACTGAGTGTGAAAGTCACTCAGTCATGTCTGATTCTTTGCAACCCCAGGGACTACACAGTCCATGGAATTCTCCTGGACATAATACAGTGGGTAGCTGTTCCCTTCTCCAGAGGATCTTCCTAACCCAGGGACCAAAACTAGGTCTCCTGCATTGCAGCAGATTCTTTACCAGCTGAGCCAACAGGGAATTTCTAAAATAATGTAGCTGGTAAGTATCAATACATGCTTAGAAATTTTTTCCATACAATTCTATTAGAACAGCTCAAGCACATGATTCACATCTGAATTGACTACTACCCAGACTACAAAAGCAGACTATGTTTTAAACTATCTAATGGATCAGGAAGTAAACAAAGAATAAATGCTATTTGAGAAAATGATGTTACACATGTGTAAATAATTTTCCACATATTTATTTTTATAAAGGACAAGATTTGGGGGATTAAGGAGAATGGTTTAGAAAAGCATTTACAGTTAAGCTTACTAAGCACAAATTATCCTACACAGACTACTTTCTTCTAAGAAATAATCAATTAGAAAATTTAACACAGATGAAAACAGTAAGCCTGATATTACTGATATATCTGAAATTACAAGTGGATAGCTCTTTGTATTCAAAACAAAAATAAAGATTCAATATATGTTATTATGAATTTTTAACCACACTTATGGTCAAATAAATTTAATAATTAAGTTTTATATTAGAATAATGTGAGTATAGATATTTCTGATGTTCAATTTCCCTTTATATGTCCAATTAACCTTTATTTACTGAGAAATCATGGGATTCTAATTTGATTGGCAGCACCAGAGCTGGCGCCAGTAAGGGGAGTTCAGAAACTCTGCTGGAAAATCATGGTTTATTAATACATCATTAAGCACTCTAAATGGATTCCAATGGTGTATGTCTAAGGAAGGAAATAATTCAACATTTGTTAGTTACTGACAGAGTACAGAATTGAAATTTACATTATAAGCCTTCCGTTAAAAATCCTAATGTGCCAGCAATTGAATTACACATCACAAAATGATAGTGTATGTCATCTGCCTTTTTACCACAGAGAACTATAAATGTTAATGATTATGTACTTTCATCCAGACAAAAGCATATTATCATATAGTAATACAATCTAGAAAAGTATGAATGCAAATAAAATAAAAATTAGATTTATTTGCAATATGCTTGTAATGGGCATTTAGCTCATTTATGATTTAAATCTAAATGGTGTCATGTACAGTTGAAACATATGCAACTGAATTGCACTTTATTTCTAATGACCACACAACCAGTCTGGATATCTATGATTTTCAAACACCATTATATTTTTCTCTATGTTAACAGTCTAAATTGTTTGCAAGAAAAACATTAATTATTGAGTTTGGAAAGCATTCACATCTTTATTTTAATTTCTAACATCAATCTAAACCAGGGCTACATTAACTTCTTTCTCATGCTTATGCTTGAATATGGATTTTCTGAGAAAGAAAATTATTTTGTACATTTCTAATTAATTCATGATTACAACATAAAACATAAAAAATATTTTTGGAAATTATTTGCATTTCAAAATTATGTAAGACTATTAAAATATTTTTCACCTAACCTGAACACTTGATTACAAGTAAATATACTTTGTATGCAAAATTTTTATAGTATTCAGTTCAGTTCAGTCGCTCAGTTGTGTCTGACTCTTTGAAACCCCATGAATTGCAGCATGCCAGGCCTCCCTGTCCATCACCAACTCCAGGAGTTCACTCAAACTCGTGTCCATCGAGTCAGTGATGCCATCCAGCCATCCTCTATCGTCCCCTTCTCCTCTTGCCCCCAATCCCTCCCAGCATCAGAGTCTTTTCCAATGAGTCAACTCTTCACATGAGGTGGCCAAAGTATTGGAGTTTCAGCTTTAGCATCATTCCTTCCAAAGAACACCCCAGGACTGATCTCCTTTAGAATGGGCTGGTTAGATCTCCTTGCAGCCCATGGGACTCTCAAGAGTCTTCTCCAACACCACAGTTCAAAAGCATCAATTCTTCGGCGCTCAGCTTTCTTCAAAGTCCAACTCTCACATCCATACATGACTACTGGAAAAACCATAACCTTGACTAGACTAGAGATCTATAAATACTAAAATTTGCACATTAATACTCTATCTTCTTTTGGTGTAAACTGAACTTTTATTGGCATGTGTGTTAGAGATTTTGTACACTCTTGACTGATGTACAAAGAAGAGCAATCACAATAATTAAGACATTTTGATGATATTAACTATGCCACTGATATAAATATTTCTTTAATTGTATTCCTTGGTATTTAGGGAAATTGTTCTCTGAGCAATTCCAAGGAACAAACTGGTAGCAGGAAATTTGGATCTGTATATAAGGAAGTAGTGTTTATCACTCTTCAAGCTCATATCAACACAAGTCCCTTCTTTCTCTCTAGCCACAATATAAACTCGGTTATGTGATAAAACATGACACACAGTCATCTTTCATGGTTATACCCTAATCTCCTTAAACTCAAAAAATTCTTATTATCATGATTCTTTTTTTAAATTTATTATTATTATTATTTTTTTTACTTTACAATATTGTATTGGTTTTAAAGTAAGTATCTAAACAACATTTAGAAAGTGTGAATAAATGTGAATGATTCAACAACAAAAACTTCAGATACAATAATGAAATCAGTAATATTGATTCCTTAAATATCTTTGGAACCACATTGGCTGTACATAAAAAAGTGCATCATTTCCTTTCCATACAGTATATACACTAGTAACAGTTGATAAATGGCTAGACTTTAGTGGATTCCTATGATAAGTAAGGAAAAACAGTAATGAAGTCTATTTATGCGCTTGTGGTGAATCATCTATGCATGTAAACTTTTTGCCACAGTTTCAACTTGTGAGAAAATATATACATTTTGCTAGGTGGGAATGTACAGAAGAAAAATGACTATTGTTGAATTCATAGTTTAGATAGGAGTAAGATAGGAAGTCAGAAAGAAAAATGATCAAGGAGAGGGCAGCCCAGAGCAAGGAGTAAGCTGTGTTTTTAAGATGAAAGTAAGGGAAAGTGAAACCAAAGGTAGATAGAGATGATACTGAAAATAGAGAGTGATAAGGAATACTAGAATCACAAACTCACAGTCAATTTTAAACACAGCACTTCTGTTAGAAGTTGTAGGCAGGGGATCAGAAAACCAAAATAAAGCCTCATAGAAACAGAAATAACTGACATGAAGTTAAGAAAAAAATTGTTTTATAATTTTAATTTTGTATGAGCACTAGTAAGTGGAGGTCTATTTTAGATTGTCTCTCTTTGGAATTTTCTTAACATCCAATAGTTACCAATAAGCCCGTACACTCTCTCCCTTCCCTTTTTCTGACTTGAAATGGTATAATTTGGTGTTGGCAGGAGGCAGATTGATCCTGCTATCTCATGCATTTTTTATCTCAAAATATTAACTCATAAAACTGACAGTTCTTTTGTTTCTTCTCTCTGTTTGGAAAGGTATTAAGGGACAATAAGAAAATAAGAAAGCAATAAATAAAATGAAAAAAAAACCAGACTTTTTGTTTTTTTTTTTGTTTTTTACAATTTTTCTGAGACTCCATAAAGGTGCCTGCTTTATATATCTAAATGTATATACTCAGTTATAAACTATTTGTGTAAAACTCAATCTTATTTTGCTCCTTGATAAAGCTAATAGGTGACCGCCCTATGAAAACAGAAAAAAGTAGATGCGGTAAACAATATATATCCATATGTGCCGTGGTAACTTAGTGATTAACACGCCATGGACTTGAAACTGTTATTTCAAGTATTAAAATAAGAGGGGAATGTTAACAATAAAAAACTAAGGGGAAAGATTTCCTAAAAACAAAAACAATAATAGCAACAGCAAAACCAAACCTAAGCAGTTAGAGAAAAATCTATCTATGCTTTATTTGCCTCCCTGGAGAAGAGAGAGAGGAAGAAAGAGAGAGAGGGAAGGCGGGAAGGAGGCAAGGGAGGAAGGAAGGAAGAAATTTATGTTTTCAAGGGCAGGAAGTAGAGATTAATACAGCTGAAGTAACCCAACTAGAAATGAGGTAGGTAGAGCCCTATTAAAAACCAAGAGGATATTTTTACAGGAAAGCGAGACTTTGCCAGGCAGGAGGAAACAAGGTACAGTGTTATCTAAAGGAAGATATAACAAGTGCTCCAAAGACCAAAGTGATCATTTGGATTACAGCAAAAAATAGAAATGGAAAGGAAATAAATGATAAGAAGTTACTATGTCTCAGGCAGCATAAAAAACTCAGCTTTAGAAATATGTATACTGATAAAAAAAAAAAGCCTGTAAAAGAGCTAAGGCATTAATCATAGAATATTCTAATTACACCAGTGGCAACAGTCTGAGAATAGGAGGATGCCCATGGAGGTGGCACACTTGAAGAAAACTGAATGTATAATGTATAGATAATATTCATAAAGAAAACGTATCTGTATGTACACTGGAGTTAGATTTTGGAAACAGCCTGGTAGAAATGATAAATGTGACTAGTATAAATAGAATCAATAGGAAAATGAAAAAAAAAGAAAAGACAGTAATACACAGTGACTAAATACTGAGACAGTTTTATGTAGTTCAACATAAGAAATTTTACCATTCAATAGATGTGGTGAACACCTGCTGTGGATAAGGCACAGAATTTTAGAAACTAATATGAAGATGGATGACACAGAGTCCCCAGCCTCAAAAACTACAGTTTGAATTTATGGAGTATTTACTGGTGTTTAGTGAGTATGCCAAGTCTTTAATTTATGAGTGTCTATATCTACTGGGTTGCAAATAATGCATACTTTTTCAGTTGAGTCTTCTGATTAAAGTAACAGAGCTCCACAAAGCTTAGTTATATTAACAAAGAAATTATATCAATTTGATGTGGGAAGACAGAGGCAAAAAGCACCAAGGCCACATAAGAACCTGAATCCTCCATCTGAAATGCCAAAGCAAAATGCCCAAAGGACAAAGCAAAACCAAGCAGCCCTCGTTCAGCTTGGCTCTTTCCAAGTATATAGCTCAGCTTTTTCCCAGACAGCTGCATTAAGAAGCATTCTAACATCATGCATAGATTCTGACCTTTAGTCACCTGCGTTTGAATTCTTGATCCACTTTTCTGGGACTTAGAGCAAGTTACTTATCCTTTCTGTGTCTTCAATGTTAAAACCTGTTTCACAGATTCTCTCCAACATAGAGATGAAAAGAGAAAATATAAGGAAATACTTGTGAATTCTGCCTAGCACATTATAGGGCTAGATAGCTGTTCATTCTTTTCTATCTCTAATTGTTGCCTTTTATCTCTAGACTTTTAATTTAATATAAACTTTAATTTGAGCAACATGTCAGATTAAATTTCAGTTTTTAAATCACAAGTCTAAATTTCCAGAAGAAATGGATCAATAATCATAATATACCTAAGCATTTTTAATAAATTTCTATTATTTAATAATTATAAGTTATAAGGTTTCAAACCACTTTTACAGCTGAATTCATCCTAACATTAATATTCAGTTCAGTTCAATCGCCCAGTCGTGTCCGACTCTTTGCAACCCCATGGACTAGAACACGCCAGGCTTCCCTATCACCCACTCCCAGGGTTTACTCAAACTCATGCCCATTGAGTCAGTGAGGCCATCCAGACATCTCATCCTCTGTAGTCCCTTTCTTCTCCTGCCTTCAATCTTTCCCAGCATCGGGGTCTTTTCAAGTGAATCAGCACTTGACATCAGGTGGCCAAGTATTGGAGTTTCAGCTTCAACATCAGTCCTTCCAATGAACATTCAGGATTGATTTCCTTCAGGATGGACTGGTTGGATCTCCTTGCAGGCCAAAGGACTCTCAAGAGCCTTCTCCAACACCACAGTTCAAAAGCATCAATTCTTCGGTGCTCACCTTTCTTTATAGTCCAACTCTCACATCCTTACATGACTACTGGAAAAACCATAGCCTTGACTAGACGGACCTTTATGGACAAAGTAATGTCTCTGCTTTTTAATGTGCTGTCTAGGTTGATCATAACTTTTATTCCAAGGCGTAAGTGTTTTTTTATTTAATGGTTACAGTCACCATCTGCAGTGATTTTGGAGCCCCCCAAAATAAAATCTGCCACTGTTTCCACTGTTTCTCCATCTATTTGCCATGAGTGATGGGACCATGCTATGATCTTTGTTTTCTGAATGTTGAGCTTTAAGCCAACTTTCTCACTCTCCTCTTTCACTTTCATCAAAAAGCACTTTAGTTAGTCTTCACTTTCTCCCATAAGGGTGGTGTCATCTGCATATCTGAGGTTATTGATATTTCTCCCAGCAATCTTGATTCCATCTTGTGCTTCAAGCCTGTGGACCTTGTGGAAGCAAGGTCTGATGCTGTAAAGAGCAATATTGCATTGGAACCTGGAATGTTAGGCCATGAATCAAGGCAAATTGGAAGTGGTCAAACGAGATGGCAGGAATCAACATCAACATTTTAGGGGTCATCGAACTAAAATGGACTGGAATGGGTGAATTTAACTCAGATGACCATTATATCTATTACTGTGGGCAAGAATCCCTTAGAAGTAATGGAGAAACCATCATAGTCAACAAGAGTCCAAAATGCAGCATTTGGATTCAGTCTAAAAAACAACAGATGATCTCTGTTCGTTTCTCAGGCAAATCATTCAGTATCACGGTAATCCAAATCTATGCCAGTAATGCTGAAGAAGTTGAATTTGAACAGTTCTATGAAGACCTACAAGACCTTCTATTATTAACACGCAAAAAAAAAAGATGTCCTTTCATTATAGGGAGGGGTCAGGAATGCAAAAGTAGGAAGTCAAGAAACACCTGGGGTAACAGGCAAATTTGGCCTTGGAGTACAGAATGAAACAGGGCAAAGGCTAATAAAGTTCTGCCAAGAGAATGCACTGGTCATAGCAAACACCTTCTTCCAACAACACAAGAGAAGACTCTACACATGGACATCACCAGATGGTCAACTCTGAAATCAGATTGATTATATTCTTTGCAGCCAAAGATGGAGAAGCTGTATACAGTCAGCAAAAACAAGACCGGGAGCTGACTGTGGCTCAGATCATGAACTCCTTATTGCCAACTTCAAACTTAAATTGAAGAAAGTGGAGAAAACCACTAGACCATTCAGGTATGACCTAAATCAAATCCCTAAAGATTTTACAGTGAAAATGAGATATAGATTTAAGGGACTAGATCTGATAGACAGAGTGCCTGATGAACTATGGATGGAGGTTCATGGCATAGTACAGGAGACAGGGATCAAGACCATCCCCAAGAAAAAGAAATACAAAAAAGCAAAATGGCTGTTTGAGGAGGGCTTACAATTAGCTGTGAAAAGAATAGAAGTGAAAGGCTAAGGAGAAAAGGAAAGATATGAATGCAGAGTTCCAAAGAATAGCAAAGAGATATAAGAAAGTCTTCTTCAGTTATCAGTGCAAAGAAATAGAGGAAAACAATAGAATAGTAAAGACTGGAGATCTCTTCAAGAAAATTAGAGAGACCAAGGGAATATATCATGCAAAGATGGGCTCAGTAAAGGACAGAAATGGTATGGACCTAACAGAAGCAGAAGATATTAAGAAGAGATGGCAAGAATACACAGAAGAACTGTACAAAAAAGATCTTCACGACCCAGATAATCATGATAGTGTGATCACTCACCAAGAGCCAGACATCCTGGAATGTGAAGTCAAGTGGGCCTTAGAAAGCATCACTACAAACAAAGCTAGTGGAGGTGATGGAATTCCAGTTGAGCTATTTCAATCCTAAAAGATGATGCTATGAAAATGTTGCACTCTATATGCCAGCAAATTTGTAAAACTCAGCAGTAGCCACAGAACTAGAAAAGGTCAGTTTTCATGCCAATCCCTAAGAAAGGCAATGCCAAAGAATGCTCAAACTACCACACAATTGCATTCATCTCACACTCTAATAAAGTAATGCTCAAAATTCTCCAGACCAGGCTTCAACAATATGTGAACCGTGAACATCCAGATGCTCAAGCTAGTTTTAGAAAAAGCAGAGGAACCAGAGATCAAATTGCCAACATCCACTGGCTCATCAAAAAAGCAAGAGAGTTCCAGAAAAACATCTATTTCTGCTTTATTGACTATGCCAAAGCCTTTGACTCTGTGGATCACAAGAAACTCTGGAAAATTCTGAAAGCGATGGGAATACCAGTCCACGTGACCTGCCTCTTGAGAAATCTATATGCAGGTCAGGAAGCAACAGTTAGAATTGGACATGGAACAACAGACTGGTTCAAAGTAGGAAAAGGAGTGCGTCAAGGCTATATATTGTCACCATGCTTATTTAACCTTTATATTAGACCCCACAATTCTATATCTTTTGCAGATAGTCATGATCATGAAAAAAAGATGCAGAGCATCCCACATTATGAAGTTTTTTTATAACAATGTTCATAGCAAATCAATTTTAACCACAAAATAATGTTGAAATGTCAGAAATTCATTGGCATACTATAGAAAAACATATCCAAAACTTAAAGATAGTGGGATCTTAGAGTGTTTACCATGGAAGACCTGCTCACAATCCCTGGGAAGTCAAGAACACAGTTTTTAACCAAGATTATGAGAAATGAATTTTTGAGTGGAGACTCATTATCACCCAAGGTCTCTGTTGACCCTACTTTGTAAGTCAAAAATTAGAGTAACTGCTACCATTGAAGTGAAATCCCTAAATGCAGTAAGAATGATAGAAACTTATAGTATCAGGGGCCAAGTGGTAAGGCTCATTCACCAGAAACAAAATGATCACAGCTACTGAAATGGACAGAGAAGCAAAACAGTAATTAGAAGAGTTTTATTTGTAGAGAACTTTGAAATTGACTATTTCATCATGTCATTTCTAAAAAGTACTATATGGGAAACCTAGTATATTAGTCATGTGATTATTCAATATGGTTTGAGATGAAACTTCCCAGATGTAGCAATACAGAAGTGACTTCTCAGGTGCATTTTCTCATTTGTAGAGATAAGTTATCTTTCCTTGAACATATCTACCTTATAGTAGTGAAAAAGAGACAGCATAATCACAGCAGATGTGACAGTTCACAAAGAGGGAAAACAAATACACATTACAGTTAACAGTACATGAAAATGAACGTTGCTCAGTCATGCCCAACACTTCGACCCCCATCCTGCCAGGCTCCTCTGTCTGAGGCATTCTCCAGGCCAGAATACTAGAGTGGGTAGCTGTTCCTGTCTCCAGGGGATCTTCCCAATCCAGGGATTGAACCCAGGTCTCCTGCATTGCAAGCAGATTCTTTACCATCTGAGCCACCAGGGAAGCCCTAATGGTACATAGAGATTTCTAAATCAAACTGGGCACATAGCACTATTTCCTCCACTCCAGAGCCCAGAACTTTTCTTTATGTTGGTCTATTCTTCTCCCTGGAAATAGTTGCCAATGGTTGTTGACTTTTTCCTCTGGGGTTTTGACTCTTTCCTCTGACTCAACTTTTATTTTCTGCTAGATGTGACCTATGTTTGCAGATAAGTAGATTTCCATGCTGTCCAGTAGGAAGATTGGGATTCAGTGATCTCTTTACAAGTTGACCAATTTCCCTTTTAGTCAAAGATGATATAATTCTTTTTTTTTTTTTACTTTTAAAAAATCCATTTTATTAAAGTAAATAAGTATATGTTATTTTTTCTATAAAAGTTGTGTTCTGGGCATGAAAATATCTTTTTTAAAAAATTTTTATTGAAGTAAAGCTGGTTTACAATTTTGTGTTAGTTTTAGGTATACAGCAAATCAGGTATACATATACATTTATACATACAGCAAAGCAAATCAGGTATACATATACATTTATCAGTTCTTTTTGTTTTGTTTTTTTTAATTTTTTAATTGGTGGAAAATTGCTTTACAATGTTGTGTTAGATTCTGCTATACAACAACACAAATCAGTCATAATTATATACAAATCCGCTCCCTCTTGATCCTCTCTCCTCCCCTAATCCCACCCCTCTAAGTCATCACAGAGTGCCAGGACAGGCTCCTGGTTTTTTTTTTTTTTTTTATCTTTTTTAAAAATATTATATAAATTTATTTATTTTAATTGGAAGCTAATTACTTTACAATATTTTATTGGTTTTGCCATACATCGACATGAATCCACCATGGGTGTACATGTGTTCTCCATCCTGAACTCCCCTCCCACCTCCCTCCCCAAACCATCCCTCTGGGTCATCCCAGTGCACCAGCCCTGAACATCCTGTATCATGCATCGAACCTGGACTGGCGATTTGTTTCACATATGATACTATACATGTTTCAATGCCATTCTGCCAAATAATCCCACCCATGCCCTCTCCCACAGAATCCAAAAGCCTGTTCTATATATCTGTGTCTCTTTTGCTGTCTCGCATACAGGGTTATCATTACCATCTTTCTAAATTCCATATATTTGTGTTAGTATACTGTATTGGTGTTTTTCTTTCTGGCTTACTTCACTTGTATAATAGGCTCCAGTTTCATCCACCTCATTAGATCTGATTCAAATGTATTCATTTTAATGGCTGAGGTCCCATCACTTCATGGCAAATAGATGGGGAAACAGTGTAAACAGTGTCAGACTTTACTTTTTGGGCTCCAAAATCACTGCAGATGGTGACTGAAGCCATGAAATTAAAAGCCACTTACTCCTTGGAAGGAAAGTTATGACCAACCTAGATAGTATATTCAAAAGCAGAGACTTACTTTGCCAACAAAGGTCCGTCTAGTCAAGGCTATGGTTTTTCCTGTGGTCTTGTATGGATGTGAGAGTTGGACTGTGAAGAAGGCTGAGCACCAAAGAATTGATTCTTTTGAACTGTGGTGTTGGAGAAGACTCTTGAGAGTTCCTTGGACTGCAAGGAGATCCAAACAGTCTATTCTGAAAGAGATCTGCCCTGGGATTTCTTTGGAAAGAATGATGCAAAAGCTGAAACTCCAGTACTTTGGCCACCTCATGCGAAGAGTTGACTCTTTGGAAAAGACTTTGATGCTGGGAGGGATTGGGAGCAGGAGGAGAAGGGGATGACAGAGGATAGGGTGGCTGGATGGCATCACTGACTCAATGAACGAGAGTCTGAGTGAACTCCAGAAGCTGGTGATGGACAGGGAGGCCTGGCGTGCTGCGATTCATGGGGTCGCAAAGAGTCAGACGTGACTGAGCGACTGAACCGAACTGAACTGAATACTCCATTGTGTATATGTATCACAGCTTTCTTACCCATTCATCTGCTGATGGACATCTAGATTGCTTCCATGTCCTGGCTATTATAAACAGTGCTGTGATGAAAATTGGGGTACACGCGTCTCTTTCAATTCTGGTTTCCTCAGTGTGTATGCCCAGCAGTGGGATTGCTGGGTCATATGGCAGTTCTATTTTCAGGTTTTTAAGGAATCTCCACACTGTTCTCCATAGTGGCTGTACTAGTTTGCATTCCCACCAACAGTGTAGGAGGGTTCCCTTTTCTCCACACCCTCTCCAGCATTTATTGCTTGTAGACTTTTGGATAGCAGCCATTCTTACTGGCATGAAATGGTACCTCATTGTGGTTTTGATTTGCGTTTCTCTGATAATGAGTGATGTTGAGCATCTTTTCATGTGTTTATTAGCCATATGTATATCTTCTTTGGAGAAATGTCTGTTTAGTTCTTTGGCCCATTTTTTTATTGGGTCATTTATTTTTTGGCATTGAGCTGCAGGAGTTGCTTATATATTTTTTAGATTAATTAGTCATCAGTTGCTTCATTTGCTATTATTTTCTCCCATTCTGAAGACTGTCTTTTCACCTTGCTCATAGTTTCCTTTGCTGTGCAGAAGCTTTTAAGTTTAATTAGGTCCCATTTGTTTATTTTTGCTTTTATTTCCAATATTCTGGGAGGTGGGTCGTAGAGGATCCTGCTGTGATTTGTGTCGGAGAGTGTTTTGCTTATGTTCTCCTCTAGGAGTTTTATAATTTCTAGCCTTACGTTTAGATCTTTAATCCATTTTGAGTTTATTTTCGTGGATGGTGTTAGAAAGTGTTCTAGTTTCATTCTTTTACAAGTGGTTGACCAGTTTTCCTAGCACCACTTGTTAAAGAGATTGTCTTTAATCCAGTGTATATTCTTGCCTCCTTTGTCAAAGATAAGGTGTCCACAGGTGCATGGATTTATCTCTGGGCTTTCTATTTTGCTCCATTGATCTATATTTCTGTCTTTGTGCCAGTGCCATACTGTCTTGATATAATTCTTTAAAAACTCTTGAGATCTTCATGAATATTAAGTCATACAAAATCTACTCAGGTAAAAGTCTCAATTAGAAGTATATTTGGGAGAGTAACCCTCTCTCTCTTCTTTGATTGAGATACTGAGTACCTTAGGACCACAAACATAGGATTCTTAGAAGTATTTCTGTCTGTCTGGGAGAATCTATGAGTTAAATACTTAAATCTTTCCAACATTTAACAAGGGCTCTTACAGACATATCTTTGATCTGATCTTATATCTGAGGCTACAATTTATGAGAATAGCCTTGGATTAGGATTTGATCTTTGGCCCCAGGCTTAAATATATCATTAGTTAATTTATTATTGGAGACTTGTGGACTGGATAAACTATAAATAATAAATAGTTTGATTTTCTGTCTTAGTATATCCTTGATGGAAAACATTTCCTTGAAAACTGAATAGTCCCTTTTCTATTTCCACTCTCCTATCTATAACTTAAACATAGCAAAATGAAACCAGTTGATTCTTTCACTATTTGACCTGCAAAACTATTACTTAAGTATCAAATTCATCAGGTGTATATTTTTGCACCATAATGATTAATTTAGCATGTCAACTTGGCTAGACTAGGGTACCAGTCTAAATGCTGCTGTGAAAGTATTCTTTGTATGTGATTAATATACAAGTCAGTAGATTTTGAGTAAAGCATGTTATCCTCCACAATGCAGGAAGGCCTCCCAGTCAAGTGAAGGTCTTAAGTGAAAAGATTGAGGTTTTCTAAAGGAAAGGAATCCTGCCTAAGGTTGTAGCCCATAAATCCTGCCTGAAATTCTAGCCTGCTGAACTGCCCTGCAGATATCAGACTCAAGGCTGCATACAACATCAGCTCTAACTTGAATCTCAATCTCCAGCCTGCTAAGCTGTCCTATGAATATCAGACTTACTACCCCCAGCAACTTCGAATTTTTAGTGGCTTAAAACAAGAACCATTTTTCTACATCTCATTGTTCTGCCAGGTGACTAAAGGAGGTTAGGTTGGTGGTTTTTCTGCTCTATATAATATCAGCCAGGGCTAAAACCCAGGGAGATGAAGTATTTCCCATTATTGCATACAATTTTAAGAAGGGAGAGGAAGCTACCAATTGGCATACAGCCTGGGTTCGTGCCATATCTGCCACATTTTATTAGGTGATCAGTTACAGGAGAAGATAAGATTGAAGGGAAGAATCCACCACTCTATGTGCCCAAATACAGAAAAGGAATTAATGGTGTTCATTGAGATAGGGAAGAAATTATAATTGACATTGCTGAATACTCTTCACCGTAACAAAATTATCAACATCATAAAAAGGTGAAATAATAAACTTATAAAAGCAATATACAAGAAAGAGATGCCTGCTATCTCCACTGTTATCCAATAGTTGTAGGTCAGAGATAACATAATCAAGAGGGGAAAAGTAAATGTGGCAGATTTTACTTTTTAAAGATGGTTGCAGCAATATTATATACTCTTCCTACAGTGTAACCTTGATGTTCCTCCTATTGACTGATAGGATTTATATTGTCTTCCCTTGAATATGGGCAGAGCTTTATAAGTACCTCATCAGCTAAAAGATAGTATGCACTTTCAAGGAAAGATACTTTAAAATGCCATGTACTTCTACTTTGTTTTCTTGCAGTTCTCATGTTTGTAAGCCAGTCACTATTTTGTGAGAAAGCCCAAGCAGTCACATGCAAATTTTTTGGTTGACAGCCACAGCCAACATTTTCTGGTTGACAGTCAACAGACAGAATCAACTGCCAAACATGTGAGTGAACGAGTCCTTTCAGATGAATCCATTTCTTAGCAACTGAGACAACCCCAGCTTTTGAGTATTCCCAGTTGAGCCTGCAGATATTTTGAGGGAGAGAAAACTCATCTGTGTTATAACCTTGTCTAATTCATGACCTACTGAATCTGTGAAAATAACAAAATATTTGCTGCTTTAAATTTTAAAATTTAATTGACATGCATTTTTATGTAGCAATAGATAACTGAAATAGTTATCCTTTGAAAATAAAAATTAAATTAAATTTGCATGTTATATGGTTATATTAACAATAGATAACTATTTTGTATGTTTTATATCGGGCTTCCCAGGTGGCTCAGTGATAAAGAATTTGCCTGCCAATGCAGGAGATGTGGGTTTGATCCCTGCGTCAGGAAGATCCCCTGGAGAAGGAAATGGCAACCCACTCCAGTATTCTTGCCTGGAAAATCCCATGGACAGGAGTCTGGTGGGCTATGGTCCATAGGGTTGCAAAAAGTTGTACATGACTTAGCAACTAAATAATAATGCTTTATATTATTTAGTTTTTATAGCAACTACATTCATAGGTGCTATCAATTCTCCTTTGACAGGGGAGGTAACTGAATAATTGTATGCTTAAGCAAATTCTGCAAAATCAGGAATTGAAAGAGCTGGAATTTGAAGCTAGTTGTTTCACTCCAAAGCATGGACACTTAGCGGTGACCCCAATATCCTTTACCAGAAAACCTAAGAGAAAGGGATGGGAAGACTCCAGAATGAGGGATAAGAGATAATAAGATATAACCTAAAAAATCGGTAGCATTCAACACAGTAGAGTTCATGAAAGGAGGAATAAGGCTGGTTAATTAAGAAATAACATAATGAAGTTTACTGAAAGTAGCGATGGACCCAGTAAATTTCATTATGGCTGAGAAGCTATGCCAAGTATCCATGAGATTGTGTCCTGAGTAAAAGGTCTTCTTTCCCGCCCCTTACCCCCACCCCCCAACTAGATCTAAGCCATTGTAAAAAAAAAAAATCATGGAACTTTTGTTCTCTTCTCCAGAGGTAACCAGAAAAGAAAGGCAATGCTGACCATTTATCTTTTTCTTCTTAGCATTTTATATATTTACTTTCCATGAATGATGGAAACACAATAGTTATTTTTGTCTATCTCAAGAATGGTTTTGAAAGAGGCAACTCTCTTTTAAATATGTAACTGCATGTTTCTGAGTGTATGTGTATTGTGTGCCTGTATTTTAACCCTAAACAGATATTGAGAGTCTAAATGCTTGGCTTTCAGTAGTGATGATAATCAAACCTAGAGCTTTGGCTTACACAAGTGTGTACATGGGGTACCAATAATTGTGTTCAGTTTGAGCCATATGCATTTGCAGGGTTTTTATTATATCACAGTGGAGTTACCAGATAATAATTGAAAAATATAGATATATAGTAGAAATGATTGGATCGATGTGCATGTGATACTCAATAAATACAACTCATTTTTATCTATGTATCAATTCTCCCAAATATAAACATTTCTTATGCTACATTCCATACATCTGTAAAGCTGCTTTAATGAAATTCTTAAATCAATATTTTTATTTCAGTTAATGTGTATATTTAAGTAAAACACAGGGAATTCACTCTCAGATAAGTATTATAATAATCTACTCTAGGTTCAATAAGGAAAATATAATCCCTTCTAGGCATTTCAAACAGGATAATCTGATCAGAAAAATATATGCTTACAAAATAAGGTGAAGGAATTAAAGTCAAAAGAGGAAGAAAGGTGCTGTGAGCTGTCAGTTTTGCCACTCATCACTAGTTTTAAGGACACCAGTAAGGTACTTTTGCCATGTTATTTACTGTCACTTGCCTAGATTGAGAACTACAAGAAATCCCACCTCTGCAGTTGTCTGCAGCACCAAGACAAATAATTTGCAAAGAAATTCCTAGTCGTTAAAATATTCTTGGAAGCCCATGTGGCTGTTTGTCGTTACTGGAGAAAGATGGATGATTTCTGTTTCCCTTTGGCCTTTCAGAACGTGTGTAAAGGGAGCTCACTGAAAAAAATGGCTATCACATCTCAATACCTGAAGACGAAGCATTCTGGCAAACATGGTGGTCTTTTAGAATCAGTGATAATGGGGAGAACATGAAGCAACTAAACATAAATTCTGAGTTCAAATAACGATTATGGCTGCATAAAAAGAATCTGTTCTCTCAAGATTTTAATTTACACTGAGTTATGAGCACATCTTAATACTTGCTTCATAAATGATTATTCTTCCGTGTATTCTTTCGACCTCTTTTTAATATCTTCTGCTTCTGTTAGGTCTATACAATTTCTGTCCTTTACTGAGCCCATCATAGCATGAAATATTCCCCTGGAATCTCTAATTTTCTTGAAGAGATCTTTAGTTTTTCCTATTCTATTGTTTTCCTCTATTTCTTTGCATTGATCGCTTAGGAAGGCTTTCTTATCTCTCCTTGCTATTCTTTGGAACTCTGCATTCAAACGGGTATATCTTTCCTTTTCTCTTTTGCTTTTCACTTCTTTTCACAGATATTTATAAGGCCTCCTCAGACAGCCATTTTGCTTTTTTGCATTTCTTTTTCTTGGGGATGATCTTGATCCCTGTCTCCTGTACAATGTTACAAACCTCCGTCCATAGTAAATCAGGCACTCTGTCTATCAGATAAAGTCCGTTAAATCTCTCTCTCACTTTCACTGTATAAACATAAGGGATTTCATTTAGGTCATACCTGAATGGTCTAGTGGTTTTCCTTATTTTCTTCAATTTATGTCAGCAAATTTGGAAAACCCAACAGTGGCCATGGGACTGAAAATGGTCCGTTTTCATTCCAATCCCTAAGAAAGGCAATGCCAAAGAATGCTCAAACTACCACACAATTGCACTCATCTCACATGCTAGTAAAATAATGCTCAAAATTCTCCAAGCCAGGCTTCAGCTATATGTGAACTGTGAACTTCCAGATGTTCAAGCTGGTTTTAGAAAAGGCAGAGGAACCAGAGATCAAATTGCCAACATCCGCTGGATCATGGAAAAAGCAAGAGAGTTCCAGAAAAGCATCTATTACTGCTTTATTGACTATGCCAAGGCCTTTGACTGTGTGGATCACAATAAACTGTGGAAAATTCTGAAAGAAATGGGAATACCAGACCACCTGATCTGCCTCTTGAGAAACCTGTATGCAGGTCAGGAAGCAACAGTTAGAACTGGACATGGAACAACAAACTGGTTCCAAATAGAAAAAGGAGTACATCAAGGCTGTATATTGTCATCCTGCTTATTCCACTTATATGCAGAATACATCATGAGAAACTCTGGACTAGAAGAAGCACAAGCTGGAATCAAGTTTGCCGGGAGAAATATCGATAACCTCAGGTATGCAGATGACGCCACCCTTATGGCAGAAAGTGAAGAGGAACTAAAAAGCCTCTTGATGAAAGTGAAAGAGGAGAGTGAAAAAGTTAGCTTAAAGCTCAACATTCAGAAAACAAAGATCATGGCATCCGGTCCCATCACTTCATGGGAAATAGATGGGGACACAGTGGAAACAGTTTGAGACTTCACTTTTGGGGGGCTCAAAAATCGCTGCAGATGGTGATTGCAGCCATGAAATTAAAAGACTCTTACTCCTTGGTAGGAAAGTTATGACCAACCTAGATAGCATATTCAAAAGCAAAGACATTACTTTGCCAACAAAGGTCCATCTAGTCAAGGCTATGGTTTTTCCAGTGGTCATGTATGGAAGTGAGAGTTGGACTATAAAGAAAGCTGAGTGCTGAATAATTTATGCTTTTGAATAGTGGTATTGGAGAAAACTCTTGAGAGTTCCTTGGACTGCAAGGAGATCCCCAGTCCATCCTAAAAGAAATCAGTCCTGGGTGTTCATTGGAAGGACTGATGTTGAACCTGAAACTCCAATATTTTGGCCAGCTGATGCATTGAGCTGACTCATTTTAAAGACCCTGCTGTTGGGAAAGCTTAAAGGCAGGAGGAGAAGGGGACAACAGAGGTGAGATGGTTAACTGGCATCACCAACTCAATCATCACCGACATGAGTGGGTAAACACTGGGAGTTGGTGATACACAGGGAGGCCTGGCATGCTGCAGTTCATGGGGTCACAAAGAGTTGGACACCACTGAGTGACTTAACTGAACTGAACTGAAATGATTGTTCTCTCTTTAATGTTGTAGCTATACTTAACTAGAGAGAGATGGGGTTAAAAAAATAAAATAGATTGGTACCAATCATAATTTTAGCAGTCTTGACATGAGGTTGGAACTTCAGCTAATATACCGTAGAGGACAGGAGTTGAGGAATTGGAAGTTTGAACCTGCACTTAGTGGACAACCAGTATAAGGGGTGGGAGGTAGGGCAGTATACAATGTAGTGACTTGTTCTGTGAATAAAACAATATCAATGCTCACTTATTCCATTGTGTTAGTACATAGCATATGGATGAAGAACAAATTGCCATTTGTCCTACCAATACAACATTCATCTCAAATGTCTACTCCTCCAGCCTACACTGTCCTCATAGGGCCACCCAATCTGTCCTTTAGACTATAGCTCTATGCCTATTTCCAAAATAATGTGTGATACTTTCCTCACATTTACTGTATTTCTATTTCCATGTGTATGCTTTTTTTCTTTAGACAAGAACTCTTTGAATTTAAAGGTCATGCCTTGTTTAACTCTGGTGAGTTCAATTTAGAAGTAGCAAGATCTAGAGTGTGAAACAGGTAACCTATGGCAGAGATTCACTTCAAGAACTAGACGAAAGATCTTGGAGAGAGAAGAAAAGGGAAAGAAAGAGAGGATAAGAGGATTTCATAGTATGTGTGTGTGTTGGGTGGTGGTGGGGAGGTGACAGGTACATTATAGTTTCAATCCTGTGCAAACTATTAGAGCTTATTGCTGGAAGGACAATGATATTTTATGTGAAATTAAATTGAATCAATATTAAGAAATCTTTTCTAACTTAATAAATGTATAGTACTTCCCCTCTTGGCCATAACAGGCCACTCCTTCCTCTATGCTGTTTCCTGACATGTAATACTTAATTGCTCTTATTGCTTATAACCTTCTATGTTTTATTATAATTTAGGACCCATGTGTTCTATGGGCCACAAAAATGGGCTGTTTTTTATTTATCTCCTCAACACTTAACACAATGCCTACAGTATACAGGGTGTCCCTGTGGCCATCCATGTTGAACTTTAGGAGAAAAGAGTGAATGGATATGATATAATTTTAATCAGTGTAGAATTATTCATGTTTTAAGCAGCCCTCCATTACATAGAAGCATACACTTTGGAAAAAAAAATGCAGAAATTGGCAACACATGTGGTGAACTTATTACAATGTTAAAATGTCAATTTCCATGACCATCTGTGCTAGAAAAATGGTTAATATTATTTATTTTCAATTTGTGGCTTTACACTATTGCCACTGGCATTTGACAAACTAAACAGAAGTTCTAATGGATATTCTAGCCCTCTTAATCACCTGTTTCGAATGGACACATTAGAACATCCCAACTAAGAAAGAGTGAGACTTCAGTTTTTAAGCACCGAATTGGACATATATATGCAAGGAGATCCAACCAGTCCATTCTGAAGATCAGCCCTGGGATTTCTTTGGAAGGAATGATGCTAAAGCTGAAACTCCAGTACTTTGGCCACCTCATGCGAAGAGTTGACTCATTGGAAAAGACTCTGATGCTGGGAGGGATTGGGGGCAGGAGGAGAAGGGGACGACAGAGGATGAGATGGCTGGATGGCATCACTGACTCGATGGACGTGAGTCTGAGTGAACTCTGGGAGTTGGTGATGGACAGGGAGGCCTGGCGTGCTATGATTCATGGGGTCACAAAGAGTTAGACACGACTGAGTGACTGAAATGAACTGAACTGAACTGAACTGAAGTCATAGGTAAAGCACAATAGGATGAAGATTTTGGAAAAGATATTTCACAGGAAAAAATGATGTCCCCCCACCCGAATTCACAAAAAAACAATAATTTGAGAATAATTAAACATATACACATGCACACATGAGCTCACATATAGTTTTGAAAATTATATCTTATTTTAAAAATCTGTGTTTGATAAGTTTACAGGAGAGTTGATGAAGCAAGTGCTTTTACAGAAGTAATCAGGATAAGAATATGTGTATTTAAGATAATTAGGAGATCAGTCTCAAATAAATTCAAATTTTCCAGCAAATCTGACTTGTACTTCAGGTGACCTTTACACTGGCAAAACGGAGAAATGAGTTTGTTAGCCATTTTGCTTCTGTGGTGTGAGAGCTCTGATTTCTAAAGAAAGCATAATAAATGCACTTTTGATGCCATTCATGTAGCATTTACATATTTATGCTAATATTTGTTTTTCATAGTCATATAAAAGATATGCAGAACTGACAGTGTTGTTTAAACTAAGACTGTCATTCCCAAACTATATTATATGTATACTTTATTATACATATACATACATATACACACTAAAAAGGTATTATTAAAACAAACTGCATATAGTGATATAAGTATATTATAATAATATTAATATAACCGTATGTAAGAATATAAACAAATATAGAAATATATTTTGGGGGGCTACACCCATGGCTTGTGGGATCTTAGTTCCCCTACCAGTGTTTGAACTTATGGCCTCTGCAGGGAGAGTGGAGTCCTAACCATTGGACCACCGGGGAATTCCAATAAATGCATTTTTTTCTGAATTTGGAAAACCTTTGGTAATATGATGTCCTGGACAAGTGGGCCACCTACATATTGTACTGTACAGTGTCCCCATGATTCTCTTTGATAAGGATTTAAATATTACTTCTCTATTTGACGTATTCTCCTATTTATCCCTGTTCTGTTATAATTATATTTCTTATTCTGTCTGGCTTTCTCTCTCAACTTCTCAGCTTCAGATAAAAGGACCTGAAAATGGATTTGAGGGCAGACTCCAAATCTAACATACAGTTCTGAACTGCTTAATGCAATCTGTATTTAAAAAGACAAAAATAATAATAATAATAATAAAGAAAAATCATTAGACTTGGGTTCTTTTCCCCTATTACTATATATCAGATCATTTAATATACTTTATGGATGAGAAAATGGGAGAAGCCTGTAATATTTAAGAAGAGCTTTTTAACTAAGGTCATTATAGGTTCCTTTCTGAGCAATAAATAATTATGTAACATGAGATACTCAATTTTCTGGCCTTGCATTTTAATATTAAGAACAAGTTTTAAAATTCTACCAAGGAAATTTTAATTACCATTTTTTTAATTGACAACAGACATATCATGTATACCATGTTTCTATAGCATTAATAAAACCTGTGTGAATTATATGAGATGAGAAAAAAATTCTTATTAGATTTGACGAAAAGACATCTAAGTAGTGTCACAGTTAGTGTGACTCCCTTAAACAGCATAGGCTAGCATTTGTGGGAGACAACGAGAACAATATGACAGCACAGGAAGTAAGGGGAATGGGACAGGGAGTGATGTCAGAGAGGTAGTCTTCAGCAACATGCAGGAGGCCTGGTAGGTCTTTGAAAGTATTTGGAATTTTAAGCATAATTGGAAGTCATGAGAAATGTGAGACTAAGAGAATTTCCTAATCATATTAAGTAAAAATTAATTTTAGAAATATTCCTTCAAAACATTACTTCCATGTAAGATATATATATATGCATATATACTAAAAATGTACATATATATGTACATACATGTCTTGTAAATAGATATATTGAAATATATATTCTTATATTTTTTGTTAATTTCAAATCTGAACATTATATAATACATGAAGAAAACATGTTGGTATATTAGCAAAGACAAAGGCAAGGGCAAAGACAATCAAGCATTCTTTAAGATGGGTTACTGATGTCTTTCTCATCTGTAGTATAAAAATAATAATTCTTACCTCCTATGATTGTGGCAAGAAGTGATCAAAGTTTGATTCAATGCTAAAGTACTCATATGGCTGGATATTTTCCTTTTCATTTGTTTACTTCTTCCTTACTGTCTTCTCTTTATTCCTCATTCACCTTATCTTCTTTTCTCATTGTTCTTCATCCCTTTTTTAGCTTTTTTAGGAATGAATAGATAACTTAGTGAATTGAGTACCATTCACAACCACAAGCATCACTAAACCCTATGCCAAAATGAAAGGTTATTGCAGAATCCTAAATATAGTACCTGAGTTCTTTACACCTTCAAGAAATGAAAAAAAGGTTTACATGAAATGAGTTTTCATCTGCCTTCACACTTATGTACAAGTTTCCTCCTTGGCAAAGCATAATGATATTCCTATATATTTAACTAACCTTTTCACATATCCTCTGATAGAAAGAATGAATAAAACATATAAATGTATAAAACCAAGCATCATACACTAGGAGAAAGCATTAATAAAAGTAGCAGTAATATCCTGTGAAAAGAAAGTCCTTAGCCCACTCTTCCCAACTCAACTCATTATGGTCATAGATGTCTGCTATGGAACTTATTGTAATAGCACATTATCAAAATATTTTTTTAAAAAGTTGTGTTCCATAGGTATGTACCCCGAATACAGTCTGTAGCAATCATGATAAATCAGGATTACAGGCCTCATGGAAAACTTCATTGTTTGTTAATGAGAAAGATTTTTTTTTTTTTTTAATTATGGATCACCCTGTTTCAGCTTCTACATAAGACAAGGGGAAACCATGAGGACAAAAAGGAAATAATGTGATTATGTTTCAGTGGTTATATTGTCAGAGGTGACTATGTATTCTCTGAACCACCAAACTTCATTAAATGGTTTCAAATGAGAATGGTGAGAGCACATTATGAGTTTTGAGGATTTCTAAAACATCTGAGAAAATACACTGGAAAGGCACTATATAGTGGGAAGTATGTAGCTTAACGATTTGAACTACTGAAAATTCCTTGAGATTAAGACTCAGGAAGTTTCTTCATTGAAATTTTATTGTTGCCATTGTTGCTTACATGCACATTGTTTCTCATATTACAAAAAATCATCAATAAAAAAGAGTATTAGAAATATACAGATGAGTTATTTTTCTTACTATTGTTTTATGTTATTCATTTATTTGTTTTTGACATTACTGACTGATCAGTTTCCATTAGTTTAAAAACAAAAACAAATTTTTAAAATATCATTATCATCATAAAATAACCAATAATGTTCTTTCAAACATTTATTCAAAATTATGTTAATTCTCTTAATTCCCTGTGTCATATGAAGTACAGTGACTTTACAAAATCAGATCTCATCAATTCTGTGAATTTTGTCTCTATGCTTCTAATGCTTATCTGTCATTCTGGATACACTCAGATTTGTCTTTAGACTTTGCACTTATCTCTTACTCATCATATTTAATGATGCACAAAGAAATGTGCAACAAAACTCATCATAGCCATCATTTGTCTATGTCCAACTCATTATCTTTAGAAATTCATGTGTCAAGTCTCTCCATATCTATGTACATTTATTTTTATTATTTATTATTGTTTTGCCATCATCCTCTTTCTTTCTTCGTTCATTCTTTCCTTTCTTACCCTTTGTCTTAAGATCCCCATATGGAGGTATTTTGACAAGCTATCTTTTAATCACTGACATTCACTTACTGGAAAAAAAAATATAGTCTTTTGAAAATATGCTACAAGCATCTTCTCCATATTAATGCATTTTCACCTGTCTCTCTCACTCCAGAAAAACCAAGACAAACACAGAAATATTAGACACCAAAAAAACAGTTTCCCAGAAGAGAAGGAAAATGCCAGAGAAGTGTTTTTTTTTTTTTTTTTTTTTAATGTGCTAATTATGTGAAATCTTTAATGCAGTACTACCTAGGAAAAAACCTTGGAAAAATAAAGCTGTGTGTAATATTTTTCTTTACATGCAAGGTTGAGAATTGGGAGAATTTAGACAATTGTCCCAATAACTAGTCCCAACAACTATTTCACTAGAAACTGGATGAGAATGAGGCAAAATTATACGTGAATGTGTGATTTTACTCTTGCTTTTCTTATCTGAACATTTCTTTTGAATCTCCTTTTCACAGTATAATAGTAGACAAAACCTCAACATGAAAGAGTCATTTTAAGTTCACTTTCAAGTAAACTGAGTGAACACTGGTAGAGCTCAAATTTGGCTTAGGTGATATTCTTCCTGCCCTAGAATGGAAAATTGCTTCATACTTTTATTTTCTGCCTCTAAGTTCTTGGTTAATATTTTGCTTCTTCAAGGAGAGAGAATTTTTAACCACAAGTAAGGGTCTTGGATTAATTTTTGTACATTTCAAAGTGCTCACCACTTTTCCTGGTTTTAATTATAATTATGTCAATTTGTTATATTTACCCTATAATTACAATAACTGCTCTGCATTTATTTTTAGTACAGTTCAGAGAGGAGTTGAAAAGTTTTTGTACACTGTATGTTAATGACACTAAAAAAGCACATAGAGTCAGTGCGTATTTTCTCAGTGGAAGTACACATTAAGAAACCTCTCAGGTATGGAAAGAAAGGTAAGAAATGTGTTGCTAAATTTGAATTATGAAATCAAATATGGACATTGCATAGCATGAGAGGAAATCTGATTTGTAATGTAGGTGCAGAGTATCGTGTGCTCTTCCTTACCAATATTGTGGCTCAAATAGCTGGTTACATAACATTTAAGAATCAGTGGTACTTGAATTAGGTAGGCCTTGAAAGTATGTTCCTTTTTGGAAACAGAGGTATAGGCAAATTGTCTCATGTAAGAGTCCTCAGCTTCCTTAGCACAGTGGTCAGAGTATAACATTAAGGACTAAGAAGAAATATTGAATTTACTTGTTTCTTTTCCTCTAAGATGTAGAAGACATTAAGAGACTTCAGATGTTCTAAACTGAATGGGGAAATATATGTCTTGAACTCACAATGGTTCAGTGGGTAATTACACCTTGGTTCTTCTGCTGTCTTACATGCGTATGACCTTGTATATGTTACTACATATTTCTGAACTTTGAAGTTCTAAGTTGTCTAATATGGTCATGACAGAATATAACAGGGATTAAATAAGTCAATGTATGTGAAGTTACTCACATATGTTGTTAATACTGTATAGATAAATTCTTGACACATTTTAATTCTTAATTTTTATCAAAATACCTATCACTGATATTGTTCACCTCAGTCCAGGCTCAATGCACGATACTGGATGCTTGGGGCTGGTGCACTGGGACGACCCAGAGGGATGGTATGGGGAGGGAGGAGGGAGGAGGGTTCAGGATGGGGAACACATGTATACCTGTGGCAGATTCATTTTGATATTTGGCAAAACTAATACAATTGTGTAAAGTTTAAAAATAAAAAAAAATTTAAAAAAATAAAATTAAGTCCAAAAAAAAAAAAAAACAACAAAAAAACCTTAAAAACAGAATCAGTCTTGTTTACTGTAGTAAAGACAAAGGCTTCATTTCTGATATTAGACAACTCACAACTTTCAGGCTCCTTCCTTCCCCTTCCCCTTCCCCTTTTATTCACAACTGAATAAAGTTGTAAGAAAGCTGCCTGCTCCCTCCCTTGGTGCTGGTGGAAAGTTCAAATAATGTGTGTCCAGTCTGGACAGGGAACCTTTACTCTTTCCCCATCTCATAACAATAACTACAACCAGAGACAACCTTCCCCAGTGATGTTTCTTGTTTTACCCCAGACCAAACTTGAGCCCTTTTGCTTGGAAATCTTTACATGTTTACTGTATGAATAATAAGCTTTCTTTCATATCTATCTGCATATATGTGTCTTTCACCCCAGTATCCACATAAATTACTGGGGTGGGAATAAGGGCATGGAGGTTAAGTGGTTGCCCAACATACAGCACGAGGTACCCAAATAAAATATGTGTTCTTTGTAGCCAGCACAGTAGCTGGTTGTCCAAAGCATTGCCTAGGAGTTTGGGGAAATGTGGAGTAAATTGCTTAACATGTAGAGAGAGCAAGATTTTCAAATCTTATTCCCCACTTAACAGGATTTTGGTGATACCTATATATTGATGATTCACAAGTGGGAACCAGTTATGTTACAGCAAACTAATAATTATGCTAGGCTAAATATTATGCTTATTATGAACATAATAATGGTGAGCAAGCTTAAGACTCTATATTTATAGGTTCCATATGGTCTAATAAAGTAGATAAAATAATAAATGATTAAAACAAGGTATGATATATGCTATACTAGGGTTATTATGGTGTGCTTAAAGGCATCTCACATAGCCTGGAAATACTGAGAAGATTAAGAAAAAGACTCAGTAGAGAAGGAGAGGGCAGCATGATCTGAGAGAATAGCATTGAATTATATACTAAAACATATGACCAGTGCAAATTCCATGCATGAGGCAGGGCACCCAAAGTTGTGCTCTTGGAAAACCTAGAAGGATAGGGTAAGGAGGGAGGTTCAGGATGCAGAGGACACATATATACCTATGGCTGATTCAGGCTGATGTATGGCAAAAATTATCACAATACTGTAAAGTAATTATCCTTCAATTAAAATTAATTAATTTTAAAAAGAATCTTTTAGAAGAATCCTTTAGAAGAAATGGAGTAGCCCTCATAGTCAACAAAAGAGTCTGAAATTCAGCACTTTGATGCAGTTTCAAAAATGACAGAATGATCTGTTCATCTCCAAGTCTAACCATTCAACATCATGGTAATCCAAGTCTATATCCCGACCAGTAATGCTGAAGAACCTGAAGTTAAATGGTTCTATGAAGACCTACAAGACCTTTTAGAATTAACACCCCAAAACGATGTCCTTTTCCTTATAGGGGACTGGAATGCAAAAGTAGGAAGTCAAGCAACACCTGGAGTAACAGGCAAATTTGGCCTTGGAATACGGAATGAAGCAGGGCAAAGACTAATAGAGTTTTGCCAAGAGAATGCACTGGTCATAACAAACACCCTCTTCCAACAACACAAGAGGAGACTCTACACATGGACATTACCAGATGGTCAACACCGAAATCAGATTGATTATATTCTTTGCAGCCAAAGATGGAGAAGCTCTATACAGTCAGCAAAAACAAGACTGGGAGCTGACTATGGCTCTGATCGTGAACTCCTTATTGCCAAATTCAGACTTAAATTGAAGAAAGTAGGGAAAACCACTAGCCCATTCAGGTATGACCTAAATCAAATCCGTTATGATTAGACAGTGGAAGTGAGAAATAGATTTAAGGGCCTATATATGATACATAGAATGACTGATGAACTATGGACGGAGGTTCGTGACATTGTATAGGAGACAAGGATCAAGACCATCCCAAAGAAAAAGAAATACAAAAAAGCAAAATGGGTGTCTGAGGAGGCCTTACAAATAGCTGTGAAAAGAAGAGAAGCCAAAAGCAAAGAAGAAAAGGAAAGATATACCCATTTGAATGCAGAGTTCCAAAGAATAGCAAGGAGAGATAAGAAAGCCTCCCTCAGAGATCGGAGCAAAGAAATAGAGGAAAACACAGAATGGGAAAGACTAGAGATCTCTTCAAGAAATTCAGAGATACCAAGGGAACATTTCATGCAAAGAAGTGCTCAATAAAGGACAGAAATGGTATGGACCTAACAGAAATAGAAGATAAGAAGAAATGGCAAGAATACACAGAAAAAAAAAAAAAAAACTGTACAAAAAAGATCTTCATGACCCAGATAATCATGATGGTGTGATCACTCACCTAGAGACAAACATCCTGGAATGTGAGGTCAAGTGGGCTACTTAGGAAGCATCATTACAAACAAAGCTAGTGGGGGTGATGGAATTCCAGTTGAGCTATTTCAATATCTAAAAGATATGATAAGAAAGTGCTGCATTCAGCATGCCAGCAAATTTGGAAACTCAGCAGTGGCCACAGAACTAGAAAAGGTCAGTTTTCATTCCAATTCCTAAGAAAGGCAATGCCAAAGAATGCTCAAACTACCACACAATTGTACTCATCTCACACGCTAGTAAAGGAATGCTGAAAATTCTCCAGGCCAGGGTTCAGCAATATGTGAACCGTGAAATTCCAGATGTTCAAGCTGGTTTTAGAAAAGGCAGAGGAACCAGAGATCAAATTGCCAACACCCACTGGCTCATTGAAAAAGCAAGAGAGTTCCAGAAAAACATCTATTTCTGCTTTATTGACTATGCCAAAGCCTTTGACTGTGTGGATCACAATCAACTGTGGACAATTCTGAAAGAGATGGGAATACCAGACCACCTGACCTGCCTCTTGATAAACCTATATGCAGGTCAAGAAGCAGCAGTTAGAACTGGACATGGAATAACAGACTGGTTCCAGATAGGAAAAGGAGTACATCAGGGCTGTATATTTTCTCTCTGATTATTTAACTAATATTCAGAGTACATCATGAGAAACCCTAGGCTGGATGAAGCACAAGCTGGAATCAACATTGCTGGAAGAAACATCAATAACCTCAGACATGCAGATGACACCACCCTTATGGCAGAAAGTGAAGAAAAACTAAAGAACCTCTTGATGAAAGTGAAAGAAGAGAGTGAAAAAGTTGGCTTAAAGCTCAACATTCAGAAAACAAAGATCATGGCATCCAGTCCCATCACTTCATGGCAAAAAAATGGAGAAACAGTGGAAACAGTGTCAGACTTTATTTTGGGGGACTCCAAAATCATTGCAGATGGTGACCGCAGCCATGAAATTAAAGGACTCTTGCTCCTTGGAAGAAAAGCTATGACCAACCTAGACAGCATATTAAAAAGCAGAGACATTGCTTTGCCAACAAAGGTCTGTCTAGTCAAGGCTATGGTTTTTCCAATAGTCACATATGAATGTGAGAATTGTACTATAAAGAAAGATGAGCACTGAAGAATTGATGCTTTTGAACTGTGGTGTTGGAGAAGACTCCTGAGAGTTCTTTAGCCTGCAAGGAGATCCAACCAGTCCATCCTAAAGGAAATCAGTCCTGAATGTTCATTGGAAGGACTGATGTTGAAGCTGAAACTCCAATGCTTTGGCCACCTGATATAAAGTTCTGACTCATTTGAAAAAACCCTAATGCTGGGAAAGATTGAAAGAAGGAGAAGGTGACTACAGAGGATGAGATGGTTAGATGACATCACCAGTTCAATGGACATGAGGTTGAGTAAACTCCAGGATTTAGTGATGGACAGGGAGGCCTGGCCTGCTGGAGTCCATGGGGTCGTAAAGAGTTGGACACTACTGAGCGAATGAATTGAACTGAACTGAATTTTAAAAATAAATACATTTTTAAACAGGCAAAAAATAATAATAAAGATCTTTCCTTTAGGCAAAAAATAATAAAATATAAATTTAAAATAAAAAAATTTATTTAAAAAAAAAACAAAGAAAGAAAAGGTGTAGGTGAAAAGCTATGAGCAGTGGGATAGACTATTCCAAAAGGAGGAATGAGGTTTACAAATACCTTGAGGCCTAAAAGGGTATTGAACATCCATATGTCCAGATTTAAGACAAGCTAAATTCCCAGCTATTGTACTCATGTGATTGTTAATTATGCCCACATGAGTGTGTCTTGTGGCATGCATGCTAAATTTCCTCAGTCGTACCTGACTCTTTGTGACCCTATGGACTGTATCCCACCAGGCTTCTCTGTCCATGGTATTCTCCAGGCAAGAATACTGGAGTGGGTTGCCATGTCCTTCTCCAGGGCATCTTCCCCACCCAGGGATCAAACCTGCATCACCTGCATTGCAGTCAGATTCTTTAATGCTGAGCCACCAGGAAAGCTCGACTGTGTCTGGATCTGGCAAAAAATGTGTATAGTTACTCAAGTCAGCTGAACGGAAACATCAGGTAGCTTGGTATGTATTTAATCTTAGACATACTATTTGTTATTCTTTCAATTCCAGAATAAAGCAAATAAAAAATGTTCTGGTCAAATGAGAGCCATGATTGCAAATAAAATTCATGCCCAACAAGCTTCTCTTAACCATAGATAACTTATTTCTTCAGAATGAACAACTCACCTCTTTTAGTATTAGTGTTTTCCTGTGCTCTTTTCACATGTCTCTCATTAAAAAAGTTTCTTCCCTAACATGGTCACTATAAATCTTATTAAAATAACTTTTTATAATATTTCCAACTCACTGCCAAAAAAAGAGAAAAGAAAGAAAGCGAGAAAGAAAGAGGGAGGGAGGGAGGAATAAGAGAAGGGAGAAACAAAGAAAGATAACCTGTTACAATATTTTACTGTATGCCTGATTACTGAAGAGTTAGTTCATCTTTTATTTCTACATCTCTAATGAAGGAGCAAAGGATCTTGAAAAGTTCAAGTTCTCCCCTTAGATTCTTATTATGACTAAAGCTGGAGAGAATTGTTTCTTGAGAGAAACTTCAGTTTAGAGAAAATTCAAGAATGAAAAAGATGGTGCATTTTCCCATGAAGATAAGTCTTGTTTATATTTGATCCTTTGGCCTAAGTTTATGTTTATTAAGAGATGTTATATAAAGTTCATTTATTAACATATCTGCACTAGTAATATATTTCTAAGATTATATAAATAGACTGATAAAACACATGTAGCAACACAATGTATCAGAGATTATATGTAAGCTATAGCCTGTAAAACTGGATGAGAAAAACAGTGCCTATTAAATATGCCTATATGAAATTTAAAATCCTTTTAGAAATCATTAGAAAATAAGGGTGAAATGAATAAGAAATGCTGTCAAAATGATATGACATTAGCATCTACAGTGATAAAAATAAAATAAGATTATTAGAAAGGCATTAGAAAACTAACTCACAAAGAGAATAATGAAAAGACTTCTATAAAAAGCTATTTGAATATTGGACATTTTTTAATGTCTAAATTCCATGGATGAATATACCTGGGTTGGCCAAAACATTTGTTCAGGTTTTTTCCATAAGATATGGTAAATCTTGAATGAACTTTTTGGCCAACCCAATAGATATGATTGAATGTGATATATGGGACTTAGAGAGTAGAGATTTTAAAAACAAAATATTTGGCTGGAGGTGTTTAAAAGCATGTAAAAAGGAACCCAGGTGGTCAGAGATAGCATGATATGGATAGTTAAATAAGAAATAAATGAATGCAATAATATTTTCATATTCAAAAACAGTAAATACAGTTAGGATAAAACATTTAGAAAAAAAGAAAACTAAAATTGTGCAATATTTATTATATGTTATGCATCTTACATAAATCCATTTCACTTTGGCCTCATAGCAATTGTATGAGTTTAGTTGAATATTTGAATACTGTAGTTTTGCCTAATATGTCCCACTGATGTGTTTTGTCAAGAGGAATATTTTAACAAAATTTTGGAATTTAAATTCCTTTTGGTGAGCCACTTGCTCTTCAGTTTTATTACAGACAATCCCCTTTAACACCTTTGGCTCTAATCTTTTCAGCCCCCAAAGACCTTCACTGTGGTAAGTATTAGTACTTTGATGTAAAAGGAACAGGAACTGAGGCTCAGAGAATTAAAGTAGCTGTCTCAAATTTAAACAGCTAGTACCTAGGATAAAAGAAATCCAGGGAAAAATTCAAAGACTCTCTACATTCAGCTTGTTTTCCCCTATATTTTCATCTTAACTTCCATGGTGTAAGAAATATCAATGACCCTCCAAAATGTCCTCATCCTTATCCCTAGAACAGTGAACATGTTACTTTGGCAGAAGGAATTCAGGTTGTAGATAGGATTAAGTTGCTAAACAGTTGACGTTAAAATAGGGAGAGTATCCTGTATTATTCAAGTGGATCGAATTAAGTTGTAAGGGTCCTTAAACGTGGAGAACCCTTCTTGCTGGGTCAGAGATGAGACAGAAAAAGAGAGAGAGATCCAGTGTGAAAGGAACCAGCCCTGCACTTGCTGGTGGTGAAGATGGAGGGAGACACCATGAGGCAAGGAATGTGTGCGACCTCTAGATGTGGGAAGCAGTTGCCAGAGAGACACAAAGGTTTTGGTCTTATAATCTCAAGGAACTGAATCCTGCCAATAACCCAAAAGATCAGAAAGTTAATTCTCCCCTGAGAACCTCTAGAAAGGAACAGAGACATGCTAATCACTTAGTTTTGGCATCATGAGACCTGGGTTGGACTTTTTACCTGCAGAACTATAAAATAATACATTTTTGTTGTTTAAGCTGCTAAATTTGTGGTAAGTTGCTATGGCAATACAAAACTAATACAGCCACAATGGGAAAGGATTTTTAATCTGATTCCAGGGTCCCAATTAGACGAAAACTGAAAGTGGATGGATCCATTGCCTTATCATCTTAAAACAGGCTGTCTTTCTCATTCTGTCTATGCTTGCAGCAGTGAGTGGGTGTTGGCAAGGTCTAGGAGACATAGCACAAGATTTTTCCTGTGGCTGTTTTGCTCTTTCCCAATTGGTTGGGTCTGGGACTATTCCACCTATAGTTGCAACCTGAGGGAAAGCGCACTTATGAGGACAAGTAAACTCTGTCTTCTCTCTTTTTGGTACTGAGATGTGTATGATGCTGGATTTCCCTTGGATGGGTAGTGTGCGAGGTGCAGCCTCAGGTTCCCTTGTTTTTGAGACCTAGAATTATTTAGGCTTTATCGTATAACATTTGGAAATGACATGTCTAGCTACCAAAGTTCTCTGCTTGTGGTTTGGGGGCCAAACTTAATACTGAAATTTATTGCTACTAATAAAAGACTTTTTTTTTTTTTCCATCTGACTTTGTTTGTTTGTTTGTTTGTTTTTTTCATGTGTTTTCAGCTTAGCTATGAAACTCTGTGGTCATCTTGTCTGATGTAGACTTTGTATATGCCTGGGATCCCTGATCCTTATCTTAATTTCTGATAGATTTGCCCATGGGTTTCTCTGGATGACCCGATTCCATGTTTGTTTCACAGTACAATTCCTCCTAGCCTACTACCTGATCCTCTGTGTAAATTTGACAAGTTGGTTAATTCCACTCAATGGTTAATTGTCAGCTCAATGTTCTGAATGTAATATGGCTATTTCAGAAATAAGGGACCTTCTATAGAGTCATAGAACAGAGCATAAAGGGAGATTTTTTTTCTACTATTTACTGACATTCTAGTATTTACTGAGAGCTTTTGTTAGCATTTAATAAGAAAACAACCAAATCATACATCTTAATATTACATCCTGATTTATTTTATAGTGCTTATCTTAAAACAAGTACCGTTTTCTAATAATAAAAAAAGCAATTTATGTTTTGACCTTAATATAATCTTATGTTAAGTGATTTCATTACTATAGGCAAAACTTCTGCTACAGTGAAAATATGAGAATAAAGGAAACCTGTCAAAGACATGGTGCCATTTTTCCAGTTGTTTAGTACATGAAGTTCTGCATTAGAAAGAGAAAGACATTCCCTTTAGTTGGACTATGCCTTTTCAAAAGGTCTTAGTTCCAGTTACTGGAAAGGAAACGTGAGAAGAAGTTGATGGTGTTTGTCCCCAGAGGACCGTTATGTATGCCTAGAAGTTCAGTAGACTTCCTGAAGACTGTTTGGTATTTCTAGTTTCCTGGTAGCTCAGCTGGTAAAGAATCTGCCTGCAATGTAGGAGACCTGGATTTGATCCCCGGGTTGGAAAGATCGCCTGGAGGAAGGGATGGCAATCCACTCCAATATTCTTGCCTGGAGAATCCCCATGGACAAAGCAGCCTGGCAGGCTACAGTCAAAGGGGTTGCACAGAGTCGGACACGACTGAGCGACTAAGCACACACAGTCTCCATTTAAAAATATACTAAATAAAATAGAATTTCATTTGGTTCACCGCAATTATGCCTCCAAATGCCACTGAATCTACAGATGCATTGATGATGGCAAATTTATCAAGGGAATCCTCCATTTGTTAAGGGGATAATTCAGAGTGACTTTCCCAACCCAGTGGCTCGTAGTGTCAATCAACTCTGACCTAGAAAATTATGATTTTGGATTTGTTATCATTTTTTGTAAAAATTTATTCAGCAATACTTATATAACACTGAGTTCCCACTATGTGCTATGGACTTTTTTTTTTTTCTAAGTCTTTTAATCAGTCCAGTAGTTAGACACTACCATTCCCATTTTCAAGGGAAGGAAACTGAGACATGGTGAGATTAAGAGACAGTTTTAAGATCATCTATAAAGTAAGTAGCAGTCTGAGTTTTAAACCTGAGAATGGCTGTCAATTAATTCAATTTTTAAAAGTGATCTAGAGTGTCCAAGTGGACTTCCCTGGTGGCTCAGATGGTAAAGCATCTGTCTACATTGTGGGAGACCTAGGTTCGATCCCTGGGTCAGGAATATTCCCTGGAGAAGGAAATGGCAACCACTCCAGTACTCTTGCCTAGAAAATCCCATGGAGGAGGAGCCTGGTGCAGGCTACTGCTCATGGGGTTGCAAAGAGTCGGACATGACAGAGGGACTTCACTCACTTCACTTTATAGTGTCCAAGATGCAAAATTCTAAAGGAAAGGAGTACAGTCATAATATTGGCAAACAAATTTCTCTAATCAGAACTGTGTCTAGTTCATTCCGGTCAATTTCTCTATGTTTCAGTTCAGTTCAGTCACTCAGTCGTTTCTGACTCTTTGCGACCCCATGAATCACATCACGCCAGGCCTCCCTGTCCATCACCAACTCCCACAGTTCACTCAAACTCACTTCCATCGAGTCGGTGATGCCATTCAGCCATTTCATCCTCTGTCATCCCCTTTTCCTCCTGCCCCCAATCCCTCCCAGCATCAGAGTCTTTTCCAATGACTCAACTCTTTGCATGAGGTGGCCAAAGTACTGGAGTTTCAGCTTTAGCATCAGTCCTTCCAAAGAACACCCAGGGCTGATCTCCTTCAGAATGGACTGGTTGGATCTCCTTGCAGTCCAAGGGACTCTCAAGAGTCTTCTCCAACACCACAGTTCAAAAGCATCAATTCTTTGGCACTCAGCTTTCTTCACAGTCCAACTCTCACATCCATACATGACCACTGGAAAAACCATAGCCTTGACTAGCCGGACCTTTGTTGGCAAAGTAATGTCTCTGCTTTTGAATATGCTATCTAGGTTGGTCATAACTTTCCTTCCAAGGAGTAAGCGTCTTTTAATTTCATGGCTGCAGTCACCATCTGCAGTGATTTTGGAGCCCAAAAAAATAAAGTCTGACACTGTTTCCACTGTTTCCCCATCTATTTCCCATGAAATGATGGGACCAGATGCCATGATCTTCGTTTTCTGAATGTTGAGCTTTAAGCCAACTTTTTCACTCTCCACTTTCACTTTCATCAAGAAGCTTTTTAGTTCCTCTTCACTTTCTGCCATAAGGGTGGTGTCATCTGCATATCTGAGGCGATTGATATTTCTCCCGGCAATCTCTATGTTTAGCCTTCTCTATTTGAGATGGAAATAGTCTCCTATGGGGAATTATCTAAAGAAAATATCCAGAAAAAAATCAGAGAGCTTTTAAATTGATAATTAAAACACCACCACTATGACTGTTTCCAAGTTTTGAAGGAAATTTTCTGTCGACTTAGACCAGTTGAGCTGTCCCTGCTCTGTGCTTTCCCCGTGTACAACAGACTATGCTATCATAACCTGTGTGTCTGCCAGTGTTTGTCCATTGGTTGTGAGGTTTTGGGGAGCAGAAACTGTCTGCTTCTTTATATTGCAAAGAATGTTAAGTGTTTGGAAGCATTTTTAGAAGGTGAAATTAATTTTAATGATGCAAGACTCTCACCCAATACAAGCCCACTTCTCCAATGTCAGAGAACTAAATGTTTCTCAGCAATAATGGACCCCAAAGACTTAATACCAAACTTGTGAAATAAAATGGATCTTTATTTTTTTCTTTTCTAATATCAAGGTGATATTCTATTTAATTTGTCTCTGCAGTTCCAATATATTTCTAGGCCTTATGTTTAAAGAGAAGGAGGAGTTTTCAAAAGCTTACTCTTATCAGTATGTTAAGATAGTGTTCACATCCTCTGTCATAATTTTTTCTGAAGCTTTCAGCAATGCCGTACCCATAGATACATTTTTCTTACATTTCCCTTCTTCTGTTTAGCTTCCCCTCTCCTACCAAGAAATAAAACTCTGCATCTCGGCCTCTTTCCTCCTCTCTTTCCCTCTCTCTCCTACCTCTCTTCTGCCTCTCACTGAAACACACGCACACACACAACTTTCTTTGTTTGTTCCCCTAGTGAGTGTGTCCATGTCTACAATGGTAAAAACTTACACAAGACAAACTGGGTTATCTGGGATTGAAATCTTGGATGAAAGAATTGGTGGGTATAAGAGAAAGAAAGGTACATAAACATAAACACTTCAGAAAGAGGAGCCAAGGGGCAGAGAAAAAGAAAAGATAAAAAATAGCCATGAGTCTAGAAAAGCTGAATTTAGCTATAGTTTAAAGTAAATTATTTTCCATACTTTTATTCCCGAAGATCATGAAAACATATGTGTTACTATCCTACCTAAACTGTTTTTTCCAAATTAACCATTATAATTGTACACCTGTTTTATTTGATACTGATATTGATTTTGTTCTAGTTAATTTTACATAGACATTACACCTGCATCTCCCTAAAGGTAATATTTATTACAGCAATTGAAATGCATAATTTGATAGAAAACAGAAACAGTGTAAATAATTAGCTGATTTACAACTTGCTTTAGATAACATCTTCAATTATTAAAATAATTAGTGAAATTGAATTCAAGATAAAACCTCAGCTTAATTTGAACTTGTCCTTGAAGCTACTGTCTGACCCATTTAACATATTACCTATTGAAATATTCATAAAGAAAGAGAAACTTTAAGCTTTGTGTTTAAGGCGACTTTTTTCAGTTGACTTCAATTTTTAAAATTCCTTTCTTTCTTATATTCCTTCCCCTAGATAAAAGGATCCTGAACATATCAATACAAATTACTTTAGTTCATTTTCTTTGAGAGTCTGTGTTCTTTAGCAAAAGGTTTGCAAGACCTTGGTGTATCTCTGCTTTTTTGGGCTCCTCTGCAATAGCTGTTTAATTCATCTTCTTATATATACATTAAAATATTGCCATTTCCTATTAGATAATATTGTTTGCATTAAAACAGTAATACTCCTAAAACAAACAATTATGAACATTAAAGAAAGTCTGATTACAACAGAAATGTTCAAATTGCCACTGATTCTCAAAATAAACTTTGACCATTATTTGAGTTTCTGTATAATTGGGATGCTTACTGATTTATGATATAAATATGCACATTAGTAATGGGAATATTTCTCCCCATTTTCAAAGACAATTTAACACAATTTTATGGGCTCAAAGGAAAGGAGGACAAAAATGTCCTATATCTCTTTTAAGTAAACATGTTTTTCTAAGAAAATTTCTTATAATCTATGTGTCTCTGTAATCATCAGAAACTTGCTTATTATATACAAAGAAGTCATGCAGGGAGAATGTAAGTACAGAATACTTCCTACCATGACACTGCTTAAAATATGTAAGTTTGGGAATATGGACTTGAGCAGGCCCCCATGGCTACCTGCTCTGTCTTATTTATACATATATTTCAGTCTAGCTTATTTTTCAAACAAAACTGAGAATGTTTGTACCATAAAATTAAAGAAAATGGAGAACAGATCTTTTGTTTCCCACCTATGAATTCCTGCTTCTCTACCTACAATGGCTCATAACCCCAACGAGACTGATTTCTTCATCCTTAATGCAATAGTAGAGTTTTTATATATCAATTTTGTCTTTTTGGCTTCTCTGAAAATCTTGTACCCAAACTCTTGACCATCTATTTGTTCCAGAAGGACCACAATTTCCCTAATAACAGTCATAACAGACAAACACAACAAGAATTCCTATAACCCATGGTCTCCTACTCCACAAGGAAACTAGAATTCACCTAGGGGAGATCAATGGCATCCCCATAGTAAATAGAATTTGACCTACAAGTTAATCTGAACAAAAGCTACTATAAATGACATGAATTGTTCTTCCTATCTGCTAAAATTGCATTTTGTGTCACTAAATACTATTTTTTTAGGCAATAAAGCTAAAACAGACAAGAAATCTTAGTTCACCACTTTGATGACAGAGACTATATCTCTTTATTCAACAACCTTGTGGAAATCCTGACATCCATATTAATATTAAACCTTGTGATCTTTCCGAGGAACATAAATTACCCTGCAAAGTGATCTCTTCTATTGGATTATGTAATCTAAATCCAATAAAATCCCAATGAGAGTTAAGATTGTTTTCCAAATAGAAGTCTCAGATTGAGGTTTAACCAAGACTCTCAACAGCCTTTCATATAAGTATTTATCTTTCTAAAATTTTTGTGGGTTTCATCCTGCAATATCTATAAGTAAACTGGAATACATTCTGATATGCTGCAACTGTAAAAGAATTTTAAATTTAGGTCAATTTAACAGTTTTATTAAGTGCCTTCTATGCTTCAGTTGGTGATTGCAGCCATGAAATCAAAAGACGCTTACTCCTTGGAAGGAAAGTTATGACCAACCTAGATAGCGTATTCAAAAGCAGAGACGTTACTTTGCCAAAAAATGTCTGTCTAGTCAAGGCTATGGTTTTTCCAGTGGTCATGTATGGATGTGAGAGTTGGACTTTGAAGAAAGCTGAGTGCCGAAGAATTGATGCTTTTGAACTGTGGTGTTGGAGAAGACTCTTGAGAGTCCCTTGGACTGCAAGGAGATCCAACCAGTCCATTGTGAAGGAGATCAGCCCTGGGATTTCTTTGGAAGGAATGCTGCTGAAGTTGAAACTCCAGTACTTTGGCCACCTCATGCAAAGAGTTGACTCATTGAAAAAGACTCTGATGCTGGGAGGGATTGGGGGCAAGAGGAGAAGGGGACGACAGAGGATGAGATGGCTAGATGGCATCACTGACTCGATGGACGTGAGTTTGAGTGAACTGTGGGAGTCGGTGATGGACAGGGAGGCCTGGTGTGCTGCAATTCATGGGGTTGCAAAGAGTTAGACACGACTGATCAACTGAACTGAACTGATGCTTCAGTTTCCATTTCAGGAGCAGTGTTTAAATGGCTGTCTAGGACACAATCCCCACACTCCCCAACGGAGTCTGGCAGGGTAGATATGTAAATAGATTATATTACAGAGATTATGACAGTAATACCAAATGTGTCATGGAATCTTTTTTTATTTAACTTGACCTGGGGTTATTAAGTGTAGAATTTACTTAGTAAATTGAATTAGAGGGCCTTCCCTGGTAGCTCAGCTGGTAAAGAATCTGCCTGCAATATAGGAGACCCTGGTTTGATTCCTGGGTTCAGAAGATCTCCTGGAGAAGGGAATAGCCACCCACTCTAGTACTGGAGAATTCCACGAACTCTATGGTTCATGCGGTTGCAAAAGTCAAATATGACTGAGAGACTTTCACTTGGACTTTTCACTTTCAAATTGAATTAGAAGATACCTTATTTAATGTTCAACACTCACCCATTATACGGTGAGCAAAGCACTGATGCTGTTAGTAAGAATAGTGTTTTACTTAACACGAAACTCCTTTAAAAGATTTACCTAGTCAAGGGAAGCACACTAGCTATTGTCATAGAAATTCCCTGGCCCTCTTTCCATTTCTTCTATATCTTTCACCAATAGCTCTATCTGTCCTTTTCAATAATTGGACATGCATTTCTAGCTTGCCTCTTGGCCTGTAGTCTTATGAACATTTTTGTTGTTGCTGTTCTCTGTTCTCTGTATTACAGCTGAAGATTAAAACTCTTCCTTTCCTTCTCCATGGATATTATAGAGTCCATGCTGCTGCTGCTGCTAAGTTGCTTCAGTCGTGTCCCACTCTGTGCAACCCCATAGACGGCGGCCCACCAGGCTCTCCCGTCCCTGGGATTCTCTGGGCAAGAACACTGGAGTGGGTTGCCATTTCCTTCTCCAATGCATGAAAGTGAAAAGTGAAAGTGAAGTCACTCAGTCGTGTCCGACCCTCAGCGACCCCATGGACTGCAGCCTTCCAGGCTCCTCTGTCCATGGGATTTTCCAGGCAAGAGTACTGGAGTGGGGTGCCATTGCCTTCTCCGTAGGAGGGGGCAATACTCTTAAGGATATGCTGGTATATTAACATCCAACCCTCTAGGAAAATAAGACAAAGACATAAGCAGTCAATTTCCATGCTATAAAACTCTCACTCCAGGTGATATCAAACCATCAGAGTGATATTACTGAAGAGTGATGAGAAGTTCTCAATTCAGAAAGCAGAAAAATCTGACTCTAACACTCCACTGAATATATCCTTTATAATACAATTTTGATATGATCCATAAGTATTAACATAAGTGTCAAGTACACAAATGGAAACTAAGAATTTGTGACACATGGTAGTGAAAATTAAAAAGAAATCTCCCGCTGTAAGAGAAAAAAACAAAACAAGCAAATAAAGGGTCATTCCTGGGCAATGTAGAAATAGTAGGATTCAGAATCAAATACATCAAAAACTGTTCTGATTTCACTAGACTGAAATTATTCCTCTCTTTCATGTAAAATTTTATTAACATATGGAACATTTAATGTGAAAATTGAAAAAAAAAACCCTGATGCTGGGAAAGATAGAAGGCAGGAGGAGAAGGGGACAGCAGAAGACGAGATGGTTGTATGACATCACCGACTTAATGGACATGAGTTTGAGCAAGCTCCTCGAGTTGGTGATGGACAAGGAAGCCTGGCTTGCTGCAGTCCATGGTATCACAAAAAGCCAGACACGACTGAGCAACCGAACAACAAGAAGAACAATATGAACATTATAATCATTCACAAATGTCTTTTTATTTAATCAAAATATGCATCAAAAAAGGTGCTACTTCTAGGCTCTCTTGAGGTTAATTGTGGCTATAAATCATTCTTAGGCCAAAAAAAATGTGAACAGATGTGACATGTGTAACATCCATGTTGTTAAATTGCTAAGTTATGTTTGACTGTTTATGACCCCATGGACTGTAGCACGCCAGGCTTCTCTGTCTATCTACCAGTGCTCTTCCACTGTCTCCATAGTTTGCTAAAATTCATGTTCACTGAGTCCATGTGGAAAGATTTAAATGGAGAGTTGTATTTCCTTTTCTGTTGCAGTGACTATACAGCAATGTGTTGACATGGCTGTGCCCTGAGACTAACATACGCAGTGCAGTAACCTTGGAGACTGGCCTGGATGTGCAGAACAAGAATCCTCAGTTAAAAAAAAAAAAAAAAACTGTTGTGTTAAGCTATGGGATTTTTGTGTGTTTATTATTACCTAAGCCAACATATCTTATTTTTGCTAATAAAATGCATGTATGTAAATTCAAAAAAGTGATGGGTTCATAGTTCTTATTCTACAATGTAGGGTTAATAAATCTCTGATTTAAATTTATAAAACCTTGAGTTAAAGGACTCTTCCAAACAGTGCATGTCAAATAATTCCCCAGAATTCCCCCCAGGAAACTGGCACTGGATGTGTGGAAAGTGGAAATTTGTACTTTTTCCTTAATAGAATTTTTAATGTGGAGAGATTATGTGATTTTTATTATATTGTGTGTATCCTCCTGTATTTCTCAAATCCGTACTTAAGACCAAGTAAACCCTGCATGGCTGCTGTATTTAACACACAGTGTGCAAAAACATATAAGAAGTATCCATTAAAGAATATTTTCGACTTTGATCTATCACTTTCTGAAGCATTGCTTTTTAGTTTTTTAGTAATAATAAAGCTATATGTATTGGTACTGTCCTTTTAAAGTGAGCATAGCAGTTATAGAAGAATGATAGTGACTATATTACAAACAATTGGGGAAAATTATCAATCTAAACCCACCTTACTTCTTGTGTCAAATAAGAAGCCCAAGATTGAAAATTGTTATTAGGTGATTCTAATCTGTTTTCTCTATTGTTTATTATAAAATACTAGGGTAAATATTATGGATATCTCACTCTATAACTCCTTATGAGACTTTAAGCCAGTTACTTAAATTCTCAGTCCTATAGTATCTTCCTCAGAAACACACACCTCTATCTTGCTGGTTTAATGAGGATGAATTAAAGTAAGCATGTAGAATTCCTGAAACATAAACATTATTCTATTACTCAGAACATAAAAGCTATTTTTATTCAGAGTTTTTAATATGATAAGATTAATAATTTTACCTTATTCAAATGTCTATAATAATGTATATTTGAATCATGTACATTTGCATATTTCACCTTTCCATGAGGAGTTCCCAATCTGTGATCTATAGTGTACTATGCCTTGTATTTGCATATTCTAAAGTTTACATTAATAATTATCTCATTGCACTATAATACATCCCTATCACTTAACTTGCAAAAGTTATTCACAATTAATTGATGAGAAAATTAATACAAAAGCGTATTATCTGGCTGCCCAAGTGTCACAATAATATACCTAAAGTTTCTTGGTTCTTTTACTATTCTATCCATAAGTCCATGGTGGTTACAAGCTGATGATCAGATAAATGAAACATTTTAAACTGTAAATTTTAAAATATTTGATACTCAGTGACAACTACATATTACTAGCAAAATTATTCCTACCATAGTGCCTTGAATAAGCCTGGAAATTTCACAGCCACATAACAATAGTATAGATATATCTTCCTTTGGTGGCAAAAAGTACATTTTCATGTTGGATTATTTTCCCAGTTTCACTAGAAAGTTTCAAAGTCTATTTTTTCAAATTTTTTACTTTTCTGTTTGTCATTTCTAATAATTATTCATATTCGGTGACTGTATTTTCTGATAATTTGCTACTAAGAAGAGGTTTCAATATATTGTGCCTCACATGAGTCCTGCAATATACGTATGTTTGTGTGTGTAGACACACACACAACTGTGAAGTGGTTGATTGTAAAGCTTCATTGAATCAGACTGGGGAGTTCTGCAACACTTGGCTCAAATACTAATTAGCTTCTTTCCTATTAAGAGTAAAAATTACACATCTTTTCTGCTCCTTTAGCACCTCAGACATATCTCTGTTGGAGCAATTTCCACTCTACACTGAAGTTGCTTTTGTAAATATATGTCCTTCGTAATTAGATTGCAATGAATAGAATGAATGAACTGAAATTATGGGATCAAAAAAATTAGGATCTACAAACTGCATATCCTTTCTTCATATTTCATGCTTGTCCTAGCTGCTGAAACATCAAAATCCAGTAAATCACCTTTAAGTCATATTTCTAGTTTAAAGCTTATGTCCATTTGCTTGCCTATGCAACCCTATAAGTCAAAATGCAACCTCCATAAAGACTGAATTCATCTCCAAACCCAGAAAACATCTACCATGATATTTGAATCAGCCTGACATTTCACAGACAGATTATTGCTCTTGCAGCACAATTGATGTCACAGAGAATTCTGCCAAAGTCAAACAATTCTTACACTGACCAGAAAAACATCACAGTGACATGAAATAAATGCAAAACCTATCTGAATTATTAAGATTTATATTGTGACAATATTTGATGAATAAAAGTTTCAAGTTTTTTATAAGATGATGATTCCCTGGTGAGACAGATGTGAAAATATTGTCCTTTAATATGAAGTCATAACACCAGGATGAAAATGATGAACTTCTGTAAGAACTAACATTGACAAGTTCAGTTTGCATTTAAGTTCAGCAAGGTGTCTACGTGTTTGTACAAATATCAAATTGTCTTTTGTGGCACAGAAGACTAACATTGTGGTTCTTCTTGTCTCTCCTCTCTAGATAGATGTTTACCCCAAAAAGGAATAGAATTAGTTAATGTTATATATTAATAATTTGAAAGATGTTGCAACAAGACTCTACCTGAATCTTCCTTCATATATGTGGGCAAAGAGAAGACTCTAATGACTGCCTTGCTGGAAATGAATAACTATGGAATCCATCTACTTCTGCTTCATTGACTATGCTAAAGCCTTTGACTGTATAGATCACAACAAACTGGAAAATTCTTAAAGAGATGGGAATACCAGACCACCTTACCTGCCTCCTGTGAAACCTGAATGCAGGTTAAGAAGTAATAGTCAGAACTCCACATTTAAAAATGGACTGATTCAAAATTGGGAGAGGAGTACATAAAGGTTATACATTGTCACCCAGCTTATTTAACTCATGTCCAGAGTACATCATGTGAAGTGCCAGGCTGGATGAAGCACAAGCTGGAACCAAGGTTGCTGGTAAAAATATCAATAACCTCAGATATGCAGATGATACCACCCTTATGGGAGAAAGCAAAGAGGAATTAAAGAGCCTCTTGATGAAGGTGAAAGAGGAGAGTGAAAATGCTGGCTTAAAACTCAACATTCAAAAAACTAAGATCATGGCATCTGGTCCCATCACTTTATGGCAAACTGATGCGAAAACAATGGAAACAGTGACAGATTCTATTTTCTTGGGATCCCAAATCACTGTGGACGGTGACTGCAGCTATGAAATTAAAAGATGCTTGCTCCTTGGAAGAAAAGCTGTGACAAACCTAGATAGCGTGTTAAGAAGCAGAGACATTACTTTTCCAACAAAGGTCCATATAGACAAAGCTATGGTTTTTCCAGTAGTCATGTATTGATGTGAGAGCTGGACAATAAAAAATGTTGAGCATCAAAGAATTGATGCCTTTGAACAGTGGTGCTAGAGAAGACTCTTGAACAGCAAGGGGATCAAACCAATCAAATTCTAAAGGAAATCAACCCTGAATATTCATTGGGAGGACTGAGGCTGAAGCTGAGGCTCCAATATTTTGGCCAACTGATGCAAAGTGTCTACTCATTGGAAAGGATCCTGATGCTAGGAAAGACTGAAGGTGGGAGGAGAAGGGGGAGACAGATGATGAGATGGCTGCATGCATCACTGACTCAATTGACATGAATCTGAGCAAACCCCAGAAGAAGGTGAAGAACAGGGAAGCCTGGTGTGCTGCAGTTCATGGGATCACAAAGAGTCGGATACGACTAAGCAACTGAACAATAACATGGAGTAGTAGGATGTGGATGTAGTCTTCCAGAGACTTAACTCACACTGCTTCAAAGTAACCAAATTTATTTTGACTTTTGCAAAGCTTGTCTGATGGGGTAGAATACATATTTCTCTTCTATAATTTGGGTGAACGTGGATATTTTTACAAATGTTTATATTTCTTCTTAACACAATAGGATTCTAAAATTTGTAGCCAAGGTTACTTTTACTTAACTCTTTTAACATTGTTTCAGATTAAGTGGCTTTAAAATAAATTGTTCCAAAATACAAATGAACTGGATTCTAGTTGGAAAAAACAGAGTTATGAGATTCATGCTTTTTTGCTGTTTCATGAGAATTAATCTGCATTTTGTCTCTGGGCCTTATTTTTGTGCACATATGGTGTGGAGCGTTGCCCACTGGTTGGAGACCCCTGTGATACAATGGGGAACTGAGCAATGACGTTTTAAGACATAAAATCCAAATTCTAAGTATTGTTTTTGTGGCATTATTTTTATTTACTTCATTTGTTTTCTTAACAAGATGCATTTATTACAGTTGTCCTAAGGATTGCTTAATCCAATAAGAATATATGATAAATAGGTAGGCAGGTTCCAACAGTTCAGATTCCTCTAAGGAAAGAAAAAGATAAATAATTGCTGGGGTAAAATGATAAAGTGAAAACCAAATAATGTAATCTTATGTTTATATTGTTAATCAAACATTAATGTATATATGTATGTATATATATACACACATATATATATGTTTATGCTCTTGGTAGTAGAATAGACCAAACCTCTATTATAGAAGGTTTCTAATTGTTATTTTACTAATTTTTGCAGAAATTTTTGAGAACAAACTTAGGAAAGAAGCTGAAATATTCATTGCATGAATATCAAAATATAAATACAAGTTTAATAATAATCATAGGAAAAATTGAGATTACAGTTAAATATTTATTTGGGTTCATGAGCAAAGCCTGCATCTAGCTAGCTCCTATGGATGTCAGCAGTTGCATACAGCTGATCAAATTCATTTTTTATAACCTATCTTGTTTACCTACCATGCATTCATGATTTATAGAATCATTGTAAACATGGTAACTTTCCAGCTCTCCACTTTCATATATATTCTCATGTTTACATTCTTTTATTCACTCACTCACAACCATTAATAAATAAATATGCACACATGTACACACAAAGAAAGGAAGCCTGTATTCAGTTAACAATATGGTTCCATGAACAGATAATCATGAACTTGCAAGAGAAACTTATAAACGAAAGTGACATATGGATGTATATTCAAAATCAGGTATATTGATCAATCAGACATGTAGCTCAATTTAAAAACATAGAATCATAAGTATATGTAAATAAATTATGTAAGATCATGTGGAAGAAGAAAAGTGAGCTGAGTGAATAGGTAGATTGACTAGGCAATAAGAAATAGGACCTTCTAAAAAAATCAAATAGTCTGTGTATGAGAGAATTGAAATGAGGGTGAAATAGCAGCTTAGTGGCCCATGAAGGAAATGGAGACTGCAGTGCTATGATCTTAAAGAGAGAGCAGGAAGATATTAGTGCAAAACATTTGATTGCTCATGCCAGGAACAATTCAGGCTAAGGAATGTGTTCTTGGGATTATTAAGTTGGAAATGGAGGAAGTAGAGATACTACATACCAAAATATTCATTATGGGTTTTATTTGCTTCAAGTAATATTTGTGGTCTCAATGGGGACAACGTTGAAAGAAACTCAGGCTTCCTATTTTCAAGATTACATTTTAAGTGCATTTTATATTTTCCAGGGTGCAGCTGGTAAATGGAGACAGGAGTGACATACATGTATATCTACTGCATTGGGTTTCTGAAGTTGAGAGTAATGCTGGCTCCTGAAATTCAGTGATACACCAAAAATAAAATGCATATAAATTATGTTATTGCTAACCAAATGAGACTGGCTTTCTTACTAAAAGATAGACATTATTTGACTTCCTTGGAAAAGAAGAATAATCTTCCTTAAAATTTAGTAACTAGCTTTCAAACTTAAACTGTCCCACCTGCCTAATCTAATGGCTGAATACATCTTTGCTGCTTTTCCTGTTGCCTTTCTGTTTCTTCAAGTTGAATTATAATATTTGAACTAACTTCCAATAATTTAACATTAAAGCCCCCAATGAGGTCAATATTAGGAAATGAAAAAAATATGTTTAAAGTAAATGATAATCTATAGTCATTTACTCAGAAGTACAAAGCATTGACTAGGAACAGACAAAGTTGCTCTTTTTGAAAGATGCTATCCACCTTATTCTGCTTTTTTCTAGAGTCTTTGTTGCTGCCAAGTTCTTTTTGTGCTTTTCCCTAGTCGGTATGTATTCAGTCCTTGACTTAATACCTCCAGATTTCTGATTATAATAATACTTTTTGTAGCATTTTGCCAAGAAGGCTCATATGAGAGTCTAAGTCTCCTTTAACAGGAAATGGTAATAAGAGGTGAACAAAGCACTTTGCTGCTTACAATGGAGTTGAGTGTCTGCCATCACCTGTCTGCAATGCTTCATTTACATTAGCAGGGCCTTTTGTTTACAGTGCTCATATTTGCTCCAGAAAAAGTGATCATACAAATGGATTGTCCTCACAGATTCTCCCTTTGCAGAAACCCAAACAATGCAGGAGTCTATTTTTCCCTGTTTACTGTATATCTTTCTGTTTCTCTTCCTCTAAGAAATTTAATCATTATGTTAAGAATTTAGAGAAAAAAATACTTTCACTAATAGAATGCTAATTTTTGATCCCCATCACAAATTTGCTTTCTATCTTATCCTTTTTATTATTTATTTCTTTATATTTTTTTAAATTTAGAAATAATTTCATAAATTTTTAAAAATTCCATACACAGACATATCTTCAAATACAAGAAAATTTTTCTTGTACCTGCTTCTTCCTGAGTTAAATGTATTTTAGCCAGTAATTAATACCAAGAGGATAAAATTATCTTCTCATATAATATAAAATATTAATAACTTTGAGTCAGTAGAATAAAAAGCAGGTCATTACTTTGTTCAATGATAAAATATAAAGCTTCTAGCTTAAGGAATTTTCACTGCCTTAAAAGCAGATCTTAGAGATTTCAAATCAGATATCTAATAAATAGAGGTGTGACAAAAAGCCACCTTGTATAGAAGGTGAAAGTCAAAGGGAAACAATCAGCTGAAAGGGAAAATTTACTAGGTGAATATATGGACAATTTGAAAAAATGGATGTAATTCTTTTCTGCATATAATTTATCCATAAAAAATTATCTAATTCCTTTATCAAAAAATTTACATAAACTTAAAACACAAACTAAATGGGTTAAAAAATTGTCAAATGGCCAATCTCTAGCTCATTAATTTTTTTCAAATTTTATTTCATCAGTGCTTTTTTTCAGGAATACAATATGTAATTTTTAACACTGTCTTATTTTATCTCTTTCTCTCATTCTCTTTCCATGCTTTTTGTTCCTCTCTCCTTATTCTCTGTATCATTCATAAATACTTATCTTTATTTAGTGATTTCTGTTATACAAGAATACATTATTAGGTAGAATTGCTCACAATAAAAGCATTTCTCTAGATTAGAATTTCTATAAATTAAGACATCTTTTGTTATTATTTTTCTGCTGCTCTTATTTATTTTTCACTTACTTAGATATTACCTCCAAACTTTACATTTTTTTTCCATTTTTGAAATTCTACATGTTTGCTGGCAATAAATCATCCCATAAGTTTTTAAAGAATGATGGTAAATTAGGAAAAAAGTAATAAACAGGAAAAAAAGAAGAAAGGAAGGAAAGAAAAAATGTGTTGCAAATAGTCTTTAAACAAAATATAAACTGTGTAAACAACATTTTTCAAATGGAGATTATGTCGTTTGCCCAAGTACAAATTACTGATAGGCACAACACTTTACATTATTTGAGAATGAATGAGCACGTTGCTGCTCTGGCATAGAAGAGGAAGGCATCTTATAGGGAGTGCTATGAACACGTTTCTGGTGGGTTAAAAATCAGGAGACCTGAGCTATGGTCACAATGCAACCATGATTGTGGAGCAAACTCTCCTAGATTTCAGAAGTCTCATCTGAAAATAAAGATTGCTAAACTTATTGTTTTGGCAGCATATATTCAAGAAACCCATGGATACAATCTTTAAAAGTAGCTCACCTTCATAACAATACAAGTCCAGCACTTATTATAGGCTGGATTCACAAATGAGTCTATGCCAGCCATATTTTCTTACTTTTCTCCTACTCTTTCAATGGGAAATTTAGTCTTTTTCCAGTACATTCTGAATACAGCAGTTTTGTGTTTGTGGTTATTGCTGGTAAACCAAGCCAATGAAAACTGCTAGCAGGTCGCCTGGTGTGGCAATCCCCTACACATATGGACTTCACTCTATGGCTGCCAAACCAGGCACTCTATCTCCTGCAGTATCAGGATGAACATCTCTTCACTGATGGCTACTGCTGCACAACAGAAAAAGCATTTTCCTACTGGTACTTATTTCTTGAGCCTCTTGATGGTGAAGGTCTAAAGTGGCCTCTGGCTGAAAGGATCTGACGGCTAGAATCAATGGGAGTTCACTGGTGGTCTAGTGGTTAGAATTTGGTACTTTCACTACCATGGCCTGGGTTCAGTCCCTGGTCAGGAAACTGGGGAAGCAAAAACAAAAGAATGAAACCATTTTCTAGGGTGTTCTCAGGCAATGTTGATTATTCAGTAAGGTGTTTCATAGTTCAGTGAAACAGCTGGTTCAGAATTTTATGGAAATATTTCTTACAGTTTACTGTACCTTTTACAGGCTTCCCAAGTGGCGCAGTGGTAAAGAATCCACTTGCCAATGCAGGAGATGCAAGAGATGCAGGTTCGATTCCCTGGGTCAGAAAGACTCCCCAGATATAGGAAATGGCGATCCACTCCAGTATTCTCACCTAGCAAATTCCATGGATGGAAGAGTCTGGCAGGCTCTAGCCCATGGGGTCTCAGAGAGTCGGACACGACTGAGCACACACCCGCTACCTTGTATAGGTCTCAGAAACGAGAAAAAGAAGATCCAATAGAATGTAAATCCTATAGAATAATTCCATATTATACCTAAAACCACCACTTTATGATTTAGATAGTAGAATCAAGTTAATATTTTTACATCTAGGTCTCTCTAATTCTATGTTTTTCCCCCCTAGGTAGCTAAATCTTTCTACTGTAACTGTGCGTGCTAAGTAGTTTCAGTCATGTCCCACTCTTTGTGACTCTATGGACTATAGTCCTCCAGGTTCTTCTGTTTATGAGATTTTCCAGGCAAGAATATTGGTTGCTATGACCTCTTCCAGGGGATCTTCCCCACCGGGCAGTGAATCCGCATCTCTTACATTTTATTCATTGGCAGGCAGGTTCTTTACCACTAGCACCAGGGAAGCCCACTGTTACTGGGCTTCTCTTAAATAGTCCCACCCATGTTCCACATATAACCAAGTGTCTGAATCTCCCAAATGGACCCAGTTAATATCATTCCTCAGAAGCTTCCTTCACCCCCATAGACAAGTAGATTTTAATTAGGATTCGTTATATAATTCACCAGATGTTCTTAAACCTCCCAACACTTAGCAGTAGACCAAGTGTAGACTGAACATAGAGTTATACTTCAAGTGACAAGCACACTGGAGGAAAGGAAAAAAAAAAAACTACAGACAAGATCTGCCACAAGCTGTGGACAGTGATTATTCCTCTACTACAGAATTGGGCAAAAGTTTTAATTTACTCTCTTTCCTTTGCCTTTATCTATATTTTCCAAGAGAGTTATAATTAGGAAGTATGAGGTTTTAAAATTAGATAAGAGGAAAAAATTAGTTTTAAAATATGCTTTATCTATTTCCTGCCAGGATGCTAAAGGAGCAAGAGTGCTGGTTTACAGCCCAGGGAAACCACAGAAGAGAAACAACAAGAAAAGGGGAAAAAAAAAACTATAAAAAAGTCCCTGGGTGATGTGTGGCTGTTTTGAAACTGCTGTATGAGAGGAATGAGGGCTGCAAGTCCTACTATGAGAGGGAAAACTGTAGCGTTTTTCCTTTCTTCTTCCATCACCATTGGTTTGGGATGAAGGGTCTGCCTCCCATCTTGTGACAATTCTGCCTTTGACCAAGTGCCCTCAAGGTAAAATCAAGTCAGTAGAGAAGATCTGTGTTTGCAGGACTTGAGATAAACAATATGGGAGCTAATTAACTTAGGGAAGTTGTTTCCTTGACATTTTAGGATGTGTCTTCACCTTATCCTTGGGGCATAATAGATGAGGTTATGATCCAAAGAATTGGTTAATGGAAAGAGGAGTACTCTGACACCGTAAGGCTCCCTTCACTTCAGGCTCAGCCCACCCCCAACCCTTGAACTCACAAGAGTTTGGGGTTTGACTGGCCTTTGCTTATATACCAACCACACAGAGAAAGTTAACATAGGAAACTGGAGGTTGCTATTTTCTGAGTTTCACTCTTGGATGGCATCCAAGTACTTGGCTTCTGAAACAATCCCTAAATAATAAGATTGTGTCCCTGAGCTACACTGTTCTTATCAGCAACGTGATTTATGGTGAAAACATGCTTTTCTTTTGAAAGTAGGAAATTTTCATTGTTGCTAGAAGAAGAATGCCAATGTGACCAGTCCCTACTAAAACCCTCGTTTCTGAATCTCAAACAGACTTGCCTGGGTGGAAACATCACTTTGGTGTCACTGCATTTTTGCTGCTGGAGAATGGATGTACTCTGTGATCCTTTAATGGGAGGTAGGGTTAAAGATCTTGGGAAACCTGCAAATAGATTCCTCTAGATTCTCTCTGTTTATTCTCCCTAGTTGATCCTTACTGTGTCTCTGTAGTAAATCAGCACTGAGTACAACAGTATGCTTAGTCCCTTGGGTCCTTCTAGTGAGTCACAAAGTGTGGGCAGTCTTGGGAAAGTGGAAGCATTCACAAATAACTGATAAGCGTGGAGGATATGAGGTCAGAGGCCAGAATAGCAGTACCCTTGAGGAGCATTGCTATTTCAAAAGAAAAACAAATATTGGATTACCACTTATATCAGAAGCAAAATGTTAGAACAGATGGACTAAGAATTACAAATTATCTTTATAAACATTCTAAGAAAGAACCAGATGCACACTCAAAAGTGCAAATGAAAAGAGTTTAATAAAGACACTGTTTCTGAAAATGGGGATAGGGATAAAGGAACCAAGAAGACTGTTAATAAGAGAAACTTGCTACCAAGAGCAAAAGTTGACAGACTAAAAAAGTCTGTCTATATCTGGCAATGTGGAAAGTCATCACAGTGCCTATGCCTGAAGCAGTAAGGATAAGGAATAGCTACTAGAGCCCAAGAAAACACGGGGCTTAGCTGAGGCATAAGGTCTCCCTCATAGACAGTGGAAAAGTACAGCCATGCACCAGCTATGGCTTAGGTGGTAGGAGCTGGAGGAACTCAAACACAGCCCTCCCAGGTTCCCATCTATTACTGGTGCTTCTCACTGGCTGAACACAACCAGAAGCCAAAGGATCAGACAGAGGACAGCCCCCACACACAGACAGGCAGGGGCAGGTAAAGAGTGGATCTGGCTGGCAAATGGAGAATCTCTGAAAATATTAAAGCCCAAGGTCAAGAGTGACATGCCAACTCATGAAATAAAGACAGAACACCAGAGAGACTATTGTATCAGAAATTCAAAGACCTGAGTTACAGTGCTGTTAATATCCCTAACTAGCTTTGATATTTCAAGCAAGTCACTCTATCTCTCTGGGCCTGTTTTATCTTCTGTTAAAAGACTTCCATGAACTCAAGGGTTTCTTTGAGCTTTAACAATCCATAATTATACATATCTAAATTTCCTATATAGAGTATATGAAGAGAATTACTTTGGGAAATGAGGTTCAGAATTATTTAAAACAGTAGGATAATTATCAGGTAGCAATGATCTGCTTAAAGAAAATGAAGAGAACAGGAGGAAAGGTCATATGTAGGGTTTGTTAGTAACAATGGATTATTAACAGAGCAAAAGTTGGCACAAGGGATGATATGAAAATACAAGAATGCAGCAGAGAACACAAAGAATATTCAGATGAATTAATGAATTTTTCAAATAATCTCAATTTAATATTATCTAATTCAAAGTACGACAGACATAAAGGATAAAATACACAGGCTTGTAATATACTTTTTTCCCTTTGGAAATAGGAACAGCAGGGGTTAATCAATAGAACAGATGAATTTAGGATCAAAGTTCAATGGTATGGGGAGGGAGGTGGGAGGGGGTTCAGGAAGGGGAACACATGTACACCTGTGGCAGATTCATGTTGATGTATGGCAAAACCAACACAATATTGTAAAGTAAAAAATAATAATAATAAAGAAATGATAAATGGTTAAAAAATAAATAAATAAAAATAAATTCAATCATAAAAAAAGGATCAAAGTTCATAAGCTCAAATTTTCATAGAGTACTTAGGAAGAATAAATATATTTGAAAGTGCTTTGGAAACTTTAAATGCCTTTGACCTTTTGGGAGGATCAATGAATTGGAATCTTAATAGACTTTTTCCTAAACAGAAAATTGCTTGAATTTTTCTAAACACATATTTTTGAAAGAGGAATCAAGGATTATGGCAAAAATATGACATGGAGAAAACACAGTTAATTAGAGTGGTGGATTATATTACTTGTTACTAAATGTTCTAGTTTCTGTCCCTGTAGCGCCTCTTCAGGGCTTCCCAGGTGGTACTAGTGGTAAAGAATCTGCCTGCCAACACTGTGTATAGGGTACCCAGGTTTGATCCATGGGTCAGGAAGATCCCCTGGAGAAGGAAATGGCAGCTGGCTCCAGTATTCTTGCCTGGAAATATCCCCTGGACAGAGGAGCCTGGTGGGTGACAGTCTATGGGGTCACAAAGAGTCAGACATAACTAACGTGACTTAGCATGCAAGCATACAGTGCCTCTCTGTGTGAGAAGATAATGCCCTGTTGGACTTTGTGACCTTGAGACTTGCTCTGAGTGAGGAAATATAGGTAGGCATATGTGTTCCTTTGGCACAGAAGTTCAGGAACTGGCTTGTCTCTTTCTACTTTGTCATAGTGTGTACTCATGTACTGGGGAAAGGCTGCCCTATCAGCCCAGGCCCTAAAGAGATAACGACATGAAGCAAAGCCACAGCCAATTGAAGATGGACATATAATACTAAAGAGAAATAAACCTTTGCTGTTATAAGTAACTGAGATTTTTTTGATAGTTGTTATTGTAGCATAACTTAGCTTATCTTAATTGATATAGTTGGTTTCCCAACATATTTACAAAGTTCAGCATACATATATCCAAAGGAGTTTATACCTGCTCTAGCTGTGCCTTGTTAATTTTAGTGTAGAAATACCTCACTAGCTTTTCTTCACTTTCAAGTGGAAACTGAACTCACTCGGGAGTTGTGATTTAAGACCGTAGAAAAGCTAAGGAATTACTCCCTGTTAACCTCATGCCTCAGCCAAGCTATGTTTTTTTTTCCTTCTTGAGGCAAACCAAAGTGCTTTTATTTCTGGTAGTAATACATTTACTTACTACTCATATTTTAAATTATTTATTTGATTTACTTCTTTGGACCTTTTCTTGTATCAGGTTCATATGTAATAATTATATTTTCAATACTGTTGTAAATATTCCCTTGGATAACCAAGATAGCATCAAATGCTGTGTACAATATGAGCAATTAAAATATCTGTTAAACAGAAACCATGCCCCAATACAGACTATGGTATATGAGTGCACATATTTATACATAGGCCTAATCCTAGCCAATACCCTAACCATATATATAGAGAGAGAGAGAAAAGAAAAGAGAGGGTAGAGGGGATAAAACAAGCCTAGAAGAGAAGAGAGTGAAGTATCTTAAAGAAAGAGTAGACATAAATTGCCTTGGTAGTTCAAGGCAGGAAAGATTATGTCTTCAAAGAAAAGGTGGTAAACTGTAATTTACAGGCCGTGTAAAATTCAGACTATGCATGTGTAGCACGTATGTATCAATATTATATAAGAGCTGGGTTTACTATGAAATTACTATGAAATGAATGAACTGTAAGTTTAGCATCAGTCTTCTTGCTTGCACTGAAAATGCCAAAGCCCTGAATGGAGAGGGTTTTGCAAAACAATAAACTCACCTGGTAAAATGTGTCTGCAATGCAATTTTGAACTGCTTTGAAGACTGTTTTCTCTTCTCACTCTGATTTCCCTTTGCCACAATTTTTCTTGTTAGTGTAGTGCTGGAGTGAACGCAAACATTTTTGGAATCTGCCTAGAACATGTTGCATTGGGAATATATTTATTTTAGATATAAGGATACAATTGTGTGGATCACAGTCACTTCTGTGAAAATTTATTAGCAACTAAACTGATGTAGAAATGTATTCCAGGAATACATCCTCCTGGCCCTAATGTGCAGATTACTTAGTTGGCACTATGACATGAAAGTGTCGATAATTGTGTCTCTATTTACATTTCCTAAACATGAAGCACTACAAGTAGGTGATCAGATCAGATCAGATCAGATCAGTCGCTCAGTCATGTCCGACTCTTTGCAACCCCATGAATGGCAGCACGCCAGGCCTCCCTGTACATCACCAACTCCCGGAATTCACACAGACTCAAGTCCATCCAGTCGGTGATGCCATCCAGCCATCTCATCCTCTGTCATCCCCTTCTCCTCCTGCCCCCAATCCCTCCCAGCATCAGAGTCTTTTCCAATGACTCAACTCTTCGCATGAGGTGGCCAAAGTACTGGAGTTTCAGCTTTAGCATCATTCCTTCCAAAGAAATCCCAGGGCTGATCTCCTTCAGAATGGACAGGTTGGATCTCTTTGCAGTCCAAGGGACTCTCAGGAGTCTTCTCCAACACCACAGTTCAAAAGCATCAATTCTTCGGCACTCAGCTTTCTTCACAGTCCAACTCTCACATCTGTACATGACCACAGGAAAAAACATAGCCTTGACTAGACAGACCTTTGTTGGCAAAGTAATGTCTCTGCTTTTTAATATGCTGTCTAGGTTGGTCTTAACTTTTCTTCCAAGGAGCAAGTGTCTTTTAATTTCATGGCTGCAGTCACCATCTGCAGTGATTCTGGAGCCCCCAAAAATAAAGTCTGGCACTATTTCCACTGTTTTTCCATCTAGTTGATGTGAATTGATGGGACCAGATGCCATGATCTTCATTTTCTGAATGCACTTTCACTTTCATCAATAGGCTCGTTAGTTGTTCTTCACTTTCTGTCATAAGGGTGGTGTCATCTGCATGTGTGAGTTTATAGATATTTCTCCCAGCAATCTTGATTCCAGCTTGTGTTTCATTCAGCTCAGCCTTTCTCATGATGTACTCTGCAAATAAGTTAAATAAGCAGGGTGACAATATACAGCCTTGGCATACTCCTTTTCCTATTTGGAACCAGTCTGTTGTTCTATGTCCAGTTCTAACTGTTGCTTCCTGACCTGCATACAGATTTCTCAAGAGGCAGGTCAGGTGGTCTGGTATTCCCAACTCTTTCAGAATTTTCCACAGTTTGTTGTGATCCACACAGTCAAAGGCTTTGGCATAGTCAATAAGGCAGAGATAGATGTTTTTCTGGAACTCTCTTGCTTTTTTGATGGTACAGTGGATGTTGGCAATTTGATCTCTGGTTCCTCTGCCTTTTCTAAAGCCAACTTGAACATCTGGAAGTTCATGGTTCACATAGTATTGAAGCCTGGCTTGGAGCATTTTGAGCATTACTTTACTAGCGTGTGAGATGAGTGCAATTGTGCGGTAGTTTGAGCATTCTTTAGCATTGCCTTTCTTAGAGACTGGAATGAAAACTGACCTTTTCCAGTCCTGTGGCCACAGCTGAGTTTCCAGATTTGCTGGAAAATTGAGTATAACATTTTCACACTTTTGAATATAACATATTGAGTATAGCACTTTCACATCATCATCTTTTAGGATTTGAAATGGGTCAACTGAAATTCCATCACATCCACTAGCTTTTTTTGTAGTGATGCTTCCTAAGGCCCACTTGACTTCACATTCCAGGTTGTCTGAAACCAGGTGAGTGATCACACCATTATGATTATCTGGGTCGTGAAGATCTTTTTTGTACAGTTCTTCTGTGTATACTTGCTACCTCTTAATATCTTCTGCTTCTGTTATGTCAATTTCTCTCCATTATTGAGCCCATATTTTCATGAAATGTTCCCTTGGCATCTCTAATTTTCTTGAAGTGATCTCTAGTCTTTCCTATTCTATTGTTATCTTCTATTTCTTCCCTCATAGTTTCCCTTGCTCATAGCTTCACTCATGCTAATAAAACTACTAAATTAATATTGTAATCTCTCAAAAAACAGTTTTATGAAATCATTGTAATGTGAAATATGAATAAATGATAAGTGCATGTCCAAGAAACATAAATGCAAAAGATTATATATCAAACAGTTAATCAAAATTAACATTTTATTATTCAGGAATTCGTGATAATTATAATATGTGTCAGATTGTTAAAATTTTAATGTGTTGCTTTTTTTATAATCTTAATAAGCATCTACATTAATCACTAACTTTATATTTACAATTTTGTAATATTTAGATTTTTAAACAGACCTCAAATTATATAAGCTTCAGGACACACAAAGCCTGAATCTCTACATATGGGTAATGGAAAATTATACTGTAATGGGGATTACAGTATAGAAATGTATGGAAGTGACAAATAGAATAGCATTTATGACATAGATAGTATGCGAATGTGCCATTTGAACTGGAGTCATTAAATACATTCTGAATAATTTGAGTAATCCTGGAAAGATTTTAGTCAACCGATGAGCAATTCTGTAGTTCAGTATTTATATTCTGACAGCACTGACAAGGAAGGAAAATGATGAAGAATCCTATGAGAGGCAATTACATAAAGGTGATAGGAAAGGTAAACATAGATGCAAATATATCTATCTGCATGTAAAATTACCAAGAGTTGAAACTACGTTTATTCATTATATATGAGAATAACTAACAAAGGTAAATCAAAAATGATATTGTCATCCCAAAGTGTCTAGGGGGTTGTTAGTGATAATAAAATGTTGCTAAAAAACTTAAATAAACTATAAACTAGCTATCTCCTTATTTCTAAACACCAATTAATTTTTTCCAGCCCTTATTTTATTAGATATCTCATCAGCATTTGAAAATTATCAGCATTTCCTAAGCACTCTCTTATCTTTGATACTCTTGGTTTTTCTCCCCACATTATAACTACTCTGTGTCCAGTTTTTAGCTCTATCCTCTGCAGGATTGTTTGAATATCAAAGTTCCCATAAGTCAATACTAGATTCTCTCCTGCTGTCATATACTTTCTAAAAGACTCATTCAAATTTTTATTTACTATATATATATATATATATATATGACTCACAAATATATTAATATTTACTGATTTGGCCAAAAATTTGGATTTTCCTGTAATTTTTTTTTTTCCTGTAATGTTTTATGGAAAAATTCAAACAAACTTTTTGGACAACCCAATATTTGGTTCAGAACTTTGACCTGTGGTCAAGTTTCTTTCTCTGTCTTATAATATACATGTTCTTATGGTTATTATATATATTATACAATGAAAGTGAAGTGAAAGTGAAATTCCTTAGTCGTATCGGACTCTTTGAAACCCCATGAGCTGAAGGCTGCCAGGCTCCTCTGTCCATGGAATTCTCCAGGCAAGAATACTGGAGTGGGTCACCATTGCCTTCTCCAGGGGACCTTCACAATCCAGGGATTGAACCCAGGTCTCCCATATTGCAGATGGATTCTTTATCATCTGAGCTACCAGGGAAGCCCACAATTATTCAATATATGATTATTGTTTGTTAGATGTAAGATATATAATACATTAACCTAATAAATCTAATAATACTGTATATAGATACTGCATATATTATATATGTATTTCCTTTTGTTGTTTAGTTGCTAAGTCATGTCTGACTCTTTTGCAACCCCATGGATTATAGCCCACCAGGCCCCTCTGTCCATGGGACTTTCCAGGCAAGAATTCTGGAGGGAGTTGCAATTTTCTTCTCCAAGGGATCTGCCCAACCCAGAGATTGAACTCATGTCTCCTGCTGTGTCTCCTACATTACAGGCTGATTCTTTTACTGCTGAGCCACCAGGGAAGCCCACTGTATATGTATAGATAGTGTATATATATAAGGATGTATACATATACATAGGACTTCCCAGGTGGCTAAGTGATAAAGAATCCTCCTGCCAATGCAGGAACTACAAGAGATGCAGGTTGGATCCCTGGGCTGGGAAGATCCCCTGGAGGAGGAAATGACAGCCCACTTAAGTATAATACTGGGATAATCCCATGGACAGAGGAGCCTGGTGGGCTACAGTTCATGATTTCTCAGAGTCAGACATGGCTGAGCAGCTGAGCACACACATATACATGTATGAATATGACTATCCTTCAGTCTGTGAAAGTAACCAAAAACTCTTGGTATAACATGGAATTGAGGATTTTCCTCTGTCATCTTTATTTTCTTCCTGGTTCCCTAATGAAATGACTTGATCTTCCAACTACCCTGGTGAAAGGCACATGAATCCTTTTTTTGAGTCTCCAAGGAGCAGGTTTAGAAACATTCAAACAAACAAATAAAGGCAAATAGCATATTTGTAAGGTGCAGTGAACACAAAGAAGAAGGTATTCATTGAAAGGAAGTCAGCAAGTAAAGGGTGAATACTAAGCCAGGTATCACAAAGAAGAAACAGAACTTAATCTTGTAAGAAAATGCTGTGAAATGGTATGAAGCAGGCAGAACAAAAGTGTTGAAAGGAAACAAAACTGGGATATTTACACATCAATTACTGTAAGTCATTACTTAAAGGCTATTCTTGAGGGATGTTTATTTCTTGGTACTTCTGGCATGTGGATGAAAATTGACTTCCAGGGTTCAAAAAAAAAAAAAAAAAATCTCAGAAACTGAGTTACAGATATTGACAATTGGAAATAATTTTGATTATACCAAAATGGTAAAGTCTAAGGGATATATGCAGGAAGTCTCAGTGACTGCTATGTTCATTCTTTGTAATGCTCAGATCCATTCATTCCCCATGTAAAAGTCACTGCATCCTGTCAGGTGACAAGTCAAGTTAATGGGACAGGCTGTTACAGGTGGCCTCAAGAACACAGCTGTTATTCATTGTCTCATTCTGTTCATCCATTCTAATATCCTTTCACCTCAGGTTTGTTTCTAAAGTTCTGAACCCCATGTTAGTATGCCTTAGTCAGATCATAGTTACTGCAATTGTCTGTTTACAGTTATTACTGGGTATGACAGCAACAAGCAATGCCACAGTGAATAACCTGGGTGCAGATATATTCCCACCACCTCATTTTATAGTAGCGATCTCAAGACTGGGTTTCCCATGTGGCCCAATGGTTAAAGAATCCACCTGTCAATGAAGGATATGCAAGAGACACAGGTTCAATCCCTGGGTCAGGAAGATCCCCTGGAGTAGCAAATGGCAACCCACTCCAATATTCCTGCCTGGGAAATTCCATGGACAGAGGGGCCTGGCTGCTGCACTCAATGGGAAAACAAAGAGTCAGATACAAGTGAGCATGCACACATGCACAAAATCTCAAGACCTAATGATAATCTCAGTAAATTTTTTGTCAGCATAGTTACTCCTTTCTTTGCCTGCTAATGTACTTTCATGATAAGCCAAACATAACCAACCAAAGTTCTAAACTAATGTGTGATGAAACTCTTTCTTGTCTAAAGGGAAAAGTGTGCCTCCCCTGGGATCAAGGACCTGTTAAGCAAAATTTCATAAATTAGTATGTAGTTTAAATAAAAATGTGTTTATTTGTGGTTTATTAGAACTGCAGCTTGGGAGACAGATTGAAGAAGCACTTGAATTGTGCTATGCTGGATAACAAAATGAAAAAAAGTTTATAAAGGCAAAAAACACAAGGTTACAGTTAGTTACATGAGTTGTATGTTAAGAATTATAATTGGAGCTGCAAGAAGGGTGTTCACTAAACAAGGATTGGTTGAGATCTGAAATGACTGCATAGCTACAAAGGGGAAAAACCTTGAGACCACAAGGTTGCAGATAGCAGATACTATTGCAAAAGCAGTTGATTCCCTTGGGTTTTGTATAGTTCACAGAGAGTTCACTTCTCAGTGCTGCAGGGACCTGTCTGAAACTAGATCCTCAGTGGCCTCTGGTTCCATTTTGTGTACCTGAACTACAATTACTCCACTATGATTTCAATCTTTCACCAGGTCTCTGTTCTAATAGCTGAAATTTGGGGCCATTGGGGGTGGGGGGGAAGCAAAATATTCTTGGGTGGCTCACAGAAAATAATATTAAGAAGCATTATTCTTTCTTTCACCTCTTGGTTGTTATTCTAAGAATTGAATAAATATCTACCAATATGCAGCATGATATAATGCCTGTTATACTGTGATTTATAGTAAGAAGTAGATATTTGGTCTTCATCCTCTTTCCTGGCACAGAATTTCCTAAGTAATAGGAACCTGGGATAATAGGTTCTTTGGTTAGGTAGTTCTAAAACTCAGTCTTTGACCCTGTTTCCTGACATGGGGCTTCTTCTGAAACTCTTTTAATTTCTTGGGTAATTTGAAAGTCTTTTGTTCTTATAAGGTAACTGTGGTGGGCTCCTGGATGAGGGACAGTTATTGGAAAGATCAAGGCATAATTAGATTCCTGAAATTTTCAACACCATCTCCCAAACCCTTAAAAATAGGCATGGGCTAAAAATGGAGTTAATGATCAATTATGCCAGTGTGATGAAACCTCCATATAAATCTCCTTAGTAAGGGATTCAAAGAGTTTCCAGGTCTGTGAACATATCCAGTTACCATGAGTATGATATACCCCAACTTCACAGAGACAGAAGTTCCTGCTCCTGGGAACTTACCAGGCTTCAACCTATGTATCCTTTCATCCAGTTTCTCATGTGTATACTTAACCAAATTCTTTAGTATGACAACAATAGACTGGGAAAGACTAACAATCTCTTCAAGAAAATTAGAGATGCTAAGGGGAAAAATTCATGCAAAATGGGCACAATAAAGGATAGAAATGGTATGCACCTAATAGAAGGAGAAGATATTAAGAAGAGGTGGCAAGAATACACAGAACTATACAAAAAAGATCTTTATGACCCAGATAACCATGATGCTGTGATCACTCACCTAGAGCTAGATATCTTGGAGTGTGAAGTCAAGTGGGTCTTAGGAATCATCACTATGAACAAAGCTAATGGAGGTGATGAAATTCCAACTGAGCTATTTCAAATCCTAAAACATGATGCTGTGAAAGTGCTTCATTCAATATGCTAGCAAATCTGGAAAAACTCAGCAGTGGCCACAGGACTGGAAAAGGTCAGTTTTCATTCCAATCCCAAAGAAAGGCAATGCCAAAGAATGGTCAAAGTACTGCACAGTTGCACTCATTTCACACACGGGCAAAGTAATGCTCAAAATTATCCAAGCCAGGCTTCAACAGTACCTGAACCAAGAATTTCCAGATGTTCAAGATGATTTAGAAAAGCCTGAGAAACCAGAGATCAAATTGCAAACATCTACTGGATCATATAAAAAGCAAGAGAATTCCAGAAATAACATATGCTCCATCATGCTAAAGCCTTTAACTATGTGGATCACAACAATTTGTGGAAAATTCTTAAAGAGATAGGAGTACCAGACCACCTTACCTGCCTCCTAAGAAACTTGCATGCAGATTAAGAAGAAACAGAACCAAATATGGACCAACAGACTAGTTCAAAATTAGGAAAGGAATACTCAAGGCTCTATATTGTCACCCAGCTTATTTAACTTACACTCAGAGTACATCAGGAGAAATGATGGGTTGGATGAAGCTGGAATTAAGATTGCATGGAGAAATGTCAATAATCTCAGATATGCAGATGACACCACCCTTGGGGCAGAAAGCAAAGAGGAACTAAAGAGCCTATTGATGAAGGGGAAAGAGGAGAGAGAAAAGGCTGGCTTAAAACTCAGCATTCAAAACACTAAGATCATGGCATCTGGTCCCATCACTTCATGGAAATCGATGGGGAAACAATGGAAACAGTGACAGACTTTATATTCTTGGGCTCCGATATCACTGCAGATGGTGACAGCAGCAACAAAATTAAAAGCTGTTTGCTCCTTAGAAGAAAAGCTATGACAATTCTAGACAGTATGTTAAAAAGTAGAGACATCACTTTGCCAACAAACGTCCATATAGTCAAAGCTATGGTTTTTCCAGTCATCATGTATGTATGTGAGTGTTGGACAATAAAGAAAGCCGAGTGCCAAAGAATTAACTATTTTGAACTGTTGTGTTGGAGAAGACTCTTAAGATTCACTGGACTGCAAGGAGATTAAACCAGTCAATCCTAAAGGATATCAACCATAAATATTCATTGAAAGAACTGATGCTAAAGCTGAAGCTCCAATACTTTGGCCACCTGATGCAAAGGACGACTCATTAGAAAAGACCCTGATGGTGGGAAAGGTTGCAGGCAGGAGGAGAAGGTAACAACATAGGACAAGATGGCTGGATGACATCACCGACTCAATGAACATAAGTTTGAGCAAGCTCTGGGAGATGGTGAAGGACAGGGAAGCCTGGCATGCTGCAGTCCATGTGTCTCAGAGTTGGAAATGACTGAGCGACTGAACATCAACAACAAACCTAAGTAAATGTTTCCCTGAGTTCTCTGTGCTGCTTTAGTAAATTAATCTAATTCAAATGAAGAAGATTTGGGAATGTCTGAATTGTAGTCAAATCAGACAGAAGTTGTAGGTAACATGGGGACCTGCTACTCATGACTGGCATTTAAAATGGAGGATATCTCTTTGAACAGAACCCTTAACCTTTGTGATCTAATGTTGTCTCCAGATAGAGAGTGTCAGAACCAAGTTTAATCATATGGATACCCAGCTGGTATCCTAAAGAAATGTGGAAGCTGCTTATCAAAACTGGAAGTCTTGTTAATCAACTGATAAATTAGCTGAAGCATTATCACCAATGTGTGCTGTCTTTGTACATAAAAGGACCTACATAGCATCTGTGGCTTTTACTTAGTGCTAAAATATGTGTTCTTTATCTTGAAGAAGTATTTCTGAATACTCCACTCTACTGAATCCCTAAAAGTGTCACTCATTTGTCAGGCACCCGAAGCTTTCAAGGTTTTATTTCTCATCCACTTATGCATATGAGCCTTAGTAGGGCATCTAGAGTATGAGCTACTTCTTGATCCCATGTTCAATTAAAAGATTATCAAAAGAGAGAGATAGGTTAGTATTCCGTTATTATAAAGCCCTTTGTGACAGAGAAAATACGCATTATATAGGCCAGGGTCAAGACCATGAATATATTTTAATCTGTCTTATAATTGTATCCCACTGTCTCTTTCATGTGAATTACTACAGATTCTTTTCCATAATAGGAATTGAAAAAGCTACATTTTCCAGATCAATAGTTTCTGGTGCTTTCTAGGAGGTTATTGATTTGATGAGTGTATACTCATCAATTTCTGCCATAAATTGGAGTTGTCTATTCTTATCTATTATATAGATCTATTATTGCACATTAAAGATCCCCAGAACAGAAATTACAACTGAAGCTTTCAATTAAGTCTGTTCAGTTCAGTTCAGTCGCTCAGTCACGTCCGACTCTTTGCGACCCCATGAATCGCAGCATGCCAGGCCTCCCTGTCCATCACCAACTCCTGGAGTTCAATCAAACTCACGTCCATAGAGTCAGTGATACCATCCAGCTGTCTCATCCTCTCTCGTCCCCTTCTCCTCCTGCCCCCAATCCCTCCCAGCATCAGGGTCTTTTCCAATGAGTCAACTCTTCGCATGAGGTGGCCATTTAAGTCTGTAGTAGTCCCCTAACAAAGGCCATGAGTCAGCCAGTTTTTGAAAAGTCCTGATTGGTGAATTAAATAGGGGTATAAAGATGATGACCAATTCTGCATTCTTTGTTTTAGAAAATGGCAGTAGTCTCTTCATTATAGGTTCTGACTTACCATATCCAGGGACTGTGGAATTATGGTTTAAGGGACATTTCCTTGGAATTTCCTACTTTGTGGATCTTATTTCTCAGGTAAAACTCTTAGTAACTATGATGCTATAGTAGGTTAGGGATAAGTACGACTTGTCTTAGTGAGTGTGGATGCTGTAACAAATATGCTAGAGACTGGGTGACTTAACCTACAAACATTTATTTCTCAGATCTGGGAAATCTGTGATCAAGGTGTTGTCATTTCTGGTGAGCTGTATCCTCACATGGCCGAAAGAGATTCACTCTATGTCTCTTCTTATAAAGACACTAATTCCATTCATGGGAGCTTCGCCCTCATGACCTAATTCTTCCCAAGGGCTCCATCTCCAAATACCAATGCATTGAGGTTAGAACTGCAACAAATGAATCTGAGAGAGATACAAATGTACATACAGTCCATTGTACCACTACTTACTACAAGGTCTTTGTTCTCATTTGTCTGACTAGTCATCCAGTTCCAGAAACTAATTTTATGTATCATTTTCTAAAACCACTTTTGGTTTCAACTGTTTGAAGTTTGGTTCCTTAAGCTGTAGATCCTGAGAGAAGGATTCACATTTAAGTAGTTAATTTTGAAAGTGCTGAAAGCATGACTAGAATGAGAAACTGATACAAAGAAGAGAAGATGCCACTAAGCTAGCTACCTCTAGTGACTGAAACTCAATTTCCCTGGAAACAGTATCAAATGTGTTGTTCTTTAAAAAAAAAAATATATATATATATATATATAATTGACTGTGTATTTGTTTATTAATTTCTATCAGTTATTGTTGAGAGCTGCTATCCAGGGTGTTATTTTTGAGTACTTCTAGGTCTTCACGCTTGTGGGATAAAGTGATCTTCATGTTTTCATAAAAAAGCTCTCAGCATAGAGATACAGAGATTGACAAATGAAAATTGGCAGTCATCTGACATCAGGAAAAGGTTGAGTCTAAGGTTTTGCTATTTTGATGATTGGTTTGACTATTACTCTGGGTCAAAAGGCCTATGCTGCTCTTTCCTGGGCAAACCAGAATATAATCAGTATATATGGCCAATTTATCTTGGCTCAACTAAGTTGTCCCTCACTGCTGTTTTCCACACTAAATCCGGGGTGGTTGTCTCAAAACGAAAATCCCATAAAAGTATCTCCTTAGGTCAAACCCTTTGGTGCTTTACTATGGCTCAAAGGAGGAACTGAAATATCCTTAACATGGCCAACACTTTCCGGATGAGCTGCACCCATCTGCCCCAGGGCCCTTGCACATGCTGTTCCCTCTGTTTAAAATGTACTTCCTTCACATCTTTCATATATCATTCCAAGTGTCACTTTCTCAGAGATGCTAATATATATCCTGTTGATGCTTTTACTTTTATTTAGTTAAAACATTCTGATTTATTATGGAGAATTATAGACCATTTGATAGGCTGCAGAAACAAAAGAACTGATGTATTTCATGATGCTTGAATAATTAGAAAGCCTCTTTCTCCTAAATAATCTCAGGGTTGAAGTTTAGGAAGAAATGGAAAAAATTCTTATTCTTTTCGCTTGTGTTAATTTAACCCTTTTTCCTTTTGGTGACATTGTAAGTTTTTTTTCCATGTCTATGAGTTTGTTTCTTCTTTTTTTTTTTTCCTCAGTGTCTCAAAAAAAAAAAAAAAAACCACACATTTATTATCTCACAGTTTCTGTGGATCAAAATTCAAGGCACAGCTTAACTGGGTCCTCTGCTTAGGGTTTTATGAAGCTATCATCCAGGCTGCATTCTCATATGGTGGTTTGACAAGGGAAGGATTCATTTTCAGTCTCATTCAGTTTTTTGGCAGAATTAATTTCCTTGTGATTGTAGAATTGAAGTTTCTGGCTTCTTGCTGATTCTTGACTAGACACTGCCCTCATCTCTCAAATGTCTCCTGGTCATCTGTTTGCAATCCACTCCAGTATTCTTGCCTAGAGAATCGTGTGGCCAGAGGAGCCTGGTGGGCTGCTGTCCATAGGGTCACATAGAGTTGGACATGACTGAAGAGACTTAGCATGCATGTACACGTTGGAGAAGGAAATGGCAACCCACTCCAGTATTATCACCTGGAGAATCCCAGGGATAGAGGAGCCTGGTGGGCTGCCATCTATGGGGCCACACAAAGTCAGACATGGCTGAAGTGACCTAGCAGCAGCAGCAGCAGCATCTGTTGGAGGTGTGCACTTCTTTAACAGACAGGCTTCTCCATCATGACTACTTCATCAAGCCAGCAAAAAGAGTCTCTAGAGGGAATCTGCTATTAAGATAGTCTTTTATTCTTTTTTAAATTAATTTATTTTTTTACTGAAGGATAATTATTTTACAGAACTTTGCTGTTTTCTCTCAAACCTCACCATGAATCAGCCATAGGTATACATATATCCCCTGCATTTTGAAACTCCCTCCCATCTCCCTCTCCATCCCACCTCTCTAGGTTGATACAGAGCCCCTGTTTGAATTTCCTGAGCCATACACAAAATTCCCATTGGCTATCTATTTTACAAATGGTAATGTAAGTTTCCATGTTGTTTCCCTACATCTCACCCTCTCCTCCCCTCTTCCCATGTCTATATTTCTATTCTCTATGTCTGTTTCTCCATTGTTGCCCTGTAAATAAATTTTTCAGTACTATTTTTCTAGATTCCTTATATACGCATTAGAATACAGTATTTATCTTTCTGTTTCGGACTCACTTCACTCTGTATAATAGGTTATAGGTTCATCTTCCTCATTAGAACTAACTCAAATGCATTCCTTTTTCTGGCTGAGTAATATTCCATTGATTATATGGAGAGACTTCTTTATCTGTTCTTCTGTTGATGGACATCTAGGTTGCTTCCATGTTCTTACTATTTTGGTTTCCTCAGGGTATATACTTAGGAGTGGGATTGCTGGGTCATATGGTGGTTTTATTCCTAGTTTTTTAAGGAACCACCATAGCATCTTCCATAGTGGGTATATCAATTTACATTCCCACCAAAGTGCAAGGGTGTTTCCTTTTCTCCACACCCTATCCAGCATTTATTGCTTGTAGACTTTTTGATGAGGGCCATTCTGACTGGTGTGAGGTGATATCTCATTGTGGTTTTGATTTGCATTTCTCTAATAATGAGAAATATTGAGCATCTTTCCATGTGTTTGTTATCCATCTGTATGTCTTTGGAGAAATGTCTGTTTAGGTCTTTTTCCCACTTTTTGATTGGGTTGCTTGTTTTTCTGGCTTGGAGTTATATGAGCTGCTTGTATATTTTGGAAATTAATCCTTTGTCAGTTGTTTCATTTGTTATTATTTTCTCCTATTCTGAGGGTTGTCTTTTTACCTTGTTTATAGTTTCCTTTGCTGTGCAAAAGCTTTTAAATTTAATCAGATCCCAGCTGTTTACTTTTGCTTTTATTTCCATTACTTTAGGAGGTGGCTCATAGTGGATCTTGCTTTAATTTATGTCATCAAATGTTCTGCCTATGATTTCCTCTAAGAGGTTTATAGTTTCTGGTCTTACATTTAGGTCTTTAATCCATTTGAGTTTATCTTTGTGTATGGTGTTAGGAAGTGTTCTAATTTCATTCTTTTTCATGTAGCTGTCCAGTTTTTCCAGCACCATTTCTTGAAGAGGCTTGTATATTCTTGCCTCTCAAAAATAAGGTACCCATAGGTGCATGGGTTTACTTCTGGGCTTTCTATCTTGCTCCATTGGTTTATATTTTGGTTTTTATGCCAGTACCATACTGTCTTGATGACTGTAGCTTTGTTTATTATAATCTGAAGTCAGGAAGGTTGATTCCTCCAGCTCCATTCTTCTTTCTCAACACTGCTTGGACTATTCATGGTCTTTTGTGTTTCTATATGAATTGTGAAATTTTTTGTTCTAGTTCTGTGAAAAATGCCATTGGCAATTTCATAGGGATTGCATTAAATCTGTAGATTGCATTTGGTAGTATAGTTATTTTCACAGTAACGATTCTTCCTACGCAGGAACATGGGCTATCTCTCCAACTGTTTATGTCATCTTTTATATCTTTCATTAGTGTCTTATAATTTTCTGTGTAAAGTTCTTTTGTCTTCTTAGGTAGGTTTATTCCTAGATATTTAATTCTTTTTGTTGCAATGGTGAATGGGATTGATTCCTTAATTTCTCTTCCTGATTTTTCATTGTTGGTATATAGAAATGCAAGTGATTTCTGTGTATTGCTTGTGTAACCTGCAACTTTTCTAAATTCACTGATTAGTTCTAGAAAATTTCTGATATTATCTTTAGGGTTTTCTATGTACAGTATCATATCATCTGCAAACAGTGAGAGCTTTACTTCTTCTCCAATCTAGATTCTTTTTATTTCTGTTTCTTCTGATTGTTGTAGCTAGGCCGACCAGAACTGTGTTAAATAATAGTGGTGAAAGTAGACACCCTTGTCTTGTTAATGATCTTAGGGGGAATGCTTTCAGTTTTTCACCATTAAGAATAATGTTTGCTGTAGGCTTATTGTATATGGCCTTTACTATGTTGAGGTAGGCTCCTTCTATGCCCATTTTTTGAAGAGTTTTAATCATAAATGGGTGCTGAATTTTGTCAAAGGTTTTTTCTGCATCTATTGAGATGATCATATGGTTTTTCTCTTTCAGTTTGTTAATATGGCGTGTCACATTGATTGATTTGCATATACTGAAGAAAACTTTCATCCCTGGAATAAACCCAACTTGATCATGGTGTATGAGCTTTTTGATGTGTTGATTCTGTTAGCTAAAATTTTGCTGAGGATTTTTGCATCTTTGTTCATCAGTGATATTGGCCTATACTTTTCTTTTTTTGTGTTGTCTTTGTCTGGTTTTGCTATCAGTGTGATTGTGGCCTCATAGAATGCATTTGGAAGTGTTCCTTCCTCTTCAGTTTTTTGAAAGAGTTTTAGAAAGATAGGCATTAGCTTTTCTCTAAATGAAATATTCCCTTGGTATCTCTAATTTTCTTGAAGAGATCTCCAGTCTTTCCCATCCTATTGCTTTCCTCTATTTCTTTGCCTTAGTCACTGAGGAAGGCTTTCATATCTCTCCTTGTTATTCTTTGCAACTCCGCATTCAAATGGGTATATCTTTCCTTTTCTGCTTTGTCTTTCATTCCTCTTCTGTTCATAGCTACTTGTAAGGCCTCCTCAGACAACCAGTTTGCTTTTTTTCATTTCAATGGTATGGAACTAACAGAAGCAGAAAATATTAAGAAAAGGTGGCAAAAATAGAGAAGAACCATATAAAAAAGATCTTCACGACCCAGATAATCACGATGGTGTGATCACTCACCTAGAGCCAGGCATCCTGGAATGCAAAGTCAAATGGGCATTAGGAAGAAACACTATAAACAAATCTAGTGGAAGTGATGGAATTCCAACTGAGCTATTTCAAATCCTAAAAGATGATGCTGTGAATGTGTGCACTCAACATGCCAGTAAATTCGGAAAACTCAGCAGTGGCCACAGGACTGGAAAAGGTCAGTTTTCATTCCAATCCCTAAGAAAGGCAACGCCAAAGAATACTCAGACTACCACACAATTGCACTTATTTCACATGCTAGCAAAGAAATGCTTAAAATTCTCCAAGCCAGCCTTCAATAATACATGAACCATGAACTTCCAGATATTCAACCTGGATTTAGAAAAGGCAGGGGAACTAGAGATCAAATTGCCCACATCTGTTGGATTATTGAAAAAGCAAGAGATTTCCAGGAAAACATCTACTTCTGCTTTATTGACTATGCTAAAGCCTTTGACTGTGGATCACAACAAACTGTGGACAATTCTGAAAGAGATGGCAATACCAGATCACCTGAACCTGTCTCCTGAGAAATACGTATGCAGGTCAAGAAGCAACAGTTAGAACTGGACATGAAACAACAGACTGGTTCCAAATCGGGAAAGGAGTTTGTCAAGGCTGAATATTGTTTAATTAATTTAACTTATATGCAGAGTACATCATGAGAAATGCTGGGTTGGATGAAGCACAAGCTGGAATCAAGATTGCCGGGAAAAATATCAACAACCTCAGATATGCAGATGACACCACACTTGTCACAGGAATTGAAGAGGAACTAAAGAGCCTCTTGTTGAATGTGAAAGAGGAGAATGAATATTCTGGCTTAAAACTCAACATTCAAAAAACTAATCTTGGCATATGATCCCATCTCTTCATGGAAAATGTATGGGGAAACAATGGAAACAGTGACAGACTTAATTTAGGGGTGGGGGCTACAAAATCACTGCGGATAGTGACTGCAGCCATGAAATTAAAAGATGCTTGCTCCTTCGAAGGAAAGTTATGACCAACCTAGACAGCATATTAGAAAGAAGAGACATTACTTTGCCAATAAAGGTCCATCTAGTCAAGTCTATGGTTTTTCCAGTAGTCATATATGGATGTGAGTGTTGGACTATAAAGAAAGCCAGTGCCAAAGATTTGATGCTTTTGAACTGTGGCTTTGGAAAAGACACTTGAGAGTCCCTTGGGCAGCAAGGAGATCCTTATCTCTTGTACTATTCTTTATTTTAAGGTCTATTTTGTCTGATATGAAGATTGTTACTCTAGCTTTCTTTTGCTTCCCAGGTGCATAGAATATATTTTTCATTCCTCTAACTTTTAGTCTATGTGTCTTGAGGTCTGAAGTGGGTTTCTTGTAGACAGCACACATATTGGTCTTGTTTTTGTGTCCATTCATCCAGTCTGTGTCTTTTTGTTGGAATATTTAATTCATTTACATTTAAAGTAATTATTGATATATATGTTCCTATTGCCATTTTCATAATTCTTTGGGGTTGATTTTGTAGATCTTTTTTCTTCTGTTGCATTTATTGACTATATAAGTCCCTTTAACATTTGTTGTAAAACTGGTTTGGTGGTACTGAATTCTCTTAACTTTTGCTTGTCTGAAAAACTTTTTATTTCTCTAACAATTTTGAATGAGATCCTTGCTAGGTATAGTAATCTTGGTTGTAGATTTTTCCCTTTCATTACTTTAAATACATTCTGCCATTCCATTCTGGACTGCAGAATTTCTGCTGAAAGATCAGCTGTTAAGGGGTTTCCCTTGTATGTTACTTGTTGCTTTTCCCTTATTGCTTTTAATATTCTTTCTTTGTGTTTAGTTTTTGTTAGTTTGATTAGTATGTGTCCTGGTGTATTTCTCCACGGGTTTATCCTGTATGGAACTCTTTGTGCATCTTGGATTTCCTTGATTATTTACTTTTCCATGTTGGGGAAATTTTCACCTATAATCTTTGTTTCTGTTTTATCAATAAGTTTATTTGTATCATGTTTTAGAGTCCACACACAAATGATATAATATGATATTTGCTTTCTCTGACATTTCACTTTGTATGCTAATATATATTGCTGCAAATGGCATTATTTTATCCTTCTTAATGGTTCAGTTCAGTTCAGTCGTGTCTGAGTCCTTGTGACCCCATGAATCGCAGCACGCCAGGCCTCCCTGTCCATGACCAACTCCCGGAGTTCACCCAGACTCACGTCCATCGAGTCAGTGATGCCATCCAGCTATCTCATCCTCTGTCGTCCCCTTCTCCTCCTGCCCCCAATCCCTCCCAGCATCAGAGTCTTTTCCAGTGAGTCAACTCTTTGCATGAGGGGGCCAAAGTACTGGAGTTTCAGCTTTAGCATCATTCCTTCCAAAGAAATCCCAGGGCTGATCTCCTTCATTATGGGCTGGTTGGATCTCCTTGCAGTCCAAGGGACTCTCAAGAGTCTTCTCCAACACCACAGTTCAAGAGCATCAATTCTTCAGTGCTCAGCTTTCTTCACAGTCCAACTCTCACATCCATACATGACCAGTGGAAAAAACATAGCCTTGATTAGATGGACCTTTGTTGGCAAAGTAATGTCTCTGCTTTTGAATATGCTATCTAGGTTGGTCATAACTTTCCTTCCAAGGAGTAACCGTCTTTTAATTTCATGGCTGCAGTCACCATCTGCAGTGATTTTGGAGCCCAGAAAAATAAAGTCTGACACTCTTTTCACTGTTTCTCCATCTACTTCCCATGAAGTGATGGGACCGGATGCCGTGATCTTTGTTTTCTGAATGTTGAGGTTTAAGCCAACTTTTTCACTCTCCACTTTCACTTTCATCAAGAGGCTTTTTAGTTCCTCTTCACTTTCTGCCATAAGGGTTGTGTCATCTGCATATCTGAGGTTATTGAATTTCTCCCAGCAATCTTATTTCCAGCTTGTGTTTCTTCCAATCCAGCGTTTCTCATGATGTACTCTGCATATAAGTTAAATAAGCAGGGTGACAATATACAGCCTTGACGTACTCCTTTTCCTATTTGGAACCAGTCTGTTGTTCCATGACTAGTTCTAACTGTTGCTTCCTGACCTGCATACAGATTTCTCAAGAGGCAGATCAGGTGGTCTGATATTCCCAACTCCTGAAGAATTTTCCACAGTTTATTGTGATCCACACAGTCAAAGGCTTTGGCATAGTCGATAAAGCAGAAATAGATGTTTTTCTGGAACTCTCTTGCTTTTTCCAAGATCCAGCGGATGTTGGCAATTTGATCTCTGGTTCCTCTGCATTTTCTAAAACCAGCTTGAACATCAGGAAGTTCACGGTTAACATATTGCTAAAGCCTGGCTTGGAGAATTTTTGAGTATTACTTTACTAGCATGTGAGATGAGTGCAATTGTGTGGTAGTTTGAGCATTCTTTGGCATTGCCTTTCTTTGGGATTGGAATGAAAACTGACCTTTTCCAGTCCTGTGGCCACTGCTGATTTTTCCAAACTTGCTGGCATTTTGAGTGCAGCGCTTTCACAGCATCATCTTTCAGGATTTGAAATAGCTCAACTGGAATTTCATCACCTCCACTAGCTTTGTTCATAGTGATGCTTTCTAAGGCCCACTTGACTTCACATTCCAGGATGTCTGGTTCTAGGTCAGTGGTCACACCATCATGATTATCTGGGTCGTGAGGATCTTTTTTGTACTGTTCTTCTGTGTATTCTTGCCATTTCTTGTTAATATCATCTGTTTCTGTTAGGTCCATACCATTTCTGTCCTTTATCGAGCAGATCTTTGCATGAAATATTCCCTTTGTATCTCTAATTTTCTTGAAGAGATCGCTAGTCTTTCCCATTCTGTTGTTTTCCTCTATTTCTTTGCATTGATTGCTGAAGAAGGCTTTCTTATCTTTTCTTGCTATTCTTTGGAACTCTGCATTCAGATCCCTATATCTTTCCTTTTCTCCTTTGCTTTTCACTTCTCTTCTTTTCATAGCTATTTGTAAGGCCTCACCAGACAACCATTTTGCTTTTTTGCATTTCTTTTCCTTGGGGATGGTCTTGATCCCTGTCTCCTGTACAATGTCACGAACCTCATTCCATAGTTCATCAGGCAGTCTATTTATCAGATCTAAGCCCTTAAATCTATTTCTCACTTCCACTGTATAATCGTAAGGGATTTGATTTAGGTTATACTTGAATGGTCTAGTGGTTTTCCCTACTTTCTTCAATTTCAGTCTGAATTTGGCAATAAGGAGTTCATGGTCTGAGCCACAGTCAGCTCCCAGTCTTGTTTTTGCTGACTGTATAGAGCTTCTCCATCTTTGGCTGCAAAGAATATAATCAATCTGATTTCAGTGTTGACCCTCTGGTGATGTCCATGTATAGAGTCTTCTCTTGTGTTGTTGGAAGAAGGTGTTTGTTATGATCAGTGCATTTTCTTGGCAAAACTCTATTAGTCTTTGCCCTGCTTCATTCCATATTCCAAGGCCAAATTTGCCTGTTACTCCAGGAGTTTCTTGACTTCCTACTTTTGCATTCCAGTCCCCTATAATGAAAAGGACATCTTTTTTGTGTGTTAGTTCTAAAGGTCTTGTTGGTCTTCATAGAACCATTCAACCTCAGCTTCTTCAGTGTGGTTGAGTAGTATTAATACACACACACACACACACACACACACACACACACATATATATATATATACACATATTATATATTTCACATATTGTTTATCCATTCATTTGTTGATGGACACTTAGGTTGCTTCCATGTCTTAGCTATTGCAAATAGTATTGCTTTGAACATTGGGGTCCATATATATTTTTGAATTAGATTTTTCCAAATAAATGCCCAGGAGTAGGATTGCTGGGTCATAGGGTAGCTCTGTTTTTAGTTTGTTAAGGAATTTGCACAGTGTTCTCCATAGTGGCTGTACCAATTTATATTCCCACCAACACCGTAGGAGGGTTCCCATTTTTCCACACCCTCTCCTGCATTTACTGTTTGTAGATTTTTTGATGATGGCCATTCTGATCCATGTGAGGTGATATCTCATTGCATTTATGATATTCATTTATCTAACAATTAGTGAAGTTGAACATCTTTTCAGATACCTATTGACAATGACATGTTTATATGGCAACCCAGAAAGTCATCTTCTGTCTTATCTATTTGTGTTGAGGTTCTGAAGCTCCCAATGTCAATAGGGTTAGCACTAGACAGTTTTTGTTTTCTTCTCTGATCATTGTGTACTGATGCTGGCTGGATATGGACCTTCAATACATTTCAGACTGTTTCTTTATTGGCAGCAGTAGAGCATTTTAATGTAGTTCTGATGTTTGACCATCAAGAGTTAACACACTTGTCTTAGGTTAAAGCCAAACTCCTTTACTACACTTTTCTCACTTCAGATACCAACTGAAGGTCATTCATACTTCTGATTAACTGGCTACAACTGGTAGGGGGTTTCTGCTACCCTTTCAGGTTCAATAATCAACTAAAATAACTCAAAGAACTTAAGATTAAAATTACAATTTTATTACAAAGAATACAAATTGGACTAGTCAAACGAAGAAGAAACATGGGATGTGGTCTGGCAGGGTTGCATATGGATAGCACCCACCATGTCCTCAGGACATATCACCCTCCCCGCACATCAATGTGTATCACCAACCAGGAAGTTCAATCAAACTGAGACGTCCAGAGCTTTGGATGGAGTTTTACTACACAGACATTGTCCACCTGGTTAAACTCAGTCTTAAGTCACCCTCCCTTTGAGGTCAGACTCCTAAAATCAAGTATGTCAAAGCTCCAACCACTTAATCACATGGTTAATCTTCCTTGCATGGCCAGCCCATAACCTTGAAATATCTGAGGGCCCACCTCGGGTCACTTCATTAGCATAAACAAAACCATGGCCCCAAAAGCCCACCATGAATAACAAAGACACTCTCAACATTAGGGAAATTCCAAGGGTTTAGATACTGCTCTTGGAACCTGGAACCAAATCAAGTAAATTCTTTATTATACAACAGGTATTCATGTTACTGTTTGTATTCATAGGAGTCAAAGTATTGGCACATTAACTCTTCACAATTTCTGCTTAACACATTTTTTTTCTACATTTGCCACAGTCCATCCAGAAAAAGAGTATCCTTAAACTATTTCTGAAATTAAATAATTCAGTTCAGTTCAGTCGCTCAGTCATGTCCAACTCTTTGCGACCCCATGAACTGCAGCATGCCAGGCCTCCCTGTCCATCACCAACTCCTGGAGTCCACCCAAACCCATGTCCATCGAGTTGATGATGCCATCCAACCATCTCATCCTCTGTCATCCCCTTCTCCTCCTGCCCTCAATCTTTCCCAGCATCAGGGTCTTTTCCAATGAGTCAGCTCTTCACATCAGGTTGCCAAAGTATTGGCATTTCAGCTTCAACATCAGTCCTTCCAATGAACACCCAGGACTGATTCCTTTAGGATGGACTGGTTGGATCTCCTTGCAGTCCAAGGGACTCTCAAGAGTCTTCTCCAACACCACAGTTCAAAAGCATCAATTCTTTGGTGCTCAGCTTTCTTTATAGTCCAACTCTCACATCCATACGTGACCAATGGAAAAACCATAGCCTTGACTAGAAGGACCTTTATTGGCAAAGTAATGTCTCTGCTTTTTAATATGCTGTCTAGGCTGGTCATAACTTTCCTTCCAATGAAAGTTTAATTTCATGGCTGCAATTGCCATGTGCAATGATTTTGGAGCCCAGAAAAATAATAACACAGAAAAATAGAATAACACTGTTTCCACTGTTTCCACATCTATCTGCCATGTACTGATGGGACTAGATGCCATGATCTTAGTTTTCTGAATGTTGAGCTTTAAGCCAACTTTTTCACTCTCCTCTTTCTATGAGGGACAGAAGAATAAACAACATAGGTCTGTTTCATCAAACTGAAGATAATGTTTATTCATCTTCAGCTATTCTTTTGATTAATGGGTCATATAATCTATAATTTAACATTTACCATAAGATTATTACCTTTCCTTGATAAATGAAGCATAAAACAGAAGTAACTCTGTATCAGAAATAATTTTCTACATGGATCTTTAAAAAATGGAAAGCCTATTATACTGTACATTCTTAAGTGACACAAATATAAAAAAATGCATTGTGCATTTTCTTCTGTTTGTTACATAATTTAGTCCATTGTTAAAAATAATGAATTATTGCTTTACAGAGCAACAGATTATTTAATGAGTTAATATAGTCCAGATTTAAGCATTTAAATTCTAATATTCAAAATGCTATCCAACCTATTTCTTTCATAATAAAACTTCTAAAGGTCAATCACACTGAAGGCAGGACACAACTCTACATAGTCTGAATTCTAGATTTGCTACAAAAAGAAAAAGCAAAAACAAACCCAGCGTCCTGAATTCTTTATTAGCATACATGTTTCCCCATAGAGCATTAAGCAAGTCACTTAAGTCTTGGAGCTATGCCTCTCTTGTTTACTTAATCATTGTATTTGGATGGACCTCAGGACTGCCTATCTCAGTCTTGTTTCTATTTCTTTTGAAATCTCCCAAACTTCCCTGGGGTTAGCCAAGGAAAAGAGGCAAAATAAGCTGAAAGGAAGCTGATAACAGCAGGAATGAAATATTATATTTGTTTTGTTAGAAATACAATTTTATAAGACTCCTCTCATCGACTGAAGTATGTGGGCCCATTACATTCCCAATGTTATCCTGTTAAATTATTCTCCTCATTTGATATTCTTCACCACAGCAAATTATGCTACATAAAATGAGTCTTAACTTTTAAAGTATTAACATGGGATATTCTCAGACTAAATGTTTCCATCAAGTGTACGTGAATCTTGCTGGCACTCAAGACTCATACTTCAAGAAATGGATTTTCTCATACAATTAAACATAAGCAATTGCGAGTTAAGCAGATTTCTATTGCCTCTTAGCAGCCAAACTCCAGTGGGGGTAATGTAGGCAGAGCTTTAACCTTTAGAATTGTGGCTTTCTGCCATGCCCATATTAAAGCATCTATGGTGAGGGGGCTGGGCACGTGTGATAATGATAATTAAATATTACACTCTAAATATACTGAGGGAAATGGTTGTGGAAGTTAATTAGCCATATGCAGCCTAAACCACTTAGCTTTAGAAGCACTGCAAGCACCGACAGTTACTTCAAAAAGAGAAATGGCAGGTGAAAGTGTGAATCTGCAAAGGTTTAAGTGGAATGATTTCATTATAGCCACCATTACCACTCTGGCTTAAAACTTTCTCAACACTGACTGTCAAGTTGCAAATTGTATTCAACATTTACTATGCCTCTGCTACCCTACAATCAGTTTCCTTTGTCCTTTTCCCTCATATTTTTCAAATAGATGCATATGTAGATGCATTTTTTTAGGATTCCGATATAATGGTATATAATGTCTTAGTCCTGCAAATGCACTCCAATGTGTAGTACCCCAGTAAATCACATTGAGAGGTCACACTGTTTATGGGAGACCTTAACTCGCCTCTTTATCTTCATCTTAAACTTTGGTGTGATTTCCTCTATACATGTTTTAGAAAAATGCAACTGTTGAATCACATCTATGTGCATCTTTGGAGTAAGCAAGATACTTAATTAAGGCTCCAACCCTGTATGTAATTTGGTATCATTTATTGCCTCTCTGTTCTTGTTATAAGAAGTCATGGATATGGAAAAACTAACCGAAGCATCTTCTACCAGATTGTTGCACCATTACTTTTCCTCAGTGTCCTATTTTTGCAAAATATTTTTATTTGTTTAATGAAGAGTATATAGTTATATTGATATTTGAAGCTTTTTGTGATCAGTATTTGCTGACCAGATGAGGTTCTTAAGTATGCATTTTCATAGGGCTTTTATTGTTTTAGCTTTCACATTTGGTTCAAAGATCTATCTTCATTATTGAATTTGATATTGATTCTAATTTTCTTACCTCTTAAAGTATGATAATCTAGCCACACAACAAAATTAAGAGATTATGAAATTTTAGAGGTGAATGTGGACTTCAAGTTCGCCTAGGTGCTGAGGTTTTGGGTTTGTCTGAATTTAGTAATTTTTCATCTCTTGTAGTTTTAGGTTGGCATATGGCAAAATGGGGTAGGGGGCAGGGTGGAATTTAGTAAGAAACAATAGACCAGGGCCAATAAAATTTCCAAATCCCTTTCAACTCCATCTAATGTTCTCTCTTTTTAAATATCAGATAATATAGCTTATGCTCAATGGATGTAACTACTTTACTTCAGGTCACATAACTTTGTGTTGGAAATCTTATATTGTCTCATTTCTTATGGCAATTCTCATTTCCTTCATGCCCTATGTCTCTTCCATTCCCACACTGACTGTCAAGTTGAAAATTATATTCAACATTTACTCTGCCTCTATGTCCATTGACCTATGTATTTCAAACTTTAAGTATAACCCACTAGGTACAAAGCAACCCCATGTCCAAGGAGCAGCAGTTGTGTGGGTGCAGGAAGGTGGAGAAGAGCTACTCCACATCCAAGGTCAGGAAGGGCGGCCGTGAGGAGGTACCTCTCCTCGAAGGTAAGAGGCAGTGGCTGTGCTTTGCTGGAGCAGCCATGAAGAGATACCCTACGTCCAAGGTAAGAGAAACTCAAGTAAGATGGTATGTGTTTCAAGAGGGCATCAGAGGGCAGACACACTGAAACCATACTCACAGAAAACTAGCCAATCTGATCACATGGACCACAGCCTTGTCTAACTCAATGAAACTAAGCCATGCCATGTGGGGCCACCCAAGATGGACAGGTCATGGTGGAGAGATCTGACAGAATGTGGTCCACTGGAGAAGTGAATGACAAACTACTTCAATATTCTTGCCTTGAGAACCACATGAACAGTATGAAAAGGTAAAATGATAGGATACTGAAAGAGGAACTTCCCAGGTCATAGGTGCCCAAAATGCTACTGGAGATCACTGGAGAAATAACTCCAGAAAGAATGAAGGGATGGAGACAAAGCAAAAACAATACCCAACTGTGTATGTGACTGGTGATAGAAGCAAGGTCCGATGCTGTAAAGAGCAATATTGCATAGGAACCTGAATTTCAGGTCCATGAATCAAGGCAAATTGGAAGTGGTCAAACAAGGGATGGCAAGAGTGAATATCGACATTCTAGGAGTCAGCAAACTAGAAAGGACTGGAATGGGTAAATCTAACTCAGATGACCATTATATCTACTACTGTAGGCAGGAATCCCTTAGAAGAAATGGAGTAGCCATCATGGTCAACAAAAGGTCCGAAATGCAGTACTTGAATGCGATCTCAAAAACAACAGAATGATCTCTGTTCGTTTCCAAGGTAAACCATGCAATATTATGGTAATCCAAGTATATGCCCCAACCAGCAACGCTGAAGAAGCTGAAGTTGAATGGTTCTATGAAGACCTACAAGACCTATTAGAACGAAACCCCCAAAAGACGTCCTTTACATTATAGGGGACTGGAATGTAAAAGTAGGAAGTCAAGAAACTCCTGGAGTAACAGGCAAATTTGGCCTATGAGTACGGAATGAAGCAGGGCAAAGGCTAATAGAGTTTTTTCAAGGGAACGCACTGGTCATAACAAACACTGTCTTCCAACAACACAAAAGAAGACTCTACATATGGACATCACCAGATGGTCAACACTGAAATCAGATTGATTATATTCTTTGCAGCCAAAGATGGAGAAGCTCTATACAGTCAGCAAAAACAAGACCGGGAGCTGAGTGTGGCTCAAATCATGAACTCTTTATTGCCAATTCAGACTTAAATTGAAGAAAGTAGGGAAAATCACTAGACCATTCAGGTATGACCTAAATCAAATCCCATATGATTATACAGTGGAAGTGAGAAATAGATTTAAGGGACTAGATCTGATAGATAGAGTGCCTGATGAACTATGGATGGAGGTTCGTGACATTGTAAAGGAGACAGGGATCAAGACAATCCCCATAGAAAAGAAATGCAAAAAAGCAAAATCGTGGTCTAGGGGGCCTTACAAATAGCTGTGAAAAGAAGAGAAGTGAAAAGCAAAGGAGAAAAAGAAAGATATAAGCATCTGAATGCAGAGTTCCAAAGAATAGCAAGGAGAGATAAGAAAGCCTTCCTCAGCGATCAGTGCAAAGAAATAGAGGAAAATAACAGAATGGGAAAGACTAGAGATCTCTTCAAGAATATTAGAGATACCAAGGGAACATTTCATGCAAAAATGGGCTCGATGAAGGACAGAAATGGTATGGACCTAACAGAAACAGAAGATATTAAGAAGAGGTGGAAATAATACACAGAAGAACTGTATAAAAAAGATCTTCAGGACCCAGATAATCACAATGGTGTGATCACTGACCTAGAGCCAGACATCCTGGAATGTGAAGTCAAGTGGGCCTTAGAAAGTATCACTACAAACAAAGGTAGTGGAACTGATGGAATTCCAGTTGAGCTATGTCAAATCCTGAAAGATGATGCTGTGAAAGTGCTGCACTCAATATGCCAGCAAATTTGGAAAACTCAGCAGTGGCCACAGGACTGGAAAAGGTCAGTTTTCATTCCAATCCCAAAGAAAGGCAATGTCAAAGAATGCTCAAACTACCACACAATTGCACTCATCTCACACGCTAATAAAGTAATGCTCAAAATTTTCCAAGCCAGGCTTCAGCAGTACGTGAACAATGACCTTCCAGATGTTCAAACTCATTTTCAAAAAAGCAGAGGAACCAGAGATCAAATTGCCAACATCTGCTGGATCATGGAAAAAGCAAGAGAGTTCCAGAAAAACGTCTATTTCTGCTTTATTGACTATGCCAAAGCCTTTGACTGTGTGGATCACAATAAACTGTGGAAAATTCTGAAAGAGATGGGGATACCAGAACACCTGACCTGCCTCTTGAGAAATCTGTATGCAGGTCAGGAATCAACAGTTAGAACTGGACATGGAACAGACTGGTTCCAAATAGGAAAAGGAGTACATCAAGGCTGTATATTGTCACCCTGCTTATTTAACTTATATGCAGAGTACATCATGAGAAATGCTGGGCTGGAAGACACACAAGCTGGAAATAAGATTGCTGGGAGAAATATCAATCACCTCAGATATGCAGATGACACCACCCTTATGGAAGAAAGTGAAGAGGAACTAAAAACCTCTTGATGAAAGTGAAAGTGGAGAGTAAAAAAGTTGGCTTAAAGCTCAACATTCAGAAAACGAAGATCATGGCATCTGGTCCCATCACTTCATGGGAAATAGATGGGGAAACAGTGAAAACAGTGGCAGACTTTATTCTGGGGGCTCAAAAATCACTGCAGATGGTGACTGCAGCCATGAAATTAAAAGACGCTTACTCCTTGGAAGGAAAGTTATGACCGACCTAGATAGTATATTGAAAAGCAGACATATTACTTTGCCAACAAAGGTCCATCTAGTCAAGGCTATGGTTTTTCCTTTGGTCATGTATATATGTGAGAGTTGGACTGTGAAGAAACCTGAGTGCCAAAGAATTGATTCTTTTGAACTGTGGTGTCAGACAAGACTCTTGAGAGTCTCTTGGACTGCAAGGAGTTCCAACCAGTCCATCCTAAAGGAGATCAGTCCTGGGTGTTCATTGGAAGGACTGATACTGAAGCTGAAACTCCAATACATTGGCCACCTCATGAGAAGAGTTGACTCACTGGAAAAGACTCTGATGCTGGGAGTGATTGGGGCAGGAGGAGAAAGGGATGACAGAGGATGAGATTGCTGGATGGCATCACCGACTCGATGAACATGGGTTTGAGTGAACTCCAGGAGTGGTGATGGACAGGGAGGCCTGGCGTGCTGTGATTCATGGGGCCGCAAAGAGTCGGACACGACTGAGTGAACTGAACTGAACTGAGCTACAAAAGATTAAGCTCTTAACAATACAGACCATATTCCAGCCATGGAGTTTTAAGTATGTTTAATTAAAAGGAGTAACGCATACAAAATAGTAAAATAGTGATAATAGCTTTTTTTTAAAGTAGAAACAAAGTAATAGTTAACATTGGAAAGTTAGGAGTTGATGAGTATGGAAGCATTTGCCTCAGTGTGGAATGTTGAGAAAATACTCCTGAAGCAGGTCATTGTTGGCTTCCCTGAAATACAGGTGGACACATCCGTGTGTGTTTGTGTGTGTGTGTGTGTGTGTGTGTGCTGGAGAAGAGTATGAGGTGATTTAATGAGAAACAGTTGTTGAAGCTCTTAGAGCTAGTAGACTTGAGTGCTCTAGAAAATGCCTAAGGTACAAAGAAAATGCCTTACAAATATTAACCTTTTTTCTACCCATTTAAAAAAATGTGTTTTGGAGAATATTAGTATACCTTGCAGTAAAGAAATTTGAGAAACTTTTAATACTTTATCTTACATGTTGGAAATTCAAAGGTACATTACATTAGCAGTGTTTGCAATAATGTATCAAATAAATTTAGATAATGTTATTCAATTCCAAGGTTTGATTAGGAATTCTAGTAAGGGAACATTTGTTTATATTTTGAGGCCACTTTTTTTTTTTTTTGTAGAATGCTAGCTTACCAATGATACTTCAAACAGTAAAGTATCCTATTCTGAAACTCTGATTTCCCTACACTGGTTTACTCTGTTTGCCAATTATTTTATTTACCCCATTCATTTAATTTTATTGTCCAATTTGTCCAGAGAATTCATTCCATTAGAAACACCTGATTAATGAATGGGCCAGGAATATTGAATGGTATGCTATCTACTAGCCAGGAGCTTTTAGGCTAGCAGATGAAAAGATACATAAGCAGTAACAACAGGTCTTCCTGAGAGAACACATTTCAGTCAACCACACTAAAATAAAAGAAAAAGAAAATCACTAGAAAAGTTCTATTCTAATAAAAGAAATAAATATTTTAAGTTTACTTCAACAGTAAGTTTGTATTTTCTTAAGTCTCAGAATATGAGTACATAATTTCAAGCTGAATATAAAGTGAAATGTTTACTTATGCATACAAGTAAATATGCGTTGGTAAAATATTTGAGTTAAAAATCTGATTGTAGACTAAGACTCTTTAGATTTCCTAATCTCTTAGGACCACCGTATGGTACAGTTCAGTTGAGTTCAGTCGCTCAGTTGTGTCCGACTCTTTGCGACCCCATGAATCGCAGCACTCCAGGCTTCCTTGTCCATCACCAACTCCCGGAGTTCACTGAGACTCACGTCCATCGAGTCAGTGATGCCATCCAACCATCTCATCCTCTGTCGTCCCCTTCTCCCCCTGCCCCCAATGCCTCCCAGCATCAAAGTCTTTTCCAATGAGTCAACTCTTCACATGAGGTGGCCAAAGTACTGGAGTTTCAGCTTCAGCAGCATTCCTTCCAAAGAAATCCCAGGGCTGATCTCCTTCAGAATGGACTGGTTGGATCTCCTTGCAGTCCAAGGGACTCTCAAGAATCTTCTGCAACACCACAGTTCAAAAGCATCAATTCTTCGGTGTTCAGCCTTCTTCACAGTCCAACTCTCACATCCATAAACGACCACTGGAAAAACCATAGGCTTGACTAGACGGACCTTTGTTGGCAAAGTAATGTCTCTGCTTTTGAATATGCTATCTAGGTTGGTCATAACTTTCCTTCCAAGGAGTAAGCGTCTTTTAATTTCATGGCTGCAATCACTATCTGCAGTGATTTTGGAGCCCCCAGAATAAAGTCTGCCACTGTTTCCACTGTTTCCCCATCTATTTCCCATGAAGTGATGGGACCAGATGCCATAATCTTTGTTTTCTGAATGTTGAGCTTTAAGCCAACTTTTCCACTCTCCTCTTTCACTTTCATCAAGAGGCTTTTGAGTTCCTCTTCACTTTCTGCCGTAAGGGTGGTGTCATCTGCATATCTGACGTGATTGATATTTCTCCCAGCAATCTTGATTCCAGCTTGTGCTTCTTCCAGTCCAGCGTTTCTCATGATGTACTCTGCATATAAGTTAAATAAGCAGGGTGACAATATACAGCCTTGATGCATATGGTACAGTGTTTTGCAAAAGCACCAAACTCAAAGTCATTGTGAAACTGTTGTTTGTGCTGACACAGTGAACCTATGGTCTTGACTACCCTAAGAACACATCATGGCTTAATATCTAATATGGATGTGTTAAGTATTTTAATACTATCCCCTACTAGTAGGCATGATTAGATGGTTCTAGTAGGGGATATGTTTGAAAACTACTTGAATAATTAATCAGGAACCAGCCCAGGCCTGAGGTTTCTTCTGCTGATAGATTATCTATTGTCTAATTATATCTTTTTTTTTAATTATGGTGAGTTCAAGCATCTCCTTTTGTTCTATTTAAGGGTTACTTTGGAGTATATTAGCACAAAAATAATTGCACATTATTTTAATAAGGTTATGTCACTGATAATGCTAAGAAGGTATAAAATTTATCAAAAGTTGCTGCTGCTGCTGCTAAGTCACTTCAGTCGTGTCTGACTCTGTGCGATCCCATAGACGGCAGCCCACCAGGCTCCCCCGTCCCTGGGATTCTCCAGGCAAGAACACTGGAGTGGGTTGCCATTTCCTTCTCCAATGCATGAAAGTGAAAAGTTAAAGTGAAGTCGTTCAGTTATGTCTGACTCTTAGCGACCCCATGGACTGCAGCCTTCCAGGCTCCTCCGTCCATGGGATTTTCCAGGCAAGAGTACTGGAGTGGGGTGCCATTGCCCTCTCCCTATCAAAAGTTAGGTTGAACTAAATTTTTAAGGGCTACAATTCATTGCATTATAGGGCAATAGATAATTATAATTATAATGAACATATAAGCATTTGATTGTCAAGTAAAACAATAATAAAATATATTTTTAGCAATTTCATGAAGCAAATCTTATCTAATTTGGTACTTACAATGGTTCTGTGAGGTAAGCAGTTAAATTCTGTCACAAAATTTTTGGTTTTACTTTGCCCAATACCACATGACTACAAAAAAAGAGTTGAAACTAGAATGTACATCAGAGGTCTTGAAAATTATTTATGAGACCTATATATAGAAAACTATAAAACACTGATGAAAGAAATAAAAGATGACAGAAATAGATGGAGAAATATATCATGTTCATGGATTGGAAGAATCAATATAGTGAAAATGAGTATACTAACCAAAGCAATCTATAGATTCAATACAATCCCTATCAAGCTAACAATGGTATTTTTCACAGAACTAGAAAAAATAATTTCACAATTTGTATGGAAGTACGAAAACCCTCAAATAACCAAAGCGATCTTGAGAAAGAAGAATGGAACTGGAGGAATCAACCTGTCTGTCTTCAGAGCATACTACAAAGCTACAGTCATCAAGACAGTACGGTACTGGCACACAGACAGATATATAGGTCAATAGAACAAAATAGAAAGCCCAGAAATAAATCCATATACCTATGGACATTTTATCTTTGACAAAGGAGGCAAAAATATACAATTGAGGAAAGACAATCTCTTTAACAAAATGTGTTGGGAAAACTGGTCAACCATATATAAAAAAATGAAATTAGAACACTTTCTAACACCATACACAAAAATAAACTCAAAATGGATTAAAGATCTAAATAGGAAACCAGAAATTATAAACCTCCTAGAGGAAAACATAGACAAAACACTCTCTGACATAAATCACAGCAGGATCCTTTATGACCCACCTCCCAGAGTAATGGAAATAAAAGCAAAAATAAACAAATGGGACCCAATTAAACTTAAAAGCTTTTGCACAATAAAAGAGACTATAATCAAGGTGAAAGACAGCCTTCAGAATGGAACAAAATAATAGAAAATGAAGCAACTCACATAGAATTAATCTCAAAAATATATAAACAGCTCATGCAGCTCAATACCAGAAAAATAAATGACCCAATCAAAAAATGGGCCAAAGAACTAAATAGACATTTCTCCAAAGAAGACATACAGATAGCTAACAAACACATGAAAAGATGTTCAACATCACTCATTGTTAGAGATTTGCAAATCAAAACTACAGTGAAGTACCATCTCACACCAGTCAGAATGGCTGCCATCACAAAGTCTACAAACAATAAATGCTGAAGAGGATGTGGAGAAAAGGGGACCCTCTTACACTTTTGGTGGGAATGCAAACTTGTACAGCCACTATGGCTAACAGTGTGGAGATTCCTTAAAAACCTGGAAATAGAACTGTCACACGACCCAGCAATCCCACTGCTGGGCATACACACTGAGGAAACCAGAATTGAAAGAGGCAAGTTTACCCTATTGTTCATTGCAACACTGTTTACAATATCTAGGACATGGAAGCAACCTAGATGTCCACCAGCAGATGAATGGATAAGAAAGCCATGGTACATATACACAATGGGATATTACTCAGCTATTAAAAAGAACACATTTGAATCAGTTCTAATGAGGTGGATGAAACTGGAGCCTATTATACAGAGTGAAGTAAGTCAGAAAGAAAAACACCAATACAGAATATTAATGCAAATATATGGAATTTAGAAAGATGGTAGTGATGACCCTATATACAAAAGAGCTAAAAAGAGACACTGATATAAGGAACAGACTTTTGGACTCTGTGGGAGAAGGCAAGGGTGTGATGATTTGAGAGAATAGCATTGAAACATGTATATTACCATAGGTGAAATAGATAGCCAGTCCAGGTTTGATGCATGAGACAGGGTGCTCAAGACCAGTGCACTGGGATGACCGTCAGGGATTGGATGCGGAGGGATGTGGGAGGGGGCTTCAGGATGGGGGACACATGTATACCCATGGCTGATTCATATAAATGTATGGCAAAAAACACTACAGTATTGTAAAATAATTATCCTCCAATTAAAATAAATCAATTAATTTAAAATTTTATTTATAAGGTAATATATTGTAACAATATCTCTTGGTCTTAAACTTGTGTCATCACCAAGGAATTAATAAGAGCTATTACCATTACCTTTCTTAGGGGCTCTGCAATGAAAAATCATTTTCTTTCAATTTTATTGGAACAGGGAATGGCCAAAAAAAGCATTATTCTGTACACTTGTGAGAGTGTTTATGGATGAGATTAACATCTGAATAGGTAAGACTCAGAAAGCAACTTTCCCTTCCTTTGTGTGTGTGTGGGGAAGGGAGGAAAGAGGGTGGCAGGAGGGTTCTCATCCAATGTGTTGGGAGGCCTGAATAGAACAAAAGGTGCTCTCTCTACACAAGTGTTTTCATATTAAGACTTTGATGTTCTCCTGAACTCAGGCTGGAACTTACACATTCAGCTCTCCTGGTTCCCTGGCCTTTGAACATGAACAGGAATTATACCATAGGCTTTTCTGGTTCTCCAGCTGGTAGATAGCAGATTGTGGGACTTCTCAGCCTCTATAATCACATGAGATAATTTATTATAAAAAATCTCTAAATATATACATATAGAGAGAGGCATTTGTGGTTCAGTTGGTAAGAGTTATCTAACTATTTGCGACCCCATGGACTGCAGAACATTAGGCTTCCTTGTCCTTTACCCTCTCCAGAAGTTTGCTCAAACTCATGTCCATTGAGTTGATGATACCATCAAACCATCTCATCCTCTGTCACTTCCTTCTCCTCTTGCCCTATCTTTTCTAGAATGAGGGTCTTTTCCAATGAGTCTGCTTTTTACATCAAGTGACTATAAGCATTGGAGCTTCAGCTTCAGCATCAGTCCTTCCAATGATTATTTAAGGCATCTTTTCTTTAGGATTGATCGGTTTGATTTCCTTGCTCTCCAAGGGACTCTCAAGAGACTTCAGCACCATAGTTCGAAAGCATTAATTCTTCAGCACTCAGGTTTCTTTATGGTCCAACTCTCATATCTGTACATGACTACTGGAAAAACCATAGCTTTGACTATACAGACCTTTGTTGGCAAAGTGATGTCTCTTTTTGTCATAATTTTTCTTCAAAGGAACAAGTGTCTTTTAATTTCTTGGCTGCAGTCACCATTTGCCATAATTTTGGAGCCCTGTACTGTGTGCTTGGTTGCTCAGTCATGTCCTCCTCTTTGCAACCCTATGAGCTGCAGCTCACCAGGCTCCTCTGTTCATGGGGATTCTCAAAGCAAGAATACTGGAGTGAGTTGCCATGCCCTCCTCCAAGGGATCTTCCCAACACAGGGATCAAACACTGTTCTCCCACATTGCAGGTGGATTTTTTTACCAACTGAGCCACCAGGGAAGCCCAAGAATACTGGAGTGGGTAGCCTATCCCTTCTCCAGAGGATCTTTTTGGCCAGGAATCAAACTGGTGTCTCCTGCATTGCAGGCAGGTTCTTTATCAGCTGAGCTATCAGGGAAGCTCTTTTGGAGCCCCAAAATACAAAATGTATCAATGTTTCCATTTTCCCCCATCTATTTCTCATGAAGTGATGGGACCAGATGACACGGTATTCGTTTCTTGAATGTTCAATTTAAGCCAACTTATTCACTCTCCTCTTTTACCTTCTTCACTTTTTGCCATTAAAGTGGTGTCACATGAATCTGAATATATGTTGATATTTGTTGTTGATATTTCTCCTGGATATCTTGATTATATATATCAAGATATATATAGGTGTATATATATATATATGTGTGTGTGTGTGTGTGTGTGTGTGTGCCTGTGTGCGTGTGTGTATCCATATTAACATGATGTATGTGCTAAGTTGCTTCTGTCATGTCCAACTCTTTGTGACCCCATGGACTGTGGCCTTTCCAGTGTTCTTTGTCCATGGGATTCTTCAGGCAAGAATTCTGGAGTGGGTTGCCATGCTCTCCTCCAGGGAAGCTTCCCGACCTAGGGATTGAACCCTCATCTTTTGTACCTCCTGTATTGGCAGGATGGTTCTTTACCACTAGTGCCACCTGGGGAGCCCATACATTGACATAAACATTATGACATAAATAAGTTAGAGAGATGGGAGGAGGGCATGGCAACCCACTCCAGTGTTCTTGCCTGGAGAATCCCCATGGACAGAGTAGCCTGGTGGGCTATAGTCCATGGGGTGGAAAAGAGTCAGACACAACTGAGTGACACAGCACAGCACAGCATTAACATAATTGTATCTTCTAATCTTTTTCTTGGAGAAACTTGGTAATTCATTTTCATCTTGTCCTTTTGTCAAGCAAGATTTATAACACCCCCATGCATTCTACATTGTCTTTGAAAAACCAGGTAATTGAGTTTTATATCCTAGAAATATTTTCAAGAGATGAAGAAGATTGTGCTTTTCTAAAGGAAAATTCGGAGCAAATGAAGTAAAATATGAAGGCTATAATGCAGTTACATGGCCATTCATGACTGATCTGTTCTGAGTTGTGAAAAAGAATGAGAGAAATTAATAGAATAAAATGTTCCTGAAATCTTGGCTTGTTTATACCTTCTTATGAGCTACTATTTTACCCTACTTCACATACTCTGAGAAAACATGATCAAGCATTTTTGTATAACAGAGAAAGTGTATAGATTCAAAATTAGTTATAAAATTATAATTCATATTGCATTTGTAAAGATTGAAGTACAACACTTGGTATATTAATGCTAATCATTAATGTGACTTTTTATTTCCACTAATAATTTTTATTATTAACTAACAATAATAAACTAATGATTTTTTTATGTAATATAAATACAATTTTACATTATTGTAGTTTTGATTTGCATTTCTCTAATAATTAATGATGTTGAGCATTTTTCATAGGCTTTTTGGACATCTGTATGCAGCTGCAACGACCGGCGCACTTAGCGCGGCTGAGAGAAGCTACACCAAGTCTGAGGTCAGGGGCAGAAGCCAGGAGAACCCCATGCCCAAAGGGCGGCGGCCAAGAGGAGTTACCCCACGTCCAAGGTCAGGGGCAGCGGCCGACAGTGCCAGGCTGCAACAGCACAGGAATGGCTGAGAGGATCTACCCTGTATGTGAGGTCAAGGGGGGTGGTCGAGAGGAGTTATCCCGTGTCCAGGTCAGAGGCGGCATCGAGAGGATTACTCTGCGTCCAGGTCAGAGTTGGCAGCTGGGAGGAGCTACCCCACGCCCCCATGCCCCCATGCCCGAGGCCAGGGGCAGCGGCTGGGAGGACCAACCCGACGTCCAAGGAGCCGTGGCTGCACGGGCACAGGAGGGCCTAGAAGAGCTATCCCACGTTGAAGGTCAGGAAGGGTGATGGGGAGGAGATACCCCTCGTCCAAGGTAAGGAGCAGCGGCTGCGCTTTGCTGGAGTAGCCGTGAGAGATACCCCACGCCCAAGGTAAGAGAAACTCAGTTAAGACGGTAGGTGTTACAAGAGGGTATCAGAGGGCAGACAAACTGAAACCATACTCAGAGAAAACTAGTCAATCTAATCACACTAGGACCACAGCCGTGTCTAACTTAATGAACTAAGCCATGCCCGTGGGGCAACCCAAGATGGGCGGGTCATGGTAGAGAGATCTGACAGTATGTGGTCCACTGGAGAAGGGAATGGCAAACCATGTCAGTACTCTTGCCTTGAGAACCCCATGAACAGTATGAAAATGCAAAATAATAGGATACTGAAAGAGAAACTCCCCAGGTCAGTAGGTTCCTAATATGCTACTGGAGATCAGTGGAGAAACAACTCCAGAAAGAATGAAGGGATGGAGCCAAAGCAAAAACAATACCCAGCTGTGGATGTGACTGGTGATAGAAGCAAGGTCCGATGCTATAAAGAGCAATATCGCATAGGAACCTGGAATGTCAGGTCCATGAATCAAGGCAAATTGGAAGTGGTCAAACAAGGGATGGCAAGAGTGAATGTCGACATTCTAGGATTCAGCGAACTCAAATGGACTGGAATGGGTGAATTTAACTGAGATGACCATTATATATACTACTGCGGGCAAGAATCCCTCAGAAGAAATGGAGTAGCCATCATGGTCAATAAAAGAGTCCAAATGCAGTACTTGGATGCAATCTCAAAAATGACAGAATGATCTCTGTTAGTTTCCAAGGCAAACCATTCAATATCACAGTAATCCAGGTCTATGCCCCAACCAGTAATGCTGAAAAAGCTGAAGTTGAAAGGTTCTATGAAGACCTACAAGACCTTTAGAACTAACACCCAAAAAAGATGTCCTTTTCATTATAGGGGACTGGAATGCAAAAGTAGGAAGTCAAGAAACACCTGGAGTAACAGGCAAATTTGGCCTTGGAATACGGAATGAAGCAGGGCAAAGACTAATAGAGTTTTGCCAAGAAAATGCACTGATCATAACAAACACCCTCTTCCAACAACACAAGAGAAGACTCTACACATGGACATCACCAGATGGTCAACACTGAAATCAGATCGATTATATTCTTTGCAGCCAAATATGGAGAAGCTCTATACAGTCAGCAAAAACAAGACCAGGAGCTGACTGTGGCTCAGATCATGAACTCCTTATTGACAAATTCAGAATTAAATGGAAGAAAGTAGGGAAAACCACTAGACCATACAGGTATGACCTTAATCAAATCCCTTATGATTAGACAGTGGAAGTGAGAAATAGATTTAAGGGCCTAGATCTGATAGATAGAGTGCCTGATGAACTATGGACGGAGGTTTGTGACATTGTACAAGAGACAGGGTTAAAGACCATCCTCGTGGAAAAGAAATGCAAAAAAACCCAAAATGGCTGTCTGGGGGGGCCTTACAAATAGCTGTGAAAAGAAGAGAAGTGAAAAGCAAAGGAGAAAAGGAAAGATATAAGCATCAGAATGCAGAGTTCCAAAGAATAGCAAGGAGAGAGAAGAAAGCCTTCCTCAGTGATCAATGCAAAGAAATAGAGGAAAACAACAGAATGGGGAAGACTAGAGATCTCTTCAAGAATATTAGAGATACCAAGGGAACATTTCATGCAAAGATGGGCTCGATAAAGGACAGAAATGGTATGGACCTAACAGAAGCAGAAGATACTAAGAAGAGGTGGCAAGAATACCCAGAAGAACTGTACAAAAAAGATCTTCACAACCCAGATAATCACGATGATGTGATCACTGACTTAGAGCCAGACATCCTGGAATGTGAAGTCAAGTGGGCCTTAGAAAGCATCACTATGAACAAAGCTAGTGGAGGTGATGGAATTCCAGTTGAGCTATTTCAAATCCTGAAAGATGATGCTGTGAAAGTGCTACACTCAATATGCCAGCAAATTTGGAAAACTCAGCAGTGGCCACAGGACTGGAAATGGTCAGTTTTCATTCCAATCTCAAAGAAAGGCAATGCCAAAGAATGCTCAAACTACCGCACAATTGCACTCATTTCACATGCTAGTAAAGGAATGCTCAAAATTCTCCAAGCCAGGCTTCAGCAATATGTTAACCGTGAACTTCCTGATGTTCAAGCTAGTTTTAGAAAAGGCAGAGGAACCAGAGATCAAATTGCCAACATCTGCTGGATCATGGAAAAAGCAAGAGAGTTCCAGAAAAACATGTATTTCTGCTTTATTGACTATGCCAAAGCCTTTGACTGTGTGGATCACAATAAACTGTGGAAAATTCAGAAAGAGACGGGAATACCAGACCACCTGATCTGCCTCTTGAGAAATTTGTATGCAGGTCAGGAAGCAACAGTTAGAACTGGACATGGAACAACAGACTGGTTCCACATAGGAAAAGGAGTTCGTCAAGGCTGTATATTGTCACCCTGCTTATTTAACTTACATGCAGACTACATCATGAGAAACACTGGGCTGGAAGAAGCATAAGCTGGAATCAAGATTGCGGGGAGAAATATCAATCACCTCAGATATGCAGATGACACCATCCTTATGGCAGAAAGTGAAGAGGAACTAAAAAGCCTCTTGATGAAAGTGAAAGTGGAGAGTGAAAAAGTTGGCTTAAAGCTCAACAGTCAGAAAACAAAGATCATGGCATCTGGTCCCATCACTTCATGGGAAATAGATGGGGAAACAGTGCAAACAGTGTCAGACTTCATTTTTTGGGCTCAAAAATCACTGCAGATGGTGACTGCAGCCATGAAATTAAAAGATGCTTATTCCTTGGAAGGAAAGTTATGAGCAAGCTAGATAGCATATTCAAAAGCAGAGACATTACTTTTCCAGCAAAACTCCATCTAGTCAAGGCTATGGTTTTTCCAGTGGTCATGTATGGATGTGAGAGTTGGGCTGTGAAGAAAGCTGAGCACCGAAGAATTGATGCTTTTGAACTCTGGTGTTGGAGAAGTCTTCTCAATGGATGTGAGTCTGAGTGAACCCCAGGAGTTGGTGATGGACAGGGAGGCCTGGAGTGCTGTGATTCATGGGGTCGCAAAGAGTCGGACACGACTGAGCGACTGAACTGAGCTGAATTGTGTCTTCTTTGGAGAAATGGATATTTAGATCTTTTATCTATTTATTGATTAGAATTTGTGTGTACTGAGCTGCATGAGCTGTTTTTATGTTTTGGAAATTAATCTCTGGATTAATCTCTTGTCAGTGGTTTTGTTTGGGAATATTTTCTGCCATTCTGAGGGTTGTATTTTTTGTCTTGTTTATGGTTTCCATTGTTACGCAAAAGCTTTTAATTTTAATTAGATCGAGTTAGTTTTATTTTTATTTTAATTACTCTAGGAAGTGGATCAAAAAAGATCTTGCTGCAATTCATGTCTAAGACTGTTCTGCGTATGTTTTCCTATAAGAATTTTATAGTGTGGAGCCATACATTTACCATTTTGAGGTTGTATGTGTGTGTGTATGGTATTAGGGATCTAGAAAAATGCATACAAATAAACATAGTTAAAAAACATAAATGAAGTCACAGGTGTAGCCAGCAAACTTATGGTTATCAGGGGATAAGAGGATGGAGGGACAAAGAGATTGACATATATCAGTTCATTTCAGTCGCTCAGTCATGTCAGACTCTTTGCGACCCCATGGATCGCAGCACGCCAGGCCTCCCTGTCCATCACCAACTCCCGGAGTTCACTCAGACTCACGTCCATCAAGTCAGTGATGCCATCCAGCCATCTCATCCTCTGTCGTCCCCTTCTCCTCCTGCCCCCAATCCCTCCCAGCATCAGAGTCTTTGCCAATGAGTCAACTCTTCACATGAGGTGGCCAAAGTACTGGAGTTTCAGCTTCAACATCATTCCCTCCAAAGAAATCCCAGGGCTGCTCTCCTTGAGAATGGACTGGTTGGATCTCCTTGCAGTCCAAGGGACTCTCAAGAGTCTTCTTCAACACCACAGTTCAAGAGCATCAATTCTTCAGTGCTCAACTTTCTTTACAGTCCAACTCTCACATACATACATGACCACTGGAAAAACCATATTCTTGACTAGACAGACCTTTGTTGGCAAAATAATGTCTTTGCTTTTGAATATGCTATCTAGGTTGGTCATAACTTTCCTTCCAAGGAGTAAGCATCTTTTAATTTCATGGCTGCAGTCATCATCTGCAGTGATTTTGGAGCCCCCCAAAATAAAGTCTGACACTCTTTCCACTGTTTCCCCATCTATTTCCCATGAAGTGATGGGACCATATAAACACTACTGTAAATTAAGATAGCTAATTAAAACCTACTGGGTTACACAGGGAACTCAATACTCTGTAATGGCCTATATGGGAAAAGAATCTTAGAAAAGAGTGGATATGTGTGTGTGTGTATGTGTATATATATAACCCATTTAACTTGCTGCACATGGAAAACTAACACAAGGTAAATCAACTATCAGTTCAGTTCAGTTCAGATCAGTCACTCAGTCATGTCTGACTCTTTGTGACCCCATGAATTGTAGCACGCCAGGCCTCCCTGTCCATCACCAACTCCCGGAGTTCACTCAGACTTACGTCCATCGAGTCAGTGATGCCATCCAGCCATCTCATCCTCTGTCATCCCCTTCTCCTTCTGCCCCCCATCCCTCCCAGCATCAGAGTCTTTTCCACTATACTATAATAAAATTATACATATGTGTGTATATATATATATATATATATCATATACATACTGTGAAGTGTATCATAATTCTTGAAGATAAAGCAATAAGAACTTTACAAATCAAGGCACAGAATTTAAAAAGAAAAAGAATGAAACATTAGTGAAAATATGGGACAATATTAGGTTTAATAATTTTTTTTAAATGTTGAAACAGTAAACCTTCAGATGCAAATAGCTCAGTGTACATTAAAGAAAAATAAGATGATCAAGACAACTTATAAATTCTAGAAACCAGGGAAAACTAGAAATGTAAATTAAGAGAAGAAGAAAATATTACATACTATGTGCAGAGACACGAAGAGACAACAACACAATTTTCATCACAAACTATGCAATAAGGGAAAGGAACAACATCTTTAAGTTCTAAAAGAGAAAAAAAAATCTCACAATCTAGAATTTTACTACCAGAAAAGATATCTTATAAAAATTAACATAAAATTAAAAAAAAAAATTACAGGGATTAAAAAAATGAGAAAATCATTTCCAGTGTCCTATACTATAAGAAATGATAAAACACTTTCTTCAGGAAGATTATCAGATAGCAATTTAGCACAAAAGAAATTTATACAAAAAAATCAGAACACTAAAAAGATAAATATAAATAACATAAAATATATGTTCTCTTCTTTGAAATTTTCTCAATATATATTGACTTTTAAGGAAAATATTATTATAATACTATTTTGATGAAAAGTGAGTTTATTATATATAATATACATATATATACATATATTTAAATATTTGAGAAAATAGCAAAAAAATGAAAAGAATTTTGAAATATACCATTCCAATAACCTAAGATTATATGTGACATTGCAAACTTTATTTTAATTCTAAATAAACATGCACATTTGAAGCAGTAAAATGAAAAATTAATTTTAAAAAATTAAAATATATCTCATAAACATATAAAGAACTAAAGTTAAATCTTTAAAATACTCAACTCATTCAGAGGGAAGAAAAAATTAGAAAAATAAAATGGAAAAACTTTTTAAAGGACAAAGAGTTGATGATAGATTTAAGCCAAATTACATAAAAACTTACATTATACTTACTGTTCTAAATCCCCCAATTATGAAGCAGAGATGATTTGACTTTACCCTGTTTACAAACTTCTGCTTGATATATTATAAAAAATTGAAAATTGTATTATGCAAACATTAGTCATTAAAGCTGTCATGATTATATTCTTATCCAGTAAAATTGTGTCCAGTGTAAGATAAATCACCAAAAATAGAGGTACTTTAAATTAATAAAGTATTTTTTCTTTGTCTAAAAAGATAAGGCAATATTAAATTTCTATATACTGTGTCTAATGCCATAAAATAAGCTAAAATGTAATAGACAAATTCACCTCTGTAGAAGGAGAAATAAAAACTCTTTTCTCAGTAATGAAATCAAGGGTAAGCAGAAAGTAAGAAGGGCTATAGAGTATTTTAAGAAACAAATACTCTACGTAGTAACAGGAGAAAGAACTTTTTTTGAAGTGTGCAGAGTACTTTTACTAAAAAGGAATATATCAACCTTGAAGATCTAAACTAATTTAAAAATATAAGAATTCATTTGAATCAGTTCTAATGAGGTGGATGAAACTGGAGCCTATTATACAGAGTGAAGTAAGCCAGAAGGAAAAACACCAATACAGTATATAACGCATATATATGAAATTTAGAAAGATGATAACAATAACCCTGTGTACGAGACAGCAAAAGAGACACTGATGTATGGAACAGTCTTATGGACTCTGTGGGAAAGGGAGAGGGTGGGAAGATTTGGGAGAATGGCATTGAAACATGTAAAATATCATGTATGAAACGAGATGCCAGTCCAGGTTCAATGCACGATACTGGATGCTTGGGGCTAGTGCACTGGGACGACCCAGAGGGATGGTATGGGGAGGGAGGAGGGAGGAGGGTTCAGGATGGGGAGCACATGTATACCTGTGATGGATTCATTTCGATATTTGGCAAAACTAATACAATTATGTAAAGTTTAAAAATAAAAGAAAAAAAAAGAAAAAAACACTTTATAAAATTAAAAAAATATATTACATAAAATGGATAATGTTATTTTTATCATAAAAGAAGTAAATTTGAAATAAGTTAGAGCTGCATGGGGAGATGTTTTGAAATCAATAACATACAACTAAAAGAAAAAGCTCACTAGAGGCATTATAATTTATTTTATACTGAAGACACATAGAAAAATGAAACATATCCAATGGCAGTAGGATGTGACTATAGAAATATTTATAGGGAAATGTATAATATTTATGCCTGTATTAGAAAGAAGAAAGTTCTTATAAACTATGTGCATTTCTACATTTACTATCTAGGACAGTCCATGGAATTCTACAGGCCAGAATACTGGAATGGGTAGCCTTTCCATTCTCCAGGAGATCTTCCAAACCCAGGGATGGAACCCAGGTCTCCCGCATTGCAAGCAGATTCTTTACCAGCTGAGCCACAAGAGAAGCCCAAGAGTACTGGAGTGGGTAACCTATCCCTTCTCCAGTGGGTCTTTCCAACCCAGGAATCGAACTAGGGTTTCCTGCATTGCAGGCGGATTCTTTACCAACTGAGTTATGAAGGAAGCCTATTATCTAGGACAGAGGAGTAAATTAAGTCCAGACTAAGTCTGAAACTCCAGTACTTTGGCCACCTCATGTGAAGAGTTGACTGATTGGAAAAGACTCTGATGCTAGGAGGGATTGAGGGCAGGAGGAGAAGGGGACGACAGAGGATGAGATGGCTGGATGGCATCACCAACCTGATGGACATGAGTTTGAGTGAACTCCAGGAATTGGTGATGGACAGGAAGGCCTGGCATGCTGCAATTCATGGGGCCACAAAAAGTCAGACACAACTGAGCAACTGAACTGAACTGAACTGAAGTAGATAAAGAAGAATTTTAAAAAGATAAAAATCAGACTCAAATAAAAAGGGAAGCAAACAAAAATTAGAGAAAGTCTATTTTTCTTCAAATACATCATTAACATTAACATTTTTAGTATAAATAAAGAAATATCACTAGATATCATCTTACTAAAATATGATAAGAGGATATTAAGAACAACATTTTCCAAATTTGACAACTTTAGATGAAATAGATATATTTAAAGTCACCAATTTACCAAAAGTAAGTAAAAGATAATGTCAAAACCTATATATTCAACACTTAATGGAAATATTCAATCGCCTATTTAGAATCTTTCCACAAAGGAAACTTCAATTCTATATAGCTCCAATGATAAACTGTATCAAATGTTTAAGAAAGTGCTAACATCAATTTATCAAAACTTATAGATAAGAGAAGAGGAAAGAATATGTACAAACCAGCTTTATTGTACATTGCCTAACCTAAAATAAAGACAAGGACATGACAAAACAAAACCAAACCAAAACCTTAAAACCGATATCCTTAATAAATACAAAAATAATTAAAAAATGCTTTTCAGGTTGAATTCAGGTCATGTTAAAAAAGAAAAGAAATGGTGCAATAAATCAGTATCTTACTTTATCTCTTATTCAGAGAAAACTTTTTCTTTTAGTTATCTTTATGCTTAACTTGAAAACCATTCTCTCTGATTAACTTTATAAGGGGTTACCTAAGCACTTGGCTTTTAGGAGGTAATCCTGTCCCCTGCTGTACAGGGTGCATCTACCAAGACCAAAATTGTAGTTTGCTGAATTGTGATGCAAGGACTGCAAATAATCAAACAAGGACTACAAATGATCAAAAATGGACTGCAAGGATATCAAGCCAGTCAATCCTAAAGGAAATCAGTCCTTAATATTCATTGGAAGGACTGATGCTGAAGCTGAAGCTCCAATACTTTGGCCACCTGATGCGCAGAACAGACTCATTGGAAAAGACCCTGATGCTGGGAAAGATTGAAGGCAGGAGGAAGTAGGGACGACAGAGGACGAGACGATTGGATGGCATTTTCCACTCAATGAAGAAGAGTTTGAGGAAGCTCCGGGAGTTGGTGATGGATAGGGAAGCCTGGCTGCAGCCCATGGGATGGCAGAGTCAGACACGACTGAGTGAGTGAACTGAATGGAACTGAAAATCAGGATCAGGTAGAATTTATCTCAGTAAAATAATATTCCTTAGTATTTAAAGATCAGTATATTTCACCATATTGAAAACACAATAAAAACAAAATCATATAGTCATCTCAATAACTGAAGATAAAGCATTTGACAAAGTTGACACTTTCCTCAGGATTGAAATTCCTAGCAAGGGATAGAAGCATATGCCCTTAAGCTGATAAAGATCATCTACAAATTATATATTATGTATACAGTATATATATATATGTGTATATATATACATATGTATATGTATATATATATATATACAGTTAACATAATATTTAATGTAAAAGAGTGAATTTTTTCCCTAAAATCAAAAACAAGACAATGATGCTTACTCTTACCACCTCTATTCAACACTAAACTGGAGGTCTTATCTAGTGCAATAAGACAAAACAAATAATTAAGACAAACAAACATTATGCAGTTTAGAAAGAGATAAAACTCTCTCTACTCTCAGTTGGCAGGAAAGGATAGGATAACTCTATTCTTGGACACATGGAATCTGGATTATGATTAGGACTGCCTTTATCTACAAAGCTTCTAACAGCTGAGCCTTGAAAGAAAAAGATAAACACCAGTTGCCAATCTATTAGTTGTACAACAAGAAGTTCTAGACAATTTGAGCCCTTTTACTGGGATGGTTTCATTGATATTTGTCCCTGAAGTCAGGAAGTACAATACCTTGCCAGTAAGGGACTGCTTTTCAAAGTTCTTTTAATATTGGACAATACCCTTGACCATCCAGAAACCCATGTGTTCAAACCAATGACATGGAAGCTGTCTATTCATACCCTAAACTTTTCAGATTCTAGATCAGGGGGTCATAAGGATATCTGAGGCTCATTACACATGGTGTTTAATGAAAAGGATTGCCAACACTATGGAAGAGAACCCTGATAAAGAACATCAAAAACAGACTGGAACAATTATATCATTGAAGATGCTATTGTTGTTACAGAAAAAGTTGTGAAAACCATTAAGTCTGAAACAATACATTCATGCTGAAGAAAACTGTGCCCAGATGTTGTGCATGATTTCACACAATTTGTGACAGAGCTAATCAAGGAAACAGTGAAAGTGCTGTGGATATGGCAAAAGCGGGGGGTGGGGGCTGGGCTGATGAAGGATTTCAAGATAGGCATCTTGAGAAATTCAAGAGCCAATGGACACTATACCAGAGGAATTAAAAGAAGATAGGTTGATGGAAATGGGTGTTTTTAAACCAGTGCCAGATGATGAAGAAAAGTAACATCAGGAAACAAATTAACATTAGACAATCTGGTGTAAGGCTTTTAATTATTCAAGACTGCTTTTTGACTTCTGTTATAATATGAACCTTTCTATGATATGGGCGCTAAAACTTGGGCAAACAATGGAAAAAGGATTGGTGCTGTATAGAAACATTTGTACAGAAATGACAAGGCAAAAAAGTCAGAAGGCAATTACAGTCTATTTCTTAAAGTTACACTAAGTATGCCTGCCTCCCCTTCCATTTCCTCCACTTTTTATACTTCTGCCACCCCTGAGGTACTAAGACCCAACCTTCCTCTTCCTTCTCCTCCTCAGTTTACTCACTGTGAAGATGATGAGAATGAAGACTTTTATGATGATCCTCTTCTATTTAATGAATGGTAAATAATCATCATGCTGTATAGTTAATAAACTTATCTATTATGTATGTGTGTGAGCATCTTCAAGTGAAAATCTAATAATCCTACCACAAGAACTGTATGAGACTTTTTTGTATTATTATCATTGTCATTGCCAAAGATTTCATCTTGTAGAACATTCTTTGGAAGGTGTGTGTTGAGGTGCACAGCTTATCCTTACATAGGCATAATGTGAGTAATATTTAATATGAAATTAATAATATGTTAGTTTTTACTGCTTTATACTTTACTTTCAAAGAATTACATTGCCATACAGAATGCCTCTCTCTCTTGCAATTGGAGAAACTGCCTATTAGACTATGATCATAAGTAAGTGATTTAAAAAATGTTGCAATATTTTCCCTGCTGTATTATGAAAATGACTGTAATGCTGTATGATAATAAAAATTTTATAAAGATTCCTTCATTAGTGTATAGGCTAGGCTACCTTAAAGCTATATAATAGATTACACTAGACTACCATAAACAATCATATTGCTGTTTCCACATTATCAATGCATGAGTTCTTGTACCTGTAAATAAATATGAATTTCTTTTTCACAGTAGATTTTCATTTCTGATGTTTAGTGCTAGCAATGCTTGAAACATCTACAGTGTTTTGTATCATATAAGAAAATAATGATACAGATGCTGACAGACCATGTAAATTTATGGTATTGTTTATAAGCAGACCACGTAAACTTAATGGTATTGATAAGTGCAATGCTGTGCTGTGTTTAGTCGCTCAGTCGTGTTTGACTCTTTGAGACCTCATGGACTACAGCTCTCCAGGCTCCTCTGTTAGTGGGGATTCTCCAGGCAAGAATGCTGGAGTGGGTTGCCAAGCCTTCCTCCAGGGACTCTTTCCAGCCCAGGGATTGAACCAGGGTTTCCTGCATTGCAGGTGAATTCTTTATCATCTGAGCTGCCAGGGAAGTGTGATAAGAGCAATACACTACTGTAAATATATTTTCTCTTCCTTATGGTAGTCTTAATAACATTTTCTTTTCTCTAGCTTACTTTAAGAGTACAGAATATAATACATATAACATACAGAACATGATTTTTTTTTTTTTTTTTTGGCCGAACTACTTGAAGGATCTTGATTCCCTGACCAGGAGTCAAACTCAGGCCCCCTGCAGTGGAAGTGCAGCGTCGTAACCACTGGACTACAGGGAATTTCCAAAACACATATTAATCAGCTGCTTATTTATTGGTAAGGTTTATAGTCAAAATAGGCTACTAGTAGTTAAGAATTTGGGGAGTTATAAGCTATACATGTATTTTCAACTGCATGGAGGATCAGTGCCCCTAACTCCTGTATTGGTCAAGGATGCAAAAATCTGTAGCAAATTAATAGCAAGATAAATTAAATAAAATTATATAGTATGACCAAGTGGAATTTATCTATGAGGTCAAGCGTGGTTTAATATACAAGAATCAATAAATGTGATATATCACATTAATAAAATGAAGGACAAAAATAATATGATCAGCTTAATAGAAGTAGTAAAATTTGACAAAATTCAATACCCTTTCATGATAAAAACTGTCAACAAGTGGTGGCTCAGTCAGTAAAGAATCTGCCTGCAGTGCAAGAGACCCAAATTCAATCCCTGGGTTGGGAATATCCTCTGGAGAAGGGCATGGCAGTATTCTTGCCTGGAGAATCCCCATGGACAGAGGAGCCTGGCAGGCTACAGTCCATAGCGCGGCAAAGAGTTGGACATGACTGAAGCAACTGAGCACTTATGTACCTCAGCATAATAAAGATCATGTGTGAAAAGACCACAGCTAATATAATACTCAATATTTTTTCCTAGAAAATAGGAACAAGGTAAATATTTCCATTCTTCTCACTTTTAATCAGCATAGTCCTGAAAGTTTTAGAGCAATTAAAGCATAAAAAAAATAAAACATTCTAAATTTCCAGTAGTCATGTATGGATGTGAGAGTTGGATTATAAAGAAAGCCGAATGCAGAAGAATTGATGCTTTTGAACTGTGGTGTTGGAGAAGACTCTTGAGAGTCCCTTGGACTGCAAGGAGATCCAACCAGTCTACCCTAAAGGAAATCAGTTCTGGGTGTTCATTGGAAGGACTGATGTTGAAGCTGAAACTCCAATATTTTGGCCACCTGATGCAAAGAGCTGACTCATTTGAAAAGACCCTAATGTTGGGAAAGATTGAAGGCAGGAGGAAAAGGGGATGACAGAGGATGAGATGGTTAGATGGAATCACTGACTCAAGGGGCATGAGTTTGGGTAAAATCTGGGAGTTGGTGATGGACAAGGAGGCCTGGCATGCTGCAGTTCATGGTCGCAAAGAGTCGGACATGACTGAGCAACTGAACTGAACTGAACTGAATCAGAAAAAATGTATAATTATTTCTGTTTACACAATATATAGTCTGATATGTAAAAATCCTTAGGTTTTCACGACGAAAGTGTTATGTACAATAAATGAATTCAACAAAGTTTCAGGATACAAAATCAACATAGAAAACTCAGTTGTGTCTTTATATACTAACAATGAGCTACACAGAAAGTCAAGAAATCAAGAAAATAATCACATTTACTATAGCATCAAATATAAATAATAGTTAATCACAGCAGTATGTATATGTCAGTCCCATAAGGACCTATGGTATAGCACAGGAAATGGGGCTTAATATTCTGTAACAATCTAAATGGAAAAAGAATTTGAAAAAAGAATAGATACATATATATACATATATATATATATGAAACATTTTGCTGTACATGTGAAACAACATAACATTGTTACAACTATGCTCCAATATAAAATTAAGATAAAAAAAAAAAAAACTAAGTGAAGGGACACTATATTCGCTAAGGAAAGGAGCTATCAAGTTTATGCTTCATTTCTTTGTTTTTAACAGGCTTCCCAGGTGGCGCTAGTGGTAAAGAACCTGCCTGCCAATGCAAGTGACATAGAGACTTGTGTTTGATTCCTGGGTCAGGAAGTTGCCCTGGGGAAAGATATGGCAACCTACTCCAGTATTCTTCCCTGAAGAATCTCATTAACAGGTGAGCCTAGCAGGTTGCAGTACATGAGATCACAGAGTTGTACCTGACTGAGCGACTAAATACATGCATCTTAATCAGACCATCTTATTTGAATGGAAACCTGTATGTTAATAGATCTTATAGCTATCTATCTACTTTACTTACCAATTCAGATATTCATATCTATTCATTTTAGAACATTGATTAGGAATCAAAGTGTCATTCCTTTGTCTAAAACCCTTTTATGACTTTTCCACTAAGGTCCTGAGTGTGGTTTAAAAGGTCTTTCTTTCCTCTGGTGTTAGTCTTCTATTCCTGCACCATTTCCTCCTATTTCCCCACATGGAATCTCCACGCTGCCTCTGGTTCTAGTCTTTGCACACACCAGATGGTCTCCTGACTGCTTTCCCATATCCTTCCCTTTGTCAACTAGGCACATGAACTAAGTTTGGGTTCCAAGTCTTTGCTCAAGCCTTTCTTCCCCCATAAATCCTGTCCCTACCCTCTTTTAGCCCCTCAAGCACAGAGCTGATCAGTTTCTTCTCTGTTCCCCATTTTGTACATTGCACTTTGCTTGTCATTATACCTGCAGCCTAAAGTTAATCCATGATTGCTTGTATCTGTCTGCCTCATAATATTCACAGTTCAGAGTCAACACTTTGAAATATAGTAAATATTAAATAAATCCTTATGAAATAAACAAATATTGAAACATTAAAAAAGACATAACATTTAAATTTAACTGAAGAAGTGAAATATATGTACACTAAAAACTGTAAATATTGAAAATATGGCTGACAAAACTAAAACTAGCAAGAAATTACATGTTGAGGAATTGAAAGAACTGATATTGTTAAAATGTTCATATCATCCAAACTGATCTATAGAGTCAATGGAATATATATAGAAACATCACTGACATTTTTTTACAGAAATAGACAAATATCCTATTTCTCATATGGGACCACAAAGAACCATAAATAGCCAAAGTAATCTTGAGAAAGAAGAAGAAAACTGGAGTCCTCATTTTTCTTGACTTCAAAACATATTATGAAAACCCATTATGTAACATACATATTACATAATTTTAGATCTTATGTAAGCATATTATGTACTTAATGAAACAGTGGAATCCTGGCATAAAGTCAGATATACAGACTAGTGAAATAGTATAGAGAACTTAGAAACAAACCCATGCGTAGGGTCTGATGACATTCAATAAGGATGCCAAGAATACATAATGGGGAAAGGATATTTTCATTAACAAATGGTAGTGGGAAACTAGATAAGCACATACAAAATAATGAAATAAGACCTTTGTCTTACACTATTCACAAAAATAAACTTAAAGTGGGTTTAAAACTTAAATATGAGACCTTGAACTATAAAACTTATAGAAGAAAAGATAAAGGAAAAGCTTCTAGACATTTGTCATAGCAATGGCTTCTAGGATTTGATACCAAGAGCACAGGCCAAAAAAAGCAAAAGTAAATAAATTGAACTATATCAAACTTAAAAGCTTCTGGGCAGAAAGGAAAAAAAAATAAAAAACAACAACAGGATAAAAAGGGAACCTACAGAATCAGAGAAAACATTTTCAAACCATCTATCTGACACAAGGTTAATATCTAAAATAAACAACAAACTCCTACAACTCAATAACAATTGATAACCCCAGAATCAATAACTCAACTGAAAAATGTACAAAGATCTTGAATAGACATTTCTGTAAAGAAGACATACAAATGAGCAACAGCTATCAGAGAAACTCCTGACTATTAACTATCTCAGAAATTAAGATCAAAGTTACAATGAGATATCACTTCATATCTGTGATGGTCATCATTTAAAAAAGTAACAAATGCTGGTGAAGATGTGAAAGAATTGTTTATTGTTCTTGGGACTCTAAAATGCTGTGGCTGTTAAGGAAAATAAAATGATTTTCCTCAGAAAATTAACAATAAAACTGCCATATATAATCCAGCAATACCACTTCTAGGTATTTATCCAAAATAATTGAAAGCAGGATCTTGAAATGATGTTTCCATTTCCATGATCACTACAGCGCTATCGACAATAGCAAGAGGTAGAAGCAATCTAAATGTTCCCCAGTGGGTACATTGATATAGAAATGTGGTATATACATGTAGTGTCATAAAAGTCAGTCTTGAGAAAGTAGGGAATCCCACAATGCACAACACAGGTAAACCTTGAAGACTTACTGCTAAGTGAAGTAAGCCAGTTACAGGAGAAATAGTGATAATTCCACTTATATGCGGTAGCTAAAATAGTCAAGTCCATAGAAGCAGAAAGTAAATAACAGTTGTCAGGAATTGGAGGGAAATGGGAAGTTGCTGTTCAGTGAGCATAGAGTTTGAGTTAAGCACGATGAAAAGATTCTGTATACCTCTATACAATGATGTGCACATATGATTAACAAAACTGTACTGAATACTTCAAAGTTTGAGAAGATGTTTTTAATAATAATAGTACTAAAATTCAGTAAGATAAAAATAAACAATAAAGGAGAATGAGGTGCCAGAAGAATAAGGAAGAAGAGAGAATGTGGTGTACAAGTAGATAGATGTTAATAGTCAAATAATAATCCATTAACTAAGATGAGGACTCATTGGTTTAGCAACATGTAAGCCATTGGCAAAATTCAAAACAGTGTTTCTATAGAGAATGAGTGCAAGCCAATAATTCAAAAAGAATAGAAAACTGTCTAAGAGAAATTTAAAAATTGGTTATAATAAGGATCAAAACAAAAATAACTGTTAAGATGAAAGGAATGCTTTGTGATTGAGAGGCTACTCTAGAGGGTTTCTGAGTATCTGGTTAATTTCTATTCCTTGACATGTGCAGTAATAAGCTAGTTTGTGCTAAAACTTTTTTCTTTCTTTTTTTTTTTTTTTTTACCACACCACACAGTTTGTGGGAACTTAGTTCCCCAACCAGAGATCAAATCTTTGTCCCCTGCAGTGGAAGCATGGAGTCTTAACCACTGGACTTTCAGGGAGCCTCTAAGATAATTTTTAAACCATACATTTATTTTATATTTTGTGTAAATAATATCTAAATTTTAAAACTTTATAAAAGAAAAGTAGAAAAGAAAGAGGAGAAAATTTTACTCTATATGGAAGCTAAGAAATGAGACAGCAAATAGAGAAAATTGCTGGGTTAAGAAAGGTTTTAAATTGTTTTAAATGGAAAGAAGAAAAGCTTTTGTTATCTGATAGGAATTATCCAAATGAATGTTGATGATGCAAAAGTAGTGGTTGACTTGCTGGAGGTATATTCATTAAAATATGTTACAAAATAGAATCTAATACACATAAAGACAACTGAACACCGAAGCATTGATGCTTTCAAACTGTGGTGCTGGAGGAAACTCTTGAGAGTCCCATGGATAGCAAGGAAATCAATAATCAATCCTAAAGGAAATCAATCCTGAATATTCAATGGAAGGATGGATGCTGAAGCTGAAGATCCAAAACTTTGGCCACCTGATGCAAAAAGCCGACTCATTGGACAGGACCGATGCCGGGAAAGGATTGAGGGCATGAGGAGAAGATGGCAACAGAGGATGAGATGGTTGGATGGCATCACTGACTCAGTGGACATGAGTTTGAACAAACCCTGGGAGATAGTGAAGGCCAAGAAAGCCTGGTGTGCTGCAGTCCCTGGAGTTGCAAAGAGTCAGACACAACTGAGCAACTGAACAGCAAGTAACACATGCAGAAAGCTTGGCTTTACTTAGGAACAAGGGCAATTTATCTCCAATAAGAGGAGTAAATTGGAGAGTGACCATAGAGTTAAGTGAATGAGTAAATGTAAATGTGAACTTTTACAAGATCTACTCTAACTTCCATTTTCCAACTTCAATTGACACAACGTCATCAAATAATTTTGACATTTTAAAAGAGAAGCTCCAAGCTTGATCAAACTGAAGAACTTACAAAATTGAAGTCTAAGCGAGTGAGAGAGAGATTGAAAGGGAAATGCAATATGATTGCTCACATCATTAAAGAGCCGCTTGAGGTTTGTGGTTATGATTTCAAAATGAGAACAGTCAGCATAATTATTTTTTTAGGGTTATGGTTTTGACAGGTGAAAGAAGAAGCAAAAAAGGGCCGAGGGAACTGAGGTTGTCTGAAAGGAAATAATTATAATAATTAATCTTACTTCAAGCTAGAAAGGAGGGAAGTAAAAAGATAAGAGGGTTGAAAAGCAATTAATAAGGATGGTTGGTATGAAAGAAATGTTAAAGTACTTGGGAGAGTGAACTATTAGGAATTTGTGCTTAGAATTTATGGGACTCGAAATTGAGATTAAAGTAATGTGAGATTGAGAAAGTTCTGTGAATAAAAATAGCAATGTATTGCTAAGAAAGGGAGGCAAGCAAAATCATTGAAGGGAGCAGAAATCAAGGCAGTTGAAATGTGAAAGTGCTGGAAAGATAAACTATCTAGTACTAGAACTGCTAAAATCTATTTTAGGAGGGATTACAGAGAAGCGTGGCATGCTGCAGTCCATGGGGTCACAATGACTGAACTGAACTGAACAGTGAGCCAGAATTTACAAAGATCAAGGGATCCAATGTGGTGGTTAAAGAAACATTTCAGATTTTTAGGGAAGAATGAGAAAGAAAGGTCTGGAAGTGATAGTGAGTAACAAGAAATGTCGCCTCTGTCTTGGTGGTCAGGGTGCAAAAAAAGTCATCAAGATATTGAATAAGACTTTAGGTTGAAACCTAGAGGGATGGGATGGGGTAGGAGAGGGGAGGTAGGTTCAAGAAGAAGGGCACGTATGTATATCTATGGCTGATTCATATTGATACATACATGGCAGAAACCAACACAGTATTATAAAGCAATTATCCCCCAATTAAAAATAAAATTAAAACAAGAAAGTTTTAAGATTTTACTGCTGATATTAAGAGTTCCAGAAATTACATTGAAGTGGTGTCAGGAGTTGAAGAATGACTATGGATGGAGTCAACACCCTTGGAGAATAGGCAATAGAGATTATGTAGAACAAGTTAGTAATCCTGGGTATCTTGATGGAATTTACATAAAGGGTGATCAAAGGATTAAATGTTATTCTTATAGATGGTTCTAGAGTGGGTTGGTTGAGATTATTTCAGGAAAGGTTTGGTTAAGACCTTATTGGAAGCATGCAGAATTCTAGGACTCCTTTTTCACTTGTTACAACAGTGATACAGAATCTAGAAAACTAGAAATCTTATTCAAAGCACTGGCATACCTGAAACTTCTTCCTTGTTCAGGGAACACACTAGAGCTTCAGTAGTCAAGTGTGTGTGTAGTTGTTCAGTCATGTCTGACTGTTTGCCACCCCATGGACTGTAGCCCACCAGGCTCCTCTGTCCACAGGATTCTCCAGGCAAGAATACTGAGTGGATTTCCATTTCCTTCTCCAGGGGATCTTCCTGACACAGGGATCAAACCCGTCTCCTGCACTGCAGGCAGATTCTCTACCTTCTGAGTAACCACGGAAAGTGGAGTCCTGGATGCCAAATAGGAAATGGTTCTATCTAGAGTACCTGGAATTTGTTTTTTTTCTTGATTTCTTCTGGTGGTAGCACTGTAATTCTGCTTAATACTGAGTATATCAACCACATTTCAGGAGGTTTCTACCCAATAAACTTACTCTAGCCTGTGGAATCCCTCACTAAGATATTGTCACATTCTTTTTCACTTGCATTTCTAACATACACATCTATTAGCTCTTTCGGAAAATATAGTTTTCTACTCAGACTATTCCTTAACAGATAAAGTTTGTAGATATTAGTAAAAAAATGGATTTTTTTCTTTATTCCCATTGACCTTGTAAAAATTCCAATTGAAGCGATAAATCCCTTTTATGCACTAGTGTTTCTGAGCTCCTTTGAAGAATACTTTTCATTTTGTAAGTATAGTACTTGAATTGAAAGGTCTGAGAAAATGCTATTTGCCAGAGTAGCAGGTCAGTTGTTGTCTTTTTCAAAATGTATTTGTTTTGTTTTCCTTTCTTATGTCTTAAGTGTTTTATCAGACCTTAATGTTAAAAGTAAAGAAAGACAATTGTCTTTACAGGCAATGGCATTTATAGAATATCTGTTTTGTGCCAAGAAAGGTGCTAAGTTCTGACGACACAGCAACCACAAAGTTAGAACTTAACCTTATGCCTTACACTTATAATCAAACAAAGCATAACAAAACATGGACATTCTGTTATGCAGAAATGATAACACCATTGTGAGAGAAATATGCCTAGCTTACTCATTTATTTACAGTTTGGGTAAAATAAACAATTTCAAAATGTATTACCACTAATGAAAATTGCACTGAAAATGTTAGAGGTAAAGTTAGTCTATTTTAAGTTATTTATTAGCATTCAAATCATGTGAGATATTTTACAGACATGATCCTCAGAATGATTCTACAAAATAATTGCTCTTAATGCTATTCTGCCAATTGAATAATACAAGTTCAGAGACATTGTGTTGCTTGCTAAAACTAGCAAGTAGCACAAATGCATTATTAGCAAAATCTTGTCAGATGGATGGGTCAATGTGATTTCAGCTATGCCATAATTTATCTAGAAGTATTTGTGGAAACATGAGCTGATACAGTTCTTTCTTTTTTTGGTGTGGATCCTTGCTACTTCTCTTGGATGTTTTAAGAAATGGAAAATACATGAGTCATTTGTAATTATAGATCTGCTTCCTGGAAAAGAAGCTAATGATTTAACTTATGCAAACAAGCTCATAAGTTATTTAATACAGCACTTTTTCAACATTAGCAAAGTCAATATGGATTTAAAGCATAACATTCTATTAGGATGTAAGTGAGAGAAACTTTGCACTGCAAACATCTTCTTATCCAAATGAGTTTGCCAATAAAGCAATTCTATGCTCTTACTGAGAAGTGTACAAGGCAGGTGTCATCTGCATCCTGAAATTAAACATCATAATGCAAAAATTCAGTTTACCAAATGTGCTGACATGTAATACAATGACAACACACATTTATATATGTGTATTGCCAAAAAGGCCAGACAGCACATTATTTTTATAATGTTTTGCATAGTGTGTATTTTACCATAATGTGAACTGCCAACTTTTCAAGGCAAAATCTTTTCTATCAAAGATGCAAAATGCACAGCAAAGCTTTAATATATATGATGTGGTTTTGGCCATTCAAAAACTATTTTTTTGAGATGCTGCTCTGGCTAAATATGCGTATTCAAGTTTGATGAGCTCCAAGCCTTAATCTTTTACGTGTGTTTAAATTAAATTATTATTCATAAATGCAAAAACAAACTGTACATAATTCCTTGTTACTGGTAAAAATATGTATTACAGTGAAAACTAGGTGAACCATATTGTAAAATGTTTGGATTTTTTTATAAATGCAAATAAAAATGGTAATACAGTAAAAACTCCATTTAGAGTGCTGTGGTACTGAACATTGGGTTTTACTGTTAGTCAAATCATGTTTCTCTTGTATATAATAAAGTATAATATGCTTGCCTCATAACAACACATAAGGCCATTAATATGTATGTAACTTTCCTTATGAAAGAAGTACTCAGTGTGATTCATCACTATTATAATACAACAAATACAGTCTTGCAATCTTTGAAAGGAATTACTGAATCATTTATCACACTGACTTTATCCAAGAGTCAGACACGACTGAGCATCTGAGCTCTCACACATTACAACTCTTTTCAGGGAAAACAAAACAGTGTTTTTCATATGACCTACATTGGACTTTCTCAGAATAAGGAACTCAACAACTCGAGCTGAGAAACAAAATTCAGAGATAGTAAATCAATTTGTACATATCATACCTGTTTGATAATAGCGGATGCAAGATTGTAACAGTTTTAGATACTAGGGACCAGGGAAAACTCCTATTATGAATTAGCAACACTGATTGAACACTCTCTAGATTCCTGAAAATTCTGGGCCCAGGTATAAAAAACAAGCAAGCAAGATTTCTAACTTCCAAACCCTTAATGTCTACATAACAGCGAGACACATGTGAATAATAATAATGCTTTATGAAATAGAGGCACAGTAAAGGTTATTTGTGGAGATATAATACAGTATTTGAAATTTTCCCATATAGTGTTCAACCTTAAAGAGTCTGAATTTACTTTCCTTAAAGTGGAGTTAGGAATTTATGAATATCCATTTACTTAAATTCCAAATTTCAAACTTATGGTTCACATCAGTTCAGTCATTTCAGTCACTCAGTCGTGTCTGACTCTTTGCCACCACATGGACTGCAGCACACCAGGCTTCCCTGTTGATCATCAACTCCCGGAGCTTGCTCAAACTCATGTCCATTGAGTCAGTGATGCCATACAACCGTCTCCTCCTGCCTTCAATCTTTCCCAGCATCAGAGTCTTTTCCAAGGAGTCGGTTCTTTGCATCAGGGGGCCAAAGTATTGGAGTTTCAGCTTCAGCATCAGTTCTTCCAATGAATATTCAGGACTGATTTCCTTTAGGATTGATTGGTTTGATCTCCTTGCAGTACAAGGGACTGACAAGAGTCTTTTCCAACACCACAGTTCAAAATTATCAATTCTTCGGTGCTCAGCTTTCTTTATAATCCAACTCTCACATCCATACATAACTACTGGGAAAACCAAGCTTTGACTAGATGGACCCTTGTCACATCAGGAGCTGCTCACAAAAATTCACATTCTATTTTTGGAGCCATTTTATTACAGCATTAATGCTATCATAATAGTGTGATTTGAGTACTCCCCAACATGTCTCTGATCTTTGAAATTTGTTGATAATCAACCTAAAACATCACAAATGCTCACAGAGCATTCTTTTCCACTTTTTATTTAGTGCCTGGTCTACCTGTTAATAGTAAGAGTTCAGGGTTTTAAGCAGTTGAAAACTACTCCAGCTAATGAATACAAGCAAAAAAATGAATGGAAAAAAAAATTGCAGGAGACTTCAGAGAATTAATAGGAAGATAAGAGAATCACTCTGGAAAATGTGGCCAGGAGCAGTTGATAACATAAAAGAGACTATGCCATAGACATATTATGAGATTTCATTGCTGGATGTACAGCCACTGCTATCAATGGCTACTACCACTGCTGGGCACTGCCTGTGTGTCATGTCCTGTTGAGGACATTTACCTGCCCAATATTTACCTCAATAGAAAGACCCTATTATTCAAAACTGGGACATATGCATTGCTCCTTGACGTCAGAGTATGGGAAGAGTCAATATTTGTCTGGCTGTTCTATGAATTATAATCAAGGGGACTTTGGGTAATTGTGAGCAAAAGTAAATAAATTAGTGCCATCTACAACTACTTTTTATTTCAGCTCTCATTTACCCTCAATGAATCTTGTCATTTCCTTGCTTGAAAGCTTTCAGTACATTCCCACTATCCAAATATTATATTATTCAACCTTTAGGATGGAGTTGTATGCTGATCACAGCTGTCTTTTGTCAACATTTCTGGTCCGAACTTTCTGCCTATCTTGCAAACAAACCACATTAAGAAAAAAATAATTTCCTATTTGTGCTAGATAATGTATAATGTCTAATTCAAGGTTTGTTTTTTTTTTTTTTTTTTTCATATGCTACTCCTCTGGATTCTCTCTGTGCCATTCTCCTCAACACAGAATGACTTATTATATTCTCTCTGCTTCTATGTATATCTATGTATATCATTTATGCAACTTTATATTTACCTTAGTGTCTTTTTCTATACTATGAACTACTTGAGGGGCTGAGCTCTGTCATATTTTGTTTCCTAGTCATTAAAAATATTTGTTAATTACTTGTTCATGTCTTTACATAGTACTAGGGATGCAGTAGAAATCTTGATATCTGTCTTTTAAAACAATAATTGACATAAAATGGGAGTTAGTATACAAGACATGAATGACAAGCACTCAAGGAATTGCTTTGAGACTATCATATTCAGAAGTGCTGGGGAATGAGGAATTATTTTTCAGTTGCTTCTGATTATTTCCGAATTCTGAATTTATATTTGATAGTTTAGACTGACAGAGGTTGGAACACTTTTATACACTTCAGTGGATTTCATTACAAGCTTAGTTCACTTTATCATGTTCAGCATAATTATTGAAATAAATACGTTTATGTAAAACGATGCCTTTTTCCACCAGTGGTAATTAGATTGGTCTTGGTGGCCAGTAGTAATTTTTGTTTAATGGTTTGCAGTTTTCTCAGAAATTTCTAGCTTTTGCTTTAAATTCAAAACTGAATATACCAGGTTGACACCTCTTGTATTCATTCCACACTGTTAAAGATAAGTACTATAACATCTTTTACAAATTCACTGTGAATAATTATTTTTAGTAAAACTATCTATTCAGATCTCAGTAGAAGTCATGTAGTCTTCCCATCAAATCCCTACGCTTTTCTTAAGTGTTCCTACTAAACTATCATTAAATTTTTCCGTCACAGTTTAGGTAACAATACTGATTGTGAATGCTTTATGATGACTTGCTGTCAGGATTGGAAATCCAGTCAAGCTCAAAGAAATGAATGGTGTCAGTGATATAATGCTATTTAATAAGTGTGGAAGTATTTAAATCCTTCTGTTTGTAATAAGCAAGGATTTATTTCAAGGGAGAAGACATGAGAGTTAGAGCTGTGTGATTGGAAGTAAGTATGTTTCTTTCAAAGGCTGCTTCTTTTCATAATGACTTGAAGGGAAATCTAGCTGTAGGCCTCTAATTTGTCAAACCTGTAGTTCAAGGAACACAAAGTAACTATCTCTTTCTATTTACTTCCACTTATCAGAATTTTCTTTTGTTTTCCAAATATGGCCCTGGGTTCCTGGGATTCTCAAACTGCTTCCTAAAGGTCAGTGAGATAAAATGTTTTCTACAGCAAGATTAAGTTTCTATCTGTATTTTTTACTCTCATTCTTTTATAAGTGCATAGTGTAATTTTTAAAATCTGCTTGACATGATGTTGCAGCAGATGAACTACAGAAGTAGTCATGCAAATCCAGCTGTCTCCTACTGAGCCAGACATTGAAGAGATTTGAAGAAAGTCATAAAATACCACTCTTATCACTGTTTTTGTAAAATATAGTTATTTTTCCATGAAAATATATTAAGTATAATGGCATTTGCATTGTTATTTTAAACAAGTTAGTTAAAATATGTGAAAGATTCTCTTAGTTCTAATGTCTAGCATGCAAATAAATATCAACAGATATAACTCACCATAGCAAAGCTGAGGATGCCTTTGTGAGCCTCTATCATTTGTAAAAATGCAAAAAAGTCCTGAGACAATAAGGTTTGGCAAGTACTGACCAAAAGAATTTGACTTGCTTCGAGTCTTTTCTGGGATTATGTAGCTTAGTTCATTGTTTAGCTAATTCTATGACTTATGTTGTATTATAGAAACATGATTTACAGGTTCATAAAGTGTTCTCCCATCTTACCTTACTTCCCTTTTCATAATACCAATTACACGCCCCTGTAATTGCTTGTTTATCTTCTGCCCTCACAGCTCAGGTGAGATTGCATAGGTAATTAATGAAAATTTGATTATAGCATGATAATTTAATGAGGCATTAATGTTGTTTTAATAGCTATATGCTCATCTGTAACTGGGAAGGGTTAATTTTGACTCCATGCTCTGACTATAACCCTTGTTTTTGCTATTTTTGCTGTTATAATCTCATACATAATAGCCTGCCTCAGAGAACCCTGCCCCGTCTCAGTTCAGTCACTCATTCTTTGGCGCTCAGCTTTCTTCATAGTCCAACTGTCACACCCATACATGACTACTGGAAAAACCAAGCTTTGACTAGACAGATATTTGTTGGCAAAGTAATGTCTCTGCTTTTTAATATGCTGTCTAGGTTTGTCATAACTTTTCTTCCAAGGAGCAAGCATTTTTTAATTCCATGGGTACAGTCACCATCTCCAGTGATTTTGGAGCTCAAAAGAATAAATTCTCCTACTGTTTCCATTGTTTACCAAACTATTCACTATGAATTGATGGGCCTGGAGGCCATAATCTTAGTTTTTTTAATGTTGAGTTTTAAGCCAACTTTTTCAGTCTTCTCTTTCACTTTCATCAAGAGGCTCTTTAGTTCCTGTTCACTTTCTGCCATAAGGGTGGTGTCATCTACATATCTGAGATTATTGCTATTTCCCCCAGCAATCTTGATTCCAACTTGTGTTTGTTTCAGCTGGGCATGTCACATGATGTATTCTGCATATAAGTTAAATAAGCAGGGTGACAATATACAGACTTGACCTACTCTTTTCCCAATTTGGAACCGGTCTGTTGTTCTATGTCTGGTTCTAACTCTTGCTTCTTGACCTGTGTGCATATTTCTCAGGAGGCAGGTACGGTGGTCTAGTATTCTCACCTCTCAAATTTTCCACAGTTTCTTGTGATCCTCATAGTCAAAGACTTTGGGGTAGTCAATACAGCAGAAGTAGATATTTCCCTGGAACTCTCTGACCCTTAAACTAAAGAGCCTTTATTCAGTTCACAGGGAGACATGCTGACTCTGCCCACCTGAGAATGACTATAAGGAAAGGAAACTATCACATTCCTTTGCCTGTGACTTGCCATTCTAGGAGCTATTTTCTAATAGGAATTAAATGACCATTTACCTTTGTTTCATCACCTCCCCCCGTCTTGGATCCATTAAAGAACCTGACATCCAGTCCCCAACAAAATAGTTATTTTGAGACATTAGTCTGCCATCTTCTGGGTCAACTGGCTTTCTGAATAGTCATATTCTTTGCTTTAACATCTCATCCCTTGGATTTATTAGCCTCTCTTGCAGGAAGCAGAGCAAGTTGGACTTAGTAGCAAATTCACTCACCTATATACTTTTGCATTCAAACACACCATCCACAAATGTTTCTAGGTCATTTTGTACTCCTTTGCTTTAGGAAAAATTTAATGTCTTAGTATGTTTGGGCTGCTATAACAAAATAACACAGACTAGGTAATTTATAAACAGCAGAATTTTAATGTTCACAATTCTGGTGGCTAGAAATCTAAGATAAGGGTGCCAGTATTGTAGCGCTAGGGTCCTCTTTTGAATCAGACATAAGATTATCCTTACATGATGGAAGGGAATAGTGAGCTCAGTGCAATCTCTTTTATAAGAGCACTAATTCCATTCTTGAGAGCTCCACTTTCATGACCTAATCACTTCTTAGGCTCAAACTCTTAATACATCCCAAGGATTCTACCTACTAATAACATCACTTTGAGAGGATTTCAATATTCGAATTTGGAAGAAACACAATCATGCAGACCATGACATATAGTTAGAGATCAAAAGTAGAAGCTGCTTATAAGCTATTTCTTTTTCCACCGTATATTTTTCAAAGGTTCAGCTCGTAATAGAAATTGTGCTAAAGCACAGGGTGCAAAGAAGTATTTCTAAAGATAGAAAGTAAGGGAGATTAAAAAATTGAGGGAAGTAGAAGGATTGAGATAGAAATAGAGAGACCCTCAAACAATACTAGCGAGTTGAGAGTCAGGGAAAGAGAAAACCTTAGTATTTCCTGAAGTCTTGGACCAATAAAATGGCAAGATTCTAAACAGGAGAGTTATGCTTCTCAGGTGGATCAATTGGTAAAGAATCTGCCTGCCAATCCCAGGAGACACGAGTTCCATCCCTGGGTTGGGAAGATGAAGAAGGAAATGTCAACCCACTAGTTTTTCTGCCTGAAAATTTCCATAGAAAGAGGAACCAGGCAAGCTACTGTCTAGAGGATAACACAGAGTCAGACACAGCTTAGTAACTGAGTATCCATGCATGTACAGAGGATAGTTCTATAGTAAGCACAAAGTAGCTAGACTCCAGTCACTGGAAGGACTCAGACCTGATAAAAATTTCCACATATTATGTGAGACAAAGAAGAGCACTGTCATCAGATTCCAAAGAATCATTCATGATTCGGTCAGTGAAAAGTGCAGTGCCATTCACCTTAGAGATTTGCAAATCTGCTCCAGTTTTCAATAAACATCAAGACTGACTCAATTTCTAGAAACCTCTCTCAAAAAAACCTAATAAAAGTTCAAGGCCATATTACATTTGTGCTAAAAAATATAAGTTGATATTTATTGCTCAGTTGAATTTGTAGACTAGGGTTCATGATGTTTATACATGAAACTTAGGTTAAATCTCCATTTCTACAATACACAATTCCTTCTGCTTGATTTGCAAATAATTTAGAAATTAATTGTATAGTTAGTCATGTCACCTTAATTCACATTAATGAATTACAAAAATTCAATAAAAACAGAATAGGAACTCCTTTAGCAGGCAGCATACACATTGTACACTCATGTCAACCACAAGGGACAGGCATGAAGCAATATCATTTGCCCAGAGTCACATACCAACCTTGATCAAACTCTCACATATCTTGTAAGGATTAAGTATTTGTTATTAGAGAACAAAAGGCCTGTTTCATGTTTTGCTCCAATGTGCCACTTTTCACAAAAAAAGAAAGAGATATAGAGTATTGTAAATACAAGTTTGCAAAGAGCCAGAGGAAGAATCAGAATCTCTATGCCAAGATACAAAATCCAAGTACAAAATAGAACTCCTGCTATCACTTGTCCTGAAGACACCCTCAAGCTAGCCCTTGGAGACATGTCTTTTGTTTTAGAGACTCTGGACATTTAAATTAGGAAGTTGAACTCAAAGCTAACATCAGGAAACATTGCAGAAGCTACCCATGGCATGTCCCTAGAAGTTTCTATTAGCAACAGAGAAACCTGACTGGATAATGATATTAATAGTTCAGAACTTTATGTGTTTCATATTCTCTCTATTTGGTTAAGCCATGAGGCAGAAACTCTGATTGTACAACATAAGCAGTGTTTTTTCTTGTATTAAGGGTCTCATCTTCTTCTATTTAATTTTATTTTCTGTTCTTACCCATGGAAAATGAAACTTAAGAAAAAAGTTGGAATTGTTTTAGTTTTAAAGATCAAGACTTCTAAACTGTTGCCCCAATTATTTAACTGAATTATTAATTTTAAGGAAAGTATCCAAATCCCATATCTCAAACTTGAGCTGACTTTTGATGATACTCTTGGAATAAGAAGCCCTTGATTTCTTTCCATGAGAGAATATATTTCTTTTTACTTTACAGCTAATCCTTAAGGTAAGCTACATTATCAAATCATCAGTAATTAAGCTATAAAATGTTTATATGAGTAAAGAAAACAGGGTATCCATAAGGAATAAATTGAGGGTAGGTTCAACAAAATAAGTATGAACTATTTAAGTATAAATTGTTAAGACATACCCATATGATATAAAAAATAGAAGCCAGTTTTTACTACCTGGTGATAGAGAATTGTTAAATGTTCTGGTCTTTTGTGAACTAGCCAACATTACATTTGTCGCTTGAAATCAGCTGTGGTGGAAGTATTGAGCCCAGAAAATATTATACATCATGGCTTCCCCGGTTTGGAAAGTAGGTTATTAAATATTTATGAGTACACTTCTGTATATAAGGCCAGCGTTAGCATCCCTACTTTGTAGGACAGTCAAAAAACTATAATTTTTGTGAGAAGCAAACAAACATCTCTTCAAATAAAAATACTAAGATTATGTCACAATGAGATAAATTAAGCACTTTTTTTTAGCCAAACCTTATAATTAATCCTTTCTTGGTTATCCCTTTTTTTTTTAATTTGTTTCATTTATTTTGGCTAAACTAAGTAAAATAAAAAGGAGATACTTTAATTTTCTAAAAAATATCAGCCTACAACTCTTTTGTGTTACACTTTTGCTTATTTTGAAAAATAACATCTAAGGAGATATTATGACCCTGTACACATGAACTGTCTCATTTAAATTCTCCTACATAATTCTAATTTCCCAGTTTGGGTACTTATTTACATTTATTACTTTTGGATTATTTCTTTACTTCTTAGTTTTTCCTTTGTACACATACTGTGTGCCAAGCAAGACATATTATTAGTATTGAATTTAATTCCCACAATCAATAATGTCATTTTCTCCATCTTACAGGTAGAGAAAATTGAGAAACTATAAGATTAGGATTTATTGTATAGCTAATAAATGGCAGAGAGAATTTTATCTCAGATTCTCAAGTTACTGCTTCTAATTAAAAAGCTTCATATAATCAATAGAATTATTTGCTTACTGGATATCTAATACTGCTTACTGGATATCTTACTGGATATCTGTAACTGCTTAATAAAGTTGCTTAGTCATGTCCGACTCTTTGCAACCCCATTGACTGTAGCCTACTACGCTCCTCTGTCCATGGAATATTCCAGACAAGAGTACTGGAGTGGATTGCCATTTTCTTCTCCACTATAACTGCTTGCTGGATATCTAATACTCCTTTGCTGGAGGAAGTAAATAGATATGTGTCTGTTCACAAGTTTTATTTATTTATTTTTCTTTTCCTCAAAAAGAAAATTATATATCTATTTATTCAATGTGAAAACATAATTTATAGATTAGCTTATATGATATGAAGCTATTAGATTTTATTCAACTGTTCTTCTCAGTTTACATATTTAGGTGCTTATGATGATACAAATCAAATTTTGAACTCTAACTTTTAAGACATTTTATTGGATTCAGAAACAGAAAAAAATAAGTATAGGATTTTTTTCTCTCAATAATATCATATAGTCTTCTTAAAACACTCATATTAAAATAACCTTCAGTTCAGTTCAGTTCAGTCACTCAGTCATGTACAACTCTTTGCAACCCCATGACCCACAGCACTGCAGGCCTCCCTGTCCATCACCAACTCCTGGAGTCCACCCAAACCCATGTCCATTGAATTGGTGATGCCATCCAACCATCTCATCCTCTGTCGTCCAAAAATAACCTTAACATGCCATAAAATCTATGTAGTTACTCCAGGTATGCAATTCTTTGACTTTCTTTTTAAGATTCCAAGATGATTCCTTAATATTTCAAAATACCTACAAGCTCCTTTCTATTCTTTCCTGCCAAATTTATGATTTTCCCCTACATGCAGCCTGTCTCATACTGTCTAAAACCTGCCGGATTCTTTGACAATTACCTCTTTATATTTTCTGTGGTGCTTGATTTTATCTGTATGCTCAGTAGTAGCCTCAACTTTCCCATCATTCCTGGCACACACATAATCATTAGACTCCTGGTATGTGAACTGTCAAGTGGCAACCAGATAACCTTTGTTTAAAAAGTAAACATAAACTTTGTTAAGACATATTATGCTAAAGACATTGACAGCTTACAGTGTCAGATTCTTGATATCCAAAGAAGATTTAGCTTCAGAACCAGGGACCAGGCTTGATCCCTCAAGAGCTTTTGGGTTGCAGAATTTTATTAAAGTATAAAAAGGGACAGAAAAATCTTCTGACATAGACATCAGAAGGGGGACAAAGAGTGCCCCCCTCGCTGGTGTTAGAAAGGGAATTATATACTTTTTAATTAATTATTACAATAAATCAAAAGAATGTCTTAAGGTTGTAAAGATCTTACTAGACCCACTCCCATAATTTATATTTTAAGATGAAAGGATTAGCCAGAAGGTTTTTCAGGGAGGAGAAACTGTCCTCAAGCAGGATACATTGTTGTTATATAATCCTTCAGTTCAGTTCAGTCGCTCAGTAGTGTCCGACTCTTTGTGACCCCATGAATCACAGCACGCCAGGCCTCCCTGTCCATCACCAACTCCCGGAGTTCACTCAGACTCATGTCCATCGAATCCGTGGTGTATTCAGCCATCTTATCCTCTGTTGTCCCCTTCTCCTCCTGCCCCCAATCCCTCCAAGAATCAGGGTCTTTTCCAATGAGTCAATGCTTCGCATGAGTTGGCCAAAGTATTGGAGTTTCAGCTTCAGCAAACAGACCTTCCAATGAACACCCAGGACTGATCTCCTTTAGGATGGACTGCTTGGATCTCCTTGCAGTCCAAGGGATGCTCAAGAGTCTTCTCCAACACCACAGTTCAAAAGCATCAATTCTTCGGCGCTCAGCTTTCTTCACAGTCCAACTCTCACGTCCATACATGACCACTGGAAAAACCATAGCCTTGACTAGACGGACCTTTGCTGGCCAAGTAATATCTCTGCTTTTCAATATACTATCTAGGTTAGTCATAACTTTCCTTCCAAGAAGTAAGTGTCTTTTTATTTCTGGAATCAAAAAGAGCAATATTACAAAGGAACCTGGAATGTCAGGTCCATGAATCAAGGCAAACTGGAAGTGGTCAAACAGGAGATGGCAAGAGTAAATGTCGACATTCTAGGAATCAGCAAACTAAAATGGACTGGAATGGGTGAATTTAACTCAGATGACCATTATATCGACTACTGTGGACAGGAATCCCTTAGAAGAAATGAAGTAGCCATCGTGGTCAACAAAAGAGTCCTAAATGCAGTACTTGGATGCAATCTCAAAAATGACAGAATGATCTCTGTTTGTTTCCAAGGCAGACCATTCAATACCATGGTAATCCAAGCCTATGCCCCAACCAGTAATGCTGAAGAAGCTGAAGTTGAATGGCTCTATGAAGACCTACAAAACATTTTAGAAATAACACCCAAAAAAAGATGTCCTTTTCGTTATAGGGGACTGGAATGCAAAAGTAGGAAGTCAAGAAACACCTGGAGTAACAGGCAAATTTGGCCTTGGAATACAGAATGAAGCAGGGCAAAGGCTAATAGAATTTTGCCAAGACAATTCACTGGTCATAGCAAACACCCTCTTCCAACAACACAAGAGAAGACTCTACACGTGGACATCACCAGATGGTCAACACTGAAATCAGATTGATTATATTCTTTGCAGCCAAAGATGGAGAAGCTCTATACAGTCAGCAAAAACAAGACCAGGAGCTGACTGTGGCTCAGACCATGAACTCCTTATCGCCAAATTCAGACTTAAATTGAAAAAAGTAGGGAAATCCACTAGACCATTCAGGTATGACCTAAATCAAATCCCATACGATTATACAGTGGAAGTGAGAAATAGATTTAAGGGACTAGATCTGATAGACAGAGTGCCTGATGAACTATGGATGGAGGTTCGTGACATTGTACAGGAGATAGGGATCAAGACCATCCCTGTGGAAAATATAATCCTTAGTACAGAGTTAAACTGAGTTGTTTATTGTGTAATCATCAATTCAGGGTTTAAGGGAAAAAATCGTTTTATGTTTAAGACTAAGGAATGTAGAGAATAAAAGAATATTTGTCCTTTCCTCCTCCTTGAGAATTCCGGACCCCTATCTCTGCTTCAAGAGCCCCAGACCTCTTTCTCCTCCTCAGGAACCCTGGACTTCTTATCAACCTGCATGGGAATTGATTCTCTCATTCCCCACTTTTCTTTTAGGAGAATTATGTTGTCAAAGGAAGGGAGCATCATTTTCATTCCATAACTACTTCCTGCTGTTGAATGGCATGGTCCCTAAATTGTTGAGGCAACATATTCTCTTAACCCTCATATTGAGGGTTTCTGATCCAGGGGCCACACGTAATAGTTGCAGGAGGTTGTGGCACTCATAGGCACCTGGACAACCATTTGTAACTTAAAAGCTTTCAGATGGTTACAAACAAACCCCATTTTACAGTTACAGATGTAAGGCAAAATAGTCATTGCTGCTGCTACTGCTGCTAAGTCGCTTCAGTCGTGTCCGACTCTGTGCGACCCCAGAGACGGCAGCCCACCAGGCTCCCCTGTCCCTGGGATTCTCCAGGCAAGAACACTGGAGTGGGTTTCCATTTCCTTCTCCAATGCAGGAAAGTGAAAGTGAAGTCGCTCAGTCGTGTCTGACCCTCAGTGACTCTATGGACTGCAGCCTTCCAGGGTCCTCCATCCACGGGATTTTCCAGGCAAGAGTACTGGAATGGGGTGCCATTGCCTTCTCTAAAAACAGTCATTAAACCAAGTTAAAACATAATCAGAATTAAAAATTACATTATATCCATAATTTTAGGATTTTTAGGATTATTAGATGTCATCAGATCGAGAAGAGGCATCACATGATTGTTGTTGGTGAAAGTATTATTAGAGTTGAAGAAAGTCCTTTCCTTGAAGTGGAGAAACCCACCATGGGAAGTCTTCAATTGATGAGCAGGGGAGTGCTCCGAAGACCCAGCAGTTGTGGAATGCGGCATAGTGATGAGTCTAGGACAGGAAGGCACTCTCTTGAGGGTCAAATGGCAGATTCAGCAAAAGTCACCAGAAGCAAGCCTTTTGGAGTAGCAGAAGCAAGCCTACCTAGATTCTCAGGCCCATCTTGGTTTCTGGCTCAAACAGTGGCTTGTTTAACTCAAAGGCTGGGTCATGAGTTAACCTCCCAGTAATGTCTGTTGAAAAGCTAAAAACTGAGTCACACAGCTAATTTTAAGGCTTCAGGATCAATGACAATATCTGTGCACAAAAAGTCTGTCATAGAGATAGTCCCTTCTTCTTAGGGGCAGTCTGAGCCTTCATTAAAGCTATGGTAAAACTTCAAATCAACTGTCTTATGTTTCCTGAGTTAGCTTACATGGGTGTCTTTTAATAATGGCATTAGCCTTTTCAACCTTTCCTGAAGATTTGGGTCTCCAGGAACATTGTAAGTGATATTCTGTTCTTATAACTTTTGACCCTTTTGAGTTACAGCAGCTTTAAAGATGGAGCATTGTTGCTTTGAGCTTTAGAGTTTAAGATCCCACTTACATCATGAGAAGTCAGTACAGTAAAATTTAGCCCATTCATTAACCTCGGGCATTAGTGGATACTGCTTTTGATGGGAAAATAGGTGAGGGTCATTGAGCTTGATAAAGACAGGAATAGCATTTTGTGCTCAACACACAGTTTTTCCATCAGCCCACATACTAGGATTTAAAGTTTGTTTTATTAAAAATAGCTGGTTCCATAATCATGAAAACAGAGGCCTGGACCTTGTTCAGTATATCCCTCCCCAGAACGGGTGAGGGAGACTCTGGCACGATTATAAACTCTTGAACATAGCACAGAGCCCCAGTTGTAACTTAAAGGATGACTGACATAATGCTTGGCTCATCCCAGTATGGTAGTGAATAGAGAGGAAATCAGATCACAGGCTTTAGTGAGCAGAAAGTTGCCCCAGTGTCCAAAAGAAAACTGACTGGCTCTTCACAGTTATTAATACCCAGGGTTCCTCAGGAGTTATTATGATGGGGGCTTGTGTGGGGACCCCTGGGCACCTTAAATCCCATTTGCCTTGAGAGTAAAACCCCTGAGGCCTACACCTCAGAGAGCTGTCTATTCTCCAGTGTGGTCCTTTACAGACCAGTAATGGAGCCAGGGGCGGCTTGGATGCCTGAGGGCAATCCTGCTTGAGATGCCCCTCCTTTCCACAGTAATAGCAAGCCCATCCCTTTTTACCTGGGTCCCTCTGGGCATTTTACTCAGGCTGTTTCAGAGCAGGTCTAACATTGTTGGGGCTTCAGTCTTTTACCTGGCTCTTGTTTTCCTCCTATTTTCCTCCTCTTATTCTTTACCACAATATATCATCTGAGCCAGCTGTAACAGTTTATCTAAAGATTGATTTGGTCCAAACACCTGTTTTCATAACTTACAGCAGATATCTGGAGCCTATCGAGTGAGAAATCTATTTTTTAAGATCATTCCTCCTTCTGTACTTTCAAGATCAATGTCAGTAAACTTGTGGAGAGCCTCTTGTAGTCTATACTTGGAGTTTATCAGGAATTTCCTTTTCTCCCTGCTCTATGTCAAACAACTTAGCATAGTTTAAAATCTCAGCATGTGCTTGCTTAAGTCCTTCAAGAATACATCAGACAAAGTGACTCTGTTATTGGAACTGCTTGGCTTCTAATAGGAAGGAGGGCTATTTCATGTTCCCTCTTTCCCCTTGTCTCACGTTCAAGCCATTTCTCTCTAAAAGTAGTATCTTCCCCCAAAACTCTAGTTCTCGAGTCAGGAGTCAGTGTCTGTCCCAAGACATACATTACATCTCTCCAAGTAAGTTCATAAAGTAAAGTTAGCCCCGTAAAGGCTTCTACGTACTTTTCTGGATTCTCTAAATAGTCTCAACCACAATTGGTACTGTTCGAATTTCTACCAAGACTGAGGCAACCCCTCCTGGAACCCCTAATTCTCAACCTGTTCAGTTGGAAGTCCCAGATACAGAGGCAAAGTAGAGGACAGGAGGAAGCTGAAGGTTTCACACCCAAATCTGCACCCTTAGGACATAAGCCTGGCATGTTTTTCAGAGAGATAAAGGCAAACATATATGGCACTTCTACCCATTTCACTTATTTTCTACAGAACCAGTCTAGCTGTAAAATAGTAATAATTGAGATCCTTCAACAGGTCAGCCTTCCCCATCTTCCAAAGGATACCATGGCCATTCAGTATCACAGAAGAAGATCAGGCATGCCTTTTTAAATTTTGGGGATCAAACTTGTCCCAGCATTTTTTTTTTTAATACACTTTAAAGGAATGGTTTTGGAACAGCTAGCTCCCATCTGTAAGAGAGAAAAAAGCAGCATCCACAACCGTGGCTTTTTTCCACTGGAAGCGTCCTTCCCTGCTCTAGATGGAGGTGCAGACAGACTCTCCACCGAAGCTTTCTTTCCCTGGTCGGACTTAGTCTGTTCCTTATCAACACCGGCATCTTACTCGTCCCTCCCAGTTCCACCACCGAGGCGGGATGGAGATGCACCAGCAGTAGATCTGATGGCATCCCAGACTGATTTCTAGTTCTTTACCACAAAGATCTTTGTTTGATTTGCCAGAGTAGTTTCCCAGAATGTTTCCCAAACTAGGACTACTAGGAGAAGCATCCATATTACATGTGCCCATGCACATTCCTGAGTACAGTCCTGCCCGCAGTAGGAATGGTGAGTCATAAAGGGACCAACAACAACCAAGATGTCCCTCCTGAGTGTCACCACACCAGTATATGTAATAGCAAAAGAGGTGGTAGAGGGTTGGCCAGCAAGGAAACAGTGATTTTTGTCCTCGAGCTACTAGGACCAATCCTTTCAGTTCATTTCCATGGATTACACAGAAAGTAATATCTAAGGAGTTGAGACAAAAACCATCAGAGAGCCTGCTCTGGTCCATTAAGAGCTAGCGCTACCAAAGGAAGAGCCCATTGCATTTCCAGTCTGACCAGATCCTGCAATCCTGCAATTCCCGATCTGTGTCCTCACAAACCTCCTGGTCATCAGCAGAGCTTCTATTCACATAGATAGGAGACAGAGCTGTGACAAAGACTCACTTTCAGGTTGCTGGGCCCTGAGGCAGGCAGCCAAGAGAGTGACCTCTAGCTTGAGACTCCTTTCTGGAACTAGAGCTCTGCCTCACTCCCAAACATGCTCTTGTAACTTTCAGCTCCTAGTAAGGCTAGGCGCTTCCATCCATATAGTTTGAGGTCTAAATAAAAGTACAGAGTAATGGCATGGATTACAAGTCCCTTGAGAGTCTATGATTTGACAGATTAGGTTAGTAATTCTAATACCCCACATAATTATGAAATGGTCAAAGACACCAGGAAAAGGTGACCGAGAAAGGAAAGTTCAGTCCACACACTTTGCCCATTTCTGGTTACTCCCCTCGCAGGGACCTTGGCTGTCTCTTGGCATTGGCAGGTCATTATAAGTCCCCATCAAGTCTCGCCTTTCTGAGGCTGCCTTCAGTCATTACATGGCATCGTGAAACCGCAGAGAAGGCATGGCTCATCACTTGCTTTGCACAGGGCATGTCATTCATTCACACAAGCACACTGTAGTTAGTAAAGTAAAGCAGAAAACGTGCATATTGAGAAAGCAGAGAGACTAGGGCTCTGAGTGTTCTTACCTTGTCCTGAAGATCCCGGACAAGCCCCCAAGATGATAGCTTATGGTGAATGGTGTCAGATTCTTGATCTCCAAAGAAGATTTAGCTTCAGGACCAGGGACCAGGCTTAATCACTCAAGAGCTTTTGTGTAGCAGAGTTTTATTAAAGTAAGAAAAGAAACAGAGAAAGCTTCTGACATAGACATCAGAAAGGGGATGGAGAGTGTCCCCCTTGCTGGTGTTAGCAGCATGTCAGGCCTCCCTGTCCATCATCAACTCCCAGAGTTTACCCAAACTAATGTTCATTAAGTTGGTGATGCCATCCAGTCATCTCATCCTCTGTCATCCCCTTCTTCTCCCACCTTCAATCTTTCCCAGCATCAGGGTCTTTTCCAATAGGTCAGCTCTTCGTATCAGGTGGCTGAAGTATTGGAGTTTCAGCTCCAACATCAGTCCTTCCAATGAACTCTCAGGACTGATCTCTTTTAGGATGAACTGGCTTGATCTCCTTGCAGTCCAAGGGACTCTCAAGAATCTCCTCCAACACCACAGTTGAAAAACATCAATTCTGCCCTTACTTTCTTTATAGTCCCACTATCAAAAACATACATGACTACTGGAAAACCATAGCCTTGATTAGACAGACTTCTGTTGGCAAAGTAATGTCTCTGCTTTTTAATATGCTGTCTAGGTTGGTCATAACTTTCCGTCCAAGGAGTCAGCGTCTTTTAATTTTATGGCTGCAGTAACTATCTGCATGATTTTGGAGCCCCCCGAAATAAAGTCAGTGACTGCTTCCACTGTTTCCCCATCTATTTGCCATGAAATGATGGGAACAGATGCCATGATGTTAGTTTTCTGGATGTTGAGCTTTAAGCAAACTTTTTCACTCTCCTCTTTCACTTTCATCAAGAGGCTCTTTAGTGCTTCTTCACTTTCTGCCATACGGGTGGTGTCATCTGCATATCTGAGGTGATTGATATTTCTCCCAGCAATTTTGATTCAAGCTTGTGTTTATCCAGCCAAGCGTTTCTCATAATGTACTCTGCATATAAGTTAAATCAGCAGGGTGGCAACATACAGCCTTGATGTACTCCTTTCCTGATTTGGAGCCAGTATGTTGTTCCATGTCCAATTCTAACTGTTGCTTCCTGACCTGCATACAGATTTCTCAAGAGGCAGATCAGGTGGTCTGGTATTCCCATCTCTTTCAGAATTTTCCAGAATTTATTGTGATCCACACAGCCAAAGGCTTTGGCATAGTCAATAAACTGAAATAGATGTTTTTCTGGAACACTCTTGCTTTTTCCATGATCCAGCAGATGTTGGCAATTTGATCTCTAGTTCCTCTGCCTTTTCTAAAACCAGCTTGAACATCTGGAAGTTCACGGTTTATGTATTGCTGAAGCCTGGCTTGGAGAATTTTGAGCATTCCTTTACTAGCATGTGAGATGAGTGCAATTGTACGGTAGTTTAAGCATTCTTTGGCATTGCCTTTCTTTGGGATTGGAATGAAAACTGACATTTTCCAGTTCTGTGGCCACTGCTGAGTTTTCCATATTTGCTGGCATATTAAGTAAGCACTTTCACAGCATCATCTTTTAGGATTTGGAATAGCTCAACTGGAATTCCATCACCTCCACTAGTGTTGTTCGTAGTGATGCTTTGTAACGCCCATTTGACTTCACATTCCAGGATGTCTGGCTCTAGGTGAGTGATCACACCATCGTGATTATCTCAGTCATGAGGATCTTTTTTGTATAGTTCTTCTGATTCTTGCCACCTCTTCTTAGTATCTTCTGCTTCTGTTAGGTCCATACCATTTCTGTCCTTTATTGAGCCCATCTTTGCATGAAATGTTCCCTTGGTATCTCTAATTTTCTTGAAGAGATCTCTAGTAGTTCCTATTCTTGTTTTCCTGTATTTCTTTGTTTTGATCACTGAGGAAGGATTTCTTATCTTTCCTTGCTATTCTTCGGAACTCTGCATTCAAATGGGTATATCTTTCCTTTTCTCCTTTGCTTTTGCTTCTCTTCTTTTCATAGCTATTTGTAAGGCTGTTTAACTATTCCAAAATAATGGACATGTGTGAGATTTAGAGAAAGAATATGTTTAAGATGTGAAAGCCCAGCAATACTTAGCCTGTAGGTTAAAACAGTCAGTTTAGAGCACAGGTATTGACCTGGAAAGGATGCTTAGGTTGTAAAAGTTCAGAGAGTATGCCTTTGCCTTTGGCACTGAGGGACTAGACACATTCTTCAACCAAGAAAAAGATTGATAACATGACAATTTTAAAGTGTGTTAAAGGCACCCAAGAACTATTAAGGTAGCGGGGATTTGGGGGAAAAAGACCTAGAGAAAAGTACGATCAGAGAAATAAGTCAAACCATCATTATTGTTTTTCCTCTTGACCAGTTCTCCAGCTCCTAAGATGTAGCCTCTAAGATTGAGGGCAGGAGGAGAAGGGGATGACAGGGGATGAGATGGTTGGATGGCATCACTGATTCGATGGACATGGATTTGGGTATACTCCTGGAGTTGGTGATGGACAGGGAGGCCTGGTGTGCTGCAATTCATGGGGTCGCAAAGAGTCGGACACAACTGACTGACTGAACTGAACTGAAGATGTAGCTAAGAGACTGAGAAACTCAACCGTAAATGATGGCTAAAGACTGGGGAGCTAAGTAGAAATTTTGACAATAATAGAAAATTAGAATCTAGGAACATCTAAAGAGAAGAGGGCCTGGACAACAGGTGAGCTCTCTTTAGGATCCCCTAAAGAAGTACTTCGGGATATGGTGAGGGTCAGGGAGGCCTGGCATGCTGCAGTCCATGGAGTCACAAAGAGTCGGATATGACTGGGCAAATGAACAACAACAGAAGAGCTACTTCCTTGGAGAAAGTATAACCTGGAAATATACCTTCTCTCAAAAGATAGAGCTCAGATTCAAATCAGGTCAAACCTATATTGTATCAGGGTGAATTTGTATTTATTCTGACAATTTGTCAGAAGCAAAAATAAATCTCTGCTGGAAGTTAAGATCATTGAGAGTCTTTACAATTTTTAATATAAAATGCTTAACACTCAATGAAAATTTATCAAGTAAACTAGCAAAATATAATAAGAATAAAAAATGTCAAGTAATACTATTGGCTTCTACGTGTGCATGAACTTCAATAGGTTATGGTAGCTGAATGTTCCAACTGCAACACATCAAAACACAGAAAACTTGCAAATACTATATATGAGAATTTTTTTTTTAATGGAGGCACAATAAAGACTAGATAAACCAAAAATTCAGTGAGGAAAAGGCCCTTTCAGTGAGGGAAGTGGTGAAAAGAGCCAGCCATCATCTTTAAGGTTTACGCCGAGCCGAACCAGGGAGACTCCCCTATGGGAATGAGAAACTGGCAGAGAATCACTCTGGCAAGACTGAGAATTAGAATAGCTTCAAATGTAGCACTACTTTTACTCTTGAGATCTCTGGAATGTTGTATGGTGGGCAAAAGCTAAAAGAGTAAATTTTTCTGCTGGCTTAAGGCTCTTGGAGACAAAGTTTTGTTAGAGAGGGACTACACAATAAAGCACAGCTGGCCTCAGAATTCTAACCACTATAAAACCAGGTAACCTCCAGCCCTCCAAAGAACAGTATTTCAGAAGTGAGGAGTTAAGTTGATCAAAAGATATACAAATGAGAAAAGCACATGAAAATATGCTCAACATCACTAGTTAATGTTGTTTGTATAGTTGCTTAGTTGTATCTGACTCTTTGAGACCCCACAGGCTGCACCACACCAGCTCTCTCTGTCTTCCACTATCTCCCAGAATTTGTTCAAATTCATGTCCAGTAAGTCAGTGACGCTATCTAACTAACATCCTCCACCATCCCCTATTCCTTTTGCCTTCAATCTTTGCCAGCATCGGGCTTCCTCATGGCTGGCTCCAACCGTAAAGAATCTGCCTGCAATGTGGGAGGCATGGGTTTGATGCCTGGGTTGGAGAGTTTACCTGAAGAAGGAAATGGAAACCCCCTCCAGTACTCTTGCTTGAAGAATCCAATGGACAAGAGGAGACTGGGGGGCTACAGTCTATTCACAAAGGGCTGGACAGGACTGAGTGACTAACAATTTCACTTTCACTTTTGCCAGCATCAGGGTCTTTTCCAATGAGTCAGATCTTTGCATCAGGTCGCCAAAATATTGGAGCTTCAGCTTCAAGATCAGTCCCTGCAAAGAATATTCAGAGTTGATTTCATTTAGAATTTACTGGTTTGATTCCCTTGCAGTCCAAGGGACTCTCAGGAGTCTTCACCAGCACCAAAATTTGAAAGCATCCACACTCAAGCTTTCTTTATAGTCCAACTCTCATATCTGTACATAACTACTGGGAAAACTGTACCTTTGACTATACGGATCTTTGTTGGCAAAGTGATATCTCCGCTTTTTAATACTCTGTCTGGGTTTGTCACAGCTTTTATTTCAAGAGCAAGCATCTGTTAATTTTATGGCTGCAGTGATTCTGGAGCCCAAGAAAGTAACACCTGTCACTGTTTCCACTTTTTCCCTTTCTGTTAGCCATGAAGTGATGGGACCATATGCCATAATCTTTGTTTTTTGAATGTTGAGTTTGAGACAGCTTTTTACTCTCTTCTTTCAGCTTCATCAAGGGGCTTTTTAATTTCTCTTCGCTTTCTTCCATAAGGGTGGTGTCATGTGAATATCTGAGGTTATCGATATTTCTCCTGGCAATCTTGATTCCAGCTTGAGTTTCATCCAGCCTGGCATTTTGCATGATGTACTCTGCATATAAGTTAAATAAGCAGGGTGACAATATACAGCCTTGAGATACTCCATTCCCAATCTTGAACCAGTCTGTTGTTTCATGTCCAGTTCTAACTGTTGCTTTTTGACCTGCATACAGATTTCTTAGGAGCCAGGTAAGGTGGTCTGGTATTACCATCTCTTTAAGAATTTTCCAAAATTTGTTGTGATTCACACAGTCACAGGCTTTAGTGTATTCAAGTAGATGTTTTTCTGGAATCCCCTTGCTTTTTCTATGATGCAATGAATGTTGGCAATTTGATCTCTGATTCCTCTGCCTTTTCTAAAATCATCTTGTACATCTGGAAGTTCTCAGTTCAGGTACTGCTGAAGCCTAGCCTGAGGATTTTGAGTATAACCTTTGTAACATGTGAAATGAGTGCAATTATATGTTAGTTTGAACACTGTCATTTCCCTTTGGGATTGGAATGAAAATGTAAAACCCTACATTATAATACTTTACATATCACTAACATAGAGTACTTTTCTTTAAAAAAATCAGCATCATTAAAAATATTTTATCAACAAGAGTCTTCTTTATTTTGAGAAATGGAAACCTATTTATGTAGAAGTGCAATGGCACCCCACTCCAGTACTCTTGCCTGGAAAATCCCATGGATGGAGGAGCCTGGCGGGCTACAGTCCACGGGGTCACTAAGAGTCAGACACGACTGAGCGACTTCCCTTTCACTTTTCACTTTCATGCATTGGAGAAGGAAATGGCAACCCACTCCAGTGTTCTTGCCTGGAGAATCCCAGGGATGGGGGAGCCTGGTGTGCTGCCATCTATGGGGTTGCACAGAGTCGGACATGACTGAAGCTACTTAGCAGCAGCGGCAGCAGCAGTGATTTTGTCACTTTTTTTCAATATTCTAGAGTTATAAGATACATTGTTGTAAGTAAAATCTAGAGATTTTTTAAATTTCTAACTTCCTAAAGTAAAACACTAACCATTCTAAATTAGTAATTCTATTATAATTTACTCTTAGGTCATAGTATTTACTTTTGTTCATACTTTTGTGTAATGAATTGTAAGTAGTGACAAAAGATATGTATAGTTTTAAGAGTTAACTGTTTTAGCCAGTATGTGCTGTGGGCTTAGTTGCTCAGTTGTGTCTGACTCTGTGACCCCATGGACTGTAGCCCACCAGGCACCTCTATCCATGGGGATTCTCCTGGCAAGAATATTGGAGTTGATTGCCATGCCCTTCTCCAAGGGATCTTCCCAACCCAGGGATTGAACTCAGTTTCTCACATTGCAGGCAGATTCTTTACCATCTGAGCCACCAGGGAAGCCAGTATGAATGACTACATTTATAATGGATGTTAGTGCATCATAGTGAGAACATGATAATCACAAGAATTGTGCTTGACTATTGGCTCCAACTCTAATTTACAGTATTACTTATGTTACATTAATGTGACATGACTGTCTTGTTCTGAAACATAGTTAATGAGCATGAGTAATAAACAATAATATTAAATAGAAAAATAGAATATTTCACAAATTACAAACCATAAAATATATGTGAAAAACACATAATTACATGTAAAAATTTTGCACATCTTTTTTTTTTTTAACTAATGAATTACATTTGTCTTTGTTGGAGTACTATACAGATTTTTGTTTTATAATAAGGGCTCTGATGAATTATTTTTACATTTTGTTTTCTTTAGAATACTAAGTAGTTCATAGTTGCAGAATGTTACATTGCTAATATGTATCTTTTCTTCTAATAATATTTCTCACTTGTCTTATATGGTGCTTCCCCTTAAACTTCAGTTTGGTCATAAATATAGACTTTTATATTATACCTTTAAATAAACTTTTATTCATTTTATGAATAAGCAAATTTTGAGTGACTTCTATATGATTGATATCTACAAAGAAGTGGTGATACAATGATGAGTGCATGATCTGTAAATTTTTTCAACAATGATTAGGGAATAAAAGTATTACATAAAATTATCTTTGATTGAAAGAAACTTATTAGAAGAGAATATGTCCCAAATCTACCTATATTTGTTGATCACTGTGTTACTTGGTAACACAGATTGATTATGGATTGATTATTGAGTGGTGCAAGGCTACTAGGAGAAGAGAGTTAAACCAGCTGCTTAAGAACTAATCATTTCCTTTAGGAGAGGATCACCTGGGTAAATAACCCGATGATATTTAGTAAGAGAAAGACTTTAAGAGGATGTCCCTGGCTAAGGGTTCTCCCTAGTAAGTAGAACCCAGGAACTGTGAATCTTGGCTCCCAAGAAAATATCTCTAGGATATGCTATATAAAAAACTGGGTTATAAAATGGCAGTATTGGAATCTAAATTCTCCCCCTATGTGAGTGACTCTGTGAACCTCAATTTGAGACCTGTCTATTCTGATCTAAAGGGCCACATCACAAATGTAGAACCATGTGAATTTCCCATCACTTCCTAGAATTTTTCATCTGAGAATACAATCACCTATATCTTCAATATTATTAAGCTTAATGTGTGAATCCAATTTGACAATCTGATCCTTGGTGTAGGTTCAGCTATAGGATAGGTCAATGGATAAAAAGATCAACTAAAGTTGGCAGCCTCTTTGTTCATAAAGCATTCCAATCTCTGTGTGTATGTGTGTGTGTATGTATGTATGTGTGTGTGTAGTGCCTACATGAATTTATATATATATATATATATATATAATACATGTATTACTCATTGTATATAATACAATATTCATACTTTTTCTTGTGTCTTTTTGCCCCACTAATTTATACTTTCAAGAGTGCATTTAGGCACAACAGACAACACAGAAATACAAAGGATCGTAAGAGACTACTATCAGCAACTATATGTCAATAAAATGAGTACCTTGGGAGAAATGGACAAATTCTTAGAAAAGTGTAACCTTCCAAAACTGAACCAGGAAGAAATAGAATATATCAACAGACCCATCACGAGCATGGAAATAGAAACTGTAATAAAAAATCTTCCAACAAACAAAAGCCTAGAACCAGGTGGTTTTACAGGTGAATCCTACCAAAAATTTAGAGAAGAGCTGACACATATCCTGCACAAACTCTTCCAGAAAATTGCAGAGGAAGGTAAACTTCCAAACTCGTTCTATGAGGCCACCATCACCCTAATACCAAAACCAGACAAAGATGCCACAAAAAAGAAAACTACAGGCCAATATCACTGATGAATATAGATGCAAAAATCCTCAGTAAAATTATAACAAACAGAATCCAACAACGTATTAAAAACATCACACATCATGACCAAGTGGGCTTTATCCCAAGGATGCAAGGATTCTTCAATATTCGCAAATCAATCAATGTGATACACCACATTAACAAATTGAAAGATAAAAACCATATGATTGTCTCAATAGATGCAGAGAAAGTCTTTGACAAAATTCAACATCCATTTATGACAAAAAGTATCCAGAAAGCAGGCATAAAAGGAACATACCTCAACTTAATAAAAGACATATATGATAAACCCACAGGAAACATTATCCTCAATGGTGAAAAATTGAAAGCATTTCCCCTAAAGTAAGGAGCCCACTCTCACCACTACTATCCAACTTAGTTTGGAAGTTTTAGCCACGGGAATTAGAGAAGAAAAAGAAATAAAAGGAATCCAGATTGGAAAAGAAGTAAACTCTCACTGTTTGCAGATGACATGATCCTCTACATAGAAAACCCTAAAGACACCACCAGAAAATTACTAGAGCTAATCAATGAACATAGTAAAGTTGCAGGATATAAAATTAATATACAGGAATCCCTTGCATTCCTATACACTAACAATGAGAAAACAGAAAGGGAAATTAAGGAAAAAATCCCATTCACCATTGCAATGAAAAGAATAAAATACTTAGGAATAAATCTACCTAAAGAAACAAAAGACCTATACATAGAAAACTACAAAGTACTGATGAAAGATATCAAAGAGGTCATAAATAGATGGAGAAATATACCATGTTCATGGATCAGAAGAATCAATATAGTGAAAATGAGTATACTACCCAAAGCAATCTATAGATTCAGTGCAATCCCTATCAATCTACCAATGGTACTTTTCACAGAACTAGACGAAATAATTTCACAATTGCATGGAAATACAAAAAACCTTGAATAGTCAAAGCAATCTTGAGAAAGAAGAATGGAACTGGAGAAATCAACCTGCCTGACTTCGGTCTATACTACAAAGCTACAGTCATCAAAACACTATTGTACTGGCACAAAGACAGAAATGTAGATCAATGGAACAAAATTGAAAGCCCAGAGATAAATCCATGCACCCACGGGCATCTTATCTTTAACAAAGGAGACAAAATATACAATGGAGAAAAGACAATCTCTTTAACAATTGGTGCTGGGAAAACTGGTCAATCACCTGTAAAAGAATGAAACTAGAACACTAACATCATACACAAAAATAAACTCAAAATGGATTAAAGATCTAAATGCAGGACCAGAAACTATAAAACTCCTAGAGGAAAACATAGGCAGAAGACTCTCTGACTTAAATCACAGCAATATTGTCTATGACCCACCCCCCAAACTAATGAAAATAAAAGCAAAAATAAACAATTGGGACCTAATTAAACTTAAAAGCTTTTGCACAACGAAGGAAACTATAAGCAAGGTGAAAAAACAGCCTTCAGAGTGGGAGAAAATAATAACAAATGAAGCAACTGACAAGGAATTAATCTCAAAAATATACAAACAGCTCATGCAGCTCAATACCAGAAAAATAAACGACCCAATCAAAAAATGGGCCAAAGAACTAAACAAACATTTCTCCAAATAAAACATACAGATGGCTAACAAACACATGAAAAGATGCTCAACAGCACTCATTATTCAGTTCCGTCACTCAGTCATGTCCAACTCTCTGCGACCCCATGAATCGCAGCATGGCAGGCATCCCTGTCCATCACCAATTGGTGGAGTTCACCCAAACTCATGTTCATGGAGTTGGTGATGCCATCCAGCCATCTCATCCTCTGTAGTCCCCTTCTCCTCCTGCCCTCAATCTTTCCCAGCATCAGAGTCTATTCCAATGAGTCAACTCTTCACATGAGGTGACCAAATATTGGAGTTTTGGCTTCAGCACCACTACTTCCAAAGAACTCCCAGGACTGGTCTCCTTTAGGATGGACTGGTTGTAACTCCTTGCAGTCCAAGGGACTCTCAAGAGTCTTCTCCAACACCACAGTTCAAAAGCATCAATTCTTCAGCTCTCAGCTTTCTTCACAGTCCCACTATCACATCCATACATGACCACTGGAAAACCATAGCCTTGACTAGACGGACCTTTGTTGGCAAAGTAAAATCTCTGCTTTTTAATATGCTATCTAGGCTGGTAAAACTTTCCTTCCAAGGAGTAAGCGTCTTTTAATTTCATGCCTGCAGTCACCATCTGCAGTGATTTTGGAGCCCAGAAAAATAAAGTCTGACACTGTTTCCACTGTTTCCCCATCTATTTCCCATGAAGTGATGGGACCAGATGCCATGATCTTAGTTTTCTGAATGTTGAGCTTTAAGCCAACTTTTTCACTCTCCTCTTTCACTTTCATCAAGAGGCTTTTTAGTTCCTCTTCACTTTCTCCCATGAGGGTGATGTCATCTGTATATCTGAGATGATTGATATTTCTCCTGGCAATCTTGATTCCTGCTTGTGCTACTTCCAGCCCAGCGTTTCTCATGATGTACTTTGCATATAACTTAAATAAACAAAAACGACAGAATGATTTCTGTTCGTTTTCAAGGCAAACCATTCAATATCACAGTAACCCAAGCCTATTCTCCAACCAGTAATGCTGAAGAAGCTAAAATTGAATGGTTCTATGAAGACCTACAAGACCTTCTAGAACTAACACCCCCAAAAGATGTCCTTTTCATTATAGGGTACTGGAATGCAAAAGTAGGAAGTAAAGAAACACCTGGAGTAACAGGCAAATTTGGCCTTGGAATACAGAATGAATCAGGGCAAAGTCTAATAGAGTTTTGCCAAGAGAATGCACTGGTCGTAGCTATCACCCTCTTCCAATAACACAAGAGAAGACTACACATGGACATCACCAGATGGCCAACACCGAAATCAGATTAATTATATTCTTTGCAGCCAAAGCTGGTCAAGCTCTATACCGTCAGCAAAAACAAGACCAAGAGCTGACTGTGGCTCAGATCATGAATACCTTATTGCCAAATTCAGAGTTAAATTGAAGAAAGTAGGGAAAACCACTAGACCATTCAGGTATGACCTAAATCAAATCCCTTATAATTATACAGTGGAAGTGAGAAATAGATTTAAGGGAATAGATCGGATAGAATACCTGATGAACTTTGGATGGAGGTTCGTGACATTGTATAAGAGACAGGGATCAAGACCATCCCATGGAAAAGAAATGCAAAAAAGCAAAATGGCTGTCTGAAGAGGCCTTACAAATAGCTGTGAAAAGAAAAGAAGTGAAAAGCAAAGGGAAAAAGGAAAGATATTTCCATTGAATGCAGAGTTCCAAAGAATAGCAAGGAGAGATAAGAAAGCCTTCCTCAGAGATCAATGCAAAGAAATAGAGGAAAACAACAGAATTGGAAAGACTAGAGATCTCTTCAAGAAAGTTAGAGATACCAAGGGAACATTTCACTCATTATTAGAGAAATGCAAATCAAAACCACAATGAGGTACCATCTCATGCCAGTCAGAATGGCTGCCATCACAAAGTCTACAAAAAATAAATGCTTGAGAGGGTGTGGGGAAAAGGGAGCCCTCTTACACTATCTAACCACTATGTAGAACAGTGTGGAGATTCCTTGAAAAACTGAAAATAGAGTTGCCAATATTGCCAAAATTGAAAATATTGCCACATGCCAATAGATTGCCATATGACCGAGCAATCCCACGCTGGGCTGACACATTGAGGAAACCAGAATTGAAAGAGACACATGTACCCCAGTGTTCATCACAGCACTGTGTACAATAGTTAGGGCATGGAAACAACCTAGATGTCCATCAGCAGATGAATAGGTAAGAAAGTTTTGGTACATATATATAATGGAATATTACTCAGCTATTGAAAAGAACACATTTAAATCAGTTCTAATAAGGTGGATAAACTGGAGCCTATTATACAAAGTGAAGTAAGTCAGAAAGAAAAACACCAATCCAGTATATTAATGCATATATATGGAATTTAGAAAGATGGTAATGACAGCCCTATATGAGAGACAGAAAAAAGACACAGATATAAAGAACAGACTTTTGGACTCTGTGGGAGAAGGAAAGGGTGGGATAATTTGAGAGAATAGGATAGAAACATGTATATTACCATATGTGAAAGAGATCACCAATCCAAGCTCAATGGATTGGTGATCCAGGGCACTCAAAGCCGGGGGACAACCCAGAGGAATGGGATGGGGGGGAGGTGGGAAGTGGGTTTGGGATGAGGACACATGTACACCCATGGTTGATTGATGTCAGTGTATTGCAAAAACCATCACAATATTGTAAAGTAATTAGCCTCCAATTAAAATCAATTGATTAATTTTTAAAAAAGAGTCCATTTAGGGTAGACACTATATGGAATGTCAAGTGTAGCAACGTATCTATAGAGGTCATGAGAACATTTGTTTGAGGCAGAAATGAAAATAAGCTATTTACTACCTGTGCAAAGTTCAAATAGCAAAAGATGAAGTAAGAGATTTCTCGAGAAAATAGATGCTGTTCACATTTTTGTTTAAACCAGTAAACAACTAGTAACTCCATAATGATTTCCACATTTGTCATTTATCTCTCTTTTCTAACCTAGATGCTGGCAACAGTCCTACACTGCTAAGGATAATGTGGTAGTATGTTCTGAAATATTGTCAATTTGTACCACAACAAAGATCTCACATACTAAAATGGTAAAGATATAGATCACCTAGAGCAAATTTCTCTTGATAACTCAAAATATTGTGAGTCCTGTCTTTTCCCTTTAACTTATGAAGTTGGATGATCTTAAATGTATGGTTTCAATTTCTGGATATATATTAATCATGAGATATTTTCTTTATTTTTAAATTTTTATATACAAACACTGTTAAAATATTTGCATTATGCATAATTTTCCTTACTAGAAAACCTAGTTTCTAGAAACATTTTTATGGTATTTTCTGGAGTTCTTCTGACTTTATTTCATAATTGCTACTATAGAATGGGTATATCTGAGACATTGGCATAAGTATCTATGTATATTATACACATATATTTGTATAATAATTATATATAAAATATATATGACATATTATATAATTTCCTATTGAAGTTATTGTTAAACCTAGTAAAGATAGTAATTTGCTTTTGTTATTAATACCTATTATTTTTAATCAATATATGTAATACTTGAGTAATACCAGGCAAGATCCCTACTGAAACATGTGTAAAGGAATATTTTCTAGGGAAAAAGTTATCTCATTCTTTACTATATAATTTACCTGTTCTTATTAGCTACAGTGGATTAAGGCAATTAATCTTTCCTTAAAACAATCTTTCTCAATCACTTCAAACTATTTCTCTATTAAAATAAGGATTTTGCCTTTTGTATACTGTATATGGCCATCAATCTAAGAACTGTCTAATATTGTGCCAGCTGTTTAAATACAAAAGAGGCATTTTAAAATGTGAATAGCTTTAGTAAAAGTGATATTAAACACAGTCATTATATAATACATGTTCTGTTTCTCAGCATGAATGGTTTCTGGTACATGAGTAGAATGAATTCAAGTTTTATTGGTTGAAGTTTTGGTTTCCAGTTTTGTCTTACTTGTCCCATATCTCTCCACATTTTCCATTAGAGAAGATCTCATATAAATTTGAGGTCCTGAACAAAATTGTCATTTTAGTTATACAGGAAAGGAAGTATAACTTTGCTTTAATTATCTTAAATAGAAAAAAGTTTATTGATATGTCAGGTGGTTAATTCATATCCAAAATAGTATTCTAGCATTGAAATTAAATTTTTAGTTAATGGCTAAAGAATACAGCATTTCTAGCCTAATTAAAAGAGATATGTACACATAAAAACTAAGATAAGTTCAAAATTGGTAAGAATTATAGCAGATATTCTATCACACAGAAAGATAACTGAAGTTTCATCTATCTGCATAATTGGACTCTGACATATATGTTATCTTTCCTTTTTATTTAGAATTACTAAACTTTATCCAACAGTTTTATTACTCGTAATAAGATAACAACTTGTAAAAAACAACGGTTTTGTTACCTGTAATATTTTTAAATAAAAAAATCACAAAGTATGCACACTATTATGAAAAAATTAATCATAGTTTCTGATATGCTACCAAAAGTTTAACAAAAATGGTATTCAAATAATCAAATAGGCCATTTTACCATGTGTCACCTATATCCCCTTTTCACTCTTGACTACTAGTTGCTTATATATGCAAATGATATTCTAATTAAATTGTTATATTAGCTTATAATTTACAACTAATGAAAATGTACTCTCATATAAACTTGAAATGTATGTATCTATAACTGAACTGAACTGATATATATATATATGTATTCCCAGTTGGCTCAGTGGTAAAGAATCTGTCTGGAATTCAAGAAATGAGAGTTCAATCCGTGGAATGAGAAGATCCCCTGGAGAAGGAAATGGCAACCCACTCCAATATCCTTGCCTGGGAAATCCCATGAACAGAAGAGCCTGATGGGCTACAGTCCATGGGGTCGCATAGAGGCAGACACAACTTAGCAACTAAACAGCGACAACATATGTGTGTGTTGTTGTTGTTGTTGTTGAGTCTCTCAGTCATGTCTGACTTTTTGTGACCCTTTGAACACATGCCAGGCTTCCCTGTCCTTCATTACCTCTTGGAATATGCTCAAACTCATGTTCACTGAGTTGGTGATGCCATTCAACCATCTCATCCTCTATCACCCCTTCTCCTCTTGCTCTCAATCTTTCCCAGCATTAGGGTCTTTTCTAGTGAGTTGGCTCTTTGCATCAGGGGGCCAAAGTATTGGAGTTTCAGCTTCAGCATCAGTCCTTCCAATGAATATTCAGGACTTATTTCCTTTGGGATTGACTGGTTTGATCTTGTTGCTGTCCAAGGGACTCTCAAGAGTCTTCTCCAGCACCACAGTTTGAAAACATCAATTCTTCAGTCCTCAGCCTTCTTTATGGTTCAACTCTCACGTCTGTACATGACTACTAGAAAAACCATAGTTTTGACTATATAGATTTTTGTCAGCAAAGCAATGTCTCTGCTTTTGAATACACTATATAGGTTTGTTACAGCTTCTCTGGCAGCTCAGCAGCTAAAGAATCTGCCTGCAATGCAGAAGACACCCATTTGATTCCTGGGTCTGGAAGATCTGCTGGAGAAGGGATAGGCTACCCACTTTAGTATTCTGGCCTGGAGAATTTCATGGATGTTGGAGCCTTGAAGACTACAGTCCATGGGGTCTCAAAGAGTCAGGCATGACTGAGAGACTAGCAATATAGTAGTAGTGTGAGTGTGCAATGGGGCTTCAGGTGTTTTTTAATTAAGTTAAATTTAATCAAACAATTAATTAATTACATATAAAATGCATGGGTGAAATACAAAGCTTAGCAAGCCTAATATTCTTTCACACATTTATAATACTTAAAATGAGATTATAAGAACATAAGCATATTAGCCAAACTCTAAAATTGTCCTATCCATAAAACGCTATGCTCTCTCTCATCTAATACTGTAGACATAAGCTTGTACAAATTAAACATCAAAGCTGTATACCAGTTTTTGATAATGAAATTGAATATCACAAAGAATTCATATGTCTCCAACTTAATACATATGAATATTTTAAAAGATATTACATACAAGTCACCAATCTATTTTAGTGTATTAAATAGCTCAATATTTTTTATAAAATTAATATCTGTCCTTCCAGTGAAAGTGCATTTAATATGTACTTGAAGCAATGTCTGTATTGTCAATTTTATTTTCTTTTCTTCAGAACAGAATAGGTTTTTAAGCAATTCTTTTTTCACAGCTTGCTTGGAATGGGGTGATGAAAGATGTTATCATTTTCATATATTTTTCATATACAAAGCCAGGAGTAATTGACTCTGTTTTGTGGAAGATGATGTATTCACCATCTTTATTTTGTTTTCACCATCGTCTGATAGTTTGTTTTATAAAAAGGCAAAGTGCAGCTGTCTCAAATATGAATTACAGTATAGAGGGTCATGGAGACTTCATCTTGGGTAAAAAATGCATTTAATAAAATTGAATAAGATTTCTTTAGCTTTCCATTTGTGTGTTGATGTCCACATAGATACCATATTTATAATTCTGGATGGTTATTCAATATTTTTTTCAGATGATAACTATGATTCTAACAGTGCAAAGGTGTGTATTGCTTACATTGAGAAGTGCATTGATTCTTTCAGAATGTCAAAGTTGATTTCATATGATTTTTCTTCCACTTTCTCCTTTTCCCCTTCTGTTTCCTTAGGGAGGATCAAATAGTCTCAAATTTGCCTATTCTGTTCACGTTTGCCAGAAAAATCAATTAAAATTCATTGGAAAACATAAAATAACTGAAATAAGAATGGAAATAGTGTTATTAATCATCTTCTTGGTTGGATGACCTTGTAAAAGTTAACTGACCACACTGAACAGTCATCTAAGCAAACGAAGCATGATAATTTGTGTTAGATGCATTCTAATCTGTTTATTTATAGATCTATATTCATTTGTAGATCAAGTTATGTATGTAAAGATAACATGTAATATAATCTAGTATCCATGATACATGCTGTGCTGTGCTTAGTCTCTCAATTGTGTCTGACTCTTTTAGACTCCATGGGTCATAGCCTGCCAGACTCTTCTGTCCGTGGAATTCTCCAGGCAAGAATACTGGTGTGGTTAGCCATTTCCTTCTCCAGGGGATCTTCCCGACCCAAGGATTGAACCTGTGTCTCCTGCATTGCATGTGCATTCTTTACTATCTGAGTAAAGCCCTAAATCTTTTCCTGTACCCTGGCAATTCTATTTTTATTCATTGTGCTTACTAGTTTTTCTCTAAGAATATGCTTGAAACTTAGGAAAATATTTACTTATATTTTTATTTGCATATTATGTGGCACAGATTCATCTTCAAATTGCATGGAAACTTTATGTAACTATATAAATACAATTAGATATATTTAACTAAATATTTTTATACACTGTAACATCAAATTTCAGGATTATATTTTAACCTATTTCTAGAATGAAGTAAGAAGAGTTAAGTAATTGTGGACTAACTAGGAAAGTGTATGAGGAAAAGAAATGTGAGTAAATGCAAACTTATAATTCCAAGTAAAGGCTTAGAAGCTCAGAGGCCTTAAAACAATGTTTATTAAAACAATGTTTTAATAAACAACTTTCATGATTTTTATAGAGCCTAAAGTTATTGAATGGGAAGAGATGAAAAGATGTTCTTTTGCTGTGATGTCAAGCCCAGTAAATGACAGATTAATCACAATTTACATCTTTAAAATGCCATAAATTATCAAGAATATTTTCTATAAGAAATAAATAAAATGTACATTTTTGCTTTAGGACAGCATCAATAAAAATAAATGCTATTTTCCAGAAAGAACCTGTAAAATTAGGAGAATGAAACTGAAACAGTTCAAGGTGTCTTTACAACTTCAGAAGACCAGCATTTTGAAATACAGTCAGTAGTTATAAAGCCCAAAGCACATTGACTGTATTTAAAGCTAAAAAATATAGAAAACACTAAACAGGTGTTTTCTTACTGAAACCTAAGTAGTGTATACACATAGCCAATGTAATTGCAGCCAAGAAAATGTGAGTTTAATGAAACATATGCAGAAAACTATATTGTACAATATGTTTTTTAGACCATTTCATAACATTCTTTTGGTCACTCACCAAGAATTTCCAAAATTGGAGTATTGCCTTTGCATTTTCATAAAGAACAAAAATTTGCTTTAAATGTACATAATTTGTTTTTCTGGCTATAAATTTATATTGCTTCTGCAGAGTTAAACTCCTAAAAGTAACTTTTGGTTTACTAACAACAGTCTGAATTTGTGATACCATTATTGACACTAGTCTATGGTATGTGTAAACCAACAACAAAGATTAATCTCAAGTATTTTAAGATAAATATGAATCACATATTTCCTATAAGTCATGTATACTGATTGATAATCTCATTCAGCAAATTAATTTTGTCATTAGAATTCAGTGATAGTTAGGTAAAAGAAGCAAATCAAGCCACTTTCAGATTTTTTGAAAGAAAGTGACAAAACTTTACTAAATTGGAGTTTTCTTTCTTATTGTGTTAATAGAGTATGAAGTTTTTCAAAAGTTTTCTTTTATCAAAACATAAATTACCAAATGTTGTAATTCAATGGTGCTGACATTGAAACAATTTACTATTGATTATATTGGTCCACAAAAACAAATATATAGGATTATTGTACTTGATATGTAATAATACAAATTCTTTCCATATACATCCTCCTAAATTTAAGAGGAGTAAACTGAGGTTAATCCCCCCCCAACAGAGAAAATGTTAAACCTATGACACCCTAATCATTTTAGGAAAAAATGGAGACTCACTGTTTTAATGCAATCATAAATATTAAATCACAATTTTTTAAGACAAAATCTAAAGTTTATCCAAAAGCCAAAATTGAGCCTGTAGTTACATCCAAATTTCCTTCACTCAGCTGGAATTTATAAGCGCTTGTCATGAGTCAACCTGCTTAAGTGGTTCATGGCCTGCAAAAGCTCTTGTAAGAATTTATGAAGCTAACAGCGCTGCTTTGGAGTACTGCAGAGTAGGATTCTTTTGGCTAGAAAATATAATAGCATTTAGTCACTGATTCATTACTCTAGTCCAAGAGTTATGAAAAAATATTTCTAGATTTTCTTCACTTAATTATCTCCTTAATTGAGATTTCATATTTAGGAAAGAAGAGTTCCTAAAAATGGTAGTGAATCAGGGGAACAATTCATTCTAAACATATGCTTTAGTCATAAAACATGATTTCTTTTCTTCCTTTTTCCTTTGCTTTCCTTTTTTCTCTCCCCTTTCTTCTTCCCGCTCTCCTTCCTTTCCTCTATTTGTGGTCCTCTCTACTATATATATATTTTTTTAATTATTCATTTTTACATTTATATTTTGACTATTATTATCAAGGTGAATGAATGACCCTTTTCAGGAGGATCTACCTCATTCCAAATCTCAATCCTGTGATGCTCAAGATAGACCTAAAAATCTATTTCTCTTTGAGTTGTTTCTGATCTTATATTTAAGTTTTAATTTTCTTTCAAGCAAAATGTGTGTGCCCTAATGTGTGTTAGGAAACTTCATATTATCTATGTTTTTAAATATTCACAAAAATTCTATTTGATAATTTATACACACCTTTGTTTCTATAAGGGATGTAAGGCTGAAAGATTTTTGATATCTTCCATAAAATTTAAAGGATATAATTTCAATAAATTCTGGCTTCTTTGCTTTGCCAAACCATATAGATTTCACTATAATTACTATATCACACATATTTAAAAAATAAATATCTTTTATTTCATAATAGCTATAAACATTGAGAGCTTGCTAAGTGAAGTAGGGTCTACTAAATCCTTTTATGTATTAGTACTTGGAGAACAGTCTACACAAACTAGTCTATCTTTATTCTTATATGTTCTTATATACTTCTTAAATATCAATACTTATATACTTATATATCATAATAACATATAAATATTATATATTATATATATAAACATATATTTATATATGCTTATAAAATGTATAACACTCCTGTGAGGTGTCAGTTTTTAACAACTATTTAAAAGTTAGCAGCCTCAGGCATAAAAGGGGATAAATTATTTGTTAAATTCCTAAGAAGCAGAAAGGAACTAAAGACTATATTAGGTGGTATATACTTAACCTCCATTCAGTTTTACTCATTTCCAACCACCTTGCTTAGTGCTTGGCATATTGCAGGTACTCATATTAGACCCATTATTCCTCACAGAGTCAAATGTTGCCTAACATACAGTAGGGGCCCCAAAGTGGTTTAAGTTGAATGCCTGCTTCATTCTAGGATCTTGTTCTAAAATATTCTGCAGAAAGTACATTGAAATAATTTCTAGGTTGTGACGAGGAAAAATTCTTTCTCAAGCAGGAATATTTTAAATTTATTTCTAAAAGGAGAAGGCATAATATTCATTTTATCAGAACTTGGATAATTACCTGACAAAAATGACAGTGATTTTTCACTCCCATAAAATGTTTTTTTGTTTGTTTGTTTGTTTTAAAGGATCTGAAGGAAGTTATAGTTGTGCTAAAAAAGAAAAAAAAATCCACAAATTACAGTACCCATATTGTTATTTTATCTGCAGAAGCACAGTTGGAAACATACCTCATTCCTTTTATACAATTGTCTTTGAGTAAATTTTTTTGTATATTATATTTCTTAAGCATTCAAATGCTATTAAATATAATTTTATATCATTTTAATAATGGAGCAATTACATACATAGTCTCTTTTGATCTGACATGACTTAGAAACTATTCCTTCTGATCATTTATCTGGAAAGGGTGGGGCCTGGTAATTTGGATAGATAATGCTCCTCTTTTCTCCATTTTTTTCCCTTCTTTATCCTTTCTCACAAATATTCTGATTTCATATTAGTGTCTCTCAACCTGCTACAGGGAAATTAAAAAGAAGCTTATGTTATTACCTAAAATTTTGTATTGGTAGTTGTCATTCATAAGGTTCAATCATCTTTATCAGAATAAGCTAAAAGTTATAAGATTTTTTAGATAATAATAGTAATAAACCATTATGTCAAAAAGTTAACATTGCTAGATTCAAAAAAGAATGAGCTAGGCTTTTTCCCGCAGTTCTATCATCCAATATTTTACTTCATTGGCTCCCAATCTGAATACCTTGTGCCTTCACCTATGAAGGAATGCAGTGATTGTATGAAGATCCCTACTGTGGGCAGTATTGGAGATAACAGATAATACAGTCTGTTCCAGGTACCTTGCATAACCAGTTTCTTCTCCCTGAATTTCCCTGTGGCAGTTGTCATTTTCCTGGAAATTTGTGATTCTCTAGGATTCAAAAAGATTGATCCTTCCAGGTTAATATATACCAATGCAAATAGTTAGAAATTTAATTAATGTTTTGTATAGAAATAATGTGATAACCTGTGGTGACAGTGTAGTACTGCATTTAAGAGTTCTTACCTAACTGTTAGCTTCCCATTGTTCTCCTCTAACATGAACAGGGCCTCGTTATCCTGGAAATTCAAGAAATAAAAAAGCTCAGATTTTATTCCCAATATCCTACAGGCTCTAAGACTTTAGTAGAGCAAGTTAACCTCTCTTATATTCAAGTTCTTTGTAATATTAAGGAGTTGAGCTATACATGATTCCAAAATGCCATTCATAGGAGAGCTTATTCAAACAAACAAACAAACACTAAAGATTATTACTCCAAGCCTACTGAGTTGTACTCCTAGAAATAAAGTCCATGTATGATTACCCACCAGGCTCCTCCATCCATGTGATTATCCTGGCAAGAATACTGGGGTGGGTTGTCATTTCCTCCTCCAGGAATCTTCCCAACACAAATATCAAAACTGCATCTCCTGCATTAGCAGTTGGATTCTTTACCTCTTGAGCCACTTGGGAAATACAGAATTAAAGTCCAAGAACACATATCATAACATTAACATGTCAAATTCTAATGAGCAGCCAGATTTCAGAAACACTATTTATCTGGTGACTTACTATTTCCCTTTCATATTTGCTATTTAGAGATTCTCTTCTAATGCTATTCATTGTAAATATCAAATAGGTTGATTAAGATCATAGCTTGAGGCAGATTAACAACTGAGAATCCCTACATCCTACCACATAGATATCACATATACAACCCTCTGGGTAGAATAGGCTCTGTTCTCCAGAAATTTGTGCCCTACGGACTATTTCCATGCCAGAAAATTGATATATGGAGTGATAAAATGAATATAAACTTTTGGACCAGTACAGTAATGGATCTGAATTCTAGTTTTGAAGATATCTTAAGATCAGATAACAATAATCTTCTCTTGACTGGTTCTCAGATAGACAAGATCTAGCCTTTTAAATCCAGTGTCTGATTCTTCCTACAGTACAAGCAATTAGATACTGATCATTAGATACACACAGTGACATTGAGGGTCTCAACACACATGTTCTATTAGGTTGTATAAATGTAATCGTGGTTCTAGACTATGAATTTTAAGTCAGTTTAACTAGACTCAAACACATCATTATCGATAAAAATATGAGTCATTATAATAAACATTTTTGCCAATGAGAAATGCTCGTTTATTACTATAGTATAAAAATCTGTGCTTCAGGATTTGATGAACTCTTGGAAAGCATTTTCTGCCTCCTATTGGTTGTGTGTGTGTGTGTGTTAGTTGCTCAACTGTGTCCTACTCTTTGCTACCCCATGGACTGTAGCTGCCAGGTTCCTCTGTTCATAGGATTTTTCAGGCAAGAATACTGGAGTGGGTTGCCATTCCCTTCTCCAGGAGATCTTTCTGACCCAGGGATTGAACTCAGGTCTCTTGCTTTGCAGGTATATTCTTTACTGTCTGAGCCACCAGGGAAGCCCTCTCCTGCTGGTTATGGAAGAATTTTCCCTGCAAAAAGTTGTCAGTTGGTAAGAGGTCAGGTGAATAAAGTGAATGAGGCAAAACTTTGTAGCCCGATTTGTTCAACTTTTGAAGCATTGGTTGTGTGATGTGTGGTGTGCGTTGTCATGAAGAAGAATCAGGCTCTTTCTGTTGACCAATGTCAGCTGCAGGCATTGCAGTTTTCAGTGAATCTCATTGCTTTACTGAGCATACTTTTCATATGTAATGGTTTTGTCAGGATTCAGAAAGCTGTAGTAGGTCAGACAGGTGGCAGACCACCAAACAGTGACCATGACCTTTTTTTTGGTTCAACTTTGGCTTTTGGAATGCTTTGGAACTTCTTCTCGGTCTAACAACTGAGCTGGTTTTCACATAAAATCCACTTTTTGTTGCACATCACAATCCAATTGAGAAATGGTTTGCTGTCGTGTAGAATAAGAGAAAATGGCACTTCAAAAAACATTTTTTTTGAGGGGGGGTTAGCTCATAAGGCATCCACTTATTGAGCTTTTTTACTTTTCCAGTTTGCTTCAAAAATGCTGAATGATCATAGAAAGGTCAATGTTGAGTTCTTTGGCCACTTCTTGTGTAGCTGTAAGAGGATCAGCTTCTACGATGGCTCTCAATTGGTCATTGTCAACTTCCAATGGCTAGTCACTATGCTCCTCAACTTCAAGGCTCTTGTCTCCTTTGCAAATTTTTTTAAACCACTTTTAAAACTCCACTGGACATTCCTTAGCAATTCCTTGGCCAATGTTGTGAGTTGTCTCTGATGCTTTATGGCCCATTTTAAACTCAAGAAAATTTGCTTTTTGTCTGACATCATTTCCATAGTTGAAAATAAATATAAAATAAACAGCAAGTAATGTCATTAGCAAAAAATAAATAAAGTGATAAATGAGCATTAAAATGTTGTATAACATAACTACATTTATTTAAGATTGTATTTCAATATCAAATGGCAAATTTCAACAGTGCAAAACCGCAATTACTTTTGCACCAACCTAAATTATATTAGCCGAATGTCAGGTCAAATATAAAGATTCCAGCTAAATTTGAATTTCATATCAACAACTTATAGTTTTTAGCCTAAATATGTTACAAAACTGCATTTATTTGGGTAGCCCATGCAGTATGGGAGACATAGTTAATTTAAAAATGATCAATTATTGAAAATTCAAATTTAACTGTCTTTATTTTCATTTGTTAAATCTGGCAGTCCTGAACACTAACCTCCTCCTCCCTTTTAAAGGAGGCCTACAGAGTTTCCAGATAGAGATGAAAAATTTCAAATGGACTGTTGTTCAGTCCCTAAGTCATGTCCAACTCTTTGCAACCCATGAACTGCATCAAGCCAGGCCTCCCTGTCCCTCACAATCTCCTGGTGTTTGCCTAAGTTCATGTCCATTGAGTTGTTGATGCTCTCCAACCATCTCACCCTCTGCCACCCTCTTCTTTTGCCTTCAGTCTTTCCCAGCATCACCTGGGGAGCCCTTCAAAGGGATTGTGTGTGTTAGTCATTCAGACATGTTGGACTCTTTGTGGCCCCATGGACTATAGCCCTTCCATGGAATTCTCCAGGCAAGAATACTGTGAAGTGGGTTGTCATTTGCTCCTTCAGGGGATGCTCCCAACCCAGGGATTGAACCCTGGTTTTCTGCACTGCAGGCAGATTCTTTACCATCTGAGTCACCAGGGAAGTTTCAAAGGGATTAGGAGCTCTAATATTATTTTTTAATGTGTTTAAAATATTAAACCTCAATGGGATTAAGGATGTCTAATATTTTAAACATATTTTTAAGTGGTATTATCTAGACTGTAAACCCATGAGAAAAAAGACTGAACCATTACATATATTATTTATTTAAATGGTCAAAACTTTAAACAAATGCTGTTTCTCTTGTGAATTTATGATTCTGTGTACATGTATGTTTGTATACATATAATCATAATGTACTCACTTTAACTTTCTGAAAACAGCAATGTCCACATGGGCTAAGAACATATTAATTGTTCAGACCTAAAAGAATTTTCAAATTACAGCTACATCAAATCAGAGAGGATATTAAAAACATCTATATTTTGAGATTTTAAAATAATAATTCGCAGTTTGCAATATGGAGAACTATATATAAATTCTATTTCAACAACTGCTTGCAACTTCAACTTTTAAAGCCTTTTTTTACATCTTTTTCCATGGAAAAGAATTGTCTATTGATAGTATAATTGCCTTTAGACTGGATAGGAAGAAACTTAGAATGAAACAGATGGTTGTCTGCAAAGTAATGCCTACAAAGTACAATTGAAAATCAGTATTCAGAAATGAAAGCTTGGAACTTTTTCTTGACATAATTATCAAAAGAAATCTGGCATACAAATTTAGAAAATAAAATTTTCAGTATTTACTTTTTATAAATATTAAATAAACAAATCTAAATTTGTTGATACATAATAACATTTTTATGTAAACTGTTACAAATTATAGTTTCTTTAATGATATATGTGCTATGTCAAACCTAGATTTTAACTTCACCTTTCAACTGTATTCCTCCAAGATCTTCACCAGAATAATGGAAACAACAAAATAATCTTTCTGCCACATGAATTATGTTCTATAATTAATCAAATGATAAAAATTACTCAAATTGTCTATTATGTTATTTATATATTTTATCCGTTATATTGTTTGTGAATACCTCAAAAAAGGTAACTAGAATATATATTACAAATGAGTTTTACTTTGATCTCAAGATAAATTTTTTTATTGAAATCTGAGCAAAAATGTATAATGAATGTCTTAATTTCCTTTATTTTTACCAAGTATTTGAAGACCTGGATTTTATTACTATGTAAGAAGATAGTTCATATTCTTCAGGGAATCTGGAAATGGAGAAACAACATATTTTTCAAAAAGGTAAAAATTTTCACTAATCAGCTTAAATATCAATGCTTAATCACCTAAAACTAAGTGAGGATTAGAATGAAAACCTTGAACAAGGAATTTTACAAAGGATTTCATTTTAAAATTAATTGTCTTATTAGGATTTTGGTGATAGATTAGTAAGCTCAATCAGTTGAGATGTTAAAAATAGCATTTAATAGTGTTTATTTAATGAATAATTGATTCAGTTTGTCTAATGGAAAATTGTTTTTCCTCAAGATGTTCAAGAAAACTAGCTTCTGGAATTTTAATATTTTAAACTGATGAATCAAAATCATCAGATTTTAATTTACTATTTTTTAAAAATTACATCCTTAAAAATATCTGTACTAATTGTTCAGAGTTCTGTCATCATGGCTAGTATTTACTGAGCTGATTTTTTTCCTAAATATCTTTTTTTTTTTTCTTTCAAACACTCCCATAGCACATCATCATGGGTGTAACATAATGATGGCAACACCAGTATTTATCAGTTCAGTTCAGTCGCTCAGTCATGTCTGGCTCTTTGTGACTCCATGAATTGCCCCACACCAGGCCTCCCTGTCCATCACCACCTCCCAGAGTTCACTCAAACTCAAGTCCATCGAGTCAGTAATGCCATCCAGCCATCTCATCCTCTGTCGTCCCCTTCTCCTCCTGCCCCCAATCCCTCCCAGCATCAGAGTCTTTTCCAGTGAGTCAACTCTTCGCATGAGGTGGCCAAAGTACTGGAGTTTCAACTTTAGCATCACTCCTTCCAAAGATATCCCAGGGCTGATCTCCTTTAGAATGGACTGGTTGGATCTCCTTGCAGTCCAAGGGACTCTCAAGAGTCTTCTCCAACACCACAGTTCAAAAGCATCAATACTTTGGTGCTCAGCTTTCTTCACAGTCCAACTCTCACATCCAAACATGACCACTGGAAAAACCATAGGCTTGACTAGATGAACCTTTGTTGGCAAAGTAATGTCTCTGCTTTTGAATATGCTATCTAGGTTGGTCACGACTTGCCTTCTAAGGAGTAAGTGTCTTTTAATATCATGGCTGCAGTCACCATTTGCCGTGATTTTGGACCCCCAAAAATAAAGTCTGACACTGTTTCCACTGTTTCCCCATCTATTTCCCATGAAGTGATGGGACCAGATGCCATCATCGTTTTCTGAATGTTGAGCTTTAAGCCAACTTTTTTACTCTCCTCTTTCACTTTCATCAAGAGGCTTTTTAGTTCCTCTTCACTTTCTGCCATAAGGGTGGTGTCATCTGCATATCTGAGGTTACTGATATTTCTCCCTGCAATCTTGATTCCAGCTTGTGCTTCTTCCAGTCCAGCGTTTCTCATGATGTACTCTGCATATAAGTTAAAGAGCAGGGTGACAATATACAGCCTTCACGTACTCATTTTCCTATTTGGAACCAGTCTGTTGTTTCATGTCCAGTTCTAACTGTTGCTTCCTGACCTGCATATAGGTTTCTCAAGAGGCCGGTCAGGTGCTCTGGTATTCCCATCTCTTTCAGAATTTTCCACAGTTTATTGTGACCCACACAGTCAAAGGCTTTGGCATAGTCAATAAAGCAGAAATAGATGTTTTTCTGGAACTCTTTTGCTTTTTCAATGATCCAGCAGATGTTGGCAATTTGATCTCTGGTTCCTCTGCCTTTTCTAAAACCAGCTTGAACATCAGGAAGTTCACGGTTCACGTATTGCTGAAGCCTGGCTTGGAGAATTTTGTTCATGAGAACCCCATGAACAGTATGAAAAGGCAAAATGATAGGATACTGAAAGAGGAACTCCCCAGGTCGGCAGGTGCCCAATATGCTACTGGAGATCAGTGGAGAAATAACTCCAGAAAGAACGAAGGGAACAATACCCAGTTGTGTATGTGACTGGTGATAGAAGCAAGGTCTGATGCTGTAAAGAGCAATATTGCATAGGAACCTGGAATGTTGGGTCCATGAATCAAGGCAAATTGAAAGTGGTCAAACAGGAGATAGCAAGAGTGAACGTCGACATTCTAGGAATCAGCGAACTAAAGTGGACTGGAATGGGTGAATTTAACTCAGATGACCATTATATCTACTACTGTGGACAGGAATCCCTTAGAAGAAATGGAGTAGCCATCATGGTCAACAAAAGAGTCTGAAATGCAGTACTTAGATGCAATCTCAAAAATGACAGAATGATCTCTGTTCGTTTCCAAGGCACACCATTCAATATCACAGTAATCCAAGTCTACGCCCCAACCAGTAAGGCTGAAGAAGCTGAAATTGAATGGTTCTATGAAGCCCTTCAAGACTTTTTAGAACTAACACCCAAAAAAGATGTCCTTTTCATTATAGGGGACTGGAATGCAAAAGTAGGAAGTCAAGAAACACCTGGAGTAACAGGCAAATTTGGCTTTGGAATACGGAATGAAGCAGGGCAAAGGCTAATAGAGTTTTGCCAAGAGAACGCACTGGTCATAGCAAACACCCTCTTCCAACAACACAACAGAAGACTCTACACATGGACATCACCAGATGGCCAACACTGAAATCAGATTGATTATATTCTTTGCAGCCAAAAATGGTCAAGCTCTATACAGTCAGCAAAAACAAGACTGGGAGCTGACTGTGGCTCAGATCATGAACTCCTTATTGCTAAATTCAGAGTTAAATTGAAGAAAGTAGGGAAAACCACTAGACCATTCAGGTATGACCTAAATCAAACCCCGTATGATTATACAGTGGAAGTGAGAAATAGATTTAAGGGACTAGATCTTATAGATAGAATGCCTGATGAACTGGACGGAGGTTTATGACATTGTACAGGAGACAGGGATCAAGACCATCCCCATGGAAAAGAAATGCAAAATAGCAAAATGGCTGTCTGGGGAGGCCTTACAAATAGTTGTGAAAAGAAGAGAAGCGAAAAGCAAAGGAGAAAAGAAAAGATATAAGCAAAAAGGAAAGATATAAGCTCCTCGTGGGGACGAGGAGTAACCCCACATCCAAGGAGAGGTGGCTGGAGGGCCGAGAGGAACCATTCCATGTTCAAGCTCAGGAGGCGCAGCAGTGAGGAGATACCCCTCGTCCAAGGTAAGGAGCAGTGGCTGCACTTTGCTGGAACAGCCATGAGGAGATAACCCACCCAAGGTAAGAGAAACCCAAGTAAGATGGTAAGGGTTGCTAGAGGGCATCAGAGGGCAGACACACTGAAACCATAATCACAGAAAACTAGTCAATCTAATCACACGGACCACAGCCTGGTCTAATTCAATGAAACTAAGCTATGCCATAAATTAGAAAATTAAAAAGATGCAAAAAACAATGATATAATTTTCCAGCACAGAAAATTAGTAAAGGAAATAAAATTAAATCTAAGTAAGCAGAAGAAAATAAATTATAAGATTTAGAACAGATCAAGGAAATTGAAAAGAACATATAAGAAAAACAATGAAACTTAATGCTGATTCTTCGAAAAAAAATCGTTAAAATCAATGTGTGTAACCAAGCTAACTAAGAAAAAAAGAAAGAAAAACAAATTACTAATGTTACAAATGGAAGATGGACATCACTTTGGATCCCATGGAAATCACAAGGTTGTGAAAGGAATACAAATGATCCTTGAACAATGTGGGAATTGCTGCTTTGAACTCCAAGCAGTCAAAAACCAAAAAATTGTTACAGCTGGCCTTTCTTATATTCAGTTCTACAAGTACAGATTGTGTAGTACTGCAATACATATTTATTTATTCAAAAAAGAAAAACACATGTATAAGTGAACCTACACAGTTTAAATCAATGCTGCTCAAGGGTCAACTGTATATGAACAATTGTATGCCTACAATCTGAAAACCTATTTAGATAAAACAGACCAATTCCTTGAAATAAAAGTTTGTCAAAATTCACTGAGAGATAGACCATTAGATTAGGCCTGTATCTATTAAATAAATTGAATCAATAACTAATAACCTTCAAACAGAAAGTATCAAGAGTAAATTCACTGGTGAATTCCATGAAACAATAAGGAGAAAAAAAAATTAAAGCAATTCTCTACCATCTCTTTCATTGGATAGAAGCAGAAGGAATATTTCTCTACTCGTTCAATGAGAACAGCATTAACCTAATCCCAATTAAAGAAAAACTAAATAAATGGAGGGAAATTCATCTTTGTTGAATTCAGTTCAGTCACTCAGTCATGTCTGACTCTTTGAGACCCCATGGGCCACAGCACACCAGGCTTCCCTGACCATCACCAGCTCCCGAAGCTTGCTCAAACTCATGCCCATCAAGTTGGTTATTCCATCCAACCATCTCATCCCCTTCTCCTCCTGCCTTCAATCTTTCCCAGCATCAGGGTCTTTTCCAATGAGTCATTTCTTCACATCATGTGGTCAAAGCATTGAAGTTTCAGCTTCAGCATCAGTTCTTCCAATGACTATTCAGGACTGATTTCCTTTACAATTGACTGCATGGATCTTCTTGCAGGAGAAGTTGGCTTAAAGCTCAACATTTAGAAAACTAAGATCATGGCATATGGTCCCATCACTTCTTGGCAAATAGATGGAGAAACAGTGGAAACAGTGTCCAACATTATTTTTGGGGGCTCCAGAATCACTGCAGATGGTGATTGCAGCCATGAAATTAAAAGATGCTTACTCCTTGGAAGGAAAGTTATGACCAATACAGATAGCATATTCAAAAGCAGAGACATTACTTTGCCAAAAATGTTCCGTCTAGTCAAGGCTATGGTTTTTCCAGTGGTCATGAATGGATGTGAGAGTTGGACTGTGAAGAAAGCTGAGTGTTGAAGAATTGATGCTTTTGAACTGTGGTGTTGGAGAAGACTCTTGAGAGTCCCTTGGACTGCAAGGAGATCCAAGCAGTCTATCCTAGAGGAGATCAGTCCTGGGTGTTTATTGGAAGGACTGACGCTGATGCTGGGAGGGATTGGGGACAGGAGGAGAAGGGGATGACAGAAGATGCGATGGCTGGATGGCATCACCCACTCCATGGACATGAGTTTGAGTGAACTCCGGGAGTTGGTGATGGACAGGGAGGCCTGGCGTGCTGCGATTCATGGGGTTGCAGGGAGTCAGACACAACTGAGCGACTGAACTGACCTGAATTGATTAAGAATAAAACGTCAGTGAATTTGGTGTACACAGTTTTATAGATGTATGTTGTTATTTCTCTTGGAGTGCAATTGCTGGGCCAGAACGATTGTTTCGTTCAGTCGCTCAGTCATGTTTGACTCTTTGCGACCACATGGACTGCAGCACGCCAGGCTTCTGTGTCTATCACCATCTTCTGGAGCTTACTTAAACTCTCATGTCCATCAAGTCGGTGATGCCATCCAACCATCTTATCCTCTGTCATCCCCTTCTCCTACTGCCTTCAATCTTTCCCAGAATCAGGGTCTTTTCCAATGTTTACATAAGAAAAGTACAAAACATTTTCTCAAATTTCTTGTAAAATGTTTACGAGGTATGAGGTATCCAGTTACTATCAGTCAGTTCAGTTCAGTTGCTCAGTTGTGTCTGACTCTTTGTGACCCCATGAATCACAGCACGCCAGGCCTCCCTGTCCATCACCAACTCCCGCAGTTCACTCAAACTCATGTCCATGGAATCAGTGATGCATTCAGCCATCTTATCCTCTGTTGTCCCCTTGTCTTCCTGCCCCCAATCCCTCCCAGCATTAGAGTCTTTTCCAGTGAGTCAACTCTTCGCATCAGGTGGTCAAAGTATTGAAGTTTCAGCTTCAGCACCAGTCCTTCCAATGAACACCCAGGACTGATCTCCTTTAGGATGGACTGCTTGGATCTCCTTGCAGTCCAAGGGACTCTCAAGAGTCTTCACCAACACCACAGTTCAAAAGCATCAATACTTTGGCGCTCAGCTTTCTTCACAGTCCAACTCTCACATCCATACATGACCACAGGAAAAACCATAGCCTTAACTAGATGGACCTTTGTTGGCAAAGTAATATCTCTGCTTTTCAATATGCTATCTAGGTTGGTCATAACTTTCCTTCCAAGGAGTAAGCGTCTTTTAATTTCATGGTTGCAATCACCATCTGCAGTGGTTTTGGAGCCCCAAAAATAAAGTCTGACACTGTTTCCCCATCTATTTCCCATGAACTATACACTTTACTAAAACTTAGTATTACTGTCAGTGTTGTTTTTTTTTTTTTTTTACTTTCACTTTTCTATTCATGAGCACTCTGAACTCATGACCTAATCACTTCCCTAAGCCTCTACCCCCAAATACTATCACATTCTGGATAAGTTTTAACATACGGATTAGGGAGGTACAAAATTCAGTGTATACACATGTAAACATTTATATAGTCATCAATGATGACTAAAAAATCATGATTAAGTACATTTTGTTCACTCTAAAATATTTCTTGAGCCTCTTTGGAGTCAATTTGATTTCCCCACTTCTAGCACATGAAAACCACACTGCTCATTTTCAGTATAGTTTTTCATCCTCCAGAGAGTAAATGGAACATTAAATTACATAGTCTATAGAGAATCTTCTGAGAATTATCCATGTTGTTGTACGTATCTGTAGTTTATTATTTTTATTACTAAGTAGTATTTCATTGTGTGAATATATCAGAGTGTTCACTAGTTAGCTGATGCACACTAGTTTTTAACTATTGTGAATAGAGTAGATTTGAGCATTTATGGTTTTGTGAGAACATATACTCTCATTATTCTGAGGGAAGTGTATAGAAATATCATTGTTTGGTTTTATAGCAAGTATTTGCTTAACCTTATGTTTTTAAAAAGGGACACAGTGTTATCTCAAATGGTTAATTCTCCAAATTGTTGATTGTATCATTGTTGATGTTAATTTCATCCATAACTCAGGAACTTCCCAAAGGTATCATACTGTGGTTTTACTTATAATATAGTTGAGTATCTTTAAATGAATCAGTAACTCATGTATAATTTTTTGCCAATTTTATATTTTGTTGCTTCTCTACATCATTTTTTTAAATTTTTTATTGGATAATTGTTTTTCAATATTGTTCTGGTTTCTGCTATGCATCAACATGAATCAGCCACAGATATACATATTCCCCTTCACTCTTGAACCTCCCTCCCATGTCCCACCCCATCACACCTCTGTAGATTGTTACACAGTGTTGAGTTGAGCTCCCTTTGTCACACAGCAAATTCTCACTGGCTATCTATTTTACATATGGTAATGTATATGTTTCCATGCTACTCTCAATTCATCCCACTCTCCACTTCCTCCACTGTGTCCATAAATCTGTTCTCTATATCTGCAGTCTCCATTGCTGCCCTGCAAATAAATTCATAAATAACATCTTTCTAGATTCCATACCCATATTATATGCAGTATTTGTCTTTCTCTTTCTGACTTACTTCATTCTGTACAATAGGTTCAAGGTTTATCCACCTCATTAGGACTGAGTCAAAAACATTCTTTTTTATAGCTAAGCAACATTCCATTGTACATATGTACCTCAATTTCTATATCCATTCATCATCCATGGACATTTAGGCTGCTTCCACATCCTAGCTATTGTAAAATGTGCTACAATGGATTTTAATGTTTTACTTTATTTTGGTAAGAATGCCTAACATGAGATCTAACCTCTTAAAGAATTTTTTAAATTAATTTATTTATCTTAATTGGAGGTTAATTACTTTACAATATTGTAGTTGGTTTTGCCATACATTGACATGAATCAGCCATGGGTGTACATGTGTTCCCTATTGTGTACCTGCCTCCCACTTCCCTTCCCATCCTATCCCTCAGGGTATCTCAGTGCACCAGTCCTGAGCACCCTGTCTCATGCATTGAACCTGGACTGGTGATCCTTTTTACATATTATAATATACATGCTTCAATGCTATTCTCTCAAATCATCCCACCCTTGCCTTCTCCCACAGAATCTGAAAGTCTGTTCTTTACATCTGTGTCTCTTTTGCTGTCTCACATAGAAGGTCATTGTTACCATCTTTCTAAATTCCATATATATGTGTTAATATACTGTATTCATGTTTTTCTTTCTGACTTACTTCACTCTGTATAATAGGCTCCACTTTCATCCACCTCATTAGAACTGCTACAAATGCATTCTTTTTAATAGCTGAGTAATATTCCATTGTGTATATGTACCATAGTTTTCTTATCCATTTGTCTGCCAATGTATATCTAGGTTGCTTCCATGTCCTGGCTATTGTACATAGTGCTACAATGAACACTGCTGTACACGTCTTTTTCAATTATGATTTCTTTGGTGTATATGCCCAGCAGTGGCGTTGCTGGGTTGTATGGCAGTTCTATTTCCAGTTTTTTAAGGAATCTCCACACTGTTCTCCATAGTGGCTGTACTAGTTTGCATTCCCACCAAGAATTTTATACTAAAAAATAAAAATACATGTTTATAGCAGACGATTCCAGTTTTAAAATGATCAGATTAGTGGTAGAAATGAACAATATAAAAATAAATCTGACAGAAGCACTAAGATGTTTGATTATACTTCTAAGCAATACACATGAAACTGCAATTAAATATTTTAAGAGATCACATACCCATTTACAGATCTATGAGAAACTCTTGTAAACTGAGGAACAGCCTCCAGGAATACTCCTACTCGTGTAGGAAGATATTTGTATGGGGATACTGGACCTAGACTGGCCTGTTACAGAAGACTGGAAAAAACCTAAGTTTCCCCCAACAAGGAATGGGATGAATAAAGTTCAATTTTAATAAAATATTGTGTGGACACTAGAAGGACCGAATCCAGTCTAGGAAGGGAACACTAAACACTCCGCAAGCCACTCTGAGTAAGTAGATGACCTTCTTGCATAAACTCCTTTGCTACACATTGTTTTCTCTCTGCCCCCAGGGAGGGGAACACTGGCAGGAACACTGGCAAGAATGCAGAGTTTTCATTCAACATTCTTACACTCTGAAGTTTCTACTGTGTGTCTGAAGACATTTTTGCTCAGTCTTAAGCTGTGAACTTCAGAGCCCCAGCCCTCCCTTCAGGGAACTTGGTTTCTGATGGGGTGAAAAGATGGACTCTGTGACAAGGGCTGGGCGGGAGGCTCAGGGTGGGAGATTGGGGAAGAATGGGGAGGCTGAGGAATCAAATCAGACTTGCTGAGAGGGATCACGGTAATGAGGGCAAGTAGGTCATGAGGACCAGCCTGTGAGAGACAAGAAGGCACCATCCTAGGTCAGGGATCTCGAGACAGAGCTCCTGGCAGGCCATCCCTGAGTGCCCAGGGAGACTCCAGGCGCTTCCAGCTCCACAGAAGGTAGTGACACACGCCCGCTGGTGTCTTGTAGTGAACATAGGAATAGAAATATCTTTTAGTGCCTGAGGTCAGTTCTTTTGGATGGGACATTGTGTTAGACAGAGATTTCTTAAAGAGAACACAAAAAAGCCATGATTTACAAGAAAAAAATCAGATTTATGAATATTAAAAGTTTATGATCTCTGAAAAACCGTGTTAAGAATATTAAGCAAATTTGGGTAAAATATTTGCGAAACATATAGCAAAAGACCTCTTATCAGATTAAATATAGAAGTTTTACAACTTGATATTAAAAAGTTGTAAGAAATGGCAACCCACTCTAGTATTCTTGCCTGGAAAATTCCATGTACAGAGGAGCCTGCAAGCTACAGTCTATAGGGTCGCAAAGAGTCAGACATGACTGAAGCAACTAAGCATGCATGTATGACAGAACTGCACATAAAAGAATTTCTTAGGTATTTAAAAATCAATCCCTTATCAGATATTTGGTTTGCAAGTCTTTTCCCCAGTCCATAGGTTGCTCTCATTCTTCTATTTCCTTTTATATACAGAAGTGTTTTAATTTGATTTTACCTCACTATTGTATGTCTTCAGTACTTATTGATAAATTTTTGTCTATGTTTTCTGTCAATTAGAAAGAAAAATATTGGTGTCTGCAAATGTAACTGTGGATGAGTATATTTCCCCTTTTAATTCAAAGCATTTGTGTTATGGATTTTGATGATTTATTATTAGGTACATACACATTTCAAATTGTAATATATTCTTGATGAATTTATCCTTAATCACTATGTAACATCCCTTTTTTTCATTGCTAATTTTCCTTGTTCTGAAGTCTGATTTGTAAACATGCAAAGAGTCAGTAAGTCTTTCCTCTGATTGCTTTTTTTATGAATTATTTTTCCATTTTAAAATTTTAATTCATTGATTATTTGTAAGTTTCCTGTAGATAGAAGATTTTAAGGTCTCATCATTATATCAAATTAGACAGACTGCCTAGTAAGAAAAGTGTCTAGACTATTTTTATACTAACTTACATGGTGAAGTTTAAGGCTACATCTTGTAATTTGTTTATATTTGATTCATCTATTTTTGGAGCTTTTTTTTTTTTTTCTTTTCTCTCTCTTTATGGCTTAATTATCATACACTGTATTTAAAAAGAACAGTAGAGACAGATAAATATTATCTAACCCCCAAATAGTGTATTCTTTCTCTGTTGCTATTCCTTGAGTATCAATGGATACATCAATTCAGTAATTGGGCTGAATTTGATTTCAGTTGTTGCTCTAGTTAAAGTCAATATGCCTTTGACTGATCCATTCCACTTAATGTTGAGTCTAGAGCATTTTTTTGTTTTTCTTCTTCTTAGTGTTCCTTTATATCCTCAGCTTTCTGCTAGTCCTTTTTCTCCTATATCACAGGAGAAGTCAAACACATTTTCTTGTCCTTTCTTCTACAGAGGGGTTTGAATGAGAGCAAATTTTCTTCTCCAACCCTTATTGCAGCAGAGAACTGCTTTGTTTACAGGAGGATCTGGGCATGGAATGGTTTCCTGTCCCTCTACCAACAGCAGATAAGTTTTCCTAGTTTCAGTGCTGGGAATGGGACAGGTTATTTGGGATCCTCCAGAAGCCATTGAGTGTTACCCGGAAGGTGTGGCAGGAGGAGCCTTGTTTTCTCAACAGCAGACAGCTTTTACTTTAACTTGTCTTTCAGTAGCAGCTGACCTGATCTTTTACTGGGATGTAGAGCAACACGTGATCTTTTCCTGGGACATAGAGCAGCAAATGATTTGTTTTGTGTGTGTGTGTGTGTTTTTCTCCTCCCTAAAATGGCATTAGCTTGTACTTCATATTAAAGAAAGATTGAGAACCAAATCATGTTTATCTAGTCCCAGGAAATCATCACTTGCAGCTATTCCATTGAAGTCATGATTTCATATCACCTTTTGGGCCATAAATTTCTCATTTGAGAAACCAGTGGACAAGGTCGGAATGAATTCCTGTTTTGTTTGATCTGTCATGCTAGCTGACACTCAGACTTTCAACATTCTTTATAACTTCTGATATTTTCATTTTACCCATTCTTATGGTTGACTCCTATACTCTCCTATATGTAAAACAAATGTGATACTCATTTTTCATCAAAGGGGCTTACCATCATTGGAGTACAATTCATTTGATTCACTTGTGATCTAAATTGTCTGATGTGTTCAACAAATCTTAGGATTTGTACATTAGTATTTTATTCTTGTTAAAATTGGGAACAGCATCTTCTTATGTCTTTCTACATCCTAACCAGAAGTAAACACAGTATGTATAGTTTAATTCTATTTTCAGTTTTTATATTATGTAAGATACAAGTCATTTGTAATCGAATTTGTATCTATTTGCCTCACTCAGATCAGATCAGATCAGTCGCTCAGTTGTGTCCGACTCTTTGCGACCCCATGAATCCCAGCACGCCAGGCCTCCCTGTCCATCACCAACTCCTGGAGTTCACTCAGACTCACGTCCATCGAGTCAGTGATGCCATCCAGCCATCTCATCCTCTGTCGTCCCCTTCTCCTCCTGCCCCCAATCCCTCCCAGCATCAGAGTCTTTTCCAGTGAGTCAACTCTTCGCATGAGGTGGCCAAATAGTGTAGTTTCAGCTTTAGCATCATTCCTTCCAAAGAAATCCCAGGACTGATCTCCTTCAGAATGGACTGGTTGGATCTCCTTGCAGTCCAAGGGACTCTCAAGAGTCTTCTCCAACACCACAGTTCAAAAGCATCAATTCTTTGGTGCTCAGCCTTCTTCACAGTCCAACTCTCACATCCATACATGACCACAGGAAAAACCATAGCCTTGACTAGACGAATCTTTGTTGGCAAAGTAATGTCTCTGTTTTTGAATATGCTATCTAGGTTGGTCATAACTTTCCTTCCAAGGAGTAAGCATCTTTTAATATCATGGCTGCAGCCTTATTGCTGATCATCTAGGAACTGACGATTAATATTTTAGCAAAATACAGAAGGTATTCAGATTAAATTTTTTTAACATTTCTTGCTCCCTCTTCTTTTTTAGCTGTGATTATTGTTACAGTTGCTATTATCCCACATATCACTGACATGCTGTTAACATTTTCCAATCTTTAATATCTTAGTGCTTCAGTGTAAGTATTTCTATAAAACCTTATTTTTACGTGAAACAATCAGATTATTTCTTCAATGTAAATATCGTATTTCTCAATTCTATATTTTCTAATTGATATATAATTTGCCTTTCTATATTCCTTTGCGATCCAAAAATCTACAACAATAAATGCTGGAGAGGATGTGGAGAAAAGGGAACCCTCTTACACTGTTGGTGGGAATGCAAACTAGTACAGCCACTATGGAGAACAGTGTGGAGATTCCTTAAAAAACTGGAAATAGAACTGCCAAACGACCCAGCAATCCCACTGCTGGGCATACACACCGAGGAAACCAGAATTGAAAGAGACACGTGTACCCCAATGTTCATTGCAGCACTGTTTATAATAGCCAGGACATGGAAGCAACCTAAATTTCCATCAGCAGATGAATGGATAAGAAAGCTATGGTACATATACACGATGGAGTATTACTCAGCCATTAAAAAGAATGCATTTGAATCAGTTCTAATGAGGTGGGTGAAACTGGAGCCTATTATACAGAGTGAAGTAAGCCAGAAAGAAAAACACCAATACAGTATACTAGCACATATATATGGAATTTAGAAAGATGGTAACAACAACCCTGTATGCGAGACAGCAAAAGAGACACAGATGTACAGAACAGTCTTTTGGACTCTGTGGGAGAGGGAAGAGGGGGATGATTTGGGACAATGGCATTAAAATATGTATAATATCATATAAGAAACGAATCACCAGTCCAGGTTTGATGCAGGATACTGGAAGCTTGGGGCTGGTGCACTGGGATGACCCAGAGAGATGGTATGGGGAGGGAGGTGGGAGAGGGGTTCAGGATGGGGAACACGTGTACACCCGTGGTGGATGCATGTTGATGTAAGGCAAAACCAATACAATGTTGTAAAGTATAAAAGTAAATAAATAAATAAAAGAATGCTTCCAAAAAAATAAAAATGTTTATAATAACTATTTCAAGTCTTCATTTAATTCTAACATCTGTGTAATCTTAGGGCTTGCTTTAATTGACTGTGTTTTTCTCTAGATAATGGTTCCTATCTTGCTCTTCTTTACTTGACTACTAGTTTTTTTTATTATATAGTAGATATTGTGAGGCAAATGCTGCACCAATATGGAATTTTGCCATATTCCTCTAAAATATGTTAGATTTTTTCCTGGAAGACAGTGATAGGTAGTTATTGTTAGATTGACTTAATCTTGTGGAGGTTTGATTTTAGAAGTTTTTTCAATTTAGCTTATACATTCTCTTTAATTCTCTTTAATCTCACAGCTGTTCCTTATTGCAATATCTCCTGGTGTGTGTGTGATTTAATAGTCAACAAAATATTTGAAGGCAATGTATTTTCATATTTTTAGCTTTGTATTTGTCAAATTTTGTAGTCTACTTTCAAATGTTCTAACCTTAAATTGGGCTTCCCCAGGCGGCACTAGTGGTAAAGAACCTGCCTTCCAGTGCAGGAAGCATAAGAGGGGTCAGTTCGATCCTTGGATTGGAAAGATCCTCTAGAGTAGGACATGGCAATCTACTTCAGTGCCCTTGCCTGGAGAACCCAATGGACAGAGGAATCTGGCAGGCTACAGTTCATAGGGTCACAAAGAGTCGGACATGACTGTAGCAACTTAGCATACATGCACGCAATCTTAAATTACAAGCTTCACTCTTCCATTCTGTGACAATGCTTCTGTTTTTATCTTACATTTATTCCGAATGTACAGATAAAACCGGTATGTAGAAATGATGTCCTATTTTAACTTGCCTTTTCCTTATTCTATTGGTGAGACGGGGACTCTTGAGTCAGAATTAAGGTGATGGCTGAGTTCATGCCACCCAACACTGGACAGATGAGACTGACAACAGTTTGCACATACACTCACAACCTAGAGGAAGGGAATATTGCATGTCATACAAGGTCACAGGGAGGCTGTACTCAAGAACAAGGGAACAACCAGGAACTGTGAAAGGTAAATAATGAAGTATCAAGAGAATTGGGTAATCCTTCATTCCAAGAAAGAATTTGATTGGTTTTGTTGAATAATTTTGTAGGCTGGCAGGGAACTGAAACCCACTACTTAGCAATAAGCAGAAACTATTCCTATTTCCTTTAGGAGAAGGCAATGGCAACCCTCTCCAGTACTCTTGCCTGGAAAATCCCATGGATGGAGGAGCCTGGTGGGCTGCAGTCCATGGGGTCACTAAGAGTCAGACACAACTGAATGACTTCACTTTCATTTTTCACTTTCATGCATTGGAGAAGGAAATGGCAACCCACTCCAGTGTTCTTGCCTGGAGAATCCCAGGGACGGGGAGCCTGGTGGGCTGCCGTCTACGGGGTCTCAGAGTCGGACATGACTGAAGTGACTTAGCAGCAGCAGCAGGGGATCTTATCTGTGGAAGCAAAGTTGGGAAGGGAGCTAGTGGTTAGACTATTCAGGGTACTCCCAATTCACCAGATATTGAAGCATATAGACTTTAATTTTAGGCCTTACACCACAAACTCTAAGTAAAAGAGCCACTTAAATGTGACTTTCTTATAGTGAGATTTATATTGTGATTCATTGTTTTCAAAAAAGCCATATATCTTCCAGCTTCTATCTACTTTTGATCAGTCTTCAGTATGTTTAAGTGTTTTTTACATTTGGTCAAGGATTTGTAATTGTTATTAGAAGGTAGCTTAGTCCTCCACAACTTTTGAAAGAGGAAATGTGTGATTGATTTATTATTCTTCAGCATTTTATTATGAAAATGTTCAGACATATAAAAGAAGTCTATAGGGAACACATATATGCCCTCCATCCAGGTTTTATTATTAACATTTTGCTGGATTTGTTTGATACACATCTGTTTAATCTATTCATCAATATATCTACCAATCTTTCTTCTCTTTTATTACCTTCAATATAAATTGTCATCATCAGTGAACTTCACTCCAGTGGGCATATTCTGAATATAGATTGAACAGCATTAGGATATAACATATGCAAAGAAGCATTTAAGATTGATACTATAGATTTTGATCTTACAATCTGGAAAGATTATGTGGTTATTAACTGAAGAAGGAGTAGTGTTTTTTGCAAGAAGTACAGCTTTTGAAATATTTAGTTTTAGAATCCTAGTAGATATTCATGACTTCTTTAGATATACATATTAAGAATTCATCCTAAATATCAAGCTTAAAAATATATATCAATGTTTAACTAATGTCTTCATTTTCCATCCTCAGCCTAAGCACAAAGTCTAGAATATAATATGTATCTATTAATGTTTGTTAAATGAATCAATAGTTTAATGAATGGGAAAATATATGAGGAAAAATTCTTTTGAAAAATGTTTACTATTGCTAATTTCAAAGCAGTGTGAGTTTTCATAGGAGAATGTTTCATTAGTGTGGAGGAAGATATCTCAGTTTTCTGAAGGTCTATTTCAATTACTTTTAAGTATCTGTTGAAACAGAAGAAGTATATTTTTAAATGTGCCTCCTAGTGTTTAGAAAGAATGAATAGTTTTATCAGTGTAATGTAATAGTTGTCTCCATTATGGAATAGGGGTGGCTTAAATTTTTAATTATTTATTTAGTATCTGCATAACTACTCCATGTTTGTAAGCCCTTACTTATTGGCAAGATAAGTAAATTTTAACATGAATTAGTGTCTATTTACCAATTTTGACATAGATAATGCCATATTTCATTTTGTTTTCATTTCACAATTTGATTTGTTAGTTGCCTTCTTAAAGCAAGTATGTAGACAACAATATAGTCTGTGATAAAGGAAGAATTCTTCAGATGGGACCAAGGTTGCCAATTGCAAATAAACCATCTTATATTAATTTCCACATGTTGATTTGTATAAGTATGAAGCTTGCATGAGGTCAATCTTTCTATTGAAATATTTAGGGTAAGTGACCTAAACTTGAATTCCACTTTTTTAGTTTGCTTTTCATTGATTCATTATAAATAATGCCCTGAATAATATTGCCAGGCTTTTTTAAAAGTCATAAAAAGATTTTTTTATTTTTGGTATTTAACATTTTATTATTAATGAAATAACTAGAAATTACTGCAGTAATTGTTGGTTGTGTCAGTATTTTTGACAGTTCTCCTAATTTTTTACTCAAAAGAAAAATAATACCTCATGTTGTCCCTTTGTATGATTAATAGACAAAGAGCCATTCATCATCTTTTGACTAGCAGTGTATGATGAGGTCAAGGAAATCAATCAATATTCTTATTCTTTAATAATGTCTAACCTGACAACAAGTCCTTAACAAGATAAAATTTGTCAGTAATGTGAATGTTCTACCTAGACTGCACTAAGTCTTTAAACTCTTGGGATGATAATTGCTTTTATAGTATGGTGATGTCAAAGATATACTTAGATTTAAAGTGATATCCTGATTGTGAATCATTCTGTTTCTTGATCTCCAGTCATTCTTCAAATACACTACAATATTGGCAATCATCAGGGCTATTTTTCATAATATCCTTTAGCACATTCCAATGTCAGAATACATTTCACTGTGACTGACTGCCCCTGAACTACGAAAGCTTTAGGAAGACAGCTTAACTGTCTCAGTGGAATTCTAAGACCTAGAGCATCTTCTACCTGTCACTTTCTGTATATAATTTAGATTTTTTAAAAGTAGGTTGAGATAGCCTTTTTCTCTTTTTACTTCTCAACTAAAACTTTATTCAGAAATCTGCTCTTGACCATAAAATAACATTCTTGAGTGACCTATACTTGATCCATAGTGTCAATATGTACAATAAAAGATTGACTTGGAGACTATTCATATCCAAGTCTACTGATAACAACAATGAAGTATTTTGTATAAATAAATTCCACTTCATTTTAAGATAATAAAGCCACATATTAAGTTAGTGAAATTGAAAGTCACTCAATTGTATCCGACTCTTTGCCACCCCATGGACTATGCAGTCCCTGGCATTCTCCAGGCCAGAATACTGGAGTGCTTAGCCTTTCCCTTCTCCAGGGTGTCTTCCCAATCCAGGGATAGAACCCAGGTCTCCCCCACTGCAGGCTGATTCTTTACCAGCTGAGCCACAAGGGAAGTCCAAGAATACTGGAGTGGGTAGCCTATCCCTTCTCCAGCAGATCTTCCTGACCCAAGAATCAAACTGGGGTCTCCTGCATTGCAGGTGGATTCTTTACCAACTGAGCTATTAAGTTAGAGTCATTAACATAACTAAAAATAAATTTTACTGCTTACTTAATCTTAAATATTAATTTAACAGTGATATAATTTCTTGAAATTATTAATCATAGTTTCATTAAAAATGTATATCAGTTTTTCTATAACAATCATATATTCTTGGTTAATTTTGTGTTATGACAGTATTTATTTTTTCAAACACCATATATTTTATACTCCATAATATAAAGGAAAGTATTTCAGTTTATAAGATGAACTGAAATATTTACCTTTATATCATAGATTATAAAAATGTATATATAAACTGGATTCATAGAGATCGAATAAAACATTTCAACTGGAGTTATTCTATACATTGTTGAAGAAATCATACACTCCTCATGGAAGATGTGTCCCTCGTGTTGATCTCTAAAGAAACAAATGATTTAGTACTTTGTATATGAAGGGTATGATATTTAGTAAAATATGATCTTATAATACTTTTTATTGTCTAAATTAACATAGTGCATTCACCTTGAACTGAAGAGAAACAGATATTGGTAGCATTTTACCAATTATTTTTTTAAAAAACCATGCTACACACTATATATCTATATTTATTTTTATAGAAAGGTTTCACCTCTTTCAGTAATAATTTTAAAATAAGTTTGAATTTTAATAGTTCATGATTGTACAAAGTATATGTTTGTTTTTCTTTTTCATTCTTTGAATTCTATTCTATTCTTAAAGAAAAATAACCAATCCAGAGTCAAAACATGAAAGAGGTACATAAGAGCTCTGCTTTATGTAAAGGTAGAAAAATGTTCTTTGTACCTGTAAAACTAGATAGAAGATTAAAGTAAGTAGTACATATTCATGGATACATTTTAAAACTAATGGCAGTGTAAATAAAGGATTCTTATTTAATAATGCTATTAATGTTTAGAACTATAAGGGAATTTTTTTATCATGAAATAAATGTAAAGAAATAGTAAAAGAAATTATCAAATTTTAAGATATCACATGGGAATCAGGGAAATGAGTAAAAAATGTTAAGAAAACAGGAACAAGAGGTATATCTAATAGAAACTTCTATCTCATTCTAAGGATTCAATAAAACAATTGTCAGTGTATTAGAAGTATTAGACTGATGCATAGAAATGGATTTGTACTGATGACTTTTTTGAAAGCCATATAACCTACAAGAAATACAAATATGTGGAGCAGTCCACTAGTCAAGTTCAGTTGGCATGTCCTTTTGATTTTGTGGGTGATTTTCCCTCAAAAATGAAGGCAGAAGAACTCTGTACTGAGACCTCATCCAAACACTGTATTGGTTTATTGTAGGGATTGAAAACTCTGTGCTTTGACATCACTATTTCCAACCTACAACTGCCCTTGTTTGGCCTAGCATCAGCATCTTTCAGTTTCTTTCTCTGACCCCTGGTTTCTCACTACACCAAAATAACACTATCTCATTGCAATGATTAGATATTCAGTTCAGTTCACTACAGCACTCAATCATGTCAGACTCTTTGCGACCCCGTGGACTGCAGCACACCAGGCCACTCTACCCATCAGCAGCTCCTGGAGTTTATTCAAACTCATGTCTATTGAGTCGGTGATGCCATCCAACTATTTCATCTTCTGTCCGTCCTCTTCTCCTCCTGCCTTCATTCATTCCCAGCATCAGGGTCCTTTCAAATGAGTCAGTTCTTCGCATCAGGTGGCCAAAATGTTAGAGTTTTCACCTTCAGCATCAATCCTTCCAATGAATATTCAGGACTGATTTCGTTTAGGATGGACTGGTTGGATCTCCTTACAGCCCAAAGGACTCAAGAGTCTTCTCCAAAACCACAGTTCAAAAGCATCAATTCTTTGGCACTCAGCCTTCTTTGATCTGCTCTTCTAAGTGACATACTTATGATTTAAACATTGAGACAGAAAGAAGATAGCTAATAGAATCTTGAAGAGTAAATCATCTACATTTTTCAAATGAGGTTTTAGGAACCATCAGGACATTCTATGCAGATTTACCTACGCACACTGTATTTTGTTTTGCTAATTGTGTTTGGTGGCTTAGAGGGTAAGGAGCCCATCTGCTAATTCAGGAGATGTAAGAGACGTGGGTTCAATCCCTGGGTTGGGAAGATCCCATGGAGAAGAGAATGGTAACCCACTTCAGTATTCTTGCCTGGAGAATCCCATGGACAGAGGAGCCTGGAAGGCTACAGTCCATGGGGTCACAGAATCAGACATGATTGAGCCACTAACACTTACAAGTTACTTGGAAAAACAGTTATTAATCTGAAGTGGTTTCTATGTTCTTTTACACGGTCTATAGTTGATATTCTAGGAGACTTTTCTCATATTGCTTGTTCTTTATTATCCCTGGGTAACTAAAGGAAAAGATTTCATGCTAATATCACCCCTTTTCACACTCCATAAACTCCTTGGCCCCTTTTTAGTTTTATTGTACTCACTAGAACCCATTTTTCCATTTACATCCTATTCTACACTTATTTCACTTTATCCAAATTTATCACTTCCTCTCAATCAATTTCTTCTCTTGGCTCAGGGATAATATTCTCAACATTTTCCTTCTATCTCACTGGTCCTTTTCTAAAAAAAAAACCTTGCTGGTGGTTTTTCTATCCTTCTACAGTCACTAAATATTAAAATGCCCTAGGACTCAGTACTCATACCAATTTAGTTTCTTGTCTTGGTGTTCTGTAGGTAATTTTTCATCTCTAAGTACTATCTATATATCTCTGTCTCTATCTCTACATTATGATATCTAACTGCATATTCCTGGCCCAGTTCTGAGCTGTAAACAATGGCTATGCAGTAGAAATTCAGTGATCATGTGTATGTTCTATTCCTGCACTCCCTATTAGTGTAGCCACTAGCCACATATGATTATTATGCAATTGAAATGCAGCTAGTTAATGCAACCAAGTAATTAAATGTTTAATTAATTAAAATTCAAATTGCCATGTAGCTAGTGGCTATTGTTTTAGACAGTTTAGTCATAGGCTAATACGTTCTAACTGCTAACTAAATTGCAAGGGGGCTGGCATGCTGCAGTCCCTGGGGTCACAAAGAGTTGGACACGACTTAGAGATGGAACAGTAACAACAAAACTAAACTTAATCGCTTAGATGCCTACTAAGCAACATGGTATAATCATCACTTGTTTTTTTTCTCATACTCATATCCAGTATGTTAGAAAATTTTGTCTTATATTTGACCGATCCGACCACTCACACCATCTCAACAATGACCATCCTTGAAAAAACTTCACATTTTTAAACGTTATTGGAAATAGTTGCATACACAAATCATTGATGTCCTGCTTCTAGCTTATGATGCATTTCAATAGTTTTTAATAGAGTAGTTAGAAATGATTTCTGAAAAATAACTAGGTGTCACTCCTATGCTCAAAATTTGAAATGGATTGCCATCTTGCTCAGCATGAAAAACAATTTCTTTACAATTAGCTGTACATTTTTACAGTATTTTTCCTCCCTTTCTCTTCCCTCTCTGAACTCATTTATAGATGCTCCCTCCCTGCTTCTCTCTAGTCTAGTCATGCTGACCAACATGGATTTGTCACTCTGAACATATCAGGCATTCTCTAACCTCAAACTCATTGCAATATTTTCCCCTTAGAATCCAGGATTTGGATATATCCCCATCTCCCTAATACAGCTCCCTTAGATCTTCAGCCTAGGTCACCTTTTCCCTAGTAACTTCTTTAAAATTGTAATCTATCCACCATATTCTCTATTATCTTTTTCATGTTTTATGTGCTTTTCATGGATACTAAAATCTCTAATGCTATATATGCCATGCAATTTTAGAATATTTTAATAACTCCCCCAAATAAACCTATGCATTAGCTGTTATTCATCATTTTCTTTTCCCCTGAGCCTTTGGCAATCACTAATCCATTTTGTGTTGATGAACTTGTCTATTTGAAAATTTCAAATAAGTGAAATGATAGAATATGAGGCCTTTGGCTTTTAGCTTATTTCAATTAAAATAATATTTTTAAGGTTTACCCATGTTTTAGCATGTTATCAGTACTTTATTTTTTACAACGAAATACATTTTATGGATATACTATATTTTGTTTACACATTCATCCACTGATGAACATTCAGCTTATTTCTACCTTTTGGCGATTATGAATAATGTTACCATAAAAATTCATGTCCAAGATGTTATTTGAACACCTGTTTTCCATTCTTTTGGGTATATATCTGGGATTAGAATAGCTGGGTCATGTAACTCTAAGTTTAATTTCTAAGAAACTGCCAACCTGTGTTCCAAAGTGGCCGTACCATTTTACATCTACTCAATAATGCACCAGAATGCCAATGTTCGCACATTCTCTCCAACACCTATTATTTGGCTCTCTTTTTAATTTTAGCTATATTATTGGCATGAATAGATATCTCATAAGGGTTTGATATGCACTTATCTAATGGCAAATAATTTTGAATATATTTTCATGAGCTTCTTGGCCATTCATTTGTCTTCTTTGGAAAAAAAAATTCTACTTTTTCATTTGGGTTCTTTCTCATGTTATTGTTTGGTTGTAAGAAGGTTTTTGTTTTTTTTTTTATAATCTGGATACTAAATCTTTACTGAGTATATGGTTTACAGATATTTTTCCCTTCTCTCAGTTGTCTTTCAACTTCTTGGTGGTTTTTTATGAACCATATTCCTGTTGTGATGTATTTCAATTTATCTGTACAAACATTCAGCTATTTTTTGAATCCATGATTCTTGGATGGTTGAAAGAAGTTCATCAGTTTACAGAGTTCTAAGAAAGTTGATTATGATATATTTTTCAATACTCTCTGTTTTTATTGAAGATCTGACTTTCAGGCCCTTACTTCACCACTGTAGTAGTGGGAAGATCTAGTTTATACTGATAGTTAATGTTCTGTGTAATTGCAGAAGGAAAATCCCATTCAGATTAGCAATGGATATATCTGAGAATATTTCAAAAGTTTAATATTTCACTTCAGAATAATTTAATCAACTTTTGTGTTTATAATTTTGTGGTTAAATAAAAAAGTAAAAATCAGAATTAATCCATAGATTGTGTTTTAATAAAAGTTTATTTTAATGGATTATTTCCTGGGTACTGACCTGTGTATACTAAAGGCTTTTCAAAAATTAAGTCATTTAATGTTCACAACTGTGTGAGAATATTGAAGCAGAAAGTCAAAAGTGACATTCAGAAAAGATAGATAAATTGAATAAAGTTCATAACTATTACATGAGAAAACATGTAGGGTTAGAATGGAGAAGACTTATTCTAGAGCCCATAGGTATAGCCGTAATACTTATTTCATGTTCTTAATAAAGAAAAGCATTAGAAATTTTCAGCCCACAGAGAGACATTTGCAAGTCTCAAGCCATCTGGAAGAGTCTCACCAAAAGAATGCCACAGGGCTTTTCATAAAGAGCTAATTGAATGCAATCTTTGTCTGCTTTACAATTTTGTCATTAATTAAATCTGATATAGACTACAGTTTACATTTCTAGAATTTTAAGTATGTACCAATTTAAGATATAGGCATAAGGAATTAAGACAGCTCATTAACAAAAACATCCCTCTAAGGCAAGTCAGCTAAAAGTCAGGACTTGAGTGGATTAAATACTTATTAAAATAAGGCAGATGGCCTCCTTGGCATCTTATCACTTCTTTATACAAACTCATTGCAGTTTCCCTTTAAATACAATTCCATGGTATCTGCTATGGTAGTTAGCGGGAAGTTAAGGAAATAGCAACCCACTCCAGTGTTCTTGCCTGGAAAATACCATGGACGGAGGAGCCTGGTGGGCTGCAGTCCATGGGGTCGTGAAGAGTCGGACACGACTGAGTGACTTCACTTTCACTTTTCACTTTCATGCATTGGAGAAGGAAATGGCAACCCACTCCAGTGTTCTTGCCTGGAGAATCCCAGGGACGGGAGAGCCTGGTGGGCTGCCGTCTATGGGGTCGCACAGAGTCGGACACGACTGAAGTGACTTAGCAGCAGGAGCAACACCAAAAATATTTGTTGAACAAATGGCTACAACTGAATTCAGTGTGTAATGAACTGATAATTATTGTATGATAATGGAAAGTTCTAGGTTCTAGTTCAACTCTGAGCCCTTTCTTGAAAAATAATTTCACCATTCCAGGCCTCAAATTTCTTAATAGACAAGTTTGGATAGATCACTTTTAACATTTATTCCAAATAAACACAATTCATGTCTGTCAAATGCAAGAATGTTTATAACATAAACTGTCTAACCAAACATACAGTTTCTTCAGTTGTGGTTTATAAAAGTGAATATACAGTAACTATTCAAAAGTATAAAAGACACAGATCCTGCCTTTAAAAATAGGTAACAAAATTATAAGATAGAAATATTCAGATCAGAACAGATCAAGAATAGTTTGGTACGATCTGAAATTTTATCGTTAACTATGTAAACAGTTCTTATAGTTGATGAAAATGCAGCTGAAGTGGTGTTTAATTGGAAATTTCTTGATTAGCCACTGCAACTCTAATGAATGCAAATTTCAGCACTTTTGAAATTATATCCTACTGTGTGAATCTTTTTTATGCAATCAACAACAAAACAAAGTACTGATTTACTAAAATGATCATAAATGTTATTATTTCATTGTTAATTTAATCAAATTTCACTCACCGTCTTTCTAAAAACAATTTTTCCTATACTTTTGTTTACATGAAATAGAGGGATTCTTTTGAAATCTTCACTCTAAACAAGTAAAGGAAAAACTAACCAAAAATTAAATTTATTTTAAATCAATTATTTCGAAAACAATCATGTAACAAATTAATTATGCAGATATTCCTTTTAATTTAATTAAATGTCTATTAAACAGTCTTTGGTGCCACCAAAAATTTGCTTAAGACCCAGCCCCTCTCTTTAAACAGCTCATGATAGTAATACTGAATACAAGAAAAAAAGATGTCTAACCATTTTCAGAAACTGAGGAAGATATTTACTTTGAAACCATTCTTGGACATAGGATAAGAGAGCTGTAAAGAGATTTAAATCTTCCTATTTCAACAATTTTTATTTCACTGGAGAAAAACAATACCCCTCATACTCTGCTCAGCACATTTTTTTGCAATTTATAAGACATGTATTTAATGCAGAATCTGGAAAATAAATCAGATTCTTGAGGATCTGTTGAGTGCTTTCTACTAAACTACATTATCTTGTAAAAAGTCAATTGATTTTGCCTTGACACAGAATAAATTAAATCTTGTAAAGAGCCCACTGATAGAGGGATTCTTCAATGTTATTCAAACTCTCACTAGCCTACATAGTAATGTGCTTTTTTATCAAGCATATTTAAATATTCTGTCTTGAGTGAGTTTGCTTATGGAATGGGCCTCCCTGGTAGCGCACACAGTAAAGAATCTGCCTGCAATGCAAGAGACTGTGGTTCAGTCCCTGAGTTGGGAAGATCCCCTGGAGAAAGGAATGGCTACCCACTCCAGTATTCTTGCCTGAATAATTCCATGGACAGAGGAGCCTGGCGGGCTACACTCCATGGGGTCTCAAAGAGTCCAAAATGACTGAGTGACTAATAATTTCACTTTTTAATTATGAAAGAAATCATCATCATTGTTTAACTAAATAATATTTTTGAAACACTTAATAATATTGGAAAAGACTATTATGAATCAATGTGACATTGATTGAAAATCATGATTCAAAATAATTTATCTGGAAGAATTTTGACTGACTTGTATAATTTTAGAAGCTGTTGTAGTTTATTTGAATTTAATATGTATCCCTATGTTTTCACTTCAAGTGTCTGTTGAAACTTAGAATTTATACAAAATGTTGAAGATGCCATTGATTTCCACCTCTGGGTTTACCTTCGGTTTGTCTTTTGATTGCTCTTCTGCCTAAGGAATTTTTCCAGAAACATTACAGCTTGCTTTGGGGAAAACAAAAAGCACCCCCACAAAAAAAAAAAAAAAAAATCAGAGGTTAAATTGAATTACTACCTCCAGGAATTACCCTAAACCCCTGAAGGACAAGTGTTGAATATCTCAGGCTTCCTATTTTTTAATGGGACAATTCTAAGGTAATAGAAGAAACAGTATTCACTCAATATATATTTTATTGCCTTTTTTTCTTGCCTTCTTTCTTTTCATGTTCCACTGCATCCCTTGTCTTCTTGGTGTTACCTCCCAAGACCCTTTTACTTTCAGGGTTTGTTTTTATAAGGACTCAAATAAGACATTGGGTAACCAAAATTCTCCATCTTAATTATTTGAACTCTAACAATGAGTCTCAATTTATCATGCTTAAAATCAGAACTCATAACCTGCTGGCAGAGAGATGAATGTGAATTATATAAATAGTATATATAATGTGGTTTGGTACACATTTCCACATAATAGAACTTGAAATTGTATCTATTAACTTGTGATATATAACAGAGTAGTTCATGTCTGAATGTGGAAGAATTGTGAGAATTAGAGATTTCGTATTCTAAGTACAAGAAATGTTATGACAATGGACTGATACTAAGGGGTCTAAGTTGCTGATTTGAGATTCTTCACAGAGTGTATTTGTATCTCAAATGCAAAAGCCTTTCTATGAAAATATTTTAACAGTTTATCTGTTTTCTCCTTATTCAGGAAACTCTGTGTGAGGATTTGTCTAGTGGTTTGATATGACTCTACCTGAGTTAAATAGTGGACTTTATATGCATAAATGTTAGACATTCTATTCCAAAAGAAGAACAGATTAGATAAATGTGTGGCTCAGTATTATTACCAGGATGTTTTTCGATGTCAGAAAACTTACTATGAGTAGCTATTTAGGACATGACAAAAGAAACAGTCCCAAACTCATTTTTTTTTTTTTTGAGTAAAATAAAACCCAAACTTTATTTCTATTAATGAAAACACTTACCAGGGATTTTTTTTTTTTTTTTTTGAATTTGTGTTTTTCTTTCCCACATTGTACCAGTCTTCTACATCTTCAACATTCATGGCCTATATCCTTCTGAACTGGAAGCCACTCTCTAAATTTAAGGACCCCCTATCTGTCCAGGCAAGAATGCTGGAGTGGGTAGCCATTCCCTTTTCCAGGGGATCTTCCCAACCCTGGGATCAAACCCACATCTTCTATATTGCAAGCAAATTCTTTACCATCTGAGCCACCAGGAAAGCCTTTATTCATAGGCTTTATCATTTTCTTTTGATGTAGATATTTCCATTCATTATACTGTAATATGTTGGCTTCCTTTTCTTAACTCCTTAGGGAAGTATTCTTTCTGTTTGCTTACTGCTAAATCAATCAATGGACCTCTTGCTTTTCCTAAAGCTGTATTTTTTCTGTGTCTGTTTCCTGCTAAATCTAAAATCAAACCGTGTCTGAAATAGAGTAGTTTCACAACACTGGTTAAAGTGGAAGAGATCAACATTCTGAAGTGATACAAGGGGAAGAGTCATGTCCTAATTAAGTATGAGCTAAAAGCCACGTTCCCTTTGGGCAAACACAACATGATCCTCATGAGGAAAAGTATTTAACCTCCTCCCATCTCTAATAGAATAGCATGCTTTATCATTTAACCTCTTAAACTTTTAAGGAAAAATTTCCCTTTACTTTCTTCTAATTGAAATAATGGGAACTCTCTGATGTATATATGAAAGTTAGTTTGGTTAAATGAAATGACTTTTCTTTCCATCTAATTATGAATTTTGGTAAATATTAGAGGAGTTTGATTATTTGATATTGCAGTACAAGTTTATTGTAATTATTTTTTATTCATACAGTCAAAATAATTATTTTATATATATTTTTTATATATACAGTGTATATATATTATGTATATAACTATTTTATATACATATATTATATATAGTGCTTTAAAATCATTATCTCATTGACTACTAGCTACCAATCTCATGCTTGGTTAACAGATACTTATTAATAGCCAAACATTGTGCTGATTTCTCAGAATAACATGTTTTGTATCATTGACAAGTCTAGGACTAGAGATAGTCAAGGAATGGGACAATTGCAATACTGTACAATTAACACAATGATAAGGATAAATGTTACTTTGGGGAAATACAAGATGCTGTACCTAGTCCATCCTAGGTGAATGAAGAGATGGGAATAGCTTTCTTAAAGAGTTGTTCATGACCCATCACCTTAAATATACTTAATATGTAGCTAGCTAGATAGATGACTGATGTGAAGATGGAACTGGGCTGAGGAAGATAGAAAAGGACATTCTAGTGAGAGAATATTAAAGACAAAGCAGGAAAGTAGTTAAAATGATCAGGGAAGATTCTAATCAATAATGCAATAAAGAGAAGAATCCAGTGTGAACTGAAACTTTTGTTTCAGAGACAACTGAGCATTTTAATAGAAGAATGAAGAAATAGTGAGGGTGGTGAGGGCAGTTCAGTAGATTCAAGCAATGAAAAATTACAAAAACTGAGACGAGTTGGCCCATGTGAAACCTATCTGGGTTTCTTAACTAGTGCTTATGAAATTAAGTCCCATCCTCCCATAGAGCCTGGGAGCCCTGTCTTCAGGTGTGGGCTGGAATGAACAGTAAATTCTTTTGACAGCCTTGAATGTTCTCAGGCAGGCACTTTAAGGAAGGGCAAGGGTCATCCTAGAATCATAGCCTTCAGAAGTTAGAAACTATGTTAGTCTTTTGATCAAGTCTTTCTAGGCCAAGGTTGAGGACTCCATTCAAGAATAGACACTGAGAAGCCTGGCTGGAGTTTGGGTAAGGAGAAACTCTTTATTAAGTGTACCACATATTTAACAATAGAAAGAAAAAAAATTATGCTGTTTTAAGCATTGAAAGTAAGTTTTATTAGACAGGATATACAGGTGATGATGCAGTAACCAGAGGTTTATTGCTCACATATGTTAAGTCAGCTGTGTATCCCACTGCACTTGAAGGAAACTCCCTTCCAAGTAGTGACTCCAGATATCATGGTTCTGCCTTATCAATAATGGCTTCCAGGTTGTTGCTTCAGGGAAAAAAAAGACAAGGAAGATCATACAAGGCATTTCCATTCCCTAAAACTGGATATCATCTTCATCACTGCTATGCATAGTTTTTCAACCAGAACTAACTAACTATAAATGAGACAAATCCAGTTCAAACTTGATTACACAGAAAATGGGGCTAGATAAAAACCAGCATAATTTTTCTCAAAATTGAAGGGCAGATTAAACACACAAGTTTTAGAAAAGGAGCAAACCAAAAATATATCTAAAAGTATGTCCATGGCAGAAATTTACAGTACATCTCTTTATGGTACCAGCATCCATATGAATTATCTCTTTAGACATTTCAATGTCTTATCTTTCAAGTTTCATGTTTACAGGAGAAGGAATTCAGTTGCCTCTTATCAGGTCAGTTCTCTACTCCTAGATCAACCAGTTATAGCCAAAGAAACACTTCAATCATAGCCAGATATTGCCACAAGACCATTCTTTGCACAGAGACCATTTTGAAGAAACAGAAATCATTTCAATAACTAATCACAGCAAAAACGTCTATTAAAAATGTTATTAAGAATATTTTTAGTAAGGACAAAACAAGAGTGGCAGGATATTCTATAAATTAATAATTTCTGTCAGAACAATAAGCTAAAGATTTAACTGGCAACTTCATACTTGTGCAAATGATTACCCTTTTTCAGCCATGTCATGATTGACCTTCTCTTCAGAAAGGACTGAACAGACAAGGACCATCAAATATTACAAATTTGTAACTACTGCATATAACATACAAAATTTCAGGTTGCAACAGAGACAAAATGCAATAAGCTGAAGCAGAATCAGCCTCTTTACCATCTATCTAGAATAGAAAAGCCAATAGATCTAGAAATTAAAGAAAGTAGTAATAAGTTCAGGAAGGGAATGTCTACCCACCCCAGTATTCTTGGGGCTTCCCTGGTGGCTCAGACAGTAAATAATCTGCCTGCATTGTGGGAGACCTGGTTTTGATCCCTAGGTCGGGAAGATACCCTGAAGGAGGGCATGGCAACCCACTTGAGTATTCTTGCCTGGAGAATCACATGGACAGAGGAGCCTGGCGGGCTACAGTCCATGGATTTGCAGAGTCAGATACGACTGAGCAACTTTCATTCCACTTCTTCATAACCTCTCTATATCAAACCTTCTAATAAAGGACAGAATATGAACGTGGAGTGAGAAGAGAGAAGTAATTTGGCAGGCAAAGTCCTCCAAGGTGAGTTGGGAGAATTGGGAATTAACAGGCCTGCACCTTGTTGAGGGAAAAAATAGCCATCCAAATGTTATCAGTGTGAATGGAGAAATCAGTGAAAGTGGCCTTGAGGTATATTTCAGTAATAAAGGGCCAAAGAGATGGCAAAAGAAGGGGTCCATATATCTGAAAAAATACTCCTGTTCTCTAAAGAGGTGAGTTAGGGTGAAAAATTCCCTGTGTGCCTCAGTAAGAGACAGACAATGTGGTTAAGAGTGCATGCATGCTCAGTTGTGTTTGACTCTTTGCAACCCTATGGACTGCATCCCACCAGCCTTCTCTGTCCGTGGGATTCTCCAGGCAAGAATACTGGACTGAGTTGCCATTTCCCTCTTCAAGGTATCTTCCTGACCCAAGGATTGAACCCGTGTCTTCTGGGTCACCTGCTTTGGCAGGCAGATTCTTACCACTGAGCCACCTGGGAAGCCCGTGGTTGACAGTAGGCCCCACTAATCTCATAAGGTGGAGTAAAGTGGGGCACAGAGTGTTTTCTGAGGACAACACAGTCACCTTGTAGAAGCTAACACGAGGGTGGTCTCAAGTGGGCATCACATAGGAGATGCAACAGATCATCAGTGGGTTATCTCCAGCAAAATCCATGGCAGATACAACTGAATCAGCCAGAAAATACTGCTAAATTTTGCTGGAGCAATCTCCTCAGATTTTCTGTGCCAAAAAATAGAGATATATTTTTGATCAGCATAAGTTCAGACCAGTTACATCCCTCTGCAATGATGTGAGTTAAACTTCTCTTGAATCTAGTGAAGTGAAGTGAAGTGAAAGTGAAAGTTGCTTGGTCCTGTCTGACTCTCCAACCCCATGGACTATACAGTCCATGGAATTCTCCAGGCCAGATTACTGGAGTGGGTAGCCTTTCCCTTCTCCAGTGGATCTTCCTGACCCAGGAATCGAACCAGAGTCTCCTGCATTGCAGGTGGATTCTTTACCAACTGAGCTATGAGGGAAGCCCATATCCCAATACATGGGGCAAGTGGACCAGCTCCTTGAGCTGACTAGATGTTACAGAGTGAAGTGAATTATGTATCACTGGAATTGAGCTTATTTGGCTGAAAGCATCTAGAGTAACGTTTTAGTGTCAGGCAGACTAGAGCTCAGTTTCAGACATTTAAATCAGAGCCAGGAATAAAGAACGTATGAAAACTTGCAATATTATCCCTTTTTACATATTTTTCATATTTTCACTAAAAATCAGAAATGATGGAAGATATATTGAATTTTAAAAGATGTAGTGCAAAGAAGCTGTGAGAAGTAAGGCTAATAGCTTGTTATAACAAAAGAGAGGTAAAAAGAAATTGATGTAAAGTTCTGGACTGAAACTCTAAAATGAACTTCGTTAGTTGCAAAAGACAGGCTTGTATATGGAAGATGGATGTAGATGACAGTTGCCAGAAGGCTTAAAATCCGTAAATTATCAGATTATATCGAGTATATATATGATGCAGAATAAGAGAAATGATTATGATTCACTACTCTATGATAATTAAATTAAACCTGAAGCATTTTCTTCAGCCAGGGGCTCACACTTAACAATTCAAGGGCTGGAAGAGTTATAGACAAATTGGGAGTTATTGTTAATAATTACTCACCTTAATTACTCGCTGTGAAAGAAGATCTGTAGAATGAAGGAATGATTGAATAAGCTGAGCTTTAAGATCCTTTCCACCATCAAAATCTCTAGATTTCTTTAAAGTGTTTCATTTTTTTAAGCTCAGACATTCAAAATTGGTTGCTGAACTTAAACATTAAATTACTTTCATATTGTCCAAATATTCAATCATGCAAACCAAGCCTTAGGAAATACTGGCTTTGTATTTTAAAGTTAGAAAATTAAAACGGTGGCTTCCTTTTCCAGTAGCCTTTTAGCAGTGTCCCATTGTTTTTCATTTCAGCATATGATGAAAATAGAGACATTCAAGCATCTTTATTTTAAATTTAGTTAACACAGAATTTTTAATTTTACTAATGTGATTTTTTCATTAATTATAACCTTCCTGATGACTTTAGCAATATCTAGTTTATATTATCACAGTTATTTTAAGAAGAAAACATGTACCTGAAGTTTGTAAGCATTTCTCTATTTGTAAAGAATATTAATTTAAAATATTAACTATTTAGTGTGGAACTTCACACCTTATTATGTGAGTTTTAATTTTTTTCTTACTTTCTGTTGAAAACATCCAGTCCCATCACTTCATGGGAAATAGATGGGGAAACAGTGGAAACAGCGTCAGACTTTATTTTTCTGGGCTCCAAAATCACTACAGATGGTGACTGCAGCCATGAAATTAAAAGACGCTTACTCCTTGGAAGGAAAGTTATGACCAACCTAGATAGCATATTCAAAAGCAGAGACACTACTTTGCCAACAAAAGTTCGTCTAGTCAAGGCTATGGTTTTTCCTGTCGTCATGTATGGATGTGAGAGTTGGACTGTGAAGATGGCTGAGCGCCAAAGAATTGATGCTTTTGAACTGTGATGTTGGAGAAGACTCTTGAGAATCCCTTGAACTGCAAGGAGATCCAACCAGTCCATTCTGAAGGAGATCAGTCCCGGGATTTCTTTGGAAGGAATGATGCTAAAGCTGAAACTCCAGTACTTTGGCCACCTCATGCGAAGAGTTGACTCATTGGAAAAGACTCTGATGCTGGGAGGGATGGAGGGCAGGAGGAGAAGGGGACGACAGAGGATGAGATGGCTGGATGGCATCACTGACTCGATGGACTTGAGTCTCAGTGAACTCCGGGAGTTGGTGATGGACACAGAGGCCTGGCATGCTGCGATTCATGGGGTCGCAAAGAGTCGGACACGACTGAGCGACTGATCTGGTCTGATCTGATTACAATGAACAAATATAGTAATGGTAACTCACATTAAAACAAAACATATTTCTGATAGCCATTATTTTTCTGTTTGAGACAGTTTAAACTTTTTTTTTTGGGGGGGAGGTCACAAAACCAGGAGTGTACCTATACAAAGGCTCAAAATAGACCATCTTTTAAACAAAAAGCTGATGATTTACAAAAGACTATAAATATAACATGCAACTCGTTGACAAAATAGGATTTGTTAGAATCAGTCACATCTAATAACACATCTAAAGTGTTTTTGTATAAAATATCACGTGAAGAGAAGAAGGCTTTCTCAATATCTAAAAAAGTGGCTTTGTTTATAGACAGTCTGACAAGTTACCATAAACAGTGTTTCCTGAGACATAAGATAATGCAACATTCTTCTTCTTGAACCCTTTCAGTTCAAGATTTTCCATTCAATAAAACAGCTGAGGATCTGAAACTGAGAAAATATATTTGAATACAAACATTTTATGAAATGTAATACTTTTATTTTTCTCATTTGTATTATCAGAGGATTTTACTGAACTCACAGCCAACTTGCTGCTCAGTACACAGTTCAAATGCGAAAGAATTCTCTGTACAGGAGCCTGTGCTGTCTTCAGTGCTATTATGCTCACCCTTGTTTAACACAGGCAACCAGTTTTCTGGCCATTTTGTAAAAATTTAAGCTTCCTATCAGCAGAAAAGGTAACCAGCCAGGTGAACCAACGGGACTATGTCACAGGATGGGGGTTTCCTATTAATATTTTCTTCTGATGTTTGGAACTCTTGATGCAACTTTTTAGGGCAAGGTGTTCAGGAGCTCCTGTGCCCAAGAAACTGATAAAGGAAAAAAATCTATTTATTCTTTGTGATTTGATGCACAGATGAAAAAACTTAACACAAAGTAACAGAAGTTGGTCGTTAATAAATAATGTCCTGGTCTCTTTCTGCACTTCCGCAAGCAGACATCTTCAATTTTTCCAAGTCTCTGCTTCTAGCTCTTTTGTAGTTTTAATACTGCAACTTCAATGATGCATAGGCCCCGAGTCAGTTAAAAAGACTATCATATTCCTTTTCTTAGTTCATTTATTTTTCACTGTCTCTTGGTCCCAGGTGCATCTAAATGATTATCTTTCCTCACTAACTGCTGTTGCCCTTTGGGGTGCTCTTGATTGTCCCCTTGTTTCGTGGGCTAGTTGGGAGAGGAAGCTTGGGACCCGGTGTGCCGCTGTGGGTGGGCTCCACCCCCACAACCTAATCACTTCCCAAAGCCCCTATCATCCAATACCATCACATTTGGCATTAGAAATTCAAAATATAAATTTTGGAGGGATAAAAACATCCAAAAGTAGCAAGTAGTAACTCATCAGTTAAAAGAAAAAAAAAAAAATCATAGTTTGAAATGAAAAAAAATAACCATAAGAACTATACTGTTTACAGGAGAAATATCTACAATATACAAACATTGAAAGGTTAAAATGGAAACATTTGAAAAGATAAATCCAGTGAATAGTCACTGAAATGGCTTCCGCTGTGGCTCAAGGGTAAAGAATCTACCTGCAATGCAGGAGACACAGAAAACGCAGGTCCGATCCCTGGGTCTGGAAGGTCCCCTGAAGGAGGGCATGGCAACCCACTCCAGTAGTCTTGCCTGGAGAATCCCATGGACAGAGGAGCCTGGTGGGCTACAGTCCATAGGGTCTCCAAGAGTTGGACAGGACTGAAGCAACAGCACTGCATATCACAGTTATATTAATATCACACATGAAAAACTTTAACCTGAAAAGTGTCTTTAGAAATAGATATGAACATTAAGTACAAAGTTTCAATTATTCAGGTAGGTATAAACATTCTATGTTTAAGTAAATACCATATCAAGAAATATAGGTGAAAAATGGATATAATTACAAGGGAAATGTATACAACACATTAGAATTCAACTTGTCTCTCAGTTGATCAATAAATTATACAATAGTAGCAAATATATGGAATACCTAAACAACATAAGTAGCATATGATTTAAGAGACAGAAGAAGAAGCTGCATACAATAAGTGGACAAAATGATGCTCTCAAGCTCACATGAATAATAAAATTTAGCCATACACAAAGCCTTAAATCAAGTCTCAACAAGTTTTCAAGATTCAGTATTATAAATATATTATGTCCTGATCATAGTAGAATTTCTATTTGATTAAAAAATAAGATATAAAGTGCACCATACATGTATAAGTAATTCATGACTCAAAAATTTTAAAGCAAAATTTTATAGATTTGATCAATAATAGAGTAATTAAATATCAAACTTGCAAGATGCAATGAAATTTCCAGTGCTAATTCTTTTATTAGAAAATAAGAGATATCAAAAATTAAAGACATAGATAACCAAGTTAAGAAGTGAGGGGAGTAAAGCATACACTCAAGGGAATTATGAATGATAAAAGAGAGATTAATAAGACTAGAAAAAAATGCTATTCAAAATGAAAACTTGATTTAGTAAAAGGACTACATTAATCCTTTATTTCCAACTTGTACTGGAGATCAAACCATATTGTAATGACGTGCTATTTCTCTCATTACTGAGGTATGATTTCTGAACCTAGGGTATGGGAATTATGTAGAGCCAGACATCCTGGAATGTGAAGTCAAGTGGGCCTTAGAAAGCATCACTACGAACAGTGCTAGTGGAGGTGATGGAATTCCAGTTGAGCTCTTTCAAATCCTGAAAGATGATGCTGTGAAAGTGCTGCACTCAATATGCCAGCAATTTGGAAAACTCAGCAGTGGCCACAGGACTAGAAAAGGTCATTTTTCATTCCAATCCCTAAGAAAGGCAATGCCAGAGAATGCTCAAACTACCACACAATTGCACTCATCTCACAGGCTAGTAAAGTAATGCTCCAAATTCTCCAAGCCAGGCTTCAGCAATACGTGAACCGTGAACTTCCAGATGTTCAAGCTGGTTTTAGAAAAGACAGAGGAACCAGAGATCAAACTGCCAACATCTGCTGGATCATGGAAAAAGCAAGTGAGTTCCAGAAAAACATCTATTTCTTCTCTATTGACTATGTCAAAGCCTTTGACTGTGTGGGTCACAATAAACTGTGGAAAATTCTGAAAGATATGGGAATACCAGACCACCTGACTTGCCTCTTGAGAAACCTGTATGCAGGTCAGGAAGCAATAGTTAGAACTGGACATGAAACAACAGACTGGTTCCAAATAGGAAAAGGAGTACATCAAGGCTGTATATTATTACCCTGCTTATTTAACTATTATGCAGAGTACATCATGAGAAATGCTGGGCTGGAAGAAGCACAAGCTGGAATCAAGATTGCCAGGAGAAATATCAATAACCTCAGATATGCAGATGACACCACCCTTATGGTGAAAAGTGTAGAGGAACTAAAAAGCCTCTTGATGAAAGTGAAAGTGGAGAGTGAAAAAGTTGACTTAAAGCTCAACATTCATAAAATGAAGATCATGGCATCTGGTCCCATCACTTCATGGGAAATAGATGGTGAAACAGGGGAAACAGTGTCATAGTTTATTTTTTGGGGCTCCAAAATCACTGCAGATGGTGATTGCAGCCATGAAATTAAAAGATGCTTCCTCCTTGGAAGGAAAGTTATGACCAACCTAGATAGCATATTCAAAAGCAGAGACATTACTTTGCCAACAAAGGTCCGTCTAGTCAAGGCTATGGTTTTTCCAGTACTCATGTATGGATGTGAGAGTTGGACTGTGAAGAAAGCTGAGCACTGAAGAATTGATGCTCTTGAACTGTGGTGTTGGAGAAGACTCTTGAGAATCCCTTGGACTGCAAGGAGATCCAACCCGTCCATTCTGAAGGAGATCAGTCCTGGGTGTTCTTTGGAAGGACTGATGCTAAAGCTGAAACTCCAATACTTTGGCCACCTCATGCGAAGAGTTGACTCATTGGAAGGAACTCTGATGCTGGGAGGGATTGGGGGCAGGAGGAGAAGGGGACAACAGAGGATGAGATGGCTGGATGGCATCACCAACTCGATGGACATGAGTCTGAGTGAACTCCGGGAGTTGGTGATGGACAGGGAGGCCTGGTGTGCTGCAATTCATGGGGTAGCAAAGAGTTGTACATGACTGAGCGACTGAACTGAACTGAACTGAACTGAAACCCACAATACAGCACTGTAGATGATATTAATAAGAAACTAATTGGTCACATATATCTGGAGGGAAAAGGAACTCCAAAACACTGAAAGTTATATGGGCGTTGCATCTAGGAACAGAGTAAACAATGAGGATGTGTGAGAGGTAGTCATTTTGAATCAAGAAGGTAGTACATTCTCTGGTTCTTTCAAAAAGAATGAAATTGGCTTATTTGAATAATTCTACATGCTAACTCCTTGGAAGGAAAGTTATGACCAACCTAGACAACATATTAGAAAGCAGAGACATTACTTTGCCAACAAAGGTCCGTCTAGTCAAGGCTATGGTTTTTCCAGTACTCATGTATGGATGTGAGAGTTGGACTGTGAAGAAAGCTGAGCACTGAAGAATTGATGTTTATGTGGTATTGGAGAAGACTCTTGAGAGTCCCTTGGACTGCAAGGAGATCCAACCAGTCCATCCTAAAGGAGATCAGTCCTGGGTGTTCATTGCAAGGACTGATGTTGAAGCTGAAACTCCAATACTTTGGCCACCTGATGCAAAGAACAGACTCATTGGAAAAGACCCTGATGCTGGGAAAGATTGAGGGCAGGCGGAGAAGGGGTTGACTAGGATGAGATGGTTGGATGGCATCACCGACCCGATGGACATGGATTTGGGTGGACTCTGGGAGTTGGTGATGGACAGGGAGGCCTGGCGTGCTGCAGTTCATGGGATTGCAAAGAGTTGGACACAACTGAGTGACTGATCTGAATTGAACATGCTATTAGTAAACTGAAATCCACTACTCAAAACTAATAAAGAAGATCTATGTGGCTGGTATATTACTCATGGGAGCAGAGTAGGGAGGGGACCTTGAAATTAGGCCACTTCAGTTTCTCTCAAGTTTACCCGATGACAAAGCAGTACATAATATGGAGTCTTGATTTTATGCCTTATACCACAAATCAGTGCAAAAAACACAAGTAAATTAATGTATAAATAAAAAATAAACTGCTCAGAAATAGTAAAAATAGTCATTAAATGTAGATGAAATGCTACATACACAAGTACAAATGAATAAAATACAAATTACAACAGAAGCGGTTAGAGGAAATAAATTATACAAATTTCTGGATATCAGATTATTATAAAAATATATAAAAAATTAAAATCAATTAAAATGTCATTTAATTCATCTTCACAATAAAACAAAACCAGTAAAACTATATATAATAAATTTAAAAATTAGAAGAAATTTAAGAAAATATAATCAAGATATCTAAAGAGTACAAAAATTTTTGACAGAATGGCAGAAAGATGCATTAGGTGAACTGCCACTTTTTAAACTTCCTTCTAAGTGTGCATTATTATATTGCATCAATTAAAAAATCTGAAAAGCATGCTTCTCACATTTCTTTATATTGTAGGTCCAACCGAGACTTAAGTTCTGCCAATTAACTGTACCCGGCTGATCTTGGACTAGAATTTGGAACCTAGTTACACTGGGAATTTGGCAGTGTCCAAGACATTTACTTTTCCTTTGGCATTTTCTATTTGACCCAGTGTGGTTCTGCAGCCAGAAATTCTAGAAACAGCTTTTTGATCACTAAATGGTGGTAAAGCTGGTGTTCTCCTGAAGCCAGCATTTGTAGTAGCACCTTCCTGATCCAGGCAAAACGGCTGATGTGGGATGATCATAGAGCCAGCAGCTAGGACTGTTGACTTTCTCTGAGCCAAATTTCTGTTCATGGCAAGGTAGGACTTCATTGGCAGCTCAGTATATAATTTTGTCCAAGTAGCAATTCCTGAAGATCAAGCCTAAACACTGCTCCTCCAACCCTTTCCACCATTTATAAGCAATTAAATCATGTTCTATTTAGAACAATTTGGAGGTTTTCTGTCATCTGCAAATTTACTGTAACAAAACAAAGGCACAATAAAGATCTAAGTAGAGTCAGTGATACACTTTTAGAGAAAACTGTCATTACAAGAATATAGGTACATTTGAAATGAATTGAAAAATTCTGTTTCCCATTGGAATTTTATTCTGATTCTAAAACTTATACAGGAGAGTTTTCTTATAAAATATCAAGATAATAGAAAACTATTACAGTAAAAAAAATGGTGTTGACATAGAGAAAAACAAACAAAAGTAACAGCAAATCAAAAACCTAGGAACTCAGAAATGGATTCTCATTTATATTCATTAAATCAACAAATATTTAATTATTATTTAATATAAGTCAGGAACTGTTCTTTAAGCTGTGAATACATTAGAAAACAAAAGAGAAAAATGCTGTCTCATACACAGGGTTATTGTTACCATCTTTCTAAATTCCATATATATGCGTTAGTATACTGTATTGATGTTTTTCCTTCTGGCTTACTTCACTCTGTATAATAGGCTCCAGTTTCACCCACCTCATTAAAACTGATTCAAATGCATTCTTTTTAATGGCTGAGTAATACTCCATCGTGTATATGTACCATAGCTTTCTTTTTTATTTATTTATTTATTTTTGTACCATAGCTTTCTTATCCATTCATCTGCTGATGGACATCTAGGTTGCTTCCATGAAAGATGGTAACAATAACCCTGTGTACGAGACAGCAAAAGAGACACTGATGTATAGAACAGTCTTATGGACTCTGTGGGAGAGGGAGAGGGTGGGAAGATTTGGGAGAATGGCATTGAAACATGTAAAATATCATGTAAGAAACGAGATGCCAGTCCAGGTTCGATACACGATACTGGATGCTTGGGGCTAGTGCACTGGGACGACCCAGAGGGATGGTATGGGGAGGGAGGAGGGAGGAGGGTTCAGGATGGGGAACACATGTATACCTGTGGTGGATTCATTTTGATATTTGGCAAAACTAATACAATTATGTAAAGTTTAAAAATAAAATAAAATTTTTAAAAAAAGAAAGAAAAAAAGAGAAAAATGATGTGTCCTTGTTCCAGAGTAAGAAATAACAGAATACACTTTCTAAATAATGCAGCAATAAATTTAAGGAAAGGGTAATAGATTTCTGCCTAGCACTATACACAGAATAACTAATGCCATTTACACTTTTTAAAAGAAGACACACACACGCAAACACACACACAAACTCCCATTGAAAAGAAGGTTAGGTTTTCAGCTCAGACAGGAAAGAGTTGGGAAATCATCACTCTCATCCCACCATTAAGAAAAAGGTGCAGAAACTGAAAATCAGTAACTGGCTGGACCCATGAGAGAACTGAAAAATGGCCACACCAAATCCTGAAGAAAGAAAAAATCAGGGAAAATACAGAAAGCAAGATCTGCTTGTCTAGCATCGAAATTGCTAGAGCCATAAACTGGGAGAAACACTTACATGGTAAATAGGTAAATTGAGACTGAATATAGACTAAAGTGAAAATGAAACACCCGTGGGGGACACAGATTTAGGTATGCTCTCATACATTCATTGTTCATCATGAGAATCTGAGAAAGGTCCTTTCATGGCTCTGGCAAAGGAAGGGAGAAGTAGCCATTCTAAAATGTGTCCTGAGACATCTGCATAAACAGGACTACTCTCCAGGGAAGGGCTTTGCCTAAGCACAATTCTAAAACATAATCCCATAAAACAAAATCCATAATTTTCCTTTCTATCATAAGGGGAAAACAAAAATATAGTCAACAGGGGCAAGGACTTTGATGAAATTGACTGCAACGAGGCAATAGAAGAGTCAGGGGAATTAAAGCTAACCACTGGAGAAAGTTAACCTCTAGAGACACAGGCCACTAAAAATATGAGATAGAATTGGAAGAATGTTCCTTCTTCACCACACCTCCCTTATACCATCAAGGTTCTGTAGTAATAACAATATATGTGTATGCTAGGTCCCTTCAGTCATGTCCAATTCTTTAAAACCCTATGGACTGCAGCCTCCCAGGCTCCTCTGACCATGAGATTCTGCAGGCAAGAATACTGGAGTGGGTTGCTATGCTGTTCTCCAGGGTATCTTCCCAGCCCAGGGATCGAACCTGCGTTTCTTGTCTCCTATATTGGCAGGCAGGTCCTTTACTTCTAATGCCACCTGGGAAGCTGAAAAAGTAGAAAGACGTAGATTCTGAAGAGGAGTATGTAGGCAAGCTCAGAAGTCAAGAGGGGAGACAAAACAAGGACAAATATAGGAATTTGAAGCCTCTGCTAATTGCAGCTATAGCAAACAATAACCGGAGTCCAAATCCTAACCAGAAAACATATATTCTCAAACTAATCGCCTTTTTACTTAAATCCTGGCAGGCTACAGTCTGTGGTGTTGCAAAGAGTCAGGCACAACTGAGTGACTAACACTTTCCTTTTACATTATTTGCTTACCATTTACTGATAATAGACTTCCCATGTGGCACTAGTGGTAAAGAACCTGCCTGCCGCTGCAGGAGATGTTAAGAGACGTGAGTTCAATCCCTGGGTGGAGAAGATCCCCTGGAGAACAACACAGCAACCCACTCCAGTGTTCTTGCCTGCAGAATCCCATGAACAGAGGAGCACCAGGTGGCCAAAGTATTAGAGTTTCAGCTTCAGCATCAGACCTTCCAATGAATATTCAGGGTTGATTTCCTTTAGTATTCACTGGTTTGATATCCTCAATGTCCAAGGGGCTCTCAAGAGTCTTCAGCATCACAGTTTGAAAGCATCAGTTCTTCCCACTCAGCTTTCTTTATGGTCCAATGCTCACATCCATACATGACTACTGGAAAAACCATAGCTTTGACAATATGGACTTTTGTCAGCAAAGGAATGTCTCTGATTTTTAATACACCATCTAGGTTTGCTATAACTTTGTTATAGGATGTGTTAGCACTACTGATAGTGGGATTCCCTGGTGGCTCAGATGATAAAGAGTCTGCCTGCAAATGCAGGAAACCTGGGTTCGATCTCTAGGTTGGGAAGATCCCCTGGAGAAGAGACTAGCAATCCACTCCAGTTGTCTTGCCTGGAGAATTTCATGGACAGAGCCTGGCAGGCTACAGCCCATGGGGTCACAAAGAGGTAAATGCGACTGAGTAACTATCACTTTCACTTTTCTTTTACTAATAGTATACATCTGATATGCCATGTTTGTTCCAGAAATTATAAAACATGTTTAAAGGGCAAGGAAAAAGAAACTCTGATGAAACAAAGTAGTCATCAGAACCATGATGTGAGTGTCAGAATTATCAAATAAGGAAATTAAAATAACTATGATTAAAAATAAATAAATAAAATAACTATGATTAATATATTCAGGACTCTAATGGAAAAAAATAGACAGGATGCAAAAACAGATGGTTAATTTACATATAAAAAATGAAACTTAGAGAAAAAATCAAAAGAAAATGTTAATAAGAATCACAGTAAATAAAATGCTTGTTATAGCTTTTATCAGTGGATTTGAAATCCATAGCTTAAAAGTAGGTCAATATAAAATTCTGAAATTGAAAGACAAGAGAAAAAAAAAAGGGATTAAAATATAATTTTCTATACCAATGAGAAAAATATCAATATGGATAGCATAAGAATAATGGGAACACCAGAAATAGAATACTGAGTAAACCAGAATAAATGTTCACAATAATAATTTTTGAGAACTTTTTACAGTTGATGACAGTTTAAAAAAACTACATCTCTAGTAAACCAGGAGAATTTGAAAAAGGTAAAATAAGCCCCCTCAACTCTATAGAACTAGCAGATGCATTTTATATTCAAATTACAGGAAATCAAAAGCAAAGAGAAATACGGTGAAAGAAATCAGAAAGGAAAAAAATTTTCTATTACTTTTAATGGAACAATGGCAAGAATTACAATGGATTTCTCACCATAAATCCTGATAGCTCAGTTGGGGGCTTCCCTAATAGTTCAGTTGGTAAAGAATCTGCCTGCAATGTGGGGGATCTGGATTTGATCCCTGTATTGGAAAGATCCCCTGGAGAAGGGAACAGCTACCCACTTCAGTATTCTAGCCAGAGGAATTCCACGGACCATAGTCCATGGTTTGCCATTCCCTTCTCCAGTGGACCACATTCTGTTAGACCTCTCCACCATAACCCGCCCATCTTGGGTGGCCCCACACGGCATGGCTTAGTTTCATTGAGTTAGACAAGGCTGTGGTCTGTGTGATTAGACTGACTAGTTTTCTGTGATTATGGTTTCAGTGTGTCTGCCCTCTGATGCCCGCTCCCAACACCTACCATCTTACTTGGGTTTCTCTTACCTCGGACGTGGGGTATCTCTTCACAGCTGCTCCAGCAAAGCACAGCCACTGCTCCTTACCTTGGACGAGGGGTATCTCCTCACTGACCACCCTTCCTGACCTTGAACATGGAGTAGCAAAACACTTCAAGTATTCTTGCCTTGAGAACCCCATGAATAGCATGAAAAGGTGAAATGATAGGATACTGAAAGAGGAACTCCCCAGGTCGATAGGTGCCAAATATTCTACTGGAGATCAGTGGAGAAATAACTCCAGAAAGAATGAAGGGATGGAGCCAAAGCAAAAACAATACCCAGTTGTGGATGTGACTGGTGATAGAAGCAAGGTCCGATGCTGTAAAGAGCAATATTGCCTAGGAACCTGGAAAGTTGGGTCCATGAATCAAGGCAAATTGGAAGTGGTCAAACAGGAGATGGCAAGAGTGAAGGTTGACATTATAGGAATCAGCAAACTCAAATGGACTGGAATGGGTGAATTTAACTCAGATGACCATTATATCTACTACTGCGGGCAGGAATCCCTCAGAAGAAATGGAGTAGCCATCGTGGTCAACAAAAGAGTCCAAAATGCAGTACTTGGATGCAATCTCAAAAACGACAGAATGATCTCTGTTCGTTTCCAAGGCAAACCATTCAATATCACAGTAATCAAAGTCTATGCCCCAAAAAAGATGTCCTTTTCATTATAGGGGACTGGAATGCAAAAGTAGGAAGTCAAGAAACACCAGGAGTAACAGGCAAATTTGGCCTACGAGTACGGAATGAAACAGGGCAAAGGCTAATAGAGTTTTGGCAAGAGAATCCACTGGTCATAGCAAACACCCTCTTCCAACAACACAAGAGAAGACTCTACACATGGACATCACCAGATGGTCAACACTGAAATCAGATTGATTATATTCTTTGCAGCCAAAGATGGAGAAGCGCTATACAGTAGCAAAAAGAGACCAGGAGCTGACTGTGGCTCAGATCATAAACACTTTATTGCCAAATTCAGTTAAATTGAAGAAAGTAGGGAAAACCACTAGACCATTCAGGTATGACCTAAATCAAATTCCTTATGATTATACAGTGGAAGTGAGAAATAGATTTAAGGGACGAGATCTGATAGACAGAGTGCCTGATGAACTATGGACAGAGGTTCATGACATCCTACAGGAGACAGGGATCAAGACAATCCCCATGGAAAAGAAATGCAAAAAAGCAAAATGGCTGTCTAGGGAGGCCTTACAAATAGCTGTGAAAAAAAAAAAAAGAGAAGTGAAAAGCAAAGGAGAAAAGGAAAGATATAAACATCTGAATGCAGAGTTCCAAAGAATAGCAGGGGGAGATAAGAAAGCCTTCCTCAGTGATCAATGAAAAGAAATAGAGGAAAACAACAGAATGGGAAAGACTAGAGATCTCTTCAAGAAAATTAGAGATACCAAGGGAACATTTCATGCAAAGATGGGCTCGATAAAGGACAGAAATGCTATGGACCTAACAGAAGCAGAGGTATTAAGAACAGGTGGCAAGAATACACAGAAGAACTGTACAAAAAAGAGCTTCACGACCCAGATAATCACAATGGTGTGATCAGTCACCTAGAGCCAGACACCCTGGAATGTGAAGTCAAGTGGGCCTTAGAAAGCACCACTACTGAACAATGCTAGTGGAGGTGATGGCATTCCAGTTGAGCTCTTTCAAATCCTCAAAGATGATGCTGTGAAAGTGCTGCACTCAATATGCCAGCAAATTTGGAAAACTCAGCAGTGGCCACGGAACTGGAAAAGGTCAGTTTTCATTCCAATCCCTAAGAAAGGCAATGCCAAAGAATGCTCAAACTACCGCACAATTGCACTCATCTCACATGCTTGTAAAGTAATGCTCCAAATTTTCCAAGCCAGGCTTCAGCAATATGTGAACCGTGAACTTCCTGATGTTCAAGCTGGTTTTAGAAAAGGCAGAGGAACCAGAGATCAAATTGCCAACATCTGCTGGATCATGGAAAAAGCAAGAGAGTTCCAGAAAAACATCTGTTTCTGCTTATTGACTATGCCAAAGCCTTTGACCGTGTGGATCACAATAAACAGTGGGAAATTCTTAAAGAGATGGGAATACCGGACCACCTGATCTGCCTCTTGAGAAACCTATATGCAGGACAGGAAGCAACAGTTAGAAGTGGACATGGAACAACAGACTGGTTTCAAATAGGAAAAGGAGTACGTCAAGGCTGTATATTATTACCCTGCTTATTTGACTTATATGCAGAGTACATCATGAGAAACACTGGGCTGGAAGAAGCACAAGCTGGAATCAACACTGCTGGGAGAAATATCAATAACCTCAGATATGCAGATGACACCACCCTTATGGCAGAAAGTGAAGAGGAACTAAAAAGCCTCTTGATGAATATGAAAGAGGAGAGTGAAAAAGTTGGATTAAAGTTCAACATGCAGAAAACGAAGATCATGGCATCTGGTCCCATCACTTCATAGAAAATAGATGGGGAAACAGTGGAAACAGTGGCAAACTTTATTTGGGGGACTCCAAAATCACCATGGAGGGTGATTGTAGCCATGAAATTAAAAGATGCTTACACCTTGGAAGGAAAGTTAAGACCAACCTAGATAGCATACTCAAAAGCAGAGACATTACTTTGCCAACAAAGGTCCGTCTAGTCAAGCTATGGTTTTTCCAGTGGTCATGTATGGATGTGAGAGCTGGACTGTGAAGAAAGCTGAGAGCAGAAGAATTGATGATTTTGAACTATGGTGCTGTAGAAAACTCCTGAGAGTCCCTTAGACTGCAAGGAGATCCAACCAGTCCATTCTAAAGGATATCAGCCCTGGGTGTTCTTTGGAAGGACTGATGCTAAAGCTGAAACACCAATACTGTGGCCACCTCATGTGAAGAGTTGACTCATTGGAAAATACTCTGAAGGTGGGAGGGATTGGGGGCAGGAGGAGAAGGTGATGCAAAGGATAAAATGGCTGAATGGCATCACAGACTCAATGGACATGAGTTTTAGTGATCCCCTGGAGTTGGTGATGGCCAGGGAGACCTGGCATAGGGCAATTCTTGGGGTCGCAAGAGTCGGAAACGACTGAGTGACTTAACTGAACTGAACTGATATTCCATGGGGTCAAAAAGAGTTGGACACAACTGAGTGACTTTTACTTTCTCACCAGAAATCATGCAAGCAAGAAAAGAGTGGAATTAAATATCAAAGAAAAAAGAGAAAAGCTAATTAATATTTATTTACCAAAATTGCTCTCCTAAATGAAAGGGAAATGTTCTCACAGAAAGCAAAAGATGAGGACATTCATCACTCAATAAGCAATTTTGGAGACAGAGGCTCTGAAATTAATAAACATATGAAAAATATGCTAGAAAATACATTTAAAACCTCACTGTTAGTTGGAGACATGCAAATTAAAATAAACAGATTCCATTACATATCCACAGGTCTAGCAACTTAAGCTATTAGAAAAAGTTAATGGGAATGATGGGAGCTCTGATGTCTTGAGAAGGGACAAATAAACAGTCCATTTTGGGACCTTTGGTGCTATATAGCAAAATTTAAAGTATATGTAACATTTGTTGCAAAAATTTAAAACAATGTCCCTTTTCTTATTAAAATTTTTGTTTAGGAAAACTAATTTTATTTGGCAAAACTAATACAATTAACAAAAATTTATTTCAATATGACACAATTTCATTATTGTTACCTAGAAAAATTGATATTTTATAAAATTCTCAGCTTGAATGTATTCATTACTTGTAATCCACATAAATATAGTCTTTAGGGGTGTTCAGTAATTTTTAAAAACATAAATGAGAACAAAATGTTTGACTATTAATTTTGAAATGGATCTTGTGTGTATATAGGAGAGCACATGTCAGAAATTATGTGTAATAGAAAGCAATAGTGATAAGTGGAAAAAATATATCTGGGATTTGAAAAAGAGAAATAATTTGTGGTATATTTTAAAGAATGTAGTAAAGAATTTTAAATGCCTCTAATAATTATTTATAACAAATAAATCTGAAAATATTATATAAAATAATCAAATTTATTAATAAGAATATGGAAATTAAACATGCACATTAAATATATTCATTATAAATTCTTCTCTATAATGGTCAAGAATAAAATCTATGAAAATGATATACACTAATTATAAGTTAACTGTTGGTGTGAGATTTGGTGTAATTATGATAAAGAATTTATTCACTTTTTAAACACTGTATTATGTTTTAAATTGAAGAAATAGTAAATGTAAATGTAAACTTGTATTAAACCTGATGCTTGATATGTTGATTATTTATCATAGTATCTATTTTAACATTTTTTAACTGTAAGATATACATTGATATATGAGAGGTGTGTGTAACTTATAGTTTTTAACCTCACGAAAATTCCTAAGAATGATACAAAAGGGAAAATTCATAATTGAAAAAAATCTTCATCTAATAAACAAGTAATATTGAAGAAAGGGTAGAATAGTTTGTTAAAACAATTGTCCTGCTAAGAAAAACATAAAAAATCTAAGCCAAATATTAATAACGTTTATTTGAACATACTGGAAATATCTCAAGACGGTAAAAAACTGCAGTTGAGAACAGAAACCATGAATGAACTTAACATCTTTTCACATTCAAGGCATTCTCAGATTTTACACGTAGTGGTTAAGAAGCTTTGAAGTAGACTCAGATTTTGATGGACAGACAGAAAAACTGGTCTATGTATCTTATAAAAGAAATTCCCTAGTAGCGCTCCAGGACTTGGATTGAAGTTCTAAAGGAGTTTAGTTCAAGAAGTCATACAGAATCCAGCTGTAAACTATACAAAACCCCAGCTCTCTCCAAACATAAATCCCAGTTTTAAAAAATGTCAATTCCAGATTGAGTTTAGGGATTTGGGGATTCCTTGTAATTTGCCAGAAGTAAAATAGATAAATTATAAGGGAATATAGTGTCTCTCAGAGACTCAAATAATCTTTATATTTTTATATAAAATATCAAGCAACCAATCAGAAATCAACATATACACCAAGGAATATGAAAAACCAAGAACAATTACTATTATAAAATAAAATTTTTAAAGAAAAACATTTACAATGAATCCAGACAATGAAGTTGTCAGACACACACTTTCAAATACCCAAATTTTATCTTTATAGAAATAGAAAAGTACAAAGTTTAGAATTTTTCAGAGAACTGAAAACTTTTAAGTAGAAATTCTAAAGCCAAAAAAAACAATAATTAGAATTAAAATTTCAATAGCTGAACAGACATGAATGATAAGAGATTTGGTGAATTGTGACTAGGTCATGAGAGAATATTCTAAATGAAACTTCTAAAGATAAGAAATACAGAAAACACAGAAATATGTATAACAAAAGAATTATAGTTAGCTACAATTAAAAATATTTTTAATTTGGATGGATTTAGTTTGGATTAATTTAATTTTTAATTTAATATTAATTTAAAATGGATGACAGAAATCAAGACACATCATGAAATCAAAGATTAATTTATTTGATCAATGTATAATTATTATTTTTAAATAAATAAAACAATTACTAAGGTCAAATTTTGTAATTTGGTGTTATATGATTTTAAAGCAATTACTATTTGTTTACAATTAGCAAAACTGCAATAGAAGGGATAAAATCCAAAGTAAAGTTATTTACAATGTAAGAAATAATAAATAAATGTTTGAATTACTTTTACTTTTCTTGTAATTAATGAACTACATATAAAAATAAATCTTTACTATAGTACTTGCTGAATTTCTTAAAGATAAATAATAAAAATAGCCAATGTCTTAGAACATTTGGGAAACATATTCTCTTGAAAAATTTAAATGATCTTTATGAATGGCAACTTGAATATACATATTCATAACTGTAATTAATGTATGAACCTTTGGTCTTAGAAATTCCACTTCAAGCAATAAAGAATATATCAAAGGTATAGCCAAATACACATACATAAACTTATTCATGAAAGTATTACTTATAATTGAAAATGGAGAAAATAAAATTTAATCCCCAATTATAATGGATAGACTACTGAATTAAAGTATATTTTTTATGCTGAGATGATACAAGTTCTGATAAATTATGCTTTGAACACATTTGTTTAAATGGACAATTATTCATAATGTATTTTTAATGTAAACAAAGTTCAAGGTTATATCTTTTATAATGCAATTTTATTTGAAATATATGTGGGTTTATCTTTTCATGAAAGTTTCTCTCACTTAGTGTCCACAGCCTGCCTCAGTTAACCATCTACACTCTTCTTTCCATATGGATTCCTAACCACCTAAGACTATAAAGAAGAAAAATATCAAACATAGGAAATAAGATAAAAACTACTACTCCACCTTTCTTAGGACACATCGTTTCAGGTTAGTACATATTAAATAAATGAATTCTATGTGTTGTTATTTAGATAAACCAAAAAAAACACACAAAAAGTGAAATCCATAAATAAGATAGTATCATGATTGTACTAAATGATTGAGAAGCTATAATTAAGCTTTCCATTACTTTCCTTTTAAGACTTTAACATTCATTTTGTGGTAGTAACTGTAAATTTGAGGAGCACACTAAGTTAAGTACAATGTTGTAATTATATGTTGCCTTATTTTTTTTTATTATCACTAAATATTATTTTCAGAAAATGCAACAGGAATAAAAGGACTTATGACATCAAAGAGTAAAACAGCATTGGATTTGAAAGTTTCATGATGAGATTGACAAAAACAAGAAAAAAGTACTATTTCCCAAGAGCTGGGCTTTTTTTTTTTTTTAATGGAAGCATTAGCTTCAGTAGAAAACTTCTTCATTGATTTATCTTTATTGGAACACTCAAAAAGAGTACCTGTAATAAAAGAGAAAAATCTTTTTCATCAAATTAAAGAAGACTGGATTTAACTATTTAAATTGATTGTATACTTTAATGATTTTTTTATTCCAGTAAAAGTATTGATTGCTAGACAATTTGAAAACCATTTCACTATTTCACAGATTGTATTTACTGCTAGCATTTGTTTGATGGAGATTTAGTAGTAATGGAGAAAAATGACAATTTTCATTCCTAAAAAAAAAAAAAAACTTTCCAAGCTCTACAAATTAAACTATGTAGTGATCAGTTACACAGACCACAGGGTCAGACCATACTGGAACAGACTTGCCACTCTTAAAATATTTTTGATTCAAGACAAATTTCTTAACCTCAGTTTTTTTCACAGATATTCTGACAATAGTGATAAATATAGACTCATATTTCTACAGGTATGCATGTTTCTTAGGTTTGTTTTCTTATTGAATTCTTTGTGAATTAGAATTCATGTAATATGTTTAGCACTGTACATAGCAGCTAGTAGCCATGTAATAAATGCTAGCCAGTCTAAAAAGGGCTTATTAACCAAATTAGGTTTGAGAGTGTATTAGTTCTCTAGGGCTGCCATAACCAAATATCACCAACTAAGTGGCTGAAAAAAGGCAGAAATTTATTATCTCATAAAGTTTTGAAAGCTAGAATAAAAATCTAGATACTGGCAAAGCAATGAACCCTTTGAAATCTGTCAGAGAGAATTTGTTCTTGCCCCTTCGTAGCATCTGGTGGTTTACCAGAAATTCTTTGGCATTCCTTGGCTTGCAGCTGTAGCATTTCAATCTGTGCCTCCTACATGATACAATAATCTCATTTGAGTGCCTATGGCTCTATATCTTTCCTTCCTCTTGTAAGAACATGAGTCATAGTGGATTATGCTTATCCTACTCCAATATTACTGTAACTAACAAAATGTACAATGACTTTATTTCCAAATAGATCACATTCTGAGGTACTGAATTCAGGATTTCCACCTGTCTTTAGGGGACACAATTTAACCCATATCATGAGGCATTGTGAGCACTCATGTCAGTTCTAGAAGATTTTGAAGGTGAATAACAGGATAATAAGTATCAATTAAAAGACGCTTACTCCTTGGAAGGAAAGTTATGACCAACCTAGATAGCATATTCAAAAAGAGACATTACTTTGCCAACAACGGTCCGTCTAGTCAAGGCTATGGTTTTTCCTGTGGTCATGTATGGATGTGAGAGTTGGACTGTGAAGAAGGCTGAACACCGAAGAATTGATGCTTTTGAACTGTGGTGTTGGAGAAGACTTCTGAGAGTCCCTTGGACTGCAAGGAGATTCAAGCAGTCCATTCTAAAGGAGATCAGCCCTGGGATTTCTTTGGAAAGAATGATGCTAAAGCTGAAACTCCAGTACTTTGTCCACCTCATGTGAAGAGCTGACTCATTGGAAAAGACTCTGATGCTGGGAGGGATTGGGGCAGGAGGAAAAGGGGACGACAGAGGATGAGATGGCTGGATGGCATCACCGACTCGATGGACGTGAGTTTGAGTGAACTCCGGCAGGTGGTAATGGACAGGGAGGCCTGGCATGCTGGGATTCATGGGGTCGCAAAGAGTCGCACACGACTGAGCGACTGAACTGAACTGAACTGAAGTATCAATTTATAGGGGTATATCAAAGATCTTTATGAAACTGTGACAAAGGAATATTAAATATCTAAGGATATCTGATTAGTAAACAGACTAAGAACTGAGTTTCCTAAATTTGTGGCAAGTGCTCTCTTAACTAATCTGCATGGGCTCCAATCAACAATGATAAATGGAATAGGCAGACAAACATCATTCCACTCCCTGTTTAGTTGACTTCTGTTATTTTCTGTCATTTCATTTGTTGTATTTTTCAGGTTAATGCCATTTTAACTGATATTTTAAATATCAGTTGCCTTTTGAACTTTGAAATCCTTTACAAAGTATCTAATGTGTGTTAGAACAGACTTTAAAGTTTAAAAAAAAAGATGTCTTAGTTGCCTTACCTGTAGAATGAAGAGAACTATCATACATGAGCATTCCATAGACTTAGGAGGGTTCTATAGGGTTATACATAAGAAAAATAAGTTGATAGTAAAAGTTTAAGAGTGTTTAGATAATAAATATATACATTGGGCTGTTTCCTATAACATTTGATATAATTATACACTTATATTTGTTTATATAATATACATTTATACTATAAATTTATATGTAATCACATATATTTCAATCACATGTTTTCTATATAGCAACTTTATTGAGATATAATTCACATTCTATGCAATTCTCTCATTTAAAGTGTACAATTCAGTGGTCTTTAGTACCTTCACAAAGTTGTGCAACCATCACCACAACCAATTTTAGAACATTTAAATCACCTGACAAAGAAACTCAGTATCCAGAATTAGTCACTCCCCGTTTTCCCTCAGCCTCCTCAGTTCTAGACAGCCAATCATCTGCTCTCTGGCTCTATCTTTTTGCCTATTATAGATATTTTATGTAAGTGGAGTGATACAATATATGGTATTTTGGGACTAGCTTCGTTTACTTATAGTTTTCAATATATATCCATGTTGTTGTATGTATCTATCCACCATTTCTTTTTATGCTAACTAATATCCCATTTTTGCAGAGATATAGTGCATTTTAAACACATTCATCAGTTAATAGAGATTTTTTCCCACTTTTTGGCTTTTATGAACAATGCTGCTGTGAACAGTTTTGTGTGAATATGATATTCCTTTCCTTTATTATATGCCATAGTGTGGAATTCCTCGGTCACTTGGTAATCCTAAATTTAACTTTCTGATAAATTTCCAGTCTATTTTCCAAAACAACTGAACCATTTTACATTCCCACCAGACATAAATATTTATACTTTCTCCACATCCTTATCAAACTTGTTTATTATGTCTTTTAGAGTGTGTGTGAAATGGATCTAACAGTAATCTTGGTTTGTATTTCTTTGATGGCTGATGATGTTGAAAATCATTTCACATGCTTAATTGTCTTTTGTGCATTTTATTTGGAAAAATGTCTATTCAAATTCTTAGACCATTTTTAACTGGCTTGTCTTTTTATGGTGAGTTGTACTCATTCTTTCTATATGCTAGATACAAGTTTCCTATGAAATATATGATTTGCAAATATTTTCTCTTTCTTTGTATTGTATTTCCACTTTCTTTGTGTTGTATCCTTTGAAACATAAGTGGTTTAGTTTTGTTCAAGTGCAATTTAAAGGTATTTTTCTTTTGTCACTTGGGCATTCAGTGTCAGATCCCCAAGTAGGCTTTTCCTAACCCAAGATGACATGGTTTACTACTACATTTTCTCTAAATGTTCTGTGTTTATAGTTTTGGCTCATGTTTATAAGTCTATGATCCATGTTAGTTTGTTTTTGTGTATAGTGTAAAGAAGAGGTCTGTGACAGATTGAACTGTGTCCTCCAGAAAGCTTTCATAACACCCATTACTTCAGAATGTAATCCTTTTCAGAGTTAGGGTCCTTTCAGATGCAGTTACTTAAAGTGAAATTAAACTGGAGTTAAGAGGGTGCTTAATTCAATATATAAGTTAAAGTCACTTAGTCGTGTTTGACTCTTTGAGACCCCATGGACTATAGAGTCCATGGAATTCTCCAGGCTAGAATACTGGAGTGGGTACGCTATGCCTTCTCCAGCAGATCTTCTTGACCCAGGAATTGAACCGGGGTCTCCTGCATTGCAGGTGGATTCTTTACCAACTGAATTATCAGTGAAGCCCTGATATGATTTAATTCAGTATGAAGTCAATATGAATATAATTGAATACTTAATTCACTATTACTGGTATCCTTAAAAAGATGAGAAAAAAAAAAAGTCATCGAACACAGAAATACACAGGGAGAACACCATGTAATGACAGAAACAGAGATTGGAGTTATGCAGCCTTAAACTAAGAACAACAAAGATTCTTTGCCATCAGCAGAAATTGAGACGAAGCAAGAAAGTATTCTACTCAGGATCTCAGTGGAGGCATGCCCCTGCCAAAACCTCAACTGCAGATTCCTTGCCTCCAGAATTGAGTTCTGTTGTTTTAAGCTAATGACAAATGTGTATTGCTTTGTTTACAGAAACCCTAGAAAACTATTACACATTTTGGTATCAGGATTTTTTTTTTTTTTCTGATTGAGGTGCTACTGTAACGCGGAAGTTAAATGCGTAATGGATACAGGTTGGAAGAATTTTGAAGTACTTCATAGCAAAAATCTACATCGTGTTGAAGAGATTTTTGGTAGATATATGAGTGTTAAAAGCAGTTCTGGAATGGCTCAGAAGGAAATAAGGTAAGCTGTGTAGAGAAAGCTTCTGTCATCTTTGAGAACACAGGAGCAGACTGTTGCTAGAATTATAAATGTCAAAGGTGCTTCTGGAGAAGATTCAGACAGAAATGATAGTGTTAGTCACTCAGTCTTGTCCGACTCTTTGTGACCCCATGGACTGTAGCCCACTAGGCTCCTCTGTCCATGGAATTCTCCAGGCAAGAATACTGGAGTGGGTTCCAAACAGAAATGAGGAATATGTTATTAGAAACTGAAAGTTTGTTAGTCGCTCAGTTGTGTCTGACTCTGAGATCCCATGGGCTGTAGGCTGCCAGGCTCTGCTGTTCATGGAATTCTCCAGGCAAGAATACTGGAGTGGGTAATTTCTTCCTTCTCCATGAGATCTTCCCAACGCAGAGACTGAACTTGGGTCTCCTGCATTGCAAGAAGATTCTTTACCATCTAAGCCACCAGGGAAGAGGAGCAGACTGATGCTAGAAATATGAATGTCAAAAGTGCTTCTGGAGAAGATTCAGAGAGAAATGAGGAATATGTTATTAAAAACTAGAAGAAAGGCTAGAATTAAAAATAAAATAAAACTTGGCTAAATAGTGTTCTGCTGTTTAAGGTTGGAAAGTAGAATTTGTAAGTCATGAGCTCGGATATTTAGCTATGGAGATTTCCAAGTAAAGTGTGGAAATCATAGCCAGGTTTCTCTTTCCTGTTTATAGTAAAATGTGAGAGCAAAGAAAGAAAGTGAAGAACGAGCTATTTAGTAAAAAGGAACCATAGCAATTTATTTAGTCTTTAATGTATTTCAATTACATTTGATAGCTTTGTCTGTACAGATCTTGTTCTTCTTTTGTTAAGTTTATTATTAATTTCTTTTTTTTTGATGCTATGATTATAAATTTCTTAATTTCAGTTTCTAAGTGATTGTTCATTGTTATTGATGGGAATTATAACTATTTTTTTTTTTGCATGATGAATTTAAACCCTGAAAATTTGCTGAGCTCAATTATTAGTTCTCATAGATTATTTTTTAATAGATGCTTTAAGATTTTTATTTACAAATATATGGTCATCTGCAAGTAGGAAGAGATAGTTTCACCTCTGTCTTTTGTTTAATTTCCAAGACTAGAATTTCTGGTATACAGAAATGATAAGAATAGAATGTTTATCCTGTTCTTGATCTTAAGGAGAAAAATCATTCAGTTTTTACTCATTATGTCTGTTAGCTGTAGGTTTGCCAAGATGCCCTTTGACAGGTTGAGGAAGTTCCATTCTATTCCCAGTTTGCTGAAAGTTTTTAATCATAAAAGCATGTTGCGTTTTTCTAATGCTTTATCTGCCCCTATTAAGATAAGCATTTGGCTTTTGTATTCTTTTGTTATGGTTGAAACATAATTTTATTTTTGAAGTTAAAAATTGCATTTATATGATAAATTCCACTGTATAATCCTTACTATAGGTTAGCAGACTCAATTTTAGAACATCTTTGTCAATACTCAGAAAAAAAAAAAATTGGTCTGCAAGGTTTTAACTTTGTGATATCTTTAAATGATTTTGGTGTAAAGGTAATACTGGCTTACAGTGTGAGTTGTTAAGTGATCTCCAAACTTTAATTTCTTGGAAGAGATTGTGAAGGGTTGGATTTATTCTTCTTTATATATCTAGTAGAGTTCACAGTGAAGTCACATGGGCATAGACTTTTTGTTTCTGGGAATTTTTTTAAGTTTCTAGTTGAGTCATCAATTGTTAAGGATCTATGCTAGAGGGGCAGTCCCAAGATGCCAAGGAATAGGATGGGGAGACCACTTTCTCCCCCTCAAATTCATCAAAGGATCATTTGACTGCTGAGCAACTTCCACAAAACAACTTCTGAACGCTGGCAGAAGACACCAGGTACCCAGAAATGCAGCCCATTCTCTTTGAAAGGAGGGAGAAATGTCAATAACCTCAGATATGCAGATGACACCACCCTTATGGCAGAAAGTGAAGAGGAACTAAAAAGCCTCTTGATGAAAGTGAAAGAAGAGAGTGAAAATCATGGCATCTGGTCCCATCACTTCATTGCAAATAGATGGGGAAACAGTGGAAACTGTGTCAGACTTTATCTTTTTGGGCTCCAAAATCACTGCAGATGGTGATTGAAGCCATGAAATTAAAACACACTTATTCCTTGGAAGGAAAGTTGTGACCAACCTAGATAGCATATTCAAAAGCAGAGACATTACTTTGCCAACAAGGGTCTGTCTAGTCAAGGCTGTGGTTTTTCCAGTACTCATGTATGGATGTGAGAGCTGGACTGTGAAGAAAGCTGAGTGCCAAAGAATGGATGCTTTTGAACTGTGGTGTTGGAGAAGACTCTTGAGAGTCCCTTGGACTGCAAGGAGATCCAACCAGTCCATTCTAAAGGAGATCAGTCCTGGGTGTTCTTTGGAAGGAATGATGCTAAAGCTGAAACTCCAGTACTTGGCCACCTGATGCGAAAAGTTGACTCATTGGAAAAGACTCTGATGCTGAGAGGGATTGGGGGCAGGAGGAGAAGGAGACAACAGAGGATGACATGGCTGGATGATATCACTGACTCGATGGACGTGAGTCTGAGTGAACTCCGAGAGTTGGTGATGGACAGGGAGGCCTGGCGTTCTGCAATTTATGGGGTCGCAAAGAGTTGGACACGACTGAGTGACTGAACTGAACTGAGGACAAAATATAAGAGACAAAAGAGTTAGGGACGGAGACCCGTCCTCGGGAGGAAGTTGTGAAAGAGGAGAAGGTTCCAAATATCAGGAAACCATCTCACCAGCAGATCTGTGGGGAATTTTGGAATGTCAGAGGGCAACATAACTGGGAGAAAAAAAAAAAAAAAAAAAACACAGTATGCACCTATCCGCAAGTCCCCAGTGGAGAAGTAGCCCAGACACTCGCTTCTGCCACCAGAGAGTGGGGGCTGGACAGGGAGGCGTGGGCTGCAAGCTTAGGGTAAGGACAGGGCCTGAAGGCCCTGAGCACAATCTAAGGGAGCTAGCGTGAGATAGAAACTAAAACTTTGGGATAGCCAGAAAGGAAAAAATAAAAGAGAACTTTCCCGTGAAAGGCTTTAATCTAACACACAGCCTGGCACGCTCACAGAACAAAGGACTGAGTGAACACCAAAGGAGACCTAGCCTGATGCATATAGGCCCCTCCCCCACCATACGCAGAGAGGCAGGCGTGCAACAGCCGGAGCAGGAAGGCAAGGGGCAATCTCGGCCCCAGAGATCAGCAATCTCCACCAAACTGTGAGCAGGTTCCCAGCTGCTAACCACGTCTTCCTGGGATCCTGCACAGTTTACGTCTGCCAGGAGGGTTGCAGCCTGAGATCAGCTCCCTAGAGGAGACACACAGCATACCTGAGACAGTGCTCTCTTGGCACACCCAGGAAACCGAGCAGTGGGGACAGGAGAGTTGATTAAGATGCATGATCCACCTGGGACAGTGCACTCACCAAGCACCTGGTCGCCTGAGCTGCTCAGAACTGGGAAGGGTGCAAAACACATGCCCAAGACCAGATGGCTTCACAGGTGAATTCTACCAAAAATTTAGAGAAGAGCTAACACCTAGCCTACTCAAACTCTTCCAGAAAATTGCAGAGGAAGGTAAACTGCCAAACTCATTCTATGAGGCCACCATCACTCTAATACTAAAGCCAGACAAAGATGCCATAAAAAAAGAAAACTACAGGCTAATATCACTGATGAACATATGCAAAAATTCTAACAAAATTCTAGCAGATAGAATCCAACAACATATTAAAAAAGATCATACATCATGACCAAGTGGGCTTTATCCCAGGGATACAAGGATTCCTCAATATTTGCAAATGAATCAATGTGATACACCACATTAACAAATTGAAAGATAAAAACCCATGTGATTATCTCAATAGATGCAGAGAAAGCCTTTGACAAAATTCAACATCCATTTATGATAAAAAAAAAAAAAAAAAACCCTCCAGAAAGCAGGCATAGAAGGAACATGCTGCTGCTGCTGCTGCTGCTGCTGCTAAAGTCGCTTCAGTTGTGTCCAACTCTGTGCAACCCCATAGATGGCAGCCCACCAGGCTCCCCCATCCCTGGGATTCTCCAGGCAAGAACACTGGAGTGGGTTGCTGTTTCCTTCTCCAATGCATGAAAGTGAAAAGTGAAAGTGAAGCCACTCTGTCATATCCGACTGTTAGCGACCCCATGGACTGCAGTTTACCAGTCTCCTCTGTCCATGGGATTTTCCAGGCAAGAATACTGGAGAAGGAACATAACCTCAACATAATAAAAGCCATATATGATAAACCCATAGCAAACATTATCCTCAATGGTGAAAAATTGAAAATATTTCCCCTAAAGTCAGGAACAAGACAATGGTGCCCACTCTCACCACTACTATTCAACATAATTTTGGAAGTTTTAGCCACAGCTATCAGAGAAGAAAAAGAAATAAAAGGAATCCAGATTAGAAAAGAAGAAGTAAAACTCTCAATGTTTGCAGATGACATGATCCTCTACATTCAAAACCCTAAAGACACCACCAGAAAATTACTAGAGCTAATCAATGAATATAGTAAAGTAACAGGATGTAAAATTAATACACAGAAGTCCCTTGCATTCCTATACACTAACAATGAGAAAACAGAAAGAGAAATTAAGGAAATAATCCCATTCACCATTGCGATGAAAAGAAATAAATACTTAGGAATAAATCTACCTAAAGAAACAAAAGACCTATATATAGAAATTTATAAAACACTGATGAAATATATCAAAGATGACATAAATAGATGGAGAAATATACCATGTTCATGGATCAGAATAATCAATATAGTGAAAATGAGTATACTACCCAAAGCAATCTGTAGATTCAATGAAATCTCTATCAAGCTACTGACAGTATTTTTCACAGAACTAGAAAAAATAATTTCAAAATTTGTATAGAAATAAAACCTCAAATAGCCAGAGCAATCTTGAGAAAGAAGAATGGAACTGGAGGGTTCAACCTGCCTGACTTCAGACTATACTACAAAGCTACAATCATCAAGACAGCTGGCACACAGACAGAAATATAGATCAGTGGAACAAAATAGAGAGCTCAGAGATAAATCCACGCACCTATGGACATTTTACCTTTGACAAAGCAGTCAAAAATATACAATGGAAAAAAGAAAATATATTTAACAAATGGTGTTGGGAAAACTGGTCAACCACCAAAAACTAGAATACTTTCTAGCACCATACACAAAAATAAACTAAAATGGATTAAAGATCTAAATGGAAAACCAGAAACTATAAAACTCCTAGAGAAAAACATAGGCAAAACACTCTCTGACATAAATCATAGGATCCTCTATGACCCACCTCCTAGAGTTCTGGAAATAAAAGCAAAAATAAACAAATAGGACCTAATTAAACTTAAAAGCTTTTGCACAACAAAATAAATTGTAAGCAAGGTGAAAAGACAGCCTCCAGAATGGGAGAAAATAATAGCAAATGAATCAACTGACAAAGAATTAATCTCAAAAATATACAAGCAGCTCCTGCAGATCAATTCCAGAAAAATAAACGATCCAATCAAAAAATGGGCCAAAGAACTAAACAGGCATTTCTGCAAAGAAGACATACAGATGGCTAACAAACATGAAAAGCTGCTCAATATCACTCATTATCAGAGAAATGCAAATCAATACCACAATGAGGTACCATCTCACGATGGTCAGAATGGCTGCTATCACAAAATCTACAAACAATAAAAACTGGAGAAGGTGAAGAGAAAAGGAAACCCTCTTACACTGTTGGTGAGAATGCAAACTTGTACAGCCACTCTGGAGAACAGTGTAGAGATTCCTTAAAAACCTGGAAATAGAACTGTCACACAACCCAGCAATCCCACTGCTGGGCATATACACCAAGGAAACCAGAATTGAAAGAGACACATGTACCCCATTGTTCCCTGCAACACTGTTTACAATAGCCAGGACATGGAAGCAACCTTGACGTCCATCAGCAGACGAATGGATAAGAAAGCTGTGATACATATACACAATGGAATGTTAGTCAACTATTAAAAAGAACACATTTGAATCAGTTCTAATGAGGTAGATGAAACTGGAGCCTATTATACATAGTGAAGTAAGTCAGAAAGGAAAAAAAAAACAATACAGTATATTAACACATATATATGGAATTTAGAAAGATGGCAACGACTACCCTATATGTGAGACAGCAAAAGAGACACACACGTAAAGAACAGACTTTCAGACTCTTTGGGAGAAGGCAAAGGTGGGATGATTTGAAAGAATAGCATTGAAACATGGTTATTACCATATGTAAAATAGATGACCAGTCCAAATTCAATGCATGAAGTACGGCACTCAAAGCTGGTGCACTGGGACAACCCTGAGGGATGGGATGGGGAGGGAGGTGGGAGGGATTTCAAGATGGGGGATACATGTACACCCATGGCTGATTCATGTCAATGTATGGCAAAAATCACTACAATATTGTTAAGTGATTAGCCTCCAATTAAAATAAATAACTTAATCTTTTTTAAAAAAGGAAAAAAAAAAGAGATATGCCAATTTTCTATTGCCTCTTTTATCAGTTTCCATAGCTTGAGACTTGCTGTTAGAAATTTGCTTATTTTAAGCAATTTGATGGTGTGTATTTGTTCTTAATATTATTTGATTATTCCTTTCAATTGTGGAAAATTAGTGGTATGTCCTCCCCCCATCTTTTTTCCCCTGATTTTAGTACTTTTTAGGCTCCTCTTTTTTAGTTGTCATTCCAGCAGAAGGGCTATCAATTTTGTTGACTTTTCAAATAATTTTGTTTTCCTTGTTTTTTTTCTTTTGTTTTTGTATTATCAATTCCATCGATTTCTACTCAAATTTTTACCATTTTCTTTTTTTTATTTACTTCAGGTTTAACATGCTTTTATTTTTCTCATATTTTAATGTAGAAAACTTGATTATTCATTTGAGATCTTTGTCTTTTTTACATACAAGGTTTATAGTTTTAAATTCTGTTATAAGCAATGCTTTGTTGCATCCCCTAACTTTGGGGGGTTGTGTTTTAACCTTTTTGAAAGTATTTTTAAATTCCCCTTGTGATTTTCTTTCTTTATTTTTGGTGGGGGGGGTTAATCTCCTGGGTGAATTTTTTTTTACTTAATTTTATTTTTAAGCTTTACATAATTGTATTGGTTCTTCCATATATCGAAATGAATCCACCACAGGCATACATGTGTTCCCCATCCTGAACCCTCCTCCCTCCTCCCTCCCCATACCATCCCTCTGGGTCGTCCCAGTGCACCAGCCCCAAGCATCCAGTATTGTGCATCGAATCTGGACTGGCAACTTGTTTCATATATGATATTATACATATTTCAATGCCATTCTCCCAAATCATCCCACCCTCTCCCTCTCCACAGAGTCCAAAAGACTGTTCTATACATCAGTGTCTCTTTTGCTGTCTCATATACAGGGTTATCATTACCATCTTTCTAAATTCCATATATATGTGTTAGTATACTGTATTGGTGTTTTTCTTTCTGGCTTACTTCACTCTGTATAATAGGCTCCAGTTTCATCCACCTCATTAGAACTGATTCAAATGTATTCTTTTTAATGGCTGAGTAATACTCCATTGTGTATATGTACCACTGCTTTCTTATCCATTCATTTGCTGATGGACATCTAGGTTGCTTCCATGTCCTGGCTATTATAAACAGTGCTGCGATGAACATTGGGGTACACGTGTCTCTTTCCCTTCTGGTTTCCTCAGTGTGTATGCCCAGCAGTGGGATTGCTGGATCATAAGGCAGTTCTATTTCCAGTTTTTTAAGGAATCTCCACACTGTTCTCCATAGTGGCTGTACTAGTTTGCATTCCCACCAACAGTGTAAGAGGGTTCACTTTTCTCCACATCCTCTCCAGCATTTATTACTTGTAGACTTTTGGATCGCAGCCATTCTGACTGGCGTGAAATGGTACCTCATAGTGGTTTTGATTTGCCATTTTTCTGATAATGAGTGATGTTGAGCATCTTTTCATGTGTTTGTAGCCATCTGTATGTTTTCTTTGGAGAAATGTCTATTTAGTTCTTTGGCCCATTTTTTGATTGGGTCATTTATTTTTCTGGAATTGAGCTGTAGGAGTTGCTTGTATATTTTTGAGATTAGTTGTTTGTCAGTTGCTTCATTTGCTATTATTTTCTCCCATTCTGAAGGCTGCCTTTTCACCTTGCTGATAGTTTCCTTTGTTGTGCAGAAGGCTTTAAGTTTAATTAGGTCCCATTTGTTTATTTTTGCTTTTATTTCCAATATTCTGGGAGGTGGGTCATAGAGGATCCTGTTGTGATGTATGTCAGAGAGTGTTTTGCCTATGTTCTCCTCTAGGAGTTTTATAGTTTCTGGTCTTACATTTAAATCTTTAATCCATTTCGAGTTTATTTTTGTGTATGGTGTTAGAAAGTGGTCTCGTTTCATTCTTTTACAAGTGGTTGACCAGTTTTCCGAGCACCACTTGCTAAAGAGATTGTCTTTAATCCATTGTATATTCTTGCCTCCTTTGTCAAAGATAAGGTGTCCATATGTGCGTGGATTAATCTCCGGGCTTTCTATTTTGTTTCATTGATCTATATTTCTGTCTTTGTGCCAGTACCATACTGTCTTGATGACTGTGGCTTTGTAGTAGAGCCTGAAGTCAAGCAGGTTGATTCCTCCAGTTCCGTTCTTGTTTCTCAAGATAGCTTTGGCTATTCGAGGTTTTTTGTATTTCCATACAAATTGTGAAATTATTTGTCTAGCTCTGTGAAGAAAACTGTTGGTAGCTTGGTAGGGTTTGCAATGAATCTATAAATTGCTTTGGGTAGTGCTGGGAGCTGGCGAGAGACATTCCACTCGTGACAAAGGTCATGAGGAAGGAGGCTTGGCATACGCAAAGGCAGGATCGAGCCTCAGGAGTCCCCCCAAATATTCTCGAGCACCTACCCCCCAAAAACCAGAGTCTGTCTACTTTATTGCTTTGTGCTCTCACTTCTGACTTTACTGGGGGCTGTCCCCCACCACCATCTCGCTCTCTCTGTCAAAGAGTTATCTTACAGCTCCAACTAATAAAGTTCCTGGGCAATTAGTTTTTAAATCCAAACCCTTCAGATGGCTCTCTAACTCGCTTGACAAGTTTACCCGGACTCCTACAGCTATGCATACGATTGTTTACAGTCTCCCAGCCTCGAGAGGCATGGGAAGCTTAAGATATTCAAATAGCTTAGAGCCTCTCAGAGAGTTAGAAACTGTCAGAATAAAACTAGTAAAAGAGTTCATTGATGAACCAATGCTTGTTGCCAAGTTTTCACATCCCCTGAATTGTATCCTTGAATGTGTATTAATAGTTGGTATGTAGAAAAAATAAGTATATCCTTGGTGTTAGTAACTTTAGACCCTTAAGGTAATAAATTCTTGCCTTTGTTGTAAACCCATTACACATCCGCCCTATAGGAATGCAATTTTATCTTCGGAAGATGGCACCAAACCTTAAAATAATTACTCTTAGAGAAAATAAGTCTTTGTTGATAAGTCCTTGTCACGAGTCATAAAATGTTAATAGGCCTTCTGGCCAGAAGATGATGTAAATCACCTAAACCATTTGTATACTATAAATTTGCAGGAAAGAAACCCTGGTTTTTGATAAGGATCAAAAACTGCTGATTTTGCATCCCCTATTATCCTCTATGTGTAACTTAGGGTATAAAAGCCCCTGTTGAAAATAAAGCTATGGGCCTTGCTCACCAGAGCTTGGACTCCCCATGTCATTCTTTCTTTTCACATTCTGGCTGAAGTCTCCATCTGGAGCACGGAGGTCCTCTGTGACCATTTATTTGCCTGGGCTTCTAAGACCCACTCGAGAAGGTGTCTAAGGTGGGGCACCTTCTGCTATCTGAGAGGGCACCTGCGGCCTCCATGGTCAGAGCTAACCTGGTGTCACAGGTTATATTGATTTTCCGCATAAACCAAGCTACTCAGCCTCTTTTCACCACTGAATTTTCCTACTGAGCTATCCTCATTCTATTACTCTTTATATTTTTGATAAATATGTAAATAGTTGCCGACGCTGTCTCCCCTTTGAATACCCTGGATCAGCTGGGGCAGGACCTCGGCAGGGTAGTATACTCATTTTCACTATATTGATTCTTCCAATCCATGAACATGGTATATTTCTCCATCTATTAGTGTCCTCTTTGATTTCTTTCACCAGTGTTTTATAGTTTTCTATATATAGGTCTTTAGTTTCTTTAGGCAGATATATTCCTAAGTATTTTATTCTTTTCGTTGCTATGGTGAATGGGATTGTTTCCTTAATTTCTCTGTTTTCTAATTATTAGTGTATAGGAATGCAAGGGATTTCTGTGTGTTGATTTTATATCCTGCACTTTACTATAATCATTGATTAGTTCTAGTAATTTTCTGGTGGAGTCTTTAGGGTTTTCTATGTAGAGGATTATGTCATCTGCCAACAGTGAGAGTTTTACTTCTTCTTTTCCAATTTGGATTCCTTTTATTTCTTTTTCTGCTCTGATTGTTGTGGCCAAAACTTCCAAAAAATTTTCTTTTGACTAGTTGAATATTTTAGGGATGTTCTTTTAAATTTCTACATAATTATGATGTTCCCAAATTTTTCCTTATTGATTTTTTATTTTATTCCTTTATAGGAAAATATGTTTATTATTTCAATTCTTTGATATTTATTGAGAAAAACTTTATGACATAATTTGTTTTATATTATATGTCAGAGAATATCTCATGTAGACTTGAGAAAAAAAGTATATTACACTGTCACTGAGCAGATCATCTATAGCTGTATGTTACGTTCAATTTGTTTACAGAGCTGTCCAAATTTTCCCTTTCCTTGCTGATCTGCATAGATGGTCTATTCATTATTAAAAGTGGTATTCAAAAATTGCATTGAAACATATATAATATCATATGTGAAACGAATTGCCAGTCCAGGTTCGATGCATGATACAGGATGTTCGGGGCTGGTGTACTGGGATGACCCAGAGGGATGGTATGGGGAGGGAGGTGGGAGGGGGGTTCAGGATGGGGAACACGTGTACACCCATGGTGGATTCATGTTGATGTGTGGCAAAACCAATACAATATTGTAAAGTAAAAAAAATAAAAATAAAATAAAATGGAGAAAGTAGTAAAAAAATAAATAAAATAAATAAAAATGGTATTCAAGTCTCAAACTATTATTTTTGGGTTGCCAAATTGCTCCTTTCTCTTGTCAGTTTTTGTTTCATGTATCATGCAGCTCTGTTGCAAAATATATATATATATATATATATATATATATATATATATATATATATGTATATATATATATATATAATGTATATATATATATGTGTGTGTGTGTATATGCTTATAATTATCATAATGCTGTCGATAGATCTCTTTTATTACTATACAATGTCCTTCTTTATATCTAGTAAGAATTGTTGGTTTTAATGTATATTTTGTCTGATATCAGCATATCTTTCTAGTTTTCTTTCTGGTTCCATATGTCATTTTCCCAACTTTTGTATTCAACTTATTGTATCTTATAATTAAAAAATATTACTGGAGACAGCATACATCAGATATCTTTTAATTCTAGTCTGACAATTTCTGCCTTAAAATTTAATTGCTAATTCAGTTGCATTTAACATTATTATTGACATAGTTAGGTTTAAATTTACCATCCTACTTTTTGTTTTTTGTGTGTGTCTTTCCCGGCCTCTATTACTTCTTTACTGATTTCTTTTAAACAAAGTGAATCTCTTGTAATGTAGCATTTTAATTTCACTAAATGTTTTTTAATATTACTTTTACATTTTCCAAGTGGTCTTTTACTCTACAACTGATCAGAACATACTTCATATTTATACTGTTAATTCCAATGAGATAAAAAATATTTTTCTGTATATTCCCCATTCTTACTTCTTCAGTTCAGTTCAGTTCAGTCGCTCAGTCATGTTCAACTCTTTGCGACCCCATGAATTGCAGCATGCCAGGCCTCCCTGTCCATCACCAACTCCCGCAGTTCACCCAAACTCATGTCATATATGGAGAAGGCAACGGCAACCCACTCCAGTACTCTTGTCTGTCTCATGGATGGAGGAGCCTGGTAGGCTGCGGTCCATGGGGTCGCTAAGAGTCGGACACAACTGAGCAACTTCACTTTCACTCTTCACTTTCATGCATTGGAGAAGGAAATGGCAACCCACTCCAGTGTTCATTCCTGGAGAATCCCAGGGATGGGGGAGCCTGGTGGGCTGGTGGGCTGCCGTCTATGGGGTTGCACAGAGTCGGACACAACTGAAGTGACTTAGCAGCAGCAGCATCATGTCATATATGTGTGTGTGTGTATATACATATATATATATATATATATATTAATCCAACAGTACTTTTTTGTACTTATTAATTTATATAATTTTTTTCATTTAAAGAAGCTGAGATTAAAAAAATATATATATATATAAAGTTTATTTTATTATCCTTTATATTTCTGATTCTCTTCGTTTGTTTCTGTGAATTATGTTACTGTGTATGTGTGTGCTCAGTTGCCTCAGTTGTGTGCAGTTCTTTGCGACCCTGTGGATTGTAGCCCACCAGACTCCACTGTTCATGGGATTCTCCAGGCAAGAATACTGGAGTGGGTTGCCATGCTCTCCTCCAGGGGCTCTTCCTGACCCAGATTTTGAACCCGCATTTGCACTGCAGGCAAACTCTTAACTGCTGAGCCACTGGGAAGCCCTAAATTATGTTACTATCTATTGTCGTTTCCTTACTCCAATAAAATTTTGCTTCCTTTTCACTTGTTTTGTACTACTATTGCCAAATGTATTAAAGTTTTATATGTAATGACTCTAACAATGAAACTGCATAATACTGGTTTGTACATTTGTTTTAAAATCTGTTAATAGAACAAATTTTTTTTGTTCATTCATAATTATATTTACCAATATGTTTCATATATGTTCAAAATAGTCTCTGTGGTCACTTGTTTTCACTCTGAACAACGTTCTTTATTTCTATAAGATCATTCTGCTAGAAATATTTTTTTTTACCTTTTATTTGTTTTTTGTTTGTTATCTCTGATCATCTTTACCCAGCTTTTATTTTTCTTCACACTTTCTTTTATTTCTATAAGCAAATATACTTTAATTCTTTGAAAATATTTGTAAAACTTGTTTTCAAGTAGTTATTAAGTCCAATGCCTGGGCTGTCTCATATATATTCAGTAGAAAATGTCTGTGACGGAGCCCATGAGCCCTCTTCCTGGAGCTTACTATAGCTGTTGTTCGCCTATTTATTTGTTTAGTGACTTGTCTAGAATAGTTTGGGAAAGTCTATTTCCTCCACAGTGTGAAGCCTGTAATATCATTCCTCACAGTATACAGTCCTGGGCTTGTGTAGTTACTTTAAAATGACAGGGATTTAAGCAGTCTTCTTTTTGACTGACTCTTCCTCTGATCTTTCCATTTAGCTTTAGGTCTTTGTTGGTATCATATCCATCTGTCAGGTGCCGCTATTTTATGGATTATTGCTCCATTGTTTTTGATAGTGCCCTGCAGCATCAATTGTCCACAATCGGATACAATTAAATGTGGTATTCTTTGCATGGATGATTTTTGAGGCCTATCTGTGAAGCTCGTTTTGACCCTAAAAGTCTTCTTCACTGGGTCTTTCCCTGATTTTCTCCAGTAAGTTGGCTTGCTACTTAGTTTGTTGTTCTCATGGAGCTTTCAAGCCTTCTTGTAATTTCTTACCAACAAAATATCCACTGTTTACAAGAATGCCCTCAGACTTCATCATCCTTATCTCTGCTCCAAACAAACTCAGGTCCTTTAGCTTTGTTGCTCTCTGTTTTAATGATCTGATTCTCTTCATGGAAAAAAGAAGAAAATCTCAGAACTACTGATCTCGAGCTGGAACAAGGACAGCAGCACACATCTCTTGGAGTGAAACATCTGGTTTATAAAGAGGGGAGCTAGGGAAGGTGATAGTCTCGTATTCTTGGTTTGCCTTTTCCAGGATGGATCCCCCAATGAGTGATTTTACACAAAAGAAATCAAGGTATTAAATTTCTCTACCTCTCAGAGCTGAAACAAAGCTTCCACCATATGGTTTGGGCCTTAAAGGAAGGGGGACTAGGAACGAAGGGGGCTTCCAACTTCTTGCTTGCGTTCACCTGGAACTTAACTCCTCTGAAACTCAGATGAGTGAAAAGAGGAATAAATGGTCATTTACTTCCAGGGTTGATTCTCAGATCTTTACTGTCAGTTGAGGAGGAAAGAAGCCCCCTCTTCTTGACCACATACCTGGCTGGAATATCTCTTCTGCCACTTTGAGGTGGGTTGAGGAAGCGACATTTTGAAGCTCTAGTGACACAGATTTAATCTGTTCTTGCCAAAACTTACAAGATTTTATTGAATAAATATTCTTAATTTGCCTTAGAACAATTCCCAGAGGTTTTAAATGGCTGTCTTTTATTTATTTATTTTTTTGAGGCACATTATTTTTCATTTGATTTAATTTAACTTTACAATATTGTATTGGTTTTGCCATATATCAAAATGAATCTGCCACAGGTATACATGTGTTCCCCATCCTGAACCCTCCTCCCTCCTCCCTCCCCATACCATCCCTCTGGGTAGTCCCAGTGCACCAGCCCCAAGCCTGTCTTTTAAATAACTTTTACCGGCTATGGCTGTTTGACTTGAGAATGGGTCCATGAATCTTTTCAGGCAACAATTCCAGAGGTAGAATTCTCTTTAACCCATTTTTAATGTCTATACTAAATATAAAACTTTATTCAACATATTTTAAAATTAAACATTTTTTTTGCAAAGAAATATACCTAAATTGAATTGGACCGAAATTTAAATGCAGAATTGTTAATAAAAAATCCTCTCTATTATTATTTTAAACAATGTAAACCCTTTGAAGTCAAATGAAGTTACTAAAGGCAGGCCAATAATTTTACTGAGAACTGCTAGAAAATCCAGCCAAAATCTAAAACGTATTTATTTGAAGTTATCAGTCATCTGCTGAAGCAACAAGAACTAGGATAGTTAAGTTTTAAGAGATGAAAAGTAAATTAAAAAGTTGAAATGATGAGTTTCTTTTTTTTAAATTAGATCATTTTCATATTCTGTATACACAAAAGACTGAGAACACACATCTTGTCCAAGCAGAGAACTGTTGATGGGGATCAACTTATCCCAGAGTTCTGTGGGACTAGAGAGACAAAAATTGGACACTTGAGGGGACAAACTAAGAAGACAAAGAACCAAATCTGGCATACAATTGTATTTCTTCTAAGAAGACTGACTTTTGACAATTTCCAAAGATTAAAAAATGATTTTCAATAAATTACCCTGAATTGATGGAATACTTTTCTATCTTTAATGTACAATGTCCCCAAATATAAAAGTAAAACCTCATGCTATAAATGTTCTAAAAGAAATATGGGAGAAAATATAAGTGACTTTTGTTTAGGCAAAAATATCTTAATTACAGTGCTAAAAGTATGATCTACATATTTATAAACATATTTATCAAAATTAAAAACTTTTGTTCCTTGAAAGATACCTTTAAGAAAGTGTAAAAGAAAGCCACACATTGGGAAAAAATATTCCAAAATATATATCTTATAAAAACATGTTCAGAACTGCCTTATGATCCAGCAATCCCACTGCTGGGCATACACACTGAGGAAACCAGAAGGGAAAGAGACACGTGTACCCCAATGTTCATCACAGCACTGTTTGTAATAGCCAGGACATGGAAGCAACCTAGATGCCCATCAGCAGATGAATGGATAAGAAAGCAGTGGTATATATACACAATGGAGTATTACTCAGCCATTAAAAAGAATACACTTGAATCAGTTCTAATGAGGTGGATGAAACTGGAGCCTATTATACAGAGTGAAGTAATATAGAAAGAAAAACACCAATACAGTATACTAACGCATATATATGGAATTTAGAAAGATGGTAACAATAACCCTGTATACGAGACAGCAAAAGAGACACTGATGTATAGATCAGTCTTATGGACTCTGTGGGAGAGGGAGAGGGTGGGGAGATCTGGGAGAATGGCATTGAAATACGTATAATATCATGTATGAAACGAGTCGCCAGTCCAGGTTCGATGCACGATACTGGATGCTTGGGGCTGGTGCACTGGGACGACCCAGAGGGAAGGTATGGGGAGGCAGGAGGGAGGAGGGTTCAGGATGGGGAACACAGGTATACCTGTGGCAGATTCATTTTGATATTTGGCAAAACTAATACAATATTGTAAAGTTAAAAATAAAATTAAATTAAAAAAAAACCATATTCAAAGTAAAAAAGAGCTATCAAAACTCACTAAAACAGATATGTAATTAATAAGAAATAAAGATAAAAACAAAAAAGATTAATTAAAATAAGCAAAATGTTTGAATGACATTGTACCATATAGACATGTGGATGGCAAATAAGCCATTAAAAGATGTTTGACATTTTTAATCATTATGAAAATGCACAGTAATTCTAAGGGAGATATGATTGTACACACTATTATAGAATAAGTAAAACTTAAAAAGACTTATGATACCAAGTACTGACAAGGATATGAATAGACTGGAACTCTCATACACTGTATGTAGAATATAAAATAGTTAATCCACTTTAGAAAACCAATTTCTTATTTTGACACCAGAAGTAATAATAATAAAGGAAAAAACTCAGACTACATTTAGATTAATATTTCTCTTCACCTAAATATATATGACTAAGAAAATAGATAAAGCCACATAAATAGCAGAACATATATGCAAGGCATGCTTCTGATAAAGGAATTGTCTTGAAAATGTACAAGAACCCCACAAATAGGTAAGAAAATGACAGACAAATAGAAAAATGAGGTGTTTTCAATTTTATAACAAGGACACTTCAAAATGCAAAAAAAAAAAAAAAAATGAATGCATGCATTACTTCACTAACCATTATGGAAAATCACAACCAATACTGATATATATCCAGGCAGTGTCAAAAATGAAAAATAATATGGCTATCATAAAGTTTTGATGTGAATGTTGAGTAACTAGAGTTCACATAAAATGTTGGTTAAGATAAAAATTTATTTTATAAGCTTTGGGAAATCTCATTGTTTTTATTAAAGCTGAAGATAATAACTCCTAGGTATATGCTAATCAGAAATGCATATGCATGTTCACTGAAAGAAATAAATGTAATCATAATGGTGTAAAACTAGAAGCAACCTAGATGTTTGACAGTGGTAGAATGGATACATTTTTATATATTCATAAAAGGAGATAATGAGAATGAATATATAAAAATTAAAGTGAATAAACCATTGCTATACAAAACTGTATGGAAAAATTTCGTTATAACATTAATGAATAAAAGAAGCCAGGCACAAACAAATGTATATAATTCATTAATATAAGGTTCAAAAATAGGAATACCTAATCTATAATATATAGAATGTGATATACAGAATTTTAAGATGACCTGTAAGGTTCACTCCCACTGGTGAATATGTATCCTTTGATTGTGGATGAGATTTGTGAAAATGACTTGATTTCTCTCTTGTGATTAGCTTACATTATATGGTAACAGGGAAAGCAGTTTTTCAGGTTTAATTAACATCTTTAATTTCATGCATGCATGTGTGCTCATTAGTTGAGTTTGAATTAATCAACTGGAAGATTATACTGGGGGAACTTGACCTAATCAGGTGAGCCTTTTAAAAAAGATTCTAGGCTCTTGATATAGCTTTGAATGGAGGGAGATTCACTGCTGACCTTAAAGTAGCAAGCAACCATTTTGTGTACTGTCTATGGAAGAGATCATGATATAAGGATCCAAGAGAAGTCTCTAGGAAATGAGAATGATCCCTAGCTGAAATTCAGCCAGATAATTGGCATGGATCCTACAATGAAAGAGCATCCTGAGCCACAGATGAGATCACAGTCATGGTCCACACTTTGAGGGTAGCCTGGTGAGATTCTGAGCTAACTATACCCAAAACCCTGACCCATGGAGACTCTAAGATAATAAATTTGTGTTGTTTAACACCAATACTTCTATGGTAATTACCTATGCATAATTTTTTAAAAACACACAAACAGCCAGGATAATTGTCTCCCTTGGTAAGTGGGAGGTTTTGACTGGGAAGAGAATCTAGTAGAGCTTCTGGAATGCTGGTGATGTTCTATTTCATGATCTGGGTATAGTATATTTGGATACTGACATTGCAAAATCCCATCAAGCTAGACACTATGATATATACAATCTAAAAATTATGTTTCACTTCAGTACAAACTTTGTGTAAAAAATAAAAACAAAAACAAAATGAATATAGACATTCGTATAAATGGTGTTATTTTATATGCAAATTAAGTTTAATACATATTCAGTAATTCTTGATGGGTTCCTAACATGGGTATATTTCTCTTAATCTTTGCCTGAGTCTTTTCAATCCTGTCATATTTTTTTCTCTTTTCTCATTTCTGTCTTAATTGGTATTCTTTTTTCCCCCAATATAAAGAGAAAAATATATATAAGTAAAAGAACTACAACTAAATTTTAGAATGAGATATTAACACTTATGTTTTAAAATACATTGGGTATTTTTTTTTTTTTTGGTAAGCACAAATTATCACCAATGCATTTTCATGTCAACTTTGCCAACTGTATTGATGCTGTTTGGAAATAGCTCAAGGAAGATTTACATGAAAGGGAGTTGCTTTATATTCTTGGCTCTGGATAAATTTGCCTATCCCTCTTTTGACTGCTTCATTAAAAAGACACAGATTCTATTTTCCACATCTCACTGCTTAGCCTCATGCTTTTCTACTAAGTATACTAATTCTGTTTATTATATGAGATATGACATATTCAGTGCTTGTGTTAGTTTTCTAATATTGATGTTTATTCCTTCTGCTTTCATGTATTTCAAAAAGTGTGCTATGTTCTGGTAGGTGATATTTTTATATAATCTTAAGGCCCAAGATGATCACAAATCTGAAATTCGAATAGATAATTTTTAGCCTTTGGCCTTTGAGGGTAATAAAGAACATTAACAATCAGTTGTGTAGCTTGGTCACTTTGACTAAAGCACAACTGAGATCAAAGCAATGGTAGGGAAGATGCTTAAAAATATCCTCCCCTTCTCACTGATTTGAATATTTCATCAGTTTTTTCTAACATATTTGGCATGGAGATAGAGAAAGATTTTAAAAGAAAAGCCAAATTTAGATATGTACATGCACATTAACAGATTTTAGTTTATCATATTACCAACGATATCTTTAATCTTGAGGATATTAGAACAAGGGGTCTTAATAAAAATGAAAACTAAACTCATAGATTCATAATCCTTCCTTTATATCAAAAAGGACCAGAAAAAAATGATAAAATATTTAAACATGTTTTAAAAATATAAAGATGAGCTTGAAATCAAGAAAAAGAAAACTCAATGCATCAGGAATATTGAAGTCTAGAGTGAGAGTTAAAACTTGGCAACTGTCAGTGGATTAGGACCAAACACATATTTTGGTGACACGGTTTGCTGTGCGTAAGAGAGAAGTTAAGGCAAAAGACCCCTCGCACATCAGGGAACTCAAATTATTTGAGTCAAAGAATATGCACTGTGGCGGATTCATTTTGATATTTGGCAAAACTAATACAATATTGTAAAGTTTAAAAATAAAATTTTAAAAAATGCCAGCAAAAAAATAAAATAAAATAAAATATACTTGTGAGGTTTCAAAAAAAAAAAAAAAAAAGAATATGCAGTCTTACTCTAAATAGTGAACAGAATAAAAAATGAATAAATAATGATCAGAATTATTGTTTGAATTGCATCACCTGCACCAATGGATAGGATGAAGATTAGAAACCCTTGTTTGAAATAGATTTTGAAAAAGAAACAGACAAGAGAGAAATCGACTTTACAAACTATCACTAGCAAAGCCATTTAACATGGTTTTGGCACAAGGGACAAATCAGTGAGCCAGAAGAGACCAGAGACACAGTCTTATAAATAGAATTATGTTGTTTGTATGCTCAATCATTCAGTTATGTCTGACTCTGCGACCCCATGGACTGTAGCCCACCAGGCTCCTCTGTGCATGGAATTTTTCAGGCAAGAATGTTGGAGCAAGGTTGCCATTTCCTAGTCCAGAGGATCTTCCCAACCTAGGGATAGAACCTATATCTCTTACATCTCCTGCACTGACATGTGGATTCTTTACCACTGTGCCACTTTATGTTACCTTTGGACAAAAGTAGCAGTGTACATTATTGTTATAATAATATTATTAACATTATGAATATAAATATATGGTATGGGTACACCTGGGCTTCCCAAGTTGTGCCAGCAGTAAAGAACCACTGTCAATTCAGGAGACATGAGAGACCAGGGTTCAATCCCTGGGTAGGGAAAATCATCTGGAGGAAGGTATGAAAATACATCCAGTATTCTTGCCTGGAAAATTCCAGAGACAAGGAGTCTCGTGGGCTATAGTCCATGGGGCCACAAAGAGTTGGACACAACTGAGCAACCAGAACTTTCACGCATAAAAGAGAGAGGCACAAAACTAAATATACAGGATAAAGGGTGGGAAAACATAAAACAAGTGCCTGCCCTCTTCCTTATCAACTATGAAAGGAAAAGCAAAATTTAGCTTAAATTAAACCACAAAATAACTTCTGTGACAGAAGAGCCTCACAGGCTACAGTGCATAGTGATGCAAAGAGTTGGACACGACTGAAGCGACTTAGCACCCATAGGTATACCTGGCATTTCATTTTAAAAGGTGGAGAATTTAACTACACATTTCTAAACCTTTCAGAAACAAATCCCAAATGTGAGTTTTTAAATATATTAATAAAGATTGATATGAAACAGTATATTTTATTTATAAGTGCAAATTAAATATAACATAGGAAACCATCTTGGTTTCTGGATACAATTTGCTTCCTTTAAAAATACATGAAGAAAAATCAAAATGAAAATTTAATCCACATTCAATTAATATTTATTAGACTTCTACTAAGGGATAGGTGGAGCTTCCCTGGTGGCTCAGAAGGTAAAGAAAGAATCTGCCTGTAATGCAGGAGACCAAGATTCAGTTCCTGGGTTGGGAAGATCCCCGAAGGAGAACATAGCAACCCACTCCAGTATTCTTGCCTGGAGAATTCCATGGGCAGAGGAGCTTGGTGGGCTATAGTCCATGGGATCACAAAAAGTCAGATACGACTGAGGGACTCACACTTTCAGGCATATAAAGGATAGGCAGAAATAGATACTAATGATAAAGTGTGGGAAAACATAAAATAAGTACCTGCCTTCATACTTATATACTATGAAAGAAAAGAAAATATAGATTAAATTAACCACAAAATAACTTCTGTGGGACAAAGGACATTACAAACAAAATTCTTAGAACTTTAAAACTCACAAAGATGATGTTGAGTTAAAGAAACAATGTAAAATAAAATATATACATATAATTTAATGAATATATATAATATACACAATAACATAAATATACATAAATAAAAACATGAGGAATATTCATTAATTTGACAAAAATTAAGGTTTTGATAATATAAAATACTGCAAGAATGTTAAAAAATAGTCCCTATACAGTCACTTTGTAGAGTCATTCTGAAGTATAATTTGGGAATAGTCAGGACATATTGTATGAAACTAGCCATTCAACCCAAAACTTTAAATTAAAATTTGCATACATTACAAGTAAGGAATTCCACTTGTGAATATACAACCTAGGAAAATAACCTCCATTCACATATGTGACTTTACAAGGGTGTTTATTTTGTCATTTTATTTTTGGTAAAAGTAAGAACTGGAAATATTTAGAAGGTAATCATATATATAAGAAATGTGATATATTTGCAAAGTTGGATTCTATACTGCAAATTAAAAATAAAAATTTTTCCAGTCATGTGGAATAACCTAGACAAGCAGTATATAAATGCAACATAGTTTCCATTATATTAATTAATGAAAATATTTAAAAGACACCACAGTAAGAAGTATCATTTATGGAAATATACATATACAGGTCAAATAAAGAATATTCTATACATGTCAAAATAAGGACAGTGATTACCTCTAGGCAGATGGAAATGAGGGAGTTGTGAGTTGCTAAATGATATCTTAAATATATTAATAATGTTTCATTGCTTACAAAGATGTGAGAGGTAAACACAATCAAAACAATGGTTTTTACATCTGTACAATAAAAACTTGTTAAAAATTTAATGCATGTATATATGTATAGTTAGAGATTATGTATTTTTCTATATTTTCATATTACTTTAAAAGAAAAGAAAAAATTATCAAATTTCAACTTTGGTGGTTGAAGAGAGTATAACAAAGAATTATTGACAATTGGCTCATTGTTCAGCGAGAAAGCCAACATTAAGGGGAATTTAAAGTAAGCTGTCAATTTAACAAAGGCCTTTACAATTATAATTTTTGGCCATCATGTAGAAAATTGGCAGAATTTAGTAAGATATCCAATTAAAAAAACTTTACTTTTGTATGCCAATGAAAATCATTTATAACAAAACCTAGAGAAAAAAAATTGCCAAATTATAGGTGTACTGTGGTTAAGCATATACTGAAAATATGGTTCTTTCTCATTTTAGAAATTCTTTTGCACCAAAGTATTTGTGAAACTGCTTAGGTTCTCTCTACATATAGCTCATGATTACTGTTAATATGACTGGTATCTTCCACTCCTTATTTCTGCCTCACAGCTTCCTTATGGGAAGCTCCATGTCATTTTGAGATTATCAGGCAAAGGTGACACCTAAGGGATTAAAGTAGGAACCAAGGAGGCTTGATCTTTGATAACACATTTGAACTGCTACAGCTCTGGCCTAATCTCCTTAAAATTGTTTTTTATGTGAGAAAAAAAAAAGTGTGTACGTTTGCAGTTTTATTTATTATTGCATCTAATCAATCACATCTCTGACAATATTTTGCAAGTAAGTATATGTAGTAGATGAGTCTGTCTTTGAGATCTCACCTTTCTTACATATGATGTAATATAAGCCTCTTCTGATATCCTAAGTCAAGTTAGTATCATCATTTGCAAAATGAACAAATTTGCCTTAACCTTGTCTTGGGAAAGACAGAGAGGGAGGGGGATACAAATGCACCTTTTATTGATTAAGAAGTAGGGAATCCACTATATTGTGCTATTTTAGTCATGTATAATTGCAGAGTGGATGACCAGGTAAATTATATATAAATCCATGAAATGAGAGTTTCACAAATTTATATAAATCTTTTGGGGTGAGCTTGAACATGCAATGAATGGTATGATGAAAACTTTATAGGTCTTGTACCCAGCCTAGCCTGGTTTGTGATCTCTAATCAATTGTCTGACTTGAGCAGAATTATCAGCTTTAGCTTCTCATCTGTAAAATGAGGCAATAGATTTATTTCACAAGTTAGCACATGGAAAAATCATATATACATATTATAGATAGATACAGATATAAACAGAGTGCCTGATGAACTATGGATGGAGGTTCATGACATTGTACAGGAGACAGGAATCAAGATCATCCCCAAGAAAAAGAAATGCAAAAAAGCAAAATGGCTGTCTGAGGAGGCCTTACAAATAGCTGTGAAAATAAGGGAAGCAAAAAGCAAAGGAGAAAAGGAAAGCTATTCCCATTTGAAGGCAGAGTTCCAAAGAATACCAAGGAGAGATAAGAAAGCTTTCCTCAGCAATCAATGCAAATAAATAGAGGAAAACAATAGAATGGGAAAGACTAGAGATCTCTTCAAGAAAATTAGAAATACCAAGGGAACATTTCATGCAAAGATGGGCTCAATAAATGATAGAAATGGTAGGCACCTAACAGAACCAGAAGATATTAAGAAGAGGTGGCAAGAATACACAGAACTATACAAAAAAGATCACGACTCAGATAATCACGATGGTGTGATCACTCACCTAGAGCCAGACATCCTGGAATGTGAAGTCAAGTGGGCCTTAGTAAGCATCACTATGAAAAAAGCTAGTGGAGGTGATGGAATTCCAGTGGAGCTATTTCAAATCCTGAAAGATGATTCTGTGAAAGTGCTACACTCAATAACCTAACAAATTCGGAAAACTCAGCAGTGGCCACAGGACTGGAAAAGGTCAGTTTTCATTTCAATCCCAAAGAAAGGCAATGCCAAAGAATGCTCAAACTACCACACAATTGCACTCATCTCACATGCTCCAGTACTCTTGCCTGGAAATTTCCATGGATGGAGGAGCCTGGTAGGCTGCAGTCCATGGGATCACTGAGTTGGACACGACAGAGCGACTTCACTTTCACTTTTCACTTTCATGCATTTGAGAAGGAAATGGCAACTCACTCCATTTTTCTTGCCTGGAGAATCCCAGGGACGGGGAAACCTGGTGGGCTGCTGTCTATGGGGTTGCACAGAGTTGGACTCGACTGACGTGACTTAGCAGCAGCAGCAGCACATTGTAGTAAAGTAATGCTCAAAATTCTCCAAACCAGGCCTCAGCAATACGTGAACTGTGACCTACCAGATGTTCAAACTGGTTTTAGAAAAGGCAGAGGAACCAGAGATCAAACTGCCAACATCTGCTGGATCATGGAAAAAGCAAGAGAGTTCCAGAAAAACATCTATTTCTGCTTTATTGACAATGCCAAAGCATTTGACTGTGTGGATCACAATAAACTGTGGAAAATTCTGAAAGAGATGAGAATACCAGACCACCTGAGCTGCCTCTTGAGAAACATGTATGCAGGTCATTAAGCAGCAGTTAAAACTAGACATGGAACAACAAACTAGTTCCAAATAGGAAAAGGAGTACATCAAGGCTGTATACTGTCACCCTGCTTATTTAACTTATATGCAGAGTACATCATGAGAAACGCTGGGCTGGAAGAAGCACAAGCTGGAATCAAGATTTCCGGGAGAAATATCAATAACCTCAGATATGTAGATGACACCACCCTTATGGCAGAAAGTGAAGAAAAACTAAAAAGCCTCTTGATGAAAGTGAAAGAGGAGAGTGAAAAAGTTGGCTTAAAGCTCAACATTCAGAAAACGAAGATCATAGCATCTGGTCCTATCACTTCATGGCAAACAGATGGGGAAAAAGTGGAAACAGTGGCTGACTTTATTTTTCTGGGCTCCAAAATCACTGCAGATGGTGATTGAAGCCATGAAATTAAAAGATGCTTCCTCCTTGGAAAGAAAGTTATGACCAACCTAGATAGCATATTCAAAAGCAGAGACATTACTTTGCCAACAAAGGTTCATCTAGTCAAGGCTATGGTTTTTCCAATGGTCATGTATGGATGTGAGAGTTGGACTATAAAGAAAAGTGAGCACTGAAGAATTGATGCTTTTGAACTGTGGTGTTGGAGAAGACTCTTGAGAGTCCCTTGGACTGCAAGGAGATCTAACCAGTCCATCCTAAAGGAGATCAGTGTTGGGTGTTCATTGGAAGAACTGATGTTGAAGCTGAAACTCCAATACTTTGGCCACCTCATGCAAAGAGTTGACTCCTTGGAAAAGACCCTGATGCTGGAAGGGATTGGGGGCAGGAGGAGAAGGGGACGACAGAGGATGAGATGGTTGGATGGCGTCACCAACTTGATGGACATGGGTTTGGCTGGACTCTAGGAGTTGGTGATGGACAGGGAGGCCTGGCATGCTGTAGCACTTGGGGTCACAAAGAGTCAGACATGACTGAGTGACTGAACTGAACTGAATAGATACAAATATGATAGAAATGTTGTTATATTTATTTAGTACCAAGTAAATATTTATAGTGATTTTTTCTTTTCATGGAGAATTAGTTTAATCCCTGGTGGCTCAGTTGGTAAAGAGACAGCTTGCAATGCAAGAGACCTGGGTTCAATCCCTGCATTGGGAAGATACCCTGGAGAAGGACATGGTAACCTACTCCAGTATTCTTGCCTGGAGAATCCCATAGACAGAGATGCCTGGAAGGCTACATGCCATAGGATAGCACAGAGTTGGACATGACTGAAGCAACTTAGCATAAATGCAAGAGATAATTTAAAAGCATGACTATTATGCAGATTCATTGAAGAAATTCCCACTTCTCTCTAGTCAAATATATTTAGTAGTTCCATAAACTCTCATTAATCTCAAGTTCTTTGTGTACTTGTTAAAGCCCTGTATAGAGTAGCATTAAGTCTTGAATTTAAGGGATTTATACTGATCGTTTGCATAGAATATGGATTGAATCAAATATATTTACAAGTTGTTATGTTTCCCTGGTGACTCAATGGTAAAGAATCTACCTGATAATGCAGGAGACATGGGAGATGGGGCTTCAATTCTTGGGTTAGGAGGATCTCCTAGAGAAGGAAATGGCTACCCACTCCAGTATTCTTGCCTGGGAAATCCCATGGGCAGAGGAACCTGGAGGGCTACAGTCCCTCGAGTCACAAAGAGTCAGACACAACTTAGCAACCCAACAAGAGAAACAACAAATTGTTACAAAGAAAAAAAATCACATTGAATTTCCTCTTAGCATGTTACTTACACATACTTTTGCTCAATATTTTCAAATCTTGATGTTTCATGTACATAAAAACTTCATAAGACATAAAAACTTCATAAGACATAAAAACTTCATTTGAATTTCTTGAGTTTGAGTGTGAAGACTAGTATTAATTACATGTTAAGCTGTGTGTATCCTAGTCTCAATATGCCACCTACCTAAACATGTCATGAGCAGTCCTTTGATGGTTACAGAGCAAAACTATGTAGTAAAAAGACCATGTAGGAAACAAAACCAACTGGAACTCGAAATAGAAATTACAGTAATAAACATAACTAAATCATTTTTTGATCTCTTTGCTTGGGATGTTATCCAGTGAAGGCATATAACAACAAATGTAAATGTAGCATTGGGTACTAAGAAAGTATTCATGAAGATGTACAAAAATTGTATTTAATTACTTGAAGTTAAATGAGAAATACAAACAGAGATCAGCTTAAAGAGATATTTTTATTCAATATCACTCAAAAATACACACACACAAAAAGTCATGTGTTCCAATGGTCAGTGTATTTTAAAAGCCAGCTACACATAATAGGCACTAGGTAGATAATAAGTACAGATACAGTTTAAAGCCTCAAAATTTCTTCAGTGAGTAATCAGAGGAGTTAAGGGGTAAGAAAAAGTCACAAATCCCAACAGGATTCAAAGGAAATTAAAACCTATTAGAATACAGAGTTGTTATAGAAGACTTACAGGCAGATTGTACTTATTTTATTATGAGGAATGATTACTGTTTGGAAAGATAAGGTGGAATCAAGAGCAATCTCTTTTCTTGATTTTATTTCCAAAAAAAAGAGCCAGAGGGATGGGATGAGGAGGCAGGTGGGAGGCGGGTTCAGGATGGGGAACACATATAAACCCATGGCTGATTCATATCAATGTATGGCAAAAACCACCACAATATAGTTAAGTAATTAGCCTCCAACTAAAATAAATAAATTTTAAAAAAAAAGAGCCATATACTCATTGGTTACTTCTAGAAACTTTTTATTAACAACATAGTTTGAAAATAATTATACCTTCCCCAAAAAAAAAAAACAAAAAACACTTTTCTCATGACCATTCTGCAAAAAAAAAAAAAAAAAAAAATGTGTATTCTGTTACAAGTTAATAGCAAAATATACTCATTCAATTGAGAACTTTTTGAGAGGCAGTTTGTTCTGGTCAAGGTATAGGTTTGTTAGCTGACAGAGCTAGTTTGAGTCCAGGCTTACTAGATATGAAACATCTTAGTTATGTATATCAGTTTTCTCATCTGTAACATAGATTGTTTGAAGTGTTAAATGACTCAGCGATATAAAACATTTAGTGCAACACTTGGCACATGGTAAAAATTAATACATCTAAGTTTAAACTATTTTTCTTATTATATCAGGAGAAAAAGCCTATCTTTCCCTATCATTAAGTGATTTAATGTTTAAATTCTTAATTATTTGGGTACTAATATTTCATACTAAATATGTAGCACATAATGTAAGCAGAGGGTTAAGAGGAAACTTTCCTAAATACTCTTCAGATTAGCTGAGTAAAATTAGAGTTGAAGCATATTAAATAAAATACCAAGTTTTGAATCATGAATACCTATAAGTACTGATACCAGCTTTCAATTTCCTTCTTTTGAAAAATAAAATAATCATAGGTACCATTGTAATGCAAATAAACCATCTTCATATGAAGAAATATTTTTATTTTATCTAGACATAATACATAAGAATGCCCAAAGACCAAAGGACAAAATATTGGTAGTTCCTTTAAATTTTCTTTTTTTTAAATAAAGTACTTTCTCTTTTAGTGATGATAGACAATTACATTGTGTCTACTGGGATAAGCCAAGATATCATTATAATATCTTTTTAAAATTTACAATGTGTATTTTGCTATTTTCATAGAGCCTAATTTGTTTAAGGCAAGATACCACTGTTCTTGCTGTACCTAGACTAGTTCTTGGTACCTGGTAAGTGTTCAATAAATATTTGCAAAAGAATGAAAGTTCAAAGTAAACAACACTTTGAAAATGCTAAATCATGGGTTTTCACTTTCTAATTTAAATCATATTCCTGATAACCATTCAAACATTAAAGCCTGAGGAATAGACAGGAGGGCAGTACTATCTCACAAAAAGGAACATGTCATAAACAGAGTTCTCTCTATAAAGTTTAAAGAACTCATTTTGATTGATGAGAAATTTTATGAAAAAGAGATGTTTCAGGAAACAAAGTGATATCTCATTTATTTGATTCCACATCACACTAAAGTGTGGAAAATTCTGAAAGAGATGGGAATACCAGACCACCTGACCTGCCTCTTGAGAAATCTGTATGCAGGTCAGGAAGCAACAGTTAGAACTAGACATGGAACAACAGACTGGTTCCAAATAGGAAAAGGAGTATGTCAAGGCTGTATATTGTCACCCTGCTTATTTAACTTATATGCAGAGTACATCATGAGAAACACTGGGCTGGAAGAAGCACAAGCTGGAATCAAGATTGCCAGGAGAAATATCAATAACCTCAGATATGCAGATGATGCCACCCTTATGGCAGAAAGTGAAGAGGAGTAAAAAGAGAGAAAGTAAAAAGCCTCTTGATGAAAGTGAATGAGGACAGTGAAAAAGTTGGCTTAAAGCTCAACATTCAGAAAACTAAGATCATGGCATCTGGTCCCATCACTTCATGGGAAATAGATGGGGAAACAGTGGAAATAGTGTCAGACTTTATCTTTTTGGGCTCCAAAATCACTGCAGATGGTGACTGAAGCCATGAAATTAAAAGACGCTTACTCCTTGGAAGGAAAGTTAATGATAACATTACCTCCCGAAGGCCCTACCTCCAAATGTTGTAACAGTGAGAATTAGATTTCTGCATATGAATTTGAGGCTGTGGGGTTGGAGGTGGATACAAATATTCAATCATATCAGAGGACCACTGGTGTTAATTTTTTTTTTTTGGTTTGGTTTTCTTTGTGTTTCCCCACCCCCCCACCCCCCCACTTTGGAGGAAAGAATTTTAAAGGCAAATATTTAGAATAAATATACAAATTAAATTCATCTTTGAGCTATTCCTATTGAAAATGAGCATATCACAGGCTCTGTGACTTCCTTCAGGTAAACAAAAAAACTTTAAAAATGAGATATGGAATTTTTTTCTTTCTTTCACACTAACAAAATTCTGTTTTAAGTGGACTCAAGTGTTTCCTATAACACATTTTTGAATGCAATGATTTATGCTATTAATTTCCAAACCATGTTCCAAGGAACACTAGGATTCTATGAGGCATTTCCTTGATTTCCAAGGACAAAAGTATGATCGCTATGTTTATGTTTAATTTATATCTGATCTGTCACCTGAGACTATCCCTGAATATTGCCACAGAACCTGAGCTTATAAAGCATAAGAAATTGCCCAGCAGGGTTTCCAAATTCCAGAAGCTTAAGAAGCATGATGCAGATGATGAAAGCTGGAAATATGAATTCTAACTTCATCTCTGCCACTTACTGTGCAATCTGAAATAACTAACTTTGTGATTTTTTGTTTTTGTATTTATAAGTAAGCTGAGAGGAGTCCTTTGTCCTACTGTCATATATATAAAGTTTTTTTGACAATTATTAAGTAAATTATTATGTTTATTGAATGAATATTGACTAATAAATGATTGTAAAACACTTAGTAAATAGCAATCACTATGTAAACATATATAGAAGGAGAAGTGAGCATGTAAACATTATATGACAAGAAAAGGCATGTAAAATTCTGAGATGCTCTCAAATTTAATAATGAGTGGAAAAATGTGTATGGGAAACTTGATTTAATGCTTGCCTAAGTGAAACATTAAATAACATACTTTTTTTATATAACTTTATTTTGGGGGGCTCCAAAATCACTGCAGATGGTGACTGCAGCCATGAAAGTAAAAGACACTTACTCCTTGGAAGGAAAGTTATGACCAACCTAGACAGCATATTCAAAAGCAGAGATATTACTTTGCCAACAAAGGTCCATCTAGTCAAGGCTATGGTTTTTCCAGTGGTCATGTATGGATGTGAGAGTTGGACTGTGAAGAAAGCTGAGCACCAAAGAATTGATGCTTTTGAACTGTAGTGTTGGAGAAGACTCTTGAGAGTTCCTTGGACTGCAAGGAGATCCAACCAGTCCATTCTGAAGGAGATCAGCCCTGGGATTTCTTTGGAAGGACTGATGCTAAAGCTGAAACTCCAGTACTTTGGCCACCTCATGCGAAGAGTTGACTCATTGGAAAAGACTCTGATGCTGGGAGGGATTGGGGGCAGGAGGAGAAGGGGACAACAGAGGATGAGATGGCTGGATGGCATCACCGACTCGATGGACGTGAGTTTGAGTGAACTCCGGGAACTGGTGATTGGCAGGGAGGCCTGGCGTGGGACAATTCATGGAGTCGTAAAGAGTCAGACACGACTGAGCAACTGAACTGAACTGAAAGAGATACAGCATATTTGACCTTCTAATGAATAATAATAATGTTAATGGTTATCATACCCTACATTTACATCATATATTTATTTTGCTGTGCTGGGAATACTTTCAGAACATTGATATTTTTCTTTTCTTGACATTCTTATGAGGTAAACAGTACCTGTAGCTCAGAAATAGATCTAAAATATAGACTAGATACAGTGGAGATTTGAACTTTGTGCTTAATTTTTATTCATGCATCATTTTCCTGTTAACTATATACTTTCCATAAGTAAATTGCCCTTGTATTTAGCATTTTGTATTGTATGTCCATATAGAGATTTCATGTGTGTGTGTGCTAAGTCACTTCAGTCGTGTCCAATTCTCTATGACTCCACGGACAGTAGATGCCCAGGCTCTTCTGTCCATAATATTCTCCAGACAAGAAGAGTGAAGTGGGTTGCCATTTCCTCGTCCATGGGATCTTCCTGACTCAGGGATCAAACCTGTGTCTTCTGTGTCTCCTGCATTGGCAGTCAGGTTCTTTACCACTATGGCCACATGGGAAGCCCTGATTTAATAATATTTGAAACTCTCAAGTATTTATAAACTGATCAAGTTCATTAATTTTATTCAAAGTTAATGTCCTAAGTTCAAACTATGAATACTGAATATGACTTTAATCTATAAGCACTTACCAAAAGTGAATAAAAGTTAAGAAACTCATACTTAAAAACTAGACAGAGATTTTTGTGGGCTATTACAGAATAGAAAAATGTAGCAGTAGGTAAAGCTGGTGCTTCAAGCCTTCTAGACTTCAGAACTGTGTGCTGCATGGTCACATACTCCTTAAGAATAAAAGAACTTGAACCAAATCTATCGCTTAATGACCAAAAAGTGTAGGAAATTCCACTGCCCATAAAATTGATTTGATAAAAACTGTGGAGAAATACTCTTAAGAAAGACATATTAATAAAGCTGCTTTCTCAGAGAAATGAGATCAGTATTTTTCACACCTAGTCGCAACCCATTATTTGATTTGAAATCAGTTTGGAATGGTATAATCAGTATTTTAAAAAGTAAAACAGAATATAATAAAGAATACTGGAGTACATGACATGAAACCTTGCATAATTTGTTTGGTGGTTTATTCTTCTGATATGCATATAGGTACATATATAATTGTGTATCAGGTTAAAAGTTGAAATTTTTTAAAGTTGAAATTTATATAAGTTGAAATTTTTATGCTGGTTCCTATCAAAAAACACTTGAAACATAGTGGACTTGAGTATGTAGAAAAAATTTCAACAAATCTGGAGAACCCAACTTCCTTTTTAGTAGAGATATCAATGACATTAAAATTATCATTAGAATTTTATTAAGATAAAATATAGTCCTAGTTGCCTTCATATACCTGGTTTTTCACTGAGAGCCAGGAGATCCTCAAGGACAGAACATTCACAAAAAGTGTAGGATAGGGATGTAAAGAAAAAGAGAGCAAGAGGAAATAGATGAAAACATCAAACATATGACAAGCTCCCATTCACAATTAACCTATAAATTAAAATTTGAAGTACAAAATAAAAAGTAAAACTAAGAAACATTAAAAATACCAGATGTAAACTTATTCCAACCCAATCAAATAAGAGAAGAGTAAGAAATGACCTCAGAATAAGGATGCTGTAAAATAATGGTGCCCTGAGAAAACAGATTTCACTTCTTCCAATCTGAACTCCAATTAACTGTCTCTGTGACCCAGAAGCATATGAAACAATGATCATCTAAATTGAAGAGAGATTCTGGCTTCCAGTGGGTTTCCAGCAGAAATATCTTAAGGAAGATTTGTTTTCTCCAGGTCTCTCTTCCCCTATTGCAGAGGGGAATTAGAAGTCAGTTTAGTGAGAGAAAAATATCCTAGGAAGACTTGGCATCTCTGAGGTATTTGGGGCAGTGAAGTGACATGTAAATGATCTGCATTCCCTTGTATCCTAGTCCAAGAAAGAGCTGGAAGGAAAGATGAGCCTTTCTTGCTGCTGAAGTTTGAAAAATAAAAAAACAAATTTGGAACAGGGGTTTTTGCTTCAGGCACCCATCACTATGGCCCAGCCTATGACTGTAGATAATGACTTGTCTGCCATCATTTAACATACTTTAAGGTCCTAACCCAAAAACAAAAACAAATCCTAACCCAAAACAAAACATCATTTAACATACTTTAAGGTCCTAACCCTTAAATCCTAACCCAAAAACAAAGAGAAGAACAAAAAGAAATTAAAAGAGAGAGAAAGAAGAGAATATGACTGTGAAAAAAGCTGCAGAGGAAAAGAAATAACATTTTGAACAAAACATCATAATATAAGCACTTTCTAGTGTTCGGAAAAAAAAATTCAGAAAAATAATAACAGTAGAGGAATTTAAGGAAGAAAACAATCACTGCTGAGGCTTGATTTTGCAGCTTAGAAAAACATAAGTGATAATTATCTTGAAATACATAGCAGCACATAAAGACAACAGAATCAAAAGGCAAAGGATAATTTGAAGAGATTAGAGATATATTATACAAAAATGGGTATTCTAATGAAAAATAAAACAGGTTTAAAAATGTAATATTTAAACAAATGGCAGAAAATATTTTCTTGAGTTGGAAAAAAAGGAAAAAGTGCAGATGGAAAAAATCAAGTTATTAGCTCTTGCATGAGAAAACACATTCACTCAAGCACTTGAATTCTCGACCTCTTTAGATATACAAAAATTTCTTATATGTTCCCAGAAAAGAAAAAGAACAGGTTATCATTTGGATTATAATAAAATTGGAATTGAACTTTTCATCTTTACCCCTGAAAACTAGATAGTGGAATGTCATCCACGAAACTCTAAAAGAAATGAACTGTAACACAAGAATCCTAGTCAATACATCATCTTTCTGCTAGAGTGAAATAAAGACATTTGTTGGGGATACATAAGATTGGAGAATAGATTTCAGTTATTTCTAACGAAGAACATTACTGAGATGGATACATAAAAGTCATTCACATTCTTTTTTTTTTTTCCTACTTGAAACAAAACATAAAACTGATTTCACTTATGTCTCTTGTAGATAATAGTGTACAGACTACATAATTTTATCCAATGTTATTTATCAGAAAACTACTGGTGCCAACTATTTATTTCCCTCCTGGTTCTTACTTATAACAAGAACTGAAAGCTCTGGAATATGCAATGAACACCTTGGGACCAACTCTTTATTCTAAGAGTTAATCTTAAGATCCTGGTTTCCTGATGGCATTGTTGAATTCTGAACTTCCTACCACAGTATATTTTGTTGCTGCTAAGCTAAATCGCTTCAGTCATGTCTAACTCTGTGCAACCCCATAGACGGCAGCCCACCAGGCTCCCCCGTCCCTGGGATTCTCCAGGCAAGAACACTGGAGTGGGTTGCCATTTCCTTCTCCAATGCATGAAAGTGAGAAGTGAAAGTGAAGTCGCTCAGTCGTGTCCAACTCTTAGGGACCCCATGGACTGCAGCCCACCAGGCTCCTCCGTCCATGGGATTTTCCAGGCAAGAGTACTGGAGTGGGGTGCCATTGCCTTCTCCCGTATATTTTGTTACATGTGATGAAAAAGTTATTAATTATTTAAAACATATTTTAGGTTTTCTATTATTTATAGCCAAAGTACATTGTAAACTTGATGTGATGTACAGTGTATCAAAGTGGAATTCTGCATGAAACAGAACTAATACATAAAATTAGCTAAGTGTAAGAGATAGGATATTTTAGGGAATGAGGATTCTGCCACTGCAGTCTGGAAAGGTGATGGGATGTTTATGGTGTTTGTTTTCCAGTGATGGGATGTTTATATCATTTGACATATGTTGTATTTGGAGGTGTAAATCAATACCTTGTGAGATAAATTATGTGATAATTTGAAAATGATTGTCAGGTTACTCAAAATAATGATCATCTTAGGGCAGTAGTTACGTTTGATTATAAAAGGCAAGGTATAGAACAGTGAAAACCATAAAAGTAAAGTAAGTTTTTATTAAATATCTAGTCTCCATATTAATGGTGATTTCACAGGTGTTTTAACATCTTAAATAAAAACTTCAATAAGATAATATAAAGAGTTATGTTGTTAGACATAAGAATGGGATATCTTATCCAGTACCAAAATTTTCTAATAATTTAGTGATTTAGTTCACTAGCATAAAAAAGGAGAAGAAAACCAAATACTCTTCAACTGGTGAATTGACAGACAAATTAGGGAATATTTATATAATAGAATGCTATTCATCAATAAAAGAAGCAAGAAATATTGATAAATGAAAAAAACAAAACTAGATTATTGTCCAAAGTGTTATAAGGGAAAGCAGTCGGACTTAAATGGTTATAAAGCATATATGACTCCAATTAAATGATAAAATATTGTTCAAGGCAAATATCTTTTTGGAAGAGATAAAACTATAGGAAAGAAAAACTATCAGCGGTTACAAGGGGCTGAATGTTATGAAGGGTATTGACAGCACAGTACCAGAACAAAGGAATTCTTGGAGTTAATAGTGTCATATATTGACCTGTGTTCTACACAGAACTCATATGTTGAAGTCCTAACTCTCAGGGCCACAGAATATGACTTTATTTGAAGATAAGGTCTTTACAGAGGAAATCAGGTTAAAATAAGTTCATTTTAGTGGGTTCCAATCCAATATGACTGATGTCAAGGAAATGAAGTGAAAGTCGCTCAGTCATCCATGGGACGACTATATAGTCCATGGGATTCTACAGGCAAGAATACTGGAGTGAATAGCCATTCCTTTCTCCAGGGGATCTTCCCAACCCAAGGACTGAACCAGAGCCTCCTGCATTGCAGGCTGACTCTTTATCAGCTGAGCTACCAGGGAAGCCCAATATGACAGATGTCCTGATGAAAATATGGAAATTTTTATAGACAGGCCTGGACAAGTGTGATGTGAAGAGACACAGGAAGATGGCCATTTGAAACTCAAGGACAGAGGCCTAAAACAGATGCTTCTTACACAATCCTCAGAAGGAATTGACCTGTTGACACCTTGATATTGGACTTCTAGCCTCAAGAATTATGAGATAATAAATTTTGTATTTTAGGACACCTAGTTCACGGTCCTTTTTTACAGTAGCTGTAGCGAACTAACACAGTGAGACTATGCTCTACCTTGATTCTGGCAGTGTTTACATGATTGTTTACATTTGATAGAATTCATAGAACTGTACAACAAAAATAAGTTTTACTATATGTGGGTAAAAAGGTAGATAATTTTTAGAAGAAAAGTCATTTTATGTTTTCTCAAAAATGTAGCTTTATAAAATAAAAAAAGACAGGAGGTTAAAACAATTCACAAAGGAGATATGCAAATGGCTACTAATCACATGAAAAAATGCTCAACATCATTAGTCATCAGCAAAACCGCAAAAAAAAAATCTCTGCATGCCCCATTATAGCATTTAAAATAAAAAATATTCATGATATCAAAGTACTGGTGAGGTTGTGGAGTAATTGAATTGTTAATATTGCTCATGGGAATGTAAATTGGTACAACCAATTTGCAAAAGAGTTTGAACAGAGAGAGGGAGAGAATAAAAAAGATCCAGAGACATGCAGAGAATACAGATAAACATGTTCATGAAAAGAAACTACCACAACTACTGCTGGGGGAAAACAACAACAAAACTGTAGATGTAATTCTAAGAACTCACTCATGACCAGGAGGAACAGTTCTGGATCTTAACAGATAGAGTAGAAAACCACTTAATACAAAGCACATGGTTAAATAAATTAAAACCACTTAATTCAAGTACTTGGTTACAGTACTCAGCAGTGTTTTGTCTCAGTAATCAGAGCGAATTAATCGTAGATTAAGGCTGTTCTAGACTCTCCTGAGAAAATGCATAAGCAAGAATCAAAAGTATAAAACTGTTTCTAACAAATTTAACTGTTCCCTAGGGGAAAAGAAACAACTTAAAAATATCTATAGGAGTACCAAAAATATTCAGCAGAATCCAAGGTACAATTTATAATGGCTCACATTCAGTAAAAAATTACTATTCATGCAAAGAAGCTGAAAAAATAAGGCATAATGAGGAGATAAATGCACTAATCAAAACTGATTTGGAATTTATACAAATGAGGAAATTAATAGACAAAAAAACTAAAATAGTTATAAATACGTTTCTAGTAAATTGAAAATGATAGTGAAAAGATTGAGCATGTTAAGTAGAGACATTGGAAGATATTTTGAAATAGCCAAAATCCCCTTCTGTAGATGAGAATTGCAGTTTCTGGCATGAGAAGTATACTAGATGGGACTACTAGCAGGTTCAATAAAAAATTAAAGATCTGTGAGAAACCAACAAGATAAATGAAAAAGAATGGGAAAAAAATTTCTCCAAAATAAAAACAAGGAATTTATGATGAATTCACATCTGTGAATATGTGGTATTAAAATATATGAAGTGAAAATAAAAGAATTGCTAGAAGAAATAGATAATTCCATAGTTTAAGTAGGGATTTAAACAAATCCTTGTTCAATAATTAATAGAACAGTAGAGAAAAAAACAATAAGAGCATAGAAGACTTGAATGACATTACCAACCAAATCAATCTACTTGAGGTTTATGGGAAATTCTATCCAACAGCAGGTTTTCTTTTCCACTTTTCCCAACATATTAATTTATATACATATAAAACATTTACCAAGATTGACCATCTTCTTGGCCATAAAACAAGCCTCTATAAATTTAAAGGAATGCTAAACATATAAAGTATATTGTCTGAGAAAAGAATGGAATTAAATTAGAAATTAATACTGCAAGATATCTGGAAATCAATAACAGAAGATCTCTGGAAAGTCCCAACTTATTAAGGTTTTAGCATTTAAAATAAATGTAAAGGATCTGTGTTTTTGTGTAGAAGAATCACATGGACAGAAGAGCCTGATGGGCTACAGTCCATAGAGTCATAAAGAGTCAGACATGAATGAAGTGACTTAGCATGCATATACACATTAACAACCAAGAACCAGAAATTAAAATTTTAATAAGATATTATTTGTAATACTATCAAAAATGAAGTATTTAGTGATAAAACTGATAGGACAATATTGCTAAAATATTAATTTTATTGAAATCAATTTATATACTCATACTGTAAAAATTATTACACTGAACCTAAAATGTATTCAAAAATGAAAAACAGTCAAAACAACTTTGAAGAACAGAGACAAACCCGGATTTCAAGAATTTCTATAAAACTAAGCCAGATTGCAATCATAGAATTTAAAGAGACAAGTAGATCAATGAAACAGGTTTGAGGGTCTAGAAATGGATCCATACATACCTGATGATTTGATTTTTGACAAAGGTACTCTGATGGTTAATTTTATGTGTCAAGCTGGCAGGAACACAGGATACCAAGATATTTGATCAAACATTATTAAGTGCTTTTGTTAAAGTGTTTTGTATGAAATTAACATTTAAATCTGTGGACTTTGAGTAAAGCAGCAGCTGTTGCTGCTAAGTCACTTCAGTCGTGTCCGACTCTGTGCGACTCTAGAGACGACAGCCCACCAGGCTCCCCTGTCCCTGGGATTCTCCAGGCAAGAACACTGGAGTGGGTTGCCATTTCCTTCTCCAGTGCATGAAAGTGAAAAGTGAAAGTGAAGTCGCTCAGTCGTGTCCAACTCCTAGCGACCTCATGGACTGCAGCCTACCAGGCTCCTCCGTCCATGGGATTTTCCAGGCAAGAGTACTGGAGTGGGGTGCCATTGCCTTCTCCAGAGTAAAGCAGATTGCCCTCCATAATGTGGGTGGGTCTCATGAAATTAGCTGAAGGCCTGAACAGAACAACAGCCTCCCCCAAGCAAGAGGGAATTCTATGGCACACCAGTTGACTTCAGTTGGAACGTCTGTTTTCCTGGTTCTTGGGCCTGCTCACCTACCCTGAAGGTTTTGAACTCTGCACCCTCCTTAAGCTAGTGAGCCAATTTCTTATAATAAAGCTCTTCCTATCTATATATGCTCATCTTATTGATACTTTTTCTCTGGAGAACCCTGAGTAATATAGGTGCTAAGATATTCAGAGGAGAAAGAATAATCTTTTCAATAGATGATGCTAGAATAATTAAACATTCAATAAAATTATATTTGATTTAAACTTTGCACTCTACATTAGCATTAACTAAAATATATCATAGCCTAATTGCAAAAACTAAAACTAGAAAACTGCTGGAAAAAAAATAGGACAAATTCTTTATAACTTGAGTTAGGCGAGACATATGACAAAAGAAAGAAAAAACAAATTGAATTTTATTAAAATAAGCCTGTACATTCTGCATGATATACTGTTGTGAAAAGACAATCCACCAACTTGGTAAAATACTAAAAAGCACATAATTTGGTTAAGGATTTCTATTGAGAATATATAAAGAACATTTAAGAATCAATTTTATAAGACAACAGCAAAATATGGACAAAACATTTTAACAATTCATCAAGTAAGGTATCTGGATGGCATATGAAAATATATGAAAAATAATTTATCATTAGGGAATTATAACTACAATGAGATATTATTACATATCTTTTAATATATTTAAAATGAAAAGGACTAACAGTGTCAAATGTTAGCAAGTATGTAAAACAAATGTGGAATGTAAAATGCTATAGCACCTTGTAAACAATTGGTTATTTTCTTTAAAAAATTAAACATGTAATTAATATATGACCTAAACAGTCTACTTCTGTTTCCACACAAGGGAATAAAAAGCATATGTTCATAAAAAGATTTTCACATAAATATTCATTCTTTCAACCAAAAATTGGAAACAATCCACTTATACCTCAAAAGTTGAATAGATAAATAATTTGTGACACTAATTATAGTGACATAAAAGCAAAGCAGTGGTTGCCTGAAGATGATGAGCTGGGGATATTGGATAGAGGGGTACCAAAGAGACACAAGAAAACTTTTGAGAGTAATGGGTATGTGTTTGTTATCTTAATTTTGGATTCTGGTGATAGTTTTATAAGTGTATACCACTCAAAATATAACCATCTTATACTTTAAATATGTGTGATTTATCAATTACACTTTAATAATCTGTGAAGGCAAGAAAAATGAGCAAATTATTTTTCCTGGTTAAGAGAACCAACATGTTTTGACATGTAATTTTATATTCAGAACACAATTCTTATGTATTTATGTGACTTTGCTTCCCTGGTGGCTCAGATGGTAAAGCGTCTGCCTGCAGAGCAGTAGACCTGTGTTCGATCCCTGGGATGGGAAGATACCCTGGAGAAGGAAATGGCAATGCACTCTAGTATTCTTGCTTGGAAAATCCCATGGACAGAGGAGCCTGGTAGGCTACAGTATATGGGTCACAAAGAGTCGGACACGACTAAGCAACTTCACTTCACTTACTTATGTGACTTTATTGGGAAGGGGTACCTGCCTGAAAGCAGTAGGGTAAGGAAACCCAAGAGGACTACTATACCACATGGCCCACAGTCTCAGGTTTTAGGGTAATGGAGTTATCTTTCTGGGTAGTCTCTTGCCTGTCATGGCACCTTGCCATATTTGGTCTGACTCAGGCTGCTTCCTGGTGGCACATGCATCTCTCAGCCAAGATGGATTCCAGTATGAAGATTTCTGGGAGGTTGGTAGAACATATTATGGGCCAGTGTCTTCTCCCTCCTTTTGAATTCTGTGTTCCTTATCTGGACCTCATATTGTAAAAGTAATCATATAAGCACTTATTATCCTGCCTGGCCAAGGTGAGTGATTTCAGTCAACAATTGCCTAACATAATTATCTGAAGTCAGTATTTATCATTATGTTGTTTCATAGTGATGGATGCAAAATGTAGGAATCAGATAGTAAAAATGTCTAGATAACCACTTAGTCCAAGCACATACATAGTCAAAGATGGTTGCAATTCAAATGTGGCTTTGTTGTTGTCAATGGGCAATTATTGAGAATTCATTGCTTGTCTTTCAATAAAATTGAAACTGGAAATCATCTATTACAATGATGAAAGTTTCTCCTTAGTTTGAAATCTAAAAGATTACAAGAGCTACCTATTAAGTTAGACTGAAACTATGATGAGAAAACATCAGAATCAAAAGATAAAAAAAATACATATATAGCTAATTAAGGTTCTAGCCATGTAGTTGAAACAGCTGAATGTTTGACAGGTGTATTTTTATTTATGATTTATAGTTCTCTGTTACTCACTTTTGTTAAAAAAGTTCAGTGTATCCAAGATAGTTAGGAAATTAAGTATTTTGGATCTGCATACAGAAGAAACATGGGTCAATAATATTCTCATTGATTTCAAATGGCTTTACATTTTCATTTCAGAAGTTTTAATAAATTGACAACTGACTGATCAAAATGATTAAAGCAGTATTTCATTTGGATAAGAGAATAATTTGATCCAAGTTTAAGAAAAACCACAATGCTAAGCAGTGCTTCTCAAACTGTAACGTGCATATGAATTAGCTAGACAGTTTGTTAAAATGCATATTCTTATTTGGTAAGTCAGAAGCGGGGCTTGAAACACGACATTTGTAATCAGTTTCAAATTGGGTATATTAACTTCTTATTACAGCTCTACCAAACTCCCACAAACACAGTGGTTAAAAGCAATATACTTTTATTTTACAGCTGTAGAGATCAGAAGTCAAAAATCAGTGCCAGAGAGTAAAAAAAAAATGTTTGAAGGTCTGCCTTGCCTTCTGAAGGTTTTAGATGTATACCTGTTCACTTGCCTTTTTCAGCTTCTATTTCTATTATTTCACTTATGACCTTACATCACGTCTATATCTACTCCCATAGTCACATTCCCTTCTCTGACTCATATAGCCTTGCCCCCCTCTTATAAGAGGCATCCCTGTGATTACACTGGGCAGACCGGGATAATCCAGTATCTTAATATAGTAACATTTGCAAAATTTCCTTTTCCATTTCATATAATTTACTCACAGATTCTGGAGATTAAACATGGATATCTTTGGAGCTTCACTTTCATTATAGTGGACAGGAATGCAAAAGTAGGAAGTCAAGAAATACCTGGAGTAACAGGCAAATTTGGCCTTGGAGTACAGAATGAAGTAGGGCAAAGGCTAATAGAGTTTTGCCAAGAGAATGCACTGGTCATAAGAAACATCCTCTGCCAACAACACAAGAGAAGACTCTATACATGGACATCCCCAGATGGTCAAACCAAAATCAGATTGATTATATTCTTTGCAGCCAAAGATGGAGAAGCTCTATACAGTCAGCAAAAACAAGACCGGGAGCTGACTGTGGCTTAGATCATGAACTCCTTATTGCCAAATTCGGACTTAAATTGAAGAAAGTAGGAAAAAACCACTAGACCATACAGGTATGACCTAAATCAAATCGCTTATGATTATACAGTGGAAATGAGAAATAGATTTAAGGAACTAGATGTGACAGACAGAGTGCCTGATGAACTATGGACAGAGGTTTGTGACATAGTACAGGAGACAGGGATCAAGACCATCCCCAAAAAACAGAAATGCAAAAAACCAAAATGGCTGTCTGAGGAGGCCTTACAAACAGCTGTGAAAGGAAGAGAAGCGACAAGCAAAGGAGAAAAGGATCGATATTCCCATTTGAATGCAGAGTTCCAAAGAATAGCAAAGAGAGATAAGAAAGCATTCCTCAGCAATCAATGCAAAAAAAAATAAAGGAAAACAATAGAATAGGAAAGACTAGAGATCTCTTCAAGATAATTGGAGATACAAAGGGAATATTTCATGCAAAGATGGGCTCAGTGAAGGACAGAAATGGTATGGACCTAACAGAAGCAGAAGATATTAAGAAGAGGTGGCAAGAATACACAGAAGAACTATCCAAAAAGATCTTTATGACCCAGATAATCACGATGGTATGATCACTCACCTAGAGACAGACATCCTGGAATGTGAAGTCAAGTGGGCCTTGGGGGGAATATCACTACGAACAAAGCTAATGGAGATGATGGAATTCCAGTTGAGCTATTTCAAATCCTAAAAGATGATGCTGTGAAAGTGTTCCACTCAATATGTCAGCAAATTTGGAAAACTCAGCAGTGGACATAGGACTGGAAAATATCAGTTTTCATTCCAACCCCAAAGAAAGGCAATGCCAAAAACTGATGTTCAAAATTCTCCAAGCCAGGCTTCAGAACTGTGAACTTCCAGATGTTCAAGCTGGTTTTAGAAAAGGCAGAGGAACCAGAGATGAAATTGCCAAAATTTGCTGGATCATGGAAAAAGCAAGAGAGTTCCAGAAAAACATCTATTTCTGCTTTATTGACTATGCCAAAACCTTTGACTGTGTGGATCACAATAAACTGGAAAATTCTTCAAGAGTTGGGAATACCAGACCACCTGACCTGCCTTTTGAGAAACCTGTATACAGGTCACGAAGCAACAGTTAGAACTGGACGTGGAAAAACAGACTGTTTCCAAATAGAAAAAGGAGTACATCAAGGCTGTATATTGTCACCCTGCTTATTTAACTATTATGCAGAGTACACCATGAGAAATGCTGGGCTGGAGGAAGCACAAGCTGGAATCAAGATTGCTGGAAGAAATACCAATAACCTCAGATATGCAGATGACACCACCCTTATGGCAGAAAATGAATAAGAACTAAAGAGCCTCTTGATGAAAGTGAAAGAGGAGAGTGAAAAAGTTGGCTTAAAGTTCAACATTCAGGAAACTAAGATCATGGCATCAGTCCCATCACTTCATGTCAAAAAGATAGGGAAACAGTGGCTGACTTTATTTTGGGGGGCTCCAAAATCACTGCAGATGGTGATTGTAGCCATGAAATTAAAAGACACTTACTCAATGGAAGAAAAGTTATGACCAACTTAGACAGCATATTAAAAAACAGAGACATTACTTTGTCAAAAAAAGGTCTGTCTAGTCAAATCTTTGGTTTTCCCAGTAGTCAAGTATGGATGTGAGAGTTGGGCTATAAAGAAAGCTGAGCACAGAAGAATTGATGCTTTTGAACTGTAGTGTTGGAGAAGACTCTTGAGAGTCCCTTGGACTGCAAGGAGATCCAACCAGTCCATTCTAAAGGAGATCAGTCCTGGGTGTTCATTGGAAGGACTGATGTTGAAGCTGAAACTACAATACTTTGGCCACCTGATGCAAAGAGATGATTGATTTGAAAAGGCCCTCATGCTAGGAGGGATTGGGGGCAGGAGGAGAAGGGGACGACAGAGGATGAGATGGTTGGATGGCATCACTAACTCAATGGACATGAGTTTGGGTAAACTCCTGGAGTTGGTAATGGACAGGGATGCCTGGCGTGCTGCAGTTCATGGGGTTGCAAACAGTCGGACATGACTGAGCTACTGAACTGAAGTGAACTGAACCACTAGTTGATTCTGAGGTCACTAGTCCATGAGCAAAATTTTGAGAAAAAAAGTCTCTATAACAAAATAGAGTCCAAAGAATGACAACTTCACAAAATATTTGATGGTGTGTAATTATATTCCTTGGATATTGTGTTTCCAAACTAAGAAATTTTAAAAGTCCTTCTGTTAAAAATGTCTTTGTGTGCAGAAAAGAGAGTGAGAGAAGGATGTGAAGAGAGAAGGAAAGGCGTGGGGAGACAGAGAGAGTGAAAGAACAAGAGAACTACAAAAATGCATACTGTAGATTCATACATAGGGACTTTGGTAGTTATCACTGCATCTAATCAATTAAAAACCTGGAAAGGCTGTAAAATTAATTCTTACTGGATCCACAAGAGAGAGGAAGATGTAAGGCAAATGTGCCCCCAAAAACAAAGACAGTCAGGTGAGTGCAGGTCATCAAGACTTAGCAGAGCAAAGATGCACCAACAGAAATTGCTGAGAACCAATGCTGGGGTAGGAAAGTCTAAAGTGTAATAGACAAATTTCTGGAGGCTCAGTTGTGTCAACTGTGAGAATTAAAATCTCAGAGAGAGTTTGGGAGGACCACAAAATACCATTATAATTACTTCCAAGTGTCCATCAGGTTCCCATAGCAAATATCTGAGCAAATCCCTGGGCACTCTGGCAGGGAGAAGAAAAAATAAGCCATTTTAATATACACCAGAGTATATTTAAAATATAGTGTTCTTCTTAACAACACCTGTTATCAAAAAAACAAAAACAAAAACAAAAACTATTAACCCAAGGTTAAGCTAAAGTATTATCAGAGCCTAACTAAAGTGAGGAAGGGAAATATTCAACTCTGGTCAACTCAAGCCATCCTGTATCACCTAAGCATGGGGCAAAGATGAGACATATGAACTTATGAAGTTCACAGTCCAGAGCAATAGGTTTACTAAATGTTTGAGACATAAACATAGAACTAGAAACAAAATTAGAAGAAAATAATGAGTCCAAGAAAGAAAGAATCCAAGTTGGTTTGAAACTATATACCAACACTTCCAGGAATCTTAAGGAATTCTTCTGTTGTCTCTACCACATATCTTCCATTTTACTGAAGATATGTCTCTTCTTTTTGACTGTTGGGAACTTACTTGAATGATTCAAGGCCCTGTTGACAAGTTTTAGTTGGGCCTCCTAAATTTTTACTGTGTATGCAGATTGATATTCAGCCAAAGACTCTAGGGAAAAATTAAACAGATTTCTAGCACTTTCTCTGTCTCTATATGATCCTTGGTAGTCTGACGAGCAAAATCTAGATACCTCCAAACTATTTCCAAACTATGATCTGTTTCTCTTCAAGCACCGAAATTGCCATATTTTGTTGGATTATTTTCCCTTCGTTGTGGTCCAGAAATTGACCCTAGGCAGAAAGCTGAGAAGATTGTAGAGCTTTCCACCTTAGTTTCCTTTGTTTCAGAAATCAGAGTCCTGTTCTGTCTTTGTCTAATATTTGAAAAAACTTATTTTATGTATTTTGTCCATGTGTCCATTTGTTTATAACTGGAGATAATGCTGGGCTATATTGCTTCCTCATGGTAAAAGAGATATTTCAAATGCAGTTTTTAAATAAATTATTTTTAAAGAAAGAATTTGTCTTTTTAGATAAAATAAATCCAATGTAGAAGTTATAATTTCCAACTAATGCAGCTTTCATCATATATTAATCCTAGTAAATAACCAAAAGGGTTTTGTTTTATTTTTTTAAATAAAAAAATTTATCTCTTAGTTTATTTCAAGAGATGGATTGAAACATTAATTGGAGGGATATATTTTCTTCAATATAAAACCATTAACTGGCAATTAACTTTGTAAAAACATCTTCTGCTAACATTGAACAGATATAATCATGCAGATCCATTTATGCATAACTTCTGAAGTCAAAATACAGGAATACCAATACTGGCCAAAAAATTGAGATATACTGAAGCCTTCAAATTTTACTCTTTTAACTTTTAATTTTAATTGTAGTAAACAATAATAAGGGATGTTAAAAATCTAAATAAGTTTGTATCATCTATCTATTATCACTAATTAAGACATGTATTTTATAAAATTCTGGGAAATATGCCTGATACATATATATAATGGCATATGATGATATATCTTTTTTTCTTGAAAAAATATATGAATGATAAAACATTATATAGGAATTCTGTCTCAAATTCATCCATCAGCTGGACATTGCAAATATAAATGCCACTATTTTGTTATTTGAGAAAATAATAATAACCTTAAAAAGATTTTAAAGAGACACAATCATCATAGGTTTAGAATAGAATTACGACTTCCCTGGTGGCTCAGACGGTAAAGCATCTGCCTACAATGCGGGAGACCCAGGTTCGATCCTGGGTAGGGAAGATCCCTGGGTAGGGAAGATCCCCTGGTGAAGGAAATGGCAACCCACTCTAGTACTCTTGCCTGGAGAAATCCATGGATGGAGGAGCCTGGTGGGCTACAGTCCATGGGCCTGCAAAGAGTCGGACACGACTGAGCGACTTCACTTTCACTTTTAGAATAGAATTAGTATTGATCTCTGAGAACGGTCAATCATAATTCTGGCCTTTCTTTCAACTTTTGACTCATTCCATTTATATGTTATCAGCTATGGGGCTAGAAATATTAAGAAGATTCAAAAATATCAATGATGTATTACCTGGGAGACTATATCTGTAGATATGTTAGACATTCAGTGTTTCTTTATTAACAACAAAAAAAAGTTTTTAGAAATCCTTTGTTTTATTTAGTGGTGTCACTGTGTTGTTATTGCTGTTTTATTGAATTCTTTGAAACAAAGAATTGTTTCTTCCCCCTGCAAAAAAAAGCCTCAGTGATGGATTAGTTGTAAGAGCTGTGGAGGAGGGAAGAAAAGTATAATTACCACACATCCATAGTTGAAAAATAGATTTTGCTGTACTGTGTGGAATCTCCAAACACTTTATTGAGGTAAGGAGAGGGCTATCATATCAGGGATATCCTCATATCAGGGCAACTGATATGAGGAGTGAAAGGTGTTCAAAAATCCTTCCCTCCTAAAATGAACCTGAATCTTCAACTTTAAGATCTGTTACGGCAAGAGCACTGGTTGCGCTGTTCACTAATATATCCCTGATTCCTAGAACAGTTCCTGCCATGTTATAATCACTCAATAAATCTTTGTTGAATTTTGAATGAATGAATGAACACTGTAGGTAATTAAAGAAAGAGAGAGAACACAGATAAATTCCCACAGTAAAACAAGTTGAATGTTAATTCCCTGGCTGTAAAGATTTCAGTTTATGTATATGGAACTCTATTTCCCCCTTTCCTTATTCAAGCACTATTAAAAGTAAGTTGATTGCATGGCCCACCTTCTCAATCCATTATTTTGTATAGAAAACTTATAGGTAATTAATTTTTCTTCCACTGTAGCTTTAAGATAGTGATGATGAGAATATGGGAGAAAAATAAACCATTTTTTATACCAACTTAAAAAAATGAAACTACAGATGCATCACAACTACAATCTTCAATGAGAAATGAATACTTCTGGGAGAAAACTAAAATAGAATATGACTAAAATTCCTTAACAAACCTGGACAACATTAGCAAAGCTTTTTGAAGATTTATCTAATATCTAGTTTCCAGGCCATTTCCCTTACAGTTCTACAGTCAACTAACTGAAGAATAACTGTTCAATTTCTTATATCTAAAGTCAGATAGTGCAAAATTTTTGCTCTCAGTTGAAATGTATTCACTTTTAAACAGTGGGGAAGTTTATGGCAGCCTTGTTGCTGGACTTTGAAAATACATATTCAGTAAAAGAATATAGATTCTAGTATACTGATAGGAATAATCCATTATATTTTACTTCTATGACACTTTGAGACCTGCATTTTGACATTCTGTCATAGCCCTTTTTCCCCAAGCCTATAAAATTATGATACTTTTAGAATGCTGTTTGTATTTTAAACACTGTACTCTTTGAAAGACATATGGTTAAAATGTACCTGATATTTTTCTCTTAAAGAGATTTTATTTTACACTAGAACTTATGTACTAGCTCTAACAATTTTTGAAAAACTGCAAGACTCTACAATACAGAAAAACACAAAATAAGAAGAATATAAATATCTCATTTGATCAGTTTTCATTCCAATCCCAAAGAAAGGCAATGCCAAAGAATGCTCAAACTACCGCACAATTGCACTTGTCTCACATGCTAGTAAAGTGATGCTTAAATATTCCAAGCCAGCCTTTAGCAAAACATGATCCATGAACTTCCAGATGTTCAAGCTGGTTTTAGAAAAGGCAGAGGAACCAGAGACCAAATTCCCAACATTCACTGGATCATCGAAAAAGCAAGAGAGTTCCAGAAAAACATCTATTTCTGTTTTATTGACTATGCCAAAGCCTTTGACTGTGTGGATCACAATAAACTCTGGAAAATCTGAAAGAGGTGGGAATACCAGACCACCTGATCTGCCTCTTGAGAAACTTGTATGCAGCTCAGGAAGCAGCAGTTAGAACTGGACATGGAACAACAGACTGGTTCCAAATAGGAAAAGGAGTACATCAAGGCTGTATATTGTCACCCTGCTTATTTAACTTATATGCAGAGTACATCATGGGAAACACTGGGCTGGAGGAAGCATAAGCTGGAATCAAAATTGCTGGGAGAAATATCTAACCTAAGATATACAGGTACCACCCTTATGGCAGAAAGTGAAGAACTAAATAGCCTCTTGATGAAAGTGAAAGAGGAGAGTGAAAAAGTTGGCTTAAAGCTAACATTCAGGAAACTAAGATCATGGTATCCAGTCCCATCACTTCATGGCAAATAGATGGGAAAACAGTGGAAACTGGTTGACTTTATTTTAGGTGGCTCCAAAATCCCTGCATATGGTGATTGTAGTCATGAAATTAAAAGATGCTTACTCCTTGGAAGGAAAGTTATGACCAAACTAGAGAGCATATTAAAAAGCAGAGACATTAATTTGTCAACATGGTCCATATAGTCAATGTTACGGTTTTTCCAGTAGTCATGTATGGATGTGAGAGTTGGACTATAAAAAATGCTGAGCAGAGAAGAATTGATGCTTTTGAACTGTGGTGTTGGAAAAGACTCTTGAGAGTTCCTTGGACTGCAAGGAGATCCAACCAGTCCATCCTAAAGGAGATCAGGCCTGGGTGTTCATTGGAAGGACTGATGTTGAAGCTGAAACTGCAATACTTTGGCCACCTGTTGCAAAGAGCTGATTGATTTGAAAAGACCCTCATGCTGGAAGGAATTGGGGGCAGGAGGAGAAGGGGACGACAGAGATGAGATGGTTGGATGGCATCACCAACTCAATGGACATGAGTTTGGGTAAACTCCGAGAGCTGGTGATGGACAGGGAAGCCTGGCGTGCTGAGATTCATGGGGTCTCAAAGAGTCGAACACGACTGAGGGACTGAGCTGAACTGAAAGCTCGTTTTTTCCTCTTTTAAAAACTGACATGTATCATTAGAAAGCAGGGTGATTAAAGCTTAAATGTAATGGATATATAAAATGACAAGCTGGTCAATGACTTGACATGCTCCTCTGTTTCAAAGGGTGCTCTTTTGGGAAGGCTGTCATTTTGGCAATATTAAGACTGCATTTGTAGGTAAGCTGTGCAGAGCAGGAATGATGCTTTTGAAATGTGGTGTTGGAAAAGACTCTTGAGAGTCCCTTGGACTGCAAGGAGATCCAACCAGTCCATTCTGAAGGAGATAAGCCCTGGGATTTCTTTGGAGGGAATGATGCTGAAGCTGACACTCCAGTAGTTTGGCCACCTCATGCAAAGAGTTGAGTCATTGGAAAAGACTCTGATGCTGGGAGGAATTGGGGGCAGGAGGAGAAGGGGACGACAGAGGATGAGATGGCTGGATGGCATCACCAACTCGATGGACATGAGTCTCAGTGAAATCCGGGAGTTGGTGATGGACAGGAGGCCTGGCGTGCTGCGATTCATGGGGTCGCAAAGAGTCAGATACGACTGAGCTGAACTGGACAGTATCTAGTTATAGTTGACCTATTGGAGTTGAGATGATTCATTGAGATAATTTTTTATAACAAGGTTAATAACTTTTAACAATTATCAGAGATATGGACTTAGAAAAGGGAATTGGGGATATATACATAAATAGGGTTCCTGTTTTACTCAAAGACGTTTGTGTGTGTGCTCAGTCCATGTCTTACTCTTTGCCATCCTGTGTAGCCCACTAGGTTCCTCTGTCCATGGGATTTTATAGGCAAGAATACTGGAGTGGGTTGCCATTTCCTCCTCCAAGGGATCTTCTCTACCCAGGGATCAAACCCACATCTCCTGTGTCTCTTGCACTGGCAGATGGATTCTTCACTACTGCACCACCTGGGAAGTGGTCAGGACCATTAGAAATGGGCTATGTGGAAATTACCGTGAAATTAACTATACTACAGAACTCCTACATTAGTGTTTGTCTCCTCCTTTGTCACACTACATTAAAAACATCATTAAAAAGTCATGGGAATGGTGCTGGATTAAGATACATGGAGTTTATTGTGCTACAGCAATAATCTGACTATGTTTCCTCACAGGGGGGTAAAAAAAGGCTAGGTATGGACATGAGAACATTTTAACAACAACTCAAGCATTTAATGGGCTTCCCTTCTGGCTCAGATGGTAAAGAATTTGCCTGCAAACTCTCTGTGGGAGACCTTGGTTGGATCCCTGGGTTGGAAAGACCTCCAGAGAAGGAAATAGCAACCCACTTCTGTATTCTTGACTAGATAATTTCATGGACAAAGGAATCTGGTGGGCTCCAGATCATGGGGTCCCAAAGAGTTGGACAAAACTGAGCAACTTTCACCTTTTCACTTTCAGGCATTCAGCAAAATAGCAAGAGAACGTTTTAACGACACAATTTAAATATAGATATATAAGAATTCACACAGGGCTATTATTCATTCTATCCAAGCTTTTGAAAAGTAAACATCAAAGGAACAAAGTTTATCAAAATAATTAGAATATTTTAAAATGTTTCTTTTTTTTTATGTTGTTTAATCTCTAAATTGAATCTGACTCTTTTTTGAGCCTATGGACTGTAGCCCTGGCAGACAATGGGATTTCCTAGGTAAGAATACTGGAGTGGATTGCCATTTCTTCCTCAAGGGTATCTTCCCAACCCAGGGATCAAATTTGTGTCTCCTGCATTGGCAGGCAGATTCTTTATCACTAAGCCACTTGGAAAGCCCTTAAAATGTCTTAGTTTAGGTTTACTAGGTAAAGTTTAGATATGCTGGCTAAAGTAAAAGAAATTTGTTTTCTGGTAGTTAGTAAACTGTGTATTCTCTTAGAGCTGAAGTTATTTTAGGAGATTCTAAGAGAGGTACAGGTGTCAAATACTCAGAGCATGATCTCCATATTTGTACCCATTGAGAAGTTAAATATAAGAAATAGAAATGCTTCATTAGAGTGTCCTTGTAGTCATTGTATTAGTTTCAAATATTTCAACTTGCAGTTGTTTGAGATGTATCAAGTGCAATGGGCCCTATTTAGCATGCTATCCTCCTTATTGGGTGCTTCCCACACGGTCAAGGGCATACTAAACATGTTCTTGGAATGATTCCCTCTTTCAATCACTGCGCCAATAATCACTTAGAATACAAGTGGATTCTTTTTATTTAGAACAACCAGGTGGCTGAAGAGAGTCAGTTAATAAGCAATCAGCAAAATCAAAAGCAATAATGAAGCCCTTCAAGGTTTTGTGCTGTATTGCCTGATACATAATCTCTATTTTGTGAGTAAATATACGGTATGCCTAGCAGTTGAATGAGTTTGCTGATGCCACATTCCACTCTTTGTGAGTTTATTCAGCTTTGAAGATCTCACTGCCAGGAGAGATCTAACATCTGTTTGAAGGCACTACCTTCTGTTGTAGAAGACTCACTGCTGAAAAGTTGGGTTTTCTACTGATACTACCATTTTAAGTAGTGCCTGTCAATATAGCTTTTATTTGTACAAAGAACACAGAAACTGTAGCCACAAAAACTATATTGAATCTATTTAAATTGGCAAAAATATACATACTATAATTAGAGGAATTATATCTGAAAGCTGTGTTGGGACTGTTGTATGTTAACTTGTAAGATTTTTCATGCCCATCTACTTTGAGTGGGGAAAAAATTCTTTATCATGTTTTATATTACATGTATGCAATATGTATTCCATGTATGAAATATGTAATCAGAAATGTAACATTCTAATCAACATTTCTTTTTCTCCTTTAATATTATCCTTTTGAGAATGTTAGAACCAGGGTCAATGTGAATAAAATTCAAATTTTAAATCAGAAAGAATCTTCAAAAGTGTGAATAGTTTCCATTTCTCTATTGTGTTTTAGATAACTTTAGTATTATTAGGTTATGATAATATTTCAGATTGATTAAAATTTCATATTTATTGGAAGAAATATAGGGACCTATCTCAGATGACACTGTGAAAAAAAAAGTTTGTTGTCTCTTCTGCTTTACATTTTTCATTCCTCTATCTTTTTAAGTGCTCACTACTTACTCAAAATAGAGAATCAATTAATATCCCCATTTGGCTCTTGTGATTTCAAAATTCCAAACTATTTGATTACTGTTAGCTCTATTCCATGAAGAATATATGTACTCTTTTTATTATCATTTCAATAGCATGGTGTATGAGTCTGTGCATGACATTTTTTTCCCAGAAAATATGTCAGAGTTTCATCTCATATGAATGCATTTACTCCCTCATGATGTCAAAGAACTAAGATCTTAGAAGTTAAAAATAGGAGGAAGGCAAAACAACATCGTGGGGTACATAAAATATCCTGTTTGCTAGGGAAACTGTAGGGGATAGGATGGGTGATAAGTCTTCTTTTCTTCCCATTTTCTGAATATGCCATACTATACCATATGTAATGAAAACATGCAAAATATCCTTTAAATTCTCACAAATCCTGCTCCATGTTTTATATTTGATAAATTCTAGATTAGTCTACTCAAGGTGTTAGCTCCAAGTTCACTCAAGAATGGCAAACCCATTATTTCTTCTTCTTTTATCTATAAGTCTCACTCCATGTAAACTTTAAGAATTCTTTTATTGCTACGATATCCTCAAAATCAAATATTTTCATTTCTTATTTTCTAACTATGTATTTAGGCAGAACTATAAGTTAGGCAAGCAAATTTGATTCTGTGGATTATGTTTAAATGCCAATTCCCTGCTCTACCTCCCTTATGGACAACTTAGATTCCAAGAAATATTAAAATAGGTAGAAAGTCCTGATCTAAATGTTTTTGTTTTGTAATATTTAAAATACTTTTGGGTCAGAAATTGTATGTGACCAGGAACTCCTATTCTTCAGGAAATGGATACCTCAGTTGACAGAGATAGAGATATTATGAAAAATGAAAATAGAATAAAGTGAACACTTTGTTAACAAAAGTCAAATGAATTTCTTACTAAGTGGCTTGTTAGGGATTTTTAATTTTTCAGACTTATGAATTTACAAGATAGAGAAATAGTATGAAGTATCCTTTATATTTTCTGCATCTCTTATAGAATTCATTCTTATAATATGGTCTTTAATAGAATGGATACAAGATAGAAAATCCTCATGTACAAGAATTTTGGGTAAAAATTTGGGTTTTCATATTAATAAGTGATCTTCCATATTTATAAACTCACTTTAGCCAAAATGTATTAAGTAACAATAAATTTCTAAGCAGTTATAAAATAATTTGAATGGTAAATATCTCAAGTTCTTTAGTACAATCTTGTTCCTATAGTCACATTTTTGTCTTTCTGATAAGTTCTTATAAAACAAGAGTTTTTTTTAACCTGTTATATTCAAGTAAAAAGAAGTACCTCTGTATTAGTCACTGCTGTTCTAAAACAACAGAAAGGGTGTAATCTTGGGAATAGATATAAAATTAAGCCAATCTGGAAGTTCCAGATTTGGTTTACAAGTATCCTAGTGGCAGTGATTTATTTCTATACACTGCAATGTCAAAACAAAGACAGAACTAGTCCAGAGTGATGGCATTGAAGACTGGCATCATTATTTTCTACTGCTTATAACTCAAAGTAACTGGCAATTTTGTTGTCAGAACTAGAACAGTGATATAACTTGGGAGGAGAAATTTGATTAGTTTCATGTGATATAGTTACTTGAGGGTGTTAGGGAAATTAAAATGGAAGTATTCTTGTTCAAACTTCAGAAGTAGGGGAGCAGGTCTCTGACCAACTTCTGACTTTGCCTGGATCCTGCCTGGACTACATACCTCCCTGCAAGCACACCAGTTGTTATCAGCAAGACAAGGGGCATCTTAGATAGGAGAGGGAGTGTATCTTGGAATTTCTTGAGCCCCTGTAGGCCTGGTCAGCCCCTTGGAGTATGGAAAATCTTGTCTCACAAAGTGAAACAAACTGCATTGTAAAGTTAAAGGAAAACCAAACCTCCATTTTTGCATGCAAACTGATGATGATATCAATTTGTCACCTGGGATTATAAGCAGGAGTCTTCAGAATTGCAATTTGTGTCTTACCCTTGGAGTGGATGCACTGCCTGGAACCTTTCCCAACTAGGACTCCAGATTGCTATCATGTGAGGCTTCCCCGTACTATTCACATCTGGATATAGATTATCAGCCTAATTTGGTGATGTATACACCATTGGTGTCATTTAGTCATAAAGTTGTGTCCAATTCTTTTGTGAACCCATGGACTGTAGCCCACCAGGCTCCTCTGTCCATGGGATTTCCCAGCCAAGAATACTGGAGTGGGTTGCCATTTCCTTCTTCAGGGGATCTTCCTGACCATTTCATGCACTGTAGGTGGGTTCTTGAGCACTGAGCTACCAGAGAAGCTGTAAACACTATTGCTTCTATTGTTTCTATTAATGATTATGTATTGAAATTAAGTAAAATAATCCTCTATTAAATACTGAACTCATTTATTGTGTGTGTGTAATGAGTGGTTTCTTTTGTTAACAAATCCTTCGAACCTAAAACAAAGGTAAAACAGAGGCAAAACAGACGGGTAAAGAGGGACTGGACAAATTAAGATATTTTAATTCTAAATAAGCACATTTAGAAACAGATAATCCCTGAGCTGGCATCAAGTGTGTTTTAGGACTTAAAACCATGCCTGGACTTAAAACCAGGCACTTTTCTAAACTGTAAAATATTTGAAAATAAATTGCTCAACTATTTGAAGATATCAAGCAAGAATAAAGAAAAATGAGAGAACTTGTGTATATGAATCTATAATGATGTGGGGACAGTAACATCAATTTCACAATGAAAGGAGATAATTTGATTCAATGCTTTGATTATGTTACTGGAGAAAAAAAACAGCAAACTGAAACCAAATGAACAAACAAAACAAAACAGAAATTAACTGAACAGGTCCACATGTTTCTACAAATAAATCCCCATCATATCTATAGATAGGTGCTCACATTCTCAGCCTTTCCTCATATTTAAATTAATTAACTAGTCTCCTCATTTCTAAGATCAAACACTCTGTGTACAGATTCAATTTCCTCTCACTTTTCTTGAGAGACTCCTCACTATTTCCTTTCCTCTTTCCTACATCATCAAAATTCTCCTTTTCTACTACACTATTATCATCAGCATAAGGGCATGATAAAATATATTTCATATAAAATTAAAAAAAAACCTGATTTCACCCCTATAATCTCTATCTTACCCATTTTGCTCAATTATACAAGAGAAAAAGAAATCTTCAAAAGTATTAAGTATACTTGTCTTCTCCTGTGTGTCCTCTTGAATTAACACTTGACCGGACTTTTGTCTTCATCATTCTAGAAACCTACTTTTGTTGAAAGTCACCACTGGTCACCTTATTATTATTCTATCATCAGCACTTAGGCTTTACCTCACTGGAATTTCGACAAGAGTTTAGATAGCTGATCATTCTTCTCTGAAACAATTCCACTAATTGACTTTCATCCCTTTCTCTGTGTTCTTATCTCAGGGTGATCCTCCCTTATCACTTTGCTGGATATCTCTCATCTTTCTCCTGTGTAAAATTTGAAGTTCTCTAGGGCACAATACTCAGGTCTATAGTCCTCTTTATTGTTATCATTTTCCTCAGTAATTTCACTCAGTATTACAGCTTTACACAAATCTTTAAACAGACTATCCTCAAACAATGTCCTTAGTTCTGATTTTATTAATAAATATGAAACACAAACTCCTTCATAAGTAAATTGATAAATGGGCTTTATTAAAATTTAAACTTTTGTTCTGTGATAGACACTTTTAGGAGAATAAAAAGAAACAAGGCACAAATTGGAATTTGTTTCAAAATCACACATTTAACAATGAACTCGTATCGTAAATAAATACTCTCAACTAAAACTCAATGTTAGAAAACGAACAAAACGATAAAAAAAATAGGCCAAAGATATAAGTATACATTTTACCAAAGAAAATAGATGGATAACAAGCACACAAAAAGATACTCAATTTCATTAGTAATTAAGGAAAAACATACACAATCCTTGAGAAACCACTGCATACTGATAACTATTTTTTTTTAATTGACATTAACAATTGCTGACAAGATTTCTGAACAACTAGAATCCTTAAAATGTAATGATGGAAATGTGAAATGGTATCATTCTTTTGAAAATTTGCCAATTTCTTATAAATTTAAAAGTATAATTATAACCCAGGAACCTCCTTCATGGTTAATTAGCTATAAAAAATAAGAACTTTTGTTCACACAGAATCCTGAAAGTGAATATTTATAGCAGTTTTATTCATAATCATGAAAAATTAGAAAAAGCCTAAATGTCTATAAGCAAACAGATACAGCCTCTGGGCTTCCCAGGTGGTGTAGTGATGAAAAGCCCATGAAGGAGAACTATGACACAAGAGTTCGATCCCTGGCTCAGGAAGAGCCCTTGGAGGAGAGCATGGAATCTCACCCCAGTTTTCTTGCCTGAAGAATCTCATGGACAGAAGAACCTGAAGAGCTGTAGTGCACAGGGTTGCAAAGAGTCAGACATGACTGAAGCAATTTAGGACACATATAGCCATATACCTCTATATTCCCATGCTTCAGGCTAAAACTCCTAGTCGTGACACCTGCTTTACTTGGACATTGTACTTGCAACTCTTACAACATCCACTGATGTTTCTCTTTCAAAATACATCTAAGTCTTTCTTATCATTAGAATCCACCTGCCAATGCAGGAGCTACAAGAGATGTGAGTTTGATTCCTGGGTCAGGGAGATTCCTCTGGAGTAGGAAATGACAACGCACTCCAGTATTCTTGTTGGGAAAGTAAATGGACAGAGGAGCCTGGTGGGCTATCGTCCATGGGACTACAAAAGTTTGGAGATGACTGAGCACACACACACATCATCTCTAATCTGTCAGCACCATCTCTTATCTGGATTATAGTAGTGGATCATATATTGAACATTTATGGGCTCAGGGTAAGTAAAAGCCAAGTTGTTGCTCTTTGCCCATGGCTTCCAGTCTTTAGGCTGCCTTCATCTCTTCTTATATACCACTCACCCCAGCATATCCTATACATGAGGGCTCTCATCCAAATATTTTGACAATCAAGCTTGCATAAATTTAATCTACAACGTCTAAAAACATTTTCTTTCCCCTTAGGCACCCCTCAGACATGAGGTACATATACTCAAGAGTGGTTAGACATGTGTGCTGTCCTATGCAAAATTAAAAAGTGGAAAAAAATGAGACACTGTTGAAGTTGCTAAATACAAAGTTTTTTTTTTTCTTCTTTTTCTTCTTTTCTGCAGTCTCCCCCCTGTCATGGTGCTTTATTTGCTTTTTAATGCCATTCTAAATAAAGAAAAATTAATATTCTATATCAGCATATATTTTACCATTCATCTTTATATATTGCAATGCCAGTTTTAAACTCTATAGTATCAGACTTTACTTCCCTCACCAGTAACATCCACAATTGGGCATTGTTTTTTCTTTGGCTCCGTCTCTTCATTCTTTCTGGAGTTATTTGTCCGCTCTCCTCCAGTAGCATATTGGGCATCTACCGACCTGGACAGTTCATATTTCAGTGTTGTATCTTTTTGCCTTTTCATAATGTTCATGGGATTCTCAAGGCAATAATACTGAAGTGGTTTGCCATTCCCTTCTCCCAGGGACCATGTTTTGTCAGAACTCTCCACCATGCTGGGAAAGATTGATGGCAGAAGGAGAAGGGATAGCAGAGGATGAGATGGTTGGATGGCATCACCGATTCGATGGACACAAGTTTGAGCAAGCTTCGTGAGTTGCTGATGGACAGGGAAGTCTGACATGCTGCAGTCCATGGGGTCACAAAGAATTGGACATGACTGGGTGACTAAACTTATCTGAACAGAATGCACAGGGTGGGAGTTCCTCTTCTAGTTTAAGGACAAAGGTTTCTTATTGTTTTTGTTGTTATTGTTCAGTTGCGATTGTTCAGTTCACTTAAGAAGGCCTTCCTATCTCTCCTTCCTATTCTCTGGAAATCTGCATTCAATTGGGTAGATCTTTCTCTTTCTCCTTTGCTTTCCCTTCTCTTCTTTTCTCAGCTGTTTGTAAGGTCTCCTCAGACAACCACTTTGCTTTCTTGCACTTCTTTTTCTTGGGGTTGATTTTAGTCACTACCCCCTGTAGGATGTTATGAACCTCTTGTCCAGTTTTTCAGGCACTCTGTCTAATCCCTTGAATATGTCTAATCTAATCCTTTTTGTCTAATGCCTTTGTCTTTTCCATTGTATAATAAGGAATTTGTTATAGGTTGTATATGAATGGGTTCTAGTGATTTCCCCTATTTTCTTTAAGCCTGAACTTTGCAATAAAGAGTTCATGATCTGAGCCACAGTCAGCTCCTGGTCTTGCTTTTGCTGACTCTATAAAGATTCTCCATCTTCTACGGCAAATATAATCAATCTGATTTCAGTATTGACTATCAGTGATGTCCATGTGTAAGCTCTTGTGTTGTTGGAAGACGGTGTTTGCTATGACCAGTGTGTCTCTTGACAAAACTGTTAGCCTTTCCCCTGCTTCATTTTGCACTTCAAAGCCAAACTTACCTGTTACTCCAGGTATTTCTTGACCTCCTACTTTTGGATTCCAGTCCCCTATCATGTTTGGTGTTAGTTCTAGAAGGTCCTGTAGGTCTTCATAGAACTGTTCAACTTCAGCTTCTTTGACATTAGTGGCTGGAGCATAGAGTTGGATTACTGTGATGTTGAATGGTTTGCCTTGGAAACAAACTAAGATCATTCTGTCATTTTTGAGATTGCATCCAAGTACTACATTTCAGACTCTTTTGTCGACTATGATGGCTACTCCATTTCTTCTAAGGGATTCTTGCCCACAGTAGTAGATATAATGGTCATCTGAATTAAATTTACCATTCCCATCCATGTTCACTGATACCAAAGATTTTGACATTCACTCTTGCATCTTCTTCTTGACCACATCTAATTTACCCTCATTCATGGACCTCACATTTCAAATTCCTGTACAATGTTCTTTACAGCATTGGGCTTTACTTTCACCACTAGAACCATCCAGAACTGAGTATCATTTCCATTTTGGCTCAGCCTCTTCATTCTTTCTGGAGCTATTTCTCTGCTCTTCTCCAGTAGCATATTGGGCACCTACTGACCTGTGGGGCATATCTTCCAGTGTCATATCTTTTTGCCTACAGGAGATCATTGAGACAATGTGACATTCCATTGATCCAAGAGTAGAACCCAAGCAACTGTAGTCACTCCCTTAACTTTAGAGTGTGTATTCTATGTTCCTTCCTTATTCCTAGAAGCTGCCATAAGGATACTGACATGAGATGGAAATATGATGCTGAGACTTTCTGAATAGTGTACAGGACTGAATCTGGTTGAAGCATCTATATAAACTTTTAAGACTTGGTGGATAGTGCAGAGATCTGTTCATCTTGTGAACAGATGACAAGTCTCATATATTCTCTTGCTTATTAATCCAGTCATCTACCAGTGTGGAGTGGTCCACCTTTTTCTTCAGTCTTTCCCTATCCTTTATATGAGGCCAGTTTGCAAAACAAGATCCAACTATATTTTATCCACATATCATCAAAAGTAATTCTCTTTAAAAAAATGTCAAACCATGACACTTCGGTAGACAAAATCATTGATCACATTGTCACAATCAAGACTAGAGTCCTTATAATGGCCATCATTTGCCTTGATGACCTACGACACCACAGTTATACTGGCCTCTTTCTGGTTCCTTGAATGCTGTTAGCTCTATCTTCATTATTAGTGACAGCAATCTTCCTGGTCTCTTTAGGTCATCATTGCTTTCCAATCATCTGTTATTGATCTTTAAATGAAAGTCTGGGAGTTGCCTAGAGGTCCAATAGTTAGGACTTGGTGCTTTCACTGCCATGGCCCTGGGTTCAATCCTTATTTGGGGAACTAAATTCTTACAAGCCTCACAGTGCAGAAATAAAAAAAAAAAAAAAAAAAAAAAAAAATCTGGTCATCTTTTGACCGTACTTATACTTCCAATGATTACCCATTTCCTGTAGGATAAAGTCCAAATTTCTTAACATGGGAACTAAATAATCCATTCATAATAGTTAAGCATTTACACATATTAAGCATTAAATTAATAAAAGTTATTTTTATTAAGGAAACATCTACTGATGAATTCAGCACTGTCTTTCATAGGACATGGTATAATTTTTATCTTGCTATTGTGAAAAATTCATGGACTTTCCTCTACCCCAAATAATATTGCATTTCTTATATCCTTTTCTTTGATCCTTCTTCCCCTCTTTTCTCTTTCTCTTCATTTCCCTGTTTCTCATACCTTCTTGCTCATTCTCTCTCTCCCATCCCTACCACTTAATGGCATTTGCATGATAACTGTTTAATAGAGAAATTGTTGCAGTTCTAAGAGAAAGATCTTTTAAAGAGTGATAAATGTTAAGAAATAATAATGCCCTATTGAAACTGAAAGAGTAGATAATCTGCAATGCAGATTAGTAAAGACCTACTGTCTCTGAGTGTGAAAGAAATTGAATTCAGTCTAAAATCAATCAAATGGTAAGTAAGCTGTCACTAATAATGAGAGAAATACTAAGCTCCAAGATTAAATTCATAACTTTTTGGATTACTGATACTTTCTGCTGCCAATATGTTTGACTTTTGTTAGCATATATGGACATTAATGACATATTAGTGGGTGCAACTACAATTATGCAGCATTCTCACTAGCATTGTATTTTTTCATATTACTTTATGATATTCCACATATCTTAAAGTTTATCTAACTAAAATAGCAACCTGAATGTATTTTGTAATATTTAACAATCATTCCTGTGTAGCAGAGCTGAAATACCCTCTTTCTCTTGGAATCCATGCTTGATAGATTCCAAATCACTTAACTCCTTAAGAAAACATCAGAAAACAATTGTTTCAGTTGCAAGTTTTTAAACTGTCAATTTTATGAAATTAATTGAGATTCATTTTGATAAATATCTTTTGATGATAAATAGATTGTCCTCTACCATGTATTAAAGAACAGCTTGTTTCTTTTGGATTAAATTTTTATGGTAAAATGCAAATAATTTTCCATTTCTCATAATTTATGATATTATTACCATATCCTGTTACATAAAATGACAATGAGCAAAACACTCCTGCTGCTGCAATCTGTGCTGAAAAGCTTCCTCAAAATATATTGTCTCCATTTCTATCGGTAGATATAGCTGTAGGAGGTAGGAATTTTCTCATAGTGTTTGCTGGATGATGCTAATACTTTGTTATAATAGGCACTAAAAATATAACATTTACTTGCTCAGCTCAAATTATAAACAGCCAAAGCTCTCTGAATAAGAATCATATGCTTTTAAGATTCATTTCTGCCTGTGAGTGTTTTCTATTTATTAGCATTGGCGTTTATTTCTCATTTATATACAAATAAATTCAATAGGAATTGCTATACTCTACAATTAATATGATACACAATCGAAGTCTAAGTATAAATGCATACAGGCTCCTAACAACCATTTTATGATTTGGAGAACTATACATAATTGAAAGAAAATAAGTTTTAAAGACTGCAAATAATTGACAAGCTCAGTGTTTCTTCATACATGAGGATACAATGACCTATTGAGTAATTTACATCTAGATTTGAAACTGAGACCATGCATTTGGTAATATTGTTTTTGAAACAAGAACTACTTCTTCATGGAAATTTAGATTGTTAGATTGAGAAAATATAACATAGTTTGCAGTTCTATCTCTGGAGACAAATAACTTATATTCACAGTTGGCCATTTCCAATTATATGATCCTAGGTCTCAGTTTCATTGCTTATAAAATAAGAATAAAGACAGGTAACTAGAGAAGACTAAATGAGAAAGCATGATATATCTAAAACTGATATTCTTGACATTTTATAAGTGCTCAATAAATATTAGTTACTGCCATGTTAAATTGATTCTAAGGTGCATGCATTTCTGAAATAGCATGCGTACTACAGCCTATAATTCTCCCAATTACTGTAGGCCAAAATGCAGTCATAGAATAATACAAACATCAAAGAAATTCCCTCATGGTTCAATGGTTAGGACTCACTGTCAGTCTGGTTTCAATCTCTCTAGTTGGGGAACTAACGTCCTGTAAGCCATACATTGCAGCCAAAAAAAAAAAAAAAAAGATATAAACATCAAAAGAACTAGCATTAACACTTAGAGGGTGGACACATATCTCTTCGTTTTTCCAAGGTCTTAATTTCTCTCAGGAATTTGTTTTTAATGTAGTCTTACACAATTTTTGATACTATTATGTCGAATTATTTCATGTTTTTAGATAGCACTATAAATGATATTCTGTTTTCCAGTTTTTTATTCCATATCTGTAATTGATATCAGTTCAGTTCAGTTCAGTCGCTCAGTCATGTCCAACTCTTTGCGACCCCATGAATTGCAGCACACCAGGCCTCCCTGTCCATCACCAACTCACAGAGTTCACTCAGACTCACGTCCATCAAGTCAGTGATGCCATCCAGCCATTTCATCCTCTGTTGTCCCCTTCTCCTCCTGCCCCCAATCCCTCCCAGCATCAGGGTCTTTTCCAATGAGTCAACTCTTCACATGAGGTGGCCAAAGTACTTGAGTTTCAGCTTTAGCATCATTCCTTCCAAAGAATACCCAGGGCTGATCTCCTTTAGAATGGACTGGTTGGATCTCCTTGCAGTCCAAGGGACTTTCAAGAGTCTTCTTCAACACCACAGTTCAAAGCATATATATATATATATATATATATATAAAACATAATTGATTTCCATGTTAACTTTGTATCTTGTGATTTACACAATTATTTATTTGTTGGTTCTAGTGGTTGTATTTTGTAGATTACATAAGATTTTCTATGCACTTGCTTATGTAATCTACAAATACAGTTCTACTTTTTCCTTTCAAGTTGTTTTGGTACACATTGCTTACTATGAAGTTAGAGGCATCATGTACAATGACAAATAGATATCATTTCTGTGTTTCTAATTTTATAGGGAAAGTCTTCAGTGTCTCACCATTAAGTAAAATATTAGCTATAGATTTCTCATAGATGTCTTTTATCCGATTGATAAAACTGTTTTCTAGTTTTAGTTAGATAAACTTTTTTTATCATTATGGGTGTCGAGTTTTGTTAAAGTCAAATACATTTTTTATATCCACTGAGATTGTTATATAATTTTTTAGTCTATTAACATAAATTACATTGATTTACAAATATCAAACCAACTTTGCATTATTGAAATAAATCCCAATTAAAGTAATCTTGCAATATCATTTTGTATAGATAGCTATATTTAATTCTCTAATATTTAGTTAAGGGTTTCTAGCATTGATATTTATGAGGAATGAGTTCTTAGACTTTATACCTTGCAAAGTATTTTCCTGGCTTTGGTATCATGGTAATAAAAGCCCTAGGTACTCAACTGGATAGTGTTTCCATTTTGTCCTTCAATGTTTTCTGAAATTATTTATGTGATATTGAAAGAATACAACAATTTAGTTCCTTGGGCATAGATTTTTATCTCCTGGAAAGGGAAAAAATTATTTAAATATTCATTTCACAAACTCAATATATTTAATAACTAGAGATTATTCAAACTTTTGTATTACTCAAAGTCATTTTTTACTTCTTGTTTTGAAAAGCATATGTCAATTTTTTAAGTTGTTTGTCTGAGGCAGTTTAGACTGCTGTAATGAAACACCATACAGCGAGAGGTTTAAACAACAGACATTAATTTCTCATACTTCTAAAGGCCAAGAAGTGGAAGATCAAGGTACCAGTCAGTTGGTTCCTGGTGAGATCACTTTACTGATTTGCAGACAGCTTCCTTATTGCTGTATACTCCCTAGGCAAAGAGAACATCGTCTCTCTCCCCTCTCTTATAAGGTTCTGCCCTCATGATCTAATTGTCTCCAAAAGGCCCCACAATATATTTACAGAATATTCCATCCAACAATAGCAGAATATACATTTGTCTCAAGCACACGTGTGCATTGTCCAAAATAGGTCACACATAAGCCACAAAGTAAGTCTTAGTAAATTTAAGAAGACTGAAATCATATTAATATCAAGCACCTTTTCTGACCATAATGACAGTAAACTAGAAATCAATTACAGTATAAAAACTGGAAATTCATTACTATGTGGAGATTAAACAACATGCTACTAAAGCAACTCTTGGGACAAAGAAGCAATCAATACAGAAATCAAAACACAAACTTGAGAAATATGAAAATGGATCTAATGTAAAACACTGTTGTTCCAGTTGATGATACTACACTGAGTGAGTGAGTGAGTGAAGTTGCTCAGTCGTGTCCAACTCTTTGCGACCCCGTGGACTGTAGCCCACCAGGCTCCTCCGTTACATTACATAACTAAAATTTGCTAAGAGAGTGAAACTTAAACGTTATCACCAAAAGAAAAAAAATGAGATTATAGATATGTTAACTAACTAGATAGCAGAAATCCTTTCATAGAGTATATATATCAAATCACTATAATGTACACTATAATATATTACAATTATGTTTTCAATTATACCTAAATAAATATGAAAATAATTGAAGGAAAACAATAATTCAGCTTTGTCCCTATGATGAGTTGTGGAAATGAAAAGTAGCATATATATGTTCTTCCATTTTGTGTAGTATGCGAAAGTCGTGCAATTGTGTCTGACTCTTTGCAATGCCATGGACTGTAGGCTTCCAGGCTCCTCTGTCCATAGAATTCTCCAGGCCAGAATACTGGAGCGGGTAACTGTTCCCTTTTCCAGGGGATCTTCCCAACCCAGGGATCAAGGCCAGGTCTTCCATATATGTTTACACGTTTAAATGATATCCTTTATTTTCTTCTCCATCCTTCTTATATTTTTAGGCATGATGTGGCAGTGAACTTAACAATTTTATTAATTTTAACTCAAAATTTATAAAATGAGAGCATGTGTCAATCTGAAGGAGGAATGGACCACCCAAAGTTTTTCTTCCTAATACCTGGATAATACCTTCATAGAATTTGGGCTGTTACAATTTGGACAGCAGGTGAGCACTTTTATGTGTTATGTGGTTGTGCTAGACTTTTATTGATGCTATAACAAGTCATCAAGCTTAGTTTCTTACAACAGCACAGATTTATTTCTTTACAGTTTTTTAGGTCAGAAGTGGAATAGGTCTCAGCAGCCTTAAATAAAGATGTTAACAGATTGTATTCCTTTTCAGAGTCTTTAGAGAAAATCCTTTATCTGTTCATTTGGCTTGTTAGCACAGTCCAGTTCTTTGTAGGCAGAGCACCAAGGCAGATTTCCTTGCTGGCTGGAATTCGAGAGAAGTTTCGAGTTGCTAAACCCACTGCATTCTGTAAGGAGTGATCTTCTCTCTCTCATCTTCAAAGTCAGAAATGGCAAGTCAAGTCTTCTTCATGTCACCTCTCTCTCTGATCAGAGACTGGAAATGTTCTCTGCTTTTAAAAATTCATATATTTGGATTGTGTCCATCTAGATAATTCAAGATAATCTCCCAGCCCAAGGACCTTAATCTTAGTCATGTCTGCAAAGTCTTTTTAGTGATGTTGGGTGATACATTCATTGGTTTGAGGAATTAGATTCTAAGGATATATTTGAAAAGTGAAAGTGAGTCACTAAGTCGGGTCCAACTCTTTGCGACCCCATGGACTGTACAGTCCATGGAATTCTCCAGGCCAGAATACTGGAGTGGGTAGCCTTTCTCTTCTCCAGGGGATCTTCCCAACCCAGGGATTGAACCCAGGCCTCCCACATAGCAGGTGGGTTCTTTACCAGCTGAGCCACAAGAGAAGCCCAATAATACTAAATTGGATAGCCTATCCCTTTTCCAGCCGATCTTCCCCACCCAGGAATTGAACCGGTGTCTCCTGCATTGCAGGATGATTCTTTTTTTTTGTTTTTCCTTCAGTCTTTAGATTTACTTAAGCATGTTTCCCATATTCTTAAAGTTATAAGTACATTCTCTTAAAATTTCTTATAAACATTGAAAATATTTTCTTTCTTACATTTGAATTTTTAATCAATTCAAAATTTAATTCTATACATGTGAATAGGAAGCTAATATTTTTCTTCTCAAAGGCAGTTATCCTAGTAGTATTTTGCAAATCAACAATCAAGTCCTCACTAGAATTAAAATCCCACCTTTGTCATTTATCATTATCAAACTCTTCCTCTTAGTTTTTTTTTTTTTTTTTTTTTCTTATTTGGAGAACATTTATTTTGCCTCCCACAGAAGAGATAATTGCATTTTGGTGGTTTTGATTATTGTAGCCAGGATATTGGCCTATGACCTAGGGTGTACCAATCCAACACGTGGGCCAAGACTTGAAACGAGCGACTAGTGACACAAACAAGCATAAAACTTACAGCACTGTCTTTGGCAGAAACGAAATTTTTAGGAAATTTAGTTCCTGGGGAGCAGTGGTTAGCAGTGGTTAGTTTTCTCCAGTTTTTCTACTTTCCACAATTAACCTGCTTGTTATATATGTTGGACCAGTGCCATAGTCAGAACTATAATGCATATTATGTTTTAACCCCAAACTATTGGTCTCTGAGAGTGGAACCTATTTTATCATCTTAGGAATACTATGCCTCTGCTATGACAGCCCTGAACCTATGTCAGTAACCTTCAATCAGGGCACTTTTGGCATTTTGGATGGAAAAGATTTTTCTGTGCCAAACTGTTGTACACACTGCAAAGTATGTATTGTCTTCAATCATCACACATTAAATATCTCCTGAGCCATCACTGGACAACTCAAAACAACTCCATGCATTTCAACCTTTTCCTTAGTAGGGGTTTATAAACCCTGGTTGAAAACTACTGTTCAAAACATTCAATGCATATAAGATAAGAGAGGTAAAATGAAGTCCAAAGTTAGTAAAGTTTATTTCCCATTTACATATTTCTTTGATTATTTGTTTATCAAAATACTGTTGAGAAATTCTAGCATGACAAATTCTATGTTGGACACAATATATACTAGTCATAGAATGCTCTTGACCCAATGTCCATTTCTATGTGCGCCTACTCAGATTAGAGGAGCAGTTAACACTGTTACTCAGATTTCAGGACACTGAGGGCACTTCATGTATCATTTTGTGCTAAAAAATGTGTTAACACACAAAGTTCTCTCTCTTTTGTCTTCCATGCCTTATGTCTTCTGGATAATACTGCATCGTACTGCTTTGTCTTTTTCCACTATATGTGCCAAGTGACACACTTCCTTCAAGTAACAAATTTGTAGCAAGATTAGAAGAAAATGGGGAAGAATGGCTTTATTTGAGCTTTGAATTCAATTGACATGTTCTCATGGAATATTATTAAAAATTGCAGTAGAATAAAAGGATGACTCAGGTTAATACTTTCCCCTATTTCTTATTTATTTGTATGAATAAAACCCTTAGGGGTGCCACATGATCAGTGATCAAACTAAGCCAAGATTACAACCCTCTAATAGTATGATTCTTTCCACACTATAAACTCGTCATGGTTTGCCTTACTTGAAGTGCCTCCTTTGCCCACCCACATACATTCTCTTATGATAATCTTAATTGTTGAAATATGAATGTCTCTACACAGACTCCGTGAATTTCCTGATGTTCAAGCTGGTTTTAGAAAAGGCAGAGGAACTAGAGATCAAATTGTCAACATCCGCTGGATCATAGAAAAAGCAAGAGAGTTCCAAAAAAACATCTATTTCTGCTTCATTGACTATGCCAAAGCCTTTGACTGTGTGGATCACAATGAACTGTGGAAAATTCTGAAAGAGATGGGAATACCAGACCACCTTACCTGCCTCTTGAGAAATTTGTGTGCAGGTCAGGAAGCAACAGTTAGAACTGGACATGGAACAACAGACTGGTTCCAAATAGGAAAAGGAGTTCATCAAGGCTGTATATTGTCACCCTGTTTATTTAACTTCTATGCAGAGTACATCATGAGAAACGCTGGACTGGAAGAAACACAAGCTGGAATCAAGATTGCTGGGAGAAATATCAGTCACCTCAGATATGCAGATGACACCACCCTTATGGCAGAAACTGAAGAGGAACTCAAAAGCCTATTTATGAAAGTGAAAGTGGAGAGTGAAAAAGTTGGCTTAAGGCTCAACATTCAGAAAACGAAGATCATGGCATCCAGTCCCACCACTTCATGTGAAATAGATGGGGAAACAGTGGAAACAGTGTCAGACTTTATTCTTCTGGGCTCCAAAATGACTACAGATGGTGACTGCAGCCATGAAATTAAAAGACGCTTACTCCTTGGAAGGAAAGTTATGACCAACCTAGATAGCATATTCAAAAGGAGAGACATTACTTTGCCAACAGAGGTTCGTCTAGTCAAGGTTGTGGTTTTTCCTGTGGTCATGTATGGATGTGAGAGTTGGACTGTGAAGAAGGCTGAGCACCGAAGAATTGATGCTTTTGAACTGTAGTGTTGGAGAAGACTCTTGAGAGTCCCTTGGACTGCAAGCAGATCCAACCAGTCCATTCTGAGGGAGATCAGTCCTGGGATTTCTTTGGAAGGAATGATGCTAAAGCTGAAACTCCAGTACTTTGGCCACCTCATGCAAAGAGTTGACTCATTGGAAAAGACTCTGATGCTGGGAGGGATTGGGGTCAGGAGGAGAAGGGGACGACAGAGGATGAGATGGCTGGATGGCATCGCTGACTTGATGGACGTGAGTCTGAGTGAACTCTGGGAGTTTGTGATGGACAGGGAGGCCTGGCGTGCTGCGATTCATGGGGTGGCAAAGATTCGGACATGACTGAGCGACTGATCTGATCTGACACAGACTCCAAAAACCATGCAAGACAAAAAGGCAGGTAAAAAAATAATATGGAAGCCATACATAAAAAGAGACATAGAAATGGGGAAATAAACATCCAAGACCAGCAGAGGAGGCTCTGGAGTCCACACCAGACCCTACAATCAAGCAGGGATTTCACAAAAAAAGCAGAAGGCTTAGGGGTTCCAGTGATGGAAGAATGTGAAAACAACAAGGGCTCACTCTCAGTGGGGGAAATAATGAGAACAAATGTGAGATCTTGTAGATCAGTGTTCAGGTTAAAGGGGATGTGCAAAAGAGGAAATTACAAAGTGACTGGTACCAGACTCTGAGGCAGACATAGCCTCTAGGGAAGAACAAGACATGGTGGATGAGGGTAGAGTACCCTGGAACCTTGTCAGTAAGAGAAAAAGGAACATGTTGAAGATAAGAGTTTTATTGAAACAAGATTGTCTCAAAGCATCATGAAGAAGTTTAAAGAAAGAATCTTCTACTTCTAAAAGTGCTGAAATCATCAGAGGAAAAATGCTTCTTTTTATTCTATTCTTAAAGTTTGCCTCTGTCTTCTCAAGGGTTTCTCCTGTCAGCAGCAGTGAAAGTTCTACGTAGGAACGTGAATACACACAGATATATTTCAAAACCTGGAAAATTTAACCTAAAGTACATTTTAGCTTTGGAGTGCCCTCAAGGGTGGAACTGAATTGCTCAGGAGATGAATAATGGGATTCATTACTATGACCAGTTGAAATCTAACCTAACCCAAGGTATTCCCATGCTGTTGAGCAGCTTAGAAACTGTGACGAATAATGCAGTCCTGCTTCAATTGATTTTTTATCCTACCACTGTAGCCATCAACAAAGAGGTATTTTCTTTCTACCAAAAAAAAAAAAAAATAGGTGCATCTGTGTTCATTGAAAGAGGAAAAAGTAACAAAGGCCATCCTCTTGCATATTCAGATGATCTTTGTTTTAGCTCATTTTAGTTCTATGACACAAAAAAAGTGCTTATTTATCATGCACTCTGTAAAGTTAGATTGGATCAATATCTTATGGATGTAAATATTTACCTATACAAGTTGCTTTCATTATTGTGTCTAAAAAGTCATATGACTGATGTTAGATCATCAATTAAGAGACAATTTTTTGTCCTTTACTCTGTTACACATGCAAATAAAAATATGTTATATAAAACATAAATTCAACACTGGAAGGCCACCTTTTCTTTATAGTATGAAAAGTTCAAAGCCAGGTTGCTTCTACTGAAAGTTTTAGCAAATGTTAAATTAAAAATTAGTTGTAATAATACACAAATTTTTCCAGATAGTAGGAAGAGAAGGTTTTTCTGCCTTTATTTTTATGAGCCTAAAATTTATGCAAATACCTAACTGCTGTGGTATAAAAAAAGAAAAATTTTAAGTCAACCTTATCTATGAATATACATAAAAATAGGGTGAGGCTCAATAATTTGTGTTTAAGAAGCCTTAATAAAGGGAAATTGCCACCCTTAACAGGTTTCCAAGTGGCGCTAGTGGTAAAGAACCTGCCTACAATGCAGGAGACTTAAGAGACGAGTTCAATCTCTGGGTCAGGAAGATCCCTTGGAGAAGGGCGTGGCAACTCACTCCAGCATTCTTGCCTGGAGAATCCCATGGACAGAGGAGCCTGGTGGGCTACAGTCCATGGAGTCACAAAGAGTTGGACATGACTGAAGAGACTTAGCACGCATGCCACATTTAACAACAGCAGCTACTACTGTGACCTCGGGATATTAAAGTGATTTGTCCTAGTCTTATTTATTTTTCAAAGTGTGTATCAGAACCCATATATGCTAATATCCAGTTCTAGTCTTTTACAGTAAGCCATCTTTTCAATTCTGTGATTAGATCTGTTTAAGATAATATACGCCATTATCACAAATGCACTCACAAACTCTATACTGTAACACAATTAAGGTTGGTTCCTTGCTCACCTAAACTGACAAATCCCCTTCTACCTGGGGATTAAGGCTAAACTGTCACCTTACAACATATGGCTCTGGCATTCTCCAGGTCCTTTGGTCCTATGCATACAGCTGAGAGAAAGGAGGAAGAGAGGGACAGAAAACCTCATCTTCTTGACTATTCTACCAATTGTGACACTAATTACATTCACATTTCATTACTGAAGAGCAGTCAGAGGATTTCAAGAGACCCAGAATGGGGTCTGAGAGGTGGAATTCCTAACCAATAGCTCCTCAAAGTTTGCAGTAAAGTGCTAGCTATGTTTGTATGGTAACCATACAATGTTCTAGGTTATATTTTTTGTCCTGCTTAAGCCTAATTATTATCATACAATAATTAAGAACACTTTTTTAGAGTGTTAATTAATAATAAGAACACTTTAATAGAGTTGCCTGTCTCAAAAGATTCCTGATTTGAATGATAGATTATATGATCATCTTATGTTCTGCTACAGTGCTCTTAGACAATTATAGAAGATTTTTGTAATTGCTGTTTTTAATGTATAAAAATATGAATATGGAAACATTATAATGTTTTGTTGTAGATATCATTAACATATTTACTGTGTCTGGCTCATAGAAAATACTTATCACCTTTAGCAATCCAAAATGATATGACTATTTTTTTTGTTAATTTCCAGATACTTAAAAAAATTATTTTTAAAAATCTCATCAAAATTTTTATCAGAAATTTATCAAAACCACCATGCTTGGGATTTTTTTGGACCCTAGATAATATAGCTTTGAACAAATTCACAAGTAGATTAGAAAACACAGACAGATGTTCTAAGACACAGTGAATATTTTAAGAACATATTGGAGGAAAATTTAAATACATAGTAAAAGTATTTCTAAAAGGAAGAAGACAACTGAGTTACTTTGTTGCCTGAAGGCAAAAGAATTAAATATGTATCCCTTAAGAATCCCTTACAGTCCCTTAGTGCTATCATAAACTCCCTTGCAGAGTATAATTTTAGTATATAAAAATGTTTAAAAATGATATGCTAAAGTAAGTGATGATGTAGTAATAGACCCTTTAAGCAATAACATGCCCTGTATCTTGAATACTAGCATCTTGTGATATCGTGGAAGATTTGCTAGCAAAATCTATCTGAGAAATGGAACTTAACATGACAAAGTGTTGAGTTCCCAGGGTAAAGGCAATATTCTATCTCTTGAAATATAATGAGGATGACACTTCACTAAAGTGTAATTGTCAGCTTGGGGAAATGATACAGCTTTCCTATGTCAAGATAACAAACAAATAGTACAGAACATGAATTTAAAAAAATTCTTAGGACAGCAGCATGTATAATTTAATAAGATGACTCTACTATGACTTTTTTGGAATGAAAAAATATTAAAGAAAGTGGTAAACACGACCCACTCAATTTATTTTCTTCCATTCTTCCCACCCTTAACCCAATGTCGTCTTTGCTTCTCATCGTCATTCCAAAAGTAAAATAAACGTAGTTCTCAGATGTCAATATCACAGTGAAGATTTTATAAAATCTTAAATATTTTCAACTCCAAAATAGCAGCCTGACCAGTGCATTCTGAACTGAAACCTCTTAAATTCTTAAGTGTACTTCAATGGCAAATGTTCTGAAAACTTCTTAATAATGACTCATACCATAAAAAAAGGAAAAGAAGAAATGGATGTCTTTATCCTTTTAATATAAAATGTCATTTTTTTAATGTCTTGGCAAACTGTACAATCTGCTACTTTTGAATGTTTATGATTTGTACAATTCCAAAGCTTTAGGACTGTCTTTGAGAATTATTGTCCGTTACATCCACCTTCATTCACTAAGATGCCACTAACCTTTGAAATCGGAGAGTATTAATTAGCAATATTTTTAATGTAATATCTATAAACATGTTACTAGGATATAAAAGGCAATGTAAGAGGAATGATTTTTAACAATTTAATTGCCTTATCACAAAGAAAGTTACCTGAAAGGGGCCTTAAGTATTACAAATCCCGAACACTCACTTTTTTTTTAATTTTTTTTTAATTTTATTTTATTTTTAAACTTTACAATATTGTATTAGTTTTGCCAAATATCGAAATGAATCCGCCACAGGTATACCTGCCAAACACTCACTTTTAAAACAAAAGACCAAAGAAGTTCAACTAACTTAAAAAATTACTCGAAATTTTGTTGGCAGAGCTAGGCCAGTCAGATCTGACCATTTGCGACCCCATGGACTGCAGCATTCCAGGCTTCCCTGTCCATCATCAACTCCTGAAGCTTGCTCAAACTGATGTCCGTAGAGTTGGTGATGCCATTCAACCATCTCATCCTCTGTCACCCCCTTATCCTCTTGCCTTCAGTCTTACCCAGCATTAGGGTTTTTTTCAACAAATCAGCTCTTTGCATCAGGTGGCCAAAGTACTGGATCTTCAGCTTCAGTATCAGTCCCTCCAATGAATATTCAGGATTGATTTCCTTTAGGATTGACTGGTTTGATTTCCTTGCAGTCCAAGGAACTCTCAAGAATCTTCTCAAATATCACAATTCAAAAGCATCAACTCCTCAGTGCTCAGCCTTTTTATGGTCTAATTCTCACATACATACATGACCAGTGGAAAAACCGTAGTTTAGACTATACAGACATTTGTAGGCAAAGTAATGTCTCTACTTTTTAATACACTATTGGCTGTTATAGTTTTTCTTCCAAGGAGTAAGCTTCTTTTAATTTCATGGCTGCAGTCACCATCTGCAGTGATTTTGGAGCCCCCCTAAAAATAAAGTCTCTCACTGTTTCCATTGTTTCCCCATCTATTTGCCATGAAATGATGGGACCAAATGCCATGATCTTAGTTTTTTGAATGCTGAGTTTTAAGCCAACTTTTTCACTTTCCTCTTTTACTTTCATCAAGAGGCTCCTTAGTTCCTCTTCACTTTCTGCCATAAGGATGGTGTCATCTGCATATCTGAGGTTATTGGTATTTCTCCTGGCAATCTTGTGCTTCATCCAACCTGGAATTTCACATGATGTACTCTGCATACAAGTTAAATAAGCAGAGTGACAATATACAGCCTCCATGTACTCCTTTCCCAATTTTGAATCAGTCTGTTATTCCATGTCCAGGTCTAACTGTTGTTTCTTGACCTGCATGCAGGTTCTCAGGAGGCAGGTAAGGTGGTCTGGTATTCCCATCTCTTGAAGAATTTTCCACAGAATTTTGTGATCTGCAAATTGAAAGACCTTAGCATAGTCAATGAAACAGATGTAAATTATTTACAATAATTCTCTTGTTTTTTCGATGATCCAACAGGTGCTGGCAGGTTTATCTCTGGTTCCTCTGCCTTTTCCAAATCCAGCTTGATTATCTGGAAGTTCTCAGTTCATGTACAATAGTACATGAAATCTAGCTTGGAGAATTTTGAGCATTACTTTCCTAGCACGTGAAATGTGTATAATTGTTTGGTAGTTTGAGCATTCTTTGGCATTGCCTTTCTTTGGGATTGGAATGAAAACTGACCTTTTCCAGTCCTGTGGCCACTGCTGAGTTTTCCAAATTTGCTGGCATATTGCATGCAGCACTTTCACAGCATCATTTAGGATTTGAAATAGCTCAGCTGGAATTCCATCAGCTCCACCAGCTTTGTTCATAGTGATTCTTTCTAAGGCCCACTTGACATTGCAGTCTAAGATGTCTGGCTTAGGTGAATGATCACACCACCATGGTTATGAGTCATTAAGATCTTTTTTGTATAGTCCTATGTATTCTTGGCACCTCTTCTTAATATCTTCTGCTTTTGTTAGGTCCATACTGTTTTTGTCTTTTATTGTGCCCATCTTTGCATGAACTGTTCCCTTGCTATCTCTAATTTTCTTGAAGAGATCTCTAGTCTTTCCCATTCTATTGTTTTCCTCTATTTCTTTGCATGTTTACTTAGGAATGCTTTCTTGTCTCTTCTTACTATTCTTTGGAACTCTACTCAGGTGGGTATATCTTTCCTTTTCTCCTTTGCCTTTTGCTTCTCTTCTTTTCTCAGCTATTTGTAAGGCCTCCTCAGACAACTATTTTGCCTTTTTGCACTTTTTTTTTTTTCTTGAGGATGACTAGGCCTGATATTGGTCATCAATCATTTCTGATTTACCATGTGTCCAGCACTTTATGTCTCTTATCTGATTTAATTCATACGACAACCCTATAAAAAAGTTAACCTGACTACTAATAGTTCCATTTGGCAGATGAGGAGGCAGAGATATTACCTTCACTAATCTGCCCAATTTGGAAAGACACCATAAAACTAAAATTTATAAATCATGTAGAGGATGTCTCCTTTCAGGTATTTGCTATAATATAGTGCTTAACAGTGTAGTGGCCTACACTGTTAAGCATATTTTCCCCTTACATTGTTAAATGTGCTTGCTGTACACTGTGCTATCTTGCCCAAAGACAGAATAATTTTCTCAATAAGTCTGCATCATGTAGGTTACTTTGATATAAGTAACCTGAAATTTTAAACACGTTTAAGTAAAACATAATTTTTAAACAAGTAACATCTTTTGGGTTAATGAGCTAATAAGGATGATACAATACTAAACCAACAGAATGCAAAATGTGTCTAAGATGCCCAGAACTCCAGTTAGTGTAGAAAATTTCATCCTATCATCAAAATATGCAAAGAATGTCTGCTTGAGTCTCTTATGAGTGCACTGAGAGGTCTACAAATTAGTTCACAATAAGTCATAAAATTACTCCAATCTCCTCGTTCTCCTTAAAGTAAATGACATCTATGAGTAAAGATCAATGGATATTTCCGCTTGAAGTGGTGACTGAATGCAAAGAAAGCAACTCTAATTGAATCCTCCAAAAAGATAATGCTTGACTTTTTTGTTGTTGTTGTTAGCTTGTACAGTCACTTCGTACCCTAATTCAATAGTTCTTAAACTTAAGTGTGTTTCATTATCATTTGGATGGTTTGTTTAAACACCATCTGCTGGGTCCCAATTTCATACTTTCTGGCATGGTAAGTTTGAGTTGGGCTAGAGAATTTACATTTCTAAGTTTACAGTCAAAAGGTGTTTTTCTGGAACTCCCTTGCAGTATCTTAAAGATCTTGATTTTTCAGGACCAGCCTTTGAGAATTAGTTTATTTATTTTTTATTTGTTTGCTCTAATTGTTTAAAACAAAGATTGAATGTTTATGTAGTGAAGAATAAGACATTTCTGGTTTTCTTAGTTGTCGATTCTGATTAGTGTATGTGAATCGGGTATTTAATAATTCTAAATCTAAATTGTGTGTATCTTCAAACATAATAATACGCTTTTGGCTTATATTACAGCAAATACTAATCAGAAGAATCAAGATTTGAATCATCATTCCTATAACTATAAAATCTGTGCTCTTTTTACCCTACCATATGTTTATTTTTAAGAAACAGCATAATAACATTAGAACTTAAGTCAATCTTTGGGAAGAAAATTCATTTAGCCAAAAAATGCATAAGTTGAATTTCATTAAAATTCTGTTTGAAAACTAAGAAAATTTTTATGGTTGATATACATTTAATTATAAAATTTTAAAAACTGTGATAGCATCATGGCAGCATAAGATATGTCTTGTTTGTTCCCAATCTCAACAACATAGATTTGGCATGCATCTGTAAGAAAAAGAAAATGCCTCTGTAGGATTTGTACAATGTAGCACAATACACTGAGGGACAGAGGAGGGTCTTGCCCACCAGTGCATCAGGAAATAGCACACAGACCCTACTACCAGCGTGAATCTAGTAGAAGCTTATGAATTCACTATAGCCCCTCTCGGTGGGTACACCTGGAGTACAGCAACATGGGAAGTGACCAACAAAAAGAGACTTGGTAGAAGCTCAGGTTTCCAGAGAATCAAACTAAAATTCTATGGCTGAAGAAGTCAGTGAAACGAAAAATGATAGAAAACAATAAATAGAAGACGTTCTCTAAAAAACAGAGTAGATCAAATAGAAGAAAGAATCAATAATTTAGAAGATAGAAACTTTGGAATAACCCAGATAAGCAACCTCATTGAAAATGGGTAAAAGACCTGAAAACACATCTTTCCAATAAAGACAAGCAGATAGCCAACAATCACATGAAATTATAAGGGAAATGCAAATCAAAACAATGAGCTAATACCTCACATTTTGCAGAATGACCATCCTCCAAAAGAGCACAAATAACAAAAGTTGGGGAGAAGGTAGAGAAGAAAGAACCCTAGTCCAAAGGAAATGAAAATAGAATATTGAGGAGATATCTGCACTTTCATGTTTATTGCAGCATTATTTACAATAGCCAAGATACATACATACATATATATATAAATCTGTGTCCTTTAAAGGAGAAAGGATAAAGATGTTTTGCACACAGAAATATACACACAATGGAATATTATTCAGGCCTAAGAGAGGGAATCATGCTATTGGGAAAACCTAGATGGACCTTCAGGACCTAAGTGAGATAAGTCAGACATAGAAAGACAAATATAGAATATTATTCATATGTGGAATCAAAGAAATACAAGCTTATAGAGATGAAGAATAGAATGGTGGTTACCAGGTATAGGGGTGTGGGAAAATGGATAGAGGTTGATCAAACTGTACAAACTTCCAGAGAAGACAAAAAAATTGTGGAAATCTAATACACAGAATTGTGGAAATAATTTAAAATATTGTTTTATATACTTGGAACTTGCTCAGAGGGTGAATCTCAAATGTACTCACCACAAAAAGGAAATGGAAACTCTAGGTCTTTCACATCTCCATATAAAGTTCAGAATTGATTTGTTGGCTTCCCTGGTGGCTCATATGGTACAGAGTCTGTCCACAATGTGGGAGACCTGGGTTTGACCCGTGGGTTGGGAAGATCTCCTGGAAAAGGAAATGGCTACCTACTCCAGTATTCTTGCCTGGAGAATTCCATCGGCAGAGAAGCCTGGTGGGCTTCAGTCCATAGGGTCATGAAGGGTCAGACACACCTGAAGAGACAGCACAATGGGACCAGAGGCCTTGATCTTCATTTTTTAAATGTTGAGTTTAAGACACCTTTTTCACTCTCCTCTTTCCCCTCATTAAGAGGATCTTTAGTTCTTCTACTTTCTGCCATTACGGTGATATCATCTCCATATCTGAGGTTGTTGACATTTCTCCCAGCAATCTTGATCCCAGCTTGTGATTTATCCAGCCCAGCATTTTGCATGACATACTCTGCATATAAGTTAAATTAACAGGGTGACAATATATAGCCTTGTCATGCTCCTTTCCCAATTTTGAACCAGTCCATTGGTTGATGTCCAATTCTGTTATTTTTGACCCACATACAGGTTTCTCAGGAGATAGGTGAGGTGGTCTAGTATCTCCACCTCTTTAGAAATTTTCCAGTTTGTTGTTATCCACACAGTCAAAGACTTTAGCATAGTCAATGAAGCAGAAGCAGGTGTTTTTCTGGAACTCCCTTGTAGTATCATAGAGACTAGTTTAATTGTCTTAAAAATCCTTTCGCCTTTGCAAAACCATCCTTCCCCATCCACCCACAACACCTGGAAACCACTAATATTTTTATTGTCTCCATATTGTGGCTTTTTCCAGAATGTCATATAGTTGGAATCATACACTATATAGTCTTTTAAGGTTCCTTTCCTCTAGTTGATATACATTCATAATCTCTCTATGTCTTTTCCTAGCTTGATAGCACATTTCTTTTTAGGCTAAATAATATTCTGTCCTAAAGTGCTCTTCAGTTTAAGGAGTTCATGATCTGAGCCACAGTCAGCTCCTGGTCTTGTTTTTGCTGACTGTATAGAGCTTCTCAATCTTTGGCTGCAAAGAATAAAATCAATCTGATTTCGGTGTTGGCCATCTGGTGATGTCCATGTATAGAGTCTTCCCTTGTGTTGTTTGAAGAGGGTGTTTGCTATGACCAGTGCATTTTCTTGGCAAAACTCTATTAGTCTTTGCCCTGCTTCATTTCGCATTCCAAGGCCAAATTTGCCTGTTACTCCAGGTGTTTCTTGACTTCCTACTTTTGCATTTCAGTCCCCTATAATGAAAAGGACATCTTTTTAGGGTGTTAGTTCTAAAAGGTCTTGTAGGTCTTCATAGAACCTTTCAACTTCAGCTTCTTCAGCATTACTGGTTGAGGCACAGACTTGGATTACTGTGATATTGAACGGCTTGCCTTGGAAACGAACAGAGATCATTCTGTCGTTTTTGAGACTGCATCCAAGTACTGCATTATGGACTCTTTTGTTGACCATGATGGCTACTCAATTTCTTCTGAGGGATTCTTGCCTGCAGTAGTAGATATAATGGTAATCTGAGTTAAATTCACACTTTCCAGTCCATTTTAGTTCGCTGATTCCTAGAATGTCAACATTCACTCTTGCCATCACTTGTTTGACCACTTCTAATTTGCCTTGATTCATGGACCTGACATTCCAGGTTCCGACATCCTGGAATGTGAAGTCAAGTGGGCCTAAGAAAGCACCACTATGAACAAAGCTAGGGAGGTGATGGAATTCCAGTTGAGCTATTCCAAATCCTGAAAGATGATGCTGTGAAAGTGCTGCACTCAATATGCCAGCAAATTTGGAAAACTCAGCAGTGGCCACAGGACTGGAAAAGGTCAGTTTTCATTCCAATTCCAAAGAAAGGCAATGCCAAAGAATGCTCAAACTACTGCACAATTGCACTCATCTCACACACTAGTAAAGTAATGCTCACAATTCTCCAAGCCAGGCTTCAGCAATATGTGAACCGTGAACTTCCTGATGTTCAAGCTGGTTTTAGAAAAGGCAGAGAAACCAGAGATCAAATTGTCAACATCCGCTGGATCATGGAAAAAGCAAGAGAGTTCCAGAAAAACATCTATTTCTGCTTTATTGACTATGCCAAAGCCTTTGAGTGTGTGGATCACAATAAACTGTAGAAAATTCTGAAAGAGATGGGAATACCAGACCACCTTACCTGCCTCTTGAGAAATTTGTATGCAGGTCAGGAAGCAACAGTTATAAATGGACATGGAACAATAGACTGGTTCCAAATAGGAAAAGGAGTTCGTCAAGGCTGTATACTGTCATCCTGTTTATTTAACTTATATGCAGAGTACATCATGAGAAACGCTGGACTGGAAGAAACACAAGCTGGAATCAAGATTGCTGGGAGAAACATCAATAACCTCAGATATGCAGATGACACCACCCTTATGGCAGAAGTGAAGAGGAACTCAAAAGCCTCTTGATGAAAGTGAAAGTGGAGAGTGAAAAAGTTGGCTTCAAGCTCAACATTCAGAAAATGAAGATCATGGTATCTGGTTCCATCACTTCATGGGAAATAGATGGGGAAACAGTGGAAACAGTGGCAGACTTTATTTTTTGGGGCTCCAAAATCACTGCAGATGGTGACTGCAGCCATGAAATTAAAAGACGCTTATTCCTTGGCAGAAAAGTTATGACCAACCTAGATAGCATATTCAAAAGCAGAGACATTACTTTGCCAACAAAGGTTCATCTAGTCAAGGCTATGGTTTTTCCTGTGGTCATGTACGGATGTGAGAGTTGGACTGTGAAGAAGGCTGAGCGCCGAAGAATTGATGCTTTTGAACTATGGTGTTGGAGAAGACTCTTGTGAGTCCCTTGGACTGTAAGGAAATCCAACCAGTCCATTCTGAAGGAGATTAGCCCCGGGATTTCTTTGGAAGTAATGATGCTAAAGCTGAAACTCCAGTACTTTGGCCACCTCATGCAAAGAGTTGATTCATTGGAAAAGACTCTGATGCTGGGAGGGATTGGGGTCAGGAGGAGAAGGGGATGACAGAGGATGAGATGGCTGGATGGCATCACTGACTTGATGGACGTGAGTCTGAGTGAACTCTGGGAGTTGGTGATGGACCGGGAGGCCTGGCGTGCTGCGATTCATCAGGTCGCAGAGTCGGACATGACTGAGCGACTGAACTGAACTGAACTGAACTGAAAGTGCTCTTTACTTTATCTATATCCAGATTTCTAGCTCATAGTTGTTGTTGTTGTTTTATGCCTCACGCATTTATTGTAATCATTTCTTGCAATGCAGGTATTCTTTTATTGCTTCTTTACTTTTATTTTAATTGAAAGATGATTGCTTTACAGAATATTTTGTTTTCTGTCAAACATCATCAAGAATCAGCCATAGGCACACCCATGTCCCCTCCCTCCCAAAGATCCCTCCCATCTCCCTCCCCAACCCACCCTTCTAGACTATCACAGAGCTCCTGTTTGAGTTTCTTGAGTCATATAGAAAATTCCCATTGGCTATCTATTTTACATATGGTAATGTAAGTTTCCATGTTTCTCTCTCCACACATCTCACCCTCTCCCTTCTCCCTTCTCCCCACATCCATAGGTGTGTTCTCTATGTCTGTTTCTTCATTGCTAGGCAGGTATTCTTGTGATGGATATCTTCGGCATTGGTATGTCTGAAAAGTTTATTTTGGCATACGTTTTTCTTTGTATTGCACTTTTTGTTTGAATTTTTAAAAATATCCCCCAGTAGGAATGTTTTTTCTTTTCTTTTGGTATTAAGCCCTATGAGTTTTAATGCATGTGTTCAGTTCAGTTGTTCAGTTCAGTCACTTAGTCATGTTCAACTCTTTGTCCAATGCAACCCAATGAACTGCAGCACGTCAGGCCTCCCTTTCAATCACCAACTCCCAGAGCTTACTCAAACTCATGTCCAATGAGTCTGTGATGCCATCCAACCATCTCATTCTCTGTCATCCCCTTCTCTTCCCACCTTCAATCATTCCCAGCATCATGGTCTTTTCAATGGAGTCAGTTCTTCACTTCAGCTGGCCAAAGTATTGAAGTTTCAGCTTCAGCATCAGTGGATATATTAAACACCAGTATACTCAAGATACAAATCAGTTCCATTATTTCATAGACATCATATTTGAATAGTATTTAACTGTGTATAGACTTCTACAATGAAAGCTTTTGTTCATTTTCTGTTCTTTCAGCATTTTATGAAATCTTATTTCTGCTATATTTCCAAATCTAGACCACTTTTTAAAATTTCCTCTTCCATGTACAGTTCAGTTCAGTCACTCAGTCATGTCCAACTCTCTGCAACCCCATGAACTGCAGCACACCAGGACTCCCTGTCCATCACCAACTCCCAGAGTCCACCCAAACCCATGTCCATTCAGTCAGTGATGCCATCCAGCCGTCTCATCCTCTGTCGTCCCCTTCTCCTCTTCCCCTCAATCTTTCCCAGTATCAGGGTCTTTTCAATGAGTCAGCTCTTTGCATCAGGTGGTCAAAGTATTGGAGTTTCAACTTCAGCAACAGTCCTTCCAATGAACACCCAGAACTCATCTCCTTCAGGATGGACTGGTTGTATCGCCTTGCAGTCCCAGGGACTCTCAAGAATCTTCTCCAATACCACAATTGAAAAGCATCAATTCTTCGGCACTAGCTTTCTTTATAGTCCAACTCTCACACCCATACACGACCAATGGAAAAACCATAGCCTTGACTAGACAGACCTTCGTTGACAAAGCAATGTCTCTGCTTTTTAATATACTGTCTAGGTTGGTCATAACTTTCCTTCCAAGGAGTAAGTCTACTTTAATTTCATGGCTGCATTAACCATCTGCAGGGATTTTGAAGCCCAGAAAAATAAAGTCAGCCACTGTCTCCACTGTTTCCCCATCCATTTGTCATCAAGGGATGGGACTGGATGCCATGATCTTAGTTTTCTGAATGTTGAGTTTTCAGCCAACTTTTTCACTCTCCTCCTTCACTTTCATCAAGAGGCTCTTTAGGTCTTCTTTACTTTCTGCCATAGGGTGGTGTCATCTGCATGTCCAAGGTTACTGATATTTCTCCCGGCAATCTTGATTCAAGCTTGTGCTTCACCCAGCCCAGATTTTCTCATGATGTACTCCGCATATAAGTTAAATAAGCATGGTGACAATATACAGCCTTGACATACTCCTCTTCCTATTTGGAACCAGTCTGTTGTTCCATGTCCAGTTCTAACTGTTGCTTCCTGACCTGCAATACAGATTTCTCAGGAGGCAGGTCAGGTGGTCTGGTATTCCCATATCTTTCAGAGTTTTCCAGAGTTTATTGTGATCCACACAGTCAAAGGCTTTGGCATAGTTAATAAAGCAGAAATAGATGTTTTTCTGGAGCTCTCTTGCTTTTTCCATGATCCAGCGGATGTTGACAATTTGATCTCTGGTTCCTCTGCCGTTTCTAAAACCAGCTTGAACATCAGGAAGTTCACGGTTCACACATTGCTGAAGCCTGGCTTGGAGAATTGTGAGCATTACTTTACTAGTGTGTGAGATGAGTGCAATTGTGCAGTAGTTTGAGCATTCTTTGGCATTGCCTTTCTTTGGGATTGGAATGAAAATTGATATTTTCCAGTCCTGTGGCCACTGCTGAGTTTTCCAAATTTTGCTGGCATATTGAGTGCAGCACTTTCACAGCATCATCTTTCAGGATTTAAAGAGCTCAACTGGAATTCTATCACCTCCACTAGCTTTGTTCGTAGTGATGCTTTCTAAGGCCACTTGACTTCACATTCCAGGATGTCTGGCTCTAGGTCAGTGATCACAATTGTGATTATCTGGGTCCTGAAGATCTTTTTGTACATTTATTCTGTATATTCTTGCCACCTCTTCTTAATATCTTCTGCTTCTTTTAGGTCCATACCATTTCTGTCCTTTATCGAGCCCATCTTTGCATGAAATATTCCCTTGGTATCTCCAATTTTCTTGAAGCGATCTCTAGTCTTTCCCATTCTGTTGTTTTCCTCTATTTCTTTTCATTGATCACTGAGGAAGACTTTCTTATATCTTCTTGCTGTTTTTGGAACTCTGCATTTAGATGCTTATATCTTTCGTTTTCTCCTTTGCTTTTCACATCTCTTCTTCTCACAGCTATTTGTAAGGCCTCCCCAGACAGCCATTTTGCTTTTCTGCATTTCTTTTCCATGGGGATGGTCTTGATCCCTGTCTCCTGTACAATGTCACGAACCTCCATCCATAGTTCATGAGGCACTCTATCTATCAGATTTAGGCCCTTAAATCTTTTTCTCACTTCCACTGTATAATCATAAGGAATTTGATTTAGGTCATACCTGAATGGTCTAGTGGTTTTCCCTGCTTTCTTCAATTTAAGTCTGAATTTGGCAATAAGGAGTTCTTGATCTGAGCCACAATCAGCTCCTGGTCTTGTTTTTGCTGACTATATACAGCTTCTCCATCTTTGGCGGCAATGAATATAATGAATCTGATTTCGGTGTTGACCATCTGGTGATGTCCATGTGTAGAGTTTTCTCTTGTGTTGTTGGAAGAGGGTGTTTGTTATGACCAGTGCATTTTCTTGGCAAAACTCTATTAGTCTTTGCCCTGCTTCATTCTGTATTCCAAGGCCATATTTGCCTGCTACTCCAGGTGTTTCTTGACTTCCTACTTTTGCATTCCAGTCCCCTATAATGAAAAGGACATCTTTTTAGGGTGTCAGTTCTAAAAGCTCTTGTAGGTCTTCATAGAACCGTTCAACTTCAGCTTCTTCAGCATTACTGGTTGGGGCATAGACTTGGATTACTGTGATATTGAATGGTTTGCCTTGGAAACGAACAGAGATCATTCTGTCATTTTTGAAATTGCATCCAAGTACTGTATTATGGACTCTTTTGTTGACCATGATGGCTACTCCATTTCTTCTGAGGGATTCCTGCCCGCAGTAGTAGATATATTGGTCGTCTAAGTTAAATTCACTCTTTCCAGTCCATTTTAGTTTCCTGATTCCTAGAATGTCGACATTCACTCTTGCCATCTCTTATTTGACCACTTCCAATTTGCCTTGATTCGTGGACCTGGCATTCCAGGTTCCCATGCAATATTGCTCTTTACAGCATCGGACCTTGCTTCTATCACCAGTCACATCCATAGCTGCGTATTGCTTTTGCTTTGGCTCTATCCCTTCATTCTCTGGAGTTATTTCTCCACTGATCTGTAGTAGCATATGAGCACCTACTGACCTGGGGAGTTCCTTCTCTCAGTATCCTATCGTTTTGCCTTTTCATACTGTTCATGGGTTTCTCAAGGCAAGAATACTGAAGAGGTTTACCATTCCCTTCTCCAGTGGACCACATTCTGTCAGATCTCTCCACCATGACCTGCCCATCTTGGGTTGCCCCCACGGGCATGGCTTAGTTTCATTGAGTTAGACAAGGCTGTGTTCCTAGTGTGATTAGATTGACTAGTTTTCTGTGGGTATGGTTTAAGTGTGTCTGCCCTCTGATGCCCTCTTGCAACACTTACCGTCTTACTTGGGTTTCTCTTACCCTGGACCTGGGGTATCTCTTCACGGCTGCTCCAGTAAAGCTCAGCCACTGCTCCTTACCTTGGACGAATGGTATCTCCTCACTGCCGCCCTTTCTGACCTTGAACGTGGGATAGCTCCTCTAGGCCCTCCTGCGCCGGCACAGCCATGGCTCCTTGGATGTGGGGTTGGTCCTCCCGGCTGCTGCCCCTGGCCTTGGGCGTGGGGTTGCTCCTCCCAGCCACCGCCCCTGGCCTCGGTTGTGGGGTAGCTCTTCCCACCTGCTGCCCCTGGCCTCGGGTGTGGGGGCATGCGGTAGCTCCTCCTGGCCTCCACTCCTGACCTCGGCCGTGGGGTAGCTCCTCTCGGCCGCTGCCCCTGACCTTGGACTTGGGTAGCTCTTCCAGGCCATTCCTGTGCCGTCACAGCCTGGCACTCTCGGCCGCTGCCCCTGACCTCGGACATGGGGTAGCTCCTCTTGGCCAGGCTTAGTGCACCTGTCGCAGCCTCCCGGGCTTAGTGATCTCTGCTGCTGCTGCTGCTGCTGCCAAGTCGCTTCAGTTGTGTCCGACTCTGTGCGACCCCAGAGAGTATAGCCTACCAGGCTCCCCCGTCCCTGGGATTCTCCAGGCAAGAACACTGGAGATCTCTAGTCTCTCCTATTCTATTGTTTACCTCTATTTCTTTGCTTTGATCACTGAGGAAGGCTTTCTTATCTCTCCTTGCTATTCTTTGGAACTTTGCATTTAAATGGGTATATCTTTCCTTTTCTCCTTTGCTTTTTGCTTCCCTTATTTTCACAGCTATTTGTAGAGCCTATCAAGTTTTTTGAGGTTTGATATGTATACAATTTAGAGAGACACCTTTATGAAAGTGTAATAAAACTATGGGTATTAAGTTAGATACAGAGCTTGTACCACATTGTGAATGTACTTAATCTCATAGAACTTTACACTTAATAATACTTAAACGGTGAATTTTATGTTATATAGTTGTTGTTGCTCAGTCACTCAGGCACGTCTGACTCTTTGTGACCCCATGGACTATAACCTACCAGGGACCTCTGTCTATGGATTTTCCAAGGCAAGGTTACTGGTGTAGTGTGCCATTTCCTTCTCCAGGGCATCATCCTGACCCAGGTATTGAACCCATGTTTCCTACTTTTTAGGTAGATTCTTTACTGTTGAGCTACCAGGGAAGCCCTAAAAAATCAAAATAGGACAAAACAATCAGGTACTAAGGCTTTAAAGGAACTGAGTGGTACTAAAACTTAAGCTTTATTCACTTTACAGCAAACTCACCTCTACTTCTAAATATTATCAATATATAATCTCATTAGTCAAATAAACATAGACATTTTAAGTTTATTTCAAATAATTCTAATATCTGAGATGCTCTAATATCTGAGACTGCCAAAACAACCTTCAATGCCTTGCCCTTCGAATGATTTGAAGACATTTTTATCGAGTATCTTTCCCTTTGAAACTCCAAGTGAATGTGGGGAAAGTCTGTTATATCCATTAACTAAAAGCTGCTGACCTTTCAATCCTACCCTTTTTTAATTATAGGTCTTCCCTTTCTATTTCCAGAAATAGAAAATTTTTGTAGGTCAAAAAAATAATTTGCTTGTTTACTTTCAATGCTAAGTAAGCTTTCTAGTTTTCTACTTTCCATCATAAATTTCCCTGGTAGCATATTTAAAAGTTCTTAGGAAATGCATTTTATATGTGTTGTTTTGTCGTTTAGTCATGTCTGACTCTTTGCAACCCAATGGACTACAACACGCCAGGCTTCCCAGTCCTTTACCATTTCCTGGAGTTTGCTTAAACTCATGTCCATTGAGTCTATGATGTCATCCAAGCATCTCATCCTCTGTCACCTCCTCCTCCTGCCTTCCATCTTTCCCAGCATCAGAATCTTTTCCAACTAATCGGCTCTTTGCATCAGTTGGCCATAGTATTGGAGCTTCAGCTTCAGCATCGGTCCTTCCATTGAATGTTCAAGGTTGATTTTCTTTAGGATTGACTGGTTTGATCTCCTTGCTGTCCAAGGGACTCTCAAAAGTCTTTTCCAGTACCACAGTTCAAAGCCATCAGTTTAGTAATGTGTACTAAACTTTATGTTTTTCCATTAGAAAATTTGGTCTAAGTAACCTAATTCAGCATATTTTCCACTGTGAATGCAACTTCATTTAATACATTTGGACATTTTTAAAGATATTTTCAAATACAAATAAAAATAAATAAAAAAAAGTCCACCAACAGTTTCATTTTCCCATTACTCAAATATCGCATTATCATTCTGGCTTTTTTTCCTCCCTCCATTTTTTTTTTTCCCTCCCTCCGTTTTTTTTTTTTTTTTTTTTTTTTTTTTTTTTTCTAAAGAATTTTTTTCATAGTTGCTATGCTCCATGTACAATTTCTAAATATTTTATTAAGGAATATTTTTCATGCTACCTCTTTTTCATAAACATTTTAGATGGCTGCTTGAGGGCAGAGAACATGCCCTTTGCATCTCCCCTGCTGTTGAACACAGATATCTACTCTTATTAGGCATTCAGTAATGTTTGTTAACTTGAATGAGAGTACAGGCATTTTAAGTAGAAAAACTTTCTTGGACAGTTAGCTCTTTCAACAGCACTACTCAATCTAGTAATATATTTCAAAGGCTGACAGTCAATAAACAATTGCTGAATTAAGTGCTGTAAGACTTGGACTCACATTGCTGCAATAGAGAAAGGAAATGCAGTATGTGCACATGGGTTTCTTCTATTCTCTACCATCCCTGATATATTCAGTTTGGCAAAATAATAATGAATTTCCAAAACAGTAAATCATGAAGATAAGGGATACTCATCCCCTGACAAGTCTAAGTGCTTTTGCCTTTGCCTCTGTATGTCAGTTCTCAATTCAGCAGCCATAATTATCCCTTTAAAATTTCAAAATGGTGTCACTCCTCTTCTTATACCTTCCAATAAGTTTTCATCTCAGAGTTGTACCCAAAACACTTAAAGTGGTTTATAAGATATTACATAACTAATTGTGTTGCCTCTTTTACCTCTTCTTTCATTGCATGTTCCTGCTTTGGCCTCTCCTTTGTTCCTTAAGCACACAAGTTATGCTTCTGCCTCAGGGATCCTGTGTTTGATAATCCCTCTGTCAGGAAACATCACATTCTCTCACTCCCTTAAATCTTTCACATGCTAAGTCACTTCAGTTGTGTCCGACTCTTTGTGACCCCATGGATTGTGGCCCACCAGCCTCCTCTGTCTATGGGGATTCTCCAGGCAAGAATAGTTGAGTTAGTACCATGCCTTCCTCCATGGGATCTTCCTGACCCAGGGATTGAACCCACATCTCTTATGTCTCCTTCACATCCGTATTCAAATATTACCTTCCCTTTCTTCAAGCTGGTACTTCTTGACCTCTCTGCTAATTTATTTCTTCCATAGTCCTCAAAAAACATTTCATATTGCATATTTTTACTTGTCATTTTGACTTTGGATTCTATGAACTATTAATATATGAACTTCTTTAGCATAAGGACTTTGTTTTTTCATTAATATAAACTCCAAATGTAATGGCTAGAATATCTAATTGCTTGGTAAATACTTGTTAAAGTTATGATGAATTCTGAAAACCACATGTACCATGTAGTCAATTCTTTTACTGCACTATACTTTTATCTAGTACCTAGAACAACTCTATTAAGTATTACTAGTGCAGTGTTACAGAAAATGAAGTTGAGAAGTAGAGAAGTTTAAGACCGTGTTCAAAGCTATGCCAAATATATATATACATATATATATATATATACACACACACACACATATATATATATATATATATATATATATATATATAAACAAATTTGAGCTTTACAACATGATCTTTTTTTCCCCAAAAGCTCAAATAACTTTACATCATGCTGAGATATTAATTGACTGCAAAGAGTTTAACAATTTTCTGATAATTTCACAATCTAATTTAATGTTAGCTTCTGGGTTGTACTTGTCACTGACATAAAGGAAAAATCCTATGGCTAAAGATCTTGAAACTTACACCATAGTAGAAGAAGATAAAATCTTTGAAATTCAAAGGAAAATAATTTGTCTATGATTTAATTTTTTGTAATGTTGGGATAATAATACTTTGTAGATACAAAACCATTGTACTCTGGGGTTTTTAGGCTCAACCTCAACATTTGCTCTAATAGCAGTACAGTAGGCATTGAGGTTTATTTGTAATTAGGTCTTCCCTCCCATTAACATTCACTTTTAATGAATTAATCAATTTGAATAATGTTGGAATCAGTGGGGACTATCTCAGAAATAAAATTATTATTAAACAAGAACTCTGAAAGGAATTATTTTAAATTTATGTCACACGATTTGAAGATTATCACTTTTCTCTCTGTATAGCCAATATTGTAGGAACATGGATTTTTTTTTTTTCTAAAATAAGAGAACTAATAAGCCCAAAATTAGGCCTAGATCCAATTTCTACACTCTTTTCTTTTGCAGTTGTAGTTGACAATCGGAGAAGGCAATGGCACCCAACTCCAGTACTCTTGCCTGGAAAATCCCATGGATGGAGGAGCCTGGTAGGCTGCAGTCCATGGGGTCACTGAGAGTTGGACACAACTCAGTGATTTCACTTTCACTTTTCATTTTCATGCATTGGGGAAGGAAATGGCAACCCACTCCAGTGTTCTTGCCTGGAGAATCCCAGGGACGGCGAAGTCTGGTGGGCTGCTGTCTATGGGGTCACACAGTCGGACACAACTGAAGTGACTTAGCAGCAGCAGCAGCAGCAGCAGTTGACAATAAGATGCTTATAAAATGAAAAAAAAATGTGGTTCTCTTTAGATACTGAGATCGTGTATGTCATAGCCATGTATAAGACAAGACTTTCAATTGACTTGTCAATTCAACTAACCTCTTGATGATCCTGTTACAGAGGGAGGTAAATATATAGAAGATTTAAAATTGGATTAAACTTGTTCAATTCAAAAGCACTTATTATTTTTCTAATATTTTACCAGATGGTTTTAGAATCATGTGGCAGTGGAATAGAAGAGACAGAATTTGACTGATTCACACAGAAATCAAATCAAAGTCTTGGTCCCATTTTCACCGATATTTTTACCAATGAGGCCCCAAAACATTCCCTGGTAAGAATCTTGATTAATCTTACATATTACCAACTCTGCCAAGACCAAGGCCATGAGAATTCTAACTAATTACTGTAAAGTTACTGACACATCAATAAGCATATAAAGTTATCACAAATCTATCAGAATATTCAAAGTTTAAGGTAAATAGCAGAGAGCTTGGTACTTCTACCTAAATAAAAATCTTGAAAGCATTGAATCTGAAGTAGAAGGTGTTTTGTTTTAAATTCTACTATTAAGACCTCGTGATCAAAACTGTTTATGTATCAGATCAGATCAGATCAGTCGCTCAGTCGTGTCCTACTCTTTGCGACCCCATGAATCGCAGCATGCCAGGCCTCCCCGTCCATCACCAACTCCTGGAGTTCACTGAGACTCACGTCCATCGAGTCAGTGATGCCATCCAGCCATCTCATCCTCTGTCATCCCCTTCTCCTCTTGCCCCCAATCCCTCCCAGCATCAGAGTCTTTTCCAATGAGTCAACTCTTCGCATGAGGTGGCCAAAGTACTGGAGTTTCAGCTTTAGCATCATTCCTTCCAAAGAAATCCCAGGGCTGATCTCCTTCAGAATGGACTGGTTGGATCTCCTTGCAGTCCAAGGGACTCTCAAGAGTCTTCTCCAACACTACAGTTCAAAAGCATCAATTCTTTGGTGCTCAGCCTTCTTCACAGTCTAACTCTCACATCCATACATGACCACAGGAAAAACCATAGCCTTGACTAGAAGAACCTTTGTTGGCAAAGTAATGTCTCTGCTTTTGAATATGCCATCTAGGTTGGTCATAACTTTCCTTCCAAGGAGTAAGTGTCTTTTAATTTCATGGCTTCAGTCACCATCTGTAGTGATTTTGGAGCCCAGAAAAATAAAGTCTGACACTGTTTCCACTGTTTCCCCATCTATTTTCCATGAAGTGATGGGACCAGATGCCATGATCTTCGTTTTCTGAATGTTGAGCTTTAAGCCACTTAATTTGCCTTCTTTTGATTTGAATTCACTTTTTGACTGATTCTGCTTCCTCTGGGAGTGGATCTGAGCACTTGACAAGCAGAAGGAGAAATTCAATTATTGCTGTGGTAAATCCATCTTCAATTTGACATTTACCCTCTATTGAATATTTTCACTGAGATAGAAACTCCATTAACTATCCCCTTCCTTTTTTTCCTCATTATTCATGTCTCCAGATTTATCTCTTACTCTTCATAAGAAATCTTTCTGTTTTAACAAGCTTAAACAACCTGCACAGAAGTTCTCTCTAGAAATTTACCTGTCTGACTTCATCTTTATATATATATATATATATATATAATGGATACAATATTTAGCTTATAATATTTTATAGGCTAAAAATATAGGAGAAATTGCCTCATAAAAAATAAAATATATATATTACAATGTTAAATGTATGATCCATGGACAGATGGTAATATTTGACTATTTATATACTTCTAATAATTAAATGACAACATGATTATGTGGTTTAGAAAATAGATAGTTTTGGTGATCCAGGGTTGAGGTATTAATTAATGGTAAAATATCAAGGGTTAGAGGAATGAACCATAGATAAGAAAATAATTTACAGAGGCAATCAAAGAATTATAGAATGAAAAATAACTTGCCCAAGGTCATATGTTATTCATTAATTCATCTATCATTCATCCATGCATTCATCCATCCATCAAGCATTTATTAAATACAAGTATTATGATGATGAGCAAAACACATCATATGTTTTTGGGAGGTTGCAGGATCCAAGAAGGAACTCTTCCCAGAAAATAACAATGCCACAACTATCTCACACTCTGGAAGCAACTGAGATTCTTTAAAAAGAGAAATGAAAGCTCACATACAGAAGCCCTCAATCTCAATAGGAGTATACATATATATTGAACCTAGTCATTCTAGCCAGCTAATTTAAATTTCTTCCACCAGTAAGATGATATGATTACGTAGTTTTCTCTATCCATTAGGAGACCATTTTCTTTAATGAAAAGTACACCTTCCCTTTAATGAATTGAAAAACCTCAAGAGACACCTGTTTGTAAACCCTTTTTCTCCTCAATATTCCTTATTGTTTTGCTGAATGACACTGAAAGGTATTAATAACAAAATTAGTAACATATGATTCCTGTCCCAAATGATTCAAAATCTAATAAGGAAGATAAATCTGGTGCACACTTGCAAGTAAATGTGGCACATGCAATCACATAAGCTTAGGAGGGCTAAATTCCATAGGAAAATTCAAGAAAATAATTGCATAGAACAGGGCCTATTTCTTCCAAATACTGACCAGGCTTGACCCTGAAAGGAGATCAAATCAGTCAATCCTAAAGAAAATCAACCCTGAATATTCATTGGCAGTACCAATGCTGAAGCTGAAGCTCCAATAATTTGGCCACCTGATGCCAAGAGCTGACTTATTGGAGAAGACCCTGATGTTGGGAAAGATTGAAAGCAAAAGGAGGAGGTGGTAGAGGATGAGATGGTTAGATAGCACCACTGACTCAAAGGACATGAATTTGAAGGGCAGAGGAGCGTGGTGTGCTACAGTCCATGGGGTTGCAAAAAGTCAGACATTAATTAACAACTGAACAACAGCAATTTGAAAATGTAGATGTTACACTTGTTTGACAAATGTCACTTGTTGCTACTGAGTGAAATAAAGCAATGACCTTAAATGAAAATTTATTTGTGGGATAACAGAGACATTAGATATTTGAGATTTTTTTCTTAGTGTGATTATTAAAGGCCTGAATAAAATGAATGGTGTTATGATAAAATACAGTAAAAGAAGAAAATAAAGAAACCATACAAAAAGTAATACTAATATAAAACTAGTAGTAAATCTAGGCACCTTCCCAGATTAGTTATATAAAACTTCTAATAAATGGGGAGTTCACAGACTACTAAACTCATACTACAAAGAAGAAAATTTTCCGAAATACTAGAAGAAAAATAAGACTTTAGATTAGAAAGTTAATTTCAGGAATGATAAAAATATTATATTTAAAATTACCAAATGGTATAGAGGTTGAAACATAAAATTGATGATATGTGATCATTTTTAACTTATAAAAATAATTATTTCATGTGTTGACATATCATATTAAAACATCAAAGAAAAAATGTAATATACATTATTTTATTAGGTGACAACAAAACATTTGCAAAATCAGCATGTACTTTACCTTAATAATTAATAGCTTATTACTTGTTTTCTGAGTAATAAATACACTGCTGTATAAATATACTCGAATTTGTGTGTCCATTCTACTGAAGGACGTTGATTGCTCTTTTTTTTTTTTTTTTACTTTTTTTCCATTATTAATAATATTGCTATAAGCAATTGTGTAGAAGTCACTTCATAGACATTTTCTTTTTTCTCATGGTAAGATATCTAAGAATTGAAGTGCTGAATGATTTTTCACTTTATAAGAACAGTCTTTTGGACTCTGTGGGAGAGGAAGAGGGTGGGATGATTTGGGAGAATGGCAGTGAAATATGTATAATATCGTATATGAAACGAGTCGCCAGTCCAGGTTCGATGCACGATACTGGATGCTTGGGGCTGGTGCACTGGGATGACCCAGAGGAATAGTATGGGGAGGGAAGACGGAGGAGGGTTCAGGATGGGGAACACGTGTATACCTGTGGCGGATTCATTTCAATATATGGCAAAACCAATACAATATTGTAAAGTTAAAAAAATAAAATTAAATTAAAAAAAAGAAATTCTCAGTTTTGCGAAATCTGTGTATCATTTTACTACTACCAGAAATCTAGGAGAGTCTATTGCTCTTCTGCTGCTAAGTCACTTCAGTCGTGTCCGACTCTGTGCAACCCCATAGATGACAGCCCACCAGGCTCCCCTGTCCCTGGGATTCTCCAGGCAAGAACACTGGAGTGGGTTGCCATTTCCTTCTCCATTGCTTCTCTATTGCTCTTCATCCTTGCAACAATGATTAGTCATTATATTTATCCATCATTGTGGGTCTACCACACCATGGTATTATTGTGATTTTAGTTTGCATTTTCCTGATGATTAAATGGTGCTTGCCACTTTTTTATGTGCTTATTGATCATCTTTATATATTATTTTGTGAAGTGTATTTAACTTTTGCCCATTTTTATTATTTTTAAATGGAGTTATAAGAGTTCTTTATATATTCTGAATATAAGTTATAAATCAGATATCTGCATTCCTAATTTTTTTCTCTCAGGATATGGTTTATCCTTTTCATTGTCTACTACAAACAAAGCAATTTAATAGAAAAATTACCACTGACTTTAGCTACTCCTTAAATGCCTTGAAAATAGAATGACTTTATTAAATAGTTCCTGTTTTTTAAAAGTTGTTATTTTAATTTTTTGCAGTGTATTTTTATTAGAGTTTTGATGTTACAGTCACTCAAATTTTTTATCTCCACAATTTATTTTTATTTTTTTAAAAAGCAATTACTAAAAAAAAAAAAGCAATTACTTTATTTTAATTGGAGGCTAATTACATTACAGTACTGTCATGTTCACCTCAGTTCAATGGCTCAGGCATGTCCAATTCTTTGTGACCCCATGGACTGCAACACACCAGGCTTCCCTGTCCACCACCAACTCCCAGAGCTTGCTCAAACTCATGTCTACTGAGTTAGTGATGTCATCCAACCATCTCATTCACTGGCATCCCTTCTCCTCCTGCCTTCAATTTTTCCCAGCATCAGGGTCTTTTCAATGAATCAGTTCTTCTCATCAGGTGGCCAAAGTATTGGAGCTTCAGCTACAGCATCCGTCCTTCCAATGAATGATCAGAACTGATTTCCCTTAGGATTGACTGGTTGGATCTCCTTGCTATTCAAAGAACTCGCAAGAGTCTTCTCCAACACCACAGTTCAAAAGTATCAATTCTTTGGTGCTCAGCTTTCTTTATGGTCCAACTCTCATATCCATACATGACTACTGGAAAAGCCATAACTTTGACTATTCAGAACTTTGTCCACAAAGTAACGCTTCTGCTTTCTAGTATGCTGTCCAGGTTTGTCATAGCTTTTCTTCCAAAGAACAAGTGTCTTTTAGTTTCATGGCTGCAGTCACCCTCTGCAGTGATTTTGGAGCCCAAGAAAATAAAAAGTCTGTCACTGTTTCCATTGTTTATCCATCTATTTGCCATGAAGTGATGCGACCAGATGCCATGATCTTCATTTTTTGAATGTTGAGTTTTAAACCAGCTTTTTCACTCTCCGTTTTCACTTTAACCAAGAGGCTTTTTAGTTCCTCTTATTTTCTGCCATAAGGTTGGCGTTATCTGCATATCTGAGGTTACTGACATTTTTCCTGGCAATCTTGATTCCAGCTTGTGCTTGATCCATCCTGGCATTCCTCATGATGTACTCTGCATATAAGTTAAATAAGCAGGATGACAATATACAACCTTGATGTACTCCTTTTCCAATTTTGAATCAGTCAGTTATTCTATGTCCAGTTCTAAATGTTTCTTTTTGATCTCCATACTAGTCCCATCTTTTTCAGAATTTTCCACCATTTGTTGCGATCCATATAGTCCAAGGCTTTAGCATAGTAAACATTGTGATGTTAGTTTTAAAATAAACTTCTCTCAGCCACATCACAACTTTGTCCTGGTTCCTTTGTCTTCTCTTTAGGTACAGAAGATATTACTTTTTAAAAGTTCTTGATTTTTCTGTGCCAGGACCCAACTCAACACTTAACATTGGAAAGCAAGATTGTTTCTTACATCAATGATAGTAATCTTGCTAACTACAAATGAAAAATCCTCTTGCCTTTTTTATTTAAGAGTGTTTGAGCTTTTCCCACATAACCATCTAAGAAATATGTATGTTATATTTTGATCTAAATTTAAATCTCAAAAGGGAGACAACACCATGACCTCAGTAGCAAGTAAATATTATTAAAATCATATAGGTCACATATTTATTTTTTAGTATAATTCACTGTAGAAATCAAAAGTCAAGTTCATGTGAAATCTTTGCCCATACCTCATATATTTTAATAACTAATTTCTGATGTAGGTCAACAGTTTTATCTTGTATCTTTGTTTTTCTTATAACTGTTTTCTTGCCCAAAAAAGGATTCCATGAGATTATTATAATGAAATATGCATAAAATTCTCCCATGAGATTATTGTAATGAAATATGCACAAACCACATACAGTTAAGAACTATTTTAACAGCACGAGACTGAATAAAAACAAAATTGATTTGTCGGAAGTCACATTACACTCATGTTTGTATCAGACAGAAGTATGTATAAATTATATGACTGCCTAAATTGTTTATATTCCACGTATTGTAAATTTTAACATCTTATGTACAAATATGAATATCCCATATTAGGAGGACTGAACACTCAGATATATTATCCTTGCCTTCTTTTTTGTTTTCTATTTTTTACACATACTGTTCTCTATATTGAATGATATCACACTTACCATATTGTATTTGAATAATGTGCTTACGATTCAAATTTGCATTTTTAATTCTTGTGGTAGAAAAGAAGAAAATACATTCATTCTACAGCTCTGTAAGGTAGACATTAGCCATTACAAAGATAAGATACAGAAAGATCAATTGTTTGCCCAAATTCATACAACTAGTTCAGAATATAAGCCATCTGTTTAAGTCACAAAATCTACATGATATCAGTGCTGTCAATATTAATAAATTGCATTAACTGAAGTTGTATTTTAACACCAATGGGATTTAAAATTAACTAGTTTATTATCAAAATTATTACATTAAAACATTTGTAGAAAACAATTACAAATCATGAGGCTCATTTCAAGCTAAACAATGATCCTTACACATTCCTTTATGATTTATTCCAATCAAAATTGTCCTAACCCATAGGAAAATATTATTTTCATTATTTTAATTGCAGAATTCTCTAACTTAAAATAATATATTATATTATAATTCATTGTTTTTTTTTCTTAAAATAATTTTGTATTCATCAAGCAAGTGTACTTAATACTTGTTGATGCTTTGTTAAAAAATAAATTTGGGTTATAATAGTGAAGGAGAGAAAAGAAGCACTTTGTAGATGACACAAAGTCAATTTTATGTTGTCTGTTCTAAAAAGAAGACGAGGAAGAAAGAATAGTGACACGTTTTGAGGGTGTCAGTGTTAAGTAAACCCTTACAGGCACCTTTATTATACAATGAACAGAATATAAGAATCAAAGAGCAGTGTTGAGTAAACAATGAGAATGGCTCTTGGCATCTTCCATTTGGCCCATAAGATGCAATGCCCACCTTTTTCCTCTTCCCCAGCCCAATTCTGTGCCCCAAAAGGCTCGCCCTGCCCATCACTCTGGTGCCACATGACTACATCAGTGGACTTCCTTAATCACAACTTCCACTTGAGCGAGTCCAAGGGGAGCCACCACAGAAAACAGTGTAAACACATTCCCCACTCCATTTCTGCTAGATCTCCAAAGGTCGACTATGGAGATTCTCTGGTTTTAATCTGTCTCCTAGATCATCAGCTACTTACTCCTCTGTCACCACCACCAACTTATTTTGTGTGGGTCTCTGGAGTTTTGCCACATGAAGTCCCAACTCTGACTCCTTTACCATATCAGATACCAGAAAATGCCACATCAGGGAATATATGAATTGGCTTGTGGGGGAGCTGCCACAGGACTAATCTTGTGATAATGGAAGTTAACTTCCTTGGGGGAAAACATGAGAGACAAAGGAGGATAAGCTTCCTCTCCTTTATTTCTTGGACAGACTATTCCAAGCTATGATTTGGGTGTCACTAGGCCTTGAGAATTCTTCCTTCAGGGCCAAGCAATTTTATTTTCTAAACAATGACTCTTGTTTCTTTGGATCGTTGTGAAAAAGTGCACATAAAATTGATACATCATCTTGAATTCCTTTCCATTCTTAGAATTTCACTCCCATTTTTCACTATCTCTGCTGCTATGAAATGGCACACATCAAATAATTAGCACTAGTCCTTATATTCTAAAAGAGATGGGAATACCAGACCACCTGATCTGCCTCTTGAGAAATTTGTATGCAGGTCAGGAAGCAACAGTTAGAACTGGACATGGAACAACAGACTGGTTCCAAATAGGAAAAGGAGTACGTCAAGGCTGTATATTGTCACCCTGTTTATTTAACTTATACGCAGAGTACATCATAATAAACGCTGGACTGGAAGAAACACAAGCTGGAATCCATGCCGGGAGAAATATCAATAACCTCAGATATGCAGATGACACCACCCTTATGGCAGAAAGTGAAGAGGAACTCAAAAGCCTCTTGATGAAAGTGAAAGAGGAGAGTGAAAAAGTTGGCTTAAAGCTCAACATTCAGAAAATGAAGATCATGGCATCCAGTCCCATCACTTCATGGGAAATAGATGGGGAAACAGTGTCAGACTTTATTTTTTGGGGCTCCAAAATCACTGCAGATGGTGATTGCAGCCATGAAATTAAAAGACGCTTACTCCTTGGAAGGAAAGTTATGACCAATCTAGATAGCATATTCAAAAGCAGAGACGTTACTTTGCCAACAAAGGTCCATCTAGTCAAGGCTATGGTTTTTCCTGTGGTCGTGTATGGATATGAGAGTTGGACTGTGAAGAAGGCTGAGTGCCGAAGAATTGATGCTTTTGAACTGTGGTGTTGGAGAAGACTCTTGAGAGTCCCTTGGACTGCAAGGAGATCTAACCAGTCCATTCTGAAGGAGATCAGCCCTGGGATTTCTTTGGAAGGAATGATGCTAAAGCTGAAACTCCAGTACTTTGGCCACCTCATGCGAAGAGTTGACTCATTGGAAAAGACTCTGATGCTGGGAGGGATTGGGGGCAGGAGGAGAAGGGGGCGACAGAGGATGAGATGGCTGGATGGCATCACTGACTCGATGGACGTGAGTCTCAGTGAACTCCGGGAGTTGGTGATGCACAGGGAGGCCTGGCGTGCTGCGATTCATGGGGTCGCAAAGAGTCGGACACGACTGAGTGACTGATCTGATTGATCTGATGTGAGTCCTTATATGGGGTTCTGTTTTACAAGGGATGTGATGATGCATATATAATACAATTATACCATATATATTATATATGTAATATATAATCACCCCTAATAATATCTTTCAAACTTTATTCATGATGTTACTTATCTTTGTAACCTTTAAGGTTATAGAAGCATGGATGTTTTTTTTCTTGTTTTGTACAGCCATAGTTAGTATCATTCCCACTTTTAAAATGAGCTTTCTCTTCATCAGTTCTACTCAGTTTCCTCTCCTAAATTCTGTCGACTGTACATTCATTTTTTTGCATTGTGAAGGCTAAAAGTATTATGTATTAATATTTCTTGTCATAATTTTAAATTTAAATTCAATGTGTATTTTCCATAGGCCATTTAGGAAATTTAATATAAGTAATGCTTATATCATGATGAATGTGTAAACATTGTTCACTGCAGAGACAGCAATGTTATTAAATTATTTTCTTATACATTCATTTATGTGGAATTTTCCCTTCCTTATTTTAGATTATTTGAGATATATACACAAATAAATGTATGTGTAACAATATATATGTAACTTCTCTATATAAGATAATATTTTACAAAACTTTTTTGGAGGGTCTTCCATCATCCTGTACTAGATTAAATGATTTACACCAGATTAAGTCTTAGGTCTGTTGCATAGTACCATCTAGGACTTCACTCCCACGATTTTACTCTTTGCCTTCTTAAGTCAGCTTTTCTGATCTTTGGAACTGACAAAATTCACCATCCATTTCTGTTACAAACTCTCAGGAAAGTTGAAATAGATGGGAATTTCATAAACCTAATAACTACACTGGAAACAATTTGGGAGTTTATTAACAATTTAAATACACAACCACAATAGGATCTGGGTTTTCCCAGGGGGCACTACTGGTAAGAACCCACCTGCAAATGCAGGAGATATGAGATGTTGGTTCGATACCTGGGTCAGGAAGATCCCCTGGAGAAGGAAATAGTAACCCACTCCAGTGTTCATGCCTGGAGAATCCCATGGACAGAGGAACCTGGCAGACTACAGTCAATGGGGTCACCTAGTGGGACATGACTGAAGTGACTTAGCACACTTAGCACACAATAGGATCCAGCCATCTAACTTTTGGGCATTTTCTCAAAAGAAATGAAAGACATGTCTGTACAAAGATTTGAACATGAATAGTAGCTTTTTAAGAATAGCCTCGAACTGAAGGCAATCCAAATATTCATGAATGGGTGTATAAACAGTGGTATATCTACACATTGAAATACTACTTAACAATACAATGTACGCTATATCATGTTGGCGTTTTTGTTCAGTTTCTAAGTCATGTATGACTCTTTGTGACTCCATGAACTGCAGCATCCTAGGCTTCCCTGTCCTTCACTATCTCCCTGAATTTGCTCCAGCTCATGTCCATCAAGTTAGTGATGCCATCCAACCATTTCATCTTCTGTCGCCCCCTTCTTCTCTTGCTTTCCATCTTTCCCAGCATCGGGGTCTTTTCCAGTGAGTCAACTCTTTGCATCAGGTGATGAAAATATTGGAGCTTCAGCTCCAGCACCAGCCCTTCCAATGAATATTCAGGGTTAATTTGCTTAAGGACTGATTGGTTTGATCTCCTTGCTGTCTAAGGGAGTCTCAAGAGTCTTCTCCAGCACCACAGTTCAAAAGCATCAATTGTTTGGTTCTCAGCCTTCTTTATGGTCCAACAAGACTATGGTCTATACAAGACTACTGGTCAAAGCTGTGGTTTTGCCAGCAGATGGACCTTTGTCAGCAAAGTGATATCTCTGCTATATTATGGGAGAACCTCAAAATAATTATGCTGTGTGAAAAAAGTCAGAAAAGTGAAATATATTATGTATGTTTTCATGTATATGCTTCTTAGAAATGCAAACTAATATAGAGTGACAAAAAAAATAAATCCTTTGTTGTGTGATAATGGAGACAATGATGGGAATTATGGGGAAGGGAGCACAGGAAGGTTAGCTAACAAACAAGAGGAAAGTCTGGGATTTTATGAAGCAGTCAACATGGAAAACATTAAATGATCAGAGATACTGGAAGCCACATTTTTTCATTTCTTCTGAAATAGCATTAGCTCAGAATAGAAATATCAACAGAAAATATTTCCTCCCAAAAATTGAACTAAGGAATCTAGCAATTGGATTAAAGTAATAATGATAATAATAAAACTCAATATTCCAGTTATTGTGCCGAGAACTCAGAGTATATACTATTCCATACAATTTTCTCATAAAACAGCCCCTTGAAGTAGGCATTCATTCTCCTAACTTAATGAGGAAGAAACTATAGATTGAAGAAATTAAATACCTTGTACAATAATCTTAGTGGAATTGATTTTTGATTCTAGAGACAGGGATCTCAAACTAAGTATTATGTGAACATCAGTAAGTTACAAATAACATTCTTTTGTGTGATTCTAATAAATGTGAATAGTGATCATGAAGTTGTATTGGAAGTCTTCATTATTTTATAACTTTTTTCAGGATTATTTTATTTTAAGGGCTTTTAAAAAATCAGGTGATTTTTATCCAGGTGAATTCCACAAAGATTTGCATGCAGTGAGAATCGGTGCCAATCTCCTTTAAGTATCAGTAGTTATGTACAACTGATTGAACAATGAACGCACCTTCATTCAGCTCCCCATTCTTTTAGCTTTGAAGAAGATGCTCATGCAGCACAGTGCTACATGAGTTTTCACTTACATAACTTAGGGCTATTTTATGTTTATAGGTATCTTGTTCATCTTCTATCACAGCTGGAAGACTGGAGTCTCTCCTAGAGATACTTCCTCTGTACGTTATGGAACTCTAATGACCACATGTATTTAAACCTATCTGATATATTTCTTTTCAATTTTCTGAGTTAATATATTTCAACTGAACTCTAGCTCAAGTGAGTAAAATGGTATTGGCTTGCAAGATCCATGCATAGATACAAATAGAATATGATAAATTACAATATGAAAAAAGAAATAAAACTAGTTCATTTGCAATGCCAAATCAATAGCTTGCTGTTTTATTACATTATATGGTAACAGAACTGTTTTGACTGAATAATTTATCTCAAAAGGAATATTCGACTTGTTTTATAGAACACACATCAAAGAACAGTTAAAAGATAAAAGGTTAATGGAATCGGGCTGCCAAGAAAATAGAATATTTCTCTCCTTAAAAAAAAAAAAAAAAAAAACTCTTGCCCAGTTCTTGTACGTTTTTAATTAATGAACTGTGGAAATACATCGGGAAACTATTTCTAGAATTCAGGAAATTAAAAACATAATTAAGAGTACATATTATCATGCTGTAGAAAGATAGTGTATCTGTCATCAAAAAGTAATTTGATCTTTCAAATTTCTACTCATCTGCTGCTGCTGCAGCTGCTGCTACTAAGTCACTTCAGTCATGTTTGACTCTGTGCGACCCCATAGACAGCAGCCCACTGGGCTCCTCCATACTTGGGATTCTTCAGGCAAGAATACTGGAGTGGGTTGCCATTTCCTTCTCCAATGCATGCATGCATGCTAAATCGCTTCAGTCATGTCCGACTCTATACGACCCCATGGACAGCAGCCCACCAGGCTCCTCTGTCCACAGGATTCTCTAGGCAAGAATACTAGATTGGGTTGCCATTTCCTTCTACACTCTACTTATCTATATGCAAGAAAATAAACTTGAAGTATTGAGGCATAACCTATCTCAGAAGAGGTACATTTTGAGATTTCTACAGCCCATCTCACTCTCTCTCTCACACACACACACACATGCACACACACCTTCACCTTTTGGTAAAAGCATTCAGAAAAAGACTTGACTTGAATTTTAAGAAATGTTGGTGTTTTCTTAAAAAAATCTGGCCATAAAATAAGAAAAAAAACATAGCCAAAAATATATAAAATATGACAGATGATATAATAAAAATATACTTCCTTTAACTAAATCTCATATCACCAAACAAAAGGTGGAAATGTTTGGGAATTAATATTTTACCAAAATTCTGGTCCTCTTTTTTTGATCCAGATACTAATTTTAACTCTAATTTGTATTTTACCACATATTTCCTTTCAGACTCCTCTCCTCAAAAATAAACCAGTCTTTTGTGCCTAATACTTTCTAGAGGAGGGCATGGCAATCCACTCCAGTATTTTTGTCTGGAGAATCCCATGGACAGAGGAGCCTGGTGGACTGCAGTCCACAGAGTAGCAAAGAGTCAGACACGACTGAAGCAACCTAGCACACATACACATTGAGCCTTACTGTTATCCACACTGTTGCTTCTCAGTACAGCTGAGTGATGCTTTTATAGATTCCAATTTACTGAATCAGAATATATATTTTAATGAAATTCCATAATGATTCTTAGACATATTAAAGTCTAAGAAGCCCATCTCACTCAGTTCCACATACATTTAATTGTATGTCTTTACTCTTTTTTTTTTTTGCTTAAATATATTTCTTTCCTTTCTAAATATAAATCCCTTTGACATAGAAAAATGCTAAAGTAATTATCACTATTACTTATTGTATTGCTAGCACATAGTAGGATTTAATACCTACTTAAGGAAGATATGAAATGCATTATCACACCAAGCTTTCTTACTGAACAAGCTTCATCTTTCAATGTTATCAAAAAATTGAAGAATTTAGACTCTTCACATTGATTGTCTTGTAAGAATATAAACTCATTCCTCTGAAGTGCTTTTACTGGCCTTGTGACTAAGGATTCCCATTTTGACTAAGACCAGAAACTAAGGCCGATTATAACCAGACTTATTTCTTAAACTAATAGTGAGTGCTGCCATAGTGTCATGAATTCAATGACAAGCAAGAGGTAGCTTATCATAGTACTTTAGTGTTATGGAAAGGTACCTTGTGTGTGAATTAATGATCAACCATTAGCTATTTTTATTACACATAAATATATAATCTCAGAAACATTATTGTTTAAGATCAAGAAAAACTTTTTTCTTCGTGTGTAAATAGAGACACAAAACATAAGCTCAAACAATTGTGTAAAATTGCATCAAGAATAGCAGGCAAAGGTATCATGTAGCAGTAATAAATTTCAAAAGCCAGAATAATGAACTCACCCTTTAGAGGAACTCACTAATAATATAATATTTCTTTCTTTTCATATGCTACACAAAATGCAATTTTATGGAAATTGAACTATATGAAAAATAAGATGATGGCAAAAGCATACCCAGCACCCAGATGTTGGTTTCTAAAGCTAAGGTTTTTTGAAAAAAAAAAAAAAAAGATTATTTCAATGACTGGGGAAGAAAATACACAAGGTAAGGGTTTCAAAAGGATACCAAAGCCAGCTGGAATTGCTTCTAATGGCCAAACTTGGAACAATTTGAGAAGCAAAATAAAGTAGTGTTGGATTATAACTTAAAGTATACAATAAATATCCCTGAATCCATACTGACATAAATAAGTGATTCAATAAATAGATGGAGTAGAAGAATTATTTTCCTACAGAGAAGAATTCCAAATAATTTGTTTGGGTACTCTGTTGTTAAGCAGGTTGAATCTCACTCCCCGTTCCCTGTGTGTATCCTGTGCATAGTGACTTTGTTTCAAAGAATTAAGTATCTAACAGAGGAATAGAGAAAATTTACAGTGGAGATACCTGCCAAACACTACCTGAACAAGGTAATTAAGGTCAACATCAACAGTAAGCCATCTCTATAGTATGTACCCTTGTTATAATATGATGAATATAGAATTTGACCACCTTGATGCTCCTCCTCCAAACCCATAAACCCAATCTAATTATGAAAATCATTAGGCAAATTTCAATTGAAAGATAATCTACAAAATATCTAAGCAGTAGTCTTCCACTGTCTAGTTCATCAAAAATAAGGAAAATCCAAGAAACTGTAATAGTCAAGAGATGCCTAAGGGCACATAACAACTTTACAAAAACTTGATAACAACCAAGCTATTCTTCGTTAGGTGAATGGATAAGTAAACTGTAATAACCTAGATAATGGAATATTATTTAGCACTATAAAGGAGCTGTCATGGCATGTAAAGATATCGAGGAAACTTAAAGGAATATTTCTAAGTGAAGGAAACAGTTTTAAAAAGGACTACAATCTGTGTGACTCCAGCTACATGACCTGTCAGAAAAGGTAAAATTATGGAGACACAGAATGGTAGGTAAGTGGTTGCCAGGGGATAAAGGAAAAGAAGGATGATTGGACAAACCCAGAGAATTACCAGGGCAGAGAAACTATTTTGTACACTAGTCAAAACCCACAGAATGTACAACATCAAGAATGGACTGTAACATTAACTATGAACTTTAGGTGATATTGTATCATTGTAGGCTTATCAACTGTACCACTGGGGTGCAGGATGGATGGTGAGCTTGGGCAAGATTGTACTGTGTGAAGAAAAGGGGTATATGGGAAGTCTGTTTTTGCCACTCAATCTTGTTGTGAACCTAAAATTGCTCTAATAAAAAATAATTTATTTAAAAAAATATATAGTACTGCATCCTTAATTGTATCCTAGAACAGAAAAAGCACATTTGCTAAATACTAAGGAAATGGGAACATAGATTTAGTTAATAATATGGCACAAATATTACTTTACTGTTGTCAAAAATGTACCATAGTGATATAAGTTTCTGAGCGTAAGGGAAATTGGGGACAGGATATTTAGGAGCTCTATTTGTATTTTCGTAATTTTTCTATAAATCCAAAACAATTCTAAAATAAATATTTTTACTGAAAAAGATAGATGATAAAGTTCAATTACCATTTCTACTTCTTGCCACCAAATGATGTGAACCATTCAATGTCAACCAGTCAATCCTAAAAGAAATCCGTCCTGAATATTCATTGGAAGGACTAATGCTAAAACTGAAACTCCAATACTTTGGCCACCTGATGGGAAGAACTGACTTTTTGGAAAAGACCCTGATGCTGGGAAAGATTGAAGGCGGGAAAGAAGGGGAGGACAGAGGATAAGATGGTTGAATGGCATCACCGACTCGAAGGACATGAGTTTGAGTAAGCTCCGGGAGTTGGTGATGACAGGGAAGCCTGGCGTGATGCAGTCCATGGGATCGCAGAGTCCAACATGCCTGAGGGACTGAACTGAACTGAGCCTTTGCTTATAATAGTATTTTATATAGGACTCTGTCTCTGTGATTAGGTTGAAAGTCCATACAGGAGGAAAACTATTGGATTTGAATTCCCAGAGGTTTAAATATATTTTTTTGGCATATGAACTATTCTTAACATATTTGTAGTATATAGGAATAAAATATTTGTAGGATATAGGAATAAAACTAGCCCAAAGAGTTAGAGGGCAGGTCTAAAGGCATGTAAATCAAGTTGCTTGATCTAGATTTAGTAAGATACCAAAAATTAAATAGCTAGATAGCAATGCTTGAAACACATCTTCTTCCTTATCAACAATGGTTCAAATAAATTAATTTTAAAAAACATCACTGAAGAAAATTTCAACTAGACTTGTTTTGGAAACATATCCTCAAATGAAAGTCACAAAGGAATAGTATATTTATAATTGGAATGTGGCTGGTTCCACATGGGAAAAATGTTCTTGAAATATACATGTTACCTTTATGGAATCACACTGAGAATTATTCCTACAACTGTCCCTTCCCTTGGGTCATTTAAATGGTTTAAATTCCATTTAGATATTAGTACTACAGAAGCATCATAATTACCAAAGATAAATGCCTCATCTACTTTCAAATCTTCATTAAAATTAGCTTTGTTATTTTTGTGGTGCCCAATAGCACAGCTATTAGAGTTAAGAGTCTGTCAGCATTTCCATTTACAAACTCTGTTTTTTTAGGGTTCATTATCTTTTCTGTTTTGAATTGCATTAGCCTGAAAATTAGCTGTCAGCATGAATATGTATTATATTATCCAAACTCCATGTACACATCAGTTTGGCAATATAGAAAGCAGAGAGCAGTGACCTCTTTCCTCCTTCTTCATAAAATTCTAAAGGTGTGTTGACTGCTTGATAATCTCATAGCCAGGGACTAACTGAGCCTTTTAATCATGAACTTTCTCAGGGAATTGGTCCTAAATCTGACCTAATCACTTTGATATTTTAAAAATTTATGAAGAAGTCAAATTGAATATGAACTGTACTTGCTTTTCATAATATACAATGCATTTTAAAGCTTCTGGACTAAATTATAATCCTACATAATTAGAGATATAGGAGAGACACGATTCTGGGGAGAGGGGAAGGATCTGTGATTTGTGGTATTTCAACCAAAGAACAAAAACAAAATGAATCACAGAGAGTGCTGTTTTGTTCATTTTGTTAGATCCTTTTCTTCACTTTCAAGTGGGCAATGACAGGAGGTGATGCAGCAATCACGACAGAAGTAGCAGCTGCAGGGCATGTGAAATGGTGTAAAAAAGCATCTGGAATACGGGCCACAGGATGTACCCCTTCTGTCCAGAGTAAAAGCTACAACCACAATTCTATGTTTTGCAGCTTCTCAATCTCTTTTTCACAAATACATTCCTCATTTAGTTAATTTGTTACCACCTGTTTCAACACAAAATGTCTTTCAAATATCATCCAATGTTTATCAGAAAACAGACCTCATCATGCATTTAGCCTTTGTAAAAAAAAAAAAAAAAAAAGCATGGAGTTGGATGAAGGGAGAAGGTAAAGTAGCAGTGAAAGAACTAGCCTTAGTATCATATGTAAATATAATAGGTGTCACAAATAATCTGTCAGAAATAAATAATAAATCTGTCTCAGATCACCATGGCCATAGGCAAGTGGTACTGATATGAGAAAAAATATTGTCTCAGATGAAGTGTTTGAGCGATAGAGCTGTCATATGACCTATCTGTAAGGGAACTGAAAATTAAAGATACAACAAAAGAAGGGAGGGGAAAGTATTATTTTTATTTTTGCTACAAAATATACCCATGTATTTTAGCCAGTGCAAAAGAAAAACAGTGGTTAATGTTCAGAGAAAGAATAGGAACAAATTCCATTTATAAGCCACACATGCAATAAACCACCAATTCTGATTTTTTCTAACATATTAGCAATATCCTAGCTTAAACAAAATAAAATACTTTTTCTCTATTACAAGAAGTTCAATGGAAGCTGAAGAAACATAAAATGCAAATTTTAATATATTATTAAAATAGAGGATAATATTCTGTCACTTAAACTGTTAACCTCCCCAACAGAACTTTAATTCTTGCATAAGGGTTCTTTCCTAATGTTGGATATTAATGTGTCCTTATCATGATCCACGATGAACTTTCAAATCTTCATTACTATAATTCCCCTCTTCTGTATATGACAGTTATACTTACAAGATAATCCAAACAATTTGTAATAGATCTCCCATCCTTCCTCCATTTAAGAGAACAGATTGCAGCTACCAATTGTTCTAGTTAATGCAGTTCAAGCTTATTGATCCATCAATTCAAATGACAATTTCTGTGGATCTCTGTTCTCAATGCAGTACTCTCGAGACCCTGCATAAAAAGAGGGAGACGATACATCCACTATCCTTAAGCAATAGTAGAGAAGAGACAAAATTATAAACAAAATTATAAATACATAGTTCACTCAAATAAAACTATGAGTGTTCAGAGGCCAAACATAGTTTAGTATATCCCTCATAAAACTGGTGATATTCTAACAGGAGAGCTAATTCTCTATTGTTGAGAGCAAAAGAAATATTCCAAGTTATGCAATGTGTCTGACATATGAGTGAACAAAAGTTAGTGAGCAAACTAACAGCAAAGAAGACAATACTGTAGAATAACAAGGATCATGTGCCTGGCACTTATGTTATAGTCTCAAAAAAGTATTCTGGGTATATGAATGAGGTAATGGTTAGTAAATTAAAGTCCACATTTATTTCACATTTTGTGACATGCACAATAGTAAATGCTATACATTTAGTAGGTCAGTTATATTTTTATTTACATTGTACAGATGGAAAAAAGTGACCATACAGAGTTTATGCAGATTACCCAACATTATATTGTTTTAATACAGACTTTAATACAGGTAGTGAATTTTCAAACAGCCTTTTTAAATAATATTTAATTTTTAATTAAAATATTTAATTTTCCTATATAAGAGTTATTAATATGGTATTGTATAGACATTTCTTAAATTATCTTTTCTTGATTAAACAGTAATTTGTTTTTGAATTAAAGTTTTGCCAAAATGGAATTATTAGTATTTCTGTATCTACTTGTGAAAGCACATGTACTAATATGACAATTTCAGGCCTCATAGGTCTTGTCTAAAATTTTCTGTAAAAATTAATTTTGTTTATGAGGTACCATTTCACACCAGTCAGAATGGCTGCAATCCAAAAGTCTACAAGGAATAAATGCTGGAGAGGATGTGGAGAAAAGGGAACCCTCTTACACTGTTGGTGGGAATGCAAACTAGTACAGCCACTATGGAGAACAGTGTGGAGATTCCTTAAAAAACTGGAAATAGAACTGCCTTATGATCCAGCAATCCCACTGCTGGGCATACACACTGAGGAAACCAGAAAGGAAAGAGACACGTGTACCCCAATGTTCATCGCAGCACTATTTATAATAGCCAGGACATGGAAGCAACCTAGATGCCCATCAGCAGATGAATGGATAAGAAAGCTGTGGTACATATACACAATGGAGTATTACTCAGCCATTAAAAAGAATACATTTGAATCAGTTCTAATGAGGTGGATGAAACTGGAGCCTATTATACAGAGTGAAGTAAGCCAGAAAGAAAAACACCAATACAGTATACCAACGCATATATATGGAATTTAGAAAGATGGTAACAATAACCCTGTGTAAGAGACAGCAAAAGAGACACTGATGTATAGATCAGTCTTATGGACTCTGTGGGAGAGGGAGAGGGTGGGGAAATTTGGGAGAATGGCATTGAAACATGTATAATATCATGTATGAAACAAGTCGCCAGTCCAGGTTCGATGCAGGATACTGGATGCTTGGGGCTGGTGTACTGGGAGGACCCAGAGGGAGGGTGTAGGGAGGAGGAGGGAGGGGGTTCAGGATGGGGAGCACAGGTATACCTGTGGCGGATTCATTTCGATGTTTGGCAAAACTAATACAATATTGTAAAGTTTAAAAATAAAATAAAATTAAAAATAATAATAATTAAAAAAAGAACGTATACAGATGAATGCTCTTTAAAAAAAAAGAAGTTCTAAAACCCTTCCTATGTTTGGCACATGGAAGAGAAGTTCTTCCCCAGTGCCAATTTCCAAGCTATTCTTTTGTATGCAAGTTGTTAGTTTTAATTTGAAAACTGTATCAAATTATGACTAAAAGAAACCAAAATAATATTTTGTTTAATGATGAAAAGCCCCTTTCTTCTTTCCACTTGTACCACACCTTTCACCAAGTTCTGTATTAGCATTCAAACGTGAATTTGTTATTCTTAATAAATAATAAAAGTGAAAAAGCACCATTAACCTGTTAGAGCAGCTATGCCAAAATGTAAATGACAGTGGAATGCTGAATCAGTCTGTAACAAGATCATAACTGAGAATTTGCATTTTCATGTAAAATTCCAGTTCTATTTTATGCAGTAGAAATCCTGCTTAGTATCACAGATTTTATTGTTACTTTTGTATTGTGATGTTTCCACTTCTGAAGTAAATTAAACACTTAGAGCCAAATGTGAGTACTTCTCTTAAGAAAGTAATGTAAAATTCAAATTGAAATCAGATAATTGATATAATCTTGTTTTATTGAGCTCTTAATTGGTTTTTATGTACTTTTTGAGTATTATAATAACTTTGTGAGGTAGACATTTTATCAGGACAGGGATGAAGTTGGGGTAATTGAGATGATGTGTAAGGACAGGGTCAGACCTTAAGTTTATGTAAAAATTTGAAATTTTGTTCATCATTCATATTTTGAAATAATTTTGATTTAAAAAATATTGTATTTAAAAATATGTTAGTTATGTACAAAATATATTTGGAAGTGCCCACTTAAAACTTACACAGAAGTCAACCAGAGTTCCAGTTCTACATTTTATTTTCTACATTTTATAAATGCGATTGAAGATTAGCTGTTTGAAGAGAATTTCCCAGGGTCACACAGTCAGCAAGAGACAGAATTGGTCTTGCCCTTCAGCAGGAAGTTGTACTCATCCTCAGGTTGCTGAGTTCACCTTATACTCTTTCCACTTTATACTGTCTCATCAAAAACATACCACAGCTTGTTTTTGATTTAAAAAAATGCTGGAGACCTATTATAAAATAATTATTTCCCTACTGTTTTTTTAATGTCTTTACTTTTTTCCCTTATCTTGTTTTTGAAAGATAATTTTAATTTTATTTTCCCCCTATATTACTCTTGTGTTTATATGTTGTTTTTCTATTCAGTGGCTTAGCAAAACATTCATCCTTGCTGTACCAATGTCTAACATTAACTGACACTTTGATTTCTACTATTTGTCAACCCTTCTATAAAAATGATAACTTAAAATGACTACATATCCCAAGCTTCTAAAGCAGCTATTAACAGTTGTAGTTATTCTTGTTATTCAGTTGCTCAGACATGTCTGGTTCTTTGCGACCCCATGGATTGTTAACCCCCAGGATCTTCTGTCCATGGGATTCCCAGGCAAGAATACTAGAATGGGTTGTCGTTTCCTTCTCCAGGGATCTTCTCCACCCAGGGATTGAATCCACAACTCCCATGTTGGAAGGTGGGTTCTTTACCACTGAGCCACCTGAGAAGAACCAGTTGTAGCTGTATGATTAAGTAAATTTAATGTAAATAGAAGTGCCCTGCATCAGTTTCTGGAATCCTCCCTTAAAAGGCATGCTGAGATATGCAAACTACCCCTTCTCCTTGTGTTTTCTTCTCTTTGAAATGTAGATAAAGTAGTTGTGGCTGAAGCAGTCACCTCTGATCATGAAGTAACCTCAGCAATTAAGGCCATGTATTGAAAAAAATAGAATAGCTATGGGACAGAACTATTATATATAGCCTAGGGGCTCCCTTGGCTTCCTGGGTGGTGCAGCAGTAAAGAATCCTCCTGCCAATGCAAGAGAAATGGGCAACCCACTCCAGTATTCTTGCCTGAGATGTCCCATGGACAGGGGAACCTGGCAGACTACAATCTATGAAATTGCAGAGTTGGACACAACTGAGCACGCACACATGCAGAGGCTCCCTACCTATCTGAAATTTTACATGAGACAGAAATTCATGTTATATTATTTATTCCAATTTAAGTTTGAGTCATACCTACTCTAAATGAACATCTGAATACTAATGCCAGAGAAGCGGATAAGATTACTTTGTGACAATGTCATTTAAGTTTAATTATTTTAAAGCAAAAACATCAGATTTCTGTAAAAGATGAAGAGTTATCAAATGAAATGAATGAGGACTTTTTCCACAAAAATACTTTCTTTTAGACCCAGGTGAGACTCTTACCTTTATGTCCATTAAATATCTCTCCATGTTCCCGCTCATTCTGAGTTTGCCTCTCCTATAGCCCCAATCCCACCATTCTTTTAAGTATCTGTTAATTTGTCTGGCTCTCTCACTAGACTGTGAGATCCTCATTTTGAAATTTCAGCACAGAATACAAGGTTCACAAAGGATCTCAATAAAGATTGCAAAGATAATGAAAAATAAAATTCATTTTCTCTTTTTCCAAGGTCAGCGTTATTCAGATGAATCCAAAATAAAATGAAGGAGATAATATTCTAAATAACTTTTCTTTAAATTATCAAGGTAACTGAGACCAATCTGCTATGTACAGTATGAAACACCAAATAATTCATTTTATATACAACTTTACTATCTCAATGCCAATGTTATTCTTCCCACTTGCTATGGATTTCAGTGTTCCCATATGTGATGCTTTGGCCTAGCAATTCCTGTTAGCTCATATCAATCTCATATATATACTTCCACTTAGAAATAAAAGTCATGATAATGGACTAAAATCACTTCAATTCTTGGACAATGGATATGGAAGGGATGGAGGGCTAAAATAGCATTAACATCTTTTAACTGAAATCAATTTAGTACATTTTAACGCTCAGAATTTTTCATTCATATTAAAATGAAAATTTCTTAAAATGTACTCTCTCCAATTGCAGAGCAAATCATTATAGAGAAAAGTGTATGATATCTATTCATATCTAGCATATATTTTGAATTTCAAGACATGTGTCAGCATGAATGTATTTTTTTCCTTTTCTTTTATAAATTATTATAAAATGTTAAATCAAGTTTGAACTATAAGCATCATACAAATGTCTTTGTACTGCCTAATAAATTATGCTAGCTGAACTCTTTTCTTAAATTATTTTTAATAAGTAAGGAATCTAAATGGAAATGAATCATATGCTTGCACCACTGCTGTCAAAATGAGTTTGCATAAAAAGAATATATATTAATATTGCATAGAGAGGCCTTTAGGAAAAAAAGAATGTGGTTGTAGTATTTATGAAAGGAATAATATTCTGAGTTAAATTTTAGGAGTAGTTTTATATTCTTTTATTCTGTTACATTAAATACTATCACATTAAAAATGTCAAAGTGAAATGCTCATATTAAAATATTATATATCACATTTTAAAGAATATACCAATCTTTCACATTCCTTTTTCAACTCTTCCTCATTTTCCTAAAATGAATCAAATGCAGATTAAGCTTTCCTTGTGATCTTCCTACACTTTTTCTAGAACTTTGAGTTCAAACTCCACACCTAAACTAGCTAACTTTGTATGGTACTATAAAGAAAGGATAAACAAGTTGTAGGTTATCTTACTTATTACATTTTTGGGGCAATTTCCCCAAACTTTGCAAACTTCAATTTTCTATAATGTATAAGACTGCTTCCAACCCTGTGAAAATTACTTTAATACATTTGAAAATTATATATTTAAGAATTACTTTTATTCAAGGAGTCATCTCTGAGTAGGCAATTTGGGATAAGCTTGCCTAGGCTTTCATTGGAAAATTTGGAGGAAAAAGTAAACATTCCTTTGTTCCACAGTCAAAAACCTAGTATTCCATTAATGTCATGGAAAATGGCAGAGTATGAAGCTCTAAGAATAAGTCCCTCCAACAAAATAACTATTGGGTTGGCAAGAACTATGGAATCAACTATTTTTGAACTTTGCAGTCTATTGGAACACTTGCAGCATCCAGAATACCTGATGAAAAAAGGCTGCTGCTACTGCTAAGTCACTTCAGTCGTGTCTGACTCTGTGCTACCCCATAGACGGCAGCCCACCAGGCTCCCCGTCCCTGGGATTCTCCAGGCAAGAACACTGGAGCGGGTGCCATTTCCTTCTCCAATGCATGAAAGTGAAAATTGAAAGTGAAGTCGCTCAGTCGTGCCCGACTCTTAGCAACCCCATGGACTGCAGCCTACCAGGCTCCTCCATCCATGGGATTTTCCAGGCAAGAGTACTGGAGTGGGGTGCCATTGCCTTCTCCGGAAAAAAGGCTAGTAACATTCAATGAATTTCAGTGCTTAGTATGGCAGCTTCCTTCAGCCTCACAGCAAGCAATCAAATTAAAGGCCTGGTTTCAATTATGCTACTGCTAAGTAGCTTCAGTTGTGTCCAACTCTGTGCAACCCCAGAGATGGCAGCCCAGCAGGCTCCTCGTCCCTGAGATTCTCCAGGCAAGAACACTGGAGTGGGTTGCCATTTCCTTCTTCAATGCATGAAAGTGAAAAGTGAAAGTGAAGTCGCTCAGTCGTGTCTGGTTTCAATTATACTTAGACACAATTTTAAGTAATCTGTGATAATTCTAAAATGCATACTGTAATCTCTAGGAAAGCAATGAAGAATCAGTGACAAACAAAAGAGTTCTGGATAATAAGCCCATAGAACAGAGAGACTGGCATTTAAAAAAAAAAAAAGACTGAAATGACACAGAACACAGAAGGAAGGCAGAAAAAGAGAAAGAACAGTGTGGCAAAAAGATTCTAAATCAAACATACCCAGCCCCCATCAATCCTATAAATGTAAATGGGTTAAACACTCAAGAGTTAAAGTTGATATTTTCAAGCTAGGGAAAAATAGATGTTAGATAAATTATGAAAAGTCAAAGGACAGTAAAAGAATCAAACACTAAGCATAAGCAGGCTAGTGGGACAATGAAGTGAAGTGAAAGTCACTCAGTCAGGTCTGACTCTTTGTGAGCCCATGAACTATACAGTCCTTGGAATTCTCCAGGCCAGAATACTGGAGTGGGTAGCCTTTCCCTCTCCAGGGGATCTTCCCAACCCAGGGATTGAACCCAGGTCTCCTGCATTGCAGGAGGATTCTCTACCAGCTGAGCCACAAGGGAAGTCCAAGAATATGGAAGTGGGTAACCTATCCCTTCTCCAGTGGATCTTACCAGCCCAGAATCCAACCAGAGCCTCCTGCTTTGCAGGCAGATTCTTTACCCACTGAGCAATGAGGGAAGTCCTCGTGGGACTATAACAATGTCAAATAATGTAGGCAAGGAAAGGAGTATTACCACTAGTAATGAGACATTTTATGATGATGATGAAAGAAAATATTGACAAATAAAATTCAGCAGGCTTAAATGTATAGCAACTATAATTGAAATTTAAGATATATGGAAGACATTTTCAGAAATACAAAGATAAATAGACAAATCCACATTCATAGTTGTGAATTTTAACATAGCTTTTAGTAGGTGATGGACAAATGGTCAACAAATTTGTAAAAATGAAGATTTGAATGATGCTCTTATCTAAAGTGACCTAATAGAAATTAATAGAACACTACATTTCTAAATAAGGCAATGTATATGTAATATTCATACAAATCTTATTTTAAGCCAAAAAACAATTTTCAAAATACTTTAAGTCTGAAACTTTACTGAATATGCTCTCTAAATATAGTAAGATTAAAGTAGAATTAAATAACAATGGCATAGCTAGAAAACCTCTAAATACTTAGAAAGTAAGTCACTCAATTCTAAATAGTCCAAGAATCAAATAAAAATTACAAAGAAAATTATGTTTGTGTGTGAACATATGTGTGTATGATTCATAGGAATGGTAATTTAAAAATCCATCGGTATTTGAAGAATTTAGCCAAAATAGTGCTTAAGAGTAAATCTATACCTTTAAATGCTTATTGTAGAAAGGAATACAGGCTTAGAGTCAATAATCTAAGAATACATAAATAAAAGGAAAGCTATAACATGATTATGGATTGGGAAGCTCAATGTTAAGATAGCCATTATGATCAAATTAATCTATAATTTCAATTTAGTGCCAATCAATATCCAGTACACATTTTTCTCAAAATTAACTGATTCTAAAATTCATATGGAATTTCAACATATCTAAATAGCCAAGACAATCTTGTAAAAAGAACTTTATCCAAATTAAGGCCTTACTATAAAGCTATGCTAATCAAGACAGGGTGATGCTTATGCAAGAATGAAAATATAGGCAAATGATATGAAAAAGGTAGTCTGGAAACTGATTCAAAGTTATACATCTAATAGATTTTACTAGGTACAAAAATAATGTTTATATATATATATATATATATATATATATATGACCCATGACACAAGATAAGATGCATAAAATCTTCAAAATCATTAATAGTGTCAAAAGTTAATTAAAAAAAATAAAACCAATGATCCACTTGAGCAGTAATTAGTAAAAGTTGATAGTGCATACACAGAAAGGCAGTTTGCAAAACAGGAGCACTCAACTAAAGGATGGGATAGGCTCAAGGTATATTTCTATAAAACAGATCATATAGTGTGAAGGCAGTGAGGGCTTATTATTTACACTGAATGATTACAATAAAATTTTCTTAAATAAAAGGGAATTGAGTACAGGTTATCTCATGTCAATTTTGGTTGCTATTTAAGATTTACTTATCTTTTCAAAGGCAAAAGCAAGTAGTGACTCAGGTGAAGTTAACCTCCCTTATCCTGCAAAATAAGCTGTTATTAAATTAAGTTGTACTTCAGTGACTAACTGGTCTGTCTGCTCAGATAATTTTCAGTTATGATCTCTGTTTCTGTCTGATTTTAATAGTAGTAAAAAAAAATTCATGTCAAAATCATAAACTATTTTAAATCTGAGAATAAGTGTTGAGGATGGAGATCAAGTGGAACTTTAATACAATCAGTTTAGAGAATACTTTATCCTGATTCTGTAAAGTTAAATATAATCCACTCTATGACAATACTCCCAGATATTTAAGATACATGAAAATATATGTTCATAAATGATCTGTACACAAATGTTCATTTCAGTTTTACTCACAGAAACCAAATGTCCATAAATGAGTCAAGGGACCAACCAATTGTAATATGTTTACTTAGTAATAGAAAGGAACATAGAACAATATAGCTAAATCTCAAAAAATATGCTATATATACATACTATTTACTATACAAACTATATGGTTTCATTTATATTAATTTCTAGAGCAGACAAAATGAAGATTCGGTAATAGAAATTAGAAAAGTAGTTGCCACTTTGTAGGGGTCAGAGGTTGACAATAAAAGAGTCACAATACACTTTCTAGGTTGATGAGACGGGGGTTATACAAATGTCAAAACTAACACAATTAAAAGGTCTGCATTTCACTTATATAAAGAATACATCAATTTGAAAAAAATGAAAAAGTAACAAAATAGCCTAAAACAAATATAGATTAAAATGTTTCCAAGAGTATTAAAAGAGAGTTTGTCAATATTTTCATTCAAAAAAGAAATGATAGTATAATTAAAGATGTTGGGTAAAAATGTCTGTAGGCAAAATGAAATCATGAGCTCTATCAGCTGTCTGTGTAGAAAGTTTTCACATTAGATTTATCACCAGTGATGAATGGATTTTAATATTACCAAAATCAATACTAATAGCACCTGTGAACTTGATTACAGCATTGCCTGCATAATTATGTGAATTTTAAAAAATGTATTCCTCTAGATTTACAGTTTTCCTTTTTCAAGAAGATTGAATATTTTATGAAGAGGCAACCTGTTAACTCACCAATAATGTACTCTCTAGTTTCAAAACATCCATATTTAGGAGAGTAGAAAAAGGTATAATAATTGTTTTCAGTATCTTCCTGAGATAGCTGGGTTTCCTGAAGCTTTATCCACATCATGGCTAGAGATGACTCTTAAATTTACTCTACCAATAAATCTGCATTTATTTGCTTTATACTGAGGCTTCTTAAAATACTGTATTAACGTATTGTTGGATTTGGATTGCTAGGATTTTTTTGAGATTTTGTGTATATTTTCATTGGTGCTATTGGACTGTAATTTTCCATTTTTGTAGTGTCTTTCATTTTGGTATCAAGGTGATGATGGCCTCATAGAATGAGTTTGGGAGTGTTCCTTCTGAAATTTTGGGGAAATAATTTCAGAAGGATAAATGTTAATTTTTCCCTAAATATTTGACAGAATTTGCCTGTGAGGCCATCAGGTCCTGGACTTTTGTTTGTTGGGATTTTTTAAATCGCAATTTCAATTTCAGTACTTGTGATTGATATGTTCATCTATTTCTTCCTGGTTCTATCTTGGGAGTTATACCTTTTTAAGAATTTGTACATTTCTTCCCAGGTTGTCCATTTTATTGGCATATAGTTACTTATACTAGTCTCTTACAATTCTTTGTATTTCTTTACTGTCCTCTGTAAGTCCTTTTCATTTCTAATTTTATTGACTTGAGCCCTTTCCCTTTTTTCCTTGATGAGTCTAGCTAAAGGTTTATCGATTTTGTTTATCTTTTCAAAGACTAGCTTTTAGTTTCATCAAACTTTTCTATTGCTTTGTTCATTTCTATTTCATTTATTTGTGCAGTGATCACATGAATGGATAAAGAAGATGTAATACATATATAAAATGGAATATTACTTAGCCAATAAAAAGAATGAAATAGTGTCATTTGTAGCAACATGTACGGACCTGGAGATTATCTTAGTAAGTGAAATAAGTCAGACAGAGGAAAAACAAATATATGATATTACTATATGTAAAATCTAAAAATGATGATACATGTAAGCTTATTTATAAAACAGAAACAGACTCACAGGCTTAGAGAATAAACTATGGTTATTGGGAGGAAAGGTAGAGGGGAGGAATAGATTGGGAGTTTGAGATTGACATATACATACTACTATATTTAAAATAGATAAATGACCAGGACCTATTTATTTAGAGGGAATTCTGCTCAAGACTCTGTAATAACTTAATTGGGAAAATAATTTGAAAAAGACTAGATACCTGTATATGTATAACAGAGTCATTTTGCTGTACACCTAAAACTAATACAACAATGTTAATCAACTATACTCCGATACAAAATAAAAATTATAAAAAAAGAAGAAAATAAATAAATAAATACAAACAAAAGCTACCCATCCTTATATATAAAACAGATCAGTATTTGCCAAGGGCAAGGGTGGGAAGAACTTAATGCAAACAAGCACAAAAGCTTTTTTTGGTTTATCAAAATGTTCTACATCTTAATTGTGGTGGTACTTACACAACTGTATATAATTTTTTCAAAATTCATAGACAGTATTTGTAAAAGTTGAGAAAGTTATGTGCATCTAACCTTAAAAAAAAATCTAAGCTTGATTGAAGCAGATGCTCTACATTCTGGCAAAAGCCTTCCCAAGAAATTATACACAAAATGTCAAATGTTTGTTTACTTTTGCCATCCCTTCTCAGCTTGGATATTTAGTATGCTATGTATACAGGATTGAGCTAGTAGACAGGGAGACATGCCTAGCATTTCCTAAAATTAAGTAACACACACTAGAAAACAATAAGTAAATGAGAAAGGAAAGAAGGAAGGAAATAAATAAGGAAGGAATTATTTTCTCTTAATATCACACTGTATCCCCTTTATCTTTCTTACACTAGCAGAAATAGGCATTGAGAAAGAAATCTGGGAAAATATTGCCTCCATTTTCTTCCTTCCCTCTCACTTTTTATCTCATCAAATACGGCCTTTTTTCACATGTCATTTCTTTCTTTTATGGTCAGATATTTTTAAGTTACTATTTTAATTACCTACAATCTGTTGATGTTGTCTTATTGTCTAGGTTTTTGCTTTGTTTTGTTTTGTTTTGTTTTTTTTAGTGTTCCATGTGCTCTTGAAAAAAAAATGTGTATTCTATTACAGGTGGGTGAAATAGTCTCCATAATTGTCAATTAGATAAATTTGGTTGAAAATATTGTTCACGTCTTGGATATCTTTACTCATTTTCTGACTGTTTTGTTGATTACTGAGAAAAGACTGTCGAAGTCACGAACTACATTTGTGATGTGATGTACTTCACTTTTCAGCATTGTCAGTGTTTGTTTCATGTATTTTGGAGCTCTGTTGCTTGATGTACACACGTTTAGGATTATTATGTCTTTTTTTTATCCCTGGTTATATTCTTTTCACTGAAATATATATTATTTTATATTAATGCAACCTCTACAGCTTTCTCTTGGTGTTGGTGTACATGGTTTTCTATCATTTTATTTTTAATTTTTATTTAAAGTGAATTTCTTGTGGACATCAGGTGGTTGGGTGATGTTTTCTAACTCACAGTCTGACAATCTCTTTCCATTTTTTTAGATCATTTAGATTTAACTTAATTTTTTTATAAGGTTCAATATAGTGCTCTCATTGTACTTTTTTTTCTGTTTGTCCACTCTGTTTTGTTTTTACTTTGGTCCTACATTTGTGGCTTTTTTTTTGATTGTATGAATTTTTTAGGTATTATTTATTTACCCATTGGAATTTTTATTTTTATATACACCCAAAGATTTACTGTTTCTGTTGCTCTTCCATCATTCTCAAATTTCCAAGTAACTCTCTTATATTTTTCCCTTTATCCTAAACTATATTCTTTAGTTTTTCTTTTAGAACAATCTCAACGGAAGAAAATTTTCTTAGTTTTCCTTCATTCAGGACTTCATTAAGCTTTCATGCCTGGACTTCATAATTTTTGTTGCGAAATAGCTCTGATAAAACCCCAAGATAAGACCTGTAGATTTATATACATATTTAAAAGATCTTTTTCAGCTTGCTATCTCTCTCAGAGTTTTACCCACATTCCTTGCCATGCAGGGGCCATCTTTTCACTTTTCCTGGCTAGAAAATTGGTTCTATATTAGAGTTTTGGTTACTGTGTCACCAAGAAGCAACATGATTGGGGCCAAGCCTTGGTCCGAAACCAACAGGGATAAAGAAGTGTAGGGGCAACAGAAGTAATTTTTATTCTATGATAATTGTTTGTGCAAGTTTTCACTACCCTTCATGATACATGTGTTTTTGAGTACTTTTAATAGCCCTCAGCTAATTGTTTCTCTTGTAACTTTTTCTTTTACTTACTGATTGACTGCATTGCTTAATGTCCACTAGTCTGCAAATTTCCCAGTTTACTTGCTATTATTGAATTCAAACTTTATCCAACTTTGTAGTTGGGAAGTTACTTTATTCAATAATTTTTAAAGTTTATTTAGATTCTGATTTGTTACCCAATATATGGTCTATCATGAAAAATGCTCATGTGCACTTGAGAAGAATTTGTATGCTTTTATTATTGGGTAGAGTGTTTTCTATATGTTTATAGGATTTAGTTGGTTTTTTGTATTATTTAGTTTTTCTGTTTACTTACTTATCTTCTGTCTGGTTGTTCTATAATTATTGAGAGTTGAATATTGAAATCTCCAACCATTTTTGTAGAATTGTCTAGTCCCTTAAGCTGTACCATTTTTTTTTTTTTGCTTTATATGTTTTGATGGTATGTTACTAGATACATAAATATTTATAATTGTTAAAGCAACTGACTGTATTAAACCTTTTATTAAATATCTATTGTCCCCATCTCTCCTTTTTTTATTTAAAAATCTATTTTTTTCTGATATTTGTAAAGCCCCTATTGTTCTCTTTTGCATATAACTATTACATGGAATATCACTTACCATCCCTTTACTTTCAATCTACTCATATTTGGATCTAATGTGACTCTCGTAGATACTATAAAATCAAATCATGTTTCATCCATTTAGCCATTCCCTTTTTTTTGTTGTTGGAGAGTTTAATCGTTTAATGGTTAAAGTGATCACCAGTAAGGAGAGAATTGCTTCTGTCATTTGCTATTTTTTATACACCCTATACATTTTGTTCCCCATTTTTGGCATTATAAATATTCTGGGGTTTAACTAATTTTTTTGTAAGAAAATATTTAAATTCCTTTTTATTTCATTTTGTATATATTTTACAGCTATTTTGTGGGTTTCCATGGAGATTACATCTAACCTTCTAAGTTTATAACACACTAATTTGAATAATTAGCATCTTAACCTCAATAACATACAAAAACATTACTCCTTTACAGCTCTGTCCACACTTCTTTGGTTATTGATGTCACAATATTATGTCTTTATACATTATGTGTTCCAAAACATAAACTAATAATTCTTTTAAACTTTAATCTCTTAAATTATGCAGAAAGCAAAAATTATGCAGAGTTATAAACCAAAGTTGCAATAGTATTAGCATTTAGATGATTTATATATATATATATATCTGAGATCACATTTAAAACACAGTAGAACTGAAAATATTATTACAATATTACTGGCTTTATGTATTTTACAAATTTAATGCATTTATGCAGATGACACCACCCTTATGGCAGAAAGTGAAGAGGAACAAAAAAGCCTCTTGATGAAAGTGAAAGTGGACAGTGAAAAAGTTGGCTTCAAGCTCAACATTCAGAAAACGAAAATCATGGCATCTGGTCCCATCACTTCATGGGAAATAGATGGGGAAACAGTGTTTCTGGGCTCCAAAACAGTATTTTTCTGGGCTCCAAAATCACTGCATGGTGACTGCAGCCATGAAATTAAAAGACACTTACTCCTTGGTAGGAAAGTTATGACCAACCTAGATAGCATATTCAAAAGCAGAGACATTACTTTGCCAACAAAGGTTCGCTTAGTCAAGGCTATGGTTTTTCCTGTGGTCATGTATGGATGTGAGAGTTGGACTGTGAAGAAGGCTGAGCACCGAAGAATTGATGCTTTTGAACTGTGGTGTTGGAGAAGACTCTTGAGAGTCCCTTGGACTGCAAGGAGATCCAACCAGTCCATTCTGAAAGAGATCAACCCTGGGATTTCTTTGGAGGGAATGATGCTGGAGCTGACACTCCAGTACTTTGGCCACCTCATGCAAAGAGTTGACTCATTGGAAAAGACTCTGATGCTGGGAAGGATTGGGGGCAGGAGGAGAAGGGGACAACAGAGGATGAGATGGCTGGATGGCATCACTGACTCGATGGACGTGAGTCTAAGTGAACTCCGGGAGTTGGTGATGGACAGGGAGGCCTGGCGTGCTGTGATTCATGGGGTCGCAAAGAGTCGGACACGACTGAGCGACTGATCTGATCTGATCTGAATGCATTTTTCATGTTTTTAAGTTTATTGAGTTCTCTATTTCTTCATATGATTTCAAGTTATTGTCTAGTGTCTTTTTATTTCACCCTGAAGAATTCTCTTGAACATTTTTAGAGGGCAGTTTTGGTGGTAAGAAAGCTCAGATTTCATTTAAATAGATAATCATTTATTCTCTATAACTCTTGAAGAACATTTTTAAGGGATATAGGATTCTTGGTTAACTTTTTTTTAGCACTTTGAATATATTGGTCCACTGATCTCTAACCTCACTATTTTTGATGAGAAATCTGCTCATAATATTTTGATGATTTCTTGTATGTGATAAGTCATTTCTCTCTTGCTGATTGCAAGACTCTCTTTTTCTTTCTTTCAGTTTCTAAAGGTTGACTAAAATGTCTAGGTGTGTTCCTTTTGGAGTTAATAATATTCAGAATTTGTTAAACTTCTTTGATATTTTTATTTGTGTCTTTTATTAAATCTGGGAAGTTTATAATCATTGTTTCCTCTATCTTTTCTCTCTAGATCTCCCACAATGAATATTTGGATCTGTTTGATTGTGTCCCATGATTTTCTTGGACTCTGATTACTTTTTCAGTCTTTTTTGTGTTCCTTATAGAGAAAAATTTCCATTTTCCATCTTCAAGTTCACTAATTATTTCTTCTGTTTGGACAAATCTGTATTCAAGTCCCTTCCAAGCCCAGATTTTTTCTTTTGCAATATTTTCTCTTTATTGATATTTCCACTTCGCTTATTAATCATTCTCTAACTTACTTACATCTTTTTTTGTTTATTTAAACATTGTCAAACAGCTGTTTTAAAGTTTTTCTAAATTGATCTGCTGGCGGGCCTTTTTCAGGTTTCTGTTGGTTACTTAAATCTGTTTTTTCCTTTGTTTGTACTATAATTTTCTACTTTTTAGAATACCTTGTGGCTTTTTGTTGAAAACTGGACATTTATATATAATAGCAAGCTCACTCTGGAAATCAGATTCTTCTTGTTCAACAAGGTTTGCTGTTTTTTGTTATTGCTTTTTAAAATTCTTATATCTTTATTTTGTATTCTTGTGAGCTGTCTCTGTACTAAATAAGAATCACCTGAGGTGTAAAAGTAAGGTATTCGTTGGTTTTTTCTAAGTCTGCACCTTTTCCTGGGCTTGCATGATTATTTCCTCATTTTCTCTGTTTATATATTTACTAAAAAGCCTCTTGATGAAAGTGAAAGTGGAGAGTGAAAAAGTTGGCTTAAAGCTCAACATTCAGAAAATGAAGATCATAGCATCTGGTCCCATCACTTCATGGGAAATAGATGGGGAAACAGTGGAAACAGTGTCAGACTTTATTTTTTTGGGCTCCAAAATCACTGCAGATGGTGACTGCAGCCATGAAATTAAAAGATGTTTACTCCTTGCAAGAAAAATTATGACCAACCTAGATAGCATATTCAAAAGCAGAGACATTACTTTGCCAACAAAGATTCATCTAGTCAAGGCTATGCTTTTTCCAGTGGTCATGTATGGATGTGAGCTTTGGACTGTGAAGAACGCTGAGCGCCAAAGAATTGATGCTTTTGAACTGTGGTGTTGGAAAAGACTCTTGAGAGTCCCTTGGACTGCAAGGAGATCCAACCAGTCCATTCTGAAGGAGATCAGCCCTGGGATTTCTTTGGAGGGAATGATGCTGAAGCTGACACTCCGGTAGTTTGGCCACCTCATGCAAAGCGTTGACTCATTGGAAAAGACTCTGATGCTGGGAGGGATTGGGGGCAGGAGGAGAAGGGGACAACAGAGGATGAGATGGCTGGATGGCATCACTGACTCGATGGACGTGAGTCTGAGTGAACTCCGGGAGTTGGTGATGGACAGGGAGGCCTGGCGTGCTGCGATTCATGGGGTCGCAAAAAGTCGGACACGATTGAGCGACTGAACTGAACCTAGTCTTTAAAACCTGACTCACACACACACAAAAAAAAAAGTTTTTAAAAATATAGAGGATGGAGAGAAAAGGATGGAACTTTAAATTCCCTAGATGTCACTTCAGCTGTAGAGGGAGGAGTCTGCAACATGGAAGGAAGTAATAACAATGTACACTGGGCTTGCAATCTGTACCTTTGTGATCAGAAGCAGCAATCAAAGCACAGATCCCATAGGTTCTGTTTTTCAAACCTTACCCTTTGCAAGCTTTGTGTAAGCTGTTCAAGGACTATGTGCCCAACTACCTACCATAGATCTGGGGTGGAATAAGGGTAGCTGCTAATGTGTTAAGAGCTGAAATTAACAGAAATTAGTCTCAAGTTACCCTCCAAGTCTTCCCTGCAAAATGCAAGCCTTCTATACACTCCAGAATTACAAAATGGTCACATCAGGAAAAAAACAAAGTTCATGGCATCTGGTCCCATCACTTCATGGTAAATAGATGGGGAAAAATGGAAACAGTGGAAGATTTTCTTTTCTTGGATTCCAAAATAACTGTGAATGGTGACTGCAGCCATGAAATTAGAAGAAAAGCCAATGCAAACCTAGACAGTGTATTAAAAAGCAGAGACATTACTTGCCAACAAAGGTCCATATAGTCAAAGCTATGGTTTTTCCAGTAGTCATGTGTGGATGTGAGAGTTGGACCATAAAGAAGGCTGAACACCAGATAATTGATGCTTTTGAATTGTGGTGCTGGAGAAGACTTTTGAGAGTCCTTTGGATAGCAAGGAGATCAAACCAGTCAATCCTAATGGAAATCAATCCTGAATACACATTGGAAGGACTGATGTTAAATCTGAAGCTCCAATACTTTGACACCTCATGCAAAAAGACCCTGATGCTGGAAAAGATTGAGGAAAGAAGGAAAAGGGGCAATAGAGGATGAGATGGTTGGATGGCATCACCAACTCAGTGGACATGAGTTTGAGCAAACTCTGGGAGATAGTGAAGGACAAGGAAACCTGGCCTGCTGTAGTCCAAGGAGTTGTAAAGAGTTGGACATGAAGTTAGTGACTGAACGACAACTATACAGCAGGCAAATTCTGCCAGTGTGATTATTATTTAGATGGGGAGACAAATTCCTGGTGCTTCCTATGACACTATCATCCCAGAATCTTCTCTGTTGGCTAATTGCTTTTTGTATTTTCTTCAAAATTTTCTGTTCTATTCAGCGGGAAAGAAAGATTATGGTAGACATTTAATTTTAGGCAGAATCATTTATATAGTTGTTTAAAGCCACATGCATGTGTAACTTTGATTGAAATAAATACAAATGAATAATATAATTTGATTTCCTGCCAATTTTCAAAAATATAAATTCAATATCATTATACAGATAAATATAAATTATATTGCCTATCCCATCATTAGTATTATCAAATGTATTATGTACAGGAAAAATGAAAAGTGAAAGTGAATGTCACTCAGTTGTATCTGGCTTTTTGTGAGCCCATGGACTATACAGTCCATGGAATTCTCCAGGCCAAAATACTGGAGTGGGTAGTTGTTCCCTTCTCCAGTGGATCTTCCCAACCCAGGGATCGAACCCAGGTCTCACATATTGCAGGCATTTCTTTACCAGCTGAGCCATCAGGGAAGACGTACAGGAAAAAAGAAGAAAAACAAATGCATTTGTTCTCTGTATTAAATTTCTTTGCAATTTTTTTGGTTATAAATAAATTGTCATTTAAAACAGTTTTTTCTCAAGACATACAGATGGCCAGAAGGCACATCAGAAGATGCTCAAAATCATTAATTATCAGTTCAGTTCAACTCAGTTCAGTCACTCAGTCATGTCCTACTCTTAGCGACCCCATGAACTGCAGCACACCAGGCCTCCCTGACCATCACCAACTCCCAGAGTTCACTCGAACTCATGTTCATCAAGTCGGTGATGCCATCCAGCCATCTCATCCTCTGTCATCCCCTTCTCCTCCTGCCCCCAATCCCTCCCAGCATCAGAGTCTTTTCCAATGAGTCAACATTTGCATCAAGTGACCAAAGTATTGGAGTTTCAGCTTTAGCATCAGTCCTTCCAAAGAACACCCAGGACTGATTTCCTTTAGAATGGACTGGTTGGATCTCCTTGCAGTCCAAGGGACTCTCGAGAGTCTTCTACAACACCACAATTCAAAAGCATCAATTCGGCGCTGAGCTGTATTCATAGTTCAACTTTCACCTCCATACATGACCACTGGAAATACCATAGTCTTGACTAGACAGATCTTTGTATGCAAAGTAATGTCTCTACTTTTTAATATGCTATCTAGGTTGGCCATAACTTTCCTTCTAAGGACAAGCGTCTTCTAATTTCATAGCTGCAATCACCATCTAAGTGATTTTGGAGCCAAAAATAAATAAATAAATAAAGTCTGACACCATTTCCACTGTTTCCCCATCTATTTCCCATGAAGTGATGGGACCAGATGCCATGACCTTAGTTTGCTGAATGTTGAGCTTTAGGCCAATTTTTTCACTCTCCTCTTTCACTTTCATCAAGAGGCTTTTTAGTTCCTCTTCACTTTCTGCCATAAGGGTGGTGTCATCTGCATATCTGAGGTGATTGATATTTCTCCCGGCAATCTTGATTCCAGCTTGTGTTTCTTTCAGCCCACCGTTTCACATGATGTACTCTGCATATAAGTTAAATAAGCAGGGTGACAATATACAACCTTGATGTACTCCTTTTCCTATTTAGAACCAGTCTGTTGTTCCATGTCCAGTTCTAACTGTTGCTTCCTGACCTTCATATAGGTTTCTCAAGAGGCAGGTCAGGCGGTCTGGTATTCCCATCTCTTTCAGAATTTTCCATAGTTTACTGTGATTCACACAGTCAAACGTTTTGGCATAGACAATAAAGCAGAAATAGATGTTTTTCTGGAACTCTCTTGCCTTTTCAATGAACCAGTACATGTTGGCAATTTGATTTCTGGTTCCTCTGCCTTTCCTAAAACCAGGTTGAACATCTGAAAGTTCACGGTTCACGTATTGCTGAAGCCTGGCTTGGAGAATTTTGAGCATTACTTTACTAGCCTGTGAGATGAGTGCAATTGTGTGGTAGTTTGAGCATTCTTTGGCATTGCCTTTCTTTGGGATTGGAATGAAAACTGACCTTTTCCAGTCCTGTGACCACTGCTGAGTTTCCAAATTTACTGGCATATTGACTACAGCACTTTCATAGCATCATCTTCCAGGATTTGAAATAACTCAACTGGAATTCCGTCACCTCCACTAGCTTTGCTCGTAGGGATGCTTTCTAAGGCCATTTGACTTCACATTCCAGGATGTCTGGCTCTAGGTGCGTGATCACACCATCGTGATTATCTGGGCCATGAGATCTTTTTTGTACAGTTCTTCTGTGTATTCTTGTCACCTCTTCTTAATATCTTCTGCTTCTGTTAGGTCCATACCATTTCTGTCCTTTATCGAGCCCATCTTTGCATGAAATATTCCCTTGGTATCTCTAATTTTCTTGAAGAGATCTCTAGCGTTTCCCATTCTGTTTTTTCCTCTATTTCATTGCATTGATTGCTGAGGAAGGCTTTCTTATCTCTTCTTGCTATTCTTTGGAACTCTACATTGAGATTCTTATATCTTTCCTTTTCTCCTTTGCTTTTTGCTTCTCTTCTTTTCACAGCTATTTGTAAGGCCTCCCCAGACAGCCATTTTGCTTTTTTGCATTTCTTTTCCATGGGGATGGTCTTTATCCCTGTCTCCTGCACAATGTCACGAACTTCCATCCATAGTTCATCAGGCACTCTATCTATGAGATCTAGTCCCTTAAATCTATTTCTCACTTCCACTGTATAATCATAAGGGATTTAATTTAGGTCATACCTGAATGGTCTAATGGTTTCTCCCTACTTTCTTCAATTTAAGTCTGAATTTGGCAATAAGAAGTTCATGATCTGAGCCACAGTCAGCCCCTGGTCTTGTTTTTGCTGACTGTATACCTCTCCTCCATCTTTGGCTGCAATGAATATAATGAATCTGATTTCGGTGTTGACCATCTGGTGATGTCCATGTGTAGAGTTTTCTCTTGTGTTGTTGGAAGAGAGTGTTTGCTATGACCAATGTGTTCTTTTGGCAAAACTCTATTAGCCTTTGCCCTGCTTTATTCCTCATTCCAAGGCCATATTTGCCTGCTACTCCAGGTGTTTCTTGACTTCCTACTTTTGCATTCCAGTCCCCTATAATGAAAAGGACATCTTTTTTGGGTGTTAGTTCTAAAAGGTCTTGTAGGTCTTCATAGAACCGTTCAACTTCAGCTTCTTCAGCATTACTGGTTGGGGCATAGACTTGGATTACTGTAATATTGAATGGTTTGCCTTGGAAATGAACAGATCATTCTGTCGTTTTTGAGATTGCATCCAAGTACTGCATTTAGGACTCTTTTGTTGACCATGATGGCTACTCCATTTTTTCTAAGGGATTCCTGACCACAGTAGTAGATACAATGGTCATCTGAGTTAAATTCACCCATTCCAGTCCATTTTAGTTTGCTGATTCTTAGAATGTCGACATTCACTCTTTCCATCTCCTGTTTGACCACTTCCCATTTGCCTTGATTCATGGACCTAACATTCCAGGTTCCTATGCAATATTATTCTTTATAGCATCAGACCTTGCTTCTATTACCAGTCACATCCACAATTGGGTATTGTTTTTGCTTTGGCTCCATCCCTTCCTTCTTTCTGGAGTTAATTCTCCACTGATCTCCAGTAGCATATTGGGCACTTACTGACCTGGGGAATGCCCCTTTCAATATCTTTTCATTTTGCCTTTTCATACTGTTCATGGGGTTCTCAAGGCAAGAATACTGAAGTGGTTTACCATTCCCTTCTCCAGTGGACCATATTCTTTCTGACCTCTCCACCATGACCCGCCCATCTTGTGTGGCCCCACAAGCATGGCTTAGTTTCATTGAGTTAGACAAGGCTGTGGTCCATGTGATTTGATTTGTAAATCAAAATTATATTGAAATACCACCTCACACCAGTCAGAATGATCATCATTAAAAAGTCCACAAACAGTTAATGCTGGAGAGGGTGTGAAGAAAAGGGACACCTACTCCATTGTTGGTAGGAATGTAAATTGGTATAACAAACATGGAGATTGGTTTGGAGGTACCTTAAAAAACTAAAAAGGGACTACCACATGGTATATCAATTCCATTGCTGGGCTTATATCTGGAGAAAACCCTAATTCAAAAGGAATTATGTTACTGAATATTCATTGCAGCACCATTTAAAATATCCAGGAAATGGAAGTAACCTGAATGTTTGTAAAAGTTCATCAACAGAGGAGTAGATTAAGAAGATATGGTACATGTATGCACTAGAATACTACTTAGATAAAAAAGAATAAAATAATGCCATTTTCAGCAACATGGATGGACCTAGAGGTTATCATTCTAACTGAAGTCAGGCAGAGAATAACAAATATCATAAGATGTGGCTCATACATATTACCTAATTTTTAAAATGACACAAATGACTTATTTTCAAAGAAGAAACAGACTTATAGATATTGAAGCAAACTTATGGTTACCTAGGGCTTCCCTGGTGGCTCAAAGGGTAAAGCATCTGCCTGTAGTGTGGGAGACCACAGTTCAATCCCTGGGTTGGGAAGATCCCCTGGAGAAGGAAATGGCAACCCATTCTGTTACTCTTGCCTGGAAAATCCCATAGACATAGAAGCCTGGTAGGCTACAGTCCATGGGGTCACAAAGAGTCTGACACGACTGAGTGACTTCACTTTTCACTTATGGTTACCTAAGGGGAAACATGGGAGGAAGAGGGATAAATCAGGACCTTGGAATGAACATACACACACTACTATGTATAAGATAGATAACCAACAAGGACCTACTGTATAGCAATACCAACTGTATTTTGATATTGTAAATCAACTATATTCCAATAATTTTTTTAAAACTCAGACAAAAAATATAGTTTCTCACTCTGTTCTATACATTTCAGTATTTATTTTTATGAATTTTAGAAATCCTGAATTGAGAAAAATTAGCACAATATTCTGTAGCTTATGAGGGCATTATATTTTATCATGGCAATCTTTCCAAATTATATCTAAATAGTTTAGAATTTTACAAAACCATTTTAAAGTATCTCTTAATTGTCCATCTGTATTAATATTATTTATTTTTTTTGTATTAATATTATTTAATAGTCTTAATAAAAAATCATTCCATCATTCCATAGAATTACTTAGGAAATTAGTTGACTCATAGGATTCAAGATAGCACTGTTAAAATAGAAATAATTCTATGTTGGTATTGAATTGGATTTAACAGGAGGTATTCATTTTACTGTGAAGTGCTAGAAGAAAAATGAAGATTAATTTTAGTAAATTATATCAAAGTAACTCTGCATTCAATGAGCAATAAGCAGTCATGTACAGAAAGAGAAATATCCATATTGGTTTGACTGTTATGATTTTTGCTTTATGAAATGATGCATTAGTGTGGTGATTGGCAAAAAAAAAAGTAATTGCAGTAAAACTGCTACACTTAAATAAATGAGTTATTCCTTATATACTGGATGAAAAATTACTGCAATAGAATGTTATCTATTTTAATATTTTCTAGTGGGCTTTGGTTTTATACTGTTTTACCCTACCAGTTATGGTGAAATTAGAGTGCTCACTACTATCAATTTGCACACCTGCAACTCTTATTTTCATGTTTTGCAAACATTTGCATACCTACTCTTAATAGAGGTAATCAGTGCCAAGCATTGTAGATAGCAAAACAAGACTAAAATTTACTTCTGTGCATTTTGACATTTAATGATCTAGAAGCATAGAAACATTATCATCCAGAAAGTGTTTTATTATAAAAATTCATATATGTATGTTTTTAAATTACCTGTGGCAGATTCATTTCGATGTTTGGCAAAACTAATACAATATTGTAAAGTTTAAAAATAAAATAAAATTAAAAAAAATAATGAAAAAAAGAAAATAAAAAATACAAAGTTCTCTTCTAATCTTATTTTTATAATGAAATTTAATTGTGTAATATAAGCATAAAATATAGTAATGTGTCTTCTGTATCACAAAATGCATATAGAGAATAAATATATTATTTCTTCTTCAGCAGATCTCTTTTTAATCTCAAAGACAGAATAATTTTTTTCAGTGACCACACTGAAGATTTCAAACTAATTTTTAGTAAAATGAGAAGTCTTATATGGTTTTATCATATTTTGCAGCCTCCTCAACTTCCTATTTAATCCCAGCCATAATTTTAATGTGATATTATTCATCTTGCATTATTAAATATGAGATAATGTATGTGAACATTGAAACTCTCTGAAGAAAAATATTTTGTAAATATTCTCTATTTGATAAATTCCTTTTATCCAGTATTCCTAGTTTTTACATTATTTTATGTTAATTTTAATAGTACAGAAATATGATATCATAAGTAAAACTATTTTTCTTTATCAGCTTCATTGTCTTTGCAATATGATCTCTTTTGTAGGATTGGTTCCTTCAAATGACCTAGACACTGGATTGTTTAAAAATAATTCATATGGCAATATAAGTATCTGTGAAGGAGGTAAACAGTTGTATTTGTTTCAAATCCAAACACAGAGTTATCTCTCCCAAAATGCTGTTCATATTTATGTATGGTTTTAATTTCTTAAAATATAAGCATTATAATTTATTTTTTTACCAAAATGAATATTTTTGATTCTGTTTTGCTGTTATACTTCATTACCCTTTAACACAGGAATCCCGTAATAAGTGATTTCCACTTAATTAGGAAACAAATACAGGAAATTTCAGACTTGCACTCTGAAAATTCTGTCATGAGTCAGAGAACAGAAGTACATTTGATCCCTTTGCTGGGTGCAGGGGCTTCTCTACTTGAGTTTTTAGGAATACATAGGTTTACAACCAGACATACCTCATGATATTAAAACTTTTACAAGACCAAACTCCCTATGTATTACAAAGAAAATTTATATGTGCATTGTTCTTAGCTTCCTACACTTCAGAATTGATTGGTAGAAATACATTTTAAAAGCAGAAAGTACAATCATTGTAAAAGCAGCTATTATTTAAGAATGATTAACATATAATTTTCTTTTAATAAAAGATTTTTTGAAGAAAAATGTATTCTTGATGCTTTAAAAAATACTAAGTACTGATTAAACAGATATGAAATCAATTGATTATATGCAAAACATACAATTTATTTTAAAACTATGATGTATATTAATTTATGGCATGGTGAATGTAATCCTAAAATGTACAGTTTGTTAAGTTTTGACAAATATATCCAGTTGTGAGTTCATGTCACATTAAGATATAAAATATTTTTATAGCCCCCCAAATTTACCTGTGGCTTTTTGTATAGTCTGTTCCTTCTCCATTTCTCCATCCCCACAGTCCCTGGTAACAATTCATTTGTTTTCTGCCCATAGTTTTTTTTTTTTTGTCTTTTCTATGGGTTTGTGCTAAATTGCTTCAGTCATGTCAGACTCTTTGCAACCCCATCTATCATATGTAGTCTGCCGGGCTCCTCTGTCTATGGGAATTCTCCAGACAAGAATACTGAAGTGGGTTGCCATGCCCTCCTCCAAGTGTTCCTCCCAACCCAGGGATTGAGCCACATCTCTTCTGTCTCCTGGATTGGCAAGTGGGTTCTTTATCACCACTGCCACCTTGGAAGCCCATCTTTTCTTTGAATAGTGGAAAATGAAAGTCACTCAGTCATGTCCAACTCTTTGTGACCCTATGGACCATAGCCCACCAGGCTCCCCTGTCCATGGAATTCTCCAGGCAAGAGTAATGGAGTGGGTTGTCATTTCGTTCTCCAAGGGATCTTCCCGACCTAGGGATAGAACCTGGGTCTCCTGCATTGCAGGCAGATTCTTTACCACCTGAGCCACCAGGAAATTATCTTTTTGCAGATACAGGTTTTCATTTGTGGGGTAAAAACCAGAAGTGGGCATGCTGGATTGAATGATAGGTGATATATTTAATTTCATAAGAAACTTCCAAACTGTTTTCCAAAGTTGCTTTGTAATTTTGCATTGCTACTATAAACAGGTGGGAATTTCAATTATTCCATATCCTTAAGAGCATTTGGTATCGTCAGTCTTTTAATTTTAAATCAATCTAAAAGAGATTAATGATATTACATTGTTTTGTTCATTTGCATTTCCTTAATGACTAATGGTATTAAGCATCTTTTAGTATTGTTGTTTGTTAGTTCTAGATCTTATTTGGAAAAGTTTATGTTTTTGGCTGTGCTCTGTCTTTGTTACAGTAGGCAGGCTTTCTCCAGTTGTGGCTAGCAGGAGCTCCTCTTCATTGTTGTGTGTGGGCTTCTCACTTTGGTGGCTTCTCTCCTTGCTGAGCACAGGTTCTAGGCATGTGGGCTTCAGTAGTTGTGGCTTTCAGACTGTAGAGCATGGGCTCAGTAGTTGTGGCATATGGGCTTAATTGCTCCGTGTGGAATCTTCCCAGATCAGGAAATGAATGCACGTCCCCTGTACTACCAGGGAAGTCCAACATAAGGATTATTCTTCACATTTTGTAGTTTTAACTCTTCCATTTATGGCTATGTGCTCAATCACTCAGTCATGTCTGACTCTTTGAGGCCCCATGGACTGTAACCCATCAGATTCCTTTGTCCATTTAATTTTACAGGCAAGAATACTGGAGTGGGTTGCCACTTCCTACTACAGAGGATCTTTCCAACCTAGGGATTGAACCCACTTCTCTTACCGCTCCTGCATTGCCAGGCAGATTCTTTACCACTGATGCCATCTCTCTTTTCAGTTAATTATTGTACTATAAATTAATTAAGGTAAGGATTGAGATTCATTTTGGGGGGCATTTTATTTGCAATTTTTCCATCATATGATGAAAAGACTTTTCTTATTGAATTACATGGCCGCTTTTATTGAAAATAAATTATATGTGTGAGTTTTTTATGAGCTTTCTATTTTGTTGCTTTGTTATATTTTATGTAATCGCAAGTTAAAACCATGAAGTCTTGACATCTATACATTTACCATAGGTCCAGAAATAGGAAGTATGATTTCTCTCTTCATTCTTTGTATGTATCATCTTAAATGGCAGAACAATATACTTAAAAATTATAAATCTAAGACAGCAAAGTACTAATAAGAAAAATAAAACAGAAAGAGTACCATCAGTTGTATAAAAACATTGAAAAGGTAATTAAGAATATAATAAATGTAATATTAGTGAATTTTTAAGAAAGCTCTGTTAGAAAGAGAATCAATAGAATATATTTAATGGAAAAGATACATATTTTTATATAAGATATGTATGTATATATGTATACACATATAAAGAGGGATCTAACTATGATATATATAGATATGGATCTGTATATTTATAGATTTGATTAACTTGCATTTAATTAAATATGCTATAATTATACTTTTGGTATAATAAATCTATATATAATGAGATTTATTATAAGGAATTGGTTCACATTGTTATGGAAGCTGAGAGGTCTTACAATCTGTCATCGCAAACTGGAGACCTAGGACAGCAATGGGATAGTTAGAAAGTCTTAGAACTGGAGAGTCAATGGGGTAGATTTCAGTTCAAGTCTGAAGGCCTGAGAACTTAGTAATGTTAGCGGCAGGTAAAGACTGATGTTCCAGCTTAACAGGCAGAGAACAAATGCAGCTTTCCTCTGCCTTTTTGTTATATTCAAGTCCTCAACAGAATAAGAAAATGCCCACCCAAACTTGGGAGGACAACTACTTTGCTCAGTCCACCAGTTCATATGCTAATCTCTTCTGCCCTCACAGATCCGCAGAAGTAATGTTTAAACAGATAGAATCTAGACATCTCATGGTCTGGCCAACTGACACATAAATGTAACCATCACAGAAAACTATAGTAAGTCATAGCACACAAATATGGAAGAAATAAACTATAACCAAGATCAAAAAAAAGATTAGTGATACATAAAGATAAAAATCAACAAATACCAAAATTAAGGAACATCTCTGAAATGCTAATCAAGATGGTTTATTAAACACCACATTCAAAACACAGGTGGAAATCATTTCCCATAATATTAATAGATCTCCAATATCAACATATATACACATTTTCACCACGATGTAATGTAGTGTAATTTTGACTACACATAGAAAAGAACCTAAAGACAGTGGCTTTACCTATATAAAAGTTAATTTTTCCACATAACAAGGTATCAGAAGAAAGGAGTTTACAGTGGTTCATTGGTAAGACGAGGTATTTTCACATCTATGACTCTTTTGGTTGATCCTCTTGGTCAAAGGAGAACTGACAGTCATTTAAGCAGGATGGATAGTTGGAAAGGAGGCTTCTCCTCAGATTCTGTATTTTCATCTAAGAAGAAAATATATTTTCCAGCATATTGTTGATCAATGTTTGGCTGAATCCACAGATGGGAAACCTGTGAATATAGAGAGCTGACTGTACTCTTGGGATCAATGTCTAAAGAAAGGGAGGGAGAAGAAACAGGATTGGACATAGGCTGAAATTGGGCTTCAGTGCAGGTACATGAAGGTATCTTCTGACCTATAAGTAGCTTTGGAAATGAAATAACCTTTTAAGAGTTCCCAAGTTGGGGTGAAGATTGTGGACTTTCTTACATTCAAGCTGATCAAGCATTAAATGAAGGCTCTGCTGGAAAGAGGACTGACCATTGATGAGATGTCTGTTTTGAGCCAAAGCAATTCTCAAAGAGAGGTAAGGTGTTGATTCTCAATTTCACTAACCAAAAGTTTAAAAAAAATTTTTTTAATAAAAGAAATAGTGAAAACAAAAAAAAAAAGAAGAAGAAGAAAAAAAAAGTCAACAGAGTAAAACCCATAAAGAGCTGAGTCAGAAGTCCCATCAGTCTAGATTTGTAAACTCTTATTCAAGAGTATTGTCGATTCATATATTTCACTGAAAGGCCATTTTGCAGAAGGAAGGGACTCAAAAGGAGGAGAAAGCTGTAAGAAGGAACAGAATGCCAAGGAATCAGTGAACAGGTAGATTTTTAAAAATCATAGAATATGGGAGGTAGGTATCATAGTTAATGAACTCAGGGTCCTGCATTTTTCTGGAGGACAGAATATTGATTCTTAAATAGCTTTAAATTTTATGTTAAATACATATGTTGAAATTTGAAGGTACCTGAAGAAATCTGAGTGCCGAAGAATTGATGCTTTTGAACTGTGGTGTTGGAGAAGACTCTTGAGAGTCCCTTGGACTGCAAGGAGATCCAACCAGTCCCTCCTAAAGGAGACCAGTCCTGGGTGTTCTTTGGAAGGAATGATGCTAAAGCTGAAACTCCAGTACTTTGGGCAGCTCATGTGAAGAGTTGACTCATTGGAAAAGACTCTGATGCTGGAAGGGATTAGGGGCAGGAGGAGAAGGGGACGACAGAGGATGAGATGGCTGGATGGCATCACTGACTCGATGGACGTGAGTGTGAGTGAAATCCAGGAGTTGATGGACAGGGAGGCCTGGCGTGCTGTGATTCATGCTATGATTCACAAAGAGTCGGACACGACTGAGTGACTGAACTGAACTGGATAAAAAGCAGTAATAGAAGGTCTAATGTCCAGACCAGTAGAGCAACTAAAAATGCAAATTTGGATTAATATATTTTAGGTAAAAGTATGAAAATATTGAGAAGAATGTACACTAGCTCCAGGATATTGGTTATTTTTTTTAGAAGAAAAGGAAAGAATAGGATGTAGTAGGGGAGGATATTCATCAACCATATGTGAAAATTTTATTTATTTAAAAAACTGTAGCAAATAGGCAAAATATCAAAGTGTTAAATCTGGAGAGTGGGTACATTGCTTACATTACAATGTAACATTAATGTTTTAAACTGTTTTATGCTTCCACTTTTCACAATTAAAAATTATAATAATTATGAGTAAATTCAAATGGCTACAAGCCAGTAAAATGATGCTAAAATTCACTAGTAGAGAAACACATATTCAAATAATAATGAGATATTAAATATAGGCCATTAAATAGGCATAACTTTAAAGGAGCTCTAGTAAGAATGGGTGAAAGAGATGTATGAAAAAGAGATAGGATAGTTTTTTTCTTCTGGTTGAAAACATTATAACTTTATTGGAAACTGAAATCGAGGTATATACATTCAACATACATGAGGGATCTATCTCATCAAAATTGCATGAATATTGGTATGTGCAAATGTGTTTTGTTAATTCAAATATTATTTTCTACAAGTGGGAAGGTTGTATACATATCTGTCTGGCCTGGTGTTGTCCAGTATATTCTGTGCCAATAATTAGGAAATCTTTTTCTTTTTTTTCCTATTGTATAAACCCTTCAGATGTCATTCTGGCTGTGGCATCAGAAATAAAAGTTTATCCAGTTAAAAAAAATACATGAAAAAGAATTAACATTTAATTATAGAGTATGTTAATATATCTTATTTACTTCAGTATCATCTTTAATTTACTCTCATTTTCTCAATTGATATTTACAGGATTCTCTTCTTTACCAAAACAGGAATTTAAAATCTACTGCTTCCCTCACCCCATGACCATATTGTTCCAGTTTTACTTTCTACGTATATTTTGAATTTGATCTTTTATCCTTATTATTATTATCCTAGTTCTGGCTGTGCTCATTACAATTCTTTACTACTGAAATAGTCTCCTAACCAGTCTCCTTAGCTACAGTCTAGCTCTTGTTTTCCTCAAATACATTCTCTAAATATATATTACAATCATCCATGCTAATTTGACCACATCAATTTTAGGATTAACGTTCTTCATTGGAATGATGATTCCTACAAGATGATGTATAAATTCTTTAGCATAACCAGTCAAAGTGCTCATTTCCTGGCCTCTCTGCTTGTCATCAACTTCCTCAACGTGACCCCTTTCATTTTTCACAGTTTAAATTTCAGCAATAAAAACCTTCATGCAGTTACTCACACATGCCATGCTCTGTCTCGATTCTGTTCTTTCCTCCATGTATATTACTTCTGGCTGAATGTAAATAGACATAAATCATATGTGCTTAATACAGTCTAGGGAATGGTATGGAGACACGAAAATAACTTTCTGAAACCATTTATGTTTAATTTTGGTGAATACTTTTAAAGTTAAGATACACCTTGTGCCCTGGTTGTATCTTCATAAGTAATAGAAAGTAATCTCTGACTTTTAATTGTTATGTTTTACTTTAAATATTTTTGCTTAGTTTCAGGGACAGACTAAAGAAAAATTATTCATAGAGAAATTTATTTGAATTGATTCTAACTTTAAAACTTGTGGCAAATTCTTAGTAATTCATAAGTAAAGAGGGTGCTGAATCTTCATATTAATCCCAAACATGCCTTTCTTATTAAACCTCAAGAGATAGCACACAATTTTCAAACAGAAGGCAATTTAGCCCTTTTTGTGCTTAGAATATTACCCATCACTTTGGATAGGCAGGCTTCCTTAATTGCTTTGTTGCAAAAACAATTTATGTGCTTTTTTAATGAGTTTAATTTTCTTTTAAGTTTTTCTTATAAAAACATGCAGCATGGTAAAATCAAATAAATTATCCACATAACCAACTCCATTCTTTCTTCTTCTATCAATAACACTAAATCCCTCAAGAATCAGACTCAGCAAGGCATGTTGTATAGAAAAATCATATGTTGGTAGAAAATTCAAAAAAGGAAAAAATTACTACCTCTGTTATAAATCTCTCCCTTCTTCTCTTGAGTTGTCATTCTAAATAAGGCAATTCTCTAAACCTAAATTGTAAAGATTATGGCCTGAAATACTACTAAAGATAACTGAGTTTATAGTGTGTATATGAAGCATTTTCATAGCTAACTTTAGAGAAATTTTCTTTTTAAAAACCATGGACATCTTTCAACTGACAACAAAAATGTTTTCATTTCATCTATTTTATTTTCATTCTGAAGTAGCCATGAATGGGAAAGAAAACATTGGACATGGGATACAAAAGAGGCCCAAGATATTAAACTATTTGACTGATCCCACTTAGATATTATTTATAGCACAGGAACTTAACTAGTCGTGTCCACGTCTTTGCGATGGTAGCCCACAGGCTCCTCTGTCCATGGGATTTTCCAGGTGAGAATACTAGAGTGGGTTGCCATGCCCTCCTCCAGGGGATTTTCCTGACTCAGGAATCTAACCCACATCTCTTATTCTCACATTGGGTGAGTTCTTTACCACTAATGTCCCTGGAAAGCCCTGTATGATGCATACTATACTCAAAAATTTCTGCTGGAGTTGAAAAAATTAATGCAGATACTCCAGTTGACCAAGGGATACTAATGTGCATTTCTTTTCATAAGAAAATGACATCCGAGGACACCATTGGTGAAGTGAAGTTGCTCAGTCGTGTCCGACTCTTGGCGACCCCATGGACTATAGCCTACCAGGCTCCTCCATCCATGGGATTTTCCAGGCAAGAGTACTGGATTGGGGTGCCATTGCCTTCTCCAGAGGATCTTCCCAACTTATGGATCGAACCCAGGTCTCCTGCATTCACACTGAATGCATGAGTACCCTTGCATATCCAAGCTTTAGCTTTCACTTAGGGGCTACACAGTCCTGTACTTCCTTTAGATATTAAAGTCTTACAGTGGGCTGGGAAATGTAACACCTTGATGTTGGACTTTGCCAAATAGATCTCTGGGGTGCTGCCTAAACACTGTCTTTCTCCATCCTACTCCTGCCAAAAGCTTTTTTTTTTTTTCCTCAGGCGGCAAGTCATGCATCTCAAATGGCATGTTCCTTGACCTCCTTCCAAGGGTGAATGAGGGCAGACATTAAGCTTCTGACCTGACTTACCAGGGATCTCTCCTTCTGAACTGGCCACTTTCAGTGGAGCTCACAGCCCACTAACAAATCTTATTACACTCTGTAGATTAAAGCAAATCCAGGAAACTGAACAAAATGGCCATCTTTGTGACATTTACTAGTACTATTTTTATGATCCTTATTTAATATAAACGCTCAGACGGCTTTTGCTTCAGAGCAGATGAAATGACTGGTTCAAGCTGCTAGCATTAAAACAAAGAGTGGTCACATTTCCCTTGTAAATCAGAATTAAGTGGTCTCTACACCTTGCAGGGAATAAGAAGGCCAGTAATGACTGCCATGGGTTCCATGTCGTGGCCATATTTCTAAGCAGAGGAACAACAGCCTGGGTACAACGAGTTATCACTTGATAGATTCTGAAACAGATCCAAAAATAGTCCCTGAAACTTCCGGAAACAGTGCTGGTAAACAGTTAGGTTTGACATTCAGCAAAAGAGTCAACTAAACAAAGGCATCACACACACACACACACCATAATTAAAGTAGAAAGTTTAGTCGTAAAGCAATTTTTGAAGTTCAGTTCAGTCACTCAGTCGTGTCTGACTCTTTGCGACCCCATAAATCGCAGCACACCAGGCCTCCCTGTCCATCACCAACTCCTGGAGTTTACTCAAAGTCACGTCCATCGAGTCGGTGATGCCATCCAGCCATCTCATCCTCTGTCATCCCTTCTCCTCCTGCCCCCAATCCCTCCCAGCATCAGTCTTTTCCAATGAGTCAACTCTTCACATGAGATGGAAAAAGTATTGAAGTTTCAGCTTTAGCATCATTCCTTCCAAAGAATACCCAGGGCTGATCTCCTTCTGAATGGACTGGTTGGATCTCCTTGCAGTCCAAGGGACTCTCAAGAGTCTTCTCCAACACCACAGTTCAAAAGCATCAATTCTTCGGTGTTAAGCTTTCTTCACAGTCCAACTCTCACATCCATGCATGACCACTGGAGAAGAATAGGACACAAAAATCTTTAAGAAAACCCAAAAGTAATTTATACTAAACTAATGTACAAGCCAGTATCAAAGGCTCTCTACATTTTTTTGCCTTAATGTCAAAATCTATTTGACAATATATTTCTTAATCCCTATATTAGAATTTACACTTTGCGAATGCAGTATCTTATCTTTCTATACACTATTGGTGTTATATTGTGTTATTTTAAGAATCAAATGACAGAACTAAAGATGGCTAATTTTAAACTTTCTTTCCTGTTATAAAGCAGATGAACAGTTATTCATTGCATGAACATGTTCATTCAAACAGGAATCAAATAATCATGACCAGTGGTAAATATCCCTACTCTTTAAAGTGAAAATTGATTGTCATCTGAAATTTGCTCATTGTGTGATTCTTCATCTTTATTCACACTACTTTATGTAACTTCAAAGAATTTAAACACATGTCTGTACTTATCCTAGATGAATGAAAACTTGCTTTTCTCTACTTCCAAGTCCTCAGTGAGATTGGTTAGAGAAAGTCAAAGTGGGGGTGAGAGATGCTATTACTGTAGATCCACGATCAAAACACTGTCTAAATTTTCAGTTTCCCAGTTACCTTGACTTTGTTTCTTTCCTTGCTTATTAATTAAGTTATGAAGTGGAACTAACAACAATAGCAACAATGAAAACAGAAACAGAAATTTCATCACAATTGAAGCATCACCTGATTGAAATCTACTAACAACTTTGCCATGAAAGGGTTCATTGAATTGGCACAATTCATTGTTCATCTGTATTTCCCTCTCTTTAAAATAGTTTTGAATGGAGTAATTTCTTTTTGGTAAAAATATAAGAGATATAGTTCTTTTTTCTGCCTCCTGAATTTTCCTCTCAGACAGGCTTGTATTTTTGTGCTTCATCTTGAAAGGCTTCTTCTCTCTAAATTAATGATTTGTGTGTGCCTGCTGCTTTTACTTTACAATTGTTTTGAGTGAGGAGAGAATACAGAAAAGCAAAGACATGCTTTCTTCTCCTCTCATTTGAAGGGCTTGCCATGAATTATTTTGAAATATCAGACTCACAGAGAAGCATGAATCATGCCAAGTGTAATATAATGTAATTTTTTACATCTTAAGGATAGTTTGGATCATATTCATTCACTCATTCATTCATTCAACAAATATTGATTGAGAATCTTCCATTTGACAAGTATTTTTCTGTATGCTGGGGATATAAAAATACAATCTCATACTCAAGTAACTTAAAAAGTCTAAAGGCAAAAAATTTAAATAAATCAACAATGTAAAGAAATGTGGCTCAAAGACAAAGGTTTGCTGTGTATACCATAGGAGCACAGAGACTGGCAGGGAGTATCTACAAAAGCCTTGGGGTATATAAGCAAGATGTTACCATACACACATGCATACACACACGGACACACACACACACACACACTTCATGTGACCATTAGATATTTAAGTAAACTAAATTTCTGGATTGTCTCTGAAGCCAGGTTGCCTGGGTAAACACCCTTACCTTTGCTGTGGCCATGCTCCATACCCAAGATTTGTCACCTGTAAAATATTTTTTAAAATAGTACTAATATAATAAGGTTGTTAAAAGTATTAATGAAAAATTACACAGCATGTGCTTTGAATAGATCCTGGCATGTAGTAAGCAATCAACAAATGTTAGCAGCTATTACTTTTGTAATCCTGCTTTGTGTGACTGGACTTCCCTGGTGGCTCAGATGGTAAAGAATCTGCCTGCAATGCAGGAGATCTGGGTTCAGTCCCTGGGTTGGGAAGATCCCCTAGAGAAGGAATGGCTACCCACTCCAGTATTCTTGCCTGGAGAATTCCATGGACAGAGGAGCCTGGCAGTCTATAGTCCATGGGGACGCAAAGAGTCAGACACGACTGAGCAACTAACATACTTCACACTTTCTGTGACTAAAAAGAAATATGTATTGATTTTAAAAACAATGAGATCATGTTGATAAGCAACATATTTGCTAAAATATAAAATATCCCCCAAGATAATTACTGTGAACAATATGTTTAGAAAATTATTCAGTGTGCTTTTGCTGTGTCTGTATATGCATGTGTTTAAAACATATTGACATTTCATACATTAAGGAATCTTATTTCACTTACCAAATTACTGTAAACCTCATCTCAAAGTAATACACTTAATTTGCAACATTTTTGATGATAATAGTATTACATTGAATAGGCATCTGATAGCACCTTCCTGGGTGTCTCAGTGTTAAATAATCTGCCTGCCAATGCAGGAGACATAAGAGATGTAAGAGACTCAGTTTAGATCCCTGGGTCAAGAAGATCTCCTGGAGAAGGGAATGGTAACTCAATCCAGTATTCTTGCCTGAAAAACCCCATGTTAATCTTCTATTGTGGAACACTTATGTTGATTCCTTATTTTCACTTATTAAAAAAAAAAAAGGCTATGATGAATATCTTTGTAATCTAATTTATATATGGTATACTTGTGCCTTCAGATTGACTTCTAGAAGTTGGGATTGCTCTCTCAAATGCAACACAACTTTACAAATTCATTGAGTATTATATTTAAGCTTTAAAATGAAACTCTACTATAAAAGCCATTTTAAATCTGCAACTAAGTGTAAACTAAATTTTTTTAAAGTGCCAATATACAGCTAATATGAATAAAGAATGTTCCTACACTTGGCATCCAGCCAATCATCACTCACTCAACTCTATATAGCCATTAAATTTCATAGAAAAAGTATGGAAAAACTCATGGAAATTGTACAGGTTTACCTCCCTTCCTATGTAAAGGAAGCATACTTGTATGAGTCAGTATTTCTTTTGTGATTCTGTCTCATACACTCTTTGCATAAATTTAAACTCCAGGCTTTTTTAACGGTGGTTGTCGATTGTTGGGAGTGAGAATAGGTATTTGTGAAAAAGCTTTCCTAAAGTCATGACAGAATTGACTTGTATTATTACTTTCTAGAAAATAGGGACATTTAGACCAGTCTTAATTTCTTTGTTCTCTGTTGAAAAATAATTAAGCTCCATAAATTTCAATACCCTTTTGAAGCTTTATATTTTACATCGAAGTTACAAAACTTTAAAAAGTATTTTTTAAAAGCATCCTTTCCTCTTAAGGGGTGTTGCATCTTTTAATTTGGATGATAACTAAATATTTGATTTGTGCTCATGAATATTTATATGCTCAGGAAGTATCTGAAAAACAACAACAATATTTCAAAGCAACTAAATTAAAAATAACACTTTTTTTCATCTGCATGTTTGGCATGAACAATGAATCAGACTTTTTCTCCTGATCCTGTGCCAGTTACTTATCTCAATATGGAGATGAGTCTGGTGAAGCTGGTGCTGGGGGAATCTTCACATATTTACAGCTATTCTTTCCCTAAATCAAGCATGTGTGCTCTATAAGGACATACATTCTGTGATTTAAAGTTATCTCTTTCATTCTCAAAACAGCCCTGTGATTTCAACATTTGAACTCCATTTCTCAGATGAGAAAAAGGAGGATTGGAGAGAGAAGCTAGATTTTGAAACCTAGTACCTTAAATTCAAAATTCCCAAATTTCCATTTCAGATTACTGCATCTCATTTTCTTATTTAACTTCAGTTCAGTTCAGTCACTCAGTTGTGTCCAACTCTTTGAGACTCCATGGACTGCATCATGCCAGGCCTCTCTGTCCATCACCAACGCCTGGAGTTTATTCAAACTCACGTCCGTTGAGCTGGTGATGCCATCCAACCATCTCATCCTCTGTCATCCCCTTCTCCAGACTTCAATCTTTCCCAGCATCAGGGTCTTTTCAAATAAGTCAGCTCTTCTCATCAAGTGGCCAAAGTACTGGAGTTTCAGCTTCGGCATCAGTCCTTCCAATGAATATTCAGGACTGATTTCCTTTAGGATTGACTAGTTGGATCTCCTTGCAGTCCAAGGGACTCTCAACCAGAAAGATTATTTATATCTCAGATAACACACTCCCAAGATAAGCAAAATGCTACCGTGTAACTTAGTTGGCTAGGGTACCAATCTTTGTTCCCGTGCCCTGATCCTCTTTCTTTAATTTTTATACTTATTAAATTGTCCACTTATACTGCAATTAATAGAATATTATTTGTAGGGTACAGATATTCATGTTTTTATAGTTGTTCCCAATCATAAACAATTTTTGTAATGAAAAATTTCCTGTTTGTGTATCCTTATATGGAAATACTTTGCAAATGTAAGATAGATTCTAATATCATATTATCTTCTAGAAACATTGTATTTATTATAGCAACTCACCTCTCCAAAGTGACCTATGAGAGAGCCCAATTCTGTACATTGCTGACAGAATACATGACTTTGATTTTTTTTTTAAGATTTCAAATTTGATGAGTAAACACTCTATTTTCTTGTTTTTTGACTGTATTTCCTGTCATATAATTAGAGGCTTCTTAATTTTTGGTTACTGACCAATTGTACTTCCTCTTTGTGAATAGCCTAGTTATAATCTTTGACATTATTTCCTCTTGATTGTGTCTTTTTTTAAATCAATTTTTAGAAGGCTATCAAATATTAAGAACACACAAAGTATCAATTTGTTATGTCAATAATAACTATATTTTCTCAATTTATTGTGTGTCCTTTTGTTTGGGTATATTTATCATTCAGGCATTTTAACTTGTGTATAGTCAAGTCTGCCAGTCTTTTTGTGGTTTCTGGGTTTTCTGTCCTATTTAAAATGCTCTTTCTCTCTAGAGAGCATTCAGATATTATTTTATATTCTTCTAACATTCTTATTACTTAATATGTTGCCCTTCAAATGTATACACCAAGTGCCTCATTCTGAAGAAAGCAGTTTATAGTCACTTGTGATCACTTATTAAAACGTGCCTTCCTGTTCAAATCACCTCTTCTATTTGGTCTTATACACAGCTCTCCTGGGAAGTGTGTCCTGAGATTGTGCTTTTCTGCCATAATGTAATCTTCAGTTATTTTCTTCCACATGAATGATGAACAATAGGATGAACCATTAATTCAATGTGTGCAAATTGAAGCCATTTTCCTAAGTAGCTTTAGGAAGATTGTATTTAGAATAAACATAATGACAATAAGCATGCTTTCCTTGCATTTTGTGGTCTTTGGGAGAACTTTGAGTATTGCCACTAAACAGACTCAAGGTTCATTGTATGTGTTTTTTATATTTTACCTGGGCAATTCTCTTTAACCCCAAACTAAAATATATTTTAACATCTATTTCAGATGTTTAACTCCACATGTATTTCAGTTGTGCAGATCTGTGTGAATTTCAGTTCTCTTCTCCCCTGTCTCCAATCTGGTTTATTGTCCAGTAGATGCTGTGTGAATTTACTTATATATCTTTTCTCACTGGTGTCTCTCCTAGTTGAGCATATAGATCTTCAAGCTGCCTTTTACTTATGACCCATGATCCTGAATACTTTGCTAACTGACTATTGCTGGTTCAGTTTCATCTCTTTTTTTTTTTTTTTTTTTAACATTTTTAAGGCAATATCCTGAATTTTGTAAAACTGGTTTGGGGGCTCATAAGAACAGCACTACTCCATTCCTTCTTGGAAATATGACAAACATTTTTATTGATCTATATCTATATATGATGTCAGTGCTCCAGTATTTCAGTTACCTGATGTAAACAGCTGACTCATTGGAAAACTCCCTGATGATGGTAAAGATTGAGGGCAGAAGAAGAAGAGGGCATCAGAGAACGAGATAGCTGGATGGCATCACTGATGCAATGGGCATGAACTTGGGCAAACTTCAGGAGTTGGTGAGAGCAGCGAGGCCTGATGTGCTGCAGTGCATGGGGTTGAAAAAATTTGGACATAAATGGGTGACTGAATAACAACAAATCTATATCAAAAGCTCTCTCTTTTCCTGCAGATAAGCAGTGAGGCATGAGGCAACTGTGACCATCACCCTATTAATGCATATATACATCTAAGGTGAGAGAACATAGATCAATTTATAATGAGCTATATCTGATCAAACTGTTAAAAGTACATCTAAAATAGATATATAAGCAAGCAATGCCAGTTCTAAAAAAAATAGTAATTGTTAACACCAGAAGCAAATAAGCAGCAAATAAACATTTTTATGAGCACCGAAGAACTGATGCTTTTGAACTATGGTGTTGGAGAAGACTCTTGAGAGTCCCTTGGACTGCAAAGAGATCCAACCAGTCCATCCTAAAGGAAATCAGTCCTGAATATTCATTGGAAGGACTGATGTTGAAGCTGAAGCTCCAATACTTTGGCCACCTGATGCAAAGAGCTGACTCATTGGAAAAGACCCTGATGCTGGGAAAGATTGATGGGGACAAAAGAGGATGAGATGGTTGGATGGCATCACCAACTCAATGGACATGAGTTTGAGTAAACTCCAGGAGTTGGTGATGGACAGGGAGGCCTGGCATGTTGCAGCCCATGGGGTCACAAAGAGTTAGACATGACTGAGCGACTGAACTGAACTGAAACATTTTTATCTGTATGCATTTTTTGCATAAAAAATGGAGGGATATCTTTTCCTTTCTTTGGCACCTCAAATGGAGGCCTAGAGAAGAAAGGCAATAGAGCAAATTACCAAAAAGTGGAGTTAAAGCTTGAGTTCTACAAAAGATCAAAGGATTATTAAAAGAGGGATGTATGAAATTCCATTTTAGGATATTTGTTCCACTAAGACATAAACTGGAGTTTTACCTTTGAAAAAGCAACTCCCAGCACTTACTGTGTACATACTGTATGCCTAGCACAATTACAGTATAAATAATATTTATATAATTTATAAATTATATAAATGTCACTTTGTATAATGTGCTATGTCTCTTTAGTCATGTCCAACTCTTTGTGACCATATGGATTTTAGCCCTCCAGGTTCCTCTTTCCATGAAATTCTCTAGGCAAGTATACTGGTGTGGGTTGACATTTCCTCCTCCAGGGAATCTTTCCGACCCAGGGATTGAACCCAGGTCTCTAGCATTGCAGGCAAATTTTTTACCATCTGAGCTACCAGGGAAGCCTTCTTAGAAACAATTATTTTTAAAGGTAGATACCATCATTACCTACTTATTTACAGGTGTGAAAAATGAACAGAAATTTTGAGTGATTTGCTGAATGTCACAAAGGTAGTAAATATGGAGGTAAAAACTGAAGTGAAGTGATTTAGCCCCTGGAGTTCGCCTCATTAGCAGCATACAAAGTATGCATTAAAGGCTGACTCACACACAAAAAGAGAGATGTATTTCTTTAGGTGGAATGGGCATTGAATATGAAACGTGAGTTGTATGGCTTGGTCAGTGTGTAGCAAAACACAGAGCATGCTTAGGATATTAAGGCGATTTCTTCTCTGTGCTCTCCTAGTCCAAGACACCATCCTCCCTACAGCCTAGACTAGATGGCTGTATATACTTTCTACCTGGTTTTTCTGTTTCCACCTTCCTTCCATGTAGTAACAGAATTACAAAGTTTAACTGAGTATGTGGCCACATAATTAATTCTACCCTATGAAGTGTGGGCAGCAGTTATGTGTGCTAACTTTCACTTAAGAGAAATTGCTAACTCTCCATTTTCTTTCTCTGTAGTCTGGAATAAGGATCTGATGCTTGTGAATGGAGATAATGAAGAATAATAGCACCACTGAAGGCTACAAAGCAGAAGGAACCAGGTCTTGGGATGATCCTTTGGAGAGGAGATGCATACCTGCAGTGGAACTCCTTCCTCTCTCTCAAGTGAGGAGGTGAATATTACAGAAATTAGTCTCTACCCTAAGGATTCATTCCCCCACAATTCATTTACTATAGAGTAGCCAGAGCAAACTTTCAAAATATATTTCAGATTTCCTCTCTGCTATACTTTATGCTAGGGCTTCCCTGATGTCTCACCAGTAAGAATCCACCTTCAATACAGGAGACTCTGGTTCAGTCCCTGGATTGGGAAGATTCCCTGGAAAAGGAAATGGCAACCCACTCCAGTATGGATGCCTGGAGAATCCCATGAACAAAGAAGCCTGGCAGGCTACAGTCCAGGGATTGCAAAGACTCAGACATGACTTAGCAACTAAACACAACAATATACTTTATTCTAGCTTCAAGTGCACTTTATTTAAAATAAAATCCACACTTTTTACCATCACTTACAAGGCCCTTCAAAGACTGGAAGTACCTTCCTTTTTATCTCTTACTCTTCTTTCTCACCTTAGGCCACACTAGTCTTTTTGTTGTTCCTTGAAAACAACAAAGTCTAGAAAAGCTTGTTTCTAGACTTTGGTGCTTGAAATTTAATATTTCTTCTGGCTAAAGACTTATTTCCTCATTGCTTTTTGCATAACCAAAACTTCTTCCTTATTTGGATCTCTTTACATGGGTCTTCTCTAGAGTTACTGCCCCTCTTACTCATTCTTTTATATCACTAAATTTATGTTTATAACACTCTTCAATTTCTGAAAGCATTGTTTTTATATTTGCTTATCCATTACCTTCCTTTTCCTCCCAGAAGTAAATTCCTTGAAGGCAGGAACTCTGCACTTTTGTTTACTTTAATATGCTGTCATCTAGAGCACGGTATTCCTCCTTATAAACATTCAGTAATCAATAATTCAGTATATGAAGGAACCAAGAGGTGTTCCATTCTTGTTCATCCCATGTAATATATTATATTTCCATGAATCTCAGTAGTACATTGGGATTATAATGGTTATAAAAAGAATGGAATAATGGAGAATTCCATGGACTGTATAGTCCCAAAGAGTCTGATACAACTGAGTGACTTTCACTTTCATTTTTCAGTTTGATGTGTGAGAAAAATATTTTTAGCTACATATACACCTTTCAGTCTTCATTTTTAAAAATCAACTTCTTACTATGAATGCCCAGATGGAATACCACTCCAGATTTAACACCCTAAGACCAGTCTATGTCTAATTTGCCTTTAGATTCTTCATAACGACATAGTGTGATGATAATACTGTATATGTGGCAATAGATGCTTTTTATGATAGATTATTTGAATAAGTATATTTTTTATTTTCTATCTTGAGAAATGTAGAATTTTTATACTTTCATTTAAATTATGGAATGATAAAACTAATGTTTCACAATTTGCATAGCTAATTTTATTTACCTTTCATGTTTCCATCACATTTTCAAACATTATAATTTTTCCTCTTTAATGACACAATTTTGTCTCTGATAGCACTTAACACAGAGTTTAGCATATAGCAAGTGTTAAAAATTTTGTGGAAAAGATTGTCATCAGGAAACATCTTACATATAAATTATATTTTCCCAGAGTTTGTGTACTTAAAAAAAAATGTCTCTTGTCTGCAGGAGTATAAAATCTATACCTCTTTATGAAGTTGCACAGTCGTGTCTGACTCTTTGCTATCCTATGGACTGTAGTCTACCAGGCTTCTCTGTCCATGGGATTTTCCAGGCAAGAGTATTAGAGTGAGTTGCCATTTCCTTCTCCAGGGGATCTTCCTGACCCAGGGATCGAACCCAGGTCTCCTGAATTGTAGGCAGACGCTTTACCTTCTGAGCCACCAGGGAAGCCCCTCTCTAAATTCAGTATAGCCTATATTGTTATCTTTATAGAACCGTGGCATGTGTTCATGCATATGTGTTTAATGTATTAACTTCATATTACCTTAATTCTGGTGAATTACATTAAAGAGAACATGAAAAGAAATCAAGCTTGAAGCCAATATTATAAGTTCATACATCCAAGATTTCAAATGTTTAATTAGCTATCCCAGTGTGATTCCTTCCAGGTATAGTTTTGTTTAATTTCCTGGCAATACACAGCTTTCTTCTTTCCTCTTTTTGGTATTAAGATCTTTTATTGAATTATTTGATTCTTTTTATTTCAGGAAACAAAGAAGAGGTCAAGAGAAAACTTTAAATGTCTCCCTCAACATTTTTGCAGGAAAAAGACAAAACACACATTTAACTTGTCTTTGAAACAGAAAGTCTACAGGGAAAAGTCTACTCTGATATTTCATGTTAATGCCAATGTATTTGGGAGATGGCTTTGATTGTCTTATATTTGCTATATTTGGGTACAGCCAGGTGTATGACCTATGGTTTGGTTCTTCAACTGTATGTCCAGTGAATTCTGTAAAAATAAGTAAATAAATAAGTATTATAAACAAATTAAGTAGAGTTGAGAGACCAGCAGGGGAAGCTCTTATACCATGTGATAACAACAGAGCCCAACAAGACATCTCCTTTTCTTTCCTGGTGAGGACTCAGCCAATGAAAAGCCATGTGTCTTTGTTCACTATAGCCCTCTCAACTTCCTTTTCCTCTCTGTCAAAATGTTAGCCTTGCACTGTACAGGGGCATGCACATGGCTCCCTATGGTTGCAGACCTAAATTGCAATTCTCTACTGAACCTGAATAAACCTATCTTTGCTAGAGAAATATTTGCCAGTCTATTTATTTCAGACCAACACTTCAGTGGCACTTACAGGGACCACAGAAAACCTCTGATGGCCCCAGGGCTGATGAGCAAATGAATCTGATTTCAGCAACGGACTTCACTGTCATTCACCAACCCTGAAGTTGAAAGATACAACTTGCTCCTGGATCTGAGCCCAAATCCCCTTTGTGTTTGAAGCTCTCCAAACTGTGTTCCAGATCAATTTAAAGATTTTATCTTTCTGGTTAAAAGATTTTGTTCTGTATGGGAGTACTCTTTTACCACTTTAGTTGATTTTGAGATCAGACTATTTCACTGAAACTGACTGAGAAGGCTTTGGCTCATTCTCTTAAGGACAAGGACTGTTTTCCTGAAACTGGCTAGCCTTCAACCTATTCCTTTAGGAACAAAGGTTGTTTCTCTGAAACTGTGCCAGTTTTCAGACTTTATCCTGTTCCTTTGGAAGGAGTTTTCCTCGAGACTGGCTAAGAAAGCCTTCACCCTGGCTCCTCCAGGACCAAGCTATCTCCTTAGAACTGGCTGGTATTAGCTTGCAAGCTGTTTGAACTGAACTGTTTGTGCTATAAGCTTTTTGAGTTGTTTGAAAGTGTTTTGTTTTTTGTTTTGTTTTGTTTTCACTCTAGAGAAATAGCCTCTATTTCTCTAATGAGATTCCTAAGATTTATCTATATATCTTGAGGGAGTGAGCACAACCAACAGGGACTCTCAACCATTTGATGTTTAAAACTTCAGTTCTGGGACTTCCCTGGGAGTCCAGTAGCTAAGACTCCGTGCTCCCAATGCAGGGGGCCAAGGTTCAGTCCCTTGTTGGATAAATATATCCCACATGGTACAACTAGGAGTTTGCATGCCATAACAAAGAATTGACATGCAAAAACTAAAAATAAAAGAAAAAATAGATCCCACATCCTGTGGCTGAAGATTCTGAGTGCTACTACTATGACCCGATGCAGTCAAATAAATAAGTAAAAACTTTAGTCCTTCCTCGTGTGCATTTCTAACTTAAATGGGCTGCCCTTACCAAAGCCAATTTAGAATATCCATGGCCATTATGGGAAAATTCTGAAACCTCCAGACTTAATTTCCATAAAAATGAATTGGACTATAATAGCTCAAAAAGTTCTAGGACTGAGAGGAATGCTTACTCTGATTGGTATTTTGAGACTTGCCAGTGTTATCAGGAGTCTAAAATTACCTCTTTGCAAAATAAGATTTTAAGATTAACTGAGATAAATAAAAAAATGAAAGAAAGGTAAAATGGCTCCTGAAGCCTCAATCTAATGTCCTTGACTTTTTTGTCTCAGGTTCCACCTCTGATGCCATGGTGTCTCTCTCCTTGGAATCTCAATATCAAACTCTGCCTCAGACATAATCTTTCTTCTTCCACTTTATACCAACTACCTCTAAACCTTGATTTCTCCCAGACTAATTCTTGGACTTCCCTGGTGGCTCATCTGGTAAAGAATCCACCTGTAATGCTGGAGACCAGGATTCGATTCCTAGGTTGGGAAGATCCCCTGGAGAAGGGGATGGCTACCCACTCCAGTATTCCAGCCTGGAGAATTCCTTGGAGTCATAAAGAGTCAGACAGGATTGAGCAACTTTCATTTTCACTTTCATACTAATTCTCTTGCTGGGATTCTCACATGGCTCAGCAAAAAAGAATCCAGCTGCAATGCAGGAGATGCAGGCTCTATCCCTGGGTTGGGAAGATCCCCTGGAGAAGAAAATAGCAACCTACTCCTGTATTCTTGCCTGGGGAATCCCATGGACAGAGAAGCCTGATGGGCTACAGTCCAGCGGGGGCAGGGAGGATCCACAAATAGCCAGACATGACTGAGCATACACACACACACACAAAATTCTCTAGCTAAACTTGCCCTTTCCTCTGAAACTCTCTGTACTCTGTAGTTTTCTCAGAACCTGTCTCTTAAAAATTAATTTGTCTGAGGATCCAGAGTCTAAACTTTTAATTCTTATATTCCCTGGATCAAAGGGGAAGTACAGGACAAGTTGTGTTTGTTTTTGTTTTTTCAGTTAAAGATTTTCCAAAGTAACCAAAGATCCTCAGAGGTTTTTGAGGAATTTAATCTGGTCACTCAAACTTGTCAACCTGGTTTCTTTGACTTTCAACAACTAAATTCAGATGCTAGTCAATAAAGGCCAGGCCCAGTAATGGATAAAAAGTGCTAACTGGAAATATCCTGAAAAATCTCTAAAATTACAACTGGGAGACCAGTCTAACTTGTTATATGATCAGGCTCCAGCAATCACTGGGCAATTTCACTGAGCAAATCCTAGGGCTTTCCCAAAGTCTTTTGATTGGAACAAAATTCAGGCTTACACTCAAAATTCTGCTGAACCTCTTCACAACTTTTATAATCCACTTCAGAATGTTTATAAAGAAAATTCTGGTCTTCCTTCAGATGTTGATTCCATCCAGATACCTTTTAATTCTGTTTATTGATAGGTTGAACCGAGATCTTTCCCTTCTAGTAATAAGGACCAGGATGGAATGGGAATCCACGCCCACTGCAGATTTAGTTAATCTGGCAAACCAACTCTCACATTCTAGATGGGTTACCTTAAAGGAATACTACCAAAATTCTTGATAACTCCAGGAAATGAAGGCTCCTAAACATTTCTGCTATTCTAAACATCCAGGACACCGGAGAAGAGACTGTTACAAATTTAAGCATTTTGGTTACCTCTAACCAGTCTTTCTAAAATATTCCCAATTCTCCAAGATAATTCTAAGGATCTATGGGGTAAGGGGATCTTCCCAATCTTCCCTCTTAATCAGCTTGAAAATGCATTTCTCCAGATTGGGGATGAATCTCTCCCAGTTCAAAGTAATACCAGAGCCACAAACTCTTTGCTTACCTCAATATTATGAAACAATCCTCACCTCTGGTGCAGTGTTAAAACAGTTCAAATAGTGGGTGTCTCTAATGAACCTCAAGATGTTTCTTCCTTTTCCCCTTTGTTTAGGTCTTATGAAAGACATATACCCTTTTCTCCTTAATCTTCCTCTTCCCCTTCCCCATCCATTTATTGGGCAAAGATTTCTTAGGAGAAGCATCATGCTGGAATTTCCTTCTCCTGAAAGAAGAAGTTCTAGAAATTGACAAAGTCATTAAAGTAAACCATCAGCTGAATTAAATGATCCTTTGACGTCTTTCATTTGCTCCATTTCTGACAGAGTTTGAGTAGATTCCAGAAACAGTGATTCATTTGTCCTTATTGAATCAGCTACCAGATTCAATTCAAAGAATATGCTTTTCTTATCTGCAAAGTCTCCAGAGAATGTTGATAAAATTCCTTCTGCATCTCCAATCAAAACTCAAACTGACTTCTCAAAATCTCTTCCCAGGATTACTTACTTTGTAAAGAAGCCCTTCAAAACATAAGGCCCATAATAGAAAATTACAAGTTTCAATGCCTCATTATCCCTTGTTTTGGTGGCTTAACACTCCCCTGTTACTGGCAAGAGAATCTAAGGGATAATGGTGGAGCTTTGTATTGCTATCCCTCATCACCCTGTTTTTCCTAACCCTAATAGATCACTGGATGTAAATTCTTTACTGTAATACCCATGAAGTACATTCTTTGGTATTTCAGCTGATGACTCTAGCCAATACCTCTTTACCTTCACTTGGGAAGAAAAACAATTTGATGGTAATGCCTCAGGGTTTTACTGAGAGTCCTTATTTCTTGCAAATCCTGAAGGCTGATGGGGATGATATAACTTTCCCTAGAGGTTGTACTTTGTTGCAATATATTGGTGATTTGCTTCTTTGTTTTTCTCAAACCTCCTCACAAGAAGACCATAGCCTTAAAGGACATAAGGTCCTTTAAAGGGACATAAGGTTACCAAAGAAAAACTGCAGCTTGCCCAAACCTAAATTCAATATTCAGAGCATCTAGTATTGGAACAAGCACTACACGTTGATCGTGATAAATTTCATTGTGCTCTAAGATTCCCCATACTAAGTATCTACTGTGAGATTTTCTTGGGCTAGTTGTTTCTGCCAAAATCGGATCTCAAATTTCTTTCTTATGAACAAAATCACTTTAGTCAATAATAATAACCTCAGCCCAATCTTTCTTTCAAAAGCCATAAACTCTGTTCACTAGCCCTCCTAATTCCCTTTTCTTCTGTATAAAAGCATTCTCTTTCCCTTGTTGTGGTTCACCATTATTATGAAAGTGGAATTTATCTTGAATAAATACATTTTTGCTGGAGGAATATCTAGCAGTTTTTTTTTTTTTTTTTTTAATTCCAGGTCAAAAATGTTATCTAATAATTATGCCCACCTGGCTAGTGATAGAAAAGAAGTCTCAACAACTGGCCAATGACTGTGCTTAAATTAAGCCTGAGAGACTGACTTTGAAAAGCTCAGTAGCCAATGGTGCTGTGGAAATCACAAGAGCTTTTTGGAATGATAACTTTGTTTGAGAACTTTTAGTGTGTGAACATCAGCTGGTCTCCTTAGGCACAAAGAGAAGAAGTAAAACTGCTAATATCTTCCACGATGCAATGCTAATATCCTTCAAAAAGTTGAAGGAAGAAAGTGACACCAATTTTTTTTCCCAGATATAAAATGTTCTTGTCTTTTCCATATAAACAACAATAAAAGCTAGAACTGGAGTGCATAGAAAATATAAAAGAGATTAACTAAGCACCTGGATTGGGTTCCCCTTATGGATTAGTTGTGGGTTAAATTCTGTCTTCCCCAAAAACATATATTGAAGTCTTAACAACAAGTACCTGTAAATATAATCTTATTTATAAACAGGGTCTCCATAGATTTAATCAAGTTAAGATGAGGGCATAGGATAGACCTTAATCCCATGTGGCTGATGGAGAAGAGGGAAATTTGGACACAAACACACAAAGAGAATGTCACATGACAACAGAGGCAAGGATTGGAATCATGCTTCTACAAACTGAGGGACACAAGTAATTGATAAAGACAACCAAACGCTAGAAGAGACAAGGACACATCCTCTCCTACAGGCCTTCAGAGAGAGAGGATGGCCATAACAATACCTTGATTTCAGTCTTCTACCTCCAAAATTGTGAGAGAATACATTTCCAGTTTTTGTTTGTTTGTTTTAGCCATCCAAGGTGTAATACTTTGTTATGGCAGCTCTAGGAAATTAATGCAAGATTATTTTTACTTACAATGCTATGTATATATCCATCTAAAATTACCCTCATAATCCCCATTTCAATTATCTGTGGCAAAAATGAGGTACTTATCCAGAAACCCAGGTCACTATCTTGGTTTCTTTCTTTCTTTTCAATTAATTGCCCTAACTTTGTGGGCTCAGTAGGTTCAGTTGCGTCTGACTCTTTGCAACCCCATGGACTGTAGCACACCAGGCTGCTCTGTTCATGGGATTTTCCGAGCAAGAATGCTGGAGTGGATTGCCATTGCCCTCTCCAGGGGATCTTCCCAACCCAAGGATTGGACCCACATCTCTTATGTCTCCTGCACTGGTAGGCAGGTTCTTTACCACTAGCACCACCTTGGAAACCCTAACCTTGTGTATCCAGGATTCTTTTTTTAATTGAACTATGTTCATTTGTTACATAGATGCATATTTACATTAATAGTTACATACTATAATAAAAATAATATAGCAATGAGTAGACCTTTGGCTTATACAGTAAAAATAGCATATGGTCATATTTAAGTCTTTTAAATGATTGTGCTTAGTAATTCCTGAATAAAAAAGTATAATCTTACCAATGATTTCTAATAAAAGATCACTGGTCAAACATTATATTCAAGATTATTGTTGGCTGGTTTTTAAAATTTAGATTCTTCCCTGTATTCATGAGAGTGAAAATTTTGTAAAAGATTTTTAAAATTCCATTTTACTTCCCTTAACATTTCATCACCATTTCCTTTTCTCTCTTTGTTTCTCCTTCTTTGATAATGGTTGTTGTTCTTTGGTCACTAAGTCAACTCCAACTCTTTTGTGACTCCGTGGACTATAGCTTGCCAGGCTCCTCTGTCCATGCAGTTTTCCAGGCAAGAATACTGGAATGGATTGCCATTTCCTCCTCCAGGAGATCTTCCCAACCCAGGAATCAAACCTGCATTGGCAGACAGATTCTTCACCACTGAGCTACCAGGGAAACACTTTGATAGCAGAGCCTCCCCTATTTCTAAAATTCTAAGTCACAAAGCTTGTTTCACATTTTGTTTAATGATTCTAAAGTTAGCCAGACAAATTTCCTATAATTTAATATATTTGGATGATATTCATTAATTATATAAAGCACAAATATTTATCATACACCTACTACATGTCAGAATGATACGTGCTGGAGATAAAAAGATAAATGAAACATAGCCTCTTTTCTCTAAGAGCTCATAGTCCTCAAAAGGAAGTAAATATGAAAATAAATAAATTGTAGACCATGTGGCATATAGCACTACAGGGCCAAACACTGTGCCATCATCAAGAAGAGAATAAATATTTCTGTCTGAGAGGCATTTGAAGGAAACGCTGAGGTGGTAAAATATAAACTGTTTTGGCTGAAGTTTTCTAGGTGTTTACCAGTTTTTCTACAGTTTCTCCATTGAATCTTCCTTCTAGGCTGCCTTTCCTGGGCCTTTGCAACTAACTAGATGAGCCCATGTGATTACATCTCACTAGTAGAAGCAGAAATGAATATATCATTTCCAGGAACTGGCCTTTAAAAAATCTCTCTAAAGATCTTCATTTTTTCAACACATGATTGAATATAGCAGATCCAGTGGAGGACTCTGAAGTCTACATTAGAAAGTCACGTTGTTGAGCTAAAAGAAACTTGAGTCCCTAAATTACTGTGTGAAAGGCAGGCGGCCAAATACTCAGTAAGGGGAAATATATCTTTTGCATTATATTTAATCATTGAATTTGTTGTTGTTCAGTCGCTAAGTCATGCAGGACTCTTTGTAACCCCATGGACTGCAGCACACCAGGCTTCCTTGTCCTTCACTATCTCCTCCTCAAACTCATGTCCATTGAATCAGTGATGCCATCAAACCATTTCACCCTCTTTCACTCCCTTCTCCTCCTGCTCTCAGTCTTTCCCACCATCAGGATCTTTATCAAAGAGCTGGCTCTTTGCATCAGGTGGCCAAACTACTCGGGGGCTATTTATTATTTTAACAACAATTGGGCTTTCATGGTGGCTCAGTGGTAAAGAATACACAAGTAATGCAGGAGATGTGGGTTCAATATTGGGTGAGGAAGATCCCCTGGGGAAGGAAATGACAGCCCACTCCAGTATTTTTGCCTAGGAAAATCCAGGGACAGAGGAGCATGATGGGCTACAGTCCATAGGTTTGCATAAGAGTCAGACATGACTAAGTGATTAAAACAAACAAAAAGCAATTATAACAATTGGTCCACCCTTACTAATATACTACCTTTCCTATATACAGTTCAAATATTGGAGATTGAGAGCTTTCCAGACAAAGAAGTTCTGAAGGATATTATAGGACTAAGCAACACCAAAAGACTGAGTCAAAAAAGTGAAAGAATAATCAGAAAACAGTGGTCATCAGTGAAGAATGATACATTATTCTTCAGGAATGCACTGTGGGCTCTTAGATGAATGTCAGGAAATGGAACAGTAAGTTAGATAGATTTTAGAGGACTTTATGGCACCCGACTCCAGTATTCTTGCCTGGAAAATCCCATGGACAGAGGAGCCTGGTGGGCTGCAGTCCACGGGGTTGCGAAGAGTTGGACACGACTGAGCGACTTCACTTCCACTTTTCACTTGCGTGCATTGGAGAAGGAAATGGCAACCCACTCCAGTGTTCTTGCCTGGAGAATCCCAGGGACGGGAAGCCTGGTGGGCTGCCATCTGTGGGGTCGCACAGAGTCAGACACGACTGAAGTGACTTAGCAGCAGCAGCATATACCATAAAAGAGATGAAAACGAGCAAAAAAAGAAAAGTTTTCTAAACAGAAAAAATGTAAATGACATGAATAAATTTAGTTTTCTTCAACCTTCCCTTTCTCCCTCTTTTTCCTTTTTCTTCTTTGAAAGGAGATGATTCTTGACAGTTAATCATCTTAAAGTGAGAAACACTGTGTGTGGGTAACTGAAAAGAAAGTTGAATACCACCAATAATTTACAAAAGGCAGAGGAATCAGAGATCAAATTCCCAACATCCACTGGATCATAAAAATAAGCAAAGGAATTCCATAAAAAACATCTGTCTCTGCTTCACTGACTATGCTAAGGCTTTTGACTGTGTGGATCACAACAAACTGGAAAATTCTTTAAGAGAGGGATAACAGATCACCTTATCTATCTCCTGAGAAACCTGTACGCAGGTCAAGAAGCAACAGTTGCAATTGGGCATGGAACAATAGACTGGTTCAAAATTGGGAAAGAAGTACACCAAGGCTGTATATTGTCACCTTGCTTATTTAACTTATGTGCACAGTACATCATGTGAAGTGCTGGACTGGGTGAAGCTCAAGGTGGAATCAAGATTGCCGGGAGAAATATCAATAACTTCAGATATGTAGATGACACCACCCTTATGGCAGAAAGCAAAGAAGAACTAAAGAGCCTCTTAAAGGTGAAAGAAGAGAGTGAAAATGCCGGCTTAAAATTCAACATTCAAAAACCTAAGATCATGGCATCCAGTCCCATACTTCATGGCTAATAAGTGGGGAAACAATGGAAACAGTAACAAATTTTATTTTCTTGGGCTCCAAAATCATTGCAGATGGTGATTGCAGCCATGAAATTAAAAGATGCTTGCTCCTTGGAAGAAAAGCTATGACAAACCTAGACAACATATTAAAAAGCAGAGACATTACTTTGTCTACAAAGGTCTGTATAGTTAAAGCTATGGTTTTTCCAGTAGCCAAGTACAGATGTGAGAGTTGGACCATGAAGAAGGCTGAATGCTGAAGAAATGAAGCTTTCGAAATGTGGTGCTGGAGAAAATTCTTAGAGTCCCCTGGACTGCAATCAGATCAAATCATTCAATCCTAAAGGAAATCAATCCTGAATATTTGTTGGAAGGACTGATGCTGAAGCTGAAGCTCCAATACTCTGTCCACCTGATGTGAAGAGCCGATTCATTGGAAAAGTCCCTGATACTGGGAAAGATTGAGAGCAAGAGGATTAGGGAGTTACAGAGGATGAGATGGGTGGATGGCATCATCAACTCAATGGACATGAGTTTGAACAAATTCCGGAAAATAGTGAAGGACAGGGAAGCCTGGAGTGCTGCAGTCCATGAGGGGTCATAAAGAGTCAGACATGACTGAGTGAACTGAGTGACTGAACACCAAGGATTGACTGATTTGATTTCCTCCTGGTCCAACCCTCATATCCATATATGACTACTGGAAAAACCATAGCTTTGAGTATACGGATATTTGTTGGCAAAGTGGTGTGTCTGCTTTTTTAATATGCTGTCTAGTTTTGTCATGACTTTTCTTCCAAGGAGCAAGCATCATTTAATTTCCTGGCTGCAGTCACTGTCTGCAGCAATTTTGAAGCCCAAGAAAATAAAGTCTGTCATTGTTTCCATTGCTTCCCCATTTATTTGCCATGAAGTGATCTGACCAGACTCCACGATCTTAGTTTTCTGAATGTAGAGTTTTAAGCCAGCTTTTTCATTCCCTTCTTTCATCATAAGAGGCTTCCTTCATTCTTCCTTTATTGAGAGGCTCTTTAGTTCCTCTTCACTTTCTGCCATTAGAGTGGTGTCATCTACATATCTGAGGTTATTGATATTTCTCCTAGCAGTCTTGTTTTCAGCTTGTAATTCATCTAGCTTGGCATTTTGCATGATGTGTACTCTGAATATAAGTTAAATAAGCAGGGTGACAATATACAATCTTGACATACTTCTTTCCCAATTTTAAACCAGTCCATTGTTCCATGCCCAGTCCTAACTGTTGCTTCTTGACCTGCATACATGTTTCTCAGGCGGCAGGTTAGGTGTTTTGGTATTCTCATCTCTTTAAGATTTTTTTTTTTTTTTACTCTAAAGAAATGTCCCCAGGTGGAGACAGCCACATCCTATAGTATTAGATAGAAATTGATTATAAAGCTCAACTATATAATATTAGGTAGGGGGCTATGGATGTTGCAAAGTCAGTCAACCCAGAGACTGAGTCCGATTTAAAAACCAAGCGTGTTTTTAAGTTCAGCATGGGCAGTTGATCAATCAATCATGCCCGTCAATCATACATAATGTTTCAATAAAAACTCTGGTCACTAAAGCTTGGGTAAGCCTCCAGCATTGGCAACACTGTGTGTATTATCATACACTGATGCTGGTAGGGTAACCCAACCTGAGGACAATAGAAGTCTTTCAGTTGGAATGTTCTTAGATTCCACCCTGTTTGTCTCTTCCTCTGGCTGGCTTTCTGTATCCTCTTCAGTAAAAATTATAACCATGAATATAATAGGTTTCAGGAAGTCCTGTGAACCTTTTTTATTGAATTATTAAACCTAAGGTTTGTTTTGAGAAACCCTCAGACTTGCACTTGGTGTCAGAAATTTGAATCACTTTGTATGACTCTTCCCTCTAACCTTGACATTGAACCCTAAATGTTTGAGTTGGAGTTAGACGTATTGGATAAAAGTGGCAGAATGGAGAACTGTGCCCTTAATCTCATAGTTCAACTAGCTCCAGATAGTCTGGGTTAGGAATTGGAAATAAACTTGGTCTTCTGAGTCATCTTCAGTGATATTAGTGAAACACTTCCTCCATTTTGTTCTAAATAATACTGACTTCTTTGTATTATCTCTTACTACTGCCTAGGGAAATGGAGTAAGGCAACCTAAGTACCTCAAGAGACAAACAGGGCCTGTAACTCACCCTACTGTCTCTTCCTGCTTTTCCTTCAGAGACAACTTCTTACAGGGAACAAGCATGCTGGTTTGCTGTTCTCCACTTAAATTGTATTAGGCTGGCCACAATGAAGAGGGTGACTTAGATTCTGAATGTAGTAATGTGTCTACTTCTGAGATTCAGTACTAAAATTCATTGTTCCCACACATCTAAGCCAGTTTCTCCTACCTACATTATTAATAAAATTATGCATTTATTTCCATTTTCTGAGCCTATCCATTCTTCAATTCATCCAGAATGTGGACAGGGTAAATGGAGTTAATTACTACTCCTCCTTCATCCTGTCCAAAATCTCAGTAATTAGAAGAAGATAACTGGGGAACAGTTTTCTTAATGAGAAAGAGTGTATAATAGATTAATGAAATTGTCATGATGTAGACAGCATATTTCCACTAGCCACTAACCCAGACATTTTTTGCACCTATTTACTATCATCTATTAAGACAACTACAGCAAAGATGTTCAAGAAAGAATAATTTAGGAAAGCATTTTAAAAATTAGAATTAATATGATTTAAGAGCTATCAGGTTTGAGGGAAAAAAAGAGGTATGGAAGTTTATAGCATGAGAGTTTGGGATATGGTAAAATAATAAATTTTAATGTGACTCTAGGGAGACAATGATGATTCACTTATAAACATATGCATTTTGAGGTTTTATATAGGACATGTAAATGAGAAGTCTGCAGGTAGCCTGGACACCTGGATAACAAAGCTACTAACAAAGGTTAAAATAACTAAATTTTTTCTCTTAATCTTTGGAAAACTATACCTTCACGTTCCTATCTCATTTACACAGAACTTCATTTTGATATCATTCTTCAGTCAGAAAAGCATATAGAGTTTAATCACATTTAGAAACTAGGTAAGTTTTTAAGTAATTTCTTTCTGTCCAAGGCATGGTATATTAGCTCTATTAAAGCCTCATATCAGAGGAGCAGAATTATCAAGGTTTTGGAATAGTAAGTTCCAGTGCTTGTCTCCTCCAAGAAACATCAATTTGAATAATTGCTGATACTCAAAAATACCTTTATAAGAGCTAAGGATTCCTAGTGAAATATTATAGCAACTGAGTGAAACACAGATGCATGGAAGAGTATATGAAAGACAATTTCACATTATCCATATTAGATCAGTCGCTCAGTCGTGTCCGACTCTTTGCGACCCCATGAATCGCAGCACGCCAGGCCTCCCTGTCCATCACCAACTCCCAGAGCTCACTTAGACTTACGTCCATTGAGTCAGTGATGCCATCCAGCCATCTCATCCTCTGTCGTCCCCTTCTCCTCCTACCCCCAATCCCTCCCAGCATCAGAGTCTTTTCCAATGAGTCAACTCTTCACATGAGGTGGCCAAAGTACTGGAGTTTCAGCTTTAGCATCATTCCTTCCAAAGAAATCCCAGGGCTGATCTCCTTCAGAATGGACTGGTTGGCTCTCCTTGCAGTCCAAGGGACTCTCAAGAGTCTTCTCCAACACCACAGTTCAAAAGCATCAGTTCTTTGGGGCTTAGCCTTCTTCACAGTCCAACTCTCACATCCATACATGACCACAGGAAAAACCATAGCCTTGACTAGACGAACCTTTGTTGGCAAAGTAATGTCTCTGCTTTTGAATATGCTATCTAGGTTGGTCATAACTTTCCTTCCAAGGAGTAAGCGTCTTTTAATTTCATGGCTGCAGTCACCATCTGTAGTGATTTTGGAGCCCAGAAAAATAAAGTCTGCCACTGTTTCCACTGTTTCCCCATCTATTTCCCATGAAGTGATGGGACCAGATGCCATGATCTTTGTTTTCTGAATGTTGAGCTTTAAGCCAACTTTTTCACTCTCAATTTTCACTTTCATCAAGAGGCTTTTGAGTTCCTCTTCACTTTCTGCGATAAGGGTGGTGTCATCTGCATATCTGAGGTGACTGATATTTCTCCCGGCAATCTTGATTCCAGTTTGTCTTTCTTCCAGTCCAGCATTTCTCATGATGTACTCTGCATATAAGTTAAATAAACAGGGTGACAATATTCAGCCTTGACGAACTCCTTTTCCTATTTGGAACCAGTCTGTTGTTCCATGTCCAGTTCTAACTGTTGCTTCCTGACCTGCATACAAATTTCTCAAGAGGCAGATCAGATGGTCTGGTATCCATATTAACCCTTCCCCAAATCTGGGCAAGCCAGCTCCAGGAAAGATACCATTTCCATTGGGAAGGAGAATGAAGCGAGTACCAGACTTCACCACAGACTCTAGCACTATACCTGCCTCAATGGGTCCCAGCATCAGATTAGCACCTATGCACTCAGGACTCAGCATGTCCCCAGGGACCAAGGCATTAGATCCACTTAAATGCCAAATGCCAGGCCAGTTTCCACAGACTTAACTCAAGGCCCTTCCCACAACCAGGTTGGGCCCTGTAGACCAAGGCTCTAGGCCCATTCCTGTGGACCCAGTCTCCAGACTTGACACAACGGATGCAGTCATAACTTCCCACAGTGGTCCTTGGTGCAAGCTAGGTACCCACAGATCCAGGATCCAGGTTCACTCACATGAACTTACTTCCCGAGACTGTCACTGTGAATTCAATTTACAAGCTTGTCCTTTGTAACTAAGTACCATATCTGTCCATGAGGACTCAGGCTTCAGGCCTCTTCCCATGAATTCAGACACCAAACCTGCCCGCCTGCTGACATAGGCACCAGATGAATCTGCCCACAGACTCAACCAAATGGCCTTCCAGAATATGGTCAAAATGATTGGTGAAGGGCTTTAGCTGCTAAAACAAGTTTGTAAACACTTAAAGAGATGCCTTCTTCTTTAAATGTGTAGACAACAATTCAAAGCCATAGGAATTACAAGTAATCAAGGAAATACAATACCATTGTCGGGTTGGTTTATTTCTCTTCCTCGATTCTTGTCACAACAAAAATTTGGAGTGATGGACTAAAAACTGTGGAACAGCAGATAAGTTATAGCTCAAGCATACAGATCTTTTATTAGTCAGATGCTCCCAAAGGAATCCTCCTTAATCCTTCCTATTGATCCCTGTTTGCCCCTTTTGTACTTTCATGCTCTTACTTTTGGTTATGCCCAGAGTAAGGTAAGGTTTGTGCTCACCACCAATCAATGAAAGGCATTGCAAATGGGCATACACTCAAGGCCAACTGACAATTTCAAGTTATGTGACAGTAGGCTGTGCTGTTTATATCTTCACATAATTCAGTCTATTATAATTAGATGTAGGACAGTCAATATTCATGAGCCCCTAATGGGCTCCTGACTGCCTCACTGGCTAAGGTTACTTGGAGCAGCCCCCATGGTTACTTTGTATCCACTGTGTGCCTAGTGTGCATGTGCCTGAGTTGAAAATCTCTGTGGTTATTTTGTAACACCTGTGAGCTCTACCCAGTATGTCTGGGATGGACTTTAGAGATCAGCTTGCATCCCTTTCAGCCACATCTCCCCTCATTCCTTATGTCTAACTTCCTACCTAACATTACCATACAAAACAAAATATGCATTATAGTAGCCCAAAGGAGCAGAGAAAGAGAAAGGAGCAGAAACCATTCTAAATAAATAATTACAGAAAACCTCCCTAACCTAGAGAAGGAGCAAAATATCCAGATCTGAGAACCCTGAAGAATTTCAAATAGGCTAAATATAAATAAATCTTAAATGAGACACATTTAAATAAATTCTCAAAAGTCAAAAACCAACAGAGAACTTTGAAAGCAGAAAAGGAAAAGCAATTCTTCATATATAAAGGTATCCCCATAAATACATTTGTCAGTGGATTTGTCAGCAGAAACCTCATGGAGGACAGATTAGGATGATATATTCACTGTTCTTAGAGAAAATTCCTGACAGTCAAGAATACTGCACCAGGCAAAGCTGTTATTTAGAAACAAAATATATTTTAAAATATTTCCCAGAAACACAACTGTCAGAGTCCATCACCATTATATCTACCTTAGACCAAATACTAAAAGGAGTTCTTTAAGTCGGAATGATAGGATTCTAACAATATGAAAACATTATGCTAAGTGAAATAAACCAGGCACAGAAAGCCAAATACTGCATTATCCTACTGAAATGTGGAGTTTAAAAACTCTTGAGTTCCTGGAAATAGAATAGAATAATAGTTACCAGTGGTGCAATTGTGTGGGGAGTGAGGAGATGTTAGTTAATAAATATATGCATTTTTGTAGAGAAGATAAGATTGGAAATCTAACGTAGAGCATGATGAAAATCTTTAATAATAATATTATTATATAGAATTCTGGAAATATACTATGATAGTAGACTTCAGGTGCTCTCATCACACACATACATCATGTAAGAAAACAACGCGTTAATTAGCTTGACTACATAATCTTTTCACTATCTATATTGAATGATCATGTTGTACATCTGAAACATACAATTTCTATTTAAAAGTAAATAAATATATACAAACTCATTTTATATGTTAAATATTTTTGAACTCATATAACTTTGGCAAAAGTTCAGAAAAAGTGAAAAGTATGGCCAGAAACTACTTTTTTTTTATATCCAAGTGTCCAGGAGAAAGGTTCAACAAGGCACCAAGGAAAGAGTCATGTGAATAAATGATTTTAAAAATGGATGATTTGAAAGACATCAATGAAGGACTGTATAGCCACAATAAAATCAATTTTCTGGTTTTAAAAGTAGATAGTAAAACTCACTTGGGGCTAAATGTGACCTGAGACATGTTTTCACTTCTTGATCATTAATAAACTTTTTTAAAGTGTTAAAAAACTAACTCAGAAATTTTAAACTCTTCAGTAAAAGCTCTAGTAAATCATTATTTACTTCAAAGTGCTTCAAACTGTGTCTTACTTTTTCATCTGGAAATAACATCAGGGCAGGCATCTAATTTTAGTATAGTGTTCACCCTGATCTCTGGCCCTGTGCACAGCTAAGGAAGAGTAAGAAATTTCAGGTGTTCCGGAATCAGGTAGCCTGTTTGAGTTGAGAATTTATAACTTGATGGGTTATTTGTTTTTTGTTTGTTTGTTTTCCCTTGCAATCTGGAATGTATTTGTAGGTTGTTATTGTTCAGTAACTCAGTTGTGTCTGACTCTTTGCAACCCCATGAACTGCGGCACACCAGGTTTTCCTGTCCTTCAATGTCTCCGGGAGTTTGTTCAAGGTCATGTCCATGAGTCGATGATTTACAAGAGGTTATGAAAAAACATAATGAGAAAAAAAAGGAAAAAGACCAGTCACCACGGGTGCCAAGATACTCCATCCCTGTGAGAACTCCTCACTCTCATCTTTGTTAACCATATACTCTGTGCTCATTTATTGTATTTTATATTTTATGTTATTTGTTTGGCTGTATTGGGTCTTAGTTGTGGTATACAGGATCTTCATTGTGTCATGTGGGATCTTTCACTGTGGCACACGGACTGGTTGCAGCATATGGGCTCACTAATTGTGCCCCACTGGCTCCAGGGTGTGTGGGCTCAGTAGTTGTGGTACACAGGCTTAGTTGCTCAGAGGCATATGAAATCTTAGTTCACTCACCAGGGATTGAACCTGTGTCCTCTTCATTGCAAGGTGAAATCTTAACCAGTGGACCCCCAGAGAAGTTCCTGTGTGTTCTTCTTCATAATCCTTCTCCAGGGTGACTAAGTCCTTTTGGGACTCAGAGAACTGAACTCCCCTTTCTCTATGTCCTTGGCTACTTATTAGGGTACTAATGCTCATTTGGCATATAGAACATATTAGGAAAGGAAATATGCAAGACAATGCTTAAGGGGAATGGGATATGCAAAAATAAAAATGAATGCAATTTATCTGTTCTTGTTTAGAACCAAAGACCTTTGGTTTCAATATCTATATCTTCAGGAGAAAAAAAAATGCATTTTTTTATTGTGGTGGAATCTTTCTGGTGGCTCACATAGTAAAGAATCTGCTTGCAGTGTATGAGACCTGAGTTCAATCTCTTGGTTGGGAAGATCTCCTGGAGAAGGGAATGGCAACCCACTCCAGTATTCTTGCCTTGGACTCCAAGGAGATCCAACCAGTCCACCCTAAAGGAGATCAGTCCTGGGTGTTCTTTGGAAGGACTGATGTTGAAGCTGAAACTCCAATATTTTGGCCACCTGATGCGAAGAGCTGACTCATTTAAAAAGATCCTAATGCTGGGAAAGATTGAGGGCAGGAGGAGATGGGGATGGCAGAGGATGAGATAGTTGGATGGCATCACTGACTCAATGGACTTGAGTTTGGGTAAACTCTGGGAGTTGGTGTTGGACAGGGAGGCCTGGTGTGCTGTGGTTCATGGGGTCACAAAGAGTCGGACATGACTGAGTGACTGAACTGAACTGAACAGATATATATGCAATATGTGTCATATAATTGCTCATGCAATTGTGAGTGAGTGAGTGAAGTCACTCAGTCGTGTCTGACTCTTTGCGACCCCATGGACTGTAGCCTACCAGGCTTCTACATCCATGGGATTTTCCAAGTAAGAGTACTGGATTCGGTTGCCATTTCCTTCTCCAGGAGATCTTCCCAACCCAGGGATTGAACCTGGGTCTCCCATATTGTAGGCAGACACTTTATTGTCTGAGCCACCAGGGAAGTCCATGCAATTGTGGGCACTGGCAAGTCCAAAAGTCTGGAGTTTGGGGGAAGAGCTGATGTTGCAGCTTGAGTCCAGTGCAGTCTGGAAGTAGAATTTAAACTTCTTTGGGGGAACTTTGTTAAGATCTTCACCCATTGGATTAAATCACTCATGCAAAAGAAGGGAATTTGCTTTACTCAAAGTCTACCAATTTAAATACCAATCTTATCTAAAAAATACCTGTTCAGCAACATTTAGGTGTTGTGGCCTACCAAGTTGATGTATAAAATTAGCCATTATATCTAATTAGTAGAATAAGAGTATAATCCCAGTGTTCATGAAACTTTAGAAAGCTCTAGTTGAGGAGTGAAGAATTAGTGACAAGGAAAACTATTTAGCTCAACAGAAAATCTGGGGAGTCTATTATTTTTACCTTGTCTTTCTGTGTGAATGCTACCAAAATATCCACTGACAATAGATGAAGGTTCACCAAGTCAAAATGATTTTGTTTTCATCATGGGATAGCTTGATAGAATAAGAAGATATACACATATTTGGGGTCAGTTCTTATTTCTATTTTGGTTTCCCTGGTGGCTCAGCGGGTAAAGCATCTGCCTGCAATGTGGGAGACCCTAGTTCGATCCCTGAGTCTGGAAGATCCCCTGGAGATGGCAACCCACTCCAGTACTCTTCCCTGGAAAATCCCATGGACAGAGGATCCTTGTAGGTTACAGTCCACAGGGTCGCAAAGAGTTGGACATGAATGAGTGACTTCACTTTCTTATTTCTATTTTAGTTTCTCATAATAGTTGTGGCATGTCTGCATGACCATGGACAAGACAGTAAATTTCATGCTCACTTTTTTTTTTAGAAAATGTAAATTAGTGTAATAAAAACTACTTTATTAAAAACTTTTAAAATTTAAATGAAAAAAAAAAAAACATGCAATGTACCCCATTCAATGTGTGTCATATACATAAGCATCCAATAAATGTTAATTATCTTCCCCTTGAAGCATGCACAATTGCCAAAATTATTTCCAAACTCAAGTGAAACAATTTCTAATTGGTGGAATTTTTAATTTAGTGACTGGATGCCGGGGTCCAGCCCCGGTGGATCCAGGGAATTCGAAGAGGGGATGGCTTCGGCAAGGATCAGGAAACAATTGCTTAATTAAATGTTAATTAAGGATATAAAGAGTGGTTAAATAAGGATAGCTCAGTAAGGTAATTCAGTGGAGAAAAGAGGCTGAATAATTCAGCCAGAAGGTGAGAGAAAGAACGAGATAGAAAGACCAAGTTTTGGTGAACAAGGCCCACACTTTATTTTCCAAAGTAGTTTTTATACCTTAAGTTATGCATAGAGGATAATGGGGAAGGGGTAGAGTCATGCAGTAAGCCAGGCTTTCTTCCTGCAAACTTATCATATGCAAAAGTTTAGGTGATTTGCATCATCTTCTGGCCTGGAGGCCTGTTAACATTTTAAGACCCTTTCTTCAGAAAACTTATTTTTCTCTAAAGGTGATTGGTCAGGCACCAGCCTCCAAAAGCATTAGATAAAGTTGCATTCCTACAGGGCAAAGGTGTGGTGGGCTATAACAAGAAAAAGAATTAACTCAAGTGTCCAAGGTTGCAAACATTAAAGCTGCTACTTACACCAGTTATATTAATCAATACACTGCCAGGGACACAGCAGGTAAGGGATATGGAGACTTAGAAGCAAACATTGGCCCAAGAAGTGAAAAACCCTTCACCAATACAATTTCTAATCAATCTTTTAACTGCTCAAAGGAATCTGTATTTAGACAGTTTAGAACATCTCATGCCTCTCACAATTGGGAGGCTCTGAGCAATCACATGTGGCCGGAAAAACCTATTCAGGCAGGCTAGAGGACTTTCAAAGGAGTTTGTAGGTTGAAACACTATCACACCCAGGAACTTTATTAACTGGAGCTGTAAGTTAACTCTTTTTTCAGAGAGAGGTAGTGGGGGACAGCCCCCCCATAAAGTCAGAGGTGTAGGTGAGAGCACAAAGCAGAAAGTAGGCAGACTCTGGTTTTGGGGGTAGATGCTCGAGAATTTCCAGGGGGACTCCCTGAGGCTCGATCCCGCCTTTGCATATGCCGAGCCTCCTTCCTCATGACCTTTGCCACGGGCGGAGCTCCTGCTCCTGGCAACTGGAGGAGATACTTTAAAGAAAGAAGGATCTGCTTTTTCAACCCTTTCCCTCTAATTGTCTATGTATCTATTTTCCTATTATTATCTACCTAAAAAAGAAATAAAACTACATTCATACAGTACTGATTCCATCTATGAAGCACTGTTCAGGGAAGGCATATATAATACACATCATTTTATCTGGCAATTCAACAAATATTTATTGAGCATACTAGGCACATTATATGTCCTATTCAGTGGCCTATTCAGTGGCCTTTTATAGCAATTTTATTTTCACTTTACAAAAATATTATATATTTTATCCATATCAGACAGGCTACTGGGGCTGCTGCTGTTAAGTCTCTCCAGTCATGTCCAACTCTGTGCGACCTCGTAGATGGCAGCCCATCTGGCTTCTCCGTCCCTCGGATTCTCCAGTCAAGAACACTGGAGTGGGTGTCAGACAGGCAGGAGATAGTAAAGCTGGTTAGAACTCATAACTATTTACTCTCATTGACCTCATTTCTTACTATGTAACTTCCAGGCACTAAAGCAATCTATATAAATCCAATCCTATAGAAATGACTCCAGAACCAAGGCCGTCAGAAATGTTTTTGGTTCAGTCAGTTTTTACTCAAACTATTTCTGATTTTCTCTTTTATTGATTTGCTTGCTTCACGTCAAGTGGTAACATGATACTACTTATTTGTCAGGGTACCAGTATCAGTTAAAATCATGTTCTGAACACAAATTGAACTCATTTTAAACAGCAGCACTGCTGTGATAAGAGTAAAGATAATTATTGTTACCCTATGCACTAGCCATGAAGATTAATTAAATAAATCTCCCGATTGCCCAGCCTATTAATATTGAAAAACTTATATGTGAACAGATGGACCAGATTTGGCAGGGTTTTTTCCACAATCTTTAAAAAAATATATCCTGACAGAATTTGTGCAACCCTGCCATATTCCATTCCAGCCAGGCTTGTTTTAGCTAATCAAGCTTTCCAAAAACTTAAAAGTGTTACTAAGAACTTGAAGCAAACAGAATACTTTTTATAGTGCAAACAGCATACCAAGCAGTGGTCACATGAACTGTATATGTGCTTCAGACTGACTAGCCATGCTTCAAACACAGGTAGGAACATGGTTCAAGAGTGATTGCCCTCAGTTCTGAGGTTTAAGCCAAACACTAATAAGAATAATTCGACGGAATGCAATTCCCCTTGTATTATGCATCATGAATGGAGATATGCATAAGTCCTGTCATTGATACTTGAAATTTATTGCTCTTGGTAAGTACATATGTCTATTCAATAGGAAGGCACAAAAAGTAATGCAGGCAACAAAGAGAGAAGCTTTGAATTCAATATGGGGCTATCTTAAATGTCCTCTCAGAGAAACCTAAGAATAAATATTTTTTATGAAGTCAAGTACAATATGACTTGCATTTATTTGGCAATGCAATTTAAATATATTATCTTATTTAATCCTAGGGACAACACTGAAATGATGATATTTTGTATCCTTATTTTTAAGATTAGAATACTGAAGTTTAGAAAGATTAATTAATACACCATTTGTAGAGCCAAGATTTGAGTTCATTTGTCTAGCTCAAAGTCCAAATGCTTATCCACTAAATCATACTATCTGTGTGTTTGTCATTCAGTTGTGTCTGACTCTTTGCGACCCCATGGACTGTAGCCTACCAGGCTCCTCTCTCCATGGAATTCCCAAGGCAAACATACTGGAGTGGGTACTCATTCCCTTCTCCAGGGGATATTCCTGACCCAGGGATCAAACCAGGGCCTCCTACATTGTAGGCAGATTCTTTACTGTCTGAACCACCACAGAAGTTCCTTGCCCTTTTCACTTTTTCTTTTTTTTTTTAATTTAAATTTATTTATTTTAATTAGAGGCTAATTACTTTACAATATTGTATTGGTTTTGCCATACATCAACATGAATCCACCACGGGTGTACACATGTTCCCAATCCTGAATCCCCCTCCCACCTCCTTTTCACTTTTTCAAGTCATACTATCTCTCTGTAAAAAGGCTTTGGAAAAATAAGGATAGAAAATGGATTAGAGCTAATGTTTATAGTGTCTGATATTGTCTGTTAGGATCTACGGTAGTTATTTTTATGGATATACTGTTGTTTAATACACAGCAATACTAAGTGGGTAATGCTATCATTCTGCAATCAAGAAAATTAACTTTCAAACAGGCTGGTTATGTATCTTGGAGAATGTAGGTGATAGGAGATGAGGCCAGGATCCAAAACCAGGTTGGTTATCCTCTTAATATTGCAGTGTCATTATGGTGCAAATAGTCATCCAAAACTGAGACCATAACTGAGATAGTTCCTTTAACTTCTCCCTTTTCTCCACTACCCACAACAAAATGATGCCTAAATGCTACCAATTTTACCTTTTAAAAAGTACAGACTCCACTTTTCCTTCTGCAAATTCTCAATCACTGTTCATTTCAAGAACTCCCCATTTTTTTTTTTAACCATAAAAGTTCTATTTGCCAAGAGTATGGCTGGTATTAATATTTGCTGAATTTCTCATTCTTCATTGATGTCAAATCATTACAGACCCACCTTCTTTAGAACAAACAGATAAACAAGTAACTAATCTTGTTTTTTAAGGTTTATGACATCTTTTGAAACCATCTTTTCCTCATCTCTGTCCCCAAACTTAGAGTCACATTCCTTATTTCCTGTGTTGGCTCAGTGGGTAAAGAATCTACCTGAAATGAAGGAGACACAGGAGACTCTGGTTCTACCTCTGGGTTGGGAATATCCCCATTGAGGAGGAAATGACATCTCACTCCAGTATTCTTGCCTGAAAAATCCCATAAATAGAGGAGCTTGGTGGGCTGCTGACCAAAATGTCACAAAGAGTCAGATACAACTGAGTAACTATCACTTTCACTTTCAATGCAAAATAACTGCATTGTAATCACCAGAGTTTTTCCTTATTTCTTTATTTTTGCATGTAACTCTGACTCTCCCTGGAACATTTTTCTTATTTTATTCACCTGGCTAAATCTTATACATCCTTAAGAGTTTCTTCAATTTTGCCTTATCTACTTGCCCTATATCAATGTTAAAGTCCAAGTTCTTTGAACTATACCATGATGACTCTAGGTGAGAAAACACAGGGCTTTTCATCTGTGATGCCCTGAATGTGTTTTCCCTAAGGTGGTTGTAATACTATGGTCTCTTAATGAGATATTTCAGAGTTCAAGTTGCTAGTAAAGTTCCTTGTCTCCATGGTGGGAGACTCAATTATCAGATCAAACAAACAAACAAACAAACAAAACCCTGAAGACCATGAAAACAGGGCTAGAGAGAAATGGCATTCAGAGTGATAAATATCAGAAACAGAAAAAAAGTCTTATTTCAATACTCTTGCTCTATTAGGGGTTATATTGAGTTGTAGCTTTGTTAGAAGCAGATGTTTCTGGGGAGTATAAAATTCTTGCCTCTATTGCTCTATTACACATGTGTGTGTGTGCTCAGTCATGTCTGACTCTTTGCGACCTCCTGGACTGTAAGCCCATCAGGCTACAGGATTTTCTAGGCAAGAACTCTGGAGTGGGTTGCCATTTCTTATTTCAGGGGATCTTCCCAACTAGGGACTGAACCTATGTCTCTTGCATATTGTGCATTGGCAGGAAGATTCTTTATGACTAGTGTCATCTGGGAAGCACAAATACATACACAAATACTCATCTTAATGTTATGCACTTTAATGCATCTGTTAATTCAGAATTTACTGGATACATATTACAGCAAAGTATTAGACATTAAAATTTAAATACTGTGGTCCAAAATTTCAAAATCATCCTACAGTAAGGGGAATAGATGCCTACAACTGTATCTTAAAAAAAAAAAAAAAAAAGTTTATACTATTCAGAAGGAAGTTCCAGAGAGAGAACAAGATGTCAGAGGAATAGGTGGATGTGGAGTACATCTCTCTCCACAGATACATCAGGAATACACCCTCATAAACAGAAGTGCATGCAGAACACCAGCTGAGAGCAGACTAGAGTACCTGACCAGCAGAAAAGAATATACAGACCCATGAAAAACTCGGTAGGATAAAGAAACTAGGGGAGAAAACAGGAGTTGTTAGTAGGACTGGACCTGCCCTCAGCAGGTGGGGGAACTGAAGCAGAGGTCTGATCTCCACATCACCTCGGGGCAATTGTCTGAGTCAGAGGAAAAATACTTAAGGTTCAGACTGAAACAGATGATCTGTGGCAGACTAAATGGAATGAGAATCAGACAGTCCTTGCCACAGCCATACATACCACAGACAGGGACATAGATCTCCTGGAAGGTGCAGCAGCTGGGAGCTGGAGTTTGAGGATTGTGGAGCAATCCCAGGGAAGGGCTCCTGTTAACTGTAGAGAGAAAGATCAAGGGGATGTGAGCAAGGAGATTGTGGTGGGAAATGCCTGTGGAGGAAAGCCGGGCAGCCATGGAAGCAAGGCGATACAGCTGAGTCATATGTAGGGGGTGGAGCCATCACCATGGCCTCTCTTCCCCGACACGCCAGCATCAGCAGCTGAACAACAGAGAGGCTGGCTCATCAAACTCCTGATGCACTGAACTACAGAGTAGGACCCCACCAGGGTGCTCCTTTAAGTGACTGATGCCCAGAACTACAGAGTAAGACCCCAGCCAGGGGGGCCCCCTCTATGTGCCTGACATGCTGAACAGCAGAGAAGGACTCCAGTCAAGGGAGCCCTCTAAGTGCATGAACAAGCAGCCCTATGGCGAAAGACTAGCCCAAGAGGCCTTCTGATCATCAGCTACAAGAGGCTCAGAAAAAATTCTGATAGGGCCATAACTCCTGCAGGAGAGGCAGTCCATGTCCTTGCACACTTGGCACTACCAGGGTCCCTACAAGCTAGGCAGCAATGCCACCTTCATGTTCAGCTCTCCCTGGGGCAGAGATGCCACAGGCAAAAAAAGTCTTGTGTTTTTGTGTGCAGGGTCGCTTCAGTAGTGTCCAACTCTTTGCAACCCTGTAAACTGTGGCCTGCCAGGCTTCTCTGTCAGGGAGGGGAGTTCTCCAGGCAAGAGTATTGTCCAATACTGGTTGTCATACTTTTCTAGAGCACTATATTTCCTGTTGCCCTAGCCACCAACTCCTCTGAGTACCTGGTGCTGCCAGAATCCCTGCAACCTAAGCAGCTGCACCACCTCCACACCTGGCCCTCACAGAGGCAAACCCAAGTCCTCCAGGGAAGACTCAGAGCAAACCCCAGTGGACAACCCACATGCAGAAGTGGAAATAAAACCACAATTGAAATCTAGGGACACTGTGACTAAGGAAGAAGACCCAAAACCTTCCCACCAGCTTTACAAGCTGCAGATTAAATCCACAAGGTCAACTAGGCAGACTCTGTGTCTGTGGAATATATAAAAGGTCAGTGAGAACTCCCACAAAAGAAAACACACTAGTTCTGATTGCTGCAGACATTGGAGGCAAGAACACATTGGAGTAGGACCAGATTAAAATCTGGGCTGCCCTGCAACAGGTCCAGAGATCAGCACATTGTTGGAGGGTGTCCTAGCAGGGTGAGGTGGACTGTGACTCCCAGAAAGGGAAAGGACTCTGACAGCAGTGACTCAAGAAAAACATTTCTTATTCTTATGTTTTGCCTTGTTCTGTAGATTGTTTTAGATTCTTTTTCTTTTTTCCTCTTTCCCCCTCTGTTGTAGTTGTCCATTTTATTGGCACTATGAAATCTAATTAAGGTTTTGAGCTTTTTTTTTTTTTTCAGTCACATTTTTTATTGTTACAAACCTCTGCCTATATGTTGGACTTTTGCACATCTGGGGAGGTTTTTTGTTTTGTTTTTTTTTCCCCTATTTTTGCTCTTTTTAAAAATTTTAAATTTTTAAACCTACTGTTCTTTTCCCATTGCAGTTAACCTTTAATGTATATATAAATGTACATATATAATGTATATATAAATCTTCTTTATCTACCTCTATTTAAATTTGTGTATTTATTCTTTCTTTCTTTTTTTTTCTTTCCTTTCCTCTCAACATATTTGTTAGTTTTATTTTCATTGCTTTATTCCCCAATTGGCACTTTTCTTTAGTTTTGTTTTCCAGTTTGTGCTTTAGTTAGTTTTGTTCTGGTAAACATAATTTTTGGTTTCTTCTGTTCACCAGGTCAATCTATAATACTTTATTTTTGTTGGACTGTTTTGATTTTGCTTATGGGTGTATATATATATATATATATATGTGTATATTCAGTCACAGTTTTTACTGTTGCTATACAACTCTACATCTGCATTGAGCTTTTGCAGTTCTGTGAAAGTTTCCTTATTTTTTTTTCTTTTTCATTTTTTTTTTCTCTTTTTTATAATTTTAACTTAATTTTTTAAACCCATTATATTTTTTCTACCTTATTTCCTTTGTTTGCCTTTCCTATTGTTCTTTTCCCCTTGAAGTTAATCTTTAATGTATATAAATCTTCTAAATCTTCCTCTATTTAACTTTATACCTTTTCTTTCTTTCTTTCCTCTACACATATTTGTTAGTTTTGTTTTCATTGCTTTATCCCTCACTTGGTACCTTGTTTTAGTTTTGTATTCCAGTTTGTGTTTTAGTTAGTTTTGTTTTAACTGGTAAATATAATTTTTTATTTCTTTTGTTTGCCAGGTCAATTTATTGTACTTTATTTTTGTTGGGCTGCTTTGACTTTGCTCGTGGGTTCATATGTATATGTGTATTTTCCATTATTTTAATCCTCATTTGCGTGATTTTGTACTGCCATTTGTCTGGTGTTCATCTTTGGTTTATTGTTTTTGGATATTTGTTTAAATCTCACTTAATGCCATAACAAACCACTTGCAGAATCTTCATTCTTGGACTGAGATCAAGCCTTGAGCCTTTGGAATGGGAGCACTGACTCCGAGACCCTGGACTACCAGAGAACTAACACTAGGAAGTATCAAATAGTGAGAACTCACACAAAGGAAATCAGTTGAATACAAGACCTGGCATCACCCAACTACCAGTAGCACCCTGTACAGGATGCCTCATCTAAATAACAAACAAGACAAAACTACAAACCCAATCATCAGCAGACAGAATTACCACGTCACTCAGCCTTACCCATCAGAGGAAAACCAAACAAAAACTCAACGCAAATCTCACCCTATACAAAGCTCACACTAACCACTGGACCAACCTTAGGAGGGCATAAACCAAGAAGAAAAAAGAATTCAACTTTGAAGCCTGGGAAAAGGAGACCTCAAACACAGTAAGTTTAAAAAAAAAAAAAATGAAAAGGCAGAATAATACTACATAAATGAAGGAACAAACTAGAAACACAAAAGTCCAAATAAATGAAGAGGAAATAGGCAAACTACCTGAAAAATAATTCAGAATAATGATAATAAATATGATCAAAAAACTTGAAAACAAAATGGAGAAAATGTAAGAATCAATTAACAAAGACCTAAAAGAATTAAAGAATAAACATACAGAGACAAAAAACACAATTACTGAAATTAAAAATACTCTGGAAGGAATCAATAGCAGAATATCTGAAGCAGAAGAACGAATCAGTGAGCTGGAAGATAAGATGGTAGAAATAACTTCTGAAGAGCAGAATAAAGTAAAAAGAATGAAAAGAACTGAGGATAGTCTCAGAGACATCTGGGACAATATCAAACACACCAACATTTGAATTTTAGAGGTCCCAGAAGAGAAAAAGAAAGAGTACGAGAAAAATTTTGAAGAGATTATAGTTAAAAATTTCCCCAACATGGAAAAAGAAATAGTCAGTCAAGTCCAAGAGGGACAAAAAGTCCCATACAGGATAAACCCAAGGAGAAACATGCCAAGACACATACTAATCAAACTAACAAAGACTAAACACAAAGAAAGAATATTAAAAGCAACAAGGGAGAAGCAACAAGTAACATACAAGGGAAACCACATACACTTACCAGCTGATCTTTCAGCAGAAACTCTGCAGGCCAGAAGGGAATGGTAGGGGATATTTAAAGTACTGAAAGGGAAAAATCTACAACCAAGATTACTGTTCCTGGCAAGGATCTCATTCAAAATTGTTGGAGAAATCAAAAACTTTTCAGACAAGCAAAAGTTAAGAGAATTCAGTACTACCAAACTAGCTTTACAACAAATGTTAAAGGGATTTAAATAGTCAAGAAATACAAGAGAAGAAAAAAGATCTACAAAATCAACTTCAAACAATTAAGAAAATAGCAATAGGAACATATATATCAATAATTACTTTAAATGTTCCAACTAAAAGACAGACTGGCTGAATGGATACAAAACCAAGACCCATATATACGCTGCCTACAAGAAACCCACTTTAGACCTCAAGACACATATAGACTGAAAGTGAGAGGATTGAAAAATATATTCCATGCAAATGGGAAGCAAAAGAAAGCTGGAGTAGCAATTCTCATATCAGACAAATAGACTTTAAATAAAGAAGATTATAAGAGATAAGGAAGGACACTACATAATGATCAAGGGATCAATCCAAGAGGAAGACATAACAATTGTAAATGTCTATGCACCCAACATAGAAGCACCTCAATACATAAGACAAACACTAACAGACATAAAAGGAGAAATTGAGTAACACAATAATAGTAGAAGACTTTAATCCTCCACTCACATCAATGGACAGATCATCAAAACAGAAAATTAATAAAGAAACATAAGTCTTAAATGATACATAAGATGAGATGGATCTCATTGATATCTTCAGGACATTCCATCCAAATGCAGAAGAGTATACCTTCTCAAGTGCATGTGGAACATTCTCCAGGGTAGACCACATCTTGGGTCACAAATCAAGCCTCAGTAAATTTAATAAAATTGATATCATATCAAGCATCTTCTCTGACCACAGCACTGTGAGATTAGATATCAATTATAGGGAAAAAAAGTGTAAGAAACAAAAACACATGAGATTAAACAACATGTCTCTAAATAACCAACAGGTTACTGAAGAAGTCAAAAGGGAAGTCAAAAAAATTTCTAGAAACAAATGACAGTGAAAACATGACAAGTCAAAACCTATAGGATGCAGCAAAAGCAGTCCTAGGAGGGAAGTTTATAGCAATACATTCCTACCTCAAGAAACAAGAAAAATATTAAATAGGCAATCTAACTTTATACCTAAAATAACTGGAAAAAGAAGAACAAAAATACCCCAAAATTAGTAGAAGGAAAGAAATAATAAATATCTGAGCAGAAAAAAATTTTTTAAAAAATGAAAGAAAAATAGTAAAGATTAATAAACTTAAAAGCTGTTTCTTTGAGAAGATAAACAAAATTGACCTTCAGTCAGACTCATCATGAAAAAAAGAGAGAATAATCAAATCAGCAAAATTAGAAATTAAAAAGGTGAGGTTACAACATACAGTGCAGAAACACAAAAGATTATAAGAGATGATTATGAACAACTATATGGCAATAAAATGGATAACCTGGAAGAAATGGACAGATTCTGAGAAATGTTCTATCTTCTAAGACTGAATCAAGAAGAAATAGAAATTATGAACAATCCAATTACAAACACTGAAGTTGAAACTGTGATCAAAAATCTCCAAAAAAAACAAAAGCCTAGGACCAGATGGCTTCACAGGAGAATTCTACAAATTATTTAGGGAAGAGCTAATGCCTATCCTTCTAAAACTCTTTCAAAAATACACAGAGGAAGGAACACTTTCAAACTCATTCTACGAGGCCTCTATCACCCTGATACCAAAAGCAGACAAAGACAACACACAAAAAAGAAAGTTCAGTTCAATCACTCAGTCCTGTCCGATTCTTTGCGACCCCATGAACCACAGCACACCAGGCCTCCCTGTCCATCACCAGCTCCTGGAATTTACCCAGACCCATGTCCACAGAGTCAGTGATGCCATCCAGTCATCTCATCCTCTGTCGTCCCCTCCTCCTCCTGCCCCCAATCCCTCCCAGCATCAGGGTCTTTTCCAATGAGTCAACTCTTCACAAGAGGTGGCCAAAGTATTGGAGTTTCAGCCTCAGCATCAGTCCTTCCAATGAACACCCAGGACTGATCTCCTTTAGGATGGACTGGTTGGATCTCCTTGCAGTCCAAGGGACTCTCAAGAGTCTTCTCCAACACCACAGTTCAAAAGCATCAATTCTTTGGTGCTCAGCTTCCTTAACAGTCCAACTCTCACATCCACACATGACCACCGGAAAAACCATAGCCTTGACCAGACCAAGCCTTGACCATAGCCTTGTAGTTCCCTACAGGAAAAACAAACAAACAAACACAAAAAACTACAGGCTAATATCACTGATGAACATACATTAAAAAATCCTCAACAAAATTTTAGCAAACAGAATTCAGTAACACATCAAAAAGCTCATACACCATGATCAATTTGGGTTCATTCCAGGGAAGCAAGGATTCTTCAACATAACCAAATCAATCAATGTGATACACCGTATTAACAAGCTGAAAGATTAAAAACCATAAGATCATCTCAAGAAATGCAGAAAAAGCCTTTGACAAAATTCAGCACCCATTTATGATTAAAACTCTTCAAAAAATGGACATAGAAGGAACCTACCTCAACATACTAAAGGCCATATATGATAAGCCTACAGCAAACATTATTCTCAATGGTGAAAAACTGAAAGCATTCCCCCTAAGATCAGGAATAAGACAAAGATGTCCACTTTCACCACTATTATTCAACATAGTTCTGAAAGTCCTAGCTACAGCAGTCAGAAATAAATAGAAATAAAAGGAATCCAGGTTGGAAAAGACATAAAGCTCTCACTGTTTGCAGATGATATGATACTGCACATAGAAAACTCTAGAGATGGTATCAGAAAATTACCAGAGCTAATCAGTGAATTTAACAAAGTTGCAGGATACAAAATTAATACACAGAAATCACTTGCACTTCTATATACTAACAATGAAAAATCAGAAAGAGAAATTAAGGAATCAATTTCATTCACCATTGCAACAAAAAGAATTAAATATATAGGAATAAACTTACCTAAGGAGACAAAATAACTGTACACAGAAAATTATAACACAGTGATGAAAGAAATCAAAGATGACATAAACAGATAGAAAGCTATTCCATGTTCCTGGGTAGGAAGAATCAATTTTGTGAAAATGACTATACTACCAAATGCAATCTACAGATTCAATGTGATTCCTATCAAATTACCAATGGCATTTTTCACAGAACTAGAACAAAAAAATTTCACAATTCATATGGAAACACAAAAGAACCTGAATAGCCAAAGAAGTCTTGAGAAAGAAGAATGGAGCTGGAGGAATCAATCTTCCTGACTTCAGATTATACTACAAAGCTACAGTCATCAAGACAGTGTGGTACTGGCACAAAAACAGAAATATAGACCAATGGAACAAGATAGAAAGCCCAGAAATAAACCCATGCACCTATGGGTACCTTATTTTTGACAAAGGAGGCAAAAATATACAATGGGGCGAAGATAGCCTCTTCAATAAATTATGCTGGGAAAACTGGACAGCTACATGTAAAAGAATGAAATTAGAACACTTCCTAACACTATATACAAAGAAAAGCTCAAAATGGATTAAAGACCTAAAGGTAAGACTGTAAACTATAAAAATCTTAGAGGAAAACATAAGCAGAACACTCACTGATATAAATCAAAGCAAGATCCTCTATGAACCACCTCCTAGAGTAATGGAAATAAAAACAAAAGTAAACAAGTGGGACCTGACCAAACTTAGAAGCTTTTGCACAGCAAAGGAAACTATAAGTAAGGTGAAAAGACAACCCTCAAAATTGGAGAAAATAATAGCAAATCAAACAAGTGACAAAGGTTTAATTTAAAAAATATATAAGTAGCTCATATAACTCCAAGCCAGAAAAACAAACAACCCAATCAAAAAGTGGGGAAAAGACTTAAACAGACATTTCTCCAAAGAAGATATACAGATGGCTAACAAACACATGAAAAGATGCTAAACATCGCTCATTATTAGAGAAAGGCAAATCAAAACCAAAATGAGATATCACCTCACACCAGTCAGAATGGCCATCATAAAAAAATCTACAAATAATAAATGCTGGAGTGGGTGTGGAGAAAAGGGAATAGTCTTGCACTGTTGATGGGAATGTAAATTGATACAGCCACTATGGAAGATGGTATGGAGATTTCTTTTAAAACTAGGAATGGAACCAACATATGACCCAGCAATCCCACTCCTAGGCATATACCCTGAGGAAATCAAAATTGAAAGAGACACATGTATCCCATTGTTCATTGCAGCACTATTTACAATAGCTAGAACATGGAAGCAACCTAGATGCCCATCAACAGATGAATGGATAAAGAAGTTGTGGTATATATACACAATGGAATATTACTCAGCCATAAGAAGGAATGCATTTGAGTCAGTTCTGATGATGTGGATGAACTTAGAACCTATTATACAGAGTGAAGTGAGTCAGAAAGAAAAAGATAAATATCATATTCTAATGCACATATATGGAATCTAGAAAAACGGTACTGAAGAATTTATTTACAGGGCAGCAATGGAGAAACAGACATAGAGAATAGTCATGGACATGGGAAGAGGGGAGGAGAGGGTGAGATGTATGAAAAGAGTAACATGGAAACTTACATTACCATATATAAAATAGATAGCCAACAGGAATGTGTTTTATGGCTCAGGAAACTCCAAAAGGGGCTCTGTATCAACCTAGAGGGGTGGGATGGGGAGGGAGAAGGGAGGGAGGTACAAAAGGGAGGGGATATATGTATACCTGTGGCTGATTCATGTTGAGGTTTGACAGAAAAAAAAAACAAAAAACAAAATTCTGTAAAGCAAATATCCTTCAATAAAAAAATAAAACAAAAATAAAAAAAAATTTTAAAAGGAAGAAAGTTCCAAATTAAGTGCCATCGCTGTTTTGAGAAAGAGAAACACTTCTGGATGGAAAGTCAGTTAGGGAGTCATAAAGCACATAATATTTATGCTGGGCCTTCTTTAAGAGCAGTCAATATTTGACTAGAAATTTAAATAGAGACCTGAAAATCTGAATGAATATGATGCACTAAGAACCCTTTCAAAAAGCATTAACACAATTCATCTTTTTGCTTATTATATATAAAGTGAAGAGTGAATTTGTACAGTCACGAAACAGAAGCTCAGAGATTGCATTAATTAATTAATACATCTGGTAATTTTTAATTGCTATTGATATACAACAGATTAAAAATATTGTTATGATCATGTGTTAATTGCAATTAAATAATACTTTAATAATCATGGAAATGTTTGGTTTTCCTTTTAGTTATTCAATTACATGAAGGCAAATACTTTTTATCATGAGGCAAATCATGGAATATAATACATAAATTGTTAGATGAATATAACATGGAATATAATACATAATTGTTAGATGAATATAACATGGAATATAATACATAATTCCATGAATATAACATGGAATATAATACATAAATTGTTAGATGAATCAATAAGGAAATAGACCATTTTTCCTTTTCTTGAATATTGACTGAGTAGTTGATCTGGAGTATAAAAGTCTTTGGAGAACCTGGAAAGTGATTGTTGAAATTTAAATGTGACTGAGATAATTTCAGGGCTTTGAGTATCTTCCTAAGGCGAGTGTATTTTTTCATAACAATGTTATGTATTCATGAAAATTGATTAAATCCCTTGAACATAAGCAGAAACAATCATAAAACAGGGTGAAATAAAGTGTATCACAAAAAGGATAAGAATGCCAGAGAATTATAGCTGCATAAAATAGATGGCTGTGGAAAATTCTTTAAGGGATGGGAATACCAGCCCACCTGACCTGCCTTCTGAGAAATCTGTATGCAGGTCAAGAAGCAACAGTTAGAACTGGACATGGAACAGTAGACTGGTTCCAAATTAGGAAAGGAGTACATCAAGGCTGTATGTTGTCACCCAGCTTATTTAATTTATATACAGAGTACATCATGTGAAATGCTGGGCTGGATGAAGCACAAGCTGGAATAGATTGCCAGGAGAAATAACGATAACCTCAGATATGCAGATGACACTACCATTATGGCAGGAAGTGAAGAAGAACTAAAGAGCCTCTTGACGAAAGTGAAAGAGAAGAGTGAAACATTTGGCTTAAAACTCAACATTCAGAAAACTAAGATCATGGCATCAGTCCCATCACTTAATGGCAAATAGATGGGGAAACAATGGGAACAGTGGCTGACTTTATTTTTGGGGGCTCCAAAATCACTGCAGATGGTGATTGCAGCCATGAAATTAAAAGATGCTTGCTCCTTGGAAGAAAAGCTATGACCAACCTAGACACCATATTAAAAAGCAGAGACATTACTGCCAACAAAGGTCTGTGTAGTCAAGGCTATGGTTTTTCCAGTGGTCATGTATAGATGTGAGGGTTGGACCATAAAAAAAGCTGAGCACCAAAGAATTGATGCTTTTGAACTGTGTTGTTGGAGAAGAATCTTGAGGGTCCCTTGGACTACAAGGAGATCCAACTAGTCAATCCTAAAGGAAATCAGTCCTGAATATTCATTCAAAGGACTGATGCTGAAGCTGAAATGCCAATACTTTGGCCACCTGATGCGAAGAACCAACTCATTGGAAAAGACCTTGATGCTGGGAAAGATTTAAGGCGGGAAGAGAAGGGGATGGCAGAGGATGAGATGGTTGGATGACATCACTGACTCGATGGACATGAGTTTGAGCAAGCTCTGGGAGTTGTTGATGGACAGGGAAGCCTGGAGTGCTGTGGTCCATGGGATCTCAAAGAGTTGGACACGTCTGAATGACTGAACTGGACTGTAGTGAACTGAAAATAGATGGCAAAAATTACATGTATGTGTATCTTCTAAAAGAACTACCTATTTCAAGGAATGTCATATAAATTGTCTGAAGTATCAAGTGGCACTAAAAGATCAGGACTTACACAGTGATCTTTCTATATTGATTAACTTCAGAATTTATGAGTAGAAATAAATAGCTTAGTTGTTTTGTTTGCTGGAATGACAAATTTGCAATACATTTAGCTGAGATTCCCTTGGTAAATTTATAGCAATATTAAATCAGACTTCTTGGAACCCTTATTGTGGATAATTTCTGTGCATAAAGATCAAAAGGCAATATACAAACTGGCCTGTCCCCTAAGTTAGTCAGCTTAATTATACCTTGTAAACAGCACACTAACTGGTAACTATATATGGGCATTTGGGCAGTTATCTATTAGAAGGTCATTCTAAGAATTCATCTGTGTGTTAGAGGAGTCCTAGTTACCTCACCATTCCCATAATTTAGATAGACAATTTAGAAGATCATATTTATTTTAATATTACATAAATCAAAGGAATGTGACTAGAACATACAACTGTTCTACAGAATCTGTTATATTGTCAAATGGTCTTTGAAAATATTCATAGCAGCCTAATATTATATCACATATATATGCCAATAATTTTTTGTGAAAATATTTGCCTATTTACTTATTTTTGGCTGTGTCAGTTCTTATTTGAAGCACACAGGATCTTTGCTGTAGAATTTGGGATTTTTACTTACGGTATGTGAAATCCTGGTTGCTGCCTGTGAGATCTGGTTCCCTGACCAAGGATCAAATGCAGGCCCCTGGCATTGGGAGCAGAGTCTTAGCCACTGGACCACCAGAGAAGTCCCACCAATAAGTTTTAACCAAACACATATCATTGATTATTAGATTTATTACTTTTTGCATTATAAAAATAATTCTGAGTATCCTTTTATATAAAAAGCCTAATAATTGTACTATTATTCTTTTGGAAGTCTTAGAATCTCAAAGGATACATATGTTAAGTTTATTTATATAAATGGCCAAATTGCTTTATGAGAGGATATAATACTAAAAACAGTAGAATGGAAGAGCATTCTTTAAACTACATAAATAACTAACCTTTCTAAATAATGAGTTTTGGCTGATTGAAGAAAAATGGGTCTTTATTTTTATTTTAATATACAGTATAGTTTTGCTGCTAAGATTTATATCGTGCCATGTTTACTGGCAATTTATATCTACTATTTTACAAATGACCTACCCGTGTACATTTTTAAATCAAGTTAGTTGTTATTACTGTTGTCATTGTGTATGTCTGTGTATGTTATTGATTTGTAATGTATTATTTATTAAGAAGATTAACTGATTAATGTTACAAACATTTAATCTTAGTTTATCATTTTCTTAAGATATATTTAAAACATTGAATTTCAACTATATAAATGAAATGACAAATTCTTAAGGAATGATTCAAACAGTAACTATTTATCATTATTTGGATAACTAGTCCATTGAGGGTAGCTTATCCATAAGATTAAAATATCATAGATTTCTGTTTAGGGCATAGAGATCAAATTAGTCATTATTGATGATCAAATTAGCCAAATGATTACTTGTCTCCATTACACAAACTTCCATAGCCCTATTTGAAGAATGACTATGTAACTAAAGAAGAACTCTTGAAGAAAATATTTAGATCAAAATCACTAATTTGGAACCAGATTTTAGAATATGGGTAAACAATAAAAATATGAAGTGGATATTATTAATTATATGCTACATTTGATATATGAGTCCAAAATAAATGAGTCACTTCTGGAACTAGATTGCTAATTATCTTCAAACAAAACTCTCCACCTTAAATTACCTCATTTCAATTAACATTAGGCTTTCTTTACTATTCCATGCACATTTATCTTAAAGTAACTCTAATTAAAAATTATACAGGTACAAATGTGTATAATAATGGAAATAAGAAAGTAAACAAAGTATATATATATACTTAGAATTAAGCTATTGCAATATTTTATAATCTGCCTCTATCTCTACTTTCTGATTAATAGGTTGGAAACTTTAGTGCCAGCCTTATATGGCCTCCTCACTCTATTCTCTCCACCTGTTATCAAATCATGCCATCACTGTCTTCTAAAACATTTCCCAATCTTTAATTTCTCTCCATTTTATTATAAGGAACTAACACCAGGTCCTCTTTGCTGCCTGGAGTAATTCATCAGCTTCAAACTTGATTCCCTCCTTTTTGTTTGAGTGTTCTTGATTATCGCACCTTACGGTAAGGTCTTCTTCAGACAATTCTGTTCTGGCTGATCTCTTTAGCTTCATGTTGTTTTCTCTAGTCCTTAGGATAAAATCGAAACATTTTAAAGTAGTTATAAGTCCTTCTAGATCTTGCCCTGCTTTTGTCAGGATGATTTTTCCCAATTTTCTCCCTGTATTTTTACATCCCAAACACACAGAATATCTTTCATTTCCTCAAATGTGCCATTATTTTTCTTATCTGTATTCCTCCAGAGGAAAAAAAAAAGAAAAAGGCCTTGAGAAAGTAATTTGAATGTTAATGGTTTATTTTCGAGGTGATACTAGGCAGCCAATTCAGCTGGGTTAATGAGTAAGTTACTATCGTGAGTAACTGACCAGGGCCTATGGGAGACTGTGTCGTATAAACTCTATAAGAATTCTCACCCAAGTGGAGAGGAGACGAAGTATTTATCTACCATTTCCCATGCAAGCCAGGCTTCAGCAATATGTGAACCGTGAACTTCCTGACGTTCAAGCTGGTTTTAAAAAAGGCAGAGGAACCAGAGATCAAATTGCCAACATCTGCTGGATCATGGAAAAAGCAAGAGAGTTCCAGAAAAACATCTATTTCTGCTTTATTGACTATGCCAAAGCCTTTGATTGTGTGGATCACAATAAACTGTGGAAAATTCTGAAAGAGATGGGGATACCAGACCACCTGACCTGCCTCTTAAGAAATTTGTACACAAGTCAGGAAGAAACAGTTAGAACTGGACATGGAACAACAGACTGGTTCCAAATAGGAAAAGGAGTACCTCAAGGTTGTATATTGTCACCCTGCTTATTTAACTTATATGCAGAGTACATCATGAGAAACGCTGGACTGGAAGAAGCACAAGCTGGAATCAAGATTACTGGGAGAAATATCAATCACCTCAGATATGCAGATGACACCACCCTTATGGCAGAAAGTGAAGAGGGACTAAAAAGCCTCTTGATGAAAGTGAAAGTGGAGAGTGAAAAAGTTGGCTTAAATCTCAACATTCAGAAAACAAAATCATGGGATCCGGTCCCACCACTTCATGGGAAATAGATGCGGAAACAGTGGAAACAGTGTCAGACTTTATTTTTCTGGGCTCCAAAATCACTGCAGATGGTGACTGCAGCCATGAAATTAAAAGACGCTTACTCCTTGGAAGGAAAGTTATGACCAACCTAGATAGCATATTCAAAAGCGGAGACGTTACTTTGCCAACAAAGGTCCGTCTGGTCAAGGCTATGGTTTTTCCTGTGGTCATGTATGGATGTGAGTTGGACTGTGAAGAAGGCTGAGTGCCGAAGAATTGATGCTTTTGAACTGTGGTGTTGGAGAAGACTCTTGAGAGTCCCTTGGACTGCAAGGAGATCCAACCAGTCCATTCTGAAGGAGATCAGCCCTGGGATTTCTTTGGAAGGAATGATGCTAAAGCTGAAACTCCAGTACTTTGGCCACCTCATGCAAAGAGTTGACTCATTGGAAAAGACTCTGATGGTGCGAGGGATTGGGGGCAGGAGGAGAAGGGGAGGACAGAGGATGAGATGGCTGGATGGCATCACTGACTTGATGGACGTGAGTCTCAGTGAACTCCGTGAGTTGGTGATGGACAGGGAGGCCTGGGCATGCTGCGATTCATGGGGTCGCAAAGAGTCGGACACGACTGAGTGACTGATCTGATCTGATCCCATCCTAATTTTTATGAACTTCTTATAAGGCTCTGTTAAGGGAGGTCATCAAGAAGACATGACCACCAATGACCCAGAGGCCAGTTTTGGACAACTGGAAGCTTCCCACCCTCCTCCTTCTCCTTAGAATGTGCATTGCAATTTTCTCACTCACCTCCAGAAGCTTCCCCAAATATATAGCTCTGAGATAGAAATATGATCTTAATACTGTCTGGAGTGTATATATATGACAGAACCCAGTTAAGTACTATATATACATTTTAGTGATTTGGCAGGAAGTTGTAGAGATCTATTTATTTTTGGCCACCTAAGACAAGCCTCAATAAGTTCCCTTGCTAATTAAACCTGCACCTAACATTTGGAGTAATTTGCCTCTCATTTTGGCCTCTCCTTGCCTTCTGAGCATGGGGGTTGATTTCAGATTACACCTGGGAAGCTCAAGGGTTGAAAAGCAATGATTGGTGAGCCTGCCAAGATGCCAAATAAAGGAGTTATGTTCTAGAGGCATCCTTGCGGGAAATCCCGAGTTGTCCATTGACATCCGTGTGGGTAGGGATGACTCTTGTGTTAGTGCTTGTGAACTGCTTTGTGAGTACAGGGATTCCTTAAAGGTGCCAACTGCTTTAATGCATCTGTTTGAGGAACTGTGCATAGAGCACTGTGACAAAGAAGTGAAACAGCAATTGTTGCAGAGAGCTGGCCTCTAATGCAGGAAGTTCAACCGGACGCATGCCCAACTAAAGGTTGAAAACTAAGTTAGAAAATTAAGAGATCTGCAGTTAGAGAAAGACATGCAGTTGTCCAATACTCTGCTAGCTTCTGGGCTAGCAAACAAGGTGGAAGAGCAGGATTACAAATTGGAGACTTTAGAGGGATGTTCTGCAAAGCTAGGAGTGCACAAAGTGTTGTGAATTAAGAGCTAGACACTTGGGACAAAATCTGATTAGGACACTAAGAGATGAGATCTCTGTGGAAGTGATAAGAATGAAGAGGGGGCCTTTGTGATGATTGTTGAGAAAACGGAAAATGTCCCTTGCAGTCCCACTCCTAATATGAGGGAAAATTTAAATAGTGATTACTTCAAATGTTTATGACAAAACATATTCTTTCTCTGTCTCTTGAAGGTATAAATCTCATGTCTGAAATGTACACAGCCCAGGAGATAACCAAAATATTGCCTACAGAGACTAAAGAAAAAAAAAAAAAGGCATAGGCGTCGGAAGAGGAGGAGAGACTTTTTAAAACACAGACTTGTTATAGAAGTTTCCTGACTCAAAAATCTGGTCCATAGACTCCGTGAAATCACAAATATCAGTAAAAAGACTTAATAATGTGAATGGCTGATTCACTGCAAAATAATAGTATGTGGAACTCTGCTTGATGTTATGTGGAAGCCAGGATGGGAGGGGAGATTGGGGGAGGATGATGGATACATCTATATGTTTGGCTAAGTCCTTTCACTGTTCCCCTGAACTATCAAAACATTGTTACTCAGCTATACCCCAATACAAAATAGAAGGTTAAAAAAAAAAAAAAAACCAGCTATAGAATTCTGTTTGTGTCTCTCTATACCTATCTGATGCTGGGAGGGATTGGGGGCAGGAGGAGAAGGGGATGACAGAGAATGAGATGGCTGGATGGCATCACTGACTCAATGGAAGTGAGTTTGAGTGAACTCCGGGAATTGGTGATGGACAGGGAGGCCTGGCGTGCTGCAATTCATGGGGTCACAAAGAGTTGGACACGACTGAGCGACTGAACTGAACTGACACCTGTTTATGTGTGTCTATAGATGTATGTTGCATATATGTGATGTTTTTCTACCTTCAAAGGGTATTACCAAAATTGCCTTTTAAAAAAGCCAAGCATTTTACAAAACTACCAGAAATAGTAAAGCTGAAGGAAAATGACTATATGTGAAAGATACATAGTAGTATCTTCACATACCCTGACCCCACAGGGCTTATTCATGGTCATCCACCTCTCAGCTTTCCAGTGTCCAAGCCATAGAGTTAATCTCTTTAGAACAGTCTGTCAGTGGACAGGGTTGAAGACCGGGGCACAGTGTAATCACCTGACAAAGTATTCTGAGCTCAACCCATCAGCTGCCGTTTTTTACTTTCTGAGAAGCTCCATTTGGAGAAGCATTGTACACTGCTAGAGACTGTTGCTTTATGGGGGTATATTCAGATTCTTTCCCCTTCCAGGACTGGAACTAAAGTCCTAGGAGCACTCCCTCCTGTTTCTCTGCCATAGGTCTTGACCCATACCTCCTGAAGTCACAGACACATCTAACTCAAAAGCTGTGCTTAGAAGATATTTTTATTTGTTATTTTCTTTTCCTTTTCAAATGTGGCTTGCTGCTCTGACTCCCAGAGCTACAGCTGGCTTTTTTTTTTTTTTTTTTAACCAGGGGTATTGACATTGAAGTACCCAGGTGAGATGTTGAAATATTTCATGTGAAGATGGGCACAATTAAGGACAGAAACAGTATGGACCTAACAGAAGCAGATGATATTAAGAAGAGGTGGCAAGAATACATAGAGGAACTATACAAAAAAAGACCTTAATGACCCAGATAACCATGATGGTGTGATCACTCACCTAGAGCCAGACATCCTGGAGTGTGAAGTCAAGTGGGCCTTAGAAAGCATCACTACAAACAAAGCTAGTAGAAGTAAAGGCATTCCAGCTGAGCTATTTCAAATCCTAAAAGATGATGCTGTTAATGTGCTGCACTCATTATGCCTGCAAATTTGGAAAAATAAGTAGTGGCTACAGGACTGGAAAAGGTCAGTTTTCATTCCAATCCCAAAGAAAGTAAATGCCTAAGAATGTTCAAAACTACCGTACAATTGCACTCACTTTACATGCTAGCAAAGAAATGCTCAAAATTCTCCCAGCCAGGTTTCAACAGTACGTGAACTGAGAAATTCCAGATGATCAAGCTGGGTTTAGAAAAGGCAGAGGAAACAGAGATCAAATTGCCAACATCCATTGGATCATAGAAAATGCAACAGAGTTCCAGGAAAACATCTATTTCTGCTTCATTGACTAACCTAAATCCTACAAAACTGTAGAAAATTCTTAAACAGATGGGAGTACCAGACCACCTTCTCTGCCTCCTGAGAAATCTGTATGCGGGTCAAGAAGCAACTGTTAGAACTGGACGTGGAACAACGGACTGATTCCAAATTGAGAAAGGAGTACTTCAAGACTCTATTGTCAAGCTGCTTATTTAACTTATATGTAGAGTACATCATGAGAAATGCCAGGCTGGATGAAGCACAAGCTGGAATCAAGATTGCTGGGAGAAATATCAATTACCTCAAATATGCAGATGACACCACCCTTATGGCAGAAAGTGAAGAAGAACTAAAGAGCCTCCTTATGAAAGTGAAAGAGGAGAGTGAAAAAGTTGGCTTAGAGCTCAACATTCAGAAAACTAAGATCATGGCATCTGGTCCCGTCACTTCATGACAAATAGATGGGGAAAAAGTGGCTGATTTTATTTTTAGGGGCTCCAAAATCACTGCAGATGGTGACTGCAGCCATGAAATTTAAAAATGCTTGCTCCCCGGATGAAAGTCTATGACCAATCTAGACCGCATATTACAAAGCAGAGACATTATTGGGATGGATGTGAGAGTTGGACTATAAAGAAGGCGAAGTGCCAAATAATTGATGCTTTTGAATTGTGGTGTTGGAGAAGACTCTTGAGAGTCCCTTGGACTGCAAAGAGATCAAACCAGTCAATCCTAAAGGAAATCAACCCTGAATATTCATTGGAAGGACTGATGCTAAAGCTGAAGCTACAAAACTGGCCACCTGATGCAAAGAACAGACTTATTGGAAAAGACCCTGATGTCGGGAAAGATTGAAAGCAGGAAGAGGAGATAACAGAGGAAGAGATGTTTGGATGGCATCACTGACTCAATGGACATGAGCTTTAGCAAGCTCTTGGAGATGGTAAAGGAGAGGGAAGCTTGGTTGCATGCTGCAGTCCATGGGGTCACAAAGAGTTGGACACGACTGAGTGACTGAACAACAACAAAGTTCCCCATCCACTCCATATCCTTGGAATGTGTATCTAGTTTGTCTTCTTTGGTCCCAGAAACTGCCCCAAGGATATAGCCTTGAGATAGCAATATGGTGCTTTGAGCCAACTGATGGTATATGTGACTGAACCCAGTTAAGGCCTCTATTTAAACTTTTAGGTTTGGCAGGCATGTATAGAGATTTGCCTGGCTTGTGGCCTCCCAAGACAATCTGGTAAATTCCCTTGCTTGTTACACCTCCCACCTACCTATGGGTCTGCCTCATTCTTTGATCTCTCCTGCCCTTTGCATAGGGAGGCAGGTTTTAGATTACACCAGGGAAGTTTCCGGGTTTTAGATGCAACAGGCTCCCTGGCAACCAACTCTGGTCTGGCCTGAGTGTGGACCAAACCCAGGCCAACTTATACATTAAGAAGTACCTATTGCTTATGATAATTTTAAAGGCCTTTAGAAACTTTAATTTCTTTTAAATTCTAAGAAAAATAAATATAATACAGCATAAATTATATTTGTCTTTATATCAACACATAAAGTATATAAAATTTCAAAAAATGAAGTCATAAAATATTTTTAATATATTTTTCAGAAGGAAAGGGCTTATGAGGGCCAATTAATCTAGGACCCACAGAAGTTGTAATATGGCCTTAGGACAAGCATGGTCTTACAGGCAGAAAGTCTTCAGGCAATTATGGATACATAAAACAGGACTTTACAGCATTTGCTCTAGAGTATTTGCAACTGTTAAAATATTTGTTCTTTATGAAACAGTGACTTTGTGTCATTTTCTCCATATACTATCCCTGAAATAGTCCCCTGATATACATTCTCACAAATGCTCCTGATAAATTCTGTCTTTTCCTCAACTTCAGGTTTAAAAGTCACTGTATCTGGAATGCATTCTCTGATCCCATGTCTGGATTAAATGCAGTTTTTATGTACTTTGAGATCTCCTTGTATTTCCCCTACACTGTAATTTTTACATTGGGATTTTGTCATTATTTGCAATCCTCCCCTCTACTAGAGTATATATTCTGTGAGGATATGATTCATTTTTACACATATTAATCATGCAACCACAGTGACTAGCACATAGTAGGTAAGCAATTAACTTTTGAAAATTTAAAATGATTTTGTGTGTGTGTATACTCGGGTGCTCAGTAGTCTCTGGTTCTTTGCGGCCCCAGGAACTGTAGGCCACCAAGCTCCTCTGTTCATGGGATTCTCCAGGCAAGAATGCTGGGGCAGGTTCCCATTTCTTCCTCCAGGAGATCTTCCCTATCCAGGGATCAAACCTGAGTCTCCTGCATTACAGATGGATTCTTTACCAGCTGAGCTACCAGGGAAAACCAAAGATAGTGTGCTTAGTCATTCAGTCTTGTCTGACTCTATGTGACCCCATGTACTGTAGCCCACCAGGTTCCTCTGTCCATGGGGATTCTCCAGGCAGGAATATTGGAGTGAGTTGCCATGCACTCCTCCCGGAGATCATCCCAACCCAGGGATTGAACCTAGGTCTCCTGCACTACAGGCAGATTCTTTACCATCTGAGCCACCAGGGAAGTCCAGACAGCGTCCTGGATCATATTATGACAAGTTGGATAAGGCTGAGCACTGTTTTCCAGAATCATTTTCCCTGTACACAGCTGGGTGAGAATTAGCCAAAGGTCAACAACACATGAGATTTGGCAGAAGGAAATCAGAAACCATTACTCTGAAAAAATTATCACAATCAGCCAAAATGACAGACAGAAATGCCCAGGTACTCCTCACTCTTCTCTATTTTACATTCAGCTGGCCATGCTAACCAAGAATGGACTGAAGCCCACCATTAAGAACTTGGCTGAGAACCTGCAGCAGTGATAGCTAAACACAAGGATACATTCCTCAGAAGTGTCAGTTTCAATAGAGTTTCATTGAAGTTTCCTCTTCCTAGTCCCTCTCTGGTGTTCAAGGCACTTGGTTTCTTGCTTTAAACATACTGGTTATTGATTCTCCCACTCCCAACTTCCAGATCTTCACTGCCTGTGTTACGTCAAATTTTTGTAATAAATCCATTATAAGATGAATATAGGATTTGCTTCTACCCGCTGATTTCTGACAGTGTCCCTATAGTATTTAATTGCATGGATGTACAATATATTGGGCTTCCCAGGTGGCTCAGTAGGTAAAGGATCTGCCTGCAATGTAGAAGACACAGGAGATGCAGGTTCAATTGGGATGATCCCCTGGAGGAGGACATGGCCACCCACTCCAGTGTTCTTGCCTGGAGCATCCCATGGACAGAGGAGCCTGGTGGGCTACAGTCCATAGTGTTGCAAAGAGTTGACATGTCATAAGCAACTGAGCACAGTGTGTGCATCACAATATGTTAAGCTATATATTTCATATATTTAGTTGATTCTCCCCTTTTCAGTTTTACCACAGTGATAAATAATCTCACTTATGAATATGTTTTATCATCATGAATATTTTACTGTTTTGACTTTAATTCTTCAGGCTATCAGATCCCTTTCCATCACGTTTCTTACTCTCTCTGGTGACCATTCTTGAAAAGGGATTGGAAGAATTGTTTACACCCTATTTTTACAAATTCTTATGTCCCAGGATGTCATTGTGAACATCTTCTGTCAGCAGTGGCCACAGCACAACTACTAGAGAATTAAGTAACAAATGGCAAGTATTCTCTCAATACAAAATGAGGCACTAGAACACTGTTGCTGGATCTACTGAGAATGTAAGAAAAATTTGTAACACCTAACACAATCCTGAATTTGAATATCTAAAAAGGTTGAGACCTGGCTGAAATAACTTTCTAGATGAATTTTCCCTCTGAGCTTCCCTGCTGCCTTGAGGAATGTGAGGGTCTCAGGGTTTTGTGGAGGGAGTCGTTCTATTCTCCTTATGTCTAGTGAAATAAACTTTTTCAGAGGGCTACATAAAAATTTTAAATTTACCACCAAGAATCTTTTTTGGGGACTGGTGAAGGGATAAAAAAGATGAAAATAATGCTAATTGGCCCACATACAAAAGACTAAGGTAATGACTTGGGCCTGGAAAGGCCGCTGTAGTGGTGTGGTGGAGGGAGAAGAGGTGGCTATAGGGCAGAAGCTATGCACGATGGACACAAGTAAGGACACAGGCCACTTGATAGAGTGCGATGCAGGACACCAGGTTTTGATCCCTGGATTAGGAAGATCCCCTGCAAAAGGGAATGACTACCCACTTCAGTATTCTTGCCTGGAGAATTCCATGGACAGAGGATCCTGGAGAACTACAGTCCATGGGTTCACAAAGAATGGGACACAACTGAATAACTAACACTTTATAGAGAGCCCACAGGAATCCTCTCCAAAGGGACTTTGTCCAAGAATCACTTGGAGGTATGATAGGGCTCCCATGCAAAGAGTTGTGTTGAATAGATTGTATGATGCCAGAAATGGGCTGGAATAAAATAAGACAGAGAAAAATCCATCACAGAAATTTCGGATAGATGTTCCCAGTAAGAAAATCTCTGAGAAACTCACAGAAACATTCATAAGAGAAAAGGTTACCTTTCAAATCCACCATTTGCAATATGCCCCAATACCTGATTATATATATACTAGTAAAATGACTTCTTTTTAGTCCCTTTTAACATCTCTTCTTTCCTGTGCACAGCTGTGAAACCTGAGGGGTCAGAAATAACAGCTGAGAGAATGGGACATAAATATCAGAGAAAGAGGTATCATCTAAAAGAAAGTACAGAAGAGGTTTACTAGGCCCTTGCTACACCACTGCAGGCTCTTCAGACTCAAGCTGCTCCAAGTTTTGGGAAATGTCTTAACTGCATATGATGCTCAGAATTTCTTTTACTGACCATAGTGGGTATTCAGTATAGTTCAGTTCAGTTCAGTCACTCAGTCATGTTCGACTCTTTGCAACCCCATGGACTGCAGCACACCAGGCATCACTGGCCATCACCAACTCCAAGAATTACTCAAACTCATGTCCATTGAGTCGGTGATGCCATCCAACTATCTCATCTTCTGTTGTTTCCTTCTCTTCCCGCCTTGAATCTTTCCCAGCATCAGGGTCTTTTCCAATGAGTCAGTTCTTTGCATCAGGCGGCCAAAGTATTAGAGTTTCAGTTTCAGCATCAGTCCTTCCAATGGATATTCAGGATTCAATTCCTTTAGGATGGACTGGTTGGATCTCCTTGCAGGCCAAGGGACTCTCAAGAGTTTTCTCCAACACCACAGTTCAAAAGCATCAATTTTTTGGTGCTTAGCTTTCTTTACAATCCAACTCTCACATCCATACGTGACTACTGGAAAAACCATAGCTTTGACTAGAGGGACCTTTGTTGGCAAAGTAATGTCTTTGCTTTTTAATATGCTTTCTAGGTTTGTCATAGCTTTTCTTCTAAGGAGCAAGCATCTTTTAATTTCATGGCTGCAGTAACTGTTTGCAGTGATTTGGGACCCCAAATAAATAAAGTCTCTCACTATTTCCATTGTTTCCCCATCTATTTGCCATGAATTGATGGGACCAGATGCCATTATCTTAGATTTCTGAATGTTGAGTTTTAAGCCAAATGTTTCGCTCTCCTCTTTCACTTTCATCAAGATGCTTTTTAGTTCTTCTTCACTTTCTGCCATAAGGGTGGTGTCATCTGCATATCTGAGGTTATTGGTATTTCTCCTGACAATCTCGATTCCAACTTGTGCTTCATCCAGCCCAGCATTTCTCATGATGTACTCTGCATATAAGTTAAATAAGTAGGATGACAACATACAGCCTTGATGAACCCCTTTCCTGATTTGGAACCAGTCTACTTGTTCCATGTCCAGTTCTAACTGTTGCTTCTTGACATGCATTCAGATTTCTCAGGAGGCAGGTCAGGGGGTCTGGTATTTCCATCTCTTTCAGAATTTTCTACAGATTGTTGTGATCCGCACAGTCAAAGGCTTTGGCATAGTCAATAAAGCAGAAATACATGTTTTTCTGGAACTCTCTTGCTTTTTTGGTGATCCAGCAAGATGTTGGCAATTTGATCTCTGGTTCTTCTGCCTTTTCTAAATCCAGCTTTAACATCCAGAAGTTCATGATTTACATACTGTTCAAGGCTGGCTTGGAGAATTTTGAGCATTACTTTGCTAGTGTGTGAGATGAGTGGAATTGTGCAGTAGTTTGAGCATTCTTTGGCATTACCCTTTCTTTGAGATTGAAATAAAAACTAACCTTTTCTGGTCCTGTGGCCACTGCTGAGTTTTCCAAATTTGCTGGCATATTGAGTGCAACACTTTCACAGCATCATCTTTTAGGATTTGAAATAGCTCAACTGGAATTCCATCAGCTCCACTAGCTTTGTTCATAGTGATGCTTCCTAAGACCCACTTGACTTCGCATTCCAGGATGTCTGGCTCTAGGTGAATGATCACACCATCGTGATTATCTGAGTTGTGAAGGTCTTTTCACCTTTTCACAGCCCACCACAAAATCAGTTTACAGAGTCATTCTCATTGTTAGATAAACTAGTTTGTAGATGTAATTGGGAATGCACTAAATTTGGACTTTTCACTTACTTCCATGTGTTAACTTTATGAAAATCCATGGTAAGTTTCAATTTGTTTTTTTAGAAGAATTGATTAAATTATCAGAAAATAAAGTACAATATAGCATTAGAGTGTCAGCACAAGAAGAGAATACTTATGCATAGGATATTAAGACTTCTTAAAGTCTACAGAGATCTTCCTGGCAGTTGCTCAAAAGGCCATTTTCAAGTATGAAGGACAGCAATATTTACTCCTAATGAGTTTTCATTTGTCTTGCTATGGCATGGGACTTAAGATCTCAAAACAATTGGGCCACTGTGACTTAATATATCATTTTCTCTTGTTTTCCGAGTAATATAGTGTTGCATTTACATAGTGCCGTGTCAAACTTCATAAATCAACCTGTGAGACAGAAGATAAACAGTCACATAGCAAAAAGCATGTGGACAAATGCTTGCGCTCACAAGTCACAGCTCACTGAGCAGCCTTCCCCAAAGTATCCACCTCAACTCCTCTCAGCAACTTGTCTAGAATATGCTGTGTTTTGCATCTTTCCTTTCACCAAACTCACCCAGGCTGATGACATGCAATCAAAGCTTCAGAAACAAATCAATGAACACCTTACTTTCCAAGGTCTTTGTTCTCATCTGGCAATTGGTAACAGTGGATCCAGCATCTTAAGAATAGTGTGGCATGACAAAGCCACATTTATTTTTTGTTTCAGTGCTTGCTGAAAAGGATCTAGCATGATTTTTCTGTGTCAGTATGAAGTGTCTTTCACTGGTATATTACAAAAACAGCAATATTTTCAGCCATTTTATAATTAGTTCTTAGGAAATGGCAAAGGGAAACATTATGCAAATATAAAATCACCATGTAAATTTCTGACTTGATATGAAAACAGCAATTTGATTAAAACACCTGAGTCACAGAGGGGGAAAGATATAATGGTCAAAATTTGTTGCATCAGATGGATTAATATGGATATTTGTCCACTGAGATAAAATAAGTGAAAGTGTTAGTCGCTCAGTTGTGTTGTGTCCTACTCTTTGTGATCCCATGGCCAGTAGCCCACCAGGCTCCTCTGTCCATGGAATTCTCCAAGAATATTGGAGTGGGTTGACATTTCCTTTTCCAGGTCATTTTCCCAACCCAGGGATTCAACCTGGGTCTCTTGCATTGCAGGCAGATTCTTTACCATCTGAGCCACCAGGGAAGCCCAGAAAGATAAAGTGAAGTGAAGTGAAAGTCGCTCAGTCGTGTCTGACTCTTTGTGACCCCATGGACTATACAGTCCATGGAATTCTCCAGGCCAGAACTCTGGGGTGGGTAGCCTTTCCCTTCTCCAGGGGATCTTCCCAACCCAGGGATTGAACCCAGATCTCCCGCATTGCAGGTGGATTTTTTACCAGCTGAGTTACAAGGGAAGCCCAAGAATACTGGAGTGGGTAGCGTATCCCTTCTCCAGGGAATCTTCCCAACCCAGGAATCAAACCGGGGTCTCCTTCATTGCAGGTGGATTCTTTACCAGCTGAGCTATGAGGGAAGATAAAGTCTGTTTTAATTAAAATTGCAATTTAAAATTAAATTTTAATTTAATTAAAATTTAAATTTAATTAAAATTGCAGAGTTTCACAAAAGGAAATAATTGAGATCCCTTCTCATGTTTATGCTCACCCTCTTTATAGTCCTTAATGATTAATCAATACTCTGTACATTAGGAATGGTTTCTGAGAAGTCAAATGTGATTCCTATCTGTGTTCCTCCGTAGGTGAGGTGTCCTCTTCCCCACATCCTCTGGATTTTTCCAGGATTTTCTCTTTATCTTGAATTTACTATTGTTTAAAAATAATGTCAATGTATAGTTCGGGGGAATATTTATACTGCTTGATGTTCTCTGAGCTTCCTTGATCTGTAGTTGGTGCCTGACATTAATTTAGAAAAAATCTGTCATTATTATTTCAAATATTTCTTCAGTCCCTTTTTCTTCTCCTTCTGTTCTTCCCATTACATATATATTATACCTTCTGTAGTTGTCTCACAGTCCTTAGATATTCTATCCTACTTTTCTGCCAGTATTCTTTCTCTTTGGAGATTCAAGTTTTGGAGGATTCTATTGCGATAGCCTCCAAATCGGATATTCTTTTCTTGACCCTTTCCAGCTCATCAAAGGCATTCTTAATTTCAGTTACAATATTTCTGATCTATAGTATTTCTTTTTGGTTCTGTCTTAGGATCTCCATCTCTGATTACAATGACCATTTGCTCTTGCTTGCTGTCTACTTATTTATTAGAGTCTTTAGAATATTGTTTTAAATTAAAATTTAAAATTTTATTTTCATAGTTATTTAAATTCCTGGTGAGACAATTTCAATAATCCTGCCATATGTTATTCTTAGGCTTTCTCTTTCTTTTTGAATTGTGTTTTTCTGTCTTCTGGTAATTCTTTCTTCTTCAGACATGATGTACTAGGTAAAAGAAATTTTTGTAAATAGGACTTTAGTATTGTGGTGATGAGATATTGAGGCTGGGGGAAGTTCTATAGTCCAATGATTAGGTCTGTCTTTTAATGAACCTTGGCCTCTGGACAGTAAAAATCACAAGTGTTTTAATTTCTCTTTTCAATCACTCTTTATGAGGGAGAGGATGACTACAATGGGCTCAGTTCATTTCAAGAGCAAACTAATCCCAAAATAAGCAGAAGAAAGAAAATGATCAAGAATAGGGCAGAAATAAATGAAACAGAAAATATAAAAACAACAGGGAAAAATCAATGAAACTAGGCATTGATTCTTTTAAATGATCAACAAAATGAGGAACCTTTAGCTACTCTACTTCTTCATCCCCAAAAGTAGAGTAATATTAGTAAAATGAGGAAGGGAATATGGATATCACTACTATTATTATAGAAATAAAAAAGATTGTAAGATACAGGAATCTTGGGGCTGGTGCACTGGGATGACCCAGAGGGATGGTATGGGGAGGAAGGTGGGAGGGGGGTTCAGGATTAGGAACACGTGTACACCATGGTGGACTCATGTTGATGTATGGCAAAACCAATACAATATTGTAAAGTAAAAAAAAAAGTAAAGGAATGCTGTGGAAAGCCATATGCCTAAATTAGATAGCTTAGTTGAACATATAAGTTCTTAGAAAAATACAAATTTCTGAAATAAAGACAGATAATCTAAATAGATCTCTAACTAGCAAAGGCATTGAGTTACTAATTTTAAAACTTCCCACAAAGAAATTCCAACTCCAGATGATTTCTCTGATGATTTCTATCACTTAAAAAATTAATATAAATCCTTTATAAACTCTTCCAAAAATAGGAGAGAAACTAACTCTTCCCAACCTATTCTATAAGCCCATTATTATCCATATTACAAAACAAAAACAGGCAATGATATCACAAGGAAAGAAAGCTATAAATGAAAATCTCTTGTTTATATAGCCATAAAAATCTTCAACAAAATACTAGCAAATTGAATTCAGCAACATATGAAAAGGGTTACACATATTGACCAAGTGAGATTTATCCCCAAAATGCACAGTTGTACTAACATAAAAAAATTAATCAAAGAAATACACCAAATTAATCAAATTTTTTAAAAAAGTTTTTAATTGTGATAGACATGAAAAGCATTTGACTCCATGACACCTATTAGAATGACTAAAAACAAAAAGACAGAAAATAATGAGCATTAGCTAGATGTGGGGAAGCTTGAGTCCTACACATTCCTGGTAGGAATGTAAAATGTATAATCACTTTATTTAAAAACTTAAGCAAATTCTAAAAATGCTAAATTTAGATTCACAATATGACTTAGTAATTTTACTTCTTAGTATAGGTCCATGTGAACTAAAAACATGCCCAAATAAAGAACTTATACATGAATGTTCATAAGAGCATTATTCATAATATTCAAAAGCAGAAAGAACATAAATATCTAACAGTTAATGGATAAATGAAGTGTACTCTATCCTTGCAAGGAATATTATTTGGCAATAAAAAATAAACTGCTTACACATCCACAACATGGATGAGCCTTGAAAACATCATGCTTATTCAAAGAGGCCAGATAGGAAAACATCACAACACTGCATGGTCCCTTTTATATGAGGAGACTAGAATAGGCAAATCTATAGAGACAGATAATAGAATGTTACTGTTGTTGCTTTAGTCACTAAGTCATACCAACTTTTTCATAACCCCATGCAACCCCCTTATCAGGCTCCTTTGTCCAAGGGATTTCCCAGGCAAGAACTAGAGTGGGTTGCCATTTCCTTCTCTAGGGAATCCTCCCAATCCCAAGAATCAAATCTGCATCTACTACATTGGATCCTTTACTACTGGCAGACAGATTCTTTAAGACTGAGCCACCAGGGAAACCCAGATAGTTACCTTTCTGGTTACCTTTTCCTGGCAGGACTGAGAGTAATGGAGAGTAATTGCTGACAACTCAATGTTTCTTTTTGACTGCTGAAAATATTCAGAATTAAATTATGGGAGTGGTTTTAAAACTAAGAATATATTAAGAAAGAGTGAACTGTACATTTTACATGGAAATATAAAATGAAATTGTTGTTGTTCAGTCACTCAGTTGTGTCCTGTTCTTTGCAACCCCATGGACTGCAGCATGCCAGGCTTCCCTGTCCCATCACTATCTCCTGGAGCTTGCTCAAACTCATGTGCATTGAGTCATTGATGCCATCCAACTATCTTATCCTCTGTCATCCCCTTCTCCACCTGCCTTCAATCTTTCCCAACATAAGTGTCTTTTCTAGTGAGTCAGCTCTTCGCATCAGGTGGCCAAAGTATTGGACTTTCAGTTTCAGCCTCAATCCTTCCAATGAATATTCAGGACTGATTTCCTTTAGGATTGACTGGTTTGATGTCCTTGCAATCCAAGGGACTTTCAAGCACCTTCTCAAACACTACAGTTTGAAAGCTTCATTTCTTCAGCACTCAGCCTTTTTATAGTCCAACTCTCACATCCATACGAGACTACTGGAAAAACCAAAGCTTTGACCAGACGGACCTTTGTCAGCAAAATAATATGCTCTGCTTTTATAAAAGTTTTATAAAAGTCTCTGTTTTTTAATATGCTCTCTAGGTTTGTCATAGCTTTTCTGGAAATATGTCACAATAAAATTGCAAAAACGAAAATTAGAGATAGCAGAGCAATTGAACCACAGTGAGGAGAAAGAATGTAGATAGGGAAGATACTTCCCTGGGTAGCTGGTAAAGTGTTTGGTGCTTAAAAATAAACACAATGGGAAAAACAAACCAAAAAAAGTAATAGTTTAGTAAGAAGGCTGTACCCTTTCTGATATAGAAATACAGTCTTCCTATGTAGAATAGCTGGTAGAAACAAATTAGTTAGAAATATTTTCATAGTTGATGATTCTGTATTTTAAGTCTGGACATTTGAAAATTACAGCAAAGACCCTCATAATTCTTTGAAATTAATGTATTAGCACAGCTACAAGAGTTTTTTGTGTCTGTTCAGAACAACTCAAGACTTATACTCTACCATCAACGCAGAAGACAATTGTTAGGTACTCAGAACCAAAACGAACAAACAAAAAGATTTAAACAAGACTAGAAAGTCACTTTCTTTGTGTCATGCTTGGAGAGGTTGTTTAGTATTATAGTGAACTTAAATGAAACATATTTTTAAAATTTACACATTTCCTGACAGAGTCAAGTAGTATAAAATATTAACAGATATATATTTATTGATGTAGTTACTGAACAAGCAAGCCTTTGTATTAGAATTTATAAATTTTAATATATGTATAAACAGTTTAGTAATTATGCACAGTTCATTCTAAATTATAGATTTAAACATTTTTATGGATTAAAAATCTCAAGCAGGTGGTCCCTTGGTCAAAATTACAGTCAAAATGCAGGATTGTTTTTTGTAATAGGACGACCAGACTAGCTATGATCTGAACATAATGGTGCCATAGCAAGGCTCCATATTTTCTGACCAAGGGTGTCATATTATACAAGTACACTGTATATCACCCAGTACTTTCAAATGAAAACTCACCTTAGCTACTAAAAAGTAATAAAGCTTTGATAGTTATAATGAATTCTTGAATCCTGAGTGAGTTACTGAATGGATACAGCCATTTCAATTACCTTCTTCTTGTGAGATGGTACAAAGAGAGCACTCACTCACAAGTATGAATTATATTCTTAGCACCTACAAATTATTTCTCTATTTTCGTGTCAGAAGGACATATTTCTAAGCCAATATTTTAAAGTTTTACCTTTTTATTTAACTGTCATTGCATTTTAAAATATACCTTCAATAAAATATTCCTAAAAGATATCTTCAGTTATAAACTAATTACAATTAACAATGGATACACAAAATATTTTCATATTTGTGTGCTGAAGAAGAAACTATATTCAAAGAATGACTACAATAAAGCATATAGAAAAAACGGTTTGTTATGTTCCTTACTGACCACTGACTTCCTGCCATTACTAAAAGTAACTTCCTAGTAATAATAACTTTGAGGATAATCCTGCCTTTTTTTCTATCCCTCCATACTCTGAGTCACCAAGCTAAATCCTTGGTTTTAATAATAACCCCTTATCTTAAGAAGTAAGGATTGCATAGTTAAAATAACTATGTTGCATAGGCACATATGCTGTATTCGAGGACAGTTTTAGAAATCATCACCTAAACAAAATCTCTTTTCAGATTCTTTCTCATTTTTCATCTTGGTCTATGAGTGATTCACAACTCCAATTTTTTATGTATTCCTATTAATTCAATTTATTGAAAATATATTTATATCCACTAGGGTGTGCCAAACTCTATAATGGCACAAACTAGGTATGTATGTAGCCTTATAAAGCTTAAAATATAGTGCTATATTCAGATATTTATGTAATAGTTAAGATTTTGATAAGTAATATGAGAAATAGCCACAGAATATCATGGAAGAATATAATAGGGTGTGGAGTTGAAGGGAGACAAGAAATGGTGTTTTACTAGAAGCAGAGGTGAATTTAGAGAGAAGTAGAGGAGAGATTTAAGATACAGTTAGAAAACAGAAGTCATAAAAGTTGAATGCAAAAGTGTTAGTTGCTCAGTCATGCCGAACTCTTTGTGACCCCATGGACTGTAGCCCACCAGGCTTCTCTGTACATGAAATTCTCTAGGCAAGAATACTGGAGTGAGTTGCCATTTCCTTCTCCGGGGGATCTTCCTGAACCTGGGTCTCCTGCACTGCAAGCAGATTCTTTTCTATCTGAACCACTATGGAAGCCCCCTTAAAATTGAATGCACATCTTTAAAATGGACACAGCCAAGGAGGGAGAAAATACAAAGATGTCTTTAGGAGAAGGCAGGCCGAGGAGAAAACATGCTGGAAAATGATATAACTCCACATTTATACCTGCTATATCTGAGATGCCAGAAGTGTATCTGGGATGGGTATTCAGAACTTTTTATTATGGCATCCCCAAACTCATTCTAAACCACTGCTTTGTACTTAGAATGCATCTCACTAATCTCTTTGCACCCCTATAAAACAAGAAACTTTATTGTGTTGTCTTTAATATTATATTTTTCTCTTTGAAAGAAAAGGTTTACACACTTCTATTTTAGAGTTTATTTCCTTATTGATTTTAACAGTTCTTTATACCTCCTGCTGCTGCTAAGTCGCTTCGGTTGTATCCGACTCTGTGCGACCCCAAAGACGGCAGCCCACCAGGCCCCTCCATCCCTGGGAGTCTCCAGGCAAGAACACTGGAGTGGGTTGCCATTTTCTGTAATAAATGTTCCAAGTATTTTTCTACTGTTTACTTTAAACTCTCAAAATGCATTTTTGAAACCTTTCAGTCACCAACAGAAAAATGAGAGAAAAAAAAATCCTCTCAATTCACAAACTCTCACTGGCTAAGGGCAAAGTATTAGCTATCAAATACATAAATGAAATCATAAAAAGTCAGCTTAAAACTTCCCAGTGGCTTCCCACTATGGTTAGAAGAAAATCCCACAGGCTAAAAGGCCCTGATAATCTAGCCCCTCCCCATCTCTCCCAGCTCACCAGTGCTGGGCTTCCTTTTGCTTGCACTACTCCAGCCACAATGACCTCTCAGTTCCAAAATAGCCTAGCTTGTTTCTGTGTTTTTTTTTGAATTTAATGCTCCCTACTTACTTCTTCTTGGTCATTCAGATCTCAGCTTATAAGACACTTCTTCAAATGCTACCCTGTTCATTTTTCCTAAAGTTTTATTCCACTCTTTTAATTATCTCTTGATCATTGGTCTCCTCACCAGAATGAAGTTCCATAAGGGTAGAGGCTTTGTTTTATTTACTGCTACTGCTGCTACTGCTAGGTCTCTTCAGTCGTGTCCAACTCTGTGCAACCCCATAGATGGCAGTCCACCAAGCTCTGCCATCCCTGGGATTCTCCAGGCAAGAATACTGGAGTGGGTTGCCATTTTCTTCTCCAATGCATGAAAGAGAAAAGTGAACATGAAGTCGATCAGTTGTGTCCGACTCTTAGCAACCCCATGGACTGCAGCCCACCAGGCTCCTCCGTCCATGGGATTTTCCAGGCAAGAGTACTGGAATGGGGTGCCATTGCCTTCTCTGTTACTGCTACAGTCCAACTATATTGCACGGTGCTGGTGCTGGAGTTTACAAATGTTTCATTGAATAAATGAATTAATGGATGAATGAGGGCAGTACAGGGGATGAGGAGGTTATGGGTTAAATGAAAGAAACTTTGTTGGTTTGTATTTTTTTGTAAAGTAAGAGAGATTTGCATTTTCAGTGCTGTTGGAAACCAGCTTATATATGTGAAGACAGGCTGAATATATGAAAGAGAGAAAGGAAAATTGACAGAATAAAATCCATGGAAGATTTAAAACACAACACTATTCTCTACAGTAACCTGCACTTTCTATTTCATATAAGCTACTCATATTTGCTTTAAGATGATAATTTTTCAAGCCCTGTGGTAACAATTTCAAGACAACAATTGCATTTTTGAAATATACTATTCTTGGGAGGAAAAGAACTCAAGAAAAACCAGTGCTTGAAAATGAGGTCAATAAGGAAGACAATTTCAGAATCCTTCACTTGAACTAATATACGTCATTCAGCATGAGGCAAATGGGACCAAAGCAATACCACAGGAACCCCAGAGAAAATTATTCCTCCAATTTACAAGAGCTAAAAGATGTAGGTATATTTCTTTTGTTGACTTTCTATACCTCTCACATCAGAACATTTTCAACAGCTTCTTACTATACAGCTAAACTGTATTTCTTAAAAACCGCAAAATGACCCCAAGATTTCTTCAAGGAAAAGTTACTGATCTCTCTCCTTACTTCATTAACTGTGTTCAGCATTGTCAAAGGGGAGTAAAAAATACAAATTATATACATTTATATGTTCTATTATATGTAAATCCCTTATACCATGATTAAGTGTCATATTGTAAACAAAGATGCAATGGAATGGGAGGATGTAAATATGAGCTGATTTTTAATATAAAATAACTGTTGAATCACTGTAGCAAATTGATCTCCACCCTTCATTGCCTGAAACATGTCACTGATTCACCAGAATTGATTTACCATGCCCACAAGACTCTTCTTGGGGCTTCCCAGTTGGCTCAGCAGTAAAGAATCTGTCTCCCAATATAGGAGGTGTGCATTGGATCCCTAGATTTGGATGATCCCCTGGAGAAGGAAATGGCAGTATTCTTGCCTGGGAAGTCCCAAGAACAGAGGAGCCTGGTGGGCTAAGGTCCATGGAGTCACAAAGAGTTGGACATGACTTAACAACTGAAAAACAAGGCTCTTCTTAGCCTGACTCGACTTCTTCTCAACATTATGCACCCCTCTTCCCCACATGCGTTATTTACTAGGCATGGTAAACTGTTGTTGTTGTTCAGTCACTTAGTCATGTGACCCCATGGACTGCAGCACAATGTGCTCTGTCCTTCACTATCTCCTGGAATTTGCTCAAATTCATGTCCATTGAGTCAGTGATGCCATCTAACCATATCATCCTCTTCTGCCCCCTTCTCCTTTTGCCTCTAATATTTCCCAGCATCAGGGTCTTTTTCAATGAATCTGCCCTTGTCATCGGGTGGTAAAAGTATTGGAGTTTCAGCTTCAGTATCAGTCCTTTCAATGAATATTCATGATTGATTTCCTTTAGAATTGACTGGCTTGATCTCCCTGCAGTCTACGGGATCACAAGAGTCTTCTCTAGCACCACAGTTCAAAAGCATCAATTCCTCATGCTCAGCCTTCTTTATGGTCCACCTCTCACTTATGCACATGACTACTAGAAAAACCATAGCTTTGACATCACTTTGTTGGCAAAGTGATGTCTCTGCTTTTTAATATGTTGTCTAGGTTTCTTACAGTTTTCCTTCCAAGGTCTTTTAATTTCATGGCTGCAGTCACCATCCTAAGTGATCTTGGAGCCCAAGAATATAAAATCTATTTACCTTGTTTGAAATAAACCATGCACTCATGTCTCTGAAACTTTTCACACATATTTTATTTTCTGAAATGTTAGTATTATTTTTTTTCCTTGTAATGCATGTAACCATCTCCCACATATTCCTAAACTAATATCTCTACATTCGTCTCCACCCAAAACTTTAACAGGTCTTTCCCTCAGTGATTACTTAGTACACTGGATCACATCTCACTTTAAGTGTTGGTAGATTTCCTTGGGGAGCCACTGTACTATGGTGGATTTTGGAGAGAAATAGTTATGAAATGTGGTTCCTCTATTAGTTGTGAAGCTTTGAACAAATTATAAAAACTATCTCAACCTTTGTTTCTTCATCTGAATAGTGGGATTATCATGAGATCATTAATTTGATGCAATCCTTTGTCACAGAATTTTGGCTATAACAAGGCATTTAATAAAAATGCAGTATATATTTGTCCCTGTTCCTTTATCCCCCATTGATATGCAAGCTCATAGAGAATAGTAACTCTGCCATATGTGTCCCTGTTTTCTAACACTTGACATAGCATGGAACATTGCAGTTCTCCATAAATGTTATTGGATAGTGAATTAATTTTAATTGCTACAATGGTGTGGTGATTTAAATGGTTTACGTTTGTGTTTTATTCTTTTGGTTTTTATATTTAAATTGATTTTGCATGTATAGCTAATTTTATCTCTTGCTAACACATTCTAATATTAGTCATAGACTCATGCATTTATAAAAAATAATAATCTCTAAAATCCCTCCCCAATTTTCTATATAACAATCTAAATTTTAGCTTCAATGTATAAAATATTTTTACATAAATATAAGTGTTAATTAGCTCCATTAATTTATTTGTATCATTTTCCTCCATGTCTTGTTTATTGCTTATTTCCTTCTTACCTGAGAATTTGATTTTCCTACATGTAATGTACATAGTTTTTAAATTATTTCATTGAGAATGTATAAGTGGTATTTTTCTTAGTTGTTGTGTGATTGTATAATTTGTATAATTGAAAAAGTATTTAACTTTATTCTTATTCTTAGTGATTCATTTATGTGGAGAATTCTTTGTTAGCAGTTATTTTCCCTTAGCACTTTGAAGATAAAATTTAATTTAATTTTTTTTTGGCATCCATTACTGCTGCATAGAAAACCCAAACAAGGCTAATTTTTTTTCCTTTTAAGTAAAATTTAAAAGTTTTTTTTTTTCTGTAAACTTATCATTCTAAAGTTTTGGTTTGATATAGAAAAGCATAAATTCCCTCTTCTCCTACCCTTCCTTTCTTGCTTGCTTCTTCCATTCCTTTCATAATTTCATTTCCTATTTTCTTGTTTTCATTCCATTTACAGACTCTGTCTCTTTTCAGGTAACTTTGCAGCCATTATTTCCTTAAATATTTTTTCTGTACCTTCCTCTAAATTTTCTATTTTGGAAACATGAGTTTAAGGTTGGGCTTTTCAACCAATTCTTTGCTTCATTACTTATCCTTTTATTTTATCACTTATCTTTAAAAATGTTTGCTGTCTATTTTTTATGAATGCTTCATAATATTTTATGTTCTAGTCAATGAGATTTCTATAGCACCATATTCCAGTTTACTAATCTTTAAAGTATTCACTTAAGCATTTATTTCAACTATTAGATTTATTAATCTATGATCATAACTTGCTTTTTCATGATTTATAATTGGCTATTTTTGTTTCATAGATGCCTATTTTTATAGGAATGCTTTATGAATTAATTGGGTAAAACACACTTTTGTTCTTACTGATATAATTTTCATAGAGTAAAATGCACAAATCTTAGGAACTACCATTAGGGTATTTTGACAAATACAGACACTAAAATTCATGCACATCCCTACATTGATTCAGAATGTTTCCATTATTCCAGAAAGTTTCCCCATGCCTGAATCACAGAACTAAAAATAATGTTCTGATTTATATCACAGGATTTTGATGTTTGGGAAATTTATATAAATGGGGTCATTTATGTACATCTTTCACTTAAAATACTATGTTTGAGTGTCTTTCATTTTTGTATGTATCATAAATTTGTTCCTTTTTATTGTTGAGTGTCTAATATATTAATATCACAAATGGCATAAATATGTTTTTAATCGATTCTCTTTTTGATGAACATGATTTATTGCAAGGTTTGAGATATTGGGATGCAATTATCCATGAATCACACTCCTTTTCATATTTCTAGTCATTCATGGTCCATTTATTTCGGGCTGTCTTTCAAAAATGTTTATATAAGAAAACAGCCCTTGGAGAAAGAGAGACATTGATTGCCAATGGAACAGATTCATTTACTTTCCTGAGTAATGATAAAGTTTGCTTACATTGAAGGACATTAAAGAAAATGTCTTTTTCCAGAGGGAAAGATAGACAAGTGTGCTGTTCTGTGCTTAGACGCTCAGTCATGTCCAACTCTTTGTGACCCCATGGACTGTAGCACACCAGGCTCCTCTGTCCATGGGTTTCTCCAGGCCAGAATACTGGAATGGGTTGCCATGCCCTTCTCCAGGGGATCTTCCCAACTCAGTGATCAAACACAGGTCTTCCACATTGCAGATGGATTCTTTACCATCTGAGCCATCAGGAAAGACCAATAAAACTGGAGTGGGTAGCCTATCCCTTCTCCAAGGGATTTTCCCAATCCAGGAAGCGAACCGGGGTCTCCTGCATTGCAGGTGGATTCTTTACCAGCTGAGTAACCAGGGAAACCTGGACAGGTTTGCTAGCAGCTTCTATATAAGATCAGATCAGATCAGATCAGATCAGTCGTGTCTGACTCTTTGCGACCCCATGAATCGCAGCACGGCAGGCCTCCCTGTCCATCACCAACTCCCAGAGTTCACTCAGACTCACGTCCATCGAGTCAGTGATGCCATCCAGCCATCTCATCCTCTGTTGTCCCATTTTCCTCCTGCCCCCAAATCCTCCCAGCATCAGAGTCTTTTCCAATGAGTCAACTCTTTGCATGAGGTGGCCAAAGTACTGGAGTTTCAGCTTTAGCATCATTCCTTCCAAAGAAATCCCAGGGCTGATCTCCTTCAGAATGGACTGGTTGGATCTCCTTGCAGTCCAAGGGACTCTCAAGAGTCTTCTCCAACACCACAGTTCAAAAGCATCAATTCTTCAGCACTCAGCCTTCTTCACAGTCCAACTCTGACAACCATACATGACCACAGGAAAAACCATAGCCTTGACTAGATGAACCTTTGTTGGCAAAGTAATGTCTCCGCTTTTGAATATGCTATCTAGGTTGGTCATAACTTTCCTTCCAAGGAGTAAACGTCTTTTAATTTCATGGCTGCAGTCACCATCTGTAGTGATTTTGGAGCCCAGAAAAATAAAGTCTGACACTGTTTCCACTGTTTCCCCATCTATTTCCCATGAAGTGATGGGACCAGATGCCATGATCTTAGTTTTCTGAATGTTGAGCTTTAAGCCAACTTTTTCACTCTCCACTTTCACTTTTATCAAGAGGCTTTTTAGTCCCTCTTCACTTTCTGCCATAAGGGTGGTGTCATCTGCATATCTGAGGTGATTGATATTTCTCCAGGCAATCTTGATTCCAGCTTGTGTTTCTTCCAGTCCAGCGTTTCTCATGATGTACTCCGCATATAAGTTAAATAAGCGGGGTGACAATATACAGCCTTGATGAACTCCTTTTCCTATTTGGAACCAGTCTGTTGTTCCATGTCCAGTTCGAACTGTTGCTTCCTGACCTGCATACCAATTTCTCAAGAGGCAGATCAGGTGGTCTGGTATTCCCATCTCTTGAAGAATTTTCCACAGTTTACTGTGATCCACACAGTCAAAGGCTTTGGCATAGTCAATAAAGCAGAAATAGATGTTTTTCTGGAACTCTCTTGCTTTTTCCATGATCCAGCAGATGTTGGCAATTTGATCTCTGATTCCTCTGCCTTTTCTAAAACCGGCTTGAGCATCAGGAAGTTCACGGTTCACATATTGCTGAAGCCTGGCTTGAGAATTTTGAGCATTACTTTACTAGCGTGTGAGATGAGTGCAATTCTGCGGTAGTTTGAGCAGTCTTTGGCATTGCCTTTCTTTGGGATTGGAATGAAAAGTGACCTTTTCCAGTCCTGTGGCCAATGCTGAGTTTTCCAAATTTGCTGGCATATTGAGTGCAGCACTTTCACAGCATCATCTCTCAGGATTTGAAATAGCTTAACTGGAATTCCATCACCTCCACTAGCTTTGTTCATAGTGATGCTTTCTAAGGCCCACTTGACTTCACATTCCAGGATGTCTGGCTCTAGGTCAGTGATCACACCATCGTGATTATCTGGGTCGTGAAGACCTTTTTTGTACAGTTCTTCTGTGTACTCTTGCCATCTCTTCCTAATATCTTCTGCTTCTGTTAGGTCCATATCATTTCTGTCCTTTATCGATCAGGACCTATATAAGATCAGGAAATCTTAATCTCCAGGATTTTCTCTTGTTATACACTCCTTTGCATGTGTAGGCAACACTTAACCCCGTCACATGGCATCCTGTGGGAACTGGTGCTTAAACATGTGCCAAAATGTCATTCTGTCTAATGCTATAAGTAATTAACTATCCTTTGTCTTTTATCAGAGGACCTCATGCCTTCTTTCCAGTACCAATGGAAAGGTAGAAGACTTAACTGCTTAGCTAACAGGGTAAAATTCAAAGCCCTTCATAGTCCTTGATTGACAAGTTAGCATTGATTTTTATACATAAAACTAGTATAAACATTCTTGTACCCTTGTCGTTTTGTAAATATGTTTTTATCTTAGATAAATATCTATATTTAACTTTATTGAAAAACTGTCAGTTTCCAGCATTGTTGCACAATTTTATATTTTCATGAACAAACTATTAGCGGCCCTTTTGCTTCTCATCTTAATACACATTTGGTATTTCCCATCTTTTTAATTTTAGCAATTCAAGTAGGTGTGTGGTAATACTGCACTGTGCTTTTTTCAAACTTTTGTTGTGAAACAAATTCAAATTTAAAGAAAATTTTCTCAAGTAACTCAAAGAGCTATTACATGCCATTCACTACATTTCCAGATTATAAAATTTTAACACATATCTCTTCTTCTCACTGTCTCTTTCAATTGTCTGAGTTGTGTGATGTTAAATTGTAGATATAACATCCCAATTGTCTTAAGCATGTATCTCTTTAAAGTAAGAATATTCCTCTAAAGTAAGAATATTCCTCTACATTACCAGAGTAAAACATAAAAACAGGAAATTAACATTGACATATTACCCTCAATTCAGACACTTATTCAAATCTTATACTCTCCCAGTAATTTCCTTTGTAGATCCAAGATCCAATCCAAGATCACACATATTTAGTTATGTCTCTTTAGTAGCTTTTATTCTGAAATTATTCCTGAGTCTTTTCTCATCTTTCATAATCTTAATATTTTGCAGTAAAAAGGAAATTACTGGGTAGATTGCTTATCAACTTCGGTTTGTCTGATATTTCCTCACAAGTTTAATACTTTCAGAAGGAATACCAAAAAGTTATGTTGTTCTCAATAAATCCCGCCAGAAAACATATAAAGCCAGTTGGCCCACTGACAGTACTGTTAAACTTCTAGCAATTGCTTAAAATGCTATTATTTCTGTTGGGATTTTCTAGTGAAATATAATAATAATTAATTTATTAATTAATAAATGGTTATTAATAAGAATTAATCATTTATTAATTAATAAGTGTAATTTTATTTATAAAATTAGTCAGTATTTTATAGGGAATACTTTGAAAGCTTTAAAATATTCTGTCCCCTCAAACATTTAGCCATCAGTTTTAATATCCATTAAAGAGTCTTGCTTGAATCAAACATTCTTCTGATGGTGGCTAAATAAATAAATAGCTTAATTCCGTCATTCCTTTCCATTTATGAGATAGTGTACTGCTAAATTCAGAGCTTTCCATTCTCTGGGATTAATTGGTTGATTAATTTATTCATTCATTACTTTATGCAAATAAAGATTATTGGATTTCTATTTTTTCAGAAGGATTCCCCGGTGGCTCAATGATAAAGACTCTGCCTGCCAATGTAGGAGACAAAAGAGATGTGGTTTCCATTCCTGAGTTGGGAAGATTCCCTGAGAAAAAAATGGTATCCCACTCCAGTATTCTTGCCTGGGAAATTCCAAAGACAGAAGAGCGTGGTGGGCTACAGTTCATGGGGTCACTAAAAAGCCAGACACAACTCAGCAACTAAACAATAGCATTTTTTTTTCAGAATTATAAGTGCTTATTAACATTATTTGTTAGGATCTTCAAATTTTTCCAGACTTAGCTAGTAACTAGGTGCTGTGTTCTGTTAAGTGCCCTCCATTGTTCTTTACACACTCCCTTACTCTGAGAACAAGGTATTCCATGTTTACTTTATCATCTTTAATTTCCTTGTTTTAGCCCTGCATTGAGGTATTTCTTCAAGAAGTGCTGATTGATTTTAGAGGAGATAGTATCTCAAAACCAAAAAATCTATGTATTGATAGAGATTTATTTTTGTTTCTGGAACCTCTCAAAAGAGAAAGTTAGGGAAAATATGTTATCTCTCTTTCTCTTTCTCACCACCTCTATTTCTCTTCCTTCTCCTCCCTCCTTCTCTCTCTCTCACACATTCATTTATATATCTATCTGTATATATGGAAAACCTTGCACTTTCAATAATGTTTTCCATCCTGATTCAACATTATAATTTTTATTCTACCTTTCCTTTTTACTTAAAGTTTTCAATATTAAGAAAACTGCCCACCCTCACCATGTCTTCAATGTATTTACTTATTTGAGAGCTTTTCCTATATATAGTTAATCTCCTGGCCATGTAGAACATTTCTTCATCTCAACCTATTTGTGGACATCAAGCATATTATATGACTCCAACCAAAATGAAAGTGAAGGTCGCTTCGTCGTGTCCAACTCTTTGCAACCCCATGAACTATACAGTCCATGGAATTCTCCAGGCCAGAATACTGGACTGGGTAGCCTTTCCCTTCTCCAGGGGATCTTCCCAACCCATAAATCAAACCTATGTCTCTCACACTGCAGGTGGATTCTTTACCAGCTGAGTCGCAAGGGAAGCCAAAGAGTACTGGAGTGGCTAGCCTATCCCTTCTCCAGGGGATCTTCCTGACCCAGGAATTGAACTGGGGTCTGCTGCATTGCAGGTGGATTCTTTACCAACTGAGCTATGAGGGAAGCCCCAACCAATAGTATTTTGAAATACAAGGAGAAGAATGAAAAAGCCTATAGTTCAGCTTATCTTTTTAAAATATCTGTTATTTCCACTTTCTGTTAATTCACTTAATAATAAGGTGTGTATACATGAACACATGTGTGATAATTAGGATTCACCAAGGCTTCTTTCCTTAAGTGCTATGAAATCTTAATCCTCATACTTATCTACAGTGGGAATTTTACCTTTACTTTTTATTTTCCTTACTTTGCTTATTTTCTCTTCTCCTACTTATGATTTTATAACATTTTTGTGTTTGACTCCTCATTCTTTAAAATAAAAAGACAAATTTTTTTCAGTAAAAATAGAGCATAGCCGATCTAAAAAATAAAGAATAGTATAATACAATTTCCTTCACAAGACAATAAAAATGTGATATGAAGTGATAGTAAACAAAGTGTCAAATTGGTGTAAGCATAGTCTACACAGTCATTCATGTTTTACTATGAAATACTTTAATATTTTGTTATATTTACTAATTTTTATAATTCTGGTTCTGTAAGTTATTTAAAAGTGTTATATATATATATATATATATATATATATACACACACAAATATATATAATCATAATTTTGTAGACCTCATTTTATTTCATCAAATGCATGAGACACACATATGTTATTGTCTGAATGTTGTAATTTCATCATCTGAAACTTTTGTATATGCTTGGCTTTCTACTAACTATAGCTTTTCTTTACTGGTAATAGTGTGTCCCACATATTTCAATCTTTCCTTTTTCCTATATACATAGTTATTGCTCCGAGAGTATATTTAGAATGCTAGTGTAGCTTTCTCAAATGCAGATTCAAACCTCAACACATTCTGACCTCAAATAACCAACCTCTCCATCCTGAGCACCAGGCTCTGGCACAAAGTCCTGACACGTTTAGTGAACTCTCTTCCTTAATTTAGTTTCTTCATAGGAAAACTTGGTGTCCTTTCCATTGGATGATCTCAAAAGCATGTGTTGATTCTTAACAGAAGCTCTAAAAAAATTGAATCTCAACAGTCTATGCAAATTTGCCTATATGTTCCATCATCTAGTCAAAAAATATCCTGTTGCTTTATTCTCCAGGGGCTATTAATTGGATCTTTCTAAAACTAAAGATGCGCACCAAATTACTCTCATGTCTCCATTTCTAGATAGTCAGTCAGTTCAGTCTCTCAGTCATATCTGACTCTTTGTGACCCCATGAACCGCAGCACTCCAGGCCTCCCCGTCCATCACCAACTCCCGGAGTCCACCCAAACCCATGTCCATTGAGTCAGTCATGCCATCCAATCATCTCATCCTCTGTCATCCCTTTCTCCTCCTGCCTTCAATCTTTCCCAGTATCAGGGTCTCTTCCAATAAGTCAGCTTTTCGCATCAGGTGGCCAAAGTATTGGAGTTTCAGATTCAACATCAGTCCTTCCAATGAACACCCGGACTTATCTCCTTTAGGATGGACTAGTTGGATTTTCTTGCAGTCCAGGGGACCCTCAAGAGTCTTCTCCAACACCACAGTTCAAAAGCATCGATTCTTTGGCACTCAGCTTTCTTTATAGTCCAACTCTCACATCCAGACATGACCACTGGAAAAACCATCTCCTTGACTAGATGGACCTTTGTTGGCAAAGTAATATCTCTGCTTTTGAATATGCTGCCTAGGTTGGTCATAACTTTCCTTCCAAGGAGTAAGTGTCTTTTAATTTCATGGCTGCAATCACCATCTGCAGTGATTTTGGAGCCCCAAAAAATAAAGTCTGACACTGTTTCCCCATCTATTTCCCATGAAGTGATGGGACCGGATGCCATGATCTTAGTTTTCTGAATGTTGAGCTTTAAGCCAACTTTTTCACTCTCCTCTTTTACTTTCATCAAGAGTCTCTTTAGTTATTCTTCACTTTCTGCCATAAGGGTGGTATCTTCTACATATCTGAGGTTATTGATATTTCTCCCAGCAATCTTGATTTCAGCTTTGCTTCCTCCAGCCCAGCATTTCTCATGATGTTCTCTGCATATAATTTAAATAGGTAGGGTGACAATATACAGACTTGATGTACTCCTTTACCTATGTGGAATCAATCTGTTGTTCCATGTCCAGTTCTAACTGTTGCTTCCTGACCTGCATACAGATTTCTCAAGAGACAGGTCAGGTGGTCTGCTATTCCCATCTCTTGAAGAATTTTCCACAGTTTATTGTGATCTACACAGTCAAAGGCTTTGGCATAGTCAATAAAGCAGAAATAGATGTTTTTCTGGAACTCTTCTTGCTTTTTTGATGACCCAGCGGATGTTGGCAATTTGATTTCTGGTTCCTCTGCCTTTTCTAAAATGAGCTTGAACATCTGGAAGTTCATGGTTCATGTATTGCTGAAGCCTGGCTTGGAGAATTTTAAGCATTACTTTACTAGCATGTGAGATGAATGCAATTGTACAATAGTTTGAGCATTCTTTGGCATTGCCTGTCTTTGGGATTGGAATGAAAACTAACCTTATTGCCAAATTCAGATTGAAATTGAAGAAAGTGGAGAAAACAACCTGTACAGTGGAAGTGAGAAATAGATTTAAGGGACTAGATCTGATAGACAGAGTGCCTGATGAACTATGGATGGAGGTTCGTGACCTTGTACAGAGACAGGAATCAAGACCATCCCCAAGAAAAAGAAATGCAAAAAAGCAAAATTGCTGTCTGAGGAGGCATTACAAATAGCTGTGAAAAGAGAAGCAAAAAGCAAAGGAGAAAAGGAAATATATACCCATTTGAATGCAGAGTTCCAAAGAATAGCAAGGAAAGATAAGAAAGCCTTCCTCAGCGATCAATGCAAAGAAATAGAGGACAACAATAGAATGGGAAAGACTAGAGATCTCTTCCAGAAAATTAGACTACTTTTAAAAATGATGCTGTGTGTTAAACAGTGCATTAAAATAAGCATTGTCATAAATTATTGGTGGATTTATATATTGATACACTTTTAAAAGCTATTTCCAATCTATACTAAGAGCCATAAAATATGCCAAGAATTAGAATATATTTAGAGTTATGCTAAGTGAAATAAGTAGAGACAGAAAATACATTATGATCTCTCTTATATGTGGAATCTAAAGGAAAAAAATAAACAAGCTCAAAGACTCAGAGAATAGATTGGTGGTTGCCAAAGGCAGATGGAGAGGTGGGAGAAATGCATGAACTGTGGATTTTTTTGTTGTTGTTGCTAAATAAATTGTTTAAATTATAAGATAAAATAAGCCATAGAATAATGAACATACTTTGATAGAGTGTTTTCTCTTTCAGAAATCTATCCCAATATAAAATATAATATATAGACAGAGATTTTAATGAAAGTAGCAGGTAGAACTGAATTTTTTATAGGCATTTCAGCTGCCTGCTCTGCTCTGACTTGGCCCGTTGGCTCCTACATATCTGTGGACTGAACTGTTGCAGGTGGTGGTGGACAGTCAATGGTGGGTGATTTACGTCTCTCCTTGGCTTCACAGGTGTTGCGGTGGAAAGAATCTGCCTGCAGTGCAGGAGACACAAGAAATACTGGTTTGATCCCTGGCCTGGGAAGATCCCCTGGAAAAGGAAATGGCAACCCACTCCAATATTCTTACCTGAAAAATTCCACGGACAGAGAAGCTTGGAGGGCTACAGTCCATGCAGTCACAAAAAGTAGGCCATGACTGAGCAGCTGAGCACAGCACACACACATATGTATATATATGAATATACATACATAACATAAAGCACATAACAAAATAGAGCCAAATATTACCAACTATAAAGACAGTGGATTACTGTACTAGTACCACATTTTTTCCTAGAGTTTTACTTTATTGATTATGGAAATTGGATTCTAGTTGGAAAGTTTAGGCAGGTGACTGTCTACAGTCACCTCCTCTCTTTGTCATTCTTTTCCTAACATTTTCATTTCTGCTAATAGGATGCTTCAAATCTGGAGAAAGTGTAGTTTGCCATAATTTTTACCAGCTTCTTATATTTATTTTAATTTAATATCACATGGAGGGGAAGCATTTACATAAGATTATGTATTCACGAGGTATGGTTTGTAGCACTCACAAAGTCTCTCATTTTCAAGACATCTGATCATTTATTTACCTATTCCCTTATTTTTAATCTATTTTCAACATTTCATTATTGTTAAGAGTAATAAAATATATATTTTAGTATTATATACTCTATTTTGTTATGTGCTCTATGTTGCATTTTTGGTTCAAAATTATTGTACTTGCATTGTATTTGTACTTTCTTATCTCTTAAAATATATGTATGCATATACATCTAAAATTAAGCCAAATGTTTTCAGTAGTTATTACTGGATGTTGACATTACAGATTATTTTCATATTCTTTGTTATATTCTGTATTTTCTAAAATTTATGAACATTGTTAATTATTTTTATGTTAAGAATAAAAGGGAAAATAATTTAAAATAGTTACACCAAAAAAAAAAATTCTTAAACAGATGGGAATACCAGACCATCTGACCTGCCTCCTGAGAAAACTGTATGCAGCTCAAGAAGCAGCAGTTAGAACCAACATGGAACAACAGACTGGTTCCAAATTGGGAAGGGAGTACCTTAAGGGTATATATTGTCACCCTGCTTATTTAACTTATATGCAGAGTACATCATGAGACACACTTGGCTGGATGAAGCACAAGCTGGAATCAAGATTGCCAGGAGAAATATCAATAACTTCAGATGTGCAGACGATACCTCTTTAATTGCAGGAAGTGAAGAGGAACTAAAGAGCCTATTGATGAAGATGAAAGAGGAAAGTGAAGAAACTGGCTTAAAATAACATTCAAAAAATGAAGATCATGGCATCTGGTCCCATCACTTCATAACAAATAGACGGGGGAAAAGTGGAGACAGTGAGAGATTTTATTTCTTGGGCTCCAAAATTACTGAAGATGGTGACTACAGCCATGAAATTAAGAGATATTTGCTCCTTGGAAGAAAAGCTATGACCAAACTAGACAGAATATTAAAAAGCAGAGACATCACTTTGCTGACGAAGGTCCATATAGTCAAAGTTATGGTTTTTCCAGTAGTCGTGCACGAATTTGAGAGATGGACCATAAATAAGGCTGAGCACTGAAGAATTGATGGTTTTGAACTGTTGTGTTGGAGAAGACTCCTGAGAGTTCCTTGGACTTCAAGGAGATCAAACCAGTCAACCCTAAAGGAAATCAGTCTTAATATTCATTGGAAGGACTGATGCTGAAGCTGAAGCTCCAAAACTCTGGCCACCTGATGCAAAGAGCCAACTCTTTGGAAAAGACCCTGATGCTGACCCTGAAAGACTGAGGGCAGGAGGAGAAGCCAGAGACAGAGGATGAGATAGATGGATAGCATTACTGACTCAATGGACATGAGTGTGAGCAAATTCCAGGAGATACTGAAGGAGAGGAAAGCCTGGTATGCTGCAGTTCATGGGGTCTCAAGTCAGAAAAGACTTTAACCATTGAACAAAAACAACAATGCATGCCCAATGCCTGGAAGGGTTTTCAGTGCAGACCATTAAGAATGATAGCTTTTACTCTCTCTCAGCTGTGGCAAATATGCCCAATAGTCAGCTCTCTCATGATAGTCTTGCAGTTAACCTACAGTTCAGTTCAGTTCAGTCACTCAGTCGTGTCTGACTCTTTGTGACCCCATAAATTGCAGCACTCCAGGCCTCCCTGTCCATCACCAACTCCCAGAGTTCACTCAGACTCACATCCATCAAGTCCATGATGCCATCCAGCCATCTCATCCTCTGTCGTCCCCTTCTCCTCCTGCCCTCAATCCCTCCCAGCATCAGAGTCTTTTCCAATGAGTCAACTCTTCACGTGAGGTGGCCAAAGTACTGGAGTTTCAGCTTCAACATCATTCCTTCCAAAGAAATCCCAGGGCTGATCTCCTTCAGAATGGACTGGTTGGATCTCCTTGCAGTCCAAGGGACTCTCAAGAGTCTTCTCCAACACCACAGTTCAAAAGCATCAATTCTTCGGCACTCAGCCTTCTTCACAGTCCAACTCTCACATCCATACATAACCACTGGAAAAACAATAGCCTTGACTAGACAGACCTTTGTTGGCAAAGTAATGTCTCTGCTCTTGAAAATGCTATCTAGGTTGGTCATAACACCGACAGCTAGCCTTTAATGGGAACTTTCTACTCTTTTTCCTGTTTTCCTTATTCTCTCACCTATTATTATGGTTCTTGAGTTTCTTAAAGTCCTATCAGCTAAACAGGCAACAGGCAATCCTAACTGCATTCTTAAGGAAGCATCTTTCAGATTCTTCAGAACATAATCTATAAAACTAACAAAGCCTACTATGTGTCCCACCTACCAACCTTTATAAAAATTATTGCTTATTAAACACACCTGGCAAGTCATCATGGCTTACAAATGCCTTACTTCTTTCCAAAGACCATCTCCCTTTACTTCAGCCAAGACTGAAAAGCAGAAGAAAGAAAAGGAATAAGTAGATACACTACCCCATCTTGCCATACATCACCATAGAACAAGCCAGATACTCATCCTACAAGCCAAAACAAGAGCATATTGTTTTCATATTCAACTCTTGTTCCTTTGTAATAAATTAGAAAGCCAACAGAATGAGGATGATCTGGGTTACAGAATGGTTATATTTTTATGAAATAATTATTTTTTAATTAATTACTTTATTTATGTCTTTGTACTTTACAATATTGTATTGGTTTTGCCATACATCAACATGCATCTGCCACAGGTGTACACATGTTCCCCATCCTGAACCCCCCTCTCACCTCCCTCCCCATACCATCCCTCTGGGTCATCCCAGTGCACCAGCCCCAAGCTTCCTGTATCCTGCGTCAAACCTGGACTGGCAATTCGTTTCTTATATGATATTATACATGTTTCAATGCCATTCTCCCAAATCATCCCTCCCCTCCCTCTCCCACAGAGTCCAAAAGACTGTTCTATACATCTGTGTCTCTTTTGCTGTCTTGCATACAGGGTTGTCATTATCATCTTTCTAAATTCCACATATATGCATTAGTATACTGTTTTGGTGTTTTTCTTTCTGGCTTACTTCACTCTGTATAATAGGCTCCAGTTTCATCCATCTCATTAGAACTGATTCAAATGTATTCTTTTTAATGGCTGAGTAATACTCCATTGTGTATATGTACCACAGCTTTCTTATCCATTCATCTCTTTAACAAGTGGTGCTGGAAAAACTGGTCAACCACCTGTAAAAGAATGAAACTAGAACACTTTCTAACACCATACACAAAAATAAACTCAAAATGGATTAAAGATCTAAACATAAGACCAGAAACTATAAAAATCTTAGAGAACATAGGCAAAACACTTTCTGATATACATCACAGCAGGATCCTCTATAACCCACCTCCCAGAATATTGGAAATAAAAGCAAAAATAAACAAATGGGATCTGATTAAAATTAAAAGCTTCTGCACAACAAAAGAAACTATAAGCAAGGTGAAAAGGCAGCCTTCAGAATGGCAGAAAATAATAGCAAATGAAGCAACTGACAACTAATCTCAAAAATATATAAGCAACTCCTGCAGCTCAATTCCAGAAAAATAAACGACCCAATCAAAAAATGGGCCAAAGAACTAAATAGACATTTCTCTAAAGAAGATATACAGATGGCTAACAAACACATGAAAAGATGCTCAACGTCACTCATTATCAGAGAAATGCAAATCAAAACCACAATGAGGTACCATTTCATGCCAGTCAGAATGGCTGTGATCCAAAAGTCTACAAGCAATAAATGCTGGAGAGGGTGTGGAGAAAAGGGAACACCCTCTTACACTGTTGGTGGGAATGCAAATAGTGTGGAGATACCTTAAAAACTAAAAATAGAACTGCCATACGACCCAGCAATCCCACTGCTGGGCATACACACTGAGGAAACCAGAATTGAAAAAGACACGTGTATCCCAATGTTCATTGCAGCACTGTTTATAATAGCAAGGACATGGAAATAATTATTAATACTCTATAAATTAGGTATACGTTTTTCTAATAAAGCAACTATACATGGCACATAGAAAGTAAATCCAGTGGAAAAAAAAAGAAGACCTCTCTAATAGGCAGTGAGACCATATGACTCTGTATAGATGGCTTTCAAATTTTAGCCTCACTATTAATTCTGTGTTGCTGTAATTTCTGCTTCAACTTGAAAACTGACGTTAACTTATAATTAAGCCTGTCTGGGCTCGCAGGCTGGGTGAACTTAAGGGACTCTCCTAGTTCTAATTGTCACCGTTGTGAAAAGAGATGGCATTGGCTTAATGAGAACTATGAGCTACAAAACCACAATCAAGGCTTTTCCAATGGTTGGTGAACCATCATGTGTGTGCCAACAGGAACATAAGAAACCTCTGAGGCTACCAATGGAGAAGTGATAGAAACAAATCCAGAGTGCCTAGTGAATGCATGATTAACCATGAGAAAATATTTCTGTAGGGCACTGGGGAGAGAATAAGAAAATATTAATCAGCTAGGATGTGTAGTATGAGAACTTAATCATATAGTTTACTTTTTAAAATACACCTACAATCAAAAAGACACAGGCATCCAGTACTTACAAACACTGCTGTTCAGTAAAGAGTTGGAAAATAGCTGTTGTTGTGTTCCAAACAGAACAGAGTATTCAGATGAGAGAATGGCAGTTTTAATTGCTGGAAACCCTAAGGGCAAGCTAGCCTCAGCAATATGAATTAGATGCTGTGGGACAAAGAGAACAACTTCTGCATGGATAGGCCATCTGTACTACACTGATCTTGCCAAGAAACAAGAAAATCTGCAATTGACATTGCAAAAGAGACACCAGGACCTTGGCCCCTCCACAGTCTTCTAGGCCATCTTGGATAAGATAGCTTCCAGGCCAGTCTGGCAGCCAAAGCAAGCAAAATCAGTGGATCTCAATCACTCAGCCCTAAGTTCACTCTTGAGCAAGACTGCCTCCAACCAACTTCACCTAGGGGAAGATGATAGCCATATTTTGGATTGGATGAATGCTACTATGAGATATCTCCCTCTCAAAGTGCTTACTTGCCTTGAGAGATATATTAGTTTTCTAATGCTAGTGTAAAAATAAATCACAAATTCAGTGGTTCAAACACTACACAATTATTATTATCTTATAGTTCTAGAGGCCAGAAGACGAACATGGATTTTATGTGCTAAATTCGAGATGACAGCAGAGCTGTGGTCCTTTCTGAATCTCTTGGGGAATGCGCTTTCTTGCCTTTTCCAACTGCCAGAGGCTATTTGAAGTCCTTGCCTTCTAGCCCCTTCCTTCAACTTCAAGCTGCATCACTCCGACTTGTCTTTTCATTGTTACAATTTCTCTGTGACCCTCCTGCCATCTCTTATAAGGTCCCTTCTGATTACACTGGGCCACCTAGATTTTCCAGAATGATTTTCCCATCTCAAAATAGTTGTCATTTTTTCCATAAGGTAACACATTCATAAGGCAACATATTCAAATTGTGGTGCTGGAGAAGACTCTTGAGGTCCCTGGGACTGCAAGGAAATCAAATTAATCAATCCTGAAGGAAATCAACCCTGAATATTCATTGGAAGAATTGTTGATGAAGCTGATGCTCCAGTATTTTGGCCACCTGATGCAGAGAACTGACTCATCAGGAAAAGATCCTGATGCTGAGAAAGACTGAGGACATGAAGAGAAGGGGGAAGCAGAGGATGAAATGGTTGGATGGCATCACTGACTCAATGGGCATGAGTTTGAGCAAACTTTGGGAGAGAGTGGAGGACTGGGAAGCCTGATATGCTGCAGTTCATGGGGTCAAAAAGAGTTGGACATGACTTCAGTTTAGTTCAGGCGCTCAGTCGTGTCTGACTCTTTGGGACCCCATGAATCACAGCACACCAGGCCTCCCTGTCCATCACCAACTCCCGGAGTTTACTCAAACTCACATCCATCGAGTTGGTGATATCATCAAGCCATCTCATCCTCTGTCGTCCCCTTTTCTTCCACCCCCCAATCCCTCCCAACATCAGAGTCTTTTCCAATGAGTCAACTCTTCGCATGAGATGCCCAAAGTACAGGAGTTTCAGCTTTAGCATAAGTCCTTCCAAAGAACATCCAAGACTGATCTCCTTTAGAATGGACTGGTTGGATCTCCTTGCAGTCCAAGGGACTCTCAAGAGTCTTCTCCAGCACCACAGTTCAAAAGCATCAATTCTTCAGTGCTCAGCTTTCTTCACAGTACAACTCTCGTATCCATACATAACCACTGGAAAAACCATAGTCTTGACTAGACGGACCTTTGTTGGCAAAGTAATGTCTCTGCTTTTCAATATGATATCTAGGTTGGTCATGACTTTTCTTCCAAGGAGTAAGCGTCTTTTAATTTCATGGCTGCAGTCACCATCTGCAATGACTTTGGAGCCCAAAAAGATAAAGTCTGACACTCTTTCCAGTTTCTCCATCTATTTCTCATGAAGTGATGGGACCAGTGATGGGACTTTAAGCCAATTTTTTCACTTTCCTCTTTTACTTTCATCAAGAGGCTTTTTAGTTCCTCTTCACTTTCTGCCATAAGGGTGGTGTCATCTGCATATCTGAGGTTATTGATATTTCTCCTGGCAATCTTGATTCCAGCTTGAGCTTCTTCCAGCCCAGCATTTCTTATTATGTACTCTGCAAAGAAATAGAGGAAAACAACAGAATGGGAAAGACTAGAGATCTCTTCAAGAAAATTAGAGATACCAAGGGAACATTTCATGCAAAGATGGGCTCAATAAAGGACAGAAATGGTATGGACCTAACAGAAGCAAAAGATATTAAGAAGAGGTGGCAAGAATACACAGAAGAACTGTGCAAAAAAGATCTTCAAGACCAAGATAATCACGATGGTGTGATCACTCATCTAGAGCCAGACATCCTGGAATGTGAAGTCAAGTGGGCCTTAGAAAGCATCACTATGAACAAAGCTAGTGGAGGTGACGGAATTCCAGTTGAGCTATTTCAAATCCTGAAAGATGATGCTGTGAAAGTGCTGCACTCAATATGCCAGCAAATATTGGAAAACTCAGCATTGGCCACAGGACTGGAAAAGGTCAGTTTTCATTCCAATCCCTAAGAAAGGCAATGCCAAAGAATGCTCAAACTACTGCACAATTGCACTCATCTCACACGCTAGTAAAGTAATGCTCAAAATTCTCTAAGCCAGGCTTCAGCAATATGTGAACCGTGAACTTCCTGATGTTCAAGCCGGTTTTAGAAAAGGCAGAGGAACAAGAGACCAAATTGCCAACATCCTCTGGATCATGGAAAAGCAAGAGAGTTCCAGAAAAACATCTATTTCTGATTTATTGACTATGCCAAAGCCTTTGACTCTGTGGATCACAATACACTGTGGAAAATTCTGAAAGAGATGGGAATACCAGACCACCTGACTTGCCTCTTGAGAAACCTATATGCAGGTCAGGAAGCAACAGTTAGAAGTGGACATGAAACAACAGACTGGTTCCAAATAGGACATGACTTAGCAACTGAAAAACAAGAACATATTCACAGGTTCCAGTGATTAGAATGAGGAAATCTTTGGCAGAGCAATGGGCAACAAAAATTCTGTCTACCATAAACTATATATTTATAGTCTTATGTATGTATATTTCTACACAGACAGGAGGAATTCAGTTTCAATGACATCAGAAAAGGCAGAAGATAAAGAGTGAAAAATAAAAACTTTAAAGGACACAAAATACCTGTAATAATGATATTCACAAAATACATGTAGGTGTTCTTTAGCTATGAAAGTTTGCTGCCATGCTATTGTGAATGGTATACATAGTTTAACCCTCCCTTCATTTTGGGGGGAACAAAGACAAAAACAGTGACAAACTTTATTTTCTTAGGCTCCAAAATCATAGCGGATGGTGACTTCATCCATGAAATTAAAAGACGCTTACTCCTTGGAAGAAAAGCTATGACAAACCCAGATAGCATATTAAAAAGCAGAGACATTACTTTGCCAAGAAAGGTCCATATAGTTCAAGTTATGGTCTTTCCAGTAGTCATATATGGATGTGAGTGTTAGACTATAAAGAAGGCTGAGTGCTGAAAAATTGATGTTTTCAAACTGTGGTGTTGGAAAAGACTCTTGAGAGTCCCTTGGATGGCAAGGAAATCAAACCAGTCAATCCTATAGAAAATCAATCCTGAATATTCGTTAGAAGGACTGATGCTGAAGCTGAAGTTCCAATACTTTGGCTACCTGGTGCAAAGAGCTGCCTCATTGAAAAAGACCCTAATGCTGGGAAAGGCAGAAGGCAGGAGGAGAAGGGGATGAGATAGAAATGATTGGATGGCCTCACCAACTCAATAGACATGAGTTTGAGCAAGATCTGGGGGATGGTGAAGGACAGGGAAGACTGGTATGCTGCAATCCATAGGGTTGTAAAGAGCTGGACATGACTGAGGGACTGAACAACAGTAACATTTGTGGAATCAGGCACACATGTGTGTCAACTGTAGGTCTTTACCAGGTCCTTTTGATAGGAATGATCTGTGACCATGCACGGAACCTGGATCACTGGCTGAAAGGAGGTATTAGAGCACCCCCTTGAATTTGTGAGCTCCACAGCAATCAATTACATCAGTAGGCTACAGTTGTATAAAAAGTGAACATAGAGATAAACATTTAGAGTTAAATATTCAACTAAAGTATTCAGTTAAGGAGGAACAGGAGTCAGGTGCTAGGAGAAAGCCACCAAAGACTGACAAAGAAACCCTCTTCCACTCCTTGCTAAGTTCAGTCCCATCAAACACTTATCTCAATTTCCAGAACAAATTACCTCTCATTCATATTTCCCTTCCTTTGCCTTGAGCCATTCTCTTACTCAGAATCTGTCTCCTTTTCTCTGTTTATTAAATTCTGCCTCATATTTCAATTCTCAGCTCAAGGGCACTTTTTGAGAAATTTACCTACTTCCTCTTCAAGTGATTTAATCACTCCCACCCCTAAACTCACAGACTGCTTTAGGTGGTACCACACTCTATTCAACTTTGTGCCCTCCAAGTTCAAGTACTTGGCCTATCCCTAATCAATATGTGTGATGAAATTGGGTTGGTTATTTCATAATAATGCCTACTTTGAAATAATATGTGTCACTTATTGAAAGGGGTTTCCTACATGTGATAAAAAGGAAAACAGCCACATTATTCTACCCTAGAACAGTGACTTCCCAGCTTTCATGTCTATAAGAATCACCTGGACGTTTTGTGAAATCAGATCCCAGAGTTTCGACCATCAGACAGTCAAATAAGTAGGACTGGGGTAGGCCCAGGTGATTTTGTTTTCCTAAGGACTCTGGAATATACTGATCCAGGGGATTCTGGATTATACTTTGCAATAAAAAAAGGAAATGATATTTCTAATGGACAGCAGTACCTTCATAGAAGCATCTCCTCCTTAAGAGTTAAACAAGATCTTCTTTTAGTAAATAATATGCTTAATAGGGGCTTCCCAGGTGACGCTAGTGGTAAAGAACATGCCTGCCAATGCAGGAGACACAGGAGATAAGAGTTTGATCCCTGGGTTGGGAAGATCCTCTGGAGGAGGGCATAGCAATCCACTCCATTACTCTTGCCTGGAGAATCCCATGGACAGAAGAGCCTGGTGGGCTACAGTCCATAAAGTTCCGATGAGTTGGACACAACTGAAGTGACTTAGCATATACGCATGCTTAATGAAGAGGGTCCTCCAGGGGGTTAGGGTGGAGGCAAAGGGTGCAGAAAGCACAATCAAGTTCCTAATATCATTTGGAAAGAAATATTTGCTGCTGAACCTGATATTTCCTACTCCTACAATATGCATAAAGACAAATTTTGAATCTTATATATTTCTGTACTCCCAGACTATATACATTTTAAAGTAGGAATAGGAAAAAAAAAAAAAGAAGAAGCTAAAATGAACATTTAAGTACATTATTTTAGTTTAAGTACATTATTTTACCTAATTCTCATTTAATTGCAAATGTGATGCATACTGTATCTCTTGTCCTTTGACCAAGATTTCATTACACTCCACTACTTTTTTATTATTATTTTCATTTAGCATTGGTCTAGTTTCTTAAGCTCAACCATAAATTTAGCTTCTTGTGAGCTTTGATAAACTGGTTTGGCACTTGAAACCATGAGAATATATTCATGAGACAGAAGGAAAATATAATGTAACTTTGAGAAAGAATATTTTAGAGGCTATGTTTAAATGTCAAAGATTCTTAAGTGCAATGTATATCCTACTCATATATTTCATAGTATTTAACCCTTGTAATGTGATGTTTTTAAGTACAGACACAGAGCAACTTCCTGTGTAAAAACTTTCCTTATTTTCACCACAATCCCTTCTGAAATGCCACAATCAACCCTCTCTCATTGCCGAAATAAAAATGACTATTACTTCTTTTTTGGCTGTACAATAACTTGTTTTTTCATTAGTTATTATCATATAAAATATTTGATAGACAAATCTTTCTGTCTAGACTCTATAATGTATGTATGTATGCATATATAATATACATTAAAATACATACAAATATATATATATATATAATCATTTGCTCCTGACTCTTGCTGATTTCTTGTTAAGGGAATTTTCTGTTTCACATGACTATTTTTCCTGTTATCTTCCTCCTCCTATTATTAATAAAATGATACACTGTTGCCAAGTTGGGATCTTTGGAGTTATCTCAGATCCTTCCCTCTCCATCATATTTATTTAGATAATCTTTAAATCTTGATTATCTCTCCTAAGATCTCCAGAATATTTCTCTTTCTCATCTATATGTAGATGATTCATTTCTTCTATTATCACAATCTAATGTGGTAATAGAATGCACTCTGTGTACATAGTACTTCTCTCATCCTTCATGTATAGCACCTTCTGACATATTAAAAATAATTGTGTCACTTTTATACTTTGTGTTTTTAACCATCCCACTTTCAAGTCTTTTTTTTTTTGGTTCAAACTCTCACCTCCATTTTATTTCTGTACCACCAACTCACTTAAGGAGAAGCCCACAATCAGGATAAGAACACAGCTAAGGCTTCCTAAATGCTTTAGAAAGTTAGCTGCTATAAGTTTAGAATCTAAAACATAGGGGTAACTCTATAATCAACAATGCAGAATATCATCAGTCTAGTCTCTTGCCAATGCATTTGCAACTAAATTGATCTAGCACTTGCCCAAAACTCTAGTAGCCAAGAGAGGAGAATGGTCAGTAAACCCTATCCTTGAATTAAGTTCAATCACATATGCAATATACTTTATGTATCTTATCTTACCTTTCCTGAAACAATATGAATTGTTTGCAACAGTGCTAATACTAAATTGTAATTTGATGATATGGCCTCGGCTTTACATTTGTAAAAGGGATAGTTTATATTACATTTATAAATAAAATATTACTTTGTACAAAATATATTTGCTTATCAAAAATCATAGCTGGAGAGGGCATGCATTATGCAATTTTCTTAATACTCATATGATCACTTCTCTAGGTAGATTCTCAGAAAAAAATGTTTTAAGGCTAGCTTTTCAAAACTAGAGTAGATTTTAGGTATTACATTTGTTAATAAAATATTTTCGAACAAAAATTAGTCAATTCTTAATGACTAAAAGAAAATAACTTTCAGCTAATTTTCCCTCTTCCTAAATAGTTAATCAATTCAAATGTTTCTTATCTGTTTTTTGCTTTTAATAGTTGATAATACTTTAACTGATTAATTTTGAGGTATGTTTTAAAAAATTAAATCCTTTTTTTGAAAACTAGGTGTCATAAATTTGAACAATGATAATAAACAAGAAAAATAAGTATGTGACTCTCCTAGCATAAACTTCAAATATCCAAAACTAAAATCATTATCTTCACTGAAAAATAACTCTTTTTCTTAACTTTCCTATTTTTATTAATAGCTTTAATGTTGTGATTCAAAGGATCACCTTCTTTGTTTTCAATATTAAATTGGGCATCATCCTCTCGTACTGTCCAGATGAAATGTCTTTCACACATGTCTTTTCCAAATTTAACATCTGCCACTTTGTCCAGCCTTAAGTATTTGTGGATACTACCAAGATCTCCCCACAGTTGTCCTCATTGTAAGTGATGAACTACATTCCAAATCCATTCTACTATTATTGCCATAGTTCTGACCCTTAAACATTGTTTTAATCATATTACTGTTCCAGAATCTATACTGGTTAATTAAATCTATTTTACCTATTGAGTCTTATTTTTCAGTTCTCTCCTACATTTAGTTTTCATTTTAGCTAGAACAGTTGCTATCAGAATAGGAATTTTTAATATGGTCTTTTTAATTTCAGGAATATTTGCCTTGGCTAATTTCTTATGAAGTTTTTAATTAAAGAAAAGAAATTCTGGGCAAAAGGAAAGATTCATGGATAGGTAGAGGATAAGGGAAGAATTGAGGAGTGTGATCTAAGGATGTTAATATATATTTTATTGTGCAAAGAATTTTATAATCTGGTTTCTTTCAAGAAGTAGAAATAAATGTAAGTATTAAAATATTCCTTATTTAACATTTATTGGAAGGACTGATGCTGAAGCTGAAGCTCCAATACTCTGGCCACCTGATGCAAAGAGCCAACTCATTGGAAAGATTCTGATGCTGGGAAAAACTTAGGCGAAGAGGATGACAGAGGATGAGATGGTTGGATGGCATCCCTGACTCAATGGACATGAGTTTGAGCAAACTCTGGGAGATAGTGAAGGACAGGGAAGCCTGGTGTGCTGAAGTTAATGCAGTTATAAAGAATCTGACACAACTCAACAATAATGATGACGAGAACAAATAGTTGCACTAAAGTGACCTTGTCAACATAGCTAGGTTAAAGGCCATATCCCATTTCCTGATTTGCTACCATGTTCCCCTAGATTTTTCCTAGCACCACCTCTTATTTTATTTTTCTTATATGGTATTATCTTTTCCTCAACAGTATCCCACCCAGAACTATACTTAGCTCTCAGCTGAATTATTTTAACCAAAATTTCAGTATTGAAATTAGCCTTTTCCTATAAATTTTTGTAGACTCTGTCAGAAGCACTCATTTTTCATTATCTTTTAATATATACTTTCAAAAGTGATATATCTTGATATTTTCACTACAGTCACCTGAAAGATAAAATACATTTGGTAAATATTTGAGTCCCTCACAGTGTTTATCATAGTGTTAAACATGTTTATAAGATTCACTAAATATCAGACAGTTGAAGAACCAATAAGCATTGTGCTAATAAAAGTAGTCTGAAAGCTTGACAAAAGGTGAAAAATTTATACAATCTGAAGAGAAACCAGAGTATTGCAAGCTTGGATGTTTTACTAGTTTTATATAATCAAAATTATGTTAGAGTGATATTTCTTTAATTAAAAAAAATACATAGCATATAATTTTATTTTAATTCACACTACTCAGTACAAACCATAATTTTTATTAAATACAAATAAATCAAACTACACAAAGATATGCCCAAGATAATATACCTTAAAGCTCTGTAGATGAGATTCTCCAAGTCCAACATTTTTTCTATTGAATATCTTGCTAGGTTTTTTTGGAGTAAAATTTATTCCCTTGTAGTTTAGCTGGTAAAGAATCCGCCTGCAATGTAGGAGACCCCAGTTCCATTTCTGGGTCAACAATTCCCTGGAGGAGAAAATGACAACCCACTCCAGTATTCTTGCCTGGAGAATCCCCAGGGACAGAGAAGTTTGGCAGGCTACAGGCTATGGGGTCACAAAGAGTCAGATATGACTGAGTGACTAAGCACAACATATATCCATTAAGAACACAGAAATCACTTAAAAATAGAGTATTTAATAATATTTGCGTAGGCCCCAAAGGTTTCAGATTAAACATTTTAAAATTTCATTGGAGTAACTATAAAAATGATTAAATGAAATGTTGGTCCCTCAGTTGTGTTCAGCTCTTTGCAATCCTATGGACTGTAGCTCACCAGGCTGCTCTGTCCATGGGATCCTCCAAGAATACTTGAATGGGTTGCCATTCCCTTCTGCAGGGAGTCTTCCCAAGCTATGGATCAAACTAGGGTCTCCCACATTGCAGGCAGATTCTTTACTTATTATATTTACTATATTACTACTATAATACTATTACTTATTATAAAATTCATGGTTTTGCTTCCCTTGTGGCTCAGATGGTAAAGAATCCTCCTGCAATATGGAAGACTTGGGTTCAATCCCTGGGTTGGGAAGATCCCCTGGAGAAGGGAAAGGTTACCCACTCCAGTGTTCTCAGGTAGAGAATTCCATGGACTGTAAAGAGTCAGACACGAGTGAGCCACTGACTTTCACTTTTCTCAAGTGGAGCAAGTGATAAAGAATCTGGCTGCCAATGCAGAAGATGCAAGAGATGTGGGTTCAATCCTGGTTTGGGAAGATGCCCTAGAGGAGGAAATGACAACCTACTGCAATATTCGTGCCTGGAGAATTTCATGGACAGAGCAGCCTCCTGGGCTACAGTTGATGGGATCACAAAGAGTCAATCACGACTGAGAAACTGAGCACACACACACATAAATTTCATATATTATTCATAAACATCTACTAAAAAGTAACTAATTCTGTTTAATCAGTAGCTGTACTGTGTTCTTTCTCAGTAAATTCATAGTCAGTAATTACAGTATCTAAATGTTCAAGCTGGTTTTAGAAAAGGCAGAAGAATCAGAGATCAAATTGCCAACAACCACTGGATCATCAAAAAAGCAAGAGAGTTCCAGAAAACCATCTATTTCTGCTTTATTGACTATGCCAAAGCCTTTGACTGTGTGGATCACAATAAACCGTGGACAATTCTGAAAGAGATGGGGATACCAAACCACCTGACCTGCCTCTTAAGAAACCTATATGCAGGTCAGGAAGCAACATTTAGAACTGGACATGGAACAACAGACTAGTTCCAAATAGGAAAAGGAGTACGTCAAGGCTGTATATTGTCACCCTGCTTATTCAACTTATATGCAGAGTACATCATGAGAAACAATGGGCTGGAAGAAGCACAAGCTGGAATCAAGATTGCTGGGAGAAACATCAATAACCTCAGATATGCAGATGACACCACCCTTATGGCAGAAAGTGAAGAGGAACTCAAAGGCCTCTTGATGAGAGTGCAAGTGGAGAGTGAAAAAGTTGGCTTAAAGCTCAACATTCAGAAAACGAAGATCATGGCATCTGGTCCCATCACTTCATGGCAAATAGATGGGGAAACAGTGGAAACAGTGTCAGACTTTATTTTTGGGGGCTCCAAAGTTACTGCAGATGGTGACTGCAGCCACGAAATTAAAAGACGCTTACTCCTTGGAAGAAAAGTTATGACCAACCTAGATAGCATATTCAAAAGGAGAGACATTACTTTGCCAACAAAGGTCCATCTAGTCAAGGCTATGGTTTTTCCTGTGGTCATGTATGGATGCAAGAGTTGGATAGTGAAGAAAGCTGAGCGCCGAAGAATGGATGTTTTTGAACTGTGGTGTTGGAGAAGACTCTTGAGAGTCCCTTGGACTGCAAGGAGATCCAACCAGTCCATTCTGAAGGAGATCAGCCCTGGGTGTTCTTTTGAAGGAATGATGCTAAAGCTGAAACTCCAGTACTTTGGCCACCTCATGCTAAGAGTTGACTCATTGGAAAAGACTCTGATGCTGGGAGGGATTGGGGGCAGGAGGAGAAGGGGACGACAGAGGATGAGATGGCTGGATGGCATCACTGACTTGATGGACATGAGTCTGAGTGAACTCCGGGAGGTGGTGATGGACAGGGAGGCCTGGCATGCTGCAATTCATGGGGTCACAAAGAGTCAGACATGACTGAGAGACTGAACTGGACTGAAATGATACTGTGTGAAATGTACTTCTATTTTTTACAATTTAAAAATCTGTGCCCAATGCAAAATTGTCTTGCAGCACAAAAGTATGGAAATTCGAGTCTTTTATATGCATGAAACTTGAATACACATAGCAATTAAAACACTTGGCAAAGATAATAACAGGGTCAGATAATAGAAGGGAAATAGATTGTGAATGACTTTATGATTATTTTTTAAAGTGCTTTATTAAATAACTGATTCAGTTATAGCAAGTCATATCATCATATTTTCAGTCATTCATTCTATTTGATAAACATGAGTTGAGCACCTATTACATGAAATCTTTATGATTAATATGTAGCCTTTCTTTACAGACCAAAAGCAATGTCATTCTCAAAGTGGTCAAAGTAATTATAGTGAGGCAAAATATAATGAAATTACTACGTTTAAAATGACTTTAATATTATGAAATACTCATTTTTATACTGTCTTATAGAACATCCTTAGATTACTACAAGAAATAAACTTGTGCTCTTTCTTACTGTAAGATTTTCATTTCAAAAAAAATAAGCATAAAATCAAACTTAGATTATTTGCAAATATCCTTTTTGTTGCTCAGTAGAGTTCTTAGCAGTCCAGAAGTTCTCATTTCTTCAACCATTTTAAGATCTTTCATCTGTATTCAAAACAAAGATCCCCTATAGAGTCATCAGGTCATTGATGATGAAACAAGATGGAATCTGGACTTTAAGTTAGACAAAGCCCATTTTAACATCCACTATGTGACTGTGAGCAATTCAGTTCAGTTCACTCACTCAGTCGTGTCCGACTTCTTGTGACTCCATGAATTGCAGCACGCCAGGCCTCCCTGTCCATCACCACCTCCCGGAGTTCACTCAAACTCATGTCCATCGAGTCAGTGATGCCATCCAGCCATCTCATCCTCTGTCCTCCCCTTCTCCTCCTGCCCCCAATCCCTCCCAGCATCAGAGTCTTTTCCAATGAGTCAACTCTTTGCATGAGGTGGCCAAAGTACTGGAGTTTCAGCTTTAGCATCATTCCTTGCAAAGAACACCCAGGGCTGATCTCCTTCAGAATGGACTGGTTGGATCTCCTTGCAGTCCAAGGGACTCTCAAGAGTCTTCTCCAACACCACAGTTCAAAAGCATCAATTCTTTGGCGCTCAGCTTTCTTCACAGTTCAACTCTCACATCCATACATGACTACTGGAAAGACCATAGCCTTGACTAGACGGACCTTTGTTGGCAAAGTAATGTCTCTGCTTTTGAATATGCTATCTAGGTTGGTCATAACTTTCCTTCCAAGAAGTCTTTGAACTTCAAAGCTGCAATCAACATCTGCAGTGATTTTGGAGCCCCAAAAAATAAAAAAACTGACACTCTTTTTTGGAGCCCCAAAAAACTGACACTCTTTCCACAGTTTCCCCATCCATTTCCCATGAAGTGATGGGACAAGATGCTATGATCTTCGTTTTTTGAATGTTGAGCTTTAAGCCAACTTTTTCACTCTCCACTTTCACTCTCATCAAGAGGCTTTTGAGTTCCTCTTCACTTTCTGCCATAAGGGTGGTTTCATCTGCATATCTGAGGTTATTGATGTTTCTCCCAGCAATCTTGATTCCAGCTTGTGCTTCTTCCAGCCCAGCGTTTCTCATGATGTACTCTACATAGAAGTTAAATAAGCAGGGTGACAATATACAGCCTTGACGTACTCCTTTTCCTATTTGGAACTAGTCTGTTGTTCCATGTCCAGTTCTAACTGTTGCTTCCTGACCTGTATATAGGTTTCTCAAGAGGCAGGTCAGGGGTCTTTTCCCATCTCTTTCAGAATTGTCCACGGTTTATTGTGATCCACACAGTCAAAGGCTTTGGCATAGTCAAAGCAGAAATAGATGTTTTTCTGGAACTCTCTTGCTTTTTCAATGACCCAGCAGTTGTTGGCAATTTGATCTCTGGTTCCTCTGCCTTTCCTAAAACCAGCTTGAACATCTGGAAGTTCATGGTACATGTATTGCCGAAGCCTGGATGCCCATAATTGCATCTGTAAAATATAAATATTTATGCATAGTACTATTTATATATATGTCTGAGTAATCTATAGCTGTGCAAATATACATATAACATAAATAATAAAAATTACTTCACAGAGTTGTTTCAAAGATTGAATAAGATAAACATGTAAGGTGGAGTGGAGTTCCAGAGACACAGTGAAATTTAAACAATTGTCATTATTGCTAGACTTAATTTTCAAAATCTCCTAATTTATAATGTTATTTTATATGCTTCTTTCTGGTTAATATTATTTCTCCAGCAGTTCTGGAACATATTATTTTGTGTTTTTTCTTTTCATATTTTGTATAAATTATTAACCTTGAAGGATTCTCCCAAGTGACACAGTGGTAAAGTATCCAGTCTACAGTCCACAAAGAGTGGGTAATGACTGAGCTGCAGCACTACTACCACATTAATCTTTAATCTTTTATATTTAAAAATAAAGTTGAAATTTCCTCTAAGATAGGCTACCTGAGTATATACACATTAGCCCATAGAATGTTATGTTGTGTTTTTAGATGATTTATCACATTATTAAGTATGTTTTAGAAACAGATGGGGAGAAGGCAATGGAACCCCACTCCAGTACTCTTGCCTGGAAAGTCCCATGGATGGAGGAGCCTGGTGGGCTGCAGTGCATGGGGTCGCGAAGATTTGGACACGACTGAGCAACTTCCCTTTCACTTTTCACTTTCATGCATTGGAGAAGGAAATGGCAACCCACTCCAATGTTCTTGCCTGGAGAATCCCAGGGACAGGGGAGCCTGGTGGGTTGCCATCTATGGGGTCTCACAGAGTTGGACATGACTAAAGTGACTTAGCAGCAGCAGCCGCAGAAACAAATGAATAAGTACATTTTTTAAAAATTAGTAAGTTGACACTTTTAATCATTATTTTATGTGTGTTCACTGACTCCGCAAACCCATGGTCTGAAGCACACCATGTTCCTCTGCCCATGGGATTTCCAAAGCAAGAATACTGGGAAATGAAAGTCAGTCAGTCATGTTCAACTCTTTGTGACCCCATGGACTATAGAGTCCATGGAATTCTCCAGGCCAGAATACTGGAGTAGGTTGCCATTTCCTGCTCCAGGAGATCATCCAGACCCAGGAATCGAACCTGCATTTCCTGCATCTCCTGCATTAGCAGGTGGATTATTTACCACCACAACACCTGGGAAGCCCCACTTCAAGTATGGAATTGATTTGAATTCATTAGGAAAACAACTCATGGAATGAAAGTTACTTCTCAGACTGATTTGTAGATATTGAAGAAAATACACCTTAAAGAGTCAGTAAAGGTTATTTCTATTTTATGAGAGCAATAGAATTCTAAAAAATTAAAGGAAATATGTCAAGCTTTGGTTATAATCAAACAATAATCTCTAAAGAGCAAAGCCCTTATAGAACATTGCCTTTATTTGAACTTAGGGGTGTGTGTGTGTGTGTGTGTGTGTGTGTGTGTATACACATATAAAAATGAAGACACTTGGTCATTCTGATTTTCAGATTTTTAAAAATATTTTCTCACTTTGATCTAAACGTGTTCTCAAGAATATCTTTCCAAACTCCTATTTCAAAAAGATGTTTTCTCAGTCATTTTGTGCCAGCATTATGAGAAAACATTAGAACCAGTGCACCAGTGCCTAAAGAAAAATGAGTGGCTTAATTTTCATTCATGAAGCTGGGGGAAAAAATTCCACAAAATTTTGTATGCATTAAAACCATACAAATGATAATACAGTAATCCCAGCTCTAATTCTAACATGAGCTGTTAAGAACAAACCATATGTTATGCTCATAAATGTATTAAATATACACAAATGAGTCTCACTTATGTAAGAAGATTTCTAAATTATAATTTTTAGATTGTGAATAGAATGCTGATCAGAATAAAAAAAGATTTCAGAAATATGCATATTCTGCGATATCTTTAGTATTCCAGTGTGAGTAAGCAACAAACAACCACTTTGCCATGTGCCCTTTATATCTGAAAGGCCACCTGCCAGCTCATTCCCATTTTCCCCTCAATGGGTTATCAGATGAATATAAATTAGTACAGTTTGAATTTCACTAAGAGCTGCATTTCCTACTCCATTGTGAAATGGGTCAGATGGAAGCACTTATTTGATACTGCCATTCAGATCCAAAGTCATGAAGTGCAACTTGCAAACTATTGTCCCCCAAGTGATTATCACACATGGGCTAGGCAGCATGACAATGATTGATTGTCAATTAGTCCAGTCCAAAGCCAAGCAGTCCAAATTGTTAGGAATTTTTAAAACAAAACATGTGTTCCCAATTCCCTTTAATACCCAATTGGCAGCAAGTCCCCGACAAAATCTGCTGCTCAGGGCAAGTTGTTAATGTGTCTTTCTCAAAGGTAACAAATAGAAGTGGAAAGAGCCAGTTAAGGAGGAGAACATGCAGCTTGCTGTCCCCTTAGTTAACACAAATCAAACTCAACTGGAGTGGAATAATATGCAGATAATCTACTGTGATTGTTGTGACAACTACTAACTTTGAAATAACAAAGAGGAACTAAGGTTCCTCTCCTCTTAAAACCTGTATCCCATTGGATCAGCTACTAAGAACATTTTAATTTAAATATTTACAATCATATAAATGGTTTTAAAATGTCCTCAATTGTTGTGCATTCTCTTAGGGCCTGCTATTTTCTTTGGCAGGTTTGTATAGACTTAATTTAAGGCTACAAAATTATTAAAGATTGGTTTTAAAAAATAGTATCCAGCAAATGACTCTAAATTAAAAGTGATAGAAATGCTAAGTGTTAGCAAAAATATGAAGAAATAAGAATTCAACTTACAATAATACTCTGCTTGTGGGGAGACAAATTGTTACAGCCACTTAGAACAAGAGTAGATGTGTAGACCCTAAAACCTAGAAATTCCACCACTGCGTGTATACCATACAGCAATCTGTATTAAAGATTAGAGAATCCAAAGCAAAAATTTTTTCCCCTGGAACATAAACTCTGCTGATCCCTGACCTTAGCAACATGATGACGAGATGATGAATAAATCAAGATCACCAATGCCCTCTCCTGCTGACCTTTTATATCTATAAATTCCCAGTGAAGTTTCTTAATATTTTTATGTGATTTGGAATTTGTCTTGCTACCTAATATGTGAGATTTGGAGAACTAGATGAAACTCATTTGGCATAAAAAAAATCAAGATCCAGAAGAGACCCACTTTACTCAGTAATAGCAAACACAAATCCTTTTAAATTGTGTAGTGCAAAGGGTCAATTAAGTATGAAAGAAAGCTTATGGAGTGTAAACAGAAGATAGTTACTAGTTCTCAGGAATAAAGAAACCAGTTTCCTGTATGGCGTTTCTTACAATTCAGTTGAAAGGAGAAGGTGGAACACTTATGGAGGTCTTCAAAAACCTGATTCATGTTGATGTATGGCAAAACCAAATCAATATTGTAAAGTAATTAGCATCCAATTAAAGTAAATAAATTTATATTAAAAAAAAAACCCTGATTTAGAAAGATGAAGAACAAGAAGCAAAAAAGGAGGGAAAGAGGAAGGGGTGAAAAACATCTAAAACAAAACATCTTCTGTAAACTTCATCTTGGGAAAGAGTGATAGCAATTTGGTGGGGAGCAATCTAGAAGGCTTTTAAAATGAAGAGCTTAGATCTAAGTCAAGGATCAGCAAAGTATCATCCTCAGTCTAAAGCCAGCCCACTGCTTTTTCTTGTAAATAATGTTTAATTTAACACAGCTAATTCTTTAGTTTATATACTGTCTATTACTTTCTTATTCCGGCTCTGACCTCATGTTACAAGGCGGTGCTATTTGTTGCTGAGTCTCTATAATAATAAGAAAGATGTGGAGGAGGGAGGAGGGTTAAAAAAAAAAAAAAAAAAAAGATGTGAGTTTAGTTACATGGACAGGCTTCCTGGGGCAGGCCACCAGGCGATGTAGCTTAGACCTCCACTGGGTTGGTCCTGATTTTGATCTCCAGCTTCCAGCAAGAGCCCATGAAAGAGATGCTTACTCTCATGTTTATTTATGTAACAGCTAATGTAGATGAGAATTCATCAAAAATGCCACCTTCTCAAAGAACCCTGCAAAATTTAGTTGTCTATATTATAGTAAGTGGGTCTGCTAAAACAAATAAATGAAAAAATGCATTAAAATTTAGAAAAACCTGAAATATCCAGAGCAAAACTGAGTAGCTATAAGAGAGACAGTATTGATCATAAAGCCTAGACCGTTTACTGTCTGTCCCTTTATAGAAAAAAATATTGACAACGCATGGTGTAAGTTCATGAGTATTAAAAACACATTGAATAGGGGGAAAAAAACAGAATGGTATCTGTAACTAAGCAAAGAAAGAAAAAATGGAAAAAGTCTTGTAGTTTATGAAAGAAAAACTGGCATTAAGAAACAATAAAAAATGACTTTGAAAAAAAGAAGAAAGAGAGGAGTGACAGAGAACCTTGAAAAATCAGAAAACCTGAGATCCAGTTTTATAAGACTGAAGAGCATGTGGTCATTTGTTCTTTATAAGCCTGGTGAACTCTATTAATAAAAGTGATTTTCTAGTGGCACAAAACTAAATTTAGTTCAGTTCAGTCACTCAGTCATGTCCTAATCTTTGTGACCCCATGAACCGCAGCACGCCAAGCCTCCCTGTCCATCACCAACTCCAAGAGTCCACCCAAACCCATGTCCATTGAGTCAATGATGCCATCCAACCATCTCACCCTTTGTCGTCCCCTTCTCCTCCTGCCCTCAATCCCTCCCAGCATCAGGGTCTCTTCCAATGAGTCAGCTTTTCCCATCAGGTGGACAAAGTATTGGAGTTTCAGATCAGTCCTTTCAATGAACACCCAGGATTGATCTCCTTTAGGATGGACTGGTTGGATCTCCTTGCAGTCCAAGGGACTCTCAAGAGTCTTCTCCAACACCACAGTTCAAAAGCATCAATTCTTTGGCACTTAGCTTTCTTTATAGTCCAGCTCTCATTCATTATGACTACTGGAAAAACCATAGCCTTGACTAGACAGACCTTTGTTGGCAAAGCAATGTCTCTCCTTTTTAATATGCTGTCTAGGTTGGTCATAACTTTTCTTCCAAGGAGTAAGCGTCTTTTAATTTCATGGCTGCAATCACCACCTGCAGTGATTTTGGAGACCAGAAAAAAAGTCTGACGCTATTTCCACTGTTTCCCCATCTATTTGCCATTAAGTGATGGGACTGGATGCCATGATCTTAGTTTTCTGAATGTTGAGCTTTAAGCCAGCTTTTTCACTCTCCTCACTTTCATCAAGAAACTACTAAATTATTAGGTATAATAACATTCATATTCTATTTTTTTTCTTAAATCTATGATAAAAATGATGACCTTTCCTATTTTTCATAATTTTCCCCTTTAGTTAAAAAATAAATTGCTAGTTTATGTGCTGCTGCTGCTGCTAAGTCACTTCAGTTCTGTCCGACTCTGTGAGACCCCATAGACGGCAGCCCACCAGGCTCCCCTGTCCCTGGGATTCTCCAGGCAAGAACACTGGAGTGGGTTGCCATTTCCTTCTCCAATGCATTAAAGTGAAATGTGAAAGTGAAGTCACTCAGTCGTGTCTGACTCTTTGCGATCCCATGGACGGCAGCCTCCCAGGCTCCTCCGTCCATGGGATTTTCCAGGCAAAAGTACTGGAGTGGGGTGCCATTGCCTTCTCTGATTGTTATTTAGTTGCCAAGTTGTGTCCAACCCTTTTGTGACTCCATGAACTATAACCCACAAGGCTTTTCTGTCCATGGGATTTCCCAGGCAAGAATACTAGAGTGGGTTGCCATTTCCTTCTCCATGGGTACAATTGAAGTAAGCCACATAAAATTGCCCTAAATATATGTAGCTGAATTTTGTATACTCTGATACTTTGTTATAGTCATTTGTGGATTTATCTTCATTGCAAATAGCAGTTATATGAGAAACAAGATATCATCTATTCTGATATAGATCATATGTTCTTATACATTGGTAAAATCTTCATTAATTGAGAAAAACATAGAGGAGGGAATAAAACTTTAGTTTCATTATAAATTTTGTTGAACAATCTTAATATTGCATAGTCTGTGAAATAATTGTATCCAGAATTTCTGTTTTATTTGTAACAGATGGGTAAAAAGAGGAAGAGTCACTTTTACTGAGTATTTGGGAGATAAGAATCTTGAAGTTTTGAACTAATTATTAGAACCAAGTCATCATATACTTGTTCAATTGTTAGTTGAATTTTTAGTGTTTGAACACATGAATTTGTCTTCAGATAGCGTTTTTAGTGACAGAAAGAGATCAAATACAATCTTACTGTTTCTGGCCAATAAATATTGCCTCAAATCTTGATTTTTTTTTTTTTTTAAATCTAGAGTTCAATCTTTTCCTCTGATGCCAAGCTGAAGACTTGAAACTAACTTTTCCTTTTAAGCAATAGTTGACAGTAGGCAAATCCTATGATGTATTCAAAGTCAACTGCATAATTGACATAGGACTATATGAGTGTGCTAAATAATATTCATTGCAGTTGGTCATGGGAACTTAGAGTCTCCTGAATGTGCAATCAGGAAGTGCCTTCTACATCAGTGGCATCTTTCCAAATATTTATGTATGTTTGCTTGTCATTTGTGGACAATACTTGACCAGGGGAAAGGATGTGTGTATATGCTCAGTTGTGTCTGACTCTTTACAATCCCATGGACTATAGCTCACCAGGCTCCTCTGTCTACGGAAATTTCCACTGAAGAACACTGGAGTGAGTTACCATTTCCTAGTCTAGGGGATCTCCCCGACCTAGGGGTTGAACCTGCATCTCCTGCATTGGCAGGCAGATTCTTCACCACTGTGCCACCTGGGAAAAGGACACTTACCACTAAAAACCAAGTGTAACATTTTAGTCAAAAATGTTTGAAATCTTTAGCTTTACTATTGTGTTTTCTCAGTAGTTGTAACAAGTTTTGGTATGAGCAAATCAAGTTCACATACATTTCTTAAGTTCTGGAAAACAAACAACTTAAATGGCATTTGGCAACATGTTTTGCTGGGGACAAAGCCAATATGCTTCTAGATCATGTATTTTAAAGCAGCATGTTATGAAGAAATGAAAATAAGTTCAACATGATCAATGGACACAAAAATGGCAATTAAAAGACCAAAGCTGCCTGTCTCTTCTTTCTCCCCTACAGACTTTAATGAGCAAAATTTGGTTATGTTAACCTTTCTTTTTTAAGTCATAAGTCACCCTTTAATGATGTTTATACTTCTGTAAATTCCCTCTAGTGAATATATGTTTTTCCTCCATGTTGACATAACCTATAATATGGTTTCACTTCCATGGACATTCTACAATAAGCATGCTGTCCTTTTAATAAAATGTTCTTCAGGAGTCTGGAACATCTTTAGGAATTACACTGTTTATAATGTTTAGCATGAGGCTATCAATATTGATTTCTGGTAGTCCAGTCCTCCCTCAGACTTCAATGTAAGTGAAATTAAAGCTATTGAAACTCTGCTACATTCACCTAGTTTTATCCATCAAGTTTCAAATTTTACAGCAATAACTGTGTGAAAACACTGGGCTAAGCTCCTCTATCCTTAGTCAAGGTGCTTTCACATTGACATCACCATCACCACCAGCACCACACTGTCACCCCACAGGCAACTCAGAATGCCTCTCAGACTTTCCAGGAAGACTATGCCTCACTTTCACAGTTAAGTAAATTCAATTCATAGCCAGTCATTGGTTCCTGAAGAATCAAGGAAAAAGCCTTTGTTATATTGGTGGAAAATATATATTGACCACAAAATTTTTCAGAGAAAAATAATAAAATCCATCAAAGAGGTAGCTGAAGCCATCTAACATATAATCTTGAAGAGACTATTTGATTTCATTATATCTCAGTATTTTCCAAAAGATGTAAGTCTACAAGTATTAGGTTAAAATCATTTGGGACTTAAATACATTTTAAAATTCAATTCAACGTGGGGCTTCTGCAAGAAATGACTCATAAGAATGATTAGTTTAGGCCTATAGTTCAATTCTCTGACTAAAAGGAAAAAGGCGGACTCCAAAGTGAAGATCAATGTTCTACATGGAAGAGAAAGGATTATTTTGGCTATTAAATTTGACAGATATCCATAAAAGGGGAGAAATGATGCCATCTCATTTGACATATCCCTGACATAGAATTCCAACAAAAGATCTTGACTTAGAGCGGCACAATAATACAGATTTTCTGTGTAGTTAAGAATAACATTGGAAATCTATGTCATACAATGCTAGGATATTTTAATGAACTGCCTCAGATTTACATGTAAACAAATGGATTTGCAGAAAGTACATTACCTTTCAGTTTTATAGAATATAGAAAGTAAGAATCCTTGGGAAACTAGTGGGTATTTTTTTTTTCCAGATTCTTGTACCTTTTCAAAATTTCATAAGTAAGTTTTAAAAATATGTAAATATAATTATTGCAAAGCTTGAATTTAATAAAAATTTTGGTATAGTCATTTAAAATAATTTAAAATTGAAAATAACATATGATGAGAAGTTTCGTATCTAGTATTTGCATAAGAGAAAAAAGCCATATATCCACACAAAAAATAAGCATGATATTTGAGGCATTTTTATCTGTTGCTGCTAAAAACTGGAAAAAACTCATATGTTCATTATCTGATAAATGGATAAATTGAGGCATTTATTCTACTAGGAAATGAAAATAATGTACCTGTCAATACATTCAATAAGATAATGCATCTTGAGAGCATTATACTAAGTGAAAGGAACTATACGCAAAACAGCTAAATACTATACAGTTCCATTTATATGACAACCTGAGAAAACACAAAAGTATAGGTGCTTTAGAACCTAATTTTGAGATCAATTTTTTTAACTTTTTTAAGTGATAGATTTCAACATTTTAAGATGTTGAAATGTTAGTAAAAGTCAGTGAAGGATTCCTTCTCTACAAAATAAGCTAAGACACAGAAAACTATTAATAACACATGACATCAAAGACGTTCCCCAAACCAAAGCTAAATAATTTTATGTTATATTCAACAAAGAAGAGCTTGTTTGTATATGAAAGTGCAGTTATTTTACACATAATGTGTCAATTCCAAAATGATCATCTTATTACGATCATCTATTATCATCTATAATCATCTATTATCTACTATTAGGCTAATTATGAGACACTTAAAAAGGAAGCATAAAGATCAAACATACCTCATTATCAGTGACTATGCTGCTAAGTCGCTTCAGTCATGTCTGACTCTGTGCGACCCAATAGACAGTGGCCCACCAGGCTCCCCCATCCCTGGGATTCTCCAGGCAAGAACACTGGAGTGGGTTGCCATTTCCTTCTCCAATGCATGAAAGTGAAAAGTGAAAGTGAAGTCACTCAGTTGTGTCTGACTCTTTAAGACCCCAGCCCACCAGGCTCCTCCATCCATGGGGTTTGCCAGGCAAGAGTACTGGAGTGGGGTGCCATCACCTTCTCCATCAGTGATTATAAGTTGAGAATATATCAATGTGTCATACTGAGAAGATAAAGATCATGCTATCTCTGTTTGTTTGTTTTTTTTAATATTCTCCAAAGGTCAAAACTACTGTATCATAAGAATTGGAATGTCACAAAGCTTATAAGTTGTGTGCTTTTTATTCAAGTTTTGTACATACGTCACTGGAAACCTAAAGTTGCTGAGATATGAATTGCCAAAATACAGTCGTGTTAGTTGTGATCTTGTTGCTAGTCTAGATATTTCATAAGAATCTAATTAATTATCTATGATCGCAATAAGTATAAAATTACTTATGATACTAATTTGTCCATGTACCCACAATTTAAAGAGAATTGTATCCGCTATTCTTTATCTGCTAAGAGATGATGTAGATCTCTTAAATATTTGTATTTTACTAAGGTTTTGATTTTCTTTAAAATGTGTTAGTGAAGGTGGCCTCCCCGAAAACATAGATTTGTATTTTAAATATTATGGAATTTTACTTAAACATTTATTTTAGGTCATTGAAGAATATCTACTTTAATGGTCCTTTATCCTAATTGCCTAAGGTAAGATTATTCAGTTGCTCAGTCATGTCTGACTCTTTGCTATCCCATGGACTATAGCCCAACTATAGCCTTCCAGGCTCCTCTGTCCATGGGATTCAATTGGCAAGAATACTGGAGTGGGTTGCCATTTCCTCCGCCAGGGGATCTTCCCAGCTCAAGGATCAAACACCCATCTCTTGTGTCTCCTGCATTGGCAAGCAGATTGTTTACCACTGAGCCACTTGGGAAACCAAATAATGGTAATAGTTGCTATTTATTGATACTGTGACTTGAAGTAGACTTTATTCTCATTTATGGATAAGTAAACCAAGCACAGAGATATGTGTAACTTGCCCAGTATTGAACCACTAGTATAGGTTAACTCATTCTGTCTCATTCCACTGTTATAATCTTAATTGCTACTCTATTCTACCTGATGTTATAAGCAGAAAGCAAATTCTTCAATGTCAAGCCAAGTGACAGACTATCCGAATTTGACTCTTAAAATGAAATATTTTCATTATATACCACTGCCCTCACTTCATGGTATGCACAGCTCATGAAGTGTACATATTCACTACAGCAATTTTTTTCCTTAGAATGTTGATTGGATCATATATTAAGATATATGAATGTTGATTGGATCATATATTAACAGGATAGGATATTAAGTATTTTTCTTTAATCTTAGAGTTTTCTAAATTGAACATATGTTAAAATATGTATGTAAGTTATTCATTGCATTTAATTCATAGATAGCAATATACAAACAAAATTATAAGATTACTGATAAACACTCAAATTAAGGTTTTGATAGATTTGTTGACCTTCTGAATAATATATAACACCATAATATAATTTCAATAGAAATTATATTGAATCAATATATATTGAATCAATATAGAATCAATGTCTTGATTCTATAGAGGCAAGGATCCTAAAGGGCTAGATTCTTTAGTTATCTCCTGCAAGATATGATAACATTGGCTTAAAATATCAGCTATTTACACTCTCAATTGTACCACATTCGATTGACCTTTTGTCAAAGTACTATGTTGTAACATGCTGTTTTTCCTGAAGTAATCAGATGCTCTGCATGTTACATTAGAAGTGCTATTATTGAGTTATTGATGCTGTCTTTAAAGCATTTTTTAAACATTGCTTACCACCTCCTCCTGTACCAGAGTCTTTGAAAATATCATAGGAGAACATTCACCTGTTTTGTTTCATAATTAATATTTTTGTCCTTTCTTGTAATTGCATATTGACATGTGCTCATAATTATTAATACATATATAACCTATTTTAAATTGGAGAAAATATTAACTTCAAATAAAATGTGATTTACCCAAATGTTGTGCAGAATGATAATACAATTTTTTCAGTCAGTTCTTAAAATTTCAGGGATAGAAGGAATTTAAAGGACATAAGTTCCAATCATCCAAAGTACACTTGTATAACCTGAGCAATATCTGTGCAGAATGGCTCTTTAGCCTTTCTTTTAATACCTCTATAAAGGCAATATTTTCTACCTTCATACCTTTTTAGCTATTTAAAAGAATTCCATTGCTTTGAACTCATGTGCCTTAGTTCTCACTTTTGAGACCATATATATCTGAAAAAGATATGTAATATAAAACTATCACCATGTAATATATCACTTTTTCCAAATTAAATTCTAGGCACACCTCTCAATAGCTTGAAAAATGAATCAATTTCCTAATTAAAGCCAAGTAATATCCAGAAATATCACAAAATTTCCTAGTGATTTGCAGTAAAACTCAACTAACCAAAAGAATTGATGTCATTTACAATAAGTGTTTTATCATTTTGCCCTAATTGATTATGACATTGCTTTACAAAGAGAGAAAATTCAGTTGAAGCAGATTGAAATTAAAGAGTAATGAACTGGTTTATGTAGTGGCAACAGCTAACTAACCATCTTATTTAGAAGCTCAAATAATATTATCAGCACCTATTTCTCATCCCTAGACTCTGCATTCTATTATGTTTGCTTCATTTTCAGGATCCCCATGGGGACTCTTCATCCACCAGGAAGACATTTGTTTGTTTGATTTGGTTACTTGTTCCCTACCAAGTTTAAGTAAATCAAAAGAGAAAACACCTCTTCTTGAGATAATTCTATTAAGCTTGATTTGAGACACCTGTTCATGCTCTTTTCAGGTGGTTAGAAAAGTGCTGTGACTAATCTAAATCTTATAGTATTGCCTGGAACATTCCAAGAATTCAATGAGTAAAGTGAGTGAAGTCGCTCAGTCATGTCCAACTCTTTGAGATCCCACAGACTGTAGCCTACCAGGCTCCTCCATCCATGGGATTTTTCCAGGCAAGAATACTGGAGTGGGTTGCCATTTCCTTCTCCAGGAGATCTTTCCGGCCCAGGGACTGAACCCGGGTCTCCTGCATTGTAGGTAGATGCTTCACGTCTGAGCTACCAGGGAAGTCCCACACTGTACTGAACTCTAAAACCAGAGCCCTTGGGGATCCCGGCTCCGGTTGCCTTGACCTAGGTCTGAAGAATTCAATAGATGCTCCTTAGTTGTATCATTAGCCAAGTCCAGTTCATATGCTCCTCTGAAATAGAAAACAATAAATTAACTAAAGGGATACCGTATGGGAACTTTCCATTACGACTTAAAGTGGTGGTTTGACTAACTTTGGGCTTCCATCTTTACTAATCTAAGAACATATATTTGAAAATTTTATTCTTTATACTGATTTATTTGTATCTCACAAGTTTTATTTGCTGTTTTTTATTTCCATACATTTAAAAAAATTTTTTCCTATTTTATTATGGTGGATATTTTGACCCAGGGGTCATTCAGATATTTTTAATTTAAATACATGAATATTTTCCCCAATTATTTCTATTATTTATGACTAAAAAATATGGTTTGTCTAAAGCAATGCTTAATATTTTGAGGCTAGGTTTGTGGGATAATATTTGGTTGATTTTTATAAATATTTTGTAATGTTTACAAAAGAATGTGTATTCACTAACAATCAGGTGAAATTTTAGGTATATTTATAAAATTGTGCAGCAAGCAATTTGTATTATTTGTGCAGGTACAAATTTCTATATCGTCATTGATTTTTTTTAAAAAATTGGGGAATAATTGCTTTACAATGTTGAGTTGGTTTCAGCCCTACAATAGCATGAATCAATTCTAATTTTATATATATATATATATATATCACATGCATCCCCTCTCTCTCGAGCATCTCTGCCCTCATTGCCTTTTTTTTTTTTTTATTGGTCACTTTTATGTATACCTTAATAAGAGGTATGTGGTGAAATACTTATGATAATGATTTGCTAAGCTTTTCTAAAACGAAAGTGAAGTCTCTCAGTCTTGTCTGATTCTTTTCAACCCTATACACTATAGCCTGCCAGGCTCCCCCATCCATGGGGTTTTCCAGGCAATACTGGAGTGGGTTCGATATCTGTATTTTCTCTGAGATTAAATTTTATAATTTTTTTCATGGTAAAGTATCTTGCTGCTGCTGCTGCTGCTAAGTCGCTTCAGTCGTGTTGGACTCTGTGCAACCCCATAGACGGTAACCCACCAGGCTCCCCCGTCCCTGGGATTCTCCAGGCAAGAACACTGGAGTGGGTTGGCATTTCCTCCTCCAATGCATGAAAGTGAAAAGTGAAAGTGAAGTTGCTCAGTCGTGTCCGACTCTTAGCGACCCCATGGACTGCAGCCCATCAGGCTCCTCCATCCATGGGATCTTCCAGGCAAGAGTACCCGAGTGGGATGCCATTGCCTTCTCCAAGTATCTTAGTTTCTTTTAAATCTGAAAGTGTCATTTCAACAGTTTTGAAACATGTAGTGTCTAGATATAAAACTCTGGTTTAATAATTTTTATCTCTTCCTAATCATTTCACTCTACTGTTTCAAGTCTTCTGGATTTTCTTTATTACAGATGAGAATTTAGGTTTTAATTAAATTAATTTTATTTCCTATAAATTGTGTTTTGTCTTTTTTCTTTGGCTTTTGCTATTTTCAGTCATGTCCAACTCTTTGCAACTCCCATGGACTGCAGCACACCAGGCTTCCCTGTCCTTCACTATCTCTTGGAGTTTGCTCAGACTCGTGTCCATTGAGTTGATGATGCCATTGTCTTTGGTGTTGTACACTATCAGTGCAAAGAGTCCATCCGTAGATTTAAAACAGATGGTCTCATATGCCTCGTCTTTGTCTATTGTTGGTTTTGGTACTCATATATGGCTCTTATTTTTCCCTTGTCTTTTATGATTTTTGATTGAGAACTACTAATTATTTTCCAACTTAATGTGATATATTTTCAGATCTGATTTCAAAGTTGAGCTCCTCTAGAGATCACTTGTGGACTTTTTTTCTGCTATTTTCTGGCATGCAGGCAACCTAAGAAGTTTCAATACATGTATTTTTTTTTCTTTTGCTTGCTTGATCTTTGTCTGTGTGACCCAAATAGAGGTACTAATTTTTAAAACTCCAACTACAAGTGAGGATTTGTGGTTTCAAATCTCAGAGGACATATTTTCTATTTCTTACCATGTCAGAGTTAAGACAAGCAAGTTTCCCAGCTGTCATTTCCTATATTGTAGGGCTTATTTCTTATTTAATTTTGTAGTAAAAATGTATCATTTTTAGGTTTCAGCTTTATGTGGGGATTCTACTTTCAGATTCTTCACTTTGAACTGAACTGTGATTTTATACTCAGTTTTTCACTTCTTGTGAAGCTACCAATGTGGAACCTCTGGTAACCCGGGTTCAACACACAATTTCAGGTTAAAGGCAAGCTCTGAAAAACATGTACCTCTCAGATCCCCTTGTTTTACATGATTTTGAGGATTGAAATATTCCTCTTATTTTCTGAAAATATTCTCTGAAAATATTTTCTGAAAATATTCTCTTATTTTCCGCCAGATCAATGATTCTTTTGCATGGATAATTTTAATGTACTCTCTACACTTTTAGTATGTATGTGTCAGTGTGTGTTTGTTTAATTCTGAATTGGGGGTTTTCAATCTGTTTCATCACAATGTGGAAAAAGAAAAACATGAAGCTTTTTTTTTTTTTTTTGTAATTGAGGGATTTTTTAAGGACATTATAAAACATTAAGTTTTATAAGGACAAATTTTAAACTATTGTTTTATCAACGACTATGCCAAAGCCTTTGTGTGGATCACAATAAACCGTGGACAATTCTGAAAGAGATGGGAGTACCAGACCACCTGACCTGCCTCTTGAGAAATCTGTATGCAGGTCAGGAAGCAACAGTTAGAACTGGACATGGAACAACAGACTGGTTCCAAATAGGAAAAGGAGTATGTCAAGGCTATATATTATCACCGTGCTTATTTAACTGATATACAGAGTACATCATGAGAAACGCTGGACTAGAAGAAACACAAGCTGGAATCAAGATTGCCGGGAGAAATATCAATAACCTCAGATATGCAGATGACACCACCCTTATGGCAGAAAGTGAAGAGGAACTCAAAAGCCTCTTGATGAAAGTGAAAGTGGAGAGTGAAAAAGTTGGCTTAAAGCTCAACATTCAGAAAACAAAGATCATGGCATCTGGTCCCATCACTTCATGGGAAATAGATGGGGAAACAGTGGAAACAGTGTCAGACTTTATTTTTCTGGGCTCCAAAATCACTGCAGATGGTGACTGCAGCCATGAAATTAAAAGACGCTTACTCCTTGGAAGGAAAGTTATGACCAACCTAGATAGCATATTCAAAAGCAGAGACATTACTTTGCCAACAAAGGTTCATCTAGTCAAGGCTATGGTTTTTCCTGTGGTCATGTATGGATGTGAGAGTTGGACTGTGAAGAAAGCTGAGCTCAGAAGAATGGATGCTTTTGAACTGTGGTGTTGGAGAAGACTCTTGAGAGTCCCTTGGACTGCAAGGAGTTCCAACCAGTCCATTCTGAAGGAGATCAGTCCTGGGATTTCTTTGGAGGGAATGATGCTGAAGCTGAAACTCCAGTACTTTGGCCACCTCATGCGAAGAGTTGACTCATTGGAAAAGACTCTGATGCTGGGAAGGGTTGGGGGCGGGAGGAGAAGAGGATGACAGAGGATGAGATGGCTGGATGGCATCACTGACTCGATGGACATGAGTCTGAGTGAACTCTGGGAGCTGGTTTGGACAGGGAGGCCTGGCGTACTGGGATTCATGGGGTCATGAAGAGTCGGACACGACTGAGCGACTGAACTGAACTGAAAAGTTGTCTTCATTTAGGTCATATCTGAATGGTCTAGTGGCTTTCCCTACTTTCTTCAATTTAAGTCTGAATTTGGCAATAAGGAGTTCATGATCTGAACCACAGTGAGCTCCTGGTCCTGCTTTTGCTGACTGTATAGAGTTTCTCCATCTTTGGCTGCAAAGATTAAAATCAATCTGATTTTGGTATTGACCATCTGGTGATTTCCATGTGTAGAATCTTCGCTTGTGTTGTTGGAAGAGGGTGTTTGCTATGACCAGTGTGTTCTCTTGGCAAAACTCTATTAGCCTTCTTCCTACTTCTTTCTGCACTCCAAGGCCAAGTTTGCCTGTTACTCCAAGTATTTCTTGGCTTGCTACTTTTGCATTCCTACCACTAAAATGAAAAGGACATCTTTTTGGAGTGTGAGTTCTAGAAGGTCTTGTGGGTCTTCACAAAAACGTTCAACTTCAGCTTCTTCAGTATTACTGGTCAGGGCATAGACTTGCATTACTGTGATATAGAACAGTTTGCCTTGGAAATGAATAGAGATCATTCTGTCATTTTTGAGATTGCATCCAAGTACTGCATTTCAGACTCTTTTGTTGACCATGATGGCTACTCCATTTCTTCTAAGGGATTCCTGTCCACAATAGTAGATATAATGGTCATCTGAGTTAAATCACCCATTCCAGTCCATATTAGTTCGCTGATTCCTAAAATGTTGATGTTCACTCTTACCATCTCCTGTTTGAGCACTTCCAATTTGCCTTGATTCATGGACCTAACATTCCTGGTTCCTATGAAATATTGCTCTTTTCAGCATCAAACTTTACTTCCATCGCCAGTCACATCCACAACTTGGTGATGGTTTTGCTTTGACTCTGTCTTTTCATTCTTTCTGGAGTTATATTTCCACTGATCTTCAGTAGCATATTGGACACCTACTGACCTAGGGAGTTCATCTTTCAGTGTCCTATCTTTTTGCATTTTCATACTGTTCATGGGGTTCTCAAGGCAAGAATACTGAAGTGGTTTGCCATTCCCTTCTCCAGTGGACCATGTTTTGTCAGAACTCTCCACCATGACCTGTCCATCTTCGGTGTCCCTACATGGCATAGCTCATAGTTTCATTGAGTTAGGCAAGGCTGTGGTTGGTCAGTGTGATCAGATAGGTTATTTTTCTGTGATTGTTGTTTTCAGACTGTCTTCCCTCTGATGGAAAAGGATAAGAGGCTTATGGAAACTTACTGACGGGAGAGACTGACTGAGGGGAAAACTGGGTCTTGTTCTGGTGGGCAGGGCCAAGCTTAGTAAACCATTAATCCAATTTTCTGTTGATGGGTGATGCTGTGTTCCCTCCCTCTTACTTACCTGGGTACTTCCCTGGTGGCAAATTAGGCCAGCAAATTTGGAAAACTCAGCAATGGCCACAGGACTGTAAAAGGTCAGTTTTCATTCCAATCCCAAAGAAAGGCAATGCCAAAGAATGCTCAAACTACTGCACAATTGCACTCATCTCACATGCTAATAAAGTAATGCTCAAAAGCCTCCAAGCCAGGCTTCAGCAATATGTGAACCATGAACGTCCAGAGGTTCAGGCTGGATTTAGAAAAGGCAGAGGAACCAGAGATCAAATTGCCAACATCAGCTGGATCATGAAAAAAGCAAGAGAGTTCCAGGAAAACATCTATTTCTGCTTTATTGACTATGCCAAAGCCTTTGACTGTGTGGATCACAATAAACCGTGGACAATTCTGAAAGATATGGGAGTACCAGACCACCTGACCTGCCTCTTGAGAAATCTGTATGCAGGTCAGGAAGCAACAGTTAGAACTGGACATGGAACAACAGACTGGTTCCAAATAGGAAAAGGAGTATGTCAAGGCTATATATTATCACCCTGCTTATTTAACTGATATGCAGAGTACATCATGAGAAACGCTGGGCTGGAAGAAGCACAAGCTGGAATCAAGATTGCCGGGAGAAATATCAATAACCTCAGATATGCAGATGACACCACCCTTATGGCAGAAAGTGAAGAGGAACTCAAAAGCGTCTTGATGAAAGTGAAAGTGGAGAGTGAAAAAGTTGGCTTAAAGCTCAACATTCAGAAAACGAAGATCATGGCATCCGGTCCCACCACTTCATGGGAAATACATGGGGAAACAGTGGAAACAGTGTCAGACTTTATTTTTCTGGGCTCCAAAATCACTTCAGATGGTGACTGCAGCCGTGAAATTAAAAGACGCTTACTCCTTGGAAGGGAAGTTATGACCAACCTAGATAGCATATTGAAAAGCAGAAACATTACTTTGCCAACAAAGGTCTGTCTAGTCAAGCTATGGTTTTTCCAGTGGTCATGTATGAATGTGAGAGTTGGACTGTGAAGAAAGCTGAGCACTGGAGAATTGATGATTTTGAACTGTGGTGTTGGAGAAGACTCTTGAGAGTGCCTTGGACTACAAGGAGATCCAACCAGTCCATTCTGAAGGAGATCAGTCCTGGGTGTTCTTTGGAAGGAATGATGCTAAAGCTGAAACTCCAGTACTTTGGCCACCTCATGCGAAGAGTTGACTCATTGGAAAATACTCTGATGCTGGGAGGGATTGGAAGCAGGAGGGAAAGGGGACGGCAGAGGATGAGATGGCTGGATGGCATCACCGACTCGATGGACGTGAGTCTCAGTGAACTCCGGGAGTTGATGATGGACAAGGAGGCCTGATGTGCTGCTATTCATGGGGTTGCAAAGAGTTGGAGACAACTGAGAAGCTGAACAGAACTGAACTTAACTTCCCTGATGGCGCAGAGGATAAAGCATCTGCCTGCAATGGGGGAGACCTGGGTTCCATCCCTGAGTTGGGAAGATCCCCTGGAGAAGGAAATGGCAACCCACTCCAATATTCTTGCCTGAAAAATCCCTTGGACAGAGGAGCCTGGTGGGCTACATTCCATGGGGTAGCAAAGAGTCAGACACGACTGAGCAACTTCATTTCAAACTATGGTGGAGGTGATGAAGATAATGGAGACGTCCTTCAAAGGTCCCATGCACACACTGCTACACTCAGTGCCTCCAAACCTACAGCAGACCACCGCTGACCCACGCCTCTGCCAGAGACTCCTGGACACTCAGGTGCAAGTCTGGGTCAGTCTCTTGTGTGCTCACTGCTCCTTTTTCCCAAGATTAGATCTGACAGACAGAGTGCCTGAAGAACTATGGATGGAGGTTCATGACGTTGTACAGGAGACAGGGATCAAGATCATCCCCAAGAAAAACAAATGCAAAAAAGCAAAATGGTTGCCTGATGAGGCCTTACAAATAACTGAGAAAAGAAGAAAAACAAAAGGCAAAGGAAAGATATACCCATTTGAATGCAGGGTTCCAAAGAATAGCAAGGAGAGATAAGAAAGACTTTCTCAGTGATCAATGCAAAGAAATAGAGAAAAACAATAGAATGGGAAAGACTAGAGATCTCTTCAAGAAAATTAGAGATACAAAGGGAATATTTCATGCAAAGATGGGCACAATAAAGGACAGAAATGGTATGGACCTAGTAGAAGGAGAAGATATTAAGAAGAGGTGGCAAGAATACACAGAAGAACTACACAAAAAAAGATCTTCATGATACAGATAATCATGATAGTGTGATCACTAACATAGAGCCAGACATCCTGGAATTCAAAGTCAAATGGGCCTTAGGAAGCATCACTATGAAAAAAGCTAGTGGAGCTGATGGAATTCTAGTTGAACTATTTCAAATCCTAAAGATAATACTGTGAAAGTGCCACACTCAATATGCCAGCAAATATTGGAAAACTCAGCAGTGGCCACAGGACTGGAAAAGGTCAATTTTCATTCCAATCCCTAAGAAAGGCAATGCCAAAGAATGCTCAAACTACCACACAATTGCACTCATCTCACACGCTAGTAAAGTAATGCTCAAAATTCTCCAAGCCAGGCTTCAATAGTATGTGAACCATGAACTTCCAGAGGTTCAAGCTGGATTTAGAAAAGGCAAAGGAAACAGAGATAAAATTGCCAACATCTGTTGGATCATCAAAACAGCAGGAGAGTTCCAGAAAAACACCTGTTTCTGCTTTATTGACTATGCCAAAGCCTTTGACTTTGTGGATAACAGCAAACTGTAGAAAATTCTGAAAGAGATGGGAATACCAGACCCCCTGACCTGCCTCTTGAGAAATCTGTATACAGGTCAGGAAATAACACTTAGAACTGGACATGGAACAACAGACTGGTTCCAAATCAGTAAAGGAGTACGTCGAGGCTGTATATTGTCACCGTGCTTATTTAACCTATATGCAGAGTATATCATGAGAAATGCTGGGCTGGATGAAACACAAGCTGGAATCAAGATTTCTGGGAGAAATATCAATAACCTCAGATATGCAGATAACACCACCCTTATGGAAGAAAGTGAAGAACTAAAGAGCCTTTGAAGAAAGTAAAAGAGGACAGTGAAAATGTTGGCTTAAAACTCAACATTCAGAAAACTAAGATCGTGGTATCCAGTCCCATCACTTCAAGGGAAATAGATGGGGAAACAATGGAAACAGATTTTATTTTGGGGGGCTCCAAAATCATGGGAGGCAAGGTGATGACAAAGGATGACATAGTTGGTGGCATCATAGACTCAATCCATGTTTGTCACAAAGACCCCATGGACTGTATGGGGTCTCAAAGAGTCAGACATGACGGAGTGACTGAACTGACTGACTGAAAAGTTTTCTTAATAAATATCTTGAGGATATTATCTTCGTTTTCTTCTTTTTTGCTTCTTTTATGTTCCAATGGGATTATCCAATATGCAGCTTCTATTCGGTTCAGTTCAGTCACTTCCTCATGTCCTACTCTTTGCGACCCCATGGAGTGCAACATGTCAGGCTTCCCTGTCCATCACCAACTCCTGGAGCTTTCTCAGACTCATGTCCATCAAGTCAGTGATGCCATCCAACCATCTTATTCTCTGTCATCTCCTCCTGCCTTCAATCTTTCCCAGCATCAGGGTCTTTTCTATTTAGTCAGCCCTTTACATCAGGTGGACAAAGGATTGGAGCTTCAGCTTCAGCATTATTCCTTCTAATGAATATTCAGGACTGATTTCCTTTCAAATTGACTGGTTTGTTCTCCTTGCTGTCCAAGGGACTCTCAAGAGTCTTCTCCAACACCAAAGAACCATCAATTCTTTTGTACCCAGCTTTCTTTATGGCCCAACTCTCATATCCATCCATGACTTCTGGAAAAACCATAGCTTTGACTATACAGCCCTTTGTCAAAAAAATAATGTCTCTGCTTTTTAATATGCTGTCTAGCTTTGACATAGCTTTTCTTCCAAGGAGCAAGAATCTTTTAATCACGACTGTAGTCACCATCTGCAGTGATTTTGGAGCCCTGGAAAATAAAGTCTGTCACTGTTCCTTTGTTCCCTCATCTATTTGTCATTACAAGATAGAACCAGATGTCATGATGCTCATTTTTTGTATGCTGAGTTTTTTTTTTTTTAATTTTATTTTATTTTTAAACTTTACAATATTGTATTAGTTTTGTCAAATATCGAAATGAATCTGCCACAGGTATACCTGTGTTCCCCATCCTGAACCCTCCTCCCTCCTCCCTCCCCACACCCTCCCTCTGGGTCGTCCCAGTGCACCAGCACCAAGCATCCAGTATCGTGCATCGAACCTGGGCTGGCGACTCGTTTCATACATGATATTATACATGTCTCAATGCCATTCTCCCAAATCTCCCCACCCTCTCCCTCTCCCACAGAGTCCATAAGACTGATCTATACATCAGTGTCTCTTTTGCTGTCTCGTACACAGGGTTATTGTTACCATCTTTCTAAATTCCATATATATGCATTAGTATACTGTATTGGTGTTTTTCTTTCTGGCTTACTTCACTCTGTATAATAGGTTCCAGTTTCATCCATCTCATTAGAACTGATTCAAACGTATTCTTTTTAATGGCTGAGTAATACTCCATTGTGTATATGTACCACAGCTTTCTTATCCATTCATCTGCTGATGGGCATCTAGGTTGCTTCCATGTCCTGGCTATTATAAACAGTGCTGCGATGAACATTGGGGTACACGTGTCTCTTTCCCTTCTGGTTTCCTCAGTGTTTTAAGCCAGCTTTTTCACTTGCCTCTTTCACTTTCATCAAGAAATTATTTAGTTCCTCATGGCTTTCTGCATAAGGATGGTATCATCTGCATATCTGAGGTTATTGATATTTCTCTCAGCAATCTTGATTCCAGCTTGTGTTTCATCCAACCCAGCATTTTGTGTGATGTACTCTGCATATAGGATAAATAAGCAGGGTGACAATATACAGCCTTGATGTACTCTTTTCCCAATTTTGAACCAGTCCATTGTTCCACATCCTGTCCTAACTGTTGCTTCTTGACCTGCATACAAATTTCTCAGGAGGCAGGTCAGGTGGTCTGGTATTCCCATCTCTTTAAGAATTTTCCATGGATTCTATTGGAAACATCTACAATTTGCTTTCATAAAAATTTTACTCATTTTCATTTAAATGCATCTAGTGAATCAGTTATTGATACAGATGGTGCTCGATCTCTGGTTGGGGAACTAAGATCCCACAAGCCACACACACACATGAAAAGGTGCATGAAAATAGGTTTCAAGTAAATTTATTTTTAGCTAAAGTTGTAGTTTTAATTAAGCTAGGTTATAAAGCTTGCATGGAAATTTATCAAATTTTCCCGTAAGAAATAATAAAAAACAAAACCCACAGTGGTGTGGATCCAACTTTAGTTACTAGCTGATTGAAAGATAGACCTTTTAAGAACGTTATTTAACCTTTCCTCTTCTCCCTAAATGAAGCTATTCATTGTTCCTGATAGTGTTAGAAAACACCCTCATTAAACTACAATCATTACACAGCCTAAAGCATTATTGTTTCAGGTAGAATAAGAAGGCTTGAAGGAATAACCTGTCATGTTCTGACATCTCCCTATAGCCCACATAACCACAGGGCTTCTGAAAAATATATTTTATATGAAATATATGTATAAAATATATATTTCTTAGAATATATTCAGTGACCCATATTTAGTGTTTAATCATTAGCTACTCACAGAACAAATACTGAAATAATTCCTGTCTTTCTGAACAAGGTTCTTAATCTCCAAATGCATAAGCTATTTATTGAATAAGCTCATGTTTATGGAGGGTGAAAATGTATCCCTAAATAATGTTTATCAGCGAGGAGACTAGTAAGTTTTTATAACCAGCAAGACCTTCAAAGAGCATGAAACTTCATTTTTTTGTTCAGTCACTCAGTTGTGTCTGACTCTTTTGTGATTCTATGGACCCTAGCCTCCCAGGAATTTCCCAGGAAAAAATACTGGAGTGAGTTGCCATTTTTATTCTCCAAGAGATTTTCCCAACTAAGAAATCAAACCTATGTCTCTTGTGTCTCCTGCCTTGCAGATGGATACTTTAACAGCTGAACCATCGAGGAAGCCCTGTGAAACTTTACCCATATTATCAAATCAGCAGTGAACTTTTCTAACCAATTTGTAAGCCAGATATTTACACAGTTTATTTATTTTTACTAAAAAATATAAATTTCCATGTCCATTAGGATAGAAGTAAAGCCTTAAAAAATATGTCTTTATCATGCTTATTCATTTCTGTACATGGCCCTTCTTAATAGTTCTACTTTTAATATAAAGAAATGCAGAATTGATGTCTGGACACTGAACAGTAACAAACCATGGATTAAAGACATTTTACACCATTGCATCATTACTTTTAGGAAGACATGCTGAATATTGTCATGTCATATGATAAATAGCACAAGTGTTAATTGACTGGAAACAGTAAATGCATATTATCATACTCTGCTATAGGATCCATAGTTTAGTTCACTTAGCTTAAATTATTAAACCTGTTAGCGTGTGCAAACTGAGCAACAGATAATGGCAGAATATGACAATATTCTCAAAAGACTCTTTCTTCTCTTTCAGAAATACTGCACATCAATGCTGAGTTACTCTAGCTTGAACTTTCTCTCTGTACATGTATAGGTTTAAATTAAGGCTGAGTGACTGCCAAACCAGCACTGACCTCTCAATAGGGGTGACATTAAGAATTTTTTGTGGTTTGTGCTCCTGAACAAAGTAACATATAACTTCCAGAAGCTCCCATCCAATGCATACATTCATAGCTCTTTGTTCATCGTCTTCTTTTGTCCCAGTGACTTTTCGATAGGAAAAATATAGCCCTAGCTATAAGCTTTGCTCTTTTAGCACTTGCAGACTGTAATAGATGTATATTTTCATGACCTCTACTAACTCATAAAAATGATGCTATTATGACACATGAGAAACAGAAAAACAATGAGAACAAGAATAAGACTTTGGATATTTTGAGAACAAAATATATATATTGTTTTAAAAATAAAAACACTCCCTCTTGAGATGAATGAATATTATTTTTAAATAGATATGGTGTCCTATTTTATTTTTCTTCTCACAGTTTGTTGATTTCCTACTCTCTGTGTAATATAATCTTACAAGGCAAAGGCAGAGTCTTGTAAACCATATTCTTCCTTGAGTAATATAGTATTCAGTTTCTTGTATTTTAAATGTCAGTAAGGACAGATTTATTAAAATTCATGCAGGTAAATGTGTTTATTCTTTCATCATAAATTGCATAGATACTTAATTTTATTTACTACTGTAAAAATACCTTTAATATCATTGCAGATATGGCAAGCAGGAGTTCAGATGCAGACACATTTTATAGATCTAACAAACAAAAGGTGTGTATCCATGACAACCAAGCCAGTAAGATACATCTGTATGTGAATAAGATACTCTTTAGCATTATGTAGATTTTCTTTTTATAAAAATGACATGTAGTTACTAAGATAGAATTTATGAATGTGTAAATGACAATGCATTATGGGTTGCTGAATTTGCTTATGATTTACTTGAACAAAAGCACTAGGAATGTTCAGTCCCAAGAATGACATTGGCTAGAATCAAGTATTTCCATTTTTGGCTTTAATTTTCATTTGAGGGGAAGGGACTTTGGGTGCTTTTATTAATTTAGTGTTTTTAGATTTTTGATGGGCAAGGAGGAAATCAGAAGAAACAAATGTCTTGAATAGGTTGTCAAAAACAAAAACAAAAACCAAAAGTGTAAGCATTAAGCTCTTGACCTCCTGTTTCTAAGGAGCAGGGAACATGGGGCAATGAATTTGAATTATACTAACACTTTGGGGAAAAAAACTCAAAAGTTTCTTTGCCTTAGCTGTGTTTTGCAATTCTCATCCCATCACTAGTAATACATGCTCCATATTTAGTTGATCTAGTCTAAACCTAGCTAATTCTATGGTAAGTTTGAGGGTAGATAATGCCTACTTGTTGTCTTATTTCCATATAATAAAAACATTTTATTTTTCTAGGAAACTTCTTTTGGTCTGTATAAGTCTTTAAAACAGTCTAATTTCCTTGAATATTATATAGTAGATACAGTTCATGTTACATAATTCATTTAGAAATTGGGAGCAAAGCACATGTAAAGAGCTCAGGAAATATTTATAAGATATTTATAAGAGAATAAAGAATATCAGATGAGGCCAAACTATTTTTAAACTATCCTACTTTCATCATTTATAAAATTATATACGTTAACTTATTTAGATCTCAAAAGTGAAAGTGTCATGAAAGGCTCTGGCTTGTCTTTTATATTTATGTAGAGATCCCTGGTGGCTCAGACAGTAAAGAGAGTGAAAGTGTTAGTCTCTCAGTTATGTTCTGCTCTTCAGGACCCAATAGACTATATATAGTCCACCAGGCTCCTCTGTTCATGAGATTCCCCAGGCAAGTATATTGGAGTGTGTTGCCATTTCCTACTCCAGGGGATCTTCCCCATCCAGGGATCAAACCCAAGTGTCCTGGATTGCAGGCAGATTCTTTACTATCTGAGCCACCAAATGCAAGAGAAAGCCTTCCAGCTCTACTCTTTAGCTTTCTCTGACCTGCTCTGTGCAAGTAGGAGGTTGAAGTCCCAAAGGTGGGACCATGGCAGTTAGAGGAAAGCTGTGGAAGTGGCAGTAATAGTATGCTCATCTTGTTCCACTTACTCTTTTTTGCTAGATACTCGGGGATTATGTTCAAATCCAAAGAGGAATGCCTGGGCAGGAAACCTTTGACAGTAGTACTGATGAAAGATGTGCAGAAGCAAGTAATAATTTACAAACTGGTGCAGAATTCCAAACAAAGTATGGTGAAGGCCAAAGTAGGAATGGAGCAGAAGGATAAGTGAAGTAAGAATAACTTAGAGTGTAAACTGGAAAGATTTATCAAGCAATTGAATTAGGAGAGTGATAAAGGAGTAGACACTCAAACCTGAACATCTGCTTAGGGTCATATTTATTAAAATATGCATAGGCTAGAGTTGAAGTTTGGTACTAACATGTACTGACTGCACAAGCTCTATGGATAGAAGTGTTGATGCATTTATCTCTATTTTTTGTCTATTGAACAGTTGATTTGGGTTTGAAGCTTATTGTTGCTATGGTTACCCTCAGTGCATCTGAGGCCTTAGATTCCTTTGATGAATTTTCTGCTCACTTGGCTTTGAGTCTTCCCTTAGTACTACTTCCCAGAGAAAATTCTTTTGTAGCTCTCCTTGTATTCCACTTTAGTTTTATGTGATAGTTTTTATTGTGATGGTGGTGGGTAGGAATGAATGACAGTCTTTGATTAGACCATAGTTTTAGGCAGGCACTGTAAACTTGATTCTTAGAGTTAACACTTAAGAATCCTAGCTGAAACTTTTTATTAGTTTTTGTGATGCTCGATGTCTTCTGCTTTAGGTAAGCTAATGTTTAAGTCTTGTTTCTCCCTGGAGGTTCCTGTCTCTCTCCACATTCTGGATTATTCATTTGTTCTTCTATCTGACCTAGGTGGTGCAGTGGTAAAGAATCTGCCTGCAAGTGCAAGAGATGCAAGAGACATGGGTTCAATCCCTGGGTCAGGAAGATCCCCTGGGGTAGGAAATGGCAATCCACTCCAGTATTCTTGCCTGGAAAATTTCATAGACAGAGGAGCCTGGTGGGTACAGTCCATGGGGTTCAAAGAGTCGGACACTACTAAGCACATATACACACTGCAATCTCAGTTCCCTAATAGAATCGAGAAAATGTTAAACTGCTGTATGTTCGCCTACTTTCTTGTAATAAGTGGAAGCAATGCTCTTTCTGCTGTTTCATGTCCTACTCTGTGCGACCCCAGAGATGGCAGCCCACCAGGCTCTGCCATCCCTGGGATTCTCCAGGCAAGAACAATGGAGTGGGTTGCCATTTTCTTCTCCAATGCATGAAAGTGAAAAGTGAAAGTGAAGTCGCTCAGTCGTGTCTGACTCTTAGCGACCCCATGGACTGCAGCCTACCAGGCTCCTCCGTCCATGAGATTGTCCAGGCAAGAGTACTCCAGTCGAGTGCCATTGCCTTCTCCCTTTCAGCTCTATCTATATCTCAAAGCTGCACCTGAAATTGAGTGATTTCTTGTTCACTTGAATACTCAAATCCATGTTATAAAAGAAGAGATTTCCATTTAGTTTATTGTTTTGTGAATATAATGAAAAAATCATAAATGTCGATGTTTATGGAATACCATTTATGTAACAGCAATGAGGATAATTGATATTACACATTAAAGTTAGTCATGGAAAACAATTGGTGGTCAAAATCATACCTCCTGATTTGAGACAATTTTAACTATTATGTAATTGTAAAATATAAATGTTGACCACTAAGGTTACTCCCCAGTGTGCTGTGTGAGGAAATAAGCAACAAAAATGAAGCAATACTTTTCTAATATGATGTATGCTGATTTTTGATTTTGTTAAACTAAATTGACATATAATACTGTGTAAGTGTAGGGTCTATAATAAGTTGATTTGATACACTTATATGTTGCAAAATGATTACCATTGTAGCTTAGTTAACAGCTCTGTCACATCACAAATTTATCATTTCTTTTTTGTAGAAACAATTAAGATCCAGTCTTTTTACATCTTTGAATAATGCTGTATTATTAACTATAATTATTATATTGTATATTAGCTCTCCAGGACTTATTTATCTACTAGGTCTTAGTGTACACCCCTAAACAGAATATCCATAATTCCCCCAGCCTCAGCTGGTAGCCATAGTCCTACTCTGTTTTTACAAGTTCAGCTTTTTAGATTCCACATATGATATATCAGATGGTATTTGTCTCTACCTGTCTGACTTCATTTAGCAATGTTCCCTTAAGCTTCATCCACATTGTCACAAACGGCAGGATTTCCTTCATTCCCATGACTGAATAATGTTTAAAATATGAATTCATTATTCAGCCATGATACATTCATATTTTAAAGAATCTAAACCTTTCACTTCACATCCAAAATATCATTATGCATAATATGGAGAATATCTGTGTTTCTAAAGAATACTGATTCTGATGCAAATAACAATCAAAAAGAGTTTCTTTCCTAAGAATTGGTACTTCTTTCAACCCTTAATTAAATGAGATTTATTGAGAATATATATATGAATTATAAATGTAAATGAATTTGAAAATACATCCAGAAATAAATGGATGAAAACAAAAATTGAAGTAAGAATACTGATATTGTCAATTCATGTATAATAGAAACCAGATTTTATTCTTGACTCCCCCTGGCAACAGTTAACCATCTCTCAAATCCATCTGCCACACTCATCTCCAATAGCATTACTCTAATCCAAGGCATCCTTATCTCCTCCTCACCCAACCCCAGGAATAGATTCCTGCCTCCTCTCCTGAGATCTGCTCTTATCCTCCCCACATTCATTATCTTCAGTCTTCTGAGCAGTATTTCTTAATGTCAAATGTCTTAATACCACTCATCATCAATGATTTTGTCGTTCTTGTTTTAATTACCTTTGTAATTTAGTTCAGTAGCCTTTACCTTGCACACAGGTCTTGAGTGTCTAACTCACAAACTGATTACCGAGCAACTGCATATTCTTCCCCACCTCCTCCCCATGTCACTCTCTTTCAACTATACTTCTTTCAAATGTTTAAATACCCCATCCTACTACCATAGGAGATTTGTGTGTGTTCCTCCTCATGTATCCTGCATCTAGATAATTTTTGGTCCTCCTGCTCTAGGATGCTACATAAATGTACTTAGAATAATCTTGTTACTCTCCAATCTGGAAAATGTCATTTTCCTAGGATGTGTTCTTATTTCATAAACTTCTCCTTTATAAAAGTTCACCCTGAAAATATTTTCATAAATATTTGTCATCCACTTTAACTTACAAATGTTATGAACATATATATTTTGTATATTTTGTTTATCTTTGTAATCTCAATGACTGGCATGCTATGGACAATCAATAAAAGGCAGGGGTCTACTCTAGTTCCAAGACTGGACGGGTCTTCATAGAGTATGAAGCAGAATAGCAGTCAGTATGGCTGAGGTTCAAAGAATGAATAATGTTTCAAGAAAGCAGTAAAGTTGGAAGGAAAAATTGTCAGTGGAGGAAGCTGAGATATATCTCAGTAGTGGGCTAAGCCTAAGCACTGATGAAGGTGGTGGTGGGTAATTGTCACTGACGAAGAATGGGTTAGTGGGAAAGGAAATGTCCAATGCTCAGGGAAGGGAAATTATATTTCAGGTCAGTACTACAACACTAATTAATGGACACACCTCTTTTGTCTTAATAGAGCTGATTTTATAATTGTACTGGGTTGAACTGACACATTGAAATTAATGGCATTAGCTGATAGAAATTGAGGATCAGAAGTTGGAGTATGCCTTTTACATTGGTGGTTTTCAGATTACATAGATTTATTGAAATAGATTGGGAGGCTTCACAACCAGAATCTCTTATTCAGCCAGGTTTGGGGTGACATTGATATTAGCATTTTAAGCAATGTTCTAGGTCATGCAGTTCCTACTTATTTAGAGACCACACTTTTGCAAACATTGTTCTTTACTGGACATTCAGTTTCAGTAGAATCAAATGCATTCTATAATCATTCATTCCCTGACTTCCTTTACCAACAATTTAAATAAGCGGCAAACAAATGGACTAAGGTTTAAGACACTAATAGGGAGTTTTACAGGGCTTTCTTCAGTGGCTCAGCAGTAAGGAATCTGCCTGCCAATACAGGAGAGTCAGGTTCAATCCCTGGGTCAGGAAGATCCCCTGGAGAAAGAAATGGCAACCCACTCCAGTATTCTTACCTGGAGAATCTATGGACAGAGGAGCCTGGAGGGCTACAGTCCATGGGGTTGCAAAGAGGCGGACATGACTGAGCTACTAACATTTTTCTTTGACTTTTCAAAGGGATTCTGCCTAGTTAAAGCTACAACCTCTGTCTACATATTATCTTGTTTGAAAGCTGGGTAATTTGACTTAACTCACTTTTCCTGAGTGTTTTCAGCTGTAAAATAGCATGATAATATTGTCTGCTTCATAAGAAGATATTCAGAATTAAAGAAACAATTTTAAACACTGACATATAAATTGGTAGTTGAAAAATAAAGATCATTGTTATTGGTTGAATTCCTATCTAGTTTTATGCTTGATATTATATTTTGCGTTTTGTCTTTTCCAGTTCTTTTCTACTGAAATCTCTGAAGTTGCAATTCCTATTTGTAGAGGTACCATTAGAAAAAGTGAAGTGAAAGTGTTAGCTGCTCAGTTTGTCAGAAAGCCTTAGTTGCTTCACTGAGGCTTAGTATAAAAGGCAGGTTAAAAACATGGGCATTGGACTTTCAAAATGACAATGGATTCTAATTTTCCCTATACTGCACTAAGTCACTTCAGTCATGTCCAACTCTTTGTGACCACACAGACTGTAGCCTCCGAGCTCCTCTGTCCATGAGAATCTGCGGGCAAGAATATGGGAGTGGGTTTCACCCCTCCTCCAGAAAATCTTCCCAATCCAGGGATCAAATGTTCATCTCTTATGACCGCTGCATTGGCAAGAAAGCCACATGGCAAGCCCACTTTTCCCTATCACTATGGGTAAATATGGCTAAAAACTACGGATATTTCATATAGAACAAACATAAATGAGACTAAGAAAGGTGACAAGAAGAAGGAAGACTGGCTAGTGACCTCAGGACACGAGGAACAAAATGGCAGTTGTTTCCCTGGGTTTTCTCTTTGCCTCATATATCCAGAATGGGTGCTGGAAAAGCAGGCACCTGTAAATGCCAAAGAGTCTAGACTATAAAAAGCCACAAGAAAAACCTGCTGTGCTAATCAAAGGGTCTGAAAAGGAGCAGCCTAGCAAGACATAAAATTTTTAGAAAATAACCACTGTAGTCCAGCCGTATATCCCAGAGAAAACTGTGGCCTCATTTACAGCCTTCTCAGTTTGTTGGGCAAGTGGGAAACCTAGACTTCCATTCTTGCTACACTCTAAGGAAGTATGTAAGCCCAGCCAGCATAGTGTCAAAAAATGTTAAGCAGAAAACCAAAATTTTTATCCATATCTAGTGCTGATTAAGCCACCGCCTTGCATGACGTCCACAGAAAGCACTTGGAAAGTATGGATTTCCACCGTTATTTGGTACTTTTCCTTCTCCCTGCTGGGATAATGTCAGAAGAAGCGTAGTGAAGAATCAGGACTATCACTACTACCCCGTGGTAAGGAGACCCACTCCCAGTGTCAATGAAACTCACACCGGGAACGTGGTCTCCAAGCAGTTATGAGGAAGTGATGTTTCCTCTGACAGAATTGTCAGAGTCCTGCTAAAACCAAAGATTCAAATAGGTATAGAATCTCATAATGTAATACTCAAGTGTTCAGGTTACAATAAAAAGTTGTTCATCATAACAAAAGAAAGAAAATTGTGACTTGAATGAAAATGGACAATTAATAATGCCAACACCAAGATTACACTCTTTCAGAATGATAATAATAATAAAGCACCTGAAAAAAAAAATTAAGTTAAGAACAAATGGGTTGACAGCAAACAATTTAATATACATGTCATCAAATTTCAGGAGAGGATAAGCCAGGATAAGTGTTATAAAGGAAGGGTTCATTTCAGTTCAGTTCAGTTGCTCAATCGTGTCCAACTCTTTGCGATCCCATGAATTGCAGCACGCCAGGCCTCCCTGTCCATCACCAACTCACGGAGTTCACCCAAACTCATGTCCATTGAGTCGGTGATGCCATCCAGCCATCTCATCCCCTGCCGTCCCCGTCTCCTCCTGCCCCCAATCCCACCCAGCATCAGAGTCTTTTCCAATGAGTCAACTCTTCGCATGAGGTGGCCAAAGTACTGGAGTTTCAGCTTCAGCATCATTCCTTCCAAAGAACACCCAGGACTGATCTCCCTTTAGAATGGACTGGTTGGATCTCCTTGCAGTCCAAGGGACTCTCAAGAGTCTTCCCCAACACCACAGTTCAAAAGCACCAATTCTTCGGTGCTCAGCTTTCTTCACAGTCCGATTCTCACATCCATACATGACCACTGGAAAAACCATAGCCTTGACTAGACGGACCTTTGTTGGCAAAGTAATGTCTCTGCTTTCAAATATGCTATCTAGGTTGGTCATAACTTTTCTTCCAAGGAGTAAGGGTGTTTTAATTTCATGGCTGCAGTCACCATCTGCAGCGACTTTGGAGCCCAGAAAAATAAAGTCTGACACTGTTTCCACTGTTTCCCCATCTATTTCCCATGAAGTGGTGGGACCGGATGCCATGATCTTAGTTTTCTGAATGTTGAGGGTTAGCCGTTGATAAAAAAAATATTTTTAAAAATAATGGTTGAAAATTTCCCAAATATGGCAAAGAACATAACCTACAGATTTAAAAAGCTGATAGAGTTCCTAAAAAGAGAAACCCAAAGAAAATTATAACAAGGCATATCATTATCAATTTTTTTTAAAAACTACAAAGAAAAATCTTGAAAACAAATAGAAATGAAGTATTATGTAGAGGCAAAAGACAATTCAAATGACAGCTCAGTTCTCATCAGAAACAATAAAGATCAGAAGGAAGGACATAACCTCTTTCAAGTGTTAAAAGAAAATAGCTGTCAATACAGAATTCTATATTTATTAAAATATCCTCCAGAAAAGGGGTCATCAATGCATTTTCAAATTAAGGAAAAGTAAACAAGAATTTATTGCCAGCAGACCTAACCTAAAAGAATGAATAAAATAATTTCTGTAACCACAAAAGAAATAATAAAACATGACATTTTGGCACATTGTGAAGGAAGACCAATGAAAAGAGCAAACATATGGATAAATATAATGATTATCCTTCTCTACTTTGGCTTCTTTGATAACTCAGTTGGTAAAGAATCCAGCTGTAATGCAGAAGACCCCGGGTTGAATCCTGGGTCAGGAAGATCTGCTGGTGAAGGGATAGGCTACCCACCCCAGTATTCTTGGGCTTCCCTTGTGGCTCAGCTGGTAAAGAATGCCTGCAGTGCAAGAGACCTGGGTTCAATCCCTGGATTGGGAAGATCCCTGGAGATGGGAAAGGCTATCCACTCTAGTATTCTGGCCTGGAGAATTCCATGGACTGTATAGTCCATGGAGTCTCAAAGAGTTGGACATGACTGAGCAACTTACACTTTCACTTTCATCCTTCTCTACTTTAGTTTACTAACAGTCAGCCACTGTTTCCACTGTTTCCGCATCTATTTGCCATGAAGTGATGGGACCAGATGCCATGATCTTCATTTTCTGAATGTTGAGCTTTAATCCAACTTTTTCACTCTCCTCTTTCACTTTCATCAAGAGGCTCTTTAGTTCTTCTTCACTTCTGTGATAAGGTATGTATGTATAATTTGATATCTAGAGCAACCTTTAAAAAATCTGTACAAGATAATATGCTGAAAAACACTATTGATAAGTAAAGATAAAATTCTAAAATATGCTTAAGTAACCAACAGGAATATGGGGAAAATAGGAAAAACAGAAAACAAACATAAATGGCTGAATTAATTTCTAACATATGAATAATTGTGTTGTTTAGTTGCTAAGTCATGCCTGACTTTTGTAATCCTATGGACAAAACCCGGGTCTCCCCATGGACCAGGCTTCTCTGTCCATGGCATTTTCCAGGCAAGAATAGTGGAATGGGGTGCCATTTCCTTCTCCAGGGGATCTTCTTGAACCAGGAATTAAACCCTACTCTGCTGCATTAGCAGGCAGATTCTTTTACCACTGAGCCACATCAGAAGCCCCAGGCAAGAACACTGAAGTGGGTTGCCATTTCCTTCTCCAATGCATGAGAGTGAAAAGTGAAAGTGAAGTCACTCAGTCGTGTCTGACTCCTAGCAACCCCATGGACTGCAGCCTACCAGGCTCCTCCATCCATGGGATTTTCCAGGCCAGAGTACTGGAGTGGGTTGCCATTGCCTTCTTCAATATCAATAATTACATTACATATAAATGTAATTACATTATATATAAATGGTTTAAATGTTTGTGCTTTTTGGTATTGATCCAAAGGAATTGAAAACTTATGTCCATACAAAACTCTGCACAGGGATGTTTACAACAGTTTTATTTATAATTTCCAAATTTGGAAGCATCCAAGATCTTCATTCACCTCCAGTGAATGCATGAATAGTCTTATAATCATACAATGAAATATTATGCAGTGCTAGAAAGAAATGATCTGTCGAACCATGAAAAGACACAGAAGAAAAATATATAAGACTAAGAGGAAGAAGTCAATCTGAGAAGGCTACATACTATATGATTCCATCTTTCTGACATACTAGAAAAGGCAAAACTATGGAAACAATAAAAAGATCAGTGGTTACCAGGACTGGAACAAGAAGAAGTGAATAGGCAGAGAACAGAGGATTTTTAGGGTGATGAAAATACTCTGTATGGTATTGTATTGACATCTACATGTTAATAAACATTTATCCAAACCTATTGAATTCATACCATGAAGACTGAGCTCTCAGGTAAACTATGAACTTTGGCTTATTATGGGATGCCTATGCAGGTTTATCCTTTGTAAAAATATGTACAATTGTGGTGAGTGAAGTTGATAACAGGTGGGACTTACCATGTGAGGGGCCAACAGGTTTTGGGAAATGTCTGTAACATTCCTTTCAATCTTGTTTAAGCCAAAACCTTTCTTTAAAGTCTTTTCAGTTCAGTTCAGTTCAGTTGCTCAGTCGTGTCTGACTCTTTGTGAGCCCATAGACTGTAGTACGCCAGGCCTTCCTGTCCATCACCAACTCCCAGAGCTTATTCAAACTCATGTCCATTGCGTCAGTGATGCCATACAACCATCTCATTCTCTGTCGTCCCCTTCTCCTCCTGCCTTCAATCTTTCCCAGCAACAGGGTCTTTTCCAAGAGTCAGTTCTTCGCATCAGGTGGCCAAAGTCTTTTAAGAGTAGGAAAAAAAAAACTAGGCAACTGATTTTTTACCATAATACACAAAAAATTTGATAGAAGAACATTTTCAACAAATGTTGTGAGCCAACTAAGTGTTCATTTGGAAAGTAATTAATCTCAATACATGCCTCATATCTTATATAAATGTTAATTCAAAATAGACTGTGTACCTGCTAAATGGCTTCAGTCAAGTCTGACTATTTGCGATGCTATGGACTGCAGCTCTCCAGGCTACTCTATATGGATTCTCCCACTCCAAAAATACTGGAGTGAGTTGCCGTGCCCTCCTTTAGGGGATCTTCCTGACCCAGTGATTGAAGCCACACCTCTTATGTCTAACCTACTTTGGTAGGAGTGTTCTTTACCACTAGCACCATGTGGGAAGTCCTCAAAATAGACCATTAGCCCTCAATATAAAATGCAAAACTACACAATCTCTAGAAGAAAAGATAGAAAATCTGCCATGATCTTAAATTTGATCATTAGTGCTTAGGTATACGAGCAAAGGCACAATGCACAGAGAAAATATAGATAGATTGGACTAATCTTCTGCTTTGCAAAATAAACTTGTAAGAGAATTAAAACTACAGCTCACGTATTGAGAGAATATATTCGCTAATCACCTATATTCTAAAGTGAAAGTGAAAGCGCTAGTCTCTCAGTCCGGTCTGACACTGCAACCCCAGGGAGTGTAGCCTACCAGGCTCCTCTATCCACGGAGTTCTTTATGCAAGAATACTAGAGTGGGTTGCCACGCCTTTCTCCAGGGGATAATTCCAGGGATCAAACCTGGGTCTCCTGCGTTGCAGGCAGATTCCTTACTGACTGAGTCGCGAGGAAATCCAAGAAAATAAAAGAACACTTACAACTCCACAATAAAAACAAAACACACTCACAGGGGGAAAAAAAAAAAACAAACCTTAAGTGAAGTAATAGGCAAAAGATCTGAATAAACACAGATGAGCAAAGAGCATAAGAAAAAGCATAAGAAATTAATTAATTAGAAAATGCAAATTAAAACCATGATGATATATCACAGTGTACTTTCAAAATAACTAAGGAAATTTTTTTCAGGAGAAAACTATCAATATGAAATTCTGGGGAAATGCAATGCAGAGCATCAGGTGTTTGTATTCATTGTTGATGGGAACGCAAAATGATACAGAAACTTTGGGAAATGGTTTCACGGTTTTACCATGTAATGTTAAACATAGTCCAGCAATCCCACTCCTAGTTATTTACCTAAGTGAATTGAAACCTTTGCTAATATAAAACCTGCATGTGAATATTCATAGCAGTTTTACTGAAAATGCCCAAAGCCTGGGAATCACAAGATATCTTTCAACAGGTGAAAGAATAAAAACATTGTTGTACATTTACAAAATGGATTACTACTCAGGCTTAAGGAAATGATCTGCTGGTTCACACACACCATGAATTAATCTTAAATACATTTTATCATTTAAAGAAGCCAGACTCCCAGGCTATTTATTGTGTCATTTTACTTACATGGCATTTAGGGAAAAGCAAAACAGTAAGGGTAGAAGACTGATCAGTGGTTGTCAGAAGTTTATGGGGGAGTTGCTGTTTAGTCACTAAGCCGTGTCCAACTCTTGTGACCCCATGGATTGCAGTCTTCCAGGCTTCTTTGTCCATGGGATTTTCCAAGAATACTGGAGTAGCAAGAATACTGGAGTAGATTGACATTTCTTTCTCCAGGGGATCTTCCCAACCCAGGAATAGAACCTGTGTCTCCTGCATTGGCAGGTGGATTCTTTACCACTGAGCCACCTGGGAAGTCCCCTTAAGGGCGAGTAACTGCATAAAAGAGGGTTGCAGTGGAGAATTGAAAAGCTGCCTGTAACTTCTAGCTATCCCTCCATGTGCATTGTTCCACATCAGCAGATTCAAACAACTGGTGATAGTGTAGTACTGAAGTATTTGCCACTGGAAAAAAAAAAAAAACCTGCCTATAAATAGAACCACACAGTTCAAACTCATGTTGTTCAAAGATCAATTGTACCTGAGTGCATACCGATATAAGTAAATTTTTGAATAAAAAACAGAGAAGAGGGAAAAATCTTACAGATGAGTTCCAAATAATAAATGTAGAAGAAATGAGGGAAATAGAAAATCACCATTAAACCACGGCAATGATAATGGCTGTAGGCAAGAACCAAAAATGAATGATATAATTAGCTGGTAAGCTTTAAGGAGAAACACAGTAGTTTCATAACCTCAACATATCTCCCTGCAAATACTTCTTAGTTACTATGGTTTTTTAACTTATACCCATAAAATTTTGATATTTCTCCCTCCAAGAGGTGGAGCTTAATTCCCTTTGCCTTAAGTATGGAAATAGAATGAGTGACTTGCTTCTAACAAATGGGTTATGGAAAGGAAAAAGTATAACTTTATAGTGGAGAAATTCAGCAGCTATCACTTTAACTATGTTCACAAGGTTAAAATGAACAGTAATAAGTCGTGTTGAAATTATATACTGATGCAATGTGAAGGACATTTCTCCTTTAGAGTAATCTTCCCCCAAATCTTTAACTCCAGTTTAATTATGAAAAAACATCAAACAGACCCAGATTGAAGGATATTCTGCAAAATATCTGATCAATAGTTTTCCAAGCTGTCAGTATTATGAAGGACAAGTATAGACTGAGAAACTTCCACATATTCAAGGTGAAATGATTATTTAAAGCAACATGGTAAACTGAATTGTGTGTTGGTACATAAAAAGGACAAGAGTGGGAAAAAAAAAAACTATTGAAATCTGAAAAAGCATAAATTTTAATATCACTTCCCAATATGATTTTCTTAATTTTGATAAATTTATTATAGACATATGAGATGGAAACTGTGATATAGGGGATCTCTCTGTGCAATCTTCACAAACCTTCTATAAATCTAAAATTCTTTCAAAATAAAAAGTTAAAAAATAAGTCATTGAGCTTTATATAGGTCCCAAACATATGCCTAGGACCGATTCATATTTTTAATGTTAGTTGTTTTAGGCAACTCTAATTTGATATTTCTTTTAAGACACATATGGGCTATTAATTTTTCTTCTATGTTATATGCCAGTGATAGTGTGCAATGACAAAGTGCCATTTGATAGAGGAATTCTGCCAACTGCTAATTCTGTTTTCTTTTTGAGCATATTATTTGTCTGGTTTTCTAAGACTCTTGGCAGTAGTTCATATCATCTCAGTTAATGCTATATGTGGAAAACACAACTTTGAATGTTTCTAGTTGTTCTTTCTTCTGTATTTATTGACAAAACTCCTTTTTTGAACTAGAGACTACTCATTTAAAATTTTGTGGGGGAAAATAAAATAATTGGCTTACCAGAGAAATTACTATGCTTAATTTTAAAAAACTGAAAATACATGATGTTAAATTACCACTTTTAAGAAAAGTTTCTTAAGAGATAGTAAACTTTGCCTTGGGGCAAGCTAATGACTAGCTCAGTAAAATTATATTCAGAAATTTCTTTTTGTGTCATTTGTACATATGCATTAAACTTCTAGATTCACTCTTCTAGCACAAATAGATTTACATTATTTATTTGTAGTGTACCCCAGTTCTGTGATTGCAGCTTGATTCTGAGTACTAGTACTTCCTTGCAGTCAATTCTTTAGCGAGTCATACTTAAGACATTAGGTACATCATTGTGAATTGATGATTTTGTTTGTTTTGTATTACTGTGTTGCAAATAATAATGGCCTTTGGTTTGAAATCATACATATTTATTACTTCATAGTTTCCATAGGTAAGGAGTCTAGACAGGATTGACCAAAGCCTCTGTTCAGAATTCCACAAAACTTCAACCAAGTTGTTGTTGTTTAGTCACTAAGTCATGCCCAACACTTCTGCGACCCAATGGACCACAGCCAGCCAGGCTCCTCTGTCCATGGAATTTTCCATTCAAGAATACTGGAGTGGGTTGCCATTTCCTCCTCCAAGGGATCTTCCCAACCCAGGGATCTAACCCTAGTCTTCTGCTTGGCAGGCAGATTCTTTATCACTGAGCTACCTAAGAAGCCCCCAAGGATAGAGTCTTGTATAAAATCACTTAATAATGAGAGTGCCATTCTATACTTTTACCATATTCAGTTGGTTAGCCCAAGTCACAGTTTCTATATGTAAGGGATCTGGACAGGACTTGACCAAAACCTCTGCTCAGATTCCACAAAACTTCAATTAAGCAATCAGCTGCATTTTCACCTGGAGGTCAGACTGGGAAAGAATCCATTTCCAAGTTCACTTGGGCACTGACACAATTTATTTTCTTGTTACTGTATGACTCAAGGCATTCGCTTTCTGTAGGCTGATGGTTACCTTCAGTTTCCAAAGGTCACTCAGTTCCCTGTATGTTGGTGGTTACCTTCAGTTTACAGAGGTTACCCAGTCTCCTGAGGCTTACCACAGTACCTTGCCACATGAGCTTTTCCAATATGACTGCTTCCTTCATCAGACTTTCAAGGAGAGTTTCTATTTCTAATCTACCGAAGATAGTGTGTGTGTGTTCATTCGATTAGTTGTGTCTGACTCTTTGTGACCCCATGGACTCAAGCCCACCAGGCTCCTCTGTCCTTAGAATATATTAGGCAAGAATACTGGAGAAGCTAGCCATTTCTTCCTCCAGGGGATCTTCCTGACCCAGGGATCTAACTCTCATATCCTTCTTGGCAGGTAGATTCCTTACCACTGAGCCACCTGAGAAGCCCCCAAGGATTGAGTCTTATATCACTTAATCATGAGAGTGCCATCCTATCATCTTTGCAGTATTCGGTTGGTTAGACCCAAATCAAGAACCTATATACAACCAAGGGGAGGTGATTAAACAAAGGCTTGAATACCAAAGTAGGATTCATTGGGAATCTGCACTGTGGACTCTGCAATTTAATATAACAAATAATATCATCATAAAATAGAAACTGAATAAATGAAAATACCAAAATACAAGTTATGTGAAATTATGCTTATTGAGAATATCAAGCTGAATGTTAGTTGACAGATTCTTGTAAAACAACAACAATCATTAACAAATTTTATGGTTATTAATAACATAATGGAATTGTATATAAAATTTTAATTAAATTTACACATATCATGTGCATCCACACAATTGTTTTTTTCTCTGAAGCCATTTACATGTCTACTAGTCATTAATAGATCACATGATATCACCAGTGTTCAACAGATTTTTTTCTTAAGAAATAGTTCCTGGAGTGTAAGTGTCTTGTTAGAGTATAGTCCATGTTATCTCATCAAGAAAAAGATACGAATTAGGGATATTTTCTTTAGTTACAAAGTACTGCTTCAATATTTTTTCTCTTCAGTAAATTCTTTCTTGGTTAATATTTCAGTGAAGGTAAAAATGTGGTAGAATTGTTGCAATAAGGAACGTATTGTTGTCTTCCAGGAAAATAATTTATGTGCAAAGATGAATGCATACATGACTCTGCTGGAGTTTCAGCTAAATTCAGCACAATTCAGAAAATGTGGTGAGAAGAATAAGACAAGAACCCAGATTTTCTGGCTATTTAAAGCAGGCACTATTAAAGTATGCCATGGCAACTGTTTATATAAAAAATGGGCAAGTAGTGATCCCAAAAAGGAAAATAAAGTTAATCACTTATTTTGAAGTTGAAGTAGATGTATTTAACTCAGTTAGTGGGAGCAAATACCATCTTAATGTATGTGTGTGCATGCTCAGTCATGCCAGACTCTTTGAGACCCCATAGACTGTAGCCCACCAGTCTCCTATGTCCATGGAATTTTCCAGGCAAGAATACTGAAGCAAGTTGCCATTTCCTTCTCCAGGGAATCTTTCCCACCCAGAGATCAAACCCGTGTCTCTTGAGTCTCCTGCATTGGCAGGTGAGTGCTTTACCAGCTGATCCCATGGGGAAGGCCAATACCAGCTTGAGTATAATTTAAGTAATAGGTCACAAAGACCTATTGTTTTCTATGCCCATTTCAAACACAGACATTGAGGCAGCTGTAGCACACTCAATTGTCCTTACCTATTTCTTTTTCTTGGCCTACAAAACTTAGATGCCATTAAACTACATAAGGAAATAGACGTGAAAGGCATTACAAATATAGATGGAATACTTCAAATATGGCATTATAATGAGAAAATGATATATCTCTTTTTATAGGCTTAGATGAAACACAAAAGGGGATAAATATAGCCATAGATTTGTGAAATGCTGCAGGAAGTTTTCTGTGAGTTTTTAACATATAGTTTTTCATATGCCTTCAACTTACTACTACTTCAGGTGGTGGAGCTAATACGTGGTGCACTATGTCTTTTTGTTTCTGTCACTTAAACTTTTAAATAGCATAAAATTTATTCCTCCAAAATATACTTTCTTTATTTTCTGTGTATTCACAACATTATCAAGACATTGATTGCTTATCTATATATGCTTAAATCACATCACATAAAGACTTATTTACTTATATATTCACTTTTGCTCAAATGCAATAGCTATATACAATAAATCACATCTAACTGTGGCAGAAAATAGGAAAATTATATATTAGAGCTATATAATGTGTTTATAGTTAAATAAATTTCACCAAGGCATAGGTCTCTCATTGTTAGGAAGGAAATTTCCCTTTAGCAAGAGTTCCCTGTGATTAAGTTAGAGATCAGATAAACTTCATGTGCAGTATATGCCCAATAGCAATACAAAATTCAATATGAGTTGCATTATTCTATAGACTTATCCCATTCTACATGCAAAATGAATACAAATAAATAGATAAACCAAATATAAAATGTAAAATTGGGAAAATTTATCACTTCCAAATATAAATGGCAAGATCAGGAAAAAGAGAACAAAATTTGTGCTGGCAATAGAAGAATATAGCAAATAAAAAAATCTGTAACTTTATATTTTCAATAAGCATTTTAGATGGGCTTTGTTAAGGCACCGATGCACTGAAATGAGAAGTGTGAATTGTATAATCATCTCCATTAATATACGTTGCTGCTACAAGCTAGATATGGTGTTCATTTATATATTTTTCTTTCTCCTGAAAATGTCAGCATTATTTTATTCAAGCAAAATCACAGCATTAGTTCAACAACTAAAGCTACATCTGGCTGATTTACTTGCAAAAAAAAAAAAGTGGTTGCAATTTATTCATGGATCTGAAAGTGGTCAATTAGCCTCTGAAAAATGAACTCTTCAGTCATGTTAGAGATCATTATTGTCATTGTCAGAGAATTTGCACTAAATGGGCTTCCCAGGTGGCGCTAGTGGTGAAGAATCTGCCTGCAGTGCAGGAGACATCATGAGACACGAGTTCAATCCCTGAGTGGGAAAGATCCCCTGGAGTGGGGCATGGCAATCCACTCCACTATTCTTGCTGGAGAATCCCAGGACAGAGAAGACTGGCAGGTTACAGCCCATAGGGTCGCAAAGAGTCAGACACGGTTGCTGACAGCACACACACACACATGTGTGCTAAATATTAGTGGATACATTGTGACAGGAGTGGACTCAGTCCAGTCGCTCAGTTGTGTCCAACTCTTTGTGACCCCATGTACTACAGCACACCAGGCTTCCCTGTCCATTAACAATTCAAAGAGCTTTCTCAAACTCATGTCCATCAAGTCGGTGATGCCATCCAACCATCATATCCTCTGTCCTCCCCTTCTCCTCCTGCCTTCAATCATTCCCAGTATCAGGGTCTTTTCCAATATAAGTGGAAATAACTGTAAACTCTTTTAGTGTTATCTAGTACAAGTGCAGAAGTTGAGTCAGAGTTCTTTTTAGAATAGTACATATTTTATACAATTTATTGAACCATATATAAGCTGATACAATAGCCTTTAGATACCTGAGACTTTTTAAGACCTTTATTTCCCTTAGATCTTCTGTAGTTAGACGAGGATGGGATGGATCTGTGTTACATAGACAAAAATCAAATACACTTTGAAAAATCAGTTTGTTCTACTTTCAGAACAAATTTAGTCAAAATTCATATGGAGAATTGCCAAGTTGAAGATTGCAATTCTAAAACACTTATTTTCTCCCCTTCCTTGGCAAATTAGATTGATATGAGTAAATACATCCCTGAACATTGCATGCTTTTGATTCCTTTTTATAGCTTTCTATTCTTTCTCATCTTTGTGCACAATAATTCTTTTCAAGTTTTAACAACAAGTTGATTTTAATAAAGTTTACTTAAAATTTTCTTGTCAGGAACATTATCTGTTAAATCTGTTTATTTTTATCCTGTTTCTTCTAACTAAGTCTGCCTTTTCCCTGTAGGAAGCAGACATTAACCACACTTCCCATTCTTAGCAGCATGATTCTCAGATAAGCCTCTAGAAGCAAAGATAAGTAAGTATATGCTGTGCTACTTCCTTAAGCTGATGTAGGTTATACAACTTGAAAATTAAGAAAAAAGAATACTTTCCAGCTCTCAAAATCATAGATTTGAAAAGTAATTACATTGCAGGATTTTTCATAAAATGATTGACACCTATTTGTCCTGTGATGATTTGCCATTGATCTTCCTGAAGACATGTGGTAGGGAAATCGTTTAGCCAAGTCTGTTCTGGGAAATTTCTTCAATGCTATGCATGCATTTGAGAGAGACTTTTTTGTTCCATCAAAGACCTTACAGCCCAAAAGGAAGAAAATGTTAATATTAGATAAGCATAGAGTATGGGGGAAACAGGAAACTCTATCCTATGTCGAGTAGGGTAGGTAGAACCAGAAAAAAAATATCCAGACAGGACACTGAGATTTATTGGCATCAAAGAAAAATAATGCACTATCAGCTGCAATCTTTTAAATTCATAACAAACCTCTGAGTTCAAAAATAATAAAGAAATTTTAGTTAATGAACATCCATACTCAGATATGGCCATAAAAACTGAGAAATCAAAGCTTAGATAGCCTAAGAAGGAATGTGAGCAGGTACCCAAACAGGCATGAAGAAGAGCCAAAGATGATTAACTGGTTACATTTGTGAATTTTAACCATCTCTTTTCCTTTTTCTCTCACTGCTTTGGGTTGTCCAGGGTCAAGCAGTATAATTTGGAAAGGTTCTTTACTGGACCAAATGTAAAAGGTATCTTTGCCATTAAGGGTGAGCTTTCTGCTCATATTTTCCAGACTAGAGCTATCCAGATGACAGTAGCATTGGTAAACATTGTTAAATAGCTACCCAAAAGGTCATAGACACAAACCAGAAGCACTCGCAGTTGTCTTCAATCCCCAAACACAATAGATGTGTTCTTTACCTGATACAGGAGTAAAGCAGGAACAGCAAGAGGCAACAGACAGACAAAGGAGGTACATGGGAAGGAGCAGCCAGAAAACACGAATAGGTGCAGACCAGTTGACAAATATCTGCACATTGCTCATGGCCCAAATCATTAAGTTTCAGCAGCTCTCAAATGACTCTCTCTGAGTGACTACGATGTCTAAAATTTTAAAAATACTGAGCAAGGTTATTGAGTGTTGGTGAGGGAGTTATCTGCAATAATTAGTTAGTGATTTATCCTAGAGGAACAGTAGTAGAAACAATTTTGGAATAGAAAAAGATGTTCTTTCTTTCCACCAAGTTAATCAGAGGTGTATAATCTGATAGCATGTTTTGTGTCTTGCCCAGGAATGGCTAATATTATATGAGAATGGCAGAAAATCAATAATAAAAAAAATAAATTGAAAGAAGAAAATATGATATATCTAATTGACATTTCTAATGGAAAGCTTTCAACAGAAGGAGAAAGTATGATATAGTAAATTTACGATAAAATATAAGGGAAAGTTCTAACAAATCAGTAACTACAATTCTGTGTTGATTAACCTTGTTGATTAAAAGGCAAATGCATTCAATTGGATTTATGAAAAAACAAGATCTAGGCATATGTTGTTTTATAAGAAACACATAAGACATAAACTCAAAAGGATGGAAAGCGAGGAAGGCTAGCAAAGGGATGAAGAAGTATAACAGGAGAATAAAAATCAGAAAAGAGATAGAAATTTGAATATCTTAAAATAAAAAGCATACTCAGATTAGTAAAAAAAAAAAAAAATCCTCTAGCAAAACTAATTAAGAAAAAGAGGACAAAATAAGAAATCCAGAGTAGAAATATAAAACAACTGCAGATGCAGCAGAAATTTATTAAAAACATAAGACAATATTATGAACAAATAATACAAAGATTTTCAAAATATTAAAAATTTGACATATTTGGAAAAGTATAAAATAGTAAATGTATTAGCTAGTAAAAGACAGTAATTAGAAACAGCAGCTTGAATAAATGCAGAGAGGGCAAAAAACCATTGCAATGTCATTTAGTGGAAGAAACAAATTAGGAGGAAATTGGTATTTTGCTGGTGGTCCAGTGGCTAAGACTCTGTGTTCCCAAAGCAGGAAGACTGGGTTTGGTCCCTGGTCAGGGAACTAGATTACACATGCCACCACTAAGATCCAGCACAGCCAAATAAATATTTTTAGGAAGCCCAATGATAAAGAACTCACCAGCCAATGCAGGGTATGCAAGTGATGCAGGTTTGATCTCTCAGTTGGGAAAATCCCCTGGAGAAGGAAATGGCAACCCACTCCAGTATTCTTGCCTGGAGAATCCCATGGAGCAAGGAACCTGATAGGTTACAATCCATAGGTTCACAAAGAGTCTGACATGACTGAAGTGACTTGGCACACACACACATTGGAACCCTAGAAAAAGTCTCTGGTTAACTGGGCCAAGTTGGTCACCCTAGCTGTGATATTAAGGAAAAAAAAAATAATAATAACCAGTTGTGTAGAACAATGAGGGATTCCCAGGTGGCTCAATGATAAAGAATATGCCTGCCAATGCAGATGCCAGTTCTCTCCCTGGGTTGGGAAGATCCTTTGGAGGAGGAAATGGCAACCCACTCCAGTATTCTTGCCTGGGAAATCCCAGGGATAGTGAACCTGGAGGGCTATAGCCCATGGGATCGCAAAGAATCAGATACAATCGAAGGACTGAGCGTGTGTGCACGCACATAGAACAATGACAAAAGAAACTTACATGCCACAATCCTGGAGAAATGTCCAGTATTTATATTACGTATAGGGATGAACTGAAAAATACATGTTGAATCATAAAACACTTTCTCCAATCTACAAATGACAAAAGGAGAAAGGACACCAAATAGTGCTGTGCCGTATCACTAGTTAATTTATTGTCCTAAGTCCAGGGCACAGAGCTATACTGACCAGGTAAAAGTCAGTCATTCCCCCAATAGAGAGACAGCTCTCTAACTGTCAGCGAGAGAATTTTGCTCACTCTTCCTTTTCTCCGTCTGCAGTTCTCTTTCTCCTTCCATTTAGAAAGAGTAATTGCCATGAAGTATAAAATCATTATATGGAATAGTGAAACAGGGTTGTGTTGTTTATTCAAAGATGTAAAGAAAATGCTTTATGGAAGTCAAAGTAAGTGTTGGGAACTCTGCATACAGGGGCCTGCACTCATTCTTTCACTATACTTTCCAGATGAGGCACAGAATACAAAAGAGATTTTTCAGTCCAAGTCCACTAGACACACGCTAAAGACATGCCAAGTGTTTGCCAATCATAACAGAGGCTCTACATAATCAACCTGGCTTTCATATTTGAATTCGAATGGGAGGAGGTAGCAGATGCAAGTGAACAATGACCAAGGCATCAAAGACCTGATATGTAAATGCTAGACCTATAAATCTCTCTGTCAATTTAGAGATAAATAAGAAAAAAAAAAGTTGCATCTATGAAGAAAAAAATCACAGTAAAAAAGACAAAAGAACACCACCAGGAAGTCTCAGTGTAAAAGCATATTTCCAAAAACAATACTTCATTTAAAAAGTAAAATTTTATAAAACACTAGTTAACTATCATAGGGAAAAAATAGCCTAGAAATAATAGTGTCTACAAAAAGGCATATATAAATGTGAAGCTAAGACAGTATTGAGATAAAGGAGAGAAGGAAGAGTATAGAAAATCAGAAAATAATTCAAAATACCTGAAATGTAACAGCAGAATTTGATGCGTATGTATTTAATACAATATGTGTTTAACATATAAAACATAGAACAGTACTAGAAAGAATATCAGACCACTGATAAACAGGAAACCTGAGAATCTTTATCAAAATAAAAGAGAAGAAAAATAAATAAAGGGAGAAAATGAATATATGAAAGAAGGTAATAAATAATAAGAATGAATATAAATCAACTTAAATATGAAAAGTTTCACAAGAAGAAAATAGAACAATAGAAATAAATTATCTAAAAATGACAGTAATGAAAGGGTGAAGAAGAAGAAGGATGAAGTAACGGTAGTAATAGCAACTCAACATTGTAAAGCAACATTCCTCCAATTAAAAACCAAAAAAGAATAGCAGTGTCCCTGTGACAAGTTTACAGTACAGGAAATACTATTCAATACCTAGAAAATATAACACTTACTCACTCTCTGAAAAAGCTAAGTGAAGATATTTTTCAACTCTCTGGTGTTTGCAATGATTTTTAAGAACATATAAGAATAATGTGGATTTATGGCAGAAAATGAAGAGGAACTAAAGAGCCTCTTGATGAAGGTGAGAGAAGAGAGTGAAAAAGCTGGTTTAAAACTCAACATTAACAAACGAAAATGATGACATCTGGTACCATCACTTCATGGCAAATAGATGGGGAAACAATGGAAACAGTGACAGACTTTATTTTCTTGGGCTCCAAAATCACTGCAGATGGTCACTGCAGCCATGAAATTAAAAGCCACTTGTTTCTTGGAAGGAAAGCTATGACAAACTTAGACAGCATATTAAAAAGTAGAGACATTATTTTGCAGACAAAGGTCATCATAGTCAAAGCTATGGTTTTTCCAGTAGTCTTATATAGATGTGACAGTTGGACCATAATGAAGGCTGAACATCGAAAAATTGATGTTTTTGAACTATGGTGTTGGAGAAGATTCTTGAGAGTCCCTTGGACTGCAGGAAGATCAAACCAGTCAATTCTAAAGGATTCAGATGACAGCTGCCATGATTCTATGATCTCACCTCTCAAAAGGAGTGCCCTTTTTTATAGTTGATTATTTCATCTGAGAAAAACCATAGAGATTATGTGTTTCAAGTTAAGAGAAATATGTAATTTTAAAAGCTGGCTGTAAACCAACTATAAACCATTTGTAAATATGATATTTATTTGGTGATAGGAAATACTCTTGATTGAGCTATTCATTGGAAGTACTGATGCTAAAGCTGAAGCTCCAATACTGTGGCCACCTAATGCAAGATGCTGACCCACTAGAAAAGACCCTGATGCTGGGAAAGATTGATAGCAGGAGAAGGGGATGAAAGAGAATGAGATGGTTGGATGCATCACTGACTCAATGGACATAAGTTTGAGCAAATCCTGGGAGATGGTGAAGGTCAGGGAGGCCTGGCGTGATACAGTCCAGGGGGTCTCAAAGAGTCAGATAACGACTGAGCGACTAAACAGCAACAACAACTTGAATGTGAGTCAAAAGTAATTATTTTGTTTTTCTGCTTTGTTAACTAAAGAAATATGTCAAATTGGACATAGTCATTTTATTTTTTTTCCAGATTTATTGAGGTATATTTAAGAAAACTGTATGATATTTAAAGTGTACAACTTGATTAACTGATGCACTTTAGATACATTCACACAAAAACTGGTCTCTACCTTCTAAATGTCTATAGACCCTGATTCATTTTCAGGTTTTCAAGGAAGGGAACAGGAAACAAAAAAATGTGAAAAATCTGAATGTTGCTAAAAACTAAAAAAGAATTTAAGAATTTTTTTAAATTTATTTATTTTTAATTGGAGGGTAATTGCTTTACAATACTGTATTTGTTTAAGATAGAAACAGATTGAGTCATATTGATGAACTACAATGGACTTACTCTCATTCCCTCTCATTTAAAAGACAAGACTGTTATGGAGAATGAAGAATACAGTTACAAAATTTTACAATCACAGCCAAACTTGAAGAGTGAGGCTGGGTTCCAGGGGCAGGCAAATAAACATGTAAAGAACTGCAGTGTTTCAGGAATAGAATCCCTAAATGAAAACTATACGCCTGGGAGCAATCAGCCATAGCAATGGTTTACCAAGGTAAGGGTGGGGTAGTGGTAGAAGCACTCTCTCCTAGGCCAGAATTTAGAGGATTTAGATAAAGATAAAGGGATGAAAATATGCTGTGAAAGTGCTGCACTCAATATGCCAGCAAATTTGGAAAACTCAGCAGTGGCCACAGGATTGGAAAAGGTCACTTTTCATTCCAATCCCAAAGAAAGGCAATGCCAAAGAATGCTCGAACTACCACACAATTGCACTCATCTCACACGCTAGTAAAGTAATGCTCAAAATTCTCCAAGCCAGGCTTCAGTAATATGTGAACCGTGAACTTCCAGATGTTTAAGCTGATTTTAGAAAAGGCAGAGGAACCAGAGATCAAATTGCCAACATCCGCTGGATCATGGAAAAAGCAAGAGAGTTCCAGAAAAACATCTATTTCTGCTTTATTGACTATGCCAAAGCCTTTGACTGTGTGGATCACAATAAACTGTGGAAAATTCTTCAAGAGATGGGAATGCCAGACCACCTGATCTACCTTTTGAGAAATTTGTATGCAGGTCAGGAAGCAACAGTTAAAACTGGACATGGAACAACAGACTGGTTCCAAATAGGAAAAGGAGTTCATCAAGGCTGTATATTGTCACCCTGTTTATTTAACTTCTATGCAGAGTACATCATGAGAAACACTGGACTGGAAGAAACACAAGCTGGAATCAAGATTGCCGGAAGAAATATCAGTAACCTCAGATATGCAGATGACACCACCCTTATGGCAGAAAGTGAAGAGGAACTCAAAAGCCTCTTGATGAAAGTGAAAGTGGAGAGTGAAAAAGTTGGCTTAAAGCTCAACATTCAGAAAATTAAGATCATGGCATCCGGTCCCACCACTTCATGGGAAATAGATGGGGAAACAGTGAAACAGTGTCAGACTTTATTTTTCTGGGCTCCAAAATCACTGCAGATGGTGACTGCAGCCATGAAATTAAAAGATGCTTACTCCTTGGAAGGAAAGTTATGACCAACGTAGATAGCATATTCAAAAGCAGAGACATTACTTTGCCAACAAAAGTTCGTCTAATCAAGGCTATGATTTTTCCTGTGGTCATAAATGGATGTGAGAGTTGGACTGTGAAGAAGGCTGAGTGCCCAAGAATTGATGCTTTTGAACTGTGGTATTGGAGAAGACCCTTGAGAGTCCCTTGGACTGCATGGAGATCCAACCAGTCCATTCTGAAGATCAGCCCTGGGATTTCTTTGGAAGGAATGATGCTAAAGCTGAAACTCCAGTACTTCGGCCACCTCATGCGAAGAGCTGACTCATTGGAAAAGACTCTATGCTGGGAGGGATTGGGGGCAGGAGGAGAAGGGGACGACAGAAGTTGAGATGGCTGGATGGCATCACTGACTCGATGGCCGTGAGTCTGAGTGAACTCCGGGAGTTGGTGATGGACAGGGAGGCCTGGCGTGCTGTGATTCATGGGGTCACAAAGAGTCGGACACGACTGAGTGACTGATCTGATCTGATCTGATCTGATACCTAGTTAGAAAGACAGATTTGTATATACAATGTTGTCTTATATCTTATTATATTGCTTTTATTTAGTATGTGCATGCTAAGCTGCCTCTTTGCACACTATGGCCTGCAGCCCGCCAGGCTCCTCTATTTATGGGACTCTCCAGGCAAGAATACCAGAGTGGGTTTCCATGACATCCTCCAGGGGATCTTGACCCAAAAATCAAGCTTGCATCTCTTATGTCTCCTGCATTGGCAGGCAGGTTCTTCACCACTAGCACCACCAGGAAGTCCTTTATATTTTTTATAACTCTTCTCAAACTTTAAGCAAACAACAAAAACAAAATTCAGAGAATAAAAATGAAACTCTGTAATAATAAATCTTCTAAGAATTTCTCCTACAAGCATATTTGCACATGTAGAAAAGATTTATGCACAGGGATGAAATGGTGGGTCTATGCATAATAGCAAACATCTGGAAATAATCTAGAAGCCTACTAACACAGAGTAATTACATAAATGATGGTACATCTGAAATACAATGAAATAGTGTAGCCCTTAGGGTAAACTGGCTTTAGATCTCATTGCACTACAGTATATGTGATTAAATGAAAAAAATACAACAAGGTATGGAACAATGCCAATGGTATATTCATACATGGTCATTAAAGATGATAGAAATGCATATCTGAAACATTTCTGAATTGAAAACCGCCAAACTATTAAAATTATTTATCTTTGGGCTGTACAGCTGAAGTCTGGAATACAAAAATCTTTTTCATTGCATTATATTTGTATTGGCTAAAATTCTTGTGTCACAATTATTTTAATATATATTTTAAAAGAAAAGTTGCTTATATCAAAATTTAGAGTTGACTATATGTAAAATGACTATGAAACCTGAAAAACCTCACAGATATTTTCAACTAACATGTCTATCACATGTATCAGTGTTTATGATTACTTAGAATTCTAAGTAAACAATTTCAGATATTGGAATAAAATCAAATTTAAAACTTGAGATTAGTTTTTGCTATAATAAATGTTCTTAGTCACTCAGTTGTGTCTGACTCTTTGCAACCCCATGGACTGTAACCAGCAGGCTTCTCTGTCCATGGAATTCTCCAGGCAAGAATACTGGAGTGGGTTGCCAGTGTCCTTCTCCAGGGGATCCTAACAAGCCAGGGATCAAACCCAGGTCTTCTGCATTGCAGGCAGATTCTTTACTGTCGGAGCCATCAGAGAATTAACACCAGTTATCAAAAGCAAGGTTTCATTGCCAGGAGGAAACCGATGGCTTTACATTTCTAATTCAGGCTTTACAAATCAATTGGCCAAATGAAAATAATGAGCTAACTGTAGCTTGACTGTGCAAGTAATTGGGGGTGAGGATGGGAACAGTTGCCAACATATATTGGATAAGGTTGAGGAAACTGGCTACAGATCTCCAAATACTACAGAATCATTGGAGTACATGGCCTACCAGGTGTCACACAACTTTAAAATATGACCTTGAATGTAGAGAGGGTGAAGAGGTAAAATCCTTTTTAGTGACGTGATTTTTTTTTTAAATAAAAGAGACTTTTTAAATAGTGTGCTTGCACATACAAGTCAAAGAGAGAAATGTCAGCCCTGTAGGAATAGTAATTTGTCGCCCCAAGTCCATCAGTTCTTTCTTCTATAATAATTAAGTTTTATTGACGTATATGATCATCCAGTTAGTCTAACAATTTCTAATCTCTCTTGTAACTTAGTATGGTCAAATGGCCAAGTTCTCACCAATGAAGGGAAATGGCTTGTCCCGGACTCCATTTGCTCTCCCCTCCCCGCCACCTTTTATCAGTCTGAAGCTCAGACATGGTATCAGCATAACAGCATAACTGCAACCAAGAAAGTGTGGAAAATCCCCTAGGTGATAGTAGAGCAAAAGTGTGTAAGAAACCCAGATCCCTGAATTCTCTCTGCAACAAAGTTTTTAGGATGAAAAATAAATTTCTATTGCACTGAAACCACTGTATTCATAGGTTCTTTTTGCAGAAATTTAGCCTTTATTCTACCTAATACACCTTTATTTTAAATCAAGATATCGAACCTCTGATGCAGTAACTTGACTCACATCAGAGGCAGAATCAGCAGTTGTCTCCAGGTTCTGATTATATTCCTCAACACTCCTCAATGTCTTTTCCCTAGGTATATTTTAACCCAGATATTTTTATGTCTCTGATACCTTTGAAATAACCACCTGTCTCAGAATCAATTTCTAATTTTTTCTACAATAGTAATACTTGGCAATAAGGGTTTCTAAGACACTGTATGAAGCAGTATGTTGCCTGAATTGATCATTCAGGAAAAAAAAAAACAACAACAACACACAACACAACCTGGAAGCCTTATATGGATCCTTGCCTCTGAATTCAGAGACTCATTATCTTTTAAGTTTATGATGTGTTCATTTTATCAGGGCTATAAAAGTGAAATTAAAATAGTGTGTGAAAATACCTTGCATAGAATCTGGTACCTACAGAAACCCTATAATCTAGCTAATCCCTTTCTTTCCCTTTCTCTACTTCCTTATCTGGTTGCCAAAAAATTAATCAAAATATTTTCTTTAAAAATACTGGAAGTAAAACTATTATATTACTCTATGTCTTGGGGTGGAGGAAAAGAAATAAAGATATAAAACAATAGATTTTAATTAATATTTTTCTTAAAATATAAACAATTCATAGATTGTATTTAACAGTACCTGATCTGAGTCAAAAAGTGAAACAGTAACCATGGAAACTCTATGAACAGATATTCAAATTAACAATGAATTAAGTAAAATTGAATATGAATATTTATTCAAGAGGGCTTCCCTGGTGACTCAGGTGGTTAAAAAATCCACCTGCAATTCAGGAGACTCAGGTTCAATCCCTGGATTAGGAAGATCCCCCGGAGAAAGGAATGGCTACCCATTCCAGTATTCTTGCCTGGAGAATCCTGTGATCAGAGGAGCCTGGTGGGCTACAGTCCATGGGGTCACAAAAAGTGGGACATTATCGAGCAGCTATGCATGTATGCAACAACTTTCCTTTTACACATAGGTAGTATACATGTAGAGGCTTCCCAGGTGGCTCAGCGCTAAAGCATCTGCCTGTAATGCAGAGCCCTGGATTCAATCCCTGGGTCAGGAATCTCCCCTGGAGAAGGAAATGGCAACTCACTCCAATACTAGGGAGACTGGTGGAGTACAGTCCATGGGGTCACAAAGAGTTGGACACAACTCAGTGACTAAAAAACAAACAAAAGTATACATGCATAAGTATACAAACAACCATATGTCATATATATATATATTTTTTTTGTATTTATATGTAGTATATAATATATTTTAATAGTTATAATACAACAAAATTATTTATTTACTACCATGGCAATGATAATATAATATAGTATATTAATGTGAATAAAGAAACTAAATATAAATAGGGATAATATAATATTAGAATAGCAATTTTCAAAATTCAGGTTACTAATATTTCTTTTATAAAATAAAGCCCATATGCAAATTCCAAATTATAGGTAGATTAGCTTAAGAATAAAAATCTTCTTGATTTCTGCCTCTTTTTATGCCATATTTCCCAAAAATATCCTTTAAGTTACTAAGTACAGTATTCTAATCTGGTAAAACTTTTGTACCCTTAATACACCAAAGGAGTCTTTCATTTTTCACATTTGTGTCCTTAATAGCACAGTTTTTACTGGTTAAAATTTCTTATTCCTTTCTCTATAGAAATCCTTTCAACCCAGCTTGTAACTTTACTTCACCACTGAGCCTTCTTTGGCTATCTTTCCAAGTCTAGGCTTCAGTACTTCTTTGAATCTCTTTTGTAATATTACACATTAAAATAGCTCCAAGATAGTAAGTGCCAGACAATATGCCAGTCATCTGACAGATTGTAATACTATGTTCTAGGAAGTCTGCTGATGGAGAAATTGAGTCAAAGAGCCCAGTGTAACAAGCTCAGTAAATGATGAAACCAGAATCTTAGATCAGGTCTGTGTGACTTCATTATCCAATACAGCATACCATGGATTGAAGAAAATGTTCCTGACATCCAAATCAGCTTGAAAATTTCAAACAGAAATTAGTTGTGTATTTTTCTATAACACTACCTATCAATGGCAGAAAAAATTTGAAATATGTGTCTTGACTAGGTTTGGATTTACAGGAGTGAAGAGTACAGACAAAGTCTCTACCAACCAAAGATTTGATTCTTCCGAGAAGAAAGAGTAAAAAAATGATTTCAAAGAGCAATAAGTGCCAAGAAGATTAAAAAAAAAAAGTAACATGACAGAAAGTAATAGAGGTTATAGAATCCTTATTCACATCTGAGAAGCCTCTCTGACACCTAAATGATTAGTAAGATCCTACTATGGAAGTTTCTTAGAGGAAGAACTTTTAAGCAGAGACCACAGCAAATACAAATGCCCTGAGATAAGAACAAGACTGATGGAGCTGAGAAACAAACAGGGGGCCTGTGCAACTGAAGAATTTTGTGTAATTGCAAGCTAACATGACATGATATCTGAGACAAAGGCTGGGGCCAGATTACATAGGTCTTGTATTTTTATTATAAACTCAGTAAGAAGCTACTGGAAGACTTTAAGAAGGTGGTAACATGGGAATGTGTGTGTGTGTGTGTGTGTCTGTGTGTCTGTGTCTGTGTGTTTGTGTCTGTGTGTATGTGTGTGTGTCTGTGTTAAAGATTCCAGGAATGAGTAAAGAATAAAGCATGGACTAAGGAACAGGCATAAGGACAGGTAGATCAGTGATGAGCTTACTACCATGGTCAAAGTAAAAAATGATGTGATGGTAGTTAAGAACAGAATGGAGATGGGGGAAAATACATGGACTTGGGACTCTATCCAGAGAGATAATAAACATAAAACTTGCCAATGGATTGGATGTGGGAATGAAGAATAGGGAGGATTGAGGAGGACTCATAGTTTTGTCTATGAGTCCTAAGCAGCTAAGCACAGTGTATTAGGGCTTCCCTGGTGGCTCAGATGGTAAAGAACTTGCTATGCAGGAGACCTGGGTTCAATCCCTGGGTTGAGAAGATCCCCTAGAGAAAGAAATGGCAACTCACTCCAGTATTCTTGCCTGGAGAATCCCCATGGACAGAGGATCATGGTGGGCTACAGTCCACAGGGTAGCAAAGAATCAGACATGACTGAGTGAGCAGCTAAGCATAGCAGTGTAGATTGAAACTAAATAAACTTGAATTCAAACCCAGGCTATACCATTAATTAGCTTTCATATTTTGATCAACCAATTTGTCCTCTCTTAGCTTCACTTTCCTCAACTAGAAATTGAGACAATACTCACTTTCAGATATAATAAACGGATTGAATTAATTGATACTAAAATCATTAACATAGTGCCATGTATATAGTGAGCATTTGAGAAAGCAAGTTATTAGTATTAATACTTTGTTTACCTCATACTGAAAACCACCAATTAAATTGCAAGTTTTGCTGGAATCACAAATTGTCTCAAATCAGTTCCATTGTATTAGTTCTGCTAAAAATAAACAGTTCAGTTCAGTTGCTCAGTTGTGCCCAACTCTTTGCAACCCCATGGACTGTAGCATGCCAGGCCTCCCTGCCCATCGCCAACTCCCAGAGTTTACTGAAACTCATGCCCATTGAGTCAGTGATGTCATCCAACCATTTCATCCTCTGTCATCCCCTTCTCCTCCTGCCCTCAATATTTCCCAGCATCAGGGACTTTTCAAATGAGTCATTAGGTGGTCAAAGTATTGGAGTTTCAGCTTCAGCATCAGTCCTTCCAATGAATATTCAGGATGATTTCCTTTAGGACGGACTGTTGGGATCTCCTTGTTGTCCAAGGGACTCTCAAGAGTCTTTTCCAACACCACAGTTTAAAGGCATCAATTCTTCAGCACTTAACTTTCTTTATACTCCAAATCTCACATCCATACATGACTACTGGAAAAACCATAGCCTTGACTAGATGGACCTTTGTTGACAAAGTAATGTCTCTGCTTTTTAATATGCTGTCTAGGTTGGTTATAACTTTTCTTCCAAGAAGTGTCTTTTAATTTAAAAAGTACCAGAAATTCAATGCCATTCATCAAATATCAAATGGTCACTTAATACAAATAACTGTGGAAGACACAAGAAAATTAAAAATAAACAAGAAACAGTCCTTGATCTTAGATATTTCAAAGTCTAGCAAGAGAAAAATAAAGGTAAAAATTACTCTAAAGTGAGTCAAATACAACAATGTACTACCTATTACAGCAGCTTGGGGGCTTCCCAGGTGGCCCTAGTGATAAAGAACCCACCTGCCAATGCAGGAGACATAAGAGACCAGGGTTTGATCCCTGGGTGGGAAAGATCCCCTGCAGGAGGAAATGGCAACCCACTACAGTATTCTTGCCTGGAGAATCCCATGGACAGAGGACTCTGGCTGGCAGTCCATAGCATCACCAAGAGTCTGACTAGTGACTTAGCACACACAGACGCATTAAGGCAGCTTAAATATGATTCAAGGAACATGTATTTTGGGGTAAAGATATATGTTAGAGAAAGCTATAGGGAAAAGGTTTTATAGGTCATCTGTGGAAGTTCAGTCCAGTCTCTCAGTCACGTGCTTTGCAACTCCATGGACTGCAGCACGCCAGGCTTTCCTGTCCTTACCAGATCCCAGATCTTGCTCAAACTCATTGTTGTAGCAACATGTTCCAGGAAACAAACTTACTCAGAAGGACAATGCAGATAGTGAAGTGCAGTTTATTACACCAGCGGGCCCAAGGCAGAGTCTCCTCTTACCCAAGGACCCTGATTGACTTTTGTGAAAACTTTAAAAATCTTAAGTGTACAGCTCAAGCCCACATCCCCAAATTCCTTAAACCTAGCTTGGAAAGTGTTAAAGGGAGACACAATCAGGTTACAGCCATGATTCATAATCAGAAGGGTCAGCTGGTTATACATTGTAGCCTACACCAATGGGTGCCTTAAAGATGACAAAGGTAATTGACCACATAGGGACTATTACAGTCTTCTTTGCGATCCGAAGTCTTGATATGGAATCTGGTGTTTATCAGTCCGGGAGCCCAAGTCAGCTGTAGGTATGTTATCCCCATGGCTACCGGGCACATAGTCCAAAGCTCACTGAAAGTGCAAGACTGAGTTTCCTTGTTTTTCAAGATGGAGTCAGCTTGGCCTGTTCCTTTCCTCCCTCATCATGTTCATCGAGTTGGTGATGCCATCCAATCATCTCATCCTCTGTCGTCCCCTTTTCCTCCTGCCTCTGTGGAAAAGGGAGTATAAAAGGAAAGGGTATTCTAAGCTGAAGGAACAGCATCAGCAAAGAGAATATAAAGGAAATATATTTGGGCTGTTTTCTGGACTGAGAGTAGTCTAATGTAACAAGTGCAGGGTGCAAAGGAGAGATGGGCTGGGGTGTGAGATACTGGGGAGGAAGGAGCAGGACCCTGCTCTGTCCCTGTTTGTTCAGCTGCAGTCTAGGCTGAGGCAAGATATGTGAAGGGGTTTGAATGCCAGGCTATAGGGTTTAGGTGTTATTACCATAGGCAATGGAGTTTCAGAATTATCAGAGACTTTTAAGCAGAATTATCAGAGACTTTTGATCAAATTTATGTTTAAAAAATATTACCCTTTTGGCTTTTGAAGTTTAAATTGAATAAAAGCTGCTAGAAAAGTAAAATGAATTCTGAGACTGCAGGTTTGTGGGGGGTTTTTTTGTTTGTTTTTAATGGAAGTGGTACACACTTGGTCATTATTAAGCATATAGAGTTTTTGCCATGCTTTTTTTCCCTCATAGTCAGTCATGGGCTAAGTCAAGGTCAAAAAAACAAGTCAGAGACATAAACCAAGCCCACAGTTGCTGATTCTCAGTTCAGTACTTATGCAACTAAATAATGTGAAAATGTGCCTGGATGCTGCCTGATAGAGGAAGGTTCCATTTTTATATGTAAAAATTACTTTCATATGCACAAAATAAATTACAAGAGCTGCACCACTTTAATCAATCTGTATTGCTAGAACTAGGCTCTATAGCTATTAAAAAACTTCTACTTCCTGAGACTTCCTCATGCCATGCAGCTTAGTCATGCCTCCTTGAGCACATGGAGGCATGAATAAACTTTAAAGGAGAAAGAGGAATATGCCTTCACTGGTTTTGTAAACACAGCAGCGGATGTGTTTGCCCTAAAGGGAGAGATCTGCCACTTTGTAAGTTAAGCCTGAGTGAATCGCAGGGCTTCCAGACAGATACTCAGGAAATACATCCGCAACATTTTAAAATAAAATCATTACCCTCCTCCCAGAACACAGGATATAGGGCAGCTGGCTATTGGGGAAGAAGGACTAAAAGGTTCAAGCAGAATGGTACGTGCCTTTCATAATCATCTGAGTCTGTGGGAGCAGCTTTATACAAAAACTTATATAAAAAATGAGGAATCAGAATTAAGGTGCCTTACCCAAGGTCAAGTAGTCATTAAGTGGAAGAAATGCCACTGTCTCCCTGGCCTTGTGATGGCATATGTGATAGGCTTTTCTACCTGGCCACTAAACACATAATGAAAGCAAACCCTGGTGATTAGGCATGCGTTCACCCTGTTTCCAGATTATGTGTCCCAGGAAGTCTTTTACTGTACTTTTTTCCTCTTTGCTTCCTTCCTTCCAGAGACAAATGTATTCTGTGCAAACACAAAATAAATTTTCTATTAATTCATCTATCCATTCATTCAGCAAATATCTATTAAGTATCTATGAACTGAGTACTGTGACAAAAGTCCCCAGAAGTTCCTAATTAAAAAACAGAGTGGAAGAGAAAGATACTAAGTATATAACCACCAGAAAATATGGGAAATATTTTTTGTTTGTTTTTTCAAAGAATAAGAGAATCATAGATGGAATGAGATGATTGACACTTACTCTTCCCCTTTAAATAATTGAATGCATACTGCTTAAGGTTTTCTTAAGCCTTTAAGAAACACCAGTGGACATATTGACATATTTGAAGTCACTTTCTAATCTTGCCATAAGTTAAATGAGATATCAACTGTGTAATGAGATTTGGGAGTTTTCACAAAACACTTGCTGGTCTGACACAATTTGCAATTCTCATAATTTGAATCAAGCTATTAAACCACAAAAGCTGCAACATTATTTGAAAAGAGTGAATCCCAGTTAAAATCACATTAATTCACTAGCAGGATTCATTTATTTCGATTAACTTGTTGCTAAATCAGACTCTTCAGACATTGATGCTGAAAAAGGTGACTTCAGTGAGCTTTTGGATTGTCAGTAGATTCCTCTTCAACATTCTTCCTTGTTGTCTTTAAAAGGAATTCTCAAGAGTTAGCTGCAGTAGAAGTATGACAAAGTATCTTTGAAATGAATAGTTTCTAGAAATCATTCCTCTGAAGAGACAGGAAAAAAAAATGTGCTTATCCTTTTCCTCAAACTATACAAAGACAAAAGACCAATAAAATAAACTACCTGAATGTAAAAATCCACTTACCTCTGAAAAACTGGGTAATTAAATGTCATTTAAAATTTATACAAAGAATTTACTCTGGCCAAATATAAAACCTTGAAGTTATGAATCAGTTATTATTTACCCATGAAAGAGATTTTAGAGCAGCACAAGTCTTTCAAGTTGTTTTCAGTACTTTTTTTCTTCTGACTTTTTCCATTTAGAATGAAGTCAACAAAGAACATTTTATAAGCAAAAAAAGTATCTGCATTCAATGCTATATACTAAATAATAAATTTAGGTTTATGGATTATGTCTCAAATGAATTTGAAAAGATCATTATAATGCTTTAAAAAAATCCTGAATGTTTCTATTTGTGTGTGTGTGTGCCATCTTCTTCAAAGCCTGCAATGCCTGAAACACCTCTAAACTTAGAATTGGATAAGAGCAGGATGCTAACACTTTGTTTATAATTAGTCTGTAGTCATTGACATTAAGAGTAGTGTGGTCATGACCTCTTCAAGTTTGGGAGGAGGCTTGTTCTAGGCTTATGCTGAGTGTGTCTCTGACAAGCAGGGCACTGAGGCTCCCCTGAATAATGAAATCCAATGGAGTCCCAAGCCCAGTGACTGGACATTGGATGAGACCAACAGACACAAATCGACTAGCACAATCTGAGATTTAAAAAAATAAATGCCAAGGTCACAATTGCATCCTTACCTTTTCAGTGTTCTAACTTACCAGAGCTCACTTTGATGCTGCACTTTTGTGGCCCTATTTATGCCTGTCTTGTCTGATGGACCCATTAGCTTAATTACTGACTGTCTCCCTTAACATTTTGCAGACCTTATTACTATTAACTACATTTCACAAAGCTTGGCTCACAAGTCATCTGCATCAGAATCACTCAAGAAATTATTAAAAATGCAGTTTATTACAGACTTATTGTCTGAAGATACAGCTGAAAAAATCTTTCTTTTAAATAGTACCCAAGGTGTTTTTTATCCCCCAGCTGATGCAGAAGAGCTGTTGATTTACAACATGACAGATTTTCATTCCAGAACTTGGCATCATGCCTTCAGCCATAAAATATGGACCAATACTGTATTGAATTCTCAGCTTATTGATGAGTTTCCCTAATTCCCTAGATAACATGCAGAAATGACAAAACAATGAAGAGCAGAGGGTGTAAAGTGAGGTAAACCCAAGTTCAATCTGCCTCAGTGTCTTCACCCATAGAACAGAAAAATCAATAGTACCTCACATGACCTCTGGGATATAAACGTCTTAAAAGAGAAGGTCTAAAGTGTTCTTGCCTAGAGAATCCCAGGGACGGGGGAACCTGGTGGGCTGCCCTCTATGGGGTCACACAGAGTCGGACACGACTGAAGTGATTTAGCAGCAGCAGCAAACTATCTATATTACTCTGTGTACTCAGCACTTCAGACAGCACCAATTGATAGTGATTATTCAAAATATATTAATTTTAAGTTTGCTATAGAAAGTAATTTGATGAAATGTTACATAAAATTGTAATGAGACTTGTAAACTGAACTGTTATTATTATTTTAAAATATAATAATATTCAAAATAGGAGAAATTAGTTATAATAGGTGACTTCTGGTTTCCTTAAGGAGAAAAATAGGGGAATAACAAATTTTCTTCAATACCATATATGTCAGTTCAGCAAGGTATAAAGTTGATGCTGACTCAAAGAAGAAACCTGTTATGTATTATAATAGAAAGTATACAACTGGATTGCAACTATTCTTAGAGTTATGAGTGCTTAGAAAGGCATACACAAAGCTAAGAAATTATTCCTTTTATAAACAGCTTAAGTTTAGATTTAAATCTCTATTGAAAAAAAATCAGAATGATACCAAATACCATTTAATCACTTGATACATTTTTTAAAGAAGGAAAAACATATTTATAGCTTTTCCAAATAAGTGAATTTGAGCTATAAAAATAATGATTTTCCTGTACTGCTGCTGCTGCTGCTAAGTTGCTTCAGTCGTGTCCGACTCTGTGCGACCCCATAGACGGCAGCCCACCAGGCTCCCCTGTCCCTGGGATTCTCCAGGCAAGAACACTGGAATGGGTTGCCATTTCCTTCTCCAATGCATGGAAGTGAAAAGTGAAAGCAAAGTTGCTCAGTCGTGTCCGACTCTTCGCGACCCCATGGGCTGCAGCCTACCAAGCTCCTCTGCCCATGGGATTTTCCAGGCAAGAGTACTGGAGTATTTTCAAATGGAGAGTAATGATGGTCCTGCAAAAAGAAAAAAGTTACACTCAAAGTTACCATGAATCCCACCTTATCTACTTTCATCTTTTATCATCAGGTCACTTATGTACCCTTAGTAGGTCTCTGTCCAAACATCACCTCATTAGAGAAGTCATTTCCGGCCTCCTTACATAAAACAGTAACTGATCACTCATTTCTTTTATTAGTGCTACTTACTCTTTTCTCCATAGCATTGATCTTCATTTAGCATACTACTCTATAAATTTATTACCTGTCTCGTCATCCAAAGTAATACAAGTAGACACCTGGGGCAGTAGGAAATTTAGACTACAGGCAGATTGCTGGTCCAGGGTCTAGGTATGGTGGTAAAAAAGACAAAATATTGGCCAAGATATGGTTGACACCAAGAGGTCAGAACTAGTCTTGGGTGGGAGTAGACTCACTGATGAGAGAATCCTGTTTCCAACAGAATGCTAACAGGTACTAAGAGCCACATGAAAATAATCTACTTGAATAACATAACCGAAGCCAGCATTTCCTAAAGTGTGCTCTATGAAATGCTTTGGAAAATAAAAACAATGAAAAAATACAAGTAAAAAATCAAATAGGTTAAGGAAATATGATCAATAACTCTTCCTCCTAGCCATACGTCTCTATAAGGTTTTCACTGGGCATTAACATATCAAACACTCCAAGAAATATTGACGCAAAGAAGCCTCCTTGTCTGTATACCCCTTGTTTCTCACACAATTTCATCACTGACTAATTCATCTTTCCTACACCACATGCATCCACAGCAAGTTTGAAATTAATAATAAAGAGAATTAAGAAGCAATGGAGACACAGACATAGAAAACAGATGTGGACACATGGAGGAAGGAGAGGATGGTTCCAATTGAGAAAATAGCATGGAAACATATACATTACCATATATAAAATAGATAGAGAGTGGGAAGACACAGGGAACTCAACCCAGTGCTCTGTGACAACCTAGAGGTGTGGGATGGGGTGGGAAATGGGAGGGTTGTTCAGGGGGGAGGGGACATACGTATACATGTGGCTGATTCATGTTATTGTATAGCAGAGGCCAACACAGTATTGTAAAGCAATTATCTTCCAATAAAAAAAAAGAGAGAGAGAGAAATTAATCAAAAAAAAATTAAAAAGGAAATGAGAAAATAACACCTCACTCCAGTATTCTTGCCTGAAAAATCCCTTGGACAGAGGAGCCTGGTGGGCTACAGTCTATACACAGGGTCACAAAGAGTCAGACCCAACTAAACAACTAAGCATACATGCACCTATTCAAACTTAGCCCAAATGTAGGTGAGGTCCCTGCAGTGGTGCTGTTTATTTCACAGAAATGTAAAACAGATCATTTGAATTCATGCTCAATCTAAAACATTTGAATTAATGCTCAATCTAAAACCTGAAGGGAAACCTGGGAAATCAACTAATATATTTTTTTAGTAAGTGTCTATTCAAAGGGCATTTTGGAAAATATTAAATTTACATGACCTGTATTTGCTAGATCCAGAAACAGAGAAAAAGTAATTTTAGTATTCTAGGAGAGAACTGAGCCTGAGCCAGTAAATCTCTGCCATGTCCCTTCCCAGATTCTTACCATCAACCTTGATGGGTTCTTTGAAGTCAAAGTAAGGGTGGAAATGGTGCCGTGTTGGAAGCAGCAGCAGCAACACAAGCTCCAGATGTTCTGACAGGTGGCCTCTAGGAAGGCTTCAGTATAAGGGCAATTAATATGGATGTGACCTTCATCCTGAAATGAACCAAAAAGGCTTTTTGATATATTCCACGTTTCAGGTCTGAGACTACTTCACAGCAGTCAAGATCAGACAGAACAAGCCTATTAAGGCTCACTGGATTCAAATTTACAAGAGTGTGTTGTGAGAACATTTATCATGAAGAGTCCGAATTATCTTAAGTGTTTTCCCTACACAAATGACAAAACTGTCTCTTAGAAGGCTCTCTCAATCCTCACTCCAGTTCATATCACACACACACACACACACACACACACACACACACCCCTATAAATCTACAAATACACATGCACAGATGTACATTTCATACCCTTACAATATGTTGCTGTTGTTCAGCTGCTAAGTTGTGTCCGACTCCTTGCGACCCCATGGACTGCACCATGACAGGCCTCCCTGTCCTACACTATATCCCAGAGTTTGCTCAAACCGTATCCTTTGAGTCAGTGATGCTATCTAACCATGTTATCCTCTACGACTGCCTTCTCTTTTTGCATTCACTCTTTTCCAGCCTCATGGTCTTTGCTACTGAGTTGGCTCTCTGCATCAGTTGGCCAAAGTATTGGAGCTTTAGTGTTAATCCTTCCAATGAATATTCAGGGTTGATTTCCTTTAGAATTGACAGATTTGATCTCCTTGCTGTCCAAAGGATTCTAAGAGTCTTCTCCGGCAACGCAATTCAAAAGCAACTGTTCTTCAGCACTCAGCCTTTATGGTTCAACTCTCACATCCATACATGACTATTAGAAAAATCATAGCTTTGGCTACATGGACCTTTGTCGGAGAAGCAATGTCTCTGCTTTTTAATATACTGTCCAGGTTTGTCACAGCTTTTCTTCTAAGAAGCAAGCATCTTTTAATTGCACGCATGCAATCACCATCTTCAGGGATTTTGTAACCTAAGAAAATAAAAGCTGCCACTGTTTCCACTTTTTCTCCATCTATTTGCCATGAGGGACTTCCCAGGTGGTGCTAGTGGTAAAGAACCTGCCTGCCAATGTAGGAGACCTTGGTTTGATCCCTGGATCAGGAAGATCCCCTGGAGAAGGAAATGGCAACCCACTCTAGTATTCTTGCCTGGAGAATCCAATGGACAGAGGAACCTGGCAGGCTACAGTCCATGGGGTTATAAAGAGTTGGACGCAGATGCCATGATCTTAGTTTTTTGAATGTTATGTCTTAAGCCAGTTTTTTCACTCTCCTCTTCCACCTCATCAAGAGGCTATTTAGCTCCAATTCACTTTCTACCATTACAGTGGTATCATCTGAATATCTGAGGTTGTTGATATTTCTCCCAGCAATCTTGTTTCCAGCTTATGATTCATCCAGCCTGGCATTTCACATGATGGTCTCTGCATATAAGTTAAAAAAGCAGGGTGACAATTTACAGCCTTGATGTACTCATTTCCCAATTTTGAACCAGTCCATTGTTCCATGTCTCATAATGACATAATATAAATTATATATAAATTCCATTTAGTGTTATATAACACATTGTCTTATTCTCCACCTCATGAAGTTCACATTGAATATATTTAATAATTTTTAACTTTAAATATCCTACCTATATTTCAAATTTTAACCTAACTTTTACTCTCTCCAAATATCTTCCCATACCTTACTTCAGAATGAGCTGAGTAGTACTGTCTATGGGTTTTCAAAATATCTGTGTATCTCAGAGTCCTTACTGTATTACATTGAAATATGATTAGCATCTTATGGTCTGAAGATTTCTCAGAGGGCAAGTACCTAGTCTCGTATTCCCAGAACAAAGCACAGTTTGACACATACCATATTCCCAATACTACTAGTAGAATTCATTCTTACCTGAGCCTGTGTACACAGTTAAATGGTAATCTATCCAGACAAGATTGTTTAACACCTAAGACAGAGAAGGCATGTAAAAGTATTATAATCAATATACTAACTGTGATTCTGTGTTATGAAGAGAACTTTTTAAAATCCACATTTGACTAGTATTTTCAAACAGTTTGTCATGTGATTAAATGCATTTAAAAAATAAAGGTAGTTCATCATTGTGGGGGGCCAAATCCCTCCCAAATTTCTAATTCATAGTAAATAAAAGTGTTAGTCACTCAGTTGTGTTTGACTCTTTGTGACCCCATAGACTGTAGCCTGCAGGCTCCTCTGTCCAGGGAATTCTCCAACCAAGAATACTGGAGTGGGTTACCATTTTCTTCTCCAGGGGATCTTCCCAACCCAGAAATTAAACCCTGGTCTCCTGCATTGTAGGCAAATTCTTTACCATCTGAGCCACCAGGGAATTCATGATAAGAGGAGACACATTTTTTTTTTAATCTAATGACTTAATTGTAGTTTGAATTAAGTAGTCATTTAATAAAATATTAAGGACAATATGATGGAAATAATTTTCTCATATTATTTTTTATAGTATTGAATGCAATAGCTCAATCAAGAGCATTTCCTATCACCAAAAAAATATCATATTTACAAATGGTTTATAGTTGGTTTACAGCCAGCTTTTAAAATTACATATTTCTCTTATCTTGAAACACATACTCTCTATGGTTTTTCTCAGATGAAATAATCAACTATAAAAAAGGGCACTCCTTTTGAGAGGTGAGATCATAGAATCATGGCAGCTGTCATCTGAATCATGAATCTCTTACAAAGTATTGTTATTTTCCATTACTGTCACACTTTAAACACCAATTGACTCTAGCCCCACGGGGACTGATTGAACTGTCACGAGGTTAAAAAAATCTGCAGACATAAAGGAGGCTTTTTTTTTTTATTGACACACATTATTTTAGACCCATCTAATATTTTCTGAAAGTATGCTATCTAATACTTCATCTAGAGTTTCTCACAATCATCCTAAGTGTTTACTCTCAGAGAAAACTTCATGTAATGGGCACACTTCACCAACTTAATATCTACTTCTTCAAAATCGTTAATAAATATAACATATAAATTACCTGTACTTCTAATCCACTGTTGTTAAATATCTTGTGGGTGATTCTCTTTTCTAAAATTATTTCAACTATACTTCATATTATTGTTAACTGTATTTCTAAGCACTGCTGCTGCTGCTGTTTAATCACTCAGTCGTGTTCAACTCTTTTCGCGACACCATGGACCTTAGCCCACCAGGCTTCTCTTTCCATGGGATTCTTCAGGCAAAAATACTGGAGTAGGTTGCCATTTCCTTCTCCTGGGGATCTTCCCGACCCAAGGATCAAACCCGCATCTCCTGCTTGGCCATTCTTTACCACTGAGCCCCCTGGGAATCCCTCTCTAAGTACAAACAGTCTCATTTTTAAGTTCAGTGTTCACCACTAGATGTAAGAAAATGATTCATCCTCTATTCTCAGGGAGCAACACCCACTGTGGAAAAAATTTACTCCATAATCACAGTGAAAACTACGGTGCTATCATCAACTACTCAATTATTACACATCACAGAACAAACTGGAGGCCTCCCTTCTCCTTTCCAGGCACCAACAAAACTATTCAAAGCAGCAATTTGTTCACAAGAATAGGAAATTGGTTCTTTCTATAGTCTTTCCAATTTATTGATAACATGGTAATTCTGCAAAAACTAAGCTCATCCCTTATTACTCTCAATGTAAAATGATTTTGAATGATGTCTTTATCTGATTTATAACTTTTCCTCTCAACTACAATGAGCATTTTATGAATCTCTCCTTTTTGAGGAAAAAAATAAAAAAAAAATAAAAAGATACGCTTTAACAAGCATACATCATACATAACCATATATGATGTCCATTTTCTTAAGATGGTAACTATAATGCTAAAAAATAAACCATTGGAAGACTGTTTTAAAAGGCATCTGTGTCATTTCCTTTTTTTTTTTTTTTCCTAAGAACAATGTGCTTAAAAAGGTAAGGCATAAAATCAAAAGACCTAAGTTTCAACACTCTATCCTTTTCATTGGCTATACGACTTTTGGAAAGTCCCAATTCTTAAATTTGGTTTCTTTATAATGTGGATGATGAGAACTGCCTGTTTACTTTTGTATGCCATTATGAAACCCAAATCATATATTATATGAAGGAATTTTATAAAATGTAGACCAGAATGCAAAATTGATGCAGTATTAGCCTTCTTACTAGAAAATGAATAATGCTGAAGAAAATTGAAAATTAAAGCAATATCATGATTTTTTAAACAAGCATGTGTGAGAGCATAATTTTTCTTTTCCTGAGTGTTAAAAGACAATATTAAAAATTAAACTTGGCATGTTTAAAGTGAAGCATTGTTTAAGAGAGTGTGCTTAGAGTAAAACTATGCTTCTCTTTAATGGAAATAAACATCAAGCAATAAAAAATGAGACAGGCAAATACTTTTCCAACAAATAGAGTCAAATGATTCTTCTTAACAAGACTATTTATACATACAAGTGGTCATCCACTATAAGGGTCAAGAGAGCCAAAGAATAAACTAGAAATTTGAATGTATGCATGCACCAGTCGCATCAGCCTCTTTGTGACCCCACAGACTGTAGCCCTCCACGATCCTCTGTAAATTGAATTTTTCCAGGCAAGAACCCTGGAGTGAGTTGACATTTCTTACTCCAGGGGATCTTCCTGATCTAACGATTGACCTGTGTCTCTTGCATCTCCTGCATTGGAAGGCAGATTCTTTTCCACTTCGCCACCTGAGAAGCCGAGAAATTTGAGTAGCAGCCCTATAAAATGCAATCTGAATCTGTTGTCTTTTTATATCTTTGACCTCAAAGAAGATAGAGAAACAGAACACTCAATTATATAATATATCAATAAACTTTGCTTAAAGAAAATCAGTTTAGTGCCCCAGCTGTGAATTGGAATGAATTGCTTCAGAGGGGATTGCTGGGAACTGGGTTTCTGGAAGCTGACAATGATTGAAAGGAAGAACTGACAAGTTTAAAACGTTCAGTTCAGTTCAGCTCAGTCGCTCAGTCGTGTCCAACTCTTTGCGACCCCATGAATCGCTGGACACCAGGACTCCCTGTCCATCACCAACTCCTGGAGTTTACCCAAATTCATGTCCATTGAGTTGGTGATGCCATCCAACCATCTCATCCTCTGTCCTCCCCTTCTCCTCCTGCCCTCAATCTTTCCCAGCAACATGATCTTTTCAAATGAGTCAGCTCTTTGCATCAGGTAGCCAAAGTATTGGAGTTTCAGCTTCAACATCAGTCCTTCCAATGAACACCCAGGTCTGTTCTCCTTTAGAATGGACTGGTTGGATCTCCTTGCAGTCCAAGGGACTCTCAAGAGTCTTCTCCAACACCACAGTTCAAAAGCATCAATTCTTCTGTGCTCAGCTTTCTTTATAGTTCAACTCTCACATCCGTACATGACTACTGGAAAAACCATAGCCTTGACTAGACGGACCTTTGTTGACCAAGTAATGTCTCTGCTTTTTAATATGTTCTCTAGGTTGGTCATAACTTTCCTTCCAAGGAGTAAGCATCTTTTAATTTCATGTTTGCAGTCACCATCTGCAGTGATTTTGTAGACCTCCAAAATAAAGTCAGGCACTGTTTCCACTGTTTCCCCATCTATTTGCCATGAAGTGATGGGACCAGATGCCATGATCTTCGTTTTCTGAATGTTGAGCTTTAAGGCAACTTTTTCACTCTCCACTTCCACTTTCATCAAGAGGCTCTTTAGTTCCTCTTCACTTTCTGCCATAAGGGTGGTGTCATCTGCATATCTGAGGTTATTGATATTTCTCCCAGCAATCTTGATTCCAGCTTGTGCTTCCTCCAGCCCAGCACGTCTCATGATATACTCTGCATATAAGTTAAATAAGCAGGGTGAAGATATACAGCCTTGATGTATTCCTTTTCCTATTTGGAACTAGTCTGTTGTTTCGTGTTCAGTTCTAACTATCGCTTCCTGACCTGCATACAGGTTTCTCAAGAGCCAGGTGTTCTGGTATTCCCATTTCTTTCTGCATGGCACAGGAGCAGCTGAGAGGAGGTACCCCACATCCAAGGTCAGGAGCAGTGGCCGTGAGGAGATATGCCAAGTCCAAGGTAAGAGAAACCCAAGTAAAATGGTAGGCGCTGAGAGAGGGCATCAGAGGGTAGACAGACTGAAACCACAATCACAGAAAACTAGCCAGTCTGATCACATGGACGATAGCCTTGTCTAACTCAATGAAACTAAGCCATGCCTTGTGGGCCCACCCAAGATGGACAGGTCATGATGGAGAGGTCTGACAGAATATGGTCCACTGGAGAAGGGAATGGAAAACCACTTCAGAATTCTTGCCTTGAGAACCCCATGAGCACTATGAAAAGGCAAAAAAAGTAGGACACTGAAAGATGAACTCCCCAAGTCAGTAGGTGTCCAATATGCTACTGGAGATCAGTGGAGAAATAACTCCAGAAAGAATGAAGGGATGGAGCCAAAGCAAAAACAACACCCAGTTGTCGATGTGACTGGTGATAGAAGCAAGGTCTGATGCTGTAAAGAGCAATATTGCATAGGAACCTGGAATGTTAGGTCCATGAATCAAGGCCAATTAGAATTGGTCAAACAGGAGATGGCAAGAGTGAATGTCAACATTTTAGGAATCAGCTAACTAAAATGGACTGGAATGGGTGAATTTAACTTAGATGACCATTATATCTACTAATGGGGCAGGAACCCCTTAGAAGAAATGGAGTAGCCATTATTGTCAACAAAAGAGTCTGAAATGCAGTACTTGGATGCAATCTCAAAAATGACAGAATGATCTCTATTCATTTCCAAGACAAAGCATTTGATATCAGAGTAATCCAAGTCTGTGCCTTGACCAGTAATGCTGAATAAGCTGAACAGTTCTATAAAGAACTACAAAACCTTCTAGAATTAACACCCCAAAAAGATGTCCTTTTCATTATAGGGGACTTGAATGCAAAAGTAGGAAGTCAAGAGCTACCAGGAGTAATAGGCAAATTTGGCCTTGGAGTACAGAATGAAGCAGGGCAAAGGCTAATAGAGTTTTACCAAGAGAACACACTGATCATAGCAAACACCCTCTTCCAACAACACAAGAGAAGACTCTACACATGGGCATCACCAGATGGCCAACACCAAAACCAGATTGATTATATTCTTAGCAGCCAAAGAAGGAGAAGCTCTATACAGTCAGCAAAAACAAGACCAGGAGCTGACTGTGGCTCAGATCATGAACTCCTTATTGTCAAATACAGACTTAAATTGAATAAAGTGGGGAAAACCACTAGACCATTCAGGTATGACCTAAATCAAATCCTTTATGATTATACAGTGGAAGTGAGAAATAGATTTAAGGGACTAGATCTGATAGACAGAGTGCCTGATGAACTATGGATGGAAGTTCGTGACATTGTACAGGAGACAGGGATCAAGACCATAATCAAGAAGAAGAAATGCAAAAAAGCAAAATGGATGTCTTAGGAGGCCTTACAAACAGCTGTGAAAAGAAGAGAAGCAAAAAGCATAGGAAAAGAGGAAAGATATACCCTTTTGAATGCAGAGTTCCAAAGAATAGCAAAGAGATATAAGTAAGCCTTCCTCAGTGATTAGTGCAAAAAATAGAGGAAAACAACAGAATGGGAAAAACTAGAGATCTCTTCAAGAAAATTAGAAATACATTTCATGCCAAGCGGGGCTCAAGAAAGGATAGAAATGGTATGGACCTAACAGAAGCAGAAGATATTAAGAAGAGGTGGAAAGAATACACAGAAGAACTATACAAAAAAGATCTTCATGATCCAGATAATTGTGATGGTGTGATCACTCACTTAGAGCCAGACATCCCAGAATGTGAAGTCAAGTTGGCCTTAGGAAGCATCACTATGAACAAAGTTAGTGGAGGTGATGGAATTCCAGTGGAGCTATTTCAAATCCTAAAAGATGATGCTGTGAAAGTGTTCCAATCAATGTCAGCCAATTTGGAAAACTCAGCAGTGGTCACAGGACTGGCAAATGTCAGTTTTCATTCCAATTCCAAAGAAAGGCAATGCCAAAGAATGCTCGAATTACCACTCAGTTACACTCATCTCACACGCTAGTAAAGTAATGCTGAAAATTCTCCAAGCCAGGCTTCAGCAATACATGAACCGTGAACTTCCAGATGTTCATGCTGGTTTTAGAAAAGGCAGAAGAACCAGAGATTAAATTTCCAACATCCTTGGATCATCAAAAAGTAATAGAGTTCCTGAAAAACATCTATTTCTCCTTTCTTGTCTACACCAATGCCTTTGACTACGTGGACCATTTATGATGGGACAGAGCTTACTGAATATAGTCAGGGCATGTGATAATTCTGTTAATCACTCGTCTATTTCTTTTCCTTCCTCTAATTCACTAGAAGCATAGGTAATAAAAGAACTGAGATCCTTAGTTAACCGTTGCTAAGTCACTTCAGTCGTGTCCGACTCTGTATGACCCCCTAGACGGCAGCCCACCAGGCTCCCCCGTCCCTGGGATCCTCCAGGCAAGAACACTGGAGTGGGTTGCCATTTCCTTCTCCAATGCATGAAAGCGAAAAGTGAAATTGAAGTCACTCAGTCGTGTCCAACTTAGTGACCCCATGGACTGCAGCCTACCAGGCCCCTCCATCCATAGGATTTTCCAGGCAAGAGTACAGGAGTGGGGTGCCATTGCCTTCTCCATTAACTGAGAACTAGTTAAATCCTCACTAGTAAATTTGACCTGAACTTTTGATATGAGCATGAAGTGATAACTCTGTTACTTCATCTGTAAAATAGGGAAGTCAGATTGTTCCAAGTTTTACGTTAATTAATTTTATTTTCTAATAATCCTTCTCTGAAGTGCTTCTCACCTATGGACCAAAGCTAATTTTTATTGTTTTTCTGTTGTTTTTTTTTTTTTCAGGATAAGATTTGAGACTTAATGCTTACACTTTTAGTCACCAATGCTGCTTATGTTGCACTCTGTGTCTTTCCTGTGTAGCTCCTCATTGCTACATTTTCCCCCAGTTTGTGTTTGAGCATCCATTTCTCTATCAAGATTATTTGATGCTTTAAGTTTCTGAGAGTTTAACCAGTCTAAATCTTGTACCAAGGTTTGACTTGAGATTTTGGAAAGCTGATATAGTTGTGTTCAGTGGTTATCTCCATAAAAATAGCGTTATGGATCTTTGATTGTTTTCTGGGACCAGACAACTGCAGGTAAGGGGGAAGGTTAATCTGCCATGGTCTTCTCAAGCAGGAACACCTTGACTCCTGGATCAGGTACTTCTTAAATTTCTGTTTATAATGAAAATATATATCAGGCCCCTGAAGAAATGAGTTCTATCATGATCTTAGTAGTAGTTCTGGCTCTGAAAGAAGACATGATAACTGTAAGGAATAGATTCTCAACCGTGCACCATCCTATTCATTCATCAATTAATCAAGCAGGAAAATGTATGAGAGGACTTTGTCCCTTTAGCATATTCTAGGCCTGTGCAGTATGCAAACAGATGAACTAATCAACCACATTTAAATATTTATATAAGTATTCTGATATACAGTGTTTCTGTTAACCATTTATATTGTTCAGCATTACCTAACCTAAACTAATTAGAAGTAAAGTCATAGGTTTGATGTCATATTCATATGAGCACAGGTATTACATAAGTTAACAGAAATTAAACACTTACTACTTACCAGACAATAGCCTGTACATTGTACATGTATTACCTTACTTATTCCTCCATAAGATTTTCATATAGATATTATTATAATCCAATTATCTAGATTAAAAAGTGAAGACATATAGCTTAATTAACTTGCTCAACGCTACCTAACTACTAAAGTGGCAAAAAACCTGACTGTGAATACTCTCATTTGACCTCAAAGTCCATGTTCTTAGCCACTATTCTCAATATACACCATCTGAATTCTAAAAGATTATATTCTATTTTTGAATCAGAATTCCATTCTTGTAGCACTCAGTGCATTCATTTGATGAACATTTATTAAGTGTTAAGTATAGGATGCTCTCTACTTAAAGCTGGAGAGCCAAAGAAAAGTAAATCTGTCTCTGCCTTTGTGGACGTAACAGTAGCAGTGACCAAACCCAGTCAAAGAAGTCCATCTATACTCACACAACTATGTGCGACACAAATCACAAATCCTAGCCTGGGCAGAAATAGGAAAGAAACAGAATACTAAATGCAGGATGAAAATGATGGTGGCACTCATTTCAGGTATGCATAGAGTCATCCTGTATGTCTAGTTAATTAATTAAACACTCATTGAAAATCCTGTATGGGGCCCATTGTAGGTGTTCAGGAAGCTGCACATAAAGGAAAAAGAGAAAAGAAAATTACCTATCCTAATGGAGCTCACATTTGATAAAGTCTCAGTTATATTTACTGCATTGTCTTTGTCGGTAGAAGCATATTATTAATAGTCTGATTGATATACAAATAGAATACACTTGCTATTGATTTTGTAGATTTCCAGGCATATATAAAAAGATAAAAGAATATATGATTTTATAAATAACTATTTCTTCAGTCTTCAGATCTATTGATTTTAAAAATATTTAACATTGGATTTTAATGATTGTTATATCTCCTAGCCAGTTTGAATGTCATAATTTTCCTCTAGTAGATAGCAAAACGATGCCTATTTTTACTTTTGTTGACCTGTTGATTTGAATCACAACAGTGTTTATATATTGGGACTGCATGCCCATCAAACTCTCTCTTTCTGCCTGGCATTGCATCTCACCTAGCCCCACCCTCATGGCTGTCTTGATCAGTTAATGTCAAGTATAAAATAGGATGCTGCATCTCTACACTATATTCATACCACCTTATACTTTAAATTGCATCTCTTCTCCTGACATTTCTGATATTTTTCCTCAAATGTATTGTTTTTTTGACCTTTTGACAAACAAACAAATTAAACACAAGGAAATAAAGGCACTGCTCACTCTGGCTTAACTGCAGAAGTCCATTTAATTCTACTGCTCTTCCTAAGTAGTTTCCAGGGTCCGCACTGAATGGATATAATTTTGCAGCTACTAATTTTCTAAGGGATTCAAAAGAAATCATGAAAAATATGCTTGTGGTCCAAAACAAGGAGCCCTTTAATGCATTTTGCAATTTATGCAAATCTACACCTACTATAGCTCACCATTTCGGAAATTACCTTAAACCATTTTCTATTCACCCACCATTAACCTAGCTTGACGAATGTCCACTAACTTCCCTACAGTTAAGGCACTATAAAATCCCCATTTATCCCACCAGCTAGATTTTACTTCACTCAAAAGATTCCTGCCACCCACAATGGTCGTCAGCCACCATGCAGAGCCTTCACACTTTTGTTTTAGTGAAAACCTTTCAAATAAGTACTCAGAAGTGTTTGCCTCAGAATCCTCCCCCAACCACGTCTCACATGTATCGCTGAAAACAAAGCTTAAAGATATTTTCTTTTTATCATTTTTTTTTCTTTTTAAAATACAATTGTTCTTAAAGGGCTGTTCAGTTTGGGAACAGATTGATACAAATCATTCCTGACATGCAAGCATCCCTGAGTGATGCATGTGCTGTTACCTGTTGGCATCTTTCTCTACCTGCTTGAATTTACCTGTCAGTTTTGAGAGAGGCAATAGCTGATTTTCCATGCAAGCTTATCTACAAGCAGAGGTTCAGAATGAAACTATCTGGTAGAGGGATTTGTTTTGAAAGCTTTCACATGATGCCTTGTTCCTACGGAAACCATTTTTGTCTTGTTTGTGCAAGAACAAACCTGCTTCTGTCATATGAAAAAGGATGTGTATGATTTATTTTGCTTTTTGATCCTCAGATTATAATTGTAAACCTGATTTGATTATGTTAAACTGACATTATTTTATATATTTTCTATGTTTATTCTCTAAACAGTGAGAGGGGGTGAATTTGTACTGAAGAGATTAGAGGTAACTTTTGATAATATAAACATTTTAAATGTTTCTTAATATAAATCATTATGAATGTATTAAGGTCAGGAAGGTAAACGTAATAACATTACTGTGTTAAAGTACATTGATACAATATCTTAATAAAGAGGCAATTATTCTAAGATTCACAGAAAAAGATAAATTCTCTTTATAAAATGTTCATAAATTCGTATTTCTCAATGTTCAGGAAAAGATGTTGACATTCACACACTTCAAGTACATTTAGTCAAAAGGTATTGTCTTCTACATATTGTGCAATGTGAGGATCACTTTGTAAATCATTCTTTTGATCCTAAAACTTCAGGAAAAAGATATACCTGTATATCTTTCAGTGATTTTCAATAGAGATGCTAGTTACTCCAGACAGTCCACATGTGTAGAATAAGAGAATCAGCCTCAAGCTGAAAATTTATTTTTCTATAAGAAAATAGAATATATATATATATATATATATATATATTTAAATCGTGAATCAATGTCAATGTATCTTGTGATATAAAAATGAAGTCAGGAATTCTTTGTTTCTGAGATGTATTCCAAAATGCAGAATTTATCTCAGGGGCAACCCTGGATTTAATTTTCTCTTTGATTACAAAATCCTTGGAGTTAGGAATCTGAAAGTCTTATTAATAAAATGATTGTATATTTAGGAATAACTCTCCTTCTTCACTCTCCCGCTTCCTATCAGTGTGTGAGAGATAATTATCTCATTTTTTCCTTATAAGTAACACCTAACAGCTTGAGAGGCAAGGTTCATATTATTCATTCTCAGGACTGCATCTCTTAGACACACGATGAGAAGGAGGTTCATTCACCATTCCTTCATCTGTGCTTCCTCTCTGGTATGACTTTCACTCAACAAAGATACTGTATAATTAAAGCACTATGTTCTCTGAAATGACAGGAGAACCCGACATCAGTAAAGTTCCCATTGTAAATTTGGTTTGTCCATGTTGGTTCAGCCTCAATTGTTATTTTTTAATCATCACTCCCACCAGGCTTTGTTTGCCTACTGAGATAGTAGCTAAATGAGTTGAGAATGCTTCCAGGTTTACATCAGCAGTGGGTACTTCAGACATTACTAACTCATTAAAAAAAAAAAAATTCATAGGAAACAAATAAGAATTTTTCTCTAACTTTCAGATACCACTATCTAACAATATTTGTTAGTGGTTCAAAAGGTGGAGATACAAACTACATCTCAACAGTAGACTAACTTGTAATTTTTGTTTAGGCAACATTCATACTTATTTAAATGTTGCCCTATAATTTCATTTTTTTTGTTTCATTACAGATATGTGTATTATCTGCCTCAAGGAGCTTAAATGACCCCATATTAGCTAAAGTACACAGTATTTGTTCTAACAAAATTTGAAAGCAAAATCAAATCATCATAATCTGTGATGTATTTTATGCATACTATAATTTCCAGTTAAGACAGAGATGGAAAATCCAGATAAATGCACACTGCAAACAAAAATTGCATCAGATTGCCTTCTGCATGGCTAAAGCTGTCATTTGAACCCAAGGAGAATGATGTTTATTGACATATTTAGTAATTTTTCTTCTATTCAAAATTTACAGCCCCCAACACTGCCTTAGGAAAAAAAAAATTGGCTTTCCTTTGTAATCTTGTAGCTCTATTTCTACATTGGCAACCCACTACACTTTCAGGCACTTATAGAATAAAAATAATCATAATAAAATCTTGTGTTTAGAATCATCACAAAGATTTTAGACAAAGATAGTACCAAGAATTCTCCTTCGAGAAGGAAATGGCAAACCACCCCTGTATTCTTGCCTGAAGAATCCCATGGATGGAGGAGCCTGGTAGGCTACAGTCCACGGGGTTGCAAAGAGTCGGACACGACTGAGCGACTTCACTTTCACTAAGAATTCTCCAAATAGAAGAGAATTTTAATTGAGCACTTTTGCCTATACTTTTACATTATCAAGATTTGTCATGTTATTTCAAAATAAATATGCTAACTATGACTAGACACCTTTTTTAAAATATGATAACACAAAGACTAAAATTATTTACTTTGCCAGCTGTATCAATTACCTCTAAGCAATTTACTTAATAGCCTTCCATCTAAATTTTGTTTTCTTTGACCTTAATGATTAGAGAAAATAATTGTAAAAGAAAATTCTTATTTAACTTACATTAGGTACTTTTTTCTTCCCTTTGCTCAAGAGTGAAATGTACCAAATACATTATTTGCCAATACAGATATTTTGTAAATATTTGCTATCCCTTCAACCATTTGACAAAATAAGGCATGCCTTTCTGGAAAACATTCTAATTTGTGTTTTAAAATAGATTAATCCATCAATAATGGGAATTATTTCTTACAAAGTATTGTTGTGTAGCTATAAACCTGTCACAGCTAGTAACCTATTAATGGGCTTCCCTGGTGGCTCAGATGGTAAAGAATCTGCCTTCAAAGCAGGAGACCTGGGTTTGAACCCTGGGTTGAGATATTAAAAGGAGAAAAAAAAATACCTCCCTCACAATCCTCCAAGCTCACCAAATCCAACTCATTTTCTTAACTCTTGTTTTATGAACTTTGAAATTGTATGGTTTCTCCTAGCTGGCAAATATTGAGATAAAAATGAATATCTTGGATCTATATCAATATATTTTTTAAATTCACCAAAATATTTACATACAAAAATACATACTTCTCTGGAGTATTTGCCTGTAGAACATACACTTACTCAAAATTTTATCAATTTGAAAACATTTGAGGACTGCTTTAAAAGATTTCCATTCTGAGAGACAGTGTGCAGAATGAATGAGAAGTCTTAGATTTTTAACTGGATAGATCTATATTTAAGTTCTAGCTTCATTGTATCAGTGACTTTGTGAAACATTACTTAATCTCACTATGTCTCAGTTGTTAACTTATAAAATGAAGTACACAATAATAGTGCTTAGATTGTGATGAGGATTAAATTTTCTAAAGTTAAAAAAAAATGTCAAGTGCTCAGCATTCAGTTTGACAAATATCACTGCAGATGGTGACTGCAGCCATGAAATTAAAAGACACTTGCTCCTAGAAGAAAAGCTATGACCTACCTAGACAGCATATTATAAAGCAGAGACATTACTTTACCAACAAAGGTCCATCTTATCAAGGCTATGGTTTTTCCGGTAGTCATATATGGATGTGAGAGTTGAACCATAAAGAAAGCTGAGCGCTGAAGAATTGATGCTTTTGAATTATGGTGTTAGAAAAGACTCTTGAGAGTCCCTTGGACTGCAAGGAGATCCAACCAGTCAATCCTAAAGGAAATCAGTCCTGAATATTAATTGGAAGGATTGATGCTGAAGTTGAAACTCAAAAAATTTGGCCACCTGATGTGAAGAACTGACTCACTGGAAAAGACCTGATGCTGGGAAAGATTGAAGGTGGGAGGAGAAGGGGGTGACAGAGGATGAGATGATTGGATGCCATGACCAACTCTATGGACGTGAGTTTGAGTAGGCTCTGGGAGTTGATGATGGACAGGGAAGCCTGGCGTGCTGCAGTCCATGGGGTTGCAAAGAGTCACATACAATTGAACGACTGAACTGACTGATGACTTCAATAAATGTAAGCAACTGTATATAAAAGAAGGCAAAAGCGATTCAGCATGTGAGAGGGATTCCAGTGGAGGGAGATTCTCTATTGCTGATTACAAAGCCAAGGACTGGGGAGACCAGCTTAAAAAAAAAAAAAAAAAAAAAGACCCTTTCAAAAATAAACCTAACCCTAAAAGAACAATACTGACATGCCACCATTAAAGAAAATTAAAGGAAAGGAAATTCCGACTATGTGTGGAGGTTTAGAAGATAATTCCAAATAATGAGATCCAAGTTGTTTTTAAAAATGAATTAATCTTTAAAATTCAAATGTATTGGATTTTTAAGATGAAAAGGGTCATAAATAAGTCCATGTTTTGATGTATTTGAGAAAGTTAGTCTTTTTATTCTAAAAGAATATTTAAAATCTTTTGTTTACAGAGTTATGGATTTCAATGGTGTTGTCTCAGTACCTGCTTCCAGGAATCAGGGAACAGAAGTTAATAATGGGGTGGTTCATATGCAGGAGGGCTGTGGAAACCAAATGTTAGGAAGAATCATAGAAAGAAATATGTGGTGGAAATCTTCTAAACCACTTATTAAAAGATATTACATGCAAGATAATAATTCAAAAAGAGAAGCACTGGGTAGGATATAGTTGGAAGAATGACTTCAGCAACAAACTGATCGGACTAATTACTGTTTATTATTATTTAAAAGCATTGCAATTCTAGGCAGGGTATTAAACCTGTGAAATTGCTTACTTATGCATAAAATGATAAATACTTCTAAGAGCTGTTGCAATGAGTATGCACTAAGTCACCTCAGTTGTGTCTGACTTTTTGTGACCCCACAGACTGTAACTCTCCGGGCTCCTCTGTCCATGGGGATTCTCAAGGCAAGGATAATGGAGAGGGTTGCCATGTCCTTCTCCTGACCCAGGGATGGAACTCGAACCTCGCATGTCTCCAGCTTTGGCAGATGGGTTCTTTACCACTGAGCCACCTGGGAAGCCATATAATGAGCGTCTGTTGTTCAATTGCTCAGACGTGTCTGACTTTTTGTGACCCATGGACTGCAGCATGCCAGGCTTCCTTGTCCTTTATCATCTCCTCAAGTTTGCTCAAGCTTATGTCCTTTGAGTCAGTGATGCCACCCAACCATTTTATCCTCTGTCTTTCCCTTATCTTCTTGCCTTCAATCTTGCCCAGCATCAGAGTCTTTTCCAATGAGTCTGCTCTTTGCATAAGGTGGCCAAAGTATTGGAGCTTCCCCTTCAGTATCAGTCCTTCCAATGAATATTCAGGACCTATTTCCTTCAAGATAGACTGATTTGATCTCTTTGCTGTCCAAAGGACTCTCAAGAGTCTTTTCCAATATCACAGTTAAAAAGCGTCAACTGTTCAATACTCAGCCTTTTTAATTGTCCAGCTCTCACATCTGTACATGACTACTGGAAAAAGCATAGCTTTGACTATATGGATCTTTGTTGGCAAAGTGATGTCTCTGCTTTCTAATATGCTGTCTAGGTTTGTCATAGTTTTTCTTTCAAGGAGCAAGCACCTTTTAATTTCATGGCTGAAAAAAAAAAAAAATTCATGGCTGCAGTCACCATCTGCTGTGATTTTGGAGCCCAATAAAATAGTCTGCCACTGTTTCCATTGTTTCCCTATCTATTTGCTATGAAGTGATAGGACCAGATGCCATGATCTTTGTTTTTTTTAATGTTGAGTTTTAAGCCAGCTTTTTCACTCTCTTCTTTCACTTTCAAAAAGAGGCTCTTCAGTTCCTCTTTGCTTTCTGCCATAAGGGTGCTGTCATCTGCATATTTGAGGTTATTGATATTTCTCCCAGCAATCGTGATTCCAGCTCATATTTCATCGAGCCTGACATTTTGCATGATGTATTTTGCATAGAAGTTAAATAAGCAGGGTGACAATATATAGCCTTGATGTATTCTTTTCCCAATTTGGAATCAGTTGTTCCATGTCTGGTTCTAAGTGTTGCTTCCTGACCTGCATACAAATTTCTCAGGAAGCAGGTAATGTGGTCTGGTATTCCCATTTTTTTATGAATTTTCCACAGTTTGTTGTGATCTACACAGTCAAAGGCTTTAGTGTAGTCAATGAAGCAGAAGTAGATGTTTTTCAGAAATTTTCTAGTTTTATCTGCTGCTGCTAAGTCACGTCAGTCATGTCTGACTCTATGCGACCCCATAGACGGCAGCCCACCGGGATCCCATCCCTGGGATTCTCCAGGCAAGAATACTAGAGTGGGTTGCCATTTCCTTCACCAGTGCATGAAAGTGAAAAGTTAAAGTGAAGTCGTTCAGTCGTGTCTGACTCTTCGCGACACCATGGACTATAGCCTACCAGGCTCCACCATCCATGGGATTTCCCAGACACGAGTACTGGGGTGGGTTGCCATTGTCTTCTCCGCTAACTTTATTCTGCTGCTGCTGCTGCTAAGTCACTTCAGTCATGTCCGACTCTGTGCGACCCCATAGACAGCAGCCTACCAGGCTCCTCCGTCCCTGGGATTCTCCAGGCAAGAATACTAGAGTGGGTTGCCATTTCCTTCTCCAATGCTTGAAAGTGAAAAGTGAAAGTGAAGTCCCTCAGTCGTGCCCGACGCTTAGCGATCCCATGGACTGCAGCTTACCAGGCTCCTCCTCCTTTATCTAAGAGCCAACAAATGTTGGCAATTTGGTCTCCAGTTCCTCTGTCTTTTTATTTTTATTTATTTATTTTTGACTTTGAAGCCTGCTCTCTTTTTTTTTTTAAATTTTATTTTATTTTTAAACTTTACAAATTGTATTAGTTTTGCCAAATATCAAAATGAATCTGCCACAGGTATACATGTGTTCCCCATCCTGAACCCTCCTCCGTCCTCCCTCCCCATACCATCCCTCTGGGTCGTTCCAGTGCACCAGCCCCAAGCATCCAGTATCATGCATCGAACCTGGACTGGCGACTCATTTCATACACGATATTATACATTTTTCAATGCCATTCTCCCAAATCTTCCCAACCTCTCCCTCTGCAACAGAGTCCATAAGACTGTTCTATACATCAGTGTCTCTTTTGCTGTCTCGTACACAGGGTTATTGTTAGCATCTTTCTAAATTCCATATATATGCATTAGTATACTGTATTGGTGTTTTTCTTTCTGGCTTACTTCACTCTGTATAATAGGCTCCAGTTTCATCCACCTGATTCAAATGTATTTGAACTGATTCAAATGTATTCTTTTTAATGGCTGAGTAATACTCCATTGTGTATATGTACCACAGCTTTCTTATCCATTCATCTGTGGCCCTCTGTCTTTTTAAAGTCCAGCTTGTTTTTGGCCTCAGGCTTAACAATCTGGAGGGAATACAGCCCCGCCCATCAAAAGAAAATCAGATTAAAGACTTACTGACCATATTAGTTCAGTTCAGCTCAGTTCAGTCTCTCAGTCGTGTCCAGCTCTTTGCAACCCCATGAATCGCAGGACGCCAGGCTTCCCTGTCCATCACCAACTCCCAGGTTCACCCAAACTTGTGTGCATCGAGTCAGTGATGCCATCCAGCCATCTCATCCTCTGTCATACCCATCTCCTGCTGCCTCCAATCCCTCCCAGCATCAGTGTCTTTTCCAATGATCAATTCTTCCCATGAGGTGGCCAAGTATTGGAGTTTCAGCTTTGGCATCAGTCCTTCCAATGAACACCCAGGACTGGTCTCCTTTAGAATGGACTAGTTGATTCTCCCTGCAGTCCAAGAGACTCTCAGGAGTCTTCTCCAACACCACAGTTCAAAGGCATCAATTCTTTGGCTCTCAGCTTTATTCATAGCCCAACTCTCACATTAATATATAACCACTGGAAAAACCATAGCCTACTAGACGGACTTTTGCTGGCAAAGTAGTATTTCTGCTTTTGAATATGCTATCTAGGTTGGTCGTAACTTTCCTTCCAAGGAGTAAGCGTCTTCTAATTTCATGGCTGCAATCACCATCTGCAGTGATTTTAGAGCCCAAAAAAATAAAGTCTGACACTGTTTCCACTGTTTCCCCATCTATTTGCCATGAAGTGATGGGACCAGATGCCATGATCTTCGTTTTCTGAATGTTGAGCTTTAAGCCAACTTTTTCACTCTCCTCTTTCACTCTCATCAAGAGGCTTTTTAGTTCCTCTTCACTTTCTGCCATAAGGGTGGTGTTATCTCCATATCTGAGGTTATTGATATTTCTCCTGGCAATCTTGATTCCAGCTTGTGCTTCCTCCAGCCCAGCATTTTTCATGATGTACTCTGCATATAAGTTAAATAAGCAGGGTGACAGTATACAGCCTTGACGTACTCCTTTTGCTATTTGGAACCAGTCTGTTGTTCCATGTCCAGTTCTCACTGTTGCTTCCTGACCTGTATATAGGTTTCTCAAGAGGCAAGTCTGGTGGTCTGGTATTCCCATCTCTTTCAGAATTTTCCACAGTTTACTGTGATCCACACAGTCAAAGGCTTTGGCATGGTCAATAAAGCAGAAATAGATGTTTTTCTGGAACTCTCTTGCTTTTTCCATGATCCAGCAGATGTTGGCGATTTGATCTCTGGTTCCTCTGCCTTTTCTAAAACCACCTTGAACATCTGGAAGTTCATGGTTCACGTACTGCTGAAGCCTGGCTTGGAGAATTTTGAGCATTACTTTACTAGACTGTGAGATGAGTGCAATTGTGTGGTAGTTTCTGCATTCTTTGGCATTGCCTTTCTTTGGGATTGGAATGAAAACGGACCTTTTCCAGTCCTGTGGCCACTGCTGAGTTTTCCAAATTTGCTGGCATAATGAGTGCAGCACTTTCACAGCATCATCTTTCAGGATTTGAATTCATGACTGGAATTCCATCACCTTCACTAGCTTTGTTTGTTGTGATGCTTTCTAAGTCCCACTTGACCTCACATTCCGGGATGTCTGGCTCTAGGTGAGTGATCACACTATCGTGATTATCTGGGTCATGAAGATCTTTTTTGTACAGTTCTTCTGTGTATTTTTGCCACCTCTTCTTAATATCTTCTTCTTCTGTTAAGTCCATAACATTTCTGTCCTTTATCAAGTCCATCTTTGCATGAAATGTTCCCTTGGTATCTCTAATTTTCTTGAAGAGATCTCTAGTCTTTCCCATTCTGTTGTTTTCCTCTATTTCTTTGCATTGATCGCTGAGAAAGTCTTTCTTATCTCTCCTTGCTATTCTCAACATCAAATGGGAATATCTTTTTTTTTTCTCCTTTGCTTTTTGATTCGCTTCTTTTCACAGCTATTTGTAAGGCCTCCCCAGACAGCATTGTGGTTTCTTGCATTTCTTTTCCACAGGGATGGTTTTGATCCCTGTCTCCTGTACAATGTCATGAACCTCCGTCCATAGTTCATCAGGTACTCTATCTGATCTAGTCCCTTAAATCTGTTTCTCACTTCCACTCTGTAATTATAACAGATTTCATTTAGGTCATACCTGAATGGTCTAGTGGTTTTCCCTACTTTCTTCAATTTAAGTCTGAATTTGGCAATAAGGAGTTCATGATCTGAGCCACAGTCAGCTCCTGGTCTTGTTTTTGCTTTTGTATAGAGCTTCTCCATTTTTGGCTGCAAAGAATATAATCAATCTGATTTTGGTGTTGACCATCTGGTGATGTCCATGTGTAGAGTCTTTTCTTGTGGTGTTGAAGAGGGTGTTTGCTATGACCAGTGCATTCTCTTGGCAAAACTCTATTACCCTTTGCCTGGTATTAGTTTATTGATTCCTAAAATGTTGATCTTTACTCTTTCCATCTTCTGTTGACCACTTCCAATTTCCCTTGATTCATGGACCTAAGTTTCAGGTTCCTAATGAGAATACTAAGTAACATATGTGAAAATTTCACTATAGTGTGTGTACCATCCAAACATAAATCCTGTACTTTTAAAGACAGCCCCAGGAGCATGTACAGCTGATGTGAATATAGTAAGATAATAATTTAAGTGTTACTTAGAAGTATAAAGAGAGCACAAAAATTAAATTTAAATTATCAGAACCATAGCTAAGAATAATAACAGTATATCAAACATTTATCCCTTTCATATTCAGACTAAATTGTCTAAGTGAAAGTACTTTCCCTCTTATATGAGTGAATATCAATACAATATATTTTAAAAGATACTGTGCTTTTGTTATTGGAAAGACAGACAGGAGGCAGCATGCTATAATAAAGATTCTGCTGTCATTTTGGAGAACATAAACATTCTAAAATCTCACTCTTTGTGTCAGTGGAAAGTGATAGTCCCTCAGTCATGTCCGTCTTTTTGTGACCACATGAACTATAGCCTACCAGGCTCCTCTGTTCATGGGGTTCTCCAGACAAAAATACTGGACTGGGTAACCATTTCTTTCTAGGGGATCTTATCAACCCAGGGATCAAACCTGGGTCTCCTGCATTGCAGGCAGATTCTTTACTGTCTGAGTCACCAGGAAAGCCCTAAGATCAATAGAAGGGCTGTTGCAAATTCTCATGTGCCATGATGTTTCTATAGCATTTGACATCATTAACAATTTCCATAAATTATCTTTTCACATTTTAATCCCTTTCTGAATTGCCCCTACAAAAACTGTAATCCTTTATCATACCAACTGCCTATCTTCTTTCTTTCTTTATCTAGCATAAGGAACAGTGACGGGGGGAAAAAAGCCAACTGAATGGATTATCACTGCTGTAGGACTATAGTTCCCAACTTCACTTGGGACCTTGACTATGACTATTAATCCAGGGATGCACCTCTGTTTGGCTTCCTCTTTAATTCCTGCTGAAGTCATTCCAAACTCCTCCTGGTCTCATTAAGACACTCATATCTCACTTTCACTTTTAGCAAATGCCTCTAACTTTTACTTCAGAAGAAAAGGTGACTTTTCTGTCATATAAGAGGACAATAATCTCATCAACTTTCTTACTCTGCCACCCACAAACATACACACACACACACATCAAAAATCACACTAGTTTATTTTTTCTGTTTCAGTAAAGTGAGGTGAAGTCGCTCAGTCGTGTCCAACTCTTTGTGACTCCATGAATGGTAGCCTACCAGGCTCCGCTGTCCATGGGATTTTCCAGGCAAGAATACTGGAGTGGGCTACAATTTCCTTCTCCAGGGGATCTTCTCAACCCAGGGATTGAACCCGGGTCTCCTGCATTGCAGAGAGATGCTTTACCATCTGAGCCACCAGGGAAATCCATTTCAGTAAAAGAGGGCTTAATTCTTTACTCTGGATGTACCTCTTCAGAGACCTGACTTCCTATTTCCTTACATTCTTCCCCTCTACTGATTCTTCAAGACATAAACACTTTTAAGTTATCTTTGATCTTAAAATTAACAATAATTTAAAAAGCAGCAAAAAGCCATTACCTAATTAATAGTGAAGCGAGATGACTAAGGTGTCTATAGTCTTTGTTACACTTTTTATTACCACTCATTTAGTTTTAAATTCACAGCAATCTGGATGTTTTTTTTCCTACCCATCACTGAAACTGCTGTGGCAGGGGTTAAAGGTGACATGCTAATTATAAATTACAATTGAAACTTTTAGCTTTTTATCATATTTGATTCCTTTGACGTATTGACATTGTTAACTGTTTTCTTTCTTAGTTTTTAAAGTATAATTGATCACAATGCTATGTTAGTTTCTGTTATACAATACACTGATTTGATATTTCTGTATATTTTGAAATGATCACTACTATAAATCAAGTTATGTCACCCTACAAAGAAACTACATAGTTGTTGCCTACATTCCCCACACTGTACTTTTTATATTCATAGCTCATTTATTTTGCAACTGAAAGTTTGTAGCTCTTATCTCCTTTACCTATTTCTTTCTTTTTTCAACTCTGTCCCATCTGGAAACCACCTGTTTGTTCTCTGTGTGTATAACTGTTTCCTCTTATCTCTCCGATTAACCTTTATTCTGTAATAGAGTATTTAAAAACCTTTTATGATAGAGATTTGCAATTTTCTGGTTCTCTCTACTTATCACCTCATTCACAGTTTTGTGTATAGTAGCTTTATTGTTTCTGGTAGAAGAGCTCTTTTCAACATTTCTGTAATACAGGTCTAGTGTTGATTAACTCTCAGCTTTGGTTTTCTTGTCCTTACAACCTTTGCCTCACTTCATTACTGAACTCTAAATTTCCTATATAGTGTTATATTCCTCCACTTAACTATTGAAAATCGGTGTCCTGCAGGATTTCATTCATGGTCCTCTTCTTAAAGTCTGTGACTTTAAAGAAACCTAGATTTTGATGACATTAAAACCTTTATTGTTGAATCAAGTGATTCTCTTCAATGCCATTTTCTGAACATTTCCATTTAATTATCCCACAGTCACACTAAACAAGTAAGGAAAAGAGAGATGGGGGAAGTATCATAAGTGAGTGATGACTAAACTGAATTAGTGTAGTCTCCTAGCAATTTCTCACAGGCTTTTCATATGCATATCCATAGTCGTGGAGTTCTCTTGGCACCAGTGATTCCATATGAGGCTCACATATTTATAAGTATCCAAACCTCATTATAAATTTAGTGACCTTGATTATATTTTTTATATCACAGATACTCTCAGTCCTGTCCCATGTCAGTATACTGAACCTGGAGCCCCTTCAGATCAGATCAGTTGCTCAGTCATGTCCGACTCTTTGCGACCCCATGAATCACAGCACAAAAGGCCTCCCTGTCCATCACCAACTCCTGGAGTTCACCCAGACTCATGTCCATCGAGTCAGTGATGCCATCCAGCCATCTCATCCTCTGTCATCCCCTTCTCCTCCTGCCCCCAATCCCTCCCAGCATCAGAGTCTTTTCCAATGAGTCAACTCTTCACATGAGGTGGCCAAGTACTGGAGTTTCAGCTTTAGCATCATTACTTCCAAAGAAATCCCAGGGCTGATCTCCTTCAGAATGGACTGGTTGGATCTCCTTGCAGTCTAAGGGACTCTCAAGAGTCTTCTCCAACACCACAGTTCAAAAGCATCAATTCTTGGGCGCTCAGCCTTCTTCACAGTCCAACTCTCACATCCATACATGACTACTGGAAAGACCATAGCCTTGACTAGACGGACCTTTGTTGGCAAAGTAATGTCTCTGCTTTTGAATATGCTATGTAGGTTGGTCATAACCTTCCTTCCAAGGAGTAAACGTCTTTTAATTTCATGGCTGCAGTCACGATCTGTAGTCATTTTGGAGCCCACAAAAATAAAGTCTGACACTGTTTCCACTGTTTCCTCATCTATTTGCCATGAAGTAATGGGATCAGATGCCATGATCTTTGTTTTCTGAATGTTGAGCTTTAAGCCAACTTTTTCACTCTCCACTTTCACTTTCATCAAGAGGCTTTTGAGTTCCTCTTCACTTTCTGCCATAAGGGTGGTGTCATCTGCATATCTGAGGTGATTGCTATTTCTCCCGGCAACCTTGATTCCAGCTTGTGCTTCTTCCAGCCCAGCGTTTCTCATGATGTACTCTGCATAGAAGTTAAATAAACAGGGTGACAATATACAGCCTTGACGAGCTCCTTTTCCTATTTGGAACCAGTCTGTTGTTCCATGTCCAGTTCTAACTGTTGCTTCCTGACCTGCATACAAATTTCTCAGAGGCAGATCAGGTGGTCTGGTATTCCCATCTCTTTCAGAATTTTCCACAGTTTATTGTGATCCACACAGTCAAAGGCTTTGGCATAGTCAATAAAGCAGAAATAGATGTTTTTCTGGAGCTCTCTTGCTTTTTCTATGATCCAGCAGATGTTGGCAATTTGATCACTGGTTCCTCTGTCTTTTCTAAAACCACCTTGAACATCTGGAAGTTCACGGTTCACATATTGCTGAAGCCTGGCTTGGAGAATTTGAGCATTACTTTACTAGCGTGTGAGATGAGTGTAATTGTGTGGTAGTTTGAGCATTCTTTGGCATTGCCTTTCTTTGGGATTGGAATGAAAACTGACCTTTTCCAGTCCTGTGGCCACTGCTGAGTTTTCCAAATTTGCTGGCATATTGAGTGCAGCACTTTCACAGCATCATCTTTCAGGATTTGGAATAGTTCAACTGGAATTCCATCACCTCCACTAGCTTTGTTCATAGTGATGCTTTCTAAGGCCCACTTGACTTCACATTCCAGGATGTCTGGTCTAGGTCAGTGATCACACCATTGTGATTATCTGGGTCTTGAAGATCTTTTTTGTACAGTTCTTCTGTGTATTCTTGCCATCTCTTCTTAATATCTTCTGCTTCTGTTAGGTCCATATCATTTCTGTCCTTTATTGAGCTCATCTTTGCATGAAATGTTCCTTTGGTATCTCTGATTTTCTTGAAGAGATCCCTAGTCTTTCCCATTCTGTTGTTTTCCTCTATTTCTTTGCATTGATCGCTGAAGAAGACTTTCTTATCTCTTCTTACTATTCTTTGGAACCCTGCATTCAGATGTTTATATCTTTCCTTTTCTCCTTTTCTTTTCATTTCTCTTCTTTTCACAGCTATTTGTAAGGCCTCCCCAGACAGCCATTTTGCTTTTTTGCATTTCTTTTCTATGGGAATGGTCTTGATCCCTGTCTCCTGTACAATGTCATGAACCTCCATCCATAGTTCATCAGGCACTGTATCTATCAGATCTAGGCTCTGAAATCTATTTCTCACTTCCACTGTATAATCATAAGGGATTCGATTTAGGTCATACCTGAATGGTCTAGTGGTTTTCCCCACTTTCTTCAATTTAAGTCTGAATTTGGCAATAAGGACTTCATGATCTGAGCCACAGTCAGCTCCTGGTCTTGTTTTTGCTGACTGTATAGAGCTTCTCCATCTTTGGCTGCAAAGAATATAATCAATCTGATTTCGGTGTTGACCATCTTGTGATGTCCATGTATAGAGTCTTCTCTTGTGTTGTTGGAAGACGGTGTTTGTTATGACCAGTGCATTTTCTTGCACTTGGAGCCCCTTGGGACTATCCAATTACCCTATTTACCCTTTGTCCCTTTAGTCTTATCCCAAGGCCCAACCATTTCCTCAATAAAGTATATGTGCATGCTCAGTCACTCAGTCATGTCTGACTCTGGGACCCTATGAACTGCAGCCTGCCAGGCTCCTCTGCCCACAGGATTCTCCTCTCCGGGGAAGAATACTGGAGTGGATTGCCATGCCCTCCTCCAAGGATCCTTTCTGACCTGGGTATCAAGCCCATGTGTCCCACGTCTCCTGCATTGGCAGGTGGATTCTCTACCACCGAGCCAAGTGGGAAGCCCCAGTAAAGGATATAAGGAGGCAAACATATAATACTACATATGTGTGCTAATACATAGTCTTCCATTGCCCAGAAAGCTTTCCAGACAATGCATTATCCTCCCATATAAATATGGTCTTAAATGTCTTCATGCTTATCTGTAACTTTAAGATATTAAGTATAGTCTTTACAAAGCATACAAATTGTTTTTGTTTATTTTTGCCTAAATTTCTAGCAAAATCTCTTGCTATTTTCTGAAACTCAGTAGGGAGATGGATATAATTCAGTTATTCTTCATTATATCTCCATCACATGAAATATTGATGGGCCATGCCTCATACCCAATAAATATTCTTAAATAAAGAAATTTCTTATTCTTAAATAAGAAGTTACTAAGATGTTTAAGATGTCTAATTACTAAGATGTCTGGAACAAATATGTTTGTAAAGATCGGCTTCCATATTCCTTTTTAGGAAACAATTATAAAACAAAATAAATTAAAAGCTAAGTTACAACCTCCAGAATAGGGCCATCTTTTGGTTCTGGTCTGGGTGAATTAATAGACACCTAACTTATCTTCTCTCATAAGCAGCTAAACTCAGTACAAAATATATGAAACTATTTTGTTCAGGAAATTAACAAAAAACAGGGCACAGTTGCTATCTCATAAACTTTGAAAGAAGGAAACACATTAGTTTAGCCTCACAAGTGTAATAACTTTCTGCCTGGCAGCCCTTTCCAACCTATACATAGAGAAATGGAGCTCAAGGTTATAGATCTTGCTATTTAGAAAAAACAACATTTAGATCTCAGTGATATGGAGGTGGCAATGTTTTTTCAGGGCAGGGAACTAAAAAAAAAGAGAGAGATGTAGAAAAGGAGACCCAGAAATATGTATAGCTTCAATTAACTGAACTTTCAGTTCAGTTCAGTTCAGTACCTCAATAGTGTTCGACTCTTTGTGACCCCATGAACTACAACACGCCAGGCTTCCCAGTCCATCACCAACTCCTGAAGCTTACTCAAACTCATGTCCATCAAGTCAGTGATGCCATCCCACCATCTCATCCTCTGTTGTCCCGTTCTCCTCCCACTGTCAATCTTTCCCAGCATCAGGGTCTTTTCCAATGAGTCAGTTCTTCGCATCAGGTGGCCAAAGTATTGGAGTTTCAGCTTCAGCATCAGTCCTTTTAATGAATATTCAGGGTTGATTTCCCTTAGGATTGACTGGTTGGATCTCCTTGCAGTCCAAGGGACTCTCAAGAGTCTTATCCAACACCACAGTTCAAAAGCATCAATTCTTCAACACTCAGCTTTATTTATGATCTAACTCTCATAGCCATACATGACTAATGGAAAAGCTATAGCATTGACTAGATGGACCTTTGTTGGCAAAGTAATGTCCCTGTTTTTTAATATGCTGTCTAGGTTGGTCTGCACTTTCACTTTTAACTTTCATACATTGGAGAACGAAATGGCAACCCACTCTGGTGTTCTTGCCTGGAGAATCCCAGGGACGGGGGAGCCTGGTAGGCGGCCATCTATGGGGTCGCACAAAGTCAGACACGACTGAAGTGACTTAGCAGCAGTAGCAGCAGGTTGGTCATCACTTCTTCCAAGGAGGAAGTGTATTTTAATTTCATGGTTACAGTCACCACCTGCTTTGATTTTGGAACTTTAGAAAATAAAGTCTGCCACTGTTTCTTCTGTTTCCCCATCTATTTGCCATGAAGTGATGGGACCTGATGCCATGATCTTAGTTTTTTGAATTTTGAGTTTAACTTTTTCACTCTTCTCTTTCACTTCCATTGAGAGGCTCTTCAGTTCCTCTTCACTTTCTGCCATGTCATCTGGATATCTGAGATTATTGATATTTCTTCTGGCAATCTTGATTCCAGCTTGTCCTTCATCAAGCCCAACATTTCTCATGATGTACTCTGCATATAAGTTAAATAAACAGGGTAACAATATATAACCTTCTTGTACTCTTTTCCCGATTTGGGACCAGTCTGTTGTTCCATGTCTGGTTCTAATTGTTGTTTCTTGACCTCCATACAGATATCTTAGGAAGAAGGTAAAGTGGTCTAGTATTCCCATCTCTTTAAGAATTTTCCAGTTTATTGTGACCTACACAGTCAAAGGTTTTAGAGCAATCAATAAAGCAGAAGTAGATGTCTTTCTGGAATTCTCTTGCTTTTTCTATGATCCAACAGATGTTGGCAATTTGGTCTCTGGTTCCTCTGCCTTTTTGAACATCTGGAATTTCAAGGTTCATGTACTGTTGAAGCTTGGCTTGGAGAATTTTGAGCATTACTTTGCTAGCATTTGAGATGAGTGCAATTATGCAGTAATTTGAACATTCTTTGGCATTGCGTTTCTTTGGGATTGAAATGAAACTGACCTTTTCCAGTCCTGTGGCCACTGCTGAGTTTTCCAAATTGGCTGACATATTAATGGAGCGCTTTCACAGCATCATCTTTTAGAATTTGAGATAGCTCAACTGGAATTCCATCACCTCCACTAGCTTTGTTTGTAGTGATGCCTCCTAAGGCCAACTTGACTTCACATTCTGGGATGTCTGGCTCTAAGTGAATGATCACACCATTGTAATTATCTGGGTTATGAAGATCTTTTTTGTATAGTTCTTCTGTGTATTCTTGCCACCTCTTAATATCTTCTGCTTCTCTTAGGTCCATAACATTTCTGTCCTTTATTGTACACATCTTTGAATGAAATATTCCTTTGGTATCTCTCATTTTGTTGAAGAGATCTCTAGTCTTTCCTGTTGTATTATTTTCCTCTATTTCTTTGCAATGATCTCTGAGGAAGACTTTCTTATCTCTCCTTGCTGTTCTTTGGAACTTTGCATCCAAATGAGTATATCTTTCATTTTTTTCCTTTGCCTTGAGCTTCTCTTCTTTTCTCAGCTACTTTCAAGCCCTCATCAGACACCATTTTGCCTTTTTGAATTTCTTTTTCTTGGGGATGGCCTTGAACACTGCTTCCTATACAATGTCACGAACCTCTCTCCACAGATCTTCAGGTACTCTATGAGATATAATCCCTTGAATCTATTTCTCACTTCCACTGTATAATTGTAAGGAATTTGGTCTAGGTGATACCAGAATGGTCTAGTGGTTTTCCCTACTTTCTTCAATTTCAGTCTGAATTTAGCAATAAGGAGTTCATGATCTGAGCCACAGTCAGCTCCTGAGAGCTTCTTCATCTTTGGCTACAAAGAATATAATCAATCTATTTTCGGTATTGACCATCTTCTGATGTCCTTGTGTAGACGTACATCTAAATTTATGACTAAATTGAGTCATAAATCTAAATATCCACATATCTGAATGAAACAACTGGATCAACACAAAGAAAAGCACACATAAGTATATCATAGTCAATTACTAAAACCAAATTTAAAAAGAAAATTTTAAAAAGAGATGGAGAATAAAAAAGAAACAATTAATATTAAAGAGAGTAATAAGAATGTCCATTAACTTTTGATTAAAAACTATACAAATCTTAAAATAATGGAATGAGTCCTTCACATAAGTAATGAAAGAATAATAACAATATCCCTCTGTTGTTGTTGTTTAGTTGAAAAGTAATATCCAATTCTTTTGCAATCCCATTGATAGTAGCCCACCAGGTTTCTCTGTCCATTGGATTTCCCAGGCAAGAATACTAGAGTGGGTTGCCATTTCCTTCTCCAGGGGATCTTCCTGACTCAGTGATGGAACCCACATCTCTTGTACTGGCAAGTGGATTCTTTACCACTAAGCCAATAGGGAAGCTGCAAAATTCCTTATCCGATAACAATACTTTTCATGTATAAAGGCAAAATAAAGACATTTTCAGATTTAAAAAAAAAATTGAGAGAATTTATCACTATCAAAACAGCACAAGAAAAGTATAACAAATTTCCTTAGGGACATGTTACCAGATAGATGACTATACAACTCAGACATACACAAAAGTAATCTTTGTTTCAGAAATAATAAATATACATGGAGGTGGAACCAAGATGGCACTGTACTCATCTCCTCCCATAGAGCACAAAATTACAACTACGTAGAGACCAAGTGTCTATGAGAATGACTTGAAAACTAGCAGACAAGGTGTTATACAACTAAAGATTTAAAGAAGGAGCCATAATGAAAACAGTAGGAGGGGTGAAGACACAGTCTACTCAGGACACATACTCCCAAGTCTGCACCCCACAAATGTTAGGAATATCACAACAGTAGTGGCCCTCCCCAGGGAGCAAGGAGTCTGAGCTCCGCATCAGGCTTCCCAGCCTTCAGGCCCTGTTCCAGGAAGTTGGGCCCCCAGAATGTCTAGCTTTGAAAACAAGTTGAGCTTAAGTTCAGGAGAACAAGAGGGTTATAGGAAATAGAGCCTCTGCTATAAAACATGCATGCAAAATCTTACACACTCTAACTCCAGTTCAGAGGCAGTTATATCATAAATAAGTCATGGGGATGTAATATACAGCATACGGAATATATGGTCAATAATATTGTAATATCTTTGCATGGGGACAAATGGTAACAAGACTTATTATGGTGATTTCTGTAATGTATTTAAATGCTGAATCACTATGTTGTACACCTGAAATTAACATGATACTCTGTATCAAATATAGTTCAATAAAAATAATAATAAAATTAATTAGATTTCTTAATGATTTAAAAAATTGATGTTATATAAAGAAGATGTAGTAGGCATACTTTTCTTTATTCACTGAAAACAAGTAAAATTTTGGACAAAATTTATAAAACAAACATAAGATGTCTCTGAAAGTTAAAGAGAAGGTAAATAGGCTATGATCTTGAGACCCAAGGAATGACATAATGGTGATTTTCTTGGGTTTTCCTTTTGCTTCAAAGATTTTAGAGCATGAGTAGGCTTTCTTTTCAATTGTTTATATAGAAGTTATTAAAAATTTTCATTTACTAACTATCAAAGACAACCTTCCAAGGTAGAAACAGCAACAAACACAATATTATCTAAACAAAATGGAATAAAACTAGAAATTAATGGTTAAACCATAAAACAAAAGTATTTACCAATTGGAAATGTAAAACTCTTTCTTAAATATCTCTTTTTTCAAAGAGTGAAACCAAACAAAGGTTACGGAGTATCTAGAAAATAATGTGAACAGACATACTACACATGAGCATGAGCATCGATGTAATGAAAGACAAATCTGGCTAGACAAATTCTGAAATTCAGAAAGACAAGTTCTGTCTGAAATATACCTCTTACTTCTGTTTGAGGGATAGCTTAGCAAAGAACTGACAACAGCTGAAATGAGTCCATCTGAAGAGAGGCATCAGCATCTTTCTGTGAAGTCATCATTTCTAACAAATAAGGCAGCTCTCAGGACCCTCTGTATGCTGCCTTTGGCCTTTGGTTTGAATTATTTCTAATGATGTCCATGGATGCAGAATTATTGTGTTCAATTTCTTGCTATTCAGAGGATGATGATGAGGATGGGGTTCCCTAGACCCTTTAATAATCATCTGTAAATACAAATCAGCACAATCCAGGGCTTGTTCTTGGTCTTGAGGTGCTTCTGATTCTGTTCCTGCCTTCCAGAGAAGGCAAACACTGCTCTGTAGTTAAGCTGGCCATAATGAATGCAGAAAATTTATGGTGAGAAACAATGAGAGTTCAGGAGTATTTTGTGCTCTGCTAATTCTTTAGCCATATATATATATTTTTTCTTTTCTCTTGAACAATACCTTTGTTATATCTGCATGAGAGTTGGTGGATAAAGTAGGGTTTTTTGTTTACAGAGTTTTAGACTAACTGGACCACCCTAGGGTTTGAAAGCAAGAGACACCTAGGGACAACAAACAAATGTTCACCAGTAAGCCAAATGACCCAAGAGTGCACAGTATGGCCACAGTGTCCATAGCCCAGAATCTTCTAGAGTGGCTACTGGGGTATCATTGGCTTAGATCTCAGAAGAAGATAGAGTGCCCATGGTTGTCCATTAATCCAGGATGCAGCAAGACTTTTGAGGTATATGATTCACAACCCAGAGGAGATGGAACCACAGCTGGAAACTTTAATGGGACTAAAACTCTCCCACAAGAAGTTTATCTAAAAGATATGAGGATATATACACCACAAGGGAAAACTCCCAGATGGTGATACTTTTGATAGGTAGAAAATACGAGGCAAAGTTCTTTGAGGAGATGCTAAAACATATATGAAATTATTTCTGAAAGCTGGAAAACTGATAAAATTACAAACACTAGTGAGTCTAGCTGAAATTCTCTTAGTAGCAATACAAAAGATGAAGTAAACAAAGTGAACGTGTTAGTCACCCAGTTTGTGTCTGACTCTTTGCAAACAACCCATGCGTGGACTGTAGGCTCCTCTGTTCATGAAATTCACCAGGCAAGAATACTGGAGTGGATAGCCATTCCCTTCTCCAGTGCATCTTCCCGACCCAGGGATTGAACCCTAGTCTTCTTCATTGCAGGCGATTCTTTACTTTCTGAGCCACCAGGGGAGCCCATGTGAAATATATTTGTTAGCTTTTTGCCTACCATCATGTTCTTCCATTTTGATAAGGATACTCTGAGAGCTTGAGTGCTATATTATTTTCTAATGTGCATAAAAATTGCTATAAACATAGAAGCTTGAATTGAAACTCACTTATAAGCTTCAGGTTCTACAAGTCAAAAGTCCAGGCACAAGCTTGGCTGGGCTCTCCTCTGAGTGTCTCACAAGACTGAAATCAAGGTGTCTGCAAGTTATGTTCTCATCTGGAGTTCTGAGCCTCTTCCAAGCTCTTTCAGTCTGTGGACAGAATTCAGTTCTTTACAGGTATAGGATCAAATCTGTTTCTCTCATCTACTGTCAGGAAAGGACTGCTCTCAGATCTTATAGAGTACTCAGTCTCTTTCCACGTGGTCCCTTCCAACTTCCAAGTGAGCAAAGAGAATTCCCTTATTTAAAATTTTCTTTATACTTCAAATTTCTGATTTCTTCTTCTACCGGTAGATAGGAAAAAATTCCCTGCTTTTTAAAGGCTCACATGGTTAGCTCAGACCCACCCAGATAGTCTCTCTATCTTAATATCAACTGAATAGGCACCTTTATTACATGTTCAAAATCCCTCCAGAGAGGTGCCAAGATTAGTGTTTGGCTGAATAATTGAGAAAAGGTAGTAGTACACAAAAGTTTAGGAATCTTCGGGGCATCTTAGTGTTCTGTTTACCACAGGCATGAACAAGCTGGTTATGGTTATTCCTTAGATTCACTGGAATGCGTGGCCAACAATGGCATGTATCATGCCCAGGTTTTACAGCTGAAATAATAACTCAAACTAAAAGGAAAAAAAAGACTTGCTTTTCTCAGAGGATAGCTCGCTCATGAAGTTGTGTTACTCAAAGCCATTTCTGAATTTAATATCCTGACTGACTAGTGGAAGACGTTGTTATTGTGGGCCATACAGACTCAAATAAGAAAATTGTTTTGTCGTTTTCTTTGACATTTTATCAGTGACTAGGGCTTCCCTTATGGCTTAGGCAGTAAAGCATCTGCCCGCAATGCGAGAGACCTGGGCTCGATCTCTAGGCTGGGAAGATTCCCCTGGAGAAGGAAATAGCAACACACTGCAGTACTCTTGCCTGGAAAAACCCATGGATGGAGGAGCCTGGTAGGCTACACACCATGGGGTTACAAAGAGTTGGACATGACTGAGCGATTTCACTTTAACAGTGACTAAATGTGCTACCACTTTAGGCATTTAGTACTGGTGCTCAGACTCAGTGAAAGGAAAAGGGACTTTCTTGGTGACTCAGTGGTAAACAATCTGCCTGTCAAGCAGGAGACATGGATTCTATCCTTGGGTTGGAAAGATCCCCTGGAGATGGAAATGGCAACCCTCTCTATTCTTGCCTGGAAATCCCATGGACAAAAGAGCCTGGTGGGCTACAGTCCATGAGGTTGCAAAAGAGTCCAACATGACTTAGTGACTAAACAACAACAACAATGGAGAGGAAAACAAAATCATTTTGCCTTTATCTCACTGAGTGAGATAAACTCTAGTACAAATGTAAACTGTTGGTGGATATACAACCCATATGAAAATGACTTTTTGACAATAGCCTCTGTTGAGAAAACTGCTTGCATTGCATTGAATGTTATCTAAACACAACTAAAAAAGACGAATGGGCTTTGATGAAGGACATAATCTAAGACACCACCACCCAAGTGCTCACTATAGGAGCTTTCTAAAGTATAACCCAAGAACATTAAAGGCAAGCTGTTAAAAACTACTCAGGAGGTCCAACACCTGATTAGTCACTCTGAGTACTAGAGACAGCACATCTACTCCCTGGAATTCTGTAACAACCTTTATATCAAGTCAACAGACATATGGTCAAATTTAAGTGGAAGTCCTTATAGCAAGAAACTTTGAAAACAGCACAGAAAATAACAAAATAAGCTCAGTCCTGGATTCCTCTGTGTTGTGTTTTACCACTGTATCCAGAGCTAACTACAACTCTATTCCAAATTAGCTCTCACCCAGATTATTGCAGATATAGCTTCCTAAATGTCTCCCTGCTTTTTTTTTTTTTTTTTTTCAATCTATTCTCTCATAAGCAACCAGTGTGATCTTTTAAAATATAAGTCAGATCATCCCACTTATCTGTGCAACCCCCTCTCTGACTTCCCATCTCATTCAGTAAAATGTAAGATTCCTACATAGAGCTCTCACAACCTGGTACCTAATCAAGGGTCAGACCTTATTTCCTGCTGTTCTCCCCTTGCTTATTCTGTTTCAGTCATGTAGATCTTCTAGTTTTAAAGAGAATGTACCAGGTGAGAGCCAGGTTCAGAGATTCATGCTGACTGTTTCTCCCTCCTAGATTTCTCTTAACCTTTATATTCAAAAACCCTCACTTCTTCACTCCTTGAAGCTTTTTTCTTTTCTCTTCTTTTTTTTCCCCTCAAATTCCACCTTTGCCAAAAATATTTCACCCTATTTAAAAATGACACCAGAACTTCTCCCTCAGAAATTTAACCTATTTACTTATTTTATTTTCTCCTTAGCATTTAAGTGGGCTTAGTGGGCTTCCCTGATATTGGTAAAAAATCTGCCCGTAATGCAGGAGACCCCAGTTCAAGTCCTGGGTCTGGAAGATCCGCTGGAGAAGGGATAGGCTACCCGCTCCAGTATTCTTGGGCTTCCCTTGTGGTTCAGCTGGTAAAGAATCTGCCTGCAATGCGGGAGACCTGGGCTCAACCCCTGGGTTGGGAAGATCCCCTAGAGAAGACAAAGGCTATCCACTCCAGTATTCTGGCCTAGAGAATTCCATGAACTGTATAGTCCATAGGGTCGCAAAGAGTCGGACAGGACTGTGGGACTTTCACTTTTACTTTACTTTAGCCTTTAAGAGTATTCATAATATATGTTACTTTCCAATTTGGTGTTCTGTCTCCTTCTTTAAAACATAAACTCTCTGAGAATAGATTTTTGCATATTTTATGCCCTGGTGAATTACCAGTTTCTAGAGCAATGTCTCTTGCCTGGAAAATCCCATGGACGGAGGAGCCTGGTAGGCTGCAGTCCATGGGGTCGCGAAGAGTCGGACATAACTGAGCAACTTCATTTTCACTTTTCACTTTCATGCATTGGAGAAAGAAATGGGAACCCACTCCAGAGTTCTTGCCTTGAGAATCCCAGGGACGGCGGAGCCTGGTGGGCTGCCATCTATGGGGTCACACAGAGTCAGACACGACTGAAGCGACTTAGCAGCAGCAGCAGCAGAGCAATGTCTGACATGCAGTCAGTTTGATAACCATTTGTTGAATGAACTGAGTTAATAAGCAAAAGATAGCATCTCAAATCACAGAGAAATCTAATTGTCTGCCCAATAAGTGATATTGAAACAGCACCATAGCCATTTCAGAAAAATAAAACTGGATCTATAATTTATATCTTTATAAATTGATTATCTTCAAAAGTCAAAGATATAAATTTGAAACAAAAAACACATAATACTAGAAGAAAATTTAGGGATATTATTTTGTATTTCAGAATCAAGAAGCTTTTTAAACTACAACACAACTCCTCCAAGAGATTCAAATAAAAGAGATTTATACAATTATATCTCAAAATCTAAATTCAACCATACGGCAAAGACTGTGATTTAAAAAAAAAAAAACAAAAAACTCAAAAGGCAAGTTAAAAGTGTGGAAATATTAAAATTAACATAGTAGAAAAATTCTGTTTTTTCTAACATAGTAGAAAAATGATTAATCTCCCTGATAATATGTGCCTTTAAATGAATACAAAAATGACCACTAGAAATTATGGGCAAAGGATGTAAACAATCAATTCATTGTAAAGGAGATACAAAGGGGTTTTAAATGTGAAAAGATGCTCAATAATGGAATAACAAAATCCAAATATATAGTTGTGTATATAGTCAAGTTATGGATTTTCCAGTAGTCATGCACAGATATGACAGTTGAACAATAAAGAAGGATGAGCACCAAAGAACTGATACTTTCAAACTGTGTTGCTGGAGAAGACTCTTCAGAGTCCCGTGGACAGCACAGAAATCAAACCAGTCACTCCGAAGGGAAATCAACCCTGAATACTCATTGGAAAGACTGATGCTGAAGCTGAATCTCCAATACTTTCACCACCTTATGTGAAGAGTGGACTCATTGGAGAGGATCTTGATGCTGGGAAGGATTGAAGGCAAAAGGAGAAGAGAGTGACAGAAGATGAGATGATTAGATAGCATCACCAACTCAATGGACATGAGTTGGAGCAAACTCTGGAAGATAGTGAAGGACAGGAAAGCCTGGTGTGCTGCAGTCCATGGGGTTGCAAAGAGCTGGACACGATTTAGTGACTGAACAACGGCAATAAAGAAGACAGTGTGACAACAACTTTATTGTCAAGAGTGTGTGGAAACAGTCCTATTTAAGGATGGTATAACATGCATAAATAAAATCCTTATGAACGAAAGTTTAACAAGATCCATACAAAATGTAAATTTGTATGCACTTTGCCTCAGCAAGTGCATTTCTAGGAATATATACTTCAGACACCTTTGTACTTGCACAAAATTTTGCATATTCAAGTGTAAAGTATATTCTTTAAAGCATTATCTCTAGTAGAAAAATATTGAAAACTTTTTAAATGGACATTGATAGGATATTGGGTTAAATAAGTTGCAAGATAGTAAATGAAGATTAAGAAAATCCTTTAATATGCAAAAATTGTCAAATAGAGAAGCCAATTATAAAACAGAGGTATACAATTGCTTGTGCTAAGAAAGTAAGGGGGGGAGGCATTTTGTATTTCCTTGTATATGTTTTCAAGAAGCTGGAAGAATATTCAGGATACCAAAACCAAGAGCTACCTATATGATCAGGTGATGACATGGGTTGTTGGGGCAAGGGAGAAGGGGAAATGCTTCACTGCATAACTTAGTTTTTGTGATGTGTAAATATTAATTGTTCAATTGTGAATTCTCCTGTTTAAAAACAAAAATAAATATTGAAATTAGAAACAAGTTTTTAAAGAGTATAGAAAAAGTTGTTCTAACTACACTAAACCATGTGCCATTGGCCATTGCTGAACATTATTTCTCAGGTCTTCATGGTCTTGCAAATTGCCCAAGTAAGTCACAGAAGAATATTCCAACATCAGTGATGCAGTATGGTGTTATCTAGCAGCTTATTGAAGCACTACCAATTTCCCACTCACATACATAAAATCAAAACATCTAAAAAGAAATTATATAAACTAACAGAATGAAAATAAAATGCCAAAACCCTAGAAGAATGTCCATCAACCATAGTAAAAATATAGTTATATTAAAAGGCAGACCCAGATTCTAAATTATAACTCAAAAGAGCCTACTTGTAATCTTCAAAATCTATTTTAAACATTACAGAATTTGAAACACAATCCACCAGAGGAACAAACAGGGATTATAAAGTTTCATTCAAAACCAAAACAATAGGCTACTATATATTAAAAGAATTGAGATTGCTGTTAGCATGAAAAGGTGCTCAATCAATTTCTCTAACTTCCAAAGCATATATTCTGATGTATAACATTAATAAATGCCTTCCCAGTTAGACTATGATTATTAAAAATAAAATAGCTGGTATTTTAGCAATATCATTTACTAGATTGTTTAATTTTTATTATCACAAAATAGTAATAATAAAGTCCTATAACACCCTTCATTTGACTTTGCATTAGTAACATAGGTTTAAATGCTTGCATCATCTTGTACCTTCAGCTAAATATTCATAAGAAAAAAGAAATAGTTGGATGTATGATGACCAATTAGCATTGGGTAGAAACTTTTCAAAATAGAACAGCTAAATTCACCAAGTTTATTTAATTAAATTTGAAACCTTTGAAAGCTGTCTTCTTGAAAATGTCCCAAAAAGCAAACTTTTAATCAGATGACTAAAATAATCTGAAAGCATAGGAATACATTTTATGTCTACATTACTCAGATGTTTTAAAATTAAAGATAAAAGTGACTGACATTTTGTTGCATTGAATTTTAGGAAGATCTTTCATTTGAAAATATTTCCAGACATTTAACAAATCCAAAATGTGACAGGATTTATCCTTTCCCAATTTAGGTATCCAATTTGATTAATGAGGCAAAGCATTTAATTTGAAAACATTTTCATTTTGGATTTATTTTGGCTTAATCTTCCTTGAGATCAAGGCAATGACATGGAGTACTTATCTTGATATAACTGTCTCTTGTCTCCTATTCTGTACCTAGCATTCAATTGTTTGTTCATTCCATGGGAAACTATGGTCATTGAGAATAATCATCAGTTTTTGTACTGTTATATCATTTATGTAAAGCACCTGATTCTTGATGTTTAATCAGCATCAATAAGTGGAAGGCATAATCTTTGATTTCCTTTCCCCTAACCTAAAGACAAACTTTAGAAGAAATTATCTTGGGATAGTACCCAAGAGAATCCAGGAAAAATAAAATTACAATATCAAAGAGTAAGCATCTAATCTTCTTCAGTTCAGTTCAATTGTTCAGTCATGTCTGACTCTTTGCTACCCTATGGACTGCAACATGCCAGGCTTCCCTGCCGATCATTAACTCCTAGAGCTTACTCAAACTCATGTCCATCAAGTCAGTGAAGCCATCCAACCATCTCATCCTCTGTCATCCCCTTCTTCTCCAACCTTCAATCTTTCCCAGCATCAGGGCCTTTTCAAATGAGTCAGCTCTTTGCATCAGATGGCCAAAGTTTTGGAGTTTCAGCTACAGCATCAACCCTTTCAATGAATATTTGAGACTGATTTCCTTTAGAATTGACTGCTAGATCTCCTTGCAGTCCAAGGGACTCTCAAGAGTCTTCTCCAACACCACAGTTTAAAAGCATCAATTCTTTGGTGCTCAGCTTCCTTTATAGTCCAACTCTCACATGCATACATGACCACTCGAAAAACCATAGCTTTGACTAGGTGGACTTTTGTTGTCAAAGTAATGTCTCTGCATTTTAATATGCTGTCTGGGTTAGACATAACTTTTCTTCCAAGGAACAAGTATCTTTTAATTTCATGGCTGCAGTCACCATCTGCAGTGATTTTGGAGCCCAAAAAAGTAAAGTCTCTCACTATTTCCATTATTTCTCCATCTATTTGCCATGAAGTGATGGGACCAGATGTCATGATCTTAGTTTTCTGAATGTTGAGTTTTAGACCACTCTCCTCTTTCACTTTCATCAAGAGGCTCTTTAGTTCTTCACTTTCTGCCATAAGTGTGGTGTCGTCTGCATATCTGAGGTAATTACTCCTGACAATCTTGATTCCAGCTTGTGCTTCATCCAGCCGAGCGTTTCACATGATGTACTCTACATGTAATTCAAATAAGCAGGGTGACAACATACAACCTTGAGTACTACTTTCCCAATTTGGGACCAGTCTGTTATTCCATGTCCAGTTCTAACTGGTGTTTCTTGATGTGCATACAGATTTCTCAGAAGTCAGGTCAGGTGGTCTGGTATTCCCATCTTTTTCAGAATTTTAAATAATTTGTTGTGATTTACACAATCAAAGGTTTTGGTGTAGTCAATAAAGCAGAAGTAGATGTTTTTCTGGAACTCTCATGCTTTTTTGATGATCCAATGGATGTTGGCAATTTCATCTCTGGTTCCTCTGACTTTTCTAAATCCAGCTTGTACATATGGAAGTTCACGGTTCACGTAATATTGAAGCCTGGCTCAGAGAATTTTGAGCATTACTTTGCTAGCGTGTGCTGCTGCTTCTGCTGCTAAGTCGCTTTAGTAGTGTCCGACTCTGTGCGACCCCAGAGACGGCAGCCCACCAGGCTCCCCCGTCCCCGGGATTCTCCAGGCAAGAGCACTGGAATGGGTTGCCATTTCCTTCTCCAATGCACGAAAGTGAAAAGTGAAAGTGAAGTCGCTCAGTCGTGTCCGACTCTTAGCGACCCCCATGGACTGCAGCACACCAGGCTCCTCAGTCCATGGGATTTTCCAGGCAAGAGTACTGGAGTGGGGTGCCATTGCCTTCTCCTGCTAGCATCTGAGATGAGTGCAATTGTGCGGTCGTTGGAAAGTTCTTTGGCATTGCCTTTCTTTGGGATTGGAATGAAAACTGACCTTTTCCAGTCCTGTGGCCCCTGCTGAGTTTTCCAAATTTGCTGGCATATTGAGTATAGTACTTTTATAGATCAGCTTATAGGATTTGAAGTAGCTCAACTGGAATTCCATCACCTCCACTAGCTTTGTTCATAATGATGCTTCCTAAGGCCAATTTGACTTCACACTCTGGGATGCTTGACTCTAGGAGAATGATCACACCATCATGGTTATCTGGGTCATGAAGATCTTTTTTGTACAGTTCTTCTGTGTATTCCTGCCACCTCTTCTTAATATCTTCTGCTTCTGTTAGGTCCATACCATTTCTGTCCTTTATTGTGCTCATCTTTCCATGAAATGTTCCCTTGCTATCTCTAATTTTCTTGAAGAGATCTCTAGTCTTTCTCATTCTATTGTTTTCCTCTATTTCTTTTCAATGATCTTTGAGGAAGGCTTTCTTATCTCTCCTTGCTATTCTTTAGAACTCTGCATTCAAACAGGTATTTCTTTCCTTTTCTCCTTTGCCTTGAGCTTCTCTTCTTTTCTCAGCCAGACAACCATTTTGCCTTTTTGCATTTCTTTTTCTTGGGGATGATCTTGATCCCTGTCTCCTGTACAATGTCATGAACCTCCATCCATAGTTCTTCAGGCAAGATCTAATCCCTTGAATCTACTCCTCATTTCCACTGTATAATCATAAGGTATTTGATTTAAGTCATACCTGAATGGTCTAGTGGTTTTCCCCACTTTGTTCAATTTAAGTCTGAATTTGGCAAAAAGGAGTTCATGATCTGAGCCACAGTCAGCTCCTGGTCTTGTTTTTGCTGACTGTATAGAGCTTCTCCATCTTTAACTGCAAAGATTATAATCAATGTAATATCAGCATTGACCATCTGGTGAAGTCCATGTGTAGAGTCTCCTCTTATGTTGTTGGAAAAGGGTATTTTCTATGATCAGTGTGTTCTCTTGGCAAAACTCTGTTAGCCTTTGACCTGCTTTATTTTGTACTCCAAGGCCAAATTTGCCTGTTATTCCAGGTATCTCTTGACTTCCTGCATTTGCATTCTGGACCTCTATCATGAAATGTATAATTTTTTTGGGTGTTAGTTCTAGAAGGTCTTGTAGGTCTTCATAGAACCTTTCAGGTTCAGGTTCTTCAGCATTACTGGTCAGGGCATAGTCTTGGATTACTGCAATATTTAATGGTTTGCTTTGGAACCAAACAAAGATCATTCTGTTGTTTTTGAGATCGCATCCAAGTACTGCATTTTGGACTGTTTTGTTGACTATGATGGCTACTCCACTTCTTCTAAGGCCTTCTTGCCCATAGTAGTAGATATAATGGTCATCTGAGTTAAATTCACCCATTCTAGTCCATTTTAGCTTACGGATTCCTAAAATGTCAATGTTTACTCTTGCCATCTCCTGTTTGACGGCTTCCAGTTTGCCTTGATTCATGGACTTAACATTCCAGATTCCTATGTCCTACTGTTCTTTATAGCATCGGGCTTTACTTCCATCACAAATTGCATCCATAACTGAGTATTGTTTTTGCTTAAGCTCCATCTCCTTATTCTTTCTGGAGTTATTTCTCCAGTGATCTCTAGGAGCATATTGGGCACCTACTGGCCTAGGGAGTTCATCTTTCAGTGTCCTATCTTTTGGCCTTTTTATACTGTTCATGGAATCCTCAAGGCAAGAATGCTGAAGTGGTTTTCCATTCCCTTCCCCAGTGGACCACATTTTGTCAGAACTTCCACCGTGACCCGTCCATCTTTGGTGGCTCTAAATTGCATGGCTCATAGTCTTTGAGTTAGATGAGGCTGTTGCCCATGTAATCAGTTTGATTATTTTTCTGTGTTTGTGGTTTTCATTCTGTTGGCCCTCTGATGGATAAGGATAAGAAGCTTATGAAAGTTGCCTGATGGGAACGACTGACTCAGGGGGAAACTGTGTTTTGTTCTGATGGGCAGGGCCATGCTCAGTAAATCTTTAATCCAATCTTCTATTGGTGGGCCAGGCTGTGTTCACTCCCTGTTGTTTGACCTGAGGCCAAACTATGGTGTAGATAATGAAGATAATGGTGACCTCCTTCAAAATGTCCCATGCATGCACTGCTGCACTGAGTGTCCCTGACCCTGCAGCAGGCCACCTCAGACCCACATCTATGTCAGAGTCTCCTGGACACTCATGGAAGAGTTTGGGTCAGTCTCTTGTGGGGTCACTGCTCCTTTCTCCTGGGTCCTGGTGCTTACAAGGTTTTATTTGTGACCTCCAAGAGTCTGTTTCCCCAGTCCTATGTAAGTTCTGGTGGCTCTACGGTGGGGTTAATAGTGACCTCCTCCAACAGGGCTTATGCCATACCCAGGTCTGCTGCACCCAGAGCCCCTGCCCCTGTGGCAGGCCACTGCTGACTCATACCTCCACAGGAAACACTCAAAGATGGTTCTTGCTCAGTCTCTGTGGGTTCTCTGGGTCCTAGTGCACACAAGATTTGTTTGAGAGTATCTCTGATGGGTATGCGGTTTGATTCTAAATGAGATTTTGCCTCCATACCATCTTGTTGGGGCTTCTCCTTTGTTTGCCCTTGGACATGGAGTATCTTTTTATGGTGGGAATCCAACATTCTCCTGTCTACGGTTGTTCAGCAATGAGTTGTAATTTTGGAGTTCTTGCAGGAGAAAATGAGCGCAAGTCCTTCTACTCTGCCGTTTTTCTCTGCCATCTTCCCTCTAACCTTTGTATGTGATTTACATTGTATATCCCTTGGGAAAACCATCTTTCACCTTTCTGGTGTATATTTTTTAACCTTCATGTAAGTGACCAGTAAATCATAATGCTAGTATAGTCTGTAGATAAAACTACCATTCTGATAATCTTACCAAATTGACAGCCCACCTGGAGTTGTGTTACTTCAGCCAAAGTAATTTTTGCATAATACTATCCCATATACAATTAGATGATTAGAAATGACTGTTATTTTTAAAAGGAGAATAGGGGCAAAAGAAGGGAGCAATAGAAAAATGCACTCAGTAGGACAAAGAGGGTCAGTGATGAAGGCTGCATCCATCATTTCATAAGTCACAGAGTGATTTCTACAAAATAAGAAGGAAAAGTGCTTAAACGTAACTCTTCAGAAAGGAAGAAGAAAATGTGAAGGTGAGCTACTTTAAGCAAGCATATTCATAAAAGAAATTGTAGGTTTTGTTGTAAGCTGCTTGTAGCACACAAATCTAAGTGACCTTAGCCAAAATTCTGTTCCTGATGCTTTTGCATTTCCTCTAGCATGTCTCTTAGAGAGTAAGCTGATAGAAACATCTGATTCCAAGTTCATAGACAGACCTGCCATAAAAGGGACATGGAAAACAGCCATCTATAAGACAAATTCTTCTATAATGTAGGGTAATGATAATAATGGAATGGAAACGTTTATATTAGCATTCAAAAGGCAAGGTTACAAATAGAACATGCAAAAGATTCATTATTGAGTTACAAAGGGTATTACAAAATCAAGATATTCCAATATCTACCATTAAATATGATACTTGAATTTTTAATAACTCTATATCTGTGAAAACCAATGAAAAAAGCTTATGCCTTTCTCTTTTTTTGGCCTAAAATGCATATCTAATTCATTGTTTAAAAAGTATCTATGATTATTATCTTTTTAATGGAATGCATATAATCTAGAGATGAGTCTGTACTCCTTATCTCACTAGAAATATTTAGCAGTAAGAATAAAGCAAGGTGAATTTTAGCTTTAAGTCTTCTGGTCTTTATTTGTTTTTTGTTATTTACTCATTGGGTTTCTTTATGTAGAATGTGGAAAAGCATGGCATCCTTTGCTTTAAGATACTTTCTAGCTTCCTACTTTGTAACTGCTCATTTGGTTATCATATAGCCTGCTGAGGCAGCATGACCAACAGTTCTTAAAAAATATACTTTTTTATGATAAACTGAGACACCAACCATATTTTATAGCATTAATAAAATCAGATTTTTTTCAAACTTTGAATTTTCTCCTCTAGAATACTACTTTGATGGCGTGGTAAAAGATCACTAGACTTGGACATCTGTGCTCAAACTGGCTGTATCATAGCAAGAGCTTTGTGTCTTGGTATAAATTTCATCTTCAATTTCTCCATCTGTAAAGTTAAAGTACCCTTGGGTTCCCTTCCAATTATAGCATCCTGTAATGCTATGTAGCAAATCTGCATATAAATCATGTGAGCCGTTTTATGAAGAGAATGGTTATGTGAAAAAGGCTAAAGTCACATATGAAAAGAAATGTGTGATAATGATGGCAAGTGACTTTGTTTCTAATTGTAACTTATTATTGTCATAACCATAAAACTGGAAATGGGTATTTTAAACTCTGTAGTCACTGGTTTCCTTAACTATAAAATATGACAGTGCTCTAGAAAAGAGGTTTACAACACCTTAGCTCACATTTCATTTGCCTACTACAAGCTGTTGACGAAGAATATATAACTATCACATCAATGTTTTGCGGCATATCTAAAGGATGATAAGACACACAGCACAATAACCCTATGATATTAAGTTATTCTGAAATGTGTATGATCTTAAAATTCCTATAAGGTTAGAAAACCATTAGAAACATAGAATTTTAAAACTAGAAAGGAGTATATACCATATAGTTTAAATACATTACATAACATTCTTTGCATATTTCTAATAAATCGTCACAGTCTCTAATTTGAAAAACATCTATTATACATATTTATGGTTTACATATACTCTCTTGGTTTCAGCTGTAGGCCATGATCACATGACAAGTTCATGGACGCCAAAGATAGAGGTGTCTGAAATTCCCTCCTCAAAGTTCTGGCCACTGCCTTTAAGTACTCCATCACAAATTGAATGAGCTCTTTTTTATCTAGTAAAGTGAAAATGACCACATAAGCATGGGTTAGTCAAGATTCTTGGACCTTTCATAAGTGCTTCTGAATGGATAGAGGAAGAACCCTTGGCGTTCTTAGTTGAGATCATGAAAGTGATTCCTCCAGGGAAGCAGTTGTGAGTTGTTTCCAAATTTCCTGGCCAGATTTTGTTTATTAAAATATTTCATTGAAATATTTATTGATTACTTTTAATATACCAGAAATTATTGGGTTGGGAAAGTAGGAGGTCAAGACATTGGATGAAGAGGATGTGATAAACAATAAATGCTGTACTACCAGACAGCAAAGACATTAAATTAAAGGACTCAGCAATAAGATGGAAGGGTCTTGGAGTCAGTGAAAGCTAAATTTATAAATCCATACACTAATCCAAAATAGAGCATGGAAGGCAGATAGCTAGCAGGCAGGAGATGGCACAGAAACATTGTAAGTCTTGTCTATAGTGTGTGGAATCTTTGCTATAAACCTTTGTTGTTGAGTTGTTGAGTCACATCCAACTCTTTTGCGACCCTATGGAATATAGTCCTCCAGGCTCCTCTGTCCATGGGATTTCCCAGGCAAGAAAACTGGAGTGGGTAACCATTTCCTTCTGCAGGGCATCTCCTGCATTGCTGGTGGATTCTTTTCCGCTGAGCCACCAGCAAAGCCCACTATGAACCCTAGTGGTAGGTTAAACCCTACATTATCAATGTACCTGACTCTCTACAACCTGCTTGTAAATACCTTAAGAGACAGAAGTGAGGTCAATGCTTAAAGATGTAAAAGGTAGTCATGCATCTAGAGGCTTTCCTATTAATGTGGACATGAAGAGACAGCACAGTGGGGAACTATAAGTTTCTTCTAATGGAGTCTTAGGGAAAGTAAATAAGGACAAATATTATTTAAATTTCCATGTTCATTCTCAGGAGGCAATCCACCTCAATAGTTAACTGCACACATGTCACATTTAAATTATGTTTCTATCAATAAATAGCTATGTATTTTAGATCCAGTTACTTAACTTTTCTGAACTATAATATCCCACATGTAAAATGGAACAGAGTATCTATCTGATAGAATAGTTACTGGAACTATATGAGATAATCTACATAAGACAGTTAGAACTGTTCTTGCAAAGCTGCAAGAGTTGAATAAATGCATGCTAGCAATAGGCGATGGCACCCCACTCCAGTACTCTTGCCTGGAAAATCCCATGGACGGAGGAGCCTGGTAGGCTGCAGTCCATGGGGTCGCAAAGAGTCAGACACAACTGAGCAGCTTCACTTTCACTTTCATGCATTGGAGAAGGAAATGGTAACCCACTCCAGTGTTCTTGCCTGGAGAATCCCAGGGACGGAGGAGCCTGGTGGGCTGCCGTCTATGGGGTTGCACAGAGTCGGACACGACTGAAGCGACTTAGCAGCAGCAGCAGCAATAATTTTGGAGAAGGAAATGGCAACCGACTCCAGTATTCTTGCCTAGAGAATCCCAAGGATGGGGGAGCCTGGTGGGCTGCCATCTATGGGGTCGAACTGAAACGACTTAGCAGCAGGAGCAGCAGCAATCATTTACATAGAAATTGTGTACCATCCTCTACACAATTTTTATTTGATGAAAGCATTCTGATCTTAAGTTACCTGGCTCTAGGTACATGTGAAAGTGAAAGTGGTAGTTACTCAGTCGTGTCCAACTCTGTGCAACCCCATGGACTATAGCCTGCCAGGCTCCTCTGTCCATGGGATTCTTCAGGTGAGAATACTGGAGTTGGTTGCCATACGCATCTTCCTGGACCCAGGAATATACCCCGGGTCTTCTGTATTGCAGGCAGATTCTTTACCATCTGAGCCACCTAAGAAGGTCCATGTAACCAGTGTCTTCTGAAATTATAGTTGATGTAGAATTTTAGTATTATAGTAGTTGCTTTATAAGGTACTATTCTTTAAGAAACCAAAAATGAATTCATTCTAAAGGCATAGCAACCATGGCTGTGTGGCAACTGCTGAATTAGACATGCATTGTTCTCAAACACTAAAATCAAATTAAGTGGCTGTACTATTAATAAAACTACTTATTCAGCTTCTTTCCTCTTTAAAGCACTTTATAAACATTAACTAATTAATCCTCACGTTCTTATGAGGTAGGTAAATAATTGTTAGCTCCCAGTTTGAGGAAACCAAGGTTGAGGTTAAGTGGTTTGTGTGCTCAGGGCAATAGAGTAAGGCAATATTTAAGTCCCAAATTAGGGCATTTTAATTTATATTAATTTATTTTGGACACTGTATTGAATTTTTAGCTATAATTTATTATACTGTATAACCCTACATTATTTCTATCCTATAACAGATGGAAAAAATGCAATTCATTGTTAGCTGAATGAAAATAAGTAGAAAATACTCCAGAACGACTGCTCCCCGTAGCTCATTGTGCCATTAAGAATGTATAGACCATGAAGCTACTGCTGCTGCTAAGTCCCTTCAGTCGTGTCCAACTCTGTGTGACCCCATAGATGGCAGCCCACTAGGCTCCCCCATCCCTGGGATTCTCCAGGCAAGAACACTGGAGTGGGTTGCCATTTCCTTCTCCAATGCATGAAAGTGATAAGTGAAAGTGAAGTCTCTCAGTCGTGTTCAACTCTTAGTGACCCCATGGACTGCAGCCTACCAGTCCTCCATCCATGGGATTTTCCAGGCAAGAGTACAGGAGTGGGGTGCCATGGCCTTCTCTGACCATGAAGCTAAGTAGCCAACAATTGCCAGTCATTTCATTTGGCATCAATTTCCTTTACAGGAGCAATACACACACACACACACACACACACACATATACATGTGTGCACACTTCTTACTTTCCCTAATAGAATACAGGTTCCTTCATGTTAGGAACCATGCCTTGTACCTTGATATCTCCAACATCATATGTTAATACGATACTACCTTGGGGTATGTTAGATGTTTAAGAAATCTATGCCATAACTTCCCAAATGTTCTTTTTAATTTTTATTTCCCTCTCAAACTCCCCCTTGCCCATCCTCTATATTGCTTTCCAAATTATAAACAGTAAAATGTAAACATGATCATCTTGCTTCATTGCTCAAAGTCACAAATGCCTCCATGTTTCTATGCCCACCTTTAAGTCTTTCTTTGTCTTTTCACAGTAATTTTGTAGTGTGAAAATCATTGAAACATACTTTTACCATAGACACTTTTTCTTTAATTTAATTTAATTTTATTTTTAAACTTTACATAATTGTATTAGTTTTGCCAAATATCAAAATGAATCCGCCACAGGTATACATGTGTTCCCCATCCTGAAACCTCCTCCCTCCTCCCTCCCCATACCATCCCTCTCACTTAAAACATGTATAGACTGTGACTTCACATGTTTTATGATTGTTCTGTGAAGGTAGGAAACGTATATTCTAAGGTAAATGTTATATCTCAGTGCATGACAAAAAATAAATGCTCAGTAACTATTTGGCAAATAAAGAAATAAATAATGGTAGAAATAAAAATGTTGTTCTGACTTCTTCCAGGGAAAATTTTGCTAATAGCTTATTCCTTGTGAATTTATTCACATTTAACTTTGATGTTCATCAAAGGAAAATCTTTGCTGTTTGTCTACACTTGGCCTTTTTAATATTCTTATTTATTTTCTGTAACCTACATGTCCTCAGAATCTCTGTGACCTCTTTTAATCTCACTTCTGGCAAACTACTTCAGAGTGGGTATCTATTGGGTCAAGAGTTTGGAAAGTAAGATTATGAATGTTAAGCAGTTCTTCCAACATAAATTTATGACAAAATCCATATGACTGGAATTTCCCTGGTAGCCCAGCAGTAAAGAATCCACCTGCCAATGCAGGAGATGTGAGTTTGATCCCTGGTTTAGAAAGATCCCCTAGAGAAGGAAATGGCAACCCACTCCAGTATTCTTGCCTAGGAAATTCCATCAACAGAGGAGCCTGTGAGCTATAGACTATGGGGTTGCAAAGAGTTGAACATGACTTAGAAACTAAATAACAACAAATCCATATGATTAAAACTTTACACTATCTCTGCATAGAGCCAAATAAGGTCTTATTTTATCTGCTAGATTAATCATAGAAATAATACAAAGTAATTTTTAAACCCTTGAAAGTGCCATGTCACTTTTTCTGCTGTTCCACAAAAGGTTATCTGAACTTAAATCTGGGGATAAAGTTGTTTCAAGTATTGTGAAGCTACGTTACCCCAACCATCATCCCAGGCCATAACTAACCCCTAGGCTATATCAGTGCTCAAGGAACAGAGATCAGGGGAATTTTTCAGTCCATGGGAAAGTACCAAACGGAGTGAGGGGAGCTCCAAGAGAATTCCATATAAAGACTTGTTGACAATAAGGTGGAAAGACTGGTATCTCAGACCCTCAGTAAAGATGTGCTTATGTAGCATCTTCGCTGATCTACATTTTGTGTTTATATACACAGTGATAGATAAAAATGAAGATAATATGGAGGTAGATGGATACAGTTCTCAGTGCAGAAGCTTGAACCTACACAGTTTGATGTGGACATGTGATTTCACAGGAGCCAAGTAGATACTATGCGCAGTAGTAGACTAAAGTAGACTTCAACCATCTCGCCAATATCCCAGCTCTGAAAGACCCTGGCAGCTAGAGAAAGTGGGGTGGATTGACAGGGGTGGGATCTCAAAGAGACTGAGACATTGTACACGGACCTGCCCCATGAAGAGACATCCAAAGTTTTAAAGAGCTCACACGTGTGCCCCAGAGGATTTGGATGCTTGCTATAGAGAGGTTAGGTGGGGGCAGGATGGGGGGGATGTTATCCAGAGCAGCAGCAGCAAAACAACTGCAGATAAAAACAGCTCTGGTTAAGCAAATCCCAAAGCACTGGCAAGTAAACAAACCCAGAGGAAAGGGAGAAAACCTAAAATCACAGCTCACTTCTCATGATAACTGAAGAGAAGTGAAGCAACTCCTGCTAGTCTCAAGTGTTTTGCATGACAATGCAAATTCACCTTTGCTGGGAGCCCAGAAAATTTTCTTCACTGAGAATTTCTTACCAGCTTACTGCATGCAGTCCCTCAAGCTGAAAAGTGGGCTGGTCTGGGAAATAGAATGAAGTAACCAATAAAATGAATATAAGATTTTTAGTTCACTGCAACCAGAGTAAAGTAAACATGATTGAAAATGACTGGGAAGCTATGAGATCTGCCTGAGGTATCATTAATGCCCTAGAAAGAAAGGTTTGGCAAGTGTATGGCTGAAAGCAGTGGTTGGCAAAACATAAAACCATTTTACACATATCTTCACTGAATTCAGTCTGTTCTGTACATTGGTTAGAATGGCATTTAGTAATTACTCAACAAAAATTTTAATTAACTGTTTTTAAGCAGTTAATTCTTCTAATGTTAACCCACCTTGGATGTTGCTTCTGAAAAATAACTGTGTTTCAGATTCTTGATTACTTTGGCATGGAACTTTTCCTTACAGTGATTGATTTCCTTACAGTGATTGATTGAATTTCTGCTGTCTTTCTTATGTATTCTGCAAGTAGTGAACATTTATGAATGAATGAACTGATAGTCAAAAATATAGGATTGCAATGAAATATTCATGGTTATTTAGTAAGTTGTAAACCACCTTTTTTCAGGTGCCAATGAAAAGGTGCTCTCATGCTACTCACACCCAACAAGATTGTTTTAAACCCCTTCATGCTCTTCTTATCAATCTTCTGTCCTAAAAGTGTTAAAGACACAAGAAATATGATATAACTGTCATATCAAGTTCTTGAAGCCAATTAGCCCGCAAGGTAGTGTGTCATTGTTCCCCTTATTATAATGCAGATGCTTTATCTAATGCCTCTGACTTCATGGTAGCTCTATCATTACTTCTATAACTTTTCCCTGTCTTAAATCACAATTTTTCTTCATCTGCATAATATTTTGCTTATTTTTGAAATCACCACTCCATTTTTTGGACATTTCTATTTGCAACTTGCTCCATACTAAAAACAGAGAAATCCAGACAATATGGCCAGGTCCAGGGAACACAGAACAGTCTTTCCACAGCCACTGTGCTGACCTTCCAGTGTCTGGAATACCAAAGGAAGACAAAAAGTGATGAAAATAACAATGATGATTCTTGAATAAATTTTAAAAATTTGAGATACGGACAAGAACAAGCCTTTCCAGTAATCAAGCACATGCTTTATTATTTCTTAACCCCAGAGTGATTCAAGTTCAATGCATTCAATTTTAGAAATCTAATTGCAGCAAATTCAAGAAGATTCATTTTTTTCTAAGCAATAAATAAAGCCATTTCTTTTCCTTCTCAGAAGTATAAAAGAACCGGTGCTAGAAAACAGCTGCAACTCCAAAAAGATAGGCTCAGTATCTCAGAATACACGGTTTGGGTTTTTTTCTAAGTGGACTAAATGAATAGTCAGTTCCATTTCTCTGCCCCCAAGAAAAGGATGCATATAAAGAGCCCTTTCAAACAGCTGCAAATATGAATGATTAAAGTGATTCAGACAATGGAAGAAGGAAACCTGCATTTGCAGATGTCACCTTCAACATAGTGTCGAGTTGACAGCTTTGTTTTTATCTGCTCCCATCACCTAAGAAAAAGGAAACTGATTTTAAGCTGAGGAACCAATATATTTATTTTCAAGAAAAATACCAATCAAGTCTGGATTTTCTATTTTTGTTGTTTATCCAGAGGCCAGTGCACTGCAACAGTATTATACTTGATGACCATAGAGTTGATTTTATCTTTAGCAGACAATTGAATGCAAAAATATGTAGACAGAGTTCTCAGCAATTTTGATTCTCATGTAATTTCACAAGGGTTTAGTGTCTCTTCAAAATTGTAACTTTTAGTACATTTTACTGATCTTTGATTTGGAAAGTTCTGTTTTTGTTTTTTATTTTTCCTTCACTTGCGTTAGTATTTATTTTAATTTTTATTGGAGTATAGCTGATTTACAAATTTGTACTAGATTCTCCCTTGTGGCTCAGCTGGTAAAAAATCTGCCTGCAATGCAGGATACCTGGGTTCATTCCCTGGGTTGGGAAGATCCCCTAGAGAAGGAAAAGGCTACCCACTCCAATATTCTGGCCTGGAGAATTCCATGGACTATATAGTCCATCAAGTCGCAAAGAGTCAGAGATGACTGACCGAATTTCACTTCAAGTATGCAACAAAATTAATCAGCTAACATTTACATATATCCACTTTTTTTTTTTTCAGATTCTCTTTTTTCTTTTTTTAAGCTTTTATTTTTTTTTTTTTTTTTTTTTTGATTTTATTTTATTTTTAATCTTTACATAATTGTATTAGTTTTGCCAAATATCAAAATGAATCCACCACAGGTATACATGTGTTCCCCATCCTGAACCCTCCTCCCTCCTCCCTCCCCATACCATCCCTCTGGGTCATCCCAGATTCTCTTTAGAATATAGCCCATTATATTCTCTGTGCTATACAGCAGGCTCTTATGAGTTATCAATTTTATATATCAGATCATATCAGATCAGTCGCTCAGTCGTGTCTGACTCTTTGCAACCCCATGAATTGCAGCACGCCAGGCCTCCCTGTCCCTCACCAACTCCCGGAGTTCACTGAGACTCACGTCCATTGAGTCAGTGATGCCATCCAGCCATCTCATCCTCTGTCGTCCCCTTCTCCTCTTGCCCCCAATCCCTCCCAGCATCAGAGGTTTTTCCAATGAGTCAACTCTTCGCATGAGGTGTGGGTATATTGTCAGTCCCAATCTCTAAATTTTTTCCTACCCTTTTTATCCTCTGGTAACTGTATGTTTTCTACATCCTTGACTCTATTCCTGTTCTGTAAATAAGTTCATTTGTACCTTCATTTTTTTTTGTTGTTTTAGTCCATGTATAAATAATATCAGATAATATTTACCTTTCTCTTTCTGACTTACTTCACTCAGTATAACAATCTGTATGTCCATGCATGTTGCTGACATTTAGGCTTCTACTATGTCCTAGCTGTTGTAAATAGTGTAGCAATGAACATAAGGGTGTATATATTTTTCTGAGTTTTGGTTTTCTCTGGATATAAGCCCAGGAGTGGGATTGATGGGTCATATAGTAGTTCTATTTTTAGTTTTTTAAGAAACTTCCATGCTGTTCTCCACAGTGGGATGCATCAATTTACATTCCCACGAATAGCATAGGAGAGTTCCCGTTTCTCCACACCCTCTCCAGCATTTATTCTTTGTAGATTTTTTGAGGATGGCTATTCTGACCAGTGTGAGGACAGAGCTGAATTCAGGGTAGTACATTTTTCTGATCTTCAGTTTGATTAGGAAAGCTTGCTTTGTTTGTTTGTTTGAAGACTGCCCCCCTGTTAACTGTGATAACAGAAATTCATCATCAATGATTGGCCAGTAGTGATACATCATTGGTGTTGGCAGGGCCCGATTTTACTAATTTGAATCTTCATTGATTCTGGGACAAAATAAAGAATTTTGTGGAGATGTAGGCTGAGACTGTGTAATAGCAGAGACTCTTTCCTCCCTGCTTCTTATGGTATGTGCTAGATTGTCTGGAACTAAGCTTTCTGTGAATGCTGTTTCCTTACTCTACACTTCTTTCAGCTCTGGCTTTTGTGGAATTCTTATTCTCCATTTCAAATCCTACAGTGCTTTTTCTTATCTCCATGCCACACCCAATTCAACACAGGCAGTTGTATGCAATAGAATTTTAATGGAAGATGAGAGGTAAGGGTTCAGTTCAGTTCAGTTTAGTCGCTCAGTCATGCCCACTCTTTGCAACCCCATGAATCGCAGCATGCCAGGCCTCCCTGTGCATCACCAACTCCCAGAGTTCACTCAGACTCAGTCTATCAAGTCAGTGATGCCATCCAGACATCTCATCCTCTGTCGTTCCCTTCTTCTCTTGTGCCCAATCCCTCCCATCATCAGAGCTTTTCCAATGAGTCAACTCTTCACATGAGGTGGCCGAAGTACTGGAGTTTCAGCTTTAGCATCATTCCTTCCAAAGAAATCCCAGGGCTGATCTCCTTCACAATGGACTGGTTAGATCTCCTTGCAGTCCAAGGCACTCTCAAGAGTCATCTCAAACACCACAGTTCAAAAGCATCAATTCTTCGGTGCTCAGCCTTCTTCACAGTCCAACTCTCACATCCATACATGACCACAGGAAAAACTATAGCCTTGACTAGACAGACCTTTGTTGGCAAAGTAATGTCTCTGCTTTTGAATATGCTATCTAGGTTGGTCATAACTTTCCTTCCAAGGAGTAAGCATCTTTTAATTTCATGGCTGCAGTCACCATCTGCAGTGATTTTGGAGCCCAAAAAAATAAAGTCTGACACTGTTTCCACTGTTTCCCCATCTATTTCCCATGAAGTGATGGGACCGGATGCCATGATCTTAGTTTTCTGAATGTTGAGCTTTAAGCCAACTTTTTCACTCTCCACTTTCACTTTCATCAAGAGGCTTTTGAGTTCCTCTTCACTTTCTGCCATAAGGGTGGTGTCATCTGCATATCTGAGGTTATTGATGTTTCTCCTGGCAATCTTGATTCCAGCTTGTGCTTCTTCCAGCCCAGCGTTTCTCGTGATGTACTCTGCATAGAAGTTAACTAAGCAGGGTGACAATATACAGCCTTGACGTACTCCTTTTCCTATTTGGAACCAGTCTGTTGTTCCATGTCCAGTTCTAACTGTTGCTTCCTGACCTGCATACAGATTTCTCAAGAGGCAGGTCAGGTGGTCTGGAATTCCCATCTCTTTCAGGATTTTCCACAGTTTATTGTGATCCACACAGTCAAAGGGTTTGGCATAGTCAATAAAGCAAAAATAGATGTTTTTCTGGAATTCTCTTGCTTTTTCCATGATCCAGTGGATGTTGGCAATTTGATCTCTGGTTCCTCTGCCTTTTCTAAAACCAGCTTGAACATCAGGACGTTCATGGTTCATGTATTTCTGAAGCCTGATTTGGAGAATTTTGAGCATTACTTTACTAGCGTGTGAGATGAGTGCAATTGTGCGGTAGTTTGAACATTCTTTGGCATTGCCTTTCTCTGGGATTGGAATGAAAACTGACCTTTTCCAGTCCTGTGGCCACTGCTGAGTTTTCCAAGTTTTCTGGTATATTGAGTGCAGCACTTTCACAGCATCATCTTTCAGGATTTGAAATAGCTCAACTGGAATTCCATCACCTCCACTAGCTTTCTTCATAGTGATGCTTTCTAAGGCCCACTTGACTTCACATTCCAGGATGTCTGGCTCTAAGTGAGTGATCACACCATCGTGATTATCTGGGTCATGAAGATCTTTTTTGTACAGTTCTTCTGTGTATTCTTGCCACCTCTTCTTAATATCTTTTGCTTCTGTTAGGTCCATATCATTTCTTTCTTTTATTGAGCTCATCTTTGCATGAAATATTCCCTTGGTATTTCTAATTTTCTTGAAGAGATCTCTGGTCTTTCCCATTCTGTTGTTTTCCTCTATTTCTTTGCATTGATCGCTGAGGAAGGCTTTCTTATCTCTTCTTGCTATTCTTTGGAACTCTGCATTCAGATGCTTATATCTTTCCTTTTCTCCTTTGCTTTTCACTTCTCTTCTTTTCACAGCTATTTGTAAGGCCTCCCCAGACAGCCATTGAGCTTTTTTGCATTTCTTTTCCATGGGGAGGGTCTTGATCCCTGTCTCCTGTAAAATGTCAAGAACCTCAGTCCATAGTTCATCAGGCACTCTATCTGTCAGATCTAGACCCTTAAATCTATTTCTCACTTCCACTGTATAATCATAAGGGATTTTATTTAGGTCATACCTGAATGGTCTAGTGGTTTTCCCTACTTTCTTCAATTTAAGTCTGAATTTGGCAATAAAGAGTTCATGATCTTAGCCACAGTCAGCTCCCGGTCTTGTTTTTGCTGACTGTATAGAGCTTTAATTTTGTGGCTACAGTCAAAAATTAATCATTAAAAATATCAGTTTTTCAATGGACCTTCGATTTTTTTCCATCAAGTTGAGGTCAGAATTCCAAAGTGTGTCTTTGTTCTGTCTTCCTCCTCTGTTCTCTGTTCCTGTTCCCTTTATTTGCAGATTATGTTTATTCCTCATGCTGAGATTTATGGCTATTTTTTCTTTGCCTTACTCCAGAATATAATCTCAACTTCTAACCTAATGTTTCCAAGAAGATTAATGGTTATTTTACTAGATACAAAGAATTTTCTTTAGGAACAATTTTGATGACACTTATTAATACAATAATTTTCTTTCTACTACAAAGCAAGTAAACCTTATTTCATGCTATTCAACTTCACCCTTACTATACACTGGTCTTTTTTTCTTCTCTAGATCACACCAACCTCATTTCCTTCCTAGACTCTTTGCACGTGACCTATTTTCCATTTTATTCACTTGACCCCAAATTCTTCTCATGGCTTGTATCATCTTGTCATGCAAATATCACCTCAAAAGGCACCTCTCAGAGACGTATTCTCTGACCACTCTTTAAATCACACTCCCATTATACTCCTATTGTCTTTTTAACATTTAATTCTGTTTATAGCAGTTACTATTACATAAAATTATTCTGCTTATTTGCTTTTATTCTAATTTATTTTCTAGAGGTAATGCAGGAGGAACAAAAAAGCCAAGGTTCTAATGTCACCATCAGCTGTTACTGACACTATAATCTGCTTTATAGCATGTGATATTCAGCACAGGACCACCATGACACACATGGATGCTGACCCCTCCTTCACACTCACATCTGTCACCCCAAACAAAAACTGCTGTACTGGATTTAAGATTGTCCTGAGCCTATGTCATGGACACTTTTTTTTTTGGCTGTCAGTGCAGTGAATGAACAAATACTGATAAAGGAAATAGCATGTTTCAATAAGAAAGTAGAACATTGTGACCCAAAGGCAAATAATTAGCATGGTAGGTTGGTGTTCTGGTATTTTCCTCTTGAATTAGAGAAATTAACAGAGAAGTAAATTTCCTTTAGCTTTTATTCTCTAAGTTGAGTCACCTGACAGACTCCATTACATAACTGGGGTTGAGGTAAAGGAAGTATTTAGAACATATTGTCCATATTTTGCTAAAAGTATATTTGTGACATATCATAGCAATACTACCTTTGGACACAAAATTAGTTTTCTATATATAACATTTAAAAACACAGGGTTATCATGTGCAAAATAGATAACTAGTGGGAAACTGCTATATAGCACAGGAAGCCCATCCTGGTGCTCTGTGATGACCTCGAAGGATGGAATGAGGGGGATAGAGAGGCTCAAGAGGGAGAGGATCTATATGTATATAATCATATAGATTATATATAGATTCAAATACATTTGATTCACACTGATTCATAGCAGAGACAACCATACATTGTAAAGCAATAATCCTCTAATAAAAAAAATATGCATTTGCCATCATTTGAAAGTATTAATATTCATCTGTTCTGTAGCAGCCAAAGGGCAAAAACAATGAAACATTCACTTTTAAGGTGTCAGAGCAGTTTAGATGAACTTAGGGGAAAACTCTTTCAAACTTTAAATTATAAAATCTACCAGTTTATAATATACATTATGCACTTAAGGAATTTGCTATTTGTAGCTATGTAAAAAAAGTCAAGTTCATGATAAGACAGCTGCAGTCACCTATTATGTAAATTCCACCTGAACACTTCATTTGTATTCACAGAAGTTATGGAAGGGAAGATCTACACAATTACTAGGTCCCCAGAGTAAGAGAAGGCTATTACCCACACTGTGTTTTCTAGAGGTTTGTGATCAGTATGTGACCAGGCCTAAATTTTGCCATTTTTCCCTCAGATCTCTAGTTAGCTCTCAATCTTAAGCTTTGGAAAGGTGAAAAAATGCTTATGCAAGCACAAAGCAAATGATCTTCATTTGAGTCTCCTTGGTTTGTGATTTATTATGTCTGTGTTATCAAAAATTACTAGATTATATGTATTTGAACAGACTTCTGATGTTTTATTATCACATCTAGTTGAAGTTACCATTCTCTGCACTTTGTAATGATGAAGAACCAGTTTAGTTATTAAAAGAAGTCCTTTTTTACACATAACATTAAAATAGCTAACATATTATTCTATACAAGGTAAATTGTGATTTATTAATATTCCTAATATATTTAATTCTCACAAAAAATCCAAAAGATTGGTATTTGTCTTCCGATTTTACAACTAAAAAAAAACAATAAATAGTTTTGCAAACACCATTTGCCAGCAATCTGCAGCTATTCTTTCTAGCGATGATTTCAGGAATTTAGATGCTGCAAAGAAGTGTCTGAATAGATAAACTTAGATTTTAAGTAGAGATATAAAAATCAATATATCCCAAAGCTCCTGATTACTCACCCCCTCAAATTGCCCTATCTGTATCTTTCTCCATTTTAGCTGATGGCCATTCCATCTGTCCAGTTGCTTTGAGCAAAACCAGGGGTTCATCCAGGATGACTCTGTTTCCCCCATGCTTTATAATCAGTTTATTAGGAGGAAGGAATTACGTCCTGATTAGTAATTGTAAAATAAACCCAAGAAATGTCCAAGGATGTATGATAAAAAACAAATATACTATATTTATAATCATCAGTTACCTAAAATAATATTTCAAATATCATAGTTCTGTATGTTGTCAGACCTCAGTTGTGTCTGACTCTGTTGTAATCCTATGGACTGTAGTCCGCCAGGCTCCTCTGTCTATGGGATTTTTCAGGTAAGAATATTAGAGTGGGTTGCCATCTCCTTCTCCCCAGGATATTCCAAACCCAGGGGTCAAAAGTACATCTCTTATATCTCCTGTTTGGTAAGCAGTTTTTTACCACCTGTGCCACCTGGGAAGCTCCCTCCCCAAATATCATAAAACAGATGTATATATTTCATTAACATGGTTTTTTAGATGGGGTGCTTTATTATATTTTGTGATGAAAGTACAGAATATAAAATACAATATTACCAAATATTTGATCCCAAAATATCTGTCAGGCTATTACAAAGTTTAAGTAAAGATTCAGCTTATTCTATCTTCACTTCTTCTAAAGCTTAGAAACTCATTGGGTAGGCTTGATTTGTTTAGAAGAAGTTTAACACTGGTGAAATCTTTCCATTCAGTGACTTTTTATTTTTTAATTTTAAACAGCACTTTAAACCATCCAAACTTTCCCCATGAACCACTCATTTAGTTCTTCACGTGACAGATATAATCAACTGCATGTTTAAGGTATTTAGAGTGACATGTAGGAGCACGTGCTCAGTCGCGTCCAACTCTTTGCAACCCTTTGGACTGAAGTTCACCAGGCTCCTCTGTCAATGGGATTTTCCAGGCAACAACACTTGAGGGGGTTGCCAATTATTCCTCCAGGGGATCTTTCCAACCCAGGGATTGAATGCATGTCTCCTGTGTCTCCTGCATTGCAGGCAGATTCTTTATCCACTGAGCCCTTAGAGTAGAAGGATGATCGAAAGTACCACTGTCCTCATGGAAGTAATACTGGAAAAGAGAGGAGCAAAACAAACATATGATGCATAAATACATCATTAAATATAGAATGTTACAATGAGATAATTGCTTTGACACAAAGAAAACACAGAGAAGGGTGAAAAGGATGGCAGTGGTGTGCAATGATGAGGTTAGATAGACACGCTGAAGGAGGCTAGGGAGATGGCTATGGTGATATACAGGCTAAGCTCTCCTGGTGCCTGATTTCCTAAAGGAAATCAACCCTGAATATTCATTGGAAGGACTGGTGCTGACACTGAAGCTCCAATACTTTGGCCACCTGATGCAAAGAGCTGACTCATTAGAAAAGACACTGGTGCTGGGAAAGAATGAGGGCAGGACAAGAAGGGGACTCCAGAGGATGAGCTGGTTGGATGACATCACCGGCGCAATGGACACGAGTTTGAGCAAACTCCAGGAGATGGTGAAGGACAGGGAAGTCTGGCATGCTTCAGTCCATGGCCTATCAAAGAGTTGGACACAACTGAGCAACTGAACAACAACAATAAAACTTTCCTCATACAAGCAGCAGTCTGTAAGTTAGGAACTTGATGAAGCCAAGGAACAGAAAAGTCAATGTGACTGAAATAAGGTAAGGAAAGAAAAGAGGAATATGTAAGTATGACAAAAGAAAGAGTGTAGTAAAAACTGATTTTTCACTTTGAATCAAAAGGGGAACAATTATAGAGTTCTCAACAGAAAGTTATGTTTTAAAAATATTACTATGACTACTTCATTGAAGATAAATTCAGCAGTGGCCACAGGACTGGAAAGGTTAGTTTTCATTCCAATCCCAAAGAAAGGCAATGCCAAAGAATGTTCAAACTACAATACAATTGCACTCATTTCACTTTCTAGCAAAGTAATGCTCAAAATTCTCCAAGCTGGACTTCAACAGTATGTAAACTGAAAACTTCCAGATATTCAAGCTGGATTTAGAAAAGGCAGAGGAAACAGATCAAGTTGCCAACATCCACTGAATTATATAAAAGCAAGAGAATTCCAGGAAAAAAAAATCTACTTCTGCTTCACTGACTACACTAAAGTTTTTGACTGTGTGGATCACAGCAAACTGGAAAATTTTTAAGACATAGGAATGTCAGAGCACCCTACCTGCCTCCTGAGAAACTTATACACCAGTCAAGAAGCAACAGTTACAACCACACATGGAGCAACAGACTGGTTCCAAATTGAGAAAGGGGTACCTCAAGGATATATATTGTCACCCTGTTTATTTAACTTCTATGCAGAGTACATCATGGGAAATGCTGGCCTGGATGAAGCACAAGCTGGAATCAAGATTGCTGAGAGAAATATCAGTAACCTCAGATAGGCAGATGACACCACCCTTATGGCAGAAAGCAAAGAGAAACTAAAGAGTCTCTTGATGAAGAAGAGTGAAAGGAGAGTGAAAAAGCTGGCTTAAAACTCAACATTCAAAAAACAAAGATCATGGCATCCCGTCCTATCACTTCATGGCAAATAGATGGGGAAACAATGGAAACAGTGACAGAGTTGATATTTGGGGGGCTCCAAAATCACTGCTGATGGTGACTGAGGCCACAAAATTAAAATGTGCTTACTTATTGGAAGAAAGGCTGTGACCAACCTAGACAGCGTATTAAAAAGCAGAGGCATTACTTTGTTGACAAAGTTGCATGTAGTCAAATGTATGGTTTTTCCAGTAGTCATGTATGGATGTGAGAGTTGGACTATAAAGAAAGCTGAGTGCCAAAGAACTGATGTTTTTGAGCTGTGGTGTTGGAAAAGACTCTTGAGAGTCCCTTGGACTACAAGATCAAACCAGTCAATTCTAGAAGAAATCAATCCTGACTCTTCATTAGAAGGACTGATGGTGAAGCTGAAGCTCTAATTCTTTGGCCACCTGATGCAAAGAACCAACTCATTAGAAAAGACGCTGATGCTGGGAAAGATTGAAGACAGGAGGAGAAGGGGACGCCAGAAGACAAGATAATTGGATGGCATCACTTACTCAATGGACATGAGTTTGTGCAAGCTCCTGTCGATGGAGAAGGACAGGGAAGCCTGGCGTGCTGCAGTTCATGGGGTCACCAAGAGTCAGATACGGCTGAGCGACTGAACAACAGCAATATTGGAATTATTCTAAGGCTGGATGCAGCAGGATTCCAAGTTGACCTCTTTCTGTACATGTCTGGTTCCACACGAGGTTCTGTCACAGGTAAAGTAGCCTGCAGTGCTTCCATAGTGTCCAAATCTCCCATAGGCAGGTATCAAAACCCAGCAAGGGTCTTTGAGGCTAGACTTGAAACTAGCACAGCATTCACAAGCCAGGGAAGATTCAAGGGACTGGAGCAAGACTCCATTTTTCACTGAGGGAGTTTCATGCATGCACTGGGAGGCACATAATGTCAGCCATTTTAATAAGAGTGCCTAAACTCTAGAATGGGAGAAGGCAATGGCACCCCACTCCAGTACTGTTGCCTGGAAAATCCCATGGATGGAGGAGCCTGGTAGGCTGCAGTCCATGGGGTCCCTAAGAGTCAGACAGGACTGAGCGACTTCACTTTCACTTTCCACTTTCATGCATTGGAGAAGGAAATGGCAACCCACTCCAGTGTTCTTGCCTGGAGAATCCCATGGACGGAGAAGCCTGGTGGGATGCAGTCCATGGGGTCACACAGAGTCGGACATGACTGAAGCGACTTAGCAGCAGCAGCAAACTCTAGAATGGCTTTGAGGACTAACAGGGTTCAAAGCAAGTTGCCCACAAATATGCCACTTTGGCATATTGACTATTTTGAATTAAAGTTATTTGAGAAACAACTGGTGCAAGAATGATGCTCTGACACTCCTTTGTCCCCGCTGAAAGCAGAAAACAAGTCTCATATATGAAAGGTACTCTGTCTGCATAAAGAGGGAGAGAGACAACCTTACCCTAGAGACAAGGAATTCAGGATAAAGAAAACAATGTAAAGCAACTCTGCTGAATTTCTTCACTAATTAGTATCCAAGCCTAAGTTTATTTGTCTTGTCAGTTCTTCACAAATGTACTAAATCTTTATCTAAAAAGCATGTTAGTATTAGTTGCTAAGTCATGTCCAATCCTTCGTGACCCCATGGACGGTAGCCTACCAGCCTTCTCTCTCCATGGAATTCTCCAGGCCAGAATACTGGAGTGGGTGGCCATTCCCTTCTCTAGGGACCTTCCCAACCCAGGGATAGAACCCAGGTCTCCCATATTACAGGCAGATTCTTTACAGTCTGAGCCACCAGGGAAGTCAGATGTAAATGCTGCCTGTTTTGCTCTTTTCTTTGAGTTTCATATTTCTATGAACTCTTGTACATACAAAATTAAAATTTGATTTTCTCTTTAAACCTGTCAATTTAATTATTAGACTAACCAGAAAGGGAATTTTATTTTCCTTCCCAAGAGGACCAAATTAAATAATGCATATAAAGTCCCCAGCATTTTCCTTGGCACATATGCACTAAACAAATTATAATGAACATTACCTTTATTTCCTATTAATCTGAAAACTTTAGGACATCAATATATCTCAGCATAATACAGTATCTGATCAATTGAAAGCCATTAATAATTACTATTTAATTAATATAGAATAAATGAATATTCTCATAAATATTTCTGTACTTATAGAGCCTGCCCATTGGCATGAAGTGTACAACACTTCAGCAACCTCAGTCTAAAATTATATGGAATGAATTGTCTTTCCTAAATTAACCAATATTTGAAAGAATCAATTTACTGTTTCCTTGCTTCAAACAGACACAGCCTCTGGGTAAAAGGTTAAAGTATCTTCCTTGTTCAGTGAGAAATATCTAAAGCTAGAAAACAAATGACACACCCTAAACTTACTTAACTAAATAAAGATGTATATTCTTTTCAGCAATCGAAGCAAGGAACAACACACAGGTGTAAAATTCCTTCAGGTAATTAGAATACAGGTTTTGTAAATGGCGAGAACAGAAGAGCCAAAATGACATGAGCAGAAGGCAAGAATGTGTTCAAGTTTTTTTTTTAATATTTATGAAGTATGGGTAGTAGGCCAAATATGGTGAGCAACAAGTAAATAGACATAGACTATCTTTTAAAAATCAATTTAGAAATGAGAGAAGCACACGAAGAGTAGCTTCCAACACTACCTCCTCTGCCCACAAACTCTTCTGTTGCTCTTAAGGCTCCCGTTTCCCCTGCAATATTGCTATATCCTTGCTTTACTCTGGTTTCCGGCATCTACACTTCCTAGATAACCATCTCCTTTCCATCTCAATCTCTCTTATTCACTGTACAGTAAATGTCTCAAAATTTAGGATTTCACTGTTTGCAAACCAGTAACAGATCTTCCACCTTCCCATTCCTGGAAGAAGTATCATTGTATGATTTGGGCTTCTTAAAGACCAAATAAATTGGTGTTAGAATTATAGTAACCATTACACATGTGTTCATTCTCATTAAAAACATATGAGCATATACATTTGTTAAAGTTCATCTTTCAAACTTCTTTCATCCTTCTCTTTCAAACATGAATATTTTCCATGCAATAGATTTTATCTTCTTAAACAATAGAATATAAAGTATGAAAAAGTATGAAATCAGATTGGTTGCATCTGATAGCTGTCCCCTGTCACTTATTAGCTGACTTTGAACAAGTTATGTAAACTTTACAGGCTTCTGTTTCTTTATCTGCAAAATAGAGATAAAGTTTTACCATTTTTTATGGAGTTGTTAGGAGAATTTATTGAGCTAATACATTTAAAACACTCAGAAATGTGTCTGAAATTAGATTAAATGATAGATGTTTTGTGCATGCTAAGTCACTTCAGTTGTGTCCAATTCTGTGTGACCCTATGGAATGTAGCTTACCAGGTTCCTCTGTCCATGGGTTTCTCCATGTAAGAATACTGGAGTGGGTTGCTATGCCCTCCTCCAGGGCATCTTTCTAACCCAGGGATCGAACCTGTGTCTCTTACGTCTCCTGCATTGCATAATTGCTAGTTTATAAATATTCAGGAAATCCACTAGTTTTGGAAAGCTTATGACTTGGTTTTTAAAATTTTTCTTAAAAAATGCATTATGTTCTTTAAGTTTTGAGACCCTGGATCTTATGGAAATTCTCAGTCCTGGATTGTGCATACTTATTTTAGTGTAAATTCACACTAATAGGTGAGGTATGTGAAAGGACAAGTACCTGGGAGAAGTATTACTTACGAACTCAAACCATTTGACTCACCGATGGATGAAACAATAGTATGTTGAGTATATTGACAATCTGTACTTATTACAGATTGGGGTTTTTTTAACCCCATTTAATTTTTGCTGTTCTGAATGTTATGCTTTTCTGCAACAAAATGGGCTGCCTTGGAAGCCTTCGCATCTCCTGTCTGAAAGAGCAACTCTTCTCATTTATACTTGTCATTAAGGGTAAGGAAATCTTCTCAACAGAGACTAACCCACCAGGACACTTAATTAGAGCCACAACACGGTTTGTGTCAAAATTAATCAAACTTTGTGTTTAAAACAATGCCTTCTGAAGTATAATATCTGTTTATTTTGTGATAATTTTGATGGGATTGACAGATACTAATAACTTTCTCCTCAGGGACAAGTCTAAAGCCAGTTCTACCTGGCCAGGAAAGAGTTGATCTGTGTCACTATGTCATCAATAGAATAGACCTGAACCTAAACAATGCTGAATGGAGAATTCATTTATTACTTCAGTCAAGTGTCCGATTTGAAGTCATTTTTTTCCTCTTAAGTGTAGATTTTACCTATTAAAAGAAAAAAATTAGAAATAGTGTGAGTAGGTTCAGAGTATTATGCATAAAACTGAAAATGTCTTTCTTTTCTAGACAAACTACATTGCTGATCCCAGCATAATTCTACGCAATTATAATAGTAATTTATTAAAATAAAAGTGGCTAAAAAATAAACCAGTTATTTGGAAACACACAGATATACATGTTTGCCTTCAAAATATTGAGATTTTTCTCATAGTATTGAAAGAGTCATCGGTTCTAGATTTGGCTTCTGATGGGGCTCAAGGGAGTGCCCCCAAACATGCCACTTTGGCATATTATTTTGAATTAAAGTTACTTAAGAAATAGCTGATGCAAGAAAAGTACTCTGACCCCCTTGAAAGGAGAAAAGAAATCTCCCATATGAATGATCCTCTCTATACTAGGAAGTAGAGAGGCATCCTTATCACCTGAAATGGAGAATTTAGAAGTCAAGAAGGCTGATACACAAAACTTGCTACTTCTTCACTAATTTGCTATCCCAAGCCCAAACTTCTCTATGTTTTCAATCTTCACAAATGTATTGTTTCTTTATTTAAAAGGTAAAAAAGCTACCTGTTCTGGTCACTTTTTAGGTCTTATGTCTAAGGGACCTTCACATGTACCAATTTTTTTTTTTTTCCTGTTAATGTGTCTTGTATTAAGTTAATTATTTACTGGCCCAAAGAACCAAGAAGGAGAGAAAGAAATTTTCCCCTCCCTGACACTTCCAATGTTGCCAAAAATCACTGTCATTTCACTGCTTATAAAATGGGATAAAGGCAGAGTTCAGAGTAATCATTTTTTATTGGAGTATAATTGCTTTACAATGCTGTATTAGTTTTTATTGTACAACGGAGTGAACCAGCTGTATGTATACATACATGTACACATTTCTGCTCCCTCTTGGACCTTCTGAAACTATTCCCCATCTTCCCCATCTAGATCATCACAGAGCACTGAGCTATAAATACACAGCAGATTCTATACAACACTATGCTATACAGTAGGTTCCCACTAGCTATCTATTTTACACACACTAGTGTATTTATGTCAAACCTAATCTCCCAGTTCACCTCACCTTCCCCTCCCCTCTGCCCTTCTCTACATCCTCATCTTTATTCACTCATCTGTACCATTTTTCTAGATTCCGCATGCATACATTAATATATAATATTTGTTTTTTTCTGATTTACTTCACTCTATATGACAGACTCTTGGTCCAACCACATCTCTACAACCATTTTTAAAGAGATCATTCAGAAGTTTCAAACACAACCTCTGCTCTTATCCGCTTGGCTCAAACTTAGATGTTGGAGCTATTGGCTCATGTAGTTTCAAGACAGACTAGGAGATACTGCCTATACTCAGGGAAGTATATGTATGGCTGACATTCAGATGTTCTAGTATCTGAATAAAAGAAGAGATATTGGGTACTGGAACCGAGTGAGCAGTTGACATCTCCAGGACATTTGAAGTTTTTTAGCTGCCATGCGTCTATCCTTTATTCAGCATCATGAATTTTCTGCATAGAATCACGTATTTTTCACTGTATCTAACTTTCAGTTTGGTTTCTATTCTCTAACTCCAGAAGTGGGACATTTTACCCAGGTCATATTAATTAGAATAACGTTTTATTGTTGGTCCAGTGACTGATTCCGAGATGGGTGTTAATTCTACTGAGGAACAAACAAATAATCCTTGGGCCTGAGCAGGAACTCCATTCTCTTTTCCATTTGAAGTGAACATGAGGCACAATTGTCTTGCAGCTATTGGCAGTCATTTAAGTACCACATGGAGCCTAAGAATGAAGCCAATAGAGAGTAAAGCCAAATCAAAGAATAGTGATAGACATGATTTTAATTACCTTCCATGAGTCTTATATTCAATCCTATTTAAACTCATGTTTATCTGTAGACTTCTTAGCTATGTAAGCCAATGTATTGGCTTAAGATTTAACTGATGTAAAACAATACAAGAAAACATACAAGTGAGAAAATAATTCATTTTCTGGTAATTCTTTATAAATCTAAAATATGGTAGAGTAATACTAAATGTTTACCTTTGAGCATTTATTCCAAACTTGATATTTTGGAATTTTTGTCATGGGTTATAAAAGATATTTTCAGCAATTATACTCCTACTCTACCTTATACAAACTTGAAATGTTGAAAGATTATTTTTGCTAAAGTCATAAATGAAAATGATTTCCGATTTTTTTCTCGTATTAGTGAAAATCCTATACTATGTATTATATCACACAATTCTAAAGCTTTTAGCTCAAGTGATTAGTTGCTCAATCATGCCCAACTCTATGACCCCATGGGCCTGTCAGGCTCCTCTGTCCATTGGATTTTCCAGGTAAGAATACTGGAGTGGGTTGCCATTCCCTTCTCCAGGGGATCTTCCCTACCCAGGGATAGAAGCCAGGCCTCCTGCATTGCAGACAAATTCTTTATCATCTGAGCCATCATCACACAATTCTAAAACTTTAGCTCAAGCAGAAAGAAAATTCTTCTCCAAGATTTCTCTGACTTTTTCTTTTGCCTTATTATCTTCCCTTTTCTGGGCTTTATGTATATCACTATCTTATCACTCAAACAATTATGTTGAAATTATCTGTTTAATTATCTACTTCCACTGGGTGCTTAAAACATCTTTATACCCCAAAGCCAACAACAATGTCTGACATGTAGCAGGAGCTCAATGTACACTTTTTGATTAAGTAGGTTTTCTTTTTTTAAAGCAGCTTTAGCTTCACAACAAAATTGAGAAGGAAGCACAAGAGTTCCCATATGCCCCTTGCTCCCACACTCACACGTATTACTCAGTTATAAACTTCATTGACCAAATTGGTACATTTATTACAGTCAATGAACTTACATTGATACATATTATCAGTCGAAGTCCATAGTTCACTCTTGGTCAGGTACATTCCATGAGTTTTGACAAATGTATAATGACACATATGTATCATTCTGGTATCACACATAGTATTCTCATTGCCCCTAAAATCCTCCATGCTCTGCCTATTTATACCTCATTCATCTCCCAACCTCTGGAAATCACTGATTTTTTTTTTCCCACTGTCTCCATAGTTTTGTCTTTTCCAGAATGTCATATAGTTAGAATCATACAGTATATAGCATTTTTCAGAGATTTCTTTTACCTATTAATATATTTTTAGGTTTCTTCCTTATCTTTTCATGACTTTGTAGCTCATTTCTTTTTAGCACGAAATAATATTTCATTATGAAATTAAAAGACACTTGGAAGAAAAGCTATGACCAAACTAGACAGCATATTAAAAAGCAGAGACATTACTTTGCCAACAAAAGTCCATCTAGTCAAAGCTTTGGTTTTTCCAGTAGTCATGTGTGGATGTGAGAGTTGGACTGTGAAGAAAGCTGAGCACCAAAGAATTGATGCTTTTGAACTGTGGTGTTGGAGAAAACTCTTGAGAGTCCCTTGGACTACAAGGAGATCCTTCCTAAAGGAAATCTGTTGATCCTAAAGGAAATCAGTCTATCCTAAAGGAAATCAGTCCTGAATATTCATTGAAAGGACTGATGCCAAAGCTGAAACTCCAATACTTTGGCCACCTGATGCAAAGAACAGACTCATTGGAAAAGACCCTGATGCTGGGAAAGATTGAAGGCAGGAGGAGAAGGGGATGACAGAGGATCAGATGGTTGGATGGCATCACCAACTCTGTGGACATGAGTTTGAGTAAGCTCTGGGAGTTGGTGACGAACAGGGAAGCCTGGTGTATTGCAGTCCATGGAGTTGCAAAGAGTTGGACACAACTGAGCAACTGAACTGAACTGAATATTTCATTGTGTGGATTGTCACAGTTTATTTATCCATTCACCTACTGAAGGACATCTTGTTACTTTCAAGTTTTGGCAATTATGAATAAAGCTCCTATAAACAATCATGTGCAGGTTCTTGTGTGGATATAATTTTTAAGTAATTTGAGGAAATACTAAGTAGCATAATTCCTAGAACATATGGTTAAAGCATGTTTTGTTTTGCAAGAACTAATCAAACTTTCTTCAAAAGTGACTGTTATAATTTTTCATTCCCACTAGTAATAAATAAGAATTCCTTTTGCTCTATATCATGGTCAGCATTTGATGTTGTGTTTTGGATTTTCGTCATTCTAGTAAATACATAGCTATCTGGTTTTAATTTACATTTCCCTGATGACACATGATGCAAAGGATTTTTTTCATATACTTGTTTTCCCTCTGTATATCTTCTTTGGTGACATGTTTTATAAGGTCTTTGGCCCTTTTCTTTTTGGTTTGTTTGTTTACTTATTGCTGAGTTTTAACAGTTTTTGTATATATCTTGGATGAGCCCTTTATGTCTTTTGCAAAGATTTTCTCCAGGTCTGTGGCTTCTCTTTCTCTTCCACAGAACACAAGTGTTTAATTTTAATGAAATCTAGCTTATCAATTATTTCTTCTTTGGTGCTGTATTTGATAAGTTATCACCATATCCAAAGTCATTTGGATTTTCTCCTGTTATCTTCTCGAAGTTTCATACTTTTGCATTTTACATTTAAGCCTATGATCCATTTTGGATTAAATTTTGTGGAGAGTGTGAGGTCTGTGTTTAGATTTTTTTTTCCTTTTTTGCATACAGATGTTCATATTTTTCAGCACCATTTGTTGAAAAGAACAACTTTCCACTATTGTGTTGTCTTTTCTGCTTTGTCAAATACCACTGGACTATAATTATGTGGTCTGTTTCTTGGCTTCCTATTCCATTCCATTGATCTATTTGTCTTTTCTTTCACCAATATCATACTGTACTGATCACTGTGAAAATGAATGTGTTAGTCACTCAGTCGTGTCCAACTCCCTGTGACCCCAGGCTCTTCCGTCCATGGGATTTTCCAGGCAAGAATACTGGAGTGGGTTACTATTCTCTTCTTCAGGGGATCTTGCCAACCCAGGGATCAAACCTGGGTCTCCCCATTGCAGACAGATTCTTTACCGTTTGAGCCACCAGGGAGGCCCTTTGACTACTGTAGCTTTATAGCAAGACTTGAGACAGGGTAGTGTCCTTGTCCTTCTCCTTCATTATTGTGTTGGCTATTCTGGATCATTTGCCTCATTATGTAAACTGAGTCCAATACATGTCACTTAATTGGAATAAAGCACTTTTCAATACTTCTGTCACCTAAATAGTTTTTGCAATAACAATGGGCTTTTCTTCATAGAAAAAAAGACTATACTCCAGGCTCATCAATGGGGTATGGGAATTAAAATTTTTTCACCACTTTTTTCAGTATTAGTAAAACAGGCATCTTGTTTTCTCTCAGCTAACAAACTTGCACAAAAGTTTTGAGGTAGTTAGCTAGGCTTAGAGATTAATAAGTGCCCAATCAGTGTGAAAAAAAAAATAATGTGAATCTGGACTGTAGCCTTTTATGTAAAATTACACTTACACTTTAGTTTTTTTTGCTTGAAGATAGCTATGGTAAATAAACTGGTGTTTAGAAGATCTATGTCCAGTCCTGTTGTTCTCTTCTTTAATTAGGTATTTGTTCCTGGAAAACCCACTCACCTATTCTTACTCATCTCACAGCCTCCCAAGAAAATACCCTATCACCTCATGGTCTGGAACAATGTTCTTTTTTTCCCTGTAAATATCCTGTCTTTTTTCCTGGCACTGTAATAGGTACTGAATATAAAATTGCACCCCTTGGAAAGTACACATGAGCAAGTAATTTTTATTTGATTCTTAGTATTGATAGTATTCCTAATTTTTTATTCTCTCCTAAGATAATATGACTTCTTAATCAATAATAAACTCTATTCCTAAAGTCTCAAACTCTACCAAATATTTGAGGAGTGGAAAGAGTTGGCATCTTAATGTAGAACAGTGGGTTTCTGCATCTCCTATCATTTTGAAAATTTAGTTTCTAAAATGGTAAACTGTATGTAGTAGGTTTGGGCAATATTTTTAAATAGACTTCTCTTCTCTGGAGAATTTAACTCTAAAACTATTATCTGCATTGAAAGGAAGTGTTTTAATGGAAAAGTGGTATAAATGCATGTCTTTTTATGGAGTTTTTACAGTTTCTTTTTTGATATATGATTTAATAAGAAGTGTATGCATGAAAAACATGGCTTTGGTATTCTTTCCATTATATTCTTTTATTATTCATACATTTGATAATATTAAGCCATGAGTGGTTTACACTAGGTGTGTTATTTTATTCAGTGACTTAAACATTGTGAAAAGGGGATTTTTTTAAAAAAAAGAGTAAGCAAAGTTAACTGTTCCATGCTTGAGATTTGGCAATGCAAGCTTTTTCATAAATAAATATAAAATAATGTGTTTTCTAATTTGTTTTTCATGGAAAGATAAATAATAGATTTAAATTGTTTCCTCAGAATGTCAGAGAGAAATAATTCCTCTATCTTAGTCTTATGCTATATGTTCAACGTTAAATAAAATACATTGTACATAAATATTTCTAAATAAAATTATTTTTAATTAAGAAAATTCCCTTTTCCTTTTAACCAAAATGACGCAGAACAAAAAACAATGCAACATAGGGCTCAGGAGACTGAATTTGATCTTAGATGAGACAGAGGAACTCTGCAGGTTTTGGTGAACACACATACTCATACACATAAATTTGTATTTGTGATGATAATTTGTTTTACTGCAACGATCTAACTATATAGCCTGCACTAAGGCACAGTCAAAAAAATTGAAAGGAGAAGATATATTATTTAATAATTTCAAAGCAGAAGTGAAAATTGTTATATAATGGATATAGATATTATTGGGGGTAAGAGATGACCCTGGACATCCTAATTTGCCTGACTATTATTTTTTTTTCCTTTTTGATAGGTAAGAACTGCATTTACTTAGAGAGAAACACACTCCACAGACAAGACTATCGCTGTTGCAGAGGGCAAGTACGGCCTAGTATTTTTTTGTAATTAAAAATATTAAAATCAAGCATATTAATCACACAATACATAATATTTAAGAAGTCTTAAACCTCTTAAATGTTAGTTTTTATGTAGACTAGATGAAAGTCAACAGTAATAACCAATGTCATAAAAGCATAAATGCTTTCTCTGACTTGTCTTCTTGAATGGTGATATAATATTCTCAGAATATAACTTTATTCCTAAACTACAGAATGATTATGAGAGAATTTTGTAGGGCATTTGTCAAGATTTATAAGCGAAGCTTTTATACACCCAATGTCTAAATCATGCCCAGATTCTATTGTACCCTCAGAGGTAAGTGTGGGATAGGAGAAACAGTAAGTGGTAATATTTATATATATATGTATATATTTCTCCTTCTCGTTCCTATTGAGAATCACCATGTTAGAGCCACAGATAAAAACATACAATTTTGTATTAATCATGCCAACAAATTTGAACATGTGTCAGTGATTTAGTCAACTTCTGAATTAAAAATGTGTGGTGAAGGTAGAAAAGATCTGATTTAATTTGCTGATTAATATGTACTCAATATATTGATCAACACATCATATTAGGTGCTTGAGAAATGTTTATTTAAAAATTAAATTGAAAATTTCTTATTCTTAAGTGTTCCCTTATCACAGTCATACTATTTTCAACATAGATCATATAGCATACCTATTAAAATTAAAACTGTGAATAACAAATTTAATCCTGAAATGAAACTGTATTGAAAACCCATTGACTTTAAGCCAGATAGCTTTGAATCCTAGTGTTGACTCATTTACTAAAATTTCATGACCCTGAAAAAATATGTACTGAAAGTCATTTTCTTCATTTAAAATATTAAGACAATAGCACATAAATCACTGTGTTATTAGAAAGATTAAATTAGATTTAAATTAAATTGTGTTATTAGATAACACAAGGGAAAGCATTAGCAAAAATCTGGATCTATTTAGTGATCACTAAAAAACCTACTTCATTTCTTTTTTAAATTAAAGCAAAACATTACAAAATGCGGGAATTAGAACTTAATAATGTAGTCATTAATACTGAATATTTACAGTTATAATAATCAGAATTAATCATCCATATGATCATGTTAAAGACAAACACGAAGACATAAAGAAAAGTAGACAAAGAAAACCATAGCAACCCTCCAAAAAACAACCATATAATAACTTTAATAGCCTCAAAAATATATTTCAAGCTTATCTAATAAGAATATCATTAGGATTTATTATGAAATACATTCCAAAGTCAATCATAATTATTTTTGAACGTTTATTTTGAAATAATAGTGAACTTATTGAAAAGTTTTTAAAATAGTAAAAGAAAATCCCATATATACTCAGATTAACCAATTTTTATTTTGCCACATTTGTATCTGAATGTGATACCTCAAATGGGTCACAAAAAATGCTTTTGTAGTATATCTATTGGAGAAGCATAACTTGAATCTAATCATGAAAAAACATTGAACTGCTCAACTTTTGAAAGAACTTTGTAGTAATGTCAATTAACTCTTATCATCCTATTTTCCAGTCTTATCACCAGAGAAACTTCCCAGAGGAAGCAGAGAAGAGAATCTGGATTTTCTCTTATCTTTTACAGACAAGCATTTGACATCACACTGGATGCAGATTATAACTGGATTTTGGAAGAATTACTCAATTCAGGGTGGCAGTTGCTTATAATACTCAAGCTATGTGACTTATTATAGGCCTTCTCCTGGCCTTGAAAAAAACTAAACCAGGAAATAAGAATATAGTTGTCCTGAAAAACTGGTGTATACTCATAACCGTTTTCTCATTCATAATTGCTTTGGAGACAAAAATTTCAGTCAACATTTGTTCAAGTGACAAGTTGGGTAAGTGGAGAAGGGTATATGATGGGTATACAATTCAGTCTACCTGTCAATTCATGGATAAAACAACCATCATGTGACTTAAAAAAAAATATACACACATACACATACACAGAGTGGTCAACTGTCTTCTCTTAAAGTACATCATCGTTCAACCCACTTAAAAAGATAATATTACTAAAATTAATTTTAAAATATAACTCCGTGTGTGTGTGTGTGTGTGTGCGTGTGCTGTTGTTTCAGTCATGCCTGACTCTTTACAACCCTATGGGCTGTAGCCTGCCAGGCTCCTGTGCCCATAGGCTTCCCCAGGCAAGCCTACTAGAGTGGATTGTCATACCATCCTCCAGATCTTCCTGACCCAGGGATGGAATCCATATCTCTAACGTCTCCTGCATTAGCAGTCGGGTTCTTTACCGCTAGCATCACCTAGGAAACCCTATAGAAAATATAACTACATCTTTCCAAATTAACATTCTTAGGCATCTACCTATCAGAGGACAACAAACTTCAGAGGATATCAAAATTTAACCAATTATAAGAATTATGAATGCAAGCAGAGAAACACCTCTCACAAAAATGCTCTGAGATACTCAAACCAGCTCATATTCTCTGAGATGGCCAGATTATTATCTGCCTGCAAACATCTTATTCTTATCTTCCTGGGAACAAGTTTAGTTCCTTGTTCCTCCTAACCTCCCTGTACCTATTACTCATCTCTTGGTAGAAATAATGTAAGGTTCTGGGTGTTCCTGCCTTTCTGTATCTGTCCAACTTATTCATCGTGGCCTAGTAGAGCTTACGAGTGGAACAGAATGCAGTTAGCCTCTGACTAATGCTTACAGTAGCAACTGCCACATTATGGTTCTAGAAAAGAACTGCTCAATTGTATGACATCCCCTCTGACTTAATTTTGGAAATCTAAATGCTGACAATGATCTACTTAATAGGACTTTGAATGCTGCAATTTATTTTGTTTCTTCTGCTTTGCTTCCTTGGGGCCTATCATAACATGCTTATTCTCTGTCTGTCCTCTTTTTATCGCCTAAGACTGAAATGGCACAGTTTATGCTAAACTGACAACATCAATGTGTGCACCTTTCCTGAAATTTACATATAAACCTCCTGGCTGTAATCTCTTTTCTAATAGATAAAAACTATTCAACTGCTCTAACCAATAAGTGACATTTTAATACAGGCTACTCATCTTATTCTCACAGCAGTTACCTGCTGTATATGACTAAAACAAGAGCATCTTTGCAAAACCAAAATGATGATTTATACATATTTGATGCATAAGTTCCTTGCTTTCAGGTTAGTAACTATGGGAAGACTGTATCCTTATCTGTTTAATTAATGATGTAGGCTTTTATATTTGGTTTTCATAAGAAATCAGTTGTTGCCTGGTAACCAACTTGCCTGTGGGCTCCCAGAAGAAGCTGGGTTTTCTAAGCAAAGCACCCTGTTGTCTTATAAATAGGGCAGTAAAGCTTGCTCAGACATGCCTTAGGCATTCAGCAGCTCTTTTACTTTACAAGCATCTGATTCTGACTGAGAAGTTCTCTTCACTAGAGACACACTCAAGTGGACAAAGAGGAAGCAGAAGCAAGGCCCCAGCTTCCATTTTAGCTTGATAGTATGAAGGAAGACCAGAGAAATATTTGCTCTCATTTCCCAAACAGGGAAAATAAGCTAAATTAGAGAAATATTAATTAGCTGAAACTAAAAATCAATTTTGATTCTTGGACAGTTTAGCTTCAGGACAAACTAAAGCACAGCAGGACAATGGCAAATAGTGGCACCAAAATGGAGGTACTGAAAAAAATCCAACTTATAAAAATGGATTCTATAAAAGTATGTATCTTTGATCATGAAGAAAGGTTTTTCTCAGTCAGAGTAACAATGTTACTTTTTTTACATTCAATTGCTGTGCTATGCTTAGTCACTCGGTCTTGTCCAACTCTTTGCAACCCCATACACTGCTGACCATGAGGCTCCTCTGGCCATGGAATTCTCCAGACAAGAATACTGGAGTGGTTTGCCATGCCCTCCTCTAGAGGATCTTTCCAACCCAGGTATTGAACCAGGTCTCTCGTATTGCAAGTGGATTCTTTACTGTCTGAGCCACCAGGGAAGTCCAAGAATACTGGAGTGGGTAGCCTATCCCTTCTCCAGGGGATCTTCCTGTCCCAGGAATCAAACCGGGGTCTCCTGCATTGCAGGTGGATTCCTTACCATCTGAGCTACCAGGAAAGCTCCTTTATACTCTATTAGTGCTTATATAATATTATATTCTATTTATTCCGTACATCTGTTTTTATTTTTCTTTGACAACATAAGTTCCAAGAGAGAAAGAAGAGTACTTTTTTTCTTCCTCACCTATGTTCTCAACTCCTAGAAAAGAGCATGACACAACATTCATACCCAATCAGTGTTTGCTGAATAAAAGTCAAAAGTAGTCTAAGCTACGAGGGCAGGACACTGTTAATATTTTTTTATTGCAGATAACCGTTTCTCCGTAAAGATTTATTAAGTGAACATAGTATGAGTGAATGGGTGAATAAATGAGATGAATGAATGAAAGAATGAGTGAATAATAAAAAGCAGAAAGGAAGAACAGAACCTCTTAACTACCCAAAAGACTGAGTTAAAAGCCTCTAAGACACAAATCATTTAGTAGTGACTAAATACTCATAGATAAAACAGCTCAAAGAGTACTGAGGATGTACTTGGGAAAGCAATCGGGCACAATTAACTAAATAATGATGGGTATCCAGATATCCAGTAGGATAAAAATTATTGCCATATTCATCTTAAAAATTCATTATGATAAGTACATATACATGAGGTTGTTTTGTTTTACTCCCTGAGTCTTGTCTGACTCTTTTGGGACCCCATTGACTGCAGCCCACCAGGCTCCTCTGTTCATGGGATTTCCCAGGCAAGAATAATGGAGCTGATTGCCATTTCCTTCATATATACATGCTGTTGCTGCTGCTGCTGCTAAGTTGCTTCAGTCGTGTCCGACTCTGTGTGACCCCAGAGATGGCAACTCACCGGGCTCCCCCGCCCCTGGGATTCTCCAGGCAAGAACACTGGAGTGGGTTGCCATTTCCTTCTCCAAAGCATGAAAGTGAAAAGTGAAAGTGAAGTCGCTCAGTCGTGTCCGACTCCTAGCGACCCCATGGACTGCAGCCTACCAGGCTCCTCCGTCCATGGGATTTTCCAGGCAAGAGTACCGGAGTGGGGTGCCATTGCCTTCTCCGGCATATATACATATTTATATATATATATATATACACATATATATATATATATATATATATATATATACCCATACATATAATTGGATTTCCCTGATGGCTCAGCAGGTAAAGAATCCACATCCAATACAGGAGACACAGAAAATATGGGTTTGATCCCTGGCTCGGGAAGATCCCCTGGGTCGAGAGGAGGGCAAGACAACCCACTCTAGTATTCTTGCCAGGAAAATCCCATGGACAGTGGAGCCTGGTGGGCTAAGTTCCATGGGTTCCCACAAAGAGTTAGACACAATTTATTCACAAAAATCTGTCTCAATTTTTGGCATTTTAAATTTAGCTACCATTTATTGAGTGCCTACTATATTCCAGGCACTTTCTTCAAACTATTTCTAATTGTAAATATATACAAAGTTAGGCATTATCTTTCTTCTTTCAAACTAAGCAAACCAAGATAGAAAGAGGCTATTAGACTTGTAAAAGCTCCATATAAATTACATAAAATATGCTTATGTTATTGTCCCTATGTTATTATAGGGCATAATGAGTGAATAATAAAAAGCAGAAAGGAAGAACAGAACCTCTTAACTACCCAAAAGACTGAGTTAAAAGCCTCTAAGACACAAATCATTTAGTAGTGACTAAATACTCATAGATAAAACAGCTCAAAGAGTACTGAGGATGTACTTGGGAAAGCAATCGGGCACAATTAACTAAATAATGATGGGTATCCAGATATCCAGTAGGATAAAAATTATTGCCATATTCATCTTAAAAATTCATTATGATAAGTACATATACATGAGGTTGTTTTGTTTTACTCCCTGAGTCTTGTCTGACTCTTTTGGGACCCCATTGACTGCAGCCCACCAGGCTCCTCTGTTCATGGGATTTCCCAGGCAAGAATAATGGAGCTGATTGCCATTTCCTTCCTATATACATGCTGTTGCTGCTGCTGCTGCTAAGTTGCTTCAGTCGTGTCCGACTCTGTGTGACCCCAGAGATGGCAACTCACCGGGCTCCCCCGCCCCTGGGATTCTCCAGGCAAGAACACTGGAGTGGGTTGCCATTTCCTTCTCCAAAGCATGAAAGTGAAAAGTGAAAGTGAAGTCGCTCAGTCGTGTCCGACTCCTAGCGACCCCATGGACTGCAGCCTACCAGGCTCCTCCGTCCATGGGATTTTCCAGGCAAGAGTACCGGAGTGGGTGCCATTGCCTTCTCCGCATATATACATATTTATATATATATATATATACACATATATATATACATATATATATATATATATACCATACATATAATTGATTTCCCTGATGGCTCAGCAGGTAAAGAATCCACATCCAATACAGGAGACACAGAAAATATGGGTTTGATCCCTGGCTCGGGAAGATCCCCTGGGTCGAGAGGAGGGCAAGACAACCCACTCTAGTATTCTTGCCAGGAAAATCCCATGGACAGTGGAGCCTGGTGGGCTAAGTTCCATGGGTTCCCACAAAGAGTTAGACACAATTTATTCACAAAAATCTGTCTCAATTTTTGGCATTTTAAATTTAGCTACCATTTATTGAGTGCCTACTATATTCCAGGCACTTTCTTCAAACTATTTCTAATTGTAAATATATACAAAGTTAGGCATTATCTTTCTTCTTTCAAACTAAGCAAACCAAGATAGAAAGAGGCTATTAGACTTGTAAAAGCTCCATATAAATTACATAAAATATGCTTATGTTATTGTCCCTATGTTATTATAGGGCATAAAATTTGCCACTTCAAAAATGTCTCTTTGACATATGGATTATTTCAAACTGAAAACAATCAAGGTCCAAAAGACTCAGGAAGAAACTTTGGCCTTCCCCCTAACTGCCTAAGGAATGAAGATAGAGGACCTGTTCCAAGAAGGGAGATATCGCCACCGATAACTCTTGTACCAGTTAGGTGTTAGTGGCTCAGTTGTGTCCCACTCTCTGTAACCCCATGGACTGTAGCCTGCCAGAGTCATCTGTCCATGGAATTCTCCAAGCAAGAATACTAGAGTGGGTTGCCATGCCCTCCCCCAGGGGATCTTCCCAAAATTACATGTGGAACCTAGTAAAGTCTGTTAAAATCCCTCTGTGTCCGACTGTCTCTGCAAGGCCCAGAAAACATTTGTTTACAAAGCATTTACTTTTTTATTTCCATGACAACTGCCTTTCTTCCTTCTGAGGTCTCAAACCACTACTCCCAACATCTTTTTGCCTTTAGCTGAAATGATATTTAAGGTGAGAGTTTCAGCCATTTTGACAAGTTACTCAGTTTTCTGAGATCTCTCCCATGTTTACATGGTTTTAAACTTTTATTTGATTTTCCTTTGCTAATCTTTCTCATGTCAGTTTAATTCTTAGACCAGGCAGAAGAACCTAGAAGCGTAGAGGAAAATTTCTTCCTTCCTGACACAATGCAAAATAAATTGAAGAAAAATATTCTATATTTATTAAAATAATACCAAAAGTCAAAATAAATATTTGTCTGGAGTCAACTTAATATTTAGAGCTTATCTAGGACAGAGGAGCATGGTAAGCTCCTACAGACCATGGGGTTGCAAAGAGTTGGACACGACTGAGCGACTTCACTCACGCACTCACTCACACACACAGAAAATAAAATATTGACTATAAAATGACAAATCTTCCCTTACCTAGTACCCTGGAATATTTAGTCAAGAAGGGAGAAATAATTTTGTAAGAATTATACACTAGTTGAACATGTTTGGTTTTTGTTGTTTATTTTTATTTTTTGCTATAATTAGTAAATATTCCAGAAAATGTATTGCATTGATATTCTACTTGATAGAAACAAACAAAAAAATGTTTGGTTAAATACATGGCAAAAATAGAATATTTATAGGGAGGGTAAAATATCAATTTCAGAATAACAAAAAAATTTTTGTATATCCAGTAATATTTTATTACTATCTTCAATTCCATTCTGAAGGAGATCAGCCCTGGGATTTCTTTGGAAAGAATGATGCTAAAGCTGAAACTCCAGTACTTTGGCCACCTCATGTGAAGAGTTGACTCATTGGAAAAGACCCTGATGCTGGGAGGGATTGGGGGCAGGAGGAGCAGGGGACGACAGAGGATGAGATGGCTGGATGGCATCACTGACTCGATGGACGTGAGTCTGGGTGAACTCCGGGAGCTGGTGATGGACAGGGAGGCCTGGCGTGCTGCGATTCATGGGGTCGCAAAGAGTCGGACACGACTGAACGACTGATCTGATCTGATCTGATCTGATCTTCAATTCCTTTCATTACAGCTTAGAGTTCCATAAGTAGTTATTGAAAACATGAAAGAGAGGGAAGAAACAATATGAAAATAAGTGTAAATCAGACTTTAATGTTTTCCATGCTGGCAATAGAATATTGATTTATATATTGTTATTTTGAGTCTCACAATAATACATTTCTTAAAGAGTTGTTTCCTGAAGTCTATTTGTTTTCTAAAATATACATTTTTTGTTGTTGTTGTTAAAACAATGGAACTGAAAGAAAGTAAAAAAAATGAAACCCATTAGGTAGAGAATATTTTCTCTGTCCTTGAAAATAACCAATCATATCATAAACACTAGTGTTATAACCTATAGGAAGTAGCAAATAAAATACAAAATGAATTGCTCTTCTTTTTATGTATTTATAATAGTTTTCTCCTAAAATAGTTAGTCATTTTGCTGCATCTGTCATATTGGAAGCATATCAACTTCTAGGAATTTTAGAGGGAGAGTAAAAAAATGATGGCACAGCAATGGTTTTGAAAATATAATGTTACATTTGGAGCTAAGTGGAACAGAGCAACCCAACATATCTAATGTAGTATAACTAAAACTATTTTATGTGAGTTTATTTCTTGAAATTCATACTCAACTTTGAAGCAAAGCCCTTGAGGCCTGAAACTCTGTACTCTGTAAAAGAGCACTTTTATATTTCTATAGATGGCTCTTTAAAAACTGGAATCTTTATTATTACTTAATTTCAAAAATCTTTATCATTATCAATAAGTGAGTACTACACATCTACCAGATAAGATTAAAAATCTCCAGGTGGCTTTCATTAGGCCCCGTAGTGAGGTATCTCTGTACTGATGAAAGCCACTACTGTAGTAGCAGTGTATCATGGGGCTTAAGTGTGTAGACTCTAGAGCAGACTGCCTGTGTTGCAGCACTTGGTTACTCTGGGATTTCATCATAACCCTACTTCACTTCAATAGACTCAAAATCAAGATAATAATAGTGCCTATCTTATAGAATTGCTAAAAATAATTAAGATCAATGATATTAGATATCACTATTAGTTAATTCTAATAGAATAAATTAAATTTTCACAAGGTTGAGAACCATACATATTTTTGCTTATAACTGACTCCTATGCCTAGTAAAATTTCTGGAAAACAGTAGATACTCAACAAAGTTTATTGAATAACTGGAAGAATGTATGAATAAAAAAGATGAAAGGTATGGTAGAGGATAAAAAACCACCACTTCACAAGCTATTATTTTTTCAAGATGCAAAACTGAATATTCAACTATTATTTTTCTTACCAGTAAGTTGTTCTATTGTTGAGATAAATAAACAAAATATTCTATCTGATCTCTGAGCATGATTATTTCACTGTTGCAAGGTACAGGCAATCTTCTCTGAAGTTAAACTACACTGTTCCTTTACATTATTAAGCATTTGGATTGATGTATGAACGTAATGGAAATGTTTTTAGCAATTTAGGAAGGCTACTTCCTTATAATTCATATTGTGAAGCATGAAAGCTTCATGTTCTTATCTTCCAGATGACCTACTGTTATTACTGGGTGAATACAGTTATATTTTCCTATATTTTAAGAGGTAGAGATTCTGTTCATAATCTAGTGTCTAACATCAAGTCTTTAAACCTTTCTTATTTTGATTTGAAAAAAAAATTAAAAGCTAAAGTGAAAATAAATTAACATTTATTAAAGAACTGTACATTTGGGTTCTGCGCAATTATTTCTCACATGTTCTTTAACTGTAACAACAATTTTATTTTATGGTTTGAGAACATGATGTTTAGAGAGATTATGAAATATGCTTTATATTAGATAGATATAACATGGCAAAGGAAGAATTCAGACTAAGTTGCATCACATTCTGAAACCCATTCTTATCCTGCTAAAAGGATAAGATTAATTCAATTGTATCTGTTGTATTATATATAAATATAATATTTCCTAAACTGTGTCATGAGTAATACAACAAGGCTGTATATTGTCTCCCTGCTTATTTAACATATATGCAGAGTACATTTTGTGAAATGCCAGACTGGATGAAGCACAAACTGGAATCAAGATTGCTGGGAAAAATATTAATAACCTCAGATAAGCAGATGACAGCACCTCTATGGCAGAAAGCAAAGAGGAACTGAAGAGCCTCTTTTTGAAAGTGAAAGAAGAGAGTGAAAATGTTGGCTTAAAACTCAACATTTGAAAAAAAAAAAAAATATCGTGGCATCTGGTCCTATCGCTTCATGGCAAATAGATGGGGAAACAATGGAAACCGTGACAGACTTTATTTTCTTCAGCTCCAAAATCACAGCAGATGGTGACTGCAGCCATGAAATTAAAAAGCACTTGCTCCTTGGAGGAAAAACTATGACCAACCTAGACAGCATATTAAAAAGCAGAGACATTACTTTGCCAAAAAATGTCTGTCTAGTCAAGGCTATGGTTTTACAGTGGTCATGTATGGATATGAGAGTTGGACTATAAAGAAAGCTGAGCACTGAAGAATTGATGTTTTTGAACTGTGGTATTGGAGAAGTCTCTTGAGAGTCCATTGGACTGCAAGGAGATCAAACCAGTCAATCCTAAAGAGAAGTCAGTCCTGAATATTCATTGGAAGGACTGATGCTGAAGCTGAAGCTCCAATACTTTGACTACCTAATGCAAAGAACTGATTCCTTAGAAAAGACCCTGATGCTGGGAAAGATTGAAGGCAGGAGGAGAAGGGGACGAGAGAGGATGAGATGGTTGGATGGCATCACCAACTAGATGAACATGAGCTTGAGCAAGCTCCGGGAGTTGGTTATGGACAGGGAAGCCTGCAGTCTATGGGGCCACAGTCAGACACGACTGAGTAACTGAACTGAATTGAAAGTTCCTTGGAGTGTTGGTAAGTTAAAACATGTTTTGTTTTGTTTTGTTTTTTAATAAGAGACTGTGTCAATTAATTTTGAGAAACACTGCATACTGGAAGTTAACAAAAAGTTTTGTTAATCTTTGTATTCTTCATACCCAGTACTAAGATTAGCACAAGAAACAAATACACAATCAACACCTGTCAACATATAAAATGATTATCATATGTTCAGGTTGCACTGGTAGGCAGATACAGTTGTAGTAAGAAAAATTAATAGTAGCATACAAAAGGGGATTTTGTATATCCTACAGAAAATAATCTCATATACTTTCATCTAATGGAGGTTTGCAAAGGTCTAGTGCCTTGTAATTTTGTGACATATAGACAACAATCAATAAACATTTTGGCAAAAATAGTAATATCGGCTATCAACTCTAGTTTGCCATGTATCTGCAAGTTTGGATTCAAAACCAAAATACTCAAACTCACATTTTATTATAACTGAGACAGAATTGTGAGCCCATTTGTCATAGAAGAACAGAAATCATACATGAGGAGCAACTGCACATGAAATTAGCTTTCCACAGAGACTTAGATCACTTGGATTACAGGCAAGACAAAATTCCAACGAAAAGTGAGTATTAGTTGCTCAGTCATGTCTGACTCTTTGAGAGGCCATGGACTGCAGCCCACCAAGCTCCACTGTCTGTGGAATTCTATAAGCAAGAATACTGGAGAGGGTAGCCAGTCCTTCCTCTAGGGGATCTTGCCAACCCAGGGATCGAACTCGGGTCTCTTACATTGCAGGTGAATTCTTTACCATCTGAGGCACCAGGGAAGCCAAAAATTCCAATTCCTTGTATCAATTTTCTGAACTTTAAATAAAACCTACATGGTTTATGCTGGATCATGACCTAAAACATATTTCCTTTAAAACAACAATAAAATTCAGGGAACCAGTCACTGTTGTGTATTTTCTTGGTCTATTAAATTATCTATTATAAAATTTAAGGTCCTATCCAAATTAAAGAGAACATTTTCAAAATAGTTTATTCAATCCATAGTTAATTATGCCTCTTCTTTAGTCATCTACAGATGCATATTCTAGTGGGTTCAAATTCTCATCTATCATCAAATCCTAACTTCAGCCTAATAATTACTATTTACATTTATTTAAGCCAGTTCACTTGTGAAACACAGAAGGCTAATGGACCACTGATATCCATAATCTCTATAGTATAAGTTGCACCTGGGAATATCTCCCAATCCTTTGTATCTAGATATGGTCAAGAAACTAATTTATGAGCAGAATTGATCGGTGACAGTTTCTGGCTGAGATATTAGCTAGAAGGAAAATGGAAGAGGAGCTCTTCTTCCTTTGTCAACACATTTAGAAACCATATTTTACAGATGGCAAATTCATAAGCTGCATGAAGCCTGGGTTTGTGAGAGACACCACATGGAATAGGGCCACCTTGTAAAACTACTTAATAGGAACACCAGAATAGGAATTTATATGAACAAAAAGTAAAATTTATTGTGTTAAGTACTCTAATTTGAGGCTTGCTCCTGAGAGAAGTTAGCTTACCTGACTAATAAAGATGTCTAGATAAGTGAAAGACCTTAAAGGTAATTTTCATTACACTTAAAAATTTATCAATTATTAACAGGAAAGTTGCATCTAAGAAACATCACAGGAATAAAATAAAACCTTTCCTTTGATGTGAATTTCTCTAGTATCTTCCCTCTTTTATGTGTCAATCTTTATTTTATAAAAAAAAACTTTTGATCACTTATTATGTGCCAACTACTAAGTATATATATTCAGACTCTGCCTTCTAGGAGCTTAGAGACATGTTAAAGAGATGGCATTTTAAATTACTATAATGTATGATGTCAGGTACACACAAAGGGCATGGGAGAACAGAAGAGTCGATTTTTACAACCTCTTCGTCGTATCAGGGAAGTTTTTTCATCTGATGGTTAATTTTTAAGATAGAATGTATGAACAGGAGTTTGACAGATGGCCAAGGAGGGTGGTAGATATTTCAGACAGATGGAACCATATGAAAAACAGCACAGAAATACAAAAGCCATGGCAAGTTTAAAGAATGGAGAGAAATTTGATGAGGATAAAGTCTGGAGTTCTGCTGGGTGGTAAGCAGAGAAATTTAGAGATTAGTAAACGAAGATATGGAAATCAGATTAATGGGCTAGACTGGAGTCAAGGTTATAAAATGGCATATGTCTTACTTTATTAAGTAAGAATTATTTAGATTTTCTATCCACAGGCTTTCAAACAAAATTGTTTTATATTTAATGAAAGATTGTACCATAACTCTTTGGCTCACTTGTTTGTCTCACAATATGAGCTCCTGAAGCTGGAGGCTCTGAAATAATCAGCTCTGTATTTCTAATGATTTACACAATGTTCAGTACATAAATATTACATATTGGTTTAAAAATGGGTTTTATAACTCACATCATTGGATTTAAAAACAGTCCAAAATGACAACAGGAATGGGGTAGAGGGAGCTTTTGAAATAAGTGCCGAAGTCCTCATCAAAGGAAAGTGAGTACCTTGGATACCTGCATGCATGAGCTAAGATGATGGAAAGTGGGAAGGGGGAGGTAGTCTTATGTAATGCATTATTAGAGGACTAGCTGTTTTAGAAAAAAAAAAAATTTAAAGTGACCTTGAAGTATCAGCATCATGTCAGAAAAAAAACTAACTTTTTGGTCAACTTCTACTTGAGAAAGTTAAAAGTAATTATATGGAGTTCTTTAGGATGACAGATTTGAAGTGTTTAGGAAAAAAATGAAAGGTAAGATAAACTCTTGTAAATAGGACAGAAATTTCAGAAGGAAAATGTTAGAAGCCAAGAAAAGTACAGGGTGAGATAAGGTATGATCCAATGTCAATGAGTCTATTCTATTAAATAGCAACAAATGGACTTTTAAAGAATCTGTCATTTTGAAACCAACTGCATAGCATATTATATCAACTATTGCTCTCAATCAATATAGGAACTTAAACAAACTTAAAGATTAATTGAGCCCATGATCTTCTGTTATGTGTTTTGTGTCATTTAGGGATATGTTTCACTTTAGCCCCATGGTTTACTTCCACACTATCATACTGTAACTACTTTGTCTTTCCTTTTATTATTAAACATTTTTATTTGGTATTGAAGTATAGCTGATTAGCAATGTTGTGACAGTTTCAAGTGGACAGCAAAGGGACTCAGCCATACCTATACACGTATCCATTCTTCCCCAAACTCCCTCCAATCCAGGTTGCCTTATAACATTGAGCAGAGTTCCCTGTGCTACATACAGTAGGTCATTGTTGATTATCCATTTAAAATATAGCAGTGTCCAACCCCATCAAATTGGAAGGGCTTTGAAGGGAAGGCACGTACTTTGCACATTGCTGCCTTCTTTTCAGGTGAATTATAAAAGTTGGTACTTTAGAATTACAGACTAATAAATATTGCAAATGAAAGAAAGTAATTCATTTGCACTCATTTCAAGTCACCATATCAGTGGAAAAAAGTAAAAATATTTTGATTAATTCTGTTGAAGAGCAAAAGGATTTGCTACAGGTTCTTTCAAAGATATCTTGTTTATCCATTTACAAATGTATTGCCATTTTCTTCACAGAGAATGAAAATTTAGTCATATTTATGCAATGATGGCCATGAAATGGAACACCTGCTGCATTCTTTCTAAAGTGCAGATGCATGATAAGTTAACCAGATAATGAAATTTACCAATATTTTTAACACAAGAAATGATGAGTCTATTCTTTACAGACGTTAGAAAAATGCCAAGGATGCATATTTCTTTACAAAAAAAAAGACATGGAATTCTTATTATCAACTAATAACATGAAGACTATATTTTCTTAAATTTTATAAGCCTTTATATTTAACAATCTAAATAAAATGATTAATAAGAGGATAAAGTATGAATCTAGCCATATTTTTCACAAAGTTGGTGACTTTGTCTCATTCAGTCACACTTCCCTTGGTTTTACTGCCCTGCTTATCAAACAAAAACAAACAAAAGATAAATGAAAAAGACAGCATTTAGTTTCTAAATTATTGATTTACAAGACATGGTTAAAAGTTTTATATGAAAATTTGAAACAAAACCAAAATTCAAAATAGATTACAAATAATTGATGACTGCAGATTTCAATGAAGTTGTGTAATAACAACTGACAACCTTATGGAATTGGTCTTGTTTTGTTATAAATGGAAACACTCAGTCATACATTTTCTCTCTATCTCCTATTAGGGATCTAATGATACCATTTTGAACTAAGGCATGATGTGGCAAACTTGATCCATATGATTATAATTCAGACTACATATAATAAGTACTAAAATGTAATTATTAAGCCAATAAACTAATTTCCCTTTCATATATAAGATTATGTTAATACCTAATATCAATAAGTGCACATGATTAAAAGAGAAATGATTAAATAATTTTTTCATTACTCTGTTTTTACACCAACTTCTATATTTAAACAATTATGTAGGAAAAAGTGGTTCTAGGTCCTTAGAAATGGGAAATTATAATTTAACTTCCTAAATAAATGTTAGCTCATCAAAATTCAGATTTTAGAATTTATTGTTACTATTGGTAGAATATAATTAATAACTTTTGAAAGTCAAGGTTACCATTAACTCTTAGTAGATAAATAACAACATTATTTCATCTACGTGATATAAATATATATGATAATATGAATTTTTATCTGCAAAAATATTAAAATATGATTGTGGTAACTACATCTGATTATCTTTTATGAATCAAGTTTTAAAAGATAGTATAGGACGTTTCTAGTAGTCATGTATGGATGTGAGAGCTGGACTATAAAGAAAGCTGAGCACTGAAGAATTGATGCTTTTGAACTGTGGTGTTGGAGAAGACTCTTGAGAGTCCTTTGGATTGCAACCGATCCTAAAGGACATCAGTCCTGGGTGTTAATTGGAAGGATTGATGTTGAAGCTGAAACTCCAGTACTTTGGCCACCTGATGCAAAGAACTGACTCATTTGAAAAGACCCTGATGCTCGGAAAGACTGAGGGCAGGAGGAGAAGGGGACGACAGAGGATGAGATGATTGGATGGCATCACCGACTCAATGACATGGGTTTGGGTGGACTCCGGGAGTTGGTGATGGACAGGGAGGCCTTGCGTGCTGCCGTTCATGGGGTTGCAAAGAGTCGGACACGACTGAGCGACTGAACTGAACTGAGTACATCAAAATGTTTCCTGGTATCCCTTGGTATCCAATTTATTACTTGTCTACCTGCAAAGGAAGGTACTATACTGACTTCTTTTACAATAGATTAATTTTGCTTATTCTAGAACTTCATACAAATGAAATTAGATGATACGCACTCTTTTATATGTGGTCTCATTTGTTCAATACAATGTCTATGAAACCCACCTTGTTGTTACATGTGATTGAAATTTATCCATTCTATTGTTCTGTAGTGTTCCTTTTTATTAATATACTACATTTAAAAAATTTTTCTGGCATTGGACATTGTTATTTACAATTTATATATAACTACTAAGAAAAAAGTGGTCATGAATGTTCTTATACATGTTTTTATTTATTTATTTTTATTTATTTATTTTTTTAAGTGTATTTAGTGGACAAATGCATTTCTCTCTCTTGGAAATAAAACTGGCTGTGTAATTTCTGGGCCATAAGATAAACATATGATTCATTGTTTTATGTATTTCAAGCAATTTTCTCAAGTAGTTATGCCAGTTTATGCTTCGACCGCCAACATATAAAAGTTTCACTTACACCGTCTAGGGTTATAATATACAACCTTTTACAGTCTGCTTAAGAGTTGGTATTGTACAGTTCACCAACAGTTCCGCTTACCACCCCCTAGGTGGCGCTAGAGGTAAAAAACCAGTCTGCCAGCGTAGAAGTGAAGTGGAAGTGAAGTCGCTCAGTCGTGTCCGACTCTGCGACCCCATGGACTATATAGCCTATCAGGCTCCTCCGTCCATGGGATTTTCCAGGCAAGAGTGCTGGAGTGGATTCCCATTTCCTTCTCCAGGGGATTTTCCCGACCCAGGAACAGAACCCGGGTCTGCCGCATTGCGGGCAGACGCTTTACCGTCTGAGCCACCAGGGAAGCCCCTTTGCCAGCGTAGGAGATGTAAAAGCCCAGGGTTCAGTCCCTGGGCTGGGAAGATCCCCTGAAGGAAATGGTGCTGCTGCTGAGTCACGTCAGTCGTGTCCAACTCTGTGCGACCCCACAGACGGCAGCCCATCGGGCTCCCCCGTCCCTGGGATTCTCCAGGCAAGAACACTGGAGTGGGTTGCCATTTCCTTCTCCAGTGCATGAAAGTGAAAAGTGAAAGTGAAGTCGCTCAGTCGTGCCCGACTCCTAGCGACCCCATGGACTGCAGCCCACCAGGCTCCTCCGTCCATGGGATTTTCCAGGCAAGAGTACTGGAGTGGGGTGCCATTGCCTTCTCCGGAAGGAAATGGTAACCCACGCCAATATTCCTGCCTGGAGAATCCCATGGACCGAGGAGCCTAGGGACTACAGTCCATAGCGTCTCAATGAGTCGGACACGGACACGGACATGACTGAAGCGACTTAGCACGCATGCAGGCAAGAATTTCACTCCGTTTACCACTCTCCACATAATTTATGTTATAGTTTCATTTTATAAGGATATATATTTTAATCTGCTTAATACAAGTTGTATGTTTTATTTTAAACACTCATATTTACGTCAAATAAATTACGAAAAATATTTTATAAGTATAAATAGAATTTTAAATTCACAAATATAATGTTATATTCATAATCATAATTACTGGTGCACCTCATTCCTTTCTGAATATATGTGTCCATTTAGAACGTATTCCTTTAATGCAGATCTTCTGGCAATTAATTTTATAAAGTTTGTTCATTTAAATATACCTTATTATGCTTTTACAGTTGAAGGATATTATTAACGTCCCCAAATATAGACATTACATTTTTTTAGCCCTCAGGATATTCCACTGTCATGATTAGTTCCACTGTCTTGACCCTCATTGTTTCTGACAGGAAATACGTGGCTTTGAAATTGTTGTCCCTTGTTCTAATGTATGCTTTTTCTCTGCTTTCAGATTTTATCTTTTTCTTTGATTATCTTATTTTGACTAAAATGTAATTTACTTTGTATTTACACTGTTTTAGGGCCAGTGACCTTCTGAATCTGTACATTTATGACTTTTACTAAATTTGGGAAATTTTCAGGAGTTGCTTTTTCAAATATTTTTTTCTGTTCCTTTTTGCTGTCTTTTCATTCTGGGACTTGAAATGCTTATGTATTGGAAATTTTGATTTTACCGGGTACTTTATGCTCCATTCATTTATGGGGTCAATACTTTTTTTCTATTTCTGCAAATTAGATAATATAATTTATATTTCTTCTTTTAAGCCTATCTAGGCATTTTTATTTCATTTACTTTTCAATTGTACAATTTTAAATTGATTCTTTTTTATAGTTTCTATTCCTCTGTTGAGATTTCATATTTGTTCATTGATCTTAAGCATGTTTTGCTATATATCATTGAATACAGTGATAACAGCTGCTTTAAAGTTCTTTTCTCTTAAATTTGCCATCTAGGGGTTAGTCTTTATTTATTACCTTTGTTTGGAAGATTGGTTGTATTTTATTATTTTTTAATGAATCTAGTAATTTGTGATTATGTCCTGGGCATGGTGAGTATTGTGTTGAAGAAGCTCTGGATTCTTTTCTGTTCCCAGTATTGATTTTTGTTTTGTTTGGTTTTAGCATACAATTAACTTAGACTATAAACTTGATTTCTAATTAGTTATTTTAACCTTTGCTGGGCTGCTTGGAGTCTTTTTTATGCACATATAGAAGAGAGCTCCAGCTTCCCTGGTGGCTCAGATAATAAAGAATCTGCCTGTAGTGGAGGGAAATTGGGGTTTGATTTCTGGGTTGGGAAGATCCCCTGGAGAAGGGAATGGCAACCCACTCCAGTATTTTTGCCTGGAGAATTCCATGGACAGAGGAGCCTGGTGGGCTATAGTCCATGGGGTCACAGAGTCGGACATGACTGAGCGACTAACACACACAGATCAGAGCTCAACCTGAATGTGAGAGCTGCTGCACTCAAAGTGTTTCTTTCCTGGCAAATGTAAACATCCCTCCAGTTTCTTTGATTTTGCTGTGTGAGGAATGGTCTAAACAGAGCTACTTGGTAAAATCGGGACATTTCTAGGCCAATAAGATTTTTAGTTATTTGTCTCTTAATGGTATTCAATTTAGAGTCATAGATCATGAAACTTTTAAAGAAAGCATTCCACATGAAAGGCATGAAACAAATGGATAAACGAATGAATTAACTGGCTAATAATGAAATAAAGTGTAAACAGCTTAGAAAAAAATGAAGCAAATTGATAATGAATATCCTTATTAAAGGAGGTAATGTATCCAATTATTATAACAAATGTTAATTAAAAGATAATGAGAACTACTGTCCTAAATCAGTGAACAAAATAGACCTGTATTCTTCCCTCATGGAGCTTACATATTGGTGGGCAATGCAGGCCATAAATAAGGTAACTAATATTGTGTATTAAAAGATGCTAATTACTGACCTTTGAGATTATCAAAAAGTTGGTCACTGACAACAACAGCAGTGGTAACAAGTGCAAAAAGTGACTTATTAGCAACAAAGGCCAAATTTGCATGGGTTTAAGAAAGAAGGAGATAAGGGAAAATGGAGCAATGAGTGTAGACAATTTTCCAAGATTTGTTTTTTTCTCTTCCTGTAAAGGCAGAGAAAATGAGTGGGCAGTGGGAGTGGATAGTAGGATCAAGGCATTTTAAGATGAGGTAAATTGTAGTGTGATAATACACTGATAATAATAATCTGTGGAAAATTAAAAAATGATACAGGCAAAATATTGGAGAATTGACAGAGAATTGACTGGCATCTTTAAGTATGTGAAAGGATATGGAGTCTTTGATAGAAGTATGGGTAATTCATCCATAGCACAGACGACAGGCATACAGATGGTAGTATCTGAGTAAATTGGTGTTAAGTATGAGTTTGTAAAAATCTTTAAATTTTTAAAAAATTATCCTCAGTGAAAAAATAAACAATATCTTCAGTTGACATGAGCATGAGTATGAGATTTCTCAAGATATGAACCAAAGAAAAAGTTATAAAATAGGAATACTAATATTACAAATGTAGAGAAGGTCTAATATCTAAATAAATTTTCAAACAGAAATAAATGGGAAAACATAGAGAAAGGAATTAATAAAGAATAAATAATACTAGAAGATTTCCCAGAGATTAAAACATTTGTTTCTTGTCTTTAAAAATACAATATGGAAGAAAAGGAGGTGGAAAAGAGTCACACCGGGGTCCCATTGCTATGATATGAAAATTCAACATTGGAAGTCAGAAGGCAAAGTAACAATTTCTTCAAAATTCTAAAAGGAGTTAATTTTCTATTTAGAATTGTTTACTCAGTCAAGGTAGCTATTGAATGTAAGACTGTAATAAAAATATTTTCAGGCTTCAAACTGATTCTTTTTTATAGTTTCTATTCCTTTGTTGAGATCCCCTGGAGGAGGGAATGGCAAGTCACTTCAGTATTCTTTCCTGGAGGCTCCCATGGACATAAGAGCCTGGCGGGCTATGATCCATGGAGTCACCAAGAGTCGAACATGACTGAGCACACACAGCCCTCCTGGCCTTCATTAAGCAGTCTGAATGGACTGCTTCACATGTGTTCTTAACTGGAATTTCTGTTCACCGTCATCAACAGGATGCCCTTTGCCTTCAATGGATGTACCGTTTACTATTCAAAGTCTTCTTTCTTGATGATTCCATTTCTGTGAAACAAATATTTCAGTAGGTTTTTGAAAAAGAGGCGAGGAAAGTCATTTTTCTTTAAAGTACATGATCCTGACCCAGGGATCAAACCCACCTCTCTTTTGTTTCCTGCGTTGGCAAGTTGGTTCTTTACCACTAGTACCACCCAGGAAGCTGCAAAAGTACTGGCAAAAATGATTAAAGAAAAACACAAAATGCACAGAGTTCCTGATGTATGTGAACAACAGAACCACCAAGAATCTCGCCTCACTCACTATAACTGCCACTTAATTCTTCTTCCTATTCTACCCTACCCTCTTCTGACCTCCTCTCCAAATAATACCTATTTTTCTCAATACAGCAGCTAAGAAGATTCTTTTTATTTGCTATTGTATTTTTTAATTTAAATTTATCTATTTTTAACTGGAGGATAATTGCTTTTCAATATTGTATCGGTTTCTGTCACATATCATCATGAATCAGCCACAGATATACATATGTCCCTTCCCTCTTAAACCTCCTTCCCACCTCCCACCCCATCCCACCCCTCTAGGTTGTCACAGAAGATTCTTTTAAAACAGATATCAGATTATGACTTCTCTGCTCAAAACTTAAAAGCTTCTTTCCCTCAGAATGAAAGACAAACTCTTAGGTGGGCTCCATTTCCAAACTTCATCTCCTACCCCTCACCTCCTCACTTCCTCAGTTCTTGCTACACATGTATCTCAACATGCCAGCATCCTTCCTTATTTCGCTGTCTACTTTGAAGCCTGCACTCCTTTCACATCTTCTCAAATTTGGCTTTCCAAGGAGGCCTGTCCCAACTCCCTATTAATACCAAAAATTGCATTCTACCAATTATGCTTACCTGTTTTTCCCCCACAGTTTCCAGACCTTTTGACATTACTGGTAGTACATTTATTTATTATAGTAGTGTTTATTTTCTGTCTCACCCACCAGAAAGTAAGCTCCAAATGGTCAAGTAGCTTTTTATGGGAAACTGTTATATCTGTTATATTGCAGATTCTCAGAGCAGTACCTAGCAATCTAGCAGGTACTCAGCAAATTTTTCTTAGAGATTTATGTTTCTGTGAGAGTTTGATAATGAACCACAACCAATTCTTATGAAATTAAACAAACAAAAATGTCCCAGTTATTAATTCCAAGGAAATCAAAAGTTTGGGTGAGAAATAAAATACAGTTGCCCCTTTGAATCCACAGGGGACTGGTTCCAAAACACCCTATACAAACTAAAATCCATGGATGCTCAAATTCCTTAGTCAGCTCTCCATATCTGCAGATACATAACCTGGGGATAGTGAGTGCCATGTAAATGATAAAGAATCTGCCTGAATTGCAGGAGGCCAGACTTTGATCCCTGGTTCAGGAAGAACACCTGGAGAAGGGAATGGCAAGCCACTCTGGTATTCTTTCCTGGAGAATGCTATGGAGAGAGGAACCTGGTGGGCTATAGCCCATGGGGTCTCAAAGAGTCAGATGCAATTGAACAACTAACACTTTCTTTTCACATTATCAATATTATCTGTCAGATAATATTTTAATAAAAATTAAAATATTTACATCATATTAATAATGTAAACTTTACCTACTGCTATAAAGAAAAATAATAAATAATGTAAACTTTTAATTGCTGTAAACAAAATTGGAGACATAAACTTAACCAGAAAAAAGGTAAAGGGACAATGTGTGTGTACATGTGCATGTGTGTCTGTAATAAAGGACAAAAACAAATCCTTGTATTTCATTGTAGGAAGGAAAGATATCTAATTGAAAGATCAGGACTGCAAAAAATTTTTTTTGATTGATAACAAATGACAGAAATTTCTTCTAGGACTTGAAATTTAGAGAAGTTGACCCAGGAAAGTATTGTTTTTTCATCAAAAGTATTTTTTAAAAAAACCATCTACATGAGGTACATCACACCTATTGGGGTGGCTACTAACAAAAAGTGAAAATAACAGGTTTTGGTGAGAATATGGGGAAATTAGAACACTTGTGCCCTGTTGGTAGGAATGTAAAATGGGACAGCACTATGGAAAAGAGTATGGTGACACTCAAGAAATTTTAAAAAGATTTACCACATGACTCAGCTATTCCTCTTCTGCATATATCCAAAAGATTTAAAGCAGATTCTTAAAGACTTAATATACACCCAAGTTCATGGCAGCATCATTCACAATAGATAAAATGTGAAACAACACAAGTGTCCATTCACAGAAGAATGGGTAAATAAAATGTGGTATATACATGCAAAGGAATATTATGCAACCTTTAAAAAGTAAAGTTAGTAAAATCCTAACGTATGCTACAAAATGAATGAACTTTGAGGGAGATTTTGCTAAGTGACATAAGCCAGCCATAAAAAGAGAAATATTGTATGATTGCACTTATATGAAATAGAATAATCAAAATCATAGACACAGACAATAGAATGGTGGTTGCCAGGGGCTGGAGGGAAAAAGGAATGGAGAGTTAATTTTTAACGGGTATGCATGCACAGTCGCTCAGTGTCTAATTCTTTGTGATCCCACGGACTGTAGGCCACCAGGCTCCACTATCCTTGGAATTCTCCGGGCAAAAATACTGCAGTGGGTTGCCATTTCCTTTTCCGGGGGATCTTCCCAACCCAGGGATCAAACCTGCATCTCCTGCACTGGCAGGCAGATTGTTTACCACTATGCCACCTGGGAAGCCTCTTTAATGGGTATCGAGTTTCATTATTGAAAAATGAAGCGTTCTGAAGATGGGTAGTAGTGAGGTTGTGAAACAACATAAATGTACTTAATACTACTGAACTGTACACTTAAAAATAGTTAGGATGGTAAATTTTGTTATGTGTATTTCACCACAGGTAAAAAAATTAAATAGTATATAAATAACTTTGACTTCTTCAATAAATGAATATATATTTTTAGACGGAGTTTTTTTTTAACTGTTCTTTCGTGTCATGACCATAAACCATGTTTAGTCAATGCACATGGATCAGAATCACTAAATAATTTAAATCTCTGCTTTATTTTGAGATCCAGAGCACTGATAAGCTAGTTTAGTCTATTTGTAACAGATATGATCCACAAAGGGAACAGTGGCCTCATTAAACAGCCAAGCAGTCTTGACTCCCACTTTCTCAGGACAACGTAGGTCAAGCCCTGTCCCCTTTCTGTTCCTTGTTTTCCATGTTTACAAAAATGAGGCAGAAAGATCCACTCCAGTTCCTTCATGGAAAGAATCAATTCAACCAAATGTGGGACTTGAATTAGGAGCATTCTGGAGCTCCTCCTCGCTTTATATGTCAGCACCACACCATGTACCACGATCTTATCGTTCTCTCTCTCTTTTCCCCTCTTTCCTTCTTTCCTTCTTTCTTTCTCTCTCTCTCTCATACCAGTTCTAGCTACAATCTAACTGAAGACATTTTTGAAGTCCATTTTAATTTCTTTTCTTTGGCTCTTGCTTTAAAATAATAAACCTCTGATTTACTTCAGATTAGAATTACAGAAGTTATAGCGTCTGTACAGAATAAAAAGGGTCCTGGAGGACAATGACACCCCACTCCAGAGAATCCCAGGGACAGAGGAGCCTGGTGGGCTGCCGTCTATGGGGTCGCACAGAGTCGGATACGACTGAAGCGACTTAGCAGCAGTCTCTAAAGTGATATACAGAGGCCACAAAAATAGTAAAATAAATCATAGTATATTAAACTGGTTAATGATTAAAAATTGGGCTTCCCTGATAGCTCAGCTGGTAAAGAATCTGCCTGCCATGTAGGAGACCCCGGTTCAATTCCTGGGTCAGGGAGATTTTCTGGAGAATGGATAGGCTACCCACTCCAGTATCCTTGGGCTCCCCTTGTGGTTCAGCTGGTACAGAATCCGCCTGCAATATGGGAGACCTGGGCTCGATCCCTGGGTTGGGAAGATCCCCTGGAGAAGGGAAAGACTACCCACTCCAGTATCCTGGCCTGGAGAATTCCATGGACTGTATAGTCCATGGAGTCGCAAAGAGTTAGACATAACTCAGCTACTTTCACTTTCTCTTTCAATGATTAAAAATTAGTTTGTTATAGCAGATAAATATAATCATCTATGTCTAATTTACATGAAATTTACCTTGATTATGGGCTTCCCAGGTAGCGCTAGTGGTAAAGAATTTGCCTACCAATGCAAGACATGCAAGAGACATGCATCCAATACCTGGGTCGGTAAGACTCCTGGAGTAAGAAATGGCATTCCAGTATTCTTGCTAGGAAAATTCCATGAACAGGCTACAGTACATGGTGCCTCAGAGTCAGACAGGACAGAGCAACTGAGCACACACATTACCTTGATTATAATCCATCTAATTCATATGTCTCTTATATGGGACAGGTAGGTTTATAATTCCTTAGCTGTATAGGGGATGGCATACATGTGGGATACACATAGTTATCGCTTGGATTTGATTTAGCCTGAGTTCCAAATTCACTGTCTCACTCAAATGACAAGGAAATAAAACATGAGAATTTCAAGAAGATTAAGATTCCAGGACATTAAAAGCGTGGGCAAAATTAACTTCTGAAAGGCAATGGAAATGAGGAAAACTCAAAGATAATCAGTTTGACACTGGTAACTTTAAGTATTTTATAAATATACTGCTTAGCTTCAATATTGAATCTATAAAGTGAACTGAAATGGAGAAAGGAAGTACACTGTGGCAGCCTGATAACAAAGTCACCATCTCAATGCTCAAAATATTTTAGTTTTCAATTGGCTTGTGAATAGAGTTGAATTAGTAGTTAAGCTAAAGATCATTTTACAATCTCAATTTTATTCTCTATGAATTTGGTTCAGAGAGAAAAATCAGTAAGCTTAAACATAGAGCAAAATACCAATAAGAAGTACATTCTCTTCATCTTATATTTGGAAGGTCAGCTATCCATCAAATAAACTCTGCTACCTTGAAGGCATCATGAGATCACACAGTCTTGTTTTGCCTGACTTACTCTTGATTTATTATTTCTCTATCAGTATAACACAATTTATAGCATGCTGTTCATATAAGTTGCAGCATGTACCTACTAGCAAAATATCCTATTCTGTTGAGATTTTTCTCTCCCTTTTCTTAACAAGAGAAGTTCTTCCATTCCTCATTTGCTTATCTCAGGAGACTTTGCTTTTTATCGCTCCCATTTTTATAAATGTCTAGATGCAGTCACATGTGATATTAGACTTTGGTTCATGGTAGAGCAAAAATACAATACGTGCTCTTATTCATGTAGAATAACTTTATTTAACAAAAATTACACACGAAGTTCTGTGCTAGACATAAAGCAATGTGTATCATATGTTATATGAAGTCTCAATATAAATGATAAATTTTCCCCAAAATAAAAAGAATCTATCTTAGAGGTAATTAGTTTCCTATTACCAGACATGTCATACAATGACAAGATAACCAATTTTCAAAGTCATAGATGGCTAATTTTTCTGGGTCATAACATATTGAAGACAGGAATCAATCATAGAGTGAAGTGAGATATTGCATAATAAAAATTTTAACCTTTACTTCTGGGAGATAATTTCTAAGCTTTTGGAATGTTAACCTTGATGGGAATATTTTTGTTTGCCTAGAAGCCTTGGATCATGCCAGATGTGATTTAGAGTGTAGAGTGGCCACTGTCTTGGTTTCAGGTGAATTTCCCATAAATACAATACTCTATTGGCCACTTTCAGAGAAGGCAATGGCACCCCACTCCTGTACTCTTGCCTGGAAAAACCCATGGACAGAGGAGCCTGATGGGTGGCAGTGCATGGGGTAGCGAAGATTCAGACACGACTGAGCGACTTCACTTTCACTTTTCACTTTCATGCATTGGAGAAGGAAATGGCAACCCACTCCAGTGTTCTTGCCTGGAGACAGGCAAAACCCAGGGACGGGGGAGCCTGGTGGGCTGCCATCTATGGGTTCTCACAGAGTCGGACTCGACTGAAAGCTGCAGCAGCATTGGCCACTTTGATAAATCTGACCAACAGTGACTGAAACCAAACCTGTTCACTTTGTCTGCTAGGCCATTTGATAAAGACTACTAACAATGCTTCAAGCATCAGGATGAGACCAACTTGTAGTATTGATCTCGAAGTCAAGTTCCCAGACCCCACCAGCTCAACAAATCCCCAAAACCACCAGAGTTTAACTTAGAAACCAAAGTGGGTTTTTCCTTAAGTTTGTGTGTTGACCTTCCCAAAATTTGTGTATTAACCTCTTCACTTGCCCAAGATATCAATTTAGGTAAAGAAGAATGTGTTAGTAATTTCATAGTCACTACCTTGGCCAGCAAGAGAAGCATGCAGGGTGAATTCAACACCCTTAATAACCCTAGTCAGTGATTTGATGTTGACTTGAATGTCATGCAAATTGGTAGTATCAGCTAAAGTTAAGGAAAATTAAATATTTTTTTTTTCTTATTGGATAACCCCCATTGTATGGATAACTGACTATGAAGTATACATAAATAATGAGCTACCTTTCCCTTTAGGAAGCTCCCCCAACTAACTGAGGATATACTTCTCAGTAAGATAAGAAGGGTAGTAATTAAATCATGGTCAAGTCAGAGTCATCTAATGAAGGATGGGTAATCCTATGGTCAGTTAAACAATACTTGAAATCATTTGGGAGAGCCTCACAGGGTTTTTCCTTTGTTAGAAAGGTTAGGGGTGAAGGAGCTTCTGAAAGTTAGATAGCATTAATGTTCCTCTAACTGTAATACATCTCAGGGTCTAAGATGTTCCCTTTGCAGCTACTGAGCTTTCTCTGCCTCCACCACTACAAAACCAGTGTGTTCCTTCCAATAGCTCTAATTTCACTGTTTTTCGAATAGATATTTGCTCACATTCAGTTCAGTTCAGTGGCTCAGTCGTGTCCGACTCTTTGCAACCCTATGGAGTGCAGTATGCCAGACCTCCCTGTCCATCACCAACTCCCAGAGTTTACTCAAACTCATGTCCATTGAATCGGTGATGCCATCCAACCCTCTCATCCTCTGTTGTGCCTTTCTCCTCCCACCTTCAATCTTTCCCAGCATCAGGGTCTTTTCCAATGAGTCAGTTCTTTGCATCAGGTGGCCAAAGTATTGGAATTTCAGCTTTAACATCAGTTCTTCCAATGAATACCCAGGACTGATCTCCTTTAGGATGGACTGGTTGGATCTCCTTGCAGTCCAAGGGACTCTCAAGAGCCTTCTCCAACGCCACAGTTCAAAAGCATCAATTTCTTCAGTGCTCAGCTTTCTTTATAGTCCAACTCTCACATCCATACCTGACTACTGGAAAAACCATACCCTTAACTAGATGGACCTTTGTTGGCAAGGTAATATCTCTGCTTTTTAATATGCTGTCTGGGTTGGTCATAACTTTTCTTCCCAGGGGTAAGTGTCTTTTAATTTCATGCCTGCAGTCACCATCTGCAGTGATTTTGAAGCCCCCAAAATAAAGTCATCAACTGTTTCCCCATCTATTTGCCATGAAGTGATGGGACTAGATAACACGACCTTAGTTTTCTGAATGTTGAGCTTTAAGCCAACTTTTTCACTCTCCTCTTTCACTTTCATCAGAAGGCTCTTTAGGTCTTCTTCACTTTCTGCCATAAGGGTGGTGTCATATGCTCACGTTACGACCTTTTTTATCAGAAGAGTCAGACCCAAGTGAGGGGACTTCCCAAGTGGCGCTAGTGATAAAGAGCCTGTCTGTCAATGTGGGAGACATCAGAGACTCAGGTTGGATCCCTGGGTGGGAAAGACACCCTGGAGGAGGGTGTGGCAGCCCACTTCAGTATTCGTGCCTGGAGAATCTCATGGACAGAGGAACCTAGACGACTACAGTCCATGGGGTCACAAAGTGTCAGACACGAGTGAAGCGACTTAGCATGCATGCATATAGGGTGCACCAGGAGACTGCCCTAGGGTCCTCATTAGGGTGAAAACAAGTATGATCATGCCCAGAAATGGTCAGAGGGGAACCCTGAATTTTCACCACCTAATAAATGCTTTTTTATTCTTATTAGGTTATTTTCTTCTAACCCAATATCACTTGAATAGCTCTCACTAGTCCAAATTAAAAGTATTTCCAGCAGAATTTCTTTGATTCCTCTGAACTGAGCTTAGGTATTTTTTTATTTTTATTATTTTCCTTCTATGATGTGTTTGCCATTCTGTGTAAAATTACCTATTTAAATCCCAGATTTTCCCACTTCAAACTTTATCAGCTTAGATTGAATTTTATTTAACAATATATCTGCAGCATTTAACATCAAAACCTAATAACTAATTGAATCTTAATAAATAATACATATAGAATTGAGGAAGAGAATAAACAAAAATAAAATGTTTCTAATATAATTTCAACATTTTTGTTAAAATTTTCAAAAGGAATAACCTATGGCTGACTATCACTAACTCCATAAATGCCCATAAAGTTTCATATGCATTTCTATATTTATTATTCCATTTATTGTAATAATGCCAAGTCGCTTCAGTCGTGTCCGACTCTGTGTGACCCCATGGACTGAAGCCTACCAGGCTTCTCCATCCATGGGATTCTCCAGGCAAGAACACTGGAGTGGGTTGCCATTTCCTTCTCCAACTGTAATAATAAACATTGATAATTAGACATTTAACAGTGAGAGAACTGTTGAATAAATTAGTGAGGTATCCATACCATGGAACACCAGTAGCCACTACAAAGGATAAATTGAATCTTTATACATTGAAATAACATACTGTAAATATGTTAAAAATTGTTTCAGACCATTATGCATGAGTTCAGTTCAGTTCAGTCGCTCAGTCATGTCCCACTCTTTGTGACCCCATGAATCACAGCATGCCAGGCCTCCCTGTCCATCACCAACTCCCAGAGTTTACCCAAACCCATGTCCATCGGGTTGGTGATGCCATCCAACCATCTCATTCTCTGTCATCCCTTTTTCCTCCTGCCCCTAATCCCTCCCAGCATCAGGGTCTTTTCCAATGAGTCAACTCTTCACATGAGGTGGCCAAAGTATTAGAGTTTCAGCTTTAACATCAGTCCTTCCAATGAACACCCAGGACTGATCTCCTTTACGATGATGGACTGATTGGATCTCCTTGCAGTCCAAGGGACTCTCAAGAATCTTCTGCAACACCACATTTCAAAAACATCAATTCTTCGGCGCTCAGCTTTCTTCACAGTCCAACTCTCACATCCATACATGACCACTGGAAAAACCATAGCCTTAACTAGACAGACCTTTGTTGGCAAAGTAATGTCTCTGCTTTTAATATGCTATCCAGGTTGGTCATAACTTTCCTTCCAAGGAGTAAGCATCCTTTAATATGCTAACTGCTGCTAAGTCGCTTCAGCCGTGTCTGACTCTGTGTGACCCCATAGACGACAGCCCACCAGGCTCCCCCGTCCCTGGGATTCTCCAGGCAAGAACACTGGAGTGGGTTGCCATTTCCTTCTCCAATGCATGAAAGTGAAAAGTGAAAGGGAAGTTTTTCAGTCATGTCTGACTCTTCTAGACCCCGTGGACTGCAGCCTACCACGCTCCTCCATCCATGGGATTTTTCAGGCAAGAGTACTGCTGTGGGTCGCCATTGCCTTCTCCCTGCATAGTATGATACCATTATTATTAAAAACAAAAGCACACTTGCAGATTAAGTAAAGAGATGAAAACAAAGAATAAGGAGAAATGGAGAGAGATGGGTAAATTCAGATAAAAGACAGGAATATTATACCCATCTCTATCTGAGAGTGACCTGAAGATGAACTGGAGCTTGTGAGAAAGGGCTTCATCTTTCTCTTTATATCATGCAAAAAAGAAATATTGAAAATAAAGGTAGTTTACTCTATTTCCATTTTTTAAATAGTTTAAGTGATGAACTTATTAAGAAAAAAATCTAACATATTAACTGTTATTTTTGTGAAGTTGGATCAAAGGTAATTTATCTTATGATTTATACTCATCTGTATTTTTTACATTTTCTACAATGAGTGTATACATTAAATAAAATTTATAAGAAGCTTTCTTGACAAAACCTGGGAAAGCAATGAAAAGCATTTTTAGATCTGAAAGTAGTATGATTTTATCTCCAATCTCATTTATCTTTAAAGTAAATGGATTGTTATGGAGGTCATAATTTTGTATTTAATGCCACTTATGTCTGTTTCTGGCCCTGGAATCAAAATAGATGTAATAAAGAAAATTTTTGTATCTTCTGCATAAATGATTAGAAAATGTCCCTCTGAGTTTCTCTGCCATCAAGTGTAGATGCAATGTTTATATTTTAAGTATCTATTATAATAATGTGAAGTTTTATCTTGTTTACCGCCACAGTGCCTGGACTTGTGTTAGGCATATGTAGGTTTAATAAAAGTTTATTGAACAACTGCATAATTGAATAACTATTAAACTCAAATCAATTTTTTAAAAGAAAGTTTAATTCCCCTAGGGAGCTTTTTTCTGAAACCAAATTTTACAGCTTAAGGGAAATATCCACTTTGGAGTTGAACCCTTTATGACTAGAACTGCATGGGGTGTAGTGATAAATATGTTTCCTTAAGGTTGCCTTTGTCTAACTGTTAGCAACTCACCAGGTGGCTGCAACTGTGGAAAAATATTTAGTTCTTTAAACATTTCAGTCAATGCGGTAGTTATTTAAATAGTGACAAATAGCAAACATTTCTCCATAGTTTATAGCCTTTTTCCTTAATAGGTTTTCCAGTGGGAGTAAAAGGTCCTATTTAGTCAACATTTAGTCAATGTTATTTTTCTAATTATCCAATATGACTAATTTAAAATGTCTTAACTTTTAATCAAATTATCTTTTCACCACAGCATGAGCATGAGTACTTTTTCAAACACATAGTTTAATATCTCTCAGTGTATTAAAATGTTCAAAATCAGCTTTCTTTTACATTGCAAATTTAGACTACATTATTGATTACCATGTTCCGATCTAAACCTATATTAAAACAATCTTGTCTTTTATAGCTATCCAATTATATACTGTTAATATATGTGAAACATGAGACTTTTTGCCCTTTGCTTTTATCACTTCTCCATCTTAAAAACAATTTTAATCTTTACTTGTTAAAATTTCCCTAATCCTGTCAAATGCCATTTCTCCATGGAGCTTAATTATTTCTTCTTATTCAGAAGTGATTTTTCCTTCCTTTGAAGATTCATAATACTGTCTTTTATTTACATTTGAATACGGCTTTATATTTTATGACCTGTTTAATCTATTATTTCTGTTGAGCCTCTATTATTTATTTATATTCACCAATTTATTCACTCGGTAAGTACTGAGTGCACCTGTCAAATACCATTTCTGAGCACTGAAGAAATCATAGTGAACATGAAGAGGTCCCCGTCTTTAAGGAGTTTGCCATCTGAGTTTTGCATTTAATATATTTCTACTTATGCTGAAGTTACTCTGGTCCTCCAATACTAGAATGGAAACATCTTGAGGAAAGAGATTTAGTCATAGGATAAATCATCTTTGTCATATTTACCCCTTTGCTCATCAGAGGGTGCTCTACCTCTGTATTTGATGAATGAATAATCATGCCTATATAATATTTTATCATTTGCCAAATACACTGTAATACATCACCTCTTTTAATTTTCATCACAACTGTGGAAGAAATATATATAACTCTATTTTAAATAGCTTAGTTAAATTCCTGTGTTCATTCACTGACACTTTAAAGTATATAGAAAATTTCCTAAGTTTTCATACATTGTAAAAACTGTAAAAATCTGTTATTCAATGGTCAAGAAATCAGAAGTTATATAGGTTAAATATCATGATAATTTTTCTCCTTATATAGAAAATGTAAGATTGCCAGGACTATCAAAGTTATTTACAATAGTCATAAATGCCGAATAACTAGGCATTTTCAAAGCATTTCTCAAAAAATGGCCATTAAAAAGCATGGAAATAGGAACTGCTGAGATAGATGTCCAATGTGATAGGCATTCAATAGGTGTAAAATCATTATCATTATTGCCAATACTTGACCTTGTGGTTACTACAGAACATACAGGGAATAGTCTAGCTTTTATAATTATATTTTTAAATGTCAATGATTGTAGAATACATCCAGTGCAAGATCAAGAAGTTCAGTCATTGAATTAGTTCACAGATAAGGGTTGAATACTAGCTTCTTAAGATTAGAGCTGTCTCATTTTTCTATATAACTCATAGCTTTCCTGATATCACACTTTTTAAAAATTTTTTAATCACACTTTTCTTGATTACTTTTCTTGGTCCCTAGTATCTACTCTCCATTACCCAAGCTTGTCTTTCCAACCTTCATGTGACCATGAAAAGTGGAAGTTTCTCTCTGTGCCAAACCTCTTGTCTTCTGACTTATTTTTCTACAAACGTAATGATAATCTCGAGCATAATTTTAAGTACAAGCCCATAGGTACATTAATTGCCAGGTTTCAGAGCTAGCATTGGCTCATTTTCTGAGCTTCAACTTGTAGAATGACTTGGGGGCTAACTAACAATATAAATTTTCAAAAAAAAAATCTTTATAGCCCATTCTGACAGATATTGTAATTGCACCAAGTCATAGAGTGCTGTGTAGGCTATTGAAAGACACTGTTTTTTTCTTCAAGTGAAATGGTGAAAGCAAAGGATTGATATGATAGTGTTTGTATTTTGGCTGTTGTGGTGACAGAAGACTATATATGTTGTGGTGGGGGTGGGGGAGTGAGGTCAGGGAGAGGAAAGTTAAAGAAAATAAGTAGGGACCATTTAGTAGTCTAGCCATAATCCAGGAAAGGACTGATAGCTGATGCCACTTAGGCCAAGGTAACAGCAGTCAAAGTGAGAAGAGTTCTGATTCTAAGTATATCAGAGATTGAGTGGATGTAGTCTGCTGATACAAGAATTACAAAAAGAGAATAATTAAGGATGCATCTAATTTTGTTAGTCACATATGGAATCATCATTACTGAGATAGGGAAATCTGCAGGAAAAGTAGCTGGAGGTGGGTAGGAAGTGGCTATGATGGGTTCCACTTTAGACTTGTTTAGTTTTAGGTGCCTATTAGATATTCAAGAAGGAGATATACAATACGCATTTGAATATTTGACTCTAGAGTTGAAGAGACATGTTAAAATTGAAATATAGATGTGGGAGTTACCAGGTGGATTTCAAAGCCTTGAGATTTTTTAATTTTATTTTATTTTTAAACTTTACATAATGAAATACCTTTTCAAGTAAGGATAGACAAGAAAAGTGAACCCACCTTCTTTGTGACTCACCTGTTGACACCATTGAGAACAGACTTTGATCAGAATGGAGAGACCACATAAGCCAATACAATTTGTTGATGTTAACTTGAATATTAATATGTTATCTACTAACAAATAAGAAAACCTGGAAAAAATTCAAATCATAGTTGGATAGTTATGTACATATTAGTTTCTATGAAGCTAGAAATTATATATTTTTATTAATCTCTGTATCATCTATAGTTATTTCTTGAAAGTATTGAATGTCCAAAAATTGTTGGGTTAAACTTAATCGGAAAACGTTCCTACAGCAAATGCAGTTGATGCCCATTCAGATCACCTTTGTAGGTCTGATTCACACCTGCCTCAGCTATTGCAGTGTTGGTACTAACCATTCAAACCTGCACTCTTCTCTTGAGGTTCATCCTTGGTTAATGGGAACTACTTTACAGGGAGATTCCTGGAAGATTATGCCTTTCTACAGGGCCACCAGTAAGCCCTTGACTGACTTATGGAGAGCATAACAACTCAGGACTTTGTCCAGTGTAATTTATGTGCCAGAAGTCCTAGTAACTTCTGGCCTGGGTTACATTTCTCCTGAAAACACGTCTCTGCATAGCTTTTTCTCATGACTGATCACTCAGGTTTCTCCTTCACTAAGTCACTTGCACAAGGATTTCTACCACTTATTACTAAGTAACTGGACCTAAGATATTAGCCACAGACATAGATATCTGACCCCTAAAACATTTCTCTTATCTAAGTGCTTTGGCACTTAATCTCTAAATTATTCAATCTTTCTTTGATTGATTTTGAGGAGTGGACTGGAGAAGAGTTTCTCTTCTGTATATTCCTCTCAGACTTAAATATACAATCAGGACAATGAGTCATCACTCTTCCTCCCCATTTACCACCTCATCACAATTCCATGTTGTTTTTTCCAAGATAGGCAGTTACACTTAGTTGAATGCTTGGACACATATGCTGTCTAAATTATAACAAGAATACTACACAGGGACTTTAGGAAACTTTTGTAATATTTTAAAGCCTCTGGTATTTAGTTAAAGATTCAATGTGCTATTGTAAGAAATACTTATTTTGATAGAAAAAGCCAATATCCTGTGCCTCAACCTCATGATTTTACTTTTAATCTTTTCTTTTCTCTCAGTAAATCAATGGGTCAATATGTTCTGTCCAACTGACCATCTGTTCACAAGCCTGTAACTTGCAACTTGTGCCCTGCACTGTTTACAGTGTCAAAAAAATATCACACTCAAATTTTTCTTCTTGGGAAGGGAGGTGAGGAGAAAGTGAGAGCAATCAAGGAGGGAAGAGAAAAAGGTCTGTGGGAGAAGGGATAGCTGAGCATGACAGGTTGCCACAAGCTGATAGTGGAGAACTGAGACACGCCATCGAACAGGTGGCCTGCATGAAACTTCTTCCCTTGCCCCAGAGAATCTCTCCAGTTAGGAGAATAATTAGAACTGGAAAATATCTGCCTTGGCAATGGTCATATACATCCTAAGTTAAATGAAAGAAAACTAAAAGAACTCGCATTGTGAGGAGACTGTGCAGACAGTAACTTAGTGAGGACAGAATGTAAATGCTTTCATGTTGTTAAAGGTTAGATGTAAAGAAAGGCTTCGCTGGCAAGCTTAACAGTGTCAGTGATTCTGCAGAGGCAGCTTGTCTGGTTCTGCCCGCTGTATGGCATCATGCGGTGACTGGTTGGAGCAAGCGGTTCTTTTTCATCAGTGTTTTTTAGTCTCTGCTCTGCTAATGTAAAGGAAAATCTATTTTTATCTTCTCATCTGTATCTATTGATATTTAATGACACACAGCTCATCTTTCAGTGCAACTGGAGATATGACTTCTCTCAGGATTATTGGTTTCCTTTTTTGCCCCATCTATACTGAACAATGAGATCATCAGAATAATCTTACGCTAATTTAATGATGATGTAAATTTACTGGCATTTTCCCCTTCAGGTGGCAGAACTCAAAATGAAGCTCGGGAACCTCTGGAGAGAAACATTTTCTTCTCTTTGTAGACGAGCCTGTTACACCCCACAGCCATCTGCCTGCTATTCATTCTCTCTGCGCGGAAGATAAAATAACAAGCTTTTCTCTCTGTTGCTGTGCACCTTGGTGTTCAGAAGGTGGCATGCTGAGAGAACCTGCCCTTTCCTAAAGTAAATATTAGAAGTTTCAGGAAAAGGTGCCAGGTCTTTAAAAATCTCAGTTTCTCTAATAAAAAACGTGTGGGACCTGAGGAGAAGGCCACCAGCAAGCCCCCAGGAAACAATATGTTTCCTCACCTTCTTTAACATTTATGCCACCATCAGCTTTCCAAGAAAGACAACATATGGCATATTACGTAAAAATACACATTTTTTCTCTACACAGTTCTGTCCTGGAAACTCTTCTAGTAATCAGATCTGAAGGTCCTTGTTTTCCATTAATTCTAGAGTTGACCTGAGTCATGAGGTCCAGCTTTTATATTTTTCAAAATTTAAAGTCCTTCTGAATCCTCTCAATCCTGCAAAAGAAAGACGTTAACAATAATAACCTTGAGTGTATTTGTTCCTGAGGTTATGTTCCTCGCATCTCTTCAAATCCTTCTGATTTTCATCTCCACTAAATGAGTACTTATGAAGGCAGAAGACAAAAAAAAACATGCGACCAAGGTCAAGAGCTACTCAGTAGCCTTTAATAATATTTATTAAGCTGCTTACAGTATCCCAGGCACTGTGCCAAGTATTATATATATATATTATATATATATGTTAATTCACTTTATCCTCACCTATTAAAATATAGGTATATTTTTATACTCTCTTATCTGAATTGAAGATTAACATCCAAAGAGGATAAACAACTGGCCCACAAATACACAGATAGCAAGTGGCAGAGCTGAGTCTGAATCCAGAAAGCCTGACTCCAGAGACTTTATGCTCAATTATGAATTTGAGATAGAAGTTCTTACCCCTCTAACAAGCAGGACATTTCTTTCATTCAAGTCTTATTGTCAGAATTCACACACATTTTACTTGTGACATCTTTCATTGTTTAAATTAAAAAAAAAAAAAAAAAACACTTTCTTACCTGACTTTTTCATTAACAAATAAGATGCTGTTGCATTTTTTTGGATCAATTTCCAGAATTTTGCCAAATTGAAATATGTGGACACAGCATATCAAATTTTCTGCCCATACTTAGATGCAAGTTTGATGTGGAAAATGAAGACCAGCTGGTGATAGAACAAATGAATAAATGTATATATGTATTTGGTGGTCCTTTATTGTGCATTCCCAGGAATTGGGTCTGGCCTAGCTTAAGAAGAAAGGCAAGGTTACTTTCCCCTAACTAAAATTGTTCCATGGCTTTCTATTGTCATAAATATAAAGTTCCTACTGTGGATAATACAGTCTTTCACGATCAACTAATTCTCTAGCTTATTTAACTCTAGTAATACCTCACATCACCCCCGAACACATACCCTATGCTTTAGTTGGTTCTGGTTATTTACTAAATTCCTGTTCATGTCCAGGGCACTCTTGTAACTCTCTTGTTTATGATACTTGATGTAGGCATATTAGAAGCAGAAACTGTATAAGAGACAGAGACTGTATATTGTCTAAGGTTGACAGTTCCCACGTGTGCATTTTCAAACGCCCCTTCCTGTCACCCCATCACTACTTCCTGCTCACTACAGTTTTTGAGTTGGAGGAAATGTGTGATTTTACTGCCTCTTCCCATCATTTAGAATTATTATGATACTGCAGCCATAACTCCTCCCCCTACCAAATGGTACCATCAATATGTGATTTCCCCAAGAAGACGGATTATCCTTTCAATAGACCATTGAGGTATAGATGATTTACAATGTTGTGTTAGTTTCAGGTGTACAGCAAAGTGATTCAGTTATGTATATATATATATATATATATTTCAGATTCTTTTGCCATTTATATCATTACAGAATATTGAGCAGAGTTCCCTGTACTACACTATAGGTCCTTGCTGGTTATGTATTTTACATATAGTAATGTGTTTATGTTAATCTCAGGCTTCCAATTTATCCTCCCCACCACTTTTTCCTTTGGTAACCATGTTTGCTTTTTAAGTCTGTGGGTCTATTTCTGTTTTCAATGTAAATTAACTTGTATTTTTTTTTTTTTTTTTTTTTAGATTCCTTATATAAGTGAGATCATATGATATTTATCTTTCTCTCTCTGGTTTACTTCACTTAGTATGATGACTTCTAGGTCCATCCAGTAAATATTTTCTTAAAAATAAGTATTTTCATAAAAATAAATATGAAATATCCTTACTCCATTTTTTAAATCATTGACAATGAGAAGAATTTTCCCTAATTAAAAAAAAATGCTTACACTTGTTCAAATGTGGTAAAATCACTTTTCACCTGTCAAGGCCTCTGTATTAATACAGATTTATTACAAAATACAACCTGATATTTTGTTACAGGTTAAGACTTGATTGATATTTTGTTACAGGTTAAGACTTTATTGTGGAGAAGGAAATGGCAACCCACTCCAGTGTTCTTACCTGGAGAATCCCAGGGACGGGGGAGTCTGGTGGGCTGCCCTCTATGGGGTCTCACAGAGTCGGACACAACTGAAGTGACTTAGCAGCAGCAGCAGCAAGACTTTATTGAGAGGTATAATCCTAAGGCATTAAGGGTTAAAGGAGGGAAGAAGATAAATCAATTAAAATGTATGCATTTCCAAGCTATCTGTGATATGGTTATATGAAATGTAGAAGAGCTTGAAGGGAACCTTGGGGCTTTGCAACAGTCACTGAGAGAAAGAAAGGAAGATATATCTTCAGACTTCTTGATCCTGACTCCTGGTTCTCAGTTCACTTCAGTCGCTCAGTCATGTCCGACTCTTTGCAACCCCATGGACAGCAGCACGCCAGGCCTCCTTATCCATCACCAACTCCCAGAGTTTACTCAAACTCATGTCCATGGAGTCAGTGATGCCATCCAACCATCTCATCCTCTGTCATCCCCTTCCCCTCCTGCTTTCAGACCAGCATCATGGTCTTATCCAGTGAGACAGTTCTTCTCATCAGGTGCCCAAGTATTGGAATTTCAGCTTCAACATCAGTCCTTTCATGAACATTCAGGACTGATTTCCTTTAGGATTCACTGGTTGGATCTCCTTGCAGTCCAAGGGACTCTCAAGAGTCTTCTCCAACAAAATAGTTCAAAAGCATCAATTCTTTGGTGTTCAGCTTTCTTTATAGTCCAACTCTCACATCCATATAAGACTACTGGAAAAACCATAGCCTTGACTAGACAGACATTTGTTGGCAAAGTAATGTCTCTGCTTTTTAATATGCTGTCTAGATTGGTCATCAGAGAAAGCAATGGCACCCTACTCCAGTACTCTTGCCTGGAAAATCCCATGGACGGAGGAGCCTGGCGGGCTGCAGTCCATGGGGTCACGAAGAGTCAAACACGACTGAGCGACTTCACTTTCACTTTTCACTTTCATGCATTGGAGAAGGAAATGGCAACCCACTCCATTGTTCTTGCCTGGAGAATCCCAGGGATGGGGAGCCTGGTGGGCTGCCGTCTATGGGGTCTCACAGAGTCGGACACGACTAAAGCGACTTAGCAGCAGGTTGGTCATAACTTTTCTTCCAAGGAGTAAGCATCTTTTTATTTCATGGCTGCAGGCATCATCTGCAGTGATTCTGGAGCCCAAGAAAATGAAGTCTGCCACTGTTTCCACTATTTCTCCATCTGTTTGCCATGAAGTGATGGGACCTGATGCCATGATCTTAGTTTTCTGAATGTTGAGCTTTAAGTCAACTTTTCCACTCTTCTCTTTCACTTTCATCAAGAGGCTCTTTAGTTCCTCTTCCCTTTCTGCCATAAGGTGGTGTCATCTGCATATCTGAGGTGATTGATATTTCTCCTGAAATCTTGATTCCAGCTTGTGCTTCATCCAGCCCAGCATTTCTCATGATGTACTCTGCCTATAAGTTAAGTAAGCAGGGTGATACTATACAGCCTTGACGAACTCCCTTTCCTATTTGGAACCAGTCTGTTGTTCCATGCCCAGTTCTAACTGTTGTTTCCTGACCTTCATACAGATTTCTCAGGAGGCAGATCAGGTGGTCTGGTATTCTCATCTCTTTCAGAATTGTCCACAGTTTATTGTGATCCACACAGTCAAAGGCTTTGGCATAGTCAATAAAGCAGAAATAGATGTTTTTCTGGAACTCTCTTACTTTTTCACTGATACAACAGAAGTTGGCAATTTGATCTCTGGATCTTCTGCCTTTTCTAAATCCAGATTGAACATCTGGAGGTTCACGGTTCACATATTGCTGAAGCCTGGCTTAGAGAATTTTGAGCATTAGTTTGCTAGCATGTGAGATGAGTGCAATTGTGCGGTAGTTCGAGCATTCTTGGCGTTGCCTTTCTTAGGGACTGGAATGAAAACTGACCTTTTCCAGTCCTGTGGCCACTGCTGAGTTTTCCAAATTTACTGACATATTGAGTGAAGCACTTTCACAGCATCATCTTTTAGGATTTGAAATAGCTCAACTTAAGTTTCATCACCTACACTAGCTTTGCTCGTAGTGATGCTTTCTAAGGCCCACTTGGCTTCACATTCCAGAATGTCTGGCTCTAGTGAGTGATCACACCATCATGATTATCTTGGTCATGAAGATCTTTTTGTGCAGTTCTTCTGTGTATTCTTGCCACCTCTTCTTAATATCTTCTGCTTCTGTTAGGTCCATACCATTTCTGTCCTTTATCGAGCCCATCTTTGCATGAAATGTTCCCTTGGTATCTCTAATTTTCTTGAAGAGATCTCTAGTCTTTCCCACTATTGTTTTCCTCTATTTCTTTGCACTGATGGCTGAGGAAGGCTTTCTTATCTCTCCTTGCTGTTCTTTGGATCTCAGCATTCAAATGGCTATATCTTTCCTTTTCTCCTTTGCTTTTCCCTTCTTTTCTTTTCACAGCTATTTCTAAGGCCTCCCCAGACAGCTATTTTGCTTTTTTGCATTTCTTTTTCATGGGGATGGTCTTGATCCCTGTCTCCTGTACAATGTCATGAGCCTCCATCCATATTTCAGGCACTCTGTCTATCAAATCTAGTCCCTTAAATCTATTTCTCACTTCCACTGTATAATCATTAGGGATTTTATTTAGGTTATACCTGAATGGTCTAGTGGTTTTCCATACTTTCTTCAATTTAAGTCTGAATTTGGCAATAAGGAGTTCGTGATCTGAGCCACAGTCAACTCCCGGTTTTGTTTTTGCTGACTGTGTAGAGCTTCTCCATCTTTGGCTGCAAAGAATATAATCAATCTGATTTCGGTATTGACCATCTGGTGATGTCCTTGTATAGTGTCTTCTCTTGTGTTGTTGGAAGAGGGTGTTTGCTATGACCAGTACATTCTCTTGGCAGAACTCTGTTAGCCTTTGCCCTGCTTCATTCTGTACTCCAAGGCCAAATTTACCTGTTACTTCAGGTGTTTCTTGAGTTCCTACTTTTGCATTCCAGTCCCCTATAATGAAAAGGACAGCTTTTTGGGTGTTAATTCTAAAAGGTATTGTAGGTCTTCATAGAACTGTTCAACTTCTTCAGCGTTACTGATCAGGGCATAGACTTGGATTACTGTGATATGAATCATTTGCCTTGGAAACAAACAGAGATCATTCTGCCCTTTTGAGACTGCATCCAAGTACTGCATTTTTGACTCTTTTTTGACTATGATGGCTACTCCATTTCTTCTAAGGGATTCTTGCCCACAGTAGTAGATACAATGGTCATCTGAGTTAAATTCACCCATCTGCATCCATTTTAGTTCACTGATTCCTAAAATGTTGACATTCACTCTTGCTATCTCCTGTTTGATTGCTTTCAATTTGCCTTGATTCATGGACCTAACATTCCAGGTTCCTATGCTATATTGCTCTTTACAACATTGGACCTTCCTTCTATCACCAGTCACATCCACAACTGAGTGTTGGTTTTGCTTTGGCTCCATCTCTTCATTCCTTCAGGAGTTATTTCTCTACTGATCTTGAGTAGTGTATTGGGCACCTACTGACCTGCGAAGTTCATCTTTCAGTGTCCTTTCTTCTTGCCTTTTCATACTGTTCATGGGTTTCTCAAGGCAGGAATACTGAATTGGTTTGCCATTCCCTTCTCCAGTGGACCACAATTTGCCAGAACTCTCCACTATGACCTGTCCTACATGGCATGGCTCATAGTTTCTTTGAGTTATACAAGGCTGTGGTCCATATGATTACATTGGTTTGTTTTCTATGATGGTGATTTTCAGTGTCCGCAACTGACCACAAGCATATTAACTCTCAAACTTCCAGGTTGTATGAACTAGACTCTCCAGAATGCCACTAGCAAAGTTAGGCCTCATATCTACAGTATGATCCTGTAAGTCCAGAGTGGTGGGAGAAGCTTGATTCTCTTTAGGGATGTTTATGTTTGGCCTGGATTCTTTCACTGCTAAACGTCTCATTGTGTTGGGGTCAAAAGAAACCAAGCCAGACAATGGCCATCCTCCTGGGGTGGCAAAGATATGTGGCAGTGTTAGAAAATGAAGTAATATGACTCTCCATCCAGCAAGTGGCTCAGGGCTTTTATTTTATTTTTTAGCTATTTCTCAATTGACTAAGGAATACAGTGAATCTGGAGAATATCATGCATTGAACCACTCAGGTGCACACACATGCTTGCATGGTATCTGGCTCTGTATTATAAAATGAAAGGATTGATAAAATGCTTCACTTCTTCCTAAAGTCCAGTCATTTAAAACCAATCATTTAAAGTGGTGAAGGAAGATATCACAATCTTAAGGCCATTTAGGATCCAGCCTTAGAGTTCTGTCATTGAAATCATCTTTGCTTAAGGCAGGCTGCCTTCCTATAATCATTGTACTGAACATCTATGTGCATTTTTGGCCTATTTTTAACTGAAATGAGGAGTAACCAACAAAATTTGTCCTGTTTTCAAGAGTAAGTTCTAAAGATGAGGTATATTTTAATTTGCACTTTATTTTATCTTGGCAAGAGTAAAATATCACATCTTTGTGATACTTTAGATTGCACTCCAGTGGCAAATAGTCTAAGTGAAATGGCACTTACTGAAGTTATCTTTGTAAGTTTTCCTACAGAATTCTTCCAAAGTTATAGGAAAACTTGACAGCTAGCCCAATAATAATTATACTAACGGCTGTGTTCATAAAACACTTATTTTTCTGAATTGTACCTTTATCAAGGGAAAAAAAAAAAAAAAACAATTCACCTATTTCCTAAGATTCTTGACTTCATTTTTTAAAAGAATTCCTTTTATATAAATTCATAAAATACTTTATTTTTTACTGTTTTTGTATTTTATAAATTGATTTAGTTCTATGTTTTTGGCATATGCAGCATGACATAAAAAATTGCTAGAAAAATGAATACCAATTCTTTTTCTCTCTTTCTACTGAATATTTCTCCCAGCAATCTTGATTCCAGCTTGTGCTTCATCCAGCCCAGTGTTTCTCATGATGTACTTTGCATATAAGTTAAATAAGCAGGGTGACAATGTACAGCCTTGACGTACTCCTTTTCCTATTTGGAACCAGTCTATTGTTCCATGTCCAGTTCTAACTGTTGCTTCCTGACATGACTGAGCGACTGAACTGAACTGAATATTTTTCTTGAAACCAATTTCAGTTCAGTTCAGTCACTCAGTCATGTCTGACTCTTTGCAACCCCATGAATCACAGCACGCCAGGCCTCCCTGTCCATCACCAACTCCCGCAGTTCACTCAGACTCACATCCATCAAGTCAGTGATGCCATCCAGCCATCTCATCCTCTGTCGTCCCCTTCTCCTCCCACCCCCAATCCCTCCTAGCATCAGAGTCTTTTCCAATGAGTCAACTCTTCTCATGAGATGGCCAAAGTACTGGAGTTTCAGCTTTAGCATCATTCCTTCCAAAGAAATCCCAGGGCTGATCTCCTTCAGAATGGACTGGTTGGATCCCCTTGCAGTCCAAGGGACTCTCAAGAGTCTTCTCCAACACCACAGTTTTAAAGCATCAATTCTTGGGCACTCAGCCTTCTTCACAGTCCAACTCTCACATCCATACATGACCACAGGAAAAACCATAGCCTTGACTAGATGGACCTTTGTTGGCAAAGTAATGTCTCTGCTTTTGAATATGCTGTCTAGGTTGAACATAACTTTCCTTTCAAGGAGTAAGTGTCTTTTAATTTCATGGCTGCAGTCACCATCTGCAGTGATTTTGGAGCCCCAAAAAATAAAGTCTGACACTGTTTCCACTGTTTCCCCATCTATTTCCCATGAAGTGGTGGGACCGGATGCCATGATCTTCATTTTCTGAATATTGAGCTTTAAGCCAACTTTTTCACTCTCCACTTTCACTCTCATCAAGAGGCTTTTTCCTCTTCACTTTCTGCCATAAGGGTGGTGTCATCTGCATATCTGAGGTTATTGATATTTATCCCAGCAATCTTGATTCCAGCTTGTGTTTCTTCCAGTCCAGTGTTTCTCATGATGTACTCTGCATGTAAGTTAAATAAGCAGGGTGACAATATACAGCCTTTACGTACTCCTTTTCCTATTTGGAACCAGTCTGTTGTTCCATGTCCAGTTCTAACTGTTGCTTCCTGACCTGCATACAATTTAGTTCAATCTAAATGGAGGTGATTCTATAACTCCATTAAAACTACTATTACAGTGATGACCAATGTCTTCCATAATCCTCAATCTGATGTTCTCACCACATCTTACTTGAAATACCAGATCCAGGTAATGGAATTCTTTCTTTTAAGATATTTTCATCATTTGACTTCTAGGATGCAACACAAACTTGCCTTTACTTTTACTTCAAGAGACCTTTTCAGTATCTCTCACAGCTCCTGCTCCTTTGAAAACCTTCTAATTGTATTTCAGATTTGTCAGTTCTTCTTTTTTCTATCTGTACTCATATACCTATATAAATTTATTCAACCTCATTTAAAAATTACTATTCATAATCTGATGATATCTAATTTATATCTCTACTCTGAATCTTTATCTTGAACTGAACACTCATATATCTCATTGCCTTCTCATATATCTCATTGCTGTCTCATATTTCCACTTCATAAATAATAGGCACCTCACACTTTTCTGCTACAAAACAGCATTCTCTTCCTCCATCTAAAGCCTTTCTTTCTCACTTTTCCTCAACAAATTCCCCCATTCCCTTAAGTAGTCATCAGGCCAAAAATTGTAGAGTTCTCCTTTATTCTTCTTTTCCTTCCTATCACATTATTAACCTGTAACCAAGCATTAATGTAATAATCATCAAAATAGATCCTGAATCACCATTGCTTGATAATACCATTGCTAGGTCAAAGCTGCATATTTTTCCTTGCTTATTTGACTTATATGCAGAATACAGTATGAGAAATGCAGGGCTGGATGAATCCCAAATTGGAATCAAGAGTGCTGGGAGAAATATGAACGACCTCAGATATGCAGATGATACTACTCTACTAGCCTCTAAATGAGGGTGAAAGAGGAGGGTGAAAAAGCTGGCTTAAGACTCAACATTCAAAAAACTAAGATCATGACATCCGGTCACATTATTTCATGCAAATAGATAGGGAAAAAGTTGAAGCAGTGGCAGATTTTATTTTCTTGGGCTATAAAATCACTGCATATGGTGACTCCAGCCATGAAATTAAGACACTTTCTCCTTGGAAGCAAAGCTATGACAAACCTAGACAGTATATTAAAAAGCAGAGACATCACTTTGCAGACAAAGGTCCGTATAGTCAAAGCTATGGTTTTTCCAATAGTCTTGTAGGCATATGAGAGTTGAATCATAAAGAAGGCTGAGCACTGAAGAACTGATGAATTCGAACTATGGTGTTGGAGAAGACTCTTGGGAGTCACTTGGACAGCAAGGAGCTGTCCAGTAAATACTAAAGGTAATCAACCCTGAATATTCATTGGAAGGACTGATGTTGAAGCTGAAGCTCCAATACTTTGGCTACCTGATGCAAAGGGTCAACTCATCAGGAAAAGACCATGATGCTGGCAAAGATTGAAGGCAGGAAGAGAGGGATGCGATGGTTGGGTGGCAACACCAACTCAATGGACATGAGTTTGAGCAAACTCAGGAAGACAGTGAAGGACAGGGAACCCTGACGTGCTGCAGTCCATGGGGTCACAAAGAGTCAGACACTACTTAGTGACTGAACAACAACAACCATTGTTACAACCATGCATACTGATCCAGAGCACCAGCCTATCTTCCTTGGATTGTTGCATGGAGTTCTTTGTCTTACTTTATTCAAATACATCCCTTACACAACAATGAACTTTTTAAACCCAAATTTGATGTTGCTTTCCTGCTCTCCAGCCTTTAACAGTTCCCTCAGCACTTAGAATAAATCCCAAACACTGGATATTTCTCAGCAGCTTTCTTTCCACTTTCCTATCTCAGTGCTCTGACCAACCAGGCCTCTTTCCATTCTTAGTGTGTGCCAAGGAAATTCAAACTTCAGGACTTCTGCTGTGTGCCTGAAAGTTCCATGGCTATTTCCTCTCATAATTGAAATATCAATTCCTCAGATGGTATTCTCTCAACACTCTATCATAAATATCCCCAGTCACTTATTTCCTTTTACTGCTCATTTGTTTTCACAGCTTAATATTCTTAAGGAAAAATTATCACTACTTGACATTTAGTGTTTTTTAATGGTTTATTTTCCTTCTCCTTCACTGTATGTTGTGAAAAGACAAACTGTTCCTGACACATACAAGTGCTCAGCAAACATGTTAGATAGATTAATAATTTTAATTTGCTGAGTTCACTGATAGCATGGCATCTTCAGATACTGTCATAAGACTTGTATATGGTTAATTTTAATGAATTATGTATTTTATTAGAGCAAAATCTCACCAAAGAATTTCTGATAGCTATTGTTGGCATGGTGATTACCTTCTACCCATTAAAACTCTTAACAAAAACAGTATTGGCAAAACTAATTATGTAAAGTTTAAAAAATAAAATTAAATTAAAAAAAACAAAACAGTAGTATGTCAGATCTCCTTTTAGGAAAAAGGTGGGAACCACTCTTCACATTTACATCACTCTTTATCAGAATGGAATAGAGAAACATGACTCATGCCACCTGCTTTTCCTCTAAAACATTGGCAAATAAGCAAATGTGGATTTTTTTTCCTTATTGCTCCTGTCTTAATAAATGTTCTAGATTACTGCTCTTTTCCTGAGATTTTCACTAATCCAGAAGAAATTTAATTGACTAATTTTTTTTAATTTTATTTTATTTAACTTTACAATATTATATTGGTTTTTCCATATATCAAAATGAATCTGCCACAGGTATACTTGTGTTCCCCATCTTGAACCCTCCTCCCTCCTCCCTCCCCGTACCATCCCTCTGGGTCGTCCCAGTGTCCCAGCCCCAAACATCCAGTATCATGCATCAAACCTGGACTGGCAACTCGTTTCATATATGATATTATACGTATTTCAATTTTTTAAAGTATTACAGACTCAGGAGTGCCATGGTGGCCCAGTGTTTAGGATTTAGTGTTTTCACAGCAGTGGCACAGGTTACATTCTTGGTCATAGAAGTGAGATCCCATAAGCTGTGGTTTGACTAAAAGAAAGAAAGGAAGGAAGAAATGGAGGAAGGATTACAGACTCAACTATAAACCAGCTTCTAACTAGAGAATTTTCTTAAAGGTGTTCAAGGGCTTTCTTACTGAACTTTTTAAGCACATAACTAAGCACATTGTAAACCTAGTGTTTTTGTCGCATTTTATTCACACTCTATTCAAGTTCCCAAAAATTTGCATTTCAGTCAAATATGTGTAAACCAATTCAAATTAATGCAGAAGAGAAATTTATTTAAAGAAATTGTACAGTGAATCTTTCTTAAAGATGTATTTTATTAAGTGAATCATCACTCTCTAAAACATTTCATTTTAAATTCCAGATTTTCATTTATTAGGTTTTCTTATCACAGGGTGCCCTGCTTCTCCTATTTTAGTCAAATTTCTCCAGCCTAAAAACTATTTGGGGGAGTTTGAATTTTTTCCTAAGAATAAAATCATTTTTACATTTTGATTATTATATCATCTTAAATTGATTCTATAACTTGCACGTTCCTGTGCCTGAGCTCTTCTGTGGGGTTAATCTATTGGTCATATGTGAACATCTTCTAAATCATCGTTGAACACAATTAAATCTCCTCAAATCACCTTCTTTTATTTAATTTATTTTTACATTTCATTATGTTAGAGTTTAAACATGTACAAAAGTAAACAAAAGTTTTTTTTTTTTTTTTTTATCTATAACCTGTGGTTTCTCAACCTTGGTGGTATTGGCATTTAAGACCAGATACTTCTTTCTGTGTGTTTGGGAAGAGGCAGGTTATCCTGTATATTTTAGCTTGTTCAATAGGCTCCCTGGCCTCTGGTTCTAGTTGCCGGTAGTCTCTGACCCCCTGTCATGATAATCAGAAATATCTCCAGACCTCATCATACATCCACTGGGGGACAAAACCCATCCCAGATAAGAACTTCAAAGTCCATACACTCTCTCACTTCTCAGTTATCGTATTATTTAATCCATGAATTCTGCAGTCTATCTACTATCTGCCTGATAATGACTTTTAAAAATAATCAAAACACCATTACCACATCTAAAAATCTAGAACAATAATTCCTTAACATCATTATATAGCCATTTCCCCTTTTCGAATTCAATTATTTCATAAATGCCACACTTTGTATGTTCTTTCTTCATGTCCTCTCTGACTCCTCATTTTCTTTCTCAGTCTCTATAGACAGATGATAGATACATGACATATTACTATACTACATATATGTACGCAAAGACAATATATTTATAGATATAATTATATAATGGGCTTCCCTAGTGGCTCAGATGGTAAAGAGCCTGCCTGCAATGCAGGAGACTCAGGTTCTATCCCTGGGTCAGGAAGATCCCCTGGAGAAAGAAATGGCAAGCCACTCCAGTATTCTTAACTGGAAAATCCCATGGAGAGAGGAACCTGGTGGGCTACCTCCCATGGGGTCGCAAAGAGTCAGACACACTGAGCGATTAACACACACAAACTTATATAATACATTCATATACACACATATGTGTGTAAGTAAGCATGGGGTGGGCATGGGTGGGTGGGTATGGATAGTTTAGATATACAAATGAAGTGAACATATTACATTAATATTAAGGCTTTTTAAATCTTTAGATTTAATATTCATCAATCTCTCATCTTTTCTTGTAAGTTCTACATTAAAGAAATTACTTCCTTTTTGCTTGTAGAATTTCCCAAAGACTGGGATTTGCTAATTGTATCACCACAGAGTAGGTGATTCTAATGTTATCAGGATTTTCTGGTAGTTGAATCTATAGGTGGAATCACATTTAAGTTTAAAATATTTTGATAAGATGGTTTTCACAGAGCTTTGTGTCCTCCCAATAAAAAGAACATAATTCCTGGATAGCTCTCTTTTAAGAAATGTTAATGGTAATGAAATGTTAATGGTAATATACAATTCTATTATTCCTCCATCAATTTAGTAACTGGAAAACTTCTATAACAGAAAGTTCTCTCATCAGTTAATGGACTGTTAGGGGGTGGAGACCATATAGAAGAAGCAAGATAAATGATCTATTATTTCATTTTGTTGACTTATTTTCAAAAAAATGACAAAGTTCACTAGAATCCTCCCAAAGTGACAGATTAGTTTTCTTTTTTCATATTTTATTTTTATGTAATCATGGATTTAAACATATTTGATGCCTTTGAATTCATTGCAATCACTAGGGGTCTTTTAATAGAAAAAAATTTCCATATTTTTTCTAGTAAAAGCTTTTAAATTGACTTCTTTTGACAAGACTCAAAATTCTTTTTTTTTTTTGGATTCCACGTATAAATGAGATCATACAGTATTTTATTTTGTCTCTCTCTAATGTCTCAGCTATTTTTTCAAGGGTAAAAATGCATAAGTTCTTCTTGCAACAAAAAGATTTGACATCTATATTATAGCCCCATTAGCTATAAATTTACATCTATACATGTTTCCTTATATTTACATGTATTCAGTTTTCCCTATGTATAAAATGAATATGATATATATGATTTACTAATCATTATCTATTGAAAAAATTAATCTCAAAATTTGCTATCTTTGTGACCTTGTCAAGTTACTTAATCTTTTTGAGCCTGTATTCTCATCTCCAACATGAGCATAATGTTGATCTTTTTCAGATGTCAAATGATTAAATTTATTAGTATATTTTACCATTCCATGTGCTAGGGTATTTTATAATACGTGAACACAGTAAATCTTAGTTAGTGTTATTATTCTCCTTATCTAATTGACACCCATCTATCAGGAAAACCTATCTTGTTCCGCTCAAAACCTTTTAAGTTACAGTCATTTTGGCAGTAGACATTACATTACCTGTCTGCCCTACGGTCATTTTTTTTTTTGGCAACACAGAATCACAGATCTAAGATTACTACAGAAGGGATAAAAAAGTACAGTATAAAGGAATGATATCGGATCGTTCCTTTTTCTTTTGATACTCACATCACCTACTATCTTGTTTATTTCCTTTCCTACCCTACCACTCTGCACCGAACTGATAGTTTCAGTGATTCCTTCATAATAACTTCCCAAACCTTCTTCCTGGTCAGTGTACTGAATAATTCTTCCATTTAACACCTACTCCCTTGACTTGATTTCCATCTCTTGGAGAAATGAAGATTTGACTTGAACTCTAGCAGCCATCTGCCTGTCTGAATTATAAGCCAGATGACTTGTCACAAGAAACTTTGGGGAGAAATGGAGTGGTTGTGATTTTTGAGGCTAAGACTATTATGCCAATTTAAATGAGTGAAAACATTCGCCCTGTATTCTAACTTATTCCATCAATAAGAGCACTTTAAATTTTCTTGCAAGATTGAGAAACACTCTCTGGTTGAATGACACCTTTAGAAAAACCAATATCTCAGTTCAGAGATTCCATTGCCGAGAAAGAAAGGAAAAAAAAAAAAAAAAAAGCTTTAAAAAACAAAACAAACCTAATGCCTGTCTTTATGGGGACTCAGCACATGCCTTGTTCTCAGCCATACAAGCTAAACAGATTTAATTGCCTTTTCATATGTCAAAACCGGCCTGTCCAGAGGGACGCAATAAGAGAAGCTTGTACAGGAATATTTTCCACTGTATCTGTTCCTGGAGCAATAGTGCTTGTGTTTCCAGGGCTGTCAATTAAGCATATTTTTTTCCCTAGCACATATTCATTAAGACACAGTTGCCAACTTCATAGCCACTGCATTTTTTATTATATACATTAGTTCTGGTTGAAGGACAATTTAGGAAAGTTTTTATGGGGAATAAAGAGGACTTCTGGCTGGATGATTTTTCTATCATTTATTATACTATATTAGCAGGGCAAATGGTTTTTTGCCCCTAATTATACACTCTTATCTGGACTTAACTTAGTCTAATCCTTTGAATATCTTTTTTGAGTAATGTTCTATCACCACAGAACTTGTTCAAACACACTTCCATTTATATTTATTGGCCTTGCATTGAAGATGCATTACCAGATGATAAACATTGGGGGTGGAAATGTGAAGCCAGTGACTAAAGGGATTTTATAAAAAAAAAAAAGGAGATACTCGATCCACTTTAAAAAGTCAACCAAACTGCTTTGTCTAGATGGCCATAGTATTGGAAACAAGGGATAAGAGAGGGGACAAAGAAAAAATGACAAAAAAAAAAAAAAAATGAGAGAAAATGATGTCTAAGTTGTCATATGAGGATATCTTTGAATACAGCTGACAGCCTTCCAGTCTTGTTTTTAAGGACTCTGTCCTAGCCCTTAAAGAGTTGAATAAAAATACTGGTCTCTGATAAATTGTAACCAAAATTGGGGTTCAAGACAGCATCCAACCTTATACTTTCAAATAATGATGTACAGAAGAGGAGCAGGCACGTGTCAGAAATTACAGAGCATGTGAAAAAGGTTTAAATTCAGAGAGCTACCATTCCCTGAATGGTGAATCACACGATGTACTCAGAATTTGTTAGTTACTCTATAGTAGTTACTGGAAAGACCCATGGAGCTCTCATCAGAAAGGGTAGAAGAAAAGGACACCAGTAGGAGGTTTGGTTTTGGAGGATAGATAACACATTTTGCAGCTTTTAGGATGGTTTTCTCTTTTCTCATCTGAGTCATGGCTGGTGCAAGAAGCAGACTCCAAGACAGTTAGCTATAAGCATGAAGGAGGTTTATTAGTGAGTGCTCTTGACATCGATATGTATGAAAGGAAAGGGAAGAAGCAGGAGTGGGCAGAAAGAGAAATTAAGCTGTAATGTATCAACAGACACCTCAGCTCACTCTACTTGGGTTCTGAAGATAGGGTGATGCTTCAGAGTTATATGGAGTTGGGTTGAGAGGCATGAGCTTTCATAATCCCAAATTGACAAGTCCTTTGATACAAGCAGTGAAGAGCTTGTGACCTTGGGTGAGTAACTTTGTTCAGCTGAGGCTGTTTCCCAAGGAATCTGGCAGCCACAAGGTTTATTTCTGGACAGAATCCAAGCAGATAGGGAGATTTTGGGTGCTACATTACCCAGTGAAAATGATGATTGTTTTCTTAAAGTGCTGTTGTGATAATTAAATGTAATCAATATACTTTAGGGCATATGGCATGGACTCAGTAAATAATATTTAAATTTTTCCTTCTTAAAAAAATCAAGTCAGAATTTTGAAATCTTTGAAATGTGTAAAGATTTGTAAAAGCTATTTCTGCTATCTTCTTTCTAACCTCTTAAAGTTAGAACAAACATTTTTGTATAACTATTTCATCTAACCTTCACAACAACTTTGTAATGTAGGTATTATGTGCATTCCATTTTACGAGAACCTGAGACTTAGAATAATTTAGAAATATTTGCATAAAAATCATAACAATCATCTATAAAGAATCAAAGATTTTATATGAAAGCTGTTTTTTTTTTTTTTTTCTTTTCCTATTCCAGAATGAGAACAAAGCTTGTAATCAGAAGACCTGGATTAATCATAAATCTTTCCCTTATGAACTTTATGATTTGGGCTAACTTATCAACTTTGATCTCGATTCCTATATTTATAGGTGAAACTTGCATTTTCGAGCTCTGTAATCTATGTCAGGAGTGCCTCCTGCCACAAATGAGATATGAAGAGATGCTTCAAGGGCAAAGTAAAGAAACAAGAGAGGTGTGCTTCAACAATGAGAAAGTGAGAGACCATCAGGTATCTAAAAATAGCTATCTATGTCTAGAACATATTGTGTGAATATATGTGTTTCCAAAGAAAAGTAAGAATGGGTAGGGGAGAAAGAGTACACTTAATGACCTAGTATGGAACTTAGACTTGAGGTTATAAATAATGATGATCCATCAAAAGTTAGGCCAGAGATTAGCTAAAGTTATGTTAAATCTTAGAAATCATTCTTGAAGCAGATGGATACTTGAGAGAAACAGAAAAAAACTGGAGGTGGAGGCCCTATTCAGAATTCCCAGTTAAAAATACTGAGAGACTAAGCTGAAAAAACTGACAGTGAGTATAAGAAGAATTTAGGTTCAAGAAATATTACAAAGATAAATATGACTTAGTAGAACTCAACATTTATTGATTTATTTAACTAAGTGTTGCATATTTTCTTTTGTGACAATAATTTTGTGACTTCTTGGAGATTTTACCATGGTTGGATGGAGAAAAATATATAAAATAATCTCTAATTGTTATCCATATTTTGAAGAAAACAAGAAGCATATGTGCATTATCCTACAACTTTGCTGTCCTTTGTTATGTATCTTTTAAAGAACCTGTGCTTTCTTTATGATTTCTCAAGTTGATGAAAAACAGCAAACAAATATCCAAGAAACTTGCTATATTACTGTATCCAAAAGAAAACTCTCTAAGTTAAGGACAAGATGACTTCAAAGTTTTTTATTTATTTATTTTTATTTTTTTAGACTTTACATTAATGATTGCACACAAAGCGAAGTATTCAAAATTTTATTGAAAAAATATTTTGCATATTTCATTATGTTTGTTAATTTCTGATAGAGTTAAGTTCATTTTTTTGTCTTTGTATTTGATTTTAGAGTTTACTTCTGTAATCTTTATTCAGTTTTATTTAGAATATTTAAAATACTGACATGCTTCAAAAATCAAAGCTTATACCTGTAAGAACTTCCTCTTGTGATGACATCAGCTTAAAATGTAACCTAAACTCTGGATGCCTCACAACACATGAATTTTTAAAAAGCCAAGTTCTTACTCTCAGAGAAAGAAGAGATCAGAAATTCTCTTTTAGTAAGATTTGTATTATGTCTTAACTAACAGGACATTGGGGGATTCCCAAGTGGTTCAGTGGTAAAGGATCCACCTGCAATGCAGGAGATGCAGGTTTGATCCCTGGGTCACGAAGATCTCCTGGAGAAGGAATTGGCAACTCACTACAGTATTCTCGCCTGGGAAATTCAATGGACAGAGGAGCCTGGTGGGCTACAATCCATATGATCAGAAAAGAGTTGGTCACAACTTAGAGACTAAACAATGACAAAAAGGACACTAACAGGATGATAACTGACATTAAAAGAATAATAGAGGAATATTATGAACAACTCTATGCTCCCCAGATTTGATAACCTAAATTAATGAACCAATTTCTTGAAAGATACAATTTAGTAAAACTTTTACCTACAAAAAATCTACAGCTAACATCATGCTTAATGGTAAGAAAATAGAAGCTTTACCAGTAAGACAAGGACAAAGTAAAGATGATCCTTCTCACCACTTTTATTCAAAATTGTACTGAAAGCCATAATTAATGTAATAAGACAAGAGAAGTAAATACTAGGTAAACAGATTGGGAAGGGAAAAATAAAACTATCTTTGTTCACAGATGACATGGTTATCTATGTAGAAGGTCACAGAGTCAAAAACAATAAACCAAGAACAAATAAACAATTATAGTTGAGTTGGCAGATATAAGATTAACACACAAAAATCAGCTACTTGCGTATACATAAGCAGTGAATGAAAAAAAAAAAGAAATGAAAAAGAAAGCACCATTAGAAGAAAGCACTCAAAATATGTATAAGATATACCTGAGACCTTGGACAATAGAGAGAACTAATCCTTTCAGCTATAATATCCTACAAGGGGGCCAGAATAGAACGATTGCAACTGAGACTGGCAATTCCTGAAGCTTCCCCATCTCCTTATCCAGTTTTCTCTCTTTTTTTTTAAATTTTATTTTATTTTTAAACTTTACATAATTGTATTAGTTTTGCCAAATATCAAAATGAATCTGCCCCAGGTATACATGTGTTCCCCATCCTGAGCCCTCCTCCCTCCTCCCTCCCCATAGCATCCCTCTGGGTCGTCCCAGTGCACTAGCCCCAAGCATCCAGTATCGTGCATCGAACCTGGACTGGCAACTCGTTTCATACATGATATTTTACATGTTTCAATGCCATTCTCCCAAATCTTCCCACCCTTTCCCTCTCCAACAGAGTCCATAAGACTGTTCTATACATCAGTGTCTCTTTTGCTGTCTCATACACAGGGTTATTGTTACCATCTTTCTAAATTCCATATATATGTGTTAGTATACTGTATTGGTATTTTTCTTTCTGGCTTACTTCACTCTGTATAATAGGCTCCAGTTTCATCCACCTCATTAGAACTGATTCAAATGTATTCTTTTTAATGGCTGAGTAATACTCCATTGTGTATATATACCACAGCTTTCTTATCCATTCATCTGCTGATGGACATCTAGGTTGCTTCCATGTCCTGGCTATTATAAACAGTGCTGTGATGAACATTGGGGTACACGTGTCTCTTTCCCTTCTGGTTTCCTCAGTGTGTATGCCCAGCAGTGGGATTGCTGGATCATAAGGCAGTTCTATTTCCAGTTTTTTAAGGAATCTCCACACTAGTTTTCTCTGTCTCTGAGGTAAACATTCCATGATATGCTTTTTATGTTTATCACAGGTCTGTGTGCCATTTACTTTGCAACAGGTTTATCTGTTCAACTGACAGTCTACTGGTAGACTATGACAGAAGTATCCTATGATTCCACATTTACCAAAGTGACACGATACTGTCTTGATTATTTTAGCTTTATTGTGAATCTTTGTTCTTCCTCTTCAATATTATGTCAATTATTCTGCATCTTTTGTATAGATCAAGTTAGCAAGAACTGATATTTAAAGCTTAACAATAAGAGAGCAAAAAATCAATTTCAAAAAGGGCAAAGATCTGAACAGACATCTTACCAAAGCAGATATACAGATGGAAACTAAGCATGTGAGAAAAATGATAAACATCACATGCTATTAATAATGGCAAATTAAAACAACAGATACTATTATACACTTAAGAGAATTATCAAAATTCAAGATAAAGCTCATGCCAAATACTCATGATGATGTAGAGTAACAGGAACCCTTATTTATCACAATGGGGATATAAAATGGCAGACACTTTGGAAGATAGTTTGGTAGTTTCTTATGAAACTAAAAATACTCTTACCATAAGATCCAGTAATCATTCTCCTTTGTATTTAACTAAATGAGATGAAAGCTGACTTCTTTATAAAAGATTTGTACATGAATGTTTATAGAAACTTTTTTCATAGTTATCTAATGTAAATCAGTTAACATGCTTGCCAATAAGAGGAATGCAGAAACAAATTGTGGGACATCCATATGATAAAATATTATTCAAAATAAATGGAAATCAACTCTTAAGCAATGAAAAGGCATTAAGGAATGTCAAAAATTCATAATACTAAATGAAACAAGCCAATCTGAAAGGCTACTACCATATAATTCCTACTAGTTGACATTCTGGAAAAGGGAAAATTAAGGAGACTAAAAAGATAAGAGGTTCCATGGACTCACGACAGTGAAAAGAAAGGGAAGAGAATAGGTGGAACACAAGTGATCTTTTCTTTAATGATACTGTAATAATGGTACACACTCTTCCAATACACTCTTCCTACAACACAAGAAATTACTCTACACATGGACATCACCAGATGGTCAATACAAAAATAAGATTGATTATATTTTTTGCAGCTGAAGATGGTAAATCTCTATACAGTCACACACACACAAAAAAGACTGGGAACTGACTGTGGCTCAGATTATGAACTCCTTATTGCCAAATTCGGGCTAAAATTGAAGAATGTAGGGAAAACCACTAGACCATTCAGGTATGACCTAAATCAAATCCCTTAAAATTATACAGTGGAGGTGGCAAATAGATTCAAGGGATTAGATTTGATAGACAGAGTGCCTGAAACTATGGATGGAGGTTCATAACATTGTACAGGGGCAGGGATCAAGACCATCTCCAAGAGGAAGAAATGCAAAAAGGCAAAATGGTTGTCTGAAGAGGCCTTACAAATAGCTGAGAAAAGAAGATAAGCAAAAGGCAAAGGAGAAATGGAAAGATATACACATCTGAATGCAGAGTTCCAAAGAACAGCAAGCAGAGAGAAGAAAGCCTTCCTAAGTGATCAATGCAAAGAAATAGAGGAAAAAAGTAAAATGGGAAAGACTAGAGATCTCTTCAAGAAAATTAGAGATACCAAAGGGACATTTAATGCAAAGATGGGCTCAATATAGGAGAGAAATGGTATGGATCTAAAAGAAGTAGAAGATATTAGGAAGAGGTGGCAAGAATACAAAGAAGAACTGTACAAAAAAGATCTTCCTGACCCAGATAACCCTGATGGTGTGATCATTCACCGAGAACTAGACATCCTGGAGTGCAAAATCAAGTGGGCCTTAGGAAGCATCACTACGAGCAAAGCTAGTGGAGGTGATGGAATTGCAGCTGAGCTATTCCAAATCCTAAAAGATGATGCTGTGAAAGTGCTGCACTCAATATGCCAGCAAATTTGGAAAACTCAGCAGTGGCCACAGGACTGGAAAAGGTCTGTTTTCATTCCAATCCCAAAGAAAGGCAATGACAAAGAATGTTCAAACTACTGCACAATTGCACTCATCTCACACGCTAGTAAAATAATGCTCAAAATTCTCCAAGCCAGGCTTCAGCAATACATGAACCGTGAACTTCTGGATGTTCAAGCTGGTTTTAGAAAAGGCAGAGGAACCAGAGATCAAATTGCCAACATCCACTGGATCATGGAAAAAGCAAGAGAGTTCCAGAAAAACATCTATTTCTGCTTTATTGACTATGCAAAAGCCTTTGACTGTGTGGATCACAATAAACTGTGGAAAATTCTGAAAGAGATGGGAATACCAGACCACTTTACCTGCCTCATGAAAAATCTGTATGGAGGTCAAGAAGAAATAGTTAGCACCATATATGGAGCAATGGACTGGTTCCAAATTAGGAAAGGAGTATGTCAAGGCTATATATTGTCACCCTGTTTATTTAACATATGCAGAATACATCATGTGAAATGCCAGGCTACATGAAGCACAGACTGGAATCAAGATTGCCAGGAGAAATATCAATAACCAGATATGCAGATGATACCAACCTTATGGCAGAAAGCAAAGGGGAACTAAAGAGCCTCTTGATGAAAATGAAAAAGGAGAGGGAAAAAACTTGCTAGAAACTCTACATTAAAAAACTAAGATCATAGTGTCTGGTCCCATCATTTGATGGCAAATAGATGGGGAAACAGTGGAAACAGTGGCTGACTTTGTATTTTGGACCCCCAAATCACTGCAGATAGTGGCTTCAGCCATGAAATTAAAGAAACTTGCTCCTGGGAAGAAAAGCTATGACCAATCTGAATAGAGTGTTAAAAAAACAGAGACATTCCTTTGCCAACAAAGGTCCATTTGTTCAAAGCTATGGTTTTTCCAGTAGTCATGTATGAATGTGAGAGTTGGACCATAAAGAAAACTGAGTGCCAAAGAATTGATGCTTTTTTTAAAATCTAAATTTATTTATTTTAATTGGAGGTTAATTACTTTACAATATTGTATTGGTTTTGCCATACATCAACATGAATCAGCCACAGGTATACACGTATTCCCCATCCTGAACCCCCTCCCTCCTCCCTCCCTGTACCATCCCTCTGGGTCGTCTCAGTGCACCAGCCCCAAGCATCCAGTATCATGCATCGAACCTGGACTGGTGATTCGTTTCATATATGATATTATACATGTTTCAATGCTTTTGAACTGTGGTGTTGGAGAGGACTCTTGTGAGTCCCTTGGACTGCAAGGAGATCAAACCAGTCAATCCTAAAGGAAATCAGTCCTGAATATTCATTGGAAGGACTGAGGCTGAAGCTCAAGCTCCAATACTTTGGCCACCTGATGCAAAGAACTGACTCATTGAAAAAGACACTGATGCTGGGAAAGATTGAAGGCAGGAGGACAAGGGGATGACAGAGGATGAATTGGTTGAATGGCATCACTGACTCGATGGACATGAGTTTTGAGCAAGCTCCAAGTGTTGGTGATGGACTGGGAACTCTGGCATGCTGTAGTCCATGGGGTCACAAAGAGTTGGAACAGACTGAGCAACTAAACTGAACTGAATGATGGTACAAGTTTCTATACATTGAATGTTTGTGTTCACCCCAAATTCATATACTGAGACAACCTGCAGACTATGATGATATTTGTGGTAGGCCTGTGGGAATTGATTCAATTATGAGTATCTACCTATATCTTGTTCTTGGACTTCTTGGACTCCAAAACTATGAGAAATAAATTTCTATTGTTGGTATCCACTTAATCTTCTGTTATTGCAGTTTAAGCAAACAAGACACAACATGTTATCAACATTTTTGAAAATTCATAGAATGTACAACCCCAAAGTGCTGAAAGTATTGGTTGCTCAGTCGTGTCTGACTCTTTGTGACCCCATGGTCTGTAGCCTGCCAGGCTCCTCTGTCCATGGGATTGCACAGGCAAGAATACTGGAGTGTGTTGCCATTTCCTTCTCCAGGGGATCTTCCTGATACAGGGTTCAAACTCAAGTCTCCTGTATTGCAAGCAGATTATTTACCGTCTGGGCCATCTTGGAAGTCTTTACAATCTCAAAAGTGAAACCAAATGTAAAAAATGTTTCATTAATAATAACATAAATATTGGCTCATTACTTATTAATAATTGAAACAAATGTATCACTTTAATTCAAGATGTTAATATAGAGAAAACTGTCATCCAGAGGAGCGAGGGTCTATCAGTTCAATTTAGCTGCTCAGTTGTGTCCAACTCTTTGCGACCCCATGAACTGCAGCATGCTGGGCCTCCCTGTCCATCACCAACTCCTGAAGTCCACTCAAACCCATGTCCATTGTGTCGGTAATGCCATCCAACCATCTCATCCTCTGTTGTCCCCTTCTCCTTCCATCCTCAATCTTTCCCAGCATCGGGGTCTTTTCAAGTGAGTCAGCTTTCCGCATCAGGTGGCCAATGCATTGGAGTTTCAGCTTCAACATCAGTCCCTCCAATGAACACCCAGGACTAACCTCCTTTAGGATGAACTGGTTGGATCTCCTTGCAGTCCAAGGGACTCTCAAGAGTCTTCTCCAACACCACAGTTCAAAAGCATCAATTCTTTGGCGCTCAGCTTTCTTTATAGTCCAACTCTCACATCCATACATGACCACTGGAAAAACCACAGCCTTGACTAGACAGACCTTTGTTGGCAAAGTAATGTCTCTGCTTTTTAATATGCTATCTAGGTTGGTCATAACTTTCTTTCCAAGGAGCAAGCATCTTAACTTCATGGCTACAATCACCATCTGCAGTGATTTTGGAGCCCAGAAAAATAAAGTCTGACACCGTTTCCACTGTTTGCCCATCTATTTCCCATGAAGTGATGGGACCTGATGCCATGATCTTAGTTTTCTGAATGTTGAGCTTTAAGCCAACTTTTTCACTCTCTTCTTTCACTTTCATCAAGAGGCTCTTTAGTTCTTCTTCACTTTCTGCCGTAAGGGTGATGTCATCTGAGGTTATTGATATTTCTCCCCACAATCTTGATTCCAGCTTGTGCTTCTTCCAGTCCAGCGTTTCTCATGATGTACTCTGCATATAAGTTAAATAAGCAGGGTAACAATATACAGCCTTGACATACTTCTTTTCCTATTTGGAACCAGTCTGTTGTTCCATGTGCAGTTCTAACTGTTGCTTGCTGACCTGTGTACAGGTTTCTCAAGAGGTAGGTCAGGTGAGGGTCTATATGGAAACTCGTCTTCTTGCTCAGTTTTCTGTAAACATAAACTTACTAAAAATTAGTCTACTAATTTTAAAAAAAGCTGAATTTTTAAGAATTTTGTGTTTTTCTGATGATTTTTTTATTAAAATTATGAAACACTTTGGAAATCTCCTTTAGTTGAACTAAAACAAACATATTTTGTTAGCACTATTGTGCACATGTTGAAGATTGTTTTTTTCCTGTTCCTTGTTTCAATTCTGAGTGTTTGAGTATTTAGTTCAGTATCTGGGGACTAGGTCTTTCGAGAGTTCTATTCTAAAATAGTGGAGATTAAGCAATAGTGAACAGGATACTGTGCTTTATTTTTTAATCAAGCCACTTCTATGAGAGAGAGGATGACTTTACTTCCACAGTTTGGTGTTTGGTTTGGGGGTAGTCTATCCAGGTTTGTTTGCAGATGCTCTGAAAAGATACTCTTATGTGATGGCTACTGCAGGCATGTGAATGGGAATAGCCCAGAGTATCAAGGCAGTATCAGAGCAACTCCTTGCTCGGTTGCCATTGTAGAACTGATTTTACACATGCGCCAAAGATTTCTCAGAGCAGGCAGAAAGGAGTATTTTTTTCAATCACTCAAAAAATATTACAGGATGCCTTGGGGCATTGATCTCTTTCTCCTGCTGGGCTGTTGCAAACTTGCCTTTTATACTATTTTGCTAAGTGCTTTGTTCCTATCAATTCCTTCATACTAGGAATATGAACATGATTTTTTTGCTTCCTAAAGATATCTAAAAAGAAAAGGAAATCACAATGTACAGAAAAATAGATATATGCCCAGAGCTATAACCTACTTGAAACTGGTGTGTTCCTTTTGAAGATACTAAATATGAATTTTCTTTAGCCATATTGACCTGGACCAAAAAATGGAAAATAGAGAAATAACTCTGCTCCTCCTCAAAAATAAGAATATAAAAGGAGTGCAATTACATCTATGTAGTGAAATTCAGTTATTGAAATTACAGTGGTGATGATGTTATAATTTGTAAAACATTTATTTTGTGACAAATGCATGTTTTATATGCCTTTTTATATGAATTATAAAGTTACCACTTACCTTTGAAACAATATCTCATGATTTTACATATCAGATGATTGAGGTTCTGTATACTGATGTATCCTGCCTGTAGTTATATGCTCATAAAGGATAAGCCAGAATTTGAAATCAAGTCCATTTATTTCGAGGTAAAAGATGGCAAAATTAAAGGTTAATTAGCTAAAACAGATATATAAACAGCCCATATAACTTCCTATAAAGAATGGTTTTTAATGGCCCACCAGTACTTGCAGAAATATCTCAGATGCCAGCATTTGACGGAGGTTGGAGAGCTCCCCTATTTCTCAGAAGGTTTTCCCATTAAAGCAATCTGACCCATTGCTTAATAAACTTCCATGCCACTCCATGACCCACTTGAAAGATCTCTATTGCAAGACATTATTCTCCCCTCTGAGATTTAAAGGATCGATTTACCATTCTTTTATGTATTCTAAATGAGCAAACAAAAAACAATAAATCAATTCTTGCCACTAAACAAAACAAAACTTAATTTGTTGATGAGAACAGGGTATAATCAAAATGAGACTATATAATGATAGTTGTAGTTGAAATTTTTCATCAGATTTCTTAGTACCTCCAAGAATTTCTTAATCATCCACAGGTACTTTTATCCCAAATTCAGATTGCTCATCTTCTGCTGTTTGTGTGTGTGTGTGTGAAAGTCACTCAGTCACGTCTGACTCTTTTGATCCCATGTACTATACAGTCCATGGAATTCTCCAGGCCAGAATACTGGAGTGGGTAGCCATTCCCTTCTCCAGGGGATCTTCCAAACCCAGGGATCAAACCCAGGTCTCCCACATTTCAGGCAGATTCTTTACCAGCTGAGTCACCAGGGAAGCAGGGAAGCCCAAGAATACTGGAGTGAGTAGCGTTTCTCTTCTCCAGCAGATCTTCCAGACCCAGGAATCGAACCCGGGTCTCCTGCACTGCAGGCGGATTCTTTACCAACTGAGCTACCAGGAAATTAAAAAAAAAAAAAAAAATTCAGTGGTCAATACTCTGCTGGTTTGAAAACCTAAGAGTTTAGTACTATGGTTGCTGCTGCTGCTAAGTGACTTCAGTCGTGTCCGACTCTGTGCGACCCCACAGACGGCAGCCCACCAGGCTCCCCCGTCCCTGGGATTCTCCAGGCAAGAACACGGGAGTAGGTTGCCATTTCCTTCTCCAATGCATGAAAGTGAAAAGTGAAAGTGAAGTCGCTCAGTCGTGTCTGACCCTCAGCGACCACATGGACCACAGCCTTCCAGGCTCCTCCGTCCATGGGATTTTCCAGGCAGGAGTACTGGAGAGGGGGTGCCATTGCCTTTTCCAAGTACCATGGTTAGATTATTCTAAAGTAAATTTGTCTGGATCTTGTAAAACATTGTCATGCAAAATAGCAGTTTCCTCTCATATATGCTTTAGCTTGAGCATATGACAAAATTACTCTTCTAACTGATTGGAGAGGAAAGAGAAGTGATGTCAGGAACTGGTTATACTTCATTGTTGTAAAGGACTAGCCTCAGATTGGTTTCTAACTGATTGAAAAAGACTTTTAGTTTACGATGATCTACTGAGCACAGAGGAGCCATGGCTGCATGGGCACAGGAGGGCCTGGAGGAGCTATCCCACGTTGAAGGTCAGGAAGGGCTGTGGTGAGGAGATACCCCTTGTCCAAGGTAAGGAGCAATGGCTGCGCTTTGCTGGAGCAGCCGTGAAGAGATACCCCACGCCCAAGATAAGAGAAACCCAAGCAGGACAGTAGGTATTGCAAGAGGGCATCAGAGGGCAAACACACTGAAACCATACTCACAGAAAACTAGTCAGTCTAATCACACTAGGACCACAGCCTTGTCTAACTCAGTGAAACTAAGCCAAGCCTGTGGGGCAACCCAAGACGGGCGGGTCATGGTGGAGAGATTTGACAGAATGTGGTCCACTGGAGAAGGGTATGGCAAACCACTTCAGTATTCTTGCCTTGAGAACCCCATGAACAGTATGAAAAGGCAAAATGACAGGATACTGAAAGAGAAACTCCCCAGGACAGTAGGTGCCCAATATGCTACTGGAGATCAGTGGAGAAATAACTTCAGAAAGAATGAAGGGATGGAGCCAAAGCAAAAACAATACCCAGCTGTGGATGTGACTGGTGATAGAAGCAAGGTCCGATGCTGTAAAGAGCAATATTGCATAGGAACCGGGAATGTCAGGTCCATGAATCAAGGCAAATTGGAAGTGGTCAAACAAGAGACGGCAAGAGTGAATGTCCACATTCTAGGAATCAGCAAACTGAAATGGACTGGAATGGGTGAATTTAATTCAGATGACCATTATATCTACTACTGCGGGCAGGAATCCCTCAGAAGAAATGGAGTGGCCATCATGGTCAACAAAAGAATCCGAAATGCAGTACTTGGATGCAATCTCAAAAATGACAGAATGATCTCTGTTTGTTTCCAAGGCAAACCATTCAATATCACAGTAATCCACGTCTATGCCCCAACCAGAAACGCTGAAGAAGATGAAGTTGAATAGTTCTGTGAAGACCTCCAAGACCTTTTAGAACTAACACCCAAAAAAGATGTCCTTTTCATTATAGGGGACTGGAATGCAAAAGTAGAAAGTCAAGAAATACCTGGAGTAACAGGCAAATTTGGCCTTGGAATATGGAATGAAGCAGGGCAAAGACTGATAGAGTTTTGCCAAGAAAATGCGCTGGTCATAACAAACACCCTCTTCCAAAAACACAAGAGAAGACTCTATACGTGGACATCACCAGATGGTCAACACTGAAATCAGATTGATTATATTCTTTGCAGCCAAAGATGGAGAAGCTCTATACAGTCAGCAAAAACAAGACCAGGAGCTGACTGTGGCTCAGATCATGAAATCCTTATTGTCAAATTCAGACTTAAGTTGAAGAAAGTAGGGAAAACCACTAGACCATTCAGGTATGACCTAAATCAAATCCCTTATGATTATACAATGAAAGTGAGAAATAGATTTCAGAGCCTAGATCTGATAGATAGAGTGCCTGATGAACTATGGAATGAAGTTCATGACATTGTTCAGGAGACAGGGATCAAGACCATTCCCATAGAAAAGAAATGCAAAAAAGCAAAATGGCTGTCTGGGGAGGCCTTAGAAATAGCTGTGAAAAGAAGAGAAGTGAAAAGCAAAGGAGAAAAGGAAAGATATAAACATCTGAATGCAGAGTGCCAAAGAATAGCAAGAAGAGATAAGAAAGCCTTCTTCAGCGATCAGTGCAAAGAAATAGAGGAGAACAACAGAATGGGAGAGACTATTAAGAAGAGATGGCAAGAATACACAGAAGAACTGTACAAAAAAGATCTTCATGACCCAGATAAACACGATGGTGCGATCACTGACCTAGAGCCAGACATCCTGGAATGTGAAGTCAAGTGGGCCTTAGAAAGCATCACTACCAACAAAGCTAGAGGAGGTGATGGAATTCCAGTTGAGCTATTTCAAATCCTGAAACATGATGCTGTGAAAGTGCTGCACTCAATATGCCAGCAAATTTGGAAAACTCAACAGTGGCCACAGGACTGGAAAAGGTCAGTTTTCATTCCAATCCCAAAGAAAGGCAATGCCAAAGAATGCTCAAACTACCACAAAATTGCACTCATCTCACACGCTAGTAAAGTAATGCTCAAAATTCTCCAAGACAGGCTTCAGCAATACATGAACAATGAACTTCCTGATGTTCAAGGTGGTTTTAGAAAAGGCAGAGGAACCAGAGTTCAAATTGCCAACATCCGCTGGGTCATCGAAAAAGCAAGAGAGTTCCAGAAAAATATCTATTTCTGCTTTATTGACTATGCCAAAGCCTTTGACTGTGTGGATCACAATAAACTGTGGAAAATTCTGAAAGAGATGGGAATACCAGACCACCTGATTTGCCTCTTGAGAAATTTGTATGCAGGTCAGGAAGCAACAGTTAGAACTGGACATGGAACAACAGACTGATTCCAAGTAGTAAAAGGAGTTCGTCAAGGCTGTATATTGTCACCCTGTTCATTTAACTTATATGCAGAGTACATCATGAGAAACGCTGGACTGGAAGAAACACAAGCTGGAATCAAGATTGCTGGGATAAATATCAATAACCTCAGATATGCAGATAACACCACCCTAATGGCAGAAAGTGAAGAAGAACTAAAAAGCCTCTTGATGAAAGTGAAAGTGGAGAGTGAAAAAGTTGGCTTAAAGCTCAACATTCAGAAAACGAAGATCATGGCATCTGGTCCTATCGCTTCATGGCAAATAGATGGGGAAACAGTGGACACAGTGTCAGACTTATTTTTCTGGGCTCCAAAATCACTACAGATGGTGACTGCAGCCATGAAATTAAAAGACGCTTACTCCTTGGAAGGAAAGTTATGACCAACCTAGATAGCATATTCAAAAGCAGAAACATTACTTTGCCAACAAAGGTCCGGCTAGTCAAGGGTATAGTTTTTCCTGTGGTCATGTATGGATGTGAGAGTTGGACTGTGAAGAAAGCTGAGCACCGAAGAATTGATGCTTTTGAACTGTGGTGTTGGAGAAGACTCTTGAGGGTCCCCTGGACTGCAAGGAGATCCAACCAGTCCATTCTGAAGGAGATCAGCCCTGGGATTTCTTTGGAAGGAATGATGCTAAAGCTGAAACTCCAGTACTTTGGGCACCTCATGCGAGGATTTGACTCATTGGAAAAGACTGTGATGCTGGGAGGGATTGGAGGCAGGAGGAGAAGGGGACGACAGAGGATGAGATGGCTGGATGGCATCACTGATTCAGTGGACGTGAGTCTGAGGGAACTCCGGGCATTGGTGATGGATAGGGAGGCCTGGCATGCTGTGATTCATGGGGTCGCAAAGAGTCAGACAGGACTGAGTGACTGATCTGATCTGATTGAGCACATATAGGTATCATGTTTCATTTGAGTCCAGTGAAATCCTAGTAAATGAAAAAAAAAAAAACAATAAATAAAAAGAGGATGGTACTTTTCAAATAATTATTAGAAGATAAAACACAGAGAATTTCTCATAAAGAAACTTGGAAAAGAATATTGTATCCTAAAATATGTAACAAGGAAGCTGCAGTCAAGTAGTATATTTATGTCCTACAGCACCTTAAAGAGGCTCAAAACCAGACACTTGAAGTATTTCAGAGGAAGAGAAAAGAGTTTGAGAAGATTGATGGAAGTAGATGAAAGTGTTATCTCCTCAAATCCTTGAAAAACTTCTGTCTACACAATACAGAGACATGAGGCATTCACCTCCAGCAAAAGATAGAACTGGATTCTTTTTTTTTTTTCCCTAAAGAAAACAACATCTTACTCTTGTGTGAAATTTTTATAAATCTTAGTTATGTTGAATTGGTTCATGATGCTTTTTAGGTATACTATATCCTTTTATATTTCTGTATATTCCTTCTATCACATTTTGAGAGTTTGATAGTGTAACTCCAACTAAAAATCTTAATTTATCTACTTTAAAAATAATTATAATATATAGTGGAACTTTGAAAAATTAAAAATAATGTCACTGATTGGGGAAAATATTTTCAATGTGACAAAAACTTTGTATAAAATACAGGATATACAAATAATGCTCAATAATAAGAAAAATAGCTAAATTTAAAAGTGAGATAGTGACATGAACAAATGGATAACAAAAGAAGATATGTAAATGACCAATGAAGATATGAATAAATGCTTAACATCACTAGTGTTCGGGGAAATGCAAATTAAAACCTGGTAAGATAGAAACATAGATCCATTAGAATGACAAAAGCTGAAACAAGTAGCCATACAAAATATTGGTGAGCATACAGAACAACTGAAGTGTTCAATATTAGCAAAAACATAAAATAGTACACACACCTTAGAAATTATTTTGGCAGTATTAAAAAACAGAGACATTACTTTGCCAATAAAGTTTGTATAGTCAAAGCTATGATTTTTTCCAGTAGCTATGATTCTTTACCACTGAGCCACTGGGGAAGTCCCCAGGATTACACACACAGCTGAGTAAAAAAAGAGGAACAAACTATTGGTTACATTCAACAACATAAATGAATCTCAAAAACAAACTGCGTATGAAATTATAGAAGAGGGAAAACTAAACTATAGCGAAAGAGCAGATTAGTGGTGGCCTTGAGTCAGAAGTGAAGGTAATTAAGAGACACTAAGGCTTATTGGGTCATATGGTAGTTTTACTCCTAGTTTTTTCAGGAATCTCCATGCTGCCTTTCATTGTGACTATATCAATTTACATTTCCACCAACAGTGCAAGAGGGTTCCCTTTTTTCCACTCCCTCTCCAACATTTATTGTTTGTAGGTTTTTTGATGATGGCCATTCTGACCCATGTGTGGTGATATTTCATTGTAGTTTTGATTTGCATTTCTCTATGAGTCGAGTATCTTTTCATGTGTTTATTATCTACCTGTATGTCTTCTTTGGAGAAATATCTGTTTAAGTCATTTGCCCACTATTTGATTGGGTTGTTTGTTTTAAGGCATGTATGCAAAATCTAAGATGAAACTGATGAATCCATTTGCAGGGCAGAAATGGAGACATAGCCATAGAGAACAGAGTTATGGACACAGTGGGTTGGGGGAGTAGTGGGTGGGATGAATGGAAAGAGTAGCATGGAAACACAAACTGTACCATATGTAAAACAGACAGCCAGTGGGAATTTGCTACGTAACTCAGGGAACTCAAACCAGGGCTCTGTGACACCCAGAGGCATGTGATGGGGTGGGAGAAAGCTTCAAGAGGTAGGGGACATATGTACATATATGTCTGATTCTTGTTGATGTATGACAAAAACCAATGCAATATTGTAAAGCAATTATCCTTCAATTAAAAATAAGTTTTAGAGAGATGAAGGAACTTTCAGGGGTAATGGAAACATTATATCTTGATTGTGGAGGCGTTTTCAACTAATTTCATCAATGGCATTCTTAAAACATTTTATTGCAAGTTAAATAGCCCTTAATAAAGTTGACTTTTTAAAAAATCAAACACCGTTTCCAAAACATTAGTTAATCATATTCACTGAGCATTTGGACATCAGAGTAATCAGCTCTTTCATTTGTCTAAATATACCATAAATCTCTTTTCTGCAATTCAAAATCACTTTGATATCCAAGTAGCTACTAACAGTTTCTCAAAGTGCTATAGAATCTAAGCCATGTATCGGATTGCTTCACAGAATATAAGCTTGATATCAAAATCAAGTATTAGTGTTTTTCACAAAAGTTTCTGACCTTCCAAGAATATAGGTGCTGTATAATTTTTCCCATTTCAGAACTTATCAAATTTGAAGAATTTCTGATTCCCGTGAAGTCTATTTATTAATATTTTATAATGAACTATTAAGAGTCTAACATCAAGGGACTGGTTTGCTTCAGATATAAATATCATAATGAGAAAATGTTCAATGGAAGACATAGCTGAAAATTCTTCAATTCAATATCATTAATTCTGAGTGTTCTTAGAAACACTAATTACCCTCTTGAGATTGAATAATATCTATATATTCCATTTTGTTTCCATTACTTTGTTTTCAGTTGTGAGTAATAGTGGAAATGTTGAAACTCAAAGCAGATTCCAAAACAGCTTTTTATTGTTGCAAAGGAAGTTAGAAACAGGAATTGTGGTTTTGAAAACATTGTGTGTATTTTACCATGAATTTGCTTGACAATTTTGTTTACTATTCGTAATTAGCACTACTGGCACTTGGGAATGATTTCAGAGGCAGAATGGAACTGGCAGTTTTGTGATTTATTAATAATCCAGTTTGAAGGAAAGTTTTGGGTCTGAGAAAGTGATGCAAATTATATTAATACAAAAATGTACACATCTGTACACCAAGATGAAAAAATGCTCCTTGGAAGTTTATTTTGTCCTTAGAATGCTCTGTGGGCCTCAGCAATAAAAACACAAAGGGTAGTCTTCAAAAATAGTAACTACACTTTAAAAGGATTTAAATGTAGTTCACATATTGATTTATCAGCACTAAGTCAGTGTTCTTAAACCTTTCTGCACTGTAACCAAAGAACAGAATGTATTTTACAAGGCAACCCTGTGTGCACACAATACACACACTTCTGAAATAAGCATTTCACTGGTGGCTCAGATGGTAAAGCATCTGCCTACAATGTGGGAGACTCAGGTTCAATCCCTGGGTTGGGACGATCTCCTGGAGAAGGAAATGGCCACCCACTCCAGTATTCTTGCCTGGAAAATCCCATGGACAGAGGAGCCTGTAAGCTACAGTCCATGGGGTCGCAAAGAGTTGGACACGACTGAGCGATTTCACTTCACTTTTTTGGTCATTTTTTTAAAATTTTTCAGTTGCACCTCATGGGCATCTGGGATCTTCGTTTTCCAACCAGGGATTGAATCCAGGCCCTCTACAGAGTCTTAACCACTGGACTGTCCTGGAAGTCCCAAAACTTGGGTCATTCTTAAAATGTGCAATATTTTTTGTTCTTTTCTATTCTAACCTCTGTCTTTTTTTTTAATATTTGTTTCCCCCCATCTCTGTAAATAGAGTTCATAGTTAAACCACAGTTTGAAAAACTGTGCTAAAGATCTAGGTATGACTAATGACATTTATTAATTGGACTATTCAGGGTTCTTTAGAAAAATAGAACCCAAGGAGATGCATAGATTTATTATAGCAATTGGCTCACACACCTATAGAGGTTAAGAAGTCCCATAGTCTCTCTGCAGTCTGGAGAACCAGGAAAGCTGGTATTATAATTCAGTCCAAGTTTGAAGGTCTGAGAAGAGGGGCTGGGAAACACTTGTGTGAGTCCCAGGGGCCAAAGACCCAAGAACCAAGAACTCCAGGGTCTGAAGGCAGAAGACAGATGACTCAGCTCAAGAGAAGAAAGAAAATTCTCCCTTCACATTTTTATTCCATTTAGTCCTCGAGGATTCAGATGATACCTGCCCATATTAGTGAGGGCTGATCTTCTTTACTCAGTTTACTGATTTCAACACTGATCTGTTCCAGAAACACCATCACAGACACACTGAGAAATATTGTTTTGCCAACTCTCTGGATAACCCTGAGCCCCAAGTCAAGTTGATATATAAAATTAACCATCAAGTAAATTTAATCCAAGTATTCATTATTCTGGATGGAAATTGGAAAATGGACAATAGTTGAATAGGGACCTGGAAATGGCCCAAAAGAGCTAAACTTCACAATTCTATTGTTATCCAGATCCTGCACTAGGCAGTTTAAATGTGATTTCATGCAACTTTCTGTTACTACAAAAAAAGAGGAAAGGGCCCTGATAGTCTTGGATGATGTAGAACTACATATTCCAAATTTATAAACTAAGTCTTTAAAGTTTCAGGTTTCTTTGAAATAGTGTTCATTTTAAAATGGAGCATGCTCTACCTATTAGAAAAGGTAGCTGGAAACAAATTCCTCTAAAATGCTGACAAACGTTAAAAATTAATGTATAATGGATGCTTACTGTATACTTCCCTGGTAGCTCATCTGGTACAGAATCTGCCTACAATGCAGGAGACCCTGGTTCAATTCCTGGGTCAGGAATATTCCCTGAAGAAGGGATAGGCTACCCACTCCAATATTCAGGTTTCTCTAGTGGCTCAGAAGGTAAAGAAGCCGCCTGCAATGCAGGAGACCTGGCTTTGGTATCTGGGTTGGGAAGATCCCCTGAAGAAGGATGGCAACCCACTCCGATATTCTTGCCTGAAGAATCCCATGAACAGAGGAGCCTGGCAGGCTCCATGGGGGTATATGGGGTTGCAAAGAGTCAGACACAACTAAGCAACATTCATTTTCACTTCACATTTTACATTTTATACTTACTTTCAAAGGAATGAAAGCATCGACAGCTTCTTTCGTTTCATTCTTTAATTCATTAAAAATTCAACTAGTAATTTTTCAGTCCCAGACAGAGTCCAGGCACTAGATTTACAGTAGTTTAAAAAAACAACAACAAAAAAAACTTGTTCTCGTGGCATTTATAGTCTAGTGATAGAGTTAAGGATAAAAAAAGAGGAAAAAAATAAGTAAAATAAGTTAAGCAATGATATGAATACCTCAGAAAAATAAAATAGAAGGGAGATAAGGAGGAACGGAGTGTTTCCAACTTTAAATAAAGTACTATATGAAAGTTTCCCTAAGAAGATAATATTTGAATAATTGTAGTAAATAAAGCAAGTACGATGTGGAGATTTAAAAGAGGGCAATTAAGCAGAGATATGTTTAAGGGTTTTAAGCTTTATTATAAAAAAGTAGATTTCTACACATCTAATTTACCTATTTTTAAAAACTGTTTAATATATGTAAAATAGAACTTACAGGATCTGACTTGTAGGCTATTTCTTCCTCTTTGTTATAGGAACGTCTCCAGGATAATGAAAAGAAAGCAGATATATTAATCAGCTCCAGCTTCTCTAACAAAATACCATGAACTGACTGACTTAAACAGCAGATATTTATTTCTCACAATTCTGGAGGCCAGGATCAAGGCACTAGCAAATTTGGTTCCTGATGAGATTCTCTTCTTGGCTTATGGACAACCTTCTTCTCACTGTGTCCTTACACAGAAAAAAAACAAAGAATATTCTGATTTTCTGTCTCTTCTCATAAGTATACCATGCCTATCATAGGGCATTCCAATCTCAGGACCTCATCTAAACCTATATTCACATCCAAAAGGTCCCATCTCCAAATACCATCACATTGGGAATTAGGGCTTCAACATATGAATTTTGGAAAGGCATAGCTATTCAGTCTATAACAGTAGGTGACCTGGTTTATCTTCCTGTTAACATAATAACTGGACCTCTGGGTAGATGGACTAATTATATTTACTAGGAAAGGGTACTTACATAAAAAATATTCTTATCAGGAAATCCCAGATGTCCACTGCTTATATAGTACATAAATTTAGAAGCTATGTATTCCTAAGGTGTGTCTCCCTGGGAAATGTCATTTAGGTTGTGTTATTAAGATTAAACACTTCTTGTTGACTAAAAACATGAGTACCTAACTTGAAGAATTTATTAACTCTGATCAGAGAACCTGGGAGGGCTTCAGTCTCTAGGATGACTCCTCATGCACGCTTCTTCTAGCTCCTTGTTTGCTGATACCTTTAAACTTATTATTAGAGTTTGACACTCAGTAATTTCTCTTTTTGTGAATATGATTTGACAATCCAATCTTTTGGGTTAGTTCAAAATAGTATATAATCTGATATATATACTTAGGTGCCAAGTTCATTCAATGCAAAGCCATATATTCCTGAAGCATTGATTTTACTTAATAGAATATCATCATAGTGTACATCTATTACTTATGCCTGACCATTATTTCTTCTCCCTTTTTGGTACTCATTGGAGAAGTATGACTTTATTTTCATGTTTTTCTATCATGATTATAAATCAAAGTTTGTTCATAACAACCCCCTGCCTTCTCTTTTTCAAAGGGGGGGCACACAAATCAAGATAAACCGTTTAGATTCTCTTTTTGGAGATCTGAATCTTCAGCTTGGTAACATAAGGAGGAAAAGTGCTTAGATTCAATGGCAGTGTTCTGAAGCAATTGCTAACTTATTATCATTGTTTAAACTCTAAATTGCTTTAGTTCAAGTATTAACTGGACACAATAATCTGTGCTGTTGATTTGAAGTAAATGTGTATATTTTAGATCTCAAATATAAGACAGGCAATGTGAAGTATAAAATAGTAGAGATTTATTATCTGAAATTTATTATTAACATAATCACCTACACAAAGGAATCCATTTCAGCACAGACTATGTCATAGCATTTTGATACCAAAAAAAGTCCAAACAGAAATGACTCTCAAATTTCAATGGAATTTTTTAAAAAGTTTATTAAAATTCATAATCTTTGATCCCATCTGATTCAGCAGATCTGCCTTTTAATGAATACCATAAATGTTTCCCAAGGAATGGGAATTTCAGCTACAAACCCTTGTGAGCCATGAATCTCAGATTTCATGTAGCAATAGAGAGAGTTTTTGCTTTTTAAGCATAAGGTTATAAACTAGCCAGTTATCCTTGCAGGCCCTTGTGTGGGAGTTGTTTCCAGTTCACTCTTACACCAGGAATTATATCCTTACATGGTTATGTCATATTAAACGTCCCTCCATGGCAAGTTTCTGGGCTTTGTTTTCTTAAAAAGCCTAGTCCCGTAATACTGTGTAAACTGGAGATCAATTTGTCCTTTAGCAAATGTCTTCAGGACGAAAGACGGTTTTGGTGTTATACTTTCTCTCCAAGTTTATACCTTCATTTCATTTTTCCCCAAAATATTATTTACCTTAGTGATCAAAATGACCTCAAAGTGAAAATTTAATTTAAATTAATCCACGATTGGTGGTTTCCCCAGAAAAATGAGAGAAAAAGGAGATATATCTTATCTGGGAGAAAGTCTATTCATATCAAGTAATGGGGTTCAGGACAGGCCACCCCAAGATTTGTTGTTGTTCCATTGCTAAGCCATGTCTGACTCTTTGCTAACCCATGGACTGCCACATGCCAGACTTCCCTCTCACTAGCTCCCAGAGCTTGCTCAAACTCATGTCCAGAGTTGGTGATACCATCCAACTATCTCTTCCTCTACTACCAACTTCTCCTCCTGTTTTCAATCTTTCCCAGCATCAGGGTCTTTTCTAATGAGTCAGCTCTTCACATCAGGTGGCCAAGGTATTGGAGCTTCAGCTTCAGCATCAGTCCTTCAAATGAATATTCAGGTTTGGGTGACATATATACCTCATTTTACCCAACTGCCTTTGGAATCTCTCATGTAACATGGATTCTTTGTACATATGTAATTAAATTTACTTTTTTCTAATTAATCTGTCTTATGTCATTTTAATTATTCAACCAGCCAAAAAGACTGAAAGGTAAGAGGGAAAATTTCCCTCCCCAACACATGTCAAAGAATTCCCACAAATGAAGTTTCAAAGAAAACTATTTTCTCAGCACAATCACACACACACACACACACAGAAGCATAGCACACAAAAAGAAGATAAAACTTACACATCAGTTTCAATTGGGTATTGAAATTGTCAGACATAATATAAAATAAATATATGTGGTGGGTTATAAAATTAAAAGATAAGCATAAAAACTAGTAAAGAGCTAATTGGATTTCTCTCTTGGTCCAGTGGTTAAGAATTTACCTGCCAACGCAGGGGACACAAGTTTGATGCTGGTCCGAGATGATCCCACATGCTGCAGGACAACTAAACCCTTGAGCCACAACTCCTGAGCCTGTGCCCTAAAGCCCATGCTCTGCAACAAGAAAAGGATCACAAAGGGAAGCCCACACACATTGCACCTGGTGAGTAGCCTCCACTTGCTGTAATTAGAGAAAGCCCACATGCAGCAACAAAGACCTGGTGCAGCCAAAAATAAATAAGTACTAACCAATTTAGTTAAGAAATATATGGAATTCCTAGAAAGATATAACACTGTTAATTATAAAATAATGAAAGATTTTTACAGTAATTAACAAATAATAAAGCCATATGGTCATTCAAATAGATAGGAGGGGGAAAAGCCTTAAAATTTAAAATTCATCCATAATAAAAACTCTTACTTGAGATTAACTCTTTAGGATGTGGAGAAAAATGGAAATCAACACGTTTCTAATCACTCTGATGCCCTCAAAAACAGCATAAAATGGAAACTTTAAAATCAACATTGAGAACAAATTGAACTATACAGATTACCCATTTTTAGCATTACTAACAGAGTATATCTCAAATTTTAAATTACCTATAGATATGCTATTGCCTCTGGGGATGGAGGAAGGGTAAGGAGGGATGTTTCAGGTCCCATGAAGAAGAGCTCAGGGGAAAGGAATATTAAACAAAGTATAGATTAAATCACCGCCTGAAAGAGAAACTGGAATGAATGACAAAGTACTAACTACGAGCTAGGACTTGGTTACAGAAAAAGAACTTAATAGTGTGTAGAACCAGAAATGGTAGTTTTAAAGAAGCATTGCCTCTGGAAAAGAGGTAGTTATTTGGAGAATGTGAGCAAAAATAAAGGAAACAAAGGAACTGAGGTCATAAGAAATGGAAAGGAAACAAGATTCATCAACCCTTTACCTGCACCACACCACAAAACCACCACCATCCAAAAATCAGAACTACTTAGGGGTGGACAGGGTAGTGGAAGCTCACAAAATAAAAACCCATTACAGGAAATAGCAAGCAGACACACACACACAGAAATCAGAAGACACAGAAGACACCCTGCTAACAAAAAAATATCCTCCAAAAACACCATAAAATTGAAGAAAACAAGAAGAACCAAAATTCAAAGCTGAATCAAATGTTATTAAGCCAGCATTTAGATATAAAAAATATTTTAAGCCTGAAAATAAAAATCCAGGAACAAAAGTGAACAATAAAAGCTGGGAAAAAATAAACCAAGTCTAACAGTAAAGAAATAGAAGAAGAAGACCAAATGATCTTATATGCAGAGTAAATCGTAAGAGACCAAAAGGAAAACGGATTTAAACCAAAAGTTAATGAAAACCTGAAGAAAAGAATGAAGAACATTACAATCAAGTAAATGATTAGTATAATAATTAAAATTGTAAGTAAAAAGTAGAGAAAAGGGTGAACGTCGACATTCTAGGAATCAGCTAAGTAAAATGGACTGGAATGGGTGGATTTAACTCAGATGACCATTATATCTACTACTGTGGGCAGGAATCCCTCAGAAGAAATGGAGTGGCCATCATGGTCAACAAAAGAGTTTGAAATGCAGTACTTGGATGCAATCTCAAAAACGACAGAATGATCTCTGTTTGTTTCCAAGGCAAACCATTCAATATCACAGTAATCCAAGACTATGCCCCAACCAGTAACACTGAAGAAGCTGAAGTTGAACTGTTCTATGAAGACCTACAAGACCTTTTAGAACTAACACCCTAAAAAGATGTCCTTTTCATTATAGGGGACTGGAATGCAAAAGTAGGAAGTCAAGAAACACCTGGAGTAACAGGCAAATTTGGCCTTGGAATATGGAATGAAGCAGGGCAAAGGCTAATAGAATTTTGCCAAGAAAATTCACTGGTCATAGCAAACACCCTCTTCCAACAACACAAGAGAAGATTCTACACATGGACATCACCAGAAGGTCAACATAGAAATCAGATTGATTATATTCTTTGCAGGCAAAGATGGAGAAGCTCTATACAGTCAGCAAAAACAAGACCAGGAGCTGACTGTGGCTTAGATCATGAACTCCTTATTGCCAAATTAAGACTTAAATTGAAGAAAGTAGGGAAAACCACTAGACCATTCAGGTATGACCTAAATCAAATCCCTTATGATTATACAGTGGAAGTGAGAAATAGATTTAAGGGACTAGATCTGATAGAGTGCTTGATGAACTATGGACTGAGGTTCGTGACATTGTACAGGAGACAGGGATCAAGACCATCCCCATGGAAAAGAAGTGCAAAAAAGCAAAATGGCTGTCTGGAAAGGCCTTACAAATAGCTGTGAAAAGAAGAGAAGTGAAAAGCAAAGGAGAAAAGGAAAGATATATGCATCTGAATGCAGAGTTCCAAAGAATAGCAAAAAGAGATAAGAAAGCCTTCTTCAGCCATCAATGCAAAGAAATAGAGGAAAACAACAGAATGGGAAAGACTAGAGATCTCTTCAAGAAAATTAGAGATACCAAGGGAAGAGTTCATGCAAAGATGGGCTCGATAAAGGACAGAAATGGTATGGACCTAACAAAGGCAGAAGATATTAAGAACAGGTGGAAAGAATACACGGAAAAACTGTACAAAAAAGCTCTTCACGATCCAGATAATCATGATGGTGTGATCACTGACCTAGAGTCAGACATCCTGGAATGTGAAGTCAAGTGGACCTTAGAAAGCATCACTACAAACAAAGCTAGTGGAGGTGATGGAATTCCAGTTGAGCTCTTTGAAATCCTGAAACATGATGCTGTGAAGGTGCTGCACTCAATATGTCAAAAAACTTGGAAAATTCAGCAGTGGCCACAGGACTGGAAAAGGTCAGTTTTTCTTCCAATCCCAAAGAAAGGTAATGCCAAAGAATGCTCAAACTACCGCACAACTGCACTCATCTCACATGCTAGTAAAGTAATGCTCAAAACTCTCCAAGCCAGGCTTCAGCAATACGTGAACCGTGAACTTCCAGTTGTTCAAGCTGGTTTTAGAAAAAGAAGAGGAACCAGAGATCAAATTGCCAACATCCGTTGGGTCATCAAAAAAGCAAGAGAGTTCCAGAAAAACATCTATTTCTGCTTTATTGACTATGCCAAAGCCTTTGACTGTGTGGATCACAATAAACTGTGGAAAATTCTGAAAGAGATGGGAATATCAGGTGGTCTGGTGTTGCAGGTCAGGAAGAAACACTTAGAACTGGACATGGAACAACAGACTGGTTCCAAATAGGAAAAGGAGTACGTCAAGGCTGTATATTGTCACCCTGCTTATTTAACTTCTATGCAGAGTACATCACGAGAAATGCTGGGCTGGAAGAAGCACAAGCGGGAATCAAGATTGCTGGGAGAAATAGCAATCACCTCAGATATGCAGATGACACCACCCTTATGGCAGAAAGTGAAGAGGAACTAAAAAGCCTCTTGATGAAGGTGAAAGAGGAGAGTGAAAAAGTTGGCTTAAAACTCAACATTCAGAAGACAAAAATCATGGCATCTGGTCCCATCACTTGAGGGGAAATAGATGCGGAAACTGTGAAAACAGTGTCAGACTTTATTTTTTTGTGGCTCCAAAATCACTGCAGCTGGTGATTGTAGCCATGAAATTAAAAGACACTTACTCATCAGAAGAAAAGTTATGACCAAGCTAGATAGCATATTCAAAAGCAGAGACATTACTTTGCCAATAAATGTCCGTCTAATCAAGGCTATGGTTTTTCCAGTGGTCATGTATGGATGTGAGAGTTGGACTGTGAAGAAGGCTGAGCATCGAAGAATTGATGCTTTTGAACTGTGGTGTTGGAGAAGACTCTTGAGAGTCCCTTGAACTGCAAGGAGATCCAATCAGTCCATTCGGAAGGATTTCAGCCCTGGGATTTCTTTGGAAGGAATGATGCTAAAACTGAAACTCCAGTACTTTGGCCACCTCATGCGAAGAGTTGACTCATTGGAAAAGACTCTGATGCTGGGAGGGATTGGGGGCAGGAGGAGAAGGGGATGACAGAGGATGAGATGGCTGGATGGCATCACTGACTCGATGGACATGAGTCTGAGTAAACTCCGGGATTTGGTGATGGACAGGGAGGCCTGGCGTGCTGCGATTCGTGGGCTCGCAAAGAGTCGGACACGACTGAGTGACTGAACTGAATTTAATCAAAGGGTATGATGTTTCTGTTATACAAAATAAGTACTAGAGATCTGTTTATATATACTATTATACTTTAGTGTTTATAGTAAACAACACTGTATTAAATACTTAAAATTGTGCTAAGTGAACAGATCTTATGTATTGTCTTTATCATATATACAAACAAAAATAATGATAAATAAGGAGAGTGGGAGCAAATTTTTGAAGTGAATATGTATATTTATGGCATAGATTGTACTGATGATTTCACAGGTATATATTTATCTCCAAACTCATTAAGCTGTATACTTTAAATATGTATTTCTTTTTGTATGTCAATTAATCATAATAAAGTAATTTTAAAAATAAATAAATGAGAAATCAAACAAGATAAGCAAGCAATAAAAAGCAGTAGAAAGTGGCTGAAATGGAAAACAGGCAAAGAGGTAAATTATAGCTGTCTGTAATTACATCCCTATAGAATAAAATAAAAACAATGTAACAGAACTAATCATTAAAACTACATTTTCAGAAAACTTTCCAGAAACAGAATACCTGAATTTACACATTAGCAAAAATTGATCCAGAATAATCAGCTGTAACATGTAACCTAGTAAAACTGCTAAATTTTAAAGATGTATGCATGCGTGTTCAGTTCTTTCACTATAGTGTTAAAGACTTTGCAACCCTATGGACTGTAGTCCTCCAGGGATGACTGTAGTCATCCATGGGTTTCTCCAGGTAAGAATACTGGAGTGAATTGCCATGCCCTCCTCCAGGGGATCTTCCTGACCTAGGGATCAAATTCATGTCTCTTAGGTCTCCTGCATTGGCAGGTGGATTCTTTATCCACTGAGTCTCCTGGAAGCCCCAAATTTTAAAGATAAATTTTTACAAATAAAATGAAACTTACAAATACAAAATAAGTCCACTGGTATTAGATTTCTCGAAAGAAATGTACAAGGCAACGAGAGAGAAGCAATTTCAAAAAGTTTAACTAAACCAGTGCAAACTGGCTAAGATTTTTTTGAAATATCAAGTCAATAGGAAAAACTATATTGAAAGCTGTCAGAAATTAGGGAACACTGTGGACATGTGTCCTTCCTGAAGAATCTGCTAGAGTATATATCAGAAAAGTTGTTTTTCTGTGAAATGTTAGATGGCAAATATTTTAGACTTTGAGGTCTATTTACTCTCTCTCAAAGTATTCAAATCTGTGACTGTGGTATAAAAATAGTCATAGAAAATATATAAAGACATTATTATGACTGTTCTGATTCAACTTCATTTACAAAAAAAAAAGAGAAAAAAAAAAGGAAGCAACTGACAAAGAATTAGTCTCAAAAATATACAAGCAACTCCTGCAGCTCAATTCCAGAAAAATAAATGACCCAATCAAAAAATGGGCCAAAGAACTAAACAGATAGTTCTCCAAAGAAGACATACAGATGGCTAACAAACACATGAAAAGATGCTCAACATCACTCATTACTAGAGAAATTCAAATCAAAACCACTATGAGGTACCATTTCATGCCAGTCAGAATGGCTGCGATCCAAAAGTCTACAAGAAATAAATGCTGGAGAGGGTGTGGAGAAAAGGGAACCCTCTTACACTGTTGGTGGGAATGCAAACTAGCACAGCCACTATGGAGAACAGTGTGGAGATTCCGTAAAAAACTGGATATAGACAGCCATATGACCCAGCAATGCCACTGCTGGGCATACACACCAAGGAAACCAGAATTGAAAGAGACACGTGTACCCCAATGTTCATCGCAGCACTGTTTATAATAGCCAGGACATGGAAGCAACTTAGATGTCCATCAGCAGACAAATGGATTAGAAAGCTGTGGTACATATACACAATGGAATATTACTCAGCCATTAAAAAGAATACATTTGAATCAGTTCTAATGAAGTGGATGAAACTGGAGCCTATTATACAGAGTGAAGTAAGCCAGAAAGAAAAACACCAACACAGTATACTAACGCATATATACGGAATTTAGAAAGACGATAACAATAACCCTGTATGCGAGACAGCGAAAGAGACACAGATGTATAGAACAGTCTTTTGGACTCTGGGGGAGAGGGTGAGGGTGGGATGGTTTGGGAGAATGGCATTGAAACATGTATATTGTCATATGTGAAACGAATCACCAGTCCAGGTTCGATGCATGATACAGGGTGCTCGGGGCTGGTGCACTGGGATGACCCAGAGGGATGGGATGGGGAGAGAGGTGGAAGGGGGGTTCAGGATGGAGAACACATGTACACCCATGGAGGATTCATGTCAATGTATGGCAAAACCAATACAATATTGTAATTAGCCTCCAATAAATAAATTAAAAAAAAGGGAACAGGTCAGATGAGACCTGTGAGCTGTAGTCCCTCCACCTGTGCTAAAAGATAAGCTTCATCCAAGAAAATGGTGCCTGAAAAAAAATTTTAATACTACTGAGAGTATTATCAGATGCACACTTTAGATATTCTGAAGAAAGTGTCCAGAATTAGGTTGGGTGTCATGACCTATGGTTAAGAGTTGATATTCAGAAAGAGTGATGACCAACAAAAGGGACTATCGGTCTAAGAAAAAAAGGCAATTAAAGGCAGAATGGCTGCTTTTGTAAGAGAGGCTCTGAAATTAAATGGAATGAAGCAATGCTGGTTAATGGAGGTAGAAGAATGACCCAGACACACCCTTAACATTTTATAAATGAACCTTTATTAAAATATGCTGATTCAAAATAATGCACAATGTGAAAGTTGCTAGTTAAGTTTTACTGAAGACAAAATGAGGACTGTAGCCTGGAAGACAGCATTTCAGATAGCTCAGAGAAGGTGCTCCAAAGATGTGTGGGGTGGGAGAAAGATCAATACATGTATGAATTTAGTGAAGTGGGAGTTAATGCAAGCAAACATATATTTTTGCAGAAAGTTCCTGCTAGTCACAAGGAATAGATGTCACCATGAAAGAATTTAGCCCTTTTCTAGATATCAGTTCAGTCACTCAGTCATGTCCGACTCTTTGTGACGCCATGGACTGCAGCACACCAGGCCTCCCTGTCCATTGCCAACTCCCGGAGTTTACCCAAACTCATGTCCATTGAGTTGGTCATGCGATCCAACTATCTCATCATCTGTCATCCCCTTCTACTTCTGCCTTCAATCTTTCCCAGAATCAGGGTCTTTTCAAGTGAGTCAGCTCTTTGCATCAGGTGGCCAAAGTATTGGAATTTCAGCTTCAACATGAGTCCGTCCAATGAACAACCAGGACTGACTGATCTCCTTTAAGATGGACTGGTTGGATCTCCTTGTAGTCCAAAGGGTTCTCAAGAGTCTTCTCCAATAGCACAGTTCAAAAGCATCAATTCTTTGGCATTCAGCTTTCTTTATAATCCAGCTCTCACATCCACACATGACTACTGGAAAAACCATAGCCTTGACTAGATGGACCTTTATTGGCAAAGTAATGTCTCTGCTTTTTAATATGCTGTCTAGGTTGGTCATAACTGTCCTTCCAAGGAGTAAGCACTTTTTAATTTCATAGCTGCAGTCACCATCTGCAATGATTTTGGAGGCCCCAAAAATAAAGTCAGCCACTGTTTCCCCATCTATTTGCCATGAAGTGATGGGACCAGATGCCATGATCTTAGTTTTCTGAATGTTGGGCTTTAAGCCAACTTTTTCACTCTCCTTTTTCACTTTCATCAAGAGGCTCTTTAATTCTTCTTCACTTTCTGCCATAAGGATGGTGTCATCTGCATATCTGAGGTTATTGATATTTTTCCCAGCAATCTTGGTCCCAGCTTGTGCTTCATCCAGCCCAGCATTTCTCATGATATGCTCTGCTTATAAGTTAAATAAGCAGGATGACAATATACAGGCTTGACGTACTCCTTTTCCTATTTGGAACCAGTCTGTTGTTCCATGTCCAGTTATAACTGTTGCTTTCTGACCTGCATACAAATTTATCAAGAGGCAGGTGAGCTGGTCTGGTATTCCCATGTATTTCAGAATTTCTAGATATGAGGAGATGCAAAAATTGGGCTCATAAAATCCGCTCTTGAAAATATCTATTTGAAGACCTATTCCGCCAGTTTTTGTCAGAGCAGAAAATGCATTTGTGCTCTCCACCCTGAACTCCCTTTAGGGAGTGTTGAAAGTCAGCAGCTGCAGCAGCTGCTGCTGCTAAGTCACTTTAGTAGTGTCTGATTCTGTGTGACCCCATAGACGGCAGCCCACCAGGCTCCCACGTCCCTGGGATTCTCCAGGCAAGAACACTGGAGTGGGTTGCCATTTCCTTCTGCAATGCATGAAAGTGAAAAGTGAAAGTGAAGTCACTCAGTTGTGTCTGACTCTTAGTGACCCCATGGACTGCAACTCACCAGGCTCCTCTGTCCATGGGATTTTCCAGGCAAGAGTACTGGAGTGGGGTACCATTGCCTCCTCCAAGCTGCAGCAGCACCTGGAATTTAATCCTTGAAGAGGTAGGTGACAAGTGCCCATGGCAAGTGCCAGTTTGAAATTTACAAGTACTGCAATGCCTTTTGTAAGAAATGTCAATATTTTAACATGTTTTCCAATGTACCTTGTACCAAAATTTCTATAAACAAATTTGTACATAAAAGTAAAAAAAAAAAGTGAAAAAGTCTTGTTGCAGGAAGGGGGACCCCTTCCAGGGCCTGAAAGTGGGCTCTTGTCTAACACTCAGAATGAAATGTCTGAGAAGACACATGTGCTGACAAAGCAAGAGATTTTATTGGGAAGGGGCGTCCGGGTGGAGAGCAGTAGGGTAAGGGAACCCAGGAGGACTGCTCTGACTTGAAGTCTCCTGTTTTATGTTTCCGATATTAGTTTCTGGGTTATCTTTAGCCAATCATTCTGACTCAGTCTTTCCTGGTAGCTCAGGCAAGATGGATGTCAGCAAGAAGGATTCTGGGAGGTGGTTGGACATGTGATGTCTCCTTTTGACCTTTCCCAAAGTCTTCGGGTTGGCTTATTAGCTCCATGTTCCTTACCAGGACCTCCTGTCATAAAACAGCTCATGCAAATGGTTACTAGGGTGCCACCAGGGTGGGCAGCTTCAGTCAGTGTGTTTCCCCTAACAGTCTGTTTTATTACTGTCTACAATCATTTTTTCTAATTTATCATTCTAGATATGTTGATCATTAAACCACTATTAAAGATATGTGTGTGTTAGTTGCTCAGTCGTGTCCAACTCTTGCAATCCCATGGACTGTAGTCTGCCAGACTCCTCTGTCCATTGAATTCTCCAAGCTGGAATACTGGAGTGAGTTACCATTTCCTTCTCCAGGGGATCTTCCCAACCCAGGGATGGAAGCCAGTTCTCTTGCACTAAAGGTATAACTGTATTTATATATGTATGTATATATTTTAAGCTTCCATTGTACTTCTGCCTCCACTTTACTTTCTTTGCTTTTGGCAGAATGGCACAGAGCACAATAAAATATAATTTAGAAAGTGAAAAGTTCTCCAAAGTTACACACAATTTTTTTCCTCAAAATTATAAGAAAGATAACTTGGAATTTTAGCATGTGGAAAGTATCTTATTATAAGAATTGTTACTGTTATTTTAGTCACTTAAGTCATGTGCAACTCTTTGTAACTCCATGGACTATCGTCCGCCAGGTTCCTCTGTCCATGGGATTTTCCAGGCAAGAATACTGGAGTGGGTTGGCATTTCCTTCTTAAGGGGATCTTCCTGACCCAGGGATGATACCCATGTCTCCTTCATTGACAGGTGTATTCTTTACCACTGAGCCACCTAGGAAGCCCATCCTAAGACTATAACAACTTACATTCAATAGAATATAGTGAATACATCTTTTTAATGGATTTGTTTTAGAAAATATTTATTAAATCTTGAAATGATTCTTAATAATTTTAACTTCTTTAAATCTGGTTGCTTCATGAAGACCCTAAATGGCAAAAAGAAAAATATTCAACATAAACAGGATACATTATATCTCTTCCTACTTATCTCAGTTTCAACACCTTTTAAAGAGTAACCATTGTCCTATAGTGACTATCAGTGTGTAATTTTTTAAGCTACTAATCTAATCTGGTATCAAATTACTTGTACGGCCCTATTTAAATATTAGTGATTGGTTAATTACACAATGACTAATGTCCATAAAATGGTAGTTTTTCCTAGTTGCTTTTCCTAAGGATTTATAATTATTTTTATAAATTTCCATTAATATTTTAAGTTGATAAAAATAATTGTTGCAATCAGCTTTGATGAATACATTAAGTATTTGAAAAAACTTACAAAAAGGTAAAGATCTATCTAAGGTTATTGGGATTTTTTTTAGGCAACATCTTTCTTTATAAATATCAGATAATGAAAAAGAATGCAAGCCTAAGACATGTAGCCATTGAATTAGTTTGTAAGATTCTATTTAATTAAATAACTTCAGAATTTATTGCAAACTGTATCTATTAATAGGGCTCCCCTGGTGACTCAGAAGGTAAAGAATCTGCCTGCAATGCAGAGACCTGGGTTCAATCCCTGAGTTGGAAAAATCCCCTGGAGGAGGGCATGGCAACCCACTCCAGTATTCTTACCTGGAGAATCCCCATGGACAGAGGAGCCTGGCAGGCTACAGTCCATGGGGTCACAGAGCCAAATGTGACTGAGCAACTAAGCACAGTGCATAAAAGTTATAGCTATAATATTTCAAATGTAGCTTTATAAAGCCATTTTATAAATAAGAAACATATTTATTAAAAATCTGAAGAATCTTCAGAAGCTTCAACAGTATGTGAAGCATGAAATTCCAGATGTTCAAGCTGGGTTTAGGAAAGGCAGAGGAACCAGAGATCAAATTGCCAACATCCGCTGGATCATCAAAAAAGCAAGAGCATTCCAGAAAAACATCTATTTCTGCTTTATTGACTATGCCAAAGCTTTTGACTATGTGGACCACAACAAATGCTGGAAAATTCTTAAAGAGATGGGAATACCAGACCACCTGACCTGACTCTTGAGAAACCTATATGCAGGTCAGGAAGCAACAGTTAGAATTGGACATGGAACAACAGACTGGTTCCAAATAGGAAAAGGAGTACGTCAATATTGTATATTGTCACCCTGTTTATTTAACTTATACACAGAGCACATCATGAGAAATGCTGAGCTGGATGAAGCACAAGCTGGAATCAAAATTGCTGGGAGAAGTACAATAACCTCAGATATGCAGATGACACCACCCTTATGGCAGAAAGTGAAGAAGAACTAAAGAGCCTCTTGATGAAACTGAAAGAGGAGAGTGAAAAAGGTGACTTAAAACTCAACATTCGGAAAACTAAGATCATGGTATCTGGTCCCATCAGTTCAGTTCAGTTCAGTCGCTCAGTCATGTTCGACTCTTTGCGACCCCATGAATCACAGCACGCCACACCTTCTTGTCCATCACCAATTCCCGGGGTTCACTCAGACTCAAATCCATCGAGTCAGTGATGCCATCCAGCCATCTCATCCTCTGTCGTCTCCTTCTCCTGTCCCCAATCCCTCCCAGCATCAGAGTCTTTTCCAATGAGTCAACTCTTCGCACGAGGTGACCAAAGTACTGGAGTTTCAGCTTTAGCATCATTCCTTCCAAAGAAATCCCAGGGCTGATCTCCTTCAGAATGGACTGGTTGGATCTCCTTGCAGTCCAAAGGACTCTCAAGAGTCTTCTCCAACACCACAGTTCAAAAGCATCAATTCTTCGGCGCTCAGCTTTCTTCACAGTCCAACTCTCACATCCATACATGACCACAGGAAAAATCATAGCCTTGACTAGACGGACCTTTGTTGGCAAAGTAACGTCTCTGCTTTTGAATATGCTATCCATGTTGGTCATCACTTTCCTTCCAAGGAGTAAGCGTCTTTTAATTTCATGGCTGCAGTCACCATCTTCAGTGATTTTGGAGCCCAGAAAAATAAGTCTGACACTGTTTCCGTTGTTTCCCCATCTATTTGCCATGAAGTGATGGGACCAGATGCCATGATCTTCGTTTTCTGAATGTTGAGCTTTAAGCCAACTTTTTCACTCTCCACTTTCATTTTCATTAAGAGGCTTCTTAGTATTTCTTCACTTTCTGCCATAAGCGTGGTGTCATCTGCATATCTGAGGTTACTGATATTTCTCCCGGCAATCTTGATTCCAGCTTGTTTCTTCCATTCCAGTGTTTCTCATGATGTACTCAGCATATAAGTTAAATAAGCAGGGTGACAATATACAGCCTTGACGTACTCCTTTTCCTATTTGGAACCAGTCTGTTGTTCCATGTCCAGTTCTAACTGTTGCTTCCTGACCTGCATACAGATTTCTCAATAGGCAGGTAAGGTGGTCTGGTATTCCCATCTCTTTCAGAATTTCCCACAGTTTATTGTCATCCACACAGTCAAAGGCTTTGGCATAGTCAAAAAAGCAGAAATAGATGTTTTTCTGGAACTCTCTTGCTTTTTCCATGATTCAGTGTATGTTGGCAGTTTGATCTCTGGTCCTCTGCCTTTTCTAAAACCAGCTTGAACATTAAGAAGTTCACGGTTCACGTATTGCTGAAGCCTGGCTTGGAGAATTTTGAGCACTACTTTACTAGCATATGAGATGAGTGCAATTGTGCGGTAGTTTGAGCATTCTTTACCTCATGGCAAATAGATGGGGAAATAGTGGAAACAGTGTCAGACTTTATTTTTTTGAGTTCCAAAATCACTGCTGACGGTGACTGCAGCTATGAAATAAAAAGACGCTTACTCCTTGGAAGGACAGTTATGATCAACCTAGACAGCATATTAAAAAGCAGAGATGTTTCTTTGACAGCAAAGGTCCTTCTAGTCAAAGCTATGGTTTTTCCAGTAGTCATGTATGGATGTGAGAGTTGGACTATAAAGAAAGCTGAGTACAGAAGAATTGATGCTTTTGAACTGTGATGTTGGAGAAGACTCTAGAGAGTCCCTTGGACTGCAAGATCTACCCAGTCCATCCTAAAATAAATAAAGTTAAAAAATAAAATAAAATTTGAAAAAAAGAAAAATAAATAAAATTAACTATAAAAAAATTTAAAAAAAGAAAGAAAGAAAGAAAAAAAAAAAGAAATCAGTCCTGAATATGCACTGGAAGGACTAATGCTAAAGCTGAAATTCCAATACTTTGGCCACCTGATGTGAAGAACTGACTTGTTTGAATAAACCCTGATGCTGGAAAATATTGAAGGCAGGAGGAGAAGGGGATGACAGAGGATGACATGGTTGGATGGCATCACCGACTCAGTGGACATGAGTTTGAGTAAACTCCCTGAGTTGGCAATGGATAGGGAGGCCTGGCGTGCTGCTGTCCTGGGGTCACAAAGAGTCAGACATAACTGAGCAACTGAACTCAACTGAAGAATCTTCTAAGGGAAAACTTTATTGTTTTCAACTCTATGGGCTGAAAAAATTAATAGCTATACATAATGTTTTATTTCTTGTCTATGTAATGTTTTAAAGTGTAGACCTATCTCAGTTGTCATTTTTATAACATCTTATTATTATTATTTTTTTGTTAGTAACAGGGAAACACCTTGACTAGTATTTGTTCTGTAACAAAAGTTCATAGCTATAAAAATGTTCCATAATTTTTACTAGGCCAAATTTTTTTCATAAATACCCACTAAAATTCATAAGATTTGAAGTCATATAATCTGAGTCATTATTAAAATCATACATACTAATAATAACATCTTGTTTCCATCAGTAGTTATATTTTAAAAAATATTTCCTTATATATTGTTTCTCACACTTTCCCTCAACTACCTTTACTTCCATTAAAGTAAGTATATATGTTTGTTGGTTTGAAGATATATGCTAAGCAATTTTAGCAAGTACAGTTATCCTCCAGTATCTGCAGGTTACTGGTTCTAGGACCCCTTTGAATACCAAAACCTGTGCATGCTCAAGTCCCTTATATAAAAGGGCATAATATTTGCTATAATCTATGTGTAACCTCCTGTATACTTTAAATCATTTCTGGGTTCCTTATGATATGCAGTACAGTGTAAATACTATGTAAGTAGTTGCAAGCACAAGTCAAATTCTAGTTTTGCTTTCTGGAATTTTCTGGAATTAAAAAAAATATTTTTGATCTGTGGTTGGTTGAATACATAGATATGAAAGGTTGTATGTTTTTTTCCCCAAAACTTCATATTTTATTTAAATATTATGTAGCATTTATAGTTTACTATCAATTTTACCCAAAGCTATTTTAATATAAGCTTGTCATGTCTGTTCATTTTAATCACTGGTTTAAAATACCTTTGAGTCCTTTGTCTCTCTCTCATTCTTTGTTCTTCCCTAGAAAAATCTCAACTCTGATTCAATTTCTCTTTTCACTCATGCCCTTCTCTTGTGCCACTAAAAAATCTAGAGGAAAAAAGGAAAAACAAAACAAAACATTCAAGACCATTCTAACTGGTCTCATTTTAGGTTTACAGCTCTTAATTTCACATGCACTATCTCCTCTGCAAATCATCCATTCAGATATCCACTATCCTACAGAATGATTTCACATATTCTCTGCTTGCCTACTTCCAATACATCTCAGTACTTGGAGTGGTTGAGTCACACAGTGACCTACCACCTGAGGCTGGTTGTTAATTACTTGACTGCATTGTGCTGAAAACTGATCCTAGTCCATATGGCAATGTAAAGCAAACTAGTGCCCCCTTTTCAAGCACATGTTATAAAATTGATGAAATAACTATACAGATATAGGATGAACGTGAGGTAAATGCACTTCTTCGGCTTGTGCAAGGGATAATTTGACCTATGCAACATGATATAATCATTTTTTTAAAAATGTGAGTCAAATGTGACAAGGAAATGGAAGCATTGCTCTCTAAGAAAAATCCCAAGAAATTCTTAAGCATAGGAATAGTTTATACATATCAGTGGACAGAAGAGAAAAGAAAGGGAAGGAGAGAAAGAGGTAAAACTATTCTTGTTAATATCTTAACTGAGGGCAGAGTAGATGATCATAATAACATTGTGGTGGGGAAAACTATGCATTCAGTTCAGTTCAGTTCAGTTACTCAGTCGTGTCCAACTCTTTGCGACCCCATGAAATGCAGCACACTAGGCCTCCCTGTCCATCACCAACTCCCAGAGTTCACCCAAACTCATGTCCATCGAGTCAGTGATGCCATCCAGCCATCTCATCCTCTGTCGTCCCCATCTCCTCCTGCCCCCAATCCCATAAAATTTATATATTTTATGTGTATACATATATAATTCATGTATATAAAATATACCCTCCCTCTTGCGCCTCCCTCCTCCTCCCATCCTACCCCTCTAGCTTGTCACACAATGCCTACTGGACTCCCTGTGTTATATGGCAGCTTCCCACTAGCTATATTTTTTACACATGGTAGTTTATATATGTCAATGCTACTTTCTCAATTTGTACTACCCTCTCCTTCCTTCACTGTATCCACAAGTCCTTCCTCTACATCTCCATTTCCATTCCTTCCCTGCAAATAGTTCATCAGTACTACTTTTCTAGATTCCATATATATTCACTCATATACAATATTTGTTTTTCTCTTTCTGACACTTCATTCTATACAACAGTCTCTAGGTCCATCCACCTCATTACAACTTACTCAAATTTGTTCATTTTTATGGCTGAGTAATATTCCAAATTTCATTGTATATATGTACACATCTTCTTTATCCATTCATCCATCAAAGAATATCTAGGTTGCTCCCATGTCTTGATTATTGTAAATAGTGCTACAATGAACATTGGGGTACATGTTTTTTGAATTATGATTTTTCTCAGGGTATATACCCAGTAGTGGAATTGCTGGGTTATATGGTAGTTTTGGAGAAGGCAATGGCAACCCACTCCAGTACTCTTGCCTGGAAAATCCCATGGACGGAGGAGCCTGGTAGGCTGCAGTCCATGGGGTTGCGAAGAGTCGGACATGACTGAGCGACTTTACTTTCACTTTTCACTTTCATGCACTGGAGAAGGAAATGGCAACCCGCTCCAGTGTTCTTGCCTGGAGAATCCCAGGGACGGCGGAGCCTGGTGGGCTGCCATCTTTGGGGTCGCACAGAGTCGGACACGACTGAAGCGACTTAGCAGCATGGTAGTTTTAGTCCTAGTTTTTTTTTTGTTTTTTTTTTTTAAGAATCTCCATACTGTTTTCCATAGTGGCTGTATCAATTTACATTCCCACCAACAGTGCAGAAGGGTTCCCTTTTCTCCACATCCTCTCCAGCATTTGTAGAATCTTTGATGATGGCCATTCTACCTGGTGTGAGGGGACTACCTCATTGTAGTCTTGATTTGCATTTCTCTAATAATGAGCAATGTTGAGCATCTTTTCCTGTGTTTATTGGCCATAGAGAATTGGATAGTCATGTGAGTGATGCAGGGACTGGTAGAGCAGGGGATGTACAAAGAACAAGAGGACAGTCTTCTTGAGTGGCCTGATCATACAGTAAGCCAGGAAGAGTCCTTACCAGAATTTTACCACTCTAGAATTCTCATCTTAGACTTCCAGCCTCCAGCACTGTGAGAAATAAAATGTCTGTTTTTTCAATTCACCCAATCTATGGTACTTTGTTATGGCAACTTGAGCAGACTAATACACATGGGCTAGAGAAAGCAGAATCCTTCAAAGAATCCACCTGCAATGCAGGAATCCCAATTCAATTCCTAGGTCAGGAAGATCCTCTGGAGAAGGGATAGGCTACCCACTCTAGTATTCTTGGGCTTCCCTGGTGGCTCAGATGGTAAAGAATCTGCCTGCAACACAGGAGATCTGGGTTGGAAAGATGCTCTGGAGGAGGGCATGGTAACCCACTCCAGTATTATTGCCTGGAGAATCCCCATGAACAGAGGATCCTGGAGGGCTACAGTCCATGGGGTTGCAGAATCAGACATGACTGGGTGACTAAGCATGGCATAGAGAAGGCAGAAGGTAGTAATAAACGCATCATATTTTCTTTTGAATTCCTGCTTTGGAATATAATCATTTGTCATAATTCCTTATGGGAAAATAAATGCATAATTTTAACATTTCCATCCAGGAGCTCAGAAACAATCCAGGAAGAGCAAGGTGCAGACACAATTAACTGTGATATAATGTGATGAGTAATAAGGTCCTAATAACTTTCCGGAGAAGCAGAGAAGAAAATATGATTGTTCTTGGGGATTTGGAAAAGGCTTCGAGGAAAGCATACATCATTACTAGGCCCTTGAAAGATTAACATTATCTTTCCAAAAAAAGAGAGAAGTAAGACATTAGACAAAGAAGGGAATGTATCAATGAATATGGAAAGATTAGCAGTGTAAGTTTCACTTTGGGAAAAACGTATAGTTCTTACAATTCTTATTGAACTAGAGTGTGGGTAAATGGATAAAAGTGCCCAAGAATGAAGTTATAATGTTCAATATGACTGACCTGTTTCTTAGTATGTGTCCTCCAGAATCAGATACTTTAATAAGAATTTGAATGCAGGTAGTTTACTTGGAGGAAAGGGCACCAGTAGAGGAATGGGGAAATGACTCAGGGAAAGGAATGTAGACAATGAATTTGCACTATTAGGCCAGCCAAGACAATGGAGTAACTGGGTGACTGGACCTTAGCCTCGTGGAGAAACTGGGAAATGGTGTAAAACACTCATCTCAGAATTATTCCACCAGAAGCATTGGTGAGATTTGCAGTTTTAATTCACCAGCTCCCAGCGTTATTATTTGAAGGCTGTTTCCTAGAGTGTTGGTTCTCCAGCTATAGCAACCTGTTGCATGTACCGTCAAAGCAGCCATTCATTTTACCGGGGAAAAATTCTTAGTCACAGAAAAACCAGTATTAGCAGGAAGAGTACCCTGAAATGTTTAAGTCTGTAGATACAACAAAAGGCTGATAGCACGTGATACATTCAGATGAATATGGTGCTAAAGAGCTGGAACTTCACACTATAGGCTACAAGAAATGAGCAAGAGTCTTTTTTAAATCAAGAAAGTTGATCCCAAGTGTCTTTTGTAAACTAATTCTGATAGTAGTGAGGAGGTTAAATCATTGCTATGTGGAGAGTGGAGCACAGTGGTAGTTTCAAATGGAAGATGATGTGGGCTTGAACTACTGCAGTGGAATAGAGAGAAGGACGGAATGACATCAGTGGCATCCCTTTAGCTATACTTACAGATGTGAAAAGTCATTAGACATGAGAACCCAGGGACGTGGCACACTCACAGAAATTAGTAAAATGTTTTATTTCAGAGACTGCTTAAATGGTGAGAGCATTTAACCAGTTAGGGAATTTGAGAGGGAAAAAAAAAAAAGTGGTTAGAGATAAAGATTTTAAGTTTGGTTTGAGATACACCTACTCTCTTGGAAATTTCTGTGAAATATTCTAATGAGAGATGCTCAGTAGATAGTTAAGGAGTTAGGAACTCGAGCTCAGATAATAAGTAGGAACTCCGGAAAGAAGTGGCTTCCCAATGACAGTAGTAAAGAAGCTGCCTGCCAATGCAGGAGCTATAGGAAACTCAGATTCAATCCCTGGGTCAGGAAGATCCCTTGAAGTAGGAAATGGTAACCCACTCCAGTATTCCTGCTGGGGTAGCCTGGTGGGCTTCAGTCCATGGGGTCACAAAGAGTCAGACACAACTGAGCACAGCAACAGAAAGAAGATATATTTAAAGTTCTAATATTGTATGAATAAGCATAAGCCTACCTCTCTATATTGATGCATTTTGAATCAAAGATCTTCATTCTAATTTCTAACAAATTAAACTTAGGTAACAAGGAAAACAAGACCTGAAATAAAAAGATCTGAATTTGAATGTAGACTTTGTCACCAATAAACTATAATAATGGAATGGGAGGAATTTAAAATGAAGACATTAGACTTTTTGAAAATAAAGGTCTGTGCTAGCAAGTTTCCTAGTTAGGAAAATTTATATGACTGCACCTGTGCCACATTTTGGTAAAATAGATAAGGGTGGTGGTTTAGTTGCTAGGTTGTGTCCAACTCTTGCAACCCCATGGACCATAGCCCATCAGGCTTCTCTGCCCATGGGATTTCCCAGGCAAGAATACTGGAGTGGGTTGCTATTTCCTATTCCAAGGGATCTTCCTAACCCAGGGATTGAACCTGGGTCTCTTGTATTGAGGGCAGTTTCCTGCATTGCAGGCAGGTTCTTTGCTGACTGAGCCACCAGGGAAGCCACACCATTAGTAATCTGGTTGCACAAACAAACAAATTCATATAGTATTCCCTTGGAAAATCTACATGAGCAGGGAAAACAAATTCTAAGTGTTAGGTTTAACATCATGACTTTGCCTAAATTATTTAAATCTCCACATGTAAATTGCAAGAAAAAAAAAAATAATGAAAGGCCAAAGAACTCTTAAACTGCAACTCCAAAACTTAGCAAATTTAAGTGATATAAAGCCACATTCTACCTTATGGTGTAGTGTACATGTATTTTGAATGATATGGATTAGGTTTGTATGTTTTACTTCTGAAAAGGAAATTATCCCTAAGAAATGTAGAGTCAGTTTGCAGGGATCTGACATAGATTGAGAGCCCTGCACAGCACAAAGGAAAGAGTTCAGAGCTTTTAAATTGCACTATGTAAACGGAAGAGCCTGGTTAACTAACAGATCCATCTTTTTTCTTTTCAAATAAATTGAATACAAATAAAATGCTGACTTAGTAAAAATGTTGAAAAGCGTGTTTCTTGAAGAAAAGTAAAATTTAATTAATATTATGTGAAACTTACATAGAATATGTGACTACTAATGTTTTACATGAGTGAGCAGGATAGTAATTTTGAGAGCTAGTATAAGTATACAGAAATCAAGAAAAAAAAAAAAAAAAAACAGGCAGCAATGCTATGATGGGTGACTTTCCACTGGGACTATTTGTCTATGTCAATTTGATATGTAATAAGATAGGAACAGAAGAAGCACAAACTCATTTACAAAAGGTTGTCTTACAACCATAGACAAAGAATTTACTGAGCAAATGTATGCATTAAAAATGTGAGTTCAAAGATCCTTTTTTATATTAACTAGCATTCATCTCCTCTAAGATCCAATCTGCTCAACAGACTTCAACCTCGTTTTTACATGGCAACAATAAAGGACTGCAATTAAAAACATTTTAAATTTGACTTTGCAAACTGTTTAAAGCTTTTCCAGAGGAAATAATGTGTGTCTTTTACAACAGTCCATTCTTCATTCTCTCCTAAATTAGCTGTATAATATGTGAGCAAATTTCCATGCCTAGTTAGAGTTCATTATTCAGTGAAGTCTCAGGGAATTAGGATTTTTTTAATCAATTTTTTTTTCCTTTGCCCTTTAAGCATCTTTCTAATTTAAACTGTCCCAAGGAACACTGATATCATTGTACCCATTAATTCCTACTTGTTTTTGATAAAATGGCAAAGGAGCATGGATTTTTCACAATGACCATTTTGTGCATATACATTTTTAAACAGTTTTCCTGTAAAAAGTGTTATTGTGAAAAGATACATAGCTTGGCAATTGCAAACTTGCAAATATAATATGTGAAGATTATGACTCAGAGAGGATTAAATGTAGAATAAATAGCCAACAAGATAGAGAAGAAAAAGTCTGGGTAAAATGAAGTCTTAAATTGCCAATCTGTTACTTAAATATTTTAAGTTTCTTTCTCTAGGGTGATTATTTTCTAGATTTGATTTAAAGATGTATTAAGCATTGTTTGCAGCTGTTGCTTCATCGCTGTTTGCCACGTCAGTCTGTGTCCATGTCAAATCATAATGTGATACTGTCAAATTTATAAATAGAAACCTTTTCTGTTGCTCATTTTTGTGTCCAGCATATCCAGATGCAACCCTGCCAATTAAGGAATTCATATGGAGTACAACTGTTTGATCTAAATCTTAGTGTCTGCATACGGTCTCTGTTTCCTACTTGTTTGCAAGATAATTTGTAGCTGGTCAACAGTCAGAATTAATATTATTGTGTTTAAGGAAAAGCAATGGCTTTTTTAACCAGATCCAACTTGGAAAATGAGATTTTTTTTTTTTCTATCAACAAAACCATACATACAGAGAGAGATCTAAAAACCTGAAAACTCTAGCAGAGCAAAGTAATATAGAACTGGTCCTAAAATGGTAAGACTAAACAGTTTTAAATCTGTCTCTATTAAAAAAATTAATATTCAATACAATGATAAAGAAATCTGAGCTTAAGATTTCATTGGCTTAGAATAAAATTTGGGTTTAGCATTTACCAATTTATAGGGTTTACTTTCTAGACATTTCAGTCATATCATTAGAAAAGTGGTAATATTACCTCCTTAGATTAATAAAAGACAAAGTATATATATATAGAAACAAAAAGTGTAACTCTGTTTAACACCTCATATTACTAAAGGCCTCAACTGAATTTTCAAGTTAATTCATCATTTTGTTGTATTGATATAAAGCAAAAGGAAGTAAACTGAATAAAGATTTGAGAGTGCCATATCACATAAGCATGTGACACTTGCTATTGTTTAGTTTATCAATTTAGATTTTCAAATCTAACGTCTCCAAATTCCAAGATGTTTATTGACTTAAAAGAAATAAACTGATCAAGGCTTACTCCTGGTACAGGCACAGAGGAAGTGACACTTACCTTTGACACATTTTTATTTTCTTTTCATCATTCTCCCTTCATATATTCTCATGTGTCATGCAACCAATATGACAATAAATATGTTAATGTCATCATCAAAATGCCAGGATCTAGATTTAAGATTATGACAGTGGGTTTCAAATTCCATTATTTTTAAAATCATGAGAAAGTAATGATGAGAAGTCAAGGCAATGGGATCTTCGAGGGTCAAAATATGCTCTGGCCCCTAAGTCTCCCCATCTTGCAGAACACATCTAATTTCTCCATCTGATAACTACTTCAAGAAAGAAACTGCTCATGGCCAGTTATTTTTTTACAATGGGGTGGGGGGTTGTTCAGCTGTATTTCTCTTCTAAATTTTGAGAAGCATTGTTCCTCAAATTATCTTTTCTTTGCTGTCACTACATTATTAGCAAGCAATGGTTGCCTTAGCAACTCTTTAATAGGCTGCAACTCTCAAAACCTGTCTTTTCTAGAGAGTCTTCAGACAGGCTTCCTAATGGAACTGAGTTCTTCCTAATAAATATGCAAAAACATCATTTCTGATTAGCAAACTAATCATGTAGCTTAAATATTTAAAACATTACACATTTAAGAGCTACCTACATTTATCAAAAACTAATATATTGTTTTTTTAAAAATAATAATCATGATAACATCTACCATTTATTAAGTATTGTATTATCCCAATTAGTTTCTTCAATAACCTTAATAGATTACTTTCATAAATTTATCAAAGACTAAAGTTTATAAGACTTAGTTCAGTAGCATGCTGGTAAATATTTAACAACCAACATCCAGCTTTCTAAAAAAATATTTTTATATGTGTATGTTTGTTTATATGCAGTTGCTCAGTCATGTCTGACTCTTTGTGACCCCATGGACTGAAGCAGGCCAGGCTTTCCTGTCCATCACCAACTCCTGGAGCTTGCTAAAATTCATGTCCCTCTAGTTGGTGATGACATCCAGCCATCTCATCCTCTGTTCTCCCCTTCTCCTGCTGCCTTCAGTCTTTCCCAGCATCAAGGTCTCTTCCAATAAAACGTTCTTCATATCAGGTGGCCAAAGTATGGGATTCTTTAACAGCTGAGCCACCAGGGAAGCCCAACACACACACACACACACACACACACACATACACACACGCACATAATATACATAATTTTACTATAAACATTACTAAAATAATTATGTGTAGTACATTATTTTAAAATAATAATTATGTTTGTTTTTAATACAAGGTACTATTTTATTTTATATGCAGTGGCTATCATGTGAAACGCTGGGCCAGATGAAGCACAAGCTGGAATCAAGATTGCCAGGAGAAGTATCAATAACTTCGGATATGCAGATGACACCACCCTTGTGGCAGAAAGTGAAGAAGAACTAAAGAACCTTGTGGTGAAGTGAAAGAGGAGAGTTGGCTTAAGCTGGCTTAAAACTCAAATTCAGAAAACTAAGATCATGGCATCTGGTCCCACCATCTCATGGCAAATAGATGGGGAAACAATGGAAACAGTGACAGACTATTTTGGGGGGCTACAAAATCACTGCAGATGATGACTACAGCCATGAAATTAAAAGATGCTTGCTCCTTCTAAGAAAAGTTATGACCAACCTAGACAGCATATTAAGCAGAGACATTACTTTGCCAACAAAGATCTGTCTAGTCAAAGCTATGGTTTTTCCAGTAGTCACATATGGATGTGAGAGTTGGACCATAAAGAAAGCTGAGCACAGAAGAAGTGATGCTTTTGAATTGTGGTGTTGGAGAAGACTCTTGAGAGTCCCTTGCACTGCAAGGAGATCCAACCAGTCCATCCTAAAGGAAATCAGTCCTGAATATTCACTGGAAGGACTGATGCTGAAGCTGAAACTCCAATACTTTGGCTACCTGATGCAAAGAACTGACTCATTGGAAAAGACCCTGATACTGGGAAAGATTGAAGGCAAGAGGAGAAGGGGATGACAGAGGATGAGATAGTTGGATGGCATCACCAACTAGATGGACATGAGTTTGTTGGTGATGGACAGGGAGACCTGGCGTGCTACAGTCCATGGGGTCCCAAAGAGTCAAACACGTCTCAGAAACTGAACTGAACTGAAATCTATTTTAAGGTTGTCATTTAATTTTTTATAATGATTGCAGTTAACAACTGGCTTACAAATTATTTGAAAAATTAAGCAATCAGCTTCTGCAGTCTAGTACTCTTCTCTAGCTTACCATTATGTTAGTTACTTGCTCAAGTTCGGATTGCTACTAGGGACTGTAATATTTAGAAGCAATAGAGATTCTTAAGAGGAAATTCAAACAAATATGGATGCAGGACTTTCAGAAGTTCAAAGAAAGAATTTCCTGTTAAAGAGCTGCCTACTCAAGTTTTACTCAAATTTCTATGGCATATTACCCTCTACCTCTTATGTCCCTGGTAATTTACTGCTCAGAACCCGGCACTTATTTTCATTACAATCTTCTGACATAAATATATTTTTAACTCGTTCAATGTCAATTCATAACCTAATACCCACTCTCATAGTCAGCCGCCTCTTCAGGTTTGATCCTGTCAACCACCTGTCTCTTGACCAAATCTCTGCTCAGTTTGATGTATTCCTTGGATTTATTCATGCTCTTTCGACCACAGTTCCTTCTTTCACTTGCCAGCTTTCACAGATACCTTAATAGAAGGTGGGTGCCCTTTGAGGAGCATTGAAAAAAGGAAGTTAGAACATGAAACTCCTCAAAACTAAAGGGTTAGAATTGATATACTGGCAGTCCAGTCAAGAAAAGGCTCACCGGTCAGGGCTTACTGGCATAGGTGTGGAGGAAGTGACACTTATCTTTGACACATTTTATCCCCTTTTCATCACTCTCCCTTCATGTATTCTCAGTTGAGCTGTCTTCCCTTTTTCCTTTAATTTCCTCAGCCTGCACTACTTTTCCTTATGACTAGCTCACATGAAAATATCTCATGAAACTTTTTTCTTCTGTTCACCATCTCAGTTAGCATCAGTGGATTATTTCTTTGCCTTCCACAGAATATTGCTTGTGTCTGCTTTATAATCAGTAGGAGCCCTCTTAGGGAAATTTATGCAGTGATTGTCATGTGCCAGATGCTAAAATGTGTGCTAGTGATACAAGGATAAACATACCTGGGAAATACTCTGAGACCTAGATAGTACCTTTTGGAAATACAAAAACTGAGGAGATAATTGTCATCATGTAAATGCTAGAACAGAGGAAATTGTTTTGAAAGGAGAGTGAGTAAACTTGGTTTCTGCTGATCCTCAAATGTCGTAGCACATGTACCCACTGGTCTGCTTCTACTAGGAACAATCTTACCAGCCACTAAATTGCAACAGTGCCTTAATTCTACCACCAAAATAAAAAATTTTAAGTGCTATTTTTTTTAGCCATTATATTTCTTTTATTAATGCATCTGTGGTATCACTTCTGAGTGCTAAAAACAGAGATGGGATAAGAGACTGTCTGAATTGACAATACACCAAAAGGAATCATATTTGGATTCAACAAACATTTATGGAGCATTTACTACAAGACAGGTACTAGAACAAGGATTTTCCAAATGACATTTAATCCTCCCTACAACCTCTTATTTTCCAGGTGAGAGAACAAAGTTATCTAATAAATTAAAACTATAATTTCTAAGACCTTAACCATGACAAATGGGAAATAATAACATGAATATGTGTCCTATTTAGAAGAAAAGAATGGAATGCCATTAATTCATTGATATCTTAGACAAATATAAAAAGTCACATGTAGTCACTAATGATAACACACATTCTCTATGGAATGATTCCATTGTGGGGCTTACATAAACAGTGTGTGTTTGTTGTGTTGTTGTTAGTGTTGATTTCTACAAGATATTAGTATCTTCCTTTTATCGTTGTTTTGTTCATTTGTTTGTCTGGCTTCTTTTTATAGAAAGAGAAGCACTGTGGACATGGGTTGATACAGGTAAAATCCAAATAGTTGCCTTGAAACTTGCATGGCATTCCAATTCAACTTCAAACACCCATGAAATTCAAAGGAGGATAATCTAGCATGAGGCAATACTTGGGTTTAGCCCTTTCTAGTTTTGTAATTGTTTTTCTTTGCTCTATGAATTCTTTATGATTCAGAATATCAAAAATGCACCAACAGTCGCAGTACATAAAAGATCCTCCACCATGTGCAATCCATGGGGAGAACACCACTGGAGACCAAGGGAGCACCGTGACCTTTCCCAACATATTCATTCCACGTAGAAAGAAGGAATTTATAGGAGTGGTTTCAGTATCATCACAAAGGTCTACATCTCTGAAATATCTGGCTCTCTCAGAGTAAAATTTTGATGTAATGATCAAGTAGCCATCAATCTAAAATATTTTTCTTTTTACTTTGTATATTAGGCTACAATTTTTGTTACTAATGAAATATGAAAATTGAAATCCAAGTAATTATATATTCTTTAACCTTGGCCCAGTTTAACACAGAGAAATAGCAGATCTATAATCTCAACAAAGTTGTATCATCTGCTATGTTCCTAAAAACCATAGACATGAATTTATACTTATATACAGTAAAATAAATTCAGTATTTATGAAATACCTTCACACACCCTTATGATATGCAATGAATATTGTAAAGGACATAAGTAATCTTAAAACCGATGACCCTATATAACAAAACTCTATCATGTAGCTAGCATGTCAAGGAAATATATCTGGAATTGCACCTACCCGGAATAGTTTAAAAGAGCTTTAAATTTTTAAAATTATATGTGAAGTCCTGCTGGGAATCATGAATTTTAACTTATTTTGGATTTGTCACAAAAAAATGAACATATAAATGTACAACATAGGAAAACAAGCTATTTTCCTGGTATTTTAAGTCATCTGAAAGACAGGGCAGATTTTTAAAGAATGCTTCATATCTTGTTTTCTTTCATTTGATAGTGTTCTTTTAAAGAGATTGAAAAAGACTAGAATTCATTACAAGTCCTTAATTGCCAGTTTCTCCACAAAATAGATGTTTATGTGCAGGCTTCAGAATAGCTACCATTCATTTGAGGGAGATCTTCTGCAGCCGAAGTTTAAATAAACAGCAATGTTTTACTAAGTTTGCAAAAGCGTAATTAGTCCTAGAGGCACAATATTTTTAAGCGTCAAACACTTGTTCTCCAGCTGTACTATTTGGATCTGTAGTTTTAGAAGCGGCTTATAGCTGTCTCATTGAAGTCCAAGCCTTTCCGTGACTGACAAGCACTTTCTCTATGTGCATGCTCACAGAAACAGAACAATGCGTTGCTGCTACTTCTTTGATAGGGGCATTTGCAACCTAATTTTTTGTTTTTAGTTCAGCAGTGCATATAAACACTTCCAAATGGATTCCACTGGGGCCCAGGAGCATTCATTTGTGTTTGTTCTGTCATGCAATTATATTAAAGAAATATCAGGAAATTCACAGGTGGGCAGAAACGGTTGTTTAAACATATCTTTTCTACAATACTGTGTAAGAATCTACAGGGGATCATAGTATTCATTCTCCTTTTTAAGAAAAATATCCTAGCGAACACCATTTTGAAGTACTTGAAGGTTTTAGGTTTTAAATAACAGATTTTTTAAAAACATCTTTCATGTATATAAATGAAAAACAAAGACAGTGTTTATAAAATAGGATCACTTTAAGAGTTTTGTAAGAAACGCAGCATTGTTATTGCAGCTGGTTCAAATGACACCTTCTTGAGATTGACCCTCAATTCACTGGCCATGGCATTAAATGTTGGCCATGATACATCGACAGTCCAAGGGGTCTGTCACGGGGTCGCAAAGAGTCCGACAGGACTGAACCACTAAGTGAGCAAGCAAGCAAGGATACATCTAAAGGAGACCATGGAGACCATATTTTGTACTTTAGAAAGCGAATATACTTACAATGACATTCATCTGAACCCATACACTTGTGATTGTTCTGATAAAGAATTAAAATGTATATTATATCACTTGGTCCAAATTCATCACTGCCTCTTAAGGGAAAAAACATGATACAAAAATAGATGATAGATAGTAGATCATTGAATCCCTTTGTATATGACAACAGACTCCTTGATTCCACTTATTTGTTGCTATTGCTAATGCTGATCCAACTCAGAATATCATTTCCTCCTATTTCCACAATTGAAATCCTGGGCTTCCCTCATAGCTCAGTTGGTAAAGAATCTGTCTTCAATGTAGGAGACCCAGGTTCAACACCTGGCTCAGGAAGATCCCCTGGAGAAGGAAATGGCAACCCACTCCAGTATTCTTGCCTGAAGAATCCCGTGGACAGAGTTGCCTGGCAGGCTACAGTCCATGGGGTCATAAGAGTTGGACACAACTTAGTGACTAAAGAGAGAAAGAGAGAGAGATGTTTAAAAATAAACCAAATGCTACCACCTTCCTTAAGATTTCCCACTGTTACTAAAATGGCAGAAACTTCCTCTCTTGACATGAAATTTTGAGAAGAAGGATCCTGTCTTTTCCCCTTTAAATCCATGTCACATAGTAGATGATCAAATACTGAGTATGATAAATGATTTCATCCCTACCTTACACTAAGAACAAAAAAGAGAGATATTATAAGATCTCACATGATCTTGTCATAGGCTCTTTATCATATTTCTACTAAATTACTTTCCAAAATATGCTCTAGGTTCTGACTCTAAAGAGCCAAATAATCTCCTCTCTGTATCATGACAATTTTATGATGATGTAAAAGAATAATAAAAATATAAATCCACAATATCAAAGAGGATGGCAAAGAAGACAAAAATGGAAAGAAATCCGATGGAAGTGCAGTGACTGATTAGGCATGGTATGATAACTGCAGCTGGAACCCTGAGGCCTGAAATATGTGCAGGAGGAACTAGAGACAAGGAAATAATCATGCTTTCAGGTATAAATCTATAGGTCTAGAGTAATGATAAACTACTGAAAAGTTTATTTTGGGAGGGTTGGCATAAGCTACATTTTGCAAAGACAAATGAGATCTGGAGAAATATTTAGAATATTTGTTAAAGACACAGATTTAATGAATCCATTATATAAAAAGTTCTTATAAATTTATTTTTGAAAATAAATATTCCAATTGAATTACGGGGAAAAGATATATAAACAGTCAATTCAAAAAAGCAATTACAAATTTAGTTTACTAAATACAATGATTAAAATTTGAGTATCAATAAAATTTTATTATTTTTTGGCCATGCCACATGGCATGCAAGATCTTAGTTCCTTGACCAGAGATAGAACCTGTGACCCCTGCATTGGGAGCATGGAGTCTTAAAAACTGGTCTACCAGGGAAGTCCCAATAAAACATTATTTTTCATCCATACATTATTTTTTATCCATCAGTTCAGTTCAGTTCAGTTCAGTCACTCAGTCATGTCCGACTCTTTGTGACCCCATGAACCGCAGCACGCCAGGACTCCTTGTCCATTACAAACTCCCAGAGTTCACTCAAACTCATGTCCATTGAGTCTGTGATGCCATCCAGCAATCCCATCCTCTGTCGTCCGCTTCTCCTCCTGCCCCCAAATCCCTCCCAGAATCAGTCTTTTCCAATGAGTCAACTCTTCGCATGAGGTGGCCAAAGTACTGGAGTTTCAGCTTTAGCATCATTCCTTCCAAAGAAATCCCAGGGTTGATCTCCTTCAGAATGGACTGGTTGGATCTCCTTGCAGTCCAAGGGACTCTGAAGAGTTTTCTCCAACACCACAGTTCAAAAGCATCAATTCTTCAGCGCTCAGCCTTCTTCACAGTCCAACTCTCACATCCATACATGACCATAGGAAAAACCATAGCCTTAACTAGACGGACCTTTGTTGGCAAAGTAATGTCTCTGCTTTTGAATATGCTATCTAGGTTGGTCATAACTTTCCTTCCAAGGAGTAAGTGTCTTTTAATTTCATGGCTGCAATCACCATCTACAGTGATTTTGGAGCCCAAAAAATCAAGTCTGACACTGTTTCCACTGTTTCCCCATCTATTTGCCATGAAGTGATGGGACCAGATGCCATGATCTTCGTTTTCTGAATGTTGAGCTTTAAGCCAACTTTTTCACTCTCCTCTCACTTTCATCAAGAGTGTCATAATTAAAAATTGCTAACTCTATACTTTTATACAGCCATTAGAAATTATATAGCTTGTAAATCAACTATACTTCAATAAAATAAATGTTTTAAAAAGAAATTATATGGCTTAATTACATATATTGACATAGGAAGATGTTAATGATGCATATCTAATAGAAAACATGGGTTTCAACAGACCATGTGTCACATAATAATTTTCTGTTTTGTAATAGCTATGCATGCATTCACCCATAAACATGTGTATGTGCCTGTGTGTGGGCACAGAATGAAAGACAGAGAAAAATGATATCATACTATCTCTGGATGGGAAAACTACTTTGAAATCAGAAAATTACAAAGCTACTCTCATTTTTTTAAAAAAGTGACTATGTGTTATTATTCAAATGTTGAATACGCTTAGTTCTCTTTTCCGTACTTAGCACTGTACCTACTTGTGTGGTGTCTGAAATGTTCTTTTTGTCTTTCGGAGCAACCATTCTCATTGAGACAAGAATAGATGTATTTTAAACTATTAAACCAATGCAAACCATTGCTAATAATAAGACAAGAGGTACAAGTTATATATGCTACCTGAATTCACAGGAGAGAAGACTGTTGATTTTCAGTTAGAATCCTTAACATTCACTTATTCATGTCACTGAAAAGTGCTGAGTTCTCAATTTTTATCATTTGTTGGTGAGTCCTAGAAACATGAAATGTAAAATAGATTTTCTGACCTCAAGGATCTCAAAGGGAAGACAAATGGGTATAGAAAGAAGGACAATACATAAAAATATACACAATAATATAAGTAAGCTCCAGAGGATCTTATCTGTTTGGGTGGGCTATGTAATAAGAATGCTTAGTTCAGCACTTTTGTTAACTTTTTGGGAGCAAGACTGTTCACAGTCTCACCACCACACCCTAAACACACACACCCCCACCCCACCCCCACCCCCACCTCCCCACCACCCCCACATTAAAAGTGTGACTGGTGCAATTCATTGGTTTCCACCATATCCTATGTCTCCCAACTTATATCAATAATAAGAGTGATAATTCTTCCCACATCAGTCCTGTACTTTGTCTTAATTTTTAGTTGTTTCAAATCTCTAAAGAGGAAAATGGAGATTATGGTTCCCATTCAAGAAGCAGCCCAAAATTATTGATAAAGAGATAAAACAATCTCAAAATGAGGGTAACAAAAAGAAATTGAGCAAAGCATACTTGGGCAAAAGAAACTGATTATTATTTTGAAAGAAATGGCATATTTTTATAATAATGAATAATAGTCACTTGTGCTACACCAGGAAAGGAGCTAGGATCTTTCCTTGTATTTTTTAATATAATCAGTACTCTCTCACTTTACAAGCAAGTAAATTGGAGCTCAGAGAGTTTAGATAAACCAACCAAGACACAGTAAGCAGTTAGATAAATATTCAAACCCAGATCTGTCTAGCATCAAACTCCATACTCTTTATATTAAATCACAATGTTTTCTAGTAACTTTTTTCCAAAATATCTTCTTTAACAAAACGCATATTTTTAAGTGCTTAATAATGCTAGAAACTTAATTAGGTATTGTGAATAAATAAGCCAAAGTCTCTTTATTTAATAATCTCATTTTCTAACTAATTTCTCTCAATATGCTCTGTTATTTCCCTTCACTAATGCTAAAATAATACAATGAAATAAATGAACATAAACTATTAGTACAGAAATAAATGAATAGATGTAGGATAGTTTGAGTTTATCAGACAAAAGCATTCTATGAATTTAAGGTGGTCAGTCGTGCCTGACTCTTTGCGACCCCGTGGACTGTAGCCTACCAGGCTTCTCCGTCCACGGGATTCTCCAGGCAAGAATACTGGAGTGGAATTATTATGCAATGACATAAAAGTTCTATGACTCATTTTGTCATGTACTTTACTTTTCAAATGTAAACTTCCGTATTTCTATTTTGCTCAATTTGAAAATGTGTTCATTTTTTAAAGAGGCATTAAATACATAGATTGCCAGTTCACTTGCATTTAAATTAGAATGAGATCACAAGGGCCCTACTTCAAAAGGATTTGCACAAAGAGACAGCGGTCCAATGTAGAGCTGCAGAGCTGCAATTCTAGGCATATTTTCATCTTGGCAAAGGGCACACTCCATCTTAAACACACAGTGCTGAGGAGCAAGGAATCCATGTGAATCGATTGTGATTTATTACGTTGCAATTTAATCTATAATTTTGTGCATTCTGGGAAAGTTTGTGAAAAACCTAGATGCAATGTACTTAAAGATAAGAACCAAGGCAAATCACTTTTTTCCAAAATAATGTTGACGTTTACTCTTTATTAGCTCTTATCTGGAGAGATAAAAGTATTGTAATTATTCATTTTATACACAAGAAATGTCCAAGCCATTGCAATTCTCCCTATTTTTAATCCATTTCACTGATGTCTGTGCATGTGCTCTTTCAGTTCAGTTCACTTTAGATACATTAATTTATGACATTTTATATGTATTATTATGTTAACATGATAAATTTTCAGATTAGTTTGAGTATAAATCTCTGATAAGGAGGAAACTTTACACTTTGCCTAAGGACAATGAATTTGGAATTTTAAAATTGGGATCAAGTTAAAATACCAAACTTTTAGAACAAGCTTATAAACAGAGGGGAGTGATAAGGGACAAAACTATTAGGTTCATTGCATCCCCTAAAAGAAGGGACTTTAATCAAATGTATATAATGCTTCTTTATGCAGAAGAATAGGTATATGAAGAAATCCCTAAAATAGTATGCAATAGAAGGATCAACCAAGAAACTCAATGGTTTTGCATTGGGAGAGAAAGAATTATTAGAAAAATAGTAAGATAAAAATGCATTGAGGATAACAGCATAAAGAAGGGAGCAGAAAAGGGTTAGATTTTGATTGAAAAATAGAAAGAAACATAGGACAGAGACTCCCATGCGTCTCAGTGGTAAAGAATCCACCTGCCAATGCAGGAGACAGAAGCTATGCAGGTTCTATCTCTGGGTCAGGGAGATCCCCTGGAGAAGGAAATGGCAACCCACGCCAGTATTCTTGCTGGGAAAATTTCATGATAGAGGAGCCCGGTGGGCTACAATCTGTGGAGTCGCAAAAAGTTGGACACGACTGGGAGGCTGAGCATGTACATCATGAAACAGAGAATGAGATATTTAAATGAATCAGACTTTGTTTAATTTTGGTTTATCAAGGGTTTACTGACATGCTGAGGTTGTCATTACTCTAGAGATTCCTGGTATAGTCAATATAGTAAATAGAATATAAAAGACTTCAGAAAGTCTTATACCTAGGAAACAGCTTAAGTTTTGTTTGGCTCAGCCTTTCCTCTAAACTTTCATATATACCATTTATGATTCAAATAGTTAAAACAACATCTGTCTATCATAAATAACTTGATGAAATACTAGCACACCCAGGTGAGACATGACAGGACTTCAGATATTCTAAAACTCTCCAAATAAAATTCACCAAAGGAAGTTTTCAGGTCCTTTTGACCACTGATATATGTTAGCATTACATGTACACTTGGCATATAAAAGTGTTCAGTAAATTCTTCTTAAATGAATGAATGAGGGAGAATATAAGAAATAAATGAAGGAATAAACAGATTATTTTGACAAAACATCCAATAAGGACTGTCAATAGGTTTTTTTTTTTTTTTGTAGAAATACATGAATTAACAAATGTAAAATGTACATGACAGTACCTAGAAACTAGTAAGTGCTCTTAAGTATTGGTTAAAATTATTATTTATTCATGAAGAAGGTAGAAGTTATGGATAATAAGTTTGGAAAACAAACTGACTCAGAGTTGTTGGATAAAATTTAGAAAATAAACATTTTCTAAAGAGGGCTGGAAAACTCACATAGATTCTAGAAGCACTGAGTGTCTTGGTAACCAGGAACTGCAAACCTCATAGTAGAGCAGGTTTCTAACAAAGCTCAGTTTGAGAGTTGGTATCCGATTGTTAACAATGAGCTCAGTTTCAATGAAGATTTTATTCAATGGCTGGAACATATAGTTCAGTTCAGTTCAGTCGCTCAGTCCTGTCCGACTCTTTGCGACCCCATGAATCGCAGCACGCTAGGCCTCCCTGTCCATCACCAACTCCCGAGGTCCACCCAAACCCATGTCCATTGAGTCAGTGATACCATCCAACCATCTCATCCTCTGTCGTCCCCTTCTCTTCCTGCCCTCAATCTTTCCCAGCATCAGGGTCTTTTCAAATAAGTCAGCTCTTCGCATCAGATGGCCAAAGTATTGGAGTTTCAGCTTCAACATTAGTCCTTCCAATGAATAGTCAGAACTGATTTCCTTTAGGATTGATTGGTTTGATCTTCTTGTAGTCCAAGGGACTCTCAAGAGTCTTCTCCAACATCACAGTTCAAAAGCATCAATTCTTCAGCAGTCAGCTTTCTTTATAGTCCAACTCTCACACCCATATATGACTACTGGAAAAACCATAGCCTTGACTAGACAGACCTTTGGTGGCAAAGTAATGTCTCTGCTTTTCAATATGCTATCTAGGTTGGTCACAACTTTCCTTCCAAGGAGTAAGCATCTTTTAATTTCATGGCTGTAGTCACCATCTGAAGTCATTTTGGAGCCCAAGAAAATAAAGTCTGCCAATGTTTCCACTGTTTCCCCATCTATTTGCCATGAAGTGATGGGACCAGATGCCATGATCTTAGTTTTCTAAATGTTGAGTTTTAAGCCAACTTTTTCACTCTCCTCTTTCACTTTCATCAAGAGGCTCTTTAGTTCTTCTTCACCTTCTGCCATAAGGGTGGTGTCATCTGCATATCTGAGGTTATTGATATTTCTCCCGGCAATCTTGATTCCAGCTTGTACTTCCTCCAGCCCAGCATTTCTCATGATGTATTCTGTATATAAGTTAAATAAGCAGGGTGACAATATGCAGCCTTGATGTATTCCTTTTCCTACTTGGAACCAGTCTGTTGTTCCATGTCCAGTTCTGTTGCTTTCTGATCTGCATACAGGTTTCAGGAACATATGGAATAAGTCATAAAAAAAAAACAGCCCTTACGATAATATGGGGCTGTCCTTAAAGGACCTGGAATGAGAACAGGATTACCTGCAAAATCATCAGAGAAAACATTAAAACACATCTCCATAGGGTAGCACATAGAGCACCCTTCTGCTCACCACTTTTGACTTGCTGCTCCCTACTCGTACTCAACTAATGAGACAATCGCTTGCCATCAACCTACCTGGGGATAGATAGCAGAGAAGGCTTAAATTTATTGTCTTTCTATATACATTTGTTGAAAAATTTGTTCAGCATGCAAATCTTCTGTTATAAAAGAGGATTATTTTTACCAGTAAAAGTAATAATTGGCCCTCTGTATCCATAGATTTAACCATATTTTTATATTTTAAAAATATTTGAAAAAAATCCAGAAACTTCCCAAACTCTAAACTTGAATTTGCTACATGCCCAGCACAATGAGTCCATGCAGATGATGTGATAGGCAGGCACACCCTGCCTGTAGCCTTCTAATATTCCACACATTCTCAGTCTCTCTCCTGCATTTGTTATTTGAGCTACTTGTGTTGTGGGCACCCTTTGTTTCTGTGGGAGAAAAAAAAAAGAATCCTAAAATACAATCCCTCAAAGGCAAAGGGAACCCAGTAAATTGCTATGTCTCAACAAGGAAATAAAGATCTTAAGTTTTTTGGGAAGTGGCACGCAGCTTGCCAAAGTAGGTTGTGAGGTAAGAATGTATTGAGCATGTATGTGAGAAGGCAGAAAGAAGGAAGTTGAAATTCATGGAAGTGTTAGTGCTTCCCTTACAATGGCAAAAATGGTCTCTCTGGTTTGTGATAAAGTGCTTACAAAGACTGAGAAAGCATTAAATGTGTGGCTAGAGGACATATCACAGAAGTATATCTCTGTTGATGACAAAATTATGCCTGAGAAAGCACTATAAGCACTACTGTGAAAGTCTTGAGGAGAACCAGAGGAATGCCTTTAAGGCTAGTACTATGAAGTATGACTGGCTAGCTCTGTACAGCCCCAAGAATTTACAGATCACAGGTAAGGCAGCATTGACTGATGCTGAGGCAGAATCAGTGTTCCCAGAAAAGCTCCAGAAACTCATAAGAAAGGCTACCGTCCAGAGCAAACCTTCAGTTGTAATGAAAAGGGCTTGTACTAGAAGAAGATGCATGGTTGCACATTCATAAGAGTGCCAAAGAGACCTCAGCATGCAAGGCCTGAAAAAGTTTCCTTACTCTGGTGTTGTGTGTCAACATAGCAGGTCACATGATCAAGCCAGGCCTCCATTAGCAAGCAAACAATCCCCAGGCCCTTAAAATCAAGACCAAAAATTGCCTGCCCATGTTCTGGCACCACAATCAGAAGACTTGGGTGATGGATGTCTTATTCTTAGAACGGTTCTACCAGTGCTTTGTTCCCAAAGTAAAGAAATGCCTTGGAGAAAAGGGACTGACATTCAAGTTTCTCCTCATAATTGATAATGTTCCTGGCCATTCCCAATCTCTCTGCTTCACCAAAGAGAACATGGAAATGATGTTCCTGCATCTAAGCACTATGTAACTGCTGCAGACACTTCATCAAGTGCCTTAAGGCAACTTACATCTACCTCACCTTTGGGAGGGTTTGTCCTGTCCTTCATGTTAACCTTAGTGGCAGCATCATGGATTTATGAAAAAACTTTACAATTGCAGGTACAATTTTCTTATGGCATAGGTTATAGATGCTGTCAAACCCAAGACAGTCAATGTATGTTGGAAGTCTTACAGAGCTAAGTGGTCATTGATTTCAGGGCCTTCCCCACTATGAATGCAGAAGTCAAGAAGATCTTGAAAGTTGCAAGGGAAGTTGCTGAGGAAGGCTTCTCTGACACAACTGAGGACAATGTCAAGGAACACACAGGAGAGCATAGAGGAACGCTTACCAAAGAGGAGCTTGAAGATCTACTGAAGTCCTTTGCAGATGATGATGATGATGATTAAGGCTTACAAGAGGCAGAGCCATCAATGTGGGCTCCTGAAAATTTTTCAGCAGTTTTTAAATTAGTGCAAAAATTAAAGGATATTTTCTTGAGTATGATCCTTCTATGGAAATAATCCTCTGTGTCACCTGAGAGATAATAAAATCTCAATGCAAAATATGTCTGAGGATGCAAAGAAAAAGAAAGAGCTCCCTCTTTCTCCCTCAGAGAAACATCCCTGGGATGTTTCTCACTAATGCATTTGCAGTTGTTAGGCCTTGCTTTTCAACCTTGAAGATCCTCAGCCTTCAACCTCCACAGATCCCAATATTAGTATTATTGATCCTTCTCCAAAGCATCAGTGTTTGCAGTCGAAACCCAGTTCTTCAAACATAGGTAATTCCTCTGACATCCTGTCAGGAGGTTTAGGTTAGCCTGGTGTCTCATGCTTCCCTTTAGTGCCACACACCATATCATCACTGTAGCTGCCATATGACAGTCATCATTGCCATCAACATCATTGTCTGAGAGTTATCAAGAGAGAAGAGCCAGAGTTTTGGTGTTAGCAGTTTGTGTGTGGGTGTATATGTGTATGTGAGAGAGATAGATAATTAATTTATATTTTCTTCATTTATGTTTTTATATGTACTTGTATTTTAAGTATTCCATGTTTTATTCTATTTATTTCCCCTTCCAATCATTAAAGGAAAGTTAATTGTAAGTGTTGAAAGAATTGAAACATTATGCTGTTGCTGACATGCTCTATGTAGTTAGGCCTACAAGATCCTTGCATCTTTGGACTTCCCCGGTGGTACCGTGATGGGGCTTCCCAGGTAGCACAGCTGGGAAAGAATCAACCTGCAATGCAGGAGACCCCAGTTCTATTCCTGGGTCAGGAAGTTCCCCTGGAGAAGGGATAGTCTACCCACTCCAGTATTCTTGTGCTTGCCTGGTGACTCAGATGGTAAAGAATCCACCTGCAATGCAGGAGATTGGGGTTTGATTTCTGGGTTGGGACGATCCCCTGGAAGAGGGCATGGCAACCCACTCCAGTATTCTTGCTTGGAGAATCCCCATGGACAGAGGAGCCTGGCAGGCTATAGTCCATGCGGGTCAGAGAGAGTCAGATACGACTGAGTGACTAAGCACAGTATAGCACAGTGGATAAGAATCTGCCTGCCAATGCAGTTACATAGGTTCAATCCCTGCTCCAGAATATTCCACTTGCTGCAAGGCAATTAAACCCATGTGCCACAACTACTAAGCCCATACTCTAGAGTCCCCAAACTGAAATTACTGAGTCCACATGCTGCAACCACTGAAGCCATGTGCCTAGAGCATATGCTCGACAACAGAAGAAGCCACCACAATGAGAAGATCTAACACTGCAACAAAGAGCAGCCCCTGCTCACTGCAACTAGAGAAGGCCCGCATGCAGCAACAAAGACCCAGCCCAGCCAAAATAAGTAAATTAATAAATAAAGAAATTATTTTAAAAAGATCCTTGTATCTGTATTAAACACATAAACATCTTTTTGGTCATTATTCCCTAAACAACACAGTATAAAAACTATTTATGTAACATTACATTGTATTAGGTTATTATAAGTAATCTAGAGATGATTTAAGGTATATGGGAGGATATTCATAGGTTATATATAAATTCGACACCATTTCACATAAAAGACTTGAACCTTTGCAGATTTCAGTATCTGCAGGGGTCCTAGAACCCATCCCCTGGGGATTCTAAGGGACTTGTACTTATTTGAAAGCAAGTTTGCAATTTTAATGACATGCTCTCATGGTCGTTAGATCATATTTTTATGCTGTGCTATTCTGTGCTGTGCTTAGTCTCTCAGTCGTGTCCGACTCTTGGTGACCTCAAGGACTGTAGCCTGCTAGGCTCCTCTGTCCATGGGATTCTCCAGGCAAGAATACTGGAGTGGGCAACCATTCCCTTCTCCAGGGGATCTTCCTGATTCAGGGATGGAGTCCAGGTCTACTGCACTGCAAAAAGCAGCCAGATAGGAAAACAAAAATGCAGAACCTTAGCATAAAAATCCCTGGAGAAGAAAATGGACGGAGGCTACAGTCCATGAGGTTGAAAGGAGTCGGACACAACTGAGTGACTAACGCTTTCACTTTTTCACTATTGTGCCTATTTGGAAGAAAGCTTGCAATTTTAGTGATATGTTCTCATGGTTGCTAGATTGCACTGATATCCTAAGGCCCTGAATTTCTGTTTTCCTATCTGGCTGCCTTTGTTTGCACTCATTTTTGGCCAACGTAATTGCTCAGAGGAGATTATTCCTACCTCCAGCACCCTTCTCTGGGCTTAAGAAACAAAGGCATTGCTGGACATCTCTTCCAGCGCTAGTCTTGGGAATGCTATTTTTCAGCAGTGAAGGGAATGAACATAGCTTCAAAGTGTATTCACCATTTTTCAACTGTCCTATCCTTGCAGGTTCTCAGCTCTTCAATTTGGGGAAACATCATGAATTGATTTTTAAAGCACTTTTCTACTCTTTTCCACCATGCTTTACTGTCCTCTCCTTAGAGATACATATTTCCTCTTGACATCATCTTGTAAAACATCCTCTTTAAAAAAAGCATGCCTATTACTCTATTTTATGCAATGAGGAGAAACTGTCTTTTCACTCTCATGTAAATGTATATTTTGATGAGTTTCTTGGATATTTTCAGGGTAACTATTTTTATTTTAACCACATAGAGTAATGAACTGATACATTATTTCTGTTTGGCTTAATTCTGTTGCTTTTTTGCTCACCAAATAGTAATGACAGACATACTGATTTCCACAGATAAGAGATACCATTTTAATTTCTACAAATAATATGTGGAAATGGTTTGATTGATGTGATAAAGCCCATATAAAAAGATAATGATAAGCCTTTATTTTGTAATGCTATGTTAAATGATTCATTCCTTCAAAATCTCTATAGTCTAAAATATTTAACTGTGACCCTAAAGTAAGCTCTACTTTGGCAACTCTCTTTAATTTTTGCTACTTATACTAAAAATTGAATTTTGAATTTTATTGTGTATCATAAAAATAACTCCAAATATACACAGCTCAATAGTTAGAATCTATAATGCAAAATATAATGGCACAAATCATATGGAAACATATATTAGAATCTCAGAGAGGTTGGTGTGTTCCATTGAAACAAATTATTTTTAACAGCATTTTATTAACATTTGTTCATAATAAGATAAATCAAAGATTGGGAAGAGATATTTGTACCATGAAAAACTTGATGAAGCATTATTATCTATTATATATTAAGGATTCACAAAAATGTTAAATAATACAATTAAAGTAGATAAAATACTTAAATAGGTAGTTACTATAAGAAGAAACATTAATGAAACAATAATCTTTAAAAGGACCTTGTGAGAAACATGAAAATGAATGTTAAGATTGCAATGAGATACCTTTTACACTTAGCAGATCAGTAAACAGTTTTGACAAAATCAAGTAGCTGTAAGACTGGAGAGGCTTCGCGGATAACTCAGCTGATAAAGAATTTACCTGCGATGCAGACCCCAGTGCAATTCCTGGGTCAGAAAGTTCCCCTGAAGAAGGGATAAGCTACCCACTCCAGTATTCTTGCCTGGAGAATCCCCATGGACAGAGGAGCCTGGCAGTCTACAGTCCATGGGTCTCAAAGAGTCGGACACGACTGAGCCACTAAGCACATAAGACTGGAGGAAGAAGAACGCTGGTATTAAGAGTATAAGTTATCTAAATGACAGTTAAAAACATTTGGCGTAATTTCTTACTATGATATATGCTGTAAGCAATGATTCCATTTCTGTGTATATATTCTGGAGAAATTTTTGAATTTTTAATTAGTAAACAATCACTAGAGTGTTTTTAATAGTATTATTCAAAATAGCAAAATCCTAGAACCAATCCAAATATCTTTCAAAGGAAATTGAGTGGATAATTTGAGGTAGATTCATACAATAAATTAATCCATGCAAATGGAGAATCAATGAATAATAGGTTCATGCATCAACATGGATGAATTTTTGAGGGTAATAAGCTGAGTTCATAACAAAGGCTTCACATACTGAGATATCATTTTGATGAAGTTCAAAAGTTGCCAGTATTGAAAAATACAGTTTAGTAATAGTCTATATATTTAATTAAAGTCTATAAACAAGTATATGATAAACTAAAAATTCAGAATAAGAATTGTGTGAATGAGAGAGATGCATTGAAGGAAGCATGTATAAGAAACTGAAACAATATTGGCTTTATCTATTCCTTAAGTAGAAAGCTAGAACCATGTCTGCTTTCATTATTATACTTCATAATTTACAATTTCATATGTGTGTGTGTATGTGCATGCACTCAGTCATGTCCATCTCTTTGTGATCCCATGGACTGCAGCCCACCAGGCTTCTCTGTCCATGGAAGTTTTCAGGCAAGAATACTAGAGTGGTTTTCCACTTCCTACTCCAGGGGATATTGCAAACCCAGGGATCAAACCTGAGTCTCCTAAATTGACAGGTGACTCTTTACCACTGCACCACCCGGAAAGCCCATATTATAGCTATATACATATATATATGTAACATTCTTATACATATGTGTATATATCAAATATTACATAATAACTTTAAAAAAACAGAGTATGGTAGCTTGCTTTAACAAGTAGATGACTTGTGTATGTTCTAAACATGGGAGAATATTAATCCAGCATTCAAAATTCATAGAATAACCAGCATTAGATGTTAAGAACTGATAGGTTTTCATTCACTGAATGCCTTGAAAGATAGGAAAGTTAAATTTTTTTCCCTGAAGTATAATATATACTACATGGACAGTCAAGAAATAGAATCTGCCAAACCTACAAACCCTTTTAACAAACTTCCCATAATATGTGCCTCTAGGCTGGTCTAGGTGTGATGTGATCTGTCCAGCCTGGCGCAACTCTGGACCACAGGCAGGGGACAGGGAAGGAAGGGAAGGTGTCAAATTACATGTTATACAAAGGCCTATAAAGTGTTACTAACAGCAGGATTACCCAAATCAATCATATTTTCTCTGTAGTGGAGTGAATAGATGAATCTCAGTAGTGGCCAATAGAAAGTAATACATTTCAGCTACTAAGTAGACAATACACAGCATCCAACTGCTAGAGCTGTTTTGGATTTGGATCAACATTTCCATAACTTAACCTCCTTCCAGTCTGTGAAAGTCCCAGCTATGTTGTCGTTGCACTGTTTCTGTGGGATTTGGCTGCCAAGCCAAGATTCTGTCTTCCTGACACATCTATATTTAGATCTTCCTTCACATCAATATTTAGAAGAAATACCTATTATTTGAGTTGAAAAGACTCTAAGGCATAGTCTTGCTGTAACTGCATCAATAATCACAATAATGTTTCACAACTTATATGGATACTGTAATATATGTACACATTGCCCACATATGTGGTTCTTTGTATATTCATACATAATTTAAAATGCAATGTATTATTATACTTTCTAAAAAACTAAATTAATATCCCACTTCAAAAGTAAATCCACACATGACAAAAATAGTTAGCTGTAAAAGTGTCATATAAGGGCTTCTCTGGTTGCTCAGTGGTAAAGAATCCACTTGCCAATGCAGGAGACATGAGTTCTATCCCTGATTCAGGAAAATCCCACATGCCACAAAACAACTAAGCCCCCTGTGCCAAAACTATTGAGCCTGCACTCTAGAGCCCAAGAGCTGTGACTACTGAGCCCACTGCCGCAGCTACTGAAGCCCACGTGCCCTAGAGCCTGTGCTCCACAAAAGAAGCTGCCAAATTGAGAACCTTGCACGTTGCAGCTAGACAGTACTCTCCACCTGCTGCAACTAAGAAAAGTCTGCACAGCAATAAAGACCCAGCATGGCCAAAATAAAAAATAAATAGAATAAAATTATAAATATCCTATTAGGCTCATCCCTTAAAAAAATATAACACATGATGAAAAGTAAAAACTTTTCTCAACTTAATCTCTGAATTCATTCTCCAAAGGTAACCACAGAGATTATTATCTTTCCAAAAATAAATCTTCTGCGAATACACCCACTTATTATCTCTTTTTTGGATAAATAATACAATGTTCTATGTAATGCTTTATACCTTTTTTGCATTTATTTATTGGGAAACTTTTTTGTGTCAATTAGTTCAGTTCTAGAGTTTCATTTGTGTTTAACAAACAAGCCTTCATATTTTTACAACAGATATATATAACTTTTGCTCGCTTGTTCAAATAACATCATACATTACTGTACTCTCAGGGAGCATCTTCCCTCTGTTCCAGAAACTATATATATATATATATATATATATTATATATATACATACATATTATATGTATACACATCTCTATATATATATATGAACATGAACTGAGTGTATCACAGAATTATTCATTAACATTCATTAATATTCAGTCTAAGATTAAACAATGAAATTAGATACATACCCAGTCTGACAAACTATGAATCATTTCTGAAGGAATCCCAAGAAATTCAGCTATTATCCTTAATTTGTTCTTTTCTCTATACATATCTTGTCTTCTATACATATTTGTCTTCATTCTGTCATCATCACCAACTTTGTCCTTTATACTTTTCCTATCATGATTCTGATAACTTTCTCTCAACCATATGAACTGAATTATTAATTAGAATCATATGAAATTTCTGTTTTAGTAAGTAAAATAATAATTGAATATATGCAATTTCATATGGCCCAATTCGATGGCGAGGAACAGGGAAACCTGGCACACTGCAGTTCAAGTAGTTGTGAAGAGTTGGACACAACTAGTCACCTGAACAGCAACAATAGCACAATTCTTACTCTTTTAATGTTGGGGGTAGAAATATGCCTCAGTGGCCCGTAGTGTGTCCTGCAACTTGATACACATTTGGAGGTGCATACATTCTAAGTTGTTTCAGTTCAGTTCAGTTTAGTTCAGTTGCTCAGTCGTGTCCGAATCTTTGCGACCCCATGAATCCCAGCACGCCAGGCCTCCCTGTCAATCACAAACTCCCGGAGTTCACTCAGACTCACGTCCATCGAGTCAGTGATGCCATCCAGCCATCTCATCCTCTGTCGTCCCCTTCTCCTCCTGCCCTCAATCGCTCCCAGCATCAGAGTTTTTCCAATGAGTCAGCTCTTCGCATGACGTGGCCAAAGTACTAGAGTTTCAGCTTCAGCATCATTCCTTCCAAAGAAATCCCAGGGCTGATCTCCTTCAGAATGGACTGGTTGGATCTCCTTGCAGTTCAAGGGACTCTCAAGAGTCTTCTCAACACCACAGTTCAAAAGCATCAATTCTTCGGCACTCAGCCTTCTTCACAGTCCAACTCTCACATCCATACATGGCCACAGGAAAAAACATAGCCTTGACTAGACGGACCTTTGTTGGCAAAGTAATGTCTCTACTTTTGAATATGTTATCTAGGTTGGCCACAACTTTCCTTCCAAGGAGTAAGCATCTATTAATTTCATGGCTGCAGTCACCACCTGTAGTGATTTTGGAGCACCAAAAAATAAAGTCTGACGCTGTTTCCACTGTTTCCCCATCTATTTGCCATGAAGTGATGGGACCAGATGCCATGATCTTAGTTTTCTGAATGTTGAGCTTTAAGCCAACTTTTTCACTCTCCACTTTCACTTTCATCAAGAGGCTTTTGAGTTCCTCTTCACTTTCTGCCATAAGGGTGGTGTCATCTGCATATCTGAGGTTATTGATATTTCTTCCGGCAATCTTGATTTCAGCTTGTGTTTCTTCCAGCCCAGTGTTTCTCATGATGTACTCTGCATAGAAGTTAAATAAACAGGGTGACAGTATACAACCTTGACGTATTCGTTTTCCTATTTGGAACCAGTCTATTATTCCATGTCCAGTTCTAACTGTTGCTTCCTGACCTGCATACAGATTTCTCAAGGGGCAGATCAGGTGGTCTGGTATTCCCATCTCTTTCAGAATTTTCCACAGTTTATTGTGATCCACACAAAGGCTTTGGCATAGTCAATAAAGCAGAAATAGATGTTTTTCTGGAATTCTACTTGCTTTTTCCATGATCCAGCGGATGTTGGCAATTTGATCTCTGGTTCCTCTGCCTTTTCTAAAACCAGCTTGAACATCAGGAAGTTCACGGTTCACATATTGCTGAAGCCTGGCTTGGAGAATTTTGAGCATTACTCTACTAGCATGTGAGATGAGTGCAATTGTGCGGTAGTTTGAGCATTCTTTGGCATTGCGTTTCTTTGGGATTGGAATGAAAACTGACCTTTTCCAGTCCTGTGGCCACTGCTGAGTTTTCCAAATTTGCTAGCATATTGAGTGCAGCACTTTCACAGCATCATCTTTCAGGATTTGAAAGAGCTCAACTGGAATTTCATCACCTCCACCAGCTTTGTTCATAGTGATGCTTTCTAAGACCCACTTGACTTCACATTCCAGGATGTCTGGCTCTAGGTCAGTGATCACACCATCATGATTATCTAGGTCGTGAAGATCTTTTTGTACAGTTCTGTGTATTCTTGCCACCTGTTCTTAATATCTTCTGCTTCTGTTAGGTACATACCATTTCTGTCTTTTATCAAGCCCATCATTGCATGAAATGTTCCCTTGGTATCTCTAATTTTCTTGAAGAGATCTCTAGTCTTTCCCATCCTGTTGTTTTCCTCTATTTCTTTACATTGATCACTGAGGAAGGCTTTCTTATCTCTTCTTGCTATTCTTTGGAACTTTGCATTCAGATGCTTATATCTTTCCTTTTCTCCTTTGCTTTTTGCTTCTCTTCTTTTCACAGCTATTTGTAAGGCCTCCCCAGACAGCCATTTTGCTTTTTTGCATTTCTTTTCCATGGGGATGGTCTTGATCCTTGTCTCCTGTACAATGTCACGAACCTCATTCCATAGTTGTTTCAGTCATGTCCAACTCTTTACAACCCTTTAGACTGTATCCTCTGTCTATGGGATTGTCCAGGCAAGAATACTGGAGTGTGTTGCCACTTCCTTCTCCAGCGGATCTTCCCAACCCAGGGATCGAACCTGCATCTCCTGTGGCTCCTGCACTGCAGGCAGATTCTTTACCGCTGAGCCACATGTGAAGCCCCATATAGTTTCATAGTCAAAAACAATATAATTTCCTTCCTGATCATAACTGTAACTCATCTTTCTACTTGACTACTAAATAGCTGCAATTTGCTGTTTTTAACTAATCAGGTTTCTTTCACCATTGTTTTTCTTTTAGGTTTACCTCACTTGAAGGTCAACAAAATTTGAAACAAAATGAAGGCAGTAAAATTGAAAGAACTGTTCATACTTAAGTGTAAATCCTAAGTGTGAAACTTAGAACACTTCAACTTTAACCTGCCTAGAGAATCCTATGGATAGAGGAGCCTGGCAGGCTACAGTCCACAGCGTCGCAAAGAGTAGGACACAACTGAGTGACTAAGCACAGGACAGCACACCTTTCATAGCAAAATATTTCTTCTTATATCATCTTTTTAAAAAACACATTGTTTTTGGCTTACAAAGGTAAAATGTCTGGCCAAAGTCCAAGTAAATGTACACAAATTCAAAAATAAAATGTTTAACCCATACAGTTTAATACTTTTGAGAAAAGCCAAACTAATTCCAATTCTTCATAAATAGTTATAATTGAAATGGAGGAGGATGGCTTTGGATCTAAAATATTACCAAAGGTAATAATTATAGTATTTAAAGACATCAATAACTAAAATTAAAAGTTGATTTACCTTTCTGTGATATCATTCTAAGTTCAGTCTTTAACTGCAGTTGTATTGTCTGCTTCTCATTTATCAATAAACTATATATATATATATATATATATCCTTTTTATTTATGTTTTATGAAGGGAATGACTGCAGACCCACTCACTTACATCCTCATTCCCAGTTTAGTAGATACTGTGTTTCATGGTGTGCAAGGTAATAATACAAGATGATACAGTATGATTGCTAAAAGCATAAGAGTGGGAGAATATGAAATCTCATTAGGTATACTGGCAAGTTGCCTTGTATTTATGAATCAAAGTTCTCAATTCTCACTAGAAGTCAGTAAAGGCATCTGTTACCACATTCTGTTCAAGTGAAGACAAGTGTTCTGCACAGAATTTCAAAATCAAATGTAGTCTGCAACCATGCTTTGGAAACTCATTTTTCTCTAAACTTTAAGTGTTAAAGTATGTATATTGCATGTGATATCACCCATTATTTCAAGCATACCTTAACCTATCTAATAATTTTGTATGTTGACCCTCTGTGACTCAGTGTTCTGGGACTACCCACTCTCATTGTGTCACTTATTTAATGGGTAAGAATATTAAGATTTTCATCAGTTTTGTCATTTGTAAAATGAGAAAAATTACCTACATCATTGTCTTGTTTTGAGTATAGGTATCAACTGCCTCCCTCTCAAGTAGTGCTCCTTTGTTATCTAGAGGAGGGAAGTTATGTGCTTCCCAGGAGGAACAATGATAAAGAATTCATCTGCCAATACAGGAGACACAGGAGACATGGGTTTGACCCCTGGGTTGGAAAAAAAAATGGCAACCTACTCTAGTATTCTCATCTGGAAAATTCCATAGACAGAGGAGCCTAGTGGTCTACATTCCTCATGGGTTCACAAAGGGGTGGACACGACTGAGCACTCATGACACTTGCATGAACCTGATGTTATGTGCAGGATGAAGGGGAGAGTAGTAAGCAGTTCTTAAGGATTTTTAAGAACTAGGACTTAGAAAAAAGACAGGAGGGAAAAGAGAGGCCATGGAAAACTAAAAGCAAGAGGAAAACATTTTCCCTGCTGAACAGTAAAACTGTTTCCCTGGACTGCAAGCGGAGAGAGATCTGTAAATCCTGGATAAACTCAAGGGGTTGCAACATCCTGAGAAAAAAGACTACATGACTTTTCTTAGGGAACAGACCCTTACACTCCATCGGTATCCAGCATTACAAAGGATATCTCTTCCCTAATCATTGCAGAAAATAGTAGAGAGTCCCCAGGTCTAAAAGGGCAGGTACTCAGAGACAATAGATGCCTCAGCAATAAGCAGTGAGACAGCTGACTGATCAAAGGCTTGGCAGCCTATAAGCTATCAGAACTTTGACACAATTCTCCAAGGAGGAGGAGGAGGAAGCATATGAATGAGAGCTTCAGAATTCCATGCCAATTCAACTGAATGAAGACTCAGAAGCAACAAGCTGTTAATTTGAAGGAGCTGAATACATACCATGTTTCTTGCACACCATGTGGTGTGGACAGAGATTTTAACTTGATCTGAGTGTCTAGCACAGTGCTCAGAATTTAGTAAGTGCACAATTTTTTTTTAATTGTAGCTTTTTTTTGTTCTAAATTTTAAAAAATAAATAAATAAAAATAAAAGGAACTATGATGCTCTGAAAGGAGCACACAAAATTCTCAAGTTCCATACAGGAGATTAGGGAAGAGTCATGTACAAATACATAAATGAAAATTACTTTACTATTAGAGTTTTATCAATCTATTGTACAACTAAGTTATCTATAGAAACCAAGAAGACAATATTGCTAACCCAACATTTCTTCCACGTATTTCCCAGTCCCGAAACCCATAATATTTCTGGTAACATTGCTATGTTGCCTCTTGTTTAAATGAAAACTGAAAATTCCAAATTATCCTTGAGACAAAACTGGAACAGAAAAAGGATATAAATGAAAGAATTTGTGGAATTTATATAAAGTCTGAAGCTTAATTCATGGTAATATATTAACAGTGGGTTATTAGTTTTGACAGATACAGCATAGCAATGTAAACAAACTGGGATGAGTGTATACAGAAGTTTTCTGTATAATCTTTGCAACTTTTCTGTGAATTAAATATTACCATAAAATTTTTTTTTCAGCTTTAATATGAATAATTTCTTTTTTTTAAATTTTATTTTATTTATAAACTTTACATAATTGTATTAGTTTTGCCAAATATCAAAATGAATCTGCCACAGGTATACATGTGTTCCCCATCCTGAACCCTCCTCCCTCCTCCCTCCTCATACCATCCCTCTGGGTCGTCCCAGTGCACTAGCCCCAAGCATCCAGTATTGTGCGTCGAACCTGGACTGGCATCTCGTTTCATACATGATATTTTACATGTTTCAATGCTATTCTCCCAAATCTTCCCACCCTCTCCCTCTCCCACAGAGTCCATAAGACTGTTCTATACATCAGTGTCTCTTTTGCTGTCTCGTACACAGAGTTATTGTTACCATCTTTCTAAATTCCATATATATGTGTTAGTATACTGTATTGGTGTTTTTCCTTCTGGCTTACTTCACTCTGTATAATAGGCTCCAGTTTCATCCACCTCATTAGGACTGATTCAAATGTATTCTTTTTAATGGCTGAGTAATACTCATGACAAATCATTTGATATCAGCCTCTCTTTAATTTGAAGTTGTTCAGGACAAGGCACAAGGTAAAGTCTGATGTAGCTTCTGTCAGGCTAATATTGAAAGCATTGTGGTGAGTATACAATGAGCTAGAGGGTATATTAATGAATTAGATACAGATTATTTACTAGCAGGGGCTCAATATGTACATAAGTAATTATGATTCAGACAGTTATATTTGCCATTCTTGCTAGAATTTACAGGTGAGAAAATACCTTCTCAAATATATGCTCAAAAATTAAAAAAAAAATAAAGTATCATTTGATTTGGATAATGAGTGATCACTTGTGTTTGGATGTACACTTATTAGGAAAAGGATATGAAGAAAGAATATACTACATAAAGTCACTAGGGTATACAGAGTTCAGGGACATCAAATACAATAGTGATGACTTTTCCAGTAGTGCATATAAGGAGCTTCAGTTTCCAGCTCTATCCTAACAAGAGCTGAACAGACTGAAAGATCAACAACTCTTCCTGAATTTATAAGAAAGGGTAGGACTCAATGCAAAATGCTGACCGCAAGATTAGAGACAGAGACAGTTGAATAAAGAGAGTCACAGTTTACTATAGCAGAGACTCGTGGGCAGAAATAACCATGGGAACCAGTGATGGGGGTAAGAAAACTTGATTTGTAATCAACAAACTGCTCAAGAGTCAGTGAAGACGAAACTCTAAAATAAACAACAAAGAAATAAACAACTCTAGACAGCTCTATCATTCCATATAAAAGAAAAAAATATATATATCAAATGCATCTCACTCAACCCTCTTGTTGCATCTAAGAGTGGAGAAAAAAAAAAAAAAACCTGAAAAAACTTGTGAAGTTCATATTCCAAGACAAACTAAAGATGGAGAGCTAATCATAGAACTATATAACACATATAGATATTTTTAGCAGATTTATTCATGATCATCCACACTTGGAAGCTACTAATATCTTGCAGTCCTTTTCATTATAGGGGACTAGAATGCAAAAGTAGGAAGTCAAGAAACACCTGGAGTAACAGGCAAATTTGGCCTTGGAGTACAGAATGAAGCAGGGCAAAGGCTAATAGAGTTCTGCCAAGAGAACGCACTGGTCATAGCAAACACCCTCTTCCAACAACACAAGAGAAGACTCTACACATGGACATCACCAGATGGTCAACACTGAAATCAGACTGATTATATTCTTTGCAGCCAAAGATGGAGAAGCTCTACATAGTCAGCAAAAACAAGATCAGGAGCTGACTGTGGCTTGGATCATGAATTCCTTATTGCCAAATTCAGACTTAAATTGAAGAAAGTGGAGAAAATCACTAAGCCATTCAGGTAAAATCTAAATCAAATCCCTTATGACTATACAGTGGAAGTGAGAAAGAGATTTAAGGGACTAGATCTGATAGACAGAGTGCCTGATGAACTATGGGTGGAGGTTCATGACATTGTACAGGAGATAGGAATCAAGACCATCCTCAAGAAAAAGAAATGCAAAAAAGCAAAATGGCTGTCTGAGGAGGCCTTACAAATAGCTGTGAAAAGAAGGGAAGTGAAAAGCAAAGGAGATAAGGAAAGATATAGCGATTTGATTGCAGAGTTCCAAAGCATAGCAAGGAGAGATAAGAAAGCCTTCCTCAGTGATCAATGCAAAGAAATAGAGGAAAACAATAGAATAGGAAAGGCTAGAGACCTCTTCAAGAAAATTAGAGATATCAAGGGAATATTTCATGCAAAGATGGGCTCAATAAAGGACAAAAATATTATGGAACTAACAGAAGAAGAAGATATTAACAAGATGTGGCAAGAATACACAGAAGAACTGTACAAAAAAAATTTCTTCATGACCCAGATAATCATGATGGTGTGATCACTGACCTAGAGCCAGACATCCTGGAATGTGAAGTCAAGTGGGCCTTAGGAAGCATCACTATGAACAAAGCTAGTGGAGGTGATGGAATTCCAGTTCAGCTATTTCAAATCCTGAAAGATGATGCTGTGAAAGTGTTGCACTCAATATGCCAGCAAACTTGGAAAACTCAGCAGTGGCCACAGGACTGGAAAAGGTCAGTTTTCATTCCAATCCCAAAGAAACGCAATGTCAAAGAATGCTCAAACTAACTGCACAATTACATCCATCTCACACGCTAGTAATGTAAGGCTCAAAATTCTCCAAGCCAGGCTTCAGCAATATGTGAACCCTGAACTTCCAGATATGCCAGCTGGTTTTAGAAAAGGCAGAGGAAACAGAGATCAAATTGCCAACATCCGCTGGATCATCAAAAAAGCAAAAGAGTTCCAGAAAATCATCTACTTCTGCTTTTTGACTATGCCAAAGCCTTTGACTGTATGGATCACAATGAACCGTGGAAAATTCTGAAAGAGATGGGAATACCAGACCACCTGACCTGCCTCTTGAGAAACCTATATGCAGGTCAGGAAGCAACAGTTAGAACTGGACATGGAACAACAGACTGGTTCCAAATAGGAAAAGGAATACATCAAGGCTGTATATTGTCATCCTGCTTATTTAACTACTATGCAGAGTACATCATGAGAAACACTGAGCTGGAGGAAGCACAAGCTGGAATCAAGGTTGCCAGGAGAAATAGCAATCACCTCAGATATGCAGATGACACCACCCTTATGGCAGAAACTGAAGAAGAATTAAAGAGCCTCTTGATGAAAGTGAAAGAGGAGAGTGAAAAAGTTGGCTTAAAGCTCAACATGCAGAAAACTAAGATCATGGCATCTGGTCCCATCACTTCATGGCAAATAGATGGGGAAACAGTGGAAACATTGGCAGACTTTATTTTCTTGCGCTCCAAAATGACTTCAGATGGTGACTACAGCCATGAAATTAAAAGATGCTTACTCCTTGGAAGGAAAATTGTGACCAACCTAGACAGCATATTGAAAAGCAGAGACATTACTTTGCCACCAAAGGTCTGTCTAGTCAAGGCTATGGTTTTTCCAGTGGTCATGTGTGGATGTGAGAGTTGGACTACAAACAAAGCTGACTGCTGAAGAATTGATGCTTTTGAACTGTGGTGTTCGAGAAGACTCTTGAGAATCCTTTGGACTGCAAGGAGTTCCAACCATCCATTCTAAAAGAGATCAGTCCTGGGTGTTCATTGGAAGGACTGATGTTGAAGCTGAAACCACAGTACTTTGGCCATCTGATGCAAGAGCTGACTCATTTGAAAAGACCCTGATGCTGGGAAAGGAGGGCAGGAAGATAAGGGGACAATAGAGAATGAGAAGGTTGGATGGCATCACTGACTCGATGGACATGGGTTTGGGTGGACTCCAAGAGTTGGTGATGGACAGGGAAGCCTGGCATGCTGCGGTTCATGGGGTTGCAAAGAGCTGGACACGACTGAACTGAACTGAACTGAAGTGCATGGATAAACTGTGCTATATTCAGACAACGGAATTTTATTCTGTGCTAGAAAGAAATGAACTATAAATCTAAGAAAAGATTTGAAGGAATCTTAAGTGCATATAATTAAATGGAAAAAAAAAAAAAAAACAAGGTTAAAAGACTACATATTGTATGATTCTAACTATGTGACATTCCAGAAAGGCATAACTATATAGACAGTCAAAATATCAGTGGTTGCCAGAAGTTGGGGAAGCAGGCACGAAGAGCCAGAGCACAGAGGTTTTCTAGGATTTTGAAAATACTCTATATGGTACTTTAATGATGGATACATGTCATCATTTTATATTTGTCCAAACTCATAAAATGTATAACACCCAAGAGTTAACCCTAATATAAATGATAGACTTTGGGTTTTAATGATGTATCCATGAAGGTTCATTGATTTTAACAAATGTACCACTCTGGTGTTGGTATTGAAAATGAGGGAGACCCTGTGTGTGTGTGAGCAGGGGGTATGTAGGAAATCTCTATATGTTACTTATATTTTATTGTGAGCTTTAAATTTATCTCAAAACTAAAGTCTTAATAATAAAAAAAAGCCTTTAAAAAATAGTGGTAACTGAAAACAGATTAGGTTCCAGCATTTTGCAGAGCATAATAAAGATCAGACTGCTGTTTTACTTAATTTTGCAGGGTTTTGACTTAGGAAGTAATTTGTCAAGGCACTAATTACAAAATACTACATTCTTCTTAAAAACAATATCTTTTTTCAATACAGACTCAGAGAAGGTTTCAGTAACTTTCTCACTGTTTAGTATGAATTAGAACCACCAGGAGACAGATCTTGAGAAACAACAGGTGGGAAAGTTCAGTGCGAATGCAGAACAGTTCATCAAAAGTAAAAGCTGACAAACACCACATAGTAATGTGGGAAAGTAGTTCCAAAGGACAGAAAATAGCAGATTTCCCCACAGATCAACAGAGTGTGAGGATCTGGGTATGAGTATGAAACCAGGACAAGAAAATTGTATAGAAAAGCATATGGTCAGTTTAAGGAAAACATATCTGAGTCCAAGTAATTGTGCTCATATTAGGACAGTACTCCAGATTTTCAAAGAAAAGGAATTGATAGGATCAGTACTTGGTTGTTGTCAAGAGAGGATAAAATAGAAGGTCGATTATCATAATCAGATTCCTAACTTCTTCCAAATTCATAGGCCACCATATTCTCTCTGGGCCAAAAATAAAGGTATCTCTAACCCATCCCCCAGTCTGTGTAAGAGACCTGCCTGGAAAAGGTCAGTTTTCATTCCAGTCCCTAAGAAAGCCAATGCCAAAGAATGCTCAAGCTACCGTACAATTGCACTTATCTCACATGCTAGTAAAGTAATGCTCAAAATTCTCCAAGCCAGGCTTCAACAGTATGAGAACTATGAACTTCCAGATGCTCAAGCTGGATTTAGAAAAGGCAGAGGAACCAGAGATCAAATTGCCAACATCCACTGGATCATTGAAAAAGCAAGAGAGTTCCAAAAAAAAACATCTACTTCTGCTTTATTGACTATGCCAAAGCCTTTGACTGTGTGGATCACAATAAACTGTGGAAAATTCTGAAATAGATGGGACTACCAGACCACCTGACCTGTATCCTGAGAAATCTGTATGCAGGTCAGGAAGCAACAGTTAGAACTGGACATGGAACAACAAACTGGTTCCAAACAGGAAAAGGAGTTCGTCAAGGCTGTATATTGTCACCCTGCTTACTTAACTTATATGCAGAGTACATCATGAGAAACTCTGGGCTGAATGAAGCATAAGCTGGAATCAAGATTGCCAGAAGAAATATCAATAACCTCAGATATGCAGATGACACCACCCTTATGGCAGAAAGTGAAGAAGAACTACAGAGTCTCTTGATGAAATTAAAAGAGGAGAATGAGAAAGTTGGCTTAAAGCTCAACATTCAGAAAACAAATATCATGGCATCCGGTCCCATCACTTCATTGCAAAGAGATGGGGAAACAGTGGCAGATTTTATTTTTGGGGGCTCCAAAATGACTGAAGATGGTGACTGTAGCCACAAAATTAAAGACCCTTACTCCTTGGGAGAAAAGTTATGACCAACCTAGACAGCATATTAAAAAGCAGAGACATTACTTTACCAACAAAGGTCTGTCTAGTCAAGGCTATGGTTTTTCCAGTAGTCATGTATGGATGTGAGAGTTGGACTATAAAGAAAGCTGAGTGCCAAAGAATTGATGCTTTTGAACTATGGTGTTGGAGAAGACTCTTGAGAGTTCCTTGGATTGCAAGGAGATGCAACCAGTCCATCCTAAAGGAAATCAGTCCTGAGCATTCATTGGCAGGACTGATATTGAAACTGAAACTCCAATACTTTGGCCACCTGATGCGAAGAGCTGATTTAATTGATAAGATCCTGATGCTGGGAAAGATTGAAGGCAGGAGGAGAAGGGATGACAGAGGATGAGATGGACATGAGTTTCCATGAGTTATGGACATAAACTCCAGGAGTTGGTGATGGACAAGGCAGCCTGGCATGCTGCAGTCCATGGCATCGCAAAGAATAGGACACAACCGAGTGACTGAACTGAACTGAACTGTCTGTAAGAAATCACTGAGGGAGCAGGAGACATGCTATTGAAAAGAGCTGTTGAAGAATGAGGGATTCTTGGCCAAAAACAGAGTTTCAATAGAAATTATATACCAAGTAGCAAGGAGAATTGCCAGAATCTTGGAACAAAAGATGTTGAATGATACCAAAAAGTAAAAACAAGACCTCAAGCAAGGTCAAAAATAGACATGCTAAGCCTATTTAAACTAGACCACACAACGATGCCTGTGCACATTAGAAAGTGTATATCAGATCAGATCAGTCGCTCAGTCGTGTCCGACTCTTTGTGACCCCATGAATCACAGCAGGCCAGGCCTACCTGTCCCTCACCAACTCCCGAAGTTCACTCAGACTCACGTCCATCGAGTCAGTGATGCCATCCAGCCATCTCATCCTTTGTCGTCCCCTTCTCCTCCTGCCCCCAATCCCTCCCAGCATCAGAGTCTTTTCCAATGAGTCAACTCTTCGCATGAGGTGGCCAAAGTACTGGAGTTTCAGCTTTAGCATCATTCCTTCCAAAGAAATCCCAGGGCTGATCTCCTTCAGAATGGACTGGTTGGATCTCCTTGCAGTTCAAGGGACTCTCCAACATCACAGTTCAAAAGCATCAATTCTTTGGCGCTCAGCCTTCTTCACAGTCCAACTCTCACATCCATATACACACACTATATATAGTATACACATTAGAAAGTATATATATATAGCTTGAGCTGTTTGCTGTTCACTTGAAATTTTCACAACATTGTTAATCAGCTACACCCCAATACAGAATAAAAGTTTACAAAAAACTTCAAAAAGAAAATATATTTGATGCAGGGGAATTAAGTGTTTAGATTTCATTTTTTTCTGCTTTTATTTTCCACAGCCTGGAAAAGTTAAACCCAAAGCACGTGCAACTTAGGTTAAATGTATCTTCTTTCCTCATCAATTGATAGTTCAAATATAAAGGTCAGCACAAATCCCTGAACTCTAACTAGTCTGGTTCTGAGTCATATTAAATCCTAAGATCCATGGAGTGGCCTGAGATGCAGGAGTTGCTGCCTCTGAAATAGTTAAACAATTTAGAGTTAGGAATATCTCAGATTTCACTTACCAAAGCCAAATCATCAGTTAGACACTGAGCCCTTAGAATGATACAGAAGCCAAGTTTTCCAAATCAGAGAAAACGTTTCTATTTTCCACAGTTTTTTTTTCATGTTTCATTTTTCACAGTTCTTCCAATCTAATATGATAAAACAATAGTGCTTAAAGAATCTAGCATAGAAAACAAAATATGCTTTAATTTTTTAGCATTACTAACCATATCAGTGATATTTCCATACCTTATAATCTGAGGCAGAATCATCCATATGTGAAAAATTTTGTAGGTAATGTCTATGCTCATACAATTGCACTTTGTATGTTAATGACCCTCAGATCTATTGAGCCCCAAAGAATAGGAAACTATGAAATGTTAACTGGCAATTTTGTACCAAATAATACATCTGCTATTTTACATAAATTAATCAATGCTCTGAAGACAGAAACAAAGTTATATATACCTTACATCATATACGTGAGTGCTGTGTGCATATGTGTGCTCAGTTCTGTCCAATTCTATGCAACCCCACAGACTGTAGCTTGGCGGGCTCCTCTGTCCATGAAATTTCCCAGGCTGGAATACTGGAGTGGGTTGTCATTTCCTACTGTAGTGTGAATGCTATAGCATGTTTTATTTTATATTCTCTTTCAAAGAGATCAAGATGAATAAATAAGCTGATTGGCAAGTTGTATTTATTTTGTAACATAATAGTTTCTAGAACTAAGCCATATAAATAAGTAAAAGAGAGACTTTGATGATGAGAGAAGCTATATTTTGAATGGATATATTAAAAGGCTATAAAATATACATTAGTTTTCAAGCAGGATGCGATTTAATTGCCTCTTTAAAAATCACCTTTTGTCTTCCTATAAACTGAATATTCTCTCCTGACATTTTAATACACTCATATCTCCACCCTCTTTGAACATTCTGTATCCATTCCTAGGTCAGGTATTTCCATCTTCAAAGCATTTGCTCTGTCATCATTAAATATGGAATTAAAAGAAGTTTAGTTACTTATCTTCAATAATATTCAAATGTATCATCTACAGTGAAATACAGCTTAAAATTTATGACTAAGTTAGTAAATTAAAAGGAATGACAAGACGAAGTTGAGATGATCAATGTTTCTGCTCTAATTTTCCAGAAATAAACAAAATTAAGTTATTTTGACAAGGATATAAATAACTTGATCCATTTAGATGCAATCTAAAATTATAGAAATAATATGAACATCATTTTTCTTAAAAAAGTAAAAACAAATATATTTCTGAACAGGCTATGATAAGGAAAAGTTAATCTTTTTTTCCCTTTGCTGTAGCAAACAACACTTTACTTGAAGTGTACAGTTGTTTTTTTTTTTTCAACTTGAGTTTTGTGACACCCTCTTAAATGGTCTGTAAATTTGTGAGTCTTTCAGTGTTACCTGATTGCAAAAGTTTTTCTGACATGTAACCAGATAAAAATATTTTTCATTTAGAGAAAATAAAATCTGTCCTTGTAACATTATTCTAAATTAACTCAGTGTACAATTTAAAAATAAAATATTTAAGAGGTTAAAAAGCACTATTTTAATAGTTGCTTGTTCAACATGCTTATTTATGTATGCACTTTAAATCATTTCAAATGAAATAAGCTCCTCTGTCCATGGAATTCTCCAGGCAAGAATACTGGAGTGGGTAGCCATTCCCTTCTCCAAAGATCTTCCCAACCCAGGGATTGAACCTGGGTCTCCTGCAATGCAGACAGAATCTCTATAGTCTGAGCCATGCGGGAAGCCTACTTTGAAAAATGTTAAGGGCTGTGAACTAGGAGGTCTACAAAGAAGGAAGAATAGGCTCTGATTGTTTTAATTCAAAAATTATCCATTCTGCTTTTCATTTCTCCAACTTTTTCCCTATCAAAGAAAAACTATAGAATTTCAAATTTTAACATTTTTAGAGCTGGTTTTCATCAGGTATGAGGCTTGATGATGTGATTTCCAATGTGAAAAAAAAAATACCTGCTCTGAAGAGATTACAGACTAACAGAAGGAGATGAAACTCACAATTAATTACAAGTCACTGTAATTTATCTGAAACCATATAAAATTCCAAATGTATTATTTTCCTACATTAAATATTAAATATTATAAACTTATATCAGTCAACCTATGATTATGCTAAAACAGAATGATTAAAATGCTGCTGAGTCATAGAAGTAAAAAAAACAGTGTGGTTCCCCAAAATAAGTGAATATTTCATTTTATAAAATTACAGACCAAGCCATGAATCTCAAAATTTTGAATACTAAAAAGAAATTAGAACTTTTTAACAATAAAGTTCTGGTAGTTTGGTACACATTTCCAGATGGAAGATGCTGAGGGTCCACCATGTTGCATCACCATGAAATCCAGAACATGAGGTTGGAGTTTAGGATTTGAACTTGGGGATCAGGAAAGCATGAACACTTAAAAAGAAATCAGGAAGGCAGGAGCATTCTCAGCAGCAGCCCCAGAAGCCTGTGTCAACTACTCTCCAGCCTAGAATTCTGCTTGAAGACACACAAGGCCTTGGAAATATGTTCTTGCTGCCTTTCTGGGTGAGATGCTCCACCAAAACAAAAGAATTAAACCCCAAAAAGTGGGACATCTTAGTTCAGGAGAGGGGCCCAGCAATCTTGGAAGAAAGAAACCCATTTAAGTTGGAGCAGGAGATGGAAGCTTACAAAAAAAAGAAAAGAAAAGAACTGGCATCTGGTTATACAGAAAAGCGTTTTCTAATTTAATCAGAGAATTTAGGGAAAAGTAGTAAGAAGATTGTTAAAAAATGAAAACTTAAGGCAGGAAAAAAAAAAAGCAGTTGTGAGAGGAGAGTTGACTATTGATTATGCACATGTGTTATTTAAATACAAATAAAAGTTAACATGAGGGCATTTCCAGATGACAAACAGATGAGGAAAAAGTGGAAACAGTGACAGATTTTATTTTCCCAGGCTCCAAAATCACTGTGGACAGTGACTGCAGCCATGAAATTAAAAGATGCTTGCTCTTTGGAACTAAAGCTATAACCAACCTAGACAGAGGATGAAAAAGTAGAGACATCACTTTGCTAACAAAGGCCTGTAAGTCAAAGCCATGGTTTTTCAGTCATCATGTATGGATCTGAGTGAGAGTTGAACCATAAAGAAGGCTGAGTGCCAAAGAATCGATTCTTTTGAACTGTGGTATTGGAGAAGACTCTTGAGAATCCCTTGGATATCAAGGAGATCAAACTCATCAATCGTAAAGGAAATCAGTCCTGAATATTCATTGGAAAGAATAATGCTAAAGCTGAACCTCCAATACTTTGGCCACCTGATGGGAAGAGCCAACTCTTTGGAAAAGACACTAACGCTAAGAAAGACTGAGGGCAATAGGAAAAGGGGGCAACAAAAGATAGGATGATTGAATGGTATCACCAAGTCAATGCAGATGGATATGAGCAAACTCTGGGAGATAGTGAAGCACAGGGAAACCTGGCATGCTGCAGTCCGTGGGGTCTCAAGAGCCAGACACAACTTAGCAACTGAACAGCAACAGGTGAGTCAGCAGTAAAGACTCTGTCTGCCAACACAGGGAAGGAGAAGGAAATGGCAACCTACTCCAGTATTCTTGCCTGGAAAATTTCCTGGACAGAGGAGCCTGGCAGACTACAGTCCATGTGATCACAAAAGAGTCAGACATGACTTAGTGACCAAACAATAACAAACTATAAAACTTAGGAATTTATGGAAGACCCTCTGGAGTCTTCCTTCAACACATATGTATAAATATGTGCATGCACAGACATTTGGACTTTTTTCATGCTAAAAATTTATTATGCTTTACTCATTCAGAGATACCAGTCAGTGTTTCCTAATCAAAGTAAAGACCATGAAAAAATAGTATGCCTCAGAACTTGGTAATGACTATTAAATATATACTTTATAATATTATTAAATGGTGGATTCTAGCTGATTAAGCAAAATCCTCTTTAAGATATATTACCCAGCTGGAATACGAAGCGTTTATAGATTTAATTAATTTTAACTGAATTTTAATGAACTATATTTATTAGCTTATTTATTTTTTAACACCATAAACATTCTTTTCCTCATCTGTAACTCAAAAAATAAATAAATAAAGGCATCAGTTCAGTTCAGTCACTCAGTCATGTCTGACTCTGCAAACCCATGGACTGCAGCACAACAGGCTTCCCTGTATATCACCAACTCCCAGAGCTTGCTCAAACTCATGTCCATCTAGTTGGTGATACCATCAAACCATCTCATCCTCTGTCATCCCCTTCTCCTCCTTCCATCAATCTTTCCCAACATCAGGGTCTTTTCAAATGAGTCAGTTCTTCGCATCAGGTGTCCAAAGTATTGGAGCTGGAGCTTCAGCTTCAGCATCGGTCCTTCCAGTGAATATTCAGGACTGATTTATAATCAAAGTTAAAATGTATTTTCTTTTATTTATTTATTTTTTGATGAATGTATTTTCTTTTAATATCTGAAGTATATTTTTTAGTTCTCAAATGTTTAGAATTTTTTTAGATCATTGTTGTTATTTAGTTCTAGTATAGAATATATTCTGTATGAATTTAATCTTTGAAAATCTGTGGATTCCTAAGAATTCCTAAGATTTCATTTTCTTCCACACTGTCCTTTAAAAAAATGTTTCATGTGTGCTTTAATAGGCTTTAATAGGTGGTGTATTTCACAGATTTTCGGTGAGTGTTCTTTAACTATCCAGTGTTCTTTAACTACAGCACACATTAACTCTGTTGTTCAAATTTCCTGTATCCTTATTATTTATCTATTGGTAAATTTATCTACTGAAATCTGGTATTTATCTGGTATGTATCAACTGAAACAGACGTTTAAAAATAAAATGGACAGAATGATCTCTGTTCCTTTACAAGGCAAACCATTCAATATCACAGTAATCCAAGTCTATGCCCCGACCAGTAATACTAAAGAAGCTGAAGTTATATGGTTCTACGAAGACCTACAAGACCTTCTAGAACTAACACCCCCAAAAAATGTCCTTTTCATTATAGGGGACTAGAATGCAAAAGTAGAAAGTCAAGAAACGCCTGGAGTAACAGGCAAATTTGGCCTTGGAGTACAGAATGAAGCAGGGCAAAGGCTAATAGATTTTTGCCAAGAGAACACACTGATCATAACAAACACTTTCTTCCAGCAACACAAGAGAAGACTCTACACATGGACATCATCAGATGGTCAACACCGAAATCAGATTGATCATATTCTTTGCAGCCAAAGATGGAGAAGCTCTATACAGTCAGCAAAAACAAGACCAGGAGCTGACTGTGGCTCAGATCATGAACTCCTTATTGCCAAATTCAGACTTAAATTCAAGAAAGTAGGGAAAACCACTCGGAGAAGGCAATAGCAACCCAGTCCAGTACTCTTGCCTGGAAAATTCCATGGATGGAGGAGCCTGGAAGGCTGCAGTCCATGTCCAACTCTTCGCGACCCCACTTTCACTTTTCCCTTTCATGCATTGGAGAAGGAAATGGCAACCCACTCCAGTGTTCTTGCCTGGAGAACCGCAGGGACTGGGGAGCCTGGCAGGCTGAATCTATGGGGTCTCACAGAGTTGGACACAACCGAAGCGACTTAGCAGCAGTAGCAGCAGCAGGGAAAACCACTAGGTCATTCCAGTATAACCTAATTCAAATCCTTAATGATTATACAGTGGAACTGAGAAATAGATTTAAGGGAATAGATCAGATAGAATGCCTGATGAACTATGGAGACAGATTTGAGACATTGTATAGGAGACAGGGAGCAAGACCAACCCCAAGAAAAAAAAATGCAAAAAAGCAAAATGGCTGTCTGAGGAGGTCTTACAAATAGGTATGAAAAAAAGAGAAGCGAAAGGCAAAGGAGAAAAGGAAATACATACCCATTTGATTGTAGAGTTCCAAAGAATAGCAAGGAGAGATAAGAAAGTCTTTCTCAATGATCAGTGAAATGAAATAGAGGAAAAAAATAGAATGGGAAAGACTAGAGATCTCTTCAAGAAAATTAGAGATACCAAGGGAACATTTCATGCAAAGATGGACACAATAAAGGACAGAAATGTTATGAACCTAAAGAAGGAGAAAATATTAAAAGAGGTGGCAAGAGTACACAGAAGAAATGTACAAAAAAAGATCTTCATGACCCAGATAATCACGATGATGTGATCACTCACCTAGAGCCAGATATCCTGAAATGTGAAGTCAAGTGGGCCTTAGGAAGCATCACTATGAACAAAGCTAGTGAAGGTGATGGAATTCCAGTTGAGCTATTTCAAATCCTGCAAGATGATGCTGTGAAAGTGCTGCACTCAATATGCCAGCAAATTTGGAAAACTCAGCAGTAGCCACCGGACTGGAAAAGGTCAGTTTTCATTCCAATCCCAAAGAAAGGCAAGGCCAAAGAACGCTCAAACTAACTGCACAATTGCACTCATCTCACATGCTAGTAAAGTAATGCTCAGAATTCTCCAAGCCAGGCTACCACAACATGTGAATGGTGAACTTCCAGATGTTCAAGTTGGTTTTAAAAAAGGTAGAGGAACCAGAGATCAAATTGCTAACATCTGCTGGATCATCAAAAAAGCAAGAGAATTCCAGAAAAACATCTATTTCTGCTTTATTGACTATGCCAAAGCCTTTGACGGTGTGGGTCACAATAAACTGTGCAAAATTCTGAAAGAGGTGGGAATACCCAACCACCTGACCTGACCCTTGAGAAATCTGTATGCAAGATAAGAAGCAACAGTTAGAACTGGACATGGAACAACAGACTAGTTCCAAATAGGAAAAGGAGTATGTCAAGGCTGTATATTATCACCATGTTTATTTAACTTCTGTGCAGAGTACATCATGAGAAACGCTGGGCTGGATGAAGCACAAGCTGGAATCAAGATTACTGGGAGAAATATCAATAACCTGAGATATGCAGATGACAGCACTCTTATCGCAGAAAGTGAAGAAGAATTAAAGAGCCTCCTGATAAAAGTGAAAGAGGAGAGTGAAACAGTTGGCTTAAAACTCAACATTCAGAAAACTAAGATCATGGCATCTGGTCCCATCACTTCATGGCAAATAGATGGAGAAACAGTAGAAAATGTCAGACTTTATTTTCTTGGGCTCCAAAATCACTGCTGATGGTGACTACAGTCATGAAATTAAAAGACACTTTCTCCTTGGAAGAAAATTATGACCAACCTGGACAGCATATGAAAAAGCAGAGACATTATTTTGCCAACAAAGGTCCATCTAATCAAAGCTATGGTTTTTCCAGTGGTCATGTATGGATGCAAGAGTTGGACTATAAAGAAAGTTGAGCACCGAAGAATTGATGCTTCTGAACTGTGGTGTTGGAGAAGACTCTTGAGAGTCCCTTGGACTGCAAGGAGATCCAACCAGTCCATCCTAAAGGAGATCAGTCCCGAATATTCATTGGAAGGACTGATGCTGAAGCTGAGACTCCAATACTTCGGCCACCTGATGCGAAGAGCTGACTCATTTAAAAAAACCCTGATGGTGGGAAAGATTGAAGGCGAGAGTAAAAGGGTATGACAGAGGATTAGATGGTTGAATGGCATCACCGACTCAATCAACATGAGTTTAAGTGAACTCCGGAAGTTGGTGATGGACAGTGAGGCCTGGCAAGTTGCCGTTCATAGTGTCGCAAAGAGTTGGACACAACTGATTGAACTGAACTGAAAAATAAAATATATCATACTATGACTTTACATTTGTATACTTCCCCTTGTGGATCTGTCAATTTTTTGCTTAAGCATTTGAAATTGAGAATAACTATATCTTTTTGATTATTCAGACCTACTATCATTTTGATTTGATCTGACTTTAACATTTTTGCCTTAAAGGCTTGTTGTAATCTAACATAATAACCAACTTTATCTTGATTAGTTTTTGCATGGTATATATCTAATTCTTTTTTTTTTTTTCTCACTATTCCACTCCACTCAGCGTGTGTGCTCATATACTCAGTCGTGTCCGACTCTTGGCGACCCCATATACTGTACCCATGTACCCACCAGGCTCTTCTGTCCATGGGATTCTTCCAGCAAGAATACTGACGTGGGTTGCCATTCCTCCTCCCATACATTTTCCTGACCCAGGGATCAAACTCATGTCTCTTGTCTCTGGCATTAGTGCCATCTGGGTGGCCGCTTGGAATGCAGAATCAAATCTCTGACCAGGGACCACACCCATCCCCCTTGAAGCCTTAACCACTGGACTGCCACAGAAATACTATTCTTTTTAATTTAATTCTTTCCTCTCAACTTCAGGGGATTCTTATGCTTTCAACGTGTCACTTGTTTAAAAATGTATATTATTTATATACATGTATATGTATATATATGTAAATAATTCATTGCGTTTTTTGAAAAGGTCTGGCAATCTTTAACTGAAAGTTTGTCCACCTGCCTGGAATGTAATAATATTTACTTTAAATAAAAATCTGATGGTTTACTTACTCCTTATCTCATTGCTTTTATATTATTTTTCCTTTTTTTTTTCTTTCAAGCTTATTGAAAATTGTTTCTTTCTTTTTTTTTTTTCTATTTAGTCATCTCATGATAACCTAAGATACTACAGAATGTATCCTTGACTTGTAAAAATTTGGAGTTGATTGGTAGTTCCTTTTTCTTCTTATTCTTCATACACTATGAAAGAAACACATATCTCTTACTCCACTTATTTCCTTTTCATCTTACGCTTTTAGTGCTATGAACTTTATTTTTCTATATACGTTAAACCCTAAAAGACTATAGCTATTGCTGTACAATCAACATCTTTTCAGTTTAACCCACACATTTATCATTTTATTTCTTCCTTTCCTTCCCTCCCTAAATTTTCCTTCTTTCCTTCTTTTTCTTTCCTTTCCTTTCCATCTGGAGTAATTTTCCTTCTGACTGAAAAACATATTTTAGAGTTTCCTGTTGGATTTTCCAGTCTGGGGTGTGCTGGCCATAAATTCTAACTCTCACTTTTGTTATTCTAAAAAGTCTTTATTTTGCCTTCATTTTTGATGGATATCTTTGCCGATTGTTAACTTTTAAGCTTATATTTATTTTCTTTCACTGTGTAGAGCATATAAACGTTTTTACTAGCTTCTTGTTTCCTTGCTGATGTGGAATAATCAATTGACTGCTTTTTTTTTTTTTTTTTTTTTCTAGCAGCTGCATTTTAGATATTTTTATTTCTTTGGTATTCAGAACTTTCACTGATATGGATCAATATGGATTTCAGTCTATTTTCTCTGCTAGGAATTCTTCGGGCTTTCTAATTCTTTAATTAGTTCCAGGAATTTTTTAGCCATTATATCTTTGATTATGGATTCTTTTATTTCTCTCTTCTCAGCTGGATCTCCAATCAAACCTATATTAGATCATGTTTGTTGTAAGATTTTATTTTTTGTGTTTTCCCTCTTTATCTGTGCCTGTGATTCACTGTGGATAATTTTTTTTTTCTCCTCCTGTCTTTTTTGGTCAGCTTTGTGCAATAGAAGGAGAAGGAAATGGAAAGCCACTCCAGTATTCTTGCCTGGAGAATCCCAGGCATGGGGGAGCCTGGTGCGCTGCCATCTATGGGGTCGCACAGAGTCGGACACGACTGAAGCGACGCAGCAGCAGCAGCAGCAGCAGCAGCAGCAGCAGTGCAATAGAAACTGTCTGCATTTATTGAAATGTTCTCTATTTGCATTTTCCAATACAGTAGCTCTAAACATGCATGACTATGGAGCACTTGAAATGTTGCTAGTACAACAGAAGAGTATAATTTTTTCCTGAATATAATTTTATAAAATTTTTAGTTTGAAATATTTTTAGATTTACAGAAGAGTTGCAAAGTTGGTATAAGGACTTTCTGAGTAAGTTTCATCCAGCTTTCACTAAAGTTAACTATGAAACATTGATCAAAACTAAGATGTTAAGTAGTAGTAAAACAGTATTAACTAAGCTACAATCTTTACTTGATTTTCACCATTTTTTCCATTAATGTCCTTTATCTATTCCAGAATTCATCCAGGATACTATGTTCCATTTAATTACTTTATCTCCAGTCTGTGAATTTCTTACATGTCTTTGTCCTCCATGACCTGGGCACTTTCAAAGAGAACTGGCAAGCTATTTTGTGGAATGTTTTATTTGTAGGATGCTTTTTGTAATTGGATTGTGAATATGAATTTTGGGGAATAATATTGCACAGGTGGTACACCCTCCTCATCTCATCATATAAAGCAAGTTGATACTGATTGCATAGCTAAGGACGTGCCTGTCATGTTTATCCACTGCAAAGTTACATCTTTCCACATGCTTTGTGTTAGAATACAGACCAAATACAAGGGGAAGAGTTAAGTCCTACCTCATGGACAGAGGTCCATCAAAGAATTTGTGGACATATGTTAAAGCCATCAGAGTAATTAATAAATTGGGGGAGGTGAGTAATACATTCAGAGTATGCAACAATCCTGTTATTCCTTAGAATTTCACCTACTAATGTTAATATTAATCAGTGGTTCTGTCCTGCAGCAGTTATTACTATGATATACTAATGATGATTTAAAATTTTCCTTACTCCTTCTGCATTTATTAACTGTATTGCTTCTGTAAAAAAGAGTTGTCCCTTCACATATGTTTATTTATTCATTCATTCATTCATTTGTTCACTCACTTATCTATAACAGTATGGACTCATGGGTATTTATTTGTTTTGTTTTTGTACTGCATTACTATTTATTTTGTTTCCATTGTTCTAGTTTTGGTCAGAAGGAGCTTTTCCAAGTTAGCTTGCATGTCATTTGACATACCCCATCTGTGTGTGTGTGAAAGATAGAGGGAGGGAGAGCGAGAGAGCAAGAGAGAGATAGAAGGCTCTTTTTTTACTTTCTGGCGTTATAAAATGTTCTAGACTAATGACAGATTGAAATTATAATGGGTTAATATAGTTCAGTGGGCTTCCCAGTTGGCTCAGGGTAAAAAATCTGCCTGCCAAGCAGGAGATGCAGATTTGATCTCTGGGTCAGAAAGCCCACTACATATCATTCCACTATTCTTGCCTGGGAAATCCCATGGATAAGGGAACCTGGCAGGCTACAGTCCATGAGGTTGAAAGGACTGGACATGACTTAATGACTATACAACAGCTGAAATACAGCTCAGACATACAAAAACAGAGTTAGATGGCCATTGAATGTCTGATCTTAGGTGGATCTTGAAGACCAGATACTCACCACTGAAAACCTGAACTTTCTTTGAACTACATCAGATGCAAGGACACCGCCAGCCCAGCCACATTCAGAACAACACCTGCCAGCTGCACCTTTATTGTCTCAAGGTCTCCCTTTGTAACTATATACTCATTTCAGACCCCAGTAAATCCTAAATTAGCAAGCACCCTTACTACTGGCCAGCTCTAACTATAGTTCCTGTAATTAACTGTATCCTTAGAGCTTGCCTTTATAAGCCTCTTTCATTTTGTAGTCCAGCAGAACATAATTCAAGTGCTTCTTGAATCTGTGTGTCCCAGACTGCAGTCCTAACAAATCCCAATTACACATCTTTTTATTTAAATCAGATTTCTGTCTCTGAAATTTTGTTTGATAATCTCATTTTCTTTTTTTGTTTGTTTTTCCTGTCCCAACCCTAGAATCAGACATTTCTTTCAGGATCTCTAGCTCCATTTAATAGAGAATTGTATTCAGGAAAAAATTTGTAATGAACATAATTTTAATTTGAAGTAGCTATTTCTTATTAATGTTTACCATATTAGACAGCATAGTACTAGATCATCCATTCTTTTTACAGTTTTTCTTAGTCAAAAACTATCATTCCCGTATCTTATCATTACCAGTAATTGCAACCCTCCATATATCAATATTATGCCATAATCTGACCATCATCTCTTTTTGCCCAGGTCACTCTCTCCAGTACCATGACTCCAACTATCCTTTATCACCTTGAATCTATTATAGAATTAATAGAAAAGTCTTAGAATATACTTTTCACTGCATCTATCTTAAATTTCCTGATTAGTTATCATAACTACTCCCTTGAGTCATTTGTTCCTCTCTCCATCATACTCTGAACTCTGCCATCTTAGCACTCCTTCCATGAAATTTAATGTAGAAAGGAAAAAGATAGCCATCACAATGACCAGTCTCATTTTGAACATGAGATTACAAACTGCAGTGCTCCAGGGAAACATTACACATATTGCTAATCTACTTTATCATTCTTTGAATGACTATGTACAACTTCTTTTCTCCAATAATTCCTTTCCCATTTTTAATAATTCCTACATCAGTTCTACCAGGATCATTCCTCAGAGAACTTTGAAAAGGTTGTATAACTTTAGAGAGAAATTTCTTGGTAGTGGCTATACCAAGTCTCCAAATTCCTCAAGAATTTTCATTATCCAAGATTAGTATGGACATTGTGATGTTTTTTCCTTAGAGAAATAGAAAAGATGAATCTCAGAAACAACTATTAAGAACTGAAAATTAATGATTTTTTTTTTCTGGTCAACTTGTATGTAAATCTTTTTCCTTCTCATATAACTCTAGGTGGAAGGAAGGACCACCACAAATAAAAGTTTTATATTCTCACCATTCAAACTGGTGGAATTTCACAGAAAGATTTAATTTGATTTAGAAAAAAATCAATTTGACATTTCTTGAACTAAGATGTAGTGATGGAAAATTTATACCTGGCACATATATGGAATGATACTTCAGTTCAGTTCAGTTCAGTCACTCAGTCATGTCCGACTCTTTGCAACGCCATGAATTGCAGCACGCCAGGCCGCCCTGTCCATCACCAACTCCCAGAGTTCACTCAAACTCACATCCATCAAGTCAGTGATGCCATCCAGCCATCTCATCCTCTGTCGTCCCCTTCTCCTCCTGCCCCAAATCCCTCCCAGCATCAGAGTTTTTCCAATGAGTCAACTCTTCACATGAGGTGGCCAAAGTACTGAAGTTTCAGCTTTAGCATCATTCCTTCCAAAGAACACCCAGGACTGATCTTCTTTAGAATGGACTGGTTGGATCTCCTTGCAGTCCAAGGGACTCTCAAAAGTCTTCTCCAAGACCAGAGTTCAAAAGCATCAATTCTTTGGCACTCAGCTTTCTTCAGAGTCCAACTCTCACATCCATACATGACCACTGGATAAACCATAGCCTTGACTAGATGGACCTTTGTTGGCAAAGTAATGTCTCTGCTTTTCAATATGCTATCTAGGTTGGTCATAACTTTTCTTCCAAGGAGTAAGCATCTTTAATTTCATGGCTTCAGGCACCATCTGCAGTGATTTTGGAGCCCAGAAAAATAAAGTCTGACACTGTTTCACTGTTTCCCCATCTATTTGCCATGAAGTGATGGGACCAGATGCCATGATCCTAGTTTTCTGCATGTTGAGCTTTAAGCCAACTTTTTCACTCTCCTCTTTCACTTTCATCAAGAGGCTCTTTAGTTCTTCTTCACTTTCTGTCATAAGGGTGGTGTCATCTGCATATCTGAGGTGATTGATATTTCTCCCGGCAATCCTGATTCCAGCTTGTGCTTCTTCCAGCCCAGCGTTTTTCATGATGTACTCTGCATGTAAGTTAAATAAGCACGGTGACAATATACAGCCTTGACATACTCCTTTTCCTATTTAGATCTGAAAATTTTCATTCACCACATAATGACATCACAGATAGAATAAAACTCTAGCATGGGGGCTAACCAATGTAAAACAACAGCCATTACCTGAGAGAGATCCACTGTGTAAAGGTGAATGGAGCTCCCAAAACTCACTAATGATTTGGTGACTAAAAGAAAACTTTAATGATTCTGAGTCTGCAAAAATACATCAAAATGCCAACCAAGATGACAAGGGAAATTTTCTCTTCAAAATGGCAAAGAGTATGAATGCTTCCTTTTCAGAACTTTTTTCACAATACTAATTTCTGTGTAATTCCCTGTTTTCTCAGTCACTCTGGTGTCTGGCCCTTTGTGACCCCATGGACTTGTAGCCCACCAGGCTCTTCTATCTATAAAATTTCCCAGGCAAGTATACTGGAGTGGGTTGCCATTTCCTTCTCTAGGGTATCTTCCAAACCCATGGATCAAACCCATGTCTCCTGCAGCTCCTACATAGGCAGGCAGATTCTTTACCACTGAGGCACTAGGGAAGCCTGTAGCCAAAATAGAGATACACAACATACTTAGTCTTGACTCATTCTAGTGAAAAAAAAAAAAACAAAAAAACAGTGCTTGTTTTCCTAATTCTGAACTTAACACTAAGTTTTGCATAGGTGGTAGAGAAAGTTGTTCTATCTATTTTAAAAAGTGACAAATTTCCCCTGAATCAAGATATGTTTTAGGAATGAAATGGCTACCATGGGAGAAGAGTAAGTTAAACATTAAATGGGGCACATAATGGCATTGCTGCAGCAATGGTGACTCTCCAGGGCTAAGCAATGGTGACAACTGATAGAGTGTCTAATTTTCCCAGACTTGGTGGCCATTCATAGTCACAGAGCTAACAATAGTTCACCGACTCTAGCTGAACAGCTGAATATATTAGAATAGGCTCCTGGAGTTAGTAAAATCTACATCATTTATACTTCAGATCAAATATTTGACCCAATGGTGTTGCCCTGGAGAACTTCATACTATGGAAGTATGTACCTCTGGTACATTAAGACCAATAGGTGGGAGGACAATGTAAGTAGCATTCTCTGCTTCTAGCTCAGTCACACTGCACCCCACCATGCTCCCAAATTCTCTCAGCTACTAAAACTGCTGGGGCCAGATGGGGGAAAGATGGGGGTGGGGAGAAAGGAGAAGAAAGATGAGAGAAAAACGTTGATTGATTGCCTCCACAATAAGGCCAGTCACACACAGATAACTTCAGTGGAATCAGCCTAAGCCTTGTCACCTGAAGACTTCTACCAGCAGAAAGTCTTAACTAAATAGTTAAGCTTTTGAGAGGTCAGGTGAGAGCAGCTTTCTATCTGCCTCTCAAAAGTTTGCTACTCAAGGTGTTGCCCATTGATCAGCAGCATGAGCATCACTGGGAGATTGCTAGAAACTCAGAATCTCTCAGAGGTCTCAGAGGTATTAATATTAAAATAGAATCTGAATCTTAACAAGATCCTTAGTTATTTCATATATACATTAAAGTTTGAGAATGCTTTAAAATGTGCATTCCAGAACAAGAGAACCTGCATATCATCTTAACTATTAAAGGCTCTTGATCATCTATGCATTTGGTTGCCTAGTGCCTAAGCGACTTGGAGAAAGAGAATAGACTGTGTAGCAACATGGCCCAAAAGCAAACCAATGTCAACATTTTTCAGAGTAGCACTAGTTTATGTCATGGTGATATACAAACTCAGAAATCTCAATGGCTTTATGCCATAGTAATTGGGGATTTTTGTTTTTTGTCACACATGTTGCAACTCAGCATAGGAATAGTGATCTTCTGCTTTATAGGGTTGCCATTTGGAACAAGTGGTCACCAAAGTCACTGTGGCAGGAAAAGATGAAAGTGGCTCACTAGCTTGTTATTATCTTAGCCTAAAAATGACAAACATCAGTCCTGTTTATGAGACACTGGGCAGAACTGGTTAAATAGTGAAGTTCATGAATATTTAGTGACTGCTGCTGCAATCTCCCTATGTGCTCTCATAATTATCATTTAAAAATTTTGGTTCACATTTTCATGTTTCTTCTATAGCAGCTCAGATTCATTAAAGGCCATCTGTTTTGGTTATTCTGCTTATTTTTCCTCTCACTTACTATTGGATTCTTGTTAGAATATGTGTTTTTGTTTGTTTGTTTATTTGTTTTTATAGGCTTACTGGGGCTCAAGTCCAGCTTCTGGGATATCTTATGTGGTCTCCAGTGAATTATGGAAGTGCAAATGCCCCTGCCCTTGTGAACTGACATGTCTAAGTCATCAATATATCAGTCTCCACTTGTCACCCAGCAGAAAGCTCTCAGTTCCACCCAGACCCCCAGACTCAAAGGAAAATTGAATTCAGCCCATCTTTGCAATTTCTTTTAGTTCTTCATGTACCATAAGGACACAAACACATTAAATTCCACTTCCCATCATCATCCAAGATAATTTGCGATCTCTGTAGACCAAGCTATTTCTAGAATCTTCTAGGTACCAATGCTCACTCCTTGGATTCTTGGATGCTATCTCCCCAGGCTCTTCTTTCATGAAGACATGAACTCCTGAGCTGGGCTTCCCTGATGTCTCAGATGGTAAAGAATCTGCCCACAATGTGGGGAACCTGGGATTGATCCCTGGGTTGGGAAGATCCCCTGGAGAAGGGAATGGCTATATTTTTGCCTGGAGAATCCCATGGACAGAGGAGTCCATGGGATCACAAAGAGTTGGACATGGCTGAAGCTACTTAGCATACACACACAAACTCCTGAGCCAGCTTTTCCTACCAGTAACTGGACAGACTGGCCCCATTAGCATTACCTGCCTGTTAAGCCTTGCTGCCACTGCTCAGCACCATAAAGATATACAGTAATATGAGGGAACTAGGGTGCACCTAAATTATAATTTACCCAGAATTTTTACTTTCTCATTTCATAGGAAACAAACTTAGCTTAAGATATTTTATACTCTTTGTACTAAGTCAATTAGGCAGTAAAATGCAGAGATTAGAGCCAAGGTTAGTGGCTCCAGCTTCCAAGGTATTTGTATTGAACAGGTTCAATTTACTCACATCAGCTTCAGTATCAAGGACAGGTAAATGGGAAACAGTCTATACTGGAATCACAAAAGCAAGAGGAACACACATGTATCCATGGATATAGTTACCTCAAGGTCAGAGATAGGGAAGTGGGGTTTGAGAATCAGGTCTTGACAAAGGGCCTTCTGGCTGGTGTCCTTTGAGCCAATAGAACAAGACCAAGTTTGGTTCAGAAGTAGTTTTATTTTTCATCATAGAATGGGAAAAGTGCACATTGGCACTCAAGAGTACAAGCTCTCCTGGAAAGGCGATGAGCAGGGTCTTGTCAGCAGGGAAGGCGTGGAGTCCTTGCATCTTAAGTACAGCTGTGATACAACAGCTTCATAAGGATCTAGTCAGTGGGGAAGGAGTGGAGTTCTTGCAAGTTTGGTACAGCCTCATTGCTCACAGCTCTTATTCCAGATTGCAATGTGAGAGGTGCAGCATTTCTGCAGACAGCTCACCACCACATTTTTGTATTGAAGAGTCAGTTGGGTGTATCCACTTTGCACTAAGAGTCCTGGTCTGCAGTACCAGGGGGCAAGGTCCCTGCACCCTACAAGCAAGTGAAACTAGATGAAACACAGAGGAAAAGAAAAGGTTATATTTTATTTTTATTTTCCAGAGTATTGTTAATGGGCTTTGCTGGTTGACAAATCCTTCTTGTGTTGTTTGTCCTGCTCCTCATTCTTGAGAGGTGCTCTGGGTTCAGGTCTGTTTTTTGTAACTATCTCTGCTGATTTGAGGCATCATCATAACTCAGGGAGAGGAGCAGTACTTCTCCCCAGCTGCCTTTAGATGTCTTTGATTGTTCCCAGGCCTTAGCCCTGAGCATTTACCCTGACAACCATTTGTCTAACGTTTTGGACACAAAGGGTACCAGACAGTTTAAGATGCATGACCCAAATATTAGAAGAGAATAATGGTCACATGTCAGCTTTTTCCTGAAAATGAAGGTATTCAGGTTTATTAATTTTTTTTGCTGTAGGCAAAAGTATGCCCTGATGCTGAGGCTCACTGCCTTGGCCTAAATCTCCCTGGTCTCACTTTTGTTGTTTTCCAGAAGAGAAGCTGCAAATTAGAGTGGAGCTCACAAGCATAGTCAAGGGGGTCTGTTGCCCTAGGTTAATTCTCCCAGGGTTGAGGCTCTGGAGCCTCTTCACTCAAGTGAGATATGCCTATGGAGTGATCTCATGTAACTTCAGACATAGTGGATGGTTAGAACCACCAAGTGAGGTCTATTTCACTTAGCAGTAAGCTGATCTTAAGGGCTACTGTTTCTTCAGGTTTTCAGCTTTACCCAGCCTCCTGGCTGGGAGGGGTGGAGGGTCCGAACAGTGGATGCAAGCAGCACCTGGTTACCATATTCTGTGAGAGGTTTAAAGATTTCTCCTACCTGGAGGGCATACTTGAGTTGTTCCATTTCAAGGGGAGATATGGGATTGGTTTACCCTTCTCTTGGTTGTGGGGAATGGGTCTACCTTATGGGAATTAAAATGGGCTTAACTTTAACTTACTCCTTGGGGCTAACCACCCATGGAACAGGGCAATAGAAGCAACTTAATCGTTTTCTTGAGTGTCCTGGCATAGCTTGGTTAACACTCATTTCAAGGTCTGATTGCATCTCTCTACTTTCACTTGAGACACAAATGCTGGATCTTAATTACTTTGCAGGGATCCTGGGCACCCAAACCTGAAGATTATAGTAATATCTTAGCCACTTCAGCTGCTGTTTCTGTTCTAGCAGAGAATGCTTCTGTCCATCTAGAAAATGTGTGTACTAGGACCAAGAGTTACCTGAAATTTCCCAGTAGTCCCGACAGGCAGAGAAACCAATCTTCAAATTTTGGTCAGGATATAGCTCTCTGGTTTCAATGGGCCTTATCTGGGGGCCTTTGGGGAGGCTGGTTTTGGGGTTGTTCATTGTACGGATGGTGCAGGTCTCAGCTATCCCATTGATTAAACTTTTCTTGCCAGAAGTTACCATGACCACAAGTAACCAATTATATAGGGATTCCCACCTGGACTGAGTTCCTTGATGAGCCTCCCAGATGGCTTGACAAACTGCAGTTGGGGAATTAAGTATTGTCCATGATCATCAACTAACCACACGTGGCCTCCTAGGCCTCTACCGGAGCCCCCTTTTTTTCAGCTTTGTCTAACTCTTCCTTCGAACAGGCTAGGGAGTATTGGATAGATCTACCCTTGGAGGTATGAGGGATAGTTGCCAAGTTACTGGTTCTAGGGCTGTCCTTTCAGCATTTGCTTCCACCTCATTATTCCCCTTTATTATCTCTGTGTCCCTCTTTGGTGACCCTACAGTGAATCACTGCCACCTATTTGGAAGCTGTATTGTTTCTAAGAGCTTCAATATGCTTGGAAGCCATGTTTCACCTGTTTATTCTCTGCAGTAAGCATACCACTTTCCTTCCAAATAACCCTATGTGCTTGTAGAATGGTGTATGCACATCAAGAATCTGTGCAAATATTCAGTATCTTCCCTGTCCCAAGATCTAAGGTTCAGGTGAGGGCTATCAGTTCTGCCTTTGGGGTAAAAGTCAGCTTTGTGATTTTATGACTTAGATCTGGGAACTCACTGTGTATCCAGTTGGCTTTTTTCCCTTCTCTCATATAACTGTGCCTATCTGTCTTGTTATTCACTGGGCCCAGGTTAGGACAAGGCATGAGCAAGGAAGCTGGATGAAACTCTCAAGGAGCTGGAGGAACTGCAGTCAAGTCAGGAGAAGGGGATGAGAGAGGATGAGACAGTTGGATGGCATCACCGACTCCATGGACTTGAGTTTGAGCAAGCTCCATGAGTTGGTGATGGACAGGGAAGCCTGGCATGCTACTGTTCATGGGGTCACAAGGAGTCAGACACAACTGAGTGGCTGAACTGAACTGAGGAACTGCAGACATGTTTATTCTCTCTTGGCTGGTACAGCACCGGTTCAGCAGATATAAGTACATTGTGATGCATGTGTGCAGTGCTATAAATGATCTCACCTGTTACATAACCATGCAGAGTCATTGTTTACAGAACATGGGGCATGAGTGAGACAGCATGGGGCAAGAGAGCCTGACCACCACCATCTTGGCTAATTACTATTTCCCTACACCATCTGTGAACAATTCCTCTTCTGCCTTTGGGGGAGGCGTGTTCCTAGGCTGGGGCAACTGAAATAGATCCTGTCTATGGTTTCTGTATAATAATGCTTCAGAGGCCCCATTTCTGTGGGTGGCAGGATTTCATGTGTGACAGGTTTTTTATTTTGTTTTGTTTTTATTTTTTTTATTGAAGGATAATTGTTTTACAGAATTTTGTTGTTTTCTGTCAAACCTCAACATGAATCATCCATAGGTATACATATATCCCTTCCCTTTTGAACCTCCCTCCCATCTCCCTCCCCATCTCATCCCTCTAGGTTGATACAGAGCCCCTCTTTGAGTTTCCTGAGCCATACAGCAAATTCCCATTGGCTATCTATTTTACATATGGTAATGTAAGTTTCCATGTTATGCTTTCCATAAATCTCACCCTCTCCTCCCCTGTCTCTCCACATCCATAACTCTATTCTCCATGTCTCTTTCTCCATTGTTGCCCTGTAAATAAATTCTTCAGAACCATTTTTCTAGATTTTGTATATATTTGTTAGAATGCAATATTTATCTTTTTCTTTCTGACTCACTTTACTGTGTATAATAGGTTCTAGGTTTATCCACCTCATCAGAACTGACTCAAATGTAGTCCTTCTTATGGCTGAGTAATATTCCATTGTGTATATTTACCACAAATTCTTTATCCATTTATCTGTCAGTGGGCATCTAGGTTGCTTCCGTGTTCTAGCTATTGTAAATAGTGCTTTGGTGAACAATGGGATACATGTGTCTTTTTCAATTTTGGTTTCCTCAGGGTATATGCCTAGGAGTGGGATTGCTGGGTCATATGGTGGCTTTATTCCTAGTTTTTTAAGGAATCTCCATACTGTCTTCCATAGTGGCTATATCAATTCACCTTTCCACCAAAAGTTCAAGAGTTCCCTTTTCTCCACACCCTCTCCAGCATTTATTGTTTGTAGACTTTTTGATGATGACCATTCTCCCTGATGTGAAGTGATATCTCAATGTGGTTTTAATTTACTTTTCTCTAATAATGAGTGATGTTGAGCATATTTTCATGTGTTTGTTAGCCATCTGTATGTCTTCTTTGGAGAAATGTCTGTTTAGGTCTTTTCCCCACTTTTTGATGGGGTCATTTGTTTTCCTGGTATTGAGTTGTATGAGCTGCTTGTATATTTTGGAAATTAATCCTTTGTCAATTGTTTCACTTGATATTATTTTCCCCCATTCTGAAGGTTGTCTTTTTACCTTGTTTATAGCTTCCTTTGCTGTGCAAAAGTTTTAAGTTTAATCAGATCCCACTTGTTTACTTTTGTTCTTATTTCTGTTACTCTAGGAGGTGGGTCATAGAGGATCTTGCTTTGATTTATGTCATCGAGTGTTCTGTCTATGTTTTCCTCTAAGAGTTTTATAGTTCCTGGTCTTACATTCAGGTCTTTAATCCATTTTGAGTTTATATTTGTGTATGGTGTTAGGAAGTGTTCTAATTTCATTCTTTTACATGGAGCTGTCCAGTTTTCCCAGCACCATTTATTGAAGAGGCTGTCTTTGCCCCATTGTATATTCTTGGCTCCTTTGTCAAAAATAAGGTACCCATAGGTGCATGGGTTTATTTCTTGGCTTTCTATCTTGTTCTGTTGTTCTATATTTCTGTTTTTGTGCCAGTACAATACTGTCTTGATGACTGTAGCTTTGTAGTATAATTTGAAATCAGGAAGGTTGATTCTTCCAGCTCCATTCTTCTCAAGACTGATTTGGCTATTCAAGGTCTTTTGTGTTTCCATATGAATTGTGAAATTTTTTGTTCTAGTTCTCTGAAAAAATGCAATTGATAATTTGATAGGGATCACATTGAATCTAAAGATTGCATTTGGTAGTATAGTCATTTTCACAATATTGATTCTTCCTACCCAGGAATAAGGAATCTCTCTCCATGTCTGTTTATGTCATCTTTGATTTCTTTCATCAGTGTCATAATTTCTGTGTACAGTTCTCTTGTCTCCTTAGGTAAGTTTATTCCTAGATATTTAACTCTTTTTGTTGCAATAGTGATTGGGATTGATTCCTTAATTTCTCTTTCTTATTTTCCATTGTTAGTATATAGAAATGCAAGTGATTTCTGTGTATTGATTTTGTATCCTGCAACTTTGCTAAATTCACTGATCAGGTCTAGTAATTTTCTGGTACTATCTTTAGGGTTTTCTATGTACAGTATCATGTCATGTGCAAACAGTGAGAGCTTTTCTTCTTTTCCAATCTGTATTCTTTTTATTTCTTTTTCTTCTCTGATTACTGTAGCTAGGACTTGCAGAACTATGTTGAATAATAGTTGTGAAAATGGACAGTCTTGTCTTGTTCCTGATCTTAGGGGGACTGCTTTCAGTTTCCCATCATTAAGAATAATGTTTGCTGTAGGCTTATCATTTATGTCCTTTATGATGTTGAGGTAGGTTCCTTTATGCCCATTTTTTGAAGAGTTTTAATCATAAATGGGTGCTGAATTTTGTCAAAGGCTTTTTCTGCATCCCTTGAGATGATCCTATGGTTTTTATCTTTAAGTTTGTTAATATAGTGTATCACATTGATTGATTTGCATATATTGAAGAATCCTTGCATTCCCGGAATAAACCCAACTTGATCATGGTGTATGAGCTTTTTGATGTGTTGATGAATTCTGTTTGCTAAAATTTTGTTGAGAATTTTTGCATCTATGTTCATCAGTGATATTGGCCTGTAGTTTGTGTGTGTGCGTGTGTGTGTTGTCTTTGGTTTTGGTATCAGCATGATGGTGGCCTTGTAGAATGAGTTTGGAAGTGTTCCTTCCTATGCAATTTTTTGAAAGAGTTTTAGAAGGATAGGCATTATCTCTTCTCTAAATGTTTGATAGAATTCTCTTGTGAAGCCATCTGCTCCTGGGCTTTTGTTTTTGGGGAGATTTTTTTTTTTTTTAATCACAACTTCAATGTCAGTGCTTGTAATCAGGTTATTCATAATTTCGATTTCTTACTGGTTCAGTCTTGGAAGATTGAACTTTTCTAAGAATTTGTTCATTTCTTCCAGGTTATACATTTTATTGCAATATAGTTGTTCATAATCATCTCTTATAATCATTTCTATTTCTGCGTTGTCTGTTGTAACCTCTCCTTTTTCATTTCTAATTTTGTTGATTTGATTCTTCTCTTTTTTTATTGATGAGTCTGGCTAAAGATTTGTCAATTTTGTTTATCTTCTCAAAGAACCAGTTTTTAGTTTTATTATCTTTACTATTGTTTCTTTCATTTCTTTTTCATTTATTTCTGCTCAGTTCTTATAATATCTTTCCTCCTACTAATTTTGGGTTTTTTCTTTTCATTATTCTTTTTCCAATTGTTGTAGGTGTAAAGTTAGGTTGTCTATCCAATGTTTTTCTTGTTTCTTGATGTAGGATTGTATTGCTATGCACCTCACTCTTAGGACTGCTTTTGCCGCATCCCATAGGTTTTGAGTATTTGTATTTTCATTGTCATTTGTTTCTAGAAATTTTTTTATTTCCCTTTTGATTTCTTCAGTAACCTGTTGGTTATTTAGAAATGTGTTGTTTATTCTCCATGTGTTTGTGTTTGTGTTTCTTACAGTTTTTTTCTTGTAATTGATATCTAGTCTCATAGCTTGTGGTCAGAGAAGATGCTTGATATAATTTCAGTTTTCTTAAATTTACTGAGGTTTGATTTGTGACCCAAGATGTGGTCTATCTTGGAGAATGTTCCATGTGTACTTGAGAAGAAGGTGTATTCTTCTGCCTTTGGATGGAATGTCCTGAAGATATCAATGAGATCCATCTCATCTAATGTATCATTTAAGACTTGTGTTTCCTTATTAATTTTCTGTTTTGGTGATCTGTCCATTGGTGTGAGTGGGGTATTAAAGTCTCCTACTATTATTGTGTTACTGTCAATTTCTCCTTTTATGTCTGTTAGTGTTTGTCATATGTATTGAGGTGCTCTTATGTTGGATACATAGATATTTACAATTGTTGTCTTTCTCTTGGATTGTCTTCCTCTTCCTCCCTAGGTCATTATATAGTGTCCTTCCTTATCTCTAGTAATCTTTATTTTAAGGTCTATTTTGTCTGTTATGAGGATTGCTACTCCAACATTCTTTTGCTTCCCATTTACATGGAATATATGTTTCCGTCCTCTCACTTTCAATCTATATGTGTCTTGAGGTCTGAAGTGGAATTCTTGTAGACAGCATATATATGGGTCTAGTTTTTGTATCCATTTGGCCAGTCTGTGTCTTTTGGTTGAAGCAGTTAATCCATTTACATGTAAAGTAATTATTGATATATATGTTCCTATTGCCATTTTCTTAATTGTTTGGGATTGATTTTGTATATCTTTTTTCTTCTCTTGTATTTCTTGACTATATAAATCAGTTTAACATTTGTTGCAAAGCCGGTTTGGTGGTACTGTAGTCTCTTAGCTTTTGCTTGTCTGAAAAGCTTTTTTATTTCTCAATCAATTTTGAATGAGATCCTTGCTGGATACAAGGTACAACGCATAAGATTACCTTGCTGGGTAATCTTGGTTGTAGATTTTCCCCTTTCATTGCTTTAAATATATCCTGCCATTCCCTTCTGGCCTGCAGAGTTTCTACTGAAAGATCATCTGTGAAGTGTATGGGGTTTCACTTGTATGTTACTTGTTGCTTTTCCTTTGATGCTTTTAATATTCTTTCTTTGTGTTTAGTCTTTGCTAGTTTGGTTAGTATGTGTGTTGGTGTGTTCTTCCTTGGGCTTATTTTGTATGGGACTCTTTGTGCCTCTCGGACTTGACTGACTATTTCTTTTTCCATGTTGGGGGAATTTTCAACTATAATGTCTTCAAAATTTTTCTCATACCCTTTCTTTTTCTCTTGTTCTTCTGGGACCCCTATTATTTGAATGTTGGTGTATTTGATATTGTCCCAGAGGTCTCTGAGACTATCCTCAGTTCTTTTCATTCTTTTAACTTTATTCTGCTCTTCAGAAGTTATTTCTACCATTTTATCTTCCAGCTCACTGATTCATTCTTCTGCTTCAGATATTCTGCTATTGATTCCTTCTATAGTATTTTGAATTTCAGTAGTTGTGCTGTTTGTCTCTGCATATTTATTCTTTAATTCTTCTAGGTCTTTGTTAATTGATTCTTGCATTTTCTCCATTTTGCTTTCAAGGTTTTTGATCATCTTTACTATCATTATTCTGAATTCTTTTTCAGGTAGTTTGCCTATTTCCTCTTCATTTATTTGGACTTCCGTGTTTCTAGTTTGTTCCTTCATTTGTGTAGTATTTCTCTGCCTTTTCATTATTTTTTTTTTTAAACTTATTGTGTTTGATGTCTCATTTTCCCAGGCTTCAAGTTTGAATACTTTCTTCCTTTTGGTTTCTGCCGTCTAAGGTTGGTCCAGTGGTTTGTGTAAGCTTTGTATAGGGTGAGATTTATGCTGAGTTTTTGTTTGTTTGTTTTTCCTCTGATGGGCAAGGCTGAGTGAGGTGGTAATCGTGTCTGCTGATGATTGGGTTTGTATTTTTGTTTTGTTGTTGTTTTGATGAGGCATCCTGCATAGGGTGCTATTGGTGGTTGGGTGATCCCAGGTCTTGCATTATAGTGGTTTCCTTTGTGTGAGTTCTCACTATTTGATAGCCCCTAGGGTTAGTTTTCTGGTAGTCTAGGGTCTTGGAGTCAGTGCTCCCACTCTAAAGGCTCAAGGCTTGATCTCTGATCAAGAACAAAGATTCCACAAGTGGTTTGTTATGGCATTAAGTGAGATTAAAACAAATATCTAAAAATGAGATATCAAAGCTGAACCCCAGACAAATGGCAGTTACGAAATCAGGCAAATAATAATTAAGATAATGGAATATACACATATACCTAAATACCCATGAGCAAAGTCAAAACAGTCCAATGAAAATAATGTGCAATAGATTGACCCAGCAAACAAAGGAAATTAGAAATTATATTTACCAGTTAAGAACGAAACTAAAGCACAAACTGGAAAACAAAACTAAAGCAAGGTGCCAAATGGGGAATAAAGTAATGAAAACAAAACTAACAAATATGTTGAGAGGAAAGGAAAGAAAGAATACATATGCAAAGTTAAATAGAGTAGATGAAGAAGATTTATAGACATTAAAGATTAATTGCAAGGAGAAAAGAACAATTGGAAAGGCAAACAAAGGAATAAATGTAGAAAAAATATAATAGGTTTAAAAAATTAAAAGTTAAATTATAAAAAAAAAAAATTTTTTAAAAAGGGGGAGGGGTGAAAGAAGAAAGAAAAAAAGGAAGAAAAACCAGAAAACTCCACAGAATTGCAAAAGTCCAATGTAGATACAGAGGTTTATAACAACAATAAAATGTGTGACTGAATATACACATATACATATACCCCCATAAGCAAAATCAAAACAGTCCAACAAAAGTAAAGTGCAATAGATTGACCTGGTGAACAAAGGGAACCAAAAATTATGTCTACCAGACAAAACTAACTACAGCACAAACTGGAAAAGAAAACTAAAGCAAGGTGCCAACTGCAGTATAAAGCAATGAAAATAGAACTAACAAATATGTTGAGACTAAGGTAAAGAAAGAAAAGAAAGAATAGATATGCAAAGTTAAATAGAGGTAGATAAAGAAGATTTATATATATTAAAGATTAACTGCAAGGGGGAAAGAACAGTAGGGAAAGCAAACAAAGGAATAAATGTAGAAAAAGTAATAATAGGTTTAAAAAAATTAAAATTAAAAAAAGAGGAAAAAAAAAAACAACTCCCAGAACTGCAAAAGCCCAATATAGAGGCAAAGGTTTATAATAACAATAAAAAAGTGACTGAGAAAAGAAAGGAAAAAAAAAAAAGCCCCAAAGCTTAGTTAGATTTCATAGTGCCAATAAAATCGACAACTACAACTGATGGTGGGGAGGGAAAAAAAGAGAAAAAAAAATCTACAGAACAAATCAAAACATAAGAATAATAATTTTTTTTTCCTTGGGTCACTGCTGTCAGAGTCCTTTCCCTCACTGGGAGTCACAGTCTACTTCACCTTCCTAGTGAAAGTGAAAGTCTTTCCGTTGTTTCTGTCTCTTTGCGACCCCATGGACTGTATATAGAGTCCATGGAATTCTTTAGGCTGGAATAATGGAATGGGTAGCATTTCCCTTCTCCAGGGGATCTTCCCAATCCAGGGATCGAACCCAGGTCTCCTGCATTGCAGGTGGATTTTTTACCAGCTGAGCCACAAGGGAAGCCCAGGATGGCCTCTAACACTGTGCTGATCTCTGGATCTGCTGTGAGGGCAGCTCAGATTCTAATCTGATCCTACTCTTCTGTGTTCTTGCCTCCGATGTCCACTGCTATCAGAACTAGTGTGTTTTCTTTTGAGGGAGCTCTCAATGACCTTTTATATATTCTACAGACATAGAGTCTGCCTGTTGATCGTGTAGATTTAATCTGCAGCTTGTACAGCAGGTGGGAGGGTTTTGGGGTCTTCTTCAATAGTCACACTGCCCCTGGGTTTCAACTGTGGTTTTATATCCACCTCTGGATATGGGTCATCCACTGGGGTTTGCTCCTGAGGCTGCCCTGGAGGACTTGCGTTTGCCCCTGTGAGGGCCAGGTGTGGAGGTGGTACAGCTGCTTGAGTCACAGGGGTTCTGGCAGCACCAGGTACTCAGAGGAGTTGGCAGCTAGGACAGCAGGAAATATAGTGCTCTAGAAGGGTATGGCAACCAGTATTGGCCAATATACTCCAGTATTCTTGCCTGGAGAACCCCCTCCCAGACAGAAAAGCCTGGCAGTCCACCGTCCACAGGGTCACAAAGAGTCGGACACTACAACAGCGACCCTGCATGCATAGGTGCAAGGCGTTTTTTGCCTGTGGCAACTCTGCCCCAGGGACAGTTGAGAGTGAAGGTAGCTGCTTGCCTTGCAGGGACCCTGGTGGCACCAAGTGCGCAGGGACACGGACTGCCTCTGCCACAGGAGTTATGGCCCTGTCAGAGACTTTTTCTGAGCCTCTTGTAGCTGGTGATCAGAAGGTCTTGCCGGCCAGTATTTCTCCAAAGCTCCACCCATTCAGGCACTTAGAGAGCTTCCTTACCTGGGGTCCTTCTCTGTTGTTTGGCTCATCAGGAACATAAAGGGGCCCCCTGCCTGGGGTCCTACTCTGTAGATTGGCAAGTCAGGTACTTAGAGGCGTACCCTGGGTGGGGTCCTACTCTGTAGTTCAGTGCATCAGGAGTTTGATGGGCCAGCCTCTCTATTGTTCAGCTGCCAATGCTGGCTTGTGCAGGGAGAGAGGCTATAGTGATGGCTACACCCCCTACCCACGACTCAGCAGTATCGCCTTGCTTCCATGGCTGCCCGACTTTCCTCCACAGACATTTCCCACCACAATCTCCTCCCTCACATACCCTCCATCCATTTCTCTGCAGTCAACAGCAGCCCTCACCCTGGAATTGCTCCACAATCCCTAAATTCCAGCTCCTAGCCACTGCACCATCTAGGATATGTATGGCTGTGGCAAGGACTGTCGGATTCTCATTCCATTTAGGCTGCAGCAGATCAGCTGTTTCCCTTGCAGCCTTAACTGTTTTTCCTCTGACTTAGATGCACTGATGTGGAGATTGGACCCCTGCTCCCGTTTCCCAACCCGCCGAGGGCAGGTCCAGTCCTGTTAATACTCCCATTCCCCCCACTAGTTCCTTCATCCTACTGAGTTTTGCGTGGATCTATATATTCTTTTCTGCTGGTCAGCTACTCCTGTCCACTCTCAGCTGGTGTTCTGCATGCACTCCTGAGTCCGAAGGTGTATTTCTGATGTATTTGTGGAGAGAGATGTATTCCATGTACATCTACTCCTCCGCCATCTTGTTCCTCTCATGTATGACAGGTTTTTATGTTGACCACTGGGTTGTCTAAAAGCACAACCTGAATTTTAATTGACTTCCTGGGGGATAACAATTGTGTTCCCTGAGAACTTACTAAAGCCTAGACCATATCCTGACTGACTGACTTTTCAGACTGGGTTCTTAAAACTGCAAGGAGACTATCTCTTAGTGGTTTGATCTTATAGTTTAGAGAAATAAGCATCCACCTGAAAAGAGGTCTCAGCACTTGAGCTAATACCCTAGGGGCAATTCCTCTTCTTTCAGGAATGTAAAGGTCAAAGAGTTTGGCTAAATCTGGGAGGGCCAGGGCAAGGGCTTCAAGTAATTGCTTTTTCAATTCTTAAAAGGTCCCTTTGCATTCTTTATGTATGTGTGCTCAGTCTGACTCTTGCCACCCCATGGACTGTAGCCCACCAGGCTCCTCTGTCCATGGAGTTTTACAGACAAGAATACTGGAGTGGGTTGCCATTTCCTGCTCCAGGAAATCTTCCTGACCCAGGAATCAAATCTGCTGTCTCTTTTGGCAGGTGGATTCTTTACCACTGTGCCACCTCAAAGGCTCATCGTCCTTTCCTTTGGACTTTTCATATAGAGGTCTACCTAATGGATCAGAGTGAGGGATCTAGATCCAGCAAAACCAGCCATCCCCAGGAAACCCCCAAGCTGTCTTCTAGTTTTAGGAGGGGAAAGTTTGCAAATGGCTCTTTTCTTTTCCTGGGATAGTCTTCTCTGACCCTCTGTGAGAATGTAGCCCGGATAAGTCACCCTATTTTGTGATATTTGAGCCTTTTCTAGACATCATATATCCTTTTATAAATTAGGTATTTCACGGTGGTTACAGTATTTTAGTCAGAGGTCTCCTTAGTTATGCTTGGTGATCAGACTGTTGTCTCTTCTTCAGATGTGGATTTTTTAGATCTTTTGCTAGTTTCCCCAAAGATGGTGGTGGAATTTTTGAACACTTGGGCCAGTACTGTACAGCAGTATTGTTGCTTTTGTTGCATATTTGGGTTCTGCCACTTAAGAGCAAGACTTTCTTGTGACTCTGGGCTAATATAGTAAAGAGGTTTTATTTATTTAAAAAAATTTGGCCACACTGTGTAGCATGTAGGATCTTTGTTCCCAAACCAGGGATCAAACCTGTGCCCCACTGCAGGGAAAGCACAGAGTCTTATAGACAGGACCTCCAGAGAAGTCCCTGGAAGACATCTTTTAAATTTAATACAGAATACTAGATTCTGTGGCCAGCAGGATGTAGGGATTAGGGACACTTATATCCTAGGTGCCTTCATGGACTGCTATGAGACCCTGTACCACCCAGTATTCCTCCTTGGGTTTCTTTCTAGAGAGAATGGGGGTATTACAGACTGATTGGTGTGATCTAACAAGGTCCTTTTCAATGGTTTTTGTTCAGTCCCTAAGTTGTATCCAAGTCTTTGAGACCCCATGAGATCCTATGGACTGCAGCATGCCAGGCTCCTTTGAAAGTGAAAGTGAAAGTCACTCAGTCATGTCTGACTCTTTGCGACCCTGTGGACTATACATCCATGGAATTCTCCAGGCCAGAATACTGGAGTGGGTAGCTTTTCCCTTCTCCAGCAGATCTTCCCAACACAGGAATCAAACTGGGGTCTCCTGCATTTCAGGTGGATTCTTTACCAACTGAGCTATCAGGGAAGCCAAGGCTCCTCTGTCCTTCTCTATCTCCTGGAGTTTGATCAAACTTATGTCCGTTGAGTCAGTGATGCTGTCTAGCCATCTCATCCTCTCCTGCCCTCTTCTCCTCCTGCCTTCAATATTTCCCATCATCAGGGTCTTCTCTAATGAGTCAGCTCTTTGCACCAGGTGGCCAAAGTATTGGAGCTTCAGCTTCAGCATCAGTTCTTCCAATTAATATTCAGGGTTGATTTCCTTTAGGATTGACTGGTTTGATCTTCTTGCTGTCCAAGGGACTCTCAGGAGTCTTTTCCAGTACTACAGTTCAAAAGCATCAATTCTGAGGGAAGGCGCCAAGATGGCGGAGGAGTAGGACGGGGAAAACACTTTCTCCCCCACAAATTCATCAAAAGAGCATTTAAACGTCGAGTAAATTCCACAAAACAACTTCTGAATGCCGGCAGAGGACATCAGGCACCCAGAAAAGCAACCCAACTCCTCGAAAGGAGGTAGGAAAAAATATTAAAGACAATAAAAGAGACAAAAGAGGGAGGGACGGAGTTCCGTCCCGGGAAGGGAGTCTTAAAAAGAGAGAAGTTTCCAAACACCAGGAAACCTTCTCACTGCCGAATCCGTGCCGAGCTTTGGAAGCACAGAGGACAACATAACAGGGAGAAAAAATAAATAAACAATTAAAACTCGCAGATTGCGAGCCCTACGGTAACTCCTCCAGCGGAGAAGCAGCGCAGACGCCTGCATCCGCCATTAGCGCAAGGCTGGGCTGGGCAGGGAGGCGCGGCACGGCCTGCATCGCTTAGAGTAAGAATCTGGCCCGAATACCCTGAGCGCTATCTGAGCGAAATAATTTGGGCTAGCAAACCAGACTGTGGGATATCTACCATGCGAAAAGCCAGCCCTAACCTAAGACACCGCCAGCCAGCGTGACGGAACAAAGGACTAAACAGAGGTAGCCGGCTGCAAACCTTCCCCCCGCGCTGACAGGCAGCCAGAGCCAGAAGGGGGCAATCGCAGCCCCAGAGACATTATCTATAAAACTGGCTTTTTGCTAACTAAAACTTATTGGGGTCTGGACGGTCAACATCTGCCTGAGAAGGTGCGCCGGTTTTACACCCAGATAACTAAGTGGCGGGAGGCGATAAGTCGCAGCATTGGCGCTGCGCCAAACACCTCATCACCTGAGCTGCTCGGACCTGGGAAGAGCACAAAACGCAGCCCCAGCTGAGTCTGCGCCTCTGAGGACTACCTGAGTGCCTGAACCTGAGCGGCTTGGACCTGGGAGGTGCATGCAACCCAGGGCCAGCCTCGGATTGTTCCCGGCGGAACAACCTAGAGCCTGAGCAGTGTGGGCAGGGAGGCTACACGCGCGTGTGAGCGGGGCAGACCCAGTGTGGCTGAGGCACTGCGGCGCCACGCCAGTGTCATTTGTTTGCAGCATCCCTCCCTCCCCTCCCCATAGCGCGACTGAACAAAGAGAAGAAATACAGCTCCACCCACCAGAACACCGACACAAGCTTCCCTAACCAGGAAACCTTGACAAGCCACCTCTACATACCCACACACAGCGAGGAAACGCATACAGTAAAGAGAACTCCACAAACTGCCAGAATACAGAAAGGACTCCCAAACTCAGCAATTTAAACAAGATGAAGAGACAGAGGAATACCCAGCAGATAAAGGAACAGGATAAATGCCCACCAAACCAAACAAAAGAGGAAGAGATATGGAATCTACCTGATAAAGAATTCCAAATAATGATAGTGAAATTGATCCAAAATCTTGAAATTAAAATGGAATCACAGATAAATAGCCTGGAGACAAGGATTGAGAAGATGCAAGAAAGGTTTAACAAGGACCTAGAAGAAATAAAAAGAGTCAATATATAATGAATAATGCAATAAATGAAATTAAAAACACTCTGGAGCCAACAAATAGTAGAATAACAGAGGCAGAAGATAGGATTAGTGAATTAGAAGATAGAATGGTAGGAATAAATGAATCAGAGAGGATAAAAGAAAACGAATTAAAAGAAATGAGGACAATCTCAGAGACCTCCAGGACAATATTAAACGCTACAACATTCGAATCATAGGGGTTCCAGAAGAAGAAGACAAAAAGAAAGACCATGAGAAAATACTTGAGGAGATAATAGTTGAAAACTTCCTAAAATGGGGAAGGAAATAATCACCCAAGTCCAAGAAACCCAGAGAGTCCCAAACAGGATAAACCCAAGGAGAAACACCCCAAGACACATATTAATCAAATTAACAAAGATCAAACACAAAGAACAAATATTAAAAGCAGCAAGGGAAAAACAACAAATAACACACAAGGGAATTCCCATAAGGATAACAGCTGATCTTTCAATAGAAACTCTTCAAGCCAGGAGGGAATGGCAAGACATACTTAAAATGATGAAAGAAAATAACCTACAGCCCAGATTATTGTACCCAGCAAGGATCTCATTCAAGTATGAAGGAGAAATCAAAAGCTTTTCAGACAAGCAAAAGCTGAGAGAATTCTGCACCACCAAACCAGCTCTCCAACAAATACTAAAGGATATTCTCTAGACAGGAAACACAAAAATGGTGTATAAACTCGAACCTAAAACAATAAAGTAAATGGCAACGGGATCATACTTATTAGTAATTACCTTAAACGTAAATGGGTTGAATGCCCCAACCAAAAGACAAAGACTGGCTGAATGGATACAAAAACAAGACCCTACATATGTTGTCTACAAGAGACCCACCTCAAAACAGGGGACACATACAGACTGAAAGTGAAGGGCTGGAAAAAGATTTTCCATGCAAATTGGGACCAAAAGAAAGCAGGAGTCACAATACTCAGATCAGATAAATTAGACTTTAAAACAAAGGCTGTGAAAAGAGAGACAAAGAAGGTCACTACATAATGATCAAAGGATCAATCCAAGAAGAAGATATAACAATTATAAATATATATCCACCCAACATGGGAGCACCGCAGTATGTAAGACAAATCCTAACAAGTATGAAAGGAGAAATTAACAATAACACAATAATAGTGGGAGACTTTAATACCCCACTCACACTTATGGATAGATCAACTAAACAGAAAATTAACAAGGAAAAAAAAAAAAAAAACATGTATCTATAAAGCTCACTAAAGCAAAGCACAATAAAATGAGGTATGGCAATAAAAGGCATTAAATTTATCAAATAAAAAAAAAAAAAAAACAAAAGCATCAATTCTTTAGTGCTTAGCCTTCTTTATGGTCCAACTCTCACAATTAGGCCCTGTATAATGGGGCAGTGCCCAGCAAGGCTGCCCAATAAAGCCTCTGGATAGAGAGGGTACTGTATTCTATTGAACCATAAATGTCTGGGTTTTATTTAGATGAATTATCAAGGGACTGGCTCCTACAGCTCTTCCTCCCCATCACATGCCTGGGCTTAGATCTCAGGATTTACTCTAGGGAGATTAATTTACTCTATCTGAAGACGCTTGTCCTCCAGCATGAACATCATGATTTTGTGCCCTTTGTCTAAGAGTACATTGCTCTATAGTTTTTCTCCCTTTAGGGGGACAATAGGCACCAATTTATATATCTCTTTCTAGCATATTATAGGTCTTTGGGGGACATACAGGAAGGGATGGGTGAATGCATATTCATCCAATGTGCATTCTAATGGCTTTGTGAATGTCAATTCTTGAACTTTCCCTCATATTCCATAATTTTATAATTCTTGTGATCTGGTGTTCAGAGATTAGTAAGTGGCACCAATGGCATCAGTGTCAACTAAGAATTTAACACGCTTTTCCCCTATGTCCAATGTCAGCTGGGGTTCCTTGTGGGTCAATTGGAATGCCAGCTTAGGACACCGCTGGCCCTATCATTCTTCATCTGTTTGCACCATATTCCTTCAAGGGTTAAGGCCAGGCTCTGTCATCCTAGTTGCCCTTCAGGGGTGACAATAGCATCCTCTTTTCTAGTGTCCCTCATTTTTACACATGGCACAGTGATTGGGTTCTTATTTCCCTAGCTTACTATCCCTTAGTGGGGAATGAGGGTCCCACCAGAATAGAGAGTCTTGTGGACACATAGTCCATATTTTCATGCTAATCAGTTGATGTTGGGAGGCAATAGCCAATAGGTTGGCATGCACCGGGTCCTGTCATCCTCTGATTTTTCCTCCTCTATATTTGGGTTATTAAAAATCCAGTAGGCAACCTCCACCAGATTCGAGAGGTAGTGGTATCTGGATCTATTTATAGTTTCCAAAGTTTACACCTAATGTCAGGGATATTGGGAAATGAAATTCTCACCACAATTGAACTCCCTTCCAATTACTTGGGGTTATTGATAAGATAGACTTCGAGACATTCAAGGCACTGAAGCACTCAAGAAATGCTGGAGAGTTTTCCATTCAGTTTGGTTCAGTCACTCAGTCGTGTCGGACTCTTTGCGACCATATGAATCACTGCACGCCAGGCCTCCCTGACCATCACCAACTCCCAGAGGTCACCCAAACTCATGTCCATCGAGTCAATGATGCCATCCAGCCATTTCAACTTCTGTCATCCCCTTCACCTCCTGCCCCCAATCCCTCCCAGCATCAGGGTCTTTTCCAATGAGTCAACTCTTCGCATGAGCTGGCCAAAGTATTGGAGTTTCAGCTTTAGCATCAGTCCTTCCAATGAACACCCAGGACTGACTTCCTTTAGGATGGACTGGTTGGATCTCCTTGCAGTCCAAGGGACTCTCAGGAGTCTTCTCCAACACCACAGTTCAAAAGCATCAATTCTTCAGTGCTCAGCTTTCTTCACAGTCCAACTCTTACATCCATTCATGACCACAAGAAAAACCATAGCCTTGACTAGACAGATATTTGTTGGCAAAGTAATGTCTCTGCTTTTGAATATGCTATCTAGGTTGGTCATAACTTTCCTTCCAAGGAGTAAGCATCCTTTAATTTCAAGGCTGCAATCACCATCTGCAGTGATTTTGGAGCCCAAAACAATAAAGGCTGACTCTGTTTCCACTGTTTCCCCATCTATTTGCCATGAAGTGATGGGACCAGATGCCATGATCTTAGTTTTCTGAATGTTGAGCTTTAAGCCAACTTTTTCACTCACCTCTTTCACTTTCATCAAGAGGCTTTTTAGTTCTTCTTCACTTTCTGCCTTAAGGGTGGTGTCATCTGCATATCTGAGGTTATTGATATTTCTCCCGGCAATCTTGATTCCAGCTTGTGCTCCTTCCAGCCCGGCGTTTCTCATGATGTACTCTGCATATAAGTTAAATAAGCAGGGTGATACTATACAGCCTTGACGTACTCCTTTTCCTATTTGGAACCAGTCTGTTGTTCCATGTCCAGTTCTAACTGTTGTTTCCTGACCTGCATACAAATTTCTCAAGAGGCAGATCAGGTGGTCTGGTATTCCCATCTATCTCAGAATTTTCCACAGTTTATTGTGATCCACAGAGTCAAAGGCTTTGGCATAGTCAATAAAGCAGAAATAGATGTTTTATGGAACTCTCTTGCTTTTTCCATGATATAGCAGATGCTGGCAATTTGATCTGTGATTCCTCTGCCTTTTCTAAAACCAGCTTGAACATCTGGAAGTTCGTGGTTCATGTATTGCTGAAGCCTGGCTTGGAGAATTTTGAGAATTATTTTACTAGCTTGTGAGATGACTGCAATTGTATGGTAGTTTGAACATTGTTTGGCATTGCCTGTTTTAGGGATGGAATGAAAACTGACTTTTCCAGTCCTGTGGCCACTGCTGAGTTTTCCAAATTTGCTGGCATATTGAGTGCAGAACTTTCACAGCATCATCCTTCAGGATTTGAAATAGCTCAACTGAAATTCCATCACCTCCACTAGCTTTGTTCATAGAGATGCTTTCTAAGGCCCATTTGACTTCACATTCCAGGATGTCTGGCTCTGGGTGAGTGATCACACCATTGTGATTATCTGGATTGTGAAGATCTTTTTTGTACAGATCTTCTGCATATTCTTGCCACCTTTTCTTAATATCTTCTGCTTCTGTTAGGTCCATACCATTTCTGTCCTTTATCGAGCCCATCTTTGCATGTAATGTTCCCTTAGTGTCTAATTTTCTTGAAGAGATCTCTAGTCTTTCCCATTCTGTTGTTTTCCTCTATTTCTTTGCATCGATTGCTGAGGAAGGCTTTCTTCTCTCTCCTTGCTATTCTTTGGAACTCTGCATTCAGATGGAATATCTTTCCTTTTCTCCTTTACTTTTCACTTCTCTTCTTTTCACAACTATTTGTAAGGCGTCCTCAGACAACCATTTTGCTTTTTTGCATTTCTTTTCCATGGGGATGCCCTTGATCTCTGTCTCCTGTATAGTGTCACAAACCTCCATCCATAGTTCATCAGGTACTCTATCTATCAGATCTAGGCCCTTAAATCTATTTCTCACTTCCACTGTATAATCATAAGCGATTTGATTTAGGTCATACCTGAATGGTCTAGTGGTTTCCCCTACTTTCTTAAATTTAAGTCTGAATTTGGCAATAAGGAATTCATGATCTGAGCCACAGTCAGCTCCCAGTCTTGTTTTTGCTGACTGTAAAGAGCTTCTCGATCTTTTGCTGCAAAGAATATAATCAGTCTGATTTCAGTGTGGACCATCTGGTGATGTCCATGTGTAGAGTCTTCTCTTGTGTTGTTGGAAGGGGGTGTTTGATATGACCAGTGCATTCTCTTGGCAAAACTCTATAAGCCTTTGCCCTGCTTCATTCCATATTCCAAGGCCAAATTTTCCTGTTACTCCAGGTGTTTCTTGACCTCCTACTTTTGCATTCCAGTCCCCTATAATGAAAAGGACATCTTTTTTGGGTGTTAGTTCTAAAAGGTCTTGTAGGTTTTCATACAACCATTCAACTTCAGCCTCTTCAGTGTTACTGGTTGGGGCATAGGATTGGATTAGCATGATATTGAATGGTTTACCTTGGAAATGAACAGAGATCATTTTGTTGTTTTTGAGATTGCCTCCAAGTACTGCATTTCAGACTCTTTTGTTGACCATGATGGCTACTCCATTTCTTCTAAGGGATTCCTGGCCACAATAGTAGATGTAATGGTCATCTGAGTTAAATTCACCCATTTCAGTACATTTTAGTTCGCTGATTCCTAGAATGTCTACCTTCACTCTTGCCATCTCCTGTTTGACCACTTCCAATTTGCCTTGATTCATGGACTTAACATTCCAGGTTCCTATGTAATATCACTCTTTACAGCATCATATCTTGCTTCTATCACCAGTCCCATCCACAACTAGGTATTGTTTTTGCTTTGGCTCTATCCTTTCATTCTTTCTGGAGTTATTTCTCCACTGACCTCCTGTAGCATATTGGGCACCTATGACCTGGGGTGTTCCTCTTTCAGTATCCTATCATTTTGCCTTTTCATACTGTTCATGGACTTCTCAAGGCAAGAATACTGAAGTGGTTTGCCATTCCCTTCTCCAGTGGGACTGCCCTGGTGGCTCAGATGGTAAACCATCTGTCTACAATGTGGGAGACCCGGGTTCAGTTCCTGGGTTGGGAAGATCCCCTGAAGAGGGAAAAGGCAATCCACTCCAGTACTATTGCTTGGAAAATCCCATGGACAGAGGAGCCTGGTAGGCTACAGTCCATGGGGTCGCAAAGAGTCAGACATGACTGAGTGACTTCACTTTCACTTTCTTTCACTTTCACTTTCTCCAGTGGACCACATTCTGTCAGTCCAAAGTTTACACTTAATGTCAGGGGCACTTTGGGAAAAAAATTTTTCACCAGGATTGCACTTCCTTCCAATTACTGGGGATCATTGATAAGATAGATTTGGAAATATTCAAGGCACTGAAGCACTTAAGGAATGCTAGAGAGTTTTCCATTGGCTCCTGATTGATATCTTGTTCCAACTGCAGGGTTCCTTCCTTTTACCAGGATTCCTATTGTTATTTAGTCACCAAGTTGTGTCTGACTCTTTTGCAATCCCATGAACTATGGTCACCAGGCTCCTCTGTCCATGGAATTGAAAGAGTCAATTCCTAGGTAGGTTGATAAGAAGTCCAGGGTCTCCAAGTAGGAGAAAGGGGTCTGTGGTTCTCAAAGGGACAATAAGGACATTTTTTTTTTCTATATTGCTTTGCCTTAGTATAACAATGTATCTTGCTCAAGAACATGTTTCTCCTTAACAAGAACCTTCTGACTAATCTTGTTATCTTAAGAGGTTTGTTGTGGGAGTGGATCTGGTAAGACCTTTTTGTTATTAATTCTAATCATCATGACTGCAGCCATGAAATTAAAAGATGCTTACTTCTTGGAAGGAAAGTTATGACCAACCTAGATAGCATATTGAAAAGCAGAGACATTACTTTGCCAACAAAGGTCTGTCTAGTCAAAGCTATGTTTCTTCCAGTGGTCATGTATGGATGTGAGAGTTGGACTGTGAAGAGAGCCGAGTGCCAAAGAATTGATGCTTTTGAACTGTGGTGTTGGAGAAGACTCTTGAGAGTTCCTTGGACTGCAAGGAGATCCAACCAGTCCTTTCTAAAGGAGATCAGTCCTGGGTGTTCATTGGAAGGACTGATGCTAAAGCTGAAACTCCAGTACTTTGGCCACCTCATGCAAAGAGTTGACTCATTGGAAAAGACCCTGATGCTGGGAGGGATTGGGGGCAGGAGGAGAAGGGGATGACAGAGGATAAGATGGCTGGATGGCATCACCGACTCGATGGACATGAGTTTGGGTGAACTCCAAGAGTTGGTGATGGACAGGGAGGCCTGGTGTGCTGCAATTCATGGGGTCACAAAGAATTGACATGACTGAGCGACTGAACTGAACTGAACAGCTGTCTGAGGCTGGGGTTTCCTCTTCCTCCTTTTGGCTGAAAGGGAGGAGTTTTCAGATTTCTGCTGCTAAAACCATAAGAGTTCCCATGGGGTACTCACTAGATCACTGGGGAAGCTGCTACTCTCTGTTGATAAAGGAAGAGATACTGTGGAACCTCCATTAAGGTCCCCCTCAAAAGCAAAGGAAGGAGGAGTTGGGTGGTGATATTTTCTATTATCACTTGCAGTTTACAGGGTTTCCTAATAATGGGATTCCTGGTCTTGAGAATGGCTTACAGGGCTTCTTGATCCACTTCAGAGAAATTAGAGCCAACCTGAAGAAGTTAGATAAGCAATCATGTACTTATCTTGGGACCCTTTTGGACTCAGCCATCCCCTGTGCTTTTTTCTGAGCTTAGATATAGTATTATCACCCTATTTTGTCAGGCAGTCCTCATTTATTGGACCCTATACTGGTCTTGCCTCTTGGTTCACAAGGCTAGCCACTTTCCTTTAGCAAACTAAAAGTGACTGTGGAGAATAATCTTGTTGACCCCTGTGGGGTCAGCTAGGAGAATAAAAAGTCCTGGTACAGCCCCTATGACCTTTACAGGGATCAGGAGGACAGCACTACTAGCCAGACAGAGAGCAAGACTGCTATGGCTCCTTCTCATCCACAGGTCCCCATTGTCCTGTGGCAGTTGGTACCACAGGCGGGCCAGCCAGAGGCAGTGGGCAGACATTCTATATGAGTTTTAGTTTCTGATTCCCAATAATGTTGTAGTATAATCCCCTCACGGGGGTTCAGTACATATTACTCTGGGGGTTATGCTGTGTGTGAACAAAATCCCACAGTATTCAGTTCCTGGGCAGAGTTGCTCTGAATTCTGTTGAAGGCTGCTGTCATTCTCTCCATCAGTTCAGTTCAGTTTAGTTCAGTCGCTCAGTCGTGTCCGACTCTTTGCAACCCCATGAACCACAGCACGCCAGGCCTCCCTGTCCATCACCAACTCCCAGAATCCACCCAAACAGAGTGAGCTCAAAGATTACAGTCAGTCATTTTCATCAAACCTCCCAAAGCCTCCACCACTGTCTCACTGGAGCTGGGCAATCTTAAAGCCTAGTGAAGAAGTGCATGGTCTATATCATCTGGGTCACTGAAATTTGTTACATAAGCTTTCAAGTTGGGCCTAGCAAGGGTCCCCCTTCCTGGTGTTATTCAAGCCAACAGAACAAGAGTACATTCAGTTCAGAAGCAAAGGAAAGTTTAATTTTTGACCAAAGAATGAAGAGGTACAAGCTTGCACTCTAGAGTACATACTCTTGTAACAAGCCATTGGTGGAACTACTTTATATGGTTTTTATCAACAGGGAAGCAGGTGAAGTTCTTGAAGGTCAGGCACAACTGTGCTGCTCAGAGCTCCAGATCAGTGCAGGGCACAGCAACTGCACACAGCCTGGAATTGAGGGGTTGTGTCCTGTGTCTCTGCATATGGCCTGCCATCCTGAAATGTTGGGTGCAGCCACCTTGCCCTAGAAACTTTGGTCTGAAGCGTCAGATGTAAGGCCTCTACATAGAATACGCAATGAACAAATGAAACTAGACTAAGTGCAAAGGAAATTTTTTTAAGGTTACACTTTATTACCCAAATTTCACTTTTATGGTCTGGGAATTGTTAATGAGATTTTTTTCAGTGACACTGTCATACGGTTAACCTGAGACATGCTCTGGTTTCACCTTTGACTTGGCCTCTTTCCTGTCCCCAACCTTAAGGAATGAGATGGATGAACATCTAATTTACCCCTACTGCATTGCTGGAAGGGCTAATTGAAAAGGCCAAGTGTCTCTGTAGGAGGGTAGACCAAGAGCCCAGGTACATGATCACAACATGAAACCTGCCTGGATTTCTTATACATAATTAATAAAAACCTCTATGTCTACCTAAGTCTTGTTTATCTTAAAGTTTCATTCTGACAAGAAGAGCAGGATTTCAGCCAGGTTTTGAGAAGAAGGGAAATTTTGGTATGTCAATACTCCAATCAATCCAGAAAGACTGTCCAGGCTAATAACTATTACAGATAGACAAACAAATCCAGTCATACTCTGTGTATAGACACACAGGTTAGCAAGGATACACAAACAATCTGAGACTACCGATGCCTCACAGAGTTAGTCTTTGTGGTTACAATGATGGCCTAGATATTTAGAATGTTTCAGAAGACCAACTAGCTCAACTAATCTTAATGTACAGGTTATACAGTGTAGAGTCACTGATCACCCCAGATCTGACTAATTAAGATCAGTGACACAAAACAGATAAAACAGTTATACCACCATCTTGGACCTGCTGACCCTTATGCCCCTACTGTCTTCCTCAGTAGCATCCAGGAAACCATTTGCTATACCATATTGGCTGCCCTTGTAAGTAGAGCCGAGGGAAGGCTGGGATTGCTCACAGATTCTAGTTCAGGGCCAAACTCTCCCTACATTTCAGTTTGATATGGTTCTTCTAGGAATGTATTTTCTCAACAAATACAAATGTATTTTACAAAAACTACTCTAAATTTTGACAATAAGAGATAATAAGGAAGTTTTAACTACTTTTGAGATTTTTATACACTATTTAGGGTTGTATAGACCTCTGAGTCTGACACAGAAGCAGGTACTGGACCAAATCTTAGATATTTTCTGATCTGTTTTTATATCAAGTATATGATGCCCTCTCAAAAATGTCACTGTTATATTCATTGTGTTATATCTGAAAATTTTTAAATATAGAAAATGAACAAAATAAGGTAATATTTTAATAGTAACTTAAACATACTCATTTGCATATATTATACTTTGTAAAAAAAAAAAAAATCAAGCTAACCTGAAGGATAAGAGAGCGAGTAAGAATCAGTAAGAAATCTTGGAAGTAGCTTAAACCAACCAAAAGGCCTTTTCAAGAGATAAATTCCTCTGCATAAAGCAATGAGGCCAACCTTTGAGCATTTCCTTCATTCACTTGATCATTCACAATAAACCTATATTAAATGACTACTTCTAAATTTCTGTTTGTTCTCCCTATGATAAGTTAAGCCCCAAGCAGGTAATAGGAATACTATAGTAAGATGACTTGTTTTCAGAAGAAATAAGAAATGGGGTGAGTCAGGAAAGACACAGCAGTGCTACAGAGCTAAGTGAATACTAGATTGAAGGCTATAACTGCTGTTTTGAGTTATAATTGGTGTCAAAGATAATTTTCATTTGATCATCTACATGACAGTGGAGAATTATGAAAGACATTGATAATACAGGATACAGAGAAAATAAACGTAAAAAGTTATTTTGTCAGTGTTTAGTTGCAGAGGGTATTACGAAAATGAAAGACCAAAATCCTAAACATTGAGAAGTATAATGAACTCTTAATAGTGATTTTGGATAAAAATATATTCCTAAAGTTACATCTCTGGAGAACTGTTATAAACAGGCAGCTAAATAAATCAACCCATGTTTAACAAATATCTTTCAAAATACAGATTTTATTTTTAACTGGGCAAAGCAGTTCTGCAGCTGTCAATGAATAACTCAGGAAAGTCTTAGCAACAAAAGAGCCATTACAAGGATAAGAGAAATTCCAGAAGAATAATAGAAGGCTTACTTAGGGAAAAAATAATAATTTTCACTACATTTAAATACATATTTAGATTTCTCAGCTGTCTGCATAAATGAGAAGACTAGTTTGATGATTCCTATAAAGAGTTTATATAGACTCTGAAAATTAAATAGATAAATAAAATATGAAGATTTTTGCTGCTATTTTCAATGAGAAAAGGAAGCCAAGAAAACCAATTGACAATCTTCCCCAATCTTTTAAATTTACGAGAAGTGACATTTTCTAAGACTGTGCTCCCACGTGATTATAATACTTTGTTAAATTGCTTGATCTTTAGGAAGAGTAATTTTCTTCTTATTCTATGGAAGACTCCATAGCATACTTATTAACGTTACAGACTCTGCAGCCAAGTTACCTGGGTTCAAATTCTAGTGCTACCCCTTACCAGCTCTATGACCTAGTTTTTCCTACCTCAGTTTCTCATATATAATACTGTAGGAGATTGGAAGAATAAAAGAAAAGCAGGCCCCAGCAATGGCCACAAAAGAAATTTATAATTATTGATAAAGTGGGTGCTATAAGGCATGAGTCTCTTGGAACAAGTCCAGAGGGAACAGTTCATAGTCTTGAAAACAAGATATGATACTGGGGTTGGAAAACCGACCCCAGACTGCTTCTCAACTGGCATCTCAGAGTCACATGTTTTACGTATCTGGTGGAAAATCTATAGATAAGAATACTAGTCTTAGTCACTGATTTGTTACATATTACTGTTTCTTAGTTCAGTTCAGTTTAGTTGCTCAGTCGTGTCTGACTCTTTGTGACCCCATGAATTGCAGCACGCCAGGCCTCCCTGTCCACCACCAACTCCAGGAGTTCACCCAAACTCATGTCCATCAGGTCGGTGATGCCATCCACCCATCTCATCCTCTGTCATCCCCTTCTCCTCCTGCCCCCAATCCCTCCCAGCATTAGGGTCTTTTCCAATGAATCAACCCTTTGCATGAGGTGGCCAAAATATTGGAGTTTCAGCTTCAGCATCAGTCCTTCCAATGAACACCCATGACTGGTCTCCTTTAGGATGGACTGATTGGATCTCCTTGCGGTCCAAGGGAATTAGTTCAGTTTGGTTCAGTCGCTCAGTCATGTCCAACTCTTTGTGACCCCATGAATCGCAGCACGCCAGTGTTCCCTGTCCATCACCAACTCCAGGAGTTCACCCAGACCCATGAGTCAGTGATGCCATCCAGCCATCTCATCCTCTGTTGTCCCCTTCTCCTCCTGCCCCCAATCCCTCCCAGCATCAGAGTCTTTTCCAATGAGTCAACTCTTCGCATGAGGTGGCCAAAGTACTGGAGTTTCAGCTTCAGCATCATTCCCTCCAAAGAAATCCCAGGGCTGATCTCCTTCAGAATGGACTGGTTGGATCTCCTTGCAGTCCACGGGACTCTCAAGAGTCTTGTCCAACACCACAGTTCAAAAGCATCAATTCTTTGGTGCTCAGCTTTCTTCACAGTCCAACTCTCACATCCATACATGACTACTGGAAAAACCATAGCCTTGACTAGACAGACCTTTGTTGGCAAAGTAATGTCTCTGCTTTTGAATATGCTATCTAGGATGGTCATAACCTTCCTTCCAAGGAGTAAGCATCTTTTAATTTCATGGCTGCAGTCACCATCTGCAGTGATTTTGGAGCCCAGAAAAATAAACTCTGACACTGTGTCCACTGTTTCCCCATCTATTTCCCATGAAGTGATGGGACCAGATGCCATGATCTTCGTTTTCTGAATGTTGGGCTTTAAGCCAACTTTTTCACTCTCCTCTTTCACTTTCATCAAGAGGCTTTTTAGTTCTTCTTCACTTTCTGCCATAAAGGTGGTGTCATATGCATATCTGAGATTATTGATATTTCTTCCGGCAATCTTGATTCCAGCTTGTGTTTCTTCCAGTCCAGCATTTCTCATGATGTACTCTGCATATAAGTTAAATAAGCAGGGTGACAATATACAGCCTTGACGTACTCCTTTTCCTATTTGGAACCAGTCTGTTGTTCCATGTCCAGTTCTAATTGTTGCTTCCTGACCTGCATACAGGTTTCTCAAGAGGCAGGTCAAGTGGTCTGGTATTCCCATCTTTTTCAGAATTTTCCACACTTTATTGTGATCCATACAGTCAAAGGCTTTGGCATAGTCAATAAAGCAGAAATAGATGTTTTTCTGGAACTCTCTTGCTTTTTCTATGATCCAGCGGATATTGGCAATTTGATCTCTAGTTCCTCTGCCTTTTCTAAAATCAGCTTGAATATCAGGAAGTTCACAGTTCACGGATTGCTGAAGCCTGGCCTGGAGAATTTTGAGCATTACTTTACTAGCAGGTGAGATGAGTGCAATTGTGAGGTAGTTTGAGCATTCTTTGGCATTGCCTTTCTTAGGGATTGGAATGAAAACGGACTTTTTCCAGTCCTGTGGCCACTGCTGAGCTTACCAAATTTGCTGGCATATTGAGTGCAGCACTTTAACAGCATCATCTTGCAGGATTTGAAATAGCTTAACTGGAATTTCATCACCTCCACTAGCTTTGTTCGTAATGATGCTTTCTAAGGCCCACTTGACTTCATATTCCAGGATGTCTGGCTCTAGGTCAGTGATCACATCATCATGATTATCTGGGTCATGAAGATCTTTTCTGTATAGTTCTTCTGTGTATTCTTGCCACCTGTTCTTAATATCTTCTGCTTCTGTTAGGTCCATACCATTTCTGTCCTTTATCGAGCCCATCTTTGCATGAAATGTCCTCTTGGTATCTCTAATTTTCTTGAAGAGATCTCTAGTCTTTCCCATTCTGTTGTTTTCCTCTATTTCTTTGCATTGATCACTGAGGAAGGCTTTCATATCTCTTCTTACTATTCTTTGGAACTCTGCATTCAGATGCTTATATCTTTCCTTTTCTCCTTTGCTTTTCGCTTCTCTTCTTTTCACAGCTATTTGTAAGGTCTCCCCAGACAGCCATTTTGGTTTTTTGCATTTCTTCTCCATGGAGATGGTCTTGATCCCTGTCTCCTGTACAATGTCATGAACCTCATTCCATAGTTCATCAGGCACTCTATCTATCAGATCTAGTCCCTTAAATCTATTTCTCACTTCCATTGTATAATCATAAGGGATTTGATTTAGGGACTTAGTTACTCAGTGGTTAATGATCACTTTGTTCTTTGGACTTAAAAGCCACATGAGTTATAGCTTAACTCCCCACACATTCTTTCCTTCACAGCTGAAAGTATTAATAAAACTGGCTTGGGTTCATTTTCAGCATCTTCAACTTGGAGCGGTGTTGGTCCCCTGATCCTCACTTTTCACTGAATTCTTGTGTCTTGTTTCTCATTCTCTCACCATGTTGTGCTTTCGGTCACCCTGCTTGTCAAGCCAGTCTCGACATAATACAAAGTGAGTATGCTAATTATACTATCCATGTCCTGTGGTTTTTATAAGGGAAAAAGTCAAAATACTGAGCACAGTGCCTCATAGTATTAGACCTTACTATATATGACCAATTCTACATGGCTCAGCTCTAGAGATAGTGTTAATTATTCTTAATATAATAACTAAAGAAATAGACATTCAAATATAAAGGAGAAAAAGAGAATGGGAGCAGATGATGGACAGGGAGAAAATGCAGAAAAAAGAAGGGAAGATGAAGGTAGACTTTACGGTGAATTTGGATGGAATAAGGGAAAGAAAAAGATATTATCCTTTCTAGAAAAGAAAAAAGTGATGACATCGTGGACATATAACATTTACCCCATTCTCCAGTCTTTTTCATTAGAATTTATATAGGCAGATCATGGCTACCTTGCATTTTAGATATAAAGCTACAACTAAGCCAAAATTCAGTTTAGTTATTGAACTAAAAGCATGATACAATTAATTGTGTAGCTGCACAATAATGCATAAATTAGTCCTTCCTCCAGCAGTCACATGGACTGTTTAGTGGTGACTAGACATAAGATCTGCCAACAATCAATATAAGGAAAAGCTATTATTTCTGAGCTGTGTCACACATTTTTGACTGATTTATTTTCTTCTTTCATCGTACTCAAGTAGTTCATAGAAATCAATCCATGGTATGAAAGTCTATAGAGATAAAAACCAGATCATGAGCTTCTAGAGCAAGGAGTCATCAGTGACAGCTGGGGTGCCCACAGAAAAATCATAAAGTAGAGATACTATTGGAAGTTGGGAGCAGAAATTAAAAATAATATGGCTATTTCATTTTTAAGTTCTTCAGTGTGGTAAATCTGCTTGCAATATTTGTTCTTACTAACACTGAGATTCATCAATGATGTGTGTGTGTTGATCACTCAGTCATGTCCAACTCTTTGTAACCCCACAGACTGTAGCCCACCAGGCTCCCCTGTTCATGGGATTCTCCAGGCAAGAATACTAGACTGGCTTGCATTCCCTTCTCCAGAGGGTCTTCCCAACCCAGGGATCAAACCCTAGTCTCCTGCATTGCAGGCATATTCTTTACCTTTTAAGCTACAGGGAAGTCCTTATCAATGATGACAAAGAATAATTAGAAGTTTTATTTTCATGAAGCTTCAAATTCATAATTCATTAATTCTTTTGACAAACTTCGAGCATCAATCAATAATTCAAGGTAATTCCAAATTAAGTCCTTAGTGACTTTTCAGTGTGTTAAGTGAGTAATGTCTATCTATTACTTGAGTTACTACAGCTTCTTTTTCCCACAGGAAGGAAAATCATTCAGCCATTTATCCTTCTGAGCATTAGTACAAACCTTATTTTCAGGCTAACTTTATCTTCTGGTTCATTGTAAAAATGAAAACACTTAAATATTTATTAAAATATATGCAAAATTCCAAATATTACCAAAAGATTAAAATTTTTTAACAATGGAGTAAATTATCTTGGAACAACTCCTGGGATTCCCAGGCAAGTCCCCTGAAATATGAAGATCAGGCTTATTTAAACCAGTAAACAATTGAAGAAGAGAAAATCAACAAAGTCCTTCAAAGGATAATACTTTCAGATTTAAGGCATAAAAAGTGGCTCTTGGAAAAACTTAAGACACTCATATATTTTGTAGCATTGATCCTTTTTATGATATTGCAATCATCAAAGTTGAATCTAATGTATTAATATCACACAACTGTTTTGTCTAAATGTAAAAAACAATGATTAAGAAGTCTATATTTTAAGAATATTAGTTGTGATTTTAGCCCAGATTTTACTAAGTTTTTTTTAGAATTAAGTTACATATTTTATTTTTCAGAAAACCTCAATCACACCCCACCTCCTCCAAAATTATTTTTGCTTTAGGAGATTCACTTTGTCTATTATTTTTTGTTGTTTCCTTGTATAACAGAGACCCTGTGTTGGAGGGATGGCACTAAGAATTTTGTTTATAGTACTGACTTTACCTTCCTGACAATTTGTTACATTTAATTGTGAAAGTAAGAGGATTTCTGAGGGATTCAGAAATTTAGCCAACTAGAGGTTACTTGGTATTCACCTTTCCAGAGAATACAGTAATTATTTGAAGTAGGAAAACACAAAGCCCATGTATCTCAGAACAAAGAACTCTTTTGTATTAAAACTGTGTTAAAGAAATGTTTCTGAAACATACTATTCTGCCCTAATTCTCCAAATGTGTGAACAACCAGGAGCAAATAAAAGTTGTGTCAATACCTTCATTATCTGATATACCAATGAGAAGGCGAATTTTGGAGTTAGTGAAGATATGGTAATTCCTGAGGTTTAACATTAGACTTTTAAAATAACAACTATTCAAGCATACTCGTGGAAATCATTGCATATATTAGGTGCTTAAATCCATGTTATTTATGCTCAAGTATTAGTACAAGACTGCTGAGGCTTTCTGGGTAAATGTCTGTGGCTAATAGGAAATATTTTAATAATAGTCATTTCTATACCCTTTCCATTTATGTTTTAGCATTCTGTTTGCAATTGGAAACTTTGTCTTTTAATCTCTGAAGTGATAAACTGATTTTTTTTATAAATGATCAGCTATTTTTTACATTATTCAGTACATCAATGCATTTTTTTCTGAGTAGAATCTCATTTCAGTGTACTATGTTTGGACAGCCTGTGCAGGACCCTGCTATGGTCATAAGCCCATCTTTGCATCCAATGCTATTTGTCTAATAAGAATAAAATGGCCTCAGGTGCTAACAGCATCTAGAAGTTTATCAGCATCTAGAAGTTACAGTCAACTCCACCACTCATTTAAAGATGCTTTTGTTGTGTTTAGGCTTGGCTTAAATATCTTAATAATTTATCAGAACTCTCAAAGTGGTTGAGAGTTAATGAACATTTAAGATGACTCAATTAGACTATGCCGAGCAGTTTGCAACCTACACAGTTACAGGAGAGAAACAAATAGACAATCAGCCTGAGTGAGTTGATGATTAACGGCAAGATGATTAACAAAAAATAAAGTGTATCTATTCTCTCTGTCCAGTATAAGAAATAGTTTAAACACAAACTGAGGACAGTTTAATATACTCTTCTTTACAAAAATAGAAGTAGGAACAGGATAAAAACAGAACACAGAGACAGGGGCAGAAAGACAAAAAAAAATGAAAAGACAATTCTGATACGTACACTTTTCATCCAAACAATTGTAGGTAAAATGTGAATGGATGATTAAATTGTATTCTTATATGAGCTAGGATCTTTGGCAGGGAACTGAAACCAGTGCTTGCCAAGAGTATTCAAAGGATGAGTACTGGGTAGAACATATAATTAAAGGAAATTTTTTTTAAAAATTCAAATATTTCAGGAACAGCAGCTATAGGAACCTGGAATCAAGAACTAGTGAGACATCTCTCTGGGCCACCACCAACAGGACCAATTAGCTCCAATCATATCTTTTCTTTGTGATTCTCAGTTTAGGAAAAAAAATTCTAGAAAGACGGAATCCAACTAGCTTAACTTGGATCATGGGCCATTTGCCTGGAGAAGGGAAGGCCCTTTTATAAAGTCTCATTGCATCATATTCAATGGGATAAGTCCCCCAAAGCAAAGTCACCGTGCCCATCTGTAGGAGGAGGGATGCATGTTGAAAGTGCAAACCAACAAACATCCACAATATGATTCTGTGCAAGTTAGACAGGTAGAAAAAAAATTGAAACCTGGATAACTTAAGAAACCTAGTCTGAACTGGAGTCAAAAAATTGTCTTTGGCAAAAATGGGGGTGGGGAGGCTTAGCTTAAACAATTTCACTAATCCCTTAGTAAGAAAGAAGACTGTTGACCTGAAATTAATAGAAAGCCAGATATTTATCCAGCAAAGATGAGTTTATTCAAGATCAGCAGAGACTGCAATTCAGAATCTGCAACCTTGTACAGACCCCAAGGGCAAGGGAAAGTGAATACTTTTGTCAAGAGGTAAAGGACATTAGGAGGGATATAATAAAAAAGAAAAAAGTTTGTGGCTTTTCATTGGTGGTATCCTTTCCAGAAATGAAGAGGAATTTTTCTTGTTGGGCTCTGCCTTATCCCTCTTGTCTTCCAAATTTGTTTAATTGAGGCTTCTGTATATTAATTTAAAAAAAATTTTTCCCTTTTGATCAAAATCTTTATCTGAGAGTAGCACTGATCAAGGGTCAGGTTTTCCAGTTTCAATGGCTTTTTGTACCTAAGTGTCAGAAAGATCTCTCCTGGATATAATGTCTCACCTTGAAGTGTACAGACTGCAAACTATGAGAGTCATATTCAAGTAACAAGGAGGGTTAGGAAGGAGAACTTTCAGATGCTTTTTAATCTAATGCCCACATGTTATCACGACCATGACACTGAAGATCATCTAAAGGGTTGTTGTACCAATATCAAATGTTCGATGACAAAATTCCAACTGGTCTTGTCCAGATATATTAGAAAATCTGTTTCATTATACGTCATCTGCTTAAATTCTAAGAAATCAACTTTTGTGTGCAAATGATGTGCAGTTTCAGTCAGAGTTTGGTGCCTTCTTTGACTATATCACATGAACCCAACAATCTATCCTTAGAGTTTGGCAATACAAGGGTTGGTTAGCAGTTAGCAGTACTTGATAGTGGCCTTTCCATTGAGGTTGAAGAGAGTTTCTCTAGAGATGTATTTTCTAATAGACAAAATATTCAAGCTGCAAAAGTGTGATTCTAAGGGCTTTGTCTCCCAAGACTGCAATGTAAAAAGATTGCTGTTACATATCATGGTTATGGAACTTTACAATATTTGAGTATCTCTCCTTTTCTCAGTTGTGGGTCAAAAGAAGCAAAAGCCAAGTCACTGGGAATCCTGAGACTATCTCAAAAGGTGGAAAATTATGAGTTCCAAAAGGGAGTAGATCTGAGATTTAGAAAGACCAATGGCAATGCTTTTAACCAAGGTATTTGGAGGGCCTCTACAAATTTTGCCATCTGAGTCTTAATAATGCTGCTAAGTGCATTCGAATAAACCAGAGGGCATACTGAAAACATTGTGAAACCAGTCAAACAGCACACAGCCTTATTGAAACATTTGGCAAAGTAAAATGGGTTCCTCAATCACTATGAGGTTTGAGAAGAGTTCTCCAGGTATAGGGTAATCTTTTCCAAAAGGGCCTTAGTCACGTTAGAGGCTTCTGTCCAGTGTGAAAGCATACAGACCATGGCTAAAACATAGTTATATCCATTACGTGAAGGAAGTTGTATGAAATCCACTTGCCAGAACTCCAATGGTCCATTCAGCAGTTTAAGATGTCTGAAAGCAGTACAAACAGGCTTCCCTGGACTGTAATTTGAATGCGTGGAACAAGTGAGGTGGGCACGTTTTGCAGACTTGTTAATGCTTCTCTACCAATATTGGTTCATGAAGGCTATCATTTGTCAGAAGGCTGATGATTTAGTACACATACAATAGTGACAAATGAGAGTTTTAGAAGGATTGGTTTGTTATTTGATCCAAACCAGAGCTTTTTTATTTTATCAAACCAACAAGTGTTGGTTTTCCAATCCTGATTTTCCTTTTCTGAGGCCAATTATTTGGCCTTTCTTGTCAGTCTTTCTAAATTATTATTTGTGGAAATATCCCATTGGACTATACTAGTGGTTTAGCTGTTACTGGTCCCTTTAAAAGCAGCAATTTTTTTTTTTTCAGAAATATCAGAAGAATAATTTCCCTTAGCTTCCAAAGAGTCAAGTTTAGCATGTCCCAGAATCTCAAAAGCTAAAGTAGGATGCAAAATTATTGTATTTGGTAATTCCCAAGTATAGGGCCATTTATGATTTTACTTACTCTGGAAGGGAGACATGTTGCTTCTACAACACTTTAAAACTCTGTGCTCTCTAAAAGCATATCTACTATCAGTATAAATGTTGGCAGCTTTGTCCCTTGCTAATGTACAAATCTATTTAAGACCATAGAGTTCTACTTGTTGGGCTGAAGTAGCCATAGGTAAAGATGCTGCCTCAATACCAAAAAGAATTACAACAGCATATACAGTACAATATTTGCCATGGCATCTTTTAAATAAGAACCATCAATTAACCATGAGAAGTCAACTTTATCCAGTGGAATTTTTTATGGATCATCCAGAGGAGTCAGACGTGGTCCATCAGTGTTAAGTAGTAGTAAGGGCTTCATCAGGGCTTCCTTGGTGGCTCAGATGGTAAAGAATCTGCCTGCAATACAGGAGACCTAAGTTCAATATCTGGGTCAAGAAGATCCCTGGAGAAGGGAATGGCTACCCACCCTAGTATTCTTGCCTGGAGAATTCCATGGACAGAGGAGCCATGCAGGCTACAGTCCACAGGATTGCGAAGAGTCAGACACAACTGAGTGACTAACACTTTCACTTCACTTCACAAGGGACTTCATCACTGATGAAGGAGAGAAGAGTAACTGGGATAGGTGATTACAACATAAAAGAGTTATGTGAGTGGCAATTTTTTTTTTTTTAAAGGACTTCATAGGAGGTGAGGTGGGCTGGCTGAGAAATGTTGAGTTTAACGAGAATTTAGGAGAGCTGCTACTATATGGGATACAAAAATAGTTACAGGGGATCCCACAATAATTTCTCACTGGTCACAACCAAAAGGGCAGTTTTAGGTTTGGGGAAAGTAGGACAACATGAAGCCTATCTGGACCTATGGGTAGCCCTTGTTCCAATCATGGATGCCCTAAATATTAAACCTGAGTTTGAGAAAACTGCAATTTCTCCTTGGTAGACTTATGTTCCTTTAAGATCAAAAGCTTTCGCAAGGGGATACCAACTTCTTGAGAGGTTTGAGAAGGAGCGAAAAGAAGCAAATCTTCGCTATTTTGCCACAGAGTAGAGCCTCTAGGGAACTTTGTGTCAGGCAGATCTCCATCAAGATTGTGAGAAATAAGAAGAGCTAACAGTGTAACCCCAAGGCTTTACATCTAGGCAAGTTAGGGTTTCTCCCCAAGTAGAAGTAGATATTCTTCTGGAACTCTCTTGCTTTTTTGATATCCAACAGATGTTAGATATTTGATCTCTGGTTCCTCTGCCTTTTTAAAATATAGCTTGAACATATGGAACTTCATGGTTCACGTGCTGTTGAAGCCTGGCGTAGAGAATTTTGAGCATTACTTTGATACAGTGTAAGATGAGTGCAATTGTGTGGTAGTTTGAGCATTCTTTGGCATTGCCTTTCTTTGGGATTGGAATGAAAAATGATCTTTTCCTGTCCTGTGGCCACTGCTGAGTTTTCCGAATTTGCTGGCATATTGAGTTCAACACTTTCACAGCATCATCTTTTAGGATTTGAAATAGCTAACTGGAATTCCATCACCTCCACTAATTTTGTCCATAGTGGTGCTTCCTAAGCCCATGTGACTTCACATTCCAGGATGTCTGGCTTTAGGTGAGTGATCACACCATCATGGTTATCTGCGTCATGAAGATCTTTTTTGTACAGTTTTTCTGTGTATTCTTGTCACCTCTTCTTAATATCTTCTGCTTCTGTTAGGTCCATACAGTTTCTATCCTTTATTGAACCCATCTTTGCATGAAATGTTCCCTTGGTATCTCTAATTTTCTTGAAGAGATCTACAGTCTTTCCCATTCTATTGTTTTCCTCTATTTCTTTGCATTGATCACTGAAGAAGGCCATTTTATCTCTCCTTGCTATTCTTTGGAACTCTGCATTCAGTTGGGTAAATCTTTCCTTTTCTCCTTTACCTTTCACTTTTCTTCTTTTCATAGCTGTTTGTAAGGCCTCTTCAGACAACCAATTTGCCTTTTTGCATCTATTTTGGGGGATAGTCTTGATCATTGTCTCCTATACAATGTCATGAACCTCTGTCCATAGTTCTTCAGGCACTCTATCAGATGTAATCTCTTGAATCTATTTGACTTCTGCTGTATAATCGAAAGGGATTTGATTTAGGTCATTTATGAATACTAAAGAATGCCCTGCATAAGTCAATTCTACTAAAGAATTTACTTCCAGTGGGAATCGACTTTAATGATGTATTAGGGTTCAGTCAGTTCACTTCAGTTGCTCAGTCGTGTCTGAATCTTTGCGACCCCATGGACTGCAGCATGCCAGGCCTCACTGTCCATCACCAACTCCCAGAGATCACTTAAACTCATGTCCATTGAGTCAGTGATGCCATCCAGCCATCTCATCCTCTGTCATCCCCTTCTCCTCCTGCCCCCAATCTGTCCCAGCATCAGAGTCTTTTCCAATGAGTCAACTCTTCACATGAGTCAAACTCACACGAGTATTGGAGTTTCAGCTTTAGCATCAGTCCTTCCAAAGAACACACAGGACTGATCTCCTTTAGAATGGACTGGTTGAATCTCCTTGTAGTCCAAGGGACTCTCAAGAGTCTTCTCCAACATCACGGTTCAAAAGCATCAATTCTTCAGCACTCAGCTTTCTTCACCATCCAACTCTCACATCAATACATGACCACTGGAAAATCCATAGCCTTGACTAGATGGACCATTGTTGGCAAAGTAATGTCTCTGCTTTTGAATATACTATCTAGGTTAGTCATAACTTTCCTTCCAAGGAGTAAGCGTCTTTTAATTTCATGGCTGCCATCACCATTGCAGTGATTTTTGAGCCGCAAAAAATTAAGTCGGACACTGTTTCCACTGTTTCCCCATCTATTTGCCATGAAGTGATGGGACCAAATGCCATGATTTTAGTTTTCTGAATGTTGAGCTTTAAGTCAACATTTTCACTCTCCTCTTTCACTTTCATCAACAGGCTTTTTAGTTCCTCTTCACCTCTGTCATAAGGGTGGTGTCATCTGCATATCTGAGGTTATTGATATTTCTCCTGGCAATCTTGATTCCAGCTTGAAACTTCTTCCAGCCCAGCATTTCTCATGATGTACTCTGCACAGAAGTTAAATAAGCAGGGTGACAATATACAGGCTTGACGTACTCCTTTTCCTATTTGGAACCAGTCTGTTGTTCCATGTCCAGTTCTAACTGTTGCTTCCTGACCTGCATACACGTTTCTCAAGAGGCAGGTCAGGTGGTCTGGTATTCCCATCTCTTGAAGAATTTTCCACAGTTTATTGTGATCCACACAGTCAAAGGCTTTGGCATAGTCAATTAAGCAGAAATAGAAATAGATGTTTTTCTGGAACTCTCTTCCTTTTTCGATGATCCAGTGGATGTTGGCAATTTGATCTGTGGTTCCTCTGCCTTTTCTAAAACCAGCTTGAACATCTGGACGTTCACAGTTCACATATTGCTGAATCCTGGCTTGGAGAATTTTGAGCATTACTTTACTAGTGTGTGAGATGAGTGTAATTGTGCAGTAGTAGTATTAGGGTTAGGAACTATAAAGTGTTGACAGATAATGTTTGCTGAACAGAGGTCCTGGGCAAATCTTCATTTCTGCCCTAATGTTTTCTCACTGATGAAATGGCAGTGTTCCAACTATGGGATAATGTGGCCTCGAGCCTGTAATCTACTATGGGCTTTATGCCTTGAACAGCTTCTATATTTATAAGGCGTTAATCTAGGCAAGAGGTTTTGAGGGGTTTGTTTGAATCTTGACAGGAGGTGCTCTGTAACTTTTGCCAAAATCATTTGGAGATTTTGACATAAGGAAGGTAGTAGATGGTTCAGTAGGGAAATGATCAGCAGTTCCCAGAATCTGCTCTAGTACTCTCAGAGATGGAGCAAATAAAAGATGTCAAAACAAATATGTAGTTCACCTGTTTGGTTACTTTGACTACTACTGTCAAATTCTAGAATGCTTTCCCCCTTTTGGGAGAAAAAGACTCTCTCATGATACTTCTTTAAGAAGTCTTGGACTAATAAATGGACAGGGGTAGAGGTACTTGGAGAAGGCAATGGTACCCCACTTCAGTATTTTTGTCTGGAGAATCCCAGGGATGGAGGAGCCTAGTGGGCTGCCATTTATGGGGTCGCACAGAGTTGGACACGACTGAAGCGACTTAGCAGCAGCAGCAGCAGAGGTACTAAGGAGAAAAGTGTTTGTACTTCTTAAAGGGCCTAAAGAAAAGGGAATAGGTCCAGAGAAAGGAAACTCTTGAGGGTCACTGGAGAGACCCACAGTATAAACATTTTTGATATTCTAAGACAGAGGCTCGCTGCTTATAGTAGTGAGATTAAACATCAAGAGTGTGGCTCCAGAGTCAGTTAGGACTGGAAGAAATTCATTCCCAATGTAGCAAAATGTTTCTCCAAGCTGATTAAGAGGAAAGATTGGGAAGACCTCCCATAGATCCTCAGAACTCTGAGAACTGGAAGGATATTGGAAAGGCTGGTTAGAGGTCTGAAGGTAAATTTTAACCATCTGAAGGTACTGTTAAATTTGCAGTAGTCTCTTGTCAACTGTCCTGTCATCTTTTTTTTTTTGTTTGTTTAACAAATAACAGAAACTAGGAGAGTTTTGTTTTGGGGGTCTTCATTTGCTAGACTTGAAGATTAAGAATTTGGGTGGTCTTTCATTTAGGTGACTCATCTAAAGTGTGAATTGGTTTGCCAGATTAACTAAATCTAAAGTAGACAGTTTCCCATTTCATCCTGGTCCTTTTTACTCGGAGGGAAAGATCCCAGTTCAACAACACATTAGTAAATACAGAGTTAAGAGCTACCTGAGTGGAATCAATATTTGAAGGAAGACCAGAATTCCCTTTAATAACATTCCAAAGTGGATTGTAATAATCATGAAAAAGTTCATCAGATTTTTGTTTGCAAGCTTGTATTTTGTTCCAAACAATAGGCTTTGGAAAAGCCCTAGGAATTGCTCCATAAAGTTGACTCGTGATTGCCCAAGCCTGGTCATATAAGTTAGTGGACTGGTCTCTAATTTGTAATTCCAGAGAGCTTTTTAGGATTTTCCCACTTTGGCAGTTTTCATCCAATGCTTGTCCTGGCCTTCACCAACAAGCATATAAACTGGCTGATAAGAGTCAGAGAAATCAGGCTGATAAACTTGAATGACTTATATTAAATCCCTCAGCAAATCTGTGAGGAATTACCTTGAGAAAATCTTTGACTATGGCTTGCAATTCATCCTTAGTCCAGGAAATATAAGAAATTAAGTGTTTCACTTCTGGATCCTCTGATGCTTACTTTTAAAGGGACAGATTCTGACAGATTCAGCAGAAAAGGAGTATTAGAGAAAAGGGGAAGTTTGGAGGGAGAATTAGTTTGGAGGGTCTTAAGGTATAGTGGAGGCATATATGGATGGAGAGGAAGAAGAAGAGATGAAGGCAGAGCATGAGACAAAGAAGTCAAGGAAGACGAGCCTGAAGATTTGCAAGCCATTTTCTCTTTCTTTCTTTGTCTCGGTCTTAAAATCTTATTTTGCAGAGAAGCAATTTTAGACTCCTGATATTGGAAAATCTCAAAATACAATCAAAATAAGCACTCCACTCAATTCTGGAAGTTTTTGAGCTTTAGTACTCCAATTCAGTTCGAAGAAAATTAAGTTTTTCTTGATTTCAAAAGGATTTCAAAAGTTCCTCATAATGGCTATTGATATTCTAAATTGACTTTTTCCAGTTTAGACCATTTAAATTAGAAATGAGTGTGAAGAAAGACAAAGGTTTTAAAGATAAAACTAGCCACAGTCCTTGGGCAGGCACCCTAAAATACTTAGATAGGGACCCCGTTTCCTAGGGAGTTTTCCTCTAGAGTAAAGAACAATCTTCAACTTGCAAGCCAATCCCAGCCAGTCCTAAAAAGACTGCTTAGGCCTGGAAGAGCCAGGCTGAAGGCTTTTTTTTTTTTTTTTTCCAGCCAGTCTCCAGAAAACAGACTTTCCAAAGGAATAGGCTAAAGGCTGAAAAACTGGCACAGCTTTATTTGAAGCAACACTTTCCTGAAGAAATTGAGCTGAAGCATTTTCAGCCAGCTTTGGTTGAAGCAGTCTGATCTCAAGATCAGACTGAAGTGCCAAACAAGCACGTATATACAGAGCAAGGCCTTAACCAGAAAAACAAAACCTTTAAACCTTTATTCAGATCCTGAATAAACCCTGGAGAGCTTCAAACTCAAAGAGGGCATGAACTCAGATCCAAGAGAAAGATGTACCTTCAAACTCTTCAGTGAGAAAAGCAGTGAGTGAAAATGGGCTGAGTTATGAGTCTTGTACCTGTCTGCTCATCAGCTCTAGAGCCATCAGGGGTCTTCTCTGGTCCCCATATAGGCCACAAAAATGTTGACCTGAAACAAATAGACTCTCAGATATTTCTCTGGCTAAGATGGGTTTATTTAGAATCAGCAGAGAGTTGCAATTTGGGGTCTGCAATCATGGTGAGCCATAGGCAAATTCTCACAGGCAAGGGAAAGAGAAGACTTTAATGGAGGATAAAAGGAGGTTGGGAGGGCTGTAGTGAACAATGAGTATGAGTTTTCAAAGGTGGAGTCCCTGCCTAGGAAGAAAAGGAGTCTTTATTCTTGTTACTGGATTGCTGTCATCACAGGATATAGGAGCTCCTGCTTCTTGTCACCCAACTCTATTTAACTGAGGTTTCTGCTTGTTAATTTTACAAGAACAAAGTAGAAGTTGATTTTCAAACAATTCTTATTAATTTTGTAAAGTCAGATGGTAAAATATCTTCTCCAGGTATGCTTATAGTACTGAACTTGGTATATACCACCAGGCCAGGATACTGAAGTAGGTAGCTGTTCCCTTCTCCAAAGGAGCTTCCCAACCCAGGGGTCAAACCCAGGTCTCCCACATTGCAGGTGGATTCTTTACCAGCTGAGCCACCAGGGAAGCCCAGGAATACTGGAATGGGTAGCCTATTTCTTCTCCAGGAGATCTTCCCAATCCAGGAATGAACCAGGGTCTCCTGCATTGCAGGCAGATTCTTTACCAACTGAGCTCCCAGGGAAGTCATACCACTAGTTATATGCTGGCAAATTAGATAAATAAGATCACTTATAACATCTTTCTGTGGTTCAACTTCTGTGTGCCTGACTGGGCTCCCTATGGTTTGTTCAATTGTGGTCACGACGGCACTGTAACGAAAGAAAGATGTAAGAGGTCTCCCATTGTTCATGTGTGTGTGCTCAGGCCTGTGACTCTTTGCCACTCCCTGGACTGTAGCCCACCAGTCTCCTCCATCCTTGGAATTTTCCAGGCAAGAATACAGAAAGGGTTGCCCTCTCCTACTCAAGGGGATCTTCTTGATCCAAGGATCAAACCCATGTCTCTTGTATTTCCTGCACTGGTAACCAGATTCTTTACTACTGAGCCACCTGGGAAACCCCGTACTCAAGATCTTGGTAGAACTAGGGGGCCAACACTTAGGTTTTCTGCCTCCAAGTCCAATTGTTCCACTGAAAGAAAAAGGCCCCAATACTCAGTTGGAGGAAAGTTAACATGAGCATAGAATAAACTCCAAGGGAAGAATTCCATTGGCAATTTCCACTGGCAAAAAGGAGAAGCAATTGGAGGATGTGCATGACAATCTGAATAGGAAACCCAAAGTAGAGTCCAGCACAGCTGCTCTGCTTTTTTGCTATTTGAGTCTAGTAACAATATTCAGTTAACAGCAGTTTAAATGTACAATTTGTAATACCATCAAAGAAGACATCATATCTTAGAAAGTATTATTGGAAGGATGGATTGGACTGTATTAAATTGTTTTCCAAGTGTAAGGCCAAATTTAGCTTTCTTGCAAAACATGCTATTTTCCCTCTTGTATTTACAATTTTGAGATTTTTGGATATACTAAGAAATACTATAGTGATTAGCATTCTTGGAGGATTTCCCTGGTAGCTCAGACAGCAAAGCGTCTGCCTACAATGCGGGAGACCCAGGTTTGATCCCTGGGTTGGGAAAATCCTCTGGATAAGGAAATGGCAACCCACTCCAGTACTCTTGCCTGGAAAATCCCATGAACAGAGGAGCATGGTAGGCTACAGTCCATGGGGTCGAAAAGAGTCAGACACGGCAGCGACTTCACTTTTACTTTCACTAGCATTCCCAGAGACCAACAGTTTACTCCTAGAAGAGTGCTCTTAGTGCTGAATCATACTTCCATCTTCTCACTAGCAAGAAAACACTGGTCAGGAGCAAAATGGGGTGTAAGAAAATAGCATATTGTTCCCAGTTGAAGCTGTTTGTGAGCTGTGCATGCATGCTCAGTCATGTCCAACTCTTTGCGATCCCATGAACTGTAGCCCACCTGGCTTTAAATGGTAGAATTCAAAAGGGGATTTTATGAAAACTAGTGCTATGAACAATGGAACCCCACTCCAGTACTCTTGCCTGGAAAATCCCATGGACGGGGAAGCCTGGTGGGCTGCGGTCCATGGGGTCGCTAAGAATCGGGCACGACTGAGCGACTTCACTTTCACTTTTCACTTTCATGCATTGGAGAAGGAAATGGCAACCCACTCCAGTGTTCTTGCCTAGAGAATCCCAGGGACAGAGGAGCCTAGTGGGCTGCCATCTATGGGGTCGCACAGAGTCGGACACGACTGAAGTGACTTCACAGTGCTATGAACATTGGGGTCCATGTATCTTCAATTAGAGTTTTCATCTTTTCCAGATATATGCCCAGGAGTGGGATTGCAGGATGATATAGTAGCTCTATATTTAGATATTTGAGGAAACTCCATACTGTTTTCCATAGTGGCTGTAACAGTATACATTCCTACCAACAGAGTAGGTTTCCCTTTTTCCTACACCCTCTCCAGCATTTAAAGCTCGTAGATTTTTTTGTGATAGCCATCTGACAGATGGGAGGTGATAGCTCAGTGTAGTTTTGATTTGTATTTATCTAATAATTAGTGATGTTTAGCAACTTTTCATGTTCCTGTTAATAATTTATGCCTTTAGAGAAACATTTCTTTAGATCTTCTGCCCATTTTTTGACTGGATTTTTCATTTTATTGTTATTGAGTTGTATGAGTTGTTTGTATATTCTGGATATTAACCCCTTGTCAGTCTGTCATTTACAAATATTTTCTCCCATGCTATAGCTGTTTTTTTTTTTTCTTGTTTGTTTGTTTTCATAGCTTCCTTTGCAGTGCTAAAGCTTTTAAGTTTGATTCAGTTTCATTTGCTTATTTATGCTTGCATTTATTTTGACTTGGGAGTCTGATCTAAGATATTACTATGATTTATGTCCAAGAAACTTTTGCCTATATCCTTTTCTAGGAGTGTTATGGATCATGTCATATTTAAGTCTTTAAACCATTTTAACGTTGTCTTTATGATGTGAGGTAGGGTCCTAATTTAACTGATGTACATCTAGCTGTCCAGGTTTCCCAGCAATACTTGCTAAAGAGAATTTTCTCCATTGAATATTTTTGCCTCCTTTGTCATAGATTAGTTGATCATAGGTGTGTGGGTTTATTTCTGGACTCTCTATTCTGTGCTATTGATCTCTATGTTTTTCTGTATGTGTGTGTCAGTATCCTGCTGCTTTGATTGCTGTAGCTTTTAGTATTGTCTGAGGTTTGAGAATGGTAATGCTGTAGCTTTGTGATTTTTTTCCTCAGGATTGCTTTGGCAATTCTGTCTTTTATGGTGCCATATAAGTTTTAGTATTATTTGTTCTAGTTCCATGGAAAATATTGTGGGTATTTTGATAGGGATTATATTAAATTTGTAGATTGCTTTAGGGTAAGTATAGCCATTCTCACAACATTAATCCTTCCATCCAATAGCATGTGATATCCTTCTATTTCTTTGAGTCATCTTTAATTTCATTTGTCAGTGTTTTAATGTTTTCAAAAAAAGGACCTCCTTGGCTAAATGTTGTTGTTGTTTTTCAGTTGCTAAGTCTTGACTCCTTACAATCCCATGAACTGTAGCGGGACAGGATTCCCTGTCCTTCATTATCTCCTAGAGATTTCTCAAATTAATGTATATGAGATGATACTGCCCACTTCTCTTCTTACCCTCAATCTTTCCAAGCACCAGAGTTTTTTCCATTTAGTCAGCTCTTTGAAATAGATGGCCAAAGTACTGGAGCTTCAGCTTCAGCATCAGTCCTTCTAGTGAATATTCAGGGTTGATTTCCTTTAGGATGGACTGGTTAATCTTGCAGTACAAGGGACTCTCAAGAGTCTTCTCCAGCACCACAGTTCAAAAGCATCAATTCTTCGGTGCTCAGCTTTCTTTATGGTCCAACTCTCACATCCATACATGACCACTGGAAAAATCATAGCTTTGCCATATGGACCTTTGTCAGCAAAGTGATGTCTCTGCTTTTTAATATGCTGTCTATGTTTGTCATAACTTTTCTTCCAAAGAGCAAGTGGCTTTTAATTTCCTGGCCGCAGTCACTGTCCACAGTGATTTTGGAGCCAAAGAAAATAAAATCTGTCACTGTTTCCACTGTTTCCCCATCTATTTGCCATATAGTGATGGGACCAGATGCCATGATCTTAAGTTTTTTGAATGTTGAGTTTTTGAGCCAGCTTTTTCACTGTCCCCTTAACCCTTATCAAGAGGCTCTTTAGTTCCTCTTCACTTTCTACCATTGGGGTGGTGTCATCTACGTATCTGAGGTTATTTATATTTCTCCAGGCAATCTTGATTCCATCTTGTTAATTACCCAGCCCAGCATTTCACATGATGTACTCTGCATATAAATTAAATAAGCAGGGTGACAATATACGGCCTTGATGTACTCCTTTCCTAATTTAAACCAGTCCATTGTTCCATGTCCAGTTCTAACTTTTGCTTCTTGTTTTGCATATAAGATTCTCAGAAGACAGGTAAAGTGGTCTGGTATCCCCATCTCTAAGAATTTTCCACATTTTTTTGTGACCCACAGGTCAAAGGTTTTAGTGTAGTCAGTGAAACTAAAGTAGATGTTTTTCTGGAGTTCCCTTGTTTTCTCCATGATCTGGCAGATGTTGGCAATTTGATCTCTGGTTCCTCTGCCTCTTCTAAATCCAGCTTGTATATCTGACATTCTGGTACTGTAATTGCAATAAAATTGCAATTACATTGGAGTTTGAACATTCTTTGGCATTGCCTTTCTTTGGGATTGGAAGGAAAACTGACCTTTTCCAGTCCTGTGGCCACTCCTGAGTTTTCAAATTTGCTGACATATTGAGTGCAGCACTTTCACAGCATCATCTTTTAGGAATTTTGTTGAAATAATTCAGCTGAAATTCTATCACCTCCACACTAGCTTTGTTCATAGTAATGCTTCCTAAGGCCCAAATGACTTCGGACTCCAGGATGTCTGGCTCTATGTGAGTGACCAGGCCATTGTGGTTATCTGGGTCATTAAGACCCTTTTTTGTACAATTCTTCTGTATATTCTTGTCACTTCTTCTTAATATATTCTACTTCTATTAGGCCCTTTCCATATCTGTCCTTTGTTGTGCCAATTTTGCATGAAATGTTCCCTCGGGTCTCCAATTTTTTGCAAAGGTCTCTAGTCTTTTCCATTCTACTGTTTTCCTCTATTTCTTTGCATTGTTCAATTAAGAAAACTTTCTTATCTCTCCTTGTTATTCTCTGAAACTCTGCATTCAGTTGGGTGTATCTTTCCATTTTGCCTTTTGCTTCTCTTTATTACTCACCTATTTGTAAGGCCTTCTCAAACAAATATTTTGCATTCTTGCATTTTATTTTCTTGGGGATGGTTTTGGTCACCATCTGCTGCACAGTGTTGCAAACTTCCGTCCATAGTTCTTCAGGCACTCTACCAGATCTAATCCTTGAATCTATTTGTCACCTCCACTGTATAATCATAAGGGATTAGATTTAGGTCATACCTGAGTGGTCTAGTGGTTTCCCCTACTTTCTTCAATTTAAGTATGAATTCTGCAATAAAGAGCTCATGATCTGAACCACAGTCAGCTCCAGGTCTTGTTTTTACTGACTATATGAAGCTTCTCTATCTTTAGCTGCAGAGAATATAATCCATCTGATTTCAGTATTGACCATCTGGTGATGTCCATGTGTAGAGTCATCTCTTGTGTTGTTGAAAGAGGCTGTTTTGCTATGACCAGTGTGTTCTATTGGCAAAGCTTTCTTAGCTTTTGCCCTGCTTCATTTTTTACTTCAAGGCCAACCTTGACAATTTTTCTGTATATTTCTTGACTTCCTACTTTTGCGTTCCAGTCCCCTGTGACAAAAAGGACATCTTTTTTTGGTGTTAGATCTAGAAAATCTTGTAGGTCTTCATTTAACTATTCAGCTTCAGCTTCTTTGCCATTAGTGGTTGGGGTGTAAACTTGGTTTATTGTCATGTTGAATGGTTTCCCTTGGAAAGGGACTGAGATCATTCTGTCATTTTTGAGATTACACACAAGTACTATATTTCAAACTCTTGACTGTGAGGGCTACTCCATTTCTTCTAAGGGATTCTTGCTCACAGTAGTAGATATAATGGACCTCCAAATTAAATTCACCCATCCCTGTCCATTTTACTTCACTGATTCCTAAAATGTCAATGTTCACTCTTGCCATCTCCTGTTTGACCACATCCAACTTACCTTGATTCATGGACCTAACATTCCAGGTTCCTATGCAGTACTGTTCTTTACAGCACTAGACTTTATTTAAGTACCAGACACATCCATAAATGAGCAAAGTTCAGTTTTAACCCTACCTCTCCATTCTTTCTGGAGCTGTAACTCTCCTCTGCCCCAGTAGCATATTCAGATCAGATCAGTCTCTCAGTTGTGTCCGACTCTTTTCGACCCCATGAATCGCAGCACGCCAGGCCTCCTTGTCCATCACCAACTCCTGGAGTTCACTGAGACTCACGTCCATTGAGTCAGTGATGCCATCCAACCATCTCATCCTCTGTTGCCCCCTGCTCCTCCTGCCCTCAATCTTTCTCAGTATCAGGGTCTTTTCTAATAAGCTGGCTACTTGCATCTGGTGGCCAAAGTTTTAGAGCTTCAGCATCAGTCCTTCCAGTGAATATTCATGGTTGATTTCATTTAGGATTGACTGGTTTGATCTTCTTGCTGTCCAAGGGACTCTCAAGAGTCTTCTCCAGCACTAGTTCCAAAGCATTGATTCTTCATTGCTCAGACTTCTTTATGATCCAACTCTCACATCCATACATGACTACTGGAAAAACCATAGCTTTGACTATATGGACCTTTGTCGGCAAAATGATATCTCTGATTTTAATATGCTGTCTAGTTTTGTCATAAATTTTCTTCCAAGGAGCAAGTAGTTTTTATTTTAATGGCTGCAGCCACTGTCTGCAGTAATTTTGGAGCACAAGAAAATAGTCTCTCACTATTTCTACTTTTTCCCCATCTATTTGCTATAAAATGATGGGACTGGATGTCATGATCTTAGTTTTTAGAATGCTGAATTTTAAGCCAGCTTTTTCACTCTCCTGTTTCATCTCCATCAAGAGTTTCTTTAGGTCCTCTTTGCTTTCTGCCATTAAGGTGGTGTCATCTGCATATCTGACAATACTGATATTTCTCCAGGCATCTTGATTCCAGCTCATAGTTCATCCAGCCTGACATTTTGCATGATGCACTCTGCATATAAATTAAATGAGCACAGTGACAAGATGCAGCCTTGATGTACTCCTTTCCCAGTTTTGAGCCAGTATGTTGTTTCATGTCCCTTTCTACCTGTTTTTTCTTGACTTGCATACAGGTTTTTCAGGAAACAGGTAAGGCAGTCCAGTATTCCCATCTCTTTAAAAATTTTCCACATCTTGTTATGATACACACAGTCAAAGGCTTTAGCATAGCCTTTCAATGAAGCAGAAGTAGATGTTTTTCTGAAATTCCCTTGCTTTCTCCATGATCTGGCAGATGTTGGCAATTTGATCTCAGGTTCCTCTGCCTTTTCTAAATCCAACTTGAACATCTAGAAGTTGTCAGTTCACGTACTGTTTAAGCCTAGCTTGAAGGATTTTGAACACTATTTTGCTAGCATGTGTCAGTTGTTATTTCTCCCTTTTCATTTCTTATTTTATTTGGATTGTCTCTCTTTTCTTTTTGGTGTGCCTGACTAGGCTTTTGTTGATATTTTTTATCTTTTCAAACAACCCTCTCTCGGTTTTGTTGATGTTTTCCATTGTCTTATTGATCTATTTTACTTATATCCTCTCTAAACTTTATTGTTTCCTTCCTTTTGTTGACTTTGGGTTTTGATTCTTCTTCTAATTCTTTTAGGTGATAGGTTAAGTTCTTCATTTGAGATTGTTTTTATTTCTTGAGGAAGTCCTGTATCACTCACTGTAAACTTTCCTCTTAGAACTCCTTTTGCTGCATTCCATAGATTTTTGTAAGGTTTTTGTTTTTATTGCCATTTTATTGAAGTATTTTTAAATTTCTTCTTTGGTTTTATCACTGACCCACTGAGTTTTTTGGGTAGCTTGTTTAGTCTCGATATGTTATTTTACCTTTTTTCTTTCTCCAGTTGATTTCTAGTTTCATACAGTTATTGTCAGGAAAAAATGCTTAACAATATTTCTATCCTCTTGAATTTGTTGAGGCTTACTTTGTGTCCTTGTATATGATCAGTCTTAGAGACTATTTCATGTGCACTTGACAAGAATGTATATTCTGTGTGTGTGTGTTTTAAGTAAAGTCCTAAAAGTATCAATTAAGTCTAACTGTTCCATTGTATTATTTAGGACCTCTTGGTGCCTTTTTAACTTTCTGTCTAGAAGGTCTGTCCATTGATGTCAATGGGGTGTTAAATCTTTTACTATTATTATATTCCTGTTAATTTCTCCCTATATGTCTGTTAGCATTTGTTTTGTATATTTAGGTGCTCCTGTATTTGGTGCATACATGTTAATGACTGTATTGTCCTCTTCTTGAATTGATCTCATTATTATATAATGTCTGTTATTATCTTTATTGGTTTTAATTTAAATTTTGATTTTGTCTGATATGAGCTTTGCTACCCCCCCCCCCCACTTTCTTGTCATTTCCATTTGCATGAAATATCTTTTTCCATTTTCTTAATTTCTATCTGTGTCTTTCAGATAGAAATCTCTTCTAGGCAACATATTGTACAATTGTGTTTTTCTTTCTAATCCAGTCCACCACTCTGTTTTTTTGTTAGAACATTTAGTCCATTGACATTTAAAATGATTATTGGTAGATATGTATCTATTGCCATTTCAACCTTGTTTCCTAGTTAATTTCATAGCTTTTTTTGTTTTGTTTTTTACCTTCACAATTTGATATTTGTCTTTTGTTTATGCTTGGATTCATTTCTTCTTCTTCTTTTTTTTTTTTTTAGTCTATTACTTTTTAATTTGTAGTTACCCTGGTTTTCCATTATGTTGACCCATAACTTTATCTGCTCGCTGTATTTTTTAAAAATTTTTGCAGAAGTATAGTTGATTTACAATGTGATATTAGTTTCTACTGTAAACAAAGTGAATCAGTTACACATATACATATATCTACTCTTTTTAAAGCTATCTTCCCATATAGGTCATTACAGACTATTGAATAGTTATAGCACCTGTGCTATAGGTGCTTATTAGTTATTTTATATATAGTCGTGTGTATATGTCAATCTGAATCTCCCAATTTATCCCTTCTCCTCCCTTCCTTCTCGCCTCCACCATTAACCATGTTTGCTTTCTACATCTGTGACTCCATTTCTGTCTTATAAATAAGTCCATTTGTACTATTTTTTTTAGTTTCCACATATAAGTGATATTATATGTTACTTGTTTTTCTCTGTCTGCCTTACTTTATTCTGTATGACAATATCTAGGCACATCCATGCTGCTGTAACTGACATTCCATTATTTTTATGGCTGTTTAATATTCCTTTGTATATACGTGCCACTTCTCTTTATCCTTTCTTCTGTTGATGGAGATTCTTTAGGTTGCTTCCATGTTCTAGCTATAGTAAATAATGCCACATTGAACATTGGGGTATATATATCTTTTCAAATTACAGTTTTCTTTGGGTATATTCCCATGAGTGGGATTGCAGGATCATATGGTAGCTCTATTTTTACTCTTTCAGGAATCTCCATACTATTCTCCATAATGGTTTTATCAGTGTACTTTCCCACCAAAAGTGTAGGAGGGTTCCTGTTTCTCCACAACCTCTCTAGCCTAGCATTTATTATTTGTATATTGTTTGGCCATTCTGACCGCTGTGAGATAATACCTCATTGTAGTTTTGACTTAATTTCTCTAATGATTAATGATATTGAGCATCTTTTCATGTACTTTTTGGTCATCTGTACGTCTTCTTTGGAGAAATTGTCTTAGATCTTCTACCAATTTTTTGATTGGGTTGTTTTATTTTTTTATATTGAGCTCTATGAGCTATTTTTATATTTTGGAGATTAATCTCCTATCAGTTGTTTCATTTGCCAATATTTTCTCTCATTCTGTAAGCTGTCTTTTCATTTTATTTATGGTTTCTTTTGCTATGCAAACATTTTTAATTTTATTTAGATCTCTTATTTAGAAAGAGATTCTACTTTGACATATGTCAGAAGTGTTCTGCCTATGTTTTCCTCTGAGAATTTTATAGTATTCAGCTTTATATTTAAGTCTGTAAACCACTTTGAGCTTATTTATGTGTATGGTTTCAGAGAACATTTTAATTTCATTCTTTTATATGTAGCTGCCCAGTTCCCAGCACCACTTATTGAAGAGACTGTCTTTTCTCCATTGGATATTCTTGTCTCCTTTTTATAGTTTAGGTGATGATAGATGCTTGGTGTTTATCACTGGACTTCCTATCTTATTCCACTGATCTTTATTTTTGTTACAGTACCATGCTGTTTTGATTACTGTAGCTTTGCATTATAGTCTGAACTTGGGGAGCTTTATTTCTCCAGCTCCATTTTTCTTAAGATTGCATTGGCTATTCAAAGTCCTTTGTGTTTGCACACAAAAAGTAAATTTTTTCTATTCTAATTCCATGAAAAAGGCCACTGGTTATTTGATAGAAATTTAATTGATTCTGTAGATTGTTTTGGGTAGTATAGTCATTTTGACAATATTGTTTATTCCAATCCAAGAACATATGTCTACTTGCTTTAAGCTCATAGTCATACAATTTGAGCATATTCTAAAAGATCTACATTTTTAACCTCCTCCCTACATTTTGTGATGTTGACAGTCTATTTTACATCTTCATATTTATCCTTTTGCAAATAATTATAGTTATAATGACTTTTAGGATTTCCCAGGCGGCATACTGGTAAGAATCCCACTGTCAGTGCAGGAGTTGCAAGAGACATGGGTTCAATCCCTGGGTTGGGAAGATCCTCTGGAGGAGGAAATAGCAACTCACTCCAGAATTCTTACCTGAAAAATTCCATAGACAGAGGAGTTTGGTAGGCTACAGTCCAAGGGGTCACAAAGAGTCAGACGTGACTTTGCAACTGATCACACATGAATGCATAGTCATTTTTACCAAAAAAAGTTATTGTTTTTGTAATCTATGTATTGGCTTATTTAGGGGATCTTCAATTCTTTTATATATTTATTTTCCCTTTGTATTATGATTTTCCCTTTTCTATAGGTTCTTCTTTTCTGGTTAAAGAGTACCTTTTAAGCTCTAGGGTTTTCTCTATGGCATGTGCCTTTAAATAATGTGTAACTAAAGTATAATATAAAATTACAAAAGTAAACAGTATAAATTATATATATATAAAAATTATAAGTATTTATAATTGGTCGTATATATAAAGAGAATTGTGTAGCCAGTAAATATTTTTTTTCCACAAGTAAGAAAATTATAATCACTTAAAGGCTTAAAGTTCTTATATAAAATCACCCAGCAGACCTCAGTATTAATTATAATAATTTAGTTTCTCTCACAAGTAGGTTTCTGGGGCACTTTAATCAAAGGAGAGTAAAGCTGTACAAATACTTTTATTTTATTGTTGTATCTTTTTCCAGTTCTTTATATCTTTCTCCACTTGGTTTAGTTCAAGAGAGTGGCTGGGTTTTTACCACTAAAATGAGCACTCATTATTGGTAAAAGTCAAAAGAGATTTACTCTGTAATAATAAATATGATAACAAACAGGCTATTCACTGGGGAAAATATCTACATGTGAAATTAATAAAATTAATACTCTTTTATCAGTTGGAATTGTACAGTATAGAGGACAGGGTGAGACAAATATAGAAGATCTGACTCAGGGGGAAAAAACATTTTTAATAGCCACATAAGATAATGAAAAATAGGAGTTTAATATACTATAATTTAAGCTTTTATATATATATATATATATATATGTGTGTGCATACACATATATATCTATATACACAGTTGATTCATTTGGTTAATAATATGTAATAACATACTGCAGCACATTACTAGAGGATATAACTGTTGACTTCTATCAAACAAATGCAACTTCTATCGTATTTGTTTTCTCCTCTAAAATGATATCAGAACTCTTTCAGCAAGGGAAAACAGTCTCTGGGAACAAAAGAAGATATGAGCTCTATGTATTAATTCTGTATGTGCTGTCTCAGAAATCCTGAAAACTACAGGGCAACCGGAATAACCAGAAAGAACAAGATATCCATATATTTAGTTTCACTTCAGAAAGTGAAAATATTGCTGGGCTACAGAGAACTGTTCATGAGCAAACACCAATGCAAATATTAACATTTTGAATCTTTTAGGCCTCAGCCCACCATGAAAATTGGAGAAGGAAATGGCAACCCACTCCAGTGTTCTTGCCTGGAGAATCCCAGGCACAGGGGAGCCTGGTGGGCTGCCATCTATGGGGTTGCACAGAGTCAGACACAACTGAAGCAACTTAGGAGCAGCAGCAGCCACCATTAAAACAATGAAAATATTCTTAGTTGTTCTTTGTCAGTGAGATTCACTGAGGGTCGAGTGCTTTATATATTTTCAATGAAAAATTATTCTGAAACTATTCTAAGTTAATGAGATCAATGAGTAATTCAAAATATATATCAGTGAAATCAATGGTATATGTATTTTATTGGATAACTCTGGAGTTTTTCTTTCTAGCTATTTTCCCATAATTATAAATCACAGAGCCACACAATTTGATGTACTTCTTAATTAAAACTGCAATTACTCACCAAACAAAAAATTGTAAGAATAGATTTTAGAAGCACAATAAATATCATTACATACTTAAAGATCTTTAGAATAAAATGAAGAATATTATTTACCTTTCATAGCTTAAAACATTAGAGATATTAAAATATTTGCTACTTTTGACAAATGCTAAAGTTTTCTGAAATTAATATATAGACACTTATAATAATTACATTTATATTGTTTATGTTTACAAGATAAAGATTCAAAGCCTGCTTTGTTCATTCATAGCAAATTCATAAAGATTTCTATGATTGATAATTGTTGAAACAATTGATAATAGTTTCTTATAGCCATCTGTGGTTTTAGTAGGCACATTGGATTTCTCACAATATTCTCCAAAATCATCAACCAAGAGTAGGATGTAGTAAGAGCTTTACAACAACACAAAAATATATTCTACCATTGAATTATACCCCTGTTGATGTAAAAACAAGTATTTCTAATGTCAGAGACTCAAAATGCCCAGTGTACATGTTCATTAAGAAAAGAACATTATCACATTACTGAAGGGATCCAAAAACAACCTTTTATGCTCGCCATCTCTCTTCTCTTTCAGGAATGTATGTATTAAGCATATTCTATGTCCCAGGCAGTGCTTTACAATGTCACTCTTCTTCCAAAGGTAACTATGGTTCAACCACAAGATCCTATTTACAAGTTCTTGAATGTAACCTATGTCTGTTTGCCTCTGGCTTTCTTCTATACTCAGCCTAGAATTTTTTCTAAATATTCTCTTTTCTTGCATCCCTATCTGGCCTTTATAAATGCTGCTCATTCTTCAAAATATAGCTAAAATTGTATTTCCCCCTGAAGTCCTCAGTCACTACAAGCAGGAATTAATCATACCTTCCTTGGGGCTCCCTAGCGTTATGTTTATACTTAACTTTTGACACCTGTCACTTCATGCATTTTGTTATGGTAATTCTGGAACACATTTTTCTTCCCCACTAGATTGTAAAATCATTTAGGTCAAGTACAATAGCTTCATAAACATTGGCTGAATTTAATTTAATTCTTAATGTTCTGCAAGAAATGCACAGAAAAAAATTAAAATACTTATTTTACTCTTATTATTAAAATATATTCCTCTCCAACAATTACTCCCAGCAGTAAATGAATTTTGAGGTACTGTTTATGAACATGAGTGCCTAATAAATATTTTTTGATGAACTCTCCCTTAATGTGAGATTACTAAAAGAGATACAAAAGCTCTGAAACAATTATTTTCCTTTTTGTCCCGGAATCCAGATACAAAATCACAGTGGATAGTTTTCTTTATTACCCCTGAATTAAGTAAATTAAAAATTTTATAACTCTGTCTAGACTGATGGTTATGAGCTTTCTGGCAAATAGGGGTATCATTTCACTATCAAAAATATTAACAATCTCTACATCATTTTGTGTGCTGCTGTATCCTTAGTACTTGGAACAATGTCTAGCTTATTGGTATTCTCTTCACTCCTCTGTCCCTTACTCCAATATTTCTTAGAGCCCAGTTAAATTTCCAGTTACAGACACTACCACTTAATCACTTTGCCCCCCTGCAAACCCTTCCCCCCCGCCAGACACACATATACACATTCTCTCCCTTCTGTTCCCTCCATCTCCTCCCTCTCTGTCTCTTTCTGCATGTTTGCATTTTCCTTCCCATCAGGTTCTAATATTTCTTCATGAAATTTCTTCTTTGCTTATATCCTTGACTCACTTCATCTTACCAGTTGGGCTAAATCTCAGCCATGGCTAAACCCAGCTAGCCTCATATTCTACTCCTGCCTCTGAACAAATGAAAATGGCTACAGAAAAACATTCCTCCATGCTGAGCTTTCACATTTTTGTTGCTGTTGTTCAGTCACTAAGTTGTGTCGGACTCTTTGCAACCCCATGGACTGCAGCACGCCAGGCTTCCCTGTCCTTCACTATCTCCCAGAGTTTGCACAAACTCATGCCCATTGGGTCGGTGATGCCATTCAAACATCTCATCCTCTGTTGCCCCCTTCTCCTTCAGCCCTCAATCTTCCCAGCATCAGGGTCTTTTCCAGTGAGTCAGCTCTTTACATCAGGTGCCCAAAGTATTGGAGCTTCAGCTTTGGCACCAATCCGTCCAATAAATATTCAGGGTTGATTGCATTTAGGATTGACTGGTTGGATCTCCTTGCTACCCAAGGGACTTTAAAGAGTCTTCTCCAGAACCACAGTTCAAAAGCATCAGTTCCTTGGTGCTCAGCTTCCTTATGGTCCAACTCTCACATCCATACATGACTACTGGAAGAATTTGTTATGATGAATCACTAGTGAAGCCATGGGACCAACACTGAGCCACCCAGCCCTTATTCTCAACGGAGGAGCTAGCTTCATATTTCACTGAGATTTTGCACTTGCTATTCCTCCAAATTTACCAAATAACCTTCATCTTACCCTTTGCATGCACCTCTGTTACACTGGAAGACCTGTCTGTACTGCCACACAGGAGATGACCTATATGTACTCCTACATAGGCCTGTAACAGGAGAAAAATTAGGCTCAGAAAAGTTTCAAAGCATGCCCCTATGAAGGGGTTAGCATTTGAACTTAGGCATCCTGATGCTCATAAATTCCCAAAGTAGATGTTTATTTGCTTGGATGGAAGAATGGCATATAGCATTAGAAGAAAAATTAGATGAGCATGGGGTCTAGTTATGATGCTAATTTTTCCTAGTTGCCTGAGTTTTCTCATGTTATCAAGGTTCTCAAGGCCTGTGCTTTCTCATCTGCAAAACTGGAGCTAATAAAACTTGTTACACATAATTGATTGTGTGTTATTGAAGTTTTAGTAGGTACCCCATAAATGTGTTTTCCTCTTCCATTGATACAGAGGCTGAGACTTAGTATTATACTGCTTTATATTTTCCACAGTAAAACATGGCAGAAACTCTATAACTACATGGGAGAAAGAAAAAGAGAAATATTGACTAAAACACGTATATTTGTGTTCATTTCATTGTACTTTGAAATTTTACATTAGGAATTACTATTTTAACCCAAATCTAAGATATAAGCATGGGCTTCCTTGGTGGCGCAGATGGTAAAGACTCTACCTGCAATGCAGGAAACATGGGTTCAACCCCTGGGCTGAGAAGATCCCCTGGAGAAGGGGATGGCAACCCTCTCCAGTATTTTTGCCTGAACAGAGGAGCCTAGTGGGCTACAGCCTGGCAGAGTTGGACACAACTGAGCAACTAACACTTGAATACATGAGCATAAACTGTAAAACAGTTAATTTTATAGCTGCTGCTGCTGCTACTAATGCTAAGTCGCGTCAGTCGAGTCCAACTCTGTGCGACCCCATAGACAGCAGCCCACCAGGCTCCTCTGTCCCTGGGATTCTCCAGGCAAGAACTCTGGAGTAGGTTGCCATTTCCTTCTCCAGTGCATGAAAGTGAAAAGTGAAAGTGAAGTCGCTTAGTCATGTCCGACTCTTAGCGACCCAATGGACTGTAGCCTACTAGGCTCCTCCGTCCATGGGATTCTCCAGGCAAGAGTACTGGAGTGGAGTGCTATTGCCTTCTCTGATAAGTGGACCAAGGGTCCTATTATAAGGAGCCTGTAATTTCTTCCTTACACTTGCTTGTCATTGTTCCAAATGCCATCACCAGTTTATCATAATATGTGCCTACTGTTTATTTCACTGTTCTGACTTAACTATATAGTCATATGGTTGGCAAAGCAACCTACCTTCTCAGTTATTAATTATTATAAACGTCTCCTTCAAATCATGGCAAAGATAAAAGACAGGCAGCAAGCTCCGCCCACCCCCACACGGTGACACATGAAAAGTTGGCCACTTAGAAATATTGTCAATAAGGAGATTTTGAAGCCATCTTTCAAATTCTGATGCCTAGCGTTACCATATTGTGACAGGTGACTTTAAAAGAGAGAATAAATCTTCCAAGCTACTGTTCTTTCTGCAAGTTGCAGATTTATTTCCCTCTCAAATTACAGCCTTCACTCTTGTTTAATTTTCATTGTCCTAATAATTCATCACAGTAGGCTTCATCTCAATGTGACAGCAAAAAAAAAAAAAATTGAATCTTTGCTGGTGCTCAACAAATTCACATTTGAGAGACGAATTTATTCAGAATAAATGTTAATAAAATGCAAGCCCAGATTGCTAGATAATATTAAGATACAGCTATATATAGATAATCAAAGAAGTCTGCTTCAGATATAAACCTATATTATCTATGATTAGAATTTAATATTTCAGCTCCAGATAATTTACCATGACTAAACTGGCTATGATTAAAGCTGACCTCAGTGTCCCTCTTACTTTACTAAGAGCGCAAATAAATATATAATTGTAAATATCAAATAGTTATCATTCTATTGATAGAATTTGAAAGTTAATGATAAAATGACAGTGAATGATACTACCTTTTAAAAAACTTAGCACATCCACTTTGAACTCTAGTACATAAATGAGGGAGAGAAGACTAAGATCTGCAAAAGCAAATCCAGGATATTAATTTGAACTTGGCTTTCATTGATATGTCTTCTTCCTCTAGTCCAAATATGTAAACTTTGTGTACACAAACGAAAATAAAGTTGCAGTCAAGGGGGCAAGTGTATGACAGAGACCTCACTTTTCACTTCCTTTGACATCTGTCTGACCTTCTAAGAATGTACCTTTTTAGATAACTGTTAAATACAGACATATCCCCATAATAATCTTGGCTAAATCAGGGTAGAGAAATCCTGAAAGCTGTACACATGTTTTAATTGGTGATTATTATAGACATAACATATAAGCTTTGGTTTCCACCTCTCTAATGAAAGGGTAGCTTCCCTGGAGGCTCAGATGATAAGGAATCTGCCTGCAGTGTAGGAGACCCAGGTTTGACCCTTGGGTTGGGAAGATATCCTGTAGAAGGGAATGGCTACACACTCCAGTATTCTTGCCTGGAGAATTCCATGGACAGAGGAGCCTGGTGGGCTACAGTCAGGGGGTTGCAAAGAGTCGGACACGACTGAGCAACTAACACTTTCAATGAAAGAGTAGCAAACTCAAATAATTGTAAGGGCTAGACAGAAAATGCAAATTTAGGATTCAGAACAGTGGACACTGTGAGGGATTACAGAGTGCATGACCTTTGAGAAAATATTCAAATTAAAAAATATATGAAACACTATTCCAACAGAGAAGTCCTCTTTAGTTACCAGGTTTAACCCCCAGGCAACATTATTCTAGTTTTATTTTCTACCATGAAAGCACAGAATGAGCATCACATTCAGGAGTATTTATAATGGGCAAAGAGCATGAAAGGTCAACTATAGCCATTGGGATTGTCTCCTGGTCATTTCTTAAGGTTGGATAAGCTTTAAATTGCATTTATAAAGACAGTGTTGCAAATGAAAATACAGATCAGTAAAGACATAAAAGATATTCCTCACCTTAAATAGAATGACAGTATTCACCTCTGAATGATAGCTGTAGCAGTCATATTTTTTGATTATCACTGAGTTCCACAGATTATTTCTGTGGTCTCAAGAGTTCCTGGAGTTCACAGTTTCCTTAAAATGTGTGCTCCAGGAATCCTTATAAATCCTCCAGAACTACTAAATAAATCCTAGCTTTGCTCATTTTGGATAAACACAAATACCACACGTGGACATTCAAATATTTAAACTTGCTTACATTGGGCACAGGAGTTTAGGCAAGCTTACTTTAACATTTATAAAAGCAAGTAAAATTCATGACTTTTATAATTTTAAAGTGATATTTCAGCATAATATCAACTCATATACTTGCAAATTCTTTTCGAGGCTATTGAACTCTCCCTAACCTGCTGGCTGATTTGTGTGAATTTCCTTATTGTGCTTGTTTGTAAATTATCCAAAAGCTGGAAAGAGGCTGTAGATCTTGGTACAGCAAGTTATGTTCTCATAACTAGTTAGATAAGGTCCAGGAAGTAATTTGTTCTCAAGGCTTCCAATTGAATTTTAAAAGAATAATTTGTGGTTTCAACTTTCTGTATTTTCATCCCATGTTAACAGGTGCCTGCTTAATCCATGTGAGCTTGTCATGCTCACTTGTGATGTGACTGATCTAGGATTGCTTCCAAGCTCTGTAGACAGCACATTCCACCCAAAGCACTCCTTTCTTAAAGTGTAAACTTTGTAAATAAAAACCAGAAATCAATCTCTGTGTTTACTATGAACATGACTAGAAATAAATACCCATATATTTACTAGACAAGTTCTTCATTTGTGGCCAGCTCAACTCAACATAAAATTAAATGGAATAGAAAAAATTTTTGAAAATGTGCATGCTCTAAGAGTTTACATTAGAGTTAATGATGTAAACATTTTTCCCCCAAAGGAGAAAAACATCCAGAAAAGACAAAATTCTAAATATGAAAATTACTTAGAGAAATAGACTTCTGGTATATCCCAAATAATTTAATTAAAAATGCCTAAAGCCATTTGTGTTATAGGAATATATTTGGTCTTTAACCTTGGTACCAGGCAAAGAGTTTTTAAAACCCTGGGAATTCCATGAGTGATAAAGGTGATGAGTATCTTCTGTTCTCTTTTGTTTAAATGATATAACTCTTGGCAGTGCCCCTAAATAGCTCCAAGATAGCTTTACAGAAAAGACCAAGCCTAATTATAAGTTTGGAACTTTCAACATCACCTCCCAACTTCCAGGTTTGTGAGATAGGGCTGAAATCAAGATTGCCAGGAGAACTATCAGTAACTTCAGATAGGCAGATGACACCACCCTTATGGCAGAAAGTGAAGAAGAATTAAAGAGTCTCTTGATCAAAGTCAAAGAGGAGACTGAAAAAGTTGGCTTAAAGCTCAACATTCAGAAAACTAAGATCATGGCATCAGGTCCCATCACTTCATGGGAAATAGATGGGGAAACAGTGGAAACAGTGTCAGACTTTATTTTTGGGGGCTCCAAAATCACTGCAGATGGTGATTGCAGCCATGAAATTAAAAGAAGCTTCCTCCTTGGAAGGAAAGTTATGACCAACCTAGATAGCATATTCAAAAACAGAGACATTACTTTGCCAACAAAGATCCGTCTAGTCAAGGCTATGGTTTTTCCAGGGGTCATGTATGGATGTGAGGGGTGGACTGTGAAGAAAGCTGAGCGCCGAAGAATTGATGCTTTTGAACTGTGGTGTTGGAGAAGACTCTTGAGAGTCCCTTGGACTGCAAGGAGATCCAACCAGTCCATTCTGAAGGAGATCAGCCCTGGGATTTCTTTGGAAGGAATGATGCTAAAGCTGAAACTCCAGTACTTTGGGCACCTCATGCGAAGAGTTGACTTATTGGAAAAGACGCTGATGCTGGGAGGGATTGGGGGCAGGAGGAGAAGGGGACGACAGAGGATGAGATGGCTGGATGGCATCACTGACTCGATGGACGTGAGTCTGAGCGAACTTCGGGAGTTGGTGAGGGACAGGGAGGCCTGGGGTGCTGCGATTCATGGGGTCGCAAAGAGTCGGACACGACTGAGCGACTGATCTGATCTGATCTGATGCTGTACATTATATTGCATGGCTTATTTTATTGGAAATTTGTTCCTCTTATGTCTTCACCTATGTTGCCCATCTCCATGTCTCTCCCCTCAGTCAACCACCAGTTTGTTCTCTACATCTATGAGTCTTTGTTTTGTTTTTTCCTTCATTTTAATTTTAGAGTCCACATACAAGAGAAATTGTATAGTATTATCTTTCTGGTTTATTTTACTTAGTATAATACCCTCTAGGTTCATTCATGTTATTGCAAATGTTATGTTTTTATTGTTAAGTAATATTTGATTATACATATAGCATATATATGTATATATATATTTTATCTATTCACCTACTGATGGACATTTACATTGCTTCCATATCCTGGTTTTTGAAAATATTTACACGAAGAACATTGGAGAGTAGATATCTTTTCTGCTAAAAGTAATGTTTTTGTTTTCTTCAAATGAAAACCAAGAAGTGAACTGCTAAATCATATGGAAGTTTTATTATTTTATAAGGTACCTCCCTATTGTTTTCATAGTGACTTCACCAACTTGCAGTTCCAATAACGGTTCACAGGGTTCCCTTTTCTTCACATTGTCAGCAAAACACTTGGCATTTATTGTGTCTTTGATGATAGCCATTATAGATTTTATTTGCATTTCCCTAGTGATTGGACTTCCTGGTGGCTCAGCTGATAAAGACTGAGAGACTCACTTCCCTGGTAATTAGTAATGTTGAGCATCTTTTCATGTGTCTACGGCCCTCTGGAAAACTTTAGAAAAGTGTTTTTTCAGAGCCTGTACTCATTATTTAATGAGTTTTTTTAATATTGAATTGTATGAGTCCTTTATTTATATTGGATATTAACCCCTTATCAAATATAACATTCAAAATATCTCCCATTCAGTAGACTGCCTTTTTATTTTGCTGTACAAAAGTTTTTAGCTTGATATTATCTCATGTATGTTTGCTTTTGTTTCCCTTGTCAGAGGAAAGAGATTTTTTAAAAATTGCTAAGATCAATGTCAAAAGCATACTCCTTATATATTGCTCTAAGAGTTTCATAATTTCAGGTCTTACATTCACATCTTTAACACATTTTGAATTTATTTTTATATATGTTATGAGAATGTGGTCTAGTTTTGTTTTTTGTTTTTTGTTTTTTTTTTTGCTTGTAGCTGTACAGTTTTCCCAACGTCATTGAAAAGTCTGTTTTCTCCATTTTATATTCTTGCTTACTTTATCATAAATTAATTGAACATATAAGCATGAATTTATTTCTGGGCTGTCAATTCTGTCCCGTTAACTTGTCTATTTTTGTGCCAGTAGCTTTGCAGTACAGTTAGAAATCAGAAAGCCTGATACCTCCAGTTTTGTTATTCCTTCTCAAGATTTCTTTGGCTATTTGAAGTCTTTCGTGATCCCACACAAATGATAGAATTATTTGCTCTGCTTGTGGGAAAAGCGTCTAGGGTACTTTGTGATGGCAGTGAATCTGTAGAATTTTTTTGGTATGTATAATAAGTGCATCTTAATAATATTAATTCTTCCAGTTCATTAGCATGGGTTATCTTTCTATTTGCATTATCTTCAATTTCTTCTATTATTGTCTTACAGTTTTCAGAGTATTTAGGTCTTTCACTTCCTTGGTTAAATGTATTCCTAAATACTTAATTCTTTTTGATGTGGTGGTCTTTAGGGTTTTCTATATATAGTATCATGTCATGTGTGACTGTTTTGTTTCCATCCAATTTGGATGCCTTTTATTTCTTTTTATCATCTGATTGCTGTGGCTAGTATTTCCAAAACTATGTTGAATAAATAAAAATGGCAAGAGTGGACATGTTTTCTTGTTCCAGGTCTAAAAGGAAACACTTTTTAAGTTTTTCACTGTTGAGTATGATGTTGGGTTTGGCACATATGGCCTTTATTATGTTGAAGTTTATTTCCTCTCTACGTTGTTGAGAATCTCTATCATAAATTAATGTTAAATTTTGTTTTATGCTTTTTTTCTGCATCTGTTGAGATAATCATAAAATTTTTATTCTTCCTTTTGTTAATGTGGTATGTTACACTGATTAATTTGTAGATGTTAAGCCATTATTTCACCCTGGGATAAATTCCATTTGATCACAGTATAAGATCCCATAAGTATATTGCTGAATTTGATTTGCTAATATTTTTTGAGGATTTTTGCATCTATAATAATCTAGTACATTGACCTGTTATTTTCTTGTAGTGGCTTTGTCTGGTTTTGATATCGAGTTAATGCTGGCCATGTAAAATAAATTTGGATGCAATCTTGTTGGTTTTTGGAATGGTTTGAGGAGGATCAGTATTAAATCTTCTTTAAATGTTTGGTAGAGTTCTCCTGTGAAGCTTTCTTGTCCTAGACTTTTGCTGGTTGGGAGTTTATTGATTAGTGACTGAATTTTATTACTGATAATCAGTCAGTTCAGGTTTCCTATTTCTCCCTGCTCCCTGATTCTGTTTTAGAAAATTGTATTATAGAATAATTTCTTATTTAATAATTTCTTACATTTTCCAGTGTGTTGCTGTATAATTCTTCATAGTAGTTTCATGATTCATGATTGCTTGCATTTCTGTGATACTGGTTATAACTTTTTCTCTCTCATTTCTGATTTTATTAATTTGGGTGTTGTCTTTTTAAATTTTTGTGTCTGGCTAAAGGTGATCAATTTTGTTTATCTTTTCAAAGAACCATCTCTTAGCTTCATTGATCTTTTCTATTGCTTTTGTGTCTCTGCTCCATTTATTTCCACTCTAATCTTTTCTTCTGTCTTTTCTAACTTTTGGTTTTACTCTTGTGTTAGATTGTTTATTTGAGATTTTTCTTATTTCTTGAGGTAGGGTTGTTTTGCTAGAGAATTTCCCTCTTAGAACAGCTTTTCCTGCATCCCATAAATCTGAATGTTGTGCTTTCATTTTCATTTGTCTCCAGAATGTTTTTTATTTCCTCTTTGATTTCTTTGTTGACCCATTCGTTGTTTAGCAGTATGTTGTTTGGTCGCCATGTGTTTGTGCTTTTTCTTTTTTTTTTCTTGTAATTGGTTTCTCATTCTATGCTGTTTTGGTAGAAAAAGATGCTTGATACCCTTTCAATCTTACTAGTTTTTTGAGGCTTGTTTTCACATGTGATCTATCCTGGAGAATGTTCCATGAGCTCCTGAAAAGAATATATATTCTGCAACTTCTGGTTGGAATGTTCCATACATATGTGTGCATGTGTGCATTGCGTTTATTTGGCCAAATGGCCAATTCTTCCATGTTGATTTCTGTCTGGATGATCTCTCCATTGATAAATGGGGTATTAAAGTTGCTTAATATTATGTTACTGTCAAAAGTACTATATTACATAAAAGGACTATATATTTCTCCCTGCTCCATGTTTTATGTTTTTTACATCATAGTTTGTCTTTTTTTAAAGGAAAGATTTATCTGGAACATTTTAAAATGCATAGTCATTTAATGTATGAAATGTTATTAATGAAACTAAATATTTACATTTGCCTCATTTATGTGCTAATTGTGTTCTAAATGATTTTTATAATAGTTTTAATGAGATATCATTCACATCATGCATTTAAAGGATACAATTCAGTGGCTTTTGGCATATTAAGAGTTATGTAGTCATCACACATTCATTACCACAATGAATTTTAGAATATTTCATCACCCAAAAAGAAACCTCATACAAATTAGTACTCATTCTCCATTTCTCCCCAACCCCAGCCCTAGACACCCACAGATCTATTTCTTTTTCTATAGATTTGTTTATTCTGGACATTTCATAAAGATGTAATTATAAAACAGGCTGTCTTTTGTGTCTGCCTTCTTTCAGTTAACATGGTGTTTTCAGGTTCATCCATGTTGTCACATATATCAGTACTTCATTCTTTTTTGCTGCTGAATAACATTCCATTGTGTGGATATATCACATGTTTTTTTTCATTCATAAGTTTCCATTTGCAGCTATAATGAATAATGCTAGTATGAACATCAGTGTACAATTTTTTTGTGTGGATATATTTTCACTTCTCTTGAGTGCAACTTCTGGGTGATATGTTAACATTAGATCTAACTAATTAAGGAACTACCAGACTATTTTCCAAAGCAACTACACCATTATACAAACTCACAAGCACTTTATGAGTGCTCCAATTTCTCTACATCCTCACCAACATTTGTTATTATCTGTCTTTTTTATTACAGACATTCCAGTGAGTAGGAGATGGTATCTCATGGTGGTTTTGACGTGCATTTCCCTAGTGGCTAATAATATTGAGCATTTTTCCATGTGTATGTGTTTACTGGCTATTTGCATATCTTATTTAGAAAAATATCTGTTCAGATCTTTTGCTCATTTTAAAATTGGGTTGTCTTTTTATACTTGAGTTGTGAGTTTTCTTTATATTTTCTATATACAAGTACCATGGGATATGTGATTTGAAAATATTTTCACTCATTCTGTGGGCTATTTTTTCTTTTTTGATAGTATTCTTTGAAGCACAAAAGATTTGGCTTTAAGTCCAATTTACCCTTTTTTTTTCCTTTGATATTTGTGCTTTTGGTGTCATACCTAAGAAAGCGTGGTGTAATTCGCCTAACAAAGGTTTAAACTTGTGTTTTCTTCTAAGAGTCTTATAGTTTTAGCTCTTACATTAAGTTTTTTGATCCATTCGGTGTTAATTTTTGTAAACAATGTGAGGTTGGATTTGGCATCATTCTTTGGCATATGGGTATCTGGTTGTCTCAGAAACATTTGTTGAAAAGGCTATCCTTTCTCCATTGATTTATTTTGGTACCTTTGTTGAAAATCAACTGACTGTAACTGAACATTTATTTCTGGACACCCAGTTCCATTTCATTTATCTATATGTGTTTTTCTTTAAACCAGTACCACACAGTCTTGATTACTGTAAATTTGAAGCAAATTTTGAAATCAGAAAGAGTGAACCCTCCAAATTTATTCTTTTCAAGACTGTTTAGGCTATTCTCAGTTCCTTGAATTTCCACATGAACTTTCACATATATTTTTATTTCTAGTTGTGGCTTTTTTTCTACTTAAAGAAGACTCTTTAAAATTCCTTGTAAGGCCAGTTTAGTGGTGATGAACTCCTTTAGTTTTTGCTTGTCTTGGAAATTCTCTCTCTCCTTCAGTTCTGAGTGATAATCTTACCAGGTAGAATATGCTTGGTGTTAAGGTTTTTTTTTTTTCTTCTTCTTCTTCTTTCAATGCCTTAAATATATTATGTTACTCCTTGCATGTAAAGATTTTGCTGAAAAATCAGCTCTTATCTTTTAGTGGCTCCTTTGTACATAACTAGCTGTGTCTTGCCTTGAAAATTCTTAAACTTTTGCCATTTTAATTATGGTATATTTTGGTGTTTTTTTCTTTGTGTTCATCTTATTTGGGATTCTCTGTGCTTTCTGGACCTGGATGTCTGTTTCTTCACCAGGTTAAGAAAGTTTTCAGCTATTATTTCTTCCAATAAATTTTCTGTGCCCTTTACTCTCTCTTCTCTTTCTGGGACACCAGAAATGTGAATGTCAGTGCATTTGATGTTGTCTCAGAGATCCTTTTAAAATATTCTCATTTTTTAAAATTCTTTTTATTATTCTGAATGGGTGATTTCTATCATTCTGTCTTCTAGATAGCTTATCCATTTTTCAGTATCATCTAATCTGTATATTTTTCACTTATTGTATTCTTTAGGTATGATTGGTTCTTTCTTATATTTTCTAACTCTGTTGAAGTTCTCACTTTGTTCTTCCATTTTTTGAACTCTTTATCAGGTAAATTACTTATCTCCATTCATTAGGATTTTCTCCTGTGGTTCTTTTTCTCTCTCTCTCTCTCTCTTTTTTTTTCAGTTAGAACATATTCCTCTGCTTCCTAATTTTGAGTTCTTGTGTTTATTTCCATGAATTAGGTGAAACAGGTACCTCTCCTAATCTTAAGGATGTGGACTTATATAGGAGGGTCCACTGCATAAACTGTTTGTGCCAGGCAGTTTTTGCAGGGTGTGTGTGTGCTAAGTCACTTCAGTAGTGTCTGACTCTGTGTGACTCTATGGACTGTAGCCTGCCAGGTTCCTCTGTCCATGGGATCCTCCAGGCAAGAATACTAGAGCAGGTTGCCATGCCCTCCTCCAGAGGATCTTTCCAACCCAAGGATCAAACCCACATCTCTAAAGTCTCCTGAATTGGCAGGCAGGTTCTTTACCACTAGCACCACCTGGGAAGCCCCTTTGTCAGGCTAGATGGAGCTAAAGCAGAAATGATCCAGAGGTGCCCTAGGGCACTCCTTGCCCAAGTCTCCTTGGTAAGATGGCTGGAGTTGGGTCAGTCTTGGATGTGGAACTGGGGTCATTCTAGTTGGACAGCTGGAGCTGAAATGGGTGCTGCCCAAGACCACTCTGGTGGTGCAGATGGAGCTGAAACAGGCTTAGGCTGGGTGTCCTGGTATGCACTACACCAGCACCACCCTGGTGGGACAGGTGAAGTTGGAGTGGGCATGGGTAAAACCAGTGTAGGCTGGATCTCCAAGGTGCACTTGGACAGTCTTGGAAGCTGGCTGGAGCACCTGGATTATGTTCTTGGCAGCACTTATGCACAGTAGAAGGGGAGCTCAAAAAATGGCACTCTTTGACACTTACAGCTCCAAGGAGAGTTGTAGCAGTTTCCCATCAGTTTGGCAGACCTTCTAGTGTTGGTATACAGATTTATTTCATGTACAGGTGCCTAAAATGGGAGATAGGAAACAAATCCATGTGGAAGAATTCCAAAATATCTATGTAGATCCTCTGCATTCAAGGAGGTAGAACCTAATTTCCCACTCCTTAATCACTAACTATACATAATGACTTCCCTTGAAAGAGTCCATTATGGGGGGTTGGGAGTATTCCTTTCTCAATTTTGAATCAGTCAGTTGTTCCAAATAATGTTCTAGCTGTTCCATCTTGACGCACATATAGGTTTCTTAGGAGACAGGAAAGATGATCTGGTATTCCCGTCTCTTTAAGAATTTGCCAAGGTTTGTTATGATCCACACAGTCAAGTGGAAAAAGGAAGAGAGTTCCAGAAAAACATCTATTTCTGCTTTATTGACTATGCCAAAGCCTTTGACTGTGTGGATCACAATAAACTGTGGAAAATTCTGAAAGAGATGGGAATACCAGACCACCTGATCTGCCTCTTGAGAAACCTGTATGCAGGTCAGGAAACAACAGTTAGAACTGGACATGGAACAGCAGACTGCTTCCAAATAGGAAAAGGAGTACGTCAAGGCTGTATATTGTCACCCTGTTTATTTAACTTATATGCAGAGTACATCATGAGAAACGCTGGGCTGGAAGAAGCACAAGCTGAAATCAAGATTGCCAGGAGAAACATTAATAACCTCAGATATGCAAATGATACCACCCTTAAGGCAGAAAGTGAAGAGGAACTCAAAAGCCTCTTGATGAAAGTGAAAGAGGAGAGTGAAAAAGTTGGCTTAAAGCTCAACATCCAGAAAACGAAGATCATGGCATCTGGTCCTATCACTTCATGAGAAATAGATGGAGAAACAGTGTCAGACTTTATTTTGGGGGGCTCTAAAATCACTGCAGATGGTGATTCCAGCCATGAAATTAAAAGACGCTTACTCCTTGGAAGGAAAGTTATGACCAACCTAGATAGCATATTCAAAAGCAGAGATGTTACTTTGCCAAAAAAAGTCTGTCTAGTCACGGCTATGTTTCTTCCAGTGGTCATATATGGATGCAAGAGTTGGACTGTGAAGAAAGCTGAGCACCAAAGAATTGATGCTTTTGAACTGTGGTGTTGGAGAAAACTCTTGAGAGTCCCTTGGACTGCAAGGAGATCCAATCAGTCCATTCTAAAGGAGATCAGTCCTGGGTGTTCTTTGGAAGGAATGATGCTAAAGCTGAAACTCCAATATTTTGGCCACCTCATGCGAAGAGTTGACTCATTGGAAAAGACTCTGATGCTGGGAGGAATTGAGGGCAGGAGGAGAAGGGGACGACAGAGAATGAGATGGCTGGATGACATCACCGACTCGATGGACTTGAGTTTGAGTGAACTCCGGGAGTTGGTGATGAACAGGGAGGCCTGCTGCTGCTGCTGCTGCTGCTGCTGCTGCTAAGTTGCTTCAGTCATGTCCGACTCTGTTCGACCCCATAGACTGCAACCCACCAGGCTCCCCCATCCCTGGGATTCTCCAGGCAAGAACACTGGAGTGGGTTGCCATTTCTTTCTCCAATGCATGAAAGTGAAAAGTGAAAGTGAAGTCGCTCAGTCATGCCCGACTCTTAGAGACCCCATGGACTGCAGCCTACCAGGCTCCTCCATCCATGGGATTTTCCAGGCAAGAGTACTGGAGTGGTGCCGGGGTCCAGCCCGGTGGATGCAGGGAATTCAAGGAGAGACGGTGTAGGCGAAGATCAGGAAACAATTGCTTAACTAAACGTTAATTAAGGATATAAAGAGTAATAGAATAAGGATAGTTCAGTGAGGAAATTCAGTGGAGAAAAGAGGCTGAAATAAGGATAGCTCAGTGAGGAAATTCAGTGTAGAAAAAAAGAGGCTGAGTAATTCAGCCAGAAGGTAAGAGAAAGAACGACATGGTGAGACCATGTTTGGTGAACAAGGCCCACACTTTATTTTCCAAAGTAGTTTTTATACCTTAAGTTATGCATAGAGGATAATGGGGAAGGGGTAGAGTCATGCAGTAAGCCAGGCTTTCTTCCTGCAAATTTATCATATGCAAAAGTTTAGGTGATTTGCATCATCTTCTGGCCGGAGGCCTTTTTCTCTAAAGGTGATTATTCTAAAGTCAGGCGCCAGCCTCCAAAAGCATTAGATAAAGTTGCATTCCTACAGAGCAAAGGTGTGGTGGGCTATAACAAGAAAAAGAATTAACTCAAGGGTCCCAGGTTACAAACATTAAAGCTACTACTTACACCAAATTACATTAATCAGTACACTGCCAGGGACACAGCAGGTAAGGGATATGGAGACTTAGCAGCAAACATTGGCCCAACAAGTGAAAATCCCTTCACCAATACAATTTCTAATCAATCTTTAACTGCTCAAAGGAATCTGTATTTAGACAGTTTAGAACATCTCATGCCTCTCACAGTTTGGAGGCTCTGAGCAATCACATGTGGCCAGAAAAACCTATTCAGGCAGGCTAGAGGACTTCAAGGGAGTTTGTAGGTTGAAACACTGTCACACCCAGGAATTATTAACTGGAGCTGTAAGCTAACTCTTTTTCAGAGAGGTAGTGGGGACAGCCCCCCCAAAGAAAGTAGGCAGACTCTGGTTTTGGGGGTAGATTGCTCAAGAATTTCCAGGAGACTCCTGAGGCTTGATCCCGCCTTTAGTATGCCAAGCCTCCTTCCTCATGACCTTTGCCAGGGGCGGAGCTCGGTCCCATGCAGAGTGGGGTGCCATTGCCTTCTCCGACAGGGAGGCCTGGAGTACTGCAGTTCATGGGGTCGCAAAGAGTCGGTCACGACTGAGCAACTGAACTGAACTGAACACAGTCAAAGGTTTTCCATAGTCAATGAAACAGAAATAGATGTTTTTCTGGAATTCCCTTGCTTTCTCTTTGATCCAGCAAATGTTGGCAATTTGATTGCTGGTTTCTCTGCCTTTTCTAAAACCCAGCTTGAACATCTAGAATTTCTCTGTTCATGTGCTGCTGAAGCCTCACTTGAAGGATTTTGAGCATAACCTTACTAGCCTTGGTGATTTAGTTGCCAAGCTGTATCTGTCTTAAAACCACATGAATTGTAGCCCATCAGAGTGCCTCTTCCCAGTCAAGAACACTGGAGGGGGTTGCCATTTCCTTCTCCAGAGGATCTTCCCAACCCAGGAATCGAACCGGGATGTCCTGCCTTGCAGGCAGATTCTTTACTGACTAAGCTATGAGGGAATCCCTACTAGCATGGGAAATGAGTGCAATTGTCCCGTAGTTTGAACATTCTTTGGTACTGCCCTTCTTGGGAATTGGGATGAAGACACCTTTTCCAGTCCTGTAGCCACTGCTGGGTTTTCCAAATTTGCTGCAATATTTACTGCAGCACTTTCATAGCCTCATTTTTTAGGATTTTTAATAGCTCCTCTGGAATTCCATCAGCTCCAATAGCTTTATTGGCAGCAATTCTTCCTAAGGCCTACTTGACTTCACACTCCAGACTATCTGGCTCTGGATGAGTGATCACACCATTGCAGTTATCTGGGTCATTAAGATCTGTTTTGTACAGTTCTTCTGTGTATTCTTACCATCACTTCTTGATCTCTTCTGCTTCTATTAGACCTTTACCATTTTTGTCCTTTATGTGTCCTATTCTTAAATTGATTTAAATTCCGAATTGTTCTTATGTCACATACTTAAAGAACTAAGCTTAAAAATTAATTGTAACTCTTTCTTTCCAAGCTATAATCTCAATTTAAGGATGAAAATTTGATATATCATAATTTATGTCAGGTGGATACATCAAATTTAAGTTTGTTCTTGGGAGTTTCTGCCCATGAACATAGAGGGGAAAAAATGACTTTCTATATATATCCATTCACTTGAGCTTTCATAAACAAAGTCCTCAAATACAAAATGAAAATATTGACAATACTTCATATGCATACCTATCCCTCTAATCTCCATTAATTTTCCTAAATTGCATTTAGTAGTAATAATATTTGGTCATGTGACATTTCTTATAAGTTAGATTTCTAAAGTTAAAGAAAAGTATTTTAGTGCAGTTTGGGTAATTTTTAAATGATGGTGCTTCTTAAATTGAGAGAATAAAGTTATTGCAACTTCTTTCTCTGAAGTATTTGTGTGTTTTATTTCATTTTTAGTTTAAAACCATATTAGAATTTATTCTTGGTCTCCATAATAGTAAATTGGATGTTAGCTGTAGAAAATGTATTGATTTATCTTATCTATTGCTTTATAACAAATTAGTCTAAAATTTAGCAGCCTAAATCTAGGAACATTTATTATCTTGCAGTTTCTATAGGTCAGCAATTTAGTAACACTGCAGCTGCATAATTCTGCCTTAGAGTCTCTCAGGAAGCTGTAATCAAGTATACAACCAGGGGCACATTCCATCCTAAGGCTTGAATGGGGAAAGATCGACTTTCAAGCTCACTGTCATTGCTATGAGCAGGATAAAACAGATCCATTGCCAAGCTCACTCACATGAGACTTTCATAGTGCTACATCACAGTAAGGTACTTGGCTTCCCAAAAGTGAATAATCAAGTTGATAGTAAGAGAAAGAAAAGACTCAAAATCAAGCTATATTATTATATAACATAGTTTTAGAAGTGACAACCAATCATTTTTCCAGTGGTATTTTATTAGAAGCAAGTCAGTAAAGTCTAGCCTGTGCTCAAGAGGAAGGCATTTCACAGGGGCATGAATATAAGGAGGCAGGGATCAGTGGGTACTATCTGAGAAGCTGCCTTACAACAGTTAAGAAGTACCATCTTTCCCTTTTCATTATATGTATATAACACATAGGGGAAAGCAATAGGGGATTACAAGTAAAATAGAACAAAACAAAACATTGCAACTTTCATTTTTTGTGAAACTGGAAGACATGTTCTTCAGTTGCTAAATCAAGTCCAAATCTTTGCAAATCCATGGACTGCAGCACACTAGGCTTCCCTGTCCTTCACTATCTCCTGGAGTTTCCTCAAATTCATGCCCATTGAGTTAGAGATGCCATCCAACCATCTTATCCTCTGCCACCTCCTTCTCTTTTTGCCCTCAATCTTTCCCAGCATCAGGGTTTCTCCCCCACCCCCAAATGACTGGGCTCTTTGCATCAAGTGGGCAAAGTATTGAAGCTTTAGCTTCAGTTCTTCCAATGAATATTCAGGGTTGATTTCCTTTAGGACTGACTGATTTGATTTCCTTGCTGTCCAAGGGACTGTCAAGAGTCTTATCCAGCACCATATTTGAAAGCATCAGTTCTTCAACACTCAGCCTTCTTTACTGCCCAACTCTCATATTCATACATGACTACTGGAGAAGCCGTAGATTTGACTATATGAACCTTTGTTGGTAAAATTTGTCTCTGCTTTTTAATACACTGTTTAGGTTTGTCATAGCTTTCCTTCAAAGGAGCAGGTATCTTTTAATTTCATGGCTGCAGGCTCCACCCATGGTGATTTTGGAGCCCAAGAAACTAAAGTCTGTTGCTGTTTCCATCTTTGCTCTATCTATTTGCCATGAAGTGAAGAGACAGGATGCCACAATTTTAGTTTTTTGAATGTTGAATTTCAAGCCAGCTTTTTCACTCTCCTCTTTCACTTTCATCAAGAGGCTCTTTCGTTCCTCTTTACTTTATGCCATCTTAGAGTGGTATCATCTCCATATCTGAGGTTGTTGATATTTCTCCCAGAAATGTTGATTACAACTTGTGATTCACCCAGCCTAGCTTTTTGCATGATGTACACGACATAGAAGTTAAATAAGCAGGGTGACAATATAAAGCCTTTTCATACTCCTTTCCCAGTTTTGAAGCAGTCATTATTCCATGTCTGTCTGGTTCGAACTGTTGCTTCTTGACTGACATACAGGTTTATCAGGAGGCTGTAAAGTGGTCTGGTATTCCCATCTCTTTCAGAGTTTTCCACAGTTTGTAGTGATCCACACAGTCAAAAGTTTTAGCACAGTCAATGAAACAGAACCAGATGATTTTCTGGAATTCCCTTGCTTTCTCTATGATGCAATGAATGCTGGCAATTTGATCTCGGGTTTTTCTGCCTTTTCTAAACCAAGATGGTACATCTATACTGCTAAAGCCTAGATTAAAGGATTTTGAGCATAATCTGAAAGACATATAAATCCATATATTACAAAGTATCCATAAGGATTACCAAAATCAGTGGCCCTCCCAAATCTACAAGGAAATTGAGAGGAAAATTAAAGAACAAGGGTTGGGAATGTAGAGATTGCAGCAAAATTAGAATGACCATACAATTTATCACTGAAACCAGAATAAATTTTGTGTTATTTCACTCATTGTGAGAAAGTCATATTGAAGTGCATGCGGGAATATTATTCATTTTCAATACTGGCAAAATTACCTAGATTTTACAACTATTAATAGCATTTGGCACAACCTCTATGGAGGAGAATAGGACAGCAGAGGATGAGATGGTTGGATGGCATCACTGACTCAATGAACTTTAGTTTGACAAGCTCCAGAAGATGTAAAGGTCAAGGAAGCCTGGTGTGCTGCAGTTCATGAGGTCTCAAAGAGTCAGACATGACTGAGTGACTCAACAGCAACTATGGAGAGTACTATTTGGGTGTCTATTAACATTAAAAATATATGTACTCTCTGACTACTTCCACCTCTGGAAATTTACCTTATGGATATCCTACACACATATCATGCTGTTTTTTGCAGCATTACCTTTAGAGCAAAAGCTTGGACTGCATAAATATCCATCAATAAATAAAGTAAGATTGATACCAAAAATGAAATTCTATGAAGCTGTTAAATAAGATAAAATAGAGAATGATGATGTTGTTTATGTGCTGATATGGGGAGATCTCCAAGATATATTTTTAAGTGAAAAAAACAAAGTTGAAATCAGTATTTATAATATATATTAATATGATAAGTTTGTACAGAAAAGGGAGATGCATTCATTTTCTATTGTTGCTGTAACAATTTAACAAAAATTTAGCAGTTTAACACTACACACATTTATTATCTTACAGTGTTGTAGGTCAAATCTGACACAGGTTAGGATAAGGTGTCGGCAGGGTGTTCCTCTCTGGGGTTTCTAAATAAAAATCTGTTTTCTTGCTTATTTAAGTTAGCAGAATTCAGTTCCAGCACTTATAGGACTGTTTCTTACTAGCCGTTATCTGAGAGCAATTCTGAGATTCTAGAGGCTGTTGAGTTCTTAGGCTCACCATCCACTTCCTCCATAATCAAAGCCAGCAATGGCAGGTCAAGTCCCTGTCATGCTTTGAATCTGTTGCTTCTCCTTCCCTGGTTGTATCTCTCTCTGACAGCTTTTCTGCCTCCTCCTCCTATTTCTAAGAGTGCATGTAAATATACAGGGCCTATCAGAATAATCCAGGATCAGTTCAGTTCAGTTTAGTCACTCATTCATGTCCAGCTCTTTGCAACCCCATGGACTGCAGCATGCCAGACTTCCTTGTCCATCACCAACTCCTGAAGCCTACTTAAACTCATGTCCATCGTGTTGGTGATGCCATCCAACTATCTCATCCTCTTTTGTCTCCTTCTCCTCCTGCCTTCAATCTTTCCCAACATCAGGGTTTTTTCCAATGAGTCTGTTCTTTGCATCAGGTGGCCAAAGTATTGGAGTCTCAGCTTCAGCATCAGTCCTTCCAATGAATATTCAGGACTGATTTCCTTTAGGATTGACTGGCTGGACCTCCTTGCAGCCCAAGAGACTCTCAAGAGTCTTCTCCAACACCACATTTCAAAAGCATCAATTCTTCTGCTCTCAGCTTTCTTTATAGTCCAACTCTTACATCTATACATGACTACTGGAAAAACCATAGCTTTGACTAGACAGACTTGTTGGTAAAGTAATGTTTCTGCTTTTTAATATGCTGTCTAAATTGGTTTTAGCTTTTCTTCCAAGGAGCAAGGGTCTTTTAATCTCGTGGGCTGCAGTCACCATCTGCAGTGATTTTGGAACTCAAAAAAATAAAGTCTCTCATACTTCAAAATTTAAAGCCTTAATTCTATCTTCAATGTACCTTTAGCCTGGTTCTGTAAAATAATACACTCATGGGATCCAGTGTATTTGGGGGCCCATAGGAAATAAATTGGAGAAGGCAATGGCATCCCACTCCAGTACTCTTGCCTGGAAAATCTCATGGATGGAGGAGCCTGGTAGGCTGCAGTCTATGGGGTTGCTAAGAGTCGGGCATGACTGAGCGACTTCACTTTTACTTTTCACTTTCATGCTTTGGAGAAGGAAATGGCAACCCACTCCAGTGTGGGTTGCCTGGATAATCCCAGGGACGGGGGAGCCTGGTGGGCTGCCATCTATGGGGTCGCACAGAGTTGGACATGACTGAAGCAACTTAGCAGCAGCAGCAGCAGGAAATAAATATTCAACTTTGTTTATTACATATACAACAAAACTAGGGAAAGATACTTACAGAACTCAAGAACAGTGGTAACATGGGAAGAGCTGTTGTGATTAAAAGAAAAATGTGGTAGACAGATTTATACTATTTGTCTTTTCACATATGCTATAACCATCTAACTGTAGTACCCACTTAATCATTCACAGAAAAGTAAATAAAGGTCCAATAAATAGTGAAATTATATAAATACATGTTAAGCAGTTTTAACCCTCTCTTCCCGAGTCTCTGTTATCCAATTCTCATTCTGACTATTCTGATTTATAGTTTGCTTTGGAGATACTTCAAAGTATTTGGAGATACTTTGGGCTTCCCTGATAATTCAGTAGGTAAAGAATCCACTTGCAATGCAGGAGAGCCCAGTTCAATTCCTGGGTTGGAAAGATCTGCTGGAGAAGTGATATGTACCCACTGTAGTATTCTTGGGCTTCCCTGGTGGCTCAACTGGTAAAAAATCTGCCTGCAATGTGGGAGTCCTGGGTTTGATCCCTGGGTTAGGAAGATCCTCTGGAGAAGGGAAAGGCTATGCATTTCAGTATTCTGGCCTGGAGAATTCCATGAACTGTATAGTCCATGGGGTTGCAAAGAGCTGGACATGACCGAGCAACTTCACTTGAAGATACTGGCGGCAAGTATCTCAGTGAGACCTGCTTTGTTCCCTCATGTGACGTCACAAACGGACAGCCTCCTCTTTTCACACAGGATATCTTATTTTCCTTTCAAATTGATTTTTTAATTTATTCAAACTCGTTTCTTTTTAAAGAACTCCCCAGGTCTTTTCTCTTTGGCTATCCAGAAAATATTCTGCCACTAAACTTTGTTAGCAAATTGAATTTACTGACCTCTTAAATTCAGGAAAAATGTCAACAGTCTTGGGGATTAATACTCATTTCACAATTTGACTTTGACCTGAGTTTCTTTAAATTCATTTCATTTTCCATGTTATATTGTGGTTTAGATTCCTCTTGATTGCTATATCCATAACCACCTGGGTTCAAACATTTTGGTTGCTATTAAACTGTTACTGAAACAATCTTTTAAGCCTATTGTACAGAGCAGTATTTGAAAATGCACTTTCTTCTTCAAAAAGCCCAAATTTGCCCTAATTTAATTCTTACAATCTTTCTACTGGCCAATTTCATCATCCTTCAGTTTGATCAATTCCAGCAATCCCTTATGTAAAAATGTGAAAATGCCTGTGTCTGATCAATTCATCAAGTGAGTTTTCTGAATAAACTAGAGTCTGGGATGGTCTTAAGAGTCACAAAATTGAAGCATCTACATACATGAATCACTTAGTTTTACAATTTAAGATAAATGGATCATATTTGCTGTGAATTGGTAGTTATTATACTATTGAATGGAGTGAGTATGAAATAGTTCTATCTCACTTTTATGCTGAAATTTCCAGAACTCTCAAACAAATGTTTTTCTATATCTTAAAAGAGTCTGAACCCCTAGCACAATATTCAATAACTAAAAAACAAACAATGCAAACAAACATACACAAAGACACACATACAAACAGCTTCAGATAGAAACTGTGCCTAGTGGGGCGTTTAACAAAGTTATCAGTTTTGTACTTAGGCCACTAAAGACAAAACACAGACAACAGTATGCATAAATTGAAAGACTGTTACACAGCACACTTGAAAATGTTATATTTACATGGCAACCAGCTTATTATATTTACATGAACATATGGCACAGGTTCACTAAAATCTTAAAAACAGATGGACATGAAGAATGAACTAGTAATTAACAAAGCTATATGTTGATTAAAACAGTATGTGGTTAATTTTTAAAGATTGCTGATCTTTATTAAGGATGGTGAGGCTGAAAAATCAAATATTTTTGGCTAACATATCAATTGACCAGAGAGGCAGTGATAAATACTCTGGTCATTAAAATGCTATTTCAGTCTTGTTACCACAAACCTTGACTGCATGAAACATAGTTATAGAAGTAAAATTCAAAAATCTATTAGGTCTCTGAAGCTCTCTGTTTCTTGTTATCTACAGAGGGGAGCTGAGAAGTCACATTATAATTTGGGAATAATAACATACAAAGATGTATGTTATTTGAATATTGTTTCTATGTTCAGAATCATTTCAGTCAACTCAGTGCCTCCCATTGCCCTTCATCCATCCTAAAGTCACATTGTGTACTTCTCTGAGCTCTCCAAATAGGCACCCTCTTGTTGCCAAGCAACCACAGATTTTCTACAAGTGCCTGTGCCATGTGTACTTAAACTGCAGTTGGCCTTTTTTCTCCTTCAACTTTTCAAAGTTTAGAAAAATAAATATATGACAGTCAGGTAGAGCTGTGGATATTGTAAAGGACTGTACTGGGAAGTCAAACAATTAAAAAGAGATACACACACATATATACACATATCCCCTTTTAAAAAGCTTTTATAAATATATTAGCAATTATATATGTAATAATGTATATGTCTGCCTTTTTAAAACGCCTTTATAAATAATTTAAAAATCAATTCAAACAGGTGAAGAAAAACTATTTCTTTTTCCTAAGATAGTAGGTATTTTGTATTTTATACAAAATATTTTTTTGGATAGATATTTTGTATTTTATATCCAATAGCAAGTAAGTCGATAGCTATTCCTGTGATTTTCTATAAAGCATTATAGAGCTTCATTGTGGATACACAGAATGTCAGTTCTGATGGCCAACTTACAATCGATGAGCTCTAGTTACAGTCCTTTTTTCCAGATGGAGTTTTTCTAGGTTGAATGGCCTTGATTTCCAGGGACAATTATTGAAAACAGTTGCTATTAGCACCAATTTGCAAAAAGAGGATAATTTTAGAAAATAGATCAATTATGGCTGTGTCAAAGAATGAGCCCTTGTGGAGGATTTAAAAAAATACTAAGGACTTAATCAACATTCAAGAAGTAATACATCTCACTATAAATTTTCTCTCATTTAAAGTCAAAATTTTTCCCCTTTGTAAACGTTTTTTTTTTTTTTTAATTTTCAGGACAAAATAGGCAATTTTATTTTCATTTTGTTATATATCCCCAGTGGGGTTCAGGATATACTATCCCAAAAGATGGCACTTGGTTTGCTGAATATTGTAAGCTGAAGGAGTTTGAGAAAATAGCAGAAGCAGGAAAGTCACTCAGAGTAACTTTCCCCTGCCCTTCTGCCCTGAAATAGGCCATAAAATCCTCGTGTGACAGTGGCTTTCCACCCAGAAGAGAGCAGCATCTTTCTCTCTGAAGACAATGGGACCCAGAGAAGGATCCAAACAGGCCTTCCTAAGGTTTTCCCAGATTGCTACATTTACCTCATATTCCTTGATTATTGTATTTCTCCACAACTATCTGCTCTTTATCAAACCCAGCATAAAAACAGTTTTAAACATTTCTTATGGTCTTCATTTTTTTAACTTGTGTCAAGTAAAACTACATATGTATATATATATACTTTTTATCCTGCTAATCTGTCAGTTTAATTTCAGACCCACCCAGGGACCATAACAGTGTAGAAGAAACTTTTTTCTCCCCGCATGGCTAAGTTAACTGTCTTCCATAAATATTGACTGATAATTACCACTGAGAGATTTAGAGTCTTAAGTAGAATCTTTTTCGGGAAGCTGAACCGAACTGGGTAACCTGTGAATTTCAGAGGAAACATGTATCTTCATCAAGCATGGTATAAATGGCTCTTATTGGCTAACCCAAGACTAGGAAGACTCTGGAACCATATTGCCTTGCTCATTGTCTTGTCTTCATCACCTGCCAGCTGAGTGAACTTGAAAACACTTTTCTTTGTTATACCTCAGTTTTCTCTCATAGATAGAGAAGATAATAGTACCTATTACATGGCTGTTGTAAAGATGAAATGAAATAGTGTAAAGTATTCACTACCTTATACATTTAAGTAACATATAAACAGTAATTATTCAGTGAGGCTCCTTTGACTTTGTCTCTGAAGTCACTCAGCAGGCTCATGTCTCCATTATTATGAATTTATGAATGGATTTCTCCTTTTGTCTGTCTTCTACTGGGAACTTAACAAGACACCACCTCTCCTGGAAACCCAAAATAAATATTTTACCAATAAGAGGAGCTGAAACATTCTGTTACTGGCACCCAGCTTATAACACTTGTTTTACTATTTAAGTTCAGTTTTTGCTTTTTTTTGGGAGGTGAGGGGTATTATTTTAGATGATGGATTGGTTCATATTTAATTTGGTCATCCAAAAATGCTGAAAATGTGAAATAATTAGGAAACAGTCAGGGTCCAAGGTTGTTGGGAAAAGTCCCAAGCCACTTAGCATTGAACTGTTAGTGATGGCATGACTGAAAATGGAAGCAGGGCCACCATTTCAAGTATAAGAATGAGCCTCTGCTGTTTCCAACCCTCTAATTGCCTCAGGGTCATAAACGAACCCTGTGTAAACCCCTCATGAAAAAATATTCAATGATAACAAGAGAATCATTTCTTTAATCTTACAGAACTGAATTGCACTATATGAGTTACCTGATAAAGATGAGTAAATTCAAGGGAGAAAGAATGAAGAGATGCAAAATGGTGAATAAATCTACCTCTTAGACTATTCTCAGCATACTTTCCATCTTTCTCTACTTTTCAATAAAACTCATTAACAAAACATATAATTAAAATTTATATTGTTGATTATTGTATTTTTAAAGGTTTAGAATATTTAACTTCTCTTTCAAGTAATGTTTTTGCCTTGGCAACTAAACTTAGAAACATATTCTTTACCCTCCATAGTGAGTGAGTGAAGTCACTCAGTTGTGTCCTACTCTTTGCAACCCCGTGGAATGTAGCCCACCAGGCTCCTCCATCCATGGGATTCTCCAGGCAAGAATACTACAGTGGGTTGCCATTTCCTTCTCCAAGGGATCTTCCTGACCCAGGGATCGAACCCAGGTCACCTGCATTGCAGGCAGATGCTTTAAACTCTGAGCCACCATATCTCTTATTTAATATTAGTGAAAGTTCTCTTCTGTCAATTACCTACAGATTTTAACCTTCTCTTGCAAATTTTTTCTATTTAATTCAGTGTTAAAGGATGAAACTAAATTACAAATAGTTAAAAAATCTATAATTCTCAGTTCAAATTTACTGAGTCAATGTCCAGATTTAATTTTCTTCCTTTTTCCTATCATTAAAAGCATCTGTATCCCTAAATAATTTTAGAGAATAAAACATCATTCTTCGATTGAATTTTGATATCCTGTATTAACAGTTAAATTTGCAGAGTAGTTAATAGAAACGTGATCTAAAAGTATAATAAATACTTCCTGACACAGAATGCCTGAAAAATTACAGAAAAAGACTGCTATACACACCCACACACACACACACACATACACACACATACATCACTTCAGTTCAGCCACTTAATCGTGTCTGACTCTTTGAAACCCCATGAACTGCAGCACGTCAGGCCTCCGTGTCCATCACCAATGCCTGGAGTTCACTCAAACCCAAACCCATGTCCATTGAGTCGGTGATGCCATCCAACCATCTCATCCTCTGTCATCCCCTTCTCCTCCTGCCCTCAATCTTTCCCAGCCTCAGGGTCTTTTCAAATGAGTCTTTTTGCATCAGGTGGCCAAAGTACTAGAGTCTCAACTTCAGCATCAGTTCTTCCAATGAATATTCAGACTGATTTCCTTTATAATGGACTGGTTGGATCTCCTTGTAGCCCAAGAGTCGTCTCCAACACCACAGTTCAAAAGCATCAATTCTTTGGCACTCAGCTTTCTTCATAGTCCAACTCTCACATCCATACATGACCACAGGAAAAACCATAGCCTTGACTAGACGGACCTTTGTTGACAAAATAATGTCTCAGTTTTTGAATATGCTGTTTAGGTTGATCATAATTTTCCTTCCAAGGAGTAAGCATCTTTTAATTTCATGGCTGGAATCACCATCTGCAGTGATTTTGGAGCCCCAAAAAATAAAGCCTGACACTGTTTCCACTGTTTCCCCATCTATTTCCCATGAAGTGATGAGACCAGATGCCATGATCTTAGTTTTCTGAGTGTAGAGTTTTAAGCCAACTTTTTCCTCTCCTCTTTCACTTTCATCAAGAGGCTCTTTAGTTCCTCTTCACTTTCTGCCATAAGGGTGGTGTCATCTGCATATCTGAGGTGACTGACATTTCTCCCAGCAATCTTGATTCCAGCTTGTGCTTCCTCCAGCCCTGCGTTTCTCATGATGTACTCTGCATATAAGTTAAATAAGCAGGGTGACAATATACAGCCTTGACGTACTCCTTTTCCTATTTGGAACCAGTTTGTTGTTCCATGTCCAGTTCTAACTGTTGCTTCCTGACCTGCATACAGGTTTCTCAAGAGGCAGGTCAGGTGGTCTGGAATTCCCATTTCTTTCAGAATTTTCCACAGTTTATTGTGATCCACACAGTCAAAGGCTTTGGCATAGTCAATAAAGCAGAAATAGATGTTTTTCTGGAACTCTCTTGCTTTTTGATGACCCAGCAGATGTTGGCAATTTGATCTCTGGTTCCTCTGCCTTATCTAAAACCAGCTTGAACATCTGGAAGTTCATGGTTCATGTATTGCTGAAGCCTGGCTTGGAGAATTTTAAGCATTACTTTATACCCATGTATAAAACCTTAAAGCTGAAATAATGTTTTAATTGTTTTCATATAGAATATTTTCTCTGACCACATGCAATTATCTTAAAAATTAATATCAAGCAGATAATGAAGAACCTTTAGAAATTTAGGAATTAAACTTTAATGACCTCTAAATCATAGAAGAAATAACAATAGATATCAAAACTACTTAGAACCTAGTAACAATAAAGCATTAAAATTTGGCCACATAATCAATGTGATCCTTAGAGGGAAATTTAACATTTAAAATATAAATGTTAGAGAAAAAGAAAGGCTAAAAATAATGTGGTAAGATTTAATTTAAGAAATTAGAAAATAAAGACAAAATAATTCCAAAGAAATTGAAGAACAAAAATGATATGCAGAAAATGATAAAATTGGAAGTTGAAGCTACACAAAAGAGAATCAACTAAGTCAGAATATAGTTATAGTTTTCTAGTTTCTTAAAGCTTTGTAAAATAGTTAAATCTGTGGGAATATTGGTAGAGCAGGGAAAGGGAAAAGAGAAATAACAACAGATTGAGAAGAGGTATATCGTAATAAGAGAATAGTATTGACTTTAGGTATACTAAAAGTGTTATTTTCAGTTGTAAACACTAATGAGAATGAAAATTCATAGCTATATCAAGTTGCCTTTATTATCACCTTAATAGAGTGTGGCTCAGATGGTAAAGAATCTGCCTGCAATGCAGGAGACTGGGGTTCCATCCCTGTGTTGGGAAGATCCCCTGAGAAGGAAATGGCAACCCACTCCAGTATTCTTGCCTTGAGAATTTTATAGACAAAGGAGCCTGGTGGGCTACAGTCCATGGGGTTACACAGAGTCAGACACAACTGAGCAAGTAATACATTTACTATCACAAAGAGAGATAAGAATACAAGTAGATGAAGCTCCCAATGCTAATTCCTCCAGAATATGAACCACACACCTGCAGTGAATAAGAAACCCGCCAAGTGTGAGAAGCCCAGTCCAGAAATCAGCTGCCTTTTATACCATTAGGTTGGAAGGATAGACAAGTTAGTGCTTAAGGACTGACCTGCTGCTGCTGAGTTGCTTCAGTCATGTTTGACTCATTGTGACCCCATGGACTTCAGCTCACCAGCCTTCTCCGCCCATGTGATTCTCCACATGAAAATACTGGAGTGGGTTGCCATGCTCTCCTCCAAGGAAGGACTGACCTGCTGCTGCTGCTGCTGCTAAGTCGCTTCAGTTGTGTCTGACTCTGTGCGACCCCATGGACTGCAGCCTACCAGGCTTCTCCGTCCATGGGATTCTCCAGGCAAGAACACTGGAGTGGGTTGCCATTTCCTTCTTGAATGCATGAAAGTGAAAAATGAAAGTGAAGTCACTCAGTGCTGTCCGACTCTTAGCGACCCCAGCCTACCAGGCTCCACCGTCCATGGGATTTGCCAGGCAAGAGTACTGGAGTGGGGTGCCATTGCCTTCTCTGAGGACTGACATACTACCATGTAATATGATTGACTGCTGTGCCACATCTAGGTATATCTGTGTTATACTTCAAGTTTACAGTGAGTGTGGCCATGTCCTTAATAAATATAAATAAACTTAGGAGAGAAAATTGGAAACTTTAAGACAATAGAAATAACCAAGAAGATTATAACTTCCCAAAACCGCTCAAAAGAAATCGAAGGAATCTATAATCATTAAAAAACTTGGTAGCCATTAAAAATTGATCACATACCAACAGTTTTACATGCAATTTTAACCAAAAATTCAAGGAATTGACATCTGATATATATAAATTGTTCCAAAGAATATAAAAAGAGTAACATACCTTTATTCTGTAAAGTTAATGTGACCTTATTACCATATAAAGAATAAATATGAAAGGGAAAAATTACAAGTGGACTTCACTTATAGATGGCCAAATTCTAAATAAAATAATATACAATGATAGAACAAATGTAAAATGAAACCATATAAAGATATAATTTTAGCACAGTACAATAAGTTACTGAGGAATCATGTAATGTAAAATAGATCATTATAGAGAAAAAATTAGATAAAAATTTAAAGGTGTACTAAAATAGATGAATAACTATGACATCCACATTGATAAAAAGACTCAATATTATAGATATCTCAATTATTCAAAAATATTACACCAATCAAGCTAAATATAATACCAATTGATATCCTAACAGAAGGTTTGGGAACTTGATATGTTGGTTTTAAATTTTATATTGAAAAGGAAAAGATCAAGAATAGTTATTGTATTGTTCACTCACTAAGTTACACCCACTCTTTGTGAGCCCATGGACTGCAGCATGACAGCTTCCCTGTCCTTCACAATCTCGTGGAGTTTGTTCACACTCATGTCCATTGAGTCATTGATGCCATCCAACCCTTTCATTGTCTATCTCCCTCTCTTCCTGCCTTCAATGTTTCCCAGCATCAGGATCTTTTCCAACAAGTTGGCTCTTCATATCAGATGGCCAAAGTATTGTGGCTTCAGCTTCAGCATCAGTCCTTCCAATGAACATTCAGGGTTGATTTCCGTTAGGATTGACTGCTTTGATCTCTTTGCAGTCTAAGGGATTCTCAAGAGCCTTCTCCAACACCACAGTTCAAAAGCATCAGTTCTTCAGTACTCAATCTTCTTTATGGTCCAACTCTCACATCCATACATGACTACTGTAAAGACCATAGCTTTGACTATACAGACCTTTATCAACAAAATGATGTCTCTGCTTTGTAATACACTGTCTAGGTTTGTCATAGCTTTTCTTCCAAGGAACAAGTATCTTTTAATTTCATGGCTGCAGTCACTGTCCCACATTGATTTTGGAGCCCAAGAAAATAAAATCTGCCACTGGAATTAGAATTGGAAAAGGAACCAGAGATCAAATTGCCAACATCCATTGGATCATCGAAAAAGTAAGAACAGCTAGGATACTGCTAACGAAGGTCAGTGAGGAGGATCTTTCCGTACAAGGTATGAAGATTTATTACAAAGCCATTGGTATTAGCACAATGATAACAATTATACTTCTTAATAAAAAAAAAAAAAAACTCAGAAACATACACATGTACGGAAACTTGATAAATATAGTAGAAAAGGACAAGAAAGACAGAAAGACAATTTGTGATTGGTTCTCAAAACTAATTAAAGAATACATGAATAAACAGATATACTATGGTTAATAAGCAAGTGAAGCTGAAAAAATAAGCAAGTTTAAGCTATGAATTATCTTTTTTGGCTGTCTAAATATCAATTCAATAAGCCAGGTAAACTGAATCTCCACTTGACTTTTTGCTGTGTAAACGTAGTCTGGAAGACATTTTAAAGAAAGGAGGATGTTGTGAGTAATTGACCTTTTCTCTAGAAAGGAAATAGTGATATTTTCAACCACTACAGTAACATCAAGCAGGCCACACAAAAGGAAGGTCACTTTTTTATTGAAAAGGAGGGGAAAACACGGTGGAGAAATGTATTTTCTTCCGTAAATAATTGGAAGTCTTGTGTAGAAAATGAAAGGCATGAAGCTTTTAAGGGGACTATTAATGCTCCTTTCCTGAGCTTCACATCATATTAACATAGTATTATGTGGAAAAATGCACTGCATAGTGTCCTGTCACCAAGGACATTTTGGCCTGTGAGCCTCTCCACCTTAATTACAAGGTTATCTGAATCGCCAAAGGTGACTCCTTTGGATCAAGTTTAGCCACACCTTGTCAGTTTCAAGCATTATGAGCCTCATAATAAGTTTTAAAATGTAAAGTTGTACCCTGCAGCAGTTCGTAATGACAAAGTATGATTTTTCTGAATCTCTTAAAGGTAGTTTTGTCAAGGACTGAACATGCAAAACTGACCTTATCAGAGAGGTAAATGCAGCTCCAATTAAAACTGAACTGGGAAAAAAAAAAAAAAAAACTGAACTGGGGAGGAGATTTTGGAGGGGTGTTCAAAATGTTTAAGCCTCATAGATAAGGGACACTGCCATATGCTGCAGCATCTTTATTCTCATCCTGCAATTACAGGGATCAACAAAACATTGTTGGAAATCATTTCAGTTAGCATGGATGCTACTGTTGAGATTAGATTAATTAAACTGATAAATCCCAAGCATGGATCAAAAACATCTAGTAACATGAAAGCAATAAAAATATGAGACAGGCTAGGGCTGCCAAGAAGTTTTTCAAAGCTCCCACTGGCCTAGTATGATTGGAAAATCTACAATTTTGAAGAAAAGAAAATAGATCAAACGCCAGGTAAATATAAGTCTGAAGGTCTGGCATTCACCAGAAATGAGGCTTCATAACCAAGAGGAGCTTATCATAGCCAAAGCAGGATGCACAGTACATCAAAGTGAATTAGGCAGTTTCACCTCGGCATCCAATCTAATAACAAATAACATTGGGTCTTATTGGCAAGTGCTCTGTGCCTTCATAATTGAATGCTGAATATCAGTAACTGACCATGTAGTAGGAGCAATGACCTAAGGATGTAGAGATAGGACTGATTTAGATTATATCTGCATGTAGGAAAAATTCAGGCTCTTTTCCAGTGAAGAATTAACCTGAAAAATACACTGTGAAATCCCAAGAGAGTCAATTCCTAGATAGGTTGATAAGAAGTCCAGGGTCCCTGCGGAGGAGAAAGGGGTCTGGGGCTCTCAAGGAGTGATAGGGGTCTGGAATATTTAGGGAGGAGAAAAGGACAAACATCTTTTTTTTTTTTTTTCTAAACATTTCTAAGTCTTAGTCACATAAAACATTTTTTTTTCTTTAAGCCCACAACTGATGATTACACAGAATCATGGTCCACTGGAGAAGGGAATGGCAAACCACTTCAGTATTCTTGCCTTGACAACCCCATGAACAGTATGAAAAGGCAAAATGATAAGATACTGAAAGAGAAACTTCCCAGGTCGGTAGGTGCCCAATATGCTACAGGAGATCAGTGGAGAAATAACTCCAGAAAGAAGGAAGGAACGGAGCCAAAGCAAAAACAATACCTAGTTGTGGATGTGACTGGTGATAGAAGCAAGGTCCAATGCTGTAAAGAGCAATATTGCATAGGAACCTGGAATTTCAGGTCCATGAATCAAGGCAAATTGGAAGTGGTCAAATAGGAGATGGCAAGAGTGAACGTCGACATTCTAGGAATCAGCGAACTAAAATGGACTGAAATGGGTGAACTTAACTCAGATGACCATTATATCTACTACTGTGGGCAAGAATCCCTTAGAAGAAATAGAATAACCATCATGGTCAACAAAAGAGTCTGAAATGCAGTACTTGGATGCAATCTCAAAAACGACAGATTGATCTCTGTTCATTTCCAAGGCAAACCATTCAATATCACTGTGATCCAAGCCTATGCCCCAACTAGTAATGCTGAAGAAGCTGAAGTTGAATGGTTCTATGAAGACCTAAGAGATCTTTTAGAACACCCAAAAAAGATCTCCTTTTCATTATAGGGGACTGAAATGCAAAAGTAAGAAGTCAAGAAACACCTGGAGTAACAGGCAAATTTGGCCTTGGAGTACAGAATGAAACAGGGCAAAAGCTAATAGAGTTCTGCCAAGAGAACGCACTGGTCATAGCAAACACCCTATTCCAACAACACAAGAGAAGACTCTACACATGGACATCCCCAGATGGTCAACACCAAAATCAGATTGATTATATTCTTTGCAGCCAAAGATGGAGAAGCTCTATACAGTAAGCAAAAACAAGACTGGGAGCTGACTGTGACTCAGATCATGAACTTCTTATTGCCAAATTCAGACTTAAATTGAAGAAAGTAGAGAAAACCATTTGACCATTCAGGTATGACCTAAATCAAATCCCTTATGATTATACTGTAGAAGTGAGAAATAGATTTAAGGGACTAGATCTGATAGACAGAGTACCTGATGAACTACGCACGGAGGTTCATGACATTGTACAGGAGAAAAGGATCAAGACCATCCCCATGAAAAAGAAATGCAAAAAAACAAAATGGCTGTCTGAGGAGGGCTTACAAATAGCTGTGAAAAGAAGAGAAGTGAAAAGCAAAGGAGAAAATGAAAGATATTCCCATTTGAATGCTGAGATCCAAAGAATAGCAAGGAGAGATAAGAAAGCCTTCCTCAGCGATCAGTGCAAAGAAATAGAGGAAAACAACAGAATAGGGGAAGTCTAGAGATCTCTTCAATAAAGTTATAGATACCAAGGGAACATTTCAAGCAAAGATGGGCTCAATAAAGGACAGAAATGGTATGGACCTAACAGAAGCAGAAGATATTAAGAGGTGGCAAGAATACACAGAAGAAGTGTACAAAAAAGATCTTCATGACCCAGATAATCATGATGGTGTGATCATTCACTTAGAGCCAGACATCCTGGAATGTGAAGTCAGGTGGGCCTTAGAAAGCATCACTACGAACAAAGCTAGTGGAGGTGATGGAATTCCAGTTGAGCTCTTTCAAATCCTGAAAGATGATGCTGTGAAAGTTCTGCACTCAATATGCCAGCAAATTTGGAAAACTCAGCAGTGGCCACAGGACTGGAAAAAGTGTTTTCATTCTAATCCCAAAGAAAGGCAATGCCAAAGAATGTTCAAACTACCGCACAATTGCACTCATCTCACACGCTAGTAAAGTAATGCTCAAAATTCTCCAAATCAGGCTTCAGCAATACCTGAACTGTGAACTTCCAGATGTTCAAGCTGGTTTTAGAAAAGGCGGAGGAACAAGAGATCAAATTGCCAACATCTGCTGGATTATCAAAAAAGCAAGAGTGTTCCAGAAAAACATCTATTTCTGCTCTATTGACTATGCCAAAGCTTTTAACTGTGTGGATCACAATAAACTGGAAAATTCTGAAAGAGATGATAATACCAGACCACCTGACCTGCCTCTTGAGAAACCTATATACAGGTCAGGAAGAAATAGTTACAAATGGACATGGAACAACAGACTGGTTCCAAATAGGAAAAGGAGTACGTCAAGGCTGTATATTGTAACCCTGCTTTTTTAACTTATATGCAGAGTACATCATGAGAAATGCTGGGCTGGAAGAAGCCCAAGCTGGAATCAAGATTGCCAGGAGAAATAGCAATAGCCTTAGATATGCAGATGACACCACCCTTATGCAGAAAGTGAAAAGGAACTAAAAAGCCTCTTGATGAAAGTGAAAGAGGAGAGTGAAAAAGTTGGCTTAAAGCTCAACATTCAGAAAACGAAGATCATGGCATCTGGTCCCATCACTTCATGACAAATCGATGGGGAAACGGTGGAAACAGTGTCAGGCTTTTTTGGGGGGGGGGCTCCAAAATCACTGCAGATGGTGATTCCAGCCACAAAATTAAAAGATGTTTGCTCTTTGGAAGGAAAGTTATGACCAACCTAGATAGCATATTGAAAAGCAGAGATATTACTTTGCCAACAAAGGTCTGTCTAGTCAAGGCTATGGTTTTTCCAGTGATCATGTATGGATGTGAGAGTTTGGCTATGAATAAAGCTGAGCACCAAAGAATTGATGCTTTTGAACTGTGGTGCTGGAGAAGACTCTTGAGAGTCTTGGACTGCAAGGAGATCAACCAGTCCATCCTAAAGGAGCCGAGTCCTGGTTGTTCACTGGAAGGACTGATGCTGAGGCTGAAACTCCAATACTTTTTTTGGCCACCTCATGTGAAGAGTTGACTCATTGCAAAAGACCCTGATGCTGGGAGGGATTGGGGGCAGGAGGAGAAGGGGATGACAGACGATGAGATGGCTGGATGGCATCACCCATATGATGCACATGAGTTTGGGTGAATTCCTGGAGTTGGTGATGGACAGGGAGGCCTGACAACTGTGATTCATGCAGTCACAAAGAGTTGGACATGACTGAGCTACTGAACTGATGATTACACAACAAACAATTCAGTTTAAGCTCTGTACTAGGGATTATATAACAACAATGTATCCTGCTTAAGGACAGTTTCTCCTTCCTGAAAACCATATGACTAATCCTGATATTTTAGAATGTATATTATGGGAGTGGATCTGGTAGGATCTTTCTATTGTTAAATTCTAATCCTGTTATCCTAAAATGTAAATTATGGGAGTGGGTCTATTAAGATCTTTACAACCTTGAGACAGTCTTTTGATTTATTATAATAACCAATTTAAAAAGTATATAACTCCCTTGCTAACACTAGTGAGTGGAGCACTCTCCATCCCCTTTCTGATGTCTATGTGAGACGCTTTCTCTGCCCCTTTTCATACTTTAATAAAACTCTGCTATACAAAAGCTCTTGAGTGATCAAGCCTAGTCCCTGATCCCAAAGCTAAATCTTCTTCTTCAGAGATCACAAATCTGACATCATTCACCATGAGCTATCAATCCCAAGATTTATTCTAATAACATATGAATTAGAAAAAACAGAAATATAGCTACTGGCTGAAATTAAAGAAAGAGATGATGGATGGAAAGGCAGTGGAAGGGAAAGAAGGAAAAGAGAAGGATGAAGGAGGGAAGGAACAGTTGATTATTCTGTAACTACTCTAGGTAATGGAATATGCTTCATGCCCCAAGAAACAGATATACAATCTCAAAGGAAGCCTTCTATTTTATAAAAGCCTGTATGGGCTCATGAGGCCAAAATCAAATCAGTCTCTTTTAAGGGATGTTATTGGACAGTCCTACTCTCAAAATTTTCCTCTGAAAGATATCCTAGGGTTACTTGTGCCATTTATAAGTAAGCCATATATATACTTTATTTACAGAATTATTTTTAAAGACTAGAAAACTATCACAAGAATAGCAAAATGGTCTTTGTACATGATACACTACCTCTCCTAAAATCAGTTTTCTTATTATATCTATCATGGGTTCTAACCTTGGAAAAACCTTCTTATTATCCTTCAAGCCCTGCTAAAAATGAGGTATGTGGGGTCAAGAAGACAAAGAAAAAAAGACCCACTAGTAATGCTCAGACTTTGGGAATAAATGATCTCCAGGATGCAATTAGCACAATCCTTCACCTGGGAGATGGCAAGAACTAAGAGAAAAGAAAAAAGTACGCAGGTTCAAGTGATGACTTTTAGAATAATTTTCTGTTCCAGCCACATTTTACCCTAATGACCATGCTAATCTAGTCTTGATTAGCGTGACCATGAAAATAATTATCATTTATATGCAATTTTAAATCTTAAAAACCTTTGTTAAAAATGTTCTTTCCTGCTATAGGACATCCAATATTGTCTGGAATAATGAGTTCATTATAGTGTTTGCCTTTTTTTTCCTGAAGTCTATAAATGTATAGCTTATATCCAAGTGCTAATATTAGCACATAGACTCTATTGAACCTCTAATGTGTCTTTCTGACAATTAATATCTTAACATTTTAATTTATATATTTGCTGAGATATGAGAGGAGACATTTCTGTAGTGCATATATATTATAAACTTTTTACATAGAAAATTATACTATTCCTAGTTTGCATTATTTTTTCACTTATATCATTCTGTGTCAAGAAGGCAAAAATCACTTACACTTAAGTACTCACTGGCTATTATTGTCCTGAAGATAGAAAAAAATGTGCTTGTCCTCAACATATACACTGAAGATTTGCTTCTATATTTAAATGAAAGGATATATTTATATCTTTAATGCTTTAGAATTATACTACCAATGGACATATTTGAAATATAGAAATTATGAGAAGATTTCAATGTCACAAAATATATGCAATATAAAAAGGCTGTGATTTAAAGAAAGTAACCTGACATTATTTTTAAAGTGTTCTGTACCAAAAGTTCTTTGTGAAAATTTAAAAATAAAACTAGATATATTCTGTGGGCAAGGACTGGGTCTGCTAGAAGCATCTTTCAGCCTTAATAAAGAAGATTTAAGGTATCTTCTACATTTGCAAAATCACACTTTTTCTTGATTTTATTAATAACTATCAGAAATTTATAAAAGATGTTTTAATCCAGATATATGCCCAGGAGTGGGATTGCTGGATCATACAGTTCAGTTGAGTTCAGTCACTTAGTAATGTCTGACTCCTTGCAATGCATGACTGCAGCACACCAGGCCTCCCTGTCCATCTCCAACTCCCAGAGTTTATCCAAACTCATGTCCATTGAGTCGGTGATGCCATCCAATCATCTCATCCTCTGTCGTCCCCTTCTCCTCTTGCCTTCAATCTTTCCCAGCATTAGGATCTTTTCAAATGTGTCAGTTCTCTGCATCAGGTGGCCAAATTATTGGAGGTTCAGCTTCAGCATTAGTCCTTCTAATGACTATTCAGGACTGATTTCTTTTAGGATTGACTGGTTGGATTTCCTTGCAGTCCAAGGGACTCTCAAGAGTCTTCTCCAACACCATGGTTTAAAAGCATCAGTTCTTTGGTGCTCAGCTTCCTTTATAGTCCAACTCTCATATCCATATATGACCACTGGAAAAACCATAGCTTTGACTAGACAGACCTTTGTTGGCAATAAATGTCTCTGCTTTTAATATGCTGTCTAGGTTGGTTCTAACTTCTCTTCCAAGGAGCAAGTGTCTTTTAACTTCATGGCTGCAGTCACCATCTGCAGTGATCAAAAAATAAAGTCTGTCACTGTTTCCACTATTTCCCCCTCTATTTGCCATGAAGTGATGGGACAAGATGCCATGATCTTAGTTTTCTGAATGTTGAGCTTTAAGTCAACATTTTCACTCTCCTCTTTCACTTTCATCAAGAGGGGCTTCAGTTCTTCTTTGCTTTCTGCCATAGGATCATATGGTAGTTCTATTTTTAGTTTTTTTAAGGAAGCTCTGTATTGTTCTTCATAGTGGCTATACCAATTCACATTCCCTCCAACAGTATAGGAGGGTTCACTTTTATCCATACCCTCTCTGGCATTTATTGTTTGTAGATTTTTTTTGATGGCCATTCTGATTGGTGTGAGGTGATATCTCATTTTAGTTTTGATTTGCATTTCTCTAAGAATTAACAATGTTGAGCATTTTATAATGTGCATCTTGGCCATCTATAAGTCTTCTTTGGAAAAATGTCTATTTCAATCATCTGTCCATTTATAATTTGGTTGTTTGTTTTTTTTGTTACATTGAACCATGAGCTGTTTGTAAATTTTAGAGACTAAACCCTTGTCAGTCACATAATTTGCAAATCTTTTCTCCCATTTTGTCAGCTGTCTTTCCATTTTGTTTATGGCTTCCTTTGCTATGCAAAGACTTTTGAATTTAATTAGGTCCCATATGCTTGTTTTTGTTTTTATTTCCATTACTCTAGGAGGTACATTGAGGTATGTGCTCTGCCACTTACTGGAGAGTTTTTGGAGGTTTTTTGGGTCATAAATGGGTGTTGAATTTTGTCAAAAGTATTTGGTGTCAAACACACTAGATCATACCCTAGCTCTGCCACTTTATATTCTGTAGCATTGGAAGTATTAATCTCTCTCATGCCTTAGTTTCCTCATCTATAAAATTAGGATGCTAATACTGTTTCATCCAATGAGATTATTGTAAAGATAAAGCAACACATAAAATGCTTATTATATTTTATGAATTGTATGATAAACTTTTGTTATTATTAACATCATTCTATTATTATTCATCTAGTACCATGATAAATGCTGATAAGCAAAAAGTACTTATAAAATTCCAACTATGATAGTACTGGGCTTCCCTGGTGGCTCAGACAGTAAAGCGTCTGCCTGCAATGCTGGAAACATGGGTTCAATCCCTGAGTCAGGAAGATCCCCTGGAGAAGGAAATGGCAACCCATTCTAGTACTCTTGCCTGGAAAATCCCATAGACAGAGGAGCATGGTAGGCTATATAGTTCATGGAGTTGGAAAGAGTCAGACACAACTGAGCGACTTCCCTTCACTTCTACTTTTCACTGTTGTAATAGTCAGGGTCCACCTAGAAAATAAATAACTCTAGGTCTTTCAAACAGAATATAATACAAGAAATTAGTTACACAAATGAGAGAAAAGCTGAGAAACAGATCAAGGGCAGCAATATAACACAGAGATTAGCAATATAAGGAAATAGCTATCAGCTTTAGAGCTGAAAAGGCAATGGAAGGAGAGGATATTATAAGACTCTGGAAGTCAGGCTGTCCAGCTAGTATTGGAGGCATGGAGGAGACAAACCTGCTGCCTAAACAAGCAGAGAAAGAAGGGAATAAATATATGGTGTCTCTCCTCTTCACATGTACTCAGTCTTATGCCACATCTTTCCTGGAAATCAAAGGACAATGAGACTGATAAATTTTGGGTTTTATAATCTAAAGGAAAACAGTGGAAGACAGGAGCATTGACCTGAGGGCAAACAGGAGTTGGCCAGCATTCAGTTCAGTTTAGTTGCTCAGTCATGTCCAAGTCTTTGTGACCCCATGGACAGCAGCACACCAGGATTCCCTGTCCATCACCAACTTTCAGAGCCTACTCAAACTCAAACTGCGTTGGTGATGCCATCCAACCATCTCATCCTCTGTCATCCCCTTTTCCTCCAGCCTTCACTCTTTTCCAGCATCAGGGTCTTTTCCAATGAGTTTGTTCTTCACATCAATTGGCCAAAGTATTGAAGTTTCAGCTTCGGCATCAGTCCTTCTAACGACTATTCAAAACGGATTTCTTTTAGGATTGACTGGTTGGATCTCCTTACAATCCAACGAACTCTCAAGAGTCTTCTCCAACACCACAGTTCAAAAGCATCAATTCTTTGGTGCTCAGCTTTCTTTATAGTCCAACTCTTACATCCATACATGACTACTGGAAAAACCATAGCTTTGACTAGACGGACCTTTGTTGGCAAAGTAATGTCTCTGCTTTTTAATATGCTCTCTAGGTTGGTCATAACTTTTCTTCCAAGGAGCAAGTATCTTAATTTTATGGCTGCAGTCACCATATGCAGTGATTCTGAAGCCCAAAAAAATAGTTTGTCACTGTTTACCCATCTATTTGCCATGAAGTGATGAGACCAGAGGCCAGGATCTTAGTCTTCTGAATGTTGAGTTTTAAGCCAGATTTTTCCCTCTCCTCTTTCACTATCATCAAAAGGCTCTTTAGTTCTTCTTCGCTTTCTGCCATATGGGTGGTGTCATCTACATATCTGAGATTATTGATAGTTCTCCCAGTAATCTTGATTCCAGCTTGTGCTTCATCCAGCCCAGCATTTCTCATGATGTACTCTGCATATAAGTTAAATAAGCAGGGTGACAATGTAAGGCCTTGACGTACTCCTTTTCCTATTTGGAACCAGTCTGTTGTTCCATGTCCACTTCTAACTGCTGCTACTTGACCTGCATACAGATTTCTTAGGAGGTAGGTCAGGTGGTCTGGTATTCCCATCTCTTTAAGGATTTTGACCAGCATAGTTAATTTAATTAGAATGATTTAAGATCTACAACAACACATGCAGTTAAATCTGAAAGCAAGCTTGCTCTGCCTATACCTACTATTGGTAGACTTTCAGGTAGAAGGGCACATGGAGCACTTCCTTAAAACCAGTAAGGAGTTCACTGAAAGAGCATAACAGCACAGGTTTTAGATTTTCATTCTGACTCTGCTGCACTCCATTTAGTCAAGGCTATGCTTTTTCCAGTGGTCATGTATGGATATGAGAGTTGGACTGTAAAGAAAGCTGAGCGCTGAAGAACTGATGCTGTTGAACTGTGGTGTTGGAGAAGACTCTTGAGAGTCCCTTGGACTGCAAGGAGATCCAACCAGTCCATTCTGAAGGAGATCAGCCCTGGGATTTCTTTGGAAGGAATGATGCTAAAGCTGAAACTCCAGTACTTTGGCCACCTCGTGCGAAGAGTTGACTCACTGGAAAAAACTCTGATACTGGGAGGGATTGAGGGCAGGAGGAAAAGGGGACGACAGAGGATGAGATGGCTGGCTGGCATCACCAACTCAATGGACGTGAGTTTGGGTGAACTCCGGGAGTTGGTGATGGACAGGGAAGCCTGGCATGCTGCGACTCATAAGGTCACAAAGAGTCGGACATGACTGAGCTACTGAACTGAACTGAACTGCTGCACTCAAACTAAAAGCCTTTTTTTAATTTACATTTTTAATCCATGTAATGTGGATAGTAATGTTTGACTTACTGAATAATCTCTAGTAATAAAGGACATAATAAAAGATTAGCACAATTCTTCAACTGATAGCACACAATAATGATGGCTTATAATATTATCAGAAATTAGAAAAAATGTAAGTTGTAGCTTCAATAGCTTAATAAAAATCTTGCTTTAGTCCATATATTTAGCAGTATATTTTTATTACCATAATTCTTTAAATCTAGATGTCATCTCTAATGTAAGATCTATCATTATTATATGTACACCTATGAAAGAAAAAACTCAGCTATAACACACAATATCTCATTATCTTTTTCACTGAATTGCATGTCCCTGTAGGTTGAGCAGCTTCTGTCTAAAGTCGGCTGGAAGTTTCTGACATAGTATGTATAATGCTGTATCAACACTGTCCTGTACAATGCATGAATGGATCATACTAGTCTCTTGCTGCCTTGAAATTTTTCATCTGCTCCATGGAATTGTCAGCTTTTTCTGCTTTTAATTACTTTGCTTAATATATGGTAGACAATCTTTTTTATTTTTTTTTCACGTTTTCTCACAAAGTGTAGCTAACATCATCTCTTTACAAATTAACTAAAAAGTTAACCAAAAACTTCTGTATAGCAATGAAAACCATCAACAAAATGAAATGGCAATTTATAAAATGGAAGAACATATTTATAAATCAAATCCAATAAAGGATGAATATCCAAATTATAAAAATAATTCATATTGTTTTATTGTTGTTGTTTACTCACTAAGTCATGTCCAATCCCGTGGACTGTAGCCGTGGACTTTGTGACACCATGCACTGTAGCCTGCCAGGCTCCTCTGTCCATGGGATTCTCCAGGCAAGAATACTGGAGTCAGTAGCCATTTCCTTCTCCAGGGGATCTTCCCAACCCACGGATTAAACCCAAGCCTCCTGCGTTTATAGGTGGATTCTTTACCACTAAGCCACCAGGGAAGCCCAAAGAATTCATATAGCTCAATAGAAACCAACAATCTATTTTTAAAAATGGGGAGAGAATCTGAATAGATGTTTCCCCAAAGAAGTTGTTCAGATGGCCAACAGTTACATTAAAAAAATGCTTAATGTCAACTGCTGATGCTGAGTCACTTCAGTCGTGTCCGACTCTGTCAGATCCCATAGACGGCAGCCCACCAGGCTCCCCCATCCCTGGGATTCTCCAGGCAAGAACACTGGAGTGGGTTGCCATTTCCTTCTCCAGTGCATGAAAGTGAAAAGTGAAAGTGAAGTCGCTCAGTCATGTCTGACTCTTAGCGACCCCATGGACTGCAGCCCACCAGGCTCCTCCATCCATGGGATTTTCCAGGCAAGAGTATTGGAGTGGGGTGCCATTGCCTTCTCAACTAATCATCATTAAAATTCAATTTAAAACCACAATGAGATATTTTAATAGAGAAGAATAAACCTGACTCTGTATTGGGTCTCTAACTCTAATCTTTGTGCTCAGTTGCCTGCACTTAGTCAGGCTGGTTCTGTACCTTTGTCTCCTCAATTGGTGAAAGAATGTTATCTATAGACTGAAATATGCATAGCAACGCTTTCTCAAGGTTCTGCCTCCCACACTTGACCTTTCATTCATACAGAGATAAAAAGCTACAGAGGAGAAAACATTTGTCTTGCTGAAGGTTTGCAGGAACATCATTATTAGATCTACCTGGACAGCTCTAAGAACAAAGATTATCACATCTGGCTAGCACCAAGAAGTCTATAACAACCAGCCACACCCCCTTGTCCCATTTTAGTATAAAAGAAGCCTGAATTCTAATTCAGATAAGACTGTTCTTTGGGACACTAGTCCACCATCTTTCTGAACTGAGTTATTGGGAAAAGGAATAGTGACTTATCTCTCAATTTATTTGCCTATTGTTTGTTGAACAGTATGAGCCTGGTCTTGATAGCAATATCATCTCACACCTCTCAGAATAACTATTTCAAAAAGATAAGAAATAGCAAATTTTGGCAATGAAGCGGAGAAAAAAAAACCTTTGTGAACTGTTGGTGGGAGTGTAAATCAGTACAGACACTATGGAAATTCTGAAAAACAATAAAAACTTCCTCAAAAACTTTAAAATACAGATACCCTATAAGATATTCCATAGTTTCCACCAATGGATAAATGGTTAAAGAAAATGTGATAAAATTATTTAAATGTGATAAATATATATAAATATTCTAAATACAATGAAATATTATTCATCCATAAAAAGGATAGCCAACCATTTGCTATAGCATGGATGAATCTTGAGGGCATCTTCCCAAGGGAAATAAGTCAGACAGAAGAATACTTATATGTGAATTAAAAAAAAAAAAAAAACCAACACCCATAAATATAGATAACATTGTGGTGGTTTCTAGAGGAGGTGAGGGGATGGGCCAATTGGGGAAGGTGATCAAAAGGTACAAGATTCTGCTTAGTCACTCAGTCATGTCCAGCTCTCTGTGACCCCATGGACTATAGCCTACCAGGCTCCTCTGTCCATGGAATTCTCCAGGCAAGAATACTGGAGTGGGTAGCCATTTCTTTCTCCAACAAGATTCTAGTTATAAAATAAGTCCTGGGTTGTAATGTATAATCTGGTGACTATAGAAAACAATATAAGTTTTTAAGAGTAAATCTTAAAAGTTCTCATAAGAAAAAAATTTGTAACTGTGTGTAATGGAATGTTAATTACACTGTGATGATCACATCACAATACATACAAGTATCAGCCCATTATGTTGCACAAATATCATAAAAAATAAGATAAAAGGAAGTACTTTGGGACCAAAAAAAAAATTCTTGAATATTGGAAAGCATTTCAGTGTTGCTTTATAAGAAAATAATAAACTGTTTTCATCCCTATAAAGAAAAATTTCCCTTTAAACATGTCAAATTAATGTCACACTCTAATTGGAAACTTCAATACATAAAGTAATGTTTTATTAAAATACTGATAGTGTAACCTTCTTAAATTTAATTGAAATAGCAACTAAACTCAAACAGATTATTGTTTAAAATGTTTGAACTCAACTTATGTGATGACAGCATGAACAAATATGATCAAGTTGACATGCTATGTGATGTCTGTCATCTGATCAACACAAGTTGTAAAATAACAGATTGTAAGATGCATCCCAGTTTCAAATATGATCCTTAGAACCTATCAGTATAAAACATGATCATATTTACTCAGGTCCCATTATCAGGGGAAGTGAAAAGGAAAGAAATTAGAGAAAAGGAGAGTCAGGTACAGAATTTGCCATAAGAAAAGTCAATTTTTAATACGTAGAAATACAGTACCTATTTAATTGGAAAAGGAGTACATCAAGGCTATATATTGTCACCCTGCTTATTTAACTTCGATGCAGAGTACATCATGAGAAATGCTGGACTGGAAGAAACACAAGCTGGAATCAAGATTGCTAGGAGAGAAATATCAATAACCTCAGATATGCAGATGACACCACCCTTATGGCAGAAAGTGAAGAGGAACTAAAAAGCCTCTTGATGAAAGTGAAAGTGGAGAGTGAAAAAGTTGGCTTAAAGCTCAACATTCAGAAAACGAAGATCATGGCATCTGGTCCCATCACTTCATGGGAAATAGGTGAGGAAACAGTGGAAATAGTGTCAGACTTTATTTTGGGGGGCTCCAAAATTACTGCAGATGGTGACTGCAGCCATGAAATTAAAAGACGCTTACTCTTTGGAAGGAAAGTTATGACCAACCTAGATAGCATATTCAAAAGCAGAGACATTACTTTGCCAACAAAGGTCCATCTAGTCAAGGCTATGGTTTTTCCAGTGGTCATGTATGAATGTGAGAGTTGGACTGTGAAGACAGCTGAGCGCTGAAGAACTGATGCTTTTGAACTGTGGTGTTGGAGAAGACTCTTGAGAGTCCTTTGGACTGCAAGGAGATCCAACCAGTCCATTCTGAAGGAGATCAGCCCTGGGATTTCTTTGGAAGGAATGATGCTAAAGCTGAAACTCCAGTACTTTGGCCACCTAATGCGAAGAGTTGACTCATTGGAAAAGACTCTGATGCTGGGAGGAATTGGGGGCAGGAGGAGAAGGGGACGACAGAGGATCAGATGGCTGGATGGCATCACTGACTTGATGGACGTGAGTCTGGGTGAACTCCGGGAGTTGATGATTGACAGGGAGGCCTGGCGTGCTGCAATTGATGGGGTGGCAAAGAGTCGGACATGACTGAGTGACTGAACTGAACTGAAATGTTTATCAAAACCCAGAACATATTTTCAATATTTAACTAATTATTGGATGCTTATAAACTTTACCTTACCAGAAAAATACAGTGTTTGCCTTTATTTTAAAAAAAATACATACACATAAGTTCTGGAGATTTTTTCTAAAATCAGCAAAAATTTTTTTATTAATTAATTTATTTTAATTGGAGGTTAATTACTTTACAATATTGTGGTGGTTTTGCCATACATTGACACGAATCAGCCACAGGTGTACATGTGTCCCCCTGTCTGAAACCACCCTCCCACCTCCCTCCCCATCCCACCCCTCTGGGTTGTCCCAGTGCACCAGCTTTGAGTGCCCTACATCATGCATTGAACTTGGATTGGTCATCTATTTCACAACTGATAATATATATGTTTCAATGCCATTCTTTCAAATCATCCCCACCCTCACCTTCTCCCAGAGTCCAAAAGTCTGTTATTTATATCTTTGTCTCTTTTGTTGTCATCGTTACCATCTTTCTAAATTCCATATATATGTGTCAATATACTGTATTGGTGTTTTTCTTTCTGTCTTACTTCACTCTGTATAATAGGCTCCAGTTTCATCCACCTCATTAGAACTGACTCAAATGTGTTCTTTTTAATAGATGAGTAATATTCCATTGTGCATATGCACCACAACTTTCCTATCCATTTGTCTGCCTAAGGGCATCTAGGTTGCTTCCATGTCCTAGCTATGGTAAACAGTGCTGCCATGAACATTGGGGTACACGTGTCTCTTTCAATTCTGATTTCCTCAGTGTGTATGCCCAGCAGTGGGATTCCTAGGTCATATGGCAGTTCTATTTCCAGTTTTTTAAGGAATCTCCACATTGTTCTCCATAGTGACTGTACTACTTTGCATTCCCACCAACAGTGTTAGAGGGTTCCCTTTTCTCCACACCCTTTCCAGCTTTTACTGTTTGTAGACTTTTTGATAGCAGCCATTCTGACTGGTATGAGTTGGTACCTCATTGTGGTTTTGATTTGCATTTCTCTGATTAATAAGTGATGTTGAGCATCTTTTCATGTGTTTGTTAGCCATCTGTATGTCTTCTTGGGAGAAATGTCTGTTTAGTTCTTTTGCCCATTTTTGATTGGGGCATTTATTTTTCTGGTATTGAGCTGCATGAGCTGCTTGTATATTTTTGAGATTAATTCTTTGTCAGTTGCTTCATTTGCTATTATTTTCTCCCATTCTGAAGTAAAAGCAGCAATGTATTTTTTAGATATGTGTTTGAAAACCTGCATTTTACAGCAATGCTAGGATGAATAATTATTAAAATGTTTTATTTTAGAGGAATCATCTGTCATTTTAAACTTAAAAAGAGAAAGGAAACATGACATATGATTACTATTTGCTCAAATGTAGTGAACAGGCATGAAAATTCTAAATTTGAACTTGGACTGTGGGTGTGAAAAAAAAATCAAGACAAAAACTATCTACAATGTGTGGAGGAATGTGATGACTCATGGAATTAGTAATATGTTGCTAACAGTGCCTAAAGTAGCATTGAATTACATTTTTGTATCATATATATTCCTAGCTAAACCAACACTCCTGAGAGATGAATCAGTGCATGTATGTCTAGCTTACCCAGAAAGGAAAGATTCAATAATTAGCTATTTTCAGGGCACCACAGACAGAGTGTAATAGAGATAACAATTAACAAAGAAGTTTATTGCTTCTATCTGAGCTTGGTTCATCCTGACTCCAGGATGAGATGAACCACATGTTGTTACAGCTCCACTGTAGCCAGTTGTAGCCACAGTCTGACAGATAAGAATGTGGAAAGATATATTAAATCAACCTGAAGCAAAGAATGGTTGTTGAATGTTTGGGTTATGATACACAAAGCAAAGTAAAACCTTGGGGTTCCAGACGGAAGAGATGATAGCAGAGGCCCTGGCCTTTATGTGCATTCTTGCATCTAAAGACAGAAGCAAAATTATCAGAAACATCATAGAGTCTGGGAGCAGAAGGATCCAATTGGGATGAAGATTTAATTCTTTCTGAATCTTCAGATGTAGCAAGAAGCCAGGATTGAATCTAACCACTAATAAGCAAGGATTTAATTGGACAAATAAAGTGGAAGTCTCTCAGTCGTGTCCGACCCTTTGTGACCCCATGAACTATACAGTCCATGAATTCTCTAGGCCAGATCCTGGAGTGGGTAGCCTTTCTCTTATCCAGGGAATCTTCCCAACACAGGGGTCAAACCCAGGTCTCCTGTATTGCAGGTAGATTCTTTACCAGCTGAGCCACAAGGGAAGCCCAAGAATACTGGAGTGGATAGCCTGTCTCTTCTCCAGGGATCTTCCCAACCCAGGAATCAAACTGGGGTCGCCTGCGTTGCAGGTGGATTCTTTACCAACTGAGCTATCAGGGAAGCCCAGTAAAGATTAGGAAGCTTTTATAGAAAATCATTCTCATGTGTATTGGGACTGATTGGATCAGAGAAGAAGACATACATTTCCTCTCCCTGTAATATATTAAATTATCTAGACCTAAATCTCCTACATTTTCCAAAACTTCCCTCAGTTTGCTTCATTCCATTCACCTCTACCTGGAACCTAGCTGATAGGCTCTGAGAAGTTGAAGTCATTTGGTCAGGCCACATGTAGGGATTCCTGTTGACAGTGTCATGTGGCCCACTCAGCTGAATCAGCCTAGCCCAGTTCCAGACATGTGACTGCAAAAGCCATTTTAGAATTAAAATCTCTAGCCTCAGCTATTTCAGCATCCCTTTCAAGTAACTCCCAGACATCTGACTGAGTCTGACCTGCAGAAGTCATAGGCATCTGGGGCAGAGGATAGCTCTCCCTGCTTTCCTAGCTATCCTTTCTATATTAATGACCTACAGAACCTGTGAGCATAATAAAACAATGTTTCATGCCACAAAATTTAGAATTATTTATTAGGAAGCAATTATAACTAAAATACAGTTCTTTTCCGAATAAGGAAGTTATAGCTTGGACATGGTTGTATAGTTAAGTCTATATAGTTCACAGCCTCCCTTACAACTTAATGGGGATGTACATGTGTTGTAGACAATGGAATAAGAACAGAAATGCTATCATCACTTCTCGATATGTCCCATAACTTCCTGCAGTGAACTCCTATATAAACATGGACTGTCCTGCAAACTAAGCCATCAAATAAGAATAATGCCCTTTGAGGCAATAAGCAAATAAGGTAATAGTAACCTATGATTTTGAATGGTACTCTAGTTATTCTAAAAGTGAAATGTATATTATTTGGGGAGCTCTTTGTTATAGTAGCCTAATATTACAATGACTCTACCACATGCAATATAGAATCCTTCATTTTTTCTTCTAAAATAGAGGTCATAAGCAATGCAAGCTGTAACATAGAATTGTGAGACAGTTTCAATCATCTTGTTTTGGATAAAGTTTCTCAGTATTATATGAAAAGATAGCAACGTGGCAAAGGGATTGGAGAGTTTAGATTTGAAGCTATTCTCTTAAGGAAACACTTGCTGTAACCTCAAATAATTTTGAAAATAAGTGCAGTATAAAGATGGAGTGAAGATTTACTATTTCAAGTATTATTAAGAACTTGCTGCTACTGCTGCTGCTAAGTCACTTCAATCGTGTCCGACTCTGTGCGACCCCAGAGATGGCAGCCCACCAGGCTCCCCCGTCCCTGGGATTCTCCAGGCAAGAACACTGGAGTGGGTTGCCATTTCCTTCTCCAGTGCATGAAAGTGGAAAGTGAAAGGGAAGTTGTTCAGTCGTATCCGACTCTTAGTGACACCATGGACTGCAGCCTACCAGGCTCCTCCATCCATGGGATTTTCCAGGCAAGAGTACTGGAGTGGGGTGCCATTGCCTTCTCCGCAAGAACTTGCTGCCCACTTTCAGATTTAGGATAATAAAAATGATCCTCTTCACTTTCTCCTTCTAGGGAAGGAAAAAGAGAAGCAAAAACTCTTTTAATAAAACAAAGAGGCATTTATTAACCTAAGAAATTATGAATAAAGGTTGAAAAGAGAGAAATATTAAATAGCTAGCAAAGAAAAGGAAAGTCAAGCCTATGTACAATTAGGCTTGTAGTGCAAGTGAAGTGAAAAAGAGGGTTGGTTGGCTTCAAGAAGAAGCACAGCAACTCAAAGGCATGAAAGTTTATGGAAATTGGGAGAAACAGTATCACATAAAGGGGGATGAGATGCGGACAGAAAATAGGATAAGTTAGGAATTTGTTTTAGGAAAATGAAAGCCCGTCATCTCCACCCTGACCTTTACAACTAGGAATATATTTAATCCTAATTCTTGTCAAAGTTATTAGAGACTCTTTGGACCTCAGCCTCTGTAACATCAGCCTTTTTTTTTTTTTTCTATCTCCTGTATGCTATCAACTAGGTTTATATCCCCATGTAGAATATTGAAAAATATCAGAATTGCCAGCAGCAAGGTACAGAGTTCTCAGAACATTAGAAAGTTCTTTTTCTCTAAAAAACTGAATGTCTAGAGCACAGATGGGAACATGTGAGAGTGTATATGTATTGTTATTTAAAATCCAAGTAGTTATCTTACATATAGTGATTTCTACCAATCCATTAACCTTACCAAGTATAGAGATTCCAATAAGCATTTTACTGTCCCATTCTTAAGTGTGAAGAATGGAATCAAAGGTTACAATATATAAATATTTTAAATGGGTTATACAGATAAAAGAAAGCCAATATATGACAAAAGGACTCAAATGAAAAAAATTATTAAATTATTACTTTGTCTCATATAATGAGGATAATGTATACATAAAAACAAGATGTTATAAAGGAGGCACAAAAAATAATTTTTTGAAATTAAAAATATAGCTAGTTTTGGGCTAAAAAATAATTAGAAGATAAAACTGAGTACAACAAAGACCAAAAAAAAATGAACAAATGAGAAACGAAAAAGAATCCAGGAGATTCAAGCTTTCAGTTGAAATGTTGATAATATGAGCTTCAATATGAGATATCACAAAAAAACAATGAGGATAAAATTGCCAAGAAAATACAAGAATATTTCATACAATGTTATAATGTGAGACTACATAATAAAAGGGTTCATCAGTGTATAAGGGCAGAAAGTGAACAGGAACTAAGGAGCCTCTTGATGAAGATGAAAGAGGAGAGTAAAAAGCTGGCTTAAAACTCAACATTTAAAAAACAAAGATCAAAGCATCCCGTCCCATCACTTCATGGCAAATAGACGGGGAAACAATGGAAACAATGACAGACTTTATTTTCTTGGGCTCCAAAATCACTGCAGATAGTAAGTGTAGCCATGAAATTAAAAGACGCTTGTTCCTTGGAAGAAAAGCCATGACAGGCTTAGACAGCATGTTAAGAAGCAGAGACATTACTTTGTCAACAAAGGTGTGTGTAGTCAAAGTTATGGTCTCTCCAGTAGTCATGTATGGATGTGAGAGTTGGACCATAAAGAAGACTGAGTGCCAAAGAAATGATGTTTTTGAACTGTGGTGTTGGAGGAAACTCTTGAGAATTCTTTGGACAGCAAGGAGATCAAACCAGTCAATCCTAAAGGAAATCAACCCTGAATATTCATTGGAAGGACTGATGTGGAAGCTGAAATGCCAATACTTTGGCCACCTTATGCAAAAAACTGACTCATTTATATGACAAAACCAATATAATATTGTAAAGTTAAAAATAAAATAAAATAAAAAACCTGACTCATTGGGAAAGATCCTGATGTTGAGAAAGATTGAAGACAGGAGGAGAAGGGGATGACAGAGGATGAGATGGTTGGATGGCATCACCAACTCAATGGACGTGAGTTTGAGCAAGCTCCAGGAGATGGTAATGGACAGGGAAGCCTGTCATGCTGAAGTCCATGAGGTCACAAAGAGTCAGACACAGCTGAGTGACTAAAAAACAATAATAACAAAGTCAATGCATAAAACAACAAATTTTAAAGAATCCAAAAGAAGGCAAACTATCATAAATTTCTTAACACCAAAGAAAAAGAATCTCTAACTTTCTAAGAGGAAAAACCATCCATATAAAGGCTAATCACAATGACTTCATAATTCCCAACAGAATATTTAACAACAGGAATATTTACTGGCCAAACAGTGTTATTTAACTTAGAGCAATGAAGGGAGAGAATAAAGAAAATTTCAGATTGGTAATGTTTTAAAATGTATTTTCCTTTCCATCAGCAGATGAATGGATAAGAAAGCAATGGTACATATATACAATGGAGTATTACTCAGCCATTAAAAAGAATACATTTGAATCAGTTCTAATGAGGTGGATGAAACTGGAGCCTATTATACAGAGTGAAGTAAGCCAGAAGGAAAAACACCAATACAGTATACTAACGCATATATATGGAATTTAGAAAGATGGTAACAATAACCCGGTGTACGAGACAGCAAAAGAGACACTGATGTATAGAACAGTCTTATGGACTCTGTAGGAGAGGGAGAGGGTGGGAAGATTTGGGAGAATGACATTGAAACATGTAAAATATCATGTAAGAAACGAGTTGCCAGTCCAGGTTCGATGCAGGATACTGGATGCTTGGGGCTTGCGCACTGGGACGACCCGGAGGGATGGTATGGGGAGGGAGGAGGGAGGAGGGTTCAGGATGGGGAACACATGTATACCTGTGGTGGATTCATTTTGATATTTGGCAAAACTAATACAATTATGTAAAGTTTAAAAATAAAATAAAATTAAAAAAAAAAAGAAAAAAAGAAAATAAATGTATTTTCCATGTAGCCTTTATCAGGAAACTACTAGCTGATGAAAAAGCAATCCAAGAAAGACAAAATGGGATTGAAATTATAGAGGAATCAACAGAGGAGAGATGAGAATTCCAAGCACAATAGCAGAAGGAAGTCTCAGACAATAGAACAGCTGGAGAACAACTTTTAACATGGGAGCAATAGGCCAAAGCCTCCAGAAAGAATGTCTCCAAAGTAAAACAATGACTAAGTAAATGAACTGGTAAGTTATATAACTATTTTGACCATATATATTTGGAGGTAATTTATGGAACTGTGAATGTGTTTGAGAACTGTTCATCATATGTTCTAAGAAAAACAAGCAACTCAGAAAAAATTATTAAACCTTGGAAAATAAAATTTTATGCTAAAACAAGTTATAACCAGAGCATATACCTAGACTCAGTAATGAACAACATATGCTTAATTGTAATGAAAACACTGACAATGTATTTAACAAGAACTGAGATATAAACATATTAGGAAAATGTAGAAAGAACTAGGGCTAAGTTTTATAAAGAATCACTAGACTTGATTAAAAAATTATTTTACACAATTTTTTTGTATTTAATCCTTTGAAAAATAAAATTTAATATAAAATAGCTAACTAGAATATCCTATAAATGAATTTTTTTTATCTTCTCCATTTCCAAATCAATGAATCTGGGCTTATCACATGCATACACATACACACACACACACACACACACACAGCATCATAAAATAACTGGCAGGCTGACTGGATCACTGAGATGTCTCCAGAAGTCATAATATTGATGAACTCTAGCATGGACTGCAAATTTGTTTCCATTTTTTTATGTTCCTCTTATCAAGAGTTGACATTTATGCACTCTTTGATTTGGGTTTAGCCTTATTATTTGTCCTGGCCAATTAAACGTAGAGGAAACAATATTGTATGAAGCCTGGGCCTCGGCAGGTTTTTTGCACTTCTGTTCTTGCAGTTGGACCATACCCTCTGAACTAGTCTTCTGAAGAATGAGACAGGACATAAGCAGAGATACAGTCTCATATTCGAGCAACCTTTGACCAGTCAGACCCCAGCTGATGAAGCAGCTGACTCTAGACAGGAGTAAGCCCGGCCAATGGCAGGCAAGCCTGCTGTAGATCTGAGAACTGCTTCCTACTGACTCTAGTTTTGAAACAAATGGTTTTCTAGTTTTGAAATAAATGGTTTTAAATCTCCCAATTTGGGGGTGATTGATTACACATAAGAGTGAGAAATCCCAAGGGAGATTATAAGCCCTTAACAATATACTGTACCAAAAATTGAGATCCCTTAGAAAGATGCTGAAATAACCCCAAATTATAGGCCAATGGAACTTAAAGACCGAATGAGATGTAGTTGGTTCAGTGGAAGAAAATAACTAAAGGACAAATGGAATGTGCCTTTGTCAGTTCAGTGTGCTATAACAAAATATCACAGACTAGATGGCTTAAACCACAAACATTCATTTCTCACAATCTGGAGGTTGGGAACTCCAAGATCAAGACGCTAACAAGTTTGATGTCTGATGAGAGTGATCTTCTTGGTTTGCAGATAGCTGCCTTCTATACGGTACCCGAGAGCCATTTTTGTTTCTTCTCTTCTTCTAAGGACACTAATCATATCATGTGGGCTCTATCCAGTTATTTTATCTAATCCTAATTTTCTTCCAAAGGCCTCATCTCTAAACACCATCATGCTGGGGTGGAGGACTTCAAAATATGAATTTTGGAAGGACACATTCAGTCCATAGCTGCATGATTGTGTTAGTCCCAAGATTTAAACGTTGCTAAAATCTGTGTCTGCCTTCAAATTAGAGCTCAATGAACAACCTGTAAAATAACTACCAGAGTAGTAATTCGGATCACACAAGACAGTGAAGTATAAGACTGCACAATGGTTTTGGAGGCCAGTTCTATCTGACATTTCTATCTTTAAAATGTATCCAACAGATGTATATACCCATATTCACAAGAAGATCTATACAATAATACTCCCAGAAACATGAGTTGTAATAGAAAGAGAAAGGAAATACAAATGTCAATTTAACATATTAAGATGTGTACTATGTAAAATAATGTCCATTACATATTTCTGAGTTTAAAAAGGCAAGCCACGAAACTGATAATATCCTCAATAGAATATAAGCGTATTCTGTAATAATGTAATTCAATTAAAAGTAACTTTAAATTTTATGAGCACATAATTCCTCAATATTCTGAAGCCAAGAATTTTGAGAAAAACTGTTGATTGGATAATATTTGGGAAGAGGATCAAAACCAAAAAAATGCTACATTAAAGGTAGAAAAAGTTTTTTACTAATTGAAATAGTATCAACTTAACCATACAGTAAGACATCATTTTCTTTTTCTGTACTGTGACAAGGTTGAATCTATGAATCTAATGCAGGTTCCACTGATTCCTCTGCATCACCTTGGGCCATCGGACATTACATTTAGAAGCATGTAAATATTTTATAACCTCAGCTCAAAAAATTAACTTTTTTCCAAATTTAGAATTAATTTCAAGATCTATTAAGAAAAATTAGGGTTTAAGATAACTTTATCTAATACATTGTGTATACCTGTACATGTTAAGTTGCTTCAGTCATGTCCAACTTTGTGACCCTAAGGACAATAGCCCCCCAGGCTTCTCTGTCCATGGGATTCTCCAGGCAAGAATACTAGGGTGGGTTGCCATGCCCTTCTCCAGGGGATCTTCCCAAACCAGGGACTGAACCTATGTCTCTGTCCCTTATCTCTTCTGCACTAGCCATTAGGTTGTTTACCACTACTGCCACCATATTGTAGGTTTTCTAAATTGTATTTTATGTGGTGGGAATTTAAACCTCTTCTCTTAAAATTTGGCACTTATGTGTATGTGAAAAGAAAAAAACACCTGAAAAAATACATGCCCAGCTATTATCAGTAGCTACACTGGAAGAATAAGAGTGGAAAAAAGATCGGGGTTGGCTAGATTTTCACTTTTTAGTTATACTTTTAAAATATCTACTATAATACATGTTTAATACATGCTATATGCTTTGTATTGTTTAAGTATACTTTAACAATATACTTGGAATATTTTACATATAATTTTTCCATGAGCTTAAATAATCAAATAGAAGAAAATTATTCTTCATCTATGGAAGGAGAAAGAAAAAATTCAATTTGTAACACCTGATAAGGGCAGAGACAAGGCAAGCACAAATATTACTGAAAACTTTGAAATGGGAAGAAAGAAAGAAATAATTTGTAATGTGGGAACTCCTTTACCACATCAACTAACCTCTCTTTTATGCCATAAAAAAAATAAAAAAACAAAAAATGGAAACATCTCAGATAATCAGTATCTAGAGATGCATTATAAAAAACTTGAAGAAAGAAAATGATAAATATTTTTTCTAATTTAAAAATGTATTTGTCACTTAAAAAGAGCATACACATGTGTACATTTTAAAGAAGGCAATAATTTTTTTTCATACACTGATTTTTGATGTGTTAGGTGCTGCGCAAAAGCTTGAACACTAACTATTTTTCTCTATATCTTCTAATGATAAAAATTAAAAATGGAACATATGGGGAACATACGATTTACGTGTGTAAACACATTTTTCTATGACTCCATAAGTTCAATTCCAGATCCTACAGAAGGATCTAATGTCCTATATTAGGCAAGGTGGTAGAGTCATATGCCTCTAGTAAATTGATGGTTTTCCTTTATATAGACTTTTTAAAAATTCAGCGTGTGAACTTCCCTGATGACCCAGTGGATTAGAATCTGCCTGCCAATGCAGAGAACACGGGTTCAATCCCTGTGTCTGGGAAGATTCCATAGGCGTGGAGCAACTAAGCCGGTGTGCCACAACTACGGAGCCTGTGTTCTACAGCCACGAGCCCACTACTGAAGTGTGTGCACTTTAGGAACTGGGAGCCACAACTAATGAGCCCCTGTGCTGCAACTACTGAAGCCCGCAGACTGGAGAGCCAGCAAGCCGAAGCTCCTGAAGCGGAAGTGCCTAGAATCTGCACTCTGCAATGAGAAGCCCGCGCACTGCAACTGGACAGGAGCCCCTGCTCACCACAAACGCACGACAAAGACCCAGACGCCAAAAATAAATAAAGAAAATTCAGCATGTAGGAAAACATTTCCACAGAGATTATTCAGTGGAATATACATAAAGCTGAAACGGTCTTCTCTCTGTTAACAGATACATATAGAAATAAATTTTCTGAGGTGAGAAAATTTGTATTTGTATTCATTTTTGTGAAATGGGAGCATGTTTTGTCTATGATAGTATGGTTATTCTTAACGTTGAATTAAAAGCTTCTGGGTTACATTAAAAAAAAAAAAACAACTTGAGAAAGAACATAGATGAAAAAGCAGACAATATCCATTTGCCCTCATGGTGTGAGCTACATTGCTTCAGTTGTGTGCGACTCTTTGAAACCCTGTAGACTCTAGCCCACAAGGCTCTTCTGTCCATGGGTTTCTCCAGGCAAGAATACTGGTGTGGGCTGCCATTTCCTTCTCCAGGGGATCTTCCCCATCCAGGGATCAAACCTGTATCTCTTATGCCTCCTGAATTTTCAGGTGGGTACTTTACCACTAGCACCACCTGGGAAGCAAGCCCTCATAGGGTCATGTAATAGGGGAGTCAGTATGCTGAAAACTTTGTAAATTTCCCATATCCAGGAAGAATGTTTTCACAATTCTTTTACAGTAAGTCCCCTATATATGAGCCTTCAAGTTGTGAGCTTTCAATGATGTGAATGTATTCAGAGAAAGGACAGAGAGACAAGAGGAAGAACTGGAGAACCAAAGAGATTCAGAACGCAGGAAATGGCAGGGGCATTTTCTTTATTTGAGGAGACACTTAGTTTCTGAGGCACAGGATGCAAAGGTACCTCAGATATATGGATGACACTACCCTAGTGGCAGAAAGTGAAGAATTAAAGAGACTCTTGATGAAGATGAAGGAGAAGAGTGAAAAGGCTGGCTTAAAACTCAACCTTCAAGAAACAAAGATCATGACATCTGTCCCATCACTTTATGGCAAATAGGGGAAAAATGGAAACAGTAACAGACTTTATTTTCTTGGGCCCCCAAATCACTGCAGACAGTGAATGCATCTAGGAAATTAAAAGACAACTGCTCCTTGGAAGAAAAGCTATGACAAACCTAGACAGTGTATTAAAAAGCGGAGACATCCTTTTGCCAACAAAGGACCACATACTCAAAGCTATGTTATTTCTAGTAGTCATGTACAAAGTGAGAGTTGGGCCATAAAGAAGGCTGAGTGCTAAAGAATTGATGCTTTTCAACTGTGGTGCTGGAAAGACTCTTGAGACTATTTTGGACAGCAGGGGACCAAACCAATCTTAAAGGAAATCAACCCTGAATATTCATTAGAAGAAGACTGATGCTGAAGCTGAAGCTCTAATACTTTGGCCACCTGATGTGAAGAGCCAACTCATTGGAAAAGACCCTGATGCTGGGAAAGATTGAGGGCAGGAGGAGAAGGGGATGACAGAGGATGAGAATTTTGGATGGCATCATCGACTCAATGGGCATGAGTTGAAGCAAACTCCAGAAGATAGTAAAGGACAGGGAACCGTGGGTCCCTGGGGGTCGCAAAGAGTCAGACACTACTGAGTGGCTAAACAGTAACAGCACTGGAAGACTGCAGTAGCCATTCAGAATTCAGTCTAGTGCTACGCCGCCAGCTATGATGAGAAATAAAGAGCTACTTCTCAAACATCACTGGATACTCGTTTTCAAGAGGGCAGGTAGAATTGAATCCAGCAAGGAACCAGAACCTGTGCCATCGACATCAGGCCTGAGTGAAATTGCAGTTTGCCCTCCTTCTCCTATTGCTGACAATCCTTTGGCTTCACCATCTCCCCCTCCTCTCCCTCCTCCAGTCAGTAACTACTCTTGCTTGTTCATTCAATGCCACCTCTGTGTGCCAGCTGTTGTACTGTACTTTTCAAGGTACTGTTTTGTAAGATTAAAAAATGTTTTATTTTGTGGTTTGTGTTTTATGTATTATTTATGTGAAAAGTATTATAAACTGTTTACAGTATGGTACTATATAGCTGATTGTTAGTTGGGGACCGAGGCCAACTTTGTTGGACTTGTGAACAAAGTGAATTTATGAATGTACTCTTGGAATGAAACACAAAGGGGCTGTCAGGAGAGCCAGAATCTCCTTTTTGGACTTTTAAGTCCTTCTGTGTTGTAACTGGAATGGAAATTAGAGACAGTGTTCAACTGTATGATGATCTCTACCATAAATATTTTCATTGTTTGGTTTTAAGAGGGTAAATGATAATAACATGAAAATCTAGTAACAAGACTTTTCCTGAAAGGATTTCTTTAATGATAGATAAGGTTATGCTTATAATCACACACTATCTTCTAAAGTTATTTGTAAACTCCTACCCTCATGATAAAGTTACGGTGAATAGAAACGAATGCTATACTAACAATAATATTAATATTATAATATTTAGGCACTGTATTGCTGCTGTTGTTGTTCAGCCACTCAGTCATTTCCAACTCTTTGTAACCCCATGGACTGCAGCATGAGAGGCATCCCTGTCCTTCACCATCCCCTGGACCCTGTTCAAACTCATGTCCATTGAGTTGGTGATGCTATCCAACCATGTCCTCCTCTGTCATCCCCTTCTCTTCCTGCCTTCAATCTTTCCTAGCATCAGGGACTTTTTTATGAGCCAGTTCTTTGCATCAGGTGGACAAGGTATTGGAGCTTCAGCTTCAGCATCAGTTGTTCAATGAATATTCAGGATTCATTTCCTTTAGGATTGACTGGTTTGATTTCCTTGCTGTCCAAGAGACTCTCAGGAGTCTTCTCCAACACCACAGTTTGAAAGCATTGATTCCTTGGCACTCAGCCTTCTTTATGGTCTAACTCTCACATCCATACATGACTACTGGAAAAGCCATAGCTTTGACTATACAGACCTTTGGGGATTGGAACGCAAAAGTAGGAAGTGAAGAGATACCTGGAGTAATAGGCAAGTTTGGCTGTGGAGTACAAAATAAAGCAGGGCAAAGGCTAACAGAGTTTTGCCAAGAGAATGCACTTATCATAGCAAACACCCTCTTCCAACAACACAAGAGAAGATTCTACACGTGGACATCACCAGATGGTCAATATTGAAATCAGATTGATTATATTTGCAGCCAAAGATGGAGAAGCTCTATACATTGAGCAAAAATAAGACCAGGAACTGACTGTGGGTCAGATCATGAACCTTTTATTGCCAAATTCAGACTTAAATTGAAGAAAGTAGGGAATACCACTAGACCATTCAGGTATGATCTAAATCAAATCCCTTACGATTATACAGTGGAAGTGACAAATAGATTCAAGGGATTAGATCTGAGAGAGAGAGTGCCTGAACTATGGCTGAAGGTTCACAACATTGTATAGGAGGTGGTGATCAAAACCATCCCCAGTTAAAAGGCATTATATTAGCAGCTGGTAAAGTATCCACCTGCAATGCAGAAAACCACCTGCAATGCAGAAGACCTGGGTTGGATACCTGGGTTAGGAAGATCCCCTGGAGAAGGAAATGACAATCCACAGCAGTATGCTTTCCTGGGAAATCCTACAGACAGAGGAGCAAAGCAAGCTTCAGTCCATTGGGTTGCAAGAGCTGGATATGTCTTAGCAACTAAAGCACTACCATACTTGGAATAAAGGACTAAGAATAAAATTTCTAGAAAGTATCATTTAGAAATTAATTTGATCATGTTTGGCTTAAAACAAGTTTCTAAAATAAAAATAAGAGAATAATACTACTAGCAAAGGATTTTTGTTTTTAGCCACACCACACAGCTTGTGGGATCTCATTTTCCCAACCAGGAACTGAACCCAGACTATGGCAGTGAAAGCCTGAATCTTAACTACTAGGCCACCAGGGAACTTTCCAGGAATGGGTAATCCTAACTGAGGCTAGGCTAAGTGAATATGTTTCTCCTAGAACGTTTTGAATGTTGCTTTTCCCAAACACTGTAGCAAAAGTGTCGGGGGTGTGGGGGGCGGGGTGGAGGGGGTGCTGAAAATTAGTGTGCCCTCTCTTACCTGTTTTGTGGGAGTACCCAAATGCAAATATGAGCTTTACTCCCCAGCTCAGCAACAATATTTTAAAATTCACTGAACCATGGCCAGATGGCAAAGCAGAAATATTAGAGAGAATTGAGCTTATCATTAGAGTCCAAAATAAGATTTAATAGCAGGCTTAAAACAGAATATTTTTTGAAAAAGAAAGGATTTTCTAAATTGCTTTGTGTCTTTAGTCTGCTCAGGTCACTGTAACAAAATATCATAGATTGGGAAGATTTTAAACAACAGAAATTTATTTCTTATAGTTCTGGAAGCTTGGAAGTCCAAAATCAAGGTGCTAGCAGATTTGGTGTTTTATGAGAACCTATCTCCTGGTTCACAGACCACCATCTTTTCACTATGTCCCCACATGTTGGAAGAAGTGAGACAGCTCTTTGGTGTCTCTTTTATAAGGGCATGAAACATATCCATGATAGTTCTGCCCTCATGACCTGATCTCCTTCCAAAGGTTCCATTTCCAAATACTATCACATTAGAGGAACATGTTTCAACATATGGATTTGGTTTGGGTATATACCAATGTTTAGTCTATAGCACTTTGCCATCCCCTTTAATATGTTAAGCTGCATATTCAACTGGTGATAAAATTTTTCAACAAGTGATCACATTATCCAAATGGAACCAATGGATTGGAGATGGATAAAGAAGACAGAAAAAGGGAAACAGATGTCAGGTCATTATCTCAACCTATGTATTTGAGAGGTTTTGGAGGGAAACGCTAAGGGAGGACTTTGTGTTTTGCATTGGGAATTCTAAGACAGTAATTCTAGCCGAGTTTGGGATAAGGTATATCTAAGCAAACAGATCCCCTGGAGGAGAGCATGGCAACCCACTCCAGTATTCTTGCCTGGAGGATCCCATAGACAGAGGAGTCTGGCAGGCTACAGTTCATAGAGTTGCAAAGAGTCAGACACAACTGAGTGACTTAGCATGCATGTAAGCGAACAGGGCAGTGCACTATAGTTGGGCAGACTGAGGGTTTGAACTGCGTGAAATGAACTTGGTCCCTGTGTGGAATAAGAAGACACAGACATTTATGCATATCCCCAAAGTTAAGCATGAAAATTTATAGAGTGTCTGGTTGGGGAGCTTGCAGAAGGACTGACCGTACCAGAAACAGAGGCAAAGGCCACAGCAGATAGCTTGTATAAGGAACACACATGAGTTACTCCCAGAATTTTAGAGGGATCCAAACACCAACTGCCACTCAAAGATGTAGGAAGGTATTGGGGCTTTTAAAATCTCCCCCAGGGGATTCTAACCTGCAGCCAACATTGAGAACCACTGCCTTTGAGAAAACTTTCTAGCAGTCATGAAAATCTCCATATTCAAGAAAGCATTGTATAATGTGCTTTTATCTATAATATGTTTAATTTTCATGCTAATCCCTACAGTAGAGAGTATTAATCTATTTTACTGGTAGTAACCTTGAACTTAAAGTAAATTATTTGCACAGATTAGCTTGGCAGTAGAGATGGAATTCAAACTTTCTCCTCATTCAAACTTGCTTTCTCATTTAATGTGGCCTGTAACACATAGTGTTTTCTGTGCTCTCCTTCTATCCTTGTATAGGCTACATAATTTATGAAACGCTTCTTCTGGATATTATCTTTGGAAAGGGCATTACACAATGCCTTCTATTCAATCTGGTAACATGTTTGCCCTCAGAATTACAAGTGGATATGTAATTGAGGACTTGATATGGTCTCTTAAGACTGCCATTGCCCTGAAAAAGGATCATAACACATTCTACTTTCATATCACTCTGTAAGAATCTTCCAGGTTAAAGAATTTCCATAAGTTAAAAGGAAATTCTTCCTCTAACAGATTAGTTTAAGCAACAAAACATCTTATCACCATTTTTACCTAAAAGATATTGAGATCTAGGACAGAGACGTAATTAAGTTAGGCCTAGATTTATAGAGATACTACCTTATGCAAGGTGCTATTCCTGACAGCAGGAAGTGCATAGACTTACAGGACAGCCAAACAAAATAATGATCATAAATCACTATGTGTCAGATACTGTGCCAGACACTTTATATGCAAAGTTCAGTTAGCCCTCAGAGCACAGTCATGAGTTAGGGGTCATTCTTTCTCTTTCACAAATGAGGAAACTGAGGAAAGAGAGGTTAAATTCCTTGTCCATAACCACATAGTTAATAAGTTATAAAGCCTGAACATAATGTGATCTATGTCAAGATAGTAGCAATAGAGTTGGATACGTTTATCTCTTATTTAAAACAGGGCAGAGAAAGCTTCAAAAAAACATGACACCCAAGCAGGTGTCATTTGGAATCCAAATAAGACTTTAACAGACAAATCAAAGAACCCACACAAAATGTGACATAATGCATAATGTGTCTTGCATATTAAACCCAGATTTATTTTCTGTGCATTAAGCTTAGTGATTTGTCATCAAAATCAATTGTTTAACCACCACAATGCCAATGTTATAATCAAATATATGCTTGGCGTATAACTAGAACTTCTTTAAAATGACACATATTGTTTTGCGAGTAGGGGGAAGGAAGGGTAACTTGAGTAGTCAATACCATAGTCTTTGGTAGACTTGGTCTGGGAAGAGACCTTGGATGCCCACGATGAGTTTGAAGGGCACAGCAACCCCACAGGGATGCTAGCGTTCAGGTTAGCAGTTCAGATCCCCAAACCTCACTCCTGGCATGAAGCAGAACACAGTCCAACCTAAGTGGTACTTTGATTTTCAAAGCATACTTTGTCAGCTCACATTATCTATCTATATCATAGATAGCATTTATCACATGATGTTGCACACATTCATTTAAACATCTGTTTTGTACTAAACCACTAACTTCTACAGAACAAGCAATTGTGTTCCACAGCAGCTACATATAGTTTCTGATACCTCTTAGGCACCCACCATTTGATGCTTGAACTAAACAGAAACAAGTCCACTTTGTGATAGCAAATATCATGCAAAACTAAAATGAATTAACTAAAATATTAATATTTCTCAAATACCAAATCACTCCCACTTGAGGATCTACTCACTTGATCTACTCACTTTTCCTTTGTGTTAGAACCAGAATGTGGTTCAGTTCAGTTCAGTCACTCAGTCGTGCCCAACTCTTTGCAACCCCATGAATTGCAGCACGCCAGGCCTCCCTGTCCATCACCAAATCCCGGAGTTCACTCAAACTCACGTCCATCAAGTCAGTGATGCCATCCAGCCATCTCATCCTCTGTCGTCCCCTGCTCCTCCTGCCCCCAATCCCTCCCAGCATCAGAGTCTTTTCCAGTTAATCAACTCTTCACATGAGGTGGCCAAAGTACTAGAGTTTCAGTCAACTCTTCACATGAGGTGGCTAAAGTACTGGAGTTTTAGCTTTAGCATCAGTCCTTCCAAAGAACACCCAGGACTGATCTCCTTTAGAATGGACTGTTGGATCTCCTTGCAGTCCAAGGGACTCTCAAGAGTCTTCTCCAACACCACAGTTCAAAAGCATCAATTCTTCTGCACTCAGCTTTCTTCACAGTCCAACTCTCACATCCATACATGATCACTGGAAAAACCATAGTCTTGACTAGACAGACCTTTGTTGGCAAAGTAATGTCTCTGCTTTTGAATATGCTCTCTAGGTTGGTCACAACTTTCCTTCCAAGGAGTAAGCGTCTTTTAAAATCATGGCTACAATATGGTAGTAGATGCCAAAAGAGCCAGATGTACTTCTCTATCCATTTTCCTTGGACTTTAGGCCATATGGTGTTCACCATTCCTATAAAGAGACTTCAAGTTTAAGATTCAGAAGTCCATCATTTCAAGAATGCATGGCTCTGACCCAGAGCCCAGGCTATTTTTTCCCTAAGTTGACTTGGCGCTGGATCATGGTGTGATGAATTTATTATGTGCAGCAGCAGTCATGGTGTTTTTTTTTTGGAAGCAAGTGCCAGAAACAGAAGCCCATTGATTTTTTTAAAAACTGTTAAAACGTTGCCAATTTTCTCCAAATACCATCAGAGTAAACTATCATCAAATACAAGTCATTTCCCCGTAAATAACAGCATGGAGCAAATTTATTGCATTCCCAACTTCTTTGAAAAGGCTAAAAATAACCTCAGAAATCTGATCTAATTATCCTTCATACATACAGCATCATATGAACATTAGAGTGTAGCATTGACTAGCTGAACAGCTAAGACTACTGGAAAACTTTAAACAGAAGATTCCAAGAGTACATGAGTAATAATGATGGCATTGAAAGAATGTACTGATTTTTGCAATATAGTTTGAAGCCCATAAAACACTGTAAATGACAACAACTGCATTTTGATATGCAGATAAAGGTCTAATTATGGGAACTTTGCTTTCAAGCTCTTTATAATAATGTACCATAAACTCAGAGCTTTCTAGGTGGCTCAGTTGTAAAGAATCCACCTGCCAACGCAGGAGATTCAAGAGACGGGTTTGAACCCTGGATGGGGAAGACACCCTGCAGGAGGAAATGGAGACCCACTCCAACATTCTTGCCTGACAGAGGAGCCTGGTGGGCTACAGTCTATGGGGTCACAAAGATTTGGACACAACTTAATGACTGAGCACACACACACCATAAACTCAAGGGATCCTCTTCCATTTTTCTATGGAAATACAGATTTACTTAATTTCCTGACACTGAACCTTTGATTACTACAGAAAACACTCTATTCCTATCACACTCTAGTGAAACTAATTATACTAGCATTTTCCAATTTACACTGGAAGCATTACCATTAAAAGCCTGGTTTTTGTTAGCACAGTTTTGTACAAAAATATAGGTAGTAAATATGTGCAGTTCCATCAAATGTGAGTGCTAGATATGAAGCAAAATGAAATACCATTGTGACTAACCAATGATTTCCTTTAGAAGATGCTATTAAGTTTAGATGATAAAGCAATACATATCCATAGTGAAGTTGGGGCAGTGGCCAATACTCTTCAGGAAATTAAACACTGGAACCAAAGTACTGATTTGAATGCAGACCATTGACAATAAACACACTATCTCTATGCTAGTATGAAATCCAAACCTCTGACATTCATTAGATTTCTTGCTGTTAGATTTTTTCTTTCTTTAGCTAGCCAAATACATCTTTATTTTATTTTATTTTATTTGAATGGAAAGTATTGTTTACTGTGTGGTAAGGAAAAAAAGCTAAGCCATAAATCCAAACATGCTTCCATACTCTTGACCTGTATTTAACCCTTTGTCCAACTTTCCTAAAAGTGTTTTCATTTAAAAAAAAACAAAAACAAAAAACACGACTTTCTCTATAAATGTTTCAAGTATTGGAATTAAGAGCTTGTATTTAATTTCCCTAGCTAAGAGGTATATTGAAAGGCCATGAACAAGATAGGATTGATGTGAAAAAAGAAGGTAAGTCTGGAAGTAGAGCAAGACATCACAGAGTGGATAAAATCTGGAGTAGATAAGATTGAGTGAATACCTAATGTAAAAATCATACTAATAAATTAGACTGTCTGGTAATTATAGTAGGCAAGGATGTGAAAATTAAAATTGAATTAGCTAAACTCAGATATAAGTTTTAAGATTAAAATAGAAGTTTCAAACTGTTGGACTATCTTGAACAGAAATATATAAATTAAAAAAAAAAGTATTTTGAGGTCTTGACCAGTTTCAGTAGAAAAAAAAGGGTCATGATCAATTAATAATATAAGGTAATATGGACTTTTGGATATTTATCATGTTTCATTTATTTTAGATCCTTTATTTTTTTTTTTAATAATATCATACGCATGCATCATGTCTGACTCTTTGCAATCTAATGGATGGTAGCCTGCCAGGCTCCTCTGCCCGTGGGACTCTCCAGACAAGAATACTAGAGTGGGTTTCCATGCCCTTCTCCAGGGGGATCTTCCTGACCCAGGGATTGAACCTGTGTCTCCTGCAGCTCCTGCATTGCAGGCAGATTATTTACTGCTGAGCCACCAGGGAAGCCCCATAAGAAATAATAAAAGTGAAAAAAACATGCAGAAAGATTATTATGTCATTATTCAGCACAGACAAAAATAGAAGCAATCTAAATGTCCTACATACCAACACCAGATAAAAATATTTTTAAGACTATTTAGTAATGTGGAAATGTACAAATAATAATGTTAAGAGAGGAAAAGGGTATCTAATTATAAAAATTATATAGGACAAAAAGGTTAAGACATACTTCAAATGAACAGAAGTTATGACTTAAAATGAGATTATACATAATTTTAATTTTGTTCTTTGAATATTTTATATTTTCCAAATACATTAAAACTATTTTTTCAATAAGATATTAATGCATTTTAAAAGTTTTAAAATACTTATAACTCTAAAAGAACCCCCATAGAAATGATTTTCTTTCCATACAGAGGTACCATTTTATCTAATCTCTCATATAGGTATACTCATACTATTTCTTAGATATTACTCCCTATGGAAAGGAATTCCAAATTTCCTGTTTTCCAATTCTTTCTTAAAGAATCAATTCACCTTTCCATTTATTAATAAACATATTTTTTAAAAAAGTTATGGGGAGGGAGGAGGGAGGAGGGTTCAGGATGAGGAACACATGTATACCTGTGGCGGATTCATTTTGATATTTGGCAAAACTAATACAATTATGTAAAGTTTAAAAATAAAATAAAATTAAAAAAATAAATAAATAGAGCCCAACTATTCTCAGGAAAAAAAAAAAAAAAGAAGAGACCTAAATTCATCTCATAGGCAGTGTGGGACTAAGGATGTCACCCTGATCTCCAGGGGCACACAACCAACGCTAAGGACATAAGAGACAGAAGAAAGGACTGGGGAATTCTTTAAGCATTGGTAGTCTGCTTTTTCAAGAAACGCATCAATATACAATGGGGACAAAATTTCCATTAGTTTCAATATGACTAAAAATAGGAATTGGTGAGTCTTTAAGTGACAGAACCTGTGCCAGATTATCTAAAAGGTACCGTGAGAATGACTGTGACCCTTCACTCCCAAATAAATCAAGATATACCTACTGAGCTCCAATTACATGCCTGATATGGGCGCAGGGGGAAAACATCTTCCACTTGCTTAAAATTATCAGAAATAACTATGTTGTAATTATAATTATGTAAATGCAACTGTGAGAGTTAAGGGCCAAGGGAACAATTCACAAAATTAAACATGCATAAACAATTTTCCAAATCCCCTTTAGTCTGACAATGAATAGCCCAGTGGAATAGAAATTGTGGATATCTTTTCCCTAAGGTGGTTTGTTGTCATACCCAAAGACCCAAAACCTTATGAATCTGTTTTAGTTCCATCCAATTTTAACTCAGCTAGCCTAGAGCTGTTACTAATCCAATTGTGTGTGTGACCTGGCTAAAGTGGACAGCATAATAGAGATGTAACTGTTTTGACAATATCTTCCCCATGATGTGTTCCAATTATGCAATTCCATCTATGTATTAGATGCTGAGTTCTCCATGGTTTAGTCATAATTCACCTGTTTTTATGATGCCAGGGGAATAAAAGATGCCTTGGGATCCATTCATGCCCTCCAGTTCTGCTTTAGATACTTTCTATCACTCTCAGAAATACTCCAGAGAAGGCAATGGCACCCCACTCCAGTACTTTCGCCTGGAAAATCCCATGGATGGAGGAGCCTGCTAGGCTGCAATCCATGGGGTAGCTAGAGTCAGACACGACTGAGCAACTTCCCTTTCACTTTTCACTTTCATGCACTGGAGAAGGAAATGGCAACCCACTCCAGTGTTCTTGCCTGGAGAATCCCAGGGACAGGGGAGCCTGGTGGGCTGCCGTCTATGGGGTCGCAGAGTTGGACACGACTGAAGCGACTTAGCAGCAGCAGCAGCAGAAATACTCTACTCCACTTCATCCAAGCCCTAAGAATATTTCATGAAAAATAAAGTTCAACTCAAATAAAACCAAAGGGTGACCCACAAGAGAAAGGTTTTTAAAATGTAGTGCAAATCCAACACTTCTCATAACTGAGGGACAACGCCACTTTTCAGTTTAATGGAGACTACAAAACCTGATATAAATTGCCTGCATGATCTAGCCCTTCTTAAATCTACAATCAAATATCTTCCTACATTTCACCTCCCAGCTTAAGCTCTAGTCATACTAAACTCCTTGCAGTTCCTCAAGTCTATATGCTGTCTTGGGCATACACCTGCTGTCTCCATCTGGAGACAGTCATGATCTCTGATAACTCTGTATCTTCCCCACACAATCCCAGATTTTCTTTGAATAATTTCTACTCAGTCACCAACATTCAACATAAGATTTCAGAATTAATAAATGCCCCCATTCTACAGGAAAATTTGTATATGCCTTGAGTTCCATAAGGCTTATACTCTTTTAGATAATTTAGTTTATTTAATAATTTTTTCTTGTACCTAAAATAATGCAGTAAACTTGTCATCCAATGTTGACCAATGCTATGTTCTAGAGGAGGCAAGTCAAGAACACCTGAGGCCATCACTTCCTCCCACTGTGCAGCTTGTAAAGAAGAAATGTCACTCTGGGACACTGTCCCACAACCAGTTCTGAAGTAGTAGCTCAGAGGTTTTGCTCAAGAGGTGTGTGTGCGTGTGTGTGCACACACACACACACACACATGCGCACTCAGTTGCTCAGTCAAGTCTAACTCTTTGTGACCCCATTGGCTGTAGTCCACAAGGCTCCTTTGTCCATGGGATTTTCCAGGCAAGAATACTGGAGTGGGTTGCTATTTTCATCTCCAGAAGGAAGGGTAGCAATAAGAAAAGAGAGCTCTGAATCTTTTCCCCAAAGGAACTTACTTTATTTGGAATTGATTGTGAAAAGTTAAAAACCTCGGAGAACTCCCAAAACAATGGAGATTTTTGTGGTTAGCAATTAAGAGGAAGCTGATAGCACTTGCTAAATCATAGGCCAGCTAGTTGACCAGAAAGAAACAGAGAAAGAGACAGGGAGAAGTCTTCCTAAAGTTACAACCTATCTCAGAGAAAAGTCTTAAAAACTAAATCAGCAAAGGAACTTGAATTTAATTGCATCAGATTATTAAGCAATTTATGCCCCAGGGCACCGATGAAAATACTGTAATCAGACAGCAATTAACAGAGCCTAAATCTGAGTATGATACCAATAGAAGCAGCTGGTTTAATAGAGTGATCAGGACAAGAGACAGTCAAAGAGAACCCTGCTAAAGAGTCATTAATGTGACCTGCATAAATGAGTTTTTTTCCTCTGAGAGGTGATGTCAGAGGTTGTATGCTGTGGGGAAAACAGAAGGTCATGGAATAGTCAACCAAAGTCTTTAAACAAGTAAATAAGGAAACAGCAACAAGAAGTTCTGAAGCAGAGAAGAAAACACATAAATTTATTATCTAGTATTTCACTTAAAATTTTGAGCCAGGTAAAGAAGCAGGAAAATGTGACCCATATGCAGGGAAAAAAAATAGATGACAGGAATTGCCTGTGAAAGGGCTCAGATCTTGGACATAAAAAAGGTATTAAATCAGTTTTTAAAAATATATTAAGCATAGGCTTAACAAAATAAACAAAGGTATACTGTCTCACAAAAAGGGAATATTAATAGGTGTGAACAGTAGAAATAAAATTATAAAAAATAACCAAAAGAAAATTTGAAGTGAAAAGTTTAATAACTAAAATAAAAATTAAAATATCCCTAAAGGGGCTCAACTGTATGTTTAAAATGACAGACAAAAATAGAAAACATAAATCAATAGAGATATTACAATCCAAAGAACAGTGAGAGAAAAGAATAAAGAAAAATAAGCAGAACCATAAAGAAATGTGGGATACCACTAAGTACCAGAGTACCAGAAAAAAATATAAGGGTTAAAAAAACAGCAGAAAATATTCAAAGAAATAATGAGTAAAACCTTCCCAAATGTGATGAAAATCTTGAATCTGTACATTCAAGACACTAACTTCTTGATTTAAATTCTTGAATTTACCTCTTTGAACTCCAAAGAGGTAAATACAAAGTGATTCAAAACCAAGACACATCATATTAAAAACATAGAAAGCCAGTGACAAGCAGAAAATCTTGAAAGTAACAAGAGAAAAAGGACTTATGTACAAGGGAACTCCAATAAGGTGAAGAGCTAATTTTTCATCAGAAACAATAAAGACCAGTATACAGTGGGATAGAAGTGCTGGGAAAATAAATCAGAAAACAAGAATCTCATATCCAGCAAAGATATGTTTCAGGATTAAGGCAAAATAAAAACTTTTTGAAATAAACAAAGAAATTTAAAAATTCCATCTCCAGTAGGCATACCTTACAATAAATACTAAAGGAAGTTTTTATTACAGTCTGAAAGAATGTGAATCAGAGAGTAACTGAAATATATATATATATATATATATATATATATATAAACACACAGAGGCATCAGTTCAGTCGCTCAGTCGTGTCTGACTCTTTGCAACCTCATGAATTGCAGCACGCCAGGCCTCCCTGTCCATCACCAACTCCCAGAGTTCACCCAAACTCATGTCCATCGAGTCAGTGATGCCATCCAGCCATCTCATTCTCTGTCGTCCCCTTCTCCTCCTGCCCCCAATCCCTCCCAGCATCAGAGTCTTTTCCAATGAGTTAACTCTTCGCATGAGGTGGCCAAAGTACTGGAGTTTCAGCTTTAGCATCATTCCTTCCAAAGAAATCCCAGGGCTGATCTCCTTCAGAATGGACTAGTTGGATCCCCTTGCAGTCCAAGGGACTCTCAAGAGTCACAGATAAAGACAATTATGGAATTATTCAATAAAACAAATACATATTTTATTACCTTTATGCTCTTAATTTAAAAACTAATTTTGTAAACTATATGATATTATTCTACAACTTTGACATAGTAGATAGAAATATCTGATGATAATAGCACAAAAGAGTACAATTCGACTGGAGTAAGAAAATGACAGCAGACAATAATTTGAATCCAAATGAACAGACAAACATCTGTTTCTGCTTTATTTACTACACCAAAGCATTTGACTGTGTGGATCACAACAAACTGTGGACAATTCTTAAACAGGTGGGAATACCAGACCACCTGACCTGCCTCCTGATATATCTGTACGCAGGTCAAGAAGACATGGAACAACATACTGTTTCCAAATCGGGAAAGGAGTATGTCAATGTTGTATATTCTCACTCTGCTTATTTAACTTACATGCAGAGTACATCATAAGAAATGCTGGGCTGAATGAAGCACAAGCTGGAATCGATTACTGGGAGAAATGTCAATAATTCAGATATGCAGATGACACCACACTTATGGCAGAAAGTGAAGAACTAAAGAGCCTCTTGATGAAAGTGAAATAGAAGAATGAAAATGTTGGCTTAAAACTCAACATTCAGAAAGCAAATATCACGGCATCTGGTCCCATCACTTCATGGCAAATAGATGGGAAAACAATGGAAACAGTGAAAAACTATCTTTTGAGGGGGCTCCAAAATCACTGCAGATAGTTAATGCAGCCATGAAATTAAAAGATGCTTGTTCTTGGAAGAAAAGGTGTGACCAACCTAGACAGCATATTGAAAAGCAGAGACATTGTTTTGCCAACAAAGGTCCGTCTAGTCAAAGCTATGGTTTTTTCAGCAGTCATGTATGGATGTGAGAGTTGGACTATAAAGAAAGCTGAGCGCCAAAGCTTTGATGCTTTTGAACTGTGGTGTTGGAGAAGAGTCTTGAGAGTCCCTTGGACTGCAAGGAGATCAAACCAGTCCATCCTAAAGGAAATCAGTCTTGAATATTCATTGGAAAGAATGATGCTGAATCTGAAACTCCAATATTTTGGCCACCTGATGGGAAGAGCCGACTCATTGGAAAAGACCTTGTTGCTGGGAAAGATTGAAAGCAGGAGGAGAAGGGGATAACAGAGGATGAGATGGTTGGATGACATCACCGACTGGATGGACATGAGTTTGAATATGCTCCAGTAGTTGGTGACGGACAGGGAAGCCTGGTGTCCTGCAGGCCATGGGGTCACAAAGAATTGGACATGACTGAACTGACCTGAGCAGACAAGGAGAATGTGGAATGGTAAATAAATGTTAATATAATAAGCAGAATGGTAAATAAAAAGGTTAATATAACAAACTTTATAAATACACACTCAATTTCCTTTTCCTCTCAACTTCTTTAAAACCATAAAATATATAAATTATTGTAACAGAGATTGTTGGTTTTGGAACATACATAGAATTAGAATATACAATGATAAAAATGATAGCTACACAAAAATTGGGAAGATGGAATACAGCTATATAAAATCAAGTTTCTCTGTCTCACTAAAAGCATATTTTGATAAGGAAGCTGAATATAGTAATTCCTAACTCGATCATTAATAAAATAAGTCCAAAAATCTAGAAAAATACATATTAAAAGAATTAAAATGTTACATAACTAGAAAATACTTAGATGACTAAAAATAATATAAGATTTATTGAAGACAAAAGTAATGCCAGTCAAATTCGACTGTATCAATAATAGTATTATAATAGTATCATAATAGTATGATTTGATTAGAAAATCCAATCAAAAGACAGAGATTGTCAGATTAGATAAAAAACAAGATCCACTGATATTTTTTCCACGGGAGACACATATTATCCCCCACAACTTATCTTCCACAGAGATAAGTTGAAAGATCAAAAGGTAATAAAAGACTTGGACAACATTATAAGACAGATAGGCCTGACCAACACTTAGAGAGCACTCCAACCAAAAACAAAGAATGAGATCTTTCTTAAGTGAATATAGACTATTCTCCAGTAGAGATTATATACTCAGTTGCTAAATTGTGTCTGACTCTTTGCAACCCCATGGATTGTAACCCACCAGTTTCCTCTGTCCATGGTATTATCCATGCAAGAATATTGGAGCATGATGTCATTTCCTACTCCAAGATAGACTATACACTGACTATATTGTGAAGAAGGCTGAGCACTGAAGAATTGATGCTTTTGAACTGTGGTGTTGGAGAAAACTCTTGAGAGTCCCTTGGACTGCAAGGAGATCCAAACAGTCCATTCTGAAGGAGATCAGCCCTGGGATTTCTTTGGAAGCAATGATGCTAAAGCTGAAACTCCAGTACTTTGGCCACCTCAAGACTCTGATGCTGGGAGGGACTGGGGGCAGGAGGAGAAGGGGATGACAGAGGATGTGATGGCTGGATGGCTTCACTGATTCGATGGATGTGAGTCTCAGTGAACTCTGGGAGTTGGTGATGGACAGGGAGGCCTGGCGTGCTGCAATTCATGGGGTCGCAAAAAGTCAGACACGACTGAGCGACTGATCTGATCTGATCTGAAAAGAATTAAAATAATACAAAATTTGGTCTATGATTACAATGGAATAAAATAAGAAATCTACTGCAGGAGGAAATTTTGGAAATCCACAAATATTTTGGAAATTAAGGAACACATTTCTAAATAGACAATAGATTAAAAAATAAATCATAAGAGAAATTATAAACTACTCTAAGGAGAATAAAAAAAATACAACAAAAAATTATGAGATACAAATAAAATCCTATATAGAAGGGAAAATTATAGCTATAAAAGAAAAAATAAGTCAAATCAACAACAAAGACTTACATCTTAAAACTCTGGTGTGGGGCATAAGGGGGAAGAGCAGACTAAACTTAGGGCAAGATGAAGGAAGAAATAATGGGATGGCCAAAAAGTTCATTATGGTTTTTATGTATGATGTTATGGGGAAAAAAATCAATGAAATTTTTGGCCAATCCAATAATAGAAACAGTAGAAATGAATAAACAAAATCATGAAAACAAGAGAGGAAATAAATCCAAATATTGGGTCTTTAAAAATATCAACAAAATTAACACAGTTTTAGTTAATCTAAGTAAGAAAAAGAGATTTTATTAATTTAAATGTCCTTAAAGATTTTATCCTGCACTTATACATCTAACATGCTGTATCCTACTTTTAAGTAAATTGTCTAATAGATAAACTTTCCCAAGTACTTATGAAGTTATTGTAAACATAAAATTTTAAACATAACATAGTCAATCTTAATTTTCATTAACTACTAATACTTTTTACAAATTTAGGAAAATCATGTTATCCTGTTACAAAAATTTCACAATTATTGAGTGACAAATTTTTCATTGGAATCACAAGTTCAATTTGTTGTGAGCTTTAAGTTGGCAAATTATACATTTAAAACACCAAATTATCTTAAATGTTACAAGTACTCAAAATATCAAACATGCACAAATTATTTCCAAATTAACATAAAACTATGAATACTATGGATTTGATTTAATCTTCCCAAAATTTAATGTTAAATGTTCCCAAAATTAATTATGATAATTCACAAAAGACATAATTTTGTGTTTTCAAGAAATTTAGGCTTATTATCTAATGCAGTTTGGGGTTTCCTCTCCTAGTAAGATTGGGGTCTGCTTCTCAGCTAGCTAAAGCTGCATATTAAACATAGATGTGAATCTGTTGTATTGATGCAGACATGCAAGCTACTTTTTTTTTAATCTCAATATCAGACAAGTAGGTCTCTCTTATAGTCTCACTAAACCATTATGCCCTTTAACAGAGTAGTCTCACATTTCACCTCCCTGAACAAAAATATACACACTATCTAATAATCAAACACAATTATGTTCTTAATCTTTTAGTTCCCATTGTTGCCTGGATCCAGTTAATCTAGTTACTGCAAGATCCATGTCTGAATTATTTTTATAAACTTCCCTGGAAAAGCCAGAACTCCTTATAGATATTTATGAATGTAAATAGTGTACAATATGATTCTGAATGTCTGTCATGACCTTGCCTCCCTATCTCTACAGTTAGTCCACTATTAAGCTGCGGCTGCTGCTAAGTCACTTTAGTCATGTCTGATTCTGTGCGACCCCATAGACGGCAGCCCACCAGGCTCCCCCATCCCTGGGATTTTCCAGGCAAGAACACTGGAGTGGGTTGCCATTTCCTTCTCCAATGCATAAAAGTTAAAAGTGAAAGTGAAGTTGCTCAGTCTGTCCAACTCCTAGCGACCCCATGGACTGCAGCCTACCAGTCTCCTCCATCCATGGGATTTTCCAGGCAAGAGTACTGGAGTGGGGTGCCATCACCTTCTCCGATCATCCCCTATTATAACCTCTCACTATTCATTCAGGGTCTTCTTCCCTGATGGCTCAGTTGGTAAAGAATCCACCTGCAATGAAGGAGACCTGGATTCAATCCTGGGGTCGGGAGAATCCCCTGGAGAAGAAAATGGCAACTCATTCCAGTACTCTTGCCTGGAGAATTCCATGGACAGAGCAGCCTGGCAAGCTTTAGCCCATGTGGCCAAAAAAGTCAGACATGACTTAGTAACTAAGTGAAACTCTTTGCTACCCCATAGACTATAGAGTCCATGGAGTTCTCCAGGCCACAATACTGGAGTGGGTAGCCTTTCCCTTCTCCAGGGTATCTTCCCACTACCACCATAGTTCATTCATTTAACAAATTCCTAAAAAGCACCTACAAAGCCTTGGACATTTATCATATTGTGCTCTAAGTATATATCTACATGTTAGTTTCCAGCATAGTACCCAGGTTTTAGTCAGCTTGCAAGTAACACAATTGCCTGGCAGGCAATAGGCATGAAGTACATGGAGAAATTAAAGAATTGCATGATATATATTGGCAGGTATTTTGCTTCTCTCACTCCTTCACTCTCTTCTCTCCATGTGAATCAGAAACAATCAAAAAATATATTTACTCTGCATTAATACATCCAAATCACTTTGAAACATGAAATTTCAGGCATTAAATATCTGAGATATAACAGTTCTATCTTATAGAGTCATACCTACACGTTGCTCAGAACAGTGCTTAGCACATGTAAGGTATATAAAAGTCATTAGATATTTTCATAATACAAAAAAGAACAACAGAACACAATAGTCTCTGTTTTCAAATAGTTTATAGTCATAAGCAATTAATGCAAAATTTGAAAAGTGATTCAGTGTCATCCACTGAAGCTCTAGCACTGTCCATGGTGAAAGTGAAAGTGAAAGCCACTCAGTAGTGTCTGACTCTTTGTGACCCCATGGACTTAGTCCATGGAATTTTCCAGGCCAGAATACTGGAGTCAATAGCCTTTCCCTTCTCCAGGGGATCTTCCCAACTCAGGGATTGAACCCAGGTCTCCCTCATTGCAGGCAGATTCTTTACCAACTTAGCCACAAGGGAAGCCCATGGTACTAGTGATTAAAGATGAAAAGATCAGTTTTTGCCTTCAAGAGGTTCCTAGTCTCCCCTACTCAGAAATCTTCACTGTCTCTTCACAACCTACAGTTTATTTGGAATGCAATGCAAGCAAACTGGATGGAACACTTGTTTGCAAGCTTATGTTACACAAGTCTCATGCATAAAACTATCAACTGCTGTCTAAATCTGCCCCACAGTTATAAGCTTCTTCCTGGGTACTGTTCATGCTATGTTTTCTGCCTTGAATATCACTCTATCTCTAGCCATTTAAATCTCTAAATACTGAATAAAATGCAACTTGAAGGTTTATATAATGATTTGATATTCTCTCTCCTTTCTCTGAACCATGTGTCACACATGTACATCTCCCTGGTAGCACTTAATTCATCCTGATTTGCATTATGGTGATTTGTTCTCCCTACTTGACCTTATTTCTTTGTGTTTTATTTATTTCTGCAACCTCTAGGAGTTCTACATAGTGCTTTGAATGCTGTATCAGTCAATAAATATTTTTTTAAATAAATAAGCTGGATTTTCTTTTTGAGTGACTTTTTGGACAGGTTCAGTTCATCGGTTCAGTTCAGTCACTCAGTAGTGTTCAGCTCTTTGTGACCCCATGAATCACAGCACACCAGACCTCCCTGTCCATCACCAACTCCTGGAGTTCACCCAAACCCATGTCCATTGAGTCAGTGATGCCATCCAACTATCTCATCTTCTGTCGTCCCCTTTTCCTCCTGCCCTCAATCCTTCCCAGCATCAGGGTCTTTTCAAATGAGTCAGCTCATTGCACATCAAACCTATCAGACTTGATAAAAACTAGTTACAGCAAATCCAGTTAGTTTTATATACTATCATATGGCCTTGTTCTATCAATGTAGAACTACCAAAATGTTGAGAGATGAGGGAGAATGATGGAGAACAATTAAACTTACTTGGGCATCTATTGTATGCCAGGCATATTACTCTACATTTTACTCTGAATAACCTGTTTTCACAATTAAATATATAAAAGGGAGGTTAATCAGATCAGATCAGTCACTCAGTCCTGTCCGACTCTTTGTGACCCCATGAATTGCAGCACGCTAGGCCTCCCTGTCCATCACCAACTCCTGGAGTTCACTCAGACTCACATCCATCAAGTCAGTGATGCCATCCAGCCATCTCATCCTATCTCGTCCCCTTCTCCTCCTGCCCCCAATCCCTCCCAGCATCAGAGTCTTTTCCAATGAGTCAACTCTTCGCATGAGGTGGCCAAAGTACTGGAGTTTCAGCTTTAGCATCAGTCCTTCCAAAGAAATCCCAGGGCTGATCTCCTTCAGAATGGACTGGTTGGATCTCCTTGCAGTCCAAGGGACTCTCAAGAGTCTTCTCCAACACCACAGTTCAAAAGCATCAATTCTTCGGCACTCAGCCTTCTTCACAGTCCAACTCTCACATCCATACATGACCACAGGAAAAACCATAGCCTTGACTAGATGGACCTTTGTTGGCAAAGTAATGTCTCTGCTTTTGAATATGCTATCTAGGTTGGTCATAACTTTCCTTCCAAGGAGTAAGCGTCTTTTAATTTCATGGCTGCAGTCACCATCTGCAGTGATTTTGGAGCCCAGAAAAATAAAGTCTGACACTATTTCCACTGTTTCCCCATCTATTTCCCATGAAGTGATGGGACCGGATGCCATGATCTTCGTTTTCTGAATGTTGAGTTTTAAGCCAACTTTTTCACTCTCCACTTTCACTTTCATCAAGAGGCTCTTTAGTTCTTCACTTTTTGCCATAAGGGTGGTGTCATCTGCATATCTGAGGTCACTGATATTTCTCCTGGCAATCTTGATTCCAGCTTGTGTTTCTTCCTGTCCAGCATTTCTCATGATGTACTCTGCATATAAGTTAAATAAACAGGGTGACAATATACAGCCTTGACGTACTCCTTTTCCTATTTGGAACCAGTCTGTTGTTCCATGTCCAGTTCTAACTATTGCTTCCTGACCTGCATACAGATTTCTCAAGAGGCAGATCAGGTGGTCTGGTATTCCCATCTCTTTCAGAATTTTCCACAGTTGATTGTGGTCCACACAGTCAAAGGCTTTGGTATAGTCAATAAAGCAGAAATAGATGTTTTTCTGGAACTCACTTGCTTTTTCGATGATCCAGTGGATGTTAGCAATTTGATCTCTGGTTCCTCTGCCTTTTCTAAAACCAGCTTGAACAACTGGAAGTTCATGGTTCACATATTGCTGAAGCCCGGCTTGGAGAATTTTGAGCATTACTTTACTAGCGTGTGAGATGAGTGCAATTGTGCGGTAGTCTGAGCATTCTTTGGCAGTGCCTTTCTTTGGGATTGGAATGAAAACTGACCTTTTCCAGTCCTGTGGCCACAGCTGAGTTTTCCAATATTTGCTGGCATATTGAGTGCAACACTTTCACAGCATCATCTTTCAGGATTTGGAATAGCTCAACTGGAATTTCATCACCTCCACTAGCTTTGTTCATAGTGATGCTTTCTAAGGCCCACTTGACTTCACATTCCAGGATGTCTGGCTCTAGGTCAGTGATCACACCATTGTGATTATCTGGATCGTGAAGATCTTTACCTACCCCAAATCACATAGCTATTAAGACGTAAGGCAGCAAATGACAACCAGGTCTATGTGATTCAAAACCAATGTGTTTTGGATTGATTGATTATTTGTTGGTTTCCTTCTCTTTTTTCTCCTTCAATATAAGGCCTGCCTTCAAAAATGTTGATGTGGATACTTGAATCAATATGCTATAAAGAAAATTATTGGATCATTTAGGAATCACTTCAAAAGATAAAAATTAGTGAACATTGTTGATTATTCTCCACTTCAAATCTCAGTTTTATTTTAATTAAATGGAACCATCATTTTCATGTCTACTGTTTTTGACACAATGCACTTATAACTGCGAGATATACAGATGTGGAAGGCAAATATTTTTGCTGGAACCATTGTTGATTCATCTAACATTAGCCCATGAATATCTTTTCTTTTGTTATCCCAATCAAAATAAATTTTACCAAAGTAAAGAACAGTCAGAGAGGAAGTAATAAAACACTGATCATAATCTAATTTATCAGCACAAAAGAAGCAATTTCAAAGTGTACTTTGAAATGTTACAGCCTGAACTATAAAATGCATATTTATTCTTTTTCCCCAAAACACCTAAGTGACACAGCACGTATACTGTGACAATAACATAAAATGAGAAGCACCTAGTCCATTTTCTTTTCCTAAGTGGCATGGTTTCTAGTAACTCCTCTCTGTCGATCCTTCAGAAATATTTACTGCATGGAAGATCATTATATACTCTGCTGATCATTACAAAATATTTTTAAAAGACAAATTTGAGATGAAGAAAGTACAAAGAATATGTACAGAGAAAAAGCCAAGTAAAATCTCAGCACCTATGGGAAATCCATTATGCTAGAGCAAATAATGCACAGTTAGAGCTCAAAAAAGCCCTAATACAAACACTCTCCCTTACCACACCAAGCACTGGGATTTAAGATTGTGGTATTAAGCATCCTTCAGGCACAGCTTGGCACACCAGAAATGAAATTGTTTTCTGAGTTTTTACCTGGGGTTATTGTACACCTCTTGATGCAAAAAAGCAGGAAGCTAGCTTAAAGTGTTAAGTGAGAAATAAATGAGTGTTGAGTCTGTGTACTTTAAACTTACTCCATAAATCCCTTAGAATTCAGTATGTTTTTAAAAGTAATAGAGGTTAAACAGGAAGCCGTTACATTTTATTCAATCTATGACTCAAAATTTCTGTGACTTCCAGTAAGACAGATGTTCTCTGACTCCTTCAAAAATTCTAAAATAAAGGAAAAGGAAGATGTAGACAACTGTCATGTGGAATGAACATGTGAAGCAGTAAAGTTATTAAAATATGGGAGATAAATTATCATCAAGATGTCAGGAAAAGAGCAGAAGAGCAACATGTAATACAACAAAAATATGCAATAAGCATATAAATATTTTGTTTGTAAATTAGGACATGCATAATATGCAAATATATACAGCAAACATTTTCTTTGTATATTGGGACATGCATATCTTGTTCACTTATTTGCCCAGTCCTTCACGTGATTCTGGCGTATAAGGGATCCCCAGTAAAGGTTTTTTTAATGAATTGTGTCACACAATCTAGAATTCTGGGCACTATTTCTAGGTTATTCTCAAATTTTTATACCACAAGTTACATAAATAAAATAAAGCAATATGTTTTTATGTTTTTCAAGTGAATTTTTTAGCCTAACCTATTTGCAATCTACATGACAAGATAATTATAGCTTCAAAAGATTTTCTTACTTTACAAACTGATCCAAAGAGGAATCCTCTTCCAAAGACTTGTTTCCAAGTGGAGGGAAACATAACGATGTATTCCGTGCCATGTATTTGTATGTATTATTTCTTTTAACCATTCATTTTTTTCTATCAATATAAACGAGCTATTATCATTCTCCATTTCATAGAGAAGGGTACTGAGGCTTACAGAAGTTAAATAACTTGCCCAAGGTAAAAAAGCAGTAAATGTGACTACTGAGCTTTAAACACTGTATGTGGATCCAACACTTTGGATCTTATACCATCATAACAGAGACTATAGAAAGGACAGCTTGTTAGACAAAACAAAGCTACTTTAAGAGAAACTGCTCCTCAGTAGACAAGTCTTAACCAAAGATTATTTTTTCTTGATATCTTCTCTATTTTAAAGCAGCAATATGTTTACAGTATTTATAAAATGTTACCAAAATTGATGAGTATATTAAGAAATTTACATTATACTCACTATGCTATGCTATGCTATGCTAAGTCATTTCAGTTGTGTCCGACTCTGTGTGACCCCATAGATGGCAGCCCACCAGGCTCCCCCATCCCTGGGATTCTCCAGGCAAGAACACTGGAGTGGGGTGCCATTTCCTTCTCCAGTGCATGAAAGTGAAAAGTGAAGGTGAAGTTGCTCAGTCGTGTCTGACTCTTAGTGACCCCATGGATTGCAGCCTAACAGGCTCCTCTGTCCATGGGATTTTCCAAGCAAAAGTACTGGATTGGGGTGCCATTGCCTTCTCCAATTATACTCACTAACAAGTACAAATTAGATCTTTTCCAGTTTTCCCATTGTTTTTCATTCAAGGATATGTGGAAGACTCTATTTTCCAAATGAAGCCATGCAAGTGTAGGTAGGTAAGTACATAGAGCTATCCCATCTAACCTGCTCTTCTGACCATGTTATATTAACACATCGCTCTCAAGAGCTGAGGTCTATTTTTCTTCTCTTAAACCTTCAAGTGTAGAATTTTGTAACAGCCTCTACTAATAGATTGTGGTAGAAATCTATGAAATCTCCAAGGTAGATAAAAAAAGGCAATATGTTCTCATTCTTACTCTCTCAGAATGCTTGCCTTAGAAACTAACCACCTATTATTAAAAAAAAAAAACACACACACAACAAACAAATAAACAAAAAAACCCAATCCATATGGAGAAGTCCCATGCAAGTGTGTCAAGCAGCATTTTTACCCAAGCTTCCAGCCAACAGCCAACATCAACAATTAAACCTAGGATGCAGGTCCTTTCAGATGAATCCAGTATCAAGCCTTTGATTCTTACAACTGATACTCTAGATATCATAGATGAGAGACAAGACATAATTTAGTGACTAAACCACTAAAGCACCATCAAAGTGGGAATAACAGTAGTAACTATAATTATTACAATAGTAACAATATTTAATCCCTCAATACTGATCCTTCTATCACAGCCATAAATCACTTCTATCTCAAAAATCCTTATTTTTAAAGTGCCACACAGCTTTGGAGGGTAAAACAATTAATGTGAGAAAACTTAATAACGTAGGAATGATTTTGTATATAAGACACATACCATATATGATATCTATATATTTGCGTTTCAGTCACTCAGTCATGTCTGAACTTTGTGACCCCATGGACTGCAGCATGACTGGATTCCCTGTCCTTCACCAACTACTGGAGCTTGCTCACACTCACGTACATTGAGTCAGTGATGCCATCCAACCATCTCATTCTCTGTTATCCCTTTGTCCTCTCATCTTCAATCTTTTCCACCATCAGGGTCTTTTCAAATGAGTCAGTTCTTTATATCAGGTGGCCAAAATACTGAAGTTTCAACTTCAACATCAGTCCTTCCAATGAACACCCAGAACTGATCTCCTTTTCTTCTTGATGTCCAAGAGGCTCTCAAGAGTCTTTTCCAACACCACAGTTCAAAAGCATCAATTCTTCTTTATGATACAATTTTCACATCCATACATGACTACTAGAAAAACCATAGCTGTGACTAGATGGATCTTGACTAGGTTGGTCATAGCTTTTCTTCCATGGAGCAGGCATCCTTTAATTTCATGGTTACAGTCACATCTGCAGTGATTTTGGAGCCCAAGAAAATAAAATCTGTTACTGTTTCATTGTTTCCCCATGTATTTGCCATGAAGTGACGGGACCAGATGCAGTGATCTTCATTTTTTGAATGTTGAGTTTTAAGCCAGGTTTTTCACTCTCCTCTTTCAATTTCATGAAAAGGTTCTTTAGTTCCTCTTCAATTTCTGCCACAAGGGTAATGTCCTCTGCATATCTAAGTTTATTGATATTTTTTCTGTCAACATTGGTTCCATCCAGCTTGTGCTTCATCCAGCCCAGCATTTCACATGATGTACTCCACATGTAAGTTAAATAAGCAGGGGGACAATATACACCCTTGATGTATTCCTTTCCCAATTTGGAACCAGTCTATTGTTCCATGTCTGGTTCTAATTGCTGCTTCTTGACCTGATACAGGTTTCTGAGGAGGCAGGTAAGGTGGTCTGATATTCTCATCACTTTAAGAATTTTTCACAGTTCATTGTGATCAACACAGTCAAAGTCACTGGAAAAGGTCAGTTTTCATTTCAATCCCAAAGAAAGGCAATGCCAAAGAATGTTCAAACTACTGCACAGTTGCACTTATCTCACACACTAGCAAAGTAATGCTCGAAATTCTTGCTCAAAACAGTACGTAAACTGTGAACTTCCAGATATTCAAGCTGGATTTAGAAAAGACAGAAGAACCAGAGATAAAATTGCCAATATCCATTGAATCATCGAAAAAGCAAGAGAGTTCCAGGAAAACATCTACTTCTGCTTTGTTAAATACATCAAAGCCTTTGACTGTGTGTATCACAATAAACTGTGGAAAATTCTTCAAAGAGATGGGAATACCAGACAACCTTACCTCCCTCACGAGAAATCTATACACAGGTCAAGAAGCAACAGTTAGAACTGGACATGGATCAACAGACTGGTTCCAAATAGGGAAAGGAGTATGTCAAGGCTGTATATTGTCACCCTGCTTATTTAACTTATATGCAGAGTACATCATGAGAAATGCTGGGCTGGATGAATCACAAGCTGGAATCAAGATTGTCAGGAGAAATATCAATTATCTCAGATACACAGATGACATCACTCTTATGGCAGAAAGTGAAGAGGAACTAAAGAGCCTCTTGATGAAGGTGAAAGAGGAGAGTGAAAAAGCTGGCTTAAAGCTCAACATTCAAAAAACGAAGATCATGACATCGGGTCCCATCACTTCATGGCAAATAGATGGGGAAACAGTGGAAACAGTGTCAGACTTTATTTTGGTGGGGTTCCAAAATCACTGTAGATGGTGACTGCAGCCATGAAATTAAAGCACGGTTGCTCCTTGGAAGAAAAGCTATGACTGACCTAGACAGCATATTAAAAAACAGAGACTTTTCTTTGCCAACAAAGGTCCATCTAGTCAAAGCCATGGTTTTTCCAGTTGTCATGTATGCATGTGACACTTGGACCATAAAGAAAGCTGAGCACTAAAGAATTGATGCTTTGGAACTGTGGTTTTGGAGAAGACTCTTGAGTGTCCCTTGGATTGCAAGGAGATGCAACCAGTCCATTCTAAAGGAAATCAGTCCTGAATATTCATTGGAAGGACTGATGCTGAAGCTGAAACTCCAAGACTTTGGCCACCTGATGGGAAGAACTGACTCTTTGGAAAAGACCCTGATGTTGGGAAAGGTTCAGGGAGGGCGGTGAAGGGGACAACAGAGGATGAGATGGTTGGATGGCATCACCTACTCGATGGACATGAGTTTGAGTAAGCTCTAGGAATTGTTGATGGATGGGGAAACCTGGCATGCTGCAGTCCATGGGGTTGCAGAGTCGTACACGACAGAGCAACTGAACTGAACTTAACACAGTCAAAAGCTTTAGTGTAGTCAATTAAGGAGAAGTAGATATTTTTCTGGAATTATCTAGTTTTTTCTACGATCCAATAGATGTTGGCAATTTGATCCCTGATTCTTCTGCCTTTTCTAAATCCAGCTTGAGCATCTGGAATTTCTCAGTTCACATACTATTGAAGCCAAGTTTGAAGAATTTTGAGCATTACTTTGCTAGTGTGTGAGATGAGTGCAATTGTGTGGTAGCTTGAATATTCTTTGGCATTGACTTTTGGGGGGATTGCAATGAAAACACCTTTTCCACTACTGTGGCCACTGCTGAATTTGCATCACCATCTATTAAAATGTTTTGAATTTGACAGGAATAGAAGCAGTAATCTGGAAGCAAGTAAAAATGATTTCCAAGCAATACATAGACACCTATAGTAAAAGTATCTTTTAAATACACAGCCATCCCCCACAATTTTTTTTGGATATGACTCTATTTTAATCCTTGCAGTATTCTTAGGAAATAACAGTGTTTTCTGTTAGATTTATTTCTTCTGCCTAGCTTTCTGCTACAAATAAAAAGATGATTCTTTCCTGTTCTAAAAAAAGTTTAAATAACAAAAAAATTAAAAAAGTTAAAATGTGCATTAAGAAAAAAAAAAAAACTGGCATATTGTATGCAGCACTTCCACAGCATCATCTTTTTGGATTTGAAATAGTTCAGCTGGATTTCCATCACCTCTACTAGCTTTGCTCATAATGATATTCCCTAAGGCCTGCTTGACTTCACACTCCAGGATGTCTGGCTCTAGGTCAGTGATCACACCATCATGGTTATCCAGGTCATTAAGATCTCTTTTGTATAGTTATTCTGTTTATCTTTTCCACCTCTTCTTAATATCTTCTGTTTCTGTTAGGTCCATACATTTTCTTTCTTTAATTGTGCCCATCTTTGCACGAAATATTCCCTTAGTATCTCTAATTTTCTTAAAGAGATCTCTATTTTTTCTCATTTTATTGTTTTCCTCTACCTATTTGCATTAATCACTTGGGAAGTCTTTCTTATCTCTCCTTGCTATTCTTTGGAACTCTGCATCCAGATGGGTATAATTTATCTTTTCTCCTTTGCCTTTTGCTTCTCTTTTTTTCTCAGCTGTTTGTAAGGCCTCCTCAAACAACAATTTTGCCTTTTTGCATTTCTTTTTCTTGTTGATGATTTTGATCATTGCCTCCTGTACAATACTACAAACCTCCATCCTTAGTTCTTCAGGCACTTTGTCAACCAGATCTAATCTTCTGAATCTGTTTGTCACTGCTGCTATATAATGGTAAGGGATTCAGTTTAAGTCATACCTTAATGGCCTAGTGGTTTTCCCTACTTTCTTCAATTTAAGTCTGAATTTTGCAATAATGAGTTCATGATCATATATATGTGTGTGTGTGTGTGTGTGTTTCTATGTATTAGCCTCTGCTGCTACTGCTAAGTCACTTCAGTCGTGTCCGACTCTGTGCGACACCATAGACTGCAGCCCACCAGGCTCCTCTGTCCCAGGGATTCTCCAGGCAAGAATACTGGAGTGGGTTGCCACTTCCTTCTCCAACACATACATGCATGCTAATTGCTTCTGTCGTGTCTGACTCTGTGTGACCCTATGGACAGCAGCCCGCCAGGCTCCTCTGTCCACAGGATTCTCTAGGCAAGAATACTGGAGTGGGTTGCTATTTCCTTCTCCAGATTAGCCTCTATGTATAATAACATATACATGTATCTGTATATGTATGTTTTTGTGGTGTATATTTCTGTGAAATTCTGTGCTAAAACATATATGTGTGGTGGGTGCTAATTATAATCATAAACCATAAGGATAGAATGAATGGAAGAGGATGAATATAGTAGCCATGAAAATGCACCTCTCAGATCTTCTACTGTGGGGAGCATAAATGACCAACAGCTCATTTATTTTACTCTGAAATATACCACTGCATTTACACTGAGGCCACATTTCCCATAAGCTGCTCCTGGCCAAGGAGTAAGCTTTGCAGGAATACTAACACAGATCAGGTCCTGGGAAATGTGGACTTCTTTGACAGGTGACTTTAGCTTGATCAATTTCATCAACTTTACTGAATTCTTTGAATTGTATTGCTACCTAAAACTCCTCCACTCAATTTTTCTTCCTTTCCTCACTCCTTCAAAATATCAAAACTGCAAAGTGGTCTGACAGATCTTTCAGCCTCCATCAGGTCTCTCTCTTGTTTTTTCCTCACGTGCATTTCCTATGAGGAGTAATATTTCTGACTTATCTAAACAATCTTGGTGTCTGCTTCTTGCTGCTGCTGCTAAGTCGCTTTAGTTGTGTCCGAGATGACCTCAAACTAACACAAGAAGAAAGAAAGGGCAGAAAACTTCAGAAAAAGAAAAGAATATAGTCTTAACTCAGCAAATTTAACCTTAAGTTCTAAAAGCTAAAATCCTGCATAAAATGACAAAACATACAAGCTAATTCAGGACACACATCCATTGAAATATGTGTAAGTTAGAGCCATGGGGTAGGTATCAGAGAAGATAGTAGTTGTGATGTAACTGAAGCAAGACCATTTAGACCAAAAAAATCTAAATAAGGAAAATTTGTAACCAGGTCCCATCTCCACTACATACAACCATAAGAATGCTCCTCCATCTCCCCAGGAAAGAGCACATGTGTCAAGCACTTAACTGAGAACAAGGAGGTGGAGATATTTTAGAAATAATCTTTATTTCATCTCCCCAAATTGAATAGCAAAGTTTTCCACACAGTTGAAAGAAGATAGAAAGATGGAAAAAGACCAAAAGACAGATATGAGAGTGGGGTAGATAAGGAGGCAGAGAGGGAAGGAAAAAAAGGAAAGAAGGAAGGAAGGAGGATACTCTGAGATACTAGGTTTGGCAAATCCAGCAAATAAAAATGCAAGACTGGCCATAAAATTTTAAGTATAACAATGATTTTTAGTATTATATGTTACATGCAATGTTTGGGACACACTTCTGTAAGAAATGTATTTATTATTTATCTGAAATTCAAATGTAATGGGGCATTCTGTACTGCAACCTTATGAGGTACACCACTGAAAAATTTCAAAACACCACAAATAAAGAGAAGGCCTTAAAGTTTTCCAGAAATAAATATATAAGAACTGGGAATAGGAATGGTGTCTCACTTTCTAAAAGCAACCACAGAGATAAACAAAAATTGAGCCATGTGTTTGAAATTCTGTGGGAAATATTATTTTCATCCTAGAATTTTATGCCCTGACAAACTGAGTTAGGATATAAATTCTCAGACATGTGAAGTCTCAAAATATACCTCTAATAGCCATAGGATATAAACTGAGCTTTGATCTAAATAAAATTGTGCTATTACCACATTGGGTAATCTGAGTAACTAAGAGAAACTGTGGAGAAGGCAATGGCACCCCACTCCAGTACTCTTGCCTGGAAAATCCCATGGACGGAGGACCTGGTGGGCTGCAGTCCATGGGGTCACGAAGAGTTGGACATGACTGAGCGACTTCACTTTCACTTTTCACTTTCATGCATTGGAGAAGGAAATGGCAACCCACTTCAGTGTTCTTGTCTGGAGAATCCCAGGGACGGGGGAGCCTGGTGGGCTGCCGTCCATGGGATCGCACAGAGTCGGACACGACTGAAGCGACTTAGCAGCAGCAGCAGCAGCAGCAAGAGAAACTGGGAGCAGCAGAAGACTCAAAGTGATAGATTGCTACAAATTGTGATATTCAGCCCTTTCGAGGAACTCCAGTGGCTTTGCCTCTTGGTGTCCATTCGCTCAGATAACTCCCTTTTGCACTAGACCAATGTCTGTCTGTATGACCAATAGAATGGGACAGAAATTATAGTATGTCATGCACAAGATTAGGTTACAAAAGGTTACAGTGTCCTTTTAACTCAAAAATACGTGTGCCTATGTGTATGCTCTGGGGGTAATCAGCTGCCATGCTTGAGGATACACAAAATTTTGAGCATCCTTAAAATGTCCCATGTGACAAAGAACTGAAGCTTGTCTCCAACAGCCGCCTGAATGAGGCTTCTAAGAATTTGATTGTCCAATCCCAAATGAAGCTTCAAATGATGCAGCCCCACTTAACATCCCAATGGCACCTTCATGAGAGACGCTGAGCAAAACCAACCAGCTATATGGGCTCCTGGATGCCTGACTTCCAGAAACTGTGAGATAATACATGTTTGTTGTTTTAGGCTACTAAATTTGAGGGTAGTTCATTTTGAACTACTTTGTTGTTATTGTTAGTTGCTAAGTCATGTATAATCATAACAGACTTGATTTAGGTCATATCTGAATGGTCTAGTGCTTTTCCCTACTTACTTCAATTTAAGTCTGAATTTTGCAATAAGGAGCTCATGATCTGAGCCACAGTCAGCTCCCAGTCCTGTTTTTCTGACTATACAAGCTTCTCTATCTTCAGCTGCAAAGAATACAATTAATCTAATTTCAGTATTTTCAGTGATGTCCATGTGTAGAATTGTCTCTTCTGTTGTTGGAAGAGGGTGTTTGCTATGACCTGTGTATTCTCTTGGCAAAACTCTGTTAGCCTTTGCCCTGTTTCATTTTGTACTCCAAGACCAAACTTGCCTGTTACTCCAGGTATCTCTTGACTTCCTACTTTTGCATTCCAATCCTCTATGATGAAAAGGAAATTTTTTTTTTTTTTTTTGGTGTTAGTTATAGGTCTTGTAGGTCATCATAGAACCATTCAACTTCAGCTTCTTCGGCATTAGTGGTTGGGACATGGACTTGGCTTACTGTGATATTGAATGGTTTTCTTTGGAAACAAATAGAGATCATTCTGTCATTTTTGAGATTGCACCCCCCAAATACTGCATTTTGGACCCTTGTCAATAGTCATCTGCAAGAAAAATAAATGCAGAAAGGGAAAATGGTTGTCTGAGGAGGCCTTACAAATAGCTGAGAAGATAAGAGAAGCAAAAGTTAAAGGAGAAAAGGAAAGATATGCCCATCTGAATGCAGTTCCAAAGAATAGCAAGGAGAGATAAGAAAGCCTTTCTAAGTGATCAATGCAAATATAGAGGAAAACAATGCAATGGAAAGACTAGAGATGTCTTCAAGAAAATTAGAGATACCAAGGGAACATTTCATGCAAAGATGGGCACAATAAAGGGCAGAAATGGTATGTATGTAACAAAAGCAAAAGATATTAACAAGAGTTAGCAAGAATACACAGAAGAACTATTCAAAAAAAGATCTTAATGACCCAGATAAACACGATTGCGTGATCACTCACCCAGAGCCAGACATCCTGGAATGCAAAGTCAAGTGGGCCTTAAGAAGCATCACTATGAACAAAGCTAGTGAAGGTAATGGAATTACAGTGGAGCTATTTCAAATCCTAAATGATGATGCTGTGAAAGTGCTGCACTCAATATGCCAGCAAATTTGGAAAACTCAGCAGAGGCCACAGGACTGGAAAGGGTCAGTTTTCATTTCAATCCCAAAGAAAGGCAATGTCAAAGAATGTTCAAGCTACTGCACAATTGCACTCATCTCACATGCTAGCAACGTAATGCTCAAAATTCTCCAAATTGGGCTTCAACAGTACATGAACTGAGAAATTCCAGATGCTCAAGCTGGATTTAGAAAAGGCAGAGGAGCCAGAAATCAAATTGCCAACATCTGTTGGATCATAGAAAAGGCAAGAGAGTTCCAGAAAAACATCTACTTCTGCTTTATTGACAGGCCAAAGCTCTTAACTGTGTGGATGGCAATAAACTATGGAAACTTCTTCAAGAGATGGGGATACCCCTTACCTGCCTCCTGAGAAATCTATATGCAGGTCTAGGAGCAATAGTTAGAACCAGACATGGAACAACTACTGGTTCGAAACTGTGAAAGGAGTATGTCAAGGCTGTATATTGAAGCCTGTTTATGCAGAGAACTTCATATGAAATGCTGTGCTGGACAAAACACAAGCTGGAATCAAAACTGCTTGGAGAAATATCAATAACCTTAGATAGGCAGATAACACCACCCTTGTGGCAGAAAGTAAAGAGGAACTAAAGAGCCTCTTGATGAAAGTTAAACAGGAAAGTGAAAAAGCTGGCTTAAACTCAACACTCAAAAAACAAAGATCATAGCATCTGGTCCCATCACTTCATGCCAAATAGATGGAGAAACAGTGGTAGACTTTCTTGGGCTCCCAAATCATTGCAGATGGTGACTGCAGCCATGAAATTAAAAGATGCTTGCTCCTTGGAAGAAAAACTGTGACAAACCTAGACAGCATATTAAAAAGCAGAGACATTACTTTGCCAACAAAGGTCCATCTAGTCAAGGCTCTGGTTTTTCTAGTAGTCATGTATGGATGTGAGAGTTGGACCATAAAGACTGCTGAGTGCCAAAGAATTGATGCTTTTAAATTGTGGTGTTGGAGAAGACTCTTGAGAGCCCCTTGGACCACAGGAGATCAAACCAGTCAATCCTAAAGGAAATCAGTCCTGAATATTCATTGTAAGGACTGATGCTGAAGCAGAAATTCCAATACTTTGGCCACCTGATGCGAAGAGCTTACTCATTGGAAAAGAACCTGATGCTGGGCAAGACTGAAGGCAGGAAGAGAAGGGGATGACAGAGGATGAGATGGTTGGAAGGCACCACCAACTCAAGTGGACATGAGTATGAACAAGCTCCAGGAACTAGTGATGGATAGGGTAGCCTGGCATGCTGCAGTCCATGTGGTCGCAAAGAGTCAGACACAACTGAGTGACTGAACTGAAGTCATGTCCTACTGTTTGTGACCCCATCGACTCTAACATGCCAGTCCCCTGTGTCCTCCACTATCTCCTGGGGTTTGGTCAAATTCATGCCCATTGAGTTAGTGATGCTACCTAACCATATGCCTAATAAAAAAACTAACAATGCAAAATCTTAACTTCTCAAAATACAAACACAGAAAGAGTAGAATAGTTTTATTTAAAACCAATACAATACTGTAAAGTTAAAAATAAAATAAAATAATAATAATAAATTAAAAAAATTCAAGGAAATATCTAAATGATTACAAAGTAGTTTTATCTGTGAAGGACTTTAGATTTGTGAAAGGAGAAAGGCAGATGATTATAATTTTTTATTAGAATTCTTTTTATCACCCATCATTATAACTTTTAATATTATTTTAATTTTTTAAATAAATAATATGTGTTACAATAGTATATAGATGTTCATATGTAAAGAAAATGTAGCCATTAAATGATTTTTTAAAATATTTAATGTGGATAAATTTTGTTAGCTCTTACTCTAGTAAGAAATACACACACACACACACACACATTGAAAAAAAAAGTAGACATAATCATATCTTATTTATAGCTATATATATGACAAAATTAGGTATCCAATAGATTTTTGTTGCTATTGTTTAGTTGCTAAATCATGTCCAACTCTTTTGTGATCACATGGATTGTAGCCCACCAGGCCCCTCTGTGTAAGGGATTTCCTAGGCAAGAATACTGGAGTGGCTTGCCATTTCCTTCTCTGGGGGATCTCCCTGACCCAGGGATCAAACCCTCATCTCTTATATTGTAGATGGATTCTTGACCACAGAGCCACCTTATTAATATTTTTTTTCTGTTAATACTATTATTTTTCATTGTGCAAAATGCTTAACACCCCATCTAACTGCCTCCAAGAGAGAAGAAAATCAGTATTGAATTCTGAAAGAACTAAGTAGACTAATTTTAAACATTTGTTTTAAAAAGATTGTCTCTGTATTATCCAGCCAATCTTTTTTTCTTTTCTAGTTTTTGATCACTTAGGTCACTTTTCCCCTCCATCAGCATAGATAATTTAGCTGAATTCATGTATAGTTGAACCAGCAGTAGGGATCTAACAGAATGAGTTATTATCTTTCTCTCTTGGATCCTTGCCAAAACAATGTGTCTTCCTATTGAATACTGAAGCTCTGAGGCCAGTTTGGATACTGAAATAAAAATTCCATATGTTATTTCAGAAACAATGCTGCTAATACTATTTCAGTACAAATAGAAACAACACGATTTTTAAGCACCCCAACTAGAACATCACATCCCAAGTCAGTTTTTAGGCTAACTTCAGACAAGCAGCATATAGATACCAATTTCTCTGATATTTAATTAGTAACAGGTATGTTGACCAAGGCCATTGTTCAAAGATTTCTTAGTAAAATGCACATATCCCTAGAAAGCATAATACTTTAAGATAGCAACCCGGAGCCTAAAAATTATATGATTACTGCTGAAGAAAGAAGGCACTAATGGTAAAATCACTGACTAGTACAGTGAAAGATGGATATTGAACTAGCTGTAATCAGAAATCCATGGGGAACAGAGATTTCCAAAACTGCAAATAACCGAGCACCACACCATGTTGTATACCAATTAGGTAAGTTTTTTAATATGGGCAAAATGATTTTTCCCCCACAAAAGACCCTCTGTTGGAATTGTAAAGAAAAGAATTCATTATGAGCTGGGAGACCAGGATTGACTGTTTGAAGACCTGTGATATAATACAAATACACACATCAAAAGTATGCATTTGTTAAAAAGCCTCTCCCAATACCATGCAATTCTGGTTCACTCCCTCTACCACACTCTACACCACTTTCACCCAATAAATCCTAATCTTTAAAGTGTCACACAGCTTTGAAATGTAAAGCCTATAATCTGAGAAAACTTCATAATTTGGAATGTCTGTGCTTTATATCTGCACAGGCTTTTCTCAAGTGCAAGTTTACGGGTGGTCTGAGGCTCTGTAGATCTCCCACGATGCTATATGTTGCCTTTCCAGTTGTGATTGGCTATGTTTGTATATCTCTTCTCCCTTCAAAGGAACAATTAAAATGACCAGTCAGGGTCAGGAATGTCTGTTATTTCTGGAACCTTTCTCCCTCACTTCTGCAGAGTGCAATTACAAAATCACTGCAAGAGGCAGGAATAGAAGGAGAGAAAAAACTGAGGACTTTTTTTTTTAAATCAATCTATTATATTTGTTTGTGTTTAAAAAGGAAATAAATACCTGAGAATCCACCATCCAAGGGCACAACTAGTATTTGGCTTCAACTTAAGTCTAACAGTATGGTTTCCCCATCAGTTCAGTTCAGTTGCTCAGTCATGTCCGACTCTTTGCGACCCCATGAATTGCAGCACGCCAGGCCTCCCTGTCCTGCACCAACTCCCGGGGTTCACCCAAACTCACGTGCATCGAGTCGGTGATGCCATCCAGCCATCTCATCCTCTGTCGTCCCCTTCTCCTCCTGCCCCCAATCCCTGCCAGCATCAGAGTCTTTGCCAATGAGTCAATTCTTCGCATGAGGTGGCCAAAGTATTGGAGTTTCAGCTTTAGTATCAGCCCTTCCAAAGAACACCCAGGACTGATATCCTTTAGAATGGACTGGTTGGATCTCCTTGCAGTCCAAGGGGCTCTCAAGAGTCTTCTCCAACACCACAGTTCAAAAGCATCAATTCTTTGGCACTCAACTTTCTTCACAGTCCAACTTTCACATCCATACATGACCACTGGTTTCCCCATCACCCTGGTGCTTTTTCCTCTAACCCAAATTAACCGTCATCCTGAATACCATGTTCCTCTTTGAAAGTTAGTCACTCAGTTGTGTTTCTCCAGGCAAGAATACTGGGGTGGGCAGCCATTATTCATCTTTACCTGGCATCTATTTTTTATATATTTTATTATATGTATATACAGGGAGGGAGGTGGGAAGGGGGTCCAGATGGGGAACACATGTACACCCGTGGTGGATTCATGTTGATGTGTGGCAGAACCAATACAATATTGCAATTAGCCTCCAATTAAAATAAATTTAAATTTAAAAAAATTAATGTTTTAATTTTTAACTTTAGCATGCTGTATTTAATCTTTCAGAATCTTTTTTCATTTATTATCATGTTGCTAATGTTCATCCATATACTTGCATACCACTGTTTCAAACTGCTATATAATATTCAAATATGGAACTGCATTTTACTTTCATATTTGCTTTTTGACGTTACCCCCAAAATCATCTTTAAGGACCTATAAGTCACCCTTGGTAACTTCAATACTTCAATGTGAAGCATATCCTGGCATAAAGTCTTTGAACAAAACATTACCTGATTCTCTCAACAGTTATATGGGGAATACTGACTGACTTACTCTCCATAAAAACTCAGGTGGAGAGAAGGCTTTTCATTGTGTCTCTCTTTCATTAAAAACTACAAAAACAGAATAAAAAGAGGCAAAACATCAATTTTTACAACTTGGTGATTTCAATATTAGATTGTCTTTTGTTAACAACAACAAAAAAGTTACTTAACAATCTCTACTACCTGAAATGTGGTATCAGGCTTAAAGAGTTGAATCATTTTTTTAATGCAGCCCACTCTATGAAAGCCTAGTTTGTAGGCTCTGCACTTATGATTAAACAATTATGAGCTGCTGTTTCTGAAATGACAAGCATTAAAAAGCTGCACCAACCTCATGCCAGTTCAGGGCCACTTCCAAATGATCCCATGTGCCAGTGGGCAGTGTGACTTACTGGCCTGCATACCCAGGACCCTAGCTCTCTCCTACTGGAGAGCTAGTCTTGCTAATCTTGATACCAAACAGGCCTTTTGATGAAATTGATTAGCATTTCTCTCTGCCTCATCCTGTTAATTGAAATTTTAGAGGCCATCGTATATTGGCCATTATTATAGAAGGCAGGATAAAGCCTTAGTTCTTAGGCTTTTTTCCTTCCCTCCAAATTATTGTACTTACAGACGTGCAAGCTGAAGTGAGTGGGACGCTGGCCTCTTTACACACTTCTTACTGAGCCAAGTGTGTTTCACATTCCTTGAGGCAGGTACTAGTTGTCTAATTATAATTTTAGACTAATGATGTTCTGTGTATGGAGAAGGGGAGGAAATAAAAGAGCTTTGGGTAAATTCAAGGAGCAGTTCTGGGTAGATTGTACAGAATAGGGCAAGCATACATAGCATAGGAGCTGAAAATCTGGGCCTGTGGCTTTGTCAGCAGGGTCCGGCTGTGTGAGCTCCAGGAAAGTACTTATCATTAGATTTTGCTTTCTTTAGTGGAAAATCTACAATGAATTGGGCACAATCAGTGGGATGATTTCTTTCCTTTTCCTTTATTTTAAAATAATTTTATTTATTTACTTATTTTTGGCTGAACTGGCTCTTCGTTGCTGCAGGGGTTTCCCTCTAGTTGTGTTGAGTGGGGGCTACTCTGTAGTTGTGGTGTACAGGCTTCGCATTGTGGAGGCTTTTTCTGTTGCAGAGCACAGACTGTAGTTCATGTGGGCTCAGTAGTTGTGGCTCCTGGGCTCTAGAGCTCAGGCTCAATAGTTGCACAGGTGCACAGATTTAGCTGCCATACAGCTTGTGAGATATTCCCAGACCAGGGATCGAAACTGTGTCTCCGGCATTGGCAGGCTGATTCTTTACCACTGAGCCACCAGGGAAGCCCTTCTTTTCTTTTTACTGAGACACTGTACCTACAGTCTATTTGTCTCCTTTCAGGCCCTTGAACATGAAATGCTCCTTCTCAGTGACTTCAGAAATACTGCATCATCTCTCCGACCTAGTTCCAGATTCTTCCCTCTCACTCTTCCCTTTCTCATAGTTACACCCTCCTCATCCATCAGATCCCAGCTCAACGAGCACTTCGTAAAGAAAAGTTTCCCTACTTGCCCTTAGCTATACGTTCCCATAGCACTTCCTTCACCTTCACTACACTTAGTATTTGCTGTTGTTGCTGTTCAGTCACTAAGTCATATCCAACTCTTCATGACCCCATGGACTGTAGCATTCCAGGCTTCCTTGTCCCTCACCCATCTCCCGGAGTTTGGTCAAATCCATGTCCATTGAGTTAGTGATGCTATCTAACCATCTCATCTTCTGCCTTCTCCTTTGGCCTTCAGTTTTTTCCAGTATCAGGGTCTTTTCCAATGAGTTGGCTCTTCACATCAGGTGGCCAAAGTATTGGAGCTTCAGCATCAGTTCTTTCATTGAATATTCAGGGTTGATTTCCTTTAGGATTGACTGGATTGATCTTACATTTCTAGTATCTATATACTTTTCAATAAGATCCCCCAGCAATCATTACATTTCTTATTAGCAGAAAAAAAAAAAAAAATGCCACATGTTGTACTAGAAACAAAACTAAACAAAGCAAAACATGTTTAAGAAGAGATCAAATGAGAGAAAAATGTTAAAATAAAATATAGAAACAATTGAAAGAAAGCCCTTGCAGGATTGCTAAAAATTGCACACTTATGCCAACATAGATTTCAGTTGCTTTCAGCAAAGAGAAGATACTAATTAGTAGAATAATCTTTGTTTCCCAGTTTGAAAGATTTCTGTGATTGCTTTCCTCTAGTGCCATGCTAGGCTTTAATGGTTTTAAAGATTAATTGACACCATGTGAAAGCCAACTAGCCAATTAATGGCTGCATGTCACCTAAGTGCCCTAAAGAATGTGTTCACATTGCTTAGGTAGCTAGTCTGATGCATTGCTTTTTTACTTGTTTTTCTCATTGCCATGTGTATCTTCAATATATCTTTTCTCCTTATATAGACTGTGAGCCACATATCAGTACCTCCTCATAGCTAATTAGTAAATTAACATATATTATCTATGTTTAGTAGTAAAAGTCTTAACAATACCAATCAAAATTTCTAGCACTTCAAAAAACATTACATTTTTCATTTTATCAATTTCATGTCTAAATTTTATCTTTTGGCAAATGTTTTTTCTTTTTTTTTAAATTTTATTTAATTTAACTTTACAATATTGTATTGGTTTTGCCATATATCAAAATGAATCTGCCATAGGTATACATGTGTTCCCCATCCTGAACCCTTCTCCCTCCTCCCTCCCCATCCCATCCCTCTGGGTCCTCCCAGTGCACCAGCCCCAAGCATCCAGTATCATGCATAGAACCTGGACTGGCGACTCGTTTCATATATGATATTATACATATTTCAATGCCATTCTCCCAAATCATCCCACCCTCTCCCTCTCCCACAGAGTCCAAAAGACTGTTCTATACATCAGTGTCTCTTTTGCTGTCTCGTATACAGGGTTATTGTTATCATCTTTCTAAATTCCATATATGTGCATTAGTATACTGTATTGGTGTTTTTCTTTCTGGCTTACTTCACTCTGTATAATAGGCTCCAGTTTCATCCACCTCATTAGAACTGATTCAAATGTATTCTTTTTAATGGCTGAGTAATACTCCATTGTACATATGTACCACAGCTTTCTTATCCATTCATATGATGATGGACATCTAGGTTGCTTCCATGTCCTGGCTATTATAAACAGTGCTGCGATGAACATTGGGGTACACGTGTCTCTTTCAATTCTGGTTTCCTCAGTGTGTATGCCCAGCAGTGGGATTGCTGGATCATAAGGCAGTTCTATTTCCAGTTTTTTAAGGAATCTCCACACTGTTCTCCATAGTGGCTGTACTAGTTTGCATTCCCACCAACAGTGTAAGAGGGTTCCCTTTTCTCCACACCCTCTCCAGCATTTATTGTTTGTAGACTTTTGGATTGCAGCCATTCTGACTGGCGTGAAATGGTACCTCATAGTGGTTTTGGCAAATTTTAAAGTGAAGATTAATCATATGAAACCTGCCTATTCAGAGAGTTGTATGATGTGGGACAAAACACCTGGATGTTAAAGTGTTTTTATTTTTTTTAATAGAAAAAATTACAGAACTTTCTAGCCAAGAATCATGAAATGTTGTTTTGAGTTTGGAGCATCTTTTTTGCTACAGCTAACTTAAATCCTCGTACTGACTATATATTATTTTGTCATGATTATAAGGAGCTGAAAAACATTTGCATTTCAATTTGATTTAATGTATAATAGTAAGCAATTGGGGGATTGCCCCATGTGTTAGTCACTCAGTCGTGTCCAACTCTTTGCAGCCCTATGGACTGTAACCACCAGGCTTGCATTCTTCAGGCAAGAATACTGGAGTGGGTAGCCATTCACTTCTCCAGGGGATCTTCCTAACCCAGGAATTGAACCCAGGTCTCCTACATTGCAGGCAATTCCTTACTGTCTGAACCACCATGGAAGCCCCTTTGCCCCCAGGCATGCTTTATTTTATTTTGTCAGCTTCATTTTTCTTTAGACCCTAATTCCTCAACTATTTTATTTGTTATCTTCTAATGAATTTGATCCTGGAAGCTGCTTAAATTCCTTTGGAGAAAAACTGTGAAATGAAAATAAATGAAAGCACAAATTAATTAATAGTAAATCCAAAAACATTTTCTATAAGTAAATTATCTCATTCTATAGTAAAAATCACTGAAATACAGGGGAGAACTCATCTATTTCCTGAATTCCACTTCCTTGAGCTTCCAATTTTCCCCAGGAGATACTTTAAGCTTTTAAAAAGGTCCCAGGACATGAAATAGTCATATGCAAATAACCAGTGAATAACCATTGTAGCTGTTAATTTCAATATGTCAAAATATTAGATTTACATCTCTCTATGGATATCAGCATTTTACAAAGAGGAATGACATCCCTGATTTCATTCTATTAAGGCGTTTAAAGTAAGCAGTCCCACACTGCTCTCTAATCACTTGGCAAAGAAGAGGGTTTAGTTATGCAGTCACAGGCTGAAACCCCTTGTTTCTTTCAATGAATGAATGGCACTGCAAAGAGAAATGTTGGGCAGGCCAAGGATTGCCAACCACTGCAAATCTCTTTGAAAGACTTGCTATTTCTTCATGCAATGAAGGGAACTCTGTATTGAACTCCATGTCTGTGGTGGTTTTACCTGGCTACAACCCTTACTTGCCTTAAATCTTTCTGCTGCATACTGTTTGCACTTGCTATTCATTCCCCCTGGAGCAGTGTGTCTTGGCTGATTGGAATAGCAAAATCTGTCTTGTTTCAAAGAAGTAAGTCATCTCCATATTGTTATCCCAGTCACTGCCCCATAGAAAGACTTATGAAACAGGCCCATGGAACACAATAGGATAAAGCATACATACGCTGGATAGTTAATGGGTGTAAAGGAAAGAACATCTGGGCCCCAGCTAGTTCTACTTCTGGGATTAACTGGGCTGTTGTTTGGCTTCTCCTTACCTGTAAAGTAAAAGAAGTTAGTCCATGGTACACGTCAAAAAAGGAAAAAGTCAGAAAACTTTAATGTGTGTTAATTCTCCTAGTGATCTTATTAAAATGCAGTTCCTGATTCAGTTGATCTGAGATGGGGTCCAAGATTCTGAATTGCTAGCAATCTGGGGTGATGCTAATTTTGTTGATCTAGGAACTACATTTGAAGAGTTAGGGAGAGAATCACAAAAATTCTTTGACTTCATTAGACCACCTAATTGTAAAGTAACATATAAATAAATGAAAACTTCTTTCAATATTTATATTGAAATTGTTTTTCATTTACTGTGTTTTTAGGTGATACTTAATTGAAGTTAGTTGAAAGCGATTCCTTTTTCTCTCCTTAATAGTCCTTTGCCCTCAAAAAAGAATAAAAATAATGTGTATTGAATAGCATGTGCCATGTGTTGACTCCTACTATGTCCTGTGAACAATTAAACTGATAGAGTAATCACATGACAAAACTTGAGTCAAACCCAAGTCTTCTAACAGTGATATTTCTTAGGACCTCTGACAAAAACAATGAACTAGGGAACTCCAACAAAGCTGCTTTCATTGAAACTGCAATTGTATCATTGCTATGCTCTGAAGAACTAGACTAACCATCTTATTTAGAAACAAAGGCTTTAAAAACATATCTTAAAGAAAACTTAGGGAAACTGAAATGCTCTAGTAGGCTATACATATTTAGGACTTAGAAATGCCCTTTCCAGGACTAATGCTGGTAATTAAAGATGCAGGCCTATCCAGGACACCTCCTGAGGCAGGAGGACCTCCCCCTACCTGCCAAGGTAAAGCAATTGGAGATCCATTCCCTATGGACTGAAACTCCAAGATGAGATTAGCAGGACAATTAAGGCAGGAGGCTGGGCCCTGGCCAGATCACATACCTCTCATTCCTGAAGTCAAGAGACCTCCCTGACAACACATGCACATAAAAGGCTCTTTGGAGGCCACAGGGGAGTTATGTCAAGGGATGTTCCCTACTCATATGCCTTTTTGGTAATATCCACTTTGGTTAACGATGCATGTACACACATGGGAAGATTCTGAGATATATCAAATATGGACTGTGAAACAGGCAAATCAAAGTGATTGGCCAAAGGAAACCCAGAAGAAATGCCCTATCAAAGTGATTCAAACTGCCGTGAGGGCGTGACCAGGCACTCTCCCTCTTAGTCTGCCCTTGTGTGTATCTACATGTACTATACTCTTTTTCCTCATAATAAATATTTGTTTCACTACTTTCCATTTTTGTAGGAATTCATTTCTGCAAAGCCAAAGGGCCAAGGCCCTTGTCACTGACCACTGGTCTAGTGCCTAGGATCTGATGCTTTCACTGCCACTACCCAGCCTCAATCTCCAGCTGGAAACCCAAGCCCTGCTCTAAGCCTTTGCAGACCAAGGCCGCTCAAGATCACTCCCAGTCTCCTTTGCATAGTAGATTTTCATTCTAGGAGCAGATTCAAGGCCAAGTTTCCATTGCACTTGCATGTTTAGCTCTGACCCATTTTAAATGACCACACAACCACTTTTTCTGTGTGTCATCAAAAACTTATTTCCAAAAGTATTATCTGGGAAAAAAATATACAACTCTTTATTCATAGTTCACTTAGTAAATTAACAGACTCAGATTAAAAGTCTATATATGTATAATGATTCCTAAGTTTCTTTTAGCAAAAAATAAGGTACAACTGTAAAAGAATGTAGTGGATTATTTATAAAACTCTGTTTCAGTAGTAAAACTGCCATCCTACCTATAAATCCAGAACTATCTTTATACTATTCCTAGAGTAACTCCTACTTACTTTTTCATTTCTAGCACAAGCTGGAATCAAGATTGCCGGGAGAACTATCAATAACCTCAGATATGCAAATGACACCACCCTTATGGCAGAAAGCAAAGAAGAACTAAAGAGTCTCTTGATGAAATTGAAAGAGGATAGTGAAAAGCCTGGCTTATAACTCAACATTCAGAAAACTAAGATCATGGCATCCAATCCCAACACTTCATGGCAAATAGATGACGAAACAGTGAGAGACTTTATCTTTTGGGGCTCCAAAATCACTGCAGATGGTTACTGAAGCCATGAAACTAAAAGACACTTGCTCCTTGGAAGAAAAGTTATGACCAACCTGGATGACATATTAAAAAGCAGAGATATTACTCTGCCAACAAAGGGCCGTCTAGTCAAAGCTATGGTTTTTCCAGTAGTCATGTATAGATGTGAGACTTGGACCATAAAAAAAGCTGAGTGCCAAAGAATTGATGCTTTTAAACTGTGGTGTTGGAGAAGACTCTTGAGAGTCCCTTGGACTGCAAGGAGATCCAATGAGTCCATCCTAAAGGAAATCAGTCCTGAATATTCATTGGAAGGACTGATGCTGAATCTGAAACTCCAATACTTTGGCCACCTGGTGCAAAGAACTGACTCATTGGAAAAGACCCTGATGATGGGAAAGATTGAAGGTGGGAGCAGAAGGGGTCAACATATGATGAGATGGTTGGATGGTATCACTTAATGGACATCAGTTTGAATAAACTCCGAGAGTTGGTGATGGACAGGGAGGCCTGTGGCGCTGCTGTCCACGGGGTCAAAAAGATTCGGACACGACTGAGTGACTGAACTGAACTGAGCTGACTTTTTCACTTTCTTATTCTGTTGGGGGAATGTGTAATTTCCTCGGTTCTGTCTTGCCACAGCAAAAATCTGTAGTGATGGACAGATCCAGTGTTACAGCTCAGTTTTATTGGCAAGCAAAGGAAAATATATCCTCGAGGTGTGAGAGTAGGCAACCCAAAAGATGAGAAGAGAAACCCCCAGCTCAAATTTGGCTCCTCTTTTTATATGTTTTTTTCTCCCCTCTCTGAGCCTGCCCTATGTAAATTGGGGTAACCAGAAGGGCTGTTTGTTTTACCTGAGGTCCTCACTCTTGATCCTAAGACCTTCCTTTGATCTATTTTCACAGGCTTTTCCCTTCTTTGTCTTTTAGCGACCACCATTTTGGACTCCTTTTTCCTATTCTAACTACATAAAAATCCCATCCCTATTACAATCAGATTTACTCCCTAAACTGACATCTCACAAACCTTCTGAGGCCACAAAGATCTGGGTGTATTTATGTAAAGCACAAGATGAGGAGACTCCTATTTCTGTCTTTCCATTTATTCATTCACTTATCAAATATATAAAACCCCTAATTTTACATCAGGCAATGTAATAGGTGCTAGAAAAAGTTTATGTCTTGATTTTCATTTTTCACCAAGTTCTTGACATGAATTTCATTTAATCTCAGTTGCCCTAATGGAATGTATGATAATAACCTGATTTGGCAGATGAGGTACAGGTTTCTCCAGGAAAGTGACTTTTTTCATAGCAGCAGAATGTGAACTCTTACCTATATCTTATAAAGCAGAACTTTGTTCTTAAACCTCAGATTCTTTCTACTTCACACACTCAGTTTCTTAACTTAGAATTATAGCATTCATGTCAACTTTTGCAAAAACTTGTTTTTACTGTAACATCTAGCAGTACACAAGAAAGTGTCTGAGAAGCCCAAGCAGCATGTGTTACTAGCAGTCTAAAGCAGCCTATTTTTCTTAGGGCTGTGTAGAAAAAGTTAAGTCCATAGCACAGGGAGCTCAGCTGAGTGCTCTGTGATGACCTAGATGGGTGGGAAGAGGTGGGGTGGGAGAAAGGTTCAAGAGGGAAGGAATATATGTTTACATAGAGCTGATTCACTTTGTTGTACAGCAAAAAGTAATATGAAATTGTAAAGCAATTATACTACAATAAAAATTATATGTGGAATCTAAAAAGAAATGATAGAAATGAGCTTACTTACAAAATAGAAAGAGACTCACAGACTCAGAAAATGAACTTAGGGTGGCTGAGGGGAAGGGATGGTTAGGGACTTTGAGAAGGTCATGTAAACATTCAAAGGTTAAATCAATTCAGTCGCTCAGTTGTGTTCAACTCTTTGCAACCCCATCAACTGCAGCACACCAGGCTTCCCTGTCCATCACCAACTCCTGGGCCTTTCTCAAACTCATGTCCAACCATTCAGTGATGCTATCCAACCATCTCATCCTCTGTCATCCTTCTCTCCTCCTGCCTTCCATCTTTTCCAGCATCAGTGTCTTTTCTAATGAGTCAGTTCTTCACAGCAGGTGGCCAAAATATTGGAGTTTCAGCTTCAGCATTAGTTCTTCCAATGAATATTCAGGAGTAATTTCCTTTAGGATTGACTGGTTTGATCTCCTTGCAGTCCAAGGGACTCTCAAGAGTCTTCTCCAACACCACAGTTCAAAAGCATCGGTTTTTCAGTGCTCAGCTCTCTTTATGGTCCAAGTCTCACATTTATACATGACTACTGGAAAAACCATAGCTTGGACTAGACGGACCTTAGTTGGCAAAATAATATCTCTGCTTTTTAATATGCCGTCCAGGTTGCTCATAACTTTTCTTTGAAGGAGCAAGTGTCTTTTAATTTCATGGCTGCAGTCACCATCTGCAGTGATTTTGGAGCCCAAGTAAATAAAGTCTGTCACTGTTTCCACTGTTTCCCCATCTACTTGCCGTGAATTGATGGGACTGGATGCCATGATTTTCGTTTTTTGAATGCTGAGTTTTAAGCCAGCTTTTTCACTCTCTTCTTTCACTTTCATCAAGAGGCTCTTTAGTTCCTCTTGCTTTCTGCCATAATGGTGATGTCATCTGCATATCTGAGGTTATTGATATTTCTCCTGACAATCTTGATTCCAGCTTGTGCTTCATCCAGCCTGGCATTTCGCATGATGCTCTCTGCATATAAGTTAAATAAGCAGGGTGACCATAGATAGCCTTGACTTTCTCCTTTTCCAATTTGGAACCAGTCCATTGTTCCTTGTCCGGTTCTAAATGTTGTTATATTTAAAATTAGTAATCAACACTGCTATATTTGAAATGAATAATAAATAAGGACCTATTGCATAGCACATGGAATTCTGCTTAATGTTTTGTGCCAGTCTCGATGGGAGAGGGGTTTGGGGGAGAATGGACACACGTGTACATATGACTGAGTTCCTTAGCTGTTCACCTGAAACTACCACATCATTGTTAATGGGCTACACCCGAATACAAAATAAAAAGTTTAAAGTCTGGAACAACAACAAAAAGAACAATGAAAATAAGAAAAAAGAACTAAGGAAATGTTTAAAAAAAGAGAGAGAGAGATGTTTTCTCTCCATTCTATATGAAATATATAGGAATACTTTTCACATAAACCGCATCTACTCTTTGGAGTAGATCAACATTTTTTCTAGTGAATCCTACTCAAGCCTGTGAATCTCTCCTGTCCCCCTTAAGTGTTATGTATTAAACAATGCAGAGTAGAGAAAACCAATACAAGTTGCCTAGCCTATTTTGAAAATACTTTAAAAATATGATGTTATTTTTGGAGGGATCATTTGTATACCTTTAAAAAATATGATACTAGCTTTATTCATCAAGTTCTCTTCCTTTTGCCTCCACAGAAAAGCTGAGCACAGAAAGATCTGTCTATACCCAAACCCAGACATGTTGTGTGCCTCATCTTGGCTCAGTCAACTGTACAAGGGGAGAAATGTACTTTCTCCAACTAAAGATGACCTTCTGCAGGGGGTATAAATCACCACTTATATGGATAATATCATGGTGTGCAAACACAGTCAATCTTTAACTAAATTTGCTTATTCTTTAAGATATTACCTATGCATAATACCTGTTCTCTCAGTAATTCTAAACAATAAATATTTAGGCTTTCTTTGTGGCTCCGATGGTAAAGAGTCTGCCTACAATGCAAGAGACAGGGGTTCAGTCCCTGGGTTGGGAAGATTGCCTGGAGGAGGGTGTGGTAATCCACTCCAGTATTCTTGCCTGGAAAATCCCATGGACAAAGAAGTCTGGTGGTCTACGGTCCATGGGGTCACATAGAGTCGGACACAACTGAGCAACTAACACACAACTCCCAGTAATTCTAAACTCCAGTAAATATTTATTGAATGCCTACTGTGTATGCAGGAATCTGCTAGACTCAATAAGAACAAAGGAGGCAATAAAACCATGAGAAGACATAGAAATGATTAAATGAGAGTAATAAAAATGCTTTTTTAAAAAAATTCTTTGTACATGAGAAAGGTCTAGAAACTTAAGTTAATTTTGTGAAAGTTTTATTTTCTTAAGCCTGAAAGGAAATATAATTTAAGGCATATTAATATATACCTTGTTCAAGGAAAAAAGTTTCAAGTCTTGAATCAAAGACATGTTTATTACACTTGCGAACTACCTGGTATCTGTATTGTTTCAATTACTGCCTTGAAGAAAAACTCATCTGGTTTATGCTACAATATTTTATAGAATCTAATCTCTTGCCTACAGAGAGAAATAGTCTTTAAATACAAAAAGGTAGTCTTCAGAAGCATTCAATAAGACAAAGCAAATGCAAACTGGGTCTAATAGCTAAAGACTTTTTGACTTTTTAAGATGTTCAATTGAACATTTAAAAGGTTTAGTCTCATATCAGTTCTAGAAAGCCCCCCTGGGGCAGGCTTAAGTAACTATGCCATTAGGCACTCAGCTGCAAATTGCCTATTAAGTCTGACTGAAACTGTAAAATTGCTTTTCACAATGCAAATTAATGTAAATAAGAACAATTGGTTACACATATCACAGGCTATCAAATTGTCGACAGATGATGCATACTCCCCTCCCCCATTCAGAATTAGCATTACTTTAAAGTTATATTTAGTAGGTTTTAACAGGCTTGGGTATCCCATGATAAATTCCACAAATTTATTGTAAGCAGTACATGTGTCCTATGTATGTTATCTATCATATGAAATTTAAACCTGTTTTTACCTATGTCTGAGGGTATTTATATTCAGATTCAGTGGATATACTACAACATAATCCATTTAGCCTCAGCTCTTTGGTTACAGTAGCATCATTCAGTTACTTAACATTATTAAAAAACATTTACCTATTTTTTAACAAGTGTATTATAAGAAAGAAAAAAGTACAAGATTATAAGAATGGCATTAAGTCTCTGAATAGTAATATATAGAGAAACCTTATTTCTATTATATTTATGATTATTGTTTTAGAAATTTACAAGTTATTTAACCTTTTAAACCCTTAGTTTCCATATCTGTCAAATGAAAGTAATAGCATGCAACTAATAGAAAAGAGATTTCATATTATAATCTGTAATTACAAGATGGAATGAGTGAGACTTGTAAGATGTCACCAAAAAAAAGCATATTCTTAAGCCTACTTCCATTCAAGTATAATCTGTGGCATCTTAGGAGTTTTGGCCATCTCCTAATGCAAATCTGAAAAAAATAGCCTTGCATCTCAGTGTAAAAATACTTGCCACTATTGTCTTGTCCTTAAACTTTTAAGGTCTCAGCCAAAAAATGAAATAAAAACATTTTATTTGTAATATCCTATTACAATATCTATGAACCTATCAATTAATCAACAGCTATTTTAAGATTCTATCATTATTACTGTACTAAGATAAATATGAGACCAGCCTCAACTTCATTTTGAAAAGAGAAAGTATAAAAACAATTAACATGGAAGTATAAGTGTATGACTTCAATCTATAACGAGCAATATTTCTCCAATTTTAGTAAAGAATGTAATACTTCTCTACCAGAGAGTATAAATATCCATGTGAAAATAATCTATTGAACCTTATTTCTAAGATCCTATTTTTAGAAAAAAGATCATAAAAAGAATTAAAAGTTTATATAATTCTGAGACAAATGTATAATTCAGGTAAGAAAAAGGTTATATACCTGATGTTTTATTTTCATTAATTTATTGTCATCCAAGCTCAAGTGGCAACCTTTCACCTGATATAATCACATAAAATGGTAAAGTCATTAACAAAAAGATGTCATACTTCATACTTCATTTCAAAGAATATCACATAGGCACTTTAATTTCTATACATTTGTAAATAACAATACATGAAGCACAGTTTATATTTTAATATTTCTCTTTTAGGTATCTTTTGGTATTAACCTTTAAGAGTAGTACCAACTGGTAAGTAATTTATTTTGGAGTGAAAATAACCACCCAAGCCCAAGTAATCATGCAGACTTCAATTCCATGGAGGCAGTATTCAACAGACTAGAAGAGTGATATTCATACATTAAAAAATAAAGTAAAAAAATAATGTGGGAAATGATCCTGGGTCTCCTACATTGCAAGCAGATTCTTTACCATCTGAGCCAACAAGGAAAATCCTCCAATAAATTTGTTCCTGTATTTAAATTCAACTTACTTTTTAAAACCATCAGTAATAGTAAATGCTGGGGCTTCCCAGGGGGCTCAGTGGTAAAGAATGTGCCTGCCAATACAGGAAAAGTCAGAGATATGGGTTTGATTCTTAGGTGGGGAAGATCACCTTGAGTAGGAAATGGAAACCGGCTCCAGTGTTCTTCCTGGAAAATTCCATGGACAGAGGAACCTGGAGGGCTACAGTCCATGGGGCTGCAGAGTCAGACACAACTGAGCAACTAAGCAGCAGAGAGTGACACAACTGAGTGACTAAGCACTTGTGCACACACACACGTGCACACACACCCAGTAGTAAATGCTATGGATACACATCAGTAGTACCTATTAACCTGCTACTCTAACCCATTAAGAGGGCAGGCTGGAAGTTCAAGTCCCTAGGAGCAGGAGTAAGGCAATGAAATATGAGCATCAACTCCTCTACCCACTGAATGTGACATAACTGAAGAGTAGTCTATGTTGTCTCCCAGAGTTCTCCAGCAGAATTGAGCAGATTTTGTCCACAGTATTGACCTACTTGATAACACAAGGAAATTTCTTCCCTTTTCAATCTTAGTTCCATACCTGCATTTCCTGGATGACTTCGCAGATAAACTACCTGTATTTCCTGGATGACTTCGCAGATAAACTACATATACTCAAATCTTTTAAGAACCCATATTTTGATAGCACCATTATATTTTGCATACTTTTACACATGCTACAAGTAGAGCACAATTAAATGTTCACATTTTCTTCTTTAATTCACCATTCTACATCAGTTTGTATAAGATATAAGCTCTCATCATGAATATGAGAGTGATATGTTTGGAGGAAGTCCAGAAAGTATTCTTGTTTTTTTAACTAAAGTTATCAAAGACACCACATTTTCTATAGTAACAGAGAGTAAAAATGGATAGATGTATACCTATATAATATCTGTCCTTACATCTATTTTTCAGATGATTCTGATAAATTGAATATCACTGAAAAGAAAAACATAAAATTTGGGGTTGGTGTTCTCTACTAACCTGAAGAAAAGACATGAGGGCATAAGAATAAGTTGAAGGTAAAAATCAATCTACTGTCAGAATAGAGGAAGTCTATATTTAGTTAAGCATCATTCTATCTTCCCTCTGTTGTTTGGTGAAGATGGTTTTCTTGGAGGACTAGATATCAGAGATCCTTGTTAAGAATCTATAGTAGGGCCACTCCTTAATAACATCTTGAAACAGAAATCTTTAACTTTTTTTCCTTTTATTAACTGTGACCCTTCTAGTCAGGATCCATTTATATTACTTAGGGGAGAATTAGCATTGTTATAGAAGAAATGAAAAAAAAAAAGGTCAATGAGTCAACATTCTTTTTTTTTTTTTAAGCTTCCAAATGAGGCTAAGGGGAATCAAAAGACATAAACTAGTGGGCAGTCAAGAATGGATTCTTTGGTCATAGTAAAACAACAGATTAGATTCAGAATCAACCTAAATTTTCCACTCAAATTTTCCAAATTTTCACCTTCATACCACTATTATTGGAGAAGGAAATGGTAACACACTCCAATATTCTTGCCTGGAGAATTCCATGAACAGAGGAGCCTGGCAGGCTACAGTCCATGGGTCACAAAGAGTCAGACATGACTAGGTGACTAATACCACGATTACATGTAATCAAAGTTCTATTCTGCCTCTTGTCCAAAAGTGCAGCCATCATCATCTTTCTGGTGTTGTCTATGAATCAGCCAGGAGAGATGACATTGACAATATCTGAGACACCCAAACTAACAAATTTAGCCCCGTGCAAATACTGCCCAGCACATTAGTTGCTCAGTCCTGCCCAACTCTGCAAGCCCATGGGCTGTAATCCAACAGACTCCTCTGTCCATGGAATTCTCCAGGCAAGAATACTGGAGTGGATTGCCATTCTTTTCTCCAGGGGATCTTCCTGACCCAGGGTTGAACCTGGTCTTCTGTATTGCAGGCAGATTCTTTACCAACTGAGCCACTGGGGAAGCAAAATATCCCTAAGTATCCCAAAATGGAGGGTGGAAAAAATGGGAACTGACAAGAAGAGACAGAAAAAGCCACTGTGATCTTGGGTGAGACCTGCAGTGGGATTCTACTTGCCACCATTCTCACCCCTCTAACTATATCATCTGTTTACAATAGTGATTTTCAAGAGATCAAAATATTCCATGCATTGAACTGGATTTACCTTTTAGATCCCATTCTAGAGATAGAGCTGTATTTTGAATCTTCACTTAAAAACACTTCCCAATGACAAATAACCCATCTGAATATATTTTCCTTTTTTAAGCTGAATGTTTTGTGTCATGTGTCATACTGGCAGTGCTTTTAAATGTTTCTGATGGTTTTTAAGGTAATTCTCATTACACACAATCTAATTTTTCTTCATCCTGACATTTCAATATTTAAGATACAGTCTACGAGTAACAGTGTTGTTTTCTGGAACGGTTTATTTCAATTCTACAGAATTTCTACTAGTCTCCTTTTATTAAAAGAGGCTTTATTCTCCCCTGATGAATTTGACTTTATAAGAACAAGATGTTTACTAATAAAATAAAAGAAATTTAAAATAATGTCTTTCACATGTAATCTTTAAAACAATACAGAGACCAGAATTTAATCCAAAGAGCAAAAAATTATCATTGATTTCAGCAAATCAGAACTCAGTATCTAAGTCTGTGTTAATTTTCCATTAGATTAGCATAAGGATTATTTTAAAACCAGCAAGTAAATTCTATAAATTATTTGTATCCATTTTTAATGTAAGAAGTTTAAATGACCCTATATATTTAAATATCTCTTTTTTAGGAAGTTTGCCACAGCTGTTTCTGGAAGTTAACAAAATGCCAGTCTTACCCATTATTAACTAAATGTCAGTCCAAAGGACTTAACATGCATTGGTATTTTATTTTTTAGGATTCAATCTATTTCTCTTTGTCACTGTAATTATCATGTGACTCCTTGGGTTTAGATAATTGCTGTTACTTGTGGACATATTTTGGTCTATCTATGTTATTGTTGTTTAGTCACTTTGTTGTTCAGTCACAAAGTCGTGCCCAACTCTTCGCAACACCGTGGACTGCTGCACACCATGCCTCCCTGTCCCTCATTATCTCCCAGAGTTTGCCCAAGTTCATGTCCACTGGGTCAGTGATACTATTCAACTATCTTATCCTCTGCTGCCCTATGTATTTAAATATTCCTTAAATTCTTTTCTTACATAATTTTTATGTAGTTTTTCACAGAAAATATGATAGTACAAAGATATAAAAAATATAAATCATTGATAATACTAACATCCAGCAAAAGCCCATTGTCAATTAATACCATATAAATGTATCCTACATATGGTGTGTGTATAAATGTGTAATATATATGTAGATATATCTTCATAAATGTACGTTAATACATATATATGTGTACATGGCAAAGTGAGATTGAACTCTACATGCTCTTATTTTCTTGCCTCTTAAAAATTTCATTTCTACAAACTTCAGTGTGAAAATTAATCTCACTTTGATACTTCTATAATAATATTTGGCACTTATGATGAAATACTTAAAATATTTCCAAAAATACAAAGATATTAGATGTTTCCAGATATTTAACTTTATTTTCAAGGAAAGGTTATTGAGAAAGTCTGTATTTCAATGCATTGGCTTGTCTTATTTAATAGAGATTTTATTAACTTTCTCATTTCCTCTCCCTCCCCTGTCCTTGGAAAAACATCCCCAGAAAAGACCTCTAAATTATTAATCTTTACCAAATTTTTTTTTTTTTTTTTTTTTTTTTTCCTTCAATATCTAATGCATACCACTCAACCTAGCTTTTCCATTTTTTCTCCTTCCCACCTTATTCATTGTCACTAAGATCTAAATCCAATCTACCTAAATCCCATTGGGACTCTATATAGCCTTCTGGCTGGCCATTTTCTCAGGATTTTGAGAAGCCTTGTGAGCTGAAGCTTGAGGTTTCTGAAGACCTTACCATGGTAGCAGACCTTATATGGACTGGAGTTCTCTCTGGACTAGTTGCTATCTAAGACACATATATTTGCTGCCTACAAGAGATTCACTTCAGATCTAGAAACATACAGACTAAAAGAGGAGTGGAAAAAGGTGAACAAAAGTGATAAACCTTTAGTAAAGCTTATTATGAAAAAAGGGAGAGGGCCCAAATCAATCAAATCAGAAATGAAAAAGAAGTTACAACGGACATCACAGAAATATAAACATTCATAAGAGACTACTATAAGCAACCAAGCAGTATTAAAATGGGCAACCTAGAAGAAATGGACAAATTCTTAAAAGGTAAAATCTGCTGAGACTGAACCAAGAAGAAATAGAAAATATGAACAGATACTTGAACTAAAACTGAATCTGTAGTTAAAAACTAACAAGCAAATGTCTAGGACTAGATGGCTTCACAACAACTTCTACCATATATTTGCTGCTGCTGCTGCTAAGTCGCTTCAGTCGTGTCTGACTCTGTGAGACATAAACGGCAGCCCACCAGACTCCCCCATCCCTGGGATTCTCCAGGAAAGAACACTGAAGTGGGTTGCCATTTCCTTCTCCAATGCATGAAAGTGAAAAGTGAAAATGAAGTCACTCAGTCATGTCTGACCCTTAGCGACCCCATGGACTGCAGCCTACCAGGCTCCTCCATCCATGGGGGTTTCCAGGCAAGAGTACCATACATTTAGAAGAGAATTAATACTTAGCCTTCTGAAACTGTTCCAAAACATTGCAGAGGAAGCAACACTTCTGAACTCATTCTATGAGGCCACCATCACACTGATACCAAAACAAGATAAAGATACTACAAAAAAGAAAATTGCAGGCCAGTATCACTGATGAACATAGATTCAAAAATCCCCAACAAAATATTAGCAAACTTAATCCAACAATATATTAATGATCATACACCATGATCAGGTAGGATTTATCTTAGGGATGCAGGATTTTTCAATATAAGCAAATCAATCTGTAGAAAGTGACATTAACAAATTGAAGAATAAAAATCATATGATCATACCAATAGATGCAGAAAAGTCTTCTGATAAAATTGAACAATCTTGAGAAAGAAAAACAGACCTGGACGAGTGAGGCTCCCTGATTTCAAACTATACTACAGAGCTATACTAATCAAGATAGCATGATTCTGACACAAAAGTAGAAAGACAGATCAATGGAACAGGATAGAAAGCTCAGAAATAAACCAGCACACTTATGGCCAATTAATCTATGACAAAGGAGACAAGAATATATTAATACAATGGAGTAAAAGATAGTCTCTTCAATGGGCAGTGCTGGGGAAACTGGATAGCTACTTCTAAAAGAATGAAATTAGAACATTCAAGACAGTATGGTACTGGCACAAAGACAGAGATATAGCTCCATGGAACAAAATAGAGCCCAGAGATAAATCCACGCACCTATGGACACCTTATCTTTGACAAAGGAGGCAACAATATACAATGGAGAAAAGATAATCTCTTTAACAAGTGGTTCTGGGAAAACTGGTCAACCACTTGTAAAAGAATGAAACTAGAACACTTTTTAACACCATACACAGAAATAAACTCAAAATGGATTAAAGATATAAATGTAAGACCAGAAACTATAAAACTCCTAGAAGAAAACATAGACAAAACACTCTCTGACATAAATCACAGCAGGATCTTCTATGACCAACTTAAAAGCCCAGAATAAGACAGCCTTGAGAAAAAATAAAAATTAAGCAAACGACAAACAACTAATCTCAAAAAATAAACAAATGGGACCTAATTAAAGAACTTAAAAGACATTTCTGCAAGAAGACAAAGGAAAACTATAAGCATCACTCATTATCAGAGAAATGAAAAGACAAAACCACTTCAGAAATGAGAAAAAAAGCAATAAATGATGGACAGGGTGTGGAGAAAAGGAACCTCAAATTTGGTGGGAATGCAAACTAGTACAGCCACTATGGAGAACAGTGTGGAGATTCCTTAAAAAACTGGAAATAGAACTGGCCATATGACCCAGCAATCCCACTGCTAACACTGAGGAAACCAGAAAAAGATACACGTGTACAATGTTCATCGCAGCACTGTTTATAAGAGCCAGGACATGGAAGCCACCTAGATGTCCATCATTACCCAAAGGAAAAAAAAGAACATTCTGAACTATACAAAATAAACTAGAAGAAAACACCGAAGAAAACAAAGAACAACCTTGAGAAATCATAAAAATATATTTTTGCACTGGGATAATGGAAACCAAAACAAAAATAATAAGTGGGGTCTAATTAAATTTAAAAGCTTTCACAGAACAAAGAAAATTATAAGTAAAACAAAAAGACAACCTATGAACTGAGAGAAAATATTTGCAAATGATGCCACCAACAAGGGATTAATTTCCAAATGATACAAACACCATATACAGCTTAATAAAAAGAAAACAAACAACCCACTCAAACAATGGGCAGAAGACCCAAGTAGAGATTTCTCCAAAGAAGACATACAGATGGCCAGCAGGCACATGAAAATATGCTCAATCATCAGAGAGATGTGACTCAAAATCACAATGAGGTACCACATCACGTCTGTCAGAATGGCCATCATTAAAACGTCTTGTTGTTCTGCAGTCACTTCAGTCATATCCAACTATTTGTGACCCCATGGACTGTAGCACATCAGGCTTCCCTGTCCTTGATTATTTCCAGGAGTTTGCTCAAACTTGTGTCCATTGTGTTGGTGATGCCATCCAACCATCTCATCTTCTGTCATCTCCTGTTCCTACCTTCGATCTTTCCCAGCACCAGGGTCTTTTCCAATGAGTGAACTCTTTGCATCAGGTGGTCAAAGTGTTGGAGCTTTAGCTTTAGCCCTTCCAATGAATCAGATCAGTCGTTCAGTCATGTTCGATTCTTTGCAACCCCATGAATCGCAGCACGCCAGGCCTCCCTGTCCATCACCAACTCCCAGAGTTCACCCAGACTCACATCCATCGAGTCAGTGATGCCATCCAGCCATCTCATCCTCTGCTGTCCCCTTCTCCTCTTGCCCCCAGTCCATCCCAGCATCAGAGTCTTTTCCGATGAGTCAACTCTTCACGTGAGGTGGCCAAAGTACTGGAATTTCAGCTTTAGCATCATTCCCTCCAAAGAAATCCAGGACAAATCTCAGAATGGACTGGTTGGACCTCCTTGCAGTCCAATGGACTCTCAAGAGTCTTCTCCAACACCACAGTTCGAAAGCATCAATTCTTTGGCTCAGCCTTCTTCACAGTCCAACTCTCACATCCATACATGACCAGAGGAAAAACCATAGCCTTGACTAGATGAACCTTTGTTGGCAAAGTAATGCCTCTGCTTTTGAATATTCTATCTAGGTTGGTCATAACTTTCCTTCCAAGGAGTAAGCTTGCACTTTAATTTCAAGGCTGCAGTCACCATCTGCAGTGATTTTGGAGCCCCAAAAAATAAAGTCTGACACTTTTTCTACTGTTTCAGTCATTTCATGAAATGATGGGACCATTGCCATGATCTTGGACCTGAATGTTGAGCTTTATGATTTTCACTTTTCTTTCACCTTCATCTAGAGGCTTTAGTTTTCTTCACTATCAACATAAGGGTGGTGCATCTGCATCATCTGAGGTTATTGATATTTCTCCTGGCAATCTTGATTGCAGCTTGGACTCTTCCAGCTTTGTGCCATGATGTACTGTGTATAATTTAAATAAACAGGGTGACAATTCACAGCCTTGACGTACAGTCAACTTCCTATTTGAAACCAGTCTCAAAAACCATGTCCAGTTCTAACTGTTGCTTCATGAAGATCTGCATACAGATTTCTCAAGAGGTAGACAGTGGTCTGGTTCTTTGGGATCTTCCGTCTGTTGATTTATGGCCCTGTTTCTCCAAAGTGGTCTCAAGAGGCAACAGAATTGTTCCACAGTAGTTCAGCTAGTCAAAAAGCATAAATAGATGTTTTCTGAAACTCTCTGCTTTTTTCCATTGGAGCAGATGGACCAATTTGATCTCTGGTTCCTCTCTTTTCTAAACCAGCTTGAACATTTGGAAGTTCACGTTCACGTCTTGCTGAAGCCTGAGAATTTTGAGCATTTCACTAGTGACTGAGTGAAATTGTGTCAGTTTGAGCATTCTTTCTTTGGGATTGAATGAAAACTGACCTTTTCCAGTCCTGTTCCCTACCCTGAGTTTTCCATTTGCTGGAGAGTCAGAACTTTCACAGCATCATCTTTCAGGTTTGAAATAGCTCCTTGGAATGCCATCACCTCCACTAGCTTTGTTCATAGGCATGCTCTGTCCAGCTCTACTTGACTTCATTTCAGGATGTCTGGTTTCTCAAGAGGCAGGTCACACCAGTGGTTGGCATCTCCTGAAGAATTTTTGTACAGTTGATTGTTCTGACCTCTTCAAATATCTTCTGCTTTGTTAGGTCAATACCATTTTGCTGTCCTTTATTAGATGTCCATTTTGGAAAATGTTCCTTTGGTATCTCTGATTTTCTTGATCCAGCAGATGTTGACAATTCTGTTGTTTTCCTCTGCCTTTGCATTCTAGAACCAGCTTCTTGAACATTTTGACTCACGCATTCAAATGTTGCTGAAGCTGGCTTGAGAATTTTGAGCATTACTTTTTCACTAGCCATTTGTAAGGCCTCCCAGACAGCCATTTTGCTTTTTTGCATTTTCTTTTCCAGGGGATGGTCTTGATCCTTCTTTGGGAATGAATGAACCTCTGTCCTTCATCAGGCACTGCAGTCAGTCCATTAAATTAATTTTTTGAACACTGTTTTAAGGGACTTTGGAACACCTGAATGGTCAGAACTTTCCCCAGCTTCATCATCTTTCAAGTCTGAATTTGAAATAGCTCCATGATTGCCATCACTCCAGTCAGCTCTGTTTGTTTTGATGCTGAATGTTGGCCCACTTGACTTCACATTTCAGGATATATCAATCTGATTCAGGTGTCACCTTGTGATTATCTAGGTCGTCTTCTTCTTCACTTTCTTCTGTGGAAGATTCTTCCTAATATCTTCTGCATATCTAGGTCCATACCAAACTCTATGTCCTTTCCTTTGCCCATCTTTCCAAATGTCCAGTGGTCAGCTTTTATTGAAATCTCCTGTTACTCCTGCTTTTTAATTTCTTTGCATTGACCACAGAGGAAGGCTTTTCTCTCCTTGCATTCTTTGGAACCCAGCATTCAAATGGGAATATCTTTTTGCTTGGTGTTAGTTTTTCACAGCCATTTGTAAGGCCTCCTCAGACAGCCATTTTGCTTTTTGCATTTCTTTTCCATGGGGATGGTCAAGTCCCTGTCTCTCAATTTTCCACTGTTCAGGTTCATCAGGCACCTTCAGATCTAGTCCTTAAATATATTTCTAGATTAAAACTAACTGGTTTGTTTTTGCCTTGTAAGCTCTCCATCTTTGGCTGTCAAGAGATGACTTCAAGCCCAAGAATGTTTCTCCATCTATTTGAATGTTAAGTTTTAAGCCAGCTTTTTCACTCTCCTGTTTCACTTTCATCAAAGGCTCTTTAGTTCCTCTTCACTTTCTGCTACAAGGGTGGTATCATCTGCATATCTGAGGTAATTGATATTTCTCCTGCAAACTTGATTCCAGCTTGTGCTTCATCCAGCCATTGTTTCCCCATCTATTTGTCATGAAGTAATGGAACCAGATGCCATGATCTTAGTTTTTTGAATGTTGACTTTTAAGTCAATTTTTTAACTCTCCTCTTTTACTTTAATCAAGGGACTCTTTCGTTCCTGTTTGCTTTCTGCCATAAGGTTGGTGTCATCTGCATATCTGAGGTTATTGATATTTTTCCTGACAATCCTGATTCCAGCTTGTGCTTCATCCAGCCCAGCATTTCACATGATGTACTCTGCCTATAAGTTAAATAGCATGGTGACAATACACACCCTTGATGTACACCTTTTCCAATTTGGAACCCATCCCTTGTTCCATGTCTGGCTCTAACTGTTGCTTCTTGACTTGCATACAGGTTTCTCAAGGGTTAGGTAATGTGGTCAGGTATTCCCATCTCTTTAAGTATTTTCCACAATTTGTTTTGATCTGCACAGTCAAAGATTTTAGCATAGTCAATGAAGCAAAAATAGATGTTTTACTGGAATTCTCTTGCTTTATCTATGATCCAATAGATGTTGGCAATTTGATCTCTGGTTCCTCTGCCTTTTCTAAAAGGTCTACAAATAATAACTGCTGAAAAGGTGTAAAGAAAAAGGAATGTTACTGTGCTGTTGGTGGCAATGTTAATTGGTGTGGCCACCATGGAGTATAGTATGGAGCTACCTTTAAAAACTAAAAATAATGCTTCCCTATGGTCCTCCAATCTAAATCCTGGGTACACATCTGGAAAAAACTCTAATTTGATATTATACATACAGCCCAATATTCATAGTAGCACTATTTACAAAACCCAAGACATGGAAGCAGTCCAATGTCAGATATGTCCAATGACAGATGAATGGATAAAGAATATGTTGTATATGCACACAATGGAGTATTACTCAATCAGAAAAAATAATGAAATAATGCCATTTGCAGCAACATGGATGGACGTTGATATTATCATAGTAAGTGAAGTCAGGCAAAGACAAATATCATATGATACCACTTTTGTAGGGAATCTAAAAAAAAAAATGCAACAAATTAACTTATTTACAAAACAGAAATAGACTTACAGACATTGAAAACAAACTTACGTTTACCAAAGGAGATAGTGGCAGGGGTGGGGGCAGGGGGATAATTAGGAGTTTGTGATTAACATCTACACACTGGTATACATAAAACAGGAAAATAAGGACCTACTGCATAGCACAGGGAATGATATTCAATAATTTGTAATAACCTATAATGGAAAAATTTTTGAAAATTTTATATATATATATATATATGGATAACTGAATCACTGCTATACATATGAAACCAACATGATGTTATAAATTGTCTATATTCAATCAGAAAATGAAAATGTTTGATGAAATACTCAAATCATGGATGTCCTAATACTAAAAAATAGCAAAGGCTATAGACAGGCTCAACAAAAACATTGACATTCTAGCTTGAGAATTTTAAGAACCTCAATAACCCATGCTGCATAACCATCGTGAGATGGTCAACACCAAAATCAGACTGATGATATTCTTTGCAGCCAAAGATGGAGAAGCTCTATACAGTCAACAAAAACAAGACCAGGAGCTGACTATGGCTCAGACCATGAACTCCTTATTGCCAAATTCAGACGTAAATTGAAGAAAGTAGGGAAGACCACTAGACCATTCAGGTGTGACCTAAATCAAATCCCTTATGATTATACAGTGGACGTGAGAAATAGATTTAAGGGCCTAGATCTGATAGATAGAGTGCCTGATGAACTACAGACGGAGGTTTGTGACATTGTACAGGAGACAGGGATCAAGACCATCCCCATGGAAAAGAAACACAAAAAAGCAAAATGGCTGTCTGAGGAGGCCTTACAAATAGCTGTGAAAAGAAGAGAAGCAAAAAGCAAAGGAGAGAAGGAAAGATACAAGCATCTGAATGTAGAGTTCCAAAGAATAGCAAGAAGAGATAAGAAAGCCTTCTTCAGCGATCAATGCAAAGAAATAGAGGAAAACAACAGAATGGGAAAGACTAGGGAGCTCTTCAAGAAAATCAGAGATACCAAAGGAACATTTCATGCAAAGATGGGCTCGATAAAGGACAGAAATGGTATGGACCTAACAGAAGCAGAAGATATTAAGAAGAGGTGGCAAGAATACACAGAAGAACTGTACAAAAAAGATCTTCACGACCCAGATAAGCACGATGGTATAATCACTCACCTAGAGCCAGACATCCTGGAATGTGAAGTCAAGTGGGCCTTAGAAAGCATCACTACGAACAAAACTCGTGGAGGTGATGGCATTCCAGTGGAGCTATCTCAAATCCTGAAAGATGATGCTGTGAAAGTGCTGTTCTCAATATGCCAGCAAACTCGGAAAACTCAGCAGTGGCCACAGGACTGGAAAAGGTCAGTTTTCATTCCAATCCCAAAGAAAGGCAATGCCAAAGAATGCTCAAACTACTGCACAATTGCACTCATCTCACACGCTAGTAAAGTAATGCTCAAAATTCTCCAAGCCAGGCTTCAGCAATACGTGAACCAAGAACTTCCAAATGTTCAAGCTGGTTTTAGAAAAGGCAGAGGAACCAGAGACCAAATTGCAAACATCTGCTGGATCATGGAAAAAGCAAGAGAGTTCCAGAAAAACATCTATTTCTGCTGTATTGACTACACCAAAGCCTTTGACTGTGTGGATCACAATAAACTGTGGGAAATTCTTTAAGAGATGGGAATACCAGACCACCTGACCTGCCTCTTGAAAAACCTATATGCAGGTCAAGAAGCAACAGTTAGAACTGGACATGGAACAACAGACTGGTTTCAAATAGGAAAAGGAGTACGTCAAGGCTGTATATTGTCACCCTGCTTATTTAACTTCTATGCAGAGTACATCATGAGAAACGCTGGGCTGGAAGAAGCACAAGCTGGAATCAAGATTGCCGGGAGAAATATCAATCACCTCAGATATGCAGATGATGCCACCCTTATGGCCGAAAGTGAAGAGGAACTAAAAGGCCTCTTGATGAAAGTGAAAGAGGAGTGAAAAAATTGGCTTAAAGCTCAACATTCAGAAAATGAAGATCATGGCATCTGGTCCCATCACCTCATGGCAAATAGATGAGGAAACAGTGGAAACAGTGTCAGAGTTTATTTTTCTGGGCTCCAAAATCACTGCAGATGGTGACTGCAGCCATGAAATTAAAAGATGCTTACTCCTTGGAAGAAAAGTTATGACCAACCTACATAGCATGTTGAAAAACAGAGACATTACTTTGCCAACAAAGGTCCGTCTAGTCAAGGCTACGGTTTTTCCAGTAGTCATGTATGGATGTGAGAGTTGGACTGTGAAGAAAGCTGAGCACCGAAGAGTTGATGCTTTTGAACTGTGGTGTTGGAGAAGACTCTTGAGAGTTCCTTGGACTACAAGGAGATCCAACCAGTCCATTCCGAAGGAGATCAGCCCTGGGATTTCTTTGGAAGTAATGATGCTAAAGCTGAAACTCCAGTACTTTGGCCACCTCATGCGAAGAGTTGACTCATTGGAAATGACTCTGGTGCTGGGAGGGATTGGGGGCAGGAGGAGAAGGGGACGAGATAGGATGAGATGGCTGGATGGCATCACTTACTCGATGGACGTGAATCTGAGTGAACTCTGGGAGATGGTGATGGACAGGGAGGCCTGGCGTCCTGCAATTCATGGGGTCACAAAGAGTTGGACACGACTGAGCAACTGAAATGAACTGTACTGATAACCAAAAGATTTTCCTCCACCATTATCTTGGAATTCACTGGAGTAATAATCTCCATAATTCAATTTCTGGCTCTTCATTTTAATGTGGTATTTAATATTTCTCTTAGTATAGCTGGTCTTTGCTACCAGCTCTAACAAATGATTCAACTAGTTTTATAAGAACAAGAACCTTCCAGACACTATTATTCTCACCCTGTTTTGTCCCATTCAAGAGGTTTCTGATCATCTCTAAATTGATCAATAACATGATATTTGCTTTGAGTAGAAGAGTATACTGACAGTTGAACTTTATGGGGGCTCAGGACTCTAAGAAACTAGGACTACTGTGAATACTCCCACCCTTCCCCAGACATATTTTTGTGTTCTGGACGTTAATAGGCTCATCAGCTAACCAGTTATCTTCAAGAATTACCCCTTCCTGGACTATTTCCAAACAAGATCCACTTGCATTCTTCCTCATTAACTCAGGTAAGACCTGACTCCTCCTTTCTTCAAAATTCCTTTGAAGATACAGTTTCTCAGTTCCCAATCCTTTTCTCTGAGATGTTCCTTATTAAAGAGCACTGTGCCTATTTTGGCAGCCTGAATAAAACCATCTCCTTAATTCTTTAGTTCATTGTTTATGATTCTGGGTCAGAAGGACAAAGTCTATATCTGGTTCTGTGTGCTATTAACATGATCCTGAGGTTCCATCAGGTACCAGAAATAAAAATGTCACCTCAAATGAGTTGTTTGGTTCTAGAACTCACTTGTCATATAATCCTACTGTAATATGTCTTATTCTTCAAGTATAAAATTTGATATACAAAGGAGTGTGCACTTGTCCAATGCAACAGACTAATTATCAGATCCTCTTCAGCAATGCAGTCCATAATACAAGCAGCTACCATTTATTAAATGTGCACTAAATTCCAGACATTTTTAGAGTATTTTCTACTTTAGCTTCATTTTAAAAAACAAGCATGAATATATACTCTTTATAAAACTGAAAAAGCCAAGGTTTTTTCCTGTTCCCACCCTTTTCAAAACCCTCTTACTACGTTCTTGTTTATAACAAAGCCTCCTCAACAAGGAGGCAGGTGGCACTAAGATTCAAGGTAGGAGAAGAGACCAAGTCACTTTCTATATAATAACAAAAGACTTCTTAGCATAATGGTGCACAGACAACAGGCTCAAAGAGGATGTGTCTTGGCAGGATTTAAAGTCAAATTATCCTACAAATGAGGTATCCACAAAAACTAAAAGAAAAAAAAATGTTCTAAATAGTCTCATCTGTATCCTCAATTTAGGGCCCAAATAGACTAGAAGTAGCTGGAAATGAACTGGAGCTAGAGGTTGAGGCAAATAACAGAGGTACCCTAGAATAGCAGAGCAGAGGAATTAAAAGGAGAGAGCAAAAGGAGGTCAAGGACATTTAGCTTTTATGGAGGTAAAGGGGTTATGTTGAGTATGGAGACTGAAGGACTCATTAAGAACTGAGAGGAAAAATTGAATAGAAGAGAAAAGTCACTTAGAAGTTCCCTGAGGATTCCTTATGAATAGAAAGACGCATTCCCAAACCAGAGAAAGGATTATCCTGTACATTTTTTCTGGATTGTTTATGGGTGCATTACCAGCTAACAATATAAATGTTTAATAGTAAATAGTATAATTACGCCTTTCCACCAGTAAGAGTATTAGTAGGAGATTTTCAGTCCGTGCATACCTGCCTCTTTTCCAATGAGTCGGCTCTTCACTTCAGGTGGCCAAAGTATTGGAACTTCAGCATCAGTCTTTCCAATGAATATTCAGGGTTGATTTCTTTAGGATTGACTGGTTTGATCTCCTTGCAGTCCAAGGGACTCTCAACAATCTTCTCCAACACCACAGTTCAAAAGCATCAATTATTTGGTGCTCAGCGTTTTTTTTATTGTCCAGCTCTCACATCCGTACATGACTACTGGAAAAACCATAGCTTTGACTATATGGACCTCTGTCAGCAAAGTGATGTCTCTGTTTTAAAATGCCAACTCATTGGAAAAAGATCTGATGCTAGGAAAGATAGAAGGCAGGAGAAGAAGGGGATGACAAGAGGACAAGATGGTTGGAATGCATCACAAACTCAATGGACGAGAGTTTGAGCAAGCTCTGTGAGATGGTGAAAGACAAAGAAGCCTTGCATGCTGCGGTCCGTGGGGTCAAAAAGTCAGATATGACTGAGTGACTGAACAACAGCATGCTTCCCTCTAAAACATGATTCATTCATTCATTTTCTTTATTTCTTCCTTCTTTTTCTCTCTTTTTCTTTACCTCTCTCTCCTCCCCCATTCTTTCTTCCTCTTTACCTAGCTTATTTCTATCTTCCTTTTTTTTTTTTTTTTCCTGTTTTTACTATTTTTTTTTCTCTTTTGCTATTGGCTACTTCATCGTTTGTTTCAAGAAATCAAGAGTTACTAAATAACCTGGTTTCAGTTAAGAATAAGGGAATTCAGTAGTCACGTAAGTAAAACCAGCAGGATAAATTCTATTAGTTCTCTTATGCAAAGTGCACTGCAGTCCTTGAAATGTACATTTCACAAAGCAGTTTTCTGTGCAAAACTCGTGATGTGTCAGCATCAGGTTATTTATTTACAATCGTATTTCTTGCTAAGGTGAAAGGTAAACAAGGAATGAAAGCAATTATCACAGTTTTTTTCCACTGGGCCTGTCAATGCAGAGTGCCCCTGTGACATAGCCTGACACTTTTAATGAAATCCCAGGGTTATGTGACATTGCTACTAACACCCACATCTGTAACTTGGAGATAGGGATTTTCCTTCCGTTCTTGAGCTCGGATGCTAACATTCTTTGTCCCAGTTAATGAGGATCTGACTTTTTATTTTGGAACGGGCCACTTTAATAATGTGCCTCCACAGATTGCATTGAACAAACCCTTAAATTGATTCAGTCAGAGGTAATTCCATATACAATGTTTAATAATACTTCAGTGGAACATGCTTAGAGACTTTTTTTTGCGGATATAGCTGTACATATTGAGTGAGGATGCCCATAGTTACATGTACCACTTTCTTCTTTACAGTGGGCACTGCTTTGCCTTAAGTCCATTTTTGTTTGTGCACTTGCTCACCTCTTTTACTGACAGGGATTTCTGAAAAATTATTTCATTAAACTCTGGCAGAAATGCATGGCTGCCCAGCACAAACAGTCTATGCTGCGGGAGGAAAACTGTCTTCTAGGAGTCATAGGTTCTTGGCTTCCTACTCAAACCTGATTTTAAAGAGTCTCTACTCAACCTGTTCTGTTAAGAGAAACCAAAACACTGATAAACACGATATAAGGTGTGAGCAAACAAAAGATAAACAGGGTTTTCTGGGACAAAACTCATAGTCTAAGCACTGGATGTGGGTTCGAATGAGAGTTATAATAAAACTCCAGCATCTTAGGAAAAAGGGGAATATTCTCAAGAAGGGATCTGCCTATAAGCCCATCTCTGGAGGCTAACTAGAAGCCCAAGGTATTGGGTACAGTCATAAGAGAGGCTGTGAATGCAGTCTTAGTTTGCAAAATCCATTTCAGAAGATTCATTGTAGTAGGTGAGCTGGGTCAGGGAAAGTCCAAGTAGTGAGTAGTATTAATGGGTAATATTAACACAGATGTGCATCCCCAGCCAGATTTGAAGTTCTCAGTCCATTTAGAGCAGATGACCAGCCAACAGCTGGAGAGATCACATTGGATAGGATCCAGTTAGCAAAAGCTATGGAGGATGTCCAACCCCAGGATGTGGACAGAAGGTGAAAAAGAGCTTCAGTACCAGTTGAAAACTTAGATACCACATTCCAGAACCAAGTTAGATTCCTGATAATGGTGCTTCAATAAATAAAAGGTACAAAACACGAAAGGGCAAGAAACAACTAGTAAAATGAGTTAAATTTTAAATCAATTGTTCATTAAGCAAATTGATCCATAAGAAAACAGGTATGAGGTTAAATGACTTTGGCAAAGTGGACTTTTTCCAGGTGTAGAGAATGTAAAGGGCAAGCTGCAATCTACAGAGCCCACAGATGCCTGAGATAAAAATCAGATCAAAGGCAATCACGTTTGTTCCATATCCCAGAGGTTGAGGTGTCAATGATCTCAACAGGTACCTTTCCAAGATCAATGCTGGTCAGAAACTGAGTGAAGCTCAATATACAGGTAGAAAGCATCAGTGACACCAGCAGAGAATGGCTGGAAGAAGACAGAGACTTACTTACAAGTGAAATCATCTTATGAGGTTCAGAAATGCCAGCAAATCAGTTCAGCTTAAGAAAGACATTGCTAAGATAAAGGTTCTGCTGTTGTGGCTTTTATTTATTTATTTTACTGTTAATTTTGTGACACTAATTTATTAATGGTCATATCTGAAAACGTTAATTTTATTTTTATTTTAAACTTTTTATTTTGTATTAGGGTATAACTGATTAACAATGTTGTGATAGTTTCAGGTGAACAGCAAAGGGACTCAGTCATACGTATACACGGATTCATTTTCCCCAAGCTCCCTTCCCATTCAGGCTGCCACATAACGTTGATCGGAGTTCCATGCACTACACAATAGGTCTTTGTTGGCTATCCATCTTAAACACAGCAGTGAGTACAGGACCTTCCCAAAGTTCCTAACTATCCCCTCCCCCCAGCAACCATTAAGTTCATTATCTAAGTCTGTTAGTCTTTCTGTTTTGTAAGTTTATTTGTATCATTTCTTTTTAGATTCCACATATAAAGGATGTCATATGATAGTTCTTCTTCTCTGACTAATTTCACTCAGTATGACAATCTCTAGATCCATCCATGTTACTGCAAATGGCATTATTTCATTCACGGAAAATATTACTCTGCTGCTGTTTTTAGGACAACAAAGACAAGGACTATAACATTCCCTGATAAATATATTTAATTTTCCCTTACTCCTGCCATATTATTACCTTAACTTCTTATTTGAGAAAATCCAAGAATATCTTTCTGAAGATCCCACGGCAGAACCATGATTTAACATCAAGGACAACTACAACATCTCATGCTATAGTTCATGGGGTTGCAAAGAGGTAGACACGACTTAGCAACAGAACAACAGCCTTAACTTCTGCAAAAAGCCTGCTGCTGCTGCTAAGTTGCTTCAGTAGTGTCCGACCCTGTGCGACCCCATAGACGACAACCCACCAGGCTCTACAAACTTCTTAAACAATAGGCAAGCAAAATGGGAAACATAATGTTAAGGCTACATGTCCAACATTGTGAAAGAAAGTACCATTCTGATTTCTACCACAATTTCAGACAATTTCCTACATCCTCCAAATTGCTAGTCTCTGTACATGGGATGTAACTCATTACTTTGTGAATCCTTACTAAGCATACTTTCTTCTAAGAAGTCCTTCCTAGGGGTGCACTGGTGTTGAGTAAAGGCAGCAAAATATTGGCCTATTAGAAAATGCAAGATTTGGGCAACACTGAAAAGGTGATAATTTGTACTTTTTTCTAGATGGTGAAGCATGGGCACATGATTAATATGTATAGAATTATTTCTATACATATATACATATGTATAGTTGTATATATGACAAATAATACGAACATCAGTTCAGTTCAGTCACTCAGTCATGTCTGACTCTTTGCAACCCCATGTATTGCAGCACACCAGGCCTCCCTGTCCATCACCAACTCCTGGAGTTCACTCAGACTCACATCCATCAAGTCAGTGATGCCATCCAGCCATCTCATCCTCTGTCGTCCCTTTCTCCTCCTGCCCCTAATCCCTCCCAGCATCAGAGTCTTTTCCAATGGGTCGACCCTTCGCATGAGGTGGCCAAAGTACTGGAATTTCAGCTTTAGCATCATTCCCTCCAAAGAAATCCCAGGGCTGATCTCCTTCAGAATGGACTGGTTGGATCTCCTTGTAGTCCAAGGGACTCTCAAGAGTCTTCTCCAACACCACAGTGCAAAAGCATCAATTCTTTGGCACTCAGCTTTCTTCACAGTCCAACTCTCACATCCATACATGACCACAGGAAAAACCATAGCCTTGACTAGACGAACCTTTGTTGGCAAGGTAATGTCTCTGCTTTTCAATACGCTATCTAGGTTGGTCATAATTTTTTTCCAAGGAGTAAGCTTTTTTTAATTTCATGGCTGCAGTCACCATCTGCAGTGATTTTGGAGCCCCAAAAAGTAAAGTCTGACACTGTTTCCATTGTTTCCCCATCTATTTGCCATGAAGTGATGGGACCGGATGCCATGATCTTCGTTTTCTGAATGTTGAGCTTTAAGCCAACTTTTTCACTCTTCACTTTCACTTTCATCAAGAGGCTTTTTAGTTCCTCTTCATTTTCGGCCATAAGGGTGGTGTCATCTGCATATCTGAGGTTATTGGTATTTCTTCCAGCAATCTTGATTCCAGCTTTTGCTTCTTCCAGCCCAGTATTTCTCATGATGTACTCTGCATATAAGTTAAATAAGCAGGGTGACAATATACAGCCTTGACATATTCCTTTTCCTATTTGGAACCAGTCTGTTGTTCCATGTCCAGTTCTAACTGTTGCTTCCTGAGCTGCATATAGGTTTCTCAAGAGGCAGGTCAGGTGGTCTGGTATTCCCATCTCTTTCAGAATTTCCCACAGTTTATTGTGATCCACACAGTCAAAGGTTTTGGTATAGTCAATAAAGCAGAAATAGATGTTTTTCTGGAACTCTCTTGCTTTTTCCATGATCCAGCGGATACTGGCAATTTGATATCTGGTTCCTCTGCCTTTTCTAAAACTAGCTTGAACATCTGGAAGTTCATGGTTCACATATTGCTTAAGCCTGGCTTGGAGAATTTTGAGCATTACTTTCTAGCATGTGAGATCAGTGCAATTGTGTGGTATTTTGAGCATTCTTTGGCATTGCCTTTCTTTGGGATTGGAATGAAAACTGACCTTTTCCAGTCCTGTGGCCAATGCTGAGTTTTCCAAATTTGCTGGCATATTGAGTGCAGCACTTTCACAGCATCATCTTTCAGGATTTGAAATAGCTCAACTGGAATTCCATCACCTCCACATATGTATATTTCTATACATATGTATAGAAACAGTTCTATACATATGAATAGGCATATGAACTTGTAAAGAACTATTTCCTCTCAAACTTCCTGCACAAATACCATGATAAGAATTTCAGTGTGGTGGCAAAATTTTATCACTGAAAGTCTCAAGCTTTGGAATAGACAATTTGGTGTTTATATCTCCTAGATCTACCTCTTATTAGCTGGGAACATAATTTGTACTCTCAAGCCTTAGTTTTCTCATCTTGTAACACATTTAACTTAGTCCAAATCAAAATGTTAGTGGGAGGATTAAATTAGACATTATGAAGCATCTATGTCTAGTGCTATCTCTAGTAGGTAGTAAGTTGCCTCATTTCCCTTTCATGAAAATCACTTGAGGTTTGAGCAGTCTGTACAAAGCTGGAAGATTCTAAGAGATCAGAAGCTTTGTGCAGACTTCCAGGTTAGGATCCCATACTATAGGGTGAATTTTCTGAGAAAAGTTTTCTTCCATTCAAGGCTACCCCATATGGTTGTACAGTTTGTGCCCTGCAGACCCATTCACAGGACAGACCTCATCCATTTGTTTATTTATGACAACGATTTACTGGCAGATGGCAGTGTTTTGTTCCTGCAAAATCAGTATATCACAACAATCTTCCAGCAGATGGAAGTAAATGTCTTGAGGAATAGGTGTTTTTGATGTTCAGAGGTGCTTCAGGTGCTAGCAGAGACCTGATTTGCCTGAATGTTTTTCATTTCCATACAGCCTAAAATTCCACAAACTATATTAATTTTATTTAATATATTTTCTTCAAAATGGATATGTATTTAAATTTATTAATTCTTAAGTCATTCATGCATGGTGCATCCAGGCCTTATTTTTAGTACCCTGGGATAGCTCTGGGGAAATATACTTCTAAAGCTCCCTAGAGGGAGATCCTATTTCTATGTTCCAGGGCTGCTTGCTATTCAAACAGATCAGAAAGTCCAAGCTGTGAAGAAACATGAGCAATCCATGGAGAATTTTCTCTCAACACCCTCCATCATAAAGACATGCAGTGTAATAATACCACTGTGGTGCTCAGTCACTCAGCCATGTCTGACTTTTTGAAACCCTATGGAGTGTAGCCCACCAGGCTCCTCTGTTGATAGGATTTCCTAGGCAAGAATACTAGAGTAGGTTTCCTACTCCATGAGATATTCTTGACCCAGGAATCAAACTGGAGTCTCTTGCATTTCCTGCACTGGTAGGCGGGTTTTTTCTTTTCTTTTTTTTTTTTTTTAACCACTATTGCCACCTGGAAAGCCCCATTACAGGACACTAAAGAATAGAGGCTGTTATACACAATGGAGTATTACTCAGCCATTAAAAAGAATACATTTGAATCAGTTCTAATGAGGTGGATGAAACTGGAGCCTATTACACAGAGTGAAGTAAGCCAGAAAGAAAAACACCAATACAGTATACTAACGCATATATATGGAATTTAGAGAGATGGTAACAATAACCCTGTATGCAAGACAGCAAAAGAGACACAGATGTATAGAACAGTCTTTTGGACTCTGTGGGAGAGGGTGAGGGTCGGATGATATGGGAGAATGGCATTGAAACATGTATAATATCATATGTGAAACAAATCGCCAGTCCAGGTTCAATGCATGATACAGGATGCTCGGGGCTGGTGCACTGGGATGACCCAGAGGGATGGTATGGGAAGGGAAGTGGGAGTGGGGGTCAGGATGGGGAACATGTGTACACCCGTGGCAGATTCATGTTGATGTATGGCAAAACCAATACAATATTGTAAAGTAATTAGCCTCCAATTAAAATAAATTAATTTATATTAAAAAAAAAAGAAGGAAAAAAGTACCAGGGGGGAATGTACACCTAAATAAAGGAATGAGGCACGTTGGAAATATTTAAAAAAAAAAAAGAATAGAGGCCGATAATTCAATATTCTATGTTCTGCCATAATATAAACATGTATGAAGGATTTTATGCCATGCTAATTTTAGAGCTCAAGTATAAAATATGTTGTAACTTACCACTTAAAGTCATAATTAAATAAATATAAGGTACCTGTACTACCCATGAAGCAGTATACTGTTATTAAAGTAGACTTAGATTAGTAGTAAATATATATGCCAAACTTTAAGAAAAACATTAAAATATATTTTAAAGAAGTATAATAGGTATATTAGGAGAGGAGAGAAAATGGAATCATAAGATGCCCTTCAGTTCAAACTAGAGCAGGCAGAAAAAGTGAAAGACCAAAAAAAATGAAAAGGACTACAAATTAAAAAGTTGTTATACAAATAATGGATTTAAATGTGAATGGTTAAAATATACAAATCATAGCCAGAGACTATGAGTGATTAAATCTAACCATTTTTTTTTTTTAACAAAGCATGACCCAACTATAAGTTGCCTATAAGAAACTCACTTTGCAAACACATATCTGATCAAAGACTTGTATCCACACTATACAAAGTACACTTAAAACTCAACAATGACAAAATAATTCAATAAAAAATGGACAAAAGATATGAACATATATCTCACCAAAGAAGGTAACAGATGACAAATAAGGATATGAAAAGATGTTCAACCTCAAAAGTCATTAAAAATTGCAGATTAATATAACCAGTTAGTACTACATACCCATTATAATGGCCAAAATTCAGAGCCCTGACAATAACAAATGCTAGCAAGAGTGTAGAGCAACAGAAATTCTGTTTCATTGCTGGCAAGAATATAGAATAACACAGCCTCTTTGGAAGACATTTTATAAGTTTCTTACAAAGCTAAACATATGCTTAGTATATGATCCAGCAATAGTGTCTCTAGGTATATATCAAAATAAGTTGAAAATTTATGACCACACAAAAATCTGCTCATGAACATTTATATTGGCTTTAGTCATAATTTCCAAATGTTAAAAACAACCAAGATGTCCTTCAATAGATGAGTGAATAAACATAAATATAATGGAATATTAAGTGGTAAAAAGTTGACTATCAAATCACAAAACTGACACAGAGGGGACTTAAAAACATATTGCTAAGTGAAAAAGCCCATTGGAACAATCTACATACTGTAGAATTCTAACTATAAGACATTCTGAGCAAGGAAAAATGACAGAGAAAATAAGATTGGTGGCTTTCAGGGGTTTGAGGATGGGGAGGAAGTAGGAAATAGGTGAAGCACAGGGCATTTTTATAACTGAAATAATTATATATGATACTATAATGTCGGAAACATGACATAAATTTGTCAAAAACACTGAAATTGTACAAAGAATTAACTCTAAATGATGACTTTTATTTAATAACAATGTATCAGTATTGTTTCTTTATTGTAACAAATGGACACTAAAGCAAAATGTTAATAGGGAAAATGCTGGTAAGGAAGAACTCTAGTATGCAAGAACTCTGTACTTGAGCTACAATATTTCTGGAAGCCTAAACCTAAAAGTAAAAAGCTATTTAAAAATTATATTAAATGTATACTTCAAAATTATTTAATGTCTCCTCTACTTCTAGACTATATGCTCCATAAGGATCAGAGCACAATGGTTGGTGAATAAATTAATAAAAACCCAAAATATATTAATATTATTTATCCTATCTAGGAAATACTGATTAAGAGTTTGCACAATATTACCCTAATTGGTATCCACACCCTTACCATTTCTGAGTCCTCTTGGAAATATCTGACATACAGATATAATCTTGCCAAACTAATTACCAAGTTTTATATCAATAATCAGTAAAGACATTTAATAGAAAATTATATGTGATGATCATTAAGCTAGTGTAAGGCACATGGAAAGTGAAAATTCTATATATTACTGAGCCCCAATTTTGTTCATATTATTTATGATGGCTAAAATAATGGAGGGCCTTTTTAATCCACCTTTCTTGCTGGGCTCTGCTAAGACACTTCTACCATGGTTCTCTCACTGACTAGAACTATAACAGAAACATTCCCTCTAAATCTTTGTTTCATAAAACCATTTGTATGTTGAGGTATTAATCCAATCACCTGTTCTATGCTCTGCTGCTGCCGCTGCTAAGTTGCTTCAGTCATGTCCAACTCTGTGCAACCCCAGAGATGGCAGCCCACCAGGCTCTCCCATCCCTGGGATTCTCCAGGCAAGAACACTGGAGTGGGTTGTCATTTCCTTCTCCAATGCATGAAAGTGAAAACTGAAAGTGAAGTCGCTCAGTCATGTCCAACTCCTAGCGACCCCATGGACTGCAGCCTACCAGGCTCCTCCGTCCATGGGATTTTCCAGGCAAGAGTACTGGAGTGGGGTGCCATTGATGAATAATATCCCAACTCATGCTTTCACACATAGCCTTAAACCAAGAGAAATAGAAAAACTGCAGATTCTTTTTTCTCAGTTACTTTCTTTGCACCCTCAAAGATATCTTTCTCTTTCTCTTGATAGTTTTTGAGCTATTTGGACTTGTTTCTAGTTTTTGTCCTTTTGGAAGACTTCCTACCTCATCAGTCTAAGAGTTCCACCCCCCCACACCTCCAGGACAACCTGTATCTCATAAAAATATCCTACCCTCAGTGTGTATGACAGTCAACATCTCCAGTTGTTTTAATTTGCTTCCATATATGTTACAACTATATGTTTCATGTACATGCACTTATGTATTTACATGAAAGTAAGAAAAACCCTGACTGTGTACTAGAGTGAACTTCAGATATTAACATGCAATTTTTTCCAAAAGTAAAGCTCTAACTAAAGTTACATAAACAGGTAATGAGAGACCTAGGCTCATAAGCACGGGTTCCTGTTTACCAATCCAGTGTTATCTCTACAAACCACTCTGAAATTAGACTCTACTTCTCTATAAGCATTGCCTACCCTGGATGGAAATAAAGATTATTTTCATTGCCATGTTGCCTGAGGGATTTCAAGAGGAAGTCAGAGTCCCTTGCATCTTCCAATTTCTTGTACTCAAGCTTAGTAACAATTGGAAATTATGCTCTGGCGCAATGCCATTTCCTGAGCAGGGGGATGCTGAGTCCCACTCTGGTGCAGTTTGCATTTTAGTGTATTTTGTAAATAAATTCTTAACAGATGGACAGAGCAGCAGGAAGCCAACACCAGGGAGTCAGCAGGTGGACAGGAAAGCCAGAAATGGACTGGCACTGATCAGATTAACAAAACTAAAATATCTTGGGATTCACACATGCTTCCCACAGAATAAGCTGGCACTGACCAGATAGGCAAACTCAAATCAACCCTGAGCATGGAAAATTTCCATTACTCTGTTCCTATGGGGTACCAAGGTCCCTCCCAGATGGGGATGCCAAAGCTATAAATCCTTCAGAGTGGCAGTCTGTCTTCTTTTCTTCCCTTGGAATTGTCATACAGCAAGAAGGTGAGATACAAATTGCAATTATTAGGAGGATTAAACTGCTCTTAATTGCACTAGCCACAAAACTAAGCAGGGAAGGAGAAAGATACAATCATTGTACCCTATAAATCATTGGTATAGTCTCCCAAAAGACTTAGAAGATTTCATTGCTACTGTAAGAACATCCCCTTCTACTCTCTAACCCATGGCATTGTTCCCCATAATGTATAAGTCTAATAGCTTCATTTTAAGGTCTGCTGCCCTGCTCAAAGATGTTACTCTTGCATTAAAAGCCTCTTTCCCATACTAAAATCTGTCTCCCAAAGGATCTCTGCATTTTGCCTTGCACTGTGGGTATTATCTGATGAGATAATGGTTGGCAACATAGGTCTAATGCTCGCTGGACATCCGAGACTATTGTGCTGGGCACTTGTCCTAGTCAGGCCCAGGGGTCTCTAAATAAGTGTCAAGGTTTTCCAAAACTCCAGGAACTCATAGTCTTCATTTGGAACTTCAGAGATGTTTAATTACATTGTTTAACTTTTTATGAGATTTTTAAGACGTGCATCAAATCCTTGGAGTCCAAGATAGATTCATATTCAAATTTTGACTTTGCCATTAACTGTCTGATGATGGAACAGTTGCCTAAGACAGCTAAGCCTAACTTTCCTTACTTCTGAAATCATGATTGTGAGAATTAATTGAGAACATGTATACAAAGAACTCAGCAAAGCAACTGGTACATAATAATGAATACGTAATAATTCTTACCTGGAGAATCCCCATGGACAATGGAGCCTGGCAGGCTATATAGTCCCTGAAGTTGCAAAGAGTCATACCCAACTGCAGTGACTTAGTACATACACACACACCATAGTGTATTCTATCATCATTAACATTTTCATTTTTACTGAAACTTGAACAGAACTTGTTTAAAGAATGTGATTTGAAAATTATTCTTAGGGATCATTGATATACCTGGTGTTGTTGTTATTGTTTAGTTGCTAAGTCATGTCTGACTCTTGAGACCCCATGGACTCTAGCATCTCGTCTGTTCATGGGATCTCTTAGGCATTAATACTGGAGTGGGTTGCTATTTCTTTCTCCAGGGGATCTTCCCAACCCAGGGACTGAACCCAGGTTTCCTGCATTGAAGCTGAATTCTTTACTGCTGAGCCACCAGGGAAGCCCTTATACCTAGCATAGGAGATTTCAAAACAGTTGTAATGTGTGGTGAGAGTTCAGAAGGAGAGATAAGTGCAGGGGTAAGGTTGGAGAAAGTTAGATTTGATGGCTTAACCTGCCTGTACATGATTTATGAAACCCACAATGTTACAAGAAATGTGGTGAATCCAATTCTAGTCCAAACTGTTATTTGTAATCATCATCAACATCAAATAGACTGATATTCCAAGTTTAGTCCAAACCGGTAGACTTGAAACAGACAGTTCTTCATATAAGAAGGATAATCCTATTCAGAGATCAGACTATGACCAGGATATTACGGAAAACACCAAACTGGTCCCAAAACTCGAAATAAAGTTAATTTATTACAAGACCAAATATGTCCTGTGCTGTCTTGACATCTTTAAAACTCACAGGGCCCTGAAGATCTAACTGTGAGTTCCCCTACTCTCACCAGATATGCCCTCATGGATGAGGGAAGAAAGGATCTCACCAGGCTAGCTTCCCTCTCAGCCAGGCCAGCTCTACTTCTCCTAGTGCTCAGCCTACTGGGTTTCATGTCTCTGCTAGTCCTTGAAATGATTTAAATGAATCATTAGTATCCTCTCACAAGAACCAAGGGTTACCATATCCTCTGTTCCTGTCTCCCAACCCCCTGCTTGTTCACCCTGCTCCCAAGTATAACCTAGGTGGACCTTGACTGCATTCAGTGTCTTCCTCCCCCAAGCTGTGAGTATGCGTAATCAGGACACTTCTGTTGAAGTTTCCTTTTCAGGATTAGATATTGTGCATTTGGTCATCTCCATAGCCTCAGGATGAGAATTACCCTTCGCCAATGGGGTGGTGAAGAGATGGATAAAATATCTACTATAATCAGATCAACTGAATAAAAAACAGATAGCTTTTCCAGGTGGAGAAGAACATACTCAGAAAACTAAGTCCAACTGACTGGTGTTCACAGTGAGGATATGAAAGGAAGGCTGCATTATATACTAGGTTTAAGATACGAAGATCAAGAAGGGGAATGGCAGGTACAGGATATCATAAGCCTCTAGATACCATAAGCTTCCTGATTTCCTGCCAACAAGAGCTTCCTAGGTGGCTCCCTGGTAAAGAATCTGCCTATGGATGCAGGAGATGTGGGTTTGATTCCCAGACCAGGAAGATCCCTGGAGGAGGACATGGCAACCCATCTAGTATTCTTGCCTGGAAAATCCCATGGACAGAGAAGCTTGAAGTGCTGCAGTCCATGGGTCACAGAGTTGGACGTGACTGAGTGAGCCTGTATGCCTACAAATGGATTACAGAGAGCAGCCTTCAAAGGCTTGCTTTGTCTTTACCCAGGTGAAAATTGAGCTGCCAGAGTTAAAGGCTACCACTCAAACTAGTGGTATACGTTAGTATATCATTCCATTCGAAAAGGAGGAATAAAAATGAGGAAACTTCAACTTGTTTACCCATCTATTCTCTCCATAAATGATGAAACAGAAAAAGAGACTGAAAGGAAAATTTATAGATGTAGTGTTTTTATATGCTTGTCCCTAAGATTCACCCTCCTATTCTCAGGAGTTGGGGACAGAATGTAATTTATGATGACCTACTGGATTGCCTCCATGTAGCCTTTTAACATTTTCTTTATAACTCTTGAAGTACAGGGTGAAGAGTGAGTAAAATTCTAGTTTGTGTGGCCCCCAGCCAGGCTACATATTCAAATTGTTCTAATTGACATTTTGAGCTATCAGCAGTGCTTGATCTATATTAATTCTAATCAACTAAGCTAAAATCTGATTTTTACACATTACTTAAAATACAGCTCTAACAGATTTAGCCAAGATGACTTTTTCCAACCCATATTTATCTACATCTGTGAAATATAAGAATAGGATGAGACTCCCAACTCTTTTTGACAGATATGCTGAAGTATTCCCTAAAAAGCTTTCCCACATCCCCTCAATATTATAAGGATTTGTTTCTAGCTATTCCTGAATGAAATGCCTGCATTGTGGATCAAAATGTATGATTATTGATTTGGATACCTCTATTATCATGATGAAAGTTAAAGCTAAGCAGACCAGGATTTAGAAACAGCATAAGGACTAATACAAAAAAGCTATTTTATGTGAAGGACATTTTGGCACCTGGTTTTTAGTAACAATATACACATCAGAAGATACAGTTTAGGTTAACATTTATGTAATCAATCTAATGCTTTATGTAATTGATGGCTTCTTTTTTATTAAGGCCTATAATTAGAGTGTCTTAATTGAGTTCCCCTAAAGTGGACTCTGAGATTAGGATTTGAGTACAAGCAATTCATTTGGGAGCTGATCCCAGGAAATGTCATCGGAGGAGTGAAGAATGAGATAGGGAAGAAAAGGAAGGCAATAAAATGTGTACCATCAAGCCGGTTACTATAGTGGTTAACTAGAGCTCAGAAACTGTGGATCCTTCACTTTTAAATGTGAAAGAAAAGGGTAGAGAATCACTTTCCAAAATGATTTCTGTGCAAATTGGGATGGGAGGGTGAAACATATGCCTTCTCAAGGTCTCTTCCAATCTTGTGATTATATGATTGTTCATTATTGAAAATTGGCTAGTAATTGGTTTGACACAGAGAGGTCAGGATGTGAAGGAAACTGCACAACCTCTGGATTTTATAGTAAAGAATGGTGTGCTTATCCCAGGCACATTTCAGAGAGAACGTTTTTTAAAAAATTTCATAAATATACCACAATAATCTTCAAAACTTCTAATTAAGAAAGACTATCTAGGAGATGGCCTCACTTCTGACATGTAGAGAAGGAGGTTTGATCGTGATGGACAGGAGAAGGACTCATGATGAACCGCTAAGTACTCTATAGGTATGTACAGCACTGCTTTTGTTGTCTGTTTGCTTTTAAACTACATATGTTCCTCATATATCGTTAGATACTGGTTTTAGTAAAGGCTTAAGTTAGAAGAAAAAAACCTATACTTCATCTTTATTGCTTTTAATTGGAAAAAAATCACCTTTTTACAAACAAATGGGGATCTGATTATAATTACGTGCCTTTTTGTACATAATTTTACATAAGATTAGTCACCCAGAATGCATATTTTAAATGCACTGGCTCTTGCTAATTGGCCAACAGTGAATTTTCAAAGTGATCAGTCCAATTACTATCTGCCAAGATGCAGAGATCAAACATAGCTTTTTTCTTTTTTAGAGTCCTAATGTTTGTAGAAACAGAACACTTATGAATTTACACTCAGAATACTTTTTTTTTAATGTAGCAAATTAATGAAGTTAAGATTCCATTTTAACTGAAATGGGGAAAAGAATGCAAAATAAATTATCTAAATAAAATAATCTTTATTTTAATTAATTTTATTCACAGGATCTCTTAAATCAAACCTGCAATAATATAAAATTGGGGAGCTGAAAAAGATCTTAGAGACTATACAAGTCCAATCTTTGCATTTTGTAGACAAGGGTTGAGAGAGGTCCCACGCCAGCAACAATTTGGTGACACCAAGTACCCTGTGTTAGAATTTGAACTCAGATGTCTCATTTGTTAAGTTAGTGTTCTTTCCACAACACTAATCGGGGATATAAAACTATGTGTTAAATTATTTGCGAAATAGTTTAACAAAATTTGAAAAGCAAGTGTTTGTAATAAGAAACAGTGAAAAATTACATCTTCTGATTATGCACCTGTAAACATCACCCTGTGAGTCTACTGCAGATATGCTTCAAGGAAGAAAAATTCAAGATTGGAGTGCTCATTTTTAAGTCTAATTGGCTTGTTTTTTGAGGTTGACACTAAAGCAACATTTTCTGGCAGTTTGATTATTGCCATATTACCTTATTCCAAGATCGCACTGGAAATAGATTTACATAATTTATTCACTTCTACTAAAGGAAGTAAAACATTTCACAATACCAAAGAGATTAATAGGCTTTCAGTGATCTGGATTTTCTTTAGCACCCTCTCTGGATGAAGAGAAGCCTATAACTACTACTATTTGCTTCAAAAAAAGATTATTGAAGAAGAGGGGAATGGAGCTTTCTAGTATTGCAGAGAACTCTTATGAACAAGCAAGAAAAAGCATTAGTTTTTCGTAAGGCAAATATGGTTTTCTCTTACCACCATTGGGAAAGAATAAAGAACTGAAAGCTGTGCTTTTGTTTTTATTTTCTTTATTGTAATTGTTTCAGTCCTTCAACTACACTTTTATTAGGCTGTGGACTACGTAAACTGTCTTATTAATTTTCATTTCTTTAGTGTCTAGCCTAAATGTCTACTATGTAAAAGACAATAGATGTCTAGTAAGCGAATGACTGAGAATCTGATATAGCTAGAAGTTGTTATAAAATTCATAACCACAGAAATAAGAGTACAAAGATAGAGCCAGGTGCTAATGGAGAAGAAAGAGAAAAATTGTATCAGCAAAGCCTAAGAGAAGGTATTGTAAATGAACAGAAGTCAGCTCAGAACTTCCTGAGAGTCAACATAAAAAGATCATATGATTTTCACACTTAAATAAGAAAAATATATATTAAAAAGAATATTTTATAATATTTTATGAGAATATTTAAAAAATAAAATTCAATAAATATCCAGTAAGCACCTACTTCGTCTAAGATGTTCTTTTAGTCATCAGATTTAGAAGGGTTGTCTAATGGATGACACAGGACAAACAATGCATGAACATAATATTGGACAAGATATAAAATAATACAGAGGAATATAATGGGATTCAGAGGAGGAATCACACATGACTGCAGGGATCATGGAAACATTCTTTATTCATTCATTTTTTGGTCGCATTCTGCAGCATGTGGGATCTTAGTTTCCCAACCATTAATGGAACCCATGTGCCCTGCAGCGGAAACACAGAGCCACTGGACTGTTAAGGACATCCCCATGGAAATATTCTTAGAGGAAGTTTTGTTTGAAATGGGCCTTGACAGTAGATGTTTCAAAGTTGCATGTGAGAAAGCTAAGGAAAAAATTTTCAGACATAAAGGCAGCATATGCAAAAGCACTAAATTAATAGAGTGCATTTCATGCTCCTAGGAAAGTGAACAGTCCTTGTAATATGAGTTTAGCTCTCACAAAGGTTTTCAGTCAGGAAATAATAAGAGATAAAGTTGAATTAGTACTTGTAATACTAGTAGAAATTCAGTACCTCCTGAAGAGAAGTAATTTTGCATGAATCAAATTCAGGATCCTTATCTTGATTCAAAGCTCATCTTTAATTTCCACTCAGGTTTGAATCCTTTGGCATATCTAATTTTAATAATTAAAGGACTCTTTGGACCACATAGCATCTAGTGTTCTTTTATAATTCATGAACTTGGAAAAGTTTTAATATTGTATGGATATGAATGAGATTACTAAAATAGGCTAACAAGCCATCTGCTTCATGACACACACTTCCGTAAATGTCATGAAACTTTATGTTACCATAAAATTGGCAACAAGGAAGCACCTTTCTGTGGAAGAGAAGTTCTCTAACAGTCAGTTGCAAGATACTCTGGTCTTTGCTTCATCTGGCACATTACAGCTATAACAATAAATGCCCCTAATAGAAACAGGAGAAAAATTGGCTGTAAACTTTCAAAGGAGAAGGCCTAATGCTTTGACCATGGTTTCTACATTCCTGTTCCAACAAAAAAAAAGGCTATTACTATCAAAGTACCTACGATATTTAGAAGATCCCACAGGTCTTAAATCTTCTTGTTTAGAAGACTCAGATACCAAGCCAGAGAATATACTATTTTCTTGGTAATGTATAGACAGTGGATGTTTTTACTGCTCCCTGTTCAGGACAAAAGAAACTTGCTAATATCTTTCCAAAAACCCTACTGCTATACTTAAACTGCCTCCTAAAGGAGTTAATCCAGGTTCCAAGGAAGAAGTATTTTATCTCTTCCTCATAGTAAAGAGTATGCAAAAGAACTCTTTGTATAAAATATCTATATATTCATCATGAAGTGAGGCTAGAGTCTGCTTTGGTTCTTGGTATCAGCCACATCTTCAAAATGAATTATAATTATGTAGTCACCAATGGGTTACCACAACTGGTTCCCCATTTATCTGTGGCTTGCATGGACTTATCAGCAAGTCTGCAAACTTCACAATTCTATAGATTCATTTCCATGTGGTTTCAATGTCTTCCCTGCTTACACATACGCACAGACAGAAGTTACTAGCAAACAACAAATATGCCATAGAAAAGCAATTCTGCAATGGTTCAGGTTTTATGTTCTAATAATGCTTAAATCACAACTTCTAGGATTCAGTGTACTGTACCACAATAATGAGTAAAAACTACTGAAACTCATTTAAAAAACTTGCTAATCAGTACGTTAATTGAGGCTATCTGCTTCCTATTATACAGAGACAAATTAAGCAGGTTACAATGATTTCCAGAAAACATCTGTGGAAACATGTCGAAATTAATGATAAATAAAATTGAGCTCCCTTTGTGGTTGATTTTTGATCCAGCTGCATCTTAAAAAGTGCTATCAAAGAAAACTACTCATTATTTGTCAAATCAGAATAAAATCCCCAAACCACGAACAGTATTTTTCTTATCATCTCTCAATTAGAGGTGAACAGACCTTAAAATAGCTACCTACTTGCACCACATTGCATGAGTTGGAAAAAAAAAAAATTGGTCCTGTGGAAAGAAATCTACCAAATCTATGTGAAAAATATAGGCATAGATAATAACTTTTAGAATGTGTCTTATAGCATAAGTCAAAATTATCTTTTCCAGAAAGAACTGTTTGGGTTATTAGAAGCATGTTTTCCATCAAGGGTCTTTTCTTTGGTGAGGCAAACAAGCTATTCAGGACAAGTTAGCAGAATATATAGGAAGATTATCTCTAAATAAATACATATATGATATATGTACAGACACATACGGACCACAAGAACATCAAACCAATCAATCCAAAAGAAATCAACCCTGAATATTCATTGGAAGAACAGATGCTGAAGTTCCAATACTTTGGCTACCTGATACAAAGAGGCAACTTATTGGAAAAGACCCTGATGCTGGGAAAGATTGAGGGCAGGTGGAGAAGGGGGCAACAGAGAATGAGATGGTTGAATGGCATCAGCAACTCAATGGATGGGAATCTGAGCAAACTCCAGGAGATAGTGAAAGACAGGGAAACCTGGAATGCTGCAGTCCATGGGATCACAGAGTTGGACATGACTTAGTGACTGAACAATTCATATATATGTGTGTGCGTGTGTGTATGAAAATCATGCTATGAAACCAACAAGTCCCTACTGTTACTAAATTAAATATCACCAGGTCATGTTACCCTCCTGCTTAGAACTCAACTTTCCTTTGTTCTTAAAGTTCAAAATTCTTGATAGAAGATAGGAAGCTCCCACAAACTAGCCTTGACTTTCCATATCAGCTTCATTTCTTATTCCACTCTCTCCTTTATCCTGATAATTGATATATACTTATTCTTCTGTGTTTTTTTTTAATGTGCCTTACCCCTACTAGACTCCAAGATTTTTTTTTTTTTATGTTCCTGCTCCCCTAAGCACTTCTTCACCTCATCACCACTCACTGTCCACAACTGGATGACTGTCAGGCACTCTATCAACCTAATGTCAGTTTCCTTTGAAGTAAAATATAAATTAGATTTTCCCATAACATACTTTTATTGCCCCTGTCTCTTTGGTAAACTTTTTTACAAAACTGTCAATCAATTTAATCATGAATGCTGAGTAGTAAAATTGGTGGGATTCTTCTCTGTGTGAGGAATGATAGAGGGAAACATGAAGTTTATAGATTGGGAAACTGGACGAAGGATGTGCCATTCACAGGGAAAGGGAAAAGTAGGGCAAGAACAGAATTAAGGCAAAGAGAGGTAATGAGTTCAGTTTGGGGAATATTCAGATTTCAGTGCCTCGGGGACTTCCAAACAGAGATGTCTAGCTCACAGTGCCATAGAAAGTATAGAGCAAATGTGTAAAATACAGATTCAATACAGTTGTAGAGAAATAAGACCATATAGAGTGTAATACTAAAGCTAGCATAAAGGTTAGCAGCCACGATAGTAAGAGAAAACCCAAGAGAATTGGTGTCAACAAAGCAAAAGAAATATTCTTTAAGAACAGAGAGTCAACAGTGTCAAACGTGGGTAAAAGGTTCAGGAAGATATGGACTCAAAACGTTTGATATTTATCAACAATGATAACCTTGGCAATTGTAGTAAGAACAAAGTGCTGAGAGAAGATTGGAGGACACAGAAGTAGAAAAAAGTACAGTAGTGAATGAAAGAAGGAACTTTGTGAATGAAAGAAGGAACTATACTATCTAAAGAGACTGTGATACAGAGTTCTATTTTGGTTTTGTGTTTGTTTTTTCCACTATGTTTTATTTATTTACATAGTAACAAGAGCATGTTCAATTGCTTATAGAAAGGAATCAGCAGGAAGCAGAGGTGAGGCTATGTGGGAGAGAAAAATTAGTAAATTAGGTCTTCTGAGATATATTTACATATAAAAGAGAGATGGTTAAAAAAAAACATGGAAGGACTGAGAAGCAGTTTTAAATGCACAGTGGAAGCTGAAGACATAAATTTATGTTGAACAAAACTATACCATTTTATAAATTCTTCAGCTACATTAAGCACTTCAAATGTAAAGACAAGATTATTAGATTAATCAAGATGTCTTTCCTGCACAAGTTCAATAGCAGAACAGGTAATAGAGTTGAAAATATTGCTAAGAGAGTCATGAAGGTAATGGTAACTTGAAGTTCAATCTGAAGAAGAAATAAAGTAGGGGTGAGGAGAGGAGGCTGTTAGAGAAAACATAGATGGGCCAAAGGATTGAATAGCTAAATGAGGAGGATCAGCAATAACTTTTTTAGACTATCTGAAGGTTAGGAAACTGTGTCAGACAGTAGACTCTTTGAATTTAGTACTTTAAAGGGGTGGGTACTATTTCCAAATAATGAGAAAGCTCAGAGTATCACCATGGGAATAAGTGGATAAAATGCATGGAAGTAACAATGCCTAAAGATGAAGAACTCAGGAGCCTGAGAGACCAGAATATTTTTTTAAAAGCCAGTTTCCCAACATGTTTGTTGAAGACATGCAAAGTCCACAGGTCTTTAGGGCAGGAGTAAACATATGAATTGGGTATCAAAGTCTTCCATGAGTGAAGAGGGATGATCGGATAGTTGGTATATGATAATGAAGCAGTAAGTAGACTGTAGAAGAATCAAAAGCCATGGGCTTCACGGCTATGTGGGAACAATAGTTCAAGTTCACAGTTAACAAAGACAACCAAGTCCCTAACTTTGAAGTAAAATGACTATAAACGTAGAGTGGCCATCCATGCATCTTTCTTAATGCCAATATCAAACAAAAGGTACTGCAAGGGCTAAAGAAGTCAACAAGGAGTATTGAGATTAGTTAATGAAAACATAGCCTATAATCCAAATATGGCTCAAAAATGCATTTTACTTTGTTGGTACAGTTTTTACAAAGACAAAATTTGATAACCTTTGGGCTTCCCTGGTGGCTCAGATGGTAAAGAATCTGCAATGTAGAAGACCCAGGTTCAATCCCTGGGTCGGGAAGATCACCTGGAGAAGGAAATGGCAACCCACTCCAGTATTCTTGCCTGGAGAATTCCATGGACAGAGGAGCCTGGTAGACTACAGTCCATTGGAGTTGTAAAGATTTGGACACGACTGAGTGACTAACACACATAGTCAGGGCATACAGTTTGGTGGTTTTTTTTTGTTGTTGTTTTTGTTTTTTTTTTGTCCTTAACCATACTACTGACCACTTCCTATTTTGTTATAGCTGACATAAAAATTCCCATACACACGTTACATACTTTCCATCAGTGGTACTGAGTATTGAACATCTGCCCCAGATTTTTTTTCCAGGAAAAAAAAAAAAAAAGAAATTTTTCTGTTTGCATTCATTCTTGCTGCTAAGTTGCTTCAGTCATGTCCGACTCTGTGCGACCCCAGAGATGACAGCCCACCAGGCTCCCCAGTCCCTGGGATTCTCCAGGCAAGAACACTGGAGTGGGTTGCCATTTCCTTCTCCAATGCATGAAAGTGAAAAGTGAAAGTGAAGTCGCTCAGTCGTGTCCAACTCCTAGCGACCCCATGGACTGCAGCCCACCAGGCTTCTCTGTCCATGGGATTTTTCAGGCAAGAGTACTGGAGTGGGGTGCCATTGCCTTCTCCAATTCATTCTTAGTTCTCCAGAAAAATCCAAAAATGGCCTTGGGTGGCCCACAAAGCTTGTGTGTAGTGATAGAATGATCAGAATAACTGTGTTAGTGAGAAATGAAACTAAGATCAAATAGCACTCTCAATTTAAGGCAAATTAGACATCAATTAATGTGAAATCTCTAAGCTAGTAGACAATCAGAAACTAAATAAGCAAGAAGCTTAATCATTGTGTAGTTAAACATTAGACTTCTAGCTTTAAAAGGCAAAAGTATGGTTATTCTGATCTTCTCCTGTGAGAACTCCAAAATTACAACTCATTGCTGAAGAACCATTGACAGGAGAATGTTGGATCCCACCAAAAAAAGATACTGCACATTCAAGGGCAAAAGAGAAGCCCCAGCAAGATGGTAGGAGGGGCAAACTGACATTTAGAATCAAACCCCAAACCTGCCAGAGATGCTCAGAGGGCTCAGATAAAACCTTGTGTCCACCAGGACCCAGAGGCCTCACAGAGACTGAGCAAGACCTGTTTTTGAGTGTTTGAGTATCTCCTGTGGAGGTAAGGATCAGCAGTGGCCTGCCACAGGGGCTGAGGGACTGGATGCAGCAGACCTGGGTCACACAGCATCTGGCATAAGCCCTCGTGGAGTAGGTTGCCATTAACCTCACCATAGAGCCACTGAGCAGAACACCCACAAACTGCAGAACAATTATACTAAATAAGTTCTCACACTGTTAAGAAAGTTCTAGGACCCACAACAGATTTCCCAACCTGGGGATCTGGCAAAGAGACTGAGAACCCCCAGGGAATTTGACTTTGGAGGCCAGTGGTATTTGATTACAGAACTTACACAGGACTGGGGAAACAGACTCTCAGAGGGCACAAACAAAACCCTGTGTGCACCAGGACCTAGGAGAAAGGAGCAGTGACCCCATAAGAGACTGACCCAGACTTGTCTGTGAGTGTCCAGGAGTCTCCAGTGGAGGCATGGATAGCGGTGGCCTGCTGCAAGATCAAGGGCACTGAGTACAGCAGTGCATGCATGGGACTTTTTGACAGAGGTTTCCATTATCTTCTTTACTTCCACCATAGTTTGGTCTCAGGTCAAACAACAGGGAAAAAACACAGCCCCACCCATCCACAAAAAATTGGATTAAAGATTTACTGAACATGTCCCTGACCATCAGCGCCAGTTTCTCTGAGAAACAAGACCCAGTTTCTCCAAAATCAGTGTCTCTCATTAGGAAGCTTCCATAAGCCTCTTATCATTACCCATCAGAGAACAGACAGAATGAAAACCACAATCACAGAAAAATAATCAAACTGATCACATGGACCACAGCCTTGTCTAACTCAATGAAACCATGAGCCATGTCATGTAGGGCCACCCAAGACAGACAGGTCATGAGGAGAGTTCTGACAAAATGTGGTCCACCGGAGAAGGGAATGGTAAACCACTTCAGTATTCTTGCCTTGAGAATCCGATGAACAGTATGAAAAGGCAAAAAGATATGACACTGAAAGATGAACTACCCAGGTCAGTAGATGCCCATTATGCTACTAGAGAAGAGTGAAGAAACAACTCCAGAAAGAATAGAGAGACAGAGTTAAAGCAAAAACAACACCCAGCTGTGGATGTGATTGGGTGATGGAAGCAAATTCCGATGCTGTAAAGGACAATATTGCATAGGAACCTGGAATGTTAGGTCCATGAATCAAGGTAGATTAGAAGAGGTCACAAAGATGATGGCAAGAGTAAACATCAAAATTTTAGTAATCAGGGAACTAAAATGGACTGAAATGAGCAACTATATTCAGTAGACCATTATATCTACTACTGTTGGGAAGAATTAAAAGAAATGGAGTAGCCATCTTTGTCAAACATGAGTCTGAAATGCAGTACTTGGAATCTCAAAAATAACAGAATGATCTCTGTTCATTTCCAAGGCAAACCATGCAGTATCACAGTAATCCAAGTCTATGCCCCAAAGAGTAATGCTGAAGAAGCTGAAGTTGAATGGTACTATGAAGACCTACAAGACCTTATAGAACTAACACCCCTTTAAAAAAGATGTCCTTTTTATCATAGGGGACTGGAATGTAAATGTAGGAAGTTAAGAGATACCTGGAGTTACAGGCAAATTTGGCCTTGGAGTATAGAATGAAGCAGGGCAAAGGCTAGTAAAGTTTTGCCAAGAGAATGTACTAGTCATAGCACACACCCTCTTCCAACAACACAAGAGAAGACTCTACACATGGACATCACCAGATGGTCAACACTGAAATCAGATTGATTATATTCTCTGCAGTCAAAAATGGAGAAGCTCTATACAGTCAGCAAAAACAAGACTGGGAGCTGACTGTTACTCAGACCATGAACTCTTCATTGCAAAATTCAGACTTAAATTGAAGAAAGTAGGGAAAACCACTAGACCATTCAGGTATGACCTAAATCAAATCCCTTATGATTATACAGTATAAGTGAGAAATAGATTCAAGGGATTAGATCTGCTAGACAAGAGGGCCTGATGAACTATGGATGGAGGTTCATGGCATTGTACAGGAGGCAAGGATCAAGACCATGCCACAAAAAAGAAATGCAAAAAGGAAAATGGTTCTCTGAGAAGACCATACAAATAGCTGAGAAAAGAAGAGAAGCTACAGGCAAAGCAGAAAAGGAAAGATATACCCATTTGAATGCAGAGTTCCAAAGAATAGCAAGAAGAGATAAGAAAGCCTTCTTCAGTGATCAGTGCAAAGAAATAGAGGAAAACAATGCAATGGGAAAGACTAAAATTTATTCATGAAAATTAGAGATACCAAGGGAAATTTTCATGCAGAGATGGGCACAATAAAGGAAATAAATGGTATGGGCAGAAGATATAAGAAGAGGTGGCAAGAATACACAGAAGAACTATACAAAAAAGATCTTCTTGACCCAGATAACCACGATGGTGTGATCACTCACCTAGAGCCAGACATCCTGGAATGTAAAGTCAAGTGGGCATTAGGAGGCATCACAATGAACAAAGCTAGTAGAGGAGATGGAATTCCAGTTGAGCTATTTCGAATCCTAAAGATGATGCTGTGAAAGGGCTGCACTCAATATGCCAGCAAATTTGGAAAACTCAGCAGTGGCCACAGGATTGGAAAAGGGCAGTTTTCATTCCAATCCCAAAGAAAGGCAATGTCAAAGAATGTTAAAACTACCACAAAATTGCACTCATCTCACATGCTAGCAAAGTAATGCTCAAAATTCTCCAAGTGAAGCTTCAACAGTATGTGAACTGTGAACTTCCATATGTTCAAGCCAGATTTAGAAAAGGAGAGGAATCAGAGATCAAATTGCCAACATTCGCTGGATCATTGCAAAAACAAGAGAGTTCCAGAACTGCATCTATTTCTGCTTTATTGACTATGCCAAAGCCTTTGACTGTGTGGATCACAGTCAATTCTTAGAGGTGGGAATCACAGAAAATTCTTAGAGGTAGGAATACCAGACCACCTTAGCTGCCTCCTGAGAAATCTGTATGCAGATCAAGACTGGTTCCAAATCAGGAAAGGTGTACGTCAAGGCTGTATATTGTCACCCTGCTTATTTAAGTTATATGCAGAATACATCATACGAAATGCCAGGCTGGATAAACACAAGCTCAAATTAAGATTGCTAGGTAAAATACCAATAACCTCAGATAAGGAAATGACACTACCCTTATGGCAGAAAGCGAAGAAGAACTAAAGAGCCTCTTGAAAAAAGTAAAAGAGAGTGAAAAAGTTGGCTTAAAGCTCAACATTCAAAAAACTAAGATCATGGCATCTGGTCCCATCAGTTCATGGCAAATAGATGGGGACGATGGAAACAGTGACAGACTTTATTTTCTTGGGCTCCAAAATCACTGCAGATGGTGGCTGCAGCCCTGAAATTAAAAGACACTTGCCCCTTGAAAGAAAAGCTATGACCAACCTAGACAGCATATTAAAAAGCAGAGACATTACTTTGCTGACAAACGTCCATCTAGACAAAGCTATGATTTTTCCAGTAGTCACATATGGATGCTGTGACAACATCTCACAAAGATTTGGACTATAAAGAAAACTGAGCACTGAAGAATAGATGCTTTTGAACTGTGGTGTTGGAGAAGACTCTTATGAGTCCCTTGGACTACAAGGAGATCCAACCAAGTCATTCCTAAAGAAAATCAGTCCTGAATATTCTTTAGAAGGACTGATTCTAAAGCTGAAGCTCCAATACTCTGGCCACCTGATGCAAAGAATTGACTCACTGGAAAAGATCCTGATGCTGGGAAAGATCTAAGGCAGGTGGAGAAGGGGATGGCAGAGGATGAGATGGCTGGATGACATCACTGACTCTATGGACATGAGTTTGAGTAGGCTCCAGGAGCTGGTAATGGACAGGGAAGCCTGGTGTGCTGCAGTCCATGGGGTCACAAAAAGTGGGACATGACTGAGCAACTGAACTGAAATGATGGTTATCCTGTGTAAAATAACTTGCAACTGTTTGTCCCAGGGCACATAATAAATTAAGATAAATGAGAAAAAAGTACAGCTCTCCATAGTCATTCCTATGAAAACAGAGGGACACTAAACTGACATTGCCAAATGACTGTACAAATCAGATGTGAATATTGATCGATGTTTTGTGACATAAGCACAGCACACAGAGAGCAGGAATGGAGATAAGATTAGCAGCTGAAGAAATAATAAGAGCCTGCCATGTCTCCTTAAACACATCTACATTGCCCGTTATTTGTAAGTACAAAAATAAAATAAAAATAGGAGTAAAACAAGGTTTAAAAAGCAAAAGAATAACAACCAACATATAGAATTCTGGTATATGATTGCAAGGAAAAGCAGTTCTATAACATTAGCTTATTTATTCTTTCAACAAATATTTTCTGAGCGCTATGTTAAACTGAGTAGTACACTAAGCCCTGAGGCCTGGTGACAAAACAGAATGAGCCTGAGCTCTCTTTAAGTTTATAGTCTACCCATGAACCTGATGCAATGTTTCCAGCAATCCAATTCATTCATCATCCAAGAGTTATAGAATAGCAATATCTAAATGAGAGAAAATGATACACACACACACATACACACCTGGAAACGTGCAGAGAACAATGATATAAACATGCTATATAGTTTATGCTGTTTTTCAAAGGCCTACGTTAGAAAGCAAAAGCAAGAATGTACTTTTTATCTCCCACCACCCCCAGCAAAAAAATGATCTAATTTTGAAAGAGACACAGAAGCTAGAAAACAGAATTCAGCTTTTATAGTATAAAACATTTTATAACTATTATCACACTAGGACAATAATAAGAACTGGGATCAAGAATCATCCTACATAAACAAGCTACTATCAACAAGGGAGATTAGAATGGACTTTCAGAACTAAAATGGGCTGAAATTACACATGTCAAGTGAGATGTGTACACGTTCAACAGGGAACGCTTTGGTACAACTTGTGGTGAAAACTGTAATGGAACCCAGAAATATAATCCCTCTGGACTTCCTATGAAGCTCCTAACAGGTTCTTAGAGAAAAATGACTTTGTATCAGGTATGGTGATTATCAGTTTTTTGAGCAAACTGAAAAGGTCCCACTGACACCAGGAAGCATGCCATTGTCCCCTCCACCTCTGTCCTCTGATTCAGCTGCAGTATTTTCCCACCCAGATGGATGTTATATGGCAACAGGCCCAGACTATTCATGTGCTTGACCTACTAAATTGTTTGCTAATATTTTTGATGCTGGCTCTTTAAGGCTGCCATGACAACCATTTCTGTTACAGATTCACTCTTTGCACAGCATCTCCTTTGACAGTGACAGTATAAAAGGGCATTGAAATCAAGACTCACAAACCCCTTCTGCCCAGGATAAAGGAACTTCCTGAGGCACTTCAAGCCCTCTGTTGCACAGACGAATGAGATAAAAGGAAGCAAATCCTGTTGATGGCCATTCAGAAGCAGCCAGTTTGCTCTGCTGTGTGCTTCCCCATAGATCTCCAATTTACCACCATTGTCTCATTTTCACAGAGCACTGACAGCACATCGTGTAGGTACAGAGACCCTTAAGCAGTCAAAGCCTTTGTGAAGAGATCTGTAGTAGAGAAACCCTTCGCGGGAAGTGGGCTCATGTCTGCTCTATTATTTGTTTGGCTGGTTGGTTAGTTTTTGTTCATAAAGAAAGTTAGGGAAAGGAACTATCTTCATTTGAGGATCACAAGCATCCTAGAAGCCTGAATCACTCATCTTTAAAGTAGGCCTGACAAGATAGGATTTAGAAACAAAGCTTGATGACTAGAGCAAGTGTTTCTTTAAATCAACTGCTTAATTATCAGGTTGGTCAAAAAGTTCGTTCAGGTTATTCCAAGCCATCTTACAAAGACCCAAATGAACTTTTTGGCCAATCCAATATTTATTAGGTATAGTAGGGTCTGACTTCATTTTTTTTTTTTTTAATATTTGATTGCTGACAGCTTTTAAGCCCTACTCTCTTCCCTTCTGCCTCATATCCGGGCAAGGTAATAAAGAGCCAGGTATCCTTTTTTTTGGCGGGGGGAGGGGGAACTGATGGGAATTTAAAACCATACAAGCCCTAACCCATGTAGGGGAACCCTCATCCCTGTCTACCCTCTATCCACCATAAAATTCCAACCTTATTGTTACTCCTGATCTCCAGAGTCATTTTTGGACCTATTTAGAAGGCTTTCCTGCTCTCCCCAGAAATCCTAATTTGCATACTAAACCATTTTAGATCCTGTTGAATGTATGACAACATCATTCTCAATGCCCAAAGCAAATTTTGGGTGGAGGCTCTATCTCAACCCTGCATAATGACTACTACCTTAAAATTATCAGGAGAATAGTAATTTTAATAAAAGATAACCTATTTTTAAAATCTATGCACCATACCCCTAAGAACATTACTTATGCAGAACTCTGTGGGTCTTACACAGAGACTATTAATTTTAATTTACAAACAATTATAGCAAACTTTCCCAGGTGGCACCAGTGGTAAAGAATCTGCCTGCCAGGGCAGGAGATGCCAGAGATTCCGGTTCAGTTCCTGGGTGGGGAAGATCCCCTGGAGGAGAAAATGCAACCCACTCCAGTATTCTTGCCTAGAAATTTCCATGAACAGAGGAGCCTGACATGCACAGTCCATGAGGTCGCAAAGAATTGGACACGACTTGGAGAAGGAAATGGCAACCCACTCCAGTGTTCTTGCCTGGAGAATCCCAGTGACAGGGGAGCCTGGTGGGCTGCCGTCTATGGGGTCGCACAGGGTCAGTCAGACACGACTGAAATGACTTAGCAGCAGCAGCAGCAGCAAGCACACATGCCATCCAATCACAAACTTACTATTCTGACCTCGAAGTCTTTAGCAGTTTAAAGTAGGAAATTGGAAAAAGGAAGAACTTCTTGATTTTTCCATAACATTCATAATCACTATTATGAACTTCAAGTGCAACATTATTTTATGTAAACACAGGGACAATGATGGGAAGGGAACAGCTGATAGAAAACCTAAGAGCAAAGGAAGAAACAAGTTATAGTCATCAGCCACAAGAATTCAGAAAGTCCAGAGAGCTGAGAAATGAGCTGTACATTTTGATTGCTTTTGTTTAATCACAGCAAATTATCAATGGTTCTGGAGTAAAGAAAAAAAGGTTTGTAAATGTTTAGTGTATTTAAGAATATAAAAAGTATCATAATGCTGATTTAGAGAAGGTTCCATTAAGAAAATGTCAAATATACCCTTTGGTGATTAAAGTCACATAAACCAATTCTACTACTAGTATTAGGAAAAGAGATACTTTTATTTACTCAATTGAACTTAATAACCATTTCTTTGGTACTTCTGTCACTGCTATTTTATTCAGTTTATAGAGAGATTCCATCTCCAGTATTCCCATAGCCAGCAATCAATCTTATACTACCCACATACATATTTGTGACAACTCTCTTACATACAGTAAGCCTATCATATGACAACACAGTATAAAATTAAAAACTTAATACAGAGAATATTAATGCCACTATGAAATGATAGCACAATGTTTCAAAGCCATCCATAATTTTGTTCATGTCTTCCTCTGTTCACTGCTCTCTGCCTCTATCTGCTCCCATCATCCTCATAATTCCTTTTCAAGTCCTCTAGAACAAAAGGGCAAGTGCTCTCAGTATCCCCTCACCTCTCTCTCCACACAAACCCCAAAGGGAAAGAATAGTAGTCTATTCTTCCTACATAAAAAAGGGTCAGGAACTGAGTCTTGTCGCAGATATCCTATGAGTCACATTTACAGAGATGAGTATGAGTTAGCCAGGTTGATAGGAAGGGAAATGCTATGACTGTGACCCTTACTAATCCCTGGCTATCTATTCATACCTGCTGCGATCCTTTTATGAATTGCCTGCAGAAGACTGGCTGGTCTTCAGACAGCAGGACAACTCTGAGCTTAGTTGCTAGAAACGGCAACATCAGTTTGTCTGGTAAGTGAGTGTTAGAGCAGAGTACACGGCAGGAAAAAATACCTACTTGCTGTGTTATCTGCAGCTAAGACAACACACTAATAGTTTTTGACCAAGAATCAGGACCATTTCCTTAGTTACAAAGACAGTAACAACAGTGCACAGGGCCGTCATTCTAAGTACTTGAAACTATGACCTTTGTCCTGCCTGGTACTCAATACTCCTGCTGTTTTGTGGAAATAGCACCCTGATTTTCCTCTGAAGAATCCTTCTCTGCCTATATTTTGGGGGGTAAATTACTCAGGTTCTAAGCCTCAGAATGTGACCCTAGGTGTCCTATTGACAGCATCTCACACTCTGGGACAGTGGAGTGTTTTCTAGGACAGTATTTCCTTAGAGTTACTCAGAAAGAGGGGGTCTCTTTCTCCTGATGAGTTTGTTACTTCTGCTGGTTACTCTGCATGTGTAAGGTTGGAATCTACCTAAATCACATAAGTCAGACAGATCAGAGGCATTGAAGCCAAAAATCTGGAGAAATATAGATCTCTGACTGCATAATTGATACATCTGTCCTCCCTGAAAATGATTATCAGTTATTTGAGCCAACTCAGTTCCTCTGATTATTAGGCCTATTTAGTTGGGCTGTGGTCACTTGATATCAAAGACTTTTAGTGTCTTTGTTGCCACATATGTTTCTTTTTCTGGCTGCAAACACTTAGAAGTCAGAGATAGTCTTCATAGGCTTTCTACATTTTGCTAAAAATGTATTAATCCATATCAATCTCTAGTGCAGTAGTCAATAAATGTTCTTTAGTGAAAGACTAGGAAAAATATGTAAATACACACAGAAACTTGATGTGTTGAAAGACCCCTTGTAGCAGCAATAATACATTTGACACTATCTTGAATTTTCAAAATTTGAAATAGAAAATTTTCAAAGATATAAGTATATTCTCATGGAATTCAACAAACAATTAGTGGTTCCTAAAATAAGGTTTCAGTATCTCTTTTCCTTTTCTTCTCCTCTTTATTCATTAATTACTTATTCATCATATATTTATATAGAGATGTTAGTACACTAAAAGTGTTTTAATTATTCATTTATATACTTATATAGAGATGTTAGAAAGTACATAAAAGTGTTTTAGGAATTATTACATTTTATTTCATAGGAAACAATGCTAATCGATTAATGGGGAAAAGTGAAGTCACTCAGTCATGTCCAACTCTTTGCAATCCCATGGACTGTAGCCTACCAGGCTCCTCCATCCATGGGATTTTCCAGGCAAGAGTACTGGAGTGGGTTGCCATTTCCTTCTCCAGGGGTTCTTCCTGACCCAGGGATCAAACCCAGGTCTCCTGCATTGTAGACAGATGCTTCACCATCTGAGCCACCAGGGAAGCCCAATGGGGGAAAGGTGCAGGTTAACTAAAACTTTTGGTAATTATTGACCTATTCACTTAGAGAATATATGAATTATGCAGTATAAAGTATACACAAAATTCAAAAGTAAAAAAACAAATTATTCAATTCAATTTACCAAAATTTTACTACCAGCATTTACTTGTTTACAGGTTTGATTTTCCCTTCAAAACCAAACACATTTTGGTAAAGGAATAGGAGCCTTCAGAACCTCTTCTCAGTTTTAGCAGATGTCATTGACTAGTTCAATGAGACAACTACAAATATATTCATAAAATGCACAAGTAAATTAAACAATAAAATAATTATTTAAATATATGTTTATTGTGTATGCTGCTACTGCTAAGTCACTTCAGTCGTGTCTGACTCTGTGCAACCCCATAGATGGCAGCCCACCAGGCTCCCCTGTCCCTGGGATTCTCCAGGCAAGAACACTGGAGTGGGTTGCCATTTCCTTCTCCAATGCATGAAAGCAAAAAGTGAAAGTGAAGTCGCTCAGTCGTGTCCGACTCCTAGCGACCCCATGGGCTGCAGCCTACCAGGCTCCTCTGTCCATGGGATTTTCCAGGCAAGAGTACTGGAGTGGGGTGCCATCGCCTTCTCTGATTGTGTATGCTACCACGTGTAAAATAGATAGCTTGTGGGAAGTCGCTGTGCTGATCTAGAGTGGTAGGATGGAGAGGTGGGAGGGAGGTTCGGAGGGTAGGAATGTATGTATGTTTATGACTGATTTGTGACCGATTCACACTGTTGGACAGCAGAAATCAACACAATATTGTAAGGCAATTATCCCCCAATTAAAAATAAATGTTAAAAAGGCTATGTTTATTATTATCTGGCTATCTATATAGAAATTATATATTTGGCTAATTTTTTAATATCAATTAAAATTTTCTTATCGTTCTCAGGGGTATATCATGAGGCTAGATCATCTCAGAGATGATGGTAGTGAGAATTTCTGGGAAAAATAAAGAAGTGGAAGATTCTTAAGACCTTTTTAGTGCAACAGACTATATAACTAAATCATATGTTTATTATATTGTTCTGTTCTATACTTTTTGAGTCATAGGAGTGAGAATGAATGACTGTTGTTAAATCACATACTTACCATGTCTTCCTACAAAATGTATGTCTATGGACACTGATATGGCATCCCTCCACTATCTCCCAGTAGACAACAAATATGTACACTAAGACAAGACCACAGTCAAGGAGCTTTTTATGGGAAATAATTTTCCCATGTGTTTTAAAAGAAAATACAATTAAAATGCCATCATTTATGGAGTAAAAACTCTGTGACTAAACATTAAAAATATTTATTCTTTGAAATGCCAGTAATGTATATAGTTTTTTAAAAATTAAACATTGAAGCTTTAATACAATAAATTCACATAAATTCAAAATTAAAATATGGCAAAGGAAGTCGTTCATGTTACTTCCTCTCTTTTTCTTTTTTTTTTAATCCAAAAGGGCACTTCTCAAAATTGCTATCTTGCGCTTACTTAAAAAATGTCTTCAGAATTCCTTTATGCAAAATCTCATACTTAGTCTCAGCTTTCTACCACTTGTATAGGTTGAAGAAATTAAGAAATAAACAAAATATCACAATGAAAATTAAAAAAATCTGACAGTGTCAACCCTGGGGAATCTCCTCATGATGTATAAAATATCCTCCTTCTCTGTGTCCCTGAGATTTCTCCAGTGGGTGAGGATGCAACTGAACCCTTGTCAGATGCCAGGTATTACGTGAGACATTTTCACATATATTTATGTGCTGAACCCACCCAGCAATCCCAAGAAAGTGTATTTGATTCTTTTCTCACCCAGAGAATAAACAAACAGCTTTTACAAGGTCACAAAGATAGTAAGCAATTGAACAGGGACTTAAACCCAGTTCTGCCTACTTCAGAACCTATTACTTAAGGATTTGCCTTTGGTTGACTGATTTTTCAGGTGAAAACTGTATCTCTTCATGGCAGAAATAAGGACTCTGCTGTCAAAAGCCTCTTCCAAATGAAAAATGGCATCATTCTTTCCCTTCCTCTTTTAATTGGCTGTGTAATTTATCTGATATAAAGTTATCACATATTTATATGCATTATTCTATAAGTACATATAGAAAGTAAAAGTGTTTCTATTCATCTTTATTATTATATGAACAATTAGAGATATACCTAAAAGAATAAATATCATTATTATTTTCTGGATTAATGCATCAACCACAAAAGTAATGAACAGAGTTTGAGTTGTATATCATCAAAGGTCCACTTGAGGAAGAAGTCCAGGTGCTCTGGGTCATTGGAAATCATCCTCTGGGCCTGTCCCTGTTTTAAGAATCACTACACAAATGACTACAGCATACAGTGTATAATCAAGTGGTGGGATATCTGTTTTGAACTGCAAAACCTTAAGAAATTTAGAGGAGAGACTGATGAATGAAATCTACACAGGTAAGGAAGTAGAGCATCTCTTAAGATTTGGTAGTCTGAATTCATGTACTATGAAAAGTTATTCTTTAGGGTGCACTAGAATTTCTCATTTTTAGGAAAGCAAAATTTTAAGCAGGGAGAAGCTTTAATAAAAAGAATATCATTGGGATGACTCAGCTAAAATAAATCAAAAGCCATAAATTGAAGTACAGAGGCCAGCAGTTTCCTTTATTAGAATCAAGGCGGGGAAGAAGCATTATCTCCGCTGGTCCCCTGTGCTCACACTGGATCCAGCAAGAGGTACCATATGATAAATGGCCACAGCATACTTAATTACATTCCTTAATTATTTGGAGATCTGTAGTATTTCACACGGGTCCATTTTATTTCTACCCCATGATTGGGTAAGGAAACCAGGTTTTCCTTAGCTCGTTTCCAAATGAGCAAAGTTGTAAACAAAAGTCACTACTAAGCGACAAAGGTAGTCACTTCCATGACCCAAAGCCTTGCATCCAGAAAAACTATTCTTTTAGAAAGCTAATTTCAGACTTTCATGTTCACAAGTTATCCTGGACTAATCCCACGTGGGGTCCAGGAGAGACTATGGTGACTCTGCTACTCTCACTACAATCAACTAAATCAAGGATCTAACTACTGACCCTGTGACTTCACATGCTGTAGCTGATTGGTACCATGAAAAAGTTAAATATTCTGAAATACCTGAAACAATGTGGTATTTCATTTTGCAACCATGAATCATTCCCTGTCTGATTTAGTCTCCTGAGATTCATTGTCACCATAAACTAATCTTTACAGTGTCAGACTGTCATTAGTAACACAGACACATTTGACAGACTGGGTCCTCAGAGCTGTGCCTACCCTGTCACTATAGAAAGTTTGGTAGAGATCTTGGTGATAATAATCTTGACACTTGGAAAACTGACCGAAAATTAAATACGTCTCCTTACAAAATAAAATTTGACCAAAATTTCACATCCGTAATGGCTGAATGCTTCTGAATAACCTATATCATTAAGTAGATAACAGATGGAACCTATAGGTTTGTAAGGGTTGGGAGATGAATTTTGTTTAAGATTTCAGAGAAACATCTGTATGTTTGTGAGTTAATCACATTTTCAGTCTACAGTAGTATTTGAAAGGTCACAATCTAAAAAAAGGTTTTTGGACTATTAGTTTTAAATATCAATTGCTCTGAATATTCTTAAAATGTTCTTAGTCTTAAAAAATGCAACATATTTTCTTAGAATATTCTTTACCAGAAAAGTATTATAGAAAAAAGATTGTGAGGAAGAATTTAAAAGACAATTTAAGATGCCATGAAAGATACATGAGTGAACCAAGGCAAATGACATTATAAATCCCTTTGCAACTTTTAAAATGTTCATGGTTTGTGTGTATGACAGTGTATTCATAAAGTCTTCCTGCAACTTATTAGAAGGATATTTGCTTTTTTTTTCCATTATAGTTTATTACAAGATATTTAATATGATTCCCTGTCCTATAAAGTCAGACCTTGCTGTTTATCTATTTTATACATAGTTCAGTTCAGTTCAGTTGCTCAGTCGTGTCCGACTCTTTGCGACCCCATGAATCACAGCACGCCAGGCCTCCCTGTCCATCACCTGCTAATCCAAGACTCATAATTTATCGCCCCCCACTCCTTTCTTTTTTGTAATCATAAATTTTCTATGCTTGTGAGTCTGTTTCTCTTTCGTAAAAAAGTTTAGTTCTATCATATTTTTAGATTTCACATATAAGTGGTTTCTTATATGTTTTTCTTTGATGTACTTCACTTAGTATGATAATCTCTAGGTCCATCCATATTGTTGAAAATGACATGATTTCATTCTTTTTATGGTTGAGTAATATTCCATTGTGGTAAGTATACATGCTGCTGCTGCTAAGTCTCTTCAGTCATGTCCGACTCTGCAACCCCAGATACGGCAGCCCACCAGGCTCCGCCGTCCCTGGGATTCATACACAAATGAGCCACATCTTTTTTTATCTATTCTCCTGTCACTGGACATTTAAGTTGCTATCATGTCTTGACTATTGTAAATAGTAGTTCTATGAACATTGGGTTAAAGGCATCTTTTCAAACGAGACTTTGTAAGGATATTTAGATTTGACTCAGCTGGTATGACAAACAAGCTATTGGAGATGGACTCTTGTACTGAGTTTTCTTTTACGCATCAACTTTGTTCATCAAACCAGAAAAAAAAAACTTTACATTCAGAGAGAAAAATTAGTCCTTCAAGTAGCCTTTCCTCAAACAGATATCTACAATTATGGGACTAGGGAGTTTACTCTCAAGTGTCTGGTTAGGAAATGGGCTTTGATGTGTACAGGAAAGGCAAGGGAATGATGTAGTAGTGTAACTAATTTCTATTTGCAAATGTGAGGCGCCCCTGGTGACTTGATGGTAAAGAATCCAGTTGCTAATGCAGGAGACACAGGTTTGATCCCTGGGTCGGAAGATCCTCTTGAGAGGAAAATGGCAACCAATTCCAGTATTCTTGGCTTGAAAATCCCATGGACATAAGAAGCCTACCTAGCAGGCTACTCCATGGGATAGCAAGAGTCAGAAATGACTTAGTGACTAAACAACAAATTTGCAAGTGTGTGCTATTAGGAAAAAGCTATAGATCAGAATTGTCTGTAATATTTCTCTATCAAAGATGCAAAAACTCGTTAAGAACCTTCCTATGTATCTTTGTATATGGGACTTAGGGCAAGAGCACCTGTCCATGATGAAGACTGAGACTTGGGATCTATAGATTTATCACTTTAGCTCCATGGCAGGCATTAAAATTTAAAATACAGAAATTTTAACACATGATCTTTGAAAGAAAACTATCTGTTCATTTGAAGAGAACCACGGTTTACGTGGCATCATCTAAATTATATATGAAAAAAGTCAGTCTCAAGTTGCTGATACCAATCCTCTGTAAAACCTGCAGATATAAAAGTTGAGGAGTAAATTAGAGCACTAATAAAGTTAACCTGGTAGAGTCCAAAATGGCATATGCAGCAGAGAAAAAAAGCAAACAGAAACAGTTCATGCTGTTCTAATTACTACAATTTCATTGGCAATTTAAATAAAATAATTCAAATTGCTGCAATTAACACACACACAGAATTCAAAGGATGGAGTGTGACCTTGCACAAAACACACGGTGGAATCAGCCCTCCTCCAAAGAAATAACCTTCATAAATCATTTGCATCCAAAGGAAGCCTGGCTTCATGCTCTGCAAAAATTATCAGCACAGTAAAATTAAGGTCCCTAAAAAAGAATGCCCATCAAGAGCAAGCACTGTCTCCTGGTTTATTTCATCCATATGAATCCACACAGGTTGATTTGTTACATTCACAAACTCCCTGACTGACGGTGGGATTTTGCTTTTTCTGCATGGGTGCCCCTAAGCAGCTTCAGAGGAACTGTTAGCAAGGACTCCTGGCTGCTGCATTGCTGAGAAGTGAGTCTGATTCTTGTTGACAGAGATGACACTTTTACTTGACTGCAGGGGCACAAGACCATTCTGCCTGCAGTTTAGGTCTGGATAACGGGCTCTCTTCTCCAACACATTAGAGCACAGTAGCCACAAATTGTTATTTGGAATGCAGGAGAAATGTGTTCAGTGTTTTTTCCCATCACCTGAAACCAAATTTAGGACCTACTATCTGGGAGGTGTGGGGAGCCTTTTTCTCTTATTAGGTCAGCCTTACACAAGCACCAAATAGACACTGCCAAGAATGATGATTTGTGATCAAAAATCAAAACAGTAACAGTTGGATGAGTCTAATACAAGTGAGAGATGACCTCTACTATCCCTGGTTCTGAAGTCTAAATCTGAGGAGTAAGACAAATCATTTGAACAACTACCTAATGTACAGGGCTCAAAAGTACTTTTAACATCTAGAATGTGTAATTCTTTAACCCCATAAAAGTAAAGTCAACTTCAAAAATGCTATTTCAAGATCATAAAATTCTGACATTTGAGTATACACATAGATTTTTAGATAAAACAAAGGCAAAGGGAGTATTAACTTACTATTGACTACACGTTTTCCCTTAAAATTATTAAGAGTTCTGTGCTTGTGCCTTGTGTAATTTATAATGATGCATGTTTAATCAAAATGATATTTAAAAGAAGGAGTCTCAGGATAAATTTAATATGTGTTATGGCTATTACAGCACTGCAAAAGGAAGGTAAAAACTAGTTAATAAAGGGAATAGTTCAAGTCAACTTGAAGGAGGAAGTACAGCTGTATCAGCTATGGAAATAGTAACTGGGAATTGAGAGGGAACTGTTACATCTCTGCAAGTTATTCATATTAGTAATAGTCTCTCAAATGGGGACAGCAATAAACAAAAGGATTTATTCAAAATAGTATCTCCTCTTGAAGGAAAATGGGAACCAGTCTATCAGAGAATTCAGAGAATTTCTCTATCAGAGAAATTCTATGAATGACCATCCCTGGTTTTGGAAGTGTCTGGCAGAACAAAATGGGAGGGTGGATGTAAAATAAAATCAGAGTAGCTAGCAGAAGCATGGAACTTGCTGTAAAAAGTTCAAGTCCAATTAAAAAAAAAAAGTATTGGTGAATTGAAAGAAAATGGAATTAAAAACAGAAACAAAATCAGAAGTTTTAAATTTCAAGTTTGTATGCAAATAAACAGAAATGAAAGCATTTTCTCTTCTAAATAAGTTCTCTTTGAAAGGTTTCCAAAATTAGATTCTCAAATGGTTATTTGAACAATAGTTGAAACTGCTTAAATGGTGCATGCTCAGAAATTAAAAAAAAAAATAGTAATTTATTCCCAATGTGACCTTTTCCAGACCATAATAAATCATCCATATATGCTGTCTTTTTCCATGAACCTTCCATTAAACAAGGCAAAAATGGAGTAATGCTGAGACCATGAGGTAGTCACTGACTCCAATAAGAGAGAAATTGGAGCACATAAGCAGAAATCTAACTCCCTGGCTGAAATTCATCTTTGAAGGAAGTGCATGTCTTGTCACTACCTGCCTGAAATCATTCCTTGCTCCAGTCCCATATTTCTTTCACCTCTGTGCTAGTCAGGAAAAGAGTCATTGTTTTTGCTATTTACATTCAAATATTGAATAAGAGGGATTTTAAATAAATGAATAAAATGATCACTGACAACTGTATTTGTCCCATTGAAACAGAAGCCCAAAAGACTAACTTTTGAATTGGAGTAACTCAAAATATTCAGTATTACTCTTATTAAAAAATGAACTGTCTAAATCATAGTTATTATAGTGGTAGTAATAGTGATGACTTTTCATCTTTTATGTCTCTGTTCTTTTTAACTAAAGTGTGAACCTCATAACCCAAAACTCCATCTAAATTCTAGGCTGAAATTTTAAAGAAAACATTTTCTGGAAAATCTAGAGCTTTATTATATTGTAGATTTTCACACATTCCAGCCCAACACACTATACATTATTTACAAATTATGTGATCTTTAGCTACCTTTATAAGACTGCATAGTCAACCTTTAAATATGAAACACAAACATGGGAGTGGGAGAGTTACACACTTGATATAAATTGTTATATTTTAAATATTAGGTCAATTATAACCAAAGAGAAGATGAAAAGACAGCAATATAACCATTTTAATACCCAATAAACAGTTGAAACAAAACAAAACCACATTTCACATTTGTTATGAGTGAGTGAATTTTAAATTTTAAGTGAGTGGTAATTAAATTCCCTAAGATGAAAATGGGTTACTCAAAAGTTACCCTCTACCATCATTTTATAATTACAAAAGAAAAAGCACCACAAAGCAAATGAGATTGATAATTTGCTATAGTATTATAGCATCATAAACATACATACTGTTTGATATTATACTCTGTATTAAAATTATATAGATATATTGCAGGCAAAACAAGAGTTGAAACAAACTTGTATGTAATAATCAGCTTTGAAGAAGGCTTTTCCTAAAGAGATACAGAGTGTGTGCGCTTGTGTGCTTAGCTGCTCAGTCATGTCCGGCTCTTTGCAACCCCATGGACTGCAGCCCACCAGGCTCCTCTGTCCATGGGGATTCTATAGACAAGAATACTAGAGTGGGTTGCCTTGCTCTCCTTCAGGGGATCCTCCCAACCCAGGGATCAAACCCAGGTTTCCCACATTGCAAGCAGATTTACTGTCTGAGCCAACAGAGAAGCCATTAGATCAGTAAAAGTGCAACAAAAGTAGTAAAATGTCTTACACTGGAATGTAGATTTGAATCATCTCCATAACGTATTGTGGATTTCACCCTATCTTGTGGGAAGAAGTACTCAGATCACAGCAGATTATATAGCCCTATGCAGCCACGAATGGACAATTTACTGACATGAATTTCTGGGATAGCATGCAGTGTTGGAAAGGAAGAAGTGGGCTAAGCACCATGTCTCTTACCAGAAGTGAGCCTTTGCCTTGATCAGTTATATTGTATGCAGTCAATCAACCAAAGCAGCTTTACTCAAACTGCTCAGACATTTTTTCAAAATCCATATAACTTCAATATAGAGGAAAAGGAGGAAAATTCCAAGAGTCTATATGAATTAGCTGTACTAGGAGAAATGGAAGGTAAGGAGGGCATTTTTCAATTTGACCAGAAAGAAACTATTGCCCAGAGAGAATGGTTAAGAAAACTAAAGAACAAAGATATCAAAGTGGTAAAGGTAACCTTTAAATAGCTCTGAAGAGAATATCAGAGAACTTAGAATAAAAGTTTTCAGTAACCCACTATACTACTTGTTAATATTTTATTTTCTTTAAGAAATATACTTCAGAAAACTCTTACTTGAAATGAGAAAAGTAATTCTGCTCTTTTTGAACAACGTATCTCTCAAAGCATTATTTATGAATTATTTAACTTTTCCTTATGTGGTCATATAGTGAATAATGATTAGGTGATAACTTAAAAGGAAGAGTTAAAGTTCAAAAATTTTTCAGTCCTGCATGTATTAATGTATATATGAAAAAAAATAGCTAACTTCAGTTTCAAAAATGGTATAAGATGCGGGTATAATACTGGCAGGATTTTGTTCTCATTTGAGGACATTTTCAGTGATAGATTACTTTAATCTAGCCACTTTAACCCGCTTACTTTTACCACAAGCAACAAACACTTGCCTTTTATGCAAATGATTGGGACAAGGCTATGATGAAAAGTCTGCAATTAGAGTTAAAACCTAGTAAAACATTGACCTCCGAGATTCAACAGGACTGATCAATCAGTTGAAATTGTCACACATCACTTTCTCCACTTGAACCAGGATGGTCTGTTGCCCTAAATATCTGGGATTTATAGTAATCAAGTATTATGACCAGGGAGCATTTTCATAGCATAATAAATATAAAAATATAAATATCATATTTTAAAATCCTTTCTGAGACATTTATCACTGTACAATTCAACTGGAAAAAATAAAAACTAAGTCAAAGGGGAGTAAAATGAATCACCCCAACTCTAAGGACTAGGGGGACATGTTGCTGGAAGTAGAATATGAAGTTTGACTCACAGACAATTGCTAAGCCAATTCTGATTCAAAGGCAATAATTTTTCAAATGAAATTTCAGTAACTAAGGAGTAGGTGGGATCCTTCCTGTGCAATACAATAGGCAACTTATAAAGTAGTGGGGAGACAGGGACTTAAGAGGGAAATGTAAAAGGAGGTAAGAGACAAAACAATGCATAAGGTTATCTGCATTTTAATTTTTTTAAGTCATGTAGCAAAAAAGAGGTCTATCATTGTACAATCATACTGGGGAAATAAGGACCTCACTTCATCTGCTGCTGCTCCTGCTACTAAGTCACTTCAGTCGTGTCCACTCTGTGCAACCCCATAGACGGCAGCCCACCAGGCTCCTCCGTCCCTGGGATTCTCCAGGCAAGAACACTGGAGTGGGTTGCCATTTCCTTCTCCAATGCATGAAAGTGAAAAGTGAAAGTGAAGTCACTCAGTCGTGCCCGACTCTCAGCAACCCCATGGACTGCAGCCTACCAGGCTCCTCCATCCTTGGGATTTTCCAGGCAAGAGTACTGGAGTGGGGTGCCATTGCCTTCTCTGTCACTGCATCTATAGACAGGAAATTGGGTTGACAGATACAGCCTAAGAAGTAGAACCTCTATGTTCTAATTTGAGCCAGGCAGGAGAAATAAGTGCATGTGTGTATGTGTGTGTTTAGTCACTCAGTCATGTCCAACTCTTTGTGACCCCATAGATTGTAGCCCACCAGGCTCCTCTGTCCATGGAATTCTCCAGGCAAGAATTCTAGACTAGGTTGCCATATCTTTCCCCAGGGGATCTTCCCTACCCAGGGATTGAACTTGGGTCTCCTGCATTGCAGGCAGATTCTTTACTGCCTGAGCCACTGGAGAATCCCAGATGAATGTGTACGGTACTAGTTTTTCTTAAAGAAATGCAACTGATTATTAGCAGGATTGTTATTGTCTCCTTTACTGAAGCTCCTGCTCCTCTAAAAGAAAATGGATTCAGCAGCTAGTAGTATACCAGGCATTATTTTGCCAAGAAAGTGATCACGTTTCAATAGTTTGTCTCCAAACTTAGAACTCCTACATGTCTATCCATTTCTTACCATCTCCACTGCCCACATCCTGTCAGTGCTCATCTAGACTATTTTCATAGCCTACTGACTGAGCCCCACATTATGTTCTCTGGCCTTTTGACCCATTCTTCAAACTCTTCCACTGAAGAGAGCTACCTCTTTCAGATGCAAATCTGACTACATTCCTCCAGCAAACCCCACTCTAAACCTTGCAATTTCCTGGGAAATCCCATGGATGAGGAGCTTGACAGGCTACAGTCCACAGGGTCACAGAGTCAGACATGATTTAGTGACTGAACAGCAACAAAAAAACTTTCAATAGCTCCCCACTGCTCACAAGAATAACCTGTCCTACAAACCTCTCTGTAGCCAGGTCAACCATTCAAACCTCAAACTGAGCAGCTCTTACGCTTCTTCCTATCCCGGGCATAATAGGCTTTATTCAATTCCTCAGTGCCCTTGTTCTCTTCCAGTACTGGACTTCAGCACAGACTCTTCCTCTCTCTGGAATGCTCTTTCCCTTGTCTCCACTCTCCACTGGCATACTTGTGCTCAGTTCAAGCTTTTCCTCCCTGGTTGTTATAGTCTCTCATAGTCTGGGATTATCTTCTTCCAAAGCACCAATCTCAGAGCTCAGTTGACACAAGAACTAGGCAGAGGTTAGGTACACAAATCCTGTGCATGCAGCCAAAAATTAAGTACAAATTGATCAGTACCTCATATCTGAAATTCTGCATCTGTGGATTTAATTAAGCATGATTCATGGAGCACTGTTATGTATTTATTTTTAAAAATTCGTGTATAAAGGGACCTTCACAGTTCAAACCCATGTTGTTTGAGGGGCAACTGTATATTTATATGTTTCAGTATATCTTTTTTAAGGCTTTTGTCATGAAATATAAAATAACACAGAAAAGTACACAAAGCAAAACCGGACATCTCAATGACTTATCATAAAGACATCATTCAAATAACCTCTAGATAAGTCAAGAGGTATAATTTTATGTGCATAAACTCATACCCTTATCTTGTCGCTGCATGCTTTTACTGCTACTCCTAAGTAAAGCACTGATACAACTTATATAATAAAAGCTGTGAAGAGTTTTACTATCTAACCATGCATTCCTAAATACAAAGCATAAATCTGCTTGCTTTCTTGGCATTCTGGAAATGGAATCATTTAGTAATTATTCTTTATGTCTTGATAGTTATTAATGTAGGTCTTTCAGCTTTACTTTATTCTTTATTTTTACTGAAAATTGCCTTCACAATTTTTGGTAGTGTGCATTTCAAGATAAATTTTGAATCAGATTTTCAATTTCCACACACACAAAAAAAAACCCAAAATACTTTGCTGGAATTTTGTTAAATCTATTGCTCAATTTTGGGGTAACTGATATCATGACAGATACTGAGTTTCCCAATCCATGTAAAGGTATATTTCTCCATTTATTTAGCTCTTCATCTCACCGATGTTTTATAATTTTCAGTTTAGAGGATTTGTACATATTTGTTAGATTTATTTCTAGGTAGTTTTCTATGTTATTGTAAATTTTACCAATTTAGAATTTCATTTCTTATTCATTTGGGACTAGAATATAGAAAGCCAATTAATTTTGTTCATTTACTTGTACCCACGATCATTAATAGTTTAATTATTAAGGTTTTAAGTTTTTCTGTAGAATCTTTGGATATTATACATGCACAGTATGCCGCTTGTGGATATTAAAATTTATTTCTTCCTATCTGTTCTCATAACTTAAAAAAAAAAAAAAAAACTTCCTGATTTATTGTTCTGGATGGGGCATCCAATATAATGTCTCCTAGATAATAATGAATATCAACATTTTGTTTCAAATTCAGAAGGAAAGTTTTCAATAATACAAAATAAGATATGCTGTAGGATATAACTTCTGCTCTCTTAAATCTTTTTTTATATTCTGAGATCCTAGCCTGGTTTTAAAAACGCACTAGGAATAAATGAATGAATGAACTAATGACATTGTATATTTTAGTCATCTCACGTCTCTCAGAATAACTCCTTTAGAAAAATGGCTTTAGTGGATAGCAACAACATTAAAAATGTCTTAGGAAAAGCCATTTTAAAAATTAACATCAATAAAAGAGTATGAAACCTTCACCCATACAAAGCAAACACATCTGATATCTGTTTCAACAATATCAGTAAAGCTAAACTGGAACAACTGACATTCTATATAATCATTCAAGTTAATAGATTCACTCAAACACATTTTGCATCTATTTGTTCATCTCTGCATAAACAGCAGTAAAGAGCTACTGTTTGCTAGATGCTTAACTTTTGTGAGTGCAGCATAATTATGAGTGAATTGATAAGTAATGAAAACATTAAGTGCTGCGTAAAGATTATGACTCCAGTGCCTAGTAGGACAATTAAATTTGATGTTTGTTACTCTGTCTCACAGTGAATAATGATATGGTTTCCCCCATGACTATGTAAATAGCTGATTGATAACAATAGAGAAGTAGTTATGAAGGCCAATTCTACTCATTATTAAATGTGTGACTAAGCAATTCATTTTACAATTAAGGTGATTGGCTGCAAATACTGTGATATGGTACAGATTAGATCAATGTTGGACCTTAATGAGTGTAACATAGTAAATACGTTTTATTTTTTAAATATATTGAACTGTGATAAAGATAAGAAATGAATGTCATGGAACATTAGTATTTGTAAGCTGTGACTTTATTGCAATCCAGTTGCCTGAGTTCAGCAAATAACATGAAGTTGAGCCAAACTTTTCAGAAAATAAAGTCATATAAGGCCCAGTATATTGCAGATGGCATGGAGTCAGTGAACACATGTTAATTTTATTAAGTTGTTTTTGTTTCTTCTTTTGTTAGTGTTTAACTTTCCTTATAGCAACAAATAGTTTGACACATGAATAATACCTTTAAAATACATTTTGTCAGTCTAAAGTCTTTTGTTTTCATATTTGATTCAAGAGTGGCAAGGTGACTATCAATAGTGGATATAAGAATTAAATAAATGGATAATAACAAATCAGAGAACCTTTGGATTACATCTAGATGACCTAATAGACATACCAGAAATAAAGGGATGAGCAAAGCAGAGCACCAGTTTTTGGAATAATTTTATATTTTATAAAAAGGTATAGAACTACTTATGACAAGAAATAGTAAAACTGTTGGACATTCATACTTTATTTGATGTTGTTGTATTGGTTTTGCTTTGAATTACACCAGATTAAGTGGGGCCTAGAAGTAGCACAGATGCTTTAAAAGTTTCAGTAGGCCCTGTTTTGGGGAAGGTAAAGTGCTACCTTGGACACTGAAGAATAAATTAAGCTCTATACATCAGAATGATTGTTACAAGTTCATATTATTATATATCATATAATATGAATGATTGCTATATGTTCACTTTGTTAGAATGATTTTTATATATTATATACATTGGAGTCATGAGCATTCTCATATATTCATGTTATATATTCTAACATGATTATATATTCAATATGAATATATATTCATATTAGAATATATAACATAATATCTAATGTATATATTCATTCTAATGTATATGAATATGAACATACAGTTGTATAACAATCATTCTAACATTAGAATTCAATATTCTACTGTATTCATGTTAGAATGATTGTTATACATTAGAATAACTACTGTATGTTCATATTACATATACATTAGAATGACATATATTATGCATATGAATTCTAATTTCATATATTATGAACATGAATTCTGTATATTATGGGATATTATGAGTACAAATTCTAATTTCACAATGTTGATAGGAGTGTTTATTGAAATTTGGACATGCACAGCTTGTATCTCAGAGCCTGAGGCTTTCTTAGGAATAAAAAACAGGAGAAACAGTTGGAAGATATGTAATGGGTCATGTTATATTATCCTGCTCCTTGAAACAAAATTTGTCCCAACATTGTAAATAAAATCAAATTGTTTTAAATTTGAATTGGCTATTTTGATTAGAGTCTAGTCCTTTTAGAATCATTATCTTCTCTTTATGTATTCAGAATAATTTTATTAGTCAAAAGTAGATTTCTGAAGTTGCAAGGTAGAAATTATCATTTTAAAAGATAAATTAGTAATTCTGGAAAATGTTTTACTATCAAAAGATAATATTTACAATAACTCCAAATCTTCTTTGCTTGACACAATTAACCATCTGGCAAATGGGATATAATTAGGTCATCATTTGGCAATGTGATTTCAATAGACAGACAGAATAATAATAACACAATGAGCCAAGTTCCATAATCTAATATAATTCATTATCATTTCTCTAGCACTTCATTTTTGTTTTAAATGACTATTTGTTAATCATTCAACATCTCTTTGCTGAAGATAAATAATACAGCACATTCCCAATTGATATACATGAAAACTGAAAATAATCAACATGAAGCAATGTATTCTTGGTCATACTGCCAGTATCTGAGAAGGCCATTATTATTAATTAAGCTTTGGATACCTTATGACACAATTCACTTGACAAAATATTTTCTGGATACCTACCATGTGTCAGCACTTTGTCGGCCACTATAAAATCAAACATGAAGACAATATAGGCCCTGACATAAATGAGTTTGGAGAAAGAAGTCAGGAAAAAATATAAATACAAGCTTTAAAGCAAAGTGATAACAAGCAGTTCAGAATTATTAAATTTTCTGGAGATTAGTAGTAGCTAGGAAACTCATCATAAAAAGGGTTTTGAGGATGTAGTTCAAGAAGTTTGCCAGGTTACCAATTTATTGGCTATGGGAGTTCACGAAGATTGAAGCCTAAAAGAATCTTTCTTTCCCTTCTCTTTCTTTTCCTTTTTTTTAATTGAACTAACAATGTAGGTGGTATTCTTAAACCAGTATGGGTGATTCATGACTGAATATAAGGCTCGATGGCAATTTCATGTATAAAATACAAGAACTTTCTACTCAAATTCTGGCATTACTGATCAAGATGCAATATAGTTGAAGTAATGGGAATTATTAACAAAAGGAATAGCCGGGAAGAATTTGAGTAAGAACAGATAAGGGTTGAGGATGGAGTTTTAGGGCAAGATCATTTAAGTGGTGATGAGAGAGGCCAAAATATCTAAAGAAAGGTCAAAGGTATAATAAGCAGTATATAGTGTCATAGAAACAAATAACAACAACAACATCAGAACAAAGGTTAAACCTGTCAGTTTTATTTTCTGTACTGATGCTATATAAAAATCCTCAACATATTAGTGCTTAAAACCAAACATCTGTTTTTCCTTGTTATTGACCTATGTGTTAGCAGGAAATTTCTGCTTCATGCTTTGAGCAAGCCAGCCTTGACTTCAGCTACAGGTTGAGTTTAGGTGCCCTCTGTGTGACCTAATGGTACATTTTGCTGACCAGACTACTACTAAGTGGGTGTGTTTTCCTCCCTGCATATGGGAAATATCTTTAAACTCCTTTCTCATCTCATGTTCATCAACATTCTATTGGCCAAAGAAAGACATATATCAAAGGATCAGAGAAATATACTCCACTGACTCTAACAATAGAAGTTTGCAAAGTTATTTCAAAAGGGTGTCATGAATTTGTAAGTGTATACTATGATGAGAGTGAAAGAGTGAGAAAGCTGGTTTAAAACTCAACATTTAAAAAAAACTAAGATCACAGCATCCGGTTCCATTACTTTATGGCAAATAGAAAAGGGAAAAGTGAAAGCAGTGGCAGATTTTCTTTCCAAAATCACTGTGGATGGTGACTGCAGGCATGAAATTAAAAGACGCTTGCTCTTTGGAGGGAGAGCTATGACAAATCTAGACAGCATATTAAAAAGCAGGCATCACTTTGCCAACAAAAGTCTGTATAGTCAAAACTATGGCTTTTCCAGTAGTCCTTGTACAGGTGTGAGAGTTGGACCATAAAGGAAGGCTGAGCACCGAAGACTTAATGCTTTGGAATTGGGGTGCTGGAGAAGACTCTTGAGAGAATTCTTTGGACTGTAGAGAAATCAAACCAGTCAATCCTAAAGGAAATCAACCCTGAATACTCATTGGAAGGGCTGATTCTGAAGCTAGAGCTCCAATAATTTGGCCACTTGATGCAAAGAGCCAATTCACTGGAGAAGATCCAGATGCTGGGAAAGATTAATGGCAAAAGAAGGGAGCAGCAGAGGTTGAGATGGTTAAATAGCATCACCAGTTCAATGAGTCTGGGAGATTGTGAAGGATAGGGAAGGCTGGCTTGCTACAGTCTGCGGGATCACAAAGAGTTGTACACAACTTAATGACTGAGCAACAGCAAAAATATACAAAGTCAAAATTTAAAACTATAATTCAATCCAATCTACAATCAAAGGATGTGATCAACCCTCAGACATCAAATAGGGAGGAGTTTATTGTAATATGAAGTTGTAGACCCATTCCCAAGGACAATGATTTAGAGAAAATAAGAATTTCCTATAGCATTTATTCTCTACTTTGTAGAGAAGTAGAAATATCGGGGAGGTTTTTTTTTTTTTTTTTAAATAATTATCTATGCAGTATAACAATACAATTGAACCAAAATATCTTTGGCTAAGACAGACATTTTTAAATTTTTTTCATAGCTCCTGAAGGTGATTATAATGTAGAGGCAGGGTTTACAGAAAAGATTCCTCACTTTTAAGAGGATGGTAAAGAAAATATGTATAACTTCAATGTCACTTTATAATAGTTTCAATTTTATGTGTATGCATGTGTGTTTGGTTGTGTGTGTGTGTGTGTTATGTACACAAAAAGAAAGAGAGGGACACAAATATCATGATCATCTCTAGACTTGCATATTGTAAATGTTTTTCATTTTACTCTTTGTACTTTTATTTTCTATGTTTTCTGCAGTAAAATGTACTATATCTAAACCCAATACAAAATATAAACTTTATTAAATGGAAATTCATACTAAAATAGATGCCCAGAGTGAAAACTTCAAGGTATTAGAGATTCATGAAAATAGAATAATCTTCTGGGAAATGTTTTGAAACCTGAAGGGAAAGAAGAAACTGAGAGCCAACTATTTTCTATAAGTGGTCAGCATGTTCAAAAAGATCATGAGGTGCGCTAAACTGCAGTGATATACTTTCCTTTGAATCTAAACGATTTCAAGATTTCAATCCAGAATTCTGTCATAAGGGTCTGACTATACTCTGAAATATTAGGCGAAAATAGGATTGAGAATAAGTTAGTGACAGTTCGGTGTCCAATGCACATTTATCTCTCCTGCCTTTCATGAAACTTGATGTGTTAAAATTGATCTTTTCATACTATAAAATGGGATAATTCTTCATCTCAGTTTGATTTTATCAGGCATCCTGTACCTCTTCACTTGATGACAAAAATAAAACATAACCACTCCAATAGAAAAAATAATGAAGAAAACTGGAGCAAAATGGAGAAGATGGGAAAGTGGCAATTGCCAAAAGTTTGGATATATAAATATGCAAATGTGATATATCCCAGGCTTTAACTCGGTTGATTTGTTGAGGCTTCACAAAAGAGATGGGCAAATTTATGGACCATTTCCCCCCATCTTTCTAAAAAATTATTTCGTTCCTGAGCATTGAAAGGGAAAGACAGTCTGCATTTTTGTAAATAAATGTTCCTGTGGTTTGTGATATCTAGGCACATATGTTTCAGGCATAAATGTTTTCTATTGGGAACTCTATAGAAAACCTATTATTGAGAATTAGATGATTTCATGCCTCATAAGTTTAATACTAACTGGCAGGAGTCAAAAGGAATTAACTTTTTTGAAACTGTGTCACAACTCTAAACATTGTGCCAAACATCCCAGTTTTTCAAAATTGACTGGATAGAAGAGTTCATTTGTAGTTAATACTTCTATTGAACTTCCAGCTAATCATTGCTGGTTTTTTTTTTTATTATTGCTGCTGTTGTTCTTATTAGATGTGAATCAAATATATGCCCCTTTGCCTGCAAAAGGTGATCTGCATCTCCAAAATTACACTTGTATCTTTAGAAAAAAATCTAATGCTGCAACAGGAACTTCTTTAATACTATCCTACACTACTTCCATATGTATATTAACACTCCAGAAGAAAATAAGACGGTTGTGACCATAGAGGTTTTATCAGAAAAACTGTTTAAACAATACATATTTTCTTTCATAGGGAACTTTGAACATTTACAAACAAATTAAGAAAAATTTAGTGGCTAGCCTAAGCACATTAATGACAGAAATAAAGTATATGAATCCCCAATTCCATGTTCCAGTCATTTAACTGTCCTCTGTATCTTTCCTTTATCCAGAGGCAAGATTTAGGGAGCAGAGTTACATGAACTCTCCCATGACAACACTAATGACTTGCTTAACAGAGGGTACAACTTTTCTCTTTACAAACCCATCAAACTGAAGACACCCAGAAACTTCTATGCCTACATTGACCTTTAAGATCTTCCCTAAGATACATTCAACTACTATTGACCTCAAGGGAGATAACTACAGCTAATGTGCTCAGCATGCAGTAATCCTGCGCTAGTCACGAAACGAGAAATAACCCTTTTCCTAGTTGAAAACTCAAAGGAAGGCCAAGATCATGTTACATTAGTACAGCAAGAACACGAGTAAAGTGTATAACATCACTCATTGAAAAGGGGGAGACAGCTTCCTAGAAACAGGAAGGTTTCTAGGTTCATTCTCACTGTTAAGAAACAATAAACTTCTTAAGACTGGTTACCTTTAGTAGAGGAGTGTTTAATTTACTATTTCTTTAGATTAGTACCACCTATTGTGGCAAGCTATATTAACCCTGAGTACAAGCTTACAGTTAGGTTTTACCTAGAAAAAAGAATGAAAAACAAAAATCAGTAATCAGATTCAGAATGACATCTACGTGCTTTGTTCAATATGAAGAAAAACTGAAAATTCCAAGATCCAAATATGATTTCAAACAATAGAACTTCTTCCCTTCTGGTGCCATGGGAACTGCTTTTGCTCATTAACCACCCTGGAAAAGATCAATTGCAACCTGTCGCTTTAATAGAAGAAATAACTGCTCGTTGCATTCAAGCAAGACTTCTCCTTTTAAAAAAAATTCTGAATAGAAAATGCCAGAAACAAGTATGACATTTAAAATAATGTATTTATTTTTAGTACATTGGTTTTGAGAATAGCTATTTAATGATATCTAATGAATCGCAATCATTATCGTAGAAATAATCTTATAAAAAAGCATCCGTTTTGGGCTTGGAGTAGAAGGGAGTGCCTGTGCAAACAATTTTTTTTCCTATAATTGAAATGTTATTTACCTCTTCTTACAGAGTGAGCTTGTCTATGTGGAATGGTATTTAAAGGTAATGCTGGATTTTCATCTGCTCTATTCTGGCTATGAATATCTCCTGACAACTCCTCCCCTCAACTCCTTTTCTTTCCTTAGATGTCACAAAAGGGCAAACTCAAATATCCAGTGTTTTCATATAAAATGTCATTTATCACATGGCTATCCCCATCCATTTATTGTAAATTATTATTGAGAGAGGTCTAAGAAGAAAAGCCTGGGGAATAACTCATATGTGACATTAAATCTAAAAGAAACTCAACATGCAATCTGCTTAAAGTCAGAGATACTACTTGTATTAAGCACAATTTACAATATACTATTCATTTTTCTCTTCCTCTAAATGTGTGCTTAGATTCTTAACTGAGTTAGAACATCTACTTGAAAAAAAATCTATTCCTTTAAATTTCCATGGTGAAAAACTATTAACAGCCTTCCGTGAGGCGATAGATCACATTTGGAAAGACCAATTTGATGCTAGCCATTTGATCTCTGAGTGGCATATATTCCAGAAGGAAGTTTAATTATACATCTGACTCCCACTTGCCCATTTGGCAGAGTTACATTTGATTTTTATTAAACATAAGACTTGAAAACATGAGATATAGCTTTATCGTTCATTCTTTTTTATCCAAGTAGAGTTTAGAAGCTGAAGTTTAAACTCAAGTAGATGTAATTTTTTGTTCCTTTCTTGCTTTGGAACTTATAACTTCATTCCAAATGAGAGAATAGATTTTTCTTCTGAATACTTCAGATTAGGTAACTTTACTAAGAATCTCCCTCCATTTCGGACTCCAGGTTACAGAGTAAAAGAGAGACTCTTTCATAACTAAGAACTCTCCCAACTTTCCCTATTAAATGTACAACTTTAATACACTCTTGGGAAATAATAAACTTAGGTTTACTCTTTGGGAACAAGATTTATTGTCTATGGGTCCAAATTCTTCCTGAGCCTGAGTTGAACCATTCCTTCAATAATCATTTAAATATAGCAAAATAGTTAAGAACATCCTAAGACTTTCTGAAAGGCTTGAAATCTAGTGCCTTTTTGTTATTCTCCAGCCTGGCATTTTGGGAAAGGACTACCTAAAGTCTGCATATTGTCATGCTGCTTATTTAACCTAAATGCAGAGTACATTATGCAAAATGCTGGGCTGGATAAAGCACAAGTTGGAATCAAGATTGCCAGGGAAATATCAATACCCTTAAATATGTAGTTAACACCATCCTTATGGCAGAAAACGAAGAAGACTAAAGAGCCTCTTGGTGAAAGTAAAAAAGATGCCTTAAAACTCAACATTCAGAAAACTAAGATATGGCATCTGGTCCCATCACTTCATGACAAATAGATGGGGAAACAATGGAAACAGTGACAGACTTTTTCTTGGGCTCCAAAATCACTGCAGATGGTGACAGCAGACATGAAATTAAAAGATGCTTACGCCTTGAAAGAAAAGCTATGATCAACCTAGACAGCATATTAAAAAGCAGAGACATTACTTTGGCAACAAAGGTCCATCTAGTCAAGGCTATGGCTTTTCCAGTAGTCATGTATGGATGTGAGAGTTGGACTATAAAGAAAGCTGAAGAATTAATGCTTTTGAACTGTGGTGTTGGATAAGATTCTTGAGAGTCCCTTGGACTACAAGGAGATCCAACCAGTCTACCCTAAAGGAAATCAATCCTGGATATTCATTGGAAGGACTGATGCTGAAGCTGAAACTCCAATATTTTGGCCACCTGATGTGAAGAACTGACTCATTTGAAAAGACCCTGACGCTGGGAAAGATTGAAGGCGTGAGGAGAAGGGGATGACAGAGGATGAGATCAGAGGATGAGATGATTTGATGGCATCACTTACTCGATGGACATGAGTTTGAGTAAGCTCCAGGAGTTGGTGATGGACAGGGAAGCCTGGCATGCTGCAGTCCATCGGGTCACAAATAATCAGACATGACTGAGAAACCGAACTGAACTCTGCATACAGGTTGAATAAGAAGTGTAACAATATACAGCCTTGATGTACTCCTTTCCTGATTTGGAACCCATCTGATGTTCCATGTCCAGTTCTAACTGTTGCTTTTGTCCTTCATACAGATTTTTCAGGAGGCAGTTAATGTTGTCTGGTATTCGCACCTCTTGAAGAATTTTCCACAGTTTGTTGTGATCCACACAGTCAAAGGCTTTGGCATAGTAAATAAAGCAGAAGTAGATGTTTTTCTGGACCTCTCTTGCTTTTTCAATGATCCAATGGATATTGGCAATTCGATGTCTGGTTCCTCTGCCTTTTCTAAATCCAGCTTGAACATCTCAAGTTCACGATTCACGTACTGTTGAAGGCTGACTTGGAGAATTTTAAGCATTACTTTGCTAGCATGTGAGATGAGTGTAATTGTGCGGTAGTTTGAACATTCTTTGGCATTGCGTTTCTTAAGGATTGGAATAAAAATTGACGTTTTCCAGTCCTGTGGCCACTGCTGAGTTTTCCAAATTTGTTGGCATATAAAGTGAAGCACCTTCTCAGCATTACCTTTTAGGATTTGAAATAACTTAGCTGGAATTCCATCACCTCCACTAAGGTTTGTTCATAGTGATGCTTCCTAACGCCCACTTGACTTCACATTCCAGGATATCTGGCTCTAGGTGAATGATCACACCATTGTGGTTATCTGGGTCATGAAGATCTTTTTTGTACATTTCTTCTCTGTATTGTTGCCATCTTTTCTTAATATCTTCTGCTTCTGTTAGGTCCATACCATTTCTATCCTTTGTTGTGCCTATCTTTGCATAAAATGTTCCCTTGGTATCTCTAATTTTCTTGATGAGATCTCTAGTCTTTCCCATTCTATTGATTTCCTCTATAATACATTTATAATAAATTTATCTAAAGTTATTGTAGATTTTACTACTGTGTACTAATTATCAGAATAGTCCAAGAGTTTGGTATTTTGTTAATTATAGCTCTGCTTTCAACCTATTTGTACTTTCTCTTTTAAACATGTCATGTTTGAAATTACTAAATATTCTATGATTTGATGATTCTCCTATCTATGATTTTCACCAAATTATTATACATTCTACTCCAAGCTTGCCAAGTTTAACAAATTCTTGATTTACTTGGGCCAGTTGATCAGTCAAACAAGTGGTTATTTGAAAAATTTCTAATGACTCTAGGATAAGATGGAGAAGCTGTTGATCAGGTTAAACCATCTACCTAGTAGCCCTGTGTATTGGTATGCAAAACCATTCACACTTTTCAAAGGAAAAATATGCTCCCCATGCACACAAGTGATAGTCTCCCGCTGCAGCCACAGGTGAGATACAGGACAGCTTACTCTGACCAATAAATTTATGTGGGCTAGAGAGTCCATTCCTAAACTGAGAACATGCTGGAGCTGCAAGGAATTCTTGTAGCAGAATGAAATGAGATAAAGGAAAAAGCAAGAGACAGTTCTCCACCAGTCAGGAGACCAGAATTTGAGTCCTGACATAGCTGGTGACCAGTGTTGAGAACATGATCAATCCATTTTTCTCAGTTTTTTAATCTCATGCCTGGAAGTAATAAAACTTGTCCTTTCCATTTCAAGGGCTGCTCTGATACCCTGAAGGCAATCATACACATGAGAGTATGTTGAAAAATATAAACACTATATAGATATGAAAGAATGTTCTACTTTGGTCTCTCTCATGAATTAGTGAATGACATTAAGGACAAAGGATATACAGGAGAAGTTGAGCTACTGGTTCTTTAGATAAAAGTTTTTTTTTTTTTTAGGGAGAAGAGATTGTAAATTGTTTGATTCCATTTAAACTTAATAAACATTTATTGAGCTCTATATTAGTATATAGAGCTTCCCAGGTGGCTCAGTGTTAAAGAATCCGCCTGTAATGCAGGAGACACTGGTTCAATCCCTGGGTCGAGAAGATCCCTAGAGAAGGAAATGGTAACCACTCCAGTATTCTTGCCTGGGAAATCCCATGCACAGGGGAGTCTGGCAGGCTACAGTCTATGGGGTTTGCAAAGAGTTGGATGTAACTTAGAGGCTGAGCATACACTCATGTGTGTATATAACATTATGATGGCTCTTACAGAGAACAAACAATATAAAGGTGGTTAGGTGTCCCTTCCATATTCAGATGAGCTTACTAAATGGAAAAAACACTGTGGAACTAGAAAGGTGCAAATATTAATAAATTCACTGACACTTTAACACAAGCATAATGAAAGGCAGTTTTTGAGCAGAATCTGGAGGATGAATAAGAGTTTGGGAAATGGAGAAAGAAGAGAAGAAACAATCACACTCAATAAAGTAAAAGCAAAAGAACAGGAATAGATATGTGAGTGTATAATAACAAGAATGATGATGGAAGAAATGCTGACACCTTGGATGCAAGCAGGAAATGCCATGAGGAATTCAGTACATCAGGTGAGATTAGAGGCTCCTAAACACTTTGTTGTGTGCACCTACTAATCCACCCAGCAAAATACCAACACTTTGGTTCAGATATTTGAATTGCAAAGTCTAGTCTTTCCACAGGAGATGCTGTTGATCAGACTTTACATCTGAGCAGCCCTAGGGATGTCTGGCACCTCTCCACTTTCTATAAAATGTTCAGAGCCAATGCATCCAAATTAGATATTACTTTGATCAAACTGCCATTGAGCTCAATAAAAGGTTCCTTCATGCTCTGTCATCCAACAAAACAGATAAGGATCAACCAAAAAATTACTTGTGAAGAGAATATTAAAGAATGGAACTTGAAAACAATTTCCAAAAGCCTATTGCCTGAAGGCACTGAAGGATTCCTTGGAAATTTTCTGAGCAGGTGGTGTGTCTGTACACAAGTGATTGAATTCATGGGCATAGTGAAATTATACAGTTGAGACATGCAGCTGAAATGTAAACCTGAGATAGTCATTATCAATATCAAACGGTTTCTCAGAGTCTTCCCACCTTATATTTACATGGACTTCAGATCTGATCCTTTCTGGTAACCCTGGTTTAGTCTATGTCTCTAAAACTTGAAAAAAAGGGATGAATCCCATTACATTTACAATTGGTGCCACTTCTATTAAAGAATTGTGATTTTACCAGTCCTTTATATGTAAATATAAAACTTGACTTATTCAAAACAAAACTCTTCATCTTCACTGCAACTCTGGCCTCTGCCACATTCTTGTAGTATCAGTCAGGACAGACTATGATGCAGTAACAGTCCCAATACTATATGTGCATATTGTCCTTACTTTGAGAAGTTAATGCTCCAACCACTGTTGGAACATGACCTATCATTGTAGAAGACAAAAAGAAAAATACTGAGAGTCTCTCTTGGCAATCAAATGCTTGGCCCTAAGTTAAAACCATTTTTCATCATTAAAGTCAAGCTTAAGGTCATATCAGATATTTTATCAGTCTTAGTACCATTTTACACTGATAAAAATTCTCAATTTTTTAAGTAGATTGGTATGAAATTTTTTCCAAATCATTTCTTCCCCAAATGGTATTTGTGAAAACTATATGACTATATTTATTTTTTAAAGTCTTTTATTGTTCTTTTTACACCAGTTGTTTTACCCTAACAAGTAAATTGTCTATCTTATGAACTCATATTTCCAGTTTGGGGCCCTTTGTATACAAGGATTATATTTCTTAAAACTGCTTGAAAGGAAATGATTCTTCTGAGTCAAATCTATTGAAATTTCTTCAAAACTTCAAAGCCAATATTTCAACCACTTTTAACCTGAGTTCTAAGCTGCAGAACTTTCTTCCTTGTGATATATTAAAATAGCAGAATTTTCCAAAATACTAAATGTATACACCTAAAATTTGCTTTTCATAGATTATATAACTAAGATTTAATATAGATTCAATATATTATCAGACCCAAAGTAGTATAGTTACAGAACAGATAGGAATGAAAGAAAAATGGTAAAACCAAAAATTTCTTTTTTAAGTCAACTAGGGTGTAAACTGATAAATAGTAAAAGGTCAGTTCAAAAAAAATTTTTTTGGACTGGTCTTCTAACATACTCAAAAGTTTAATTTTTGAAATATAAAAGTTTTGTATCAGAACTTCAGGATAGAGAAACACATCAGACATGGCCCCTGCTTCCTAAAGTGGGATGAATAGCAGACATATTAATAAACAATATCAGAAGTGATTTCAAGTCTGAATACTTTGTTGTGTTCAAAAAGACACACTTAGAAGTCTGATTCAACATTTGAACTGGTTTAAGTATATTGAAAAGAAACCAGAAAGGTGATAAAGATTTCAAATCATAAATCATAATATTTAGTAATCTATCCTTTATTACCAACTGAAATATTCCCCTACATCCTCCTGTAGAGAATCAGGGTGGGTCCATTCACTGCACTGACCAAGCCAACTAAAGTCAGAGTTTAAAGGGTTAAAGTTGGAGTAATTGATCCTATAGGGGATGGTAAATGGTGGTGACAATCATAGTAGGGAGTCTGAACTAATGTGCTCACAGATCATGAAGGCCAAGCCAGAAAACCCAGAACTGGTCAAAAAGTCTAAAGAAGACTTTGGCTCAGGGTCAAAGACAGTATATTAAGACAATAGGAAGTTGTCAGTTGTAATGAGAAAGAAGAAAGGTTAGAAGCAACGTAATGAGAGTTCCGGACTGTCTTGAATGGAACTGAAATGCCACCAAAATTGTGCTTATTGTTAAAAAATATACTGAACTGGTTTAAAGTGAGAGATTGATTGGACAAACTTCTATAACATTTATTGATCTAGTAAAAATTTTTGTCTCAAGGGGAAAACATCTAAATATCTCTGGTATATAAAGTCAAATAATTGACTTAGAAAATACTAAAGTTGCTAATATTTACAATATAACGTATATAATAATATTATAATCAAAGGAAGAGCTAAGTGACTAAGATTCAGTATAAAGAGGCAGCAGGCAGGTCCCAACACCATAATAGCTAGGATTCATGGATCTTTATTCTAGAGTCTAGAGTACTACCATTACCTTGACACAGCTCCAAAGCTAAGTTTCTTTTCCTAGATCACTAAATTATGGCCAGTAGGTCAGAGTCACGTAATCCAGAAGGGCAATCAGTGTGGGCTAAATTACCCAAAGGGATGGCCACTATATTTTCTTATAGTGTTTAAATACAGATGTGAAAGTAACATTTTGTTATATAGGAGCCTTATTGTATAGCACAGCACCTCTCAGATAGCTGAAGTTAAGTAGATTGCCCTGTCCTTCTGCTTTTTTGAGGTGTTTGCTGTAATTATTCTCTAAATAAAGTCAGTCTTTGTGTAGTAGCATTATGAAGTCATAAAATGGCGCTGAGATATACCTGGCTTTTGTGGATTCTGAGTACCAAGAACATTGTCTGCAGACAGAGACACTTAATATTTGTTGGATAATTTTAAACAATGAGGACATGTTTTCTCTGGTAACTTCTAACTTCCAATTTCTAGAATAAAAACAGTCTTTTGATTGGACATTATAGGCAGTGAATACAAGTGTCTCCAGACTACCTTACAATGGTTAATACATAATCAAATAAAACTCGTGATTGTCTATAGAGGTCTGAGTATTTCTGGATAAGAAAGTATATGAGAAAGTGTATCAGGTAAGAAGTCAGGATATCTTCTAGGATCCAAAGGAACTCCTGAGTCAGAGGCTAAGACACTGCTCTGTAGAGCAAGCAATCAGGGTAAAAATCAATTGCATGACAGTTTTATCCTTTATTATTATATTTCAAATTGCCTAGAGCTTTATTCTAGAAGCATTCTTTTTGAAAATCCAATAAGATTATTAGTTCTATTCACATCCCTTACGTGACTGTACCACATATTTGACTTTGTTTCTGTACTTTATCAGCAGCTGGCCCTTAGGCACAAGAACTTTTGCAGCAAAACACAATAAATAGTGACCAGAATAAGCGAGGGCTATAGGGTATAACCAATATAGTTAATGAACATTGCATTTTTGCTTCTGAACAACCTCTTGCAATGCCACAGTTTAATTCTCATCATACCCCAGAAAGAGAACAACTCTCACTGTTCTCAGGGCATATTTATTAGGGATACAAAGAAGCTAAAGAAATCAAACCATTTTCTCTGCTATGAGAGAACAACAATGCCAAAAATCAAAGGGAGCTGTGGTCAGAGCTCAAAGTCTGGGCAATTACCAAATACCCATGAACCTTGTTCTCACTCAAGGTCAAAATGTTTCCATTTGGGGAACCCTTTCTTGTTAAACTACTTTCAGAAAATGAAAATGAGTTAAGTTCCCCTAGGGAGAGATGCTTTTCATTTGGAACACATGGTGCCTACCCACAGGGAAGACAGTAATCAATTGGCTAAATTGCTTCTATTGTCCTCACTACTGCTCTTTTGAGTGCCCTCAAAGTTAACTCTCCCAAAAGGCATAGGTGACTAGATAATTGAGCAACAGCAGGGAATAGAGTACTTTCCCCATGAGGTATTTCTTAAAGGGATTTTATGATCTGCTTCTTTATAATAAGGGAATTCTAAAAACTTAGAAATTGAAGTTCTATTAAAAGCATTGATAATTCATTGAATCCAGCATTTTCCAAATGCACTGACCTTCGGATTGTTTCTTACAGAACACATCCAGAGGAATATGTTGGATACTTTGGAAAGTGCTCCTGTGAAGGACTGAGAATGCCTTCTGGAGAGCATACAGCTGGTGCTCTGCTTGAAGGCATTGAGAGCCTGATAATTATTGAGTTACCTTTTAGAACTAGGATCTGGAGTGTGACTCTCTCGGTCCCTACCCCATCAGGCCTGCTATCATGACTCAGAGCCCAGCAAAATCTCAAATGGACTAGGTGTTATCTATAGTGAAGCTAAACAGTTTCAACAGCATGTCTCCAAGGGCGAGAGATGTAAAATGTACAAGGAGAAAACAACCCCATTTGAGAAAAGAAACGTCTGATTTGCTTCTGGGGAAAGCAAAAGAGACCAACAGTATGTGTGATCAATTTAAGTACTATACCCCACAATTGGAGCCCATCTAGCATATTAGCAAGCATCATTTAGAAAAAAGTAAGAGGAAGAGGGGGGAAAGGAAGAAAAGGAGAATGGGGATGAGGACAAGATAGAAAGGACGTTGAGGAGAAAAATAAAAGATCATTCAAAGAAGCCCACTGAGAAAGCTTTTATAGCTTGAACTTAGAAAGGTAGATGTTTTGGCAATTGAACATTTGGGACATGAAAAGAGAAAGAGAGGTTTAATTTCCCGGCATTGAGAGAACTATAGGTCCTTTCACCCCAGGAGATCTCAGTCCTAAAATTCATCCACCCTACCAAGGCTTGGAACACTACTGAGGCTGAAGGGAGCACTTCTATCCTATAGAGATATTGAGCCAATAAGGTTAATTTACAGAAGCGGGTCAGACTCACAAGGCTAGCTGGGAGTAGGCTTTCACTGAGAGTCACACATTTCCAATGAGCTCAGTACAGCTTTTATGGGTTGCCTATCTGCAGAGTTATGTCCAATATGCAACTGAGTTACACCAAAACATTACACAATAGATGTACACTATATATCATTACACAATAGATGCCCCCTCCTCCTACTTTGTTCTAAATGATGCTTGCTAATATGCTAGATGGGCTCCTGCTGTGGGGTACAGTACATTTCACAGGATTCTAAATAGAATCCTGCCCACTCAGCCCATATGCCATGTGGTTATCAGGGGTAAAAATGGGTATTTTTGGAGCATACAATCTGAGAAGTGATTTAAGTATTGACTTACCTTGTACTCCTTTCATTCAGGGCTCTGGATCTTGACTCTAGGCAGTGGGGCTGATTCTGTGGGAGGTCCCCAGACACAAGGCCTTCAGGGCTGAGATCAATACATGCTCACTATGACAGTACCTACAAAGCCATCTTTTTCCTAACTATGCCTTTTTATGCCCATGATTCCTCTCAATTTCTGATCCATCAGCCATTTCTATTGGCTTTATCTTTAAAATATATTGTTTACTCAACTGCTTCCTACTGTTACAGCAGGCAGGTAGCTAGGTATGAGCAGAGAAATGGGGCAGGGGCCAGGTGGCAGGAAATCACGTATCTTGTAAACAGCAGGGTCCATGGGCAGACACAGGAAACAGGAACCACCCGACTGACAGGAAATCACACATTTTAGATGATAACCGTCTTCTTAGCAGACAAAGAAGGGTGGAGAAAGGCAAGAATCTCCTGCTCCAAATGTAATCTGTTGCTCATTATACTCTTATCACAATAAAATTAGCCTTGCAGGTAAGAAGTACCCTCATGCACGGATGCCATGACACTTCTATAAGTAAGTGAAAGTCTGTCAGTTGTATCCGACTCTTTGTGACCCTCCCCGCTCCCCGACTGTAGTCCATGGAATTCTCCAGGCCAGAATACTGGAATGGGTAGCCTTTCCCTTCTCCAGGCATCTTCCCAACCCAGGGATCCAACCCAGGTCTCTCGCATTGCAGGCAGATTCTTTACCTATGAGAACAAAAATCCCAAGTCCACCCACTTCAGGAAAGTGAAGCTGGGGTGAAAATCAGAGAAAACGACCCCCAAACTCCTCCTTTCCCAGTGAACATTGTGCCCCTTCCTCTTACGCCTCTCGTAACCAGCTTGCCAAAAAACCCAGGGCAGCAGCTCCTCACTTCTCTGCCCATTCTCCCTCTGAGAGCATACCTTTGCTTAAATAAGCTTTTACTTTATTTCTTAACCTTTCTGCTTTGCCTCCAAATTCTTTCTAGAAGAACCTCAAATTCACTGGGAAACCTACCATCCCCATTGCTATAATTCTAGTCTGAGTCACCACCATCTGTCTCTTGGACATCTGCATTGAGCTCCATGATTTCTCTCATTCCCTGTTTTCTCACCACTCTTATTCCAAAGGTTCATTTGTTGATGGCCTCCATACACAGAGAGTGAGGAGAGACTGAAGAAAGAAGCATTTCCTCCAGATTGGTAGGTGGCAGGTTTCATGAGCAAAAGAGTATTTACTTACAGTCTTGTCCTGGGTGGTTGGCAAGATGAGTAGATCTCAACACACCTACAAGAATCTGACAATCTCATCAAGTGAAAGTGAAGTCACTCAGTCGTGTCAGACTCTATGTGACCCCATGGACTGGAGCCTACCAGGCTCGTCCATCCATGGAATTTCCAGGCAAGAGTACTGGAGTGGGTTGCCATTTCCTTCTCCAGGGGATCTTCCTGACCAAGGGATCGAACCCAGGTCTCCCATATTGCAGGCAGGCACTTTACCCTCTGAACCACCTGACAAGTTTATAGCAAGGACTTAACTGGATTTAATCACTATACCATCCAGGTGATCTTAATAACACATTACTCTCTTAAGGTTGCATCCTCAAAAGTGGTTCCAGCTGTGGAAATGGTGGGCTGAGTGTACTTCCAACAGAAGAGAGGGAATAAGGATCCTAATTGCCCAGGTCTCCCATTAACTTCCAAGGTCATTCTCCAAACAAACCAGAGTTTTATGTTAACCCCTATCTCTTCCCTTTCCTCCCATAACTTCCTATTGCAATTGGAGTAAAATAAAAAGCATTTTCAAAGCCTAGGGTATCCCAGGTTCTGCCCATTTCACTTAGTTAAATCCCTGCAGTGTCCCCACTTCATGTTCATGTTAGTTGCTCAGTTGTGTCTGACTCTTTGCAACCCCATGGGATGTAGCCCACCAGGTTTCTCTGTCCTTGGAATTCTCTAGGCAAGAATACTGGAATGAGTAGCCACTCCCTTCTCCAGGGGGATCTTCATGATCCAGGGATTGAACCTAGGTTTCCCACATCTCAGGCAGATTCTTTACTGTCTGAGCCACCAGGGAAGCCATTACTTGCTATCTTCTAGCCTCATTGGTCTTCACTTTGTCCCTAGAGTTAAGTTTATTCTCCTCGAAGGCATTAGCCCTTGTTCATCTCTCTGCTTGGATTATTTTTATCTGCAGGGATCCTTATGACTGCCTTCTCTTCATCTTTCAGGTTCAAGTTTAAAATTCATTTCCTTAGGTTTGGCTTCTCTGATCATCACTAAACCTATTCCTGCCATTGCTTGTATCTTAAACATTTTTATATGTTTATTGTGAGAATATTCAATTGACCTGTAAGCTCCATGATTACAGAAACCTGGTCAACTTATTTACTGATGTATTTTCAGGGCATAAACACTGGTTGATACAAAGCAGGCACTGTTAAAAAAAAAATGTTTCTTAAACAGATGAATGAAAAAATGATGCTTGGACTGTAGCTCAACTCAGTCAAATCTTGCAACCACAGGAATCCTAAACTAACCATGACATTCTAGTAGAGTTGATGCTGCAGTCTCTCTTCTTATCCTTCCTTATATGTGACTGACAGGATGCCTACCTTATTGAAGCTTAGCTAACACATGCTATTTTTTCTGCAAAGCATATCAGCCTTTTTGCACTTAGGAACACCAGACAACACTTTGGCACTATGCTTGGGGGCCATTTTGAACAGAGAAATTACCCCAAAAATGCCCCCAAAGTGGCACTAAATATATTGCAAAAAAAAAAAAAAATACACATTTGCAGCAGCATAGCTCCTTGTTCACTGACCTCAGTTGGGAATGAGTTTGTCCAAAGATTTGAATTTTTTGCTAATCTGCCATTAGCTACAAAAGCACTGGGAGTTATTTGAGAGATTACAAATAAATTTTAGCACATAGGCAAATTTGAAAACAGAGAATCCACAGATATTTAACATCAACTGTATTAGACACTCCTTTACTAAAACTGCTACCAGCTCTCTCTTGCAGGCTTTTTCTCCACTCCTCATTGCCTCACCCTCTTACCATCTTGCTGGTTTATTTCAACTCCCTTCAATTTCCCATCTTATTTTCTCATCCAATTCTCCTAGACTACACCTCTGGTATAAATTCTTGTCATTCTGCTATGAGAAGTGGTATATCCAAGGCAATCCTTCAAGAGGTGTATCTAACAAATGATTATACAAAATCAGCCATAACTCTAAGATTACAGCCTTTCCTGTTACATATTGCCTTAGTTTTCTAACATTGCCATAGCACAATAACACACAAGGGGTGGCTTAGAACAACATAAATTTTTTGTCTCACAATTCTGGAGGCTGAAAGTCCATAATCAAGGTGATGGCAGGGCTGTGTTCCCTCTGAAACCTGCTGGAGAAGATCTGTCCTTGCATCTTCCTAGCTTCTGGCGGTTTTCCAGCCAGCCTTGTGACTCCCTGGCTTGCAGCTTCAGCACTTTAACCTCTTCCTCCATCATCAACTGGCATTCTCCTCACATGTCTCCCTGCATCTCTGACAACTTTTCTTCATCTGGGTGAAGGGAGGCCAATGAGACTGGTAGATCTTGCAACCTGGGGAATATTCTTTCAAATTTCTGACATGTGTGAGTATAGGCAGTCAGGAGGCATTATATATTTCCATGCACTAAAGAGTTACACACTTGGGAACAGTTTACAATGACAGCTAACTTTCTGCTCTGTTGCCCCATTTAAGGATTATTTCACCACTTATCGGTGCCCTCATCTGAAGGTGGCTTCCCCAGTGGCTCAGCTGTAAAGAATCTGCTTGCAATGCAGGAGACTCAGGTTCTATCCCTGGGTCACGAAGATCCCCTGAAGGAGGAAATGGCAACCCACTACAGTGTTCTTGTCTGGAAAAACCCACAGACAGAGGGTTGTGATGGGCTAGAGTTCATGGGGTTGCAAAGCATGTTAATCAGCTACACTCCAATACAAAATAAAAAGTTTAAATGGTAAAAAAGAAAGAAAGAAAGAAAAGAGTAGGAAATATTTGTTAAATTCTCTCTCAAACAAAATGATCACCCCCCTTCACTAAGAACTCACTTCTCTCCAAAGGGTCAAGCCTTGGCAGCTAAATTTGCAGTATCTGACACTCCTTGAGTATATTTGATTGGACAAGGTATACACTAAGCTAGATCACTAACATTACCTCTGCCAGAAGTTTATTTAATGAAAGACAGATGCTGGTTCCTGCTAGTTGAACTGACAACAGCTAAACGTGGCAGCTGTAAGAAAATGGTCTTCCATTATATGCCCAGAGAAGCAGAAAGAGAAAAATCAAATGGACTTGAAAGGGGAAGCCACAGTGAGAAACAATGAGCTTTTTTCCGTAAAAAGAAAGATCAAAGACAGTTTCTACCTCAGAGCCTGACAATTTTATTTCAATCCTATTGGAGTCTCAAGTATACTTTTTGCCACAGTGCTCCATGGGACACACCTGTGTCAACACCTGTGCACAAGCATTTCCTCCTCCTTTACAGTAGTCTGATTTACTTCTGCTTTTGCAAATAAGTAGTCTTCATTAAAATGAAACTCAGTTAGACCTTTCCATCATTTGTCAGTCTCCTGGATAAGACAGTTGAGCTACTAACATGATTCTAAAAGGAGAGAATTTCTTTAATCTCCCATAAAACTTATCTGCCCAGCAATGGTGATATGTAAATGATTCAACAGCAATATTTTAATCATATGAGACAATGATTCCTGACCCACATGATCAAACTGACATGGGTACTTTGTCTCCTACTCACTTTTAATGAAATATGCACTTCTTATAAAATAGCATTAAAAAATTTATGGTCAACCCTTCAGTTGTTGCTCAGTGGGTAAAGAATTCACCTGCTGTGTGGGAGACCTGGTTTCAATCCCTGGGTTGGGAAGATTGCCTGGAAAAGGGAAAGGCTACCCACTCCAGTATTCTGGCCTGGAGAATTCCATGGACTGTATAGTCCATGGGGTTACAAAGAGTTGGAAACGACTGAGCGACTTTCACTTCAGTTTAGTACACTGCAGGTAAACTGATTTCTATGTACCTACAACATATTTCTATATTGCTCTTTTATTTTTCCTACAGGCTACCAACATGTTCCTACCTCTGGCAGAGGCTCAGTTCAGTTCAGTCACTCAGTCGTGTCCGACTCTTTGTGACCCCATGGACTGCAGCACACCGGGCCTCCCTGTCCATCACCAACTCCCGGAGTTCACTCAGACTCACGTCCATTGAGTCGGTGATGCCATCTGACCATCTCATCCTCTGTTGTCCCCTTCTCCTCCTGCCTTCAATCTTTCCCAATATCAGGGTCTTTTCCAATGAGTCAGCTCTCTGCATGAGGTGGCCAAAGTATTGGAGTTTCAGCTTCAACATCAGTCCTTCCAATGACCACTCAGGACTGATCTCCTTTAGGATAGATTAGTTGGATCTCCTTGCAATCCAAAGGACTTCTCAATATCACAGTCCAAAGCATCAATTCTTTGATGCTCAGCTTTCTTTATAGTCCAACTCTCACATCCCTACATGACTACTGGAAAAACCATAGCCTTGACTAGACAGACCTTTGTTGGCAAAGAAATATCTCTGATTTTTAATATGCTGTCTAGGTTGGTCGTAACTTTCCTTCCAAGGAGTAAGCATCTTTTAATTTCATTGCTGCAATCACCATCTGCAGTGATTTTGGAGCCCAGAAAAATAAAGTCTGCCACTATTTCCACTATTTCTCCATCTATTTGCTATGAAGTGATGGGAACAGATGCCATGATCTTAGTTTTCTGAATGTTGAGCTTTAAGCCAACTTTCTCCCATGTTGTAGGCAGACACTTCACCATCTGAGCCACCAGGGAAGTCCCACTTTAAGGCTGCTGCTGCTGCTGCTAAGTCGCTTCAGTCATGTCCGACTCTGTGCGACCCCATAGACGGGAGCCCACCAGGCTCCCCCGTCCCTGGGATTCTCCAGGCAAGAACACTGGAGTGGGTTGCCATTTCCTTCTCCAATGCATGAAAAGTGAAAAGTGAAAGTGAAGTAGCTCAGTCGTGTCCGACTCTTAGCGACCCAATGGACTGCAGCTTACCAGGCTCCTCCATCCATGGGATTTTCCAGGCAAGAGTACTGGAGTGGGGTGCCATTGCCTTCTCCACACTTTAAGGCTAGAATACCTTAAAAACCTTTTTATGTTAAGTCCCATTTAACATTGTTTAAGTTCCATTAAACAAAGGTTTAACAGTTTCACCCAAGTTGTCATTTCACGTTGACTTTAAACTTAATGAGTTTCAGCTAACATCATGTTTTCTCAAAACACAAACCTTATGTTCTATTTATCATTACCTTCCTTTTTAATAATGTTTTTAAGGTTTCCTAATATTTTATGTCAGATATGATATACTTACCCTGGAACATTTTTATCTTTACAGCCCTCAGGGGCTCACATCTAAAATGCTGTGATGTGTTCTACAACAGAGGTATTCATTCTTTCATTTATATTCCAAATTTTGGGGAACATTCTCCAAAGGTATGTTTTTGTGAGACACTGGTCCTGCCTTCAAGAATCTAATAGTAGGAAAGCTAAAATACATACACATATTAATCTAATTTAGTTAGAAAACCATTCATATCTTAAGAGAGAGCATTCAGAGACCAAGATAGCATTAATTCTGGATGAATAGATTAGGAAATATTTTGTGAAAGAATAAAATTGGAAATATGAGAAATTAAGAAAAGATAACATTGAAAACACAGGAAAGGTAAAAACTGAAAAATGTTGCACAAACTATTCATTTTCTTGGCATTTTTAAAATTAAAAAGGCGTATTTTCTTTTAAATACAGCTAAAATATATGTCCCTCTTGTTCTTACTGATGGCTTGTTCTTTTAGCAGTCCTGCATTTATCAGCAAACCCCATGTTATTTTCACCTTTGCTTTTGACCTTCCCTAAGATAATCATAGGGCTTCCCAGGTGGTTCAGTGGTAAAGAATCTGCTCGCCAAGCAGGAGACATGGGTTCAATTCCTGGGTCAGGAAGATTCCCCGGTGAAGGAAATTGCAACCCACTCCAGTATTCCTGCCTGACAAATCCCATGGACAAACGAGCCTGGCAGGCTGTAGTCCATGAGGTCTCAAAGAGTCAGACATGACTGAGCGACTAAACAACAACAAGGTAATCGTCAGTCTTCCCGTAGTCAAAAGGCCAGCCAGCCCTTCGGAGTCAACATGTGTGTTTTAGTTTTCCCTGTGCGTGCATGCTTAGTCATGTTCACCTCTGCACTATCCCATGGACTATAGCCTGCCAAGCTACTCTGTTCTTGGGATTTTCCAGGCAAGAATATTTGCATGGGTTGCCATTTCCTCCTCCAGGGGATCTTCCTAATGCAGGGATCGAACTGAGTCTCCTGCAGTTTCTGCTTTGGCAGGCAGATTCTTTACCACTGAGCTACCATTTCATCCCTTTACCACAGTTTGTAGAACCTGTTGCTAAGCCTTCCAATTCCCTGAAAATTTTTCAGAGCAAATAACTGTTCATCCTTCATGTCTGCTATGTCTTTCAATGTCTGTCCTACTCATGAATAAGCCCCAAAGAGTAGAATCCCACTATGAATCAGTATTCAGCAAAAGAAGATCTCAATGTAGAAAAGTATGTTTCCCATTGAAAGACATTGTTTATACCCAGAGTACTGGGGAGAAAATCATTTAAGCTCAAGAAAGAATTTGACTAACTTGTCATTTCATGTGCATGTTGTTTCCAAGTGATAAAAAAAAATCCCACTTGATATTTTATAAGTCTGACTTGAGTACTAGCAAGAAATCTAAGAGGATGACTGTATTCCCACGTTTAAGTTACATGAAATTAAATGTCTTTGCCTCCTGAAATCTGCAGCACTTCAGGGACCAAAAGGATGGGTAGTTCTTCCCAAGCAGAAGCAAATTCTGGTTGGTTTATGTGTAAACTTATTCTTTAGACCAGGTAGGAGGAAGTTATTCAGTTCTCCATTCAAGGAAGAAAAACATGGGAAGCTGGTATTTAATCCGCATTTTTCTTCTCTTCTGTCATCCTGTTTAGAGGTGAAACATCATGCATTAAGGATGCACTTCTTTGTTAGCTGGAGAGTCATCCCTCATCAACACTCAAACTGCATCCTTTCCATCCGAGGCAGATATCTAAGAGAGACTCCCTCACCAACGTGAACTTCCAATGAAAACACTGATGGAAATACACAGACTAGTTGCACAGATATGAAAAGAGAAGAATGGATGTGATCACCTAAAGGGAACAAGGATTTCTCTTTCTGGCACGAGGAGAGGCTGGGTCAACTGACCTCAGCAGACCAGTTCACAAACCCTGAGCTGCCTTGGAAAATGAATACTTGCTGAAATTTCAGTAAGACTAGGGCTGCAATCCTGACCTGCAATGGAGGATTCTGTCATTTTTAATCACACAAAGACTTCTAGCTAAGAGGGTAACAGGCCAGTTCACAGGCCAAGACATGCTTCCAGAAGAAGTAACATGTTTTTCTAATTCACACAGAAGTATTCTCCTCTCAGAAACCATGGACCTGAAGGACTTGGTTTTCTCCGATGGAGTACTTCTCCTAATTCCCACAGAGGCATGGTATAGGCAAGTATTGTCCTAGAGACAAATACCAAAGTAAAGCCTTTAGTCTCTTATTAAGGGACGTGTGCATGCATGCTAAGTCGCTTTAGTCATGTCCAACTCTTTGTGACACTATGAGCCTGCCAGGCTCCTCTGTCCATGGGATTCTCCAGGCAAGATAGTGGAATGGGTTATCATGCCCTCCTCCAGGGGATTTCCCTGACTTAGGGCTCCAACCTGCATCTCCTGTGACTCTGACATCACAGGTGGATTCTTTACCAATGAGCCACCAGGGAAGCCCTATTAAGGGATAAATAATACTAAATACAAAGTAGAAATATTATAATGTCTTAAGCATTTACTATGCACCTGGCATTCTGTTAGTTGCTTTCTTGTAATCTATTAAACTCTTTCATAAACTTTATAAGGTAGATGCCATTACAAAATACCTTCTTAAACATCTTCCATATAGCGACATTCTCCACCCCCTCAGGAAAACATACTGAACAATGTTTATCACACACTGAATATTTGTAACCACCAGGCCATTCTTTAATACTAAAGAGTACTGAAAAGTATTCTTCATCTAGAGTTTGGGTTTTTTGCTACCAAGAATCAGTTGAGTTGGAGCCTGAAACTTTTAAGGTCAGTTGTCATTATTTTGAAATTATGCTATTTTAATAACTTGTAAACCAAAAAAAAAAACTTAAGAAAAATAGTTGTTTTCTATAAATTAAGTGGATTTTATTTTCTATAAAATCCACTTTTGGGAGTTGAATAAAGATGGCACAACAGAAAGAAATTCTCTTGAATTATTTGCTTGTGCAACCACTTTAGCATCAAAAATAAATAAAATAAAAATAAAGAAAGATTTCAGACAGACTGCTTCCCAAGTGTCTAAATTCTTGCTCCTTTGAAAGAAACTAAGGCTGAAAATCATAGATTAAACATAGTGGGAATGGTTTATGTAAGACCTCATGGAAGCCCAATCAACAGACCTGTACTAAAAGAAATCATTCAGCTATTGGCAAATGAGTATGTGTTTAAGTTATAATCAAAACCTTCAGTTTGCATACATCACTTTTTGTGATTGCTCACTTTACCTTTTTAAGAGAGTTTCTACCATATTATTAACATTAGGCATGATGAAAATGAGTCAGCTTGTTATGCGAATTGTGAAAAAAATCACAGTCAAGATATTAGTTATCGCCTGTTGCTTGTCCTTCTGTCCCAAACAGAGCACAAGCAAATGTATTTAAGCTTATGAACTTTATATAGCCCTTTGTATAACTTTATGGGGTTACATAGTGTATATACTGTTTATATAGTACCAAACCTAGTGCCTGACATATAATTGGTGATCAATATATATTTGTGGATGGAAATCAGGAAGGGAGATTCACTGAGAGGATTTTAATTAATCTTTTATAAGAAAATTAAAATGTCACCAAACGATTATGAACTATAAGAACAAATAACATGCTGGTCACAAAATGTAGTGGTAGATAGCCAACCTGATCTTAACTAATTTTGATCTTTCAGGATCAGTTGATATTTACCTTTTTAAAATCTATTTTTATCATTTTTTGTTCAATACATTTAAAATTTTTTAAAATACATGCTGAAAAATGACCTAAGATATTCAGAAAATAACTTTTATATACCGAGTATTTTAAAATTTCATTGTCATTACAGGAATCACATTATTTCAGACTCTGCTATTTAAAATGTGTAATTATTCAGGCATAGACTAGTGAATTGTATACTTGTAAATTCAAGGATTAAAAAAAGGCAACTTTCAAAGCCAAAGAATAATATGAAAAAGAATTATAAGGAAAATATTTATCTGATTTAAAATAATTCTTTAAAGCTCATTAGAAGCATCTATATGCATAAAAGTAATCAATAGTATAAATGAAATTCATTGTCTTCTGTTCTTTAAAGCTGGTTCCTTAGCAGGTTTCCATGCAATTCTTTCTTAATCTAGATTAGGTTACCTAAAAGTAATAAAATTCATTTTAACAGTACAATTTTAAGTTTTAATCAATTAAAAATGTCCTTCTATCTATTTCAGGCAGTTCTCAATCTTTTCTCTTTTTAATTTTTGTTGGGCTATAATTAATTTACAATACTGTGTTATTTTCAGGTGTATAGCAAGGAAATCAACTATACATATACATATATCCACTCTTTCTTAGATTCTTTTCCCATATAGGCCATGACAAAGTATGAAGTAGAGTTCTGTGTGTTATACAATAGGTCCTTATTAGTTATCTATTTTATATACAGCAGTGCGTATATTTCAATCCCAATCTTTTTTCTACAATACACAAGAAGGATAATCATTTATCTCATCATTCATATAGTCAACGAGCATTTATTAAGAGCCTACTGTTTTCCAGATATGTACTCATATATTCAATGAGCATTTCTTAAAAGCCTACTATTTTTCCAAATCCTTTGTTAGGCACTGTGAATATAGCAAAGAACAAACAGATATTACCCATCTTATATTCCACTGGAGACACAGGGAAAATAAACAGCAAGATGAAGAAATGACAAGTGCCCTATGATGAAAATAAATGTGTGATGTGATATAGAGTTATTTCAAATTGAATAATCAGAAAACATTTTTCTGAGGAAGAGATATTTAAACCAAGACTATGTAGTCACAAGGAGCCAACCATTCAAAAATCTGGTGAAAGCATTCCAGGCAAAGGAACATAGAATAAGGGCAGAGAAATACACCGGGAGAGGATCACGGAGAGCTATGTAAGCTAAGAATTTGAGTTTTATTATAAATGTGTTGTTGTTGTTCATTTGCTAAGTTGTATCTGACTCTTCATGACCCCATGGACTGCAGCACACCAGGTTTTCCTCTCTGCTATCTCTGGGAGTTTACTCAAATTCGTGCCCATTAATCTCATCCTCTGCCACCCTCTTCTCCTTTTGACTCCAATCAATTGTAAGTGCAATTGTGTGTAATTGGAGATTTTGAGGAGATGAGAGAATATGATTCCAAATGTTCTACACATACTCTGTAAAGACCGGTTTAACAAAGGCACAGTTTAGGAAGAAAGTGAACAAATGGAAACAGTGAAATCAGTTAAGAGGCTATTTCATTTGTCAACGTGACACTAAATGGTAGCACTGGAGAAATAAAAGAGCAGACAATTTGGGGACATTTTAAAGGAAGAGTCTATAGAACTTAGAGATGTTTGTCAGAAATGAGGGAAAGAGAGGAACAAAGATTGACTCCTCTGTTTTGGGGTTGAGATACTAAATATTAATGGCATTCACTTTGACAGGAAGACTGGGAAAAAATTAAGTTGGGATGGAAGACCAAGACCTCTGCTTTAAATGGTTAATAACTGAGATATTTATTAAGTATCCAAATAGATAACTCATAGTAAGATGAGGCTTAGAGAAGAGATTGAGGTAAAAATAAGCCTTAGGATTCACCAGCAAAGAGATTGAATTTAAAGCCATAAAATTGGAGGAAATTGCCTAACAACAGAAGATACAGTAAAAAAGAAAAATGGTACCCACAAACAAGATGTATGGCATATCATTGTTTAAAAGTAGTTCAAAGACATTGAAGAGAAGGATAAGTCATTGATAAAAGAGAAGCAGAGTCACAAGGGAAAACAAAAGCCAACAAAATTTACTACCATAGAATCCAGAAGAAGAAAAATTCCAAGGAGGAGGGTGTCATCTACTTTGTCAAATGCTGTTGACATCTAGTAAAGTGAAGAGAGAAAATCAGACACTGACTTTAGGAAAATAGTGAATTGTTATCAGATACAAAATATGATGAGCAATTTTAGTAGAATGGTAGTTGTGGAAGTCAGATTAACAAGAGTTGAAGGAATGATGAAAGTGGAGGAATACAGAGTATACAAATTGATAATTCAATAAATTTTGCTATTAAAAATGAAAAAAAATGAGGATATAGTTGAAGTGGGACATGACATCAAAATAAATAGAATATAAAAGATCTGTTCCTCAATTTAGTTCTGACTACTATCAACTGGTATGACCTTGGGAAAACTACATAATTTTCATAAATCTCTACAAAATGAGATATCTGTACCTCACAGAGTTTCTATAAATTCAATTTTGATTATATATATATATATAATATATATATAAAGTTCTTTGTATAATTTCAGGATTGTGTCAAGAACTCTAATGGTAATGTTGCTTTTATTATTTTCCTCTCTTCCTTCTGTGAAACTGCTGTTAAAGCATATTTTCCTCTCTGTCTTTAGCATCTCTTACAAAAGCCATCAAACTTAAAATTCCATTAACGTATCTATAAATTCTGGTGAAAGAGAGCATGTCTCTTATTATTAAGACAAAGAAGACTTAAGTAACAGTATGATACTCATTTTATATTTGCTTCTAAAATGATAAGAGGTCAATTTAACATTCAGTTAGAATTACTACATAATCTCAAATTTTGGTTGTATCTCTACGTTGTCAATAGATTTTATTTTTGTAATTATTTAAGCATATATACATATATGACACATATATGTGTGTGTCAAAATATATCTGTCCTTAATTGAATTAATTATAATTTATGGCCAGTTTTAAGAATTCCAAAGATAATAATTAGAGAATCTAAGAGCTATCTTTCAAACATCAGCCATAAGTCTAGTTAGCCCTAGAATTAATTTTTATATTCTCTTAAGTAAAAGTCCTTTACGAAGTCCTCACAAAATTAAAGTCAAGCAAATATGTATAATAAGAAATTTAACTATTAATTTGTTCATTTAAGGGTGGAGATCAAGACTTTTTGTGTTTCTTTGGAATTGCATCTAAAACCTCAAAAGAAACTCACCAAAAACATGCCTCCAGGACTTACTGAACCATCATCCCTATGCAACCCTCTGTCTACCTATTCAAGTAAAAGTCTAAGGAGTTTAAGGAATTTCTCCACATAGCAGTTATCCACTAAGAGAAAGAATGAAACTGGAAGAGGTTGTTTCCACAGACATTTGAAGAGATGCTTAAGAAAAACCACTCCGAGAGACTGCAGTTGCTGGCGTTTTCTAAAAAACCACATGTCTTTTTTAACATCAACCAGTTCTCTAATTATCTGACACCAACTGGGTGCTCAACAATTCAAATCTTATACCAACTACCCAGTTGACACAGACCCCACCCCACAAAACTGCCCTCGTTTCAGACGCCAGCTGAAAATGGGGTGTCCGGGCTACCCACACTTTTGCCCAGATAACTACAAATTCAAGGGTCATTACAACTTCATCTTCAGGTTTGATAATTCAGTAGAATGATTCACAGATTTCAGAAAAGTACTTTACTTACAAAAACAAGTTCATTATAAAAGATAACTCAGAAACAGCCAAATGGTAGAGATGTACAGGGGAGAGTACAGGGGGAGGGGGTGCAGAGCTCATGCCCTCTCTGGGCACACCAGCCTGCCAGCATAGTGATGGACTCACCAACCTGGAAAGCTCCCTGACTCCTGTTGTAACTAATAAATGGAGTTTTCTCCATTTATTAGTTAGTGGGCATCTAAGTCATTGGCAATTAATTACTCAACTCATTTTCTAACCCCTTTCTCATCCCCAAAACCGGGGTGGGGGGAGGCTGAAAATTCTAACACTCTAATTATGCAATTGATCTTTTGGGGTAACAAGACCCTATCCTAAAGCTATCTAGAAGGCCACTAAGAGTAAGTTTATTAGCAGGCCTAGGCCTGTGTGCATGGTAAGTTGCTCAGTCATATCTGACTCTTTGCAACCCTATGGACTGTAGTCTGCCAGGTTCCTCTGTCCATGGGATCTCTGGGCAAGAATACTGGAGTGACTTGCCATGCCCACCTCCAGGGGATCTTCCTGACTCAAGGATTAAACTCGCCTCTCCTTTGGCTCTTGTACTACAGGCGGATTCTTTACCACTGAGCCACCTGGAAAGCCTTTTTTTTTTAGCATATGCAACATTAAATTGCAAAAAGCTCTATGCTGGGAATTGCGGACAAAACCAGATATTTATTTTTCATTGTATTGCACTGCAAGAAAGGCAACCTAGCAGGTTATCCGCCTTGGATATTTGCAGTGACCTGATAACTGTCCTCAGGCTTCTTCCACAAAGAGGCAGCTTCTAGCAAAGCAGAGAGGATGCACTGAGCTTTAGTTCTTTCAATATTTACTGGAAACTTCCTTTTAAAAAAAAAAAAGGAAATGCAAGAATTAACCTAGATCATTTGAGCATATAAAGCAGAGTTGATTCTTTTTTAAATTGATTATTTATTCATTCAATATGGATTTTTTTTTCAAGCACCGAACCAAATACTGTTCTAGTTGTGCTGAACACAACTGTAAGCAGAACAAAGCCCCTGCTTCATTCATAGGCCACACATTGTAATGGAGTAAGAGTAAGCACATATATGTAACAATGTATGTAATAGTTTCAAAGGAAAGTGCTATGAAAAAGCAGGGTAAGAGTACAGGCACTTGGGTAGGGAGGTGAGGTTATTCTAGAGAAGTTCTCATTGTAAAGTTGACATTTGAGCAGAGATGTGAGGGAATTGAGGAAGCAAGACACATAAAAATCCAGTGAACTTATTTTGCTATTCCTTAAAATATGAATGAATACGGGAACTTTAAAATAACTAAAGAAGAAATTCAGGTTTAAATAATGATGTTCTAAAGTAGACAAGGAGAGTTTGGGTAGTCTAATGATCTAATAAGCATGTCTTGTTTACAATTTACCAGCAACCTTTCTTTGTGTAGCAATCTTAACAAAAATAAAAGAAATATATCCAATTTTTCTATCTTTCACACACACTAATACTTTAAAAGAACATACTTTTTAAATCATGCAAACTGTATATTGCCTTCTAATCAATATGCAGAAATCAATAAAGTAATGATACCTAATGAGATTTGAGGGATGCAATGCTTCCTCTTGTTCTTTAAATGTGAAAGTTTGAATTATGTGGATCAATAGACAATGATCTAAACTGCCCTTTCTCACAGACAAAAGGGTATATCCTACTAAAACACTAGTTTATGCAGGCACTTGGTGCAATCACTTTCTCCTTTAAAACCAGTGACTAGTTTGCTAATCTTTCTGTTATGACATTTCCTTTATCTGAATTATAGTCAATTCTGGATTTGACTTTTGACCACTAGCACACTGTCTGCTACTTTACAACAGGAACTGTACTTTAATCATTATTTTACTCCTTACCCAGCAAGGATTTGCACGTAGTAGGTAGAATAATTGTTTGCTTCCTATAATTTTAAATTCTAGTTTTAATAGATAATATATTTTAATTGTTCAACAATCAAAATAGCATAAAAAATTATTCATTGAGAGCTTTTACTCACATCTCTATCCACCTTTGACCATTCCCCCACTATACGCAAAATATAACAACTCCCTTTAATTTTTCAGTGTTTATGTGAATGTACACAAATATAAACAAATAACTTTAAACCCTTATTTTCTCCAACTTTTACACAAAGATAAACATAGCTCTATACTGCTCTGCTTTTGACATTTTTCTAATTTAATAATGTGTCTTTCTGTAACCAAATGTCTTTACGCTTTGTATTGTGTAGTACTCTGTTGTGAAGCTACATTTCTACCATCCTAAACTGTATTGTAATGAATAACCTTTGTTTTGCAGTAGGCAGAATTCTAAGATGACCACCCAATGATCCACACCCTTACATAATTCCCCAGCCCTTGAGTGAGGAAGACACTTGTGTATATATATGATGGACTATCACTCTCTTGATTAGCATGTTCTATGGCACAGCTGACTGGAGAAAGAAATTATCCCAGATAGGCCTGATCTGGTGCTTCCTTGGTAGCTCAGTGATAAAGAATCTGTCTGCCTGTGCAGGAGACCCAGGTTCAATCCCTGGGTCCAGAAGATCCCCTGGAGAAGGAAATGCAACCCACTTTGGTATTCTTGCCTGGGAAATCCCATGAACAGAGGAACCTGATGGGCTACAGTCCATAGGGTCACACAAGAGTCAGACACAACTTAGCGACTGAACAACAACAACAGGCCTAATCTAGGTAGGCTTTGAAGGAAGAAGTTCAAAGCAAAGTAAACAATATTCCACAGCTAGTTTTGAAAAAGCAGGGGGACGCATGTCAAAGATCATAAGCAACTTCTTAAAATGATAGCAAACTACCACCCCCAGCCAGCAAGAAAATGGAGACCTCAGTGGTACAGCACCAAGAAATTGAATCCTGCCAAGGACCCAAAGGAAATTGGAAGAGGGTTCTGAGCTCCAAATGATAAAATAGCTCAGCCAGCATCTTGACTTAACTCTGTAACACCCTGAGCAGAGAAGCTAGTTATATCACAGCTTGACTTCTGACCTACAGACACTATGAAATGGTACATTTTGTTGTTTTAAGTCTTTTAAGTCTGTGATAATTTGTTATATGACTCCACTTTATTAGAGTTCCTCAGGCTGATCTTGCTTGGTTGATTTTTTTATATATATAAACTTTTTAAAGTTTTTATAGTTCTAGAAAACTAAAACTATGGTATTTTTAAATTGACTTAGGGACAATTGATATTTTAAGCATGTTTTAAGCATCTCTATTTTAAGAGCATATTAGTTAATTCCATCTTTATGTCTACTTTTATTGACTAAAATAAAGTATCCATTCAGGAAATATCCAGAGGAAAGTATCCATGAAGATAACTTGCCCTCTCCTGTTTAGCATAGATTTCTTTCTGGGCTTGTGCTTGGTCATGTCCAACTCTTTGCGACCCTTTGGACAGTAACTCGCCAGGCTCCTCTGTCCATGGGATTTTTCAGGCAAGAATATTGGAGTGGTTTGCCATATCCTCCTCCAGGGGGATCGTCTCAACCCAGGGCTCAAACCCGTGTCTCCTTTGTCTCCTGCATTGCAGGTATATTCTTTACCTGCTGAGCCATTGGGGAAGCCCAGATTTCTTTCTAGCAAACAATTAAACTTGGGACTCATGGTTATTTTTCAGGGCTGCCTATAACAAAGTACCACATACTAGATGGCTTAAGCAGTGGATATTTATCGTTTCATAATTCTGGAAGCTAAAAGTCCAAAGTCAATGTGTCAGCAGGGTTGGTTTCTTCTCAGGGCCGTGAGGATACATCTGTTCCATGCTTCTCTCCTAGCTTCTAGTGGCCTCAGTCTTTGGTTTATAGATGATGTTTTGCCTGTGTCTTTTTATCATCTTCCCTGTATGTCCATCTATCTCTGAGTCCAAATCTCCCCTTGTGAGGACATAGCCATATAGGATAGAACCCACTTTAGACCTCACTTTAACTTGATCATCTGCTCTTCAATATGGTCACATTCACAGGTATCAAGGGTACAACATCATTTTGAGTGTACACAAAAGGCCTCTTCAGTGGTTTTTAAACAGATATCTGGTTCCAACTCCAGTAAAAATATGGAAAGTAATTTTTTAAATTGTTTTTTTAATTCTACTACCTTATAACTAAGTGACAAGTGATTTTTTTTATGGAAAGATGTTAAAAATAATTTTTAAAAAACTTTTTTAAGCCTGAGACTCTTCACAATTCATTAATGATGAGTTCAGCTTGAGACTATAGAGGAGCATGTTTTCTTACAGAAATTTCTGACTCATCATATTCTTGGGAAGAAACATCATACAAACTAAATTCCAAACTTGTCAACTAACAAGATATGTGGTAGAGACAAAAAAAAGCTTCATTTTATTTTACTGCATTACTTGAAATTTAGTTAGCATTTCACAGGGAAAGTAGACCTGAATTTTTATGAGTCCTTTCAGAGTTTAATAAGTTTCAGTTCTTAAGTAAACCTTTATTGGAGGAAATTAAGATCTTACAAGACCTTGAATGGAACAAAAGCAAAATCAAAAGCTAGTGGTGAGGAAGGTCATAACCTCAGATACAATCGTTTAATCATTTGTTACCATATGCGGGGAATTCATTAGACTTCACAGTGCAGTTTTTGAGAGCAGACTCACCTGAGTCTGAAAATAAGCAATGACTTATATGTCTTGGAATCAAATATTAACTGGTTCAGTTCTAACAGAAAATTTACTATATTCTGCCACTCCTTTTTTTTTTTTTTTGCCCATTCTGTACAGCCTGAGGGATCTTAATTCCCAGATGGGGATCAAACCCATGCTCCTTGCAGTCAATGAAAGCACCAAGTTCTTAATCTATGCAGGGCAGCCTACATAGAAAGACAGAACTTACTCTACCCCTAATGTTGCCATCATATTGTATCATAGCAAAGGAACCACAGAGATCCTCTGGTTAGGTCAAATCTTCACAGATGAATAACCTGAGGCCACAATCTTGCAAAGAGTGGCTGTTGTAGAGTCCACTGATTCACCGCAATACATGTTCTCTCCTCTTGCCTTTTAATAATAAATTTTGGCTTCACATTTGACTTCATAGCTAGAGACTGTATTTTAAAACTTCTTGAATCAGATTTCTATTGCTGTCATAACAAACTATCAAAATTTATCAGCTTAAAACAGCTCCCATTTATTATCTGTCACAGTTCTGTAGGCAAGAAGTCCATGTAGATTCAGCTACATTATTGACCCAGGGCCTCTCAAAGCCAAAATCAGGATGGTGGCTGGGCTAAGCTCTTACCAGAAGACTCTGAGGAAGAATCTGCTCCTAATTTCAGTTAGATTGTAGGCAGAATTGAGTCCCTTACCATTTCTAAAACTGAGAGGTCTCTGTTTTCTTAATACATAGTCCTTCATCTTCAAATCAACAATGGCATACTGAATTCTCTTGCTCTGAATCTCTGATTTCCCTTCTGTTTCAACCACAGAAATATCTCTGCTTTTAATAGTTCCATTGCTTATATTAGACCCAACTGTATATTTTAGGATAATCTATTTACCTTAAATTCAGCTGATTAGTAATCGTAATTACACCCCTTTGACATATAATTAAATATAATCTTTAGAGAAACATTAGAGGGCAAAGGTTATGGATAACACAATTCTGCCTACTGCAGCTCTCTTGCAGTAGAAGCCACCAAGCCAGAGCTGCCACTCTGCACACAACCAGGGGGGCATCATGATCACAAAATCCAGTGCCAATGATGCCCTTGGATGTATACAACGTGGGAAAAGCATACCATATAATTAGGTTTAGCCAATGGAATGGAAATGGAAATAATGTGCATGACTTCACACTATTTTAACATAAAGTGTCTTGCCCAGTTTTTCTTTGCTTTTTCTGCTAACCTGAAAATGACAGTAACATAAGCCATTTTATTATGAAAGAAAAAAAAGGAAAAAATTGTCTTGTATGTTATGGTTTCTTTATTATGGAGGTTTATCTTGCTCACTGTGTTGTTCAGTTCAGTTCAGTTCAGTTGCTCTGTGGTGTCTGACTCTTCGCAAACCAAAGGAATGCAGCAGGTCAGGCTTCCCTGTCAATCACCAACTTCTGGATCTTACTCAAACTCATGCCCATCGCGACAGTAGTGACATCCAACCATCCCATCCTCTGTCAACTCCTTCTCCTTCTGCCCTCAATCTTTCCCAGAATCAGAGTCTTTTCCATTGAGTCAGTTCTTCACATCAGGTGGCCAAAGTATTGGAGTTTCAGCTTCAGCATAGTCCTTCCAATGAATATTCAGGACTGATTTCCTTTAGGACGGACTGGTTGGATCTCCTTGCAGTCCAAGGGACTCACAAGAGTCTTCTCCAACACCACAGTTCAAAAGCAACCATTTTTTGGCACTCATCTTTCTTTAACCCCCAAGTCTAACATCCATACATGTCTACTGGAAAAACCATAGCTTTGACTACACGGATCTTTGGTGGCAAAGTAATATGCTTTTCAATATGCTGTCTAGTTTGAGCCTAACTTTTCTCCCAAAGAGCAAATGTATTTTAATTTCATGGCTTCAGTTAACATCTGCACTGATTTTGGAGCCAAAAAAAAAAAAATTCTGAAACTGTTTCCATTGTTTCCCCATCTATTTGCCATGAAGTGATGGGACTGGATGCCATGATCTTTGTTTTGGAATGCTAAATTTTAAGCCAACTTTTTAACTGTCCTCTCACTTTCATCAAGAGACTCTTTAGTTCTTCTTCACTTTCTGCCATAAGGGTAGTGTCATCTGCATATCTGAAGCTATTGATATTTCCCCTAGCAAGCTTGATTCCAGCTTGTGCTTCCTCCAGCCCAGCATTTCTCATGATGTACTCTGCATATAAGTTAAATAAGCAGGGTGACAATATACAGCCTTGACGTACTCCTTTTCCTATTTGGAACCAGCCTGTTGTTCCATGTCCAGTTCTAACTGTTGCTTCCTGACCTGCATACAGGTTTCTCAAGAGGCAGGTCAGGTGGCCTGGTATTCCCATCTCTTTCAGAATTTTCCACACTTTATTGTGATCCACACAGTCAAAGGCTTTGGTGTTGACAATTTGATCTCTGGTTCTTCTGTCTTTTCTAAATCCAGCTTGAAAATATGGAAGTTCATGTTCACATACTGTTGAAGCCTGGCTTGGAGAATTTTGAGCATTCCTTTACTAGCATGTGAGATGAGTGCAATTGTGCAGAAGTTTGAACATTCTTTGGCATTGCCTTTCTTTGGGATTGGAATGAAAACTGACCTTTTCCAGTCCTGTGACCACTGCTGAGTTTTCCAAATTTGCTGGCATATTGAATGCAGCACTTTCACAGCATATATTTTAGGATTTGAAATAGCTCAACTGGAATTTCATACCTCCACTAACTTTGTTCATAGTGATACTTCCTAAGGCCCACTTGACTTCACGTTCCAGGATGTCTGGCTCTAGGTGAGTGATCACACCATCATGGTTATCTGAGTCATGAAGATCTTTTTTGTACAGTTCTTCTGTGTATTCTTGCCACCTCTTTTAATATCTTCTGCTTCTGTTAGGTCCAAACCATTTCTGTCCTTTATTGTGCCCATCTTTGCATGAAATGTTCCCTTGGAACCTCTAATTTTCTCGAAAGGATCTCTAGTCTTTCTCATTCTATTGTTTTCCTTTATTTTTTTGCATTGATCACTTAGAAATGCTTTCTTCTCTCTCCTTGCTATTCTTTGGAACTCTGCATTCAAATGGGTGTATCTTTCCTTTTCTCCTTTTCCTTTCATGTCTTTTCTTTTCTTGGCTGTTTTAAGGCCTGCTCAGGTAAACATTTTGCCTTTTGCCTTTATTTTTCTTGGGGATGGTCTTGATCACTGCCTCCTGTACAATGTCAGGAACCTTCATCCATAGTTCTTCAGGCACTCTGTCTATCAGATCTATTCCCTTGAATCTATTTGTCACTTCCACTGTATTATTGTAAGGGATTTGATTTAGCCCATACCTGAATGGTCTAGTGGTTTTCCCTACTTTCTTCAATTTAAGTCTACGTTTGGCAATAAGGAGTTCATGATCTGAGCCACAGTCAGCTCCCAGTCTTGTTTTTGCTGACTGTATAGAGCTTCTCCATCTTTGGCTGCAAAGAATATAATCAATATGATTTCAGTATTGACCATCTGGTGATGTCCATGTGTAGAGTCTTCTCTTGTGTTGTTGGAAGAGGGTGTTTGCTATGACCAGTGCATTCTCTTGAGCCATGTCCTATAGGGCCACCCAAGCTGGACGGGTCATGGTGGAGAGTTCTGACAAAATATGGTCCACTGAAGAAGGGAATGGCAAACCACTTCATTATTCTTGCTTTGAGAACTCCCTGAACAGTATGAAAAGGCAAAAAGATAGGACACTGAAAGATGAACTCAACAGGTTGGTAGGTGCCCAATATACTACTGGAGACTAGTGGAGAAATAACTCCAGAAAAAAATGAAGAGACAGAGCCAAAGCAAAAACAATACCCAGTGTTGATGTGACTGATGATGGAAGTAAAGTCCAATGCTGTAAAGAGCAGTATTCCATAGGAACCTGGAATGTTAGGTCCATGAATCAAGGCAAACTGGAAGTGGTCAAACAGGAGATGGCAAGAGTGAACTTCAACATTTTAGGAATCAGTGAACTAACATGGACTGGAATGGGTGAATTTGACTCAGCTGACCATTATATCTACTACTGTGGACAAGAATCCCTTAGAAGAAATGGAGTAGCCACCTTAGTCAACAAAAGAGTCCAAAATGCAGTACTTGGATGCAGTCTCAAAGATGACACAATGATCTCTAATTGTTTCCAAGGCAAACCAGTCAGTGTCACAGTAATCCAAGTCTATGCCCCGACCAGTAATGCTGAGGAAGCTGATGTTGAATGGTTCTATGAATACCTAAAAGACCTTTTGGTACTAACACCTAAAAAATATGTCCTTTTCATTATAGGGTACTGTAATGCAAAAGTAGGAAGTCAAGAGATACCTGGAATAACATGCAAATTTGGCTTTGGAGTGCAAAATGAAGTAGTTCAGAGGCTAACAGAGTTTTGCTAAGAGAACACACTGGTCATAGCAAATATGTTCTAGAATCAAGATTAAGATCCAGACTGCTTGATTCCGAGTCCAGGTCTTTTTGTTGTCATCTTTTCTCTCCTTATTCACGTATGTGTTTAGTTCTGAACACCACCACTACACATGGAGCTGATTACTTTATGTTCTTTCCCACTTGGTAGGTCTAACATCTTCTGTTCTCTCCTCCAGTATCCTCCTCTTGTGTTCTCCAAAAGTTCTGTAAGCATCTCTGACAGGAGAGATGGCAGGCCTAGTTGGAGTCTGAAAAGTCTTGGTTTGAATTAGATGTGATAAGGGTGAGGGACTCAGTTGGGTGAGGTTGGCTTGTGTAATACCTCAAGTCTCTTTAGATAAAAAGTGTGGGAGTAAAAGATAAGTTTTATTATTTGTGTGTGTTAGTCACAGTTGTATATAACTCTTTGTGGCCCCATGGTCTGTAGCCTGCCAGCCTTCTCTGCATATGGAATTTTCCAGGCAAGAACACTGGAATAGGGTACCATTTCCTATTCTAGAGGATCTTCGCAACTCAAGGATCAAACCCATGTCTCTTGCATCTCCTGCAATAGAAGGTGGATTCTCAAATTCCTGAAAAGCGGTGAATAATTCTGCACAAAATAAAATGTATCATAATAAAGAAAAAGCAAAAGTTATTTTCTAATAAATAAAAGAATATATCAGGCATGTCAATATTACATACAACATCAATGTGAAGAGTGAGTAAATAATTAATTTTAAAAATTGAGTATCTAAAAATAAGTATTCATAAAATAAATTTATTAACAATGATCAATCAAGCAATAGATAGCACTTTTGTATAGCCAATAACTCTATTTTGCTACATATTCTTCATTAACTGGCATTCAAAGTCTTTGTCATGCCCCAGACTTAGCAATTTCATTAATCTTGACATCAGTGTGAGTATTGTACTGATGAAGCCCTCTCTAAGGAGAGAATGCAGCCAATGTCTGTGATCTCTTAGCTCTTTTCATTCTGGCTGATAACTTCCCTCTTGACTCTAATTGCTTCTACAGCTCTGAGCTTCCCTGAAATGTTACTGATGATTTTTAGGCGTTATTTGTATTAAAAAAAGATAAAACCTCATAAAACATGTAACTGGAAAGAGTGTAATCTAAGACAATTTAAAGACTACAAAATCCCAAAGTAACTGTAAGTGCAGATGTTGGCTTGGAAATTGCCTTATATCTTGCTGAATAGTTTCATATTAGGTTTCACCTCGACATTTGAAAATACTTTTGAATCAACTCATGATATGACTAACAGTATAATCCCTACCTTGTAAAAATTATATTAATTGTATAATTATGCAAGTTATTTCTATACATTAATAAAGGTGCTAGTTTTTTTTTTATTCTATTCTCAAGAAACATGAAATAATTATGGATAGACTGGGTTGCCAGTTTATCAGCCACAGATAGATATTTGTTATTTGTTCTAGGGTTGGCTGAGGAGTTAAAGTAGAATGTCTAGAAAAGGAATAAATAATATTAATGAACAAAGAGGAGACAGTAAAAGTCAGCCGGATCTGGGGGATAGGACTTTCGCTAACGGCATCACATTTTGCAAGTGACCAAATAATTCTGAGTCCATTTCTTTTAAGACATGGGGCTCCTAGTACCTGCCTCTCCGTGAATTTTTGAGGGTAAAATAAGGAAAAGGTAGAAAGTATGGTCCTTGAAACCTGGCTGGCACCCTACAATGGTTTTCTCTTACTTCCTCCAGTTCCTGTAGGGACACTCTGAAAAAGACAAGGTTTAGAAAGTGGAATATCCCCTGGGTACAAGTGTATTCCCAGCCTTTACTAGTAAATAGCAGAACAGTGCACCAGGCCAAGCTACGTAGGGTAATAGTACTCTTTCTTAAAGGAGGATTTTATACTAAAGTTTACCCCATGTATTAGTTTTCTTATATTGTATAACAAATAAAGGCAAATTTAGTGGTTTAAAACAACACAAATTTATGTTCTCCATGTGTCAGATGTCAAAGTGTGGCTTGACTGGGTACTCAGCTCCAGGTCTTAACCCCTATAATAAAGGGGTCAGATAAAGTTGTATTCTCATCTGCAGCTTGTGGTCCTCTTCCAAATTGTTGTAATAATTCTGTTTTAGGACTGAGACTTCCATTTCTTGATGTCTAGTGGCTGTGGATCATTCTCAGCTACTGGAGGCCCCTGTCAGGTCCTAGCTAAGCTGCCAGAACCTTGCTCCTCAATTTCTCAAAGTAAGCACTCGTGCATCACAAAATCTAACCAGGAGAATAACTGCCCCATCATGTCCTCAGGTCCTGATCACACTCAAGAGGAGAGGATTACAGGAAGATCTTATGCCAGTTGGTGGAACCCTTGGGGGCCATCACAGAATTCTGCATACCATACTCCATAACTTGTTTCAAATCAATACAATAAGATTCTGAGTCAGGAAGAAATAATATTTTTCCTTCATCAAAATCTCTGTGGACCCAGGTGTTGACATATCCTGCTGGTGTATCATCCTTTGTAATCTGATTAGAAAAATCTCAGATATCAGCTTCTAATTTTCTACGATTCTAAAAAGACATTACTAACCAGTTCCTTCATTCACATAAAAAGTGAACTTTTTCCTTTTTTAATTGAAGTATAGCTGATTTATATTTTGAATATTAATTTCAGATACAATATAAGTGATTCACTATTTTTACAGATTATACTCCATTTAAATCTATGATAAAATAGTGGCTATATTTCCCTGAGCTAAACAATATAACTGTTTTTCTTATTTACTTTATACAAAGTAGTTTGCGTCTCTTAATCCCTTACACCTATATTGCCCCTCTCCTCCCCTCTCTCCTACTTGTAACCACTGGTTTGTTCTCTCTATCTGACTCTGTTTCTGTTTTATTATGCATATTCATTTGATGTTTTAGATTTACAGATAAGTGATAACATAGTGTATTTGTCTGATTTATTTCACTGAGCATAATACTGTCTGGGTCCACCCACATTTTTCACAGAACTAGAACAAATAATACTAAACATTTATATAAAACCACAAAAGACCCCAAATTGCAAAGCAATTTTAAGAGAAAAGGAAACAGCTGGAGGTATCATGCTGCCTAACTTGAGTGCTGCAAATCTACAGTAATCAAAAGATCATGACACTGGCACAAAAACAGACACATGGATCAATGGAACAGATCACAGAGCCCAGAAATAAACCCAGGCAGTTATGGTCAATTAATTTTCCTTCTGCTGAGTCTTAGGGAGAAAGTCTATTTCCTTGCCTTTTTCTGCTTCTATTCCTTATTCCTTGGTTTGTGGCTACTTCCTCAGTCATCGAAGTGTGCCATCTTCAAATCTATTTTCTATCATCTCCTCTCTTCTTGCATTTTACTACAAGCAGCAAGAAGAAACCAGGCCACATCTTCAATACTTTTCCTATAAAAATTTTCAGCTAAATATCCAAGCTGACTTCTTACATAGTCCTAGGAAACAGATTAACTGCATCCCAAATAAAATGCTAAGAGAGTCATAGCATAAAGGTTTTAGACAACCTCACTCAAAAGGAGAGAAAATGAAAGAGAAAAAGTCACTGCTCTTAAGTAATTTCAAAATCCAATTTCATTGCATTTTAGGGTCTAGGAATAATCCTCTGTGACTTGAGTCTCACCACTCTGGGCCAGTGCTGTCACTCTGAGTCATTCTTTCTTTTTCATGAAGGTTAGAATGTGTTTGTAGCTGAGTAGTTCAGTCAGCCTATTTCCTGTTTTCGTTCAGACTTTGGAGAGTCCAACAGCCTTCTTTCATCTACTCTATCCATTTAGGATAAAGCTGGTAATATTTTGCTGCTGCAATAGTCTCAAAACTTTATGGGTTTTCTGTGTATGTCATGGAGATTCATTCCATTAAACAAGAAGCTTTTTCACAGGTTTTCCTAGATAATTCCATCTATATTTTTGACTCTTCCTAAGTTGGCAAACCCCTTCATGGATCACAGCATTGTGGTGGTGACTTCAGCCAAGAAATTAAAAGACACTTGCTCCTTGGAAGGAAAGTTATGACAAACTTAGACAGCATATTAAAAAGAAGAGACATCACTTTGTTGACAAAGGCCCATATTGTCAAAGCTATGGTTTTTCCAGTAGTCATGTATGGATGTGAGAACTGGACCATCATAAAGATGGCTGAGCACCGAAAAATTGATGCTTTGGAATTGTGGTGCTGGAGAAGACTCTTGAGAGTCCTTTGGACTCTCAAGCAAGGAGATCAAACCAGTCAATCCTGAAGGAAGTCAACTCTGAATATTCATTGGAAGAACTGATGCTAAAGCTGAAGCTCCAGTTGATGCAATTTGGCTACCTGCTGCAAGTAAATAAAGTCTGACACTGTTTCCACTGTTTCCCCATCTATTTCCCATGAAGTGATGGGACCGGATGCCACGATCTTCGTTTTCTAAATGTTGAGCTTTAAGCTAACTTTTTCACTCTCCACTTTCACTTTCATCAAGAGGCTTTTTAGTTCCTCTTCACTTTCTGCCATAAGGGTGGTGTCATCTGAAATGCAAAAAAGCAAAATGGCTGTCTGGGGAGGCCTTACAAATAGCTGTGAAAAGAAGAGAAGTGAAAAGCAAAGGAGAAAAGGAAAGATATAAACATTGAATGCAGAGTTCCAAAGAATAGCAAGAAGAGATAAGAAAGCCTTCTTCAGTGATCAATGCAAAGAAATAGAGGAAAACAACAGAATGGGAAAGACTAGGGATCTCTTCAAGAAAATCAGAGATACCAAAGGAACATTTCATGCAAAGATGGGCTCGATAAGGGACAGAAATGGTATGGACTAACAGAAGCAGAAGATATTAAGAAGAGATGGCAAGAATACACAGAAGAACTGTACAAAAAAGATCTTCATGACCCAGATAATCACAATGGTGTGATCACTGACCTAGAGCCAGACATCCTGGAATGTGAAGTCAAGTGAGCCTTAGAAAGCATCACTATGAACAAAGCTAGTGGAGGTGATGGAATTCCAGTTGAGCTATTCCAAATCCTGAAAGATGATGCTGTGAAAGTGTTGCACTAAATATGTCAGCACATTTGGAAAACTCAGCAGTGGCCACAGGACTGGAAAAGGTCAGTTTTCATTCCAATCCCAAAGAAAGGCAATGCCAAAGAATGCTCAAACTACTGCACAATTGCACTCATCTCACACGCTAGTAAAGTAATGCTCAAAATTCTCCAAGCCAGGCTTCAGCAATATGTGAACCGTGAACTTCCTGATGTTCAAGCTGGTTTTAGAAAAGGCAAAGGAACCAGAGATCAAATTGCCAACATCAGCTGGATCATGGAAAAGCCTAGATAGAGGGTATTATATTTAATGAAATAAGTCAGACTAAAAAAATGCTCTGTTTTCATTTATATGTGTAAACTAAAAATAAAACAAATGAGTCTATATAACAAGATAGAAACAGACCTGCAAACATAGAAGACAAACTAGTGATTACCAGAGGGAGAGGGGATGGCAAGGGGCAAGATGGCGGTGGTTTAGTCACTCAGTCATGTCCAACTCTTTGTGACCCCAAAGACTGTAGCCTGCCAGGCTCCTCTGTCCATGGAATTTTCCAGGCAAGAATACTGGAGTGGATTCCCTTCTCCAGAGTATCCTCCCAGACATAAACTATTATGCATAAAATACATAAGCACATACAGTGTACAGCACATGGAAATACACTCATTATTTTATAATAAATTTAAATGTAATATAATCTATAAAAGTATTATAAGTTCCACTTTTTCTTTTGTGTTATTTATTTCTGAGCACTGTTTTCCAAGAATTTTAAAATATTTTTATCAAGGTAAAAAGATTCTAATTTGAGCTTTATTTTAATTATATTAAACTTACAATATAAGTTTAGACAAGGTAATATATAACAGTATTCAGACTTATCATCCAGAAATATGGTATACTCGTTTATTCAAGCATGCTTTCATTCATTTCTTATTAGAGCTATTTCTACATGTTTTATATTATTGGTTACTGTGAATGGAATTTTAAATTATTAGTATTTTATTCTCTGAATGTTTACTGTTATTATGGAATTGATAAGCATTTATCTCTATAAATGATTTCAAGGATATATTTGTGAGTAAAACCACTGCATTTTCAGATAATTCCAAGCCAAGTAGGATTGTTACTATCTTAAGAGCAGGTAGGAGATTCAAAGTTAACCAAAAGTAGATAGAAAGAAAATCAGGATCAAAATGCAGATGTACACGTAGTTATTTTTTTAAAGGAGAGCATAAAGAGCATAAAGTATTCTTGCCCAGAAAATCCCATGGGCAGAGGAGTGTAGGGGGCTGCAGTCCATAGGGTCGCAAAGAGTTGTACAGGACCAAAGCAACTTAGCACACGCTCTTTATTTTCATCCATCTTGCATAGATTTCCTGAAGAACTTTTACAAAACACAAATCTTATTACAATTTTCTTTGACTAAAGCTCTCAATAATTTTCTGCTATCCTGTGGGACTAACACTGAGCCTACTATCTCTTCTCAATATGAACTGCCTTATGATTTAGGTCCCTCTCCTGGTTTATGTCTGTGTTTTTGGTCTACCATCCCATAGATCCTGTGCTATAGCTACAATGAAATATTAAGTTTTACCCAACTATGACAGGCACTTTCACATTGTAAACACAGAATGTTAGCCTCCCTTTCTCTGGTATATTTGGGGGAAAGTTAGTACGTCTTATATCTGATCCTGAGCTATCCCTTTGGTGTTGCTGTTGTATGAGATATGACTCCCTCTGCTCTCAGCTCTAGTCATCATTAACTCTATGGCTGGATACCACCTGATACTTCAGGATGCTCTAATCTTCTGCAGCTGCAATGGAAAATGATATAGGGACAGACACTCCTTCCTTTATGCGTCCATCCCTTAATTCTCCACAAGAATCAAGACAAATAGTCTTCTGTATATGAGACTTTATTGCAATGTTGATAATTAGAAGAATTAAAATGAATGTAAAACAAATCTAGATGCTATGAATCACCATTTCTTGTGTTCAAGGAAAACGAATCCTTTATTCCTTTGTTCCTAGACTTGCTTTCCCATCCTGACTTTTCTCCTCTCTCCCTCTGAAGTAACTGCATACTTCAGTGCATCCCAGGATTAGTATTCAGCCCAATCCTACTCCTAGTTCCTTCCCCCAGGATACTCCAATCCATCCATAACCATTAAAGTTGTTCTGGCTTTAGAACCATGAGGCTTTGGCAGCAGAGTCCAGGGAGTGCACTAGGAAACATTTTGTCACACCATCTATACTCTTCTCTAAGATCTCTGTCATGGTGTGAGGCACAGTCAATACACTTCCTAATTCCTTGTGTAGTTTGGGGTGAGTAACTACTAAGACACGTACACACCAGAGAAGACCTTTATAACAACATTAGAAATAATAATCAAAAACCACCTTAAAGTGAAGAACTAACTCAATGGAAAAGACCCTGATGTTGGGAAAGGTCGAAGGCAGGAAGAGAAAGGGACAACAGAGAATGAGATGGTTGGATGACACCACTGACTCAATAGACATGAGTTTGAACAAACTCCAGGAGCTGGTGATGGACAGGGAAGCCTGGCGTGCTGCAGTCCATGGGGTCACAAAGAGTCAGACATGACTGAGTGACTGAACTGAGCTTAAAGCAATTTTTATTCTCTGTGCAAAAGGCCTGCACTGTTTCCCCTGGCCACAATTTACGTAGAACTGAATCTTTTAATACAGAGCACATTTACCTTCTTTTTATATTCTTTCTCTAAGTCCCAGATAATGTCTGAAGGATTATTGGATCTTTGAAAGTGGTCCATTAGGATACCATGACAAACATTGCATACTTGTGTCTGGTGGCAGGGGGAGGGGGGAGCTGCGGGGGAGGGGTGGTGGGGAGAGGTTAGACGTGTGAATGTTAGAGAAGAAAAAAGTTACTGCCTTTTTATTTAAAATATTTTCACTTCTTATTTCTCCTGCTAAAAATGTTACTTCTTCTAATGAAAAGATTCAAGTTGAAATGTCTTCTCTGTGATACCTTTCCTAACTCCCCTGTAGCCATGCAACAGTCTCCCCTAGGCTTTGCATAGTAAACTGCACTTCTACTATAGCTTTCAACATATTTCTGTGTTTATTTACATCTACTTGTCCCATATTGCCTGTGAGCTCCTGTGAGGACAAAAACTATGTTTTATTCATCTTTGTCTTCTAGTACTTTACCACCATAGGTGCTTAATAAGCGTTTTGTGAATAAATGAAAGAAGAAATAGATACCTTAAGTTATACAAGTTAGTGGCAGAGTAGATAGTAAAACTCAGACTTTCTGACTCCTACTCTACTATTTCCCACCATCATCTAATTTGGTCTCCAAATAACAGTTAATTTCCAAATCATAGATTTGAAATCCAAGAAATTTAGTGAATTGTTCAATGTCATACTCATAATGTCAGAAGTGCTATGATTTCAGTCAGGATAGGCTAGATTGTGCTGTAGGAATAACCAAAAAATTCCAAAGGCCTAAAACAACAAAGTTCTATCTATTACTCCCAATATAGTTCCACCATGGGTTAGGAGGGACAGTTGTTGACACCTTCATTCAAAGACAAAGGTTGATGGACCAGCCACAAATGTGAGCACTGCTTACTGCTATGGCAGAGTTCTGGCACTAGCTGTGGCATGGAAGTTACACATGTAGTGTCCACTCACAGCTCATGGCATAAGACCAGTCATATTCCCCACCAACCAATAAGGAGATCAGGAAACACAATTCTTCCATGTTCCTTGATGGAGGAAGGACTGGAAATACTTGGTTAGCAACCATTTTTCATAGAAATGTAAGTTAATCACAGCTTCTGTAGAAATATCTATGGTAAATACGAAAAAGTGAAAATTGAAAGTTCTAGTTGCTCAGTCCTATCCCGACTCTTTGCAACCACATGGACTGTAGTCTGCAAGGCTCCTCTGTCCATGGAATTCTCCAGGCAAGAATGCTGGAGTGGGTAGCCATTCCCTTCTCCAGGGGATCTTCCTGACCCAGGGATAGAACCCAGGTATCCCACATTGCAGGCAGATTCTTTACCATCTGAGCCACCAAGGAGGTCCCATAATAAGTATATCACAAATCTAAGTTGAGTATAATTTTCATATATATAAGTTGAGTATAATATTCATATCTAGCCTTGAATTCTTTCTCCCAAGCAACTCTGGAATCTCTTATTTCAGAAAAGATACAATAGATGTGAAATATATTTTAAGATGATTCTGATTAAATAAAATGAATGTGAAACTGTTCAATAAATTATACATCTTGGCTTAAAACTAAGATATTTGAGTGAAAAATGGCTGACTTAAACCATAGAGAAGGTGATTATAGGAAAAACCATCATAAGTTTTTCTCAGATGACTTAAAGAAATAGACTTAAAGTCAATATTTAAACATCAAATTAGGTGATTTTCATAAGGGTTACATAAAAATGCCATGGCATACAAAAAATAAAAAAAGACATTTGATAGGAAAGCCCAAGATTCTAGACCTAAGTTCATCATGAATTAGCTATGTGTCCTGGGTGGCATCTGGTCCCATCACTTCATGGGAAATAGATGGGGAAACAGTGGAAACAGTGTCAGACTTTATTTACTTGAGCTCCAAAATCACTGCACATGGTGACTGCAGCCATGAAATTAAAAGACGCTTACTCCTTAGAAGGAAAGTTATGACCAACCTAGATAGCATATTGAAAGGCAGAGACATTACTTTGCCAACAAAGGTCTGTCTAGTCAAGGCTATTGTTTTTCCAGTGGTCATGTATGGATGTGAGAGTTGGACTGTGAAGAAAGCTAAGCACCAAAGAATTGATGCTTTTGAACTGTGGTGTTGGAGAAGACTCTTGAGAGTCCCTTGGACTGCAAGGAGATCCAACCAGTCCATTCTAAAGGAGATTGGTCCTGGATGTTCTTTGGAAGGAATGATGCTAAAGCTGAAACTCCAGTACTTTGGCCACCTCATGCAAAGAGTTGACTCATTGGAAAAGACCCTGATGCTGGGAGGGATTGGGGGCAGGAGGAGAAGGGGACAACAGAGGATGACGTGACTGGATGGCAGGACCAACTCAATGGACGTGAGTTTGAGTAAACTCCGGGAGTTGGTGATGGACAGGGAAGCCTGGTGTGCTGCAATTCATGGGGTCGCAAAGAGTTGGACACGACTGAGTGACTGAACTGAACTGAACTGGGTGTTCTGTAGGTATATAAAATGAAAAATGGAAGAGATGTATAAGGTTTCTTGCAACCTAAAGTTATTTGACCTATGTAATTCAACTTGTCATAACTCAATTTAGGAGCAACTACTAGGGTAATTAGAGTAATAATTACTATAGCAAGTACACTCCAAAATTTCAATGGCTTAAAATAACATAATTTTATTTTTCACCCACAGAATAGTATTCCTCTCTAACAGGTGATTTTTTTCCCACACTCTGACTCAGGAAATCCATGTTTTCTTCCAGCTAGTGATTCCATCCTCCACTGGAGCCTCAGAGTCCTCTGCTTCTACTCAGAAGAAGCAGGGGGCATAGTGGAGAAGCCCAGTCTAGATGGGGCACACATCACTTCTGCTCACCTTCCATTGGACAAAGACCCCACTAGAGAGAACACACAGCCCTACGTGGATGCAGGGAGGACTGGAAGATGCAGTGGATGGCTGGAGACCCTTCTCCCAGTACCAACTTCATCCTGTGGAAGTAGGGAGCCAAATTTGTGGAGAAGATTTTACCCTCATCTAGTTTCTCTTGATGGCCACCTCCCTCCTTCAAAGAATTAACCGCTCCTCTCTGTTGCTCCGCCTGCACTCAGACAGAATGCTATCCTGGTACCTCTACCACTTGATTCCTTTAGGTGACAAATATTCAAAGGCAGGGACCACTGTTTATTCAGCCATATATTTCTCAGCACCTGGCCCTATTCTGGAACAAAGTATTATTCAATAACAAATTTTGGCTAAATGAATTTACTCAAAATCCTCTCTCCTACCTTTATGTTTTTTTTTTCCACAATATGTTAACTTTGAAAAGTATCTTAAATCTAAAAAATTTTGTTGTAGATCTTTATCAGAACCCATTTGTCCTGCAAAATTTGTTAGGATTATTACATGAAAAATCTCATTAGGTATCTAGATATAAATGATGATTCCTAGCCCTTCATTCTCCTCTGGAAACCATATTCCCTTCATAAGCAGATGGAGGACAAGGCTCTTTTTGAAATCCTGATCTTAGAGACAGGGCTTGAAATATCCCTTCATTCTTTCAACTTATCTCCATAAACCCCAGGTTTTTAAGTGAATAAAAGTGAAAACTATAAGTCGTATTGTACCTCTAGAATAATTAGACTGTGTAAACTTACAAAAAATACGCAAGTGTACCCTGAAACAGGGCTTCCCAGGTGGCACTAGTGGTAAAGAACCCACCTGCCAAAGCAGGAGACATAGAGACATGGGTTTGATCCCTGCGTCGGGAAGATCCCCTGGAGGAGGGCATGGCAACCCAGTCCAGTATTCTTGCCTGGAGAATCCCATGGACAGAGGAGCCTGGCGGGCTACAGTTCATAGGGTCACAGAGTCAGACACAACTGAAGTGACTTAGCATGCACACACCCTTAAAAATAACATTTAAACAATAGAAAACACCTAAAATATTTTGTCCATAAGGAATAGTGAACATTTTGAAAAAAATTTACTTTCTGGTCAATTACTATTTATTCCAGACCAAACATATAAATATGTAATGATATGTGTATTGCAGAATCCATTCATTTATCCAACATTTATTAAGTACCTAGTTTGACTTATTAGCCTAGATTATTTAGGAAAAATCAAACCATTTTTTTCAAATTACCTGGGTAATTATAGAATATTCAGCACTGGATATGCAGCAAGATCTTTGGGGAGAATTTTTAATTATAACATATGGCTCTTTAAGGACAGGAGCTCACATCTACCCATTCTTGACTTTCCAATAAATATTTATAGAATAAGTTACTACCAAAATAAATCCTCTTTGTTTTTAAATTTGTTTTAAAACTTTTTTACCTATGACGATATTGAACTTTATCAGAATCCTGTGACCCTGGAAAACAGCAATAATTAAAACAAACAAAACATCTTTTTGTGTTCCAGGCAGTGATTTACTGTAAAGAAACAACTTTTCCCAGGTGAGTTAGGTAAGATTAATCGAGGCTCCCCTTGTTTACCTATGACAAAGACAGATAAAATCTCTTTCTTTCACTTACAAATGATTAGCTGAACTACTTATCTCCACTGATTAATAAGGACAGAATGCTTGTTAATCAAAGTTTGCTTAAGCCTCTCTCCTTCCACCAAACCTCTGAACTTTGACCTGAGCCATCATAAAACTCCTACTAGGTGTCCCGCCTGAGAATAGGCAGCTTCAGGATAACACAATCCCTGATCCACTCCCATCCCACTTACCCACATTCTGTTTTTACTAGCCTTGTTTATTTTTCCCTATGAAAGAAAAACCCTTTTTGACTAAGTTTTGAATGCTTTCAAAGCTCACTGCAATAGTCCCTCTCCACCATTAAAACAGACTCTTTCTGCTGTAATAACCCTTTCAAAAAAATCTCTTCTTACTTAAGTTCCAGATTTTTTTTTTCAATTTTATACCTACATTAAAAGAAAATTACTCCTCCTAACACACCCAAAACACAAATGTGAACTAAATATCTAATAGACTCTAATTTTATTTTTCTCATCTGACATCATATAGGGTATGATTTTCTGATTCCATGACATAAAAATGTGTATTAATATCCAAGTTGAATAAGGTAAATATTTAGAACCTATACCAAACAAAGACAATTTTAGAAATAAGAATTTGGGATTTTGTCTTGGGATTTGGGGCACACTTATAGGAACACACACACACACACACACGCAAAATGACACCTGAATGTTAGGGGCTACTGTGTTATTATACCAACTCTCTTTTCTTAAGATTGAATATGTACTGCCATCTACTGGTAAGTGGTACAAAATCAAGTTAATATGTAGAGAGCAGTTTCTACAAAATGATGAGAGCATATTTGCTGAAAAGACAGTCTTTTCAATACGTAACAGACCAAATAACAAATACTTATGTTTTATATGCATTATTTATTGACCCACCATGTTTAAATACTCTTCTATCTCAGTTCAGTTCAGTTGCTCAGTTGTGTCTGACTCTTTGTGACCCCATGAACCGCAGCATGTCAGGCCTCCCTGTTCATCACCAACTCCCGGGGTTCACCCAAACCCATGTCCATCAAGTCGGTGATGCCATCCAACCATCTCAGCCTCTGTCGTCTCCTTTTCCTCCTGCCCTCAATCTTTCCCAGCATCAGAGTCTTTTCAAATGAGTCAGCTGTCCACAGGAAGTGGCCACAAGTATTGGAGTTTCAGCTTCAACGTCAGTCCTTCCAGTGAACACCCAGGACTGATCTCCTTTAGGATGGACTGGTTGGATCTCCTTGCAGTCCAAGGGACTCTCAAGAGTCTTCTCCAACACCACAGTTCAAAAGCATCAATTCTTCAGTGCTCAGCTTCTTTATAGTCCAGCTCTCACATCCATTATGACCACTGGAAAAACCATAGCCTTGACTAGACGGACCTTTGTTGGCAAAGTAATATCTCTGCTTTTTAATATGCTGTCTAGGTTGGTCATAACTTTCCTTCCAAGGAGTAAGCATCTTTTAAATTCATTGCTACAATCACCATCTGCAGTGATTTTGGAGCCCCCCAAAATAAAGTCTGACACTGTTTCCACTGTTTCTCCATCTATTTGCCATGAAGTGATGGGACCAGATGCCATGATCTTAGTTTTTTGAATGTTGAGCTTTAAGCCAACTTTTTCACTTTCCTCTTTCACTTTCATCAAGAGGCTTTTTAGTCCCTCTTCACTTTCTGCCTTAAGGGTACTGTCATCTACATATCTGAGGTTATTGATATTTCTCCTGGCAATCTTGATTCCGGCTTGTGCTTATTCCATCCCAGCGTTTCTCATGATGTACTCTGCATATAAGTTAAATAAGCAGGGTGACAATATACAGCCTTGACGTACTCCTTTTCCTATTTGGAACAAGTCTGTTGTCCCATATTCAGTTCTAACTGTTGTTTCCTGACCTGCATATAGATTTCTCAAGATGCAAGTCAGGTGGTCTGGTATGCCCATCTCTTTCAGAATTTTCCACAACTGTGGAAATTGTGATCCACACAGTCAAAGGCTTTGGTTTCTATCTCAGATTTTCCCCAAAACATGTTTAAGTTGGTAAAAAAAACTTTTATTTTATTATGCCAAAGCCTTTGACTGTGTGGATCCCAACAAATTGCAAAAATTGTTAAACATATGAGAATACCAGACCACCTTACATGCCTCCTGAGAAATCTGTATGTAAGTCAAGAAGCAACAGTTAGAACCAGACATGAAACAATGGACTTGTTCAAAGTTAGAAAAGGAGTACATCAAGACTGTATACTGTTACCCTGCTTATTTAACTTATACACAGAGTACATCATGAGAAATGTTGGACTGGATGAATCACAAGCTGGAATCAAGATTGCCAGGAGGAATATCAATAACCTCAGATATGCATATGACATCACCGTTATGGCAGAAAGTGAAAAAGAACTAAAGAGCCTCTTGATGAAAGTGAAAGAGGAGAGTAAAAGTGTTGGCTTAAAACTCAATATTCAAAAAACTAAGATCACGGCATCCAGTCCCATCATTTCATGGCAAATAGATGGAGAAAAAGTGGAAGCAGTGACAGACTTTATTTTCTTGGGTTCCAAAATCACTGTGGATGGTGACTACAGCCATTAAATTAAGACTCTTGCTCCAAAAAAGAAAAGCCATGACAAACCTAGATAGCATATTAAAAAGCAGAGACATCACTTTGCTGACAAAGGTCCATATAGTCAAAGCTATGGTTTTTCTAGTAGTCATGTGTGGATGTGAGATTTGAACTATAAAGAAAGCTGAGCTCCAAAGAACTGATGCTTTCAAACTGTGGTGCTGGAGAGGACTCTTGAGAGTCTCTTGGACAGTAAGGAGATCAAACCAGTCAAATCTTAAGGAAATCAACCCTGAATATTCATTGAAAGTACTGATGTTGAATCTCCAATACTTTGGCCACCTGATGCAAAGAGCCCACTCATTGGAAAAGACTCTGTGCTGGAAAAGATTGAAGACAGGAGGAGAAGGGAACGACAGAATATGAAATGGTTGGATGGCATCACCAACTCAATGGACATGAGTTTGAGCAAACTCTGGGAGATGGTGAAAGACAGGATAGCCTGGCATGCTGCAGTCTATAGGGTGGCAAAGAGTTGGACACATCTGAGCAACTGAACAATAAAATAATTTTTAAATGAGTCTGGGTTAAATATCTGAATAAGTCTGATAGTTACATATATTGAATAGGTTTCAAAGTTCAGTATAATATTCAGCTTGATGCAAAAAATATGGTGTATATACAAGCAATGCCAATATCATTTGGAAACTTGTTAGAAATGAATCTTAAGTTTCTCTGTTGACCCACTTGATGAGAATCTGCATTTTCACAGGATCATTAGGTAATGTATATGCATGTTCAACTTTGAGAAGCTCTGATAGGAAGTACTGTACAGCATTGTATGTCAAAAGACCTTTTTCAAGAAAGGGAGGTGCTCAAGAGTTTTATCATGGTTTCAGAATAATTTTTCACTTTTCAATCTTCAAATGGATTTTATCTTGCAGTTAATTTTTTTGAATCACTGTAAGATCAATTGAAGCAGTCTTAGAACAAAGTATACCTCTGTTAAAGAAAGACAAAGAACAATGCCCTCAGGCTATATGTTAACGTTACACATTTGTGCATACTGAAGTTCATTAAACTGTTCAGCATCATTGATGAGACTTTCTACATGATTAACTACTGAAATTGCCACACTTACCAAATAGGTCAAGAGTTTCATAATCAAGGGAAAAATATAAACAAGCTAAAGAATTGAGTTGAGAACAGGTAAATTTAGGCAGTAAATTGCAAGCATATGGGTACACACACATACACACATTGACAATGAACTCCTAAAGTCAAGTTGACAGGCCACAGGAGCCAAACTTTAACAGGTCCCTGGTTCTTCACATATCCCACAATTATGTGTATTAGAAAGGAGTGCCATTGTCTCAAGCAACTTCATTTACAGTACTGGATGCCTCTTTAAAAAAGCACACAGATAAAAGTGTATGTTCTACAGAGTAAAGGACATAGCCTTAATTTTTCATGAGTTAAATCTAAGATAATACCATATAGGGTAGAAAACTGTTGGGACTTCCATGATCTAGCACATAGTCAATATTTAAACATTTCATGTATGCTTGAAAATGTGCATTTTCTAGTTGGTGGATACTAAGTAGATAGAGAAATCAAAATTGTTAACCATTAATGATGGTCTCCATGTTTATATCATACTAACTTTTTTTGTCTGAGCTATTAGGTAATATAAGTACATTAATATCTCCTACTATCATGATGAATTTTAGAAAATATATCTTGTTCTAGCAAGTTTGCTTCTTGAATTTTAAACCTGCTCCATTGTGTCCAACTCTTGAGACTCTATGGACTAGCCCACCAGGCTCCCCTGTCCATGGGATTTCCTAGGCAACAATACTGGAGTGGGTAGCCATTCCCTTTTCCAGGGATTTTCCTGACCCAGGAATGGAACCAGTCTCTTGCATTGCATAGGCACATTCTTTACCCTCTAAGACACCAGGGAAGTCCCATTCTATTAATAGTAGACTATTTCTATTTTCCTAAGAAAAACAGTATCATGATTATATTATGACCATCTTTATTCTTAATAATGCTTTTCATCTTAAATTCTGAATGATTTATACTACCCAAAGTAAGCCAAATGCCAGAGGTTAAGGGCACAGTCTTCTAGAAGGGTTCAGTTCAGGCAATATGCACAAGTTCATGCATCTAGAGGGTCACCCCAACTGCTAACCAGCTGGCTATAATTTTGTATAAGCTCTTTATATATTTTAGATAGTAAGCACTTTTCAGACATATGATTTATAAATATTCTCTTTCATTTAGTTGGTTGTCTTTTCATTTTGCTGATGATCCTGTGTTGTGCAGAAGCTTTTTAGTGTGATGTCACCCCACTTGTTATTATTGTCTTTGCTTTTGGTATCAGTTGAACTTCTAATTGTCAAAGGTCAAAACCTTCTTTCTAGGATTTCCTTTGTATTATCTTTTGCAGCCAGATAGAGATGACACCATTCATATCCACAAATCAATGTTCTGTCCATTCTCATCCAACAGTTGTTTCAGCAATAGCTCATAAAATTCCTAGCCAAGCGACATTTTCTAATATTGAGGTTTCTAAGGCATCTAGAAGTCTAAGAATTCTGTAACTGGTAGAGATACAGGCAACACCTCTAGCTAATTCACAATGCACAAGTAGAGTTGGAGAGATAGACATTGGAATTGTTATGTCTCTTTAACTGTCTCCTACTTCACCTCCAGGTTCATTTCCTAAATTTAAGCCTCAGAATCTTCTACTTAAGATTATTTTTAACAACCTCCTAACGGGCTTCCTGCCTCAATCTTGTCCCTGCCAGACCTGTTCTTCACTTTAAATCCTGAGTGATCTTCCTAAATCACTCATTTAATTATGTCATTCCTAGCCTCAAAATCCCATGTTATCTTACATATCTTACCATATCTTAACTGCTCTTAGGATAGGTTCCAAACACTAATAATAAATGTTAGGCCTTTTATAAAAAAATGAATTTCAATTATTTGAATTCACTCTGCAATTTTTGTCCTTCAGGTCATCACTCTTGCTTTTGTTTCCGCTTGGAATACACTTTCTACATCATCTCTTCATGTGGCTGACTCAGGTGAGCCCTTGAATCTTGAATAAAACTTCCCTGAATTTCCAAAGGCTAGATCAGGTGCTGTCCTCCTCTGCCATCACATATGACCAGAGAACTCAGTACTTAACCCTGTTGTAGAACTTATCACTCAGCTCCTCTCTAAATTCTGTGAGGGCTAGCGTCATATCTTAACTTATTCACTATTCTATTTTTAACACCTATCAGTGCATTCCCATAGTAAGTATTCAGTAAAGTTTTTCTAAATGGGTGAATTAGTAAAGCACAAAATTATTCAGAAAAAAGATACATGTTGCTGTACTCTCTTCTGCTACCAAACTCATTTTTGGAGAATTTCACTAATCTAAATACACTGGAATACTGCTCTAAAGTTAACAGATACAAAGAAGTAACATTTTATATAAGATAAACTCATGTTGGACTCACAGAGTTAGTTGCTGATGTTCCCAAAATTCAGTTCAGTTCAGTCACTCACTTGTGTCTGACTATTTGCAATTCCATGGACTACAACACGCCAGGCTTCCCTGTACATCACCAACTCCTGGAGCTTGCTCAACTCATGTCCATCGAGTTGGTGATGCCATCCAACCATTTAATCCTCTCTTGTCCTCTTCTCTTCTTGCCTTCAATCTCTCCCAACATCAGGGTCTTTTCCAATGAGTCAGTTCTTCGCATCAGGTGGTCAAGGTATTGCAGTTTCAGCTTCAGCATCAGTCCTCTCAATGAATATTTAGGATTGATTTCCTTTTGGATTGACTGGTTGGATCTCCTTGCAGTCCAAGGGACTCTCAAGAGTCTACTCCACCGCCAGAGTTCAGAAGCATCAGTTCTTCGGCACTCAGCTTGCTATATAGCCCAACTCTTACATCCATACATGACTACTGGAAAAACCATACCTTTGACTAGTCAGACCTTTGTTGGCAAAGTAATGTCTCTGCTTTTTAATATGCTGTCTAGGTTGCTCATAGCTTTTCTTCCAAGCAGCAAGCATCTTCTAATTTCATGGCTGCAGTCACCATCTGCAGTAATTTTGGAGCCCCCAAAAATAAAGTCTGACACTGTTTTCATTGTTTCCCCATCTATTTGCCATGAAGTGATGGCACCAGATGCCATGATCTTCATTTTTTGAATGTTGAGCTTTAAGCCAGCTTTTTCACTCTCCTCTTTCACTTTCATCAAGAGACTCTTAAGTTCTTCTTCACTTTCTGCCATAAGAGTGGTGTCATCTACGTATCTGAGATAATTGATATTTCTCCTGGCAATCTTGATTCCAGCTTGTGATTCATCTAGCCCAGCATTTCTCATGATGCACTCTGCATGTAAGTTAAGTAAGCAGGGTGATAATATACAGCCTTGACGTACTTCTTTCCTAATTTGGAACCAGTCTGTTCTTCCATGTTCAGTTCTAACTGTTGCTTCTTGACTTGCATACAGATTTCTCAAGAGACAGGTCAGGTTATCTGGTATTCCCATCTCCTTAAGAATTTTCCAGTTTGTTGTGATCTACACAGTCAAAGGCTTTGTTGTAATCAATAAAGCAGAAGTAGATATTTTTCTGGAATTCTCTTGTTTTTTTCTATGATTCAACGGATGTTGGCAATTTGATCTCTGGCTCCTCTGCTTTTTCGAAATCCAGCTTGAACATATGGAATTTCATGGTTTATAGACTGTTGAAGCCTGGCTTGGAGAATTTTGAGCATTACTTTGCTATCATGAGATGAGAGCAATTGTGCTGTAGTTTGAACATTCTTTGGCATTGCCTTTCTTTGGGTTTGGAATGAAAACAGACCTTTTCCAATCCTGTGGCCACTGCTGAGTTTTCCAAATTTGCTGACTTACTGAGTGCAGCACTTAAACAGCATCATCTTTTAGGATTTGAAATAGTTCAGCTGGAACTCCATCTTCTCCACTAGCTTTGTTTGTAGTAATGCTTCCTATGGCCCACCTGACTTGGCATTCTAGGATGGATGGCTCTAGGTGAGTGATCACACCATTGTGATTATCTGGGTAATATCTTTTTTGTATAGTTCTTCTGTATATTCTTGCCACCTCTTCTTAGTATGTTCTGCTTCTGTTAGGCTCCGTATCATTTCTGTCTTTTATTGAGCCCATCTTTGCATGAAATGTTCCCTTGGTGTCTCTAGTTTTCTTGAAGAGGTCTCTAGTCTTTTCCACTCTATTGTTTTCCTCTATTTCTTTGCACTGATCACTGAGGAAGGGTTTCTTATCTCTCTTTGCTATTCTTTGGAATTCTACATTCAAATGGGTGTATCTTTCCTTTTCTCCTTTGTCTTTCACATCTCTTCTTTTCATATATATTTGTAAGGCCTCCTCAGACAACTATTTTGCCTTTTGCATTTCTTTTTTTTGGGGTGGTCTTGAACACTGCCTTCTGTACAATGTCATGAATCTCTGTCCATAGTTTTCTAGCACTCTGTCTATCAGATCTAATCTCTTGAATCTGTTTGTCACTTCCACTGTGTTATCATAAGCAATCTGATTTAGGTCATACCTGAATGGTCTAGTGGTTTTCCCTACTTTCTTCAATTTAAGTCTGAGTTTGGCAATAAGGAGTTCATGATCTGAGCCACAGTCAGCTCCCAGTCCTGTTTTTGCTGACTGTATAGAGCTTCTCCATCTTTGGCTACAAGGAATATAATCAATCTGGTTTTGGTATAGACCGTCTGTGTGATGTCCATGTGTAGAGTCTTCTCTTGTGTTGGAAGAGGGTGTTTGCTAGGACCACTGATTGCTCTTGGCAAAACTCTGTTAGTCTTTGCCCTGCTTCATTTTGTACTCCAAGGCCAGATTTGCCTGTTACTCCAGGTATCTCTTGACTTCCTATTTTTGCATTCCAGTCCCCTATGATGAAAAGGACTTCATTTCCCCAAAGAATTTTATGTTCCCCAAAGCACTTTGTTTTAAGGTGGCCAGACTTGAACGGTTTGCATGCCAAGATGCATGGCTAAAACATGTCTCTCCTACAGGGTAAGCCGTTCCAGCACAAGAAATCCTCCAGTGCTTTGCTTCAAAATACAGAAGAGCTTAACATGCAAGAGATTTTTAAAGAAAATAGGTATTTGGAGATATTGAAAAAAAGACTAGAGAAGTAAAGCTTTTGTTCATAAAATAGAGCTCTTTTGTTTTGCAAATCAAGTTTAATTCACACAGACATAAATATGTGCCACTCAGAAAGAAAAATGTAAATTTTTTTTTTACAGGGAGAGAAAAATACTATACTTTAAAGGATTTTATCCTCCACCTTGCAAAACTGGAATCATGCATAGCTCTGTGTAGTACTTTGCACGAAGTACATTCACCTTCCAAGACTGAAAACAAAGAAAAAGCTTGCATAATTTTTTTTTGTAAAATAAAGAAGCACACATATGATAATTTGGTGTATTACTGCAAACAAAGTACACATTTTGAATGCTTCAGAAAACTACAACTTTGTTAGAAGCTAATAGGTTGTTTCTTATAACTATATGCTAGGACACCTATCAAAAGCATGTCCAGTCAAGAGATTGACATAGTTTCAAAGAGAGGCCATTAATCTGGTGACAGCAATCCATTAAACTACCTCTGCAAATCATTTTATTGGAGGAATGAAATATTGGAGTGAGAGTAGGACTCTTGTTTACTGTCATTATTGACTAATTACAACATGATTGCTTAGGGACAAGCCAATTTTTTGTACCATGTAGAAAGATAACAAAGATAAAGAAACTCCTGTTTAGAGCAACTCAGCTTTTTAAGGGAATATATTTCTCCATTTGACTCTCCACAGAAAACAGAAAGAAACTTGTTCTTCTATTTTAGGTAAGATGGATGAGAGCAGATTTAATTTAAGGTAACATAATTAGTAAAATACTTTTTTATTCTGTGATTAAACTATATGAAAAATTCAATAGAATTCTAAATAACTTATTATCTACTATACCACTTTACACACTACTAAAGCTAATTATTTTTCTCTCAAAAATTTTCTTAGATTTTTGTTTTTAATATAGAGATATAACAATAACAGTCAGAAAAATATTGATCTAACTAAAGAAATCAAATATCTCTTAAGGTTGCATTTATAGCTTTTTAATTTAATCTAAGTTTGTCATTGGAGAAGGCAATGGCACCCCACTCCAATACTCTTGCCTGGAAAATCTCATGGCCGGAGGAGCCTGGAGGACTACAGTCCATGGGTCGCTAAGAGTCGGACATGACTGAGCAACTTCACTTTCACTTTTCACTTTCATGCATTGGAGAAGGAAATGGCAACCCAGTCCAGTGTTCTTGCCTGGAGGATCCCAGGGACGGTGGAGCCTGGTGGGCTGCCATCTATGGGGTTGCACAGAGTCGGACACGACTGAAGTGACTTAGCAGTAGCAGCAGCAAGTTTGCCATTATGAAAAGTCATGATGTTTTTTGGAATCATTCTCCAAGATATACACTCAATTTTTGATTATTTAAGAGAGCAGAGTATAGAAAATAGCAAAGATGGTTAGATCTACAAATCACTTCCTTGCCTAAACCTCAACTAACATATTTCATAAAGCAGCTTCAAGTTAAAGGATTAGTGATCAGGAAATGACCAAAAGGTGAGTAGCAAAAGAGGAAAGAAAGAAAAGAGGAATCTGAAAAATGTGTTAACTACATTATTAACTCTCAAAATACTCCTTTAAAGCAGTGGAAGAGGGAATAATTGGATTGAATAAAATGCAGGCCGAAGTTCGGCCTATCGGGTGTAAGTAATACATACACGGATGTCCCAGGTAGCACTAGTGGTAAAATCCGCTAGTGGTAAAGAATGCACGTAGATGTAAGAGACATGGGTTCAATCCGTGGATTGGGAAGATTCCCTGGAGAAGCGAATGGCTACCCACTCCAGTATTCTTGCCTGGAGAATCCTATGGACAGAGGAGCCTGGTGGGCTCCAGTCTATGGGGTGACAAAGAGCTGGACACTATATGGTAGTGATTTAGCATGCACGCACTATACATACACAGAGACTTAACATATTATGAGATATAAACAGAGTAAGTGAACAGGCTGCATAGGACAGAGGAATAAAATTTAGTTTCTGTAATTGTAGAATGAGGCAATAACTGTTTAAGCATTTTTCAGTGATTTATAAAATATCCTGAGTGCATCAAGTGTAGGAACAGTGGTCAGTAAGACAGGTACAGTAACTGCCTGAATCTTCAGAAGAATATATATTAAGTGATGACAATTAATTAATTAATTAATGCTATACAAAGTCTATGAGGAAATAAAGGATGCTATGATAACATAAAACGAGGACTTGACTGAGTCTTAGAGGAAATTATCCTCTAAGGAAGTAACGTTTAAAGGTCACCAGGAGGTAATTCCATTTAACAAAACTTTATTGAGTATAAGCTGTGTGTAAAGTACCACACCTTTTTTTTCCTGAATAACAATAGTAGAAGGTATACCTATAAATGTATTCCCAGGGCCAAGAAAGGACAGCAAACCCTGAATGAACACCTTGCATTCTGCACACATTTGTATCCTGCCCAAGAAAGAGTCCTCTCAATACATCTTCTAGGACCAGATCCTACAATAGCGTGAAAACAATAGTCCCAAGGAGCCTAGAGCTGAACTTTGTAGTGGACCATAGGCTGATAACTTGGGTACATGAAGCTCCAGCTCTGGATTTAAAATCTTAGTCATAAAGAAAGAATGAAATAATGCCGTTTGCAACAACATGGATAGACTTAAAGATTATCATTCTGAGTGAAGTAAGTCAGACAGAGACCAATGATACCACTTATATGTGGAATCTTAAAGTGCTGGAGCATATTCTCAGCAAAAGTCAACCCAGGATTGAACCCATAATCTTATCTATCATGCTTTTATTCTTCCACTGTTAATGGCGATTAATATTCAAAATGAAACAAAAAATGAAGTTTCACTTCTAATTTAACTCTGAGTTGCAAAGTTCAGAGATAAAGGGAGGAAAGAGGTCTGTTGAAGAGGAATGTTCACGGCATACCATGTCATATTCCTTATAGCAACAGAGAATCTCACTGCTGCCCTGGGCCTGTGCCACATGCTCTGCTGAACAGATCCCATGAAAGCTATGGTCTGCATGTGATGTTTGATTTTAATTTAAAAATGACTTTTAAAATAGCCAAAAATTTTAGAGTTAGATTAAAAAGTATTTTTTAAGTTTTTTTTTTTTTTTTTGGTTGTTTTGTTTTACCTATTCATCTGTCAGTGGACATTTATTAATATCCTCATGTTGTATCTCCTCTTTGTTGCATTCTCAGAAAGTAAATCTATTCCTTCTCTATTGTCTTGACTCTAATATATTAACAGATGGTCCTATCACCTAAAAGGGTAAATAAAATCTGTAAGAGCTACTAGCTTACTGGTTCAATAACGATATGCCAGGGTTAAAGTAAGTTAACTGCAACTCAAGATAACAGAAATGAACAATAAGGATCACTGATATGTGCCCATATTTACTCACTTAATAAAGGAACAAAAACCTATTATAAGGATGATACAGTACACTGTAGTAGTGACTAATCTGATTTTAATTGCTCCAGAGTCCAATTATCTTCTTGCTCTATTTTTGCACAATGTTCACACAATCAATTCTTTATTCCTAGAAGAATTTTTCACATCATTAAAATTGAGAAAAAAATTAAACCTATACATCACTGTGCTGTTGGTTTCCCTTTTAAATATGCCTACACATTTTCATTTGGAAATCAATTGGAATTCTGGGCTAACGCCTCTGTGGGTATTTGGCCAATTATGCCATAAAGCTCAAGACAAATGAGAGCCCTCTGAATGATCTAGTTTTGCACACAATGGAGAGAAAACAATTGACCAGAAAACAGATCATTATCTAAGTCTTGCAGATTTACTTTTAACAATAAGATTGTTGATTTTTTAACTGTATGAAAAATGTACTACTGTGACCTTCTGAAAATGAAAATTTCCATGGATACTTTTATGACTTCAAGTACGAGGTCATCTGAAAAATGTTCCTGTGATAATTTCTAGTGTAGCCATTCAGCTAAGGTTAAAATCAAACAATACAAGTTATTTTATGTTTATTCAAGTATTGCCTTTTCACATTTGAATTTATACAAAATTTATTTCATATTGTTCACCTGTTTTAGCTATTTTTCATAGTTGGTCAATTCATTTCAACACATGTTTTTTTCTTTCACCCTGCTTTTTTTTTTTCTCATTTCAAGTTTGGGAAGCTTATAGGTAGTATGAGGCAGGAGTTGATACAGCTGTTGCTGTTAACAACATTCATCAGCTGTCAACTCTGTGCAGGATACCAGATTGCAGTAAATACTATAGAAAGTTATAAGTAGATGGCTGCTTAACTTCTGCCCTCAATGATGATGTAATCTAATGAAATTCATTTAATATACTCTCTTGGAAATGTAAAATACACTAGAAAAACACATTACAGATATTTAAAGAGCAATATTTCAAGTACCAGCTCAAGTGTCATAGATAAATGTCTCCAATTCTTTGCTGAAAGTTCATTGGGATTCCACTGCTAATACTATTAAGAACAACAGATATAAAAATGGCCATGAAAGACCTAAGGATCTACAAAGATACTGTGGTAGTTAAAATTTACAGAGTATCTAATAAGTGCCAAGCCCAGGAGTTTTACATACATTATTTAACTTAATCCTCATGACAACTTTACCTGCAAGGTTTATCCCCATTTTCCATATTAGGTTAGAGAAATTAAGTATTTAGTCAGATCATATAGCTAATAATGGCAGAGGCTGGATTGATAACATGTTATTCTAACTCCAAACTTTCCCCATTTCCCCCACAGCCTCTCAGGCTTCTTTACCTGGCCAATCTAATTTTCTCAATGATTTTTCCCTGCTTTACTCTCTGATCTCAGCCAATGTTTCATTATCTCCTCCCATTTCCTTTGCACTTTCTTCCTGTGCTGAACCCACTAGATGACACCAACACCACCACAGGCACAAGGCGCTGCATCTTCTTGAACTTCTGTGTGGGCCCAAGCCTCTCCAACCACGCTTTTGGCTATAGTCAGTGACTAGCTGTCTAATCCTAGGTGGCTCTAGTAGTAAAGAACCTGCCTGCCAATGCAGGAGTCCTAAGAAATGTAGGTTTCATCCCTGGATTGGAAAGATCCACTGGAGGAGGGCTTGGCAACCTGCTTCAGTATTTTTGCCTGGAGAAGTCCATGGACAGAGGAGCCTGGCAGCTTCTCTGGGGTCACAAAGAGTCAGACATGACTGAAGCGACTTAGTACATACACAGTTCTCCAGCTCCCCTTTCAGGCCTTCCTTTCCTCACCTCCTCATATATTCTTTACTCTCTAAATTCCCTCTACTCCCAAAAATACCTTTTGAAGCTGACTGATACCGTCACTAATTTATAAAACTCCTCTTTTTCATCTTCATTCATGTAGAATGAATTGCAATCAATTTTTAAGAGATAATTCTAGAGAAAGAGAATTAGCATTAATTAAGCAGCTTCTATGCCTGACAGACAATGTCTGCTGGGTCTTTTGCATCTTACCTGGTTTTATTTCCAGTTAAGTTCAGTTCAGTCACTCAGTCGTGTCCAACTCTTTCTGACCCAATGGACTACAGCACGCCAGGCCTCCCTGTCCATCACCAACTCCTGGAGTTTACCCAAGCTCATGTCCATTGAGTTGGTGATGCCATCCAACCATCTCATCCTCTGTCATGCCCTTCTTCTCCTGCCTTCAATCTTTCTCAGCATCAGGGTCTTTTAAAATGAGTCAGCTCTTCACATCAGGTGGCCAAAGTGTTGGAGTTTCAGTTTCAACATCAGGCCTTCCAATGAACATTCAGGACTGATCTCCTACTTATTTCCAGTAGTAAGTCATTACATCTAAGGTAACTGCTCACTCTTCTGAATGTCGAGGGTATTTACTGACTCAACTCAACAAACGTTTACCAAGTGCTCATTAGATTTCAGGCATTGTGTGGGTTGCTGATGAGAAAATGATGAGAGGACAGGTCTCAAACTCAAGAACATTACAGCCTAAGGGAAGAAAGTCAATGGACAAATACATCACTATATGATGAAAAATAATCACAACCATCTATAGAGTCGTACGCACATATGGAAAAGACTCCAGACCCAGAATGGGAATAGGAAGAGTAAAGTGAAAAAGATAACTTTCCAAGGATGGTATACATATGCAATCTCTCAATTATGAATATGGGTAAAAGTGAAAGTGAAAGTCCCTCAGCTGTGTCTGACTCTTTGTGACCCCATGGACTATGGAATTCTCCAGGCCAGAATACTGGAGTGCGTAGCCTTTCCCTTCTCCAGGGGATCTTCCAAATCCAGGGATCAAACCCAGGTCTGCCGCATTGCAGGCGGATTTTTTACCAGTTGAGCCACAAGGGAAGTCCAGGAATACTGAAGTGGGTAGCCTATCCTTTCTCCAGCGGATCTTACCCACCCAGGAATCAAACCAGTGTCTCCTGCATTGCAGGTGGATTCTTTCTCAAAACAAGTAGGTGGTGTGGGTTGGAATACACCAGGAATAAAAGGGACACCGTCTTCAGAGTGTTTGTGTGTGACTGGAAAATAGTGTCATTAATAAATACTGGTGGAGAGCTGGAGGCAGAAGGAGAAACTAGATCTTAAAAGGCTTTCTGTGTTGTGCTACATTGCTTAGATATTAATCTCAAAACAATGGGGAGATATTCATGGCTTCTCTTTAGCTAAGTGCGTCTAGATTTTTACTTTGGAAAGATCAATATGTCTGAGATTTGGAGACAGAAAAGCTAGAAGGAGAGGAGTTAAGTGACTTTGTTGCAGTATATCCAAGACAAAGATGATGAGGGTCTGAACTAGTGATGGCAAAATGTACTTTGCTTTAAGAAATAGATTTTGAACAGAAATGGTCTATAGATTTCTAGATGCAGGGAAAAGAGAGGCATCAGTGGAATATCTGGGTCCAGAATGATGTCTTGGGGTCTGCCTTGGATGGTGGGACCCTGGGAAGAGAAGTACTGGTGGCATGGAGGAAGAGATGTGGCTACATTTGGTTATGGGCTTGAGGTGCCTCCCAGCTTTCAAATGGGAATGCCCAGTGCACATTTCTGTGTGAAGTGACTGGGATATAGCATGTTCATTTTTATTGTAATTTACTATTTCATGCGCATTTTTATTTTGACCAAGTATTTTTTTTTTAATTCTTTGAGCAAAGAGTGAGCATTTCCTTATTATTCTTTGCATTTATCACAGGTCACACACTATATATGGCTAATAGTGGGTGCTCAGGAAAGATTTGTTTCTTGACAACTGAATTCACTAATTAATTGCTATACGTTGACTCTAATATATACTGAATAAAGTCGGATAAAGGCTGTAAAGGTTTGAAAAAGATTTTATGTGTGAGGGTTAGAAGAACAGTGGCATAGCATGTTCATGAAAACCTTATATATTTCTTGTGTGTAACCCTAAATAAGTAGTATCCTAAAAACAATTATTTATATATTTTTGATAACAAAAATTGTCTTATTTTGTCCTCTGTTTTCTCCCAAGCTTTTATGGCACATAGTAGGTATTCAACAAATACTTGTTGAATAAATGTGCAAATCATTGTTAACAATTTATGGAAACAACTATCATCTATATACTATAATTACAAATTATTAAAATCTATATTTAATAATTTACATTAAATAATAGATGGAGTTTACCCAAGTTTTTACCATCCAGTAATCGCAAAGTATTTTTGTTTGCTATCTTTGTAATGCATTTGCAGTTGGAGTCTGTCCCTTTATATCTGAGCAATTCTGTCTCCATCTGCTCGTGATGCCAGATGGAGGAGAGGCACGGAGACCAAGAGACTAATGAAGCAACTCATCAAGTTGTTTAAAAGGCAAAAATATTTAAGAAAATCAAATTGGTCGAAATGCCCTATCTGAAAAGTGATGGTTGTATATTATATAACTTTAAAGTTTCTGGAGGTAAAAAAACAAACAACAAACAAAAAACTAAAGGAAAACTTCTGAAGATAAATTCTTAATGACTTGTAAGGATATCCATTTTGGAAAACCACATAGTATCATCCTCTCTTCAGTGTCTATATCATACCCTGACAGCAAAGAACATTAACTCTTTCTGACTATAAGGGTAAAATTAACTTCACTGGGGACTATGGAGTCCATTAGTGAAAATAGTTTCCCAAGGCTCTTTGCTGGTGATGGACTCAGACACCATGAAATAAGTGTGTAAGCCAGTCTCTTCAAAGAAAACTCAGTAGTTTACAGAAGGGATAGTGCCTGTAATTTATAAGAGAAAGGAAAGGCAGAATCAGGTGAACTCTACTGGATCTTACAGTTCTCCAGAAAGCAGTAGTGAAGATGGAGAGGGAAAAAATGTCACACATGATATTTCAGGACTGTACCAGACATTAGCCAGTGGGAAGTACAAGATAAAATAATATCACCCAAATAGTGCTATAACGCAATAAACTATATTATTCAACTCACCATACAAAATACATTCTAGTATAAGTAAATTCATTTTAAATATTGGTAAGCTGTAAAATTTCATGACAAAGAAAAGATATCAGTGCTATTACAAGTGAAAAACTACAGAATGATAAAGTATGCTTAAATAACAATCATAAGAAGTGAAAGATTCTACCAAAGATTCACCCAAACCAATGATCATGAAACTTACTCATTAAATTTAGACAATTTCCCTCTTTAAAGGAAACACATATCTTCTCAGTTTTCCTCCTCAGCTCCTTCTGAGGCAAGTGACAAGTAGATCTATAGTTGACAGTCAAATTCTCCCTGGGCCTAATTTGGTTTTCCTGACATTTAATTTCTCAAGGTCTTTTATTTTTTTGGTTGAAAATATCTCAAACCTATTAAGATTTCTGAGTTCAAATTATTTTCTAAACCTGGCTCATTTGACTGAATATAAGATTTTTGAAATGCAAATAATTTTATTTAATAAAAGCCACAATCAGGTCACACTTGAAAAGAGAAACTGAAAAAAAAAAGAAGAGGAGGAAGAGGAAGGAGAAGAATGGGAAAGAGGAAGGGGAAGAGGAGAAGCAGCACAAAGTATAACGTACTTACTTGATGTACGTTATAGAGCATTATGCTTGCTTTTTGCTTCTTTCAGGAATTAGAGTCACTGTGAATAATCTGTATTCATTTATTTCTTCATTCACTCATTTATTTGCCAAACATTTTTAAGAACTCTGTATATACCAATCGCTATGCTAATTATTAATTATATATGGCATAGATTTTAAGTTTCCATAAAAGTATAAATATCAGAAATGAATTCTCCCTGGGAATATTGATCTAAAAGAATGCCCAAATAGTCTCCATAGTATAGGTGAGTATGGCTGTGCATGTACCCAATACATTTTATCTGCTCCCCAGCATTTCCCAGTGCTATGGTGTTAGGCAAGTCCATGTGGAAATTTCTAGACAAAGAGCTATAAACAGATGTGATATATATCATTTTGGAGCCAAGACATTTAAGGGCTGTTGGACTACCTTCTTTTCACTATGCTCCTTTTCCTTGCCATAGCAGCCTTGGCAGCCACGTGTAACAGATGCTGAAGCTATAAAATGGTGACACTTTCCTTAGGCCCATTGGACATGTAGTATCAGTGAGAAATGAACAAAGTAGAACTAAGCCACTGAGACTAAAGGGTCTGTTACCCTAGCCTGACTGTTTCAACCCAGCAAGCATGAAGAGATTATCTTAGTATGACAGAGGAAGCGTTGATATGAAACACAGAGATTACATTTGAAACATTTTTTTACTTCTAGAAACCATGCACATCAATTCAGAAGTACTGCATACTGTAGAAACACAACATTCATTTCTTGCTTGGTTCATCTCAATTTATGAGAAGATGAAAGAAGATTCTGAAGCTCTGACAGTCTCATTTTCTCAATAATTTTTTTCTACCTCATCAAGAGATTTCTAGGTTTCAGGCTGTACAGGAAGATTATAGGACTTAAGTTTTTGTACCTGCCATTTTATAGGTCCCTTCCAAGGTCTTTGTCTAATTTCATGTTTATAATTTTGGATAATTAAAAAAAAAAAAAAAGCAATAGTTGCTCAGTTGTACCTGATTCTTTGCAACCCATGGACTGTAGCCTGCCAAAGCTCCTCTGACCACAGAATGCTCCAAGGAGTGGTTTGCTGTGCCCTTCTCCAGGGGATCTTCTCAACCCAGGGATTGAATCCAGGTCCCCTGCATTGCAGGCAGATTCTTTACTGTCTGAGTTAAAAGGATTCTCCCAATTTGAATAAATTTCCAGACAGACAAAACCCTGGATCCAGCCCTACCCAGTCTTTCACATTACACTTCTTACCTAGCACTAGGTGCTATCTTTGTTTTCACCACGTGTTTATCTCACTCTCCAAAAGTAAACTTATATAAAAAGATACCTCTTACCTGGCACTAGGCATTATGTTTCCATTTACATCAGGGATTTGTCTCACTCTCCTAAAGTAAACTAGATAAAAAGGCCTTTTCTCCTCATGATCTGGGAAATTATCATGTATATATTTCCCCTTTAGGCAATTAAATCCAAGAAATGTTTCCTTGGGTGAGTGTTTAAACTACTGCTTTTCCTAGCTTCAGTTATTTTCAGTAGTGTTCATTTACACATATAAACTGGCACCTGCATATTTATATACAAATAGAAACACACACATGTACTCCCAGACTTAAGAGGATATAAGTATATTTTACGATCTGTTGGGTTTTTTCCTCCACGTATTAAGAAGACTTTGTAATAGAGACCTTTATTTGTAACAGAGACCTTTACCACAGGCCAGTATCAGGTAAGCAAGGGGAATGTCTACAGATTTCTGACAACCATTTTCACACATAAGTCAACCATTTTCACAAGGCCCAGCTCATCAGCAAGGCCACATATTGTTCTCTGAGGCAAATTACCTCAACAATTAAAGCCCTGTGCTGACGATTTCTTGGAGTTAGTATTCCCTGGCCCTTCAAACAGAAGAAATCAATGTCTGTAGTATAAGGAGCAGGCTTTCCTCTTTTCCAAAGTACTTTACTTTGTGTATCATGAGGGCAGTGGCATGATCATGGCTGTCATTTTCACAGGGAGCTTAACTGCAATCTGTATTCTAGTAAGGAGAATGCAACAGGAAAGGAGAGAGGATGCCAGGAAAAGTATAGTTACAATTATGCATGCAGGTAGTATGTTAGGAAATGTTTCCAAAACTATGATAAAGTGCTTCATTCTTTATTTAAACTCCCATAATCACTCTTCTTCTTTATCTAAAGAACCACATTTTTAGAAGAAGCAAAATTCTAAAAAAAAAAAAAAAAAAATCAGCTTTCAAGTTTGTTTTTTCCCCTCTAAATGTGGGAAAGAAAGGAGAGTAGGAGGTTTCTGAAATTACTAAAAATAGGACTTTTAACCTAAAATTTGATTCATCAGCAGAACAATTGAGATAGTTAAGTCAAAGAATAAGGTAGAACTGAGTTTACTTCTTAAAATTTTAGTGGCACTTAATGACTTTATCTCAATTTTATTAGTCTATATATTCATCAATCTGATTTCCCTACATTGATGAAAAATATTTTAATGAAAACAAAATATATTAAAGGCAAACATTTGGTCTTGAAACTATTCCAAGGACTAAGTAACATACACAGAAAATTCTATTAAAAATTCTATTTTCATTTTTTAGTACTGCTGCTGCTGCTAAGTCACTTCAGTCGTGTCCCACTCTGTGTGACCCCTGAGACAGCAGCCCACTATGCTCCCCTGTCCCTGGGAATCTCCAGGCAAGAACACTGGAGTGGGTTGCCATTTCCTTCTCCAATGCATGAAAGTGTAAAGTGAAAGTGAAGTCGCTCAGCCGTGTCCGACTCTGAGCAACCCCATGGACTGCAGCCTACCAGGCTCTTCCGTCCATGGGATTTTCCAGGCAAGAGTACTGGAGTGGGGTTCCATTGCCTTCTCCATTTTAGCACTAGGGATACCAAAATAAATACAATACTAGTCAAATACTATGATCAACCTAGATAGCATATTAAAAAGCAGAGACGTCACTTTGCCAGCAAAAGTCCATCTAGTCAAAGCTATGGTTTTTCCAGAAGTCATGTATGGATATGAGAATTGGACTATAAAGAAAGCTGAGCACCAAAGAATTGGCATTTTTGAACTGTGGTGTTGGAAAAAACTCTTGAGAGTCCCTTGGATTGCAAGGAGATCAAACCAGTCAATCCTGAAATAAATCATTCCTGAATATTCATTGGAAGAACCGATGCTGAAGCTGAAATTCCAATACTTTGGCCATCTGATGCGAAGAACTGACTCATTCGAAAAGACCCTGATCCTGGGAAAGATTGAAGGCAGGAGAAGTGGATGACAGAGGATGAGATGGTTGGATGGCATCACCGATTCAATGGACATGAGTTTGAGCAAGCTCCTGGAGAGGTGGTGGACAGGGAAGCCTGGAATGCTGCAGTCCTTGGGGTCACAAAGAGTTGGACACGACTGAGCAACTGTACTGAACTAGTCAAATGAGTGGAACATTACATAATCAACTTTGCTGTAATGCCGTGTGATAAATGTTATAATGAGGCATACAGAAGCACGGTGGGAAAGCTCTTGTAGAGAATACCTCTCAATTCTAAAAGATCAATCAGAAAGTCTCCAAGCAGACCAGAATATAAGGCAACTTCAGACAAAGGAATTTGAAAATTGTGACTAGTCCAATAGCTGGAACATTGGGATTGAGAGTTCTGATGGCAGGAGAGAGCTGGAAAGATAGGGGTTATCAAGATTACTAAGGATTTTTTTTTTTTTCCTGCTAAATTAAAAGGTTTTTGACTTCATTCTCCATGTCTCCTATAAGTGGAAGACACAACCAAAGAGTGGATTTACATTTTAGAAAGATATCCAAGGTAGATATGAAGAAGGAAATAGTAAGAATTAGATAGTGCCATTGGAGAACAAGAGATGGAGAATTTTGAGAGCAAATGCAAATACATGGATGAGATTTGACTATATAAGGTAGGAAGTAAAGAGGGATGTTTGGGATTACCCACAGGATAGGTTATAAAAGGAAAGGAAGTGATTTTAGTTCATAGCATGTTGAGTTTGAGTTCAGTGGAGGACATCCAAGTAAACATACACAGTGGATAGTGAGAAATATATTTGGAACTCAGGAGAGATGTTTCTAGGACCTGTAAGATAAAACATTATACTGTAAAGCATGGCACTGTATGCTGTCAATCAGGAAACTAATATAGACTGAGGAAAAAAATTGTAGATGGAAGCATGAGTAACACTAACATTTAAGTAAAAAGCAAGAGGAGCACAAAAAAGGCCAGAAGAGTAGGAAAGAATATGAAGAACAACACACAGTGTCATAGAAGTTGAGGTGGGAAGAGATGCAGCAAAGAGGAAGAAAGAGATCAACATTATCCGATGCTTCCACAAACTCCAGAAAAATAAGAACTAAAAAATGTGGATTTGATTTAGCCATAGAAGATCATTAGTGATACTTTTAAAGGTTTTTTCACTAGTGTGTCATAGAAGGTAATGGAAATCTGATTTTACAGAATTGATATGTGTATTTCAGTATACACATTTATAATAAAAATAAATATGTAAAAGCAGTTTTTCTGCTCTTTTTTTTTTGGACGTAGGCTTTAAGAAAAGTCTTTCCACTTAGTTATTGACGTGAACACTGACTAAATCACAGTTGAGAAAAACATCAATGAATGATCACTGAGGACCACGTAGAGTGTACAGGACTTTGCTAGAGGCAGCTGGGAACAAAAAAATGACGACACACATTCCTGACCCCAAGGATTTTATACCCTAACTAGAGACATTAAACGAAAAGACAAGTGACCATAGTACAAGGAAAGATGAGTGGCGTAGGATTGTAGCCTCCAAGTACCATGACTTTCTTTCAATATATGCCTTCTCATTATCAGCCTCTGATGCATTCCCTTCCAATTTCCCTAAAAGCTGAAAGTTACAGCACTGAAAATGATTAAAAATAATAATTTATTAATATAAATTAATACAATGATTAATAACATTATTATAGCATTTCTCTCAGCCCTGGCACTGTTCTGGGTGCATTGTACATTAAAAATCTTCATGATTTTATAATAATTATAGATTAGTATATAATAATTATATAATAGATTATGTATAATTATATAATAATTATATGTTATTATAATCTTTGACAAATGATTAAGGCAAAAACCCTACTGTTCCAGTTTCAGAAAAGAAATAATTTACACTTGAGACAAACTCTGTGTATTAGATTCTTATTCTTGCATGCAACTGAGAACATTGCTATTGAAACAATAAAGGTACTCACTGGAAGGATATTAGATAACTCAAATCAATGGGAGCAATCTGGGGACAAAGCTCACAAAATAGGCTAAAACCAAGGGAGGCTACGTAGCAGGAATCCAGACTAGACAATACCACAAAAATGATCAACTTTTGGGTTTCTAATGCTGGAAATTTGATGCTGCCACTGTTGAACTCTTAATATCACTGTGAATGACTTCTTTTTTGCCACTTTATTTTTAATTGAAGGATAATTGCTTTACAGAATTTTGTTGTTTTCTTTCAAACATTAACAAGAATCAGCCATAGGTACACCAATGTCCCTTGCCTCCTGAAACTCCCTCCCATCTCATTCTGCATCCCACCCCTCTAGGTTGATACAGAGCTTCTGTTTGAGTTCCCTGAGTCATACAGCAAATTTCCACTGGCCTCCATTTTACACATGGTATTGTTAAGTTTTCATGTTACTCTCTCCATACATTTCATTCTCTCCCTCCACCCCTCCACCCATGTCCATAGGTCTGTTCTTAATTTCTTAATGGTCTTTGTACTTCTCTCTTAGGATTAAAAGTGATAACATGAACATCAAATGACTGGCAGAAGCTGGGGTGAGAATTATTTGATCCTTTTAAATTTTGTGTTGGGACATGGGTTCGTACCTCAAAATATGATCTAACTAAAGGATATGTTCCCAAAAATTGGCATTCAGACTGTATAGAGACAAAAATAAAAAACCTTGACAAATTCGCAGCTACATCTTTCTTCTGATACTAAGACTTCTCAATCCCCCAAAGTGACTCAATTCTAGCATAAATTTTTTTTATTCAACAAAAAGAAAATGCATCTACTTCGATAAGGGAAATAATTCAAATCTCATTAGTTACTATATCCTACGCTGAGCTCAGGATCACTATGCAATGTCCTTTTCTCTTTAGTTCTACTACGATTACATTAATCTTATACATATAAGGACTTGGGAAAATGGAGAGGAAGAAAAAGATATTAATTAAACTATACAAATATGTTCATCACACAACTATGAAACCAGTATGAGTAGAAGTTGTAATCTTTATTTCTGTATGTATTTATGAGGCCATAGTTAAAATATAGAACCCCCTCCACTGTGGTAGACAGATCTGGTTTTTCCTTTAAAAGCTTACAAAGTGGGAGAAGTTTCTGCAAATATAATAAGGATGCTACAATACAGTTTTTTTCAAGGTTAAATACCCACCAAACTGAGAAAAAAATGCTCTAGTCTATCAGTACTTTGCCTCCACTTTGCCAGTGGAGCTGAAAAGACTTCACTTTCTTTAAGTAGGAAGATAGAGTGCACTGCTACCACTTCTGCCTCCTGGTTCAAACTCAGGATCTGTAGAAGCATAAAAATGGGATAACTCTTTCCCAATCTGTGCAAGTGCCACTATTTATGCTAGATTCTGCCAAATGACTCTGCATATTCACCACTTATGATACGTGAATTATAATAAACATTGGTCAGAGGGAAGATATGCTTGGATGTGTTGGGTAGTGCTGATAGTAGCTCATATTAGACCTAGTTACCACAGGGATATGTATGTGGTCAAAGACAAGAAAAGCTCAGCTAACAATCATGTATCACCCAGAAAGTGGGGTTGGAGGGATGGGGTGAGAAGCATGGAAGAGACATTGATGAAAAGAACACATATATGCCTGGCAATCTGAAATGAAAAACATCAAAATTTTAACAGTGATTACATACAGGTTGCAAATTTTAAATGCTATTAATTTTATGTTTACTGTATTTTCTATTTTTAAATCATGATAATGCTTTTATAATTGAAATATGATATTTTAAGTACTATGGTGTTTCAGAAGAAGGGACAGAATACATATAATTGAAAGAATTTCCCATTATGGATCACAGACTTGGGTGAAGGGACTTACATAACTCAATGAAGCTATGAGCCATGCCATGCAGAGCCACACAAGACAGACAGGACATAGAGAAGAGTTTTGACTAAACATGGTTCACTGGAGAAGGAAATGACAATACATTCGAGTATTCTTGCCTGGAGAACTCCACTGATAAATGAAAAGACAAAAAGATATGATAACAGAGGATGAGCCCCCACCCCACCCCCAGGTTGGAAGGTGTCCAGTACAATACCGGGGAAGAAAGAAAGTGTTAGTCACTCAGTAATGTCTGACTCTTTGTGACCCCATGGACTGTAGCCAGCCAGGCTCCTCTGTCTGTGGAATTCTCTATGCAAAAGTACTGAAGTGGGTAACCATTCCCTTCTTCAGGGTATTTTCCCAACCCAGGGATTGAATCTGCATTGCAGGGAGATTCTTTACTATCTGAGGCACTAGTGAAGCCACTGGAGAAGAGTGAAGGGCAATTACCAAAAGCTCAGAAAGAATGAAGTGACTGGGCCAAAGCAAAAATGATGCTTAGTTGTGGATGTGTCTTGCGGTGAAAAAAAAGTTCAATGATATAAAGAACAATATTGCATAGAGTTAGGTCCATGAAGCAAGGCAAATTGGACATGATCAAACAGGAGATGGTAAGAGTGAACATCAACATTTTAGGAATCACTGAATGAAAATGGACAGAAATAAGCAAATTTAATTCAGTTTACCATTATATCTGCTACTGTGGGCAAGAATCCCTTAGAAGAAATGGCGTAGCCCTCATAGTCAACAAGAGTTCAAAATGTAGTACTTGGGTGCAACCTCAAAAACAACAGGATGATTTCATTTCGTTTTCAAGGTAAACCATTCAACATCAGAGTAATCCAAGTCTATGCCCCAAACACTAATGCCGAAGAAGCTAAAACTTACTGGTTCTATGAAGACCTAAAACACCTTCTAGAACTAACACCAAAAAAAGATTCTCCTTTTCCTCATAGGGGACTGGAATACAAAAGTAGGAAGTCAAGAGATACCCAGAGTAACAGGCAAGTTGGTCTTTGAGTACAGAATAAAGCAGAGCAAAGGCTAACAGAGTTTTTTCTACAGAATATGCTGGTCATAGAAAACATCTTTTTCCAACAACGCAAGAGATGACCTCTACACATGGACATCACCAGATGATCACTTAGCAAATCAGGTTGATTATGTTCTGGGCATCCAAAGATGAAGAAGCTCTAAACAGTCAGCAAAAACAAGACCCAGAGATGACTTTGGCTCAGATCATGAACTCCTTATTGCAAAATCTGGGCTTAAGCTGAAGAAAGTAGGGAAAACCACTAGGCCATTCACGTATGACCAAAATCAAATCCCTTATGATTATACAGTGGAGGTGATGAATAGATTCGAGGGATTAGATCTGGCAGACAGATTGCCTGAAGAACTATGAATGGAGGTTCTTAACATTGTACCAGAGCCAGTGACAAAACCATCCATAAGAAAAATAAATGCAAGTCTTTACATATAGCTGAGAAAAGAAAAAAGCAAAATGCAAGGGGAAAAGGGAAAGACATACCCACCTGAATGCAGAGTTATAGAGAAGAGCAAGAGGAAAAAAGAAAATCTTCTTAAATGAACAAAGCAAAGAAATAATTAAAAACAATAGAATAGGAAAATTTAGAGATCTCTTAAAGAAAACTGAACATATCAAGGGAACATTTCATGCAAGGAAGGGCACAATGAAGGACAGAAATGGTAAGGACCTAAGAGAAGCAGAAGAGATTATGGAGAGGTGGCAAAAATACATAGAAGAACTATAAGAAATGTCATAATGACCCAAATAACCACAATGGTGTGGTCACTCACCTAGAGCCAGCATCCTGGAGTGTGAAGTCAAGTGGACATTAGGAAGCATTACAATGAACAAAGCTACACGAGGTGACTGAATTCCAGCTGAGCTATTTAAAATCCTAAAAGATGATGCTGTCAAAGTGCTGCACTCAATATGTCAGCAGATTTGGAAAGCTCAGCAATGGCCACAGGACTGGAAATGGTCAGTTTTCACCCCAGGACTGGAAAAGTTCAGAATTAATCCCAGGACTGGAAAAGTTCAATGTTCATCCCAATCCCAAAGAAAGGCAATGCCAAAGAATATTGAAACTATTTTAAAATTGTGCTCATTTCACACGACAACAAAGTTATACTCAAAATCCTTCAAGCTAGGCTTCAGTTGTACATGAACCAAAAATTTTCAGATGTACAAGCTGGGTATTGAAGAGGCAGAGGAACTAGAGATCAAATTGCCAACATTGGCTGGATCATGGAGAAACAAAGGGAGTTCCAGAAAAACTTCTTCTGCTTCATTGATTACTCTAAAGCCTTTGACTGTGTGCATCACGACAAACTATGGAAATTCTTCAAAAGATAGGGGTACCAGACTAACTTACTGGTCTCCTGATAAACTTGTATGCACATCAAGAAGCAACAGTTAAAACCAGACAGGGAACAATGGACTGATTCTAAATTGGGAAATGAGTACGTCATGGCTATACACTGTCACTCTGCTTATTTAACTTCTATGCAGAATACATCATGTGAAATGCAGGGCTGGATGAATCACAAGTTGGAAACAAGACTGCCAGGAGAAATAACAACATCTTCAGATAAGCAGATGATACCACTCTAATGGCAGAAAGCAAAGAGAAACTAAGAGTCTCTTGATCAGGGTGAAAGAGGTGAGTGAAAAAGCTAGCCTAAAACTCAATACTCAGAAATCTAAGATCAAGGCATGTGGTCCCATCACTTCATGGCAAAGAAAAGGGGATAAAGTGGGAGCAGTGACAGATTTTCTTGCCTTGGGCTCCAAAATCACTGCAGATGGTAAATGCAGCCATGAAATTAAAACACCCTTACTTCTTGGAAGGAAAGCTATGACATAAGTAGACAGTGTATTAAAAATCAGAGACATCACTTTGCTGAAAAAGGTCCATATAGTCAAAGCTACAGTTTTCCAGTACTCTTATACAGATGTGAAAGTTGGTCCGTAAAGAAAGTTGAACACCCAAGAATTGATGCTTTCGATTTGTGGTGCTGGAGAAGACTCTTGAGAATCCCTTGGACTACAAGGAGATCAAACCAGTCAATCCTAAAAGAAATTAGCCCCTAAATATTCATTGGAAGAAAGTTGCTGAAGCTCCAATACTTTGGCCACTGACGTGAAGAGTCAGCTCATTTAAAAGACCCTGATGCTGCGAAAGATTGAAGGCAAAAAGAGAAGGCTGCAGCAGAGGATGGGATGGTTGGATAGCATCACCAACTCCATGGACATGAATTTGAGCAAATTCTGGGAGATAGTGGAGGACAGAGGAACCTGGATTGTAGTCCATGGGATCTCAACGAATTGAACACAATTTAGTTCCTCAACATCAACAATTGAAAGAATTAGTTAAATTTTCATAAACAATGTTGGGATATTTCTTGAGAAATTATTCTGGTAGTGTTTGCAATATGGAGCATTGTAGCTGGGAGGGAGAAATATTGACATCAAAGGAGAAAAGCAGAAAATCATGGCATTTTCAAGAATCAGTGGTATTCAGCATGATTGGAATATAAGCAACCAAGAATAGTATTGGAAGGTAAATACAAAAAACAAATCAGGGAATTTGGTAGCACTTCTAAAGAGAGAATTCTGGCAGAGGTCAAATATTGTTCCTTAAGATTTTTTTATTTTGTCTATGCATGCACATACATGGGATCTGTATCCATGAGTGGGTAGAAATATAAAAATATCATCCTGATTAAGTATAGAATTTACATTGAAGGCAAAAATTATTCTATGAAATACTGCAACAGATTTCTAAGAAGCTTTAAAAAATGAACTAGTTTAAAGAGTGAAGTAGAGAAAATTTATATATATATATATTTACATTTCCATATATAATATGCAATATTACTGTTTCAGTTTGAGAAAAACTTTCTGTTGATTTTAGATATAAGCAATATGAAAATACTGAGATTCAAAGGCAGGGGAGGGGTCTAACACTGGTAACACAAACACTAGTAACACCAGTAACACATGGCTTTCAGTAATTATTTGTGATGGATAAGAAATAGGTGTTTGTTATGAATTCTTCATTAATTTTAGAGGAGAAAGCCTCAAATATTTCACACACACACACACACACACACACACACACACACACATAGTCTCCTTTGTATGCTCTAGTTTGGGTAATTTTTAATTTCTCTTGAAATTAGTAAATTAGTAATTTCTAATTTGGGTAATTTCTAATTATGCTCTAGTTTGAGTAATTTCCAACTTCTCTTGAAATTAGTAAATTAGCAATTGCTAATAAATTAGTAAATTAGTAATTTATCTTGAAATTAGTAAATTAGTAAACTGTTCAAGTTTACTAATTCTTTTTTCTGCTCTGACCAGTCTGCTATTAAGCCCTTCCGGTATACTCTCAATTTCTTATATAGTTTTTAAAAATTATTTGTTTATTTATGTAGGCTGTGCCATGTCCTAGTTGTGGTGAGCAGGGGCTACTCTATAACTGCATTGCCAGGGCTTCTTGTTGCAGGGGCATCTCTCATAGCAGAGCACAGGCTCTAGGGCCCTTGGGCTTCAGTAGCTGCTATATGTGGGCTTAGCAGCTGTGAGTATCAGGCTCTAGAGTGCAGGCTCAGCAGTCGTGGTGAAGGCATTTAGTTGCTCTGATGCATGTGGGATCTTCCCAGACCAGGGATAGAACTGGTGTCCCCTTGCAAGACTGATTCCTTTTTTTTTTTTTAATCATGGTATAAAAGATGTTTATTAATTTATCACAATCAATAGCCAGACAAAAAAGATAATTACAATTGCAAGCCCTAATAGGAACATGATTAACTCAATAATATAAAATAATTACATACAATTTGGGGAGTCAAGCAGAGTGATGTGGTAAGTGGAAGTGCATCCACGCACACGTTTACATTCACCCAGCCAGTCTATCATGGCGTCTGTTTCCATCACTTCATGGCAAACAGATGGGTAAACAATGGAAACAGTGACAGACTTCATTTTCTTGGGCTTCAAAATCACTGCAGATGGTGACTGCAGCCATGAAATTAAAAGACGCTTGCTCCTTGGAAGAAAAGCTATGACCAATCTAGACAGCATATTAAAGAGCAGAAACATTACTTTGCCAACAAAGGTCTGTCTAGTCTACTGTTCTAGTAGTCATGTACAGATGTGAGTTGCACCATAAAGAAAGCTGAATGCCAAAGAATTGATGCTTTTGAAGTGTAATGTTGGAGAAGACTCTTGAGAGTCCCTTGGACTGCAAGGAGATCCAACCAGTCAATCCTAAGAGAAATCAGTCCTGAATAGTCATTAAAAGGACTGATGCTGAAGCTGAAACTCCAATACTTTGGGCACCTGATGCGAAGAACTGACTTATTGGAAAAGACCATGATGCCTGGAAAGATTGAAGGCAGATGGAGAAGGGGACAACAGAGGATGAGATAGTTGGATGGCATCACCGACTCAATGGACATGAGTTTGAGCAAGTTCCGGGAGTTGGTGATGGACAGGGAAGACTGGCATGCTGCAGTCCATGGGGTCCCGAAGAGTCGGACACAACTGAATGACTGAACTGAGCCAGTCTATGTCTTTTGGGTGGTGCATTTGAACTTACTATCATTTTCTTAATTCTTTTGGGTTTATTTTCTGCAGGTCTTTTCCTTCTCTGGTGTTTCCTGTCTAGAGAAGTTTCTTTAGCATTTGTTGTAAAGCTGGTTTAGCAGTGCTGAATTCTCTTAAATTTTGCTTGTATGGAAAGCTTTTGATTTCCCCATCAAATTTGAATGAGAGTCTTGTTGGGTAGAGTATTGCTGGCTGCAGTTTCTTCTCTTTCATCACTTTAAATATATCCTGCCATTCCCTTCCGGAGAAGGCAACAGCACCCCACTCCAGTACTTTTGCCTAGAAAATCCCGTGGACCGAGGAGCCTGATAGGCTGCAGTCCATGGGATCGCTAAAGTCGGACACGACTGAGCGACTTCACTTTCACTTTTCACTTTCATGCATTGGAGAAGGAAATGGCAACCCACTCCAGTGTTCTTGCCTGGAGAATCCCAGGGACGGGGAAGCCTGGTGGGCTGCTGTCTATGGGGTCGCACAGAGTCGGACTGAAGCAACTTAGCAAAAGCAGCAGCAGCAGCAGCAGCAGCAGCAGCAGTGGTCGTTCCCTTCTGGCTTGTAGAGTTTCTGTTGAGAAATCAGCTGATAGCCTGGAAGGAGTCCCCCTATACATTATTTGTCATTTTTCCCTTATTGCCTTTAATATTTTATCTCTGTCTTTAATTTTTGTCAGTTTGATTTGTATGTGTCTCAGTGTGCTCCTCATGGGGTTTATCATGCCTGGGACTCTCTGTGCTTCCTGGACTTACCTATCTCCACTTCATTTACTTGTTCTGAGGGTTTATCTTGTCCTTTCCTCTGGGATATAACTTTCTGCTTTTTCATCCTGATTAACTTTCTATAACGTGGTTTTTGTTTTAGCTCTGTGGGACTGCAGTTTTTCATGCTTCTGTCTGCCCTCTGATGAAGGAGGCTAACAGGCCTGTGTAAGTTTCCTGATGGGAAGGACTGGTTTTGGGAAGAACTGGGTCTTGCTCTGGTGGGTAGGGCCTTGCTCAGTAAAACTTTAATCCAATTATCTGCTGATGGGTGGGGTTGCACTCTCTCCCTCATAGTTTGTGGCCTGAGTTGACAGCCCCGGGGGTCCAAGGGCTCTATGGTAGGATTAATGACAACCTCCAAGGCATACAGCAAGGGGGGCCTTCCCAGACTGCTGTTGCCAGTGCCCCACTTCTTTTGGTGAGCCCCTGCCGACCCATGCCTCCACAGGAGACTCTTCAACACCTGCAGGTGGTTTTGGTCCAGTCTCCTGTGGGGTCACTGCTCCTTTCCCTTGGGTCTTGGTGCACATGAGACTTTGTTTGTGCCCTTTAAGAGTGAAGTCTGTTTTCCCCAGTCCTGTAGAAGTCCTATAATTAAATCCTGCTGGCCTTCAAGGTCAGATTCCCTGGGGATTCCCAGTCCTTTGGTTGGATCCCCAGGCTGGGAAGCCTGACATGGAGTTCAGAACCTTCACAACAGTGGGAGAACTTCTTTGGTGTTATTGTTCTACAGTTGAAGGTCACCCACACGGTGAGTATGGCATTTGATTTTATCATGATTGAGCCTTTACCGTCCTGCTGCAGCTTCTTGTCTTTGGACATGGGGTATCATCTGTGGTGGGTTCCCGTGTCCTCTTGTTGATGGTTATTCAACAGCTAGTTGCAATTTGATGCTCTCACAGGGGAAGATGAGCTCACATCCTTCTCCGCCATCTTGAACTGGTGTCATGATATAGCATTTTTTAACTTCTAGAAAATGATTTGGTTCTCTCTTAGATGTTTTATTTCCCTCTTAAAATTCTCCATCTTTTAATCCATTTATTTTCCATCTAATTTCTTTAAATATTTATGTCATTTATTTTACATAAATTTCTTCTCTAATGATTGCAACATCTGGGGCATTTGTGGTCATATTTTTCTATGTTTAATATGTCTCACAGCTTTCTTTTTTATACTTAAGACAATGTGTTTAAAATAAGAGAATAGAGTACATTTTGTTTTCCCTTAAAGAGGGCAAGACCTTTCAGAACCCTAAGAGTAAGGAATTGATCACTTTTGTCCAGTTAGAGATTGAGTTGGATGGGGGAATCTGCTGAAGCTTTGGCAGGTTCTTGTTCTATGGTTTTGAGGGTGAAATCAACCTAATGCATATTACCAATTCCTCATTCTAGCAGGTCTTTGGAATCTAAGCATGATGGTTATAAATTGCTCTCTCTCTCTGCTTTCAATCATAGCCTTCCAACTTCCTGAAATACTAAAAACTCAGCAGAAGTTTCACTGCAGAAATTTAGCAAGAACTAGTTCTCTATCTGAGGGTTTTAAAGACTCTAATCCATCACACTAGCCAAAAAATCTTTGTACATTTATAACTTATGAAACTATAAATTTTCAATTACCACAGTAAAATCTCTCTGCCAGGCAAGCCCAAGTCTCATCCTACCCACCCCAGATTTTGGCATTTCTGCTTACCTAGGAAGGGCTTCTTTCTATTAAGAATTAATTTTCTAGTTTTCTTTTCATTTACAGCTCTCTAGCTGTCAAACAGATATTACATACATGCATAATACATACATATATGGAGAGAGAGGGGCAGAGAGGGACAGAGGGTGAGAGAATCTGAGAGATACTGGTTACCCATTTTGGCTAGTTGGTATGGGGAAATAGGACTTTCTATTTTACTCCTGCTATTCATTTCTAGTTTCATAGCATTGTGTTTGGAAAAGATACTTGATAAAATTTCTATCTTCTTAAATTTGTTGAGACAGGTTTTGTGACCTAACACATGATCTATCCTGGAGAATTTTCCGTATATGCTGGAAAAGAATGTGTATTCTGCTGTGACTCGGAGGAATGTTGTATATATGTCTGGTAGGTCCATTTTGTCTAAAATATTCAAATAAAGTTTCTTATTAATTGTGTCTTATAACTTTTCCACTGCTGTGAGTCAAGTATTAAAGTCTTCTATTATTGTACTATTGCTTATTTCTTCTTTTAGTTCTGCATTTTATATATTTAGGTCCTTCAGTGTGAGGTTCATAAATATTTAACATCATTATATCTTGTTGTGAACTGATCTTTTATCATTATTTAATTAGAGTTTGTTGTCTTTTTTCACCATTTTTAGTCTACAGTGTTTTATATATATATATAAGTATCACTACCCCTGCTCTCTATGATTACCATTTGCTTGCAATATCTTTTCCTATTCCTTCACTTTATCCTTAAAGCTAAAGTGAGTCTACTGTAGGCAACAGTATCAGTGGATCTTGTTTTTTAATCTATGCAGTTATTCTATTTCTTCATTGGAGCATTTAATCCATCTACATTTAAAGTACTTATTGATAGTTAAGGTCTTACTATTGCCATTTTGGTGGTATACTTTGATCTCTTTGTTTTAATCTTTTGTTTATCTACTACAGGTTTTTGTTTTGTGATTACAATGAGGTTAACATAAAATCTATTATAGTTAAAACATGCTATGCTAACATGTTAACATTATAACAGCTTAACTTTGATAACATACAGAAACTATACTTATCCCTTCACTCACATTTTAGGTTATTGATATTACAAAATACATCTTTTTAATATTGTGTATCCAATAACAAATCATTGTGGTTAATAATAAATAGTCAAAATAATATGCATAAAATTTATCTGGAAACACTTTGAGTCTCTGTCTATGCTTGCCCTTGTGTGATTATGTGAAAGAACATATATCTGCATAATAGCTCCTTTCTCTTGCTTCTGTTCTGTTCATCCTTTTCACCTTCCCAGCAAATGATAGGCATTTTTAGCTTCTGTAATTACAAAGCTCACTCCTGTTAGCAGATAAATGTGCAACTTTAGGAAATATTTTCTTCAAAACACAATACAAAGGTATTAAAAAGACATCAGGTGAATTTCAAGAGAATGAGTCATTCCTTGTGAATTCATGGAATCTCTATTGTCTTTGTACATAAGTATCACTACCATGAACTGAGTGCTTACTGTGATACAGTGATACCCTAAATGCTTTACATACTTCATCTATGAAGAACCCAAAATTTCTACTGAGCTTCAGAAAATTTATTTATGTCAAGCAATTAATAAAATAATAAAGAATTTAAGCTTAAATATTTCTTATTTCAAAGTTGGTGATCTTAATCATTGTACTCTCTTACTATACAATTTGGACTAGTGGATTGATTATCAGACAGAAAATACAAGTTTACTCTTGGTTCTAAGAAATAAAAAGAAGGAAAAGTTGCTAACTGACCTCTTAATTTTCTTTTAAGATGAAATGCTGCTCCTGTAATCCTTGGTGGTTACTGCTTCTGTTAAGAAATCTCTGGGAAGAAGAGAAAAGAAAGCTTTTCTTCTGCTATCAGTATATCACTTCTCAAAGAAAGGGCTCCTAATATGTCACCTCCTGACTCCAATCCCACTTTTTTCCATCACCATCTTTTTTAGCATAAACTTCTATTTCTTCCTATTAACCTTGTCTTTGGTATAGCACTTTATTATTTAAGCAAATTTTGTCCTGGTGTTTGTATATTAGTTTTAGTGGTGATTTATTCTTAAGTACTTCAGTATTATTACAATGTGTAAACAATTTTAACCTGTAACAATGCTTTAGAGTAGCCTTATTTGTATAAGGAATTTTATAAGTATTTATTTGTTTGAGAAATTTGTTATGCCTAACATTTGTTTTGGGTTAGAAGAATCTAGCACTCTTGTGTATATAAGGTATAAAAATCTGCAAGTCTAATTTTCTATGGAAAATTATCACTCACAGGCCAAATCTGACCAACTTCTTATGTTGTAAATAAGTTTTTATTGCAACACAACTATACTCATTTATTTTTCATCTTATCTGTGGTTGCCTTTGTTTTACAACATGTAATTGAGCAGTTGCAACAGATACCATATGGTCCACAAAATATTAAATATTTATTATCTTGGCTTTAGTGAAAAAGTTTGCCAAGTGTGTGTTCTTGTTCACCCTACTGCTGTGATTTGGTAACCAGGACTCTGGTTCCCAACCAGAACCATCTTATGGTTCAGCCATCTTTAACATGCGTTTTCCAAGATAGCAAAAGAAGAGGAAAAATCATGGAATTTAGTGCATGGTATATACCCGGAAGGGCTGCCAATCACTTTTCCCCAGATTCCACTGATCAAAATTTAGTCTTTTGCTTCAATTAACTGAGTAAGGAGGCTGGAAAATATAGGCTAGTTGTGTCCTGAAGAAACAGAAAATGGGTTTGGTGAAAAGCGAGCCAGTCTCTGCCAAAGAGACCTTGCAGATAAAGTTTGGAGGCTTCAGATCTAATAATATGTGGTGAGGTAAGAGAAAAAAAATCAAAGATATGTTCTAAAATTTTAATATGGGAAACTTCAGATGGTTATGAACCTAGGGGAGGCTGGACATATAGAAAGAAAAGCAACACTGGAAAGGGAGGGAAACAAATAAAAAATAATAATAAATTCCATTACAATGTATGATTTTCAAAAGATTTTAGGCCTTCAAAGCAGAAGTATTTAGCATGCATTTGGAAATATAGGAGCTATATTAAATTTAAGATATAACCCAGAGACACAGAATTTTGATTCTTCAAAATATAAATAGTAAGCAGCAGTAAAAGTCATGAGATTGACTTGGGACTACACATAAATAGGAAAACAGAGCTATAGACAGAAAAAGCATTGTGTGTAATATAATATGTATCTGCATTTTTACAAAGAAATAGAAACAAAAAGATGATTAAAATTGTCTTTGCCTTAAAAAAGCTCTCAGTTAAGTGGAAATCAAGTTATTGATTACTTGTTGTGTGATAAATATTATGATCCACACAGTCAAAGGCTTTGGCATAGTCAATAAAGCAGAAATAGATGTTTTTCTGGAACTCTCTTGCTTTTTCGATGATCCGGCAGATGTTGGCAATTTGGTGTCTGGTTCCTCTGCCTTTCTAAAACCACCTTGAAAACTGGAAGTTCACGGTTCACATATTGCTGAAGCTTGGCTTGGAGAATTTTGAGCATTACTTTACTAGCATGTGAGATGAGTGCAATTGTGTGGTAGTTTGAGCATTCTTTGGCATTGCCTTTCTTTGGGCTTGGAATGAAAACGGACCTTTTCCAGTACTGTGGCCACTGCTGAGTTTTCCAAATTTGCTGGCATATTGAGTGAAGCACTTTCACAGCATCATCTTTCAGGATTTGAAATAGCTCAACTGGAATTCTATCACCTCCACCAGCTTTGTTCATAGTGATGCTTTCTAAGGCCCACTTGACTTCACATTCCAGGATGTCTGGCTCTAGGTCAGTGATCACACCATCATGATTATCTGGGTTGTGAAGATCATTTTTGTACAGTTCTTCTGGGCATTCTTTCTACCTCTTCTTAATATCTTCTGCTTCTGTTAGGTCCATACCATTTCTGTCCTTTATCAAGCCCATCTTTGCATGAAATGTTTCCTTGGTATCTGCAATTTTCTTGAAGAGATCTCTAGTCTTTCCCATTCTGTTGTTTTCCTCTATTTCTTTGCAATGATTGGTGAGGAAGGCTTTCTTATCTCTTCTTGCTATTCTTTGGAACTCTGCATTTAGATGCTTATATCTTTCCTTTTCTCCTTTGCTTTTGGCTTCTCTTCTTTTCACAGCTATTTGTAAAGCCTCCTCAGACAGCCATTTTGCTTTTTTGCATTTCTTTTCCATGGGGATGGTCTTGATCCCTGTCTCCTGTACAATGTCACGAACCTCAGTCGATAGTTCATCAGGCACTCTATCAGATCTAGTCCCTTAAATCTATTTCTCACTTCCACTGTATAACCGTTAGAGATTTGATTTAGGTCATACCTGAATGGTCTAGTGGTTTTCCCTACTTTCTTCAATTTAAGTCTGAATTTGGCAATAAGGAGTTCATGGTCTGAGCCACAGTCAGCTCCTGGTCTTGTTTTTGTTGACTGTATGGAGCTTCTCCATCTTTGGCTGCAAAGAATATAATCAATCTGATTTCAGTGTTAACCATCTGGTGATGTCCAAATGTACAGTCTTCTCTTGTGTTGTTGGAAGAGGGTGTTTGCTATGACCAGTGCATTTTCTTGGCAAAACTCTATTAGTCTTTGCCCTGCTTCATTCCGTATTCCAAGGCCAAGTTTGCCTGTTGCTCCAGGTGTTTCTTGACTTCCTACTTTTGCCTTCCAGTCCCCTATAATGAAAAGGACATCTTTTTTGGTGTTAGTTCTAAAAGGTCTTGTAGGTCTTCATAGAACCATTCACTTCAGCTTCTTCAGCATTACTGGTTGGGGCATAGACTTGGATTACTGTGATATTGAGTGGTTTGCCTTGGAAACGAACAGAGATCATTCTGTCGTTTTTGAAATTGCATTCAAGTACTGCATTTCGGACTTTTTTGTTGACCATGATGGCCACTCCATTTTTTCTGAGGGATTCTTGCCTGCAGTACTAGATATAATGGTCATCTGAGTTAAATTCACCCATTCCAGTCCATTTTAATTGTCTGATTCCTAGAATGTTGATGTTCACTCTTGCCATCTCTTGTTTGACTACTTCCAATTTGCCTTGATTCATGGGCCTGACATTCCAGGTTCCTATGCAATATTGCTCTTTACAGCATTGGACCTTGCCTTCTATCACCAGTCGCATCCACAACTGGGTATTGTTTTTGCTTTGGCTCCATCCCTTCATTCTTTCTGGAGTTATTTCTCCACTCATCTCCAGTAGCATATTGGGCACCTACTGACCTGGGAAGTTCCTGTTTCAGTATCCTATCATTTTGCCTTCTCATACTGTTCATGGTGTTCTCAAGGCAAGAATACTAAAGTGGTTTGCCATTCCCTTCTCCAGTGGACCATATTCTGTCAGACCTCTCCACTATGACCCTCCTGTCTTGGGTGGCCCCATGGGCATGGCTTAGTTTCATTGAGTTAGACAAGGCTGTGGTCCTAGTGTGATTAGATTGACTAGTTTTCTGTGAGTATGGTTTCAGTTTTCTGCTTTTATTTTTGCTTTATTGACTATGCCAAAGCCTTTGACTATATGGATCACAATAAACTGTGGGAAATTCTGAAAGAGATGGGAATACCAGACCACCTGACCTGCCTCTTGAGAAATCTGTATGCAGGTCAGGAAGCAACAGTTAGAACTGGACATGGAACAACAGACTGGTTCCAAATAGGAAAAAGAGTACGTCAAGGCTGTTTATTGTCACTCTGCTTATTTAACTTATATGCAGAGTACATGATGAGAAATGCTGGGCTGGAAGAAGCACAAGCTGGAATCAAGATTGCCAGGAGAAATATCAGTCACCTCGGATATGCTGATGACACCACCCTTATGGCAGAAAGTGAAGAAGAACTAAAAAGCCTCTTGATGAAGGTGAAAGAGGAGAGTGAAAAAGTTGGCTTATAACTGAACATTCAGAAAATGAAGATCATGGCATCTGGTTCCATCACTTCATGGAAAATAGATGGGGAAACAGTGGAAACAGTATCAGATTTTATTTTTTTGGGCTCCAAAATCAGTGCAGATGGTGACTGCAGCCATGAAATTAAGACGCTTCCTCCTTGGAAGGAAGGTTATGACCAACCTAGATAGCATATTCAAAAGCAGAAACATTACTTTGCCAACAAAGGTCTGTCTAGTCAAGGTGTGGTTTTTCCGGTGGTCATATATGGATGTGCGAGTTGGACTGTGAAGAAAGCTGAGTGCCGAAGAATTGATGCTTTTGATCTGTGGTGTTGGAGAAGACTCTTGAGAGTCCCTTGGACTGCAAGGAGATCCAACCAGTCCATTCTGAAGGAGATGAGGCCTGGGATTTCTTTGGAATGAATGATGCTAAAGCTGAAACTCCAGTACTTTGGCCACCTCATGCGAAGAGTTGACTCATTGGAAAAGACTCTGATGCTGGGAGGGATTGGGGGCAGGAGGAAAAGGGGATGACAGAGGATGAGATGGCTGGATGGCATCACTGACTTGATGGACATGAGTCTGAGTGAACTCCTGGGGTTGGTGATGGACAGGGAGGCCTGGCGTGCTGCGATTCATGGGGTTGCAAAGAGTCGGACACAACTGACTGAACTGAACTGAACTGAAATGTTATGAATGATCTGTAGTATAGAATGGGAGCATATAGGAAGGGTAACAAATATTCAGTAAATATTGAATGAATTATATTCAAATATATGATACAAAATTCTACCATTCCTTGATAAAGTGTCTCATAGCTCTTACTTGCATAGTTGACAAATCCTCCTACAACTACACAGAAAAGATTCCTGCCTCCACTACTATACACTTACCTTTATTAAGTGCATACTCTGTGGAATGCACTAAGTTGCTTTTTATGTTTTTTTTCATTCAAGTCTTATAACAATGCTATGTGACATGGACTATTATTTTTAATTAAGTCCCCAGAAGATATGTATTGTTCTAAATACAGAAGAGAAAAATTGGGTAACAGAGAGATTATCTAATTTGTTATGGAACTCTACATCTGTCATAGTTTTACCACATCACAGTATCCCCCTTTGTTCTTTCTGAAGGATAATTAAAAATACCAATATGACTTGCTCATTAGCTTTCTGCAAATTAACAAGAAAACAGAGAGCTGGTGCCATGGATTTAAATAGACAGTTATGATTTTACAGAAAATTAGGGAAATGCTACTAGGATTTATTAGCAGTCCAGCAAAGAAGCACAATGAATAACTGCTGTTGCAAAATATTTAATTTTTGGAACTTTAGCATAGATTAAGAAAATTAGAGAATTTTAAAAAAGAAACACAAAACCCTGCATATATAACTGATGAGCAGTAAAGAGAAATTTTGAATGGTATTAGCTCTACTGTATAAAGTGAACAATGTCATAATAATAGTGAGACATTTATTTTTCTAGATTGAAAATATTATTGAAAATCATCTAAAATTTTACAAAGACTTTTCATGTATTTTTATATTGTGCTTTACATTTTAAATTCTAACCATATATTCAGTTCAGTTCAGTTCAGTTGCTCAGTCATGTCCGACTCTTTGCAACCTCATGAATCGCAGCACACCAGGCTTCCCTGTCCATCACCAACTCCCAGAGTTCACTCAAACTCATGTCCATTGAGTCGGTGATGCCATCCAGCCACGTCATCCTCTGCCGTCCCCTTTTCCTCCTGCCCCCAATACCTCCCAGCATCAGAGCCTTTTCCAATGAGTCAACTGTTCGCATGAGGTGGCCAAAGTACTGGAGTTTCAGCTTTAGCATCAATCCTTCCAAAGAAATCCCAGGGCTGATCTCCTTCAGAATGGACTGGTTGGATCTCCTTGCAGTCCAAGGGACTCTCAAGAGTCTTCTCCAACTCCACAGTTCAAAAGCATCAATTCTTCGGCAATCAGCTTTCTTCACGGTCCAACTCTCACATCCATACATGACCACTGGAAAAACCATAGCCTTGACTAGACAGACCTTTGTTGGCAAAGTAATGTCTCTGCTTTTCAATATGCTGTCTAGGTTGGTCATAACTTTCCTTCCAAGGAGTAAGCGTCTTTTAATTTCATGGATGCAGTCACCATTTGCAGTGTTTTTGGAGCCCCCCAAAATAAAGTCTGACACTGTTTACACTGTTTCCCCATCTAATTCTCATGTAGTGATGGGACCAGATGCCATGATCTTAGTTTTCTGAATGTTGAGCTTTAAGCCAACTTTTTCACTCTTCTCTTTCACTTTCATCAAGAGGCTTTTTAGTTCCTCTTCACTTTCTGCCATAAGGATGGTGTCGTCTGCATATGAGGTTATTGATATTTCTCCTGGAAATCTTGATATATTACATACACTTAAAATGATTACATACCATTTCTGGATACTTTATAATTGCAGTTACTTAATTATATGTGTCCTTTCTCTAACTCTCTCCTCTGCTCCCTATATAAGTGAAGGCTAACACAACAAAAGTAAATATACAAAATCTTACAGTCTTCTAGAAAGTTATTACAAATATTTAATATTCCTTTTCAATTTATATTTTCTGAATTCTTATAAGAACACAAGTCACCGATATAATGGTGAAACTTTTATTTTGAGAAAAGAAATTGTTTTAATAAAATAAACATGAAATATAATTTAATATATGAAAGCAGGCTATGAAATTGATCAAAGAATACAGTGTCTTAATAAAAGTCAACAGCTGGGACCACAAAAACTATTCAAAGGTTGCCATAGAAGCTGTAAATAGATTACAAATTGCTGAACTCATGATATGAAACAATAAAAGTAATGGCTTTGCAATAATTCCTGCAATAAATTAAGTCAGCTTTCATTGTTCTCTGGATATCTAGATATATAAGGAATCTTTAGGTGTGCCAAGTCAGCGTGATTTAAGTTAAATTATGATCAAGAAGATATACATTTTAATTTTTCTTTATATTTTAGAAGATATATATACAAATCAATCTTGTGACATAGAGCACTTTTTCTTTAACAGTATTATTTCAAAGTCCTTTAACTAAACAATGGCCATAATTCAAAATGACCACAGAATGTGATCTGGCTTCAGTTCACTTTGTCATTCCATCAGGAACCTTAGTGACTAAATTCTTTTTCACAATTGCAGCTTTTGTTCTAGCATCTTGAAGTCTTTCACAAGCTTTCTGAAAGGCAATCATATCATAAACAAACTTTTCTTCACAGTGTCTTTTATGTATTTCTTGAGCCCTAAGAAAAAAGAAAGGTAACAGAATGAGATACTTTTAAACAGCTAAAACCATAACAATCAATCAAACTGTAACTATAATTAGATCTTCAAAATAGATACATACAAATGGGAGAAAGATAAAGCTCTACTTACTGAATTAAATTTTATTATATCATTAAGTAATATTCATTTTTGGCTAATATTTCTAAGTTTTCTATTAGCTGTAACTGAGAATTCTTAAAAACACTGGCTTAGATTCCCAAAGTGGCATCTAAACCAGACCCTGCCATGATTTGCAGAATTTTTACTTAAGCCTCACTAAATCCAAGCTCTATCTAGGACGCTATCTGTGGACAGTACTCCACAAATTCACATGTTGAAATACTAACCCACAGTACCTTAGAATGTGACTGTATTTGGAGAAAGGTCTTTTAGAGGTGTCCTTATAAGACTATGAGGGGACATCAATGATACACACACATAAAACAAAGGTTATGTGAGGACACAGTGAGAAGGTAGCCATCTTCAAACCAAGGAGAAAGGCCTCAGGGGAAGCCAAACCTAAAAACATCTTCATCTTGGACTTCTACTCTCCACGACTTGAGAAAACAAATTGCTGTTGCTTAAATAACCTAATATGTGATATTTTGCTATGGTAGCCCTAGCAGACCAATAAAGACTCTTACTATGTTAGAGAAATATGAACCAGATTACTCAGGCAAATTTGAGAAATGCCATCGGCCTTAGGAGAATTATTTAATTAATACTCATTCATTCAAGAGTTATATACTATAATGTTTGACACTATCCCTGCTGCTGCTGCTGCTGCTAAGTCACTTCAGTCATGTCCAACTCTGTGCGACCCCATAGACGGCAGCTCACCAGGCTCCCCCGACCATGGGATTCTCCAGGCAAGAACACTGGAGTGGGTTGCCATTTCCTTCTCCAATGCATGAAAGTGAAAAGTGAAAGTGAAGTCGCTCAGTCGTGTCCGACTCCTAGCGACCCCATTTACTGCAGCCTACCAGGCTCCTCTGTCCATGGGATTTTCCAGGCAAGAGTACTGGAGTGGGGTGCCATTGCCTTCTCCGCACTATCCCTAGATGCTTGAAACAAAGATAAATAAGGTATAATTATGAGACATTTAGAAGGTAAAGAGAAATAAAGGTATATGAATATATAAATGAAATATATATTATTATACATATATTTGTATTTAAGTATACTCAGAAACATGGATTTGGGGAGTGGAAGAGAGGCCTAAGTCTAGAAAGTCTGCAACTTATTGACCACATGATTTTGAATGTTACTTAAGTTCTCTCTACCTCATTTTCTTCATCTTTTAAAAGGGAATAATTCAACTCATAGGATTTAGTGAAGGACTAAATGAATTAATGCATTTAAAATCCTGGTGTACCCAACATTTAATAAGGTGTTAACCATGGTATGGTTCTCATTCAGGTCTTGGGGTCCTCTTTCCAAGATTGCTAGTTGTCAGAATTCATTTCCTTCTCATTCTTCCTACATGACTCCTCTCATTTTCAAGTCAGCAATGTTGTGTCAAATCTTCCTTCTACTTTGAGTCTCTTGACTTTCTCTTCTGCTTCCGCATTTAAAGACTCATGAGATATATTGGGCCCACCTGAATAATCCAGAATAATCTTCCTATTTTAAGGTCAAACCTCAATTACAGGTGCAGAGTCCCTTTACCACATAAGGTAGCACATCCACAGTATAGTATTGATGGGGACAAAGCCAGGTTTCCCAAGATGTGCCACTCTGGTACGAGAATTATTTTGAGCTAAAAACCATCTAGGCCCAATATAATCTCTGAACTTTCCCCTTATTGCCTAAAAGAATTTAAAATTGAGGGTATGTTCCAGGAAGAAGCTGTCATCATAGATAACTACAATAAAGTGTTAGATATTGTAGACAGGGAGGAACCTAGCAAAGCCCATTTGATCAAAATTTAGTCTGCAACTATTGTTTTTGGATGGCCCTGTAAACATTTTTTATCAAACATTAACTCTTTTGGCTCTTCCTGTGAATGACCTTACTTCTTTGAAACCTCAGGCCCCTACCCTCTTCTCCTCAGTCTAGAGTGTGAGTATATATATACACACACACACACACACACACACACACACACACACATATGAAGATTTCCAAAGACATCAAGGCAAGTTACGGTGTATCTGCCTTGATGTCTTTGGAATTCTTCATGCTTATGTGGATTCCCTTTGTATATGTAACTTGATTTTCTCCTGTCAATCTATCTTATGCTATTTTAATCGCCAGCCAAAAGGAACTAACGGGGAAAGAGGAAATTCCATCTCCTCCCCGAACAGTGGTCATCCTTGGTGGCTCAGATGGTAAAGAATTTGCCTGCAATGCAGGAGACCTGGGATAGGAAGATCCCCTGGAGAAGAGAATAGCTACCCACTCCCGTATCTTATCCTATTCATAGTCCTAGGGATCAGGGCATGGTATCTTCTTGGGGGCCATAATTCTGCCTAGCACAGAGGTCTTGCATTACCCATTTCAAGACTAACTAATAGCAACAACAGAGGAATTATTAACAGGAACATAGGAACCATGAAACAATAAATATAGGATATGTAGAATCTTATGGGCTTCCCAGGTGGTGCCAGTGGTAAAGAACCTGCTTGCTAATGCAGGCAACTTAAGAGATGTGGGTTTGACCCCTGGATTGGAAAGATCCTCTGGTGGAGGGCATGGCAACCCATTCCAGTATTCTTGCCTGGAGAATCCTGTGGACAGAGTAGCCAGGTGGGCTACAGTCCATAGGGTTGCAAAGAGTTGTGATACCACTGAAGTGACTTAGGATGCATGCACACAGAATTTTATAGATAGTGCAAGAGAAAGTGAAACAAATTCAAGCTTGAAGGACTAAAATTCCTTTGGGATAAAGTGAGTGACTTGCTGCGGAGGAAAGGTCAGAGGTGGCATTTGCAGAGGAAGCTCTATAGCTGATGAAGTTTGAAATCTTTTGTAGGTAATGAGAGAAAGAGCAAGCACTTGAGAGAACTGCTAAAGTTGGAGGCCACAGAATTGAAATCAGCATAAATTTACAAGTCACTGATGCCTTCCAGCCATTTTTACCTGAATACAAAAAACGAAGAGACATAATTGGACTGTTCCAATGTACGGGCTGAGGTGGTTAGCATGGTGGAGGCAATGAAAGGAAAGGACATCAGAGACACTGGATGAAATGGGAAAAAGAATTCAATGTAATATTCCAGGAAGCTACATTAGAAAGTCTATAAGAAGGGCTATTTGAGGGGTGAGTGTCATAATATATTTGAAGAATACATGTGGGGAAAGGAAAGGAAAAAAAGAATTGAAAATATAAAAGATTTTAGTCATAAATAAATATACAGTAATTTAAAATTTAAGAGGTGGGGCAGTTCCAAGAGATAAGGGGGCACTTGTATGATTGTGGAAATGAGTTAAAAGGCTGTTGGGATTCAAAAATGTTTAGGTTAGGCAATTAAGAGACTGTTCTTATGAATTCCAAAGTTAACTGTGACAAAGGCAGAAGCTGGATAAAGGAAAGCTTCATGCATCAACATAGAAAGACTACAGGGAATGACAGGAGGTCAACTGATGACAAAAATTAAGGACAAGAAGAAGACGATGTAACTGGACAACTACCTTAGGTGCCAGATCTTCCAAGCTAAATGATACTCTACTCTAAAATGGGTACAAAATCTGCCCTGAGCAGTGTCATCACTTTTTTTAGAGTAGGGACAAGAATATTTGGGGAAACTTACGACCAGGCTTTTACCTGATATAAAACTCCTTTCATTTTAAAGACTCTTTTAAATTCATTCTTAAACACTCCTGTGGGTATTTTATCAACTTCCTAAACTAGAGCTTTGCAGTTCCCCTTTCTTCATTCATTTTTCCTCATTCCAGAACAGGATCATGAAGCTATATTCTCAGTAATGACTTCGCTAGCTATTGAGATTCATTAGAATGCTTTTAGTGGTGTTTGATACATTAATGAAGACTCAACTGGCAAAAAAAAAAAAAAAGTGAAAAACTTCTGAAGTCTTTACACAGATTTTACTTATTTGAGTCACAGCTTTTTTCTGCACACTGATACTCAATCTTTATTTGAAAATGTTTATAATAAGACTCATAATGCCTTTTAGGAAACATTACTGACATAATCAGAACATTGCCTTATTCCTGTGTGCTTTCAAGGATATCCTTGCAGCAGCTTACAAGAAGAGATAATTCAGTTAATATACATCAGGAAGCTTACTTGACTCTGTATCTTCTACAAATTAATGATGGCCAGATATTCAATTTTATGTAATAAAATTAAGTTGATTAAATTTTCTTTAACACTGATTTGTGCTAGACTTGTATTGTGATATAAGACACCAGCTTTCATTCTCTTTTCATTCGTTCCTCCAAAATATATTTTCTATTAAATTATAAAAATTTGTCTCCAAATCTTTCTCCCCCTCCCCAACATGGTATACATTAAGGAAAATATTTGTAAAATTTGGAGGAGAAAATATAAAATATTTTTCATACTTAAAAAGATATAAAGTACCTCAGTAAATAGTTATAAATTTGCTTTTAACTAGGAAAAGACAAAGCTAGTGGAGGTGATAGAATTCCAGTTGAGCTATTTCAAATCCTGAAAGATGATGGTGTGAAAATGCTACACTCAATATGCCAGCAAATTTGGAAAACTCAGCAGTGGCCACAGGACTGGAAAAGGTCAGTGTTCATTCCAATCCCTAAGAAAGACAACGCCAAAGAATGCTCAAACTACCACACAATTGCACTCATCTCATATGCTAGTAAAGTAATGCTCAAAATTCTCCAAGCCAGGATTCAGCAATACGTGAACCGTGAACTTCCAAATGTTCAAGCTGGTTTTAGAAAAGGCAGAGGAACCAGAGATCAAATTGCCAACATCTGCTGGATCATGGAAAAAGCAAGAGAGTTCCAGAAAAAACATCTATTTCTGCTTTAATGACTATGCTAAAGCCTTTGACTGTGTGGATCACAATAAACTGTGGGAAATTCTGAAAGAGATGGGAATACCAGATCACCTGACCTGCCTCCCGAGAAACCTATATGCAGGTCAGGAAGTAACAGTTAGAACTGGACATCGAAAAACAGACTGGTTCCAAATAGAAAAGGAGTATGTCAAGGCTGTATATTGTCACCCTGCTTATTTAACTTATATGCAGAGTACATCATGAGAAACGCTGGGCTGGAAGAAGCACAAGCTGGAATCAAGATTGCTGGGAGAAATATCAATAACCTCAGATATGCAGATGACACCACCCTTATGGCAGAAAGTGAAGAGGAACTAAAAAGCCTCTTGATGAAAGTGAAAGTGGAGAGTGAAAAAGTTGGCTTAAAGCTCAACATTCAGAAAACGAAGATCACAGCATCTGGTCCCATCACTTCATGGGAAATGGATGGTGAAACAGTGGAAACAGTGTCAGACTTTATTTTTGGGGGCTCCACAATTACTGCAGATGGTGACTGCAGCCATGAAATTAAAAGATGCATACTTCTAGGAAGGAAAGTTATGAGCAACCTAGATAGCATATTAAAAAGCAGAGACATTACTTTGCCAACAAAGGTCTGTCTAATCAAGGCTATAGTTTTTCCCGTGGTCATGTATGGATGTGAGAGTTGGACTGTTTAGAAAGCTGAGTGCCGAAGAATTGATGCTTTTGAACTGTGTTGTTGGAGAAGACTCTTGAGAGTCCCTTGGACTGCAAGGGGCTCCAACCAGTCCATTCTAAAGGAGATCAGTCCTGGATGTTCATTGGAAGGACTGATGCTAAAGCTGAAACTCCAATACTTTGGCCACCTCATGTGAAGAGTTGACTCATTGGAAAAGACCCTGATGCTGGGAGGGATTATGGGCAGGAGGAGAAGGGGACAACAGAGAATGAGATGGCTGGATGGCATCACCGACTCGATGGGCATGAGTTTGCATAAACTCTGGGAGTTGGTGATGGACAGGGAGGCCTGGCATGCTGTGATTCATGGGGTTGCAAAGAGTCAGACATGACTGAGCAACTGAACTGAACTGAGGAAAAGACAAATGCTTTCTTTTTATTTTATACTTCTTTGTAGCACAGACGACTTTTGAAAACAATAGCATTTAAAAATGTAAATGAAATAAGCAGTTATGCAGGAGACTTGGAGTTTGATCTCTGGGTCAAGAAGTTCTCCTGGAGAAGCAAATGGCGACTCACTCCAGTGTTCTTGCCTGCAGAATACCATGGAGAGAAGAGTCTGGCGGGCTATAGTCCATGGAGTCGCAAGGAGTCAGACATGACTGAGGGACTAACACTTTCACTTTTCACTTTCATGATCTTTATGTATTTCTAGATAAGCCTTAAACATATGTATTCATGGTTTGACCACTTAAAATATCACCAGGATAAAAATGGCTGACAAGACTCAATCTAATATCAGAAAAAAAAAAATGAACAAACCTGTGTGAAGAATATACAAGGGTAAGAAAGGGTAAAAAAATCACTGGGGTCCTGTCTCGTGTACCCTTTAGTATTATGTGTCTTTCCATCTCTTTGAGCTTTCCTACAACTCTAAGTTGAGGAAGAGGTGGATGACCAAAGCTCTAGAAACTTGATGGAGAAGACAATGACTGAGATCTGTCAACCTTACCTTTTTTCACTGTGCTTTTCCTGGTAACCTCTCATAATTGGTTCTCTGTCCCCAATATCTCCTTTTATATTTAGCTGAAGGTGATGGCTTCAGCTATTGGGGGGTACTCAGTTTTCCTGGGTCTCTCCCATGTATAGATGTTATTAAACTTTTGTTTGATTTTCTCCATTACTCTGTCTTATATCAATTTAATTCTTAAACCAGCCAGGAGAACCTAGAAGGCAGAGGCAAATTTCCTCCTCCCTGACAACTTGACAGCTACTATTATATAAAAACTGTACCTACCTAATTTCCTTCATTTGTTTAAGTAAATCCCTTTGGTACTTTTCAGTTGCCAGTTTTTGCTGAACAATCAGACTTTTCTCTTTCAAGGCAGCCTGCTTATTCTTCAATCTGTCAATTGCAATCATTCCTTCGGTCAAAAGAGTGCGCTCATTATTTAGGTTCTGAATTAATAAGCGGTCTTTAGCCTTTTGTTTTTTTTCTTCCAGGAACTGAGCTCTTCTCTCTTTAACTTTCTCAAGGTAGCTGGATCTATCCTGATAAAGTTGTTGTAAACCATCCTGAATTATCTCATCATCTCTTGCAGTCAGTTTATGTGTAGCATATATTTTATTATTTAAATTTTCTCTAATATTTATTCTACTTCGTTCTTGGGCCATTTGTGCCATGCTTACAGCTGTTACTTTATTTTTACTGCTTTCCTGCTTCTTTTGTTCTGAGAAATATTTATCAACATCACAAAGTGGTTGGAGTTTCATACCAGCTCTGTGTGTTGCCAAAAACTCTCTTCTTATTTTCTTTCCCATCAGCATGTCTTTTATTTTAACTACTGGCTTTTGATGAGCAGGAGAAAATGGCTGGGCATACGTAGGAAAATAATCTTGTTCTTTTGCTCTCAATAGTGCAGCATATCTCAATGAATCTAAAGTATGTATGGGTAGTTTGAACACTGATATCCTAAAACTGACATCCAATTCTTCATCCTCAGTTTCATCTTCAGACTCTTTCTGACCTACATCACACAACAGACAAATATAATCCATTACGCAAGTGTTAAGCACAGTTTATTTTCTGTCCCAAATGTTTTGAAAGCTACATTAATAAAGTTGAAAAGAACCTACTATTTACCTTATTAAGAAACATTTTCCCAACTGATATTCCTTTTCAGTTTGTGATTTAATCATGATTTTGGAGAGAAAAATCACTATTGGAACTTTTAACAAAGAAATACAGAGATTACTGTATTTCCTTTATTATTTCTCACAATTATTTAACTTGCTCTGACTCAGTAGCAGCATTTTATCTTATACTAAGTATGTAATTATACATATCATTTTTACATATAGTTATTATTATCTTGGGATTCCCTGGTAGCTCAGTAGTACAAGAATCCACCTGCAATGCAGGAGATGTGGGTTCAATCCCTGGGTCAGAAAGATCCACCGGAGCAGAAAATGGCAACCCATTCTAGTATTCTTGCCTGCAGAATTCCATAGACAGAGGAATATGGCAGGCTGCCATCTGTGGGATTACACAAAGTCAGATGCAATTTAGCAACCAAACAACAATAATTATTATCTCACATTTGTAAAAGACTTTGTAATTCATTTTACCTTATTTTTCTTAACTCTAGTGAGAACTAAGAGTTGCCATCAAAATTGTTTTTCTCTTCATTGAACATACAAAGAAACAAAATCTCTCAGCTTCCTCTATTCTTATGTGTGGCCATGAGATTAAGTCTTATCCAGGACAGTGTGCATAAAAGTTATATGGGTAATATCTGGACCAAGGCTATTAAGACACAAATGTGCTTCTTCTGTATTTTCTTTCTGCTTCTGACCCACTGCACAGAGATGAGGATAAAGTGCTAGAAGATGGTAGATCGACGGACTCTGGCTCCCTGAATACCTGATTTTTCAAAAAAGTACTTAGTGATCAGGATTATCCACCTTAGACTCTTATGGAAGCCAGAAATAAAAGGCAATTACGTTTAATCAACATACATTTCTAGGTTTACTTTTTTATCATAGCCAATCCATCCAATATATCAATCTAAATGAATCACATTATTGTTCATTATTTATTTTCTGACAAGCCGGTGGATGAAGTGAGGCTCAGGTAGCAAATATAGGTGAAAAAAAATGCTGATTAATCTTTAGAAAAAATGTTTCCCATAGTTGATTGATTATCACTCTCTATTAAAACTGCATCGCTGCTTACTCTCATCTATGAGGGTTCTATCTTTTCTAATCTTTTAATCTTCTAATAGAAGATTCTCTTAAAGTTTCATATGTCATAATGCCAAATTTTATGGTGGAGCATTTATGGAAGTTAAGATGGCCATGAAGAATGGCAGAGCCTGTGGGCTAGTCAGGCAGTAGGAAAGAAGTGGACAGGTAGGATTATCACTAAAGGCCTCAGGAATATTAACATTAGAAAAGGAAGCAGATTCTAGAGCTAGCAAGTGTAAAAAGTAATCCACCAGGATACAAAGCCAAAGTGTCCAGAAATAAGTATTAAGGATTGAGTCCATAGCAAGGCACTAGAGACTCAGAGGGATGAAAGCCAGAATTTCAAGTCTAGAGCAAGCAGGGTATGGTCTGGAATGACTGCCTAGAAAAGGCACTTTTACGCATAAATTTAATTTTATGTGGATAGCTTGACATGAGAAAGTTGGCCAAGAATTAAAGGTCAGGGCTAGAAAACACAATGTTCCTAAAGGTTCTGGTTACCAATTCTGATTTGTGTGTGGTGGAGTTTTCCCATACTCCCAAGCAATACTCTGACACCAGCTGGGTGTCCTACAATTCAACTTAATTCTAGCACTATCTACTTAGAGATAGGATCAGATCCCACAGGTTATGAGCTCAGTCCTACCAGGCTGTCTTCCCCCTTCTGGACACCAATCGCAAGTCTATCACAGGAGAGAAAGGGGCAGGGAACAATCTTTAAAAGAATGACATAGCTCATGAGGAAACATAAAAACTGGTTAGAACCTACTAGGCCCAAGATGGCTGAAGATTCAACTTCTAGCAGACCTTGAGCCTAATTATACCTTCACTGTAAAATATCATTAAGCTAAATGACACTCCTGTAGGCACCATGACAGTTCTGAGGCTGATCATAAAAGCCCAAAAAGTGAGTGGTGGCCCAATTTCTGGAAATTTCCTCCCCTTCCCCCAAATAGTTGTATTAATCCTCTCAATTCTAGCCTATGAAATTGTGTGTGTGTGTGTGTGTGTGTTAGTGGCTCAGTCATGTATGAATCTTTGTGACTCCATGAACCATAGCCTGCCAGGCTCCCCTGTCCTTGGAATTTTCCAGGAACCATACTGGAGTGTGATCTTCCTGACCCAGGGATTGAACCCAAGTCTCCTGCATTGCAGGTAGATACTTTACTGTCTGAGCCACCAAGGACTTACTAAGTGTAGGCAAGTTATTTACTTCTTTGGACTTCAGTATGATAACTGTGAATGGATATAATAATACCCAATTTATAGGGTTCCCAATTTATAGGGTTCTAACTGGATTAAATGAGTTAAGATAAAGACGCCCAACAAGGTATATATAATTATTAGAACAATGCCTGACAAAGAGTAAGAACAATGTTAGGGTTTTTTTTGTTGTTGTTGTTGTTATATTTTATATGGAAAACAAGGAGTTTATCTTATCTCTTTAATTCCATCAATGGTATTATGTTCAAATAGCCATATAATTCAGTAATGAATAGGGAAAAGACAGCAAGGTACTTTTTCACACCCCTCAACATCCACTGGACACTTAACATAGAAAGTACAGGAAAACCTTCTTTGTATTTTATTTCAAGACTGTATAATTCATCTCACTCATTATAGGAAAAATATTAATAGAAGTCAAGTGATAAAAGTGCTCTCATGTTTCCATAACCAAATATATAAACTTGTCTGTATATTCATGCATCTTCTTCTACCCTGAAATTCTTCACACATGCTTTGGACCGATCCCCCAGTAGCTTTGCTTCTATGATTATCTTAGCTTTCTCCTTTATCATCCCTCTCTACTGGATCATTCACAGCCATGTTTAAACAACCATAACCACCTCTATCACCATCAATGCAAAAACCACAAATGACCCTCATGGCCCTCTAGTTACCATTCCATTTTTCCTATTCAATTTTAGAATGAAAACTACTGAGAAAGTTGTCTCCCTGTACTATGTTGTTGTATTCACCTTTTAGTAACTCGTCAGTTTACCATTTTCATTTATATATGGATTTTAACTCTACTGTTCTCACCCACTTGTTGAAGCTCTCCCTAACAAAAGCTTCTATGGTGGTAAGTATAAAGGACACCTTTTTTTTCTGTTCTAATCTTCCTTGAACTTTCAATGGCATTTAACAGAGTTGATCACTTGTCCTTTTTGAAAAACATTTTTTCATATTTCATGATTTCTAGATTCTCTAAAACTCTCCTGGTATCATGAAGATATCTTGTCCTTCCTTATATTGTCTAAAGCTCTCATAAGGCAATGGCATCCCACTACAGTACTCTTGCCTGGAAAATCCCATGGACGGAGGAGCCTGGAAGGCTGCAGTCCATGGGGTCGCTGAGGGTCGGACACGACTGAGCGACTTCACTTTCACTTTTCACTTTCATGCATTGGAGAAGGAAATGGCGACCCACTCCAGTGTTCTTGCCTGGAGAATCCCAGGGACGGGGGAGCCTGGTGGGCTGCTGTCTATGGGGTCACACAGAGTCAGACACGACTGAAGTGACTTAGCAGTAGCAGTAGCAGTTTTGTTTGCAGACTCTTACTTTTCATCAAATTTCTGGAGTGGTTGAATATTTAATACTATGTCCCCTTCCAATCTCCACTTTCTATGCTGAAGTGAATCACTCATGGCCTTAAATATCAGCTTCTATGCTGAGAACTCTCAATTTTATCATTTCAAGTTGAAAGTCTTATATGTATTTTTCAAACTTGGCACATTCAAAACACATTCAAAAGATCTCATTTGCTACCAGTAATCAATTGCCTCTAAAAATTAACCCTCCCTATCTCAACAAATAATACCTAATAGCTTATTTAGTTTTATCAATCAGTCTTATAGATTTTATCTCAAAAATATAGCTCAAATTAACTGATTTTTTGCTTCATTTCCTTGCTATCACCCTACTTCAGGTTTTTATTAACTCTTACTTTGACTATTCGCAATGTCTTCTTAAGTAGTCTCTGCATTTTTCAACATACATCCCACACAGTGATCAAGCCAGGGTAATCTCTTAAAATTGTGGGTTTAAAGATCTATGACTTACGTATGCCTTCATGATAAAATTCAAGTTCCTTGCCATAGCCTACAAAACCTTGCATGATTTTATACTTGTTTTCTCACCTAATATAATCTTCCAACTATTTCTAACATGCATTTCTAACTGCTATAGGCAAGACATGAATGATTTGTGGAATTTTTTCCAGGCACAGTTTTTGAGTGCCAGAACTATAAAAGAGAAAATAAGATCAGGTCCTTTGACTATAGTTTTACAAATAGAAAGTTCAATTTGACTTAGTTAAATAAATATGTGGGTACTATGATCCAGGGTCTTGAAAAAATGAAAATAATGCTGACTCTCAGGAATTCTACAGTATAAGAAAAAATTGTAAGTCTGGTGGAGAAGGCAAATACATAAATGAGACAACTTCTAAGGACTCTTGCATGTGTTAAAACAAAAGTATACACAGGAGCCTAGTCATCACTGAAGAAAGACATCTGGGTCAGGTAGGTGGTTGTCAGCAAAAATGTTCTGGAGAAAGTAACAGTTTACTCTTAAGGAGAGACATTATTTTATATTTGTATTATTATAAAGCTCATGTTTTGGGTATGTGGGAAAATATAATGAACTTGCAAAATGTATAGGTAAGAGAATAGGAAACAAGGCATTCCCAGGAAAAAATAATTTCATAATCAAAGACGCAGATGTGAAAAAAAGAAATGTGAAACTTGCTTTTACAAAATATAAGGTCAGCAGCTTTTATCAGAAGTTAGTTGCTAGAAATGTCCAGTAAGCAAGAAGGTACATGAACAGAATCTAAATGCTGAAAGATAGGGAGATAAACATTTGGGAATCAATAGCACAGAGCTTTTTATGTATAACTATGAACATAATCTGAAACTCCAATACTTTGGTTACCTCATGTGAAGAGTTGATTCATTGGAAAAGTCTCTGATGCTGGGAGTGATTGGGGGCAGGAGAAGAAGGGGACGACAGAGGATGAGATGGCTGGATGGCATCACCAACTCGATGGACATGAGTTTGAGTGACCTCCGGGAGTTGGTGATGGACAGGGAGGCCTGGCGTTCTGTGATTCATGGGGTCGCAAAGAGTCGGACACGACTGAGCAACTGAACTAACTAACTAATGAACATAGAGCCAGACATCCTGAAATGTGAAGTCAAGTGGGCCTTAGAAAGCATCACTACAAACAAAGCTAGTGGAGGTGATAGAATTCCAGTTGAGCTAATTCAAATCCTGAAAGATGATGCTGTGAAAGTGCTGCACTCAATATGCCAGCAAATTTGGAAAACTCAGCAGTGGCCACAGGACTGGAAAAGGTCAGTTTTCATTCTGATCCCAAAGAAAGGCAATGCCAAAGAATGCTCAAACTACCACACAATTGCACTCATCTCACATGCTAGTAAAGTAATGCTCAAAATTCTCCAAGCCAGGCTTCAGCAATATGTGAACCATGAACTTCCTGATGTTCAAGCTGGTTTTAGAAAAGGCAGAGGAACCAGAGATCAAATTGCCAACACCTGCTGGATCATTGAAAAAGCAAGAGAGTTCCAGAAAAACATCTATTTCTGCTTTATTGACTATGCCAAAGCCTTTGGCCATGTGGATCACAATAAAATGTGGGAAATTCTGAAAGAGATGGGAATACCAGACCACCTGACCTGCCTCTTGAGAAACCTATATGCAGGTCAGGAAGCAACAGTTAGAACTGGACATGGAACAACAGACTGGTTCCAAATAGGAAAGGGAGTACATCAAGGCTGTATATTATCCCCCTGCTTATTTAACTTATATACAGAGTACATCATGAGAAACCCTGGACTGGAAGAAACACAAGCTGGAATCAAGATTGCCAGGAGAAATATCAATCACCTCAGATATGCAGATGACACCACCCTTATGGCAGAAAGTGAAGAGGAACTAAAAGGCCTCTTGATGAAAGTGAAAGTGGAGAGTAAAAAAGTTGGCTTAAAGCTCAACATTCAGAAATCGAAGATCATGGCATCCAGTCCCAACACTTCATGGGAAATAGATGGGGAAACAGTGGAAACAGTGTCAGACTTTATTTTTTGGGCTCCAAAACCACTGCACACGGTGACTGTAGCCATGAAATTAAAAGATGCTTACTCCTTGGAAGGAAAGTTATGTCCAACCTAGATAGCATATTGAAAAGCAGAGACATTACTTTAACAAAGGTCCGTCTAGTCAAGGCTACGGTTTTTCCTGTGGTCATGTATGGATGTGAGAGTTGGACTGTGAAGAAGACTGAGTACCGAAGAATTGATGCTTTTGAACTATGGTGTTGGAGAAGACTCTTGAGAGTCCCTTGGACTGCAAAGAGATCCAACCAGTCCATTCTGAAGGAGATCAGCCCTGGGATTTCTTTGGAAAGATTGATGCTAAAGCTGAAACTCCAGTACTTTGGCCACCTCATGTGAAGAGTTGACTCATTGGAAAAGACTCTGATGCTGGGAGGTATTGGGGCAGGAGGAGAAGGGGATGACAGAGGATGAGATGGCTGGATGGCATCACTGACTTGATGGACATGAGTCTGAGTGATCTCTTGGAGTTGGTGATGGACAGGGAGGCCTGGTGTGCTGCGATTCATGGGGTTGCAAAGAGTTGGACACGACTGAGCGACTGAACTGAATTGAATGAACATAATCAAGGGAAGACAAGAGAGCTAAAGATAGAATCTTGGCAAATCAATAATTATCAAGTATATACTAGGTAAACCAAAAATTAAGGAGGAAAAATGTTTCCCAGACTCTTTGTATGTAAGTCTTAAAGAAATCACTATATGTAAAGGAAACTGGTATATGTATGCACCCTGGTTTGCCATGGATAGTTCCACTTTATGCCTACCATCCTAGTGAAGGTTAGCTTCAGAAGTGACGTAGTTTGGAAAAAAATATATGGTCACCCTCGCTACATGGATACTGCCCAATTATAGACAAGAAGGAGGCGAGTAACACTGTGTGATCTTCATTGTTTAAGCTAAATACAGATCTTAGTACAATGCCTAGAACTTAGTAGAAATATAATAAATATTTTTGTTAAAACTTAGGTTAAGAAACCCCTGAGGCTTCAAGAAAGTTACAACCATGCCTATTTTGTTTACCAATTTATACTAAGCACTTTAAAGAATGTCTGGTCCATTCTTTCAATAAATATGTGTCTACTCTTTTTTCTAGGGACAGGCCAGCTCAACGACACTCTCCAGCTTGGTTTGAAGGCTATTGACAATAAATTTGCACTTACTTCTTACTGCATTTGCCTTTCAGTATTCCCCATATCTCTCGTTATTCCCTTTAAAAAACCTACACTTAAAAAGTTACAACTTCTGAACAGGACTTAGAAACTTCTTATCTTCGTCTCCTACTATTTCCAATACTTTAAAAGACCCCATGTGAGTCAACACCTATAAAAAGATTGTATCTTGTGTAACATAATTGCGATCATCTATTGAGCCCTTACTATGTGCACATGCTGGGCTTACTTTCTTATGCAATACTTTTACCATTTACATTTATTACTTCATAAGATAGATATTACTGACCAGTAATCATAAGAATATGTTAATGTTTACTGAATCATTACTATATATCAAACTGCTTTGAGTCCTTTAAACAAATTATCTCATTTACCAATATGAGGTAAGTTCAGTTCAGTTGCTCAGTCATGTCCGACTCTTTGCGACCCCATGGATTGCAGCACGCCACGCCTCCCTGTCCATCACCAACTCACGGAGACTACTCAAACTCATGTCCATTGAGTCGGTGATGCCATCCAACCATCTCATCTTCTGTTGTCCCCTTCTTTCGCCTTCCATCTTTCCCAGCATCAGGGTCTTTTCAAATGAGTAAGCTCTTTGCATCAGGTGGCCAAAATATTGGAGTTTCAGCTTCAACATCAGTCCTTCCACTGACTATTCAGGACTGATTTCTTTTACAAGAGACATGTTCGATCTCCTTACAGTCCAAGGGACTCTCAAGACTCTTCTCCAACACCACAGTTCAAAAGCATCAATTCTTCGGTGCTCAGTCTTTTTCACAGTCCAACTCTCACATCCTGGAAAAACCATAGCCTTGACTAGGTGGACCTTTGTTGGCAAAGTAATGTCTCTGCTTTTTAATATGCTATCTAGGTTGGTCATAACTTTTCTTCCAAGGAGGAAGCATCTCTTTATTTCATGGCTGCAATCGCAATCTGTAGTGATTCTGGAGCCCCCCCAAAAAAAAAAACTCTGTCACTCTTTCCACTATTTCCCCATCTGTTTGCTATGAAGTGATGGGACCGGATGCCATGATCTTTGTTTTCTGAATGTTGAGCTTTAAGCCAACTTTTTCACTCTCCTCTTTCACTTTCCTCAAGATGCTCTTTAGTTCTTCTTCACTTTCTGCCATAAGGGTGGTGTCATCTGCATATCTGAGGTTATTGATATTTATTCCAGCAATCTTGATTCCAGCTTGTGTTTCCTCCAGCCCAGCATTTCTCATGATGTTCTCTGCATATAAGTTAAATAAGCAGGGTGACAAAAAACAGCCTTGATGTACTCCTTTTCCTATTTGGAACCAGTCTGTTGTTCCATGTCCAGCTCTAACTGTTGCTTCCTGACCTGCATACAGATTTCTCAAGTGGCAGGTCAGGTGGTCTGGTATTCCCATCTCTTTCAGAATTTTCCACAGTTTATTGTGATCCACACGGCCAAAGGCTTTGGCATAGTCATTAAAGCAGAAATAGATGTTTTTTTTGGAACTCTCTTGCTTTTTCGATGATCCAGCAGATGTTGGCAATTTGATCTCTGGTTTCTCTGCCTTTTGTAAAACCAGCTTGAACATCAGGAAGTTCAAGATTCACATATTGCTGAAGCCTGGCTTGGAGAATTTTGAGCATTACTTTACTAGCATGTGAGATGAGTGCAATTGTGTGCTAGTTTGAGCATTCGTTGGCATTGCCTTTCTTTGGGCTTGGAATGAAAACTGACCTTTTCAGGTCATGTGGCCACTGCTGAGTTTTCCAAATGTGCTGACATATTGAGTGAAGCACTTTCACAGCAACATCTTTCAGAATTTGAAATAGCTCAGCTGGAATTCCATCACCTCCACTAGCTTTGTAGTGATGCTTCTTAAGGCCCACTTGACTTCACATTCCAGGATGTCTGGCTCTAGGTGAGTGATCACACCATCGTGATTATCTGGGTTGTTAAGATCTTTTTTATACAGTTCTTCTGTGTATTCTTGCCACCTCTTCTTAATATCTTCTGCTTCTGTTAGGGCCGTACCATTTCTGTCCTCTGTTGAGCCCATATTTGCATGAAATGTTCCCTTGGTATCTCTAATTTTCTTGAAGAGATCTCTAGTCTTTCCCATTCTATTGTTTTCCTCTATTTCTTTGCACTGATCACTGAGGAAGGCTTTCTTATCTCTCCTTGCTATTCTTTGGAACTCTGCATTCAAATGGATATATCTTTCCTTTTCTCCTTTGGTTTTTGCTTGTCTTCCTTTCACAGCTATTTGTAAGGCCTCCTCAGACAGCAATTTTGCTTTTTTTCACTTCTTTTTCTTCGGGAGTATCTTGATCCCTGTCTCCTGTACAGTGTGACGAACCTCCGTCCACAGTTCATCAGGCACTCTGTCAGATCTAGGCCCTTAAATCTATTTCTCACTTCCACTGTATAATTGTTAGAGATTTGATTTAGGTCATACCTGAATGGTCTAGTGGTTTCCCTACTTTCTTCAACATAAGTCTGAATTTGGCAATAAGCAGTTCATGATCTGAGCCACAGTCAGTTCCCACTCTTGTTTTTGCTGACTGTATGGAGCTTCCCCAAATTTGGCAGCAGAGAATATAATCAATCTGATTTTCATGTTGACCATCTGGTGATGTCCATATGTACAGTCATCTCTCGTGTTGTTGGAAGAGGGTTTTTGCTATAACCAGTGCATTCTCTTGGCAGAACTCTTATTAGCCTTTGCCCTGCTTCATTCTGTATTCCAAGGCCTAATTTGCCTGTTACCCCAGTTGATTCTTGACTTCCTACTTTTGCATTCAAGTCCCTATAATGAAAAGGACATCTTTTTTGGCTGTTAATTAATTCTAGAAGGTCTTGTAGGTCTTCATAGAACCATTCAACTTCAGCTTCTTCAGCATTACTGGATTACTGTGACATCAAATGGTTTGTCTTGGAAATAAACAAAGATCATTCTGTCGTTTTTGAGATTGTATCCAAGGGCTGCATTTCGGACTCTTTTGTTGACTATGATGGCTACTCCGTTTCTTCTATGGGATTCTTGCCCACAGTAGTAGATATAATGGTCAGCTGATTTAAATTCACCCATTTCAGTCCATTTTAGTTTGCTGATTCCTAAAATGTCAACGTTCACTCTTGCCATATCTTGTTTGATCACTTCCAGTTTGCCTTGATTCATCGACCTAACATTCCAGGTTCCTATGCAATATTGCTTTTTACAGCATTGGAACTTGCTTCCATCACCTGTCAGATCTACAACTGCGTTTTGTTTTCACTTTGGCTCTGTCTCTTCATTCTTTCTGGAGTTATTTCTCCACTGATCTCTAGCAGCATATTGGGTACCTACTGACTTGGGGAGTTCATCTTTTGGTGTCCTTTCTTTTTGCCTTTTCTTACTGTTCATGGGTTCTCAAGCCAGGAATACTGAAGTGGTTTGCCATTCCCTTTTCCAGTGAACCACATTTTGTCTGAACTCTCCACCATGACCTGTCTGTCTTGGGTGGCCCTAATGGCATGGCTCATAGTTTCATTGAGTTAGACAGGCTGCGGTCCATGTGATTAGATTGGTTAGTTTTCTGTGATTGTGGTTTCAGTCTCTCTGTCCTCTGATGAAGTAGGATAAGAGGCCTATGAAAGTTTCCTGATGGGATAGACTGACTGAGTGGGATACTGGGTCTTGTTCTGATGGGCAGGGCCATGCTCAGTAAATCTTTAATCCAATTTTCTGTTGATGGGTGGAGCTGTGTTCCCTCCCTGTTATTTACCTGGGGCCAAACTATGGTGGAGGTAATGAAGATAATGGTGACCTCCCTCAAAAGATCCCATGCATGTACTGCTACAGTCCGTGCCCTGAACCCTGCAGTAGGCCACCACCAATCCATGCCAGAGACTCCCAGACACCAACAAGCAAGCCTGGGTCAGTCTCTTGTGGGGTCACTGCTCCTTTCTCCTGGGTCCTGGTGCACAAGGTTCTGTTGTGCCCTCCAAGAGTCTATTTCCCAGTCCTGTGTAAGTTCTGGCAGCTCTATGGTGGGGTTAATGGCAACCTCCTTAAAGAGGACTTACTTATGCCATACCCACACCCAGAGCTCCTGTCCTTGTGGAAAACCACTGCCACCCCATACCTCCACAGGAGATGCTCAAACACAGTTCTGTCTCAGTCTCTGTGGGGTCCCTGGGTCCTGGTACACACAAGATTTGTTTGAGCCCTCCGAGCATCTCCAGTAGGAATTGGGTTTGAATCTAAATGCGAATTTGCCCCTTCTACTGTCTTGCTGGGGCTTCTCCTTTGCCCTTGGATGTGGTGCATCTCCTCATAGCTGCTCCAGTGCCTACCATCTTACTAGGGTTTCTCTGACCTTGGACGTGGGATGTCTCCACACAGCCATCAAGCGAAGCACAGCACTGCTCCTGACCTTGGACTTGGGGTATCTATTCATGGCTGCTCCAGCGAAGTGCAGGCCCCACTCTTGACCCTGGATGTGGGGTACCTCCTCACAGCCGCTGCTCCTGACCTTGGATGTGGGGTACTTCCTCACAGCTGCTGCTCCTGACCTTGGACATGGGGTATCTCCTCACAGCCAATCCAGCACCACGCAGCTGGAGTACTTATGAGGTAAGTACTATACTACTTTTATTCCCATTATCAGATAAAGAAACTGAGGCTTAAAGAAGTAGTCAATACATTGGAGTAAGAACTTAACATCTGGCAAAAAAAAAAAAAAAAAAAAAAAAAAAGGCCTGAAGACTTTGGAAAAAGATCAGAAGCAAGTAGATTTAAAGGTATGTTAAAACAAAAATATTAACACTCTTAAAACACAATCCAGAGAATTAAAACACAATATTTGCAATGCCAACAATATAACCCAAGTGTTAGTTGCTCAGTCGTGTCCTGCTCTTTGTGACCCTATGGACTGTAGCCAACAAGGCTCCTCTTTCCATGGGGTTTTCCAGGCAAGAATACTGGAGTGGATTGCCATTCCCTTCTCCAGGGGATCTTCCCAACCCAGGGATTGAACCTGGGTCTCCTGCATTGCAGGCAGATTCTTTACCATCTGAGCCACTAGGGAAGCCCAAAACACATAAAAATTATATTATGAAAGATTCATGAAAGCTAGCAGTTCAAATAAAATACAGAACTCATGCAACCATACATGCTATTTAGATTCCTTCTTCCTGTAGTCTCTGTGAAGTGGTACAACATTGTATCAGTTCAGTTTAGTCACTCAGTTGTGTCTGACTCTTTGCAACCCCATGAATCACAGCACGCCAGGCCTCCCTGTCCATCACCATCTCCCAGAATTCACTCAAACTTATGTCCATCGAGTTGGTGATGCCATCCAGCCATCTCATCCTCTGTTGTCTCCTTTTCCTTCTGCCCTCAATCCCTCCCAGCATCAGAGTCTTTTCCAATGAGTCAACTCTTCGCATGAGGTGGCCAAAGTACTGGAGTTTCAGCTTTAGTATCATTCCTTCCAAAGAAATCCCAGGGCTGATCTCCTTTAGAATGGACTGGTTGGATCTCCTTGCAGTCCAAGGGACTCTCAAGAGTCTTCTCCAACACCACAGTTCCAAAGCATCAATTCTTCGGCACTCAGCTTTTTTCACAGTCCAACTCTCGCATCCATACATGACCACTGGAAAAACCATAGCCTTGACTAGACGGACCTTTGTTGGCAAAGTAATGTCTCTGCTTTTTCAATATGCTATATAGGTTGGTCATAACTTTCCTTCCAAGGAGTAAGCGTCTTTTAATTTCATGGCTGCAGTCACCATATGCAGTGATTTTGGAGCCCCAAAAAATAAAGTCTGACGCTGTTTCTACTGGTTCCACATCTATTTCCTATGAAGTGATGGGACTGGATGCCATGATCTTCGTTTTCTGAATGTTGAGCTTTAAGCCAACTTTTTCACTCTCCTCTTTCACTTTCCTCAAGAGGCTTTTTAGTTCTTCTTCACTTTCTGCCATAAGGGTGGTGTCATCTGCATATCTAAGGTGATTGATATTTCTCTCGGCAATCTTGATTCCAGCTTGTGCTTCTTCCAGTCCAGGGTTTCTCATGATGTACTCTGCATATAAGTTAAATAAGAAGGGTGACAATATACAGCCTTGACGTACTCCTTTTCCTATTTGGAACCAGTCCGCTGTTCCATGTCCAGTTCTAACTGTTGCTTCCTGACCTGCATATAGGTTTCTCAAGAGGCAGGTCAGGTGGTCTGGTATTCCCATCTCTTTCAGAATTTTCCGCAGTTTATTGTGAGTCACACAGTCAAAGGCTTTGGCATCGTCAATAAAGCAGAAATAGATGTTTTTCTGGAACTCTCTTGCTTTTTTGATGATCCAGCGGATGTTGGCAATTTGATCTCTGGTTCCTCTGCCTTTTCTTTAAAACCAGCTTGAACATCTGGAAGTTCACGGTTCACATACATCTGAAGCATGGCTTGGAGAATTTTGAGCATTATCTTACTAGCATGTGAGATGAGTGCAATTGTGTGCTAGTTTGATCGTTCTTTGGCATTGCCTTTCTTTGGGGTTGGAATGAAAACTGACCTTTTCCAGTCCTGTGGCCAATGATGAGTTTTCCAAATTTGCTGGCATATTGAGTGAAGCACTTTCACAGCATCATCTTTCAGGATTTGAAATAGCTCAACTGGAATTCCATCACCTCCACTAGCCTTGTTCGTAGTGATGCTTTCTAAGGCCCACTTGACTTCACATTCCAGGATGTCTGGCTCTAGGTGAGTCATCATACCATCGTGATCATACCATTATCTTGGTCATGAAGATCTTTTTTGTACATAGATTGTGCTAAATTTAGTATTTATATTATAATCTCTAGAGATTATAATACATCCAACAGATAAATTAAAAATCCAACATATAAATTACAATGGAATATTGAAAAAATTATTTGAATAATCAAAAAGAAAATAGGAAAAAATAAACAGAAACAAAATCTAAGGACCTATACAAAGCAGAGCAAAAACAAATAAAATGGCTGGGAAGCCCACTCTAATAGGATTACTGTCCTTAAAAGAAGAGACACCAGACAGCTTGCTTTCACCACTTCTCCTTGCACACATGCTCAAAAAGGGCCACACTGAGCACACAGCAAGATGGCTGGCATGTACAAACCAGAATGAGAGGTCTCACTAGAAATTGTCTGCTGATCACCCTGGTAGAGACTGGAGTTTCTACAGCCATTAGGCTCCCTTTTGTCATAAATTTTATATAAAGCCTTTCGAGTTCATATGTTGTCTGACACTATTCTACAGTCATGGCAATAGAAGGGGGCTCAGGAGGCTTTCTGTCACTTGAAAATGTGCTTGAGTAGTGAGTTACTGTGTGTGGTGCTGTACTATTGACAAAAGACTCATGAAATAGGTTCTTAACATGGCACATAGCCCAAGGTGTGGCTGATTTGGGGTAGGGCCTCCCAAATCCAGACTAATCATCCCTTGGTATCCACAAGGGGTTGGTTCCAGGACAACCCCTCACCCCACCCTGCCCGGCCCTGTGGTTACCAAAATTCACAAATGCTCATGCCCCTGATATAAGATGGTATAGTATTTGTATATATCATATATAGATTACTTAAAATACCTAACACAGTGTGAATGTTATGAAAATAGTTGCTTGTGACTAGCAAATTCAAACTTTTTATTTTGTAACTTTCTGGATTTTTTTCCTATGTATATTTGATCCTGTTGGTTAAATTGGTGGATGTGGAGCCCTCAGATATAGAGGGGTGACTGTACAGATATATCAGATACTTCAATCCATTCTTGGTTGATACACATTTTTAATGATATACTTCCTAGAAGCAAAATGGCTTTTCTTCTGTAAATTAGAATTTCCTCATAATTTTGAAATGTAAGATGATATACAAATTCAACTAGATTTGAAGTCCATTCACATTTTCATACACACATACACAATCAAGGTTGTATCTTTCAATTAAAGAAATAGGAAAACAAATTCTTGCACAGAATATTTCAACTATTGGAAATGTCTAAATTATTATAAACTTTATATTTTTTATCAGTTATTCAGCCTAAATTACTTCCTATTGGAGACTATGAAGACTTAAAAATGATTATCATTAAAAATTGGTATATTAGATGCTTACTGTTACTTAGCAAATTACTCTAAACACAAAGGCTTTAAAACAATAAATATTTATTTTTTCACAGTTTCTTTGGATTAAAAATGTAGGAGTAGCCTAGCAGGGTGGTTGTGGCTCAGAGTTTCCCAATGATATTATAATCAAGATGTCAGCTAGGGTTGCAGACAATCAAAGGCTGTACTGGAGTTGGAGGATTCCATTCCAAGCTTGCTCATTAACATGACTATTGACAAAGGTCTAAGTTTCTTACTGGCTGTTGGCTAAAAGCCTCAGTTCCTTGTCTGTGAGCCTTTCAAAATAATTACTTGGTATACATATGTATGGGCTTTCTCAGTGGCTCAGGGGTAAATAATCTGCTTGTAATATAGGAGACAGAGGAGATGTTGGTTCAGTCCCTGGGTTGGGAGATGCCCTGGAGGAGGAAATGTCACTCAGCTCCAGTATTCTTGCCTGGAAAATTCCATGGATAGAGGAGCCTGTCAGGCTATAGTCCATGGGGTCACAAACAGTTGGATAAGACTAAATGACTAAGCAACAGTTGTAGCATATATATGTATCCTTCTGACATGGCAGTTGACTTGCCCCAGATCAAGTGATCTAACAGAGAGAGCCCAGAACAGGACACAATATCTTCTGTGATGAAGTCTTGTGAGTCACATATCATCTCTTTTGTCATATTCTGTTCATTATATTTAAGTTACTAAGTCTGCTCCACAAAGGGAGGAGAATTAGGGTCTACTTTTTGAAGGAAAGAGTATCAATGGGTTTGTGGATATTTTAAAAATCACTACATCTGATGTAAATGTTTTATGTTCATGGGATTCAGGCTCAAGTCCATCAATGAGATGGTTCTGAAGACTACTTATAAGCTTTATATAAATTTAGAATTTGATATCTAATCATTTATATTCTATTTTTATTACTGTAATTGTATAATATAAATAATACATTTTCTACTAATTACAAATTCTCTGATTTTAACAAAACAAACTTATAAATATTATTATTATTAATTGGTGCCATAACTGGAAGCACTGTCTTATAAAACTGGGACAAAAATCCACTCATACGGTTCATAGAGAATTCTGCTTGTGCAATAACTATCCATCTTAACTCTTTCTATAAGGACTATGTCTTACATCTCTTTATATCTTCTATAGTTAAAATCATATTTTACATTTTTGGTATATGATTTTAAAAATTCAGCTATTTATTGAATATAAGTATTAATATACAAAACTGGGATTAAAAAATATATGTGTGAAATGAACTTTAAATATATTGATTTTTCTCAAAGGCAGTCTGTTTCATAAAGAAGTCAAAGAGTTCCACCATAAGATTTAAGAATAGCAGATGGATGGACAATTTGAATTATTTGATATGTACTTTCCTTATCCTGTTAACTTATACTTTCACTCCACTTTCCCTTCTACTGGCATCTTTTCCTGATTAACAGTCTTTTTGCTTCAACTACGTGTTTCCTGACAATGGTATCAAGGGTCTTTATGAGATGTAGTTGACAGCATTAAGGACCAAAACAGTGACTATAATAATCTAGGAGGTTACAAAGTGAATTTTCTATACAAGCAAGTATAAGGTCTACATGTATAACAGTTTTGTATTGGTGACATTGTTTTCTGCTTCTTTTATATTATAAAACAAAAATAATAATCACAAAGTCTCCTTTATTATACAAGTTCAAATCTTTGAGGTAGATTGTTGATCTGATACATAAGCAGCTTCTGTATGACTTGGAGTGACTTGATATCCGGCAAAAACTTTTCAATAACAATAGGCCCCAAAATCACATTCCTTTTGGGAATTGACAATAAATGCAATCCAAATGAAAAGTCCTGAAGGTCACCTATCTATATATACAAGGTAAGCAATACAATAAGGAGCATCACCTTTGAATATGAAGGGCATTGACATAAAATATTGCAAACAAAACACTGTTCAAATAGAAAAAGAAAAGTGTGACATGAGGTAGTTTTGGTACTGCATCTCTGACCCAAGCTTACCATAGGAAAATGCTGACAGATGGACTGATGCATATTTCCCAAACATTGCTTGACACTATTATGATATTAATCCTTTACCTGTAAACTACTGAATCTCTTAAGAAAATAATTCATATAATCCTATTTAACACTCTTCCTTTGCATAGCATTTTTTTTTTTAATTTCCAGGAAAAAAAAAAACAACACATAGAATTGACTACTTGAATTGTAGGCTTAGAAATGACAATTACTTGGTCACTGATTTAAAGAGCTGTCATAAGATGGAAGTAAATAAGGTATTAACATAGCTTCCAGTTGCACATTTAATCTGAAAGACAAGAGCAGGCTATCAGAATCATAATTGGGTACATACACAGATGTTCTTGGAAACCTTTGGCTGAATTTCTAAATGCAAGCAGATCCAACCAGTCCATCCTAAAGGAAATCAGTCCTGAATATTCATTGGAAGGACTGATGCTGAAGCTGAAACTTTGGCCACCTGATGCGAAGAGCTGACTCATTGGAAAAGATCCTGATGCTGGGAAAGATTGAAGGCTAGAGGAGAAGTTGATGACAGAGGATGAGATGGTTGGATGGCATCACCGACTCAATGGTCATGAGTTTGAGTAAACTCCGGGATTGGTGATAGACAGGGAGGCGTGGCGTGCTGCAGTCCATGGGGGTCACAAAGAGTCAGACAGGACTGAGTGACTGAACTGAGACTGAGACTGAAAAGCTCTTTAACATTCACCAGGAAATTAATGATTATTTCTACTTCCTGAATACAAAAAGAGATGTTTAACAAATTGTAACTCTTAAGCAAATAACGTGAAATTCCGAAACCCAAGCAAAATTCATGTTAGGCTGATTTTCTTTTCTTTTTTTTTTAATGTTGCTACTAAAAACTGTAATTTGTCCATTAAACAATCTTTGAGTAAAATAATGGAGTCATGTTTGGATGTCATCCTTGCCAATGATTTCTGTTTGAAAATATGTTGTAAAATGGTCTGAAGACCTCCACACTTAGAAAGAGAAACTCCATTTCAAGGAAGTCTTTTATATCTAACACAACACTCCAATTAAAAAAAATAAAATTAGCAAAAAACACTTACGGTACAATTATACTCAGAAACTTTTGTGTTTCTTTGTTTTTTTCCTTCTTTTTGCTGTTTCTTAAGCAGAGGGTAAATGGAGTGCATATACAGACAAAATGATGAAATGGCTAAAACTGTTTTGGTAGATAATAGAGGGCATAAAATAGGTCTCTGGCTTAGTGTCTTAAAATGTCTTACTATTTGTTTGAAAAATACATAGTTTATCATTTGCTCTTTAGTAGTCTTTTCTTTCAAGTTAAAGAACTCCCTTTAGCCTTTTTCCTGTAGGCAGGTTTAGGGGTAATGAATTCCCACAACTTTTCCTATAATATCAGGGAAAAAGCAAGGATGTTATCCTGTTCAAAATAGTACTGGAAGTTCTTTGAGTAGTTAGAGAAGAAAAAGAAATAAAAGGCACCTAAAATCAGAAAGGAAGAAGTAAAATTTTCCCTGTTTGCAACAAGACATGATCTTATATCTAGGAAAAAACTGTAGACTTCCCCCAACACACACAAGTGATTAAAACTGATATATCCAGTAAAGTTGCAAGTTATAAAATCAACATACAAATATCAGTTTCTTTTCCATACTCTAATGACAACTTATGTTGAAAAGAAATTAATAAAACAGTCACATTTACTGAACAATGAAATACTAAGAAAATTAACCAAGCAGGTAAGAGAGAGCTCTACACTGAAAACACTGAGACACTGATAAAATAAAATGAAGACACAAAGATACCTCATGTTCAAGGACCAGCAGAATATTGGTAAAATGTCCATACTACACAGGATCTACATATTCAGTGCAATCCCTATCGAAATTCTAATTGCATTGTTTATAGACACAGAAAAATTTCTCTACACTTGAAATGAAAACACAAAAGACCACAAATTGCCAAATCAATCTTAAGAACACAGCTAGAAGGATCACATTTCCTGATTTTAAAATATATTACAAAGCTACAGTAATTAATTAAAACACTAATGTATTAGCATAAAACAGATATATTGACCAAAGGAGAATAGAGTAGAGCCCAGAAATAAATCCATGCATATACAGTCAACTGATCTTTGACCAGAGTGCCAAGAATATACAACAGAGAAACCATAGTCTCTTAAATAAATTGGGTGGGAAAACTGGATCTCTACATGCAGAAGAATGAAATTGAAAAGTTATCTCATATAATATTAAAAAAATCACTAAAGATGGATTAAAGACTTAATTCTGAAACACTACTAAAACTCCTAGAATAAAACATAGGAGAAAATGTCATGACATCAGTCTTGACAAAGATTTAATGGACATGACATTAAAAGCATAGGCGACAAAAGCAAAAAAAGAAAAATGAGATTACAACAAACTAAAAAGATTCTGCACAACAAAGCAAACGATCAATAGAATAAAGAGACAACCTATGGAATGGGAGGAAATATTCGCAAATCATAATAAAACAAGAACTCCTACAACACAATAATAAAAAATGATATTCCAATTTTAAAAATGTACTGAAGACATGAACAGACATTTATTCAAAGAAGATATACAAAATGGCCAGCAGACATATTGAAAAATGTTCTGGGGGGGAGACTTTTCGATATTGGATCAGTAGTCAACAACACTGTATTGTACACTTAAAACTTGTTAAGAGGAAAGATCTCATGTTAAGAGTTCTTACCATACCAAAAAGAATTTTTTATAAAAATATAGAGTTAGGCCTAATCCACAAAATGCACCTCTCCACCTTGAATTTAACTAGTGTCTGTAATACAAACAATGAGAGATATATTTCCTCACTCCCTGCTTTCACCCTGTCTTTTATATCTTTCTTCACTTTAAACATGTAGAGACCAAAAGATATTGCCAAGTTCCAGTTCAGCAATTATAGAAGCCAGAACAGTTGACCTTAAGTGTTATTTAAATAAGTCCCTTTAAGTAATTCTTAGAATAACCTCTAAAGGATCTAATTTTATAAGTTCCAATGATACAAGCTTCAAAGTATAAATCAACAAACAGAAATGAAATGTCAGAAACCTCAAAAAACCTTCAGAGACTATATACACTCCACTACAATGTAGCTATTTAAGATTTTAATTGTTGCTTGTGGTCATATTAGAATTCATTTTTCTCTTTTTCTCATTCCTAAATTATTAATTTCTATTTCATTTAGATTATAATTCATTCTGATATGTTAATGATTCTTTTATTTTAATTTCTTTTTGGATAATTGACCTAGTAAGTCCAAGCTTTTGTGAACATTTATCCAGCCTCAGATCTCAACTCTCAATTTCAGTGTTTTATTAATGTAATAGACACCAATTTCTCACAATGGCAGCTACTTAAAATTACATATGGTCTCAATGAAAAATTGAACAGCTTCAAGCTTCCTAAAATCATTTTGATTTATCTGTCTATTAATTCATCTATCTATCCATTCCTCCATCCATCCACTCATATTTTAGGAGCTTGAAAATTCAACTGAAATTCAGAAAACAAAAGTATGAAATTTTTTATTTAAACTCTTTCTAGGTCTTAATTTTCTTAGATTTTCCTCTAAATTTTATTTTCATTTATAACGGTTTGAGGATTATTTGTTTTCTATGTATATTTTCAACCTTTCTTTAATAAAAAATGTTTTTATTTGCTACACAAAACAATCAAATAACAAATACAATACCTATAAAAAGTATCAGTTCAGTTCAGTTCAGTTCAGTTGCTCAGTCGTGTCTGACTCTTTGCGACCCCATGATTTGCAGCACACCAGGCCTCCCTGTCCATCACCAACTCCAGGAGTTCACCCAGACTCACGTCCATCAAGTCAGTGATTCCATCCAGCCATCTCATCCTCTGTCATCCCCTTCTCCTCTTGCCCCCAATCCCTCCCAGCATCAGAGTCTTTTCCAATGAGTCAACTCTGCATGAGGTGCCCAAAGTACTGGAGTTTCAGCTTCAGCATCATTCCCTCCAAAGAAATCCCAGGGCTGATCTCCTTCAGAATGGACTGGTTGGATCTCCTTGCAGTGCAAGGGACTCTCAAGAGTCTTCTCCAACAACACAGTTCAAAAGCATCAATTCTTTGGCACTCAGCCTTCTTCACAGTCCAACTCTAACATCCATACATGACCACAGGAAAAACCGTAGCCTTGACCAGACGGACCTTTGTTGGCAAAGTAATGTCTCTGCATTTGAATATGCTATCTAGGTTGATCGTAACTTTCCTTCCAAGGAGTAAGCGTCTTTTAATTTCATGGCTGCAGTCACCATCTGCAGTGATTTTGGAGCCCAAAAAATAAACTCTGACACTGTTTCCACTGTTTCCCCATCTATTTGCCATGAAGTGATGGGACTGGATGCCATGATCTTCGTTTTCTGAATGTTGAGCTTTAAGCCAATGTTTTCACTCTCCACTTTCACTTTCATCAAAAGTATAAACTTAGCATTGAACATTTGCTATGTGTAAGACACTTATACACAAGGGGAAGAGGTACTATAAAAGGTACAGTCTCATTGAACTCCTAGTGGGAGAAACACATAACCAAATCATAAACAAGAAAATATCAGGAAATAAGTGCTTTGGTGGAAATCAATCAGGTTAAAACGACAGCAAGTCTAGTAATTATATTAGGTAGATAAGAAAGATTTTTTAAAGGAAATACAATTTCATCTCAAATATGAAAGATAATAAAGTATATGTAGGACATGGAACAACAGACTGGTTCCAAATAGGAAAAGAGTACGTCAAGGCCTTGTCACCCTGCTTATTTAACTTCTATGCAGAATACATCATGAGAAACACTTGTCTGGGAGAAGCACAAGCTGGAATCAAGACTGCCGGGAGAAATATCGATCACCTCAGATATGCAGATGACACCACCCTTATGGCAGAAAGTGAAGAGGAACTAAAAAGTCTCTTGATGAAAGTGAAAGGGGAGAGTGAAAAAGTTGGCTTAAAGCTCAACATTCAGAAAACGAAGATCATGGCATCTGGTCCCATCACTTCATGGGAAATAGATGGGGAAACAGTGGAAACTGTCGGACTTTATTTTTGGGGGCTCCAAAATCACTGCATATGGTGACTGCAGCCATGAAATTAAAAGACGCTTACTCCTTGGAAGGAAAGTTATGACCAACCTAGATAGCACATTCAAAAGCAGAGACACTATTTTGCCAACAAAGGTCCATCTAGTCAAGGCTATGGTTTTTCCAGTGGTCATGTATGGATGTGAGAGTTGGACTGTGAAAAAAGCTGAGTGCCGAAGAATTGATGCTTTGGAACTGTGGTGTTGGAGAAGACTCTTGAGAGTCCCTTGGACTGCAAGGAGATCCAACCAGTCCATTCTAAAGGAGATCAGCCCTGGGATTTCTTTGGAAGGAATGATGCTAAGGCTGAAACTCCAGTACTTTGGCCACCTCATGTGGAGAGTTGACTCATTGGAAAAGACTCTGATGCTGGGAGGGATTGGGTGCAAGAGGAGAAGGGGATGACAGAGGATGAGATGGCTGGATGGCATCACTGACTTGATGGAGGTGAGTCTGAGTGAACTCTGGGAGTTGGTGATGGACAGGGAGGCCTGGCGTGCTGTGATTCATGGGGTAGCAAAGAGTCGGACATGACTGAGCGACTGAACTGAACTGAGTGGCAGAATCTGGGGCAAAGGCATATGGCAGCAGAAATGAGAAGCTATCAGAAGGAAACCAGGCAGGAACACACACATGGTCTGTTGGGGATACAGAAAGAAAGCCACTTTTGTTAGCACACAATGAGCAAAAGGAGGGTGGTGCACGATGTGTCAGAGAAGTAAGGCAGGAGTCAGATTAAATGGGACAATACAGGTCATAGAATAACTGGATGGAATACTTGGATATTATTCTGAGATTCAGAGCCATTTAAGTAGGTGAGTGATATGATGTGTGATTTTACCATGAAGAAAATGGATCTGAATTTGGACCACAAGAAGGTAAAGGAAGGAAACTTGTTTACAAGGCTCCTGTAATGGCCCAAATAAGATTTGATGGCAAGTAGTGCTAGAGTGAAAGCAATGAAGTTGCACAGAAGAGGAAAGATTTAGGATATGTTTTAAAAGCAAGGCCAATACGGCTTGACAATAAATCAGATCATAGAGGAGAGGGGGAAAAGTAATTAAGGATAAATGCTAGCATTTGGGCTTAGGGGCCAGATAGACAGTGATGCCATGTATTGAGAGGAAATACAGGAGGAAAATCAGATTTGGTGAACTAGATTAAATATGCTTATACATATTATTCTTTCTAAAGTTCACAGCTTTCATACTCAAACACAAGCTAACACTTCCTGAATAAGGTCACATTTAACTTCTTTAATTTAAAACATCATTTTTGCTATACAATGTCATTTAAGATTTTATTCTAAAAATAAGAAAAAAAAATTTGAACTCACATTATTTGTTTCTATTTACATGATTACTAATAATACTCAGATAAAAATTGAGGAAAATTACACCTTTTTATACTTTTTATTTAATAATACTAGGGAATTTTGAGGTACAGCTATAATGTCCAGAAACTGAATTATTCAAAAAAGGGTGATACAATTTCTTTAGCTATAGTTTATCATATGAATAATAACTATTTGCTAAAAGGAAATTATCCTTATATTTGTACTTTATATGAATTTTTCTATTAAAGAACAAAACAACTAGACCACATTATAACTCATTTATTTTCAATTGTCTCCATAGATAGTTTTACTGTCACATGAACCTTTCATAGGAACATAGAAGCCAGTACCATTTGCAGTCAACAGAGCTTATCTGGTCCTTCTAAATGGATTATAGATTTATGAGCTATCTGTGAAGAAACACATGGTCTAAGACTATTTAAATCATTGTAGCTATGATCTGAATGGTCAAAAATGGGTCTGAAGCAGCTGCTCTTTTCAACAAAAGTCTCTGATGTCTCAGCACAAGTGGATGGCTTTCATGGTAAACAAGCTTTGAGGCAGCTTTGAGTTCAGGTGAAGCAAAGAATAGGAGGGAGAGGGAAACAGAAAGTAAATGTAAAGGAAAAAGCAGTGACATTGACTTCTGTCATGCACTGAGTTTTTCCTGATTTGTTAGGCATATAAATGTCACTGAAATTACAGTGGCCATCAGTTTTCTTGGTAAGAATACAAAAGTGTCTGAGGGCGTCCCCTACCCTATCCTATTACACATTCACACATAGACAGCCTATGTATGATTCATGATCGCCATAATAATGAATGTTACCAAAAATCGTACATCTCAAATGAAACAGAGGTATACTGAAAACTGATTACAATAAGATAGAGAAATTATTTCTCCACTTAATACCATGACTATATTTCTGAAAATTAAACATTCTATGTGGAAATGCTATCCAAGAACCTGTATCTGTATATTCTACATGGAAGAAATTGTAATGCATTACGAGTTAAATACAAAACCTTATAATCCCCTCCAAATCCTTTAAACATGATAGCAGCAAAAAAAATATTTACAAGCACCTTACATACTAATAAGTAAAATAAATAAAATATTGTTACTTGATCATCAACTAGTAAGGTTGATTACAAATAACTGTTTCAATTGCTCCTGTTAATGACAGTAACATCTCAGATAAACATCACCATTGTTGACTTCCATGTGTTTTAAAAATGTTCTCAGTGACTTTTTAAAAGATCTTTATTAAGATATAGTTAGCATAATAATTAACCATTAAAACATTAAAGTGTATAACACAATGACACATGCAGAGTTGTACCTCCATCACCACATTTAGAACATTTTTTATTATGCCAAAAGTAAATGCTATAACCATTAGAGTTACTTTCTATCCCACAGCCTCCACCATCTCCCCAACCCTAGCCGATGGCTTATTTACATCATATCCCTATAGACGTCTGTATTTTCAACATTTATTACAAATGGATGGTAAAATATGTGGCCTTTTGTGATGAGTTTCATTATTTCAAAGAAGTCAGTTGCAGCTTTAAGATTTCTTTCCTCTTTAAGTGTGCCTTTTGCATAGCTTTATATAGTTCTACTTCTTTGGTAATTTTAGATAGAACAAAATATTCAAACCAATTCTACACCTAGCCATAAACAGTGAAAAACATAATCAACTCTCCACAAATTTTTGATCAGGGAACTCTCTATAGGTTCCTGAATTATTATCAACCAGTCTTTTGATATGGGCTTTGCTGGTGGCTCAGATGGTTAAGAATCTTCCTGTCATGCAGGAGACCTGGGTTCGATCCCTGGGTAGGTAAGATCCCCTGGAGAAGGAAACGGCAACCCACTCCAGTATTCTAGCCTGGAGAATTCCATGAACTGAGAAGTGTGGTGGGCTTCAGTTCATGAGGTAGCAAAGAGTTAGACATGACTGAATGACTAATGCTTTCAATTTCTTTCAGTCTTTTGATGATTATATTACTTCCCTTTACTCAGGTTCACCATTTCTGTAATCTTCTAAGGAACATGATGGCTCTGTTTTGTTTTGTTTTGTTTTTTTCCTCTAACTATTGTATCTTAATTTGAGGATCTAAACTTCTTAACCTGAAATCTGTCAAATATGTGTTTAACTTGGACCACACTGATCACACAGATCATACTAGTCCAATTCTATTGAAAAAATGCTTTGACTCTACCATTCTGTTGATTTTGAATCACTGGACAATAACAGCTACTACTGGATGATGATTAGGAATATAAAAACAGGAACTAGGAATATTCTAGCATTCCAGAAAGTAACTTTCAGCAAGACACTTAATTTCCTATGCCACTGTTTCTTCATCTATAAAACTGAAGAGCAAAAGTGCTTTCTTTATAGATTAGTTGTGAAACAGTATTGTTGAATGAAACATTTTGTACATAGGATGAATTTTTTAAATCTCAATTTTATTATTTCAACTATTCATTTCACTTTGAACACTATAAATTCTTACTTCCTTGATGATAGCAAACATTACTGATTTATCCAAAAGCCTTTTTTCACACTCCCAGATGTTTTTTTCAGAATCTAAAAACAGTACTTTAGGCAGATTGCTGCAATTCATCAGAGTACACTATGAACTGATACACATTTACTATATGTGAGATAAAAAACTGTGATTAACCTTTTATTATACAATAATTACAAATCTCTTCTTGAACTGTTCTCTCTTTATTATATACTTGAACTACACTTGTTTTAGTCTCATATATCTGTCACACCTGGGTGTCTTAAAACAAAATTCTTGATTGTGTGAATCTTAAAACTGTTATTAATCCAGGTTTGCAATTAAGTTTCAGTTTAAAGGTAACTGTTTATCCATTTACTTGTTGACTATTCTTTCTGATTCTTTTTCTCAAATCACATGTTTATTAAGATATAATTCACATACCAAAGAACATATCTTTTACAGTGTACAACTATACTAATCAACACAGTGTGGTATTGAGAAAGAACAGACAAATAGATTAATGGAACAGAATAATGAGCCTAGAAATAGATCCACATAAACACAGTAGACTAATCTTTAACAAAGAAGCAAAGGCAACACAAGGGATCAAAATAGTCTTTTCGACCAGTGATGCTGAACATCATAAGCAAGAAAATGAATCTAAACAGATTTTATGTCCTTTAAAAAAAAACTCAAAATGGATCATGAACCTAAATGTAAAAAACAAAACTAAGAAAATTCTTATATGAAAACACAGAAGAAAACCTAGATTACCTTGTGTGAAGAAATGACTTTACAGATGTAACACCAAAGGCACAATCCTTGAAAAGAAATTGATATATTGGACATTATTAAAATCAAAAATTTCTGCTCTGAGAAAGATGACACTAATATAATGAGAAGACAAGTCACAATCTGGGAGGAAACATGTGCAAACACATACCAGATAAGCACTTATTAGCCAAAATACAGAAAAACTCCTAAAACTCAACAATAAAAAAGCAACAATCCAGATAAAAACACTGGTAAAACACAAAATGAACACCTCAACCAGGAAGATATCAGATCAGATCAGATCAGTCGCTCAGTCGTGTCCGACTCTTTGTGACCCCATGAATCGCAGCACGCCAGGCCTCCCTGTCCAACACTAACTCCCGGAGTTCACTGAGACTCACGTCCATTGAGTCAGTGATGCCACCCAGCCATCTCATTCTCTGTTGTCCCCTTCTCCTCCTGCCCCCAATCCCTCCCAGCATCAGAGTCTTTTCCAATGAGTCAACTCTCCACATGAGGTGGCCAAAGTACTGGACTTTCAGTTTTAGCATCATTCCTTCCAAAGAAATCGCAGGGCTGATCTCCTTCAGAATGGACTGGTTGGATCTCCTTGCAGGCCAAAGGACTCTCAAGAGTCTTTTCCAACAACACAGTTCAAAAGCACCAATTCTTCGGTGCTCAGTATTCTTCACAGTCCAACTCTCACATCCATACATGGCTACTGGAAAAACCATAGCCTTGACTAGACGGACCTTTGTTGCAAAGTAATGTCTCTGCTTTTGAATATGCTATCTAGGTTGGTCATAACTTTCCTTCCAAGGAATAAGCGTCTTTTAATTTCATGGCTGCGATCACCATCTGCAGTGATTTTGGAGCCCAGAAAAATAAAGTCTAACACTGTTTCCACTGTTTCCCCATCTATTTGCCATGAAGTGATGGGACTGGATGCCATGATCTTCGTTTTCTGAATGTTGAGCTTTAAGCCAACTTTTTCACTCTCCACTTTCACTTTCATCAAGAGACTCTTTAGTTCCTCTTCACTTTCTGCCATAAGGGTGGTGTCATCTGCATATCTGAGGTGATTGATATTTCTCCCGGCAGTCTTGATTCCAGCTTGTGCTTCTTCCAGTCCAGCGTTTCTCATGATATACTCTGCATATAAGTTAAATAAACAGAGTGACAATATACAGCCTTGACGTACTTCTTTTCCTATTTGGAACCAGTTTGTTGTTCCATGTCCAGTTCTAACTGTTGCTTCCTGACCTGCATACAAATTTCTCAAGAGGCAGGTCAGGTGGTCTGGTATTCCCATGTCTTTCAGAATTTTCCACAGTTTATTGTGATCCACACAGTCAAAGGCTTTGGCATAGTCAATAAAGCAGAAATAGATGTTTTTCTGGAACTCTCTTGCTTTTTCCATGATCCAGCGGATGTTGGCAATATGATCTCTGGTTCCTCTGCCTTTTCTAAAACTAGCTTGAACATCAGGAAGTTCACAGTTCACATGTTGCTGAAGCATGGCTTGGAGAATTTTGAGCATTACTTTACTAGCACATGAGATGAGTGCAATTGTGTGGTAGTTTGAGCATTCTTTGGCATTGCCTTTCTTTGGGATTGGAATGAAAATGGACCGTTTCCAGTCCTGTGGCCACTGCTGAGTTTTCCAAATTTGCTGGCATATTTAGTGCAACACTTTCACAGCATCATCTTTCAGGATTTGGAATAGCTCAACTGGAATTCTATCACCTCCGTTAGCTTTGTTCCTAGTAATACTTTCTAAGGCCCATTTGACTTCACATTCCAGGATGTCTGGCTCTAGGTCAGTGATCACACCATCATGATTATCTGGGTCGTGAAGATCTTTTTTGTACAGTTCTTCTGTGTATTTTGCCATCTCTTCTTAATATCTTCTGCTTCTGTTAGGTCCATACCATTTCTGTCCTTTATCGAGCCCATCTTTGCATGAAATTTTCCTTTGGTATCTCTAATTTTCTTGAAGAGATCTCTAGTCTTTCCCATTCTGTTGTTTTCCTCTGTTTCTTTGCATTGATTGGTGAGGAAGGCTTTCTTATCTCTTCTTGCTATTCTTCAGAACTCTGCATTCAGATGCTTATATCTTTCCTTTTCTCCTTTGCTTTTCCCTGCTCTTCTTTTCACAGCTATTTGTAAGGCCTCCCCAGACAGCCATTTTGCTTTTTGGCATTTCTTTTCCATGGGGATGGTCTTGAGCCCTGTCTCCTGTACAATGTCTTGAACCTCTGTCCATAGTTCATCAGGCACTCTATCTATCAGATCTAGGCCCTTAAATCTATTTCTCACTTCCACTGTATAATCATAAGAGATTTGATTTAGGTCATACCTGAATGGTCTAGTGGTTTTCCCTACTTTCTTCAATTTAAGTCTGAATTTGGCAATAAGGAGTTCATGGTCTGAGCCACAGTCAGCTCCTGGTCTTGTTTTTGCTGACTCTGTAGAGCTTCTCCATCTTTGGCTGCAAAGAATATAATCAATCTGATTTCGGTGTTGACCATCTGGTGATGTCCATGTGTAGAGTCTTCTCTTGTGTTGTTGGAAGAGTGTGTTTGTTATGACTTGTGCATTTTCTTGGCAAAACCCTATTAGTCTTTGCCCTGCTTCATTCTGTATTCCAAGGCCAAATTTGCCTGTTACTCCAGGTGTTTCTTGACTTCCTACTTTTGCATTCCAGTCCCCTATAATGAAAAGGACATCTTTTTTTGGGTGTTAGTTCTAAAAGGTCTTATAGGTCTTCATAGAACCGTTCAACTTCAGCTACTTCAGCGTTACTGGTTGGGGCATAGGCTTGGATTACTGTGATATTGAATGGTTTGCCTTGGAAACGAACAGAGATCATTCTGTTGTTTTTGAGATTGCATCCAAGTACTGCATTTCAGACTCTTTTGTTGACCATGATGGCTACTCCATTTTTTCTGAGGGATTCCTACCCACAGTAGTAGTTATAATAGTCATCTATATTAAATTCACCCATTCCAGTCCATTTCAGTTTGCTGATTCCTAGAATGTCGACATTCACTCTTGCCATCTCCTGTATGACCACTTCCAATTTGCCTTGATTCATGGACCTGACATTCCAGGTTCCTATGCAATATTGCTCTTAGATGGCAAATAAACCTATGAAAAGATATTCAATACCATATATCATTCAGTTCAGTTCAGTCACTCAGTTGTGTCCAACTCTTTGTGACCCCATGGACTGCAGCACGCCAGGCCTCCCAGCCCATCAACAACTCCCGGAGTTTACTCAAACTCATGTCCATTGAGTTGGTGATGCCATCCAACCATCTCATCTTCTGTCGTCCCCTTCTTCAACCACCCTCAATCTTTCCCAGCATCAGGGTCTTCTCAAATGAGTCAGTTCTTCGCATCAGGTGGTGAAAGTATTGAGGTTTTAGTTTCAGCATCAGTCCTTCCAATGAATATTCAGGAATGATTTCCTTTAGAATGGACTGGTTGGATCTCCTTGCAGCCCAAGGGACTCTCAAGAGTCTTCTCCAACACCACAGTTCAAAAGCATCGATTCTTCAGTGCGCAGCTTTCTTCACAGTCCAACTCTCACATCCATACATGACTACTGGAAAAACCCTTAGCTTTGACTAGATGGACCTTTGTTGGCAAAGTAATGTCTCTGCTTTTTAATATGCTGTCTAGATTGGTCATAACTTTTCTTTCAAGAAGCAAGAGTCTTTTAATTTCATGGCTGCAGTCACCATCTGCAGTGATTTTGAAGCCCCCCAAAATAAAGTCTATCACTGTTTCCACTGTTTCCCCATCTATCTGCTAGGAAATGATGGGACCAGGTGCCATGATCTTAGTTTTCTGAATGTTGAGTTTTAAGCCACCTTTTTCACTCTCCCCTTTCACTTTCATCAAGAGGCTCTTCCTCTTCACTTTCTGCCATAAGGGTGGTGTCATCTGCATATCTGAGGTTATTGATATTTCTCCCCATATATCATTAAGGAAATGAAAATAAAAGCAATAAGGAGATATACTACACTCATATCAGAATGGTGAAAATCCAAAACAATGACAATAACAAATGCTGGGGAGGATGTGGAGCATAGGAAATCTAACTCATTGCTGGTAGAAATATTAAATGGTACAACTTTCATTCCAATCCCAAAAAAGGGCAATGCCAAACAATTTTCAAACTACTGCACAACTGCCCTCATTTCACATATGAGCAAGGTAATTAATGCTGAAAATCTTCAAACTAGTTCTCAATAGTACGTGAACTGAGAACTTCCAGATGTAGAAGCAAACCCAGCTCAATGAAAAAGACCCTGATGTTTTGACAGACTGAGGGCAGGAGGAAAAGGGGACAAAAGAGAATGAGATGATTGGATGGGATCAGCAACTCAATGTACATGAATTTGAGCAAACTCCAGGAGAAAGTGAAGGACAGCGAAGCCTGGAGGGCTATATTCCATGGGGTCACAAAGAGTCAGACATGACCGAGCAAGTGAACAACAACAACAGCTACTTTGGAAGATAGTTTTGCAGTTTCTTACAAAACCAAACAGAGTTTTACTATGCAATCTGATCTAGTGATTATGCTCCTTGGTATTTAACCAAATATATTGAAAATTTATGACCATCCAAAAACCTGCACATTAATATTTATAGCAAGTTTACTTATAACCACCAAACTTAGAAGTAACCAAGATGTCCTTCATAACTGAGTGGATAAGTAAATAGTGTATATACAGAGAAGATTCCCAGGTGGGTCAGTGGTAAAGAATCCACCTGCCAATGTAGGAGATGGAGGTTCAATCCCCAGGTCAGGAAGCTGTGTTCCTGCCTGGAGAATCCCATGGACAGAACAGCCCAGTGGGTTACAGCCCATGGGGTCACAAAGAGTCGGACACAACTGAGCAACTTAGTATATATCTTCCCAAAGGAATATGTTGATAAAACTAAGATCATGACATCCAGTCCCATCACTTCACGGCAAGTAGATGGTGAAAAAGTGGGAGCTGTGACAGATTTTATTTTCTTGGACTGCAAAATCACTGGGGATGGTGACTGAAGTTATGAAATTAAAAAACACTTGCTTCTTGGAAGAAAAGCTATGACAAACCACGTCAGTATATTAAAAAGCAGAGAAATTCAGCCATAAAAAGGAACGCATTTGAGTTAGTCCTAATGAGGTGTATGAAACTGGAATCTATTATACAGAATGAAGTAAGTCAGAAAGAGAAAGACAAATACTGTATATTAACACATATACATGGAATTCAGAAAGACAGTAATGATAATCCTATATGCAGGGCAGCAAAAAAGACATAGATGTAAAGAACAGATTTTTAGACTCAGTGGGAGAAGACAAGGGTGGGATGATTTGAGGGAATGGCATTGAAACATGTATATTACCATATGCAAAATAGATGACCAGTCCAAGTTCAATGCATGAAGCAAGGCACCCAAACCAGTGCTGTGGGACAATCCAGAGGGATAGGTAGGGAGGGAGGTGGAAGGGGGTTTAGGATGAGGAACCACATGCATATCTGTGGCTGATTAATGCTGATGTATGGCAAAAAAACATCACAATATTGTAAAGTAATCATCCTCCAATTAAAATAAATTAATTGAAAAAAAAAACAATAAAAAGCAGAGACATCATTTTGCAGACAAAGGTCCATATAGTTAAGGCTATGGACTTTCCAGCAGTCATATATGTAAGAGTTGCACCATAAAGAGGGTTGAGTACTGAAGAATTGATGCTTTTGAACTGTGGTGTTGGAGAAGACTCTTGAGAGTCCCTTGGACAGCAAAGAGATCAAACCAGTCAATTCTAAAAGAAATCAATCCTGAATATTCATTGCAAGGACTGATGCTGAAGCTAAAGCTCCTGGGCCACTTGATGGGAAGACCTGACTCACTGGAAAAGACCCTGATGCTGGGAAAGATTGAAAGCAGGAGAGAAGGGGGCAGCAGAGGATGAGATTGATGAGTCACGGACTCAATGGACATGAGTTTGAGCAAACTTCAGGAGATAGTGAAGGACAGGGAATCCTGGTATACTGCAGTTCATAGGGTTGCAAAGAATTGGACATGAATTAGTGACTGAAAAACAACAAAAAGAAATGAGTTGGGCAGAAGATCTACAATCGTATACAAGGCTTCACTAACATTATAAATTAATCAATCCTAAGAGACTACCCAATGACAGAAAAAAGTATTCTTCTCAAGTGCCCACATTTTATAGAATAGACCATTTGCTAGGCTATCAAACAATAGTCAATGATATTCAATAGTCAAATGAATTTAGAAATACTGAATCATACAAAGCATGCCCTTTACCACAATGTAATTAAATTAGAAATCAGTAGTAGAAAGAAATTTTGAACAGTTACAAATATGTGGAAATGACATACACTTCCAAATAACTAATAGATCAAAGAAGAAATCACCTGTGACATTAGAAAAATATAAGATGACAGAAAAGAAAAATAAATCATGGGATTCAGCAAAAGCATTGGTCAAAACAAAATTTATACTGTAAACACCTATATTAAAATGAAAATTCTCAGATAACCTTCCACCTCAACAAACTAGTAAAATAAGGTAAATAAAAACCCAACAGAGGGCAAACCATTCAATGTAACAGTAACCCAAGGTAAATCCAAAGCAAACTCTTCAATATCACAATATCCAAGTCTATGCTCTAAATATGAATGCCAAAGAAGCTGAAGTTGAACCGTCCTCTGAAGACCTACAAGACCTTCTAGAACTAACAGCAAAAAACAATGTCCTTCTCATCACAGGAGACTGGAATGCAAAAGTAGGAAGTTAAGAGATACCTGGAGTAAGAGGCAAATTTGGCCTTGGAGTACAAAATGAAGCTGGGCAAAGGCTAACAGAGTTTTGCCAAGAAAATGCACTGGTCAAAGCAAACACCCTCTACCAACAACACAAGAAATGACTCTACACTTGGACATCACCAGATGGTTAATACTGAAACCAGATTGATTATATTCCTTGTAGCCAAAGATGGAGATGCTCTATACAGTCAGCAAAAACAAGACTGGGAACTGACTGTGGCTCAGGTCTTGAACTCCTTATTGCCACATCCAGACTTACATTGAAGAAAGTAGGGAAAACCACTAGACCATTCAGCTATGACCTAAATCAAACTCCTTATGATTATACAGTGGAAGTGACAAATAGATTCAAGGGATTAGATCTGAGAGATAGAGTGCCTGAAGAACTGTGGATGGAGGTCCGTAACACTGTACAGGAGGCAGTGATCAAAACCATCCACAAGAGGAAGAAATGCAAAAAGGAAAAATGGTTGTCTGAAGAGGCCTTACAAATAGCTGAGAAAAAAAGAAGTGAAAGGCAAAAGAGAAAAGGAAAGATATACCCATCTGAATGCAGAGTGCCAATGAATAGCAAGAAGAGGTAAGAAAGCCTTCCTCAGTGATCAATGCAAAGAAGCAGAGGAAAACAAAAGGATGGGAAAGACTAGAGATTTCCTCAAGAAAGTCAGAGATACCACGGGAACATTTCATGCAAAGATGGGCAGAATCAAGGACAGAAACAGTAAGGCCATAACAGCAACATAAGAGATTAAGAAGAGGTAACAAGAATACACAGAAGAACTGTATAAAAAAGGTCTTAATGACCCAGATAACCATAATGGTGTGATCACTCATCTAGAGCCAGACATCCCAGAATGTGAAGTCAAGTGGGCCTTAGGAAGCATCACTACAAACAAAATTAGTGGTGATGGAATTCCAGCTGAGCTACTTTAAATCCTAAAAGACGCTGCTGTTAAAGTGCTGCACTCAATATGCCAGCAAATCTGGAAAACTCAGTAGTGGCCACAGGACTGGAAAAGGTCAGTTTTCACCCCAATCCCAAAGAAAGGCAATGCCAAAGAATGTTCAAACTACTGCACAATTGCACTCATCTTACACGCTAGCAAATACTCAAATTCTCCAAGCCAGGCTTTAACAGTATGTGAACCAAGAACTTCCAGATGTTCAAACTGAATTTAGAAAAGGCAGAGGAACCACAGATCAAATTGCCAACATCCGCTGGATCATAGAAAAAGCAAGAGAGTTCCAGAAAAACATCTACTTCTGCTTCACTGACTACACCAAAGCCTTTGACTGTGTGGATCACAATAAACTATGGGAAATTCTGAAAGAGATGGGAAGATCAGACCACCTTACCTGACTCCTGAGAAATCTGTATGCAGGTCAAGAAGCAGCAGTTAGAACCAGAGATGGAACAACAGGCTGGTTCCAAATTGAGAAAGGAGTACATCAAGGCTGTATAATGTCACCGTGCTTATTTAACTTATATGTAGAGTACATCATGTGAAATGCCAGTCTGGATGAATCAAAAGCTGGAATCAAGATTTCTGGGAGATCTATCAATAACCTCAGTTACACAGATGACCCCAGCCTTATGGCAGAAAGCAAAGAAGAAATAAAGAGCATCTTGATGAAAGTGAAAGAGGAGAGTGAAAAAGTTGGCTTAAAACTCAACATTCAAAAAACTAAGATCATGACATCTGGTCCCACCACTTCATGGCAAATAGATGGGGAAACGATGGACATAGTGACAGACTTTATTTTCTTGCACTCCAAAATCACTGCTGATGGTGACTGCAGCCATGAAATTAAAAGACATTTGCTTCTTGGAAGAAAAGGTATGACCAACTTAGCATATTAAAAAGCAGAGACACTACACTACCCACAAATATCCACATAGTCAAAGCTATGGTTTTTCCAGTATAGATGTGACAGTTGGACCGTAAAAAGTGCTAAACACCAAATTGATGCTTTTGAACTGTGGTGTTGGAGAAGACTTTTGAGAGTCCCTTGGACTGTAAGGAGATCCAACCAGTCCATCCTAAAGGAAAGCAGTCCTGAATATTCATTGGAAGGACTGATGCTGAAGCTGAAGTTCCAATACTTAGGCCTCCTTATGAGAAGAACTAACTCATTGGAAAGACCCTGATGCTGGGAGGGATTGAAGGCAGGAGCAGAGGGGATAATAGAGAATGAGACTGTTGGATGGCATCACTGACTGGATGGGCATGAGTTCGAGCAAACTCTCGGAGCTGGTGATGGACAGGGAAGCCTGGCGTGCTGCAGTCCATGGGGTTGAAAAGACTCAGACATGACTGAGTGACTGAACTGACTGAAACCCAGAAGAAAAAAAGTGGTGATAAAGATTAAAGTAGATGTAAATGAAAGTGGAAATAGAAAAATAGAGAAAAATCAACAAAAACAAAGTTGATTTTTTTGATGACCAGCAAAATTGAGAAAATTTTAGATTGATTTCCCCATGAAAAAAGTGAGAGGGAGAGAAAAAGAATGGACTCACATTACTAAAATAAAAAATGAAAGTACATAAGCAAATTTATAGAAATATAAAGGATTATATAATGCCAAAATTATATAATTTAGATGAAATGAATAAATTCTTATAAAGTGGAAAACTACTCATACTGACCCAAGAAGAAACTGAAAATCTGAATAATCCTATAACAAGTAAGGAAATCAAGTCAGTAGTTTAATGTTTTCATACAAATAAAACCCTAGGTATAAGTGGTATATAAGATTCCTGTGACTATTTTAAAACTTATCACAAACTTGTTGGCTGAAAACAACAAAAAATATTCTCTTTAAAACTTTAGAAGCCATTAATTCAAAATTACCTTTGTTAAGCTGAAATCAGGATGTCAGCAGAGCTGCATTCCCTTCAGAAGCTATAAGAGAGAATCTGTTTATTGCCTCTTTCAGCTTCTGGATAGCTGCCAGCATTCCTTTACTTATCTGCCTCCATCTTCACATTATCTTCTCTTCTTCCCATTTGTGTGTATGTGGAATCTCATGCTACCTTTTTTTTTTTTTTTAAATAAGGGCATTTGTGATGGCATCCAGGGACTTTACAGATAATCTAGGATCTGTTCTCATCTCAGGATACTTAATCACAACTGCAAAGACCCTTTTTCTAAAAGGTCACATTAATAGATTATAGTGATTGGACGCTGATATTTTAGGAAACACCATTCAACCAGATGCCTTCACTGGGGAATTATTCCAAACATTTAAAAAAGAATTTATGCCAATTATTCACAAATTCTTACCCTCTCAAAAAACAGAAGAGGAAGGAGCACATTTCATTTCATTCTAAGAGGCTAGTAGTACCTTAATACCAAAACCAAAGACAACAAAATAAATCTTTAGACCAACATCAAAATACCAGTGATCTGAATCCAACCTTATATTAAAGTATTATATACATCATGACCAAGTTGAATTATTCTAGGAAAGCAAAGTTTATTTAACATAAAAAGTAATTAATGCAGTATGCCAAATCAATAGAATATAGGGCAAAAACTACATGATCATCTCAATAAATGGAGAAAAAGTAGTTAAGTTTCAGCAACCTTTCTTGATTCAACAAATTCAGAACAGAAGGAATGGCTTCAATATTATAAAGATTATCTATAAAAATCCTACACCTAACAATGTACTTAAAGCTTTCTAAGATTAGGAGCAAGGCAAAGATGTCTTTTCTTTCTCCATCTACTCAACATTGTGCTGGAGGCTCTAGCCAATGCACATCACCAAGCAAAAGAGAAAAAAGGGTCACAATTACTAAGGAAGATGTAAAATTTCCTCCACTTGTAGATTATGTGATATACTCTATGGAAAATCTAAGGACTACATTAAAAAACTACTAATATTACAACTAACAAGTTCAGTATGACAGCAATATCCAAAAGTCAATTTTACTTCTATACATTGGCAATGAACAATTCAAAAAGAATTTAAGAATATAATTCCATCTATAATAGCATCAAAAGAAAAATATTATGGAATAAATTTAGTAAAACAAATACTAAACTTGTATGTTGTTATTGCTTAGTCACTAAGTCATTTAGGATTCTTTTGCAGCCCCATGGACTGTAGTCCAGGCTCCTCAGTCCATAGGATTTCCAAGCAAGAATACTGGAGTGGGTTGCCATTACCTTCTCCAGGAGATCTTCCAGGGATCAAACCCACATTTCCTGCATTGTCAGGCTGATTATTTACCACTGAGCCACCAGGGAAGTCTGCAAGACTTGTATACTGTAACTAAAAAAAGCTAAAATAAATCGAAGATGATCTAAATAAATGGAAAGAACCTCATGTTCTTGGATCAGGAGACTTAAAATTGTTAAAAATGGCAATAATACCCAAACAAATCTAGAGAGTCAAACAATCCCTAATAAAATCCCAAGGAACTTTTTTTGAAGAAATTAAAAAGCTGATATCTTAAAACTCATAGAAAATTGCAAGAGATTCTGAGTAGCCAAAACAATCTGAAAAATAAAAATTTGGCGGACTCACATTTCCTTATTCAAAAACTTTGTACAAACCTACAGTATTTAAGTCAGGGTGATACTGGCATAAAGATAAACATTAACATCAGTTTAATAGAATTGAGAATCCAAAAATAAGTCCATTTATGGTCAATTAATTTTTTCAAGAGTGCCAAGACAATTCAGTGGGGGAATAGTATTCTCTTTTCAATAAATGGTGGTGGTACAATTAAATAACTCATTCTAAAAAGTGACCTTGGATCCTTATTTATCACATCAAATGTAAAAATCAACTCAAATGGATCATAGACAAATAGGTAAACATTAAAGCTAAAAATCTTTTAGAAGAAAACATTGAAGTAGTTCTTCATAACTTTGGCTTAGGAAATGATGTTTTAATTATCAAATGAAAAGTGCAAGTCAATTAAAATTAAAATAAGGAGAGAAGGAAAAGAAAGGGGAGGAAAGATGAAGGGAGGGAGACAGACAGGAGAAAGAGAGGTTGAATATTAAAATTAAAAGAAAAAAGCTTTGTATTTCTAACGATACCAACAAGAAAATGAAAAAAGACAACTCATGACATAAGAGAAAATATATGCAAACCACATATCTACTAAAAGACTTGTATCCGGAATATATAAAGAACTCTTACAAGTTAATAATAAAAAGGAAAATATCTCAGTTGCAAAATAAGCAAAGTATTTGAAAATAAATTAATCCAAAGAAGATATTCAAATGGCCATAAACACTTAAAAAGATGCTCAACCAAAGGGCCAGCAAGGGAATGCAAATAAAACTCAGTGAGAGTTCCTTTATATGCCCACTTGTATGGCTATCATTAAATGACAGTAGAAGTGTTGGTGAGAATTAGAAGAAACTGGAAGCCTCATGTATTTTTGATAGACTCCCATACCTTGCTGTCTATAAAAAAGATACAGTCACTTTTGAAAACAGTTCATCAAAATGTTAAACATTGACTTACCATATGACCCACCAATACCACCCCTAGCTATATACCCAAAAGAACTGAGAATATATGTCCACATAAAAACTCATATATGAAAAAAACCCATTTATCATAGCCCTAAAATTTGAAAAATAAAGTATCTATCAACTGATAAACAAAATACATTGTATCTATATAATATATAGATAATGTTATATTTATCAAATGAATTTCAGTCATAAAAATGAAATACTGAAAAATGCTACAACATATAAGATCCTTGCAAACATCACAATATAAAAGAAAGACACAAAAGACCTCATATTTTATTGTTACATTTATATGAAATGTCTAAGAAACAAAAATCTATAGATGCACAAAGTACGTTTCACAGTTACCAGTTTAACTCTTAAAGGAAAACACAGGCAGAACATTCTTTGACATAAATCACAGCAGTAGTTTTTTATTTGGGGATGGGGCGGGGGAAAGGAGGGGCTCTGTCTCCTAAAGCAAAGGAAATAAAAATAATAAATGGGACCTGCTGCTGCTGCTGCTAGGTCGCTTCAGTCGTGTCCAACTCTGTGCAACCCCATAGACGGCAGCCCACCAGGCTCTCCCGTCCCTGGGATTCTCCAGGCAAGAACACTGGAGTGGGTTGCCATTTCCTTCTCCAGTGCATGAAAGTGAAAAGTGAAAGTGAAGTTGTTCAGTCGTGTCCGACTCTGTGCAACCCCATGGACTGTAGCCCACGAGGCTCCTCCATCCATGGGATTTTCCAGGCAACAGTACTGGAGTGGGGTATAATTGCCTTCAGTTTAAAAGCTTTCCAACAGCAAAGGAAACCACTGACAAAATGAAAATACAACATACTGAATAAGAAAATATTTGCAAATGTAATAGCCAATAAGTGGTTAATATCCAAAATACATTATCATCTCATATACCTCAACATCAAAAAACAACTCAATTTAAAAATTGGCAGAAGACCTGGAGAGATTGAAGGCAGGAGGAGAAGGGGATGAGAGAGGATGAGATGGTTGGATGGCATCACCAACTCAATGGACATGAGTTTGAGTAAGCTCTGGGAGTTGGTGATGGACAGGGAAGCCTGGTGTGCTGCAGTCCATGGGGTCTGAACTGAACTGGAGAACATTTTTCCAAAGAAGACATGCAGATTGTCAGTGATGGCTAGTGATTATGTAAGTAGATGCTCAACATCAGTAATCATCAGGGAATTGCAAATTTAAATCACAAACACATAGCACCTCCTACTTGCTAAAATGGCTATCATCAAAAAAAGGATTACAAACAATAAGTATTGGTGGTGATGTGGAGAAAAGGGAACTCTCATACATTGTTCATGGGGATATAAACAGGTGTAGCCACTGTGGAAAACAGTATGGAGGTTTCTCAAAAAACTAAAATTAGAACTACCATGTGAACCAAAAATTCCACTCCTGGGTGTACAGTCCCTCAAAAATCACCCATGAATTTGAAAAGATACATGTACCCTAATGTTTATAGATTATTATTTACAATTGCCAAGTTATGGAAGCAACTTAAGTGTCCACCAATAGATGAATGGCAAAGAAGCAGTAGTATATATATGATGGAATACTACTCAGTCATAGCAAAGAATGACATTTTGTCATCTGCAACAACATGGATGGACTTGGAGTGTATTGTGCTAAGTGAAATAACTGAAACAGAGAAAGACTGGTGAGTGATACCACTTATTTGTAGAACCTAAGAATAAAAGCGGAGAAGGCGATGGCACCCCATTCCAGTACTCTTGCCTGGAAAATCCATGGATGGAGGAGCCTGGTAGGCTGCAGTCCATGGGGTTGCTAAAAGTCGGACATGACTGAGTGACTTCACTTTCACTTTTCACTTTCATGCACTGGAGAAGGAAATGGCAACCCACTCCAGTGTTGTTGCCTGGAGTATCCCAGGGATGGCGGAGCCTGGTGGGCTGCCGTCTATGGGGTCGCACGGAGTCGGACATGACTGAAGCGACTTGGTGGCAGCAGCAGCAGCAAGAATAAAAGAAATCAGCAAATAAAACGGAAAAGCAACAGACTCACAGATATAGAGGAAAAACTGGTGGTTACCAGTGAGGAGAGGAAAGGGAGGAGAAACAACAAAGAAGTAGGGGGTTAAGAGGTGCAAACTACTAATATACTGTATGAAATAAGCTACAGGGATATATTGAGCAACACAGGAAATATAGCCAAAATTTTATAGTAACTCTAAATGGAGTATAACCCTTAAAATTGTGCATCATTATATTGTACACCTATAAATTATTTACTATTGCACATTAACTATATTTCAACAACAACAACAAAGTCCATTCTGATTTTTGTAAAAAAAAAAAAAAAAAACACACACAAAAGAACTTCTTATGAGGAATAGAATGCTCCTATGTGTTTCAAAGTGATTCCTTTCACCCTACCTTTGTCAGAAACCTGAGAAGTTATTTCCCCAATATTCACTGGACGAGAACTTATTTAATGTTCCAGGAGGTAAAACTCACAAAAATGTATGAAGCCCTCAGTGAATGGGTCCCCGTGTCACTTCTATCGTTCAGACTTCACATTGTGCCTCTGCTGCTGCTGCTGCTGAGTCGCTTCAGTCATGTCTGACTCTGTGCGACCCCATAGACGGCAGCCCACTAGCAATCCATTAATTAGATTTCAGATTTTCCTACTCTAGCATTGGTTCCTTCAGAGGTTTCTGCTCACGGGTTCTCATTGGAGAAAGAAATGTGATGACATAGGGAAAGGACTGTGGTGATAAGCCAGGGAGTATTGGCAACCTTTAGGAGCTGGGAGAGGCAATGATGGATTCCTCCTTGGCACTTCCAGAAGGAAGTAGCACTGCCAATATCTCAGTTTCAGAGTTTAAGGTCAATTTTGGACTTCTAGCCTCTAGAACTATAAGAGAATATACTTTTGTTTCTTTTTAGTGTGACTTGTTATTTCAGCAAAGGAAACTAAAACAGATCCTCTTAAACTCAGTTTCTATGGCTGGCTTCTCTCCCGCCACCCCCCACCCTGTATATGAGTTACACATTCTTCTTGTGTATCTCATAATTTTCCACTAAAATCTGGACATTTTAATATAGTATATGGTAGCAACTCAGGATGCTGATTCCCACCCATCCCCACCAGGGGCTGATGCTGTTTGCTTGGTCATTTTTCTAATTTATTCAATGTCAGGACTGAAGTACCTCTTTGAAGTCTATTTCCCTCTCAGTGCAAAATCACACATTCCTGGTCAGGTCCTCTTCCTCTTTTTCCAATTTTTTTAGTTTAGCCACCTAGTCAAGTTCAGCCTCTGGTTTAGCACAGCCACTTACCAGTCAAGGATTGTGTTTATCCCCTTATTCAATTAACGTTTTTAAATTTTACTGTTTTGTGTGTGTGTGTGTGTGTGTGTGTGGTTTTTGGAGACTGCTATCATAATTTTTATATATACATATTTTGCTTTTGACCAATGTTGAGCCAGGGACTAAGAAATCTAAGAAAACTTCAGAAAACCAAGATCATCTGGTCCTATCACTTCATGGCAAATAGATGGGGAAACAGTGGAAACAGTAACAAACTTTAGTTTTTTGGGCTCCAAAATCATTTCACATGGTGACTGAAGCCATGAAATAAAAAGATACCTGTTTCTTGGAAGAAAAGTTATGACTGACCTAGACAGAATATTAAAAAGCAGAGACATTACTTTGCCAACAAAGGTCCGTCTAGTCAAGGCTATGGTATTTCCAGTAGTCCTGTATGGATGTGAGAGTTGGACTATAAAGAAAGCTGAGTGCCAAATAATTGATGCTTTTGAATTGTGGTATTGGAGAAGACTCTTGAGAGTCCTTGGACTGCAAGGAGATCCAACCAGTCCATCCTAAAGGAAATCAGTCCTGAATATTTATTGGAAGGACGGATGCTGAAGCTGAAGCTCCAATACTTTGGCCACTTGATGTGAAGAACTGACTGTGATGCTGGGAAACAGTGAAGGTGGGAAGAAAAGGGGATGACAGAGGATGAGATGGTTGGATGTTATCATCAACTAAATGGACATAAGTTTGAGTAGACTCTGGGAATTGGTGTTGGACAGGAAGGCCTGGTATGCTACAGTCCACGGGGTTGCAAAGCATCAGACACAACTGAGCGACTGAACTGAATTGAACTGAACTTAAGCCAGGGACTAGTAGCTTGGAAGTGCATGCATGCATGCTAAGTTGCTTTAGCCATGTCCAACTCTCACCCTATGGCCTGTAGCCTCCCAGGCTCCTCTGTCCATGGGGATTCTCTAGGCAAGAATACTAGAGTGAGTTGCCATTCCCTTCTCCAGGTGGTCTTCTCGACCCAGGGATCAAAGCTGCATCTTCTGTGTCCCCCACATTGAGGGCGGATCCTTTACCATTTAAACCATCATCTAAATATTTTCCACTTTATCCTAAATATTCTTATGACAATCTCTTTTAATTCAAAGATATTCCTGAAATCAAGATAGACTGTATAGACATTATCTATCTATTACTGTTTTAACACTTGTGGGCACATGAGGTCTAGAAATAACAACAGAAATAATAACAGCAGCAGCTAACATTTACTGAACATTTCCTACATGTTAGACAGTTTACTGTATGGGTATATGCCATGTGATAAGCTTCATGCCAAGTACTATACATATGTTATTATTGTGGAATACTCTTTTAATACATCCTTTTAGTATACCCTTTTGACTAAGTAAGATGTGATCACTGTGGTTAGAATAATTAACACTAACTGCACATGCGTGCATGCTGTCGCTCAGTTGTGTCTGACTCTTTAGGATCACGTGGTTCCTTTGTCCATGGGATTTTTCCAGGCAAGAATACTGGAGTGGGTTGCCATTTCTTCCTCTAGGGGATCTCTCTGATCCAAGGATTGAATCTGTGTCTCCTGTAGCTCCTGCATTGGCAGGTAGTTTCTTTACCACTGAGCCACCAGGGAAGCCCCTAATTCTAGCTGTAGTAACAGATAAAAACAAAGTCAAATGGTTAATAAAGGTTGATTTTGCTCATGTAAATCTAAAGTAGATAGGATAGCCATCTTCTATAACGTAGCTAAACCATCTGAAAATGTGAGCTCACCAAGGACTCCGAAGGAGAGAAGTGAGGGAAAGGTACGCTTAAATACCTTATCCTAGAAGTAATATACTTACTTTGAGTCACAATCTATCAACTAGAACTAAACTATGGCCTCCCAATTAAATTTTGAGAGAGGCTTGGAATTGTAGACAAATAACTGGAATATTTTACAAGCACAAAATCCTTGCCACAAGTCATCACAGATCATTTGATCCTTTTTCCCCTACATATAGAACATACTCCTGAAGAAAAACAATTGAAAGTCCCATCAAGTCCAGAATCTCTAGATGTTTTTTAAGAGTCTATCAATCAGGCCTGAATATGGTTTTGTCTAAAGACATGAATTACAAAGACAAGTCATCTCCCAAATCACCCACCCAGACACATACTGGTACAGGGAAAAGTCAACTACAAATGGGGAGAACAGGAGGGACACACTAGTTACTGGTTTTCTCTGTGAACTTCTCCTACCTTTAGGTGTGGATGGGTCCTGGCTTAGTCTCTCACATTGCTTTCTGTGAGAAGTCCTGTCTTTCATTATCCTTCTTTGTCACATCTCAGATGGGGTGAATTGCCTACTCTGAAGTGTACAACAGCTTTCTCAGTGTATTTCTTGCTTGCTAAAGATTGGAGATTCAGTGTATATTTAAGTCTTGAATGCTCAAAGTTATCTCAGACTAAGATACTCTTGTAATACCTTTCCATTAAACTTTCAGCTGTTGATCTATTTCTTCTCTTAGTTCTATGTGCCAGTAATCGCATGTAAAAGTCGTTTGGAGTCATATATAGTGTTCAGATCTGCTTTCTTTTTCTTTCTTCCAATCTCTCTTACTGTACCAATTTAATGGAAGTTACTATGAAGCTATCCACAACAGTAGGTGGGAAGTCCACACACTTAATCTAACCTCTGTCCTAAGTCATCATCTTCAACTAAGAGGTTTGGGCCTTTGTCTCAAAGCCTTTTTTAATTTCCTGTTTTGTTTTACTATTTGGGATTATAGAAGCAGACAGATTTTCCAAAGCCCTAAATTTCTGAACTCTTCATTCTCTTTTATTTTGCCTTGAATACCAGCTACTTTGCTGAAAGTGAAAGTGAAGTCGCTCAGTCATGTCCGACTCTTTGCGATCCCATGGATCTGTAGCCTACCAGAGTCCTCTCTCCATGGGATTCTCCAGGCAAGAGTATTTGGAGTGGGTTGCCATTCCTTTCTCCAGTGGATCTTTCTGACCCAGGAATTGAACCCGGGTCTCCCACATTGCAGGCAGATGCTTTAACCTCTGAGCCACCAGGGAAGTCCCTACTTTGCTGAGCTCCTCTTTTTTCTACGGGATAACTTTCCAAACACAGTACAGTACAACCAACACACAAAATCAATACTCTGTTTTTCCCCTAAAGCCATTAAGTTAGCAGACAAACAGTTTGCCTTCCAAGTTATAACAGGGAAATGCTTTGCTACTACAAAACTTAGACTGCCAATTTTTCCCAATCTCTTAACAGTTTTCGTATCTGGACACTAAGATGAGGCCATATTTAAGGGTCTTCTTATGTATCAATGTCTGTATTTATCAGCATAATTAACCTTAATTTCTTCTATCTCTATAAACCCAGTAGCTTAGTAGAGTAAAGATTTATCCATTTCTCATCTAAGAACCAATGTGTGTCAGTAGTACCTTTTAAATATGCTAATGGAACACATGGCCTCCAAGATCTACAAGGGGGGAAAGAGAATGATAACTCTTAATTGCTTTTACTCTGAAGTGATAAGTTTCACTTTTGCTCACAGTCAAGTAGGCGGAAATAATCATATAATCCTTTAGTGCATGGGAAGCTGGACAATGCAGGGGGGGTATATGTAATACGGGACTGGAATATAATCATATTGTGGCTTAGAATTAGAAAGTAAAACCAATGTATTTGATTCAAAGCCTATTTTCTTTCCATTAAGCTATACTTACTTTCATTTGAATTTAACCTTCTTCCTCTCTATTCCTGTTAGTAAGAATATTAAAAATACTTAAAAAGCAATTTGAACTATTATACTGATACAAACTAAATTTTGTTTTCAATTTTAAATCCAGCAACAAACATTTCTAGTTTTACATGCATGAGTATGCTCTAATTACTCATCTGAAGTAATTTAGTTTATATTGTTTTATATCCTGGACTAAAATTCAGTCATTCCAGCAAACGATTGAGGAGGAAAAAAAAAAAAGCACTGATAGAACTGCCTAATGCACAAGTGGATTGAAATCAGCAAGATATGATAAATTGGATGAATTTGGAAGAAAAATGTTGGAGGCAGAAAATGTAATGCATTTCAATGGAAACCGTAAAATCTCCTTGAGAGTCTTCATTTCAGACTCATAAATGGATTTAGAGAAAGACAAAGTACATAATGGAGATAAAATAACTAAAGATTGTACAAATCTGATCACAGGCACTTGGATATAATAATGACCCTCAAATAATTAATCCTGTGACCTTATATTCTGAATTGAAAATAGCAGTTTTGTTCTCAGAAATGTCTTTTATATAACAGCTGGCACTTTGTGAAAAATATCTGAATTTGCTTCTTATAACTGCATCTGTATAAATTTTGTTGAAATAACTGCAATTGTCCCATCTTTCAGCTATACTTATAACAGAAGGTTAAGAAAACACTAACATGTACTTGTAGGGTTGCAATGTCTGCTTGGTATGCCATATCCCTTCAGTATAAATCAAGAAATGTATATGTTTAATTTCTAACAATGGAAAAAACTCAAAATACAAGATAGAATAAGTATCCCTGAAACATTATATCTCTTTAAAATATCTGACATGCAGTATTTTATGAAGAAAAAAAAATATTTGGTTAGGCAATTTAGAATAAAAACTAGAAGGGATAACAGGTTTAATTTAAATAAAATAAAACATATATTTATTACAAGTTAATAACTAGAAAGAGGAATTTTGGATAATGTTTACAACAAAAATAATCAGTAGTTAAGCTGTCATGTGTAATTCAATTGATTTATTTGCTAATATAAATGAAACAGTACAGTATATATCCTTAAGCATATGTTATAACTTCATAATCTTACAGAAATTCCACTGACATATGTAATATCATCTTTACCACTAATATACTAGCTTCATGAGAATAGAGTTTTATATGCCTTGTCTACTGTTGGATTTTGAGTACCTAGAGCTGTTAACAATATATATGTAATAATAATCTAAAGTGTAGTTTAAAAAAACTAAGTGTAATAAAATGCTCTCTAAATTTCAAACCCTGTTGGAGGTGTGGGAAGAAGGAGTTAAAGTATTTGGACGGTGATCCATTCATTCTGTTTGTAAAGTGCCCAGGTGGAAAGGAAAGAATACGCATGATCTGATCTAATCCCTATGTCAAATGGCATTCCAAAAAAAAAAAAAAAAAAAAACAAATGATATTTTCTAGGAGGAAGAGATCTTATCTATCAAATGCCCTTAGCAGGATGATGCCTGGCTAAAGGATTGCTTACATTAAATAAACTCAGAATCTATAAGGTTACACTCTCTGGAGAAAGTCATAGAAACTATACAACTTTCTGAAAAAGAAAACAGAAATATTTCATAGTATAAATAAACACTTGCCTCTGTGTGAAGTAAACTGATAAAACTCATAGATATCTCATCTACTTTGCTGGGCCATAGGTGCAAGTTCTTCAAGGGAAGGAAAAACCTGAAAAGCCATGTCTGATGTCCCAGACCTATCCCTGCCTCATTTGAACCTCACAATTATTTGTATCCTTGAAATTATTAGTAAAGTTTTAATTGATCTATTGATGACAGAAACAGTATGGCATTTAATTTATGTAATCATATATTATTCAAATTAGAACATGTTCAAGATTGAAAGGCACTATTATTAATAATTATACCAAGACAGCAGGCACTAATAGAGACTTTACAGAGCAATAAGTACATGGTCATGGTACAAACAGCCATGGGTCATTCATTCACTAGTGTATTTGTTTATCTGGCAAATATTTTAAAAGTTTTGGCTACTTGAAATATCACAGTGAGAAAGTAAACAGGGAAATATGGCCCTATGTAGGAGTTAAAATACTCAGCATATATAAAATATGAATTATTCTGGCTGGGCTTACAGTAACAATATAAGGATTAGAAAAATCATAGTATGACATATGTCATTTCTAATTAAACATTAAAAAATCATATATTATCCTTATGGATAGTTGCTTACCCACATTCTATTTATCCATTTCCATACTTGTTGCCATGTAATTTACCTTGCTCAGATAAATGTAAACTTCATTTATATATTGATTTCAGATCTCTTAAGAGTACTCCTTGTGGACATGATAAGCTGCCAAATGTTAAGGAAGACACAGAGATAGAAAATCCATCGTTTTCAATAAATTCATATTTTGGCAAGGGGAAGATTGCTCAAAACAACCACAAGTAAAAGTATGTATAGAGTGTTATGGAATGTACAAGATGAAGGCATTAATTGTAATTATTAAGGAGAACAAAAACTTAGTGTAGAAAACAAATGTAATTAAGGTACTGCAGAACAAATGGATTTCAAAAGGCAAAAATGGACATATTTTCAGTTGGAGGAAAAAACATAAGCACAGGCAAAATGTTACATTCTTGGAATTGTAAGTAGCACTTTATATGTAACTAGAACATAGACCTGGTAAGAAGAATAAGCACTGAGATGTCAGAGAATCTCTGGCAATATGTCCTCACAGGTTAAAATAAAACTATATCAAGAAAAAGATAACAAGCTGGACAAGAGATGCTACAAGAAGCAATATTAGAATAAGAATTTCAACTCATTATATTGAACTTACCAAAAACGGGGGAATAAAAACAATATAAAATAAAATAAGAATGAGAAAAAATAGTAATAAAGTATAGAAGTGAAAATCTTATGTAGGTGGATGATACAAATAGTAAAATGGATGTTACTAAAGAATAGTTCATGAGCTTAAAGATCAGACTGAACAATTTCCCGAAAGAATTCTGGGAAGGATGAAGAAATATAAAATTAAAAAGAAATGGAAAGATATAGAGAAGTAAAAGTGCTGAGGTAACTGGTTTCCCAGAAGATGAGAAAAAGAAAAATGGAGAGCGGAAAATATATGAACAAATAAATATAAGATATGCTAAGAAGAAGAAAGAGTAAAATATACATATAACCATGTTTACTTTTAATTATATATGTATGTGTATATATATATATATATATATATATATAACATATTTTTTAAAATTTAAGGGCTAAAGCCAGACAATTTTAAAAGCTTCTAAAGGAACAAGAATAAAATGACATCACATTGCTTAGCAGCAACACTGAATGCAAGAAGACAATGGAGTGACGGTTTGGAAGTACAGGCATAACTCAGAGATACTACAGGTTCAGTTCCAGACCACCACGATAATAAAGCAAGCACCACAATAAAGTGAGACCCACAAAGTTTTGGTTTCCCAGTGCATGTAAAATTATATTTACACTGTAGTATAGTCTATTAAATGTGCAAAAGTATCATGTTGAAAAATGTATATATCTTAGTTAAAAGTACGTTATAACTAAAAACTGCTGACCATTATCTGAGATTTCAGCAAGTCACAGGGGATCTTGCCCTGACGTTGATGGCTGTTGGCTGGAGGGTGGTGGTTGCTAAAGGTCAGTGTGGCTGTGGCAATTAAAATGAGATGGTAATGAAATTTACCTTTTCAATCTACTCTTCCTTTCACAAACAATTTCTCTATAACATATTTTCCCACAATCTGTGTGTTCAGTCAGTTAGTCATGTCTGACTCTTTGCAACCCCATGAACTGTAGCCTGCCAGGTTCCTCTGTCCATGGGGATTCTCCATACAAAAATACTGAAGTGGTGTTGCCATGTCCTCCTCCAGGGGATTTTCCCAACCCAGGGATCGAACACAGGTCTCCTGCATTGCAGGCAGATGCTTTATGTCTGAACCACGCATGGTAGAACTCTCCAAATTGAAGTCAATCCTCTAAAACCCTGCTGCTGCATTAGCCCCTAAGTTTATGTAATATTCTAAATCCTTTTTGGTCATTTCCACCATCTTCACAGCATCTTCACCAGGTGTAGATTCCACCTCAATAAAGCATTTTGCTCATCTCTAAGAAGCAATTCCTCATTTGTTCAAGTTTTATGGTAAGATTGAAGCGGTTCAGTGAGCTCTTTAGTCTCCACTTCTAATTCTTTTGCTATTTCCACAAACTCTGCAGTTACTTTCTTCCCTGAAGTCTTGAACCCTTCAAAGTCATCAAGGAGGATTGGAATCAACATCTTTCAAATTCCTGTTAATGTTGGTATTTTGACCTCCTCCCATAAATCACAAGCATCCTTAAGAGCATCTAGAATGGTGAATCCTTTCCAGGTTTTCAATTTACTTTGAAAAGATCAATCAGAGGAATTGCTAACCAGTGTCGCTATAGCCTTACAAAATGTATTTCTGAAAATAAGACTTGAAAGTCAAAATTACTTCTTGATAAATGGACCACAGAATATTGTGGCATCAGAGTGACATTAATCTCTTTGTACATCTCAATCAGAACTATTGGATGACCAGTTGCACTGTCAATGAGTTGTAAAATTTTGAAAGAAATCTTTTTTCATTTTTAAGCAGTAGGTCTAAACAGTAGACTTAATATTCAGGAAACCATGTTATAAACAGATGAGCTGTCATCTAAGCTTTATTGTTCTAGTAATAGAACATAGAGATGATTTAAGGTTGTAACTCTAAGAATCCTAGGATTTTTTGGATGGTAAATGAGCATTGGCTTCAACTTAAAGTCCCTAACTGTGTTAGCCAATAATAAAAGAGTCATCCTGTCCTTTGAATCCAAACATTGACTTTTCCTAACTATGAGTCTTCAATGGCATCCTTTTCCAATATAAGGCTGTTTTGTCTGCATTAGAAATCTGTTGTTTAGTGTAGCCACTTTCATTAATTACCTTGGCAAGATCTGCTGGATAACCTGTTGCAGCTTCTACATCAGCTTCATCTTGCACTTAAATTTTACAGAGATGGCTTCTTTCCTTCAACCTCATAAACCAAATTGTGCTAGCTTCAAACTCTTCTTCTGCAGCTTCCTCACCTCTCTTGTCATGCACAGGATTGAAGAGAGTTAGAATCTTGCTCTGGATTAAGCTTTGGCTTAAGGGAATGTTGTTATTGACTTGATTTTCTATCCAGACCACTAAAACTTTCTAAGTATCAGTACTAAGGATGTTTCACTTTCTTATTATTCATGTGTTCACTGGAGTAGCATTTTTGGTGGTGGTGGTGGTGGTTTAGTCACTGAGTCGTGTCTGACTCTTTGAGACCCCATGGACTCAATAGCTAGGAATCTTTTTTGCCATAAATCTTCAGTTGGTAAAAATGCATATTCACAAAACAGAAAAAAAAAAAAAACTGAGATATGCTTGTATAGAAAGAAAATAATCTTAAACACAGACTTAAAAATTTAGTCAACTTATTATTCAAATGTGAGGTAAAAAATTAGTGTATAGGATAAAAGGTGAAAGGTTTTCTACTATAGCCTCATGTAATAAATACTTTTGAAGAAAAGTGAGGTGCAGCCAAGTTAAAAAATAAATCAAGGAGATGCTACAAAAGATATGGAAAGTAAGGTCAAACAAATACCAAGATTTGTAGTTTATTAAAAAAAAGATTTTAAAATTAAAATCAAACACAAAATGACACAACTAAAAACCTAGGCAATATTAGGACTGGATCCTGGACAAATCAAAAACATTGCACAACTGGTAAAACATGAATATGGCTCACAGATAAATTAATACCCATCACTTCATGGGAAACAGATGGGGAAACAGTAGAAACAGTGTCAGACTTTATTTTTGGGGGCTCCCAAATCACTGCAGATGGTGACTGCAGCCATGAAATTAAAAGACGCTTACTCTTTGGAAGGAAAGTTATGACCAACCTAGATAGCATATTGAAAAGCAGAGACATTACTTTGCCAACAAAGGTCCGTCTAGTCAAGGCCATGGTTTTTCCAGTGGTCATGTATGGATGCAAGAGTTGAACTGTGAAGCAAACTGAGCTCCGAAGAATTGATGTTTTTGAACTGTGGAGTTGGAGAAGACTCTTGAGAGTCCCTTGGACTGCAAGGAGATCCAACCAGCCCATTCTAAAGGAGATCAGCCCTGGGACTTCTTTGGAAGGAATGATGCTAAAGCTGAAACTCCAGTACTTTGGCCACCTCATGTGAAGAGTTGACTCATTGGAAAAGACTCTGATGCTGGGAGGGATTGGGGGCAGGAGGAAAAGGGGACGACAGAGGATGAGCTGGCTGGATGGCATCACCAACTTGATGGACATGAGTTTGAGTGAACCCCAGGAGATGGTGATGGACAGGGAGGCCTGGCGTGCTGTGATTCACGGGGTTGCAAAGAGTCAGACATGACTGAGCGATAGAACTGAACTGAACTGAACTGATGAAAGTGAAAGTGTTAGTCATTCAGTCCTGCGTGACTCTTTGCAACCCTATGGACAGTAATCCACCAGGTCCCTCTGTCCATGGAATACTCCAGGCAAGAATACTGGAATGGGTTACCATTTCCTTCTCCAGGGCATCTTCTTGACTGGAGGGACTGAACCTGGGTTTCTCACACTGCAGGCAGATTTTTTACCATCTGAGCTACCAGTATGGTATGAATGTTAATTAAATTCCTGTTTTGATAACTGTGCTATGATTATTTAAGATGATAACATCTGGGGAATAGGTGAAGGGTATTTAGGAATAATTTGTAATATATGTGCCTTTTCTGTAATTTGAAATTGTTTCAAAATAATAAGTCAAAGGAAAGGAAAAATATAGATATTTGTTATGAAAAAAACAGAAAGTAAACAAGATTAGAACTGGCAAAAAGTAGAAGCTAGAAATAGGCCCAGTTATATCAATAAATATAGTAAAAATAAATGGACTACAGAACTGGACCATATATATATGGATGAAAAAGTATCCATGGAAAATTTAAACTAAAATATAGTTGAGCATATATACTAACATCAGACAACAGAAAACATGAATAAAAAAACATTATTAGGAACAGAGAAGGTAAATATATAATAATAAAAGTTTCAACTTACCAAAAATACGTATCAATTATAATCAGGTAATAAAATAACCTCAAAATGAGGAAAACAAAATTTGACAGAATTAAGGAGAAGCAAACAAATTCACAATTATAGTGGAAGATTTCAATATATCTCTTTCAATTCTTGGTTAAGTAGACAAAAGAAAAATCAGCAGGCAGAAGTAATTGGATAATAAAAATAGAATATTTGGATAACTATGCAAAGTTTGATCCAATGGACTTAAGAATTTGTCATAACTACTTTTTTTTTTTTTTAACAAATACCAAAGAGTAGGTATAAGCTGGGATTGAAAAAGGCTATTCTTATGAAAATCATTAAAGTTAAAAGATGCTACTTCCTGTGGGATTGCAAAAGCACTCCTCTCACTCAGTACTCCCAGAATTGCTCATCTTTCATTTTAGAGGAAATGAATTAACTAGTGCAGAAAGGTTTGCATCACAAACACAATGGTGTTACCTGATATTAACTAAATAGTAGAAAGAGACTGTCAAACTTCCTAATCTTTCAAACTAAGGTTTGTTGAACTTACACTTGAATATTGTCAGAGAAAGAAATTATACCAATCATTCTGAAAGGAAATCTTTATAGAGAAGAAAGGAGAAACACTGCTCAGTAGAAAGTATTTCTCATCCTATATCACTTTGACTATATATTTGAATATATTATTGTATAGAAATTGGTAGAATAGTTTAAGATAATCATAAATATAAAAATGCAATAATTGCAAAGCAACAGAAAATACTACTTAGTTAATAAAAATAGTGATCTTTAATACTGAACTGATAAAATCTTATGCGAAAAAATAATACTAAACTGTTGAAGTAACATCAGGATAATTTCTAGCTGCTTAAAATTAACCAATTTGTTAAAGCAAGTATAAGGTAATTGTTTGTGATTTAAATTTAAAAATATAGGAAGAAATGTTATTTTTTACTCTAATTCCAATGTTTTTAGATAAGTATAATGATTTTAGATAAGTAAGATACTCTTTAACTCTCATGGCTTTTTTTAAACATCAGGAATATTAGAATAAATAGGAAATAATTAATAGAATTTTATATAAAATGGGTGGTCCCACAGTATTTGGAATGACAGAGGGAGTGACAGATGTTATTAGGTTTCATGGATTCAGATAGCTTAATCTAATACAACCATATTCCGATGCATATGATTTTAATTATTTCATAGTGACACATTTATGGTCCTCAGGAGGCATCATGGCGAAATAGAAAAGGCACTAGACTTTGAATCAGGAAACAGCCTGGGAATAGCAAAGCTCTGGTACTTATGGATTATATGACCTTGAGTAAACTATCTTAGTTCTTTAAACTCACTTTCCTCGTCTATAAAAGAGAAACAATAAATTAAATTAAATGTTATACTGTGACATTATCTGGGATGGTTAACACATTTTAATCTTCATGATCCACTGATGATGGCTACAAAAGTATTCACTTGAGAGGGAAGTCAATCAGAATTCAGCATGATTTATAATTGACATTTTCCAAGGGTTAAAACTCCCTTGTCTCTAACAGAATATATGTTCCAAAACTGCATATTCCCTCCTTTTCACCTTATCTTACCTTCTTTTCACATATCTAATATATATTGTGAATACTAGTCAGCTCAATTTAAAATATCAATGTTTATCTCAGATTAAAAAGAATAAGTTAAATTGTTTCAACATATTAATTTTTTGCTTCCTCCCTGCAACTGAGTACCATAGTAAAAAATGAAAAGACATGTAAAGACAATGAGAAAGAAAGAAAGAAAATAGCAGTGACATATAAAAAAAAATGGAAGCAGGAAAGCAGATGAATAAAAGGTAAGGGACAACAAATATTATAAAGTTGAAATTTACTGCAAGGAAACGAGAAAGCTGATTCACAGTATAGAACACTAAAAAGGCAGAGAATTGGAAACATGACTTAAATAATTGTTTTAAAGGCATAATTATGTCAACAGAACTTTTGGCAACCACATGTAACCAAGTGACTCTTTCATCTCTTTGTAGGAGATGGGAGATTAAAGATTTATTTTGCAGAAAAGTTAAACTAGAGAGATTTTATATTCAGGGACATAAGTACAGCTAAGGATTCAGGACTATCTGACTGAAAAATTGGGAAATGAAGGTCCTCATACCAAGTTTTGCAGAGATCTCAGTGCTCTATGGTGACCTAAATGGGAAGAAAATCCAAAAAAGAGGGGCTATATGTATAAGTATGGCTGATTTACTTTGCTGTACAGCAGAAATTGACACAGAAGTGTAAGGCAACTATACTCCAATAAAAACCATCAAATCTATGTGATATTAGTATTCTCAGAAAAGGAGAATAAATTGTATCTATTAACTAAATTGCATCTATTATCTAAGAATTGTTGTTGTATATTTTAGTGTGCATTTTAGAATTTTGACTACATAATTTAAAAAATAGAGTTAGAAGGAAAAACTTAGTAAATATTCCATAAAAAAGGGAAAATTAAGAAAGGAGGAAATAGGTTATAAAAAGTAGGAAAGTAAAAGGATCAGTCCAAGAGGTCTGTCTGAATAATAGGGATTCTAGAAAGAGAAAACAAAATAGATAAAATGGATGAAATAAATACAAGAATAATGGGTCAGAAAGATGGTAGACTAGGAATCTATGAGAGTACCACCCATATCCTCAATCTTTCACAGGAATATCAAATAAATAACTACAGAATGGCTAAAACAGCTTTATACAAGCTCTGGAAATGAGTCAATGATTTACAGCAACTAAATAAGCACTCAATCCAGAAAAAGCCACATTCAAAAGAGTCAGATATATCAAGGGATCATTTAGATGTAAAAACATATGGCAGAAACTATATTTTATTAGAATGATAACTTATTAATATTTAATTAAAATATTTATTAATAAATTGACAGAAAAGTAAGACATTCATAACATCTTTATTTGCAGTTCTCTATTCAGTCTAATCACACGGACCATAGCCTTGTCTAACTCAATGAAACTAAGCCATGCCGTGTGGGGCTATCCAAGACAGGGGGGTCATGGCGGAGAGGTGTGACAGAAAGTGGTCCACTAGAGAAGGGAATGGCAAACCACTTCAGTATTCTTGCCTTGAAAACCCCATGAACAGTATGAAAAGGCAAAATGATAGGATACTGAAACAGGAACTCCCCAGGTCGGTAGGTGCCCAATATGCTACTGGAGATCAGTGGAGAAATAACTCTAGAATGAATGAAGGGATGGAGCCAAAGCAAAAACAATACCCAGTTGTGGATGTGACAGGTGATAGAAGTAATATCCGATGCTGTAAAGAGCAATATTGCATAGGAACCCGGAATGTTAGGTCCATGAATCAAGGCAAATTGGAAGTGGTCATACAGGAGATGGCAAGAGTGAAAGTCGACATTCTAGGAATCAGCGATCTAAAATGGACTGGAATAAGTGAATTTAACTCAGATGACCATTATATCTACTATTGTGGGCAGGAATCCCTTAGAGGAAATGAAGTAGCCATCATGGTCAACAGAACAAGTCCGAAATGCAGTACTTGGATGAAATCTCAAAAACGACAGAATGATCTCTGTTCGTTTCCAAGGCAAACCATTCAATATCACAGTAATCCAAGTCTATGCTCCAACCAGTAACGCTGAAGAAGCTGAAGTTGAACAGTTCTATGAAGACCTACAAGACCTTTTAGAACTAACAGCCAAAAAAGATGTCCTTTTTATTATAGGGGACTGGAATGCAAAAGAAGGAAGTCAAGAAACACCTGGAGTAACAGGCAAATTTGGCTTTGGAATACGGAATGAAGCAGGGCAAAGACTAATAGAGTTTTGCCAAGAGAACGCACTGGTCATAGCAAACACCCTCTTCCAACAACACAAGCGAAGACTCTACACATGGACATCACTAGCTGGTTAACACCGAAATCAGACTGATTATATTCTTTGCAGCCAAAGATGGAGAAGCTCTATACAGTCAGCAAAAATAAGACCGGGGGCTGACTGTGGCTCAGATCATGAACTCCTTATTGCCAAATTCAGACTTAAATTGAAGAAAGTAGGGAAAACCACTAGACCATTCAGGTATGACCTAAATCAAATCCCTTATACAGTGGAAGTGAGGAATAGATTTAAGGGCCTAGATCTGATAGATAGAGTGCTTGATGAACTATGGAATGAGGTTCATGACATTGTACAGGAGACAGGGATCAAGACCATCCCCATGAAAAAGAAATGCAAAAAAGCAAAATGGCTGTCTGGGGAGGCTTACAAATAGCTGTGAAAAGAAGCGAAGCAAAAAACAAAGGAGAAAAGGAAAGATATAAGCATCTGAATGCAGAGTTCCAAAGAATAGCAAGGAAGAGCAACTGATTCCTTCCCCAGTACGGTGAAGCAGAATCAGGAGAAATCAGGCCATTGTCAGTTCTCTTACTTACGATGGAAGGAACAGAGTAGAATTTGTTTGGAATGTTCTAGCTTGTTTTGGGGCTGCCTGAAGGACTAGTTTGTCTCTCACCTGACCCAAAGATCAGAAGAGAAATAGAAATAAAGAATCCAGGCTACAGAATCCAACAACACATTAAAAAGATCATACACCATGACCAAGTGGGCTTTATCCCAGGGATGCAAGGATTCTTCAATATCCGCAAATCAATCAATGTAATACACCACATTAACAAATTGAAAAAGAAAAACCATATGATTATCTTAATAGATGGAGAGAAAGCCTTGACAAAATTCAACACCCATTTATGATAAAAACTATCCAGAAAGCAGGAATAGAAGGAACATACCTCAACATAATAAAAGCTATATATGACAAACCCACAGCAAACATTATCCTCAATGGTGAAAAATTAAAAGCATTTCCTCTAAAGCCAGGACAAGACAAGGGTGCCCACTTTCACCATTACTATTCAACATAGTTTTGGAAGTTTTGGCCACAGCAATCAGAGCAGAAAAAGAAATAAAAGGAATCCAAATTGGAAAAGAAGAAGTAAAACTCTCACTGTTTGCAGATGACATGATCCTCTACATAGAAAACCCTAAAGACTCCACCAGAAAATTACTAGAACTAATCAATGACTATAGTAAAGTTGCAGGATATAAAATCAACACACAGAAATCCCTTGCATTCCTATACACTAATAATGAGAAAACAGAAAGAGAAGTTAAGGAAATAATTCCATTCACCATTGCAAAGGAAAGAATAAAATACTTAGGAATATATCTACCTAAAGAAACTAAAGACCTATATATAGAAAACTATAAAACACTGGTGAAAGAAATCAAAGAGGACACTAATAGATGGAGAAATATACCATGTTCATGGATTGGAAGAATCAATATAGTGAAAATGAGTATACTACCCAATGCAATTTGTAGATTCAATGCAATCCCTATCAAGCTACCAACAGTATTCTTCACAGAGCTAGAACAAATAATTTCACAATTTGTATGGAAATACAAAAAACCTCGAATAGCCAAAGCGATCTTGAGAAAGAAGAATGGAACTGGAGGAATCAACCTACCTGACTTCAGGCTGTACTACAAAGCCACAGTTATCAAGACTGTATGGTACTGGCACAAAGACAGAAATATAGATCAATGAAACAAAATAGAAAGCCCAGAGATAAATCCACGCACATATGGACACCTTATCTTTGACAAAGGAGGCAAGAATATACAATGGATTAAAGACAATCTCTTTAACAAGTGGTGCTGGGAAATTTGGTCAACCACTTGTAAAAGAATGAAACTAGAACACTTTCTAACACCATACACAAAAATAAACTCAAAATGGATTAAAGATCTAAACATAAGACCAGAAACTATAAAACTCCTAGAGGAGAACATAGGCAAAACACTCTCTGACATATATCATAGCAGGATCCTCTATGACCAACCTCCCAGAATATTGGAAATAAAAGCAAAAATAAACAAATGGGACCTAATTAACCTTAAAAGCTTCTGCACAACAAAGGAAATTATCAGCAAGGTGAAAAGACAGCCTTCAGAATGAGAGAAAATAATAGCAAATGAAGCAACTGACAAACAACTAATCTCAAAAATACACAAGCAACTCCTACAGCTCAACTCCAGAAAAATAAATGACCCAATCAAAAAATGGGCCAAAGAACTAAATAGACATTTCTCCAAAGAAGACATACAGATGGCTAACAAACACATGAAAAGATACTCAACATCACTCATTATCAGAGAAATGCAAATCAAGACCACTATGAGGTACCATTTCCCGCCAGTCAGAATGGCTGCGATCCAAAAGTCTACAAGTAATAAATGCTGGAGAGGGTGTGGAGAAAAGGGAACCCTCTTACACTGTTTGTGGGAATGCAAACTAGTACAGCCACTATGGAGAACAGTGTGGAGATTCCTTAAAAAACTGGAAATAGAACTGACTTATGATCCAGCAATCCCACTGCTGGGCATACACACTGAGGAAATCAGAAGGGAAAGAGACACGTGTACCCCAATGTTCATCGCAGCACTGTTTATAATAGCCAGGACATGGAAGCAACCTAGATGTCCATCAGCAGATGAATGGATAAGAAAGCAGTGGTACATATACACAATGGAGTATTACTCAGCCATTAAAAAGAATTCATTTGAATCAGTTCTAATGAGGTGGATGAAACTGGAGCCTATTATACAGAGTGAAGTAAGCCAGAAGGAAAAACACCAATACAGTATACTAATGCATATATATGGAATTTAGAAAGATGGTAACAATAACCCTGTGTACGAGACAGCAAAAGAGACACTGATGTATAGAACAGTCTTATGGACTCGGTGGGAGAGGGAGAGGGTGGGAAGATTTGGGAGAGTGACATTGAAACATGTAAAATATCATGTATGAAACGAGATGCTAGTCCAGGTTCAATGCACGGTACTGGATGCTTGGGGCTGGTGCACTGGGATGACCCAGAGGGATGGTATGGGGAGGGAGGAGGGAGGAGGGAGGAGGGTTCAGGATGGGGAACACATGTATACCTGTGATGGATTCATTTTGATATTTGGCAAAACTAATACAATTATGTAAAGTTTAAAAATAAAATAAAATAAAAAAAATAAAATAATAAAAAAAAAAAATACAAAAACAAAACAAAACAAAAAAAAAGAATCCAGGCTAGAAACCAAAGAAATAGTGGTGAACACTGTAAAAACTGCAGGGAACTGCTGATCCACAGACCTCAGGGGAAAGCAGTGTGGACTGAGAAATACAAATCGAAAATGTGAGATCCCGAAATAAAGCTGGGTAGAAACTCTTTGGGAAACCCAGACATTTCACTTGGGGACATAAAACAAAAACAAACAAAAGGGACCTAATTAAACTTAAAAGCTTTTGCACAGCAAAGGAAACCATAAAACAAAAAGACCTATAGGATCAGAAAAAATATTAGCAAATGATGTAACTGACAAGAGATTAATCTCAAATTAAAACATACAAACAGCTCATACAACTCAAACAAACAAACAAGTAAAACAATCCAATCAAAAAATGGGCAGAACAGAGAAATGACTGGCTTCAGAGGCTGAGTACAGTGGGAGCAGGTTATGGAGGTGGGAAAGTTCTGCACTTTGGTGTAAATTTCACTTGATCAGGGATCATTTCTCAGACTCAAGTTAGAAGTGAGAGCTCAGATAAGTGAGGTCCCCATTGCTTCAGAAGGGGAGAATGTATTTATCAGAGGTGAAAGAGAATTTGCTAGGAGTCAAAGAAAATAATAAAATGTCCAGCACTAGAGCTCCTGCTCCTTCTCCTACCAAATGCAAAGATCACTCTGATAAAACTCCAAGGATCGCTCTAGAGATAAAGTGACCACCAAGGGGTCAGGAGAGAAGGATCATGACTGGTGTGAAACTCAAAAGTGGTGCAATGCTTCCAGTGGTAGCAGCAGCACCAGGTCTCAGTTAGCTCCATCTCTAGTTCGGGCCCCAGAACGGGCTCCAGCAGCAGCTCCGGCTCATCCTCAGCATCCAGCCTCTCAGAAGTTGCAGCATATCCTGCAGCTCCAGCTCCAGCAGCACCTCTGGCTCTCAGAGTCCTTCTCAGGGCAAATATGACAATAGGTAGGGCTCCCCCTCCAAATTCAAACCTCCCAAAAAAGATGAAAACAAAAAGAAAAGGCAGAGACCTTCCCCCAAACCCACCAAAGTGCACATCAGGAGGCTCACCATGAATGTGACCAAGGATCACATCATGAAGATACACTCCAACTCTGGGAAAATTAATGATTGACATGTCTGTGGAAAGGATGCAGCCCCATCTGTCTAAAGACAACACATGTATGGAGTTTGAGAATCCAGATGAGGTGGAAAAGGCACTGAAGCACATGAATGGAGGACAAATTGATGGTCAGAAGAGCACTGCCAACGCTGTGCTGGCCCTCTGGCCTCGGCCAGCTCCACTGGCAATTCCAATCAGTCCTCTCAGGAGAACTACCTCTCACATGGCACAGGTCACCCCCATGGATGAGGAGAAGGTCACTTTCCCCTTGGCACAGGGCCTCTTTGCAAAGGCGAGCCTGCTCCCCCTGTGGCCCGCCAAAGGAGCTACTCCAGCTCTGACTCTTCCCTATAAGCAGGGCCACTGAAGTCCTGCCCCTTTGACTTGTATCCCATCTAACACACTCTTGTCACTTTTATAGCCGAACGAGTATTGCCAGGAAAGAAATCCCTCACTTGGGGGCAGGCTTTGAAGGTGAAGCAACCAACTGAGATATTTCCTCTGTCAGCATGATTCGGGTTGCAGGCGTGTTGTTGGTTTGGGGTTGTGCTTATAAGGATGACCTCTGGTTTTTTGGCTAGAAAGATTCCACACTTCTAGTTCCTGAGTCAGTTTAGCAGCAAAGTCAGCAGGGCTGAACAGAGGGCTTCAGGTGGTGTTACAGCTCCAGGTGGGAGCTTGTTTTGATATTCCACAGATGATCTGGGGCCCCTCTGGTGGTCTGGTCAGGCCTAACCTGCTGGCCTGCAGAGTCCTACAGGAAAGGGAATGCTTTTACACAATGGCCATTCCTGTTAGCCTGGCCCTGTTTCCCTGCTTGAGTCCTCTGATCTTTAGGGTCAAATACTGCCTGTTATCTGCCCAAAATGATTCTTTTCACATGTACTCATGTGTATACACATGTGTGCACACAAACACACCCACATCTCTCTTTCTTTCCAAAATGGTGAGTAAGTTGGAAACCAGCTCTGATAGGTCATCACAAAACCCCCTGTTGTTTTGGTATTCATGGTGGTTGTGCAGGTTGCCTTGGCAACATGTACATTCTTTTCTGGCTTTTCTTGTACAGTCAGTATTATTAATTTTCTGTTTTGAGTTTTTTAACTTTGCAGCATTTTAGATAATGCTGTGTTTCCATTTTGCTGTGTAGAATAAAATAATTGTGTTCAATAAACCTAGGATTAGAGTGTAAAAAAAGAAATGGGTAGAAGATCTAAATAGACATTTCTCCAAAGAAGACATACAGATGGCCATATGGTACCTAAAAAGATATTCAACACTGCCAATTATTAGAGAAGTTCAAATCAAAACTACAGTGAGGTATCATCTCATACCAGTCAGAATAGCCAACATAAAAAAGTCTATAAATAACAAATGCTGAAGATGGTGTGGAGAAAAAACAACCCACTACATTGTTTATGGGAACGTAAACTGGTAAACCACTATGAATAGTATGGAAGATCCTTAATAAACTAAAAATAGAGCTACTATATGATCCTACAATCCCATTGCTAGGCATATATCTGGGGAAAGACATAATCTGAAAAGATACATCCAACCCAATGTAAATTGAAGTACTATTTAAAATTGTCATGACATGGAAGCAACTTAAGTATTCATCAACAGATGAATTGAAAAGTAGATATGGCATGTATATTTTGTATATATATAAATACATATATATAGAATTCTATATATAATATAATATTACTAAGTCATAAAAAAGAATAAAATGTGATTTGTAGCAAAATGGATGGATCTAGAGATGATCATAAATGAAGCAAGCCAGACAAAAGAAACAAACAGCAAATGACATCACTTATACATGGAATCTAAAAAAATGACACAAATGACCTTATTTAGGAAATGAAAATAGATTCACAGACGTAGAAAACAAACATAAGGTTACCAAAGGGAAAAAGGTGGGAGAGATGGGATACACTGACCCAGACGGGATGCGTGTTCAGAAAAGACCCAAGAAAACCTTAAGTATATTGACCTTGGGTTAAACTCAAATTTAAGGGGTTCACTAACTAGTAAGAGGGAGAAGGCAATGGCACCCCACTCCAGTACTCTTGCCTGGAAAATCCCATGGCAGAGGAGCCTGGTAGGCTGCACTCCATGGGGTTGTGAAGAGTCGGACACGACTGAGTGACTTCACTTTCACTTTTCACTTTCATGCACTGGAGAAGGAAATGGCAATCCACTCCAGTGTTCTTGCCTGGAGAATCCCAGGAACTGGGGAGCCTGGTGGGCTGCCATCTATGGGGTCACACAGAGTTGGACACTACTGAAGTGACTTAGCAGCAGCAGTAGCAATTAGTAAGAGATTTCCATGCAAGTCTGCAAAGACTGGAACATGTGACTATTTTACAAACGTCATATTTTCAACAAGGCATACAAAGGAAATAGAGAAACAAGGCCCATTCAAAGGACAAAAAATAAATTCCCAGAAACTTTCCCCAAAGAAACATTCATATTAGCTTTATTGGACAAAAGTTTTAAAACAATGCTTTTAAAATTTGCTCAAAGATATGAAGGAAAATATAGACAAAGAACTAAAGGAAATAAGGAAAACAATCCATGAATAAAATATCAATGAAGGCATAGAAATAATCAAAGAAACAGAATGGGGGGGCAGAAAAATAAAACAACCAAATTGAAAAGTTTACTGTGCAGTGCTTAGCCATTCAGTCGTGTCTGACTCTTTGTAAGCCTGTGGACTATAGTCTGCCAGGCTCCTCTGTGCATGGGGAATCCCCAGGCAAGAATACTGGAATACATTGCCAGTCCCTTCTCCAGGGAATCTTCCCACCCCAGGGACTGAACTCAGGTCTCCTGCATTGCAGGTGGATTCTTTACCATCTGAAGCCAGCAGGAAAGCCCAAAAAGTTCATGAGAAGGGTTCAAAAATAGACCTTTAAAAAAGAAAGCAGAATCAGCAAAATTTAAAGATGTCATTTGAAATAATTGAGCCTGAGGAACAAAATGAAAGAGAATGAAGATAAGTGAACAGAGACTAAGAAACTTATAAAATCCCATAAAATGTTCTAATATATTTATTATGGAATTCCCAGAAAAAGAAGAGAGAAAGGAACAGAAAGATTATTTGAAGAAAAATTGGCTGAACTCTCAAATTTGAAAGAAGTTCTATGAATGCCAAGGAAGATAAACAAAATGAGACTCATATTGAAAGACAGAATAAAAAACTGCCAAAAGTCCCAAACGAGGTGAGAAATTTGAAAGCCAAAATAGAAAGTGAGTCATCACATACAAAAGATTTTCAATAAAACAACCAGAAGATGCATCAGCAGAAACTTTACAATTGAGAAGGCAGTGGGATGATATATTTAAAATGCTGAAATTAAAAAAAAAAAGGTGTCCAATTTTATATTTTATAAATTTTATATAAAATTTTATATAAGAATTTTATATTTAGAGAATTTTATATTTAGTAAAACTACCTTTGATAGTCAATTTTATGTGACAGTTTGGGCCATGGTACTCAGATGTTTGGTCACACATTATTCCAGATGTTTCTGTGAAGGTAAATTTTGGACAAAATTAACACTTAACCAGTAGACCTTGAGTAAGGATATTCTATAATAAAATAAAGACATGAAAGACATTATATAATGAAATAAAGATGTTATATAACAAAATAAAGGCATTACATAAAAGAGGGTGAGTTAACCAAAAAAACATAATAATTATGAACACACATGTGTCAAACTTCAGATACACAAAATATATGATGCAAACATTTACAGAATTGAAAGCAGACATAAACATCTCTGCAATAAATGGTAGGAGACTTCAGTGCCTCACTTTCAATACAGGACAGAACAACAGAGAGATCAGAAAGTAAACAGAAGATTCAAACAAAACTATAGATCAATTGGATCTAACAGCCATATGCAAAACACTCGGTAAACCGCAGCAGAATATACATTTTTCTCAAGTGTATATGGGACATAATCAGGATACACAATATGTTAGGCCATAAGACAAGTTTTAAAAAATTTTAAAATACTGAAATCATACCAAATGTATTTTGAAAGCATAAGGGAATGAAAAAATCAACAGCATAAGGAAAAATGGAAAATTCATAAATCTGTGAAAGTTAAATGGCATACTCTTAAAGAGCCAATAAGTCAGAGGAGAAATCACAATGGAAAGTATAAAATATCTTGAGGCAATTAAAAATGCATGCACACTATACTGAAACTTATGGGCTGCAGCAAAATCAGTGCCAAGAAGCAAGAATAAAGTGTAAAGTGATCACATTACAGAAAAAGAAAGATTCCAAGTAAACAAACTATGTAGCTTATGGAATTAGAAAAAGAAGAATGAACTAAACTCAAAGCTAGCAGAAAAATAGGAAATAAATACTAGCATAGAAGTAACAAAACAGAACTCTGAGAACAACAGAAAAAAACACAGAAAACAGGATTTGCTTCTTCAAAAAGGTAAGCAAAATTGGCAAAATTTTATCTAGAAAGATTAAGAGAAAAACATAGATAAGGATCAAATAGCTGAAATCAGAAATCAAAGGGGACTAATCAACATTACAAAAATAAAAAATATTATGAGTACTATAAACAGTTATATTTAAATAGGAAAACTTAGAAGAAATGGTCAAATACCTAGAAATATGCACCTACAAACACTGAATCATGAAGAAACAGAAATTCTAAATTGATCTATAATTCATAAGGAGATTGAATAATAATCAAAGACTTCCCAACATTTTCCCAAAGAAAGCTGAAGACCAAATGGTTCCCTTAGTGAAGAAGAATGAACAACAATACTTCTCAAATTCTTCTAAAAAATTGAAGAGGAAGGATTGTCTCCTAACTCCTATGAGGTTACATTAGCTTGATACCAAAGCCAGACAAAGAGACTATAAATAATGAAAATGAATTACTTTATGAATATTGATATAAAAATCCTCACCAAAATTCAATTAAACAGCATATTAAAAATATCACACACTGAGACCAAGTGGGAATTATTCTTGAAATCCAAAAAATGGTACAATATATGAAAATCAATGTAATATACATTAACAGAATGAATTAAAAAAAAATTATCTCAATCAGTGCAGGATAAAAAATGGCAAAATTCAACACTTTGATGATAAAAAATACCCAACAAACAGGGAACAGAGGAAACTACCTTGCTTGCTAAGTGGCTCAGTGATAAAGAATCTGTCTGTCAATGCAGGAGACACACAAGAGTTGGGTTTACTCCTGGGTTGGGAATATCCCCTGGAGGAGGAAACCCACTCCAGTATTCTTGCCTGAAAAATCCCACAGACAGAGAAGCCTGGTGGGCTACAGTCCATGGGGTCACAAAGTGGCAGACATCACTGAGAACACATGCATGCACACACCTCAACATAAGTTAGTATAGGAAAATAACATTATTTTGCTGACAAAGGTCCGTCTAGTCAAAGCTATGGTTTTTCCAGTAGTCCTGTATGGATGTGAGAGTTGGACTATAAAGAAAGCTGAGTGCAGAAGAATTGATGCTTTTGAACTGTGGTGTTGGAGAAGATTCCTGAGAGTTCCTTGGACTGCAAGGAGATCAAACCAATCAATCCTAAAGGAAATCAGTCCTGAATATTCATTGGAAGGACTGATGCTGAAGCTGAAGCTCCAATACTTAGGCCACCTGATGTGAAGAACTAACTCATTGGAAAAGACCCTGATGCTGGGAAAGATTGAAGGCAGGAGCAGAAGAGGACGACAGAGGATGAGATGGTTGAATGACATCACCGACTCGACGGACATGAGTTTGAGCAAGCTCTTGGGAGTTGGTGATGGACAGGGAAGCCTGGTGTGTCCATGGGGTCGCAAAGAGCTGGACAGGACTGAGCAACTGAACTGAACTCAGGGTAATAACAAGGTCTTCCCTGTTGGCTCAGTGGTAAAGAATCCACCTGTCAATGCAGGACATGCAGGTTTGATCCCTGGGTTGGGAAGATCAGCTGGAGAAGGAAATAGCCACACACTCCAGTACTCTTGCCTGAAAAATCTCATGGATAGTGGAGCCTGGTGGGCTACAGTCCATGGTGTCACAAACAGTCAGACATGACTGAGCATGCATGTATGCACAAACCTCAACATAATTTACATCATGTGGGAAAATAACAAGGGCTTCCCTGGTGGCTCAGTGGTAAAGAATCCACCTGCCAATGCAGGAGAAGCTATTTGACTCCTGGGTTGGAAGATCCTCTGGAGAAGGAAAAATCTACCTACCCCAGTATTCTTGCCTGGGAAATCCTATGGACAAATGATTCTGATGTGCTACAGTCCACTGAGTCACAAAATAGTCAGACAAAACTTAGCAAATGAAAATAACAAGAAAATAACACACCTAACATCACATTCAATGTAAAATATTGAAAAAATTGTCCTCTAAGATCATGAATAAGACAAGGATGCCTACTTTTGTCTTTTGTATTTAATATAGTACTAGAAGTCCTAGTCAGACCATTTAGGCAAGGAAATGAATTAAAAGACATGCAAATTAGAACAGTAGAAATAAAATTATCTCTCTTCATAGAGGACATGATCTTATATTTGGAAAAATCTTGAAGATTTTAAACACACACACACATATACTCTGACATGCCCCAAATCCTGTCAGAATTAATAGACAAATTCAGCAAAATTACAGAATACAAAGCCAATACACAAGTATCTTTTGTTTTTTTACACATTCTCAAAGAACCCAAAAAGGAAATTTAGAAAACAATTCCATTTGTAATAGTATCAAGAAGACTATCATACATAGAATAAAGTTAACCAAAGAGGTGAGGAAACTGTACATTGAAACCTTAATGTATTGTTGAAAGAAATTAAAGGTGACACAAGTAAGTGGAAAGACATCCTGTGTTTATGAACTTGAAGACTTAATATTGTTAGGCTACCATTCAAAGTAATCTACAAATTCAATGCAATCCATATAAAAATCCACTTGTTCTCACACATAAGCCCCCATTTTAAAACTTACTGCAAAGCTTTGGTAATCAAAACAGCATGCCTCTGATATAAAGACAGACACACAAATCAAGGGAACAGAATAAGAGCCCAGATGTAAACCCCTGCAGGTATGGTCAAATGACTTTCAACATGGGTATCAAAACCATTCAATGGGGAAAGGACAACCTTTCAACAAAATGTTGGGAAAACTGCATTCCATATGCAAAAAAGTGAAACTGGACCCTTACTTTGCATCATATGCAAAAATTAAGCCCCAATGGATCAACAGTCTAAATATAAGGACTGAAACTATAAAACTCTTAGAGGAAGACACAGGGCAAAAAACTTCATAACAGGATTTTGAATGATTTCTTTGTTATAACACCAAAAGCACATACAACACACACAAAAACAAATAGCCCAGGGAGAGGATATATGGATGCTGCTGCTGCTGCTAAGTCACTTCAGTCGTGTCCGACTCTGTGCAACCCCATAGACGGCAGCCCACCAGGCTCCCCTGTCCCTGGGATTCTCCAGGCAACAACACTGGAGTGGTTTGCCATTTCCTTCTCCAATGCATGAAAGTGAAAAGTGAAAGTGAAGTCGCTCAGTCGTGTCCGACTCTTATCGACCCCATGGACTGCAGCCTACTAGGCTCCTCCATCCATGGGATTTTCCAGGCAAGAGTACTGGAGTGGGGTGCCATTGCCTTGTACAGCAGAAACTAACATAACATTGCAAAATAATTATATTCCAAAAAAACCTAAATACCTCAACTTCACTAAAATTTTGTGCATCAAAAATAGGCAATCCACAGATTGGGGGAAAATATCTGCATACCACATATCTGATGAGGGACTGATATTTAGAGTATATATATATATATATATATAAAAATCATATAACTCAACAACAAATATCAAACAAACCAATGAGGAAATGGGCAAATGATCTGAATAGATATCTTTCCAAAGATGATACACAAATAATAAATACACACAATAAATATGCTCAACATCACTAATGATTATGGAAATGCAAATCAAAACCACAATGAGATATGACCTCACAACCACTAGGATGGCAGTTAACAACAACAGCAACAGAAAATAACATCTGTTGGTCAGGATGTGGAGAAACTGGAATTCTTGTGCACTAATATTGAGAATGTAGAGTGGTATAATCATTGTGGAAAAAGTATGGTAGTTCCTCAAAAAAATAAAAATAAAATTATATCATCCAGAAATTTCACTTCTGTGTATACACAAAAAACAACTGAAAACAGGGTCTCAAAGAGGTACATCCACGTTCATAGCAGCATTATTCACAACAGCTAAAATGTGAAAGGAACCCAAGTGCTAATTGACAAATGAATGGATAAAAACATGGTACCTAGTTATAATGGAACATTATTCAACCTTAAAAGGAAAACAATTTTGTTACAACATGGGTGAACTTTAAAGATATTATGCTAATTAAAATAAGCCAGTAAATAAAGGGCAAACGTTGTTTAATTCCACTTATATAAAAATACCTGTAGTAATCACACTCATAGTAATTCTAGAGACAGAAAGTAGAATGGTGATTTCCAGAAAAGGGGAGGATGAGAGGACTGGAAAATAGTGTTCAATGGGTATAGCATTCCAGTTGAAAGAGTTTATAAAAAGCTCCTGCAGATGGATGGTTATGATGGTTGTACAACAATATAAATATGCTTAATGTACAGTTAAGATGGTTACAATGGTATGTTCTGTGTTATATTTAATATGTGTATTACCTTAAATAACACAAAAGAAATACTGACAAATGAGGAATATAAAATTTCAGATTGAAAAGTCACAATAAATTGAATCAAAAGAAAATCTTCAAGCAAACAAATATCTGAGCCAAATCACTGCGATATTGCAGAATACCTGCTGCTGCTGCTGCTGCTGCTGCTAAGTTGCTTCAGTCATGTCCGACTCTGTGCAACCCCATAGACGGCAGGCCACCAGGCTCCCCTGTCCCTGGGATTCTCCAGGCAAGAACACTGGAGTGGGTTGCCATTTCCTTCTCCAATACGTGAAGGTGAAAAGTGAAAGTGAAGTCGCTCAGTCGTGTCCGACTCTTCACGACCTCATGGACTGTAGCCTACAAGGCTCCTCCGTCCATGGGATTTTCCAGGCAAGAGTACTGGAGTGGGGTGCTATCGCCTTCTCCGCAGAATACCTGGTACAGAGATAAACTGCTAAATGTGTCTAGTCAGAAGACAAAAACAACAAACAGAAGTTCACACACATCAGAATGAGAATTACATGGCAATGGACTTCTCAAAGGTAACACTGGAAGCTAGAAGACAATGAAGCAATTCTGAGAAAACTATGAAGATTCTGCACAGTTAAATCATCAATTAAATATATATGCAGTGTAAAAATATTTTAGGCTTTTAATTTTTTAATTACTTCTAATGTATAATTTCTCTGTAAACTAGTAAGAAAGTATTGTAGTAATATAAGAAAATAAACCAAGAAAAAAGATATAGAACCCTGTAAACAGGTCATAACACAGTATATGAGACAAATGAATTCTCAGGATCACAGTACTGAATGAATGCACCAAGATGAAGTGATGTACCAAGATGACAGCTGTTAAAAACAAGTTTAGAAAGCAAGTAATCCTGATTAAATTAGCAAATTAAGGTCTCAAGAAGAAGTATATTGAAGAAATATATATGTATGGATGTGCTTGGTGAGAGTTGACTCTTATGAGGTTTCCAAACAAGTTTTTAAATAATAGTATAAGAAGGCAAACATAGCCTAGTATATTGTGTGACTCAGCTGTGAGTAGTTATTTATATAGCCATAATAATTAAAATGTTAATTATTAATTAATCCCCAAATAGTGATAATATAATTCTATTGGGAGAAAAGGGGAGGGGATATGTTAAGAATGTGTATTAGGGAGGATTTATAAATAATTAAATCTCCATCTTTCACAGTAGAAATTGCATACAAAATCTAAAATTAAAAAAGAAATTTTAACAGAAAAAATATATTACTTGGAAATATGAAAGTGAGTAACAAGAGTCATCAAAAATTATTAAAAGATTATTGCTCTAGGAAGCAACAAAAGTGAGTAGGAGGGTATGGAGCATGGGACTACTATATTTCCTTCATTTCATTTTGGCTTGTAAACCTAGGAGTTAAATAATTGGATTAAAATAACATTACTTTTAAATAAAAGATGCAGAGCTTTAGGAAATATATAAAGTACATGAATTTAATAGACAAGTGATGAAATAGCAAACAAAGCCACTGACAAGAATCTGGTAAAGTTTGATGAGTTCATGTACACAGAGGACAAAAAAATCAGTAAGGATAAAGACACCACCATGAATTTTTAAAAAGAAAAATAATCAAATATTTAAGAATTAAAAGGATGGAGGGAGGTAAAATGGGGAGCTACTATTTAGATATTATACATATCCAGTTATACAAGATGGAAAAGTCAGAAGGATCTGCTGTGCTTATAGCTAAATGTATTATACACATAAAAAATCTGTTAAGAGGGTAAGCCTAATGGTAAATGTTCTTATCATAATACTTTTTAAAGGGTTTAAGAGAAAATTGGAAATGGTCAAACAGGACAAGGCAAGAGTGAACGCTGACATTTTAGGAATCAGCGAACTAAAATGGACCAAAATGGGTGAATTTAACTCAGATGACCATTATATCTACTACTGTGGGCAAGAATCCCAGAAGAAATGGAGTAGCCATCATAGTCAACAAGAGTCCAAAATGAGATACTTGGATGCAATCTCAAAAATGACAGAATGATCTCTGTTCATTTCCAAGGCAAACCATTCAGTATCACGGTAATCCAAGTCTATGCCCCAGAAGAACCTTAAGAGGAATGGTTCTACGAATACCTACAAGACCTTTCAGAGCTAACACACAAATGAGATGTCCTTTTCATTATAAGGGACTGAAAGGCAAAAGTAGGAAGTCAAGAAACACCTGGAGTAACAGTCAAATTTCGCCTTGAAGTATAGAATGAAGCAGGGCAAAGGCTAATAGAGTTCTGCCAAGAGACCATACTGGTCATAGCAAACATCCTCTTCCAACAACACAAGAGAAGACTCTACACATGGACATCACCAGATGGTCAACACTGAAATCAGACTGATTATATTCCTTGCAGCCAAAGATGGAAAAGCTCCATACAGTCAGCAAAAACAAGACCGGGAGCTGACTGTGGCTCAGATCATGAATTCCTTATTGCCAAACTCAGACTTAAATTGAAGAAAGTAGGGAAAACCACTAGACCATTCAGGTATGGCCTAAATCAAATCCTTTACAATTATACAGTGGAAGTGAGAGAGAAATTTAAGGGACTAGATCTGATAGACACAGTACATGATGAACTATGGATGGAGGTTCATGACATTCTATAGGAGATAGAGATGATGACCATCCCCAAGAAAAAGAAATGCAAAAAAAACCAAAATGGCTGTCTGAAGAGGTCTTATAAATAGCTGTGAAGGGAAGACAAGCAAAAAGCAAAGGAGGATAGGAAAGATATACCCATTTGAATGCAGAGCTCCAAAGAATAGCAAGGAGAGATAAGAAATCCTTCCTCAGTGATCAATGCAAAGAAATAGAGGAAAACAATAGAATGGGAAAGACTAGAGATTTCTTCAAGAAAATTAGAGATACCAAGGGAACATTTCATGCAAAAATGGGCTCAACAGAGGACAGAAATGGTATGGACCTAACAGAAGCAGAAGATATTAAGAAGAGGTGGCAAGAATACACAGAAGAACTATACAAAAAACATCCCCATGACCAATATAATCATGATGGTGTGATCACTCACCTAGAGCCAGACATCTTGAAATGTGAAGTCAAGTGGGCCTTAGGAAGCATCTCTACGAACAAAGCTAGAGGAGGTGATGGAATTCCAGTTGAGCTATTTCAAATCCTAAAATATAATTTTGTGAAAGTGTTCCACTCAAAATGCCAGGAAATTTGGAAAATTCAGCAGTGGCCACAGGCTGGAAAAGGTCAGTTTTCATTCCAATCCCAACGACAGGAAATGCCAAAGAATGCTCAAACTACCGCACAATTGCACTCATCTCACATGCTAGTAAAGTAATGCTCAAAAATTCTCCAAGCCAGGCTTTAACAATACGTGAACCATGAACTTCCAGATGCTCAAGCTGCTTTTAGAAAGTCAGAGGCACCAGAAATCAAATTGCCAACATGCACTGGGTCATCAAAAAAGCAAGAGAGTTCCAGAAAAACATCTATTTCTGCTTTAATGACTATGCCAAAGCCTTTGACTGTGTGGATCACAATAAAATGTGGAAAATTCTGAAAGAGATGAGAATACCAGACCACCTGGTCTGCTTCTTGAAATCTATATGCCCGTCAGGAAGCAACAGTTAGAGCTGGACATGGAACAACAGACTGGTTCCAAATAGGGAAAGGAGTACATCAAGGCTATATATTGTAACCCTGCTTATTTAACTTATATGCAGAGTACATCATGAGAAATGCTGGGCTGGATAAAGCTAAGCTGGAATTAAGATTGCTGGGAGAAATATCAATAACCTCAGATATGCAGATGACACCACCCTTATGGCAGAAAGTGAAGAGGAACTAAAAAGCCTCTTGATGAAAGTGAAAGAGGAGAGTGAAAAAGTTGGTTTAAAGCTCAACTTTCAGAAAACTAAGATTATGGCATCTGGTCCCATCACTTCATGGGAAATAGATGGGGAAACAGTGGAAACAGTGTCAGACTTTATTTTGGGGGGCTCCAAAATCACTGCAGATGGTAACTGCAGCCATGAAATTAAAGACACTTACTCCTTGACAGGAAAGTTCTGACCAACCTAGAAAGCATATTAAAAAACAGAGACATTACTTTGTCAACAAAGGTCCATCTAGTCAAGGCTATGGTTTTTCCGGTAGTCATGTATGGATGTGAGAGTTGGATTGTGAAGAAAGCTGAGTGCTGAAGAATTGATGCTTTTGAACTGTGGTGTTGGAGAAGACTCTTGTGAGTCTCTTGGCCTGCAAGGAGATCTAACCAGTCCACCCTAAAAGAGATTAACCCTGAGTGTTCACTAGAAGAACTGATGTTGAAGCTGAAGCTCCAATACTTTGGCCACTGATGAGAAGAGCTGATTCATTTGAGAAGACCTTGATGCTGGGAAAGATTTAAGGTGGGAGGAGAAGGGGACGACAGAGGATGTGATGATTGGACATCATCACCAACTCAATTGACATGCGTTTGAAAAATCCCCAGGAGTTGGTGCTGCAGTCCATGGGGTTGCAAAGAGTCAGACACAGCTGAGTGACTGAACTGAACTAAACTGAAGAGAAACTGAGAAAAATTATAAGACCTTCTAATTATTTTACAGAACTGGTTTTATTAGTCCTCTGTGAAAGACAGAGATAAAGTAATGTCATCTGCTTAGAATACAACATTTTATCAGAAGAAATTCTGCAAAAGCAAAATAAATACAAGTACACATATGATGGTGGTGCTAGGGGTAAAGAACTCAGTTGCTAATGCAGGAGACATAAGAAATGAGAGTTCGATTCCTGGGTTGGGAAGATCCACTAGACAATGGCATGGCAACCCACTCCAGTATTCTTGTCTGGAGAAACCGATGGACAGAGAAGCCTGGTGGGCTACAGTCCATATGGTTGCAAAGAGTCAGACATGATTGAGGTGACTTAGCATGTATGCACAGATATGATGACCAAAATGTTATTAAGATAAAAGTTTTTGTGTAATAAATAATTTCGATATTTGGCAAAACTAATACAATATTGTAAAGTTTAAAAATAAAATAAAATTAAAAAAAAAAGAAATAATTATCTTCAAAGTCTGAAAGACATTTTATATCATTTTTAATTTAAATGATTTATATTCCTGAAGGATGTATCATGCTGACACAGTCATACAGTAACAAAAAAATTCAGTATGGTTCTTGCTAATATGTGTGTGTGTGTGCGTTTTCAGTTGATTAGTGTGTCCGACCCTTTGCAACCCCACGGATTGTAGTCTGCCAGACTCCTCCATGGGATTTTCCCAGCAAGAATACTGGAGTGGGTTGCCACACCCTCCTTCAGGGGATCATCCTGACCCAGAGATCAAATCTACATCTCCTGTGTCTCCTGCATTGTAGGTAGATTCTTTACTGCTGATCCACTGAGGGAGCCCTTCTTGATAATACTTATTTCTAATTCCCAACTTCTAGTCAAAATCAGGGCTTTCATATTCATAAAACAACTTTCTGAATATATATATATATTTATAAAATATTAAATGAGATATAGATATTTTATCTAGAAGTCTCAACATATATTTTCATGGAGTCATATTTATAGTTCATATTAGCGTGCCCAATGTTTAACAAATATAATTACTCTTCATCAAAATATGTTCATTAAATATAATTTAAAAATTCATATAACTAACCTTTTTGAATGAGATATCTTGGTTTTCTTGTTTTTAATTCATATAAAATAGAAGAAACATGTTTTCTCTTTTCAGTAGAATATTTTAAATCAACAGGAGAATATATACTCTGTGGAAAGAAAATAAAAGCAATGACAACAATGATAATATCTCATATATGTTTTAGAGTTCTCAAAGAACTCTCACATGTATTATAATACATTATCATGATTGACTTTAATTTAAAAAACAACAGCAAAACCTATGAGGTAGGCAAAGTTTAGAAAAGATGAAAAGAGTTCCATTATGTATGATTCTGATAAACAGCCCTCCTATTAAGAGCTGATGATATACTTAGGACAGTGTTCTAACAGAGATTGAGGGGAAAGGAAAGGGGATCTGTCAGGAGGGTGACATGATAAAGGAATTCGAAGGGAGAAGGAATAAGAATAAACAAAAGAAGCAAGAAGCTTCCTTCAGAGAGCTTGAAGAAAGATTCTAAGAAAGAAGGGACAAAATTATTTCACAGAACACTAAAAGACAGTAAAACAGGAAGAAATAACTGGGGCCAGAATTATCACAAGACTTAAAAGTATGTGTGGAAAGGATAATAAGTAGCATACTGATAAGGAGCTCTGTGGAGAGCGGAGGCACTCTCAGATGTAAACTATACAATCGCTGTAAACTGGTTGGGAATGATTTAATAATTGATACTGTGTTATCTCTTTCTTCACAGTCCATTCAGGATTGGTACAGATAACTACTTGAGCATCAAATATCATATCTATATTTCAGTCAGCAAGATGCAGCAAAGGATAAAATGATAAAAGGGTACAGGCCACGTTGTCTTAAAGAACTTTCCTAGAGGCCCTTCCAGTAACTTCTGTTCACATCTCATTGACTTCCCACAACTAAAACTGAGAGGGCAAGAAATCAGCCTTTGTGCTATGGACTTTACTTCCTGGAGTAAAATGGCGGGTCTGTTACAAAAAAAGAAGAGAAGGACAGACATTCGTAGGCAACTAACACACTGCTACAGAAAAAAAAAAAAATCAGAATTTTAGGAAAGGACATATGCTTGTATTTGAAAACACCTTCCCAGGATATTACGCTTTCCTTGATGAGAACCACTGGTCTAAATTTTGACAATTCACTGGTCTAAATTTTGATTAGCCATATATATTTACATGTGTGTGTGTATATATATATATATTTGTGAATCGTAAATATATTTGTAATTTGTAAATATATTTATGAATTTGTAAATATATATTTTTATATACACACACACACCCATATATATATATATATATGTGTGTGTATGTCCTCAGGTAGATCTCTTTTCTGAGATTTGGTTCTGTATATTTGTTTATCGAATACTTGTATAGTGTTTATCATATTTGCCATTATTGTATACTCTTTACAGATATTTATGTGACACTCATAACAATTATTAACTGAGCTCTTTTGCCCTGGGAAATCTCACAGACACAACATACTCAAGAGTTTTGATGTCCTATCTTTCCTCTAAACCTTTTAGTACTTATTTCTAGTTCTTTGGAATAGTAGTACCTTCATCCAAGGGGAGAAAACTCACAAAAATTCTCTAACATATGATAGGTGATAGAATTTTTAAACAGATTTTTTCATAGTCCCCTTGCCTCAACTGTCCAGTTGTCAAAACCTCTTTTACTCTACAATTTAGAAGAACACTTGGATATGTGTCCTAGTCCCCTGCATTTACAACTTTATGAACAAATTTCTACACCATATAATAGACATATTTAATTAAATATCCTTGAATTTCTTTTTTTTTTATTATTATTTTTTAATTTTATTTTATTTTTAAACTTTACAATATTGTATTAGTTTTGCCAAATATCGAAATGAATCCGCCACAGGTATACCTGTGCTCCCCATCCTGAACCCTCCTCCCTCCTCCCTCCCCACACCCTCCCTCTGGGTCGTCCCAGTGCACCAGCCCCTAGTATCCAGTATCGTGCATCGAACCTGGACTGGCGACTCGTTTCATACATGATGTTATACATGTTTCAATGCCATTCTCCCAAATCTCCCCACCCTCTCCCTCTCCTACAGAGTCCATAAGACTGATCTATACATCAGTGTCTCTTTTGCTGTCTCGCATACAGGGTTATTGTTACCATCTTTCTAAATTCCATATATATGCGTTAGTATACTGTATTGGTGTTTTTCTTTCTGGCTTACTTCACTCTGTATAATAGGTTCCAGTTTCATCCATCTCATTAGAACTGATTCAAATGTATTCTTTTTAATGGCTGAGTAATACTCCATTGTGTATATGTACCACTGCTTTCTATTCATCTGCTGATGGGCATCTAGGTTGCTTCCATGTCCTGGCTATTGTAAACAGTGCTGCGATGAACATTGGGGCACACGTGTCTCTTTCCCTTCTGGTTTCCTCAGTGTGTATGCCCAGCAGTGGGATTGCTGGATCATAAGGCAGTTCTATTTCCAGTTTTTTAAGGAATCTCCACACTGTTCTCCATAGTGGCTGTACTAGTTTGCATTCCCACCAACAGTGTAAGAGAGTTCCCTTTTCTCTACACCCTCTCCAGCATTTATTGCTAGTAGACTTTTGGATCGCAGCCATTCTGACTGGCGGGAAATGGTACCTCATAGTGGTACCATTGATTTGCATTTCTCTGATAATGAGTGATGTTGAGCATCTTTTCATGTGTTTGTTAGCCATCTGTATGTCTTCTTTGGAGAAATGTCTATTTAGTTCTTTGGCCCATTTTTTGATTGGGTCATTTATTTTTCTGGAGTTGAGCTGTAGGAGTTGCTTGTATATTTTTGAGATTAGTTGTTTGTCAGTTGCTTCATTTGCTATTATTTTCTCCCATTCTGAAGGCTGCCTTTTCACCTTGATAATAGTTTCCTTTGTTGTGCAGAAGATTTTAAGTTTAATTAGGTCCCATTTGTTTATTTTTGCTTTTATTTCCAATATTCTGGGAGGTGGGTCATAGAGGATCCTGCTGTGATGTATGTCGGAGAGTGTTTTGCCTATGTTCTCCTCTAGGAGTTTTATAGTTTCTGGTCTTACGTTGAGATCTTTAATCCATTTTGAGTTTATTTTTGTGTATGGTTATCTTTTAAATTTTATATGTTCTCTAAATTATTTTTTGAAAACACTGTCTCTATGCAGTGACTCATGCAAGGATTTTTTTTTTTTAATGTTTATGTTAGGTATTCAGTATTATCTGGTGCTGGAATGAATCTCAATTTTTATTCTGCTCTAAAAAATCCTTCCCTGATAACTTTTACACAATACTACTTTAATTTCTTACATGACAAAAGTACTACTTTTTGCTAGAAAGATAAATAGGTAGCTACTTTTGAGCTCACCTATTCTCTCTATATTTAGAAATTTTTCTTAAGGTTATCAAGAATAATTATAGTAATACACAGTAACACATTATCCAAAAATGGCAATATTTTAAGTAATGCTGTTTCTATTTTAATTTGGGTTCAATTCTTTCCACTAAACAAAGTATGACAGAAAAATGTAGACTAGTGTTTTGCAACCAAATCTTAACAATCAACTTCAAAGTCTTTTTCAATCTCAAATTTGTCCATCAATCTTCTTCATGCCATATTATCATTCTTGTATCCTTTTACTTCTACGAATTTTGCTTTATTTTGGTAACCACGTTCTGTCTCTCCCTCTTAACAATGTAATTTATCATATGTTAAAAATCAATTCAAATTCTAATTCAGTGATAGAAATGGACTGTTTCTTTAAGATCTCACATTTACATTCTCCTTATAAGAAAATAATAAAAATAGAATGAAATGGTACATTCAACAATTCTTTTTCTACTAGTACTTATTCCTTTACCCCTCTAGAAGAATAAAAAAAAATTTTAAATGTATGTATTTGTCAAATCTGAATAGCCAAACTCTATCACAAAGTTTATTTGCAGAATCATGAAATTTTAAAGCCCTCAAGTCAAATCAATATATATATATTGGTTTGCCCCCTTATCCTTTTTCATATATAATTCACATATCATTGTCTGTCATCATTTAAAATAATTTTCCCTTCCTTGGATTTTATAAAAGAAGAATCCACGACACAGGGTGCATACGTGATGTGAAACAAATCGATAGAAAGATGATCAGAGTCTAAAACTTCAAATGATCTGAGACTTATATAAGCTGTTAATATAAAGAAAATTGTATTTTTGTTTTATATACTACAGTTAAAGAAAGGAAGGATGTACCCATTTATTTATTGATCTTCAAAATCACAAAGAAAGCAAGTCATGATACCACTGGAGATAATATAATAAGTATCTTGTTTTCAGTAACTGAAAGGATATTCTATTAACTAAAGTACCTTAACCTTAACACTGGTCTTCAATAACTTAGGGAAGCATTTTAAGGATTTTTGGTAGCATTTAGAAAAGAAATAATCACCAAGGAGCAGTATATATTGAAAACAAATTAATTACATCAGGTATAATTTTATTTTTAACGGAGTCAGAATCAGGTTCAAATACCCTTTATAAGATAGACCTGAATTTCAACAACGTTTGATAAATACTTTCACTAGTTTATAGAAAGATAATATGATTAGGTACAGATCAGAGATGTCGGGTTATCATATGGAAAAGAGTAAGGATTAGTAAAATGAAGGGAGCTCTCTAATGTCATGATACATGGACATGTTCTTAGCCCTATGCTGATCAATATTTATCTGAGTGATGTGAATAAAACTATAAGGAAAATTCTTATCAAATTTTCAAAGGAGGTGGTAAAAGAACAAAATCAGTTAAGATCAGACAAATTTAAAAGATTACAGATAGATGGAGCAATGGATCGAATTGGAAAAGATGAATTTTAATAGGAATAAATATTGCAGTTGGGAAAATACATTTAATCACTAAAATAATATTATTGAAAACATGAATGATAAAAATATTTTAATTAAGACTATAGTAAAAGTCTATTGTGTGATGACTTTTATGCTGTATTCTATCTAGAATGAGGGAAATGACAGTCTTACCGTATTTATTTCTGATCAGAACCATAGCTGAAGTACTATGTCAGGTCAGGGCAACAGATTTTCAGATTAAAGATACCCTGGAATATGAAAAGAAAGGAGCCTACCTACTGAATTATTTTTAAAATAAGACCTACATAAATAAGCCATGCATAAGTATAGAGAAGAGGTAATAGAGATCCAGGCTTCTCATGTCCTCCAACTTCCATCTTCCTTATCTTCTAAAAGGATACCATTCTCTTATTCAAATCATAGAAATTTAGAATTTCATCTCTATTTTATGCTTTTTCTGAAACACTTTAAATCTCGGCAATTCTACTTTCTAAATCTATTTCAAATCTGTTTGCTTCTCTCTGACTTCACTTCACTTCTCTAGTATAATCTATAAACATCTCTTCCAAACAGAAATATCAATGGTTTCCTATTGGTCTCTGCCAAAACCCTTGTTTTCACAAGATAGATTTACATTTGTCAAAAGGTAACTCTGATCATTGTTTTTCTTTGGCTTTAAAATCCCATAATGGCCGTCCAAGGTCCTTACTATGTCCAAATCCTTATTATGAGACACAAAAACTCAGTAAAATATGGCCCTCAAATACACAATCAAACTATCTTGTGCTACTCAACTTGGTTAATTATACTCCTACCATATGGATTTCATTCAGTCCCTTGAACCCAATCCAACTAAAACAAGCTACTGCATGCCTCAGTTCCTTGTGTAAGCTCTTTCCTCTGCCTAGAACACTCTCCTTCCTATACTTTTCATGACTAGCTTCTTATCCTTTATGTCTTAATTTTAAATTTATTCCCTCAGAAAAAAAACATGTTGTGAAAATCCTATGAGGATGCCTACTTCTCTACCTCATTCTTCTCAATTCTCTACCTCAGCACCTTATTTAATTCATAACATTTATCACAATTTTATTTGTTTACGAAGGTTATATATTTTTTCTTAGAATCTAGTCCACAAAGCACTAAGAACTTTTCTTATCTTGTTTACTCAAAGTAAAGAGTGGCCCTTGGCACTCAGCATACTCAACAATTATTTGTTACATGTGGAATGAATAGCATTAAAGAGAAGTGCTAGAAGCAATGAGTGGAGGTTTAGGAACATTGGCTAACATAATACAAACTCCATTTTTTGGTAATAGTCTAACAACTAGACATTGCTGTTTGGTCGCTAAGTCATGTTCAGCACTTTGTGACCCCATGAACTGCAGCACGCCAGACCTCCCTGTCCTTCACTATCTCCCACTGTTTGCTCAAATTTATGTCCACTGAGTCAAAGATGCCATCCAACAATCTCATCCTCTGCTGCCCGCTTTTCCTCCTGCCCTCAATTTTTTTTTCCAGCATCAGGGTCTTTTCCAATGAGCTGACTCTTCACTTCAGTGGCCAAAGCATTGCAGCTTCAGCTTCACCATCAGTCCTTCCAGTGAATATTCAGGGTTGATTTCCTTTAGGATTGAGTGGTTTGATTTCCTTAGTCCAAGGGACTCTCAAGAGTCTTCTCCAGCAGCACAACTCAAAAGCATAAATTCTTTGGCACTCAGCCTTCTTTATGGTCCAACTCTCATATCCATACATGACTACTGGAAAAACCATAGCTATGACTAGATGGACATTTGTCAGCAAAGTGAAATCTCTTCTTTTTAATATGCTGTCTAGGTTTTTCATAGGTTTTCTTCCAAGGAGGCAGCATCTTTTAATTTCATGGCTGCAATCACTGTCCACAGTGGCTTTGGAGCCCAAGAAAATAAAATCTGTCATTGCTTCCATTTTTTTCCCCCATCTATTTGCCATGAAGTGATGGGACCAGATACCATGATTTTTGCTTTTTGAATGCTGAGTTTTAAGCCAGCTTTTTTCACTCCCTTCTTTCCCCTCATCAAGAGGCTCTTTAATTCCTCTTCACTTTCTGCCATGAGAGTGATATCATTTGCATATCTGAAGTTGATATTCATCCTGGCAATCTTGATTCCAGATTGTGAGTCATCCAGCCCGGCATTTCACATGATTAACTCTGCATAGAAGTTAAAAAAGCAGGGTGACAATATATAGCCTCGATGTAATGCTTTCCCGATTTTGAACAAGTCCATTGTTTCATGTTCAGTTCAAACTGTTCCTTCTTGACCTGCATATAAGTTTCTCAGGAGACAGGTAACATGGTCTGGTATTTCCATTTCTTTAAGAATTTTCCATAGTTTGTTGTGATCCACACAGTCAAAGGCTTTTGCATGGTCAATGAAACATAAGAGGATGGTGTTTCCCTTGCTTTTTCTATGCTCCAACATATGTTTGCAATTTGATCTATGGTTCCTCTGCCTTTTCTAAATCCAGCTTGAACATTTCAAAGTTCTCAGTTCATATACTGTGAAAGCCTAGCTTGAAAGATTTTGAGCATTACCTTGCTAGTATGTGAAATGAGTGCAACAATACAATAGAAAATTCTTTGGCACTGCCTCTTTTGGGACTGAAATGAAAACTGACCTTTTCCTAAATTGCTAGTTTATATTTATTAAAGGACTCTACCCAACTAATACTTTAAAATAATCTGTTCTTTAATTCCTGAAACTTTTCATACTCTAGGTCTATTCCAAAGCATTTCACTGAGCAACCCTTTACAATTCTCCTATTCCCTTCTTCTAAGCATTTTATCATATACATCAACAGAAACTCTCTAAATTTCCTGAAGGCTCTTTAACTTTACCATTTCTCAATGTGCTACCCACAGAAAAACATAACTATCTGGCAAAAAAGACACACACACATATATGATTCAGGTACATCTCTCTATGTACCTGTTCTTTTGATTTCTACATCACAATAAGCCAGAGAACAAAAATCACAATGAAAGAGTTCTTCCTGATAATACTGAGTAGAGGAGCCAAGGAAAAAAAAAAAAAATCATCTGTAAGTAGTGTTAAAATAGGAAAAGATAATCTATATATGAATAAATTTCATTCAATTATAATGAGGAAAAAACTCAGAGTGTTAAGGAAAATTAGAATAGATTAACTGAGGATCCATGGAGTTTCTTGTAATTGACAAACCACACAAGTACATGGTTGTAAAATATCAGATGGTTGACTCTGCTGCTGCTGCTGCTAAGTCACTTCAGTAGTGTCTGACTCTGTGCGACCCCACAGATGGCAGCCCACCAGACTCCGCCATCCCTGGGATTCTCCAGGCAAGAACACTGGAGTGGGTTGCCATTTCCTTCTCCAATGCATGAAAGTCAAAGTGAAGTCGCTCAGTAAGTGTCCGACTCTTCATGATCCCATGGACTACAGCCTACCAGGCTCCTCCATCCACGGGATTTTCCAGGCAAGAGTACTGGAGTGGGTTGCTATTGCCTTCTCCGTGGTTGACTCTACTAGCTATTTAATTCCCCTTCCCAAGAATGGTGACAGTGGTAACAATTTCCTCAGTCTTCTTTCTAGATCAAGGGTAAATATTTTAAGTTAAACTTTCTGTCTCTGAAAATCAAGATTCATTTCCAATCCTTAGTGGTCTGAGTTCTAAATTTAGTGTAGTTATGTGTTCTGAAGATTGTTGGCTTTGTTTTGATAATATATATTATGCAAATAAGAGTCATTTGACTTTAAAGGAAATTATGTCTTTGATTAAAGCAGATTGTTAATGAAGACTCATTGTTATCTTTTTATGCCTATACTATCTGTAGTATCCTATACGTGAACAAGCATTTGCTTTGGCTCTGTTATATATTATTCATTGTAAGTAGTCTCCGTTTTAATGATTCTAAAACCTCTTTAGAAACACAGCCAAGATACCAGCCCCTGGTGTCCTACCCCATTTGTTGTTTCTGTTGCCTTTCATCTTCTCAGCCAAAACATGATCTTTAAAAGTGCTGATCCAGATCTTAGGTATTCCATATAATTCTCAGAAAACTTTAGAAATATGCTAAAATCCAAACTAAAAAAGTTGTTCTCTTTTGTCTGAATGATAACTAGTGGCTCTAGTGTTTGGCTACACATCCTGTCACTAACTTAGCAAGCAAAACCTTTGATAATGCATAGTGATCCACGCATGGCGAGTTCCACTTGACCTTGGCTTTCAAGAAAAGTGTTGGTTAACAGGAAAAGCCATTGAGGAAGGGGCATGATTTAAGATAAAAGTTTTATGAGAAAAAGTTACTTTTTAAGATATTCCCCATAAGCAACTGGCAGGTTTAACTGCTAGCTGAAAAATTGCTACTACCTTATATTTGATCCTAATCTTACTTTATCATAACAAAAAAAGACTAGAAATGAAGTGATAATATTCTTGATAAATGGGGAAGAGATTTCACAAACCTGGATAAACAAATACAGGAGAAACCTAGTAGATATAAAATGAAATGCAACATTTTTTGTCTATACAAAAAATAGCCACAGAAATAAGGATGGCTGAAGTTATATTTTGCTGCAATTGTCCAGTTAAAGAACACGTGAAAAAAGCATCATAGGAAGTTATGCTCCCTCAGTTGAAGAATGATTAGAGTCTAAGGTCTATCCTTACGCAGATCAGAGGTGCCACTGGGCAAATCATTGAGGCCCACTCTTCAGTGTGCTATATGACACTGGTAATATAGCAACTGCTTGGTAGCAGCAGTTGTCAAAAACTCAGTAAAAAGAGATACTGCAAACTTTCAGATTTCAAAGTAAGTTATAATTTCAAGTTCAGAGAATACAATGGTAGTTCATCAATAATAATAATTGATACTATAGAACAGAAGTAAAGGGCATGAGGACATTTCAGAGTATACAGGTTTATGCTTCTTTGAAAAATCTCCAGAAATATGTTTGATTAATTACTATTCACATGACAATGCAATTCCATTCATAATCCTTTTTTAAGACATTTTTACATTGTCTAATAGCCAACATATTATATAGTAGCAATTGAAAATAATTCTGCATCTGATTTATCTAAGGATCACGTTTTAAAAATGTATAACTCTACATAATCAATATCATTTTTTCATATCTTTCAAGCACTTATTGCATTCTACCTTATATAATAGTTAAGTACATTTTTCATCCCTAGAAGACATTATTCTTTCTGAGAACTGGGGCCATAGTTTACTTATCTCAATATCCCTGCACCATTTTGCCTGGATTCTTCAACCTCTGTTGCAGTATCAATTCACAAATAACAAAAAGGAACTGAGACATTTGATTAGTTTTTCAACAAATATGTATTGAGTGCCAGCTATATCCATGGTACCATGCTAGGCAAAAGTACGAAGTTTTTATTTTGTGACTATTTAAATTCTATACTTCTCAAAATATGGCATGATTTAATGATTAACCCTCTATATAGATATGGAAAACATCTGAAGAAAGATAAAAATATTGAAAGTGAGAAAAAGCATAATAGAAAGCACAGGCTGACTGCTAAACACATTCCTGATAAAAATCTGCATTTTATTAAGCCCCAAGTATTAATTCAATTGGTTAAAACAATGTTTAGTAAATAAATAATTTTAAATATAATCATTTTGAAATGAAAGGGACATACTATGCATTAGTAATATAAGTTAATACTGCTTAGTGAAGTCGCTCAGTCGTTTCCGACTACATGGACTACATGGACTACATGGACTACAGCCTACCAGGCTGCTCTGTTCATGGGATTTTCCAGGCAGTAGTACTGGAGTGGATTGCCATTTCCTTCAGTAACCCCCAAATGAGATCACTAACAACATGCTGGTGGTAAAATTTAATGATGGACAATGAAGTACTTTTTAGGGGAAAAAAAAAAAAAACAGAAAACTTTTTAATTAACAGTAAAATACATAGCTCAAGAATCTATATTTCTAGGTATATTTGAACAATGTTTGTATTTATGAAAAAAGGAGAAAAGAGCAAAAATTGAGACTGCCAATATTTTATGATGTTTAGATTGTTCTCCTTTAACCTACACCACTCAGTCATGTAGGACTCTTTGTGACCCCATGGACTATACAGTTCATGGAATTCTCCAGGTCAGAATACTGGAGTGAGTAGCCTTTTCCTTCTCCAGGGTATCTTTTCAACCCAGGGATCGAACCCAGTCTTGCTCATTGTAGGCGGATTCTTTACCAGCTGAGCCACAAGGGAAGTCCTTAACCTATACACCTTAAGCAAATATAACGTTATAGAAAGTTTGAAATTGGCTTAGAATCTGAGAAAGGGTTTATATTTACCATAAAGATCTCAATAAATTAACATAGTAGCCATAGATATAGTTGTGTTTTAAAGTGGTGGTTGTTTAGTTGCTAAGTTGTGTCTGACTCTTGGGACCCCATAAACTGGAGCCTGCCAGGCTCCTCTGTCCATGGGATTCTCCTGGCATGGGTTGGAATGCCAGGAGAATACTGGAATGGCTTGCCACTTCCTTCTCCAGGGGATCTTCCCTACCCAGGGATTGAACCCCAGTCTCCTGCATAACAGGTAGATTCCTTACCAACTGAGCTAAGCATACTATATACAACTTAAATGTGCTTTATAAATACATATTGATAAAATATTAAATTGACTTGGTAACAACTACTTGGATAATATTTTCTAGAATTGAGGATTTAGACTTCTGCACCTGGCAGTGATATAACTCATTTGGGGAATTCAGAGTATTTGTAAATATTGCTTCATATAAGATTTTATTACTATACCAAGGACTAAAACAACTGTTTTAAATGCAGTATAATCATGCTTCATCCCTCTGAATGACATATATATATATAAAATGAACTGCGGGGACTGCTTTGAGTAAAAAGTGGATTATATAATAGTCAGTATTTATAATATATATGTCTACATATGTTTGTGTGTGTGTAAAACAGTATATGTACATACACTCATGAGACAGATAAATAGAAAGCCTCAACCAAGTGCTTTAATCAACCCTGAATTGCTAGCCTGTAAGTTCTACAGCTTCAGTACAAATCTCAGTCTATTCAACTTCACAATGTATTTAGCACAGCTTCCTAAACAACCTCAGTCCTACTGCTCTTATTTCCAGTAGAAAATATTTCAGCCATGGTCCAAATGTTTATTATTTACAGGAAGTCAAACGCTCCTGTGGCTAGGTAAATGGCTCAAAACTGTGGCTACTAAAACTTTCAAAAGCAAACAGGTTTATTTGCAGTTCTTAAGCTAATAAAGTAGGTATTGTCAGAATCATTATAATTTGTAAAGCAAAAACTTAAATATAAAGAAATGCCTGCAATTTACCATGAGTCTCTACAGGCTTTCTAGATGGATATAATCAACTAAATCCATGCTTAGATGGAATGTCTCTAAAAATATCTTAATAGATCAGTGAGCAGCAATGTGATTCAGTAATTAATATTTTCCAAGTCATGGTGCTAAATTTGATTTGAGAAAATTCAGTCCTATCAATTTACAGATGAGTCATAATACACAAATCTTTGTCATTCAAAGCTTAGACCAATATTAAAATACACTGAAATAGCTACTCTGTCTTACCATGAACAAATAAAAATTCATTTTAAGTAAGTGGTAAAGAATGGTCATTTTATTAACTTTGCTTCTTTTTATTATAAAAAGATGGACAGCTTGAAAAGTTTTGCATTAGCAGTCTTTGCAAAGCCATTTTTTTTTGCTAGTACATTTCACTGGATTTAAAAATGGTAATATTAGCTTTCTTGCATGAGGAAGTAAATAATTTCATGAACATTTTTATGCAAGTTTCAAATAGCTAAAACATGCAGGCTTGGATGATTATTAAGTGTATTTCTCTTTTCAACTTTACACTTATCTTGTGTGTACAGCTGATATCCCTAGTGTCCAATCAGAGACAGGTTTTCATCCTGTTGTCCAGGGAATGATGGGCACAATTCCTTTGACACTGATGAGAGGTGAATACATAAATCCAGCCCACTTCAGTGAAAATTGACCCATAATTTTTTTTTACCCTGAAGAAAAATACAGGTAATAAAGTTTAAAGATGGAAAAAAATACAGTTAAAACTCTTGAGGTGTACCATTATTTAACAATAGTAAGCAAACATTACATTTTGCCTTGAGGACAGTGAGCTCCAGATTTGCTTTCAGGTGCTCATGAATTCTAATAATCACGGTTTTCTATATGATAGAAAGAAATCTAAAAATATGAATGATAGGTTTTTCACATTTCAGTGAACTCACAAGTTAAAACTAAAAAGAAAAGGCATAATTTTTAAATATTTTCTTCTACCTCTACTCTCCCTTAAGATGTTTCTTATGAAATGAGTGTATGTATTTTCTATAAATATTTAGTAGTGGAAAATATACATGATTTTACACATAAAGACTAGCCACCAAATTAAAAATGTGTGGACCTTGTATACAACTAGTATTTTCAAAATTATATCAGCATTCCTAAGATTTGGGGGAGAAATGACATGGTATGGTAAGTCAGATCAATTGCCCCTAAATCAAATATCCTACGTCTAACAGTAGCAAAAAGAAATGCTGTGAACAGTCAAGGCTATCCAACAAAGTACTCTCATTTACTTTAACAACCCATTAAGGATTTACTATTAATTTATCTATATAACTTAGTTTGTTTATATCATTGGCCTATAGCATTTCCAGAATAATGAGTTTTATTATAATTATCACAGTATGGTAATCCTTTTCCTTCTCTATCTTTGAAAGGTGTTCTAAGTTCTTCTATAACAGGCCCAGCAAGAAAATCTGTTTTATTTACATAGTTCAAAATTTTGTAAGATCCTTTTGCACTCTATATTTTATTTTTGACTTGCATCTTATTTTAATCTATCTTCTTTCAATGATAACCTTAATTCTTCCTGTCTCACACAAAGATTTCAATGATAAGCAGAATTCTATTAGCTACTCTTTTCATGTTAGCACAGTGCATTAATATTTTCAGAAAATATACCAAAATCACGCCATGAGTTATAAATTATGACTCAAAATATGAGCTCAGTTTAAACTTCTTGTAAATTCAGATAATAGAATTTTAAATCAGTAAATATTTGTTGAGTGCCTCCTATGTGCATATTACTGTGCTAGGTAAAAGGTGGAAAAACAAATAAATTACAATCTGCCATAAAGTGGCTTATATTCCTAGAATAAAGATATTCACATAAAATAGTCACCTTCTAAGGAAGTATGGCGTAGATAACTTTACATAGAAGTAGACATAAGAAAAATATTACTAACAATATTTTAACTGAGAGAAACTAACTTCCTCTAATATAAAAAGAGAAGAAATCTATGTTCTGGACCACATCAGGGATTTTATTGTTTTATTTAATGCTGTAAACTGAAGCGAGAAATAGATAAAGAGGTACAATTCTGGGAATAATCTCATTCTTAAACAAAAGGAAGTAAAGATGAGATTCCAGGAAGGAGGCTTTGGCTTTGTCACCAAAACCTTAAGGTGAATGAACAAAAGCATTTTAGCCCCTACTTTGAGATGGAGGCTGTATGATGGTATAATTGTAGAAAGAAGGCAATGTGCTGGAATGGGGGGTGAACTGGAGGAAATACATAGCAATATTTTATATATTAGCTCTATTTCTGAAAGAGACTTTGCTCTCAATAACTGGCTTCATGTGAAGAGCAGCCAGGATCAAATGTAGTTAATTCTACTGAGTTTAATTTTAATACTGGAATCTTACACAAAATGCAGAAATGGCTCTCTTCTGAAGGAAAAGGTGCTGGTGAGATATAATGCTCAATTTCTGTAAGCATCCTTTCCCTCCTTTGGAGTTAAATCTCCAATATACAGACTCCATTCTCCTTTCAATTCTAGGACTTAACTAACATAGGAGATAAGACTGAAGTCTATAAGACAATAAGACTAATCTTTCAGACTAATACTTGGGAATTTCCTATTAATTTACCTTTGCTCATAGTCTACACAATATTATGTTAATTTGGATTTTGCATCATTCTGAAGCCTTCACCATTCCCTTCAACCTTTGAAATGTTTCCTAGTTCTAACTTGACACGTGCCTTGGACCATTTCCCATGACTCCATTTGAGCAATCCAGTCTTAAGTACCAGTTTTTTGTTTTTGTTTTTTTAAAGTCATTGAGCACTGTCTAGGCTTTAATACTTAATGACAGATTTCATTAATGCCAATTTTTTTCTCAACCTGACCCAATTTTAATTTTGCTAAACTTTTTCATATCAGTAGGTCATTTGTTGCTAGTCATGTAGACAGTGAATAGAGCTCACTAGATTTGAAGCTACTTACCAAACTGACCCTCCTCTGCTAATTCCTAGCACTATAACCATCCTGCTCCAGTGGCCAAGTCCAAATTCTTTCTTAGCCTAAACAATTTTTCTTTAATTAATATACCATTTGCCATGAATCACAAGATAAAATGCATGTTAAAGTTCAAATCTGCATGATATTTTTGAACATGAAATATTATCATAAGATTGAGCTCATTGGAAAGCATCTTGAAGAAACTGGCAACATGAATCAGGCACATGTAAAATAAGTGATAATGCTTAATTCACATAAGGAAAGCATGGGGCAAACAGGAGACTGAACAGAAATGACTGAGCCATTTGAAGCATATTGTGTATAATAGAATAGGAAGCAAGAAGCATTGAAAACATCAGTTCAGTTCAGTTCTGTCACTCAGTCGTGTCTGACTCTTTGTGACCCCATGGACTGCAGCACGCCAGGCTTCCCTGTCCATCACCAACTCCTGGAGCCTACTCAAACTCATGTCCATTGAGTCAGTGACGCCATCTAACCATCTCATCCTCTATTGTCCCCTTCTCCTCCTGCTTCCAATCTTTCCCAGGATCAGGGTCTTTTCCGGTGATTTGGTTCTTCACTTCAGATGGCCAAAGTACTGGAGTTTCAGCTTCAGCATCAGTCCTTCCAATGAATATTCACAACTGATTTCCTTTAGGATTGACTGGTTTGATCTCCTTGCCATCCAAAGGACTCTCAGGAGTCTTTTCCAATACCACAGTTCAAAAGCATCAATTCTTCAGTGCTCAGCTTTCTTTGTAGTCCAACTCTCACATCCATACATGACTACTGGAAAAACTATAACTATGAATAGATGGACCTTTGTTGGCAAAGTAATGTCTCCACTTTTTAATATACTGTCTAGTTTGGTCATAACTTTTCTTCCAAGGAGCAAGCATAAATGGATACAAAATTATAAAACTCCCATAAAGTATTAGAATCTATGGCCTGTATTACGCTCTTCACATGAAGAGCTGTTTCATTAGAAAAGAGTCTGATGCTGGGAAAGATTGAAGGCAGGAGATGAAGGGGACCACAGAGGACAAGATAGTTGAATGGCATCATTGACTCAATGGACATGAGTTTGAACAAGTTCTGGGAGATGGTGAATAACAGGGAAGCCTGGCGTGCTGCAGTCCATGGGTTCGCAAAGAGTTGGACACGAATGAGCAACTCAACGACAAGGCTCTTTCATCCAGTTTCTGGAAACATTTCTACATTCTCTTATCTTTATGACATTTTAACATATAGACAAATTTAGTCTTCTAACTATAGGATTTCACTCTTTACCCTCTCCTTTACAACATAAATAAAATAATTAAATAATCATCCTAAGATTTCATTGCCCATTATCCTATACAAAGTTGAACAGTAAATGTAACTTGTTAATTCTAAGTAATTCAATAGATATATAGCTGTACATATGGTATTAAAATGAATAGAGAGACGTTTTTTTTGCCAAATAATCATTTTAAGCACTTAAGTGAAGACTAAAATGTCCATTAACAGCCCTAACCAACTTCAGTTTGCATAGTTCCTCTCATAGTTCCCTTCCCATTCACACATCTGTGAAGCTATTTTTTACCTCCACAATTTTGTTCACATTTTTTTCAACCTAAACTTTGATCTTTGAAAAAGCAAGAGAGTTCCAGAAAAACATCTATTTCTGCTTTACTGACTATGCCAAAGCCTTTGACTGTGTGGATCACAATAAAATGTGGAAAATTCTGAAAGAGATGGGGATACCAGAGCACCTGACCTGCCTCTTGAGAAACCTGTATGCAGGTCAGGAAGCAACAGTTAGAACTGGACATGGAACAACAGACTGGTTTCACAGTCTGTGGAAAGGAGTACGTCAAGGCTGTATATTGTCACCCTGCTTATTTAACTTATACGCAGAGCACATCATGAGAAACGCTATACTGGAGGAAGCACAAGCTGGAATCAAGATTGCTGGGAGAAATATCAATAACCTCAGATATGCAGATGACATTACCCTTATGGCAGAAAGTGAAGAAGAACTAAAGAGCCTCTTGATGAAAGTGAAAGAGCGGAGTGAAAAAGGTGGCTTAAAGTTCAACATTCAGAAAACTAAGATCATGGTATCTGGACACATCACTTCATAGCAAATAGATGGGGAAATAGTGGAAACAGTGGCTGACTTTATTCTTCTGGGCTCCAAAATCACTGCAGATGGTGACCGCAGCCATGAAATTAAAAGACACTTACTCCTTGGAAGGAAAGTTATGACCAACCCAGACAGCATATTAAAAAGCAGAGACATTACTTTGTCAACAAAGCTCCATCTAGTCAAGGCTATAGTTTTTCCTGTGGTCATGTATGAATGTGAGAGTTGGACTATAAAGAAAGCTGTGCACCAAAAATTGATGCTTTTGCACTGTGGTGTTGGAGAAGACTCTTGAGAGTCCCTTGGAGTGCTGCTGCTGTTAAGTCGTTTCAGTCGTGTCCGACTCTGTGCGACCCCATAGACGGCAGCCCACGGGGCTCCCCTGTCCCTGGGATTTTCCAACCAGTCCATCCTAAAGGAGATCAGTTCTGGGTGTTCATTGGAAGGACTGATGTTGAAGCTGAAACTCCAATACTTTGGCCACCTGATGCGAAGAGCTGACTCATTGGAAAAGACCCTGATGCTGGGAAACATTGAGGGCAGGAGGAGAAGGGGATGACAGAGCTTGAGATGGTTGGATGGCATCAGCGGCTCAATGGACATGGGTTTGGGTGGACTCTGGGTGTTGGTGATGGACAGGGAGGCCTGGAGTGCTGCTGTTCATGGAGTCGCAAAGAGTTGGACACAACTGAGCAACTGAACTGAACTGAACCTTTGATTTATTCATTTTTGATGTTCATTTTTTAATATTTCTATCACATGTTGTGTTTATTTATACAGATGTATTGGTCATTTTTATAACCCCATCTAAACTACAATTTCCTAAATAACAAAAAATTCTACCCCTCTGATTTTCCCAAAGTCTGCTGAGGTGAAAATAAGCACTAAGGTTAGAGCATAGCACTTGAAACATGCCTTATGAACTCCGGGAGTTGGTGATGGAGAGGGAGGCCTGGCGTGCTGCGATTCATGGGGTCGCAGAGTCGGACACGACTGAGCGACTGATCTGATCTGATCTGATCTGAAATGGGAAAGGAATCTAAAAAGAGTAGGTACACGTGTATATATAACCAATTCACTTTGCTGTACAGCAGAGACTACCACAACATTGTTAAGCAATTAAAATCCAGTGCATGATTACTTTCTCAGTCATGTCTGACTCTTTGCAACCCCATGGACTGTAGCTTGCCAGGCTCCTTTGTCCATGGAATTCTCTAGGCAGAAATACTGGAGTGGGTTACCATTTCCCTCTCCAGGTAAAATCCAATAAAAATTAATAAAAATAAAACCAGGTTTTAACATTCATATAAATAAATAAATATATATATATATGTATGCTAATATATATCAGTTATATTTAAAGTGTGCAGGCAAAGTTGATTTTGTGATTATGAAGGCCACAGAATTTGCAATATACTGTGTGGTCTCTCAGTGGGATAAACAAAAATTCTATGGATACAAGCAGTCTCTGTCTCTAAGGTCTTGAATATTCTTTCCACTTGTCAATTCTTAGAAACTTTCTCCCCACATCAAATTTTCTATCTATCCATGAATCTTAAGATTGCAAAACTTTTCAAAAACTTGGAAGTAAGTAATATATCACTGGAACACATGAGAGGAGTTTCCATATTGATTCATCTTTGAATTTGAGTATGGTGATATCAAACACAAATCTGAGGATATAAATTTAAATCTTAAGCATAACAAAATAGCTAGAGATTTGCTAGATATTTGTAAGACATTGGGCTTTTTTTTTTTTTACAGTTGCATATTATTTAAATACTAAAAATTCCAGAGTAAAAATTTATTGTGGGGGATAGACATACAGATCAATGCAATAAAACTTACAGTCCATAAATAAATCTTTATATATAGTCAATCAAGGGTACCAAGATAATTAAATAGGAGGAGGTTAAGTTTTTCTCTTTTTTTTCCTCCCAAAAAACATGGTGTGAGACAACTGGATATTTAATTTAAAAAAATGATTTTGAACCTCTATCTCATACTAAATAAAGATTATCTCAAATGAATCATATGCCTACATTTAGGAGCTAAATTTAGAAAACTCTTAGAAAAACCATAAAAATAAATCCTTGAGACGCTGGTTTAGAAAATGGTTTCTTAGATGTCACCAGAAAAATATGTAACAAAAATACCCATGTAAATTGGATTTCATCAAAGTTAAAAATTATGTGCGTCAAAGGATACCATTAAGGAAGTGAAAAGACAACATACATTATGGCAAACTATTTTCAAATAATATGTATGATAAGAGACTTGTATCCAAAAATATATAGGGGATTTTTATAATTCAACAATGAAAAGACAAGTTATAATAAAATGATCACAGGATTTCAATAGATAGCTCTCCAATGAAGATATACAAATGGTCAGTAAATATATGAAAAGATTCTCAGCATTATTAGCCACTAGCCAAATGCAAATAAAAACCACAGTGAAGTACTACTTCATACCCACTATAATTAAAAATACATAAAACAATAAGTGATGGTGAGTATTTGAAGAAATTAGAATTTATTGTATATTGTATATCAATATATTGTATATTGATAATATAAATGCAAAATGGTGCAGTTGCTGTGGACAATAGTCAGCAGTTCCTCAGAAAGTTAAACATTATTACTGCATCATCCTATAATTCTACTAATAGATATATACACAATAAAATGGAAAAGCATGTCTACACAAATATTTGTATATGCCTATTCAGAGCAGAATTAGTAATAACAGTCATAAACGGGAAGGAATCCAAACAATGAATGACTTTAAAATGTGGTATATTCTTATAGTGAAATATTATTAAATTATAAAAATAAAGGACGAATCCCATGGACGGAGGAGCCTGGTGGGCTACAGTCCACTGGTCGCAATGAGCCGGACACGACTGAGTGACTTCACTTTCACTTTCAATACAGGTTACAATATGGATAAATTTTTAAAATATTACGTTAAGTGACAGAAGCCACTCAAAGATCACATATTTTACATTCAATTTATATTAAATTTTCAGAAGAGGCACACTCATGGAGATAGAAAATAGATTAATGGTGGCTAAGGCTCAGATACGCAGATGACACCACCCTTAGGGCAGAAAGTGAAGAGGAACTAAAAAGTCTCTTTATGAAAGTGAAAGAGGAGAGTGAAAAAGTTGGCTTAAAACTCAACATTCAGAAAACTAAGATCAAGGCATCTGGTCCCATCACTTCACGGGAAATAGATGGGGAAACAGTGGAAACAGTGTCAGACTTTATTTTGGGGGGCTCCAAAATCACTGGAGATGGTGATTGCAGCCATGAAATTAAAAGACGCTTACTCCTTGGAAGGAAAGTTATGACCAACCTAGATAGCATATTCAAAAACAGAGACATTACTTTACCAACAAAGGTCCGTATAGTCAAGGCTATGGTTTTTCCTGTGGTCATGTATGGATGTGAGAGTTGGACTGTGAAGAAAGCTGAGCACCGAAGGATTGCTTTTGAACTGTGGTGCTGGAGAGGACTCTTGAGAGTCCCTTGGACTGCAAGAAGATCCAAGTAGTCCATCCTAAAGGAGATCAGTCCTAGGTGTTCATTGGAACGACTGATGCTGAAGGTGAAACTCCAATACTTTGGTCACCTCATGCAAGTTGACTCACTGGAAAAGACCCTGATTCTGGGAGGGATTGGGGGCAGGAGGAGAAGGGGATGACAGATGATGGGATGGCTGGATGGCATCACCAACTTGATGGACATGAGTTTGGGTAAACACCAGGAGTTGGTGATGGAAAGGGAGGCCTGGTGTGCTGCGATTCATGGGGTCGCAAAGAGGTAGACACAACTGAGCGACTGAACCGAAGGCCTGTTGGGAGTACTGCTAATAGGTATGTGATATTTTTGGTTTTGACGAAATATTCTGGAATTAGATAGCGGGGTTGGGAATGTTTGTGAAAAGACTAAAAACCACTGAGTTATATACCTAACAAGGATGAATTTTGTGTTATGTAAGTCATATCTCAGTAGAGATGTTATAAAAAAAACTGTGTAGAGAATAGTTTCAGTAGTGCTTGTCAGAATTCTAATGAAATGCTAAAATTATAAAGTATCAAAATTATTAACAGAATACTAAGAGACATGATTTTCCAGGTGTTTAGGATTCAAGTTTTCAAAAAACTAAAGAAGTGTTCTTCATGATAGTTAAGGAATGTAAACAGAAAGTCAAATAAACATGCAGAATCATTTTTTTTTTAGTATTGGCTGAAACTGAAATGCAAACTACCTGTGCAAAACAACACATTTATCAAAAACTAACCATGAACCGTGACCTTAGAGATGTTCAAGCTGAATTTAGAAAAGGCAGAAGAAGCAGAGATCAAATTGTCAACATCCGCTGGGTCATTGAAAAAGAAAGAGGGTTCCAGAAAAATATTTACTTTTGCTTTATTGATTATGCCAAAGCCTCTGACTGTGTGGATCACAACAAACTGTGGAAAATTCTCCAAGAAATGGGAATACCAGACCATCTGACCTGCCTCCTGAAAAATCTGCATGCGGATCAAGAAGCAACAGTTGGGACTGGACATGTAACAACAGACTGGTTCCAAAGTGGGAAAGGCATACATCAAGGCTGCATATTGTCACCCGGTTTATTTAACTTATATGTAGAGTAGATCATGTGAAATTCTGGGCTGGATGAAGCACAAGCTGGAATCAAATTGCCGGGAGAAATATCAACAACCCAAGACATGCAGATGACACCAGCTTTATGGCAGAAAGCAAAGAAAAACTAAAGAGTCTCTTAGAGAAAGTGAAAGAGGAGAGATAAAAGGAGCCTTAAAATTCAACATTCAAATAATGAGAATCACAGCATCTGGTCCCATCAGTTCAGTCCAGTTCAGTCACTCAGTTGCGTCCGACTATTTGCGATGCCATGGACTGCAGAACGCCAGGCTTCCCTGTCCATCACCAACTCCTGGAGCTTGCTCAAACTCATGTTCATTGAGTCAGTGATGCCATCCAACCATCTCATCCTGTGTGGAATCCCCTTTGCCTCCCTCCTTCAATCTTTCCCAGGATCAAGGTCTTTTCCAATGAGTCAGTTCTTTGCTTCAAGTGGCCAAAGTACTGGAGTTTTGGCTTCAGCATCAGTCCTTCCAATAAATATTCTGGAATGATTTCCTTTAGAAAGGACTGGTTTAATTTCCTTGCATTCCAAGGATCTCTCAAGAGTCTTCTCCAACACCACAGTTCAAAAGCATCAATTCTTCGGTGCTCAGCTTTCTTTAGAATCCAACTCTCATATCCTACGTGACTACTGGAAAAACCATAGCTTTGACTAGATGGACCTTTGTTGGCAAAGTAACATCTCTGCTTTTTCATATGCTGTCTAGGTTGGTCATAGCTTTTCTCCCAATAAGCAAAATTTGTTAATTAGATGGCTGCAGTCACCATCTGCAGTGATTTTGGAGCCCTCTCCAAAAAAATCTGCTACTGTTTCCACAGTTTCCTCATTTATTTGCCATGAAATGATGGGACCAGATGGCATGATTTAATTTTCTGAATGTTGAGCTTTAAGCCACCTTTTTCACTTTCCTCTTTCACTTTCATCAAGAGGCTCTTTAGTTCTTCTACAATTTCTTCCATAACGGTGGTGTCATATGGATATCTGAGGTTATTGATATTTCTCCCAGCAATATTGATTCCACCTGTGCTTCATTCAGACTGATATTTCACATGATGTACTCTGCATGTAAGTTAAATAAACAGGGTGACAAAATTCAGCTTTGATGTACTCCTTGCCCAATTTGGAACCAGTCTGTTGCTCCATGTAAAGTTCTAATTGTTGGTTCTTGACCTGCATACAGATTTACCAGGAGGTAGGTCACATGGTCTGGTATTCCCATCTCTTTCAGAATTTTCCACAGTTTGTTATGATCCACACAGTCAAAGGCTTTGGCATAGTCAATAAAGCAGAAGTAGATGTTTTTTTGGAATACTCTTGCTTTTTGATGATGCAATGGATGTTGGCAATTTGATCTGGTTCCTCTGCCTTTTCTAAATCTAGCTTGAACATCTGAAAGTTCACAGTTCATGTACTGCTGAAGCCTGGCTTGGAGAATTTTGAGCATTATTTTGCTAGTGTGTGAGATGAGTGCAGTTGTGCAGTAGTTTGAACATTCTTTAGCATTGCCTTTCTTTGGGACTGGAATGAAAATTGACCTTTTCCAGTTCTGTGACCACTGCTGAGTTTTCCAAATTTTCTGGCATATCAAGTGGAGGTCTTTTACAGCATCACCTTTTAGGATTTGAAAGAGCTCAACTGGAATTCCATCACCTCCACCAGCATTGTTCATAGTGATACTTCCTATAGCCCACTTGACTTCACATTTCAGGATGTCTGGCTCTAGGTGAGTGATCACACCATCATGATTATCTGGGTCATGGGGATCTTTTCTGTATAGATTTTCTGTGTATTCTTGCCACCTCTTCTTAATATCTTCTGCTTCTGTTAGGTCCATACCATTTGTGTTCTCTATTGCACCCTTCTTTGCATGAAATGGTCTCTCGGTATCCCTAATTTTCTTGAAGTGATATCTAGTCTTTTCAATTCAATTGTTTTCCTCTACTTCTTTGCATTGATTACTGAGGAAGGCTTTTTTTATCTCTCCTTACTACTCTTTCAAACTCTGCATTCAAATGGGTATATCTTTCCTTTTCTCCTTTGCCTTTCACTTCTCTTTACAGCTATTTGTAAGGACTCCTCAGACAACCATTTTGCCTTTATGCATTTCTTTTTCTATGTGATGGTCTTGATCCCTGCCTCCTGCACAATGTCACAAACCTCCATCCATAGTTCTTCAGGCACTCTATCAGATCTAATCCATTGAATCTATTTCTCATTTTCACTGTATTATCATAAGGGATTTGATTTAGGTCATACCTGAATGGTCTAATGATTTCCCCTACTTCTTCAATTAAGCCTGAATTTGGCAATAAGGAGTTCATGATCTGAGCCACGGTCAGCTCCCGGTTTTGTTTTTGCTGACAGTATTAAGCTTCTCCATCTTAGGCTGCAAGGAATATAATCATCTGATTTCGGTGTTGACCATCTGGTGATGTCCATGTGTGGAGTCTTCTCTTATGTTGTTGGAAGAGGGTGTTTGCTATGACCAGTGTGTTCTCTTGACAAAATCTAGTAGCCTTTGCCCTGCTTCATTCTGTACTTCAAGACGAAATTTGCCTGTTACTCCAGGTGTTTCTTGACTTCCTACTTTTGCATTCCAGTCCCTTATAATAAAAAGGACATCTTTTTTTTTTTTGGGTGTTAGTTCTAGAAGGTCTTGTAGGTCTTCATAGAACCATTCAATTTCAGATTCCTCAGCATTACTGAAGGGGCACAGACTTGGATTACTGTAATATCGAATGGTTTGCCTTGGAAATGAACAGAGTTCATTCTGTCATTTTTGAGATTGCATCCTAGTACTGCATTTTGGACTCTTTTGTTGACTATGATGGCTACTCCATTTCTTCTAAGGGATTCTTGCCCACAATAGTAGATATAATCGTCATCTGAGTTAAATTCACCCATTCCAGTCCATTTTAGTTCACTGTTTCCTAAAATGTCCATGTTCACTCTTGCCATCTCCGGTTTGATCACCTCCAATTTGCCTTGATTCCTGGACCTTACATTCCAGGTTCCTATGCAATATTGCTGTTAAGAGCATCAGAGTTTACTTCCATCACCAGTCACATCCAGAACTGGGTGTTGTTTTTGCTTTGGCTCCGTTGCTTCATTCTTTCTGGAGTTATTTATCCATTGATCTCCAGTTGTGAACTGGGTACCTACCAACCTGGGGAGTTCATTTTTCAGTGTCCTATCTTTTTGTGTTTTCATACTGTTCAAGGGGTTCTCAAGGCAAGAATATTGAAGTGGTTTGCCATTCCCTTCTCCAGGGGACCATGTTTTTTCTCTTCACTTCATGGCAAATAGAAGGGGAAACAATGGAAACAGTGACAGACTTTATTTTGGGGGGATCCAAAATCACTGCAGATGGTGACTGCAGCCATGAAATTAAAAGACACTTATTCCCTGGAAGAAAAATTTGATCAAACTAGACAGCATATTAAAAAGCAGAGACAATGGTTTACCAACAAATGTCCATCTAGTCAAAGCTATGGTTTTTCTAGTAGTCATGTATGGATGTGAAAGTATAAAGAAAGCCGAGCACTAAAGAATTGATGCTTTTGAACTGTGGCATTGGAGAAGACTCTTGAGAGTCCCTTGGAATGCAAGGAAATGAATCCAGTCAATCCTAAATGAGATCAGTCCTGAATATTCATTCGAAGCACTGATGCTGAAGCTGACACTCAATACTTTGGCCACCTGATGCAAAGAACTGACTCATTGGAAAAGACCCTGATCCTGGGAAAGATTGAAAGTGGAATGAGAAGGGGACAACACAGGATGAGATGGTTGGATGGCATCACTGACTCAATGGACATGAGCTTGAGTAGGCTCCGGGAGTTGGTGATGGACAGGGAAGCCTAGTGTGTAGCAGTCCATGGGTCGCAAATTTGGACACAACTGAGCAGCTGAACTGAACTGAAGCATATACACTTGAAGAACTTTCATTTGAACTCATTAATAGAATTTTAATATGTTTTATTACTCTTTGAATCTCCAACACAAATTATTAGTGGCATTTAAAAAGTCATAATGAATCAAGTTTCAAGCTATACTACTTAAAACTGAGAGAGAAACCTACAAAACCATTTATTTTAAGGCTGAGATAAAACATTATTAGAATTCAACTGTAAAATGAAAGAATAATGACAATTATTGGGTACACATTCCACCAAACACACAATAGTTACTCACTAGCAAACAATAATGTATAAGATACAGACTATTGTGGCAGTGAATGCAAAAAGAAACACTGAGTAATAAATTTAACACTTTAAATTATAAAATCAATGTAAAGTAAATTAGATTTGAGATTTAAAATACACTCTAAGAGAATAAGATAATGGCTATTAGGACAAAAAAAAAATTGTTCCAGTTATTTAATAACAGAAAGGGAATATGTAGAGTCAAGACACACTCACAATTAGTAGAACAGAAATTTGGGCCAATTCTGAAGTTTAAAAATTCCAGATAAAAGAATTTTTAAAAATTCTTCTGAAAAACAGGAGAGATTTATCAAGAAAGTCAGGATTTATCAGGTCAAAATTTAAAAGAAAGGAAAACCCCAGCGAGGTAAGCCCAGCACTAAAAGCAGCTTTTGTTCTGAGATTACCTGGAGAAACAACTTTTAAACTAAAGTACAGATTTGGTGGCTCAGGAGGTTGAGAGTCAAATATCAAAGCCCATGTCCACCCAAAGAGAGGATGTTGTCCACATTTAATTGAGAATTAAAAAGACTATATAATAAAATGTAAGTGAACAGTTGTAAACAAAAATGAAACTTGAATAATTCATAAAATCTCAAGTTTTGAATTTTCAGCTAGACCAGTATTGATGGTACTTGGTGACAGCAAATGAAAATACTATCTGGAGGAAACTATCTTAGTTCTAGAGTCCAAAATCCCAACAAATAAAATTTCAAATACAGTGACCAGTACAAAAGACCTGAGTTATTTAAACTGATTGTAGGCTATAGAGTTATTTTGCTTACTAGGTTTTTACAAAGAAAAATCAAGCTTGTCATAGTTATAGGAAAAAAGGAAAATGGAAAAAATAAATTGGAAAGTTTGGAAAAGAAACAAAAAAGCCAAGTAAATCTGTATCAATTAAGAATGAAAATGCAAGGTCTAGTGGAAAGATGGGCACAATAAAGACAGAAGTGGTAAAAACCTATTAGAAAGAGACTATATTAAGAACAGGTGGCAAGAATATACAGAAGTACTGTACAAAAAAGATCTAAATGACCCGGGTAACCATGATGGCGTGATCACTCACCCAGAGCCATACGTCCAGGAGGGTGAGGTTAAGTGGGCCACTGGAAGCCTTATTACAAACAAAACTAGTGGACATGATGGATTTCCAGCCAAGTTATTTCAAATCCTAAAAGATGATCCTGTTAAAGTGATGCACTCCGTATGCCAGCAAACTTGGAAAACTCAGAATGCCCACAGAACTAGAAAAGGTCAATTTCATTCCAATCCCAAAGAAGGGAAACACCAAAGAATGCTCAAATTATAGAACAATTGCACTCATTTCACATGCTACAAGATAATGCTCAAAATCCTTCAAGCTGGGATTCAACAGTACGTGAACCAAAAACTTCCAGATGTACAAGATTGGTTAGAAAAGGCAGAGGAACCAGATCAAATTGCTAACATCCATTGGATCATAGAAAATGCAAGAAAAAAAAAAAAAAGAAAACCATCTACTTCTGCTTCATTAACTACACTAAAGCCTTTGACCATGTGAATCACAGCAAACTGCAAAATTCTTCAATAGATGGGAATACCAGATGACCTTACCTGCCTCTTTAGAAACCTGTATGCAGGTCAAGAAGCAACAGTTAGAAGGGGACATGGACCAATGAATTGGTTCATAACTCTGAAAGGAGTACATCAAGGCTGTATATTGTCACCCTGCTTATTTAACTTATATGCAGAGTACATCATGTGAAATGCTAGGCTAGCTGAAGCTCAAGCTGAAACCAAGACTGCCAGGAGAAATATCAATAACCTCAGATATGCAGATGAAACCACCCTAATGGCAGAAAGCAAAGAGGAACTAAAGAGCCTCTTGATGAAGGTGAAAGAGGAGGGTGAAGAATCTCGCTTAAGACTCAACATTCAAATAACGAGGATCCCATCCAGTCCCATCCCATGACTTCATGGCAAACAGACAGGGGAAAAAATGGAAACAGTGACAGAATTTATTTTATTTGGCTCCAAAATCATTGCAGATAGTAACAGCAGTCACAAAATTAAAAGTTGCTTGCTCCTTGGAAAAAAAGCTATGACAAAACTAGACAGTGTATTAAAAAGGAAAGACATTACTTTGCTACGCAGGTTAATATAGTAAAAGCTACGGTTTTTCCAGTAGTCATGTATGGATGTGAGAGTTGGACCAAAAAGAAGGCTAAGCACCAAAGAACTGATGCTTTCGAACTGTGGTGCTGAAGAAGTCTCTTGAGAGTCCCTTGGACAGCAAGGAGATCCATCCAGTCAATCCAAAAGGAAATCAACCCTGAATATTCACTGGAAGGACTGATGCCGAAGCTGAAGCTCCAATACTTTGGCCACTTGAAGCAAAGAGCTGACTCACTGGAAAACACCCTGATACTGGGAAAGACTGAGAAGAGGAGAAGGGGGCAACAGAGGATGAGAGGATTGCATCACTGACTCAATGGAAATGAGTTTGAGCAAACTCCAGGAGATAGTAAAGGACACAGAAGCCTGGCATGCTGCAGTCCATGCGGTCTGCATGACATGACTTGGCAACTAAACAACAACAACAAATATTCTTCTCTGTGCCTGACAAATTCCCATGATGTGAAGTCTGCTCTGTCTGAACTTAACATAGCTACTTCCATTTTCTTTTGATTAATGTTAACCTAAAGAAATGCAAAAAAGCAAAATGGCTGTCTGGGGAGGCCTTACAAATAGCTGCGAAAAGAAGAGAAGTGAAAAGCAAAGGAGAAAAGGAAAGATATAAGCATCTGATTCCAGAGTTCCTTCCTCAGTGATCAATGCAAAGAAATAGAGGAAAACAACAGAATGGGAAAGACTAGAGATCTCTTCAAGAAAATTAGTGATACCAAGGGAATATTTCATGCAAAGATGGTCTCCATAAAGGACAGAAATGGTATGGACCTAACAGAAGTAGAAGATATTAAGAAGAGGTGGCAAGAATATACAGAAGAACTGTACAAAAAAGATCTTTATGACCCAGATAATCACGATGGTGTGATCACTGACCTAGAGCCAGACATCCTGGAATGTGAAGTCAAGTGGGACTTAAAAAGCATCACTATGAACAAAGCTAGTGGAGCTGATGGAATTCCAGTTGAGCTATTTCAAATCCCAAAGATGATGCTGTGAAAGTGCTGCACTCAATATGCCAGCAAATTTGGAAAACTCAGCATTGGCCACAGGACTGGAAAAGGTCCGTTTTTATTCCAATCCCAAAGAAAGGCAATGCCAAAAAATGCTCAAACTACTGCACAATTGCACTCATCTCACACGCTAGTAAAGTAATGTTCAAAATTCTCCAAGCCAGGCTTCAGCAATATGTGAACCATGAACTTCCAGTTGTTCAACCTGGTTTTAAAAAAGGCAGAGGAACCAGAGATCAAATTGCCAACATCATCTGGATCATGGAAAAAGCAAGAGAGTTCCAGAAAACATTTATTTCTGCTTTATTGACTATGCCAAAGCCTTTGACAGTGTGGATCACAATAAACTGTTGGAAATTCTGAAAGAGATGGGAATACCAGACTACCTGCCCTGCCTCTTGATAAATCTGTAAGCAGGACAGGAAGAAACAGTTAGAGCTGGACATGGAACAACAGACTGGTTCCAAATAGGAAAAGGAGTTCGTCAAGGCTGTATGTTGTCACCCTGCTTATTTAACTTATATGCAGAGTACATCATGAGAAATGCTGGGCTGGAAGAAGCACAAGCTGGAATCAAGATTGCCGGGAGAAATATCAATAACCTCAGATATGCAGATGACACCACCCTTATGGCAGAAAGTGAAGAGGAACTAAAAAGCCTCTTGATGAAGGTGAAAGTAGACAGTGAAAAAGTTGGCTTAAAACTCAACATGCAGAAAACTAAGATCATGGCATCTGGTCACATCACTTCATGGGAAATAGATGGGGAAACAGTGGAAACAGTGTCAGACTATTTTTTTGGGCTCCAAAATCACTGCAGATGGTGACTGCAGCCATGAAATTGAAAGACGCTTACTCCTTGGAAGAAAAGTTATGACCAACCTAGATAGCATATTCAAAAGCAGAGACATTACTTTGCCAACAAAGGTCTGTCTAGTCAAGGCTATGGTTTTTCCAGTGGTCATGTATGGATGTGAGAGTTGGACTGTGAAGAAAGCTGAACACCAAAGAATTGATGCTTTTGAACTGTGGTGTTGGAGAAGACTCTTGAGAGTCCCTTGGACTGCAAGGAGATCCAACCAGTCCATTCTGAAGGAGATCAGCCCTGGGATTTCTTTGGAAGGAATGATGCTAAAGCTGAAACACCAGTATTTTGGCCACCTCATGCAAAGAGTTGACTCATTGGAAAAGACTCTGATGCTGGGAGGGATTGGGGGCAGCAGGAGAAGGGGATGACAGAGCATGAGATGGCTGGATGGCATCACTGACTCGATGGACGTAAGTCTGAGTGAACTCCGGGAGTTGGTGATGGACAGGGAGGCCTGGCATGCTGCGACTCATGGGGTCGCACAGAGTCGGACGTGACTGAGCGACTGAACTGAACTGAACATGGTATAGCCTTCCCCAACCATTTACTTTTAATCTACATATGCCTTTAATAATTAAAGTGAGTTTCTTATCTATAACATGTACTTGGATCGTCATTCAAAGTGGCTATATATAGTTGGATTAATATTTATTCTAATTGTTACCAAATTCCTTTCTTCTTCTGTTCTCATTTTTGTATTCTATACTATTTCTGACCTCTGTAATTCTAATTGAGCATTTTTATATAATTCCATTTTCTCTCCTTTCTTAGCATATCACTTAATCCTTTATTAAAATCTTTTTAATCATTGTCACAGTTTGCAATATAAATTTCCAACTCATCCAAGTTCACTTAAATTAACACTATACAGCTTCACATAAGAAAGTAATCCTAATTTCTCCCTCTTATGCTTTGTATCATTGCTGTCATTAGTTAGATTTACACATAACTATCATAAGTGAATACACAGGTACATAAGTTCACATAATTAAATCAGTTTAGTTCACTCGCTCAGTCATGTCCAACTCTTTGCGACCTCATGAACTGCAGCACGCCAGGCTTTCCTGTCCATCACCAACTCCCAGAGCTTACTCAAATTCATGTCCCATGGAGTCAGTGATGCCATCCAACCAGCCCATCCTCTGTCATGCCTTTCTCCTCCCACCTTCAAACTTTCCTAGCATCTGGGTCTTTTCCAATGAGTCAGCTCTTCACATCAGGTGATCAAGTGTTGGAGCTTCAGCATCAGTCCTTCCAATAAATATTCAGGACTGATTTCCTTTAGGAGGGACTGATTGGATCTCCTTGGTGTCCTAGGGACTCTCAAGAGTCTTCTCCAACACCACAGTTTTAAAAGCATCAGTTCTTTGGTGCTCAGCTTTCTTTATATTCCAACTCTCACATCCTTACATGACTACTGGAAAAACCATAGCTTTGACTAGATGGACCTTAGTTGGCAAAGTAATGTCATGCAGTCTATGGAATCGCAAAGAATTGGACACAACTGAGTGACTGAACTGAATTGAACTGAGGATAGAGCCACAGTAGGGTAATATTAGACAACATTTGTGGCTACTCAGATGCAAGGGGTGTGGCTAGCTGACAGCTCCAGCTGTTAGCTGTTCAGTGTTCACCCCTGCTTTCAAGTTGAGGTCATATTATTCTCTGGGCCAGCTTCAGGCGATTACTGAATAAGGCAGTGTTACAAGGACCTGGCCATTACTGGTCATTATTAGACTTTCAGATAGAGACAGACTTTGCTTCAGAGCTCCTGGTTGGTTGGCAGAAACTTTGATTCTCCATTTCTTCCATTTTCCTTTAAAGTGATTTCTGTGTGCATATTAAGTCTCCTCAGTCATGTCCAACTCTTTGTGACACTATGGAGTATAGCCCGCCAGGCTCCTCTATCCATGGGATTCTCCAGGAAAGAATACTGGAGTGGGTTGCCATGTACTTCTCCAGGGGATCTTTCCAACCCAGGGATCAAACCCATGTCTCTTTTGTCTCCTGCATTGGCAGGTGGGCTCTTTTAACACTAGTGTCATCTGGGAAGCCCTTAAAGAGTGAGTGTTGCTGCTGCTGCTGCTGCTGCTAAGTCGCTTCAGTCGTGTCCGACTCTGTGTGACCCCATAGATGGCTGCCTACCAGGCTTCCCCATCCCTGGGATTCTCCAGGCAAGAATACTGGAGTGGATTGTTATTTCCCATTAAAACTTTTGTACACTTAACTGCCATACTTCCTTTCTGGAAAAACCTGTGATATCACAAACTGTGCTTGACTCCATAGACATGATAAGAAAATTTTTAAAATCCAGAAATTTCAGAATTATTTTTAAAAAGTAGCAAGTGAATGCTATATTAATACATAATTTAAGCTGTAAAACTGTGAGGGTTGCCTGAGTCACCAGAGAGCTCACTAGGAAATGAGAGAACTGAGCAGATGATTTACCTAATAGCATAATACATGTGGAAAAGGCACAGGGACTAGAACTATGAAGTGCTCATACTAGAGTATGTGTGCTATGTCGCTTCAGTTGTGTATGACTCTTTGCCATGCTATGGACTGAGCCTGCCGGTCTTCTCTTGGGATTCTCCAGGCAGGAATACTGGAGTGGTTGCCATTTCCTTCTCCAGGGGATCTTCCCAACCCAGGGATCAAACCCGCATCTCGTATGTCTCCTGCACTGGCAGGCGTTCTTTACCACTAGGGCCACCTGGGAAGACCATACTGCTCAGCAAATACTTTGTATATTGAGATTTATAAAGGAGAATGAAGTGACTTAAACCTGAGATAGATAGAAATTAGGAAAAAATTATAAGGGAGATACCTATAAATTATGCCAGATGGTAACTCTCTTGGCATGATTTAACATCTCCTTGCAAATGTTAATTCTGTTGATCCCACGTGCATACCTAAGAACTGTAATATACAATATGTTGACTTTCTCGTAAGGGTTATAAGACAAATAGAAATACAAATGTAAGTAAAAATTCCTTTATTCTTAATATTATTCAATGAAGTGTCCACTTTTCTCTTATTGAAAAATGTTTTTCATAATCATATTTCCAGCTCAGCTGTTCATATTCATATATCTTCATGTTATCCTGACCCTTTGGCACCAGTTAGAGAACAGCTGGTACTGTAACCACAGAACTTCTTTGGTTAAAACACACAATGTGGAATTTACCTTTTGCTTTGTGTATAAAGATACTGTATGTATCCACATTTCCAAGGACTGCAAGTATTCCTCTCTGAATTATATCATGGAAAGGCTAGAAATATACCTGGTACCCTGTAGGAGACGCAAGGGATGTGGGTTCAATCCTTGGGTTGGCATGAGCCCTGGAGGAGATAATGGCAATCCTGTATTTTTACCTGGAAAATCTCATGGACAGAGGAGGCTGGCAGGCTATAGTCTATGAGGTCACAAAGAATCAGACATGACTGAGCAGCTGAGAACACACACCCTTCAGCTCAGTTCCCTTTGGTATTCAAAGTTTCTTGGTCCCTTTTTTTTTTTTTTTTTTTTTTTGCAACTGACTCAGAGGTGAATACTGATTTTATGACAAGAAGAAAACTGGCTCAAATTTATGTCCTTAAGTTATTTTCATCCAGTTCATTTTCCATACTATAGGCACTTATACCACCATTTCTTAGGATAGGTTTTCTGGCATGATCATGGTTTTTGCTGTGATTCTGAAACCATAGTCTTATTGCACACTTTCAGACAGATGTCCTTTTGCTTCTTCTCTCCTTCACTTGAAGTAAGCTAAATTTGCTACAGTCCCCTTTCCTGATAATCTCCTGACCTATTACTGTAATTTTTATTTCCATTATGCTCCAAAATTATTAATGTTCCCTTCTAAATGATATCCTATGGCTCATTTGCTCTTACCTCTGATTATGTCACAGTTTGATAATTAATTTTAAAAATTTATAAACTTAAATGACTTTGTAAACCTTAAACTCTTTGGAAATCTCTAGACAAGTAAGATAATATAGTTGTATTATGAAACATGCAAATTGGACTTAGACTTATCATTAATAAAAGACAACCTCTTTATAGTGACAACTTTTACATTACACTTTGTGACTTATCTTTATTATCTTTTTATTTTTTCATTATTCTGTTGGTATGGATTTGCCATATAGAACTTTACTCCATTTAATTTGGCAGGAATAATTTCAGTGAATTTTTCTTTATCATATGTTTTTTTCCAGCTTATCATTTGTGTATTACTTTTATTTATTAGTGTCATTTTCTGTTCAGAACATTTTAATTCTAAAGTGATCAAACCAGTAAGTATTTGGGGATTCTATTCTTTATACAATGCTAAAAAAAATTCTTCCCAACTCTAGGATTATAAAAAGATGAATCATTTTGTTCTAACATTATTGCTTTGTATTTTTACTTTTAAATATTTATTCCATTTGGAGATTATTTAGTTTGGGGTTGTATTAAGGATATAACTTTATATTTTTTAATGATATACTGGCATTTGCAGCAATGTGGATGGACCTAGAAAATATTATACTTAGAGAAGTAAGTCATACAAAAAAATACAAATACTATATGATATCACTTATATATGGGATCTAAAAACTAAAACAAATAAAAGTATATGCAAAACAGAAACAAAACCACAGTTATCAGAGACAAATTTGTGGTTATCAGAGAGGAGAGGGAAGGGAGGAGAGACAAATTAGGGATATAGGATTAACAGATACAAACTACTATATATAAATGAGATAAGCAATAAAGATATGCTATTTAGCACAGGGAATTATATCCATTATGTTTTAATCACCTATATTAAGTATAATCTGCAAAAATACTCTGAATCACTATTCTGTATACCTGAAACTAGCTTAATATTATAAATTAACTATACTTAAATTTTTTGAAAAAAATTAATTTTACAGGAAAAGAAAAATCCTTTATATTTTTATATATGGCAATTAAATTATTCCTACACTACTTGTTAATTATTATTCTACCAAGTTTCATGCAAAGATGGACACAATATAAGACAGAAATGGTATGGACCTAACAGCAGCAGAAGATATTAAGAAGAAGTGGCAAGATAAACAGAAGAACTACACAAAAAAGATCTTCATGACCCAGATAATCATGATGGTGTGTCTGATCACTCACCTAGCATCAAACATCCTTGAATGTGAAGTCAAGTGGACCTTAGGAAGCATCACTATGAACAAAGCTAATGGAGGTGATGCAAATCCAGTTGAGCTATTTAAAATCCCCAAAATTGATGTTGTTAAATATGCCAGCAAATTTGGAAAACTCAGCAGTGGCCACAGGACTGGAAGAGGTCAGTTTCCATTCCAATCCCAAAGAAAGGCAATGCCAAAGAATGTTCAAACTACCACACAACTGCACTCATCTCACATGCAGCAAAGTACTGCTCAAAATTCTCCAAACCAGGCCTCAACAGTACATGAACCATGAACTTCCAGATGTTCAAGCTGGTTTTAGAAAAGGCAGAGGAACCAGAGATCAAATGGCAAACATATGCTGGTTCATCAAAAAAAGCAAGAGAGTTCCGGAAAAACATCTACTTTTGCTTTATTGACGACCCCAAATCCTTTGACTGGGTGGATCACAATAAAGTATGGAAAATTCTCAGAGATGGGAATAACAGACTTACCTGCCTCCTGAGAAATCTGTATGCAGGTCAAGAAGCAACAGTTAGAACAGACATGGAACTACATACTGGTTCCAAATTAGGAAAGGAGTAGGTCAAGACTGTATATTGTCACCCTGCTTATTTAACTTATGTGCAGAATACATCATGGGAAAAGCTGGGCTGGAGGAAGCACAGGCTGGAATCAAGATTGCCAGGAGAAATATCAATAATGTCAGATACAAAGAAGACACCTCCCTTATGACAGAAAATGAAGAACTAAAGAGGCTTTTAATGAAAGTGAAGGAGGAGAGTGAAAAACCTGGTTTAAAACTCAACATTCAGAAAACTAAGATTATGGCATCCAGTCTGATCACTTCATGGCAAATAGATGGGGAAACATCTAACCCTACCATCAGATCAGATCAGATCAGATCAGTCGCTCAGTCATGTCCGACTCTTTGCAATCCCATGAATCCCAGTATGCCAGGCCTCCCCGTCCATCACCAACTCCTGGAGTTAACTGAGACTCACGTTCATCGAGTCAGTGATGCCATCCAGCCATCTCATCCTCTGTCATCCCCTTCTCCTCTTGCCCCCAATCCCTCCCAGCATCAGAGTCTTTTCCAATAGTCAACTCTTCACATGAGGTGGCCAAAGTACTGGAGTTTCAGCTTTAGCATCATTCCTTCCAAAGAAATCCCAGGGCTGATCTCCTTCAGAATGGACTGGTTGGATCTCCTTGCAGTCCAAGGGACTCTCAAGAGTCTTCTCCAACACCACAGTTCAAAAGCATCAATTCTTCGGCGCTCAGCTTTCTTCACAGTCCAACTCTCACATCCATACATGACCACTGGAAAAACCATAGCCTTGACTACACGAACCTTTGTTGGCAAAGGAATGTCTCTGCTTTTGAATATGCTATCTAGGTTGGTCATAACTTTCCTTCCAAGGAGTAAGCGTCTTTTAATTTCAAGGCTGCACTCACCATCTGTAGTGATTTTGGAGCCCAGAAAAATAAAGTCTGACACTGTTTCCACTGTTTCCCCATCTATATCCCATGAAGTGATGGGACCAGATGCCATGATCTTCATTTTCTGAATGTTGAGCTTTAAGCCAACTTTTTCACTCTCCGCTTTCACTTTCATCAAGAGGCTTTTGAGTTCTTCTTCACTTTCTGCCATAAGGGTGGTGTCATCTGCATATCTGAGGTGATTGATATTTCTCCCGGCAATCTTGATTCCAGCTTGTGTTTCTTCCAGTCCAGCGTTTCTCATGATGTACTCTGCATGTGAGTTAAATAAACAGGGTGACAATATACAGCCTTGACATACTCCTTTTCCTATTTGGAACCAGTCTGTTGTTCCATGTCCAGTTTTAACTGTTGCTTCTTGACCTGCATACAAATTTCTCAAGAGGCAGATCAGGTGGTCTGGTATTCCTATTTCTTTCAGAATTTTCCACAACTGATTGTGATCCACACAGTCAAAGGCTTTGGCATAGTCAATAAAGCAGAAATAAATGTTTTTCTGGAACTCTCTTACTTTTTCCATGATCCAGCGGATGTTGGCAATTTGATCTCTGGTTCCTCTGCCTTTTCTAAAACCAGCTTGAACATCTGGAAGTTCACGGTTCACATATTGCTGAAGCTTGGAGAATTTTGAGCATTACTTTACTAGTGTGTGAGATAAGTGCAATTGTGCGGTAGTTTGAGCATTTTTTGGCATTGCCTTTCTTTGGGATTGGAATGAAAACGGACCTTTTCCAGTCCTGTGGCCAATGCTGAGTTTTCCAAATTTGCTGGCATATTGAGTGCAGCACTTTCATAGCATCAAAACCCCAGGATTGCCTCAGGCCAAACAACTACCAGGGAGGGAGTGCAACTCCACCCATCAGCTGATAATAATTTTACTGAACAAGGCCCTGCCCCCCAGATCAAGTCCTTCCCATCAAGAAGCTTACAGGAAACTTTTAGCCTCATGTATTAGAGGGAAGACAGAAGAAGCAAGAAGAAGCACAATCCCACAGCAGCTAAAACAAAAACCATATTCCAGAAAGTTAATCATGATGAAAAGGCAGAAAGTTATGTGTCAGATGAAGGAACAACATAAAACCCCTAAAAAACAACTAAATGAAGTAGAGATAGGCAACCTTCCAGAAAAAGAAATTCAGAATAATGATAGCGAAGATGATCCAGGATCATGGGTAAAGAATGGAGGCAAATATTGAGAAGATGCAAGAAATTTTTACCAAAGACCTAGAAGAAATAAAGAACAAATAAGCAGAGATGAAAAATATATGAGAAGGAAGCCAAAGCAGAATAACTGAGGCAGAAGAATGGAAAATTGACCTGGAGGACAGAACAGTGGAAATCACTGCCACAGAACAGAATATAGAAAAAAGAATAAAAAGGAATGAAGACAGCCTAAGACCTCTGGGACAACATTAAACACATGAACATTTGGGTCCCAGAAGGAAAAGAGAGTGAGAAAGAACCTGAGAAATTATTTGAAGAAATAATAGCTGAAATTTACCTAACATGGGAAAGGAAATAGTTAACCAAGTCCAGGATGCACAAAGAGTCCCAGGAAGGATAAGCCTAAGGAGGAAGACACCAAGACACATAGTAATCAAACTGACAAAAATTAAAGACAGAGATAAAATATTAAAAGCAACATGGGGAAAATGAAAAATAACATACAAGGGGACTCCCATCAGTTGATCAGCTGATTTCTCAGCAGAAACTCTACAAGCCAGAAGGGAATGGCACGATATATTTAACGTCATGAAAGAGAAGAACCTACAACCAAAAAATACTCTACCCAGCAAAACTCTCCTTCAGATTTGATGGAGAAATCAAAAGCTTTCCAGATAAGCAAAAATTAAGAGAATTCAGCACCACCAAATCAGCTTTACAACAAATGCTAAAGGAACTTATCTGGGCAGGAAACACACGAGAAGGAAAAGGCCTGTAGAAAATAAACCAAGAACAATTAAGAAAACAGTAACAGGAACATGAAAGTGAAAGTGAAAGTTAGTCACACAGTGGTGTCCGACTCTTTGTGATCCCATGGACCGTAGCCCACAGAATTCTGTCCATGGAATTCTCCAGGCAAGAGTACTGGAGTGGGTTGCCACTTCCTTCTCCAGGGGATCTTCCTGACCCAGGGATCAAACCCGGGTCTCCTGAATTGCAGGCGGATTCTTTACCATCTGAGCTACAGGATCATACATATCGATAATTACCTGAAATGAAAATGGATTAATGCACCAAGCAAAAGACATAGACTGACTGGGTGGATGAAAACATGTGCATGTATGCACTTTCACTTGCCACATCACTCTGCTTGACCCCCCTACAAATTGTATGTAATCATTTATATTGTTAATCATGTTTCCCTTATGGTTTGCAATTGTAATTATCTTTTATTTTTTGTTTGGCTATTGATTGTGAAAACTGATAAACATCTTTTACTAATGTGATTATGTAACTATTACTCACTAAATACCATTGTATCATGATAGGTCAACAGAAAAATAATAGAACTCTATATCACCAAAACTAGGATCTAACAGGAAAACCTGTAATCACTTTTTAAAATCCAGATGCATATCAGAATTATATTGAAATTTTTTGAAAAATACAAATCTTCAGGTATTGCTTTTTTTTCTCTAGAGTTCCAGATATATTTCTAATGAGCAGTCATGTTTAAAAACAACTGGACTATATGGTGATCTTTCACTTTTATCTAGTTTGTTTCACTTTTTCTATTTCATATTTAGTGCTCTCATTTCATTTAGTTTATGTTCTAAAATTTCTCCATCTCATTTTTTTGATGTTCTTTTTTAAGTCTTTATCAAGTGTAGTAGAAGAACTTTCATATACATATATATAAATATGTATAATATATATATTTTAGAAAACTTATGAATTTTTGCCTGATTAAAATATTATGACATTTTGATTCTACTTGTTTGACTTAGTATGACTAGAATGCTAAATTTCTAATTAAAAAATAGATACACAACAAGCAACAAAATTTACTGTATAGCATAGGGAACTATAGTCAATATCTTGTAATCTTATGATGGAAAATAATTTCAAAAATAATATATGTGTATTTGTGTAACTGAATCAGCTTCCTGTGCACCTGAAACATTGTAAATCAACTATACTTCAATAAATCTATATATATAAATAAATAAAAACTTCACTGAAAAAAGAAAAAAAAGATAAAGTTAGAGCCTATGTGTTAAGTCAGTAAGCTATAGCTTAACTTGTAAGTTATCGTTTTTCCTTCTTTGGGTCCCAAAAGAAGGGTGAATTAAGCTTAAACTGTCCCTAACTCCTGGTAGCCCTAGTATCTACTTTTAAGAGACTCTTCTAATAAATATCTCATATTTGTATCTTACCCTAAAAGCCACTATTTCCCAAAACTCCAACTCCTCTGATCATACCCTTAGACGTCAGTCAGGCAACTGATGAAACTTGCTTTGAGTCTGCATACACCTTTCAATTACATATTATATCATCAGTCCCTACCCAGTTAAGTTTCTCCTATTTCCCCCCACCTCCCTAAAAGTTCCAGATAGTAACTGCTTGATGGCAATTTTTAAGTTCTTAGAATTTGTTATAGTGCTAAGGGCATTCTAAGTATTCAAAAAACACCCATTTGAAATGAGCTGTTTTGCTGACAGGGCCTGAAAATGACTATTAGGCAATAACAAAGAGCAATTCTTAGAGAAGATGTGAGGAAGTTATTACAAAGCTTTTTTCTTAAGATTTACATGAGTTAGTACAACATCCCAGAAGCTCATGATAACAAAGGTCAGTTCCTAGTGTAAGGAAAGTTTCTTCACAAAACAATGAAATGCAAAAATGAAGTATCTATCCATAAGTTTTTTAAACAACCCACTTAATAAAATAAAGTGACCCATTCCATATTTTCTAAATCTGATATAAGATCAACCTTCTTAATACTTTTTAGTATAATTTACTGTTAAACTAAACAAATAAAAGATCAAAAGTACTTTCAGCATTTTTTTGGCTTATAATATTATAAAGTTGTGTCAGTGTAGGTTCATTGACTGTAACAAATATACCACTGTGGTATGGGATGTGGATAATGGATACTGTACATATGTGGGGACAGGCAGTACATAGAGACTCTCCTTACTTTCTGCTAATTTTGCTATGGACCTAAAAATGCTCTAAAGAGAATGTTTAACTAAAAAAAGAGAATTGTTAATGTGGAATATAACACAAAATAGAGGTTCCTGAAAGCAATATTTCTATACTTATATTATAAAAAACGGAGACAAAATGTTTTTATCCACAATGCAAAAACTTTGTATTTATTATATAAATAAAATATGATCTCAGTTAGAAAAAAAGAATATACAAAATTGTCAGAAAGAAAGGAATAATAATAAATAACCACAATTAACATATTGATGGTTGGGATTTTCATGTATTTTGAATGCATATGTGATATAATTAAAAAGTCAGTTTATATTTTTGAACCCTATTAAAAATTACATTAAACAACCTCAGATGTGTGTGTGTGTGTGTATGTGTATGTGTGTGTTGTATTTAACAGTGATCCATGGAAAGGGTTCACAGGAGGATTAAATTTGAGTATAATTTGCTCTATTTTATTTTACAGAAATGGTATTCAACACGAAATGTAATAGTTTCATCTGTATTAGTTATGATAAAAATAAATCTTTGGAAGCAAAGGAAAATCAATAAAAGTATCCTAGAATTCAAACAAATTAGCAGTTCTAAAGCAAATCTTACTTTAGTATAGATGATTTCTATATTATATTATGTTTCCAGGAACTATATAATGCCATAAAGGAGGACAAGATGTGAACATTCATTGTGTTAGAAGTGGTTCAAAGTATGAAATTTGTTCCAGAGAAACTGATTGGATTGCCCTATTGATCTTTTTCCTTGTTTGCTGATAACTAGGGAGAACATATGCACCCTCTCCAGAAGATGAGTCAAGATAAAGGTTGTGAAATTCTAATATCAGTGCCTCAAGGCAGGAGACTGTTGCTGAAGTCCTAAGAAAAAAATAGAATATGACTCTAGGAGTTGGGCTGCCAACGAAGATAGAGATCCACAACACATAGAATGTTCTTCCTTTCCAGGAGATTTTAACAGTAAAGGTTCCAGGCCATCACATTTTCTTACCTCTTAGGTGACTCCTTTCCTACCGGACAACATATTGCTAAACCAGCTGAAGGAAGATTCAGATGTGAGGTTATGAGGGCAACAGGAAAGGAGGCAACTAAGTTGCTTGAAGGGCGCAACAAAACCTTGTAAGAATCAAGACTCAGGGAAAGGAGGAGTGACCTTCACAAGAGACTAAGCCAGACCTGCTTTTGAGTATTTGAGTGCCTCTTATGGAGGCACAGGTCAGCCGTGGCCTACCACAGGGGTTCTCAAGGTAGCAGCAGTCCTGGAAGGGGCAGAGTATGGCATAAGTCCTCTTGGAGAAGGTCGCCATTAGCCCTACCATAGAGTCGCCACGCAGGTGACCCACAAGCTGGAGAACAATTATACCAAAGAAGTTCTCACACTGCTATGAAAGTTGTAAACCCACAACTGAAATTTCTGAACCTGGGGATCTGGCAAAGAGACTGAGAACGTCTGGGGAATTATACTTTGAAGGCAAATGAGATTTTGATTACAAAACTTCCAAAGGACTGAGGAAACAGACTCTTGGAAGGCACAAACAGAACCTTGTGCACAAAAGGACCTAGGAAAAAGGAGCAGTGACCCCACAAGAGACTGAGTAGGACTTGCCAGTATAAGTCCTTTTGAAGGAGGTTGCTCAGGCCAAACTACATGGAGTGAACACAAACCCACCCATCAGCAAAAAATTAAAGATTTACTGAGCATGGCCTTGCCCATCAAAGTAAGACCCAGTTCTCCACAAAGCCCATCCCTCCCATCAGGAAGCTTCCACAGGCCTCTTACCTTATCAATCAGAGAAGAGACAGAATGAAAACCACAGTCACAGAAAACTAATCAAACTGATTACATGGATCACAATCTTCTCTAACTCAGTGAAACAAAGAGCCTTGCCATGTAGGGCCACCCAAGATGGACAGGTCATGGTGGGAAGTTCTGACAAAATGTGGTCCACTGGAGAAGGGAAGGGCAAACCACTTCAGTATTCTTGACTTGGGAAAGCCATGAACAGTATGAAAAGGAAAAAATATATGACACTGAAAGATGAACTCCCCAGGTCGGTAGGTGCCCAAGATGCTACTGCAGAAGAGTGGAGACAGAGCTCCAGAAAGAATGAAGAGATGGAGCCAAAGAAAACACAATGCCCAATTGTGAATGTGACATGATGGAAGTAAAGCCCAATGCTGTAAAGAACAATACTGCATAGGAACCTATGAATCAAGGTAAATTGGAAGTGGTCAAATAGGAGATGGCAAGAGTGAAAAATGACAGTTTAGGAATCAATGAACTAAAATGGACTGGAATGGGTGAATTTAATTCAGATGACCATTATATCTCCTACTGTGGGCAAGAATCCCTTAGAAGAAATGGACTGGCCCTCATAAGTCAACAAAAGAGTCCAAAATGCAGCACCTGGGTGCAATCTCAAAAACGACAGAATGATCTTGGTTCATTTCCAAGGCAAACCATTCAACATCACAGTAATCCAAGTACATGCCCCAACCACTAATGCCAAAGAACCTGAAGCTGAATGGTTCTGTGATGACCTACGAGAACTTAGAAGTAACACCCCCCAAAAATATATCTTTTTCATCATAGGAGACTGGGATAGAAAAGTAGGAAGTCAAGAGATACCTGTAGTAATAGGCCTTAAGTTTGGCCTTTGAGTACAAGATGAAGCAGGGCAAAGGCTAACAGAGTTTTGCCAAGAGAATGCACCAGACATAGCAAAAACACTCTTCCAACAACACAAGAGAAGAATCTACACATGAACATCACCAGATGGTCAATATTGAAATCAGACTGATTATATTCTTTGCACTCAAAGATGGAGAAGCTCTATACAGTCAGCAAAAAACAAGAGTGAGAGTTGACTGTGGCTCAGATCATGAACTCCTTATAGCAAAATTCAGATTTATATTGAAGAATGCAGGGAAAACCACTAGGTCATTCTGGTATGGCCTAAATCAAATCCCTTATGATAATACAGTAGAAGTGACAAATAGATTCAAGAGATTAGATCTGATAGACAGAGTGCCTGAAGAACTATGGACCAAACAGTTCATAACACTGTACAGGAGGTAGTGATCAAAACCATCTCCAAGAAGAAGAAATTCAAAAAATCAAAATGGTTGTCTGAGGGAGCTTTAAAAATAGCTGAAAAAAGAAGACAAGTAAAAGGCAAGGAGAAAAGGAAAGATATACCCATCTGAATGCAGAGTTCAAAAGAATAGCAAGGACAGATGAGAAAGTCTTCTTAAGTGAACAATGCAAAGAAATAGAGAAAATAATAGAAAGGGAAAGACTAGAGATCTCTTCAAGAAAATTAGTGATACCAAGGGAACATTTCATGCAAAGATGGGCACAATAAAGGAACGAAACAGTAAGGACCTAACAGAAACAGAAGATGTTAAGAAGAGGTAGAAAGAATACACAGAAGAACTATACAAAAAAGATCTTCATTTCCCATATAACCACGATGGTGTGATCACTCATCTAGAGCCAAGCATTCTAGAGTGTGAAGTCAAATGGGCCTTAGAAGCATCACTATGAACAAAGCTAGTGAAGGTGATGGAATTCCAGTTGTGCTATTTCAAATTGTAAAGATGATCCTGTTAAAGTGCTGCAGTCAATAGGCCAAAAAATTTGGAAAACAGCCACAGGACCAGAAAAGGTCAGCTTTCACTCCAATCTTAAAGAACGGCAATGCTAAAGAATGTTCAAACTACCAAACGATTACACTCATTTCACATGCTACAAGGTAATGCTCAAAATCTTTCAAACTAGGATTCAACAGTGTGTGTTTTGAGAACTTCCCAATGTACAAGCTGGATTTAGAAAAGGCAGAGGAACCAAAGATCAAATTGCCAACATCTGTTGGATCATAGAAAAAGCAAGCGAATTCCAGAAAATAATCTACTTCTGCTCATTGACTATGCTAAAGCCTTTGACTGTGGGGATCACAACAAACTGCAGAAATTTCTTCAAGAGATGGGAATACCAGACTACCTTACCCATCTCCTGAAAAAACACTGTATGCAGGTCAAGAAGCAACAGTTAGACTTGAACATGGAAAAACAAATTGGTTCCAAATTGGGAAAGAAGTACATCAAGGCTTATATTGTCACCATGTTTATTTAACTTATATGCAGAGTACATCATGCAAAATGCCAAGCTGAATGAAGCATAAGCTGAAATCAAGATTGCCAGGAGAAATATAAATAATCTCAGATATGCAGATGACACCATCTTATGGCACAATGCAAAAAGGAACTAAAAGAGCCTCTTGATGAAGGTGAAAGAGGACAGTGAAAAAGCTGACTTAAAACTCAACATTCAAAAAACTAAGAAAAGGCATCTTGTCCCATCTTCTTGTCCCATCTGCTCCCATTCCACTTCATGGCAAATGGATGGGGAAATAATGGATGTGGTGACTCTATTTTCTTGGGCTAAAAAATCACTGTGGTTGGGGACTGTAGCCATAAAATTAAAAGATGATTGCTCCTTGGAAGAAAAGCTATGAAAACCTAGACCGCATATTAAAAAGCAGTGATGTTACTTTGCCGACAAAGGTCTGAATAGTCAAAGCTATGGCTTTCCAGTAGTCATGTACGGATGTGAGAATTGGATCATAAAGAAGGCTGAGCTCCGAAGAACGGATGCTTTCTAATGTTGTATTACAGAAGAATCTTGAGAGTCCTTTGGACTCCAAGGAGCTCAAACCAGTCGATTCTAAAGGAAATCAACCCTGAATATTCATTGGAAGGACTGATGCTGAAGCTAAAGCTCCAATACTTTGGCCACCTGATGGGGAGAGCTGACTCACTGGAAAAACCCTGATGCTGGGAAAGACTGAAGGCAGGAGAGGAAGAGGATGACAGAGCATGTGATGGTTGGATGGCATCACCGACTCAATGGACGTGAGTTTGAGCAAGCTCCAGGAGATGTTGAAGGACCAGGAAGCCTGTTGTGCTGCAGTCCATTCAGTCACAAAGAATCACTACTCTGAAAGAGTAGTCTTTCAGTCACAAACAAAGCTACTCTGAAAGAAATATATGACAAATTGCTTTCCCTGACTCCAAATTTTTATCCTTTAGGTTAGAATGAGCGTGACTTTCTCTTACACTATATCCCTTCTAAAATTCATGTTTGCAATATAGAAAATAACTATTCAAGATAAAAAAGCATAGGTAACAAAAAATATCTCATAGTGTAGCCCAGGTTACTAAAATATTGCAATTGAATTTTAGACCAAAGCCTCAGTTAGAAACTGCTTTGTTTGTTATTACTCTCTCTCTCTCTCTCTCTCTCTCTCTCTCTATATATATATATATATATATATATATATATATCTTTCTTTGGTAACTTTTTTTTTTAATTTTGTTTTATTTTTAAACTTTACAATATTGTATTAGTTTTACCAAATATAAGTAACCTTTTGAGTAAAAGGATTGACTGTGACAAAGCAGATATCAAATATTTTTGGGTGCCCCAGCAAAATTCATCATCATAATATCTAGACTTACCAAAAAATCCTCCATAGTAATATATAAATGTCCCTATAGCTTGATCTAATTACCAACAAATTCTATATTTATGTTAGTCTATTCAGTAACAGGAGAAAAACCACCCTCTGATGAAAATCTGTAAGCCAGGGACAAATAATGTCCATAGCAATTGCTTTAGATTCTCAATTTCTTCTATGTCAACACATTTTTTTTTTTTCAGATTCTTTCATCATGGCTTCTGATTTTTGGTTCTGCATCTCATTTACAGTCTATTCTTACACCATGAACTCTGGATGTTTATAGGGACTTTTGGCTTTAAAACACATCATTTCCTAAATGAATGTGTCTTGAACTCACTCCTCTGGCTCTTTTCATTTTAGGTTACCATAAATATCAGAAATTCTAAGTCCTTAGGAGACTAAGCACATTTCATCTCCAAACAGGAGCAGATTCAGACAATGATTACTTTATCTAATTACTGAAACCTGAATTCCATTCTCGTTTAACCCTTTCCATTACTTTGCTCACAGTATATTTTTCTAATGAGCTTCCGTTATTAAATGCTGATATTTTCTCAAGCCTTCCCCTTCCCTACTCCCTAACTTCTTTAGTGTTTTCTGGATCCTAGGTTGTCTTAGGCATCTAGGGTATTAATTATTCTCACTATAGTTTCCAACAAACCAAGTCAATAAAGACTAGACGAGTGAGTAGTAAAAATGATAAAAGAATAATACATCTACAGAGTGACCTGAAGAAAAGACTAAAAATGAAACTAACAGAAGATGGAATGGCAATTTTATATAAAAGGCATAGATTCAAAGATGAATCTTTCAGAGAAAAATTACTTCAGTTACTTTAAGAAAGTGAGCTTTGGGCTTCCTTGGTGGCTCCATGGTAAAGAATCTGCATGCCGTTGCAGGAGACAGAGCTTTGATTCCTGATCCAGGAAGATCCCACATGACACAGCTACAGAAGCCCACACACTCCGGAGCCCATGCTCTCCAACAAGAGACGCTATCGCAATGAGAAACCCACACACTGCAAGCAAGAGTAGCCTGGTTTACCGCAATTAGAGAAAAGCCTACATGGCAATGAAGAACCAGCACAGCAAAAAAATAAATTTAAAAAAGAAAGTGAGCTTTGGAGACAACTTCAATAATGTTCTATGAATAATGGTCCATGAATGGTAGCCATAAGCAGTGAAAAAAACATAAGACTAGAAAAGAATAGCTTTTAATAAATGACATTAGTAGTGATGTGGTTAATAGAATCACTAATATCAAGGAGCTTTAGAAAATTCCTTATTATTAATATATTTTTAGTAAAATATTTGTAATATTCAAAATACTTCCAAAGATCCAAAATTGTATATTTTACATATCTTCGTAGGTATTAAATAACATAACCTTTATAATATATATTATTCCTTTTTATGTATCCGTAATAGTTGCTTTTTAAAGCCTATCCTTTTATTCAATGGAAAAACTTTGGTGGGATTTAAGGGATTGAGGACATTACTATATCTACTGTGTCTAGAACACATGTCTTCAATTACACAGAAATCAGGCTAATTGCAGTCTGGACATATTGCATTTCCTTCTAATTATGTTAATGTAATAAAAACATTTGTAACTCAGGCTACTCAGGTACAACTGCAAATACGAAAGAGTTTACATACAAAAACAGTGCTTTACAATTCACAAAAAGTTCATTTCAGTTAATTATACTACAATACCAAGTTTTCATTTTTACAATTACCTAGTGTTCAAAGCAAAACTCTAAAAAATAAAAAAAGGCACAAATTTTGAGGTCAGAAGATCTCTGAGTTAAATCCCAGCAATGTCACTTAACTGTCTGGCTTTTAGTAAGTTAATTGACCCCTCTGAGCTTTAGTTTCCCTATTCATAAAAAAAGACGTAGAAGTACCTATATTACAGTATTGTGAAGAATAAACTACCTACACATGCAAAATACCTAGCACAGTGCCCGGTACATAGTAGGCACTCAATAAATACAAATTTATTTCTATTTTTACTGTGTCCTTAAAGCAATACAAAATTTAGCATAAATCACTCCGTGAATATTTTGCTATATGTACAATTATCAGTCTAACAAACTAAATATTTCTCTATGTTTTCAGCTACTGAGATTTTATATCACTGTTAATAATTACTTGCAATAATTAATAAGAGAAAACATATATACAAAGCACAAATTAGTTTTGGAGTGATTAATATACCACAAAAATTATACTATATTATATGACTTTTATCACACCACAAAAATATCAAGAATATTAACAAGATAATAGAAGATATTAAAAGTAATTAAAGAAATTATTAATATAATATGAACTATAACTATAGTATCAACAATATTTCAAAGAAACATAATAAAAAATAAAGAAATAAAAATAGTAATAAAAAAACATAATAAAATAATTGTACTTACATGTTTCCAGCGTGCAAACTTTTCTGTTATATTAGTTCCAGGCTGAAAAAAGAGTTCCTTAAAGAGTTTATTATCAAATCCTTTGTGCTTGTAAATCCATCTTTTTTCACATTCACTAATAGATTTTTCATGTTTTTTATACAAGAACAAGTGGCTGAATATAAGGGAGGAAGAGGGAATTGCTATTTAGTCTTTTTACCAAAAAAAAGTGGGAGAAAGCTACTTATGAGTTCACTTACATTTTAGAAAACATAGTGGTAAATTTAATATACTTGTTTTCATATTATTACTATATAAAACTATTTAGGCACTCTAGGACTTTCTCATTAACATTTATCAAGGGATGAATGAGTGCTGAGAAATCTCTGGTGATATGAATGCCCAAACAATTATCAAACTACACCTGGCTATGCATTTTATAATATAATGTTAGAACATGACTAAATTATCTATAGGGATATAAAATAACCAACGTGAGCTCTTCTTACTTTCCTTCTCCATTTAAGAAATAACTTATTTCCACCTTGGAATACTACTCTACAGCAATACTGTCCAAGAGAATGTAATATATGCCATAAAATACCTTAAAAGTTTCTACTAGCTATACTAAAAAACAGTGAAAATAAATAGATGAGATTAATTTTAATACAGTTGACACATGAACACCACAAGTATGAACTACATGAGTCACTTATACATGAATTTTTTTTCAGTAAAAAAAAGTACTATACTCTCACACTGCGAAAACCACAGATATACAGGACCAAGGGTAAATAACTAGAGCATCTGCAAATTCTGGTACTTGCAGCAGGTCCTGAAACCAACCTCTTGCAGATAAAAAGATGACTATATTATGTTTTATTTAACTTAATGTATTCAAAATAATACTAGATAAATGACATCAAAAACTTAATATTGTAATAATAAAATACTAAACATTAGCTCTATAAGATCAAAAACAAGGGATAACATCTCTCACCCAACCTATTCAACATATTCAGCATTGTACTCAAAGCCCTGATCAGTCCAATGAGGCAATAAGAAGAAAATCATACCCAATCTAATCTTTGAGAACAGATGCAAAAATTCTAAACACGAGTAAAAAGAATCCAGCAATGTAAGCAAAGAATAATAAGAACACTGATTAAGTATTACAAAGCTCATTACACAAATAATAGAGAGAAAATGTAAAAACATATAAATGGATGCAGAAAGGCACAAGATAAAATTCAGTAACCAATCATTATTCAAAATTTTCTAAGAGAGGATATCAAAATAAGCTACTTCAATATCATATAGACAGATCACCAAAAACTGGTAATATTTATTATATGTGATTAAAGAGCAAAATCATTTGAACTAAAATGATGAAACATGTAGGAAGCTTACTGCTACCATTACTATTAAACAGCTAAAGAAAAAATTAACCAAGGAAAGCAATTTTTCAATTTCTGAAATTTTGTAAGTGGGCTCTATCAATTTATTCCTTCACTTAAATATTTTCACTGATGATCTAAAAATTAGGATGAAATACATTAAAAGAATAAAACTTTAGTTCACTTCAGTTCACTTCAGTTCAGTCACTAAGTCGTGTCCAACTCTTTGCAACCCCATGAATCGCAGCACGCCAGGCCTCCCTGTCCATCACCAACTCCCGGAGTTCACTCAGACTCATGTGCATCGAGTTGGTGATGCCATCCAGCCATCTCATCCTCTGTCGTCCCCTTCTCCTCCTGCCCCCAATCCCTCCAGGCATCAGGGTCTTTCCAGTGAGTCAACTCTTCGCATGAGGTGGCCAAAGTATTGGAGTTTCAGCCTCAGCATCAGTCCTTCCAATGAACACCCAGGACTGGTCTCCTTTAGGATGGACTGGTTGGATCTCCTTGTAGTCCAAAGGACTCACAAGAGTCGTCTCCAGCACCACAGTTAGGGTGAAATACATTAAAAGAATAAAACTTACAACGATTCAACTAAGACAGAAGTCTACTTTGCTTGCATGCAGTCTACACTGGTTGAGCAGTGCTGCTCAATAAAATAATTCCGTCTTTCCTCATCATGCTTAAGCGTGAGTCTCTCAGTCATGAACGACTCTTTATGATCCCATGGACTCTAGTCTGCCAAGCTCCTCTGTCCATAGTATTCTCCAGGCAAGAATGCTGGAGTGGGTAGACAATTCCATTCTCCAGGGGATCTTCCCAATCCAGGGATGAAACCCAGGTCTCCTGCATTGCAGGCAGATTCTTCATCACTGAACCACCAGGGAAGCCATGTGCAAAGACACTGTAATTGACCCACATGACTAATGCATTTCAGTCCATGGGAAATTACCATTTAAGTATTTGAAGCAACAATTGCAGCCATTAACTCTGTTCACTTACAAATCTAACAAAAATATGGTCAGATGAACACACTTAGCTGTAAGTAAAATTGGTTAATAAATATCTAGTAGGTACTTAACTACTAAAAGAAAAAGAAAACAATGGATTTTCAAGAGAAAATTAGTATCTTGAAAATGACCAGTAACTGCTCTCTAAACAGAAGTCTGTAATACCATGAAGCTGACATTCTCTGATAAGTAAAATTAGATAACAGATAAACCGAAGACTAAATATATAACAAGTGAATTGCTTTTTACATAGGCTGAACTTAGATAGTATTGGTACGAGGACATAAGATACAGTAAGAATATTAGAAAAACATTCGAGTAAAGCAAACAAGAAAACACAAAAGGCAAAAGTATGCTTAAGGAGGCCAGAACACATTTGACATGTTTGAAGAATGTGAAGAAGGTCACTGAAATGGATAGTCACTGCAGAGTTTTGAGCAGAAGCATGGCTTTAAGTTCAGAGAAGATCAAGATGGTGGAATAGGAGGACATGGAACTCACCTCCCCCTATGAAAACACATCAAAATACATCTACATGTGGAACAATCCAGAAAAGTAATCAGAGACTTGATGAAATACTCCTGCATGACCAAATCTGTGAGAAAATTCACACAGAATCAGGTAGGAAGGGAAGAGATGGGATCAGGTTAGGACCTGTGCCCCTGGGAGGGAGACTCAGAGGAAAAAAGATGTTACACAGGTGGAGACCCTCCCTGGGGAGTGAGCTGTTCAAATCACACACTGAGCACCCAGCCTTGGAGTCTGACACTGAGAAGGTGAGCCCACTTCACTGGTTCCAGGGCTAGTGGGACTAACAGCAGGACTGGGAAAGCCTGCTTGTAAGAAGCATGCACAAACTCACTTGATCCCAACACAGGGCAGAGAGGGAGAAGTAAGATTGCAGGGTGGTTGGCTGGTTTCTCACAACCACCCTGGCCTGCATTTCAACCTAAGAAGGGTAGTCACTTATGATACACCTCCACACTGGGCTAAGGGACATGATACCTCCACACTGTGGCAGAGCAACAAAGGACAAAGGCTCAGACCCAAAGCAGCAACTGAGCAGCGCAGGGGCAACCACTCCTGGTGCTCACACAAACAGTGCCTTGAAGTCATCCAGGTTCCTGCCCAGGCCAGACCTCCATAGCCGGGGTCCTGACCCACACCAAGCACGTAAGAACAGCACTGGGTCAAACAAGTAGGCATTTTGAATGAAATGGAAAAATTCCCCCAAAGATACAAATTTCCAAAACTAACTTAATAAGAAGCAGGAAACCCAAACAGACTTTTAACAAGCAAAAAAAAAAAAAAAACCTCACTGAATTAATAATTTAAAATATGCTCATAAAGGAAAGCCCAGGCCAAGATGACTTTATTGGTGAATTCTACCAAACATTTAAGGAAAAAATAAAATCCTTCACAAACTCTTCCACTCTTTCAGAAAATAACGGGGGGAACATTTTTCAATATATTTTTATGATTCCAGGGGGAGTTTTGCCAGCATGCCAGACAGTGACAGATTCTTCTTTTTTTATAAAAGGAATGGAAAATCCTCTGTAATACAGAGGTTGCCAGTGTGAAGTCATTTGCTTTAGCAAGATTACCTTAGAAGTAATAGGAAAGATTATTTTTTAAAATTAGAGGATCCAACTCCCTTGCCGATTCCATTATCAGAAAGATAGTGATTTAGATACAAAATAGTAACAAACTATGGAATCATAATACTTCTAATAACTAACATCCGGAAAGCACTGCCTATGTGCCAATCAATTCTGAGCACCTAACAGGTATTACCTCAGTCTGTGCTCACAAACATTACTGTCCCTATATATTGAGCCTCAGAGGAAACTTACTCACTCAAGGGCCAAGAGCTACAGAATGGGCATACCGGGTCTCTCAATGTCTAGGTCAGGTCACTTCCCACCCCCAGCTTACCAGCAATTACAAAAATAAAGAATTCCACAGGCATCCAGGAAGAATACATAGATCTAACTCAATATATATTAGAAATGGCAAAAATTCCTCAGGATTTTTGGTTGTTTGGCACTCTTCCTTATTTTGAGAACTAATGAGTTCTAGCGATCTTCGCTCACCACTCATAATTTTTGTTTTTACTTTGGTTATTCTAGTCATTTTCTAAGAGGCACATTGGGAAGCCTTTCTTAGTCTTTATTTTTCTTCATTGTGAATAAAAAATTCTCTCATCCTATTTATTGTTTCCTCTCTCAAGCAGAAGTGAAGGCTGAAGGGGGGACATTTCAGTTCATTCTCATACTGAAACTCAAACCATGAACAATTACAACAGGAAAATTTTAGTCTTGTTTTCCAGATTTTACCCTGGATCCTTATTTACCTTAGTTTCAAGTACTAAATTAAGTTTATTGTTTTCCAGTTATTGCTAAAAAATCTCAAGTATTTCTAAAATGCTATAAATTTATGACTTTCTTTCATCTATAATTTCTTTGGTTTTCAGCTCTTATGGGCCAGGAAGATCTTCACAATTATCTTACAGGCCAGGAATGTCTTCACAACTATCAGCACAAAAATAACCTATAACCTATTTAATAGACTATACATCTAGCATAATTATAGAAAAAAAGTGGTCAAAAATTAAAAACTATCCTTTATTTAAAATTCCTATTCATTCATATTTGATTTTTAACATTTTAATTAAACAACAAAAAACTCAACAAGACACAATAGTCTGCATATTATTTGCTACTGCAGATTTCATATAATCAACAACTTTGATAAAGTATAAAAATATACATGTAAAATCTTAACAAGTATGAAATTGTGATTGCTATTAAACAGGTAGAAGTTAACTTCAACTTGCCAAGAAAGGAAGCAAGAGAAGGGAAAAACAGAGTAGAGGGGAGGACTGCATAAGGTTTGCCTGCTATTCATGTAATCCCTTAAACCAACATCTTTGGTGACACCCACTGTGTGCAAACTTTTGTGTTAATTTAAAAAAATTTTTAATGGATTTTACATTTTAGACCAGTAATAGATTCATAGTAAAACTGAGAGGAAGGTAGAGAGAATTCTTATATATCCTTTTTTCCCATACATGTATAGCCTCCCTCATGATTAACGTCCCCAACTAGAATGGTACATTACAATTGATGAATACACATTGATACATTACTACCACTCAAAGACCATAGTTTATATCAGTGTTGAATGTCAGCAGTGTACATTGTGTGGATTTGCACAGATGTACAATGACAAGTAATCATCATTATATATGATATTGACTATTTCACTGCCCTAAAAATCCTCTGTTCTCTGCCTATGGCAAGCACTGATTTTTGTATTATCATGAGTCTTGCATTTTCCAAAATGTCAAATAGTTTGAATCACAAAGTATGTAGCCTTTTCAATTCTTTCAGTTGGTAATATACATTTAAATTTCCTCCATCTCATTTATGGTTTCATAGCTCATTTTTTTATCACTAAAATGATTCTATCATCTGGATCCATCATTTTATTTATTCACCCATTCACCTACTAAAGGATGTTTTGGTTGCTTCCAAAGTTTTGCCATTACAAATAAAATTGCTATAAACAATCATGGATAGGTTTTTGTGTAGGCATACATTTACAACTGCTTTAGGTAAATACCAAGAAGCGTATGGCAAGGATCATATGGCAAGAGTACGCTATTTTTCAATTTCATTGATTTCTGCTCTAATTATTATGTTTCTGTGTACCTTAATTTGTTCTCCTTTCCTAACTGCCTAAAGTTGAAGCTTACATAACTGTTTTAGACATTTCTTCCTTTCTAATACATGCATTTATTCCTATAAATGTTCCTCTACACACTACTTTCTCTGCATCCCACAAATTTTGAACAGTCTTGATTTAATTTTCATTTAGGCCAAAATGTTTTAAAATTTCTCTTGAGAGCTCTTCAACTCATGTTTTATTTGGAAGTGCTAGAAGTTTTAACTCTCCAAGCAAATTGAAATTTTCCAGCTAAATTTCTGTTTCTGATGTCTTGCTTCATTCCACTGTCTCTGAGAGCACACACTGTGTTTTCTATCCTTTTAAAGTTGTGTTTCATGGCCCGGAATGTGGTCTATTTGGGTGAATGTTCCATGTAAGCTTGAGATGAATCTGTATTCTGTTGCTGTGTTGCATAAGCATCCTTTTTATTCTGTTGATTGATGATTTTGAGGTCAACTATATTTTATCTGATTTTCTGCCTGCTAGATTTACTTCTAATAATGAGAGTTGATTTTCCCACTAAAATAATTGATTCATTTGCTTCTCATTTGTAAGTGGTCTGTTCATATTTTCTATTTATTTCTGATTCAGCCTTGGGAGGTTGTACCTTTCTAAGAATTTGTACGTTTCCTCTACATTTGTTGGCATATAGTTGCTTGTAGTATTCTCCTATGATTCTTTGTATTTCTGAATTTTCAGCTTCCCAGGTAGCTCAGTGGAAAACAATCCTCCTGCCAATGCAGATCATGCTAGAGACTTGGGCTTGATCCCTGGGTTGTGAAGATCCCCGGAGTAGGAAATGGCAACCTACTCCAGTATTATTGCTTAGAGAATCCCATGGACAGAGGAGCCTGGTAGGCTACAGTCCATAGGGTCGCAAGAGTTGGACGTGACTGAGCCACTAAGCGGACAAATACACACAGGGTTGGTTTTAACTTCATTTAACTTCTGATTTTATCAGTTTTGGCCCTCTCTCTTTTTCTTGATGAGTCTGGCTCAAAGTTGATCAATTTTATTTATCTTTTCAAAGAATCAGCTGTTAGTTTCTTTGAATTTTTAATTGTTTTTGTCACAGTTTTATTTGTTTCTGCTCTGATCTTTATGCTTTCTTTCCTTCTACTAACTGAAGGTTTCACTGTTCTACTTTTCCCATTTCCTTTAGGTGTAAGGTCAGGTTGTTATTTGAGATTTTTTTTTTTTACCTGAGGTAAGCTTGTATTGCTATAAACGTCCCTCTTAAGAGGTTAGTCCAAAATATATAAACAGCTCCTACAACTTAATATCAAGAATCAAACAACCCAATTAAGAAGGGACAGAAGGGCTGCATAGATATTTTTCCAGAGAAGACATACAGATGGCCAACTGGCATATGAAAAGATGCATAACACCATTAATCACCAGAGAAGTGCAAATCAAAACCACAGTGACATATCGTTTCACATGGAATGTGAGTGAGTGAAGTCGCTCAGTTGTGTCCGACTCTGCAACCCCATGGACTGTAGCCTACCAGGCTCCTCCATCCATGGGATTTTCCAGGCAAGAATATTGGAGTGAGTTGCCATTTCCTTCTCCAGGAGATCTTTCTAACCCAGGGATTGAACCCAGGTCTCCCACATTGTAGACAGATGCTTTACTGTCTGAGCCAGAATGGCTAGCACCAAAAAGACCAGTGATAACAAATACTGGCAAGGATGGAAAGAAAAAAAGAATGCTTCTACACTGTTGTTGGGAATTTATATTAGTACATCTACAGTGGGAAATTGTATGGCTATTACTCAAAAAAAAAAAAAAAAAAACCTAAAAATTAAACTACCATAAAAAACTTAGGAAAGAATAAAATTTTGCCACTGTAGCAACACAGATGGACTTGGAGGATATTATGCTTAGGGAAATAAATCGGACAGAGAAAAAAATGCCATATGATATCATTCACATCAGTGATCTAAAAAATAAACTAATGAATGAACATAACAAAAAAGAAACAGACTAACAGATAGAGAGAACATACTAGTGGTTATCGGGGAGAACAGCAAAGTTGGGGGGAGACAGAAGTAGGGGGTGAAGAGGTATAAAATAATATGTATAGAATAAATAAGCAACAAGGATATATTTTATAATACAGGGAATATAGCCCATACTTTCAGTTCAGTCGCTCAGTCGTGTCCAGGCCTGCGACCCCATGAACTGCAGCATGCCAGGCTTCCATGTCCATCACCAACTCCCAGAATTGGTCAAACTCATGCCCATCAAGTCAGTGATGTCATCCAAACATCTCATCCTCTGTCATCCTCTTCTCCTCCTACCTTCAACCTTTCCCAGCATTAGGGTCTTTTCCAGTGAGTCAGTTCTTTGCATCAGATGGTCTTAAGTACTGGAGCTTCATCTTCATCATCCAAACTTCCAATAAATATTCAGGACTGATTTCCTTTAAAACTGACTGGTTTGATCTCCTTGCTCTCCAAATGGTCTCTCAAAAGTCTTCTCCAACACCACAGTTCAAAAGCATCAGTTCTTCGGCACTCAGCTTTCTTTATAGACCAACTGTCACATCCATAGATGACCACTGGAAAAACCATAGCTTTGACTATATGGACCTTTCTTGGTAAGTAATGCCTCTTTTTTTTAATATGCTGTCTAGGTTGTTCATAACTGTTCCTCCAAGGAGCGTCTTTTAATTTCATGGCTGCAGTCACCATGTGAAGTAATTTTGGAGCCCAAGAAAATAAAGTGTGTCACTGTTTGCACTGTTTCCCCATCTATTTGCCATGAAGAGATGGGACTGGATACTATGATCTAAGTTTTTTGAATGTTGAGAATGTTGAGTTTTAAGCCAGTTTTTTAACTCTCTTCTTCCACCTTCATCAAGTGGCTCTTTAGTCCTCTTCACTTTCTGCCATAAGGGTGGTATCATCTGCATATCTGAGATTATTGATATTTGTCCTGTTAATCTTGGTTCCAGCTTGTGCTTCATCCAGTCCAATATTTCTCATGATTTATTCTGCATATAAGCTAAATAAGCAGGGTGACAATATACAGCCTTGATGTACTCCTTACCCAATATGGAACCAGTCTGTTGTTCCATGCCCATTTCTAACTGTTGTTTCTTGACCTGCATACACATTTCTCAGGATGCAGGTAAGGTGGTCTGGTATTCCCATCTACTGAAGAATTTCCCACAGTTTTCTGTGATCCACTCAGTCAAAGGCTTTCACATTGTCAATAAGCAGAAATAGGCTTTTTTTTTTTTTCCTGTAATTCTCTTGCTTTTTCTCTGATCCAACGGATGTTGGCAATTTGTTCTCTGGTTCCTCTGCCTTTTCTAAAACCAGCTTGAACATCTGGAGGTTCTCGGTTCATGTACTGTTGAAGTCTAGCTTGGAGAATTTTAAGCAGTACTTTGCTAGTCTGGGAGAAGATAGCAATGGTGCAGTAGTTTGCCTTTCTTTGGGATTGGAATGAAAAATGACCTTTTCCAGTCCTGTGGCCACTGCTGAGTTTTCCAAATTTGCTGGCATATTTGGTGCACCACTTTCACAGCGTCATCTTTTAAGATTTTAAATAGCTCAGCTGGAATTACATCACTTGCACTAGCTTTGTTCGTAGTGATGCTTCCTAAGGCTCACTTGACTTCTCACACCAGGATGTCTGGCTCTAGATGAGTGATCACACCATCATGATTATCTGGGTCATGAAGATCTTTTTTCTATAGTTCTTCTGTGTATTCCTGCTAGCTCTTCTTCGTATCTTCTGTTTCTGTTAGGCTCATACCATCTCTGTCCTTTATTGTGCCCATCTTTGCATGAAATATTCCCTTGGTATTTCTAATTTTCTTGAAGAGATCTCTGGTCTTCTCCATTCGATTGTTTTTCTCTATTTCTTTGCACTGCTTACTTAGGAAGGCTTTCTTATCTCTCCTTCCTATTCTTTGGAACTCTGCATTTAGATGGATATATCTTTCTTTTCTCCTTTGCCTTTCACTTCTCTTCTTTTTTCAGCTATTTGTAAGGCCCCCTCAGGCAACCATTTTTCCTTTACGCATTTCTTCTTCTTGGGGATTGTTTTATCACTGCCTCTTATACAATGTTACAAACCTTCATCCACAGTTCTTCAGGAACTCTATCAGATCTAATCCCTTGAATCAATTCGTCACTTCCATTGCGTAATCGCAAGGGATTTGATTTGGGTCATACCTGAATGGTCTAGTGGTTTTCCCTACTTTCTTAAATTTAAGTCTGAATTTTGCAATAAGGAGTTCCTGATCCAAGCTACAGTCAGCTCCTGGTCTTTTTTTTGCTGACTGTATAGAGCTTCTTCATCTTTGAATACAAAGAATATAATCAATCTGATTTCAGTATTGACCATCTGGTGATATCAATGTATAGAAGTCATTTCTTGTGTTGTTGGAAGAGTGTGTTTGCTATGACCAGTGTGTTCTCTTCAGAAACCTCTGTTAAGCATTCCCCTGCTTCATTTTGTACACCAAGGCCAAATTTGCCGGTTACTCCAGGTATCTCTTGACTTCCTATGTTTGCATTCCAGTACCCTGCAATGAAAAGGATATCTTTTTTGGGTGTTAGTTCCAGAAGGTCTTGTAAGTCTTTTAGAACCATTCAACTTCTGCTTCTTCAGCACTACTGGTTGTGGCATAGACTTGGATTACTGTGATATTGAATGGTTTCCCGGAAACAAACATAGATCATTATGTTGTTTTTGAGACTGCATCTAAGTACTGCATTTAGGACTCTTTTGTTGAATAGGAGGGTTACTCCATTTCTTCTAAGGGATTCTTTCCCACAGTAGTAGATATAATGGTCATCTGAGTCAAATTCACCCATGCCAGTCCAGTTTAGTTAACTGATTTTAAAATGTCAATGTTCACTCTTGAGATCACCTGCTTGACCACTTCTAATTTACTCTGATTCATGGACCTAACATTCCAGGTTCCTATGCAATACTGTTCTTTACAGCATTGGACTACACTTTTATCACTAGTCACATGCACAACTGGGTGTTATTTTCGCTTTGGCTCAGCCTCTTCATTCTTTCTGGAGTTTTTTTTTTTTTTTTTTCCACTCTTCTCCAGTAGCATCTTGGGTACCTACCGAAGTGGGGAGTTCATCTTTCAGTGTCATATCTTTTTGCCTTTTCATACTGCTCATGGCATTCTCAAGGCAGGAATACTGAAGTGGTTTGTCATTCTCTTCTCCAGTGGACTACATTTTGTCAGAACTCTCCACCATGACACATCCATCTTGGGTGGCCCTACATGGCATGGCTCAAAGTTTCATTGAATTAGACAAGTCTGTGATCCAAGTGATCAATTTGGTTAGTTTTCTATTTTGTGATTTCCATTCTGTCTGCCCTCTGATGGATAGGATAGAAGCTTGTGAAGTGTCCTGATGAGACAGACTGTCTGTGGGGGAATCTGGGTCTTCTCTGATGGGTGGGGCCATGCTCAGTAAATCTTAATCTACACTTTATGCTAACTATTAATGAAGTATAATTTTTAAAAACTGTGAATCAATATGTTTTTATACCTGAAACCTATATAATATTGCAAATCAATGATTTCTCAATTTTTTAAAAAGTATACTTTCACTTATACCTTTCCAAGTGTTCTTCTTTTTCTATGTAGATTTGTTTCTGATCTAAATCATTTATTTCTCTCTTAAAAACTCCTCTTAACATTTCTTGCCATTCAACTGTACTGGCAACAAATTCTCCCAGTTGTTTTTTATTTATTTATGTTTTATTTTTAAATGTTTATTTGGTTGCACCAGATCTTAGTTGTTCCAGGGAACTAGTTGGGATCTAGTTCCCTGACCAGGGATTGAACCACAGCCCCCTGCATTGGGATCATGAAGTCTTAGCCACTGGACCACCAGGGAAGCCCCTCTCCCAGCTGTTTATCTGAGAAAGTTTTTGTTTTCCTTTACTTAATAAGGATAATTCTTCAATGACTAAAATTCTAGGTTGAATTTTTTCCTAGGTTGTTATTTTGTTGCTGGTACTTTGAATTTTTCACTCCCCCCTCTTCTTTATAGCGGGATTTCCTAGGAAAAGTCAGTTTTATCTTTGCATCTCTATATTAAGGTATATTTAAGTTCTGACTTTTTTATGGATTTTTTTAATTTCTTTTGATTTTTCTGTGTTTGAATATGATATACCTAAGGGGAGGTTTTTAGTGTTTATGTTGCTTGGTGTCCCTCTGATGTTCTGGGATCACAATTTGGTGTCTGACAATAATTGGGTGAAAATTTTCCATTCTTCTTGTTGAACTATTACTTTTTTTTTTTCTTTTTCATTCCTTCTTCTGGAATTCTTACTGTGTGTGCTATATCCTTTGTAGTTGTCTCACAGTTCTTATATAATCTGTTGTGACTTTTTTCAGTCTTATTTTGCTTTTCAGTTTTAGAGTTTTCTATTGATATGTCCTTGAGCTCAGAAAATTTTTCCTCAGTCATTTCTTGTCTTAAATAAACAACAGTAAGTTATTTTGGAAAATTCTGGGTACATTTTCTTGCTTTGTGAAAGATTTGCCTAGTCCTTTACTGTTTTCATTATCAAAGACAGGCAATATATAAACTCAAAAGCAGTTTTATCATTTAATCTTAGAGAGAGTAAATTAAGAATGAATACTTTCTCAGATGGTAAAAGCATCTGCCTACAATGCGGGAGACCTGGGTTTGATCCCTGGGTTGGGAAGATCCTCTGGAGAAGGAAATGGCAGCCCACTCCAGTATTGTTGCCTGGGAAATCCCATGGACAGAGGAGCCTGGCAGGCTGCAGTCCATGGGGTCGCAAAGGGTCGGACACGACTGAGCAACTTCACTTTCACTTTCACTTTCTCCTCAAAAGTATTCTCATTCTAGTCTATTAAAAATACTTATTCTCAAGTTCTTAGTTGTTCTACTAAGTGAAATAAGGAAATTCACTTATCCCTCCAAAATTATTAAAGCTTCAGTTTAGGCATGATCTCCTACTGAAAGTATTCTCTGACTTTCCAAAACCAAAATTGATCTATGCCCAGTGCACCCAAAAGAAATGCTTAATGGTAATGAGACTGGTTGTGTTTAACACCTTGCCCTAGCACATCAATCAACAGATGCAAGAGACGTAATAAGACAGTGTGACCTTGGTGCATGCCCTGATGATTCAAGCTCTCATAGAAGAATCCCCTTTGTATGAACCAGTAATGCTCAAGAAACTGAAGTTGAATAGTTCTAAAAGACCTACAAGACCTTCTAGAACTAACATCCAAAAAAGATATCCTTTTCATTGCAGGGTACTGGAATGCAAACATAGGAAGTCAAGAGATACCTGGAGTAACAGGCAAGTTTGGCCTTGGAGTACAAAATGAAGCAGGGGAATGCCTAACAGAGGTTTCCGAAGAGGACACACTGGTCATAGCAAACACACTCTTCCAACAACACAAGAAATGACTTCTACACATCGATATCACCAGATGGTCAATACTGAAATCAGATTGATTATATTCTTTGCATTCAAAGATGGATAAGCTCTGTACAGTCAGCAAAAACAAGACAAGGAGCTGACTGTAGCTAGGATCATGAACTCCTAATTGCAAAATTCAGACTTAAATTGGGGATTGTTTTATCACTGCCTCCTATACAATGTTACAAACCTCCACCCACAGTTCTTCAGGAACTCTATTAGATCTAATCCCTTGAATCAATTTGTCACTTCCATGTGTACATTTCTGACTCTTATTAACAAGTGTGTGTGAACATTCGAGAAACAAGCATCCTTTAAAAATATATAATTCAAAACAAATCACCTGAGGAACATGGCACTTAAGCTACTCTTACACTCAGATTTGTATTTGTGACCTATAGGCTTTTCATATCTATTTCAGAGAGGCTTCCCTGGTGATTTAAGTCATGTCCAACTCTTTGCAATCCAATGGACTGTAGCCCGCCAGGCACCTCAGTTCAGTTCAGTTCATTCACTCAGTTGTCTCTGACTCCTTGTGACCCCATGGACTGCAGCACATCAGGATTCCCTGTCCATTACCAACTCCTGGAGCTTGCTCAAACTGATGTCCATTGAGTCGGTGATGCCATATAACCATCTCATCCTCTGTCATCCCCTTCTCCTGCCTTCAATCTTTCTCAGCATCAGAGTCTTTTTCAATGAGTCAGTTCTTCGCATCAGGTGGCCAAAGTATTGGAGCTTCAGCTTCAGCACTCTCCTTCCAATGAATATTCAGGACTGATTTCCTTTAGGATTGACTGGCTTGATCTCCTTGCAGTCCAAGGCATTCTTAAAGAGTCTTCTCCTACACCACAGTTAAAAAGAATCAATTCTTCAGCACTCAGCTTGTTTTATGGCCCAACTCTCACACCCATACATGACTACTGGAAAAACCAAAGCTTTGACTAGATGGACCTTTGTTGGCAAAATAATGTCTCTAGTTTTTAATATGCTCTCTAGGTTTGTGATAACTTTTCTTCCAAGGAGCAAGCTTCTTTTTAATTTCATGGCTGCAGTCACCATCTACAGTAATTTTGGAGCCCAAGAAAATAAAATCTTCAACTCTTTCCATTGTTTCCCCATCTATTTTCCACGAAGTGGTGCCATGATCTTAGTTTTTGAATGTTGAGTTTTAAGCCAGCTTTTTCACTCTCCTCTTTCAGTTTCATCAAGTGGCTCTTTAGTTCCTCTTTGCTTTCTGGTGTCATCTGTATGTCTGTGATCATTGATATTTCTCCCGGCAATCTTGATTTCAGCTTGTGCTTCATCCAATCCAGAATTTCACCTGATGTATTCTGCAGAGAAGTTAAATAAGCTAGGTGACAATATACAGCCTTGATGTACTCCTTTCCCAATTTGGAACCAGTCCATTGGTTCTAACTGTTGCTTCTTGACCCGCATACAGATTTCTCAGGAGGCAGGTAAGGTGGTCTGGTATTCCCATCTCTTGAAGAATTTTCCACAGTTTGTTGTAATCCATACAATCAAAGACTAGCATAGTCAATGATGCAGAAGTAGATGTTTTTCTGGAACTCTTCACATTTTATTCACAACTCTTCTAAAAAAAATTCTTCTTGGCTTACAGGTCATACTAGATTTTACCTATAGCCTATATTTTGCAGACCCCTGCTCTATGTCACATTCTGAAACATATATATACGTTCAGAAAAACATACATACACACATTTCTATTTTGCTTAGAGACTTCTGGGGAGAATTGAAAATACTGCATATCAGTTCAGTTCAGTTGCTCAGTCGTGTCCCACTCTTTGCGACCCCATGAATCGCAGCACTGCATATATGTATGTATACACACACAGACACACACACACACACACACACACACACACAGACACACACACACACATGCTTCCCAGGTGTAATGAATCCATTCACAATTACTTCTCAGTAGTAATTAATCCACCCACAATGCAGGAGACCTGGGTTCAATCCCTGGGTTGGGAAGATCCCCTGGAGAAGGAAATGGCAACCCACCCCAGTGTTCTTACCTGGAGAACCCCCATGGACAGAGGAGCCTGGTGAGCTACAGTCCACAGAATCACAAAGAGTTTGTGTATATATACTCAAACCATTGAATTGCCACTTTCTTCTCCAGGGTAGCTTCCCATCCCAGGAATGGAACCTGTGTCTCTGGCATCTCCTGCATTGACAGGTGGGTTCTTTACCACTGAGCCACCTGGGAAGCCCATATGAGAAGTTATTGACTCGCAAAACTTAAAAACCCAGGGGTAAGGTTCCAGGCTTGGTTTGTTTGGAACCCAGTCCCATTTCTCTCAAGTTTACTTGGCTCACTCTTCTGCCATGTGTCAATACTTCCCTAAGCAGGTGTGTCTTACACCAGAAAAAAACATAATAATCCAGGAGGTAGAGAATAGATGATACCTGATGCTGCTGCTGCTGCTAAGTCGCTTCAGTCGTGTCTGACTCTATGCGACACCATAGACAGCAGCCCACCAGGCTCCTCTGTCCACGGGATTCTCTAGGAAAGAATAGTGGAGTGGGTTGCCATTTCCTTCTCCAATGATACCTGATAACCAAAAATAAAACAAAAAGCTTGTACCTCATGCTACTTTGGGTTAAACCTGAATTAACTCCCATGAGCATGGAACTAGTATGGACTTGTTGCTAAGTCACTTCAGTCATGTCCAACTCTGTGTGACCCCATAGATGGCAGCCCACCAGGCTCCCCCGTCCCTGGGATCCTCCAGGCAAGAACACTGGAGTGGGTTGCCGTTTCCTTCTCCAATGCATGAAAGTGAAAAGTGAAAGTGAAGTCTTTCAGTCATGTCCCACTTAGAGATCCCATGGGCTGCAGCCTACCAGGCTCCTCCATCCATGGGATTTTCCAGGCAAGAGTACTGGAGTAGGTTGCCATTGCCTTCTCCGCTAGTATGGACTAGGCAGTGTAAATCTACTAATCCCTGTAGACAATTCCTGTAGGCAAAATTTTCTTCTGCTCAGAATGATTTGGTCCAACCCTTGTATCTTAGTGTCTGATTTATCTTATTCTTCACAATGGTGAGGGGTGGAGTAGGTGTTAGGTATACAACAAGAAGGTCCATTAAAATATATTAGGTTGGTGCCAACTTAATTGTGGTTTTGGGCTGTGAATTTCAAATTGTTGTAAATAGGTTCAAACATATCTCTTTATTAATCAAAATAGGAACCATTACAATCAATACTTTTCTGCCAACAAGAAATGTTTATTTATTCCTGTAACATAAAATTCTGGGCTTTGGGATTCAACAAACTCTTCAAAGCATTTTCTCCATTTTACTAGTTGTGGAAGCATTTTCCCTGCAAAATGTTGTCAAGATGCTTGAAGAAGAGGTAGTCCATTATTGTGTAAAATCCACTTTTTTGTCCCACATCACAATCTGATTGAGAAATGGTTCGTTGTTGTTGCAAAGAATAAGAGAAGACAACATTTCCAAACAAGATTTTTTTTTTAATTTTAGGTCAGTTCCTGCGGCACCCACTTATTGAGCTTTTTCACTTTTCCAATTCGCTTCAAATGCGAAATGACTAAAGAATGGTCAACTGTGAGTTCTTTAGCAACATCTCATGTAGTTGTAAAAGGATCAGCTTCAGTGATTACTCTCAATTGGTCACTGTCAATCTACAATGGCTGACCATTATGCTCCTACTCATCAAGGCTCTTGTCTCCTTTGCAAAACTTCTTGAAACAACACTGCACTGTATGTTTGTTATCAGTTCCAGGGTCAAAACACGTTTTAGATGTTGTGAGTTGTCTCTGCTCCTTTATGCCCCATTTTGAACTCGAATAAGAAAACTGCTCGAGTTTGCTTTTTGTCTAACATAATTTTCAGAGTCTGAAGTACATATAAAAGAAACAGCAAATAATAAGTCATTAGCAAAAAAAAATATAAAGCAAGAATTGTGCATTCAAATGATGTATAACATAACCACATTAATTAAGAACGTATTCCAATATCAAAGGCAAATTTCAACAAAGGAAAAACCACAACTACTTTAGGAAAGGAATACATCAAGGCTGTGTATTATCACCCTGCTTGTTTAAATTACAGGCAGAGTACATCATGTGAAATGTCAGGCTAGATAAAGCACAAGCTGGAATCAAGATTGCCAGGAGAAATATCAATAATCTCATATACGCAGATGATAGCAATCCTGTGGCAGAAAGCAAAGAGGAACTAAAGATCCTCTTGATGAGAGTGAGAGTGAAAAAGCTGGCTTAAAACTTAACACTTAAGGGGAGATGTATGGAGAGTAACATGGAAATTTGTAATACCATATGCAAAATAGATAGCCAAAAGGAATTTGATGTATGACTCAGAGAACTCAAACAGGGGCTCTGGGACAGGCTGAAGGGTGGGAAGTAGAGGGGGATGAAAGGGAGGTTTGGGAAAGAGGCGACATGCATGTACCTATGGCTGATTCTTGTTGATGTATGACAGAAAACAACAAAATTCTGTAAAGCAATTATCCTTCAGTTAAAACGTTTAAAAACAAACAAATAAACAAAAAAACCCTGAACATTCAAAAACTAAGATCATGGCATCCAATCCCATCGCTTCATGGCAAATAGATGGGGAAACAGTGCAAACAGTGATACATTTTATTTTCTTGGGTTCCAAAATTATTGCAGATGGTGACTGCAGCCATGAAATTAAAAGATGCTTGCTCCTCGGAGGAAAAGCTACAACAAACCTAAACAGCATATTAAAAAGCAGAGACATTACTTTACCGACAAAGATCCATATAGTCAAAGCTATGGTTTTTCCAGTAGTCATGTATGGATGTGAGAGCTAGACCATAAAGAAAGCTGAGCACCAAAGAATTGATGCTTTTGAACTGCAGTGTTGAAGACTCTTGAGAGTCACTCGGACTGCAAGGAGATCAAATCAATTAATCCTAAAGGAAATCAGTCCTGAATATTCATTGGAAGGAATGACACTGAAGCTGAAGCCCAATACTTAGGCCACCTGATGTGAAGAACTGACTCATTGGAAAAGACCCTGATGCTGGGAAAGATTGAAGGCAGGAGGAGAAGGGGATGACAGATGATGAGATGGTTAGATGGCATCACTGACATGATGGACATGAGTTTGAGCAAGTCCCGTGAGTTGGTGATGAACAGGGAAGCCTGGCGTGCTGCAGTCCCTGGGGTCACAGAGTTGGACATGACTAAGCTACTGAACTGAACTGAGTACCTATTTAGATATCAACATCAATATCACTTTCTCATACATATATCTACCAAATCATCAATATGTACATGAAATATATCTATGCCTCCTCAAAAGGAGAGAATTCAAAAACACTTCTAACACTGAATCTGGGTGTAAGTTAAGGATCCTTGACAATTCATGGTACAACAAGTCTGGATAAATATTATCCACCCCCAACCTACCTACCCAATATATAAATGCATATTAAAAAATCACAGTGACTACAGATGAATATAAAGTGGTTACTGGACCAAAACATATTATCATAACCTGACAAACAAGAATAGGCGGGACTTTTTGCTGGGGCAACAGAGTTTATCCCTGGTAAGTATAGTTAAAAGCATTCCATTGTGCTTTCATATAGGCACTTCCATGAATATTGTCCTCTCCTTGAGATGAATTATAAGGATATCTTAAAGATGTTAGTGTAGCAGAAGACTATGTCCTGAGAACTGGAACACTGAATGTGCCAAAGGGCTTAAGAAAATCTGCATTTTAAAATAGCTCTAGATTTATCTGGCCACTCCATTCCCTAAACACTCAGTAAGCAAGTTCATATTTTTAATGCCCACCCTTTAAATCAAACAACTTTCTCGACGTAAAAAAAACCTTTCTGCCAGCATGAAGACATTCTTCTCTGCCCTCCTGACAGGATTAAGTTTAACAACTTACTTCAGCTAGGCTCTGCCTTGGGGTCCACTAATATTTATTTATCTTCAAATCAAAGGCTCTACCTTTCTACTGAGGTTTACTAGTCTTTGACCCAGAAAGAGAATGTTTTACAGAATATACTAGTTTCTTCTAATGTCTTACCTTTCCAAGTCCTAACTTTATCTTGGGGTAAATACATCTTCTTTTCTATTTGATAAGACTCTCAAATGGCAAACGTTTCATCAAATTGAATCCCAGATCATGGGCAAAAAAAGACCATTCTTAGCAAAGTTGTATTTTCCTCCTTCACTGATTTCATTTATACACATTTCAAGTTAATTATTATATGCATATTTCTTAAAGTAATCTACTATTAGAATTAGAGAAGAGATAAGCAAAATGTTGATGATACATAGGACCACAAAAGTAATCAAAATATTCAGTATCTGTTATTTTTTCCTACTAATCCTCCTAATTTCATACCTTCTGTAGGCAAAAGTCAATCTATAATATAAATAAAAATTTAACCAACTATTTCTCAACTATATAAAGAGAATGACCAACTGCCCAGCTCAGGACAAACAATTTATCACCATTCTCTTTTCAGTTTAGCCATTTTACAATTTGAAATCTCTTCCTTATAGTATCAACTTCTTTTTACACATAACAGTAAAAAGCTCAAACTGGTACAAACTTCAAGGGTAATATCAGGGTTAGGGTATAATTCAGGTTTTATTTGGGATTCCAAATAAATTTCTGTAGGTCTGCTCAGTCACATAAACTAATATATCTCTTTACTGTTTATACTAGTTTGTCTTGGATATTCTTTTATTTCTTTTTTTTTTTCTGTTCAACTATTTTGGATACATGTATATGTATAGCTGAATCCCTTCACTGTTCATCTGAAATTACCACAATATTGTTGATTGGCTATACCCTAATATAAAATGTTTTTGATCTTCTACTTCTTTTATTAAGATAATCAAATCAATCTTAGTATTGATAAAAACAAGCTTTCTTATGTCAGAAATTACTCATCTGGGTGTGATGTGTATAGTCAAATCAGCTCAAATCATATTACACATATTGAGAACAGTTAAATACAGAGGACACAAGTAAAAGACTGATAATATATAGGAACACTGGTGTTATTTGTATAAATGAGTACTCCTTAAATTTTGTCAACTATAAAATATTTTACAATAGGTCATTAACATTGTTGGAATTACCAATATCTGTTTATTTATGTGAGTTTATTTTTAATATTATTAAGAAACATAAATTTTAAGAATATAGAATGCATGAGAATGGATGCTTGATAAGAGTCTTTTTACTGTTAAATAAAGTGTAGAGAGGTAAACTATGTGGCAATTATCTTTCTCATAATGTAGAAACCTATGTCAATTTATTTTTTAAAATTTTACTTACTTTAAAAAATTCTTACATTCCTTCAAATTTAAACACAAACTAAAGCTTCAGTGCAAGAGATAAGATATAAACTTAAACCCAACTTTCAACCTCAGGACATTTACTTCACTCAGATAATCTTGACCTTTGGTATTACTTGTAGGCTTGGGTATTACAAATAGAAAAGAATGTAGCATCTCATCAGGAAGGTGGTTATAATGAGAAACTTTCGTAAAAAATCTAGTATCAAATGAAGTGCACCTCCTGTGCACCAACATCATTATTCCCGTCACTCTAAAAATTTCCAGAATAAAGTTTCCATCATGGACCTACTTTGTCCAAAGAAAGGAAAACAGTCTTTACTGAAAAGTTTTAAAAGCAATGTATTCCTCACATGACCTGAGTAATCTGTAAAAACTGGAGATGATCCTTTTCAGTTTCAATAGACACTTAAAAGTAATCAAAGCATCCTCTATGGAAAAACAAATCTTCATAACAGAGTATCAAAGGAACAGTTCCAAGGAAATGAGTTGGAAGTTCCAAGGAATATGAGTTGACCTTCAAAATTAGAGTGGACAGGGAATGATGCACAGTAGGTGAAATCCATAATAAAAGCAGATAGAAGAATCAAACCCATAAAGACAGCAACAACTAGAATTACGAACTACTGAAATAAGTATGCTTAATGTGTTTTTAAAAATAAAGGGAGATTAAAAATAGGAGAAAAGAGCTATTAAGAAAACAAAATCAAAAAGAGAACCAAACAATACTTCTACCTATTAAAATATATAATACTTAAAATGAAAATTTCAATGGCTAAATAGCAGATTATATATCACTAAGGAGAAAATTATTCAACTAGAAGATCAATCTAAGGATCTTCTGTATAGGATGCAGAATAGAAATAATTATAAAATAAATATTAATAGACATTGTAAATTTGTATTTGTTGTATGATTTAAGAATATTCAATTATATTTTAAAGGGAAAGAATAAAAACATTTAGAACAGGCATAGCTCATAAGATGCCAAGTATAGATACTGAACAAGCAAATGAGAGATACAAGTAAGATTCATAAGGTGTCTCCAGTATACATAGTAAGGTAGCAACCTGAAAAACACTATGTAATAAATGAAACAAGTGTGTGAAAAATACTGCCATAAAGGAAGGAATAAAGTATGGAAGGACTAAATAACATTTTAGAACATTCATAAAGCATTTATTAATTCATCTTCAGAGGCACAGCTATGGCTCCCACCAAATCAATCATCCATCAGTAACCTAACACAACCTCCTGCACGCTATACCCAAACATGCAAATAAAACTCATCACTTCTTGGCAGGTTGTCAGTTACTTAGTTCATAGCTATGGTGAGGAACACTTGCTCCTATATCTCTCTAAAAAGTCAAGAGTATGGTGGCTCCAATCATTTTCTGGCTGTTGAAGACCTTCACTCACCTCTACTCTTATAACCCAACCACAGAGAAAGCCTGATGGAACAAAGTGGGAAACAAGATAAATGAACACTGAATAATACATGATTCAGACAATGCAATCATTTCACCTCACTTGTACTCACTTCTTTTCCATTTTTCTCCCTTGTTTATTGCTATATGTTTTAAGTAGATAAGTAATCTGATTCAAGCATCTTAATTTGATCTCTGAGGTTTTTTATTCTGTGAGCTCTGAAACAGCCTGCCTGGTAACTTACTTGGAGGCTGTCATAGCATCTAGGTAACTTTCCACCACTACAGCTGGCAATGAGAATGGGATACAATTAAAAGGCATCCTAAATAAATTATAAGAGAAACAAGATCTTGCTTCACAAATGAACATTCAAATCAAAGCAATATTTAAGCGTCCCTGATATAAAAGAACCACTAAAACTTACCCATAATACAGAATAGAGAAGAAACCAAGCCAGAGATTAGAAAATAAAATCAGAACAAAACTCAATGGACAGCTGATTATTATCTCCAATTAGACTCTGGGATCAATAGGAAGAAATCCTAAGCCCAAGGGTGTTACCAAATGTCAAGTTAGTCTGTGACCACGACCTCTGTTCCAGTCTACCTGTTAATTTACTTACAGACACCACTGTAAAGAGGGTAACTTCCCATCATAAGAAAAATGGGGAAAATGGGGAATATAGATGTTTTGAATAGATTATCAATAAATAAAAGAATGTCTGGAAATCATCCAGAATTGATAAAGGAGAAATCAATCCCTAGATGCATAAAGCCAGCAAATATTAAGTTGCATAATAAAAATAAAGTGATTTTTAGAATTGTCAAAGAAAACATCTTCAGAAAAATATCAGAAATACCTTAGATTTAAAAGTAGTAAGAGGGAAAAGAAAGATAACCTGTAAAGGAAAAATTAGCCTGATAGTTTACTTTTCAATGGCAACAATGAAAGCCAAAAATAGTGAAATTATATTCAGTGAGCTAAAGGAAAATATCTATCAGCCTAAAATTAGAATCTCAAAAGTATATATCAAGTTTCATAGAGGGAAAAAATTTCCCTATCTCCATTCTTTTGTTTGTTTTAGTCTATAATTTTAGAGTGATTAAATAATATTTAGTGATGGTCAGCTATAATTTCATCTCTAGAATAAAATACTAAATATCTCACTTTAGAATAAAATTAGGAGAGTTTAACTGATTCTAAACAGGGATTTAATAAATGTTCCTATTTGTGCAGCACTGGTTCCTAGTATCATTAAATTCTAATTATGCCTGTGTTTTGCAATATGAATCACAGCTTTACTCTTGGGCTTCTGATATAGTCAGGATAAGCTATAGCAGACGTTGGCAAATTTTTCCTTCAAGAGCCAAATACAGATAGTAAATATTTTAGGTTTGTGACCACTACAGTCTGTATCTTAGCTATTCAGCTTTTCCATTATAGCTTAAAAAGCACATTGACAGACAATATATAAAAGAATGGGTGTGACTATGTTCCAATATAATTTATTTACAAAATCAGGCTGCCGTTCTAGGGACCATAGTTTTCTGATCTCTAGTTGTAGACTTCTAAGATCTGCAAAGTCAGTTATACATACCTATTTGCTTCTTACTTTGCAAAATTTTGTTGTTGTCTTTCTCTTCGCACTTCTCTTGCCCTTTGCCTTTCTAAATCCTCACATTATCAGTTAAATGGGATTTAGAGAGTGAGCAGAGGCAAACTGAAAGACCAGCACAATATTATTTCTCAAAGTATGTGTTTTAAAGGAAAACTCCTACAATTTTGTTTAGGAATGCACTGCACATACAAATCAATTTAGGAAAAACTGACATTTTTATTACACTGATTCATTCAATGTCATAAAAATGATATAGTCTTATATTTATTTCCATCTTGTTCTATCAGTAATGTTTGGTAGGTTTCTTTCTAGAGGTAATTCACATCTTGCCTTTCATGTATCCTTAGTACATGGTTTATGACAGCTTTGGAAGAGTACTGCTCAGATCTCCATGAAGAAGTCCCACTACGAGGAGCACAGGTGACTGACAGCCCCAGCTCTTGCCTTTTTTTTTTTTAGATCCATCACTACACTTTTGCCAAGGCTATTCCCAGTCATTGACTGAGGAATTGTAATAGAACTGGCCCATTTCTACCTGATGCAGGATTCCTCCAATGGTCAAGCTTTGCTCAGGGATCACCCACTGGTCTGGCCTAGATTTTTTCTGAGTTGTGCTGCTGAATTCTTTCTGCCCAATTCATTGTCTCTCTCCCTTCACAGATTAGCATAAAAGCATGAATATGTTTTCCCGCCTATTCCTACTTCCTCCTCTTTTGTTTGTCAAAGGTATTACTACCAATAAATTTCTTGTACACCTAATCTAGTTTATGTGGTGCCTCCTGAAGATCAATCCAACAAGTAGTGGGGTTTTTATACTAGTATAAATGGTAGATTTTAATTTCATTTTCAAGTTGGTGATTGGTACTATATATCTAAATAATATTGATTTTTGTATTTTTATTAGCTTTCACATTCAAAATTATAACAGCTATAAGAAATTATAATTGTTTCTTCCTATCTAATCTTTTATCTATTTATTTTCTTTACTTTGTTCCACTAGCAATAGTTCCAGAGCAATACTAAACAAAAGTGCTAACAGCTGACACCCTTGTTGTTTTTCCCTAATCTCAGGGAAATAATTCCAAGATGTCACTAAGTATTAATAAATGTGTTAAAATATACATAATTAGATTAAGAAAGTCTTTTAATCCTAGACTGCTAAAAGTGTTTTTCTTTTTTTAACCTTATATGAGTGCTGAATTTTATGTTTTTTGTGTAGACATTAAGATGATTGTATTCAGGCAGTCCTCACTTTACACAGAACTACATTAATTAATCCCTGTGCATATCAGAACTATACTGTCATTCTGCACAGTTCTATTGCATATTATTTTTCCTATTACTGAGTAACAAATTGCACAAACTGTGAGCAGTCTGCATTCTTTCTTATCTGGAAGCTTAAGGGAAAACATCTGCTTCTAAGCTCATTCAAGTACTTGGTAGAATCCAGTTCCTTGTGTAGGACCAATGTCCCCTTTTTCTTGCTGGTTGTTGGTGGACGGTTACTCCTAGCTCATAAAGTCACTCTCAGGTCATTTGAATGTGGTCCACTCTACCTTTAACACAGCAACAGTACATCAAATCCTACTTACATTTCAACTTTCTCTGATAGCCTGTTCTGCTATCCGTCAGAAAACACTCTGTTTTTAAAGAGGTCATTTGATTAGGTTAAACTAATTCAGAAAATCTATCTTAAGGTCAACTTATTAGTAAAGAACCTTAATGACATCTGCAAAATACCATCTGCCATGCAATATAACATGATCATGGGAGTAACAGCAGGGAACAAAGATCACATGGGCCATCTTGGAATTCTGCCTATCACAAGTTAGATGAGATCAAATCTCAGTTACTTTAGAAGCTTGAAAAATAAGAGTACATTCAAAGTATGCACAAATTTTAGTTAATGTGATAACGAAGTGAGAAACACTGAGACTCATATTCTATTAATGTGATTGGTTTCCTAATGTTAAACTAACTTTTTATTCTTGGAATAAACCTATGTTGGCTATATGATGTTAACCACTTTGCATACCTCTATATCTAATTTTCTAATATTTTACTTACAATTTTTACATGTGCATACATAAGACAGCCTGAAGTTTCCTTTCTTATAATGTTCTTGTCAGGTACTGCTTTTTAAGTTATGCTGATCTCTCAAAACCTGAAAAGTATTCTCTTCCCACTCTTTGGAAATTTTGGTTTAAGATGCTGTTAAACATTCCTTAAATGTCCAGGATAATTCACCAGTAACCTAGAATTGAAGTATCTTCGTAGGAAGGATTTTAATAATGGATTCAGTTATTTTAATGTATGAATGACTATTCAGCATTGTGATTTCTTCTGTCAGACTGAAAATTGTGGTGCTTCAAAGAATCTGTCCATTTCACATAGATTATCAAATTATTTGGCATAAAGTTATTCACTGTGTTCCCTTTAATTTCTGTGGATCTGCAGCAATGTTGTTTTTTCATTCCTTATCATGGTAAATTGAAATTTTCCTTCTGTCTCTTTGTTAGAGCAGTCATGCTGGAGCTTTATCAATGTATTACTCTGAAAATAACCAATTCTTGGCTTTATTGATATTCCTTCACATTTTCTCATGTTCTTTGTATCCTTGTTTTATATTTCATCAGTTTTTCATACTATTTTTATTATTCCTTCCCTTTTACTCTCTTTGGGTATAAATTTTGCTACTTTTTAATCTTTATGAGACAGATGCTTTAGTCACTAGGTTGCAACCCCATAGACTATAGCCTTCCAGGCTCCTCTGTCCATGTGATTTCCCAGGCAAGCATACTTGAGTGGGTTGCCATTTCCATTACCAGATCTTCCTGATCCAAGGATCAAAGCAGTGTCTCCTGTCTCTCCTGCATTGGCAAGCAGATTCTTTACCACTGAGTCACCTCGAAAGTCCTAGATCCTTAATATGCCAACACTTTTTTTCCTTTTTAATGTATGAACTCTTGCCTGGAAAATCCCATGGACGGAGGAGGCTGGTAGGCTCCAGTCCATGGGGTTGCTAAGAGTCGGGCACAACTGAGCGACTTCACTTTCAATTTTCACTTTCATGCATTGGAGAAGGAAATGGCAACCCACTTCAGTATTCTTCCCTGGAGAATCCCAGGGACAGAGGAGCCTAGTGGGCTGCTGTCTATGGGGTCACACAGAATGGGGCACAACTGAAGCGACTTAGCAGCAGGCAATAATTACACCTTTTCCTTTCAAATACACTCTGACAAAAACTGGTAAATACCTTCCAATTCAAATATTTCCTTTTAGCCTTTATCAAAGAAGCCAAATTTCTTTGTCAAAGAAACTCAAAATTCTCCAAGCCAGGCTTCAACAGGTTCAGGTGAACCATGAACTTCCAGATGTTCAAGCTGGATTTAGAAAAGGCAAAGGAAGCAGAGATTAAATTGCCAAGATCTGTTGGATCAGAGAAAAAGCAAGAGAGTTCCAGAAGACCATCTACTTGTGCTTTATTGACTATGTCAAAGCCTTTGACTGTGTGGATCACAATAAACTGGAAAATTCTTAAAGAGATGGGATTACCAGACCGCCTGACCTACCTCTTGAGAAACCTATATGCAGGTCAGGAAGCAACAGTTAGAACTGGACATGGAACAACAGACTGGTTCCAATTAGGGAAAGGAGTACGTCAAGGCTGTATATTGTCACCCTGCTTTTTCACTTATATGCAGAGTACATCATGAGAAACGCTGGGCTGGAAGAAGCACAAGCTGGAATCAAGATTGCTGGAGAAATATCAATAACCTCAGATATGCAAATGACACCACCCTTATGGCAGAAAGTGAAGAGGAGCTAAAAAGCCTCTTGATGAAAGTGAAAGAGGAGAGTTTAAAAGTTGGCTTAAAGCTCAACATTCAGAAAACAAAGATCATGGCATCCAGTCCCATCACTTCATGGGAAATAGATGGGGAAACAGTGTAAACAGTGTCAGACTTTATTTTTCTGGGCTCCAAAATCACTGCAGATGGTGACTGCAGCCATGAAATTAAAAGACGTTTACTCCTTGGAAGGAAAGTTATGACCAACCTAGATAGCATATTGAAAAGCAGAGATATTACTTTGCCAACAAAGGTCCGTCTAGTCAAGGCTATGGTTTTTCCAGTGGTCATGTATGGATGTGAGATTTGGACTGTGAAGTAAGCTGAGCGCTGAAGAATTGATGCTTTTGAACTGTGGTGCTGGAGAAGACTGTTGAGAGTCCCTTGGACTTCAAGGAAATCCAACCAGTCCATCCTAAAGGAGATCAGCCCTGGGTGTTCATTGGAGGAACTGATGCTGTACCTGAAACTCCAGTACTTTGGCCACCTCTTGCGAAGAGTTGACTCATTGGAAAAGACCCTGATGCTGGGAGGGATTGGGGGCAGGAGGAGAAGGGGACAACAGAGGATGAGATGGCTGGATGGCATCACTGACTCAATGGACATGAGTTTGAATGAACTCCAGGAGTTGGTGATGGACAGGGAGGCCTGGCGTGCTGTGATTCATGAGGTCGCAAAGAGTCGGAAATGACTTAGCAACTGAACTGAACTGAACATGTTTGTAGATATAAGATATAGATAATTATACAGACAACTTCAATACAGTATTGCAAATGTTGATAATTCAAGTATGTGATGTACATTGTAGGGGCCAATATCCCAATACTTTGCCCTAATCAAATTAGGAGCAACCAGAAGATTTTAAGTTGGTGAGTAAGATTTGATTTGTAATTTTGAAAGATTAGTCTGTGAATGCTGTAGTAAATGTAATTGGAAGGGAGCAAGAAATTCAAGGAAAAATTGTTTCCTATGCAAACAAATAGCACAGAGAATATGAGGTAGAACAACAACAATAATAATAATATTAAAAAATATCAGCTATTAAGAATGGAACATTTGCATTTGCCAGATACTATGTGGGTTATATTCATGACTTCAATTCTCACAAGCAAGTAGAAAATTAAGTACTGCTATTAGCCCCTGCTCTCTACCATTTATTACTAATGTATCAGGAAACTCAGGCCCAGAGTAGGTAAGTGATACACCTAATGGAACAGCATTTTAAAAAGAAAAAGAATTAAAATCAGTCTGTCATGAAGCACTGTGATATATTTTTACTACTGACATTTCTCCTCACAAAGCTAATTCAGACTCTCTTCTTGTCTGCTGAATTTTCAGATTGTTTCCACGTAGAAGGTTATTATCTCATGGTACATGAATATCAAAGGAAACCTTGATTCTAAGAGAGAAAAACTCAATCCCAGGGGCATAAATTAAAGACAGATCCATTTAATTAGATGTTTATTTCACATAAAATACATACAATTTAACTGAAACATATGAGATAGAAAAAATATTTTAAATAAATATGTACGTGTTAGCAACTGCCTGATTTTTTTCACGTCTTTTACTCCAAATCACTTTACTTTTCTTCATTCATAAGCCCAGTCTCTCCCACAGTTTGGCCTTTGTTAGAGAAGTATATGGAATCTCATCGTCAGAAGTTTCAGGCACTGTATTATGTTCAGTTTTGCCTTTCATACTGGTCTCTATCAGGGCTATTGCCATCTATGATGTAGTACATGCAGGCTAACACAAGACAACACTGCCTCTGCCTTACCACAGAATGGTGAATGCCATTTCAGTGAAACTTCCTAATCTTTCTTTCTCAAGGAATGTCTGTTTCCCAACTCCAGATCTATTTAATCCTACCTGTATTTCAGGGCCATGTTCTGTTTCTATCTTATGAACTCTACCATTTAGCATCTGAAAATAAGCTTTAGGAGAAAGCTCATTTCTTTTTCATGTGTTTAGTGTTTTGCATGACTAACACAAATACACTGATGACACAGTATCCTATCTTCCCTCTCTCTTATAGGAAAAATTTTCCTGTATTTGTAAAATGTCTGCGACTGAAAAGGGATGCACAGAACAAAGAGAGAGGAAAAAGTATTAATCAAAGGATAATGTAGATTAAGGCAGTAGCAGATGTTTTGGCAAAACTATCTTCATATCCAAACAAATACAAAATCCTCATATATTAACAGTTTGTACTTTTTTCTTATATTGTACATGGCTTATATTTCCATTATGTCCCATTACATAGAGAAATTTAATTTACATTTTATACTAATGCTTTTAAGTTTAATTTAAAACACTATCAGAATTACTCAAGATTAATAAAAACATTATTGACTAGTTATTTATATGGCCATTTTAAAAGAAAAAAAGAGAGTCTGTGATGTTTTTCTCAAAGTTATTTTAAATAGTCTATAAAGTACCAGGTTGATAGGGAATACAAAAATGCATATTATTACAGAAATGACTTTTGTCAATTATCTTTTAATATTTAAATAGTGAATAAAATAAAACATACCTCATTTTTTTCCGAACTAAGAAACCACGTGTCCATCTTTGAATAATCAAAACTGGTGAGTTATGAGCCAGAATTTCATTAATTTTTGAAATAATGTATTTGATATTATCAATTTCATCTTCATAGGTTGATCCCTGTATAAAGAAAATTACTTAATATTCATATTTCATGAAAGTATTTCCAAAAGATATTTTAAGTTGCTAGTCTGATGGTATAAACTATTAAAACATTCACAGGTGTCTTATACACATAATACTTAAGTAACACATACATTTTTCAAATCTATTTTTATTAGATCATAAGATCAAGAATTAGTAGCACAAAATAATTTCAAATCTTTACACAAAATTCAAGATCAATGAGGATAACTTTTTCCATTCTAGATTCTTCTATCTGCTATCATAGGTATAAAATTTTTCCCATAATCATGTTGATCTCTGAAAGGTAGGGGAATGAATAGATATCCAAAGACCCTTAAAAGTATTCTGTGAATCATCATAGATGAAACTGATATATGTTGGATTTATAACAACTTGCAGCAGTTCAAAATTTTGTTGCATCTTAACTAGATACTTTACAGTAAGACAGTACATTCCCTGGGGGAAAGACTTCTATATTATCTTTAAAAAAATTATCTCTAAGATATTGGTCCTGTATATTTTTAGATTTTGGAAACACAGACTCCTATATTTTCATAAATACATGATAATGAAATATAACTACGAAAAATTTTGAAACATTGTGAGAATTACCAGAACACAACACAGAGACATGAAGTGAGTAAATGCTGGCCACCCCCAAAAAATGGCACTTATTACTTGTTCCATGCAGGATTGCCACCAATATCAATTTGTGATAAAAAAGCACAATAAAATGAGATATGCCTATAAACTCAACTTGCCCAAATATGAATCCTCCTCCCTAACTTGCTTTCTCACATGCTATTAGTGAATGGTAGTACTGCCCATACAAACCTAATCCAGAAACCCTGAACCATCCCAGGCTCTCTTTTTCTCTTACTTCTTCATATCCAAATGTTGCTAGCTCCAGTATATTCAATATCCCAAATATCTGATTTCTCTCTCTTCTATTCTCCACCATTGTTTTTTTTGAATCTCTTTATCACTTCTTTAATCTACTAAAAATGTCCTGATAGCAGAAATAATCCATATTCCCTACTCCTTCCATATCATAATATGCACTATTGCAGTATGATTTTCAAAATGCAAAACTGATCATATGGCATTTTTGCTTAATATATTTCACTGATTTAGTATTGAAAGATGAATTACATATTTCTTGACTTGGCATACAAAATCCTTGATCTAGTCCCTTCTTACCTTCACAGTATTATCTTCCTTCACACAACATATAGTACCGTCCATTCTGGCAAAATCCATCCACTTATATTTCTGAAAATGGCCTGATAAACCTCCATGCTTTTTGCATGCCATTCCCATTTCTTGACTGTACTTCTCAATTTCTTGTCTCATTATCTTAGTATTCTGCTGACTCAGTCTTTTCCTTCAAGAAGTCTTTCTTGACATTGATTTGAGTTTAATATCTTTCTACAATATTACCCTGTGTTATTTGTTACACTTGACAATGTTGAATTTTACGTAAGCCCTGTAAAACAGCCTTGTTTTCCAGGGTTCCTAGAAAACAATGAAGGTTAAGAAACCTACTTATCCCTTTGTTTCAGGAAAATGTAATATAAAGAAGAATCCTTCCATTATATTACTTAGATTATACCCATGGATGTCCCTCTTGTTCATCTTTAACAAGGCCCTGACACACATTCTCTAAATTCCCACTCTTTGCCTATTAAAAATTTGTTGAACTACTTTGTTTACACTGAGCAGTTTGAATAAAATGCCTTCTGGGTAAGACTCTTTCTTCCAGTAGCTTGAACTTTGCCCCACCTTCTGCCTGAGCCAGCACATAACCCCTCCTTAATAGTTAATCATGAAAGGGACTCCTCTCAGGGTAAAATGTCAGGCTCTGTGAGCCCATGGACACAAAGATTCCCTGCCTGGTTCCTCTGTCCATGGAATTCTCCAGGCAAGAGTACTGGAGTGGGTTGCCATTTCCTTCTCTAGGGGATCTTCCCGATCCAGGAATGAACCCTGGTCTCCTGCACTGCAGGCAGATTCTTTACCAACTGAAACACTCAGTTCAGTTCAGTTCAGTCGCTCAGTCGTGTCCGACTCTTTGCGACCCCATGAATCGCAGCACGCTAGGCCTCCCTGTCCATCACCAACTCCCAGAGTTCACTGAGACTCACATCCATCGAGTCAGTGATGCCATCCAGCCATCTCATCCTCTGTCGTCCCCTTCTCCTTCTGCCCCCAATCCCTCCCAGTATCAGAGTCTTTTCCAATGAGTCAACTCTTAGCATGAGGTGGCCAAAGTACTGGAGTTTCAGCTTTAGCATCAGTCCTTCCAAAGAAATCCCAGGACTGATCTCCTTTAGAATGGACTGGTTGGATCTCCTTGCAGTCCAAGGGACTCTCATCAATTCTTTGGCACTCAGCCTTCTTCATAGTCCAACTCTAACATCCATACATGACCACTGGAAAAACCATAGCCTTGACTAGATGGACCTTTGTTGGCAAAGTAATGCCTCTGCTTTTGAATATGCTGTCTAGGTTGGTCATAATTTTCCTTCCAAGGAGTAAGCGTCTTTTAATTTCATGGCTGCAGTCACCATCTGCAGTGAACTGAACCACTAGGGAAGGCAAAAATATTTTCTGTTCTATTGTCAGATCATGCCACTTCCCCTCACCTTACTTTGTTGTTCAGTTGCTCAGTCGTGTCAGACTTTTTGTGACCCTATGAACTGCAGCACACTAGGCTTCCCAGTCCTTCACTATCTCCCAGAGTTTGCTCAAACTCATCTCCATTAAGTCAATGATGCCATCCAACCATCTCATCTTCCATCACCCCTTTCTCCTCCTGCCCTCAATCTTTCCTAGCATCAGGGTCTTTCCATTCTACTTAGCCACACCATTTCTTTCTAGCCTTAATCCCTCCTCTAAAAGAAAACTTCTTTTTAGCCTTTAAAGCAAAATATCACCTTTAAGATGCTATAGACCTTAACAGAAGCATTCTCCTTATTGCAATAATATTCATTTGCCTATTGCAATAGCCCTTATCCCTCCATTGAGATAATCCTTTTGTAAAAGTCTTTTAAGTTCTGATTTGTTATTTTATTTGATAAGCTTATGCTATAAAGCAATTATTGGTCTGTCCGTCCCACTGCAACATAAACTGACCAAGTGTAACACCTCTTTCTTTATACTGAATCTCTATGAGTAAGTAAGCTATCTAGTTTGTAACTGGCATTCAAATATCAGTTGACTATTAAATCACTAAGAACAGACACTTATACACTGTCATATTGGTCTCCAAGCTTGCTGTGGCAATGTCAATCTGTTCTTATAACTTAATTCTTACTTGCCTGTAGTAACATACTAATTTTTCTACCTTTTGGATTTTTATTTTTCAGTCTGTTTTCCTGTTTGCTCTTTTTCTATAACTATTTAAATATAGTATAATTTTAGGTTTGCTTCTTTTTTCACTTCTCTTTGCTAAGTTTCTTTGAATGAGCACCTTCCTTGCTATATCTTACTATTTCACATATGCTGATTATCCTATACATCTCCTAGCAAGAATTATCTCTGAGATAATTCTTGGAATTATCTAATTCCAATGGAACTTCTAGTTCCATTTGTCTCCTTACATGTCAAAAACTGAAATAATTCTTCCCCCTATTTGAAAACACCCACAATCTATACTTCACACCACATTACAGATAGTCATTAAAATTATTTTCCACCTTGTCAACCAAATAAACTCACATTCTTCTTTCTCTCTTCTCATTTCCATCTACTAAATCACTTAATTTTATCAAAAACATCTCTCTTCAATCTTTTCCCTATAATCTATACATACTACCAATTTATTAAATCAGCTCTTATATACTAGGGTCCGAACTATAGATTTTCCTCTAATTTCCCTACATTCAATTTCCCTCCACTCCCAAATTACAGAATATAGGACTTTTTTTTCTAAAATAAAAATCAGGTCATCTAAAATCCTTAAATATTTCCCCCAAGTCTTACAATATACTGTGCTATATTTGTAGTGTTACACGTAACTCCCTTTGCTCTATTAATCCTATTTTTGATTCCAGCATCCTTTGTCATGCCCAAGCATGTCTTCTAAACCCCAAGAACACTAAATCACTTGTCGTCACTTAACTGTACTTAGCATCACCTCTGTGCCTTTGCCATGCTTTTTACTCTACCTCAACATTCCACTATTGCCAACACCTCTACCTACTTGACTTATTTAAAAAAAAAAAAAAAAAAAACTCATCTGAAGTATAAATATTTTTGATTTTGCTTTTTTCCCATGACAATAGGTATGAAATTCAAAAATTTAAAGAAAATATATGTAGATCTTTCACAGATTTTGTCCCATATTCAGAACTATATTTTTTCTCATTATTTCTTGGATTACTGCTGCTGTTATTCAGTTGCTAAATCATGTACAACTCTGCAACTCGGGACTGCAGCAGCATGTTAGGCTCCCCAGTACTCCATTATCTCCTGGAGTTTGTTAAGATTCATGTTTATTGAGCCTGTGATGATATCTAACAGTTTTATCTTCTGCCACCCCCTTCTTTTTTTCCTTCAATCTTTCCCAGCATCAGGGCCTTTTCTAATGAATCAGCTCTTCACATTAGGTGGCCAAAAGTTTGGAACTTCAGCTCCAGCACCAATCCTTCCAATGAATAGTCAAGGTGGATTTTCTTTAGGATTGACTGATTTGATCTCCTTGAAGTTCAAGGGACTCTCAAGAGTCTTCTCCAGCACCACACATCAATATTCTTTGCCACTCAGCCTAAATTTAATGTCCAAATCTCACATCCATACACGACTAAGGGATTTGATTCTATGGATCTTTGTCAGCAAAGGGATGACTCTGCTTTTTTAATAACACTGTCTAGGTTCGTTATGTCTCTCCTTCCAAGGAGCAAGCATGTTTTAAATTCATGGCTACAGTCACCATTTGCAGTGATTTTGGAGCCCAAGAAAATAAAATCTTTCACTGCTTCCACTTTTTCCCCATCTATTTGCCATGAAGTGATGGGACCGGATGCCATAATCTTAGTTTATTGAACGTTGAGTTTCAAGCCAGTTTTTTCACTCTTCTCTTTCACATTCATCACCAGGTCCTTTAGTTCCTCTTCACTTTATGCCATTAGAGTGGTTATCATCTGTATATCTAAAGTTGTTAGTATTTCTCCCACTGATCTTGATTCCAGTTTGTGATTTATCCAGCTTGGCAATTCATATGATGCATTCTGCATACAAGTTAAATAAGCAAAGTGACAATATACAGCCTTGTGGCACTCCTCTCCCAATTTTGAACCAGTCAGTTGTTCATGTCCAGTTCTAACTGCTGCTTGTTGACTGGTTTCTCATGAGATAGGTAAGGTGGTCTGGTATTCATTCCCATCTCTTTGATTAGTGCTTCTCCTTAATTTTCTTTATTTTCTCTACTCTAATTCCTATTCATGTATAGTAGGTATTCTAGAGCTCACCTCGATGTTTTACATTTTTTTCTCATCATTTTCAGTTATTTTTTCTCAATTTGGTGAAGCCATGCTGTCAAAGGTTAGCTTTCTCATACTGAGGTTTTTTAATAGCTTGTCAACTACTTCAGTTATGTGGCTGAGCCTAAGCTCCTTTCTGAAACTCCTGTCTGGCCTATCACAGACAAGTCCTTCCACAAACTATAATAGTTTGCTATTATAACCCTGCTTGTATGAGGGCCTCTCCATGAAATGTATCCTCTGATTTCTAGCAAGATATCCCAACTGTTATTTAGTCTACTATCAACTGTGACAAATAGGGGGATTTGCAGAATTTCCTCTAATTCCTGTCATTTTGTTTTACATGTCAGGAAGAATAACTCAAAGTCAGGCTGACCCATTCATTCCCTACCTTTAATTCAATCATATCTTCATTATATCAAAAATTCTTCATTATGTATAAAAGTACATCTATGATACAATCTATTATTTAATTCTTATCCTTTACTGGCTTCTAGTAAAGATATGATTTCCTCCAATCTTCATGGAGTTTTTTGTTCATTGCATTTGAGCTCATGGTATGTGTGTATGTACATGTGTGTTTAGAGTAACAAAGTATGCCACCTCAAATGTGCTCCATATACTGATTATTGAGTCATAGGCATTTGAAAAACAGCAAATGCAGGGAGAGGCACTCTCTGAACTTTATCTATCTAAAAACAGATTCCCCCAAAGGCATTCAATTGTCATATTTTATCAACCAGGAAAGGAGTCTCATCACAAGAAAGGAGATTAAGTGATTAGAAGGGGAGAAAATTAGAAGACATCACAACCAAATGAATTTTGTCACAAATTCCCATCTATTCTCCTAGAGACTCATTCGTCTTTCTTAAAAATAATTTACTGTCTCATAAGAGGCCTATACCCTCTATTTAGATGGTATTAAGAATGAATTCCCATCTCAAGGTGATACTCAGTTCTCCCTGAGCATCTTCTCAGTACTCATGAGATATAAATGTTAATAAGCTTCTGTTTGTTTTTCTCTTGTTAACCTTATATTACAGGGTCTCAGCCAGGAGCTCAGAAGGGTAGAGGGAAAATTGTTTTTCCTCCTCTCGTTTGAAAGTGAGGAAGAATAATACAGGAAATAATTTAGATGGCTAGGTTTAAGTGGTCCTGGTCAGACTCTGCAGTTCTCACCAGCAGAGAACCATCAAGCTCACATTGCAGTTTACAGCAGAGTCTTGCTTCCCTCCAAGGTATGGATAATCCCTCTCTTTTAAGCAATAAAGAGAATCATCAGCTGTGGGCGGGATAGGAGTCTCTGCCAAAAGACAAGGAACCCCTAGACAATAGTCAAGATTTATGATGTCCTAAAACAATTACACTGTAAAATGCCAATAAAGATATCACCTACTGTATACTAGAGAGAATTTTACTCAATGCTCTGTGGTGACCTAAATGGGAAGAAAATCCAAGGAAGAGGGTACATATGTATATGTGTAGTTGATTCACTTTGAGGTACAGCAGAAACTACCACAACATTATAAAGCAACTGCACTCCAAATTAAAAAAAAAAAAAAAGACATCACTGCAAACTTGTACAAATGCCATAAACCATTTGATAGCTGAGGACAAATGGATGTATCTTCTAAGGGAAACTAATGCATATTTCCTCTACTACATGAGTAATGACTCTAAAGAAAAACTGCCTAGGTTTAAATTCCATTTCTACCACTTGCTAACTATGCAATCTAGGGTAAGTAACCCATCTGTCCCCTATTAATCATCTGTAAAATAGATAAAATGTCATTGGGGTTTTGTGAGAAAATATTTGTAAAGCACATAGAACAGTGCTAAAATATTTCAAGCATCCAAATAAGGTCATCTGTCAACAGCTTAAGGACTTCTGTATACCTTATCCTATTTGATACTTAACAAATTAGTACAAGAATTTACTAAGCAATTTATTTAAACATAACAAAATTAAGAAATTAACTGTAAACTAATATTTTCAACCCAATAAAATGAATTAAAGAATTATAGTAAAAGCTTGCCAAAGGATGATACACATTTACAGAAAGTATTATCAACAATCAAAAAACAGATGATAAAATAATGAAATATCTGTACTCCCCCACTTCCATTGTAATCTTGGAATGAAAAAAATGGCTACTGCAAATCCTTGCATAAAGCATAACAAGGCATTTCCAAGAAAGGTAAGAATTTTGTAAACATGATTCATATGGAAGATAGTACTCTGTGTTCTAACATGAAGCGTAGCTTAAAAAACAAATTTTCAAACTACATTCTTTTCAGATTGTATATAATTACACAAAAAGATTCCCAATTAATCTGATATTCTAAATACACCTGTACTTATTTTTTCTTCCTTTTCCCCATTTTTATTTCTTTCATATGTATCTATTCCCTATATTTTTTTAAAATTCTGTTTGTAATTTTTTCCATCAGAATTTACTGATTTGACACATTTGTCTCAGCATAACTGAAAAATGTAAATCATGCTACTCCCAGAAGTATTTATTTCACATAGAATAAACACATGCAGTATTCACCTTTTTATTCCATCTGTAATATATTCAATTTAACATTCACATGAAATGGTGAGTATCTATGAAACGCCCCACAAGGCTAGAAAGATTTTATATTATTTTAAATCAACATTTCTTAGGATCACTGGTAAACACTTTGGGAACAAACTTTAGACAATAGACCAATTAAAAATTTTCACCTGAATTGAGTAACATTAAAAAACAAACAAAAAATTTAGAACCATAATAATAAAACACTAAAATTTTTAGGACAGATGAAAGTACAAGAACAAAAAACTTAACACAAATTTCCACCACTTGAAGTACCTATTATCATTTTTCCCCCCATCCCCTCCCCCTCTCCCACAGAGTCCAAAAGACTGTTCTATACATTTATGTCTCTTTTGCTGTCTCACATATAGGGTTATCGTTACTACTTTTCTAAATTCCATATATATATATATATATATATATTATATATATATGTAGTATATTGTACTGATGTTTTTCTTTCTGGCTTACTTCACTCTGTATAATAGGCTCCAGCTTCATCCAGCTCATCAGAACTGATTCAAATGTATTCTTTTTAATGGCTGAGTAATACTCCATTGTGTATACGTACCACAGCTTTCTTATCCATTCATTTGCTGATGGATATCTGGGTTGCTTCCATGTCCTGGCTATGATAAACAGTGCTGCGATGAACATTGGGGTACACGTCTCTTTCAATTCTTGTTTCCTCGGTGTGTATGCCCAGCAGTGGGACTGTGGTGTGTATGCCCAGCAGTGGGATTGCTGGGTCGTATGGCAGTTCTATTTTCAGTTTTTTAAGGAATCTCCACACTGTTCTCCATAGTGGCTGTACTAGTTTGCATTCCCACCAACAGTGTAAGAGGGTTCCCTTTTTTCCACACTCTCTCCAGCATTCATTGTTTGTAGACTTTTGGATAGCAGCCATTGTGCCTGGCATGAAAAGGTACCTCATTGTGGTTTTGATTTGCATTTCTCTGATAATGAGCGTTGTTGAGCATTTTCTCATGTGCTTGTTAGCCATCTGTATGTCTTCTTTGGAGAAATGTCTGTTTAGTTCTTTGGCCTATTTTTTGATTGGGTCGTTTATTTTTCTGGAAGGAGTTGCTTGTATATTTTTGAAACTAATTCTTTGTCAGTTGTTTCATTTGCTATTATTTTCTCCCATTCTGAAGGCTGTCTTTTCTCCTTGCTTAGAGTTTCCTTTGTTGTGCAAAAGCTTTTAAGTTTATTTAGGTCCTATTTGTTTATTTTTTCTTTTATTTCCATTACTCTGGGAGCTGGGTCATAGAGGATTCTGCTTCGATTTATGTCAGAGAGTGTTTTGCCTATGTTTTCCTCTAGGAGTTTTATAGTTTCTGGTCTTATGTTTAGATGTTTAATCTATTTTGAATTTATTTTTTGTACAGTGTTAGAAATGGTTCTAGCTTCATTCTTTTACAAGTAGTTGACCAGTTTTCCCAGCACCACTTCTTAAAGAGATTGTCTTTTCTCCATTGTATATTCTTGCCTCCTTTGTCAAAGATAAGGTGTCCATAGGTGCGTGGATTTATCTCTGGGCTTTCTTTTTTGTCCCATTGATCTATATTTCTGTCTTTGTGCCAGTACCATACTGTCTTGATGACTGTGGCTTTGTAGTAGAGCCTGAAGTCAGGCAGGTTGATTCCTCCAGTCCCATTCTTCTTTCTCAAGATTTCTTTGGCTAATCAAGGTTTTTTGTATTTCCTTACAAATTGTGAAATTATTTGTTCTAGTTGTGTGAAAAATACCATTGGTAGCTTGATAGGGATTTCATTGAATCTATATATTGCTTTGGGTAGTATACTCATTTTCACTATATTGATTCTTCCAATCCAAGAACACGGTATATTTCTCCATCTATTAGTGTCCTCTTTGATTTCTTTCACCAGTGTTTTATAGTTTTCTATATCTAGGTCTTTTGTTTCTTAAGGTAGATATATTCCTAAGTATTTTATTTTTATTCTTTTTGTTGCAATGGTGAATGGAATTGTTACTAATTTCTCTATTTTCTCATTATTAGTGTATAGGAATGCAAGGGATTTCTGTGTGTTTGACTTTATATCCTGCAACTTTACTATATTCATTGATTAGCTCTAGTAATTTTCCGGTGGAGTCTTTAGGGTTTTCTATGTAGAGGATCATGTTATCTGCACACAGTGAGAGTTTTACTTCTTCTTTTCCAATTTGGATTCCTTTTATTTCTTTTTCTGCTCTGATTGCTGTGGCAAAAACTTCCAAAACTATGTTGAATAGTAGTGGTGAGACTGGGCACCTTTGTCGTGTTCCTGACTTTAGGGGAAATGCTTTCAATTTTTCACCATTTAGGATAATGTTTGCTGTGGGTTTGTCATATATAGCTTTTATTATGTTGAGGTATGTTCCTTCTATTCCTGCTTTCTGGAGAGTTTTTATCATAAATGGATGTTGAATATTGTCAAAGGCTTTCTCTGCATCTATTGAGATAATCATATGGCTTTTATTTTTCAATTTGATTTCTTTCACCAGTGTTTTATAGTTTTCTTTAGGTAGATACATTCCTAAGTATTTTATTCTTTTCGCTGCAATGGTGACTGGAATTGTTTCCTTATTTTCTCTGTTTTCTCATTGTTAGTATATAGGAATGTAAGGGATTTCTGTGTGTTAATTTTATATCTTGCAACTTTACTATATTCATTGATTAGCTCTAGTAATTTTCTGGTGGAGTCTTTTGGGTTTTCTAAGTAGAGGATCATGTCACCTGCAAACAGTAAGAGTTTTACTTCTTCTTTTCCAATATGGATTTTTAAATTTCTTTTTCTGCTCTGATTGCTGTGGCCAAAACTTCCAAAACTATGTTGAATAGTAGTGGTGAAAGTGGGCACCCTTGTCCTGTTCCTGACTTTAGGGGAAATGCTTTCAATTTTTCACCATTGAGGATAATGTCTGCTGTGGGTTTGTCATATATAGCTTTTGTTATGTTGAGGTATGTTCCTTCTATTCCTGCTTTCTGGAGGGTTTTTATCATAAATGGATGTTGGATTTTGTCAAAGGCTTTCTCTGAATCTATTGAGATAATCATTTTGTTTTTATCTTCCAATTTGTTAATGTGGTGTATTACATTGATTGATTTGCGGATTTTGAAGAATCCTTGCATCCCTGAGATAAAGCCCAATGGGTCATGATGTATGATCTTTTTAATATGGTGTTGGATTCTATTTGCTAGAATTTTGTTAAGGATTTTTGCATCTATGTTCATCAGTGATACTGGCCTCTAGTTTTCTTTTTTTGTGGCATATTTGTCAGGTTTTGGTATTAGGGTGATGGTGGCCTCATAGAATGAGTTTGGACATTTACCTTTCTCTGCAATTTTCTGGAAGAGTTTGAGTAGGATAGGTGTTAGCACCTCTAAATTTTTGGTAGAATTCAGCTATGAAGCCGTCTTGTCCTGGGCTTTTGTTTGCTGGAAGATTTCTGATTACAGTTTCAATTTCTATGCTTGTGATGGGTCTGTTAAGATTTACTATTCCTTCCTGGTCCAGTTTTGGAAAGTTGTACTTTTCTAAGAATTTGTCCATTTCTTCCAAGTTGTCCATTTTATTGGCATATAATTGCTGATAGTAATCTCTTATGATTCTTTTATTTCTGTGTTGTCTTTTGTGATCTCTCCATTTTCATTTCTAATTTTATTGATTTTTCTCCCTTTGTTTCTTGATGAGTCTGGCTAATGGTTTGTCAACTTTATTTATCTTCTCAAAGAACCAGCTTTTAGCTTTGTTGATTTTTGCTATGCTCTCTTTTGTTTCTTTTGCATTTAGCTTACTCCTTGGAAGGAACGTTATGATCAACTTACAAATCATATTAAAAAGCAGAGATATTGTCAAGAAAGGCCCATCTAATAAAGGCTATGGTCTTTGCAGTGGTCATGTATGGATGTGAGAGTTGGACTATAAAGAAAGCTGAGTGCTGAAGAATTGATGCTTTTGAACTGTGGTGTTGGAGAAGACTCTTGAGAGTCCCTTGGACTGCAAGGAGATTCAACCAGTCCCTCATAAGGGAGATCAGTCCTGAATATTCATTGGAAGGACTGATGCTGAAGCTGAAACTCCAATACTTTGGCCACTGATGAGAAGAGCTGACTCATTTGAAAAGACCCTGATGCTGGGAACGATTGAGGATAGGAGGACAAGGGGATGACAGAGGATGGGATGGTTGAATGGCATCACCGACTCAATGAACATGGGTTTGGGTGAACTCTGGCAGTTGGTGAAGGACAGGGGGGCCTGGCGTGCTGTGGTTCATGGGGTCACAAAGAGTTGGACATGGCTAAGTGAATGAACTGAACCGAACTGAATTTTTAAGATTTCTTTCCTTCTACTAACCCTGAGGTTCTTCATTTCTTCCTTTTCTAGTTGCTTTCATTGTAAAGCTATGTTATTTAGCTGACTTTTTTCTCATTTCTTGAGGTAAGCCTATAGTGCTATGAACCTTCCCCTTAGCACTGCTTTTACACTGTCCCACAGGTTTTGGGGTGTTGTGTTTTCATTTTCATTCGTTTCTATGCATACTTTTATTTCTTTTTTGATTTTTCTGTGATTTGTTGGTTATTCAGCAGCATGTTGTTCAGCCTCCATACGTTGGAATTTTTAACTGTTTTTCTTATATAATTGACATCTAATCTTACTGCACTGTGGTCAGAGAAGATGCTTGGAGTGATTTCACATTTTTTGAATTTACCAAGGCTAGATTTATACCCAGGATGTGATCTATCCTGGAGAAGTTTCCGTGCGCGCTTGAGGAAAAGGTGAAATTCATTGTTTTGGGGTGATATGTCCTATAGATATCAGTTAGGTCTAACTGGTCTATTGTGTCATTTAAAGTTTGTTTCCTTGTTAATTTTCTGTTTAGTTGATCTATCCATAAGGGTGAGTGGGGTATTAACGTCTCCCACTATTATTGTGTTATTGTCAATTTCCCGTTTCAAACTTGTTAGCATTTGCCTTACATATTGTGGTGCTCCTATGTTGGGTGCATATATATTTATAATTGTTATATCTTCTTCTTGGATTGATCCTTTGATCATTATGTAGTGTCCTTCTTTGTCTCTTTTCACAGCCTTTATTTTAAAGTTTATTTTATCTGTATGAGTATTGCTACTCCTGCTTTCTTTTGCTATTTGCATGGAATAACTTTTTTCAGCCCTCACTTTCAGTCTGTATATGTCCCTTGTTTTGAGGTGGGTCTCTTGCAGACAACATATATAAGGGTCTTGTTTTTGTATCCATTCAGGCAGTCTTTGTCTTTTGGTTGGGGCAGTCAACCCATTTACGTTTAAGGTAATTATTGATAAGTATGATCCCGTTGCCATTTACTTTGTTGTTTTGGGTTCGAGTTTATACACCCTTTTTGTGTTTCCTGTCTAGATAAGATCCTTTAGCATTTGTTGGAGAGCTGGTTTGGTGGTGCTGAATTCTATCCACTTTTGCTTGTCTGTAAAGCTTTTGATTTCTCCTTCATATTTGAATGAGATCCTTGCTGGGTACAGTAATCTGGGTTGTAGGTTTTTCTCTTTCATCACTTTAAATATGTCCTGCCATTCCCTTCTGACCTGAAGAGTTTCTATTGAAAGATCAGCTGTTATCCTTATTGGAATCCCCTTGTGTGTTATCTGTTGTTTTTCCCTTGCTGCTTTTACTATTTGTTCTTTGTTAATTTGATTACTATGTGTCTTGGGGTGTTTTACCTTGGGTTTATCCTGTTTGGGACTCTCTGGGTTTCTTGGACTTGGGTGACTATTTCCTTCCCCATTTTAGGGAAGTTTTCAACTATTATCTCCTCAAGTATTTTCTCATGGTCTTTCTTTTTGTCTTCTTCTTCTGGGATTCCTACAATTCGAATGTTTGGACATTTCACATTGTCCCAGAGATCTCTGAGGTTGTCCTCATTTCTTTAATTTTTTCTTTTTTCCTCTCTGCTTCATTTATTTCTACCATTCTATCTTCTACCTCATTTATCCTATCATCTGCCTCCATTATTCTACTGTTGGTTCCCTCCAGAGTGTCTTTGATCTCATTTATTGCATTATTCATTATATACTGACTCTTTTTTATTTCTTCTAGGTCCTTGTTAAACATTTCTTGCATCTTCTCAATTCTTGTCTCCAGGCTATTTATCTGTAACTCCATTTTGTTTTTAAGATTTTGGATCATTTTCACTATCATTGTTCTGAATTCTTTTTCAGGTAGATTCCCTATCTCTTCCTCTTTTGTTTGATTTGGTGAGCATTTATCCTGTTTCTTTACCTGCTGAGTATTTCTCTGCCTCTTCATCTTGTTTATATTGCTGTGTTTTGGGTGGCCTTCCCATATTCTGGCAGTTTGTGGTTCCTCTTTAATGTGGAGGTTCCTCGCTGTGGGTGGTGTTGGACGGGTGGCTTGTCAAGGTTTCCTGGTTAGGGAAGCTTGTGTTGGTCCTCTGGTGGGTGGAGCTGGATGTCTTCTGTCTTGAGTGCAATTAAGTGTCCAGTAGTGAGTTTTGAGATGTCAATGGGTTTGGTGTAACTTTGGGCAGCCAGTATATTGAAGCTCAGGGCTGTGTTCCTGTGTTGCTGGAGAATTTGCGTGGTATATCTTGTTCTGGAACTTGTTGGCTCTTGGGTCAGTGTAGGTATGGAGGCTTTTGGATGAGCTCTTATCGATTAATGTTCCTTGGAGTCAGGAGTTCTCTGGTGTTCTCAGGTTTTGAACTTAAGCCTCCTGCCTCTGGATTTCAGGCTTATTCTTACAGTAGCCTCAAGACTTCTCCATCTCCTTTTGAAGACAATGGGCTGCCTTTCTGGGTGCCTGATGTCCTCTGCCAGCATTCAGAAGTTGTTTTGTGGAATTTGCTCAGCGTTCAAATGTTCTTTTGATAAATTTGTGGGGGAGAAAGTGGTCTCCCCGTCCTAGTCCTCTGCCATCTTAGGACCACCTCTATTGTCATTTTTAAAATTTCACTTCCAAATACTTTCCATGACCCTGAGCTTATCTTTTCATTCACTTAATAGGGTCTTTTACAGAGTATTTTTAAAAACTGATAAAGTTCACTTTACCATTTTTTCTTTTAAAGATTGTGCTTTTAGTATCAGGTCTGTCTTTGCCTCAGCCTAGATCCTAAAGATTTCCTTCAATTTTATTTCTTCTAAAAGTTTTTTTAGTTTTCAGTTTTACATTTAACTCCAAGATCCAATTTGAGGGTTTTTTTTGTTGTTGTTTTTGTTTTTAGTGTAAAACTTAAGGAAGTTCATTTCTTGTGTGTGTGTGTCTATGTGTATGTATGTCCAACTGTTCCAAGTAACATTTATTGAAAAAGCTATATTTTCTCCATCAAGTTCTGTTCATATTTTGTTAGATTTACATCTAAGTATTTCATTTTTGAGTGATTATAAATGACAATATGTATTTAATTTTGGTGACCATGTACTCACTGTTAGTACACAGAAATAGGATTGACTTTTGTTTACCTAGCACCCTGCAGCCCTGCTAAGCTCACTTTTTAGTTTTAAGATTTTTTTTTTTAGATTCTGTGGCATTTTCCACATAGGTGATCATTTCATCTGCAAATAGTTTATTTCTTCTTTTCTCATCGGTATGTTTTATTTCCTTTTCTCACTTTATTGCACCACCTAGACTTACCAGCAGCATGTTGACAAGAGGAATAAGAACAGCCATCTGTTTTGTTCCCAGTCTTAGGAAGAAAACATTCTTGAGTCTTTTGATATGGGAGATTACATTAATTCATTTTCAAATATTGAACCAGCTGTGCATCCCTGAAACAAGTTCTACTTGCTCATGGTATATAATTCTTCTTACATATGCTAAATTATACTTGCTAAGGTTTTGTTAAAGATTTCTGTGTTTATATTCACTAGGGATATTTTTATCCCAGGGATAAAGCCCACCTCATCATGATGTATGATCTTTTCAATATATTAGTGAACTCACTCTGCTAACATTTTGTTGAGGGTTTTGCATCCATATTCATTGTGGATATTGATCTGTATTTTTCTTCCAGTATCCTCATATAGTCTCAGTTAAGTGTTCCTTTAGATTCTACTTCTTTTTGAAAAGTATGAGAAAAATTGGTATTAGTTTTCCTTAAATGTTTGGTAGAACTTACCAGTGAAGCCATCTGGTTTTAAACTTTTCTATGTTAGGAGACTTTTGATTACTGATTCAATCTCCTTGCTAATTAGTGCCTTAATTTTTTTTTTTTATTATTTCTTCATGATTTAGTCTTAGTAAGTTGTATGTTTCTGGAATGTATCCATTTCTAGGTTGTCTGTTGGCATACAATTGCTTATAGCAGTCTCTCATAATCTTCTGTATTTGTGTGGTATCAACTGTGATATCTCCTCTTTCTTCCTAATCTTACTTCCTTGGATCCTCTCCCTCAAGTATAACAAAGAGTTTGTCTATTTTGTTTATCTTATCAAAAAAATAGATCTCTTTGTTTCATTTATCTTTTCTGTAGTCTTTTTAATCTCCATTCCATTTATTTCTGGTCTTTATTTCCTTCTTCCTACAAAATTTGGTTTAATTTGTTCTTTTCTTCTAGTTCCTTGGGGTATAAAGTTATATTGTTCATTTGAGTTCTTTTTTTAATGTAGGCATCTATCACTATAAACTGCCCTCTAAACAGCTTTTACTATATCCTATTAGTTAAGTTGTCATTCTATTTTCGTTTAAGACTTTTTTTTTTTATTTTTCAATACATTGGTTGTTGTAAGTTTTTTAATCTCTACATAATTGTGAGTTTTCCTGTTTTCCCTTGTAATTGATTTATTGTTCTGTCACTCAGCTATGTCTGACTTTTCAACTCCATGGACTACAGCACACCAGGCTTCCCTGTCCTCCATATCTCCCAGAGTTTGCTCAAAGTCATGTCCATTGAGTCAGCGATGCCATCCAACCTCTCATCCTTTGTCATCCCCTTCTCCTCCTGTCCTCAATCTTTCCCAGCATCAAGGTCTTTTCCAAAGAGCTGGCTCTTTGCATCAGCTGGCCAAAGTATTGGAACTTCAACATCAGTCCTTCCAATGAGTATTCAGGGTTGATTTCCTTTAGTATTGACTGGTTTGATCTCCTTGTGATCCAAGGGACTCTCAAGAGTCTTCTTCAGCACCACAGTTTGAAAGCATCTATTCTTTGGCAACCTCTCAGACAACATTAAATGCACCAACATTTGCATTATAGGGGTCCCAGAAGGAGAAGAGAGAAAGGACCTGAGAAAATATTTGAAGAAGTATACCTGAAAACTTCCCTAAAAAATGGGAAAGGAAATAGTCAACCAAGTCCAGGAAGTGCAGAGAGTCCCACACAGGATAAACCCAAGGAGGAACACACTAAGATATAGTAATAAAATTGATGAAAATTGAAGATAAAGACAAAATGTCAAAAGAAACAGGGAAAAATGACAAGTAACATACAAGGGACTTCCATAATGTTTTCAGTTGATTTATCAACAGAAACTCTACAAATCAGAGGAGAAGAAGGTCAGGATATTTAAAGTGATGAAAGGAAAGAACCTACAACTAAGAATACTCTACCCAGCAAGACTCTTCCTTGGATTTAATGGAGAAATCAAAAGCTTTCCAAACAGGCAAAAGTTAAGAGATTCAGCACCACCAAACAAGCTTTACAACAAAAGCTAAAAGAACTTCTCTAAACAAGAAACACAAGATAAGGAAAAGACTTACAAAAAATAAACCCAAAACAATTTAGAAAATGGTAATACGATCATATATATTGATAATCACCTTAAATGTAAGTGGATTAAATGCATCAACCCAAAGACATAGACTGGCTGGGCAGGTGAAAACATGTGTATGTATGCATTTCCACTTACCAATCACTCCAATAGACCCCCTAAATAGTATGCAATTATTTTATATTGTTAGGTTAATCATGTTTCCATTATGGCTTGCAAATGTAATTATCTTTTATTTTCTATCTGGCTATTAATAAAACTGATAAATATAATTTATTATTGTTATTATATAACTATTATTTGCTTAATACCATTGTATCATGATTGATAAACAGAAAATAATAGAATTCTATATCACTAAATCTACCATTTAATACAAATCCTGTAATCACTTTTTAAAATCCAGATGCATACCAGAATTATCGTGGAATTTTTTGAAAAATACAAATGCCCAGGTATTGATATTTTTCTCAAAAGTTCCAGATGTGTTTCTAATGAGCATCCATGTTTAAAAACAACTTTAGTATATGATGATCTTTTACTTAAAAAAAAAGGAAAAGAAAAGAAAATACTGTGGATTCCAGATACAGAATCCTTTGGCATTTAGGTTACTGAGTATAAGAATTAAGTTGTTAGATTAATTCTCATTTAGTATTTTAATACAGACAGGGGATGCTCGATCTAACTACTTTATTTTTAGAATTATAACTGACATGATTTAAAAGAATTTTTTTTTTTTTTTTTATAATTCAGTAAATCTCGGAATGTGATTTTAGAATCCTTGGGAGGCCCCAAGACCATTCAAGAACCCATGAGGGCCTTCTTTTTCTAATTACATATCTGTATGAGGCCATATTTTCTTTATTTACTTCAGTCAAAACAACGTATCACAATAGTTTGAATGCAGAAGTAGATATGAGAAAATATCTGTTTTATTAACACAGATATTGAAGAGATGTACAAAAATGTAAAATAATGTCATTCTTCTAATTATTTTTATTTAGGAAAGTATATTTTTTCATAAAATGTGTTTATGTTGATATAAAATGGGTTTGTTATTTCAAATGACTTAAAAGTGTATATATTTGAAAATTCTTTTAATTTTTAATACATTAATATCTATGTATATAATCTGTATAAACAAAAACTTTCTGGGATCCTCAATAACAGGCCCAGTAATTGGGCCCTATTATATTTTCTTAGTAATTATTTTTCATCCCATGTGGTCTATCAGCTCCCGGTAAGGAAATATTTTATTCTACATTCATCTTTGTGTATGTATTTCCTTATACTGTCTAGCGTGCTGTAGAAAGATGTTTAATAAATGTTTTTTGAATTAAAAATAAATAAATAAAATGTTTAGAGAAACAAATTTACAGAGACAGAAATAGACAAATGGTTACCTAAGACCAAGGTAATAGTGGGGGTTAATTGCAAATGGGAAGAAGGAGAATTTTGGGAGTGGTGGAAATCTCTAACACTGGATTGTGACAACAGTTATACAGTTATATATAAATGCAAATTTACCAAAATTATGGACTCATACATGTAAAATGGGTAAATTTTATAGCATGTAAGCTATACGTTCTTAAAGCTATTAAACATAATGGAGACCCCTCAAAATGTTAAATACTTGTTTCTCCACAATTTGATAATCCCATGATCAGTAATTTTTAACAGCAGGTACATAAGCTTTTATAAATTTTGTTAAGACATTAGTATGATAATATATTCACTAGTTTCTGATATTTCATGTACGTGATAAAAATACTGATTTATATAACTTAGGTAATAGAAATTAGAAGTTAAGGTTTTACTTCATTTATTTAAAATGAAACTCAAATGAAGCCAACTACCTTTTTCAAAGCAGAGCAGAAATTAAAGAGAAGTCGGTGGTTATATGTTTTGAATCTTTCAGGAAGATGCCAGTTTTGAATTATTTCTTCATCAGAAATCACATGATGATCCAATGCTTTGAGAGTCCATATACTGTTGACAAGAACATGTCTATATCCTTTTTTAAGGCTTACTGGACAATCAAACATAGTGAGGGCAATAAGGCTCGGACAGGCAGATAACATACATAAGTTCTTTAACTTTGCAAACCCATTGTCATGTAGATAGAGAAGTTTTAGGTTCTTCAATCCACTCCAAAATTTGGTATCTGGTAGACTCTTTATCTGAAGCAATAATAGTAATACCTTAAATACAAATACCAATTATCCCTGAATTATATGGAAAAAAGGAAAAACATTAAACATCTTCTATAATTCAATATTCAATTCAAATAGCAAATTTCTCATTAGTAAACAAAAATGGAATTTCTAATTATCCAAACGATGACTGGGGTAAACTAAAATACATTAGGTACCTGTAATTACTAGTGTAATTAAACAAACGAACATATAATCCATTCAATAAAAATTCCTTTGTAATAAGTAGACTTTTTAATCTTTTCTAAAATATTTTCCTTATACAAAAAACGTAAGGAGTCAAATGTAAGGAGTCAAATGTGCAATGTGGAGTATCAATGTGATACTCCACATTAACAAAAATGAAGGATAAAAATCATATAGTCATTTCAATAGATACAAGAAAGGTATTTGCCAAAATTCAACATCCATTTATAGTTAAAACTCTCAACAAAGAGTATAGAAGGAATGTACCTCCACATAATAAAGGCCATATATGACGAGCTTACAGCTAATATCATTCTCAATGGTAAAAAGATAAAATCTTTCCCTCTAATAGCAAGAATAAGACAAGGATGCCCAGTTTTACATTTTCATTCAACATGGCACTGGGAGCTAGAAGTCCTAGTTAAAGTAATTAGGCAAGAAGAAGAAACAAAGGCATCCAAATTGGAAAGGAAAAAGTAAAACTGTCACTTTTTGCAAATTAAACGACCTACATTCACATCTCAGAGATTTTGTGCATTTGGTTTCAGATTACTGCAATCTAGCAAATATTGCAATAAAGAAGGACTTTTTTTTTGGTTTCCCAGTGCACAATAAAATTGTTTACACTATATTACAGTCTACTAAGTGTGCAATAGCCATTATGTCTAGAAAAAAATCAAAGTATACATCTGATGCAAAATATACTTTATTGCTGCTGCTACTGCTAAGTCACTTTAGTCATGTCTGACTCTGTGCGACCCCATAGATGGCAGCCCACCAGGCTCCGCCGTCTCTGGGATTCTCCAGGCAAGAACACTGGAGTGGATTCCCATTTCCTTCTCCAATGCATGAAAGTGAAAACTGAAAGTGAAGTCGCTCAGTTGTGTCCGACTCTTCACAACCCCATGGACTGCAGGCCACCAGGCTCCTCTGTCCATGGGATTTTCCAGGCAAGAGTACTGGAGTGGGTTGCCATTGCCTTCTCCGATACTTTATTGCTAGAAATTGCAAATCATCATCTGATAATGTAGGATTGCCACAAATCTTCAATTTGTAAAAAATGTAGTATTTGTGAAGTGCAGTAAAGTGATACCCACTAAAATACAGTATGCCTGTATACAGAAAACCCTAAATACTCCAGAAAATAACCGTCAGAATAAACAAAATCAATTAACATTTCAGAATACAAAATCAATACACAAAGTTATGCTGTCTTTCTATGCCTGAGCTATTAAATATTGGAAAAGGAAATTAATAAAAGTCTCATTCATAATTACATCAAAATAGTAAAAATACTTAGAAATAAATTTAACCAATGAGGTGAAAGACATGCATATACACTGAAAATTATAAGACATATTGAAAAGTAATTGAAGAATACAAATAAACTGAAAGATATTCTGTCCTTGTGGGCTATAAGAATTAATGCTGTTATAACATTTATACTACCCAAAGCAACCTAGAGATTCAGCAGAAGCCATGCCAAAATTCCAGTGGCATTTTTAACATAAGTAGAACAAATAATCCTAATATTTGTACGAAACTAAAAAACACTCAAATAGTCAAAAACCTTGAGAAAGAATGAAGCTGGCACTTTCACACTTCCTGAATTCAAAGCATAATATAAAAAAAAAAAAAAAAAAAAAATTAAAAAAGCATAATATAAAGAAAGCTACAGTAAAAAAAAAAAAAAAAAGAAAAGAAACAGAATGGTACTGGCATTTAAAAAAAAAAAAAAGTCAATGGAACAGAAACACAGCCCATGAATAAACCCACATATTTATTTACAAAACTGATTTACAGTAAAGATCAATTTATTTATTAAAATGGAGTCAAGAGCATACACTAGGAAAAGAGCATTTTCTTCAATAAATTGTGTTGGAAAAATGGGACATGCACATGTGAAAGAATGAAATTTGACCACTATCTTATGCTATACACAAAAGTAAACTCAACATGGATTAAAGACTTGAAGGCACAATCTGAAACCATAAAATTCCTAGAAGAAAACACTGGTGGTAAGCACCTTGGTATGGGTCTTGGCTACAGTTTTTTCAATTTGACACCAAAAGTAAAGGCAAAAAACTCAAAACTGAACACAGTGAAATGATGTCAAACTAAAAAGCTTCTGCACATAAAGGAAACCATCAATAAAAAGAAAAGGAACCTATTGAATGGGGGAAAATATTTGCAAATCACATCTGAGATGAGGCTAACATCAAAAACCTATAAAGAACTCATACAACAATAAGAAAAAAAAATCCAACTAAAAAATAGGCAGAGGATCTAAGACAGTGTTTTTTCCAAATAAGACATACCGGTGGCCAGCAGGTACATCAAAAGATACTCAGCATCACCAATCATCAGGGAAATGCATATTGAAACCACGGGACCATTCTCATGCCTGTGAGAATAGCTATTATCAAAAAGACAAAAAATAAAATGTTGGCAAGGATGTGGAAAACAGGGAACCCTGTGCAGTGTTTGGAGGACTGTAAACTGGTGTAGTCACTAGGTAAACAGCAGGGGTTCCTCAAAAAATTCAAAGTAAAGCTTCCATATGACCCAGCAATTCTATTTCTGGAAATTTATTACAAGGAAGTGAAAATACTAGCTCAAATAGACACATACACTCCCATGTTCACTGTAGTATTATTTATAATAGCCAAGACATGAAAGCAACCAAAATGTCTGTCTACTGCTGTCTATGGAAGAATAAGTAAATAAAATGTGATATACACATCCAGTGTAATATAATTGACTCACAAAAAAAGAATGAAATCACGCCATTTGAAACAACATGGTGCACTTTCAGGGCATTACACTAAATGAAATAAGAGAGAAAAACAAGTACCATGTGATCCCACTCAGGTGAAATCTGAAAAAACAAATTCTTACAGAGAACGTATCAGTGATTCAGAGGCAGAGGTGGTGGGGGAAATGTGAAGGTGCTAAAAAAGATACAAATTTTCAGTTATAAGATAAATGAGACCCAGTGATATATTCAATAATATTCAGCAGGGTGAGTATAGTTAATAATACAGGATTATATATTTGGAAGTTGTTAAGAAAATAGATAATAATGATAAAAGTTCTCATCATGAGGGAAAAATTTTAATTCTTTAGAGCAGGATGCTAACTTGACTTATTGTGATCATTTTGCAATATACACAAATGCTGAATCATTATGTTGTATACTTCAAATTAATCTAATGCTGTATATCTAGTATATATTATTAAAAAAATTAAGTCAAAATTAAGTCAAGAAGTAGTCTTAATCAAGACTATGGATTTAAGAAGCAAAATAAACCAAATCACACACTGTTGGGTTTACATATTTTAAATTACAAATGTTTGATTATATTTAAAATGTTTATTAAATGGTTAATGTTAAGTGTTTGCTTATATTTTTGTTTATATTTTTTTTTATTTAGTTCTGAATTGTTTATATTTCACACAAAAGACTACCTGGGAGAAATACTGTGTATCGATAACCTAAGAGCTTATTAGATATCAGCTTCATTTATATGCAAACAAGTGAAATGACTATTGCTTACCTGATTTCCATGGAGATCAAGTTTGATTAATTTCATACAACTCTGAAGTGGACGAATATCTGTAATAAAATTGTTTGAGAAGATGCATACTCTAAGAGAGATACAAGATTGAAGATTTTCCATAGATTTTAAATGAAGGCCACTGAACTTCACAAAAACAAAATCTTTTTGATCTTCTATTATATTTTCATTATAGTGACTCCATTCTCTGTGATTAGTTAGCTCTTCTATGATTGTTCCATGAAACATCTAAGAAAAATGAGAAATTTTGAAAGTTTTTCTCAAATAAATGTCTGAAAATAATATTTTCTAACAGTAAGAATAAAATGGGTAGAAAAGTTAAAATTATTAAAAATATAATTTCCAGAAAATCTTCCATCTCAAAGCATTTTTGTGAGTTTATCTTAAATTTTTATTGGAGTATAGCTGATTTACAATGTTGTATTGCTTTCAGGTATACAGAAAACTGCATCAGTTATACAAATACATATGACCACCCATTTTTTTAAGATTCTTTTCCCATATAAGCCATTGCAGAGTACTGAGTAGAGCTCCCTGTGCAGGTTCTTAGTTATCTATTTTATATGAAGTAGTGTGTTTATATCAATCTAAATCTCCCAATTTATCCCTAGCCCCTCCTTATTCATTTTCTACAACATAAATGAAACTTGAGGACTTTATATTAAGTGAAATAAGTCAACAGAGAAAGACAAATACTCTATTATCTTGCTTAATGTAGAATCTAAAACAGTTGAACTTTATTCAAATAGAAATTAAATTGGTGGTTGCCAGTGGTAGCCAGGAGAAGGCGATGGCACCCCACTCCAATACTCTTGCCTGGAAAATCCCATGGACGGAGGAGCCCGGTGGGCTGCAGTCCATGGGGTCGCTAGGAGTCAGACACGACTGAGCAACTTCACTTTCACTTTTCACTTTCATGCCTTGGAGAAGGAAATGGCAACCCACTCCAGTGTTCTTGCCTGGAGAATCCCAGGGACGGGGAGCCTGGTGGGCTGCCGTCTATGGGATCACACAGAGTCGGACACGACTGAAGCAACTTAGCAGCAGCAGCAGTGGTAGCCAAAATGGGGTGCAAGAAATGGGAAGATGTTAGACAAAGGGAACAAAACTCCAGTTATAAAACGAACAAGTTCGGGGGATACAATGTAGAACACCACAAGGGCGTGTTAGGTTGCTTCAGTCGTGTCTGACTCTTTGTGACCCTGTAGACTGTTCCCCCACAGGCTCCTGTGTCCACAGGGATTCTCCAGGCAAGAATACTGGAGTGGGTTGCCAGGCCCTCCTCTAGGGGTATCTTCCTGACCTAGGGATCAAACTCCTGTCTCATATGCCTCCTGCAATGGCAAGCAGGTTCTTTACCACCAGCACCACCTGGGGAGCCTACAACACCATGACTATAGTTAAAAATACTATATTGTACACTTAACAGGCACTTAGAGAGTAGGTTGGAGAAGGCAATGGCACCCCACTCCAGTACTCTTGCCTGGAAAATGCCATGGACAGAGGAGCCTGGTAGGCTGTAGTTCATGGGGTCGCTAAGAGTCGGACACAACTTCACTTTCACTTTTCACTTTCCTGCATTGGAGAAGGAAATGGCAACCCACTCCAGTGTTCTTGCCTGGAGAATCCAAGGGACGGGGGAGCCTGGTGGGCTGCCATCTGTGGGATCCCACAGAGTCGGATACGACTGAAGTGACTTAGCAGCGGAGAGTAGGTGCTAAATGTCTTCACACACAATAAAAAAACAAACAAACAAAAAACCAGGTAATGAGGTGATAGATGTGTCAAGGAACCTTATCATGGTAATCATTTTGCAATGTATATGTGTATCAAATTATCACATTGTATATACTAAACTTGTACATTATATATCAATTATATCACAAAAAACCTGGAAGTAAAGATTCCTAATGTGTTTCTCTGATTTAGATTAAGATCTGTTAATTCTTTGAAATCCTTCAGTTTGAATTCTCTACAACCAATATCCAATGTCTTTTTTAAAAAGTGCACATTTTTTCATATATTTCCACTGTGTAATAAAGCACCCCCAAACCTACTGTGTTTTAAAAAAATTAACATTTATTCTTTCTTCGGTCTGTAGGATGACTTAGTCAAATGGCAGTTCATTTCCAAGTGATGTTGACCTGAGAGTCAATCTTGCGGGACTCATCCAAATACCTTCAAGGTGGCTAATTTACATATGTGAAACACTGGCAAGGACAGCAGGAAGGTAGGTTTTGCTAGGATGCTGGGATGTATGGGTCTCTCTCACCATACTATCCCAAGGCCTCTCTAACTATAGCAGTACTCATGATGTCATCTTCTCACATGTATATTCATCTCTGTCTGTTAATAAGGAAGCAAGGTTTCTATATGGTTGAATCAGGGCTCCAAAAAGTATAAACATAGAATATGTCAGGCCTTCTAAAGGTTAATGTCCAACTTGCACAGCTTTAACTCTTTGATGTTCTATTGCTCAGAGGAAGTTATTTTGATGGTTTGAACCAGCTTTAAGATAGTTAAATAAAGACAAAAATAAAAGTTGTTCTGAGCTTGGTGACCTCGGGCAAGTTAAGTATCTTCTGTTCAATGTATATCAAAATTATGTGCCTCAATTTCCTCATCTACAAAATGTGGATAGTAACAGTATTTGATGGAAATAATTGTCATGAGGACTAAACGAGTCTGCATAAAGGCTTTAGAACAATGTCTGGCACATAGCAAGCACTATAAAATGAATATTACTTATAAAGCAAATATCTAGTTGAATTAACAATTCAAGATAGAATGTCTACAAAAAGTGAGGGTATTTCCAGTTTTCAGTCCATCATGTAAGGAGCTTGGAAGTTGTCACACCATCTTAGCAAGTAAAAGCAGGACAATTAACTGAAAAATCAACAATTTTTCTTAGATTCATCAAAGAAGGGAGGTCACAGGGAGAATCAATACCCGCAAAATCAGAGACAGGTAGGCAGATAAAGAGATTCAGAACCTACGGGAGTGGAAATTCACCAGCAAAGGTCTCTTGTGTTTCCAGCTTGTGTTTCTTCCAGTCCAGCTTTTCTCATGATGTACTCTGCATATAGGTTAAATAAACAGGGTGACAATATACAGCCTTGACGTACTCCTTTTCCTATTTGGAATGAGTCTGTTGTTCCATGTCCAGTTCTAACTGTTGCTTCCTGACCTGCATACAAATTTCTCAAGAGGCAGATCAGGTGGTCTGGTATTCCCATCTCTGGAAGAATTTTCCACAGTTTATTGTGATCCACACAGTCAAAGTCTTTGGCATAGTCAATAAAGCAGAAATAGATGTTTTTCTGGAACTCTCTTGCTTTTTCCATGATCCAGCAGATGTTGGCAATTTGATCTCTGGTTCCTCTGCCTTTTCTAAATCCAGCTTCAACATCAGGAAGTTCACGGTTCACATATTGCTGAAGTCTGGCTTGGAGAATTTTGAGCATTACTTTACAGTGTGTGAGATGAGTGCAATTGTGCAGTAGTTTGAGCATTCTTTGGCATTGCCCTTCTTTGGGATTGGAATGAAAACGGACCTTTTCCAGTCCTGTGGCCACTGCTGAGTTTTCCACATTTGCTGGCATATTGAGTGCAGCACTTTCACAGCATCATTTTTCAGGATTTGGAATAGCTCAACTGGAATTCCATCACCTCCACTAGTTTTGTTCGTAGTGATGCTTTCCAAGGCCCACTTGACTTCACATTCCAGGATGTCTTGCTCTAGGTCAGTGATCACACCATCATGTTTATCTGGGTCGTGAAGATCTTTTTTGTACAGTTCTTCTGTGTATTCTTGCCATCTCTTCTTAATATCTTCTGCTTCTATTAGGTCCATACCATTTCTGTCCTTTATCGAGCCCATCTTTGCATGAAATGTTTCTTTGGTATCTCTGATTTTCTTGAAGAGATTCTCTAGACAACCTATTAGATATTTGCAAATCATATATCTGATGAGGGATTAACAGTCAATGTACATAATCATACAGCTCAACAGGAAAAAATAATTCCAATAAAAAATGAGTAGAAGATTTGAATAGATATTTTTCCAAAGAAGACATAGAGTTGGCTAACAAGTGTATGAAAAGATGCTCAACATCACCAATCACCAGGGAAATCCAAATCAAAACCAGAAAGTGGTATCACCTCACACCCATCAGAATTTTTATAATCACAAAGGAAATAACCAGGGTTGGCAAGGATGTGGAGAAAAGGGAATCCTTGTGCACTGTTTGTAGACATGTAAATTGCTACAATCACTCTGGAAAAGAGTAGGGAGTTTCCTTAAAAACACTAAAAATAGAAAAACCATATGATCTAGCAATTTTACCTCAAGGTACTTCTCTAGAGAAACAGAAACACTAACTTGAAAATATATCTAGACCCCCCCTTTTTCACTGTAGCATTATTTACAAGAGTAAAGACATGGAAACAGCCTATGTGTCTTGTGATGAATGAATGGATAAAGAAGATGTGGGATGTATCTGTGTGTGGTACAATGGAATATTATTCAGCCATAAAAATGAATGAAATTTGTCATTTGTGAGAACAAGAAAGGAACTTGAAGCTATTATGGCAAGTGAAATAAGTCAGAGAAAGACAAATACTGTATGATCTTAGTTATACATGGAGTCTTGAAAAAAAAAGTAAAAATGAAAAACTGGCTCATAAATACAGAGAAGATTGGTGCTCCCATAGGTGGATAGTACAAGTCTTGCAAATAGGGTAAAGGGTTCAAAAGGTACTAATTTCCATTTATGAAATAAATAAGTCACAGAAGTAACATACAGCATGGTGATTATAGTTAATAATACTGTTTCACTTTGAAAGTTGTTAGTAGAGTACGCCCTAAAAGTTTTCTCCAAAAGCAAAAATATTTTGAACGGTATGATGACAGATATTAACTGGACTTATTGTTGTGATAGTTTTTCAATATATACAAATATTAAATCATTGTTTTTATACCTGAAACTAACATAATGCTATATATCAACTGTACCTCAGTAGGTACTACAATTGATAGCTCCTACTCTACCAAGTTAAAACCCTATGTAACCAGTACTGCTAATTTTAAATACAAAAATTTAAGAAGTCTTCGGTTCCTTATAGACTTTAATAATTTTAAAATTATTTTGCTAAACATAACATACAAATGTGTAAATAAAGTTCAAACAATAATATTAGTAAGTTCAAATGGGTATAATATTAAGTTCAAATATGTTCAAAAGGCAAATTTAAGTATAGATATACAGTAGAGAAAGCATCTGGGTCTAGTTACAGTTTCAAAGAAGCTCTGTAATTAAAAAGTAATCAATATCAAATGAACTTATTTACAAAACAGAAACACATCAAAAGATACAGAAAACAAACTTACGGTTAACAAAGAGGAAAGGGTGGGAGAGGGATAAATTGGGAGGTTGAGATTAACATATAAACATTACTCTAAAATAGATAATCAACAAGGACCTACTGTATAGCACATGGTACTATACTCAATATTTTCTACTAAACTATAAGGGGGGAATAGTGGAATAGTGGCAGATTTTATTTTCATGGGCTCCAAAATTACTTCAGACAGTAACTACAGCCATGAAATTAAAAAACAGCTTGCTCCTTGGAAGAAAACTTATGACAAACCTAGACAGCATATTAAAAAGCAGAGACATCACTTTGCCAACCAAGGTTCATATAGCTAGAGCTATGATTTTTCCAGTAGTCATGTACGAATGTGAGAGTTGGACCATAAAGAAGGTTGAGCACCAAAGAATTGATGCTTTCGAACTGTGGTGCTGGAGAAGACTCTTGAGAGTCCCTTGGACAGCAAGGAGATCAAACCAGTCAATCCTAAATGAAATCAGTCCTGAATATTAATTGGAAGGACTGATGCTGAAGCTGAAGCTCCAGTATTTTGGCCACATAGTGTGGAAAAGACTCTGATGCTGTAGACTATTGAGAGCAAGAGGAGAAGAGGGTGACAGAGGAAAAGATGTCGGGATAGTATCACCAACTTATGGACATGAGTTTGAGCAAACTCTGGTAGATGGTGAAGGACGGGGAAGCGTGGCATGCTGTAGTTCATGGGGTCACAAAAAGTGTGACATGATTTAGTGACTGAATGATAGCATCAACATAAGGGGGAAAAGAATCAAAAAAAGAATATATTTGAAACACTGTGCTACAGACCTGAAACTAACATACTATTGTAAATCAATTGCATTTCAATTAAAAAATACATATGGGTGTATGTATATATATAAAGATATCAGTACCACTGTCAGTAAGCTTTCACTAGTTTCTGTTGATTGGAATACTAACTTTTTAGTTATCATACATTATAAATTAAAAAATCACAACTTTTAAATCAGATAATTATAAAAACCATGTTTTTATACAATAAATATTATATCAATTATAAATTTAATTTTTCTGAAATTTTTCCATTTAAAAACTTGGTGGAAAATACACATAATGAAAGTATAAGTGGTTATGATTGATGAACACCTAAGTTAAAAGCTGAAAAGTAAAAAAAAAAAGTATTGTGTATTTATTTTAATTTCAAATGTATACATAAAAATATTTAAGTATTTTTCAAATAAATTCTTTGTTAACTGTGTTAACGACCTTTAGACATCACACTCATTCCTGGAACTTTGAATGCTATAAATACAGATACATTATTTTAAGTTAAAAGTGTATGAATATATAATATTAGTTTTGATGATCTGTGGTACAGTAACTTATTTTATAAACATTAGTTATGATATTATAAACAAGTGGAATGCTGGATAATAGACTCTAGAATTTTCACAAGAGCTGATAAGATTCTGTATATAAATCATATAAAAGAAGAAAAAGTTTTTTTGAAAATCAAAATATAAGGATTATAGTTAGCAATATTTTATATATATCATGGTTGCAAACTATTTGCAGTGTAGAATATCTGCAGAAGACTGAAATCCATAACATATATAGTAATTATATTTTAAAATACTTGTTAAATTTAGCTAGTAAATTTACTGAATCTATCCTGTTTTGAAGAAGACTTGCTATAATTTTGCACCACAGATAAAATGTACTTTAAAAACTAAAGAGGGGTGTTATTAGAATAGTCAAAATATTCCAGCTCTTCTGGAAAATGAAATTTAGCTTGTTTATAAATTAATATAAATATGTTCAATTCTTTGAAACATTGCATTTTCATTTCAAATGACATAAAATACAATATGGAGCAAGAAATCAAGCCTCACTTGTAATCAGGACATGATATTTTTCCCCTATAAATGCATTTGCTTTCTAAAATTTAGGAAGCTACATATATTTCTGTTAGTAAAAAAACTTATGTGAAAATTTCAGTTTTCAATTTCTATTCCATACTCTCAGACTCTAAACCCATAAACCTGAAAAAACTAAATTGTGATGAGCCAGAGATAGATATAAAACAATGAAAATTGTTGATAATTAAAATATACAGAAAAAATATATGAACATAAAATTTAAAAATAGGAGATATTTAGCATAGCAATATTTATTATAGCTTAAAAAATCTTGGTTAGCATTCAAGAAACAGAGTTTGACTATTCTAAGTTGGGTCATTAACATATTTCTAAAAACCTAATAGCATATTTACAAACTGAAATTTAGTTACTGATTCTGCTCAATTATTTCTTTACCACATGCCCTCTCTATGCCCCAGAAAAAAAAAAAAATCATGCTAATATTGGGATAGGTATAAGATGATTTTGCTACTCAGGAGTCATTCGAAATAATCTACAAAGAAAACTAAGAGAGCTACAGAAAATCAAAGATAAAGAAAAATTCTGGAAATAGACCAGAAGATAAAATATCTAAAATAAGAACAAAGATAAGAATTATAGCTGTCCTCCTCATAACCACACAAGCAAAAAGAGAGTAAAATATTTAAAGTGTTTCCAGAAAAACCTCTCCAACCTAGAATTCTGTACCCTCTGAAATAACCTTTCAAAGTGAAGGAGAAATAATTACTTTCACAGACAAGCAAATATTGAAAGAATAAGTTGCCAGAAATTGCCAACATCCATTGTATCAAAGAAAAAACAAGGGAATATGAAAAAAATAAAGAAATCTGCTTCGCTGACTATACTAAAGCCTTTGACTGTGTGGATCACAACAAACTGTGGAAAATTCTTAAAGAGATGCAAATACCAGACCACCTTACCTGCCTTCAGAGAAGCCTATATGCAAGACAAGAAACAACAGTTAGAACCAGACATGGAACAACAGACTGGTTCAAAATTAGGAAAGGAGCATATATTGTCACCCTGCTTAGTCAACTTCTATGCAGAATACATCATGTGAAATGCTGGACAGGATGAATCACAAGCTGGAATCAAGATTGCCAGGAGAAATACCAACCACCTCAGACATTCAGATGATACTACTTTAATGGCAGAAAGAGAAGAGGAACTAAACAGGCTCTTGATGAGGGAAAAAGTACAGTGGAAAAGCTGACTTAAAGCTCAACATTCAAAAAACAAAAATTACGGCATCTGGTCCCATCACTTCATGGCAAATAGACAAAGAAAAACTGGAAAAAGTAACAGACTTTATTTTACTAGGTTCCAAAATCACTGCTGACAGTAACTGCAGCCATGAAATTAAGACCTGCTCACTGGAAAAAAAACCTATAACAAACGTATTAAAACAAACATAAAACATAAAAAAAACAAGCATATTAAAATGCAGAGACATCACTTTGTGGACAAAAGTCCGTACAGCAAAAGCTAGGCTTTTTCCAGTAGTCATGTGCAAATTGGAAAGTAGGAATATAAAGAAGGCTGAGTTACAAAGAATTGATGTTTTGAAACTGTGGTGCTGGAGAAGACTCTTGAGAGTCCCTTGGACAGCAAGGAGATCAAACCTGTCAATCCTAAAGGATATTAGTCCTGAATATTCATTGGAAGGACTGATGCCAAAACTGAAGCTCCAGTACTTTGGCCACCTAGTATGAAGAACTAACTCACTGAAAAAGACCCTGATGTTGGGAAAGACTGAGAGCAGGAGAAGAAGGGTGAGACACAGAATGACATGGTGGGATGGCATATCTGAGCCAATGGACATTAACTTGAGCAAACTCCAGGATATAGTGAAGAACAGGGACACCTGGTGTGCTGCAGTTCATGGGGTCACGAAGAGTAGGACATGACTTAGTGACTGAACAACAAGTATTAACTGGCAAGAAATATCAAAAGAAGTTCTTTAGAGAAAGGCAATATATTGTAGTTCAGAAACTCAGTTCTACAGAAAGCAAGGAAAAGCACTGAGAAATAAAAAGGTGTAGGTAAAATTAAACTTTTTAGTTTTGTCCTTAAGTGTTCTAATAGATACCAATTTGTCAAAATACTAAAAGCAAACACATGAAGTTATGAATGCTTATATATATGAAATTAATCACAGTAATAATAAGAGACAGAAGAAACTAATTAGGTTTATTTTCTTATTATAAGGTACTCAGACTACCTTGAAATTGGAATTGGATTAGTTATAAAAGTGTATTGCAAACTTTAGGGCAACTACTAAAAAAAGTAAAATAAGAACTATAAAAATATGCTAATAATGGAGGAAAATGGAATCATATGCAATGTTCAATTAAAACCACAAAGGCCAGAAAAAGTGTGGAAGGCAAAAACAGAAACAAAAAACAGTGGCAATAAACAAAAAACAGTAGTTAATATGGCAGATATTAATCAAAGTATAGCAATAATCATAATGTTCATCAGTAGTCAAAATGCAATGATGACAAGAAATTGACAAAATGACAAGAGATTCTCAAAGGAGATTAGAAAAAAAAGATGAGACTCAACTATATGTTGTCTACAACAAAGCTCACTTTAAAGATAAAGACATATAGATTAAAATGAAGTGATTGAGAAAGATATAAAATGCTAATACTAATCAAAAGAAAGCAGGAGTGGCTTTATTAACTTCAGACAGCAGATTTCAAAGCAAGGAAAGTTAGCAGAGATAATGAAGGGCATTACCCCATGAACTATCCAGTCCATGGAATTCTCCAGGCCAGAATTCTCAAGTGGGTAGCTGTTCCCTTCTCCAGAAAATCTTCACAACTCAGGAATTGAACCAGGGTTTCCAGAATTGCAGGTGATTCTTTACCAGCTGAAAATGAGAAAGCTCAGTCATGTCCGATGCTCTGCAACCCCATGGACTGTAGCCTACCAGGCTCCTCTATCCATGGAATTTTCCAGGCAATAGTACTGGAGTGGGTTACCATTTACCAGCTGAGCTACCGGAGAATCCCAATGAAGAGCATTACATAATGACAATGGGGTCATTTCTCCAAGAAGACATACTAATTGATAAAGTTTACCCTCCTAAAAACTGGGTAAAACTATTTGAAGCAAAATTGAAAGAAATGCAAGTAGAAACAGATGAATGCACTATCATGGCAGGAGACTTCAATACCTCTCTACAGAAACGGACTGATCCAGCAGACAGAAAAATCAGTTTAGGATATAGTTGAACTCAAAAACACTATCAACTATAATTAATATCTACAGACTACTTAATCACACAAGAACCGAATATACACTCATCAAAAGATCACATGAAATATCTGTCAAGATAGAACACATTCTGGATCATAAAATAAACTTTAGCAAACTTTAAAAAATTATACAATATCCATTCCATATTTCCATGAAATTAAAGTAGACATCACTAGCAGAAAGATAGCTTGTAAATCCCCAAATAGATGGACATTAACAACACATTTCTACATAACACATATATCTAAATAATGCAAAGCTCAAAGATGATCACATGATAAACTGTTTAATATTTTAACCAAATAAAAATTTAAAAATACAACTTATCAAAATGTGTGAGATGCAGCAAAACTGGTGCTTCAAGGTAATTTTTAGCACTGAATGCATATACTGCAAAAGAAGAAAGATCTAAAAGTAACAATCTAAACTTCTATCTTATTAAATTAGAAAAATAAGAGAAAATTAAATCAAAGAGAATAAATAATATGAATTAGACCAGAAGTCAACAAAATTGAAAACAGGAAATCAATACAGAAAATCCATCAAACTAAAAACTGGTTCTTTGTCAAGATCAATAAAATTAATAAGACTCCAGCCAAGCCAGAGAAAGAGATAGGGGGTGGAAGGGATAGAAATAACCAATATCAGAAATAAGAAATGGAAAAACACTACAGATCCCACAGACAATACCATGAACAACTCCATGCACACAAATTTGATAACCTTGATGAAATGAACTGATTCTTTAAAAGAAATAATCTGCCAAAACTCATACAAGAATAATTCTGAATATGTGTATATCGAAGAATGAAATTGAGTCAACAACCAACAACCTTCCAAAACAGAAACACCAAGCCCAGATGGGTTCAATAGGGAATACAAAGGAAGAAGTTATATGAATTCTCTACAATCTCTTTCAGAAGATAGAAGCATAGGTAATACTTTCTAACTCACCCTATGAGCCACCATTATCCTGATACTAAAGTCAGTCAAAAACATTACAAAACTACAGACCAGTATTTTTCATTAAAACAGATATAAAAATCCTAAAAAAATTAATAAATCAAACCGTACAATGTACAAAAAGAATCATACATCTACTACTGAGGAAGGTGATTGCAGCCATGAAATTAAAAGACTCTTGGCTCCTTGAAAGAAAATTATGACAAACCTAGACAGTGTATTCAAAAGCAGAGACATTACTTTGCTGACAAAGGTCTATCTAGTCCAAGCTAGTGTTTCTCCAATAGTCATGTATGGATGTGAATGTTGGACCCTAAAGAAAGCTGAGTGCCGAAGAATTGATGCTTTTGAACTGTGGTGCCCTTGGACTGCAAGGAGATCAAACCAGTCAGTCCTAAAGGAAATCAAGCCTGAATATTCATTGAAAGGACTGGTGCTGAAGCTGAAGCTTCAGTACTTTGGCCACCTGATGGGAAGAGCTGATTCATTGGAAAAGACCCTGATGCTGGGAAAGATTGAAGGCAGGAAGAGAAGGGGATGACAGAGGATGAGATGGTTGGATGGCATCACTGACTCAATGGACATGAGTTTGAGCAAACTCTGGGAAATGGTGAAGGACACAGAAGTCTGGCATGCTGCAGTCCATGGGGTTGCAAAGAGTCAGACACGACTGAGCAACTGAACAACAACAAAAAACACCAAGCTGGATTTACTCCAGATATACAAGACTCCTACAACATTCACAACCAACTAATGTCATCTATCACACCAACAGGTAAAAAGAAAAATCACATGATTATATCAACAGATGTAGAAAAAGCATCCAACACAATCCATTACCTTTTCATGATAAAACTCTAAGTATACTAGGAATAGAAAAAACTTCCTCAACTTGATAAAGATTGTTTTTAAAAAATCTACAGCTAATATCATAATTAGTGATCAGAAAGAAAAGAAGCTTTTCAACTAAGAAGTCCAAGACTAGAAATGTCCCATCTTACCATTATTTCCCAACATTGTACTGAAAGTACTAGCTTATGCAATGAGACCAAAAGGAAAAAAAAAAAAAAATGTGCAGATGACATCTCTGTTCACAGATAACACGATCATCAGTGCAGGAAATTCAAAGACTAGACAAATACTCTTGGAACTATTAATACTAAGTGGCTACAGCAAAGTTGTAGATTGAGGGTTAAAACACAAAAGTCAAACACTTCTCTATATACCAGCAATGAATGAGTTAAAAACACAACATCATTTCCATTTACCACTACCAAAAATAAAATATTTCTGTGTAAATGAAAAAAATGCACAAGAAAAACAAACAAAAATATTAATGAGAAATTCAAAGAATAAATGAATGCAGAAAGACTTAATGTTCATAGATAGAATGATTCAGTACTGTCAAGATGTCAGTTTCCCAATTTATCTTTTGATTCAAGACAATCCCACTCAAAATCTCAGCAAATTATTAATCAATATTGACAAACTGATTCTAAATTTTATATAAAGAGGCAAGAGATCCCCCAAACACAATATGTAAGGAGAAGAACAAAGTTAGAAAAATGACACTGCCTGACTTTAAGACTCACTATAAAGCTATACTGATCAAGACAAAATAGTACTGCGAAGAAAAAGGTAGATCAATGGAAAAGAATTGAGAGCTAAGAAACAGAGAGACATAAATACAATCAACTGCAATGGAGCAAAGACATATTTTCAACAAATGGTGCTGAAACAGCTGGACATTCACATGGGAAAAAGAAGGAATCTAAACACAGATTTTATACCTTCAAGAAAATTAAATCCAATTAAACTATATTACCTAAATATAAAACATAAAATTATAAAACTCTTAGAAAATCACTTAGGAGAAAACCTAGATTACATTACGGATGATGATGATTTTGTTAGATATATCATAAACATAATCCATGAAAGAAATATGTTATAACCTACAATTCTTTAATATCAAAGACATGATCTGCAAAAGTTAATGCCAAAGGAACGAGAAGACAAGTAACAGACTGGGAGAAAATCTTTTGTAAAAGTCACATGTGATAAAGGACTCACTAAAAATGTACATGGAGAAGGCAATGGCACTCCACTCCAATACTCTTGCCTGGAAAATCCCATGGGCGGAGGAGCCTGGTAGGCTGCAGTCCATGGGGTCATGAAGAGTCGGACACGACTGAGCGACTTCATTTTCACTTTTCACTTTCATGCATTGGACAAGGAAATGGCAACCCACTCCAGTGTTCTTGCCTGGAGAATCCCAGGGACAGGGGAGCCTGGTGGGCTGCCGTCTATGGGATCACACAGAGTCGGACACAACTGAAGCCACTTAGCAGCAGCAGCAAAAATGTACAAAGAACTCAAAATTCAACAATTAGAAAATGAACTAGGTTAAAAATATAAGGCAAAACCTAAATACAAATTTCAGTAAAGAAGATAGAATGGTGGCAAATAATCATATGAAAGTTGCTTCTCATCACACATCATCAGGAACAAGAAAATTAAGACAAGAATGAGATACCATTACACATCTAATTAGAATGGCCAAAAGTCTAATACTGATAACCCAAACTGCTGACAAGGATGCAGAGCAACAGGAACTTTCATTCATTCTTATAGGAATGAAAAATCGTATAGCCACTCTGGAAAAGAGTTTGTTGGTTTCTCAAAAAAAAAAACTAAACATATTCTTCCCATAAAATCCAGCAGTGCATTCTTTGGTATTTACCTAGAGAAGTTGAAAACTTACTTAACATATTACTCTGCACATGGATATTTATAGCAGCTTTACTCATCATCAAAATTGGGAAGAATCAAGAAATACTTTAGTAAGTGAATGCATAAATAACCTATGGTACATATAGACGAGGGAGTATTTACTCAGCACTAAAAATAAATTACAATTTATTTTACAAGCAATGTGCTCAGTTTTCCAGCAAATCTGGAAAACTCAGCAGTGGGCACAGGACTGGAAAAGGTCAGTTTTCATTCCAATCCCTAAGAAAGGCAATGCCAAAGAATGCTCAAACTACCGCACAATTCCAAGTCATCTCACACGCTAGTAAAGTAATGCTCAAAATTCTCCAAGCCAGGCTTCAGCAATGCGTGAAGGGTGAACTTCCAGATGTTCAGGCTGGTTTTAGAAAAGGCAGAGGAACCAGAGATCAAGTTGCCAACATCCGCTGGATCATCGAAAAAGCAAGAGAGTTCCAGAAGAACATCTGTTTCTGCTTTATTAACTATGCCGAAGACTTTGACTGTGTGGATCAAAATAAACTGTGGAAAATTCTGAAAGAGATGGGAATACCAGACCACCTGATCTGCCTCTTGAGAAATTTGTATGCAGGTCAGGAAGCAACAGTTAGAACTGGACATGGAACAACAGACTGGTTCCAAATAGGAAAAGGAGTATGTATATACTCAAGGCTGTATATTGTCACCCTACTTATTTAACCTATATGCAGAGTACATCATGAGAAATGCTGGGCTAGAGGAAGCACAAGATGGAATCAAGATTGCTGGGAGAAATATCAATCACCTCAGACACACAGATGACACCACCCTTATGGCAGAAAGTGAAGAAGAACTAAAGAGCCTCTTGATGACAGTGAAAGAGGAAAGTGAAAAAGTTGGCTTAAAGCTCAACATTCAGAAAACTAAGATCATGGCATCTGGTCCCTAGACAGCATATTCAAAAGCAGAGACATTACTTTGCCAACAAAAGTCCGTCTAGTCAAGGCTATGGTTTTTCCAGTGGTCATGTATGGATGTGAGAGTTGGACTATAAAGAAAGCTGAGCGCAGAAGAATTGATGCTTTTAACTGTAGTGTTGGAGAAGGCTCTTGAGAGTCCCTTGGACTGCAAGGAGATCCAACCAGTCCATCCTAAAGGAGATCAGTCCTGGGTGTTCATTGGAAGGACTGATGTTGAAGCTGAAACTCCAATACTTTGGCCACCTCACGCGAAGAGCTGACTCAGTGGAAAAGACACTGATGATAGGAAAGCTTGAAGGTAGGAGGAAAAGGGGATGACAGAGGATAAGATGGTTGGATGGCATCACCGACTAATGGACATGGGTTTGAGTGGACTCCGGGAGTTGGTGATGGATAGGGAGGCCTGGCATGCAAAGAGTCAGACAGGACTGAGCGACTGAACTGAACTGAAGTGAACTAATCAAGCAATGAAAAGACATGGTGTAATCTTAAATGCATATTATTTAGTGAAATAAGCCAACTAAAAGGGCTACATACTTAGAATTCTACCCATATGATATTCCGGAGAAAGGAAAACATGAAAGCACAAATATCAGCAGATGCAGGATTTGGGGAGAGGGATGAATAGGCAGAGCACAGAGGATTTTTAGGAGAGTTAAACTACTCTGAATAGTATTATAACAATGTATACATGTCCTTATACTGTGTCCAAACCCACAAAATAAAAAGACCAAGAGTAAATTGCAAGGGAAACCATGGACTTTGGGTGAGAATGATGTGTCACTGTAGGTTCATCAATTACAATACATGTACCACTCTGGTAGGTATGCTGACAATAAGGGATGCTATGCATGTGTGGGGTATATTGGAAACCTCTGTACCATCTTCTAAATTCTGCTATGAACCTAAAACTGCTTTTAAAAATAAAGAAAGCAAAATACAAGTTAGGGGGGAAGGTTTCCCTTTGCCCTACAGAAACAGGGTGAAGATTTCTTCAATAGGACACAGTGGGGAAAAAAATAGTGAATAGGTTGAGACCAGACTAGCTGAGTAAAAAAATCCAAAGAAAGAAAACAGTTTAAAAAAAAAAAAAGAGAGAGAGAGATTTTTGCTTTCCACTCCAATCAGGAAGAGTAAGAGGAGGAAGAGTGGTTCAACAGAGAGATGATACTCAAATAATAGAAACAATGAGAACTCTGGCATAAACTGGCCAAGCCATGAACCTGAGTCCATGGTCCATAAACCAGGACCTCATTTGGATTCAGTTTCTTTTTATGAAGGAGAATAAAAATTTAATGTCTCGCAACAATTTTCACACAACCTTCATAGTTTTGCCTATAGTGATAATAAGTAAACTGGTATTAATTGTTAATAAGCACAATTCAGTTCAGTCGCTCAGCTGTGTCCAACTCTTTGTGACCCCATGAATCGCAGCTTGCCAGCCCTCCCTGTCCATCACCAACTCCCGGAGTTCACTCAAACTCATGTCCATCGAGTCAGTGATGCCATCCAGCCATCTCATCCTCTGTCGTCCCCTTCTCCTCCTGCCCCCAATCCCTCCCAGCATCAGGATCTTTTCCAATGAGTCAACTCTTCACATGAGGTGGCCAAAGCAAAACATCTTATTTGGATGATGGAAATCTGTACCTGGTTTGTGGTCACACAACTCTGTACGTTTACTGAAAATCATGAAACTTCTCACTTAAAACAGGTGAAGTTATTGGTATGTAAACTATAACTCAGAAAAGTTCTTCATAAGTCTATTTCACTTCTTTTTATGGCACTTCATCAGATACTCTCTTCCAATAGGAAAAAAAAAAAAAAAAAAACTCCCAAATGCCTCCAAAGAATATCTTTTTTTCAACCTATTATAGTTTGGTTTGTCTGATGTCCCTTTTAAAATATGGAACTCAAGATCAATCACATCATCTCCATTCTATACAGAATAATAGGTTACTACTAATCTTTTATCAATTTATTTTATTCTGGTCACTGTAGCTTGTGACTGTTTAAGCAACTATATCACACTGTCTGATTATATAAAAGATAAACAAATAAAATCCATTAACTTTTTTACCAGTATAATCAACTGCCAAAAATATTTATTCCCAATCACACAGTATATAACATTTCTTTTCATTTTTTACTTAAAAATTAATATTAGTAAAAATTTGAAGAAAATAGAAAAGGCAGAGGAAGGACAAAAACCATAGCTGATATAGTATTAATACAATCCCTCAGCTAATAGGCTCTACTGATCTTTCTTTCCTTAGGGCTCTAATTATTTAGTTCTATAATATAATAATTAACCCCATCTGACAACTCCCCAAATTATATCTCCAGCCCAGACCTGTCTCACAAAGTCCAAATTCATGTATAATGCAAACAAACACATACACACACAAGAGCCCATTACATACACACTGCATACATATACATCTGGGTATTTTATGCGCCCAAAACCAAATGTTGAACTCTCCGTACTATCCCAATAACTGTCTCTACTTTCTAATCCATAGCCTTTCCCATTTCACTTGTCCCTCTGGCCTTCAAGCAGTTATCCATCACTACTCTTTCTTTCACATTCCAGAGCCATTCCGTTAGCAAATTGTATTAATTGTGCTTTCACACATACATCCAGAATCTAACCAAGTTCTCATCACCCCTACTGTTACCATACTGGCCAAGACTTCACCAACTCTCACGTGTTTTGCTGGAGAAGCCTCTACACAAGTCTCCCTGTTTCTATCATTGCCTCATCTTCCATTACAGTCTATTTTCACATTTCTACATGCTCTTTTCAACCATTAAGAAAGTTGCATAAAAACCCAGCAATGGCTTTGTTTCACTCAGTAAAGGAAAATCCTTTATTTAGGCTGTTGTCATCTCTCTGACCTTCTCTCTTGCCATTTTTTTCCTTTCATTCACTCACCTTGTTAAGTATTCTATATTTTCTAAACATTCTTAATACATATTTTTTTTATTAACAGAAAACTTTTAAACAATAAAACGACAGGAGAGTAATTTCCCTTTTTACTCAAATGCTTTCTAAGTACAGAATTGAATAACAGGGTTAAGACTTTAGAAGAAAAAACTAAGTTCGTGGTTAGTAACTTGTAAGCCCTTGAATGTTTAAGTTGCTGATGAAAACTTTAACGAGGACAGTCTTCTTAAATTGTATCGTGCAGTAGAATGATTTCTGAGTTTGGAATTGAAATATCCTGCTTAAATATTCTCTCTACTGCTAATTGTAAGACCTTGACTAAGTCACTATTCTTTCGGATTCATAGCTTTCTCATGTATAAAGATGAACAGAAGAATCTGTAAAACTCATCATAAACTCGTGCTTTACAAGAGAATAAATTTATTTATCGGTACCTATTATTTAGCGGTACCTAAAAGAAACACATCCAATAAAACTGACTTATTCCCAGGGATGCTACTGAAAGTTCTAAATTAATCTTCGTACACGAAAGGATGCCAAAAATACCACAAATGTTAAGGGCCTCATTGCATAAGTTTACAATTTCCAAAAGCCTATTAAGTGATCTCAAACTGAGAGGGGTGGTGAGGTTCACTCTCTAGTAACTGCAAGGACAAAGAAGCCACAAAGCTTCCTGAATAAACACGGATTTTAAAAGTTCAGAATGTGTATCTGAACATTGGGGATAGAGCAGATGGCTTCAGATGACGATCCAAGGATTAGGGTTATCTTTCAAGAGATCCTTGGGAACTGCTTCTGGCTAAAAGAAACCACGCGTTAGAAAGGACGAATCGCCTTTGAGAGAAAGCTACAAGTTTCGATTTCTCCTTAAACTGGTGAATTCTCGAAATTTCGTCGCCCAAACTGAACCCCTTACCGGGTCTAGCAGGCTGCAATGCCTTACGAGTTGGGAACTAGCGCCCCAGACCCGGCACTGTCCGACAAATCTCTAGGTGGCCATTTCCGTTCCGGAGACCGTTACTAAGGGAACGGGGCGAAGCTCTGTGCTGACCCCATCGGGGTTTTGCCTAGGCGGGCCAGAGAGCTTCGGGGGCGTGGTTACGTGAAGGACGCACGCAGGGGGCGGGACAGACGCGAAACCGGACCAAAGACCAGGTTTTGTCCCAGGGCGCATGCGTGCGGTGCTTCCCTGCCGCATACCTGGAAGTCCTCGGCCGCCTTGGATAAGGTGAAACTATGGAAGCTGAAAGTGCCCCTGCCGGCGAATCTTTGCGAGAAGCCACGCAGCGAAGGTTGCTGAGGTTTTCAGAGCTTAGAGGTACCAAAGGAGGAACCCTAGCACCTCCCCTGCAATGGATAGGAGTGTTTTACGTGCTGGGATATTTCCTGGACTGCCACTTCCTTTTACTAATCACCTGCGGACCCAGGACATTGGCCCAGGCGGAGCTAATGTTCCTGTTTTTTATTCTTCTGTCACTCTGCTTTCTTTACGTTCTGCTTGTTACTTTCCTCCTTTAAGTTTACTTCTTATTGCATATGTGTGAGGAGGATGGAGGAGAAGGCAATGGCACCCCACTCCAGTACTCTTGCCTGGAAAATCCCATGGACGGAGGAGCCTGGTAGGCTGCAGTCCATGGGGGTCGCGAAGAGTCGGACACGACTGAGCAACTTCACTTTCACTTTTCACTTTCATGCATTGGAGAAGGAAATGGCAACCCACTCCAGTGTTCTTGCCTGGGGAATCCCAGGGACGGGGGAGCCTGGTGGGCTGCCATCTATGGGGTCGCACAGAGTCAGACACGACTGAAGTGACTTAGCAGAGGAGGATGGAGAAGAAAGACACTTATTGGCTTGACTAGTGAAGCTATAAATAAAAGTTAAACATTTGGTTAGTTCATTAACAAAAATTACTTCAAATAAACCTGGAAGATTTAAAGCATACTGTTTTGACGCTTATAAATACGATTTTAACTTTCCTCCAGTCCCTACCCATTTCACCAATTTGTTCCATAATGTGAACGCTTACTAAGTGAAAAGCCAAACAATATGGAGGAATTATGGACAAAATATTTAAAGGATTAGAAAAAATTTTTAATTTTTTTAAAAGACTATACCACTTGTCATTTTTTGTATAACTATCTAATAGGTTATGTTTTTATCGACATTACTGCTCTTAAAAATACAGAAAATAGTACTTAGATAACTTCACCATCAGCCAAAAGTTCAGTCTATCTTTTGTTGAGTTCATTAAGGACCTGGGAACTTTTCTGTTATCCAGTATTTGGTATCATTCTCCAATAACCTTTATAAGCTTGCATGATTCAGCTTAAGGTAATTAAAAATTAATGTACCCATATTTATAAACACCAGCATTGTGGCAGTATATCCTTGGGTTTAATCTTTCTTAGCCAACAAACATTAAGTCGTACCCATATGTGAAAATTGATTTTCAAAGCTGGAGATTCATTGATTGCTTTGGCTCCTCTTTTTATTTAGGAATTGAGCCCATCTTTAGCAAGTCAAAAGTACTTTTCTTAATCAAGAAACATTTTAACTCTCAGAATATCTAAGTAAATGGAATGGTAGACCAAAAAAGGAATAAGTGATCTAAAAGAGAGGAAGAAATAGAATTTGTCAACAGTCCTTACAAGAGAAAAAGAATTTGTCAACATTCCTTATTAGAACTATTTTAAATCCTGCTAGCTGGACACTCATTATTCCCAAATTCTCAAAAGAAGATACATTTTTGGAGATACTGCTACCTGTTTCTTCCTTTTTACCAAATAGGTAAAACCTGTAACAGCTAGAGAATTCTAATAATATTTATCTTTTCTTTCTTTTTGCACATAGGCAAATCTATGGCAGCTGGAGAATTCTGGGACATTGTTGCAATTACAGCAGCTGATGAAAAACAGGAACTTGCTTATAAGCAACAGCTTTCAGAAAAGCTGAAAAAAAAGGAGTTACCCCTTGGAGTTCAATATCATGTTTTTGTTGATCCTGCTGGAGCCAAAATTGGTATGCATTTATGGTTAGATTTATACATAACTTGTGGGTAGACTAATCATTGAAGAAAAGTTTTCCTGTGGCTTACAGTTTAGGGACTATGTATGTTTCCACCTGTAGTCTTTACAAATATAAAAATTTTTAATGTAAATTCACTGTTTTTAAGAAAGATAAAAGGGATGGCAGGTGTTTTTGCACATTGTGGACATACCATGGAAAACTTCCAGAATATTATCCTATGTTAAAATAAAATTTATTAGTCTTAGTAAAATTTATTCTGATGGTAAACATTCCTTTGAACCTTATCCGTAGTTCTCTTAAGTTCCCTCCGAACTCCACAGTTTGTTCAGAAATAAAATGAAGGGAGCAAGTCAGGAAAAATAGATACTGCCTCTTGAGACCACAATACACAATGTGAAAGAGCACAGTCTAATTGCATAAGTATTGTAAGATGTTTACTTTTAAAAACAAGTTGTCAGCTTTGCCTTTTGACCTTCCCTTATAAATAAAAATACATGCCATTTTTCTGGGGGCCGTTTTCCATGTGATACTTAAAGCTGAAGCCCCTTGATACCAGAATTCGGGTATTTGTATCTGATATTGGCATGTCCTAATTAGCTGATGTTTTAACCTTTGTAAAATATGGTCAGTACTTCTGTGAGTCTGATGTTTGAATGAGATTTAGGTACAAAATGTTAGGTAACTTGTCCAAGGTAACTAGTAAATGGAAGTTACATTCACTTCCATTTGTAAAGTTTTAGGAAACTTACATGATTTTTTAGGAAATCAGGTTCTAAAAACCTTTTTGGAGAGTAAATCTAAGGCACCTATTTGATCATATGGGAGAATTATTTTAATGACTTTTATGGTTCTTAAGTCCAAGTGAATGTGCAAATTTATAGTCTTCTAGTGCCTAATTTATCATTTCTTTCTTTATATTACTATTTTCATGAAAGAATTAACTCAACTTTTATTGAGTTGGCCTGATCTCTGGGTTTTATTACTAATTATTTAATTGCCAGGAAATGTGTATTTAATTTGATTCTTTTGCCTGTACCTTTGCTCTCTGCCTAATTTTAGCCAAAGGATCTTATCCTCAAAGTTATAACACCTAAATTTACTGTAATAAAATAAACCCTGCTTTTTAACTTTAAGGAAATGGAGGATCAACCCTTTGTGCCCTTCGATGTTTGGAAAAGCTTTATGGAGATAAATGGAATTCTTTTACCATCCTATTAATTCACTCTGGTAATGTTATACTTTACTAATTTACATTTTCTTTTAGTATTTTACCCTTGATATCTCAGGGACATTTTTCTCCCTTACTAATACTTCTTTCTTTCATTTTGTTCTTTTGTTTTGAAGTTAATTCTGCTTTGGAAGCAAATATTTCATGTATTTCTTGATATTGTTAGGTTGTTAGTAACATAATATCTTTCACAAAATTTAACTTTAAAATCATGGATCATGTACATTATCAACTTTTCATGGATATTGTTCCATTTTCCTAAGATAGAACTCATCAAAACATGAGCATTTCTTGATAATGTTTTAGAAAGCATTCTTGCTTTAGGGGAGAGGCTGCATTAGTGCTATGATTACCAGACTTTAGGCAAAACCTTCTGTTACACATTTTTATCTAATTACTGGTGACCAAAGTCTATAATCCTTAAAGAGTTTAAAAACAAAAGAAAAGGTAATGACAGAACATAGAGTTGACAAAGTATAAAAGAGGGGAATTCCCATACAAATAAGGCGGTAGAAATATAAGAAAGAAATAATCTCAGAATAAAGGATAGTTTTCAAATTGGACAAGTTTGGTTGTATTAAAATTTTGGTTGTATGATAGAAACCTGTTACTTTCCCTCTGTGAACTGAGGGCTGGTGAAACTTTGTCATGGACCTGCACTGTTCAGTTACAGATATTTTAGAACCATTTGTCCACATGGTTACCAAGGGACTTTTCATTTCTTATGATTCACACACAGAACAATTCTTTTTAAAGATGATACCAAGTAAAGCGTCCAAGTTCTAATTTTAAGTTTAATTTAAAAGGTTAAAAAAAAAAGGCTTAGAGTTTTATTCCAGAACATTGTTATTATTACCAATTTAGTAAAAATTAAGTTGGACACCAGAAAATGTATACAGTTGATCCTTGAATAACACAGGGTTTAGGGGTGCTGACCCTTACACAGTCTGAAACCTGCATGTAACTTCGTAGTTGAACCTGTATAGAGGTAGTTCCACTCTGTATATCCACAGTTTCTCATCACGGATTCAGCCAACCTGGGGTCATACAGTCTTACAGTATTTATTGAAAAAAATCCTCATATAAAGGGATTGGTATAATTCAAACCCTTACTCTTCCAGGGTCAAGTATAATTAAAAATAGGTAATTCTTGTAACGTGAAATTTTACTTTTGGTTAGTATTTGGAAAATGAAAAAGAAAGTATTAACTCTTGTTGGTTGAACAATGTACTCTGAGGTGAGTATTTTACATCTATTATTAATCTTAAAATAATAATTATATAATAATAATTATGATAAAGTATTATTCCACATCTGCTGTCTTAGAGTAAATCCAAAGATAAACAGTTAAAAAATGGTATACCAGAATTTAAACCCATTTTTATGTGACTCTTTCTACTATGTCTCTATTAGTTACATAGTTACATAAAATGATGTAACAATTTATAGTGTATTTAATGTATTTAAGAGAACACATTTCTCAAGGAATTAAGTCATATGGCTCATCATTGAGGGAGAAGCCTTTTTAAATTAAAAACAAGTATATATTGTAAAATGCTTTTATATAAATGCACCTTTACTGCTTTTAAATGTAGGTAATAATTTGATGAAAAATGTTGCAACTGGAAATTAGTCTTTAATAGATAATTATGTATACTGGTTTTTTGGTTACATTTTTCCCCCATGAAGTGGATTTTTAATATGGTAGTTTACACATGGTTGAAATTTACTGTTTAAAATGTAGACACAAGATCATATTTTTGCTCATTTTCCTTTTCACTTGTTCTACAGTTGATTCAAAAATGTGTCATAGCCTGTAAAGCATATTTAGAATTCTTTCCTAGTCTAGAATTGCATTATATCAAATCTTTACAGGAGAATTGCTCTTTGAATTTGAAATTTATTCTTCCTTCCTGGGGTATAGTAATGCATATATTTTAAATATCTTTAGAGATATTTTGAGTTGTAACTGATGCTCCTACAATTTTAAATCTTACTTACAATCTTATAAACATTTTAAAACAGTGATTTTGTTTAATTCTATATAGGTGGCTACAGTCAACGCCTTCCAAGTGCGAGTGCTTTGGGGAAAATTTTCACTGCTTTACCTTTTGGTAGCCCCATTTATCAGATGTTGGAATTAAAACTAGCCATGTACATTGATTTCCCCTCACATATGAATCCTGGGATTCTGATTACCTGTGCAGACGATATTGAACTTTATAGTATTGGAGAATCTGAGTTTATTAGGTTTGACAAACCTGGCTTTACTGCTTTAGCTCATCCTTCTAGTTTGACTGTTGGTACAACACATGGAGTGTTTGTCTTAGAACCTTGTAACCATTTAGAATATAGAGACCTCGAATACAGAAGTTGCCATCGTTTCCTTCATAAGCCCAGCATAGAGGAAATGTATGAGTTTGATGCTGTGTGTAGACCTAGAAATTTTTTTCAACAGGAATTTGCTGGGAGTGACATACCCTCGCTTAAATTAGAGCCTGAGTATGTCTACACAGACAGCCTATTTTACATGGATCATAAAACAGCAAAAAAGTTACTTGCTTTTTATGAAAAAAAATAGGTACACTACACTGTGAAATAGATGCCTATGGAGACTTTCTTCAGGCTTTGGGACCTGGAGCAACTGTGGAGTATACCAAAAACACATCAAATGTCACTAAAGAAGAGTCAGAGTTGGTAGACATGAGGCAGAGAATATTTCATCTGCTTAAAGGAACACCATTAAATGTTGTTGTTCTTAATAACTCCAAATTTTATCACATTGGAACAACAGAAGAATATTTGTTTCATTTTACTGCAGATAGCAGTTTGAAGTCAGAGCTTGGCTTACAGTCTATAGCTTTTAGCCTCTTTCCATCGATACCAGAATGCTCTACTAACAAACCCTGTATTATCCAAAGTATACTGGATTCAACATGTTCTGTGACACCTGGCTCAGTTGTGGAGTATTCCAGATTGGGGCCTGATGTTTCAGTTGGGGAAAATTGCATCATTAGTGGTGCTTATGTCAAAACAACAGCTGTCCTGCCTGCATATTCTTTTGTGTGTTCCTTAAGCTTGAAGATGAATGGACACTTAAAGTATTCAACAATGGCATGTGGAGTGCAAGACAACTTGAAACAGAATGTGAAAACATTGTCAGATGTAAAGTTACTTCAATTCTTTGGGGTCTGTTTCCTGTCATGCTTAGACATTTGGAATCTCAAAGTTACAGAGGAACTATTCTCTGGAAACAAGACATGTTTGAGCTTGTGGAATGCTCGTATTTTCCCAGTTTGTTCTTCTTTGAGTGATTCAGTGACAACATCCCTAAAGATGTTAAATGCTGTACAGAGCAAGTCAGCATTTAGCCTGAATAACTATAAGCTGTTGTCCATTGAAGAAATGCTTTTCTACAAAGATATAGAAGACATGATAACTTATAGGGAGCAAATTTTTCTAGAAATTACTTTGAATAGGAAGCAGTCTGATTTAGAGACATCTTATTAAATATTGTATTGGAGAAGGAAATGGCAGCTCACTGAAGTATTCTTACCTGGAAAATCCCATGGACAGAGGAGCCTCATGGGTTATAGTCCATGGGGTTGCAAAGAGTTGGACATGACTGAACTTCAGAACACAAATATTGTATACTTTGCCTTTCTTAATTGAGCAAGATCACAAATGCAGGAGTTTTCTGTAGACGATTGGTTTTTAATTGAAGTAAATTAATGAAAACTATATTAACATGATTGATGTAGCATAACATTAATAACACAAAAATATAAAGCTTTTTAACGAAAATTAGTATTGTAGTGCTGTAAGTTCATAAAAATGAGTTTTTAAAGTTTTATCACTATTTTAACTTTTCTTATGAAGATGGATTTGTGGAATGTTATTTATTCACAGAGTAGTAGAACAGTCTTAAAGGTGATTTTATAAATATACTTTTAAAGTTTTTCATCTTCTTTTGGACTTTGGTTACAATGAAGTTCTAAGTATTCACTGGCAGTTTTCTCCTCAAGTGCATTAATCCTATTCTGGTGAACTGTTATAAGCGTGCCATTCTATAGGGTCTTCAAAACACTGTAGAAATGATGTAGAAGTACTTTTGCAGAAAGAAATCTGTGGCAGACAGACAGATAAAATCAATGTTTAAAGTATTGTGATAGTATTAAGTACAAACTGTTCTGAAATTGATGATAAAAATCTCTCATTAATCTTATCAAAATGAAACCAAAAAGATATGTGTGCTGTTTTATCCTTATAAACTTGAACCCGTGTTTGTGTATCTTAAAAATTTTCCCCAAAGTTTCATCTATAGGAAAGCATATATACACATAAAACTCAAGAATCTGTATAAGAAAATGTTGGAATAATTGGGATTCCCTGATAATTCATAAGTTCATTGTGGACATTATCTTCATCCTCCCTCATTAATCCTTTAACAGAAATATTAAAATTACCAGATGGACAGATTTTTACTGTTCATTTTTTAATTTTCTGACCATGCACTAGTAATGACACTGAGAAGCAGCAAATGGCCAAAAGGTAGACAGCAGGAAGGAGCCAGAGAAATAGAATGACTGTGAAAATATACAGATGATAAACAGCTTCAAGACAATAAAAGTCGGCTGGAACTCTGAGCACTGTGTTCTTATTTTGGTATAGGCACATATTTGAAATGTTTTCATACCAAAGTCTAATAATAGAGAAAAGTTTTGTCAAGAGTTTTGTGTTTTAACATAAATAAATTGAAATAGAACTGGTCTGTGCCTCTATTATTTATATGTCAATATAAAATTAGCATATCAATGTGAAAATAATTGGTAAACCAGAAGTGACTTATCAGCAAGTCTCAATTACAATAATTATGTGTATTTTTTCCAAGTTTCTTCTCAAGGGGAAAATAAAGATATACGGTAGCTGTTGTTTACCAATTACTGATTTACTTGCAGAGATTTCACAGGATGTTATGTGTCATTCATTAAAAATTCATTGCTATATTTCTAATTTAATTGATTTAAGGTACCATCAGTTATTAAGAATCATCATTTTATGTTTCATTGAAAAAACTGCCAATAAAATAAGATGCAATGCTTTTCTCATTACTTGACGTTTTTATTTATTGGAAATCTTTTGAAAAGCACTTATATAGATTTGTTTCATGTAACCCTTTTGCACATACATGTAAAGAAACAAAAAATGAAGTATTAAAAAACAGTCAAAACTTTTCCATAGCTTCTTATCTAGAGACAAATTTTTCTAAAGCAGTATTCAACTTAAAAGTGGTTGATCCATGTGTTTCCACCTAGTACCATCTGTGCTATCAAAGGTATTGATAAAGCTGCATATTCTTCAAGTGCCACCACCACACTGCTGCCTGGATTGACCTTCAGTCCGTGGCCACCAGATACTTGTTCTGCAAGTTGGATGCTGATGCTTTATTACTTGAAGTTGTTTCACTTTTGCCTTAGTTTAATCACATCTCTTGAAGGTGGTTGGCTTCTATTTAATATCAGTGGGAGGTTTCTGAGAAGTTGGCGGTCACCAGGTTAATCATATTTCTGCATGATGTATGAATGCTAATTGCTTTGAAATGTTATCTGTTCCAAGAATTTGTCAGTGTCTCCTTTAATATGCATGCCTTGGTATATAGTACCACACATGTACCACCGGCACTGTACCTAATTCAACCAATGTGATAATCACATGCATGAATAAGTAAGAAATTGAACATTTTCTCTTGCTTTATCATTTTTACTTCATAAAATCACAGCCTTTAAATCATAGGCTTTCAAGGTTTGTAAAGGACAACTACTGTTTGTAAATAAATATATTCTGTAAACTTACTGATGAATTAATAATGACCAAGAAGGGCATAGGAAAAAAATACAACTTTGATACTGATCTTCTATCCTGGGCATTTATCTTCCAAACTAAACAAAACAAGTAAAGAGTGTGTATTAATTATATTAAGTGGAAATAAATTTTCAAAAATCCAAGTAATGCTGACAGTCACAAAAATTTGATGTAATGAATCCAGAATCACTTCTCACAAGCAATGATCCATTCATCTTCTGAGTCTAGACAATATTACCTCTGTTAAAGATTACCAAATTTAGCACAGAGCCAAAATTAAATTTTGCCTGCTACAAAATATATGCATGGCTATCATGGCTGATAACTAGCATGCTACACCTGCCATTCACATACACCAAAATATCCTCTGGACTTGAGAACCTTGGAGACCCAAAATTTAGGAACCTTGATGTAATCTGAAAGAGTTGAAAAAAAAAATTAAAAGCATTTATCAATTTGCTTAAAATTGTCAAACATTTCAGGTGTTCTTGTTTAGCTAAATGAAACGCAAGTCTTCATCTATGTCAATAACTATTCTTATAGATTAATGTTAAATATTTCAGGAGAAATATTTTAAGCTACCATGAGCTGTATTGTTCATGTTAGTACCTCAGTCATGTTCAGTTCTTTGTGACCCCCATGGGCTAGCCACTCCCTTCCAGGCTCCTCTGTCCATGGAATTCTCCAGGCAAGAATATTGGAATGGGTAGCCATTCCCTTCTCCAGGGGATTTTCTCTATCCAGGGATCAAAGCCAGGTCTTTTGCATTGCAGGCAGATTCTGTACTGTCTGAACCATGAGGGAAGCCCGTTATTTTTAAGCATAGTTAAACTTAAATCTTTTGTTCCTTATATTCATTGATTAGCTTTAATAATTTTCTAGTGGAGTCTTTAGGGTTTTCTATGTAGAGGATCATGTCATCTGCAAACTGAGAGTTTTACTTCTTTTCCAATTTGGATTCCTTTTATTTCTTTTTCTGCTCTGATTGCTGTGGCAAAAACTTCCAAAACTATGTTGAATAGTAGTGGTGAAAGTGGGCACCCTTGTCTTGTTCCTGACTTTAGGGGAAATGCTTTCAATTTTTCACCATTGAGGATAATGTTTGCTGTGGGTTTGTCATATATAGCTTTTATTATGTTGAGGTATGTTCCTTCTATTCCTGCTTTCTGGAGAGTTTTCATCATAAATCAATGTTGAATTTTGTCAAAGGCTTTCTCTGCATCTATTGAGATAATCATGTCTTTTGTTTTTCAATTTGTTAATGTGGTGTATTACATTGATTTGCAGATATTGAAGAATCCTTGTATCCCTAGGATAAAGCCCACTTGGTCATGGTGTATGATCTTTTTAATATGTTGTTGGATTCTGATTGCTAGAATTTTGTTAAGGATTTTTGCATCTATGTTCATCAGTGATATTGGCCTGTAGTTTTCTTTTTTGTGTGGCATTTTTGTCAGGTTTTGGTATTAGGGTGATCGTGGCCTCATAGAATGAGTTTGGAAGTTTACCTTCTGCAATTTTCTGGAAGAGTTTGAGTAGGATAGGTGTCAGCTCTTCTCTAAATTTTTGGTAGAATTCAGCTGTGAAGCCCGTCTCGACCTGGGCTTTTGTTGCTGGAAGATTTCTGATTACAGTTTCAATTTCCATGCTTGTGATGGGTCTGTTAAGATTTTCTATTTTTTCCTGCTCCAGTTTTGGAAAGTTGTCCATTTCTTCCACGTTGTCCATTTTATTGGCATATAATTGCTGATAGTAGTCTCTTCTCATCCTTTGTATTTCTGTGTTGTCTGTTGTGATCTCTCCCATTTTCATTTCTAGTTTTATTGATTTGATTTTTCTCCCTTTGTTTCTTGATGAGTCTGGCTAATGGTTTGTCAATTTTATTTATCCTTTCGAAGAACCAGCTTTTGGCTTTGTTGATTTTTGCTATAGTCTCTTTTGTTTCTTTTGCATTTATTTCTGCCCTAATTTTAAAGATTTCTTTCCTTCTACTAACCCTGGGGTTCTTCATTTCTTCTTCTAGTTGCTTTAGGTGTAGAGTTAGGTTATTTATTTGACTTTTTTCTTGTTTCTTGAGGTGTGCCTGCATTGCTATGAACGTTCCCCTTAGCGTTGCTTTTACAGTGTCCCACAGGTTTTGGGTTGTTGTGTTTTTTCATTCGTTTCTATGCATATTTTGATTTCTTTTTTGAATTCTTCTGTGATTTGTTGGATATTCAGCAGCGTGTTGTTCAGCCTCCATATGTTGGAATTTTTGATAGTTTTTCTCCTGTAATTGAGATCTAATCTTACTGCATTGTGGTCAGAAAAGAGCTAAACAGTCAATGAATATAGTAAAGTTGCAGGATATAAAATCAGCACACAGAAATCCCTTTCATTCCTATACACTAATAATGAGAAAATAGAGAAATTAAGGAAACAATCCCATTCACCATTGCAATGAAAAGAATAAAATACTTAGGAATATATCTACCTAAAGAAACTAAAGACCTATATATAGAAAACTATAAAACACTGGTGAAAGAAATCAAAGAGGACACTAATAGATGGAGAAATATACCATGTTCATGGATTGGAAGAATCAGTATAGTGAAAATGAGTATACTACCCAAAGCAATATATAGATTCAGTGCAATCCATATCAAGCTACCAATGGTAATTTTCACAGAGGTAGAACAAATAATGTCACAATTTGTATGGAAATACAAAAAACCTCAAATAGCCAAAGCAATCCTGAGACAGAAGAATGGAACTGGAGGGATCAACCTGCCTGACTTCAGGCTGTACTACAACGCCACAGTCATCAAGACAGTATGGTACTGGCACAAAGACAGAAATATAGATCAATGGAACAAAATAGAAAGCCCAGAGATAAATCCACGCACCTATGGACACCTTATCTTTGACAAAGGAGGCAAGAATATACAATCGATTAAAGACAATCTCTTTAACAAGTGGTGCTGGGAAAACTGGTCAACCATTTGTAAAAGAATGAAACTAGAACATTTTCTAACACCATACACAAAAATAAACTCAAATTGGATTAAAGATCTAAACCTAAGACCAGAAACTGTAAAACTCCTAGAGGAGAACATAGGCAAAACCCTCTCCGACATAAATCACAGCAGGATCCTCTATGACCCACCTCCCAGAATACTGGAAATAAAAGCAAAAATAAATGGGACCTAATTAAACTTAAAAGCTTCTGCACAGCAAAGGAAACTATAAGCAAGGTGAAAAGACAGCCTTCAGAATGGGAGAAAATAATAGCAAATGAAGCAACTGACAACTAATCTCAAAAATATACAAGCAACCCCTGCAGCTCAATTCCAGAAAAATAAACGACCCAATCAAAAAATGGGCCAAAGAACTAAATAGACATTTCTCCAAAAAAGACATAGATGGCTAACAAACACATGAAAAGATGCTCAACATCACTCATTATCAGAGAAATGCAAATCAAAACTACAATGAGGTACCATTTCACGCCAGTCAGAATGGCTGCGATCCAAAAGTCTACAAGCAATAAATGCTGGAGAGGGTGTGGAGAAAAGGGAACCCTCTTACCTGTTGGTGGGAAAGCAAACTAGTACAGCCACTAAGGAGAACAGTGTGGAGATTCCTTTAAAAAACTGGAAATAGAACTGCCTTATGACCCAGCAATCCCACTGCTGAGCATATACACTGAGGAAACCAGAATTGAAAGAGACACGTGTACCCCAATGTTCATCACAGCACTGTTTATAATAGCCAGGACATGGAAGCAACCTAGATGTCCATCAGCAGATGAATGAATAAGAAAGCTGTGGTACATATACACAATGGAGTATTACTCAGCCATTCAAAACAATACATTCGAATCAGTTCTAATGAGGTGGATGAAACTGGAGCCTATTATACAGAGTGAAGTAAGCCAGAAAGAAAAACACCAATACAGTTACTAATGCATATATATATGGAATTTAGAAAGATGGTAATGATAACCCTGTAAGTGAGACAGCAAAAGAGACAGATGTATAGAACAGTCTTTTGGACTCTGTGGGAGAGGGAGAGGGTGCGATGATTTTGGAGATTGGCATTGAAACATGTATAATATCATATATGAAATGAATCTCCAGTCCAGGTTCTATGCATGATACTGGATGCTTGGGGCTGGTGCACTGGGATGACCCAGAGGGATGGTACGGGGAGGTAGGATAGAGGGGGATTCAGGATGGGGAACACGTGTATACCTGTGGCAGATTCATGCTGATGTATGGCAAAACCAATACAATATTTTAAAGTAATTAACCTTCAATTAAAATAAATTTATATTTAAAAAAATCTTTTGTTCCTATAAAATATGTTTAGATAAAACCAATTTCTGTTGTAGCTGAGGAATACAACTTTGTTTATACTTAGTGAAATTATATTATTAGTATTTCATGTACTGAAGTTTGTCACACGTCACATTCTCCTTCCTTTCAGTACTGATAAGCTCAATTCCAGTATGCTAGTATTCATGTTCCCATTTGTCTATATTCACAGAAATTTCGAGCTCGTTTGTTTTTAAAGTATTATAAAGAGCAAATTGCATCAGTTTCTGGTGGGAAACAACCAGTTCCTGTCTCTGACAGAGCTATTTACATGAGCCACAACAAGCCAAATATGCCATATCATTCAGACTTGGCAGTTTGGGTGTACTCTAATAGACCACCATTTTGGATTAAGTTGAAAATTGGAATAAAGGGTCTAACTGGAAAATGGGCAGAGAATCTGAATAGACATGTTTCTTTGTTTGTCCTGGAGAATATGGCCTGAGGGGCAGGCTTCAGATTTGTGGCCTTCCAAACTGCTCTTAAGGAACGTTGGCTATGGACACCACCTTGGTACTCTGCATTTTCTTGCACCAGCTCTCTGGCATCTCCAAAATAATGAGCTCACTCACTTGTCTTGGGCTTCCCAGTTGGCACTAGTGGTAAAGGAACCTGCCTGCTAGTGCAGGAGATGTAAAGAGACATGAGTTCATTCCCTGGATTGGGAAGATCCCCTGGAGAGGGAAATGACAATCCACTCCAGTATTCTTGCCTGGATAATCCCATGGACAGAGGAGCCTGGCAGGCTACTGTCCATGGGGTCACAAAGAGTCAGACACGATTTGTCTAGGGCTCCTATTTTTGCAGTTGCTACATATGGTACACCTAGATTACCTGACTCTGGTGGCTAGTGAGACTTGGGTTTGTGGTCCTACAAGACAGTATGTGTTTGCATACTTTTAAAGCTGCTGAGTGAAGGTCTGGCTTCCAGTCAGCATGAATCTAGATAATGATATCCTCCCCTTTGAGACATTGATGGGTCGTGGAGCATCTTTATGTTCTAGGAGCTATTAAAATATAATAGCTTATTGGACAAACACAAAGATTTTAAGGACAAGAGCTAGGGTGGGTTGAGTGACAAGGTTCATCTCCTATGTGCGATCACTCCTTTAGGCAGAGTGAGGTGATGATTTCATCTACTGTGTACAAACCAATGCAGAGAGTTAAGCAAAATGAAAGAGAAATATGGTCCAAATGAAAGAATAGTATAAAACCTATACTATACAGTGGTTAAAAGCTGAAAACCTTTCCTCTAACTGCAAGAAGTTAAGTATGCCCACTTTTGTCAGTTTTATTCAACAGAGTTTTGGAAGTCCCAGCCAGAGCAGTCAGGCTAGAAAAAGAAAGAAAAAGGCATCCAAATTGGAGAGGAAGAAGTAAAACTGTCACTATTACAGATGGTATAATACTATATATAGAAAACCCTAAAGACTCCACAGAAAAAAATAAAACTGTTACAACTAATGAAAAATTAGTGAAGTTGCAGTATAGAAAATCAAAGCACAAAAATATGCTGTCTTTTTATAAACTAGTAAGAAACTACCAGAGAAATTAAGAAAATAATTTCACTTACAGTTGCATTGAAAAGAATAAAATGGCTAATATTAAATTTAAACAGTTGAAATTCTTGTATATTGAAAATTATAAGGCGTTAATGAAAGAAATTTAAGAAGACACAAATAAATGGAAAGATTCTATGCTTTTGGACTGGAAGAATTAATATTGTTTAAATGCCTATTCTACCTAAAGCAGTCTACAGATTCAGTGCACTCCTTATCAAAATTCCAATGGCATATTTCACAGAAATAGACCAAACAATCCTAAAATTTACATGGAACCACAGGAGATCCCTAATATTGAGAAAGAAGAACAAAGCTGGAAGCATCACACTCCCTGATTTCAAACTATATTATAAAGCTATAGTAATTAGAATAGCATTGTATTGCATAAAAACCACTACACAGATACAGAATAGAGAGTCTAGAGATAAAACTATATATATATATATATATATAGAGAGAGAGAGAGAGAGTTATATATGTTAATATACATTTGTATATGTATATGTTGATTAGCTTATGCTAAGGAACCAAGGGTATACAGTGGGAAAAGAACAGCCTCTTAAATGATGCTGGGAAAACTAGACAACAACATGAAAAAGAATGTAACTTCTCCATTATCCTACACTATACACAAAAGTTAAAATGGGTTAAAGACTTGAAGTAATACCTGAAACCATAACCTCTAGAAGAAAACATAGACAGTAAGCTTCTTAACATAGGTTTGGTAGTGATTTTTTGAATCTGATACCAAAACAAAAGTAACAGAAACAAAAATGAATAAGAGAGACTACATTAAACTGAAAAACTTCTGCACAGCAAGGGGACCCATCAACAAAATGGAAAGTCAACCTATTGAACAGAAGAAAATGTTTGCAAATCATATATCTAATAAGAGCTAATATCCAAAACATATGAATTTGTAAAACTAATGATTTGACTTAAAAATGGGCAGAAGATCTAAATAGATATTTTCCAAATAAGACGTACAGATGGACAAAGAGTATGTGAAAAGATGATCAACATCATTAGTCATTAAAGAAAGGCAAATCAAAACCACAATGCAATATCACCTCACATCTGTTAAAATGGTGTATTTTAAAAGACAGGAAATGAAAAAAATTAAATAAAAGACAGGAAATGATAAATGTTGGAAAAGATATGAGGTAAAGAAACCATTGTGCGTTGGTAGGAATGTAAATTGGTGCCACTACTATGGAAAACAGTATCAAATTTCCTCAAAAAATTAAAAATAGAATTACCACATGATCCAGCAGTTCCTTTTTGAGTATTTATTCCCCTAAAATGAAAAGTGAAAGTCACTCAGTCATGTCCAACTCTTTGCAACCCCAAGGACTATACAATCCCGTGGAATTCTCCAGGCCAGAATACTGGAGTGGGTAGCCTTTCCCCTCTCCAGGGGATCTTCCCAGGTCTCCCACATTGCAGGTGGATTCTTTACCAACTGAGGTATAAGGGAAGCCCACAATGCTAATTCAGAGATATATGTACCTCCATGTACATTTCAGCATTATGTTTGTTTGCAATACAGTAGTCGATACGGAAACAATGTAAGTCTTCATTCATGGATGAATAGTTAGAGAATTAGAATACACACACACACACACACACACACATATAATGAAATGGAGTAATGTGGGATTAAAAAAATATTAGGTTGGTGCACAAGTGTGGTTTTGCATTGTTGAACTTTGCCATTTGATACATTCTTGGAATACTTTCATGGAATGCATTCTTAAATGCGGTTACATTATGCATCCTTGTAATGCACATTTATTGCTTTATACTTTTTCTTAATGAATTTTTACTTACTGTTTATATTATATGTGTTTTAGGCTATGGAAATGATATTAGACAAAAAGCAAATTTGAGTGATTTTCTTATTCGAGTTCAAAATGAGTCATAGAGTAGCAGAGAGAAACTCGCAACAACGCATTTGGCCCAGGAACTGCTAATGAATGTACGGTGCAGTGGTGGTTCAAGAAGTTTTGCAAAGGAGATGAGAGCCTTGAAGATGAGCATAGTGTCCAGCCATTGGAAGTTGACAATGACCATTGAGAGAAGCTGGTCCTCTTCCAACTACAGGGGAAGTTGCCCAAGAACTAAGCATCAACCATTCTATGGTTATTTGGTTCAGTTCAGTTCAGTTGCTCAGTAGTGTCTGACTCTGCGACCCCATGGACTGCAGCACACCAGGCCTCACTGTCCATCACCAACTCACGAAGTATTTGAAGCAAATTGGAAAGGTGAAAAAGCTCGATAAGTGGGTACCTCATGAGCTAACCAAAAAAAATGTCGTTTTGAAGTGTCATCTTTTCTTATTCTGTGCAACAACAACAAATGATTTCTCAATCAGATTGTGACACGAGAGGAAAAGATTTTACGTGAAAACCAGCTCAGTGGCTGAACCGAGATGCAGCTCCAAAGCACTTCCCAAAGCCAAACTTGCACCAAAAAAAAAAGGGTCTTGATCACTGTTTGGTGGTCTGCTGCCTGTCTGATCCACTACAACTTTCTGAATTCCAGTGAAACCATTACATCTGACAAGTATGCTCAGCAAATCAATTAGATGCACCAAAATGCCTGCAGCCAACATTGGTGAACAGAAAGGGCCCAGTTCTTCTCCACGACAATGCCTGATCACACGTCACACAACCAGCACTTCAAAAGCTCAACGATTGGGCTACAACATTTTGCCTTATGTGCCATGTTCACCTGACTTCTTGCCAACTGACTACCACTTCTTCAAACATCTTGACTTTTTGCAGGGAAAATGCTTCCACAACCAGCAGGAAGCAAAAAATGCTTTCCAAAAGTTTGTTAAATCCTAAAGCATGGATTTTTTGTGCTACAAGAATAAACAAACATTTCTCATTGACAAAAATGTGTTGATTTGTAATGGTTCTTATTTTGATTAATAGAGATGTGTTTGAGCCTAGTTATAATGATTTAAAATTCAGGGTCCAAAATCATAGTTACTTTTGCACCAACCTAATAGCAACACTCAATAAAAAAAAAATAAAACCAAGCTCATAGATACTGAGAACAGATTAGTAGTTGCCAAAGGTAGACTGTGAGGGGTGGGCCACATGGGTGAAAAGATTTAAAAGGTAGAGACTTCCAGTTATAAAGTAAGTCATGGGGATGTAATGTACACCATGATGACTGTAAGTAATAATATTATATTGCATGTTTGAAAGTTGATAAGTGCAAATCTTAAAGGTTCTCATTATGGCGATGAGCTTCCCTGGTGACTCAGATGGTAAAAAATTTTCTTGCAATGCCGGAGACCCAGGTTCAATCCCTGGGTCAGGAAGATCCCCTGGAGGAGGGCATGGCAGCCCACGCCAGTATTCTTGCCTGGAGAATCCCGTGAACAGAGGAACCTATTGAGCTACAATCCATGGGGTCACAAAGAATCAGACATAACTGAACGACTAACACTTTCTTTTTTTTTTTCTTTTTCATATATGGTGATGTATATTAACTAGACTTACTGTAGTGATCATTTCACAATATATAAAAATTTTAAATCCTCAAGTTTTCTACTGAAACTAATACAATGTTTGTCTATTATACCTCAGTTAAAAATGCCTCCAAAATGGAATAAATATATAATAAATATTGATTCCCTACCGCATCTGTACCTGCAAGAGTTTAAGTCAGAAAATGCCTATGAATTAGTCATTGCTATCATCTACTTGTACCACATCCTGATTATTGACATTTGTGTCTAAAGATGTGAAACCCATGTACGTAAATGATTGAAACTAACAGACTTAATGTTTTCTTCTGGGATGGTTGGACAAATAGTCTATCTTTTGAAACCTTTGGCTGTAGGAATCTAGTAGCCTTCCAAAGTGTAAAATTCAGTCATTCAAACAGCAGTTCATCCCTGATTGTTGCAGACTGTTGCAGTCCATCTACTACTGTCATTTCCTGGCTCTCTGTACCAGGTTTATATTTCTTCAATTGTGCTTCAGATCAGATCAGATCAGATCAGTCGCTCAGTCGTGTGCAAATCTTTGCGACCCCATGAATCGCAGCACACCAGGCCTCCCTGTCCATCTATCACCAACTTCTGGAGTTCACCCAGACTCACGTCCATCGAGTCAGTGATGCCATCCAGCCATCTCATCCTCTGTCGTCCCCTTCTCCTCTTGCCCCCAATCCCTCCCAGCATCAGAGTCTTTTCCAATGAGTCAACTCTTTGCATGAGGTGGCCAAATGTGCTTCAGTGCATCACTAAGGCAATCAAACTCTAATGTCTATATTCTTTGGACACTCTTAAGGTGTGTCCCCAATTTGTTTATTGAATCTCCAGCCTCCTTAAAGTCTCTTAATATCTTTGCTTACAACCAACACTGTGGCTAAGTAATGTGAATGATATTTTAAATTTCTTTTCTTCACTAGTATCAACTCTTTTTCTCTCTGCAGATCATTCAAATGGTTCATATTAGTTTTCCTTTACCATTTCATTGTAGGAGAGTATCATATTGCCCTGAAAAGAATTAAAGCATTTACATCTTGAGGCAGAAATCTTTTAAAACACAACTCTGGAAATCAAGTAAGTGTTTCTTTTCTTTGCAGATTGAGAAACTTTGCACTCAAGGAAGTTTTACATGATTGGTTTCTTTCCTATTTATTTTAGCCTTGGGGTTTGAGAAAGTAAATTATACCCACGAATATGCTATTCTTTGAGAAATTTCAAACACTTTTAATAAAATCTAGAGCTAGAAAACTTTTGCTACACAAAGAAATAATTATAATCATAGCAAGTGGTCCAAGTACAGATTTAAATGTACAGGTGCACTGACAAGATCATAAATTAACTTATGAAATTCACTGCTTATATGTCAGTGGGATCTTTATTAATGAAATTTAACAATAAAGATCATCACTCATTATAATTGGTTAAAGTTAATGCAGTTTATAATTAACCATTATCCAGTCAAATCAGAAACTATTTTTGGAAGCTGGTCTGTGAGAAGGAAGGGAGAAAGTATGGAAATTCTCTTTTTCCTTGTTACAACTGAATGTGTTTAAATACAAAATAAATATTTGTCCTGAGTTTAGTACAAAAAGTATTTTTTCAGTTCCCTGAAAAATCCCTTTCCCCTCATTACATATGTACATAAATCACATAGATTATCTCCGGGAAGTGGAATCCTTTCATTCTAATAAGTTTCCCAGTTCTTCTCTCTCCAGACTGTATTCTAAACACTGCTGATCTCCACACATTCAGACATATCAGGATACTTAACAAACCTAAGGGCCTTTCATTTTCAAGATATACTTTGATTAGAAGGTTATATATATATATATACATATATATATAGATAGATATTGTCCCCTGTAATTCAGGTGCTTTCTTTAACTTTGAAAGCTGAGTGTAAGATTCAGTTCAGCTCAGTCACTCAGTCATGTCTGACTCTTTGCAGCCTCAGAGACTGCAGCATGCCAGGCATCCCTGTCCATCACCAACTTCCAGAGCTTGCTCAAACTCATGTCCATCAAGTAGGTGATGCCATCCAACTATCTCATCCTCTGTTGTCTCCTTCTCTTCCCACCATCAGTCTTTCCCAGCATCAGGGTCTTTTCAAATGAGTCAGTTCTTCATATCAGGTAGCCAAAGTATTGAAGTTTCAGCTTCAGCATCAGTCCTTCCAATGAAAATTCAGGACTGTTTTCTTTTAGAATGGACTGATTGGATATTCTTGCAATCCAAGGGACTCTCAAGAACCTTATCCAACACAACAGTTCAAAAGCATCAATTCTTTGGCACTCAGCTTTCGTTATACTCAAAATCTCACATCCATACATGCCTACTGGAAAAACCATAGCTTTGTTGGCAAAGTAATGTCTCTGCTTTTTAATATGCTGTCTAGGTTGGTCATAGCTTTTCTTTCAAGGAGCAAGCGTCTTTTAATTTCATGGCTGCAATCACCATCTGCAGTGATTTTGGAGCCCAGAAAAATAAAGTCTCTCACTGTTTTCATTGTTTCCCCATCTATTTGTCATAAAGTGATGGGACTGGATACCATGATCTTAGTTTTATGAATGTTGAGTTTTAAGCCAACTTTTTCACTCTCCTCTTTCACTTTCATCAAGAGCCTCTTTAGTTGTTCTTTGCTTTCTGCCATAAGGGTGGTGTCATCTGCATATCTGAGGTTATTGATATTTCTCCCAGCAATCTTGATTCAGCTTATGCTTCATCGAGCCTGGCGTTTCACATGATGTATTCTGAACATAAGTTAATTAAGCAGGGTGATAATATACAGCCTTGACGTACTCTTTTTCCTATTTGGAACCTGTTGTTGGAGTCTGTTGTTCTGTGTCCAATTTTAACTGTTGCTTCTTGACCTGCATACAAATTTTTCAGGAAGCAGGTCAGGTGGTCTGGTATTCCCATCTCTTGAAGTGTTTTCCATAGTTTGTGGCGATCCACACAGTCAAAGGCTTTGGCATAGTCAATTAAGCAGAATAGATGTTTTTCTGGAACTCTCTTGCTTTTTCTATGATCCAATAGATGTTGGCAACTTGATCTCTGGTTCCTCAGCCTTTTCTAAATCCAGCTTGAACATCTGGATGTTCTCGGTTCACATACTGTTGAAGCCTGACTTGGAGAATTTTGAGCATTACTTTGCTAGCATGTGATTACTTTGCCAACAAAGGTCCATCTAGTCAAGGCTATGATTTTCCTGTGGTCATGTATGGATGTGAGAGTTGGACTGTGAAGAAGGCTGAATGCCGAAGAATTGACACTTTTGAACTGTGGTGTTGGAGAAGACTCTTGAGAGTCCCTTGGACTGCAAGGAGATCCAACCAGTCCATTCTGAAGGAGATCAGCCCTGGGTGTTCTTTGGAAGGAATGATGCTAAAGCTGAAACTCCAGTACTTTGGCCACCTCATGCGAAGAGTTGACTCATTGGAAAAGACTTGATGCTGGGAGGGATTGGGGGCAGGAGGAGAAGGGGACGACAGAGGATGAGATGGCTGGATGGCATCACTGACTCGATGGACGTGAGTCTCAGTGAACTCCGGGAGTTGGTGATGGACAGGGAGGCCTGGCATGCTGCGATTCATGGGATCACTAAGAGTCAGACACGACTGAGCAACTGAAATGAACTGAACTGAACTGAGATGAATGCAATTGTGCGGTAGTTTGAACATTCTTTGCCATTGCTATTTTTGGGGATTGGAATGAAAACTGACCTTTTCCAGTCCTGTACCCCTGCTGAGTTTTTCAAATTTGCTGGAATATTGAGTGAAGCACTTTCACAGCATCATCTTTCAGGATTCGAAATAGCTCAACTGGAATTCCATCACCTCCACTAGCATTATTCATAGTGTTGCTTCCTAAGGCACACTTGACTTTGCATTCCAGGATGTCTGGCTCTGGGTGAGTGATCACACTATTCTGGCTATCTGGGTCATGATGATATTTTTTTGTATAGTTCTTCTGTGTATTCTTGCCACCTCTTCTTAATATCTTCTGCTTCTGTTAGGTCCATAACATTTCTGTCCTTTATCAAGCCCATCTTTGCATGTAATGTTCCCTTGGTAGCTCTAATTTTCTTGAAGTGCTCTGTAGTCTTTCCCATTCTATTGTTTTCCTCTATTTCTTTGCATTGATCACCAACGAAGGCTTTCTTATCTCTCCTTCCTATTCTTGGTAGTCTTCATTCAAATGGGTATATCTTTCCTTTTCTCCTTTGCCTTTCACTTCTCTTCTTTTCCCAGTTATTTGTAAGGCCTCCTCAAACAACCATTTTGCCTTTTTCATTTGTTTTTCTTTGGGATGGTCTTGATCACTGCCTGTTGTACAATTCTTCAGGCACTCTTATCTATCAGCTCTAATCCCTTGAATCTATTTGTCATTTCCACTGTATAATCATAAGGGGTTTGATTTTGGTCATACCTGAATGGTCTAATGGTTTTCCCTACTTTCTTCAATTTAAGTCTGAATTTGGCAATAGGGAGTTCATGATCTGAGTCACAGTCAGCTCCTTGTCTTGTTTTTGCTGACTGTATAGAGCTACTCCTTCTTTGAGTGCAAATAATATAATCAATCTGATTTCAGTTCTGACCATCTGGTGATGTCCATGTGTAGAGTCTTCTCTTGTGTTGTTGGAAGAGGGTGTTATGATCAGTGCATTCTCTTGGCAAAAATCTGTTAGCCTTTGACGTGCTTCGTTTTGTACTCCAAGGCCAAATTTGCCTGTTACTCCAGGTATCTCTTGACCCCCTACTTTTGCATTCCAGTACCCTATAATGAAAAGGATGTCTTTTGGGGGGTGTTAGTTCTAGAAGTCTTATAGGTCTTCATAGAACTGTTCAGCTTCAGCTTCTTCAGCATTACTGGTCGGGTATAGACTTGGATTACTCTTATATTGAATGGTTTGCCTTGGAAACAGAGATCACTGTGTTGTTTTTGCATCCAAGTACTGCATTTCAGACTCTTTTGTTGACTATGATGGCTACTCCATTTCTTCTAAGGGACTCTTGCCCACAGTAGTAGATACAATGGTCATCTGAGTTAAATTCACCCATTCCAGTCCATTTTAGTTCACTGATTCTTAAAATGTCAATATTCACTCTTGCTATCTCCTGACTGCTTCCAATTTGTCTTGATTCCTGGACCTAACATTCCAGGTTCCTATGCAATATTGCTTTTTACAGCATTGGACTTTACTTCCATCACCAGTCACATCCACAACTGGGTGTTGGTTTTGTTTTGGCTCCATCTCTTCATTTTTTCTTCAGTTATATCTCCACTGATCTTTAGTAGCATGTTGGGCACCTACTGACCTGGGGAGTTCATCTTTCAGTGTCCTATCCTTTTGTGACTCTTGGAGGGCACAAACAAAACCTTGTGCACACCAGGACCCAGGAGAAAGGAGCAGTGACTTCACAAGAGACAGACCCAGACTTGCCCATGAGTGCCCAGGAGTTTCCAGCAGAGGCGTGGGTCAGCGGTAGCCTGCCACTTAGTGCACCCAGGGGACACTCAGTGCAGCAGTGCATACATGGGACCTTTTAAAGGAGGTTGCCATTATCTTCATTACCTCCACCATGGTTTGGCCTCAGGTCAAACAACAGGGAGGAAACAGAGCCCCACCCATCAATAGAAAATTGTATTAAAGATTTACTGAGCATGGCCCTGTCCATCAGAACAAGATCCAGTTTCCCAGTCAGTCAGTCTCTCCCATCGGGAAGCTTCCATAAACTTCTTATCCTTATCCATCAGAGGGCCAACAGAATTAAAACCACAATCACAGAAAACTAACTGAACTGATCCCATGGACCACAACCTTGTCTAACTCAATGAAACTATCAGCCATGAGGTAAAGGGCCACCCAAGGCAGATGGGACATGGTGGAGAGTTCTGACAAAATGTGCTCCACTGGAGAAAGGAATGAAAACCACTTCCGTATTCTTTCCTTGAGAACCCCATGAACAGTATGAGCATTAGGTAAACTAGTACAACCAAAAAGTCTCCCTGTGCTTAGTGACTGACTGAGTACATGTCATTACTATAAAACTTTTCTAAGTAATAGCCTGCTACATATTTTTGGATATTGATTTACTGTGATTATGGGAGGAGGCTGAAAGCTTATAAGATGCTATAAATAGTATATAAGGAGAGTTTTTTACTATAAAAACTAATATCTCTTACTCTTATCAACTGAACTTGAAGCATTTTATTTTCTACTCTCTAGAATGCCCTGTAAGGCTCTGTAATCTTGTCTGTGTCTTTTCTGTAGTATTCTAGTGACTCCAAAGAAGCTATGACTTCTGAAATGGGTTTAGGAATATAGTATAATTTTCCTAAATTTGCCTACTCTCTAATGAACATATATGTTGAGTTTTCTGAATCATCATAATTTAGCATTAAGATCTTTAAATGTGATTTTCTTTGTAATTTCACATTCTTTTGAACAAGGATCAGTTAAGTTCAGTCTCTCTATTGTGTCCGACTCTTTGCGACCCCATGGACTGCAGCACGACAGGCTTCCCTGTTCATTACCAACTCCTGGAACTTGCTCAAACTCATGTTCATTGAGTCAGTAATGCCATCCAATCATCTCATCCTCTGTTGTCCTGTTCTCCTCCTGCCTTCAAGGATACAGGAAGGAGGTGAACAAGGATAGTACACCAGCTGGTGAACAAGTATAGTACACCAGCAATTCTCTCTTCTCTCTTTTATCAACGGTTTTCCCTCTCTACTGGATCATTCTCATCGGTACACAAAAATACTGTTACTTTTCTAATTAGGATAAAAAGAATTTTTCTTAATTCCACTTTCTTCAGGTATTCTCTGCTCCCTTTACACTGAAAATCTTAAACTAAGCTATCTGCCCTTGCATTGTCTAATATCTTTTCTCTCATTCATTCTCCAACATGGTTCAGTCTTGCCCTCTATACTTCTACTCTACTGAGCTTGTTCCTCTGAGGATTTCCAGGTCTCTCCATTTTAATAAATCTAGTAATATCTTCATACAATGACAGATATTAACTAGACTTATCATGTTGATCACTTTGTAATGCATAGGAATATTAGATCTCTATATGGTACACCATTAACTAACATAGTGTTGGATATGTGCTTGGTCACTCAGTTGTGTTTGACTCTTGTCAACCCTATGGACTGTCAACTGCCAGGTTCTTCTGTTCATGGACTTTTCCAGGAAGGAATACTGGAATAGGTTGCCATTTCCTACTCCAGGGTATCTTCCTAACCCAGGGATCAAACCCGTGTCTCTTTTGTCCCTGAATCGGCAGGTGGATTCTTTACCACTGTGCTACCTGAGAAAGCCATCATTACTGTTAGAAGAACATATCGAGTTGGCCAAAAAGTTCATTCGGTGTTCTCATCGTACAGAAAAATCTGAATGAACTTTTTGGGCAACCCAATACTTCAAATGAATAAATAAACAAGCTGATAGGAAAAGAGAGGAGGTTTGTGGTTACTAAGGGCAAGAGGGCCCCAACTGTATGTCTGTATTACCAAGGGAGGTTCTATCTGCTTTCTTGCACAACTACCATGCCATGGAGTTTTAAAGAAAGGTCTTAATAGACTCTTTCTGCACTGCAGGAGACCTGGTTTCCATCCATGAGTTGGGAAGATCCCCTGGAGAAGGTGAGTTGGGAAGATCCCCTGGAGAAGGGCATGAAAACCGATGCCAGTATTCTTGCCTAGAGAATCCCATGCACAGAGGAGCCTGGTAAATGTAGAATTCCCTTGAGAAGTTGCTGTGAAATTGTGTGGGCTGCTACTTTCTCTGGTAGCATAGTCCGTGGCATGCCAATGCCTCTGAAGGGAGACAGACTGGACTTGTGGCACTTTTCAGGTTTTTAAAAGTATTTGGTGACAACCCAAGGGCCAAGAAGCTCCAGAGCAAAACATACCACGCAAATTCTCCAGCAACACAGGAACATAGCCCTGAGCTTCAGTATACAGGCTGCCCAAAGTCACTCTAAACCCATTGACATCTCATAACTCATTACTGGACACTACATTGCACTCCAGACAGAAGAAATCCAGCTCCACCCACAAGAACACCAACACAAGCTTCCCTAACCAGGAAACCTTGATACGCCACCCTTACAACCCCACCCACAGCAAGGAAATTCCACAAAAAGAGAACTCCGCAAACTGCCAGAATACAGAAAAGCCACCCCAAACACAGCAATATAAATAAGATGAAGAGACAGAGGAATACCCAGCAGGTAAAGGAACAGGATAAATGCCCACCAAACCAAACAAAAGGGGAAGAGATAGGGAATCTACCTGATAAAGAATTCCAAATAATAATAGTGAAAATGATCCAAAATTTTGAAAACAAAATGGAATCACAGATAAATAGCCTGGAGACAAGGATTGATAAGATGCAAGAAAGGTTTAACAAGGACCTAGAAGAAATAAAAAAGAGTCAATATAAAATGAATATGCAATAAATGAGATCAAAAACACTTTGGAGGGAACCAACAGTAGAACAACGGAGGCAGAAGATAGGATTAGTGAGGTAGAAGATAGAATGGTAGAAATAAATGAATCAGACAGGAAAAAAGAAAAATGAATTAAAAGAAATGAGGACAATCTCAGAGACCTCCAGGACAATGCTAAACACCCCAACCTTTGAATCATAGGAGTCCCAGAAGAAGAAGACAAAAAGTAAGACCATGAGAAAATACTTGAGGAGATAATAGTTGAAAACTCCCCTAAAATGGGGAAGGAAATAATCACCCAAGTCCAAGAAACCCAGATAGTCCCAAACAGGATAAACCCAAGGTGAAACATCCCAAGACACATAGTAATCAAATTAACAAAGATCAAACACAAAGAACAAATGAGAAAAGCAGCAAGGGAAAAACAACAAATACACACAAGGGGATTCCCATAAGGATTACAGCTGATCTTTCAGTAGAAACTCTTCAGGCCAGGAAGAAATGGCAGGAGATACTTAAAGTGATGAAAGAGAAAAATCTACAGCCCAGATTACTGTACCCAGCAAGGATCTCATTCAAATATGTAGGAGAAATCAAAAGCTTTACAGACAAGCAAAAGTGGAGAAAATTCAGCACCACCAAACCAGCTCTCCAACAAATGCTAAACGATCTTCTCTAGAAAGGAAATGCAAAAACTCGAACCCAAAACAGTAAAGTAAATGGCAACGGGATCATACTTATCAATAATTAGCTTAAACGTAAATGGGTTGAATGTCCCAACAAAAAGACAAAGACTGGCTGAATGGATACAAAACCAAGACCCCTGTATATGTTGTCTACAAGAGACCCACCTCAAAACATACGGACTGAAAGTAAAGGGCTGGAAAAAGATATTCTACGCAAATAGAGACCAAAAGAAAGCAGGAGTAGCAATACTCATATCAGATAAAACAGACTTTAAAACAAAGGATGTGAAAAGAGACAAAGAAGGACACTACATAATGATCAAAGGATCAATCCAAGAAGAAGATATAACAATTATAAATATATATGCACCCAACATAGGAGAACCGCAATATGTAAGGCAAATGCAAACAAGTATGAAAGGGGAAATTAACAATAACACAATAATAGTGGGAGACTTTAATACCCCACTCACACCTATGGATAGATCAACTAAACAGAAAATTAAGAAGGAAACACAAACTTTAAATGATACAATAGGCCAGTTAGACCTAATTGATATCTATAGGACATTTCACCCCAAAACAATGAATTGCACCTTTTTTCTCAAGCACACATGAATCTTCTCCAGGATAGATCACATCCTGGGCCATAAATCTAGCCTTGGTAAATTCAAAAAAATTGAAATCATTCCAAGCATCTTTTCTGACCACAATGCATTAAGATTAGATCTCAATTACAGGAGAAAAACTATTAAAAACTCCAGTGTATGAAGGCTGAACAACACGTTGCTGAATAACCAACAAATCACAGAGGAAATCAAAAAAGAAATCAAAATATGCATAGAAACGAATGAAAATGAAAACACAACACCCCAAAACCTGTGAGGCACTGTAAAAGCAGTGCTAAGGGGAAGGTTCATAGCAATACACACATACCTCAAGAAACAAGAAAAAAGTCAAATAAATAACCTAACTCTACACCTAAAGCAACTAGAAAAGGAAGAAATGAAGAACCCCAGGGTTAGTAGAAGGAAACAAAACTTAAAAATTAGGGCAGAAATAAATGCAAAAGAAACCATAGCAAAAATCGACAAAGCCAAAAGCTGGTTCTTTGAGTGGATAAATAAAATTGACAAACCATTAGCCAGACTCATCAAGAAACAAAGGGAGAAAAATCAAATCAAAAAAATTAGAAATGAAAATGGAGAGATCGCAACAGACAACACAGAAATACAAAGGATCATAAGAGACTACTATCAGCAACTATATGCCAATAAAATGGACAACGTGGAAGAAATGGACAAATTCTTAGAAAAGTACAACTTTCCAAAAGTGAACCAGGAAGAAATAGAAAATCTTAACAGACCCATCACAAGCACGGAAGTAGAAACTGTAATCAGAAATCTTCCAGCAAACAAAAGCCCAGGACCAGACGGCTCCATTGCTGAATTCTACCAAAAATTTAGAGGAGAGCTAACACCTATCCTACTCAAACTCTTCCAGAAAATTGCAGAGGAAGGTAAACTTCCAAACTCATTCTATGAGGCCACAATCACCCTAATACCAAAACTTGACCAAGATGCCACAAAAAAAGAAAACCAAAGGCAATATCACTGATGAATATAGATGCAAAAATTCTTAACAAAATTCTAGCAATCAGAATCCAACAACACATTAAAAAGATCATACATCATGACCAAGTGGGCTTTATCCCAGGAATGCAAGGATTCTTCAATATCCACAAATCAATCAATGTAATACACCACATTAACAAATTGAAAAATAAAAGCCATATGATTATCTCAATAGATGCAGAGAAAGCCTTGACAAAATTCACATCCATTTATGATAAAAACTCTCCAGAAAGCAGGAATAGAGGGAACATACCTCAACATAATAAAAGCTATATATGACAAACCCACAGCAAACATTATCCTCAATGGTGAAAAACTGAAAGCATTTCCTCTAAAGTCAGGAACAAGACAAGGGTGCCCACTCTCACCACTACTATTCAACATAGTTTTGGAAGTTTTGGCCACAGCAATCAGAGCAGAAAAAGAAATAAAAAGAATCCAAATTGGAAAACAAGAAGTAAAACTCTCACTGTTTGCAGATGACATGATCCTCTACATAGAAAACCCTAAAGATTCCACCAGAAAATTACTAGAACTAATCAATAAATATAGTAAATTTGCAGGATACAAAATCAACACACAGAAATATCTTGCACTCCTATACACTAATAATGAGAAAGTAGAAAGAGAAATTAAGTAACATTTCCATTCACCATTGCAATGAAAAGAATAAAATACTTGGGAATGTATCTACCTAAAGAATTGCAGCATGCCAGGCCTCCCTGTCCATCACCAACTCCCGGAGTTCACCCAAACTCACGTCCCTCGAGTCGGTGATGCCATCCAGCCATCTCATCTTCTGTCATCCCCTTCTCCTCCTGCCCCCAATCCCTCCCAGCATCAGAGTCTTTTCCAATGAGTCAACACTTCCCATGAGGTGGCCAAACTGTTGGAGTTTCAGCTTTAGCATCAGTCCTTCCAAAGAATACCCAGGACTGATATCCTTTAGAATGGACTGGTTGGAACTCCTTGCAGTCCAAGGGACTCTCAAGAGTCTTCTCCAACACCACAGTTCAAAAGCATCAATTCTTCGGCGCTCAGCTTTATTCACAGTCAAACTCTCACATCAATACATAACCACTGGAAAAACCATAGCCTTGACCAGACGGACCTTTGTTGGCAAAGTAATGTCTCTGCTTTTGAATATACTATCTAGGTTGGTCATAACTTTCCTTCCAAGGAGTAAGCATCTTTTAATTTCATGGCTGCAGTCACCATCTGCAGTGATTTTGGAGCCCCCAAAAATAAAGTCTGGCACTGTTTCCCCATCTATTTCCCATGAAGTGATGGCACCAGATGCCATGATCTTAGTTTTCTGAATGTTGAGTTGTAAGCCAACTTTTTCACTCTCCTCTTTCACTTTCATCAAGAGGCTTTTGAGTTCCTCTTCACTTTCTGCCATAAGGGTGGTGTCATCTGCATATCTGAGGTTATTAATATTTCTCCCGGCAATCTTGATTCCAGCTTGGGCTTCTTCCAGCCCAGCATTTCTCACGATGTACTCTGCATATAAGTTAAATAAGCAGGGTAACAATATACAGCCTTGATGTACTCCTTTTCCTATTTGGAACCAGTCTGCTGCTCCATGTCCAGTTCTAACTGTTGCTTCCTGACCTGCATACAGGTTTCTCAAGAGGCGGTCTGGTATTCCCATCTCTTTCAGAATTTTCCACAGTTTATTGTGATCCACATAGTCAAAGGCTTTGGCATAGTCAATAAAGAAGAAATAGATGTTTTTCTGGAGGCCTGTTGTGTTGCAATTCATGGGGTTGCAAAGAGTCCGAAATGAATGAGCAACTGACTGAACTGAAAGAAACAAAAGACCTATGTATAGAAAACTATTAAAACACTGGTGAAAGAAATCAAAGAATACACTAATAGATGGAGAAATATACCGTGTTCATGGATTGGAAGAATCAATATAGTGAAAATGAGTATACTACCCAAAGCAATATATAGATTCAATGCAATCCCTATCAAGCTACCAACGGTATTTTTCACAGAGCTAGAAAAAATAATTTCACAATTTGTATGGAAATACAAAAAACCTCAAATAGCCAAAGCAATCTTGAGAAAGAAGAATGGAACTGGAGGAATCAACCTGCCTGACTTCAGGCTCTACTACAAAGCCACAGTCATCAAGACAGTTTGGTACTGGCACAAAGACAGAAATATAGATCAATGGAACAAAATAGAAAGCCCAGAGATAAATCCATGCACCTATGGACACCTTATCTTGACAAAGGAGGCAAGAATATACAATGGATTAAAGACAGTCTCTTTAACAATTGGTGCTGGGAAAACAGGTCAACCACTTGTAAAAGAATGAAACTAGAACACTTTCTAACACCATACACAAAAATAAACTCAAAATGGATTAAAGATCTAAACATAAGACCAGAAGCTATAAAACTCCTAGAGGAGAACATAGGCAAAACCCTCTCCGACATAAATCACAGCAGGATCCTCTATGACCCACCTCCCAGAATACTGGAAATAAAAGCAAAAATAAACAAATGGGACCTAATTAAACTTAAAAGTGTCTGCACAACAAAAGAAACTGTAAGCAAGGTGAAAAGACAGCCTTCAGAATGGGAGAAAATAATAGCAAATGAAGCACCTGACAAACAACTAATCCAAAAGTCTACAAGCAATAAATGCTGGAGAGGGTGTGGAGAAAAGGAACCCTCTTACCTGTTGGTGGGAATGCAAACTAATACAGCCACTAAGGAGAACAGTGTGGAGATTCTTTTAAAAAACTGGAAATAGAACTGCCTTATGACCCAGCAATCCCACTTCTGGGCATACACACTGAGGAAACCAGAATTGAAAGAGACACATGTACCCCAGTGTTCATCGCAGCACTGTTTATAATAGCCAGGACATGGAGGCAACCTAGATGTCCATCAGCAGACAAATGGATAAGAAACCTGTGGTACATATACACAATGGAGTATTACTCAACCATTCAAAAGAATACATTTGAATCAGTTCTAATGAGGTGGATGAAACTGGAACCTATTATACAGAGTGAAATAAGCCAGAAAGAAAAACACCAATACAGTATGCTAATGCATATATATATGGAATTTAGAAAGACGGTAATGATAACCCTGTAAGCAAGACAGCAAAAGAGACACAGATGTATAGAACAGTCTTTTGGACTCTGTGGGAGAGGGAGAGGGTGGGGTGATTTTCGAGAATGGCATTGAAACACGTATAATATCATATGTGAAATGAATTGCCAGTCTAGGTTCATTGCATGATACAGGATGCTTGGAGCTGGTGCACTGGGATGACCCAGAGGGATGGTATGTTGGGGGAGGTGGGAGGGGGGTTCAGGATGGGGTACACGTGTACACCTGTGGCAGATTCATGTCAATGTATGGCAAAACCAATACAATATTGTAAAGTAATTAACCTCCAATTAAAATAAATAAACATATTTAAAAAAGTATTTGGTGACATAAATCAACAACTGTTTTACTATATTTAGAGATTCTCGAGGTCAGGAATTTGAACACAGTACATCCAGATTGTCTGGTTTCTTCCCAGGATGTCTGTAGTCTCACCTGGGAATACTGAAATGATTGGTAACTGGAATTCTCTTAAAGGCTTCTCTAACAAATCTGGTATGGATACTGGGATGACCTAGAATCTGGGCTCAACTGAGTCTGTTGACTGGATCACCTACACGTGACCTTTCCAGGTGCATATCTTCCTGGTCAGTCCCTATTCCAGCCTCAAGCAAACACTGATCATCAGTCTGTTATGATAGATTTATCTTTTATAGCATTTAATAAAAAATGGAGCTATAATGTATGTATACTTTTGCACCTGGATTTTTTTTTCTCTGCATAATGTTGTTGAACATGTTACAGTTTATCAAGTTATATGTTCATGTGTGGATATACTGCATTCTGTTTATCCATTCAACTTGATAGAAATTTGAATTATTTACAGTTTTTGGTAATTATAAATAAAGCTGCTAAGAACATTTAAATACAAGTTAAAAAAAAAAAAAAGGGCAAGAGGTAAGGGGAAAGGGAATAGAATGATGGTGGTCAGAAAGTACAAACTTCCAATTGTAAGGAAGTACTAGGGAAGTAATGTATACCATTAACAATATAATTAACCCTGTTATAAGTTAAGAATGAATGTTTTAACAGAGTAAATCCTCAGAGTTCTTATCAGAAGGAAAAAATATTTTCCCTTTCATTTCATATCTGTATGAGATGATAGATGTTTCCTAAACTTATTGTGATCATTTTTGATGTATATAAGTCAAATCATTATGCTGTACACCTTAAACTTATGCAGTAATGTATATAAATTATGTCTCAATTAAACTAGAAAAAAAAAATGCAGTATTCTTTCTAGTTCTCATCTTTATGCCAAGTCAGCAGCATTTGTTTCAAGTGATCATGCCTTTGCAGTACATTCTTCATTTGGCTTCAGGGAATCCCATAGTACTAGTTCTTTTCCTGGTTCGTTCACTCTCCTTTGAAGTGTCAATAATTTGTTCCTCATCATCACTCTTACCTCATATTACTGGAAGATCACAAGTCATTGTGTTCAGGTTTCTCTACCGCTTTCATTCCTTTGGGATTTCCTTCATTTGTATATCATCTGTGTACTATCACCTCTAGAATCTATATTTCTAATTATCAAGATATAATTCTCAAAAATGTTAAGAATGTAATTGTTCTATAAATTGTGAACATTCATCAGAATTCTATTTAATTCATTAATGATTAAATCAGTAGACTGATGAATTTGGTTTTGTATTGTTTGAGATATTACAAAGAAGAAAGTGTTCATACAGTATTAGAAATAACTTTTCCCAATAATACAGTAAATTGTCTTATTAGATAATAAGCTTCCTAATGCCAGAAATATTGAAGCAAAGTGACTAGAATACTAGAAGACAATTTACCCAAGAATTTTCCCACTAAGTCCTTTTTTTTGATAAGAAGTAGGGTTTTAAAATGGCTGCTGGTTGAGTGTTCTGGAGAGCAGGATCTGAGATGGAGTCTAGAGTGCAGTGCATTTCTTAAGAAATGCTTTTGAGACTAATAATTCCTCAAGGAATGCAACAGAAGCAGGATTGAGCAGAAGGGAGAAGTCAAGCTGTGATGTAGGCCCAATGACAGTCTTGTTTGGCTAATCCAAGGAGGAGTTCCGGAGCCAGAATGGCACCTTAGTGCTATCCTGAGTTGGACCTTAGTGGCCACAACTTATAGCACTCATCAACTATCACTGGATATAGCTATCTTGGGAAGGAGCATTTTGGGCAAGATAGCTCTCTGTGGCTGAGGCAATCTTTGAATGGTGTTGACAGCTAAATATATCTATTGACAGCACTCCCGGTAGCTGAAGTAACCGAAGTAATAAGCCCTTCATAGAAGAAAAATGTGGAGGCCACATCACAGTGTCCACAACAGTAACCTATAAAGTTCAACCCAATCCAAGATTCTCTTTTTATATGCAACTATTTTAATAAAACATTGCATGTTCTGATTCAAGTTGAATTGCCATGACTTCCAAACTAAGCATGCCATATTACACATAGTTTAAGTGGACTCAGTCAATGATGAAAAAAAGAAACTATGCTTTAGTAGATATGTCAATCATTGATTTATAGAAGCAAATTTTTATATGTCACAAATCTACATGATAATCCCAAGTGCCAGACTTTACTTTTGACTCACTGAGCAAGCTAAAATATTCATAAATTCACATGGAGCCAGATGGCTTCCCACTGAAGATGCATTTCAATGATTCCTGTATATTATTTATTCAAAGAAATACACAAAATACACCATCATTATAGCAGGCACTCCTAATAGTTTATTTCAGTAAGGAATCAAAGAATAATAGGTGGCCGGTATACTTATCATATTTTAGGGTGAGCTTTGTGTCCATGTGTGTTAAAGAGTAAAAAAGCAAAATAAATACAGTAACTTCCCAAAGGTCTTTGAAATATCAGCAATCTGAAATAATGATGTTTCAGCAATAATGGCTAGCATTAGGTAAAGAAGAAAGTTAAACTTTGCCAAGATTTTTTAAAAATAATTTGCTAGGGGCTCTAAAAATTCAAACATATAACACTTAATAAAATTGTTAACTATTTTTTATTAAATTGATCAATATTTTTGGAGGGTGTATTTTTTATTTTCAATATGAAATTCCATGTTTGAATGTAAACTGAAAACAAAATTTAGTTGGTTTCTTAAAAATATTTTGAAAAAATGAAATGAAAAATTTCTGATTCTTAAATATTTTTTAATTCATGGGTTTCCTTTTCACTGAAGTCTGCTTTTTCCCTTGAGAGCTTCCTATTCTCTAGAGATATGTTTATTGCTGTCATGTCTCATGCTTACTCTTGTTTTCTTCCTTTAAATGTGATAAGCAAGCACAGTTGTTTTATAGACTGTATTTGATAATTCCACTAGCTTCTAATTCTAGTTTTTCAGCTCCTATCACCATGCTTTCTCTTATGTCTGATTAGCATTAACTGTGGCTCATTGTCCTTGGTAAAGTATCTGTAGAAGTTCCCCACGGCCTAAGATGAATGGACCCTCCCCCCAGGGCGTTGCATTTGCTTCTGTCAGGAGACTGGAGAGGTATTACAATCTTAAATTATGTTTAGCTGAGGTTCTCTAGCCCACGCAGCTCTGCATATCCACAGGAGAAGTCCATATCGAGCATATTTAGGAATTTCTCAGGGATATCATTTTACTTTCTTTTTCATTTCCCCTGTTTTGCTCAACGCCAAAGCAGCCTTTTCCACAATCATTTTGGTCTGGAGTATAGTATGACAGATTTTACTTCTAGTTGATTTTTAATCTGAAGGCACATTTGGCAGGTGAGGGAGGAGTTTCTGCTTAATCTATCAATGATCCCGTCTAAGAATTTCTAACATGTGGGAACACTGGGCCACCCTCTGATTAAGACCAAATGTGTAGTTTTGGCTAATTCCTCCAGGCAAAAACATATTCCATTGTCCATTTACATTTCTGGGTTCAAACTTTGCCCAAAAATGGTTTTTGTATACTCTGCTATTATTTTTATTTCCTCAGATATTTGTGTTTATTACTTAAATATTTAATTTATAATTTAGAAATCAGTCATCTGTTATCATTGAAGCATACATGTTATCAATGAAGCATACATTATCATTTTTCATTTATTGACTTATTATTTAACATTTTCTCTAGTGATGGTGTGTTTTTAATAGTAGAGGGCATAGTATATAAGTGGAGGGGATGGCACCAGTAGATGTTATATTTTTATAATGAATATCATGATCATGGAATATAATGATCATTGAAATGCTAAATTTAGGAAAGTATGAAAAGGAAAAAGTGAGACAAGGTAAACATCTAGAATCTCATCCCTTTTTAGGCCATGTTAAGGAAACCACCGGAGAAGGCAATGGCACCCCACTCCAGTACTCTTGCCTGGAAAATCCCATGGTTGGAGGAGTCTGGTAGGCTGTGGTCCATGGGGTCGCTAAGAGTCGGACATGACGGAGCGACTTCACTTTCACTTTTCACTTTCAAGCATTGGAGAAGGAAATGGCAACCTACTCCAGTGTTCTTGCCTGAAGAATCCCAGGGGCAGGGGAGCCTGGTGGGCTGACGTCTATGGGGTCGCACAGAGTCGGACACGACTGAAGTGACTTAGCAGTAAGGAAACCATATATTGAGGTAAACAGCCCAGCACTTAACGTAGTGTCTCTTATGAGATGGTATGTTAGAGATGATAAACTACCTTAACTCTTCACAGAGGAAGTCAGAGGATGCATAAGCAAATAAAAATGTGTTCAATGTATGTGCTTTAAAGTAGGAAATGAATCTACATGGTTCCTTCAAAAATAAGATTATAGTTTCAAACAGATAAATAATATAGGCCACTGTTAGGCCCTCTCTGACTTCAAAGTATCAAACATATATTGAATGTTAACTATGTGTCAGCGCCTTTGCTAGACACTCTGAGTCTAGCAAAAAGGAATCCATTGCAGTAACTAATGATTGAAAGTAAAAGTGCAGTCAGTCAGTCGTGTCCGACTTTTTGCAACCCCACGGACTGTAGCCTACCAGGCTCCTCCATCCACAGGATTTTCCAGGCAAGAGTACTGGAGTGGGTTGCCATTTCCTTCTCCAGGGGATCTTCCCAACCCAGGGATCGAACCCAGGTATCCTGCATTGTAGGCAGACGTTTTACCGTCTGAGCCACCAGGGAAGTCTGAAATTTATGATTAGAGCTACAATAAGCAACCTACAGGATTTCATCCAGCTTAAGGGACTATGTGATTAAGAAAAGCCTCTCAGGACATATGACATTTATACTGAGACCTTGAGAGACAAGTAAGATTGGCCTATTTATATTTCTTTGATTGTTTTTTGGAGGGTAGGAGGAGAGCCAATGAGTGCTTGAATGTATTTTAGCAGTGGGAGCAGTATTTGTGAAGATTGGGAGGAGGGAGTGCCTGGTCATGCTGCTGCTGCTGAGTCTCTTCAGTTGTGTCAGACTCTGTGCAACCCCATAGACAGCAGCCCACTAGGCTCCCCTGTCCCTGGGATTCTCCAGGCAAGAACACTGGAGTGGGTTACCATTTCCTTCTCCAATGCATGAGAGTGAAAAGTGAGAGTGAAGTCACCCAATCGCGTCCAGCTCTTCACGACCCCATGGACTGCAGCCTACCAGGCTCCTCTGTCCATGGGATTTTCCACGTAAGATAGGAGGGTCTAAAAGACGCCCAGCCTGAAGTGTAGTTTGTGAGAGTAAGATTGGTTTGAGGAAATATCTACTCTAGGTTAACTTATACTTGTTTATGAAAGTGTCCAGGTACCTTCTTAGAAATTAAAATGCTGACCAAAAATAAAAGGAAGGAAGTGATGTAGTGTTAGCAGAGGTGGTAGAAGTAGTAGTAATAATAGTACTAGCAATAGTGTGTGTGATGGGTGAGGGTAATCATCCCAGTATTTGACTACCAAGTGACAAAATTGACATGAGATTCTGTTGAACAGTGAAAAATGGAGAAGTTTAAAAAATATCCAGTGTATCCCCACATATCACTTCCTAGTGAATTGATAATGGGAAAGCTGTGATTCATGTGATAGTACTGCACGTTGAACTGTGTAGAAATGGCGCAGAAAAGAAAAAACTGGGGGAAATAAAAGTTCACAAGCACATTCACATAGCATAATATTTCACAGAAGTGTGTTTGCTTTGAACTTGGGGAAAAAAAAAGTTGATTGATTTCAACACTTTTAGTGTTTAATCCTGTATTTTCAGTTCAGTTCAGTCTCTCAGTTGTGTCCGACTCTTTACAACCCCATGAATGGCAGCACACCAGGCCTCCCTGTCCATCACCAACTCCTGGAGCCTACCCAGACTCCTGTCCATTGAGTCGGTGATGCCATCCAACCATCTCATCCTCTGTCATCCCCTTCTTCTCCCGCCTTCAATCTTTCCCAGTATCAGAGTCTTTTCAAATGAATAAGTTCTTCACGTCAGGTGACCAAAGTATTGGAGTTTCAGCTTCAGCATCAGTCCTTCCAATGAATATTCAGGACTGATTTCCTTTAGGATTGACTGGTTAGATCTCCTTGCAGTCCAAGGAACTCAAGAGTCTTCTCCAACACCACAGTTCAAAAGCATCAATTCTTCAACACTCAGCTTTCTTTATAGTCCAACTCTCACATCTGTACATGACTACTGGAAAAACCATAGCTTTGACTAGATGGAACTTTGTTGGCAAAGTAATGTCTCAAGTTTTTAATATGCTGTCTAGGTTTGTCATAACTTTTCTTCCAAGGAGCAAGCATATTTTAATTTCATGGCTGTAGCCACCATCTGCAGTGATTTTGGAGCCCCCCAAAATAAAGTCTGTCACTGTTTCCACTGTTTCCCCCATCTATTTGCCATGAAGTGATGGGACCAGATGCCATGATCTTCATTTTCTGAATGCTGAGTTTTAAGCCAACTTTTTCACTCTCCTCTTTCACCTTAATCCTGTATTTTATATTCTCTTTAAACACATATTTCTGGAGAATATTTTTGTTTAGACACAAATAGCTACCTTTTGTTTTTATAAGATGTTATCATCATCTTTGCTGAACTAAAAATTCAATATGCAGGTGGCTTTTTTATTAATATAGAAATGATACCACATGATGTATTTTATCAATTTGATTTAAAGAGCAAAAAGATTATGTTTCTGTAGTTCGATACATAGTAGAAAGCTACACAGTGGAAAAATAGAATCAACCATAACCAAAATACTTACATAAATGCATATTTTATAGTCCATAATCAGATATTAGTAAAAGCAGTGAAAGCATCTTCTAAGTTTTCTAGTGAGTAATAACAGAATGTAATTTTCTAGTTAAGCATAAAATTTGGCATAGGGCAAAGTATAAAAATTGGACAGTGCTTTAGATTGGTTCCTAATGCTACCCTTAACTCCCTGTGATCTGCATTAGGCCGTAAGTTAAGATATCTGAACACCAAAGGCCACTAGGCAGTGTAAGTCTGAAATGATTTGATATAATTTACTGGAAAGCCTTTTGCAAATTTAAATTTAAAACAAAACACCTTCTAAATGGGTAAAAATGTACAGCCCATTCAATTATGATATCTAGGGAAATTTAATGGAATTATTAAAGGAACATTTAGAGAATATGTATAGTTACCCTCTTGAGCCAGTAATATATTTCATAACCCATTTCTGCATTTCCAAGAAAAATTTTCTTTCTTTGTTCTTTCTTTCATGATCATGAGTAGATATTGAATACTACATTTCAAATGTAATCTCAAGAGACTTACAACAAGCAAAATTTTATTATCCTCTTTAAGAAATTATGCCAGTGTTTAAACCCGTCAACTTCCTCAGTATTTCTTGCCATAATGTACCCTGATTTTCAAATATAGTTTGCATAGTCCTCTCATTGATAGACACTGGCTTATGCTTCTGCCCAGGTGCTGCTCTCCTCTGACAATTAAGGTTGTCTTAGCTTTTCTAAGCTCTCTCCTTTTAAAAATAATTATTTTTAATTGGAGGATAATTGCTGTACAAGATTGTGTTGGTTTCTGCTATGTGTCAACGTGAATCAGTCACAGTATATGTATGTCCCCTCCCTCTTTAACCTCCTGTAAGATCTCTTGATTTGACTTTTTTCCTTTTGAAACTCTTATTGTATTTCCTGTTCCTGTTTTTCACCATTGCTACCACTTTATGTACTTTCTCTATTATTTGGTAATTATGACTTTTCCTAACTTAATCTCATCCATTGTTAGTCTCAAGAAAAAATGAAAATTAAGTTTAAATTACTTTGATCCCATCATGCATTCCTGCATGCTTAGTCGCTGTCATGTCCAACTCTTTGCAACCACATAAATTGTAGCCAAACAGGCTCCTCTGTTCATTGGATTCTCCAGGCAAGTATACTGGAGTGGGTGGTCTCTTTCCCACCCAGGAATTGAACCCGAATCTTCAACATTGCAGGCAGATTCTTTACTGCCTAAGCCACCAGGGAAGCCCTACTTTGATCCCATCAGTTTTAATTTGTTTTACTCTGTAGAACAATAGTAGATGTTTTAATGAATATATTCTTAACATTTATCTGAATTGTCTCTTGATATAATGATTTAAATTGTGTCCAAGTTCTCAATTTATCATATGCTCGAGCTTAAATAGTTATTTCTGTTCCAAGATATTAAAAACGCCATAAGAAGCAAGACCTATTTAAGGTATGCTATGTTCAGAAATCCTTCTGTAAGGTCCGTCTAGTCAAAGCTGTGGTTTTTCCAGTAGTCATGTATGGATGTGAGAGTTGGACTATAAAGAAAGCTGAGCGCCAAAGAATTGATGCTTTTGAACTGTGGTGTTGGAGAAGACTCTGGAGAGTCCCTTGGACTGCAAGGAGATCCAACCAGTCCATCCTAAAGGAGATTAATCCTGGGTGTTCATTGGAAGGACTGATGTTGAAGCTGAAACTCCAATACTTTGGCCACCTGATGTGAAGAGCTGACTCATTTCAAAGCTCTTGATGCTGGGAAAGATTGATGGCAGGAGGAAAAGGGGACGACAGAGGATGAGATGGTTGGATGGCATCACCGACTCAATGGACATGGGTTTGGGTAGACTCCAGGAGTTGGTGATGGACAGGGAGGCCTGGCGTGCTGTGGTTCATGGGGTTGCAAAGAGTCGGACACAGCTGAGCGATTGAACGGAACTGAACTGAACTGAACCAGTCTGATGTAACCCTTTCCTCTTCTTAATTTATTTATCATGGAGGTTTTTTTGCACCATTCATTAATGTACATCAAAAACTACTTTGTAGGGTAAGTGATACTTTTGAATATAAAATTAGGTTATATTCAGACATATATGTGCAGCAGACAGGGACCCTACTGTATACTTATTTTATAGACAGTGTCGTAATCACTTTGGAAGTTTTTTTTTTTTTTCCCCTAATTCAAGGGCCTGATCCCAATGGATTCTGATTTAGTTGATCAGGTCCTGGTAATTATGCCGCTGCTGCTGCTAAGTTGCTTCAGTCATATCCAACTCTGTGTGACCTCATAGACAGCAGCCCACCAGGCTCCCCGTCCCTGGGATTCTCCTGGCAAGAACACTGAAGTGGGTTGCCGTTTCCTTCTCCAATGCATGAAAGTGAAAAGTGAAAGTGAAGTCGCTCAGTAGTGTCCGACTCTTCGTGACCCCATGGACTGCAGCCCACCAGGCTCCTCCATCCATGGGATTTTCCAGGCAAGAGTACTGGAGTGGGTTGCCATTGCCTTCTCCGCCTGGTATTGTAGGGTTTAGAAATTCTCCATGAAGTCTGATTTGTAAACTATTGCTAGAACATCATATATCTTATAAAAATGGTTATTGTTAACAACTCCAAGTAATGCAAAAACTTCTTAAGATATAGGTAAAATTTTAAAGAGAAGATGAGAAAACATAAAGAGATTAGAATTATTTATCTTTGCATGGAATTTCAAAATGCTGCCATATTTGTCTACAGAATTGGCGATGGTTTCATCTCTACTCATTTTACCTCTAAGCAATAATTCCCTTACTGAAGAGATTGAGTCTACTCAATTTAATTGTTTCGATCTAATACAGCTTGGTTCAGCTTAGTTCAATTCAATTCAAACCAAAACAATTACATTTATATCTGTGTCTGTCTGGCTCTATGCTAGGCTGTTGGGAATTCAAAAGTGAGTAAGACATAATTTCTGCTCTTAAGCTGCTCACAGCCTAACAGGAGAGATGAAGGCATTAGTTCTATCATCTGTAATAAGTGCTTTAATAGAAGTAGATGTTGCCTTCATATAGGCTTTACTCAGGGTAGGACTTCACAATGTCAGTTTGTTATATTATCGTTTTTGTGAAAAGTGTATATATATACATATATTGGGGCTTTCCAGGTGGCTCAGTGGCAAAGAATCTGCCTGCCAATGCAGGAGAGCAGGTTTTATCCCTGGGTTGGGAAGATCCCCTGTAGAAGGAAACAACCCACTCCAATATTCTTGCCAGGATAATCTACAGTCCATGGAGTTGCAAAGAAATGGACACAACTGAGTGACTTTCACTCACACGAGCCCATGGACAGAGGAACCTGTTAGGCTACAGTTCATGGGGCCCCAAAGAGTCAGACAAGACTGAGTGACTGAGCACTCACTCACTCTCATATACATATATTACGTATGTATGAAATTTATGCCAATGTATGTATATATAATCTGTATGGATACACATATATAGTTATAGTACATACTTGTCAAATATAAATATATTTGACCACTGAAAATGTACAATAACTAGCCTTAATAACATTAAAGGATGCTTCCCTGATCTTAAGATGATTTTGTGAATTAGTACATGTCCAGATTTAATAGAGAATAAATTGTCTTGCAGTTCCCAATTACAGTCTATTCTGGATAATCTAAATTAAAGAAAAGACATAAAATTATGAAGAAAATGTATATAACTGTTCACAAAGTCTAATTTGAAACATAATTTTTTAATTTATACTTAGATTATTAAATTCTGGATGGGAAAGATATATTATTTGAATGCCAGTAAAATTAGGTATAAGTATATCAGAACATATATTGACTATAAAATTGGAAGCACTGAACTTGGGTTTATTATCAAAAGTCTGCCTGGTATTAAACATATACTAAAACATTACATGTAATAATAGGTCCCCTAATAATTGGCCTCAGAGACAATAGCCTCTGCAAGAAGAAATCAGATACTGTGTAGACCTATAAACTGTGACTTTCTTTTGATTCACCCAACTAAAGTATTGGTCTGTTAATGGAGCTGTGGGTAAAAATTGACTTTTTTGTACCCCCAACAACTTTACACCAATTTAACCATAACATTGCTTTTAATTTATATTCAAGATTATGTGTTGTAAAATTCAACTGTGAAGGGAGCCAGCTTAGTTCTTCTACTATAGTATAACATGGATAGAATACATTTAACAATTGAGTCAATGTCAGTTCTGATTGGTGGAATTGCTTGCTTGCTAAGTCGCTTCAGTCATGTCCGACTCTGTGCGACCCCATAGACGGCAGCCCACCAGGCTCCCCCGTCCCTTGGATTCTCCAGGCAAGAACACTGGAGTGGGTTGCCATTTCCTTCCCCAATGCATGGAAGTGAAAAGTGAAAGTGAAGTCGCTCAGTCGTGTCTGACTCTTCGAGACCCCATGGACTGCAGCCCACCAGGCTCCTCCGTCCATGGGATTTTCCAGGCAAGAGTACTGGAGTAGGGTGCCATTGCCTTCTCCGGATTGGTGGAATACCAAAGTGGAAGTTTAAACAGAAGGAAGATAGGAACTTTGTGTACATGCCAATGAATGATGCTATTTCTAACACTGATATGATATCGAATTGAAAGGAAGATGGCATGAAACTGTATGGCATGGTAACCATTATCACTATTCTACCACTAAGAACATACAATATAGGGCATGTAACAAAAATAATGATAACTATGCTTGGACAGACTACTTACTGAGATTGTTTCTGCTTGGAGGGTCTAAGCAAAGAACTGGTCATATATAATCACTCAGCAGGCTCTTTAACAACCACATGTTACATAGATTCATTGTTTGAAGCTTTAAGTAATTTATCTTACCTACATCAAATTAGTTTTCATTTTGAGATACAGACACAAGTGGATAAATGATAAAGAAAAACTTTAATTAAGTAAAACCATTTTTTTCCTTTGTCCACCTTTTTTCCCTTTGTCTTTAAATGAAGAACCTCAGACGTGGAAATGGTATTTGCCCAAAGATAAGAAGTAGTTATTGGTGGTGGTGGTTTAGTCACTAAGTCGTGTCCGACTCTTGTGACCCCATGGACTGTAGCCCGCCAGGCTCCTTTGTCCATGGGATTCTCCAAGCAAGAATACTGGAGTGGGTTGCCATTTCCTTCTCCAGGGGATCTTCCCAACCCAGGTCTCCTGCATTGCAGACAGATGCTTTACCGACTGAGCTATGAAGGAAGCCCAAGTAGTTAATAACTGAACTATAATTGTAAAACAATATTTCCTTAGCAGGCCATCTGACTCTCAGGAGGAAAGAAATAGGATGATGAAAGAATGAAAGTGGTCTGAGTCATGAAGTTTAGATTGGTCTGATGGTTTTATTTTTTATTTTTATTTTTTTTTCATTCATTTATGTGTTTATTAAAATAAAGGTAAACTTTAGAGGTTCTTGTTCCATGAGAAAATGTAGAGAGTTAAAATAACAGTTATCCCCATATTTTTCATCACTTCTAAATGATACCTTATTGCACTAAACACACTTTGAGGAAGGCAGGTGTATTTGGAGCTATTTGGCATGCAGGTCTGATGGTTTTAATACCTCAAAGAAATATTTTCCAATTGAAAGCTTGGCTTTATTAGATGTACCTTCTCATTATGAGTCATATATATATCCATCATAAGACAGATACTATATTACAATTGCCTATTTCCATGTCTGTCACTGGCCCCGTGATCTCTTTGGAGTGCTAGGTACTGTTCATGCTTATTGGGTGAATAAATGAATCAGTCAACCAATGAAGAGCTGAGCTGACAACTAAAAGAAGTCCTATCAATTTGGGAAAGAAAGGTTTAGACACTGACAGAGATATACTGTTTAATTTAGATTCTTTAATTAACTCTACTACATGTTCACTCAGCAACAAAGGAAGGTACAAGAAAGATTAAAATCTTTTCATTTTCAGTTGTAGTATATTAGAAACAAAAATAGTGATATTTTTTCTTTCTTTAATATACTTTCACAGTTAGAGATACTGAGAGCACCAGTTAAAATTAGTGTGATATTGATTTTTTTCACATTTGCTTTCATTTTTATATGATAGTTACTTTAAATATTATATAGCATATCCTATTCATTTTTGAGGATTAATCTGAATATTACCTCAACAAAGTTCAGATTCCTAATGGTGATTTATAGTTCCACCCAAAATACTATAAATTTAGATATTCTATTGGAAAAGAAAGAAAATTTGTTTAACAATAATAATCTTATAAATTATGCTTGTCTAATGTAAAAGTATGTTGTTTGAAAAGAAATTAATCAAAGAATGTTTTTAATTGAATAGGTATATAGGTCTTAGTGTTCAGTTTTTATTTTAAATAGCTTTGTTTCAATATGCATAATGTTTATTAAAAGAAGGCAAAAACCTAAATATATATCAATTAGTAATTCTGGCTTATTATTTTTAAAGCTATGATTCTTTAAATTGCTTGTCAACCAGATGCAACACATCAAAAATTTAAACTTTTAAAACTTGGGCACATCTTAACAAGAACTCGTGTAAACAATGGAAGAGTCATCTAGGTCTAAGTGTAAGTGAATTCACAGCCCTAAATATGATAAAAAGTGTTTTAAGTGCATTGGTTTAATTTCATGATGTACATATTCTTTATAATTTCTCTGTTGGAATCATAAAGATAGAAGTGTCAAGGTCAAATTTATATTTTTCATCTTGAAAGCATCCTTTAGAATATTTATGAAGAGACTAGTATAAAATAAAAATAGCAGATTTGCAAGCATAGGTTGGGATAAATAAATCATATAACCAAAAATAAAGGAATTCAGAAAGAATGTAGATAAGCTTATTACAGAAGTATTAGAATATCTATGTATGTGCTGAAGTGTTCTGATGAATCAGTTGAAAAGATGAAGGCATTAACATTAGACTTAGGCAATTCAGTAGAACGTGAATGTTAGTCAAAAAGGAATAGTTGAAGAAATAAGGTATTTACTAAATCTACCCTGACATTTTTGAATGAAAAAACACATACATACAAGCAAGTGTAAAAGAAAAACAAATACTGTTAGTTGTGTATTCCTTAGAGATAGTCTTTCTTTATGAGTTATAAACAGACATGCCTGGAAAAATTCAAGTGGTCTTGCTAAGGAGTTACTGTTTTTGTTCATATTTATTTATTGTTTTATATTTTCCTGAATTAAAAAAGAATAATAGACCTTTTCTACAGACTTATGGTTACCAGAGGACTAGGGAAAGGGGTTAGGGGTAAATTGTGAGATTGGGCCTGATATATATACACTACTGTATATAAAATTGATAACTAACACTAGCCTCCTGTATAGCACAGGGATCTCGACTGAATACTCTGTAATGGCCTACATGGGAAAAAAAAAATCTTTAAAACAAGAGACAAAAACAGAAGTAGAGTTGCATATGTAGAAAGCTAACTTATGATTACCAGGGAGTAAAGGGGAAGGGATAAACTGGGAAATTAGGGTTGACATATGCACACCACTATATATAAAATAGATAACTAATAAGAACCCACTATATAGTACAAGAGACTCTTCTCAATACTCTGCAATGGCTTATATGGGAAAAGAATCTAAAAAAGAATGCGTGAATATTCAGTTGTTTCCAACTCTTTGTGACCCCATGGACTGTAGCCTGCCAGGCTCCTCTGTCCATGGGGTTTTCCAGAGAAGAATACCGGAGTGGGTTGCCATTTTCTCTTCCAGCGTATCTTCCCAACCCAGAAGTCAAACCCACATCTCTTGTATCTCTTACGTTGGCAGGCAGATTCTCTACCACTGAGCCACCTGGGAAGTACCCCCAAAAAAAGGAGTAGATGGTTAGACAGCATCACTGACTCAATGGACATGAGTTTGAGCAAACTCTGGGAGATAGGGTAGGACAGGGAAGACTGGTGTGCTGCAGTCTATGGGATCAAAAGAGTTGGACACGACTTAGCGACTGAACAACAACAATATGTTTATGTATAATTGATTCACTTTACTGTACAGCTGAAACTAATACAACATGGTAAATCAACTATACTCCAATAAATTTTTTTTTTAAATTAATAAAACCCTTTTGTTAAAGCAGTTGTAGATTTACAAGAATTACTGAGCAGAAAGTATAGAGTTTTCATATACTCATTCTTTCCTTTCCCCCAGAACAGTTTCCCCTATTGTTAATATATTAAATTAGTTTGGTACATTTGTTAGCATTGCTGAACTGATATTGATACATTATTAACTAAAATTCAGAGTTTACATTACTATTTTACAGTTCTGTTGTTTCTTCCAAATATATAATGGCATATATTTACCCTTAGAATATCATGCAGAATAATTTCACTGCCCTCAAGTTTCCCTGTGTTCCACCTATTCCTCCCTCCCCTTCTCACTGCTCCCCTGGCAACCATTTATCTTTTTACCGTCACCATAGTTTTGCCTTTCCCAAAATGTAGTTGGAATCATGTGGTGTACTGCCTTATCTGACTGGCTTTTTAATTAGCAATACTCATTTAAAGTTATTCCATGAGTTTTCTTGGCTTGGTAGCTCCTTTCTTTAATTGCTGAATAAGTTTCCATTGTATGAATGTACATGCACATTTGTTTATTCACCTGTAAAAGGCATCTTGGTTGTTTCCACTTTTGTGATCCAGTTTTACAGTACAGGAGTATATGCATGTGTGCATGCTAAGTCACTTCAGTTGTGTCAGACTCTGCGACCCTATAGACCGTAACCTACCAGGCTCCTCCATCTGTGGCAGGCAAGAATACTAGAGTGAGTTGCCATGACCTCCTCCAGGGTATTGTCCTGACCCAGGGATTGAACCTGCTTCTCTTATTTCTCCTGCATTGGCAGACAGGTTCTTTACCATTAGCACCACCTGGGAAGCCCATGGGTCTATAGATGTATAGCCAAATCACATATTGCCTCACTGATTACCATAGGATAGAACCCACTGAAAATCTTAAACAATCTTCTTTTTCTCTTTATCTCAATTTTCTCTCCTCTTTTCCGATACACGGAATTCAGAGACTCAGAAAAATCCTGGTGAGTATGCATCTCACTTTAAGCCATCTTAAAATAGTGCTCCTCAAAGCTTCAAGTAAGCATCTACTTTAGAATCACTAGGGATGCCTATTAAAATTAGATTCTAAGCCCTACTCCTGAATTTCTGGATAAAGAAATTCCACTGCATCAGAATGTCTGGGTAAAGAGCCCTGGTTTCTGTGTTTTCACGAAGCTTCTCAGGTAGTGTTTACTCTCACTAAACTCTGAGAAGCTGAGAAAAATGACTAGAGTCATTTTTTTAATTGAGTTTTATTTTTTATAATATTTGACATTTTGCACTTCTGAAAATCTCAGAACTGGGAAGAGCAGAGTTCAATTTAGAGCATGTTATCAACTCAAGGTAAAAAGAAGTAATTTTTGCAGAGATATACAGTGCAATGAAGGAAATATTTCCTGCTTCTGTGTGGATTCCCTCCAGGATTCCCTGGGCAGGTAAAACAGGATTGTTATCCTTGATCATTTGCTTATTCCAGCCTTTTCTTCATGTCCCTGAAAGCATTTGTATTGTCCTCAACTCATGACCTTGACTCACAGTCACAAAAGGGCTAATAGATAGTGTTCCTTTGGAAGCAGGAAATTCAATAACATTTAATATTTTAGGTATCGAGATTATTATTCTCACCATTTTTAGCAAAATCTATTGCCTCAGGGTGTAGAAAAATTCAATTGAGTTGTTGATTGGGTTTTAAAACCTACTGCAGTTTAGTCGTTCAGTCTTGTCCGATTCTTTGCGAACCCATGGACTGCAGCACGCCAGGCTTCCCTGTTCATCACCAACTCCTGGAGCTTGCTCAAACTCATATCCATAAAGTTGGTGATGCCATCAAACAATCTTAGCCTCTGTCGTCCCCTTCTCCTCTTGCCTTCTTTGCTAGCATCAGGGTCTTTTCCAATGAGTTAGTTCTTCACATCAGGTACAAAGTTACAGGTCTTTTTTAAGGGGAGTGCCATTTTTTTCTTTGAAAAGTGCAAGCATGCAATGCCTTTGCATAGTGCTTTCAGATTTGGGCAATGTTTTCTCAGGACACTGGAATAGCTAAGTCTTTACTTAATATTTCTCTAATTTCCAGAAGAGCCTTATTGCTTCATGGAGGAAATGATAAACATAAAACTCCATTAATAAAAAAAAAAAAAACCTACTGCAAAAATTTTAGTTTTGAAAGTCAAAGGTTTCATTTGTAAGAGCCAAGCTTTCTGAGATAATAAAAATATTTGCAAAAATTAAAAGGAAAAATCCTAAAGATCAATGCATTACATTTATGTACCGAAGGGGAATTTGAAAAGACAGTGTAAGATGATATAAGAATTAGCTTTTTCTTCATTGGTAGAGGCAATGAACACCCACTTATACACTGAGATATAAGGTTTGAAATAGTGGAGAGAGAAATAAGAAAGAAGATCGGGAAAGAACAGATTTAGACGTCCTCAAGAAGGTCAAAAGCCCTGGCTCCCATCCCTGTCCCTCTCGATTCACGGTATGAAAACCATGGAAATCTGAGAGACGGGAACTTGTACTTTGCATTCCAAGGTGTAGCTCTGGGAGATTGCCAGCCTCTTTAAAAAGACTGTCTAGTTTGGTCTTCAGGACTTCAGGACAAGACTGAATGCTTGGTCACCAGAACCAAGCATTTAGGAAGTCAGGTGCCTAGACCAGTGAGCCTGAGAAGAGCATGTCTGGGGAAAGGAAGGATTTTCTGACCTAAAGGGATGGGCATCACACAAGTGCTGAAAGCTGGTATAGCTGAAGTCCTCAAACAAGGAAAATGCAGAGTGCGTGGATGAAGTAATCAGAGGCCACTACAGGTAGCAGACATCAATGGCCCTGGCAGCATATACTGAGGGAGGAGAAATCAGAATTATATCCAGGGGAGGACAGAGGTTAGATACCAACTTCTCTAACTGTATCTGATCAGTATAGAGACTGTCCCTCTGGAACTTAGATTACCTTTGCTGAGAAAAAGTTGTGGGAAATGATTAATTTGTCTAAGCAGTTGCTTCAAAAAGAAGAAGTTATTTGAACTCTCAATTTTAATAAATAGGAAATTGAAAGTATAGCCTCTAAAGGAGGATTTCAAGATTGACGTGTGTGTATTCTAGGTATAATTACATTATCCAAAAGAAATATATAGTTGAAAATCTCTGGGTTTCCCATTTATTCTCCATCATACCCTGAGTTCATTTATATCAATAGAAATATGCATGTACAAAGAGAAAAGCCGCTGTGAAGTGTAATATCTGACTTGGACTTTAGAATCATATAGACTCAGAATTTATTTCAGATTCCTCTACCTGCTAGCAAATCTGGATTTTCTCATCTATGAGATGAGAATACTATACACCTTGCAGGATTGTATAAGGTATAAATGACAAAATGCATATAAAACACTTAGACTAGTGTCTGGCATGCTAAGCTTTCCATCTTATTATCTGTAATCTTATTGTTCTTGTCATTGTTATTTTATGAATTGCCGTTTGTAGAAATCACTGTCTTAGATCCTTATCTGTGACTCATGGTCAATATAATCAACGAGTGGTATAAATTAATCATGATCTATGTTGAGAATTTCTTCCTGGAAAAATAGTTTTGTAGTTCTGCTTTAGGCCAAATTCACATTCATTTCTATTAGTAGCATGCCATAGGATGTTGATTTCCATTATTTATATTCTATCAAGACGAATTCTATCACAAGTCACCATTTTCCAACAATCTTTACTTTGGCTTAGGAGAAAACAATCCTGAAAGATGATCCAGGTAGTTTTAATAGCTCTTTCTGAACCTCAGATGTAACAGAATGACTTTCTAGATTAAAAGAAATGCCCATCAAGGTGCATATGGATAGATAATCAATGGATGGAGGCAAATAATCGTATGGAAACATTTACTCTTTATCTTTGCTATAGTTCTTTTAAATAGACTGATTAATTCCTTTCATGATTTCACCCTTGAAACCACAAACTATTTAGTTCTTTGTAATTGTTGCATGACATTCCATTTGGCAGTCAGCTTATTTTTAGCCAGACTATCAAAGTATTTTTCAACTGGACTGTCACTGCACTTGAACTTGGAATCTTGCAACCTCAGGAACTGCACTGGGGAAAAGAAGAAACTTCTAACAAATGGGAAATTATAAATCCAGACCAACGCAAACTTGTACTGGTAATTATTCCTGTATCTTTAAATGTAATATAATTCAGTAGGTAGTATATATAGTTAACATTTCACTGGAATATCTGCTAATTTTTGCAAGAGGACAAGACAAAATTTATGCAAAAGTGTTAAGATTATCTGAACTCAAATTATTTTTTCTCTGAAAGATCTTTAGAAAAAAACACAAAATTTCTTATAATACTATAGTGTTTTAGTTCCTAGGTATAATGCTATAGAAAAAAATTTGGAATACTGTTGCATATAGGGATTTTAGGATTACATGTTAAGTATCTAGTACTTAAAACCTAAAAACTCTTGTCTAGCAACTAGAGATTGCTATAATTATAATGCAATAAAATCAAATGAAATAAGTCAAATATATTCTTCTATATAAATATATTATCCAGTATCGAATGGGTTTTTAATTACTACAATTCTATATGATTGCCTTTTAAATATAAACATCTGCATTTTAAACCCAATCAGTAATTTAAATTAAGTATTGTTTAATTCAGAGTAAGAACAGAGTTTTAATCACTTATATGTTATGAGCTGTGTCTGCATTTTGCAAAGCACAGCTATGAATCAGTCCCTTTTTGTTTTTCTTTACTAGATGAATGGAAGAAGAAAGTCAGTGAATCTTATGTTATTGTAATAGAAAGATTAGAAGATGATCTGCAGATCAAAGAAAAAGAACTTACAGAGCTGAGGCATATATTTGGGTAAAGTTGTCAGAGTTATTATTTCTATGTATGTGTCTTCATTGTTGATCTAGTTTTTAGCTATACCTATGTTTAAAAATGCAACTCATGTAACCTTCAACATTAACCTTAGAATATAAGGTTATATTCTAACCTTTCATATAGCCCCTGACCATTCATATAGTCCCTAAAATACAAATATATTGCCTCCTTAAAATATGCCTTGCCTGTTCCCATCACTTAAGTTTAAAGAGAGAGGAACCTGAAGGTTAGCCTTTGAAAACAAACTGTTGCTGATCTGAATACTCTTTAGAATTAGATCACTCTTATAAGCCATGCCAGCAACAAACACTAAGACTTCTCTTCTCAAGTGGTGATGGAATACTGGCCACATTTTTCTTTTTGGACTACTGGAGAACTCCAGATGTATCAAACCCTTTGGTCCCTTGACATTGAAAGGCTGTCTCTTAATGAAACTGAGTATCGCTCTGCCCTTGAACAAGCCTATAACAATGTGTAATATTGGCTTCAGGCTTTCACTGGGTTTTGTTCTATGATAACAAGATAAAAATAATCTGGCATAGTGTCACAACCTTGTAAGACACAAAATGTTCAGAAAAGAGGGGCAGAGCCCTTATACACACTAGCAACCTTCTGGAGAAATTGAATGTGGCATTGAGAAACAATATATTTTGGAGAGTCAATTTGAGTTAGCTGCCTGACTGAGGAAAAGTTCCATGAAGGCCAATTAGCCATGTTCACTTATAGCTGTGTTAATCATATAATACTTTTATAACAAAGAACTCTATCCATTTTACTTGGAAAATAAAGGTAATAAAGCAATGAGCAAATGACATATTTTTAAGAAAAAATTTAGATATAGTAAACATACAAACCTCACATAACTGGTAAATAAAACCACCCATGTATAATAGAGTTTATATAAAATTGTCAGTGGTTTAATAAGGCCTTCACAAATATTCAGTTTATAGTTTGGGAAATAGTTAATTCTCTATGTTATTTAGCCCAAAATGATTAACTCCATTTTGACACTTTGATGAGATACCCTGGGATGGCTTTTGCAAGTATTATCACATACTGTCTTACGGGAAAACATTTGAAATTCCTATAGAGATGTGACTGACACTGTGGTATAACAGATTTATGCATACATATTAATTTTGTTGGAAAAAAGCTATGAATATAAAACTTAATCATAAGTCCTCTAGTTCTTATTGACTCAGATAAATATGCTGAATAAGATGTGATTAAATTAGAGATTTTCCTCAACTTTGTCATTTTTTTTTAATTTGGGAAGTATTATGCAAATATGTCAAGGCTAATTTAAACAGACATATCCTTCTAAGGATTAGGCTTGAAATGTACTTTTTCTCTCAAATCGTATCAACAACAAGTAGCTGTTTCTACACGTCCTGTTCTGGCCTACTTTTCTCCTAAATTTCTACTATATGTGATGAACGTGACCTCCTTTTTGCTGATTAGTATTGTAGGGGGCATAGGTGAAAGACAGGAACCAGTGTAACTTATAGTTCAGAATTTATTGTGCCAGCTATATTCAAGGTGCTATTCCAGATACATCGAATATGAACCATTCATTATTAAATCATCACCATGACCCTGTGTGATAGGAAATATTCATTGTGGTGGATAATAAACTAAGGAGTAGAGACGATGGATCTTGTCAAGATCATTTGGTCAAGTACTGGAACTATGATTTGTAGCGAGGTCTACCCAGCTCCATAGAGAGAGCTTTTCCTACCACATCCTGATTCTTGTTCCAGGAGTTCACAATCTGGTTGAGGGGAAACACATATATAAATATCTCACAGAAGACAGTCTATGACAAGCGCAAAGTGGAAGGAAAAACAGAACAGTTTTCAAATATAAAAAATATGAAGTTTGATGTCTTGATTTATTCATTGGTTTTTATAAAGCATTCCAGATAAAAGGCAGAGTTAAGTAAGTATATATAGGCAAGAATGGATGAGTACCATGGAAAGTCTACTACAACCAAGAAAACTTTATGTCTTGGCCATCTTCTCTAAGTAGAGTAAAAAAGCTGTTTCAGTCAGCATTTACAGGCAATGTATCCTTAGCTATATTGCTTTATCTCCTTGAGCCTCATTTATACTGTAAAATGTAATTACAGCATCACAGGACTTTAAAAAATGATGTCAAATTATGAATACAGGGCCTAATGCACAGTATGCATTGAATAATTGGAGGTATTGATTATCATGATTAATTGGATAAATAAGGGCAGTTTGAAAGACTGAACACCTTATTGACAAGTAGGAGTAAATTTGACAAGTGTAGTCAAAGTTAAGAAGTGAGAAAATTAGGATAAAGTGTTTTTTACATCAAGAAGACATTTTCAAAAAAAAAAATGTAAAATGTTGAAACAATTCAAAATAGTGCCAAAATCTGATATATAACTTTTAAAGCTTGCGATCAAGAGGGATTGGAACATTTTTCAGACTAGAGTATTAGAAAGTTCATCAAAATGGATGTCAAAGATGATAGGGCATTTTGAGGAAAGGAAGATTGGTAGCCTGGTGCTGAAGCTGTTAAAGAAGCTGTAGAAATGTCCCATTATCCAGAAGTAATAATGAGGCTGAGGCCAGGATTACCCACAGCCTAGAATCATGTCTCTCCAAGGGCTAAGGACCTCCCACAGTTTTCTAACAAAAATTTTAGATTCCATCATTCTATCCCATATCAAGTGAATCAGAATCTCTGGGGCTGATTTCCAGAGACCTGAATTTTTAACAAGCTTCCCCAGGTAATAGCTTTGCATACAAAAAATGATACTTCAGCTAAAGTTTGGAAACGACACTTCCAGAAAGATATCTAAGTTGCACTGAGAACTCTGCTTGCTGTGATATTGGTAAAGGGATGAGGAACATGAAAACAGAAAGCAAGGCAACTAGTATGGTCTATAGAGAGACAAGGAAGCAAACAAACAAAACATGAGTACTCTGCTCTGCTATCAAGGCAAACAGCATCAGAGGGAAAGAAAGTCAATCCTGCCTAAGGCAAAGTTCTGAGATTTTTTTCTTTTCTCTAGAATAAAATGATAGATGACAAGCAAAGAAAAAAATGGAGTATTGAGAATATATTATAAATTGTCTTGCTCATTGGCTCACACAACAAAATTTTAAAAGTAATTAAGTTTAAACAGAATTACACGGACAGAGGAGCCTGACGGTCTACAGCCCATGGGATTGCAAAGAGTCAGACACAAATGAGTGACTGACAGCAAATATTTTATGAGATCACATTTAATTGAGCATCTAGGACATTTTAGCTGTTAAATCTTAGACTCTTTCTCATTTTGATTCATGCTTTATGTAATGTAAGGAGTGCTTCAGTGATGGACAACTCTGTTATGCTGCTTGACATCAGGCTTCCCCTGAACAGGCAGATAGCAGGAAAACTATCAAGTACCTAAAATGAATCATTTAATACTAGAGTCATAGATGAAGGATCACTAGTGCAAACATAAGTTTGTCTGGTGTTTTTTTTTTTTTTTTTGCAGTTTTTTGGTTGTTTTCATTTGTTGAAGTTTCTTTATAGCAACTAATCCCATTCATTAAAAGAGACTTTCTGCCTCATAAAGCAAGAATTCAGTTCAGTTACTGACTTATGTCACATCAAATACACAATCTCCAGTATAGCTTTCACTCACAACATAATACAAAGCAATATAAGTGCTAAACTTAAAAAAGACAAAAAGAGCTAAAAGATGATTGATTATGCTAATTTATAGCAGCTTTGCAAAGGGAACTTGATATGGGAAAGAAGAGGAATGGAAATTGAATGTTCCTTCATCTTCCATAATAAAGTTGCATTCACTCTTAATTTTGAACATTTCTTAAGATAATAGATGAGAGACTGGAAAAGATGAGTAAATAGAGAAGCAGAAGAAGGAAAGACAAAAGTGGTACCCTGAAGTACAGTGTGTGGTTATTTCCTCCTCTGCACCATTTCTGTTCTTTGTGTTTATCAATATAATAACACTTACTACTTGGTGTTATCAATTTACAGGTCTGTCTATTAACTGGTATTAATATATATGTTCACTAAAGACAGCTTCTTTGTGTATTCAGCTTTATCTATAGTTGCATTTATTTGTAATACCTATTTGTATATCACTTGAAAACAAATTGACAGTTTAATGCCTACCATTTGTCAGGCATGCACCTAGGTATTTTAAAGACTCTTGAGAGTCCTTTGGACTGCAAGGAGATTCAACCAGTCCATCCTAAAGGAGATCAGCCCTGGGTGTTCTTTGGAAGGAATGATGCTAAAGCTGAAACTCCAGTACTTTGGCCACCTCATGTGAAGAGTTGACTCATTGGAAAAGACTGATGCTGGGAGGGATTGGGGGCAGGAGGAGAAGGGGACGACAGAGGATGAGATGTCTGGATGGCATCATCAACTCGATCGGTGTGAGTTTGAGTGAACTCCAGGAGTTGGTGATGAACAGGGAGGCCTGGCATGCTGCAATTCATGGGGTCGCAAAGAGTCAGACACAACTGAGCAACTGAACTGAACTGAACTCATATAATTGTAATTGTATACATGTAAGGTGCTTTGAACACCGTAACTGTCACATGGACAACACTCAAAAATGTCAGTTAAAAACTAATCATCATTATTTATGTTCACATCTTTCTGGGGTATGTATTGCACTTACCATTTTATACCTGAAGAAAATGAGGCTAATCAAGTGAAACTGGCTTGAACCAGATTACACATAGTTCTCTCTAACTTAGTACCTTGCTCACTTGCACTACCTTTCCTTTTTTTTTCCTCCCTCTGTTCTTCTCTCCCATCCCATACTGGAGGGAAAATAAATATGGATAATATTATCTTTGAAAACTTTTCACCTTCACAATGCCACTGTACAGTTTTGCTATGTCCTGTGTATTAGTACTGTCGCTACATGTGGTAGTGGAGGAATGTAATTTACAATCCCACTCCCACCCCTTGGTGATACATGGACTTCTTCCACGATCTTTGTAAACCACTTATAAGTTGGCTTTCCACATGCAACTTTTGAAAGACTTCCAATTTAATTGTTTTGTTTCAACGTTTTTAAGTCTTTAGAAATTTTAGAACTATGTTTTTCTGATTTCATCATCAAGCCTACTTTTTACCTGCTTAATCTGTAATATATCTATAAAGAGATCCCCAAAGAAGTTATAATTTTTCAGTGCTATCACTTTTCAACATAATCAGAAGAACCCTATTTTTTTTCTCATTTTTAACCTTATTTTGACATTGAATAGATATACTTTGGTCAATAGTGTATTAACACTTTGAAATTGTGAAATGTCTCACTTTGAAATTGATTAGGTTTAATGAATAAAAATAGTCAAAAGTTTATCCCATGAGAAAGCAGTTGCAATGTTAAGAGGAATTTAAAAAAAAAAAAAAAGGAAAGAGAAAAATAATGAAGGCATTTTCTGAGTTGTATCTTCCTGCTTCTTTTCTTCCTGAAAAGTTCCTCTGGCCCCAGCTGCAGTCCACCATACTTATCCAACAAATGAAATATCTCCCCTAAATCTACTTTTGCAGAACTATAAACAATTATGAAATTTAGCTGTTATAAAATGAATAGCTCCAGAAACAATACAGGCTGATCTTGCCTAAAAAGAGTGAAATTCTCTATCAGGGCGCTAAGTAGAGTGTTGAGGGAGGAAATTACATCTTAATAAAATTGAGTGAAAGATTATTTGGTATGTTTGGTGAGTGCATTGTGTTAATTAACAATGAAACAGAAAACAAACAACAAACAAACAAAAAGATCGCAAACCAAAAAAGCAGAGAATTCACACTGTCCCAAGACTGTTTACCTCTCTATATCCTTTCTTGCTTGTCTACATAAAACTTAGTGGGGTTTACTGGTGGCTCAGATGGTAAAGAATCTGCTCACAATGCAGGAGACCCGGGTTCAATCCCTGAGTCAGGAAAATCCCCTGGAGAAGGGAATGGCAACCCACTCCAATATTCTTGCCTGGAGAATTCCATGAACAGGTGAGCCTGGTGGGCTACAGTCCATGGAGTTGCAAAGAGTTGGACAGGACTGAACAACTAACACTACTACTACTAAGTAAAACTTGTTATGAATAACAGTTTTACAGGAATATTGTGCAAAAACATTCAAGCAGCTTGATCTCAAACTCTCACTCACTCTCTCTCTCTGCCTCTTTCTCTTTAACTTCGTACTTAACTCAGTTTTACTGGCTTTCTCCATTTTATCCTCCTTCCGATCTTCCCTCCCATCCCATGCTACCTTCTTCTTCCCTTTCTACTTTCCTATCCCTCTTCTCAAATGCAAAGCAAAATAATAAAAAAGTTAAAATAATTAATACCAATAGTCTCAACACTCTAGTAAAAATAATTATTACAGCACTAGTACTTACAAAAGTCTTAAAAGATCTAACTCATTTAAACCTCAAAATCACCCTATGAGGTAAGAATTCTTATTATATCCATTTTATTTTCCTTAACTACTTTCATTTCACTTCAGTTGCTCAATCATGTCCAACTCTTTGTGACCCCATGGACTTCAGCATGCCAGGCTTCTCTGTGCATCATAAACTCCCAGAGACTGCTCAAACTAATGTCCATCAAGGTCATGATGCCATACAACCATTTCATCCTCTGTCATCCCTTTATCCTTCTGCACTCAATCTTTCCCAGCATCAGGGTCTTTTCCAATGAGTCAGTTCTTAGTTCTTCTCATCAGGTGGCCAAGTATTGGAGCTTCAGCTTCAGATCAGTCCTTCCAATGAACACCCAGGACTGATCTCCTTTAGGATGGACTGGTTGGATCTCCTTGCAGTCCAAGGACCTCTCAAGAGTCTTCTCCAACACCACAGTTCAAAAGCATCAATTCAAAAAAAAAAAAGCATCAATTCTTCGGCACTCAGCCTTCTATATGGTTCAACTGTCACATCCATATATGATACTGGAAAAACCACAGCTTTGACCTTATGGACCTTAGTTGGCAAGTAATGTCTCTGCTTTTTAATATGCTGTTTAGGTTGCTCATAACTTTTCTTTCAAGGAGCAAGTGTCTTTTAATTTCGTGGTTGAGGTCACCATGTGCAGTAATTGTGGAATCCAAGAAAATAAAGTCTGCCACTGTTTCCATTGTTTCCTCATCTATTTGCCATGAAGTGATGGGACCAGATGCCATGATCTTCATTTTTTGAGTGTTGAGTTTTAAGCCAGCTTTTTCACTCTCCTCTTTCACTATACAAAAGGCTCTTTAATTCCTCTTTGCTTTCTGCCATAAGTAGGTGGTGTCATCTGCATATCTGAGGTGATTGATATTACTCCCGGTGATTTTGATTCCATCTTGTGCTTCATTCAGCCCAGCATTTTGCATGATGTAGTCTCATATAAGTTAAATAAGCCAGGTGACAATATATAGCCTTGACATACTTCTTTTCCAATTTCTACTGGTCTTTTGTCCCATGTCCAGTTCTAACTGTTGCTTCTTGACCTACATATTTCTCAGGAGACAGGTAAGATGGTCTGGTATTCCCATCTCTTTAAGAATTTTCCACAGTTGATTGTGGTCCACAAAGTCAAAGGCTTTGGCATAGTCAATAAAGCAGAAGTAGATGTTTTCTGGAACTTTCTTGCTTTTTCTGTGATCCAACGGATGTTGGCAATTTGATCTCTTGTTCCTCTGCCTTTTCTAAATCCAGCTTGAACATCTGGAATTTCACTGTTCATGTACTGTTGAAGCCTTGCTTGGAGAATTTTGAGCATTACTTTGCTAGCATGTGAGAGGAGTGCAATTGTGCAGTAGTTTGAACATTCTTTGGCATTGCCTTTCTTTGGGACTGGAATGAAAACACCTTTTCCAGTCCTGTGGCCACTGCTGAGTTTTCCAAATTTGCTGGCATATTGAGTGCAGCAGTTTCATAGCATCATCTTTTAGGATATGAAATAGCTCAGCTGGAATTCCATCAACTCCACTAGCTTTGTTCATAGTGATGCTTCCTAAGGCCCACTTAACTTTGCATTCCAGGATGTCTGGCCCTAGGTGAATGATGACACCATTGTGGTTATCTGGTTCATGAAGATCTTTTTTGTATAGTTCTTCTGTGTATTCTTGTCACCTCTTCTTAATATCTTCTGCTTCTGTTAGGTCCATACCATTCTGTCCTTTTTTTTTTCTTTGATATCATTTAGCTCCAGGAATACAGTAGTAACATGTCAAAAACTCTTCACAACCTCATGAACTTTACAGTCCATGGAATTCTCTAGGCCAGAATCCCGGAGTGTGTAGCCATTCCCTTCTCCAGAGATTCTTCCCAACCCAGGGATCAAACCCAGGTCTCCCGCATTGCAGGCAGATTCTTTACCAGCTGAACCACTAAGGAAGCCCAAGAATACTGGAGTGGGTAGATGATCCCTTCTCCAGCAGATCTTCCCGACCCAGGAATCAAACCAGGGTATCCTGCATTACAGTCAGATTCTTTATCAGCGGAGCTACCAGGGAATCCCCAACTCTTCTTTATCTACCACCATATCTCAATAATTTTTAAATGTATAAATGAAAGAATGAATATGCTTCATAGTGTTAGTTTGCAAACTTGGTCTGGGAGATACGTTTCTGTGTATTTCTTGGATATACATCCTGGGAATAGGTCTTATTGATGACTTTTCTGTTTTTATTAGGGTTTTTTGGGTGGGTGGGTATCAGCAGCATCCATTAAAAACTACACAAGAAGTTACAACCAGCCGTTTGAAACCTAAATGATCAATTTTGGAAACTAGATGGCCCATAACAAAATATGGCCTTCTTTCTAACTTCTTTGCCTTTACCTACATTTCAGCCAATGAATTAATTTAAGAAATGTATCTACCTATCTTTAGATTTTGCCTTTGCCAAGTGTTCAAATGTTACATTTTAATAAGTTTCCATTTGTGATCATGTCACATATTTCCTTGAAAGGATGGGATCATGAGAAGAAGTTTAATTGGATCACAAAACTACTACTTTTCAGGATAAAAGATAAAGGCTAAGGAAAGAGTTCATTATGTTACAACAAAGAAAGTAACCTTTGGACACAAAACAACCATTTTTAATGATTAAGGACAGAATTTATTATTAGAAGTATATTCATAATAGTGACTTCATTTTAATTAGGAACTTCATTCATGCCCCAGCAAGCACTGTGAACTTATTAGGATATGTTAAGTTACAGTATGGCATGGCAGGTGATGAAAAATGTAAGGGAGAATTAAAAAATAAATTGAGCTTAGAATATTAGAATATGTAAGTGATATTCATTTGGCAGCGAAGTTGACATGTACAGTTCCTTAGAAGAAGCAGAAGAAGAGAAAAAGAAATATCTATCCCAGGAATGATTGCTTTAAAATCTTGAATACTTTAATTGCATGTGTCAAAACAGAAATATTTGACTATAAGCAAGTGGGAAGTAAGAATTAGAATTCAAATATAGCCCCAAAGTTACTCTCATTAAAAAATTACATTCCAGTCATTAAAATTTAGATTAAAATTTTACTATTAAAATTGTACTTGACTGCCACTGTGGGAATCTATTTTCTGCTTATTCATTTTGTTGGCATTCACAGAAGCTGCATGAGTTTAGGGAGAGTAGAATTCAAGAGGAAAACAAAAGTAAGAGACTACAGCTCAGTTTTGACAGAATGCTATTTAGCACTCTATACTGATTCACACCTGTAAGGAAGGATGTGCGGGTTTGATTCCTGGGTCAGGTTACAGCCCATGGAGTTGCAAGAGTAGGACACAACTTAGCGACTAAACCACCACTACTACTGATTCACTTATGAATGGTCAAGTCTAGTATAAGATTTAATAAGTTAAAGAATGATTGGTAAATAAAAAGTCTCTAATTAATTCATATTTTCAGTCTTATGTAAATAGACATTAATTTGGTATTTAAAAAAAAATAAAACACTGGATGTTAGCACTTTACTTTTCTGTTTATTCAGTATGTACTTCCTTTGCAAAGCTGCTTGGAGCATTAAAGATCAGGATTAATGCTAAGGTCAGTGCAGGATTCTATCTAGTACACATATTCCCAAGACTGATGCACTTAAATGATCTGGGAATTAGTGACTAGTTTCTATCAAATAGACTGTTGAAAACAACCTGAAACAAGAATTAAGAACAGAGGTGGAGCACACAGTTGATGTTCAGTAGATGCTGTGCCAGACTGATTGAATATATCATCAAAGCTAGATCATGGAAAAATAAAGCAATTAAGTCTATCTTCTCAGTAAAATGATTTTCAGCACAACCTTTTTTCCTTTGGATTTTGTTGTTCTTTTAATCGCTTCAGTGTTAATACCTTCCCCATAATAATGATGCTGCTGGACTTGCATCACAAAACCGTGATAGTTTGCGCTGTGAATCACTGAGTGTTGCTCTGAATCACTGATAGGTGCTAGGTGTCACGACAGTGAACTTAGTTAAAATAGGGAAACTTACAGGTTGTCAAATGTGAGAGGTCAAAGAAGGTCAAACTCGGTTTGAAAACTGTGCTAAAATTCTCTCAAGGGAGAATGGCATTGAAACATGTAAAATATCATGTAAGAAACAAGTTGCCAATCCAGGTTCAATGCACAATACTGGATGCTTGGGGCTAGTGCACTGGGATGACCCAGAGGGATGGTATGGGGAGGGAGGAGGGAGGAGGGTTCAGGATGGGGAACACATGTATACCTGTGTTGGATTCATTTTGATATTTGGCAAAACTAATACAATTATGTAAAGTTTAAAAAAAAAAAAAGATTTAGACTACAAAAGGAAAGTCACATATTCACAGTAAACTTGCTAAAAATCAAAATAATATTTAATAACATATCATGTACCAAATAATGTAGAAAGTACTTAATCTCATTTTCTTCACAATGCAATGTCATATGAATCATTTTAATAATTTTGTAACTGAAGAAAACGAAGCTTGAGGACGTTAAATAACTTGCTCAAATTGGAGGGGAAAAAAATACTACTTAAAAAAACAGAAACAGGATTTCAATCCTGGTGTATATACAAGGCCCATGATCTAAGTACTTATACTGCTGAAATGATTTCTTCCACTTTTAAAACATCAAAACATGGTAGGTATTGCTGCATAATATTAGAGATACACACTGACAAACTAATTTACTCAAGGGTTTATTACTCCAGAGGAACTCTCAAGTTCTATCTTCTTTCAGCATTTGCCATATATTCCATTATAGTTAGCTCACAAGAAAGTACTTTCTCCCATTCTCTCTTAGGCTGAAGATTTTACATAGTTCTTTACACTTAACAGAAGGCTTCCCTCTCCTGCCCCACTCCAATGCTCTGTATTCTGTCTTATATTCTTATTGTATGTTTCCTTTGCTGGATGATGACAGAACCAAGGAAGAAAAGCCAAAGCAGTTCAGAGCAATCTTCAATTGCTACTTATAGTTTTCTTTTCCTTTTTATTATGGACACTGAAAGTGAAAATGTTAGTCTCTCAGTCTTGTCTGACTCTTTAAGATCCCATAGACTGTAGCCTGCCAGGCTCCTCTGTCCATGGAATTCTCCAGGCAAGAATACTGGAGTCATTCATTCTCTTCTCCAGGGCATCTTCCCCACCCAGGGATCAAACCCAGGTCTCCTGCATTGCAGGCAGATTTTTACCATCTGAGCCATCAGGGAAGCCCATTATGGGCACTAATTTCCTACAAATTTTAAAAGAAAAATCCAATCTACCTAGCTTTGAAAGTTGGGCTCCTTGCTACATTAACAATTAGTAAAAATGACTTGGAATTTATTGTACTTCTATGTGTGGCATTCCAAAGTGAGTTGAAGTATGTTTCTCAATATGAGGAAATGTATCTATGGATTTTGCTACTGAGAAGTTGAAGCAAGAAGGCTAAGGGGGTGGAATTCTGGAATATTCTCCTGTCTCTGAAAACAAATCACTGGACTTGCCGTTGCTAATTAAACCATTTTACTGAGATCCTTCACATTCCCTAGAATTAGAGGCTTCTCTTTTTAGCAGCACTCTGGAGAATAGCACGTTTTCTTTTTCTGTTTTAAAATTTCAATAGCTTTTGAAGTTTTTAACTGGGTGCCTTGATAATAATGTTCTGAATTCATAGTACCTTTCAAGTGTACGTACTTTACGAATGATAATAGAAGGCTTATTCACCAAAGACTTTGCTATCTCACTAAAGCTGCTGGAGATTTAAATGGCAGGAGGCAGCCTGGAATTAACCTGGGAGGCCAAAGATGTGATCTCATATCTACTGAAAAAATGTCCTGGCAGTACCAGTGACCTCAAGAGGTCAAGAATTTTAGCTTTACATTTTTTTCAAAGGCTACCTATGGCTCTCTAGGGCCCTCCTGGGGCAATGGTCTTTGTTCAGACAAAGTCAAGGATTTCATTAATTGAATCAGTAACACTACTTCTCTTCTCACCTGGGACTGTATCATAGTACCCTATCAGAGTTTAGACCTTCTTTATCTGTGAAATCTGACCCAGTCAGAGTATAAGAAAATTTTCCTTCAGGCAGAATTTGTAATACATTGGGACTCTATTCCTGTCTCCAGAATCTTATCTAATGCTACTATTTTTTTTTCTTTTTGGAGAGAATTTCTTGAATTTCTCCATAAGTATTATATAAGGTGTTGATTGTAAGAGAAATGAGTTTCCTTTCAAATATCTGTGTTTTCTACTTATTCATAAATTTTAATTCATCAGGGTGCCCTGAGAAGTTCAAATTATACATAGAACATACCTTGTATGAGAATCATTAATTTAAACTTGATCTCTCAAACTTTTAATATTATTTCTCATGATTTTAATTGTTCTTCAGCTAGTTGTTGTTGATCACTAAGTCATGTCTGACTCTTTGCGACCCCGTGGACTGTAGCCCACTGGGGTCCTCTGTCCATGGCAATAATACTGGAGTGGTTTGCCATTACCTTCTCTAGGGGATCTTCCCATCCCAGGGATTGAATTCACATCTGCTGCATTGGCAGGTGGATCCTTTACTGCTGAACCATTAGGGAAGCCCCTCTTCATCTAGAGGTATAATCAAAATTATTTTTTCTAGGTACAGAAGAATCCTATAAAAGACATATTTCTGAATTTGTAGCAACAAGATTCATATTATAATTTTTCAAATGAGAAAATGATAAACTAAAAGCTGAAATTTGTAATCATCTGTAAATTTTTTTTTTTTTTTTTTAGCTCTGATGATGCCTTCAGTAAAGTCAATTTAAATTACCGCACAGAAAATGGTCTGTCTCTGCTTCATTTATGTTGCATTTGTGGAGGTGAGTGCTTGGAACTCAATACTCTGTAAACTAGTTATATGTATACATGGTCAGTGATTTGAGCTGCTTGATAGTCTACGAGAGAATTCTATTCATACTCAGTTTTTTCTTTTGCTTTGCTTCAAGTGAAGAAGTAACTAACTTCTAGACAGATATTCAAATTGATTTAGCTCTAAATTTAAGTTTTATTGTGTTACTACCTTGAATCAGGTATGCTTGGAAAAATTTTTAAAGACGTTTTTTCAGTATCAGGCATGCTAGCCAGGGATTAGGTTAAATTCAGATGCACTTAAAGCATTCCTCAAAACATCATCTAGCAATTGGTTTACAATCTGCAGTAAAATATATAGAAGGTAATAAATGCCAAAGACAAAATCCCAAAGTGAAAATTAGTCAAAGTGAAGACTAAGTGAAATTTGGTTCATAACTTGTTCTGTTCCATTCCTTAATGTATCCCAAGCATCTAGGATGGTCCCTGGCATAAGTAGGTACTCAGTAAATTTACTGAATTGGTAAATGAATACTTTTTTTGTTAATCCAAGCTAGTATGCTTTGGACTCAGTTTTTAAAAGAAAACTAATGTATAAGTATTGACTCTAAATATATCCCATCACCACTCCCCAAGCAACATATCTTCCCAAATGTAAACACACCTTTCCAACCTTAGTCATTTCCTCGATATTTCTCTGATCTAAATAAACTAATGGTGTAGTGATGTTCTGATTTCTATCTAAGCTTTTTCACAAATATTAAATCATTTACTAGGGTGAATGTTTTCATGTTTTTACTTTTTAAAGTACTATTAGAAGAGCACCAAATAAAAAATGTAGCATAAGTTCATTAAAATACACAGCATTGATACAAAGTTTTATAAATGTAGTAGTAAAAATGTTCACTAATAAGTAAGACTGTTGATTAACTGAAAACTTAACAAATGGCCTGCAGAACAGTAGTCTAGCATTTTCATTCATTGGTGTGATGTTTATAATTCCACTACAGATTAACTTAAAGATTTTTAAGTCCTTTAGTCTATCTCCACAATTTGACTTTTCTCAACTTTTTTCTCTCTAAGGCAACAAGTCACATATTAGAACCCTTATGTTAAAAGGTCTCCGCCCATCTCGACTGACAAGAAATGGATTTACAGCCTTGCATTTGGCAGTTTATAAGGTACACAAGTTTTGTATATTAGAACCAAAGATGATGGGCTTTGGTTTTTGTCTGATTTTTCAAAATAGTGATCATGGAAATACGCAGGGTGATGAGAACATTACGTTACCGGATAGAGTTCTAGCTACTTCTTTGTTGGGCAGATATCATCAGAACATATTCACTTTATTGCTTTCCATCTTTATCTCATTTAATTCTCACAAGAACCCTGGGAATAAATTACATTATTATCTCAGGGTTACATGGTTAGCTAGTGGTTAGCCAGAATTTAAGATCTGACAGCCTGGTTTTCTTGCCAGAGCTCCTTCCAAGGAGACCAAGCTGCCTCAATGTAGAAGATGATGAGGCTGCATTTGAGGATGAAAGAAGCACGTTGAAGCTGCATTTTTCTGTGTATTTTCCTAATAAACAAATATCTCTAGGACTCCTTTTAGTTTCTTTCTTTTATCATATTTATGCTTCAGTTGGTTTTTTTTTTTTTTCCTTTGCATCAGACCTTGGTTTTAACATAATTTCAGTACCTTAAAAAAAAAAAAAAGTGGATTGGATAAACTGGGATACTCAGTGTTGGGGTAGATCCTTGAGACTGTCATAAATATGAATTTATTCAACATATAAATTAAACATAAAAGCTCATTTTCTGACTGTAGTAAGCTTCTACTTATTCTGTACTTATTATAAGCTAAATATCTCACTAGGTTTTATATACTTCATTTCTTTAACATTAAAATAACTTAGTGGGTTTCCTGTTAGTACTTATTTTATGGAAAAGGAAATTGAAGATTACAGTTGGATATCTAGACAGAGAAGCCTGGCATGCTGCTGTCCATAGGGTCGCAAAGAGTCAGACCTGACTGAGCGACTGAACAACAACAAATGATTAGTATCAAGTACAGTTGGCTCTTATTGCATATACTGTTCTTTCTCAATGTTGTATGAATCTGTAACAGGATTTTATTTCAGTTTTGTATGTGCAGGTGTGGTAGTGGCTGGGGCAGGGAGTGGAGAGGGGGCAGCTGTTTGCTTGTATCTGGATCACTTTCACTTTGCTTTGCAACCCTCCCCCAACCTTTAGAGAGTTTATCTCAAAGGTGTGGGGGGAGAGAGCTGATATTCCCATGATTCACATTCACATATGTTCTTGTGATTCATTATGCAAATGCTCTAATCTTCATTCTTTTTCAAGCTCAATCAATGCTTAGTCAATTTGTCCAATTCCTTCTGGAAGAGAGTGTCAGTAAGTGCTAAGTTGTCTTTAAAACCAAAATCACCGCAGATGGTGATTGCAGCCATGAAATTAAAAGATGCTTACTCCTTGGGAGGAAAGTTATGACCAACCTAGACAGCATATTAAAAAGCAGAGACATTATTTTGTCAACAAAGGTCCGTCTAGTCAAGGCTATGGTTTTTCCAATGATCATGTATGGATGTGAGAGTTGGATTATAAAGAGGGCTGAGCACAGAAGAATCGATGCTTTTGAACTGTGGTGTTGGAGAAGACTCTTGAGAGTCCCTTGGACTGCAAGGAGATCCAACCAGTCCATCCTAAGGGAAATCGGTCCTGAGTGTTCATTGGAAGGACTGATGTTAAAGCTGAAACTCCAGTATTTTGGCCACCTGATGCGAAGAGCTGACTCACTTGAAAAGACCCTGATGTTGGGAAAGACTGAGGACAGGAGGAGAAGGGGACAACAGAAGATGAGATTGTGGGATGGCATTACTGACTCAATGGACATGGGTTTAGGTGGACTCCAGTAGTTGGTGATGGACAGGGAGGCCTGGCGTGCTCTGGTTCATGGGGTTGCAAAGAGTTGGACATGACTGAGTGACTGAACTGAACTGAACTGAATCATCCTACAGAACTTGAATGAAAACTGAGTTCAGGGTATTGGAAACAGTGTCTGATACCAGCTTTTCTGCTAAATGGCAGGATGTGACAGTAGAAGAGCTCCAAGGAATAGGAAGCTGGAGACGGGCAGTCAAGTCAGTATTGTGCAACGCTGAATCTGACTGTCTGGAAGAGTCTTCTATATTAGTTCATTTTCCTAAGACAGCATGACACAACCACCCAAACAGTTTCTGAATGATTTAGTACTACAATCTTAAGAAAATATATTTCTTCCACCTCTGTTTATGAAACCTAAATTTCCATTTTTAGAGTTTCCCTTGCTCTAGTTTTTCTGTTTTCTTATATTTTGCCAAAGGATATATGGACTACAACTTTTCAATAACAAATTTAAACAAATTTAAAATCTTAGGACACAAGGTAGGCAAAAAATTTTAAGAAGCCATAATAGAATGCCTGATTACTTATTTTTTAACAAAGATAAAAACAAATGAAATTTTCCACTATAAACATGGAAACAATATAAATTAGTTATTCATACTAATGTATTATATGTAGTTCTAATTATATCTTCCCTGGACTACTGCAGTAGGCCTCTGATTCATTTGGGGCTGTAGTTTTCTTCCCCCATATAATTTTTTATTCTATTTTACTATTATTTTAAATAAAATGACTTCTAGACTATTACAAGAAATACTTTATCCAGATGAATTGTTTACATTTTGTCCCATCTCCATCATCAGTCTGTTCTTTCTCTGAATCATTTGAAAATAAATTGAAGACAACATTCCCCATAGCTACTAAAATCTATTGACATCTTTATTTCTGAAGAAAAAGGAAATTCACTTATATAATCACAATAAAGTTATCAAAATCAGAAAATGTAAATTGACACTATACTCTTTATCTAATCTATACTCCAAATTCAAATCTGGTGAGCTATTCCAATACTGTCATTTATAGCTATTAATTTTTTTTATTAGCATTCTGTCCAGAATCATATGTTTCTTGTTTTCTTGTCTCTGTAATCTCCTTTCATCTGAAGGAGTTTCTCTGATTTGCCTTGCCTTTCTTAATCTGAGTATTTTTGATGCGTACAGAACCATAATTGTTATATAGTTCTTTTGATTTTTAGAAATGTTACAATTGAAATTTATTTTATTCTTAATATTCACAAAAAGAATAATTTAATTTTCAAATCATTTTATTGGCCACATTCACTTATACATCCTCCAATGCTGGGCCTGCCTCAGAGCTAAGTATTTTTCACAGGTGAGGGCATGTCTGCTTTCATTAGTAAGAGACGGGAAGATGATTAGCTTTTAAAAGCCATGTGAATAGTTAGATGCCATACTTTTCTTTCTTTGTTTTTGTTTGGTTGTTTTTTTGAAGGAATCAGATTTATTGACATATAATTTGTGTACAATAAAACTCACAATTTTAAGTGTAATAGTTGATGACTTTTGAAAATGTATGTATTCGTGTACATCATTGTTATGATATAGGACTTTTCTATCATACACAAAAGTTCCCTCATACCTTTATGTAATTAATTCCTTCCTCCATGTCACATGGCCTCTGGAAACCACTGATGCCTTTTCTACCCCTACAGTTTCCCCCTTTTTAGGATTTTATATGAATGCAGTCCATTCAGTTTATTTTATTTCATGTATGGTTTATGATAATGTTACTGTTGTGTGATCAGTAATTCATTTCTTTTATTGGAAAGTTATATTCCCTTACAAGGATATACCACAGTTTAACAATCTACCTGTTGAAGGATTTACTGAGAATTGTTTTTAGATTTTGACTATTATAAATAAACCTGCTACTAACATTCATATACAAATATTTGTTTGAACATATGTTTTTATTTCTCTTGCTACAATACCTATTAGCAAAATTGCTGGGTCATATGCACAGGCTTCCACGATGGCTCAGTGGTAGGCAAACTGCCTGCCAGTGCAGGAGATGCAAGAGACTCAGATTTGATCCCTGGGTCAGGAAGATCCCCTAGAGGAGGAAATGACAACCACTCCAGTATTCTTGACTGGGGAATCCCATGGACAGAGGAGCCTGGAAGGCTTCAGTCCATAGGGTCCCAAAGAACTGGACACTACTGAATGACTGAGCACATACACACATAGCTAAGTCATGTTTAATTTTAATAAGATGTCAAACTCCTTACCAAACTGGCTGTATCATTTTCCATTTCCATCAGCCATGTATTAGAATCCTAGTTGTTCCACATTTTTGTCAACATTTGGTATGGTAAATATGTTTTTGTTTTAGCCATTATATTAGATGTATGTTATATTATATCATTATGAATATTTTGAATTTCCCCAGTGACTAATGAAGTTGAAAAGATTTTCATGTGTTTGTCGCTGAAAGGTTTTTTGCTATAGTGTCTGTTCAATTATTTTTCCCCATTTTTAAATTTGGTTTATTGTCTTCTTGACTTGTAAGAGACTTTTATATATCCTGGATATAGATTCTGTGTTGGATATACATTTTGCAAAAAGTTTCTCCTTTTCTATGGCTTGCTTTTTCATTTAACAGTGCCATTTAAAGAGAAAAAAGTAACATGCATTATTTTTTAATTGAGGACTCAAGTTATTACACTGTGATCCTTAATATATCACAGGTACTTTCTCTTAATATTGGCCTGTGCTGTGCTTAGTCACTCAGTCATGTCTGACTCTTTGCGACCCCATGGACTGTAGCCCACCAGACTTCTCTGTCCATGGGGATTGTCCAGGTGAGAATAATGGAGTGGGTTGCCATGCCCTCCTCCAGGGGATCTTCCCAACTCAGGGATTGATTCCAGGTCTTATGCATTGTAGGCAGATTCTTTACCATCTGAGCCACCAGGGAAGCCTATGAATACTGGAGTGGGTAGCCTATCCCTTTTCCAGGGGATCTTCATGACCCAGGAATGAAACCAGGATCTCCTGCATTACAGGCGGATTCTTTATCATCTGACCTACCAAGGAAGCCCTAATATTGGCCTACTTCACTCTAAATGTAACACCCTTTCAATGGTATAGTTCCACGTTATCTTCATTCTTTATACTACTTTTGCTATATGTCTTACATCTATACATGTATAATCTCCAATATGTTGTTAGAATTTTCCTGTTAAGCATTAATATCTTTTAAGAAAGTAAAAGAAGAGAAAATATCTTTGGTTTTGAGTAGATGGGTTATAATAATCCCATGTATGATTTCCTGTGTACAAAGCTTTTTGACCATTGAATTTCTTAAATATGTAAGTTTGTTATCATCAAATTTATAAATTTTGACCATTATTTTTTCAAACATGTGTATTAGATTGTTTGATAAACTTCCAAAGATTACCAAGTCTCTGTTCAGTTTTTTGATCCTCTTTCTCTTTGTTTTCAAATTTTGATTATTGCTGTTTATTTGAATTCAACTTTTAATACCATTTGCCATCTCCCATCTGATATTAATCTACTAAGAATTATTCATTTCAGATGTAATTTTCAGTTCCAGAATTTCCACTTAGTGTTAAAATATAATTTCAAATTCTCTGCTATGATTACACTTCTGTTCATTTATGTTTCCATCAGTTCAGTTCAGTTCAGTAGCTCAGCCATGTCCAACTCTTTGCGACCCCATGGACTGTAGCACGCCAGGATTCCCTGTCCATCACCAACTCCCAGAGCTTGCTCAAACTCATATCCATCGTGTCAGTGATGCCATCCAACCATTTCATCCTCTGGCATCTGCTTCTCCTCCTGCCTTCAATCTTTCCCAGTATCAGGGTCTTTTCCAATCAGTTGGTTCTTTCCATCAGATGGCCAAGTATTGTATTGAAGTTTTGGCTTCAGCATCAGTCCTTCCAATGAATATTCAGGACTGGTTTCCTTTAGGATTGACTGGTTGGATCTCTTTGCAGTCCAAGGAACTCTCAAGAGTCTTCTCTGACACCACAGTTCAAAAGTACTAATTCTTTGGTGCTCAGCTTTCTTTTTTTTTTTTTAAGTTTATTTTATTTTTAAACTTTACAATATTGTATTGGTTCTGCCATATATCAAAATGAATCCACCACAGGCACACACGTGTTCCCCATCCTGAACCCTCCTCCCTCCTCCCTCCTCATACCATCCCTCTGGGTCGTCCCAGCGCACCAGCCCCAAGCATCCAGTATCGTGCATTGAACCTAGACTGCCGACTCATTTCATATACGATATTATACATATTTCAATGCCATTCTCCCAAATCATCTCACTCTCTCCCTCTCCCACAGAGTCCAAAAGACTATTCTATACATCATTGTCTCTTTTGCTGTCTCATATACAGGGTTATTGTTACCATCTTTCTAAATTCCATATATATGCGTTAGTATACTGTATTGGTGTTTTTCCTTCTGGCTTACTTCACTCTGTATAATAGGCTCCAGTTTCATCCACCTCATTAGAACTGATTCAAATATATTCTTTTGAATGGCTGAGTAATACTCCATTGTGTATATGTACCATAGCTTTCTTATCCATTCATCTGCTGATGGATATCTAGGTTGCTTCCATGTCCTGGCTATTATAAATAGTGCTGCGATGAACACTGGGGTACACATGTCTCTTTCCCTTCTGGTTTCCTCAGTGTGTATGCCCAGCAGTGGGATTGCTGGATCATAAGGCAGTTCTATTTCCAGTTTTTTAAGGAATCTCCACACTGTTCTCCATAGTGGCTGTACTAGAGTGTAAGAGGGTTCCCTTTTCTCCACATCCTTTCCAGCATTTATTACTTGTAAACTTTTGGATCGCAGCCATTCTGACTGGCGTGAAATGGTACCTCTTAGTGGTTTTGATTTGCATTTCTCTGATAATGAGTGATGTTGAGCATCTTTTCATGTGTTTGTTAGCCATCTGTATGTCTTCTTTGGGGAAATGTCTGTTTAGTTCTTTGGCCCATTTTTTGATTGGATCATTTATTTTTCTAGAATTGAGCTGTAGGAGTTGCTTATATATTTTTGAGATTAGTTGTTTGTCAGTTGCTTCATTTGCTATTATTTTCTCCCATTCTGAAGGCTGTCTTTTCACCTTGCTTATAGTTTCCTTTGTTGTGCAGAAGCTTTAAGTTTAATTAGGTCCCGTTTGTTTATTTTTTCTTTTATTTCCAATATTCTGGGAGGTGGCTCATAGAGGATCCTGCTGTGATGTATGTCGGAGAGGGTTTTGCCTATGTTCTCCTCTAGGAGTTTTATAGTTTCTGGTCTTACATTTAGATCTTTAATCCATTTTGAGTTTATTTTTGTGTATGGCATTAGAAAGTGGTCTAGTTTCATTCTTTTACAAGTGGTTGAACAGTTTTCCCAGCACCACTTGTTAAAGAGATTGTCTTTAATCCATTGTATGTTCTTGCCTCCTTTGTCAAAGATAAGGTGTCCATATGTGCGTGGTAAGAAACAAGACAAGGGTGCCCACTTTTACCACTACTATTCAACATAGTTTTGGAAGTTTTGGCCACAGCAATGAGCAGAAAAAGAAATAAAAGGAATCCAAATTGGAAAAGAAGAAGTAAAACTCTCACTGTTTGCAGATGACATGATCCTCTACATAGAAAACCCTAAAGACTCCACCAGAAAATTACTAGAACTAATCAATGATTATAGTAAAGTTGCAGGATATAAAATCAACACACAGAAATCCCTTGCATTCCTATACATTAATAATGAGAAAACAGAAAGAGAAATTAAGGAAACAATTCCATTCACCATTGCGATGAAAAGAATAAAATACTTAGGAATATATCTACCTAAAGAAACTAAAGACCTAGATATAGAAAACTATAAAACACTGGTGAAAGAAATCAAAGAGGACAGTAATAGATGGAGAAATATACCGTATTCATGGATTGGAAGAATCAATATAGTGAAAATGAGTATACTACCCAAAGCAATTTATAAATTCAATGCAATCCCTATCAAGCTACCAACGGTATTCTTCACAGAACTAGAACAAATAATTTCACAATTTGTATGGAAATACAAAAAACCTCAAATAGCCAAAGCTATCTTGAGAAAGAAGAATGGAACTGGAGGAATCAACCTGCCTGACTTCAGGCTCTACTACAAAGCCACAGTCATCAAGACAGTATGGTACTGGCACAAAGACAGAAATACAGATCAATGGAACAAAACAGAAAGCCCAGAGATAAATTCAGCTTTCTTTATAGTCCAAAATCACAACCATACATGACTACTGGAGAAACCACAACTTTGACAAGACAGACCTCTGTTGGCAATGTCTCTGCTTTTTAATATGCTGTCTAGGTTGGTAATAGCTCTTCTTCCAAGGAGTAAGTGTCTTTTAATTGCATGGCTGCAGTCACCATCTGCAGTGATTTTGGAGCTCCCCAAAATAAGTCTCTCACTGTTTCCATTGTTTCCCCATCTATTTTCCATGAAGTGAGGGGACTGGATGCCATGATCTTAGTTTTCTGAATGTTGAGTTTTAAGCCAACTTTTTCACTCTCCTCTTTCACTTTCATCAAGAGGCTCTTCAGTTCTTCTCTTTCTGCCATAAGGATGGTGTCAACTGCGTATCTGAGTATTGATATTTCTCCCAATAATCGTAATTCCAGCTTGTGCTTCATCCAGCCCAGAGTTTCTCATGATGTACTCTGCATAGAAGTTAAATAAGCAGGGTGACAATATACAGCCTTGATGTACTCCTTTCGCGATTTGGGAAATATGTTTCCATATTTTCATTTAAATTCTTGAGCTTTTCATTAATGGCTGTTTTAAATGCTTTATATATTTTTTCTAATACCTGGATTAAGGCAGTGTTTGTTCTATTTAATACTTTTCTGTTGACTACATATTGCATTTTTTGTTTTCCTTACATACCAATTTTTATTGCATGTTAGACATGTGATTGTTGCAAGAAATCTTCATTATGCCATTTTCCCTTAAAAATGTTGAGTTTGTTTTGTTTTTTGGCAGTTAGTTTATATTGGTGGATTCATGTTTTATAGTTAGTCTTGATTTGAGAATGACCTATGAATATGGTCCTTATTTCTAAGGCCTGGATTTGTAGTATCTCACCTGAATGCCCAAGATACTCGATAACATCTCACCATTCTGACTGACTGAAACTCTAAAATCTCCTTGAACTATCATAACCTCTGATTTGCTTACCATTCACCTTTTGGCCATAAATCAAGTGATGATTCCTACATCCCAGAATCTTTCTCTGTAGCCCAACTAAAGAACCTATATTGAATCTCCATGCAGACTTCTACAGTCCTCTGTCTGTGCAACTTCTTTTTCTGTTCAGTTTCCCTGTTCCTCAAATTACAGCCATTTTATAACCTTTGAACTCACTCACTCATGTTCAGTCATGTCCAACTCTGCAACCTTATGGACTGTACCCCACCAGGGTCCTCTATCCTTGGAATTTTCCAGGAAAAAATACTGAGTTCAGTTCAGTTCAGTCGCTCAGTTGTGTCCGACTTTTTACGACCCCATGAATCGCAGCACGCCAGGCCTCCCTGTCCATCACCATCTCCCGGAGTTCACCCAGACTCACGTCCATCGAGTCAGTGATGCCATCCAGCCATCTCATCCTCTGTCGTCCCCTTCTCCTCCTGCCCCCAATCCCTCCCAGCATCAGAGTCTTTTCCAATGAGTCAACTCTTCGCATGAGGTGGCCAAAGTACTGGACTTTCAGCTTTAGCATCATTCCTTCCAAAGAAATCCCAGGGCTGATCTCCTTCAGAATGGACTGGTTGGATCTCCTTGCAGTCCAAGGAACTCTCAAAAGTCTTCTCCAACACCACAGTTCAAAGGCATCAATTCTTTGGCGCTCAGCCTTCTTCACAGTCCAACTCTGACATCCATACATGACCACGGGAAAAACCATAGCCTTGACTAGACGAACCTCTGTTGGCAAAGTAATGTCTCTGCTTTTGAATATGCTATCTAGGTTGGTCATAACTTTCCTTCCAAGGAGTAAGCGTCTTTTAATTTCATGGCTGCAGTCACCATCTGCAGTGATTTTGGAGCCCAGAAAAATAAGGTCTGACACTGTTTCCACTGTTTCCCCATCTATTTCCCATGAAGTGATGGGAACAGATGCCATGATCTTCGTTTTCTGAATGTTGAGCTTTAAGCCAACTTTTTCATTCTCCTCTTTCACTTTCATCAAGAGGCTTTTTAGTTCCTCTTTGCTTTCTGCCATAAGGGTGATATCATCTGCATATCTGAGATTATTGATATTTCTCCCGACAATCTTGATTCCAGCTTGTGCTTCTTCCAGCCCAGTGTTTCTCATGATGTACTCTGCATATAAGTTAAATAAGCAGGGTGACAATATACAGCCTTGACGTACTCCTTTTCCTATTTGGAACCAGTCTGTTGTTCCATGTCCAGTTCTAACTGTTGCTTCCTGACCTGCATACAAATTTCTCAAGAGGCAGGTCAGGTGGTCTGGTATTCCCATCTCTTTCAGAATTTGCCACAGTTTATTGTGATCCACACAGTCAAAGGCTTTGGCATAGTCAATAAAACAGAAGTAGATGTTTTTTTGGAACTCTCTTGCTTTTTCCATGATCCAGTGGATATTGGCAATTTGATCTCTGGTTCCTCTGCCTTTTCTAAAACCAGCCTGAACATCAGGAAGTTCATGGTTCACATATTGCTGAAGCCTGACTTGGAGAATTTTGAGCATTACTTTACTAGCATGTGAGATGTGTGTGGTAGTTTGAGCATTCTTTGGCATTGCCTTTCTTTGGGAATGGAATGGAAACTGACCTTTTCCAGTCCTGTGGCCACTGCTGAGTTTTCCAAATTTGCTGGCATATTGAGTGCAGCACTTTCACAGCATCATCTTTCAGGATTTGAAATAGCTCAACTGCAATTCCATCACCTCCACTAGCTTTGTTCGTAGTGATGCTTTCTAAGGCCCACTTGACTTCACATTCCAGGATGTCTGGCTCTAGGTGAGTGATCACACCATCATTATTATCTGGGTCATGAAGATCTTTTTTGTAGAGTTCTTCTGTGTATTCTTGCCACCTTTTCTTAATATCTTCTGCTTCTGTTAGGTCCATACCATTTCTGTCCTTTATTGTGCCCATCTTTGCATTAAACGTTCCCTTGGTATCTGCGCGGGTGCAGTAGGGACTAGAGGAGCTATCCCACGTTGAAGGTCAGGAAGGGTGGCGATGAGGAGATACCCCTCATCCAAGGTAAGGAGCAGAGGCTGCACTTTTCTGGAGTAGCCATGAAGAGACACCCCACGCCCAAGGTAAGAGAACCCCAAGTAAGACAGTAGGTGTTGCAAGAGGGCATCAGAGGGCAGACACACTGAAACCATACTCACAGGAAACTAGTCAATCTAATCACACTAGGACCACAACCTTGTCTAACTCAATGAAACTAAGCCATGCTTGTGGGGCAACCCAAGATGGGCAGGTCATGGTGGAGAGATCTGACAGAATGTGGTCGACTAGAGAAGGGAATGGCAAACCACTTCAGTATTCTTGCCTTGAGAACCCCATGAACAGTATGAAAAGGCAAAATGATAGGATACTGAAAGAGGAACTCCCCGGTCAGTAGGTGCCCAATATGCTACAGGAGATCAGTGGAGAAATAACTCCAGAAAGAATGAAGGGATGGAGCCAAAGTAAAAAGAATACCCAGCTGTGGATGTGACTGGTGATAGAAGCAAGTTCTGATGCTGTAAAGAGCAATATTGCATAGGAACCTGGAATGTCAGGTCCATGAATCAAGGCAAATTGGAAGTGGTCAAACAAGAGATGGCAAGAGTGAATGTCGACATTCTAGGAATCAGCGAGCTAAGATGGACTGGAATGGGTGAATTTAACTCAGATGACCATTATATCTACTACTATATCTACTACTGCGGGCAGGAATCCCTTAGAAGAAATGGAGTAGCCATCATGGTCAACAAAAGAGTCCGAAATGCAGTACTTGGATGCAATCTCAAAAACGACAGAATGATCTCTGTTCGTTTCCAAGGCAAACCATTCAATATCACAGTAGTCCAAGTCTATGCCCCAACCAGTTATGCTGAAGAAGCTGAAGTTGAACGGTTCTATGAAGACCTACAAGACCTTTTAGAACTAACAGCCAAAAAAGATGTCCTTTTCATTATAGGGGACTGGAATGCAAAAGTAGGAAGTCAAGAAACACCTGGAGTAACAGGCAAATTTGGCCTTGGAATATGGAATGAAGCAGGGCAAAGACTAATAGAGTTTTGCCAAGAGAACGCACTGGTCATAGCAAACACCCTCTTGCAACAACACAAGAGAAGACTCTACACAAGGACATCACTGGATGGTCAGTACCGAAATCAGATTGATTATACTCTTTGCAACCAAAGATGGAGAAACTCTATACAGTCAGCAAAAACAAGACTGGGAGCCGACTGTGGCTCAGATCATGAACTCCTTATTGCCAAATTCAGACTGAAATTAAAGAAAGTAGGGAAAACCATTCAAGTATGACCCAAATCAAATCCCTTATTATTATACAGTAGAAGTGACAAACATATTCAAAGGATTAGATCTGATGGCCACCCATTGCCTGTATAATAAAATTCAAACTCCTAAATTAGATATTCAAGATCCCTTAGTTCAGCATTTTTCAGATTTCAATTTCCAGACTTTTTTCTTACATTCTCTGAGCTTCCAAAATTAATGGCTTTCAAATTTAATGGGGGTACCTACAGGTTTAAAATGAATATTTCCCTCTCCACATCACCATAATCTAATTTGGTACATCTAAAATGGGCTGAGAATATAATTTTATTTAGTAAAGAGTTAAAGCAGTTTTGATGCAAGCAGTCAAAGGCTACATGTTGAGGATTATAGTTCAAGTCTTGCAACTCAAATTGTGGTCAGAGAATCAGCTGTATCTGCCTCAAATGAGATTTGGGGGAATGAAGAATACTACTCCCTATTCAGCCAGAATGTGCTTTTTTTAAAGAAAAGAAAAATCCCACATAACAGGTTTGTGAGCTAAGGTTTGAAAAACACTATTTTAGATTACTCCATTCTTTAGATTATGTACTTTCATACTTCTGTTTTTATTGTTGTTATTTCTTCTGCTTGATATCTTTTTTAAATTTCTTTTCCTGATATAAAAGTATTATTTGTTTAAAACCATAAAATTGAGCCTTCTTAAACTTTCTCGAACAGATGTTACTGTATTCTCTTTTGGGTTTCAGTTACAAATTCGTGTTTATTTATTTATTTTTAAATCACGGCTCTTGTAATTATTAATTTGTTTATTTCACATGTGAACTTTGAGCACTGGTCTTTTTGTTTGTTTCCTCAATGTATACAAACTGTAAAAGATCCTTGATAAATACTTTTGAGGAATGAATGGGTACTCAAACATTAGTACAAACACTGCTTGATATTTATTTATTCAATAATGTACCTTAATAAATACTTCCAGCTTAAAAGCTACACTATTCTTCTTAATATATCAGTTCTGAGACTTAACAGTGCATATCCCAGACAAATTGCCCTCTTCCTCTGTATCTCTGAAATGGCGGAAATATAATTTCTGATTTCATTGAGTGGTTTACAGCTTAAAAAAGGAAAAACCATGTGCGGTATGACATGCAGAAAAATACCTAGTACATAGTAAGTATTTAATAGAAAGCTAATTATTATTGTTGAACTTTTATTTCATAAAACATTTATTAGAGATGTACTATGTCATTCATACTGTTCAGGGGTTCTCAAGGCAAGAATACTGAAGTGGTTTGCCCTTCCCTTCTCCAATGAACCACGTTTCGTCTGCCTCGTGAGAAATCTGTATGCAAGTCAAGAAGCAACAGTTACAACTGGACATGGAACAACAGACTGGTTCCAGATCTGTCTGGAAAGGAGTATGACAAGGCTGTATATTGACACCCTACTTATTTAACTTATGTGCAGAGTACATCATGTGAAATGCCAGACTGGATGAAGCACAAACTGGAATCAAGATTGCCGGGAGAAATATCAATAACCTCAGATACGCAGATGACACCATCCTTATGGCAGAAAGCGAAGAAGAACTAAAGAACCTCTTGATGAAAGTGAAAGAGGAGAGTGAAAAAGTTGGCTGAAAACTCAACATTCAGAAAACTAAGATCATGGCATCCAGTCCCCTCACTTTATGGAAAATAGATGGGGAAACAATGGAAACAGTGAGAGACTTATTTTGGGGAGCTCCAAAATCACTGCAGATGGTGACTGCAGCCATGAAATTAAAATATGCTTGCTCCTTGGAAGAAGAGCTATGACCAACCTAGACTGCATATTAAAAAGCAAAGACATTACTTTACCAACAGAGGTCTGTCTGGTCAAAGTTGTGGTTTTTCCAGTAGTCATGTATGGTTGTGAGAGTTGGATTATAAAGAAATCTGAGCACTGAAGAATTGATGCTTTTGAACTGTGATGTATTTTCATCACACTTAAACCTTTAATAATTCATATCTTTTGTGAAGATATATTCAGAATCATTTCAACAAAAGCCATGAAAGTATGAACTTTCATGAGCAGTTATTATCATAGAATTAGGTCAGATTTGGGGTCAGTACATTAATATGAATATATAAACATAATTGTAAGGATATGGTATGTACTAACATTTCTACATATTTATACCATTTTGTACTCATTGCAATTACATAAGATAGATACAAGAGGCTTGCACATGAAAGGCACAATTTTTCTAGTAGAAAGGTGATTGGCAGTGGATGGTAACATATCTTACCCAGGAGACCTAAGTTCAAATTCCAGATTGGTTTTGATTTAAATGCACATTTAAAGAAAACATTCTATATTATGGTGTGCCAGTTTAGTTCTTGGGTAGCAGACCTGAAAATGATTTGGAAATACAAAGAATTTATGAGGAAGTGACATTTTAAAACGAAAAAGAAGGGAGGCGGTCCCAAGATGGCAGAGGAATAGGATGGGGAAATCACTTTCTCCCCCACAAATTCATCAAAAGAACATTTGAACGCTGAGTAAATTCCACAAAACAACTTCTGAATGCTGGCAGAGGACATCAGGCACCCAGAAAAGCAGTCCACTGTTTTCAAAAGGAGATGGAAAAGTCTTGAGGCTACTGTAAGAATAAGACTGAAAACCAGAGGCAGGAGGCTTAAGTCCAAATCCTAAGAACACCAGAGAACTCCTGACTCCAGGGAACATTAATCAACAGGAACTCATCAAATGCCTCCATACCTACACTGAAACCAAGCACCACCCAAGGGCCAACAAGTTCCAGAGCAAGGCATACCATGCAAATTATCCACCAACGCAGGAACATAGCCCTGAGCTTCAATATACAGGCTGCCCAAAGTCACTCCAAAGCCACTGACATCTCATAACTCATTACTGGACACTTCATTGCACTCCAGAGAGAAGAAATCCAGCTCCACCCACCAGAACCCTGACACAAGCTTCCCTAACCAGGAAACCTTGACAAGCCACCTGTCCAACCCCACCCACAGCAAGGAAACTCCACAATATAGAGAACTTCACAAACTGCCAGAATATTGAAAGGCCACCCAAAACACAGCAATATAAACAAGATGAAGAGGCAGAGAAACACCCAGCAGATAAAGGAACAGGATAAATGGCCACCAAACCAAACAAAAGAGGAAGAAATAGGGAATCTACCTGATGAAGAATTCCGAACAATGATTGTGAAAATGATCCAAAATCTTGAAAACAAAACGGAGGTACAGATAAATAGCCTGGAGACAAGGATTGAGAAGATGCAAGAAAGGTTTAACAAGGACCTAAAAGAAATAAAAAAGAGTCACTATATAATGAATAATGCAATAAATTAGATCAAAAACACTCTGGAGGGAACCAACAGTAGAATAACAGAGGCAGAAGATAGGATAAGTGAGGTAGAAGATAGAATGGTAGAAATAAATGAAACAGAGTAGAAAAAGAAACGTGAATTAAAAGAAATGAGGACAATCTCAAGACCTCTGGGACAATGTTAAACTCCCCAACATTAGAATCATAGGAGTCCCAGAAGAAGAAGACAAAAAGAAAGACCATGAGAAAATACTTGAGGAGATAATAGTTGAAAAGTTCCCTAAATGGGGAAGGAAATAAACACCCAAGTCCAAGAAACCGAGAGAGTCCCAAACAGGGTAAACCCAAGGCAAAACACCCCAAGACACATATTAATCAAATTAACAAATATCAAACACAAAGAACAAATATTAAAAGCAGCAAGGAAAAAAACAAAAAGCAGCAAGGGAAAAACAACAAATAACACACAAGGGGATTCCCATAAGGATAACAGCTGATCTTTCAGTAGAAATTCTTCAGGCCAGGAGGAAATGGCAGGACATACTTAAAATCATGAAAGAAAATAACCTACAGGCCAGATTACTGTACCCAGCAAGGATCTCATTCAGATATGAAGGAGAAATCAAAAGCTTTACAGACAAGCAAAAGCTGAGAGAATTCAGCATCACCAAACCAGCTCTTCAACAAATGCTAAAGGATCTTCTCTAGACAGAAAACACAAAAAGGGTGTATAAACTTGAAACCAAAACAATAAAGTAAATGGCAATGGGATCATACTTATCAATAATTACCTTGAATGTAAATGGGTTGAATGCCCCAACAAAAAGACAAAGACTGGCTGAATGGATGCAAAACCAAGAACCCTATATATGTTGTCTACAAGAGACCCACCTCAAAACATACGGACTGAAAGTAAAGGGCTGGAAAAAGATATTCCACGCAAATAGAGACCAAAAGAAAGCAGGAGTAGCAACACTCATATCAGATAAAACAGACTTTAAAACAAAGGATGTGAAAAGAGACAAAGAAGGACACTACATAATGATCAAAGGATCAATCCAAGAAGAAGATATAACAATTATAAATATATATGCACCCAACATAGGAGCACCACAATATGTAAGGCAAATGCAAACAAGTATGAAAGGGGAAATTAACAATAACACAATAATAGTGGGAGACTTTAATACCCCATTCACACCTATGGATAGATCAACTAAACAGAAAATTAAGAAGGAAACACAAACTTTAAATGATACAATAGGCCAGTTAGACCTAATTGATATCTATAGGGACATTTCACCCCAAAACAATGAATTGCACCTTTTTTATCAAGCACACATGGAATCTTCTCCAGGATAGATCACATCCTGGGCCATAAATCTAGCCTTGGTAAATTCAAAAAAATTGAAACCATTCCAAGCATCTTTTCTGATCACAATGCATTAAGATTAGATCTCAATTACAGGAGAAAAACTATTAAAAATTCCAACAATGGACTCTGAACAACATACTGCTGAATAACCAACAAATCACAGAAGTCAAAAAAGAAATCAAAATTTTCATAGAAAGGAATGAAAATGAAAACACAACACCCCAAAACCTGTGGGATACTATAAAAGCAGTGCTAAGGGGAAGGTTCATAACAATACAGGCATACGTCAAGAAACAAGAAAAAAGTCAAATAAATAACCTAACTCCATATCGAAAAGCAACTAGAAAAAAAGAAATGAAGAACCCCAGGGTTAGTAGAAAGAAATAAATCTTAAAAATTAGGGCAGAAATAAATGCAAAAGAAACAAAAAAGACCATAGCAAAAATTGACAAAGCCAAAAGCTGGTTCTTTGAGAGGATAAATAAAATTGACAAACCATTAGCCAGACTCATCAAGAAACAAAGGGAGAAAAATCAATAAAGTTAGAAATGAAAATGGAGAAATCACATCAGTCAACGCAGAAATACAAAGGATTATAAGAGACTACTATCAGCAATTATATGCCAATAAAATGGACAACGTGGAAGAAATGGACAAATTCTTAGAAAAGTACAACTTCCCAGAACTTAACCAGGAAGAAATAGAAAATCTTAACAGACCCATCACAAGCACAGAAATTGAAACTGCAATCAGAAATCTTCAAGCAAACAAAAGCCCAGGTCCAGACGGCTTCACAGGTGAATTCTACCAAAAATTTAGAGAATAGCTAACACCTATCCAACTCAAAGTCTTCCAGAAAATTGCAGAGGAAGGTAAACTTCCAAACTCATTCTATGAAGCCACCATCATCCTAATACCAAAACCTGACAAAGATGCCACAAAAAAAGAAAACTACAGGCCAATATCACTGATAAATATAGATGCAAAAATCCTTAACAAAATTCTAGCAATAAGAATCCAACAACACATTAAAAAGATCATACATCATGACCAAGTGGGCTTCATCCCAGGGATATAAGGATTCTTCAGTATCCACAAATCAATCAAGGTAATACACCATATTAACAAATTGAAAAATAAAAACCATATGATTATCTCAATAGATGCAGAGAAAGCCTTTGACAAAATTCAACATCCATTTATGATAAAAACTCTCCAGAAAGCAGGAATAGAAGGAACATACCTCAACATAATAAAAGCTATATATGACAAACCCACAGCAAACATTATCCTCAATGGTGAAAAATTGAAAGCATTTCCGCTAAAGTCAGGAACAAGACAAGGGTGCCCACTCTCACCACTACTATTCAACATAGTTTTGGAAGTTTTGGCCACAGCAAAAAGAGCAGAAAAAGAAATAAAAGGAATCCAAATTGGAAAAGAAGAAGTAAAACTCTCACTGTTTGCAGATGACATGATCCTCTACATAGAAAACCCTAAAGACTCCACCAGAAAATTACTAGAGCTAATCAATGAATATAGTAAAGTTGCAGGATATAAAATCAACACACAAAAATCCCTTGCATTCCTATACACTAATAATGAGAAAACAGAAAGAGAAATTAAGGAAACAATTCCATTCACCATTGCAACAAAAAGAATAAAAATAAAATACTTAGGAATATATCTACCTAAAGAAACTAAAGACCTATATATAGAAAACTATAAAACACTGGTGAAAGAAATCAAAGAGGACACTAATAGATGGAGAAATATACCGTGTTCATGGATCAGAAGAATCAATATAGTGAAAATGAGTATACTACCCAAAACAATTTATAGATTCAATGCAACCTCTATCAAGCTACCAATGGTATTTTCCACACAACTAGAACAAATAATTTCACAATTTGTATGGAAATACAAAAAACCTCAAATAGCCAAAGCAATCTTGAGAAAGAAAACTGGAACTGGAGGAATCAACCTGCCTGACTTCAGGCTCTACTACAAAGCCACAGTCATCAAGACAGTATGATACTGGCACAAAGACAGAAATATAGATCAATGGAACAAAACAGAAAGCCCAGAGATAAATCCATGCACCTATGGACACCTTATCTTCGACAATGGAGGCAAGAATATACAATGGAGAAAAGACAATCTCTTTAACAAGTGGTGCTGGGAAAACTGTTCAACCACTTGTAAAAGAATGAAGCTAGAATACTTTCTAACACCATACACAAAAATAAACTCAAAATGGATTAAAGATCTATATGTAAGACCAGAAACTATAAAACTCCTAGAGGAGAACATAGGCAAAACCCTCTCCGACATACATCACAGCAGGATCCTCTATGACCCATCTCCCAGAATATTGGAAATAAAAGCAAAAATAAACAAATGGGACCTAATTAAACTTAAAAGCTTCTGCACAACAAAGGAAACTATAAGCAAGGTGAAAAGACAGCCTTTAGAATGGGAGAAAATAATAGCAAATGAAGCAACTGACAAAGAATTAATCTCAAAAATATACAAGCAACTCCTGTAGCTCAATTCCAGAAAAATAAACGACCCAATCAAAAAATAGGCCAACAAACTAAACAGACATCTCTCCAAAGAAGACATACAGATGGCTAACAAACACATGAAAAGATGCTCAACATCACTCATTATCAGAGAAATGCAAATCAAAACCACAATGAGGTACCATTTCACGCCAGTCAGAATGGCTGCGATCCGAAAGTCTACAAGCAATAAATGCTGGAGAGGGTGTGGAGAAAAGGGAACCCTCTTGCCCTGTTGGTGGGGATGCAAACTAGTACAGCCACTATGGAGAATAGTGTGGAGATTCCTTAAAAAACTGAAAACAGAACTGCCATATGACCCAGCAATCCCACTTCTGGGCGTATGCACTGAGGAAACCAGAATTGAAAGAGACACATGTACCCCAATATTCATCGCAGCACTGTTTATAATAGCCAGGACATGGAAGCAACCTAGATGTCCATCAGCAGACGAATGGATAAGAAAGTAGTGCTACATATACACAGTGAAGTATTACTCAGCCATTAAAAAGAATACATTTGAATCAGTTCTAATGATGTGGATGAAACTTGAACCTATTATACAGAGAGAGTGAAGTAAGCCAGAAAGCGAAACACCAATGCAGTATACTAACACACATATATGGAATTTAGAAAGATGGTAATGATAACCCTGTATGCGAGACAGCAAAAGAGACACAGATGTATAGAACAGTCTTTTGGACTCTGTGGGAGAGGGCAAGGGTGGTATGATTTGGGAGAATGACATCGAAACATGTATATTATCATATGTGAAATGAATCGCCAGTCCAGGTTTGATGCATAATACAGAATGCTCAGGGCTGGTGCACTGAGATGACCCAGAGGGATGATATGGGGAGGAAGGTGATAGGGGGGTTCAGGATGGCGAACGCATGTACACCCATGGTGGATTCATGTCAATGTATGGCAAAACCAATACAATTAGCCTCCAATTAAATAAATTTATGCTAAAAACAAACAAATGAAAAAAAATTAAAAAAATATAATGAAAATGATTAGGCTTCCACCTACTAAATCTGAAACTCTGGTGGTAGAGCCAAGCCAATTGTGTTTTACTAAGCCCTCAGTGCATCTGACGCACACTCAAATTTGATAACTACTGTCTTAGCCCAGGGAATAGCAATGATTGAAGCCGTATTGCTCTTATAACTGTATAACTTAAACAAGTTAATAAAACCTCTTTGAGCAATGTTTTTTTTTTTTTCCCCTCAGTGATAATTCTATATGGCACCATTATGGCATTCAGAGATACTAGCAAGGTTCTTTTTTTTCCTTACTAAAAGCAAAGGGCAGATTTGGAGAATTAGAGTTGTCAAGTGATAAAGTGTTGAAGTAGACTCTAAAATCATCAAGAAAATGTTGGATTATATTCTGAATGTTTTATTTTAAAAGATAGAGAAAGGATGAAATTGCTAAGAGAGTAGATCTGAAAAGTTCTCATCACAGACACGAAAGAAGATAACTATGTGGGGATGAATGTTAACTAGACTTATTATGGTAATCATTTTCCAATATATAGATATGTCAAATCATTAGGCTGTACATCTAAAGGTAATGTTATATGTCATTTATATCTTAATAAAAAATAAAAGTGACAAATGAAAGCAAAAAATTAAAAAAATTAAAGGAAAAAGAAGGTAGGATTGGTCTGGAGGCACTTTCAGACCACAGTGCAGACTTTCTGGAATCTCTACCAGCCCAGTGGGATCTCCAGAGAAAACTTTGGCCTAGGAGTGTCTCATTTAGTGGAAATGGCTAGGCTCTTTTACTACCACCTTTCTCAGTCATTGACTTGGGGCCACCTTGAAAAAAATCATAATCTCAGCTCAAACGCTGCAGAGAATCCTGAAATAGCTAGCTGAGGGAGGCTGCCAGCTAACCACCCTCGTGGTGTAATCTTTTTGAAGGGGGATCTGAGTGGTACATCTCTGCATCTGCCAGGCATTGGGAATATGCTCCTGATTTTATATTAAATGAAAAAGAGATTACTTACCTCTATATGTAATATGAGTTTAATTGTGTACCTAATAATTGATAATAAAAATTATGTTTCAAACATTATGATAAATTTATTACATTATTTGATTTAATCCACACAACTCTTATGAGATTTGTACTGTTATTAACATCATTTTTCAGGAAAAAATTTATCCAGAGCTCAAGAGGTAAAGAAATGCAGGAAGTGGCCTTCAGTATGCAAGCACAGGTTTGTTTGCTGTACTAGTCTGTGCTCTATTTAGTTTTATGGAGGTACATATATAGGAAAAGAATGAAAGAAAATAAATACACACATAAATGGTGATAGTGATTATATGGTAGGTTTGTTGTTGCTTAGTTCCTAAGTTGTGTCCAACTCTTTTGTGACCCCATTGACTGTGGCCTGCCAGGCTCCTTTGTCCATGGGATTTCCCAGGCAAGAATACTGGCATGGGGTGCTTGTTCCTTCTCCAGAGGATCTTCTTGACCCAGGAACCAGACCCATGTCTCCTGCATTGACTGGTGGATTCTTTACCACTGAGCCATCGAGGAAGCCTATATGGCAGGATGCAGGTTATTAAAATTTTTATTCCTTTATTTTCTACATTTTTTACCGTGAGATACTTTGGTTATCTATTGAGGCATAACAAACTACCCCAAACTTATTTTTATCATTCAGCGATCATTTCAGAAATTCAGACAAGATATAGTGGTGATGGCTTGATGCTGCTCCACCATGTGTAGGGCCTTAGCTGAAAAGACATGAATGACTAGGAGTTACTCCATCAACTGAGGAATTGGAATCCTCTGGAGATTTCACATGTCTGGTGCCTGGGATGGGATGACTATAAGGCTAGTCTTAAGTGGGTCATTTGATTGAAGAACCTTTATATGCTGTGTACATTCTCATGTGGCCTTGGATTCTGTACAGCATGGCTGCCTCAAGTTAGACTTCTTAAATGGTAGCTCAGAGCTTCAAGAGCAAATTTTCCAGAAAACACGGAGAAAGCTATGTGGTTTTCTATGACCTAGCCTTGGAAGAAATGTAGCTCATTTCTGCCATACTCTTTTGATCACAATCCACCCAGATATGAGGGGAAGGAATACAGATTTCACATCTAAATGGAAAGATTGTAAATGAATGCTTACTATATTTAATTAATAAAACATCCAGAAGATATGGGGCTTCCCAGGTGGCACTAGTGGTAAAGAACCCACATGCCAATGCAGGAGAAGCAAAAGACACGAGTTCTATCTCTGGGTTGGAAAGATCCCCTAGAGAAGGAAATGACAACCCACTCCAGTATTCTTGCCTGGAGAATTCTAGTACAGAGAAGCCTGGTGGGCTACAGTCCATAGTGTCACAAAGAGTCAGACACAGTTGAAGTAACTTAGCATGCACGCACCAGAGGACATATTTGCATAGTCAGAAAAAAGTAAAATTTAGATATTAAACAGTCCCAGTTTAATTTTTATTATGGAATAGATTTGGCAAAAACGTGTGTGTGTGTGTGTGTATTTTTAATTTATGTAATTTGGTAGTAGAGAATCTGAGCTGTCTCATACTAATACCTACATTTTCTGGATTTATCTATAATAATTGTAGGGTTAATAAAAGGCAAGATAGAAGATCCTGTATTCGAGTTTTGTGCATAGGAAAATGTTGAAGTTGCTACCACTATAAAAAATTTTCATCGGTTTAATAAATCTTCAAAGGTCTATTGTACCCTTAATTCTGTTTTTCACACAAGGATTTTCCTTTGTTTAAAATCATAAGCATTTCACACATGAAAGTGTTACAGAGGCTTATTTATCACATAACTTTAGAATGCTTCTATGTATCCCACTAAATAATAATGATGTAAATTTGGCTGAAAGGGAAAACCTAAGGGAAAGCCTGTCAGTTCCCCAGAATAATATTCCCAAACCACATCTTGAGTCTTTCTTTTAAAACACTTGCCCTCAGACACTTTTTATATATTACAGAATACAAGCAGGAAGTGAGGTCAGCTTTATAATATTTAAAATTTGCCTGATATTTTTATTTTCTATGAATTTCCTTTCTAGGATATGTGCACCAGATTGCTGAATTTTTAAATTATTCCATCAGGAAACAATATTCCTGTAGAGTAGGGGAGAAATGTTTGGCATGTGTCAATTAAATACAACAAAATGCAATAAAAGTAAATCTTCTCAATTTTTTCCTTGAGATTGAAACCAAGGAAAAATCAGTGAAAACACTATGGATAGTCAAAAGTTAAGCATGGACTTTGGAATCAAACAGATCTGAGTTTGTATTTAGCTTCAACACTTAGACAAAGTATTTCTGGTTCTGCAAGAACTTTAAATTCTTGAGCCTGACTGTCATCAACTATAAAGTAGTTCAGTTCAGTTCAGTCACTCATTTGTGTTGAATTCTGCGACCCCATGGACTACAGCACACCAGGCCTCCCTGTCCATCACCAACTCCTGGAGCTTGCTCAAACTCATGTCCATTGAGTTGGTGATACCATCCAACCATCTCATCCTCTGTCATCCTTTTCTCCGACTGCCTTCAGTCTTTCCCAGCATCAGGGTCTTTTCCAATGAGTCATTTCTTTGCATCAGGTGACCAGAGTAGTGGAGTTTCAGCTTCATCATCAGTCCTTCCAGTGAATATTCAAGACTGATTTGCTTTAGGATTGACCGGTTAGATCTCCTTGCAGTTCAAGGGACTCTCAAGAGTCTTCTCCAACACCACAATTCAAAAACATCAATTCTTTATCCCTGTAAAGTAGAGACAATAATATTTTTCTTATAGGTAAATTGTGAGGCTTGAAAGAGGTGTAGATTAAACATTTTACTTGGTACTTAGCTCATAGAAAATTATGTAAAAGTAGCAATGATTATTTTATTACATTTTAGCGTAACTTGATAGAATTGGAGTTCTATTTTTATAGTATTTAATAAAAATATATTTGGATCAATCAGAAGTCAGCTTGAGAAATCCAGCCGATATATGAAAGGGTGATTTACTACTTTTAAGTTTTAACTTCACTATTTATCAGTTCTGAAGGAATCATAGCATACTTTTTCTTAAAATCCACAAATTCCAGCTAAATAAGAGGACATACAAAGTCAGCTGAGAAAAAGATGAATGTGTGTTTACAAGAATCTGCCCAATAGATAAATATTTCATATGCTCAATGATTTTCATATAATTTATTTTAATTTAGCTTAGTATGGTACTTGTCATAAGGTATATATCCATTAATAAATATTCATTGAATTAAAGCATATCCATCTTTTTACTGATATATATGAGTTTTTCATATATTAAATATACAAACCACTTGTCAGTTTTATATGTTGTGAATATTCTTTCTCCAATTTGTCATTTTCTTACAATATTGTTTTCCTCATGCTTTTATTTGCTTGTGTTCCCTCTATTAAAAATATTATTTTATGCTTAAAAATGCCACCTTCATCTCTTTACATTTAAATGTTTGTTCATCTGCAAGGAAACGTTTTGAGGTGATATCTCTCCCATTTATCTCAGAGACTATTCATGCAGGAAATGAGTGTAAAGGGGTTATATAACTTGCCTTAGTTTATTAGTCATTAGCAGATCTGGGATTCTAACTAGGGAGGCTAATTCTAACACAATCTTAACCCTGCATTGTAAGTATCCCAATTTAATATTTGAAAAACAGAACATTTTATTTCTACCTCAGAAACTGCCTTTTCCTGTTCTTCTCTATATCAGTGACATATCATTTTACTGCTATTACACTTGGAAAAATTTGAATACCTAATACAATGGCCTGCAAAACCCTACAAGATCAGATGCCTTTGATCTCATCTTGCACAATACTCTTTCCTTCTTTTATTTTTTTTAACCTTGTATTCAGCACTGACCTTAAATACTCTAAGCTTATTTCCATCTTATTTCTGTGAAGTCATGTTAGAAATAAGGAGAAAAAGTGTGAGAGGTACTAGTGAGTCAAAACCAGCACAATTCTGAAACTGATTGAGTTGGAGGGACTCAAAGTCATTTTGGAATGAGAAAGTGCCATTAATGTAAATAAGGAATGCTAGGAGATGACAGTTGGAAAACACTTGGAAAATTATGAATGGTTTTCACAACAGTACTTTTGAGTTTTTAATTTGAGATGGCATTGGTAGTCAGGATATATGGAATTTGAACTTAGCAGAGAAGTCAGGACTGAAAATGAAGTTATTGGACTGTGTAAGAATAATCAAAGGTGGCAGTTAGAATGAGAAAATAGCTTGGGGCTACACTCTGAAATCACTCGATTTTTGGAGACAGAAAGGATATTGATAAAATTAGCTGACTTCAGTGGAAAAAATGGTGGGGTTTTTGGTTTGTTTTTGTTTTAGAGTGGAAGAAACATTAAGTCTGTAATTTGAGCAGAAGGAGCCAATGGAATAGTAAAGGAAGATGAATTTTTTATTTAACTTTCTTTCTAGAGCAGGTAAACAGTGAAAGATTTGGAAAATATAACATTAATCTTGCTATTTGAAGTACTTTGTCAAAGTTGTTTTTTTTTTTTTTTCAATTTTTACAACTTCCAGATCTTCACTTATGTGTGACAACATTAAGAAATCAGACTTTGTTTTCTAATGGGAGGATTTTCTTAACTGACAGTATTTGAAATTATATGCATAAATGCAATGGCCTATCCCATGAAGACTTGGCTTTCTTCTCACTGGGTGTGTGACATGTTGATGGTCAAGTATTATAAAGTTATGGTTTGGATTCTCCCTTTGAGGGAGAGAGTTAAACATGAAGACCTTTCTTCATATTCCCTTCAGATCTGGAATTCTGTGAATATGTGACACTCCACATTATTCTTTTGAAAGTTCTGAATTGTAAAATGAAGTTTATAGTAATTTTTCTTGAGATCATTTAGATAAATTTTATTTTTAATGTGTTTTTTGTCAACAACTATTTTTGAAGTCTCACCATGTGCCAGTTTAAATGTTAGTGCATATGAAAGGTTAATTACATAATAAAAATTCAATGAATGTTCATTTCTATTAATATTATTAAAAAGTATCATGTCTGTCCAAAGACAATGGAGAGGAGTACAATGCAAATAATAGTATGAAGAAAATAATTTGGTCATCAAATAAATTACTCTAACTTTAATGCTCAAACAATGCTTCAAACATTTTCACTGAGTGAAAATATTTTAGTGAGTCAAGTTATTAATAAGAAAATCACCACTGATTGATTATATATAGAGTCCATGACACTGTGCTTTAATTATGTATTGGACCCATGACACGTATGTGTTAGAGGAGAATCAATTACTGAACTACCATGAAATGGTCCACTGCAGCCAGTTCAATAGTGCAGTTGCTGGAAAAAGCATATTTACTGGAGTGACCTACAAGTAAGATTGAGTTGAGTTTGCAAGTGTCTTACTGTAGGTAAATGTCCTTTCTGTCTTTCATGGTCAAGTGGTAGAAGATTGATTATAACTGAACAGTCTGTCATCTGTTCCTACATTTCAAACATCTGAGAGCTGCTCTTTGCTTTTTCATGTGCTCTGTTGAAGAAATCACACTTAAGTTTTCTTTGGGTGCATAAACTGGCTGACAGTCAGGGAATCAATATATCCTGTTGCACAGTGTTCAAACCTGCTATTAAGAGAAAAGTAACACTAAAGATGTGTTTCCTTGCAGGATAGTGCAGAATTGATCACTTCTCTGCTTCACAGTGGAGCTGATATACAGCAGGTTGGGTATGGTGGCCTCACTGCCCTGCATATTGCTACAATTGCTGGCCACCTAGAGGTAAGTCAAACCTTGGTCACCTGCAAAAACAAATCTGCCTCTTTGGAATCCTGTTTTTAACTGTTTTCAAATGCTGACTTTTGAAATTCTAGGAGTTGGCTTAATTTTAGCTAATGAATCCACACATTTTGAGGGAGACCGAAATAAGCTATATAATGTTCTTCTGATAGTAAATTCAGTCTGTTTTGTAACAGTGTAATCAAACATTAATTACTATAAAGATGGCTAGATATATAGAGGCTATATAGCATTGAGAGACTTCCCAGGTGGCGCAGTGGTAAAGAATCCACCTGTCAAGCAGGAGGCATCAGAGACGCAGGTTTGATTCCTGGGTCAGGAATATCCCCTAAAGAAGGAAATAGCAACCCACTCCAGTATTCTTGCCTAGAAAATTCCATGGACCCAGTCCATAGAGCAGCAAAGAATTGGACACGACTGAGCAACTAAGTAGCAGCATATAGCAGTTATTAGAAACACAGATATTGGAGTCAGGCAACTGTTGCTACCACTTGCTATATTTACCTCAAGCAAGTTACTGTACCTTCAAGCATCTGTTTTCCTCATTATAAAATAGAAATGATAGGCCCATCATAGTGATTAAATTGGGAGAAGGCAACGGCACCCCACTTCAGTACTGTTGCCGGAAAATCCCATGGACGGAGGAGCCTGGTAGGCTGCAGTCCATGGGGTCGCTAAGAGTCAGACACGACTGAGCGACTTCACTTTCACTTTCCATTTTCATGCACTGGAGAAGGAAATGGCAACCCACTCCAGTGTTCTTGCCTGGAGAATCCCATGGACGGAGAAGCGTGGTCGGCTGCAGTCCATGGAGTCACACAGAGTCGGACACGACTGAAGCGACTTAGCAGCATTAGATGATCCACATAAAAGACTTTGCAGATGGCTTCACTCAAGGTAAGGACTCAGTGAAAAATTATTCAGTAATTCATTCACTCATGCATTATTTTATTTATTAAGCATCTATTGTACACCAGATATTGTTCTAGTTGCTGAGGTGACTGTAACAAGTAAGACAAGAAATATTTTGGAATTTAGTTTTAGAGAACAAAACAAGCAATAAGGAAAAAATTATTATATAATGTTAGTTGTGAATATAAGAAAAATAATAAAATGAGGTAAAATGAAAACAGCATGAAGAAGTAGGCACCATTTTAAACAAGCTATATAGTGAAGCTATGATTAATATATGTAATAGTACCTGCAAAGCCCTGAGGCAGAGATAGCTAAGTGTATTTGAAGGGCACAAGTAAGCCAAAGTCATTAGTATATATGAGCTGGAGGTAGAGTAATGGACATAAGGTCAGGTGACGGTTACAAATAAGATCGCAAAGCGTTTTAAAGGCCATAGAAGGGACTCTGGCTCTTATCTAAAATTTAATTGGTGAAATATTATTTTATATATGAGAAACACTTTAATTTTCATTATTTAATTTATTGCAGAAATCCTTATGAAATAGTTTTTATCATCACTGCCATTTAATAGATATAAAACCAAGGCTGTTATACAGTAATTATCTTTACAGATTACAAAGCCATGGAGAAAAAAAAAGGCCATGTTTGGAATCCTGGTCATTTTACTCAAACTCCCATGATTTTCACATGCTATTAATTGTGGTATCCACATGTAGCGTGTCTGACTCTTTACAACCCAATGGACTGCCAGGCTCCTCTGTCCATGGGATTCTCCAGGCAAGAATATTGGAGTAAGTTGCCATTTCCTTCTTCAGGGGATCCTCTCGACCCAGGGATCAAACTTGGGTCTCCTGCACTGCAGACAGATTCTTTACCAGCTGAGCTATGAGGGAAGCCCAAAGTGAAAGTGAAAGTGACTCAGTCCTGTCTGACCCTTTGCAACCCATGGACTATATATATAGTCCATGGAATTCTCCAGGCCAGAATATTGGAGTGAGTAGCCTTTCCCTTCTCCAGGGGATCTTCTCAACCCAGGGATCAAACCCAGATCTCCCACATTGCAGGCAGATTCTTTACCAGCTGAGCCACAAGGGAAACCCAAGTAAATGCAACATTGTAATAAATGAGCAGTTTTGTGTCTTCATTATTAAGTCTTTATCTATTTCTCTCTTTTAATCATGTTGCAATTTAAGGTGTACCTTCCTCACTAACACACAGGCACAATTGTGAACAAATAGAACTGCATGTAAAATCACACATAAAACCTGTAAAATAGGTGTGTGTCATCCCTCTTAACAGTGTCAATTCAAAGGTCTCTTCATTCAATAAATATTAACATATCTCATTGGGGGTAAAATAATTTCCTTTGTGTTGACATTTCCACTCCTTACTGTATTTCCCTGAAAATAGATTATCTCATTTCCCAGAATATAAAGCTTTTTGATGATATTCATTATAAATATAAATGAATTTGTATTACTTATTAGGAGAAGAGAAATCCCATAGAATCACTTAAATATAAATATTATCCAAAAAAGAAACTGACTGAGATCAGTGATGAACTAAATGGAAGGTAAATATACAGAAATCTGGGTAGAAGAATTGATGAGGTAGACATTAAGTCCCAGTAAAATACATTCAACCTTTTAATGCCAGGAAACATTTTGCAAAACAAAATCCTTTTTGTTTAACACTGAACTGATTACATTTGTGAGTGATAGAATTATAAAAGGGTCAAAAGCAAGATGGTTAAGAGTTTAGTGTCTTATTCAAATAACTGTTTTCTTGCTTTCTAAATCATAGTAGGGAAGTAAGAATTATATTGATTCTGCCAGCCATAGGTCAAATTTTACTAAAATAATTCCAAATAGGCATCTACTCCTATGGTGCAATTCTCCAAGTTTTCCAACTTCCTTCACTGCTGCTGCTGCTAAGTCGCTTCAGTGGTGTCCGACTCTGTGCGACCCCATAGACGGCAGCCCACCAGGCTCCGCCATCCCTGGGATTCTCCAGGCAAGAACACTAGAGTGGGTTGCCATTTCCTTCTCCAGTGCATGTCCTTCACTAGCTCTGGTGTGATATTTAATGACTTTTATAGTCAATCATGAATACTGCCATAATAAGGTGTATATACATTAATCTTTATTCTCTTATCTATTGGACTAATTTAGTTACAGATCTTGTAGGAAAATTGTGTTTAAAAAAACCTGAAAGTATCATGTTCAAAATACAGATTTTTTCTTTGAATTATTTCTTTCGTAGTTAGTAATTGCAGTACTGACTTTATATTCATTCATTCATTCATTTAACAAATATTTTTCAGCCTCTACTTTTTCCAGTCTTTTGTTAGAATATGGAAATGATACAAGAAAATAAGACATAGTTTCTCCTCCTAAAGACTTTAAATTATAGCTGAACATAGAAAATGGAAAATTTATATAAAGAATTCAAAAATAAAATAGCAGTGTAGTCATATGTATAGGAAAGGAAAGAGTCAAAGATCAGAGCAAGTTTGATATTAGGAATAATTAGAAACATGATCATTGCGTAATATGTGCAAAGAACAGAGAAAAGTATGAGGATTTCACTGGGAACTGAGATCAAGGTAGATTAGAAGATTTAGGGAAGGGTTTCTGAGAAGTTTAAAATCAGGCTGAAAAGTGGGTAGAACTGGACAGAGAAAGGAAAAGGAATTATGTCTAAAACTATGAAAGAAAACTGAGTTAAGTACATTTAGGGGAGAGTAAATAGAATGATAGCATGAAACAGATTGTGAAGAGTCCCTTTAAGTAAATGTGGGTGTTAGGAATGGACCAGATTAAGGAAACTAAAAATGGGAGTCCAAGGAGTTTAGTTTAATTCAATAAGCAAATATAGTTCATGATGTCCTATACGCAAGACCAGATGGTATGGTAGATAAAAAGATGAATAGAACATACAAATTCCCACTCTTCAAGATACTTACAACAAATACGATTGTTTTCCAATAAGAAATGAGAAGACATTAAATCTTTCTGAGCGAGAGAATGATTGGATGCATGATATATAATGTGTTGAAGAGGATTTCTTTGACCTCAGTGTTTTGTATTGATTCCAGAGTGATAATATGATGATTAAATAGATGAAGACAAACTGGGTAGAGGATTCAATTCTGAGGAAAAACTATTTATCTCCAGACATGTAGATTTGCTGATAATACCCAGATTTTCAAGTGGAAAAATTTGTTAATAATTTAAAAATATACAGTTAGTACACAGTGAAGAATTTGGGACTTAATGTAAGTTTTAAGAAATTATATGGGATATTTGCAGGCATATCAGTAGCTGAAATGTGGCTGAGAACTAAGCCAATCTACAGAGACTTTGGGAATTACTGAACAGCCTTTGAGGAAGCAAAGAAGGATTGGTTGGAGTGGTATGAGGGAAACAAGCATGTTGTAACCTCACAGTAATTAGGGGGATGGAGAGTTTCAATAGATAAATTATTCTGGGTATCAAATAATGGAGAAAATTTGAGTGTAAGAGAATAATGTATATATAATAGAAGTGGAATATGCATTAGTTTTAGTTACTAGTTTTTGTTACTCTTGGTTATCAGGAACGGTGGCAGTGGATGGGTGGGAGTTTCCTTTCATTAGTAGTCGCTTTCCTTTATTGCCCACCTTTTTTTCTGTGAAACAATGACTCATGCTGTCTGACAGCCCTCTTTGTCTACGCATATCAAATTCAGACCCTCCATTACTGTCTCAAGTGTTTTGGTTCTCCCATAATTGTGAATTCTATTAAACAATTTTGCAATAAAATTTACATTGACTAAGCAGCTGTCCCCTTCAATAACAGGGAACATGTGCTACAGATTCTGAGACATGCTGACTGCAATTTGAGACTCAGATTTAGATTTACTGTGCTTTGAAAAGCAGGCAAATATTGGTTGTCCTGGGTCTCACTACTTCTCCCTGAGTGATTTATCCATCTATCAGTACATATGCATGTGCTGCTTTATACAAGGCTAAGATCCCGTCAGCAGTCAATAAACAAGCATTAAGCCCTTTTCTCCTCTTTGAGTCCAGAGGGTACACGAATCATATGCTCTCTCAAGCATGGAAATTGAGAACTATTGGCTAGCATGTGGTAGTGTTTTATCATTCTCATATATTTGTTATTTGGTTCTCTTGAGGTAGCTATCCTTAGACTCAGCTTACCAGTGAGGAAACTGAGGATTGCAGAAGTTAAGTGACTTCCACAGGATCATGCAGATAATAAATAAATGAGATGAATAAGACTCAAGCCTGGTTATCTGACTCCAAATCCCTGATTTTGTAAATAAAAAGACAATTACTCCCTTATGACTCTTGTTCAGTCGCTCAGTTGTCTGACTCTTGGCAACCATATGAACTGTAGCACCCCAGGCCTCCCTGTTCCTCACCATCTCCCAAAATTTGCCGAAGTTCATGTCCATTGCATTGGTGATGTCATCCAGCCATCTCATCCTCTGATGCCCTCTTCTCCTTCTGTCCTCAGTCTTTCTCAGAATCAGGGACTTTTCCAATGAGTTGGCTGTTCGTATCAGATGATGACTCTTGTATATATTGCTAAAACAGGGCTTACAGCCATAAGGCACAAAACAAGTATTCAGAAAACAAAATGGAAACTGAATATGTTACTATCTGAGGCTCAGATATTGCTATGAGTACAATTAAAGCAATATTAATTGATTCAAGTATAACTTTATTTGATGCTTAGTAAATGGTCACAAGAACCCATGGGGATGTAATGCATGTATGTGAGCATTCAGGGTATACACATCCTCTCACATGCATATGCATGCACACACGCATACCCCAAGCGAAAACACATTATATTTAGTCAAGTATCTCTTTAAAAAGCTGTTACATTTTGATGTTTCATGCAGTTGTTTCTGCAGTTATCAGGAGAAAAATCAGTTACGTGTAGCTTTAGAAAACTTGAATCGCAATGAGAAAAGCATGTCTGGGATGATGCAATGTATAATGTACAGGAATTGTGGAGTGTTTTATTTTTCACAGAAAGCTATAGTTTCATGTATGCTTTGTGCAGGTGATATATTATTTTCATAGTTGAATTTATTCTGTCCTACCTTATCCTATTTTGGGGACTGTTGAAAATCCTGCTTCAGAAATACTTCTCAGTTCTTTTGTAATTTATATCTGATTTCAAGGAAATGTTGTTGTTTTTCCAGTTCATTTTTAACTAAATCTTCTGAATGCTTCAGGAGAGAGTTTTGTTTGCTAAAAATCTTCTGACTCTTGTTTCTTTAAAATGGCTGAAGTTTTCTTTCCAAAGGCACAAACAAGTGAATGCTTGGAATTATAAAATATGGTTTCTCTCTCTAAGAGATATTGTACTCATGAGTTTTATAGCTAAAAAGTATCAGATGTGCCTCCAGTTTATGACTAGGCAGTAATTCCTTATGAACTTCATTTGCAATCAGGCAAGTGACTTAATCCTCATTTGAAATTTTATCTTCATTTTCCAGATTTAAAAAAACTGAGGTGCAGAGAAGTTAAGTAGCTTGTCCAAGGTGACAGAGCTAATGATTGGTAGAGTAGATGTTTACATGCTGTGTGGTGTCAGAACCAGCACTCACAATGCTATACTACCCTTCTTCTAATCTGTGCAAAACCTCTCAGTCCACCTGACCAGAATTTAAGCTTCAGAAGCTCAGAATTCAAATGTCATGGAAACTTCTTATATTCTCAGTTCTGAATTGTCTCAAAGACTAAGCACATCAAGATATTCTGGTCCCTTTTTATATGAACCGCATTCTTCTAAGCTCTATTCCTAATTTCTTATATTTCTGCATTGTATTTCTAAACAGTTCTCTTGACATATAATTCATATGCCACACAATTCACCTATTTAAAGTGGACATTCAGTGGTTTTCTACCAAATTCACAGAGTTGTATAATAATTACTATAATCTAATTTTAGAAAAATTTTGTCACCCTGAAAGGAAATGTAATATCCAGTAGCATCAGTCCCATCTACCTTTCATGGCCCCCATCTAGACAACCACCAATCTACTGACCATTTCTATAGATTTGTCTAGTCTGGCTACTTCATATAAATGGAATCATAAAAGATGTGATCTTTTGTCATTGACTTCTTTTACTTAGCATAACATTTTCAAGGTTTATCTAGTGCAACAGGATTGGTTTATATCAGAATCATGTTATAATTATATGTGCCTTTACTTAGCAAATTATCAAAAGGTATATAATTCAGCCAATAGTGTAACTGCAGTTCTCTTAAGCTATTCCTCTATTTTCATTATAAATTGATGCTGGAAGAAAAATTTCAACTAAACCTTCAGATGCTCAAACTATATTATGTAGTCAAAAGCATGTGCTCAAGTTGTCAGGCTAGGAACACCTCCATTAAAGAAAGTGGCTGAGTAAGGCCTGTTTCTGAATGGGCATACCACCTCTTACATGGGTACTAGACGAGACCCCAGTTCAAGGTGATCAATTCCCCTGTCTAACAGAGGCTCATTCTTTAGATTTTGAAGCACTTGTAAATTTTAAAACATCTCTAACAATGCAAAATCCCCTAATGCTTGAAGTTAGCTCTTGTGGTTAAAATCTTACTAATCAGTTCATACCCTAAAACTTCACTAATTGAACTATGATCCACTGACCAACAAAGTAGGATTGTCAGGGAGCTAGTTTAAAAAATAGAATCTTAGACCTACCTAAAATCAGCATTTTAACAAGATTCCCATGTGATTGATATACATACTCAAACTTAAGAGGCACTTCCCTGAAAAATATTAGAAGTTAGATTTAAAGGAGATATCTGTGAGAGAAGGATAGCTTGAAACTATTATGGATAATTACAAAGAAGTACTATCTTCATTTGTTTTAGAATTTTGCTTCTTACTAACCCTGACTTGAATTATTTTAGTAGCTTTTGCATCATTATCAGAGCTTATTCCAGAGCCCAGGATCATAATCATTCACTATGTATATCATATGCCTAATACTATGACACATAGTAGGCACTCTGTGCATGTTAACTTCTATTTTCCTTTCTGAGATATAAATCTTATAAGAGACGTATTTACTATAAAAAAATTTAAAATATAATGGAGATACAACACGATAATTTGAGCTACCAGGGAAGCTATAATTATAAATAACCCAGTTTAAAAATTAACTAAGGATTTAAATTGATGTTTCTCCAAAGAAGATATACAGATGGCCAAGAAGCACATGAAAAGTTGTCCATCATTAGTCATTAGAAAAAGCAAATCAAAACCACAGTGAGATGCCACATCATATCCAACAGGATAAATATAATTTTAAAAAGACCATAACACGGACTGGTGAGGATATGGATAAACTGGAACCCTCATACATTGTTGGTGGAAATATGAAATGTTGCCGCTGCTTTGGAAAATAGTTTGGCAGTTCTTCAAGAAGTGAAACCACAGAGTTACTTATAGGACCCACCAATTCCACTCTAGGTATATACCCAAGACTCACAAAAATTTGTACATTATTATTTGTACATTATTTGTACATTTGTACAAAAAATTTGTACATTATTTGTACATTTGTACATTATTTGTACATTTGTACAAAAATTTGTACATTATTATTTATGATAATCAAAAAGTAGAAACAAATGTATATCAACTGATGAGTGGAATAAGTAAAATTTGGTGTAACCTATTATGGGATTTTCTTCATCAATAAAAAGGAATGAAGTACTGAGATGTGCTACAACATAGATGAACCCTGAAAATGCCATTGACTTGTGAATGCTGCTACGGTAGGAGGGCTGCAATAGACCTATCTAGCTTTGAACATCCATGATTATTTAGGCTTATATGTATAGCTGAGCAAAAGGGAATGTGAATTTTATATTTTTATTATTGCGAAAAGCCTTTCAAAAAGTAGATTTATTTACTTTTTACAGTATGAATACCTTCTTTCCTTTGCATAAAATATCAATATCCATTATCTTTTCCAATTTAAATAATAAAATCTTGTTAAGTATAAGGGATTGAGGGTTTTTTTAACTGATATATATATTGATTTTTATATTCCTTATTCTATTGATGCCTATTTTGTATTAAGTTTTTTCTTACTGACTTGGAAGAATTAAGTATTTTGAGGAATTAAGTTTTGTCATATCTGTTGCAGCCTATTTTATTAGTTTCCCCTTTCAGAATTTTTATGTGTATTTTCAAATTTTTATGACCAGATTTTTAGTCTTTTGCTTTATGGTCTCTGCTTAGAAAGTCTTGGTCCTTTAAACATGGTATAAAAAAAGGAAGTCCTAAATATTTCTTCAAGTACTTTTAATTGTTTTTCCTCCCATATGCTGATTATATCTGTAATGTTTTTCAATATATGATAAGATATAGGAATCCAGTTTTTAGTTTTCTACCCACAAAATTATCCAGGTATTCTAAATCAATGTGTACTGAATTCTCTTTGTTTTCCCCCCGTCTTAAATACTTGGGTATATCTGTGTATTCCAATGCTAATAGCAAACACAACGCTTTTATTAGTTAGTGTATATTTAGGTTATGTTTTAATACCTAGAAGTGCAAGTACTCTCTCCTGGCACCTTTTTCTTCTATTTTTTTTCTCACAGAACTTTTCTGACTTTTCTTCCATTTTTAAATGACCTTCAGAAGCACTCGCTTACAATAATAAGAGCATGAACTCCAAAGCTAGATTCTCTGAATTTAAATCTCAGAAAATATCTACAACTTACTAGTTTCATACCATTGGGAAAGACACTTTTACTTTCTGGGTCTCAGTTTTCTAATTTTAGAAAACTGATTATATTATTATGCACCTACATTATTGGCTTTGTGTGTGTGTGTGTATTATATTGTGACCTAATATATTTTAAATTTTAGGCACTGTCTAGAACATAAAGTGCTAAGAAATTTGGCTATCATGTTTTATTTGTTTCTGATTTAATTGTTGTTTGATTTTTTTCTAAGGAAAAATATGACGGTATCCTAACTAGGATTATTTAAATTGTAATATAAATCCTAATTTATAAATTAATTTAAGAAAAATTAATAATCCCATAATATTGAGTCTTCCTATTTAAGAACAATATGTTTCTTTCCATTTATTAAAGTTTCTGTAGAATATTTTCCCTGTGGTTTTGTTAAAATTTATTGCTAGGTGTTTTTTTTTTGCCACTAATGCAAATAACAGTGTATTTTTTAATTTGTTACAATTTGTTTATAGGAAACTTGTTGATTATTGATTTTTTATTTTATAACGGTTGAACTTACTGATTTATTTTACTGTTCTTAATAGATATCTCAGGTGAATCTTTTGTATATCGCTGATTGACAGTTATATTCCCCAAATGTGGTAATAATTTTGCTTCCTTCAGTTATTAAAATCTTGTTTTTCTCTTTCCTAATTTCATTGGCTGATTCTCCCAGAACAATTGTCATTCTTCTGCTGAATGATTTTGAACTTGCACAGTGACATAACTGGTCATGACATATTATTCTCTTAGCTTGCTACTGAACTTGTTTTGCTGATATTCATAAGTGAGGTTAGTCTGTGGTTTTCTTTTTTGTATTGTTATATTAGTTAGCTAGGTCTTCCATAACAAAATACCACAGACTATATGGCTTAAATCACAATTTATTTTCTCAGTTTGGAAGCTAAAAATTCAAGATCAAAGTGTAGGCAGGTTTTGTTTCTTAAGCTTCTCTCCTTGGCTTGCAGGTGGCCTTCTGCACATGTGGACATGGCTGAATCAGTGTACACATACCTGGTGTCTCTCTTTGTGTGTGTGTGTATGTGTGTGTCCTAATCTCCTCTCTTATAAGGATATCAGTTGTATTGGATTAGGGACCACCATACTTAATTATATCTTTAAAGGTACTATCTCAGAATAGAATTATATTCTGAAGGACTGAGGTTTGGGGCTTCAACGTATAAATCTGACAGCATTCAGGAGGGGCCCCACTCAATCCATTCCAATTATATTTGTCAGGCTTTGGAATAAATGCTGGATTTGTAGAAAGAGTTTACAAACTTCATGTATGTCTGTCTGTTTCTCTTTCTCTGAAATTCTGGTATATAACACTATGTGATTTCATGGTATGCAGCACTATTACCTTATCTCTGATTTCACCCAAAATTTTGCAGACAGGAATAAATCCTATGTGAACATCATGGGCTAACCACAATTCAGGTACAAAAAGCATAAACAAGGGTCAACTATACCACTCAATGCACATCATTATAAATTATTGCTTAAATATCACCCTACTGATGCCATTAATGATTGATAGGTATTCTTATCACCATTCATTGCCATTAACTCTAAACTTTGTCTGCATAGTCATTTGCAGTTCCATGATGCCAAAGTTTGAGAAAGCTTCAGGTCAAATTGGTTAAGCCCGAAACTCAACACACAGTCTTAAATAACTAGACTTGATTTAGGAACACTATATCTTATGTGGCATTCAGAAGTGGTTTTCTCGGAAGCCAAAACTAGAAACTCTATGCTCCAATTACTGAATGTGCCCTGTGTTGCAGAATACTGTTTATTAAAGGCCTGAAGGCAGTCTCCTACTGTCTAGGCTTTTGGTCTGGAGATTGAGACAAGATCATAGATCATGCATCATAACCAGTAATATTATGGTCTCAGAAGCAATGCTTTAAGCATGTATCAAGTGTCAGAGAGTTGTAAGGAGATACTAGCTGAGTATCACTTTTCTTTCTGGCACTTAAGTCTTTGCCATTGATTCTATAGGATATTATTAAACATTAAGTATTGCATTTGGGGATTCAGGATAAGGTAAAATAGCATAAGCAAGGAAAGCTTTATAGGCTAATAAAAATTTAGATGAGCTATTCATCAGCTTGCTACCCTAGAAAATGATGAAAGAAACATTACTTGAGAAATTACATTCAAAGATTATTACTAATCAAATCAATCTGAATTAGAAATCCCATTGTTACCATTCAGTGTTTTTGTGAATTTGCCTCTCTATGCCAACCCTCTTATGCACTGAATTGATTCCAACACCCTAGATCCTTCACACATTTAAAAAATAGACAGATAGATGGATATAAAGATAGCAATAAGGATTTATATGTATCATTCATATGTAAATTGTATAATACAGTATATCAGCTATAGAAATTTATTTGTTAGGCATTTAAGAAACAGCTGTATATTTTGATACATCTGCATGTAAGTTTCTTTTCCCATGCTACACTCCCTAGCAGGTATTTGAAAGCTGAGTTTTGAATCAAGGTTTCTATAGCTTTCTCAAGTTATATCCCCAGAGTTTCAGACCCCCAGGCATCCTGTGTCTCAGGAGGGCCAAACATTATTATCTCCTCAATTACAGATACATTGGAAGACCAATATTTTCTACCTGACCTTCAAATCCAACAGTAAATACATACTAGTAAAGTAGACTGTGGGTGCTAACTAACTTTCGGTGATACTTCATTCTGGGATGGTATTTAGGGAGTAGAGCCCTTTAAGTATTTTATCTTCTCTGAATATTGTGTGTTATTTTCCTTGATGACTTCCTTTGCTGCTGCTGCTGCTAAGTCACTTCAGTTGTGTCCGACTCTGTGCGACCCCATAGATAGCAGCCCACCAGGCTCCTCCATCCCTGGGATTCTCCAGGCAAGAACACTGGAGTGGGTTGCCATTTCCTTCTCCAATGCATGGAAGTGAAAATTCAAAGTGAATGGCATTGAAACATGTAAAATATCATGTATGAAACGAGATGCCAGTCCGGGTTCGATGCACGATACTGGATGCTTGGGGCTGGTGCACTGGGACGACCCAGAGGGATGCTATGGGGAGGGAGGAGGGAGGAGGGTTCAGGATGGGGAGCACATGTATACCTGTGATGGATTCATTTTGATGTTTGGCAAAACTAATACAATTATGTAAAGTTTAAAAATAAAGTAAAATTTAAAAAAAAAAAAAAAAGTCGCTCAGTTGTGTCTGACCCTTAGTGATCCCATGGACTGCAGCCTACCAGACTCCTCCTTCCATGGGATTTTCCAGGCTGGAGTACTGGAGTGGGGTGCCATTGCCTTCTCCGGATGACTTCCTTTGGTGGCTCTCAAAAAAACCTTTAGAAATTTGTTGAGATTAAGTGGAAGTAAGAGACTAAAAACCCCATGACTCGTTCTAACAATTTCCCTCTCTCATCTCTTTTCTGAGATGCCCTTTAAAGGCACTCAGCACCTCTACTTCTTATCACGTATTCTTGCACAACTATCAGACCAGAATAGCTATTATAAAGCATAGATCAATTCAGAAAGGTACATAAAGCCTTCAGTAGTTACCCTGAGAAGCAATTCAAGTGGAACCCCTTGAAGCAACTTTAACCTTTCTGCCCATTTCCCTGTTTCTGTGCCTGGAGCAGGCTACTAACTAACTCCCAAATCTCTGGGCTGAGCTGCCCCATAATTATTACAAAGCTCCACACCTGAACATGTCCTGCCAGGAGTAGAAGAATCATTCTCATAATTCCCTCCTGAAAAGGTATACATTGACTGGGAAACTTGGAGGAAATTCCAAATAAATTAAGACAAAGGGCAATGGATGTACATCATTTGTCTGGAACTATCTAGAATATTCCTAGTAGTCAATATGTTGCTTCAGTCTTCTCTTCATTTGTACTGTCATCATTCTCCTGGACTTCTTGTGGTAGTACTCTGACTTATAAGGCTGTCCTCCAATCTTTTACAGTTCACTTTATCCTAAGAATTCCTAAAGATGTACTGGGTTCTCTAAAGCATGACTTTGATAAAGTCATTCCTCTGACCAAGAACCTTGGTGACACAAGATACACCCTGAAAGGGATTAGAGTGGTAATGACCCAGCTCAGCTACCTTTTCAGTCATGGATCCTCATTTTCTTAATTTTGCAACCCATGCTCTAAATTAAATTAAATGCCCCCTTTTATGTTTCCTATGATTTTTATTACATCACAGCCTCTTTACAGTTTGCCTATTCCACCCACATTCAAAGATCAGCTAAAATCCCACCTTCGTTAAACTCCTGGATCCCTCCAACTTGAGATGGTTCCATGCTCTCAACAACACAGCACTTTATACTTTTTTGTAGCATTTAGTACTGCCTGTTTGATAAACATGGTTTTATTTGATTGCTTTATTATGTATTTTTCTTGTACATCAAAATGCATGTTAAAATCTTTACAGCCTTCACAGGTAAAAGTTTGTGATTTTGCATATAGTATATACCTTAAATAAATGTTTGTCAAATGACTATATTAATGATTATTCAAGTGTTGTTTTAAAAATTATGCAAAATGAGTAAAATTTTTTCTACTTTCTTTTTTTTTTAATTTAATTTTATTTTTTAACTTTACAATATTGTATTGGTTTTGCCATATATCAACATGAATCTGCCACAGGTATACACGTGTTCCCCATGCAGATCAGATCAGATCAGATCAGTCGCTCAGTCGTTCCAACTCTTTGCGACCCCATGAATCGCAGCACGCCAGGCTTCCCTGTCCATCACCATCTCCCGGAGTTCACTCAGACTCAGGTCCATCGAGTCAGTGATGCCATCCAGCCATCTCATCCTCTGTCGTCCCCTTCTCCTCTTGCCCCCAATCCCTCCCAGCATCAGAGTCTTTTCCAATGAGTCAACTCTTCGCATGAGGTGGCCAAAGTACTGGAGTTTCAGCTTTAGCATCATTCCTTCCAAAGAAATCCCAGGGCTGATCTCCTTCAGAATGGACTGGTTGGATCTCCTTGCAGTCCAAGGAACTCTCAAAAGTCTTCTCCAACACCACAGTTCAAAAGCATCAATTCTTCGGCGCTCAAGCTTTCTTCACAGTCCAACTCTCACATCCATACATGACCACAGGAAAAACCATAGCCTTGACTAGATGAATCTTTGTTGGCAAAGTAATGTCTCTGCTTTTGAATATGCTATCTAGGTTGGTCATAACTTTCCTTCCAAGGAGTAAGCGTCTTTTAATTTCATGGCTGCAATCACCATCTGCAGTGATTTTGGAGCCCCAAAAAATAAAGTCTGACACTGTTTCCACTGTTTCCCCATCTATATCCCATGAAGTGATGGGACCGGATGCCATGATCTTCGTTTTCTGAATGTTGAGCTTTAAGGCAACTTTTTCACTCTCCTCTTTCACTTTCATCAAGAGGCTTTTGAGTTCCTCTTCACTTTCTGCCATAAGGGTGGTGTCATCTGCATATCTGAGGTGATTGATATTTCTCCCGGCAATCTTGATTCCAGCTTGTGTTTCTTCCAGTCCAGCGTTTCTCATGATGTACTCTGCATATAAGTTAAATAAACAGGGTGACATTATACAGCCTTGACGTACTCCTTCTCCTATTTGGAACCAGTCTGTTGTTCCATGTCCAGTTCTAACTGTTGCTTCCTGACCTGCATACAAATTTCTCAAGAGGCAGATCAGGTGGTCTGGTATTCCCATGTCTTTCAGAATTTGCCACAGTTTATTGTGATCCACACAGTCAAAGGCTTTGGCATAGTCAATAAAGCAGAAATAGATGCTTTTCTGGAACTCTCTTGCTTTTTCCATGATCCAGCGGATGTTGGCAATTTGATCTCTGGTTCCTCTGCCTTTTCTAAAACCAGCTTGAACATCACTCAGAAGAGATTCTAATGATAACTTCCATAAGAAAAATAGCTTACAAAGTCACAAACAATTTTTCTGAATAGTTTCATACAAATTACTTTTATAAATTCTGTAAAATGAAGTATACAGACTATGCAGACAAACTAATGATCAAGTTTCATCTTTAAAATTTTTGATCTGTCCATTCAATATATCTTTTAACCTATTTAACAAATGAGTGAGAAATTTAAACTTAATCTAATGATTAAGCTTGTCCTTAAAAAAAAATTATAGAGTTTAAATTTAATTCTAGTCAACAAAATGAAATCAGCATACCCAAAAGGGAGTGCTCACAGTTAGATCTGCATGTCTCTTTCTATGACTTGGCTGAACTTTACTTAATCTCCATTGTAATCAATAATGTTTTCTCAAATCCAACATGTGAATTGTGTTCTCTAGCGTAAAATCAGTTACTGACTCACTGTCCTGTGCTATCACAGAGCCTCCACATTGGTAGCTTGTGATCCATTTGTGAACTGTCAAGATAAATGAAGATCTTTGGATTATTTATATCTAACACCCCTCCCCCCCAACACTGATCTAATAATTAGAGAATTGCTATTTGTCTAATCCCTATCCAGTTTGGGCTTCCCTGGTAGCTCAGCTGGTAAGGAACCTGCCTGCAATGTAGGAGACCTGGTAACTCAGATGGTAGAATCCGCCTGCAATGTGGGAGACCTGGGTGCAATCCCTGGGTTGAGAAGATCTCCTAAAGGAGGGCATGGCAACCCACTCCAGTATTCTTGCCTGGAGAATCTCCATGGACAGAGGAGACTGGTGGGCTACAGTCAATGGGATCGTAAAGTTGGACATGACTGAACAACAAAGTCCACATACACTCACCAGTTCTGTTTTATATCTTTTAGTGTAATTTGTAGCCAAAGTGAATGTGCAGCTTTTACACTGATGATGCTAAGAAGGGTTGAAATGTGATGTTCCCATAAGGACAGTAAGTTAGTTTAGATGGTGGGACTCCCATGAGCAACTATGACAGCATAAGTCCTTGAAAATCAATTCAAAAGGCTCTGCATTATAATATTTTATTGTAAAAGCCTCTGAATGTTTTTAGCTTGTTGTCTTGCTGTTTCTTTAGATAGTTGCTTCTAACTTTTCTGGGTTTACCCTGGAAATCCTCTGTCAACCAGGAAAACTTAGAATTTCCAGCTAAGAAAGCACTTTTTGAACATTTCCACATATGGGGTAATATACCAGGTTTGGGGTTACAGGTATGTATTTTGCCATTCTACATTTCTTTTCTTTTTGCAAGAGATCACGTCTGAGCTCTCACTGGAGCTGCTGAAATTGTTGCAATGGTGTCTAATTTTGGTAACTAAACTTTTCAAATCTCCATAAGCTTATATAACATTTGTAATTGAACAAAACACAGGACCAATATGTGAATAATAAATTTATCTTTAAATACTGCTGTCAAATTATGATGGAAACTTTCTGCATTTTTGGCCTTAAAATTTGTCATGCATTATGACATAGCAAATCCACTTCTAGAAATTTGTTTTATGGAATTATCAGTTAAATTATAAAAGTCCCCCTGAAGATATTGTAAAACAAGCTAAATGCCCAGCAGTAAACACTGACTAAATCAACAAGGTACATGGGCACAGTGGGATACCTTGCAATTGTGCAGTACTGTGCAATAAATGTGACATTGTGCAAGATTATACATTGACATGGAAAGAGGTAAACAAGGTGTTGTGAAGTATATATTGTGATTTAAGCTTCCTTACTACATTTACTTTTTTTTTTTTTTTTTAGCTTGTTACCAGAGTGAAAGATTTTCTTACTAGAGTGAACCAGTTCAGTTCAGTAACTCAGTCGTGTCTGACTCTTTGCAACCCCATGAATCACAGCAGCCCATGCCTCCCTGTCCATCACCAACTCCCAGAGTTTACTCAAACTCATGTCCATCAAGTCGGTGATGCCACCCAGCCATCTCATTCTCTGTCGCCCCCTTCTCCTCCTGCCCCCAATCCTTTACAGCATCAAAGTCTTTTCCAAAGAGTCAACTCTTCACATCAGGTGGGCAAAGTATTGGAGTTTCAGCTTTAGTATCAGTCCTTCCAATGAACACCCAGGACTGATCTCCTTTAGGATGGACTCTCCTAAGGTTGGATCTCTTTGCAGTCCAAGGGACTCTCAAGAGTCTTCTCCAACACCACAGTTCAAAAGCATCAATTCTTCAGCGCTCAGCTTTCTTCACAGTCCAGCTCTCACGTCCATACATGATCACAGGAAAAACCATAGCCTTGACTAGACAGACCTTTGTTGGCAAAGTAATGTCCCTGCTTTTTAATATGCTATCTAGATTGGTCATAACTTTCCTTCCAAGGAGTGTCTTTTAATTTCATGGCTGCAGTCACCATCTGCAGTGATTTTGGAGCCCCCAAAAATAAAGTCTGACACTGTTTCCACTGTTTCCCCATCTATTTCCCATGAAGTGATGGGACCAGATGCCATGATCTTAGTTTTCTGAATGTTGAGCTTTAAGCCAACTTTTTCACTCTCCTCTTTCACTTTCATCAAGAGGCTTTTTAGTTCCTGTTCACTTTCTGCCATAAGGATGGTGTCATCTGCATATCTGAGGTTATTGATATTTCTCCAGCAATCTGGATTCCAGTTTGTGCTTCTTCCAGCCCAGAGTTTCTCATGATGTACTCTGCATATAAGTTAAATAAGCAGGGTGACAACATACAGCCTTGACATACTCCTTTTCCTATTTGGAACCAGTCTGTTGTTCCATGTCCAGTTCTAACTGTTGCTTCCTGACTTGCATATAGGTTTCTCAAGAGGCAGGTCAGGTGGTCTGGTATATGTTATATATAGAAAACCCTAAAACACGTCATCAGAAAATCATAAGAAAAATAGATATATCCAGTGAAATTGTAGGATACAGAATCAATACAGAAAAGTCTGTTGTGTTTCTATACACTAATAATGAACTATCAGAAAGAGAAATCAATAACACAATTCCATTTAAAATTGCATCAAAAATAATAAAAACACAATGGAATAAATTAACAAAGGAAATGAAAAACCTGTATATTGAAAACTAAAAGAAATTAATAAAAGAAATAGGAATACATCAAAGATATTCCATGCTTGTGGACTAGAAGAACTAATATTGTTAAATGTCCATACTGCACAAAGGAAATCACAGGTTCGATTCAATCTCCAGAAAAATGTCAATAGCATTTTTCACAAAAATAGAACAAACAATCTGAAAATTTCTATTTAACCATAAAAGATCCCAAATAGCCAAAAACAATTTTCGAGGAATAGAAGAACAAAGTTGAAGACAAAACACTTCCTGATTTCAAAATATACTACAAAGTTACAGTAATCAAAATAGCATATCTTTTGGCATAAAAAAAGACGTGTACATCGATGGAAGAGTGTCACAACCCAGAAATAAACCCACACATATACAGGTAGTTAATTTACAATGAAGGTGCCAAAAATACACAGTGAGGATAGGACAGGTATTTAATGACGGTGTTAGGAAAACTGGATGATCAAGTGCAAATGAATAAACTTCAGTTCAGTCGCTCAGTCATGTCCAACTCTTTGCAATCGCATGGACTGCAGCACACCAGGCCTCTCTGTCTATCATCAACTCCAGAAGTTTACTCAAACTCATGTCCATTCAGTCAAGGATGTCATTCAACCATCTCATCCTCTGTCATGCCTTTCTCCTCCTGCCTTCAATGTTGCCCAGCATCAGGGTCTTTTCAAATGAGTCAGTTCTTCACATCAGGTGGCCAAAGGATTGGAGTTTCAGCTTAAGCATCATTCCTTCCAATGAATATTCATGACTGATTTCCTTCAGGATAGCCTGGTTGGATCTCCTTGCAGTCCAAGGGACTCTCAAAAGTCTTCTCCAACACCACAGTTCAAAAGCATCAATTCTCTGGCACTCAGCTTTCTTTATAGTCCAAATCTCACATTCATACGTGACTACAGAAAAAAACGTAGCCTTGACTAGAAGGACCTATGTTAGCAAAGTAATGTCTCTGCTTTTGAATATGCTATCTAGGTTGGTCATAACTTTCCTTCCAAGGAGTAGGCGTCTTTTAATTTCATGGCTGCAGTCACCATCTGTAGTGATTTTGGAGCCCAGAAAAATAAAGTCTGACACTGTTTCCACTGGTTCCCCATCTATCTGCCATGAAGTGATGGGACCGGATGCCATGATCTTCATTTTCTGAATGTTGAGCTTTAAGCCAACTTTTTCACTCTCCACTTTCAAGAATCCCCAAAACGCAGTTTCATGAAGCTGTTTTCTTTTATTTTCATTTTAAAGTTTCATGGTTTGTCTTTAATATTAAGTGATTCACCTATCTAAAATTGATTGCAGTTTATGGTGAGAGATATGGGTCCAACTTAATTTTTTTCTATGTTGTCAACATTTATTTAAAACCCCGTGTGTCCCTTATGGATGATCTATAATATAAACTCTGTGATATATTAAATATCTATTTCATTGTGAGTTCTTTTCTAGATTTTATTATGTTCAGTTAGTCAGTTTGTCTCTCCATAGAACATTATCATATTATCTTAATTACTATCCATAGGAAAAAATCTTACATTTCATCTAAATATTCAAACATCACATATAATTGCTTACAATACTCTCTTAGGATTTTTAGTTTTCCACACCATCAATAGCACTATATTAATTTTCATTCCTGATACTAGTTATAGCGGTTTCTCTTTTTACTTGCCAGTCTCATCAGAAGCCTAGCAATTTTGTGAGTCTTTTCAAAGAATCAATTTCTTGCTTTGCTGTTTATTATGTTTGTTTTCTTTTTCACCAATTTTTTGCTCAAACCTTTCTTATCCTACCTTTAAATTTATTTTGGTTAACTTTTACTGTTTGTTTTCCAGTTCCTTAAGGTAGGTGCAAGGCTTAGTTCATTGATTTTTAACCTTTTTCCTAATACCCTTTAAAGAGATGCATTTCACTATTCTATTTTGACATATTTTTCAGCTTTTGATGTGTCATATTTTATTATTCAGTTCAAAGTATTTTCTACTGTGAGTTCTTTTTGACCAACAAATTATTTAGAAGTAAGTTTCCAACTTTAAACACAGTATTTTTTTTAACTTAACCTCTTATTTTTTAAATTAATTTGCACCATGGTCAGAAAATTTTATCATTAATTTTCCCAATATTTCAAATATATTAAGTGTTGCTATATGGACCAGTATATTTTTAGAGGTATTGTAAATCTGTAATAGGTGAAGGTTGTCACTGTTTCATGTGTTCTTTAAATGAATATGCATTCTACAGTTGTTTATTACATGTTTTTTATTGCCAATTAGGTCGAATGTTTCTGTCCTTCATATCTTTTATATCCTTTTGTGGGAGAGGGGCTTATTCTATCAACTATGTGTTGAAATCTCCCCCCATGACTCTGCATCTGTTTCTTGTTTTAATTCTGTAAAGTTTTACCTAGCTTCCCTGGTAGCTCAGACATTAAAGCGTCTGCCTACAATGCAGGAGACCCAGGTTCAATTCCTGTGTCGGGAAGATCTCTTGGAGAAGGAAATGGCACCCCACTCCAGTACTCTTGCCTGGAAAATCCCATGGACTGAGGATCCTGGTAGGCTACAGTCCATGGGGTCGCAAAGAGTCAGACACAACTGAGTGACTTCACTTTCACTTTGGTGCTATGTGCTATTTAGGTATGCAGAAATTTAACATGATTATATTTTCCTGAAGAATGAACCTTTCATTACAATGAATTGACCTTTATCTCCAGCAGTGCTTTTCATTACCTAAGAAGTCTAATTTTCTCATATCAATATACCAGTACCAACTATTCCTGCTTAGAATTTATTGGGCATATATATTTTTTATCCTTTTAGTTTAAGCCTTTATAAATACTATACTTTTGAGATATTGTTTACAAATAGCATACAATTGAATTTTATTTTATCCTTCTCAGATATTCATTCTTTTAAAGATTAATCCATTCACACTGAATGTTATTACTTACGTATTCAGTGTTAAATCTGCCAATAATTTTTTGTGCTTCCATTTGTTTTGTCTTGTTTTATGCCAAAAATTAGGTGTCTGTATTCATAACAATCTGTTTCTGGACTCTGTTTTGTCCTACTGATCTAGTTGTTTTACAGATGTCAGTATCACTCTGTCTTCACTGCTGAAGCTTTATGATGAGTTTTCATATCCAGAAGTATAAATGTGCTAATCTTGTTCTTAAGATTTTTCTTTGCCATTTTTGACTTTTGGCATCCATTATAAATTTAAAAATCAGTTTGTTAATTTCTGTGCTATTGTAACTGTACTGTTTTTCACTTCTTTACTTTAATCCCATATTCAAAATATACTTACCTCTCCAACTTCTCTACAAAAGCCATATTTCATTACTTCATCATACTCAGATTCCAGGATCTCATTAAGTGAATTAGGTCCAAGTGTGGATGAGAATCCTTGAGTTCAATGTCTCTACTATGCTTTATCTCAATCTGAATTCCTGTGAACGAAGGAGGCAAATTATCTGTCTCTAAGAAAACACCCAGCATATAGTGGTGAACTAGGCATATATTATCACAGTAGACACCTGTTCAAAAAGCAGAAAATGAAGGTGCACAACAGATAACCCAATATTTGTGTCATAAAGACCCAAACATCACAGTATAGTCAGGGAGTACAAATAGTAATGAATGATTATAGTGAGAACTCTTGTTCATTTATACAATTTTGAAAGTAAACATTAAAGTAATAAATTATTGTGTGTATATTGCATTTAAACATAAGTGTACAACTGCAAATTGATAACTATAATTTTTATGCTGTATATTAACTAATATGTCATCATTCAATTTGGAGTTAAATCGTCTAAATTTTTAGAGGTATCATAAATCTGCAATAGATCAAGTCCTAGGTATTAGGTTAAATCATCTTCTACTGTCCTTTTAAATCCTCAAATCATATCATAATTTTATACCTATCAAGTTTGGGCTATGAAAACTGAGGTTCTTCTCTCATATACTGTATAGAACACACTTCCCTCTACCTTATATGAGAGATGCATGAAGTAATAATACTTAAGATCATCAGAATAGTAGACACTTCATGTTTAATGAAAGTCCATAAAATATTTTAGTTGTTTTAATTTAAATTTTAAGGAATCAGAAAGTGTCCATCTTGGCTTATAAAAGAACATTAGTAGCTCCTCTAACAATGCCATAAATAAGATAGCAACTGGCAGATTTATTATTGATCGATGTTTAATTTAAACTTGTTTTTGGAATATAGGAAGAGTAGTGAAAGGAAACTGACAGCTTTGAAGATATATTTTGTCTGAAACTCTGTGCTACATCACTCATTTTAAATTTAAGCTTGATGTTATTCTTTTGAATTATATTAGAAGTAGAAAGAGACAGAGTGAGGTCCTTTTCTTCAGTGGTGGGGGTGGGGACAGAAATAAAGAACTCTTGAATTATTGATTCTATGAAACATGTCAAATTATTTGCCACCAAAACGATAGCAGCCTCAAACCTGAAGTGTTCTGACTGGTGGTGACTTTATGGGTTTGGATGCTTATGGTGACTGGCTCTTGCACCTTTATGACACAACACTGAAATTTATTTTTCACTTAGATAATTTATCAATATATCTGTATGTAATCCTGTTTATCTTGCTGTTTTATCATGCTGCTAGTGTGAGCCCAATATTTACAGTTACCTAAGTAGAGACTTTAGCAATTTTGAAAGAAAAATCTTGATATAGTAGATTTCCATACTAACAGTATGTCATTGCCTAAACTATTGGGAAGTAAAATATAACACAGATTAAGCCACCTGTCTGTGAGAACAACTTTTATTGAGTGTTTTCAAAATGCCAGTTATTTTCAAAGCAGTTTGCATTGATTATCTCTTTATATTCATGTAATAACACCATAAGATAGGTGGTGGTATTATCCTCATTTTATAGATGTGGAAACTAAGTCACCCTTTTTACATGAGAACATTTAAGGTGGAGCAAACAGTATAAATAAAGTCACAGAGGCAAGAAGCATAATAGGGTATATAGGGGAATACAAGCAATTCTGTGTCTGGACTTTGAAGTTTAAAATAAGGGGATTTGGAAAGATGATGCTGGAGAAGCAGGCAGTGGCTTTTATGATGGGACTTGAATGTCACCTTATGGAGTGGGAAGTCAATATTGTATTCTATATTGTATTAAATTGAATAATTTTCTGATTTTGGCATATAAATAAACATACAAATGTATGGATGTGAGAGTTGGACTATAAAGAAAACCGAGCGCCAAAGAATTGATGCTTTTGAACTGTGGTGTTGAGAGTCCCTTTGACTGCAAGGAGATCCAACCAGTCCATACTAAAGGAGATCAGTTCTGGGTGTACATTGGAAGGACTGATGTTGAAGCTGAAACTCCAGTACTTTGGCCACCTGATGTGAAGAGCTGACTCATTTGAAAAGACCCTGATGCTGGGAAAGATTGAAGGCAGGAGGAGAAGGAGACGACAGAGGATAAGATGATTGGATGGCATCACCAACTCAGTGGACATGGGTTTGGGTAAGCTCCAGGAGTTGGTGTTGGACAGGGAGGCCTGTCATGCTGCAGTTCATAGGGTCGCAAAGAGTCAGACACAACTGAGCGACTGAACTGAACTGATTAAGTTAAAGAGGTACCAAATAACAAAGAAATGTTTTACTCTTTTTCTTCACATTCAAAAAGCTTCCCAAAATTTCTAGCTCATATTATAACCAAGAATTCAACACATTTGTTTTCATTTTGAGTCCCCACTTATGGCTATAGGACTATCTTCTTTGCCTTATCAATTATGGGGGAAGCATTAAATGGAATTCATCATAACTTCCACAAAACAAAACCTGAGCAATTCATTAGACACATAGGGACATGCTAAGAAAAAGAAACATTTCTGAAAAGAATTATTTGGCTAGATATGTGTTGAATCCAGGATGTGGACCACAAGAGTTATTTTTATATAAAAAGTTAATATTTGAAAGACCTAGAAATTTCACAAAGTCAAATATTTCATAGTGTATTTATACAGCTGTATCAGTGCCTCATTTCTAAGGATTTTCTTTTAAAAACAACTCATACTTGACCTCCAACTGTTAGTTACTATTCCTGACTGGAACTGGAGAATTTTCATTTCAATGTTAGAGCTGAATTGAATAACATAAATGATTTGCCAGAGGGCAAAGTGAAAGTCAGGAGAGTGCCTGGAGAGGAGCATGGAACACTGAAATCTTAAATGCAGAGAACTGGTGCACTTTGTCTAATAAAGACCACACTTCTACTAAGATATTACACCAGAGGTCAAATTGCCAACATTCGTTGGATCATGGAGATAGGACAGGAATGCCAGAAAAACATCTATTTCTGATTCATTGACTGTGTTAAATTATTGACTGTGTGGATCACAGCAAACTGGAAAATTTTGAAAGAGATGGGAGTACCAGACCACCTTACCTGTTGACAGAGAAATTTGTCTCCTGGTCAAGAAGCAACTGTTAGAATCGGACATGGAACAAGTGACTGGTTCAAAATTGGGAAAGAGGTGTAACAGAGCTGTATATTGTCACCCTGCTTATTTAATATATATGCAAAGAACATCATGTAAAATGCTGGGCTGGATGGATCACAAGCTGGAATCAAGATTGCAGGGAGAAATACCAGCAGCCTCAGATTTGCAGATGATACCACACTAATGGCAGAAAATGAAGAGAAATTAAAGAACCTCTTTAAATTAAAGAACCTTTAATTTTAAAGAAATTAAATAACCTTTAGTTTTAAAGAAATTAAAGAACCTTTCACCCTCTTGATGAGGGTAAAAGAGGAGAGTGAAAAAGATGGCTTAAAACTCAACATTCAGAAAGCTAAGATCATGGCATTTGGTCCCATCACTTCATGGTAAATAGAAGGGGAAAAAATGGAAGCAGTGACAGATTTTATTTTCTTGGGCTCCAAAATCACCGTGGACAATGACTCAGCCACAAAATTAAAAGATGCTTGCTCCTTGGAAGGAAAGCTATGACAAACCTAGAAAGTATATTAAAAAGCAGAGACATCAATTTGCTGACAAATGTCCAAATAATCAAAGCTATGATTTTTCCAGTAGTCATGCATGGATCTGAGAATTGGACCATGAAGAAGGCTAAGTGCTAAATAATTGATGCTTTTGAATTGTGGTGCTGGAGAACACTGTTGAGTGTCCCTCAGACAGCAAGGAGATCAAACCAGTCAATCCTAAAAGAAACCAACTCTGAATATTCATTGGAAGGACTGATGCTGAAGCTGAAGCTCATATGTATATATGCAATATATTTATCCACTCACTGGATAAAACCCCAATGCTGAGAAAGATTGAAGGCAGGAAGAGAAGGGGGAAGCAGAGGATAAGCCAGTTAGATAGCATGGTGGACTCAATGGACATGAATTTGGGCAAACTCTCAGAGATACTGAAGGACAGGGGAGCCTGACATGCTGCAGTCCATGGGGTTGTATAGTGGGAACAACTTAGTAACCAAATAACAAATTCATAATTTCTATCCTAGTTTTGAGTAGACACCAGTCAGGAGACAATATACCTATTGGTGTAAAGTGTGATTATGCTCTGGAGACAAATTTAGGTTTCAAGTGTCAATGTTACTTTTATTAACCAGCTGGCCTTGGTGTATGGTAGGGATATTGCTTTACCTCTAACCCTAAATCTCTTTTTCTCTCACCTAATTATGATTACAGTGAAAAATAAATATAATGTAAGAGCCTAGAAGCATGCCTGATATTGATAAATGCATGTTCTGTTCCCTTTATTCAACAAAAAGATGCTGATAAAGTGTGCTTGTGTATTTCAGTGGAGATGTATTTGGAGATTCTGTACAAGATATGATTATAAAATACATAAACATTCCTTTTGTTTTGTTTTCTTTGTGGTAAGAACACTTAACATGAGATCTGTCCTCTTAACGTTTTGAAGTGCACAGCAGCATGTTATTAACTATGAGCATTATACTGTGCAGCAAATTTCTAGAATGTATTCATTTAGCACAACTGAAACTTCATAATTATTGGAAAACAACTCCCCATTTTCCCCATACACCAGCCCTGGCAGCCACTGTTGTATTTCTACTTGTTAGAATTTGACTTTATTAGATACCTCATGTGAGAAGAATCATGCAATATTTGTCCTTCTGACTTATTTCATTTAGCATGATCTCTAGATTCATGCACATTGTCGCATATAGCAAAATTTCTTTTGTAAGGCTGAATAATATTTCACTGTAGTATATACCAATTTTTCTTTATCCATTCATCATTTGATGGACCCTTGGATTATTTCTATATATCAGCTATCTTGAATAGTGCTACAGTGAACATGGGAGAGATAATATCTTTTTGAGATACTGATTTCAGTTCTTTTGAATATATATTCAAGAGTGGGGATACTGAATCTGACAGTAGTTCCATTTTTAATTTTTAGGAATATCTGTACTTCCATAGCTGCTGTGCATTTTATATTCCTGCCAATAGTATACAAGGTTTCCTGTTTTTCAATAAGCTCACCCACACTTGTTCTGTCTCTCTCTTTTTGATAATAGCTATCCTAACAGGTGTAAGGTGACATCTCATTGTGGCTTTGATTTGCATTCTCTGTATAATGGCATTAAGCAATTTTTACATGCATATTGGCTCTTTGTATGTCTTCTTTGGAGAAATGTCTGTTCAAGTCCTTTGCCCATTTTTAATAGAATAGTTTGTATTTTTGCTATTGAGTTAGTACTGGATATATTTATTGCCTTGATTGTGGTGATGATACCATGAGTGTTTACATATACCCAGACTCATCAAATCATACACATTAAATATATGCAATTCTTTGTATAAAACTTATGCTTAAATAAAACTGCTTAAAAATAAAATATGTACACATTTCTCTCTTGTGTGTGTTAGTAAGGAGTAATATGGAAGATTGGAAGTAACCTAGATAATTCCAGAAAAGAATAGAAAAAAAAAGATTAACAGCAACAGTCATATTAAATGCTTAGGTGGAGAAAGTCTAACAGAGAATAGTTCAGATTCACAGGATAGTCACAAGTCCCTAAAACACAATGAAAATTTAGTGCAGAAGAGTGACCCCCTTTGTTCTGGGAGTTAAAGTCTTTGGATAACCTTGCTGCTGCTGCTGCTAAGTCGCTTCAGTCGTGTCCTTAGTGGGGACCATAAAGAAGGCTGAGTGCCAAAGAATTGATGGTTTCAAACTGTGCTGCTGGAGCAGCCTCTTGAGAGTCCCCTGGACAGCAAGGAGATCAAACCAGTTGATCCTGAAGGAAATCAACCCTGAATATTCACTGGAAGGACTGATGCTGAAGCCAAAGCTCCAATAATTTGCCCACCTGATACAAAGAGCCAGCTCATTGAAAAAGACCCTGATTCTGGGAAAGATTGAGGGCAGGAGGAGAAGGTGGTGACAGAGAATGAGATGGTTGGATGCCATCATCAACTCAATGGACATAAGTTTGAGAAGTCTGAGCAAACTCCAAGAGATTGTGAAGGACAGGGATGCCTGGCATGCTGCAGTCTATGGGTCACAGAGAGTCGGACATGACTGAGCTACTGAACAAGTGTGGCAGAACTGCTCACCAAAATCAATGTTCTTTCGTTCTTCCTGGATATTCAAAATGACTTCATCTTCCAGTCTTTCTGGCAGTTTGGTGTGGCCTCTCAACTGAGGACTCAGTGAAAACAAGGCACACCATTTCTAGGTGTGGATCCAAAACCCTCTCAGCTACTCTTCCATATATTTTGCCCCTTTTAGTTGACTAGAAAGAAGTTAATTCTCAGAGGAACCTTGGAAACCACTTAGTGAAAATAGCAGAAACATCCAAACAACTGTGTGGAAGAGGGCTATAATGCCAATTTGTTTGTGTATTGATTATTGGTAAATGATTAAATGTGTACTTCTATTGGGTTTGAGACATAAATTTGTATGTTACAGTAGCTGATGTTACCATATTGTAGTTATTAATTACAATGATATGTGATGGATATAATGAAAGTTACAATACACTGAAGTAGGAAATCTGCTGTTCATTTTTGTGGGCCTACACAGGAGGAGGAGGAGGCATGGAGAGGGCAGTTGAAAGAGGTAAAGGGATGGAAAGAAATTGAAGACTGTATCTCTGGGTTGTTTCTAAGTCAGATTGTCAACTTTGACATGGATTCTCAGGCAGGGTGCAAGTGGTTAGATGTTCTCTGAGAGCCAGATTAAAGTGAAAGCACCGTGGAAGCCTATTGCAGGACTCATGAGAAGCAGACTCACACAGACATTAAGTTCAGGGTGTTTATCAGAGCCCGCTTTCAGGATCAGCACCTATAGTGAAGGGGAGAAAGTAGGACTGAGCTGGGGAGAGGCTGGACTGTGATATAGTTTCAACAAAAGCTCAGTCAATCCCTTAGAGAGCTCTGAAGCTGGGATGACCTTTGAGAGTTTTTCAAGTTGGAATGAGTTGGCTCAGCTTTTATACTGGCAGAATAACCTATCATTAGATTCTGGTTACAAGGCAGCTCTCTTTAGCCAAGGGAAATCCCCAGAGAAGGCAGCCAGCTGAGGACTGTGCTGTTGGTCTGGCAGCTTAGGTCATACCTTCTCAGACATTACAAACCTCTTATCTCAGGTGATCAGGACCCAAATTTAATTGATCAATTGAAAACACATTGATTAAAAAAAGAACTTATATTAAAATGCATACTATATTTCACTATGTTGTTTTAATTTGACATATAAATATACATTTATTCATCATTCTTTTGATATGAGGCCAAGGCCTTTACTTTAAATGCAGATCACTCGGTTGGTATTCAGAATCCTCTTTCCCGCTTTATCACTATTTTTATCTGGTTAGTTTTCATTAATACTCATATAAATTACATACATAAAATAACAAGTAAGCTAGCATTATCAAATTTGGGATGAAATATGACTGATTTTTGGGAAGCAGATGGTTCAGATTGGAGGAAGTGAAGTTCTTGAAAGAGACCTACCAGCTGCAAATGTTTGAGAAATATATTACCAGCCTCTGTTTTACTAGATAAGTAGCAATCACTTTGGGACAGGCTATATAAGCTCCCACTCCTGTTCTCATTGGCTGTCCCTATTTTTTATCAACTCTCTTGAGGCATGATTGAAAAATTAAAATTGTATATTTTAAGTTGTACAGCATGATGTTTTTGATATACATACATATTGTGAAATAATTACCACAATCAAGCTATTTAACATAAACGTCACCTCGCATTGTTATATTTTTGTGTGTGTGATGAGAACATTTGGAAACTACTCTTTTAGCAATTTCAAGTGTACAATACATTATTATTACTATTATAGTCATCAAGCTATTCATTAGGTCTCCAGAACTTATTCATTATGTAACAGAATTTTGCCCTCTGACCAACATCATATTTCCTCCCCCACTTAGTCTCTTGTTACTACCACTCTACTGTCAGTTTCTATGAGTTTGAATTTTTTTTTTTGAGTCCACATATGTGAGATAAGGAAGTATTTGTCTTTTTGTGTCTGACTTAATTCACTTAGCATAGTGAAAGTGAAGTCGCTCAGTCGTGTCCAACTCTTTGTGACCTGTGGACTGTAGCCCACCAAGCTCCTCCATCCATGGGATTCTCCATGCAAGAATACTGGAGTGGGTTGCCATTAAATTCATCCATGTTGTTGCAAAGGGTTGGGTTTCCTTTTTCATAAGGCTAGATAATACTTCATTATATATACTATATTTTCTTTATCCATTAGTCTGTTGATGGCACTTAGGTTGTTTCCATAATGTGGCTACTTTGTAAATAATGCTGCAATGAACATGAATGTGAAGATACTGGTTTGAGACAATTTGTTTTTTTTTTTTTTCCCTTGGATATATAGTCAGAAGTGGGATTCCTGGATAATATGATAGTTACATTTTAATTTTTTGAGGAACCTCCATGCTGCTTTCCATAGTTGATGTTCTGATTTACATTCTCATCAGCAGTAAACAAGGGTTCTTTTTACATATACATGAACACTTATTTTTGACTTTTGGTAGTAGCCATACAAACAGGTTGAGGTAATGTCTCATTGTGGTTTTGATTTGCATTTCTTTGATGATTAATGGTATTAAGCATCTTTCATATACCTATTGGCCATTTGTGTATCTTCTTTGTAAAAATTTCGATTCACATCCTTTGCTCATTTTTAAATTGACTTTGTTGTTGCTGTTGTTGTCATTTGCTATTGAGTTGTATGAGCGCCTTATATATTTTGGATATTAGCCCCTGACGAGACATATGCTTTACAAATGTTATCTCCCATTTATTGAGTTCTCCCTTCATTTTGCTATTTTTTTTTCTGGTTGTGTAGAAACTACTAAGTGTGACAGAGTCCCAGTTTGTTTTTACTTTTATTGATTGTGCTTTTGGTGTCAAATCCAAAAAATCATTACTATGACCTATGTCAAGGAGCTTTCCCCTGTATTTTTAGGATGTTTATGTCTATGTTTTAAGTCTTTAATACATTTTGAATTGACTTTGTGCATAGCATAAAATAAGCATCCTATTTTATTTTTTGCATATGGATATCCAGCTTTCCCAATATCATTTATTAAAAAGGCTATCCTATCCTTTTGTGTATTCTTGGTACCCTCGTCAAAGATTAGTTGAACATGTATGCTTGGTTTTATTTCTGAGCTCTCTATTCTGTCCCATTGGTCCAAATGTCTATTTTCAAACTGCTACCATATTGTTTTAATTTTTATCAAATTAATAATTTGAATTGAGTAAGTGTGATGCCTTCAGTTTTGTTCTTACTCAAGATTGCCTTAGCTATTTGGGTTCTTGTGGTCTCCATGTAAATTGTTCTAGTTTTGTGAAAAATGCTATTGGAATTTTGATAGAGATTGCCTTGAATCTGTGTACACTGCCTTGAAAGGTATGTACATTTTAGCAATTGTAATACTTCTAATTCATGACCATGAAATATCTTTCCACTTACATGTCTCTTTGGTTTATTTGTGCAATTGATTTTTATATTTTGATTTTATTTTATGTTTTGCATTTTTACTGAATTTACTTACTGATTTTAGCAGGTTGTTTTTTGGTGGAGTCTTTAAAAGGTTTCTGTCCTCTATAGAGCAGGCCACTGGGTCCACACCAGTGGACACTGCAACACACTCCTCCAGTGAAAGCTGCTATCTTATGTAGAGGCTATTGGGCTCTTCAAAGAAAAGGCTGCTGGGATCCTCTGCAGAGCCGATAACTGAAGACCATGTGGTACCTAGTGTGGCTGATACTGATAGTGCTCACCCCTCCTTTTCCTAGCCATCTCCAGACATCTCAGCTATCTACATCTCTCCAGAAATCCTACGAGTGTGGTTATTCTCCATTTTTTGCTCCATTGTATTGCTGCAGGTTCTTATCTGGCCTTTTGGACCCTCCCAGGGCCATCTTCCTTCATGAACTGTAGTTTGATCGTTTTTCTATTGACCAAGGGACAAAGGCTGGTATGCCCTACTCTATCATTTTGCTGATATCACTCCCAGATGATTCTTCATGATGCTGAATCTGCCTTGCTTCTAAGAATGTAGCTGATTACATGTAACGTGATGGGACATCAATTCCTTCCTGTCTGACCACAAGTACATGCCATGTCTCTTTTTTGTACTTGGTGACATGACACCTTTTATTCACTTAGTTTCACTGATGGGGTACCTCATTCAAGAGGATAGAGGATGATCCAGTACAATCATCTCTACCTCTACACTGCGCTTTCCTCTCCATACTTATAAACAAAGCAGAACTAAACTGCAGACAGCTCTAAGTCACTTCGTCCCCAGTTAAACATTATTTCTTTCAGGACAGAGATTTCAAATTATAGTTCTGCTTATTGTTGGATAAGTTCGTTTTTAATTTTTCCACAATTAATCTTAAAGTGAAAGATTCACTGACTTTGAACTATACTATATGATAAATTTAGAGCTGTTTGATATTTGAAAATATAACTTTTAGTCATTATTTGTGAATCATTTCACAAATATGGAGGAATTTAGGAGTTAAAGTGAATTATACTAATAAGATTTTAATTATCATAACCAGACATATTAATTCAGAAGTTGTTGGTTTTTAGCTGTCAGGAAAAATAAATCTGTCATATACAATGGAGGAGTTTTAAAATTATTACTTAATTAATTTATCTTTTAGTAAGGATAGTCATTAGTCCAATTATAAATTCCCTTGATTCCAATGAAGTAGTATTAGATATGTTACACCCCCTATTTTTATATGAAAACAGTTGTAAATATATTAACACAGAAGAATATAATATCTGAAACATGACAAAAGCAGATGCAAGCCCTTTCTTTCTATAATAGACCCCCAGGGCACATTTATGGCGGTATCAAGAGCAGTAAATTATTTTTAGGATGATTCGGAAATTTCTGTTATCTGGACCAAATTTGAGATTTCTTTGTTCTTAGAGCATTTTACCATGTAAATGGGAGTGAATCTTGCCATGGGTCTGAAAATGAAATTTTGTTCTCTTTGTTCTCTCTTCCTCTCCTCTGAATACTGAAATTTTGTGCAGAGAAAATTCCCTACTTTTTATATAAGGCTATATGCTAAATGATAGATCCACTATATTTTGTGTAGGTGTATGTTTTGAGGAACTTACAACTTCACAGCTTTTTGGCCTAATCATGAATGATTAAAATGTAAACTATAAATCTTTGTGTTTTGCCTAACTTTGTAAGCTTAATAGGTTGTGATCACCTCTGTGATTTTCACTTCATGTTGTATGTATTAACATTTCTATGAGTTCCCTGTTCCCTTGATTTTTAAAAGAAAAACAGCTTTTCTGGGGATATCTGATTATTATACTTTCTGTGTTGAAATTTGCATATGTTTATTCACTTATTTACTTTTTAATTTATGAAGCATATGGTCATAAAAAGCAGGTCAGGAGGGAGATATAATTACAAAGAAATAGTGGAATGTCTCTTTTATAGATTACCAAAAATAGGATAAATCAACATCAATCCCATTTGATATATGCAGTCACCTGCCTAAGAAGCCAGCAGGTGGAATTCCTTTTGTCTTCTCAGTGATCCTCTACTCCAAGATTTATGTGTCCAGCAGTATATGGCATTGACTGTTTAACACAAGATACAAGGTGTATCACAGAATGTGTTCATGAATTTGCAGCAAGGATGAGTTAAGGGAAAATAAAACATAAGGACAAAAAACCAGGTTGTCTTCTGAAGCTCAGTCTGCTGAAGACTGATCTTGTCTGCAGATTTACTAGAAGTGGTGATGAGGTCTCTTTTATTTTCAATCTAAATAAACATAAAGAATTTAAATTATGAAGAGGACTTAGATCAGGAGGTCAATTCCTTATTATTCTGAACTATCTTCTAATTGGTAAAGTGTTCTAGCTAACCTTACCAAATGATCTTGTTGGCCATTTCTGTCTTCATCATCACCTTGATTAGATGGTTAGGAAAAGAAGAGATTATGACATCTGCCCTTTTCACTAGATACTAATTAAAAGTTCCATAGAGGAGAAGGGGCGAATCTTAATTAAAATGAGAATCAGGGATTCCTGGTATAATTCCCAACTCTGCTATTCTCTCTACTATTATTCTCTCTGCCCCAATTTCTTAGCCTCAACCTTCCTGGTTTATCCTATTAGGAAATTCTCCTAAGAAAATTCAGTTTTGTTTTAAGACCAATCTGAACCTAAGCAGACAGTATTCAAAGATATCAGCCACATTTTACCTGGTCCCTTCCTATGAAATTGAGAATGATTCATTGTCCTGGACTGTAGAACCTGGGATTCCTCTAGTTTTATATGTTTGGAACTTCTTTTATCCTTCTCTTGTATAACTCCCTTGCATCTTTGCAAGCAAGATTATAATACATTATCTTTATAGGGGAGCCACTTCTCCTATCCAGTGTCTCATCTTTGTCTTATAGCACTCCATTTCTTTTCTAGCATACTACTCTCATTATGTTTTTATCATATATTTATTTGTCTCTCACCCAAGACAATAACCTCATTAATTACAGTGTTGGTCATCTCTCTCTGTCTCCTGTGCTTGGCACAGAATAGGAATGAGATGCTTGTAAATGAATGACTGGTTGACTCAGTCTGAAATTGCCCTAGAGTCACAATTTTCTCACAGGACTTCCCAGGTCTGGCCTCTGTTTGGGTTCCTCCTTTCCTATCCTCATCTTATCAGACTTTTTCCAAAGCTTGGAGTGCTGGTTTCTGGAGCAGACTCCATGGACATGAGTTTGAGCAAGCTCCAGAAGTTGGTAATGGATAGGGAAGTCTGGCGTGCTGCAGTCCATGGGATTGCAAAATTGTTAGACACGACTGAGTGACTGAACTGAATTGAAGTTAACAGATTGCCCAGAAGATAATTATCTCCCTGCTGAACTATATTAGTGCACTCAGGACACACAACTATTGGGTTTCCTGCACAGATTCAGCCCTCGGAGTTGCCCCATTGGAGCTAAACTTGCCTTCCCTTTAGACATGGCATCAGGCGTGATTTGGATCCCATGCCATTTCACAGAGTATCCTGTCCTGGTTGGAAGCTGCTCTCTCTAAGATGCCAGTAGAGCTGATGTTCTACCAGGAGAGATGAGGAAATGAACATTTATGAAAGATTTCCTTTAGTCAGGTCTTTTGTTTATTTTATTATTACACAATTCTCACATAACTTTATTGATGAGAAAACAAGCTCAAAGACATGAACTAGTTTACACCAAATGACATAGCTGTTGAGTATCAGTAGTGCAAATTCTAACCCAGGCTGTTTGCTCCAAAAACTCAGCTCTTAATTTTCTATAGAGCCAAAGAGAGAGGAATTTTGGAAATATTGTCTCAGTGAAACTAATAGGAAAAAGGTATATATTCTTAAGTATTTCTACTTCTAAATTTGGCTCTTTTTAAAAAATGATTCTCAAAATTCCTTACTAATAAGGTAAATCTTTGAACATTATACTTCCTATCATCCTTCAACTTGTTAAAAATATTTTCAACAGAGAACATGTCACTTTTTAGTCATTTTTAAAATCTCATTTGTTTCTGTATCTTTTGCTTCAGCTGCTATCTGGGAACCTAAAGATTTATGTTTCCACATGTTGCTTTCTTCTTTTTCAGAAAAGCTTCTATTACTGCTCTGCTTAAAGATTGGACTAGTCAGTTTATTTCATATCTTTACTGGCTACATAATTTGCAGATCTCAACGAAAAATATATGAAGTCCCTTGTTTTAAAAATAGGGATTAATTTCAGAATAGCAGCAGCAGATCATTAAAACGAGTGTGGAGATTATTTTAAGCATGGAATCCTGTGTGACTGTATAGGTTGCACAGCATGATTTGGCCCTACTTCTCATACAATTTATAAATGTTCCTGAAAATATTTCAGCAGGAAAATTATCAAAATTATAATTAAATGGAAGACTGACAGTAGAAAATTACATGTAAAAATGGTTCTGTTCTCCTTAGTTTGATTAGAATTGAGGGGGGAAAGCATACTTGGTTAATAATGACACTCCACAGCCTCTTAAGCTATATGTTTTAGTTTGCTAGAGCTTAGGAAAATTATTTGGGTTATTCATAGTTTATACTTAAGAAATTGGACAAGGGAAATAAAAGCAATTGGAAATTTGTGTTTTAGGTCTCTACCTCATTGCTTGTCCAATCATAAAAGAGTCACAAAATGTCTTTTACTAAACCTCCACTAGCTGTGACCAAAACACAAGCATATGGAAATATATTTCTGGAAAGAAGCCACAACTCTTTGAAATTTCTCTCCATATGAATGCTGCATAGTCCATGATTTGCATACAGAGTGTTTATAGAAAGAAATTAGGTTTTGTCTTGATTTAGTCACGGGGATTTGTGACATAGAGAAGGAGAGCTCATAACAGCAATTTTACAAGTAAGGTAACTTTAGAGAGGAAAAAGAAATCAGAGACAGTGAAGACTCCGTTATTGGCCTAGTTTAAATCCTATTATAAGCTGATATTTTAAAAACATTGTATATATTCAGCCCAGCAAAGAACCACTAGAGAATGAATAATGTATTTATTATATATTTCAAATGTATCAAGTATTCCCAAACAAAAATATATTATTTTTGCATACTTCAGTCAATGGATGCCTACATTTGTTTATTGCAATGTTAGTAAACTGGACTGAGACTTGATTGGTAAATACTGTAGCTTTGATTTTTCTCAGTGTATTTTTGACAAATGTGACCGAATTTTAGTTTCTTTTTTTTTAATTGGATCTGTAAGAAAACAAGATAGCTTGCCCTATTATTATTGCTTTCCTAGAGGCAATTTTGCAGCTATGATTATAAATAAATTTCTATTATAAAGTCTTATTTCCCAAAAGACAGGGAAAAAATTCATCATTGGTTCTCCCTTGTGAAAGTTTCTTAGTTTCTGGCAATGTTTAAACCTTAAGAGTTCATGTTCCCTGTTTAGAGTTTTTAAGGCTTATCTTGGCTTACAGAACTTCTGTTATTCTACAGATTTTTCTTCAAGGATGTTTATAATGTAGAAGATGTAAAAAATGACTAGGGAAAAACAATTCAAGTCAGTAAATGCTTATTGAGCATTTACACACAAGAATGTAGACTAGTTGTGGTAAAAATTGACAGAAGTATAAAATGTAACTTAAAGTATCATACTAGGAGCTTGCAATCTAGTAAAGAAACAAAAAATTGGAATACAATAGTGTACATTCGGGAGAAGGCAATGGCACCCCACTCCAGTACTCTTGCTTGGAAAATCCCATGGACGGAGGAGCCTGGTAGGCTGCAGTCCATAGGGTCGATAAGAGTCGGATACGACTGAGCAACTTCACTTTCACCTTTCACTTTCATGCATTGGAGAAGGAAATGGCACCCCACTCTGGTGTTGTTGCCTGGAGAATCCCAGGGATGGCGGAGCCTGGTGGGCTGCCGTCTATGGGGTCGCACAGAGTCGGACACGACTGAAGCGACTTAGCAGCAGCAGCAGCAGTGTACATTCATTCTTTCTTCCACTCAATTATCCAATTACTATCTATTACACCACCCTTATGGCAGAAAGTGAAGAGGAACTAAAAAGCCTCTTGATGAAAGTGAAAGTGGAGAGTGAAAAAGTTGGCTTAAAGCTCAACATTCAGAAAACGAAGATCATGGCATCCAGTCCCACCACTTCATGGGAAATAGATGGGGAAACAGTGGAAACAGTGTCAGACTTCATTTTCTGGGCTCCAAAATCACTACAGATAGTGACTGCAAGCCATGAAATTAAAAGACACTTACTCCTTGGAAGGAAAGTTATGACCAACTGCTGAGGTCCAGCCCCGGCTGATCCAGGGTATTCGAAGGGGAGACAGCTTCGGCGATCAGGAAACAATCGCTTTAATTAAATATTAATTAGAGATGTAAAGAGTAATAGAATGAGGATAGCTCAGCAGGAAAATTCAGTGGAGAAAAGAGGCTGAGTAGCTTGGTTTACTCGGGAAACCAATAAAACTTCAAGACAAGAAGCTTGCACCACTTACGTAGGCTGCAGGCGTCCTTCCATTCTCCCGAAGGAGAGGAGACACTGAGGCCTCCCTGGTCAGATTAGTAAGCATGGTGGGCTCCACGCTCCAGATGGAGACTCAGCCAGAGTTTAAGAGAGAGAGAGACATGGGGAGACCAGTCTTTTGAGGAACTGATCCCAATTCTTTATTTTCCAGAGTCTGTTTTTATACACTGAGATGTTATACAAAAGTATACAGAGGTCTTAGGGGTGTTACATCATCTTCTGGCCAGGGGGGCCTGCTGACAATTTATGACCCTCTCCTTGTGACAGTGGTCAGTCAACACTTATTTCTCCAGGGGTGATTATTTTTTAAACAGACACCACCCAAATAAAGTTCCATTCCTATAGGGTGAGGGTGTAGTGGGTTTTAGTTAAGGAAATAATTTACTTAGCCTAAGGTCTAACGTGATTTATATCAAAGGTTAATACGTATTTCTTCTATATATTCATTAATGTATATAAGGGCAGGGGATGTGGAGACTTAGCAGTAAACATTGGCTCAACAAATGAAAAACCCTTCACCAATACAATTTCTAATCAGCCTACTATACTATACTAATAGTTTTCTAACTTCTCTAAAGAACCTGTTTTTAGAAGGTTTAAAGCATCTTGTGCCTCTCATGGTTGGGAGGCTGTGAGCAATCACATGTGGCTGGACAAGCCTGTCAGGAAGGCTAGAGAGCCTTCAGAGGAGTTTGTAGGTTGAAACACTCCTGTCACGCCCAGGAGTTTTTATTAACTGGAGCTCTAAGTTAACTCCTTCTCTGAAAGAGGTGGTAGGGGACAGCCCCCCATAAAGTCAGAGGTGTAGGTGAGAGTACAAAGTAGTAAAGTAGGCAGGCTCTGGTTTCAGGGGTAGATGCTCGAGGATTTCCAGGGGGACTCCTGAGGCTCGATCCCTCCTTTGTGTATGTCGAGCCTCCTTCCTCATGACCTTTGCCATGGGTGAAGGTCCTCCTGCCGGCTCCCTGCAACCAACCTAGATAGCATATTCAAAAGCAGAGACATTACTTTGCCAACAAAGGTTCGTCTAGTCAAGGCTATGGTTTTTCCTGTGGTCATGTATGGATGTGAGAGTTGGACCGTGAAGAAGGCTGAGCACCGAAGAATTGATGCTTTTGAACTGTGGTGTTGGAGAAGACTCTTGAGAGTCCCTTGGACTGCAAGGAGATCCAACCAGTCCATTCTGAAGAAGATCAGCCCTGGGATTTCTTTGGAAGGAATGATGCTAAAGCTGAAACTCCAGTACTTTGGCCACCTCATGTGAAGAGTTGACTCATTGGAAAAGACTCTGATGCTGGGAGGGATTGGGAGCAGGAGGAGAAAGGGATGACAGAGGATGAGATGGCTGGATGGCATCACTGACTCGATGGACGTACGTCTGAGTGAACTCCAGGAGTTGGTGATGGACAGGGAGGCCTGGCGTGCTGCGATTCTTGGGGTCGCAAAGAGTCGGACATGACTTGAGCGACCGATCTGATCTGATCTGAAGGAAGTAATAGATTCCAAGGTCTGTATTTGAGACTGGTAATTTAATGATGTGTAAAACCTAGCCTCACAGAGCTTGCAGTCTAGTGGAAAACACAGGCAAAAAAAAAAAAAATCACACAAACAAAATTGCCTCTGTGAGAAGAGCTGTGAATGTCAGCCTGGATCTTTATCTAAAAGAGGGTAATTTGATCCCCCTCCCTCTGTTCTTCCCCCCTCAGCCTTTTCTGACAGAAAGCCTGAGTGAGCCTTTTAAATTTTAATTCATTTAGAATTTCAAAAACTGTAATTTTCATCATTTTCTTATTTGTTGTTTTTCAACTTTAAGTTCCTTAGACAAACGAGGCATCATGCACTGCCTTAGGTCCTTTGCACTGCTCTGTCAGGTCTAAACCGCTTTCTCCCTATCTTCTTAAGATCCTAGTTCAAATGTAATTTTCTCAATAAGGTTTTCCCAGATTATGTGTTTTTTCAAAGCTCTGGCACTCCTTTATTTACTTCTTTATTTCTTGCCAGCACTGGTCACTATATAATAGCCTATCGTTTATCTCCTTTGGTTTACTGTATGTCTCCTGTGCTAAATTTTAAGTTCAAAAAGACATAGTCTTTGTAGCTCTTCATTTTCTCTCTGTTGTCCTCAATTCCAAGCACAAGGCCTGTCTGGCCTATAGGAGACACACAATTAGCATTTCCTAAATGAATATGTCCATACTCAGTTGAGGTTAGGAGAGAATCTCTGAAGAACTGATACTTTGGCTTATAACCCAAGACCTCAGTAAATGTTTAGCAAGTTGTTGTTCAATCACTCAGTCGTGTCCAACTCTTTGCAACTCTGTGGACTGCAGTACGCCAGACTTCCCTGACCTTCACTATCTCCCAGAGTTTGCTCAAACTCATGTCCATTGAGTCGACGATGCCATCCAACTGTTTCATCCTCTGTCATTCCCTTCTTCTCATGCTCCCAATCTTTCCCAGAATCAGGGTCTTTTCCATTGAGTCTCCTTAGCAAGTAAAGAGAGGAAATAAACCTGACAATAGCAGTGGGAGCAATAGTGGCTACTTTCAGTGTTCAGTTCAGTTCAGACACTCAGTCGTTTCTGACTCTTTGTGACCCCATGAACTGCAGCACGCCAAACCTCCCTGTCCATCACCAACTCCCGGAGTTTACTCAAATTATTGTCAATTGAGTTGGTGATGCCATCCAACCATCTCATCCTCTGTCACCCCCTTCTCCTCCTTCCTTCAATCTTTCCCAGCATCAGGGTCTTTTCAAAGAATCATTTATTCACATCAGGTGGCCAAAGTATTGGAGTTTCAGCTTCAGCATCAGTCCTTCTAATGAATATTCAGGACTGATTTCTTTTAGGATGGACTGGTTAAATCTCTTTGCTGTCCAAGGGACTCTCAAGAGTCTTATACAACACTACAGTTCAAAAGCATCAATTTTTTGGTGCTTAGCTTTCTTTATGGTCCAACTCTCACATCCATACATGACTACTGGAAAAACCATAGCTTTGACTGGGCGGACCTTTGTTGGCAAAGTGATGTCTCTGCTTTTCAATATACTGTCCAGGTGGGTCATAACTTTTCTTCCAAGAACCAAATATCTTTTAATTTCATGGCTGCAGTCACCATCTGCAGTGATTTTGGAGCCCCAAAAGAGAATGTCTGCCACTGTTTCCACTGTTTCCCCGTCTATTTGCCATGGAGTGATTGGACCAGATACCATGATCTTCGTTTTCTGAATGTTGAGTTTTAAGCCAACTTTTTCACTCTCTTCTTTCACTTTAGTTCTTCTTCACTTTCTGCCATAAGGGTGGTGTCATCTGTATATCTGAGGTTATTGATATTTCTCCCAGCAATCTTGATTCCAGCTTGTACTTCCTCCAGTCCAGCAATTCTCATGATGTACTTACTCTGCCTATAAGTTAAATAAGCAGGGTGACAATATACAGCCTTGACATACTCCTTTCCCAATTTGGAACCAGTCTGCTGTTCCATGTCCAGTTCCAACTGTTGCTTCTTGACCTGCATACATATTTCTCAGGAGGCAGGTCAGGTGGTCTGGTATTCCCATCTCTTGAAGAATTTTCCAGTTTTTTGTGATCCACATAGCCAAAGGCTTTGGCATAGTCAGTAAAGCAGAAATAGATATTTTTTCTGTAATTCTCTTGCTTTTTTGATGAACCAGTGAATGTTGGCAATTTGATCTCTGGTTCCTCTGCCTTTTCTAAATCCAGCTTGAACATCTGGAAGTTCATGGTTCACGTACTGTTGAAGCCTGGTTGTCTTGGAGAATTGTGAGCATTATTTTACTAGCGTGTGAGATGAGTGAAATTGTGTGGAAGTTTGAGCATTCTTTGGCATTGCCTTTCTTAGGGATTGGAATGAAAACTGACCTTTTCCAGTCCTGTGGCCACTGCTGAGTTTTCCAAATTTGCTGGCATATTGAGTACAACACTTTCATAGCATCATCTTTTAGGATTTGAAATAGATGGAATTCCATCACCTTTTAGGATTTGAAATAGAATTCCATCACCTCCACTAGCTTTGCTTGTAGTTATGCTTCCTAAGGCCCACTTGACTTTGCATTCCAGGATGTCTGGCTCTAGGTGAGTGATCACACCATCATGATTATCTAGGTCGGGAAATCTTTTTTGTATAGTTCTTCCATGTGTTTTTGCCACCTCTTCTTAATATCCTCTGCTTCTGTTAGGTTCATACTATTTCTGTCCTTCATTGTACCCATCTTTGCATGAAAAGTTCCCTTGGTATCTCTAATTTTCTTGAAGAGATCTCTAGTTTTTCCCATTCCATTGTTTCCTTATATTTCATTGCATTGATCAGTAAGTAAGGCTTTCTTATCTCTCCTTGCTATTCTTTGGAACTCTGCATTCAAATGCATATATCTTTCCTTTTCTCCTTTGCTTTTCACTTCTCTTCTTTTCTCAACTATTTGTAAGGCCTCCTCAGACAACCATTTTGCCTTTTTGCATTTCTTTTTCTGGAAATGGTCTTGATCACTGCCTCCTGTACAATGTCATGAACCTCTCTCCATAGTTCCTCAGGCACTCCGTCTATCAGATCTAATCCCTTGAATCTATTTGTCACTTCCACTATATAGTCATAAAGGATTTGATTTAGGTCATACCTGAATGGTCCAGTGGTTTTCCCTATTTTCTTCGATTTAACTCTGAATTTGGCAATAATTCTTGATCTGAGCCACAGTCAGCTCCCGGTCTTGTTTTTGCTGACTGTTTAGAGCTTCTCCATCTTTGGCTGCAAACAATATTATCAATCTGATTTTGGTATTGACCATCTGGTGATGTTCATGTGTAGAGTCTTCTCTTGTGTTGTTGGAAGAGGGTGTTTGCTATGACCAGTGCATTCTCTTGGCAAAACTTTGTTAGCCTTTGCCCTGCTTCATTCTGTATTCCCAGGCCACATTTGCCCAATACTCCAGGTATTTCTTGACTTCCTACTTTCAGTGTTGCATATATTAACTCTTAATCCTTTAAAAAGCCCTTCAAAATAGGCAAACTCATTTCCACCTTACAGATGAGAAGTTGAGACACAGAGAGAGCTTTCTAGGAAGAGGAAATCATATATATTAAACCTATCTGACTATAGGAAGTACAGCAACAAGACCATAATGTGTGTGGATGGAGCTAAGAGACCTAGGGGATGGGTGGAAAATGAAAAACAAGGAGAAAAAGGTTAGGGGTCAGGTGCCCAATAGACTTATTTGTAGAGTGATATTATATTCCTGATTCTTCAGGAAAATCCCTGATCATATTGTTGATCTAAGCTCCCTTTATTCTTTAAGTGAATACCTCTTTTACTCTCAAAATCTCCCTGGGTTGGATGACAAACTGTGTCAAGGAGTTCTCTCTCTCTCTCTCTCTCTCTCCTGAGAACAATGAAAAGCCTTTGAGAAGTGGTAACATGATCAGACTTGCATTCTGATAGAATAATTCTAGGTACAATGTTTAAAATCAACCGAATTTGAAGAATTTATGCAAGCAGATGTATTTGGAGTCAATAATCTATAATGATTGCTTAAGTATGGGTGGTATTAGTAGATATGCAGAGATAAAAGCAGATTTGCAAAAAGTTAAAGGGTAAAATTAAACTAATCTGCTGATGGATTATATATGAGGGGGTACACGAGATGATGGTGTCCACAAAAACTCATAGGTTTCTGGTATCAGCAACTGGATAAATGATTTCCAGTTCATTGTGATGGGGAACAATGGGGGAATATTATATGTGTGTATAGAATTGGAAGTGAAGGGTTGAAGATCCTTAAATGTGTAAAGTTTAAATGTCAATTACATGATAAATGATCAAATAAGATGTCTAGTCAATAGGTGGTATTGCATTGTTTGGATATACCACAGTGTTTATCTACCTGTTGATGGACATCTGAGTTTTTTCCAGTTTTTAGGAATTTCAAGTAAAGCTGCAAGGAAGATTTCTGTACAAGTCTTCATATGGATAAGTGCTTTTATTTACTTTGAACAAATCTTAAGAGTAGAAAAGCTGGATCATTTGGTAGGTTTATGTATAATTTTTTAAGAAGCTGACAAACTGTTTCAGTTCGGTTCAGTTCAGTTCAGTCACTCAGTTGTGTCTGACTCTTTGCAACCCCATGACCCACAGCACGCCAGGCCTCCCTGTCCATCACCAACTCCCGGAGTCTACCCAAACTCATGTCCATCGAGTCGGTGATGCCATCCAACTATCTTATCCTCTGTCGTCCCCTTCTCCTCCTGTCCTCAATCTTTCCCAGCATCAGGGTCTTTTCCAATGAGTCAGCTCTTCACATCAGGTGGCCAAAGTATTGGAGTTTCAGCTTCAACATCAGTCCCTCCAATGAACACCCAGGACTGATCTCCTTTAGGATGGACTGGTTGGATCTCCTTGCAGTCCAAGGGACTCTCAAGAGTCTTCTCCAACACCACAGTTCAAAAGCATCAATTCTTCAGCCCTCAGCTTTCTTTATAGTCCAACTTTCACATCCATACACGACCACTGGAAAAACCATAGCCTTGACTAGACAGACCTTTGTTGGAAAAGTAATGTCTCTGCTTTTTAATATGCTATCTAGGTTGGTCATAACTTTCCTTCCAAGGAGTAAGCGTCTTTTAATTTCATGGCTGCAGTCACCATCTGCAGTGATTTTGGAGCCCAGAAAAATAAAGTCAGCCACGGTTTCTGCTGTTTCCCCCGCTGTTTCTCCATCTATTTGCCATGAGGTGGAACTGTTTCCTTATTGCCAAATTCAGACTTAAATTGAAGAAAGTAGGGAAAACCACGAGACCATTCAGGTATGACCTAAATCAAATCCCTTATGATTATACATAGAAAGTGAGAAATAGATTCACGGGATTAGATCTGATAGACAGAGTGCCTGATGAGCTATGGACGGAGGTTCGTGACATTGTACAGGAGACAGGGATCAAGACGATCCCCAAAAAAAGAAATGCAAAAAAGCAAACTGGCTCTCTGAGGAGGCCTTGCAAATAAGTAGCTGTGAAAAGAAGAGAAGTGAAAGGCAAAGGAGAAAAGGAAAGGTATACCCATTTGAACACAGAGTTCCAAAGAATAGCAAGGAGAGTTAAGAAAGCCTTCCTTAGTGATCATTGCAAAGAAATAGAGGAAAACAATACAATGGGAAAGACTAGAGATCTCTTCAAGAAAATTAGAGACACCAAGGGAATATTTCATGCAAAGATGGGCTCAGTAAAGGACAGAAATGATATGGACCTAACAGAAACAGAAGATATTAAGAAGAGGTGGCAAGAGTATACAGAAGAACTATTCAAAAAAGATCTTCATGACCCAGATAATCCGTGTAAGGCTAATAACCAGCTACTGAGAGAAGTCTCTTGTGAGTATTTTGCTCAGTGCCCCATAAATCAGGAGCATTTCCAGTCAGGGTGATGAGCCTAGGCATTATCCCTGGACTTGTGTGAGCACTGGGCGTAATTATCACTAATCTTCATTGGTTCTTTTCCCAGTCAGCAGTAGTTGCCTCACAAGCACACACTACTCAATGCTCAGCTTTATCCCCTAATGGAACCTTCTCCAGGTCTTTGTATTTCTCTCTTTATTCAACCCTCTTGTTTCTGTACTCTCTCTTGTGAACTCTAGCTACCTTAGCTTCTCCAGAATACTCCTTGTTACTCCATATTGGATGCAAGAGGAAGTCTCTAAGAAGCTTTTTTTTTAGTTTTTAGTATCTAGGGAATTTTTGGTATCTAGGGAATCTGATTCAGTAATTCCTAAGAGGGTATCTGTAATACATTCTTATAAAGCCTCAAGGTAATTCTAAAGATATTGGGGTATGTAATAATTTGTCTCAGTGATGAATTCAATGAACACGGAAGTCTAAAAAGATTTTAAGAGGTGAGTAGAATTTGAACTAGATTTTAAGAAATAGTAGAATTTGGCAAACATATGTTCTGTGCCAGTTACTATTGGATGATCAAATAAGTTTGAGGGATGAATTAATTGATTTATCTTCCCTTCTCCACTTAGCAACTTCTATTTCAGTTTCCAGGTACCTTCCCAGATATAGGTTTCTCTATCTTTACAGAACTAATTTATAACTTCTTTTTTTTTTTGATAGAGCCTTTCTTTTGTTTATTAGTCCATGTATTATCTCATATCAAATTATTTTTATTCTGCTTTATATCATAATCATTTTGTTTTGTTTCTTCCACTGACCTATGTATTACTTTTGAAAAATTAATTTATCTTTGATCCCCAGAAACTAGCACAGTGTTTAGAAAACTTAGGCTCTCATAAATATTTGCTGATTTGAACTGTTGTTCCTCTTGATATTCAGAAGTGGCCTATTTAACTATTTAATATCGATGTCAGTTGTGACTTGGATTTTTTAGTAATAAATTGAGAGGCACAACCATATATCAGCTAACTTTTGCTGCATAAAAAATTTATCTCAAAACTTTATGGCTTAAATCAGTAAACATTTTTTATCTTGCCATTTTTGTAGCTTAGGAATCTCAGGATACCTTAGCTGAGAGGTAAGGTCCCCTGGCTTAGTATCTCTTACAAGGTTTCTAATGGGGCTGCAGTCTTCTTAAGGACTGAATGAAGAGAGTCCTCTTTTGTGCTCACTCTTGTAGCTGTTGGCAGGTTTTGGTCCTCTCTGGCTATTATCTAGAGACACCAGGACCTTACCATGTGATGCTATTCTTAGGAAAGCTCATAATGAGACATCTGGTTTCCATCAGAGAGAGTCATGGAGAGATCAAGGTAGGGTAAGTGAGATGAAGTCACAGTCTTTTTGTAACCTAATCTTGGAAGTGACATTCCATAACTTTTGTCATTTTCTATTAATATTCGTGAGAAATGTCATTCCCACATTCAAGGGAACAAGTTAGCCTCATAGATAGCAATGCCACTTATATTTTCTCAAAGATGATAACAAATGTATACGTAGATGGATTTATAGGGGGATTATAAATTATGTCTGGAAGAGAAGAGCTCTATTAACCCAGGAAACTTGGCATGATTCTATATTTATATTATTTGACCCTGTCTTTTTCTTAGAATCAAAGATGACTAGCAGGTAAATGTGGTGACAATTCTATTTTCCCCAAACTAGCAACTCTTTTGTTGAACAGTTATTTCCAGTATGTACTTTCTGGATGTCTAGTGTTCCAGAGGTACCTTGGAGCTTATTCAAGGAGAAAGGAAGGAGTTATAAGCTCATGCCTCCTACATCCAGGAGCCACCCAAGCTAATTCTATCATAGTACCCCTGCTGAGTACTTGTGCTGAGTTCATTAAGTAAAAGTTTGAAAAATGTTTGAAATGTTAGAGAAACTGGGATTCTAGAGTAATGTTTTTTGGCTACAGCAGTGTAATATATGTGGTGGTGGTGTAGTTTCTAAGTCATGTCCAACTTTTGCAACCCCATGGACTGTAGCCCTCCAGGCTCCTCTGTCCATGGGATTCTCCAGGCAAGAATGCTGGGATGGGTTGCCATTTCCTTCTCCAGGGGATCTTCCCAAACCAGTAATCAAACCTGGTCTTCTGCATTGCAGGCGGACTCCTGCACTGCAAGTGGATTCTTTACTAACTGAGCTTCGAGGGATATCAATATATAATATATAGACTAGTCATTAGGTATGTGGTCTCTAGAATCAAACTGCCTAGGTTTATTTGTATCCAGGTTCTGCTATTTACTGCCCATGTGAAACAATTAGAAGTCCGGGCTTGAGTCTCACCCACAGTTATTTCTTAGCCCTTTCTGTGTCTGAAGCTGACAGGCATACTTGGTATTGCACTTTTTTCATTTTCATTGTAGGCTTCAATTGTTAGTCTCCCTGTGTTTATCTTAGTTTAACTTACTTTAATAGTTACCAGCATTATTCCTTCTGCTTTCTGTCCTGATAATAGGTCTCTGACTGAATGATGGATATTCTTTTAATAAACTTATCTAGAAAGAAAATTATCTATAATTGATCTGTATACCAGTCAATACATACTATTTCAAAATCAGCTAAAATATTTTTATGACTGGATTTACCAATATTATTGTGTCACTTATTCTAAGTTATTGCAGACCAACATTTTTAATTATGTTGTTAAATACAGAGCCTATAGGATATAATTGATTACTTAAGTTCATATCTTGCAGTTCATCAAATAATGTTTTCTGCCTTATTTAATGAGGAAGCTCAAAAAGGGAAGCCCTAAACATTCTGTAGAGTGTGCTTGAAACAGGACTAACCCCTGAACCTAAGAGTTAACTGTTGTCTTTTTTGATTTTTAAATCCCTGCTGGTGGAAATAAATTGATCTTTGAAATAATTTTTAGGAAGATTCTTATTAATCATTTTTATCTAAGAGCCGAAAATCTTTATTTGGTCCTTTTGAACGGTGGTGTTGGAGAAAACTCTTGAGAGTCCCTTGGACTGCAAGGAGATCCAACCAGTCCATCCTAAAGGAGATCAGTCCTGGGTGTTCATTGGAGGGACTGATGTTGAAGCTGAAACTCCAATACTTTGGCCACCTGATGTGAAGAGCTGACTCATTGGAAAAGACCCTGATGCTGGGAATGATTGGGGGCGGGAGGAGAAGGGGACAACAGAGGATAGATGGCTGGATGGCATCACCGACTCGATGGGTATGAGTTTGGGTAAACTCCAGGAGTTGGTGATGGACAGGGAGACATGGCGTGCTGCGATTCACAGGGTCACAAAGAGTCAGACACGACTGAGCGACTGAACTGAACTGAACTGAACTATGTTCTATTAGTTGACTGCAAATCACCTTCAAACTGTAATTTAGAAGTTTATTTTTCAAGTAGAGGCAAATTACATGATTTCAGTAGGTGTCTTGGGCTGCAGGACAGGTCATGAGAAAATTCTTTGTCAGATTACAATGTCCAGGGTATAGGCAGTATAAGGAAAACCATCCATGAGAGGGAGCCTAACTTGTACTACAATTTTCAAGTCTCTACAATTGCAGTATAGCCGAAAAATGCTGGACCTTTGGCAAGCTATAAAAATAAATCTCATAAGGAAAAAAATTGTGGCTTTCGAAATGCATAGAACATGATGTATTCATAACACATAAACATTGAAAGCCTGTTTTCTCAGCCAGGGATTTTAAAATAAGACCCTCACATAAGGAAATGCTGCAAAAAAGAATATATGTAAGAAAGAAAATAGCACAGCAAGATGACGATTAGCTGGAAGGCTCAGAAAATTTAGCCTGTCTTTTCTTTAGAATTTCTCTTCCATGGGCTTCCTTAACAAGCATTCCTTTGTTCTCCTTTTCTTTCATGGATGACTCTTCTCTTTCCTTTGCTGGCTCCATTATTTCCCACTTTTTAGCCATAAATATCCCTCAAGTATCTCCTTTTACCTATGGAACTGGTGTTATCGCCTAACTTCAATTATTACTTCTCTAAAATGATCCCACTTGTAGCTCCAGCCTTGACCTCACAGCTTCTCACCACTCTTCATCCACCAGCTTTTCTACTTATATTATTACAATTTCCTGAGAAGCTATAGATTTATATAATCAATGGAATTCTTTTACTTTATGTATATAAGTTGATATACCTTTAAGCTCTATTTCTACAACATATGAAGAATATGGAGTGTCCCTTTAATTTCTTTAATAATGTTATCTTGTGGAATCATTTTCTGAGTAATTTTCAGACCAGATTTAATTTTAACCTGAGATAATAAGAGAAAGATCACATAAGAGAACCTCATTTCTGTGACAGCCTGAAGAAACTATTTTCCAGTAAGTTTTTGTACTCAAATATTTAATTAGAGCTATGGCAGGTAAAATAAAAAGTCTTTACAAAAATATTCAGTTAGTGTTTTAAATGATAAGCCTCTGTAACTATATGATAGGGAGTTCTCACTTAACAGTTATAATGGGTATAGAGAAGTCAGTATATATACAGCTAAAAAATTTTATAGAAAATAGAGCATAAAATCAAAAGAAGTGCTTATTTTAAATCTAAAGCAATGTTATGATCTAAAATGCTAGGTAATGAAGCCTTAAATACAAATGGATAAGCAATTATTGGTATTTTTAATTGGCATAGCTTTTGGTAGTTGTTTAAAAACTCAGGAAATAAGTTTGCATTTTGATTGAGGGATCAACCCCAGCTGAAACAGCTGTGGTGTTGGATAAGCTCACAATGAATTGCTAAAGGGAACTGAAAGAAACTAAATATGTTAAGTGATTAACCTGAGAGAAACTGTGGGTGATGTTCCTACTTCTTAAATTCACAAATTAGACACAGTTTTACCCTCATGCTTATTTCCCCTTATCGTCTTCCTCTTTTATAGTCATCATTTGTTAATAACTTCCATCATCTCTCCCCACCCCCAGTATGCTGAGTCATTCAATTGTATCATCTTAATATCTCTAAAACCCATTCTCCATCTCTTGGATACTACTACTACCTCATTTTTATCTGCTAGATCACTTTTATCGTTACCCCTGTCTTTTTAGCTGGCTGCTGAACCCTGCTAGCTGCTCACTCTGCTTCTAGTTTGCTGTCTCTTCAGTCTGTTTGCTATACTATTACCAGAAGGATCTTTTTAAGGTGCAAATCAGAATATACTTTGCTCTTGCTGGAAACCTGTTGGTGAAACCCTCTATGGAAAAAATTCAGGAAAAATTCTAGAATTCTTGTCATAGTATATATGACTCTTCAAGACCCCTACCATATAACATCTACTTAGAATAACTTTTAACTTTATTTTTTTCAGTCATCTGCAAGCAATTACAAAGTCAGAATCATACTTATTGATATACTGGCTACACAGATGTCCTTGAAAATCCTTGAAGAACATCAACCAAGGGCTATATCCTGTATAGAACTGTCTGAGGTGTCAAGGAATTATAGGCTGCCCCCAAATAATAGCACATGTAAGAAGAAAAACACTGTGGAGTAGTATGATTCTTTGGACTTCTATAGATTCAAGTTTAAATTTTGGTGCTTTTCCTTAAAACTGTGTAATTCTTAACTTTTTTTTCCTATTTTTAAAATGGGGTTATTAGTAACAGTGCCATGAGATTGTTGTGAGAATTAAATGAGATATCCTTATTTAGCTCATAGATGGGCTTCTGTAGTGACTCAGTCATAAAGAATCTGCCTGCAATACAGGAGGTGCAGGTTCAATTCCTGGGTTGTGAAGATCCTCTGGAAAAGGAAATGCAACCCACTCTAGTATTCTTGCCTGGGAAAGCCCATGGACAGAAGAGCCTGCTGGGCTACAGTCCATGGCCTTGCAAAAAAATCAAACACAACTGAGCAACTAAATAACAACATTCTCAAAGCACACATTCTAATGCTTCATTCACATTACCAAAAATCAAAGGGCAAGTGATAAAGATGAAATCATTGAAATAAACCCAGAGTAAAAGTAATTGGGAAATAGGGGAAATATACAACCAGTCTGCTGCTGCTGCTCAGTTGCTCAGTTGTGTCCAACTCTTTGCAACCCCATGGACTGTAGCCCAGCAGGCTCCTCTCTCCATGAAATTTTCCAGGCAAGAATACTGGAATGCCATTTCCTACTCCAGGGGATTTTCCCAACCCAGGGATCAAACCCACATCTCCTGCATCTCCTGCAGTGGCAGGCAGATTCTTTACCACTGAGCCACCTGAGAATCACCCATATAATCAAATTCTGAGTTGCTAACTAAGGTAGACCCCATATTGGAGGAATCGGTAAAATACATGCATCTGGAGAGAGAAGTGTGTGTGTGTTTGTTTGTGGGTGTGTGTTGTAGAAATAGTACCAGTATTAGTAATAGTAGCAGTAGTAGCAATAGTGATAGAAAAAATCAAGTAGAGAATGTTTAAGGCAGGATAGCTAATAACTATCACTGAACACTTCCTTTTAGGTTACCAAGTTTTGTCCTAAATGATTTCCGTGTATTATCTTAATTAATTCAAGGCAATTAAAGCAGACAAAGGAAATCAGGAGGCAATACAATGTTAGTGATAAAAAAGCAAAACCGAAGAAACACTTAAGAGATAAACAGAGAGTCACCTCTAGAGAAGGACAATAAAAAGCTGGCAGAGAGGTAGGGATCAAACTCAAAGATCATTATGTCAGTCAGTCTAAGGAAGGATAGGATCTTAAGGAGAAGACAAATAGTAAGAAATGCTGGAGAAATATTAAAATAAGGAAAAGACCCAAGGATATACATTGGAATTGACAGTTGGGCGATCTTTGATGTCATTTTCCAAAGAAATTTCCCTGGAAATTCTGATCTGAAGCCAGACTATAGGTGGGCTGAGGAGTGATTAAGAGGTGAGAATATGTGAATAAAAGATGTAGACTACTCTTGAAAAACAATGAAAAGTTTAGAAGAGAGAGTAATTGTTCAATGGGACACAATTAGAGTGGGTTATTGAAAGTTAAACACAAGAGATGTGGATTCTGTCCCCGGGTCAGGAAGATCCCCTGGAGAAGGAAATGACAACCCGATCAGTATTCTTGTCTGGAAAATTCCATGGACAGAAGAACCTTTTAGGCTATAGCCCATGGGATGGCAAAGAATTGGACATGACTGAGTGACTGAGCACACACATTGAAAGTTAGAACTGGAAACATTGAAAAATTTCAGATCTAAATCAACTTGCATATTAAAATCTTTGGGATCATTTTGAGTTCTTGAGGCATAACCTTTCAAAAACATTTTCTTCTAAAACTTTGTTAATACAGATTTTCTACTAAATGGAAGTGAGTATTATCCCCAAAGAGATTCATGATTCTGTTCTCTGTAAGTCTCAATAGTAAAGGTTAGATAAAGATCTATAGAAGAGAAAACTGTGGCTTTAAACAAACTATAAATCCTAAGGAAAACATCAGTGTAAGTATGAATTTGAGGGAGACTCCAAAGAAGTCACAAGAAATGAGATATCACTTTAAATAAAGCAAAGAAAAACTTAATTTCAAAGTGTAGATATTTATTGGAAAGTCTACTAGGTATAAAACACTTATATTTAATTTTGGGAATTTCAGCTCTGATTGATTGCCATTTTATCCCATATAGAATTTACCTTACTTTACTTTCTCTTCCATGAGATATTTAGCTCCTATTGATGTAGTCATTTTTTTCTTCTTCATCATCAATGATTTTCATAAGATGAAGTTCAGAGTCGGAAGCCAGTTGAGTGCAAGTCAATAAGTTAAAGTCATACTGTAGGAGAAACATTCAGCAAATAAGAACAATGAGGACCTTTCTCTTGTAGGCATTACTTTTTAAATCTCTGGAATTTAAAATGATAAGGTATAACTCTTTTAGTTAGAAGGATTAAATCCCAGTGTCTCAGGTGAAAAATCCTTCTTAATCTGGAATCAAAACTTCCTATACTTCATTGAGACAAGTTCAGAACATGATAAAAATAGTTTAATTAATTTTTGTATAATAGTGGTTTACACACAGTGATAATTAATGAAAAGATTAAGTTGTGAGGATAAATAATATAAGCATTTAGAGAAAGAAATGTTTAATACAGTAAAGTATTTGTGAAAAGTTCTCAGAGGACCTGGGAACTGAGCTTGGCCTTGAGACTAGGTATACTACAGTCAAAGAAAGAAAACAGAAACTTTCTAGGAAGAAAGAGCAGAATGTTCGAACAAGTATTTAAATTACAACCTGGAAATTGTAGAGATTCTACTTAGATATTTTGAGAAGTCAACTAGCAAATGAAAATATTTTTAGTGTGTAATGTATAGTAATTCTCTTCCTATCAAAACCAGAGAGCTCTAACCCATTTTTTGTGGTCATAAAACAATGACTTTGTGACAGACACTTTGTCATGCTTATTCGTTTCATCAATAAAGAATAACCGAACGTCAAGGCTGTATATTGTCACCCTACTTATTTAGCTTATATGCAGAGTACATCATGAGAAATGCTGGGCTGGATGAAGCACAAGCTGGAATCAAGATTGCCGAGAAAAATAGCAATAACCTCAGATATGCAGATGACACCACCCTTATGGCAGAAAGTGAAGAGGAACTAAAGAGCCTCTTGATGAAAGTAAAAGAGGAGAGTGAAAAAGCTGGCTTAAAACTCAACCTTCAAAAAACTAAGATCATGGCATCTGGTCCCATCACTTCGTGGCAAATAGATGGGGAAACACTGGAAACAGTGGTGGATGTTCTTTTTGGGGGCTCCAAAATCACTGCAGATGGTCACTGCAGCAATGAAATTAAAAGATGCTTACTCTTTGGAAGGAAAGTTATGACCAACCTAGACAGCATATTAAAAAGCAGAGACATTACTTTGCCAACAAAGGTCCGCCTAATCAAGGCTATGGTTTTTCTAGTAGCCATGTATGGATATGAGAGTTGGACTATAAAGAAAGCTGATCACTGAAGAATTGATACTTTTGAACTGTGGTGATGGAGAAGACTCTTGAGAGTCCCTTGGACTGCAAGGAGATCCAACCAGTCCATCCTAAAGGAGATCAGTCCTGAGTGTTCCTTGGAAGGACTGATGTTGAAGCTGAGACTCCAATACTTTGGCCACCAGATGCAAAGAGATGACTCCTTTGAAAAGACCCTGATGCTGGGAAAGATTGAGGGCAGGAGGAGAAGGGGACGACAGGATGAGATAGTTGGATGGCATCACTGACTCAATGGACATGAGTTTGGGTGAACTCTGGGAGTTGGTGATGGAAAGGGAGGCCTGGTGTGCTGCGGTTCATGGGGCCTCAAAGAGTCAAACACAACTGAGCGACTGAACTGAACTGAATGTTTGAATCTTGGTTCTTCAATAATAATAATATTTATATATATATATGTATATATATACTGATACATATATATATATCATTTATACAAATCTAAGTATAATAAAGTTCTTTTTTTTTAAAGAATTTAAAGATTATTAAGACATCCTTTCTGTGATAAGACTTTTTTCTAGTATACAGTTTCACTAGTAGTTTTGTTATTGTATTGGGGGACAAAAATCAAAACTATGGATTTTCTCAAAATTATTTAATACAACAGAATTTTATGGCCAGCAGAAAACTTAATGAGACAATGTATGTAAAAATGCCGGTGACAGTTTCTGGCATGGAGCAGGCACTTGGGATTTGCTAAAGTTTAATTCAGAGTAAAGGATCAATAAATGTGTACGTTGAACTATTTAAAATTTTTCTATCATATATTTGGGTCCTAAATGTTAATGTTTAAATTCCTCTATGACTAACAGATATATATTCTTATTTTTTAACTAGAAATACAGTCCAATTCAATAATTATCTGGATGCCTATTATATTTTTAGCATAGTGGTGAATAAAAGCAATTCAGTTTGGGCCTTCATGGGCCTTCATGTAGTGGAAAGGAGATGAAATTGATCTACCCACTCTTTCAGGTTCTAGATTAGGGGAAGCATGGTTAAAATTATTTAATAGATATATGTTCCAGCCTAAGCATTAATATGAGTGTGTTTATCTTAACCACAATAACAAGCATATTTGTATATCATGATACATTGTATCCCTGTAAAATTGATAGGAGATATACTCCCTATCATGACTTGAAATATCATAAGAACCAATAGATGCATTAAATGTATATAAATAGCCTGTGAAATTATTCAGATAATTCCAGTGTACATTGCTGTCAATGGTTAACTATTTTCTTGAATTTTAAAACTAACTAAAAACTACAGTTCAATAATGACTCTGTGTGGTTTCATTAAATCTTACATTTTGACAGTTTCTCAGAAGGCCAGCACTTCATAATTAATGAATATTGAGCCAAAAGATTGACCTTCTGAATAACTGGATAAGTGCAAACTTAGGAAAAAATTACATTGGACTAAGAGCCCTTATCTTTTAGAATGAAAGTAAGTTCTGGAACTATGCCTAAGAAATTGGGTCTATATGTTAACATTTGAACATCCTTTGTTCAATAAAAATTCATGCTGTCTACTTTATTTTATGCTATGTTTAAAATAAGAGAATTTGTAAAAAGCTCCATTTACCTTGATCACATGTGACCTCCTTTAAACGTTCCTAAGATTGAACTCACAGGCATATGAAGTCTAAGATAGCAGACATTTGATATAAATGGTTCCAGCATTAAATTCCAAGCTGAATCTACAAAGCTGAATCTAACAAGCTTCTACTGACAGAAAGCTTCATTTTACCTGAGATTGATTCAGCTAGTTCATTTGCTTAAAGGTTAGTGTTAATGCGATCAAGGTCACAGGAAGGATCTGATGCAAAGAAACTTAAAAGAAGCCTAAATTTGAATTCCAGTTCTGATTCTTATTGATTGTATGACCTCAGATAGGTTAAAAAGCCTCCTTGAGGCTCAGTGTCTTTACCTTTAAAATGGGAGAGTGGAACCTATCTTTCTATGTTTTGGAGTGAGACAGAGGCACTCCAGTTACCATTTATGCCCTCAACTTAGGATGAAGGCATAGAAGAGAAGAGGTGTGGGAACAGATGTTCCTTGAGCTCTTTGATCCCAGCTTCATGTTCTCTCTTCTAAGACTAACAGACTTTTGAAAATTTCCCCAAATGTATATTATTTTACCAACTAAAGAACAGAGAGTACATTAGAAAAATTTACAGTGAAAAAGAACACATCTGGAGGAAATGACTTCAATCAGTTTTCTAGAGAAAAGAGGCTTGGAGATGAGTCTTTGATAGAATAAATCTAAAGGGTCAGCAGATTTGTTGGCAGTCTGTGCCTTTCCATGAAGGCAGTTGATCGATAGCTCCTGCTAGTTTTTTTTGTTGTTGTTGGTTTGTTTTAATCACTCACTCATTCAACAAATTTTTATTGAATGATTACTATTTTCATGGCAACATGCTAGAGTAGGATTATATAGATGAATTTGGTACACATTTTGTCCTTAAAGAATTTGGTCTTTAATAAGGGTGATAAGGCATGTATATAAGTTTGTAAATGTTCTAAATAGTATGAAAGAAAGTTGAGTGAGATGTAAAAGGAAGAAAGACAATTTTAGCAAATAATTTGGCAACAAATGGGGGGAAAGTAAAGAAATATTGGAGGAGATGATATTTAGCTTGGGTTTAAATATCTGTAGATTGGGCAGAAGGAAACTTCTGACTGAGGAAATAATGTGAACAAAGACTCAGAGAAGTGGAAAATGGAGTGCAGTTTGATTGTACAGTTGGGTTTATGAAAGAGAGTCATGGAAAGTACATTTTAAAGGATACCATCAGATTGAGAGAACTTTGAGTACCATAGTAAGCAGCTTGGCTTTTATTTTCTAGGCAAAAGCAAGCCATTGGAGATTTCAGAGAAGGGAGATGGAAAAATATTGTGTTTTAGAATGGTGACTCCTAGAAACTAGTTGTATTAATACATTTTAATTGTAAAATAAATTTGTTGGACAGATGCCCCCAATGAATCTCCTAACCTAGCTCTTTCTTATCCAGGCTGCTGATGTGCTTCTGCAACATGGAGCTAATGTCAATGTTCAAGATGCAGTTTTTTTCACTCCACTGCACATTGCAGCATACTACGGGCATGAACAGGTAAGTTAGTAAGTAAGCGTGTAGGTAAGTCCAAAGCCTGGGGCATCACTTAAGTGTTCCAGGCTTTTTCTTGAACTGTACTATATTCAAAGAAAGGCTACTTGAGATATCCTTTGAATCATTTTTGCCATCTTCTCATCGGTTCTACCCTTGAAAAGCTTTTGTAGATCCACAGAAAAATAGAAGCTACCAAGTTATTCATTTTCAATGACCATTTTCATTCTTCCTCATATTATCTCCCTAGATCTCTAGTATTACTCAGTTATGCAGCAGAATCACACCTTTGTAGAGGTCATGCTATTGCACTTCCTGAGGACCCCAAGTTGAAAATCAAACTTATTTTTGTCTCTGTGCTGTTCCAGTCATTGTGCCTTTATTTCTTTGCTGGCTGGCATATGCCTGGACACTCTCAAGCCTGTGAAGCGTGACCTCTAGCTAGGGAAGATTGCTCATTTCATTGATGTGCTGCTCAGAGTGCACTGGAGTGCACTGGAGAGCTGGGTACTGAAAATGCTTCTGAAAGTACAGGGTCCAAAGCTCAAGTGATGAAAAACTCCAAACTTTTTCTGATTTCAGGCACAGGCAGGGTATACACAATGCACGTTGTTTGTTAAGTCATCCTCTTTGGCGATTAACCTCATCACCCAGCAGAAACATAAAGAGCTTCTCTGCATGTTATGTGGAGTGTTAAATTTGTTTACTTTCCCTGAATATATAGTCACAGTATTATAAAATTATGCTAAAATGTGGATGGCCCTTTTATGATAAGGGACTCACTTTCTATGTGCAAAGACAGCACATAAGTAATTTATGGATGCTATTGTCACTCACTAAAATATGCTGACAGGGGAATGGCACATTTGGTTTATAAATGTGCCTGATATGCCGTGTTCCTTGGCATTTGTTTATTTACTTATTTTTAAGTGGAAGAGTAGATGTTTTGTACCAAGAGCAATATTTCCTAGGTATATAATAATAGTGCTTAATAGACAATCGATTTCAACGATAGTTTAAATCTGTCCATTATAAAGTCACATAATCAGAATTTATGGAGTCTGTATAAGTGGAAATATCTGCTTAGGAGTGCAAGGTTCCTGAAACTAAATGTCTACTACTGTTCAGCTTTCTCCTGAGTTAAGCATTGGTATGCCCATTAGCCAACAAATGGATAAAACACATATTCCACATTGGTCCTCCCTCTTCTGATATCATTTATTGAGTACCAGGCACTTTTCTAAGTGTTTCATGTGTAATAACTTATTTAATCCTCATGACAACCCTATGAGGTATTCCCATCTTAGTGATGAAGAAACTGAATTTTGAAAAGGCCAAATCATTTACTCAAAGTGACATAACTAATAAATAGAAGCCTAATTTCAGAACCTTTCTTCTTTACCCACTGCACACAATAAGAAGTTCTCCCACATTCCACCAGCTATTTTTTTCACCTAGATTTCTATCAAATGTATACCATATTCTTGAGAGACTTCTGCCCAAAATATATTTATTTGCTGCCACAAAATAGTTTCAGAGCTTGAATTCACATTTATGCTAATGCGTCAGTGGTCAAGACTTGTTTTTAGAGATTTTTTTGATATGGACCATTTTTAAAGTTTTTATTGAATTTGTCTCAATACTGCTTCTGTTTTATGTTTCGGTTTTTTGGCTGCAAGGCATGTGGGATCTCAGCTCCCTGACCAGGGATCATACCCACACCCCCTGCATTGGAAGGCAAAGTCTTAACCCCAGGACCACAGTGGAAGGCCCTCAGTGGTCAAGAGTTTTGAGGAGTCCTCCCATAACTGATATTTTAATGGCACAGATACATCTTAACTTATCTTTTGGGATCACTGTGATGACTTCTGAAATTCCCAGAGGAGACAATGTCAAGTTTAGAAAAAGTATTTGAAAGATTCCTAAGTGGATGTGTAAATAATTTGGACAAATCCCATAAATTACCAGAAACAACCCCTGGAAGACTCCTGAGCTGTGAATCTCAACCAGTGTGGGAAGATGCTAAAAGCTAGTGTGGCTATCTCCTGCTTACTCACAAATCAAAACAGGACCTAGAATCCCAGTCACAAGATGACCATTGGTGACCTATGCATGGAGTTGCTATGAAAATGAAGAATCACATAAACACTGCTGACTCTGGCCAGAAGAAGATTTTAAAGAATTGTTTAGAGATGATTATGGGTGACTTTAGAGAAGACTGTTTATGTACAGTGAAGACTGAACTCTGAAATTGCTCCAGTTTTTAATTTCTTGCTAGGTGATATAATAATAAATACCTTATTGTTTAGGCCAATTGAATTAGGATTTTTTTCATGCAAAAATTAACCAAAAGAACATCTTAATGATATGTCTCCTTCCATACTGCTGAAAGCTTTGCATTATTATTTGACATTTGACACTAATCTCAAATGCTTGGATCCTTTAGGTAACTCGCCTCCTTTTGAAATTTGGTGCTGATGTAAATGTAAGTGGTGAAGTTGGAGATAGGCCCCTCCACCTAGCATCTGCAAAAGGATTCTTTAATATTGCGAAACTCTTGGTGGAAGAAGGCAGCAAAGCAGATGGTAAGATTATGGTTAGAAGAATTTTGCAGTCTTTTACTTTATGTATGCTTTTTCTTCTACTTTACTTATTTACTAGAGAATAATCTTGAAGTTGATTAATTCTAGTTTTCATGTCCTAATTTGTACCTCAAGTCATAATTTATTATTTTAAATATATTAATTAAACCTATATGTTAATCCTTCTTTGCATATTTTATTTCAACTTAATATATTAGGTATGACCATAAAAGTAAGGGGTTTTCTTAAGCTTTTCCTACTTGTTGTTACTCACTAATCTTTTTTTAATTGAGGTAAAACTTACATGTAGCAAAATTCTCAAATCCTAACTTAATACTCAGTTATTGAATACACCCTTTTGAATACACCCACACAAAAGCCTCCAAGACCAAGATATAGTATTTTTATCTGGAAGGTTGCAGATATTTCACCTGGAAAGATCCTTTGTGCCCACTTCTTAGTAAATAGCTTTCACCACCAAAGGTAATCAATATTCTGGCTTCTATTATTGCCATAGGTTAATTTTTTTCTGTGTTTTAGAAAATGAAGATATATGTGTATATATATATATATATATAGAGAGAGAGAGAGAGAGAGAGAATTGCTAAATCAAAGGTCATATACATGTTTAACTTTGGGAGAAATTTCAGACAGCTTTCCAAAATATTTACACTATTTTTCATTCCCAAAGCTATATATAAGCATTCCATGTTACTCCCCACATCCACCTCAGTATTTGAGACTACTATTATTTTAAATGGAAATAGAGTTAGAGTGTGATCAGTTTTGGAAAAAAGCTTTAGAATACACAGAAATATTTTAGATGCATTTAATAGAATAAAATTTTCTGCAACTTTTTTAGTTTTTTAATCACAAAATGTGTTTTGGAAAATTGAAAGTTTTAAAGAAAAGCACTTTATTTCTCTTTTTTTATCTTCCTCACAAACTTTATTTCTTGACACAGATTCACTCAGAGTTATATCTTGTTGTTAAATTCTCTCAGGCATATCCAGTCTTCTTCCACTGACCCTCAAGAGACCTAATTAAAAGCCCAGCTGTAAGAACTGCTGGCCTTTGCAGCAGAAATGATGCACATTTCCAAAAGCACAAGGTTGTCAAAGCTCTAGAACTGCCATTTCCTTGGTCCAAGGTTGAGACTGATATTCAGTTAATAAAACTAATCGATGTTTCCATCTACTCATAAGGAAAACACAAAGGCTCCCAGGGACAACTGTGGCAAGAGGCTAAGGCAGTTTCATTTCCATGTTGGAAACAGGACCGTTTCATTTGGCAATGTTTGAGAAATGTAGTTTCTATCATTTTCTGAGCCAGTGTACAGTAACTCAGGAATTTTTCTATAGCATTATCATAAACAACCTGTGTTGTCAGGATGCAAGGAGCGCTGTTCCTTGGACCTCTCTTTGATTCTGTTGTTTTAGAATAGTCAGAAGTACACCAGTGTGAATCACTGAGCACGTAATTGTTTCTGAAACTGCCTCACTTTTCCAACGGGTCAGGAACTGCTCACATTCTTCCTTTTATTATCAATGCCAACCTCAGCCTTTTATTCCTCTGAACAACTCCAAAGCTCAGTGGTGTCAAAATGAGTGTCATTTATGATCAGCATGTCTCCAGGATCAAAGAACTCTTCTACAAAAGGCATTGAAATGTGTGCTGCACCCGTATTCCCAGTACATACCGGCATCATATGATATAATTTTTAGCATTTTCTTTCTGACTCACAGAAGCACTCTAATGCCTCCTACTCAATCATTTAAAAAAAAAAAAAATCAAGAGACATGACTCAGATTTTTAAGCATTGTATTTCCTTCTAATACACAATTGATATTTAAGTCCCTTTTGCACTTAAACCAATTGCAAAGAATAAACCAGAAAATCTTTAGTGCTAGTGGATGCTGCACAAGATTTATTATCAGCTGGTTCACTTACTCTAAAATATATCTAAGCCTTCAGATGATTTATTTTAGGTTTGAACCTTGCCTGTGGTTAATGGACATAAGGGGAGGAGTAAATGAATGACCCCAAAAGAAGCACAATTTGAAATCTGGTATTTACATTATGTTCCCATGGTAACAGAACATCACAAATGAAAATAAATTAAGGTTATAAAATTAACCAAAATATAATTCCAAAAGCATGTTCAGCATGTTTGGGAGACTGACCTATTCAGTCACATATGTTCTAAGTCCCTAGTCTTCTTTATACCTTGTAGGGAAATGAAAAAGGAGAAACACAATGCTTGTTGATTGAGATTGAAAAGATCAAATATTTCTGGACTCCATAAAAAGAAAATAGAGATACAGTTCTTTTTGTATCTGTAAAAATATAGATACAAAGTTAAATTCTTTTTGTATTTGTAAAAATAGAGATACAGTTAAAAATGGAAAATTTTAAGTTTAGAAACTTAATTTCTGTCATCTGATGAAGATATAATTTTGTTAACATGGACATGGATATCAGAAAAAGTCACAAAAGTTTCTAGGACATGGTCAGTAAAGACAAGTAATTTATTTTAAAAAATATATCTTGTCAAAACTATCACACAGATTTATTATCACACTGAAAAATTATTTAAGATACATTTGCAAGTTGAGTTATTGGGATGTGCTAACATTAATGCGTTTATTCTATCTTTAAGATCAATGAGCAGAATTAAGCAGGAAGTAGCATCCATCTACCTACATATTCATCTACTCTTCCTTTCAAAATACACTACTGAACACATATGCTCTTCAAGGTAGAGGACTAGTGACCACATATTTTTCTAATAATGATTTACATGTATTCCTTTGTTTAAATTTTTCCTTTACTTAGACCTCTAAATTATGTATTAAGTTAGAGCAAACAGACTATCATACATTCAGTTTTCCTCAGATAATAATAATAATATATGTATTTTTTTATCTTTGCAAATTGGTCTATGAAAAAATTAAGGTATCAGAATGGCTGAAGCAGAAATGGAGTTATATATAATATATAAACTCTGCATCTGGTCCAGATTTCTCCTGGCTTATTCCTTTGGTTGGTATTAATATCTTCTTTGATGGGAATAATGTCCAGGCTACTGAGGATAATTTATCAAGGAAATAATCTGCTTTGAAGTTTATTGATTCAACTAGAGAACAATGTTGGGTGGGACCAGAGATGGCCAAAGGAAAATCATGAATTAATGGAATATTGTGCTTTATTCTGTTTTACAATGTCCCCTCTGGACCTCAAGAATCCTCATGTGACCTCCTGATTCCCTGGGCTCCCTACTGTTCTCAAGCATTGACTCATGGTATTGACTTTCCCTGACTTCCAACAGAATATGAACAAAGAAAAAGAATCTTTAAAAGGAAGATAATCAAAACACCCAGGCACATTCTTCTGAAGGAAGAGTGTCCTTCTGAGCCACTCATTAATATAAAAGATTCAAAGATTCATTTTTCAATAACAGCCCTGAGAGGAGGAGTTCAGTAACTTTGTTAAAGATTTCTTTTTGGCTTAAGATCTTATAGAACAATAAAATAAGAATCATTGTCTACAAATATAGCAGCTATAAGGCCTACAGTGCTTATTAGATGTTAAATGATTATTCTATTTGAACTTTGAAAAAATAAACTAGTATCTTGCCTTTCTTTTCCTTCCTATTGCTTATTATTAAAAGAAAATCTTCCCATAAACTTTTTTGGTTCAACAGATGATTTCTATTACATATAATAATGAAAATGAATGTTAAGGGCTATTTTTTTTCTATTTTGAATAAAGCCCTCTATACAGATGGACAGAGTAATAAAATAACAAAAAGTGGCTGTAGAGCAGTTGATCTGATTATTTTTAATTTTAAAAATTGTGCTAAAGCAAATCCAAAATTTAGCAGCTTGGTGTTGACTTGTATTACTTCAAGCCTATAATTATTGACTATTCAACTAGATTGTAAATTATTTGAGGGCATAGACTCTATGCATTTATACCTTAATGGCCTTAGCATTTGGTAAATTTCTAAGAGGGAAATTAGTAAAAAGGGAAAGTAGACATTTTTATTAGATGTCTAATATGTGACGGCCATCATGCTAGATACTTTCCCAAAATTATCTCCTTTAATCCTTTCAGCATCTCTGCTGCCCAACAATGTTATTCCATCCACTGATAAGAAATCAATATCCACAACACCTAGCACAGTGCTGGTGCATATTGATCATTTATTACTTGTTGAGGAATGACTGTGTCAGTCAGGTGTTCTTATTTGCCAGATTTGGAAACTAATGCTTGCTAATTTAAACATGAAGGAAATATATTACATTGTATCAATTATCGTAGAATCTTCCCCAGAACAGAGTAGAAAACTGGGTTTGGCATTCTCACAGTGAGAAATGGTGTCCAGAACCACACTCCCCAAATTAATCCTTTGAAGGCACACTGCCGCCCCTGCTAACATACACACCAGCACTTGTGTTTCTGGCACCAACAATGCAGGGTACCCAGTCTGTGGCTGGAAACACTAGTACTGGAAATTAGATGGAGCTATTCCACCTCTGCTACTTTCCCAAAACAGATGAGACTCTGCTTTTGTATGTCATGAGCTCTGATGTAAGAGTCTGAAGTAACATTTTGAATAGAAGAGCCTGCAGATAAGCACCCAACCATGGCATGGTTGAGTGCGAAAGTATTGCTATTAAAAACTATGCTAGCGTAAGAACACTAAACTGGGACATATGGTCACCCTGTGCTAATCCTGTGCCCTAACTGCAAAGGAGACTTGGAAAGCATTTTTGCAGCTTCTATGATAAAATGTGATTTTGTTATCTAGTTAGCACTTTCAACATAGGGAATTCCCTAAATGTCAGAAGAGGCTATAAGGCTGGATTGGACAAAGAAAAAGTCAAATGATCATTACCGATTGGACAATTTAAAACTGCAGTTAATGTTAAACAGTTGTCTTGGGTAACACAATTAATGAGGTCTGAATCACTTGTTGCCTTTTCATTATACCATGCTTTGTGTACTACAGTATAACATTTTTCAGTTGAGGGAACATCAGAACCTCCTAAATAGCACCATAAACATACAGCATACTAGGCCTCATGCTAATATATTGGGCCAAAATTTGGGGAAATGATGCTCTGTCCAGAGTCTGAACTTTTTAACATCTTCCATGGGGGATGGAAGGATAATCAGTTTGAACAGTGGTACTTGTGGAAATAAGGCCATGAGTACCTTTTAGATACTTAATAGTTTCCTGAACTCTTTCATTGTGCAAGGCAGATTTGATTAGAAGTGTTCCATAGATTTATGGGAGCTAGAAGAAAGCCTGCTTCATGTGGTAATAGGCTATAGAAGAGAATCATAACTTTTTTAATCGGTTGCACTTAATTTTCTTTATTGTTGTCATTAATTGGTAATTCTAGGAGTCTCTCAGGTACTTAGAAAAGTTCCTGATACTACACATGAGGAGGTTGAGAAATAGAGAATTCTAGAAAACATATCTTTCTTTTGATGACAGTAAATGCTCAGGACAATGAAGATCACGTTCCACTCCATTTCTGCTCTCGCTTTGGACATCACAATATAGTGAAGTACCTGCTCCAGAGTGATTTAGAAGTTCAGCCACATGTTGTCAATATCTATGGAGACACCCCTTTGCACCTGTGAGTATTATGTATCGTTCCATAGGTACTCCAGGTATACTGTGTGTACCTTCCTACTATTCTCAAAATATTTTCTTTATCTCTAGGGCATGCTACAATGGCAAATTTGAAGTTGCCAAGGAAATCATTCAAATATCAGGAGTAGAAAGTCTGACTAAAGAAAACATCTTCAGTGAAACAGCTTTTCACAGGTAAAGGAATATTTAAGCACAATTGCCACTAAGCGAGTACTCTTTGACACTAGAAGTCATGTACGTAAAGCAAGAACGAATAGTGGCAGATGTTACAATCCGAGAGCAAGAGCAGAGGGTGGGCAGAGGATAGGAAGTCCAAGCTAGATGCACGGAAGAAAAGGTAGAGGCAGATGCTGCAGTCAGTACAACAGATGGGGCTGGAGCCAGATGCTGCCTTGCTGGCAGCAGCCACAAAGACAGGGGCTGATGTTGCCAAGGCAACAGGCATGTCAACATCTGTAAGCATATTGCTTCTATTCCATTCCACTCTGCAGAAAGCTGCCAAAAGGAGCAGTGCCCATAATCCTCCTCCTCCAAGAATCTCATTACTAGAATTCATCAGCATCAAAAGTGACATTTTTTTTCCTTGCCACTTAAACCTTATGTGCAGATGTATCTACCTATCTAAGACATCCATCTGTCAGCCTGTAAGAGCTTAGTCAGGGTGGCCACCGAGATACATAAGAAGGCATTAACTCCTTGCTAGGAATCCATTAGAGTCCTTTAGAGTGAGCTCTGGAAAAGCACACTGGAGGAGCATCTAGGTTTGGAAAAGTTGTGACTAAGAAAGAAAGAAAAGAGAAGGAGAGAGGGAAGAAAAGGGCTGATAAAAACTTAAGAGTCATAGGTCCCTAAAATGTCCCAAAGGAAGGCAGATATTCATATAATTTAAAACCCTCATTAACAGGCTACTGTTTTGCCTATTAAATAAAAGCATAGTCATTCAAATTGAGTAAACCTTGAATATAAGATACATTCACCCACATATTGCAGATCTCCCAGCTGGTTTGTAACACCTAAAACATGTACTTGACACTACTGTGTTATTTATATAGTGTCTGTACCTTACTGGTGAATAATAGAAATGAGAGACTAACTACTGATTAATACTGAACTAAAATTAAGCTTATACTTCTGCCTCAGGCATCAGTGTGTCAAATTTCACTTGGATTTCCAGATTTGTCTTACCAGCCAAAGAGGTCAGCCAAAGGGGAGGTGAAGACAACTTCCGATTATGGAACAGTGAATATGTGCTGGGTGATTTGCATCCATTATGTCATTTAATCCTCATCACCATTTTATGAAGTTGGATTTACTATCCCTTTTTTTACCAGTGAGAAAATTGAGGCTCAAGAAAACTAACTTGCCGAAGATTCTTATGGCTAGAAAATTATGTATTAAATGCCTGCTGCTGCTGCTAAGTCACTTAGGTCGTGTCTGACTCTGCGACCCCATAGACAGCAGCCCACCAGGCTCCCCCGTCCCTGGGATTCTCCAGGCAAGAACACTGTAATGGGTTGCCATTTCCTTCTTCAGTGCATGAAAGTGAAAAGTGAAAGTGAAAGTGAAGTTTCTCAGTTGTGTCCCACTCTTAGCGACCCCATGGACTGCAGCCTACCAGGCTCCTCTGTCCATGGGATTTTCCAGGCAAGAGTACGGGAGTGGGGTGCCATTGCCTGCTCTGATTAAATGCCTAATTCCAAATCCTGTGTTTTTATGTATCTTCATGTTCATATTATTTTGAACATTTTGAACCAAAATATTTTGCCTGTTTTCTACACATTCTGTCACAGAACAGATGCATGGATTCTTTAGATCATGCCTTCAGTCAAAGTGGATCGTGGAATTTGTCCCCAAAGGGGGCAATCGGGAGAACTGATATTTGTGAGGTACTTAAGTCCACTTTTTCCAATAGGTCATTCTTATGGAAGCTGACACCTCAGTCTAGTTTTCAAATCCTTCTGCTACTCTGTGCACACACTGAAACCAGTTATAATCTGAGGATTATCATCACCTTCAGAAGATTGTCCATAGGAGAATATTAGTGGTGTTGTTCAGTTGATCAGTCATGTCCGACTCTTTGTGATCCCATGGACTGCAGCACACCAGGCTTCCCTGTCCATCAACAACTCCCGGAGCCTACTCAAACTCATGTCCATCGAGTCGGTGATGCCATCCAACCATCTAGTCCTCTGTCATCCCCTTCTCCTCCTGCCTTCAATCTTTCCCAGCCTCAGGGTCTTTTCTAATCAGTTGGCTCTTCGCATCAGGTGACCAAAGTATTGGAGCTTGAGCTTCAGCATCCGACCTTCTAATGAATATTCAGGATTGATTTTCTTTAGGATTGGCTGGTTTAATGGCCTTGCAGTTCAAGGGACTCTCAAGAGTCTTCAACACCACAGTTCAAAAGCATCAATTCTTTGGTGCTCAGCTTTTTTTACAGTCCAACTCTCACAGCCATACATGACTACGGGAAAAACCATAGCTTTGACTAGACAGACCTTTGTCGGCAAAGTATTGTCTCTGCTTTTTAATATGCTGCATAGGTTGGTCATAACTTTTCTTCCAAAGAGCAAGTGTCTTTTAATTTAGTGGCCGCAGTCACCATCTGCAATGATTTTGGAGCCCAAGAAAAGAACGTCCACCACTGTTTCCACTGTTTCCCCATCTATTTGCCATGAAGTGATGGGACCAGACGACATGATCTTCATTTTTTGAATGTTGAGTTTTAAGCCAGCTTTTTTACTCTCTCCTCTTTCACCTTCATCAAGAGCCTCTTTAGTTCCTCTTTGCTTTTTGCCATAAGGGTGGTGTCATCTACATAGCTGAAGTTATTAATATTTCTCCTGGCAGTCTTGATTCCAGCTTGTGCTGCATCCAGCCTGGCATTTCACCATGATGTACTCTGCATATAAGGAGATTAGTGAAGTGAGTTAAAAGTATGTACTCAATTGTTTTATTTTGTGCAAACCTGTGGCTACTAGGAACAACATATTATTTTTATTCTATTCATTTTACGTACATATTTATTAAAAAAAACACTCCTTTTACATGAAGAGCTCACTACAATTATGGTTTTTTCTATGTACAAATCACAGTGCTTTGCACATAGCACTCAGTACATTTCTGTTTTTATTCTCATATGCTATATGTACACACATTTGTATACACACACTCGCATATATATATATATACATGTATGTATGTTCAGAACTTATAATTTCCTGTAAATAGTTACTTTGAAAGGAAACAATGAGGGAATTCAGACAAACATTAAAAGTATAGTGTTAAGAGTCCTATTTGTAATACAAATAACTAATGGTGATAGGATCTATTACACTGATAGTGACTTTATTCACTCAACTATTCAAGAAAGACTTATTAAGGACCTATATTGTGTTGTCGCTGGTAGGAACATTGACATGAAACAATCCCTTCCCTCCTTAGGGGAACTCTGTTGTAAGGCATCAAAGCACACACAGGTGTATCCATTACCATAACACAACATGAAAGGCGCCATAAACTGAACTAACAAGGAAGCAGAGGAGATAACAATGAACTCAACTTTTGGTCCATGAGAAGACTTCATAGAGGGAACATCAGTTCAACTAGATAAATAGTGGCATTTATTTAAAGAAAATAATAAAATTCTACAATAGAAGAAGGATTTAGGCAAAGTCATCCCAGGAAGAGGAAATAGTAAGACTCAGTCAATGTCTTCTGGAACAAATCTGGAAGGAAAAAACCCTGTTTTTCTGTACTGTCCCATAACACACAATACCTCACTTCCAAACACAAGATACCAGCTGCATATAAGGGTTTTCTACACCAAACAGTTCTCCAGTTCTCTGGAGTCATCACTGAGTGGGTGTCCTCCAGTTCAAATTATTTTTGACACTACCTACCTGGAATTAGCATCAGATCTCACAGGGCTGTCTCTCCTGCTTCAGATGCAATCACAAGTGTAATGTTTCATTTAAATTTCTCAGAACCTTCCTGGGTTTCTTCATTCCATTCAGTTTCCCTGCAGAATGCCTAGAAAAGAAGTCATATCATAAGAACTATTTAATAATTAATAAGAAAATGCTAGAAATTTTATACAGCTCCTTTCTTAAAGGCTCATCTTTGAGAATCTTCAGGATTGCATTGCTTTCTGTGCTTTTTTTTCTTATCACCCCTGCTTCTCTCTCCCTTCCTCCTTCTCTCTTTTCTGGCTTTTTGGCACTCTTATGTAAACACCAGCATCTAAAATAGCCTGGGTAAATCAGGGCTGCTTTAATTTTCTAGGGCCACCATAACTAAGTACCATGCCCTAGGTGCTTTGAACACCAGAAATGGATCTTCTTATAGTTCTGGAGTCTGAAAACTCAAGATCAAGGTGTCAGGTTTGGTTTCTCCTGAGACCTTTCTCTTTGGAATGTCAATGGTCACCTTCTTTTCTGTCTCTTCATGAGCTGTCCTTCTGTCCCTGTCCTAATCTTCTAATCTTTCCTTCTTATAAGGACACCAATCATATTTGATGAAGGCCCAGCCCACTCTAATTAATCCACTTTCACTTAATTACCTCTGTAAATTATACCTCTTTAAATTATAGTCACATTGTAAGGTTATGGGAGTCAGAGCTTCAACATATTAAATTTGGAGAGCACACATTCAGTCCATAAGAGAGGCCTTCTATTTCCCCTGTGTTATATCTTTGCAGTGCTTGTACTTATGGCAAGAGCATTGACCTGGTTAAATTTCTTCTTGATCAGAATGTCATAAGCGTCAACCACCAAGGAAGGGATGGACACACAGGTAAGACTGTGGTGAGAACAACAGTTTCTGATGCATATCCGTGCTCAAGAGAAGTATTGTCAAGAGGGAGGGGAGCAGTGGCAGTGGTCAACCCCAGTGACGAGGAATATTTTATCAATGACATTTTTTAAATTGATGATGCGTTGGTGATAGTAGAAAGCAGACTGACCTTTGGTCAGTTTCATTTTTGTGCAAAAGTATTTACAGTCAATGCATCCATTATGACCTGCATCAGGAGCACACTGATCACACTGTCTTACCCTCGGTTTGCTGCTGAAACAAATTTTTTTTGTTTGTTTGAGGTCTTTATTCTTTGATTTATACAAAGATGCTAATGTTTGTTCTGGTAATTACAGTGGATGTAAAAATACTAAAAAGTGTGCTTAAGCAAAAGTAGTCTCTCTATATATCAAACAGATACTTCTTTAAAGTATGTATTTTTTTCTCAAAGATAGAATTAATTATCTGTCAGAGAACTCAACTTTTGTTATTTATCTCTGGCAACAATGCTATTATGTGGTAATGACTATCTTTTGAAAATTGGGGTTCAGTTTCCCCTTTTTCCTTTCATATTTTCATTCTTATTCTATTACAGGGTTGCACTCTGCTTGCTACCATGGTCACATTCGCCTGGTTCAGTTCTTACTGGATAATGGAGCTGATATGAATCTGGTAGCTTGTGATCCAAGCAGATCTAGTGGTGAAAAAGACGAGCAGACGTGTTTGATGTGGGCTTATGAAAAAGGTATATTTTTCACCATTGCATTGCTGTAGTGATAACATTGAACTGTGAGCACTGCTGATGTCACTACATCAATAGTTCTTTTGCTTCCGTGACTTGTATACTCCCATTTCCTTTGGAGATTGTATTTGAATCACTAGGAATGTGGATCAAAGAGTACAGTAGGGAAGGCAACTTCAGGGCTGCAGGTGAGCCGAAGGCACTTTTGGCATTGGCATTTTGAAGAGAGAAGGAGCTGTCACATTTCTAGTTCCTGGAGAAACAAAACTGTGATAGGCAACGTTAATTACTTTGTTAGAGGAGATGTAGAGCTAGTCTTTACCTCTTATATGGAAGAATTTGGATATGGATTTGAATTATTAAAATTAAATTAATGCAAAGAAAGAATGAACGTGTATTTGTCATATCTAACCCTGCTAACAATGCCCGTATTTGAAAAAGTAAGGGAGTCAATGTTCAGTGCTTAAGTATAAACTTATTTGAGCTCAAATTGGTGAAAGCTTGGGTTGGAAGAACATGGGGTTTAAATCAAACTATAATGCTAATCTTAAACAAGTTATTTATACTTGCTGAACTTTAGTTTTTTCATCTGAAAAATGAAGACAGTAGCAACTTCATAAGATTGTAAAGATTAAATGAGATAATATGTGCAAATTGCTTATCACGTGACTGGCACAAAATAAATACCTAATACTTGGCATTTTGGCAATGATAGTAGTGGTTATAGTAGTAGTCCATAAACAAAGAATGAAAACGAAAACTAATAAATTTTCCTTTTAAGGGAAAGGAAACTAGAGACAATCAGAAGGTAAAATATCATTTTGTCATTTTTATTGAGATATATTATACCACTTAAGCGAGCTCTACATAAACACATAAACTCAAACAGAGTTTAAATCTTCAGGTGAGATGGGACAGTATTGAAATCAGAGAGATACAACTAAATACTGTAAAATATATCAGATTTTGATGTCTGCATTGCCTTATTAGGATGTTCAAAGTATGTAAAGAAGCATTCTTATGTTTTTAAGTATTAGAACACCATGCTTATAAGAACAGTTACTAAACTGGAAGATTTCTTAGGCTGTCAAGGTGATCTAAAATATTTTCTGTCTGAAGTAGGACGTGAAAGTCCATTAATGAAAGGAGAGATGAGGTTTGATGGATAGAAATAGAGAGCTATTGTAAGCACATAGACAAGGAGAAAGAAAAGCATATAGGTCTGAAGACTGCTAGTGAGGAAATGATATACAAATTACTTTACAAAAAAGAAAAGTAAAAAGACATGGAATAACAAGGCATGAGTTAAGATATAGGCCTGTTATGTTTTTACTTTTTATTTGAGTATTGTATAAATACAGATACTCACACATATAAACACACGTCTGCACATTATAGCTCAAAGAATTTTCACTAACTGAACTCACGAAGCATTCAGATGAAGAAACTGAGAATGATCCATACCAAGAAGCCCCACTGACATTGTCTTCAGCTCACTCACCAAAAATGGTATCATAGCCTTCTTGAGGCATAGATTAGCTTTACCTCTTTCTGTACTTAATATGGATGCGGGTTCAATCCCAGGTTTAGGAAGGTTGCCTAGAGATCCCCTGGCATGGCAACCCACTCCAGTATTCTTGCCTGGAGAATCTCATGGAGAGAGGAGCCTGGTAGGCTACAGTGCATAGGGTCGCGAAGAGTCGGACACAACTGAAGCAACTGAACATGCACACATGTACTTAATACAAATGACATGCTGGGATGTATACGTCTTAATGTCTGACCTGTTTAGCCCAATGAGTTCCGAGATTCACCCATATTGTTGAATGTAGCTCCAGATCATTCATTCTTATTTTATGGTATTGTTTTTAACTATATTAAATTTATTTATTCTGCTGTTTCAGGGTATTCGGATAATTGAGAACTATTAGGAACACAGCTGTTATACATGTACATATCACATACATATCTTTTGTTGAATATCTGTGCACATTTCTGTTAGGTATAACCGCCTTCTAATTTGTATAAAGGGAAGTCCAGGTAGTTTTGTATTTGTGTGTCAGTTGGAAAATTTTACTTGTTCTTAAACTTCAAGAGGCCTTACTAAGTTCTAGTTATGTTGCATTAATTCCAGTGATTCTCTGATAACACCTCTCAAGAAATCTGAGTTTCAGAGGAAGACTTTACAAAGCATTAGTCTTTCGGCAGACAGCTCAAAAATAGCTGCTGCAGCCAGCTCTTCACAGGGTTTGGCTTTGTTTGTTTTTAGTTGATTGAGAATGATGGTTGAAAACTGGCTTTACTTTTATTTTCTGTGGAGTTCTACACTTTATAAAACCTTGAATCATTGTGCAAGCTCCTAAGATTTCCTACCAAAAGACAACAACAAAAATCCTTTAGCTTAGAGGACTTACCCACTGGTCTCTGCAACATATGCCATACTTTGTCACCCTGATTTGTTCAACTAATGTGTCAGGCATCAGTGTTGCATTTCATTATTACTATGAATTTTAACAAATTGAATGTTACCACTCAGGAGACAGATGGATGTTTTGCATATGTTCTAGGGCAAAGCAAGTCAAAGCAACAAAATAAAACTATTGCTATTTTCTCTTGCTAGAGAAACGTTTCTTTGTTTTCATGTGTTCAGGGAGGATTGAAATGTCCTTGTTAAAATATTGTCAGCAGTGCACTGTCCCTGTTTTCTTTGGATAAATAGTTTACATTCTCCTTCAGAGAGGGAGTCACCAAATTAATTGATCTGGCTTACCAAGGATTTTCTGAGCTGCTTGGAAATGGAGTTGAAAAAGCACTAAAACTTAACTTGGAGTTCTTTCTTCATGAAATAGAGATGATGTATAATAGAGGTGACCCCACCATGGTTTGCCTGTACCCTATGCAGTCCTTAAAAGAGAAAACCCAGAAAAGAGCTTTATAACCAGAGTCTATCTGTTTGAAAAGGATTACTTTTGGATGTGCCCTGTTTGAATAGCTCCTCCTAGTGTAGCTTCGAAACAGAAAACCAGGAGACTTTCTGAAAGGCACTCATCTCTGAGTGATTCTAAGGCCAATTTTGCATCTGTCCCAAACAAAATTGTTAGCTGACCCGCTCTACTATTCTGTTATCACATATTTACAGCTGCTTTGGAGTTCTGAAATAATTATCTACTGTCTTTTAGAATACTTTTAGAAAAGAGTTTGCTCACTATGGCTCCCTGTGGGATCAAGTATGAAGAATATTTTCTATTTACATAGTCCTTTTAACCTAAATATATCAAAATCAATTTTGGAAATAATTTTCCCAGTGACCTTGGTTCTATACAGAAGCCTACTGGTTAAGTTTCAATATTTCTCTGCCAGACTGCTCAGACCTCCAATTTTACAATAGTTAGTGCTTCCTCTCCCCAGTCTGTCCTCCCTCTTCTTTTTCACTCTTCTGAGAGTAGCCATATCTGGCTTACTCACTGGGATTTGTTCTGCCCTTCCCCTGGGGTACAAAGGACTTGTATGAATCAATTTAAATTGGCCAGAAGAAATAGCCAGCAGCCTGCTTATGTCCAAATCCTCTGCCCTAATCACCAGTATGGAAAACTCATTGAAAAGAGCCACACATAATCTTACATCCATTGCATTAAAGATGAAACTGCCGAATTGAAAAGATCTCAGCCAATTAGAATTGAACACATAGCTCAATAGTGTGTCTGGCAGTTAGATTTGAAAAGGCTGCCTTTGATAAAGAAAAGCACTTCTTTATGTCAGGCTGTTTAGGGTCAGAAAATAACCCAAACCAGAAACAGAACTAAAAACTTCTTATTTGCTTCAGTACTGACACCAGTTAAAGTAATTTACAGAGGCTCCTATTCCAATATCTAATTACCCAGAATACAATATTTGTATACAGCAGAACTACTCTAATTCACAGTGACAGGGAGCTGCAGTTGGAAAATTAGTGAGTAAGTGAGCAAAAACAATAAAAATCAAGGCTCCTGTACCATGATATATACTTTGTTCATTCTTTTTGACAAGTGTAGTATGGTGTGAATTATTTATAGTAAACGTACCATAGTGTATTCTCTAAAAGTAATGAAGTCTTATAGTTGTGAGTTTCTACAGTTTTCAGCCAGTAAAAAATAACTAAGAGATAAGGCTGAGGGAGGAGTAGAAGGAAGGAGAAGTGACTTCATTAAATTTTTTGATAAATCTTCATCCTTGGTTTATAAACTCCCAGTCTTTTTCTATATTGAATTCTTACCTACTTGGAGTTTAGTTACTTAGTTTAATAAACATAGTTTATTATGCCAGGGTGGATTGGGATGAGGTAAAGGAAGGAATAAACAAAACGTTTAGGTGGTGTTTAAAATTCTATGTGTAATTTTCTGTCTTCTGGTTATCTCTCTACATGTTTAGTTAGCTCTCTTTAAAAAATAAATAAAATAATACCAGCTTTCACTTTTCACTTTCATGCATTGGAGAAGGAAATGGCAACCCACTCCAGTGTTCTTGTCTGGAGAATCCCAGGGATGGGGAAGCCTGATGGCTGCTGTCTATGGGGTTGAACAGAGTCGGACACGACTGAAGCGACTTAGCAGCAGCAGCAGCTCTCATTAAAATAGGAAGAACCTTTATTGTAGTAGGGGAATAATACAAAAAATTTTGAAACATAATAACTATATGTGAAACTGTATACGTTAATACAACTAGTAGAAGAGAACTTTACACTCGTTAATACCTTATTACATATGCATATGTGCATGCGTGCATGCTCAGTTGCTCAGCTGTATCCAACTCTTTGCAACCCCATGTACTGTAGTCCGCAGGCTCCTCCGTCCATGGGATTCACCAGGCAAGAATACTGGAATGGGTTGCCATTTCCTTCTCCAAGGGATCTTCGCAACCCAGGGACTGAATCTGCATCTCCTGTTTTGTGAGGAGGATGCTTTACTGCTGAGCCACCAGGGAAACCCATTCACACTATAGCTATGCAAAATTACTTGCTCCTCCCTACACATGTCCTGTTATTCCAGTTTTCTAAATCTTTTCTCATGCCATTCTCTCTTTCACTATACCCTTCCACATTGCCTACTCCACTTCACTTTAAATTTCTGATTTCTACTTAGCCTTCAAGATTCAGTTTATGGATCCTATCTTCTAGAAAGTCTCCCCTGACGTTCCAGCCTAGTACACATGTCCATTTGTTTTACTGTGCCATACTCATACTTCTGTCTCTGGTTGAAACATTATTCCCAATAACTTTTTGAGGACAAACATTTGGGCTATTAATCTCTGTCTTCCAAAACCTTAATTCAATGGCTGATTCCTAATAGCTGCTCAATACACATTTGCTGAAGTGAAATAGGGAATGAGGAGGTATTTCAGTCATAACATTCTATCAGGATTCTCACTGCATGGCATACAATCAGTCATAATATAGTTGATCTTTTCAACAACGCTAATTACTGATATCTGTTTTCTCTGTGGGGATTTTTTTTTAATATTGTAGGTTTTTGTGTTAACTGCACAATTCTAATACTCAAAGTAATAGGTAAAAGATTTTAAAGAATATTCTAAATAAACTTCCTCTTTCTACTCATTGGAACTGCAAAATTTTTTAATCTGGCTAGAATGCTCTTATTCTCCCTTTTTGCTTAATAACTCATGCTTATCTTTCAAGTTCAGCTTAAAAGACAATTCCTCAAGGAACACTTCCCTGACCCCTCCAGCCTATTGTAAAATAACATTGTTATGCACACTCACAGCATCTTCTACCTTTCCTTCCTAAAGAATCCACCTGCCAATGCAGGATTTGATCCCTGGGTCAGAAAGACCCCTGGAGAAGGAAATGGCAACCCACTCCAGTATTTTTGCCTGGGGAAATCCCATGGACAGAGGAGCCTGGCAGGCTACGGTCCATGGGATTGCAAAAGAGTTGGACACGACTTAGTGACTAAACCAAAATATTTGTATTCTAAACAAAACATATAAAAGATATATATATGTATATACTATACAACATGCACAAAATTTACAGTGAATATATATACATATATGTTTTTCTACTACACAACATTACAAGAGTAAAGGGCATTTCTGTTTCAACATTATACTCTTATACTTTGTGCCATTCATTCATTCATTCAAAAATCTGTGTCACAAAACTAATACGTGATAGACAGTATACTCAGAATTGAGGTAAAATAGTGAGCAAAAGAGATAATATCTCCCTGCACTTTAGAAGTTTGCATTTCTAGTAGAAGAGACACATCATAAGAAGGATAACAAATAGAAACTATCAGATAATAATAAGTGCTAAGAATAAAATAAAAAGGAAACATGATAGCAAGTAAAAAGTTCAAGGACACTATTTAAAATGAAAAAGTCACAGAGGGCTTCCCTGGAAAGATATTGTTTGAGCTAGTCTCTAATGGGCACTCAATAAATATGTGTGGAAGAGAAAAGAAGGAGAAATAAAGGCAAAGTGCAAAGGGAGGAAAAAGAGGAAAGAGGAATGTTAAATGGTTTGTATAAACGTTCTTTTGCCAAAAGTTTCCATCCTTGTGGAGTCTTATCTCAAGATGAAGGAAGACTCGTGACATTCTATCTGGTCCTGGTGAACAAGGAACAAGAATTCTTAATAAAGAACAAGAATCATGGGGGAAGCAGGGAGTGTGTTCTCTTTCTCACGATATCAAATTAAATCAGTTTTCAGATTTATGTCAGAAGAACATGTCACAAGTCTGAAATTTTTGTTCCCTCTGATTTTATTGACAGTGTGAGGGACCAGGACTGTCAGGAGGAAAATGAGCCATTGAACAGCAAACAAACATCAGGAGCCATCCTCTGATCTCACTTTTCAGTGTTTCTGGAAAATGGGTTTTTAACCTGAATGTAAGGGGGAATAGCAAAATATTGAGCAAAGCCCCATCTATCATTGCTGTGAGAGTTGTATTTTTTGAGGCAGGTATAAAGAAGGTCCAAACTGTTTTTTGATGGCCTGGACATGTGGTACATATGAGATCAATAAGAATTTCTTGGCTTCTTTATCAAGATCAAATCTCCATGTTTTCTACTTAATCTCAGACCCACAGGGCCTCACAGTTGGAAAGTCAGAGAGAAGGTCTTAATACTGGTGTCATTCACCATTAATCTTTAGATCTAGTTTTTAAAATGATTTTCATGGCAAGCTTTCTTCTGTGTTCTTAAAATAATTTCTCATAGCAGTGAACAACATTCATTGTTTCTAGGACAAAATGGTAGGGACTGGCAGACAACCTTATAGGGAAATAATAAAATTTGTACTTTCCTTTCTCAAATAATTGTGAATCCTCTTTTGTGTATGTGGCCACAATATAGATACTAAATTGTCGGTGTTCCAGCCCTTTGAATGGACTTGTAGCCTTAAAGGACAACTTAGGTTTTAAAATAAGGAGCTATTCAGAAAGTTGTGAGGGTGTGTGTGTGGAGAGGGGGGTTGTGGGGGAAATCACTCCTAATGTAAGGATTACACAAGAAGAAGACATTAAAGGGGAAGCCTGGTGCTTGGGGAATAAAGACAGGACTGGAAGAGCAGGGAGCTGGAAATGAAAGTGACTGCAAGCCAGCAGGGAAGAGTCCCATATGCCAAAACCCTCAAGGGCACCCATGAGTAATAGTCTGAAAGTGCAAATCATTATTATAACTGCATTAGGCTAATAACATAGCAACCTCCTATTTGGGTAAAGCACTTGGATGTAGATAGCAAATTCTTAGATATGGGAAAACATTTTATTTAATTAGTGGAACTTCGATCATCTCTGGATGTGTCCCATTAGTATACCTTGGTTATCTGGGTATATCCATTATCAGGAGTTTGGCTCACAAGTCCATTTAGTGAGTTCCATCAAGGCCTTTTTCTGCTTAACCCCTCACAGCCAAGTATCAGGGTACTGGGCTCTAGTGGTTTTCAGGTTTCTTTGCATACACTGGTAGTTTGTCAGAGCAATGCTAGTAGAGGAGAATTGCCCGTACATGTAGCAGGAGGTGGGAAATCAGGCAGAGATGCCTTCCAGAGCCAAGAGGGCCTCTTGGCATTTCCCTGGCAGCCTCGTGCTTATCATCCGCCAGAACCCAGGCACTCATTAGGCTCTTGATGAAAAGCATCCTAAGGAAAATGCCAGCAAATTGTGCCACTGTGCTGGCAGGAAATTAAAACTGCTCAGAGCAAGTGGAGCCAAGAGAGCTGTTGAGATGAAAGGTAACATCAAGGGTGTGATCACGGACTCACACAGGCATTCAAGATTCAAGATGTGGCTTTCTGCTTCACTAGGGAAAGCAGGAGGCCCTCTCAGCTGTCAGCCACTGTCAGTCCAACAGAGGGGCTGAGACTGGTGAGGAGGTGGGCTCTGTGATATAAGCTTTGTTGTGCTTGGGTAAGGGCTTGTGGTTTGGGTTCTTTTCTTTCCCCGCAGGAGCCTCTCTTAGGAAAAACAGAAATAAGAAAAAAGATTTGTTCTGTTCTTCCTGGTCCCAAACACTTAAAAATCAAATTAAGTAAAATAACAATTTCAAAAGTATCACAGGTCTTATTTAAGTAAGATCAGATAGTGTGGATAGGAGCAGATAAAACCTTAGAGCCTAAGAATCTAGCAGTGGGACAGATGAAGGGGTGTTTTAATTCTGTGGGAAATACTTGGTGGTGGTGCTAATTTGCCTGAGGCTCAAATGGTCATTAGCGGTGGAGAAGAAAGAAAAGCAGTACCAACATGCAAACATAAGTACACTGAGATTTGATTTGGTAGGCAGAGCAATGGCCCCCAAAGATGCTGAAGTCCTGTTCCCTGGAACCTGAGAGTATGCTGCCTTACATAGCAAGTGGCTAAGGGGAATTAAAGTTGCAGACTAGCTGCTGACTAACTGAAAGAGAGAAAAGAAACCTGGATCTTCCAGATGGGCCTAATGTAACATCGGGCTCCTAAAATGTAAGCAGAAGCCAGAGTGATAGGATGTAAGAAGGACTCAGCCAGCTGGTGATGGTTTTGAAGATATAGAAAGGGGGCCACAAGGCAAGGAATTTTGGTGGCCTCTAGAGGTTAAAGCGTCTGCCTGCGATGCAGGAGACTGGGTTTGATTCCTGGGTCAGGAAGATCCCCTGGAGAAGGAAATGGCAACCCACTCCAGTATTCTTGCCTGGGGAATCCCATGGAGGGAGGACCCTGGTAGGCTACAGTCCACGGGGTTGCAAAGAGTCAGACACAACTGAGCTACTTCACTTTCAGAAACTGGAATAGGAAAGAAAAGGAAACTGATATTCCCTAGGACCTCTAGGAGGAATGCAGGCCTGCCAACAGCTTGATTTTAGGCCAGTGAGAATCATGTTGGACTCTGACCTCCAGAACTACAACATGGTAGAGTTGAATTAAACCACTATATCTGTGGTAATTAACAATAGCAAAGAAAATGAATATACTGGTATTTATACTGGTATTGAATATTCATTGGAAGGACTGATGCTGAAGCTAAAACTCCAATACTTTGGCCACCTGATGCAAAGAACTGACTCATTTGAAAAGCCCCTGATGCTGGGAAAAACTGAAGGCGAAAGGAGAAGGGGATGACAGAGGATGAGATGGTTGGATGGTATCACCGACTCAATGGACATGAGTTTGAGTAAACTCCAGGAGTTGGCAATGGACAGGGAGGCCTGGTGTGCTGCAGTCCATGGGGTCGCAAATTATCAGATATGACTGAGCGACTGAACTGAACTGACTGATTTAGAAAATTTATCTGAAGTTCCAAAAATAGAGTTTCCAAGTTCATTTACAATTCTTGAAGCAAAATAGTAAGGCAAGAAAGCAGTGAAAAAATCCAAAAGGCATATTTATGTGTTAGAACTGTTAGGCATATTACATCTATTGCCTCTCTTAATCTTTACGACAGCCTTATGAATAAGTCTCATCACCTCTAATCTGTAAACAAGGATATTTTTGAAAAGTAAAAACAAATCATGCCCTTCAATTAATCAAAATCTTCCAGCAGTCTCCCATCTTCTCTGCGTTAGTATCCAGACTCCTTATCCTCACCTATAAGCTGTAAAGCTCCTCATCAGTAGTATTAAAGTGTGGATTACTGATCAGCCTCACCTGGGACTTTGTTAGAAAAGCAACTCTCAGATCCCGCTAGAGACCTTTTCAATCAGAGTCTCTGAAGGTAGGCTCAGGAATCTGTGGTTTAACATGTCCTCCAGGGGATTCTTGTACACACAATTAAGTCTGAAAAGTCCTCCACATGATGTGCATTCATCTACTTCTCCAGCTAAATCCGGGCCAGTCATCCTTGCTTGTGACGCTCCGGCCAAACTGGCCATCTTTCATTTTCTGAACATGTCATGCTTTCTCCCATTTGGGGCTCTTTACCTTATCTCTTCTTTCTGATTAGTAGACTCTTTCTTTAGAAATTTACCTGTTGGCTTATGCCTTTCATGTTTTGCGGTTTCCCTGATGGTGAGCACATGAGAGTCCAGTAAAAGAGTATTGATGGTACTAGTTTCCCATTATTTCATCACCCATGTGTGCATGCTACATCGTTTCAGTCGTGTCTGACTCTTTTGCAACCCCATGGACCGTAGCCCACCAGGCTCCTCTGTCCATGGCATTCCCCAGGCAAGAATACTGAAGTGGTTTGCCATGCCCTCCTTACCTGTGTCGATGATTTGAGAAAACCATTGATCTGCTACAGATGATAAGATAATGGACACTAGTTGTTAACTGTAGATATGTTTTTCTACAAGTTTAAACAATCATAGTTACAATTGTTTTTGTTTTTGTTTTTTTAACTTGAGGAATCTAGATCTGAAATGTTGCATTTTAAAAAGCTTTTAGTGCTGATAAATATCTTAATCATTTCATTTCATGATCCTTCATGCTCTATTAATTTTAGTTCTTTTTTGAAGGGAGGATTTAATAAGCAGGTACAATTCACAGCATATTCTCTATATTCTAGCTAAATGTATCTGAAGCCATGTTAACTATGAACCCTTCATGATAGATAAGCATTTATACTTTTTCAATTTCTAAATTTTGCCCTTTATACAGTGAGTTCTGTCGCAATTCACAAGTCTCTTGGCAGGGTCTTTAAGGCTGACTTTGTTTTCTTCTTGTATAAATTAGCTACAGTAGATTATTTTCACAGTTAAAGCATAAAATAGTATCAAAGTTTAGTTCTATTGAAAATTGTCTGTCTACTCAAGGAGCACTTGACATTTTATTCTTTGTAATTTTAAGTTCATAGTGCAATTAACAAGTTCCCGAATTTTGGTGGTATTATGTAATAGAAATTTATTTCTCAGTCATGTTACAGTTCAGGGTAGGCATTTCTGGTCAGTGGATTGCTTTTTCCCCTCCCATATGGTCTCAGAGCTCTCCACATCCAGCTAGCAAATAGGGAGAGGAGAGAAGACTCACTTATTTCTCAAAGTCCAGACCTGGAAATGACATCACTTTTGCTCATATTTACTTGATGGGTATCTGTCACAAAGCCACAGTTAGATGCAATGGGAATACAGAGTTTTTGTCCCTGGATGGGTAGCCATTCTCTCTGACAGATTCACTCTGAATGGGAAGTACAAATATTGGTAGGCAGCCAGCTGTCTTCTGCCACAGGAATCTATGGAAATTATCTTAATGCCTTGTTATACTGCACTTGCCAGTCAAATGTAATGCTCAGTCACAGCAAATAAATCTCTCCTTCCTGGTTACCAAATGTACTTTTCACTCTTCTAATCATGATCCTTTTATATACTCCCATTGCACTTGATGTTTACTCATTTAGAAATTCTACAATTCTTATTGTTTGTTCAGTTACACTAAACTTTCTGAGAGTAGGACCACAGTTGCCTTGTTCATTGCATCCCCCATACCCAACATAGTGCTTGAAATAGTGCCTCACATATAGCCGTCTTTTTTTTTAATTGAAGTGTGCTTGACTTACAATATTATATTAGTTTCAGGTATATGACTTTGTGATTCGATGTTTTTATATGTTAGAAAACGATGGTGGAGTCTAAATGAATTATTTTGAATGAATGCATGAGTGAAAATTCTCAATTCCTATTGCAGTGTATTGCTTCTTAAGATCCATCCTGTTTCAAGCTACCTCTGGATATTTTGCAATTAGATAGTGAGCTGAATAGATCAAATAAGAATTAAGACCCTTTGCCCTTCTTTGTCTTTTCATAAAGGACATGATGCAATTGTCACACTTCTGAAACATTATAAGAGACCTCAGGATGAATTGCCCTGTAATGAATATTCTCAGCCTGGAGGAGGTACCCTCTTTCTTTTTAAATTTTCATTGTGGTGATATTGTGGCTAAAGGTAAGCCTGTGTTTCTGTTAGCAACATTTTAGGGTCTAAGAGGAAGGCTTATCAGATTAGCTTTATTTTAATAAAATTTATGTCTGAGTAAGGCTGAAAATAAAGAAGCCCCCACTTAGGCTACTTTCTAACTCACCCATCTGCAGTTCCTCCAAGTTTTACATCCCTGGACTGGATGTTTATGAGGCTGGTAGATGCCTGGGAAGGCCTAGTAAGCTGAGCAGTCATTTCCCCTTTCAGCAATCTATTAAGATAGGACAAAGAATACTCATATGCAGACACAAATTAAATTTGCTGGAGTCTGCTAGACTTTGGACTTTTATTTTTAATCATTTTATGTACACTCCAAATAAATACTTGCTATACAGTTTTAGTGTCCAGAGAAAGACCTGGGCTTCAGTTACACTCTCACTGGGTGTTATTAGCAAGTTTTCTTTTGTTATATGCTTCTTTGTATAATGTTTAACTTTTATGTAGGAAAAATCATTTGCTACTTTTAACTCTGTAATATAATTTGATTTCAGATGGCTCCTATGTGTCTGTTCCATCTCCTTTGGGCAAGATTAAAAGCATGACAAAAGGTATTTTAATATGGGACAATTGTTATATTTTATTACTGAGTAATTACTGCCTCAAATATGATAACTTCCTATTTTGTCTTACATATTACAAATGACTATTTTGCAGGCATAAGTAATATTATTAGCAGATCATTCTTTCCACGATTAACCTCATCTGCTGTTATTTTGCATATGTCCTCTTAGTTCATGAAGTGAAAATTCCATATGAATATTAAAAGAAGATCAAATTCTCATAGACTTCTGTATTTTTAATGAAAGTTAAGTTGTAACTATTAATATCTTTCATAAAAATTGGTAATAGGTTTGTCATAGGGAAAAAACTGAAAAAAAATAAATTATATTTCAAGAGATCCCAAGTAAGTAATACTTTGGGAACTTTTTGAATGTATACTACACACAGAAATTAATACCACTGAATCAAGGAAGTAAAACATATACAACTGTAAATTTATATTGAACTATTTAGAGTTTGAAATTTTAAAAAATTATTTCTGGCTTTGAATGTGTCTTCTGAATGATTCACATGCTTATTTCCTAATTGGCATCTCTTTAAGGTTGAATTTATGGCTATTTGACTAAGCTTTTTGTGACAGGTTGAAGGGATTGACCAGATAAGGCTCTTTATCATGATGTGATATGAACTGTATTCTAGAGTTGCCACATCATACAGACAAGTAGTGGTTGACCAAATCAGGTATAAACTCTCAGCCCTGATAACAAAGGTCAGGTAGCAAAGGCAGAGAGCTAACATGTTTTTAATGCACGGGATAGGGATCATTTATGATACGGTTTTGTATGTCCAAATAGTCAGTTACAGTTAGAAAATTAAATGGTACTAGGGAAAGATATTTTTGGTTAAGCATATATGTGCATGTGTGTTTAAATATCCACATGTTTGCTGTTTATTTTTTAAAAAATATAAAATAACAATTCCTGTTTGCAGAGAAGGCAGATGTTCTCCTCTTAAGGGCTGGCTTGCCTTCACATTTCCATCTTCAGCTCTCAGAAATTGAGTTCCATGAGATCATCGGCTCAGGTAACTAAAGAAAATACTAGTCTGTTTCAGTTTAATGAGCTCCATATGTTAACATGTGTTTACTTGTTTGTCTTACACAATTTTAGGTTCTTTTGGGAAAGTGTATAAAGGACGATGCAGAAATAAAATAGTGGCTATAAAACGGTAAGCAAGCAAATGAGAAATGTTAGCATCTGAGTAGTAAACGTTGAGAAGTGTATGCATGGTGAGCCCCTTGTTTTGATTCATCTGGTGACTGAAGACTCCTGTTGCTGCGTTTTTCAGTTACCGAGCCAACACCTACTGCTCCAAGTCAGATGTGGATATGTTTTGCCGAGAGGTGTCCATTCTCTGCCGGCTTAATCATCCATGTATCATTCAGTTTGTGGGTGCTTGCTTGAATGATCCCAGCCAGTTTGCCATCGTCACTCAGTACATATCAGGGGGTTCCCTATTCTCCCTCCTTCATGAACAGAAGAGGTATGATCACTGATTCATCATTTTGTATGTCATTGGAATTACAGTTACATCACCTCATATGCTTTCTGCTTAGATGAGCCTTTGCTTTCTGAAATCTCTGAGTTCTAGGAAATGGGACATTCTAAAGATGGCTAATAATTTATGCCCAATAATTATTTTTTAATGAATAGAAAGACTTCTATGTTCTCTTAACAAGAATCCAATTTAAGATAACAAATTCAAGGAATTTAAATTAGTAACTGAATAATTAGGCTAAATTTGATGTACCAGGAAAGCAGATATGTGTAAGCTCAGAATAAAATAATTACTAGGGGTTGCAGTATTTATTTTTAAAAGTTTTAAGAAAAAATAATCTTGTACAAGTCTAATTTGAATTAACTTCCTAGATCTATGCATATGATAATTAGAATGTGGTTTTTACTTAGTAATTAGATTTCCTTTTTATGTTATTATAAAGAAATTAAGTGTAATATTACAAATGTTATAAAATCAAGTTGAATGTTTAAATAAGAGGGGTTGGTATCTGAATTGATCTATAGTTAAGTATTATCAGGTGTAGAAAAGGCTATTTTTCTGCATTTGTTGAGTTTTTAGCTTAACCTTCAATCAAGAAAAAAGGCTGAAATTGTACAGAATAACAAATTACACACACTATTGATTTCTTGTAAAAGATGTAGTATTGGATTTGACCATTTCATCCTCATTAAATTTATTTTTAAATTCTAGGATACTTGATTTGCAGTCAAAATTAATCATTGCAGTAGATGTTGCCAAAGGTATGGAGTACCTTCACAACTTGACACAGCCAATTATTCACCGTGACTTAAACAGGTATTTTTCCCCCTAAATAATGAACCTGAAATTCTGTAACTTACCAGGAGTCTAAGATAGATTTCAGTGAAGATACACTTTATATTTATTGTAGAATACAATTTTCTACTCTGTGGGTGAGGGGATGGGCTAACATCAGCCTAGGCAATAGAATGTTGCACCATTGTCTTTTACAGAAATATAAAGCTGTATAACTGCTTCTCAGGGGTATTTCAAATCTATGAAAAATATCCAGAAAGATGATAACATCTGTAAAATTCAATAGCTAACTAATTCTCAGGCCACTAGAGTCAGATCAAGGATTGAGATCAATGATCATTATAGAATGTCGTGTCTCATTCAAAGTTAGGTATTGTAGGAGGACCTGATATAAAATTGTCTGAAATACTACTATTGTGCTAACATTTTGATATGTTTCTTATAAGAAAAAACTCAGCCAAAACACAGCAGCTCATTTCCCTCACTATCACATGAAGATGTTTTCATATGGAATGGAGACTTCAAACAAATAGAGAATTATTGTGTCTCAGTGGTGGAATCCCAAGGTTTTGTGTTTGTTTGTTTGTCTATTTTAGTGAATGATTTCTCTAAGCAAAGTCTTACAGGGAAGCTGATACACAAAATGGAACAGCTTTAGTCGGAGGCCGAGTATACAGTAGAGAATTAATTTCTCTACTGTTCATTTCTCACTGCCAAAGAGGGAGCTCCTTGGGCCATCTCTCTGTAATTCCAGAGATGCTAAGGAGAAAAGGTGGAAAAATCTGATAAATCACTAGTTTATGAAAGAAGTCAGATTATTCAAAATCAATATGTTTATTTTATGGTTGTCAATAAGGTTCAAATAGGTCCCAAACCACTAGACCATTCAGGTATGACCTAAATCAAATCCCTTATGATTATACAGTGGAAGTGAGAAATAGATTTAAGGGCCTAGATCTGATAGAGTGCCTGATGAACTCTGGAATGAGGTTCATGACATTGTACAGGAGACAGGGAACAAGACCATCCCCATGGGAAAGAAATGCAAAAAAGCAAAATGGCTGTCTGGGGAGGCCTTACAAATAGCTGTGAAAAGAAGAGAAGCAAAAAGCAAAGGAGAAAAGGAAGATATAAGCATCTGAATGCAGAGTTCCAAAGAATAGCAAGAAGAGATAAGAAAGCCTTCCTCAGCAATCAATGCAAAGAAATAGAGGAAAACAACAGAATGGGAAAGACTAGAGATCTCTTCAAGAAAATCAGAGATACCAAAGGAACATTTCATGCAAAGATGGGCTCGATAAAGGACAGAAATGGTATGGACCTAACAGAAGCATAAGATATTAAGAAGAGGGGGCAAGAATACACAGAAGAACTGTACAAAAAAGAGCTTCATGACCCAGATAATCACAATGGTGTGATCACTCATCTAGACCAGACATCCTGGAATGTGAAGTCAAGTGGGCCTTAGGAAGCAACACTATGAAAAAAGCTAGTGGAGGTGATGGAATTCCAGTTGAGCTATTCCAAATCCTGAAAGATGATGCTGTGAAAGTGCTGCACTCAATATGCCAGCAAATTTGGAAAACTCAGCAGTGACCACAGGACCTGAAAAGGTCAATTTTCATTCCAATCCCAAAGAAAGGCAATGCCAAAGAATGCTCAAACTACCACACAATTGCACTCATCTCACATGCTAGTAAAGTAATGCTCAAAATTTTCCAAGCCAGGCTTCAGCAATACATGAACCGTGAACTTCCAGATGTTCAAGCTGGTTTTAGAAAAGGCAGAGAAACCAGAGATCAAATTGCCAACATCTGCTGGATCATGGAAAAAGCAAGAGAGTTCCAGAAAAACATCTATTTCTGCTTTATTGACTATGCCAAAGCCTTTGACTGTGTGGATCACAACAAACTGTGGCCAGTTCCGAAAGAGATGCGAATACCAGACCACCTGATCTGCCTCTTGAGAAATCTGTATGCAGGTCAGGAAGCAACAGTTAGAACTGGACATGGAAAAACAGACTGGTTCCAAATAGGAAAAGGAGTACGTCAAGGCTGTATATTGTCACCCTGTTTATTTAACTTATATGCAGAGTACATCATGAGAAAAGCTGGACTGGAAGAAACACAAGCTGGAATCAAGATTGCCGGGAGAAATATCAATAACCTCAGATATGTAGATGACACCACCCTTATGGCAGAAAGTGAAGAGGAACTAAAAAGCCTCTTGATGAAAGTGAAAGTGGAGAGTGAAAAAGTTGGCTTAAAGCTCAATATTCAGAAAACGAAGATCATGGCACCCGGTCCCATCACTTCATGGGAAATAGAAGGGAAAACAGTGGAAACAGTGTCAGACTTTATTTTTTTGGGCTCCAAAATCACTGCAGATGGTGATTGCAGCCATGAAATTAAAAGATGCTTACTCCTTGGAAGGAAAGTTATGACAAACCTAGATAGCATATTAAAAAGCGGAGACATTACTTTGCCAACGAAGGTCCGTCTAGTCCAGGCTATGGTTTTTCCTGTGGTTATGTATGGATGTGAGAGTTGGACTATGAAGAAGGCTGAGTGCCAAAGAATTGATGCTTTTGAACTGTGGTGTTGGAGAAGACTCTTGAGAGTCCCTTGGACTGCAAGGAGATCCAACCAGTCCATTCTGAAGGAGATCAGCCCTGGGATTTCTTTGGAAGGAATGATGCTATAGCTGAAACTCCAGCACTTTGGCCACCTCATACGAAGAGTTGACTCATTGGACAAGACCGTGATACTGGGAGGAATTGGGGGCAGGAGGAGAAGGGGATGACAGAGGATGAGATGGCTGGATGGCATCACTGACTCAATGGACGTGAGTCTGAGTGAACTCCGGGAGTTGGTGATTCACAGGGAGGCCTGGCGTGCTGCAGTTCATGGGGTCGCAAAGAGTCGGACACGACTGAGCGACTGAATTGAACTGAACTGAAGGCCCTTTATACAAAGTCCATAGTTCTGAAACTACTAAATATTCATTAATTATGCCAGTCATTTGTTCAACAACTACTTAGGTATCTACCATGTTTGAAGCCTTTATACTTGGCACAACAGAGCCAGGTAAAACTGCCATAGACTCCAGTATTCAATATACTTTAGGTATAAACCAATAAGTTATTTTAAGTAGATAGTGAAATATTTTCTGTAATATTTGAGAAAGAAGAATAAAGATTATTTCTGAAGAATTTAGAAACAACTTTATGGAAGAGGTGACATTCGAGCTTGACCCTAAAGGATGGATAGAGTTTGGAAGAGCATCCCAGGGTTAAGGAAGATGTGAAAAAAATAGATGTTAGAAAGTTAAAGGCATGTTATAGGAGTACTGAATAGTTTCACTTCAATGGATGAAATGTATAAATGTATTTAGTGTATGTAATGTATGAAGAGGACTGTTGGGAGAGAAAAATAAATTGAAACAAGAGCCAGAAATTATTAAATGCTAGAGTAAAGCAGTTTAGACTTCACTCTAAAAGCAAGAAGGAGGCACTGAGAATATTTGAGCAAGGAGTCAGAAATTTGGGACTGTATTATGGAAAGATTAATTCAGCATCTTTATAAAAGATCAGCTTAAGCAGAAAGTCAAGAAACTGGTGAAGCAGTTGTTGCAGTGATCTAGATAAGTAATGAAAAGCAGAATTTCACTAATGGCAGAGGAAATGAAAGGAAGAGACAGATATGAAATATAGGAGCGATAAAATTAGATATGAGCAGCAGCTGAATCTTAGATATTGGAAGTAAACATATATAGGACTCAATCTATTTATAATTACTTACTAGTTTTCAAATAAAATTAATTTCTTTCCTGTTATTATTTTCTTTGTGAGTTAGTAGCTCAGTCGTGTCCAGCTCTTTGTGACCCTATGGACTGTAGCCTGCAAGGTTCCTCTGTCCATAGAATTCTCCAGGCAAGAATACTGAAGTGGGTTGCCATTTCCTTCTCCAGGGGATCTCCCCAACCCAAGGATCAAACCTGAGTCTCCCACATGCAGGCAGATTCTTTACCATCTGAAGCCCCAGGGAAGCCCATTATTTTCTTTACGTCTCTTTCAAAAATATTTATGTTAATAAGCATATTTTTTCTATGGGTTTCAGTAGCAATAGTTAGGAAATTTAGATTTAGTTGATAAATTATCAAATTCAAACTGGTGATTTGTGAGTTTTAGGCATATTATTGTTCATCCCAATCACCTTTGCCATGTGTCATTAAAACAAATGAGAGGTCACTGAGTTTTCTCTGGCCGCAACTCTTCATTTATGGGGCAGTTGAATGTGTGTTCTGGTGCCCTGAGAGTAAGTGTAAATTGTTACCACCAGGTAATAAAGCAGGACCAAAAATATAAATGTTGTTGGTTAAAAGTTTCAATAGAACATTTATTATATAACAGAAGTTTATATTTACCATTTCTTCTGTCTCTAACCTAAATACTTAAATTGTACCAAAAAGTCTTATGAAAGCTCATAGGAGCTTTCAATATAAATAGAGTACCAAATTATTATATTTATTATTTATGGACATTCTTTTCTACTGCTCCTTAGTCTGAGTTCAGTTCAGTTGCTCAGTCATGTCCAACTCTTTGCGACCCCATGAACCACAGCATGTCAGGCTTCCCTGTCCATCGTAACTCATGGAACTTGCTCAAACTCATGTCCATCAAGTCAGTGATACCATCCAAACATCTCATCCTCTGTCGTCCCCTTCACCTCCTGCGTTCAATCTTTCCCAGCGTCAGAGTCTTTTCCAGTGAGTCAGTTCTTCGCATCAGGTGGTCAAAGTATTGGAGTTTCAACTTCAGCATCAGTCCTTCCAATGAATATTCAGGAATCATTTCCTTTAGGATTAACTCATTTGACCTCCTTGCAGTCCAAAGGACTCTCAAGAGTCTTCTCCAACACCACAGTTCAAAAGCATCCATTCTTCGGTGCTCAGCTTTCTTTATAGTCCAACTGTCACATTCATACATGACTATTGGAAAAACCATAGCTTTGACCAGATGGACCTTTGTTAGCAAAGTAATGTCTCTGCTATGCCAACAAAGGTCCATCTGTCTAGTCCAGCTCTTAGTCTAGTGACAATAAAACATTCAGCTTTTCAGGATTATGTAGCATGCATACTGCCCAAAACAGTCCTCTCCTCAGAGGGCTTAATACAATCTGGTTAGGTACATAAAACATATGCTCAGGAAGCAAATTAATTGCCATTTAATGGGGAATTATTAATCAGCCATTTTCAAAGGATTTTTAGTAAATTAAAAATCACAGTAGAATGGAAAATTTCCTGGAGGATATAGAGCAAAAACTAGACTTTGAAGACTAGGCATGTGTCTTCCCTCAATCTTTTCATAACATACTGATCCTTGCATTTGCACAATGCTTACAAATCCCCTCCCACTGAAATAGGTGGAAGGAAAAATATATAAAACAGAGTGAAAAACTCAGGCATTGCATTTGTATTGAAATAACCTTCTTCCATGTTTCTCTTCTCTATTCTGGGCAGGTCAGGGCTTCAGGATCAGCAATCCTGCTCTCTTCATCTCAGATTTACAAAACTGAGCATAGCATCTCACACAGTGCTGTTCAGTCAATGCATTTTTAACGGAACCAAATTCCTGAGGCATTTCTATGAACATCATTTCAGAAAGCAGTGATCTAGTTGGTACAAGTATAACTACTTGTAGATAGAGTCCGAATAACTTGCCCAGTACCTTTTATAGTTCTAAAGGAAAGAAGATGTTTTTGGTTACAGATCAACCCACACAGAGGGGAAACTTGTATCTTTGGTTTCATGGTTATTGATTTATTTGAGTGAAAGAAAAAACTTTGCCTTTTCCCTTGTAAGTTTCTTACCATATAAATCTGAATGTTATTTTCGATTTTCAGTATATGTTAGAAATTCAAGGAGTGCTTAAGGAGGTAGTTCTTCCCAGTGATTATAATAATTTATTTAGTATATACAATGTGAAAAAGCTCTGCCACACCTTTGTCATGTATAGTTTCATTTAATTTCTTAGCAATTCTATAATTATTATTATGTCATTTTGCTGTAAGGAAAATGACTAAAGGTATTATGCCCAGAGCCACATCCTTATAGACATATTGTGCTGTCCCAACAACAACAACAAAACCAAAGTCAGTACAGAGAGATAGAAAGAAGCTGGTGATATTGGATGAGCATCAGCCATATTTATCAACCTTGCTCTTTGTACCTCAGTCCTGTAGGCTAAATTCCTGTGACCCAAATCACTTCTCCTATCATTTGCTTGTGCTTCTTTATTTCTGCTTTATTTCTTCTTCTATACCCTATGTTCTGCAAGTATGGAGCAGAGGTTGCATATGAGGCACACGGATGTTTTCTTTGTCCCATAGTGTTTACTGTTGTTGTTCAGTCACCCAGTTGTGTCTGACTCTTTGTGACCCCATGGACTGCAGCACACCAAGGCCTCCCTATCTCTCACCATCTCCCAGAGTTTGCCCAAGTTCATGTCCATTGCATTGGTGGTGCCATCCAGCCACCTTATCCTCTGACACCTTCTTCTCCTTCTGCCCTCAATCTTTCCAAGCATCAGGGATTTTTCCAGTGAGTCAGCTCTTCCCATCAGGTGGCCAAAATGCTGGAGCTTCAGCTTCAGCCTCAGTCCTTCTGAAAGGCTGTTGCTGCACCACGCAAAGATACCAGGATTCTTGGCCTCCGGAGGAGAAGAATTCAATGCGGGGCCAGAGACGAGGCTTGATCACTCAGAGCTTTTGTATAATAAAGTTTTATTAAAGTATAAAGGAGATAGAGAAAGCTTCTTACATAGGCATCAGAAGGGGGCAGAAAGAGTACCCCCTTGCTAGTGTTAGCCATGGAGTTAAATAATTAGTTATTAGTTAATAACCAATTAGAGAGCCATAACTCTCTAGTTATTACAGTGAGTCAAAAGAATGTCTGGAGGTTGTAAAGACCTCACTAGACCTACTCCCATAATTTACACCTTACAATAACAGGATTAGCCAGAAGGTTTTTTCCAGAGACTGTCTTCAAGCAGGATACATTATTGTTATATAATCCTAAGGAATGTAGAGGGACAAAAAAGTTTGTCCTTTCTTCCTCCTTCAGAATTCCAGACCCCTCTCTCCTTAGGAACCCCTAGACTTCTTATCAGCTTGCCTAGGAAATGACTCTCTCACTTCCAATGAGCATTCAGGGCTGATTTCCCTTAAGATTGACTGGCTGGATCTCCTTGCTGTCCAACGGACTCTCAGAAGTCTTCTCCAGCACCACAGTTCAAAGGCATCAATTCTTTGGTGTTCTGCCTTCATTATGGTCCAGCTCTCACAACCATACATGACCACTGGGAAGACCATAGCCTTGACTATTCAGACATTTGTTGGTAGAGTGATGTCTCTACTCTTCAAGACACTGTCTGGGTTTGTCATAGATTTCCTGCTAAGAAGCAATCATCTTCTGATTTCATGGCTGCAGTCACCATCTGCAGTGTTTAAATATTTTTAAATGTGTAGCTCTAGACAGGAATGTACTTTTCAATTTATCATGGATCCCACCACCTACCAACTTACCATTTTATATCTGGTCCAATTTATATATTCACTTTGTGGCATTGGAGCTTGAAAAATATGGTTTACAGCTACACATTTTAATGTTTTTACTTTATACCAGCAGCTATGTTTTCTTGGAAAAGTACATGTTCCAAATTTGTTATGTTGAAACCAAACATCACTGCAAACATCAAATAAATGGTCTTTCCCCTATATAATTATATAGTATCAGTTCAATTTAGTCGCTCAGTCGTGTCCGACACATCAGGCTTCTCTGTGCATCACCAATTCCCAGAGTTTGTATATAGTATAACAACACTGTAACCAACAAAATAGTGACATTTCCAACAGAGTGGCCATGACGCTCCAAAGAGCGATATAAATGAAAGCCTCTTGTATTACCACTAGCACTACCTGGGAAGCTCTGTAAACTGTGAAGCACAGCACAGACATCAGTTGTTACTGCAATTCATCCCTTACATGTTCCTTTACGAGGATGGAAAGACACTCCTCAGTATTCTCGCTTATATGAATATGTATTCTTATATAACACAAGTAATTAATTGGGGCTCTAGGTCTAGATGTGAGGACATTTTTGAGTGTCAGCTTATTCGAGTGACTACAAAGAAAAATAATTGGAGATGATTTAAAAACAGCCATGACAGTTTAAAATGACGGCACTAGTAAAAGAATTTTAATTTTGAAAATGGATTTAACTAAATTAGTGAAGATGTCAGAAAGTATTAAGAAAATATTGACTATAATTTTTAATAATTATTTTAAGTTGACATATGCATTTGTCTTTCTGTTGAATACAAAATATAAAAACCATGCATTTAAAAAAACAGTAATTAAGTACACATTAACGAATTATTGTTTTTCTAATTACCTATTAGTTACAATTGTATTCCTTGATTAACCTGAATAATAGAGTTCACTCTTAGTTAGTCCTTTCACTTGTGACTTTTTTTTTTTTTTAATTTTAATTTTATTTTATTTTTAAACTTTACATAATTGTATTAGTTTTGCCAAATATCAAAATGAATCCATCACAGGTATACATGTGCTCCCCATCCTGAACCCTCCTCCCTCCTCCCTCCCCATACCATCCCTCTGGGTCGTCCCAGTGCACTAGCCCCAAGCATCCAGTATCGTGCATTGAACCTGGACTGGCATCTCGTTTCATACATGATATTTTACATGTTTCAATGCCATTCTCCCAAATCTTCCCACCTCTCCCTCTCCCACAGAGTCCATAAGACTGTTCCATACATCAGCGTCACTTTTGCTGTCTCGCATACAGGATTATTGTTATCATCTTTCTAAATTCCATATATATGCGTTAGTATACTGTATTGGTGTTTTTCCTTCTGGCTTACTTCACTCTGTATAATAGGCTCCAGTTTCATCCACCTCATTAGAACTGATTCAAATGTATTCTTTTTAATGGCTGAGTAATACTCCATTGTGTATATGTACCACAGCTTTCTTATCCATTCATCTGCTGATGGACATCTAGGTTGTTTCCATGTCCTGGCTATTATAAACAGTGCTGCGATGAACATTGGGGTACACGTGTCTCTTTCCCTTCTGGTTTCCTCAGTGTGTATGCCCAGCAGTGGGATTGCGGATCATAAGGCAGTTCTATTTCCAGTTTTTTAAAGAATCTCACACTGTTCTCCATAGTGGCTGTACTAGTTTGCATTCCCACCAACAGTGTAAGAGGGTTCCCTTTTCTCCACACCCTCTCCAGCATTTATTATTTGTAGACTTTTGGATCGCAGCCATTCTGACTGGTGTGAAATGGTACCTCATAGTGGTCTTGATTTGCATTTCTCTGATAATGAGTGATGTTGAGCATCTTTTCATGTGTTTGTTAGCCATCTGTATGTCTTCTTTGGAGAAATGTCTATTTAGTTCTTTGGCCCATTTTTTGATTGGGTCATTTATTTTTCTGGAGTTGAGCTGGAGGGATAGGGTTCACTTGTGACTTTTCTAATAAGTGGTTATACAAATAGAATTTAGTGTTCACTGGCAGGTACCATCTTGCAGAGAATTCTGAATACTTGAATGTAGGCCAATTAGTTGATTACACTTCAATATTTATAGTAAGTCTTAAAAGAGAACCCTTGAAATTCATGACATTTTTCACAATTCTACTTGTGTAAATCTCTAGTAAAAAACCAGTCACAAGTGGCATTTTTAATTCTGTCAAAAAGTTTTTCATTTACTTGGACTTAAAAATTAAGGTAATTAATTAATATCCATTTTGAATGATTGATATGAACTAGAGTCTATGCAATGCCTGGAAGAATGGCTTAGAATGAAGGACCAACAGCCCTTTTCCAGCAGAGCTTAGAGCCTAAGTGTTGTTTCCCAGCACTTCCCTGTCGTAAGTATCATCTACAGGCCCTCATTTAGATAACAAATTCAGAAACCCCTTCTGAAGGCACAGATTGAGAATATCCTAAACTGGTCTGAGAACCGATACTTTTAAAAAGATTACCATGTAATTCTTATAATCAAGCAAACAGAGAAAATGTTGTTCTAGTTGGAGTGGTTCTAAAATTTGGCTGCATATTTCCTGGCAGCTCAGACAGTAAAGAATCTTTCTTCTATGCTAGAGACCTGGGTTCTATCCCTGGGTAGGAAAGATCCCCTGGAGAAGGGAATGCCAACCCACTCCAGTATTCGTGCCTGGAGAATTTCATGGAAAAAAGAGTTGGATGGGGTACAATCTATGAGTTGCAAAGAGTTGGACATGACTGAGTGACTAACACTAGAATTTGTAGGAAAAGTTCAAGGAAACTCTGATACTGCTTCAATCAGAATCTCAGGGTCTATGCCCAAGTGTCATATTTTCAGAGACCACTACAAGCAATTCAAACATGCAGGCAGCAATGAGAATTACCTTCTAGTCTAATACCAGTTACTCCTCTTAACCATTTGCTATACAATTTCATCCTTCTCCACTGCCAGAGTGGAATAGGAATATTGGGGAATCAAGTCACAATGTAATTCTAAAGAGTTGGTGAATCATTGCCCCAAATACAGTATAATCATTCATTCATTCACTGTTCAACAACTAATACAAAAGACAGATCCACATGCTTATGATGCCTTTGCTACAGAGTAAGTTCCAAGATCCATCAGTTAATCATGGGAATTGTGCTGTGTATACTAATGCATTCTAGAGCATCTAATTTCTAATCCGTAGTTAATACTAGAAAGTTCCCAGGAGTGTAGAATCTTTACCAGTAGCCAAAAAGAAGTAAGAGTTTCAATTTTGGACAATTGCAATGTACACAGTTCATATAGGTATTCAATAAAAACCCTGGAAGGATACAGACCTGCATATAATAAATTAATATACACATACATAAAGATTTGCATAAAATGTATGTTAATATTATATATCAGTGCACAAATAAGCATGCACATTTTTATGTTTTTGTGATGCTTCCATTCTTTATCATCTGCAGTTTTGAGGAAATTAAGTCCTGAGGAAAATAATTTGAGAGATATTTTTCTCAGTTTAAGGATGAGACATAGCTATCATCAGTTGGGATTTATAGAGGGAAAATTAATTCATTACATGCAAGGGGTGCCTTGGAGCTTAGGGCTTAGGGCCTAAGGGCTTAAGGGGTGCCTATAGTTGTGAAATGTCTATATCCAAATTTGTAAGGTGACATAAGATTTTCCAAAGTTTTTTTTTTTTTTCTAATTAGAGTATAATTCCTTTACAATGTTGTGCTGGTTTCCCCTATACGACAATGTAAATCAGCCAGAAGTATAAATATATCCTCTCCCCTTTGAGCCTTTCTCTCACCTCTACCCCATCCCAGCCCTCTAGGCCATCACAGAGCACCAAGCTGAGCTCCATATGCTGCTTCCCATTAGATATTTATTTTACACATGGTAGTGTGCATATATGGAGAAGGCAATGGCCACCCACTTCAGTACTCTTGCCTGGAAAATCCCACGGACAGAGGAGCCTGGTAGGCTGCAGTCCATGGGGTCACGAAGAGTCAGACATGACTGGGTGACTTCACTTTGACTTTTCACTTTCGTGCATTGGAGAAGGAAATGGCAACCCACTCCAGTGTTTTTGCCTGGAGAATCCCAGGGATGGGGGAGCCTGGTGGGCTGCTGTCTGTGGGGTCACACAGAGTCGGACACGACTGACGTGACTTAGCAGCAGTAGCAGCAGCAGTGTGCATATATGAGTCCTACTCTCTCAATTCGTCTTATCCTCCCCTCCCCCCACTGTGTCCTCAAGTCTGTTTCTACATCTGCATCTCTATTCCTGCCCTGCAAATAGGTTCATCAGTACCATTCTTATAGATTCCATATATATGTGTTAATATGTAATATTTGTTTTTCTCTTTCTGACTTTACTCTGTTTAATAAGCTCCAGGTTCATCCAGCTCACTACAACTGATGCAAATTTGTTTCTTTTTATCGCCGATAATATTCCATTGCATATATGTACCACAACTTCTTTACCTATTCATCTATCAATTAAGTAATCAGATACAGTCTGTTTCAATTTCATTACTACTCTAAGTAATGAGGAAAAATTCTAAACTATACAGCTTTCCAAGATGAACATTGGATTTGTTTGAATAGGTTATCTACATTGGGTAGGTTATCTACTGCAATAATAAACCTCAAAATGCATAATGGTTCAAAAACAATAGAAATTTGTATCATGATTGTGTGAATGAATAGGTTATTGGGGTTGCCCCTTATCCATGTAGTTGTTCAGGACCCATTTTCAACACGTGGTGTCTGCGGTCTACTTCGTTTTCAGCTCCATTCAAGTGAGCATCAATGGAACAAGAATATGTGAGATGTGCATGAAATGTTTTACAGACCAGGCATTAGCGTGGCATATATCACTTTCAGTCACATGTTATTGGCCACAGCTCAATCAAATAGTCATGCTTGACTGCCAGGAGTTCTTAGAAATGTAGTCTAGCTGTCTGCCCAGAAGAGGAAATGAGCTTTGGTAGACAGCCAGTGGTCTGGATTACATTCACCTTCTTTGCACTAGTGATAACAGGTACTAGGGTTTGGGTAGAAAGGTGGTCTAGATTGGTATGAACTAGTTGCACAAACATAATGTTAACTGCATACTAAATATTTTTAGTCTATAAACATGTTTTCACAATGTATACACTAATACCACTAACTGGGAAATGTAGTGAAAGCTACTCAGTAAAGCATATTATATATAAATTAATCTAAAAATAATTTTCATTCACTTTGTTACATTGAAAATATAAGAATAGCTTTGGGAATGGTGGAGCTTGTCCCTGAACCAAAACATGGTTCAAGAGTAACAACATGTACTGTAGTAAGATATAACAGCATGAAATAGGCTATATAAATTCAAAAACATCTCACAATTCCATTCGCTCTGTGTCAATGAAAACACACACACATTTTTCTTTGAAAGTGAAAATTAAAACACAGGCTCTGATCATGGTATACAAAGAAAGTTATTATACCATATCCATATGAAAGGGTTCTTCAAACATTTAATTCTACAAATTGATCCTATGTCGGAGCTTCACTCAGGGGTTGATATTCAGTCACATTTTCCATTCCTATTTCTGACATGTTTAAAGTCAGTCCGTCTGTCCTCAGCTCCATGAACCTCCAGAAGAAGCAGACAGTTCCCTCTGACTCTCTACCTGTTGTTTCAATAGAATTCATCACCCAGTGCACCCTCCTCTTCTCTGATAGTTGATCTAGCCCTGCCCTCTTACCTGATTCTCACAGTTCCCAGAGCGTCGTCAGTGTCCCAAACATTCTCAGCACATTTCATTTTGGTTCCTCATCCTGAACCAAAATAGCAGTTCCCCCCTCCCCTACTCTGTCCTATAATATCCCTTAGCCCTGAGTTGTCCTTTCTCTGTACTCCAGTGGAAATAGAAAGTTTCCTCAGAGGCCCAGTTAAAATGTCCTTCCTCTCTCAGCTGCCTCCATTAGAACCTCTCATTTAATTTTTGGCTGCATCTACTAATTCTAAAAATAGTGTTCGTACTTAACACCCCATTAAGTAAATTCCCTTAGGAACATACTTCCTTTAAATTAAAGCAGGTATATTTATTTATTTTTTTTTCTAATTTTATTTTATTTTTAAACTTTACATAATTGTATTAGTTTTGCCAAATATCAAAATGAATCCACCACAGGTATACATGTGTTCCCCATCCCGAACCCTCCTCCCTCCTCCCTCCCCATACCATCCCTCTGGGCCGTCCCAGTGCACCAGCCCCAAGCATCCAGCATCGTTAAAGCAGGTATATTTAAATCAGAGGAAAGCTCTGTTCCTTTTGCCCACACTATCATATTGCTAACACAAACCTAGTGGAAGCTGCCATCTTTCACTGTAACTTCCATCAGAATCTTTGCCTTGGTCCTCCCAATTAGACACAACCCTGAATCTCACATCATAGAGGTAGAATCTAAGCCACCCTACACCATGTGACACAATACACAAGATTATGTGTGCACCCAAAATAATGTATGTGTAAAGAGAACGTAAAAGGTCATGGTTTGGCCAAACACAGAAATTCTGTCATTCCAAAATTCACTTTTGGTTTGACATAAAAATACTACTGCCCCACAATGAAACCTGGCCTCAGGCTTTCTTACATCAATGCTTCTTGTGGTGAGCTGGTTCAGTCCACTGCTTCTTTGCTCAATACACAGCCATACCTTGGGAATTCCCAAAGCAGGAGAGCCTGGGGCAGGGCTACCTTCTCTCACCTAGTTTGGAGCTTGGAGGAAAAGCAGTACCCCTCCTGACCTGACAAAATCTTTCCAGTGCTTGCCTGTTCCAGGCCGTGAACTTACTGGCCTGCAATTTTCTAGTGTTGCTGTTTCCTCACATTGCCATTTTCCATCCTTCGGGGATACGGCCTGTATAAAGTTAGCCTTTGAAAATGTCAACAAAGGCTTTTTCTCTAGTCGGTCTCCTTTCTTCTCTGCTCTCATTTCTTGGGAGGCACTGTGAGGGCTCCTCTTGGCACCTTGTCGATTTCCTAAGCAGCTAACCTTTCAATAATATTAATGCCGCCTTGTGGTTATCTATTTCTCAGTTCATCATTTTCAACCTTTGTTTGCTGGGATTCATTTATGAGGTTGTGTTCTTAAGATCCTGGAGTTTAATAGAGACCAACCTGATTCAGGGCCCACAACCAGAATTTCTAGCTAACAAATGAGGAGCAAAATAGGTGGATATTTATTTTTCTATTGATTGAATTTCCAATAGCTCTACCTTGAATTTGATCTAGAAAAAAAGAGATGCAGAAAATCATAAATGTTCTTGCCTTGTTTAATATTTTCTATCTCAAAATCCTCCTTGTCAGCCTTGTGAGAAAGTAACTTTTCCAGTAATATTAGTCTTCTTTTGAGCTTGCAGCATGGACAGTTCTGGCAATCTGTATTGCTGTGAGTTACCACCCTATTAGAAGGCTATAGGATGGAGTAATTGAGATTTCAGGCCACAAAACCATCCTGTGCAGGTTCAAGTACCAACTTTGTTACATCTTACCCGTGTCCTTCTGCAATTTGTTTAAATAACAGTTTTCCAGTTTGCAGGATGGCAATAATAATACCTATCTTACTGGTTTTAATGAGAAAACACATTAGATATTATTGTCATTATTTTTCTTATTTATTTTTTCTGAAGGAATATTTTCACTACTTAATATTCTTGAATGCCCAAATTTCTTTACTTAATTAAATGTTTCTAAAGACCAGGCTCCCTTTTTTATTATAGTGCCACAAATTTTGTTAATGATATCTCAGATGCCTTTTTTCTTCTTGTCATAAAGATGTAAGAGCTAACTGGATTGTTTGACTGTAGATCTCTTTATGTATGGAGAAGAAAATGGCAACCCAATCCAGTATTCTTGCCTGGGAAATCCATGGACAGAGGAGCTCAGCAGGCTACAGTACATGGAGTTGCAAAGGAGTTGGACATGACTTAGCTACTAAATAACAACTATTTATATATATAAAGACGGGGCCAGGGAAGTCTCATCCCATATTACTTCCTTCATTGAGACCTCTCTATCCCTTCATGGTTCAAACTTGCAGCAGGGATTCAGTCTGTCACATGGGTTGATGCAGATGTAGAACAGAATTTGGATAAAAACATAGCTAAGGGTTGACAGGGTTATTTGATTATCCGACACCCTTCTCAGTGATTTTTCTTCCTAGGGCTCATTCACACAACTTAAACATATGAAAAATGTGTATATCATTATCATAATTTATATTGTAACTGACTGTTGTAAACTATATTTTCTAAAAAAATGGGAAGTTAGGATAACTGAATATGTGACCTTTAGTCTGTGGAACATGTTATTGGGAATGGGTAATTTTCACTTTTCAAGAAGAACATTTGCTATTTTAATTAAACATAATAAAATAAAATGATATTAAATAATGTTAAAAAAAAAAACATACAGTTTAAACACCTGCCATTCAGTCATTCAACAATCACTGCTTGGGAGCACAATGTCAGAGACGGGGAAGGCACATCCCAGAGTTCATGCAGGTAAAAAGGTCAAGTAGGAAAAACCCTGATTTTGCAGAGGATGTATGGGGTGGGGCGTCTAGGTAGGTAGGCATCTTCCCTTCCTTGCACCCAGTTAGCTCACCCAGCCACCCAGCTAAGACACTGTCCTTCTCACTCTAAGGAGAAGGGGAGAATGTTTTCAAAGTTAACATTGAGAAGGTTGCCTCTGCTCTTCCTTCAGTAGTAAAAGAAAAGGAAAAAATTCATCCTATCACACCCTCTTGATTCCCAGAAGACCATCATTTTTCTCCTTTCTATTTCTGTTCTCACCGTGTCACCCTTGTTATGTCATTTGACTTCCTTCTGCCTCAGGTTCCTCATTTGCAAATGAAGATAATGATGTCTGTGTCGACCTGTTCACAGAGATATCTTTGCAGTTAATAGGGGTGTCAGGACAAAGGTACATGGAGCACTTTAGAGAAATACTGTACAAGAAAAATCAGTATAACATTTTTATTAATCATATGGTACTGGGTTGCCAGAACGTCTCAAAGGAAGACTCATTTTGCATCCAACTGCTGGATCTCTATTTGTAGAGTAGTCTGAATTATCTTCCTCCCACCGAAGGTGAAAGCTGCTGTGGTTAATAAATGGTATGGGAGACAACATACTCCTTTTCTGAAAGGCTTACTATTACCTTGACCAGCATGGAGAAAAGAGCACATGAGCCTCACAGAATGATTAGAACTCTTTAATCCTGGAGGGATGGTCTTTGTATCAATTACATTTTAAGCCTTGTATGTGAAGAACTGTATTCTGTCACTAAACCCTCTTTTAGCAGCTTTAACAACCTACAGAAAGTAAGTGAAAAGCATGCCTGGTGCCATAGATGAAACAGTGTTAGAGCATTGATGATGTCTGGTTCTTTTCTTTGGGGAGGGAAATCCCCTTCTAAATTCTTAAAATAGCAGTTGGCTTTCATTAAATCTATTCAGAGTTAAGGGTCTGAGGATCTTGAGTGACCCCTTTCTTTGGGAATGGAGCACATTTTAATAGGCTTTTTCCTGTCTGTGGTCCCAGAAAGATTTAGCCGCTGGCAGGCCTCCTGAATTGCTGGGATTTGTAAAGGAAAGAATTGATTACAGCCTTCCTCTAATTCTTTCTCTTTCTTTAATTTCTTTTTTCCCATTTCACACAAAGAATGAGAAAGATATTCTGAGTTTCCTCCTATTGAGATATAGTTGGCTTTTAGGGCAGACATTTTAGCATTGAACTTTTATTAACCTCTACTGGGTTTGACAAAAATTATTTTTTTTTTCTTTTCTTCCTAAATATGAGGCTAAAGAGTTCCTTTTTACTAAGCTTCTTCCCCAGAATTGTAAGTAGTAGAGAGAAAACAAAAGTTTGGGGATTTATTTTTATTATTTTATTTTGTTTTGGGTTTTTTTGTTGTTGTTTTTGTTTGGGGTTTTCTCTCTCTTTTTTTTTTTTTTTTTTTTGGCTTTGTCCATTGAATTGCATCTATATGCTCTTAAATATAGAACTTAATATAGGAGTTAACACATGCTGATGAAAATACTCACCCCTACCCAAACCTCCTTCCTTTCTTCTTCTTAGTGCCCCTTCTCTCACCTCCTTCAATAACACCTTTCTCCTGTCTAATTCCTGCTCCTCCTTCCAAGATGCACTCCTAGGTGTTCCCCCAGCACATCCAACTTATCTCAGGATAGCACTCTTAAAATTTCTCATGTATTTCAATACCTTTCCTGCTATACACTCAGGACAGGGGCTGTGGATTTTATACCATTTTATTCCCAAATGCTTCGCACAGTGCAGTGCTGTGCTTAATCACTCAGTCATGTCCAACTCTTTGCTACCCTATGGACTGTAAGCCCGCCAGGCTTCTCTGTCCAAGGGGATTCTTCAGGCAAGATTACTAGAGTGCCATGCCCTCCTCCAGAGCATCTTCCCAACCCAGGAATCGAACCCAGGTCTCCCACATTGTAGGTAGATTCTTTACCATCCTAGCACAGTGACTGGGTCCTAATAAAAATTCAAATCATATTTATCAATTGCATGAATTAATTAATAACATTTAAAGGTATACTTGTATTCCCTGGTGGCTCAGATGGTAGAGCGTCTGCCTGCAATGCGGGAGACCCTGGTTCAATCCCTAGATTGGGAAGATCCCCTGGAGAAGGAAATGGCAACCCGCTACAGTATTCTTGCCTGGAAACTCCATAGACTGAGGAGACTGGTAGGCTACAGTCCATAGGGTCGCAAAGAGTCGGACAGGACTGAGCAACTTCACTTTTACTTCCACTTTAAAGGTATATGAGAATATCATATATTAATGTTTCTTTGTGCCAGGCACTGAGCTCAGTGTTTCTAGATATTAGCTTATTAAATATTCATAATTCTATATGATAGCTTTTTTAAAAATATGTTACAGAAATGCTTAAAGAGAGTAAGTGAATTATGAAGGTGATAGAGTTAGTAAATGATGACCTAAGGTTATTCCCCATACTGTATACTCATGTAGTCTAATACATAGAGCTATATAGTCATATAGTCCCTCAAACCAGGAGCAGCCCTGACTGAACAGCAAAGCAGTATTTGAAAGATTGCCTTACCAAGGGAGGTGTAGTTTATAGAATTCATAGCAGAGATGAGAGGGTAATTTTTAGTTAATATTGAACAATTCAGTAGCATTTAATAATACGAAAGTCATTCCTGTGCTCAATTAAGACTGCTATCCCACAGGTCACTTACCTAGCTGTTTTGTGCCGTAGATAATTATTTGCGTGCTAGTCTCTAAAGCTTGTCCAAAAAACAGTGAAGACAGTAAGAAAAGAAAATGTAATCAGCTGTTTGACTGCTCTGATTTTCTAATTTACACAGGTGAAAAGTTAGCCAAACAAAGAATTGAAGACTGTCTGATGAATCTTAAGAAAAATACCATCCCCTGAAGTTCTAGTGATTTCTAGTCACTACTGACCATGTAGATTTGAACCAATACCTCCTTTTTCTAAATTGATTGATTTTCCTTCTCATAGGCAACATTTTATTTTCTAACCTGAAGCACTTCTATGCCTGACTGGAATATTTTTGCATTTGATTAATGTTTTCATTTGACTTTCAATGAGGTCTCAAAACAGTTTGGCTTGTCACAGTCAAATTATTTAAATATCCTCTGAAAAGAGTATGTGGAAACTAAAATCAGATGCATGTGAACCTGAAAAACCAGTGGTGACATTTCCTAAACTTGTTATATTTTATGTCTAAATTAATCATTTCACAATTTTTTTAAGTTGATGTTCAGCTTCTTAAATACAGTGATTATTGGACACCTTAATGGAAAAGTTTTAATTTTTAACTGACCCAGAAGTTGTTTTCTGGTAAGGATTTATGTTCCTTTTTAAAATGTTCTTTGTAATTTCAACAGTACAAATATAGTATGTCATCGACTCATATTAAGATTTGTTTCCCTTATTTTTTTAACACACACAAAAAAAACAATTTAACACAAAAAAATTACCTAAATTATCCTTTCACCTCTTAGTTACTCTTCACTCCTAATTGATCAGAATTATCCCAAATGTGGATTCAAATATGGTCTGCATTCTCTGTCTACATTCAACTTATGCCATATCAAAGAAGGCATGCATTAAAGAGTACCTACCATAAGATTTCATTTATATACAATTTTAGAAAATGCAAACTAATCTCCAGTGTCAAAAAGCAGATCAGTGGTTACCTAGGGCTGAGTTGAGAGAGGAATGAACTGCAAAGGGACTGAGGAATTCTGTTGGGGTGACAGAAATATTTTGTATCTTGATTGAGATGGTGATTTCACAGGAGTATATGTCTCTCAAAATTCATTGAATTGTTGTTTTTAAATAGATGAGTTCTTCCTTCTAATATGAATACAAATGAATTCCCTAATGTAAGTGGTAAATATTAAAAGTGAAATCCTTAAAAAGAGATAGGTAAGGTAATATGAATTGTACCTTTCTAACATGAACAAAAGGTATTTATTCACTCTTTTTAAAACCTTAAAAAGGAGAAATAAACATTTACCAAATAATCTCACTGCTGCTACTGCTAAGTCACTTCAGTCGTGTCCGACTCTGTGTGACCCCAGAGACAGCAGCCCACCAGGCTCCCCCGTCCCTGGGATTCTCCAGGCAAGAACACTGGAGTGGGTTGCCATTTCCTTCTCCAATGCATGAAAGTGAAAAGTGAGAGTGAAGTCGCTCAGTCGTGTCCGACCCTCAGCAACCCGTGGACTGCAGCCTTTCAGGCTCCTCTGTCCATGGGATTCTCCAGGCAAGAGTACTGGAGTGGGGTGCCATTGCCTTCTCCAATCTCACTGAGGATATCAAAATCAATTCTGGCTGGAGAAGAAGAATCAACATAACTGAATTGGAAGAAAAAAGGTTTACCCAGATGCCATCACTGAATACAAATCTGTATCACACTGAGGTCAAGTTAGCTGTCTGCAAATGTTAGCGTTCAGTCAGAGGACTGTAGACATTGACAGGAAGGAAGATGAGAGAATGTCTTTGAGACTGTGCACTTACCCTCTATTTATTCTTGTAGGTTCTGGTCTGATGCAAATGATATTCAGTACCAGAATTTACTCCTCAGCCAAATGTGAAAGTGCATACGTTGAATGGCAAAGAAAAGGCCCTAAGTATTTATATATCATAAAAAAGAACTGATGGAATGAAGACATTAGGTCTCAAAAATTGCAAACTGGCAGATACAATATCTGGAAAGAAAAAATCTACCCTGATATCACTAAGTTGATTAAAAGCAATGTGCTCCTAGATCTGCAGCATGAAACTGTGGATCATGGGGATGCAGCCAACTGGCTTTTTCAGTTTTAAAAATGTCATTTATGAGAGAAGACATCTAAGGTGTCTAATGAAAATTGATGTTGTGATTCAGGAAAGATACAATGAAAGAATTAATTTACAATCAAGATTATGGAAGTGAGGTTGGATAAACAAAATAACACATGTGCAAGAAATATAAAATCAGATTTCTTCAAAATTAGAATTGTTAAACACTTTTATACAAGTGTCAATAAATGAAAAAGCACATGCCAAATACCTGCTCTGTGAAAAGTGTTCCCATTTGCACTCTGATCTGAGGTCAGTATAGCCCAAATTCAGAACATTGGGTCAGAAAATTGAAAATTAGTTGGGACAAGGGCATTACATGATCAACGTGAATGTTTACCCTTCAACAATAAACACAATGAAGGTGTGATAAACAGAATCTTCTCTTTATGACTGTAAATGGCTCAGAAATGTACAGTTTGGATGGTTCTCAGTTGAGCAGTAGTTCATTTATTTTGCTAAATTTAGCAGGATACTAAGCTATTCTACTTGTTATGAGGGCTGCTGCTGCTGCTAAGTCACTTCAGTCGTGTCCGACTCTGTGCGACCCCATAGAGGGCAGCCTACCAGGCTCCCCCGTCCCTGGGATTCTCCAGGCAAGAACACTGGAGTGGGTTGCCATTTCCTTCTCCAATGCATGAAAGTGAAAAGTGAAGTCCCTCAGTCGTGTCCAACCCTCAGCGACCCCATGGACAGCAGCCTACCAGACTCCTCCGTCCATGGGATTTTCCAGGCAGGAGTACTGGAGTGGGGTGCCATTGCCTTCAAGGCATGTTTAGTCACTTCAGCTAGCCATTTGCTTACTTTAAATGTTAAAATTTCTATATATAAGCTACATGGTAATGTATCAACTATATGTATTATTCTAATTTAGAGAATACATTTAACAAATAGTTTTTGCTACAAAAACAATTACTGAATTACTGAAGGAAACTTAGATTGTCTAGTTTAAAAGTTTAGACCTCTTTTGGTCAAATGTCTCAATAAATGGATATTGCAAGTATCTTATTATTTATATATGTATTACATATTTTTTTACTTTGTATTTTTCAGAATGTTTTAAAGGAAAGTATGTTTTTTGTCTTTGGGGTTTTTTGGTAAATAAAAAAAAAGCTTCTACTGTAGCAAGAACAAAGAGAATATACTCTTGGTGAAAGTACACCCCCCAAAGAAACCAAGTCATAAATTTAATTAAAATTTATATTTTGAACATTTAATCAATGATTTGCTGTTATAACCAGTAAGTTTACAGAACTTTATACACAAGAAGTTTCTGCTCTGAGGGCCAGCACTCAGAAGTGTGATTTGTTGGAAGAAAACCTTTAAGTCTTCTAAAATTAAAGCTCTTCTCTCAAAAGCTGGGATTAGTTTGCCCACGCTAGCTTACAATATCATTTCTTATACAAAAAGAAAGTTACTATAGGCTTGGGCCAGCAATACAGAAATTAAAAATTAAAGTAGCAGTTTTAAGAGCAGTTTAGTATCAAAGAGAACATATATTCCAGATATGGCAGAAAGACTGTGTATTTTCGTCAGAAATATCAAGGCTTAATCTGCCATTCCCTAATAAATTATTTCTAAGCATCTTTCTCTTCATTTATAAAATAGGCAAGGTATCTACCTTATAGCCAGGTCTTGGCACAACTTGTTCCTTTCTCCTAAAATGGTTTCACATGTAATTTATTTGCCTGGATGTTTACTCAAGTTCCAATTCATATATTTGCTACAAATAAGAATTGCAAAGAATATTTCTCAAGGAAAAAAACTTAGTAACTATTTCTCTGACTTCTTACTCTCTCACTCAACCAAAATTCCTGGTGTTCTTAACTGTTTAATAATTAGAGGGGGGTGAGTGTGGAGAGGGAGAGAGAATAAAAAAGGAGGGGAAGGGGAGGCATAGAAAGAAGAGGAAGAAAAGAGGAGGATGACAACAATGACAATGAAGGGACTTCCCTGGTGGTCCAGTCGTTGGGACTTAGTCTTCCAATGCAGGGGGTGTAGGTTCTATCCCTGGTCGGGGGTGGTCCAGTCATTGGGACTTAGTCTTCCAATGCAGGGGGTGTAGGGTCTATCCCTGGTCGGGGAGCTAAAATTCCACATGTCTCACAGCCAAAGAACTGAAACATTAAACAGAAGCAATATTGTAACAAATCCAGTAACAACTTTGAAATGGTCCATATCAAAAATAAATGACAGTGAAGAAAATGTGCAGAGGCAATAGCAAAAAGAACTAATAGCCTAAAGCTCATTATTAAAAACATACCTTCTAAAAGTCAAACCATAAAGAGTCAGTCTCTTTCTCCTCTCTTCTGTAGTGTCAAATCTTACCTTAATAAAACTCCTGAGATGTCAATAGGTAAAAAGGAAACATTGGCTCACCATAAGTAATTCATAGATGGATAATTGAGAATTAACATTACCCTACTTTTTTGTTTATGTTTTGTTTAATCATAGCTTACATCTTTTGGCTTATCTGAGGAAAAAAAGAACAAAGTAAATGGTTGTCATATTTAGACATTTTCAGGCCTTTTTACTATTGTATTTTGTGCCATCAAATCATAGGCACAGGATCCCATTTAAAACTTTCACACTGCCCAAACATATCTCAGGGATCTTGCTCCTTTAGGCTTTGAAATGAGACAAGAGCTGGTAAGTCCAAGACAGTGCAGAAGCTGCCATTCTTACTAGGAATCCTTGTTCCCCTGTCTGTAACATTTGCATGTTGCCTGCTGCAGGCAACTAATACAAAAGTTTAGCCATCTTCAAAGCACCCATACCACTGTAAGAAATTGTTGAGAACAGACAGCATAACCCATCTCATTGTTAGCTTAATGGGCAAGAAGACAGACCACAGATTCAGGACACCATAAGATAAATTTTCAAACATACCTCTGGCAGTGTTATAGAGGGTGGCTTAGTATGGAAGGATAGGTTCACTTCAGTTCAGTTCAGTCACTCAGTCGTGTCCGACTCTTTGTGACCCCATGAATTGCAGCACGCCAGGCCTCCCTATCCATCACCGTCTCCCGGAGTTTACTCAAACTCATGTCCATCGAGTCGGTGATGCCATCCAGCCATTTCATCCTCTGTCGTCCCCTTCTCCTCTGCCCCCAATCCCTCCCAGCATCAGAGTCTTTTCCAATGAATCAACTCTTTGCATCAGGTGGCCAAAGTATTGGAGTTTCAGCTTTAGCATCAGTCCTTCCAAAGAACGCCCAGGACAGATATGCTTTAGAATGGGCAGGTTGGATCTCTTGCAGTCCAAGGGACTCTCAAGAGTCTTCTCCAACACCGCAGTTCAAAAGCATCAATTCTTCGGTGCTCAGCTATCTTCACAGTCCAACTCTCACATCCACTCATGACCACTGGAAAAACCATAGCTTTGACTAGCCGGACCTTTGTTGGCAAAGTAATGTCTCTGCTTTTTAATATGCTATCTAGGTTGGTCATAACTTTCCTTCCAAGGAGTAAGCATCTTTTAATTTCACGGCTGCAATCACCATCTGCAGTGATTTTGGAGCCCAAAAAAATAAAGTCTGACACTGTTTCCACTGTTTCCCCATCTATTTCCCATGAAGTGATGGGACCGGATGCCATGATCTTCATTTTCTGAATGTTGAGTTTTAAGCCAATTTCTTCACTCTCCTCTTTCACTTTCATCAAGAGGCTTTTTAGTTCCTCTTCACCTTCTGCCATAAGGATGGTGTCATCTGCATGTCTGAGGTGATTGATATTTCTCCCGGCAATCTTGTTTCTAGCTTGTGCTTCTTCCAGCCCAGCATTTATCATGATGTACTCTGCATATAAGTGAAATAAGCAGGGTGACAAAATACAGCCTTGATGTACTCCTTTTCCTATTTGGAACCAGTCTGTTGTTCCATGTCCAGTTCTAACTGTTGCTTCCTGACGTGCATATAGGTTTCTCAAGAGGCAGGTCAGGTGGTCTGGTATTCTCATCTCTTGAAGAGTTTTCCAGAGTTTATTGTGATCCACACAGTCAAAGGCTTTGGCATAGTCAATAAAGCAGAAATAGATGTTTTTCTGGAACTCTCTTGCTTTTTCCATGATCCAGCGGATGTTGGCAATTTGATCTCTGGTTCCTCTGCCTTTTCTAAAACCAGCTTGAACATCTGGAAGTTCACGGTTCATGTATTGCTGAAGCCTGGCTTGGAGAATTTTGAGCATTACTTTACTAGCATGTGAGATGAGTGCAAATTTGTGGTAGTTTGAGCGTTCTTTGGCATTGTGTTTCTTTGGGATTGGAATAAAAACTGACATTTTCCAGTCCTGTGGCCACTGCTAAGTTTTCCAAATTTTCTGGCATATTGAGTACAGCACTTTCACAGCATCATCTTTCAGGATTTGAAATAGCTCATCTGGAATTCCCTCCTCCACTAGCTTTGTTCGTAGTGATACTTTCTAAGGCCCGTTTGACTTCACATCCAGGATGTCTGGCTCTAGGTGAGTGATCACACCACTGAGATTATCTTGGTCATGAAGATATTTTTTTTAAGTTCATCTGTGTATTCTTGCCACTTCTTAATATCTTCTGCTTCTGTTAGGTCCATACCATTTCTGTCTTTTATTGAGCCCACCTTTGCATGAAGTGTTCCCTTGGTATCCCTAATTTTCTTGAAGAAATCTCTAGTCTTTCCCATTCTATTGTTTTCCTCTATTTCTTTGCATTGATCGCTGAGGAAGGCTTTCTTATCTCTCCTTGCTGTTCTTTGGAACTCTGCATTCAGATACTTATATCTTTCCTTTTCTCCTTTGCTTTTCACTTCTCTTCTTTTCACAGCTATTTGTAAGACCTCCCCAGACAGCCATTTTGCTTCTTTGCATTTCTTTTCCATGGGGATGGTCTTGATCCCTGTCTCCTGTACAATGTCACAAACCTCCATCTGTAATTCATCAGGCACTCTATCTATCAGATCTAGTCGCTTAAATCTATTTCTCACTTCCACTGTATAATCATAAGGGATATGATTTAGGTCATACCTGAATGGTCTAGTGGTTTTCCCTACTTTCCTCAATTTAAGTCTGAATTTGGCAATAAGGAGTTCACGGTCTGAGCCACAGTCAGCTCCTGGTCTTGTTTTTGCTGACTGTATAGAGCTTCTCCATCTTTGGCTGCAAAGAATATAATCAATCTGATTTTGGTGTTGACCATCTGGTGATGTCCATGTGTAGCGTCTTCTCTTGTGATGTTCGAAGAGGGTGTTTGCTATGACCAGCGTGTTCTCTTGGCAAAACTCTATTAGCCTTTACTCTTTTTCATTCCATATTCCAAGGCCAAATTTGCCTGTTACCCCAGGTGTTTATTGACTTCCTACTTTTGCATTCCAGTCCCCTATAATGAAAAGGACATCTTTTTTGGGTGTTAGTTCTAGAAGGTCTTGTAGGTCTTCATAGAACCATTCAACTTCAGCTTCTTCCATGTTACTGGTTGGGGAATAGACTTGGATTACTGTGATATTGAATGCTTTGCCTTGGAAATGAACAGAGATCATTCTGTCGTGTTTGAGATTGCATCCAAGTACTGCATTTTGGACTCTTTTGTTGACCACGATGGCTACTCCTTTTCTTCTAAGGGATTCCTGCCTACAGTAGTAGATATAATGGTCATCTGAGTTAAATTCACCCATTTCAATCCATTTTAGTTCGCTGATTCCTAGAATGTCGACATTCACTCTTGCTATCTCCTGTTTGACCACTTCCAATACCCCACGTCCAAGGTATGAGAAACCCAAGTAAGACGGTAGGTGTTGTGAGAGGGCATCAGAGGGCAGACACACTGAAACCATAATCACAGAAAACTAGTCATTCTAATCTCATGGACCACAGCCTTGTCTAACTAAATGAAACTAATCCATGCCATGTCAGGCCGCCCAAGATGGGCGGGTCATGGTGGAGAAGTCTGACAGAATGTGGTCCACTGGAGAAGGGAATGGCAAACCACTTCAGTATTCTTGCCTTGAGAACCCCATGAACAGTATGAAAAGGCAAAATGATAGGATACTGAAAGAGGAACTCCCCAGGTCAGTAGGCACCCAATATGCTACTGGGATCAGTGGAGAAATAACTCCAGAAAGAATGAAGGGATGGAGCCAAAGCAAAAACAGTACCCAGTTATGGATGTGACTGGTGATAGAAGCAAGATCCAATGCTGTAAAGGACAATATTGCATAGGAACCTGGAATGTTAGGTCCATGAATCAAGCATAGGTTACTAGTGAGTTAAAGTAGCCCATGCCAGAAGTAATAAGGGTCTGAATTGAGGCAATGGCAGTGGGGAAATAAAGGAATAAAAGGATTAAAGATCTATGGTGGAGATAAAATTGGATTTGGTAACTGATCTGAAGTGAGGATCAAGAGGGGAAAAAATTGAAAGATATCAAAATACTGTGGGTAACTGGGGAGATGATGATTTGTACATTAAGATGCAAGTGTGTTGAAAACAGTTTCAACCATGTATGTTTGAAATACCAATGAAATAATCATCAATACTTTATGTAAAATTGTGAGAAATACAGTATAGGTCATTTGGAAATTGTCAGTAGTCTCACTGTTTTAGATGCAAAATGCTGCTGCTGCTGCTGCTAAGTCGCTTCAGTCGTATCCGACTCCACTCGACCCCATAGACGGCAGCCCATCAGGCTCCACTGTCCCTGGGATTCTCCAGGCAAGAACACTGGAGCGGGTTGCCATTTCCTTCTCCAATGCATGAAAGTGAAAAGTGAAAGTGAAGTGGCTCAGTCGTGTCCAACTCTTAGCAACCCCATGGACTGCAGCCTACCAGGCTCCTCCGTCCATGGGATTTTTCAGGCAAGAGTACTGGAGTGGGGTGCCATTGCCTTCTCTGAGATGCAGAATACCCTGTTTCAATTTCTTGTTGTAATGGATTCTCTACCAATAAGGATAATCCTCCATTTCATGTTTACTCACTTGGCTGACTTCCTATATTCCACACTCTTCCCTCAACAGGCTTTCCGATTTCTATTTTCTAAGACTTCCAAATAAATGTGAGTTTGTGTTGTGACCAAGTACCTCCTAAAATGCATCATTTGCTCCTTTATCATTTCTGAAACAAATAGATGAATTATAAAGGGGCTACACCAATGAGATGTTTAATTTGAGGCTTTAATTTTGTGAGTGTTGAGAAGCATAACTCAGGTTCAGGCAGTACCTAACTGTCTTCGGGAATACAAAATAAACTATTTTGTATCTAGAACTTTGAGAACATTTTCTACTTAAATACAGACCTTTTAGGGCCGCTCTTCTTTGCAACACAAGTGCCTGGCAGAAGAAACACAACATGTAGTCCTCATAGAGGTGGCAAGCAAAATGCACAGTTGTGATTGTGACAAATAGTAGGAAACAGAAAATGGGGGAGAGGTGGAGGTGAATGGGAATGGGCACTGGTTTTACATTTCTTCTATTCTCATAATTGCAAGGCAGTTTTCTTCAATTTCATTCTAGATGATCTCTCAGGTATTTCAAACAGTGAGGAGAGAAAGGAACAGTGAATCAGATGGACATACAAATAGGATAGTAAAGACTTCTGGGGAAATTTTGAGCACAGAGAAGTTTCGAAATCTTAATTTAAAAGTTATTTATAAGCACTTTGCTGGATCAGCATGCCACGTAATTATTGTTTAATGAAAAAAAGGAAAAATAGACATACACACAGAGGTGTGGCTCACCCATCAAGAATGAAGGGGGGGGTGGGGAGTGAGTTTCCTTTAAATAGTGATGGAGAAAGAGCTACTGGTGTTCCAGCCCCTAAAATGGCTATTTCAGACGAAGAAATGCAAATGAAAATTTCCCAGGAAATTTCAGTCTCTTAGACAAAGTCTAAACACAGACACCTGTTTGAATAAAAATAGTATCAATAACCTCAGATATGCAGATGGCACCACCCTTATGGCAGAAAGTGAAGAGGAACTAAAGAGCCTCTTGATGAAAGAGAAAGAGGAGAGTGAAAAAGTTGGCTTAAAGCCCAACATTCAGAAAACCAAGATCATGGCAACTGGTCCCATCACTTCATGGCAAATAGATGGGCGAACAGTGGAAACAGTGGCTGACTTTATTTTTAGGGGCTCCAAAATCACTGCAGATGGTGATTGCAGCCATGAAATTAAAAGATGCTTACTCCTTGGAAGCAAAGTTATGACCAACATAGACAGCATATTAAAAATCAGAGACATTACTTTGCCAACAAAGGTCCATCTAGTCAAGGCTATGGTTTTTCCAGTGGTCATGTGTGGATGTGAGAGTTGGACTGTAAAGAAAGCTGAGCACTGAAGAATTGATGCTTTTAAACTGTGGTGTTGGAGAAGACTCTTGAGAGTCCCTTGGACAGCAAGGAGATCCAACCAGTCCATTCTGAAGGAGATCAGTCCTGGGTGTTCATTTAAAGGACTGATCTTGAAGCTGAAACTCCTTTAGCCACCTGATGCGAAGAGCTGACTTGTTTGAAAAGACCCTGATGCTGGGAAAGATTGAGTGCAAAAGGAGAAGGGGACAACAGAGGATAAGATGGTTGGATGGCATCATGGACTCAATGGACATGAGTTTGGGTAAACTCCAGGAGTTGGTGATTGACAGGAGGCCTGGCGTGCTGTGGTTCATGGGGTCACAAGGAGTTGGACATGACTGAGCGACTGAACTGAACTGAACAGAACAGAACTGAAGGTGAGTCAAGTAGCAAGTACTCACAAAATTGATTTTTTTCCTGCTTCTTTTGGAATAGTATTCTATAGCTACAGGATAAAAATAGTAAAAATGATTGATGCATTCATTCAATAGATACTTATTGGGCTTCTATTAGGTTGAACCATATGAAAAAATTTTTTTTCTGTCAGAGTGGTTGCAAACTGACAATATCTTATGGTTCAAGGTAATACTATCTTTAACAGTGAAAATGTCTTTTATAACTGAAGTCAATCAATATATATTTGCTGAACATGGAGTACAGATTCAGAACCTCCCCAAATGTTCCAAATCAGTGGTAACAATGATTTTGAGTATGATAATCTCTTTGAGTGTTAAAAGTTGGACAGACCTCAGGGATGCTGTTCTACCTTTAGAGTCCATCAAGTGAGAAAATGCACAACCAAGTTGGCACAATATCAGTAACACTTATAAACAATTTTTATTTATTACAGTAATGCTGCATATATTTGAAAAATAATAGCATACATATACACATATGCAAATAATATGTATACACACATATATGTATATGTGTGGAACATGTACATTTACATATTTAATCACTAGACAAGGCTTAGTGCAAATTTGGGTTGATAGGCTGTGTTAGCCTTTTTTTGCCATTAGAGTGGTATCATCCACATATCTGAGGTTGTTGATGTTTCTCACACCCATCTTGATTGCAGTTTGTAACTCATCCAGCCTGGCATTTCTCGTGATGTGCTCAGCATATAGGTTAAACAAACAGAGTGACAGCGGACAGTTCTGTTGTACTCTTTTCTCAATCTTGAATCTTAATCAGTTGTACCATACAGGGTTCTAACTGTTCACTTCTTGACCCACATGCAGGTTTCTCAGCAGACAGGTCTGATGGTCTGGTATTCCCATCTCTTTAAGAGCTTTCCACAGTTTGTTATGGTCTACAAGTTAAAGGCTTTAGCATAGTCAATGAAACAGAGGTAGATATTTCTCTGGAATTCCCTTGCTTTATCTATGATCCAGCAAATCTTGCAATTTAATCTCTGGTTCTTCCTTTTCTAAACCTAGCTTGGATGTCTGGAAGTTCTTGGTTCACATAATGCTGAAGCCTAGCTTGCAATATTTTAAGCATGACCTTACTAGCATGGGAGATAAGTGCAATGGTCTGATGGTTAGCACATTCTTTAGTACTACCCTTCTTGGGAATTGGGATGAGGATGGACCTTTTCCAGTCCTGTGTCCACTGTTGGGTCTTCCAGATTTGCTGACATAATGAATGCAAAACCTTGGTGGCATCATCCTTTAGGGTTTTGAATAGTTCTACTGGAATTCCATTGCATCTACTAGCTTTGTTAGCCACAGTGCTTCCTAAGGAAGGCTCACTTGACTTCACACTCCAGAATGTCTGGCTCTGGGTGACTGACCATACCTCAGATATGCAGATGATACCACTCTAATGGCAGAAAGCAAAGAGGAACTAAAGAGCTTCTTGATGAGGGTGAAGGAGGAGAGTGAAAAAGCAGCTTCAGACTAAATATTTAAAATAAAAAAAAAAAACTAAGATCATGGCATCTGCCCCCATTGCTTCATGGCAGATAGACCAGGAAAAGGTAGAAGTAGTGACAGATGTCTTCTTCTTGGGCTCTAAAGTCACTGCGGATGGTGACTGCAGACATGAAATCAGAAAACGATTTTTTTTGGCAGGAAAGTTATGAAAAACCTAGACAGTGTGTTGAAAAGCAGACACATTGCTCTTCTGACAAGGGTCCATATAGACAAGGCTATGGTCTTCCCAGTGGTAACATATAGTTGTGAGAGCTGGATCGTAAAGAAAGGCAGAACACCACAGAATTGATACCTTCGAACTATGATGCTGGAGAAGACTCCTGAAAATCCCTTGGACAGCAAGGAAATAAAACCAATCAATCTTAAGGGAAATCAACCCTGAATACACATTGAAAGGACTGATGCTGAAGCTCCAATATTTTGGTCATCTGATGCGAACAGCTGACTCATTGGAAAAGTCCCTGATGCTAGGAAAGATTGAGGGCAGAAGGAGAAGAGGGGGACAGAGGATGAGATGCTTGTATGGCATCACCAATGCAATGGACATGAACTTGGGCAAACTTCAGGAGATGGTGAGGGACTGGTGTGCTGCAGACCATGGGGTGGCAAAGAGTAGGACACGACTGGGCAACTAAACAACAAGGTTAGCCTTTTAAAGTTACAAATTGCAGAAAACCCAGCCTCAGACTGGCTTAAGCAAAACAGGAAATGATTTTTGCTTACATAACTGAAAAGTCCACAAATAGATGTGTTTTAACCATGGCTAGACCAAGGATTTCAAATTATATCATCAGACTTGTTTTTCCCCACGTCTAGGCTTTTTTCCGTGTTGACTTACTCATTCTTGGCTTTATTCTTAATCTTCACCTGGTGGCCCCTGCTGCAGAGCAAATTAATCCTCTGGTTCCACATCACCAACACATGTCCTAGAATTGTGTATCATTGGTTCTGACTGGCCTTGCTGTGGCCTCATGCTTATTCCCAAGCCAGTCTCTATAGACAGGAGAATGTAATGTTCTAATTGGCCAGATAATTCATAAACCACTCCTAGAATCCTAGATGTACATGAACCTCATGAACTAAAACTGAAGAGGGAGAGAAATTCCTAGAGGAAAATGAAGATGTATGAATGCATGCTAAACAAACAAAAATAACAGTTTTCCAACAATATAATCCCTATGAGATAACTCCATTGCCACTAGGGACGATGGCATATGTGTTTGACATCACTCCTATAAAGATTATACAGTGAAAGATATTTGTATAGGCTTGCCTTGTTCTTACAGGTAATTGGCTTATTCATTTGCTGGGGTTAATCACTTCAGCTGTGTCTGAATCTTTGCAAATCTGTAGATTGTAGCCCACCAGACTCCTCTGTCCATGGGATTTTCCAGGCCAGAATACTGTAGTGGGTTGTCATGCCCTCCTCCAGGGAATCTTCCCAACCCAGGGATCAAACCCACGTGTCCTGTGTCTCCGGAACTACAGGTGGAATCTTTACCTCTAAGCCACCAGGGAAGCCCCAGCTTACTCCTTTATCCAGGAAGAATTAATTGAGAGTCTATTGTGTATTATGTTTTAATACCAAGAGATTCAGATTTAACTGAGATGTAATTTCCATTTCAAGGAGCTCTAGGCCTTGACAAAATTGATGAGCAATCAACCAATTGTTAGGAAAGTACAAAGGAAAGTATAGCCAACTCTATACAGAGAATATGAAAGAGCTCACAGGCACAATGATATTTGAGGTAGGACTTAACAGACTAAGAATTTTATGCCAGAACAAAAAGTAAAACAGCAATGACTAAAATAAGCCAGGGTAATTTGATGCTTAAGAGGGATTCCTAAACTCTTACTGCTCTATGAGTTGAGAGAATAGGTACATGAAGGTCAGGAGGGAAAACTTTGAGTATTCACATATACCACAAACACAAACACCAATGAGATAAGGAAGGTTGGGAGCAGTTTAAAACATCGTGAGCATTTATAGAAAAACCCTATACAACATCTCAGACCACTACTTGATAAGACAGCTTTTCTCAAGAGCTATTTAGCAGTGTGGTGTGTGTGTGTGTTTATTCGCTAAGTCATGTCCGACTCTTTGCAACCCCATGGACTGTAGCCCACCAGGATCCTCTGTCCATGGGATTTTTCAGGCAAGGACACTGGAGTGGATTGCCATTTCCTCCTCCAGGGGATCTTCCCAACCCAGGAATTGAACCCATGGCTCTAACCATGTCTCCTGCATTGCAGGCAGATTCTTTTACCCCTGAGCCACGAGGGAAGCCCCGTTAAGCAATAGAGAAGTCAATTTAAAAAGGGAGGAATAAAAAGAGTTTACCAGCGCCTCTTGGTGAGAAATAGAGGAATAGGAAGAAATTCCGATTATTGCAGCAATGTCTTTGGGAGCAGAGTACTGAACCATTTCAATTCTCATCTTATGAGGAAATAAGAAAATATCAGAAAAGTTTTGTGTGATTTTTACAATCTAAGATAGAGCTGACCTCAGTAGCACTTAGAGATAGGATGTCGGGAATATTGAAAAGTTTTAAAGTCTTAAATTCAAGATTCACTTTCTTTTCAAGGTTGATTATGAGCCTTGTACTGAAAGTAAGTTTTTAAGTAGCTGTTCTGGACCAGCAAAGGGTTTTTTTACTTCCATGCAGATATAGCTATGTGAGAGACAAACATATGTTTCCTTCTATAACATATTCAAATCCATTGCACACATATATAGGATACACTAAATGCCCATATTTGTTGATTTTTTTCAGGTCATAGCAATTCTGGTACTTTGTACATTTCTTTGTGATGAGCTAAAGATTTTTTTAATGCATTCACAGTAGGAAAAAGATTTTCTAAAAACTTTTTTATCAGTTTTAATACTTAACTATATAATCCAGCCCTTTGTAATTCACAAGTTGTATTGAATCTTTAATAACACTATCAGTGAAAAGGTATGTACCTGTGTGCATTTTGTAACAAAAAGGAAAAATATATAAATGGCTTGATATTGTTTGGTAAATTCTACTGCTCAGTTATGGGAAAGCTAAATAATCCACACTCCATGTGAACAAGTTAGAAAAGAGCATTTAATGAGCTATGGAGGGAGGTATTTTCAGAGTACTACACTCATTTTCATAAATGTTGCTGGAGAGGCAATTGCTCAAATATAATTCTCCCAATAGGGAGTTAAGAGAGATAATAACAGCTACGCACAGAAGGAGATAACAAAAGAAATAAGATGTCAAGTATAATCAGATCTGTCTTTGCCATATAAATTCAAACAATAAGATGGCTGTGTAATTATTTTAAAACTTTGCTTATTTTATTTTTCAATATTAAATTCTTCAAGCAATGGTTTTCTAGTACATTTGGACTTTGGATCATCCATTACTATTTGCATTTTGAGGGGAGCTCATTATTTAAGAGGAAAGAATGCAATTTTGGATCTATCCCTATTATTGCCCTCCTAAATGATATTCATAAAGATGATACAAAATTTATATTGGTATATATTGAACCCTGAATGATAAACTCACAATGGAATAATCTGAGTAGCTGCATCCTTCACATTTTTAGTTTATTTCTTTGTATTTTAATAACTAACTTTTATTCCATAATAGTTATCCAAATGTATATAAATCAAAATAGCACTGGATCAAGTGACAAGACTTTTTATATCAACTCTTGACAGTAATTTGTGTGACTCTTGGAAGTAAAGGAATGGAGCAGTATTAAGATGAAATTTCAGTGGGCAATCCAGTAAGCCTACAGCCTGCCTTAATGGTGATTATACTGCTCTTCCTTTAGAAGTCCCTGAGGAAGTTTTAGTACAGAGAATTGTGACAAAGGAAGGAATAGTAAGGAATTGTTAGCTCAGAATTTGGCTCCAAAAACCTACTGAAAAACTTGTTTCTGCTGTGAACCATATGGGAAACTCATTTCCCCCATTCTAAGATATACTCTGAAGTCTTAAACAATGGAGTATCAGATCCAAGCTTGAATGGCTAAGCGTCACTCCTTCCCTGCTCCCGATGTGTAACACCATAAATTAATCTTGCCTGGTTCTTAGCATTGTATATTAGATTATAGACACTCTGAAAATATCTGGCTTCCTTTGTTCCAGTATTTTTATGAATTCATCCTTTTAAAACAGTAGTATTCTATTCTACAAATATACTTATTTTTCCATTTTCATGTTGATGGGTATCTGGGCTATTTCCATAGCATAAGAATATGCTGTGCTGAACATTCTTTACATGGCTTTTGGTGGTCATATGCATGTACTTCTGTTGATTATTTATTTGGGAATAGAATAGGGAAATTCTCAAAGCAGGAAATTGACCCTTCAATTCTAGTGTCACATGTCTGTGTTTCCTTCTCCTCCTTATCTTATCCCCTTAATTCTACACTGATTTTTAACCATTTTATGTCTTCAAATAGATTTTTTAAAATGCTTTGTAGCGCTCCTCTCAGGCTTCCCTGGTGGCTCAGTGGTAAAGAATCTGCCTGCCAAGCAGTAGACACTGATTCAACCTCTGGGTCAGGAAGATTCCCTGGAGAAGGAAGTGGCAATCCATCCAAATAATCTTGCCTGGGACATCCCATGGACAGAGGAGTCTGGCTGGCTATAGTCCATAGGGTTGCAAAGAGTTGGCCAAAACAGAGACAGTAAACAACATAGATCCTATCAGAATGAAGTTTGAGGTGCTATCACCAGAAATGGAACTCTAAAGGCACAGCCTCTTTTAACTGATTTTTAATTTGTTAACATCAAGTTTCATGTTCAATTCCATATAGCAGATAGTATTGTATTTTGTTCTGAATTTTCTTGGTTCTGAAATAACATTTGTTTCTCTTCTCTCCTGTATTACTGCCAAACTTTGGATATCTCATTGCTAATTTATTTAAGCATTGGTGAACATATATTTGGATTCAATAGACATTTGATCAATAGACTCAAAACAATAGCAAGTTACCAAAGGGAGTAAAAAACAAAAAACATTGTACTGGCCATAGCTATCAGAACACCTGCTAACAAGTGAAAATAGATCAGTGGCTTTGTTTATACAACACCAGACATTTAGATTTGGGGAAATTTCTAAATCATCTGCTGGGTTTTCATTCTTATGTGAATCTTTGGCATCACATACACAGCCACATGGAAACTGTTGTTCTTGTTAAGAATTCTTGGGCATAGTTAATGAAAAGCATAGTTGAAAGACTTGGCTAAAGTCCATGCTAATTACATTACTATGAATGATGGAAAACAAGCTGAGTATTTGTTTTCAAGTGTTGTGCTTCATTTTGCCTACATCCTATTCTCATTACCTTCATTTGAGTAAGGAATTGAAAATTGTTTGGTCTTATTTATGTTTAATCTATTTAAGGATGTGTGTCAGTCAAAAAGCTGGTTCCTACCCCCAATATCCTACTATATGAACTAGATCCACTGCTTCCTACCCATGCTTATGCTTTAGTTGTGCTCCAAGTCAGGATGTTTAGATAAGGATTATAAGAAGCTAATGCCTCTCACCGAGGAACAAAGGGTAATACATATCTGAGTCACCTAGAAAGATCTTATTAAATATGAGTTCTTACTCCTGTCTATTTCATCACCCCAAGGGTGTATCAGAATCCATACCTACCATTGCCACTAACCTATTGAGACTTACCACCTTAGGAAATATTGGCTCAATATTGCAGTCTTATTTACTTTCTTTCCCCCTGTAATTATTTCTCTATCTCTCTATATCTGTTCAATTCCATCAGGATTGATAGCTTAACGTTTTATATCTAGTGTCTCTTAACTCCAACCTTTCTTCCCAGCAATTTTGATCCTTTAGATATTTGACACTGCTTGCTAAGCTCCAAGTGCCCCATCTTATTATCTTGGCCTATGCCAGTGGTTCTCAGACTACTATCTTGAGGACTTATTAAAGTACTGTTTCTAGACTCCATTCTCAGAGCTTCCAGTACAGTAAGTCTGGGTTAGAGCCAAAACTGCATTTCTAACAAGTTCCCAGGTGAGATTGATGCTGCTAGTTTATTAACCACACTTTGAGAACCACTGGCCTATGCCAATCCCCTAAACTTCGACTCATTCTAAGTTCAGTTCCCTATAGGTCATCCCTTATATGAATCACTTATGTTTTGGCTCTAATTCTTATGTGTATTTACAGCCCACTGTATGCTTGCTAACTAAACTCCCAATTCTAACTCTTGATCTGTGTGTTTGGTTGGTTGGCTGGCTTTGGTTTTCTTAGACCTGAAGAACAACCAGAGCTCTGTTAACTTAATTCATTATTCATATTACTAATTCATTCCATAATCATCACATATTATTTCATGCCTAATATGTTACAGTCATTGTCTATGCAAATGAGAAAATGTTTGCTTTACTATAAAGAATGTCATAGTTTAAGAGGGAGAGATCATTAAAAAGCTGATGCCAATACAATACAGTAAGTTTTATGATAATGTTAAGCTCAAGTTCTATAAAAACACATAAATGAGAGATCTAACTCTGACTACACAGGAGCAGAAGAGACTTCTAGATAGAAAAAGTGCCTTAGTTGTGCCCTGAGGTACCAGTTGGAGTTATCCAGTTGATGGATAAAGTCAAGATACACAGAGAGGGTGGAACATCTACAAATAACTGTGAAAAACTTAATAATCTCAGTGTGATTAATCAAAGAGTATTAGATATGAGTCTAAAAAGAACATGAGGCTAAAGAATTAAGCATGTGCTAAAATATACGAGGTTGCTGAGGTCAAGCCAGGGAGTATGGATCTGTAGAGAGTCATTGGATTTTAAGCAGGTAGATGATCTGATCCTCAAAATCTATTTAGAATTAGAAAGTAGTGAAAAGTACTACTCTTAGGGAAATAAGCAAAGATCTAAGTGAATAATAGTGAGCAAATAAAGCAGAATAGTGAAAACTGATATTCAACAAACAAAAGAGATTTTTAAAAACTGTTAATGAAATATCTCATATACAAAAAAGAAAACTCTCAAGGACTATTTCACTATCTATGGCAGAACCAATAGATACACCAGGAGGAAAAATTGAACAGGCTAGTTAGATAAAGGAATGATGGTTCATTTCAGTTGAGTCACTCATTCGTGTCCGACACTTTGCGACCCCATGAATCTCAGCACTCCAGGCCTCCAAGTCTGTCACCAACTCCCAGAGACCACCCAAACCCATGTCCATTGAGTCAGTGATACCATCAAACCATCTCATCCTCTGTGATCCCCTTATCCTCCTGCCTACAATCTTTCCCAGCATCAGGGTCTTTTCAAATGAGTCAGCTCTTCGCATCAGGTGGCCAAAGTATTGGAGTTTCAGCTTCAACATCAGTCCTTCCAATGAACACCCAGGACTGATCTCCTTTAGGATAGACTGGTTGGATCTCCTTGCAGTCCAAGGGACTCTCAAGAGTCTTCTCCAACACCACAGTTCAAAAGCATCAATACTTCAGTGCTCAGCTTTCTTTATAGTCCAACTCTCACATCTATACATGACTACTGGAAAAACCATAGCCTTGACTAGATGGACCTTTGTTGGCAAAGTAACGTCTCTGCTTTTAATATGCTGTCTAGGTTGGTCATAACTTTCCTTCCAAGGAGTAAGCATCTTTTAATTTCATAGCTGCAATTGCCATCTGCAGATTTTGGAGCCCAGAAAAATAAAGTCAGCCACTGTTTCCACTGTTTCCCCATCTATTTGCTATGAAGTGATGGGACCAGATGCCATGATCTTAGTTTTCTGAATGTTGAGCTTTAAGCCAACTTTTTCACTCTCCTCTTTCACTTTCATCAAGAGGCTCTTTAGTTCTTCACTTTCTGCCATAAGGGTGGTGTCATCTGCATATCTGAGGTTATTGATATTTCTCCCGGCAATCTTGATTCCAGCTTGTGCTTCTTCCAGCCCAGCATTTATCATGATGTACTCTGCATATAAGTTAAATAAACAGGGTGACAATATCCAGCCTTGATGTACTTCTTTTCCTAGTTGGAACCAGCCTGTTGTTCCATGTCAAGTTCAAACTGTTGCTTCCTGACCTGCATATAGGTTTCTCAAGAGGCAGGTCAGGTGGTCTGGTATTCCCTTCTCTTTCAGAATTTCCCACAGTATATTGTGATCCACACAATCAAGGCTTTGGCATAGTCAGTAAAGCAGCAGCAGATATTTTTTTGGAACTGTCTTGCTTTTTCGATGATCTGTCGGATGTTGGCAATTTGATCTCTGGTTCCTCTGCCTTTTCTAAAACCAGCTTGAACATCTGGAAGTTCACGGTTCATGTATTGCTGAAGCCTGGCTTGGAGAATTTTGAGCATTACTTTACTAGCGTGTGAGATGAGTGAAATTTTGCAATAGTTTGAGCAGTCTTTGGCATTGCCTTTCTTTGGGATTGGAATGAAAACTGACCTTTTCCAGTCCTGTGGTCACTGCTGAGTTTTCCAAATTTGCTAGCGTACTGAGTACAGCACTTTCACAGCATCATCTTTCAGGATTTGGAATAGCTCAACTGGAATTCCATCACCTCCACTAGCTTTGTTCGTAGTGATGCTTTCTAAAGCCAACTTGACTTCACATTCCAGGATGTCTGGCTCTAGGTCAGTGATCACACCATCGTAATTATCTGGGTCATGAGATCTTTTTTTGTACAGTTCTGTGTATTCTTGCCACCTCTTCTTAATATCTTCTGCAGAAGTGTTAGGTCCCTACCATTTCTGTCCTTTATTGAGCCCATCTTTGCATGAAATTTTCCCTTGGTATCTCTAATTTTCTTGAAGAAATCTCTAGCCTTTCCCATTCTATTGCTTTCCTCTATTTCTTTGCACTGATTGCTGAGGAAGGCTTTCTTATCTCTTCTTGCTATTCTTTGGAACTCTGCATTCAAATGGGTATATCTTTCCTTTTCTCCTTTGCTTTTCACTTCCCTTCTTTTCACAGATTTTGTAAGGCCTCCTCAGACAGCCATTTTGCTTCTTTGCATTTCTTTCTCTTGGGGATGGTCTTGATCCCTGTCTCCTGTACAATGACACAAACCTCTGTCCATAGTTCATCAGGCACTCTATCAGATCTAGTCCCTTAAATCTATTTCTCACTTCCACTGTATAGTCATAAGGTTACAAAATATTTTTAAGTGAAAAGAAAGAAACATGATTTTTTTGTGATCAACTGTTAAGTTCCCTATAAAGATTTGAGTAATATTAGAATGAGCCAACTAATGTGGTATTATTCCCTTATGATTTTGAAAAAGTAAACTGAGTGCTAATCTGGATTTTTTACATCTGATGTTGACGTTTTTCTTTTTTAATGAATTTATTTTTAATTGAAGAATAATTGCTTTACAATATTGTGTTGGTTTCTACTATACATTGACATCTTAAATTTTACTTCTATTCATTAATTAGTTTCTGCTAATTACTTGCTGCTATAACAAATAACCACAAATTTATTAACTTAAAAGAATATAAACTTATTACTTCATGGTTCTATGGGAGAAAATTTGGGTTGGCTTGGCTGAGCTTTTTATTTTTGGAAAAAGAAAAAAAAAATACAAAAGGGTGCCAGTCAATTAGGCTTTTATTGGGAGGCTCTGGGAAGAACCATTTCCAGAGTCATTCAGACCCAATCCTTGTGGTCGTAGGACTAAAGTGCCTGCTTACTTGCTGGCTGTCAGTCAGAAGCTTCCTGTAGCTCCTAGAGACCTCTCTCTAGTCCTGATATGTTAACCACTACATTTCAGAGGCAACAAGGCACATCAAATCCTTCTCATGACCTGGGAGCTCTCTGACTTCTGCCATATCTCTTCTGCTTCCAGCTGAGAAATTTCTGGACTTTTAACTGGTGGCTACATTGAGCTCTTCCAGTCAGTCCAGGATGGAGAAGAAAATGGCAACCCACTCCAGTATTCTTGCCTGGAGAATCCCAGGGACGGGGGAGCCTGGTGGGCTGCCGTCTATGGGGTCACACAGAGTCGGACACGACTAAAATGACTTAGCAGCAGCAGCAGTCAGTCCAGGATAATATCTCTATTTTAATGTCTGTAATCTTAATTACATCTGCAGAGTCCTTTTTGTCACATATATAATAATTAACATAGTCACAATTAAGGGGATGAGAGTGTGGACATCTTGGGCAGCCTATTCTGCCTACCACAACTCCTATTAGGCCTTTCCATTTCCTAAGGTAAACAGAAATTGCAGTCCAGTATGAATGGCTTATGCCATTTACCACTGTCAGTGCAGAATTTCTCTGCTTCTCTCCTCTTGACACAAAGAGTTTCCATAAATAGGCTGCATCAGACTAACTGCTTTATAATTACCTTTTTTCTTCTTTCTTTCTTCTCCACTTTTGTCACTCCATTTGTCAAAGTTAGCATCTTTAGTATCAGTGAAAATGCATTTCTGTCGAAGCTGCATACAATAAATCAGTTGTTGATTTGAGCTCTTTTTAAGCTAATGAACACACAAGATTAGTATGTATATTTGAAGGCATGGTATTCGATGAAAACCAAAGTTAATGAGAGAATCAGTGAAGATTATTTGCTTACATTTTTGCCACCCCCTCTCCACTGAAAGTCAATATTGCATGACAAATAATTCAACTATTGATGATGCAGTTAATCTACACTAGAAAGTCTACCAGGGGCTTCTAAATATGCTATTAACTCAGAACTCCTTGGAAGATGTAATTGTATAATATCCTTTATTGCTGTTATTATGTTGCTTTGTCTTCCAGCAGGGATTTCTGCCATATCAGATACACAGAAATGTAATTCTGGTACCTAATGTGAAAAGGAAATGTGATGGCAGGAATCAATAGGAAATTAAATTAGTATTATATTGTTTTACAATTATAAAATTATAATTTTATAACTGTATAAATTTATAAATTTTATAAATTATTATATAATTATAAAACTTTGCTGAAGGAACCATTTTTTTAGGTCTTATGATTGTGTGCTAAGTTGCTTCAGTCATGCCCAGCTCTTTGTGACCCCATGGACTATAGCCCACCAGGCTTCTCCAGCCATAGGATTCTCCAGGCAAGAATACTGGACTGGGTTGCCATGTCCTCCTCCAGGTTATGAAGAGTTGGGCTTGACTGAGTGATTAACATTTTCAAGGTCTTATGATTAAAGATTTGCAACTTTGCATTTGGTACAATCACAGGTTTTATTGTTATTTTGTTTTTTCTGAAAATACATATTGGAGTAGAGTTTAGCTGGATCCTATATCTTCTCCAGACTCATGCCCTGTCTTCACTTTGAAATACTTGAATTTTCATTGTTTTCTTTCAGTGTTACAGAAAACAAGGGAGCTCAAGCCACATTCCTTGGTGATTTGGAAGAATTCAGCAAGACAAATGATTATCAGAATATTTCTCCCATCTTTGCCAGCATATTTCTGGTTCTCATTTTTAAATCTCTAGAAGAGAAGAAATTTATTTTCTGTAAACCTAAATCCTTTAGTGTTAGAGATTGAGAGAAATACTTAGCAGGCCAGGGAAATGAAAAGTACTATCTCCAACATAAAAAACCAGTGTGCTCTAAGTATAGAGATTGTTACAATCCAAGAAAAGACGATGCCTTCTGATACCTGACAATTCTCTCTGGTCTCTAACCTTCACTCCCTTTCTGTATTAAGAATTGTACAGGATGGTACAAAATAGAACCTCTTCTTAGGTCCCAGTGAGAGAAGATGTTGGAGCTTTTGGCTTCTCTAGATCTACTAGAGGCTAATATAAGGAGACACCGCTTATGATTCCTAAATAAGGAGAAAGATGGAACTCTGGCATTTGGGTAGCCACCTACTTATTGTGCAGACCCTGTTGGGTGTGCCCATGGTTAGTACCAAGTTTTTGTCTCTGTTCCATGATGTCACTCATCCTCATAGATCTTGTTCACAAATGTGAGCTACTTTACTCTCTGCCTATCTCCGCTTGTACCCCTACCACCCGCCATGGCCAATATTATAACCATTTGTCTCCAAGAAATCCCTAGATTCCTAAAAACACCTCTTTTACCACTTGAATAACAAGGTGATTTTCTCTCTACCCGCCGCACATGTAATGGCTAGACATGAGAGCCTTAGACTTCATAGTAACCAGTCAAACTTGCTTCCTACCAAAAAGTTCTATGGGTATGTGGGTGGGATTCTGAGTACAAAGCTGATGACAATTTTTCAGTATGACTTGTCTTATGATGTACTGACTTTAGAAAGGCCCTTTTTTTGTTCACTCAGTCGTGTCTGACTCTTTGCAACCCTATGGACTGTAGCACGCCAGGCTTCCCTGTCCTTCACCATCTTGCAGAGTTTGTTCAAACTCATGTCCTTTGAGTCAGTGATGCCATCCAGTCATTTCATCCTCTATCATCCCCTTTTCCTTCTGCTCTCAATCTTTCCCAGCATCAAGGCCTTTTCCAGTGAGTCAGCTCTTTGCATCAGGTGGCCAAAGTATTGGAGCTTCAGCTTCAGTATCAGTCCTTTCAATGAATATTCAGGACTGATTTCCTTTAGGACTGACTGATTTGATCTCCTTGCTGTCCAAGGGACTCTCAAGAGTTTTCCAGCACCACAGTTGGAAAGCATCAACTCCTTGGTACTCAGCCCTCTTTATGGTCCAACTCTCACATCCATACATGACTACTGGAAAAACCATAGCTTCGACTACATGGACCTTCGTTGGCAAAGTGATGTCTCTGCTTTTTAATACACTCTCTAGGTTTGTCGTGGCTTTTCTTCCAAGGAGCAAGCGTCTTTTAATTTCCTGGCCATTAGCTATCACCAAAATGCTTTTATCTCTGCCACTTAGTGTTTGTGGGCAATATCAAGTATTCCATTTTATTCACTCCCACTTTCTTCTTCTATAAAAATTGAAATTAATATTGCCATTTGCCCAGCATTCCTGTTTCAGTGAAGACTGATTGAGGATATGTTTCTAAGATACCTTTCACACTGCCAAGCATGTAACAGATATATAACAAATATGTCTCCTTTCCTCAGTTCTCTCTTTCTTACTTTTGTCAAGTATGCATTCTTATTTTTCCAATCATTCATTCTGTCTATGCAGTTATACATCTACCCTTCATATTTTATCCTCCCACAAATCAAATTTAGAAAATAAAGACCCCTAATTTTGTGTTCCTTATTAATCAAGTAAACTCAAGTTAGTCTCAGGTCATAGGCCTAGATGTTAAATCCTTCTCTATTTGGTGTGTCTTGATAAACAAATCAAAAGTCCCTGCTTCAAATCCAAATACAGCATAGTGTTAAATTTTGCAGTCCTTCAGGCTAAGGCTGCAGTTTGATGTTCAATTTGACAATTTCATAACCCAAATCTGTGTAAGTTATTTTGTGGTGTTGTACGTTTTTGTAGAACACTTATTTTAACTCATCATACATACCCATTAATTAGAAAAATCTTTCTCTTCATTATATGTTAATATAGAAGGCTTCAAGAAAGTTGACACTGATCTAATGCCTCTACATAGCCAGAAGAACAAAGGCTCTGCTTAGTGCCAAGTTTAGCTACTGCTCCATTAAATAAAATAACATTGGCACAGCACTTTGAAATCTATAAATACCTTTCCATCCATTACTCATTTGATCTTCTCAACAACTTGTAAAATAGTCAGGAAAGACACATTTATCACCAATTTACACCTGAGGAAATTGAGGCTAGGGACGTTCAGTTCAGTTCAGTTCAGTCACTCAGTCATGTCCAACTCTTTGCGACCCCATGAATTGCAGCACGCCAGCCCTCCCTGTCCATCACCAACTCCCAGAGTTCACCCAAACCCATGTCCATTGAGTCGGTGATGCCATCCAGGCATCTCATCCTCTGTCGTCCCCTTCTCCTCGTGCCCCCAATTCCTCCCAGCATCAGTCTTTCCCAACAAGTCAACTCTTCGCATGACGTGGCCAAAGTAGTGGAGTTTCAGCTTTGGCATCAGTCCTTCCAATGAATACCCAGGACTGATCTCCTTTAGAATGGACTGGTTGGATCTCCTTGCAGTCCAAGGGACTCTCAAGAGTCTTCTCCAACACCACAGTTCAAAAGCATCAATTCTTCAGCACTCAGCTTTCTTCACAGTCCAACTCTTATATCCATACATGACCACAGGAAAAACCATAGCCTTGACTAGATGGACCTTTGTTGGCAAAGTAATGCCTCTGCTTTTTAATATGCTATCTAGGTTGGTCATAACTTTCCTTCCAAGGAGTAAGCGTCTTTTAATTTCATGGCTGCAATCACCATCTGCAGTGATTTTGGAGCCCCAAAAAATAAAGTCTGACACTGTTTCCACTGTTTCCCCATCTATTTCCCATGAAGTGATGGGACCGGATGCCATGATCTTCGTTTTCTGAATGTTGAGCTTTAAGCCAACTTTTTCACTCTCCACTTTCACTTTCATCAAGAGGCTTTTTAGTTCCTCTTCACTTTCTGCCATAAGGGTGGTGTCATCTGCATATCTGAGGTGATTGATATTTCTCCCGGCAATCTTGTTTCCAGCTTGTGCTTCTTCCAGCCCAGCATTTCTCATGATGTACTCTGTATATAGGTTAAATAAACAGGGTGACAATATACAGCCTTGACATAGTCCTTTTCCTACTTGGAACCAGTCTGTTGTTCCATATCCAGTCCTAACTGTTGCTTCCTGACCTGCATAGAGGTTTCTCAAGAGGCAGGTCAGGGGTCTGGTATTCCCTTCTCTTTCAGAATTTTCCACAGTTTATTGTGATCCGCACAGTCAAAGGCTTTGGCGTAGTCAATAAAGCAGAAATAGATGTTTTTCTGGAACTCTTGCTTTTTCAATGATCCAGCAGATGTTGGCAATTTGATCTCTGGTTCCTCTGCCTTTTCTAAAACCAGCTTGAACATCAGGAAGTTCACGGTTCACATATTGCTTGGAGAATTTTGAGCATTACTTTATTAGTGTGTGAGATGAGTGCAATTGTGTGGTAGTTTGAGAATTCTTTGGCATTGCCTTTCTTTGGGATTGGAATGAAAACTGACCTTTTCCAGTCCTGTGGCCACTGCTGAGTTTTCCAAATTTGCTGGCATGTTGAGTGCAGCACTTTCACAGCATCATCTTTCAGGATTTGAAATAGATCAACTGGAATTCCATCTCCTCCACTAGCTTTGTTCATAGTGATGCTTTCTAAGGCCCACTTGACTTCACATTCCAGGATGTCTGGCTCTAGGTCAGTGATCACACCATCATGATTATATTGGTCGTGAAGATCTTTTTTGTAGAGTTCTTCTGTGTATTCTTGCCACCTCTTCTTAATATCTTCTGTTTCTGTTAGGTCCATACCATTTCTGTCCTTTATCGAGCCCATCTTTGCATGAAATGTTCCCTTGGTATCTCTAATTTTCTTCAAGAGATCTCTAGTCCTTCTCATTCTGTTGTTTTCCTCTATTTCTTTGCATTGATCGCTGAGGAAGGCTTTCTTATCTCTCCTTGCTATTCTTTGAAACTGTGCGTTCAGATGCTTATATCTTTCCTTTTCTGAGAGGTTAGGTTGCTCTAATTTGTTTTGTCCATTTTTTGTCATTATTTTGAAATATGATGAAGGGGTTCTTTATTGCTTTGGTTTTTCTCAAGGTCCCATGCATAATGCTTTGAACTATGTATTCTATAGCATATAAATAGTTTATTTCATATTTCTGATTATATTTGTGTATATCTCAAAAATTTATGTATAACTTTTGAGAATAATATTTTAGTATTATTGGCACTTGGATAGTATAGTAACTTTACTATGAAAGTCAGTGAGTAAATCTGAAAGAGTATTCTAACTGATTCAGTGGTTATTCCTAGATACTCTGAAAAACACAGGTTCTTCAGAAATACCTCAACAACTGGCTTCTGCTAAAGATGCCTGAGCATAAAGTTGTCTTAGTAGAAGTAATTTAAAGCACATATGAAAACAATTTTGTTTTAAAATAATTCTTGACTGATGAATATGATAATGGGATTCTGTATGATGAGTTAATTCTGGATAGATATTAGAGGACCCAAGCTCCTAATCACATCAGTAAAGGCAATTTCTACTTTTTAATCATATATTTCCATCTATAGACTCTCACCTCAAAATATACAATTAGAGTAACAATTAACTTCCAATTACTTATTAGCAGGTCAATTCTTATTCACTTCCCCACCAGCAAAGTCCCATTATGACTATCTTGGCTTCCCAGGTGGAGCAGTGGTAAAGTATCCACCTGCCAAAGCAGGAGATGCAGCTTCCAGGAAGATGCCCTGGAGTAAGAAATGGCAACTGGCTCCAGTATTCTTGCCTGGAAAATTCCATGGACAGAGATAACTGAGTACAGTCAGACATAACTGAGTACACACACACACACACACACACACACACACACATAAATTAATACTTCCTAGAGAGGTTGCTTTAATCCCCCTACCCAATCACCCAACAAATTAATATAAATAGAAATTAGAACTGTGCCTCAAGTCTGACTGTTAATCCTATTTTCTCCTTCCACTACTTTAGTCTCTGTCAATATTTGAATTTCCCAAATTTTATGACAGTATAAATGTTGTATCTCTTAAGAAATAGAAAGGTATACTTAATTTCTAGCAGAAAAAGAAATTTCTATTTTTATCTGCATTTCACCCTTAACCTCAAGTTATACTACAGTTCTTTCATCAACTGGGTTTTAGACCTTGTCCTGTATTTTCTTAAGAGCTTACCAGCTGTAAAATTAAGCCATGGAAGACCAGATATAAACTTGACATAGGAGGAGAATGGGAAAAAAAACCTAGTATTCCTTCCAAGATATAATAATATAATAGCCAAGATGATGAGATAACCGTCAAATGCCAATAGATTTCTTGAATCGAGATTTATTCTTTGAAGGCCTAACTATCCTCTTAGGGTGCTCTCAAAATCAGTAGTATCTTATGAGTGATCACAGCCTGAGACTGGCTTTGAATGATCCCACCACGAGTTTCAAACAGACTGATTTCTTTCAGTGCTCACGCATGTCCTGTGGTGATTAAGAGATTGTTATAAAGAAAAGGTTTCTCTCCTTGACAAATGGTGGGTCATTGTGGAATTGTTTGTTTTTTTTTTTTTGTCTTTATGTAGTTGTACCTTAGAGCATACATTGCATGCTAAGTTTCAAGGCTGGAAGAGTTCTAATGGTCTTCTGCGTTTCAATTTTATACCATAAAATTGAAGTTTCTGGCAAAATGCATAGCATCACTAACTCTATCAGCTGCTAGGCTTTTATGATATCTATATACTGTAGGTTTTTATATTTGAAGACTTCTCAATGAAGGATAATAGTGTGACCGTTCCATTAAATAATAAGCATGACCGTAAGGCCCCTGAACAGGTAAGGTTCTATTTAAATGCTAATTATCATCATTATAAACCATTTGCGATGCAACTAAGTGTGGATACCCTGAGATAAAAACTTTTTATCTAAAAGAGAGGATAATAACCATGGGTAAAACTCACTGGCTCTTGTACATATCAACCTGAGACAACCCTCAATTAGAAATTCTCTTGGTACAAATGCAGCATAAAGGGGTCTAATGAGTATGTCAAATAGGTAACAAACACTATGGTGTGCATTGAAAAAAATTCCCCCTCACTGCACGTACACATGTGCAATCCTCTTGTCCAGAAATAATGGCTTTAAAGAACTCTGACTGCTGCCTGAAATTCTGCCAACACACCTATTCACTAAATCATTCTCAATTGCCTATTATGTGTCTTGCACTGAGGGAATAGAAAAATCACTACTCACAGGAAGATAGTAGGATAGGTAAAGAAAAAACATTCAAAAGAAAGAAGAACATAAGGGATACAGGTAAAGTAGGGAAATACTAATATCTAACTGTTGGAGGAGTGGGCATGAGGGAAGAATTAATAGAGAATGTGTGCTTGAATCTGACCTTAAGGGATGATCAGGATTTGGGCACATAGAAACATGGAGAACTGGCTTTCCAGGTTGAGAGAATTAGATAAATTAGGAAACTGTTTCCTATTAATGTCCAAACACCTCTTGAACGTATTCTTATCAATTAATAGCAGGTGATTCTTAAGATTTATTTATACTAGATTCAACAATAAAACAAGGATATGAGTCAAGAAGGGCTCATGCCTTCATCTTTTCCCTGTCTTTAGAGAATTAGTGGAAAAAAAAAAGTTTGTTACTTCACTTTTCCCTTCAGTTATCTCCATAGGTTCTCCCCCCATCACAAGCAAGCTTCTAATGAAAGTTAGAAACACCAGGCTATCACTATTACTTCTCCCATTACCTACTGTATACTCATTAATCTGAAATTCTACCTTGATTATCCCATTGCAATATTCAAAGCCATGACTTTAATTGTGACTTTAGTTATGATCTCACTTTTTTCTTTGGCGCCAACTTCTCTTCTATGCTTAAGATCTAAATATCCAACTATGTACTTGGCCTTCTCACTTGGATAACTGAAAGGAATCTCAAACTCAAGATATTCAGCAACAAACGTGATCACAGCAGTGTTCTAATCCAGTGTTTCTTTTCTGCCATTTACCCAAGTACACATACCAAAAGTTTTAGAGTCATCCTGTATAATTCCCTTTTTCTCATTGCCGTATCCAATCCTACCAAGTCCTTTGATTTTTAACTCATAAATAGCTTTCAAATTTACTTGCTATTCTGTGTCCCCATGCCACCCTCTCAATTTGGGCTACTAATATCTCTCGCTTAGTGGCTGAAATAGGCTCTGAACAGGCCCTCCCAAATTTCATCTTCCTCACATTTATCTGTCCTCTACTTTGTGTCTGGGGTGCTGTTCCAGAATATATAATGAACTATATTATGCTTTGGTATGTTGTAATATTAAGCCCACCCACCCCAATAAATCATGCCTTCTGTGTATCCATTTCCCTGTGAGGTCTGTTCTTACCCCAGTTTGAGGCGTGGACAAGTGATTAAATTTGACCAAAGGGAAATCAGGAAACATGACACACACAGAGGTTTGATAAGTGCTTGTTTGTTGAGACTTGCCCTTGGGAACACTGCTGTAACCATGTAGAGAAACCCATGCTAAGAACAGGGAGAAGAAGCTGGATGCAGCTCGAACATGGGAGGGGAAAGTGGAAGCAGCCAGTGTTTTATTGTTGTTGTTTTTTAATATTTAGGATATTCAAGGTTCCTTCTAAACATTGTCTTACCTTGTCTCAATAATAAAAGTCACGTGATTTTGTACAGTTTCTTGGTCACACTCAATCTTAATTCCCTGTTCCTTAAACATAGGCCATGCATTCTAAGTGAGTCAGAAAAGCAAACGTAGGTAACTCAGGAGAAGATACTCATTATGGCTAGAAAAGCAATCCAATGCAAGGATTATATCAGTGATGTCTAATTAACAATGCCTTGTTTAATCAGTTGGTGAGTTAACTAATTCATTCATCTGTTTATTTTACTTGTATAACTGTCTATTTAAACATTTATTAAATATTTACCATGTGTCAGGCATTGTAGGAGCAGAGAAAGGAATAAGAGAGGCTCTTCTGCTGCTGCTGCTACTAAGTCACTTCAGTCGTGTCCAACTCTGTGTGACCCCATAGACGGCAGCCCACTAGGCTCCTCTGTCCCTGGGATTCTCCAGGCAAGAATACTGGAGTGGGTTGCCATTTCCTTCTACAAAGCACTAAATAACAAGTAGATAGCAACTGTATAACAACAAGATAGGAATATTGGTTACATTCATAAGTGTGTTTGTTGGACCTAGAGGACAGTCCTAGTTAGTATTAGGTAGTCACTTTGTTGTTCGTCGCTAAGTTGTGTCCGACTCTTTGCCACCCCTGGACTGCAGCATGCCAGGCTTCCCTGTCTTTCACTATTTCCAGGAGTTTGCTCAAATTAATGTACATTAAGCCGGTGATGCCATCCAACCATCTCATCCTCTGTCACCCCCTTTTCCTCCTGTCCAAAATCTTTCCCAGCATCAGGGTCTAGAAGATGTACTTTGTTAAACTTTTCTAGCCTCTTCCCAATATACCAACACAATACATTTCACTGTAGAAAGTGTATTTCATACTTCATCCTAAACAATTCTGAGCTATAGTAGTTTCTAACATGTTGTCATTGCTTAGGCACTAAGTCACATCTGATTCTTTTGCACTTTTGACTTTTTGCAACCCCATGGACTGTAGCCCGCCAGGCTCCACTGTCCATGGGATTTCCCAGGCAAGAATTCTGGAGTGGGTTGCCATTTCCTTCTTCAAATGATCTTCCCAACCCAGACATTGACCCCACCTCTCCTGCATTTTGCAGGCAGGTTCTTTGCCACTGAGCCACCTGGGAAGCTCAGTGTCTAACATAGTGGTAATCAATTTTAAAGGAGTGGTCACAGGAGAGACACATATTCTTCCTAAATTTCAGGAGTATTATAAAATCTGATTTGATAATGTTCAAGAAATTAACTGAGCTTCTCTGATGAAATGTCTTTAATGCAAATTATATGAGTCATTGCATTTAACATAATTTTGAAGATCCAGCTTTAATGGAAATTAATTGGAGGCCCTTTATGTTCTATATGAAGAATATTGAGAGTTCTGCCTAATTTGAATGCAAGGAAGTACCAAAAATGTGTTTATAGTGGGATAATGCACTTGGTTTTTCAGTGTGCATCCAGATTACTTTACTTTTTAGTGTTATTCCTAAATATGCTCAAGATGTTTTTAAAAGAGAATAGAAAAGAATCTGTAAAGTTAGAACAATATATAGATTATAGTGAAATCAGTTGTAATCAGTTTTTTCAGCTGCATGATGGCAAAGGATTTAAAGTGGGTGTATTTATTTCGCACTTAGACTGCTTTAAGATGTATACTATCTATTGGATTACATAACGACGAGCCCTTCATTTTCAGTGACTGTTTGCTACATGGTGGTAGAATAGGAACACTCTGCTAGTTTTAGTCCCATCAAAGCCTACTGTAAAAATTTTGAATTAATAGCTCATTGAGTGCTCTGAGAGTTAATGATTTTATAATCGAGCTGTTGTGTTTATTATTACTGTACTTGTAGCATCTGAATTAACCACTTATTAAAAGTCTTTTGAAGTTTTGACTTGAAAATGTTCCAACTGTACATAACCATCTATGCTGGTTATTTTACTTTGATTATATAGTGCTAAATGTATTGTGCTTTTCCTCTAAAATTTATGTTTTGACATTATGCTGTAAGATTCTAATAGCAGTTCATTTTAAAGAATAAAATATGCATGGAGTTTTGCATGAAAAATTATGTCAATGAATGAAACGTATGACCATTTGGTCCAGTGAATGAATCTCAGCCTTTCTTTTAGTTCTACAGTAGATTGTTATTCTTGTGATTTACATTGAGTAATGGGCTCATAATTCCTGGGTGACATTGAGTACATTTTATGTTTTGCTGCTTCTAATATCATCTGACAGTGCTCATTTTAAACGATCTGTATATAAAAATTAAATTAAGTTAAAAAATACAGATTGCTTATTATAGGACAAATACTATGTTAGTGCAAAGGTTATAAGCTAAATAATACATTTATTCTGTCATTGTGAAACTTAAATTCTTGTAAGGAAGACAAACAAGCAAATCAAGAGCTACAAAAGGCATCTAACCAATCTGAAAATTCTGTCAACTCTTTCTTGAACACATGTCCAGATTAGACCATTTCTCACTCTGTGCACCACTACTATCTTATCCCAACCTCTCTCATCTCTCACCTGGACTATCATAGTAAATCTAGAATTTATCTTCCTTTCCATTCTTGATCCCTTCAAGTCTTCATTCTATTTTCAACAAAGCAAATAAGGCATTTAAAAAAAAAAAAAAGCCAGATCATGTCAATCCTACCCTCAGAATGTTACAGTAACTCCCCCGGTCACTTGCAATAAAAGTCAAAATGCAGTTACCTAAGAGATCCTACATCTTCTGGTCCCAGCTAATGCTCTGATGTGAACACTAGTACTTTCCCCCTGGTTTACTCCTTTACTGTTCCTTAAACACTCCAAACTCAACCTCAGAACTTTACACATTCTGCTCCATCTGCCCAAACCTTCTTCCCCCACTTTTCCTGCTTTCCTTACTCTGCTGGGTTTTCCTACACATCCCTTCTCATACTTTCATTTATTTAAATCAGTGGTTTACTAAATGTTAATTTACTTATCCCACTGTACATAAATTCATGAGTGTAGGAACTTAAATGTTTTTTACACTTAGATAGCACCATCAACTCAATGGACATGAATTTGAGCAAACTCTGGGAGATAACAGAGGACTGAGGAACCTGGTGTGCTGCAGTCTGTGGGTCACAAAGAGTTGGATACAACTTAGTGACTGAAAAATAACAACAACAGATTATTTCTTGATATAGTATATATTTTTTTTAACTTTTACTATCCGTTCTGTCATGACCTGTGCACAGATTGGAAAAGAATTTCCAAATATGAGGCAGAATGAGAAGAAAATAGAGTTTATTAGTGCAGGAGATGCTATTTGAACAGTAGTCTGGCTCGTGGGAGAGCAGACCCCAAGCAGGGGTTACTAGCCAATTTTTAGAGCCTCAAGACAAAGAGAATTCCAGCTGAAAAGGTGCCATGAGGTGATTGGTTAAGGGGCTATTGGGTGAGTAATAGGGTAGGTATTTTTACCTAGTACAGGGTCAGGGAGCTGGCCAGTTTAGACCTGGGGGCTCATGGCAATGGTTGCTATGGGATTCAGTCAGTTCTGGAGATGACCTTGGTGTGTGTGGTCTTGGTACAAGGCTTGGCACCTGTGACCTTGGTATAGGGCTCCACACATTCTTTGATTGCTTTTGCTGGGTTTATTTATATGATAAATCTTCCCTTACTTTAAAAAAGTCTTTTTGTAAAAATGTTTGTCTTTTAGTACTAGCCTTAAGTACAATCACATTTATTATCATAATCTCTTTTCAGTTCAGTTCAGTTGCTCAGTCATGTCCGACTCTTTGTGACCCCATGAACTGTAGCATGCCAGGCCTCCCTGTCCATCACCAACACCCAGAGTTCACTCAGACTCACATCCATTGAGTCGGTGATGCCATCCAGCCATATCATCCTCTGTCGTCCCCTTCTCCTCCTGCCCCCAATCCCTCCCAGCATCAGAGTCTTTTCCAATGAGTCAACTCTTCGCATGAGGTGGCCAAAGTACTGGACTTTCAGCTTTAGCATCATTCCTTCCAAAGAAATCCCAGGGCTGATCTTCAGAATGAACTGGTTGGATCTCCTTGCATTCCAAGGGACTCTCAAGAGTCTTTTCCAACACCACAGTTCAAAAGCATCAATTTTTATGCACTCAGCTTTCTTCACAGTCCAACTCTCACATCCATACCTGACCAATGGAAAAACCATAGCCTTGACTAGATGGCCCTTTGTTGGCAAAGTAATGTCTCTGCTTTTGAATATGCTATCTAGGTTGGTCATAACTTTTATTCCAAGGAGTAGGCATCTTTTAATTTCATGGCTGCAATCACCATCTGCAGTGATTTTGGAGCCCCCAAAAATAAAGTCTGACACTGTTTCCACTATTTCCCCATCTATTTGCCATGAAGTGATGGGACCAGATGCCATGATCTTAGTTTTCTGAATGTTGAGTTTTAAGACAACTTTTTCACTCTCCACTTTCACTTTCATCAAGAGGCTCTTTAGTTCCTCTTCACTTTCTGCCATAAGGGTGGTATCATCTGCATATCTGAGGTGACTGATATTTGTCCCGGCAATCTTGATTCCAGCTTGTGCTTCTTCCAGCCCAGCGTTTCTCATGATGTACTCTGCATATAAGTTAAATAAGCAGGGTGACAATATACAGCCTTGACGTAGTTCTTTTCCTATTTGGAACCATTCTGTTGTTCCATGTCCAGTTCTAACTGTTGCTTCCTGACCTGCATATAGGTTTCTCAAGAGGCAGGTCAGGTGTTCTGGTATTCCCATCTCTTTCAGAATATTCCACAGTTTATTGTGATCCACACAGTTAGACTTTACTAATTGGGTTGGCCTAAAAGTTCATTCAGATTTTGTAAGATGTTATGGAAAAACCTGAAAGTACTTTTTGGCCAACCCAATGCTTCCTGGTTTCTATACTTTGGCTGCTTTATTGAATTTTTGTAATGTTTCCTTGCTATATCAGTATGTCTTTTGTATATAGAACAAGATTTCTTTGTATTTCTTTTCCCCAGTGATTTGAACAATATACACCCTGTTCTTGTTTGCAGGTTGTAGTCATCTTTACTTTTTTACAAACCACTGTTGAACTTTTTCTCCCTGTTTTTATAGGGAGGTGGGAGCCCTCGCTTTTGGCCAAGTGTCACTACCACTGATGTGTAGCCATTTCTGGTTTTCCTTTCAGGCAAGATTGTATTTTAGATGGTTTGCTTCAGGAATTCTGTGTACAGAAAGAGCACAAAGAAGCGTCTGTGTGGAAAGGGGAGAACTAGCATAGATCAAGCTCAATCTGGTCCCAGACTCCTCTGAGTCTCAGTTCTGAAATCTGTAAGGGGCTCTACACTAGAGTAACAGTTACTATTTTCATAGCAGCGTGTCTGGATCTCAGATGTCCGATATGGCACATAATTGGGAGAGGGAATTTTTCCTGCTTTGATATGAAACAGCATAGATTAGAATTCAAAGGCCAGAAGAATTCAAAGAGCTGAGTCAGTTTTTCAGTGGATGATCTGCAGCAGCCTCTGGTGATAATTGCCTAGGACGTCACAGTGGGTCCTACCTAAAGGTACCATGGTGTGGTGCCCTGGAAGAGCTGCGCTGATGACAAAGCATAACAGGCAGAGCTGAAGCAGCAGGGCCTGCTGAACAGGCATGGCGCAACTGAAAAGAAGAATTTGTTAGCACACATGACATAGTTCTCAGCACCCTAGAAATTATGAGACTAAATTTTTCCAGGAGATAGACATCTTAGTAGGTGGGGTTGTGGAAAGAGAGCTTATATAAAGTGAAGATACGTATTATAACTTTGGACTCCCCTATTTGAAAATGAGGACTCTAATATGCTTTTGTTTTTCCACTTCTTAGTATTTTCTAAAATTATTTGAAATTAGATACACTTATTTTTATTAATACATCTTTCTACTTTTATTAAATATCTTATCTTTGAAGAATAATTTTAGCTCTTGCAATTTAATTTTGTTGTATTCCCCACTCTCACTTGGAGAACCGTACCTATTTTTGCTGGTAGCAATGTTTTCTGGAGTTCTGATGTGCCACAATTTCTCCATTTCTATCTTTTTTTTTTTTTCTGTTCATTTCTTCTAGAGTATATCTGTGTAAAAGACTGATGTGTGTATAGTTTGAACCTTTGAATATCTGATAATCCCCTCCTAGTACTTTGAGATATTAATAAAACTTTTGCTAGGTTGCCTCTACCTTTTAACTCTGCACTGAACTCCAGAAGCTTATAGTAGTTAACTGTCCACTGGTCATCTCCACTTGAACATTTAAAAGATATCTCAGAATATATTAGATAACTGTGTCAGCATGGAAATTTCAAGGGCCTAATACTGACAATGGTAGGAGAATATTTCAGTTCTTAGGAACATAATGAACTATTAGATGTTACAGCAATGATGAAAATGTGCTGCTCAAATCTTCTATTGTAGGAGCATAGTTTACTGCTCTAGTTGCCGTTTTTATGATTCCACCTCCAAGCAGTGTTCTTAAACCATGACACAACACATCAGAAAGAGCATAGCAGAAAAGAAAGGAGTCTGGATTCCTAATGTCTGCAGTTAGCATGGGAGCCCTAGACTTTCTACTTCCAGGATTCTTTAACAAGAGAGGGAAACTAACTCCTATCTAGTTAAAGAACTTATTTGTTATTGAGTTTCTTTAGACAGCTAATTTAAATTAACATAGCACTCAAAGGTGAAGATTTGATTTCCATCCCCACTCCCAAATCAACATTCTTCTTAGTCCATTCTTCTAGATCCTTAAGTACACCTTCTAAAACTCTGTACTTTTTTCCACTGAAGTATAGTTTCAATATTATTGTAGTTTCAGGTAAATAGCATAGTGAGTCAATATTTTTATAGATTATACTCTATTTAAATTCATTATAGAATAATGGCTTTACTTCCATGTGCTGTATCCTTGTTGCGTATTTATTTTATGCATAGCAGTTTGTATCTCTCACTACCTCACCCTCACTGTGCCCCTTTCCCCTTTCCTCTTCCCGGTGGTAGCCTGTTCTCTCACTAGTCTGTTCTCATTAATCTATTTTTGTTTGTTTTATTTACATTCATTTGTTTTATTTTTTAGATTCCACATATAAGTAAAAAAGAATTTGTTTTTAGATTCCACATCTAAGTAAAAAAGAATTTGTTTTTCTCTGTCTGATTTATTTCAGTAGGCATAGTGTTCTCTAGGTCTATCTGTGGCAGAATTTCATTTTTTCTTATGATGAGTAATACTCCATTATATATATATATATATATACACACACACACATGTATATATGTATGTGTGTATACATGTATATATATGTGTGTGTGTATATGTGTATATGGAACTTTTTCATATGCCTATTGGCCATCTGTATATCCTCTTTGGAAAAATGTCTATTCAGTTCTGCACATTTTTTATACAGATTGTTTGTTTTTTGATATTGAGTTGTGTGAGCTGTTCATATATTTTTGCATATGAACCCCTTTTTGGTTATATAATTAGCAAATACTTTCTTCCATTCAGTGGGTTTCTCATTTTGTCTGTGGTTTCCTTTGCTGGGTATAATCTTTTAAGTTTACTCAGGTCCCATTTGTTTATTTTTGCTTTTACTTCTTTAGCCTTAGGAGAGAGATCTAATAGAATATTGCTATGATTTATGTCAAAGTGTGTTCTTTGACATATGTTTTATGTTCTTTTCTAGTTTTATGTGTTTAGGTTGCACATTTAGACATTTGATTCATTTTGAGTTTATTGTGTATATAGTGTGAGGAAATATTCTAATCTGATTTTTTCTTACAGGTAGCTGTCCAGTTTTTCGAGCACTACTTATTGAAGATAACCAACCTATTATGTCACTTAAGATCTCTGTTCTCTAACTGATTTTCTGTCAGTGACTCTAATGTGTTTATGTGTTTAGCACATAGCAGAGTCTCAAAAAATAATTTTTAGTAAATGGGTGGGGATAGAATTATTTGGTTAAAATCCTATTATCCCAGAACACTACAGAACAGTATTCTATTACCTTATGGCCTACAGGTTGTCAAGAAAAAAACCTAAAGTAGATATGATTTTTATCCCTTTTTCTTAACTCGGTTTCTTTCTTGGATGCTTATAGGGTATCGTCAATGATCAAATTTTTAATCATTTATCAGGATACATTTAGATGTATCAATATCTGAATGGTCCTACATAATAGATAGGTGATGATCATTAAGGAGAATGTGGATGCCTTCTCCTAGTTCCTCCCTTGTTTCTGGTGGTCCTCTGTGAAAATTCTGTGCTTGATTTAGCAGGGAATCAATTTCTATCCAGTCCCATCTATGGTAGGTTCCTATGGCTGCCGTAACAAATTGTCACACTTTCAGTGGCTTCGTAGCACAAATTGATTACCCACAATTCTGGAGACTGGAATTCCAAAATCAAGGCTAAAAGTCCAAAATCAGTTTCATTCTCTCCTGAGGATCTAGGGAAAATTCCCTACATTGCCTCCTCTAGCTTCTGGTGGTTCTTAGCCACATCATTCAATCTCTGCCTGTCTTTAAATCACTTTCCCCTCTGTGTATTTACGTCTCCTTTTCTGTCTCTGACAAAGACACTTGTCATTGGATTTAGGACCCACCCAGATCCAAATAAGATGATGATAATATAAGATTACCAATAAGGTATTATTCACAGGGTCTGGGGATTAGAAGATGGACATATCTCTTTGAGACCACCATTCAACACACCATTCAACACTATCCATTCTACAGTTAAGGGGATTTCTTTCAAAAGATAAGCAAATCACTGATTTGAGTCATTGTGTATTATGTGTATATCATAGTGCTGTTGTGGAATGTGTGTGTGTGTGTGTGTGTGTGTGTATCTTTATTCCATAATGAAGCTCAGGGCTACCCAGTAACAAGTGTATACAAGTTAGGTAATCAGGACCTAATTAAATGACATGGTAGTTTTTCAGGCAAAAGTTTCACCCCAGTTTTCTTCCAAAAGGTAGAAATTCTTGATAACCTACATAGAATATTATCAAAGTAGCATAATAGATGGAAACTGATGGCAAAAGCTAAGTATTATTTTATTTGTTCATTCAATACACATTTCCTAAATGGCTACTAGATACCAAGCACAATGTATACAGGAAGTTAACAAAGACTCCACAATATCTTAGAAGAGTATGATATAATATAAATGTCTATATATCAAAAGAGAAAATAATAAGTATCCAAGAAGAAATCAAGTGGCATGGGAGTCAGGGACAGACAAAAGACAAACATTTTAGGAAAGAGGTGCATTAGAAAAAAATAGACTATTTTTAGAGCAATTTTAGGATCACAGAAAAGTTGAGAGGAAGTCACAGAGACTTCCTCTCCCCACAGGTGCATTGACGTCCCACATTGTCAACATCCCCTAGCAGAGTGGTACCTTGGTTACAGTTGATGAATCTATGTTATACGTCATCATTATCACATATAATCTGTTAGTTACATTAGGGTTCACTCTTGGGGTTTGCATACTGTAGGTTTGGCCCAATTTATAATGACATGTACCCACTATTATAGTATCATAGAGAGTAGTTGTACTACCCTAAAAATCCCCTGTGCTCTGCTTATTCATCCCTCCCTCTCCACTAACTGAGGCAACTAATCTTTTTACTGTATCCATAGTTTTGCCTTTTCATATAGTTTACGTCATATACTTGGACATACAGAGCATCATAGAATGTGCAGTCTTTTCAGATTGACTTCTTTCCCTTAGTACTATGCACTTCAGTCTCCTCCGTGTCTTTTTATGGCTCGATAGTTCATTTCATTTTAGCACTGAAAGTATCCCATTGCCAGGATGAACCACAGTTATTTATCCATGCATCAACTTTCAAGTTTTAAAAACTGTGAATAATGTTCTAGAAATTGTGATACACATCCATGTACATGTTTTTTGTGTGGACATAAGCTTTCACGTCATTTGGGTACATACTAAGGAATGCAATTGCTGGATCTTTTGGTAAGAGTTATGTTTGATTTTGTAAGAATCTGACAAACTGTCTTCCAAAATGGCTGTATTGTTTTGCATTCACACTGGCAATGAATGAGAGTTCCTGTTGCTTCAGCATTTGGTTTTGAGATGTGTGTTTTGTTCTTTTACCACATATGTATGAAATGATTGAATAAGTAGATTAGCATGCATTTTATGCATCTATAACTACCAGAGATGTAGAAATCTGTGTAAGTGTAAAGCAGAAATTATATGGAAGAAATTCTAATGTAAAACTGCAAATAAACAGTTGCTGGATGTTTTCTATGTTTAAAATTTATGGATTTAAAAGCTGCTGTTCGAAAATAAACATTTTAGATCTCATATATTCCATTCTATGCATCTAATTGCTCAAAGAAGAGGAAGAAAAGAAAAAGAAAGGATTCTAGCAAGGCTGCCAGAGGCAGGTGCTGGAATTTGCTTCCGTGAAGTGCCTTTCTTGACTTTCACTTTGCCTTTGAGGTTAGGCATCAGTTCAGTCCAGTTCAGTCATTCAGTCACGTCCGACTCTTTGTGACCCCATGAATCGCAGCACGCCAGGCCTCCCTGTCCATCACCAACACCCGGAGTTCACTCAGACTCACATCCATCGAGTCAGTGATGCCATCTAGCCATTTCATCCTCTGTCGTCCCCTTCTCTTCCTGCCCCCAATCCCTCCCAGCATCAGGGTCTTTTCTAATGAGTCAACTCTTCGCATGAGGCAGCCAAAGGACTGGAGTTTCAGCTTTAGCATCATTCCTTCCAAAGAAATCCCAGGGCTGATCTCCTTCAGAATGAACTGGTTGGATCTCCTTGCAGTCCAAGGAACTCTCAAGAATTTTCTCCAACACCACAGTTCAAAAGCATCAATTCTTATGCACTCAGCTTTCTTCACAGTCCAACTCTCACATCCATACATGACTACAGGAAAAACCATAGCCTTGACTAGATGGACCTTTGTTGGCAAAGTAATGTCTCTGCTTTTGAATATGCTATCTAGGTTGGTCATAACTTTTCTTCCAAGGACTAAGCGTCTTTTAATTTCATGGCTGCAATCACCATCTGCAGTGATTTTCGAGCCCGAAAAAATAAAGTCTGACACTGTTTCTACTGTTTCCCCATCTATTTCCCATGAAGTGATGGGACCGGATGCCATGATCTTAGTTTTCTGACTGTTGAGCTTTAAGCCAACTTTTTCACTCTCCTCTTTCACTTTCATCAAGAGGCTTTTGAGTTCCTCTTCACTTTCTGCCATAATGGTGGTGTCATCTGCATATCTGAGGTTATTGATATTTCTCCCAGCAATCTTGATTCCAGCTTTTGCTTCTTCCAGCCAGCATTTCTCATGATGTACTCTGCATATAAGTTAAATAAGCAGGGTGACAATATACAGCCTTGATGTACTCCTTTTCCTATTTGGAACCAGTCTGTTGTTCCATGTCCATTTCTAACTGTTGCTTCCTGACCTGCATATAGGTTTCTCAAGAGGTGACACACTGAAACCATACTCACAGAAAACTAGTCAATCTAATCGCACTAGGACCACAGCATTGTCTAACTCAATGAAACTAAGCCATGCCCTGTGGGGCCACCCAAGACGGGCAGGCATGGTGGAGAGGTCTGACAGAATGTGGCCCACTGGAGACGGGAATGGCAAACCACTTCAGTATTCTTGCCTTGAGAACCCCGTGAACGGTATGAAAAGGCAAAATGATAAGATACTGAAAGAGGAACTCCCCAGATCAGTAGGTGTCCAATATGCTACTGGAGATCAGTGGAGAAATAACTCCAGAAAGAACGAAGAGATGGAGCCAAAGCAAAAACAATACCCAGTTGTGGATGTGACTTATGAGAGAAGCAAGGTCCAATGCTGTAAAGAGCAATATTGCATAGGAACCTGGAATGTCAGGTCCATGAATCAAGGCAAATTGGAAGTGGTCAAACAGGAGATGGCAAGAGTGAACGTTGACATTCTAGGAATCAGCAAACTAAAATGGACTGGAATGGGTGAATTTAACTCAGATGACCATTATATCTACTACTTCAGGCAGGAATCCCTTAGAAGAAATGGAGTAGCCATCATGGTCAACAAAAGAGTCTGGAATCCAGTACTTGGATGCAATCTCAAAAACGATAGAATGATCTCTGTTCATTTCCAAGGCAAACCATTCAATATCACAGTAATCCAAGTCTATGCCGCAACCAGTAACGTTGAGGTTAGGCATAGGACTCCAGAAATACTTCAGAGTTTTCTGGCCATCCATGTTTCGCCAAGCTGTTGTAGATTTCTCAAAGCTTTCAAAATTATCAAACATCAACATACATCTCCAACACTATTACTTTATCAGGAAAAGACACTGCAAACAGCATCTCAACTTTCAAAATTCTTTTTCATGTCATTAAGCAGCTGCAGCCAAGCTGCAATGCTTCCTCTCAAGCTATAACAAAGCAATGTTGGCATTAAGACATAATGTTCCACAGATGCCAGTTTAAGCAATAGCTGTAATAAGTGTCAGAGGAAACATTATCTCATGGTAGCTCTTTCAAGTTAGCAATGTGACTTTTATCCATCTTTGAAAATAATTGTTTGACTTCAAGTTTACGTGCTACGTTAAAAGTGGGAAAGATAGTTTGTTCTTACTTGTACTGTCTGTAATTTTAATGAGTTTTCCTCTTTTTCTTATTTTGAACATATTTTATGTCTATCTATAGTCATTATCAGTTACCTATTAGCTTCTAGACAGGAGAGAAATTACTAGAACTTTCTTAAGAGTTCCTATGAAGTTTAAAGGTTTTTCCTGCTATTTGACAATTCCTACAACACTGCCAGCATGGATATCTACAGAGTACCCTGCGTGCAGAAAACAAGAACAAAAACTTCACCAAGTTCTAATCCCTGAAGATTCAAATACATAAAAAAGAGGGCTCATGTTGGTAAAGTGCTCATGAAGGATGCAGAAATACACCTATGTGATGAATGGTTACATTTTATAGTGTTTTGCATATTACTAAAGTCATACAAACTTGTTTTTTTTATCTTTACCATAACCTGAAAAGATATTAATAGCTCTTAAAGATAAGAGAATTTCAGGTAACATAAATAATTTGAATCATTTTTTTTTCAAAAAAGCTTCCTTATTGGGAAACTTGTATTAAAGTCGAAGTCTTGTTTCTCTAAATCTACTGTTCTTTCTATTAATGCTATAGCTGTAAGAGTTTAAACTAGGAACAAAGATGATTATAGGAAGAAGAAATTTGTAGGGACTTCACAGGAGAGGTCTAACTGCTAAGGATAAGAATACTAACATCACCTAAAAGCTGGCAGGAGTAGACATGAGTCATGTCATAGAGGTGGGTGCTCACTGGGCCCACTCTGCAGATTACCACAATCAGCATTCCTGTATGGAATGCACTCCTGACCACCAAACTCTCTATTTAGCAACCTTCTGAAAGAGTCTTCCCCAGATGAGCAAAATCTGAAAAACCAAGAGCAACATGAGAGTCAAGGAAAAAACAAGAGACCTAGATTGTTATGCTTTTTAATTTATTCAGTGCAATAGCTTCTTTTTATGGAGAAGGCAATGGCAACCCACTCCAGTACTCTTGCCTGGAAAATCCCATAGATGGAGGAGCCTGGTAGGCTGCAGTCCATGGGGTCACTAAGAGTCAGACACGACTGGGCGACTTCACTTTCACTTTTCACTTTCATGCATTGGAGGAGGAAATGGCAACCCACTCCAGTGTTCTTGCCTGGAGAATCCCAGGGACAGTGGGGCCTGGTGGGCTGCCGTCTATGGGGTCGCACAGAGTCGGACACGACTGAAGCGACGCAGCAGCAGCAGCAGCAGCAGCAGCAGCAGCAGCTTCTTTTTAGGAGCTACTCCTCCTAAGAATGAGTTTTCTAAATCTGGGGGTTAAATCAACCCTTCTGAGATATGCAATGACTTGTAATCTTTGGGGCCACTTAATGTCTTAAGTGATTTCAAGGTTACTTGTTCTTTTGCTCACAATTTAAAATTGATCATACATCCCCATTCACATGGGGATTCTATGAGGAATTGATATCAACCAGGGTTCTTGGTCTTCTCCAATAAATAGAAATTGATTAGTGGTCAAACAAGAAATTCAGGCAAGGCTTTATTGGGGCCCGTGCTAAAGTGGCAGGGGGGTGAGAACAAACAACAGTTTTCCTTGCTTGCTCACTTCTTGAAGGGGAGCAAGCTTATACCTTAAATGGGGTAAGGGTAGGAGTGTGTCCAGGAATTGGGCCAGAGGGTGGCTTTGGTGGTTTGCCCACCCCTCCGCTGGTGTTGAGTGCAAGGAGCAAACTCTGTACCCTGCTTTGCTTGGGACAAAACAAAGTACCCTATTTTTGCTCCAGGCTCTTCAGAAGTGGCAATTGGGATTTTGGGTCTTTTTTGTATCTTTTGTCCAGAATTTGCCCCAATTGCTCATGCAAGGTTTTTTGTTTTTTGTTTTTTGTTTTTTTTTCATTCTGGAGGACAGGTTTGTATTTTCTTACTGGAGGACAAGTTTATGCAGGTTCAAGCATTGCAGCACTGCAGCAAGGGGTCCCAGGTCCCCAATGTCTCAGAATGTATCATTTATTTGTTTGCATTGTCATCTTTGTGTCAGGTTTATGTTACATGAAGTTTTTACAAGTATTATTTCATTTAATCTTTGTTTTCAAGAAGCAATCCTAAAGAAGAGAAACTTGAAGGTCAGTAAATTAACTTCTTCACTCAAGTCACTCAGTTGACTAAATGGCAGAGCTGATATTTGGACCCAATTGCTCTAATTCCCAGTGCCTTCCTCTTCCCATGTTCCATAAATGTCCTCTACCCAAACTTCAAGGGCCTAAATAGAGGTTCACTTCAAATCATCACATCCTCTGGAAACCAGACATTCAAATAGATGTTTGCATTTGTTTCCCTGACTACACAGGGTTTATGGGTAACATTTATAGGATTGTTGTTTCCATCATCAAGTTAAATAGAAGGGCTAAACACAAATCAAAACCAAAGCCAAAAGCAACAAACAAAACAAAAAACCACTAAATACTTTAGGAACAAAATGTTCTGCAGTGCTGCGTAAGTACAGAATACAAAGTATCCACAATATGCTGGATAGCTTGTAGACGTTGTTTTTAGAATACCAATCATGTGTCACTTCCACGCTGCATGCAAAGACCGGGTAGACGTTAAACTTGCATAAAATCACTGGGTATCTTTTGGCTTTGTTTCAGCTGGTAGATTCATGAGTAACCCAGTCACATAAAGCCAGAATCATGAAATATGCATGTCGTTGAACTGTTTAGTCACATGTCACATTTTCTATTAACACATTCTCATTAGATTTTTTAAACACTATCAAGGCAGTTCATCCTCTCATGACCCAGCTTGGCTCCTGCTGCCCCACTCCTCCACTCTTCCACACTCCCACCTCACCTCTCTGCTTCACTCCTCTGCTTTCCTCCTCTTTCCATGTCGTCTTTTCCCTTTAGTCATTATTTTCTGTACTTTATTGCACTTACTTTCTTTAATTTATAAACTTCAATATTTTGATGCTCAGTCTCTTTGCTTTCATTAAAAGAATATTCAAAATGAAAATGAAAGTGAAGTTGCTCAGTCGTGTCTGACTCTTTTGTGACCCCGTGGACTGTAGCCCACCAGGCTTCTGTGTCCATGGGATTCTCCAGGCAAGAATACTGGAGTGGGTTGCCATTTCCTTCTCCAGGGAATCTTCCCAACCCAGGAATCAAACCCAGGTCTCCCTCATTGCAGGCTTTAACCTCTGAGCCACCAGGAATAAATGTTCCTAAATAAATATGACAGATTAGGAATTAGTCTGTACCTTTTAATGTTTCTTGAACTCTTCCCTGTGACCTTGTTAAAGTGTGTGTGGAAGACAGTAAACGAATTTGCAAAGCAGCTAGATGTGGATTCCAATCATAATTCTGACACTTTTACCAAATATATAGCCTTAAGGAAAATTATTTTAAGTTTCTCAGCATTAATTCCTCAGCTATAAATTGAAATGTTAATACCACCATGTAAGGCTACTACAGAAACATAATGAAATGAGGAATTCAGAGCTCCTAGTTGTGTTACCTTAAGGGAGTTACCTAACCTTTCTATGATTCAATTTCTTCATGTTTAAAATGGTATAATTATTATACCGACCTCAGTGGGTTATGTAACTATTAGATAGGTTAACAAATATTACTTAGAACTATGCCTAGTGCACAGTTATATTTAAGTGTTACTTACTGTTATTACCTAATGCCTGACACCATGTCTAACATTGAAAGAGCTCCTATAAATTGTTCTTTTCTACAAATGGGACGCTAGTAAATATTATTGACTTGTCCAAAGGGAATAGGTGCTCCAGTGTAAAAGGCATAACTGGGCAGATAGGGAACATATTAGAAAGGTAGAATTGATAGGACATGATGACTGACTTTTATGAGGGGACTGAAGGACAGGAAGCAATCAAGGTTGGTTCCCTGGTTTTTAGTTGGGTAGCTCAATTCATGGTGATATCTTTCACTAAGAGAAAAGAAGCAGGTTTGGCCAAGGAAAGCTTAAGATAGCATATGATACAAGACTAACAGCCCGTGGCATTTAGCAGAAGAGAAGTTTACAGTGGAAAGAAGGTTTATTAGAGTGGCAGAGTAAAAGTCAGACTAGTGGATTGAAAAGAGCATAGTCATTAAAAAAGCAGCAGCAGTAAATTTAAGAAAACCCTTTAAGAATATGTACCATGAAAGGGAGGAGAGAAATAGAATCTTGTCTAGAGGGTTACTTTGAAAAAATCAGGATGTTGCATTAGTGTTTATATTGATTATTCCCAACCATATTTCTTGAACTGCTATAATTTGTCAAGTCCTAGAGAGCAAAGTATAATAACATGGCTTAAGAATAGTTTTAATATATCTTAGGGAAATAAGATATAGAAGAAATAAGAAAAGAGAAAATACTAAATGCCAGATATATGGAACTGAACAATAGTGTTATAGGCATTCAGTGTCAGAGTCACTGATGTGGGCTAGAATATTTGGGCAAGCTTGTTCTTGAAGCAGCTAATAAATCAGGGGCCTGGAGAAAGGGTCAACCGGGTGAAGAATGTGTCAGGCAGAGCAGTCAGAGGGATAAAGTGAGACGTGTTTGTTCAGCTCATCTCCTTATCTTTAACAGAAAGGTGGGTTGTTCTAAAGCTTTGTCTGTGTTCAGCAGTATAGTAGATACCAAATAAATATTGACCAAATATTTGGTAAATGCAGATTTTATAGGAAACTGACAAATACAAATTTTCCTGGAATAAGGCTAAAAAGTGAAATCAAGGTCTTAAGTCTCAGAGAACTTATTCTGAGTCACAAATCTGGATCTATTATGGAAAATATACAACGACAATATGGTCAGAGTACCTACAGAATCAATTCTATGAAAATTAGGAAAAGTCACTGCTGAATATAACCACCCCATAAAATCTCCAATCATTGTAATTCTTTCTTTACCATTAGTTCTCTTGTATCAAAAAGAAAATGTAATTCAATGAGAGTTTACTGATCACTAATAATTTCCCTGGTTCATGGATCTTGTGCCTGTGGAGTTTATAGTCATACTGGGGTCAGATGCTAGGAAAACCAGGATGAGAAAAAAAATCACTGGACTGGATGCTGGAAAATGGAGCTATTTATTTAGAGGAAAAGTTAGAAGTGAATTCAAACTTGAAAGAGACAACAGGAACAAAGTGAAGGAGAGCGGGAGGAAGGGCCAAGGGGTATGTGGGGACAGCCACTCAGCATTGACAAAGGGTTAGTACTAAAATAGCCCCAAACCTTCACGGCTGATGAGTTTCGTATCTGTGACTAATACTCTAACCCACGGGGATAGACCATCTAGTGTCTTGAAAAAAACTAACAGCTCCTCTTCTCAGCAAGGGAAGAGGAGCAGAACGATTCAGAAAGTTTTAAAAAAAAATAAAAATAGACTCGTTCATTTCTTTTGAATTTTCAAAGTGTCCTTGAAGGAAGGCACACAGGATTAAGTACATTTTTAACCTGCCCTTTTGTGGATATTTAGTCTCCCTGTCCTCACGGAGAGGGATGAAGATACCATAGTAAAACCCATAGCATCCGATTAATCCGGCAGGTCAGAGGTTTCCTTTCCTGACTTAGCTACAAATCCCTGCTTCCTGGAGGACGACAAACAAGTTCCCCTGGAGCCACACTTGTTTAAATACTCATCTGTGGCTCATTCTGAGAGTTAGAAAGAGACACTCAGAGGTCGAGCTCCGCAGGAGCGCACCTCTGTTTGTCAGAGATAGAGCCTCTTCGCCTGCTCTCAAGGAGCCTTATTTGTTGATAAAGCCCAGCTCTCCTCTCAGCTGTTATTTTTAAGCTCAGCTCTCCTCTGCTCAACACGTGTACACCTACTTCAGGGTATTTTAACAGGAAACTTGGCACATAATCGATGGTGTGTGCATGCCAAAGTCAGAGATTTTTCTTCTCTTACTTTTTCATATATTTCCATTCTTATTCTGCCCTCTCTCCGGCCTTTTCTTTCTCCCCCATCAGTGTCTAGGATCTAATTTTAAAATGCAGAGATAGAGGGTTTTCACAGATCTTTTGTGTCTGAGTGTTGAATAGATGCTCAAAAGGCCCAGCACTCTCAAAGAGTTGGCACTGATCCCCCAGAGGAGGGCATGGCAATTCATTCCAGTATTCTCACCTGGAAAATTCCAAGGACAGAGGAGACTCACCAGCTGGCAAAGGGTAGGACATGGCTGAGCAACTAACACTTTGACTTTCACTGCTCTCTTAAACGTGGGTGAGAAGAGTCCTGTAACATTTTGGGTACAAGTGAGTCTGGGTTACCTGTAATTGGTCTACATCTCTGAATTTAACATGAACTGGAGACTTGCTTGGATCCTTAGAGATCAGGAAAAATGAAGTAAGTGAGGCAAGAATATGAATAGTTATTAGTCAGGAGATCCAATAGTGACTTTGACAGAAAACAACACTTCAAATTCTTCCTTTATGAATATATCATTTAATAATTTCTCATATCCTTTCAAATTCTAAAATACTGCTTGCTATATCTCTTGCTTGTCCTAAGTACCCCTAGTTCTTGTTTCCATATTATAGGCTATGTTTTGTTTTGACAGACTCATGTTCTCTCCTCACAGATAAGTAAATGTCCAGTGCATTTCAGAGTTTTCATACAAAGTAAGATTTGCATATGGACTTATAAGTTTAGGGTATTATTAAATACCAGAGTGTTCACTATTTGCAGGGCAGCAATAGAGACACAGACATAGAGAACAGACTTACAGACATGGGCAGGAGGAAGGAGAGGGCAGGATGAATGGAAAGAGTATCATGGAAGCATATACACTACCATATGTATGATAGATAACCAGTGGGAATCTGCTGTGTGACTCAGGGAACTCAAACTGCACTTCCATAGCAACGTGGAGGGGTAGAAAGGGATGAGAGGGTGGAGGGAGGCTCGAGAGGGAGGGGACATATGTATCACTATGGCCGACTAATGTTGATGTATGGCAGAGGCCAGCACAACATTGTGAAGCAAGTATCCCTCAATTAAAAATAAATAGGGGAAGACGCCAAGATGGCGGAGGAGTAGGACGGGGAAAACACTTTCTCCTCCACAAATTCATCAAAAGAGCATTTAAACGTCGAGTAAATTCCACAAAACAACTTCTGAATGCCGGCAGAGGACATCAGGCACCCAGAAAAGCAACCCAACTCCTCGAAAGGAGGTAGGAAAAAATATTAAAGACAATAAAAGAGACAAAAGAGGGAGGGACGGAGTTCCGTCCCGGGAAGGGAGTCTTAAAAAGAGAGAAGTTTCCAAACACCAGGAAACCTTCTCACTGCCGAATCCGTGCCGAGCTTTGGAAGCACAGAGGACAACATAACAGGGAGAAAAAAATAAATAAACAATTAAAACTCGCAGATTGCGAGCCCTACGGTAACTCCTCCAGCGGAGAAGCAGCGCAGACGCCTGCATCCGCCATTAGCAAGCGGGGCTGGGCAGGGAGAGCGCGCGCGCCGGCTGCATCGCTGAGAGTAAGAATCTGGCCTGAATACCCTGAGCACTATCTGAGCGAAATAATTTGGGCTAGCAAACCAGACTGTGGGATATCTACCATGCGAAAAGCCAGCCCTAACCTAAGACACCGCCAGCCTGCGCACGGAACAAAGGACTAAACAGAGGTAGCCGGCTTGCAAACCTTCCTCCGGTGACAGGCAGCCAGAGCCGAAGGGGGCAATCGCAGCCCCAGAGAGACATTATCTATAAAACTGGCTTTTTGCTAACTAAAACTTATTGGGGTCTGGACGGTCAACATCTGCCTGAGAAGGTGCGCCGGTTTTACACCCAGATAACCAAGTGGCGGGGAGGCGATAAGTCGCAGCATTGGCGCTCACCAAACACCTCATCACCTGAGCTGCTCGGACCTGGGAAGAGCACAAAACGCAGCCCCAACTGAGTCTGCGCCTCTGAGGACTACCTGAGTGCCTGAACCTGAGCGGCTTGGACCTGGGAGGTGCATGCAACCCAGGGCCAGCCTCGGATTGTTCCCGGCGGAACAACCTAGAGCCTGAGCAGTGTGGGCAGGAGGCTACACGCGCCCGTGAGCGGGGCAGACCCAGTGTGGCTGAGGCACTGCGAGCGACGCCAGTGTCATTTGTTTGCAGCATCCCTCCCTCCCTCCCCCACAGCGCGACTGAACAAAGAGAAGAAATACAGCTCCACCCACCAGAACACCAACACAAGCTTCCCTAACCAGGAAACCTTGACAAGCCACCTCTACATACCCACACACAGCGAGGAAACACCACAATAAAGAGAACTCCACAAACTGCCAGAATACAGAAAGGACTCCCAAACTCAGCAATTTAAACAAGATGAAGAGACAGAGGAATACCCAGCAGATAAAGGAACAGGATAAATGCCCACCAAACCAAACAAAAGAGGAAGAGATAGGAATCTACCTGATAAAGAATTCCAAATAATGATAGTGAAATTGATCCAAAATCTTGAAATTAAAATGGAATCACAGATAAATAGCCTGAGACAAGGATTGAGAAGATGCAAGAAAGGTTTAACAAGGACCTAGAAGAAATAAAAAAGAGTCAATATATAATGAATAATGCAATAAATGAAATTAAAAACACTCTGGAGGCAAATAAATAGTAGAATAACAGAGGCAGAAGATAGGATTAGTGAATTAGAAGATAGAATGGTAGAAATAAATGAATCAGAGAGGATAAAAGAAAACGAATTAAAAGAAATGAGGACAATCTCAGAGACCTCCAGGACAATATTAAACGCTACAACATTCAATCATAGGGGTTCCAGAAGAAGAAGACAAAAAGAAAGACCATGAGAAAATACTTGAGGAGATAATAGTTGAAAACTTCCCAAAATGGGGAAGGAAATAATCACCCAAGTCCAAGAAACCCAGAGAGTCCCAAACAGGATAAACCCAAGGAGAAACACCCCAAGACACATATTAATCAAATTAACAAAGATCAAACACAAAGAACAAATATTAAAAGCAGCAAGGGAAAAACAACAAATAACACACAAGGGAATTCCCATAAGGATAACAGCTGATCTTTCAATAGAAACTCTTCAAGCCAGGAGGGAATGGCAAGACATACTTAAAATGATGAAAGAAAATAACCTACAGCCCAGATTATTGTACCCAGCAAGGATCTCATTCAAGTATGAAGGAGAAATCAAAAGCTTTTCAGACAAGCAAAAGCTGAGAGAATTCAGCACCACCAAACCAGCTCTCCAACAAATACTAAAGGATATTCTCTAGACAGGAAACAAAAAAATGGTGTATAAACTCAACCCAAAACAATAAAGTAAATGGCAACGGGATCATACTTATTAGTAATTACCTTAAACGTAAATGGGTTGAATGCCCCAACCAAAAGACAAAGACTGGCTGAATGGATACAAAAACAAGACCCCTACATATGTTGTCTACAAGAGACCCACCTCAAAACAGGGGACACATACAGACTGAAAGTGAAGGGCTGGAAAAAGATTTTCCATGCAAATTGGGACCAAAAGAAAGCAGGAGTCACAATACTGTATCAGATAAATTAGACTTTAAAACAAAGGCTGTGAAAAGAGACAAAGAAGGTCACTACATAATGATCAAAGGATCAATCCAAGAAGAAGATATAACAATTATAAATATATATCCACCCAACATGGGAGCACCGCAGTATGTAAGACAAATCCTAACAAGTATGAAAGGAGAAATTAACAATAACACAATAATAGTGGGAAACTTTAATACCCCACTCACACTTATGGATAGATCAACTAAACAGAAAATTAACAAGGAAAAAAAAAAAAAACAAAACATGTATCTATAAAGTTCACTAAAGCAAAGCACAGTAAAATGAGGTATGGCAATAAAAGGCGTTAAATTTATCAAATAAAAAAAATAAATAAAGTGCTGAAAAATTTAAAAAAAAAATAGATAAGTTAAAGTTCAGTCTACTCACCACTACTTATGGGCATGCACGCATGCTTGCATGTGTGCTCAGTTGCTCAGTCGTGTCTGACTCTTTGCAACCCAGTGGACTGTAGCCTGCTAGGCTCCTGTGTCCATGGAATTTTCCAGGCAAGAATACTGGAGTGGGTTGCCATTTACTACTGCAGGAGGTCTTCCTGACCCAGGAATCAAACCCTCGTCTCTTGCATCTCCTGCATTGGCAGATACATTCTTTACCACTGCACCACCTGTGAAGCCCATGGTATATAATATTTCCAGAAAAGTGATTTTCTACTCCCTACCACACCTAATTTAGAAGTTTGTGATATGTCATTAAAAACTAGTTATCTGCCTCTCTGCCCATGCAGAGTTTACAAACTGGTTTAATTACGGAACTTACATATTTACATCATATGACATGGTTTTGGAATAAGATGTTAAATGATGTGAAAAAATAGAGGGAAATAAGGGATTTGGGGAAGATGGCCACTGCTTTCACACTTGTTTGACTTCCATAACAATCCTGGAATATAGGAGAGCATTCACATATATACACTACTGCCCAGAGACTATAAGTGGCTTGGCTAAGGTCATAGATTTAGGGCTAATTATGAATTGGCAGAAATTATCACTCAAGCCTATTACTGTTCTTAACATTTCATTGTTTCCTCTGAGTTTGAGGATAATTACTGAAACATGATAAATGTTTTTCATTTAAAAATGCTCTTTCTTCCATTGAAAACATGTCCTTGTAACTATAGTATAGGAGATAGAAAATCATTATAATGTAACTAATAAATATTGAACTTGAGGCATAATCAAATGAAAGATTAGTCTAATTTGGAGAAAGGGGTTAGAAAAAAGGAAGACATGGTTTCAAATCCTGGCTTCCACTTACATTAGCTATAAAAAAAAATAAAATAAAATAAAAAAATAATAATAAATAAACTTTAACAATCAGAGTGTTCAAAGTGGATAACCAATACATTCCTACTGTATAGCACAGGGAACTCTACTCAGTGTTACATAGCAGCTTGAATGGGAGGGGAGTTTGGGGGAGTATGCCTCCATGTAAATGTATGTTTGAGTGGCTGAGTCCCTTTACTTTCCACCTGAAATTATCACAGCATTGTTAATCCACGATACTCAATATAAAATAAAGTTAAAAAAAAAATCAGTGTGTTCAGAAAAGTGACTGGGAAGCAGCATTTAAATGATAGTGGAAGTAGCAAAAGCTGGAAATTTTTCAATGCTTTTGGTTTTCTGGTTTTATTTTGATAATCAGGTTAGTTAACTATTACTTGTCTAACTCTTTGTTAAGTAATAATTAACTCTTTGATAGCATACATCTTTGAATTTTTATCCTTCCTCAAAATTTTGACCATGTGCTTTGTGGGAGAAAATGCCCCCCACTGTCCTGTGACCCCCCCTCCCAAAAAAAAAAACAACCATAGGTTTCACAACCAACTGTCGGAAGGCAAAACCTTCTGCTCACCCATGGTCCCAGTGCATTAGGAAAATGTTAGACTCTGTGGAGAAAATGTAGTCAATATGATGTTTTCCAATTTTCCCTTTCTCAATTTTGAATTAAAATAAAACAAATGATATATAATGAACACACAGCTGTTGATGCCTGTGATATTGATTGTCACTTTCTCATTTAAAAAGGTTCCATTTTCCAGTTTGCATACTTCAGATTCCTCATAAGATTATGCCCTGTTAAGAAGCTGATAAGCAGTATGGTTAGCCATACATAGAAATGTAAATCATACTTCATTGTTATTCTAGGGCACTAGCTTGCAGAAACGTCACATCAATAGTGTGTGTGTATGTATGTGTGAGTGTGTGTGTGGGTCTGTGTGTGTGTGTGTGTGTATGTGTGTGTGTGTGTCTGTGTGTCTGTGTCCGTGTGGTTAGATTTATTCAGTCATTCTCACTGCTCCACTTGTTTTTCATGGTGCTGAGCAAACAGTGAGTGAAAAGTATGGAGTTTTTTTTTCACATTACCCTCAATAAATGGGTTTAACTACAATACAAATCTTATAATCCACCTCTTCAATCCCACTGGCAATGGGACAAATCCAGTAGCTTTAGAAGTAAGCCTTCAAATATACTTCTACTGACAGACTGGAGCTTGTTTTAAGAAAAGTCAAGGTTCTGCAGTCCTCTGCGTTTATTGGAGTTTTCTGTTTCCATGGTTTCCAAGAGTTCACTGAAATTAGGCTTTCAGTGTTTAGAAGTTCATGATATGGGACTTTAGTGAAGTCCTTCTTACTTACCTTGATTATGTTCAAGATCAGCATGTTGCTATTTGTGAATTAGCTTGAGGGACTATTGTTCTGTCAACATGGTTCTTCCCTACATGCCTTTTCCAAAGGATCAAGGGTAGATACAAGTCAGTTTGTATAACGTCAAACCAGGGTCACTTTTTGGCAGCATGAAAAAATAAAATTACAGTTCTTATTTTTAGTGAAGAACTACCTTCAGAGAGATTAATAGAGAAATATAGGCTTAGACTTCTCTGGCCTTTGGCAAGGAGGGTACCCTGATGAAATAAAATCTTAAAAATTGGGTTTCAGAGGCTTCGTACTTCTTGAAGAAGATTGACAACAGAATTTCATGGTTGTGGTAGGCATCTCAGAATAGTTTCTATTGAGCCCCAGAGTACAAAGGAAGCATAACAAATATATGTAGAGACTTTATTTGGCTATGAAGCCGAGTATGTGATTTCTGATGTTATTGTATGATTGTTACCAGGTTTCTACATGAAGCCTAATCGTGGGACTCTCAGGTGGTTGATGAGGGTCCTCTTACCACATAACATACATACTGACTATCAGTAATTTCTCTGAACCCGAATGTGCTCTCCCCATTATCTGGGGCTCAAACCCAAGACTTCCAGCAGTTATCACTCATGAAAATAGTGAGTTTTTGATTAGTTGTTGTTATCTAATGAAGTAAGAAGTAGAGGTAGAAAGATATTCCCCCAAAAAGGGTGACTATGAGAATATGTCTAGACTACAAGAAGCTAATTTAGATGACTTGGAAGTATATTTTTAGGAAAGGGTACAGGCTCCAAAGCAAGTAAATGTGAGTTGCACTGCATTTCAAGAGTCTAGTTAGTACCTTGGATTACACTTGAAACGAATTGGAAGCAGTTCAAAGTATGGGGGTCACATATTCAGAGGTAAAGGAGCCACACTGAGTTTGGCAGTGGTAAAGGTTCAAGGATGGCTGGTGAGGAGAGAGTAATAATGTGGTTGCCTGTGCTGGAGATCAAGAGGGCAATGCTCCCCAGAGAGCGGTCTTTAGCAGGAAGAGAGTCCTGGGCCATCATGTAGTACCACCGTGCCACTGGCAAAATGTGACAGCAGGCAGTTCCAGGACTCCTCAGCATCAGGTCTGAGTGATTGCTTGTCAAACAGATGTGTTTGTAAACTAATGACTTTCACAGTGTGATGAGATTGAAAATGAAGCCTAATTGCTTCCACTGATTTAACCCTTGGAATGCTTCCAGGCATGCCGATAGCCATGTGTCTTTAATCATGTAAGTTAATCACCTTCAGGCATAGAACAGAAAACAGTGGCTTCTAGGAAGTCTGGGATGCATTTCTGTTCTGTTATTAGATTTACAGTTCTGGGGCTGTCATCTCTTCAAATAAGGACACTGAGAGGTTGGTCATGGTGCCCTTAAACTAGTATTTGTTAGTAGCAACTGACATAGGCAATTACATGGTTCTATAATTCAGAAAAAAATGAATTAATATTTATGCGATTTTTAAAAGTGACTTAAAAAAACTCTTAATGGCAGTGAAGTGAGAGTTGCAAGTCACCTTGATCCTTCTAAAGCCACTATGAACCTCAGTCTGGCTCTGGAAGAAAGTCAGAATTGGAAAGTGGTCTAATAATCAGGCCAGTCTGATTAATAGTGACAATTAGTATTGGACTATAGTGCATAACCAACTGATTATGAATCATTTGAGCACTTTAGGTAAATTTTCAATACAGGCAATTAAAATGAAAAGACTCATGATGCTTACATAATGACTTCATTAAATTAATTCAGTTATGAAGTTAGAGAAAATTTTCTTTTGTTGCAAGAAACCAGCAAAATTTAACTTCCATTTGTTTGTGTTAAAAAGAAAATTGAAGAAAACACTCAAACGATATAAACACATAGACTCAGGCACACACATATCACGTTGAAAACAGCTTATTCTTTTCTAAAAGTGAACTGTGTTACTGTAGAAGACAGAAGTGAAGGTCGGAGCATCAGTTGTATTCACATCACTTATTTGTATGAAGTAAATCTTGCCCTCAGTTATATTCTGTATTCTGCTAAGTGCATGCATTGTTAAGGTTAAAAGAACATTATTGTGGAGTGATCTGTAAGGGATAGAACTTCAAAGATTTAAATACTCAGTTCTGTTACATAAACAATTGACCCAAATCATTTGCTTTCTGATGAAAGACAAAGCTAGAGCCAAGTCCAAATACTGCAGTATCAACATAGTCAGGGGAACAAAGATGCCTTTATTTGAAATGCAGTCGTTCAATCAAGAAGTGATAGTCTTGTAGACTTAGACAATGAGAACGGAAGGAGAAGAGATTCTAAGGCTAAGAGTGAGTTGAAATATTTCATAAGTCAGTTTCTATTATGGTTTTGATTCAGGACTCCTATATGGCTGTGTAGTGCTTGTACAGCACATTTGCATTTAAGTCATACAAATACTCTGTAAGCTAGGTCTTATGTTTATTAATAATAAACAATACCTATTTAGAAGTTTACAGTTTACAAAATCCCATGTGTTATCTCTTTTTAATTTCCTCATTCACCTCACAATTTTTAAAGATAGGAAAGGAAGACTCAAAAAGTTTAAGTATTATTAACTTTGATGTTATGTATTATAATTTACTCACAGGACTGGAAACAGCAAAACCAGGCATCCTGAATATGGGTCCTTGTCCTACATACTGCCTCTTACCCCTCCTATTCCTAAGTTCCTTTCTTCTCCTTTGTTAATGATCTTTTCAGAATTAATTCTTACAGTTACTGTATTCTTCTCTGGGTCTTTCACAATGAAAACTGCTTTAAATTCTAGCTTGTGGTGATAAAGTTTATCTCTTTGAGTCTGCATTGCATTTCCAATCAGACTGCCTTCTCTTTGAAGACAGAGACTGCAGTTTCTAGCACAAAAAACTAAGCCTTTAGAGCAGAAAGAGTGAAGCTGAGCGGCGCTCACGGGGGTGACCATCATTACAGCTTATCATTTCTCCTACAACGCAAGATGATCCATGGTGGTGAGGAAGCATTCTGAGCTGCTGACACTGCCAGGGTGACCCGGTGGTCAGGCAAGCAGCTTGCTTCTGAGCTTCAGCCTTGCTTGTCACAACAAAATCAAAAGTTAGCAAATAACATGGACTTTTAAAATTGTACTCACTTAGATTAAATCAAAATGATAAATCCAGAACTGCCAAAAATTACTGTAAGAATTGAGGACTTGTGGACCTCTATCTGAGGTTTCCCAGGTGGCACCAGTGGCAAAGAACCCATCTGCCAATGCAGGAGATGTAAAAGATGCCGGTTCGATCCCTGGGTCAGGAAGATTCCCTGGAGGAGGGTATGGAAACACATTCCAGTATTATTGCCTAGAGAATCCCATGGACAGAGGAACCTGGTTTGCTATAGTCCTTGGGGTCACAAAGAGTCAGACATGACTGAAACGACTTAACATGGACCTTTATCTACTTGCTTTAATGGTTTGTCAAAATCACCACTATTTAGAGAGTGTTCTTTGGTGGCACTTCACCCTAAACCACATGTCTTGAGAATTTAGGAGACAAGCATGTCTATTGGTAGACATGGGTGCTATCGTGTGTACAGATTGGTATATTACAGTGGCTCTTCTCCATTTCCTCCTTCCTCTCAGAGTATCCTATCTCATGTGCCCCTTACCTGGCCTGGATTACTTTCCCAGGAGGAAGGATTTGAGCTAAGGTGCTAGCGCCAGCAGCTACTGACTGGTTTGTTTATCTATCAAGTTCGAATCAAAAGGGTCTGACTCACAGGACTGTTTCCACCAGATGTTACCATGTGGTGAAGGTGCTCTGTAAAGCATCAACTTAACCACAGACTGCCTCTCCCCAGAACCTTCGGCAAAAGCAAAGAGATAAGATGAACCTCCCAAATGGTCTTCTAGGGGAGAGGAAGTCTCAGGATTCCCATCACTGTTGTTTTGTTTCTCTCTTCTGATTCTGATGACAGTATCCAAGGTACTGGCATTCTTCCCGTGTCTAGCTTCCTCCCCAGGTCAGATTGCAAGGCTCGGTTCACAGTGACTGTGCTTCATTCCTACATATGGCCATCAATCATACTCTGAAAAGGAGAAAGGTTAGTCTTTGCCTGCTGTGTCTTGGTACAGAGGTATATTAGATTACATTCCATGTAGCTTGTTGACTTTAGTCTCATTACCTTACAGTCATACATCAAGCACAAGTATTTTGGACACTAGTTAGTAGACCTCTCTCTCTCTCTCTCTTTTTTTTTTCCTGGCCATACTACATAACATATGGCATATGGGATCTTAGTTCCCCAACCAGGGATGGAACCTGCAACCCCCTGCAGTGGAAACATGGTGTCTTAAACACTGGACCACAAGGGAAATCCTCATAGACCTGTGTGTGTGTGTGTGTGTGTGTGTGTGTGTGTTTAGTTATTTAGCTCAGTTGTGTCTGACTCTTTACAACGCCGTGGACTGTAGTCCATAAGGCTCCTCTGTCCATGGAATTTTCCCAGCAAGAATACTGGAGTAAGTTGTCATTTCCTACTCCAGGGGATCTTCCTGACCCAGGGATCAAACCCAAGTCTCTTGCATCTCAGGCATTGGCAGGCAGGTTCTTTACCTATAAACAAAATTTCTGGAATTTCTGTCCAGACATCTGGACATAGCAATTTTTGGCTCCTCAGGGTCCATCTCAATGCAAGGATCAGCTTCTCCTAGAAAGTTTACCCTAGAAAATTTCTCCTGAAAGTTTTCTCCTAGAAAATTCAGGATAAACCTTGAGTTCATCACTAATAATTATCATACAACTTCTATTATAGCAGCTGTGTCACTCCAAGGTCTTCCCTCTCCCTAGGAACCCTCCACTCTGATGCTGGTGACCCATCAGATGACCTCACTGACATAACACCTACCAGGAGACCTTGGAGCTGTGACTGATTAGCACAGATCCCATCAATTTCATCCCTACCTGCCCCTCCATTTATTTCACTCCAAATAGGAAGTATGACTTAGCAATAACTAACTAAAAAATATATGAATCTAAAAGGAGCAGCCCCAGCAAGACAGTAGGCACTGGAGCAGCAGCTGCGTGGCTATGGAGCAACTTTGAGAAGATACCTCACATCCAAGAGCAAAGGCGAAGCCCCAGAAAGATGGTAGGAGGGGCGAAATTGCGTTTAGAATCAAACCCCATACCCACAAGAACGCTCAGAGGGCTCAAACAAACCTTGTTTGCACCAGGACCCAGAGACCCCACGGAGACTGAGACAGAACTGTGTTTAAGAGTCCCCTGTGGAGGTATGGGTCAGCAGGGGACTGCACAGGGGCAGGGGCTCTGGATGCAGCAGACCTGGGTGTGGCATAAGCCCTCCTGGAGGAAGTTGCCATTACCCCCACCATAGAGCCGCCAGAACTTACACAGGACTGGGGAAACAGACTCTTGGAGGGCACAAACAGAACCTTGTGTGCATGAGAACCCAGGAGAAAGGAGCAGTGACCCCACAAGAGACTGAACCAGACTTACCCGTGAGTGCCCAGCAGTCTCTGGCAGAGGTGTAGATCAGCAGTGGCCTGCTGCAGGGTTGGGGGCACTGAGTGTAGCAGTGCATTCATGGGACCTTTTGAAGGAGATAGCCATTATTTTCATTACCTCCACCATAGTTTGGCCCCAGGTAAATAACAGGGAGGGAACACATCTCCACCCATCAACAGAAAATTGGACTAAAGATTTACTGATCATGACCCTGCCCATCAGAAAAAGACCCAGATTCCCCCTCAGTCAGTCTCTGCCATCAAGAAGCTTTCAAAAACCTCTTATCCTTCTCCATCAGAGGGCAGACAGACTGAAAACCACATCACAGAAAACTAACCAATGTGATCACGTGGACAACAGCCTTATCTAACTCAATGAAACTATGAGCCATGCCATGTAGGGCCAACCGAGACGGACAGGTCATGGTGGAGAGTTCTGACAAAATGTGGTATACCGGAGAAGGGAATGGCAAACCACTTCAGTATTCTTGCCTTGAGAACCCCATGAAAAGTATGAAAAGGTAAAAACATAGGGCAATGAAAGATGAACTCCCCCCACCAAAAAAAAAGAAAGAAAGATGAACTCCCCAGGTGAGTGGTGCCCAATATGTTACTGGAGATCAGTGGAGAAACAACTCCAGAAAGAATGAAGAGATGAAGCCAAACCAAAAACAACACCCAGTTGTGGATGTGACTGGTGATGGAAGTAAAATCTGATACTGTAAAAAGCAATATTGCATAGAAACCTAGAATATTAGATCCACGAATCAAACAAACTGGAAGTGGTCGAACAGGAGAAGGCAAGAGTGAACACTGACATTTTAGGAATCAGCAAACTAAAATGGACTGGAATGGGTTAATTTAACTCAGATGACCATTATATCAACTACTGTGGGCAAGAATCTTTTAGAAGAAATGGAGTAGCCATCATAGTCAACAGAAGAGTCTGGAATGCAGTACTTGGATGCAGACTCAAAAAGGACAAAATGAACTTTGTTCGTTTCCAAGGAAAACTGTTTAATATCACAGTAATCCAAGTCTATGTCCTCACCAGTAATGCTGATGAAGCTGAAGTTGAATGGTTCTATGAAGACCTACAAGACCTTCTAGTACTATCACCCCCAAAAAAAGATGTTCTTTTCATTATAGGGGACTGGAATGCAAAAATAGGAAGTCAAGAAACAACTGAAGTAACAAGCAAGTTTGGCCTTGGAGTACAGAATGAAGCAGGGCAAAGGCTAATAGAGTTTTGCCAAGAGAATGCACTGGTCATAGCAAACACCCTCTTCCAACAACACAAGAGAAGACTCTACACATGGACATCACCAGATGGTCAATACTGAAATCAGACTGATTATATCCTTTGCAGCCAAAGATGGGGAAGCTCCATACAGTCAGCAAAAAAAAAAAGACCTGGAGCTGACTGTGGCTCATATTGAGAACTCCTTATTGCAAAATTCAGATTTAAATTGAAAGTAGGGAAAACCACTAACCATTCAAGTATGTCCTAAATCAAATCCCTTACAGTGTAAGTGACAAATAGATTCAAGGAATTAGATCTGATAGACAGAGTGCCTGAAAAACTATGGATGGAGGTTTGTGTACAGGAAGCAGTGATCAAGACTATCCCTAAGGAAAAGAAATGCAAAAAGACAAAATGGTGTCTGAGGAGGCTTTACAAATAGCTGTGAAAAGAGAAGCAAAAAGCAAAGGAGAAAAGGAAAGATATACCCATTTGAATGCAGAGTTCCAAAGAATAGCAAGGAGAAATAAGAAAGCCTTCCTTAGTGATCAGGGCAAAGAAATAGAGGAAAACAATAGAATGGGAAAGACTAGAGATCTCTTTAAGAAAATTAGAGATACTAAGGGAACATTTAATTCACAAATGGGCACAAAAAAGTACAGAAATGGTATAGACATAACAGAAGCAGAAGATATTAAGAAGAGGTGGCAAGAATACACAGAAGAACTATACAAAAAAGATCTTCACAACTCAGATAATCATGATAGTGTGATCACTCACTAAGAGCCAGACATCCTGGAATTCTAAATAAAGTGGGCCTTAGAAAGCATCGCTATGAGCAAAGCTAGTGGAGTTGATTCAATTCCAGTTGAGCTATTTCAAATCCTAAAAGCTGATGCTGTGAAAGTGCTACACTCAATAGGCCAGCAAATTTGGAAAACTCAGCAGTGGCCACAAGACTGGAAAAGGTCAGTTTTCATTCCAATCCCAAAGAAACACAATGCCAAAGAATGCTCAAACTACTGCAAAATTGGACTCATCTCACATGCTAGCAAAGTAATGCTTAAAATTCTCCAAGCCAGGCTTCAACAGTACGTGAACCGTGAACTTCCAGATGTTCAAGCTGGTTTTAGAAAAGGCAGAGGAACCAGAGATCAAATTGCCAACATCCATTGGATCATCAAAAAAGCAGGAGAGTTCCAGAAGAACATGTACTTCTGCTTTATTGACTATGTCAAAGCCTTTGACTGTATGGATCTCAGCCAACTATGGAAAATTCTGAAAGAGAAGGGAATACCAGACCACCTGACCTACCTCTTGAGAAATCTGTATGCAGGTCAGGAAGCAACAGTTGGAACTGGACATGGAACAACAGACTGGTTCCAAATAGGAAAAGGAGTGTGTCAAGGCTGTATATTGTCACCTTGCTTATTTAACTTATATTCAGAGTACATCATGAAAACGCTGGGCTGAAAGAAGCACAGCAGGAATCAGATCACCGGGAGAAATATCAATAACCTCAGATATGCAGATGACACCACCCTTATGGCAGAAAATGAAAAACTAAAGAGCCTCTTGATGAAAGTGAAAGAGGAGAGTGAAAAGTGGGTTAAAACTCAACATTCAGAAAACTAAGATCATTGCACCTGGTCCCATCACTTCATGGCAAACAGATGGGAAAACAATGGAAACAGTGGCAGACTTTATTTTTGGGGGGCTCCAAAATCACTGCAGATGGTGACTGCAGCCATGAAATTAAAAGACACTTGCTCCTTGGAAGAAAAGCTATGACCAACCTAGACAGCATATTAAAAAACAGAGACATTACTTTGCCAGCAAAGGTCTGTCTAGTCAAGGCTATGGTTTTTCCAGTAGTCATGTACGGATGTGAGAGTTGGACTATAAAGAAAGCTGAGCACCAAAGAATTGATGCTTTTGAACTGTGGTGTTGGAGAAGGCTCTTGAGAGTACCTTGGACTGCAAGGAGATCCAATCAGTCCATCCTAAAGGAAATTAGTCCTGAATAGTCATTGGAAGGACTGATGTTGAAGCTGAAACTCCAATACTTTGGCCACCTGATGTGAAGAACTGACTCATTGGAAAAGACACTGATGCTGGGAAAGCTTGAAGGCAGGAGGAAAAGGGGATGACAGAGGATGGGATGGTTGGATGGCATCACCGACTAATGGACATGAGTTTGAGTAAACTCTGTGAGTTGTTGGACAGGGCAGTCTGGTGTGCTGCAGTCGTTGGGGTTGCAAAGAGCCAGACATGACTGAGCAACTGGACTGAAAGGTAGTTCTATTTTCTCTGTTACTGAGCATTTAAAGAAGAAATGGACAAATCCAAAAGACTATCTTGAGGTGGAAAAATCGTTTCATTATATTCCAGCACTTCCCAAAGTGCTCTCATTCTGCAATGGCATTTCCATAGCATTCTTTTTCACATTTGGCCCCATTTGCTGCTATGAACACACATTGTCTTTAGGTTCCTAAATTGTCACTGCCTCTTTGTTTTGTTTAATTTGCTATTGTTAAGGACACAAGAGTTCACTTTGAATGTTTTTCAGTTTAATAAAAATGATAGCTGTTTATCTGGTAAGTCCAATATTGCCAAGTGCAGAAATCACTTTAGTCAAGTTCCACAGCGTCCAAAGTCATTCACTATCTTTTTCATTAAAAAAGTCATGGGATATTTAGTAAGACAGCCATTTCTAGTTGGATATGTTATCGCTTTCTGCTTAAGAATTCCAAACTAGAAAACTTGAAGCTTATCCTAAGTTTTTTTTCCCTTTTGTTCTCTATAGCTATGATGTCCCAAGACCTAGACTCTTTCAAATATGTTGATGGATTCATACTATTTTGTTTTGTTTTGTTTTGTTTTCCGCTTTACCTTATTGCTTTTGTCTTTCAGTACCAAAACCCTCAAATTATTTTTGAACACTAGTCCCTTGCTTTCAGAGTATTGCACCCTCTACATAAAAACCTGCTAGCTTTTTGTATCAAGTCTGGAACTCCCTCTCTGACTTTCAAATTCTGTTGTAATCTAACACCACCACCAGTCAGTTCCCCCCTTCCCCTCATTATTCTTTAGCATGTGGTCTCCAATTTAGTAAGTACATTCTACTTTTATTCCCCTTAAAGACTACACACATTCCCAATCCTTGGCATTTACCAAGATTTTCCCTGACCTACGCTTCTTTCCCACTTTGTCTCTGCCTCATTTTCTCCTCACTTCACTGTAAGCTCATGAGGTCTTTGCCTGTTTTGGTCTCCACTGTTCCAAGGGTACAGGAAATTTTCTAGCACATCATCAGATCTCAGTCAATATTTATAGACGTTCAATGCCCCTCAAGGCTCACTTAAAAACTAATTTCTTTTATAATTACACTATTTTCTTTAAGTTCTTATATACCAACACTCATCTAAGCTTTCATCAATCAATTATAAAGTCCTTGAAGATGGAATCTATAATGTGCATCACTTAGCATCTCTCATAGTGTCCTTTTTTAAAAACAATATATACTTATTATTTTACATTTGTGGAAGTCAGAGGATCAAAATCAGTTTTACTGGGCTAACCTCAAAAAATCATCAGAGACAGTACCTTCTGCAGCCTCTAGTAGAGAGATTGATTTCCTGGCTTCTTTCCACTTCCAGAAGTTGTGACAGTCATTGGCTTCTGAATGGTTTACTTTGCTTTTTGTCTCCATCATCACTTTGCTGTATGACTGCTAAATCAGTCCAATGTTTGCATATATTTATATGGTTTGATCTCTCTTTGCTGAAAAACCCAAGCAAATGCAACCATTATTACTTGAAAGCCACTGGAGAAATAAGAAAAGAAGAACTAAATCTTAATAACCTTGAGTTATTCTTCTTTTTATGTTTTGTCATTATTCTTCTCTTAAAGTTCAGGTCATCAAAAACGTGGTGCTTAAAAGGCTGAGGTTTCTAAGGCAAAGTCAAGTTAGCAGCGTTCATATAACTTTGCTATTGAATTTGTGTTACCCTAAAATTAAATTAGTTATATAAGATTTTGACTTAAAATATAGATATAGGAAAAACCCCTCTTGGGAATGTCCTACAAACTTAACAAAAAATGTTTAAAAAGTTTTTAGAGTATAGTTGATTTATAATGTTGTGTTAATTTCAGGTATACAGCAAAATGGTTCAGTTATTGGTATACATATATTCACTCCTAGGTTCTTTTCCCATTGCAGACTACTGTGTAGAGTTCCCTGTACTATACAGTAGGTTCTTATTAGTTATCTATTTTATATAGAGTAGTGTATATATGTCAACCCCAATCTCTCATTTTTGTCCCTCCCTGCTCCTTACCCCTGTTAACCATAAGTGTGTTTGAGTAAGCTCCGGGTGATGGACAGGGAAGCCTGGTGTACTGCAGTCCCTGGGATCACAGAGTCGGACATGACTGAGAGACTGAACTGAACAGAACTGAACTCTATTTCTGTTTTGTAGATAAGTTCATTTGTACCTTTTGTTAGATTCCACATATAAGCAATATCATACAATATTTGTCTCACTATGTCTGACTTATTTCACTCAGTATGACAATCTCTAGGTCCATCCATGTTGCTGCAAACAGCTTTATTTCATTCTTTTTATAACTGAGTGATATTTTCCATTGTATATATTTACATATCTTTATCCATTCTGCTGTTCATGGACATCTAGGTTGCTTCCATGTCCTGGCTACTGTAAATAGTGCTACAATGAACATTGAGGTGCATGTATCTTTTCTGTGGTACATGCATGGTTTTCTCTGGATATATGCCTTGGAGTGGGGTTGCTGGATCATATGATGGCTCTATTTTTAGGTTTTTAAGGAACCTCTATAGTGTTCTTCATAGTGTCTGTACCAATTTACATTCCCACCAACAGTGTGTCTTGATAATGTGAAGAAAGTAAATACCATGCTTTGGGGGAAGGTCCATAATATGAAACATAAAATTCACTGTCACTTACCATTTGCCAGAAACTTTTCTAAAATCTGAGATGCTGGCCTCAGTGAACTGGGTTCAGTATCTTCACTGCCCCTGTGATGGTGCAGTTGCTCAGTCACGTCTGACTCTTTGCAACCCCATGGACTGTAGCCCACCAGGTTCCTCTGTCCATGGAATTTTCCAGGCAAGAATACTGGAGAGAGTTGCCATTTCCTACTCCAGGGAATCTTCCCAACCTAGAGATCAAACCATGTCTCTCGCATCTCCTGCATTGACAGGGGGATTCTTTACCACTGTGCCACCTGGGAATCCTCACTGCCCCAAGCTACTTATATAACATCTGTCGATATACTTAGACTCTCTGGGCTTCACTTCTGAAGCTAAGAGGGTTAAACTAGGTTAGTTCTAGTTTATCTTCCAATCTTACAAGTATATCAAATTTAAATATTAATAAGGTGATGACTGATATTCAATAAGATCAAAATACCTCACAAAACATAGTCCACTGGAGAAGGAAATGGTAAACTACTTCAGCATTCTTGCCTTGAGAACCCCATGAACAGTATGAAAAGACAAAAAGATTATGACACAGAAAGATTAACTCCGCAGGTCACTAGGTGCCCAATATGCTACTGGAGGTCAGCGGAGAAATAGTTCCAGAAGGATGAAGAGGCTGAGACAAAGTGGAAACAAGACCCCATTTTGGATGTGTCTGGTGGTGAAAAAAAAGTTAGATGCTGTAAATAACAATATTTCATAGGAACCTGGAATGTTAGATCCATGAATCAAGACAAATTGGAAGTGATCAAACAGGAGATGGCGAGAATAAACATAGACACTTTAGGAATCAGTGAACTAAAATGGACCAGAATGGGTGAATTTAATTCAGATGACCATTATATCTACTACTTTGGGCAAGAATCCCTTAGAAGAAATGGGGTAGCCCTTATAATCAACAGAAGAGTCTGAAATGCAGTAGTTGGGTGCAGTCTCAAAATGACAGAGTAATCTCTGTTCATTTCCAAGGCAAAACATTCATTATCACAGTAATTCAAGTCTATGCCCCAACCACTAATGCTACATAACCTGGCATTGAACAGTTCTCTGAAGACCTACAAGACCTTCTAGAACTAATAAAAAAAAAAAAAAAAATGTCCTTTTCATCATAGCAGACTGGAATGCAAAAGTAGGAAATCAAGATATACTGGGAGTAACAGGCAAGTTTGGCCTTGGAGTACAAAATGAAGCAGGGCGAACGCTAACAGAGTTGTGCCAAGTTATACTGGTCATAGCAAATACCCTCTTCCAACAGCACAAGAGATGGCTCTACAAATGCACATCACCAGATGGTCAATACTGAAATCAGATTTATTATATTCTTTGCAGCTAAAGATGGAGAAGCTCTATATGTCAGCAAAAACAAGACCCGGAGCTGACTGTGGCTCAGATCATGAACTCCTTTTACCAAATTCAGACTTAAATTGAAGAAAGTAGGGAGAACCACTAGGCAGTTAAGTCTGATCTAAATCAAATCCCTTACAATTATATAGTGGACGTGACAAATAGATTCAAGGGATTAGATCTGATAGACAGAATGCCTGAAAAACTATTGACAGAGGTTCATGACATTGTATAGGAGGCAGTGCTGAAGAACATCCCCAAAGTAAAAAAAAAAAAAAAAAAAAAAAAAGCTGTCTGAGGATGCCGTACTAATAGCTGAAAAAAGAAGAGAAGCAAAAGAGAAAAGATATACCTATATGAATGCAGAGTTCCAAATAATAGCAAGGAGAAATAAGAAAGCCTTCCTCGGTGATCAATGCAAAGAAATAGAGGAAAACAACAGAATGGGAAAGACTAGAGATCTCTTCAAGAAAATTAGAAATACCAAAGGAACATTTCATGCAAAGATGGGCACAATAATGGACAGAAATGGTATGGACCTAACAGGAGCAGAAAATATTAAGATGAGGTGGCAAGAATACATGGAAGAACTATACAAAAAAGATCTTCATGACTCAGATAATCACGATGGTGTGATCACTCACCTAAAGCCAGACATCCTGGAACGTGAATTCACATAGACCTTAGGAAGCATCACTACAAACAAAGCTAGTGGAGTTGATTGAATTCCAGCTGAGCTGTTTCAAGACCTAAAAGATGACACTGTTAAAATGCTGTACTCAACTGCCAGCAAATATGGAAAACTCAGCAGTGGCCACAGGACTGGAAAACCTCAGTTTTCATTCCAAACTCAAAGAAGGGAAATATCAAAGAATGTTCAAACTACTGCACGATTGCACTCACTTAACATGCTAGCAAAGTAATGCTCAAAATGCTCCAAGCCAGGCTTCAATGATACATAAACCAAGAACTTCCAGATGTTCAAGCAGGATTTAGAAAAGACAGTGGAATCAGAGATCAAACTGCCAACATCCGTTGGATCATCGAAAAAGCAAGAGAGTTACAGAAAAACATCTACTTCTGCTTAATTGACTACACCAAAGCCTTTGACTATGTGGATCACAACTAACTGTGGATAATTCTTAAAGAGATGGGAATACCAGACCATCTTACCTGTCTCCTGAGAAATATGCATGTCAAGAAGCAACAGTTAGAACTGCACATGGAACAATGGCCCAGTTGAAATTGGAAATGAAGTATGTCAAGGCTGTTTATTGTCACCCAGCTTATTTAACTTATATGCAGACTACATCATACAAAATTCTGGGCTGAATGAAGCACAAGCTGGAATCAAGATCACTGGGAGAAATATCAATAACCTCAGATATGCAGATGACACCACCCTTATGGCAGAAAGTGAAGAGGAATTAAATAGCCTTTTGTATGGTGAAAGAGGAGAGTGAAAAAGCTGGCTTAAAACTCAACACTCAAAAAACTAAGATCATGGCATCTGGTCCCATCACTTCATGGCAAACAGATAGGGAAACAGTGGAAACAGTGGCAGACTTTATTTTCTTGGGTTCCACAATCACTGCAGATGGTGACTGCAACCATGAAATTAAAAGACACTTGCTCCTTGAAAGAAAAGTTATGAGCAACCTAGACAGCATATTAAAAAGCAGAGACATTACTTTGCCAACTAAGGTCTATATGGTCAAAGCTGTGGTTTTTCCAGTATCATATATGAATGTGACAGTTGAACCATATAGAAGGCTGAGCACCAAAGAATTGCTGCTTTTGAACTGTGGTGTTAGAGAAGACTCCTGAGAGTCCCTTGGACTGCAAGGAGATCCAATCAGTCCATCCTAAAGGAAACCAGTCCTGAATATTCATTGGAAGCACTGATGCTGACGCTGAAACTCCAATACTTTGGCCACCTGATGAGAAGAACTGACTCATTGGAAAAGACCCTGATGCTGGGAAAGATTGAATGCAGAAGGAGAAGGGGATGAAAGAGGATGAGATGGTTGGATGGCATCACTGACTCAATGGACATGAGTTTAAGCAAGCTCCAGGAGATGGTGAAGGACAGGGAAGCCAGGCATGCTGCAGTCCATGGAGTCACAAAGAGTGAGACAATCTGCGTGACTGAACAGCAACCGTACAGTTGTGCTCGTTTCACCTGCTAGTAAGAATATGCTCAAAATCCTTCAAGTTAGGCTTCAGCAGTATGTGAACCAGGAACTTTCCGATGTACAAGCTGGGTGTAGAAAAGGCAGAGGAAATGGAGATCAAATTGCCAACATCCGTTGGATTATAGAAAAATAGACAATTCCAGAAAAATATCTACTCTGCTTCATTGATTACACTAAATCCTTTTACTGTTTGGATCACAGCAATCTGTGGAAAAGTCTTAAATAGATGGGAATACCAGACCACATTACCTGTCTCCTGAGAAATCTGTATGCAGGATAAGAAGCAACACTTAGAACTGGACATGAAACAGTGGACTATTTCAAAATCCTAAAAGGAGTACATCAAGGCTATATATTGTCACCCTGCTTATTTCACTTATATGCATCATTTCATTGGACATGCTGGGCTGGAAGACTCACAAGCTGGAATAAAGATTTCTGGGAGAAATATCAACCACCTCAGTTATTTAGACATTACCACTCTAATGGCAAAAAAAAAAAAAAAAAGAAGAAGAAGAAGAGGAACCAAAGAAACTCTCGATGAGGGTTAAAGAGGAGAGTGGAAAAGCTGACTTAAAGCTCAACATTCAAAAAATGAAAATTGTGGCATCCTGTTCCAGCATTTCATAGAAAATAGATGGGGAAAAGTGGAAACAATGAGAGATTTTCTTTTCTTAGGCTCCAAAATCACTGCAGATGTGATTGTAGCCACAAAATTGAAAGATGCTTGCTCCTTTGAAGAAAACCTATGACAAACCTAGACAGCATACTAAAAAGCAGAGACATAACTTTGTCAACAAAGATCTGTATAGTCAAAGCTATGGTTTTTCCAGTAGCCATGTATAGATATGAGTGTTGGACCATGAAGAAGACTGAGCACGGAAGAATTGATGCTTTTGAATTGTGCTGGAGAAGACTCTTGAGAAGCCTGTGGCCGTCAAGGAGATCAAACCAGTCAATCCTAAAGCAAAGAAACCCTGAATATTAACTGGAAGGTCTGATGCTGAAGCTGAAGCTCTAGTACTTTGGCCACCTGATTCAAGGAACCAACCCATTACAAAAGACTCTGATGCTGAGAAAGATTGAGGGGAGGGGGGAGAGGGGAGACAGCAGATGAGATGGTTGGATGGCATCACCAACTCAGTGGACATGAGTTTGAGCAAACTCCAGGAAATAGTGAAGGTCAATGAAGCCTGGCGTGCTGCAGGTAATGAGGTCACAAAGAGTCAGACACAACTTAGTGTCTAAACAACCACAATTCAATAAGTACTTGCTTATTAACTAATGTGATCTTTACGCTACCAAACTTGTGACTTTTTATTTTAAGTTTATTTGTTTAAAAAACATTTATGAGTATAATCAAATGTGATAAGGAGTGTAAGCAGTGTGCCCAAAATAAGCACATGCTAAAAATGCTGTAGTTACAACTATCAGCATGATCCCTGTATCCTCAGACATCCTGCCCCTCATACCACGAGGAACAGGGCAGCCCAGTGATCAAATTCATTTGTTTCTTTTGCTGTTGTTTAGTCACTTCAGCTGTGTCTGATTCTTTGCAACCCCATAGACTGTACCCCATCAGGCTCCTCTGTCTATGGGGTTTTCCAGGCAAGAATACTAGAATGGGTAGGCATTTCCTTCTCCAGGGGATCTTCCCAACCCAGGGATTGAACCTGTGTATACTGCATTGCAGATGGATTCTTTACTACTGAGCCATCAGGGAAGCCATTTCTTTTGCTTGAAGAGTAAAATTATGCTAAACTATCCCAATTCCAGTTACCTGGCATTATCATCCTTATTTTTAGTAACATAAATAATTTAGAAGAAATTTAAACACGCGAATGAATAAACAAAATATGCCCAAGGCTTCTCATGGACAGAGGAGCTTGGTGGATTACCATCCATAGGATTGCAGAGTCTAACACAGCTGAAGTGACTTAACAGGCCTGCACACACAACATCCAAAATTTTAAGCTGTTGCCTCAAGGACCGTGATTTTGAAACAGGTGAAGATTAAGTAGGGTTTCTGTCAGCCTTTTCTGGTGTTCAACTAGGGCAACTTCATTTATATATCTGTTATTTGTATTGAGAATATGCTGCTATTTTGATAACCATAGTTCTACATTATTAATTTGAATTAAAATTAAATTAATGGATAGGATACTATACATATAATCATTTAATTCAATTGGTAATTCATGTTTAGCATGTTTTAATGATATCTATGGACTGTGACCCTCATTATCTTTTGATAGATTAAGGGACTGTGGTATAATAACACACCTAAATCCTTCAAGTAATCTAGTGGTACAGCATTTTTGATTCATTCTTCTTTTTGTCCTTGAACTTCCAGAGAGCTCCTGATACTGGAGAGTTTTTTATCATGACAGTGTCATTCTCACTGACTATATTAATTGGTAATTTACAGTTAAAGATAACATCTCAGGGGGCTTTTCATTTTGACATCCTCTTACTTCTCTGTTCCCAGGTGGCACAGTGATAAAAAATCTGTCTGCCAATGCAAGAAACACAGGAAACAAGGGTTCTATCCCTGAGTCAAGAAGATCCCCTGGAGAAGGAGATATTCTTGCCTAGAAAATCCACTCCAATATTCTTGCCTAGAAAATCCCATGAATAGAGGAGCCTGGCAGGCTACAGTCCAGTCCAGGAGGTCACAGAGAGTTGTCCTTGAAAAGGACAGCCTTGTTCTAGCTTGAATTCTAGTTTGGAAAGGAGACTTTGAAGACCTTTCTATGTTTTCCTCTCCAAGAGCTTAAAAAGTGCTTTAGCTGGCCTCATTTCACAGGCCTTAAAAACACTTTTTTTTCTAGGATACCAGCTAGAACATATTGACCAAGACATTTTCCATACAGAGTCCTTTTCCTATATTCATGTCAGGTCCTCCCTTGAACTCCCCTTGTACCTAGAGTTCTGGCAAACTTGTTCCCTTGCTCTGACTCTGATATGCTCACAGATACCTTTTACTACTGCCTGTAACCAAATTTTGTTAGCAACTGAACTTCAAAGAGCTGAAAAACTTATCTTCAGCTAATGGGTCTTTGACAAGTTTAGAAGGTATGACTAAAGTAAAATACTTTGAATACTTTCAAAGTCAGAGATAAGATGATCACATTATATAAACATTCCTTTCAGATTAGTAAACTAAGAAAATCAGAGTCACTAACCTGAGATGTCTGTTAACTTTTGGGGAGTTGTTTAACTTCTGGGGTAAACAAAAGATGATTGTCATCTCTTCCTTGAGAGACCATTCAAACTGAAAATAGTAAACTTTACTCAAAATCTACTTTTTATTTTTTTACAGTCACAATATTCTTCTCTATGAGGATGGGCATGCAGTGGTGGCAGATTTCGGAGGTGAGATTTCAATGAATAATGCATCCCTAGTGACATCAGTTTCTTTCTTCCTTCCTCATCGGTGGAGATATTATATGATAAACCTGAAAATGGTTATCACCCCGACAGCTATATTTCTCTAAATTATTCACATTTCAAGTTGTCATGGAGGGGTACTGGGAAGTTTTCAATTAGCAAGAGGGAGGTGACATGTGTGTGCCTGTGTCTGATTCATGTCGTTGTATGGCAGAAACCAACACAATATTGTAAAGCAATTATCCTCCAATTAAAAACAAATGAATTTTTAAATTTTTCAATTAATTTTAAAAGTATGTCATTTCTTTTCAGTTTTTCCTCTTTTATATCCTCAGCTAAAAAAATGGAAGTAAAAATTTAAATGAGACAGGTTTCCTTGGGGTTTCAAACTTTTGGCTATAATCTTTGACCTTGGTTTTAAAATATTTCCTTTGACATGAATTTGTTTTCTCTTTTCCCCAGAATCAAGATTTCTGCAGTCTCTGGATGAAGACAACATGACAAAACAACCTGGGGTTTGTTGCGGCTCACGTTCCCTATAATTATGAAACAATTAGAATGTGTAAACTCAGCATGAGAGAAAAGGAGATGAAAGCAGCTTTAACTGGAAGAAATGTCATTGTCCCAGAGGCAGGATAATGTTTTATGTTTTTATTTTTAGTAAGCCCCCAAAAGAACTATTTCAAGGCTCTGTTAGAGAAATAGATTAGATATATATTTGAAAAATGTTACAGAAAAAGTAACAGAATTTGTTTCAAATCTAATTGAAAAGTACATGGCGGGCATGGATAATTGACTTTCATGTTTAGATCTCCTTATTAAGTGGTAGAGTTAAAATTTAATAGGTAACCATAAAATCCATAGTTTACCTGCATCTATTAACAATTTATAGTTTTCCATTTTAACATTGTAAGGCGATAGGTGATACAGTCAAGCATTAATGTTTAAGAAAAATATAAATTATAACATCTGAAGCAAACATAAATTGTACTCAAAATGTCTGCATTTAGATTCATTATCTGCTTTTCCCTCTCACCTCCCCATGAAGGAGTGTACGTCTCTTTCTGACTTAGCTGTGTTATTTAATTACCCAAGCTTGGGCTAATTTCTGTTCCTTCCTTTTCCTGCTTCTGCTTACACACTGCTCAATCACTTTTTATGTTTGTTTCTATTTCTTTTCTTTTTTAGTGCATCCCAAACTTTCATTTACCACTGCCTCAGTTCAGGTCTTCCCCTTCTCTTTTCTGGACCATTGTTCTAGGCTTTTAATTCCAGTCCTCTCCTCCAGTTCATTCTTTGCAACATCAGTCAAGTGTTGTGTTCTGACAATTCACTTCTTCCTGTAAATCGTCAATGATGCTTAAAATGTTGTGTGTGTGTGTGTGTGTGTGTGCACATTCAGTCCTGTCCAACTCTGCGACCACATGGACTATGGTCCACTATAGTCCACAGGCTCTTCTGTCCATGGAATTTTCCAGGCAAGAATACTGGAGTGGGTTGCCATTTCCTCCTCCAGGGAATCTTCCTGATCCAGGGATTAAACCCACTTCTCTTGCATCTCCTGCATTGGCAGGCAGATTCTTTACCTCTAGCACCACCTGGGAAGCATTAAAATGTTATAACACTCTCCCCCTAGTCTGAACCCAAGACTCTTCTGTGACTTCATTTTCCACTAAACATTTTCTAAAGTCCCCAATGATTCCTGCAACATACATACAAGCCATCTGGCTATTCCCCAAATATTTTATTCACTTTCACAGATTTATGACTCTCCCAGGGTCATATTCTCTGCCTAAAAAACCTTTCATTACATCCCACCTCGAGAAAGTCTAATTATCTTGCATGGCCAAGAAAAGTTTACCCATTTTAAGTACCTTCCGTCCTGTAAACTGCCCCTTCCACCTCCTCCCCACACACTTTTCTGTCTGTGCTTTTGTAGCACTTTTTTCACACTGCTAGGTAGTACTCTTACTCGACAAACATTTATGAAGGGTCTACAATGTGCCAACATCCGCTGGATCATGGAAAAAGCAAGAGAGTTCCAGAAAAACATCTATTTCTGCTTTATTGACTAGGCAAGAGCCTTTGAGTGTGTGGATCACAATCAACTGTGGGAAATTCTGAAAGAGATGGGAATACCAGACCCCCTGACCTGCCTCTTAAGAAACCTGTATGCAGGTCAGGATGCAACAGTTAGAACTGGACATGGAACAACAGGCTGGTTCCAAATAGGAAAAGGAGTACGTCAAGGCTGTATATTGTCACCCTGCTTATTTAACTTATATGCAGAGTACATCATGAGAAACGCTGGACTGGAAGAAACACAAGCTGGAATCAAGATTGCCAGGAAAAATATCAATAACCTCAGATATGCAGATGACACCACCCTATGGCAGAAAGTGAAGAGGAACTCAAAAGCCTCTTGATGAAAGTGAAAGTGGAGAGTGAAAAAGTTGGCTTAAAGCTCAACATTCAGAAAACTAAGAGCATGGCATCTGGTCCCATTACTTCATGGGAAATAGATGGGGAAACAGTGTCAGACTTTATTTTTGGGGGCTCCAAAATCACTGCAGATGGTGATTGCAGCCATGAAATTAAAAGACGCTTACTCCTTGGAAGAAAAGTTATGTCCAACCTAGATAGCATATTCAAAAGCAGAGACATTACTTTGCCAACAAAGGTTCGTCTAGTCAAGGCTATGGTTTTTCCTGTGGTCATGTATGGATGTGAGAGTTGGACTGTGAAGAAGGCTGAGCACCGAAGAATTGATGCTTTTGAACTGTGGTGTTGGAGAAGACTCTTGAGAGTCCCTTGGACTGCAAGGAGATCCAACCAGTCCATTCTGAAGGAGATCAGCCCTGGGATTTCTTTGGAAGGACTGATGCTAAAGCTGAAACTCCAGTACTTTGGCCGCCTCATGCGAAGAGTTGACTTATTGGAAAAGACTCTGATGCTGGGAGGGATTGAGGGCAGGAGGAGAAGGGGACAACAGAGGATGAGATGGCTGGATGGCATCACTGACTCGATGGACGTGAGTCTGAGTGAACTCCGGGAGTTGGTGATGGACAGGGAGGCCTGGCGTGCTGTGATTCATGGGGTCGCAAAGAGTCGGACAGGACTGAGTGACTGAACTGAACTGAACTGAACTGACAATGCGTCAGGCATTGTACAAAGGGCCAAGAATACAAAATGTGAATAAAAGCTTGTCTTTGATCTCAAGTAGCTCATTTTGTAGTGGGAAAAACCATATGCAAGTAAGGGTGAAGGCAGTATGGACATTCAGTGATAGAGATGTGGCAAAGCCTCATGGGAGCTCAGGTAGAATTAACAGGAATAATCAATTCAAACAGAATGAACACATATGCAAAGGCACAGGGGAGGCAGAAACACCAGCTTTCCTTGGGGACTTTCAATAGCTTGGCATTGCTGGCATGCACTGTGTGAGAAGACAAAGTGAGAGACAAGTCAAAGAGGAAGGCAGGAACCACATCATGGATTAAGGATTAAGCATGCTGGTTTCCCCAGTTAAATTTCATTCATTCAACAGACATTTATGGAATACCTACTAAGTGTCAGACATTTTCAAGGACCTGGGACTATTACCATGAACAAAGCAAAATTCTTGTGTTTATGGGGCTAATATTTTCATGGAAGAAGATAAACATTGAACAAATTAGTAAAACATATATCAGGTGGTGATAAGTGTTATGAAGAAAAAAAACAAAGCAGAGCAGATGAATGAAAAGTGATAGGGGGTGTCATTTAGATGAGTGAAATAGAAAGATAGCCTTTGATAAGAGACCTATGTGGGAGTTATCCATAAGAGGAGAAGAGCAGTGTAGAAGACGGAACAGTAAGTGCAAAGGTCCTGCAGCAGGAGAGTCCTTTGTGTGTTCAAGGCCAGATTGACTGGAGTGGAGTAAGAAAGGAGAAGTATGGTAAGATATGAGAGAGGTGGAAGAGTGGGTCCTTTTATTGACAGGAAATACAGATCTTATCTGGCATCTTTGACATAGAGATAGCTAACACAATGGATGGACCTCAACCGTGGGTGCGCATTGAAATCACTTTGGAAACGTTTGTAAAAACATTCAACCTGAATCCAGCCCCCAGAAATTCTGATCTCCTTGTCCTAGGGCTCATCTTGAGTACATGTATCTTTTAAAAGTTTCCCCAGGAGATTCTGAAATGTAGCCAATGGAGACTCTGGTTAAATATTCATTCTTGTTGAATGAAATTGAATTGAATTTCTGCAAAGCAAGTAATATTCTTCTATCCTAGGAGTGGAGTCTTTAAGCACAGCCCTACTCAAGATTTATTTTGAAGGCTATTTTATTTCTTATTAGTTATGTGGCCTTGTATAAGTTTGCTAATTATTTCTATTACCCTCTGTTAAAAAAATGGGCATATTGTATGCTTACTCCTGCTGATGCAATGTTGTGACAAAACTCATAATCTGCTATATAATTGGAGGCTACTTGGAATGTGAAAGCTCATGTGGAAGGATTGCATATAAGCACCATAATCAAAATAAAGACATTCTTAGAAAGCTGCAATTATGCATGACTTCAAAATAATGTAGACACTTCAAAAGAATTATCAGCAGGCAGCACTACACACAGAATATCACCAAGAGTAATAAGAGAATACTAGTTTCTTTCAGGGGAAATACAAAGACAGAAGGTATTTGGCGAAGTTCATTGATATGATTATGAAGCCACGAGATTTTAGAGCTAGAAGGACCTGCGTCCTGTGTTACCCTTGAGGAATCTCAGGTCCAAGAAGCATAGGAGACTTTCTCAGAACCACCCAAATAGTTGATAGTAGGCCCAGGACTAGAATTTTCCTTCCCTACTTCTAGTATTCTTTTTCCTAAACCACACATAAACCAAATTTATGCAGTTGCATCCCATAATGGAAACTTATATTTAAAAATGAAAAAATATACAATTGCAAATAAAAAGAATGTAAATGATACCATCAAAACATGAGGGTAGAACTTTGTACGGAGAAACTTGTCATGCTTTATGGGCTTGCTTTCAGGAATATTGCACAAACAGCATTTAGAAATAACACCACTGGGCAAACAAAGGAGATATGACAGGCCTGATCCTGCCAGTGAGACACCTCCTTCACACGAATATTCTGGGCACTCCCCTGAGACCCTTTCTCTCCTCAGTCATCAGGGCACTGCTTATTGGTCTAATTTAGTGACTTCCTAAATTACAACCTGAAGCTCTAAAGGGGAGATGCTTCCCCCCAGAGTGCATGGTTCACACACAGGGAGGCATAGAGTTCTTGGATGAATCCATGGATGTTTTCAGATGTATTCAGAAGTTTTCAAGGCTTCCAAGGGAAAGATACTCAGAGATAAGCAAAACAGTACCACTGCTGTGCTCACCATTTTACTTGGCAATTAATATTGTTGCAGTATATTTGGAAGAATTATGGATTTCATGATCTTCCAATGATTAAAAAAACGTCCTTTGAAAAACTAAAAGGCAGCAGTAAACACCATTTCTGTGTAAAGGAGCCAGTTTATTATTGCACACATTGAGGGCAGTATTGATGTTATTTTATGTTTACATTTTTGAGAACATAGAATACTTAACGAATCCTCGCTAAGAAGAACACTGTCCTACAGTAGAAGAACTAAACACTTGGTCAGTGACTTGTGGATGTTTCTTGACCTGCAGAACCTCCGCTGGATGGCTCCTGAGGTGTTCACACAGTGTACACGCTACACGATCAAAGCCGACGTCTTCAGCTATGCTCTGTGTCTGTGGGAGCTTCTCACTGGAGAAATTCCCTTTGCTCATCTCAAGCCAGGTAAGCCATGCTGCAGTTAAGGTTTCTCTGAGGGAATTCCCTGGTGGTCCAGCGGTCAGGATTGTATGCTTTCACTGCCGAGGGCCCTACTTGGAGAATTAAGATCCCACAAGCTGCAGGGTGCAGCCAGGAAAAAAGAAAAGTTTCTCTGATTTCCAGAGTTCTCTGCATTTTCACAAATTCAAGAAACATCGTTCCCCCAAAATGACAGTTCTTGGTGGACTGGCAAGGTGAGAAGTAAAGAAACGGTCTCAAGGTATGTGCCCAATCCAGAAGACTTAATGGCCTATAACTATATGATTTTGGACATAGACACACAGAAGGGTAGGTATATTTTATTATTAAAGTTTAAGGTTTTGATTTATCTGTTGTTAATAAAAACAAGCAGATGACTAGGCCATGTGGAATGTGGGTACAAATCATGTAAATAATGCCACATTTACTTTTTGAGATTTGATTTAGAAGTGCCTTTTTGGTGTTCATATAAGGGTGAGCTGAAATTAGCAACACATAAAAATTATCTATCAGGTCTGCTTTCAGCTTCTCACCTTATACAAAGGAGAATGGCTTTTTCTAATTTTGTATTAAATACATATAGATGTATTTGAAAACTGGGACTTTGCGAGTGAGCCTATAATTTTGTTGTTGATTATATTTGATAATATACATTATACTCTGTGTAACTGCAGAAGATGGAAGTAGGGAATCTAATCACAGGGGAAAATGTACAAATATTTGCAGTAAATTTGATTTGCATTTCTCTCCATTTTATTTGCTCTGCTCTTTTTGTCTGGTCACACTGTTTACTTACTTGTATCCACCATGAGTCTAAAAACCCCTTGACTTTGCATCCCCAAAACTTACCATGATTCAAAAGTAGTTTTCAAATTAAATCATAAATAAATTTTATAATGAACTATAGTGTAAGCTCTTTAAGTGGTCACCCTATCAGAATATATCAGAAGTGAAATTAAAGTTACTCACTTGCATCCAAACTCTTTGCAACCCCATGGACTGCAGCCTGCCAGGCTCCTCTGTCCATGGGGATTCTCCAGGCAAGAATACTGGAGTGGGTTGCCATGCCCTCCCCCAGAGGATCTTCCCAACCCAGGGATCAAACCCAGGTCTCCCTTATTGCAGGCAGATTCTTTACTGTCTGAGCCACCAGGGAAGCACAAATACGTCAGAAGGATCAAGTCAAAAGGGATGTTAGGGAAAGACATACCTTACAAATGTGGATATTCACAGAAGTTCAAAGTCTTAACCAGGATCACAATATTTATTAGTACTCATGTGCAGAGCAATAGCCATATCTCATACTGTCTTCAAGATATTTTCCTCCTAATAACCATATGGTCTTTAATTATACTCTGCATACTGTCTAACCAAGAACTTTTCACAAATGATATGCTCTGTACATAATTGTCCTAACCTTTCTCTATATGCTTTCAGAGTTTTAAATGATGGGATCAGGCCCTTATTATAGTGTGGATAAGAGGACTCTATTTTGAACTGGACAAGAATTGCTGTTTATTTCTTGTTTGATCTGTTATCATTTCTCTACCTCTTAGAATATGACTTCTGGTAAGATTTATGAGTATATTAAAAAATCCACTGTAATTCTGGACATATTGTGGTATTTTTATCAGAGCTTCCCTTGTTCTTCCCTTGTGCTTCTCTTGGGCTTCTCTTGTGGCTCAACTGGTAAAGTATCTGCCTGCAATGTGGGAGACCTGAGTTTGATCCTGGGGTTGGGAAGATCCTCTGGAGAAGGGAAAGCCTACCTACTCCAGTATTCTGGCCTAGAGAATTCAATAGACTGTATAGTTCATAGGGTCGCAAAGAGTCTGACATAACTGAGCAACTTTCACTTCACATGTCTCCCTTCTTCTTATCTCCTGTATCAATCAGTTCACCTCTTCCTGTGCATTTTACATCCTAAGAACATCTTAGATTTATCCACTACTTATCATCATCTTCCACCATCCTAGCTCAAGCCACCATCTTCATCATTTAAATTATTGCAATTGTCATTTTAAAAAATTATGTTTAATTTATATAGTATAAATTGAGATATAACTTATATCTCAACTTATACTATAAGTTATAGTATAGTAAATGTTACCATTTTAGGCTAATAATTCAAGGAGTTTTAACAACTATATACAGCTATATAATCACAACGACAATCATGATAAACAGGAGTTTCAATACTTCAAAAGTTCCCCCATGCCTCTTTGGAATCAATTCACCTTTCATACCTCCAGCCCCTAGCAACCACTGATCTGAATTATGTCCCTGTAAGTTTGCCTTTTCCAGATGGCAAATAAATGGAGTCATGTTAGTACATTTATCAGTATTTATTCTTTCACATTCCTGTGTAATATTCCATTGTGTTGATGTGTGTGTATGTATGTGTGATCCAGACAGTCACAGGCTTCAGAACAGTCAATGAAACAGAAGTAGATATTTTTTCTGGAATTCCCTTGCATTCTCTATGATGCAACGAATGTAGGTAATTTGATCTCTGGTTTCTCTAGCTTTTCTAAACCCAGCTTATACATCTGAAAATTTTCAGTACATGTACTATTGAAGCCTAGCTTGAAGGATTTTGAGCATTACCTTACTAGCATGCAAAATGAGTGCAATTGCCCAGTAGTTTGAACATTCTTTGCATTGCCATTCTTTGGTATTGGAATGACCCTGTGATCACTCCCGAATTTTGCCAAATATGCTGGCATATTGAGTGCAGTACTTTAAAAGCATCATCCTTTAGGATTTGAAATAACTCAGCTGGAATTCCATCACCTCTACTAGCTTTGTTTGTAGTAATGCTTCCTATGGCCGTCTTGACTTCACACTCCAGGATGTCTGGCTCTAGGTGAGTGACCACACCATCATGGTTATCTAGGTCATTAAGCCCTTTTTTGTACAGTTCTTCTCTGTATTCTTGCCACCTCTTCATAATGTCTTCTACTTCTGTTAGGTCCTTACTGTTTCTGTCCTTTATCAAGCCCATCCTCACATGAAAATTTCCCTTGATATCTCCAATTTTCGTGAAGACATCTCTGGTCTTTCCCATTCTATTGTTTTTCCCTACTTCTTTGCATTTTTCATTGAAAAAAAAAGCCTTCTTATCTCTCCTTGCTATTCTCTGCAACTCTGCATTCAGTTGAGTATATCTTTCCCTTTCTCCCTTGCTTTTCACTTCTTTCTTTCCTCAGCTATTTGAGAGCCTCCTCAGACAACCACTTTGCCTTCTTGAATTTCTTTCTCTTTAGGATGATTTTGGTCACTGACTCCTATACAATGTTATGAATCTCTGTCCATAGTTGTTCAGGCACTCTGTCTATCAGATCTAATCCCTTGAATCTATTTAACACTTCCACTGTGTAATCTTAAGGGATTTGATTTAGGTCATACCTGAATGGTACAGTGGTTTCCCTACTTTCTTCAAATTTGTAATAAGGAGCTCAGGATCTGAGCCACAGTTTCAGCTCCAGGTCTTGTTTTTGCTGACTGTATAGAGCTTCTTCATCTTCAGCTGCAAAGAATATAATCAATCTGATTTCAGTATGGACCATTTGGTGAGAAATGCCCAGCTGGATGAATAACAAGCTGGAATCAAGATTGCTGGGAGGAGTATCAATAACTTCAGATACACAGATGATACCACCCTAATGGTAGAAAGTGAAGAGGGACTGAAGAGCCTCTTGCTGAAGGTGAAAGAGGACAATGAATAAGCTGACTTAAAACTCAGCATTCAAAAAACTAAGATCATGACATCTGGTCCCATCACTTCATGGCAAATAGATGGGGAAAAAATGGAAACAGTAACAGACTGTTTTCTTGGGCTGCAAAATCACTGTAGACAGTGATTGCAGCCATGAAATTAAAAGACACTTTCTCCTGAGAAGAAAAGTTATAACAAATCTAGACAGCATATTTAAAAGCAGAGATATCACTTTGCCCACAAAGGTCCATATAGTCAAAGCTATGGTTTTTCCAGTAGTCATGTACAGATGTGAGAGTTGGACCATAAAGAAAGCTGAGCACTAAAGAATTAATGCTTTCGACTGTGGTGCTGGAGAAGACTCTTGAGAGTCCCTTGGACAGCAAGGAGATCAAACCAGTCAATCCTAAAGGAAATCAACCCTGAATATTAATTGAAAGGACTGATGCTGAAGCTGAAGCTTCACTACTTTGGCCCCCTAATGCAAAGATCTGACTCATTGGAAAAAACCCTGATGCTGGGAAAGATTGAGGGCAAGGGGGAAAAGGAGGTATAGAGGATGAGATGGTTGGATGGCATCATCAACTCAACGGACATGAGTCTGAAGAAACTCCAGGAAAGAGTGAAGGACAGGGAAGCCTGGTGTGCTGTAGTCCATGGGGTCGCTCAGTCAGGCACGACTGAGTGACTGAACAACAACAACAATGTGTAAAGTCGTCTCTTGTGTTGTTGAAAAATGTGTTTGCTATGATCGGTGTGTTCTCTTGACAAAACTCTGTTAGCCTTTGGCCTGCTTTATTTTGTACTCCAAGACCAAACTTGCCTGTTACTTGAGGTATCTCTTGACTTCCTACTTTTTCATTCCAATCTCCTATGATGAAAAGGACATCTTTTTTTTTTTTTTGGTGTTAGTTCTAGAACGTCTTGTCAGTCTTCATAGAACTGGTCAACTTCAGCTTCTTTGACATCAGTGATTGATGCACAGGTTTGGATTACTGTATATTGAATGGTTTGCCTTGGAAGTGAACCAAGATCAATCTGTTTTGTGATTGGACCCAAGTACTGCATGTCTTGTTAACTATGAGGGCTACTTCATTTCTTCTCAGGGATTCTTGCCTACAGTAGTAGATATAATAGTCATCTGAATTAAATTCACCCATCCCCATCCATTTTAGTTCTCTGATTGCTACAGTGCGTTGTTCACTCTTGCCGTCTCCTGCTTCACACCTCGAGTTTACCTTGATTCATGGACCTAACATTCCAAGTTCCTATGTAATATTGTTCTTTACAGCATCGGATTTTACTTTCACCACTAGACACATCCACAACTGAGCATCCTTTCTGCTTTGGTGCAGGCCTTCATTCCTTCTGGAGCTATTAGTAATTGCCCTTCATTCTTCCCCAGTAGCATATTGGATACCTTCTGACCTGGAAGGTTCATCTTCCAGTGTCGTGCTTTTTGCCTTTTCATACCATTCATGTTCATGGGGTTCTCGCAGCAAGAATACTGGAGTGGCTTGCCATTCCCTCTTCCAGTGGACCATGCTTTGTCAGAACTCTCCACTATGACCCGTCCATTTCAGGTGGCTCTGCATGGCATGGCTCATAGCTTTATTGAACTATGAAAGCTCTTTCATCACAAGGCTGTGATCTATGAAGACATGTGTTGATGTACCTTGGTTTTATTTGTCCATTCCCAAGTTGATGATCATCTGAGTTATTCTCAGTTTGGTGATATTATGAGTGTAATTACCAAAACCATTTAGGTTTTTGTGTGTTTGTTTTAATTACTCTTGGACAAATATATATAATAATTACTAGATATTACAGTAAGATTTTTTCCAAAGCATCTGTACCAGTATGCCTTGTATGAGAAGTGTATGAGAATTTCAGTTGATACACATCCTTGCCAGCACTCTTTTTATTGTCCACTTAAAATAAATTATTAACAATTTGAGTAGGTATATTATGGTAAATAGTTATGGTATTATTTTATATTTCTCTAATGACTAATAATATTGATAATTTTGTGTGTTTATCTGCTGTTCATATCTCTTTCTTTGGTAAATTATTTGTTTAAATTATCTTATATACTAATAAGAGTATTTAGATTCTAGGTAGACTCTTTCATCTGCTATGTATTTTGCAAATAGTTTCCTATAGTCTGTGACTTGCTTCTTCATAATCTAACCAATGCCTTTCAAACAGCAGAAGTTTTTTTTTTAATTTCAGTGAAATTTACCTTATCAAACTTATATTTTTATGTATCCTATCTAAAATATTCTTGCTACACTCACGATCACAAATATTTCCTCCTGTGTTTACTTATAGGAACCTTATAGGTTTAGGTTTTATATTTATAAGATCTACTAGAATTACTTTTTAATGGTATAAGGTAAGAGTTGAATTTGTATTCTTTGTTAATTTTTTTTAATATGGATACCCATTTTTTTAGCATGATTTATTTAAAACACTTCCTTTATCTATTAAGTTATTTTGGTACTGTTATCAAAAATTAATTGACCACACATATAGATTCTATTCTGTTCCATCAATACAAGGCTTCCTATGCCAATATCACACTATATTGATAAGTTATAGTGAATCTAGAAATCACATAATGCGAATCCTCCAACTTTGCTCTTCTTTGTTAAAATTGCTTTTGCTATTGTAAAGTTTTTGTTTTTCCATATAAATTTTAGAACCAGCTTGTCTATTTCTACAAAAAAAATGTTGCTGGTATTTTGATTGAATTGCAGTGAATCTGTAGAGCAATTCGGGAAGAACTGACAACTTACACATATTGAATCTTCCAATTGATAAACAGTATATCCCTCCCTTCATTTAGGTCTTTGATTTCTGTCATCAGTGTGTTTGTAGTTTTCATCACAGAAACCTTACACATATTTTTTTAGAATTATTTCTATGTATTTTGTGTTTCTTGATGCTATTTTAAAGGTTTATTAATTGCAATGAATAATGATTTTTGTAAATATAGAGATATAATTAATTTTTAACAACCTAGTGCCCTATAAATTTGCTAAGTTTACTTATCAGTTCAAGTAGCTTTCCTATACATTTTTGGGGATTTTAAACATAGATGATTATGTCATCTCAGAATAAAGAATATTTTACTTATTTCTTTCAAATATGTGTATTTTTCATATATTTTCTTGCCTTCTCACACAGGCAAGGGTCTCTGGTACAATACTGAATAGAATTAGTGAAGATATACCCTATCTTCATCTAAAGTTTTACCCACCACCACCTTAGTTCCAAGTGCCATCTTTATCACTTTATTGCAATAGCTCTTTGCCCATTCTCTCTTTGTTCTTCTCTTCCTCCCCAATCTCTACACATCCACTACAATGATATTTTAAGAATATAAATGTGACTATGTTCATTTCAGTTCAGTCGCTCAGTCATGTCCGACTCTTTGTGACCCCATGAATTGCAGCACGCCAGGCCTCCCTGTCCATCACCAACTCCCGGAGTTTACCCAAACTCATCAGCCAAAGATGGAGAAGCTCTATACAGTCAGCAAAAACAAGACCAGAAGCTGACTGTGGCTCAGACCATGAACTCCTTATTGCCAAATTCAGACTTAAATAGAAGAAAGTAGGGAAAACCACTAGACCATTCAGGTATGACCTAAATCAAATCCCTTATGATTATACAGTGGAAGTGAGAAATAGATTTAAGGGCCTAGATCTGATAGAGTGCCTGATGAACTATGGACTGAGGTTCGTGACATTGTACAGGAGACAGGGATCAAGACCATTCCCATAGAAAAGAATTGCAAAAAAGCAAAATGGCTGTCTGGGGAGGCCTTACAAATAGCTGTGAAAAGAAGAGAAGTGAAAAGCAAAGTAGAAAAGGAAAGATATAAACATCTGAATGCAGAGTTCCAAAGAACAGCAAGAAGAGATAAAAATGCCTTCATCAGCGATCAATGCAAAGAAATAGAGGAAAACAACAGAATGGGAAAGACTAAGGATCTCTTCAAGAAAATCAGAGATACCAAAGGAACATTTCATGCAAAGATGAGCTCGATAAAGAACAGAAATGGTATGGACCGAACAGAAGCAGAAGATATTAAGAAGAGATGGCAAGAATACACAGAGGAGCTGTACAAAAAAGATCTTCACGACCCAGATAATCACGATGGTGTGATCACTGACCTAGAGCCAGACATCCTGGAATGTGAAGTCAAGTGGGCCTTAGAAAGCATCACTACGAACAAAGCTAGTGGAGGTGATGGAATTCCAGTTGAGCTATTCCAAATCCTGAAAGATGATGCTGTGAAAGTGCTGCACTCAATATGCCAGCAAATTTGGAAAACTCAGCAGTGGCCACAGGACTGGAAAAGGTCAGTTTTCATTCCAATCCCAAAGAAAGGCAATGCCAAAGAATGCTCAAACTACCACACAATTGCACTCATCTCACACGCTAGTAAAGTAATGCTCAAAATTCTCCAAGCCAGGCTCCAGCAATATGTGAACCATGAACTTCCTGATGTTCAAGCTGGTTTTAGAAAAGGCAGAGGAACCAGAGATCAAATTGCCAACATCTGCTGGATCATGGAAAAAGCAAGAGAGTTCCAGAAAAACATCTATTTCTGCTTTATTGACTATGCCAAAGCCTTTGACTGTGTGGATCACAATATACTGTGGAAAATTCTTCAAGAGATGGGAATACCAGAAAACTTGATCTGCCTCTTGAGAAATTTGTATGCAGGTCAGGAAGCAACAGTTAGAACTGGACATGGAACAACAGACTGGTTCCAAATAGGAAAAGGAGTTCGTCAAGGCTGTATATTGTCACCCTGTTTATTTAACTTATATGCAGAGTACATCATGAGAAATGCTGGACTGGAAGAAACACAAGCTGGAATCAAGATTGCCGGGAGAATTATCAATAACCTCAGATATGCAGATGACACCACCTTTATGGCAGAAAGTGAAGAGGAACTCAAAAGCCTCTTGATGAAAGTGAAAGTGGAGAGTGAAAAAGTTGGCTTAAAGCTCAACATTCAGAAAACAAAGATCATGGCATCCAGTCCCACCACTTCATGGGAAATAGATGGGGAAACAGTGGAAACAGTGTCAGACTTTATTTTTCTGGGCTCCAAAATCACTACAGATGGTGACTGCAGCCATGAAATTAAAAGACGCTTACTCCTTGGAAGGAAGGTTATGACCAACCTAGATAGCATATTCAAAAGCAGAGACATTACTTTGCCAACAAAGGTTCGTCTAGTCAAGGCTATGGTTTTTCCTGTGGTCATGTATGGATGTGAGAGTTGGACTGTGAAGAAGGCTGAGCGCCAAAGAATTGATGGTTTTGAACTGTGGTGTTGAAGAAGACTCTTGAGAGTTCCTTGGACTGCAAGGAGATCCAACCAGTCCATTCTGAAGGAGATCAGCCCTGGGATTTCTTTGGAAGGAACGATGCTGAAGCTGAAACTCCAGTACTTTGGCCACCTCTTGCGAAGAGTTGACTCATTGGAAAAGACTCTGATGCTGGGAGGGATTGGGGGCAGGAGGAGAAGGGGACAACAGAGGATGAGATGGCTGGATGGCATCACTGACTCGATGGACGTGAGTCTAAGTGAACTCCGGGAGACGGTAATGGACAGGGAGGCCTGGCGTGCTGCGATTCATGGGGTCGCAAAGAGTCGGACATGACTGAGGGACTGATCTGATCTGATGTCCATCGAGTCAGTGATGCCATCCAACCATCTCAGCCTCTGTAGTCCCCTTCCCCTCTGCCCCCAATCAGGGTCTTTTCCAGTGAGTCAACGTGACTATGTTACCATTGCTTAAAATCATCCTATGGTTTCCCTTGTTCTTTGGAATAAATCTTAAAATTCTTAATATGTCCTGCAACACTCTACATGATTCAGGACCTCTGACCTTGCTCATAATATTTCACTTCTGTGCTCCAGCCACTCAAACCTTCTTTTGCTTTCTTGAATGTGTTGCATTTCATCTGGCCTCTAGTATCTTTCACAAGCTCAGTTTCTTCAGTAAATGCAATTAACGATGACTCCACAGAGATTACTCTGAGGATCAAATGAGATGATTCTATGACTGAATTTTATAAACTGAAATCTCTCTGCAACTGTAAGATAAAAGATAAGGGAAAATTGTAATGCAGGGTCAAGGCTTGCTATGATTCTGGGCTTAAGTAGAATTATCATTCATCAGGAGACCATATAAAAACATTAAAATCATCCTTGACTTTTCTCTTTCCTTCTTTCTTTCCTTTTTCCTTCCTTCCATCTTTCTTTCCTTCCTTCCTTATTTACTTTTGTTTTTCACTTGTTTTCTTATTTTTCAATCCTTCTTTCTAAATATCTTTCAAATATATCCACTTACCTCCCTGTCCATGGCTACTTCCTTATTTCACAAGTAGAATTCTGCAGAGTATCTTAACTGTCTTAAATGTCTCCAGTTTTGTTTACCATCTTCTTTTCACCAATTTCCATACTATAACTAGATATAGCTTTCTAAACACTCAAATTTGATCATCTAGCTCCCCTTATTTAGTCTTCAATATGTTCTTCTGTTCTTAAGATTAAAAAAAAAAACATTTTAAAAACAATCTATTGGTATACAGGAGTGCCAGTGATCATGGCAGGGATAGCAATGCCAGCTATTAAAGCAATTCCTATGGGAGCAATGACAAATGTGCTTAGCTTCCATGATATTTTCGTCTTTAGGCTCCAGGGTTTCTTCCTCCCAAAAGTACATCCTGATGGACTAAAGGAAAAAATTACAATGTAAAGTAACTGCTGCAAAACATCACAGTAAGAGTTAAAATAAAATTAGAGAGAAAAGCTAAAAAAAAAAAAGAGTTTACTATACAGTCCATGGAATTCTCCAGGCTAGAATACTGGAGTGGGTAGCCATTCCCTTCTCCAGGGGATGTTTCCAACCCAGGGATCAAACCCAGGTGTCTCACATTGCAGGCAGATTCTTTACCAGCTGAGCCACCCGGGAAGCCCAAGAATACTGGATTGGGTAGCCTATCCCTTCTCCAGTGGATCTTCCCAACCCAGGAATCAACCCAGGGTCTCCTGCATTGCAGGTGGGTTCTTTACCAGATGAACCCTCAGGGAAGCCCTAGATATAGCTTTCTAGACACCCGAATTTGATCATCTAGCTCCCCTTACTTAAAGTCTTCAATATGTTCCTTTGTTCTTAAGATTAAAAAAAATTCTTAAAACAATCTAAAAGCCCCTATGGTTAGGCTTCTTCTTGCCTCTCCAGGCCCAATGCCTCCCACTTGCAGCCTCTCTATGCTCGGTCACAATGAACTGTTTCCTTTTCCCAACATGACACATTTCCTCTCACTTCCATGTCCCTGCACACGGGAGTTGTTTGTCAGACACACTCCTCCCCACTTTTCATCATACTAACTCCAATTTACTGTTAGGTTTTAGTTTAAATATTACTTCTTCCAAAAATAGCCTCCTGAATTCTTCAATATTCAGTTAAGTGCAGTCTCTTCCATGCCCTAGGTTGTCATTTATTATCATATTTATCATATTTTACTTATATATTTTTGCAATGTTCTCTACTCTTTTACCCTTTGCTAATTATAAAATGAATATTTCAAAAAGATAAAGATTCCCTCTCTCATGGGCCCTCAGAAATATTTACTGTTTTTGGAGGGAGAATATTATATAATAAAACAGAAGTCTCACCAAAGATAACTTGAATCCAATATCTCATATATTAGAATATATAGTACTTTATTGGAAAGAAGAGTTTGTTTATGATAGATGCTGAATTTTTTAAAGTTAGACAGTTACCATGCATCAAGAACTGAGACTGTTAATATCATTGCAGTGGTTAGGCAGTCTAGCAAATGTTCAGCAATAAATTATGTGAAGGATCAGATTCAATATAAGCTGCATATTAGCCATTTACAATGAGGAACAAATCCATGACTACAGTGTGGGACAGCATTATCAATTATGGGAACAGCAACATTACACATGGCTCATCCTTCTGGATTTAACAGAATCCTACTTCCTGGGAGGAATATATAAATAGAATGCAAATATTAGCACTGACTACAAGTGATACAAGTGATGAGTGTGCCTTTAGAAGAATTTGAAGCTAGAGTTTGTTTTACACAAAATATATTCAAATTAACCTTATAATCTCAGGTTCAGAAAAAACTGAAAAAGCCATCACATCTAGCATCCCACGATCAAATGCCCACATGATCAGGGGAAGCAAGTAAAAGCTTGATGCAGGCCAGTGTGATGGACAGGAAATCACAAGCTCTGACTCAAGGGGACAGCTGCTACCTAGCTGCAGCCAAACAGTGCCTGGAAAGAAACATAGGGATGCCTGCTCACTGTTGCCATATCAACTAACTTCTGTGTGCTTCTTCAGAAATCTAAAGATTTTTAAACATTGGCAATTAACTCAATTTTTTAGAAAATATTTTTCAGGCTAAAGAGACTTGGCATAAGTGTAAAAGCATGAGTCTTGTAATCTTACTCAAAGCTGCTTAAACAAGCTATACTTGAGTACTTCAGTGTCTTTATTTTTTAAATGGGGATAATAGTAAGACCTGCCTCAAAGGGTTGAAATGATGGCTGGTAATAATAAGCACTCAATAAATATTATCTTAAGTCATCATTAAGTACTACTCTGGCCAGAAACTGTGCTAAAGTAAGAGGGAAGACAAAGAGGAAAACAGCATTGCTTAGGACCTTGTAGTGTAGAGGGAGCATGAGAAAAAGAACAATCAGCAGAGTATATCCCAACTGGAGGGAATCAGAGAGTGCAAAGAATGCTCCCTGGAGGGCTCTCCTGCCCAGAATGGTGGTGCAATAGGATATCAGGGAAGGATTCTTAGACAGATGATACTGAACTGCATATTTAAAAGATGAGTATTATTTAATAGGTAAATAATGGGGAGATGGAAAAAGTATCCTGGCAGAAGGTAGCCTGGCTAGGATGCAGGGGCATCTTTCGGGAGGGATGAATCAGAGCATATAAGGGAATCAGCAGCAAAAGACATGCCCTAAACAAAAAGCTAGAGCTTCAGGGTAAAGAGCCTTTGTCAATAGTGGAAGTCACTGCAGGATTTTAAGCAGGGCAGTGGTACAACTCTGTTGTCTTAGAATGTTCCCTCTTGCTGCAAAACAGAGGGTAGATTGGAGAAGTTTGAAAAAGAAGCAAGGAAACCAGGTAATCCAGAAGAGAATGTATCAAATCTTAACTAAGATTTCACTAGTGAAGAGAAAGGAGAGGCTGGTTTTGAGATTTTTAACAGGACTCGCCGACGGATTGAGGTGAGAGCACGAAGGAGAAGGAGAAGTCCTGGACTGCCTCTGAGCCTCTGACTTAGCCAGCTGGAAGATGATGGACACAGGAAGAGAGCAGATCTCTGACAGAAATGATGAGATGGGAGGGAGGAGGAGCCAAGCTATGAAGCCAAGCAGAGAAGAATCAGGCAAGATGAAAAAGAAGCTGGTATGACCTGGCAAAGAAGACCTGTCCTGGATACATTTTAAAGAAGGAAACCAACACCTGCTTCCCAGATTTTCTCTCTCTCCTGGGTCTGTCTCCTCTCATATATCATGAAAAACTAAAGGAGAAGTCTGGGATGAATTAATTCATCAGTCCATATTTTATCCAGTCCCATTCCCTTATAACCAGGGACTCAATTTTGCGGGTCATTTTTGGATTATAGTTTGGAGCCAAGAAAAGAGCCTCTTATTTTCCTTTTGTTTCCACGTATGCTGCCATCTGGTTCGCAAGGGGACTCAACTCGGTGTCCTGGGATTCCTTAATGCTAGACTCTTAACTAAGTTTGGGATATGGCAGCAAATTAAGAACAACTGATAATTTATCCAATTTAGCCAAATTTTGGTGAAACTTTATACTGAGGCTTTACGTCAGAGTTGCAGATCTATATAGTCCAGTAGCTAAATATGGCTTGCAAAATTTTTGTGTGTCACATGTGGTTTTAAAAAATATGAATTAATGTAATTTAGAGACCCAGTTATGTCACAGATCTCATATATTTGTAGCCATTTGCTTTTTCTACCCTTGCTTAATATTAGATGACTATGTTCTGCTCCACATATGATTGGGATCCTAAAGGGCATGATACAGAATAACCTCAAAGGGCAGAAAGAAGCACATTGCAGATGTGGACAGTGCTATGGCAGTGATAGGAAAATAGGAGTGAACTAAAGTTCTGAAGTCCTATGTTTGCTGTGCTAATCCTATCAGTTTATCACTCAGAAGAGTAATGCCAGCTAGTCACTACACAGATCACAGGAAAGATCAAATCGGTCCAATGGATGGTGATATTTCTATGAATATAGCTGATATTAACATTCCAATACTTCATTACACTGACAAAGATTGCAATGAGAACAGACAATGGTGCAAATTAATCTATTCTTCTGACAGCCTGTAATGAGAATGGGATGTGGTTTAAAAAATTAAGCCATTCTTAGTACAATCTCAAGATTGCAATCTCATGGTCTCTCTCAGATGCTGTATGCTCTGGTGATACATCACTGAAAAGTGTCAGTTTAACAAAGAATGTGTCTTAGCTCTTGCTGGGATGGTAGACTGCATTTTCTTTGTTTCACCACATCCCTACCCATTAAAAAACAATGAAGTAGAATCAATTGTGTTTTTTATAACACATATACACACAAACCAGAAAAAAAAATTCTGGCAATTTTATCTTAGTCAAAACTTACAAACAAAATATTGTACTTTGTTGCTCTCTTTTTTACTTTTATAAAACATAAGACAGGAAGTGATAGGTTCCTTGAAGAATTCAGAATATAGTACCAGTTTATCCATAAACAATGTAAAGCTAATTAAGTTCATCATGGATTACTGCATAGTCATTCTCTCCACAATGGCTGTGTCATGTTATGAACTGGGGCTGATGACAGATGAGGAGGTTTTTAGCCTTGTGATTTGCAGTAACTCAATGCAATGTGTTGGGGTCTAAAGAGAATAGAAAATATATAATATTTTTTGATATCTGGTTCTCTAGGCTCAGACTAAAAAGAAGCAGTAAGAGCCTTAGACCTGTAGGTAATGATTATAGCAACAACAACAACTAACTTTTGTTGAGAGTCAACAATGTGACAGATGCTCTATGTAGACTTTCTTCTATTTAATTCTAAGTGTATATCACAAATCAGGTTCTATCAGGATAAGATGCATGCTCAATATCATCTGCTACTAACAGGTATGGTCAAGACTTAAATTCATGGTTCCTTGTCCCCAGAACCCATGCTTATCACCATTACAGTGTGCCCTCCCTGCTTCATCTTACATTTAGAGAAATTAATACTCACAGAGGCAAACTGGCTTAATTGGGATCTCCCAGAGAATTAAAAGCAAAGCCAGACTGAAAATTAGGCTCCAGATATCCTAGTTAAGGGCATTTCTTACTCTTCATACTGCTTCAGTTTATTGAAGCCCCCTCCCAACATGTTTGAACAAAAAATAACATCATGGGCTCCATATGTCACATACTCGTGCTAAGTCCCTTCAGTCATGTCCGACTCTGCAACCTTATGGATTGTGGCCTGCCAGGCTGTGCTGTCCATGGGATTCTCCAGGCAAGAATATTGGAGTGGGTTGCCATTTCCTTGTCCAACAATATGTCATGAGATAAGTATGTTTTAATTTCACATCAAACAAAACCTAATATTCATTCTACATTTCTTGATAGCTAAGCATTATGCTCTGTCCTAAAAGCATAATAATGAGCAACATATTAATTGGCATTAATCCATCATCTTCATTCATTTGTATAATAAATGTGTAGCGAGTCCTATATACCATGGTCTATATTTTTTCCAATGAAATCATATTTCGAACTATCACATTTATTGATTTATCATTACCTATCTATTGAATGCCTGCTAAATGCCAATCACTGTGCTAAGCACAGGAGACGATGGTGAAAAGACCACAGTCCTGACCTCAAGGAGCTTGTGATCTATTTGTAGAGACAAGCAAGTAACTAGGCAATTAAGTTAAGTAATTGCTATTATAGTATAGAGTGCTATGGGAATCCATAGGAAAGGACCCCAGAGAGAGTTTATCTAAGCTAAGACCTAAAGGACAGTCGGAGAAGGCGATGGCACCCCACTCCAGTACTCTTGCCTGGAAAATCCCATGGATGGAGGAGCCTGGTAGGCTGCAGTCCATGGGGTCGCTAAGAGTCGGACATGACTGAGCGACTTCACTTTCACTTTTCACTTTCATGCATTGGAGAAGGAAATGGCAACCCGCTCCAGTGTTCTTGCCTGGAGAATCCCAGGGACGGCGGAGCCTGGTGGGCTGCCATCTATGGGGTCGCAGAGTCGGACACGACTGAAGCGACTTAGCAGCAGCAGCGGCAGCAAAGGACAGTAGATGTAATGCAGGGAAAGAAAATAGGGAAAAAGGAATCAGAGGCAAAAAGAGTCACATTTCGGAACTTATGGTTGAACTATTAAAGCAGTGAAAATTACAGTAATTCATTATTACTCATTCATTTAGTAATTTTTTGAAAAGCACACACTTCATTTTTTCTGCCTGTCATCACTCACATAGAATGTGCAATAACATTTTGAATAAATGAATGAAGGTTAATGCATGTCGTATTGAATGCTTCTTCTGTTACTAGCCTCTTTTGAGAGACAACATTCACAATCTCCTTTCATATCTTTTCTTGGTAACAAAGAACTTGAATCCACAAATCAAACTGTGGTTATGAAAACACCTGAGGTTGACTCACAAATTTGTGTTTAATTTGTCTCACTCAGGATAATAGGAACTGTGCTCTAGAATTGTGCTGTACAGTATGGAAATCACGAGACATACATGGCTATTTAAATTTAAAATAATAGAAACCAAGTAAAATTAAAAAGATTCTTAGTCACACTAGCCACATTTAAAGTTCTAAATAGACGTATGCTACTATATTGAGCAGGACAGAAGGACGTTTTCATCATTGCAGAAAGTTCTATTGGACAGTCCTACTCTAGAATCTAGATTATAAATTTGCCAAACTATTGATAACTATATCAGAGTAGTACTGAAGAAATAAAAGGCACTCAATAAAAAGTTATTGATATTTTCAAATGTATCCTTATTCTCCTTTAATAGCAAAGTTTTAGTTGTGAAAGTGGAAACCAATGTTTATGTAAGTCAATTCACATATTTTATGTAGCAATCAAGGTAAAAAATTTGATTAATGGGCTGACAGTTCTCTTTCCTGAATCTGGAATACCAGAAAGTTCCCGGCTGCTAGCGTAGCATGGCCACTTAGGCAAGACTGACAAAGCAAAGCAATCTCAAAGGTGACAAATTTCAATTCCATGACCCTCACGTTGCATTGCCCACTTTCTGGCAGAGGTGCTAATGAGTAGTATCACTGCCAACAATGCATAAAGCAAAAGGGAGAAGCAGATGCCAAGGCCTTGCAGAATCTACTTTGAATAATGAAGAATTAAATATCATTCATCTTAAACTGATTTTTCAGACACAGTGCCAAGAAGCAAACAAGTAACTTTATATACTTGGTGTCAGAGTCTAAAAGAGTTTCAGAGGAGACATTTGGCACCTGCATCTGAGTTTAACTCACTTTATGAATAGTCCCTCCCCACCCATTAGGAGATGTATAATTAGTTTAAATGTGTTCTCTACGCTGGTTTATGTGCTTATAGCTGTACCAGCTCAACAATATCCAAATGATCATAAGGTGAAAAAGCAGGGTTAGAAGACCAATGATCATTAACTATCAGTTTATTTGTTTGCTTATTTATTTACGTCATTCTAAAATGAATGAGAAATAGTCAAGAGTAGCCTCTGGAGGCGGAGAAGGCAATGGCACCCCACTCCAGTACTCTTGCCTGGAAAATCCCATGGACAGAGGATCCTGGTAGGCTGCAGTCCATGGGGTCGCTAGAGTCAGACAGGACTGAGCAACTTCACTTTCACTTTTCACTTTCATGCATTGGAGAAGGAAATGGCAACCCACTCCAGTGTTCTTGCCTGGAGAATCCCAGGGATGGGGGAGGCTGGTGGGCTGCCGTCTCTGGGGTCACACAGAGTCGGACACGACTGAAGCGACTTAGCAGCAGCAGCGGCCTCTGGAGGAACCTAAAAAGCCTAGTTTTCTGTGACACCAAAGACATATTTTATGTCATGTTTTTAAATTTGCTAATATGTTATAAGCAGTCTTTTGTTTCTTTGTTTTCTTAGTATCAGCAACTGTAAGTCTACTTGATAGTGGCCAGAAATGGATTGAAAATGTAATAAATATATTACAAAGGGCATTGAAGACAAAAGCAGGAATGAAATTGCTGACTCTTCCTTCAGCCTGGAACCACTGTATAGTTAGATGGCTATTGGAAGGAAATATTGAAGTTCCAGGTGGGCAAAGGGAATGAACTTAAGACTTCAAACACAAATAACTAATCAATAAATATTAAGCCTAACTACTTATCAAAGAACAAAATTTAAACAGCAACGAATGAGCAGATATATTTGTGTGTGTGTGTGCATGCCCAGTCACTCAGTCATAACCGACTCTTTGCAACCCCATGCACGGTAGCCTGCCAGTCTCCTCTGTCCATGGAATTTTTCAGGCAAGAATACTGGAGTGGGTTGCCATTCCTCACTCCAAGAGATCTTCCCAACTCAGGGATCGAACCTGTGTCTCTTGCGTCTCCTGCATTGGCAGGTGGATTCTTTACCACTGTGCCACCTGGGATATATTTACCTCTCATATTAGCAAAATATTTTATAACATGAGAAAACCTAACTCTGATGCAGGTATAGTGACAATGCTCTCCCACAGTTCTTATTGAGAGCATAAACTATTACAGCTATTTGGGGAAAGTGTTCATTAGTATGTATCAAAAGTCTCTAAAATGGTTATAGCCTTTGACGTATAAATTCACTCCTCAAAATACCTCAAAAATGATCTGTGAAATTGGGAAAGTTATACTGTAAAACATATTCTTTGAAGTGTTTACACCCAAATTTGAACAACCTAAAACTGAGAAATAATTAGGTAAATCACATTAAATGCAATCATTAAAAATATGCTAACATAGAATTTTAATAGCATGAGAAAATGCTTATATTTAATTTAGGAGAAAAATATTCCATAATTTTACATTGGACATGAGCTCAATGATGTGAAGAATATATAAGAAATGCTCAAATACTTTAACAATTGTTTCCTCTGAATACTAAGATTATAATCTTTCTAATTATTTTAGTTTTCTAAACTTGTATGAAAAACAAGTATTAATTTTACATGTTGGGAAATTATGTAGTAATTCTGAATCATCCATAAAGCAAAATGTTAAGTGACATTGCATATAATTGCATTACATCTGCTGCATGTAGATCCATACACAGATTTTAATTTGAGTAAACTTTGGTAAAAGACAGGTAGTGGGTGTGGGTCATATCTCAAAAGTCATTAAGATAGAGACAGATGCTTGTGACATGATAAGAACACAGGAAGCAGTGTCCTGGAACTTTAGCCTCCCATGGGTGCAGGGCAATTTTTCAGAGGAATAAAAGAGCTTCGTGTGTTGTTTATGAAGTACTTTCAATGTGAAGTGGATGAAGAGAGCATGAAATCTGGGGGAAAAAAGAGGCTATGCTAACTACTGGTTATAGTAAAATTTTTATAAATTAAAAACTACCCACATACACACAATACACATACACATATATACACACACACAAACACATGTAACAGTAACACCTACCTTTCATGAATAGTTTTAAAGGATTGAAATAATTTATGTATGTATCTACTATGATCAGATCAGATCAGATCAGTCACTCAGGCATGTCTGACTCTTTGCGACCCCATGAATCGCAGCACGCCAGGCCTCCCTGTCCATCACCAACTCCTGGAGTTCACTCAGACTCCCGTCCATCGAGTCAGTGATTCCATCCAGCCATCTCATCCTCTGTCGTCCCCTTCTCCTCCTGTCCCCAATCCCTCCCAGCATCAGAGTCTTTTCCAGTGAGTCAACTCTTCGCATGAGGTGGCCAAAGTACTGGACTTTCAGCTTTAGCATCACTCCTTCCAAAGAAATCCCAGGGCTGATCTCCTTCAGAATGGACTGGTTGGATCTCCTTGCAGTCCAAGGGACTCTATGATACTTAATGTAAAATGTGTTCAATAAAAGTAACTATAAGTTTAGTTTCCAAGGGAGTATAAAAATCACTGGCTGCACAACAGAAAAAATAATCAGCAATCATGAATCTACAAAGAAGTCCCAAGAATCACAAAACAGTGATGAGGACTTTGTGATGAGCAATATTCAGAAATCTAAGCAAGCAGGCAACACTAGGGAGTTCAATCAATGAGCAGTATTAGCTAAAATGATAGATTGGAGTATCTGAGTTCAGCAAATAATAACTACTTTATAAACATTAAAAATTAAAATGCCAACGTTCTTGTAACCAGTAACAGGATTTAAGTTTTAAAAAATAACCTTTTTTGCCCAAATGATACAAGTGCTTTCAGGGGTGCAAAGTTCAGTGGTACCTCATCTTACTATGTGTAATATAAGTGCTTTAGCCTGGGATTTATGGCATCGTATAGCCTGGTCCGATCTGCCTTTCAGTCTTTACTTCCTAAAACATCATGTACATACCCAATACTACTTGCTGCTTATATGCTCCTTTGTTTCTTTGTTCCTGTATAAACCCCCTCTGCTCACCATTTGTTGAATGAACAACCGAAAAAATGAACAATTACAAACTTACAGTAGCAATTTATCCACTGTGTTGCTTAGGCATTTAAAAAAATATCATAGAGCCCTCTTTGAATCTCTGCTGATGTTGCACAGATTGATTTTTAATGATTTCTTTGTTGTCTGTTCATATGTTTCTTGAAATAAATACGTGAATTTCAAAACTGACATGACCATTTGGTTTGCAGCGGCTGCGGCAGCAGACATGGCTTACCACCACATCAGACCTCCCATCGGCTATTCCATCCCAAAGCCCATAGCATCCCTGCTTATGCGAGGGTGGAATGCGTGTCCTGAGGTGAGTAATTTTTATTTCCTCTTAGCAAATGTGTTATGGTCAAAGTCTGTCACCAATAGTGTAGCTCCAAAGTCTACTTTCCATGTGTATTTTAAGGCTGTCAAGGCAGAAAGACTGATTTGCCTTCTGCTCTTTAGTCTCTAATTGCCTCGAGAAGTCTGAGCATCTCATATTTCTTTGCTGCTGCTCTCTGGTTCTGAAATGTTTCTCACAACTGATTAGTAAAAGAGAGACCAGGGTATGACAGATGACTCAGTCTCATCTCAGCTGCAATTTTATTAACTACGCTTGAGCCATACTTAGTCATTTTTTTAAGAAAGAAGTTTGGCACAAGATGGATTTGTGTGGGCCTTTCACCATGAGGCAGGCCTGCAAGCAAAGACTCCATGACCAGTGCTTGTTTTTTTATTTTTTATTTTTTTTATTTTTTAAATTTTCTGGCTGTGCTGGGCCTTCCTTGGTACACTGGGTCTTCCTTGATACACTGGTTTTTCTCTAGTTGCAGTATGCAGGCTTCTCGTTCTTTGGGGGCATAGGATAGATGCCCAAGTAACAGTTTGGAGAATGAGAAAGAGAAATCAGAATAGGACCAAAGGAAAATACTATTAAAGATTAAAAATAAAAATACTAAGAGGCCAAAAATTGAGTGCTTAGTAGAAGACTCTTAACTGCTAAGCAGGGGGCTGTACAAACTCTGGCTCCGGGGATGTGGTTCTTCTAGAGGAGGATGGAGAGAAAGTATAGTAGGAAAGGCCAAGTCTCGGACTGGCTGGCAAAGTCTGGGCTTCTCAGTCACTCAGTCAGGTGGGTCCTGGCTTGGCTGTGGTATCCATCTCAGCAGTCTAAATTTGAGCTGGCTCTGTATGTGACATGCCTAAGTCATCACTGCATTGCCCAGCAAGGTCTTCAGCTGGTCAGTAAGCTAAGTGGTAAGAAGAAAGGGAACAATGGGCTAGTTTTCACTCTTTCCTTAAACAACTATTAATTGAATCTCTACCGAATACAGCCTCAGGGATGGGTGAGGAGATTCAGTGGAGATGTGCTCTTCATAGCATTTAAAGGCCTAAGCAGTCATACGGAGATTAATATCATATACACATTTATGGTTTTATAGTTACAAGCAAAAGTGAAGGAAACCAGGAATAGATGAGATGAGAATGGATGCTAAAGGAGTTCCAGCAAGTAGGGAACAAAGAGAGCGAAGGCAAATTCTTTGTGAGAAAAGACACACGAGAGACTTATTAGTCACTGGAATGTTGTATTAATAGCTACTGAGGGACTGTCCCAGACCCTCATTTGAAACAAATTCATCTTTAGATCTAAGACACCAACATCACACTGCCTGGTCAGTGTTTGCTAGGTTATCAGCTTCACTTCACGTTCTTTCTTTTACGTCTGACTTTGCTTCATTCCTTAAATTTGAAGCACATTGTGGTCTCCTGTGCATGTCTTCTTAGCCAAGGCCCATAAAGACAGTAGAGTGCATGGGGCTTCCTGGTGGTCCAGTGGTTGAGAATCTGCCTTGAAATTCAGGGATCGTAGATTTGATCCCTGAGCAGGGAACTAGGGTCCCACATGCTGTGAAGGAACTGAAGACCACGTGTGACAACTACTAAAGCCCATGTACTCTGGAACCTGCATGCCGCAACTAGAAAGTCCATGCACTGCAAAGAAAGATCCTGCCTGACACACGAAGATCTCGCATGCCACAACTGATGCTCAAACAGCCAAATAAATAAACATTTAACAAAAGAAGAGGACACTGAAAACATTAGCCTATCAGAGATAGAGATGCTGGTTGGAAAACAGTGAGAAGGGGGGAAGTGTTCTGATTATTAGATGGGATCAGATTTTGGAAAGCTTTGGAAACCAGAATAGAGAATTTGGACATGAAATTTTAGACAGTTACATTTTTTTCTCTAAAGTAGTGAAAGATATGACAAAAAGTAATTCTCTGGAAAGTTCACTGGAGTTTAGTATGAAAGATTTGCCCACTTAGAGAACTGTATGTAGTTCCTATGGTGAGGCAGTCATTGAATTATCTCATAGTGTGCACTGGAATAGCTAAGCATTGTTTCTTAGTATAGGCTATATATTACATGCTCCAGATTACCCTGAAATGTTTGTCAAAATGAAGATTCTGGGACCCTATTCTAAATCGACTGAATCAAAATCTCTGGGATGGAGCCTGCGACTTTGCATTTTAACATGTACCGCAGGTGATTTGTTCCTAATAAAGGCAGAGGACTAGTGAGCTGAAACAGAAGCAAAAGACATTGAAGTCAGAGCCTCTGACTGGGCTGCCATTGCAGTAGTAATCCAGTTGATTACAACACAAAGACTACAATGGTTACCATGGGGATTCAGGAGCAGGGCTAAACCCGAGAACTTCTTCAAAGGAAACAGAAGGAGGTCAAAGACTGGATTTAGAAATGAATGAGGAGAAAGAGTCCAGGAAAACCATCATCCCTGCCCTCTGAGTGAAAGCTAGTGACCAGAGTACTTTAGGCCCTTATGTACCAGGGGCATTATTGGCAGTGACAAGAGAACAAAGTTAAGGGGTCTGCAGTAAGATGAAGGTGTTTTTAAAAGTGGGAAAAGGAAAAAGAAAGATAGCTACAGAGAAAAAGTCTAATCAGCTCTACAAAACTGAGAGAGCTGGCAATTAGAATTGTTTAGTCTCTAAGCTGTGTCCAACCCTCTTGCTATCCCACGGACTGTAGCCTACCAGGCTCCTCTGTCCATGGAATTTCCCAAGCGAGAATACCAGAGTGGGTTGCCATTTCCTTCTCCAGGGGATTTTCCTGACCCAGGGATTGAACCCATGTCTCCTGCATTAGCAGGCAAATTCTTTACCACGCAGCCACCAGAGAAGCTCAGGAATTAGAATACAGTAAATTTATTGTGCAAGGGGTTTGCGTAGGTGCAAACTTCTCACCTTCAAGGTACTTGACAAAATGAAGTGGGATCAGGCGAGGCAGACAGATGGCATAGGAGTTGAGCTCAAGCAGAGAGGGGAGATGAGTAGGAATTAAAGGCAAGAAAATTTTGAAACCCAGGTAAGATGGGAAAGAAAGAGAGAGAATAAGTTTAGGGACTTTTCAAAATAAAAAGTTTGTCATTTGCTAGCAATTCTGAATAGGAAAGAAAACAGGAGACAGGTTGCCTTCTAAGCAATATTTACATTGTTCTAAAAGCTTTTAAGCTTTATAATATTGCCACATGTAGATTACAAGGATACAGAGACTTATATATGGAGATAGGGAAAAGAAAGTTGTCTTTGCAACCTTTTTTTCCCACTAGGAAATGTGAAATATATTATTCTATACCATGAAGATACGGTTTCAACATTTTACTAGGATATCATTAATAAAATTGAGTATACCTCTAACTTTGAAATAAGTGTGGCTTTGAATAAGAAATGCTTATTCTACCATTGCTTGAAATCTAATGTTTATGAAGACATTTAATCTCTGTGCACAAGGAGGAATACTCACACCAAACAGTAGTGGCATGCTAAATTCAAGAGCTCAGGCCTTAAAGCTTACACGCTAATGGGTTATTTAGTTTTCAAAATCTTAAGTTAATAACAACTGGCAATAAAGCCTGTTAAGATGCCTTTTGTTCTGAAGCTATTGTGTTGATTTTGAAGCCCCATTTGTTCTAAAATGATTGAAGTCGAGATCTCCACCTAGTGGATTTATAGGATTTAACAGATTTTATAGAAATGGCCTACTACCTCTGGAAATCTGTAATGTTTTTCCCTTTGAGAAATAACAGGTTTTAAAGACTTCTACTTAGGACCTAGCATAATTGTTAACAGAACAGTTGCAAATGGTTGAAACATGCCAATATGCATATCAGCTAGACTACAGTTAACAAAGCTCAATTTTTATTTTCATACCATAATTAGGAAAACAGATCAGGCACAAATATGAATATATAATCATCTGTGTAGAAAGCAATATTGTAATACCACTAATTGAGATGTGTATAGTAATTTCCATAAAATAATCATCAAGTATAAATCTGCTCAAGCACTTTTTCCTATTTAATCTTTCATTTGCTTAAGGCTTTTTTTTTTTTTTTAATGTTTGCTTTCTTTCCAGGATGAGGCCCAATTCTTCTTTCCCATTTCCCCATTCCTTAGAGATGCAAACTCAATTAATTGTGTCAAACATATCTTATGGCTTGATTTTTGTGTTATATTCAACTATGTACTTTTATTTTATTGATAACAAAGAGTCACTGAGGATTCTCCCTTCAAAATAATGCATTTGAAATGCATGCAAAGGCTAGGGGGTGTTTGTGTGTCTTTTTTAAGAAAGCTGAAGTAGAAAAGGATTACTATTTGAGTTATTGTGTTCACTTTGTTCTGCCTCTAAAGGTGATGAATTAACATATTCAGCAGCTGGTGGATACAGTGTAGGTTTAGGAGCAGAGTTTTCAGCTTCATTTATTCTTCGAGGAATTAGAGGCACCTCATTTTCTGCCTCAAAACTAATGTCTTTTGACTCTGGTAATGTCTCCCCTGTCATTGCACCTTTTTTATGTGTACCTGTTATCATCTGTATCTGGTTGAATATTTTGAACTTCTTTCAAATAATGCATATTACTGTTAATTTTAAGATCTATTTCACTACAAGGTAGTCTATTTTGGGTTTCATGGGGACTCATCATTCTTAAATCTTTAGTTGCCTCAACAGAATCTGAATCAAAGAATACATGGTTTTCACTTTTTCCATTTTCCCAAGTTTGTTGCTTTTCTTCTCTGGTGCCATTTAAGGTCATCTGTGTGGTCCCAATTAACATACTAAAATCTGCCGTGCTTTCATCGAGCCTTTTTTTCTCATCTTTCCCTACTATTTTTATCTCCAGTGCTTCAGCTCCGTCATCTCTGGGCAATGCATTTATGCTGTCAATTCCTTTTTCACTACTATTGGTTAGAGGCCAGATGGCTTGAGTACTCAGAGAGGTACTGATATCCTTGGGAAGCATTATTCTATTTTGGTATGGAATAAAATTTGTCTTCATAAATGTTAAGTTGCCCTTGGATTGTGTCTGGGGAACAGGAGAGCAATCAAAAGTTTCTGTTTTAGGAAGTTTTGTTTCTACATCATTTCCCTCATCCATAACACAGCTTTCCACAATTGGATGTGATATTTTGGGTTTTGTCATTAATGTTTTCTCATTTCCAAGTTGTTCGTGACTTGAGAGTTGCTCTGTATGTTTTAAGGTTTGTTTTTGATTTAAAGTATGTTCCTCATAGGTGTCAGTCCTGCTGATTTGATTCCCTAGGGACATAGAAAACTGGCTTAGCTCACTGGTCTTCAATTTGTCCTGCTCCATGTGTTCAGTGGGCTCTGTTGCCCCTTGGTCAGTAGCCCCCCTAGAATGGTGGGATGATAAAACATCCCTTCCTATGTTTTCCAAAGTTGCTGGTAAATAACTTGGGATGCCCATTATGATGCAAGCTGTACCTCGCACATGCTCAGTTGAGAAGGAGGAGTGTGAATGCCCATGTTCAGCAACAGTGGGTGTGGGCTGAGTCAGTGTTGATGGGTCTCCATCGGGAATATGTCCAGTAGGGTGACAGGTGCCTTCCATAGAGCTCTGGTTGGCCACAGACAAGTCGTTAGCACTGAGCAGAGAAGGCTTTTTCATGTTTTTTCTGTAATATGGGGTCTGCTTGGGGGCATGTTTGAGAGGCAGCCTCTTTGCAGTGAATTTAACATAGTTGTTACCTTCTGACTGTTGGCGAAAATCTGCAGAGGGCTCAAGGTTTACTCTGGCTTCTTTCTCAGAAGCTGTGGAGAATTTATCAGGAGGTAATGATGCTCGTTTGAGTTTCTTTGGGAGATCTGGCAAGGATTTTTCTGGATGGACTCTGACTTTTCTAAAAGGGCTTAAATTTAATTTTATCCTTAAATTTTGTGCTTTACTTTTCCCTTTGAAGTCAGCTGGATTGGTTCTCTTCTTTTTCAGAATCTGTGGATCAGTAAGCCCCTTTCCTCCTTTGTTTCTTTCACAAGGGTTGCTACATTTTTTGAGATCCAAGTTGGTCAGGTTACTTTCATTTTTCTGCTCTTTCCAATGGCTTGATGTTTTGGATGACATCACCAAACTATTTTTTTCTATTAAATCAGGATGATGGAAGCTAACCTTCTTAGGGGAATATGTTTTCTTGATTTTTGTTGATAACCCTGATAACTCCATGTTGTTCTCACTCAGGAGGAATTTTTCTATTGCTCTGTTAATTTGGATTTGCTCCTTCTTGGGCTTTGAATGTTTTCGACAATTTGGCTTCTTTTCTTTCATGTAATCTTGAAATTGATCACAGGGCACATATTTACAGATAAGAGAATTATTTGGCTGAAAATACCCAGGACTGCTCTGTGTTAACAGTCTACAAGGATCATCATATTTTGACCTGTGTTTTTGCAAGATCCTTTGTACAGAGTGTTCCTCAGGCTCACAAGGCTTGGATGATGAGCCTGTAATAAAATGTCTCTGCCTGTGAGGTTGTAAGCCATTGTCTCCTTTTTCCATTGGAGGCTGCCATGATTCATTTGTTAAATGCTTTTCAAGACTTCCTCTTGCCAAGGCTGAAGCCGATGTTGCATATCTTCTACTAAATGTGTCACTGCTGATATCTGCTGAACAATAAATGCAGGAATTTAGCACTGAGCATAGTTTTATTACCCCAACCAAACAGATGCTTAGAAACCTTATGAAAGGTACAAAAAGGACTCCTCCGATTATGGCAATTCTTGAATATTTCCTTAATATTTTAGCCAAATACTTAAGGGACATTTGGCAGTTTGGTGTGTTTGCAATGACACTCTTTATGGACACATTTTAATCAGTTGTGATTGATGCTGATGTAAAAGTTGTGGAATTAGAAATAAAAATATTCATAGTTGTAAATCTTTAGATTAGTTGTCAGTTAGGTTAGCTTTAAATATGAATAATGTTTAAATTCTTTCCAAATAGCTATAGTAACTTTTTCTTAACTCATTTACCACTTGGAACTAAATCATTAAGAAGAATGTAATACAATATTGAGTAACAGGTTTCAAGCAGATGATAACCTCAGCTGCTGCTGCTGCTGCTGCTAAGTCATTTCAGTCGTGTCCAACTCTGTGCGACCCCATAGACGGCAGCCCATCAGGCTCCCGGGTCCCTGGGATTCTCCAGGCAAGAACACTGGAGCAGGTTGCCATTTCCTTCTCCAATGCATGAAAGTGAAAAGTGAAAGTGAAGTCGCTCAGTCACGTCTGATCTTAGCGACCCCATGGACTGCAGCCTACCAGGCTCCTCCGTCCATGGGATTTGCCAGGCAAGAGTACTGGAGTGGGGTGCCATTGCCTTCTCCGTAACCTCAGCAGCAACAGATATACTTGTGATATTACTGGCTCCATTCATGTGGAGTCCATATCTATTTTACTTCACTTAATAGTGTATTCATTAAATATTTGTTAAATGAATGTGTTTTGGACTGTGGCCTGGTCTGTGTTGAAGACTTTTAAATGGTTTGCATTAATATAATATTAATGAACCATGTTAAATAATGTTAATGACAAAAATAATAGTAATAGTTCACCATTGAGTATATACTAAGAGGTCGGCATTGTACAAAATAGCGTACGTTCATTATTTCATTTAAGAGACCTGATCCATTGGATAAGTTCTATCATCCTATCACAGTTACAGAGAAAGAAACAAGTTTAGAGAAGTTGAATATTCTCCCCCAGTCATGTGTCAGCTAAATGATATGGGCAGAGTTTGACCCAGATCTATCTGATACTAAACCCTATCCTCTTCCACAATGCATATTAAGTTTAAAATTACATCTTATCAGTGTTCTTTCTCTGGGTCTGTGAAATTGTTTTATCCAAAGAAGTATTTCTTGGAGCGATAGAAAGAAACAGGTGAAATAGCCCCAGCTTGCATCCAATTCTAATCTAAGATCTGCCTTCAACATTCAGAATGACCTTGGAGAAGTCATTAACTCACTGCATATCAGGAGATTAGACTAGAAGGGAACTTTTGCAGTTATAAAATTATTCTGGGGAGAGAATTTATCATATTCTAAGACAGCTCCATGGCTCAAAGATAAATATTAAAAGCTTTTGGACCAGATCATCTCCAAAGTCTCCTCTACCCCTGAAACACTGTAATTCTGTGTTTCTGACTTAGAAGGCCTAATCAGAGTGACATTGCCTCTTACAGACTTCTTTTTCAGAGTAGGTGTGGTCTTGACTGTTTTTCTCTTTTTCTGGATACAGTACAATGCCTGGCATGTAGAATTTCAAGTCTTTCTTAAAGTGATTGTGTTGATTTGACAAATCCGTTTTCTCTGTGTGAAACAAAAGACTGGGTTTTAAATGGTTAAGAGACAACATTCCCTTCAGTATAGGAGTTTCCCACAGAGATGCGAAGGCTCTCGACAAAGCTAAAAGGAAACATCTGCCTAAGGTATGATTTTATGGAAAGGTTAAGTGCTTATTCCTTTATAAAATAAAACTAATCGGATCGAGTTTCTACAGCAGATGTTTCCTTTCTTGGCCATTTCTCTTTTCAATCAAATCATGATGACCCCAAAACTGGTAAGAGCTGAAGTCTGAGGGATGCAGTGGCATAAATTCACACCCTACTTTATATCACATGTGAAACAATATACAATTTTATTTATCTCCAATTGTCCCTAAATCCTTAGGGCCAGATCCCCATGGTAAGAATTTCTTGGTGCAGCACCTCTGTCATTCATGTTCTGAGAGAAAGCTCTGCTTGTTGTAAACCAATTCAAATAAATGACAGGAACCTCTTTACAGAGCGGCTGTCAAAGTTTTCACCACTAAGCCTGAGAGCATTGCCTTACTATTCAGGGAGAAAAAGGAAGACATTTAATTCATTGCTTCCACCTAAATATTGACATCGCCCATGTACAGTGGGTAGTGTCACGGCCAGATTCACTTGGCTTCCAACATGGGACGATGAATTAAGTCCTGACTTTCCCTGAACTGGGAAGTTATCATCCCTGACAGCTCAGCAAGCATAGTGTGTGTCTTGACATCATTCCTGAAATGAATCACTAGCATTAGAAGGCCCATTCTTCTAACATGTCATGCTCTGGGAAGGTTGCTTACTGCAGAACTGGCATTAGAGCTCGACGGATGTTGGAACAGAAGCCAATACTCGGCTTCCCATAAATCTTAACAGTGCTGCTGCTGCTGCTGCTAAGTCACTTCAGTCGTGTCCGACTCTGTGCGACCCCACAGATGGCAGCCCTCTAGGCTCCTCTGTCCCTGGGATTCTCCAGGCAAGAATACTGGAATGGGTTGCCATTTCCTTCTCCACTTAACAGTGCTATTGCTATTGAAAAGTCTTCTTTAAAAAAAAAAAAAAAATTTAGGTGTTGGGTCATGAAATTCACTTTCCAAGGGGTACAAGATGTACTCTCAGCTCCTGAGGGTTGGAAGCATCCATGTACACCTCACTGTAAACACACATGTGCATACATACACCCAAAAATGCACATCCAGTATCTTTAGGAGAAGAATAACCTAGTTCCATGGTGACTTCTATGGCATTACTCTTTCGAGGAAATCAAAAGCGATTTAAACCAAGTGGGACTTTTCAAGCAAGACAACTCACCTGTCGTTCTTGTTACATGCTGTGGCAAAGTTTGAGGTTGGCCTTCCCCAGGCTCATGATTCCTCCACCCTTCAACTCTCTGTGGACAATATCTTGTAAGTAAGCCAGCTTCATTAAAAGCTGCCATATTCCCAGAAGGCTCTGAACATCCTGACTGCAGCAATCTGCCACCAAAGCAGAAGAAAGTGCTGTCTGCCCCATGGCCCTTCCCTTTCAGGTTTCTAAATGATCCGTCAAGGGCTGTGGAGCCAGAGGCCTGTACTGCTTGATGGCTGCTTTCCTGTGAAAGTGGCATTTCCTTTCCGGCCCCCACAATGGACATGACCTTTATCTCGTTTTCCTGAGTTAAGTGGCAGTTACAGTATCCCTGAGCGTGGTAATTTCTTGCCTCATGATCACACAGGGATTCATTGAAGGTTCTGCAAGGAAGGTTTTCTGATGTGTGTTCATTTGCTTTGCCTTGTTGAAGTTTCCAGTTAAATACAACTAAACCTAGGCAAGTGAGACCAACAGCTCCTGTGACAAATGGAGAGACTATTAAAAGATAACATCATGGAAAGAAACATAAATCGTCAAATGTGAAATCCACAAGTACCAAGGTTAATGGCTTAGAGGGCATTGAAATGGGTGGGTGATCTATCACCATGTGGAAAATATTAGTTCAGATAGAGGCTATTTAATCAACATTGTTCTGTTTTCCAATTTGGATCTTTCTTTGTATCTATTAAAAATTATAAGAAACAATACCATCTGGAATGTGTTTGACAGAAAAAGTTTTTTCACGGACTGAAATTCATTCAGATTAAAATAATTCCTACATTAACATTCTTTTCTGCCTAAGGGAACTGAAACTTCCATTTATTAATCCCATAATTAATAAAAATAGACAATGTTTAGCATATACCCTGAAATTCTCATATACAATAACCTCCTCCCCCAAAGAAAAAAAGATTCTACAAGCTATTGCCATATTTTAATCATCCCTAAAGATTTATCCCCTACCTCAGAATACATCATTGGCTTCTATTAGTATAAAGGTCAAACTCCTTGGCATTCAAGACTCTAATTTGGCCATAACCTTCCTTCCTAGCCTTATTTTTTAAATTATTTTTCACATTCAAGCACTACGCTTCAAACTCTTCAATTCATTAGTCTTAAAATGTCCTTCTAAGCCTTCGTGTATTCTCTTACTCATGGTTATAATACTTTCTCCTATCTCTGCTTATTTGAATTTTATTTATCCTTTAAAATCTAAACCAATACCTCATGGTTTCTTGATCGTTTTGCTATTTTTTTTTAATCTTGCAAAGATCACCCCCTTCTATGAACTCCCACAATAAAATGATTGACATCTAATCTCAGAATTCCTGGTACTGTCATTTCATGTTCTCTGTAGGCTAGCTTATCATCTAAATATAATAGTAAAGGGTAGTATTTCTCAGACTCGAGTGCAAAGTCTAACCTCTTTCTGCCTCACAGTTTTTCATCTTGACAAATGGCACCCTCAGCCACCTAGATGCTCAAACCAAAGTCTCAGTTACACCCAGCTCTTCCTCTGACACAATGATTTCTTTTTCTTAGCACTTATAACAATGTAAAAGTTTTCTGTTCACTTATTCATTTGCTTGTTCACTGTCTGTCCTCCCCTGTTAGAATTAAGCACTCTGAGGAAATGGACTTTTTCAGTCTTGTTTGACATTGTATCTCCAGTGACCACAACACTGGCAGAGAGGAGGCACTCCAGAAATATTTATTGAATACTCTTAAGTAAACAGAAAGAATTCTGTTTTATGAATTCTAATAATGAAAAGCAGAGTGATCTAATCTCGCAAATCTCCAGAACGGTAATCAGGAGAACATGTTGTCAGTATAGACTGAGTTTGGACCTCTGTGTTCTACATCCAGCTTTATCTATAACTTGCTGTGTGACCTTGAGCAAGTCAGTTGCCCTGTAAACTCGGTTCCCTGACTCTGGAGATAATGGCAGTGAATGAGATGTTATCAGCTTTCTAGACTCCTTGATAGCACTTTGCCTGGTTCTGTCTATGGCAGATAACTTTAGTGAAAATGTGATGATATTTCTTTAAACTTTCAAGAAAAGAGAAGGTATCAAGCATAGTTGTTTCATTTTTTCTGTTAAAGATGAAGATTAACCAAATAGAATAGCACTTTCTGGTAAAAAAAAAAAAATCAAAAACAAAAATCTGCTAACCTTTGTGTAGCTTACCATATCTTAATGTTTTGCACCCCATTTTAATTTATTTAACATCAATACACTCTTGGAGAATGTTATAACATATTGAGATAATGAAATCTCTAATAAAAACACAATATTTTTTTTTTTTTAAGTAGTAGCCGAAGTTAGGTCAGAACATTTTAATTGCAAGATCTTATAGTCTGGGCTATTCCAAATAAAATTTTGATTTTTAAATGTCAAAAGTATGAAAATAATAAAATTTTAGACACATCTCTATATCTCTTACTTTCTAAGTAAGAAAGCTTAGGATTCAAAGCTCTGTCCTGATACTTTTCTTGGGCACATTTTCTAACCTCTCTAAGCCTTATTGTTTCTTTTCTATCAAACAGGAATAATTAATACCACTCAGAGATAAAGTGAGACAATATATGTGACATGTTTAACACAGTTCTTTGACATAGTGAGATTCAGTGAGTGGTCATTGTTATGTATTATTGCGGTTACAATTGTTGGTGCTACCAAAGTAGGCTTTGTATTGTTCTATTAGATCCTAGAAGCCTCAGCTATTAGGAGAAAAGTCCAAAACAGATTATTAAGAGAATACTTTGTATGACTGATGCAGTTACTAAACCATAATAAAGGAAGAAAAGACCTCAATTTTATTAAACAGATGAGTCAGCCATTGAAACGGAAGTACATATAATTTGATTATGGGATAAAGTTTCTCTGTAATTGTGTCCAAACAGTGAGGAACCACTCACTCTCCCACTATTGATGCTAGAGCTATGTCTGTATCATGTTGCCACTCAGGTATGGTCACTCACTGTTAGTGCAGAGAGCAAAAGCAGCGAATGAAGCTTGTAGGCAGTTTGAACCTGCTGTCAAGAAGATGGCTGATTTTCATTGCCATGGGCATTGTTGCTATTTTTTAATTTTTTGAAAAGTGTTCTAAAAAAAATAATAAAAAAAAATAAGAAGTGTTCTAACAATCCTTCTGAGTTAGAAAAATGCAATATTAATGATAAAAATCTCATCGAAGTATTGGCAATGTTACAGCTTCATGAAAGCTTTCTTGTTTATCCTCTAGTTCACAGAATAGGAAGGGTTAGGTGCCAATTAGCCACTTATTGGTTTAAATTCACGGGATATGATTTTATATATTCTTTGGAATTGTGATGATTTATCTATAGTCAAAGAAGAAAATAAAATCAGAGGCCAAATTTTAGTTCTAAGTCTTCTTCCCACAATCTAGAGATATAGATTATTGATCACACTTTTGCTTTAGGAAAAGTAGCACCTTAAAAGGAGTAAATTAATATCAAAAGTCAAGAGTTGTCTTAAAGATGAATCTCTCTTAAAAACAGCATCTGTAATAGTTAATCAATGAAGGGTACATTTTTCTGGTAATTTCACATGCTATAACTTAACAGGCATATAATAATATTTATAAAGTTTAGCTTCCTATCATTTTGATAAAACCTTTGGAATCTTCCAGAATTTTTATGTATCTCTACACTAATGCAGAGTTGTTAACTTGGCAAAATCTTTTCTAAAAATATATATCAAAAATACCTAGGAGATACTAAAAATTGTATCTATTGTAATATTTCCAAAGCAACCTCCTACAAAATACAAGTTCAATGAGAATTTCCTCTGTGGGGGAAAAAAAGGTTAATGGTCAAATAAGTCTGAGAAATGCTCCACAGTATATCTTCCTCTTAGAGACTCATAATGTTTATTAGAAAAATGAAAGATACAAGAAATGCTGTGGTAAAGAAGCCTATTTCACTTTAATCCAGCATTGCTCAAATCTATTTGAACCTGACAACATATTGCTTATATGGGTATCTCTTGGTATTTTTATTGGAATGTCTATTAATTTTCCCCTTGAAGTAGGATTCTATGATAAGAAACACATTTAAGGAAAAACTCTGTTGCCCTAGTGTTTTTGCCTTTTGTAGTAAATTGTTTCTTAGCACATAAAATTACTGAGATGGTTACACATTTTCTAAAACAATTTATCTTTCTGAAAGGATTTGAACTCACTTTCAAGTGAATTTGATTACTGCTGGTGGTCATTTCAGTGTCTAGACCTGATACTGGTTTCCATCTATCCTGATTAAAAGTATAAGTGTCAAGAGCTAAAAATCCCCCAAACACACTCACACACTTTTCATCACCATGGTACCCACAAATACAAAGGATCTTACCATGCACTGAAAGCATACAAACATCTAGATAACTCAACAAATCTCACGCATATTTGGTCTTTGACTAATCACAATGAAACATTACACTATATCATAATGATATATAATGAGATGTAATGATGAATAGTTTAAAAAATTTAAAACAACTATAGAAAAATTAAAGGGTTGGATGGTATCCTTTCCTTAGTTGGGAGTGGGTGTGGTAATGGGCCAAGTATATGAACAAGTTAGATAAACAGAAATCTTTAAAAAATTCAAAATCCCCAAATGGATGGAAACCAAGGCACAGAGCAGCTAAATAATTTGCCCAAGTCACACAGCAAGTAAGAGCAGAACCAAATTTCCAACCCGGGTAACCTAACTGTGGAGCTCATGCCCTTAATCATCACTTATTTGTTTTTGTTTAGTCCCTAGACATGTCTGACTCTTTTGTGACCCCTTGGGCTGTAGCCCACCAGGCTCCTCTGTCCATGGGATTTCCCAGGCAAAAATACTATAGTGGGTTATTATTTCCTTCTCCAGGGGCTCTTCGCAACCCAGGGATCAAACTTACATCTCCTGCATTAGCAGGTGGATTCTTTACCACTGAGCCAGGAGGGAAGCCCAGTCATCACTTATACAAGCGCTATAAAGCAGGACACACTGGATTGTCATTATAGCCTCCCCCTGTCCTTGGTAAAGCCCACTGATTCTTACTACCACAGACAGGCACACAGATATGAGTGCCTTGAAGAAAGAGACTAGGTCTCATGGCTTTTTGAAACCCCTAATATCTTAATGAATGTATCAGTACATATCAGTAATGGATGACTGAAATATAGGGTATTCCTTCATTACACACAATTAAACTAAAGTCTGAACAGCAAAGTACTGAAGATCGCAGTGCTAGTTATACCAGGACCAGAGCTCTTGGGACTTCCCAGGTGGCGCTAGTGGTAAAGAACCCGCCTGCCAATGTGGAGAAGTAAGAGATGCCAGTTTGATCTCTGGATTGGGATGATCCCCTGGAGGAGGAAATGGAAACCCACTCCAGTATTCTTGCCTGGAGAATGCCATGGACAGAGGAGCCTGGTGGGCAATGATCCACAGGGTCGCAAAGAGTCAGACAGGACTGAAGCTACTTAGCACACACCCACACATCGACACAGAGCTCTTGAATTCTGGCTCAAGGCCCTTTCCTCTGTGTTAGACAGTTTCTTTGCAACAGGAAATGTTTGCAACCTATGCCAAATCAGCTAGCATCTTCTCACACTAATGACAATGTCTGTCTTCTGCAAGCTCTGAAAAGGCTCCCCAGTTGCCAGAGAAAGACATCATAGTGAATTTCAAGAATATGGAGAAGAGCTGGGTACGCTTCTCCCTGTCATACCTGCAAAGCCAAGGACAGTCAGCAGGGCCACATCCTGCCCTGGGAAGAGGGGACTTCTGTCCTTTAGAACCAGAGTGAGGTTGGCAGCCTTGGAATCACAGTTGGTCTCAGACAGCCTTAGTACACTGTTGGTAGTGGCTGCAGCCATGGTGGACGGCTGACAGCTTAGGTCCTTGGTGTTCCTGAGCGTGCGAGCAGAAGACTTTATGTAGTTTCTTAAGAATCGGGCAAGCTGGTAGAGAGCACAAGTGCAGTTCCACTGGTTCTTATCTAAACTCAGATGGATTAACTGCTTCAAGGGAGTAAAAACATCCGGCATGTGGGCCAACTTATTTCGAGAAAGGTCTACTTCCTGTAGTTGAGGCAGGGGCCGGAAGGCATCTTTCCCAATAAAGGAAATAAAATTGTTAGATAAATCCAGATGCCTGAGACTGTGGAGACGTGTGCCTCCAAAAGAACTGTCCGTCAGATTAGTGATCTGATTCCCATCCAGCTGGAGCCGGCTCAAGCCCCTGGTGTTTCGGAACCAAGACCCTTGCAGGGTGTGGAGGGCGTTGTGGCTGAGCGCCAGCACCTGCAGTCTGCGAAGCTTGCTGAAGGTGTGATCAGTGAGTGAAGAGCTGGATATTCAGTTGTGCCCCAGCAACAACGACTGCAACTTTGAAAGGCTGTGCAAGGCATTTTCCCGAACATCCTCGATGCCATTTCTGCTCAAAGAGAGCAGGGCGAGATTAAACAAGAGGGACAGATTTGTACTCTATAGAGGAGAGATATCCATCAGTGATGATTAAAACCCTCGTGGTCACAGGGGCTGCTGTGGGGAAGAAAAGCACAGACTAGAAGCAAGTACACACACGTGGGAGGGGAGCACCGCGGAGAGCAGAGATAATCAATACCCTCTGAGCAATCTTATCACCTGGGTAAGAACAATAAACAAAATGAAAATGATCCTCTGATTTCTCAGTTTAAGGGGAAGGCAGCTCTTTATCAGAATGATGGATTTTTATATTTTTTGTTACCATGACATGTTTATTTGAGAAACCTAAACCCATCTGTTCCTTTAGATGTCAAATTTAATTCATTGTTTGGGATTATCATCATGAATTTTTTTTTTTTTTTTTTTTTGAAAGTGGCTTCTCAGGCTTTCTGTCTGTGAAGCTGTGTACCAACCTACTCTAGCCCTGCTGGCCCAAGACAGATTCAGTCAAGAGCTGAGCCTGTGTCTGAGTTCCTAACCAGTTTTCTGCAAGCAATGTATATTTATACTGTAAAGCCAGTCATATTTTTTCTCAAACATAAAGGTGTGGGTTGGGGTGGGGGAAGTGAGAAGGAGTGCTGGTTTCTGCTTTTTAGCTTCAGGCTAGAAGTCGGCAACTTGGTAAGGATCTATATTCTCTCCAGACAAGCCGAGGATCTGTCAGTGGGGTTCTCATTATAGTCTGGGCCATCCTGGCCTCCTGTCTAATATCTGTTCCCTCCAATGAAGTCCATCATGTGATGACAGGTGGTACTCAGGGCTTCCAACTGTTAAATCCCTTCACCATAATCACCCCAGAGCTATCACTGCTCTGTCATTAGAAATCAAAGCATTTTAACTCAATAAAGATGTATTATAATCAAGAGTTATTGTAACACATCTTTATCATGCTAAAATTGTTTCGACTGCCAATGACAGTGTCATAAGGATGGAAGAGTCCATTGTCCCAGGGAGGTCTACAGGTGATATTTGAACAATCAGCCATGGGGGAAGCAAATCAGAATTCCCTTATGAAATTCAGACTATAGCATTGAAACAAAGAGAGGAAAAAAGAATGTAAAAGACAAAAGATTTCCACAGCGCCTTCTTTTGGAAGAATTGCTCTCATTTCTGTAGCAGTAGCAAGTCTATGTCATGGGGTTTTGTTTGGCAGGGTGGGGGTGCTGTTTTTTAGAATTTATTACTGGTTATTTGAATTCTGTTAATTCTGGCCAGGCTGGCATTTTGTTTCTTTCATTATTGTTTTTGATATGGATTGAGAGAGGTTTTTTTTTTGTTTTTTTTGTTTTTTTAAGAATCCTCAGTCCCCTAGAGATTTCTGACTCTGAGGGAGCAAGCTATTGTTTCTGTCAGTTACTTCTTGTCTAGGACCAGACAGGCTCCATTCACAAGTCATCCATTTACTTCTCTGTGTTTATGAAATCTAACTTCACAAATGTGGCATTCTGTAAATGAGAAGGAAGATATAAAGGTGCAGTATGTAGATGAGCAATATTTGTTTCTTACAGACATCAGCTATCTCTGATCAAAAAAAAAATGTAGTGAAGTTTATTTGAGTGGATGGGAATTTAGTGTTTTGAAAGTGTTTTCTACACAGACTGGAAACAGTGTATGACCAACTAGCCTTGAAACTGTCTCTTCCCTGTCAGGAAGGACAATGCTATTTTCCTCTTAATTCTCATGGAGTCATAGGATTTTAGAAATGAAAGAACTCATTTTCTTCTACTCCATCTTAGATTTTTTTCTGAAGTTTTTCGATTGGCAGAGTTTATAGCTTGTTTATCTCTTCTTGGATATAAGGATGTAAATCACATTCTCCTCAAATTTGTTAATAAGGTATCTTATTAAATTGTTGACTTAAGCAAGCAATATGTAATGAATACAGGCAGTGTATCTTGTTAGCATTTCTACAGCTCATTTACCACCAATAAAAAAAGACTACACTTTCAAAATTAGATGCACTTTGATAATAATCTGTTTTGCTGGTACATCACTTAATCTTACTAATACTGAACAATTGCAGTTCAGGTTTCTGATTCATTGATATTCCTTTCACCCTGTGGTAGGTTTCAAATCTGCACAAAGTATGGACAAAATATAATCAAAGTGATCTATTTTTTTCATTTATTAAATAAGTGTGCAACTGACTGAAATGATGGTATTCTTTTGTGATAGCAAGATATCTCAATTACCTCTAAAGGTCTTAACATAGTTTTGGTTGAGACCACCAGGAACTAATAGGAAAATAAAATAATATTATCAATATATAGTTACTAAAGAAGGCTTGCTCTTTAAAAATGTTTACCTCTTTCAGGCTGAGCCCAGAGATGAGGCAGGACAAAGAAGAGCATAGTAATGAATTTTCCAAGTACACTGAACACTGATTTTTAGAGTGATCGGTTTTATTACCTACTATATAGGTTAGTTGGTGACAGAGAGTTGCATCTTTGGTGCACACTGCACACGACGCAGGGCAGGCTACCACCAGCTGCAGCATGATGGCAGAGTATGAGCCATCCACCTGAAAGGAAAGTAGAGGCCAATGCATGTCATAATGTCAGCATTTATTATCCAAGGATTTCAGTACATTCAGTTCAGGAGGCATTTTGGTGATTTCTCCTTTCTAATGAGCAACGTGAGTTCTCATATGGTGCCAGATAAATGGCAAGAATCCTTAATCTGAATAGAATTTAAACTGAACCATTATAGGGAACAAGGATATATTGGACAGTGCAAAGAAATATAGCTATGATTTGTAATAACTTTATTTGTAAATGTATTTATTTTAATTGAAGGCTAATTACTTTACAATATTGTGGTGGTTTTTGCCATACATTGACATGAATCAGCCACAGGTGTACATGTGTCCCCCATCCCGAATGCCCCTCCCACCTCCCTCCCCATCCCATCCCTCTGCTTGTTCCAGTGCATCGGCTTTGAGTGCCCTGTTTCATGCATCAAACTTGGGCTGGTCACCTATTTCACATCTGGTAATATACATGTTTCAATGCTATTCTCTCAAATCATCCTACCCTTGCCTTCTCCCACAGAGTCCAAAAGTCTTTTCTTTATATCTCTGCTGCTTCTGTTGTCTTGCATATAGGGTCGTCATTACCATCTATCTAAATTCCATATATATGCATTAATATATTGATTTGGTGTTTTTCTTTCTGACTTACCTCACTCTGTATAATAGGCTCCAGTTTCATCCACCTCATTAGAACTGATTCAAATGGAGTAATATTCCATCATGTGTATGCACTGTGTAATAACTTTAAATGGAGTACAATCTTGGGCTTCCCAGGTGGATCTAGTGCTAAAGAACCTGCCTTCCAATTCAAGAGACATAAGAAACATGGGTTCGATCCCTGGGTTGGGAAGATCCCCTGGAGAAGGAAATGGCAACTCACTCCAATATTCTTGCCTGAGGATCCCCATGAACAGAGGAACCTGGTGGGCTATAGACCATGGGGTCACAAAGAGTTGGACATGACTGAAGTGACTGAGCACAAGTAGTTGCTTTACAATTCTGTACATAAAGTGAATCATCTGTATGTATACATATATCCCTTCCATCTTGGCACTCCCTCCCATTCCCATCCCACCCACCTGGGTCATCACAGAGCACTCAGCTGACCTCCCTGTGCTATACAGCAAGTTCCCACTAGCTATCTCTTTTACATGTTAGTGTGTATCTATCAATGCTACTCTCATCCCACCCTTCCTTTCCCCCACTGTGGCCACCTGTCTGTTCTCTACATCTGCGTTTCTATCACTATTTTGTACACCTAAAACTAATATAATATTGTAAATCAACTGTGCTTCAATAAATACATATTCAGTTCAGTTCAGTTGCTCAGTTGTGTCCAACTCTTTGCAACCCCATGGACCACAGCATGCCAGGCATCCCTGTCCATCAACAACTCGCGGAACTTACTCAAACTCATGTCCACTGAGTCGGTGATGCCACCCAACCGTCTGATCCTCTGTCTTACCCTTCTCCTCCTGCCTTCAATCATTCCCAGCATAAGTTCAGTTCACTTCAGTTGCTCAGTTGTGTCCAACTCTTTGCGACTGGATGAACCGCAGCATGCCAAGCCTCCCTATCATTCACCAATTCCCGGAGTCCACCCAAACTCGTGTCCATCGAGTCAATGATGCCATCCAACCATCTCATCCTCTGTCGTCCCCTTATCCTCCTGCCCTCAATCTTTCCCAGCATCAGGGTCTTTTCCACTGAGTCAGCTGTTTGCATCAGGTGGCCAAAGTATTGGAGTTTCAGTTTCAACATCAGTCCTCCAATGAACACCCAGGACTGATCTCCTTTAGGATGGACTGGTTGGATCTCCTTGCAGTCCGAGAGACTCTCAAGGGTCTTCTCCAACACCACAGTTCAGAAGCATCAATTCTTCGGGGCTCAGTTTTCTTTGTAGTCCAACTCTCACATCCATACATGACCACTGGAAAAACCATAGCCTTGACTAGACGGAACTTTGTTGGTAAAATAATGTCTCTGCTTTTCAATATGCTATCTAGGTTGGTCATAACTTTCCTCCCAAGGAGTATGTGAATGTGAAGTCACTCAGTCGTGTCCGACTCTTTGCGACCCCATGGACTGTAGCCCACTAGGCTCCTCCATCCATGGGATTCTCCAGGCAAGAGTACTGGAGTGGGTTGCCATTTCCTTCTCCGGGGAATCTTCCCGATCTGGGGATCAAACCCAGGTCTCCCGCACTGCAGGCAGATGCTTTAACCTCTGAGCCACCAGGGGAGAGTGCCATTTGCCTATTCTGAGATGGGATACCAATCACTCAAACAAACAAAAACCCATCACTCTGAATAAGTGATTAATCATTTAACTCACAGGAAAGGTCAATACTGTCAATGCTAAAGGATGGGTGTGTTACAGCAGTGCCAGTTAGGTGTCTAGAGGTGGTCATGCTCTAGACCAAGACCAAGGAGTAAGCGTCTTTTAATTTCATGGCTGCAATCACCATCTGCAGTGATTTTGGAGCCCCCAAAACAGCTGCTGTTTCCATTGTTTACCCATCTATTTGCCATGAAGTGATGGGACTGGATGCCATGATCTTAGTTTTCTGAATGCTGATCTTTAAGCCAACTTTTTCACTCTCCTCTTTCACTTTCATCAAAAGTCTCTTTAGTTGTTCTTCATTTTCTGCTATAAGCTTGGTGTCATCTGCATATCTGAGGTTAGTGATATTTCTCCTGGAAATCTTGATTCCAGCTTGTACTTCATTCAGCCCAGCATTTCTCATGATGTACTTTGCATGTAAGTTAAATGAGCAGGGTGACAATATACAGCCTTGATGTACTCCTTTTCCTATTTGGAACCAGTCTATTGTTACATGTCCAGCTCTAACTGTTGCTTCCTGACCTGCATACAGATCTCTCAAGAGGCAGGTAAGGTTGTCTGGTATTCCCATCATTTGAAGAATTTTCCACAGTTTGTTGTGATCCACACAGTCAAAGGCTTTGGCATAGTCAATAAAGCAGAAGTAGATGTGTTTCTGGAATTTCTCTTGCTTTTTCGATGATCCAGTGGATGTTGGCAATTTGATCTCTGGTTCCTCTGCCTTTTCTAAATCCAGCTTGAACATCTGGAAGTTCACGGTTCACGTATTGTTGAAGCCTGGCTTGGAAAATGTTGAGCATTACTTTACTAGTGTGTGAGATGAGTGCAATTGTGTGGTGGTTTCAGCATTCTTTGGCATTGCCTTTCTTTGGGATTGGAGTGAAAAACTGACCTTTACAGTCTTGTGGCCACTGCTGAGTTTTCCAAACTTGCTGGCATATTGAGTGTAGCACTTTCACAGCATCATCTTTTAGGGTTTGAAATAGCTCAACTGGAATTCTGTCACCTCCACTAGCTTTGTTCATAGTGATGCTTCCTAAGGCCCACTTGACTTCACATTCCAGGATGTCTGGCTCTAGGTGAGTGATCACACCATCATGATTATCTGGGTCATGAATATCTCTTTTGTACAGTTCTTCTGTGTATTCTTGCCACCTCTTCTTAATATTATCTTCTTCTTTTGGGTTCCTACCATTTCTGTCCTTTATCGAGCCCATCTTTTCATGAAATGTTCCCTTGCTATCTCTAATTTTCTTGGAGAGATCTCTAGTCTTTCCCATTCTATTGTTTTCCTCTATTTCTTTACACTGATCACTGAGGAAGGCTTTCTTATCTCTCTTTGCTATTCTTTGGAACTCTGCATTCAAATGGGTATATTTTTCCTTTTCTCCTTTGCTTTTCACTTCTCTTCTTTTCTTAGCTATTTGTAACACCTCCTCAGACAGCCATTTTTCTTTTTTGCATTTCTTTTTCTTGATCCCTGTGTCCTGTACATTGTCACGAACCTCTGTCCATAGTTCATCAGGTACTGTATCTATCAGATCTAGTCCCTTAAATCTATTTCTCTTTTCCACTGTTTAATCATAATGGATTTGATTTAGGTTTTACCTGAATGGTCTAGTGGTTTTCCCTACTTTCTTCAATTTAAGTCTGAATTTGGCAATAAGGATTTCATGATCTGAGCCACCCTCAGCTCCCAGTCTTATTTTTGCTGACTATATAGAGTCCATCTTTGGCTGTAAAGAATATAATCAATCTGATTTTGGTGTTGGCCAACTTGTGATATCCATATGTAGTCTTCTTTTGTGTTGTTGGAAGAGGGTGTTTGCTAATTCCCACAATAAACAAACAAACAGAACTCTTAAAGCATTTGACCATAAGTTCAGAGAAATCACATCTAAGGCACACCTATTAGTATAGATTATTGAAAAATTAAGTTACTTGATAGTTTGTTGAGATTTTGTAAATACATTACCTGATTTAATTCTTTTAATTTGGCAACTCAATTTGTGGCCAAGAAAACTGAAGCTCAGAATGGTTAATCAAACATCCAAGGTCACAGAGCCATTACGTATTTAACATCAAGTCTTTTCATTCCAAATCCATTGTTCTTTCTAGTACGTAGAAGCTAATCTTAGGCATTGAATCTTACATAATTACAACTAAATTATTCTTTATAGCTATAGATGCCACACATAGAGAGGGAGAATGAAGGAACATTAAGATCACAAGCTCCACCTACCTTCGAATTCAGTTCTCCTATTTATTGACTATGCTATCTTAGATAAATTATTTTTCTAATTTTTCTCCTTTTCATGTTTAAAATAGAAATAATAAATGCCAACATTACAGAGTTTTATGAGTTTGATAAAATGTTAAGTGTCTAGTAAGTATCATTTGTTGTTCAGTTGCTCAGTCATGTCCGACTCGGGATCCCATGGTCTGCAGCATGCTGGCTTCCCTATCTTTCGCCATCTCTCAGAGCTTGCTCAAACTAATGTCCATTGAGTTGGTGATGCCATCCAACAATCTTGTCCTCTGTTGTCCCCTTCTCCTCCTACCTTCAATCTTTCCCAGCATCAGGGTCTTTTCCAATGAGTTAGCTCTTCACATCAAGTGGCCAAAGTATTGGAGCTTCAGCATCAGTCCTTCAAACAAATATTCAGGGTTGATTTCCTTTAAGATTAACTGCTTTGATCTCCTTGCCATCCAAACGACTCTCAAGAGTCTTCTCCAACACCACAGTTTGAAAGCATCAATTCTTTTTTTTTTTTAATTTAAATTTATTTATTTTCATTGGAGGCTAATTACTTTACAATATTGTATTGTTTCTGCCACACATCAGCACGAATTTGCCACGGGCGTATACGTGTTCCCCATCCTGAACCCCCCTCCCACCTCCCTCCCCATACCATCCCTCAGTGCTCAGCCTTTGTTATGGTCCTACTCTCACATCCATACAAGACTTCTGGAAAAATCATAGCTTTGACTATACAGACCTTTGTCAGAAAAGTAATGTCTCTGCTTTTCAATATGCTGTCTAGGTTTGTCATAGTTTTTCTTCCAAGAAGCAAGCATCTTTTAATTTCATGGCTACAGTCAACATCTGCAGTGATTTTTGGAGCAAAAGAAAATAAAGTCTGTCATTGTTTCCATTGTTTCCCTATCTATTTGCCATGAAGTTATACCATATTTTACAATTATTTTGATACTTTTTTAGTCCTCCAATGAAAGAGTAATGTCATTTGGATTTAATGTTCAAGAAAAGGCTATTCATTTATAATGCATTTCCTGACTGGTTAAAATAAAGAAAGTAAAGGAAATTATAATAAAAATCCTCTACCATACAAAAAGACAGTTTGAAAATAAAATGTAAATAAAATTTAAAACTAGTGATTCTATCATACTTTCAAGTATTTATTGAACACCTTCTGTTCACCAGCCACTCCTCAAGGCAATAGGGATAGAATAATAAATGATAAATCCCTACCCTCATTGGACAGTCCCAGGTAGCTCTAGTGGTAAAGAACCTGTCTACCAATGTAGGAGATGCAAGGGATGCAGGTTTGATCCCTGGGTCAGGAAGATGCCCTGGAGAAGGAAATGGCAACCCACTCCAGTATTGCTAGGAAGGGATGTAAACAACAGACCAAAAGTATGCAATATGTATTAATATGTATTAATTCATCTAATGGTTTAAGTTGTATGGAATAAAGGACGATAATGGTAGACAAGAAAAAAAAGTAACATTTGAACAAAGACCTGGAAAAGGTAATAGCTCTGGTCTGTCCAGGTGGAAAGAATGAAAAAGACAAAATCCCTGAAGGCATGGTATGCTCTTTTCTCAGAAGGTCAGCGTGATCTGGTGTACAAGAGGATGCGGAGGCCAGGAAGTAGCAGGGACAGGTTGTGCATGGCCTAGAGAGGAAAGCAAGGACTTTGTTTTTTTTAATCGATATAAAATGAGAGTAACTGGAGGCTTTTTGAGTGGCATTACTTCATTTCTAGTATAGTTTTACATTGCCTTAAGTAGTATGGATATTTCAACATTATTAATTCTTCCTCTCCATGAGCATAGAACATCTTTCCATTTATTTCTGTCTTCCATTTCTTTCTTCAGTATCGTATAGTTTTCAGTGTACAGGTCTTTCACTTCCTTGGTTAAGTACACTCCTAGGTATTTCATTCTTTTTGATGTAATTATAAAGGAGATAATCTTCTTTATTTCTCTTTCTGATAGCTTGTTAATAGCATAAAAGCAAAACAAGATTTTGTATATTGATTTTTATATCCTGCAACTTTACTGCATTTGTTTGTTAGTTCTAAGAGTTTTTTGGTGGAGTCTTTAGGGTTTTCTACATCAAGTCATCCACATATAATGAGTTGTACTTACTTTCTCCTTTCCAAGTAGGATGCCTTTTACTTCTTTTTCTTGACTAATGGGTATGACTAGAACTTCCAATACTATATTGATGAGAGTGGGCATCTTTGTATTATTCCTAACCTTAAAAGGAAAATCTTTCAATATTTCACTATTGAGTATGATGGTAGCTTTGGATTGGCTACCATGTTGAGAACACACTTTTTTTAATAGGCAGAGATTAGAAGCAGCAAAAGCAGCTAGAACGAAATTATAATAATACTAGGAAAAGATGATGGTAAGGATAAGAGGTAGTCAGATTCTGTATAATTCTTTTTATTATCATGATGCAATTTAATGTAACAAATTTAAGGTCAATTAAGCTGTTCTGTGCAATGGAACATGCTAGGTATACAGGAGTAAACAGACCTTTGCTTACCCTCAAATCATGTTTCAGCTAGTGATATATACATGTAAATATCCAGTTTTAACACAAGAAACACTTTTAAAAATCTAAGTGAAAGCGAAAAAATCTAAGTGAAAGATATACGCATTTGAATGCAGAGTTCCAAAGAAGGAGAGAGAAAAACACCTTCTTCAGTGATCAGTGCAAAGAAATAGAAGAAAACAATAGAACAGGAAAGACAGAGATATTTTCAAGAAAATTAGAGATACCAAGGGAACAATTCATGCAAACAAGGGCGTGAATGTTCTCTGTTAGGACCTAACAGAAGCAGAAGATATTAAGAAGAGGTGGCAAGAATACACAGAAGAACCATACAAAAAAGATCTTCATGACCCAGATAACCACAGTGGTGTGATCACTCACTCTTAGAGCCAGACATCCTGGAATGTGAAGTCAAGTGGGCCTTAGGAAGCATCACTACGAACAAAGCAAGTGAAGGTGATGAAATTCCAGTTGAGCTATTTCAAATCCTAAAAGATGACGCTGTGAAAGTGCTACATTCAGTATGCCAGCAAATTTGGAAAGCTCAGCACTGGCCACAGGACTGGTAAAGGTCAGTATTTCACTCCAATCCCAAAGAAAAGCAATGCCAAAGAATGCTCAAACTACCACACACGAGCAAAATAATGCTCAAAATTCTCCAAGCCAGGCTCCAACAAAGCGTGAACCATGAATTTCTAGATGTTCAAGCTGGATTTAGAAAAGGCAGAGGAACCAGAGATCAAATTGCCAACATCCACTGGATCATTGAAAAAGTAAGACAGTTCCAAAAAAACATTTATTTCTGCTTTATTGACTACCTCAGGCCTTTGACTGTGTGCATCACAACAAACTGTGGAAAATTCTTCAAGAGATGGGAACACCAGACCACCTGAGTTGCCTCCTGGGAAATCTGTATTGGTCAAGAAGCAACAGTTAGAATTGGACATGAAACAACAGACTGGTTCCAAATAGGGAAAGGAGTATGTCAAGGATGTATATTGTCACCCCGCTTATTTAACTTATATGCAAAGTACATCGTGAGAAATGCTGGGCTGGATGAAGCACAAGCTGGAATCAAGATTTCCAGGAGAAATATCAATAACCTCAGATATGCAGGTGACACCACCATTATGGCAGAAAGCAAAGACCTAAAGAGCCTCTTGATGAAAGTGAAAGAGGAGAGTGAAAAAGTTGGCTTAAAGCTCAACATTTAGAAAACTAAGATCATGGCATCCGGTCCCATCACCTCATGGCAAATAGACGGGGAAACAGTGGAAACAGTGAAAGACTTTATCTTGGGGGCCTCAAAAATCACTGCAAATGGTGACTGCAGCCATGAAATTAAAAGATGCTTGTTCCTTGGAAGAAAAGCTATGACCAACCTAGACAGCAAGTTAAAAAGCAGAGATATTACTTTGCCAACAAAGGTGCATCTAGTCAAAGCTATGGTTTTTCCAGTAGTCATGTATGGATGTGACAGTTGGACTGTAAGAAAGCTGAGCCCAGAAGAATTGAAGCTTTTGAATTGTGGTGTTGGAGAAGACTCTTGAGAGTCCCTTGGACTGCAAGGAGATCCAACCAGTCCATCCTAAAGGAAATCAGTCTTGAATGTTCATTGGAAAGACTGATGCTGAAGCAAAATCTCCAATAATTTGGCTACCTGATGTGAAGAACTGACTCGTTGGAAGAGACCATGATGCTGGGAAAGATTGAAGGCAGGAGGAGAATGGGACAACAGAGGATGAGATGGTTGGATGGCATCACCAACTCTAAGGACATGAATTTGAGTAAGCTCCAGGTGTTGGTTAGGGACAGGGAAATCTGGAGTGCTGCAGTCCATGGGGGTCACAAACAGTCAGACATGACTGAGCAACTGAATTGACTGAAGTGAAAGCGAAAAATTATTTTGTGAAGTCCTTGGATACTTTCAAAAAAGATGTATCTTGTAAGTTGGACTTGAAGAGGGCAAAGAATAAGGCAGAGAATAAGAGTAAGATAGTTCTAGACTGAAAAAATAGTAAGAACAATGTTCTGCACTGAGCAGAAGATCCAAGTTCCCTTCTTTTAGCCTCCCTGGACTGCTTAGAGTCTGCCCTATGCATATGGGTTTCAGAGGTCAGCCAGAGAATTAGGCAGAGTCTATATACAAATGGGCTTCCCAGGTAGCCATAGTGGTAAAGAACACACCTGCCAGTGCAGGAGACATAAGAGGCAGGGTTTCAATCCTGGGTAGGAAAGATCCCCTGGAGGAGGTAATAGCAACACACTCCAGTATTCTTGCCTGGAGAATCCCATGGACAAATGGAGCCTGGCATGCTACAGCCCATGGGGTCGCAAAGAGTTGGACACGACTGAAGAGACTTAGCATGCATGCATGCAAATCCAAATAATGGGGCTCCCTCTCCCAGACCCTTTTCTTCCAGGATTTCCCCCCCATTTTTAGTGCTAACATTTAATAAAGAGGATTTTAGGTTGCCCCCTCAAGATTTCTACCCCCTGGTATACATGCCAGGAATAACTCCCTTCATTTGAGTGTGAGCAGAATCTATGCATATGATGAACAATTAAGCACATAATTATGTTTTCTAATATGGCAAAACAAAGATTATCCTGGGTAGGTGTGACCTACTCAAATGACCCCTTTAAAAGCAAAGAATTTTTCTTCAGTTGGTTACAGGGGGCGAAGTTTAGAGACACACGTCCTTGCTGGCCAGAAAGAAAGCAAATGGATATGTTGTGAACTGCTTAGAGGGGCTGTGTGGCAGGGAGCTGTGGGCATCCTCTGGAAGCTGACAGTCACTGCTGAACAACAGTTGGCAAGAAAATAAGGACCTGAGTCATACATCCACAAGGAAATGAGTTCTTCCTGTACCAGCAAGCTGGGAAAAGACTCAGATGATATTCACAGAGTGCACTGATGCCATAATTTTAATCTGTTGAGGCCCAGAGCAAAGGACCCAGTTAACCTATACTAAACTCTGACCCACAGAAACTGTGAGCTAATAAGTTGGCATTATTTTAAACCATGGCATTTTTGATGATTTGTTAGACAACTTTATGTGTGCTCAGTTGTTTCCAACTCTTTGCAACCCCATGGACTGTAACCTGCCAGGCTCCTCTGACAATGGGATTTTTCAGGCAAGAATACTGGAGGGGTTTGCCATTTCCTACTCCAGGGGATCTTCCCAACACAGAGATCAAACTTTCATCTCTTGTGTCTCCTGCATTGGCAGGCAGATTCTTTTGACCACTGAGCCACCTGTGAAGTGATGCAAAAAACAGAAGGAAGAATTATCCTTAGAGCAATGTCCTTGAGTAGATTAGCAGGGATAAGGTCTAGCACACAGTGAAGGAACTGCCCTTAGATAGAATCAGGCAAAGTTCATCTATAGAAAAGGAAGTGAAGGCAGATTATGTGAATTTAGACATAGGTAGGTGGTTGAAATAGTAGTAGGAGCTATCAGTCAGTTCAGTTCAGTTCAGTCGCTCAGTCGTGTCGGACTCTTTGCAACCCCATGAATCACAGCACGCCAGGCCTCCCTGTCTATCACCAACTCCTCGAGTTCACCCAGACTCACATCCATCGAGTCAGTGATGCCATCCAGCCATCTCATCCTCTGTTGTCCCCTTCTCCTCCTGCCCCCAATCCCTCCCAGCATCAAAGTCTTTTCCAATGAGTCAACTTTTCGCATGAGGTGGCCAAAGTACTGGAGTTTCAGCTTCAGCATCATTCCTTCCAAAGAAATCCCGGGGCTGATCTCTTTCAGAATGGACTGGTTGGATCTCCTTGCAGTCCAAGGGACTCTCAAGAGTCTTCTCCAACACCACAGTTCAAAAGCATCAATTCTTCGGTGCTCAGCCTTCTTCACAGTCCAACGCTCACATCCATACATGACCACAGGAAAAACCGTAGCCTTGACTAGATGGACCTTTGTTGGCAAAGTAATGTCTCTGCTTTTGAATATGCTATCTAGGTTGGTCATAACTTTCCTTCCAAGGAGTAAGCATCTTTTAATTTCATGGCTGCAGTCACCATCTGCAGTGATTTTGGAGCCCAGAAAAATAAAGTCTGACACTGTTTCCACTGATTCCCCATCTATTGGCCATGAAGTGATGGGACCGGATGCCATGATCTTCATTTTCTGAATTTTGAGCTTTAAGCCAACTTTTTCACTCTCCACTTTCACTTTCATCAAGAGGCTTTTTGGTTCCTCTTCACTTTCTGCCATAAGGGTGGTGTCATCTGCATATCTGAGGTCATTGATATTTCTCCCGGCAACCTTGATTCCAGCTTGTGCTTCTTCCAGCCCAGCGTTTCTCATGATGTACTCAGCATATAAGTTAAATAAGCAGGGTGATAATATACAGCCTTGACGAACTCCTTTTCCTATTTGGAACCAGTCTGTTGTTCCATGTCCAGTTCTAACTGTTGCTTCCTGATCTGCATACAAATTTCTCAAGAGGCAGGTCAGGTGGTCTGGTATTCCCATCTCTTTCAGAATTTTCCACAGTTTATTGTGATCCACACAGTCAAAGGCTTTGGCATAGTCAATAAAGCAGAAATAGATGTTTTTCTGTAATCCTCTTGCTTTTTCCATGATCCAGCGAGTGTTGGCAATTTGATCTCTGGTTCCTCTGCCTTTTCTAAAACCAGCTTGAACATCAGGAAGTTCACAGTTCACATATTGCTGAAGCCTGGCTTGGAGAATTTTAAGCATTACTTTACTAGCATGTGAGATGAGTGCAATTGTGCGGTAGTTTGAGCAGTCTTTGGCATTGCCTTTCTTTGGGATTGGAAACTGACCTTTTCCAGTCCTGTGGCCACTGCTGAGTTTTCCAAATTTGCTGGCATATTGAGTGCAGCACTTTCACAGCATCATCTTTCAGGATTTGAAATAGCTCAACTGGAATTCCATCACCTCCACTAGCTTTGTTCGTAGTAATGCTTTCTAAGGCCCACTTGACTTCACATTCCAGGATGTCTGGCTCTAGGTCAGTGATCACACCATCGTGATTATCTGGGTCATGAAGATCTTTTTTGTACAGTTCTTCTGTGTATTCTTGCCGTCTCTTCTTAATATCTTCTGCTTCTGTTAGGTCCATACCATTTCTGTCCTTTATCGAGCCCATCTTTTCATGAAATGTTCCCTTGGTATCTCTGATTTTCTTGAAGAGATCTCTAGTCTTTCCCATTCTGTTGTTTTCCTCTATTTCTTTGCATTGATCGCTGAAGGTTTGAGGAAAGAGAAGGTGCAAAATAGCCACATAGAGTGTTAAACAGAATGAGCTAGGCTCTCTGAGCAGTACTAAGGGTCACTTCTGATTAGAGGGTCATAATTTTGAAATAAGACCTATCAGGATGATTTAATCAAGACTAGGATTTTTCCAATTGTGTACAATTACACAGTAGGGCAAGGGAGTTGAGGCTGTGTGGAAGGGAGTGATTGTCAATGAAATCCAAGCTAAATCAGGGAGGAAATGTGATGACCCTGTGACAGTGAAAAGATGGTAACAGGAACAGAAAGTAGGGGAGACAGATTAGATGATAGACAGAAGATAGAGCAATATTGGCAAGAATAAGGGTTTTAAGGCTGAGTAATAAACACACACACACACACTATATATATATACACACACATGGATATTGGTTTATTGCACTGTTTTCTTCTGCTTTAGGGTATATTTGAAAATCATCACAATAAAAAGCAGGGTTTTCTTAAGTGATGAGATGATTTATGTGGTCAAAGTTTGTTGGAGTCAGGCTTCTGGAAAAAGTGAGCTAGATAGGAAGGAGGCAGAGCCCTGAAAGTGATCTGGTGGAAAGTGTGAGGTGGAATAGCTCGGAGAAGTTGCAAGCATCGCTAGGAATGAGTCCAGCAAGCTAATTAACTAAGGGAAAGTAGAGGATAAGATCATCGAAGAAGAGGAGACAAAGGAACCCGGAAGTCAGGGGTCACCTTTGTGATTATCTGCTTGGATAATAAAAACCCTGAGAGTCATGCTAGAGAACATAACAGTGAGCCAGATGCAAAATCTTTGACCAAAGGAGAGTGGCTCTGTGGAAAAGCTTGATAAACTGGTACCTTTTCAAGGAGAAACCATTCGGAATTTGCAAAGTCAGTGGGAAAGACACAGACCCCTGCTTACCCTACCATCACCCGCACACTCCTGGAGGTACAGGAACATGTAAGAGAAAACAGCTTCCTCTTGGAGAGCTCCGGGGAGGCAGTGTCCTCAGGAGAGGGCTAGATATTAAGGGAGAAATTGTTCTACTAAGAATCTAAATTAGTTGGTTACAGCACCTGAATGTTAAATTGGGCTATCCACCTCCTGGCAGTGAAAGTTTCATAAAGGGAGAAATGATAGGTTATGTAGTCCTTAGGACCTGACAAAAGGAGGCATATAATTTCTTCCAAAGAGACCGACATTTTCTAAAATCCCAAGAATTTTTCCCCCAGATCTATACTCGCTTATATATCCCTAGCAACTAGAACAAAGCTTACAATATAATCAGAATACAAGAACTGTTTATTTAACCAAACTCATCTGGCAGGAAGATTCATAGTAGACAATACCTTTAATGACACTTTTTGAAGATAAAAAGCTTATCTTAACCTCTAAAGTAGGGCATAGTCGTGGGGTTGCTATTGATCATAGTTTTGAATCTGAGATGCTATTTTCAAAAGTGAACCTAATTATAAAATTAGCTGTAGCAGTACTTTTCTTACAGACACATTGTACAGTGTATTATAAGGCACAGAGATAGTTAATAGTTTTTAGTATTCACTTTTATTCTTTCATTTTGAAGAGGAAAACCTGCCATTTAAAAGCATGCAAAGCTAATTAAAGCTTTTCCACTATTCCATTATCTGAATGTAGTTGCAAATGCTGACTTAAAACTCTTATCAGAGGGAGACTCAACATTCCTCCCTGAACAGCAAATGAACATTCAATTAACACTTCAATACAAGTGTATTTTAAATAAAAATATACTTGATGGTTAATCTCATTCTTTATACATGCAAATACTAAATTTTAAAATCCAAAGAGAGCTGCCTCTCTTTTATTCTTTGGGGGAAAAAAGTCTTTTCTTTATTTACAGGGAAGACCTGAATTTTCTGAAGTTGTTACCAAGTTAGAAGAGTGTCTCTGCAACATTGAGGTAAGAAATTTACCTTCTGAAATATGTCCATTAAAAAGGCTTGGATACACAGAATTCTTGGGGGATGGATGTTGCTGGTACTTATGGAAAGAATATAAGCGTGAGTGTCCATAACTCCATTCATATTTTTACCCTGTCACTTAAGTTCTAATAACTGCATCTATAGGGACAAAGGCAAATTCAGAGTGAATTTGGGCTCTTCCAAGAAATGATCAGGCAAGCAAATGCATAATTTAAAAAATTGATAAGTAAAAATTTTAAAATATAACAAAAATGTTAGAAGATGATTTAAATCAATTTTTTCTATATAAAAATTCTTACATACAATGAAATGTAAGCTAAAACATTAAGCCATTGTCCATTTATGTTCAGTAAGAACAGAAAAAAATTGTTACTAAAATTAGCATGTTAAGTTAATCGGGAGGCATTGCTTGTGTACCACACATATGTTGCATAAAGAGATATGTGTTGGTAATGAGGCTAATGGAATTTTCTTTCCTTAATATTAAGGAGCTGTTTGCTTTAATTTTCTCTATAATTGCCTTAATCTTCTATACACCTGTTCAGGAGATAGCATTTGAAAATAGTCAAGGGAACTGGAACATCAGCACTAATTCAAAAATAATAATATATTCCCCAATGCAGGTAAGTGCTACAAGAGAAGAAGATGGACATTACACATACAGGCTCATGTATAAATGAGTGTATGAAGTGTAGGGGCAAAAATGGAGAAAGACAGCATCAATCTGAGATTGCACAACTAAATCCCAGAGTGAAACCATCCAACAAAAGTTTTCTTTTTTAAAAATTTTAGCCAAGAGTGATCTGAATGCAATCTTTTGTAGAAGTGCCCCAGGTCTGCAACTACAGCCTGCAGGGAGTGTCTCTATTTCATGACTCTTTACCGGGATTTATAAAGAGAAAGTTTTTCCTATGGAATGAAACTTTGGTCTTAGACATAAAGCTTCCTTTCCCTTCTCTTCAATCCTGAAACATACAAACTAGAGAGAAGTAAAGGCATATTTGGTAGGGCTACAGTAGCCCCTACAAACAAGAGCATCTACCAGAGGCCTGGGATGTTGAGAAGCACTTTTAAGGCTTCAGTTTCAAGTATCCTCTCACTTTGAACCTTTGTGTTTGAAAGAGCAAGGTTGTGCCAAGCATGGGGTATATCCAGTTAGATTAGAGAGTGATTTCCAGAAACAGAGATAATGGTAGGATGTACTAAACTGACCAAGCCTCTTAGCACAGTCTCCCCTAGTAGAGAAGATGAGTAACTACAGGCTATATGCAAAAAGAAGTTGCCGGAGTGGGTTGCACTAAATAATGGACTAGGATCATCTTTAAGGGATTTAACTTGTGGAGTTCCATAAGGCTCCGTTCTCTCTACTCTTCAACTTTTGGTCAGTGGTTCAGATCTTGGTCAAGAAGTCTCTCTGCTCATCACAGTTGCAGATATAATAAAGTTGAGACAGAACAAATATTTGAAAGCAGGATTCTAGAGTATTTTGGAAGATAAAGTAGTAGGACATATCTAACAAGAATAAGTTTAACAGGAATAAATATATCATCATGCACTAGAGTCAAGGAAACAACAGCAGAAGCATCAAACAATGGAGATAATGGTTTTGGAGCACCATGATTAGTGGATAATAAACCTTGGGGGAGTTAGAATATGAAATATCTGTCTTACATCAGAATAAAGAATGTGATTGTTCCTCTCTCTTCTGAGATGGCCAAACAAAATAGTACCCAACATATATCCTTACAATGGAGGAGGAAATGGCAACCCACTCCAGTATTCTTGCTGGGATAATGCCACGGACAGAGGAGCCTGGCATGCTACAGTTCATGGTGTCACAAAGAGTTGGACATAGCTGAGTGACTGAGCACATATTCTTATAAAGGGATTATTAAAACTGGAACACAAATTTTAAGGAATAGAAATCAGAATGGTGAATGGATCGACAACCAATTAGAGGAATCAAAGATGCTTATCCTGGACAAGGCAAAATTAGGATGAGTCAACAGCTGTTTATAAACATCTGAAGAACTATATCATATAGGAAAGGGATTGGCCTAGTTCTCTGTGGGCCAACAGATGGAAATGAAGTCCAGTAGTAGATGTGGTTAATTATGAGGAAGAAACTTTCCAATGGTCAGAGCCATCCTAAGATAAATGAATGGATCTGGATGTAGTAGATACCCCATCAGACTGCATAAGGATGACAAGGATGAGACTAAATCATTGGAAAGTCTGAAGGTTCATTTCAACATCGCATGATTCTTTACTGAGAAATGTCTTGTCTACTTGAAGAGCCTAAAATTTACATATATTATTTTTTAAATAAAAATCTACTGTCTCATGAAATTATTATATCAAAGAATTAATGTTCTTCTCTGATAGTGCTTCTCTGATAGTAAAGAATCTGCCTGCAGTGCAGGAGACCAGGGTTCAATCCCTAGATCAGGAAGATCCCCTAGAGAAGGAAATGGCAACCCACTCCAGTATTCTTGCCTGGAAAATCTCATGGATCCAGGAGCCTGGTGGGCTACAGTCCAGGAGGTTGCAAGAATTAGACATGACTTAGCAGCTAAACCACAACCACAGAGTGTGTAAACAGCAAGTTTATTAAAAAATTCAAGAAAACTATTATCTTATTTTTTGTTTTCTCTTTCTCATTTTTTTCCCTCACACTCTTCTATTTTCTAACTGTACTTCAGTTCAGTTCAGTCTCTCAGTAGTGTCTGACTCTTTGCGACTCCATGAATCGCAGCACGCCAGGCCTCCCTGTCCATCACCAACTCCCGGAGTTCACACCAACTCATGTGCATCAAGTCGGTGATGCCATCCAGCCATCTCATCCTCTGTCGTCCCCTTCTCCTCCTGCCCCCAATCCCTCCCAGGATCCAGGTCTTTCCCAGTGAGTCAACTCTTCTCATGAGGTGGCCAAAGTATTGGAGTTTCAGCCTCAGCATCAGTGCTTCCAATGATCATCCAGGACTGATCTCCTTTAAAATTGACTGGTTGGATCTCTTTGCAGTTCAAGGGACTCTCAAGAGTCTTCTCCAACACCACAGTTCAAAAGCATCAATTCTTCGGTGCTCAGCTTTCTTCACAGTCCAACTCTCACATCCATACATGACTACTGGAAAAACCATAGCCTTGACTAGACAGACCTTTGTTTGCAAAGTAATATCTCTGCTTTTTAATGTGCTATCTAGGTCGTTCATAACTTTCCTTCCAAGGAGTAAGCGTCTTCTAATTTCATGGCTGCAACACCATCTGCAGTGATTTTGGAGCCCCCCAAAATAAAGTCTGACACTGTTTCCACTGTTTCCCCATCTATTTCCCATGAAGTGATGGGACCAATGCCATGATCTTACTTTTCTGAATGTTGAACTTTAGGCCAACTTTTTCACTCTCCTCTTTCACTTTCAAGAGGCTTTTTAGTTCCTTTTCACTTTCTGCCAATAAGAGTGGTGTCCTCCACATATCTGAGGTTATTATTATTTCTCCCGGCAATCTTGATTGCAGCTTGTGCTTCTTCCAGCCCAACGTTTCTCATGATATACTCTGCATATAAGTTAAATAAGCAGGGTGACAATATACAGCCTTGATGTACTCCTTTTCCTATTTGGAACCAGTCTGTTCCATGTCCAGTTCTAACTGTTGCTTCCTGACCTGCATATAGGTTTCTCAAGAGGCAGGTCTGGTGGTCTGGTATTCCCATCTCTTTCAGAATTTTCCACAGTTTGTTGTGATCCACACAGCCAAAGGCTTTGGCATAGTCAATAAAGCAAAAATAGATATTTTTCTGAAACTCTCTTGCTTTTTTGATAATCTGGCAGATGTTGGCAATTTGATCTCTGGTTCCTCTGCATTTCTAAAACCACCTTGAATATCTGAAAGTTCATGGTCCACTTAGCTATGTGTAATTATTTTTCAAAACTCTCTACATTAACTCTATTTAGTCCTCATCCTTGCTGGAAATTAAAGCATCCTTCATTTTATGAAATGTATGTATCCTTGGAAAAGTGTGTAAATTCAGTTCATGTAAAGGGAATCATTTCATGTAAGAAGGGAATAATCATAAGTTCCAATTTTAAGGAACTCTCCCATGAATCTTATCACTATAGTGAAAATGTAGAGAATCTTTTAACCATTGAATAATGATCTTCTATCTGTTTTATGAATCTGACTTGAGCCTACTGTGTTTTGAGAAAGAAAAGCATAAGTTTTATGGGTCAGTTCTCAGCATATAACTGGGTCAAAAAAAGTAAATTAAGCTAGCCAAGTGTTGCCATCAGAAGCTGAAAGGAAAGGCTGAAGCAAGCTGAGCTGAATAGAAATTAAAATATGAGAAATCCTAGAATAGAAAGCTAAAATAAATCTACATTTTATAATACTATGCTTTTAAGCCTGTTGGATTTATTAAATGACTGAAATGGCCCCTCCTTCATTCAGCTGATGTCTCCTGCTTCAAGTAACAGCAGCGGGTCTCTCTCACCTTCCTCTTCTTCTGATTGTCTGGTGAACCGCGGAGGGCCTGGCCGGAGCCATGTGGCAGCTCTACGAAGTCGTTTTGAACTGGAATATGCTCTAAATGCAAGGTCCTATGCTGCCTGGTCGCAAAGGTATGTGGTAATCTAAGCAACAGAGAAGGCAATGGCACCCCACTCCAGTACTCTTGCCTGGAAAATCCCATGGATGGAGGAGCCTGGTGGGCTGCAGTCCATGGGGTTGCTAAGAGTCGGACATGACTGAGCGACTTCACTTTCACTTTTCACTTTCATGCACTGGAGAAGGAAGTGGCAACCCACTCCAGTATTCTTGCCTGGAGAATCCCAGGGACAGAGGAACCTAGTGGGCTGCCATCTATGGGGTCGCACTGAGTTGGACACGACTGAGTGACTTAGCAACATAGCAACAGCAATCTAAGCAACAGTTACACAGTCAAGTCAGATTCCAGGGTCTTCCCAACATAGTCACCTGACTTGATTAATATCTTCAGGGGATTTACCACCCCTGTGACAGACTTCAAAAGGGGAGTTTTGAGCCTGTTTTCTTATAATATTTTGACCAAAATGTAGAAATTTTGTTGTCTATTAGTTTAGGTTCTCTAAGCTTTAATTCATTGCCGAAGCAAGAATTGTCTAGCTACAGCAGCAAAAGGAATTTGTTGAAAGTATTCTAAGAGTTTCTTATGGAATTCAAGGGAGAATTTCTGTGTGGGAATCAGGAAATAGCTCTGAAAAATCTGAGCACCAAAATTTCAGTGTTCTGAGAATTACCATATGAGCCAGCAATTCCACCCTTAGATATATTCCCCAAAGAATTGAAAACAAATACTCAAATACCTGTACTCAAATGTTTATAGCAGCACTATTCGCAATAGCCAAAAGGTGGGGAGAAAAAAAAGAAAACTAACACAAATATCCTTCAACAGAAGAATAGATTTTAAAAAGTGGTATCCATACACTAGAACATTACCCAGTCTTAACAAGAATGATGTAGTGATGCATACTGCAGCATGGAGGAACTCTGAAAACATGCTAAATAAAGAAAAGGGACAAAGATCTATATTGTATGACTGTATTTATACGAATATCTGGAGTAAAGTGTATTTAAGAGGCTATTGCAAAATACCATAGATTGAATGTTTTAAACAGCAGAAATTTATTTTCTTACCATGGAGCCTAGAAATCTAAGACAAGGTACCAGCATGGTTGGGTTCCAATGGGACTTACAGTGGGCCATTTTCCTAGTTTACAGATGGTCACCTTCTCACCTCACCCTCACATGGCAGAGACAGCTCTGGAGTCTTTTTATCTTTTTATAAGGGCACCAATTCTGTCAGATCAAGGCTTCATTCTTTTGACTTCATTTCAGCCTGTTCACCTCTGTAAAGGCCCTATTTCAAATACAGTCACATGAGGCGTTAGGGCTCCAACATATGAAATTGGAGGGAGGGAGACACAATTCAGTCAAGAGCAATAGGTAAATCCATAAAAACGAAAAGACTGGTGGTTGCCAGGATCTGGGTAGAGAAGGGGGAAATCAGGAAACACTGCTTCTTGGATACAGGGTTCTATTTGGGGATGATCAAAATATTTTGGAATTAGATAGAGGTGGTGGTTGCAAAATATTGTGAATGTACTAAATGCCCCTGACTTGTTCACTTTAAACTGGTTAATTTTATGTTATGTGAACTTCACCTCAATGAAAGAAAAAAGCCACAAATAAGTTTAAGCAAAAGGGCAAGTCAGAAAAAGAGGAAAGATGAGTTCAGCCTTCTTCCACAACAAACTGCCATTTACATGCCCCAGTTCCCACTAGACAGTCTCCTGTATCCTCTGGCATTCCCTGGGCAAGTCACAGGGCTGAGTCTGACATTGATAGGGAGAGAAAATATACTCACCCTCTAGTGGGAGGTCCTACAAAGTCATATGGCAAAGGGCATAAACACAAAAAGCAGAATGATAAGTACAGTTAGCCATGAGAGAAAATATGATTGGTCCCTTTGGATCATATGACCGCCTCTAGTCTAAACAAATGTGGTTGGAATGGAGATGGGGGTCATATTTCATTCAGTAAACATGGTTGACAATGACCTGATTGGGATAGGGATCAATAAAAGCAGTTACAGCGAGCTGGATAGATACCTTTCAAAGTGTACACTGCAACCTATGGAGAATCAGAAAAGGCTAGCTTAAAATCTCTGTCTACACACACCCGAGTACTTGCACATAAGCCATTACACACGTGCACTTACACACACATATGCACATCCACACATTCTGTCAAAATTTTTATCCTGAAGGTGGGGAAAGATTATCTAGTTTTAGCAAGGGTCTTGTACCCTCTACAAATTGTTACTATTGCCTTTTTAGCCATAGTTATTACATTCCTGGTTTGACAAAAGGGTTGCAGCTACAGCTCTGAAGAGGTGGGAACCTTAATCATTTAGACTTTAATCTATGGAATGTCATGAAATTAAGTATCAGGAGGTCTGATTGATAACAAGGCAAACTGGACACAATTCTTTATTGGATTCCAGTCTCACATCATTTCATAAGGAGCTCACAGGCCAATATTAGATTAGGTTGAGTCCCAGCATCATCTTCTAGTTCCACCTGCTCTCCTTTTTCTTTACTTGTGGTTTTAAAATTAATTCTCTGAAGAGCCATATTTTGGTATTTCTAAAGCATACTCACCTGAGATTTGTCCAGTGAGGCAGAGGTTAAAACAATGAGCTCTTGGGTCAGACAGATCGGAGGTTCAGTCTTGGCTTTGCCTCTTAACAGCTCAGATAAGTGACCTTGGGCAAGTTACCTAAGTCTTACACCTAATAGTGAGTGGCAGTTTAGTCATGAAGTCCTGTCTGACTCTTTGTGACCCCTTGGACTGTAGCCCACAAGCTTCTCTGTCTATGGGATTCTCCAGGCAAGAATACTGGAGTGAGTTGCACTTCCTTCTCCAAAGGATCTTCCCAACCCAGGGATCAAACCCCATCTCTTGCTTAACAGACAGATTCTTTACCACAGAGCAACCTGGGAAGCCCCTTATGTGTAATACACAGATAATAGTACTAGCTGTTAGGATTGTGATTGGGAGAGGCAGTATTGTCAAAAGAGAAAGCGATTGGTTGAAAAACGCTAACAGACCCAAACAAAAGATGCAAGTTCCCATAATGTAGGTAAGTCACAACTTACAACACATAGACGGCTGTGTGGAAGGGAGGCACAGCAGCACTCCCAACTGGGTGAGCTGGGGGTGGAGGGAACATAGCTTCTCTGGCCTAGGAGAACCCAGAAGGTACCAGAAGGTACACCACTACTCCTAAAACTGCCCGAACAGAGTGGGCACAAATCGTCAGGTGTTCTGAGATGCTCCCTTTGATATTCTCATAAGGGTTTTTATACCTCCCTGGCCCTTCAAGACAGTTATGGAACCCTGATAAAGTGCTTGTCTGTCTGTTTGGCACAAATTTCTTAACGGCCTAGTACACTCTGAATATTTGCTGTGAGGGTGTGGTGAAGGTCAGTTTGTAGTCTTACCACTCCTCTAGAAAGCTCAGTCTTTGGACTGCTTGAAATCACCTCCAGAAATAAAGTACTTAGCTGAGTTGTAAGATGTACCAAGATAGGAATCATGTCTGTTAAATTCATATCTGTGTCCCTAGTAGCTAGCAGTATGATTGGAATGAAGTCAGTATGTAATAAATATTTGTTCCATGGATAAATAATTGAATAAACTGGCTCAATAATTTTTAATTATTATTATTTTGGAGTATAGTCAGTGGATAAGCTTTAATTATTTTCTGTATTCTTTCTGTTTAAACAGCTATAACTATGCACTTCTGCGGCATGTTAAGCACTATTTAGACACTTTGAACAGTCATTTAAGTAAACCTTAGAAAGGAAGTATTCCAATTTTATAGATAAGGAAACTGAGGCTGAGAAAGAGTAAGTAATTTTACTAAGTTTAAGGAAGCAGAATTGGAATTCTCACCCAGGATGCTCCTATGCTTTCTGAATTTCTCTGGCACAGGAGGTGTCACTTTTCAGAAGTTTGATGTATTTTGCCAATACTTGTATTTGTTGAACTTCTTCCAGTGCCTCCTGGAAGTTGGTCAGGGAAAGAATTCAACTACTCTTCCCAAGCCTGTCTTTTCAGCATGTGTATATGAAAGACAGAGCACATGAGACCAGAGATCAGTAGGTTCTTAAAGTCCAAGAGCCCAAGGATCCAGCAGAGCCATGAATTTAACAGCCTGGAATTCTGTGGCTCTTTGGCTGCACATTAGAATCACCTGGGGGAACTTTGACAAGTGCCAGCGCCCAGGACCAATTAAACCAAAATCCATGGCGATGTCACCCAGACATGGGAAGCTTTTAAAGTTTCCCAGTTGAGTCCAATATACATCCAAACATGAGAAACACTCTGGAAGAGAATGCTACAATCTAACCTTCCAGTCACTCTGATGCAACTGATAGGATAAACAAAGAGGAACCTGAGAGCCAAGGTGAAACAGCAGCTGCTACCAAAGGAGACTATTCTGAAGGCTGAGTGCCTGTGTGCGTGCATAGTTGCTTCAGTTGTGTCCGACTCTTTGTGATCCTATGGACTGTAGCCCGCCAGGCTCCTCTGTCCCTGGGAGGTTCTCCAGGCAAGAACACTTGAGTGGGTTGCCACGCCCTCCTCCAGGGGATCTTTCCCACCCAGGGATCGAACCTGCGTTTCTGCAGCTCTTGCATTACAGGTGAGGATTCTTCAACGCTGAGCCACCACCAGTAAAGCCTGAATGCCTGTGTGGTCTCTCCCAAAAGTCCTTGCAAGGTTCTAGCAACCTCTGATCTAAGAGACAGCCTAACTAATTAATTACAATCACACAAGGTATGATTTTTAGCCCAGCATGATTTTTTTCTTAAATAGCAATAAGGTTTGACCTGTATGCTGACTAATGTACATTCCCAATTTTGGGTTCCAGAGCCCTCAACAATATATTTAAAATGGTGCATTTATTTATTTATTTTTCAATTTTGGGGTTATAAAGTTTACAGTCTGTAGTTTTGTAATTCTTGATTAGGTGGGGGTTTTGGTTTTGTTTGTTTCCACATTTGTTTTTAATTACTATCTTCCATTATAAAATAAGTATCAAGGTGGGAAACTATGTCAGATATTTTCTCCACGGGTAATAGGCATTCATTAATTCCCAAAGAAACCCCAAACTGATGAAATCTGAGTTTAAGGAAGGCACTCCCGAAGTTCTGCCTTTTTAAAAATATTTTGTGTCTCTAGATATATTTGGAAAACTAAGCATGTGGCACTTGCTCCTCCCACAGGGTATGAAATCTCCCATCTTGTACATGGATTGCATCATGTAAATTTAGAAATGACAAAGTGATACACAACCTTTCAGATGTGAAAACCAATTAGTGTTTGTGTGGGGCTGGGCTCTGAGAATAGAATGCTATGACCTAGTTAGCTGTCCAGGAGAAGAAAAGCAGAGATACAGAGATTGGAACTGTGAAACAGATTCATTTGGAATTAATTTTTCACATTACAAAAGGGTCCATCAGAGGATTCCTTTAAATAGACAGCTTGCCTAGTGCACTTAGAATGCAATTCAATTTACAAAAGTTGAATATAAGGTATAAATTTTTAATTTACACATAGTTTTTCTAGAATGCAGCAATTGTATAAGATGATAGCACCACGAAACCTAGGAGGAATGAAAAAAAGAAGCAGTGAAGGGCTCATGTCCACTCACCGCTGTGGAGCAAGATGTTTATCCAGTAACAGCCATGGTTGGTGTCTCCTCCTCACTACTGAAGGGCAAATATGCCCCTTTTTAGTCTACCACTGCTCCTACATGCTTTTTTGTACTGAAAATTTCCCTCAAGCTCCTTAAATGTTCATTTTCTTTCAATCCCTTCTTCATCCCCAATTTCTCTCTCCTGCCAGCTCACCACAATCGTTTCAACCCATGGCCCCAGCTCTTTCTCTTTCTAAACTCTGCCTCTCTCTCTCTCTCTCTCTCTCTCTCTCCCTCTCTCTCTCTCTCTTACACACACACACACACACACACACACACACACACACACGAAACATTAGTCCCCAGTCCCTTTGTCCAAACTTGGGCTTCCTTTGTCATGCATGTCTCTAATTTCTCTCACTCCCATTCCAGCTTCTCCATGCCCTAATCTACTCAACCTTCTACTGCCAGCACAATCCTCCTTCTGTAGACCTCCAGCTTTATCACTACCCTACTTTAAAACCACCACCAATTCCACATGGCCTCTAAAATTACGTGAAGTCATGTCATCCTGAATCCAGAGTCCAAAATGACCAGTTAGACACATTTCCAGTTCTACCTCTCCCTGAACATCAGATGTTCCAGTAGTTCTAGACAATGATCCCATCACTTCTCAAAAAATAGTCTAGAGTTTTGGGAACTATAGGAAATATTTTTTTGTGTTTTGGTATTTTTAATATTTCCCAGTGACTAGGGAGGTACTACTGATGTTTAGTGGGCAGGGCAAGTGTTGAATTTCCTACAGTGCTTTAGAAAGCCCCCCAAAATAAAGAATTATCCTGCACAAAATGACAATATCCTGGTGACACACATTATAGACAGCTAGAAGTTCTACTGTTTCCCACGCACACCCTATGTTTAACTGTCAACTGATTCCCATATCCTAGTCTTTAACCTTGACAGCTCCCCCTCCACCAAGTCTATAAGAATATGAATCAGCCATCAGTAGTATCTCAGTCAGCTTGATCACTATGTCATGTGAGAGGCTTTACTGAACCTAACTCCTTCCCACTCATGCCTTATAAATGGCCATGGCAGTTTGTGCCACTCAGTTCAGTTCAGTCACTCAGTCATGTCCGACTCTTTGCGACCCCATGAATCGCAGCATGCCAGGCCTCCCTGTCCATCACCAACTCCCAGAGTTCACTCAGACTTACATCCATCGAGTCAGTGATGCCATCCAGCCATCTCATCCTCTGTTGTCCCCTTCCCCTTCTGCCCCCAATCCCTCCCAGCATCAGAGTCTTTTCCAATGAGTCAACTCTTCACATGAGGTGGCCAAAATACTGGAGTTTCAGCTTTAGCATCATTCCTTCCAAAGAAATCCCAGGGTTGATCTCCTTCAGAATGGACTGGTTGGATCTCCTTGCAGTCCAAGGGACTCTCAAGAGTCTTCTCCAACACCACAGTTCAAAAGCATCAATTTTTCGGTGCTCAGCCTTCTTCACAGTCCAACTCTCACATCCATACATGACCACAGGAAAAACCATAGCCTTGACTAGACAATGCATTTCTATATTGTCTTGTACAATGATTGTTGTTGTGCAGTTGCTCAGTCCTGTCTGACTCTTTACGACCCCATGGACTTCTGCATGCCAGCTTCCCTGACCTTCACTGTCTCCCAGAGTTTGCTCAAACTCATGTCCATTGAGTTGGTGATGCCATCCAACCATCTCATCCTCTGTTGTCCCCTTCTTCTCTTCTCCCCTTCTCCCAGCTCCTCACATCAGATGGCCAAAGTACTGGAGCTTCAGCATCAATCCTTCCAGTGAATATTCAGGGTTGGTTTCCTTTAAGATTGACTGGTTTCATCTCCTTGCTGTCCAAGGGACTCTCAAGAGTCTTCCCCAGCACCACAGTTTGAAAGAATGTATTATGATTATTTTTAATTTCCCGTTAGCTCATAATTACTTAAAGGCAGGATTTTTTTTTTCTGGTGCCTACAGTATCTCATTTATAGTAGAACTGTATGTGATGAATGTTAAATATTTTTAACTATAATAAATTAGAGGAATCATTAATTGGGTTATGAACACCATGCTTTGTGTTTCTCAAATTTGAGTACAACTGCAACACTCAGAGTTTTTGACCCTTACCTTCTTATCAAATTCAAACTTTTTTTTGTCCAAAAGTTACAAACCACCAGTTAATTCAAGCTTATTTCCATCCCATCCCCTCAATATTAGGGCAATAAATGTCTGCTTATTTCTTTTTAATAAACCAAAGAAGAACTGGGTGCTGGAAATGAGTGAAGAGAGAAGGAATTAACACTTTTATTCCCATTGTGTTTAAAAAGGGGAGATTTCTTTGAGTTGAGGTAGTTGGGAAAGGTTTCACTGAAGAGAGAGATGATGGAAATATAGTTCAGGTAAAAACAAAACAGGGTAAACAAATGTGAAATGATGACCATGAACTTTCTTTTCCTCTTTTCTAAAAAGAATAACCATCTCTTTCCTAATGACCTGTAATAATAGTTCTTTTACATAACAAGGGTCTATATTTAGATAGGTCTGTTTTCAGTTTGTCTGTTCTTTTCCATGGGGACATTTGTTTATCCCTGTGTCAGTTATATACAATTTTAATTACAATAGCATTATTAAATACTTGATATCTGATAAGGTACATCCCATCCTGACTATTCTTGATTATTCTTGACTTTTTCTCTTCCATATAAATTTTATAATCAGCTTGCATTTTTCTCAAAATCATAAGCTTTTGATTATAAGTATTTTAAATCTATAGATCAATTTGGGAAGATAGTACATCTTTATGATATTGAGTCTCCGTTGCACTGAACGTGATGTTTTTGCATTTTTTTAGATATTCCTTAATATCTTTTAGTTAGGTTTTATAATCTTCACTGTGAGGTTCTTATACCTTTTGCCATATTAATTCATTGTTTTTGCTGAAATAATTTGAATTCATTGCTACCATATTACTTTATTCTCTCTAGGTTTTTTCCTCACTCTATCCTTTTCTTGTTTTCTTTTGGATTATTTGAATAGACACACTGGTTTTCTATTCCTTAGGGGGTATCCTAGAAACTTGAGCATATTAAACTTAATAAATTTTATGTTAATTTATTTTTCCTACTCTCAAAAAAAAAGAGAGATCTTAGAGAATTTTAGTCTCATTCATTCCCTCCTGAATTACATATTTCTGTCCATTGTTTTATTTTCATCATGGTTTTTCTGATTCTGCCGTCTAAGTATTATTTTGGTTTTTACATAGCTATGATTTATTTAGATTTGCCTATATATACTCTTTCACTATTCATTATGCTTACATCTTACACCATCTTCCTAGATAATTTTCCTTTTTCTCAAACACATCTTTTAAAATTCTTTTAGCGTGACTCTGTTATTAATAGAAGTAAACATCTGAAAACACCTTTGTTTTCCCTGTCTCCTGAAAGATATTTTAGCAGATATAGGGTTTAAGGTGTTTAATTAATTTTCCCCTGCACCTTTAGGATGCGTTTCCACACCTTTGTTGTTGCACCTGCTAAAATATCATCTGTGAACTTAATCATCATGTTTTTAATTTTTAATCTGGACTTTCTAATTGCTGTTAGAATTTTGTCTTTGGTATTGTACAGTTTAACTATGTTGTATATAGGTATGGATTTTTTTTAAATTTATCTTGCTTTGAACTTATTAGGTGTCTAGAATATGAAGATTGATATACTGTATAAATTCTGAATAACTCTTATTCACCACCTCTTATATGTCTTTACCCCATCTCCTTATTCTCTCTTTATGGAATTCTAATTAGATGTATTTTAGATCTTCTCACTCTGTTTTCCACATTCCTCACTCTTTTTTAAAATATTTTTTCCACCCTTTATTTTCTCTGTGCTGCTTTCTGGTAACTTCTTCAAATCTATCTAGTACCCTTGGTAGCTGGATCTAGCATGCTGCTCTCTTCATTGCAATTCTGATTCAATTCATTTCTAATATCTACTTCAATCCTAGAAATTGTATGCTTTTTTCAATTTGACTAGACTCTTTTGAAAATCCGTTTCTTCCACACACTTCTATTTTTTCACACACACTTATTTTATATTCTATCATATATCTGAATATCTTCTGTTTCTATATATGAAGTTTTTAGATATAAGTATGTAGCTTATTGTTTCTGATAATTTTTGCTCTTTATTTTGTCATGTAAACATCATGAGAGCATGAACTTCTCTCCTTTTTGATGCTGTATCTCCAGTACTTAGAACAAGGTCTGATAGGTGCTAAATACCTACTTGTGGAATTAATGAATGATCATGACAGATCTCACAATATTATTCCACTTCATCTTTAGAATTATCTTAATAAAGTTGGCCTCCTGGTTTCCATTTTCCAGATAAAACAAACTGAGACTCCAATGATTTAGGTAATTTGAATGAAACTGTATAGTGAGAAAATGGTAATTAATAGTTGAACCTGGGTCTGTCTGTAGTGTAATGTAGTGTTTCCATTACATCATGCTGTCTCTGAGGCTCTGCTTGGCCAACATGTTTGAACTATCTTTAAGAAGCAGAAACTTCTAACCTCTGGTTTGCACTTTGAGGATGATCAGCAGGGAGCTATCCAGAGTACTGAACTACCTCCCTCAGATGCTCTGCCAGCTTCAATGGCACACAGCACACTCTCAGTCCATGGCCAAGCCTTTGATTGAAGGAAAAATTTCCCTTCTCACTCTGACTACCTCTGATAATAGCCACTTTATCTCAGCTTATGTCTGCTCATAACAATCCTTTATAATCAGCTGCCTGCACTGATACATACCTAACCTGAACCAAACAAATTCCACATCTGCTGCCTCATTCACCAGCAGGTCATGGCCTAACCCTGCCCTCTATCTTCTTTAGTCATGTCTCTGGAAGCCAGCCCGACTCCCTGGCCACATTTTTAGTAGCAGCAAAAACTAATCAGAACATACGAAAAGATAAACTCCTTCCTTCTAAATATTTGGGGACCAGTTTTGAAGATAACTCTACTTCAATATGGTTTGTTTATTGAATTAAGTGCCTTGTAAAAACCAGATATTTTCTCTCATTATATGTATTCTCTATTACAGTAGTCAATTGAATTCACTATTAAAAAAATCCTTTAGCTGACATTTTTGTGCAGTAAAAAACCTATTCAGAGGTGAGGGTTTCCATGAGTTTTTCAATCCTAGAAATGAAAAGAAATACTGCCCTTTCACTCGTAAATACAATGAAGGCCCAGAGTCTTTTAGCTGATTCTACACATCAGTTGCAAGATTTATAAATTTAAGGAAATAATAAAAAGATAGCATCTTTGACTTTCTGAACTGTCTTTTACTTATTAAACATTGTGTGTACAAAAGAACTCAGTGTATATCAAACCATCTCAGTTCACCAGCATCTTCTGAGCTTGTATAAAGAGTTGCCTAACTCACTTGACTTAATTCTATGGGCCTTTCTCACATTGTCTGTATAATGACTAGAGTAAGAAGTTGCTTGCCTAATCTAGGTACGAGACAAGTTTTTTCCTCGGGATGGTTCTCACCTCTGGGATGTATAATTTTCGTGACACTCACTTGCTGAAGGTCAGATATCAAGCTCATTAAGGGTCTGTGCTGGCAAAATATAAAAGGCAAAGGAGAGCAGCTGGAATCTAAGCACGTGCCATGATGCCTGTCAGTTGCCTTTTATCTCTTTCTTTTTAAGCTCAAAACTGCCCATACATTTTTTCCTAATTAACAAAAGCAGAAAATTTCTTAATGTCATGGGGTATGGGGTTGAGAGAGGAAATACATAGCTATGCACGTTGATGTGAGGGTGTGAACACACTTGTTATACCTTCTCATTATGTCCCTGAATGTCACCTAATAAGGGGGGAAAATTAAAGAAAGCGGAGAGGTCTTGCAGGAAGTTAAAACTGTTTCCATAAATGTCAAACAATAAGCACATCCAGTTGTTTATATTTACAGAAAATCTCCTCACCACAGCCCTAAGGGCCACACCCAGAAAACACTAGTGAAATAAAACAATTCCCAGATGAAAACATACACACACAAAATGAAAGATGGAAGACTTTAAATTGATTGCTGGTGTCCTCTGAATCTCTTGCTGCTGATATCCTACCATCGATCAAAAATGGAAGCAGTCTGTTCTGAAACGTGCCAGATCTCAATGTAAGAACTTCCTTTCAGCTTCTGTGCACCTACAGCGGTTGTGTTCGTAGCTCTGTTCTAGTTGCCTTGCTCTTTAGCGCCACCTAGCATTCAGTTGACAAAGCACGGGTGAGGCCTCCGGCCTTCTGACTTGCTGTGCTGAAGAGGCTTAGAGATTTCACCAGAGGCATTCAGCTTTAAAGTTAGGAGCACGTGAAAAATGTCAGTCCTTCCCTTCAGTGCCTTGACTTTAAACCACCCATAGTTTGAAACAGCCTTTCTCCATAAAAAATGTAAAAAAAAGAACATCAGACAAAATATTCTATTCCAAAGAGGAAGTGATGAAAAACAGGAAATTAATAAAAGTGAAGATATGAGAAGAGCCCTAGGTATGTCAAATTGGCATATAAGCTTTTTTTTTTTTTAATAAGCTTTAAGGACCTGAATTATTGTCAAGCATAAAAGATTTGCACGAAAAGAGTGAGGGAGTGACATATGTAGGTTACAACATATGCACTGAAGAGAGAAAGATGTAGCTCGCACCACGGCAACTCTGATGCTGTAATCTCATTTTCTTTTATCTCCTTCAGCAGTGCTAGTTAGCAACCTAAAATGGGTTCCCCCGTAACCCAAAGGGCGATCCAGAGTGCGTGTCCCTCTTCAAGCGTTTTGTAATACTAATTAACTAATTCCCAGCCACAGGAAGGGAACCTGTAAAGATTCGCCTGAGGCAAACTGCTAAATAAATGGTGACAGATTTCCCAGTTTTCAATTAGATGAAATGACATATTGGGACAGTGAACGGCCTGATTCCTAATGATAAGAGTTTTATGAGTTTTTCATTCCTGGAAATGAAGAGGAATGCTGGTCCTTCCTCCATTCATAAACAAAAGGAGGGCCCAGACTCATCCTTGCCTTCACCAAAGCACACAGATCCTGTGATGTTTGTGCACGACCTGTAGTAAGACCTGGCCCCAAAAAGCTGCTTCTGAGACTGCTGCTGCTCTACTGAAATGTCTGACAGGACACAGCACAAGGGCCAAAGAGAAAAACCAGCCTAATTAAATCTGCACAGGCAGCTCTGTGCACTGTTCAGCTGCCCTGACTCCAGCTCCAGCCCCGCCCTGCTCCCTCCTGACTCCAGTGTTTGTGCTCTGAATCTCTTGCTCGCATGGCAACTGTTGCTATGTTTGCAGTAATAAGAAGTGCGTGATGCTGGTATCTCAGTAATGATTCAGATACAAGAGCAGTGATTTCTAAATAGACTTCTGAAGCAGCTCTTTCATTGACACTGCACAATTTAACAGGTTTAATTCCTCAGATTTTTTTTTTCTTTTCACCTTTACCTTCTTCCAGGTGGACTGAATCTAACCCTCATATAATGCAAAAATATCCTTCCTTCTGCTTGCCAGTATTTGAAACAGAAAATTTCTCACTAGAGAAAACATCTCACAAGTCATTGTTTCTTATTATCTCCTTGAAAACCATGAGATTGAGATTTTCTTAATATTTAGTTAAGCAGTTAACCTGAAAAATCGTAACCTAGGAAAAGAAAAAGTTCCTATGTTAACCAAAGTGGAATGAAAAATATTTACCATTAATATTTGTGAAGCTTTTTCTGATGAGCTTAGTGAAATCACTCAGTCGTGTCCGACTCTGTGACCCCATGGACTGTAGCCTACCAGGCTCCTCTGTCCATGGGATTTTCCAGGCAATAGTACTGAAGTGGATTGCCATTTCCTTCTCCAGGGGATCTTCCCAACCCCAAGGATTGAACCCAGGTCTCCTGCATTGTAGACAGACACTTTACCGTCTTTTAAAGACCTTAGATGCAAAGAAGTACCAAAAATGCACAAGTAGAATATATTTACCCTCTTAATCCTTTCACAAAGTGAAATGAAAGTGAAAGTTGCTCAATCATGTCTGACTCTTTGAGACCCCAAGGACTATACAGTCCATGGAATTCTCCAGACCAGAGTACTGGAGTGGGTAGCCTTTTCCTTCTCCAGGGGATCTTCCCAACCCAGGAATCGAACCCAGGTCTCCTACATTGCAGGTAAATTCTTTCCTAGCTGAGCCACAAGGGAAGAGACAGCAAAACAAAACAAAACAAAACAAAATTAAATCCTCTGTTTTTAGCCTTAATCAGGAATCTATTAGCCAACCTGTGTTAACGGCCCCCTACATGTCACTCGATGCTAATACAGCCTAGGCCCCAAGAGAGAGACGATGGAGATAAAGCCATGTGCACTGATAGCAGTGGTAACCTGGTCAAAAAAGCAAAAGAAGACACATTGTGTGCTTTGATCACTATGTTCCAGACACTGTTGTACATTTTTTTGTATGCCAGTCACATCACAACTCTTCTACAAGTTAGGAGTTATTTATCAGTATTCTACAAATGAGAAAACTGGAGCACAGAAAACATAAATGATCTTACCAGGGCTTTGCAACAAGTAAACAGCAGGGCCAAGACTGAGCCTAGATCAGCCTGACTCCAAGTCTTATGATCTTTTCACTACTTGCTGAGCTGCTGCAGTGTGAGACAGAGGGCTGCCCTCATACTAATCAGCTGTGTGGCATGGGCAAGTCCCTTCCTGCCCTGAGTTTCAGGATTCTCATCTATTCTAAGCATGTGAACTGGACCTTGCTAAGGTGTGGGCTACAGACCAGCAGCTTCAGCATCACCTAACTTGTAGACAGAAAATGAATAAGGTAATAGTGGCTTAAAGAGCATATTAGACCAGATGGATTTACTATATATAAATCAAATTCCATCTAAAAGCATCAGAATACACATTCTTTTTCAAGTACACATGGAACACTCTCCAGGAGAGATCTCATGCTGGACAAAATAAGTCTCTGTAGACTTAAGATTGAAATCATATCAGGCATCATTTCTGACTATAACATGCGATGCTAGAAATCAACTACAAGAGAAAACAAACAAAAAAATACCACATGGAGGTTAAACAGTATGCTACTAAATAACCAATGCAGCACTGAAGAAATCAAAAGGCAAATAAAAAATACATGGAGAGAAATTTAAATGGAAATACAATGATCTCTGGGACACAGCTAATTCTAAGAGAATTGCAAATCAAAACTATAATGAGATATCACCTGGTACCTGTCAGAATGGCTATTATCCAAAAATCCACAAACGGTAAATGCTGGAGGGGGCATGGAGAGAAGGGAGCCCTGCTACACTGTTGGTGGGAATGTAGATTTATGTGGCCACTATGGGTTTCCCAGGTGGCTCAGTGGTAAAGAATCCGACTGAAAATGCAGGAGATGTGGGTTTGATCCCTGAGTCAGGAAGATACCCTGGAGGAGGAAATGGCAACCGACTCCAGTATTCTTGCCTGCAAAATCCCATGGACAGAGGAGCCTGGAGGGCTACAGTCCAGGGGGTCACAAAAGAGTTGGACATGATGTAGCAACTAAACAACAACTATGGAAAATAATACAGAGGTTCTTCAGAAAATTAAGAGTAGAACTACCACACAGTTTGGCATTTTCACTTCTGAGTATTTACCTGAAGAAAACAAAGGCACTAATTCAAAAAGGTATATGCACCTCTGTGTTAATTGCAGCGTTATATACAACAGCCAATATGTGGAACCAACCTAAATGTCCACTGATGAATAGATAAAGAAGACAAGGTATATACACACAATGGCATGTTACTCAGTCATCCAAAAACAAAATGTAATCTTGCCATTTACAATACCAAGAATGGATCCTGGAGGGTATTGTGCTAAGTGACATTAAGTCTGACAGAGTAGGACAAATGCTGCATTATGTCCCTTTTACATGGAATTGAGAAAAACAACACAAAACAAAACGAAAATACAGATACAGAGGACAGAGGTATGGTTTTAGAAGGGAGGGGCTGGGAGGTGGGCAAAGTTATTGAATAAGATTAAGAGGTACAAGGTTCTAGCTATATAATAAATAAGTCACAGGGATATAATATACATCCTGAAGAATGTGGTCAATAATATTATAATAACTTTGGATGGGGACAGATGGTTACTAGACTTACCAAGGTGATCATTTTGTAAGGTATGCAAAATGCCAAATCATATGTAGTATACCTGGAAGTAGCATAATATTGTATGTCAATTATATTTCAATGAAAGAAAAAGAAACAGGGCTGGTAGGAAAATATTATAGACAGAGAAGTATCCAAGTGTATAGTCCCTTGAGCTCATGTTATCCCTCAAAATGATCAACTCTATAGAAGGATCCTATGCTTTTCCTCTCTGAATATTTAAAAGAAAAATGAAACAGGGAATATCTGGGGGACTACTTAAGGATGAAACTTCCCCTCTCTGACCCGAGAAAAGGCTTTGTTTGAAAGAGAAAGTATCCCCTCTGACCTGAGAAAGGTTTTGTTTGAAAGGGAAACTGTCTGGAGCTGACCACTATCTTGGCCCTAGGAAGATGGCCCTTTCCTAAGCTTCCACACGGGGAAAGAGAAAAGTCTCAGAACGCACCAGATTTGTCTCTCCTCAAAATGGCGTCTGGATAACGTATAGGAAGTAGGAAGGACAAGAGGTGATATTCTTACTTGTCTACTCAATGCATCACTGGTTACCTAATACCTAGTTAGTTAGCTTTCTGCTCACACTGATGTATCAAACAGGAACGCTCTCAACTGAAGATAACAGAAAACTCAGTGATAGTCATTTAATAAAACAGGGGTTCATTTTTCACACATAACAAGAAGTCTGAAAGGAGATTGTTATGGGAAACGATACTGCTGCTTGACGGGCCTTCAAAGACCCAGGTTACTTTTTTTCTCCTTCATCATCTTCAGCACATTGACCTGTCTTTTTCATATTTGTGGCTCCTTGGTCACAAAATGACTGCAACACCTCCAGGTATCATGCCTTCATTTGGGGAGCTAGCTTGTACCAGCATGTTTTTCTGTTCTATACCCTTTTAGCAGGAAATGAAAAGCCTTCGGAATATTGAGAGTTAGTTCATGGTGAGAATCTGGCCCAGCACAGGTGTCAGGTGGACGAGACGCTCAGGAGGAAGAGGATGATTTGCTGACAATGGAAGTGGAAGCTGTGTTCTAGGCTAGAAAAGGGCAAGCATTTTAGAGCCAGAGATACCTGTGTCAAATCTCAGTTCTGCCTCCTAAACCTGGGCTTGGGTTTACCAAAAGAGTTACTTGCCTGGTTTTTGCAAGGATAGGAGAAGATACTACAAAACATTTTATATCATCCATGCGAAGTTTGTGTTGTTTTAAACTAGAGATAATTCTTCACTTTCATAGTTCTACCCAGAGATGGATAAACCTTTCTGTGGCTGAGAAGAGAAAGCCTGTGTTTGCCAGGAATTCAGAATTCTAATTCAAGCACCCTCTTCTCCCTTTTATCACTTATTCTCTTTGAGATAGTAGAACAGTTCTTTTTCTCATTAAATAGCAGCTTTACCCATAAATTTCTCATAGCTTTTCTTCTCCTTCTACACTACTTGTTTGTCAAATTCAACAGGGTTGACCATTTCCTAGTCAAGTTGCCATTTGGATTAAAGTCAAGTTTTCTGAATGTTTTCTAGCCAACAGCTATTTACGTGAAATGACAGAAATAAGGATTTCAATTTTTCTTTCTTTGAAATCCCTGAAAAGAAAACTGTAGTTAATTGTAAATGTGCCTGCTAAACACTAGAGTACTACATGAAAATGGAGAAGATTTAAAATGCTTTAAAAACAACACATCTAAATATACTGTTTCTACGCAAATGAGCATTTTGCTTTCTATATTAAAAAAAAATCTTATTGTTCAGGGCAAGATGAGACTTATACTTTTTTTTCTTCAATAATATTTCACCAAATAAACATAGAGAAATACAATTATGGAATTATAAAATAAGTAAAACAAAAATTGATGACAAAACACTGTGTCAAAAAGTTGGTTGTTTTTGATGAACATTAAGGAATAGAGTGCTTGACTGTGAAAGATACATGTGAACTACTCTCTGATACTGAGTGGTCTGAATTTCATTTTTTTATTTTTTATTTTTTTTTTTTTTTATTCTTCCAATTTTATTTTATTTTTAAACTTTACATAATTGTATTAGTTTTGCCAAATATCAAAATGAATCCGCCACAGGTATACATGTGAATTTCATTTTTTTAAACAATGCTTCTGCTGTTTGTTTATTTGACTATTTACCTTCTTTTTTAAATCGTGGGCAGTTAGAGTTTAGAGACCACTTATAAAAGTTAAGCTACATTATTGTCCTCCAGATTTTTTACTTCCCGAGATCTTTAGCACAAAGGGTGATAAATTCTCATCCATTTCTTATAGCTGACTGCAAGGAGAAAGGAGAAATAATTGAAATATTATCAGGTTTCTTGTATTGTTTTTCAGTTGCTGACCACTAAATTAGGCCAGCACCTTAAAGTATAATTTGTCCTGAAGTATAAAGATCTATGTGTTACATTTGTTTAAATGCCTCTTTATCTTAGAGAAACAGATAAAGATGCTTGAATAGTGTACCAGGTTTAATTGAATATGGCTAGAATTGGAAAATTCATGGAATTATTGTTATTCACAAATATGTGTTGGGCTCCTATTAGGTACACAGAACTACATCTGGTCCTATCTGGAGAACCTCCAGTATTTTGACAGCTAGATTTGTATACAGACGCTTGGCAAATTGAATACATTATCATTTGTTCTTTCCCCCCTCATTGTCTTTCCCTTTTTTCTTTATTTAAAGGATCAACAATATTTTACACATAGACTAAAAGAACCCAGTGCATGTGTCAAGTTCCCTTATTTCTCTAGCCTCTTCATTTATGGGGCTTGACTCTATTACTCTTTGTCTAGGTATTCCATTGGAGATGCATTCATCTAACATTTATTAAGCATCTGCTATGCGCCAGATTCTGTAATGGACATTGCAGAAGAAAAGACAGGTAACATATCTTACTAGTCCTGAGAGAATTCAGTCTAATGATGAGGTCAGAGAAACAAATAGGAAGATAAGTACTGAACCAGGTGTAGGATGCCCTGGGAGTCTGGGAAGGGTCAGAGGAGGTTTCCTGAAGCTAACGCTATTGAACTTGAGTTTGGGGGAATCAGTCAAGCAGAGGAGGGAAGAAAATGCGTACTAGGGAAAGGAAGAGGTAGGGACAAAAGTAGCTGTGTGATGCATTTGGAAAATAGCTCAGAGTTGGGTGTGACTAGAGCAGAAGAGATACATGGAGAGTTAAATTGAGCAGAAATAGAAATATGAACATTGAGACAGAGAAGTTCATTATCCAAGGAATATTGGAAGGAAGAGAACAGCTTTCCTTTGTGTAGCTTTACTTTCAGTCACTAAGACCTCAGACTCTTCATCCAGACAGTGAGCATATACGGCTTTGGGAGGGACTGGATACAGCAACCAGCAGTCTTCATTGAGATTACACTGGAGCATGTCTTTAAATTCCAAGTGACTCTGAATGAACATGATTTCAGTAGCTGTGTGTAGAATAGGTCATTGGAAAGACTCAGGTGGGTAGAGAAAATGTGCTGATACAGATGCTATATGAGTGACATAGACACAGTAAAGTGCCACCATGAACCCAAGAGTGGCCCCTGGGACTATACAAACCAGTCAGCACTGCAGGAGTGGCTCTTGGCACTCAGCTAGTCCTGTATTGATGACACCACACACATGATCATCTGTTTGTGAGTAAGTAAGTAAGTGAAGTTGCTCAGTCATGTCCAACTCTTTGTGACCCCGTGGACTGTAGCCTACCAGGCTCCTCTGTCCATGGGATTTTCCAGGCAATAGTACTGGAGTGGATTGCCATTTCCTTCTCCAGCAGATCTTCCCGACCCAGGGATCGAACCCAGGTCTCCTGCATTGTAGGCAGACATTTTACCGTCTGAGCCACCAAGGAAGCCTGGCTGTCTCCTTAAATGGTGAGGAACGGGAAATGACGATGCAAGGATCCAGGTATCATGATTTAAAAAAAAAGAGAGAGAAATTAACTTACCCAAAGGTTCCATAGCTTGTAGTTTTCTCATCTCCACATTGAAAAGTGGATGATGAAACTGAGACCTACTGAGTTAGCTGCCCAGCGTCTCAGCCATATGCCTTAGTCCTCTTTATATGCCTCTCTACTCCCACACTACTTCCATCTGCCTTCATCCTTTCAGTGCCTAGAATAGCACCTGGCACATGGTAGTTCCTCATCAAAAGTTCATTGAGTGAAAGAACCAACACCTACCACTGAGAGTGCTATTTATACTGTTCTGTGTTCCCTGTTGGGAGCTTCATACTATGTCCTTCAAAATGGGCATTCCGCTGCAGCAGGCCTCACTCCACATGGAAAACTTTTCTCTTCACAAGCCTTATGACTGGGCAGACTGCAAGAGCCCAGAGTCAGCCTTTCCTGCCTCTCATCCAGGAAGATGGCTCACCGTGGAGCACCATAGATGACTTTGCCATCTTATGATCATTACTCATGACAAGACACCAGAAGCAGGAAAGACTCTTGACTCTAAAGTTGATGCTAGTTTGGGACGGTTAACACTGGCTTTGCCAAAGGATTTTGTTGTTAGACCAACTCACCACACAGGTTGCTGTATCAGTATGGTTTGACTGGCCTGAGATCACAGCAGAGGTGCCTGAAATGAGGAACTGGATCTAGAAAGAGAGTTGGCATGACCCTTGGCAGGGCCCCATATGCTTTTCCATGTACTCAGCCAACATTTATTGAGCACTTATAATGGGATTTGGGAACCTACTTGACTAATGCCCCATCCCTTCTGTCAGTGAACAGAAAATTTTAATCCAATGCATTGAGTACTCTTGTCAGAATGAGTCCATGGAAAGGTGGAGATGCAGGGGCACTGAGGACCTGTGAACCTGACAGAGACTCTCTGACAACATTCCCTTGGGAGAAGAGCTTTGTTCAGTAGGCACGTGCCTCTTCCACACCCTCCACATCTGCAGAGAATTTTGCATTCTCACTGCAAGAGTAATTCCTTTTCTGTCCCTCCTTCTTCTTTTCTTCCCGCTTTTTTTCCTAAACCAAACCTAAGCAAGTCTACATTATCCAGAGGCAGCTGGTGCTACAATGTGGGGATGTTAAATGTTTAACATCTTGTCACTTGCAAAACTGATGGAGTCATCCTTTTTGTTTCAGAGTTTCGTGTGTAGAGGTTGAAAAGCTAGATTGATGAGCATTACCAGAGAGAAATATTTTTTAGGAAGTAAGTGAAGCTGATGACACGTTACTTTACAGTTTAGTGAAATTCAGCAAATCTAATTCTATTATCCTGTCAAAGTCTCACAAAAGGGAGACCTGAAAGCATATTTAAGATGAATCTTTAAAGATTTCAGAAACCACACCACATCTGCAAAACTCAGATGCATCTGGTGCTGACAGACCTTTGTTTTTTTATAGACTAAAGGGAGTAAATAATCTTCCAGCAACTAATTAAGTTTAAATAAAGTTATCTTGGTGACACAGCGCCTGCCTCTTTTCCCTTGAAAAAGATATTCAAGCAGTAAACCATAACCACGTCTTTTTTTAATTCAAAGGCTTTTCAAAGTTTACATGGCCAGATTTACCCAGGCACACCAAAATAGAAGTTTCCTTTCTGAATCAGAGAACAGAGTACTGCAAAGCAGATTTTATAGAGCACATAAAACCAGACCATTTAGGTCCCTGTTGTATTTTCACAATCAAGTATGAGATATGGTCTAATACATGCATTCTTGCCAAAATGTCAGGAGTGAGTGTTTTAAAGCATTTATTCACAACTCTTTTTTTTTTAAGGTTCACTGGTTGACAAAATGAAAGGGCTTATCACACTTTTGACAATTGGTGTGATTGTGTGTATACCTGTACTGAAATGTTCATTATTCATTTTTAGTAGAAAGTACTTTTTTTCCTCTCTCTGCTATTTAATAATCTATCATTAAAGAAGGAAATTCTCAACGGAATTTATTGAGAACTTACTATGGACTACTGTAACATTCCTAGCTGACTTATATATGTATGTTCACGGTGAATGACAAAGCTGATCCAAACAGGATATATGCCCTGAGACAGTGAGTAGGGAAGCTGGGGTTGACCTCAGCTGTTCTGACATCCCAAAGCTCATGTGTGTTCTTTCCAGGGATAGCGTAAGAAATTCCCTTTGAAACTCATGATGAAAACAAGGTTGAGGCCATGGTTTTAAATGTGAGAGGGGTGTCCCAGGTTGAGTTGTGTCCCCAAAAAAGATATGTTGAAATCTTAACCCTCAGTACCTCAGAATGTGATCTTATTTAGAAATAGGATTGTTGCAGATGTAATAATTTAGGATGGGGTCATACTGGAGTGGGGTGGGCCCTTAATACAAAATGAGTTGTGTTGGTATAAGAAGGGGAGAGACACACACAGGGGAATGCCATGTGGGGACATCAAGACAGAGATGGTGGCATCTACAAGCTGGAACTCTGAGAAGTGCCAGCAGTCACCAGAGGCTGGACACAGGCATGAGAGTTTTCAGGAGCAACCAATGCTGCCAACACCTTGATTTTGGACTTATAGCCTCCAGAACTGTGAGAAAACTAATTTCTGTTGTTTTAAGCTGTTAGTTTGTAGAATTTTGTTACAGGGCCCTAGGACCCTAACACAAGGGATAACAGAGATTTGCCAGCCTAAGATTTGATGTTAGGCTGATGCACTGCCTGAGAAGTAATAGTCACTCATTTCCCCTTCATCACTTGTGTACAGAAAACCCACCCCTAACCCAGGATGAGATTTGAAATACATCATTTTGGTGACTTCTCAGAAAACAAAAATATATGACTAATTGAAACTGTGGTTAAATTATAACATTTTATAATGTCCATGCATGTCCCAAGGCTTCCCAGATGGCTCAGTGGTAAAGAATCCACCTGCCAATGCAGGAGACGTGGGTTTGATCCCTGGGTGGGAAAGATACCCTGGAGTAGGAAGTGGCAACCCACTCCAGTAGTCTTGCCTGGGAAATCCCATGGACAGAGGAACCTGGGGGGCTACAGTCCATGAGGTGGCAAAGTCTGAGTGACTGAGCACGCATGCACACATGTCTCAAGGACACTGGGAGTGGATGTGTTTTAGCTGAAGTTTTACTGGTGTCTCTCTGATGGTTGCTGTTGGCAACCCATCCTAAAAGTGAAGGCCTAATTAGGGCAGGAGTCAAGAAAAGATTGCAGGTAATTGAGGTCAAACGCAACCGAGGTCGGGCAGGTGACTGACATCCGATGTAGCCAAACTAAGGGGATCAAGGTTTGAGGCGGGCAGAGACAACAGGTGAGGACTAGAGACTGAACACTGATGGAAATCATTAAAAGCTGGCTCTGACAAGGACATCCAAGCTAAGTCAAACAGTAAATAAGACAGAATCTAAGGTAAGTTCTGAGGTTTACATCTTCAGAAATGCAGCCTCTCTCAACTGGCTTTTTCTTTAGTCTGGAGATCTTTGGTTGTTAAAAGGACTCTACCCCTACCTATGCCAGCCTAATGCTCCATGCAGCCAGTTTACCTCCCTCATTCCCTTGCAATGCTGATTATCAGATTCAGTTGAGAAGGAGGAATTTGCCTTCTGTGGAAAATGTGAATGGAGTATACAAGTATCGATGTCCTGAGGAGCCTCATGAAGATGAAGGAGAGATTATCCACCTACTTCCTGATGAAGTCATCCTCTGGGCATCTCTGAGCCAGAACTAGGCTGAGATTGTGGACTTCAAGTGCAAATCATCTGTATCTATACTTTTTTTTTTTTTGACTGATGATACCTTCGCTATTTCAAGATTTTTTAAAAATCTGCCCATTTCTGTTTGTTTTAAACTTTCCCATTATTGAGAAACAAATTAGTGAGTTTAAGACTAGTCAGTGAATGCTGCTGTCCACTCATTCATTCAGGCTTTCCTGGTGGCTCAGACAGCAAAGAATCTGCCTGCAATGTGGGAGAGCTGGGACAGGAAGATCCCCTGGAGGAGGGCATGGCAACCCACTCCAGTATTCTTGCCTGGAGAATCCCAATGGACAGAGGAGCCTGGCGTGCTTTGCAAAGAATCAGACACGACAGAGGACTAAGCACACACACATACATACACACTCATTCATTCACGGTTTTGGTTGAGCGAATTTAATGGAATGGAAGAGGGTTCCTAACTTCCAGATAAGTTGATAAATGCTGGTTCCTGACTTAAGATGATAACAGTTTGGTCAGAAAGGCATTATCAAATCCATAAACTGCAATGCAGTAAGTGCCTATAATCAAGACAGCAAATCCTTCCACTATGGGGATCTGTGTGAGGGAAACCATAGGAAAGTTTGTTGGGGGTGGAGCCTCTATGAGGCTGGAAGCTGCTGGGTGGAGAAGTAGACCTGGTCTGGGCTGGGGACCTGAGCCTTGGGGCCTCAGCAGTAGGTGGCATGGTCAGCCGTGTTTTATAGGAAGATCATTTCCACAGTTCTGCTGCAGCCTAGATGGGGGAAGGGATTGCCTAGTGGCAGAAGAAATTAGCTATAATATTGTCAGAAACAGACTTTAGTTAAACTTGATGGGTTTTAAAGAAGAAAGATAAGACTTGGGGAGTATTATAGGTTACAAATAGAATGGTACTTTTTTTTTTTTTTAATAAAAGATGGTGTTACTAATTCAAGCATTTTATTTCTCCAGTAGTTTAATAATGGATATGTGCTCTCCATATCTATACTCTTTCCCCAGTTGTTATTAGGACAGGTTAAGGCAGCTTATCGGAGAAGGCGATGGCACCCCACTCCAGTGTTCTTGCCTGGAAAATCCCATGGATGGAGGAGCCTGGTAGGTTGCCGTCTACGGGGTCGCACAGAGCCAGACACGACTGAAGCAACTTAGCAGCAGCAGCAGCAAGGCAGCTTATTCCTGGAATTTTCCAGTGTTAGAATATCCTTAGATGATATGTCCTTACTGACAATTCACACAAATGATAGCAGTAATTGTTAACCACGCAACAGGCAATACTTTCTTTAGCATCCTCTCTCCAAATGCGACAGAAGCCCAAAAGAAATATTTGTAGTGCATGTTCTCATAAACAGAATTAAAGGAAACACCGATAACAATTCAAATCAAAACAGAAACACCATCGTCCCTGGCTCTGCTGGTTTAGATTATTCATAGCATGTCCCCATTTCAGCACATGGGATTCATTATAATGTGTCACAGGACTCATTCTCAACACCTGTGGGCACTTTTCATGTGAATCTATAGAGGTAATTCTTTTAAAGGAGGTTAACATTTTGTTTGCCAACTAAGGTCCGTCTAGTCAAGGCTGTGGTTTTTCCAGTGGTCATGTATGGATGTGAGAGTTGGACTGTGAAGAAGGCTGAGCACCGAAGAATTGATGCTTTTGAACTGTGGTGTTGGAGAAGACTCTTGAGAGTCCCTTGGACTGCAAGGAGATCCAGCCAGTCCATTCTGAAGGAGATCAGCCCTGGGATTTCTTTGGAAGGAATGATGCTAAAGCTGAAAGTCCAGTACTTTGGCCCCCTCATGTGAAGAGTTGACTCACTGGAAAAGACTCTGATGCTGGGAGGAATTGGGGGCAGGAGAAGGGGGCGACAGAAGATGAGATGGCTGGATGGCATCACTGACTTGATGGATGTGAGTCTGGGTGAACTCTGGGAGTTGGTGATGGACAGGGAGGCCTGGCGTGCTGCAATTCATGGGGTTGCAAAGAGTCGGACATGACTGAGCAACTGAACTGAACTGAACTGAATAATATTAATCCCATTTTACAGATGGGAATAAAAGCAACTGGCTTATATTTGTTCTGATCAGATAGTAAATCAATTCTTCCTTAATGTTCATTAGAATTTTCACTCCATTCAATTTCAAACTAAGCTCCTTCCCTAAGGCACTCAATTAGTATCAAGAATTTTCTGGCATTTCCTCACTGATACTCATATAAGTTAAGCCCATATATGAGCAAAGCACTGGGTTAGTGATACAAGACCTGCCAGGAAGTGATGAGTGGGTCAGTGAGCCAGCCTGCAGAAAGTAGTTTAGGATCAATGTAGGGAGTAGCCTTTAATAAAAATAGTTAGCAATGGTGACATTTATGGAGGGCTCCATATGTGTGGACTCTGGGTTGAGCATTATATGTGATCTGTTGCTTATAACTAACACCTTGATTAGACTCCATGTTTTATTTTTATTTTTTTAATTTTATTTTATTTTTAAACTTTACAATATTGTATTGGTTCTGCCATATATCGAAATGAATCTGCCACAGGCGTACATGTGTTCCCCATCCTGAACCCTCCTCACTCCTCCCTCCCCATACCATCCCTCTGGGTCGTCCCAGTGCACCAGCCCCAAGCATCCAGTATCGTGCATCGAGCCTGGACTGGCAACTCATTTCATATATGATATTATACATATTTCAGTGCCATTCTCCCAAATCATCTCACCCTCCCCTTTACAAAGGAGGCAAGAATATACAATGGATTAAAGACAATCTCTTTAACAAGTGGTGCTGGGAAAACTGGTCAACCACTTGTAAAAGAATGAAACTAGACCACTTTCTAACACCATACACAAAAATTAACTCAAAATGGATTAAAGATCTAAACATAAGACCAGAAACTATAAAAACTCCTAGAGGAGAACACAGGCAAAACACTCTCCGACATACATCACAGCATGATCCTCTATGACCCACCTCCCAGAATATTGGAAATAAAAGCAAAAATAAACAAATGGTACCTAATTAAACTTAAAAGGTTCTGCACAACAAAGGAAACTATAAGCAAGGTGAAAAGACAGCCTTCAGAATAAACTCCATGTTTTAAATGAGGAAATGGAGGCTCAGAGAGTGACTTGTGTATGGAATACAGCTACTAAGCAGAAAAAGGATTTGAGATTAGACCATTTGAAGCCAGAGTTCATGGTCTCAATCACTAAGCCCATAGTTCTCAAATTTTAGTATTCATCAGAATCACCTGAAAGGCTTCTTAAAGCACAGATTGCTGGGCTGTCTCCCAGAGTTTATGCTTGGATAGGTATGATGTGGTGTCAAAATTTTGCATTTCTAACCATTTCCTGGGGATGCTGAGGATGATGATCCAGATTCCACACTTTGAAGAACCACTGCTTTAACCAATGCTTATAAGCATCTTTGACTTTTTATAGCACATAGTGGGAAGCCATTCAAAGTGTTTGGACAAGTCATGACCTGGCCAGAGTTCTGCTTTTAAAAGATTAATCTGGCAGCTATGTATGGGCTTCCCAGGTGGCTCAGTGGTAAAGAATCTGCCTGCAATGCAGGAGACCTAGGTTCTGATCCAGGTAGATCCCCTGGAGAAGGGAATGGCAAACCACTCCAGTATTCTTGCCTGGGAAATCCCAGTGGACAGAGGAGCCTCGCAGGCTACAGTCCCTGGGGTCGCAGAGTCAGACACGACTGAGTGACTAAGCACACAGAGGACAGATGGCAGACCAGGAGGTTCCCAGCTAAGACAAATAGAAACAGGGAGACAGGAATAAAGGAGTCATCTGAGGTGACCCTCTACTTTTTGGTCTGAATGACCAGATGAATTGTTGCACCATTACTAGAAATTGAGAAGACAGAGGGAGATCTCCATGCTGGTGTATTTCATCTCCTATTTCCACATAGCTTCCTACGATTTTCTGTCTATTTACTCTTTTTATTTATGAGATTTCCAAAACATTTTCCTTCCCTTTACCTATGGGGCCGGTTGATCCAAAGTGCAACCGTAGGCTCTTACTCTCCTCTAAGCTGCTGTTCCTATTCCAGAGGACCTCGGACTCTCCCGCCCGCCGTCAGCTCTTCCTTTATAGTTGGTAGTATAGCTCACACCTTGTGCAAGGATCTTAATGGATTCTACTAATCATGACTGAGTTCATGATTTCTGTGTTTACCTGCAACCCATCTTGGGAACAAACGGTCAGTGACAGAGTCCTCATAATCCATCATGAGTGGTGTTCAAAATAATGTCTGTTTATAAGTTCAAAGTTATTGTACTGGTTTTAGGCACTCACATTTTGCTTTTATGTAATTGCTTTTCCAGGAATAAAGAATGAATTTTAAAAATCCCATTTATAAATATTCATCCTTGAGGGAGTATTTAGTCTTCAATTTAAAACAAATTACCTTACCTTAAAAGTACAATTTTTAAAAGTCTTTAAATTGATTTTTCTAAACTAAAATAATTGAGGAGGTAGAATAATAGGAAAGAAAACTTCTGAGAATCTCTTTATAAAATAAATAATTTTACAAAACAATCTCACAGAGTATATCTTTAAAAGAAAATTGGATTTTACACATGGAATTTTTCTAAAGTGAGCCAAAGGTCAACATTTATCATGTTCACTATCTAGTGTGAAATGCTTGTTGTCTACGTTTTGATTAAGAATGGCGATTCATTTTTTCAAAAAGTTGACTGAACCAGGATCTTTAATGTGAAAGTGTAGATTCATGACATTTAAATACATTCACAGAATTCACCTTCTTTTCTTAAAAATCTGAGTCCATCTCCCATGATTGACACCAACTTTCTTCCTTAGTCCCTGCAAACCTCTCAGAAACTTCATGAATACTCTTCTTTACCTTCAGATAGACAGTGCTGCTTTTTCTATAGATGGCACCTCCCATCTCCCAGGCTTGCTCCCTGCACCAGTGTCCCCTCACCTCCTCTGCCTCTGATTCGTTCTCCCGCAGGCCCTCCTTATCTTCTCTACCTTCAACTTCTTCCTTCCTCATTAAAATTGATGTCTCACAACTTTAAAAAAGAGACAAGTTTATTGATCCATCTCCATTTTTGATATAGTGATAGCAAAAGAGCGGGAAGGAGGAAGGGAACTCTGAGATGTAATAAGAGATACTTAGGTGTGGTCCACTTCAGGAAGGGGCTTTCCAAGTTGCTCAGTGGTAAAGAATCTGCCTGCCAATACAGGAGACACAGGAGACTTGGGTTCGATCCCTGTGCTGGGAAGATCCCCTGGAGAAGGAAATGGTAACCCACTCCAATATTCTTGCCTGGAAAATCCTGTGAACAGAGGAGCCTGGAGGGCTACAGTCCACAGGGTTTCAGAGTTGGACCTGACTGCACAACTGAGCACACACATGCATGCCACCTCAGGGTGACAAAAGAAGAAGGCCCTCTGAAGTAAAGTGTATGTAAGCAGCTGTGCTGGGGGGACTTGAAGTCAGGCTAACGGAAGGCATGGGAGCCCCTCACTAAACCAGACCTGGAAGTTCCATGTGTAGCTCGTTCATCTTGGAGTGTTTCCTTGGGGGCTGTAATTTGTTCAGGTGTGAATAGTGGTGATATGAGACAAGAGATAAAGAGAAACTTGGAGAGTCCCCAGCAGTCACTCGGCAGTGTGGGGCTCCTGCCCGTGGCATTGCAGATCCACTTTCTCTGTGCTCTGGCTGTGCTGATGGGACAGTGTTCTTACAGGTATTTCTCCTTTGGGCAATAGCCCAGCCCTCAGCTTCAAATCCAGAGCATCTTTGGAAACAGTCCTCTGTCTATCTCCCTGGGGGTTTGCCGGGTGAAATGATGTGCATGGAGGTTGTGTATAGTAGTGGTTAAAAACAGACTCTTTGAGTCACACTGGCTGGGTTCATGTTCTGGCAATGGCTTTTCCTCTGTGTGATGTTGTCCAAGCTAATTAAAATTAACATTTCTATTTGCTGCCTTATCTATAAAATGAGGAAATGTTTTCGTTTATTTCCTTTCTTCTTTCCTTTGTTTAGCAAATAGCTGGTAGGGACCCATTCTGTTCCAGGCACAGGGGGTACAGTGTTCAAGACCAAATCAATCCCTGTCCTCCAGAGTTGGTGAATGGGCCATTTCAGGATTTTCGTAGATGAAAAGCTTCGTGACTTTTCATGAAGGGAACAGAGTCCAAGAGGGGCACAGAGTCCAAGAAGTGAATACCTGAATGAATAAATGGAGGATGAATGTTTCTAGTTATTTTTTACTTTAATGTTAAGTGTTTTGATCCCAGAGAATAAGTAACAATTTCTTTAAAACCTGTGCCAGTTTATTCAGGCAGGCTTCCCAGGTGGCTCAGTGGTAAGAAACCCGCCTGCCAATGCAGAAGATGCAGGAGACTCAGGTTCAATCCAGTCAAGAATATCCTCTGGAGGAGGAAATACAACCCACTCCAGTATTCTTGCCTGATCCCACGGACAGAGGCGCCTCGGGGGCTGCAGTCCACAGGGTCTCAGAGAGTCAGACACAACTGAAGAACTGAGCACACAGGCAGTGTATTTATAATGACATTTCTAAAATTGTTCATCATAACTGATCCAAAACCCAAATGATTTGGGGTCTACATTCAATTGTTGTTGAATCCCAGGTAGCTGGGATCCAAGTAGAGCAAAAAGTTCAGGTAAGGAAGATATTTCAATATCCTTCCAAAGATAGATGTTGGGAAGGAATTACTGTCTGCCTCAGTTCCTACACTTCTCCCCTTTCCAGCTCTCATGCTGAGATGCACCGGCAAGGGATTTTTCTTTTTTAACAGCCTGGTTCAGACTCTATTGGAAACTTATCATAGCAGGTAAAGCGTTTAGGCCCATGATGAATCAGTTCAGTTCAGTTCAGTCACTCAGTCATGTCCGACTCTTTGCAACCCCATGGACCACATCAGACCAGGCCTCCCTGTCCATCACCAACTCCCAGAGTTTACTCAAACTCATGTCCATTGAGTCGGTGATGCCATCCAACCGTCTCATCCTCTGTCGTCCCCTTCTCCTCCCACCTTCAATCTTTCCCAGCAAGAGGGTCTTTTCAAATGAGTCAGTTCTTTACATCAGGAGGCCAAAGTATTGGAGTTTCAGCTTCAACATCAGTCCTTCCAATGAATATTCAGGACTGATTTCCTTTAGGATGGACTGGTTAGATCTCCTTGCAGCCCATAAATCAGGGCCAGACACAAACAGAAGGCTGTGGACTCAAGGGTTTCAAAGAGAGACATTAAGGGCCATTCTGCACTTGGAGCTGTTGCTTGCATTTGCTAGGGGCCGGACTCCAATGGAGGCAACTGCTGCAAATGCGTATAAATAAAGGGGATATTCCTATGGGAACCTGAGCAGCTCAGGTTACCCATTCCCCAGAGGCACTCTCCTTTCAGCGTGGCATCTCATATTAAAAGGGGGACCGAGGGATACACTCCCATAGGAGTTCTTGGGGGATATTTGTAGTGGGAGTGGCCCAACTGATTATCACAACACAGTATAGAAGACTTATTCTCAAGGATATTATACATTTTAAAAGTAGCATGAAAAAAAGGGACTCTCTTTTTTCCACATATTCCAAAAATGTAAGTGGTTGTTTTTCTAAGTCCCTAAAGTGTGCAAGTGGAGAAAGATAAAGAGAGAGAAAGAAATATCTAAGGAAGTAATCTCAGAATAACATTATACATTTTCTGACTGGAGTACTGATTGTGTGATTCAAATCTGGATTAAAATTGGTGTTTGTTTCAGGTTCAAAAATCGTCTTTTTACCTTAGCCCCTGACTTTAGTGGAAATGTTGCCTGCAGAGGAAATTCGAGATTAGACTGTGAGCACATAAAACCCAGCGCTGCATGATCTAAAGTTCAGTAGGTTCATGACCAGAAGCCCGAATTTCTAGCACCAAACCCAGTTGTCCACTGGAAACTGAAAAATCCAAATGGTTAATGAGAGGAAGAACCCCATGTGTTCTCACCCCAGCAGATCACAAAGCTCTCTCCAATACAGCAACATCATAGGGCAGAAAAACAAGGGGCGACAGCGTATGTGCCCATCCTTCCCCTCCCTGTTACTGACAAGGTCACTCACCTCTGCAAACAACCTGACCTTTCTGCCCTTCAGTTTCTTCAAATCACAATAATAGTAACAGTAGGACCACCCACCCCCATGGTTGCTGGAAATATGAAGTGAGAAATTAAATATATATGCGAAGTAGATGTTCTAACAAGGCCTGATGCAAAGAGCCAACTCATTAGAAAAGACCCTGATGCTGGAAAAGATTGAAGGCAGAAGGAGAAGGGGACAACAGAGGATGAGATGGTTGGATGACATCACCGACTCAATGGACATGAGTTTGCTCTGGGAGATGGTGAAGGATGGAGAAGCCTGGTGTGCTGCAGTCCATGGGATCACAAAGAATCGGACACAACTGAGCGACTGAACAACAACAACAAGATTTTTAAAAAGTGCTTTTATAGATATTATCCTCATTGATACTTCTGTGAAACTTAATAGCTAAAGACACGTATCACAGAATTGTATGATATTTGTGTTTTGCTCTGTTCTCTCAGTCATGTGTCTAAGAGAACAAGGCAGTTCTCCCAAGCCACAGTCCCAGAGGCAAGGATGCTTTCAACAGAGAAGTGTTTTTGTAAAACGTTGGCATTTGGTAACAGCTCGGCTGCGGCCAGCCACAAACACAGTCAAGTGATTTTTACTGCAGGGTCCACAGAGGCTTCAGTGAATTCTTCTATGTGAAAAGTCTTTAAAACACACAGTCACCATGTGGTACTTGGCATTAATACTGTTTGGAAGCATCAGAAGAGCCTGTTGGGTGTTTTAACAGCCTGGCCTCTGCCCCATTCAGATGGCCATGGAAACCTGCAGAGGGGCTGCCTCTGTGGGCCTGCCTGGAGGGGGCGGATTTGGCCCTTCTAATAGTGAGGTGCCAGCCCTCTGCCCCTGGCACTATATGGATCCAGGGCTGCTGCCTAATCGCACTGGCTGCGGCCAGATCTGGGTAGAGCCAACTGGTAACTCCCTACAGGGCCCCCATACAACCCTTCGCTATACAAATATTGTATAGGAAAATGCATTAACAAAAGGTCACGTAATTTTTTTTATTTTTTTTTTGCAAGAAGAGTTTCATAAAAGATTTCCCATTTGTCTCAGTTCTGAGGACTATGAGCATTCTTCAATTTAATCATTCATTTAGTAAATGTTTTCCATGGCTTAGACTTCTAGGCTCTGTGGATACTATGGCAAATAAAATAACCCCCTCCCTTATGGGGCTTTTATTCTAGTGGGGGAGAAGAAAGACACATTTTTTTTTGTAAATTATATGGTATATTAAAGCAGGGATAGACAGTGAGAAAGAGATGTGGTTTTTAATTTAAATAGGATGGTCAAGGAAGGCCTCACCTAGGAGGTAACCTTGGAACAAAGCTGCTGAAGCTCCAATTCTTTCGCCACCTGATGTGAAAAGCCAGATCACTGGAAAAGACTCTGATGCAGGGAAGGATTGAGCACAGGAGGAGATGCGGGTGACAGAGTATGAGATGGTCGATGACATCACCGACTCAGTGAACAGGAGTTTGAGCAAACTTCGGGAGATAGTGAAGGACAGGGAAGCCTGGCATTCTGCAGCCCCTGTGTTCACAAAGAGCCGAACATAACTTAACAACTGAACAACAAAGCTGTGAACAGAGTGGACAAGGAAACCACAGGCCCCCACGGAAGAGCATTCCAGATTGTAGGATCAGCAAGTACAAATGCCTTGAGGCAGGATCATGTCTGTGAATTCAGGAAACAGCCAGGAAACCAAAAGGAGCAAATTGTTCATAGGGAAAAGTAGTAGCAGACAAAGTGGAGACATAACGGGGGCCAGGTCCTCACGGGGATGTAGGCCATTAGGAGGACTTGGGATTTACTGATGTTAACAGGCCAATGCCAGTGCAGGGACTGAGCAGAGAAGTGTTGTGATTAGGCTGCTTCTTAAAAGGATCACCCTATGTGATGTGCTTTATTGTCCCAAGAAGAATGGTGGTCAATTAATTTGATTTTTTTAATTTAAAAATGGTTGGTTTACAATATTGTGTTAGTTTCAGGTATACAAGTAAGTTATTCAGATAAATATATATATATATATATATTTTTTCAGATTCTTTTCCATTATAGTTGACTACAAGGTTTTGAAAATAGTTTCCTGTGGTGTACAGTAAGTCCTCGTTGTTTGTTTTATATATAGTGGTATATATCTGTTAACCCATACCCCTAATTTATCCTTCCTTCCTCTCTTTCCTTTTAGTAACCCTAGTTTCTTTTCTATGTCTATGAGTCCTTTTCTGTTTTGTAAAAAGCTTGATTTGTGTCATTTTCCTTTAGATTCCACATGTAAGTGTTACATCATATTTGCTTTTCTATCTAATTTTTTTATTCAGTATGATAATCTCTGGGTCCATCCATGTTGCTGCAAATGGCAATATTTTATTCTTTTTATGGTTGTATAATATTCCATTGTATGTCTGTGATATATAGGCCACATAATCTATATCCATTCATCTGCTGATGGACACTTAGGTACTCCCATGTCTTGGCTATTATGAATAGTGCTGATATGAACACTGGAGTACATGTATCTTTTGAATGAGAGTTTCCATCTTTTCCAAATATATGCCCAGGAGTGGGATTGCTGGATCATATGGTAACTTTATTTTTTTGCTTTTAAAGAAACTCTATACTGTTTTCGATGGTGGCCGCAATTAATTTACTCTTTTATATCTGCTTTCCACTTATACAATTATTTAATAAACATTTTATTTAGCACAAACTGTGAGCTATGTACCGGGGAAGGCAGACAAGTTTACAAAGCAATGATAAAAATGTGATAAAGTATGTGACAAAGAGGGCAGCTAACCAAGTGTTGGCGAGGGAAGCCCAGGCTTGAAAGCTGTGTTGCATTATCCAATGGAAGAGGAGAAGGCAAGAATGCTAGAGACTGAAGTGGTCGTGAGAATGAAGATGGTATGTGTCAGGGATTCTTCTACCTCCTTTCACATATAGCACCATATAATCCACACAATGACCCTATGACTATGATAGTTACTATATCATTATGCTCCATTGCACAGGAAAAGTGAGACATAGGAAGATGAAGCTACTTGCTGAAGGACGAGAGCTAGGAAGAGGAGGCACTGGGACTGGAAACCTGACTCTGTTTGACTCAGACCTGAGGCTGCTGACCACTCAGCCCACCTGCACAGATCACTGGGACTGAGAGATGGAGCCGCAGGAGTTCAGTTCTACCAAATTCACTTTTTAAATACATGTTGAGAGCATACTCTGTGCCAGGTCCCAAATGCCAGGACTTCAGAGATAAATAACAAAGCATGGCTCCTGTACTGAAGGGGTGTGCAGTCTGCTGTGTCACACATCAAGGCTTAATAAATAACAATATAAAAATGGCCATGCAGATCTGGCTGTGCAGATGGCCACCGAGCCTTTCTTACAGAATCCATAGTTGCGTTTCTGCCAACACAGAAGGCAGGAGCAGTGGTTGGCCCAGCAGGAAATGTCAAACCCCGGGCGGCCCTAGGATTCAAAGAAGCATCACAGCACATCACACCAGAGTAGGGGAAGAGCCCCCACATTACTGGCAAGAGAAGAGCTTTTCAATGAGAACAAGGCACCCTAGCAGCCTAACACTATTTTGTTATTCAGGGTCTGACAGCACAGGATACACAGAGGAGGAAAGGAAAGCTTTGGTGTTGTGTGATGAGGCAAAAGGTCCCAGAGGTTTGGTGTACATTCACTTAAAACAAAACAAAACAGAAAAAAAAATTGCTTGTAATTTTGTAACCTCCTTAGGGTATTTCAAATGGTTTGTGAAGATCAATGTTGTGCATGTTCAAAGAGTTTAGGGAGTTTTAAAATCTTTCCATTCAGACTGGCCTGTCATAAAGAACAAAGGGACATGGAATTTCTTGCAGGGATCTGAGTTCGTAGGATGAAGCCTAGAGATGTAAAATCAACAAAGCTGGCCTTTGAACTTTCCTCAATCCAGAAGGGGAAAAGAATATGTACTGCTCTGTAGGCGCTTGTGTAGTTGCTCCTTTCATCTTCTATCAATAAAATAGGTTTTGTGATTTTTATTTACAAACCCATCCAGTAATGGTTAAAAGCCTGGGTTCAGGTGGACCTGAGTTCAAATTCAAGTTCTAACACTTACAAGTTATGTGATCTTGGGCTAGTTGGGTTCTCCAAGTCTCAAATGTCTCATCTATAGGATGAAAATAAGAATATCCCCTTCTTCCCGGGTTGCCATGAGGGTTAAGTGAGAATACAATTTATACATGTACAGTAAGCACTGAATAAATGTAAACCCTGTATTTTTTTTCTCATTAGCTCATATGTTTTAGTCTTGAACATTCCACTTCTAATATAAACTATTAAAATGAAAGATGAGTGGATTTTCTACTTTTACTGAGGTTGTGTTGATTGGCCCAAAGGTAGAAGGTAGCTTAGGGGAACAACACAAAGAGGGCTTCTCTATTGCTCTAAAACAAAGGTTAGGAAATAAAATGACCCACAAGCCAAATCCAACTTCCTGTCTACTTTTGTAAACTTTGAATGGAACACAGTCGTACTTGATTTGTTTACATATTGTCTATGTCTGCTTTTGTGCTCAAATAGCAGCAGTAGTTGAATAGTTACAACAGAGACCACGTGGCCTACAAAGCCTAAAATATTTAGTATCTGGCCCTTTACAAGAAAAGTTTTCTGACCCCTGCTCTACAAACATAAAAAATCCAATTTTTCCAAGTCACATAACTCTGAAACTGCATACATTGGAAACTCATCTCCTCATGGAAAAATGTAAAGGCTACCTTCAGGAAGCCAGCACATTTACTTCACCTCACTTGGTGCTGTGTAAGGCTCTTGCGGATAGAAGACTCACAAGGAGGGTCCTTCCCCATGAAGAATCCCAGTGCCCTGATTGAGAATCAGGTGAATATGCAGTGAGACAGATTTCTGTGCCAATGATCAGAGCAGATGGCTGGGGCAACACTCAGGCCACCGTGGTTTGTTATTCTTTTCCATATGGCCATCAGCTCCATTACACAGAAAGGTGGATTTTGAACAGAGGCCCTCTGTTGTCCTCCATCTCACTTCCCTGTCTATTGGAGGGTACTGAGTGCCACCAAAAGGATGAGGACTACCAGACAGAGAATCATTCTCAGATTTTTCGGGCAATGAGGTCGGGGGTGGGATGGGCTGAGCAGGAAATAGAAGCTTGGAAACCTTCTGCAAAGGCTACTGCTCTCATACATGAACTGTCAGGGGAATACAGCTTACCCTTGAACGGTGGCTAAAGAAAAGGAAGGAGGTTGGCCCATGAATCAGGAGTGAGCAAACAAAGTTGAAAATGAATGAAATTGCGAAAGCACCATCATTCATTCATTCGTTCAATTATTCATTTTATACTTATTTATTTGTCTAGTACATGACAGTGATTTTAAGGCACTACAGATCCAGACAGAGAAATACCTAAGAACATACAAGTCCTTGCCCGATGGAATTTACATTCCAGTTGGGTGAGGCAGGCCATCTTAGTTTGCCTTTTCCCCAAAACAGACCATGAAACAAGGATATGAGTGTAAACTGCTTTTCTTGAACATAATCTCAAGAAGTACAGTGAAACAAAGGGAAGGAAGGAAAATAAGGAGCATGTTAATACATAAGTCACTGCTGTATGCAATTATAATGAATAGCCTCAGAATTTTCCCTGTGAGCAGCAAGATAGCTAGAGTATTGATCCAACAACTTTTGTTCCTCATTGACTGAGGGTTATTTGAATGTGTTGGAAGGAACATTAGCTCTCACCCGTACTTAAGGATAGAGAGACACAGGAGACTGTGAGCATGTATAAAAACATCTGAAGGTACTTCCCAGGTAGGTCAAGGCATATTGTAGATACAAGTACTATATCTACCTATCCAGGTGACAAACAATGAATAAACATTCAATAAAACTGAGATGGTGATAAGTGCTATGCAAATGAAACAGGTTGACAGGGTAAAGAATGACTGGAAAAGCTACGTTAAATGCAACACTTAGAATAGCAAATACAAGGAAGACCCTGGGAAACAGCATTAAGCAGAGATAAAAAGCAAGTGCAGTTTACAAGACAGAAACAAAGGAGAGGAATAGAAGCTCTCTGTGGTGGACAGATGATAGGGTGCAGGGAGAGAGTAGTACAGAATGAAGTCCTAGGTTGGCAGAGGTCAGGCCATGAAGGCTTTATCAGCAAGGACATGGCACTTGGGTGGTCACTGAGGGCTTTTAAGCAAGAACATGACATGATCTGGAGAAGGAAATCGCAATCCACTCCAGCACTCTTGCCTGGAGAATCTCATGGACGGAGGAGCCTGATAGGCTATAGTCCATGGGGTCGCAAAGAGTCAGACACGACTGAGCGACTTCACTTTCACTTCACTTTCATGACATGATCTGATTAATATTTTTAAAAGTTCATCCATGTTACTCTTCTTCTCTATTTTCCCTTCCCTTCCTTTCCTGAATGTTTAATACCAAAAGCCATTAGATAGAACTGAGCAAGGTCAACTTCCCCATGGAGGTGGAGCAGGACGTCTGAACCCAAGTAGGTTGCAGAGAATGTCCACGTAGATGGTGAAAGTGGTGAGCAGCAGCTGCCTGGCACAAGGGTAGGAGCCAGAGTGGAAGAATGAGGGGGTTTCCATAGGGGTTGGGGCTGCCCTGCCAAGATACTAGAGCCCAGGTATGAGGAGGAAGGTGTCCACATAGTAGAGAAATCTAGCACGGGATATCAGAGTCCACGTCTGAGAGGGAGCAGTCGTGAGAAGGGGCGGTGAAGCAGTGGAGCTGTGTGGAATGTCTGAGCCCATGCACAGTGAGAAAGACATTGACACAGGGAGGTTGTGGCCACTGTGCTCCCACACAGATTGAAAAGGGTGTCTGCACAGGAAGATATCTGATGTGAATAAGTTGGGGCATGAGAGGGGTGAGGGTGTAAGTGTAGGCAGGCAGTAATAGTGCCACTGATTAGAATCCAAGCAGAGTGTAGGGGACATGCAGTTGGGGCACCCAGGTGGGGAAATCCCAGAGCAGGGTGTCAGAACACAGGATGGTAAGGAGAGCGTCCTTGTGGAGACAACAGTGGGCATGGAATGCTGGAGTCCACATGGGGTAAAGGAGGGTGTCTGTGTGCATTGAGGGGTTGGCATGCCACAGCAGCCAGAGATTTTATACATTCAGGGGCATTGATCAAATAGGTAAAGATATTAAGGGTGATGGGAATCTCTCACTGTCAGAAAAGGGCATTATAGATATGCAAAAGGGGTGCAAAAGGGGAAAGCTAGGACAGACCCTGTTGATTTGAATTGGAGATATAGGTATGAATTTATTATTTGAGAGTTAGAGTTGAGGGAGGAGAGTCCAAACGTGTATATACAAGTGTACATAAATGTTTTTCTAGCTTTGCCTGCTCAGTGACAGGGCCTAGGATCATAACAAGCAGCTGAATCTTGATTTTTAAATACTATTCTTCACTTTCCTCCTAAGGAAATAGAATGATTTGGAGAAATGGCAGATTTCAAGTCTGGGACAAGGAGTGTACAAAATATGCCTATCACATCTTATGCCAGGAAGTAAAGTGGTACTCAAAGAAAGATGGGTATATGGCAAAGGGACAGCTTAGGGGCTCCTGCCTATCAACTGTGAGAAAATTTAAGCATCAAAATAAACAATGATCATAATATCATAATCCAATGAATGAAATAGTAACTTTAAATCCATACAGATATAAATAAATAAAGATAATGAAATTTGGTTGAGATATAGAACATCTCCCCCACAAAATATCTACTCATTACAAAGAGAAAAAAAGGAGTTTTATATTGGAGAGTCCTGTCAGACACCACCTTGATCAAATAATCTAAATTATTATTTGAACACAATAATAGGATAAATCAAATGCAGTGAGATACAGTGAATAGAATACAGGATCATATCTGTGACACCCCCCACCAAAGATGCATAATTTTAAATTAATTGTTAGTAAATCTCAAATATAGCCAAATTAAAGGACACTCAGCCTTCCCAGGTGGTGCTAGTGGTAAAGAACCCACTTCCCAATGCAGGAGACATAAGAGACACAGGTTCCATCCCTGGGTCAGGAAGATCCTCTGGAAGAGGGCATAGTAACCCACTCTGGTATTCTTGCCTAAAGAATCCCTTGGCAGAGGAGCCTGGTGTGCCGCAGTCAACAGAGTCGCCAAGAGTCAGACACGACTGAAGTGACTGTACACGCACACGTGCACAAAGGACACTGCAAAATAACTGGCTCATCATCTTCAGAGAATGTCAGGAAATTCAAGTAGAGACTGAGAACTCTTCAAGATCGAAGGAGATTAAAGAAGTATAACACCGTTATTCTGAATTGGACCATTTTGCTGTAAAGAGCACTATAGAGATAACAGACAAATGGAGTCTGAGGGTAGATGGTGGAATGAAATGCTTCTATTGTGGCTATGTAAGAGAATGTCTTTATTTTAGGAGTACACTAATATATTGGGGAGATCATGGGTGTCGGATTGGCAGTTTACTCTTAAATTGTTCAGGAAAAAATGTACTGTAGTTGCATCCTTTTTTATTTTGAGATTGCTTCAAAATGAAAAGTTAAAAAAATATACATTCACTTTAGCCATTTAATTTCCTGGGTCTTCACACATACCCCTATTCAGTCCTTTCCCCAGAAGTCCCCTCCCCTTGGAAACCTTTGCTTGTCTGTCATGTCATGTTTTTTTCCTCTGTGTAGAGAGGGTACCCTCTAGAATATGTACCATGTTCCCAGAATTAACATTTACCTGTCCAAGCTCACATTTCTACCACAGAGGGTAGTGTCCATGCCCAACACGCTCATATCTGAATCCATCCTACTCATAGTGCCTGGCATCTGCTTGATGAACAGCCATGGGCAGGGGGATAGAGGCAAGATTATGGTATAAATTTGGGAAGCATTCCTAGAGCCAAAAAGGTTAAGTGGGGAAAGCAGGTTTGTTGTTTAGTCGCTTGGAGGGCTCGAACAAACCTTGTGCGCATCAGAACCCAGAGACCCCACAGAGACTGAGCCAAAACTGTGTTTGAGTGTCTCCTGTGGAGGTACGGGTCAGCGATGGACTGCTGCAGGGGCAGGGGCTCAGGGTGCAGTAGACCTGGGTATGGCATAAGCCCTCTTGGAGGAGGTTGCCATTAACCCCACCACAGAGCCACCAGAACTTACACAAGACTGGGGAAACAGATGCTTGGAGGGCACTTACAAAAGCTTGTGCCCACCAGGACCCAGAAGAAAGGAGAAGTGACCCCACAAGAGATTGACCCAGACTCGCCCGTGAGTGTCCAGGAGTCTCCGGCGGAAGCGTGGGTCAGCAGTGGCCTGCTGCAGGCTGGGGGCACTGAGTGCAGCAGGGATTCCATGGGACCTTTTGAAGGAGGTCACCATTATCTTCATTACCTCCACCATACTTTGGCCTCAGGTCAAACAAAAGGGAGGGAACACAGCCCCGCCCTTCAACAGAAAATTGGATTAAGGATTTACTGAGCCAGTAAATCCTTACCCCCTCAGTCAGTCTCTCCCATCAGGAAGCTTCCACAAGCCTCTTATTCTTCTGCATCAGAGGGCAGACAGAATGAAGACCACAATCACAGAAAACTAACCAATCTAATCACATGGACCACAGCCTTGTCTAACTCAATGAAACTGTGAGCCATGCCATGTAGGGCCACCTAAGACAGACGGGTCATGCTGGAGAGTTCTGACAAAATGTGGTCCACTGGAGAAGGGAATAGCAAACCACTTCAGTATTCCTGCCTTGAGAACTCCATGAACAGTATGAAAAGGCAAAAAGGTAGGACACTGAAAGATGAACTCCCCAGGTCGGTAGGTACCCAGTATGCTACTGGAGATCAGTGGAGAAATAACTCCAGAAAGAAGGAAGAGACAGAGCCAAAGCAAAAACAACACCCACTTGTGACTGGTGATGGAAACAAGGTCCGATGCTGTAAAGAGCAATATTGCATAGGAACCTGGAATGTTACATTCATGAATCAAGACAAATTAGAAGTGGTCAAACAGGAGATGGCAAGAGTGAATGTTGACATTTTAGGAATCAGCAAACTAAAATGGACTGGAATGGGTGAATTTAAGTCAGATGACCATTATATCTACTACTGTTGGCAAGAATCCCTGAAGAAATAGAGTGCCATCATAGTCAACAAGAGTCCAAAATGCAGTACTTGGATGCAATCTCAAAAATGACAGAATGATCTCTGTTTGTTTCCAAGGCAAACCGTTCACAATCACAGTAATCCAAGTCTATGCCCCAACCAGTAATGCTGAAGAAGCTGAAGTTGAACAGTTCTAAAAGACCTACAAGACCTTCTAGAACTAACACCCAAAAAAGATATCCTTTTCATTTTAGGGGAAGTCAAGAGATACCTGGAGTAACACGCAAATTCAGCCATGGAGTACAAAAGGAAGCAAGTCAAAGGCTAACTGAGTTTTTCTAAGAGAACACACTGGTCATATCAAACAACCTCTTCCAACAACACAAAAGAAGACTACATATGTACATCACCAGATGGTCAGTACTGAAATCAGAATGATTATATTCTTTGCAGCCAAAGATGGAGAAGCTCTATACAGTCAGCAAAAACAAAGACTGGGAGCTAACTGTGGCTCAGATCATGAACTCCTTATTGCCAAATTCAGACTGAAATTGAAGAAAGTAGGGAAAACCACTAGACCATTCAAGTATGACCTGAGTCAAATCCCTTATGATTAAACAGTGGAAGTGACAAATAGATTCAAGGAATTCGATCTGATAGAGTGCCTGAAGAACTATGGATGGAGGTACATATGAATGTTGTACAAGTGGCAGTGTTCAAAACCATTCCCAAGAAATGTGCAAAGGCAAAATGTTTGTCTGACGAGTCCTTACAAATAGCTGAGAAAAGAAAAGAGAAAGGCAAAGGAGAAAAAGAAAGATATACCCATTTGAATGCAGAGTTCCAAAGAATAACAAGGAGAGATAAGAAGCCTTCCTCAGTAATCAATGCAAAGAAACAGAGGAAAACAATAGAATCAGAAAGACTAGAGATCTCTTCAAGAAAATTAGAGATACCAAGGGAACATTTCATGCAAAGATGGGCTCATTAAAGGACAGAAATGTTATGGACCTAACAGAAGCAGAAGATATTAAGAAGAGGTGGAACTCTTCTTAATATAGTTCTTTATATAGTTCTTCACAGAAGAACTATACAAAAAGATCTTTATGACCCAGATAGCCAAGATGTGATCACTCACCCAGAGCCAGACATTCTGCAATGCGAAGTCAAGTGGGCCTTAGGAAGCATCACTACCAACAAAACTAGTGGAGGTGATGGAATTACAGTTGAGCTACTTCAAATCCTAAAAGATAATGGTGTTAAAGTGCTGCACTCAATATGCCAGCAAATTTGGAAAACTCAGCAATGGCCAAAGGACTGGAAAAAGTCTGTTTTCATTACAATCCCAAAGAAAGGCTATGCAAAGATGATCAAACTACCGCAAAATTGTACTCATCTCATATGCCTGGTGGGCTGCAGTCCATGGGGTCGCTAGGAGTCGGACACGACTGAGCGATTTCATTTTCACTTTTCACTTTCATGCATTGGAGAAGGAAATGGCAACCCACTCCAGTGTTCTTGCCTGGAGAATCCCAGGGACGGGGGAGCCTGGTGGGCTGCCGTCTATGGGGTCTCACAGAGTCGGACATGACAGAAGCGACATAACAGCAGCAGCAGCAGCAGCATATGCTAGCAAAGTAATGCTCAAAATTCCCCAAGCCAGGCTTCAGCAATACTGAACTGTGAACTTCCAGGTGTTCAAGCTGGATTTAGAAAAGGCAGAGGAACCAGAGATCAAATTGCCAACATTCGCTGGATCATCGAAAAGCAAGACAGTTACAGAAAAACATCTACTTCTGCTTTATTGACTATGCCAAAGCCTTTGAATGTGTAGATCACAACAAACTGTGGAAAATTCTTCAGGAGATGGGAACACCAGACCACCTGATCGGCCTCCTGATAAATCTGTATGCAAGTCAAGAAGCAACATTAGGTAGGTTGATTCCTCCAGTTCCATTTTTCTTTCTCAAGATCGCTTTGGCTATTCGAGGTTTTTTGTATTTCCATACAAATTGTGAAATTATTTGTTCTAGCTCTGTGAAGAATACTGTTGGTAGCTTGATAGGGATTGCATTGAATCTATAAATTGCTTTGGGTAGTATACTCATTTTCACTATATTGATTCTTCCAATCCATGAACATGGTATATTTCTCCATCTATTAGTGTCCTCTTTGATTTCTTTCACCAGTGTTTTATAGTTTTCTTTAGGTAGATACATTCCTAAGTATTTTATTCTTTTCGTTGCAATGGTGAATGGAATTGTTTCCTTAATTTCTCTTTCTGTTTTCTCATTATTAGTGTATAGGAATGCAAGGGATTTCTGTGTGTTGATTTTATATCCTGCAACTTTACTATAATCATTGATTAGTTCTAGTAATTTTCTGGTGGAGTCTTTAGAGTTTTCTATGTAGAGGATCATGTCATCTGCAAATAGTGAGAGTTTTACTTCTTCTTTTCCAATTTGGATTCCTTTTATTTCTTTTTCTGCTCTGATTGCTGTGGCCAAAACTTCCAAAACTATGTTGAATAGAATGGTGAAAGTGGGCACCCTTGTCTTGTTCCTGACTTTAGAAGAAATGCTTTCAATTTTTCACCATTGAGGATAATGTTTGCTGTGGGTTTGTCATATATAGCTTTTATTATGTTGAGGTATGTTCCTTCTATTCCTGCTTTCTGGAGAGTTTTTAGCATAAATGGGTGTTGAATTTTGTCAAAGGCTTTCTCTGCATCTATTGAGATAATCATATGGTTTTTGTTTTTCGATTTGTTAATGTGGTGTATTACATTGATTGATTTGCAGATATTGAAGAATCCTTGTATCCCTGGGATAAAGCCCACTTGGTCATGGTGTATGATCTTTTTAATGTGTTGTTGGATTCTGATTGCTAGAATTTTGTTTAGGATTTTTGCATCTATATTCATCAGTGATATTGGTCTGTAGTTTTCTTTTTGTGGGATCTTTGTCAGGTTTTGGTATTAGGGTGATGGTGGCCTCATAGAATGAGTTTGGAAGTTTACCTTCCTCTGCAATTTTCTGGAAGAGTTTGAGCAGGATAGGTGTTAGCTCTTCTCTAAATTTTTGGTAGAATTCAGCTGTGAAGCCGTCTGGACCTGGGCTTTTGTTTGCTGGAAGATTTTTGATTACTACAAAGCCACAGTTATCAAGACAGTATGGTACTGGCACAAAGACAGAAATATAGATCAATGGAACAAAATAGAAAGCCCAGAGATAAATCCACGCACATATGGACACCTTATCTTTGACAAAGGAGGCAAGAATATACAATGGATTAAAGACAATCTCTTTAACAAGTGGTGCTGGGAAATCTGGTCAACCACTTGTAAAAGAATGAAACTAGAACACTTTCTAACACCATATACAAAAATAAACTCAAAATGGATTAAAGATCTAAACATAAGACCAGAAACTATAAAACTCCTAGAGGAGAACATAGGCAAAACACTCTCTGACATACATCACAGCAGGATCCTCTATGACCCACCTCCCAGAATATTGGAAATAAAAGCAAAAATAAACAAATGTGACCTAATTAAACTTAAAAGCTTCTGCACATCAAAGGAAACTATTAGCAAGGTGAAAAGACAGCCTTCAGAATGGGAGAAAATAATAGCAAATGAAGCAACCGACAAACAACTAATCTCAAAAATATACAAGCAACTCCTACAGCTCAACTCCAGAAAAATAAATGACCCAATCAAAAAATGGGCCAAAGATCTAAATAGACATTTCTCCAAAGAAGACATACAGATGGCTAACAAACACATGAAAAGATGCTCAACATCACTCATTATCAGAGAAATGCAAATCAAAACCACTATGAGATACCATTTCACACCAGTCAGAATGGCTGCGATCCAAAAGTCTACAAATAATAAATGCTGGAGAGGGTGTGGAGAAAAGAGAACCCTCTTACACTGTTGGTGGGAATGCAAACTAGTACAGCCACTATGGAGAACAGTGTGGAGATTCCTTAAAAAACTGGAAATAGAACTGCCTTATGATCCAGCAATCCCACTGCTGGGCATACACACTGAGGAAACCAGAATTGAAAGAGACACGTGTACCCCAATGTTCATCGCAGCACTGTTTATAAGAGCCAGGACATGGAAGCAACCTAGATGTCCATCAGCAGATGAATGGATAAGAAAGCTGTGGTACATATACACAATGGAGTATTACTCAGCCATTAAAAAGAATACATTTGCATCAGTTCTAATGAGGTGGATGAAACTGGAGCCTATTATACAGAGTGAAGTAAGCCAGAAGGAAAAACACCAATACAGTATACTAACGCATATATATGGAATTTAGAAAGATGGTAACGATAACCCTGTATACGAGACAGCAAAAGAGACACTGATGTATAGAACAGGCTTATGGACTCTGTGGGAGAGGGAGAGGGTGGGAAGATTTGGGAGAATGGCATTGAATGAAACGAGATGCCAGTCCAGGTTCAATGCACGATGCTGGATGCTTGGGGCTGGTGCACTGGGACGACCCAGAGGGATGGTATGGGGAGGGAGGAGGGAGGAGGGTTCAGGTTGGGGAACACATGAGAAATAAATTTTTTAATAAAAAAAAAAAAAAAGAAGAAACATTAGAGTGGACATGGAACAGACTGGTTCCAAATAGGAAAAGGAGTACATCAAGGCTGTATATTGTCACCCTGCTTATTTAACTTATATGCAAAGTACATCATGAGAAACGCTGGGCTGGAAGAAGCACAAGCTGGAATCAAGATTGCCAGGAGAAATGTCAATCACATCAAATATGCCGATGACACCATCCTAATGGCAGAAAGTGAAGAAGAACTAAAGAGCCTCTTGATGAAAGTGAAAGAGGAGAGTGAAAAAGTTGGCTTAAAGCTCAACATTCAGAAAACGAAGATCATGGCATCCGGTCCCATCACTTCATGGCAAATAGATGCAGAAACAATGGAAACAGTGCAGATTTTTTTTTGGGGGGGGGGGTGGTGCTCAAAATCTGCAGATGGTGACTGCAGCCATGAAATTAAAAGACGTTTGCTCCTTGGAAGAAAAGCTATGACCAACCTAGATAGCATATTAAAAAGCTTTGCCAACAAAGCATTGCCAACATTACTTTACCAACAAAGGTCCTTCTAGTCAAATCTGTGGTTTTTCTAGTAGTCATGTTTGGATGTGAGAATTGGACTATAAAGAAGGCTGAGCACCCAAGAATTTATGCTTTTGAATTGTGGTGTTGAAGAAGACTCTTGAGAGTCCCTTGGACTGCAAGGAGATCAAACCAGTCAATCCTAAAGGAAATCAGTCCTGAATATTCATTGGAAGGACTGATGCTGAAGCTGAAACTCCAATGCTTTGGCCACCTGATGTGAAAAATTGACTCATTTGAAAAGACCTTGTTACTGGGAAAGATTGCAGGCGGGAGGAGAAGGGGACAACAGAGGATGAGATGGTTGGATGACATCACGGACTCAATGGACATAAGTTTGAGTAAGCTCCGGAAGTTGGTGATGGACACCCAGTCCTGGAGTGCTGCAGTCCATGGGGTCACAAAGAGTCGGAAACGACTGAGCACCTGCTAATTCATGTCCAACTATTTTTAACCCCATGAACTGCAGTACACGAGGCTTCCCTGTCCTTCACTATCTCCCAAAGTCTGCTCAAACTCGTATCCATTGAGTCTATGATACCATCCATTCATCTCATCCTCTGTTCAGTTCAGTTCAGTCAGTAAGTCGTGTCCGACTCTTTGCGACCCCATGGACAGCAGCATGCCAGGCCTCCCTGTCCATCACCAACTCCCGGAGTTTACTCAAACTCATATCCATTGAGTTGGTGATGCCGTCCAACCATCTCATCCTCTGTCATCCCCTTCTCCTCCGGCCTTCAACCTTTCCCAGCATCAAGGTCTTTTCCAATGAGTCAGCTCTTTGCATCAGGTGGCCAAAGTATTTGGGTTTCAGCTTCAACATCAGTCCTTCCTATGAGTATTCAGGACTAATTTCCTTTTAGGATTGACTGGTTGGATTTCCTTGCAGTCCAATGGACTCTCGAGAGTCTTCTCCAACACCATAGTTCAAAAGCAGCAATTCTTCGGTGCTCAGCTTTCCTTATAATCCAACTCTCACATCCATGGCTTCCTTGATGGCTCAGAGGTTAAAGCATCTGCCTGCAATGTGGGAGACCGGGGTTCAATCCCTGGGTCGGGGAGATCCCCTGGAGAAGGAAATGGCAACCCACTCCAGTTTTCTTGCCTGGAGAATCCCATGGATGGAGGAGCCTGGTAGGCTACAGTCCACGGGGTCTCAAAGAGTCAGACACGACTGAGCGACTTCACTCACTTTTCACTCACATCCATACATGACCACTGGAAAAACCATAGCCTTGACTAGAAGGACCTTTGTTGGCAAAGTAATGTCTCTGCTTTTTAATATGCTATCTAGGTTGGTCATAACTTTTCTCCCAAGGAGTAAGCATCTTTTAATTTCATGGCTGCAATCACCATCTGCAGTGATTTTGGAGCCCAAAAAATAAAGTCAGTCACTGTTTCTACTGTTTGTCCATCTATTTGCCATGAAGTGATGGGGCCAGATTCCATGATCTTAGTTTTCTGAATGTTGAGCTTTAAGCCAACTTTTTCACTCTCTTCTTTCACTTTCATCAAGAGGCTCTTTAGTTCTTCTTCACTTTCTGCCATAAGGGTGGTGTCATCTGCTTATCTGAGGTTATTGGTATTTCTCCCAGCAATCTTGATTCCAGCTTGTGCTTCTTCCAGCCTAGCATTTCTTATGATGTACTCTGCATATAAGTTAAATAAGCAGGGTGACAATATACAGCCTTGATGTACTCCTTTTCCTATTTGGAACCAGTCTATTGTTCCATGTCCAGTTCTAATTGTTGCTCCCAGACCTGCATACAGGTTTCTCAGGAGGCAGGTCAGGTGGTCTGGTATTCCCATCTCTTTCAGAATTTTCCACAGTTTATTGTGATCCACACAGTCAAAAGCATTGGCATAGTCAATAAAGCAGAAATAGATGTTTTTCTGGAACTCTTGCTTTTTCGATGATCCAGCGAATGTTGATAATTTGATCTCTGGTTCCTCTGCCTTTTCTAAAACCAGCTTGAACATCTGGAGGTTCATGGTTTACATATTGTTGAAGCCTGGCTTGGAGAATTTTGAACATTACTTTGGTAGTATGTGAGATGAGTGCAATTGTGTGGTAGTTTGAGCATTCTTTGGCATTGTCTTTCTTTGGGATTGGAATGAAAACTGACCTTTTCCAGTCCTGTGGCCACTGCTAGTTTTCCAAATTTCCTGGCATATTGAGTGCAGTGCTATCACAGCATCATCTTTTAGGATTTGAAATAGCTTAATTGGAATTCCATCACCTCCACTAGCTTTGTTCACATTGATGCTTTATACCATCCAACCATCTCATCCTCTGTAACCTGCTTCTTCTCATGCCCTCAGTCTTTCCCAGCATCAGGGTATTTTCCAATGAATCGGCTCTTGGCATTAGGTGGCCACAGTATTGGAGCATCAGCATAGGTCCTTCCAATGAATATTCAGGGTTGATTTCCCTGAGGTTTGAATTACAACTGTGTGACCCTGGACAAGACTTAGACTTTCTAAGCCTTGGTTTCCTTGCATGTAAAATGAATTTTTGGGTGGAGCAAAGATTATAGGGATTGTAAGGCATCTGATTGTGTTCCTGGCAGATGTACTAAAAATTTTAGTTTCCCCTCTCCACTTAAAAAGAAGAATAAAAATCATCAAAGAAGACTAGAGGTTTACCACTCCAGCTTATATTCTTGACTTCACTCTAACCTTAGCATATGAACTTGGGTACATTAATTCACTTTACTTGGCTTCAGTGTACTTCTCAGTAAAATGGGAGGTGGTTAAATGGAGGGATGAGGAGTGGGCTTAATAACTCTCATGCTACCAAGATCTCACAGTTCTGTATTTAACAAGATTTCCCTGTTTTGGATACAAACAGTGAAGAATAAGAAAGGTTCTGCTATATTTAAAGGATCTTCCTCAGTTTAGCAGGCAAAGTCCACCTCCTGCTAGACTGTACAGCTGATTCGTTTATACCTGTTTAAAGCAGAGGTAAATTGAGAGGTGGTAGTGTTGTCAGGTTGAGCACATTAATAATTTATAAACCATCAAGGAATTAATGCACACTTTCAGTTCTCACTGCATTTTTCTTTATTCATAATTCTTTACCTAATTGCTTTTTCCTTTAAAATTAAGGGAGCTGAGACCTTGGCTATTTGCCTAATGGCTCAAACACAGCCATGACCCATTGCCAAGTCTTTCAGTCTTTTTATAGCCCAGGGACATTTGCCGTTGACAGAAAGCTGATGGGCTTGATTTTCCTGAAAAAGATACTTTGCACTGACCTCTGACCCCATTAAATACTTTGGCCATTGCCCATTTACTGTAATGGGTGCAATAAATTTGTTTTAATTTAGGACATTATCAAGTAGGGAATATTGACAAAGACAAAACAATGTTTTCAAAACAGCCAGAGGGAAATCATGAATAAATAAATATGTTGAATCTAGCTGATAAATTAACAAAGGTTTATTCATGGTAATCTGACTGGACTATTTCAAAGTTAGGCCAAAGGTGATTCTGTATCTAATAGAAGTGTCGTCTTTCTCTTTAGGCCAAAGAAAAGGTGTGTGGCATAGAGAGAAATTGCAAAGTGTACAGCGGCATTTATCCCTTCTGACAGATCTGTTTTAAATAGATGTATTTGTTTTCAGCTAAATGCCAAAAGGAATAGCCAGATGACTCTAGTAGCCTTTTCTATGGCAAGGCATTTATTTTCTTTGTGTAAACACCTTTATTAGGGATCTGAGCAGGCTGTTTCTTCACTTTTTCTTTGTATTAGTCCTTTAGATTAGTGTCAAAGCTCTGAAATTCTGGTTAAATATTGCCTGTCTTTGTTTCCTTTTGAGTGAAATAAATGACTCCTAACCTGGATATATTCCTCTGAAGGAAGGGGATGAGGGTGCATATGGCGCCGATCCTTGGGCTAATATCCTTAGATAGGTAACAGGGTTCAGACCGACGGCAAAAGGATCCACAAACCACCAAGCATATTTGCAAAGCTGTGAGGCCTTAGATGGTGCTATATTATGCAAAATCCAAATGGCTAAATCTTCCAGGTTACAGGCCGCCCTGGAGGGCCTTTTTAGCTGCATAAAACTAACTGGAACCACTTGAAAGAAGAAAATTTTGCCTAAAGTGTTTAATCACACTGGTAGCCTAATTGTTTTCTATTCAATTTAGGACAGTGTTTAGGAAGATGAATCCATGTGTGCAGCTTAGGAAACCTTACACAAGCTCAGAGAGTCGGGGAGAATCATAAACATCTCATTTATAAAGTTTGGTGTGTGTGTCTCATGTTTTGACATCACTGCTCAGGAACGGGAAAACCATTGTCAGACAGTGGAAAGTATACTTGTTTAAAAGGTCTAACAAAGCAAAACATGAGAAGCTGATTCTGGTCTCTCTATGATAAGGAGGCATATTCTCAATAAGAATTTTCTTGATCACTTTTGCATGCAAAGGGTCCAAAACTCTGTTAAGTCATGACTCATTCAGTGAGCTCCCCATGTGGTAACACATCAACAATTTGACATGTGCTGCCTGGTGGGCTGCTGTCTATGGGGTCGCACAGAATCGGACACGACTGAAGCAACTTAGCAACAGCAGCAGCTGTTACGTGTGTGTGCGTGTGTTCAGTCATGTCTGATTCTTTGTCACCCCATGGACTATAACCTGCCAGCTCCTCTGTCCATGGGATTCTCCAGACAAGGGTACTGGAGTGGGTTGCCAGGCCCTCCTCCAGGAGATCTTCCCACCTAAAGGATGAAACACATGTCTTCTTCTGTGGCTGTTGCATTGGCAGGGAGAGTCTTTACCACTAAACTACCTCAGAAGCCCATACTGCTGTTAAATGACGTGTATTTTAGAAGACAAAGCATGCACTGGAAGTATAAAGACCTGTTGATCAAGTTTTGGTTCTGCTTCTTGCTAGTTCTGTGAGTTTATGCAGGTGATTCAAACTTTTGAGCCTGGCTTTCCACCTGCATGGGATTGATGCCTTCTTGGACAACCATGGAGGTTTTAAGCTAAACTCCATGGAGGTTTTAAATTCTTTAATCAATCGAAAAGTATGTGCAAGCTATAAAGCCCTCTGCAAATATAAGAAATTATTTTTATGTCACTGTGACAGAACTTAATGTTCTAGGTTGCTTTATTTTTATCCGGTTGCTTTAATTTTACTCTTGCTTGCAAGTCATGTAGACAGTATACGTGTGCTGTAATTCACTAAGGCAAAATCCCCAGCTCGGCATAAGCCACATTTGGAATAATATGATAAAAATGGATTGTATGCCCATCTGAAGTCTTCTTTGGAATGTAATTTCTTCAAAAGCAATTATGGCACTAACAGGTATTCCGAGAATTCATGAATCCCACAGCCAAAGCCATGATTTGCTGCTTCAATACCAGACGCATTTGGCAGGCTGTGATTTGGAAGCCACAGTGTGGTGCGTGCGTGTGTGTGTGTGTGTGTGCGGGTGCCTGCTCAGTCCTGTCCAACTCTTTGTTGACTGTAGCCCTCCAGGTTTCTCTGTCTATAGGATTCTCCAGGCAAGAATACTGAAGTGGGTTGCTATTTCTTCCTCCAGGGAATCTTGACCCAGGGAATCTTCCTGACTCAGGGATCCAACCCGCATCTTACATCTCCTGCATTGGCAGGTTGAGTCTTTACCACTTGTGCCATCTGGGAAGCCACAATACTGGCTGCTTTTGAGGATCTAAATGGGGCCATTTTCACCCACTGAGGCATTGCCTGCTCCCACCACTCAGGAGAGATGGGACCCAGATTCCCCGGGATTTCTTCAGACAATCTTTTTCTTCCTTCCTTATGTACCTTAACAACATATCTTTCTGGATTAAGAGGTGACAGTGTTTTAGGGTTTTTCCCCACCCCTCAGGTGTTCGATATGAGTATTCTATAAATGTGCCTTATATAAAAACCCTTGTGAAGCAGCTCAGAATTTTTCAGTGCCAACCTTACACAGCCTGTCATTCAAACCCTTAATGATGGGTTATGTGAAAGTGACTTCTCTACACTTTCCTTTGCTTCATCTTAGATGGCAGCGTGGTTCTTCCTTTGAAGAAAAAAAGCACTCAAGACGACGGTTCCTTCAGGCAAATAGCATGGTTCAGTTACTATATCAAATGAAATGTATATAGACAAAAAGCTACAAACACCAGCTTGAGCAGAAGTGGTAATGTAGAGCTAGGTATGCGGTGGTGTGTGTATGGGAATCAGGCATTCAGCCCTGGCCAAATGTCAGTCAGTGCAGATAAGGAAGATAAAAATCTTCTGCCTAAGTGGGAACTGTGTAATTTCACTCTGCCTTTCCAATACATCAAAGCTAGTTTCAGAGACTACATCATTTCCAGATACCTTCTAAAGAATCATAGAATGTAAAAAATAGAGGTCATGTGACTTCCAGATGGATACCGGGATCCCTCTGTAGCACCTAGCTGGAACAAGATGTTCCAACCACAGCTGGAATATGCCTGGAGATGGGATGGTACCCGCTTCTAGAACAACTCAATCTATTTATGGACAGTTCTAACGTTAGGAAATGCAGTACTTTGTTTTAACTTTTCCCAATGTCTAAACTGTAGGAGATGTCACCTACCTGAGGTCTTTGTCAATTCTGGATATTCAACCAGTGACAATCCAATCTAACCATTGTCAAGTGGCACAGACCTCCCCTCATTACTCATAAAGCAATCAGGCAAAGTTCTGCCCATGATATGAGTCTAGCTCTATGTTCTAACCTATGGATTGCCCCTTTAAGTTTATCCTTACTGAAAAGAAATAAAGCCAATCTGGCATATTTTTTTTTCTTACTGAAGCCATGCTAGCTTCTAGTGATCAGAACTGTCTTTAAGTGTACAGAAAACCTGTTTTCATATTCTTTTGGGGAGTTTTGCCCATCGTACGCATTAACCCACCAGCTTAGTTTGTGAACTCTGCCTAACTCCTGCTTTGGAGAGTTCAATCTATATTTGGGTGTGTTCTATCTGCTACTGCTTTTCCCACTCTTCAAGGTTCCTCTGTATCTTATGTACATATTGATTTACTTCTCCCTGGATAATATTTTTGCTTAATGTGCTTGTCATGAGAGTCATTATCTCTGCATTCATTTCAGCCAACATAGCCTCATATTTTAGTTTTGAATGTCCTTGTTGTCTTTGCTCAGGGTACATGAGTGACTATTTGCAAGCAGGCTATGTTGCGCTGACAAGCCACAGTCTGAATGGTGTGCACACACAAAAATACAAATCGTCTTATTTGGATTTGGGTGTGAACTGGCCTCGTTAGCAGCCAATCAACTAGGTAGTCTATAACATAACATGTGGACTGAGAAGCAAAAAATAACTTCTGAATTTTGGTTCAGGGTACATGAGTGACTATTTGCAAGCAGGCTATGTTGCGTTGGATAAATTATTCATTCTCTAGTGTACCTTTTGGGTATAGTGGCTCAGCTGGTAAAGAACCCGCCTGCCAGTGCAGTAGACGCAAGAGACGCGGGTTCAATCCCTGGGTCGGGAAGATCCCCTGGAGAAGGAAATGACAACCCACTCCAGTATTCTCTCCTGGGAAATTCCATGGACAGTGGGAGCCTGGTGGGCTACAGTCCGTGGGGACAACAAAGAGTCACACATGACTGACTGACTGAACAGACACACACACAGGATATCTTTATAAGAGAAAGTGACTGATGATTATGCTTATCTTTGTATATCCATCACAGAGCTAATATGAACTATTTAGCCTAAAATGACTGAAACTGTTTTAGCACTAAGATATATCAATATAATGTTGTAGTATGCAAAAACTAACCTAAAGACTATCTTATTCTCTTTAAAATACAAAGTTTCATTCCATTCCCAAAAGAGGTATATATAAAATTATCATTATAACAATATATATCATTCATATATATGCTTATATATGATACATATTATCCTTTTAGCATAAAGAAAGCCTCCTAGGTGACCAGTAACATGAAGTGCTACAAAATTGAGTGTTTTACTTACCTGCCATTGGTTCAGATTTACTTTCACTGAATTCATGGGGCAGCTGCATCCTGGAAATGCCTATTTACACTGGCCATGACTTTAGCAAACAGAGGTCCTGGTGTGTCTCTGAAACTCTGGGCTTCTGTGAAACTCCCACTGAAGTCTGGATTACCCATGGGTTGAGGACAGTTAGTTCCACTGATCAAGGTCTGGTTTCTTCTGCTTTGTTTGCCTTGACTGTGCTTAGCTTCCATCTGTCTGTCATCCTAGAATAGCAGCCAGAGACAGCTTATGTGATATCTCTTGGGCAGGAAGGTTAAGTCCCCTGGCACGGATTGCATTCAGCAACTAAATAAATAAGACAACTTGGAGATGGGCTTTTATTCATAGGAAACCAGATAGCCTTTTTGATGATAAAATATTTATTCCCTATTATCTTCTTGTTGCCAAGACTACTGCTTATGGCTCATTTCTTAAAAGGAGCTTGAGTGCTAAGGAGGTTACAGGAATTAGTAAGGTAATTTTGATTTTGAAAAATATCTTGAATGAGATTATGTTGTCCAAAACTGAGTGTGATTTGCCATTTAATGTTGATTGAGATCACTCTAAGTCCCACTTTAGTTTAATACTTTCTTTTTTTAATCATTGTTTTTCTGTAAGAAACAGTATCTTCACTTTATAGCTTAAGAAAGTAACCAAATATGTAATCATTTTTAAGGCAGCTAAGTGAATTAATCTATATGAATTCATGTAAGTGTTTAGAAAAGTCTAAACTTCTCCAAATGAATATTTTGTAATAATTTAACACACTTTTATTATTTTAACTATTTACAAAGTACCAGCTAGGTCCTGCAGAAGACCCACAGGTATTAGGATCTCAGACCTGCACAGGCATTCTGTTTAGTGGGGTATTAGTATGGAAATATCCAGTACTGTTGCCTGGAAACTCCCATGGACGGAGGAGCCTGGTAGGCTGCAGTCCATGGAGTCGCGAAGAGTCAGACACGACTGAGCGACTTCACTTTCACTTTTCACTTTCCTGCATTGGAGAAGGAAATGGCAACCCACTCCAGTGTTCTTGCCTGGAGAATCCCAGGGATGGGGGAACCTGGTGGGCTGCCGTCTATGGGGTTGCACAGAGTCGGACACGACTGAAGCGACTTCGCAGCAGCAACAGTATGGAACTACAGATCATTCTACACCAAGGCAGACTCTGATAAGCCCTGTGTCTGGAGTAAAAAGTACTAGAGGGATATGGAATTCCAACTGGGAGTATCCAAGAGGACTTTGAGGAAATGCTTTGAGTTGGAACTTGATAAATAATAAAAGTAGGTAACATTTTTGAGTGCTTACTAAATGTTAGAACTGTTCAAAATACTTTAAAACTTATAAATATTTCTTTTATTCTCTAAAATTAAACATCATAAGCGAAGTCTTGTTGTAATTCCCATTTTATAGTTGCACAAACTGAGGCACATGCCAGTTAAACAATTTGCCAAAAAGGTCGTAGAACTAATAAACAGTGGAGTGAAGACTCAAATTCAGGAGTCTTGCACCAGAAGGCTTATTGTCATTCTTAAAGGAGGCAAGAATATACAGTGGAGAAAAGATAGTCTCTTCAGTAAGTGGTTCTGGAAAAATTGAACAGCTACATGTAAAGAATGAAATTAGAACACTCCCTAACCCCATACATGAAAATAAACTCAAAATGGATTAAAGACCTAAATGTAAGGACAGGCACTATAAAACTCTTAGAGGAAAACATGGACAGAACACTCACATAAATTGCAGCAAGATCTTTTTTGACCCACCTCTTAGAGTAATGAAAATAAAAACAAAAATAAACAAATGGAATCTAAAGCTTTTGCATAGCAAAGAAAATCATAAACAAGACAAAAAGACAACACTCAGAATGGGTGAAAATATTTGCAAACAAAGCGACTGACAAGAGATTAATCTCCTAAATATACAAACAACTCAGGCAGCTCAATATAAAACAAATAAACAGCCCAATCAAAAAATGGCTGAAAGACATTTCTCCAAAGAAGACATAGAGATGACATAGATACACATAAAAAGATGCTCAGTATCACAAATTATTCTAGTTATTAAAGAAGTGCAAATCAAAACTACAATGAGGTAAATCCTCACACGATCAGAGTACCCATAGGCAAAAAAATCTTTGAACAAAAATGCTGGAGAGGATGTGGAGAAAAGAGAGCCCTCCTATACTGTTGGTGGCTCAGACGGTAAAGCGTCTACCCGGAATGTGGAGACCCTGGTTCAATCCCTGGGTCGGGAAGATTCCCTGGAGAAGGAAATGGCAACCCACTGCAGTACTCTTGCCTAGAAAATTCCATGGATGGAGGAGCCTGGTGGGCTACAGTCCATGGGGTCGCAAAGACTCGGACAGAACTGAGCAACTTCACTTTACTTTACTTTATTTTTATACTGTTGGTGGGAATGTAGAATGGCACAGCCACTATGGAGTATTGTATAGCATTTCCTTAAAAAGCTAAAAATAGAACTACCATATGACCCAGCAATCCCATTCCTGGGCATATACCTAGAGAAAACCATTATTCAAAAAGGTACATGCACCCCATTCACTGTAGCACTATTTACAATAGCCGGGACACAGAAACAACCTAAGTGTTCATCAACAGAGGAACAGATTAAGAAGATGTGGTGTGCGTGTACAATGGAATATTACTAAACCACAAAAAGGAATGAAAGTTGTGCCATTTGCAGAGACATAGATGGACCTAGAGACTATACAGAGTGAAGTAAGTCAGAAAGAAAAGAACAAATTTATATTAATACATGTCTGTGGAATCTAGAGAAACTGTACAGATGGACTTATTTGCAAAGCAAAAATAGAAATACCAATATAGAGAACAAATGTATGGATACCAAGAGGGGAAAGGAGGAGGTGGGATGAATTGGGAGATTGGAACGGACATATATGTATATACTACTATGTATAAAATAGATAACTAATGAGAACCTACTGTATAGCACCAGGAACTCTACTCAGTCCTGTGTTGACCTAACTGGGAAGGAAATCCCCAAAAGAGGGGATATGTGTATGCATATATATATGCATAGCAGAAACTAACACAGCATTGTAAAGCAGCTACAGTCCAATAAAAATTAAAAAAAAAAAAAAGAAGAGAAAAAGAAAAGCATTCCAAGCAGACTTCACAAATGCAAAAGCTGTGAATTGAGAGAAAGCTTGGAAGGTTCAAAGGACAGAAAGAATGACCAAAAAAGTGCTTAGCAAAGATGGTGAGAGGGGTGTGAAACAAGGTTTGAGAGAGCATTGTATTTGAGGGCAAAGTATTTGTGTTTTATTCTAAATGAACTGGGGAGACATTGGAAGGTTTTAAGTATGTTTTATTTATTTATTTATTTATTCATTTATTTATTTTTGACTGTGCTGGGTATTTGTCACTGCACAAACTTCTCTAGTTGTGGTGAGCAGGGGCTACTTTCTAGTTGCGGTCCATGGGCTTTTCATTGCAGTGGTTTCTCTTGTTGTGGAGCATGGGCTCTAGGGCATGCAGGCTTCAGTAGTTGCAGCATATGGGTACAGTAATTGCTGCTCCCAGGCTGTAGAGCATAGGCTCAGTAGTTATGGCACACAGGCTTAGTTGCTCTGTGGCATGTGGGACTTTCCCAGATCAGGGATCAAACCCGTGTCTCCGGCATTAGCAGGTGGATTCTTTACCACTGAGCTTCCAGGGAAGCCCTTAAGTATGTCTTAGGTAGGTAAATGACTTCAGTTCAGTTGCTCAGTCATGTCTGACCCTTTGCGACCCCATGGACTGCAGCACACCAGGCCTTCCTGTCCATTACCAACTCCCAGAGTTTACTCAAACTCATGTCCTTTGAGTCAGTGTCGCCATCCAAACATCTCATCCTCTGTCTTCCCCTTCTCCTCCCGCCTTCAATCTTTCCCACCATCAGGGTCTTTTCAAATGAGTCAGTAAATGGCTTATGCTTTTATATTTTGAAAAGACCACTCTGGGTAATATATGGAGAATGAATTATAAGGGGACAGAAATAAAAGCAGGAAAATCAATTAGGAGGCAAATTGCAGCAGTCCGAACAAGAAAGATATATGGCCTAAACCTTGAAGAAGGAGAGATGGATGGATTGGGGTTACATTTTGGATGCAAAGTTAAAAAGATTTGAATTAGGTGGAAGATAAAAGAAAAAGAAAGGTGCCAAGAATGACCCCAGAATTTTGGGTTAAGTAACTGAATGGTGTAGTACCAGTAATGAGCTGGGGAGAACTGGCTTGGAGACAGGGGGAGTTACAAGTTCTACAGTGGACATAGTGGGACAGCTCTGGGCGTAACTTGGGTTGCCTCTTTAAGGATGCTAAAGTATGGATGAGAGAAATGGATACAAGAGGAATTACAGATATATGACTGACAGATGTGATTTATATTAGGTTGAAAGCTCTGATAACTTCAGGTTTTGAGTCTGAAAAAGTAGAAAAGAAGTGATCCCATTAACCTACATGGTAGAGTAGAAGTTTGGCAAAGAGAAGGATTAAGCTGAGGAATCATGAGAAAATTCCCAATTGAATACTGGGCAAGGATATAGGCCTTAGAATATGGAAGACTTGGGTTTGAATCCTAGGTGAGCCATTTACCAAATGTATGTAACAAGTTTCTTAGTTGCCCCAGCCTCCGTTTCTAATCTATGTATTCAGAGACACTCAGTCATGTCCAACTCTTTGCAACCCCATGGACTGTAGCCCGCCAAGCTCCTCTGTCCATGGGGTTCTCCTGGAAGGAATACTGGAGTGGGGTGCCATTTTCTCTTCCAAGGCATCTTCCCCACCCAGGAATGGAATCCAAGACTCTTACATCTCCTGCATTGGCAGGCATATTCTTTACCATTAGCACCACCTGGAAAGCCCTTCTGATCTAGAAAATGAGAGAAATAATAATGATAAAGATTAAATATAATGATATATGCAAATAATACATAAGAATCATACAATAAATACCATTATCACTATCTCTTATAATTCGTGTTATAATAATATCAATATAAAAATAACATTATATTTTGGGATGTGTTTCATTTCTGTTGATTATGACTAAGATGATAACATTCTGGTCATTAGTTCCTTTTAAGCAAGACTTGCAAGGATATTAACCCAGATTTTATATTCAACTCTTTTTGCTATATTTAATCATCAAGACAAATTGCATATTGTTTATGTATTTTCCCTGATTTTACAGATCAATACACTAAGGCTCAGAAAGGGTTCTATGTCTAAGATTATACAGCTAGGAATTGGAGCCTACCTAGATCTGACACACTTAGATCAACTTGCTGCAAATAATTCTGAGTTCTTCCCCAACAAGTCAGTATAAGATAAAAGTACCATTGTATCACATTGCCAGTTCTCTGATATCTATGCTGAGAGAATAAATTCTGTTTTATAAAAATGTTATTAGCAAATGCCACTGCAATTTTCACAGTGTCTCATGGAATTTTCTAGTGCTGGACAATGTTCCACTCAAGGCCTGTCTTTGGATGACATGAAGAAAAGTCTTCAGTTCTCAACCATTGACAAATATGGTAAGTATACAGATTCACCAGATTGACTAAGAAAACTACCCTTGGGAAGGTGATATCTGTTTGATAATGAGGGAGAGAAGATTCTATTTTGCAATAAGTAGAAATGAAGGGTGCTTTGAAAAACATTATAAAAGTGGGAAATTTGCTCTTGTAGGTCATAAGTCTAGTTATCTTTGAGTTTAATAATGTGTGCATAAGTTTTTAAGTGTATGTACAAGTATATGGGAGTGTGTGTACATGTGGAAAAAGTACAACTTTTATGAAAATAATCTACATCTCATGACATTCCAAACATCTTGCTGCCACCTTATTGAGTTCACTTCCTCGAAGCCCCACATCACAGACATACAGGGAAGAGGAGAAAACAAGAGATGAGTTTCCACAATTGCACCATATCCTAGGGAAATGTTTTCTCTTTACCAAGTACCTGTGGGTAAAATGTGAACCCAGCTATTCTCTCAAAAAGCTGGAGAGGAGCTGAGGGTCTGTTTCACTGATGGGATCCATTTTGCACAGGACTACTTTAGAAAGAATTAATAGAGCTCTTTGAAATAGTTAGCACAGTTCTGTGCTTGCCCCTGGAAGCCAGAGGATGGGCAATAACCGTTATCATCAGCTCCCATATTAAAGTGCCAGGCCTGTGATGTCCTTTCTCCAACCTCTAAGCCTGAAAGGCTCTATATTTTATTGGAATTTTAGCACAATGGGCTCATTTATTCATGGGAACTTCCTTTGACAATATGTAGAACTGAAAAAAAAATGTATGTCAGTTAAATAGATCAGATTTATTACAAGAACTGGGTTTGTGGAAGAATAAATCATGTTATGGTCCTGGCTCTGTGTTATTGATGCCAGCAGACCCTGCAGCTTTGGGATCCTCACCAATGCACTTTGTCTGTAGAGTATCAGTACCTAAGGCATTAGAAAGCCTTTAAGAAATGAAGGGGAAAAATGTTCTGGATAGATACGACAAACTACTTGGGAACATTAAAGAAAGAAACCTTTGTGCTTCTGACTCCCAGTACATGTCTAGAATGCAGCCGAGTGCTTTTCATCGTCGACTTTACGACATAATTGGCCACTCCAGTAACGGAGGAAAATATGTGCTAAGTGTCACATCATCACATTTTTTTATAGATATAATATCGTTTTTTCAAACCTTTACAGATGTGACTGCACAACCACAAAATATAGGGCACCCTTTGAAGTGTGTGCTTTGACCAGGAGTCTATCCTTTCTTGGTGGAGTTTCAAAATGAAGCACTTCTTGATCTGTTTCTTAAAGGGATAATACATTGAACAGAATTCCTCAAGATGGAAAAGTCAGACAAAAAAAGATGTAATCATACAAAAGTAGGTTTTTCTTATGTGTATATGTACCAGGGGTAGAAGAAAACATCAGGGTGTTTAAATGGAGTGAGAGTCCCAGTTGATGAAAAAGATGTTTTCGTTGTCTCCCACTAGGAACATCACATTGTACAAGACAGAACCCTTTAATTGCCCTCCATTTCCACTTCGTAAACCACTTGTGGTACATAACAGCAACTGTATGAACTGTTTCTTCCCCAAAGAACAGGGCTAGAGAATGCAGATAAAATTAAGTACATAGCTGTACTTGAGACCTTTCACCCTTAAGAAACAAAACATGCAAACATGATTCAGTCTTTTCTTACAGCCATGGTCAAATTTCATTTGGTCCCTCTTAAGTCAACTGATTGCACAAAGACTGTCGCTTCAACTCTGGTGATTATGGTATCAATAATAAATGTCAGCATCTATGTCCTGCTGATTTTGCTACCCATACCCGAAGGCAAGCCTGCCCACACTAGCACGAAGGACGCTCACAATCAGATTTCCACTGGAGCCCTATGGAGAGAGAGGCATGAAGCGTTGTAGACCAGTAAAATTGCATGTGGTACATTAGACAGTTGATTATACAGTAATGAGAGAATTACGAGCTTATTAAAGCATCTATCTATGCCTGGGATGGAGTTGCAGCTTCAGGCTGAATAAAAGGAAATATTTTTGCTCCAAGATACAGATTTTTCACCCACCCAGAGTTAGGATTCAGTAATGTGACTCCCGCTTCCCCTAACTGCAGCTGGCCAGGGCCAGCCCCACTAGCAAAAGGAGCCCTTCAAGCAGCATCAGCAGTGGTGGCTCTGCCTTTCCTGAGAGTTTATGTGCTGCCTAAGAGATGCTGATGGAGACCTTTCTCATGAAAATAAATATGCCCATTGAACTGTGTATCACCAGATGTCTTAATGAAAATGTGGATGGCTGAGTTGGTTTTGAAAACTCAGCTATCAAAAGGGGGCAAAAGCAGCATTAGCTACTGACAAATGTGCCCATTTTCACAGAAACAACGAATGGCTTCCCTGCTCAGAGTGGAAAGGTAACACTGCTTCCCTGGGCACGTCCTACGTTCTCTAGGACCGCGGCCAGATCCTGAGGCACTAGCTCGATTTTCTGGACACACCCAGGACTAGTGCTTCACTGAGCATCAAATGCCACTAGAATTCATACCTAAGCATTAATGCACACTTAAAAATTGGAGTCTCAGAAAGAAAAGAAAAAACAATCAGAGCCAATCTGATATACAGAATACTCTGCTTTTCTCTATTGCCGTCTATATCTCCCCTTTCCAGCAGTCATCATCTGCTTCTCACTCACTGTGTGTCAGACACTGCTAATTGTCTTATGTGTGTTACCAACTTTTTGGCTAAGTACTTTACTTCTCCCCTTTACAATGAAGAAACTGAGGTTCAGAAAGGTTAACAAAAATCACAGAACTGGTAATAGTGGAGCCAGAGCTCAAACCCAGATTTGCCTGACATGAAGCTCATCCTTTTAGCCATCATGATATACCACCTTCCTGAATTGTACCCTTCTTTACTCCAAACTGTCACCTGGCCAGCTTGGGTTCACATCAGACTCCCATCATTGATGTTCCTCTGGTCTCAGCTCTCTGTTATCCTTGTAAATTTTGCTTTTGTTTTATAATTGCTTGCCAGCAATGGGCAGGCAGACTCTTTACATGAGCCAGGAGAAGCTGCTTGGCAGCTATGTGTTACACTGGGTGAAGCTGTTAAGAAAAATGGGGAGGGGACTTTGCTGGCAGTTCAGTGGTCAAGACTCTGAGCCCCTGATGCAGGGGGCCTGGGTTCGATCCCTGGTCAGGGAACTAGGATCCCACATGCTGCATGGCATGGCCAAAACATTTAAAACAAAAAAAAGAAAAGAAAAATGGGGAGATGGGCTGAAAGGCTAATAAGTAACATCTGAACTTCTTTCCTGATGCAGGCTACGTGTCTGATCCCATGAGCCCGATGCATTTTCATTCTTGCCGGAATAGTGGCAGCTTTGAGGATAGCAGCTGACAGCATTCCACATTTACCTAAGGAGAGTTTTCCTCCAAACTGACAGTAACAATTCCAACCATGGCAGTCGTGCTTCCAATTATAATATTTTACCCTCTAAGGTCTCCTTAAATTGGCTTGCTCATACTGGTCCTATTTAATTCCCTACCACAAGTTGGGCTTTGGATTTGGGGCTGAGGAATGAAATGCAAGAACCAAAACAAAATGTATTTGAAGAATTTTTTTTAATTTTGTAAATTAAAAAAATAAATTCACGTTGTTGCTTGGAGATGGGGCCTCAGTCCATGGTGGGGACGTAACAATTATTATGTCTTCCTAGACTGAATTAAGTAGACTTGTGTTTGAAAGTCATACAATTGATTTCTTAGAATTGTTCATTTTCTTATCTCATTATGTTACTTCTAGTGCCCAGTTCTGTGATTAAAGATTTTTAGTGGCATACAAAATTGATTCAGAGTGTATTTCATTCCAACAAGACTTACACGAGGTACACCTTTCTTTCAGACATACTGGTAAAAAGAAGTAATGATCTTCAGATTAAGAAGCTCGCAAATATATAGCACAATTATTTGGCCTACTCTCTACATGGTACCAAGTGCTCTGTGCTCTGCCTGAGTGACCTGCTGCTGTCATCACCAAGGTGTCATAAATGCCATCGGTACCATTATGAAAGCAACCCACAAATGCAAAGCTGTCATTCATGCTAGAGTCTGGCCTGGTGCACTGGGAGGATAGCTAAGATGCCTGCTGCCTTCAGAAAATAAGAAATCTGCCCTTCAGTCTCCCAACCAGGGGGACAGGAATACTTCCACCAAACAAAATAGTTTTGCCATTCAGAGATAGACCTGGCAAAATCAAGCTGGAAACAATGAAAATTCAGTGTTATAATTACTGCTTTGCACCTTGGTAAGAGAAATAACATTAGTAAAGGAAGATTGGGCACTCTCTCAATCAGGGTTACTGGATCTCAGAATTATTGGAGGAACTGACTCTCTGTGGGGGCTGTCCTATGCACTGGGAGATTTTTAATAGCTTTCTGGCTTCTCCCCCCTGATGCCAGTAAGAGCTCCTTACGTCACAACAATAAAAAATGTCTCCAGACTTTTCTAAATGTGTTTTGGGGGGACAAAATTGCCCCAGGTTAAGAGCCAGTGCCCCCAATCTTGAGATTAGGAGCCTGAAGAGAAATGAGAAGATAGATTCTGACTCTGGCTGGCTGCATTTAGGCAAAACTGCTTTCTCCTCCTCCTTAGTAATGTGCAATCATAGACAAACAGAGCTGAATAAGCACTGATTGCTCCTTCTGTCTGTGGCAAGCTGTTCCATCCTTCCTGACCCCCTAAGAACTAGAAATTATGTTGCTTGCGGGCAATTTCTATCAGAACAGCAACCCCACCTCTAAATCCTTCTGAACATTTTCTTATGACCTGTGGTCACAAAGCTGAAAGCCCCTACATGTACTGAAGAGCTTGGTGACAGCCCAACGAGAATCCAGAGGAGGAAGTAAAAACCATGGTACTTCCAATTAGATTTATCCTTTTTTAGCCCCCAGCCTTTTCATTTTCCCACCCAATTATTCTGGAGTCTCACATACTCTATCCCACCAACCAAGTCACCAAGGGGCTTAATAATAAGCAGGACCCAAGGAGCCTGAAGTGGCCATACAGGCAAAATACTTTCTGGCAAAGACAGAAAAAAAATGAAGGAAAGGAAGAGGGCTGGTTAAAAAGCACCTGTCTCCACAGCTCTCCCTCTCGTCCTCGGCTCTAGCTGCTTTAGGAAATGAGCCAGCACCAGCCTGGGAAACTTTGGGGCTTTTATGAGTTGAGTTGAAAGGAGTACCTTTGAAAGGTAAAAAGTTTTGAATATATACGTACATACCAATTTTAACTAAAAGATTCGCAGTAGGGGTAATGACGGATGTGGGTCTGATCAGACCTGTGCTGGGTAAAACGGACATCCTCCCAGGTTCCCACGGAATGGAGGCCAGATCCAGAGGAATGACTGTTCGCTTCTGAAATACCCCTCTTTCAGAGAAGGATTTTCTAGAACAAATTTGTCAAGCTCCCTTTCTTTGTTTCCTCTAACCACCTCCTCTCTCCAGATTACATCTCATGTTGCTGCTTCCCTCTGGCTCTTGTCTTATCAAGTATCTGCAAATAATGAGACTAATGTATCTTGATTTCTGGGAAGGGGGACCTTTTCACAGATGCCAACCTATAACTCACAAAACCTTTTTATTACTGTGCCTTTAACGGGGCCCAGGGATTATCTCAGAGTTGTCTCGAGATCATGGGGTTTTTTTTTTTTTTCCTCCTTGCTGGAAAAAATGTCTTACTAATTGCTTTCTTTCTATGCTGGTAAAAATGGACTTCTATGATCATGTTTTTGCATGCTTAGCACATTAAAACATTTTTTCCATGTGCATGCAGCACTGAGCTCACTTAGAAGATGTTCAATTAGCCATAATTGTAAGCCAAATTACAGCAGCACCAGGAAAGAGTTATTCCAACACAGTGATTATTTGGGTTAAATTATTTCCAAAGCTGACATTTCCCTGAGAAAGAGGGAAAAATGGGTGCCAGTAGTAGGGAAAAGGGCTAGTGATAGATAATCCATCTGAAATGAAATATACGATTTCTTTCTCTTTATGCTCTCTGCCTTTCTTGCCTTAATTTTTTCTTTCCTCCTTTCTTTCCATCCTCCTTTCCTCCTTCTCTCCCTCCAACAATAAGCATTACATTTGGAGTCACTCCGATTTTTTACAAAAGTTGTATGACCTTGGGCAAGTCACTTTACCTACCCTAGCTCATTTGTTATCTGTTTGATGGTGATAATACAAATTATGGTGTAAAGTTGCTAGAAGGATTGCACTGAATATAGAATATAAATATAAACTGCATTGTAGAGTTCCTGCCACACCATAGTCAATATTGTAAATGTTGTTTATTGTTATATTTCATCATGCAGCCAAAGAGCTGTTCTACAGTAGAAGAGCATTAGAAGGGTAGAGATTTTTCTCTCTTGTCGATAACCATCGACATTCCTAAAAAACCCACCTTTGCAAACAGCAAACTGCCAAGCTTAGGCTTCTGAGGCAGTTGGAGTCAAGATCCATCAGCCTTAGACAGTGATGTCTTATTTATACTTGAAGTAAAACCTGAAGAGAAATGAAATTCTTTAAATGAAATATAAGAACCAGAAAGAATTTCCCGAACAAGGGGGCTGATAATTATAAATCTATTTTTCTGAACCCAATAGTGCAGTGGTTAAGAGTCCTCCTGCTGATGCAGGGGACACAGGTGCAATCCTTAGGAAGATTCCACATGCCTCGGAGTGACTAAGCCGTGCGCCACCACTACTGAAGCCCGAGCACTCTAGAGCCTGTGCTCCGCAGCAAGAGAAGTCACCACAGCGAGAAGCCCGCGCGCCACAACTACAGAGTGGCCCCATTCGCCACAACTAGAGAAAGGCTGTGTGAGGAAACCAAGACCCAGTACCTCCATAAATCAATCAACAGAAATCTTTTTAAAAGTAGGAAGAATATATATTTATTATCTACTGTGTGACAAGAACTGTTTTAGATGATTTTAAGGGTATTATGACAATTAGTAATAGTTCTTGGAATATCTCTGGAAAGGGAGAATGCTCTTCCTTATTTTTGAAGTGGGTAAATAATGAATCCAAGCTTCTATAGAACAGAATCAGGTTTCAAAACTCAGCTTGTCTTGCACTAGTATCCATGAGTTTTTCACTACATAGTACTGCCTGCACTGTGATGGAGAAAAAGGAATAAAAATAACAACATTCACAATCCAAAATTGTGGTAAAAACAAACAAATCTGCAGTTCTGCAGGCCTGAGGAAAATTTGGGAATTACCCAGGAGAAGTTGCATGGACCCAGAAAAATAAAAAAGCAAACCTTTCTTGATTACTATAGCTTATGATTGCAAAGTCAAGCCAAAAAAAGAAAAAAAAAAAACATCATCGTTTTCTCTGTTTTAATTATGGAAAAAAGAGGGCTGGAATAATCTCAAGGTTCAAAAAACATACATTGTTATTTTCTAGGCAGAAAGAACCAGAAATGATTGACAGAAGCAAGACTCTCACCACGATAAGCAGGAACAAAAAAGTTATGAGGGCAAAGCACAGCAATTAGGGAAGCCAAGGAGTTTCACATTTTCCTCTCCTCATTAGCACACTGGATAGGGAAAGTGAGGCGAGATGGTATGACCATTACCAGTAAGATTTGAATACTTTATTCCTTCCTAGTTTTGTGTTGCTTGTAGTTACTCAAGCATGCAGACCACAGAGCTCCCCCTGATCAATTCCCTTCCATATTTCAAGAGCCACAAGGGCAAAGATGAGCCATTTGACATTTGCAATCCCTTCACAGGGGATCAGTTGAAGGCTCAGCTGCTGCTGTAACCGACAGTGGTCCAAGACTGTCAGCTCAATTAGCACCATATGCAAAACATGATGGAGAAGCAAAGTTCCTCTCCCTCCTTGGACATCCTACCTTTTAGAAGGCTAACTAGATATAAAAAAGCAGGGGTTGTACATTTCTCCTCAGGCCCGAGATCCAAGGCAGCAAGCAGCCGACCCAGTGGCAGGGTGCTAATTAAATTAGGCCTCTTGAATTAAAACACTGCCACGGGTGCCAGGCCCTGCTGACGAGGACAGGTCTCCAAAGCACACTCGGTCTAACTTTATGTTTAATTAGTGCGATAAAAAGAATACCATCTCAAATATCTATCTTTTAAGCAATGGACTCATATGCAGGAAAAGGTATCTTCACCATCTTTAAAGAAGGTTTTGAAGCTCACTAATTTCACAAACTTCCATCTCTTCTTTTATCTCAACTAATCAGGAAAGGGTGATTCCAGCAAGACCACGAAATGCAATAAAAATAATTTGAATTTTGGTTTGCCCTTCAGTTTTTACTCATAATAATCCATGGTCTGCTTAACAACACTTCAGAAATTAATCCACAGTGAAGAGTGTCAGGTTCTTCTTTCAGAGGAAATTTTTTTTTTTTTTGGCCTTCCTTAAACTCAAATTAGTCAAAGAGAAAAGAATCAGTGTCAGAACTGAGGATAATTTGAGATGAGCAGAATAAACATAAATGGGACACTGGATGATGTATGTTTACCCTGTACCAGGTATGAAATTACAGGAACCTGAATAGCACAGAGCATTCTCAAACTGTGGTGTTTGTCAGAATCGGTGGAGAGTTCATTCAAATGCAGATTCCTGGGCCCCAACCCAGAGCTTTAGAATCAGAAGTCTTGGAGTGGGACCCCGAAACATGCATTTCCAAGAAGTTCCCTGGAAACTTGATGCTGCTGGTGCCAGGATGATGCTTTGAGAAGCATTGGCATTGTGGTAAAGGGCATGAGCTTTTGAGTCAAGCATAGGTGAAAGTCTAGTTCAGTCCCTCACTGTGTGTGTGACCTTCCATAGGCAGGTTACTCTGTCCCTTTGATCTTCAGATTCCCCATCTATAACGTGGAGACGATGATTATTACCTCAAAGAGAGGATTAAGTAAAATAATGCAGGAAAGTCACACATCACAGTGCCAGGCACATAGTAAGTGTTCCATAGCAACTGACCATGCTTAATATAACATGACTGAGAGAGAAATCAACCAAGCACCAAGGGGAAATCATTTACTTCCTGGATGCTAATTAAAGGATTATGGTTTGAGAGAATTTAAGTGTCTGTGAGAGAAGTAAATCCTAAATTAGCATCCTATAATCAAGGCTATATAACAAAATGAATATGAAAATAATATAAAAAGCACAACATGAATAAAATTATAAAGTGCAGTTAAGTTAAATGTAAACAATTAATTACTAATGTCTCCAAGGAACATGTATTAGGCTCCTCTTTTGTGTTACCTCAAATTTTGGTCCCACCTATGCCATTGGCTACTGTGTCATCCATCACCATGGCCAACTTTCTGTGGGCACAACTTGACCACACCTTGCCTTGTACCCCTCAGATCACTGCCATGGCACACTCCTCTTATCCAAAGGAGAGATGTTCCAAGTTCTTGAGGTCTTTGCAGGTCACCTTGGCAGTCAACACTTGGGAACGTATGGAGTAAACTTTTGACAAATAGGGATCAGTGCCAAGGAATAAGTTCTCCTTTCTCCACCACATCACAAACGTCCTGAGGCACTGCCAGTCTTAGCGTCTCAGAGGACAATTCGATGAGACTAACCATCAGGTGCCCTTGATTGCAGACAGTGTCAGCTCAACTGCACTGTAGAATTGGCTCTTCCTCCCAGCTTCCCTTCCTCACTCTTGCTTCCATGGAATTGCATTTCCTAAAGAAACAGTACTACCTGAGGTTTAGGCTTGGGCTCTGCTTTCTGCTTATTTAACTTATATGCAGAGTACCTCATGCGAAATGCAGGGCTGGATGAATCACAAGCTGGAAGATTACTGGTACTGTGGCCACAGGACTGGAGAAGGTCAGTTTTCATTCCAATCCCAAAGAAAGGCAATGCCAAAGAATGTTCAACCTACCACACAATTGCACTCATCTCACATGCTAAAAAAACAATGCTCAAAATTCTCCAAGTGACGCTTCAACAGTACGTGAACCAAGAACTTGCAGATGTTCAAGCTGAATTTAGAAAAAGCAGGGGAACCAGAAATCAAATTGCCAACATCCATTGGATCATTGAAAAAGCAAGACAGTTCCAGAAAAACATCTACTTCTGCTTTACTGACTACACCAAAGCCTTAACTGCATGGATCACAACAAACTGTGGAAAATTCTGAAAAAGATGGGAATATCAGACCACCTTACCTGCCTCCTGAGAAATCTGTAGGCAGTTCAAGAAGCAACAGTTAGAAGTGGACATGGAACAACAGACTGGTTCCAAATTGGGAAAGGAGTACATCAAGGCTGTATACTGTCACCTTACTTATTTAACTTATATGTAGAATACATCATATGAAATGCTGGACTAGATGAAGCACAAGCTGGAATCAAGATTTCAGGAAGAAGTATCAATAACCTCAGATATGCAGATGACACCACCCTTATGACAGAAAGCGAAGAGGAACTAAAGAGCCTCTTGATGAAAGTGAAAGAGGAAAGTGAAAAAGCTGGCTTAAAATTTGAAATTAAGAAAATTAAGATGATGATATCTGGTCCCACCACTTCACAGCAAATAAATGGGGAAACAATGGAAAGAGTGGCAGACTTTTTTTTCTTGGACTCTAAAATCATTGCAGATGGTGACTCCAGCCATGAAATTAAGAGAACTTGCTCCTTCAAGAAAACCTCTGACCAACCTAGACAGCATATTAAAAAGCAGAGACATTACCTTAACCACAAAGGTCCATCTGGTCAAAGCTATGGTTTTTCCAGCAGTCATGTATGGATGTGAGAGTTGGACCATAAAGAAGGCTGAGTGTCAAAGAATTGATGCTTTTGAATAGTGATGTTGGAGAAGACTCTTGAGAGTCCCTTGGACTGTAAGGAGATCAAACCAGTCAATCCTAAAGGGAATCAACCCTGAATCTTCGTTGGAAGGACTGATGCTGAAACCACAATACATTGGCCACCTGATGCAAAGAGCCGACTCATTGGAAAAGACCCTGACGCTGGGATAGATTGAGGGCAAAAAGGGAAAAAGGGTGACAAAGGATGAGATGATCAGATGGCATCACCAACTCAATGGACATGAATTTAAGCAAACTCCAGGAGACGGTGAAAGACAGGGAAGCCTGGTGTGCTGCAATCCATGGGGTCACAAAGAGTTGAACACAATTAGTGACTGAACAACAACAATAGCTTTCTAGAGTGACCAAGGTAGGATAGACAGCATGCAAATAAATGAATTTTGACTGCTAGTTACTCTTAGTAAGGAGTGGTTTGTGGAATGATGGAGTGAGCAATTGGATAATTAAATGGGAGTGAGAATGAAATTAACAAAGGAGTAAAGGGATTCAGTAGTCTGCTGGAGTGAGGTCATTATTTTAGCCTGTTTCTTTCAGCTACTTTGACTCTCCTATTATATTATCTCTGTTAAAAGATAAACCAAGGCATTTAAAAAAATTTTAAGAGAGACTTCCCCAGCTGACCAGGGGTTAAGACTCCGCTTTCAATGCATGGGCTGTGGGTACAATCCCTGTTTGGGGAACTAAGATCTCACTTGCTGCCAGGTGTGGCTAAAAACATTTAAAAATAAATAAAATAAAAATAAAAACAGAGAAATGGCCAACAATACTTTAAAAAAGAATTTAACATTTCTTTGAGCAAAATTCATTCACAGTGGGCAATGACCAATTGGGAGTAGTTAGGAGTACTCTCGGAGAAGGCAATGGCACCCCACTCCAGTACTCTTGCCTGGAAAATCCATGGATGGAGAAGCCTCATGGGCTGCAGTCCATGGGGTCACTAAGAGTCAGACACAACTGAGCGACTTCACTTTCACTTTTCACTTTCATGCATTGGAGAAGGAAATAGCAACCCACTTCAGTTTTCTTGCCTGGAGAATCCCAGGGATGGGGAAGCCTGGTGGGCTGCCGTCTATGGGGTCGCACAGAGTCGGACACGATTGAAGCAACTTAGCAGCAGCAGCAGCAGCAGGAGTACTCTATCTGCAGGAACCAGAGGTAAGACTTATGGAAAAGAAACAGGAACAAAGAAAAACAATTGTTTGATTGGCTTCAGCTCAAGTGATTGCCTTGGTTAGGAAAGCCTAGCCAGTTGTTTGTGATAGGTTGTCCTTAGATTTTGATTTCTTAACCTTGAGGCATTTACAGGTTTAGGTTTTGGATTGCTTAAGTAGGTTGCTAAGGCATTAGAACCACCTAAGTCTAGTGGCTTCCTTGTTTAATTAATTTAACACTGTTTTCACTCTGTCACAGTTTCTTTTTTAATGTGTGGGATGTGGTACTTAGCACTACTATGTTTGATTATGCCCTTTGTAAGTAACCCTGTCATCAGCAAAACTATTACTGTGTTGCTAGGGACTTGCTAACTTCCCTCTAAATTCCTGTAAGCTGATTTTTTTCCCCTTTCCCTCTTTGGTTGTTATTATTTCTCTCATTCTACCAATCTGCTTACTAATTTTTCTACTTTATTAGTATGTTACTATTTAGCCTTCTCTTCATTACTGCTATTCTTTTTCCTCCCTAGTTGTGTGTTCTGTGTCTCTGCAAGCTGGAAATGACTTTTTACATGACCTTCTGGAACTTCTGTCTTTTACATGAAAACGACCAGCCTCCTGGCATTGCCAGGAGGGTACTAAACTCCAAAACAAACTCTGTCTCTATGGTGCTTCTTGTTCTTTCAGTTTAAGCACCTCGAACCCCTTGCTTGGAGATCTAATGAATGAAATGCTCTGTCATTGTTTTTCCTTTTAACTCTTCAATGCTTATTAAAAATGGACTTCACGTATTTTTTCAATACCAGTCCCAAAAGAATAAGAAAGCAAAGCTCAGATTTTTGTTATTGCAGAGTCCCATCTACCATATTATAGTTCCCGCTTTAGTACAGTGATTGCTTTCCCATCCTTCAAGCCATGGCTCTTCATATAGACAACATGGAAGTTGAATGAAAAATGAACAAAATAGGGCTGGTTGAGAATGGCACCAGATTAAAGGCAAAGACCGGGATGAATAGCAATGTAATAAAGACATAGGCTTCTTAGTCTACCACTCCACTCTGCAGAACCCCAAATATCCAGATTTTTTGACATCCACATTTTCACCAAAAATCTTCCATCTACGTGTTACAAAGGCAATGCATTTTGGGGGCAAATTCAACTTATCAAATCTGTGCAAAGTAAGCACATTTTTTTTTTAAATTCCAGCAATTAAAATAATTGGCTAGCTAAGAAAAGACTGTCCTAGTTAATTGGTCTCCACTGAAGAAACATTAGGCTTAAGGGAAAATGTATGTTAATAGAAGTAATAAGTTATTAATACAAATGGAAATTCTGCAAAATGTAAAATAGTGAGTTGTGAAAACTGTTCTTGCTTGCTAAAGCTAAATTAGTTTGTTCCTTTTTCCTGCACTATCCATTAAGCTGTTAATTGATTTAAAATATTAATAGAGTTCAAGAATCACAGAGAAACACTTCCTTATTTGCAGTTTTTCTGTCAGATGTCTTACTACTGTATCAAAAATGATTATCCATAGTACCAGCATATGCTGCAATTAATCAAAGCCATATGCACAGCAAACAGGAGTGTTTACAAATGTTCTCAGAGTTCTTAACTTCGTTAAAAAACAGATCCTCTATCTCCTTATAATTTTAAATGATCTGCCTTAAAAGTCATGTTTTCTTTCATTTTTACAGACTCCATTTTATAGGGTTCATTTTGCCTGTGGTGCTAATTTATGGTGTTTATTTGTAAACCTGGCGTTAATAACTATCAAAAAACCCACTTTGCATAAAGGGAGCTGTTAGTTGTGTCTCCAAAGGGAAGATGCCTGCTTTCTGTCCCCTCGTGCAGCTACCTGTCACCCTGCTGGGCCACTCAAGGGTTTTATGATAGAGTATAAAGCAGGCAAATGAGTGTTTGTTTGTTTGTTTTGAATCATTTCTTAGGGCTTTGTTGCACACTGCCTATGGAGAACTAGGATAAGCCTTGAGGGTGCCACACAGAGCCCCTTTTCCCCAGGCTTTTTAAAAAATTTTTATTTAATTGTGTATTTTTGAGTGGGGGCTACTCTCTACTTGTGGTGTGTGTGGGCTTCTCACTGCGGTGGCTTCTCTTGTGGGGCACAGGCTCTAGGGGCACAGGCTCTAGGGGCACAGGCTTCAGCAGTTGCCACACATGGATGCAGTAGGTGAGGCCCCTGGGCTCTAAAGCACAGGCTCGATAGTTGTGGCGCATGGGCTTAGTTGTTCCGTGGCATGTGGGACCCTCCTGGACCAGAGATGAAACCTGTGTCTCCAGCATCGGCAAGAGGATTCTTTACCACTGAGCCATCCAGAAAGCCCTCCCACTCTTTTAAGGCCTGGTCAGAGACAGAAGCAACATCCTCCTTCACACCCTGTGGTCTCTAGGCCTTACCCTAGTTTCCACTCTGCTATTTTTTTTTTAACTTATTTTAGATAGTGATCAATTCCTTTGAATTTACACAACAGTGTACAGGGAAGTCCTATATATTCTTCACCCAGTCTCCCCCAGTGAAATACCTTGCTAACCACAGTGTAATATCAAACCTGGAAATAGACATTGGTCTATTCCCCTTTTTGTTCTTAAAATATTTTAATTAAATTTTATTTTATTTCTTGACAGGAAAGTAAGATTTATTGATGGGTATGAGTAAGAAGGGGACAGTGCCAAGGCTTTCCTGAGTGCAGGACCTGCTGTTTGACCAGGAGATGTATATGACCCAAAGTCATCCAGGCTGAGCCATTTTTCTGCCACCAAGTTTCTGCCACAGAACTTGAACTTGGTCTGGACAAACCAGCACAGTTGGCTGAATAGGCTGCAAGGTCTACCCCCCTTTTTAAAGGGGCCTGTTACTTAACTCTGAGTAGAAAGAGGCCAGAGCTTGTCTCCTTTTACCAGCCAGTAGACATATTACAAGAGAGTGAAAAAAAATTTAAAACTGAGGTACTCAAAAGGTAGAATACTTCTTTGCTTCTGTACTAGGAAGTTTTATACAACTTAGTTGTTTCCTTGACCCATCTGTGAACTCTTCCTTGAAGTTGAAATAGGGGGAAAAATACCACTAACAAGAGCATTACAATTTTAAATGCCACTAAAAAGAGCATTACAATGTTAAATGCCAATAACAACAGCATTGCGATTTAAAAATCTCTTCACAACCATTTTAAGACAATTGTGTTAAGCTATCATTTAAGAAGCTAAAGTTGTAGAAAAATTTAGTCTCAATTGCTAGTATCTTCACAGTCAACCCAAATCTTATTCTTGGGAATTTTTAACTATGCATATTTGAAAAAAATATATTCTCTTACTTCACAATTAGATGAGATAATTATTTGAAGATTATATCAAAAGTCTGCCTCTTGTAATATAGGGACTTGCTTCTTTAAAGGACTTTCTCACTACAGTACAACTGAAACCTGAATAAAATTAAAATTTTTACTGTAATGCTGAACTTGCAAGGAATAAGGAAACGCTTTAGAAAAAGGTGAGCAAAAAACTTCAGTGATCATGTAAGCAAAATGGGAGAATAAGGATGCCCTGAGAGCAGTGGGATATTAGTACTAAGATTGGTGATTAAGCCTCATGTACCAATGAGGGGGAAATTTATTAAAAATTGGCACATTAAATTGGATCCTGAAAGAATTATTCTCAAACTAAAATTAACTCAGTACTGACAAATAAATGAGAAATAAACCACCAAGAAGAAAAATTAACAGAAATAATAAACTAATAGTTGCAGACACTAAAGATATCAGATTTTAGAAGAATCCATTTCAGAATACAAAGTAACTATGTGTATCAGATCAGATCAGTCACTCAGTCGTGTCCAACTCTTTGCAACCCCATGAATCACAGCATGCCAGGCCTCCCTGTCCATCACCAACTCCCGGAGTTCACTGAGACTCACATCCATCGAGTCAGTGATGCCATCCAGCCATCTCACCCTCTGTCATCCCCTTCTCCCCCTGCCCTCAATCCCTCCCACCATGAGAGTCTTTTCCAATGAGTCAACTCTTTGCATGAGGTGGCCAAAGTACTGGAGTTTCAGCTTTAGCATCATTCCTTCCAAAGAAATCCCAGGGCTGATCTCCTTCAGAATGGACTGGTTGGTACTTAAAAAAATCCTAAAAATAAAATGACACAAAGAGTGAAAAAATTAGCAAGCAGCATAAGACCATCAAAAATAAATAGACAGATTTGCAGTTTTGTAGTTAAAGGAGAGGGTGTTGAAGTAGATAGTACAATCACATGCCTCATGGTATAATGAAGAAATAGGTGTAATGTTGGTAGGAAACGTCTGGTGGATTGGGAGATATGCTGAATAATAAATGACAATATCATTGTGCATCTATCTTTTCATGTATGTTTAAATTTGTTTTGCTGTTATAAGAGAGTTTGCTATCTTAATACTATTGATGATTATTGCCACTGTAGTATTATCCCAGGGTTTTATCATGGAGTTTCATAGATGCTTTCTCCTCTTTAAATGTTGATAGAGGTGACATAAATATATATACCTTAGGTTTTTTGGCATGTTTAGAAATTCAATTTAGTTTCTGTATAAGTTGTTTTTATACTTCTTTTTTTCCCTGCCCTGTAGTCAATTGCATTTCATTCTTATTTTATGCCTATTACAGAAAAACATCAGAATAGTTTTTGTGCATATCAGTGACTTATACCAAATAGTTAGTTTTCACAACTTCATATCACTTTTTAGCTAGCGTTAGCTTAAACTATTCATTTTGAATATTTCAAAATCAGTATCTATTGTTATAGCTCAATGTTTCTCAATATGCTTTACTATAGAGATGATTGGGCTTCCCTGGTAGTCTAGTGGTGAAGACTCTGTGCTTCCACTGTAAGGGACACAGATTTGATCTCTAGTCAGGGAACTAAGAGGCTTCCCAGGTGGCACAGAGGTAAAGAAACTGCCTTCAACACACAAGATGCAGGAGCCTCAGGTTCAGTCCCTGGGTGGGAAAGATTCTTTGGAGGAGGAAATGGCAACCCAGAAAAATTCCATGGACAGAGGACGCCGGTGGGCTACAGTCCACGGGGTGGCAAAGAGTCAGTAGGAATGTACTGCGTGTCAACTGCATGACTCAGTAGGAATGTACAGGAAACTAAGATCCAGCACGCCACGTGGCTCAGCAAAAAAAAAAAAAAAAAAAAAAAAAGATGTAGAAAAAAAAGGAGAGAGAGATGAATAAGGCTTACTGATGGACTTTACATGGAATATAAAACAAACAGATGACAAGTTTTTGTGGAAAAAAATGCACAGGTAGACTTGGATTAAAGACTAAATACAACATTAAGAAATGAAAAATAAAATTGTTGAATGGACAAGTACAGTGAATGCATTAAAAAGGAGATTAGATAAACAGAAAAGAACTGGCAGATAGCTCTGAAGAAATTACACAGAATATAACCTTAAGGAACAAAAGGTAGAAAAAATAAGGAACGAAAGGTAGAAAAATCTCAAAACTCTTGTGCTCATCTGTAAAATAAAAATTAAACTGCAGTCATTCCTCGAGGTCCATCCATCCATCCATGTTGCTGCAAATGGCAAGATTTCATCTTTTTATGGCTGGATAGTATTTCACTGTGTGTGTATATATATATGTGTGTGTGTGTGTATACACACACATATATATATATACATCACATCTTATTTATCTATTCATGTTGATGGATACTTAGGTTGTTTCTACATCTTGGCTGTTGTAAATACAGTGATGAACATAAGAGTACAGATATCATTTTCAATTAGTGTTTTCATGTTCTTTGGATAAGGACCTAGAAGTGGAATAGCTGGGTCATATGGTAGTTCTCTTCTTAATTTTTTGAAGATTCTATACTGTTTTCAACAGTGGCTGCATAAAAACTAATAAACACACAAAAAATGAACAAACCAAACAAAAACAAACATAGATACAGAGTAGTGATTATCAGAGGGGAAGGGGTGGGAAGGGGAAGGGAATGAATAAAGGGACTCAACTTTATCCTTTTGGATGGATAAGTTTTAGAGGTGAGTGTATTATAGGGTATATACAAAAAGTAAAAATATAACATTATCACCTTAAAGAAAAACGCACAGTGTAAAAATTATGAGTTAAGTCTTATCCAGGGTACTTACTGAGGACTATAGCCCAGGAAACAATCTTTCAGTAGCTCTGAGAGGACCACTCTGAAGAGATACAGCTGAAGTCAGTATATATATGAATTTTGGAACTGGGAAATATGTATAATCAAGCACGCGTGTGTGTGTGTGTGTGTGTGCTCAGTCGCATCAGTGGACACCCGATGGACTGTAGCCTGCCAGGTTCTTCTGTCCATGGGATTCTCCAGGCAAGAATACTAGAGTGGGTTGCCATGCCCTCCTCCAGGGGGTCTTCCCCACCCAGGGATCGAACCTCAGTCTCCTGCAGTGCAGATGGATTCTTAACTGATGAACCACTGGGGAAGCCCATAATCAAGCATACATTTTGGTAAGAGGTTACTGTTAATTACAGAGAACAGTTCATCTCAATTTAATTATTTTAGTGCTTTTTTTATGTATGAGAAGCTGAAAGAATCTGGGGTCACTGAAGTTCTTCCTTAGATATGCATCTTAACTATGAATTCCCCTTAGGGTGTTCTGTCAGTGGGTGACTGCAATGGGTTGTGACTTAACCCTTTGTGTATTGGATGATGAGCAACACTACGCTCTTTTTGTTTATAAAACTTATATAATGTTATAAATAAGTGTTATCAATTTATAAAATACAGTCATATCTTAGTATCTGGGTTTCCAGGACCCTCCTTTGGACACCAAAATCCAAGGATGCTCAAGTCCCTTATATAAAATGTTATAGTGTTTGCATATAATCTATGTACATTCTCCCATATGCTAGTCATGTCCAGCTCTTTGCGACTCCATGGGTTGTAGCCTGCCAGTCTCCTGTGTCTGTGGGGATTCTCTAGGCAAGAATACTAGAGTAGGTTGCCATGCTATCCTCCAGGGAGATCTTCCTGTCCCACAGATCATCCCAACCAAGGTCTCCCACAGTGCAGGCGTATTCTTTACCATCTGAGCCACCAGAGAAGCCCAAATCATCTCTAGATTGCTTATACTACCTAACACAATGTAAATGCTATGTAAATAATTGTAAATAAAATGTAAATGCAGTGTAAATAGTTGCCAGTGCATGACAAATATATGTTTTGCTTTTTGAAACTTTCTAGAATTAAAAAAAATGTAAATTTTTGATCTGTCTTTGAGTGAATCCACAAATGTAGCACCCATGACTACAGATGGCCAGCTCTACCTGCCCTATCTTATGTCTACCACTAGATTTTACTTAATGGGAACAATGCAAGGTAAATGGGGTAATAACCCATAAGTGGAAACCACTATTATATACCAAAAAGTTAGAATGGAGACTACCTTTGTCCCTTTCCATCTCTTTGCCTCAGATTGAAATTGAAAGTGTTAGTTGCTCATTCACGTCCAATTCTTTGTTATCCTATGGACTGCAGCCCAGCAGGCTCCTCTGTCTATAGAATTCTCCAGGCAGGAACACTGGAGTGGGTTGCCATTACCCTTTCTTGAGGATCTTCCTCACCCAGGGATCGAACCCAAGTCTCCTGCATTGCATTGCAGGCCGATTCTTTTCTGTCTGAGCCACCAGGGAAGCCCTCAGATTATCCTTATATAATTTTGTTTTCTCTTTGTTGGTGCTCCTCACACCATTCTTGTTCATTATACTCTGATTTTCCCTGGACATAACTGTTGAGAGTCAGGGTGAATATAATCTATGATGTAGCCCTGCCCCGATCCCTTAGAATCAACAGAGATACCTGTTTTCCAGGTCTGGACTGGACAGATGTGGAGTTCTTTATCATACTGGTTAGAGGCACTCAGTTGAGAGGTTATCCCTTGACTGGGGTGGCTCAGGGTTCTCGACCCTTTCACACTGAGCCTTAGGAGACACATGGGCTAGGTATTGCCAGAAGCACTGGTTCTACTGAGAACTGGCACTCAGCTCTCCATGACTGTCCAGAGGCTAAGTAAGTAAGTGTTAGTCGCTCAGTTGTGCTTGACTCATTGCGACCCCATGGACTGCAGTCCACCAGGCTCCTCTGTCCATAAGATTAAAATCAGCCACAAATCTCCGGAGACTCAGCTTCACAGATTTTGCAGTTTGCAAATAGAGATTAACATTTGAAAACAACAGAAGCTAATTGCTACTGAGAAGCAATCCCCTCTAGAAGAGGCCTCAGCGGTGAAGGGAAGGACTTGTAGACTAATAGGGTATGACTCAAATACAGCCTCTCGGGTGACAGAGAATGATTCCAGCATTATGCTCACAATTATAGTAGTACTGTGTGTCAGAAGCCCTCTCTCTGTGGTGTGGAGGTTAGGATACAGAGTTCTGGCTCAGAGAGTAGACTCAAAAGCAATGGTTCTCAACCCCAGCTGCATGGGAAGTCTCTTTTAAGAAACTGGCACCCATTCCTACTCCCCAGAGAATCTAATGGTCTGGGGGCAGCCTGAATATCAGGGCTTTCAAAACCCTCCAGTGGGTTCTAATATGCAGCCCAGGTGGAGAACCTTTGAGAAGGGTGGTTCTCATACTTCAGTGTGCATCAGTGTCACCTGGTGGGTTTTTTAAAATACGATCTGAACTCTGGGCACAAAAACTGGTCCCTGGTTTGGCAACCTCAGCATCATGTGGGGATTTGTTAGAAATACAGATTTTCAGGTGCCTTGCAGCTCTAATGAACTGAAAACTCTAGGAGTGGAACCCAGGAAATTCTAACTAAAAGGCCCTCCAGGTAATTGTAATTCAAAGATAAACTTTGAGAACTTCTGCTCCAGATGGGGCCATCTTTTTCCTGGGTTAAACCCCATTTGTGACACTTCCCAGCTTTATGACTTGAATATGTTACTTCCTCTTTTTGTGTCTCCATTTCATCAATAAAATGGGGCTAATAGGAACTATTAGCATTGTGAGGCTTAATGAGTAAAAAAATTGAAGAGTAAAAGAAGAAAATGAGTAAAGTAGTAAACGTATAATGTGTTAAGCTGTGTTATACTGATTTAGTTTATGCTTCTGAAATCACATTTACAGTTTACCTTTTAAAGTCAATAGTTCCTCAAAATTGAGATCTGTGGGGCCAAGCCTTGAGTCCAAATAGTAATCACCTCAGGAGATTTTTTATGTCCTCATCCCCGAGTCTCACCCCCAGAGGTTTAAAAATTCTCCTTGGAGGAATTCTAATGTGCAGCCAAATTTGAGAATCAGTGATTCAGACTTGAGTTTGTTAAGCTGACTTATATATGCATAGATAGGTTTATAATTTATTGAATTCTACTGCAGAGTTCTGTGCTTAGTAGGGAGTCACTAATAATATGCTTAGTTCAATGGGGAGAGTTTCCATTCATTTTCAAAGATTTTCTCTTCTTTAATCAATGAGAGGTGTATGTGTGTGTTTGCGAGCATGAATGTGTGTGCATAAATTAACTAGTACGTGGTATTTCTGCCGTCTCTAACCATAGACCTTTGTATTCTCAGTGGGGATTGTAAACAGGCAATGACAGACCTTGGGACATCTGTAATTCAGACAGCCAAAATGTTTCAAATAAGCTGCATTTGAAAACTTGTATTTCAGGGTTTGCAAAGCAAGAGCAAAATTAGCTGCTCTAAAAACCAAAACCAAAAAAAAAAAAAAAATCAAGTTTTAGACAGTGAATTTGATTAGAAATTGGGATTCTGCATCTCTAACAAGAAAATCTGACTAACGAGGGACAGCATTGTGAAGTGAAATAAGCTCTAGACTAAAGATGGGAGTTGTAATCCTGTTTTGACCCTCACCAGGGTGTAGTCTATGGACTTCCCTCATAGCTCAGTCGGTAAAGAATCTGCCTGCAATGCAGGAGACCTGGGTTCAATTCCTGGGTTGGGAAGACCCCCTAGAAAAGGAAATGGCAATCCACTCCAGTACTCTTGCCTGGAAAATCTCATGGACAGAGGAGCCTGTTGGGCTACAGTCCATGGGGTCGCAAGAGTCGGACATGACTTAGCAACTAAACCACCACCACCATCAGGGTGTAGCCTAATCCTCAGACCCACTGGGTCTCTGTTTCCTCAGTCTGGTATCTACAGAGGTGCTGGAGGAACCTTTGCTCTTTGGGGCCCCTATTACCTCTAATATTTTATGAAGATAATGACCATTTTTTTCTTCACTCCACAAATTCAGATACTCCTGCATCCTGCTGCTGCTGCTAAGTCGCTTCAGTCGTGTCCGACTCTGTGCGACACCATGGACTGCAGCCTACCAGGCTTCTTCGTCCATGGGATTCTCCAGGCAAGAACACTGGAGTGGGTTGCCATTTCCTTCTCCCTGCATCCTAGCAACGTCAATTAAATTTCGACTTAAAAATTTCAGGATAACACGTAACAGTATTACCTCTGCATTTTAGTCCGTTAGTCATCCTTTTACTGATATTTCTTGAATATGCACCATATCCAGACATTGCTTCTGGCACAGGGATTTGAACATGGACCCTAGCAGACCACGCCTGTTCACTCATGGAGCTGACATTCTATTGCAGAACAAGTCAGCCTATGTTACAGGAAATGTAATTATCACAAGTCTACAGTTCCTTTCCCTTTCCTCACAACATCTCATATTTGCATTCTAACAGATGTACCAGAGAAGATGGCAATGGTATGGAAGAAGGGCTTGAAAACCTGGCTAAAATGAAGCTTTTTAATAATAGTCTTAAAAAGAGAGGACGATTGTAATAAATCATCTTACTCCACAGAGGAGTTAAAGGGAAATTAGGTCATTTGTGCTAGTTGTTTCCTAACTTTTTCTATTAAGCCATATTTTTTTGTTTTTGTTTTGCAACATTTGCCTTATTTTTTTTTTTTAATATAAATTTATTTATTTTAATTGAAGGCTAATTACTTTACAATATTGTATGGTTTTGCCATACATCGACATGAATGTGCCACAAGTGTACACGTGTTCCCCATCTTGGACCCCCCTCCCACATCCCTCCCCAAACCATCCCTCTGGGTCATCCCAGTGCACCAGCCCTGAGCATCCTGTATCATGCATTGAACCTGGACTGGCAATCCATTTCACATATGCTAATATACATGCTTCAATGCCATTCTCCCAAATCATCCCACCCTTGCCCTCTCCCACAGAGTCCAAAAGACTGTTCTATACACCTGTGTCTCTTTTACTGTCTCGCATACAGGGTTATCGTTACCATCTTTCTAAATTCCATATATGTGCGTTATTATACTGTATTGGTGTTTTTCTTTCTGGCTTACTTCACTCTGTATAATCGGCTCCAGTTTCATCCACCTCATTAGAACTGATTCAAATGTATTCTTTTTAATGGCTGAATAATACTCCATTGTGTATATGTACCACAGCTTTCTTATCCATTCGTCTGCTGATGGACATCTAGGTTGCTACCATGTCCTGATTATTATAAACAGTGCTGCAATGAACATTGGGGTACACATGACTCTTTCAATTCTGGTTTCCTCAGTGTGTATGCCCAGCAGTGGGATTGCTAGATCATAGAAAGCAGTTCTATTTCCAGTTTTTTAAGGAATCTCCACACTGTTTTCCATAGTGGCTGTGCTAGTTTGCATTGCCACCAAAAGTGTAAGAGGGTTCCCTTTTCTCCACACCGTCTCCAGCATTTATTGCTTGTAGACTTTTGGATCGCAGCCATTCTGACTGGTGTGAAATGGTACCTCATTGTGGTTTTGATTTACATTTCTCTGATAATGAGTGATGTTGAGCGTCTTTTCTTGTGTTTGTTAGCCATCTGTATGTCTTCTTTGGAGAAATGTCTGTTTAGTTCTTTGGCCCATTTTTTGATTGGGTTGTTTATTTTTCAGGAATTGAGCTGCAGGAGTTGCTTATATATTTTTGAGATTAATTATTTGTCAGTTGCTTCATTTGCTATTATTTTCTCCCATTCTGAAGGCTGTCTTTTCACCTTGCTCATAGTTTCCTTGGTTGTGCGGAAGCTTTTAATTTTAACTAGGTCCCATTTGTTTATTTTTGCTTTTATTTCCAATATTCTGGGAGGTGGGTCATAGAGGATCCTGCTGTGATTTATGTCCGAGAGTGTTTTGCCTAAGCCATATTTTTGAAAACTAAAATATCTGTAGTATATGGGGCAGTGAGGGTTTAGGGAGTTTCCGTGAGGATTAGTCTACATAGTTATAGATATTGACTGCTTTTCAAGACACAGTCCTCAGGCAAAATTTGGCAGGCCACCTTTCTTTGTAAATAAAGCTTTAGTAAAACATAGCCACACCCATATGTTGAGTACCCACACTCATTTGTTGAGTAGTTTTGAAATACTTAGAATCTGCAGAACCTGAAATAGATACTATCTGTTTGGAAAAATTGTGCTGAAACTGCTCTTTAGCACTGAATTGCTATGGGAGCACACTTGTTTTCATGATTGTGTACTCGGACACACTCAAGAGGCACACTTTCTTCCTTAGGAACAGGTAGGCATTGTCCTAGGACTCTGACTCCTTCCTTGAGACATCCCCAGGCTGCATGACCCACTCATTTATTTTTCTATCAGACATCATCACTGTTGTAGCATGTAACCAAAACACATTTTACACATTAATAGAGATTTTTGCAATCACTTGTGATGGCTGCCACACCTTGTCCTTTACACCAGTGCTCTTTAAATATTTTTGCTCACTAACCACTAAGGGAGCTTTGAAAAACTGTCAGTCCTCTCTTACACATTTTTTACACTGACAACAAGGCATTTTCATAAATCTGAATAATAGATACAGACGTAATTTCTAGCATGTTATAAAATGGACTGTTTTAAGATGAAATGGTTACATCTCTTTTCTAAATGTATTTTAAAAATTGAAATGCCATCCCAATCTGATAGCACCTTTATCCATGTAATGGATGCTATGGCGTGCCACCCTGGTATACACTTTACAGCCGACACATTTATTCTGCCTGGAGCGGGTCTGCTACTGGCACACATCTGAGTCTTCCACCAGAAGTGGTTTTGATGAAAGGCAGATACCTATTCAAAGGTTGTGGTCCCTCCTGGGAAGGCAGCCACATCCAGTGACTGGTTCATTGTGGGGACTCAGAGACGTGGCCCTGTTGCCTTCACTCTTCCATCGGAGCTCCAGAGCACCCATGGGATGGATATAGCCCCTAGGGCAACTGTACCACAACCCCCCTTTGCTTTCAACCCATTCCTGCTTCCCTCTCCTACACCCTCCTCCCAAAGCTTAAGCCCATCCCAAAGTACAACCCAATAAGACTTGTTGGGGGCCGGCGTGAGGCACTCCGCCCATGACAAAGGTCATGAGGAAGGAGGCTTGACATACGCAAAGGTGGGATCGAGCCTCAGGAGTCCCCCTGGAAATTCTTGAGCATCTACCCCCATAACCAGAGCCTGCCTACTTTACCACTTTGTGCTCTCCCCTACACCTCTGACTTTACGGGGGGCTGTCTCCCACCACCTCTTTTGGAGAAGGAGTTAACTTAGAGCTCCAGTTAATAATAATTCCTGGGCGTGACAGGAGTGTTTCAACCTACAAACTCCTCTGAAGGTTCTCTAGCCTGCCTGACAGGCTTGTCCAGCCACATGTGATTGCTCACAGCCTCCCAACTGTGAGAGGCATGAGATGCTTTAAACCTTCTAAAAACAGGTTCTTTAGAGAAGTTAGAAAATTATTAGTATAAGTATAGTGGGCTGATTAGAAAATGTATTGGTGAAGGGTTTTTCATTTGTTGAGCCAATTTTTTGTTGCTAAGACTCCACATCCCCTGCCCTTACACACATTAATGAATATATAGAAGAAATAAGTATTAACCTTTGATATTAATCATGTTAGACCTTAGGCTAAGTAAATTCTTTCCTTAAACCCACTACACCCTCACCCTATAGGAATGTAACTTTATTTGGGTGGCGTCTGTTTTAAGAATAATCACCCTTGGAGAAAAAAGTGTTCTGGTTGACTGACCACTGTCACAAGGAAAGGGTCGTAAATTGTCAGCAGGCGCCCCTGGCCAGAAGATGATGTAACACCCCTAAGACCTCTGTATACATTTGTGTGAAGCACCTGACTTTAATAAAAATCAGGACTGCTGTCCCCACGTGACTTTTGTATAACATCTCAGTGTATAAAAACAGACTCTGGAAAATAAAGAATTGGGATCAGTTCCGCAAAAGACTGGTCTCCCCATGTCTCTCTCTCTCACTCTGGCTGAGTCTCCATCTGGAGCGCGGAACCCGCCATGCTTACTAATTATGCCTGGGCTTATAAGATCCGACCAGGGAGGCCTCAGTGTCTCCTCTCCTTTGAGAGAACGGACGGACGCCTGCGGCCTACGTAAGTGGTGCAAACTTCTTGTCTTGAAGTTTTATTGGTCTCCCGCGTAAACCAAGCTACTCAGCCTCTTTTCTCCACTGAATTTTCCTACTGAGCTATCCTCATTCTATTACTCTTTATATCTTTGATGAATATTTAAATAGTCGCCGAAGCCGTCTCCCCTTCGAATACCCTGGATCAGCCGGGGCTGGACCCGGCAAAGCCTTCTGCACAAAAACCTCTATTTTTTAGCATTTCCTGGGGAACTTGACCATTTTTAAAAGTACGTGAGTAAGCTTTTCTTTAGCATTAGGAAATCTCACAGAATTTTTTCCTTAATATGCTTACATTTCCATTCCACTTTGCCCACAGAATTTTAGCCTACTGTTGTATATTTTTTATGTTTGAAAGTCTTTTATTGATCATCCTGTCATATTCCTCTGCAACTAAATTATTATATAAAAATTTATTTAAATATTTCTATGACCATAATGTTCTATATTGGAGAAGGCAATGGCACCCCACTCCAGTATTCTTGCCTGGAAAATCCCATGGATGGAGGAGCCTGGTGGGCTGCAGTCCATGGGGTCGCTAAGAGTCGGGCATGACTGAGCGACTTCACTTTCACTTTTCACTTTCATGCATTGGAGAAGGAAATGGCAACCCACTCCAGTGTTCTTGCCTGGAGAATCCCAGGGACGGGGGAGCCTGGTGGGCTGCCGTCTATGGGGTAGCGCAGAGTCGGACACAACTGGAGCAACTTAGCAGCAGCAGCAGCAGCAATGTTCTATATGGGGAATTTCTTTTGAACTGAGCTACCACTGCAATTGTGGTGCTGGAGCAGCAAGCAGCCAAGAGGAGATACCCCACGTCCAAGGTCAGGAGCAGTGGCTGTGCTTTCTGGACCACCTGTGAAGAGATACCCCACATTCAAGGTCAGAGAAACCCAGTAAGATGGTAGGCGGTGGAGCAGATGTAAGGAGATACCCCACATCCAAGGGCAAAGGAGAAACCCCAGCAAGACAGTAGGAAGGGCGATTTCGTGTTAGGATCAAACCCCATTCCTGCCAGAGATGCTAAGAGGGTTCAAACAAACCTTGTGTACACCAGGACCCAGGGACCCCACAGAGACTGAGACAGAACTGTGTTTGAGCATCTCCTGTGGAGGTATGGGTCAGCAGTGGACTGCCACAGGGACAGGGGCTCTGGGTGCAGCAGACTTGGGTATGGCATAAGCCCTCTTGGAGGTCGCCATTAATTCCACCATAGAGCTGCCAGAACTTACACAGGACTGGGAAATAGACTCTTGGAGGGTACAAACAGAACCTTGTGCACCAGGACACAGGAGAAAGGAGCAGTGACCCCACAAGAGACTGACCCAGGCTTGCCTGTGAATGTCCAGAAATCTCAAATAGAGGCATGGATTGGTGGTGGCCTGCTGCAGAGTTGGGGGCACTGAGTGTAGCAGTACATGCATGGGATCTTATGAAGGCAGTTACCATTATCTTCATTACCTCCATAATAGTTTGGCCCCAGGTAAACAGCAGGGAGGGAACACAGCTCCACCCATCAACAGAAAATTGGATTAAAGATTTACTGAGCATGTCCCTGCCCATCAAAACAAGATCCAGTTTCCCCCTCAGTCAATCTCTCCCATCAGGAAGCTTCTATAAGCCTCTTATCCTTCTCCATTAGAGGGCAGAAGACTGAAAACCACAATCACAGAAAACTGACCATTCTAATCACATGAACCACAGCATTGTCTAACTCAGTGAAACTATGAGCCATGCTGTCTAGGGCCACCCAAGATGGACAGGTCATGGTGGAGAGTTCTGACAAATTGTGGTCCACTGGAGAAGGGAATGGCAAACTACTTCAGTATTCTTAGTTTGAGAACACCATGAACAGTATGAAAAGGCAAAATGATAGGACACTGAAAGATGAACTCCCCAGGTCAGTAGGTGCCCAATATGCTTCTGGAGATCAGTGGAGAAATAACTCCAGAAAGAATGAAGAGACGGAGCCAAAGCAAAAACAACACCCACTTGTGGATGTGACTGGTGATGGAAGTAAAGTCCAATGCTGTAAAGAGCAATATTGCATAGGAACCTGGAATGTTAGATCCATAAATCAAGGCAGATTGGAAGTGGTCAAACAGGAGAGGGCAAGAGTGAACATTGACATTTTAGGAATCAGCAAACTAAAATGGACTGGAATGGGTGAATTTAACTCAGATGACTATTATATTTACTGCTATGGGCAAGAATCCCTTAGAAGAAATGGAGTAGCCATCATAGTCAACAAAAGAGTCTGAATTCAGTACTTGGATGCAGTCTCAAAAACGACAGAATGATCTCTGTTCATTTCCAAGGCAAACCATTCAATATCACAGTAATCCAAGTCTATGCCCCGACCAGTAATGTTGAAGAGGCTGAAGTTAAACAGTTCTATGAAGACCTACAAGACCTTCTAGAACTAACACCCAAAAAAGATGTCCTTTTCATTATAAGGGACTGGAATGCAAAAGTAGGAAGTCAAGAAACACCCAGAGTAACAGGCAAATTTGGCCTTGGAATAAAGAATGAAGCAGGGCAAAGGCGTTATTCTGTGCCAAGAGAACACTGGTCATAGCAAACACCCTCTTCCAACAACACAAGAGAAGACTCTACACATGGACATCACCAGATGATCAACACTGAAACCAGATTGTTTATATTCTTTGCAGCCATAGATGGAGAACTCTATACAGTCAGCAAAAACAAGACCAGGAACTGACTGTAGCTCAGATCATGAACTCCTTATTGCCAAATTCAGACTTCAGTTGAAGAAAGTAGGGAAAACCACTAGACCATTCAAGTATGACCAAAATCATATCCCTTATGATTAAACAGTGGAAGTGAGAAATAGATTTAAGGAACTAGATCTGATAGACAGAGTGCCTGATGAACTATGGATGGAGGTTCGTGACATTATACAGGAGACAGGGATCAAGACCACCCTCAAGAAAAAGAAATGCAAAAAAGCAAAATGGCTGTCTGGGGAGGCCTTACAAATAGCTGTGAAAAGAAGTGAAAAGCAAAGGAAAAAAGGAAGGATATACACATTTGAATGCAGAGTTCCAAAGAATAGCAAGAAGAGATAAGAAAGCCCTCTTCAGTGATCAATGCAAAGAAATAGAGGATAACAACAGAATGGGAAAGACTAGAGATGTCTTCAAGAAAATTAAAGATACCAAAGGAACATTTCATGCAAAGATGGGCACAATTAAGGACAGAAATGGTATGACCTAACAGAAGCAGAAGATATTAAGAAGAGGTGGCAAGAATACACAGAAGAACTGTACAAAAAAGATTTTCATAACCCAGATAATCATGATGGTGTGATCATTCACCTAAAGCCTGACATCCTGGAATGTGAAGTCAAGTGGGCCTTAGGAAGCATCACTATGAACAAAGCTAGTGGAGATGATGGAATTCCAGTTGAGCTATTTCAAATCCTAAAAGATGCTATTGTGAGAGTGCCACACTCAATATGCCAGCAAATTTGGAAAACTCAGCAATGGCCACAGGACTGGAAAAGGTATGTTTTCATTCCAATCCAAAAGAAAAGTAATGCCAAAGAATGCTCAAATTACCACAGGATTGTACTCATCTCACACACTAGTAAAGTAATGCTCAAAATTCTCCAAGCCAGGCTTCAGCAATACATGAACCACGAACTTCCAGATGTTCAAGCTGGATTTAGAAAAAGCAGAGGAACCAGACATCAAATTGCCAACATCCATTTGATCATAGACAAAGCAAGCAAGTTCCAGAAAAACATCTATCTCTGCTTTATTGACTATGCCAAAACCTTTGACTGTGTGAATCACAATCAACTGTGGAAAATTCTGAAAGAGATAGGAAACCTAGACCACCTCACCTGCCTCTTGAGAAACCTGTATGCAAGTCAGGAAGCAACAGTTAGAACTGGACATGGAACAACAGACTGGTTCCAAATAGGAAAAGGAGTATGTCAAGGCTGTATATTGTCACCCTGTTTATTTAACTTATATGCAGAGTACATTATGAGAAACGTGGGGCCGGAGGAAGCACAAGCTGGAATCAAGATTGCCGGGAGAAATATCAATGACCTCAGATATGCAGATGACACCACCCTTATGGCAGAAAGTGAAGAAGAACTAAAGAGCCTCTTGATGAAAGTGAAAGAGGAGAGTGAAAACATTGGCTTAAAGCTCAACTTTCAGAAAACTAAGATCATGGCATCTGGTCCCATCACTTTATGGCAAATAAATGGGTAAACAGTGGAAACAGTGTCAGACTTTATTTTGGGGGGCTCCAAAATCACTGCATATGGTGATTTCAGCCATGAAATTAAAAGACACTTACTCCTGGAAGGAAAGTTATGACCAACCTAGACACCATATTAAAAAGCAGAGACATTACCTTAACTACAAAGGTCCATCTAGTCAAGGCTATGGTTTTTCCAGTGGTCATGTATGGATGTGAGAATTGGACTATAAAGAAAGCTGAGTGCCAAAGAATTGATGCTTTTGAACTGTGGTGTTGGAGAAGACTCTTGAGAGTCCCTTGGACTGCAAGGAGATCCAACCAGTCCATCCTAAAGGAGATCAGTCCTGGGTGTTCATCGGAAGGACTGATGTTGAAGCTGAAACTCTAATACTTTGGCCACCTGATGCAAAGAGATGACTCATTGGAAAAGACTCTGATGCTGGGAAAGATTGAAGGCGGGAGGAGAAGGAGATGACAGAGGATGAGATGGTTGGTTGGCATTGCTCATTGGACTCAATGGACATGAGTTTGGGAAACTCTGGGAGTTGGTGATGGACAGTGAGGCCTGGTGTGCTGCAGACCATGGGGTCACAGAGAGTCGGACACAATTGAGTGACTGAACTGAACTGACCATTGCAATAATTAGTAATGTACATCTGATCAAAATAACACACATAAATTTTGATAAACTTTATACATGAAAAGTAAATGCAGAAATGTGTGTTTAAGGTAGTGATTTCTACGTTTAATTAGTTTGTGTATCTGTGAACAAATATTATTTTCTGCTACAATGATAGTGTTCATCATTTCTGTTACATATTCTGTTTTTTTTTTTTTTTTAAAGATATACAGTGGGTCTTCCCTGGTGGTTCAGATGACAAAGAATCTGCCTGCAATGTGAGAGAGCCAGGTTTGATCCCTGGGTTGGGAAGGGATTGCTACCAATTCCAGTATTCTTGCCTGGAGAATTCCATGGACAGAGGAGCCTGGCAGGCTATAGTTCATGGGATTGCAAAGAGTTGGACACGACTGAGTGACTAACACTAACACAAGTACAGTAGCTGTGCATGTCACATATATAAACAAATGGGAATGGAGGTAGTTTGCTTGTATTGTGCAGCAATGCTCTACTTTGAACTCCTGAGTGATTTACCAAAAATGAAGGACTGATAAAATACCGAAGATGATTTAAGAGGCTTATCAGCTGACAAGTCAATTAGGTTCTCATTTAGTTTTCTTGAAAACAACTGAAAACCACTTGAATTGCAGAAGGATTTATTAACCACCCATTAAGGTCATTCCCTTTCTCAATACCTGCACCATATTTCAAATCATTTCTTTGTCATTTTGTGTCATCCCAGAGGCAACACAGTAAAACTGGTAAATGGATGAACAGCTGGCCTCTATTATGAATGAGAGTGGGAGATTGGCAAAAGGGAAGACCTTGACTCAGGCTAGATCTCAGGCAGGTCCATTTTATGACAAAAGTGTATATGGAGGTTGACATCCGCAAAGTAGCCTTCATGCATCCTTTGAAAACCTTCATCTCCCCTCAGAGGAACACCACACTAGCTTGAGGGTCTCTGTGTCACATTAGTACAAAGCTCCTGAACAATGTGAGATTTCTCCTATAATTTTGTCCTTCCTATACCTTTTGATTATAAGCAGATGTTAATAAGACCAGGAAATGTTTGACAAATGAGGCAGAGAGTTAGTTCTTCTATATTCTTTGGTATCAGCTTATCTGTTCCAGGTATTTCTATGTACCTCATTTTCTCTAATAAAAATGGGGGCTTGCATCACTCCAAAATATGACACGGTTGAACAGATTATTAAATAGTCTGAGACTTCTGATTGGAATTTCAAAGGGAGTATGCATTCTCAAACATCTAGCATTTTATTGTAGAGCTTATGTTTTCTGTTATTTTGAAAAGCATAGCTTTCCCGTCGCAAGGCATGATATTAGAGGGAAGGATAAAACATAATAAAAGGGGGAAAAGGGTGAGTTTGAGAGCAGCTTCTAAAGAATTCCAGTTGTATTTATTCCCTGTTCTTTTGTACCTCTTGTTTCTGGCCACGTAAATGGGAACATCTTTCAAATGACACAATCAGGTGGTTTAAGAGAGTAAAGAAAATGTTATTAAGGTCAGAAGTGTCCTCTCAAGGGCCACAGTCCTTGAAGCTGTTGGAATATTTCACATGCTAGATGAATCTTTTTTAAAGTCTTCTTTTCTCAAATAATGATTTTCCATTGCAATCTAAATTATTGATCTTAGAAGTTTTAAAGAACTCAACTATAATTTAAATTTAAAACACAAGAGTTTACAAAGTCATAGAAAAAGCTTCACTCAAGTAATTCAGGCCCTACTTTTGTTGTCCAGTGACTAAGACTTCAAACTCCCAATGCAGGAGGCCCAGGTTCCATCTCTGGTCAGAGAACTAAATCCCACATAACACAACTAGGAGTTCAAATGCCAAAACTTGGGATCCTAAATGCTGGAAGTAAAACCTGGTGCAGCCAAATAAATAAATATTTTTAAAAATAAAATTGTTAAGAAAGAAATTCAAAACCTAATTCTTCCTATCTTTACTTTGGTTGTCTATTTTTCTTTTGAATTATTTAAATAATCTATCATATTCTTTGGCTGATACTGACTGGAACAGTAAATAACCCTTTTCTTATTGATACATTATATATTAATGAGGTTTGATTTTTATATCTACAAAGTAAACAAAAATATGTAAAAATTCACATATAATACCTTCAGTTCAGTTCAGTCGCTCAGTCGTGTCTGCCTCTTTGCGAACCCATGAATCACAGCACGCCAGGCCTCCCTGTCCATCACCAACTCCTGGAATTCACTCAGACTCACGTCCATTGAGTCAGTGATGCCATCCAGCCATCTCATCCTCTGTCGTCCCCTTCTCCTCCTGCCCCCAATCCCTCCCAGAATCACAGTCTTTTCCAATGAGTCAACTCTTCGCATGAGGTGGCCAAAGTACTGGAGTTTCAGCTTTAGCATCATTCCTTCCAAAGAAATCCCAGGGCTGATCTCCTTCAGAATGGACTGGTTGGATCTCCTTGCAGTCCAAGGGACTCTAAAGAGTCTTCTCCAACACCACAGTTCAAAAGCATCAATTCTTTGGCGCTCAGCCTTCTTCACAGTCCAACTCTCACATCCATACATGACCACAGGAAAAACCATAGCCTTGACTAGACAGACCTTTGTTGGCAAAGTAATGTCTCTGCTTTTGAATATGCTATCTAGGTTGGACATAACTTTCCTTCCAAGGAGTAAGCATCTTTAAATTCCATGGCTGCAGTCACCATCTGCAGTGATTTTGGAGCCCAAAAAAATAAAGTCTGACACTGTTTCCACTGTTTCCCCATCTATTTCCCATGAAGTGATGGGACCAGATGCCATGATCTTCGTTTTCTGAATGTTGAGCTTTAAGCCAACTTTTTCACTCTCCACTTTCACTTTCATCAAGAGGCTTTTTAGTTCCTCTTCACTTTCTGCCATTAGTATCTATTTAATATTCCTCTTCGGAGAAGGCAATGGCACCCCACTCCAGTACTCTTGCCTGGAAAATCCCATGGACGGAGGAGCCTGGTAGGCTGCAGTCCATGGGGTCGCTAGGAGTCGGACACGACTGAGCGACTTCACTTTCACTTTTCACTTCCATGCATTGGAGAAGGAAATGGCAACCCACTCCAGTGTTCTTGCCTGGAGAATCCCAGGGACGGGGGAGCCTCGTGGGCTGCTGTCTTTGGGGTCACACAGAGTCAGACATGACTGAAGCGACTTAGCAGCAGCAGCAGCAATATTCTTCTTCCTAGAAGGAAGTGTATGTGATTTTTTAAAAAGTCAGAGTTTGGACTGAGAAGACTTGAGACTGATTATGATTTTAGACAAGCCACTTAATTGAACTTCTTTTTGCTTATCTATGAAATAGTGATAACAATTTTCCTCTCTGACATTATTACATGTATGTGAAAGACATATGTGAATGTAGAGTGAATGTAAATACATATACTCAAAAATACAGACCAATGAAAATAATTCTCTCTGCTCTACTTTGTGGAGTTTAAATTTTAAGGAAATGACAAAAGATTTTAGAAGTCTAGTCTTACTTATAAAGGATCATTTATGTCATATATATACATATGGTTTATTTATGCTTTTAATAATGAAACTGTTTATTTATGCTTTTAATAATGAAACTAGGGAAAAAATCAGTTCAGTTGAACACATAAATAATTTTATCAACATAGTATTTTCAGAGAAAGAATTCACTTCATTGAACTATCACAACACTGAATTTCACAGTTAAACCCACATGCAGATTGTAGGATAATTTTACAGAAAGTGTTTTGATGGAATGTGTTAAATATAAAATAATCCAATGCAATTTCCATTTAGCACATTGTACAAAATGAATTCTTCAATTGAATTAACAAGTTCATAATCTCTCCCATAAGGTGCTATGTATTCAAAGTGCTCTGTAGCAATGAGGTTGAGATCAGAGAAAAAATACTGTAGAACTCCACACAAACGCAGCTTAGCAATAAATGAAATTGGATATAATGGAGAGGAAACCTATTTTATAATGTAAGACAGTGGAGATCTATGATGTGCCATGAGTGATGTTCATCCTTAAAAGGGGGTGGGGCTGAAGGATTTCACATATATATCATTACAGTCATAATAAAAATGAGTTTAAAGTTGAGGTCATCACTTTTATAGTGACCATCATTTCCTCAAGTGAAAAGAGAGAAGAGACACAGAGGGTAGAAGAGACAGAAAGAGACAAAGTTCACAATACCTCTGCAATCCATTTTCCAACTGAGACTAATCTTCAATACAATCAATAGTCCGTGACAGCAGTTTTCAGACTATAGTGTACATCAGAATTACCCAGAGGGCTTGTTAAAACACCAATTGCTCTGCCCCACCCACAGAGTTTCCAATTTAATAGGTATGAGATGAAGGCAGGAATTTGTATTTGGAACAGTTCTGGGTAATGCTGATATCCTGATCAAGGCCGCGTTTTGCGAACCACTGGTCCATTATATTAATACCTTTGATCACTGAATGACTCCTTTATTAAAATGAAACACACCTCTAAAGATAAAAAAAAATAAAGATAATATGCCTGATTTTTAGGGACATAGGGCAACCAGTGTGGACTGTATAATGATTAGGGAAGCAATTCTCAACTTTTTCTACATAGTAAAATCAACTGAAAAATTAAAACAACAAAACAAAAAACTAATGCCTACACCTATCTAAAACTAATTAGATCTGAATCCTTGGGGTAGGATCAAGCATTGATTCATTCATGAAAGTGCCCCATGAAAGTCTAATGTGTAGTGTAACTGGAGAATCACTGCTTTAGGACATCTTCTTTCACCTCCTTACGTAATGAAAAGATAGCCAAACATATGCGCCCTTCGGGACACCGGTGTATGAACAGAGATGTCACAGGGAAATTGAAATCCCCAAGAGACACAGCTACACAACGATTTCTAGTGATATGGGGGGCAGGGGTAATTTAGAAAGCAGTCATGACCGTTGATTTGCAGTGCACTGCAGGGTTAGTTTCACAGGTTTGAAATAACAGAACCTGGGAAGGTGAGCAGCATGCTAATTTAATCCAAGTTTCTTTTCCACTGAATGACACCAACCAGAGTCTAGAGTCTAGAATGTTGGCATACAGGCTGATGTGCAATGTTTACCTGCTATAATGATTGTTACTCATTTTACTCGGCTAAATTATTTACTACATTAATTTAATTTGAGTGGCCCTATAAATAAGTCCCTCAAGGATAAAATGCTGCAAGCATTTACCTGTTCACCTCAGAAAGCAAGACTATAGAAACATGCAAAAAGAAAGGGCATTTTGAAATAAGATTTAGACATTAAATTACTGATCTGGCATAAATAGAAATATACTATTCTACTATGGCATAATAGACTATTTATAAGTAAATAAACATGCCATGGAACCCTTTTCTGGAAGGACTTACAGGTCTGGAACAATCTTTAGCACTGAAGGTACCTGGAAGAACATTTAGAGCTCATTTTCACAGACAAAGCCAAAGATTTTAAATCAAATGCTCATGTATGAAGCTGGGACTAATATGTGATTTTAAATAAATAGGAATTTAAAGAAACCCCAGATATCAGGACTGGGCCTTTCGGGTAATCTTTGGTAAGAGTCAAGCTTTTGAAAATGATAAGTTTGATTTGAATATAGACATGTTAACGGTGTAGAATTAGGTAAGAGCCTTCCAGTCCTCCATCAGAAACCAGCACTCTAGGAAGGAGCTGAGCACCTCTTCTCAAGGTGCATGAGGTGCTACAGACCAGCTGGCAGATTGGGAATCGCTCAGACAAGCACAGGGATTAAAAAAAAAAAAAGTCCTGGTGAGATATTCAGGTGAATCCTTCTCCTCCACTCCAAGTCTTCTGGAAGGCATCTTGAAAATATCCTGAAAGACAATAAAAAGGGTAGAACTATGAATATAATCACTCAGAATAGTAGAAACCAGGCATTAAGTATACATCATGCAAATAGTAGAAACACAAGGAAATGCTAGAAATAATTTTGGTCTTTAGTTACATCATCAGTATTTTACAGATATATTTTTTTAACAGGCTTCAAATATTTTAATATATTTTACTAATTTATGCTATATATATTTATTAAACTTCACAGAACTTCAGAAATGAAGACAGAGAGCCCATATAAAGGCAAAGTAAGCCTTTTTCCTTTTGTCCCCATGGCACACGCTCTCCTCTGTATCCATCTTCCCAGCCCTGTAAGGGAGAGGAGGAGGATCTCACTGCTTGAGAGCTGTACTTGCAAAGGCAGAGGCTGGGATTTAGAGTTGTACAGGGGGTAGAAATGCGTCCCTGTATGCCTCTGGTTTGCCTGTCCATCTCACCCAGCCCCTATCCTGATGGGCTCAGCAGCCCCTGGAACTGAAGCCTGTGTGTGCAGGCACTGATAAAGGGATGAGACAGCCCACAGGAGAAGAGACCCCAGGTGGGATATCTGTGTAATCCTACAAACAGGTTGAGCTTAAACTCACCATCAGCCATGAAGTCTCTTAGGCCTTCCCCGGACTCAAGGAAACATCCAGGTCCTCACTTCCTCTTTGCACAGAAAGCTCTTGCTTCTCTTGGATTTCCCTGCAGTTGGGCTTTTCAGAAAGTGTTTCTGCATCCTGTGGACTCTCTCTCCTGGCCTCTGACCCGCTCTCTTGGGATAATTCTAGTCTAAATTCTTCAGCTTCCCCTGACTCCTGCTCCCCATCAGGACTCCCCTTCCCTGCCTCCTCCCCCACCAACTCAGACTCAGCCCCTAGGGTTGTTTCAGCCTTCTCTGCCTCCCCAGCTGGCCCTGGCTTTGGAACCTTCCCTTCCAGGTTAAGAGGTTCCTCTGGAGCCTCAACCTCAGCCTCCAATGCCGAAATCGCAGTCATCTCCTCTGCCACTGGTACATCCTCCCCGCTCAGCACTATCCCCTCTACAGCCACCTTCTCTGCAGCTGCTGTTTCTCCTGGCATCTCATCCACTGTGTGCCAAGCTTCCTCCCCAGCAACATCTGAAAAGGAGGAGACTTTATTTGCTTCTATTTTCCCCTCAGCAGAATCGTCCTCCCTCTCTGCAACTTCTTCTGAGGCTCCTCCTCCTTGATGGGGATCTTCCACAGTCATAACCACGCCATGCGCGCTCCCGTCCCCCTTAGGGGCCCCGTTCTTCGGCATTCCTGTCCCCAGCGTGCACTCTTTATCCACCTCCTCCTCTGCAATCTCATCCATCACTTCACTGAGTTTTCCTGCCATCATGGAATCTCCCTCAGGAACATCTTGGGTCAAGGCTGTGATGGCTACTCCCTCTGGCCCCTGTAAAGGCCCGTCTTTATTCCTCCCCTTCTGGTTGGTGACCACATGTTGATCTTTGGTTGCAGACCCCTGGGCCTCACCTGCACCCCTGGGAGTCTGTGCTTTCCCTGTGGACTTGGTTTCGGGAGCTCCTGACACCCTCTCTCCTGCAGGGGTAGACTCCTCTTCCTGCTCTTCGTGGGCCACATTCTCACTAAAGAGCAGCTCTGTTGAGCCTCTGTGCTCTGTGGTTCCGGCATCTCTCCCTTTCCCTCCTTCCCCTTTCCCCCAAACCGTTGTGTTTTCTAGGGAATTTTCAAATCCAGGGGCCGCTTCAAACATGTCTACCTCCTGGTCTCTCAGTGAGTCCTCTCCTTGTTGCCCTGCGTCTTCAGTCACCTCAGATGCCACCATGGCTGCTTCACCCTCGGCATCACACTCCGTTTCATTTGGGGAGGCTTGTGTCTCTTCCTCTGGTCTTTCTTCCTGCACAGGTTCCCCTGCTTTCCCTTTAAGATTTTGTTCCTCTTCTAAAGTGTCTTCATCCTGAAGCACCTTTGCCCTTGTCACCTCTTCTCTCTCAGATTCAGTTTCCCCCAGAGGTGTTTTTGAACTCTCAGCTTTCCTCTTGCCTCTCTTTTCTGAGTCTAATTCCTCAGGTAACATTTCTTTCCTATCATCATCTGTATTAGACTCTGACTCCATCACCATCCCCTCCTTTTCCACCTGGTCCTTACGAAGTCCTTCCAGGCTGTCCACTGAACTCCCCATCTGAGTAGCCTCAACCTTCTCAGAAGTGGAGGAGCTCAAAGGTGTCTCCATTCCTGTGACTGCCTTTCTCTCTTTGGTCGGCTCGTCTCGCCCCAGCATTGCCTCTTCTAAACCCTCCTCTCTGTCAGATGTAGCGTCTTCCATGGGTCCCCTGTCCTCTAGGTCTGTACATGCTTCCTCTTCACTGTCCTCCACGCCCAGCTTTGCAGACCCAACTGCACTCACAGCCGCGCTCTCAGACTTTCCCTTCTCTGGCCTCACTGCCTCTCTTAGGGCCGCTGTCTCCTGAGCACACCCTGAGTTCAGAGCTGCTGCCTGGCTTGCCAGCACTGCCCTCTCTGAAGCCTGCCCACCTTCAGAAGCTGCCTGCTCCGTCTCCAGCACTGTTTGCATCAGGGCCCGTGCCTCAGCAGCCTCACCTTCATTCAGACCTCCAGAGTCTTTTGCTGCTTCTCCTTCTCTGGCACCTAACCCTTCTTTATCCTGCCTTCTATCCCCTTCTGCTTCTGCCTCTGCCTCAACTGCTATGCCCTGAGAGAGCTCTCTTTGCTCCGTAAACTGTCCTACTAATGCCAGCTGTTCTACTTTTGGCTTCCCCTGCCCCGAGGGAACCTCATTAACCCCGGCTTTTCCCTGCTGTGCTGTATCCCCTTTTCCTTCTGTGTCAGCATTCCTGTGTTGAGGACTTTCACCTTCCTCCACTGCTTCTTTCATCTCCAGGGTATGCTCTTCTGATGCAACTTGCTTGGATTTCTTGTTTGAGCTGAGTACAGTCCTTTCCTCCACCACTAGATTCCTATCCGGTGCTATAAAATAAGGTTAGAAATCAAGGTTACTTTAATCAAAGTGCAGGAGGAGACATTACATATAATTTTCTATATATAAGAGATATTTATGTATAATATCAAGGGGCTACTGATATTATATTTCATTTCCTCAACTCTAGGATTCCATCAGCTGTAACATGCACCATGATTTAATAATGGCTTTTCGTGATGAAAAAAGAAAAAAAAAAGAGCTATCAAATTTAATGGACACACATTGATATTAAAGGAAATTGAACATCAGAACTGTTGAAAACAAACAAACAAAAAAATCCATGCCTTAGAATAATAAAATCTCTCTCCCTCCCTCTCTTTCTTATACACACACACACACCCCATACACACATACATATATCCCACTTTCAAATGAAATATTAGGACTTGCAGAAAAAATTATGCAACAAGGAAAATAGTGAGGATTTCATTTTAGCAATCATTGTTCCCTACAGGACCATAATATGCTTGTTCTCAGCCTAGGTTTCTTGTACTCATGTGAGCATTTAGCAACAGAATCATAATACAATATGAACTGATCATTATCCCATACATTGCTCCCATTAAAGCTGCTGCTGCTGCTAAGTCACTTCAGTCGTGTCCGACTCTGTGCGACCCCATAGACGGCAGCCCACCAGACTCCCCCATCCCTGGGATTCTCCAGGCAAGAACACTGGAGTGGGTTGCCATTTCCTTCTCCAATGCATGAAAGTGAAAAGTCAAAGTGAAGTCGCTCAGTCGTATCCGACCCTCAGCGACCCCATGGACTGCAGCCATCCAGGCTCCACCATCCATGAGTTTTCCAGGCAAGAGTACTTGAGTGGGGTACCATTGCCTTCTCTGCCCATTAAAGCTACTATATCTAAATTTAGTGATCAAATAACTTCGTAGCTCAAGGTAAGACTTTTTACTATAGATACAAATTTGTATTGTAGGTCAAAATACCTCCCCTCTACCTTCAGAATTTGATTTGCCTTTGGCAAAAGAGGATCACAGAGCAAGACAGGACTTTGTAGTATGGGACAATTTTCAACATAAATAACCTACTTGAAGCATTTCATAAGTTTCTCATCCATACTTTCCTGCAAATCTGGGTGTGTTAGCTATCATACTTCAATAAATATAAGTTCAGTGTGTTTCTTAAAAGGCTCCAGATAGATTTCTTATCCTTTAGCAAATATGTGCATTTCTGTTACAGTGATCCACGCAAAATAAATAAAAGCATTCCAGACCAAAGGCCAAAGCATTTAAAATTTTCAACTGCAGAATAATACTTAGGGAGATTAGAGCTTCTCAAATGGTCCTCTCAATGCTTTCTATCAATCTAATCTTCTTTGTTTGTAGAGGACACTGGAATAGATTCTACAAAATAAGTTATAATGCCAGGATGCCGACTTCCAAATGGTATAAATGTATAATGTAGGCAAGTGTGTCTTCCTCATGGTTTTCTCTTGCTTGCCCTTTTGGCTAACCATCTCACCCCTACCCCATCACCAACAATCTCCCAGAAACTGAAAGCCCTGATCTTACTCACTTCATCCTTACTCTGTTACTCCATCTGGGACTGTCCTATAACTGCAGTTCCTCTCCTAACACCACACATGGCTGTCCTTTGTTCCTCCTCTTGGCCTCTTACCAGCTATTAAAACAAGCCATTATGAAGTTAGACAATAACAGCTGATATTAAATTTCCCTTTAAAAATGTATTTGGAGGGTAACTTTTGATATATTCATTCAAAGGAGTAACAGAAACTTCTCCAGGAGAAGGGATAAGCTAAACCCACTCCAGTTTTTGGGGGCTTCCCTGGTGGCTCAGTCAGTAAACAAGCCCACTTGCAATGCAGGAGACCTGGGTTCAATCTCCCTGGGTTGGGGAGATCCCCTGGAGGAGGGCATGGCAACCCACTCAGTATTCTTGCATGGAGAATCCCCATGGACAGAGGAGCCCGGGGGGCTGCAGTCCTTGGGGTCGCAAAGAGTCAGACGCAACTAAGCACACAGCACAACAGAAACCTCAGGTCTATAAGTAGGGTGCTGTTAACTTTTATAGGAGGTCCTCAGCATACCACAGCAGCTATTTATTATATTAAATGTAGAGCCAAATGGGCTTCCATGGAGCCAGTTCACCTGAAAGAATATGGTTTGTTTTATTTCCTTACAGATTACTAGATTTAAAACAAAATTAAATGAAAGCCATGAGAAACAACATACCAAGTCTCTTTAATAGTATATCTATTACTATTCAAATTCCTTCATGAAAGTATACTTCAATAGTCAGTTATAAAAAACATTTAAGGAAAGTCCTCTGTTTTGCTAAGTTGACCTCTAAATTTATGGATTAGTTAAAGCACATTCAGGAATACAGCAGGGTAATAAAATTGCCTAGCCACTATGTAATAATATATTGTGCCTAAATTCTCAGAGAAAAAGTGCTAGTGGCATCTAGCTGAGTTATTACACACACACACATACACACACACACTCATAGGGCAGTCAGACATGACATTCCTGAAGCAAGGGAGAAAGCGTAATTGAAGCCCTTCTAAGAAATATCAATACAAAAACATGATGTGTTTTTGCTAGTAACCTCATGGGCTTTTGAAAAAAAAATGAATATAAGAAACCAAGCAATATTCAAAAACAGGGGCAATTTGATTTAGTGACTGAGTGTGTACTTGGGAGTCAGACAGATCTCGGTGAGAATACCAGCTCTGCCACATAATTGTGTGAACTTGGGAAACATATCTCTAAGCCTTCATTCTCTTATCCATAAAGCGATAATAGCAATCCTTAACTCACAGAATCTTTGTAAGAACAAACCATAAAATGCTTGGCACAGTGCCTGGCACACAGAGAGCCCTAACAAATCTTCCTTCCACATTCCCCTCTCACTGCATACAATATGTGATATTTTCTTGCTTGAATCAGATTTAATAGACAACAACTACTCTGCCTGCATTGTTGAGGAGGTATGTTAGAACTCCTCTGGTTGAATGGCCACTATGAAAGCCTTGGGTTCTTGAAGCCCAGAGTCCTTCTGCAACTCAGTCCACTCAAGTTCAGGTGTCACCTGGCCCTCTCCACATTCCCTGGGGTAACTTGAGCTCAGGGAGCCAGCCTAAGTGCAAATCATCTGGCTGCTACTATTTGCCTTGAGTAACAAAGTCCTTTTTCTCTGAGCCAGGAATCTTGTATCTTCTAATGCATCTGTGAGACTGGCTAATTTGTCTGCTTGAAAATAGAGTAAAATCTCAAATACCTTAGAGGGCTTGATGCCCATCATTAAAAATTGGATGTGGGGGGTAATGTGACCACATGATGAACACAATGAAGCCCCCTCTCCCTCCCACTACTTCCACACACACATTCATGTATTTAAATCGGGCTATTTTAAAAAAATAATTTACTAAATACAGGGAAACCTGATTTCAAGGACACAGGCTGTGTGACTAGATATATATGTGTCATGGTCTGTTGAGTCACTCCAATAGGCACTCCTGCAGCTGGAATACTCATCATCAAAAGCCAGGTCATTTGCTGATGGCAATGAATTCTTGCCTAATTTTAAAAAATAAGGAGTTCAAATAAATCATCATGAAATGTGTCTGGGCTCTTCAAGTCTCCAATGGGTCAGTTAGGCACATCCACCTAACTCGGAGACATGCTAAGAAATAATATTGGTCTGAAAATCCCTACCAATATTTTCTGTTATTTGCAGTCCTTTTTTATTATCTGAAATCCTTTTTTAAAAAACAAACTCTAGGCACCAATGTTTTCAAAAAAAGGATGATAACTTTCATATCTGATGTCAGCTCCAAAGCTCCCCTTAATGCCGCTCAACCACCTCCTGCCATCACATTCACTGGTCAAAAAGAAAATAAAGACGGAAAGAAGGATAAGAAGATGAAAGATGGAAATGGCACTGCCTTTTGCAGAGGCTTTCTGAAGATCTTTCCTAGGTAATGATGCACCCTTACCTGCACCTGTGTCAGTCTCCAGCTTCCTTGAGAGTTCCTCTCCTTCTGTGCTGCTAACACCAGCCTTGGAGTCATAGTGGCAGTGGAGGCTAGAGTCCACAGCTTCAGCTACTACCTGTTCAACTGATTGGAGACCACATAAAATACCAAAAGGTATTAAAAACAGGTCAAGGAAACATTGTAAATGAAACAGCAGCAAGTGGGGTTAATTTAAAAGCATTCACATTAAGATCCTGTTTTTAAAATGTCAGGATTAAACAATGCTCAAGCTATGATTTCAAAATGAAAACAAATAGGAAATCATGAAGAAATCCATGCAAAGAGATACTTACATAAAAAAAAAAAAAAGGCAACAGCCAGAAGCAGTGACAGATTTGCCAAAGGCACATGCAATGAAATGACTGTAAAGGAATTTAGTTGCCTTTTCCTTTTTAGAAACGTGTTATGGCTTTTATAATCCCAATCATCACTATTCTTTTAGATCTCTAAAACTACCAGGACTGACTATACTATAAGCATTTCGTCCGTTAGTAGATATTTCAGTGATGTGACTCCAACACTCCATGTGGACAGAGCAGAAAAGATATTGCATAATTCCTATAAATTTGACAGTAAAAGCTGCTGTAGACATTTCTGTTTACCTGCACTGATTACTAGCACTGAGCTTTAGGAATGCAAAGACCTAAAGAGTTCAAGTTCCACACTAACTGTGTCACCTTGAGTAAGTTCTTTGGCCTAAGGCTCAGCCTCAACTTCAGTATACTCATCTGTCAAAAAGAGATATCTTAGTGATTATATTGGGAGCATTAAATGAAATAATACCTGTAGAACATGTTTATATTTAACTTATTAACAAGTGCCTAAGCACCTAATGGGGCTTCCTTGGAGGCTCAGTTGGTAAAGAATCTGCCTACAATGAGGGAGACCTGGGTTTGATCCCTGGGTTGGGAAGATCCCCTGGAGAAGAGCATGGCAACCCACTCCAGTATTCTTGCCTGGAGAATCCCCATGGACAGAAGAGCCTGGCGGGTTACAGTCTGTGGGGTTGCAAAGAGTCGGACATGACTGAGTGACTAAGCACAAGCACCTAATACATAATAATAGATGAAATGATGAGTATGTTTATTGCAAGTATTATCTCCCACTTTCATATAATTCTAGGCAACCTGTAATATCCGTTAAGTTTGTCTTTAGTTTCTGGCACAACCCTGTCTACATCCCTTGCTTATCATCTGATGACCTGTGTCTCCAAATCTCTGACAGCTATCATTACACCACTTCCTGGTTAACAAAAGCTCACAAAAGAATACTAGACCTAGATTATCCCTTTTATATAAAAACATAGTTTCTCCAAAATATCCTCCCTCTCTATCTTTCTCTCCCTTTCTTTCCTTGCCTCCCTTTTCTCTTACTTCCTTGCTTTCTGTCCTCTCAGATAGGCTGATGCAGTTGATCCAAAGATTGTACTTCAAAAAAAGCAGAACTAGAATGTGATCCCTTGCTCAATTTAAGGTGAGTTGCTAAGAGGCAGTTAGTTACTTACTCATCCCTCTGTGTTTGGAAACAAATAGTGAGATATCTGATTCACATGGCTTTCAGGGAAAAAATGGAATGACTTAACTACATTAAGAGAAAAAATATGGAAGACTTCTGTAAGAAGTCTTTGAGCATCAGTTTTCCTCACTCATCCAATCCACCAAATACAAAAGGTTTTTTTTTTTTTATAATAATATAGTTTAGAGATGACATCAACTCATGACAATTAGGTTATCATTGTTTTTTTTAAACCAAGTCAATCTTTATTTTAGTAACTTTATAACGTAGTATATATAAGTTAGATATCATCTTTCCCACTACACTAATTCTGGCACTGTTTAACTAGAGAGTCTAGATAAACAGTGTTTTAGGTCTTTGTGTATAAATCTGCTTGATCCACTAAGCAACAGGTTGGCAGGACAGGAGGGTGGGGGGGAATCTGATTTGGTATCAATTACTGAAGCTCTGTTTCATCAGAGCCAACAGGACATCTAGGCTTTTCCCCAAGTAGTCCACAAGCTATAAAGAAATATGGTTTACTATAGTTACAGAATCGTTATGTTGTACATCTGAAGTTAATATAATGTCGTGTGTCAATATTACCTTAATAAAATATTTAATATGATTTACAATAATAATAACTAAAATAAACAATTAGCAGCTATTGAACCAAAAGACTATTCTAAGAAGCCAAATAGTACTAGCATAATCTATAAATTACAGACTCACTCAGAATTTCCTGAAGCTTGTAGTCCTTCTCTCCCAGGACTGTAATCACCACTTGCCCACGTCAGCTAGCTTCCCCCAGGAGGGTTAGGCTTTGGAAGTTGATGAGAGCCTGTACAGTTAGGTGCTGCCTGATTCAGGTTTAGCAAAAATGGGACACTGGCCTGAGCATCAAGGATTTATTAGGTGTGAGATCAGAAAAGGCCTCACTTGGTCACTTTTTTCTCAGATGTTCTTCTGAAACTGAAACTTAAAAAGCAAGACCTCAGCCAGCATCTAACCTTGACCATTTCCCACCTACTGTAAGGGAGGACCATGCATGCTGAGACTCCCATGTCAGCAGTGTGACACATCGCCCTGTTTCCTCTATCTATTTAGCCCTTCATCCCTCAAGGCTCTGCTCCTTCACCTTGCTATAAAGATGACCATTAAAAGCAAAGAGAACTGTCAGTTCCCATAGCATCTGCAGCAAAATGGAAGAGGCTCATACAAAGAATTTCATAGGAAAACATCTTTTCCACTCAAATGTTATAGGATATTTTGAGATATTTTTAAAATACCAAAATATTATTACATTACAGTATTAGCTTTCTATTATGAAAACAAACATTTTAAAAATAATATATGTTATTTTCCCCAAGTATGAAAAGAGTACATATTCACTACTTGAAGCTTGAAATAATAACGATAAAAAAATACAGAGACAATACAACTAAATACAACAATATCCTAGTTTCACCATTCAGAAACAACTAGTAGTCAACATTTTGGCAGGTTTCTAAGTATTTTTTTTTCACTTTACTACATCTATAGATAACATTTTGTATCCCATTTTATTCATTTAGCAAAATATTGTGACCGTTTCCATGTATCATTTAATAAGAACTATTCTTCAATAACTGCACAGAATATTCTAATAAAGTTTTACTAAAATGTGGTTGACCAATTGCCTGGTGTTAAATGTTGAATTGTTTCCATTTTTTGTGATTATAAAGCTACTTCAAATACAGATCATAATTATTTTATTATTTCTGACTATTGCCTCAGTATAAATTCCTGGAATTGGAATGATTGGGTCAAAGAGCATGATAACTTTTAGATGCTTTTGATATATGTTTCTCTATGTTCTTCAAAAAAGGAGGTCAATTAATAATTTCACCTCTAATGATAAGGAGTCTTATGTACCTGTACTATTGCTGACAGCTTCTCAGTTTCCACCAATTCCTTCTAAATTTGATAATTTAGTCATTGAAAAGTGGTGGCAAGGATATGGTTTTCAACATTAGTAGGCAAGCTTTCTAAATTCATTCCCTTTCCTCTGCTTCTTTTGAAGCTAAACAAACCAGCAGTTCTGTATCAGAAGAAAGTTTTGCCAAGAACTGTTTATCTGAATTTTAAGAGCCTAAGAAGGCCATAAAAACAGAGTAAATATATATCCAGGTTTATTCCAAGTTCCCAGTCACTTTGAAAACTATGACTGTTCTTTGATCATTTTTTGTGTTGCCAATCAATTATCTTCCCGGCAACTCCCCGTGACAAAATTCATGACTAACATCATCTACCTACACAGTGAAGATGTTCATATGTTACCTTTGGCATTGAAACATGGCTTACAAAAACCCAGGATTAATTACAACTCAAGACCACACCTGTTCAAAGATAACAGATTCAGAAAGCTAAGGTCTATCCTCTACACAGTGGCGAGAATAATCTTTTCAAAACTTTCCACTCATGTCATTTGTATGCTCTGATTTTTCCAGTGACTTCCTATCACAGAATAAAATCCTCCTAATGGCATAAAAGTTTTTTTCCCTCTGGCCTCATCATCTCCCACTCTCAGCTTGTCCATTCTGCTCCTGTCACAATGACCCCCTTCCAAATTCTTCACTCAAAAACTATGCTCCCAATTTAGACTCTGCATTTGCTGGTCTCTCTGCTTCCTGTGCTTCTTCTTCAAATGACAGAGTGACTGACCCCTGCACCTCATTTCCCTCTCTGTTCAAATGTCCCCTCACTGAGAGAGGCCAGCCCTAAAAAATACTACCCCTTCCTCAAACCATCACTCTATCTCCTTACCTTGATTTTCTTTTCTGCTAGCACTTAGCCCATATGCTCCATTACATGTTTGTTTTTCACTTGTTGGGCATATCTCTTCCCAGAATATAAACTTCAATATAGGCAAGCACTTTGTTACGGTCACACCGAGAACAGTGTGGCATAAACAGGTACCTAACAAATATTTCAGAAGGAATCTATGAAAATAAATAGCTATATGCTTTCACAATTCACTCAGAATAAAAATAAAATATAAAAACAAACAAAAAACAACAAAAAAGAAATTGTATTTAGAACTGCAACTCTTAATGCATGATTTTCTTGTTCTTTCATCAAGACCATTCTATCCTGCCTCAGATCAGATCAGATCAGTCGCTCAGTCGTGTCCGACTCTTTGCGACCCCATGAATCGCAGCACGCCAGGCCTCCCTGTCCATCACCAACTCCCGGAGTTCACTCAGACTCATGTCCATGATGATAAAAATTGCATTTTATTTAAATCCTACTATTTAGGTTTATATTACTTGGCCAAGCACGATGACTTCTTCTGATTCAAATATGAAAGTATAAAATGCCTACTTCTATATACATTTTACATTATATAAAACTTTATTAATATTTTATTTATATTCATAATGTATAAATTATATTAACTTCACAAATTAAGGCACATGAATTACTCCACCATGAGAATACAATTTGTCACAATGCATTAAGACAGTTTAAACTAAAAATAACAGAGAAAACTAAACACATTTAAATAACACTATGCTCTATAATACTGAATTAACTCCCAAGGACACCATCTCATTGTAGCTAGCAACTATAATCTTTTACTTTACCCACTTCACTGCATACGACTTATCTTTTCTATAAATTCACCTGATTTTTTGGTGGACTGGACAAAACCTAATTAAGTGTGACATATTATAAAATACTTAGAAGGAAGCTATCACTTTATGTTATCAACATGAAAGGTATGAAGGCATTAAATGCAGTACTTTACAAATTTATCCATTGCTATAAGTGAAAACAATTCAGATTAAGTTATATTAAGTTAGACACAACAAAACATCAATTGTGTGTGACTTTTTGGCACAGAGACGTTCTTAACATAATCACAATTTTTATTCGAAGTCTAGTGGAAAATGATTAATTCAGTGCTATGCAAAATGAGATAGAATCTTTTACACATTATCTCAGCCCCCATTTCATTTCAACCTAAGGTTCTAATCAGGGAGCTAAGTAAAATATTAAAATATACACATTTCAGTCTTCACTAGCTTCTGGTTTAATTTATATAAGCTATGTTTTGCAGCAGAGTCACCTAAATGACCTTCATTTTAAGCACATAACTTTGGTTCCATCCCTTTCTCCCTCAGCCACCTAACTGAAGATTTAATTAAGGAGAAGGAAACACCATAACCTCTCTGCTTGGTATCAATATAACACATGATGCATTCAAGACCTGGTTTATTTTATCTGAAATTTTCTTAGGAATGTTTACTCATATAAAGACTTTGAGAATAGTTGTCATTACCTATTATTTTAAATATTTACAAATTTATTGCATCATTTCCTGGAGTTTATTTTAAAAACATCAGTACTCAACTGTCATTAATCTACTAATCCTTAGGGGTTTTGATGCCATAATTCTTTTACATTATCCTGAGTATTTTACAAGGTCCTTGTGCTATTTTGCTTATAAATGTCTCATTTTCCACTGTCCTTTAATCTCTCTGCCTTTAGGTCTCTCTAACCCAGAAATTTTATTCCTTTGTGGAAAATAGGCCATAAAACAAATCTACCAATTCTTACACAGAAAGCAATATTTAAGAAAAGTTGCAAAGTTATAAGATACTAAGGCAATACAATGGCATAAAATGTACAGTAAATAAGAATAAAAGTACAGTTATATATGCAGATATGAAAAGATATTCAAGATATAGTGTTAAGTGAAAAACAACAACTTGTAAAACAAATGTGTTTCTATCTGCATATAAAAATGACATCTGTATATATAATATATAATATGATACATTTAGATATGTTTATATAGAGAGAAACTTTTCTGAAATCATGCACACAAAAAAATACTTATCCACAGTTTTTGCTCAGGAAATAGAAAAAAGGCCAGGCAAGGAAAACCCTAGCTTTCATCTTATTCTCATCCATTCTGTGTTATGAAAACTTTTCAACCAATCTTTTATACGAAAGAATTTTTTTTCAAAAACTTTAAAATGTCTATTACCTTTGATCCAGAAATTAAACTTCTTGGAAACTAGCCTAAGAAAATAATTGTTAATTTTAAATTATCTTAGGTAATAAGATATTAGGGTACTATTAACAGTAGTGAAAATAGGGAAAAACTTATGGAAATGGTAAAATTATGAAAAAAACACAGGATAGAATAATACACAGACATTAAACATATTCATGAAGATTACATAATAACATAAAAATGTTTATGGTATAAAGTTAGGAATAAAAAGCAAAATACAACATTTTATAGAAATATGACAACATAGATTTGTAAACTCTAACTTTAGAAATAAAAAGCCTGACCAAATGTTGAAAGTGATTTTCGTGTGTGATAAATCCACAGATATTTTGAAGACCACTTTTCACAATCTCCTAAATGTTATTTTGTAAACTATTAATGAAAAATAAACACCAAAAGAGGTCTGGTACATACATACAGTTCAGTTCAGTCACTTAATCGTGTCCGACTCTTTGCCATCCCATGGACTGGAACATGCCAGGCTCCCTGTCCATCACTAACTCCTGGAGCTTGCTCAAATTCATGTCCATTGACTCGGTGATGCCATACAACCATCTCATCCTCTGTCTTACCCTTCTCCTCCAGCCTTCAATCTTTCCCAGCATGGGGGTCTTTTCCAATGACTCAGTTCTTTGCATCAGGTGGCCAAAGTACTGGAGTTTCAGCTTCAGCATCAGGATCTTCCCAATAAATACTCAGGACTGATTTCCTTTAGGATAGACTGGTTGGATCTCTTTGCAGTTCAAGGGACTCTCAAGAGTCTTCTCCAACACCACGTTTCAAAAGCATCAATTCTTCGGTGCTTAGCTTTCTTTATAGTCCAACTCTCACATCCATACATGACCACTGGAAAAACCATAGCTTTGACTACATGGATCTTTTTTGGCAAGTAATATCTCTGCTTTTTAATATGCTGTCTAGATTTATCATAGCTTTCCTTTCAAGGAGCAAGTGTCTTTTAATTTTATGGCTGCAGTCACCATCTGCACTGATTTTGGAGCCCCCCAAAATAAAGTCTCTCACTGTTTCCATTGTTTCCCCATCTGTCATGAAGTGATGGGACTGGATGCCATGATCTTCGTTTTCTGAATGTTGAGTTTTAAGCCAATTTTTTACTCTCCTCTTTCACTTTCATCAAGAGGCTCTTTAGCTATTCACTTTCTGCCATAAGGGTGGTGTCGTCTGCATATCTGAGGTTATTGATATTTCTCCCAGTAATCTTGATTTCACCCTGTGCTTCATCCAGCCCAGCTTTCACATGATGTACTCTGCATAGAAGTTAAATAAGCAAGGTGACAATATACAGACTTGACATACTCCTTTCCCGATTTAGAACCAGTCTGTTGTTCCATGTCCAGTTCTAACTGTTTCTTCTTGACCTGCAAACAGATTTCTCAGGAGGCAGGTCAGGTGGTCTAGTATTCCCATCTCTTGAAGAATTTTCCACAGTTTGTTGTGATCCACATAGTCAAAGGCTTTGCGTAGTCAATAAAGCAGATGTTTTTCTGTAACTCTCTTGCTTTTTCTATGATCCATGGATATTGGCAAATTGATCTCTGGTTCCTCTGCCTTTTCTAAAACCAGCTTGAACATCTAGAACATTCACAATTCACATACTGTTGAAGCCTGGCTTGGAGAATTTTGAGCATTACTTTACTAGCATGTGAGATGACTGCAATTGTGTGGTAGTTTGAACATTCTTTGACATTGCCTTTGTTTGGGTTTGAAATGAAAACTGACCTTTTCCAGTCCTGTGGCCACTGCTGAGTTTTCCAAATTTGCTGGCATATTGAGTAGCCAGCAAATTTTGTAGCACTTTCACAGCATTATCTTTTAGGATTTGAAATAGCTCAACTGGAATTCCGTCACCTCCACTAGCTTTGTTTTAGTGATGCTTCCTAAGGTCCACTTGACTTCAGACTCCAGGATGTCTGGTTCTAGGTGAGTGATCACACCATTGTGGTTATCTGGGTCATGAAGATCTTTTTTGAATAGTTCTTCTGTTCTTGCCACCTCTTTTTTATATCTTCTGCTTCTGTTAGGTCCATATAATTTCTATTGTGCCCATATTTGCATGAAATGTTCCCTTGGTATCTTTAATTTTCTTGAAGAGATCTCTAGTCTTTCCCATTCTATTGTTTTCCTCTATTTCTTTGCACTGATTCCTGAGGAAGGCTTTCTTATCTCTCCTTGCTATTCTTTGGAACTCTGCATTCAAATGGGTATATCTTTCCTTTTCTCCTTTACCTTTAGCTTCTCTTCTTTTCTCAGCTATTTGTAAGACCTCGTCAGACAACCTTTTTGCCTTTTTTGCATTTCTTTTTCTTGGGCATGGTCTTGATCACTGCCTCCTGTAATATGTCACTAACCTCCAGCCATAGTTCTTCATACATTAGATCATAAGAAAGTCATAAACCTTGCCATCTAATGTTGAACCCATTTGAATGAAAAGATAACAAAATGTTTTAAAATTATAGATCTGATCAAGTCAAGAACACAGATTTCCCATAATAGTTGAGAAAAACAATAAACCTGTACACTTTTCATTTCACAAATCTGGAGGGAAAACCCACTTTTTTCCAAGTGACATGATTCTAGTTGAATGCTTCTATTAGTCCATGTATCACCTAATTAGAGCCCATATTATGTGCAGATTATTTTACAGAAAGCTGTCTACTTTCGTAAATCCAAGTAAACAATCTAGTTTTCTGATGTGGAAATAAATGAAATAATAATGTCAATGTTGCTACTGAACTTTAACATTCTACCTTTTGGGTCAGCAGTTTGCTAAATTGTACAAATATTCTAGATTATATTCCATATACCAGAATTGAACAATGAAATCCAAGATCAAACTTTTGAATTATTTTATTAAAGAGCTTCAAATGTATTTTAATAGGAGTCCTAACTCACATATGGTAAAATCATTTTGAAAATGTAGGGGGTCTTAATGTTATAATTCTAGGGCAGAGGTTGGCAAACTTTTTCTGTGAAGGGCCAGACAGTGAATCCTGAGGGCTTCGTGGGTCATAAAGTCTCTGTTGCAGCTACTTAACTCTGTTCTTGCAGAGCAAAAGCTGCAACTGAGAATATGTAAATAAATAAGCATGACTCTTTTCAATGAAACTTTATTTTCTGGAACTGTAATATGAATTTAATATAATTTTCATGAGTTATCATATATTCCTTTGATTTTTTTCCAATCATTTAAAAACAAAAAAAATATTATCTCACAGGCAATACAAAAAGAAAAGTGGTAGACCAGATTCAGCCTGTGGGCTGAAGTTTGTCAAACTGTTCATCAGAGTTTTTAACTTATTCTAAGCTAATATCCCTTGCTACTTCCCCATATTCAGCATGCTTTTATCCTCCTCCATCCCACCTTCAAAATCCTATCTAACCTTTAAAGTCCTCAAATATGTCCTTCATGAAAACTTTCTACGTGTTCTTTATCAAATGGGCCTTCTCTTCCTTTGAAACTTTCATTTGTACTTTCTCTGGTTTTTATACATGACTACTGACCTTGTCCAGTTATGTATATGCCAAGCCTTCCTCTTAACATTTTGTGGATGAAACCCACTCCAGTTCAGTTCAGTTCAGTCACTCAGTCATGTCCGGCTCTTTGCAACCCCATGGACTGCAGCACGCCAGGCCTCCTTGTCCGTCACCAAGTCCCAGAGTTTACTCAAACACATGTCCATTGAGTCAATGATGCCATCCAACCATTTCATCCTCTGTCGTTCCTATTCTCTCCTGCCTTCAGTTCTGTCCCAGAATCAGGGTCTTTTGAAATTAAACCGTCTCTTACACATTTCTTGTTGATCATGGTGCATGGCAGAAGGTTAATGATGATGGTTGAATGGAAAGATAACTATTTGACATCAGTTCCTGGATATGGGCCCCAGTGGTTTAATAACAGCTTTTAAGTTTCTAAAAAAATATTGTAGACATTAAAAGTATTCATAAGATTTAAAACATGGACGGATTTTAGCAATATTAAAATGTGACAACAAATTTTACGTCGGAGTCAAAAAGAATGCCCACCATGTTGGTAGAGAAGATAGATGGAGAGATGGGAGAGATATAAGGCATGGGGTGCTATGTGAGAGCCAAATATCCACAGGACACAACTTAGTCCTTTAACTGTCCTCCTAGAGTTGAAAAAAGTATCAGACCTTCCACTGCCTGTGGTATCAGGGCCTGATTATCCTGGGACACGTCTTAAGACTTTCAATGTCACATTGAACTTCTTATACACCCAGGAAACCCCTAGATCAGAAAGTTACTCAGCTTCAGACAACTCAAAATGAAGTTCGGAGATTTCTACGAAATCTTTAAATTTTCATTTAACTTTAAATTCCTACTGCACAGATGCAATAGGAAATGTTCAGAAACTGGAGCCACTCTCCCTAAATTCACATTCTAGGAATGTTTCTTATTATCTATGTGATCCTTGACATCTTACTTAACCTCTCCAAACCACAATTTTGTCATCTGTTAAAAAAAGAGACAATGACAAGAGAACCTAACTCGTGGGGATTTGGAGCATTGTGAGGATTAGGCAAGTTTCTCTGTCTAAGTACTTAGCACTATTACATAGAAATCATCTATCAGTGTTAGCTATATATACAGATGACTGCATATTTAGAAAAGAACAAATAGCATTGCTAATATTAAATAACCTCTAAGAAGCCACGCATACCCTTGCCTTCAGACATGTATTTTATTTGATTTTTGAGATAGAACTGCCATAGGAAGGAATTACAGAAAATAGGAGACAAGTTATATAAGAATTATCAAGTAATTTTTTAAATGCAGTAGAAGGAAAACAGCAAGCTGAAAATACATGTATGGTTATGTGACATAGAGAGAAATAGGAAAAAATTGAATCCTTCTGGCATTATCACAACAGTATTTCCCAAGCTTTGGCAGAATGCAGTGATCAAGATCAGGTTCCATGCACAGGGACAATGGCAGGTCAACTCAAAGGCCGTACTTACCACCTTTATCCACCCTACGGGGACCTGCCTTTTTGTCCTTCACCTTAGCAGTGCTTTCTTCCCAAAGCTTACTCTTCCTCTTTTCCTTTTCTTCCTTGGAAACATGTTCCCTGGACTTCTCAAATAAGCTCTCTGCAATCATTCCAGTTCCTTTCTCTGCTTCTTGTTCAAGAACATTCTCCAAATTTTCCTCTATCAGCAGAGGCTTGGTCTCCACATCTGTTTTTATTATTTCTTGTTCTTCAATTTCTGGAGAATCCTCAGTTGGAAGGTGGGTTTTTCCTGGCTTATCATTTTCACTCAACTCTTGAGAAGATGGACTTCTGACACTTTCATCTGGACTGTTTTCAGCGTTGGTCTCCTGGTCCCCCACTGCAGATTCATCTTCACTAGAACTAGAATATGGGTGACTTCTGGATGAGGTTGATGAAGCAGTTTTTCCATCTATGAAAAATAAAAATGATGATATCACTGTATTTTCATAAGGGGAAATTTAATAATTATTGTGGGAATTACATTCATAATTAATCATATTGACATTTTAAATATAGTTTAGTAGATTTGATTCCCTTTTCCCATATATTCCACATACTTATCATGATAAAGAAAAATCTATGTAATCTGTGAGTCTGTAAAAATTTTAGTAGAAAGTCACATTTGAAAACAAATAGTGTTTATTTTTTGAGAGCCATATCATTGGAAAAAAACTATCTGTTTTGTTATAGAAGAAATGGAATAATCTTTTACTTGTTCAGCAGAAGCATTTATTTCATTATCATCTTGGGTAGCCACAGTATTCTCTGTACATAAAGTTTATATTTTTATCTATTGCAACACCCACCATACTAGTATAGTCTGGTAGCTGAGTATAGTAAAAATATCCATCGTTGTTGTTGTTCAGTCACGCAGATGTATCTGACTCTTTGTGACCCCATGGACTGCAGCATTCCATGCTTTCCTATCCTTCACCATTTCCTGGAGTTTGCTCAGATTCATGTCCACTGAGTCAGTGATGCCATCCAACCATTTCATCCTCTGTCACCCCCTTCTCCTCCTGCCCTCAATCTTTCCCAGCATCAGTTTTTGTATTTGCATAATACCTAGATACTTAATAAATATTTTGAAATAATTCTCATGTGTGTGTGTGCACACGCATGTGTGTGTGTAGAAGGAAATGTCTTTTTTCGGGTTCCCCAGAGGCAGATGCTGATGAGGATGCACAGGCAAGTGATGAAATGAGAATATGCTCCAGGAGAAGTTCTTCCAGCGTGGGGGAAGCAGGGAAGGGAAGGGAAGAAGTCAATCAAGGGAGCTATTTCAAGCAACATCTCAGCCTCAGCCCAAACTCAGGGGAAACTCTGAAGTCTAAATTATATTAAAATTTTTCCTCCCTGGAGGACTCTGGGCTCACACACTCCGCTCCAGTTAGACATGGCTACAGGCCACCCTGGGGGGACATAAACTCCTTGGCACTTTCAAGCTCTTTGTGCCTCAGGGTGAAGCCAATCTGGTAGCCCAGGGCTGTCCTCTGAAGAAGACAGAGGATGCAGAGCTGGAAATGGGCACACAGAATCAATAAAAGAGATTCTAGGAGATTTATGAAGTATGCTGATGTGATGCTACAGATACCCAGTCTAGAAACTTACCACAGCCAAAAATGGTTTAGCATTTGCTACCTGCAAACACTTCAAAGTATCTCCAAGACAGTCACACACACACTGACTCTATAAGGAAGATGTGCTGCCTCAATGTCACGGCATACACTGCCATGGGCCAGAAAAATACAAACTTGCCTTTGATTTTTTTAACCAAATAGATCCACGTTATAATTGTTTTTTACAAAATACTTTTTTTTATTTTCCAAATGAAAGAGCCCACACTTACAAGCTGCTGAGCTTTCTTGTTTTCTCTTCTCTGTGTACTCTGGACTCTTTTTGTCTGTTTCTTTCTTTTCTGCTTGGCAGCTACCCAGATGGCTATAGCAGCTGAGGCAGAGTTTAAGGGAAGAAATACCTGTCTTTACTCTTATCCTCTTTCCTCCAGCCCCAACGGCTCTCCATGACAAGGTTTAGCATTTTAAGTATAGTCACTGAGACATATCAGAGTCTCCACAAAGATTTCAGAGATGCTACCCAGCAGTAAAAAACAAACTCCAAAAAGCCTTTAAGCAACAGAACCCCTTAAGTACAATTCCATTTGTTCTTATCACTCAACTACCTTGACAGGCACCAGATGACCACTGTTTCTCAAAGGAGTCACATACTTCAGCGGCTCATTTTTTATCTCTGTTGTATAAGATCTAGATGTGCTGTTTCTCGGTAGGGAATGTACCGATCAAGGACAGACGTTCTCTATCTTATTTGTACTAGTTGAGAAACTTCAGGGACTATGATCTCCCCCTCTCTTCAGTGTGTCTCACATTTGTTTTTTTTAAGAGAAGAAAAACAACTCCTGTTTGCTAGTGGTTTGATCAGTGGTTTTCATTAACTGCACAATTAGCTAGGACACAATGTTATATTGATACTTGTTATACATCCAAAAATATCCATATCTATCGTCTGAATGTTGACATGAAGATGCTCATTTTTGGCTCTGCTGCTGCTGCTGCTAAGTCATTTCAGTCGTGTCCGACTCTGTGCGACCCCACAGATGGCAGCCCACCAGGGTCCCCCGTCCCTGGGATTCTCCAGGCATGAACACTGGAGTGGGTTGCCATTTCCTTTAGCTCTGAGTGTTGTTCATATAATGTAAAAAATGAAGGCTCCTCTTTCTTTAGCAGCTTCTATTAATTATTTTATTTCAAAGGCTGAAACGAGCTATGGTTCATTTTTGAGTCAGTCCTTAAGAGAAGAAAGATCAGCAGAATGAATGGCGAGGCTATCTGACCTCCCTTATAAACTCATTTCAGTTTTCAAATTTCTCTCCAACCTCCTTGCATAATCTTGTTTCACTCTCATTTCTTATTTTCATCTTCATACAGATGCTGGGGCAAGGCTTTGCCTACAAAAAAGCTCAAGGTGCTTTAGGGCCACGGAATGGGATTTTCAACACTAATTTTATTTATTCTCTTAGAAATAAAGTTTTTATGTAAAAATTTTTATATAAAGGAAGTTTGAGAGCAGACATGTAAATTGTAATTTTTTTCATCAGGAGGGAAAAAATTTGTCTTGGAGGCATGTTAGGAGACTTCACTGTCTCCTACCTGGAGTAGGAAATGGCAACCCACTCCAGGATTCTTACCTGGAAAATTCCATGGACAGAGGAGCCTGGTGGGCTACACAGTCCATGGGATCTCAAAGAGTCAGACACAACTGAGCAACTGAGCATGCACTGCCTCCTACCAAAATTCCATTAGTCTCTTCAACGCTCCTTTAGGTACTGATGCTAAGAATTTACCCTTGGTCTCCATGGTAGCGACCTGACTTGCATGCATTCCCTAAGTCCTCTGCCAAAACCATCATGTTTGGTGCCACAGCTCTACCTCCTAAGAAGGATCCCTAACTTGTCTCTCTCCACATTCAATCAACCCCAAATCCCTTCACTATCTTTTCTCTTCATGTAATCATAACTACACAGTGATAATAATTTCTTCTTTTACATCACTATTTCGCACATAAGATTGAGAGAAAACACTATGTTTTTCTGTAAAACAACCCTAGGTGCTCCAATCATGACTAAGCTACTCATTACCTACGACTTTGGTTATGCTACTTCTCTAAGCCTATGTTTTCTTGGCTGTAAATTCTACCTATTGTTCTCAATAAATAATTACAGAAATTACATGATAAAATTAATCTCACCAAATCAAATAATAATTTCTTTACGATTTTCAGTCTTCTTCCCTAATATCATACATGATAGTCAGTTCAGTTGCTCAGTCAGGTCCGACTTTTTGCAAGCCCATGAACCGGAGCACACCAGGCCTCCCTGTCCATCACCAACTCCGAGAGTTTACCCAAACCCACGTCCATTGAGTCGGTGATGCCATCCAGTCATCTCATCCTCTCTCATCCCCTTCTCCTCCTGCCCTCAATCTTTTCCAGCATCAGGGTGTTTTCAAATGAGTCAGCTCTTCACATCAGGTGGCCAAAGTATTGGAGTTTCAGCTTCAACATCAGTCCTTCCAATGAACACCCAGGTCTGATCTCCTTTAGGATGGATTGGTTGGATCTCCTTACAGTCTAAGGGACTCTCAAGGGTCTTCTCCAACACCGCAGTTCAAAAGCATCAATTTTTAAGTGCTCAGCCTTCTTTATAGTCCAACTCTCACATCCATACATGACCACTGGAAAAACAAAAGCCTTGACTAGACCAACCTTTTTTGGCAAAGTAATGTCTCTGCCTTTTAATATGCTGTCTAGGTTGGTCATAACTTTCCTTCCAAGGAGTGTCTTTTAATTTCATGGCTGCAATCACCATCTGCAGTGATTTTGGAGCCCAAAAAATAAAGTCAGCCACTGTTTCCCCATCTATTTGCCATGAAGTGATGGGACCGGATGCCATGATCTTAGTTTTCTGAATGTTGGGCTTTTTCACTCTCCTCTTTTACTTTCATCAAGAGGCTTTTTAGTTCCTCTTCACTTTCTGCCAAAAGGGTGGTGTCATCTGCATATCTGAGGTGATTGATATTTCTCCTGGCAATCTTGATTCCAGCTTATGCTTCATCCAGCCCCGCATTTCTCATGATGTACTCTGCATATAAGTTAAATGAGCAGGGTGACAATATACAGCCTTGACGTACTCCTTTTCCCATTTGGAACCAGTCTGTTGTTCCATGTCCAGTTCTAACTGTTGCTTCCTGAGCTGCATACAGGTTTCTCAAGAGGCAGGTCAGGTGGTCGTGGTTTCCCACCTCTTTCAGAATTTTCCAGTTTATTGTGATCCACACAGTCAAAGGTTTTGGCATAGTCAATAAAGCAGAAATAGATGTTTTTCTTGCTTTTTTGATGATCCAGTGGATGTTGACAATTTGATCTCTGGTTCCTCTGCCTTCTCTAAAACCAGCTTGAACATCTGGAAGTTCACAGTTCATGTATTGCTGAAGCCTGGCTTGGAGAATTTTGAGCATTACTTTACTAGCGTGTGAGATGAGTGCAATTGTGTGGTACACTTTGAGCATTCTGTGGCATTGCTTTTCTTTGGGATTGGAATGAAAACTGACCTTTTCCAGTCCTGTGGCCACTGCTGAGTTTTCCAAATTTGCTGATATATTGAGTGTAGCACTTTCACAGCATTATCTTTTAGGATTTGAAATAGCTCAACTGGAATTCCATCACCTCCACTAGCTTTGTTCGTAGTGATGCTTCCTAAGGTATGATAAGTAACACTCTAATAAATCTTTCTTGTGATTTCACCCTGTACATTATATTATGAATAGTAGTCACAGTCACCATTTAATGAGTAAAATAAGACAAAACTTGATCATGATTATGCACCTACTCTACACCAAGCAATGAGGTAAGCACTTTACAAGCAATTCATTTAATCCCAAGGAATACTTATCTTCTTTTTCTTGATTTAGAAGGTAAAAACTACAGAAGTTAAATAATATCCACTGTCCATTAGCTATAAAGGAACAACTTTTGTAAAATACTGCTTTTGTAATGAGATGTTTCCCCCCGAGTTCAATCCCTGGGTCTGGAAGATTCCCTGGAGAAGGGAATGGATACCCACTCAAGTATTCTCGCCTAAAGAAGTCCATGGACAGAGGAGCTTGGTGGGCTACAGTCCATGGGGTTGCAAAGAGTTGGACACAAGTGAGCAACTAACACTTTCACATTTTCAATGACATGTTTGTATTTGGTATAAGGGAGAACATATGTCCTCTCTTGATAATGAAATGAGTTCATTATCAGTGCATCAGTAAGATAAATATATACATTACTTTGTAAGGGTAAATATCTAAAATAAATTCAGATGTAGCAGGAGGAGAAGAAGCAAGCTTAAAAGTTCCTCCATATTTAACTTTAATTGGGTTTTCTAAACATTAATATGAATACTTAAAATACTGAGAATATAATCAAATCATGTATCACACTGTGCTGCTTAAGTCTTTTTCAATTTATCCATTAATGTAGTCCACCAGCCATGCATTTCACAAGATTTTATTGAGTGTCTCAATAATATCACTGCCATGTACAAGGCAGATTCAAAACTATAGAGAAGCACCTCATAGATAAGTAATTTATGGGAACTAAAAGATGATGCTGTATTTAAGTATCCATCTGAAAGCCATCCTACTTCAGTGATCCAAAAGTGAAGATAAAATGAGCAATTCTTACAGTTAAGAAAAATTAAAATGTGACTAACCATGCAAAAAAATGCAGATTTCTGACCAAAAGCTGCCTACAATCTTCCCCTAACCCTCTGTTGTCTAAGGATTACTGAAGTCCATAGAGTGTGGTTTCAGAGCATATGCAATTTCAACATAGAAGGAGCATCATTCCCTCATATCCATCTCTTCAAGCCCATAGTCAGACCCAGAAAGGAAGAGTGAGATATCTGAAGTATGTCAGGTAAAGAGAATATTTTTGTGACACAGATTTTTAAAGTATTTAAGGCCGACTGCTTCAATAGAGTGAAAAATAGCACAAGTGAAATATTATCTTTTTTACTAGAAAAAAATTGCTTTAATTCTTGTTCCTTTCTTTGTGTTATGGGAACAGATGCCGCCTCTGTCTCTCTCCCTCCGCTTCCCCCCGTTCTCTTTCTCATAAGGAGCTACTTAGTCTTTACCTCTTACTCATAGGTACTATCAGCCAAACTGTCCACAAAAGTCTGTTCTCAGCAACATGACACTTTCCCCCTCAACCTTATAACATGTATCTATGACAATGTATTTTCAAGTGGTGAATTAGCTCCCAGGGTTGTCAACACAAACGCAGAGAAAAGGAAGCTGTCATTCTTTTTAAATGAAGGGAAGTCTCACACATCATTCTCAAAGTAGGGTCTTCTCTTAGTGGGTGCTCAGTCCCTGGCACTCCATCACTTGTGAGCCGCTCAGCACAGGGTATTTATCAAGGCAGACCGATACAATTGTTTGCTGGCAGTTTAAATGGGGCCGACTTGTCACGGGAGTGACAGCCTGGGCAATTGTTTGCCCTCTGGGAACAGGTGCAGGCAGGTTCAAATGAAACGCATCCAAACACTAACAGCAAGATTCTTAATCATGTCAATAAAAAGGATGTACCAGTGTCTAGGATGCAGTGGTCACAATATGCCTCTTAGACTTTTGAAGATGAAATGCTGTCTGGCTTTTCAATAGAGCGTACCAAGGAATCTATTATGTCATTATCATTTTTAATACACATTTCTTGTTTGCCGGATGAAATCTCTAATTCTGATACTCTGCATGCTAAAAAGAATATTTTTGAATAACACAGGGTCAGGTTATCAAAATAATGGGATGGAAAATAAAAGAGCCTGTAGGTGGAAGAAAGAAATGGTAATAAGCAATGAGATTTTTACTTCAGAATAATGGCAAAGATTAAATGTAAATCTCAGGAATGCAAAGGAGCTCTTAAAAAGGATTGTTAAAAAATGTCATTACTGAAAGAAAAATAGTTAACCAGTTTAACTTGGGGCTTTTAAATGTCCCAACATTGTGGACTAGATTCTACATGTTCTGATAGTTTTCGTTACATAACTATTTAAAATATTATGTATTCTATACCTACCTTATGCAGCTAACTCTACACAATGTTTTGAATAAAATTCTAATAATAATCACATAGTGTAAATGTAACTAGATAGCATGGCACTGACAAAAGTATTTTGGGACTCTTGGTGTTAATCAAGTAATTCTTAATATTCACAAAATATCCTTTAGGAAATTGCCTCTGTGAGAAATAACAAAAACAACACTGTCTTAGCTTTTGTAGTATAATTAATCTGTGTGTTATTAATTTGGGTGATTAATTTTAAAGGCAAAATTTAACACACATGGAACTGTAAGTGGAAAATGAATTATGGCATGATAAAGTTTCATAAAATAAAGAGCTCAGTGAAGGCTGTGGAAGTAGGAGAGTCTCATGGAAGAGGAGGGCAATGAACTGGAAATGAGCAACAGGCCGGGGAGTGGATCAATGGAAGAGAAAGGTAAATTTAGGTAAAATTAAAATTTTTCCATTTTATTTTCTTCTGTTTAAAAGCAAAACAAAATCACAAAACAGAAGCTAAAAAATAGAATAAGATGAAGAGCTCAAGATAAATGCCTCTTTAAAATATACATTCTTAAGGAAACAAAATCCTTTTATTAGAGGCATTTGCATTAATTTTAGACAAGTAGATGTTGACTGATTTGGAGAAACGTTACATTGTTTTTCTCCGAAATCCAGGCTCTGAATTTTGCGTCTTTGCTCCACCACTTTCCAGCTGTGTGAGTTACTTAATCTCATTATTTCCAAGTTTCTTTACTTGTAAAATGGAGGCAAAAAGTACCTGCTTTTTTAAAAGTTGTTTGAGGTAAATCAGATAATTCATGTGAAATAGTTAATATGAGCTCGGCACAAAATCGAGTCTTATAAACAATACCTATAGGATTCTTTCCTAAACATGGGATTCCAGTTATTTAACTGCAAGCAGTATTCAGTGTTAAAGCTTACCCATCATTGTCAGCTATTCAATAATCACAGGTCTAAATGATTAAAGCTTTCCCTCCAAGTAAAATTCAAGTACTGCATATATCTTTGTCTGCTTGAACATTAAAAAATTATTCAATCTTGGAAGAAATTCATTTGATCCCAGGAAGGAAGTTGATAACACAGCACAAAAATAATCCTCAGATGACCATATATTGAAATAATGTACTGACTCTTGACAAAATCAATAGATGACAATTCCCTACCATCATTGAAGAGATAAAAAATTGAGTTCCTCTTTGTTTTGACTAGATTATATTTATACACAAACACATTTTCAAACTGTTTTCCCGGTTCAAGTATAGTTTCTTTAAAATAGGATTCAGGTGACATCACTTTTCCATACAATTCTTTTAACTTTTTCTATATCATATAGGAATATGAATTAAATTCAACATTTACATTCAAGATGAGAAAAGAAACATATATTAGGCATGCCTAGAAATATAAAATGTTAAGTACTGAGAAATTTAAAAGGCTTAATTTAAGACTTTACTAAAAATTTTCAGTGCCTGACTATTAATATACAGTAGCTCTTTCAACTGTAATTGAAATGGCAGCAAATCTTTTCAAATGTATTGAAAGTTAAAGTCATTCTAGTTTTTCACATTGTGTTTTTTACAATGTGTTGTCACATTGTGCTTTTCACATCGCTTCACTCTTTGCTTTGACTATCAGGAAGTTCAGGATTATTTTAACTCAAGGGTAGTCATGATCCCCTATGCAGCTCCTAGCAAAATTATCTTCTCTCTTACTCTAAATAATTTTCTGTTCTTTATTTTATTGCCCTGTGTATGTCTGCATGAAATTTTAGGATAGGTTTTCTTAAATTCTTTCTTGAAGAGGACAAAGTGACAAACTATTTGTTCTTGTGATTACTTCATTACTTAATTTACTCTTATTTTGTATAATTCAAATATATCCCTTGAATTCAAACTTTTGATATTTTTATACAGGAAAAAATTTGAGAGGTGAAAAATGGAGAAAATGGACAGCAATTCAAAAACTCATCATAATGTGACCTCATTTCTCTAGTTTAAAGCAAACTGCATAGACATACACACACTTAAATATAAGAGGCTATTATTATCACTGACAAAATGCCCAGAATGTACCAGGGAAGATATATCATTTATTTACTAAGACCTACATAGCCTTGGCCAAACATTTTCAAGGGACAAAGCCAGAAATGGATTCCTTCTTTGGATATTATCTTAGTAACTTGACATGTTTTTAAAAATCTTAAAAATTCAAGATATGCCACATATAATGAGGGTTTTTTTAATCTACCTGAAATATTATGTATTTTCCCTATGAAATTCAGAATCATTTTAGGCTTGAATATTGTACAGGGGAAATTTTATCAATCTTTCCATAAACTGATATACCAGCATCTTGTGTTCAAAGTAAATTAAAAAAAAAAAAAAGCATAAATAAGGAGAAATTTTCAACTTTCCTTTAATTGAATAGGAACCACTTTTCATTTTCCAAAGCCAAAAGAAATGGTCTATATGTGTGTGCACATAAGAGAACACTGAAAAAAAATTTTTTAAATGAGGTAACTTTCTAAGTAAACAGGAGATGTGTCACTACAAGTTTTACCTGACGCCTTGCTGGAAAATCCCAGCAAATTAAAGAGAAAGGATTCCATAATGGGTATCTATGGAAGATGGGGTGACCAGCACCTTCTGGTAAGGGTACCACGTTCTAAACAGTCTTAAAGGAGGCTTATCTCATTAAATATAAGGGAAAGTAGCGACACTTGCTAAACAGCCTATGCCGCATGATAAGCTAAACAACTTGCCTTGTTTATCATCTTCCAATTCACTCTCCGAGCATCCATCACCCTCATCTTTCACATTGTCATCAGCATCTGGTGCCTTCCACAAAGAGGTTTCACTTTCCCTTTCAGGGTCTAAATGATCTTTTTCATCCTCCGAGGGTGACTTCGACATTTCATTCATTTGATCATCAGCCTGTCCTTCTTCATTAGCTTTCCCATCTTGTTTCTCTTCGTCTGCTTCAAAATCTTCTTCATATTCTGAGAAAAGAAAATCTCCACTATGAGAATGAAAATAGAATCCCTAATACTGAGCCCATTTCACTTAATGAGGACTTTGACTCCATTATCCTCTGCTCTCTGGGCCTTTCTGCACTTCTTTTTCACACAATTAGTGAACATGGAAAACTAATAGCAAATGATCAAAGATAGCAATCAGTTACATATACAAGAGCACTGAAGAAATGAAGCTCCAAATGACGAGCCTGAAACCTAATAAAAGCTCATTTACAAATGGACATCGTCATCTACAATAACCAAAATGGACAAGAGAAGGACTCGATAGAAAACAATAAATTAGAAATAAATTAAAAATGAAGAGAACAGGATTATAATAATGAAAGTTAATTTGGAGACCCAGTGAGGTCATATTTTATAGGAAGAATGTTCAAAATATTTGGATATCAAGTTAATGAATAGTGAAGTAGAAAAATTCAATTAATCAAGCCCAAAGGCCCTGAGAAGTAACACTGTGAATAGTAAATTCTTTGAGAGTACCAAATGGACATCAAAAATGCATTATGAAGGATTCTATACCTGGGCTAGAACTGAAATCATATGCATTATTCATTCCTACAATCAATAAAATAATTACATTCCAAGGATAAAAATTCTTATAAAATAGAATATGCTTGTCACAATCATGAATTTGCTTCATTCCCTACAGAAGTGTAACACATCTGCAGCAGGAAAAGGAATCTGTCACATCAGATAAACGCCATCTGTCCCTTGTGGTTATAATTTTTCACCTTTCATATTTAATTATTCCCCTTTTTCTTCCACCAAAAACTAAAAATCTTGAAGTGACAACATGCCAAGGATAGACAGCAAAAGGATTTCATGCAGAACCAATTAAGCAAATAAACAATTATCTTTAAAATAAAGATTACAGGGAAAATAAAGGTTTCCCTTTTTCTGTGTTTTAGTTATTAGATAGTCTGGTTTCTTCTCCAGTGGTGGGGGCCTCTTGGGTAATTACTTGAGAGTAGTCCACTTTGCCACAATGAGAGAAACTTAATTCAGAAATGCATGCCCTGTGCATAAGTAGAAAGCTCTTTCAATGCAGAGAAGGTACGAGGGTCATGTTAGAAGAAAAGTGAAATCAAAAACTGTAACAAAAAAGCAAACAAAGAGAACTCGTGAGAATATTTTCATGAAAGAGAGTTAATATGTAAAAAGAGAAATGCAAATTATCGTAGGACAAAATTATAAAATAAGCAAGAAGATGAAAAATTTGGTTTCTATTGCATAATACAAACAGAAAGTACTAATGAAAACAAATACCTTGATTCAAATATTTCAGGCCAAGTAAGAGGATAACTCCTCACTTGGTCCAGTAAGGTTCTCTTTATTGAGAACTTCCCAGGTGGAAGAGGATAAAATCGCAAGATTAAAGACATTACAGTAATACAGCCCCTGCCTATCAATGGATATCCAATTTTTGTAGAGGAAATAAGACATAGATACACAAGAAATACTGTACTCATGTTTGAATAGTTTTTATACATGACCCTCAGTAAGTCTAGTTCTAACACTATTGGGCTTGATTGCTGTAGATTTTTATATAGGACTCTTGATTAATAATGTGAAATAATGTCAAACAAGTGGAATAGAGTCAAATTTAAGAGAGAAAAGTCATTCGGAGATTGTGGAAGACTTTCTAGGGAGTAGCTGAAGTTAGCCACAGAACACACACACACACACACAGAAACACATCAGAAACAGGTATTTGCTGCTGGTCATAGGATAAGCAGAGACAGATAGTACATGAATAAATTGCTTCAATTTCATGAACTATTACAGAGTGGTGAAGTATGAGGGTTTTGGAGTCACACTGTCATGTGTCCAGGTACCAAACACAGCTGTGTGATCTCAATTTGCTGAACATCTTTAAGTTTCAGTTTCTTCATTTATGGTATGAGTGGTACCTGCCTCACAAAACTGGGGAATATTAAAAGCAACAATGCTTAAAATGTGCTAGTATAGTGCCAAGGAAAGTAGGTACCTAACAAATATTGTTTTGTTGTTTTAGTTGCTAAGTGGTGTCTGATTCTTTTGTGACCCCATGGACTGGAGCCTGCCAGGCTCCTCTGTCCATGGGATTTCCCAGGCAAAAATGTTGGAGTGAGTTGTCATCTCCTTCTCCAGGGGATCTTGCCCACCCAGGGATCAAACCCTGGTCTCCTGCACTGTCAGGTGGATTCTTTACCACTGATCCCTCAGGGAAACCCAAATAAATATTAGAGATCAGTAGTAATTGTGATTGACTGGGGAGTGGAGGGAGTTGGTAGTAGCACAGGAGAAATCACACACAATATGTGCTATATTGACAGCAATACACTCTAATGGTGGCACCTGATTAAAATGAGAGAAGTACAGTGTCCACAATTAGGACACAATTGCAGTCATATTATTGAAGCAGAGGAAAAATCCCTGCATCCTTTATGGCAGGAGCTTCAGTGCTTTCTCTCAAATAGGAAATTCAAAGCTGCCCCAGCTTTGTTCTATCATCACAGTTAAATACTAGTCTTCTATTAACCAGGAGCTCTGCATTAGCATCAGAGCTCAAAACAACTCCTTCATCTATCTACTCATGTTTTCAGTATGAATGAACTAGTGGCATGCTTTCTGGATCCCTTTTCATAATTTCTTCTGTTTCTGCATTTCATCTTTATTCTCCCTGAGAATGTAATTAGGTTGTTGTTTACCATCCCCACTAATGAGGAAGCAAGTCAGTGCAAGGTCAACATCAATCCAGCCGCAACTCTGCCTGGCTGACCTCCACACAGGCTTCTTGCTGCCCTGACCATCAGTGACTGTTTTACAGAGAGCTGAAGACTTTATCAGCTTTTTCTCCTTTCTTTTAAATGGAAATGGGCATTTAAAATCCATTAGAAAGATCTTGAGAAAAGCTGTATTACAGGCATAAAGTATGCTACTCATAGCACCATTTTGGTTTAAGAAAAAAAGTACAGAAATTGAACATGGCCCAAATAAACATACCTATATGTCCTGAAATAGATGGGGGAAAAGTGGAAACAGTGACAGACTTTATTTTCTTGGGCTCCAAAATCAGTGCAGACATTGACTGCACTATGAAATTAAAAGACACTTGCTCCTTGGAAGAAAAGCTATGACAAACCTAGACAGTGTATTAAAAAAGCAGAGACATCACCTTGCCAACAAAGGTCCATATAGTCAAAGCTATCGTTTTTCCAGTAGTCATGTACTGATGTGAGAGTTGGACCATAAAGAAGGCTGAGCTCTAAAGAATTGATGCTTTCGAACTGTGGTGCTGGAGAAAACTCTTAAGAGTCCCTTGGACTGCAAGGAGATCAAGCCAGTCAATCCTAAAGGAAATCAACCCTGAATATTCATTGGAGTTGACTTACTGGGTATTAAAGGTAGCAGAGTATGCCACCACACACTATGCCACTTGGGCATAAGGATTATATTGAGCTGAAGGCAACTGAGAAGTTGTAAATAGAAGAGCTCTCAGCCCTCATCCTATTTCCCTAAAAGCAAGGCATAAATTTTTCTCTTAATTAATTAATTTTTTTAACTGTGCTGGGTCTTCCTGGCTGTGAGAGGGCTTTCCCTGGCTGCCGAGAGCGGGGGCTACTCTTTAGTTGTGGTGCCCAGACTTCTCATTGTGGTAGCATCTCTTATTGTAGAGCAAGGGCTCTAGAGTACATGGCTTCAGTAGTTGGGATGCACAGGCTTAGCTGCCCCTGATAGCATTGGGATCTTCCTGGACCAGGGATCAAACCATGTACCCTACATTGGAAAGTGGGTTCTTAACAACTGGACCACCAGGGAATCCCAGGACATAAATTTTTGAAGGTGTCTCCCCTTTCCTCTCTCCCAGGAAGGACAGAAGTTAATCATAGGAGGCAACTCTGATCCTTAACAGCCCAAAGCTGGCACCAAAGAAATCAACATAAATTTCACTGAAACTAGCCCTTATATAATGTTAGTTTCCACATAATATTTGCTTTCCCACAATTTGCTGTCCCTGAAAGCTCAAAGTTCTTTTCCTTTGCCTCATCGCTTCTTGAAAAAAATGTATTATTCTTCTATTAGATACCACATAAGCCCAAGTTCTAACCACCTCTTTGAGTTACTCAGCTTTGAGTGCTCCCATCCATATGCACAATGCACCTGCTAACACGCTTCTGTTTGCCCTTTTTGATCTCCTATTGGTTTTATTTACATGGACACAGCTAATGAACCTGAGATGGGTAGAGGGAAAGCCATTTTTCCTTTCCTACAGTATGACTCCTTCTGCTACTTTCTCTCTGTATGTCTGAGCCTTATTTTCTTAAAATGGAGAGAGTAATAATATCTACTACATCAAAGGAAAGCTATGACAAACCTAGACAGTGTATTAAAAAGCAGAGACATTACTTTGTAGCAAAGGTAATGTAGTCCATATAGTCAAAGGTCCATATAGTCAAAGCTTTGGTTTTTCTCATAGTCATGTACAGATATGAGAGTTAGACCATAAAGAAGTCTGAAATGTCTTAGAATTGCTTTTGAACTGTGGCACTGGAGAAGACTCTTGAGAGTCGCTTGGACAGCAAGGAGATCCAACCAGTCAAGCCTAAAGTAAATCAACCATGAATATTTATTGGAAGGACTGATGCTGAAGTTGAAGCGCCAATACTTTGGCCACCTGATGGAAAAGACCCTGATACTGGGAATGATGGAGGACAAGAGGAAACAAGAGTGACAGAAAATGAGATGGTTGGATGGCATCACTGACTCAATGGGCACAAGTTTGAGCAAATTCTGGGAGATAGTGAGGGCAGGAAAGCTTAGCATGCTGCAGTTAATGAGGTTGCAAAGAGTTGGACATGACTTAGTGACTGAACAACAGCAACAACATCAAAAGATGAGGATGTGTGTATATACATATAAGGTAAAGAGATATATATATATATACACACATACATATGTGTGTGTTTATGTTTAAAGGGGAAAGAAGGGAGGAGAAGGAGGCAGAAGAGGAGGATTAGAAGGAAGAAGATGCAGAGGAAGGAGGAGAGGAGGGAAGGGGAGGGGAGGAGAGGGAAGGCAAGAGAAGAAAAAAAAAAAAAAAAAAAAATGCAGACAGGCTCCAGGACCCCAGGCCTATATTTTCAAATGTTTTCAGTTATGGAATATTCTTTCATTGTATAATCATACAGGCTGTGCCTTCCTGATGCCAAAGTATCAATTTCATCAGAGCAAATACATCAGTTCAGTTCAGTTCAGTTTAGTTTCTCAGTCATGTCCAACTCTTTGTGACCCCATGGACTGCAGCACACCAGACCTCCCTGTCCATTGCCAGCTCCCAGAATTTACTCAAACACATGTCCATTGAGCCTGTGATGTCATCCAACCATCTCATCCTCTGTCGTCCCTTTCTCCTCCTGCCTTCAATCTCTCCCAGCATCAGGGTCTTTTCAAATAAGTCAGTTCTTCTCATCAGGTGGCCAAAGTATTAGAGTTTCAGCTTTAGCATCAGTCCTTCCAGTGAATATTCAGGACTGATTTCCTTTAGGATGGACTGGTTGGATCTCCAGTCCAAGGGACTCTCAAGAGTTTTCTCCAACACCACAGTTCAAATACATCAGATACTGAAAAAAATAGGTAAAATTCTGGTCTCTCCCTGCAGAAGTGAACAGAGCCTCTGCCCACACAGATACAAACTCTTCCCTGACTCCCCTAAAAGCACCTCCAACCTCCTGGAGTTAGGCAGCCCTCCTCTAAGACAACTTACACAGAGTGAGAGTGAAAAGTCGCTGAGTCGTGTCCAACTCTTTGCGACCCCATGGACTGTACAGTCCATGGAATTCTTTAGGCCAGAATACTGGAGTGGGTAACCTTTCCCTTCTCCAGGGGATCTTCCCAACCCAGGGATAGAACACAGGTCTCCCACATTGCAGGTGGATTCTTTACCAGCAGAGCCCAACTCAACAAAGGGAGCCCAACTCAACAAGAGGAGCCCAACTCACATAGAACTCCTCACAAAACAGTGGAGGAAGGTGATCAGGGAGAGTCCTCCTTGCAACAGAGTTGCCTGAGGATCAAAACTGAGTAACAACATTTAATGGATATTTTTGCAAAGTTTCATAATTACATTCTAAAGACTTCAACAAAAGAACAGCAACAACAAAAGAAAACCGTGTCATGCATTACCGTATTTAAATATGTTTTCTTGGTCATCTTCCCAGACATCTTGCCCTGGTTTTTCTTTACATTCCATTTCTTCCACAGCGGTTCTCACTTCACTGAGCCCTGCGTGTAGTTCTTGAGCTGAAACAATGGCTGAAGCTGAGGCTTTGCTCCCCTCCATCTCTCTCCTTCTTGGTATCAGGTACTCTCTATCCTTTCTCAGTTTCCCCTCACCCTTCTTCTGTCCCTCTTTTTTCTCAGCGTTCTTTTCTTTCCTGGGTTTTGGAGAAGTTGTTTTTTTGTCAAGGCCCATTGCAATAATGCACCTAGGAAAAACATTAACATAAAGAGTGATTAATCTTTATGCACAGCAGAACCGCAAAGATCTTTAAACTACTTCTCTTACCCCAGTAAGAAATGTTACAAGAAACATATTTATCATAGTGTACATAATTACAAATTAACTACTTTTTCCTTATTAATATAACAATCTTGTAAGTAAACACAAAAAAATTCTTAGTTTTACCTACAATAATAAAAAAGAAAAGGAAGCAACTTAATAACTATGAATTATAGTCTCAAACTAAGCTTTGTGCCTTAAAGTATATTTTTGGCTCTATAATAGAGTCAGGTAGAGAGATAGAAATTTAAGTCTTTAAATTAGAATTATGTGATAAATGGACATTCAGGTTTATCAGAAAAAGGAAGCTGAGATAATAGTTATCAGAAGACGTCATTCAGTCTTTGATAATGTATTATTCCAACATCACAATCAAAAAAAGACTTATATATAAAGTTGAATCTAAATAATTGACTTTTTTTTAAGAAACACAGTCAAATATTTTCACACCCTTTAAACAAATACTTCAGGAGCCTGAACGCTTATTGTAATAGAATTGTCATCATTACTTTTAGAATGGTCTTTTGAAGCCTGTGGGCTTCCCTGATGGCTCAGACAATAAAGAATCTGCCTGCAAAGCAGGAGACCTGAGTTCCAATCCCTGGGTCAGGAAGATCCTCTGGAGAAGGGAATGGTAACCCACACCAGTATTCTTGCCTAGAGAATTCCATGGACAGAGGAGCCTGGTAGGCTACAGTCCATGGGGTTGCAAAGAGACACAACTGAGCAACTAATACATAACAACTTTGAAACCTGTACCACAATCTTTTGTTGATTTTTGTTTGCAATAAGTTTTTGTGCTTTGAAAATGGCAGTGATCTCTAGAGGTCATATGGTCATTCAAATTCAAATCTGGTGAGCCAGCAGATGATATGAATGTATTAAGACATTAAAAAATATTTTTAAAAATCAGTTATAAAAAAGATAAGATCAATAAATTCTTCTATAGTTTTTTCCTGTTTCTCAAGATAATATCAAAATAGGAATTGTAATTATGATAATACACATTAATAAATATAGTGACTATGATAACAATAAAAGTATCAAGTGCTCCTTCTGTGCCAGTCTCTTCGCTAGGTACTTTGTATACATGATCTTATAGGATACATTCCCCTACAGACCAATTAAGAATTATCATCATCACTCTACAAACGAGGAAACTGAGGCTTTAAGGGTTCCATGACTTGCCCAGTTTTACCCAGCAGGTCAATGATGAAACTGGATTTCAGCTCATGACTATTAGACTCCATCACCTCACAGTCTTCTCAGATGACTGCTGACACAGACAAATGTCACATGGCCGGGCTTACCACCAGGGCAAGTACTCACACTCTCACCAGAGACTAACACAAAGTGAGAAGTTTTTACCAAGGCCTAGAGACAATCTGTAACCCCAAACAGGTTCCTGGTAGTTACTGGTCTCCCTACTCCTCCTCTAGAACTTTGCCCAGTTATTTCTCTCCATGTCACACAACTCATGGTGAACTGAGCCAATTAGAGTGGGATTAGAATGTAGTCAAGACTTGTCAGTCCAGGAAGAATCAAAACAATACGTAAAAATCTGAAAATCGTCTCAGTGTGAATCAAAACTAATGGCAATCTCTTCAAATGAAGATTGTGCTAAATTTCAGCCATCCCTAGGCTAGCAGTAGCAAATATGAGGGCTTAGTTAATCACTTATCCTTTCACTATCTCCCCATAAAATAAGGCTAAATGGATAGGCACTCAAAGTAACTATCAGGGGCTGTGAAAAATGGGATAATAAGAACACACTTACCTCACCCATATTAGCATGATAAAGTATTTCTCAACTATAATGATGATATACTTAGCACATTGCTTTCCTTGGAATAAAGGTGTCATGAATCTTCAAAGACTATGATTACTAGCATTGCCTTCTGTTCAAGCTGTTCTTCTCTTATCAATGGCAACACCAAATCCATTGATTTGGAGCCTCTGATATGCTGTTACTTTTAGTTTATGTTGTGACTGTGTAGAGGCTTTGATGCCTCCCTACTGCCTGTGCAGACGTTTTATGGCCCATCTGCTTAAGGGAATTAGACAAACAAAGTGGGTAACATCTGTGCTCTCCTCGTCACTGACTACCTATTTGACTTCTGAGTATAATTTGAGGTGTTGATTCTGATTACTGAAGCTCAAAGCAGTATGCATTCTACTTGGTTAGGCAATTTTTCTTCCTGTGTTTCACTTTAGCAACTGAAAATAACTACCATGCCTCTTCAAAGAGGTCCCATGATTGAGGGATGGGTACCAGTGTGGAACCTCCATACTTTGGTAACGAACACTGCTGAACTTTTCTTGTTTTCTAAGGACCTCAAAACAGGTAATTCCAAATCACTTTTTAAAAATAGAACTCCCTATTGTTTTAGTTGCCCTTCTTCTCATAATAAAAGTTCAAGGAACCAGTATGTTTTAAATGAATTAAAATGAACTTCATTTTTAACAAACTGGGAGAAGGAAAGCACATCTCTCAAAATAACTAAAGAAAGGTATTATTATGGGTGTGACAAAAGTTACAGAATATTATAAGTGATATCAATCTCCTGAGGGATAGTTTTAACTTTTACCGGAGTTCTGCAGTGTTGGTGCTTCTGGAATAAACAAAGTCATCTCAAGTAGAGTAGAACCAAACAAGCAAGGCTGTAGCCCTCACTGATCCAACCCTGCCCCATTTAAACCAATCTGCATTGAATTGACTTTCACCTGAGCTGCAGCACGGACACATCAAATGACACCACATATTCTACTTGGGACATTCACAGATTTCATTTGGAGAAATTATTATGAAGCTAACAAAACGCTGGAAACCAATGTCCTATGACAACTGTGCATTTTAGTTGAGGGTCAAGAGTTATCTGGAGTAACAGGCAAATTCAGCCTTGGAGTACAAAACAAAGCAGGTTTTCTATATATGTGTCTTTAGTTTCTTTAGGTAGATATATTCCTAAGTATTTTATTCTTTTCGTTGCAATGGTGAATGGAATTGTTTCCTTAATTTCTCTTTCTGTTTTCTCATTATTAGTGTATAGGAATGCAAGGGATTTCTGTGTGTTGATTGTATATCCTGCAACTTTACTATAATCATTGATTAGTTCTAGTAATTTTCTGGTGGAGTCTTTAGGGTTTTCTATGTAGAGGATCATGTCATCTGCAAATAGTGGGAGTTTTACTTCTTCTTTTCCAATTTGGATTCCTTTTATTTCTTTTTCTGCTCTGATTGCTGTGGCCAAAACTTCCAAAACTATGTTGAATAGTAATGGTGAAAGTGGGCACCCTTGTCTTGTTCCTGACTTTAGAGGAAATGCTTTCAATTTTTCACCATTGAGGATAATGTTTGCTGTGGGTTTGTCATATATAGCTTTTATTATGTTGAGGTATGTTCCTTCTATTCCTGCTTTCTGGAGAGTTTTTAGCATAAATGGGTGTTGAATTTTGTCAAAGGATTTCTCTGCATCTATTGAGATAATCATATGGTTTTTGTTTTTCAATTTGTTAATGTGGTGTATTACATTGATTGATTTGTGGATATTGAAGAATCCTTGCATCCCTGGGATAAAGCCCACTTGGTCATGGTGTATGATCTTTTTAATGTGTTGTTGGATTCTGATTGCTAGAATTTTGTTTAGGATTTTTGCATCTATGTTCATCAGTGATATTGGCCTGTAGTTTTCTTTTTTTGTGGGATCTTTGTCAGGTTTTGGTATTAGGGTGATGGTGGCCTCATAGAATGAGTTTGGAAGTTTACCTTCCTCTGCAATTTTCTGGAAGAGTTTGAGCAGGATAGGTGTTAGCTCTTCTCTAAATTTTTGGTAGAATTCAGCTGTGAAGCCATCTGGACCTGGGCTTTTGTTTGCTGGAAGACTTTTGATTACAGTTTCAATTTCCGTGCTTGTGATGGGTCTGTTAAGGTTTTCTATTTCTTCCTGGTCGAGTTTTGGAAAGTTGTACTTTTCTAAGAATTTGTCCATTTCTTCCTCGTTGTCCATTTTATTGGCATATAATTGTTGATAATAGTCTCTTATGATCCTTTGTATTTCTGTGTTGTCTGTTGTGATCTCTCCATTTTTGTTCCTAATTTTATTGATTTGATTTTTCTCCCTTTGTTTCTTGATGAGTCTGGCTAATGGTTTATCAATTTTATTTATCCTCTCAAAGAACCAGCTTTTGGCTTTGTTGATTTTTGCTATGGTCTCTTTTGTTTCTTTTGCATTTATTTCTGCTCTAATTTTTAAGATTTCTTTCCTTCTACTAACCCTGGGGTTCTTCATTTCTTCCTTTTCTAGTTGCTTTAGGTATAGAGTTAGGTTATTTATTTGACTTTTTTCTTGTTTCTTGAGGTGTGCCTGTATTGCTATGAACTTTCCCCTTAGGACTGCTTTTACTGTGTCCCACAGGTTTTGGGTTGTTGTGTTTTCATTTTCATTCGTTTCTATGCAAATTTTGATTTCTTTTTTGATTTCTTCTGTGATTTGTTGGTTATTCAGCAGGGTGTTGTTCATCCTCCATATGTTGGAATTTTTAATAGTTTTTTCATGTAATTGAGATCTAATCTTACTGCATTGTGGTCAGAAAAGATGCTTGGAATGATTTCTATTTTTTTGAATTTACCAAGGCTAGCTTTATGGCCCAGGATGTGATCTATCCTGGAGAAGGTTCCATGTGCGCTTGAGAAAAAGGTGAAGTTCATTGTTTTGGGATGAAATTATATATATAGAAAACTATAAAACACTGGTGAAAGAAATCAAAGAGGACACTAATAGATGGAGAAATATACCATGTTCATGGATTGGAAGAATCAATATAGTGAAAATGAGTATACTACCCAAAGCAATTTATAGATTCAATGCAATCCCTATCAAGCTACCAACAGTATTCTTCACAGAGCTAGAATAAATAATTTCACAATTTGTATGGAAATACAAAAACCTTGAATAGCCAAAGTGATCTTGAAAGAAATGGAACTGGAGGAATCAACCTACCTGACTTCAGGCTCTACTACAAAGCCACAGTTATCAAGACAGTATGGTACTGGCACAAAGACAGAAATATAGATCAATGGAACAAAATAGAAAGCCCAGAGATAAATCCACGCACATATGGACACCTTATCTTTGACAAAGGAGGCAAGAATATACAATGGATTAAAGACAATCTCTTTAACAAGTGGTGCTGGGAAATCTGGTCAACCACTTGTAAAAGAATGAAACTAGAACACTTTCTAACACCATATACAAAAATAAACTCAAAATGGATTAAAGATCTAAACATAAGACCAGAAACTATAAAACTCCTAGAGGAGAACATAGGCAAAACACTCTCTGACATACATCACAGCAGGATCCTCTATGACCCACCTCCCAGAATATTGGAAATAAAAGCAAAAATAAACAAATGGGACCTAATTAAACTTAAAAGCTTCTGTACATCAAAGGAAACTATTAGCAAGGTGAAAAGACAGCCTTCAGAATGGGAGAAAATAATAGCAAATGAAGCAACCGACAAACAACTAATCTCAAAAATATACAAGCAACTCCTACAGCTCAACTCTAGAAAAATAAATGACCCAATCAAAAAATGGGCCAAAGATCTAAATAGACATTTCTCCAAAGAAGACATACAGATGGCTAACAAACACATGAAAAGATGCTCAACATCACTCATTATCAGAGAAATGCAAATCAAAACCACTATGAGATACCATTTCACACCAGTCAGAATGGCTGCGATCCAAAAGTCTACAAATAATAAATGCTGGAGAGGGTGTGGAGAAAAGGGAACCCTCTTACACTGTTGGTGGGAATGCAAACTAGTACAGCCACTATGGAGAACAGTGTGGAGATTCCTTAAAAAACTGGAAATAGAACTGCCTTATGATCCAGCAATCCCACTGCTGGGCATACACACTGAGGAAACCAGAAGGGAAAGAGACACGTGTACCCCAATGTTCATCGCAGCACTGTTTATAATAGCCAGGACATGGAAACAACCTAGATGTCCATCAGCAGATGAATGGATAAGAAAGCTGTGGTACATATACACAATGGAGTATTACTCAGCCATTAAAAAGAATACTTTTGAATCAGTTCTAATGAGGTGGATGAAACTGGAGCCTATTACACAGAGTGAAGTAAGCCAGAAGGACAAACACCAATACAGTATACTAACGCATATATATGGAATTTAGAAAGATGGTAACGATAACCCTGTATACGAGACAGCAAAAGAGACACTGATGTATAGAACAGGCTTATGGACTCTGTGGGAGAGGGAGAGGGTGGGAAGATTTGGGAGAATGGCATTGAAACATGTGAAATGTCATGTATGAAACGAGATCCCAGTCCAGGTTCAATGCACGATGCTGGATGCTTGGGGCTGGTGCACTGGGACGACCCAGAGGGATAGTATGGGGAGGGAGGAGGGAGGAGGGTTCAGGATGGGGAACATGTGTATAATTTTTTTTTAATTAAAATTGAATAAAAAAAAAGAAGAAGAAAAAAAAAAAAAAAGCAGGTCAAAGGCTAACAGAGTTTTGCCAAAAGAAAGCACTGGTCATAGCAAACACCCTCTTCCAACAACACAAGAGAAGACTATACACATGGACATCACCAGATGGTCAATACTGAAATCAGAATGATTATATTCTTTGCAGCCAAAGATGGAGAAGCTCTATACAGTCAGCAAAAACAAGACTGGGAGCTAACTGTGGCTCAGATCATGAACTCCTTATTGCCAAATTCAGACTTCAATTGAAGAAAGTAGGGAAAACCACTAGACCATTCAGGTATGACCTAAATCAAATCCCTTACAATTATACAGTGGAAGTGAGAAATAGATTCAAGGGATTAGATCTGAGAGACAGAGTGCCTGATGAACTATGGATGGAGGTTTGTGACATTGTACAAGAGGCAGTGATCAAAACCATCCCCAAGAAAAAGAAATGCAAAAAGGCAAAATGGTTGTCTGACAAGGCCTTACAAATAGCTGAGAAAAGAAGATGCAAAAGGCAAAGGAGAGAAGGAAAGATATACCCATTTGAATGCAGAGTTCCAAAGAATACCAAGGAGAGATAAAAAGCCTTCCTCAGGAATCAATGCAAAGGAATAGAGGAAAGCAATAGAATGGGAAAGCCTAGAGATCTCTTCAAGAAAATTAGAGATATCAAGGGAACATTTCATGTAAATATGGGCACAATAAAGGACAGAAATCTTATGGACCTAACAGAAGCAGAAGATATAAAGAAGAGGTAGCAAGAACACACAAGAAATATGCAAAAAAGATCTTCAACCCAGATAACCATGATGGTGTGATCACTCACCTAGAGCCAGACATCCTGGAGTCTGAAGTCAAGTGGACCTTAGGATGCATCACTATGAACAAAGTTAGTGGAGGTGACAGAATTCCATTTGAGCTACTTCAAATCCTAAAAGATGATGCTGTGAAAGTGCTGCACTCACTATGCCAGCAAATTTGGAAAACTCAGCAGTGGCCACAGGGCTGGAAAAGGTCTGTTTTCATTCCACTCCCAAAGACAATGCCAAAGAATGCTCAAACTACTGCACAATTGCACTCATCTCACACGCTAGCAAAGTAATGCTCAAAATTCTCCAAGACAGGCTTCAACAGTGTGTGAACCATGAATGTTCCAGATGTTCAAGCTGGGTTTAGAAAAGGCAGAGGAACCAGAGATCAAATTGCCAACATCATGGAAAAAGCAAGAGAGTTCCAGAAAAACATCTATGTCTGCTTTACTGACTATGCCAAAGCCTTTGGCTGTGTAGATCACAACAAACTGTGAAAAATTCTTCAAGAGATGGGAATACTAGACCACCTGACCTACCTCCTGAGAAATCTGTATGCAGGTCAAGGAGCAACAGTTGGAACTGGACATGGAACAACATACTTTTCCAAATCGGGAAAGGAGTACATTAAGGTTGTATACTGTCACCCTGCTTATTTAACTTATGTGCAGAGTACATCATAAGAAATGCTGGGCTGGATGAAGTGCAAGCTGGAATTAGATTGCAGGAAGAAATATCAATAACCTCAGATATGCAGATGACAACACCCCTATGGCAGAAAGCAAAGAAGAATTGAAGAGCCTCTTGATGAAAGTGAAACAGGTGAGTAAAAAAGTTGGCTTAAAACTCAACATTCAGAAAACTAAGATCATGGAATCTGGTCCCATCACTTCATGGCAAATAGATGCATCAACATGGAAACAGTGAAAGACTTTATTTTTTGGTCTCCAAAATCTGCAGATGGTGACTGCAGCCATGAAATTAAAAGACGCTTGCTCTTTGGAAGAAAAGCTATCACCAACCTAGACATATTAAAAAGCAGAGACATTTCTTCACCAACAAAGGTCATCTAGTCAAAGCCGTGGTTTTTCCAGTAGTCATGTATGGATGTGAGAGTTAAAGAAAGCTGAGCACCAAAGAATTGATCCTTTTGAACTGTGGTGTTGGAGAAGACTCTTGAGAGTCCCTTGGACAGCTAGTAGATCCAACCAGTCCATCCTAAAGGAATCAGCCCTGAATAATCATTGGAAGGACTGATGCTGAAGCTGAAACTCCAATACTTTGGCCACCTGATACGAAGAACTGACTCATTTGAAAAGACCCTGATGCTGGGAAAGATTGAAAGTGGGAGGAGAAGGGGACAAGAGAGGATGAGATGGTTGAATGGCATCACTGACACGATGGACATGAATTTGACTAGGCTCTGGGAGTTGGTGATGAACAGGGAAGCCTAACATGCTGCAGTCCACGGGATCACAGAGTCGGACACAACTGAGTGAGTGAACTGACTGACTGAATAGACTTTACTCTTAAATATCAAAACCATTTTATTTGTTGATGTTGTTCAGTCTCTAAATTGTTTCTGACTCTTTGAGACCTGATGGACTGCAGCATGCCAGGATCCTCTATTCTTCAGTATCTCCCAGAGTTTGCTCAGATTCATGTCCATTGAGTCATGTTTTCATTGACTCCACTGAATCATGTTTTCATCAGACTCCATTGAGTCTGATGTTTTCTAACCATTTTTTCCTCTGCATGCCCTTCTCCTTTTGCCTTCAATCTTTTCCAGCTTGAACATTTCAAAGAAAGAAGCTAGAGGAAACCAAGTAAAATCATATAAAGAATTGTACAGATACTCCTAAGAATTGAATAGGAGAGTAGATGCCATCAATCGGATTTTGGTACTGATTATTAAACCTCCATAGAAAGTGTTTAGGACCAAACATTTTATAGCTTGGATTTATACAGCAATTCCCAGTGAGTGCTACGTGTTCACACATGCATGACTGTATGAGAATTCATTAGCTTTCCTGCGAGTTAAACAGAAATGTGTTAAATGACTTGCCCACAAATATGGAGAATGCGTATTTGACTTGGAACAGAAAAGCAACTGCAGGCATGGCCTAAGTACACCTCAGCATTCCTACTACTTGCCCTAGACCATTCACTGTGCCACTTGTACCTCTTCTCTCACCTATAATTTCCAGATTCTTCCTCCCTTAGCCTTAACCTCAGCTGACAAATTCTTGTTTGACCAGAAAATAGAGACAATCAGCAGAGAACTTCCAGGTGGTCCAAAAACATCCACCAGTTTACATCTCTTTCTGCCCTATAGCCATCTTTCTTCTTGTTACTTCATCTAAGGCTAATACCTCCATTTGAGCCCCAGGTCCCATCTCTTCTCATCTACTCAAGCACTAAATATCTCCCTCTATATCATGCCTGATCAATGCTTTTCTTCCTCAGGTATTAATCCTATCTATCAGCTTTTAACCATATTATAATATCTCCAATCTTAAAAAATAATAAGTCCCTCTTGGGCCCCTGCATCCTCCCTCCTGGCTGCCACCCAATTTCCATCCTTCAGAGCAAAACTCTTTAATAAGAGCTGTCTATAATCTCTGGCCTCAGCTCTTCTCCAATTGTGTATTAAACCCACTCCAATCAAACGTGCATTCCTACCACTCCCTTATAGCAACTTGTGTCAAGATCACCAGTAACCAACACATTACCAAACCATGCTCAATCCAGAGTCTTCACTTTGCTTCACCTAGCCACACCTTGGACCCAGTTGATCATGCCTAATTCTTTAAACATTTTGTTCATTTCCAGGACATTGCTTTCTCTAGGTTCTCTGTCTAATCATTGGCCTTCCTTCCCTAGGCTTTTTTCCTGGTTCCTCTTTATCTTCCTTCCCTTTGAATGAAAGTGACAAGAGCTCATTACTCAGACATATTCTCTTTCTGCCTTTCATTCTTAAGCAGATTTATCCCATCTTATGACTTTAAATGCCATCCATATGTAAACCATTCTCAAATTTATATCTCCAGCCTGGACATCTCACCAGACAACAGATTAACTGATCCAACTACTTATTCAACATTTCTATTTGACTCCAACTCAATGTATCTAAAACCAAAATGCCTTCCTTCCACTCCCAAACCTACATCTTCTAGTCTTTCCTGTGTTAACTGGGCATCTTTCGAGTTGTTTAGGCTAAAAACTTTTCAATCACTCTGACTTAGCTCTTTATCTCATGCCCTGCATCCAATCCATCAATAAATCCTATAAACCCTACCTTCAAAATTCATCTAGAACCTAATTTCTTATAACTCTTTCCACCATTGTCTTGCCTCTAGATTAAAGTAGTTTCCACCATTTCCCCACCCTCCCTAGTTTATTTTTTCCATAAGAGCTACTGTCAGATCATGACAGGCCATTGCTCAAAACCTACCTTAGAGGCTTCCCATCCCCCTCAGAATAAAAGTCAAAGTCTTTGCAGTGACCATAGGACTCTGCATGATTTGACCCCACTGTCTCTCTGACCTCATCTTCTATCACTGTCCCATTCCTCATTTGTGCTCTGACCACACAAGCTTACATACACCAAGCATAATCCTGTCTCACACACTTTGTCTATGCTTTTCCTCTACCTGAAAACCTATTTTAAAAAGGGAACATTTTTTCTGGTTTCTGCTTGAAAGACATCAGAGAGGCTTTTGTTATCCATCCTACATAATAGAATACTGCCTTCTGACCCTTTATTCCTTTTATCTCCCTTACCTTATCTTGTGTTTATGTTTATTACCATCTCATATATATTAAAAGAAGACAGAGCACCAAAGAATTGCTGCCTTCAAAGAACTGTGGTGCTGGAGAAGACACCTGAGAGCTCCTTGGACAGCAAGGAGATCAAACCAGTTGATCTTAAAGGAAATGAACCTTGAATATTCTTGAAATCAGTCCTTGAAAGGACGGATGCTGAAGCTGAAGTTCCACTATTTTGGTCACCTGATACAAACAGCTGACTCATTGGAAAAGTCCTGATTCAGGGAAAGATTGAGGGCAGAAGGAGAAGTGGGCATCAGAGGATGAGATGACTGGATGGCATCACCAATGCAATGGACATGGACTTGGGCAAACTCCAGGAGATGGTGAGGGACAGAGAGTCCTGGCATGCTGCAGTCCATGGTGTTACAGAGAGTCAGACATGACTGGATGACTGAATAACATACATTAATTGGTTGGTGTACTATTGGTATATTGGCATTGATTTATTGGTATATTACTTGCACTTCCCCAATCAGAAGACGCTCCATGGGTCAGATTCTTTGATTGGCTTACTCCCATGTTCTATCTTGGCACAGAATCAATTAATTTTCCATGAGTACTTTCAGGAGAAAGTTAAACAAAGCCTACAAGAAAATGTACTGATCTCAAACAGAATGTCCAATATGAAAACTGATAAATAGTAGTCAGAACTGACCTGTTTACATGTATTTTTTTACGCCTGAGATTGAAACTAGTGGCATGAAAATGATCTTTGGGCTACACAATAATGCAGGCATAACTCTAATACACATAACCTATAATATCCAATTGTATAAGCTGGATGCTTGACACATGCTCTGGAGCTCAACCCAAAATCAATTACTACAAGGAATGAGGTGGGAAAAAAGCCTCCCTCTTTCCCTTTAGAAACAGAACTTAAGCATCACGAGGAAAGGAAGGGGCAGAAAAGAAATAGAATTTGAAACACCACCAGCTTTTATCCCCACTATATAATACAACTGAAAATCTACTTTTCATCTTATAATTTTAAATACAACACACAGGATTGTGATAAACAACCTTAACCCTAGATATTTTAGGCTCATCTACATTAATATGATTCTTAACAAATTGTGCTGAGAAATACATCAGTAAAAGCATACAAAGGAGCATGTAGCAAAACCTGCCCTCTCCCAAAGGACATTTGTTTCCATACTTGTAACAAGGCGACGATCTCTCGACACACACAAACCCGAAGTAGCCTCGTTTGCCTCCAAGTCTGGAACCTTTTCGATGCTTATATTCACAGCAGGAGCTTAACCTGTTCACCTGTATCCCATTCAGGAAAAAGGTGAGGCTGAACGGGAAACCTTGGTGCCTTTTGGAAATAAACTGAAAGGTCTCTGGAATTTAAAAAGGAAATACATTAGTGAAAGCAACTGACCTTGAACTAACGTGTTCTAAATCACATTTTTCTGGTAGATAAATACAATATTATTGTCTAGATCTCCTTTTTTTTTTTTACTTGAGGACAATTTTTAATCACAAAAACACATTCTTTTACATATATATAGTATAACAAATACTCCAAGGTATTATAAAACTCTTTGACTTGTAATAAAATAATAAAACCTAAAATTATATGAACACTTAATATGGCCAGACATTACGCTTGATTACTTTGGATGTATTATTTCTAGACAACCATATGAAGTGTAGATACTACCATCATCAGTTTCTATAATGCAGAAATTTAAGTTTAGATGGATTCAGTAATTTAGCCAAGATCATACAGTAGGAGAGTCAGTGTTTGAATCCAAACATCTCTCTGGACTCCACACCTCTATGTTGCTATGCTATCTACCAATAAAGCACGTAATGAAAGGTGACTATGAGCTCAGTGATGCTTCTATATGACTATCTTTTAATTCAGTAGTGTTTTTAAATACATTTATTTTTTAGTGGTGACTCAAAACATCCTGATACATATATGGATGAGGCAGAATCATTCTATCCTTAGTCCACTCTCAGTTCTGCCTAGATTTGAGATCCTTTCTTGATCCCCTACCCACCCAAAAGTCTCACCAATAAATTAAGAACCACTGCTTGTAATTAACAGGTTTTAATCATTCCATGTCTCTATAGTGCTCTTTGAAGAAGTCTCACCCTAGACATTCCAAAACCCAATTCTCCAGGTAAGAATACCAGAGTGGGATGCCATTTCCTCCTCCAGGGGATTTTCCCAACCCAGGGATCAAACCCACATTTCTTGTGTCTCCTCCATTGGCAGGTAGATTCTTTACCATTAGAACTACCTGGAAGCCCTCTAGCAGGGAAGAACATGCCATAAGTAAACTGCAGTTTCACGGTCAGTGGAGGATGACTTGATTTGGAAAAAAAAAAACTAAAAAACTTTGGTCAGTGGCATTATGAGTAATAATCTACAATCTCAGAAGCAAATTAACAGGGAAGGTCAGAGGTTCTTCTAACCATGAGATTGTAGTTCTAATTAGAGGAAGCAACAGGTCAGCAGACTAGCCAGAAATTTAACAGGGAGATACAGGCAATAAGGCAGTCACAGACACATTCAATAAGCTTTCCACACATTCCCCAGCTAACTGGAAGCAGCATGGATTGAAGTAGGCCCAACCTATTTACACATCCCTGTCCTACTGGGAGCTTGCACCTGTGTACAAAGGAAATATGAGAGCCTGGTGGAAAATAAAAGTTGAAACATACCTGAAAACTGTCTGAACTTTGAATGTACTCCTGAACCCACTATAGTGGGTTGAATATTGCCCTCCAAAAATTCATGAATACTCAGAACTTCAGAATGTGACCTTATTCTGAGATAGGGTCTTTGTAGATATAATCAGGGAAGGCTCAAGATGAGATTATCCAGAATTTGTTTTGTCCTAAATCCGATGACTGATGTCCTTATAAGAAGAGAAGAGGATACACACACACAGATACGCAGAGAAGAATGACACGTGAGGATAGAAGCACAGGTGGAAGTGATGGAGCTGCATGCCATAAAACACAAAGGATTTTGCTAAGGATCACCAGATGTTGGAAGAGGCAAGGAAAGTTTCTCCCCTTAAGCTTTTAGAGGGAGCATGACCCTGCTAAGACCTTAATTTTAGACTTCTGGCCTCCAGAACCACAAGATGATAAATTTCTATTGTTTTAAGCCACCAAATTTAGGAGCATTTTCTATGTCAGCCCCAGGAAACTAATAAACCTACAGAGAGATTCATTGGCAGAAGACAGAGGGTATATTGGCTCAAAGTGTTTACTCTGACAAATCATTGGATGATCACTAAACTATGAAAATAGAGACAAGCCTAAGAGATTAGCCTAAAAAATATAAACAAAATTAAAAATAATCAGAGCAGAGACATTAATAGCTATATACCAATGAAAGAGGGCATGAACTTCAGATTTGTTCTAGATAAGCTACTAAACAACAACAAAACCAAGAATAACTTTCCAGAGGGAAAGTGGAATTCAGAATCCACAGCTGCTGTAATACATGATCTAAAATGTCAAGTTTTCAACAACAGCAAAAAAAAAACCTCAAAAAGAAACTGGAGAGGGTGTGACCCATTCTTAGGAAGTGAAAGCCATCAAACCCACTCCTAGGATGTAGCTCAAGAGAAATGGTAACTGATGTTTACACAGAAATCTTGTCTTTGTAAATCATTGCAGCATGATTTATAATAGTCCCAAACTGGGAAAAGTGCAAGTGAAGTGAACTCACTCAGTCATATCTCTTTCTGACCCCATGGACTGTAGCCAACCCATGGTATTTTCCAGGCAAGAATACTGGAATGTGTTGCCATTTCCTTCTCCAGAGGATCTTCCCAACCCAGGGATCGAACCCAGGTCTCCTGCATTGCAGGCAGACTCTTCACTTTCTGAGCCACCAGGGAAGCCCACCAGGGAAACAATACAAATGTCCACCAAATGTTACCCATTCATTGGGTAAATGAATAAAATGTGGTAGATCCACAAAACAGAATATATTCAGTGCTATGAGAAGAGAGCAACTATTGATAAATGCTACAATGGATGACTCTCAAAAATACTATACCTATGGCTGATTCATGTTGATGTATGGCAGAAACCAACACAATATTGTAAAGCAATTATCCTCCAGCTTCCCAGGTGTCTCAATGGTAAAGAATCCACCAGCCAATCAAAGAGACACAGGTTTGATCCCTGGGTCAGGAAGATCCCCTGGAGAAGGAAATGGCAACCCACTCCAGTATTCTTGCTGGGAAATCCCATGGACAGAGGAGCCTGGTGGGCTACAGTCTATGGGGTTGCAAAGAGTCAGACACAACTTAGTAACTAAACAACAACAAAAAATAAATTAATTAAAATTTTAAAAATTATATACAATAAGTTTTAAAACTCCATATGCTAACTGAAAGAAGCAAGATACAAAATCCTACCTATTGTATGATTTCATTTACAAAAGGTCCAGAGAAAGCAGACCTGTAGAAACTAAAAGCAGATCAGTGCTACCCTGGGGCTGCCTATGAGAGTGAGGATTCATTGTCAAAGCATGGGCACAAAGGAAAACAGAGATAATGACTGCACAGCCCTATAAAATTCCTAAATATCAGTGAATTGTCCACTTAACAGTGGATGAACTTTATGGAATGCAAGCTACACCTATTTTTAAATTAAAAAAAAAATCAATATATAATAGCAAGAAAAAAAAAAACAGTTAACATAAGTCAAGGTACAATAAGATACTTCAGTTTTAGGTACAAAGAACCATGACCAATCAAGAGAGAGGGATAAAACAGAATAGAAGTCAGCTGAGAAAACTTCACAACCTTAATCTGAATCTTAAAAGATGGGTAAGATTTGAATTTAAAATACAGTTTTGATTTTAAAATTCTTTGTCCTGTTACAAAGAAAAGAGCACAGGAAAAGATCAGATAACAGTGTGTGGCGGGGATGGGAGGAGGAGGCAGGAGGACCAGAGAAGCAGCTCCTGTGCTTGTGAAGATGTAGTGAGCGATGCACAAATAGTTACAACAGGATCAGGTTATAGAAATACAAGAAAATGGGGCAGAAAGGGATTATAAGAGAGCCAGAAAAAAGGTACTTTGTTCTTGATATCTACATGAACCCAGGAGGCCAACTTCTGCCTTATTTGAAAGGATGAATGGTAAATAAAACTGCTGTGAAGAACTGTACTCTTTACAAGTAGCAAAAATATTCTGTGACTTCACAGGTGTACATAATACACAATCAATCTATGGCCTGATGTCTAAAATCAAACTGCAAGACATCATGAATCACTATGATAATGAAAGATGCACTTGCTATGTTCCTAAATAATTAATTGTATTGTTATGCTCATCCAAAAGCAAGACAAATTAACAAATGCCACATTTTTAATGAGTTTACTGCTCCAAGCATAATGCTAAAGGCCCTTTTTCTTAAAGCACAAATCTAAAAACCTATTCACATTTCACTGAATCACACACAGCTTTGATTTGTAAAAGGGCAGATGGGCAGATTCTTTTCAGTCCAGTTAAATTGCTAAGATTGCTGAACTACAAGTCAACTTGAAGCCACCCAACTTTTTCAGGTTTGAACTTTCCTAGCAATCAAGGGCAAGCTGAGATAAAATTATTGTGTGGACAGGATTCAATTATTTAAGTCCCCATTCCATCCTATTATTTAAGATTGTCCAATGACATAACATAAAGTCAGTCCTAGGATCAATATGCACGCAAAATAACAGTCAGCTGAGTAACACTCTCCAGTAGCCTTTTGCAATCTTATCACACAGTGTATATCATCTCCCAGAAAATCCTTCAGCCATCTTGTTCTTTTTTCAATTGTATGTACATTTTCCAACAGTCAAAAAGCCATTCGATATGAATTCTGTTGAATAAAGCATGATCCAAGACCCAGGAAAATTTTCATTATGTTAATTCCAATTTGAGGCTATAGCTAATTTTAGAAATTCTAAATTAATAGTTGAAAATGACACTTTCAAAAAATAAGTGCAATCATTTATCATTAGGGGTTTCATAGCCCTCATATTATAAAAATATTTGAAACCCTTTGCTACTGAGAATAGCTAACTGGGGCCAGATAGTATTTAATACTAAACAAGGGCCCTGCACGTAGCGGCGGGGAGGGCTGGAATCAGCTCTCAACCCCGGTCAGAGCTGGGAGTGTGACCTCGGGGAGGTCGGTACCTCTGAGGCCTCTCCTTTTTCTCATCTACACAATAAAAGGAACAAATTCTCAAATGCTATGACAAAATAAAACAAAGTAAATTCTATTTCTGGCAAGTACACAAAATGGGAAAAATAATTTCTAGCATTATTTTTTAAAAGAAATTTTTACACTTTTATAAAGAAAAATTTTTTCATTATAAAACTATATAGTTCATTATATAATTTGATATGTATATAATTAATTAGAATATATAATATTTTCCTCTAAGTTAAAAAACCAACATTCAAATGTTTATCCTTTCTTATGTTGGAAAGTTTTCAATATTTTATCCCTAAATATGTATAGTTTTTTTTAAGTTCTAGAACTTTTTTAAGTTAATAGTCACTGTTTTTGATTGATGAGGGAAATCAGAAAGTCAAAAGTAAAAACACCATGCTTACTTCCAACTCCTCCTTTCAATCTCTAAGTCTATATCTAGATTACCCAAATATAAATATTTCTTTTAATCAGTAAAAACTCTATCACTTTCTAAAGAGTTTCTTAAGCAAGGAAATAACAAATACAGTCCTATAAAAACACTTCCTTTTAATTGCAGTTCCACAGAACTAAATATTGACCAAAAAACACTTTGGTATAATATGTGAAATCCTATGCAGCCATGAAATTAAAAGACGCTTACTCCTTGGAAGGAAAGTTATGACCAACCTAGAGAGCATATTCAAAAGCAGAGACATTACTTTGCCAACAAAGGTCCATCTAGTCAAGACTATGGTTTTTCCAGTGGTCATGTATGGATGTGAGAGTTGGACTGTGAAGAAAGCTGAGCGCCAAAGAATTGATGCTTTCAAACTGTGGTGTTGGAGAAGACTCTTGAGAGTCCCTTGGACTGCAAGGAGATCCAACCAGTCCATTCTGAAGGAGATCAGCCCTGGGATTTCTTTGGAAAGAATGATGCTAAAGCTGAAACTCCAGTACTTTGGCCACCTCATGCAAAGAGTTGACTCATTGGAAAAGACTCTGATGCTGGGAGGGATTCGGGGGAGAAGGAGAAGGGGATGACAGAGGATGAGATGGCTGGATGGCATCGCCGACATGATGGACATGAATTTGAGGGACCTCCGAGAGTTGTTGATGGACAGCGAGGCCTGGCGTGCTGCAATTCATGGGGTGGCAAAGAGTCGGACACGACCGAGTGACTGAACTGAACTGAACTGATATTGGATATAAAAATTATCTTATGCTAACAAACATGGATTTATAATCAAAGGGAAATGAAAATGTAATAAAAGCATTTAGCCAAATTTTGTACTGCATTATTTAGGTGTGGTCCATCCTGAATGTTACTGGATTTGTGATTTATCTCAGCAAAACTAATACAATTATGTAAAGTTTAAAAATAAAATAAAATTAGAGGAAAAAAAATAAAAATAAAATAAAATAAAATACAGAGGTTTTCCATTCATAAACATAAAAAAAATAAAAAATAAAGAACAAATTGCCAATCTAATATTTTTCTCTTAGGATAATGTATGATATAATTCACTATGGCAAGCCAAATAGTTAACTTGTAATTTGGGGGACAGTTATTCGTGCAACATTTTAATGATCATATATCTATATCTCAAGATTAATCTGTTACTGGGTTAAATCACTCCAAATTCTTTCTTCCACAATCTGCAAGAGTAATTGCTGCTTCAGTTTCAATCATGGAGCAGTAAATCTGGATTTACTTTTAGGCAGCTGGTTTATAAGTCCCTGGATATGCATAATTTCATACAGTGATTGAAGTCATTTTGATATTATATCAACAATAGCTTATCTATAGCATCAACTGCAAGCAATTAAAAAAATTCACATTTTATGTGTACCTTTTTCAAGTAGCTTGCCTGTGTAGACACACAGGTTTTCTCCACCACAGTGCTGTTGATAAACTTTTATTTCATCCCGGAAATCTGAGTGATCATAAGCTAGGTGCACACTTTTCCCCAAATAGATCATTGTAATAGCTGCATTACTATGTAGTGGTGTTTTATGAATCCTTCTTGAATCCTAGAATAAACAAAAAGGGGGACTTATTAACTAATCTCCTTCTAATCAGAATGTGAAGACACTGTAATACAAAGAATACAAAAGGCTATTTTTAGGTACCTAGCAAAAAAAACCTTTATAACATGTCAACATATACAGTGCACAAAAAGTCAACCCCATTACAAAATAAATACTCTTAACAATTATAACATACATACACTTTGGCTTTGTATTTTTAATGTAAATTCTGGGCATCTGGACAAAGTTTGTCACCTTTTAGCTCACGTATGTGTCTTTTTTTCATGCAACAAAAACATCAATGATGTGAAGAGGAAAACTACTCTTGGTTCTTTTAGCTGGTTCCCAAATAAAAATTTAAATCAAATTAATTAAATAATATTGGTGACATAATTTTCTTCTAATCCAAATTGACGTTCACTGTGATTTAGCAATTGTTTTTATAATTAAGTGTTATCTTTTTATGTTTGTGCACTGACAAGACATCCTTCCCTGTGTTTATTCTATGTGAGAGGGAGAGGCATACATTTGATTATTCCTGCAGTCACCCTGAGGATCAGGAATAATATATGTCAGATATTTGGGATTATCCAGTTTAATAGGAGCCATTCAGTTCAATGAAAAACCAACACTATCAATATTAGCCTTAAATAGCAAACAATACATCCAACCAAAAAATATCACCTCATAAGCCTATCTGATATTCTATGGCACTGACCAATTTAAATTATGTATAAAATAAACAATAAACTCAAATGTGAGATTAAATATCCAAAGCCTTACCTCCTGGTTTATATTCTGAAGTATTTTTTCATAATAGTGAATAAGCACACTGTTTGCCTAACCTCTAAGAGGAAGACAGGGAAAGGAAAGTAAGAAAAGGAAGAGGAAGAAGAGGCAGTGAAATAGAATGGCTCCTTGAAAGACTTCAAGAGGTCCCAGTAAGAATATTGTAGGCTGCTAGAACTATACAGATACAAGGCATTACTTTTAATCTACTTCACTTTTCTAAAAGTCAATTTTTAGCTAAATGAAAAATGTGAAGAGACCAGCTTTCAGTGAATCCAAGGCAATGATCTGAGTTTGATTTCATTGACTTACAGATGCCTTGGAAACATGCATTTTATTGAGAATGACAAAGCTCAAAAAAAAAAAAAAATTCTGAAGGAACTTCTATAATACTTCTATCTCTAAATCCATTTCCTTCTACCTTGGAGTATTCTTTCTTTTTTTTCATTCACTTTTATTTCTTTGAAACAAAAACCAGAGGAGGTAAATTTGATGAAATTCTGCAAATGACAGTCTGAGATTTAAAATTTGAGTGCACTGTCTTGCCTGTGGACAGAGCTCCCAAATAGAGAGATAATCCAGGGAACTATTTCAGGGACTTCAGGAGCCATGACAGCAAATCAGCAAACTGGATAATTCTCTGCAGACTAGAAACTTCACTCTGCATCACAGTTGAAAGCATAGGTATGATGGCAGGCCCAGCTCCTAGTTGCAAAGTCATCCCATGTTTCCTCTTGCCTGAGCGACTATGGAGCTGTGACACGCACGTGTGCAGCCCAACCCACAATCACCAGCCTAAGGCAAATCCAGCTCCAAGTTCCCACTAGAGCATTTAATGATGTGGAGGATTAAATAAGAACATCCCACTTCGTTAAGCAATACTTTCTGAAGTGGCATGGATTCACAGGTAGTCCTGAGAGCTTCTAGGAGATAAGCACTACATAAATACGAGGTAATAGTGGGATTAGAGTGGAGGAAGGGCCCGCCTCATCAGTGCAAAAGGAAAACCTGGATGGAAGAATGTTTAAAAATAAAATCAAGGAAAGCTCTTCACCCTTTTCATTTACTCATATTCATATTTTTTCTGCTAAAGTATATTTCTGATAGCAACATCTCTTTTCTCTTGGGTCTGGTTGCTTCATTCCTTTTTAAAAGATTCCCCAATCATTGCCACCAAGTAACACCTTCTGTGTTCTAATAGGAGGCCTAAGTGATAGCTCATGATTAAATACATCCACTAAGAAATGAACGATTGTTTCTTGCAGTTGACTAAACTGCCTCTAAACTTACGATCTTCCCAGGTTATAATGAACTCAGACTGATGAAACTTTAACAAGGTTTCATGGCCCTTTCTGTGGTCCTCAAGCAAGTATCAGAAGCTTCCATGAAAATTCAGTTGCATTTCAAGAACAGGAGCAAGTCTCAAGCTTCTGTACATCTAAGGATTATCTCTCCTACTTCCTTGACCAGTTGCTTATGACTTTGCTTCTCATTTCTTTTCAGATTTCTCAAGCAAGTATAATCCGAACTGACAAAAAACAAGCCTATTGAGTAGTGAACCAGTCAGCTACTATATATTTGTAATACTTAGCATTCAGGGGATATATTAAATTTTCACTGGCATCTCTTTATCCCTGCCCAGGTATACATAACAGGTAGATTTTAAAGACTGAATAAGTGTCAAAGTTCCTGTTTTTGTTGATGTGTTGGGCAGCCCCTCCTCTCTATCTATAAGACAAGCCCTGATGAACTCTGAACATAATATCATACCTGGACCACTGTAATTAACTTGCAGTTAGAATGCTAGAAAAAAAAGAGCATAAATTTGAGCTGTTCCAGGAAATCTGGATGTATGATTACCTTACTAATTGACCCCCACACTTTTATCCTATTGTCCTTCAAATTCTCCCTCCTCCTGGATATCAGAGTGATCTGCTGCTGCTGTTACTGCTGCTAAGTTGCTTCAGTCATGTCCGACTCTGTTCGACCCCACAGACGGCAGCCCACCAGGCTCCCCCATCCCTGGGATTCTCCAGGCAAAAACACTGGAGTGGGTTGCCATTTCCTTCTCCAATGCATGAGAGTGAAAAATGAAAGTGAAGTCGGTCAGTTGTGTCCGACTCTTCACGACCCCATGGACTGCAGCATACCAGGCTCCTCCGCCCATGGGATTTTCCAGGCAAGAGTACTGGAGTGGGATGCCATTGCCTTCTCCATCAGAGTGATCTACTGTCACTAAATAGATCATGTGACTCTCCTGCTTAAAGTCTTCCAATGATCCCCAATATCCATGGGATAAGGTTCAGTATTCCTCAGACAGTAAAAAAAAAGTCTTATAGTCTCTAACTCCTACTATCTTTCAACTATTGCAATTTCTTGTATTACATCTAAAGGTACAGCAACTGAATTAATTGTAATGGTCCACACATGACCAACATGCTTTTAATCTCAAGGCCTATATAACTGTATGAGTCACATGGCATTGACCTGTTTCCTTGTATTCCTCTCTCTCAGTAGATAAGGACAGTATCTTACCGATCTTTATGCCCCACCCCCTATGTCTTGTCAGTGCTGACAGCTGTGCTGTGCTGTGCTTAGTTGCTCAGTCATGTCCGACTCTTTGCAACCCCATGGACTGTAGCCCACCAGGCTCCTCTATCCATGGGGATTCTCCAGGCAAATATACTGGAGGGGTCGCCATGCCCTCCCCCAGGGCATCTGCCCAACCTAGGTATCCAACCCAGGTCTCATTGCAGGTGGATTCTTTACCATCTGAGCCACCAGGGAAGCCCAGGAATGCTGGAGTGAGTAGCCTATCCCTTCTCCAGGGGATCTTCCCTACCCGGGAGCCAAGCTGGGGTCTCCTGCATTGCAGGCAGATTCTTTACCAGCTGAACTACTAGGGAAGCCCACTGACACCTAGTAAAAGCCTAATAAACATTGATCTGACTGGACACAGCCATAGAACAATTAGAGATTCCACATTCTGACCTTTGCTGAGACAAAAGCAGGCTGACCCCACCCAAAATCAGAAGCTTTCTACATTTACAGGAATTCAATAGGTACTGAAGCATTAAAAGTGATTCATGGTGTCCTGTTAAACAAGACACCACCTTTGTTGATTAAGCCTGGATATTGATAAAAAGCCTGGCCATAAAGAGCGGCAGACAGTCTTCATGTTGACTCTTGATTCAGGTCTTGCGCAGTCACTAAGTCAAGCCCAACTCTGCGACCCCACGGACTGCAGCCCGCTTGGCTCCTCTGTCCATGGGATGTCCCAGGCAAGAATATTGGAGTGGATTGCCATTTCTTTCTCCAGGGGATCTTCCCGACCCAGGGATTGAACCCATGTCTCCTGCACTGACAGGCAAATTCTTTACCACTGAGCCACCAGGGAAGCCCTATTCAAGTCTTTAGGAGAGGAAATTCTGACTTGAGCTAGAAGAGTGTTGCAATGTTCATACTCTAATGTTTCAGGAAGCTGCTGGTTGTGATGGAAACCTGTCTTCAATCTCCTCATTTAGTTCTGCTCTTTCCCTTCTCTTTCTCACTGGCTTTAACTTGTTCTCTCCTTCTCCCTCCTTTGCTTTTACTATGCATCTTCCTTGCACTTTATCCCTGCCTGTTTTTCTTATTACTGTATGACCTATATCTCATGCAAATTCCTGACCTAACCCCAAATGCCTTGGTCTTTCTGGACTTCTGGAGGAATCTGAGCTCCAGATTTTGAGGACGCTGAACTGACACTGTATCCTTTACTTCCTCATCTCCCTCAACAGAATGAATTCATTAAGTCTGTTAAGACCAGAAATTATCCAGCTGGATTTTGATTTTGGTGAGAAGGCCCCAAATCGGACCCTCTTAGTAGAGGTCCGCCCTGCCTCCTAGAAGCATTTCTGGTTCTTCCTTTCTTCTGGGGTGGTGTTCCACAATGCCAGCTGCAAAGGTATTTTGATTGTTGAACTGACTTTTTTTATACTGTTTTTAAGTTCTTTTTAGTTATGTAGTTACCAAACTACAGTGCTAATTTTAAGCAAAAGCATTGTTCAAAAGAAAATGTTGCCTAAAATAAATCAAGCCTGCCATGAAATATGTTGAATTACAATATATTAAAATCATGTGATGTTTTTCCTTTTTCATTCTCAAATCTTAGTCTACTGATGAGAAAAACTAAGAGTAAAAATACCAAGGTAATGCACTGGCTAGGAGAAATTTTTAAACTATTTTAAATTTTAAAAATATTACTTAAATTAAGTCAAACAAAAGAAATGCGTGATTTCCCCACAAAGCTAATATTTGTTAGGCTTTATTTGTTACTGGAGAAAAGGGATCTATACCTGAAAGGCATAATTATCATCTACAATATTTACCTAAGCTAAAAAGTATAACTAAAACTTACTCTTTGCATGGATAATAAAGCAATACCCATTTATGAACACACTGCTAATAAACATGTGACTAAATGTAAATAAAATCAAACACCTGCTCTCAACAAGCTTTATAACCTGGGAGTAGAATTAAGAATAAGGGTACATGAATATTTATGCTAAGCAGAAAATATTAAAGAACATAGGAAAAGTAACAAAGTCCTCTTGAAGGGAAGAAGAGATGGAATCCTTTTACTGTGTACAGAAATACAGTATAGAGCATAAAGTCTTTGAGAAGATCAGGGAAAGATAGGTAGGGAAACACATTCTTCTTATCTGTTATGCATTCTCAGTCAATTCATAGAATATCTGGCATAAACTAATTTTTAAAAAGTATATACCTGAGATGGGGAAGTAGAAGACCAACCAGTTGAGGGTATAGAAAATAGTTCAACTTGGCTTGGCTACGAGCAGAGAGAAAGCTGGAAAAGGGCCAAAATCAGAAGCCCTTAAATGCTAGTACACTAAGCATGCCCCTTTATTCTGATGTTTTGACATCTGGGTCCTTGCTGACCCTGGGATATAGCTCACCCAAGACTAACCAGTTCCTAGACATGGGCTTCCCTGGTGGCTCAGTTGGTAAAGAATCCGCCTGCCCAATGCAGGAGATGCAAGTGACTCTGGTTCAATACCTGAGTCAGGAAGATCCCCTAGAGAAGGAAATGGCGACCCACTCCAGTATTCTTGCCTAGGAAATCCCACGGAAAGAGGAGCATGGCAGGCTACCGTCCATGGGGTCACAAGAGTTGGACACAACTTTGTGACTAAACCAATAGACATAATAAATGACTTGCCTAGGAGAACATTTATCACATATAAACCAACCAACCGAGAGCCTATATCCACCCTCCCCCAGTCTCTAACAAACTGGGCCCACATTCCGCTACCCTTACCAGGCACCAGACAACTGAGGACAGCCCAACACCGAAGCCTGCCAAAATCATTCATACCATCCTGTCCTAAGCCTGCTTACCCCCCCGTTGCCTGATCCTTCCTCAGAAACCACAACAGATGCTCTTTTCCACCTTTTCCTCCCACCCTCACTCCTGACAGTCCTGGTGCTTCCCTGGGTGACCCTACAAGGCCTGGTGTGATGGTTAATTTCATCTATCAACTTTGCTGAGCCACAGTGCCAGATATGTGGTCAAACAATATTCTAGATGGACGCCTGACTAAAATAAACAGGGATTTCCCTTTCTCTTGAGAACTATAAGTGACAAACTTAAAGGCAAGTATCCTGATCTATAGGTCGCAACATAGGTGAATAATAATGTGACATTTTAAAGCAGGCAGACTACACCTCACTTTCATTAGGAAAGCAGAAGCTAGTGAAAGGTTTTAAGCAGGCAAGAAAAAAGCTGGGAGCCAGTCTACAAAGTTTAATTTTAACACCATTATATAGAATCTACTACTACTGAGATGGACTGTGCTTACACTCCTCTCCCATTCCTGCCTTTAACTCTCTGCTTCCTGATTTTGTTTGCTAACTTCCTATCCACCTTTCAGGCATCTGTAATTGCATAGGGCTTATCTGAAGTCTGGAAGGTGGACAGGGGAACTCAGGCAAATAGGAGAAAGCCCCAGACTAGTTCAAGCCTGGAGAAACTCTTTGCCCTCTCTTTCATAAAACATATAAGAAATTAAAGCAAACTATGTTTCATTGTTTTAATTGATAAACATACTGTTTAAGTAGGTTCTTATTTGGACTTCCCTGGTGGCTCGAGTGGTAAAGAACCAGCCTGCAATGTAGAAGATATGGGTTCGATCTCTGGGGTAGGAATATCCCCTGGAGTAGGAAATGGCAACCCACTCCACTATTATTGCCTTGAGAATCCCATGGATAGAGGAGGTTGGCAGACTACAGTCCATGGGGTTGCAAAGAGTAGGACACAACTGAGGCAACTTAGAATGCATGCAATTTCTTATTTGAAAGCCTTTATTTTCACATCTATAAACACTATTCACATCTATAAACACTATATAGGACATCCATGTTTTCAGTAGGCAGCTGTGTAGATAAGTGATAGGCAGTCCTGAGTGGAAACACAAAAATCTGCAGATCAGTGAGGTAAAACTCAGAGTAAAACCTAACTAGTCGCAGAGATTCCATAAAAGCATTATAAGCTCTCTAGGTATTATATATTCACATTATAAAGCAACAGGGTACAGAAGCAATGTGCTGGGCTGTGAAATTTACACTATGTCATTTGGCTTCCTGGATCATGGCCTAGAGACAGAGACCAAAGAAGCCAGGGATCCTGTTCTACATATGCACAGAGGAACAGGTGATGGGCCGCCAACAAGCCATATTTCTTTGGCTCTTTCTTTTACCTCTTTCTTTTAAGAGCATTTTCTTTGGGATGGTAGTCATGAAAGTATGAATTTAATGTGTAAATTAATCATGAGAGCCACCTTTCCTTAAATGAGTCTTTTCTAGATCAAATATAAAATAAATCCAAATATTTAAATGAAAATACACGATTTACCCCACTGTGCCAATTTCATTCTTAAACCCAGGACCTAGGAGCTAGTGACAAATCCCAGAGACATCTAGAAAACTACTGAAGCCATGTGAGAAGATGATCACATCTTGAATTTTGAATAGAAAGACAAGTGTCAAGGTCTAAGCCTATGGTGATGTCCAGGTTTAGGGGTGAAGATGAAAGAGATGTAGAGGAGCACGACAGTAGGTAAAAGGAGAGAGCAAAGAACCATGAAAGTAGAGTGCCACGAGGCAAGAGAGAGAAGCTTCACGGAGGCGGCAGTAATAACATAAGATACTACTATCAAAGGAAAATCACGGTAAGTAGAAAATATAAACTAAGATGGTAGAAATAATTCTAAACATACTGCAAAATAAAATAAATCAGTAATTAAACTCACTAATTAAATGGACAGATTCTCAGTTGAAATAAACAGAAAGCACACATATGCTACATAAACATATTTAAAGTCTAAAGCTTTAAAGACATTGAAGAGTGAAAGTAAAAGGAATATAAATATATATATTCATATATATATAAATAATCTTTCTGTGATTGTGGTTTTCATAGATAGGAAAAAAGTTGAAACAGTGACAGATTTTATTTTCTTGGACTCCAAAATCACTGCAGACAGTGACTGCAGCCATGAAATTAAAAGATGCTTGCTCCTTGGAAGCAAAGCTATGACAAATCCAGACAGCATATTAAAGAGCAGAGATATGACTTTGCCGACAAAGATATGCCTAGTCAAAGCTATGGTTTTTCCAGTAGTCATGTACAGATCTGAGAGTTGGACCATAAAGAAGGCTGAGTGCCAAAGAACTGATGCTTTTGAACTGTGGTGCTTGAGAAGACTCTTGAGAGTCCTTTGGACTACAAGGAGATCCAACCAGTCAATCCTAAAGGAAATAAGTCCTGAATATTCATTGGTAAGACTGATGCTAAAGCTGAAGCTCCAATACTTTGGCCACCTGATACAAGGAGCCAACTCATTGGAAAAGATCCTGATTCTGGGAAAGATTGAGTGCAGGAGGAGAAGCGGGCAACAGAGGATGAGATGGTTGGATGGCATCATTGACACAATGGACATGAGTTTGAGCAGACTCCGGGAGATAGTGAAGAACAGGGAAGCCTTGTGTATTGCAGTTCATGGGGTCTCAAAGAGTCAGACACAACTTAGCAACTGAACAACAATATATAATCTAAAGAAAATAAGGAGAAGTACTATTAGACAAATAGATTTTGAGGCCAAAAGTAATAATAAAGAGGATCTTTTTTTAATAATAAAGAATATTTTCACCAGTAAGTTCAAGTATCCTAAATCTGAGGGCATATAAGTATGAGTATTGAGGGCAAGTATTCTCAATATTTACAAGACAGAACTCAGTTAACTACAGAAAGAAACAGACAAATCCACAACTACAGAGAATTAATTCTCACTAGAACTCAAGAACTAAGAGACCACGTGGATAAAAAGAATAATAAGGATGTAAAATTATGAGTAACACAATTGGACATTTCTTACCTATTGGAAGAATTCTGCTCCCAACAATTAGAAAAGCACATTCTTTACAAAAACTGAGCCTATCTTAGCCCACAAAGCAAATCTCCACAAGTACCAAAGGATCAAAATCATACAGAACAAGATGCTTTTTAAGAGTAGCATTCAGTGAACAAAAGGAGTTCTAGGATTTAAAATATGGCAGGAAAAGAAAAATGTCAATAACCCACAGATATAGAGAATGGGCTTGTGGTTGCGGAGGGGAAAGGGTTGGGGAAGGAAAGGTTGAGAGCCTGGGATTAGCAGATGCAGACTATCATACACAGGACTGATAAACAACAAGGCCCTAATGTCTAGCATGCATGTGTGCTCAGTCCTGTGCAACTCTTTGCAACCCTATGGACTATAGGCTGCCAAGCTCCTCTGTCCATGGAATTACCCAGGTAAGAATACTGGAATGGGCTGCTATTTCCTTCTCCAGAGGATCTTTCTGACCCAGACATTGAACCCACATCTCCTGCGTCTCCTGCATTGGCAGGTGGTTTTTTTTTAACCACTGAGCAATCTGGGAAGTCCAATATATAGCACAGGGAACAAGATGCAATATCCTGTGAAAAATCATAATGGAAAAGGATATGATAAAGGATATATAACTGAGTCACTCTGCTGTACAGTAGAAATTTAACAGAACATTCTAAATCAACTATACTTCAATAAAACTTTAAAAAAGAAAAATGTCAATAGAATGTGTGGAAGATAAAATTGAAGAAATCTCCCAGCAAGTAGAACAGAGAGGTAAAGAAGTAGAAAATATGAGAGAAAAGCTAAGAATATTAGAGCATCAGTCTAGTGGTACCAACATTCTCAAAATAAGATTTCCAAAAAGAGAGAATAGAAGTTAAAAAAAAAAAAAAGACCAAGTCAGACTGAAGCCTTGTGAACTCAAGAGCTAGACACACCAAGGTCTGTCAGAGCCAGGATGCCTGCTGACAGCCGCTGTGTTCCTAACCTGAAGTAGAATGCCCAGGGGAAGCTGGCTCAGATGCTTATCTATGCTTCACTGGTCATGACCACAGGGTGGAGAAGTTGCTGCTCTCTCCTCTGTGCACAGCTACAGAAGCCCATTTGCCTGAGTATATTCTGGCTGGACATCCAGCATCTACCTCACATGAGGACTTCACTAGATGCCCTGATTCTGGTGAGCCCCATTTTTCTAAGAAAATTAAAAGACACTTGCTCCCTGGAAGAAAAGCTATGACAAACCTAGACAGCATATTAAAAAAGCAGAGACATTACTTTGTTGACAAAGGTCTATAATAGTCAATGCTATGGCTTTTCCAGTAGTCATGTATGGATGTGAGAGTTGGACTGTAAAGAAAGCTGAGTGCCAAAGAATTGATGCTTTTGAACTGCAGTGTTGGAGAAGACCCTTGAGAGTCCCTTGAACTGCAAGGAGATCAAACCAGTCAATCCTAAAGGAAATTAGTCCTGAATATTCATTGGAAGGACTGATGATGCTGAAGCTCTAATACTTTGGCCACCTGATGCAAAGAACTGACTCATTGGAAAAGACCCTGATGCTGGGAAAGATTGAAGGCAGGAGAAGAAGGGGATGACAAAGGATGAGATGGTTGGATGGCATTATGGACATGAGTTTAAGCAAGCTCTGGGAGTTGGTGAAGGACAGGGAAACCTGGCATGCTGAAGTCCATGGGGTTGCAAAGACTTGGACACGACTGAGCGACTGAACTGAACTGATTTTTTTAGAAACACTCATGACCTGACCTCTCTTACTTCCCTGCCAGGAGCTCTTAAAACTGTAAGGAACCAAACCTAAATGGTGACCCACAGCTCTATTCAGCTTATTTTCTCCTGGAAATATTAGCCTTTCATTACGATGCTAAGTTTGAGCTTTTTTATGAAGTTTTATGCATATAAATAATAGAACTCCAAAGAAAAGCAGGGACTCAATTAACACATTTGTCAGTATACTGCTTGCTCTGAGAAGGAGTCAGGGATGTAACAAGGCAGGAAATAGGGGGCTTATCATATGACAAAAGTCTGCTACTTGTTGAGAAGTAATGGTATATACATAGATTTTTAATTGTTGTTTAACCTGAACATAAAGATTTTACATATTCTTATGGTTTATATGATATTTAAACATTTTTTAGAAAAGTAGGACTGGGTAAAGTTTATCCTAGTAATATATTTTTAACATTAGAAAATAAAATCTGCCACCAAATAAGGACAATGAAGGAGAAGGCAATGGCACCCCACTCCAGTACTGTTGCCCGGAAAATCCCATGGATGGAGGAGCCTGGTAAGCTGCAGTCCATGGGGTTGCTAAGAGTCAGACACAACTGAGCAACTTGACTTTCATTTTTCACTTTCATGCATTGGAGAAGGAAATAGCAACCCACTCCAGTGTTCTTGCCTGGAGAATCCCATGGACAGAGAAGCCTGGTAGGCTGCAATCCATGGGGTCGCACAGAGTCGGACACGACTGAAGCGACATAGTAGTAGTAGTAGTAATAAGGACGATGAAGAAATTACAGTTCTTGCAAATGTTGGCCACAGCCTTTAAGACAGCATGTTTGTTGGCCTGGTGGAGACAAATGCCAGCATTCAAAGAATACATAGTAAATTTGTGGATTAGTAGATTCTAATATCATGGCTCCAAATATTCACTGCCACCTCTTTATAAGAGGATGATACCTACACTCTATGTCAGGCTTTGGTTATGGAATTCAAGTGTAAGTGACAAGTATCACTCCTGAATGGAATCTACAAAGCATTCCATGACTCTGTTTGTCCACGAGGCAAACACACCCCAGGCAGGGATGATTCATCCAGTCTGGGTCTCAGAATTGCCACTGAACACCAACTGACAATAATGATAAAAAGAAGTTGCTGCTGTAATCTGAGTCATCTGGGGTTGCTTGTTAGAAGGAAGCTATAGTAAACTAGACTGCAGAGAACTCTGTAGTAGGAAAGGAGATAACAGAAGTCCCAGGCTACAGAATATGAGTAAAGGATTTAGTTACTCTATATAAGGCGTGGGTATATAGAGAGACAGATGGATATTAGGGGAAAGAATAAACATCCAAATAGGAGAGAAGAATGACAGACAGTGCAAAGTGCCATGTAATGGGAAAAATACGCTCAAGGAACAGGGCTGGGGGAGGAAGGGGAGGGAACCTCCAGGATGAAGGATACAATGCTCTGTCAGAGACCGTTACAAAGATAGAGAATTGGTGAAAGGTAGATTGAAAGAAGGAAACCTAAGCAAGCAAGAGGAAAGTGAAAGTGAAGTCTCTCAGTCGTGTCCGACTCTTTGCAACCCCATGGACTGTAGCCCACCAGGCTCTTCAGTCCATGGGATTTTCCAGGCAAGAGTACTGGAGTGGGTTGCCATTTCCTTCTCCAGGGGATCTTCCCAACCCAGGGATCAAACCCAGGTCTCCCGCACTGCAGGCAGACGCTTTACCATCTGAGCCACCAGGGAAGCAAGAGGAAGATAGTCACAATTTTTAGAGAAGGTTATTGGTGAGGATAGCTGCTAGGAGAGAGATGTGGATGGGGGTAAATAAAGCACTTGAACTAGGCTGGTTTTGAGGAGCCAGCATGCTATCAATGTGCAGTGTTGGAACTTCACTCCCTGATTCTCCAACAGTGAAATGTTGACCCAGCCAGTTGCCAGTAACCACAAAAATTGCATATAACAGCTTATTGGTTGTGTATTTACACTATAAAGTAAGAGATTTTTGACCTTCATACTAGCCTGTATCTGTAAAAGTGTAAATGCCCTTAGAGCTACATTCTTTATCAGTATTTTGAAGAATGATTACAACAAAACAATATATTTTAAGGACATGGAAAGGAAAATATTTAGAAATATTATACAGTAATTTGCCAAAAACTATTAAAAGTGAGTTTTAATAATTATTTTATATGGCACATTGCGGTTTTCAATATGTTACTGAATATTCACAAATTAAATGTTAAATACTTCCTGACATGATTTAATGGCAAACTGAAGGACATAAATGATTTGGAAATGGGTATAGTACAAACTAAATTTGAGCATAAGATTTACTTAATTTTTTTGTCAATTATGCTAAACTATTCAACTGTATTACTCAAATATCTGGTTTAGGATTCATTCAAGTTTACAATTACTATATTTACAAAATTATTATATTTTTTATGCAAGTCATTTGGTATCAATTTCCCTAGATTCTGTTACTGCACATCTAGAAATCTAAAAGTGCAATGTAATCGGTACTAAATTAATGAAAGAAAAGTTGATTCCATAATCACCTTAGTAAAGACAGGTTCTAAGCCATTTGGAGCAGTGGTTGGACGAAATCTTCTCCTTCTCCATGTTTCAGGTCTATTTTCTCTTGTGATTTTTCCACTGGTGGGAGGAAGTGGAGGAGGAATAGGCATAATGTAACGGTTAATGCTCGGAAATTGGTATCGATTCATTCCCTGTGAATTGTCCATGGAGTTCCTGAACTTCATCATTGCCTTCTTGCCCTATAATTAGATTTCATGACATAAGAATGATTGAAACAGATTTGGTAACCCAACATAACTCAAAATTACAGACAAGACTATGATTGACATTGCAGGCAAACACAACTGATATTAACAGGCAAACAAAGTGAAAGTGAAGTCGCTCACTCATGTCCGACTCTTTGCAACCCAATGAACCCCTGCCAGGCTCTTCCATCCATAGGATTTTCCAGGCAAGAATACTGGAATAGGTTGCTGTTTCTTTCTCCAGAGGATCTTCCTAACCCAGGAATCAAACATGGGTATTCTGCACTGCAGGCTGACTCTTTACTCTCTGAGCCACCAGGGGAGCCCCACTTAATAGCCCTGTAGAGATATCTTCAAGAAAATTAGAGATACCAAAGATGGGCTCAATAAAGGACAGAAATGGTATGGACCTGACAGAAGCAGAAGATATTAAGAAGAGGTGGCAAGTATACACAGAAACTATACAAAAAAGATCTTCACAACCCAGATAATCACGATGGTGTGATCACTCACTAGAGCCAGACATCCTGAAATGTGAAGTCAAGTGGGCCTTAGGAAGTATCACTATGAACAAAGCTAATGGAGGTGATGGAATTCCAGTTGAGCTTTTCTAAATCCCAAAAGGTGATGTTGAGAAAGTGCTACACTCAGTATGTCAGCAAATTCGGAAAACTCAGCAGTGGCCACAGGACTGGAAAAGGTCAGTTTTCATTCCAATCCCAAAGAAAGGCAATCCCAAAGAATACTCATACTACCGCACAATTGCACTCATCTCACACGCTAGTAAAGTAATGCTCAAAATTCTCCAAGCCAGGCTTCAACAATACGTGAACTGTGAACTTCCAGATGTTCAAGTTGGTTTTACAAAAGGCAGAGGAACCAGAGATCAAATTGCCAACATCTACTGGATCATCGAAAAAGCAAGAGAGTTCCAGAAAAACATCTATTTCTGCTTTATTGACTATGCCAAAGCCTTTGAGTGTGTGGATCACAATAAACTGTGGAAAATTCTGAAAGAGATGGGAAACCGAGACCACCTGACCTGCCTCTTGAGAAACCTGTATGCAGGTCAGGAAGCAACAGTTAGAACTGGACATGGAACAACATCTGGTTCCAAAGAGGAAAAGGAGTACGTCAAGGCTGTATAATGTCACCCTGCTTATTTAACTTATATGCAGAGTACATCATTAGAAACGCTGGGCTGGATGAAGCACAAGCTGGAATCAAGATTTCCAGGAGAAATATCAATCACCTCAGATATGCAGGTGACACCACTCTTATGGCAGAAAGTGAAGAGGAACTAAGAAGCCTCTTGATGAAAGTGAAAGAGGAGAGTGAAAAAGTTGGCTTAAAGCTCAACATTCAGAAAACTAATATCACGGCATCTGTTCCCATCACTTCATGACAAATAGATGAGGAAACAGTGGCTGACTTTATTTTTCTGGGCTCCAAAATCACTGCAGATAGTGATTGCAGCCATGAAATTAAAAGATACTTACTCCCTGGAAGGAAAGTTATGACCAACCTAGACAGCATATTAAAAAGCAGAGACATTACTTGGCCCACAAAGGTCCATCTAGTCAAGGCTATGGTTTTCCCTGTAATCATGTATAGATGTGAGAGTTGGTCTATAAAGAAAGCTGAGTGCAGAAGAATGATACTTTTTAACTGTAGTGTTGGAGAAGACTCTTGGGAGTCCGTTGGACTGCAAGGAGATCCAACCAGTCCATCCTAAAGGAGATCAGTCCTGGGTGTTCTTTGGAAGAACTGATGTTGAAACTGAAACTCCAATATTTTGGCCACCTGATGCGAAGAGCTGACTCATTTGAAAAGACCCTGATGTTGGGAAAGATTGAGGGCAGAAGGAGAAGGGGACGATAGAGGATGGTATGGTTGGATGGCATCGCTGACTCAATGGATATGGGTTTGGGTAAACTCCAGGAGCTGGTAATAGACAGGGAGGCCTGGTGTGCTGCGGTTCATGGGGTCGCAAAGAGTCAGACATGACTGAACGACTGAACTGAACTGAATCACATTTCATAACATAAGAATGCATGAAGTAGAAGTGGTAACCTAACATAATTCAAAATTACAAACTCAAAATTACAGGCATTGACATTATATGCAAACGCAACTGATATTAATAGGCAAACGTAAGACACCTCAACCTGTTGAAAAATGGCATTTTGCAGTATCCATAGCAAATCAAATTTTCATGGATTTCTAAACTTATTTAAGTATATATTTTAAACCGAACATATAATCATGGCATTTTTATAGTTCTTTGAGGATTTTACCTCAGAGATTCATTAAATCTACGAGGACCCAGTACAGTGAAACAATTTAGAATCAATAGGTTTGAAGTGTTGTACTTCAAGACAGGATTGGGTAGTCCACTCAATGATGGGATATTTGCACTTTTTCTTTTACATTGATTTCACCCATCCAGGTGTTACAACATTCCTTGATAATATGGTTTCAAGGAATCTAAAACCTTGACTCTGACCCAAAGTCTCTATTCAAGTTATTTTTACCTAGAAATTTAACTTGTAAGAACAAATTTTACCCAGTTAACTGCACAAGTACATTTATGTAACTGTGTAATAGAATATACACACACAGGTACACACACAAATATGTCTAAAAAATTTAATTGATCAGCTTGGGATTGACATGTACACACTGCAATATATAAAATAAAATGCTTTTCCTTGACAAAAAGAGAAAAAAAAATGTAGTTGAACTACCAAGTCCATCAGTAAAAGGATAATTAAATAAAATTTGCTTTATTATAAAAGATTCTCATCAAGCTTTAAAAAGAATATTGTTAATCTATTCTTTTGGAGTCCTGACATAAAAAGCTCCATGCAGCATGGTCATACATTTCATTTAAATAATTTATATGTGGATTTTGATAAAATCAGGGATGACTGGAAGACTCTAAACACAGGGTTGCCTTTAAGGATTTGGATTATTTGTGGGGGTGGAGCATATAAATTTAATCAACATTTAGTACCTTAATGACTAAAAAGTACCTAATGCATAATCAAAAATTTTAGTTTCATGTGTATTTGAGCCTCTGAATTTTCACATATTGATAATTTTTGTATATCTGAGGTAGTTTTCAAACTTTAGATTATCTTTAATCATTTAAATCTGTCTTATACCAATTTATTTAGTATTGTTTTAAATTTATTTTCAGCCAATTTATCTTTTATTTTGAGATGCTTAAATTGTAAAAAGTTATTTTTAAGAAAGAGAAGTCATTCCCCAAACATTCTCATTGCTATTAAACAAAAGCAGATTAAATAAAGGCATGGGTACTTCATACTTTGATTGAAATCAACATTTTTATGAACAGAAGGTATTTAGATAGATATTCACCAAGGGGCTTAGAATTATTAGATTGCTTGATGTTGCAGGTATTATTTATGCTCTCATTTTTTTCTTACATTTTCCAATTTTTTCTCTGCTGGTGTGCACTGACATTGTAATAACAAATATAAATTAAAGAAGTGAAAATAAGATAATAAAACAATAAAATCAATGAATTCAGAACTTTTTGGTCTTGGGAGGTTCTACTTTTAATTTCTAAGTAGTTATCCATCATTGGCATGCCTTATTTGGTAATGAAGTTTAGTAAATTTTTTAAAAATTAAACTTCTACTCCATACCTTTCTTTTTTTTTCTAGCCCAAAGAATCTTGGACATCTCCCTATGGTAGTATAAATAATTTACCTTATTTTTAAATATTATTTAATATGCTACAACATTTTTAAACAATAAATTCTTAGGTGTCTTCCAAACGTTCACTATTGGAAATATTATAATTCTAAAGTTCCTGAATCTATTTCTCTTCACATGCATGTATGTTCCTAGGATAAATTCCAATATGCTAAAATGCTTGAGCATGTTCATTTAAAATGTTGATAAATATTCCCATACTGTCTTCACAAATAGTTGTACCAATTTCTGTTCTTATCAATAGTGTATAAGAAACTCTCATTCCAAGTATAATCATTTTCAGTCATGTCATTAATTTACTCAACAGCATCTCAACCAATCTGTTTTGACCAAATTGCTTTTGCCTAAATCAAAGATCCTCGCTCCTAATACTTGGAAAATTCAACTTACTTAAGTATGTCACACCTTCAAACAATTCCCCCATACATATCTTTTACTATTTAGTTGGTGCTTACTACATACTCAGCAGTCATGCAAACTATTATTCTTTAGGAATTTCTTGTCTAATTTTATATTAAGTCATTTTCATCATCAATGCCATTGAAAGAATTATATGTTTTTCTTGGTGGTATATTTTGACTGTGTACATCACAGTATAAACTCCAAAAAGTCAGAGAACATTGTCTGCTTTGATAATTGATATATTACTAATGCCTAGAGCAGGACCCAGTCAATAGTAAATGCCCAATTAAATTCCACTGTATGAAAAATGTTAAGTTTAGCTGGTTGAAATTAACATGGAATTGATCTCAACCTTGTCAGCACGTATGAGCTACCATTTTTTAATTAATTTATTTTTTAACTGAAGGATAACTGCTTTACAGAATTTTGTTGTTTACTGTCAAACCTCAACATGAATCATAAGCTACCATTAAATGTCAATCCCTTACTCATTCACATTCCCAAACTTGGAAATGGTTAAATAAAAGGTCCTGTAAAGATTTAATTAATAAATCTACCCAGTACCTCAGAGCAGATTTGGAAAATCACCTAAAAGAAAAATCATTTACTAGTCAGAAGAAATTGAATATTACCTGATTGATATTGGTCACATATCTAATAGAAAGTGGGTCCGATCAAGTAGAGTTAATAGATAATAGGAATTTAGAAAAGAATATAATCACCTTGGCAAACATGGAGAGTGCCCATCTGAGTACTATCTAAGGGAGAGGAAATCCCACCCATTGGACTTTGAATATTTCCAGTCCTAAAGGGAAAGTTATCCCTGGAGGATTCAGAGGGCTTTAGCCAAAGACCTTTGAGCTTTCTGGTACCTTTGGCAAGCCCATTCCTAAGATGAGACAGATGCATCAGGCTAAGACAGCCTGATGCCATTAACATTCCATTCTACCATATCCCCTCATTCTGGTTCCATACTCACTAGGCAACCTTCTCATTGTTATCTGGCTTCCCATCTAGGTCTGCCTACAAGGGGAAAATGTACTGTTTCTACAAGCTTTGATTTATTTGATATCTGGTGAATTAATGGCCCCTAATTATGATTTGACTCCCTATTTTGATTCACAATAGTGATAAAAATGGGCTTGTCATGTCTTAGTTTAGTTAGCTTGAGACAATATCTCAGGACCTGACGATTCCTGGACACTAGCTTGAAATGGGAAATCTCTGGACATTTAAAGTGGAGATCAGATCCTAGAAAGTGTCAACGGAATTGGCTTATGACCCAATAACTTCTGCCAAGCTCTAAGTAGTATTCCCTAGAAAAAATGCCAGCACTTTTTAATTTATCCTTCTTTCCAAGAATGTACTATTAATTAACTAAAGTAAGGTTTGTGAAAAGTGATTCACCAGCTAAAAAACATATTAGTTGGATTAAAATATTATTTATCATTTGGGGGTTATATTTATACTTTTAATGTGAAAGATAATTTATTTCAATTAATTTCTTAGTGACAAGGTCATCTGTCAGCTTTAGGTAAAAACATCTTAATTTCATATGTCTTATGTTTCCTAATAATAAATGGAACTAAATTCACCCATTTGAGCATAATTACAATTGTACTCATAACACAGGTTCTTTCTTAAGCTGGCAAATGTTTCTTCTTGGTCTTAGAAATACAAACAATACCTTTTCTAATTACTAAATGTCCCAATTGTCCTTCCCTGTTAGAGTAACTCATGTTTGATGACTTCCCTGCCTCCTTCCTGTGCTCTGTTTAAAATAAGTGAAAATTACCTGAGACATAACCTTGAAAAAGAAGCATAGTCAAGCTTCCGAGTGTGATTAATTCAGGACTTTTTTAAGACAGACATTCTTTTCCTTCTATATCCAACCTTCTCCAGAGTCAAACTTGAAGCAATTTCATACACTGATGGTAAAGTAAGTCAGCATGCAAATGCCAACCTATTCTTGGAAATTTTCATTTTCTAGGTTTCATGCATTTTAAAATTTGGAAGCAGTCAACACTGTGTCTATTCTGTTAGAAGTCATATCTAGCCATAAAAAGATCCTCTTTGTTTTTATACAACCTTTCAAGTTCATGAGAGATCATCTTATATTATTACAAGTCTATTCCTTACTATTTTTCCCAATAACACAGAAATTATAGGTCTTCCAATTAAAGTAAAATATAATTAAACAGAAGTACAGAGCAAGTGTTTAATAAGTACACAATATAAATTTCATTGATCAGATTAATTGAATCTAGCATCTTAAAAACTGAGAAGAAAAAGCATTTACCCCAATGGGAAATGAAGTTTCAGTTTCCAGCAATGAGGTTTTTGATCTGGATCCCAAAGTTATCTTTGGAACAGTTCGTACTGCAGAATTACTGGGAAGAGGTTGTAATCGAAATGGAGGCTGCATATTTCCAGGAGCAGTGTATGGTCGAGGGGCTGTCTAGACAATTAGGGGAAAAAATTCCATTTAAATTAGTATCTTGACATGTTTCCAGAACCAATTAATAACTCAACAAATTGCCTAGAGTAATTAATGGTGCCTTTTTACTGAACAGATTAAACTTTAATTATGTCCTTCCATTATACATACCCTTATGACCCAATGTATTTGTTAAAACATATGGTGTGGAAGTCTTCTACATGCCTAAATGCCACAATTGTAGAGTATTTTAGATAAAGATGTTCTCTGTTAGGTTCCTGTATTTTATTCATACTGTAAACTCACTGACAATGCCTAGTTGATGCTGTACATAGAATGAAAGTTTTAGTCGCTCAGTCATGTCCAACCCTTTATGACCCCATGGACTGTAGCCCACCGGGCTCCTCTGCCAATGGAATTCTCCAGGCAAGAATACTGGAGTGTGTTGCCATGCCCTTCTCCAGAGATCTTCCCAACCCAGGGATCAAACCCAGGTGTCCCACACTGCAGGCAGATTCTTTACCATTTGAATCACCTGGGAAGCCCTTTGTTCAATTAAATGTTAAGTTGAATAATGTTCCGATTTTGAAGACCTAGGGAATATAATCAGAATGAACTCATTCCAGGTTTTAAGCCTTAAGACTAGTGCTGAAGTAAAAGCAGACAATATGATTCAAAACAAGGGAAGGCGAATGCTTACCTCTAATGCATTACCATTTATTTATTCTATCTCTTCCTTGAACTATTAGGAAAACAAAAATGAGAACTAGTGACTGGCAACTTTGGAAAATACTACCAAAATGTAGATGTTCAGAGATGTTTTCCAAGCTAGACGGTTTCCATTTGCTCCTCTTCTCTACCTTCTCCTTTCTGCTCTGGCTGCTGGGAGTCATTTCTTAATGGACCATATCAACTAACCTCAGGTTTCCAGTCGGATTTGGCCAGTGAAAGACACTGGCAGGAGATCAAAGACAGGAGGGAAGGAGACTGGGGTCCTAATGCTGCTGGACCCTCCTGCCAAGGTCACGATGGGCCAACTGGGTCCCTCCACCAAAGTCCACAGCTCTTCAGGAAGTCTTCTTCCAGAAACCGCCTGCTGGTTCTGGTGTCCAATACCTCCCTTTCCCCTTAGCCCTACATGATGTGGTTCCCACTGTGTTCACCCTAGCACGCTTTACATCCCCAGTTGGTTGTCCTTAACCCTGCCCACATCTTTCTAAATAGTTTCTTTATTAAACTCGTCCTAATTACCCTATTAGTGTGAGCCATCTGCTTCCTGCTGAGACCCTGACTGATGCATTTTCTAATCAAGAATGTACTGCAGAGAACACCAAAAGTGTCAGTTCAGAGCATTAGATGTGCCTGTGGGAGCAATGACAAAACATTGTAACCTTAGCGTAAAGATCAGCAATGTTTCAAAAATGGAAAAAACAAAATGTTTGGCCCAGTTGTTCTATTACAATAAAATACTGGTAAACCTGTTAAGAATAATACATGCAAATTTGGGTAAGAGGGTGTGAGAAAGATAGTATGTAAATGATTCATAAAAAAGATTTATTACATTGACTCTAGTAGTGACCACAAATATTCAACTCTGGAAAAGTGTTGTATAAATACATAAAAAATGGTGATAGGGCTGCTCCCACCACCAAAACTGGATCTTAGTACCATCTTGACAAGCATGTTATACGTTGCTAAAGCTCTGCTTTTGTTAAGTCAGCACTTACTGAATTCCAACTGTAGTCACTGTGAGGAGATGAAACAGTAATCTAATGGCAACACAAGACAATTAGTGTCAAATGAACCACACAAATACTACCAAAGAGAGAATAATAACAAAATACCTGCAAACTAACAAACATAGAACTAAAAGTTATTTGGAATAAGCCAATGAGACAAGTATTAAAAGTGAAAGTTTCACAGAAGTAGTTACATTTTATCCAAATGAATGAGCAATAAAGGATAATGTTAAATAAAAAAAAGGGATGGTGAATTTGGACATCCAAGTAAGAAGAATCAGTTGTGAACCAAACATGGGAAGGACAGCAAAAGTAATATATCCCAAGATCTGCTTTCCTTTCTTTATGTAATGTAACATTTATTAGGGAACATGTGTGCTGTGCTTAGTCGCTCGGTCGTGTCCAACTCTTTGCTACCCCATGGACTGCTATCCATGGGAATTCTCCAGGTTAAGAACACTGGAGTGGATTGCCATGCCCTCCTCCAAGGGATCTTCCCAGCCCAGGGATCAATCCCAGGTCTCCCACATTGCAGGCAAATTCTTTACTGACTGAGCCACCAAAGAAGCCCCAAAATACTGGAGTGGGTAGCCTAATCCTTCTCCAGGAGTTCTTCCCAACCTAGGAATCAAACTGGGGTCTCCTGAATTGCAGGCAGATTATTTACCAGTTGAGCTACCAAGGAAGCCCATTAGGGAACATGGCTATAACAAATAAGAACTATATTTCCCAGCATCTCTTCCAATTCTATATAGACGTATGCCTCAGTTTTGTCCAATAAGATATGAGCAGAAGTGATATATGAAACTTCCAGATCATGTTCTTAGAAAGAAAAAAAAATGTCTTCACTTTCCCCTATCCTCTTCTTTCGGGCTGAAATACCCACATGGTAATATACAGGGATGCCTGGCATGCTGCAGTCCATGGGGTCACAAAGGGTTGGACATGACTGAGCAACTGAACAACAAAAATATGCCATCGTGGCTTGAGTGGATGAAGACAACACACTAAATATGGCAGATCAGTGACACAAAAGGAGTCTGAGCTTTTTATGACTGAGAAAGTAGAGATAGCACAGGACTTGAAACTTAAGGTGGGGAGCAATCCTCACATTAAAGTCATTATTTTGGTCTCTGCACACAAACCTAGACAGGAAACCAAGTAGATTGACTAGAACAACATTTAGTTTAAAGAAATAGGATATAAGCCTCTATGAGCCAAAAGGTGCAAGGTCTTAAAACCCACAAAGAGAAATCAAACTAGATGTTTTCTGAAAAAGGGAATCAGATTATCCAAAAGAATTCTTTTGATCTCTGTGAAAGAAATATGCCTTAAGACTCACTCCTGTCTAAAAATCAAACCGAATACAGAAACACTGAATGTAGGATTTGGAAAGCAGGTTACTATAAACTAAAACATGATCTATTTGCTGCTGTGCTCTAAATGTTACTTCCCCACATTTGCATTCCGTTAGATGAATGTGGCAGTCAAATGTTTAACTGATTACATGTATCTCTAAAAAACAAATCTGTACCATTCAACTAACAGCTGTGAGCTACAAACTGTTATAGTTCACATCAGAAGCCACCTTAAATTTGCTACACTTTAAACTGTTCATAATGTATTTTCTGGGAATAAATATGGCACTGTAGCTTAACATTTTCAAAACTGTACCAGAATGTGAATTGAAATTCACTACCTGGTGATTACTCAGCATAGCCGAGCATTTCTAATTCTTCTAAGAAGATCTCTGGGGGTGAATTTTCCAAGCATGTACAAAATTACCTGAATGACTCTCCACAGTTTTAATGGCACGGTGCAGCTAAAAGCTACATGCTATTTTGAAAGTCCAGGTGCAATTAGTGATCAAGTGCAGTGACTATTCACTGTATGCTTTCCTTATTCACTCAAGAAAGTTCAAAGAGAAAAAGGGACGGCAGTATCCCCAAAGGATTATCTTCATCCCAATAGCACCTAGAGAGATCAGGAGTCAAGTTTAGAGGATATGTAAGCAAGTCAGGAAAACAAAAAAGAAGGACTTGAATTTCTGTAAAATGCAAAGTACAATTCCAAGATCACAATAGGTATCCCTTCCAGGGCAGAAGCACCGCAGGGGGTGATCAAGTGAGGGATCCTGGCTTACCAGACAGAAAGGCTGCTAAAGTGCTGGTGCAGTGTTTCCTGTAATTTTTAAATTACTTTCTCACTCCTGCCACATTAAGATCTCCTGGATGTATCATAAACTACTTATTGAGGCTGTTCAGCTGGAAAATTGAAAAGAAAGCCTTTCAAGGGTTTTTTTCTCCCTAAAACAGGTGGGAAGATAGAAAACGGAACTTGATTATTTCTTTTGTTTCACCCAGGATAAGCTTTTGGGATTCTAGTGAATCTGCCACCCAATGAAAGAATATTTATGTACATATACATTTAAATGAAGCCTGGAAATTCGGTAACAACAAAGAAAAGACAGTTGCTTTTTATAACTTGAGCTGTTCATCGGTAAATGTCAAAACATATTTACCTTTGAAAAATGTCAAAGCTTAACACTATATGTGATGAATCTACTTCAATAATCTGTGAAAGCACTGCAATACGTCTATAAATACTATGCAATCCAAAAAATGTTCATGCTAACAAGGAAATATATTAGGCCACAAAAAGCAAGAATAAAGATGTCATCAAAGCTATTTGCTGAAAGCTGAAACCATCAACTGCCAGCAAATATTTTGCAAATCTCTTCCTGTATTTATATTGTTTCAAGCGACCTATTCCTTCAAGCAAATACCACCCCTAGGTTGTAAATGAATTGAACTAGAATGAAATGTAGGGGTGTGTGATTTCTTTAATAGAATTTTTGTGCATTTAATTATTTTTCTTTTAGATTATGACATATACTTCTGATAAAAGAAGCTCAGATGTAATAAGTATCTGGTTCGTGTTCTGTAGCATATTGAATTTGTGTGCATAAAAAACCTTTACAGATAAGGTAAGAGTAGAGAGAATAGCAAGAACAAGATCCAGAAGTCAGAAAATATAGAACATGTATGGAACAACCAACAGCTCAATTGTGCTGCACTACAGTCCATATGGTTGCAAAGAGTCAGACACAACTGAACTGACTTGGCACACTCGCACATAGGGTGCTAAAGGGTAATGGTGAGGAAAAATATTAAGATAGCTAAATTGATGTCATGTGGTTTGGGGTCTTAAATGTCAATTGCAAGAGTCTGGATTTCTCTATAGGCGACACAGAGCCAGTGAAGGTACTTGGGCATGTAAGTAACAAATAATCTGCACTTCAAGAAAACTAATCTGGTAGTAACAAGTGGATTTGAGAGTGGTGACATTGGATGAAGGTGGGACATTCAGTAGGCACAGACTTGAATGGATATAAGACTATAAGGATGATACAACCATGTACCCCAAGAGCATTCTTCCTGAGAGTTATAAGAAATCATGAATTAATTATTGGCATGGTGCAAGTCAGCATGATTAATGTGACTCACCGGTGTTACTGGACTGGAATGCCCTTCATCGACCAGAACACTATGGCCACGGTTAGTCTTGGGGCCAACGGGGGGGCGGGGAGACAGGAGGGGTGTGTTATTTTCTATAGTCCATCTTGTGTGCTCTCCCTAGAATAAGAAAGTGATTTAACAAATCAATGCATAACTACTCATCTAGGTTAAATTAATACCTGCCAGAGAAGAAATGTTATATGAGTAGAGAAGTTCTTTCTCGTGCTTTTCAAAAGTACTCCATCCAAGGACCATCATAATAACGAGGAGATGTTTTCACAGCTGTATTAGAGAGTTAGGTATGGTAGTGAAAGGCAAGAAACTGAGTATGCTTTACCTAAAGGAATAGCCGTGCTCATGGTAAAAGCCACAGATGCAATGTATCCTTAGTTTTAGCATAATGTTTAATTTGCTTGAAGCAGATCACTGAAGAAGCACAGTGTTCCTCACTACTCTGATCAGTAGACACTACCACAAAGTATTACATTTCTGTCTCAAAAAAAAATTAAATAATGCCATAAGCAAAAGGTTATACATGACATAAGGGGGGCCTAAAATATAAGTCTTTTGCCAAGTGCAGCTACAGGTGAAAATTGTGATGAATCAAAACCGTACAAGGAGGAAATAAAGTGCCTATCAGGAATTTCTGCCAATGTTGCAACATGCCCATGTACCTGGTTAGTGTGTCTGGCCATACAGGCAAGAGTGAATACAACACTGTTTCAGAAACCATTTCCAGTTACTATTTTCTCCATCAACACTTCAGCAGATAAATTGTAGACTCTATCATTCCTTGACAGAGAACACTATTGGCAAAATTGACTTAACTACAAATCTTTCCACACCAACTTTTCTGATCCGGAGAAACTGACCTATTGTCTGTTATTTAACAACACTTTTATAACAATAGTATGTTTTGACCAAGATAAAATAGACAGATTTGAGTCTATCAGGCAAGAGGGAAAATGACTGTTTCCTACTGCAAGTTATTCCACAGAAGCTTCACGAATATTCATCAGTTTGTGAAATGTGTCTTAAGTCCCACATTTGTAGCACTACACTGAAAATGAAGAACAACATGTGGGCTTGAATGACTCAACAAATTGAGTAAAACTGCCAATCTAAACTGAAACCTTTCAAACATGCCTAATTGAATCTCTCATCTCTTAATTTAAATTTATACATTTCCTAAGTTGACTGCAAACAAGAAATATCAAATGCAAAAGTAGAAAACAGGAATTTTTAAATGACTTCACAAAACCTCTAAATCTTATGTTTTGTTTGCTAATATAGATCTTTCCTACCATATATTTTTCAAAGGTCACATTCACATGAAAAAGCACCATTGGATAATTCTTAAAATGCTCCATTTTCGATAACATTGAGAACATCACCATCTATTTTTATCTTCTTATGACAAACAAATCTTTTGGCCTCTATCACAAATCAATCAAGAAAATACAAAAGCAAAATTTCAAACTTGAGGACATTTTCAAGTTTTTCTTTGAATTAATTGTGCCTTATACAGTTTCTCTTGTACAGTAGCTCCTATTTTATTATGATCTTCCAAAATAACAGTGGCCAAGATTCAAGTATGGTGGAACCATTTGATGTCAGTTATGAGTTACCCCAAAATAAAGTGACTCCAAAGAGCTTCAAGGTCAGTACCACTGACCTTCAAAATTATGAAATAATATTATGAAGTAAAATAGTTATGGAACTCCTTACCTTAAATCTCTGAATTCGCTCCTTCCTAGCTAAGGTCTCCAGTTTCTTTTTTATTTCAAGCTGATGGTAACGCTAAATAAAGAGGAAAGAGTGAAGGAAAGCATCATATCAATTATAGTAAAGAATTTTTGAGAGGAAAATAACCCCACTAGCTAACGGTATTCTCAATTACCCCTCTTGTCACTGAGATGGAGAAGAATCATGTGCATAAGTGTGCACATGGGAATATAAATTGGTACAACTCTTTGGAAAGCCAATTCCTAACATACATTAGGCAGTTAAAAGTGCTCCTACTGATAACCCATAAATTTCACTTCTAAACCTAGGGAGAAATCTAAATAATAATTTAAAAAAATGTTTTATGCACAAAGATGCTGTCTGAAAGTTTCTTTTCCTTCAAAGCAAAAATTCAGAAGCATTATAAACCTTAAAGAGAATGGTTTAAGTTTGGGGCACATCCATATAAACGGGACAGAATGTAATTTTTAAAATAAGGTTCCAAAAGATTTGGCTTTAAAAATGGAAAATGAGTGTAATGCTGATAAAAGTACAAAGCTGAACTGCATGGAAATGCAATTTTGTTGATCGAGCTCACATCGTGTGCCTGTCCCAGTGCTGGGAGAGTGCTTCGTGAATATCATCTCTTCTTGAACAATCCCAATTGCCAAGCAGTCTCAATGGCACCCCACTCCAGTACTCTTGCCTGGAAAATCCCACGGACAGAGGAGCCTGGTAGGCTACAGTCCACGGGATTGCTAAGAGTCGGACACGACTGAATGACTTCACTTTCACTCTTCACTTTCATGCATTGGAGAAGGAAATGGCAATCCACTCCAGTGTTCTTGCCTGGAGAATCCCAGGGACAGGGGAGCCTGGTTGGGCTACTGTCTATGGGGTCGCACAGAGTCGGACACGACTGAAGCGACTTAGTAGAAGCAGCAGCTAGTTTCACAAATGAAGGAACTGAGGCAGAGGACCATGAACTTACCCCAGGTCACACATCTAGTCAGTGGTGGAAATGTAATTTGAATCCTAGTCCTGGGCTTCCCTGGTAACTCAGCTGGTAAAGAATTCGCCTGCAATGCTGGAGACCTGGGTGCCATCCCCTGGAGAAGGGAAAGGCTACCCACTCCAGTATTCAGGCCTGGAGAATTCCATGGACCGTATAGTCCATGGGGTTGCAAAGAGTTAGCACGACTGAGCGACTTTCACTTTCTTTCTGACATTAACTTCCTGGCTTGTCTTTTTTTTTGTGGAGAAACCATGTTTCTCTCACACCATGATATGGGTTTATTAATGTCTATATATGAATAGGCAAAAGACAAAAAGGAAATGTGACTGTTAACAGCAGTTATCTCTGAGAGGAGAAATTATGCACAGTTCTTTTCCTTTTTTAATGCTTTCTTATGTTTTCCAAAGTTTTGGTAGTATATTAGTTATATAACTTAAAAATAAATTTCACGTAAAAATAATCTGCTTATAATTCAATTTGAAATCATTCAGACACCTTTGAGAGTGTTTGATATTCTGTCGCTTTTAAAAAATGTTTTTTAACTGCTCTTGATCCCCTCCGGCTGCCTTTAAGACCCTGCAGATTCAATCATTCCCTCTCTAAGTATCATCAATCCTCTTCTCAAAGCCTTTCTTCTCTGTTATCTCACCCACTTATCACCAAACTTCATTAGATTTACTATCAACCACTTCCACCTTCCGTTTATTCTCATCTCACTGCAGTCCCCCTCTCCCATCCTCACTCCTCTCTGTGTGTGTGAGAGTGCTCAGTCGCTTCAGTCCTGTCTAACTCTTTGCAACCCTGTGGCCTGTAGCCCACCAGGCTCCTCTGTCCATGGGGTTCTCCAGGCAAGAACACTGGAGTGGGTTGCCATGCCCTCCTCCAGATCTTCCAGACCCAGGGATCAAACCAGTGTCTCCTGCATTGCAAGAGGATTCTTCACTCACTGAGCCACCCGGGAAGCCCCATTCTTTTCTACCATCTCTGAAACCACTTTTCTCCCCAGTAGTCTTCTTACAGAACCATTCTGCAGCTTGTAAGACCCTGCTGGCTTCCGGGTCAGCACTCTATCAGGTTTTCCCACCAGTTGGAGGTTCTTATCTAGTCCATGTCATTGTTCCCAATTTCCTGCAAGGCACACACCACCATGCTAGAAACCTCAGAGTGGCTCAGGTGCCTCCCTCCCTCTCCTGGCCCAGGCAGAGTCAGGCTCTCTGTTCTCTCTCCCTCTTCCAGATCCCCATGGACAGCTGCTTCTCCCCGGCACTTCCACTACTGCTGTGAGCCCACACCCTCTGGCAACAGCTTCCTAATTGACCTCCCACCTCCAATCTTTTCCAGCTCATTAATCCATCTTCCACATTTTTAGCAACATCATCTTTCTAAAGCAGCTCTGCTCATTAATTTCACTCCCCTGCTGAAAAATGTTTCATCGCCTCATCACCTACACACCTAACCTAGCTGAGAATTGAAGGCCTCAAGAAACAGGGCCCCAAACTTACTAGAGAGTGTCACTTGCTGCCACTCTTTCAGCCAACTCACAGTGCAGTCTGGCCTCAGTGAGCTTTCTTTTCCACCCACAATGTCCCCTCACACCTCTGCAACTTCACATCTGCTTTGCTTAGATCTTTTCATGTCAGGAATGCTTTGCTTAGATCTTTTCATGTCAAGTTGCATTCAGTCCTCCAGGCTCAGTTCAAATGGCAGGACCTCTGTTCAGCTTCTTCCTACTCTCACAGAGGCAAGGAATGACTTGCTTTTCGGGCTCATTCTCTTTGTTCCTCTCGTTTAGCATGTGATCCCTTCCTACAGCATTTTAAAAAAAAATTTATCTCGCAGCTACATCATGTAACCCCATACTGGTACATGGTAAGCTTGCAGTTAACTTTTCTTGCATGAATGAATATATGAATATTAAAACAACATTAGTAAACAGTATTGGCATAAACTAAATGTGAGACAAAGGTGATAATTTAGAAATACTGAATATTTTATTTTAAATTATATTAATATATTGTGTATAATATAAAATTATATATTACACATTAACATTTATCTGAACTATTTATTTCAAACTTCAAGAATAGACAAAGACTTTAATAATTGCACATTTAATAGTTATGATGTGTGCATTATATGAAACTCTAGAAAACCAAAGTTCAAGGATCAAGACTAATATAGAATTTGGTCCCTATTGATTAAGTTTGAAATTATGTATAGGTTAATTTTACACTGTACTGTTTTTTCAACATTAGTTGTAGAATTCCAACTAATAGTTTTACAAGGAAGTGAATTTGAGAGCCATAAACAATGATTCTATATAATTCATGCACATGATATAAGTCACAAAGTGACTCAGTCATGACTTAGTCGCTCAGTCATGTCTGACTCTGCAACCCCACGGACTGTAGCCTGCCAGGCTCCTCTGTCCATGTAATTCTCTAGGCTATTCTTGCCTAGAGTGGGTATCCATTCCTTTCACCAGGGGATCTTCCTGACCCAGGGTTTGAACCCTGGTCTCCTACATTGCAGGCAGATTCTTTACTGCCTGAGCCACCAGAGAAGCCCATAAATCACAAAATGAATTCCTAAAAGAACAAATCATATACATCTGAAGTGAGCATAACACTTGCTCACTTTAGTAGCAGCATACTAATAAATATTTTCAGTAACACTACACCCACTCCAGTACTCTTGCCTAGGAAATCCCATGGATGAAGCAGCCTGGCAGGCTACTTCATCCATGGGGCCGCTAAGAGTCAGACACGACTGAGCAACTTCACTTCACTTCACCTCACACTTAATATTGGTTTACTCTTGATTCTACAGTTGCTCGTAATTGTATGGTGCACCCACAGGTAGATGGTTTCATGAGCCAAGTTTTCTGATTTACTGCTACTTGGTCAAGCAGAGAAGTAACATGCTTTTTCACAGACATTAAAACGATGTTGATGCTTGAAACTACAAGTTCCATGGAGCAAGGCTAAAATGATTTATAAAGTTAGCTAGATATCCTTCTAAAAGTGCCATGTCAGAGTGGAAAAAAAAAGTTGTTGATGCTTGGGTTGTGAATCTATGCTGACCAATGTAGCCTAAAGTGGGAGGGACGGCAGATGTTCCAATGCCTGTTCCCTGAAATTTAGCATACGGCTGAGCTTGGGAGCCTTCAAAGAATAACAAATCTGAAATAATTCATGGCAGTTAGAATTACTGATATTTAAACAGATGTCACTTTTTTTTAGTAAATGGAAATTGAGGTACAGATGGTGAGGACTGGTATGTTTTAAAGTAACCATTATGGACTAAAAATCTACATTTGTTAAATTAAATATCACAAATTATACAATGATGTCCATATTTTTCCCTAACTGAAGTGAAGAAATGCTTACTTTGGTGTCTTGCCTCCTTTCACTACCTAGAGAGGTATACAGTATTTCTTGTTTCATTTTCACCTTGTTTCATTCGTTTTTAACGAAATACAGGAAAAATTTCCCCTGATTCTGGGTACAGAAAGTATGAATTTTCTTACTGGAAAGTATCAGTTGTGAAGGAAATAGTTAATACTTGTACCTCCATATCAAGAACCTTATGGAAAATAGCCTGGGCTAAGCACTCCCGGATATATTTTTGGTGATCCTTCTTCATGATGTTTAGTTTGTATTCCTTTTCAGAAAGTATTCTTCCATTTCTTGTGATCTGTCAATGAATAAATAAAACATACATAGAAACACAAAGCAGAGAAATAGATGGACAGTCAGTCAATCAGAAAGAGAAATAGGCAGCATCTTTAAAGCCTACAGAGTATAGTACTATGGTTGATAAACTTTCACTTTTAATGAATGTTTCATAAGGGGAAAAAAAGCAAAAGGCAGTCTCATAAACTCATCATTGGGAAAACACATACAGGTGGTGCACTTGATGTTTAAAACAAGGTTTTCATTAGCGTAACAATTTTCCCTTGATAGAACCCAGGTGTTCTTTTCATTTCTTTTTTTGAACACATTGGGGAAGAAGGGGTGGAGTGCTACCTTGAAACAATGAATAGGAGCAGTGATCACAAGGCTGATGATCTCACAGGAAATACTTTGAAGGGCAAAACATGTAAGCTACAGAGGATCTCATCAATTTGTTTTTAAAATAATTGGTTTCATTACTTTGTTTTCACACTGCTTTTCTTCTTCTACTTTCCAGCCCAGAATGTAATTTAATTTGCTGTGATTCAGATATTTTCAGATTATACAGTACTACAGATACAAAGTATTCCAGGCAGGTTTCAAGAGACATCACTGCAAGTCCCAGGAGTGATCGTTTCTGATTTTTATTTTATTCCTTCCTATGTCCTATGGGCGTATTTGTTCTATTTTTAATATCTTCCCTAAACTGAGGATGTTATACTTCCTAGAATGTTCATCTTCTTCCTTTTCCTCTATTTAAATACTGCTCTTCTCTTCACATCTAATTCAAGACCACATATTTCTTAACTGATAACTAGGTTTTTAGCACTGTTATTGCAACACATTGAAGTATTGAGATCAACTAGAATTGTGCTACAAGTGATTGGTTATTGATCATCTTTTTCATGAATGCATTTTCTAATGGAAGAAAGGGGTGTAGTTATAGAAAGTGTGCTTGGAATTGTGAATAAATCAGTTACAGACCTTGAAATGTGTTGTCCATGGGATACCATGTCCTGTTTATCCAATCAGGAAAAATTGTTGAGAACTTCCTGTACTGCCCCTCCCTCAGCAATTAACATTGTTATTTCTCCCCAGTTGGACTGGAAGCTCCCATAGGGCAGAAGTGCTTAAACTTGAGATGAAAATCACCTGGAAGACAAGCTAAAGACTGATGGGCCCTCCTCCAGTTTCTGACTTAATAGATCTGGAGTGTTGTTGTTTTGTTGCTAAGTTGTGTCTGACCCTTTGTAACCCCATGGACTGTGGCCCACCAGCATCCTCTGTCCATGGGATTTCCCAGGCAAGAATACTGAAGTGGGTTGCCATTTCCTTCTCCAGGGGGTCTTCCCTGATCAAACCTGCATATCCTGCATTAGCAGGTGGATTCTTTACTATCTGAGCCATCAGGGAAGCAGATCTGGAGTGGTGCTCTAACAAGTTCCCAGATGATGCTGAACACTCCCGATTTAGGGACTGTATTTGTACAACTGCTCTAGAGAAAGGGCTGTGTCTTTGCTGTTTGAGTTGCCATGTTTATAATTGGTATTCAATAAGTGCTTGTTAATGATGTTGATAAGAAATACAAAGTCCTTCCCATTTCATAGGAAGCTCACAGACTGTTATCCAAAGAAGCAGTGTTAATAGCAACCACAGTAATTACAACAACCATTTTTTCTACATCTCTGATTGTCACAACTCTGAGTGCTGGGTATCATTATCTTCATTATCTTTCTTCAACTGAACACTTTGGAGCTGAGAAACTTAAGTGTTTTGCTGAAGATTTTGTCTTCTAAATGGCAGAGCCAGGTTTCAGCCAGGTCTATCTGATAACAAAACCCCAGGAGACAAAAAGCAAACTCTCTGAGATCTACCCAGACAGACTGCCAAGCACATAACAACAATTAGAAATGCGATGCATATCCTTTCAACACCATGGCAACGAGAGTTAAGGAAACTCACTGTGTTTTAAGAGAGTAAATAGCTAAAATCGTTAGTCACACTTTTTATAACCACACTCCTTACTTTGAATGGAAAACTAGTATTTTTTAAAGGTTTTCACATTATAGACATTTAGAGAAGTGGAAATTTTCTGGAAATGATAGTTTTGGAGCTAATGAAAGACACTAATGTATCAATAAACTGTCACATGAAATGAAAGAGTTTTTAAAAATTTAGAGGAAAATTTTGAACTGTTCATATCTTCCACATCATATCCTGTGATTATTAAAAACAATATTTTTTCCTGAAGACAGTAAAGACTTCTCTATCCTAACTCCCTAATAGTTCCTGGTTTATACAATATGTTCAATAAATATGTGCTGAATAAATGAGTGAATAAACAAATGAAATATGTTGTTAGAAACTTACAGGGATTTTCCTTAATAATTTATAAGTTGCCTTAGCAGCCCTCCCGACCTCTCTTCTTATCTTTTGAAAGATAGACTCAAATAGATAAATCAGAGCTTTGGAAAGGAAGTAATTATTCTAAAGTGAGGGAAGGGAAAAGATGTCATTGTTAAGCTCAAAGAGGAAACTAGGAAAGATAGGGAAATATTGGACTTAATGAAACAAGGGGGCAGGTAGAAACAAAACCAAATCTTACCAGCCCTGATCTTAAGAGATGCCGCCTTATCCTTGTATTGTTAAAATATCCAGCCAGGTGTTTATCCGTGAGACTATTATATGCAGCAAGTAATCTGGAACAGAAAAATGAAACCATTAAGGTTTTATGAAGTGTTACTTGATAACCAAGGAATTCTTGACTCTCATCCCCAAAGTGTGCATTATCTTTCATTCATCCAGCCAACCAGTCATTCATGTACGTGTTTAATAAACAGGTGTTAATCACCTATTGGGGCATCCCTCGTGGCTCAGGTGGTAAGGAATCAGCCAGCAATTTGGAAGACCTGGGTTCAATTCTTGGGTTGGGAAGATCCCCTGGAGGAGGACATGGCAGCCCACTCCAGTTGGAGAAGACTCTTGAGTCCCTAGGATAGCAAGGAGATCAAACCAGTCCATCCTAAAGGAAATCAGTCCTGAACATTCATTGGAAGGACTGATGCTGAAACTGAAGCTCCAATACTTTGGCCACCTGATGCAAAGAGCCAACTCATTAGAGAAGACCCTGATGCTGGGAAAGATTGAAGGCAGGAGGAGAAGGGGACAACAGAGGATGAGATGGTTGGATGGCATCACCAACTCAATGGACATGAGTTTGAGCAAGCTCTGGGAGATGGTGATGCACCGGGAAACCTGGTGTGCTGTAGTCCATGGGGTCGCAAAAAGTCAGACACGACTGAGTGACTGAACAACAACAAGCACCTATTGTTTTCTAGGTTTGATGATAAGAACTGGGAGACAGTTTGATGCCATTTTATCCCACAGACAAGTATGGAAATCAGATGTGAACTATTAAATTGGTTGTGAAAAATCCAATAACAGAAAAATACAAAAAAAAATGGGGACACAGAGAAGGAGATCAGCAACTCCTCTTGTCAAGAAAGTCTTCTTAGAACTTCCACAGTGGTCCGGTGGTGGGGAGTCTGCCTGCCAGTGGGCCTGATCCTTGGTCCACATGGATCCACACGCCACCAGGCAACTAAGACCTTCCTTAAGAGACTTGTCTTGGGTGGTTGCAAGATGAGTATCTCTCCACACCTGCCCACCAGAATCTTAAAACCTTATATAGAGGCCTTAACTGGGTTCAGTCATGTACAGGGTCCAAGTGGTCTCAACAACACATTGCTCTCTCAAGTCTGGGGCATACATTCCATGGATGCGGAGTGGGGTGAGGAGCCTCTGATTACCCAGGTCCATATGCTTTCAATAACCTCATTCAATACCTCTGCTAGATTTGAAGACCAGGATGGCACAATATTTTCGTATCCTTACTGATGTTATTGTTAGATAGAGTGCCTGATGAACTATGGAATGAGGTTCGTGACATTGTACAGGAGACAGGGATCAAGACCATTCCCATAGAAAAGAAATGCAAAAAAGCAAAATGGCTGTCTGGGGAGGCCTTACAAATAGCTGTGAAAAGAAGAGAAGTGAAAAGCAAAGGAGAAAAGGAAAGATATAAACATCTGAATGCAGAGTTCCAAAGACTAGCAAGAAGAGATAAGAAAGCCTTCTTCAGCAATCAATGCAAAGAAATAGAGGAAAACAACAGAATGGGAAAGACTAGGGATCTCTTCAAGAAAATCAGAGATACCAAAGGAACATTTCATGCAAAGATGAGCTCGATAAAGGACAGAAATGGTATGGACCTAACAGAAGCAGAAGATGTTAAGAAGAGATGGCAAGAATACACAGAAGAACTGTACAAAAAAGATCTTCACGACCCAGATAATCACGATGCTGTGATCACTGACCTAGAGCCAGACATCCTGGAGTGTGAAGTCAAGTGGGCCTTAGAAAGCATCACTATGAACAAAGCTAGTGGAGGTGATGGAATTTCAGTTGAGCTATTCCAAATCCTGAAAGATGATGCTGTGAAAGTGCTGCACTCAATATGCCAGCAAATTTGGAAAACTCAGCAGTGGCCACAGGACTGGAAAAGGTCAGTTTTCATTCCAATCCCAAAGAAAGGCAATGCCAAAGAATGCTCAAACTACCGCACAATTGCACTCATCTCACACGCTAGTAAAGTAATGCTCAAAATTCTCCAAGCCAGGCTTCAGCAATATGTGAACCATTAATTTCCTGATGTTCAAGCTGGTTTTAGAAAAGGCAGAGGAACCAGAGATCAAATTGCCAACATCTGCTGGATCATAGAAAAAGCAAGAGAGTTCCAGAAAAGCATCTATTTCTGCTTTATTGACTATGCCAAAGCCTTTGACTGTGTGGATCACAATAAACTGTGGAAAATTCTGAAAGAGATGGGAATACCAGACCACTTGATCTGCCTCTTGAGAAATTTGTATGCAGGTCAGGAAGCAACAGTTAGAACTGGACATGGAATAACAGACTGGTTACAAATAGGAAAAGGAGTTCGTCAAGGCTGTATATTGTCACCCTGTTTATTTAACCTATATGCAGAGTACATCATGAGAAACGCTGGACTGGAAGAAACACAAGCTCGAATCAAGATTGCCGGGAGAAATATCAATCACCTCAGATTATGCAGATGACACCACCCTTATGGCAGAAAGTGAAGAGGAACTCAAAAGCCTCTGGATGAAAGTGAAAGTGGAGAGTGAAAAAGTTAGCTTAAAGCTCAACATTCAGAAAACGAAGATCATGGCATCCGGTCCCACCACTTCATGGGACATAGATGGGGAAACAGTGGAAACAGTGTCAGACTTTATTTTTCTGGGCTCCAAAATCACTACAGATGGTGACTGCAGCCATGAAATTAAAAGATGCTTACTCCTTGGAAGGAAAGTTATGACCAACCTAGATAGCATGTTCAAAAGCAGAGACATTACTTTGCCAACAAAGCTTCGTCTAGTCAAGGCTATGGTGTGTCCTGTGGTCATGTACGAATGTGAGAGTTGGACTGTGAAGAAGGCTGAGCGCTGAAGAATTGATGCTTTGAACTCGGTGTTGGAGAAGACTCTTGAGAGTCCCTTGGACTGCAAGGAGATCCAACCAGTCCATTCTGAAGGAGATCAACCCTGGGATTTCTTTGGAAGGAATGATGCTAAAGCTGAAACTCCAGTACTTTGGCCAGCTCATGCGAAGAGTTGACTCATTGGAAAAGACTCTGATGCTGGGAGGGATTTGGGGCAGGAGGAGAAAGGGACGACAGAGGATGAGATGGCTGGATGGCATCACTGACTCGATGGACGTGAGTCTGAGTGACCTCCGGGAGTTGGTGATGGACAGGGAGGCCTGGCGTGCTGCGATTCATGGGGTTGCAAAGAGTCGGACATGACTGAGAGACTGATCTGATCTGATCTGATCTGACTGATGTTATTTATTATGTATCTAAATAATGATGTGTTCAACACATGAAGATACAATTTTGTTTGTGACACATTCTTATTGGTATAAGTTTCTAACTAAAGTTCAGCAATTTAGAAATGTTAACTTCCACATATATAGCTAGACAATTTCATTAATTCCACATCCAGAACCCCAAAAAAAGAGAAATTCATAGAATTACAGTTGATTTTTAGGGTTTTTCACTTAAAAGAGAACAAATTGGTTCCCTGGTCATATGCTACACCTTGGTAGATAGTCAAAATAAGGGTATAAATCAAAGTTTGAAACTATGTTTTCTAAGTTTTAGCCTATCTTTCATTAACTGTTGTCTTACAAAAGCAGGTACACTATACATGTACACATATGCATGAATGTGCATACACATATATATACATACACATAAATATGACTGTGTGTATATACATAGAGAGACATAGGGAGTGAAAGAAAACACATAAGCCTAAACACAGCCCTAACATAAAGCTGTCCTAAAAAATGCATGCCCTATTACCTGCCATAAAGATTAATAATCTATATGTTTACTGAACAGCTGATCCTTAACTTAAACTTATTCTGAGACCAGAGCAGGGACACTTATTATAGAATGAAGTAAATGTCATTAGCAACAATTTTATTTAGCTATTTGCACTGCCTTAATTACATGGAGATGGTATTGGTGACCTTTTCCTGTCTCTTCTCCTTAATGCCCACCTCAGGAAAGTTCCATGCTGTTGAATAGTATGGAAAGTTTAATTTCGTCCACAAAAAAGAGTGAAAAGCATTTACAAAGCTCAGAAGCCAAGGTGCCACACGAGAGTTGCAGATGCATGAACAACTGCGGAAACCATTATTTCACTGGGTTTACGTAAAAAGACAACCTGAGGGCTTCAGTAATGCACACACAAAACCGGCTCTGGGTAATGCTTTGAAATCATCTTTTAAATGAACTGTCTTGGTGTCCTATAGTTCATCAAAGGTTTCCTGTCTCCAAAAGGTCAACGTTGTATCCCTTACCCTTTCTGAATCTCAGAATACCTTTTCAGCAACTCATTTCAGAAAGGTGAGCAGGTGTCTCTCAGTCCTAACAATCATGATTCCACAGTTCACAGATTCTTAAGATAAATCATTAGACTGATATCATACATAGTCTTTTGTCTGTTTTTCAGGCTCACATTTTTAAAAATCAATAGTTTTGGAATAACTGTGAGTGCTAAAACCCTGATTAAATGTAGTAGGGTCAAAATGTTAAGATAATGTGAACCTCAACTTCCTTATTGACAGTAAAATATCCCATTCTTTTCATTTAGACTTTGAAACATTTTTAATATTTAGGTCTTAATAGGAAAGCTTAGCCAGCTTTGGCACCATCTCGTTCTAATTCTGCTCTCTCAGGCTCCTATTGAATGAGTATGTGTCTGTGAGGCCCCTCCAATCTTACTGAGAGGTGCAATAGATCTAGGCAAGTTGAAATCTTTGCACACATCCGTTTTCTCACCTTCTACTGTTTAGGAAAGACTGAGGGCCCCTGGTAGGGATGCTATGTGTAAAGCATCTCTTTCCATGACTATGAATAATAACCAGCTGGGTCCCCCTAGGCTCAGTCATTTCTTTTTCAGACAATGCCTTAATTTTTTTTTAACTGAAATTTTAGATAAATGAATTGTTTGCTAACAAGAAACTATGCTAAATTATATACAAATTTAGTAAAATGGTTGTTACGGATTGAAAGTATGTTTCCCCCCAAAATTCATAGGTTGAAGAATTCCCTGGCAGTCCAGTGGTTAGGACTCTGAGATTCCACATGCAGGGAGCATTGGTCAGGGATCTGGGATCCCACAGGCCCAGTGGTGCTGCCAAAAAAAAAAGAAAAAAAATCACAGGTTGAAACCCTATTCCCCCATGTGATGGTATTAGGAGGGAGGGCCTTTGGGAGGTGGCTAGGTCATGAGGGTGGAGCTCTTATGAATGAGGTTAACGCTGTATAAGAGACCCCAGAGAGCTCCCGTGTCCCTTCTACCACGTGAGGACACAGCAAAATGGCCATCCACGAACCAGGAAGCAAGTTTTCACCAGACACTAAATCAGCTAGTGCCTTGATCTTGAATTTACCAACCTTCAGAATTGTGAGAAATAAATTTCTGTGGTTTATGCTGTCATAATACCAGTTTATGGTATTCTGTACAACAGACTGAACAGAGACAGCAAATAATGCAAACATTTCCACAGTCAACATATAAATGTCACCCTCATTGTGACCATCAAGCCCCCTTCACAGGGAGAGGGTAGCAATCCCATGGCTCAGTCACAGCCATGATCTGTCTCATCCTTTCCACTGTTTCTCTTCACAGGTCTTGGTATGATTTGCAGCTTCCTTTTGCATGTATTCAATTATAAGATTTACAATTACAGCCACACTTAGATTTAGTAGAACTCTTCTGATCTTTCTGCCTTGTTCTCTCCACTCACTGCCACTGTTTCTCCTCCCCAACACACACACACACACATTGTTTCCTTGCACCCAGCACAATCCTGGACCAGATGAGGTCACCTCGCCTGGGTTGGGATTGTGCTGCATCTTGAATATTCCATTCTCTTGTAAGTTACTGTCGGCATCCATCAAAGCTGGACTTCCTGGTCACCGACATCGGCCCTGTGATCCTCTCCTGCTCCTATCCATAAGATCAACAGCTGTGTTGGTCACAGTGACCACCTGGCTACTGTGACCACATCACTCACACGCCATGCTGTTTACACAAAGGCCCATAACTAACTGGCCAAACCAACTTGTTGGCTTCTTTACATGATGGACAAGACTCTTTACCCAACCCCAGTACCCTGGGTGGGGAACGACCCACTTTCTGACTCAACGCACTGGGAAAACTGCCCCCCAGAAAACAAAGCAACTCTACGATGGTTCCTGTTTCCCCCGCTTCAGTCTGCATCTCCCCATTCCTGTGGTGCCTGAGTATTAACGAGCAGCTGCTGAGTCACAGGGAGAGCGGCCTTCCCAGCTGCAGCCTTTCAACATTTGACCCTTCAACCCTTGACTCCTGCCTCCCACCATGTAGATGATATAATAAGGGCTCTGAACTAAAAAGGTCAGTTCTTATCAATCCCTCCATCTGCCCCTTAGAGAGTCTATCCCATAGAAACCCAGACTAAAAGGAAAGTCACTATAATATGCATCACAGACCATTTACTGAGTACTGACTGTTTTCAGGGCATTCTGTACAGCCCCAGGGACCCAGAGATGGCACAGACACTGTACTCATGGAGCTCCAATGGGGGGCTATGCATGTACATAGGTGTGTGTGTTGGTGTGTGTGTGTGTGTGTGCGTGCGCACGCTTGATTTCTTCCCATGTCATAGGCTAATTCTTTCACAAATAGTTACTGAGTGTCCCCATGTCAGACACCATGCCCTCAGCTGGGGAAGGAGTGTGGAATCTCTGTCCCATTGTGCAGATTACGCTTTCACATACATAGTCCCATTTGTCTGCTTCCAGGCCTCTGGGATGTGAGCAGTATCTGTTACAGCTCTTCCATCTTCCTGAAATGGAAAAGCTCCAAAACAGGATTATTGCTTAAGGTGAGTCAGTCCAAATAAAACATGATGAGAGTCAGGTATCCTGGACCACACTGATAGAGGAATCTCTTAAACCCCAATACCTACTCCCAGCATGCCAGTCCCCACAATCTCTACTTCTGTAGACAGAGGGATGTAGGGAGGGAGAGGGATGTAGTGGTGAAGACTGCAGCTTCAATCCAATCTGGTTTTACCATTACTGGGTCCACAGCTGGGAGCACATGACTTAAATTCCCCATGCCTTGATGATTCTGCCTTCCACAAAACACTCGAACAGTCACACAATTCAGTCAAGTTCTTTGCTACTTTCAACAAGGATCACCTTTCCTTCAGTTTCCGATAACATATTCCTCATTTCTGTCTGAGACTCCATCAGAATGGCCATTACCATCTGTATTTCTACCAGTGTTCTCTACTGTGATGTGTTGTGTAGGAAGGCAGATGCTTCCTCTCCTGCTCCCTTTTCTTTGAGTCCTCATGAGAATTACCTTTAAAAGCCCCTTCAGGAGAAAATATTTTCACACCATATGTATCTGATAAGGGGTTAATATCAAAATTATATAAAGAATTCATACAACTCAATAGCAAAAGCAAACAAAATAAAAAGCAAAAAAGACAGATAATCAGATTAGAAAATGGGAAAAACACCTGAATAGATATTTTTCCAAAGACTTATAAGTGGTCAACAGGAACATGAAGAGGTGCTCAGCATCATTAGCCACCAGGGAAATGCAAATCAAAAACACACTGAAATATTATCTCACACCTGTTAAAATGGTTATTATCAAAAAGACAAGAGATAACATGTTTTGCCAAGGATGTGGAGCAAAGGAAATCCGTGTGCACTATTGGTGGGAATTTAAATTGGTGCGGCCACTGTAGAAAACAGTATGGAGGCTTCTCAAAAAATTAAAAAATAGAACTCCCATATGATCCAGCATCCCATACGTGGGTACATATATAAAGGAAATAAAATCACTATCTCAAAAAGATATCTGTACCTCCATGTTCATTTGGAGCATTATTCATAATAATCAAGACATGGAAACAACTTAAGTATCCATTAATAGAAAAATGGATAAAGAAAATGTAATACATGCACACACACTTGAATATTATTCAACCATAAAAAAATGAGGAAATCCTGTCATTTATGACACAAACGGACCTTGAAGATAGTCAAGTGAAATAAGCCAGAACGTGAAAAAGAAACCCTGTATGATCTCACTTATATATGGAGTCTAAAAAATCCAAACATAGAAACACGACAGAATGGTGACTGCCAGGGACTCAGGGGTGGGAGAAATGGAAGAGACTGATTAAAGGTACACACTTCTGATTATAAGGTAAGTAAGTTCTGGGAATCTAGCACACAGCATGGTGACCTAGCAAGGTTATGCACAAAATCCTTCAAGCTAGGCTTCAGCAGTGCATTAACCAAGAAATTCCAAATGTACAAGCTGGGTTTCGAAGAGGCAGAGAAACCAGAGACCAAATTGCCAACATTTGTTGGATCATGGAGCAAGCAAGGGAGTTCCAGAAAAACATCTGCTTCATTGACTATGCTAAAGCCTCTGACTGTGTGAATCACAATAAACTGTGGAAAATTCTCAAAGAGATGGGAATATCAGATCATCTTACCTGTCTCCTGAGAAACCTGTATGTGTGCCAAGAAGAAACAGTTAGAACCAGACATGAAACAACTGGTTCAAAATTGGGAAAAGAGTATAACAATATTGTATATTGTCACCCTGCTTATTTAATTTATATGCAGAGTACATCATGCAAAATGCTGGGCTGGATGATGTGCAAGCTGGAATCAAGATTGCCAGGAGTATTTACACCACAAAAATTGGCAAACACTACAAGTCTCTTTTTTTTCTTTCTGAAAACCCAGTTTATCAGCACACCACTGACTAAATTTAAAAAAGAGTAGCAAGATATATAACATGGGATAAATAAAGTGATTAATTATATGAGCAAAAATATAGAAATATGTTTTATATACTTTTAATTCAGAAATTGATCTTTTGTATTTAATATTTGACCAAATGGCCTCATATTCCTATTCAACTTTCTCCTATCCCTAACAACAACAACAAAAAAACATAAGGACTCCAACAAATACACTGACATTTTTCAGCAGCATTTCAATCAGGAAATTTTATGCAAGATGTCTCTTTACATTGCCACAAATGGAAAGACTCAACTCATCTACCAATCTGGAAAACCTGATTACACCATTGTATGCTCAACAGAATCAAGTGAGACTTAGGTGAATGAGCACAGTTTTATTACTAAGGATGAGAAGCCTAATCAAGAAGTGCTTTGGATTTCAGAGGTCACTAAATCTGCAATTTGTAGATTTTGATGGGGTCCAAGGTGGGGGCTATATCAAATCTCCGCTGCCAAAGCAGGCTTTCAGCCAGATAAAATTTTTCCTCAACTCACATACCAAGTGCTTATACTGGGAAAGCAAGTTAAACAAACTACAGGATATTATGGCTTGATTGCCTTCACGTTACAGTTCATGGAGAATGGAGTACAGTGCACCAATCCAAATGTCTCTCTTTCTGTCCATCAGAAAAAAATTTGCAAGAATCCACTGAACTCCCACTGCATGAAGAAACTCATCACACTCAAGCCAGCCAACCAAATCAAAGATTTTGAATCACAGTAAGAGTCTTAGCAAAGAAAGTTAATAATATCTAGATGGAAACAACTTCCCCAAATGAAATATTTGAAAGCAGCACTAATAACTAGAAAAAGCTTTCTATCATTAAAACTGCAAGTTTGTTATTTAAGAGTCGGAAATTTAAGAAATATGTGACCTGACATCTTAACTCTTAAGAGGTGCAATGATTTTTCTACAATTACTTAAAACAAATGCATCTATAACACTTCCTGCCCAAAGTAAATTTAATGAGATTTAAAAAAAGGAAAAGATTGGGAGCCAGAAGGCTTGAGGTCAAATAATAACTCTACCCCTTAAAAGATGTCTGGCCCTGGAGAATTCAATCTTCTTCCCTTTATAATTATTGTCACCATGAAGTAAAATGCTGTGACTGCTTCCTGAAGTAGATGATCTATGCTTATGGGTCTGGAAACAGATTTACCTGGAGCCCTCCCCAGGTGGTGCTAGTGGTAAAGAACCCACCTGCCAATGCAGAAGACATAAGAGACACCGGCTTGAACCCTGTGTCAGGAAGATCCTCTGGAGGAGAGTATGGCATCCCACTCCAGTATTTCTTGCCTGGAAAATCCCATGGACAGAGGAGCCTGACAGGCTATAGTCCATAGGGTTGCAAAGAGTCAGACATGACCGAAGTGACTTAGTACAGCATATTACATCAGTGGATTACAGAAATTCATATGTGCAAAGGTCTGGTCAACTCCCTCATTTTATATTCAGGAAACTGAGGTTCTAAAACTAGGCATGATTCCTTAGTATACTTAGATCCATGTCCTCACAAAGAAAATGCAGAATGTCTCAGGAGTTCCCACAAAATTGTTCCTATCCCTTTCCTACGGTCTTTGTCTTGCCTTCCACCAGAATTTCTTTCATCCATGTTTAATTACTCCATTTAGATTAACAAGATTCTTCCCTGTACACTTTTCATCTGTTGTAGTATGGAGCCAGGTCCACTGTAAATACCCATCCAAAACTGGTTGAATGAATGGTCAATCAGTTAATAGAAATCAAATATATTAGTCCAATTCATCGATGTATAACCTTTAAAAAAATCACGTGGAAGAATCATAACATTTCTTCTGCTTCAGGATAAGAACTGAAAACAGTCTACAACAAAAGAGATTGAAGAGCATGTTTTACATATTTGGACTTTTTCTAATTCAGAATGCTCAGTGTGGATGAGCACACATCGCTGACAGTGTTAGTCTTGTTGTTTTGGTTTTGTCAAATAAGTGCCTTTGTGGTGTGCTTCAAAGTTACATTAGAAGAGAAGTTCCCAGGAAGGCAAGGAAAAAAAACCTTTTGAGGAAACTTGAAGAAAGACCAGGACAGAAGAGCAATTGACATAGGGTCAATTATTTTCCAACCCTTTATAAGAAAACTCTGCCAGCTAAAATTAAACAGTGAATTTCTGCTGCCTGCCCCTTTGTAGAGGGTGATTGGACTGATATCATATAAACAATTTTGTGTTACATTCTTCATTCTTTTTTATTTGCATCCAAATCTGCCATATTTCAGCAATTATGCCAAATATTGATTTACAATTTCTCTTAGTTTATTCTAATTAGGCATCCAGATGTGATCCATCAGGTTATTTTATTTATGGCCTTAATATTAATGGTGTGGTTCAGTTCAGTTCAGTCGCTCAGTCGTATCCGACTCTTTGCGACCCCACGAATCGCAGCACACCATGCCTCCCTGTCCATCACCAACTCCCGGAGTTCACCCAAACTCATGTCCATTGAGTCGGTGATGCTATCCAGCCATCTCATCCTCTGTCATCCCCTTATCCTCCTGCCCCCAATCCCTCCCAGCATCAGGGTCTTTTCCAATGAGTCAACTCTTCACATGAGGTGGCCAAAGTATTGGAGTTTCAGCTTTAGCATCATTCCTTCCAAAGAAATCCCAGGACTGATCTCCTTTAGAATGGACTGGTTGGATCTCCTTGCAGTCCAAGGGACTCTCTAGAGACTTCTTCAACACCACAGTTCAAAAGCATCAATTCTTCGGCGCTCAGCTTTCTTCACAGTCCAACTCTCACATCTATACATGATCACTGGAAAAACCATAGCCTTGACTAGACGGACCTTTGTTGGCAAGGTAATGTCTCTGCTTTTGAATATGCTATCTAGGTTGGTCATAACTTACCTTCCAAGGAGTAAGTGTCTTAATTTCATGGCTGTAGTCACCATCTGCAGTGATTTTGGAGCCCCCCAAAAATAAAATCGGACACTGTTTCCCCATCTATTTCCCATGAAGTGATGGGAACAGATGCCATGATCTTAATTTTCTGAATGTTGAGCTTTAAGCCAACTTTTTCACTCTCCTCTTTCACTTTCATCCAGAGGCTTTTGAGTTCCTCTTCACTTTCTGCCATAAGGGTGGTGTCATCTACATATCTGAGGTGATTGATATTTCTCCCAGAAATCTTGATTCCAGCTTGTGCTTCTTCCAGCCTAGCATTTCTCATGATGTACTCTGCATATAAGTTAAATAAGCAGGGTGACATTATATAGCCTTGACGTACTCCTTTTCCTATTTGGAACCAGTCTGTTGTTCCACGTCCAGTTCTAATTGTTGCTTCCTGACCTGCATATAGGTTTCTCAAGAGGCAGGTCAGGTGGTCCAGTGTTCCCATCTCTTTCAGAGTTTTCCACAGTTTATAGTGATCCACACAGTCAAAGGCTTTGGCATAGTCAATAAAGCAGAAATAGAGTTTTTTCTGGAACTCTCTTGCTTTTTTCATGATCCAGTGGATGTTGGCAATTTGATCTCTGGTTCCTCTGCCTTTTCTAAAACCAGCTTGAACATCTAGAAGTTCACAGTTCACGTGCTGTTTAAGCCTGGCTTGGAGAATTTTGAGCATTACTTTACTAGTGTGTGAGATGAGTGCAATTGTGTGGTAGTTTGAGCGTTCTTTGGCATTGCCTTTCTTTGGAGCTGGAATGAAAACTGACCTTTTCCAGTCCTGTGGCCACTCCTGAGTTTTCCAAATTTACTGGCATATTGAGTGCAGCACTTTCACAGCATCATCTTCCAGGATTTGAAATAGCTCAATTGGAATTCCATCACCTCCACTAGCTTTGTTCATAGTGATGCTTTCTAAGGCCCACTTGACTTCACACTCCAGGATGTCTGGCTCTAGGTCAGTGATCACACCATCGTGATTATCTTAGTCGTGAAGATCTTTTTTGTACAGTTCTTCTGTGTATTCTTGTCATCTCTTCTTAATATCTTCTGCTTCTGTTATGTCCATACCATTTCTGTCCTTCATCGAGCCCATCTTTGCATGAAATGTTCCCTTGGTATCTCTAATTTTCTTGAAGAGATCTCTAGTCTTTCCCATTCTGTTGTTTTCCTCTATTTCTTTGCATTGATCGCTGAGGAAGGCTTTCTTATCTCTTCTTGCTATTCTTTGGAACTCTGCATTCAGATGCTTATATCTTTCCTTTGCTCCTTTGCTTTTCACTTCTCTTCTTTTCTCAGCTATTTATAAGGCCTCCCCAGACAGCCATTTTGCTTTTTTGCATTTCTTTTCCATGGGGATGGTCTTGATCCCTGTCTCCTGCACTATGTCACAAACCTCCGTCCACAGTTCATCAGGCACTCTATCTATCAGATCTAGTCCCTTGAATCTATTTCTCACTTCCACTGTATAATCATAAGGGATTTGATTTAGGTCATACCTGAATGGTCTAGTGGTTTTCCCCACTTTCTTCAATTTAAGTCTGAATTTGGCAATAAGGAGTTCATGATCTGAGCCACAGTCAGCTCCTGGTCTTGTTTTTGCTGACTGTATAGAGCTTCTCCATCTTTGGCTGCAAAGAATATAATCAATCTCATTTCAGTGTTGACTATCTGGTGATGTCCATGTGTAGAGTGTTCTCTACACATAGTGACTAGTAAAAACAAAGGTAGTCTCCAAACTATGCTGACTGCTGGTAAGATAGTTTTTGCAGTGTTCACAGACAAGGCAAGAGAAAAACAGGTCATGGGGAGTCAGCAGGGCTGAGACACACTAAGGTTGACTAATTGTCTATAAGAACTAACTTGAGCCACCAAGCTCCTCTCTGGAGACTTAAGAATTGTATATCTTTTAATAACAAAACACTTCTATTCATTAATACAAGAATAATATCCAAACTAAGGGAGCAGACTAGGCTGTTTGGAGGAAAGGTGACCAACAGGAAAGTTCTAGAAACCAATAATTTTTATCACTAGTATTTATTGATCATTTCCTTTTTTGTAGTGCACAGTAAAGTCTCTATATTAGTTGTTGTTGCTTGGTCACTCTTTGTGACCCTATGGACTGTACCCTCCAGGTTCCTCTGTCCATGGGATGATCCAGGCAAGAATACTGGAGTAAGTTGCTATGTCTTCCTCCAGGGGATCTTCCAGACCCAGGGATCTAACCCACATCTCCTGTGTCTCCAGTATTGGCAGGTAAATTCTTTACCACCGAGCCATCTGGGAAGCCCAAACTCTCTGTGTAACATGCACTGTATACTTTAACTCTCAAAACAATTCTGCAAAGTACTATTATCCTCCCTCTTCCTAGATGAATAAACCGAGATGTAGAGTAGTTTTTATAGACAATTAGCTCACAACTAGTTAAAAGGCATATTCTGAAATCAAACAAGGGGCTGTTGTGCTGTAATCACTAAACTGAACTGTGCTCAATGAGGTACAACTGCCCCACAGAGCTCAACCTGGAGAAGGAAAGGCATGTAGGGTGTCAGGTAAGTGAACAGTCATCCTGTAAAAGGTGCTAAGAAAGCAGGACTGTGACAGGTGACGAGTGAAAGTTCAGGGAGGATATATTACCTCAGTAAAAAGAAAATTGTTTAAAAATCAAAGGAAGGGCCTGTAAGATGGTGTGCCCCATGCTTCCAGGACTGGATGGTTTTGTGACAGCAGTGAAGAGTTTTAACAGGGAAACGGTACAACCAGATTACCCTAACCCTCCTTTTAACACCAAATTCCTCCTGTTGTGTCTTGAGGAGGCAGAGTGCAGTAGGTAGTTAAGAGTCTGACCTCTCTAGTCTGTTTTCCTGAGTTTGAACCTTACTAGACTAGCAATCAGAGGCAAGGGTTACAGTACAGTACAGTTCAATCCCTCAGTAGTGTCTGACTCTTTGCAACCCCATGGATTGCAGCACGCCAGGCCTCCCTGTCCATCACCCACTCCCAGAGCTTGCTCAAACTCATGTCCATCAAGTTGGTGATGCCATTCAACCATCTCATCCTCTGCCATCCCCTTCTCCTGCCTTCAATCTTCCCCAGCATCAGGGTCTTTTCTAATAAGTCAGTTCTTCACATGAGGTGGCCAAAGTATTGGAGCTTCAGCTTCAGCATCAGTCCTTCCAAAGAAATCCCAGGGCTGATCTCCTTCAGAATGGACTGGTTGGATCTCCTTGCAGTCCAAGGGACTCTCAAGAGTCTTCTCCAACACCACAGTTCAAGAGCATCAATTCTTCGGCGCTCAGCCTTCTTCACAGTCCAACTCTCACATCCATACATGACCACAGGAAAAACCAGAGCCTTGACTAGACGAACCTTTGTTGGCAAAGTAATGTCTCTGCTTTTCAATATGCTATCTAGGTTGGTCATAACTTTCCTTCTAAGGAGTAAGTGTCTTTTAATTTCATGGCTGCAGTCACCATCTATAGTGATTTTGGAGCCCAGAAAAATAAAGTCTGACACTGTTTCCACTGTTTCCCCATCTATTTCCCATGAAGTGGTGGGACCGGATGCCATGATCTTAGTTTTCTGAATGTTGAGCTTTAAGCCAACTTTTTCACTCTCCACTTTCACTTTCATCATGGTAACAAATATAGAATGAAAAATTTGAGACATTGCAAGAATTACCAAAATGTGATGCAGAGACATGTAGTAAGCAAATGCTTTTGGGGGAAAAAATGGTGCCAATAGACTGCACTATGAAGGGTTGCCACAAACCTTCGATTTGCAAAAAAAATGCACTATCCTTGAAATATGATAAAGTGAAACACAATAAAATGAGATATGCCTGCAATGGAAGGACAGTCTGATGTATTATAATCATAATAGCTTATCATACTTGGCATACATGATCTCATTTAATCTTCAAAACACCCTATGCACCAGATTTTTAACCCCATTTCACAAATAAGTGAACTATGCCCACATAGGATGAGTATCCCAGGAGAACTGAAATCAAAACTGGGTCTTGAATGACAAGTCAATTGTTAAGGGAGAAAATAAATGTAAACAGGTGATGAAAAGGGCAGAAATGCTGTTCAGACTCATGTTAAGAAAGGAAAACATTATATACAAAATGTCCCAAAGAGAGAGAACACAAATCCCCAGTACTCAAGTTGAAACTTGTTAAGTATTTACCATAGAATTAGTGCAATCAAAGAGAGTTGAGTTCTGCAATATTACTAAATCATCAGTTAAGTCAGTTACATATTATATTTCAATAGGCTTCAGTGGGTTGTCTTGGCTTAGAAGTCTGGTCATTGTTTATACTTGACCTTGGAATATAACTTCATATCAATGCAAAGAGCTTCTTAAAAAAATAAAATAAATAATACAAAAAACCAGCCACTAATGAGGGCAAAACCAATAAAGTTACCAAGCGTGTTGGGTGGGAAAGGCTAATATAATCAACCTCTTTAAAGATTGTCTCATTCCTCTAAAATGTAACTCTTATGTGCAGTAGTGAGGTTTAAAATAGTAAGGACATCCAGTCAAAGGTTAAAGAGGTTGACTAAATCTTAAATGATCATTTTTTAAAAAGTACTTATAAAATTCACCAGTCCTTCTAGTATTTGTCAATGTCAATGTAATGATGCAGTTTTCTGAGTTTGTCCTTAGTTCTTGAATTAGATAAGAAAACTAAGTATTCTAGAGAAGTAAAAATGCTCTGGGTCAGAGTTTCCATTTTATAAAAATTCTCAGTTGTCCAGATCATGGTTTCTTTAAAAGGGTAGTTTCATTTTCAAGGTTATGAATAGGTGGATCAGTGCTAATTTTCATTGTAAAAATCCATGAATTTAAAAACAGGTTACCATTTAAAATAAATTAGTTTAACTGAACAAGAAAGTGATTTATGGACTAGAAATACATTCCTTATCTTCCCTCTCAGTTAGTTTAGTCTATTTCTACTTATTTTGAGCTGTACATTTACGTATTTTTGGTTGATGTACTTCAAGAATGAAATTTTAAGGATTTGATAATCTTATAATAATCATTTCATAATATATACATATATAAAATCATCATCATTGTTCACCTTAAAATTATACAGTGTTATTGGTCAATTGTATCTCAACAGAGCTTGAAAAATTGAACTAGAGGAAAAAACAAACAGAGAAAAATACATATGCAGCATATGCTTTGCACAAAGATCAAAGTAAATACACAACAGCTGCCATTCATTGTGTCTATAACATGTGCCAACATTCCTGCAAGCGAGGTATTTATATTTACCCCATTTTTTGAAAGAGGAAAGTGAGACACAAAGGAAATTGACTTTCTTGAGTTCACATAAGGCACAACTGAGATTCAAACCTCTACCTTTCTGACTCCAAACATGCTTATTTCCTATTTTTTAAATGAAACATTGAGTTTCTTCTTGGAATATCATTGCTTTTCATTTAGAAAAACACAAAAAAATAAGGACAATTTTCACACACTTCTAATCCTGCAGATACTTCAAACCTTTGCTTGTTTTCCCTTTGAAACATTCCAGCCTTCTGCCCACACTCCCCAGGACAATTTCTTAATGTTCTTCAGTCCCACACCCCAGCTTCCTTCTTGAGCTGCCCTGCTCCCTGTCACTTGGGATCCCTGGGACCTTGGGATCAGTTCTTCCTCCTTGCTCTTTTATTTGGCCCTGAAATCAGACTTCTTCCCTTCTGAGTCAATATCCTCACTAAGAACTGGAACCTCAAACCCCTCTCTACAGACTGTAGCCTGAGATTAGCCTCACTCACTCCTTAAACCTACTTCCAACTCTCAAAGATACCCACCAGGGTCAAAGCTCTCAGTCTCAAGTCTGATTGAGGGGGAAAGAGAGTTTTTATAAGAAAGAATTTAGCAATGATAACCTTATGTAAATTCCTATGAACTGTGGTGAAAAAGTCATTTGCTGGCAGTTAGAGACAGAGAGTCTAATTTCAAGGAGAAAAAACACTCAAACTCACTTTTTAAAAGATTTTGGAGATGAACAGAGATAAATCAGAAATTAATTTCTTACTTAGAATTGAAGGCAAAGATCTTTCAGTTAAAAAAGGAAATCCTAGTGCACACACTTGGTATCATATCCAAGGTTCTAAAACTTGAGCAAAAGAGTCTTGAAAGAGACAAAAACAAATTTGAAGTATCTCAGGTAAACCAGATTTTGCTTGGTTTTACAGCATCCTTGCCTGCTCCTAAGGGTTTGTCAACTAAATAAACAAACAATGTTGTCTTCTTTCACTTATTCAAAGTCACAACTGGCTACTCTTACCCTGGCAATGATGATTGTACTTATAATACTGATTTTAGAGAATACTTTTTACTTTTTTAAAATGTGTCCAGATATCTTTTCTCCCCTCTTTCAAAACTCTTCCCCCAAATTTAATCTCTCCAGCATACCTCGTCCAATTAATCCAAGTCTACATCTGGCTCGGAACTTGGGTATGCTAGTTCTCCTAAAGAAAGCTGGGCTTACTCACAAACGTTGCATCTAAGCTCTCAGGCACTCAGTTAGCATATTAACACTTCCTATGTGCTAGGCCCTGTGCTAAATGCTTTAAAGTATTTCATTCAATCCTCACAAAACCTACAAAGCAGACATATGTTCCACAAGGATGAAAAAAAACAAGTCAGAGACATGACAGAGAATTTACGTAGGGTCATACAGCAGCTATGTGGCAAATCTCAACTCAGACTACCCATATCCCGAGCCAGACAGCTCATTACGGAGGCTCTGCACTGGACACTGTTGACTGGCTCCTAGAAATCTTTCCCAAACCATTCTCTCTTGCCTATTGCCCACAGATGTTAGGAAAGTCAAACCTATTCTTTCCCACTGTAGTAAGTAGGCTTGTTCATTGATGCCTACGTGGCATCAATGATAATCTTGGGCAACAAGATATAAAGGAGAGTCTAATGAAAACTTCTGGAAATGTTTTCCTCCCAGATTAAAAGAAAACCATCTTTTTCTTTACCTTCCTTTGTATTTTTAAAAATTTATTTATTTCTAATTGGAGGATAATTACTTTACAATATTGTGCAGTTTCTGTCACACATCAACAAGAGTCAGCCACAGTCAGCCCCTCCCTCTTGAAACTCCATCCCACCTCCTACCCCATTCCACCCCTCTAAGTTTTCACAGAGCACCAGTTTGAGCTCCTTGCATCATACAGCAAATTCCCACTGGCTATCTATTTTATATATGGTAATATATATGTTTCCATGCTACTCTCTCAATTCGTCCCACCCTTTCCTTCCCCTACTGTGTCCATAATCTGTTCTCTATGTCTGTATCTCCATTGCTGCCCTGCAAATAGATTCATCAGTATCATCTTTCTAGATTTCATATATACGCATTAGTATATGATATTTGTTTTCTCTTTCTGACTTACTTCACTCTGTATAATAGGCTCTAGGTTCATCCACCTCATCAGAACTGAAAAAGTCATTTTTTTCATCTGTATTTTTCCTTTCAGTTTGGAATGGTTTTATAAAGCTATTGTACATGGATCTAGGATGGTCATCTTGGTATCATAAGGAAAAGACCAAAAAAAATTTTAAATAAGGACCTTGATATGATAAAATAGAATCACCTACCTCCCAGCTACTTATGAAACAAACAGTAAGTGTTGTTACAGTTTAAGTGGAAGTGTTAGTTGCTCAGTTGTGTCCAACTCTTTGTGACCCCATGGACTGTAGCCCACCAGGCCCCTCTGTCCATGGAATTCTCCAGGCAAGAATACTGGAGTGGGTAGCCATTCCCTTCTCCAGGGGATCTTCCTGACCCAGGGATCCAACCCGGGTCTCCTGCTTTGCAGGCAGGTTCTTTACCATCTGAGCTACCAGGGAAGCCAATTTGGCTTTCTGTTACTTGCCAATGAAAATATCCCTGTCTGATACCTACTAATCACCCTGCTGCCCAAGGATGGCAAAATTTAAGGAAGGTCAGTGACTTTTAAATCTTTTTTTAAAAATAAAACGTACTATTCTGGTCTTTTCTAGAACTCAAATGACTTTCTGGAACTAAGTGTGTGCTGAATATGATAACCATAGTAAGCACTCAGCAAATATTAATTGAATTGATGAGCAAATGTACTCTTGGAATTTACCATAAATGGTCATTAAAACAGTTGACATATGTCAGCAATTCCTGAGCTAAATTCTACAGATACTGGACCAACACAAGATATAGAGAGGTGTGGTCTCTACCCTCACAGAGTTTGCAGTTTAGTTAGAAGTAGGAAGACAACTGGAACACTATGAGGGCAGTGCCCTTATGGTACTTTAAAACAGCAGAGTCTTAGAAACAGCTTTTTTAAAAAAGAGAGCTTTGATAGTATCACTTAAAAATAGGAATATTCTGCAGAAAAATGAAGAAGAAAATGACCAAAATGATTATTTATGGATGGGAGGATTTCAAGCAATTTTCATTTCCCTCTTTGAATTTTTCTACATTGAAAAATTTCAAAATATAGATAAGTATTAGAGGGAAAATAAAAAATCTATTATGTCACTAGTACCAAGAGATTTGAGATCCTTTCTAAGTCTATTATTCGAATTTACAGCAGATTAGTTTTACTTGAATCTAAGCAACAGAAACAATATTATTGTAAATATCTTGGAGCAAGCTATGAAGAGAGAAAACTTCTTAAAATGAGAGCCACATAATATTCACAAATATGAAATATTATCATCCATGGTATATAGAGAATGCCAAATTAACTGCTACTATAAAACATTATGATTCAATTCAATTTAAAATCCTTAGCTTTTAATGCTGTTTCGTAACTACTATGTGCAATTTATATTGTCTGTTTAGTTCCCTGCTGTGTCTTCTCTTGTTTCAATATTTTGCCCTAAGAATTTTCATTAATTTATAAATGTTTATTACTATTATAAGAAAATAATAACCTTCATAGAAAAATGGATCACCAGCTTCAAATGTTCAATTTTCTATCCCAAGTAGTATCAGACACTGAGAGGTGGGGACTAATTTGATTACTAATCAGACTTAACAAAAGAGAAGCTCAACACTTACCAGTAGAGATCATTGACTTATCGCCTTAATTATTTCTCTTCACTTAGTCCTTTAATCATATTTTCTGTTTGCTTTCAATTTTATCTCCCTTTTTGAATTTCTGGCTTGCAATCTCCACTCCCTATGACCCTCATATTGTTAAATCACTTATTTTCAGTGATCCTACACGTCATAAAAACCATCTTCAGCTTTAGAAGGACCAAGTTGGGGAAAAAAAAAGCATCAGGAATTGCAAACAGGTAGTATCATTGTGCCGCTGCTGCTGCTACTGCTGCTAAATCGCTTTAGTCGTGTCTGATTCTGTGAGACCCCACAGACAGCAGTCCACCAGGCTCCCCCGTCTCTGGGATTTTCTAGGCAAGAATACTGGAGTGGGTTGCCATTTCCTTCTCCAATGCATGAAAGTGAAAGTGAAGTCGCTCAGTCATGTCCGACTCTTAGCGACCCCATGGACTGCAGCCCACCAGGCTCCTCGGTTCATGGGATTTTCCAGGCAAGAGTACTAGGGTTTCCATAACAAAGTGCTGCAGACTGGATGGTTTAAACAGAAATGTACTGTCTCACAGTTCTAGAGGCTGGAAGTCCAACATCAAGTTGTCAACAGGGTTGATTTTTTTCTGCGGGCCACGAGGGAAGGATAAGCCCCAGCCTTTCTCTTGAGCCTACAGATGGCCATCTTCTCCCAATACCTTCTCATGGTCTTCTCTCTGTATGTACATGTCTGTGTTCTAATCTCCTCTTCTTATAGGGACCACAGTCATACTCGATTGAGGCCCACACCATTGGCCTCATTTCAGCTTAATTAACTCTTTAAAGACTTCCCTGGTGGCTCAGAGGGTAAAGCGTCTGTGTACAATGCAGGAGACCTGAGTTTGATCCCTGGGTCAGGAAGATTCCCTGGAGAAGGAAATGGCAACCCACTCCAGTACTCTTGCCTGGAAAATCCCATGGACAGAGGAGCTTGGTACAGGCTACTGTCCATGGGGTCGCAAAGAGTCGGGCACCACTGAGCGACTTCACTTTCACTTTCATTTACAAATAGAGTTATAGCTGAAGCACTGGGTGTTAGGCTTCAACATAAAAATTTGTAGGGAGGGGAAAGACAAAATTTAGCCCCAGACACAGCTATAACCAGAAAGATGATCGATTTAAGTAGGTAACATGGACTTAGACAAAGGTAACAAAGAACATGCTTCCTGGGTTCAAAGAAATGCAAGCTACTGCACTTTGACTTTGAATTATCTGTGCTGACAAACAGAAAAGATCATTGATGATCCATCAAAAGAGGAAACAGATACCTCCTGGATCCCACCACATCTGTGCAGGGAACTGGGTTGGATGACAAGAGGATAATCAAACTCTCCAAAGACAGTCCCCAGAGCATGGGGCACAAGAAGAAATGGCACCTCACGGTAATCTGCCCATAGACAAAAGAGTTTGCCTTACAAAAGGGGCAGGAGACAAGAGGAATAGTGAGAGGGGTCCCACCAGACAATGAGAAATTATTTAAAAATCCAAATCCATACACCTACACTTGAAATGTTCTTCACTTGTTAAGTACATTTCTTGTGGCTTACTATAAAAACAATTTGACAACAATTCTCAAAAAACCTTTAATCCTAATATCGACCAGAATCTCTCTAAAGCATGATTTTTCAAGCTGTGGCTACTGTACTTGTCACATCTTTTTCTCTTTTCTCTGGAAAGACATTAATCCAGAAAGGCAAGCTCCCAGGTGGATAAGTTTAATTCAAATATATTTTCTGATACAACAAGGCACAGCAATGGTCTTGTCAATGAAGGATGTGTTCCCTAACTGGGAGCCCTACAAACAGAGTGATTTGGTGCCTCTGGCTAGTGAAAGAACCAAATGGCTTCTTCTGGGCTGGAAACAAAGGTATAATGCATATTACATTTGGGTTGGGGCTTCCCTGATGGCCCAGATGGTGAAGAATTTGCCTGCAATGTAGGAGATTTGGGTTTGATCCCTGGGTCGGGAAGATCCCCTGGAGAAGAGAAGGCTACCCACTCTGGCATTCTTGCCTGGAGAATTCCATGGACAGAGGAGCCTGGTGAGCTATCATCTGCGGGATCACAAAGAGTTGGACACAGCTGAGCAACTGACACATATACACACACACACACACACACACACATATTTGGGTTGAATTTTTAGCCAGCACAAGATACAAATGAACTATGTAGTAAAAATTATCATTGAAATTTTAATTCATAAAGTATAATAATGGTTTTCTGTATACCATCAGTTCAGTTCAGTCGCTCAATCGTGTCCGACTCTTTGTGACCCCATGAATCGCAGCACGCCAGGCCTCCCTGTCCATCACCAACTCCCGGAGTTCACCCAGACTCACGTCCATCGAGTCAGTGATGCCATCCAACCATCTCATCCTCTGTCGTCCCCTTCTCCTCCTGCCCCCAATCCTCCCAGCATCAGTCCTTTCCAATGCTATTCAGTAATTCTTGATATGGGTGAACCATAGGAGCTAGGGCAAAACAAGGAACTAAGAAAAAAATCAAAATGCAGTGTCCAACACTCAAATAACCTACTTTTGAGGGCACTAACCAAGTCCTGTTCAATAGCCCTTGTTGCAGTGCTGCAGTGCTTGCCCCTGAACACATCTCTCCTCCAGCAACAAAATACAAAGAAACTATATGGGATGAAAAATAACTACATGCTTGCGGCAGCTGGGTCAAATTCTGGACAAAAGATACAAAGAGACCAAAAAACCCAACTGCTGCTTTGAAGAGCCCAGAGTGACAGTGGGGTACTGCACATGCCCCCTGCACACAACAGTACCTAAGGGGTGGGCAAACTATCTAAGCCACCCCTCTGACTCAACCCCTGGATAAACCCCTACTCTCACCCCATATGAGGAACAAGCTCACCCCTAGCTCAGGGGGCAAGTAAGCAAGGGAAACTGTAAGAATACTGGACTGGGTTGCCATGCCCTCCTCCAGGAGATCTTCCCCACCCAGGAATCAAACCTGCATCTCTTATATTTCCTGCATTGGCAAGCAGGTTCTTTACCACTAGCACCACCTCAGAAGTCCACATTCATATTTATCTTATTGTAACTGTAAAGCATAAATGTATGTCCTTTTTTGTAGTGTAAAAGGTTTTCCTCCAAATGCCTCAACTGATTTTCCTCTTTCCTCATCCTCTTTAAAAATATAAATCATATTAATAATGTATCATTTGGGATTTCAAGTTTAAAGAAAAGTGACAAAAGACACTTGCAAACCAGTATGAATGCAGAAACTTAATTTTTTTTCTCTTTTTCAAAATTTTCAGTTCAGTTCAGATGCTCAGTCATGTCCGACTCTTTGCAACCCCATGAATTACAGCACGCCAGGCCTCCCTGTCCATCACCAACTCCTGGAGTTTACCCAAACTCATGTCCATTGAGTCAGTGATGCCATCCAGCCATCTCATCCTCTGTCATCCCCTTCTCCTCCTGCCCCCAATCCCTCCCAGCATCAGGGTCTTTTCCAATGAGTCAACTCTTTGCATGAGGTGGCCAAAGTACTGGAGTTTCAGCCTCAGCATCAGTCCTTCCAATAAACACCCAGGACTGATCCCCTTTAGGATGGATTGGTTGGATCTCCTTGCAGTCCAAGGGACTCTCAAGAGTCTTCTCCAACACCACAGTTCAAAAGCATCAATTCTTCAGCGTTCAGCTTCCTTCACAGTCCAACTCTCACATCCATACATGACCACTGGAAAAACCATAGCCTTGACTAGACAGACCTTTGTTGGCAAAGTAATATCTCTGCTTTTGAATATGCTATCTAGATTGGTCATAACTTTCCTTCCAAGGAGTAAGTGTCTTTTAATTTCATGGCTGCAGTCACCATCTGCAGTGATTTTAGAACCCCAAAAGATAAAGTCTGACACTGTTTCCCCATCTATTTGCCATGAAGTGATGGGACCAGATGCCATGATCTTAGTTTTCTGAATGTTGAGCTTTAAGCCAACTTTTGCACTCTCCTCTTTCACTTTCATCAAGAGGCTTTTTATTTTCTCTTCACTTTCTGCCATAAAGGTGGTGTCATCTGCATATCTGAGGTTATGGATATTTCTCCCAGGAACCTTGATTCCAGCTTGTGCTTCCTCCAGCCCAAAGTTTCTCATGATATACTCTGCATATAAGTTAAATAAGCTGGGTCACAATATACAGCCTTGACATACTCCTTTTCCTATTTGGAACCAGTCTGTTGTTCCATGTCCAGTTCTAACTGTTGCTTTCTGACCTACATATAGGTTTCTCAAGAGGCAGGTCAGGTGGTCTGGTATTCCCATCTCTTTTAGAATTTTCCACAGTTTATTGTGATCCACACAGACAAAGGCTTTGGCATAGTCAATAAAGCAGAAATAGATGTTTTTCTGGAACTCTCTTGCTTCTTTGATGATCCAGTGGATGTTGGCAATTTGATCTCTGGTTCCTAAGCCCACCTAATTGGACAGTTTATTTTAAATTGACAGACATTTATGGAATCATTCCAAAGAATATACGATTTTCTACTATTTGTATGGGGAACCGAGTAAGTCATAGAGGGAAAGATCCAAAGATTCCATGTGCATACTACTTCTTTTGTTTTGTACCAAAATCAGCAACTAAAGCTTAAGAATTATTTCAGTACTAAATTCTAGATTCTGAAGTTTTCATTGAAACTGATATCTGTGGAAAGCAAAAGTCTTGAAAATACATAAATATCCCAGATCAGGATTATTCAGGTTGATTTTAGAATTGCACAATGAGTCAGTTGAACATTTAAAATGTTTTATTTTCTTGTCTCCCCAAAAATCTTTTCATAGTTATTAATAACCAAAGTAATTTGGGGGAAGTCTCTACTTCTAACAGCTTAGAGATGCCGATCTTCAATAGGGAATGAGAGAAAGAAGTGTGGATTGCTACACCGCAGCCTTCATTTGACAGCACCCTGTGTGCTAAACCAGAAGTTTGTAAACTGGGATATGTACTCCCATGGGATACCCAGAGATTTCCTAGGGGAACCCAGGCAAGGAATGTTTGAACGGAATCAATTTTTAGACCCTTAAGTTTCCTCCATATACTCTCCTAATACTGGTCTGTCTAAAAAATGCACTCCAAGCCATGTTGAGCCAGCTCCTGCCTTTCCGTTTTGTAATCAACTTTCCACTTTCACAAAAGAAATGCATACGTCTCACCATATGGTGTCTTCTTAGGGTGTACTGAACTTAGAAAAACATTTGTGAGACAAAGGGACAGTTTGAAGTATTATGTAGGTGTTGATATAATAAATGGCTTTGACTGGGCAACAAATATGATTGCAAGTAGTTTCCAATGTCTGCTTCCAGCACAACTGAAGGAGGACCTAATTGAGCTGTAATTTGACAGATCATTGAAAAAAAGGGATAATAGATCACTATGTGATGTTTGTCATATATCTCTGAAAACTTCAAAGAACTGAGTGATGTTGTATAGCAAATAAGGCTTCCCAGGTGGTGCTAGTGGTAAAGAATCTGCCTGCCAATGCAGGAGACATAAGAGACATGGGGTTTGATCCCTAGGTCGGGAAGATTCTCTGGGGGAGGGCACGGCAACCAACTCCAGTATTCTTGCTGGAGAATCCCCATAGACCGAGGGGCTTGGTGGGCTATAGTCCACAGGGTTGCAAAGAGTCGGACACGACTGAAACAACTTAGCACGCACTCATGCAGGCATAAAACAAATAACAAATCCCTTTCCATTCCCATCTAGTTATGTGAACAGGTTTGTTAAGCAAAGGGATAGAGATGACATCTCTTCTATAAAAAATAAGAGAACAAACTCTGCAACAAAATGATCAGAGAGGAAGCCAAGACAACTGAGCATGTTCAATTCACCTCCTTTAACCAGAAACAATTTACTCCATGAAGTCATGTTAATATTTAATGTGAGGGTAAATAGAAACTACCCAATTTGAAATCAAATATTTAATTACTTCAAGTCTGAAATTCTGTGCCACAGATAATTTTGGTGGTAGGAGTTGTGAGCAACAAAGAGACTAGAATGCTCCTACAAAGTACTACACTTGCTAGTAAGGCAAAGATACTGTAATCAGTTTCATTAACAGTCAACCCTACACATAGTTACAAATTATGTACATGTGTGATATATTTTAAGATCTACTCCCTTAGCCACTTTCAAATTTAAAATACAGTATTATTAACTATTGTCACCATGACGTACATCACATCCACGTTTATTTATAACTGGAGGATTGTACCTTTGACCACCTTCCCCCATTTTCCAACTGCTCCCCCACCCCCGACCCCTGGCCACCACCAATCTATTCTCTGTATCTATGAGTTCATGTTGCTGTTGTTGTTGTTTTAGATTCCACATATAAGTGAGATCATTTGGTATCTGTGGTGATCATTTTGCAAAGTAGACAAATATCAAATCATTATGTTGTACACCTGCAAAGAATATAAGGTTGTATGTTAATTATATATCATTTTTTACAAAACAGAACAAGAAATACCATGCTGGATTGATAAAAAGAAGGCAGAGACAAAATGCAATGGATATTCCATATGTAAATGACATGTTGGTTTATAATCTTTTGGATATACATATACACTATAAACTATCTAAAAATTGATAATTTTACCCATAGCACTTTGTACTCTGCCTTTGATGAAATAGAACTGAGTGATTTGAGAGTACTAAGGATATGATCATTCTTTCTAAATCACAGTTCAGCATCTTCTGTTACTATAGAAACATATCTTCACATTAAACGGTATAAATTAATAAGTCTAAACCAAAAAAGAAAAGTTTCAAAACCTTGGAATAATCTTTCCAAACATACATCTTCTGCATTTTTATTTTCTCATAAACTATAATGCTTCCCATTCTTCCAGTTCCTCAAAGCAAATTTACAGATGAGTGTGACTATCTCTACTCAGAGCCAAGCTTATCTTTCACACAGGGAGCCACTGCACATGGATTCAGTGATGATCCTTTGAAGGAGTCAGAAGAGCCATATCATTTTATCCTCATGCATGACTGAGGGGTATAAAATCCCCATTCCACCTCCAGGACTAGAGCACAACCCACAAACACCCACACAAACAAATAGCAACTCAGGATGAAATTGAACAAACTCGAGGGACTATCAATTGAAATTTTCCACTCTAAAACAATTTCATTAGAGATGGCATTGCTAGAAACAGTACGTTATAGTTGACTTCCCCCAAATTACAATGCAGCTCAGAAACAAAGTCTCTATTATCATCTTTGGCAGAAGTTTTTAAGACCATTTTTATTTACTCCAAACTCTATTGGAACAAAGTCAGCACCAGGCCCTTTGCAATTTTTACGTCAAGTGTTTCCTGCTGTAATTAAGGAAGCAGTGGAACTCAAAGCAAGCACCAAGAGAAAGTATCTTATTGACTGGTGGAATTTTAGGAATTTCAAATTTCTGTTTTGCTGTACAACTACATTTTATTACCACTTTAAATCTTAAAATGTAATAAATACAAATTGCTTCAGTAATGATGGAAAACTTTCTCAGCTTTAATGAAACCTTTTATTTGCTACTGGAACTTTTATTCTTTCCAAATGGTAGCATAGACAAGAAAAATAATGACTACTTATTTTGAGGGAAAACTTTAGCAATTTGAATAATTTTATTCTTGGGTGATTTTTAAGGCATTTGGAGTTTTTCTGTTTATTGTTTTCATTTATTTTTGAAGTACAAACAAAAAATATACACATATAGACACTATCACAATATTATTTTCTAATTCTATATCAAAATACTGATACCTATGTACCACTAACACCTGTCAGAGGTTGGTCTGATCTGATTGAGAATTTTTATGTATTCAGGGCTCCCCCACATCTCAGCTCTTGACCATGAGAGGCAGATCGTGTAAAGGTTAGTCACACAGGCTCTGCAGCTGGACTCCTTGGCTTTTTATTAGAGCCCTGACCCCCTCCTACCTGTAAAATCTCTGAAAACTTCTCAGTCCTCAGTTTTCTTATGTGTGAAAAGAAGAGTTACTAGAATCTGCCTCGTGAAGTGAGTGGGAAGATTAATGAGGTCTGTCCTGTAAAACTGTAGACTAGAGTCTGGCACATGGTAAGCACTTAATAAATATTTAGCTCTTATATGGTTTTCTTTTGTGAATCCATCCACTTCTAGACTGGATGCACTGTCAGATGATATCATTCATTCATTCCACAAGCATCTGTTGAGCACTACTTTATATAGGAATAAGCAAAAGGGGCACAAAGATGAATGAGACACAGTGTCTACAATTTTAGTGCACAATTATTATTGCATCTTGCTATCTTTCTTGCAGAGCACCATGAAGCACACTCTTTCACTAGATCACACATTTTCCTATTTTTCCCATGTGCTTGGAACTAATCGAGCTTCAGAAAAATTTCACTTCAGCTTCTGAAATCTTAATCATGCACAATTTAGCCAGCAGCTACAGGTTTTTCCACATTGGAAAATAGATGATTAAATGGTCTAATCAGATTCTGACTTAGCCAAAAACTTGAAAAACATAGGAAGACAACCATGACTGACACATTCATTTTCCTGAATGTGGACACTACAAAAAGCAGCTGCAGAAAAATAGTGCCATTTACATCCCACTGACCCACAGCAACTAAAACTGCACAGTTCAGCATCAAACCCTTCAAGTACCTAAGTGTTAGTCGCTCAGTCGTGTCTGACTCTTTTCAACCGCATGCACTGCAGCCTGCCAGGTTCCTCTGTCCATTGATTCTTCAGTATTCTTCAGAATACTGAAATGGGTTGCCACGCCCTCATCCAGGGATCTTCCAGATGCAGGGATCAAGCCCCGGTCTCCCCCATTGCAGGCAGATTCTTTACCATCTGAGCGACCAGAGGATCCCCTCAAGTACCTAAACTGAACTCAATTTAAGATAAAATAGGAAGCTTATTTAGGCATAGTTTCATCACTTTCCAAAAAGTTCTGAAACTGACTTCCAACAGGGCACCTTATAGGCCTTTAGTTTTTTCAAACAATTTCATTTATGTCTTGCATTCAGAGAATTCATTAAAAAGCAAAATCTTTAAGTTTGACTATAAATCCTGAACTAATGTGGTATTTCAGACATCACAAACTCCAAATGATCTTAAATATGTTGTCCTCTGCTAATTTGCTGCTCTTGAAAATGTGCAATAAATTCAATTAAAAAGGAAAGCATCTTCAAATTAGTTGCAAGATCAACTAGGATATTATCTGCTTACTAGATGTATCATAATAAAAAAAAAACATCTAATATGCATTACATTGTTTAATTCAAAAGGAAACTGGATATTCTCTCTTCCAATAAAAGGACCAAGATCCGTTGGGGGTTGGTTTTATTTTTTTTCTTTTCAACAGCCAATAATGACTGTGTTAACTTTCTAAAACAGACTGAATAATTGCCAAAATATGTCTTCCGAGGAGTCACCCTGCCCAACACAACAGGAGATCATGTGTAAACACAAAGGCACCCTTCTTGCTTCTTCCTTCTTGCCTTTCTGCATCACACCACCTCCCCTGGTCACAATATTTTTTTTTTAAAAACCCCTATGATCCTTTTGAGATGGGGCAGATAAAAATCCTGAAATATGGGGTACCCTCACAGGAAACCTCCCTCAGTGCGTGGCACAACTCGTTTGAATGCAAGACGCCACAGTGAGAATTTATCTCTAAGCCTTGATTCTCCAAACGAATGCGCATGTTTTGACCTTTGCTTTTGTATTTAAACACGTATGTTCCATCACGCAGGATCCTCTTGGTCTCAGCTAATGTCCTTGCTTAATGTATGCATTTTTCACATCCATTTTTAAATCCTTCCTGAGTGAACATTTCAAAGGGGGTAAACGTCATGGAAAGAAGTGAGGGAGGGGAGAGGGGAGATACGAAGCCTGGGATGTCTGCCATCCTCGCTGCGACCCAGAATCCGTATTCTTTTCCTCCTCTCCCCAGCCCCCTCTCCCCGCTCGCCCCTTCCCTCAGCAGCAGGAGGAACGCGCGGAGGGGCCGCTGGCTGCAGCCGCCACCTGCCGCGGCGTGGAAAAGCTCCAGTTGTCACTTACCCAGCAGGGTGAGAATGGCTCATTTTTGCAGGATCCCTTTTGGACCCGCGGCGGGCACGGAGGGTGGGTTCGGGGGACCTGTGCACGCCGGGGCCGCTACAGTCGCCTTTGCCGGGTGGTTCCGCACTGCGGTCGCCAGTGCGCGGGGCACTGGGGCTGGGCCGCCGCCCCTGGGCGCCCGGGCTGCACGCAGCCTCCCAGGGCCTCACCCGCCCGCGGTATCCACGTCCTCCGGTTGCTAAGGCGGGAAGGAAGGCAAGCGGGGAGGATTTAGAGAAGCCCAAGCGCTGCTGGAGCCGAGCCCAGGGAAGCTGGAAGTGAAGCCCAGCTTCCAGCGCTTTTACTGGGCCCAGATGTGAGAGGATACCCAGGCCCCTGCGCTGTAGCTCTAGGGCTCTCGTTCCCTAGGCACCTGCGATCTGAACACACACACCCACTACGCGGGCAGGTTCCCTAGGCACCTGCGACATGAAAACACACACATACACACACACACACACGCCCTGCTTATGCTGGTGTGCTTTCTGCTAGGCCCTGGGAAGGGAGGGTTAGTTCAAGCTGTGGCTTTTGATTTTGTTTCTCCAACTGCCAGAGATTGCTGTTCCTGGATTTCCTCCTTGGAAAACCCCTAACCTTGCTCCTAACTGAGGTCACTACTTCTGGCAGACAGGGCTGAGGGTTCTGATATTCAGAAAGTGGGAAAGATGCTGTTCCTCACTGAAGCATGCTGGCTCCTGGAACTTGTATTTGAATCTAGTAGGGAAAATGCAAGGCTTAGTCAGAGAAGCCTGGGTTTATTCAAGGGGGCCTTGGTGTGGAGGAAGTTGAAAGCCTAGGATTCAGATGAGCTATTCCTAGTCCTGTTTTTGCTTTGTCAGGTTCTATACTGGGTAATCTGACCTCCGGCCTCAGGTTTGCCTTGTATGAGTCAGGGTTGGACACATTCAAGGTGACTGAGTTCTCCATGGATCTCAGTTCTAGCTCAGCCACACTTACCAGCATGAAAAGCATCATCTCATTAATGGCATTCTGCTTTCCCACGCGTCCTAAAGGCCCACCAAGAACGTCAGAGTCCAGTCTGCTTCACATGACATTCAAGCCCCTTTATCATCTATCCCTAGCATCCTTTGTCAACCTCATTATGACCACTTTCTCCGCCTCTGCTACCCTAAACTCTAGCAAGACCAAATTTTCACTTTCCCTCTCATGGGAACATGCTTCTACCCTGACAACTTGACAAACTTCTATTCATCCTTCAACTCTTACCTCAAATCTTGTCTTCTTTGACATCTCCAGGTGAGTTTATGACTCCTGCCTCTGGGGTCCCACTCTGCCTGGACATATCTGTTTCACACTTACTTACTGATCTGTGGCTGCCTTTCCTACTTGAACCTGAGCTTCTCTATTTCATGGTGTATATCTACATGTATATCTATTATTTTTCAGTAGTCTCAGAGGCAAACAGCAGTGTAACAATTGTTTGGAGTATAAATGAAGGCAAAAAGAAAAATCTCTTCAAAATGGTTTCATTTTTACTGCTGCTGCTGCTACTGCCACTAAGTCGCTTCAGTCGTGTCCGACTCTGTGTGACCCCATAGACAGCAGCCCACCAGGCTCTGCCGTCCCTGGGATTCTCCAGGCAAGAACACTGGAGTGGGTTGCCATTTCCTTCTCAATTTTACTGAGTACTTACTAAATGCTCTCCTTGGTCTTTTATTGAGCACTTACTAACTGTTCATTATCTCACTTAATCCTTACCTCTATTCTCTAAAGTTGGTTTTTTTCCTTCATTTCATAAGACACAGAGAAGTTATTTTTTTTGCCTGAAGTGTATAATAGCTTCTAAGTGGGAAAACCAGGATTCAAATACAACTCTGATTCCAAAACCTGGGTTTTTAACAATTACAGATTCCTTTCTCCATAACTCCTGTGCATTGCTGCAGAAGTCAAATTTTCTATACTATCAGAGTTTTCTGACCTGAAAGACCAAGAGTCATCTCTGTAGAGACAAAATAGCATTCTAGCTCAATAGCTTAGGTCCTGAGACAGAGGACTCCAAGCTGCTTTGGGGAGCAGATGGCTAGAGCAACTAGAGAGAGGCCAAGGTTGTCAAAGAAGAAATATGTGATTTGAAGTGGCATTTTATGTTTAAATGAGGAAGCCTTATAGATATATACCTAATCACTGCACAGCCATAAATGGCACTTGAACCCACCCTTCCCCCATAAGCTTACTCCTATTGATTGTCGTTTCCCTTGGATGATGTCCTTAAAGTTCACTGTAAGAAGATTTCACCTGGATAAAAACTGGGAGGGAGAGAGAAGGACTACAGAGAGACTTCATCATTTTCCCAAGTGCTACCAACCCCTAAGGATGGTGTAAATAAAATAATATTATGTAAGTACTAGTTGTTACATATTAATTCATTTGTGTAAATAGAAAATGGTATTCTCTCACCGGTGGAATGAGAAAGAAAATTAAGATCCACTATTTAGATACTCAGGGTTTGTAGGAAAGACTATCTGGCACGCAGCAGACAGTGAGGTACCCTGAGCAGCATGTAATAATTCATAAATGGGGTTTGAGTTCACTACCCCTGCAAGCTGCACAATTTCACATCCCTGATGAAAACTGCAAGGAAGCTACTAATTTTCACTTCAGAAAATGCTCACTGTGAGAATGCATTGGGAATTTAGCCAGAAGGAATTTTTATGTTAATTTCTAGTATGGAGATGGGAAAAAGGAAAAGAGAAAAAAAAAAAAAACAGTAAATTAAACTGTTTCATAGACCAAATAGTCACTAGAGTCATTTTCATTTTCTCACAGGGAAACAAGTCCCCATATGTCCCTGGTAGTATCATAAATACAAAGAGATTTCTGTTTTGTACAAAGACCTGTGGAATTGTGCTTTGTGGACAAGAGGTTGATAGAAGCAGGAGAGAAGAAACACAAGAACTACTCCTAGAATGATGACTGGATCTCTGCTTTGGTTGAATACTAGCTGAACCTGGAAATCACAGATCTAAACCATCAGCAACCATCTCCTAGGTCAGGAGTGGGAAATCCATGACTCAAGGGTCAAATCTTTGCTGCTGCCTGATTTTTTACATTCCACAAGTGTAGAATGGTTGCTACATTTGTAAATTGTTTGAAAAAGTCAAAAGAAAAATAATGTCATAAGATACATGAACATTACATGAAATTCACATTTCAGTATCCATAAGTAAAGTTTTGTTGGAACAGAGACACACATTTGTTTATAAATCACCTATGGCTGCTTTGGTGTTACAAAGGCAGAATTGAGTAGTTGTCACAATGACCTTATGGCTCACAAAGACTAGAATATTTACTATCTAGTCCTTTACAGAAAGAGTTAGTCCACCCCTGGCTTAGATTGTCACTGTAGTCCGAGAGGTAATTTACCCTCCTGGACTTTGAGAACAGATACCACATCTTTTATCTTTTATCCTCAGTACCTACCACAGTGATTCTCACAAAGTATACTCAACAAGCAAATGAAGGAAAGCATAAACAGATGAGCAATAAGTTTTCCCAAGGGTTTATTTTCTCCCACAGGTAAAGATCAACTCATCAGGATTTTCTCCTCGGATATAACAGACGTGCATGACGATCTGACGTGACCTTCTTTCAGCACTATATATAACTCCACTTTATTTTCTTGGGCTCCAGAATCACTTAAGATGGTGACTACAGCCATGAAATTAAAAGACACTTGCTTCTTGGAAGAAAAGCTATGACCAACCTAGACAGCATATTAAAAAGCAGAGACATTACTTTGCTGACAAAGGTCCGTATAGGCAAAACGATGGTTTTTCCAGTAGTCATGTATGGATGTGAGAGTTGGACCATAAAGAAACCTGAGCACCAAAGAATTGATGCTTTTGAACTGTGGTGTTGGAGAAGACTCTTGAGAGTCCCTTGGACAACAAAGGACTGTCCAAGTCCCTTGCTTTTAGTGCATAAATCTGAATCCTGGGAGCAAATGTTATGCTTGAAATGTATGAGTGTGATTAGCTTCCTACTTAATAATACATATTTTATTTTTAAAAATCAACATATTTTATGAAATATACACACAGAACCATGCAAAAAACTGTGTGTGGTTTTGTGCACAGTCACATCCCAAAGGGTGTCAATCCTAAAGGGAATCAGTCCTGAATATTCATTGGAAGGACTGATGCTGAAGCTGAAGCTCCAATACTTTGGCCACCTGATGTGAAGAACTGACTCATTGGAAAACATCCTGATGCTGAGAAAGATAGAAGGTCAGAGGAGAAGGGAATGACAGAGGATAAGATGGTGGGATGATATCACCAACTCGATGGACATGAGTTTGAACAAGCTCTAGGAGTTGGTGATGGACAGGGATGCCTGGTGTGCTGCAATCCACAGGGTCGCAAAGAGTTGGACATGACTGAGTGACTGAACTGAACTGATAAGACTTCAGTGAGACTTCCCAGGTAGCTCAGTGGTAAAGAACCCGCCTGCCAATGCAAGAGATGCAGGAGACATGGGTTCAACCCCTGGGTTGGGAAGGTCCTCTGGGGGAGGAAAAGATAACAGCCCGCTTCAGTATTCTTGCCTGGGAAATGCCATGGACAGGAGTCTGGCAGGTCACAGTCCATGGAGTCACAACTGAGGGTCACATGACTGAGCATAAAACTCCAGTAGAAAGTAGTGTAAGCATTTCATCAGGGCACAAGTGTAGATGGTTATGTTTATAAGAGAGCTTCCTAATACCTTGTATCCTCCAACATTAGCTTGGGTCCTTCAGAACTTCAGCATTGAGAAGTTGGAAAATAAAGAACAAATGTACACGGATTTAATTTCAAACCTGAACTGTTTTCCAGCTTTCCCTAATAATCTTCCCTAATTAGCTTAATTCCAGTGAGTCATTTGGTGAAGCATGGTATTGGATATTATATAGGAAGGGCTTGGCAGGCATATACAATGGATACAGAGACAAACTCAAGCAGACAGTCCTAATTTAGAGTTCTGAGCAACCGGGATAGGTGAGGTGTCTCCAAACCCTTCTACCCCTATTTCTGAGCTAGAAAGAATCTACAGACAGATTGGAATGGACATTCAATAAACTTATTTAGTGGCCATGGGAAATCAATAGCATTTACTGTACCTGAGGCCTCACAGACAAACAGAGTGACTGTCTGCCCTGAAGCTGAAGTATATCGGCTACATAGACACGCAGATGAAGAATGACAAAGTAAGTGCAAAGCGCAGTGATAGAAGTACGGATATGGTGCAATACAGGGGTGCCTTTTGACTAATGGCCTCATCCTACCCCATCACCATCATTTCCTGTCAGGTACTCACTCATTGTGATGATGAACACCAGTTCTCACTAATCACATTCTTATTGCAACTAGCCTTAATACCCTGATTATTCCTCACCATCTCCCAGGGATTCTATGCCAGGAGAGGGAGAAGACTGGCTATGTTGGAAGAGAAACGTAGAAGCTGTTGGGAAGGCATAACCATAAGAAATCTGAGAGTAAAGGATATTTGTGTTTTAATTACCATTATAATTCTGATATATGCATTTCCCACCCCATCCCAAAATTTCTCTAGGCAGATCAAGGAAGAACTCACAGAGGAGGCAGTGTTTAAGATGAGCCTAAAAAGATGTGTAGGAGTTGGCCAGGAAGATGGGGCTTTGGAGGGAAGAGGGTGTCTTCCCCATGCCAGGACCTCCCCATTTAAGCCTCTCAAGCTGACAGTGGCCTCAGCCAGTCTGTAGAACCTATCCTGATTTCTGCAGCCCAAACATTAATGGAGGTTGTGATTTGGAAGAGAAAAAAGGAAGAGGAAGAGAATAAAAGGTAGGAGATGATGGTTTTATCAAGAAAATGGGAACTGAACAGAGCTCAGTCATGTTAAGCCACTGCTTTGGGGCCACCCCCTCTTCTAAGGCTTTTTCTGCACTGCTCATGCTACATAGGCATATACTGTGTTTTGCATGCATGTCTCCTCCAACCCCAAGCTAAGTTTCTGCTCTCCACACCAGGCCAATCAAACTGCCATGAATTTAGGAAGCCCTTAATAAATATTTGTTAAGTAAGTGGTGCAAAGGGTATAATCTATGTTGTCCTAGACACTCCATTTGGAAGAGAGGATGTGAAGCAGGTGATAAGAGTCATAATAATTATTTCCCTGGCTATGGCTCTAACCATGTAGAAGTGAATTTGTTAGATGTTAACAAGCTCACCTTGTCTGTGATTATCCACCATTAGCCAAAAACTGCTTTCTAAGTCATAGGCATTGAATCTGGGGAGAGGAAATGAGCAGAGATCTCACAATGTCTGGATGCAGTGGAAGACTTTCTTCCAATAGGTTTGCTTATTTGGTCCAGTGTTTCCTAAGCAGCTACAGATGGCTGACACTACTGTTTTCCATGAAAAATAGCATATCTGGAGTCCACAGAACCCCGGTCTGGCTCCTCTTGACCTAACAGCAGAGAATATCCATTGACTTTACTGTGGACCAGACGCTATGTTAGGTGCTTCACTCCTTGAGTTCTCACAACTGTAAGGTGGGTGTTATTTTTCTTTCTATTTTATAGATAAAGAAACTAAGATTCAGGTACGTTAAATACCACCTACTGAATGGCACAACTGGGATTCAGATTCCATTTTCTGTGATCCTAGAACCCCCAATTTTAAACGCTTTGCTCTCTTCTCTCCCACCTTAAAGAGGTAAGGAATACAGCCACACATGGGGAAGGTAATTGCTGTAAGTTCACTGACTGCAAGAAAGTTGTCCTCGATTATACCAACTATTCCCCTAGCTTTCCCCATGCATCATGTCTCAATAATACGCTGGTGAAAAGAAACCGACAAGCAGGAATTTCATTTATTACCGCACATCTGTTTTCTGACAGAGTAAATAGAATGGTCCACATCCTCTAGCCCTTAAAAGAAACAATCTCTAAAATGTTTTACAGCTTCATTTGATTTAAATGGCACTGGACTTGGCTCTTCCATGGGAGCAAACTGCATTGAACTTTAAGCATTCCAGCATCAGAAAAACTGCTGACTGAATTTTCTTTTCTCTAGCCAGAAGAAAGGGGGGAATGTATATATAGTACTCTACAATGAAATTGATTGCATAAACAAAAAGACTGCATTTCTTAAACTCAGGTTAAAAGTAGATTCGTGGTGTTAAAGAGAAGACTAAGATTGTTCATATAGGAGGTGGATGATAGTGAAACTTGTGAAACAAACCATCTGAAATGTGGTATGTATTTTAAAATAAAAGCATAGCTTTACTGGGGGGCTTCCCAGGTGGCACAATGGTAAAGAACCTGCCTGCCTGCAGGAGACACAGGAGATGGGGGTTTGATCCCTGGGTTGGGAGAATCCCCTGGAGGAGGAAATGGCAACCCACTCCAGTATTCTTGCTTGGAAAATCCCATGGACAGAGGAGCCTGGTGGGCTACAGTCAATGGGGTCACAAAGAGCTGGACATGAGCATGCATGCGTGCATAGCTTTATTACCTACAAATTCATATTATAATTCAAGCTAGATTAAGGTCTTAATCCCAAAATTAAGGTAATACTTGATAAGGTCCTTGAGAAACAAATACTGACTAAAGATATTTTTTGCTAATTAACATGTTAGTTACATGTAAATAAGTACCCCTAGAGGAGTTTGAGTATGCTTTCCCTAAGAACTGCTCAGTTAACACTTTCTTCCTAAGAGCTGCTGCTAAGTCGCTTCAGTGGTGTCCAACTCTGTGCAACCCCATGGACTGCAGCCTACCAGGCTCCTCCGTCCATGGGATTCTCCAGACAAGAACACTGGAGTGGGTTGCCATTTCCTTCTCCAATGCATGAAAGTGGAAAGTGAAAGTGAAGTTGCTCAGTCGTGTCTGACTCTTAGCGACCCCATGGACTCCAGCCTACCAGGCTCCTCCATCTATGGGATTTTCCAGGCAACAGTACTGGAGTGGGGTGCCATTGCCTTCGTAAGAGCACGAAGGTTAAAAAAAAAAATAGTATTGTCATTGTTAGAGTGACCACAGATTCTGAATTAATGAGACTTTCCTATCCTGATCAAAGAAATGGACCTGTGGACCAAGCAGCAAAGAACATACAAAGGGGAAAATACCATTCTGGAATGGAAGTTGAAAACTGAAATTATCCACCTGTCAGCTAGGTGAAGGAAAACGCAGAACAAGTGAAAATAAATCAATAGGTGGGCAGATTAAAACAGCAAAACCATGAGTTCCTGAGCTCTACAGGTGTATTTGGAAAGAAAAAATCTGGTGATTCTGTGAAATATGGATTATGTAACACAGCCCCCATAGCTGACCCAAAGTCAGAATTGTGGGGGTTCTCCCTTGCTCTAAGTTTTTTTTTTCTTTTTTTTGAAATGAGTTTTTCTCTCATTTAATAAAGACCATTTCAGATTCCACAATTCGGTAGAGGAGGAGGCACCGTGACCACAGGGCTTATTGTCTGCATCTGTGCAGGGTTGTCACCACAGGGAGCTTTTGTCCCTGAGCTAAATGGTCAGCCCAGGTGGGGACACAGGAGAAGGGCTTTGATGAGCCAGAGTTCCACATCACTGGACATGGGAGCAGGAAATTTCGTGGCCTCATTCCTCCAATATGTTCTATAGGCTCACACGGTAACCAAGACTATTTCCCCGCTGTAAGCCAAAGGGGAAAAAAAGAAGCTGTTAACAATAAGGTGTGCTGTGGTATGTAGATGCTTTTGGCAAGCAGGGGAAATATAGCTTTAGCGACTTAAAAGGTACTAAGTGGCAAAGAAAGAGGCAAAGTCTTAAATGGAAGGTACTTAGTTTCAATTATCCACAATCACAAAAAAGTGAAATACATAAATCCCCTTCACTTTGCTTGTTACCACATCTTTGCACTTAGACTTAAGTGGTTATGTATATGTGACATTTAGATTGTGAGAATTTTCTTCAGATATACCAATGAGGCCATGTTATAAAGAACAGGTTTAAGAAAAGTAAGAGTTTCTAGCTCCCCTGTTTCATCCAGATTTAAATCAGAGACTGGGGTTTGAACTGGAATGCTGTCACCATGTGAGGTGACACCCATCTGCTTCTTGTCCGCTTCAGATGGGGCTTGCACATCTCTGTCACCTTGACATTAGGCACGGCCATAATTCTTGTTCTAGCTGAGGAAATACAAGTGAAAGATGACGTGTGTCACTCTGAGGTAGAATCATTTGAGGGCTCTGCAGGATTCTCCATCTTTTATCCCCTGTTGTTGTTGTTGTTTTTGAGTCTCTCAGATGTGTCTGACTCTTTTGTGACCCTGTGGACGGTAGACTGCCAGGCTCCTCTGTCCATGGGATTCTCCAGGCAGGAATACTGGACTGGGTTGCCATTTCCTTCTCCAGGGAATCTTCCCAACCCAGAGATCAAACCCCCATCTCCTGCAATAGTGGGTGGATTCTTTACCACTGAGCCACAGGGAAATCCCCTTTTACCCACTGGCCCCAGCAATCAGCGACATTCCTTAGCCTATTGTTCAAGTAAGGAGAGCATGAAACGGAGTCTCCTGCAAACTCGACATGAACACAAAAAAGGAACAAACTTTCACTTTTTGAAGCCACTGAAATATGGGGGTTATTGGCTATCACAGTTTGCTGACCTAATACAGCCGTAGAGTGGCTATGAAAGCTACTGACAGGCTCCATCCCTCAATTTTCTCATCAGAAAACAAGGGCCTGGTGTATGGTGAGCTTTCAAAGAATGGTAGCTTGTTCATCCCCATAATAAGAGCCACTCTTTAATAACAACTTGTATTCTGCCAGTTGATGTCTTCCCTTTCCATGCATCATCTCTCATCCTCACACCAATCTCATAGGGGAGGTGTTATTGATCTTTCTATAGATGATGAAACCAAGGTGCAAAGAAGTATACTAGCTTTATAAAAGTCTATCAGTAAGCTTGTAAGTAATAGGAACCAGATCTTTCTGAGCCAGAGCTCTTACTTTTCCCACCATGCCTCCTCCCCTCAAAATAGCTCACCTCTACATAAATGAGATATTAGTAATTAAGCCTCTTGACCAACGAAGGATTAGTCTCCAAAATTTACAAACAGCTCATGCAGCTCAATACCATAAAAACAAACAGCCCAATCAGAAAATGGGCAGAAGAACCCGATAGACATTTCTCCAAAGAAGACATATAAATGGCCAAGAGGCACATGGAAAGATGTTCAGTGTTGTCTTAGAGAAATAAAAATCGAAAGTACAATGAGATATCACCTCGTACCAGTCAGAATGGCCATCCTCAAAAGAATCTACAAACAATAAATGCTGGAGAGGGTGTGGAGAAGAGGGAACCCTCCTACAGTGTTGGTGGGAATGTAAATTGGTACAGCCACTATGAAGAACAGTTGGAGGCTCCTTAAAAAACTAAAAACAGAGCTGCCATATGATCCAGCAATGCCACTCCTAGGCATATATCTGGAGAAAAACTTGGTTCAAAAGGATACATGTACCCCAGTGTTCACTGCAGCACTGTTTACAATAACCAAGACATGGAGACAACCTAAATGTCCATCAACAGAGGAACAGATAAAGAAGATGTAGTATGTATATACAATGGAATATTACTTAGCCATTAAAAGAGTGAAATAATGCCATTTGCTGCAACATGGATGGATCTAGAGATTATCATACTAGACAAGGGTAGGTCAGACAGAGAAAGACAAATTATCATATGATATCACTTATATGTGGAATCTAAAAAAACGATACAAATGAAGATATTTAAAAAACAGAAGCAGATTCACAGACTTAGAAAATGAACTAATAGTTACCAGGGGAAAGAGTGAGGGGGAGGGATAGATTGGGAGTTTGGTATTGACAGGCACACAGTGTTATGTTTAAAATAGATAACCAACAAGGACTAATTGTATAGCACAGGGAACTCTGCTCAATATTCTGTGATAACCTAAATGGGAAAAGAATTTGAAAAAATTTTTAAATGATAAGCATCTTATTAAAAAACAAATGAAAATAGAATAAGTTATTTAAAGCTTTAAATCATCATCTTTTACATACATGACATCTTTCTCACTAAAGACTTGGTTTTAATGATTCTAGCTAAAGCTATAACCAGCAATTCCTAATCTGAGGTTGCCAATTGCTAAAGGTTTATTAAAGTAATAATGTGGGTTTTCAAGCTATTTTCAAGATTTCCACAAGTCTAGAAAAAATAATATAGCTTTGGCAGGTGACATGGCTAAGCTAAATTAAAAATATCACCATTTTATTTTCTATTTTCTCAAAAATTATGGATCATCTCACTGTGGCACATTTAGATTTCTCAAAGGAAGCAGTATTTGTTATCATTCTTGAATAAAAATGTAGTCTTTTTCAGAACATGAGATTTATGATGATTAAAAAAATAATATACAAGGAGCTCTTGGTTATAAAAAGGTGGTCAAACTCTATTTTGGCTTCCCAGATGGTGCTAGGGTTAAAGAACCCACCTGCCAATGCAGGAGACATAAGAGAAATGGGTTTGATCCCTGGGTTGGGAAGACCCCTGGAGAAAGGCATGGCAACCCACTCCAGTCAATATTCTTTCCTGGAGAATTCCATGAACAGAGGAACCTGGCGGGTTCTGGTCTATAGAGTCACAAAGAGTTAGTCAGTTAGAGTAAGTCACAAAGAGTTAGTGACTTAAGCGGCTTAGCAAACACTTTCATATCCCAAATCTCAAATTTTGACTCAAACAAGCCTAAATTTACTTTTCTCCATCTTTTTGCATATTAGCTCCTAATAACCCAGGTTGCCCACTAGAGTCCAGAGAGGCATTGAGAAGCTGCACAGCAGGAGACATAGATGCCGGCATAGGAGGATGGCAAATACTGCAGTGTTAGTAGAGAGATCAGCAGGGGACGGAATTCAGAGGAATCCATAAGGGGAGCAACTCCTCTGTAGTTAATTCAATAAAAGGAAGAGCTGATGGGTTGAAATGAAAGGGACAGAATAAAAGTAACCTGTCACTTTTGGGGATATGCTCATGACACCTAGAATTAGGGAGGGGATACATCTCAGAGGAATTTACAAGAGATATTTGTAGGAAATGTGAATCAGAATGAATGCGAGATGATCAAATGGCATTCTGTAGCCATTCCTCCCCCTATCTCCCTCTGCTGGAAACCTGCTACTCACTTTCAGACTTATTAATTAGAGGTGGTCCTGGCGTCCCCAGAGCAAGCACAGTAAAATGTGTTTCAAATGGACCTTTTGTTCAGGTTTCAGGAGGACAGTTGCAGCCTCATCATCAAAGCAAATAAGCAACTCAGCTATAGTTGCAGTAGCAGTACAGTAATGACAATTAAGGAAAAAGAATCACTGAATATGTGTTGAGTGCCAAGTTCTGTGCTAAACACTTTAAATGTCATGCTTCATCTTATATTCAAACACTGGTATTTCCCCCTATTAACAGAGAAAGGTGCTGAGAAGCAGGGAATTGAAGTAATTTTCTCAAGTCACAGGCTTATAAGTGGTGACACTTTCTTAACAATGGCACTCAGCCCTTGTGTTACACTGTCCCCTGCAGGGTGACTCAGTTCAGTTCAGTTCAGTTCAGTTGCTCAGTCATGTCCGACTCTTTGCGACCCCATGAATCACAGCACGCCAGGCCTCCCTGTCCATCACCAACTCCTGGAGCTCATTCAAACTCATGTCCATCAAGTCAGTGATGCCATCCAGCCATCGCATCCCCTGTTGTCCCCTTCTCCTCCTGCCCCCAGTCCCTCCCAGCATCAGGGTCTTTTCCAGTGAGTCAACTCTTCGCATCAGGTGGCCAAAGTATTGGAGTTTCAGCTTCAGCATTAGCCCTTCCAATGAACACCCAGGACTGATCTCCTTCAGAATGGACTGGTTGGATCTCCTTGCAGTCCAAGGGACTCTCAAGAGTCTTCTCCAACACCACAGTTCAAAAGCATCAATTCTTCAGCACTCAGCTTTCTTCACAGTCCAACTCTCACATCCATACATGACCACAGGAAAAACCATAGCCTTGACTAGACTATGGGTGACTGGGGATGAACAAATCCACCAATGAAGGGTGTCATCAAGAAGGCAGAAGGGAACTGGTATTTATCAAACTCTTAAAATGTGCTAACCACCCTCACATACCAGCCGTTAAACTCTCACAATTCTAGGCCAGGGGAAGGAGAGGAGGAGAACACTGAGGCTCAGGGAGATTCATGGATTGGTCAACCAGATAGACAAGGTGAGACACAAACCAAGGCAATCTAAATCCACATTTGATGCTGCTGCCTCTGTAGCAAGTTGATTCTGATTTGACCTCAAAAAAAATTATTTTTCCACGTAAAATATCATGATACATGACCCAATTGCAGTTTATATGAGAAATACCTAGATATTTGCTTGGAAACTCAATACAAAGTCATTTTGTTACATGGCAATTAAAAACATCAATGTAATACTGGTTTACATTTCAGATGGACAAGTTCTTCTGTATTATGCATTGATCTGGTCACATCTAGACCCTGTGCCCACATGATAGGGTCCTGTCTCTAGGTGCTTATGTCACTGCATTCTCCAGATTCAGAGGCAAGGCCCAACCAAGCTCTCTGAGTTTTATTCTGAAATCCCTCTTCATTTGGTTCAAGGTAAGGGAAAAGCATTTCCCTCTCATCCATGGTACATAGTTGTGGAATCAGGGAGAAATCAACATGTGTATAGCTTTTTCCAATGAAGTATTTACCACCAGCTTCTGCCTTCTGGCAATGAATTGCCTTCCTTCTTAAACCCTGGTAGTGAGTGAGTGATGGGTTAATGCACATCCTCTAACTGTGATCAGCACTTCTAAGAAGTGTCTGGGACAGCCATGTAGGGTCACGAAGGTTGTGCACAGCAAGTACAGTCCCAAAGTGTACTGTTCACAGACCATGATGTGAATGGTGCCCCCTGCAGTTGGGCAACTGGCAACCTTACTGGCACCTATTATTTTATTCTCCATCTAGGGGACCTCTGCTGAAATTAAGATACAAAAAGACCGTTTCACTTATTTCTGGGTATTACATTCAATAATCCAAAATAAAATAGTTGCATTAAAAAGGCAATAACAAGTGTAAATTTATCAAAATGATGAGTACTCTGGAAAGCATCTCATTGACAAATCCACTGAAATAACTGGTGATGTCTAAATTAAACATGACTTGTAAAGTATCAGTGTCAGTAAATATCTGAAAGGATTTCATGCAAAAGAGAGAAAAGCCTGAGAAGTTTCATGGACGATAACTAAGGAAAGAATCTATACGATAATTTTTGGTTAAGTAAAAGAAAGAACCTTCCAGAACCAAACAACAATTATAAATCCTATTGCAATGACTCTATAGGTGAGAACACATGTTATATCCATGTTATAGAGGATGTGTCCAAAAAAGCAGTAGGCAGTGTTTGATGATAAAGAGGTCATTATCTCTTCAAATAATGAAAGAGAAGAATCAGAAATGTTCTTGAGAAGATCCTCACAGAGAGTTATATTGACCTAAATGGATCATTAGGCTTCTCCTAGGAAATTTTCACTTGATGAATGCATGATAATGGCAATCCCCTATGATCCTCCAGCCCTGAAAGAAGGAAAGCCCATCACCTTCACCAACCCTTATATGCGGCAATTTAGAAGTTTCTCTTGGGTATCTAGAGGGGGTGAGGAGAGTGGGATGAATTGGGAGAGCAGTATTGACATAGTTCAGTCCAGTTCAGTTGCTCAGTCATGTCCGACTCTTTGCAACCCCATGGACACCAGGCCTCCCTGTCCATCACCAACTCCCAGAGCTTGCTCAAACTCATGTCCACCAAATCAGTGATGCCATCCAACCATCTCATCCTCTGTCGTCCCCTTCTCCCCCTGCCCTCAATCTTTCCCAGCATCAGGGTCTTTTCCAATGAGTCAGTTCTTCTCATCAGGTGGCCAAAGTATTGGAGAGCTTCAGCTTCAGCATCAGTCCTTCTAATGAATATTCAGGACTGATTTCCTTTAGGATGGACTGGTTGGATCTCCTTGCAGTCCAAGGGACTCTCAAGAGTCTTCTCCAGTACCACAGTTCAAAAGCATCAGTTTTTTTTTTTTTTTTTTTTTTGCACATTTTTAATTTTTAATGTCAAGCTTAAAGAAAAGTTCCAAAAATAATACAAATAATATCCATATAACCTCTGCCCAGATTTTTCACTTGTTCTTATCATTTCACCCCATTTCTTTATTATTTGTCTGCTCCCCACCCAAAAAGTTTTTTTCTAAACTCTTGGAAGGCCTGCTGCAGATATCATGGTTTTTATTCCCATGAAGTATCCCACATACTTCAGTACATATTTCTGAATTTCCTAAGAATAGGGATATTCGGTTAATAACTGTAATAGTACAGTTGTCAACTTCAGTGATTTAACATGGATAAAATACTTTTATTAAATCTACTGTCTGTATTCTAATACTGTTAACTGACCCTCAGTGTCCTTTTAGCACTTTTTCCTTCTAGTACAAGATCTAGTCCAGGATCAGATATTGCATTTCATTGTCATGTTGATAAAGTCTCTTTTAATCTGGAACACTTTTACAGCCTTTCTTTGTTTTTATGATATTGTCATTGTTAAAGAATACTGCCCCTACTTTGTTTTTTGGTTTTTTTTGACAGCTTTAATTTTTCAGCACTTTTTATTTGATAAATTTAACGCCTTTTATTGCCATACCTCATTTTACTGTGCTTTGCTTTAGTGAGCTTTATAGATACATGTTTTTTTTTTTTGTTAATTTTCTGTTTAGTTGATCTATCCATAAGTGTGAGTGGGGTATTAAAGTCTCCCACTATTATTGTGTTATTGTTAATTTCTCCTTTCATACTTGTTAGGATTTGTCTTACATACTGCGGTGCTCCCATGTTGGGTGGATATATATTTATAATTGTTATATCTTCTTCTTGGATTGATCCTTTGATCATTATGTAGTGACCTTCTTTGTCTCTTTTCACAGCCTTTGTTTTAAAGTCTAATTTATCTGATACGAGTATTGTGACTCCTGCTTTCTTTTGGTCCCAATTTGCATGGAAAATCTTTTTCCAGCCCTTCACTTTCAGTCTGTATGTGTCCCCTGTTTTGAGGTGGGTCTCTTGTAGACAACATATGTAGGGGTCTTGTTTTTGTATCCATTCAGCCAGTCTTTGTCTTTTGGTTGGGGCATTCAACCCATTTACGTTTAAGGTAATTACTAATAAGTATGATCCCATCGCCATTTACTTTATTGTTTTGGGTTTGAGTTTATACACTATTTTTGTGTTTCCTGTCTAGAGAATATCCTTTAGTATTTGTTGGAGAGCTGGTTTGGTGGTGCAGAATTCTCTCAGCTTTTGCTTGTCTGAAAAGCTTTTGATTTCTCCTTCATACTTGAATGAGATCCTTGCTGGGTACAATAATCTGGGCTGTAGGTTATTTTCTTTCATCATTTTAAGTATGTCTTGCCATTCCCTCCTGGCTTGAAGAGTTTCTATTGAAAGATCAGCTGTTATCCTTATGGGAATTCCCTTGTGTGTTATTTGTTGTTTTTCCTTGCTGCTTTTAATATTTGTTCTTTGTGTTTGATCTTTGTTAATTTGATTAATATGTGTCTTGGGGTGTTTCTCCTTGGGTTTATCTTGTTTGGGACTCTCTGGGTTTCTTGGACTTGGGTGATTATTTCCTTCCCCATTTTAGGAAGTTTTCCACTATTATCTCCTCAAGTATTTTCTCATGGTCTTTCTTTTTGTCTTCTTCTTCTGGAACCCTATGATTCAATGTTGTAGCGTTTAATATTGTCCTGGAGGTCTCTGAGATTGTCCTCATTTCTTTTAATTCGTTTTTCTTTTATCCTCTCTGATTCATTTATTTCTACCATTCTATCTTCTAATTCACTAATCCTATCTTCTGCCTCTGTTATTCTACTATTTGTTGCCTCCAGAGTGTTTTTAATTTCATTTATTGCATTATTCATTATATATTGACTCTTTTTATTTCTTCTAGGTCCTTGTTAAACCTTTCTTGCATCTTCTCAATCCTTGTCTCCAGGCTATTTATCTGTGATTCCATTTTAATTTCAAGATTTTGGATCAATTTCACTATCATTATTTGGAATTCTTTATCAGGTAGATTCCCTATCTCTTCCTCTTTTGTTTGGTTTGGTGGGCATTTATCCTGTTCCTTTATCTGCTGGGTATTCCTCTGTCTCTTCATCTTGTTTAAATTGCTGAGTTTGGGAGTCCTTTCTGTATTCTGGCAGTTTGTGGAGTTCTCTTTATTGTGGTGTTTCCTCGCTGTGTGTGGGTATGTAGAGGTGGCTTGTCAAGGTTTCCTGGTTAGGGAAGCTTGTGTCGGTGTTCTGGTGGGTGGAGCTGTATTTCTTCTCTTTGTTCAGTCGCTATATGGGGGGAGGGAGGAGGGATGCTGCAAACAAATGACACTGGCGTGCGCTCGCAGTGCCTCAGCCACACTGGGTCTGCCCGCTCACGGCGCGCGTAGCCTCCCCTGCCCACACTGCTCAGGCTGTAGGTTGTTCCGCTGGGAACAATCCGAGGCTGGCCCTGGGTTGCATGCACCTCCCAGGTCCAAGCCGCTCAGGTTCAGGCACTCAGGTAGTCCTCAGAGGCGCAGACTTAGTTGGGGCTGTGTTTTGTGCTCTTCCCAGGTCCGAGCAGCTCAGGTGATGAGGTGTTTGGCGGCGCCAATGCTGCGACTTATCGCCTCCCTGCCACTTGGTTATCTGGGTGTAAAACCGGCGCACCTTCTCAGGCAGATGTTGACCGTCCAGACCCCCAATAAGTTTTAGTTAGCAAAGAAGCCAGTTTTATAGATAATGTCTCTCTGGGGCTGCGATTGCCCCCTTCCGGCTCTGGCTGCCTGTCACCGGAGGGGGAAGGTTTGCAGCCGGCTACCTCTGTTTAGTCCTTTGTTCCGTCAAGCGCGCTGGCTGGCGGTGTCTTAGGTTAGGGCTGGCTTTTCGCATGGTAGATATCCCACAGTCTGGTTTGCTAGCCCAAATTATTTCGCTCAGATAGTGCTCAGGGTATTCAGGCCAGATTCTTACTCTCAGCGATGCAGCCCGCGCCACGCCTCCCTGCCCAGCCCCCGCTTGCTAATGGCGGATGCAGGCGTCTGCGCTGCTTCTCCGCTGGAGGAGTTACCGTAGGGCTCGCAATCTGCGAGTTTTAATTGTTTATTTATTTTTTCTCCCTGTTATGTTGTCCTCTGTGCTTCCAAAGCTCGGCATGGATTCGGCAGTGAGAAGGTTTCCTGGTGTTTGGAAACTTCTCTCTTTTTAAGACTCCCTTCCCGGGACGGAACTCCGTCCCTCCCTCTTTTGTCTCTTTTATTGTCTTTAATATTTTTTCCTACCTCCTTTCGAGGAGTTGGGTTGCTTTTCTGGGTGCCTGATGTCCTCTGCCGGCATTCAGAAGTTGTTTTGTGGAATTTACTCGACGTTTAAATGCTCTTTTGATGAATTTGTGGGGGAGAAAGTGTTTTCCCCGTCCTACTCCTCCGCCATCTTGGCGCCTTCCCCCTCAGCATCAGTTTTTCAACACTCAACTTTTTATGGTTCAACTCTCACATCCATACATGACTACTGGAAAAACCATAGCTTTGACTAGATGGACCTTTATCAGCAAAGTAATGTTTCTTCTTTTTAATCTGCTGTCTAGGTTGGTCATAATTTTTCTTCCAAGGAGCAAGCATCTTTTAATTTCATGGCTGCAGTCACCATCTGCAGTGATTTTGGAGCCCAAGAAAATAAAGTCTTTCTCTGTTTCCATTGTTTTCCCATTTATTTGCCACGAAGTCATGGGACCAGATGCCATGATCTTAGTTTTCTGAATGTTGAGTTTTAAGCCAGCTTTTTCACTCTCCTCTTTCACTTTCATCAAGAGGTTCCTTAGCTCCTCTTCGTTTTCTGCCGTAAGGGTGGTGTCATCTGCATAGCTGAGTTATTGATATTTCTCCCTGCAATCTTGATTTCAGCCTATGCTTCATCCAGCATGGCATTCCACATGATACACTCTGCATATAAGTTAAATAAACACGGTGACAATATACAGCCTTGACATAATCTTTTCCCCATTTTGAACCAGTCCATTGTGCCATGTCCAGTTTTGCCTGTTGCTTCTCGACCTACATACAGATTTCTCAGGAGGCAGGTAAGGTGGTCTGGTATTCCCATCTCTTTAAGAATTTTCCACAGTTTGTTATCAACGTATCAAAGGCAGAAGTAGATATTTTTTCTGAAATTCTCCTGCTTTTTCTATGACATATATAAACTGCCGTATGTAAAATAGCTAGCTAGTGGGAAGCTGCTGCAGAGCACAGGGAGCTCAGCTGTGCACTCTGTGATGACCTAAAGAGGTAGGATGACTTGGAAGGGAGTTCTAAGAGAGAGGGGATATATGTATACATATAGCTGATTCAGTTCACTGTACTGCAGAAACTAACACAACATTTTAAAGCAATTATATTCCAATTTAAAAAGTTTCTGTCAGGGCTTTTATAACTAAGCAAACAGCCACAGAGAGTACACGGTTTAGTGAAGCAGCTATATGTTTTCTTTTCTGAAAGATCCAAGAATCACAATTCGAAAAGGGAGTGGGAATAGAAATAAGAAACCCAACACTTCTTTGTATGCTAATGAGTTCTACTGACTCCTCTGTATCCAATCTAGGATGATTTTCTTCCTCCTTCCACCAGGAGTCAAAAACCCCAAAGAGAAAGAGAAAGTAAGACACTACGGAGCAACAGGCCTGTAGCAGACGTGGTCACACGGCCTGCCTAAAACTGGGCTCCAGAGCTCATTTGTTTGTTACTTTCTAGAAATGCCTTGTAGAAATGCCACATCTTGTTTTTCCAAAGAAGCTAAAATGCCAGATGTTTTTGGTGAAATTTTCTGATTTTTAGAACATTATGCAAGCCAAACAAAAATTATCTGTGGTTAGAATTCTGCCCACTGACTTTCAGTTTATGACAGCAGATGAGGAGTTGACTGTCTCTGGAAAGGAAGGCTTGTCCTTCAGAGAAGGGTGGGCGGGAGGTCTGGGCAGGCAGTTACATTTCCACGTGAGCCAGCAGAATTCTGCAGGGAGGCGGAAGATAAAGCGAAGTGTGACTGGCTGTATCCGTGGGCAGATCTAAGGAAGGATCTCTCAGGGTGACTCCCCGACTTAACGCTGCACTGCAGGGTTCGATATTCTGCCCTGCACTGCCCTGCTGGAGCTTCTGGGCATTCCTCTCTCCCCTCAAGATCAAATCTGGGGAGACTGCTGGACCCCCAGGCAGTTTCAGCCTCTGTACTTGAGGACTACATTTTCCCCAAAGGGTACATGAAAATTCTCCAGGCCAAGTTTGACTCTGAGAAATACGTTCTTAGGAAGAAGCAGAGATCTTAGGGAGTTCAGCAAAGATAGAAACTGGGATGACCACCAAGAGATCTTCAAGACTGTTTTAATTCCTTGGATGTTTTTTCCTCAGACTAGGGGAAAAGTCACATTTACTGTGTAATTTTAAGTGTCTTTCCCTGACTAAGGTATAATGCTTTAGTTCATAGCACATCTGACTACAGCCCTGTTTTTAAATGTAAGCTCTTACAGCTTATTCATATGAATTTTAGTTTTGATAAAAGTTTGGTTAAACAACAAAGCATGAGAAACACCACCAACAACAAAAAAAAGTGACAGGTGTAGAATAATTCTGTTTCACTCTATAGGGGAATGTGTTTAAGAAGGATAAATGGAGAAAGAACAAAATTTGAGATACGGTTGGATTGTAAAGGTAATGGAGCTCATATACAGAGATTATAATAAGCCTCAGAGAGGCAGTCCTCAATTTTCTAGACTGAGAAGAAACATGGTAACTCCAGGGCTTATACATTGTTTTTCACTTCTTAGTGAAGCTCAACACACTCAGCTATTCAGAGAAATCCATCAGCGTGGAGAGGCAGCCACATGATAAAACGGCCAGCCAAGTCAGGCCAGATGGCGTCCAGCCTGAACCGCCCCTGCACAAAAATGGGTGTCAGACAAGGTCGTCAATAGGCCCTAAGCTATCTAGCTTCCCTGCGCAAGGATGCTCAATCATGCAACAAAAATCATGAACATCTGGGTAGAACGTGCAGCTGCGCCTCCCCAGAGCTCTCTGGTCTCATCAGATGGCTGGCCTCCACTAATGTCTTTAGGGCAGGCCAGCCCTGAATGACTGAGTGCTAATGACTATGAACTGCAGGGTCATACACCTGAGGTTGTATATCTGATTGTCAATCATTTCTCAAATTTGGCACCACTGCACAGGCTGACAATTAGCCTGAATAAAACTAAGGTGATGTTTTTAGTTGCCCCAGGCAAATGGGCAAGCAACCAAAAATTACCATCCATGGCGTGGAGTTAAAAGTCATATTCAATTCCCACTGCCTATGTAGTCTCCTTGCTATATAGTAACAGGTCCTCTCCTCTGCTTTTCTGTGGTTCTTTGAACAGTCACCAGTAGCGGAGCTCATTATTGGAACAAGGAGTAACAACGCATTTTAATAAATCCAGCTTACTTGGGGGAACTTGACAGACAGGATTTGTGGTGATAAAGAATCTGATTACAGATAAAAACCAAAGTGCAAGACTGCCCTGCTGTCCAATCTCCTTTGTGCATGTAAAATTTAGTTCATTACTGTTACCTCCTGGAATAACATTAATTCCACTCTGCAAAAAACATCAAATGGCAGCAATGGTAACCTTGTCAAGGAATAGAGCTACTCATCAGCAATTGACATAATATTTGACCTGCCTTTTTAGGAACTGGCAATAGTTTCAGTTCAACAGTCATGGATATAATGAAGTTTTGCAGAAGTGCACAAGAAAATCTATGGAGTTATAATCCATTGCATAGACTGCTAATATTCTAACAGTGTTTGTGAAATACTGATCCAAACTTCTATAATTTTTTAAGGAAGAAAAGTTTAATTTCCTGCACAATTTGGTTTCTTTTGGCAGAAAATAACTCAAATGTAAAAGCTGAAGACAAATAAAAGGAGAGAATATTAGAATCGAATTGAGGACATAAATTGCTGTAGAAGGTTTGCTTTCTGCTGAAAGGGTTTTGCTTTCAGTTGAATTAAATCTTGGACTTTCCTTTCTCTCTTTTACTATTGTAATTTTTGCTTCTTCTTTTTCACCAAGCGCATATGAAGTAAGTTAGAATAATAATATTCTTGATACCAATGCATACAAAAGTGTGTACTTTCAAGAAAGCAAATTTGCCTGTCCAAATCCACTTATTCTGGAATGGAAAAGACAAACTACTAAACAACTTAAAATCGTATGTATGTATTGAAACCAACAAACTAAGAAATATGGATCTCCAACATTGAAAGATATAGAAACTGATCTTTATTTAGTAAATGTTTGTTGAGAGCACATTCAGGGGCAAGGTTATTCCTGTTGTCTCTCAAGGTGTCATCTTCCAAAACTGGTTTTCTCCTATAATAGAAGAGAGCTTCCAACTGAAGAAAAAAGTCTTATCTATCTACCGCTTCAGGTGTAAAAGGTATCTGCAATCTTGATCTGATGACAAATTCCTTTATATCTTTTTCCTTCAAAAGGAAGCTTCGAGCAGGAACTTATTGGCAAATACACCCAGGGCTTCCTTTACAGCACCAGGTCTAACTCCCACTGCCACAAGACTACCAATTCTGACAAAGCTCATCCTGCATAAAAATCCCTCAATGTTGAGAGACTGGTAGTAATATCTATAATTTCCGTATGTGAGAGATGTGTACAATAAGTCCCCTCCAACAAAACTTCAACTTTCGAACTTTCAAAGATACAAATATGCACAGAGAAAGGATGTAGATAGACAAAGAGAAAGAAGAAGTAACTGATGAACTGAAGAGATTCACGATGCAGGAAATGGCAAGGGGATTTTCTTTATTTGAGGAGGCACTGTTAAGTTTTTCAGGCACAGGGCCTGAACGTAGAACCCTGCACGAAGATCCAGTGCTACCATGTCATCTATGATGAGAAAAAAAGGGCTACTACTCAGACACCACTGAACCATTTTTTCAAGAGGGTAAATAGAATTGAGTCTAGCATCAGAAACAGAATCTGTGCCATTAACATGGGGGTGAGTGAAACTGTGGCTTGCCCTCTGTCTCCTTTGCTGATGATCCTTCAGCTCTACCATCTCCTACCTCCTCTATCTCCTCCAGTCTGTAACTCTTCTTGCATGGTCACTCAATACCAGCCCCTGTATGCCAGCTGTTGTGCTTCTCAAGGCATTATTTTTATGTATTATTTGTGTGAAAATTATAATCTTGTTACAGTAATGTATAGCTGATTGTGTTACTTGGGTACCTAGGCAACCTTGTTGGACTTACAAACATGTTCTTGGAATGGAACTTGTTCATATGTAGGGACTTAACTGCACTGAAACACAGAGATGACCAGGAGTGAGTGTAGGGACTTGTGAATGCAGTTCAATGACTAGGTGGGTCTTGCCTACTGGAAGAAATCAAAGGTATTTTTATGTCAAGTGCTCCCCAGCACTTACCTGCAACAGGGTAAATGCTGAATAAATGTTAATTTCACGTTTCTCCTCCAATACTACTTTATGTTGCTATAGCATTTTAAAGAACATGAAGCGTATTTATATGCATTTTCTTATTTGACCATTACAACACAGTTTGGATATCAGCTTTATTTTACGTTTCAAAATACAGACAATCTGAGAGGACAGATCTATATGGCCTGAGGTCACCCAGCTAGTCTTAGAATTCATAACCCTGATCTTCAGATTCCAAGACTCAGTCTCTCCTCTACTGTTCCAAGCTGCAAGTATTTAGTAATGTGTATCTGGCCATTTTCTATCTTATTTAAAAAATTCTTTTCACTGTATTTCTTCACACTTCCAAGGATCATTTATCATCTCCTTTGTTTTCTTTTCTGCTTGTTTCTCTGTTTCCCTGATTCTTAGGTTGTGCAAGTATTAGACGTATAATATTCATAAGTGCATGATTAAAGGTTCTTTATGCAGGATCTTGAGTTCCTCAAAGCTAATGATACCCTACAAACAAAGCACATTTTATTCTGGGCTTTGTTTTTCCTTCGAGCCCTTTTGCTCAGATACTAAACACAATTTGCTTTTTGCTTGTGAGATGGAAAGAAACAGTTGTGTGGCTACAGCTATTATCATGCCATTACCATTCTGAGGTGTTGATTTTGTGCTTCACATTTTTCCTGTGTTCTTAACTTGATGTCCCATCTTGAATTTTTATTTCACTCTAATCATCTTTTAAATTTGAAGTCTTCTTTTTTACTTTGGCAATTTCAGTTGGAACACTAGGTTTGGAAAAAATGTTCACAGAAAAACTGAAGGTTAAATCAGTTTTATTCTGTAAACAGTGCCTAAATTATCATCTCCTTCCCATAACAACCCAATTAATATGTGAGAGCGGAACAGAAAAGCCAAAACGTGCTCTAAAAAGATAGAGCTAGTGCGACACCTACTGGTGAAGAACAAACTGCACTTTGTCATCAGTAACAAAATGGACTTCAGTCAACGGTCCTCTCAGAGAGATTTTATTTCAACAGACCTATATTGTGCGACTACCTGGTAGGTCTCAGGCTCTGTGACATGCACTTGAACTACTGATAGGAGAGAGATGATCCTTCCATTCAGTAATCTAGCCATGTACTGGGGAAGAAATGTCCATCTACACACCTATCTTTAGGGAGATGACAAGTATGTCAGTACTGTATTTGGGTTGGGGACACGCAAGATGTTACAGGGGTCACAGAAACAATTTACTCTCATGGATCAGGAGGGATCCACAGAGGTGGTGATGTTGAAGCCCTGAAGGATGAGTAAGTTTAAGGCAACTTTTAACTAGGGTCAGTGTAGAATCCCAGAGCTGATCTGAAACTCACGCTACTTTGGGTGTGACCTTGGGTGACTTTTCTAAGAGAAATAAGGGAGTGGAGGGTTGATTGCATTTTTTAAAAATCTAACACAAGGTGGGGAAGTTTTTTATAATATTTTGGGTTTTTTTTTTTATTCACATTTTCTTTTAGCCTTGAATTCTTACTAAATTTCCTTCTGATTTTAAAATCTTGCTTCTAACCTGAGAATTTGCTATCTCAGTACTTAATGCTACACTAATTTTTCCAGAGTTCAAGGTACTTTAACACCAAAACATGGTCAACAACTTGCAGCCATTCAAGCACAGTAACGAGTAGGGTGTACTGAGGGAAAGGAGCTGCAGGTTGGAAATCAGAAGTTATTTTGGTTCACTTGGAACACAGAGAGTGGGCAGAGAGATGAGCCTGGAGAAATGGAGAGGCCCCAACCCCAGAGGGCTTTGAAAGCTCAACTCAGGAGTGTGGGTTGATGGTTTAGGCTTCAGGCACCACTGGAAGATGTACACATGACAGTGATAAAATCAGATTTTCTAATTAGAAAAATTACCCTCATTGCAGTGTGGAGGGAAGCAGGAAGACTGGTGAAGGCCAGGCAGGTAAGGTTCAAAGCTGTTTAAGAGCTCAAGAGACAGGAGAGCCTGAACTGGGGCAGGAAATATGGGGATGGGCAGAGAAGAAAGTGCTTTAGGAAGGAGCATCAGCCAATATTAGAGTGTGTCTGGATGTGGACTCTGAGAAAGAAGGATTTTTAAAGACACTTTATGCTTGCTTATATGGCTAGAAAAAAAAAGAGGACATTTCTTTTCCTTAAACAAAGAATGTAAAGCAGATCTTTTTCTTTGTATCTAACATTAGGAAAGAGTTAAAATATTTCTCATCAGGTAAGAGCATAATTGTTCCACAAGCCAAGCATGCAGTTTTACAAACTAAATTTGGAAATTTTCAAAAAGTATTGATCTCACCTGAAAACATTTAATGAATGCAATTGGGAAACAAGGGCCCAGAACTGGCAATTTGTATCAACAGTGCCTTAGTACTACCATAAAAACCACACCCACGATCTCTGGGAAATTTGGATCACCATAATATCTTCCAAAAAAGTTTTAAAATTTTTCAATGAACAGCTATGATTATAAATTGAGACATCAGATATAATGTGAAAGAGACCATGGTTTCCCTTGCTGTCAAAGTAATTCTAAAGAATACATTTTGTCCATTGAGTATCAGAGTAGAGCATGCACTTATTGATACATTTATTTATTCTACAAATATTTGTTGAGTGTTTGGATGAATGAGCTGCCGAGAAAAATACAAGTTTGAAATATAAATCTCTAACCTTCCATGAATGGATAGTTCATTTATTTTTCAAAATTTCTGTATGTACATCCTACCTACACCTATATGTATGCATACATGCACACATGTATGTGTGTATGTACATATTTATCATATATATCCATTAAACAATAGTTTTAAAACTATAAAGTATGAGGAAATATTCTAGAAATAAACAATAAAAATATCTTCTTTAGTAAACCTATTTGACCTGTGACAGTTGAAGAGTGAGAAGAGATTATTTAATTCAGGTCTTATTTATATAAAAACATAATTTTACAGCTTTAAAGCATACATTACACTTTTAACCATCTATATCATACTACCTAACAACAACTTCCTGTTGTTGTTTAGCTGCTAATTTCGTGTACGACTGTTTGCAACCCCATGGACTATAGCCCCCAGGCTTCTCTGTCCATGAGATTCTCCAGGCAAGAATACTGGAGTGGGTTACCATGTCCTCCTCCAGGGGATCTTCCTGACCTAAGGGTCAAACTGGTATCTTCTGCATTGTCAGGAAGATTCTTTACCACTGAACCACCAGAGAAGCCCAATATAATATTCCTCCTTCAATTGGGTTCATTAAATACAGCTTATAGAAACTTTAAAAAGAAAAAGTCAGGTGACTATTAAAGTTATGATTATGATTTATATATATATATAGTTATATATAGTTACACACACTTCTTTGGGTACTACGTAGAGAAGATATGCATTTTGAAAACTGTTTCATTTAATACTTTACATGGTTCCAGAAGAATAATCATTACACACAGTATTCTCTTCAAAACAAAGTATTTATGAAGTATATTAAAAGCAGCACAAAGGAGAATAAAAACAACATAAAGTGAGTAAGGTTGTTACAACCATCACCTGGGAACATGTATCCTATAGTAGCTAAATAGGCAAACTGAATTATTTTTATCTGTAAAATTATTTGATCAAGAAATAAATATTATGTTTATTATAAGGTCTGTTTTTGAATCATCTGCTTGATATCTGCAACATGTATTTCAGATGCTAAATTAAATGTCATCAGGTAGCATTTATCCATGGTTTGGAATTTTACATTGTTCTGAGATACAAGAATTGAAAAAAGACAAACTCTAACTTTCTTATAAAAAAAAACAACAAAAAACAGCTTTGGCTACATTACCTGGATTTGTTTATCAGAATGTTTACCACATCCTGACCTATAAAGCAATGAGCCTTTATGAGGGTCAAATAAATAAGCAATGCTGCTAAGTGTGCAAGGTGTTTGGGCCCTCCATCAGGCCTGGGAGGGAATAATTGTCCATAACCAGCTTTCTCATAGTTTTGACATGCTTTACATGTAGACAAGTGAACTCAAACTAAGGGATAAACTGATTTCTCTTTTGGTATTAAGAAATGAAAGATAACAGTTTATATCTATTGAAATCTTTGGATGTACATAACCATCATAGGCAAGATGACTTTAAGCTTTGATTCATATAGCCATACACATTTCATTCTTGGTTTTACGGAGATGTTTAGTCAGTTTTCAATAAGATCACATGAGTACATTTCCCCAGGATTGAGCCATGCAATCTGTTTTGTGGTAAAATGCATAAACTGTTGAGTGAATGAATGACATCAGTTCAATGAGTGAGTGGACCTAGATTGTAATATTTCATCTAACACAAAATTACACCAACCACCATAGTCTCTCACTGGATCATGGTGATGGCCTCTCTTTGTATATTCTCCACATAGCAGCCAGAGTGGTCTTGTTGAAACAGTTCAGATCGTGTATTTCCTTGACGTCTTCCTGTGGTAGATAGTCTATTGGGGCCCCTTCTAGCCTGCTTTCCTGTATGCGAACGCCAGAAAGACAAATTTCATGATAAGTTCCCCCAACTACAGACACCCAAGCCACATTTGGAAGACAGGTTCATCAGATTTGGCAGACGAGTTAATCATCTTCCTGCCGTTGGGCCATTGCCCTGATAAGCAGCACCTTAGAGACCTCAGGATTTTCCGCATCTGTGCTCTCATAGCCAGTCACTCACTCTTTGGGTGGTGAGAACCAGATGTCATATTGCTGGTGGTTTGTTAGCCCTGGATTGTAGCTAACTCCCCATCTTCTTTATAGGAGCAGAGACAGCAATGCCGCTTGGAAGGTGCTTTAAAGACTTGTTCTAGGAGTCTTTCCAGGAGGTCCAGCCTAGACCCCCATCCCTCTCTCCCTTCTAATGATGTTCAAGCACTTATTCTCTATATAAACCACTTCCTGCTTCACAAAGTGCTTTTATTTCTGTATCAAAACACTAATTGGTACACTTCTGACTGAGATTAAAAATCTAAATATTTTCACTGATCTCTGATTCCATGGTAATCTCCTTGTTACTGTGCGGATGTCACCTTCTATTACTCTCCCTCTTCCTCATTCCACCTTGGTCACAGCTTCCCGATCTTGTTGAGATACACCACATGCTCCTTCCTCAGGGCTTTGCACTTGTTATTCGCGTTGCCTTGAATACTCTACGTCCAGGTATTTTATCTGCATGCCTGACTCCATTACTTCTTCTAGATCTCTTGTTCAAAGATCACCTTCGTGGGTGGCATCCTTAATCACACTACATAAAATAGCAATGGCTCCCAACACTCTCCTGCCCCTCACTCTGCTTGATTTTTCTCTATAGCTCTTATCATCACTCAACATTCCGTGTACTTAGCTGTCTACTTGCTTATCACTGCCTCTTTCCATGAAGTGCATATGCTATGAAAACAGACACTGCCACTGACCTATAACCTGCCTAGACAACAATGCCTGTCTGAGAGCAGGTGCTTAACAAATAATCATTAAGTGAATGGTGTGTGCTAAAGTAGTTGTGAAAGTCTTTAGTCAAATGGGAGAGCTAGAGATTTTCACAATTTACTAACCAGTTACTATGTGGCAAGTACTATTCTCTACCTTACATGAGACAAAAGACCATCACCTGTCCCTGGACAAATGGTAGTGGGGGTCAGACAAGTCAAAGATAATTGTAGTCAATTATACATCAATAAAACTGGGAAGAATAGATAATTGTAATTTATTCACTCATCCAACATATATTTATTGAGCACCTACTAGAAGAGAGAGAAAATTTTCACAAGCTTTCTATGTGCCAACCATTGTGAAAAGGCACAATAAGATTTATCTAATATATTTCACAGCAACCCAATATGGTAAGTAATTGTGGTCCCTAATTTACAACCAAGAAATCTAAGGCTACCTGAGGCCCAAGGTTGCCCTATTAGTGAAAGATAAAGATTAGACCCTAGTTCTGTCTGACTCGATACTATTATTCTGCTTAAAGGGACTTGGAAAAAAGCCATCTGTTATGAGATCAGAAGAGCTTTCTGAGTAGAACACTGACTCCAAAAGTAATATGCTGAAATTAGGCAAAGATTGGAGGGTAGGGCAAGCCAGGCTGATTGAATGGCATATGTGAAATATTGTGATAGTCTACTTTGCCTGAAGAAAGAAACACAGGTTTTCTGGGTTTCTGTTTTCATTGATAAAGTATGCTAAATTTTGGCCTTCTGAATTACAAAACACACACACACCACTATAAACAATGGCAAAATCAATTTAATATATGATATAAATCAATCATGCAATACAAATAATCAGCATGAAAGAATTACATATAAAAATGAGATTGAGGAAGATCTAGAATTCCAGAGTCTAACAAAAGAGATATGATTGCCTATAAACAACATTTTCCATTTATAGCATATAATTAAATAACTTACGTGACAATTAAATTACATGCCAATTAAATAGAATTGCAAGCTTTAATAAAACAAGTTAAAAACAAGTGGAAGTTATTACTGAAGCATATCAGTTGCTTTTTTTCCTGCTAAGTTGAATTGACATTCTAAAAATTAATACTGACCTACATTATGCACTTTCTGTATTTAGAATATAAGTTTAAGAACAGGCTACTAAACATTTTCAAGGTAAAAATTAAATGAGGTTAAGAGGATTAGATGCTTATTTCATCCAAAAAATAATAGTAAAGGGAAATAAATGTTTTGAGGGATGGATTGGTTTTACTTTTATTTTTTGAAGAATTTCATTTTTTTTTCTGTTGACCATCCAAAGTAAGGTTTTCTTTGAAGCAAGATAACAAGAGCTAAGCTTTGATAGCACATAAGGTCAACTTTTTCATACTTGATCCAAATGTCAATTTTGTAATTTATAGTTAATGTACAAACCTGTATACATACCTCTGTGTTTTCTTCTGCGACACAATTTAAACTTCAAATTAAATATGATATACATTGTGTGTGTGTGTGTGTGTATTAGTTGAGACAGAAATTTTACAGGTAGGAAAACCTAACCCACCTTTATCCTCCTTCATTCTTCAAACATTTGAGTGCCTGCTTTTGGCTAGCACTCTGCTAGGTCTTATTCCTCACCTCAAGAAGCTTAAGTTCTAGTGCAAGAAAGTTAAAGGGAAAGATGAAAACATTCAGTCCTCCTGATCCAAAACTGCTAATCATACTAAGCTTCAGTGATTCCATCTTCTTTCCAATTGTGTTTTTTAAATTTATAGAAATTCACGCCCACAAATGGTTTGAGTGACATCTGATGAATAGCTGTTCCCACATTCTACCTACCTTCCAGAAGGAAAAATGTCTTGTTCATCTTCTAAATACATGCACACAGGAATACATGCAAATCATCATAAAATTAAATGATGAGTTTCCAATTTTGTCTGGAGAAAAGGTTATAAATGGGAAATAAATGACATGGACAGGAGCAAGGGCAGGAAGAGTCTGAGTTTGAAGGGCAAGTCAGAGGGGAAGGCTGAGCAGCATATGCTACATGCAATTGGATAAACTTAAATGTAGATGAAGCAAAGTAGTGAAAATAAGGCTGGAAGTTGAAGATTGATTATAGGTTTGATCCAGGGTTAGGTTTCCTTGAGTGGCTTTTGTACGAACGTGGCTCAAGGCAGTTGAGGGTTTCTAATGACCACCCTAGGCTTGATGGAATGGGAGGTTAAGGCCAATGGACTGAGGAGAAATGAGGGGTCAAATGAATGAAGGGACTAAGTGAAGATGAAGAGCAGGAATCATTAAAAGAAGAAAAAGGATTTTAAACTACCTCTGCTCTGGAAGCTGATTTCTCCCCTCTAATCACTTTAGAAAGGAGCATTAAATTGTCCTGGTCCTCACCCTGGGGGCTGGAAGTGAGGTAAATGAGGTCACAGCCATAGTAATAACACAGATTCTATTATTTCAGTGAGTCCAGTCATGGGCTCAAGGCACCCAGCTCCCTGAAAAATCTTCCCCAAGTATTTCTGTCTAGACAGAGTCTACTTTTCAGGAACCTGAGTGCTGTTGCTTCTGTACTGCCTAACCCAGTCCCCCAGTCAGCCTCTGAATACCCCTACCCTGGGGGAAAATTGGGTAGAGTGCTTGGACCACCTGGTTGCAAATTCCCTATCTTTGGTGAAATCAAAGTGTTATGAATGTTTACTTTTAAAATGCATTTTGAGTATATTTTCATGCAGAAATGAAGGTATATTCCACAAATTAGTCCATACTGAATATTTACTCATTTATTCAAGAAATACTTGGTAAGTTCCTTCCGTGTGTGAGGTACAGAGAATTCAGGAAATGAAAGACAGAGTCCCTACACTCAAGACATTTACACTACTGTAGTTATGGAAGCAGGCAAGTAAGTAGTAGATTGCAATAGCGTAAGATGTGCTTATTTGCTTCTATGTTTGTGGGGACTGTGTGTGTGTGTGTGTGTGTGTGTGTGTGTGTTTAGGCCTATCTTCTTCCAAAACAGAATTTAACAGTCTAGGCAGGGTGGCAACTGTTCACATTTACTCTAGGAGTACAGAAAAGGTGCCCGACTCTGACTAGATAGAGGTGGTCAGGGAAGACTTTGTCCAGGAGGTTATCATATTGCAAGGCTTGAAATTTCATGTGCTGCCTTGACCTCTTTCAGTCTCACAGGGTCCCAAAAGCTTAGCCATTGCATTCCTCTACTCTTGCCAGATATGCCTTCACCTGGCAGGAAAGCCTCCCCACCCAGCTAGTTCCTCTGTAAGTCAGACTGGCTACAACTATCCTGTCCTCAGTTTAATGAGTTTTCCCTGGAAGCCAGCCTGTGAAACTCTTCAAACAAACAAATCACACCCCAACAGGAACCACAGCATCCTCTACCCCCTTGTTACTACAAAGCCTGCCTCTCACACTCCTTCTGGTTCATTCTGCCTCTGAATACATCCCCCTTGTGACCCCAGATGGCATTCAGTGCCTCTTCCCTGGACTGTGAGTACATGTGACTAGTATCACTTTCCAATTTCATCCAACCTGTGTTGGGTGTTGCGAGTTTGACCGTCTCACACTGTTTAGGGCAAGAGATTGATAGCTTATGGTGAATGGTGTAGAATTCGTGACCTCCAAAGAAGATTTAGCTTCCGGATTAGGGACCAGGCTTGATCACTCAAGAGCTTTTGTGTAGCAGAGTTTTACTGAAGTGAAAAAAGGGACAGAGAAAGCTTCTGACACAGACATCAGAAGAGGGATGGAGAGCGCCCCTCTTGCTGGTGTTAGCGAGGGAGTGATATATGTATTTTAGTTAGTTATTACAATAAATCAAAAGAATGTCTCAAGGTTGTAAAGATCTTACTAGACCCACTCCCGTAATTTACATTTTAAGATAACAGGATTAGCCAGAAGGTTTTCTGGAAGGAGAAACTGTCCTCAAGCAGGACACATTGTTGTTATATAATCTGGGGCTCTCAAGGAGGAGATAGGGGTCTGGAATTCTCAAAGAGGAGGAAAGGACAAATGCCTTTTTTTCCCTCTACATTCGTTAGTCTTAGTCACGTAAAATATTTTTTTATGATTACATGACAAACAACTCAGTTTAAACTCTGAGAAGGGTGTCAGAGCAGAGAGATGAGTATGGTGTATTGTCTAAAGGAACAATGTGTTGATTAAGACCCCATGTAGTGAAGGCTGAAGCTGCAAAGGCAGGGCCCTTTGTGCAAAGCTGTGGAGCTCATGGTTCTTCCTAAAATGCATTAAGCTATTTTAATCAGACATTAAACAGAGAACATTCTGGCAGTGTGTAGCCAATGGATTTAAAGTAGGACAAGAGTAACAGTCGAGCAGCCAGTGAGAACACCAGGATAGAATTCCAAGCAGGAAGTACCAAGGGTTCCAACCAAGGCATGGGCAGTGAGTCAGATTCTGTAGGTACAAAGAGAATAGAATCCATTCAACTTGGTGACCAACTGGATGCAGGACTGGGGACATAGGAAAGGGAAGAAGAGAGAATGATTGCTGGATTTGGGTCAGCAGGTTCAAAATTATATTCATGCACTGAGATAGGAAATACAAGAAGAGGAACAGGTTTGTGACTGGGAAGAATTCAGTTCTTGACATACTGATTTGGAGAGGTTCATGAAACATCCAAGTGCTTTCCAGTGGGGAAGTCCATATGGGCCTTAGAGAAGGTTGGAGATAAAAGTTGGGGAGTCATTAGCTCAAAGGTGATACCAATGCCTGGGTTCAGGATAAGGGAATGCATAGAGAAAAAGGAGTGCCAGTCAAGGGCAACATATACAGGAAAGAGTCAAACACAGTGAAGCACATTCACAGTTAAGAGGTGAATGGAAGAAGCAGTGTTTGTAAGAAAACTGAGAAGGGTCCAGGGGTACCAGGAAAATGATGTTCTGGAAGACCAGATGGGAAAGAAATTGAGGTGTTTGTATTTTAAAAGAGATAATGAAGGTACAAATTGAGGGGCTAACTGATAGACCAAAGTTCATGAAGAGGCCAGAGCAATGGGATTCAGAGAAAAGACAGAAATTATTCTTAATAAGGGATGTTATCACTTCCAGTGAAGCAGGAGATAAAGACAAAACAAAAAAAGAAGTTAAGTCGCTCAGTCATGTCCAACTTTTTGCGACCCCATGGACTGTAGCCCACCAGGCTCCTCCGTCCATTCTCCAGGTAAGAATACTGGAGTGGGTTGCCATTTCCTTCTCCAGGGGATCTTCCCGGCCCAGGGATCGAACCCAGGTCTCCCACATTGCAGGCAGACGCTTTAACCTCTGAGCCACCAGGGAAGCAGGCTGCACATAAATTTTTAAGTGTGAATAGGGTTAGTGTTTTCTTCAATGAGAAAAAAAATTTCAGATAAATTGCCTACCATTGGGTGGAATAACACTCTGGAAAATAGTATTCTTCATTTGGTTAACCAGCAGGCTGATGACAAAAAGGCAAAGAATTCCAGCATCTTAAAAGTTTTCATTTATGTGGAAATGTAGTTTGATAGACATAAAAGGAACATAATCTGAGATGCACTTAGAAGTTGGTGATAGATCTATAAACAAGAATATGTGAAACCAGCTAATAAACTCAGAACCTACTCCAGGATGAAAGAAACTGCAAGACATGTAAAAACTCAAATTACATGGATAAACTATGAAATAGAATTACAGTGTTAATTCCTAAGAAAATAATAGCTCACCAAATAATGCAAGGGTACAATTTTGTTAAAACACATTTGTCACACCTACTAAAACTGCTTTGATTAGAAGTGAGGCTTTCAGTTGGATTTCAAATGTGATGCTGCAATCAAAATAAACATCCAAAACAAATTGATGAACCCAAGTTCATCTTGGGTTTTATATTAACCATGAGTGAAGTCTGAGAGTTCATTACTGGGAATGTAAACACAAAGTTTCCTCAAGATCAGGTAGTTCTTATCACCAAAAGAATCTTTTTTAAAAGAAAATGGAATATTTTCAGAGGACAATGTATTATTTCAAAAAACAAGAATAAATAAATCATTATGATCCACTTAGGACAAATTTAATACAAATACACTATAATTTTCTATGGAGCATGGCATAAGGATAAATCATAAATTATCAACACAGGTAAGAACTAATTCTGAATGTGCAGACATACAGTTATAGAAGAGTCAAAATAAATATATGACTCTGAGATGTAATAAGTTGTTTATTTTGATATTAAACTCCTTAGATCTTTATTTTAGAAAATACTTCTCTTAAATAGAATTTAGCTACTGATTTGTCAGAAATAACATTTTGTTAAAAAATACTTGAAAATGTCAGAAAAATAAATGTGTTGGGGAAAAATACTTATAACCCCATCACTAAGATAAAACATTTTAAAAAATAACTACCAGATATCTCTTGCAATGGTCTTCCTGATGATTCAGCAGTAAAGAATCTGCCTGCAGTCAGGAGATGTGGGTTCGATCCCTGGGTCAGAAAGATCCCCTGCAGGAAGAAATGGCAACCCATTCCAGTATTCTTGCCTGGAAAATCCTATGAACAGAGGAGCCTGGCAGTCTATGGTCCATAGCGTTGCACAGAGTCAGACATGACTGAGCACGCACCCATCACTTGCAATGCTTTAAGTAAACACAGATAACAATATAGAAGTGGAATTATAATATGCATCTTCTCTATCCTTTAAACTTAATATTCTTAATACTATGTCTTGAACACTACTAATCCATATCTGTTATTGAAGTTCTTTTCTCACTTCTCCTAATTTGCTCTTTGTTTTATAATCTAAGCTTTTGAATATTAGTAGGAAGAAATTTTCACCTCTAAAGATTGTAAAAATAGTCTATCACATTTCTGTTTTATATAATTTATCACATTTTAAACATTCTAACCATCTAAAATCTTTTGATACTATATGTGAAGTCAGATTGTAGTCATTTTTCTCCAAATGGGTACCCAGTTCTCTAAGTAACTTTTCCCCTCTGAAAAGCTATTTTTATCACCTGCGAAAGTGAGAAACATTTCTAGACTGTTTGTTCCACTGCTCTATTGCTATTCTTGGATTAATATGTCTCTACTATAGTAACTCTAATTTGGGGGAAATTTTCATGTCTTGCGAGACTTTTTCTAACTCTTTTGTTCTGAAGATTTCTGCTTAGTTGTCCTCTTTTTTTTTTCTTCCCATAGACACACACACACACAAACAGACACACACACAAAGAACTTCATAAACATTTTTTCAGGTTCCTCAGTTCAGTTCAGTTGCTCAGTCGTGCCCGACTCTCTGCGACCCCATGAATCACAGCACGCCAGGCCTCCCTGTCCATCACCAACTCCCGGAGCTCACTCAGACTCATGCCCGTCGAGTCAGTGATGCCATCCAGCCATCTCATCCTCTGTCGTCCCCTTCTCCTCCTGCCCCTAATCCCTCCCAGCATCAGAGTCTTTTCCAATGAGTCAACTCTTCGCATGAGCTGACCAAAGTACTGGAGTTTCAGCTTTAACATCATTCCTTCCAAAGAAATCCCAGGGCTGATCTCCTTCAGAATGGACTGGTTGGATCTCCTTGCAGTCCAAGGGACTCTCAAGAGTCTTCTCCAACACCACAGTTCAAAAGCATCAATTCTTTGGAGCTCAGCCTTCTTCACAGTCCAACTCTCACATCCATACATGACCACAGGAAAAACCATAGCCTTGACTAGACGAACCTTTGTTGGCAAAGTAATGTCTCTGCTTTTGAATATGCTATCTAGGTTGGTCATAACTTTCCTTCCAAGGAGTAAGCGTCTTTTAATTTCATGGCTGTAGTCACCATCTGCAGTGATTTTGGAGCCCCAAAAAATAAAGTCTGACACTGTTTCCACTGTTTCCCCATCTATTTCCCATGAAGTGATGGGACCAGATGCCATGATCTTTGTTTTCTGAATTTTGAGCTTTAAGCCAACTTTTCACTCTCCACTTTCACTTTCATCAAGAGGCTTTTGAGTTCCTCTTCACTTTCTGCCATAAGGGTGGTGTCATCTGCGTATCTGAGGTGATTGATATTTCTCCCGGCAATCTTGATTCCAGCTTGTGTTTCTTCCAGTCCAGCATTTCTCATGATGCACTCTGCATATAAGTTGAATAAGCAGGGTGACAATATACAGCCTTGACATACTCCTTTTCCTATTTGGAACCAGTCTGTTGTTCCATGTCCAGTTCTAACTGTTGCTTCCTGACCTGCATACAGATTTCTCAAGAGGCAGATCAGGTGGTCTGGTATTCCCAACTCTTTCAGAATTTTCCACAGTTTATTGTGATCCACACAGTCAAAGGCTTTGGCATAGTCAATAAAGCAGAAATAGAGGTTTTTGTGGAATTCTCTTGCTTTTTCGATGATCCAGCGGATGTTGGCAATTTGATCTCTGGTTCCTCTGCCTTTTCTAAAACCAGCTTGAACATCAGGAATTTCATGGTTCACATATTGCTGAAGCCTGGCTTGGAGAATTTTGAGTATTACTTTACTAGCGTGTGAGATGAGTGCAATTGTGCAGTCATTTGAGCATTCTTTGGCATTGCCTTTCTTTGGGATTGGAATGAAAACTGACCTTTTCCAGTCCTGTGGCCACTCCTGAGTTTTCCAAATTTGCTGGCATATTGAGTGCAGCACTTTCACAGCATCATCTTTCAGGATTTGAAAGAGCTCAACTGGAATTCCATCACCTCCACTAGCTTTGTTTGTAGTGATGCTTTCTAAGGCCCACTTGACTTCACATTCCAGGATGTCTGGCTCTAGGTCAGTGATCACACCATCGTGATTATCTGGGTCATGAAGATCTTTTTTGTACAGTTCTTCTGTGTATTCTTGCCATCTCTTCTTAATATCTTCTGTTTCTGTTAGGTCCATACCATTTCTGTCCTTTATCAAGCCCATCTTTGCATGAAATGTTCCCTTGGTATCTCTAATTTTCTTGAAGAGATCTCTAGTCTTTCCCATTCTGTTGTTTTCCTCTATTTCTTTGCATTGATCGCTGAAGGCTTTCTTATCTCTTCTTGCTATTCTTTGGAACTCTGCATTCAGATGCTTATATCTTTCCTTTGCTCCTTTGCTTTTCGCTTCTCTTCTTTTCACAGCTATTTGTAAGGCCTCCCCAGACAGCCATTTTGATTTTTTGCATTTCTTTTCCATGGGGATGGTCTTGATCCCTGTCTCCTGTACAATGTCACAAACCTCATTCCATAGTTCATCAGGCACTCTATCTATCAGATCTAGGCCCTTAAATCTATTTCTCACTTCCACTGTATAATCATAAGGGATTTGATTTAGGTCATACCTGTATGGTCTAGTGGTTTTTCCCTACTTTCTTCAATTTAAGTCCAAATTTGGCAATAAGGAGTTCATGATCTGAGCCACAGTCAGCTCCTGGTCTTGTTTTTGCTGACTGTATAGAGCTTCTCCATCTTTGGCTGCAAAGAATATAATCAATCTGATTTCGGTTCCTAAAAAGTCCTATTGAGATTTTAGTATGAATTACTTTGTAGAGTATGAGGGGAAGGAAAATCTTTACATAAATCTGAACTAGAAATCTTTGAGTGTTCTTCTATGTCTCCCAGGAAAGTTTTATAGTTGTTTTTTAAGATCCTATATGTTTCTTTTAGATTTGGTTAGTTATATTTCACTGTCTTTGAATTAGTAATGGTTGTACTGCCATTGTGAATAAAGTCTTTTTCCATTATATTTTCTAACTGATCAACTGACTTTTATTAATTTATATATATTAATTTTGTATATTTCTTATGCACTTAACTACTTTTCTGAACTAATAGTTTTTCTGTTTGTTCTCTTGCATTGTCCAGGTTTTAAATAACAGAACTGTAAATAGTGATTCTTTTGCACACTTTCTTCAAGTATCTAATTACATAAAATTTTAAGAATTTAAATGATATGCTTATTACTCATACTTTCCATTGATTTTGCATGGAGAAAATATATACTATCAGTGAATAAACTTAGCTCTTTTGGTTGGCTCAGTAAAGATTTCCTTAATTACTATTTTTTCCCCCTGGGTTCTTTGGAGGGAGCACACTTGTAATTCAAAGGATGCATTTAGGACTTCCCTAGTGGTACAGTGGATAAGAATCTACCTGCCAACGCAGAAGGCATGGGTTTGATCCTAGTTTGGAAAGATTCCCCATGCCACGGAGCAACTAAGCCCATACACCACAAGTTGCGGGGCCCACGCACTGCAACTGCTAAAGCCTGTGCATCTAGAACCTGTGCTCCACAATAAGAGAAGCCACCACTAGGAGAAGCCTGTGCACTGCCACTAGAGAAAGCCCACGCAAGGCAACAAGACTTGGTGCAGCCAAAAACATAGGTTGGAATTGTATTTGGTTTTTTTTTGGCTCTTAGTTGTTTTCTCATCGCTTTTCTTTACATTTTTGAAGAGGGATAAAATTTACCCATATGACCAATGAAGTTTACTGTACTCAGTAATGCTGACTCGTACCTCCTACGGGAATTTGTATTTAGGTTTCCTTTTATTTTTTGGCGTCTTTCAGGATGCTCCATCTTCATTCCTCTCTTTTCTCAACTTATTTTTTATGGTTAATAAAAATGAAAGGATGATTATTTTAGACATTTTCTGCAGGACTGAAAAAAGTCAGTTTTCATTACAATCCCAAAGAAAGGCAATGTCAAAGAATGCTCAAACCACTGCACAATTGCACTCATCTCACACACTAGTAAAGTAATGCTCAAAAGTCTCCAAGCTAGGCTTCAGCAGTACGTGAATTGTGAACTTTCAGATGTTCAAGCTGGTTTTAGAAAAGGCAGAGGAACCAGAGATCAAATTGCCAACATCCGCTGGATCATGGAAAAAGCAAGAGAGTTCCAGAAAAACCTCTATTTCTGCTTTATTAACTATGCCAAAACCTTTGACTGTGTCGATCACAATAAACAGTGGAAAATTCTGAAGGAGATGGGAATACAAGACCACCTGACCTGCCTCTTGAAAAACCTATATGCAGGTCAGGAAGCAACAGTTAGAACTGGACATGGAACAACAGACTGGTTCCAAATAGGAAAAGGAATATGTCAAGGCTGTATATTGTCACCCTGCTTATTTAACTTATATGCAGAGTACATCATGAGAAACGCTGGACTGGAAGAAGCACAAGCTGGAATCAAGACTGCTGGGAGAATTATCAATA